>NC_143142.1:30597500-40597500 GCF_059928025.1 Delphinapterus leucas | reverse complement strand
ACTTTGAATTGTGTTTTGAAGAATGTATTTTAAATTCTTTTATAATGTATTAGGAATTATTTTACAGTATAGCATTTGATCTGTCCTGGAGAATGTTTATTGAGTGCTTGAAAAAAATGTAGTCTACTTTGAGGTGGAGTATTCTATAAATGTAAATCAGGTTAAGTTAGTGATGGGGCTGTTCGGTTCTCTTACCCTTAACTGATTTTCTGCTTGTTTTATCGAATACTGAGAGTGAGGTATTGATGTCTCCAACTATGAATTCTTGAATTGTATATTTTTAATTTTGTCAGATTTTGCTTCATGAATTTTGTGGCTCTGTTAGGTGCATATCCATTTATAGTGGGATTATGTGGGATATGTTATATGGGATATGCCTTCCTGATGTGTATTGACCTTTTTTGTCATTATGAAATGCCTTTCTTTGCCTTCAGTAATATTTCTTACCAGAAAGTTTATTTTGTTTTATGTTAATATAGCCAATCTAGCTCTCTTATAGTTACTGGTTATATTATGTCTTTTCCTCTCCTTTTACATTCAACTTCCTTGTGTCTTTGAATCTAATGAGTGTTTGTTGTTGGCAGCATATAATTCAGTTGTATGTTTTTATCATCTGAAAATTTCTCCCTTTTGATTTAGTTTAGTCTAGTCACATTTAGTTGTTAATAACTTTGGATCTACGTCTTCTATTTGTACTTGTTTTCTATATGTCTCAGGTTTTTTGTTCCTTAGTTCCTCTTTTACTGCCTTCTCTGGTTTTTTACAAATATTCTTTGGTATTTTATCCCTTTGGATATTAAACTTTTTGGACATATTTATAATAGCTTTATACTTCTTACCTGCTAAATTCAACTTATGGGCCCATTAAAAGTCAGTTTCTATTACCTGATTTTTTCAGACTGTGGGTCATACTTCCCTTTTTTTTGCCTGTCTCACAAGTTTTTTTTGAAAACTAGACATTGTATATAATATAATTTTAGCAACTCTGAATTCTGACTTTTTCCCCTTGAGGTTATTATTATTATTTTTTTATTGTCTGGGCTTCATCTGTGAAATACGGAATGTGTCTGGCCTACTGATATCTCTGCTCTTTTTTTAAAAAAAATTGTTTTAATGTTTTAGCGTAGTTTCTCTTATGTACTGGCTGTTTGCATCCCCCTGAAATGCATATGTTCAAATCCCAAAGTGATGGTATTAGGGATGGGGCCTTTGGGAGGTGATTAGGCCATGGTGATAGAGCCTTTGTGAATGAAATTACTTCCCTTATAAAGGAGACCCCAGAGAGCTCTCGTGCCCCTTCTGCCATGTGAGGACACAGTGAGAAGATGGCCATCTGTGAACCAGGAAGCAGGCTCTCACCAGACACCAGATCTTGTTGTGCCTTGATCTTGGTCTTCCCAGCCTCCGAAAATGTGAGAAGTAAATCATGTTTAAGCCACCCAATCTGTGGTGGTTTTGTTATGACACCCCAAATGGACTAAATTTCCTAGAGTTCACCCCTGCATCTACATAGCTTAGTGGTCAGCCCGTATTTGGGTAGAGGTTTTGCCCGAATACTCAGAAGCATAGAGCTTTTCTACCTTCTGCTGACGGATCTGTGTGTCGGTTGGGGAGCACTGTCAGAGTTCAGCCATTCTCACTTCTGCTTCTACTTTCTGCAGGGCCTTCTCCTATTTCTCCTGCACAGTCAGCCAGGAATGTATGGGCAGCTTACCTTGTACTTTTTTGGGTCTCTCATTTCCAGGCTGTTTTGCCATTTGCCCCATGTGGTGGGCATAATAATGGCCCTCCAGAGACATTCTCATCCTGGTCCCCAAAGCCTGTGGCTGTGTTAGCTTACATGACAAGGGGAAATTAAAGTTCCAGATGGAATTGAGGTTGCTGATCAGCAGACCTTAAAAGAGGAAAATTATTCTGGATTATCTGGTGGCCTCAGTGTAACCACAGAGGTCCTTAAAAGTGTGAGAGAGAGGCAGAAAAAGAGTCAGAATGAGAGGGAGATGTGCCTAGGAGAGAATGGTCGGAGAGAATGGTCAGAGAGATGCAATGTTTCTGGCTTGGAAAATGGAGAAAGGGGACCAAGGAATGTGGGCAGCCTCTGGAAAGTAGAAAAAGCAAGGAAATGAGTTCTCCTCTAGAGCTTCTGAAAGGAAAACAGCCCTGCTGACACCTTGATTCTAGCCCAGTGGGACCCATTTTGGACTTCTGAAGTACAGAACTGTCAGATAATAAATCTGTGGTGTTTGAAGCTGCTGAGTTTGTGGTAATTTGTTATACCCCCGCCAGAAAGCAAATACACTCTAATGGGAAAAGGCGCCTCGTGCTGTAGGTTTTTCCATTTGTTTCCTACTGAATTTGCTACTTTTTTGCTCCAAATCAAGTCATTTCCCTCTGGCAAAGCTACTGGCTTTCATTGCCAGCCCTGGTTTGGTCAGACTTCTTGGAGAAGGGGGTTGGGGGTCGGGGTCGGGGTGTGTGTGGCCATAGCCTGTGGCTGGAAGGTTAAAGACTCGTGATCTTACCTGAAGTTCTAGTTCCTGTTGAGTATGCCTCTCAATTTGTTGTCTTTAGTCGATATCCAGCACCATGATATGAGTAGTTTTGTAATTTTGTCCAATTTTATACTCTTTTTTCAGGATTACAGTTCACAGATCTCTTTATGCCACCATAGTCAAAAGTTGCTTCACCCCTCTTTCCTGATACTTTTTTTGATGATTTGAATGATCTGGTAAATTAACTATGACATAGGGTGTATTTCTTGTTTGTTGTGATTATTAACCATAGTCTAACATACTCCCTAAAGGTTATTTTATAATCCCATAATTGGAAGATTTATGTGCATTTATCACAAGATCAAGAATGAATTTATACTTTTTATTCTAATGATTAGATTTAACCAATTTTCATATAAATTATTAATCAACCCAGTAAGTGTGTGCTAAGCATGTTTGAATTAGTACATTTCACACTGTTGGGTCTATTTGTTCATATGTTGATACTTGTGGACCAGATATGGAGTCTCACTAAAGTTGAGAAAAAAATACCCATTATACTAAAAAAATAAAGGTAGTGGGTTAATTGCTGTGCTTGACTCTGGGGTCGGTGCAGGGGAGGCTCAAAAATGAGTTGCAAATAGTTTAATTTGCCTGACTCATACGTGAGCTACTTGCTATTTTCCTTTATAGCCTTGCACTTCTCATTCTTCTCTATGTACCTAGAGGAGTTCTTGACCCATTTTCACATGGCTCATGTCAACCCATTCTTGAAAGTGCAGCTCAAATGCTGTCTCCATAAATTCTTTCCTGACTTCCTGCAGCTGGAAGACAGCTGTCCTTTTCTGGATTTCCCAAGAATATTACAAGCACTGTCATTCGTCTTCTACCTTGTATCATAGTTTACTGTTGTATGTGTCTTCACCACCACTAGATCATATTCATGTTGCTCCCAAGGAATTTGTACGTTTCACTTTTTTCTGTATCTTCCATGAGCACAAGTCTTACTGCATAATTACCATCCGTGTAATTACCTAGATCACTTACCTAGATCAAATCAAATCTACGCTCAGTTCTTTGCATATCTGGCTATTTTCTTCAACTTCGAACATAAGACCATGCTAAATGAGGCCTTAGTTTGATTTGAACATTAGCATACATATTATCGCTTGTATTAGAAAATAAGATTTAGCTGAAGCTAAATGGTTGTGCCACATAGGAAACGTTAAAAATGTGTGTGCTCAGTATCTAAACATGATTGAATTTTGCAAAAGTTTAATTTCTAATTGTACTCATGAAAGGAATCAAATTATCCTGTTCTGATGTGATCTTTTACCATGAAGGTAATTTAAAATATGATAGGGTGGTGATTTAATAAATAGAATGATGAGTTGAAAAGGCATGTGGTTTGTTACAAAGCACTTTAAATTCTTATCCTTTCAAATAAATAAAATGCAGCTCCCAAAACTTTGAGGGACCTATGGGCTTTTCTTGGTCCATTAGCGACCCCTAGTGTTCTTTAATAAAAATTAATATACCAGAATTTTAAGATATTGTATTAATAAGCATTTGTTCCTTTATTTTTCAAATGCAGTTCAAATTCTGCAGTTTTTACATCTTCTATAATCAGTTGAAAATAGGGATAGTATAGTAAATAATTGGATTGTAGTACTGACCCTTGTTTCCACTTACTATCTTCTAGTGAGGCTGAGCATACATCTAAAATCAATGCTTCCTGTGTTCTGCGTCTCAGGAATTATGTCTCTCTCACCTGGCATCTAGAAGATACATATAATCCTGGGGTTTACATAAGCTTATCTATCTTGTTCCCTAGGATACAATTTCTCATGCTTACATATTGAATGCCTTCTATGAGTCGAGCACTGTCCAAACAACTTGACATGTGTTATTTAATGGAACATGACACCCCTGAAATATAGGTATAAACATTACTATTTCTTGTAGGTTGGGCTTCAGAGGAAGCAGACCTAGATGGAGGTTAGTGTGCAACAGGCTTATCGAAGTGCTAAGGGGTCACACCTGTGGATGGAAGGGTGGCCAGAGGCTGGAGTCAAGCTGATGCTCCCAGAAGGAATGCACCTGCTGACCATGGGGGGCTCCTGTTGCTGTAGTTGACCTTGGGGCCACAACCAAATCATCTTCTCCCTCCTCTACTATCTGTTCTAGATTCCCCTTCCCCTTGGCTAGCACATCTGGTCTTCAGGGCTTACTTGGTGATGTGACTCAGGCCCTCAACCCCGGAGGCTCAACCCCTGGTTATCGTGCCCTTCTTAGGCCAGGGTTGTTACACTTGTCCATTTACTGTCAAAATTGGACAAGGGAACACCAAGCGACCCTTAAGTGCATCGTCTGCACACGAAATGTAGTCCTCCTTGTCCCCATTGTGAATACTACTCCTTTCTTCCGATGTTCAAGTTTAATTACCTCTGCTAAGGTGATGACTCTTCTTGCCTGCTGGTCCTTTGACAAAGGAGCCTGGTGTTCAGGCATCCTTTCTCATCTGGCATATGGA
This sequence comes from Delphinapterus leucas, assembly GCF_059928025.1. Taxonomy (NCBI): domain Eukaryota; kingdom Metazoa; phylum Chordata; class Mammalia; order Artiodactyla; family Monodontidae; genus Delphinapterus; species Delphinapterus leucas. The sequence goes on along the minus strand of NC_143142.1, from coordinate 40,592,475 downwards.
TCAGAACATTATTCCTAGTTGTGGAATATGCTGCCCCCGAACCGGAAGACGCCATCCAGGCGTTGTGCTTCCTTCTGTTTCAGGAAGTGCAAGGTGGAAGTGCAAGTTCTTTACTTTGGGGGCAATGTCCGGGCATTACCCAAACCACTGAACCCCTGAGAATTTATTGACATGACAAAGCTCCTGAATTGTAAGATTGCCCACCCTCTGGAGCATATGTATCTTATTAAAGCCTTCAACATTCCACTTCTTCTTGCTCATCTGGTTCTGTTAACAGGACATCATTGGACCAGGGTGAACCAGGGTGGTTTCTGCAGGTTGCCCAAATGGCTCTGAGGCAGAACTGTAAATGTAAATGTGTACTGTTGTGTGAATGCAAAGTGTTTTCCATCTTTTTTTTCCTAATGAGGATAGAGAAGAATATATTTGCCAGGTCAGTTGCTGTGTACTTAAGTAGTATTGACCTGCTCTAGCAAAGGTTTCATATCTGGCAGAGCTGCTAGAATTGGGGCTATTTGGTTGAGCTTGTGGGAGTCCACTGTCATCCTCCACGTTCCTTCTGGTTTTTGTAGCAGCAGAGTGGTGAATTAAATGGAAGTATAGTAGGGACCATCAGCCCTGCATACTTGGGTTTTTAAGGGTGGCACTGATTTCTGTCATCTCCCTGCATGTGGGATACTGGTTTTATTTATCCTGGCCAGGGTATGGGGGAGCGCAGATTTAGAGCCTTCCATCTGGCTGTCTTATACTGTAGACCAAGGAAGCGATGTGAGTGTTTGCCAACATGTCTATTCCAATTATACATTCAGGGACTGGGGCAGTGTCCTCTGGATGTGTTTGTGGACCCAGTGCCTACACTGTGAGCCAGATCTGGCCCAGGTTTTATTTATTATCTCACCCCTATGCATGCCCCCTGTCTAACAGAGGGGCCAGATAACACTTGGAGTCTCTTGCATCTTGTACTTAATAATTTGTGAAATGTTTGGGTTTTCCCCTTTCCCTGGTATACAGCTACTTGAATAAATGGTCATTGGGGGGTGGTCTGAGAGATTCATGACTATACATTTGCTTTGGTGTTGCAGAATTTTCCCTTCCAGGATCTGGTCTCTCCTTCAATACATAGTTCTAAGTCCAAAATTTACTGAGGCCCAGAAACTGGACAAGGTATCGTGGCTTTTATTGGGACAACTGTCTTTGGCTTCTGACCATCGTTGGTTTCTTTTGATGGTACAAGTTGAGGTGTATTTGGAAAGTTCCTAGCAGCATGGACAAAGCAATGGCCCCCGTTATAGGTGTCAAAACGCCAGAAATGCCATTGCAGACAATTGAAGGTTTTAAATAAGCAGGCAGGCTGGATTGAATATGGATCATACCAGATAATTTTGTGCCATGGAGGGGCCTAAAGGCTACATCATCTACCAAAGCACCGAAAAATCGCTGGTGGAAAAGGCCCTAACATCACTGAGAAACTGTTTCCATGTCCTCTGAGGTCTAGGGCTGCCATCTGGAAATGCCATTGCGGACCTGCTTCACTGATAGCAAAGGGGGTACGGGGGATGTCATAGGACCCTAAAACAGTAGAGGCCTGGAGGTGGCACTTAAACATCAGAAGCCAGGCGGCTGCAATTATGGTAATGAATGAGTGAGTTCAGAGGATCAAGGTCGAGAAGGCTGACCTGCAGAGAGTTACGGAAATGGTTAGCAGAACACGGCATTCGTGAGGGCAAACTACATGCGCAAATGGTAGCAGATACTGTTTTCATGATCCTTTTTTTTTCCTTTTTTTATTCTTTTTTGCTAGATTCAGGAAGTACTTCATATAAATTCTTGAATAACTTATTATACATTTGTCAGACTGATACTGTCCCACAGCCATGGGTGTTCAGTTCTATTTCTTCTCCCCACTCCTTTTCCCCTTTTTTTCCGACTGCCTCCCCACTCCCTTCCACTTTCTCTCTTAGTGTTTAGCTAATGTCTGTTGGCCTGTCTTCAAGTTTACTGATTCTTTCCTCAGCTGTGCTCTGATGTCTACTGATGAGACCATTGAAGGCATTCTTTACCTCATTTCTAGCATTTTTCTTTGACTCTATCTTATAGTTTCCACTTCTCAGCTGAAGTTCTCCATCTCATCATATATGTTGTCTACCTTGTCCACTAGACCTTTTAACGTAACAAAGTTCTCTGTCTGACCATTCCAACATCTTGATCATTTCTTTGTCATTCTGTTAACCACTTTGTCTCTTGACAGTGGATTGCTTTTCTTGCTTTTTGTGTGTCTGGTAATTTTTTATGGAATGTTAAACATTGTGTATAAGACAGTAGAGACAGAGGTAAATAGTACAGGTATCCTTACTGTGCTTTGCTATATTGCACTTCAGATAATGCATTTTTTACAAATTTAAGTTTTGTAGCAACCCATTGAGCAAGTCTGTTTTTCCAACAGCATTTGCTCACTTTGTGTCTCTCTCACATTTTGGTAATTCTCGTAATATTTCAAATTTTTTCATTATATTTGTTATGGTGATCTGTGATCAGTGGTGTTTGTTACTATTACAAAAAGATTACAACTTGCTGAAGCCTCATGATGGTTAGCATATTTTAGCAATTAAGTATTTTTTAATTAAGGTATGTACATTATTTTTTTAGACATAATGCTATTGCACGCTTAATAAACTACAGTATAGTGTAAACATACCTTTTGTATGCACTGGGAACCAAAAACTTAATGTGATTTGCTTTACTGCAATACTTGCTTTATTGCAGTGGTCTGAACTGAACCCGCAATATCTCTGAGGTGTGCTTGTAACTGGAATTTTGTACCTTTTGACCACCTTCATCCAATTCCTCCACCCCTAACCTCCAGCCTTTGGTAACCACAAATCTGACCTCTTACTATGAGCTTGGGTTTTTAATTTTTTTATATTCCATATATAAGTGAGATCATATGGTATTTGTCTTTCTCTGTCTTGTTTCATTTAGTATAGTGCCCTTGGGATCCATCCATGTTTTTGGAAATGGGAGGATTTCCTTCTTTTTATGGCTGAATAGTACTCCATTGTGTGTGTGTGTGTGTGTGTGTGTGTGTGTGTGTATACATACATATATATACACAACACACGCCATATTTTCTTTATCCATTCATTGGTCAGGGGACACTTAGGTTGTTTCCATGTTTTGATTATTATAAATAATGCTGCAATGAACATGGGGGTGCAGATATCTTTTCAGGTCAGTTTTTCTTTTCTTTCCTTTTTTTGGTTTTACACTCAGAAGTGGAATTGCTGGATCTATGGTAGTCCAATTTTTATTTTCTTGAGGAACCTCTTTACTGTTTTCCATAATAGCTGTACCAGTCTACAGTGCCACCAACATCAAGTGTTGCCTTTTCTCCACATCTTCACCAGCATTTGTTGTCTGTTGTCTTTATGGTGATAGCTGTTTTAACATGTGTGAGGTGAGATCTCATAGTGGTTTTGATTTGCATTTCCCTAATGATTAGTGATGTTGAGTGCCATTTTAGGTACCTGGGCCATTTGAATATCTTCTCTGGAAGAATGTCTATTTAGATCCTTTGCCCATTTTAAAATTGGATCATTTGTCTTTCTGCTATTGAGTTGTATTAGTTCTTTATATATTTTGGATGTTAACTACTTATCAGATGTATGATTTACAAATATTTTGTTGCATTTTCTATGTTGCCTTTCCTTTTTTATGATGGTTTTCTTTGCTGTGCAGAAGCTTTTAGTTTGATATAGTCCCAGTTGATTTTTGCTTTTGTTGCCTTTGCTTTACATGTCATATCCAAAACATTGTTGCCAAAACCCATGTTAAGGAGCTTTTTTCTATGTTTTCTTCTAGGAGTTTTATGGTTTCAGGTCTTACATTTATATCTTTAATTCATTTTGAGTTAACCCTAACCCTAACTTTTGTGAGCAGTGTAGGATAAGGGTCTAGTTTCATTCTTTTATGAGTGAATACCCAATTTCCCCAGCATCACTTATTGAAGAGATTGTCTTTTTTTCATTAAGTATTCGTGACCCCTTTGTCAAAGATCAGTTGATCATATATGCATGGGTTTATTTCTGGGCTCTTGATTCTGTTCCTTTTGTCTCTGTGTCCGTTTTTATGTGAGTACCATACTGTTTTGATTACCATTAGCTGGAAATCAAGTATGATGCCTCCTGTTTTGTTCTTTCTCAGAATTGCTTTGGGGTCTTCAGTGGTTCCAAATAAATTTTTGGATTATTTGTTCTATTTCTGTAAAAAAAAAAAAAAAAAAAGCCATTTGAATCTTGATAGGGATTGCATTAAATCTATAGGTGGTTTTGAGTAGCATGGACATTTTAACAATATTAATTCTTCCAATTCATGAACACAGGATATATTTTCATTTATTTGTGTCCTCTTCAGTTTCTTTCATAATTGTCTTGTGGTTTTCAGTGTAGAGATGTTTCACTTCCTTGGTTAAATTTATTCCTAAGTATTTTATTGTTTTTGATCGTATTGTAAATGGGATTGTTTTCTTTCTTTTGCAGATAATTTATAGTTAGTGTATAGAAACGCTGCTGATTTTTGTGTGTTAATTTTGTATGCTGCAACTTTACTGAATTCACTGAGTAGGTCCTACAGCTTTTGGTGGACTTTTTAGGGTTTTCTATATATAAAATCATGTCATGTGCAAATAGAGACAATTTTACTTCATTCTTTGCGATTCTGATGACTTTTTTCTTTTTCTTGCCTGATTGCTTTGGCTAGGACTTCCAGTACTGTGTTGAATAGGAGTGATGAGAGTAGGCACCCTTGTGATGAGGGAAAGTTTTCAGCGTTCTACTGTTGAATATAATGTTAGCCATTGGCTTCTCATATGGCCTTTATTATGTTGAGGTACATTCCTTCTCTACCTAATTTGTTGAGACTTTTTATCCTGAATGAATGTTGAAACCTGTCAGATGCTTTTTCTGCATATGTTGAGATGATTATATGATTTTTTTCTTTCATTCTATTAATGTTTGGCAGTTCCCATCTTTTTCCCACACCTATTCAAGGTGAGCCCATGCTTGCTTTGAAGCAATTTCCTTAGATTTCAGACTAGTTGGTTGCCCTGCCATCCTAATTCTCTGGGTTCGAGAAAAGTATAGTTCTGTAGATTACCTGTTTTTTCCCCTTGTTACTAGAGTGGGAGTGACTTTCAGCTTTCTAAATGCTAGGTGGAATCTGGAAGTCCCAATTAATTTTTTTAAAATTTATTTATTGATTGATTTTTGGCTGCATTGGGTCTTCGTTGCTGCACGTGGACTTTCTCTAGTTGTGGCAAGCAGGGGCTACTCTTCATTATGGTGCGTAGGCCTCTCATTGTGGTGACTTCTCTTGTTGCGGACCACAGGCTCTAGGCGCGTGGGCTTCAGTAGTTGTGGCATGTGGGCTTCAGTAGTTGTGGCTTGCGGGCTCTAGAGCACAGGCTCAGTAGTTGTGGCAAATGGGCTTAGTTGCTACGCCACATGTGGGATCTTCCTGGCCCAGGGCTCAAACCCGTGTCCCCTGCATTGGTAGGCGGATTCTTAACCACTGTGCCACTAGGGAAGCCCAGTCCCAATTAACTTATGAAACAGGCTTTTCTTGTGGTAATTTCGGAGACATTGCTAGTTCTTAAGTGTTAGTTAAGTTGAACATATGTCTCTGCCTTACATATTTCAGCTACTATTTAGCAGTGTCTTAGGAATTTTTAAGACTTTTTTCTTAGTGAGGTGTTTCTTGAAAAGAAATTCTGTGTATGTGCCTGTGCGTGTGTTTCTTTTTTTTTTAATTTTTATTGAAGTGTAGTTTCTTTACAATGTTGTGTTAGCTATACATATACATATATCCCCTCTTTTTTGGATTTCCTTCCCATTTAGGTCACCACAGAGTACTGAGTAGAGTTCCCTGTGCTATATGGTATGTTCTCATTAGTTATCTATTTTATACCTAGTATCAATAGTGTATATATGTCAGTCCCAATCTCCCAATTCATCCCATCGCCTCCCCTATCCCCTTCGGTATCCATACGTTTCCTTTCCCCCTTGGTATCCATGTTTGTTCTCTATGTCTGTGTCTCTATTTCTGCTTTGCAAATAAGATCATCTGTACCATTTTTCTAGATTCCACATATATGCTTTAATATACAATATTTGTTTTTCTCTTTCTGACTTACTTCACTCTGTATGACAGACACACGTGCATGTGTATTTCATTTTAGATGTCAAGTGATATTCTGAGACTTACAATGAAAAACTGATGACCTTTGCTCCACGCCTGCCCACTCTGAGTCACACTTTCCTAGAGGCAACCATGTTATTATTTTCAGCTGTTACTTCAGTTTTTTTTAACTTTCATGTTTCTAAATAATATACTTATGTCACTGATTCTTGTTTTTTGTTGTGTTTGTTTTTTTTTTTAATTTTAGGTTTTCTATTGGCTTACTTCTGGAAGATAAGCATTTGATTATTTGTTTCTCCCTGCCTTAATCCCCACTAAAACCTCATTCTCATTCTCTTAATCTGCAGCTAGATTTTGGTTAAATAAATACTGAGTGTACATTATTATGACTATGCTAGCTTGAGCCACTTAGGGTCCTGTGTTTTTCTTTTTTTTGTACTGTCTTTGAATATAGTCATATACATCATGAATGACCACTTCTTGGAGATTGCTCTCCTGATTCCCCGTGTCCTCTTGCTCTTGAAGAGACCTTGTGGGCAAGGAGACCTTCTCTGAGCAAGATGCTTGTCCTTATTCTGATTTTTTATAAAATATTATTAAAATGTGTCTACACTTCCTTTTTCAACTTCCTTAGCACCTGATTATTTTGATCCTTTGTAGTCTGGGTCCTGACTGTACCTGTTAACTGAATGTTTTCCTAAAGTTCCTCAGTGGTTTACTATTTTTAAGGTTTCTGTTTTCCATAGCTGCACTCCAACAGAGCTGATCTCTCTGGGAAGAGGCACCACACGGTCTGTTTCTACTGCTGCCTCTTTGGCTGCTTTTCTGATTCCTATCTGTTTGTGCTTGTTCATTTTCCTTACCTTTCATTGTAGGTGTTCCTCTGTTTGTTTTTTTTTAAACCATTCTTCTCTTTTCTCTTGAAACTGTCCCCCTGAGAAACCCATACACTCTTTTTTTTTTTTTTTGCGGTACGCGGGCCTCTCACTGTTGTGGCCTCTCCCGTTGCGGAGCACAGGCTCCGGACGCGCAGGCTCAGCGGCCATGGCTCACGGGCCCAGCCGCTCCACGGCATGTGGGATCTTCCCGGACCGGGGCACGAACCCCTGTCCCCTGCATCGGCAGGCGGACTCTCAACCGCTGCGCCACCAGGGAAGCCCCCATCCACTCTTAAGGCTTCATTATTTTTCCTGGGGGATTATTTGGAAATCTGTATTTTGACCTCATACTTCCTTCCAGGTGTCCAGGTCTTCTGTTTAGCTGCATGTTTTGGCTCCTTACTCGCCACTCAGATATCTGGAATTTCATGTTTCTAAAATGGGACTCCTCTTCCTTCACACGAGCTCCTTATGCAGTATATTTGTATTGGTCATTGAAGTACTTGTCCCTTTAAATCCTCCTTTTTACTGTCTCTGCTTGAGAACATATTCATTGCTTTTTACCTGGACTGCTCTGTCTCCCAATGGCTTTTTTTTTTTTTTCTAATCTCTCAATTCCACCATGTCCAGGGATGTCCCAGTCAGTATCCTGATCTCAGCTCTGATTTTTGTCAGCACTTTCTCAGATCTCTTCAGTATTCATTACTTAAGTGTTTTCCCTGACAGGTGGAGGACCTTGTACAATGTAAGGGCTTAAGTATGTTAAGTGAATAGTTAGTAAGAATGTGGAGAGTTGGCAGAAAGTTCAGAGGAGAGCCACATATTCAGTTGATGCAAGGAGAACTTGTGAGGGAAAAGTGGTTGGAGCTGGAATTTTGTGTAAAAGCACCAGGGAGTTCTCAGGACTAGATTAGGAATTCTAGATCCTGAGGGATGAAGAGGGAGATGACAACTAATCCTTTGGTATGTGTACAAACTGTTAAAGGGGGCGGGATGGTCTTTTTTTTTTTTTTTTACATATAATTTTTAATTTATTTTTGGCTGCGTTGGGTCTTCGTTGCTGCGCGCGGGATTTCTCTAGCTGTGTTGAGCAGGGACGTTGCAGTGCGTGGTCTTCTCATTGAGGTGGCTTCTTTTGTGGATCACAGGCCCTAGAGCACGCAGGCTTCAGTAGTTGTGGCTTGCGGGCTCTAGAGCTCAGGCTCAGTAGCTGTGGCACACGGGCTTAGTTCCCCCGTGGCATGTGGGACCTTCCCAGACCAGGGCTTGCACCCGTGTCCCCTGCACTGGCAGGCGGATTCTTAACCACTGTGCCACCAGGGAAGTCCTGGCAGGATGATCTTTAATTTTGGCATAGAGAAGCACAGTTCGGCTTAAAAACGTTTTTTCTAAACATAATACTGCAACAGACCTTTGAAGAAAGTTAAAACCTCTTCTACCCACTGAGGTATTAAAAATCAGCGGTGAGCTCTCTGGGTGTTTCATTCATGTTCCTCGAGTTAGACATCCAGCCACTGGTCTCTTCAGGTGCCTTCTATTTTCTAATTCTGATTTAATGAATAAAAACTTCTGATGATGATTTCTCCTGCCTGAGCGCTTGTATTTAAATGCTTAACATACAAGTTGCTGGACCCCATCCCCGGCATTTCTGATTCAGTGGGTCTGAGATGGGGCTTGAGAACTTGCCTTTCTGCCAATTTCATGGGTGATGCTGATGCTACATACAGGTCGGTCTGGGGACCACACTCTGAGAATTTTTGCTCTTAATCTTCTTCACAGGGTGGACAGGTGTTTTTTGTAACTTGCAGTCTGATAGTCATTCCTCTGGAACCTTTAAGAGGTGTCCCTTCCCTTCAGGACAGTCTGAACCCCTGAGATTGCATATAGCAACTCTGAAAGTCTGCCCTATTTCCCCCTGTAGCCTGTTGCCACATAATCGAAGCATGTTCTCTTTTCTTAAAGGTACCTCTCTACCTCTGTGCATACCATTCCCTCTGCCCATTTTCTGTAGTCCAGCCCTTTGAGGATTTATGTCAGTCAGGTTCCACATTAATTCTTATACCTTCCTGAAACTCAAATCAGGACAATTAATTACTAGAACACTGTACAGTTGCAAAGATGGTATAAAACAACTAGATGAGGTAGGTTGAGAAATAACATTCCTTAACTCGAATGTGCCATGTGGTGCCAAATTTGAATATCTCTACTGTCTTTTTATAGGCACTTTATTGAGATCTAGTTTACATACTATACAAGTCACCCATGTACAATTCAGTAGTTCAGGTATGTTGACTTGTGCAACTGTCAACATAATTTTAGAACATTTGGATCATCCCAGAAAGAAATCTTGTACTCATGAGCTGTCATTCCCTATTACCCCTTCCCCCCAGGCCCTGGCAACCACTAATCTACTGTCTGTATAGATTTACCTATTCTAGACATTTCATATAAATGGAAGCGTATAATACATGGTTTTCTGTGACTGGCTTCTTTTAACATAATGTTTTCAAGGCTCATCCATGATTATAATATATATCAGTACTTCATTCTTTTTTATTGCCCAATAATATTCCATTGTATGGACATACCACATTTTATTTATCCAACTATCAGTTGATGGACATTTAGGTTGTTTTCACTTTTGGGATATTATGAATAATGCTGCTTTGAACACTCATGTGCAAGATTTTTGTCGTGGACATATGTTTTCATTTCTCTTTGGTATGTACCTAGGAGTGGAATTGCTGCACCACTTGGCATTGCTCTGTTTAGTATTTTGCAGAGCTGCCAAACTGATTACCAAAGCACCTGCACCGTTTTACATTCCCACGAGCATTGCATGAAGGTTTCAGTTTCTCCACATCCTCATCACACTTGTTATTGTCAGTCTTCTTCATTTTAGGCATCCTGAGGGTTGTGAAATGGTATCTCATTTGGTTTTGATTTGCATTTCCGTAATGATTAGTGATGTTGAACATCTGTTCATATGCTTATTGGCCATTTTTCTTCGGAAAAATGTCTATTGAATCCTTTGCCCATTTATTTAAATTTTTTGTATTTGAAAGGCAAATTTGTAGAGTAGTTTCAGGTTCACAGCAAGATTGAGGGGAAGATACAGATTTCCCGCGTATGCCCTCCTCCACACATGCATGGTCTCTCCCATTATCAACATGCTCCACCAGAGTGGTTCGTTTTTGTTTCTTTGTTAAAACAAGTGATGAACCTACATTGACACATCATAAGCACCCAAAGTCCATAGTTTACTTTAGCATTCACTCTTGTTGTTGTATGTTCTTTGGGTTTAGACAAAATGTTTAATGATATGTGTCTATCATTATAATATCGTATAGAGTATTTTCACTGCCCTAAAAATCCTTTGTGCTCCACCTGTTCATCCTTCCTCCCACCCAAATCCCTGGCAACTACTGATCTTTCTACTTTTCCATAGTTTAGCCTTTTCCAGAACGTCACATAGTTCCATATGTATGTCACATACATACAGTATGTAGCCTTTTCAGATTCTTTGCCCATTTTTAAAATCGGATAGTTTGGTGGTGGTGGTGTTTTTGAGTTTGGGGAGTTATTTACATGTTCTGGATATAAATCCTAGATCAGATACCCGATTTGCAAATATTTTTTCCCACTCTGGATTGCCTTTTCACTCTCTTGATAGTGCTTTGTTGTACAGAGTTTTTAATTTTGATGTAGTCCAATTTCTTTCTTTTTTTTTAACCTATGCTTTTGGTGTCATATTCCAAGAAATGACTGCTATGAAGCTTTTCTCTTATGTTTTCTTCTAAGATTTTTGTTTTAGGTTTTCTATTAGGTCTTTCATCCTAATAGAGTTAATTTTGGTATGTGGTGTAAAGTATACAGGTCCAACTTTATTTGTTTGCATGTGAATGTCCAGTTTTCCCAGCACCATTTGTTGAAGAGACTGTCCTTTCCCCTTCAAATGATCTTGGCACTCTTGTTGAAAATCATTTGAACAAATATGTGAGAGTTTATTTCTGGGCTCTCTTTTCTATTCCATTGGTCTCTGTGTCTATCTTTATGTCATTATTGCACTGTTTTGATTACTTTATCTTTGAGGTAAGTTTTGAAATCTGGAAGTGTGAGATCTCCAACTTTGTTCTTCTTTTTCATTACTGTTTTGTCTATTTGGGATCTCTAGAGATTCATTGTGAATTTTATGATAGGATTTTCTGTTTCTGGAAAAAACATCATTGGGATTTGTTAGGGATTGCATTGAATCTGTAGATTGCTTTGGGTAGTGTTCACATCTCAACAATATTAAATCTTCCCATTCATGATCACTAGATGTCTTCCCACTTATTTATATCTTCTTTAATTTCTTTGAGCTATATTTCATAGTTTTAGTGTACAAGTCTTTCACCTCCATGGTTAAGTTTATTCTTAAGCATTTTATTCTTTTTGTTGCCATTGTAAATGGAATTGTTTTTCTTAATTTCCTTTTCTGATTGCGCTTCCTTATCTTTGACCATTTTTTCAATTGGGTTGTCTTTTTGTTGAATTGTAAAAGTTCTTTATATATTCTGGATACAATTTCGTTATCAGATATATGATTTATAAATACTTTCTATCATTCTGTGGGTTTTTCTACTTTCTTTACTAATATGAACTGTTTACATAAACTATGAAAACACTTCTTCCAAAATGTTACCTTTAAAATGATAGGAAATGCTAAGATATTTTATAAGAATTTATTAAAATATTAGACTTCTTAGCAGTTTTTCTATTTGTAAATGCGGTAGTACATTTTATAGAATAATATTCAGTGAAAAGTATGTTTATAGACACTATAACATCCTGGAAACTGATGTATTAGGCAAAAGGAGTATAACTTAAGCAATTATGTCATAAATAAAATTATGTTAAAAAAAATCTCAAACTTATGCAAGGGAAAAATGATCAGAAAGAGACCCTCCAAAATGTTTGTAGTGGTCATGGAGTGACTAGGACAATGAGTATTTTGTTTTCTTCCTGTCTGTGTTTAGATATGTATTTAAACATTTTTTACTATAAAAATTCCTAAAAGAGCTGTTAGCCACTTAGAGTAAATATGAATGATGTAGCTTATGCTCCGTTGTTGAATATTGACTTCAGGAGATGATTTGATTCATTATAAAGCATCCCTTTGATAGTGTTGTATCCTGTCAGTCTATATCACTTCAGAAAATAATGTCCTATTTATTATAAACATCATAATTAATTTTTAAAAAATCTAAGTCTGTAGAGGAAATTATTTTTTTTCAACATTTCTTGGAGGAATAATGTTAAATGAATGTATTATCTGCTCTAATTATCTAATTTAAATTACTAATTTAAATAATGGCTTTGTTAACTCATATTTAGTTTTGACCGCATGAATCAACTTGGTAAAATAACCGGGTACTTTACTTTAAAAATCAATTACAGAGGTTGTCTGTTTAATTGTGGATTGGCAACTGTTAGGCAGTCCATCAGTCATTACTACAATTAGTTGAATTGTAGTAGTCAATTTAAGTGAATACTAAGGAACCACAATAATGCAGACAGAACTGAAGTGATATAAAGATTCCTACCTAGTCATTCTTTCTATTGTAGAAGAAACTCAGTAGTAATTAGTAATTTGAAAAAGGGCTATAATATAATAAAGTGTATAATTTCTCTGCTTTTTTAGGAGTTGGTAATGCTTCTTTTAGAATATAATGCTCATACTACTGTTGTTAATGGGAATGGACAGACAGCAAAGGAGGTCACTCATGACAAAGAAATCAGAAACATGCTTGAAGGTAAATATTATGGATCTTAATCTAAACAGCATTTATTTTCGTTATAGACACGGTCCAGGATAGAAGTAGAAATGGCTTCTGAGGTGCCAAAATAGATGACACCAAGCCTGTGGTCTAAAGATAATGTAATTTGCAAGTCACTGATTAGACATAAAACTATATGAGAGTTTCCGCAGAGCTTTTAAATTCTTTATATAAGATTATGGCGAGTTTTAAAAATCAAATCTCCAACAAAATTAAAAGTAGAAATTAGAGACATGAGGGAGTACGGCTGAAAGGCTGCAGAAGCATGATAATGAAGGAATACAGAGCGCAGGACAGGGAAACTATAAGAGGTGTAGCTACTGGGAGTCATTTGATATTGGGGAAGATAGCTCTGGCCGGCTCCATTACCCTGAGGGCTTCATTGTAGTACAGCAGCCAACAGTAAATTCTTCATGGATCAGCTTCATTGTTAGATGAACTTCAAAGATTCAGTTACGTTTAAGAAGACAGATTAGGGATTTCTCTAAAAATAGTTTAAAACAAAAATACTTTGATGCTTACATTGGGAAGCGTTCATTTGTTAGGATTATCCCCCAACTATCCAGGGCTTTGGCTGTAATTATTTTTTTGGTAGTATTTCTATAGTAGAGAAGAGAAGATTACATTTTTTAAAATTAATTAATTTATTTGGCTGCGTTGGGTCTTCGTTGCGGCACATGGGCTTCTCTCTAGTTGTGGCATGTGGGCTCTAGAGCGCGTGGGCTTAGTTGCCCCGCGGCATGTGGGATCTTAGTTCCCTGACCAGGGATTGAACGTGTGTCCCCTGCATTGGAAGGCAGATTCTTAACCACTGGACCATCAGGGATGTCCCTGAGAAGAGAAGATTTCTTAATTACTACTTTATGAATAAAGGTATTGAATTAGAGTTGCAGTTTCACACACATCCTTTGTTTCTTTCCTTTGCAATTCAGAGAAGGGCAAGATAATTTTGTACTTCAAGGGTGTTGATTTATTTGTTATTAGTATTTTTATCTATGTACGAAGCAAGGTCTTGCTTTTTATTACTTTCCAGTTGACCTTGAAACCTAAAATCTCCCTTGTTTCTTTAGTTACAAGATACTACTGTCTGCTTGTCAGACACCTTTAGATCAACGTCTCTACTCGCTCTTGCATTTAAAATGAACCCTCTCATTTTCAATAAACAAATCAACACATAACATCTTCTGTAAGGCTCAGTATTATGTGATTTTGAGGAGCTGATCATATTATATGTCATCCCTGCCCTTTAATAAATTATGATCTAATTGGGAGGATTAGGTACTGTCTTTGATCCTGTTCTATTATTTTATTTGTAATAAGATGAGAACCCAGAACTGACGTTCTCCTGACAGACTGGGATGTTGGGTTCACCTGACAAGTTGACATTTAATGGGGCTAGCTGTAAAGACATGCATAAGTACCCACTCTCACAGCCGCCAAAACCCAACTGTGCTAAGGGCAAGGGCTTAGTTGACTTGATGGGCACTTATGATTTATCAGCTACAGTATGGTCCTAGCTGGGGTAATAGAAGTAGAAATAGAGATTTTGCTCTGATGAGATCACCTTAGCCAGGTGTGATATCATTTGTGGATAGTGCATTAAATGGATCAGACTGCAGGGAGTACATCCACAACCCACCAAGACCACAGGTAGACCAGAAACCCAATTGTAGGGTAATGCATGTAGAGACAGGAAATGTTTCACCCCAGAAAGACAGATATCAGTAGACACAACAGAATCATGTTTGAGTATCTTAAGAACTGTTATATTGGAAGAGGGGTATTCTTGTTTGAGGCCGACCAGGGCCAGTTGACGATCCACTTGATGGCATGCCAGGGAGTTTATCTTTGGGTCCAGTGTATTATAATAATGGCTTGGGTTGCCTTGAAAGGTGTAGTGAGATTCCCATGATTAGAAGTGTTCGGAAGAGGGTAGATTTCTACTTGTCAGGCACTAGAGAGGACTAGTGTACCTTCTTCTACATATCGTTTGACTTTTTTTTATTTTGAGAAATATCCAACCTATGGGAAAGTTTCAAGAATAGTACAACAAACACTTGTATATCTGCACTTAGTCACCAGTCATTAACATTTTGCCACATCTGGTTTACCTTTTTATATATTATTTAATGTTATTTATTTACTTTTAATTTTTTTTTTGTGGTGCTATTAGGGAATAATTTGCAAACATAATGATACTTTAGCAGTAAGTACTTCAGTATGTATCTCCTAAGAACAAGGATGTTTCCTGATATAATCACAATATAGTGATCAATTTCATGAGCTTTAACATCATTATCACAAGATCGCTGTTGTAGAATGCCCCTCAATTTGGGCTTTTCTTGTCTCATGTAATTGATTTAGGATATACTCATTTTGCCATAGGTTGTACTTGGCATAGGATAAGGTTTTATGCTTTATACCAGTGCATATTAGGAGGTACATGATGTCATTCTGTTCCATTACTGGTGAAATTATCTCTGATCACTACGTGGTCCACTGTTAAGCTACCTTCCCTCTTTTGTAATTAATAAATAATCCTTGGGGAGAAAAACTGAGACCATGTAAATATCCTGAAATCAGGATAAAATCACTTTAAATCAGTGATTTTAGCATTCGTTGATAATTCTTGCCTGAATCACTCTTTACTATAGAGATTGCAAAAGGGTGATTTTCTGTTGTTAATGAAGTATACATTTGGTAGGTTCTCGCCTGCATTTGAAGTGTACTGCTATTTAACCTACGCTGGGCGTGTATGTAAGTGTCTTATCAGGATGGAGTTAGGCTTCATGATCTCTGTGATCCCTACTAACTCTGGATTCTGATTGAAAAGAAAGACAAAGAGTTAGTTTATAGTCATATCAAATTTAAAATATATAGGACAGGGACTTCCCTGGTGGTCCAGTGGGTAAAACTCTGCACTCTCAATGCAGGGGGCCCAGGTTTGATCCCACGTCAGGGAACTAGATCCCACATGCGTGCTGCAACTAAGAGTTCGCATGCCTCAATGAAGATCCTGAGTGCCGCAACTAAGATCCAGGGCAGCCAAAATAAATAGATAGATAGATAGATATATGGATGCAGCCAAAATAAATGAATAAATAGATAAATAAATATTTAAAAAAATGAAAATAAAATTTGTAAGACAGATTATTTTGGGGATGGAGTATTTGCTTTAAAAAACATTTATTAAGGTATAAAATATATGGATAAAAGTACACATTATTAATGCACAGCTTGCGGTTTTCACAAGGGAAACACATGCATGTAAACAGCACCCATGTCAAGGAACAGAACATTATGGGTACTCTAGAAGCCTTGAGTCCGCAAATTGGAATATTTGTTTTTATAGGCTGGATCAGCAGTCTTCTTTCAGTGTCCAGAAGGACCACAGGACAGGAACACAAGCAGGGTTTTCAACTCCAAATCCAGTTTTCCTTCATTGATGAGCCTAGACAATCTAGAGAGAAACATTTACCACCTTTCCTTAAAGTCTAGAACAAACATTATTAAACATTGATTATTCAGTGAATGTTTATTGGCTAGATATGCATTGTGCCAGATATTGTCATAAATGTCTAGGATACACAGAAGAGTAAGAACAGGCACCTGACTTCGAGAATGACTGCAGGGATAAATTACAGCTCCAGGTAACACATGCGGTAGTACAGGTGTGTAGGGAAGGGTGGGGACGTGACTGTTCTCCAAAGCTCACAGTCCAGTGGCCTTAGAGGAAAGACTGAAGAGCATGAATCCCAGCAAAAGAAAGCAGTGTTGGGAGCATGTGTGGAGGCGTGGCAGTCTTCCTCCAAAGTGGAGAGGGAGGGAGTGGGTGTGGAAATAAACATGTGAGAAAAGAAGATGATGGTATATTAGTAATGTTAGTCCGTTCTTAAGACAAAGTTAAACTGGTTCCAGCTATTCCTGTATTCAAGCTATGTGTTTCCTGTAGTTGAAATGCAAGGGCATGCGTAGTGTCTTGAACAACTGTTAGCGCATAGTCATTACTAACTATTAATAAATGTTCATTATTTCTCGGGGAGACCTAGGAAACCTTTTATAGTTCCTCCCTTGCAGCCTTTGCACAGGACACTGTACACATATTTTAAGGGGGATTATTATTAAGCCTTCCTATGAAATTGTTTCTTTTCTGTAAGCCAAAACAGAACTCAAACATAGCAGAAATGAGACCTTATTACATACTCTCGTCCCTTAAATCAGACTGCTCGCATTCCCTGCAAGTACGAGCAGCACAGAGTCATGGTAAAAGCATGGACTCTGGAACCCACCTGCCGAAGGTCAAGTCCTAGCTCCTCCACATCCCGGCTGTGTGGCTTAGGTTAAGTTCCTTAACCTCTTGCTGCCTCAGTTTCTTCATCTATAAAATTGTGAAAATAGTAACGCTTCAAAGAGTAGTTATGAGGATTTAATGCGTTAATATTGTTTGAGTGTTTTGAAAGGTATTTGGCACATAGTAAGTGCTAGAGTGTTTGTTAAAGAAATAAAATGTTCTTATGTAGAAGTATGTAAGTATATATAAACCTAAATATATTTATATGGTGTGTATGTCTTCCCACCAACGCTATTTCTTATTATTTTTGCATTCTAAGGTTCTGGAAGGTATGAGCACCTCTCCCCACTTATCTACCTTTCCAAGGCACATATGTAATAGTATTTCAGCATGCAAAAGTAATTCATAATTACTTGTGTTGGGTGTTGTCGTGAGTAATGTACTTCAGGACCTCTGAATTGAAAACAAAAATTCATCTGAACCTGAGGGAAGTTGAACTCTGTAGTCTGAAATAAAGGCAGTGAGAATAACCGTACAGTCTTAACAGCATTTGAATTACAGTTCAAAACATTGTGACTTTTCTTACCATGGTGACTTTATTCTCTATACATCTTTGTGATAAATTTGCTAATAGGATCCAGACTAGAAGTAGAATAATATGTACTTTTCCTTTCGCAGCTGTAGAAAGGACTCAACAAAGGAAGCTTGAAGAATTACTTTTAGCAGCAGCAAGAGAAGGCAGAACAGCGGAACTCACAGCTCTGGTAAAAACAAAAACGTATTCTTTACTCTGCAGGGAATTTTTTTTTTTTTTCCAGAAAGGTGTGAAATTTATTAAGATATTAAGAAAAAAAGATGGAACAGTAAATAGCTACTGAATTTGGGATAGTTCCTTATTTACGAGTTTTACTGCAGGAGGCCCATTTAAATCAGCATTTCACATAATCAGAGGACTACAGTTTTTCCCTGGAAATATAGGTATTTCACTTTCCAGGTAAAAGATTATTGAAAACATTAAGCGACCGCCCCAGTTAGAAACAGATAAGCGAATACCTTCAAGATATATAAAAAAGGGTAACTGCTGGGCTTCCCTGGTGGCGCAGTGGTTGAGAGTCCGCCTGCCGATGCAGGGGACACGGGTTCGTGCCCCGATCCGGGAAGATCCCACATGCCGTGGAGCGGCTGGGCCCGTGAGCCATGGCCGCTGAGCCTGCGCTCTGCAACGGGAGAGGCCACAGCAGTGAGGGGCCCACGTACTGCAAAAACAAAAAACAAACAAACAAACGAAAGGGTAACTGCTACTTAAACATGAATTTTCACAAATTATTCTTGTGCCTAATTCAGACAATTTGCTTAGAAAAGCTGAGGCAATTTTTTACTTAACGTTGAGTTCATAACGTAGTCAAATTGTGGGACTACACGAGATCATAATAATAGAACAGAAGTCTTTAAATATCTGAAAACACAGCATGGTAATAGTTTAAGCAGGATATATTTTAAATGATTACGTTTTTCTCTGAATTTCTGATTTACTACCCCACTTCTACTTGAAAACCTAATGGTTAAGAATTTAGTTTTTCATGGTAAATATTTAATATAAGGATAGTTTTTTTTCTTCATGATTAATCCAATTTAAAATTGGCATATAATGTATAAGATCCTATAAAGGAATACCTTTCTCTAATTTTGATGAACAATTATTTCTGAAAGGTATGCTATAGTTCTAGAAAATAACATACAAACAAGGGACAATATTTTTGAAATATTTATATCATGTTAGAACAGACTGAAAACTTACCCATTTCTTTTTCTTCTTAGGAGACCTACTTTCTAGTTTCCATTTCCTGAAAATAGTCTCATTAAACACAAAACTCTGAATGTGGTCTAAATTCAAGACTGAAGCACGGCCATTTGCCTTAAAGTTACTTCAGCTCGTTTGAAAAGGCCTCTCTGGTTTCCAAGTATAGTGCCTAAAACATATTTTAAACTTTGTGAAATGGAGACTCCTTTAAAAAGAACTTTTTAAAGGAGTCAGCTGGGAACAACAAATTCAGTAGACCTTTAACATTTACATGTTTAACATTTATGGTTTTTTTTTTTTTTGCAATATGCGGGCCTCTCACTGTTGTGGCCTCTCCCGTTGCGGACCGCAGGCTCAGCGGCCATGGCTCACGGGCCCAGCCGCTCCGCGGCACGTGGGATCCTCCCGGACCGGGGCATGAACCCGTGTCCCCTGCATCAGCAGGTGGACTCTCAACCACTGCGCCACCTGGGAAGCCCACATTTATGGTTTTAATGCTTCTCAATGACTGTGGGAGACCAATTTGTAATTTTGCTGTCACAAGTGTGAATTGCAAGACTGGTAGGGGCGAAAGAATCTTAGTGGGATCCCAGTGTCCAGGGGTGAGTGGGGTGGCCCTGGTGTAGTGTGTGGTGTGTGTTGTCAGAGGAGCGTGGGGCCTGAGATTCCGTGGCAGCTTGAGGACAGCATGGGGAGTGACGTGGGTTGGCTGATTTTGTGAGCAGGAAGCCACTGACAGTTGAGATGCTAAGGAGCCCCACTGCTCATCAGGCTCTGGGGCATGAGGGTCCGCCTGAATTTTCAGTTATACTGTACCATCATGGGTTTCATGGAAGAAAGTCTGTCTTTGATATGTAATCTGCATTGTATTTCTTCAATTGTCAGCTCAACAGGCCGAATCCTCCTGCTGTTAACTGTTCGGATCAGTTAGGAAATACACCCTTGCATTGTGCCGCCTATCGGGCTCATAAACAATGTGCCTTAAAGCTTCTAAAAAGTGGAGCGGACCCTAATCTGAAGAACAAAAATGGTAAGCATGTTGGTGAAAGCCATTGTTGGTCATTTTGAAGCTGTAAAGAAATGAAGTGTTTTGTTTTAGCGCCCAGCCTTTGTTAAACTGTGTGGTCCCTGTTTAATTTTGAAGTCAAGGCATTTACATGAAAGAAAAAATTTATTAATTTACTTCTCAGTTAAGACCTAGATGTTTAATAATGCCTATTTCATATGAGGCACTAATGATGCCTAAGATCTGATTTCCACCCTCAAGGGAAAGAAAGTACAGTTGACTCTTGTTATTTGTGGTAGTTATGTTCTGTAACATTGCTGTGACCTCTGAATTAGTGGATACTGAACCATTGCTTATAAGGGAAATACAGAGTTAAGTTCCTGTGAGCCTTTGGTCACAGCATTTTCATCCACTGATCAACACGTAGCCTTGTTTTATGCGTGCTTCTGTTTAAAAACACCTTATTCAGTGTATGTTATTGACTTATTAACACTGAGCTCACTGCCAAGAGCACTATAACTCACGCCTGGACTAAGCTCGTGTAACACATACTGTGTTCAGAAGGCACATCACAGGCTTCTTGCACTTAGGAGCACTAGACAGCACTTCAGCCCTGTGCTTGGGGGCCAGTTTCAACAGTGAAATCACCAGAAACAAAACACGAAAAATGTGGCACTAGGTAGACTGTGACGAGGATACTTGTTCACAGTACGAGAGCTGAGACAAGAAGGCAGAGCACCAGCTTTTCCACTTCAGGGAATGTGTGCATCAGAAGACTCAAGTTTTTCACCGATCTGGTTGTGTCTGTGAATGACCAAAAAATTGCGATGAGTATTGACTTTGAGATTAAAGTACATTTTAACAATTGGCGAGTTTGCAGATGTGGAATTCACAAATAATGAGGATAGACTGTACATGCACGAAGCATCAAAGAGAGAACTGGATGACCATAAGAGTAGCTGTAAAAGGTATATTGGGTAATCAGTGGAGGAACAGCTCATTAGGGCTTTTCTGCATCCCTTTTTAGGATGCTTCTCTCTGCCGACCATCGGCCTGGATTAGGACTTGTCTGTGGTCCCATAGGACCCTGTGTTGACCTCTTCATAGCTTCAGTTGTTCTCTGTGGCAGTTGTTGACTTATGTAGCTGTCTCCCGTGAGACTGAGTTCCTAAGGGGTGGGCTAACATTTTACTGTCTAGTTTACCCAGCACCTAGAGTAATGTGTAGCATTTGATGCCTTCTACAAGTTGCATGTTTGTTGAAGGTTTGGGGCGATTAGAAATAGCTTCCTGAAGGAATACATCTTTTATACAGACCCTGGAGTCCTAGTAAGATTAAAAAAATAATTCATCTCTAAATACTTCAGTTTGTATCTCTAACAAAAGGCCCCCCAATATTTTTTTTCCTTTTAAATAAAGCAATACTATTATTATCTAGTAAGATATTGGTAAGCTGAATTTTGGGAAAGGGTGTTGTAAGCAGAGGGAAGATTATGAGCAAAGGTAGTAAAGTGAAAAATGTAAGTCAAGTTGAGGTGACATCTCCAGTTTGACACATCCAAGGGTATGAAGAGGAGCAATACTGGGGAATCCTGTAACTGCAGATTAGGTTCTGTCATGGCGAGCCTCAAAATGCCAGACTGTTTTGCCCCTTAATTTGAAGGTCAGGGAGACTCTGAGGAGTGGAGGGATGAGGTGCTTTAAAAAGATTAATATGGTTACAATATCTAGGATGGGCTGTGACAGGCCCAAGACTGTAGGGAGGGATCAATAGGGCCATTGAAATGGTCTTAGGTGAGAGGTAATTAGGACCTGAACTTTAGTAACATAATGGGTGTAGAAAGGAGAAAGAAAATTTACTATAGAATCTCATGCTTCTTCCTCTCTTCTTTTGACTTGGCCCTTACACCCTAGACTGGCACTGTTCTGTAGAGATACAATGGGACGCACATATTAAAAGTAAAAAGAAACATGAAATTAATTTTCATAATGTATTTTATTTAAAGCAGTATATCCAAAATACCATGTCAACACGTAATTGATGAAAAATAATTATCAATGACGTTTTACATTCCTTTTTTGGTACCAAGTCTTTGAAATCTGGTGTGTGTTTTACACTTCACAGCACATCTCAGCTTGAACTAGATGCATTTCAAGTACTGAATGGCCACATGTGGTTAATGTCCACCATATTGGACATTGCAGCTCTAGACGTACTGAGCTGTTTGAGGCTCTCTCATTAACCGTGCTGTCCTCACTCTGCTTATGCTGTCTCTGCCAGGAATGCCCTTTTCCTTCCTGTCCATCTGGTAAACTCTAGTCTCACCTTAAGAATTAGCTCAAACTCGGCTTCCCCAGAGAGGCTTTTCCTGTGTCCCTGAGGTAGACATAGGTTCTTCCAGGAATAAGTTAGAAGAGAAATTGGGGGATGCAGAAGAGGAAGCACTCAGGAGACATGAGGGAAATGCCAGTTCCATGGAAGCCAAAGTAAGAGAGTAAGTGCAGAGCTAAAGGGGTAGGATGTTATTGGTGTTACGAGCATCTTAGACTGAAGAAGATAAACACTGAGAAAAGGCTGTGGAATTCAGTGACACAGTGCCCAGTGGTCCTTTCTGAAAGAGGAGTTTTCACTGGGTAGTTGAGCGAAGGCTAGGTTAGGGGCTAAGGACTGAGTAGGAAATGAGGAGGCTGAGGCAGCATTACTTACCTGCTTCTTTGCAATGTGTAAGAACAGAGGTAGCTCCATGGCCAAGTGGAAGATTTTTTAGGCACGTGGAATTTAAGTATGTTTGAAGTTAAGGAGGACCAAGGCAGTAGAAAAAGAGCTTGATTTCATTGTGACACTTAGAAATGTAATTTTTAAAAAGGTAATGTTTTGGGGGATAGCAAAAAAAGTAGGAACATATTTGAGAAACGAGCTTTAGGTTTTTTAATGGAGGCAATTATAAACACAGCTGAAGGATGTAAAAGAAGACCTAAAAAATGGAGAACCCTCCGTGTTTTTGGTGGAGAAAGGCCTCAACATTGAAAAGCTAACAGTTCTCCTCAAATTAATTTATAATTCAAAGCAGTCCCAGCCAGAATCCTCAAAAGGTTTTCATAGAACTTGACTAGCTGATTCTAAATTTATACAGAAAAGTCGAGCACAGAGAATTTTAAAGGGGGAGAGAAGCCGTGAGGGCTTGCCCTTGCTGGATAAAAGGACCAATTATGAATCTCTGGTAAGTAAAGTATTCGTTTCTTCAACAAATATTTGAGTGCTTATGTGCCAGATACTACTCCAGGGACTAGGGACCTAGAACAGTGAAGAAAAAAAAAACAACCAGGCAAGTTCCTGCTTTCATGGAGCCTGCATCCTAATAAGGTAAGGCCAATAAAATGCAAATAGAAAAGCAGGTATTTAATATGTCAGATGTGATAAGTGCTCTGAGAGGGGAAAAGGCAGGGAAATGGCATCCGGAGTGTGTTGCATGTATAGAGGGCTCCTTCTTTGTATGGGGTGGCGAAGCTTCTCTGTTAGGATGGCAATTAAAACTTGAAGTGAGGGGGCAAGCCATGTCAATATCTGGGAGACGAGCTTGGTTCTAGGCAGAGGAAGCAGGTGAG
This sequence comes from Delphinapterus leucas, assembly GCF_059928025.1. Lineage (NCBI taxonomy): Eukaryota > Metazoa > Chordata > Mammalia > Artiodactyla > Monodontidae > Delphinapterus > Delphinapterus leucas. The sequence goes on along the minus strand of NC_143142.1, from coordinate 40,568,883 downwards.
AGTGTGCGTGATGTGTCAGGAAAAGCAAGGAGGCCAGGAAGTCCAGAGCAGAGTGAGAGAAGGAGAGTGGTCGGAGGAGGGGGTTAGAGAGGCAGTGGGAACTGGATCATGAAAGGCCTTTCAGGTTATTTTAAGAATTTTGGCTTTTACTCTGAGAGATGGGAAGATGCAGGAGGGTTTAGAATGGAGCAGTGATGCGATCTGACCTATGTTATGAAAAATGATCCCTCTGGTTGCCGTGAGGAGACTAGACCCTAGGTGGGCAGGGAGGATAGCTGTTGAGAGGCTGTTGGGATAATCGGGGTGAGAGGTAATATTGGCTTGGATCAGGATAGTGGCAATAAAAGTGGTAGTAAGTGGTTGGATTTTTTTTTTTTTTTTACATATTTTGAAGGTAGAGTGGTTTGGATTTTCTGATGGCTTGATTGTGAGGTATGAAAGAAAGGAGTCAAGGATGACTTTCCAGTGTTGGAACTGAGGACCTGAAAGAATGGAATTTCCAATTCATGAGAAGGAGAAGACTGCAGGAGGGGCAGGTTAGCAGTTGCTGAGAATTAGGGGCTTGGTTTTTAAGACATTAAGAATTTGAAATACTATACAATCCAAATGATAGAGTTGGAAGTAGAAGTTTGAGTTTAGGGGAGAGGTCTGGGTGGAGATACAAATTTGGGAATAAGTAGTGTATACTGTAGAGTTATTTAAAGTCATGGAATGTATAAAATCACTTAGCAAGATCTTGAACTGGTATTGGTTCAGGGTAGGTGAACAGTTTAGAAATTAAAACATGTACACATGGGAACTTAGTAGATGACAAAAGTGGCATGATAGGTGGATGAGGAAAGAATCTAGTAATTAGCTGTCCGTATAGTCAGGTAATTTTAGATACCCATTTCATAGTGGATACTAAATTCCAGGTAGTTTAAAGACCTATACGTGCAATACAAACTTCAAACATCAGGAGAGGCTTCTGCTTTTGGCCATAATAGAGTTACAGGGACCTGATTTATCTCCCTTTCTCCACACCTGTTAACATTGTATTGGAAGACCTAGCCAGTGCAACAGAGCAAGAAAAAGAAATAGAAGACATTCAGACTGAAAAAGAATTCTTATTCTTCTGATCATCCAGGTAAAAAAATTCTAAGAAATTTACAACAACCTGGTAGAACTAATTAGTGAGCTAGTTCAACATACAAAAATCAGTTATATTTCTGTATACTAATCAGAAGTAGAAAATGGAAAAGCATATTATTTATAATGGCATTAAAATTTCATGAAATACTTGGGAATAAACTTGATAAGAGCTGTGTAAGACTTGTACACATTGAACATTGGTGAGAGAAATTTAAGAATATCAATATGGGGAAGGGTACTATTTTCAGGGATCAGAAGACTTGACATTGTTGTCAGTTTTCTCCAAGTAGATGTAGCAATTCAGTGCAATCCCAGTCAAAGTTCCAGCAGGCCTTTTTGTAGAAAATGACAAATTGATGACAAATTTTATTTGGAAATGGAAAAGACCTAGTATACCCAAAACAACTTTGGAAAAGGATTCTCTAGAGAAACAGAACCAATTATATATATAGAGAGAGAGAGAGAGAAAGAGAGAGAGACAGAGACAGAGAGAGACAGAGAGATTGATTCTCTGGGCAGCCAGAGGCCAGAGAACCAGGAGATCCAGTGTTCCGAGGGCAGAAAGAGATGGATTTCCCAGCTCAAGAAGAGAGAGAATTTGTCCTTTCTCTACCTTTTTGTTCTATTCAGGCCCTCAGTGGATTGGATGATGCTACCCACATTGGTGAGTTCAGATCTTTACTCAGTGTACTGATTCAAATGCTAATCTCACCCAGAAACACCCTCACAGACACACCCAGAAATGTTACTATTATTTACTATCTAGGTATCCCTTAGCCTAGTCACTGTGGTAAGGGTAGATATATAGGTCTATGGAACAGGAGAGAGTCCAGAAATATATAAATATATTTACACACAATTGATTTTTGTCAAAGGTGTCAAAGGCAATCAGTGAGGAAAGGATAAAATTGTCAACAGATGACACTGAAAAAGTTGGATTGCTATATTCAAAACAACATGTGTAAAAATTAGATCTAGATGGGTCACAGAAATGAACATAAGAGTTAAAACCATAAAACTCTAGAAGAAAATACAGGAGAAAATCTTAGTTACCTTGGGTTTTGCAAAGATTTCTTAAATATGACACAAAAGATGAGTGATAAAATATTGATAAATTGGACTTTGTCAAAATTAGAAAGTTTTTCTGTTCAGTAAGCACTGTTATGAAAATGCAAGCTATTTTATGGGAGGAAATATTGGCAAAACATGTACAAGAATGCACCTGTATCTAGGATATATACAGAACCCTTATAACTCTAATAGGAAGATAAACAACCCAATTCTAAAAAGGTTCAGGCACTTCAAAGATATACAGATGGCAAAAAACACATGACTATAGGCTCTACATGGAGGTATAAAACCTAAATTAAAATTCCTTTACATGAAAAATATGCATTTACATAAATGCAAGGAGTATGTACTATGATGTTTATTTCAGCTCTATTTAAAATAGTAAAAAAGAATCATGATTACCTTTGAAAGTTAGTAGCAATTTACAGAATGATTTAACATTGAGGGGTAAACTTCTAAAAGTAATGGAAGGTGGGTACAGATATCTGGAAGGTTCAACATTCCTGTTTAAGATGTTATAGTGTTCTTGATAAAAGTCAAGATGGTGCTTTCTGAAAAAGTGTAATTTTTTAAATCATAAGAGTAATAGTATCTGCACTTTAGGAAGTTTTAAAAATACAGAAAAAAGCATAAATTACTCCAATACAATCTCTGGTACTTTGGCATATTATATACCCTTTGAATCTATTTTCATACCTCTTTTAGAGCATTTTTTAAAATTGCAAAACAAATGCTTTTTTTTTTATGGCCAAAGTGAGGAAAATGAAGGTACCAAAAAAGTACAATCACCTATACCCAAACATCTAAAGATTTAGTTTTTAGTTGTTTTAGTTGTTGTTCTGTTGTGGACTAGATTTTTTTTAAGTTTTCTTAAAACTTAAGAAAACCTGCATGCCACAACTAGAGAGAAGCCCATGCATCACAATGAAAGATCCTGCATGCCTCAATAAAGATCCGCGTGCCGTACAAACATGGCTGCTAGGGCCTTCCCCTGGGGGGTGTGAAAAGGGCAGAGGATGCTCAGAGAATGGTGAAGGAGTATGGGCCGGCAAGCACCTAAGAAAGTATCTACCATTCCTTTTAGTTTATGGCTTGTAAATAGAGTTGACATATTAAAATCCTGCTCTTTATTAAATGGCAACAGTTTTCCATGTCGTTACAGGAAGCATAGTCTTCATGGCTCACCTTCTGCATAGTATTTCATGTGGATGTAATATAATCCGCTCCACACCCACAAACCTTCAGTGATAAGGACAATAATAATTTCTATACTTTTTATGACTGAATTTTCCTAGTCTTTTTAAACAAGGATGTTTTAAATTTTTTATATATAAATTTATTTAATTTTGGCTGCATTGGGCCTTCCTTGCTGCGCATCGGCTTCCTGTAGTTGTGGCAAGCAGGGGCTGCTCTTCATTGTGGTGCACGGGCTTCTCATTGCAGTGGCTTCTCTTGTTGTAGAGCACGGGCTCTAGGTGCACGAGCTTCAATAGTTGTGGCTCGCGGGCTCAGTAGTTGTGGCGCCCGGGCCTAGTTGCTCTACGGCATGTGGGATCTTCCCAGACCAGGGATCGAACCCGTGTCGTGTCGCCTGCATTGGCAGGCGGATTCTTAACCACTGCACCACCAGGGAAGCCCTGTTTTAAATTTTTAGTCAAACTTGTTGATGCTCTTCTTTGATTTCTTCTAACACTTCTAAGCTTAGGTAGAGCTTTGGTAAATACTCGATTCTGTTTTCTCCTGGTGTGTCTATATCACATTCATTCAGCAAATACTGAGCCTCTGCTGTGTGCCAGGCACTGTCGCAGGTACTGGCGACCCAACAGCGAACAAAATCCGACTGTCCCCATACTTGTGTTCTGGTGGGAGGAGATAGACAAAGCATAAATACACATACAGTGTTGGACAGTGAGGTGAGGAAAAATAAAATAGGCTAAAGGGGATAGAGGGCGATTCAGTGGGGAGGGAGGCTTTTGTTTTGGAAAGGGTGGAAGGGAAGGGAAGCCCGCTCTGAAGTGACTGTGAGCAAAGAGCCACATGAGGAAGGAAGTGAGCTGTGGTGAAGGATTCTGGCAGAAGATCCAGTGAAAGCAAAGGTGAAGCAAGTGTAAAGGCTCTGGGGTAGGAGGGCACTTGGCATATTTGAAGAAGGAAGCTGCTGGGTTGCCTAGAGCAGGCTTCTCAGGGACACAGGTAACGTCATAAGGCAGCCAGAGGCCCAGCCCTGTTGGTCGGTGTCGAGGGTTTTGAGCAGGAAAGGTGACATGAGAGTGTATATTAGGATGGGAAACTCTCAAATTGCTAATCACTTATCCTTGCACCCTTTATCAAGCAGCCTTTCCTTTTCCTTTGTTTTGTTATGCCTTTCTCATACTCTTGAAGAATTTACTTTTTTTGTGTGTTTTCTGTGCTCTTTTATTGCCTCAGCTGTCCCTTCACCAGCAGTGCACTTTTTTTTTAACATCTTTATTGGAGTATAATTGCTTTACAATGGTGTGTTAGTTTCTGCTTTGTAACAAAGTGAATCAGTTATACATATACATATGTTCCCATATCTCTTCCCTCTTGCGTCTCCCTCCCTCCCACCTTCCCTATCCCACCCCTCTAGGTGCACAAAGCACCGAGCTGATCTCCCTGTGCTATGTGGCTGCTTCCCACTAGCTAAGTGTCCATCAGCAGATGAATGGATAAAGAAGATGTGGCACATATATACAATGGAATATTACTCAGCCATAAAAAGAAGCGGTGCACTTTTAATGGTTGTTTTTGTAAGACTTTAATAGCTGATGGTGTTTCCCCTTACTATTCTTTTTTGAGTATTTTCCTTGACTATTTGTTTTTCCAAATGGCATTTAAAATAATTATTATTTAAAATAATTTTCTTAGGTTCTTAGTAAAAATGCTGTTGACATCTAATTGAGATTGTGTTCTACGTAAATTATTTGAGAAGTGTTGACATTTAGATTTCATTTTCCCATTAAGGGACAAATCTGTATCAGGCAAAAATTTAAATATAGGATCCTTCCCGTTTTTTACTTTATTTTGTTGTGGTTGATAAGAGATGTAGTGCGATTTTGAAACAACTGGTTATGTTGCCTATCCCGGTAAGGGGGCTATTTCATTCAGTTCTAAAAGCACTTTATTAAATTCTCACTGTGTGCCAGGCACTGTGGGCATTGAATCCAGCAGTGAGGGCTCTGTGTAGGACTTCAGCTAGTTGGCAGGAGTTCAGAATTTATTTTTGGTGTTAGGACAGAATTCTGTGAAAGAAATCACATTGTCTTTCTCCTTTCTGCCTAAAAGTGCCCTGCAGATAGAGTAGAAATAACAAGTTGGCAGACCTTTTCATAAGACATCCTCCTGTTGGCTAGCTAGAAAACCTAAAGTGATTATCAGTTGCTCAGTTAACATTTTAAAAAGTTTTTTCCCCACTGAAAGAGTAATATATGACCAGTTCAAGTTTTACCTGTAGCAATCTGATAAATCTACCTCTAAAGTCAATCTCAAAGCCACATAGTTACTAGTGTCTCCATTTTACTGCTAACTCTCTAGTTCAAGCCACCAGTATCTTTCTTGTTTTTTTAAATTAATTTTTATTGGAGTATAGTTGATTTACAATGTTTTAGTTTCAGGTGTACAGCAAAGTGAATCAGTTGTACATATATCCACTCTTTAGATTCTTTCCCCATATAGGTCATTACAGAGTATCGAGTAGAGTTCCCTGTGCTATACAGTAGGTCCCTATTAGTTTTCTATATTTTATATAGAACTGTGTGTATATTAATCCCAATCTCCCAATTTATACACCCCCTCCCTTTCCCTCTTGGTAACCATAAGTTTGTTTTCTACATCTGTGACTCTATTTCTGTTTTGTAAATAAGTTCATTTGCATTATTTTTTTAGATTCCACATATAAGCGATATCATATGATATTTGTCTTTCTTGGACTTACTTCACTCAGGATGACAATCTCCAGGTCCATCCATGTCACTGCAGATGGCATTATTTCATTCTTTTTTATGGCTGAGTAATATTCCATTGTATATACGTACCACATCTTCTTTTCCCATTCCTCTGTCGGTGGACATTTAGGTTGCTTCCACATCTTGGCTATTGTAAATAGTGCTGCAGTGAACATTGTGGTACATGTATCCTTTCGAATTATGGTTTTCTCTGGATATATGCCCGAGTGGGATTGCTGGATCATATGGTAGCTCTTTTAGTTTTTTTAGAAAACAATTATGGTAGTCTTTTTAGTTGGTTTTTTTTTTTTTTTTTTGTGGTACGCGGGCCTCTCACTGTTGTGGCCTCTTCCGTTGCAGAGCACAGGCTCTGGACACGCAGGCTCAGCAGCCATGGCTCACGGGCCCAGCCGCTCCACGGCATGTGGGATCTTTCCGGACCGGGGCATGAACCCATGTCCCCTGCATCGGCAGGTGGACTCTCAACCACTGTGCCACCAGGGAAGCCTTCTTTTTAGTTTTTTAAGGAACCTCCATACTGTTCTCCATAGTGGCTCTACCAATTTACATTCCCACCAACAGTGTAGGAGGGTTTCCTTTTCTCCACACCCTCTCCAGCATTTATTGTTTGTAGATTATTTGGTGATGGCTACTCTGACTGGTGTGAGATAATACCTCATTGTAGTTTTGATTTGTATTTCTCTAGTAATTAGTGATGTTGAGCATCTTTTCATGTGCCTCTTAGCCATCTGTATGTCTTCTTTGGAGAAATGTCTGTTTAGGTCTTCTTCCCATTTTTTGATTGGGTTGTTTGTTTTTTGATATTGAGCTGCATGTGCTGTTTGTATATCACCAGTATCTTTCACCTGGACCTTTGCTATTGCTTTGTAACTTGTATCCCTTCTTTTCTCTTGCCCACATTTACAGGGTTTTTCCATACAGTAGCTGCAGTGATCTTTTTTTTTTTTTACTTTTTATTACTAAAATTATCAAAGCTTACTAAATAGAATAGTATAATTGATGTACTCCTCACCCTCTTTCAGGAATTGTCAGTAATGGCCACTCCCCCTATGTCATCTTATTTTGGCTATAAATCTTTAAGTACATTTGTATAAGGTCTCCTTTTAAGAAAAACACCATAACCATGTGATAGTTGCACAACTCTGTGAATATTCCAAAAACCACTGAATTGTACACTTTACATGAGTAAATTGTGTGGTGTGTGAATTCTCTCTCAGTAGAGCTATTTAAAGAAATAGCCACGGGCTTCCCTGGTGGCGCAGTGGTTGAGAGTCCGCCTGCCGATGCAGGGGACACGGGTTCGTGCCCCGGTCCGGGAAGATCCCACATGCCGCGGAGCGGATGGGCCCGTGAGCCATGGCCGCTGAGCCTGCGCGTCCGGAGCCTGTGCTCCGCAACGGGAGAGGCCACAGCAGTGAGAGGCCCGCGTACCGCAAAAAAAAAAAAAAAAAAAAGAAATAGCCACAATGGCATTATCCTATTAATAATTTTATAATTTCTCAAAATCGTCAAACAGCCAAAGTTCACATTTCCCCAGATGTTCTGATTAAGTTCTTTTAACACTTCGACAGAGTTTGAAACATAAGTCAGGTCAGGCTACTCTTTAACCTAAAACCTTTCAGTGGCTTTCCGTCGTATTTAGAATAAAACCCAAACTCCTTGTACTGGTTCACAAAGGTCTGACCCACAGAGGCCTTGTATGATGTGCCTTCTTTCTTCCTTTGCCTTTCTCTCTTGCCTACCTAATTGTTGCTATCTCAGGGCCTTTGCATCAGCTGTTCCCTCTGCTTGCAGTGCCCTTCCCCTGTATTCTCACAAGGCTGGATCCTTCCTTTCAGCTTAAACATCCCTCCCTCAGAGAGAGGCTTTCCTCGATCAGTCCCCCAGTCTCCAATCTAAAGTGGTATTCCAGTCATTCTCTCAGAACATTCCCTTAAAAATGTTGGCATACCATGGTTTATTTGCTGTATCCTTTTTTTATTAAGTTGTGTCTTTCCCTTTTTCTACACCTCCCCCCACCTAATTTTTTGAGTCATGTTCACTACTGAATCCCCAGTACCTAAAATATTAATTGGCACATAATAGACTCTCATTAGGAGATAGTTTTACAAGAAATTGTCCAACACTTACCAGGTATTTATAAAAAGGTTATTTGATAGAATGTTATCACCTTACTGCATAAATAGAGTTCCAGAGTGCCAGTCTGATATGTTATCATGAAAGGGCTGGGTTTTTTGTTTCAAATTTGTATGTGTAGCTTTTGTTTCTCTAGTAATTAGAAGCTCTTTGAGGTTATGAGACGATTATTCTTTTAGTTTGCATCCTTCATATAGTGTCCTGCTCACTTCAGAAGTCACTTCGGTAAATAACTTACAAACAAATTGCATTTTTGTTGTTTGGAAAAACGTAGAGTGCTTGCATGCGTAGGCTTGAGAAAGTTACCGTGACACCTTGCTGGGTTCATCCTCAGTTACCGCTTTTCCTTTGTCCTCAATTGTGGACCATCACACGTTACTCTGTGAGTTGTCTCTGCTACCTGTTCTCCAGTGAGGTAGTTGAAGAGCAGCTGTGGTGGCTGAATAATACTCCCCCAGTGATGTGATTAGTTAAGTATCTTGAGATACCGAGATAATCTTGAATTCTCTAGGTGGGCCCAGTGTAATCACAAGGGTCCTTCCTTTTGGGGGAGGAGGCAGGAGGATCAGAATATTGAGGGAGAAAAATGTGGGCATGGAAGCAGAGGTTGGAATGATGCACTTTGAAGATGGAGGGAGGGACCACGAATCAAGGGGATGTAGGGGACCTCTGGAAAAGGCAAGGGAACAGGTTCTCCTCAAGAGCCTCCAGAGGAAGGCAGCCCTGCCAACACCTTGGTTATTAGCCCAGTGAAACTGACTGTAGATTTCTGACCTCCCGAACTGTAAGAGAATAATTTGTATTGTTTTAAACCAGTAAGTATGTTGTAATTTGTTACAACAGCCATAGGAAACTGATACAGTGGCTTAAGGCACGAAAGCTTGAAAGATCACAAAACCTGTACAGAGTGTTCAAAGTTTAGTTTGATTTGCTGGCTTAATAGTTACTGAAAAGGATGCTGTAAAGAATTGAGATGGCAGCTTCAGGTCGGTGATTTGGGGTGTAGTTGATGGAATAATGAAAGAATATTATGTGCTACAATACAAGCATCAATTTTAGTGTAGAATTAAGCTCTTGATGGCTTTTTTCCTTGTATTTTGCACAGATCAGAAACCTCTTGATCTTGCCCAGGGTGCTGAAATGAAACACGTTCTTGTTGGTAATAAGGTATGTATGTGGTAATGGATTACATTTATATAATGTAGAAAAAAATTTTGAATTCTTGAAATACATAGATGCGTTTTTAATGAAAACATGTTCTTCCGATAGGTCATCTACAAAGCATTGAAACGATACGAAGGCCCTCTCTGGAAGGTAGGTTGGGATGGTTTTTTAATTATAAAACTGGAAAAAAAAGATTCTCAGGTGCTCTCTTGTTAAAACTCTTTTTCATTCTTTTCTGAAGTATATGTGATTTAATAATTATTCGATCTTATCATGTAAGCCATTTTTATACTGCTGGACTTTATTAGGCATCCAGCAATTGTAGCAGTTAACTGTTGGTCTAACACTTGTAGGTGACCAAGTTTGTACAGAGAAGAGTGGAGGAATTTTTTTTTTCTTACTTAAGCATAGAGTTACCGTATCATCTTTGTTATGAACATTGATCCATGGAGGACTCAGGAGGAATTTAATATTTGAATTGTCACAGAGCACACATATAAAACCTTTCTGGTTCTGAAAATTTATTTGCTTTTTGGAGTTCAGCTATTTTCTAGAATTAACTATTTTGGAGCATATAGTTTCTTCTGCATTTGCAGCTGCTCCTTCTATATATTTATGTACATGTATGCTTATATTGTATAAAATTTAGGATAATTCTCTTTATTTAGAAACTCAGGCCTTTGAGGAAACTGTCTCTGAAGCTCACAACTGATATATTTCCTGTAAATATCCTTGCGCAGTATTGTCAGAACTTATAAACTGTGTTCATCGTTGATCTTACCAATATGGCATTTCTTCTGTTCCTGTCACCCTGTAGTAGTATGTTTTCATTTCTGCACCCAGTTCCTCGGTTCATGTTTGTTCATTTTTGAGTGTGCAGTGGTACTGTCCGGCTGAAAGGCTCAGATAGAACTGTCATAACTTAATTACTTTTTATCAGTCAAGTATTTGAATCTAGATGTATCAACTTGGAAAAATCTTTGTTGTTTTCCCCTTAGAGTTCAAGATTTTTTGGCTGGAGATTATTCTGGGTAGTGTTAGAACATGGAGTCCTTTCATGGTATAGGAAACAGTAAGTATTATGATCCTAATACTTGTTGAATTTCAGCATCTAAATTTTGAATGATTAAAAGTTTTCACTAATCTCTTTTCCTTTTGCCTTGATAATTTATATTTATTTTGAAGGCCCGATGCAGTCCATAATATTTATCGCCAGGGATGCAAACATCTAACTCAAGCAGTATGCACGGTAGGATGACACATGCATCTTTTGCTTAAACTGTGAAATCAGTCCTGCAAGTGATTGCCCTAAATCATTGGTATAAGCTGCCTTGTAAAATCTTAGGGTAGAAAGCACTTGTGCAGTTGAGTTGGCCCTCCGTATCTGCGAGTTCTGCATCTGCTAATTCAACCAACTGTGGATCAAAACTATATAGGAAAAGGAATTCCAGAAAGTTCCAAAAAGTAAAATTTGAATTTGCCGTGCACCAGCAACTATTTACATAGCATTTACATTGTATTAGATATTATAAGTAATCTAGAGATGATTTAAAGTAAGCAGGAGGATGTGCATAGATTGTATGCAAATACTATGCCATTTTATATAAGGACTTCGTGCTTCCATGGATTTTGGTATCCTTCAGGTGTCCTGGAACCAATTCCCCCACAGATACCGAGGGATGACTGTATATGTTTTTATTTGAGAACAAGTAAAGTTGTGGAATTCCATTTAAAAAATATAATCAAGTTAAAAAAAATCTCTACATATTGTGGAATAAGAGATGCATGTTCCAAAAACATTTATACAGAACTTTTACCATTTTGTATGTGTATGTATATATGTATGTATGTGTATATATTCACACATAATGTATGCATATACGTATCTACATATATATGTGTAGGTGTGCGTGTATTTGTACATGGGTAAATCTGGAAAATGGAAATTTTTCTGGTGGTAAAATTTAAAGCCTATATCAAAATTGGGATTTTTAGGTTCTCCATGTTCACTTCTGGCTGCTTTGCTTTTACCAGCCAGGAGAAAGAATTTTTCCTCCTTTGAGATTAGCCTAAGACTGGAGCCTAGACGTACTTTTCTGCTTGCTGCTTCAAGTTCTTTAGGGTTGTCAACATGCCACGGCAGTGCACCCTCTCTTTGGACCACAGCCCCTGCCTTTCCGTGTGAACTCCCGGAGGACCAGCAGCGTCGCCCTTGGGCCGTCACAGGCTCAGTCACCTGCCCCTGCCCTCAGGCCTCCTTACACATGCTGGTCCCTTAGTGTCCTCACTCCCCTTCCTCCCTTCGCATGAGACCAGAGGGCCAGGGAACCACTCTCTAGTCTTAGCCGTCTAATCTTCTCGTTTCTTCTGTTGGTGCAGTCCCGGCCATTCTCTTCTGTTCCAGCTTTTGATTCATTTATTTAACACTAAGGTTTGTCTATCTTAAAACAAAAAATTAAACAAGTTGCTCCCTCACCCTTTTAAAATTTCCCGATTTTTAACTTCTTTAGAATTGATAGCTTCTGCTGTGTTATGCTTCACCTTGTTTTATAACTTTTGCTTCTTGTATAAGTGTCTACTTAGAGGCTACATTTATGAATCCATATTGATACAAGGTAACAGGCATTCAGTGACTCCTATGAGGCAGGCTCTGTTCACTTTCTAGATTCTTAAGGTAGAAGCTTAGGTTATTGATTTGAGACTTTTTTTCTTTTCTAATATAGGTGTTTGCACCTATAAGTTTTGTTTAATTGTGGTAAAATACACATAACGTAAAACTTACCATCTTAACCATTTTTAAGTTCAGTAGCGTTAACTCTGTTCACTTTGTTGTACAGTAGGTCTCTAGAACTTTTTCATCTTGCAGAACTGAAACTCGATACTCATTGAATAGCGCCTCTCTATTTCCAGTACCTCACCCCACTGGCAACCACCATTCTACTTTCTGTTTCTATGCTTTTGACTACTTTAGATACCTCACATGAGTGGAATTGTACAGTATTTGTCTGGCTTATTTCACTTAGCATAATGTCCTCAAGGTTCATCCATGTTATAACATGTGACAGGATTTCTTTTTTTAAGGCTGAATAATATTCCATTGTTATGCATAGACCACATTTTCTTTATCCATTCCTCTATCAGTGGATGTTTTGAGTTGCTTCCGCCTTCCGGTCACTGTCAATAATGCTGCTGTAAACATGGGAGTGAAAATGTCTCACCAAGATCCTGCTTTCATTTCTTCTGGATATATATACCGAGACGTGGAATTGGTGGTCATATGGTAGTTCTATTTTTAATTTTTTAAGGAACTTCCATACTGTTTTCCATAACATCTGCGCCAGTTTACATTCATACCAGTAGTGCTCCAATTTCTCCACATCCTCACCACAACACTTTTTTTTCCTGTGGGTTTTGTTTGTTTGTTTGCCATTGTAATAGGTATGAGGTAGTATCTAATTGTGGTTTGATTTCCGTTTCCCTGATAACTGGTGATGTTGACCATTTTCATGTACTTATTGACCATTTGTATGTTGTTTTTGGAGAAATGGCTGTTTAAATCTCTTGCCCATTTTTTAATCAGTTTTTTTTTTTCTTGTTGGTGTTGAGTTGTAGGAGTTCTTTGTATATGCTGGATATTAATCCCTTATCAGATAATGTGATTTGTACATATTGTCTGCAGTTTCATGGGTTGTCTTTTCACTCTGCTGATAATGTCCATTGATGCATAGAAGTTTTTATTTTTTATATAGTCCAGTTTATGTTTTTTCTTTTGTCACTTGCGCTGTTGTATCACATCCAGGAAACCACTGCCAAGTCCAATGCCATGAAGCTTTCTTCCCAAGTTTTCTTACAAGAGTTTTATAGTTTTAGCTCTGACACTGAGGCATCGGTTTCTCCTGAGGCCTTTCTCCTTGGCTTGCAGGTGGCAGCCTCCTTGCTTTGTCCTCACATGACTTTTTGTCTGTGTGCAGGCATCCCTGCTTTCTCTTCCTCTCCTTGTAAGGACAGCAGCCATACTGGATTAGAGTTCCACTGATATGATCTCATTTTACCTTAATTACCTCTTATAAAAGCCCTATCTCCAAATGTAGTTTCATTGGGGATTAGGGCTTGAACATAAGAAGCCCTTAATCTGGTTGAGTAAGTTCTTTTCCTTTCCTAGTTTACTGAGATTCCTTATTATGAAAATCTGTTGAATTTTATTAAATGTTATTTTCCATGTTACTGAAATGATCATATGGTTTTACTCATTCTATTAATATGATTAGTTGTATTGATAGACTTTAGGGTGTTAAAGTCAATCTTATTGCTGGGACAAATCCCAGTTGGTTATGATAAATTACCATTTTAATATATTGTTCGTTAATATTTTGTTAAGAATTTTTGCTTTTTTGTTCATGCTGGATATTGGTTTATATTTCTTCTTTGATATTTTGTCTGGTTTCATATAATGAATTGGAAAATGTTCCTTTTCAGTTTTCTAGGAGAGTTTGTATAGGATTAGGTTACTGCTGCCTTACATGCTTGATAGAATTCACCTGTGAAGTCACATGGGCCAGGAGGTTTTTAGTGCGGGGGTGGGGGAGGATTGTAGTTACAAATTTAATTTCTTCCGTTGCTATAGGGCTATTCACATTTTCTGTTTCTTTTTCGGTTGGTGTTTGTAATTTTTGCCTTTCAAGAAAGTTGTCCATTTTCTTCTGGGTTATAAAACTTAGGGTTAGTAATATTCCCGTATTGTGTTTTTAATGTCTGTGTGGTAGGTAGTGTTATATGGTCTTTTACTTTTTATATTGGTAATTTGTGTTTTCCTTTTTTTTCTAGATCAGTCTGTCTAGCACTTTATCAGTTTTATTGATCCTTTCGAAGAACCAGTTCTTGATTTCATTGAAATATTTATCTTGTTTTTGCTATTTCATTGATTTTTTAATTCATTTAAAATAATTTCTCCATGTGTTGGGCTTGCTTTGCTCTTTTATAGTTTCTTAAGGTTGAAGCTTAGATTATTCAAATTATCATCCAGTTCAAAATATTTTCTAATTCCTATTATGATTTCTTCTTTGAACCAGTGAATGTTTAGAAGTGTGTTGTTAAATTTCCAAATAATTGGGGTTTTCCTAATTACTGTGCTTTTGATTTATAATGTAATTCCATTTTGGTCATTGAACATTTTCGATATGATTTCCGTCTTGTCAAATTTATTGAGACTTGCTTGATGACTACATATGGATTATCCTAGAGAATGCACTGGAAAATAATGTGTATTTTGCTATTGTTGGGGGTCATGTCCTATAAACATTCAGTCATGATGGTTGATAGTGTTGTTCAGATCTTCTGTGTCTTTGCTGCCTTTTTTTTTTTCTAATTGTATCAATTGCTGAGAGAAGGGTGTTTAAATCTCCAACTATACTTGTAGAATTATGTATTTCTCACTCTGTTACTGATCACATACATATTTATGATTGTTGTCTTCCTGATTAATTAACCCTTTTAGCATTATGTGGTGGTCCTCTTTATCTCCTGTAATAATGCATTTTGTTTTGAAATCTATTTTGCTTGATATTAATATAACCACTCAGGCTTTCTTATGGTTACTGTTTGCATAGTATCTCTTTTTCTATCTAGTTACTTTCAACCTAGCTGTATCTTTATATTTATCTTCTGTCTCTTGTAGATAGTATATATTTGGGTTCCTATTAACCATTCTGACATTTTTTGCCTTTTAATTAGATTTCTTTTGAGAATGTGGTCCACTTTTTTACTTCATATGTCAAGTAATTTTGGATTGTATCCTTAACGTTAAGTTCTGGAGACCCTGGATTCTTTATTTTTCTCCATTAAATGTGATTTCCGTTGTTTTAGGTCATTTTCTTGGCTGGGTTTGTGCTGTAAACTCTGTTTCTTGGATGGCAGCTCTGGTCTGTATTTCAGTGACTGCTTGGAATCTATTTTGTGCATCAGTAAGAGATGTGAAAAGACAGAGTTTGGGATTCCCATCTCTGTCTCTTTCCATTGGGTGACTCCCCTACTCTCTTTAGGATTTATGGCTGCCCAGCTCTGCTTTTTTAATTTCCAAAGACAGACTGTTGTCCAGGTTTGCTCTTGCTGCTGTCGTGTCACCCTCGGGGACTGTACTAGTTCCAGGTGAACAATCTTGGGGGTGGGAGCTTGCTCGCAAAGCTCCTCGTTTCCTTTCCTCCAAGGCAACTTGCTCTCCCATCGAGTCGGCCAGCTCTTGTTCACACTCCAGCTCTTCCTTTTCTACTCCTCATGCTTTTACACTCAGTTCAAACATTTTCTGTACTCAGCTCAAACAAAAGTTTCAGGAGAGTGGCGTGAATAAGAAATTGGAGTTCTTGTGTTTAAAGGACTTTATAGCCCAAGCCCAAGTGTTATATTTAATAGGATAAAAGGAAAACTACATACCTAGTGGACTATATATTAGTATTTACTGTGATTAAGAATATGAAAGCCAGATTTGATGTAGATAAGCTACAGTGCATTTGATACTCCCAATGTATCAATTTTTCTCAGTATTTTAAATGTTCACTCGGGTATTATCACGCTAATATTGTTAATTTTATGTATAGATAATTTTAGGGTTTTGTTTTATGGGCATGAATGATGTTGTCTTACTGACTTCTTTATATCCAAGGTAAAACCCACTGATAGCTGCCTCTTCTTTATTAAATGCTTCGATGACACTGTTCATGGCTTCAGGGTTCCTAAGAATAGCCTTCAGCAGACAAGAGAGGTAATTTTATGGTTTCGTTTATCTTTCATAAAACTTAACATTTAAGAACATGAAGAATGTAAGGTAGGCTCAATATTAACATCTAACATCTTGTTGATTGTACCTTTTTAACGGGAGTGATTATATGAAACTTTTGAAATTTGGCTTAGGAATTAATTCCTTATCAGCATGTACCTGCAGGTATTTTCTGTTCTTCTTCTTCTTTTTTTAAAAATTTTGCTTCTGTGAATGTAAGAGGCCCTTATTAGTTTTGGAAAAAAGCCTAAATGATTATTTAGTCTACCCCTGAATTTATAGGTGAGGAAAACTGAAGACTAAGATTGAAGTGACCTCTCAAGCTCATGCAGCTTGCAAGTAACAGAACCTGGCTCCAGCCCAGGTGTTCTGATTTATTACAGTGTAGACTCAGCCTTTCTTTGTGGTAAACTGAACAATAGCAGCAAGCAAGAAATTGGGATTGATGTGACGGAAATTCATTGTGTAGTTATTTAATGGAGACTCCATATCCCTTTAGATCAAAGCAATATTCGTAGACTTATCTTGTTTTTTATAAATTATGTAAGGGGTTAAAAGGATCTATTTTCCAGAGCGGTTAACTTTGGCCTTGCAGAGAACCCTAAACAATACAAAACGTGACTGTCCCAAAATTTCATAAAAGGGTAAGAATTGACCCTGAAAAATGCTGCAAGAAATGAGGTAGAAGTAAGATAGATATTTTTAGGGCAAACATTCCATCTTTTTGTGAAATCACTAATTTTTTAAGATATTTATTATTTATTTATCTATTTATTTTGGCTGCACCGGGTCTTCTTTGTGGCATGCGGGATCTTTAGATGCGGCATGCAGACTTCTTAGTTGTGGCACACAGACTTCTTAGTTGCAGCATGCATGCGGGATCTAGTTCCCTGACCCAGGATCCAACCCGTGCCCCCTGCATTGGGAGTGGGGAGTCTTACCCACTGGACCACCAGGGAAGTCCCACTAATTTTTTAAAAACATAGTTAAAGTTAAAGCATCAGAGTAATTGTTGGCTCTCTTAAAATGGTCTGAGTGTCTTGTGCTTATGGCAAGTTGGTAAATTGTTTCTGGATGCATCTTATATAGTAACTTATTCAACAGTGTTGAGAACTTATAATTCTAAGTGCAAGATTCTCCACCCATTGTTTAGTTTTTATAATGTGTTTCAGTATTAATATGAATGACTATGTAAACTTATAGATGGTATTTTTTTAAAGTATTGGGAAAATTTTTTATCCAGATGTGTCATGGACAAGAGACCTGCATCATTATTTTGTTGTTGGGAATTTTTTGTTTCGTTTTTTTGAGGCCGTAATATTTTTTTTTCTCCATGTTCATTTTATTCTTCCCAGATTGTTGTAATAATATCTGTTTTGAGTCAAAATGTGTTTTACTTTGATTTAAGTCCTTGTATTATTTCAGGACTGGCTGGAAGCAATAGAAGAGCATTCTGCTTACAGCACGCACTACTGTTCCCAGGACCAGTTGACTGATGATGAAGAGGAAGACGCAGTTTCTGCTGTAGACTTGAAGGAATCCTTAGAGGTAAATAGGAAAACCTGACCCGTATACCTAACTCTATCACTCAGGTTTTACCAAGAATTTTTTTTTTTTTTTTAAATATGAGGTTTTGAAATTAAGATTTCTCACAGCAGGAGAAGTAGTATTACTTTTCCAGTAATATTCTCTTGCTACTTACACTGTCTCTGTTACAGTAGTAATAACGATCAGATATCTTGGTAAATAGGCTCTAAAGATAGGCATGTGCCTACGTGTATCTTTTTTGGTTAAGATTTTTATGTTGTAATCAGATTGTCATTCTCTTTGAAAGCTGCCGCCCCTGGGGGGGCATGCATTGCTTGCCTTACTGCCCTTTATGACTTCACTGTATATTTCAGAGTTTAAATAACGCAACCATAGTGATACCTTTCCTGGTCTGTAGTTTCATTTAAAAGCGCCTGTAATCTGTAACTTCATTGATTAGAGGTAAGGTAAAGCATCAGTAATGAATGGAGAGGCCCTCATCAGTGCCTCATCCATAGAGAAATACCAACATAAGTAATTGAAGTGAAATAGGTATTTTTTTCTTGGCATCAGTTTTCTGGCTATACCTTTTAAATGAATGGGTTTGGAAGAATTAGAACTACTAAAGGATGATGTGTTTCAATCTGAATAATTATGTCAGAGCATATGACTTTGCTTACTAAATTTAATCTTTTTTTTTAACATCTTTATTAGAGTATAATTGCTTTACAATGGTATGTTAGTTTCTGCTGTATAACAGAGGGAATCAGCTATACATATACATGTATCCCCATATCCCCTCCCTCTTGGGTCTCCCTCCCACTCCTCTAGGTGGACACAAAGCACCGAGCTGATCTCTCAGTGCTGTGTGGCTGCTTCCCACTAGCTATCTATTTTACATTTGGTAATCTTTTTTTTTTTTTTTTTTTTTTTGCGGTACGCGGGCCTCTCACTGTTCTGGCCTCTCCCGCTGCGGAGCACAGGCTCAGCGGCCATGGCTCAGAAGCCTAGCCGCTCCGCGGCATGTGGGATCTTCCCGGACTGGGGCACAAACTCATGTCCCCTGCATCGGCAGGTGGACTCTCAACCACTGCGCCACCAGGGAAGCCCGGTAATCTTTTTTTTAATGAAATGAATTTATTGCAGGATTTGAATGTTTCTAAATCAACAACTTTAGTGAATTTAAGTTTGCTGATACCTAAGGAGTTTTATTAGGGACCTATAACCTTAAAGTAAGAAAGAGATTTTGACACTTTTTTCTTTTTTTTTTTTGCGGTACGCGGCCTTCTCACTGTTGTGGCCTCTCCCGTTGCGGAGCACAGGTTCCGGACGCGCAGGCTCAGCGGCCATGGCTCACGTGCCCATCCGCTCCGCGGCATGTGGGATCTTCCTGGACCGGGGCACAAACCCGTGTCCCCTGCATCGGCAGGCGGACTCTCAACCACTGCACCACCAGGGAAGCCCAAGATTTTGACACTTTTGATCCCTAATCTTAATTAATGATGGAACGTTAGAGAATTTGAGCCCTTCCATGTTTTGTTGAAGACATTCCCCAGTAGTTGACTGTAGCTTTACCAGCACTCCTTCTATTTTTAAGGCCGAATATGCTGACAGCTGTAAACATAATTTTCAGATCAGTGAACTTTGCAAAAGTCACATCTACCACAGCATCTAAATAACATTAAAACATTCAGGTAAATAAAGAAGGTTTAAATATCTCTGGCCAAGATCATGTTAAACAAGTAAAAAATAAAGCTGTGCTAAATATTTTAACTTCTGGTCAGGTTCCCTAAGTGAAAAGAAATCCTTCCCTGTTTATCCACCCTCAATATAAGGTAAATGATAAAACCTGGAAGGGCTTACAAAGCACAGCAATTTCTTTCCCAGGATTATGGTAGTTTTAAGACCTACTTAATGGAAGTTACAGGTAAAATAAAAGCATACTAACTTGCATATCATTAAAAAACTTCCTTGAAGAAATGTTCCTTCTTTAGTTCAGTTTTCACATTTTAGGGTTATCAGCCACAGCTGTACCTTTTATTTTATTCTTTATTTGAATATTGTGTTATTTAAAGCCCTGAGGTTTTTGCCTTCTAGATTTTATAGCACCTGAAGTCAGTCAGAGTTTCAGCCAGTGTTAAGTACTTGAGGTTTTGCAGGTTATACAGTTGTCTTTGTCCAACAGAATTTGAATGCTAATTCTGAGAATTCTGACTCTGTCTCAGTTTGTGGAGGTTGGTCAAAAATGAGAAAATCTGAAATGAACTTTGTATGTTTATGTGTAGCTTGTGGTAGCCTGGCTCCAAAATGCCCTCGATCCCTGGGTTCTTTGGTTGCAAGGAAACACTCAGACCAATTTGTGAAATAGACCTATTCTAGATGTCTATAGACTTTTAAAGGAAATGAGGAGCTTTAGGACTGGAATGTTCTGAAACTTCCTGAGTTAACATAAAATTAACCTCATTTCCTCAACATGCTTTTGGACGAGTAAGTAGATCTATAAGAAATTGGGGGAATGGGGGCATGTCCACACTGAAAAAATGACCGTGTTATATGATGCCTTTGGTCCCACTTAAACTCCACCTAAATGAGGGTCTCCAAAAACTTAAAACATTTTCTCTTAGCCTTCAGTCTGTCACTGCCTTGAGGTTAGGCCTACAGGGACGAAAGTGTAAGACAAATCATAGAAGTACTGGCCTTACACTTGTTGGCTTAATGGCAACTTGAAAATATTTCAGAAATAAAAATTGGAAGAGAAATTTAAGCAAGTATTGGTACAGAGCTTCACTGTCCAGTACGATAGCTATTAGATACATTTACATTTAAATGAACTGGAGTTAAATGAAAAACTCATTTCCTCATTTTAACTAGCCACATTTCAAGTGCTCAGTAGTTACATGTGGCTATCACCTTGGGCAGTGCAGATATAGAATGTTTTCATCATTGTAGAAAGTTCTGTTGGGTCAAGTTGGGGTAGGCTCTTAGCTTTGAGGGGGGCACTAGGAGAGTGGGGTTTTTCTTTGTTGACGACATCTTGGTTCTTACAGGCTCTGAACCGTACCCGTGTTAAAAGAAATAATGAGCCGGTGATGCTAACTTTAAACCAAATGAGAAAGTAATATCAGACTTTCCTGACTGAAGAAGAAATGATTTCTAATTAAAGTGAGTGTGCAGAAAGATGAGTGTACATCCACTCAAAGCCGATAGAGTGGTACACCCATACAAGAATCAGGCAGATTTATATATATATTGATATAGTTAAGATTTATAGCTAAGTGAAAGGGGCAGGGTGTTAAATGGTGTATCTAATATGCTTCTGCATGGCAAAAAGAAAGCAGGGATGCACACACACATTTGTATAGGTTAGATCATCCCAGGAAAGATGAGAAATTATTAGCAGTTGTTGCTTTGAGACTGGGAAAGGGGGAAAACAGGGACTCTAGGACTGACAAGTACGTGAGGGAGAGTTGCCTTTCTCCGTGTATTGTGTTTCGTTTTTCTTTCTGTTTTTTAACTTTGTGTAGGTAACTAATGCAAAATACAACATTAAGAAGATTACAAATCACCAGGTACCAAAAAGAATCAGTGTGGTGTGGACCGGCTTAGATTGAGGGAAGATGGAGTGTGGGGTTATCCTTGAAGTGGATTTGGCTGGAGTTAGGAAGATTTGGAGATGAGTATACAGGGCACCAGTACTCGCAATGCTGGCTGTTTTCTGCAGAGGAAAGTTATCAGGGTTTTACAACCATTATTTTTAAAGTTTAAATCAATATTTTTAAGGTACAATTTTTATATAATAAAATGAGGGCATTTTAGCATCTTCAGTGTGATGTGTTTTGACAAATACCCTGTGTAACCACCACTCCTGTCAAGGTGTAGAACATTTTGATCACCTCACAAAGCTCTCTGGTGCCCCTTGCAGACAGTGCCCTCCACGCCATCTCAGGCAGCTACTGATCTGCTCTGTCATCACAGGCATCGTCAGCTTTGCCCATTCTAGGATTCCATCTAACTGGAATCACATCATATGTGCTCTTTGGTGCCTATCATCTTTCACCTGCGATGTTGTGTGTATCATTAGTTTCTTTTTATTTCTGAGAAGGCAGTCTGCTTTGGTTTTTTTTTTTTTTTAAATTGAAGTATAGTTGATTTACAATGTTGTGTTTCTGGTGTACATCAAAGTGATTCAGTTATACATACACATACACTCTTTTTCTTCTTTTCCATCATGGTTTACTACAGGATATTGAATACAGTTGCCTGTGCTGTACAGTAGGACCTTGTTGTTTATTTTATATGTGGTAGTCTGTATCTGCTAATGCTTCGGTTCTTAATTAACCAAATGTGGATTGTCTGTATGTGGCAAATAGGCTGGAATTAATGACCTCTCTCTCCTACCCTCTCCACTCCTCCCTAGATGCCCACCCCCTTGATATACATTTTTGAACTTTCTCATATGTCAGGGTTGATAAGGTAGTTAAACATCAACTTAAACAAAACCAACAGCGGAAGTCTGGGTGGGCAGAAGTAGCTGCAGGAGACCGGTGTCCTGACTGTGGCCCGGCTACTCAACCTGGGTGCCTCTGACTCTCTGCAGCCCAGGTCTGTGGGTGTGCTCCTGCTCTTGGGCTCTGTGCCAGATAACCTGGATTTAAAATACTGTCTCACTTCGGGTATTAGAACACTGCTCGAGTGGGATCTCATTTATGTAGTGTACATAAAAATTAAAACCTAGGGAATTCCCTGGCAGTCCAGCGGTTAGGAGTCCACGCTTCCACTGCACAGGGGCACAGATTTGATCCTGGTCAGGGAACCAAGATCATCCCGCAAGCTGCACGGCATGGCGAAGAAAAAATAAAAAAATTAAAACCTGACATAAGGTGCATGGCATAGAAGTCAGTGAGACACCATGCTGGGATCTGCAAAGAATGTGTAAGCATTAACCTTCCTAATTAGAGTTTTAGGCTTTTGTAATATAACCAGTAGCTGCTACAAGGAAATGATAACAAATTGAAGAATGTGGTTTTAAAAAATTGTATTAATAACCCCTTTCTGGGTTTTTTGCATCAATTAAATGGCATTAATTGTTTAGAATAGACGACACACATTTGTACCCAACTATAAAACAGTATGTGTTGATCAGATCTCCTCCAGCTGACGTATTGTAACTCTTAAATAAATTATGGATCAAGGGAACTTTTTTCAGTAACTCTCAGATATGCCAAGGGAAGATGAATGTAATAGTGTTTCTTATCTTTAACGGTAACCACAGGAACTATGATGTTGATCCCAGATTCACAGTCTGCAAATGAAGCCAGTGCTTGCTTTTGTCACCCAGCTAACTTTCACCATAGGAGAAAAAATAGAAAACAGCAGCATTGGCGCACCGCGCACATGGGCAGGGGTATTAAATATGTATAGAGTGAAAATGACAATTTTCTATTAATAAATTATGAGTGGTAACATTTGTTTGCGCAGTGCATGTTTTCAGTGGTCCCCAGTTGACTTTTCTCCTGCTTTAAACGTGTATTTACAGGCTATGTCTGGAAAAATGATCCAGCATACAGGTTCTGTGGTGTTTCAAATTGCACAGTGTAGGTATACTCCCTCTCCCCCCCAAAAAAAGTGAATTGCATTTTTATGTTGTTGGAGCTCTCAAAATAGAGTAATGTACGTTTTAAAGAGAACATTGCTTGTCCCTAGTGTGGTACCACGAGTAATTCTGCTGTGGTTGAGCTGAGCTTCAGAAGCACTGAAAAATTTATAAGGTGAAAAGCATGCGTACCTATATCACCTTGGCACTTAGGTCTGATTTAGGGGGAGCAAAAGTGTTTGGGGGTTGAGTCAGTTGAGATGAGGGGTACCAAGTAGGGAAGATTCACAGGCTAAATGTATTACCCTACCTACAACAATGTGAACCTAATATTGGTAAGGTCAAGGTTCTCAGAATATTTTCTTATTGCCGTAACCAACCAACTTTACAATGATGATTTTCTTGCTTCTTATTCTTGCTTCTTAGTTTCCTTTAAAGGGAAACTAAATAAAACTAACTTCAAAATTACATTGTTAATGTAATAAATGGTTTTATCTGATTTTTTCATTTTGGACTTCCAAATCTATACTAAGATGGGACGCAACTTACATCATGAAACTCTGTATTTATGTTTTGCTTTTAGGGATCTAAATATGTAGAAATTTCAAATTACAAGGAAAAATGAATGCTGTCCCTTATTTTTACAAGCTTTTACATACTAAGAAGATGTCCTTATTGGTCTGATTATGTGAGGGCTGTGTGCACTTAGATTGCTGAACGAAAATCAGCTTGTGGTTTCCAAATGCTAGCACCATCTGGAGTTTTTAAGCAAAAGCAGTTTTTAAAATATATTCTTAATGGGTGCATTTTATAATTTCTCAATGAATGTAATCAAGGCTACTAAAAGTGTGAATAAATCAGAACTCTAACTCCTCAGATATATATTGTGTAATGAGTTATTAGAAGTAATACTGCAGTTGTATGGAACATGCTTGACCTATTGAATGTATTTAAAATTAGAGAGATTTATTTTTATTAATCTGTACGTGGTTAACTAATGGTTATATTCAGTTTCTAAGGCAATTTTCTCTCACCTTTTTCTCTCTGTTAGGAATATGTCTCAATTATTACAGTGTATCAACCTATGAAGTAGAAGTTTTGATGGAAACATTAAAGCATATGTACTGTAAAAATCCTTTACTAATTTAACTTTGTCGTCTTCTTTTTTCCTTTTCCAGAAAGCACAGATATGCCAGCAGAGACTAGACAGGGAAATTTCCAACTTTCTCAGACTGATTAAGGAGTGTGACGTGGCTAAAGGTAAAAAAGACACACCCCACACCCCACTCTTGAACACAACCCATTATCATAGATGTTCACCCTTTGGCTGACTATACAGTTTAGACAATTTTGGGGTTTGAATTCAGAATTGTATTTGAAAAAGTTAAAGTTAACCTTTTGGGGCTGTGAATTCGTTTTGGCTACGTAGTGAGACTGTTTATGAATCCCAGAAGACTTGGATTTTGTGGTCAAATTGTCTTGGGTTTGAATCCTTGTTCTGCCACTTATTAGTTGTTACTTTTGAGCAGAACATTTAATTTCTCTGAGCCTTGTTTTCCCTATCTATAAAATGAAGCGGTTGGTAGTCTTTTGCCATTCTGTGAATGTATGTGTGAATTCATCTAATTATTAATCTCCCTTTCAAAGGTCATTTTTTGTGCCTTTACTCTCCTTTAGTTATGAATTATCAGGAGTTAATTATAAATACTCCAAAAATCAAAATACAATGCAATACAAAATACAAAATCCCAATATAAAATCCAATACACAAATTAGGTTTTGAGAAAAAATTATTGATTACTTTATAAATTAAACAGTTATCATGTTCCTTAGACTTAAGAATCTTAACAGTTGCTTTAGACTTTAGCTGTGATGTGTTTATAAATAACTCCACTAAAATATAATCAGCTGAGTTGTCTGAGTTTATTAACTACTGATTTTAATCATGATCTAGTTTATGTGTGCCCAGGGAATGTGAAGAAATGTTAATATTAGAGTAAACTGAACATAAATGTTCTGTATCTGTCCAGGTATACCTTGGACATCCCTTTACTTCAGTTCAACAAACACGTATTTAGATGAGTGATGATAGCTTTGGGAAGGACAGCAGTCAAGTCATTGTGATTATTAATTGCAAGCAAGAATATTTTATTACTTAAGGCTCTTCATCCTCAATGGGCTTTTTAAATAATAACGGCCTCATTAGACATAATTCACATAAGCCTCGAATTCACGTATGTGGAGTATACCATTCAGTGGCTTTTAGTATATTCACAGAGCTATGCAACTGTGACCGTCAGTGGGCTTTTAAAATACCATCCTCACCAAAAACCATCAAAACTAAGCAGAGATACTAACAACATTTAAAAGATACAGAAACTGTACAGAGTGAGATGAAATATAAGGATTAATTTCTTTGACTTGGACCAAAGAAAGAAATTATATGAGAACTACAACCAAATTACATTGTTCTTTTCTTTTAAACCTTGAGTCAGATCTCTTGGTTCAGATCATTGGTATGACATGTCACTCATAAATGATGGCATGCATCATTTGTGCTCTTAGAGACATACATGATACTCAGTACCGCAAGAGTGATTTCATTTTGGACAGTGTCATCTGGGAAACTTTGAAATATCTGACTGTGATCTGACAATTCTATTTCATATATCTACAGTAAAAGTCAGTGGGTTTTAAACAATTATGTATAGAAATTATGTTCAGAAATTATAGACGTTATTTTCTGAAAGATTGGTGTAGATAAATAAAACTACATTTTATGTAAATACTAAGTAAATAGGGTTGAGATAATTTCATGAATGGAATTGGAGTTTTGAAGGTAACAGAGTCTGCTCTTAACGCCAAGGGATTGTGCAGAATAATCTTGTACCATGTGTTTTATTGAAGGAAGCTGATAGATACACATCCTGTTCCAAACTGCCTACATAGTTTGCCAGTGACTTCTCAAGATGAAAAACTAAAGTGTTTGTGGGCAGAGTCCAGCTCTTGTGGTTGAAATTGTTAGCTGTCTTACATTTTAGTATGAAACTATATGAACATGAACTTTAAGACTCAACGCCCTTCTTCCTTATTGCGTCTTCTACAGTACCTGTTCTGCTCTGCACCACCTCAATCCAAATCACTGCAGCAGCCTGTCCTTTAGTCTCCCTGCCTTTGGGAACCTCCTGCATTCCATCCTTAAAGGGAATTGAATCGGAAGCCTTTCAGGAACTCTTCCAACTCAAATTCTGTGAAATACTGCATTATTGCTGCCAGATTAATTTTAGTTACTTTTTAAAAAAATTATTATAAATGTTTTTTTCTGTTGAGAAAATCTTTTAAGTGTCCTTGAAACTACAGAATAAAATGCAAACTCTTTATCCTGGCATTTAAGGACCTTCATAGCCCGATCACAAACTGATTTTTTAGCTTTATTTACAATTCTTCTCCCCTGTGACCCCCGTAAACACTTTTGACCAAACACTGTGTCTTTGGTCTGAAATGTCCTCTATTAAAATAATGCTTTTGTTTTCATGAGTGGACCTTAAACCTAATTTCTGCCTGGATTAATGACAAATTTATGTATCTCACA
Source organism: Delphinapterus leucas (assembly GCF_059928025.1). Lineage (NCBI taxonomy): Eukaryota > Metazoa > Chordata > Mammalia > Artiodactyla > Monodontidae > Delphinapterus > Delphinapterus leucas. The sequence goes on along the minus strand of NC_143142.1, from coordinate 40,541,917 downwards.
TTGGCAACACATCATTCAAGGTGCAAAGAATGCTGTTTTAAAATCTCTACTATTTTATCTTTACCAAAAGCCTGGTTGCGAAAACAAATAAAATCACTCAAACTTATAAAACTTTTGGAAGACATCCTGAAAGCCATGCAGTCAATCTGTTCTCCCCGACAACCTTAAAGTTACCCTTAGGTGTAGCAGCCAGGTTTTGACTATTATAAATAATGTTGTATTGTGCATTTATATTTAATCACATCATTTTATTACCATAGGATTCCTGGAAGTGGGATTAATGGGTGAAAGTATATTAGCATTTTTGAGCCTATTGATATATACTGCTAAGTTACTTCCCAAAAAAGATATATTACTTTACATGCCAAGTTTAATGCATGCACTTTATTGCATGTTACTAAGTGTACATAGTAAATCCCTGGTTAAAGACATTTGCATGTTTTCAGTTATCTAAAAGAAGAAAATCTTAAAAGGAAAAGCACTTTTATTCAACCCACTTAACACTCTCCTCAAAATTCTAGGCTTTGAGTAAATATTCTTATCACCACCTTCACTGTTGCCACCCCAGTCCAAGCCACCCTCGTCTCCTACATGCACTATTAAAACAGCCTCCTGACTCAGATCCCACCCTTGCCCCTACAGTCCCTGCCCCAGGGATCTTTCTAAAGCATCAGTGGGTTGATGTCCTTTGCTCAAAACATGCATTTGCTTCCAGGTCTTCTCACTTAGAGTGAAAGACAGAGTCCTTCCCTACCTGCCTCTCTCCAGCCTCACTGGCCTTCTTGCTGTCCCTCAAAGCTGCCTTGGGCCTGGGTGGGTGTTCTGGCACCTCTGCCTGTAAGGCTTTACTCCAGGGTTCGCCCTCCCTCCCCAGGTCTCTAAACCAGCAGAACCTTCCGACTGAGGCCCTCTCTTGCTGCCTGCACTGGTTTGCTCCTCCACGGCTGTTCTCTGCCCTGCTTGGTGCCCTGGGCCCATGATCACTGTCGACTTTAGGAGTATTACTAGGGCTTCTTTGCCCTTAGCCCTCTGATTGGGTCCAGCAAATGGGAGGTCCTGTGCGGAGATGGGTGGAGGGGTGGGAGGAGGAGTAGGTCGGGGTTACCCCGCTCCCTCCTGCAAGCTGTGGTCTAACCCTGCTGCTGGGCTCCACCCGGCCCAGGGCCCCATTCTGTGACTCCAGCTCCTCCTGTGCCTTCCCTTGGCCCCGCTGTCCCAGGGTAGTAACTGTCCTGCATGCCTCTCTGTTAGTTCGCTCAGGCTCATCGTTGTGCGTCATCTCTGTAAAATTCTTTTCAGTTACACTTTGACTTTGCTGGCTCTTCCTGCCAGGACATTACTGATGCCAAGTCCCAGCTAAACTTCCATCTCTAGCACTGGCTCTCCCCTTCCTTGTGTTATTCTTCTCTTTGTCACTCATCAACCTTCCTATATATGTGTGTGGAGTTGATTGTCTGCCTCTCCTTTTGGAATATAAACTCCACGAAGGGAGGAACTTTGGTCTGTTTTATTCACCGATTATCCTCAGCTCCTAAACAGTGCACGGCATGTGGTAGGTGCTTGTACTCGCTTGCCTCTTTCTCTCCCTCTCCTTCCTACCCATCCTCCCCTCCCATACACACACACACACACACACACACGCATTGTGAGTGAATAAAATGAATAACGTATTTAGCTAATAAATTTATAACTTATTTCTGTTGAACTCAGGGAGAAACAAGTACTGCATTTTTTCTTTCAAGTTAATGAGTGAACAGATTGTATAATTCGGTGAGACCTTCTAGAGACAAACAAATTGGGGAAGAAGCTGTCCACACTGGAGAGCGTTTTGCATTCTTTTACCAATAGGGGTTCTGCAGTCAGTGCCATTGGTTTTTATATCCTACTCTTCTCCCGTGGATTCAGTGTTTTTCCTGAGGCAGACTTGTGACTAGTTCTTTCACTGAGGATCTGTGGGTGGTAGAATTTCTCTCTCATCTAAATCTTTTTTTTTTTTTTTTTTTTTTTTTACCCCCACTGGGTTACAGTTACCGTCCATTAGCATTTTGAAGATGTGATTCCAATTTCTTCTGGCTTCTGATATTCTAATAATGATTATTTGGTGAACAGTCTTTTTTTTTTTTTTTTCTTTTTATGTTCACTTACGGCTTTTCAAAGATCTCCGCTTTGTCTTTGGTGTTTTGCAGTTTTAATCTGTCTTGCTATCCGCTGCTTGAGGTGGTTTTTAATTCAAAGACTCATTCATTCTTTCTTCAATCTGGGAAAGTTCTTCGCCATTCTCTCCTCACACTGTGCTTCTTCATCCGTTCTGTTCTGTTCTGCTGAAACTCCTGTGGGTATGTGTGGAACCTTCTTATTTACTCCCCACCTCTTAGTTCCTCATTCTCTTTTTATTTTTCTGTTACATTCTGAGCAGTTTCCTCAGATCTGTTTTCTAGTTTCAGTTTCTTTCTCAGTTCGATCTCTTTTGGCTGTTTAATCCTTTGACTTTCTAATCCTAATTGTATTTCATAATTCTAGAAATTCTAGGTGGTGGTTTTAAAGTTTTAGTTTTTTCCATAGAAGCCTGCTCTTCCATGTTACATACATTTCGAACTTTATCTCTCATCATTTTAAGCGTGTAAAGTTAAAGCTCTTTTCAGCATGTTCTTACATCTCAAGTTGTTGTGGCTAACTGTCCCTTGGGATGGATTGTTTCCTTCACGGTGGATTTTAGCTTTTTATTGAGAGCTTGTTTTTTTCTGCCTCCTGGATTATGGAAGTGTCCCTACACAGTAGTTCTGTGTCTGCTTCTGTTGATGTAATAGTTTTAAAATTGGATTGCATATCTAGATGCAGCATGAGCTAGGGATTTCTGTTTTTCATGATTCCCACCCACAGTACTAGGCAGAAAATACCCTTCTTCACTGCTTCCCTGAGCCCATTTCTGCTTTCACTGGGGGTCAAGGCCTTGCTCTGCTTGGTGAGGCCAGAGCCACATCTCCCCCTCATGTAGGTGTGAAGGCACAGCTTTCAGCCCCTGCTTTATGTCCTAGCTGACCTCTGACACCCCTGTGCTTGGCCTTCCCTACCATGCCCTCACTGGCATGTGCCTCTTCTGTCAGCCTTGACTTTTCTGTGGGTTTCCAGCATATCTGGGATTTTGTTCCTTCAAACTCTGCTATATATTATTTAATTATTATTATTTTATCAGCATCTTTATGGGTTGGGATTAGAGGGATGTTTCTCCATCAACTTAGTAAGTCAGGTACCACAAGTGTCCCATGCACTTTCTAATGTAAAATATATCAGTAACCCACAAATTGTATTGTCTAGAATAACAGCAGGCACATACAGCCTTTTTTTGTGCATTGTTCTGTATACTTTGCATATATTAACTCTATTATTCCTTATAACAACCCAGCGTTAGCACATAACAGCTATAATGTCCATTTTATAAATAAGCTAACAGGGACACAGAGAGCTTAGGTAACTTGTCTTAGGTCACACAGCTACTAAAAAAACCAGACAGGGTGTGCCCCTGGGCACCCTGGCTCTAGAGACTGCTCTTAGAAAATAATGAGTCTGGACTAAATGGAGAAATCTATATTTACTCCTAAATTTTTGATCTGTGAACTAGAAAAGGTTACAGATTTTCATCCCTAGATCTGCATCTACAGTGAAAGGTAGAATTTGTTGAGGACAGTCACTTGGCTGCTGTAGTTGAGGTGCTATTCAAATCCTTACAGTCTCCCGTTCAGAAGTTCGAGGGGACGGTGGGATTGATGCAGGGCTGAAGTTTCCAGCTCGCAACAAAGAAATCCTCTTTATTTTTCCTGTCAGTTTTTTTCTTTTTTCTTGTCCTGAGGTTCTTTCTGGTATTTTTCATCTGAAAGAACACATGACCGTTTGATACAATTTCCTGAGCCCAAACCTTGGAGTCCCCTTAACCTTGGAGCACATCCTTCCTGCGCAGCACGTTCTGTGTCTCCTTTGTCTCTCCATTGTCCCCTTCTCTGTCCCTCCATCAGTACACTGACGTAGGCCACAGCCGTCCTGCCTGTAGGTTGCAGCCCCTCTTGTCTGGCCATGCTGCCTCCAGGGAGTGTTCCACAGTGTGGTTTGAGAGGGGCCTCTAAAGACAGATCAGGTCTTGTGGCCTCCAGTGCCTTAGGGTAATTGCACTCTACCTTGACCTGTGTCTGCTCGCATCAACAGTCTCACCTCTCACCTCTTCCTTCCTCTTACTCAGTGTTCAGTAGCACTGAACTTTTCTCATGCTTTAGGGTCTTGTTCCCATTGTGTGAAGTACTAGCTTTTCCTCATCTTTTAAGTGTAGCTTCTAGAAACTTCTTGGCTTCTCTAGGATGGGCCTAAGTGTTCTTACTATGTGTTTCCAAACCACCCTCCACTTTCCCTGTCATGGCACTAATCCCCTTTACTGTAGCACTTTGTGTTTCCATCTTCCCCTCTGGGCAGACCCAGCCTCCTCAGGTCTTAGAAGGGGCGGGAAGAGCAAGCAGAGCTCAGGCCACCACAGCTGCTCCTGCCCAGGTCTGTCATACAGGGCACTGGCGAGGGAGCTGCTCTCCCGGGTCCAGGCTTCCTTTCAGACAGCCAGGATGAGGAGTCAAATAGAGATGCAAAGAGGTTATGAAACTAAGTGATTTATTACTCGTATTTATTTTGCCCAGTCTATAGGAGAAAACATCATCAAATTCTCTCACTCTTCACCTTATTTGTTGGGGCACAGACCCTACTAGTGCCTCTCCCTTGACTTTGCTGGAGACAGAGCTCCCTGGGTCACATGTGACTCTACCTGAATCCTTTGTTGACTGGTTTTTCTCACAAGATCACTACCACAAAGAAGGTTAGGAGCTCATTGCCAGGACAGTACAGTGAGGAGTGATGCAAATCCAATGATAGCCTTTATTTTTTCCTAATTAATTAATTAACTAATTAATTTTTGGCTGCGTTGGGTCTTCATTGCTGTGTGCGGGCTTTCTCTAGTTGTGGCGAGCGGGGGCTGCTCTTCATTGCGGTGCACAGGCTTCTCATTACAGTGGCTTCTCTTGTCATGGAGCACGGGCTCTATGCATGCAGGCTCAGTAGTTGTGGCACTCAGGTTCAGTAGCTCTGGCTTGCAGGCTCAGTAGTTGTGGCGCATGGGCTTAGTTGCTCCGCGGCGTGTGGGATCTTCCTGGACCAGAGCTCAAACCTGTGTCCCCTGCATTGACAGGCAGATTCTTAACCACTGCGCCACCAGGGAACTCCCCAGTCATAGCCTTTGATGGAGATTTTAATCAATAAAACCTTCCTCCTTGCCTCCCTTCACTTTTTTTTCTTATAAATTTATTTATTTTTATTTTTTATTTATTTTTGGCTGCGTTGGGTCTTTGTTGCTGTGTGTGGGCTTTCTCTAGTTGCAGGGAGTGGGGGATGCTCTTCGTTGCAGTGCGCGCGCTTCTCATTGCAGTGGCTTCTCTTGTTGCGGAGCACGGGCTGTAGGTGTGTGGGCTCAGTAGTTGTGGCTCTTGGGCTCTAGAGCACAGGCTCAGGAGTTGTGGTACACGGGCTTAGTTGTTCCGCGGCATGTGGGATCTTGCCGGACCAGGACTCAAACCCATGTCCCCTGCATTGGCAGGCGGATTCTTAATCACTGCACCACCAGGGAAGCCCTCCCTTCACTCTTATTTGCAAAAGAATGCAAAATACATTTCATAGTTCTGCTGGCTTCTTCCCTGTTTTGACCCCAAAAGGTCTTCCTAACTGGTACACTCTTTTCTAAAATTTTAAATTAATTCAATTTATTTTTTCCAACAAATATGTTTTTCCCTCTTACTATTCTAAAGATGCCCTCTGATCAGTACTGTTCATTCAATAATAATTGTTTTATTTTCTGTTTTCCTTGCTAGACTGCAAGTTTTGTAAGGACAAAAACTGTTTCTCAGTTACTTACGCCCTATCTCCAGCACCTGGAGTGTAGTGCCTGCCACATGGTAGCCACTCGATAAATGGTAGATGCAAATCCTCTAACCTCTCGAGTTCTCATAATTCTGAGACTCTCTTCCTCTCAGGACCAGTATTTTCAGTACTATCTGAAAATAATAGTTACAGATATTTTGGATATGTTCATTTTATTGGGCATTGTATTTAACAATAAAAAAGCTTATTCTTCAAGATCAGGCTCAAATCCCATTACTTTTATCAAACTTCACTTTATTACTGCATCCCATAATGGTAACTCTTTTCTCTGAATATGTAACATTTTTTATGTATGTACAATTTGTTTGCTATTTATATCTTATAACATCCCTTTTATTATCTTCTTATTCTTATTTACCTCATGCTTTAACTCATTTAACACATGCTGTTCTGAACTATATATTTTATACTTCTGTTGCAACTGGTGTTAAGTTGTATATATGTAGACATACAGGTCTAATGGTCAGTGGTACTTGTTTACTGGGTGATTGATTTCAAGCTAATCATCTTAATTTGAACAAAAAACAGATAAATTTATATTCTTACATCTTATATAACGTTACCAATCTCGATTTTTTTTTAAGTTACGGCTTTATGTAGTAGAAGTTTTCTAGAAGAATAGTTGATTTTTATGTGCAGACATCTTTTTCTCCATTTTGAGGAGATAGTACTGATTTTCTTGAGGCATTTATATAATTCCAATTATGAGATAACTTTAAAAACACCTCTTCTCATGCAGGTTAGATCATGTCTCTCATACATGTAGTCAGATGCACTGCACTTTTTTCACCACAAGAGAGAAATTGTCTTATTTTGATATTTTCTTTATTTCCTATGACCTTAGCTTTGTCACTAGATAGTTTTGGGACTGTTTATTCTCTCTGCTGTTTGTGTTTACTTAAAAAAAAACACACACACACACTTAAGGCAGCACTGTTCCCAGAAGGACTAGGTAGAGGAAATGAAATGCCATTCATCCAGTTTATTTTTTTAAAATATCTTATCCCCAGTGATAGAAATATTTGAGTGAATGTTGAAAAACAAGCAAACTATATTTTCTTATGCCTCAAGTAAAAAGAAAATGTAGTTTTAAATAATTTATCAATCTGCCCTAATTAGCCAACCTGTAGTAATATAAATGAAAATGTTTGTATCTTATATATTTTTAAACTAAAATACAGTAATTCTTTTGATGTAAAATTAAATAATCCAGAACTATTTGGATTTTCTATGTAAGCCATGGGAATAAAATATTTTTATTATTTTCCTTAGTCTTTTAACATTTGAGTCTTTTCTTTGTACAAAGTTCAGTGCATGGTATTTGGGGGCTTAAAGAGGTTTAGAGTTTACCGAGGGTAGCAGATTCAGCATACGTACTACCCATGTTCTCTATTACAAGTGGATGTGGCTCCTTTTGGAGTCCAGTAGGAGAGGTCACATCCCACAGTGATATTTAAGGACGGCTCAATGGGGAGGATAGCATTTAAACTTGGCCTTGAAAAAAAAAAAGTTTTAGTTAAGTGGGGAAACTTCTGAATATGAATAATTATTTCCATTATTCACGGAAGATGGAACATCTTTAACAAAAGTTTAGAAGCAGTAAAATATAATAGGTTAATATTTCTAGGAAAACAAATAGTTCCAGGAAAACCGTCTGGCTGAAGCTGACTGTTTATGGAACGATTTAAATGTTAGTCTAAGGAGTGTGGACTTTTTCTATATAAGGAGAACAATGGAAGTTTTCTGCGTTAGGGTTTAGTTTGTTAACAACAAGAAACAAGCTCTTCCCCACTAGTTTTAAAACTTACCCAATTAAAAATTGTACAGTGTAATCATGAAAACGACAGATGGTGAGCTTTTTATACATGTCTCTAAAGTTAAGCTTTTCACATATGATCTTCCAGCATCTTTCCCGAGTTCAACAATATTTTTAGTACAAAAAATAACTTTTTTTTTTTTTTTCAAATTAACAGTGTCCAGTTCTCAGAGTAGGCCAGATATGTTAACATACTGGCCTTCTTGCATTTATTTATTACGGCTCAGTCTCTAAATATTAGTTGGCTAAAACATATTTGCAGTGATTTCCCAGTTGGTAGCTTTTCTAGAAGCTTAGCAGTTTTCCTTTTATGTAATCAGTATGCAGACGACATTGTATAAGAGGCACGCCAGTGTGAACCGACTGTCCCTGATATGCAGCACTGCCCAGAGTATTTGCCAGAGTCCACGGTTTTTACACCGTCCCACGGTGCAAGTTAATATTAATTCTGACATCTTGTTTGAATACTAGCTTGTCAGACAAGTTACGTAACTTTTGACTCTGTTTTGGACAGAAGAATTTGACACACTCTGAATAATAGATTCTTATAAACTTGTCTTAATATATATTTCTTAGAATATCTTTTGAAAGCTTGCAGAGTCAATTTCGTTTAAAAATTTGTAAAATTCTCCTTAAAATTTATTTAGAGATTTAATGTTTGTTTTATGCTAATCAACAAGTATCTTAAGCGAGATATCTAAAACATAGACAAAACTGGAGATGGTTAAGCATGTGATGGCATTTAATAAAAAGAAATGTAGCCATGAATGGCTGTGCTACCATCTTCCTATCCTTTGTGCCATGAAAATGGAAAATTTCTAGATTACCCAGATGATTTCTGGAAGGCAGAGGCTATGTCTGTTTTTTCTTGTGCATCTCCTCACATCCCTGGTCCCCAGCTCTGTGTAAGACATCTGTCGAGGTACTATTTAAGTCACATGGCATCTAGCATATGGTACTCTCTTTTGCTGTTTAGCAACTAAGTACAGAATAAATCTTCACAGTGTGTATCAAAGGTTCAAAAAGAAATAGTATGTAAAGTCAAAATTACTTTAGAATATAGTAGTTTTCAATTATTTGGGTATTATTAAGAACAGCTAGGAAATTCTATTCCATAAGATGAAAAATATGATAAAATGTCATTTGGTGTTTATATCCAGATATTAATGAAAGACTTATTACTTTCATTCACTCTGACCTTTTCCTTTATTTTTCTTTTTTTATAAATTTATTTATTTAATTTTGGCTGCATTGGGTCTTCGTTGCTGCACACGGGCTTTCTCTAGCTGTGGCGAGCGGACGCTACTCTTGGTTGCGGTGCACGGGCTTCTCGCTGCAGTGGCTTCTCTTGTTGCGGAGCATGGGGTCTAGGCGCACAGGCTTCAGTAGTTGCGGCACACGGGTTCAGTAGTTGTGGCACAGGTTCAGTAGTTGTGGCTCACGGGTTCTAGAGCTCAGGTTCAGCAGTTGTGGTGCACGGGCTTAGTTGCTCCGAGGCAAGTGGGATCTTCCTGGACCAGGGCTCGAACCCGTGTCCCCTGCATTGGCAGGCGGATTCTTAACCACTGTGCCACCAGGGAAGTCCCTGACCTTTTCCTTTTGTTGCCCACTTTTGCCTTATGAGGGTTTTTGGGTTTGTTTGTGTTTTTTTTTTGCGGTACGCGGGTCTCTCACTGTTGTGGCCTCTCCCATTGCAGAGCACAGACTCTGGACACGCAGGCCCAGCGGCCATGGCTCACGGGCCCAGCCGCTCTGCGGCATGTGGGATCTTCCTGGACTGGGGCATGAACCTGCGTCCCCTGCATTGGCAGGCGGACTTTCAACCACTGCGCCACCAGGGAAACCCTGACTTATGAGTTTTGAGAAATAATATTTCCAAGATAAGGACTTGTCTTTGCTAAAATAAATCATGTTCATATAAAAAATTTGGAAAATTTAAAAAAGAACAAAACAGAGCAATACAACTTTATCACTTAGAATAATGGCTAAATAATTTGTCATATGTTCTCTGTAGATTTTATTTTTCTTTCCATTTCCCATTTGAAAACTTTTGTTTCTTGATGGAACCTACTGTTTTATGGCCTAGTCATTGCAAATTGCTGGCATTTGGATTTACCTGATTCTTTGTTTATTGACCTTGTTTACCATGTTTTAAGAATAGTGTTTTAGGTAAATCAGAATTACTTAAAATACATAGGATGCTACAGATTTAATTGTCTTTCTCTTTTAAGTTATTTTTTCTTAAAGCTTTCTTAATTTTTTTTATTTGATGGAAGGGACAGATGTAAAGGATCTAATGTATAATCAACATAAAATCCCAAGCTATTTCAACTAAGTACATTTCTGTCACATTAGTCTGGACAGGATGTGACATTTCACTTAAGTGACGTGTGTGTATTTTACAGCTTTCTGTTGCCAACATTATGTTAATTTTGTTTTGTTTGTTTGTTTTCCGTAATGGTAGAGTGGATTAAGATTTTCTTTAAGGGTCCAGAGGAGATACTGATATTATCGTTTATTTCCCAATTTAACATATACTGAAAGATGCTGGACCTCGACAGGGACATAGTTTTGAGAGTGAAAGACCTATTTATACGAAACATTTATCCAAATAAGAAGTAGAGGAGGGCTTCCCTGGTGGCACAGTGGTTAAGAATCTGCCTGCCAATGCAGGGGACAAGGGTTCAAGCCCTGGTCCGGGAAGTTCACACATGCTGTGGAGCAACAAAGCCTGTGCGCCACAACTCCTGAGCCTGCACTCTAGAGCCCGCGAGCCACAACTGTGGAAGCCTGCGTGCCTAGAGCCCGTGCTCTGCAACAAGAGAAGCCAATGCAATGAGAAGCCCACGCACCACAATGAAAAGTAGCCCCCGCTCACCACAACTAGAGAAAGCACGCACGTAGCAAGGAAGACCCAATGCAGCCAAAAATAAATAAATAAAATAAATAAATTTTATTTATTTATTAAATAAATCATATTAAAAACCTATTAATGAGATTAAAAAAAAGCAGGGGAAGTTGAGTTAATGCCGCCTTCAGATCTGTTAGCCATCATTGTCAACTACAGGATTATTTTTGTGTCTTTTTAGCACTTTGCCTTTGAATAAAATTACTTATCTGGTAATGAATATCATGAAAGGAAATGTTAATGTTTTATAAGTAATGATATCAGTCCTTCTTGACAGCTGTTTTTCTTAAACATTGTATTATTTATTCCTATGAACCTTTTTTTTTTTTTTTAATAGGTCCTGGCTCTTCTCCTTTTAGGATATAGGCTTTTCTAAGTCAAAGCTTTGTTCTTTCGTTTTCTGTACTAATTTATGTGCCCTGCATAAAGTAGGTGCTTAATTATGATGCCCAAGGAATATACTATATGCTTTGCTTATTAAGGCAGCTAGAAGGAAACATGAGGTTAGTAGATATAAAAATACGTTTATGGTCTTAGTTTACTTTAAGGTTACTTAAAATCCTACTCATTTTATTTATTTTTTTATTTATAGAGATGCTTCCATCATTCCTTCAGAAAGTTGAAGTTGTCTCTGAAGCTTCTAGAGAAACTTGTGTAGCTTTGAGTGATTGCCTTAATCTCTTCACCAAACAAGAAGGGGTAGGTAGTTTGCAACTGAATTTTTTAAATAATTGTTTGGGTGTCACACTTGATCATCCAGTACATCATTGCTTTCAAACTGTCCAAAGGTAGGAGAAAATAGAGTTAATAAAGGCAACGACAGTTTCATTTTTCACCAAAAGTTAGAACTTATTTATTCTTGATTAAGCAGGATAATTCTGAAATCACTTCTGTTCATATCATTTAACTTGTTTATGTACCCATATTTAACAAGTATGTTTAAAGTTGATCCACTCGGGGTTGTCGTGACATTTTGATAAGACGGACTATGAAAGTGTTCTAGGAACAAAAGGTCTCTATATGAAAAATACATACTTTTATTTAGCAAATAGATTGTTATCATACTTACCTATGTGAACTCAGCTTAATGGGTTAAATATTTTTTGTGCTCTGTGCTGCTCGCTCTCTCCCATTTAAAAATTTGCCATTTGATCTTCCAAATATAAGTAAAAGTGGTATGTCATCCATTAGTAACTCTTCTTCTAAGGACTGAAAAGTCATTAAGGTGTGGTTTCTTTTTTTATATAAATTTATTTATTTATTTTTGGCTGTGTTGGGTCTTCGTTTCTGCGCGAGGGCTTTCTCTAGTTGCGGCGAGCGGGGGCCACTCTTCATCGCAGTGCGTGGGCCTCTCACTATCTGGGCCTCCCTTGTTGCGGAGCACAGGCTCCAGACTCGCAGCCTCAGTAGTTGTGGCGCACAGGCCCAGTGGCTCTGCGGCATGTGGGATCTTCCCAGACCAGGGCTCGAACCCATGTCCCCTGCATTGGCAGGCAGATTCTCAGCTACTGCGCCACCAGGGAAGCCCCAGGTGTGTTTTGCCTGAACTAAGATTTTTCTTTTTTATGTTTTTTCCTTCATTTTCATGATTTTAATGCAAGCCAAGTAGCAATAGGCTTTGTTTTGCATTTAATTTCTACACATGTTTAATCTTCAACTTTTTAGATTAAGACACCAAATTTCTTTGTTTTTTTTTAGGTTCCACATATATGTAAAATCATATGGTATTTGTTTTTCCTCTGTTTGACTTACTTCACTTAGCACAATACTCTCCAAGGTCACTGACTTTCTTATTCTTGTTACAATCGATTTGTGCCTTTTGGTTAGAGATTAGGTTTTGGTGTTAAAACAAGATAGATGAAAATGGTCTTATATATGTTTCTCTTATATGTAAGGATCTAAAATTTTATTTTCCCATCATTAAAATAAGAAGCCTTGTGAATTCATGTGAAATTTTGAAAATGCTCTGTTTTTTATGTATACCACAAATTCCATAATTATTTGGAGAATAAGAAAAAATATGTAATAATAATCTGAACTCATTTAAAACAAACTTACAGAAAGTCTTTCAACAGAATTCTATTAAATACCATGGGAAAACATAATTGTTCATTAAACATGTTAATTGGTAGATTCTCCTAATGGTGTTTGAAAATATCCTTTCTCAGCATTTCTGTTTTTGCTGCTTTGCAAATTTCATATTCTGGCTTGTTTAAATGAGGAATGATTTAGTGACCTAAATAAATCCAAATAGGATGATAGAATTGCAGAACATTGCAGAACAGAACAAATTATGATGTTACAGGATTCAGGTAATATTACCTTGTAAAACTAAATTCACATCTCCTGTGTGGTATCTGATGAATGTATTGATAACTTTTTTGTTCTCGGGTTGTATAGTTTTAAGGTGAACACTAGATTAGAAGTACTTTAATTTCTGAAGAAGCCAACATATCCTAATCTTTAACGGATTAAAAAAAAATAGCCACCTCTGTGTGTAAATTTACATGTGGAAGAATATTAGCCTAAAGTTTAGCCTAATTAACCTCTTTACGCCTTTAAAATTAGTCATCAGGATTAAGTAAGATAATTGTAAGCAAAATGCTTAGCATAGTTTCTGACACATAGTAAGCCCTGAGTGTAAGTCCACGGTTGTTATTGTAGGATGCTGTCTAATTAACACTTGTGACCCCTTTTCTCTGATGGCATCTTGGAGCTTCTGTGTCTTTAACATTGGTTTTATCTTGTTTTGGGAGGAGGTGGTGTTGTCTAAAGAAAATTTATTTGACTGTGGAATGATTGTGTTGTGTTTCCATCCTTATTACTTATTATTTAAGAGATAATGGGCTACTTAAGTTCTCTGAACTTTGATACCTTCATCTTTCATATAAGAGAGACCATGTAGAAAGTCATTAAGAGCCCTGGTCTGAAAGTGTAATGGACCTCTTTTAAATCTCAGTCTTGCCCTAACCAATTGTGGGACCTTGGGCAAGTTTCTGAAGAATAAAGATATGTAAACACCTGATGGTTGGGTGTGGAGATCAGATGTATGTAGATGAATAATAGGTATATAGACCATATTAGCATATCACAAGAGCACAAAGTATTCATTTAGTAAATAGCATTCATTGTTTTTAGAGTATTTTAAGATTTTTCTTTTTAGTAGTTCTATGAAATATCAACCCTGTGGGGCCCTCAGTAGAAATCCATGGATTTCCCTCTGAGAAATACAATTATAGACGATGAGAAGGCCTAAAAAATATTTGAAAGATAAATGGCATCATTGAAGTTGGTCTTATCAAGTAGTTAAGAATTACAACATAGGAATTTAATTGAGGTCAGAGTGGAGTAATTGTGCACTGTAATGCCTTATGTATCAGGCATCATAAATTTTATTTTCATTATCCAAAAAGTTTATTAGAAGAGCAATGATAAGCTTGAACTCACATAGACCTGAGTCCGTTTCCTGGTTCTGCTATGTAATCTCTGTCTTCACCTCAGTAAAACATAATCTCCTTTTCAAAGTGGTGACCAACCAAAAAAGAGTGTTTTAAGAAGTAAGTGAGATCCGATTGGCAAAACTCTGCATAGCACCTGGCACAGAATGGGGACCCGATAGGTGTAAGTGACCCCAGCCCCAGTGGCAGAAAATATGTTTTTATTCTAATCTTTTTTGAGGACAGTTACTCTGAATCTTACACATTTCTTAAACTGAAGATTTCATACTTTATCTCTTCTGGGTGCGTCAGGATTGTCCTTTTGTATGTTTGTAATTACTCTTTGCCTTAATACAGAGATACCGTCAGGGGATAATGTTTACAGGACTCTTTTTTGATTAAATGGCCCAATCCTGATAATGCTTTTCGAATTCCTTTTTACTCCTTATGGTTCTAAAATTTTCTTCTCTCCTGTTCTTTAGACCAACTGGGTGCTTGCCTCTAGCAGCGGAATACTGATCCCTTCTGATTTACTCATACTAATCTCCCGTTCGTTAAAAAGAAAACCAGTAACCAAACTTGGTAAAATTATGTCCGCAGTAAGAGTAAGCTGGCTTAGTGTGAGAAACTTGGCTTGACAGTGAGCACAGGCTTTAGGGTCTGGGGCCTTCTGGTATGTGGGTGTTCTTTGCTTATTTGGAGATTCTCTGATACAGCCTAGATATTCCAAGTATCCACATGACCTCTACATAAATGAGGCATTATGAAGGTGTATTTTACTTGAAATAACACTACTTATGTTGTCGGAAAAAAAACGGCAATATATAAGATAAGCTGTAAAGTTTGTGATTGATCTACTAAAGGCAACCTTACTGTATTTTTTTAAAATTAATTAATTTTTGGCTGTGTTGGGTCTTCATTTCTGTGCGAGGACTTTCTCTAGTTGTGGCAAGCGGGGGCCACTCTTCATCGCGGTGCGCGGGCCTCTCACTACCGCGGCCTCTCTTGTTGCGGAGCACAGGCTCCAGACGCCCAGGCTCAGTAGTTGTGGCTCACGGGCCTAGTTGCTCCGCGGCATATGAGATCTTCCCAGACCAGGGCTCGAACCCATGTCCCCTGCATTGGCAGGCAGATTCTCAGCCACTGCACCACCAGGGAAGCCCCTTTACTGTATGTTTTATGATATACTTGGGAAACATACTATAATAGAATGTGAAGGCTGTGGTTTTTCTTTAACCTTGTTTTGAGAGTTCCATTCAAAAGGCTAGAAACTGGTTTCATGAATCATTCTTTCTACAGTTCTCACCAGAGGTTGGTATCAGAAGTGGTTAAAATGTCATTCAGAAGTCATCATTGGTGCCCTCTGGGTCTGTGTATTATTGAGCTCCCCTCGATATTATGAGTCTAATCAGTTTTTAGTGTAAACTCACTTATAAAATGTTAAATCTCCTCACGGCTAAAGGGATGTAACCCAAATGTATGGTGGGAAGATAGTGATGCCAAGCTTGTGATGTAATGGAACAATTCAGACTCTCAGTTGGAACCAACCAAAGGTACTTGCTACTCTGGACCAGATGCTAAAGTCTTTGGAGAGAATCCATGCCCTCACGTGGACTGATAACTCTGTAAAGTCATGATTTCTAATACTCATTTAGCTTCCTGAGCTGTTCAGAGTCCTTTAATCCCTCTCTTTTTCATTTGCAATGTTTATATCTTTCAGGCCTTCACCTTTCTCTCTCTCATCTCTATTCTGAGCAAAATTTATTGTCAAGCGTTAGGCGAACATTGTACATGCTTCCAACTCCCTACTAGTCCCTCATTCCGATTTTTATCTTTTTTTCCTTTTGTTGGAGGCATCTGTCTCCTGTCTTCAAAAACAGCTACTCTCTTCTTCTGAATTCTCCCTTGTAGCTTTTATCTCCCTACATCCCTTTCCAGTTCCATTTTTGAAAATGCGATACCTTCTGTTTCTACTTCTTTATTCCTCAACTAGTCCACTGAGACCATTCTTGCCAATATCTCCTTGTTGCTAATCAGAGAACATCTTTAAATTATCTTGCTTGTCTTTTTAAAGGGTCTGGCATTTGACTACTGCTTGCTTTTTGGAATGCTTCTCTGTGATTTCCATGGTGCCTCCCTCTTCTGGCTTCTCTTTCCTGTATAGCAACTCCTCCTCAGTCTTCTTCTAAAGCATCTTTTCTTCTGCCTGTGCTTTGCATGTTAGTATTCCCTAGGTTTCTGTGGGTGGCCTTCTCACTCAGCATTCTCCCTGGAGAATTCCCACTCCTTCAACCCAGAAATCCATGATGATTCAGGTATATCCACTTTGGATCTTCTGAGCTATGAACCAGTTGTATCCAGCTGCCTTTCGGACATTTACATATGGATACATCAGAGGCATTTCTAAACCAAAGTGCCTAGAACCGAGTTACCGATTCAACTCAAAGTTACCTGTTGGATAACTCAAGCCGGAAACATGGGAGCTGCCTCTGGTTCGTTCTTCTTCCTCAGCCCCATGTTTAATCAAGTCCTGTCATTTTTACTTCCTGTATCTCAGTTGTCTGTCTCCTCCAAGCCAGCACACAGATTCCTCATTGCCATTCTGTTAGATAAAGTTCTCAGGATTGCTGTTGGATGACTGCTAACCATTTCGCAATCCCAGGTTCCACCCTTCAAAATTGAGTTAACGTCCCTCCTAGTCTAGGAGTTCCTTGCTGTTGCAGCGCTTATGACATTGTATCACTATATATTTACTTGTCTGATTATATATTTACTTAACTGGAGCTCCTCAAGTATCTTATTTTTGTAGCGTCTGTTTCTAGCATAGTGCTTGGTATTTAGTAGACAGTTAATGAATACTTGAATAAATGAATAATGAATGTACAAAGGAAAGAATACAAGCTTTTGGGTCAGACCAATCAGGACCTAAACTCTGCTATCTTGACCCTGAGCAAATTAATATATGTTTGGGAATTCCATTTCCAAATCTGAAAATGAGAACGCAAATGAGTTATTTTATGTGAAGTTCCTCAGTACAGTGCCTGGCACATTTTAGGTGCTTTGTAAATTGCCTTCTGAAACAAAGTAGCCTTTGTTGTTCATTGTTTTGTTTTGCTGCCTGGTACTACTTTTGCAAACTGAATTCTTTCTCTAATTTTTAGGGCCTAGGGAGAAAGATTCTGTAGCAAGGTCTCTTCTTCAGTGACAAATGTGACTTTTCAAAATGTGATAATATTTAGTCACCAACTGAGAATGAAAAAAAAACAAAACTGCCTTTTCAAAGACACCTTGAAACCTCACCGACATTAATTCCCATTTTTCCGAGTGTGGCCTTGTCTCATCTTTTACACGTTTTTCATCTGTAGTGCAAATACAGCCACCACTGCTGGAAGGGCGAACTTAAAGTACCCTAGGATCTTGTCAAAGAAATACTCAATTTTGTTCAGTATTACTCTGCTTCCCAAAGTCGAGGACAGATTTGTATACCTTAGAAAGGTTTAAGACTACTGTTTGTTTTTCCTCACCAGAACCTCATAGTTAACGAGGAATTTCATTAGCCTGAACATCCCACTTTTAAGTATATCATGTATGTGGTGGGTCTTACTGACCTTTACGCCTTCGTCCACCCTTTAGGGGTCGCCAGAATCAGAAACACCTATTTCACGTGAGTAGGTTTCACGTTAGTAGGGTCAATACTGTTGTTTTCCTCATTGCTCAAATGGTAGCCCAGGAAGTGTGTGAAAAATAAATATGTGCAGACTAGCTCAGTCTTTGTTGTGGAATCGGACTGTTAACTCTTAAGTGTAAGCCTGTGTGTCAGTTACCTTCGAATGGAAGACTCCAGAAGAGAGGATCCCTCTGCTTTTCCCGGGGGGCAGGCTGGCCATTTAAAAGTTGCCAGGGCCGCGTCCGCAGGACCGGCGTCAGTACAGCGCCCGCTCCAGGGCCGGGCCGGCGCCTCCACGGATGCTCGCAGAGCCCGGGGAGCGGTGCCACCTTCCCCAAAATCCCCGCGCGCTGCTCCCGCAGCCCCCTGACAGGTCCCTACCTGCGCCTCGGAGCGAGCGGGCGCCGCAGCCGGGGAGAGGGAGGGGGAAGGGGAGGAGGGACGGACGACGCCAGCCGCCGCGGAGCCGCCCGCCGCAGGCCATTTGCCGGCGGGAGTCCTGGAGGGTGGCGGTGTGGCCGAGGGGCCATCGCGGACCTCGGGCGGCCTGGGCGCAGTCCTGGGCCGCGCCTCTGCTCGACCTCGCCGGAGCCGGGGGGTGGGCCACGCGAAGGTGACTTCAGGGAGACCTTGCGGTGCCGCCCTGGGTCGCGCCTCCGGGCTGGGCTGGAGTGGAGGCGGAGGAACAGGCCGAGCGCATTCCTGCTGGAGCCTCGAGGAGCGCTGGGCGGAGCGCGCTGCCGGGGAGCCCCGGCCCAGGTGGGTGAGCGAGTGCCTGCGCCGGGGCAGCTCGGGGACGCCCGGGGACGTCCGGGGACGCCGGGGAGGGAAGGAGGAGGGTGGCCCGACGAGATCCAGGGATGTAAGTGGATCCAAGAAGAGTTGGGCGCGAGTGTGTGGAGCGGAGCGCGGCCGCGGGCGTGTGGGGAGGGGTGCGCGAGGCCGGGGACCTTGCTCGCCCGGCCGGCTGTGTGTTTGCATCGGTTCCTGCGGGAAGAGCCGCTGAGGGGTAAAGCACGTGAACAGATATTATTTTCGGCTAAATACTGGTAGTAGGTCAGGTAGGGCCGGAGTGGGAGGAGTAAGGCACTAAAAGACATTATTGTCCTAAATAACCTTACAAGTTAGTGATTTTTCGCGTGTCTCAGCCCTGGCAGACATTGAGATGAACTTACCATCCGCTGTTCAGAGGCCGCTAAAATTCCCTAAAAAAAACGAGGAGGGGAGATGCTTGAGTGGATTGAGAAGAGAAAGGGAAATTATACTGGGGTCGGGGAGTGGGGAGGTGGCTTTTAACTTTGTTTTGATTAGGGATTTTTGATTACTCATAGGCTTCCTTTGTAGCCCAAACCAGTGGAGAATCATGGTCCCCAGCATTCACAGCATGTGGCTAGTTTCGTGTTTTCTGTTGTGCAGGTTTTTTTCTGGATTTGGAGGGAGGGTGGTACTAAGGAGGGGAAGATGCTAGGGAAGAGCTTTTCCAGCTTTTGAGGGTTATTAAAGCTATTAAAAGTTCCTTAATTTTAATTAGGTTCAAAGACAGAATGAAGGCATTTCATTTAGAAGACAGCATTGCTTAGCAGGAATCTTTTGCAAAAGAGAAAAATGCTTGAAATGCGTGTTGGTGGAGTAATGTGTAGGCTAGAATATAGGGATCTAAATATAAATTTTCTTTTCAGTTTGAGGACACACCACAGTTAATCTCCGGTCCAAATAATGTTTGACCTGGAAGCTGATGACTTCGCAAGTTAGCTCAGCTTGAATTGAGTAGATGTTTAATCTGAATATGAAGACCCAGAGAGCTATTTTAGCCTTTGTCCCAGTACTACTTTTTACTAGATTGGGGGCCTAAAGGGATTTGTATCACCGTGAATATAATTGCAGTACTCTAGTCTTCCCTCTTTAGGAGCTCTTTAAACATTAATTTTAGGGGATTTCATTGATGGTGAAAGTGAACCCCATAATGGCCCTTCCCGTAGTTGTGCACTGTGCAGAACAGGGAGAAATTAAAAAGCTTATTAGGTTTTCCATATTAAAAGCAAATGCATCTACCGATAATCAAGGTAGTATATAAATATGATCCAAGCACATATTAAATATTATACATACTTCATAAAATAATTATGCAACACCATACTTTAAGCTCTATGTACAGTTTTTGACTTTGTCATTTACATTCTCTTAAAAAGGATTGTGATTTGTGGTTGTGTAGTTATTGTGTAATATCAGCTCCATGAAGATTATAAGAAAACTTCTAATTCCTTTAAAAAGTAGGAATTTAGAATTTTTACTTAGTCCACATTATTCCTGAATTTTTAGCTTGTTGTGTATATAATCCAGAAATATACTGCTACAACTTAGTTTTGGAAGCAGCTGGGACATAAGTTAAATAAATGTGAAGTTTGTGTAAAATGAAGCTGGTTTGCGTTTTGGTAACTTTTGTGAAGTTTTTGAACAGAAATACATAAGATTTTAATTAGTAGCGTGAAGTGTGTTTGTGTGTATGTATTAGCCTTGTGATGCTTGGTATGACCCAAGATCTATCATCATGAGTTTTTGTATCTCACGATAGTACCAAGACTGTAACCTGGATGCAGTTGTGTTTGTCTTGTTCACTGCCGTTTTCCAATCAGAGAGCAGTGTCCGACTTCTACTCTAGCTAATGAGTTTTGAATGAGTTATAGGCAGACATAATTTTCCTCTCATTTTAACTTCAGAGTGTTAAGGATGTAACCCCTATACAACTTTATAATGGTGCACCATAGATTTGATATCTATTACTTTATGTAAAATTTTCCCCTTAATTCAGTAAGTATTTACAGAATGTTCATCTTGTCAGATACTGCTGCACCAGCCTGTCTTCATAAAACTTAAGAGATTACTGCAGGAGCCAGATGACTGACTAGGTTCTTACAGAAAGCACAACATAGGGGGAAGAGAAAGGGATGAATTCCAGCAAATAGGTCATTAAGACTGGAACAGAGTGGGATAGGTAACGAGAAAGTCAAGGCTAGATCAGTAGAAGCAGGGTCGGTCTTCTTGAAAGACTTTGTAAAATATGCCTGAAGAGTTTGGATTATTTTGGGCAGTTAGAATCACTGAGAGATTTTAATCGGCGGGGTGGGGGGGGAGATTTAATCAGATTTGTTCCTCATGAGAAGGATTAGAGGGCAGGCCTGAAAGCAGAGTGGCCAGGTGCAGGAATTCGAGAGAGAGAATCAGAGTCTGAGCCTAGTTGGTGGCTGTGGAAAAGGAAAGGAAGATACAGAGCAGAGAGAAGAGAGACTTTGAGATACACAATATGAGTAGGAGCTGATCATAGATTGAGTGTGAGGAATGAAGCCGGTAGAGTTAGATGACCCCACATTCATGGCATAAGTCATCACAGGATAGAAGGTGGCTGAAGTAGGGAGGAAAGGGGAGGATGAGTTCACCTTTGAACACGATGACATCTGAATAAGGTCATCCTGACTTGTCCGATAAAAACTTGGGAATCTTTAGTACTGGGAGCCACCTGATTAAACATGGTGATCGAGGCTGAAGGAGTAAATAATAATACTAGGAGAAGTGTCGTTTAAAGTTTGAAATCAAACGATGAATACTGTCTGTGGAAGAAAGAGAGCCAGTGGAATGCACTGAGGAAAAGCAGCCTGGGGGGCCAGGGGACAAGAGGTCCAAGAAGGTGAAGTAGCAACTGAAACGCATCTGTTCGGTTTGGTAGCCAGGTGTCTTTGATGGGGGAAGTTTTAGAAGCTTGACAGCATGAAGCCTGACTGCAGTGAGCAGAGGAGTGAGTGGGGAGTAGAAAGTAAAAATAATGAAGATAGACTGGGGTTCAGTATCTGTAGACAGTCCGTGAATAATTACAGTTTTGTTCCTTTCTTTCAGCCCTTATACCTCTTATTTATTTTTCTTCTTTCTACTCTACTGGTTAGGGCCTTCAGGACAATGTTGAACAGCAGCCGAGGTGGTAGGAATCCATGTTCATCCCTGGTATTTAAAAGGAATCTAATGATTCCATGTTGAGAAAGATATTTGGTGCATACCATTTATCAGGTTAATGAAGTTCCCTTTCATTCTTATATTGTTGAGTTGTTTTTTTTTATCATGAAAGGGTGTTGAACTTATCAAATATTCATTTACCAAGAGAATCATGAGGTTTTTCTTTTATTTGTGAAGGTGGCAAATTATAGTTTCAGATTCTTTTTATTGATAAGCCATCCTTGTGTACCTGGACTAAACCTAACCTGTCATAATGTATTATTTTTAACATTCTTCTCAGTTTGGTTTGTTTTGGTTTTTAACATCTGTTTATAAGTGAGATTGGCTTGTAATTTCCTTTTTTTGTTCTGTCCTCATCAGGGTTTATTATCAAGGTTACACTGGCCTCATATAGTGAGTTTGGGAGTATTCTCTCTTTTGCTGTTCTCCGGAAGAGTTGTATAAAATTGAAATGGTCTGTTCTTTGAAAATTTAGTGGAATTTTCTTATAAAACCACCTTTGTGAGGTTTTTTTTTTTTTGGACCAATTAGATGTATCTAATGGATATAGTGCTATTTTAGTTTTCTGTTTCTCTTTGGGTCAGTTTTGACAAGTTACATCTTTCGAGGAATTTTATCATTTCCATTTAAGTTTTGAAATTTGTTTGTTATAAGGAAGTTCATAATATTCTTTTATTGTCTTTTTAACTTATGTTCATTCTGTAATTATGTATTCCCTTTTCTAATCTTCTTCCATTTTCTTTCTTCTAATGTTTATTTGCCTATTTCCAAATGAATTTTGCTCTGTTTGTAAGATCAGTCTCATTAAGGCTTTGTTTATTTGATTATTTTTCAAAGAACTGTCTAGCTTTTATCTATTTTATCTTTTTCTTTTAAATTTCTGTAGTTATCTCTGTCACTTTTCCTTGAGTTTATTTTCTTCCTAGTATCTATACATTTATTATTCTCTGTCTCCTTAAATTGGATAATTTGTTCAAAATTTGTTCCTTTCCAGATTTCAATTCTAGATTTCAATTTTCAATACTAATTCTAGTATTTTGTAATATAGTGAATATATCACTGCTAACTCTATCCATTACTTTGATGATTTTATAGACTTGAATAATACATTTCCTAGACTTCATCATTCCAGACCGAGAACTACTACTGTATGTAGAGTACTGCCCTCCTAATATTTAAAATACCTAAAGTTTCTGGAAGGTTTTGACTACTTCCAATTTTTTTTTTTCTCTTACCCAACTTTCCTTGTTTTCATTGCTTGGCATTTCTCTCCATTTCTCTTCCCCAGCTGCTGCTCAGCTTCTTCCTCTTTTTCCCTCACCCCCTCTTTTCTACCCCTAGATACTTTGTGCAGTGGAAGAAGAATGATCGTCTTCCCTTGCCCTCTGCCCCCACTTTTTTCTTCTGTCTCCCGGTTTTCTACACTCTAACCACCGCCACCCCCCCAATACCTGCAGGATTTTTCCATTATCTGCTCAACATTGTTCATCTTGCTCTTTCCTTCTCCTTAGAACCCTGGCTCCAGCACCAAGGAGGAAAAAGAAGATAATTGGTGTCTAATTTTCTTTAGATGCTCAAAGGTTCATCATTATGTACCTGATGATTTTTGTTATTCCTAATACAGTCCAACTGATGGCAAAGTTAGGGAGAGTATAGGGCAGGCGTAGGAAGATGGCATAGATGGTAGAGTCTGAGCTCCTATTACCTGGAGTCCTGAAATATGGGCTCTGGCATTCGTGACTTTTTCCTTGCTGTCTGACTCTGGGCCTCACATTGCTCCTGGGTAACAGGGTTATTAACACAGACCCCTTCTCCCTATTTCATGAGTTGCTGTGAGACTCAAATGAGATAAGGATAAACCCATCAGTTTTATGTTAAGACAGTCTTCCCGAGCTCTATTTTCAGAAAAATATCTTGAAAGGATTTTTTGCTCAATTCAGGGACAGAGAAGTGGTGTTCAAGTGTTTTGTGGCCTGGGGTGCTGGATCAGAGAAACCCTGGTGGGAAGCAGCCGGTGGTGGTAGGAATGACCAGAAGCACTGGAGCTCCGCCCAGTGGTTGAAAGGGATTCAGAAGAGGTGTCTGTCCTCTGGGGAAGGGAGCTCAGAGCCTCCCCGGGTGGAGAAGTGGACACGTTGTTATGTCCAGTGGTTGGATCCTAAGCTGCAGTGATACCATCTGTTCCTTTACCTATCTTTTTATTTGCCACATTCATGACACTGTGCCTTTCTGAGGTACTTGAGAAATCACCCTTCACTTAAAATGCTGGTATGAGGGAGATTTTGTTGTTCTGGGTTCTGGACAACTGAATTGCAAATGAAGTGTGGGAATATAATTCTCCTTAATAAAATTTCTTAGAAATGATTTAACTTTGAATATTTTCTTCACTTAATTTTGTTACTTTATTTTGTGGTATGGATGAGTTGTTTAAAATCACAGAGTCAGACTCAATCTTAGATTGTAGAGCATCTACACGTCTGGTGATTTTCAGGTTTTATTGGGTGCTAAAGTAGATGCCAGTGTACGAGAGAAGTAAAAGTAAAAGCACCTCCTCATCCACTAAGGTGCCTCCATACAACACAGTTCGAAATGATTGTTACGGTTGATCTCGTCGCCTCCATTCTTACAGGTGAGAGTAGGGCCTGGAGAGAGGGTTCAATACCTCCCCGAGTTTATGTAGCTAGGAGGGGCTACACTTAGAGCCAGATCCAGGGATCTGCCTCCAAATTCAATGCTGAAGAACAACACACTATATCACACACAGCTTGAATTAGGAAAATTCATCCGTTAGAGAAGACAGTCCACCTTGTTTCAAAGCTGATGTGGACATTTATAAGCTAATTTCTCGATTCGACAAAAGGATACCAACTTTAAAAATAATCAGATGGCCAAGAATATGTCAGTGTCTTTGGATTATGCACAGAATACCTGTATTCCAGGTTCGCAACAGGAAACACTCTCCATCTTTTTGTGAAAATTTTGCTTAGTTGAGGTCACATTTTTGGAATATATAGAATTTATCCATGTCTCTAAATGTTCTAAATTTTATCCTAAAATTAAACCATCAGAATGCTACAGCCTGGGCTATATTTTCTTGATTTTCTGAAAAATGTCCCTCACTGAATTTTAAGTTGGAATTACACCCTCCATTTCTATTCAGGGGCATTTCAAAACAATTTAGCTTAAGTGGCATTATTGATTATTTTGCCCTCAAATACTCTTAATCCCCTATATATTACCCTGAATGAGAAATGAGAGCTAAGGAC
Organism: Delphinapterus leucas; assembly: GCF_059928025.1. Lineage (NCBI taxonomy): Eukaryota > Metazoa > Chordata > Mammalia > Artiodactyla > Monodontidae > Delphinapterus > Delphinapterus leucas. The sequence continues at coordinate 40,516,857 of NC_143142.1, read as the reverse complement.
AAGGAGGGAGTTTGTTTTCCCTAAAGAAGTGATATATTTTCTTCCTTGTGGACAATTAAAAGGGCATATTGTATTTCTCTTTCTGTTTTGGCCTTAAGAGAATTCAGAGCCAGATTTGTGGCTTGTCCATGGTATCTGTGTAGACGCCATCACTTGTAGGTCTTACCCCATTATTGTATCAGAAGTTGTTCTGTGTTTTCATAGCCTCCCAGTTTGGAAATCACTGGATTACAACGTTCTCTTGTGAATTGGTTGCACGTGGCTGTGCCCCAGAGTGCATTCAGATGTGATGATGATAATTTGGGGATTTTTCTGCAAGTAGTAAGTACTAAGTAAATAGTTGTTAAAACATTAGGAACAGATTTGTACTTAATACTGTGGTTTTATTTTATGTGAAGAACATATACATTTTGATATTAGTTGACTTTGTAGTAGATCATTTCAAGGACCCAACTTAAGCTATGTGATATGTTACAACGGGAGCCTTTTATTTTTCATGTTAATGCAAATCAAACTGTTTATTTTATATTTGGAGAAAAAACTTTTAATTATTTTATTTGTGCTAGAATTTGCATAGCATAAAATTTATCATCTTAACCATTTATAAGCGCATAGTTCAGTGACACTAAGTACATTCATATCGTTGTGTAACCATCACCACCATCCATCTCCAAAACCCTTTTCATCTTCCTAAACTAAAACTCTATACACATTACACAATAACTCATCCATCATTCCCCTCTTCTCCTAGCCCTTGGAAATCATGCTGCTACTTTCTGTCTCTCTGAATTTGACTACTTTAGGAGTCTCATATAAGTGGAATCATACAATATTTGTCTTTTTGTGAGTGGCTTATCTCAGCATAATTCCTTTAAGGTCCATCCATGTTGTAACATGTGTTAGAATTTTCTCCTTCTTTAAGGCTGAATATTATTTCGTTGTATGTATATATACCACATTTTGTTTATCCGTGCATCCATCAGTGTTGTATTTGGGTTGATTCAACCTTTTGGCTGTTGTAAATAATGCTGCTGTGAACATGAGTGTACAAGTATCTCTTTGTGTCTGTGCTTTTAATTCTTTTTAGCATATACTCAGAAGTGGAGTTGCTGAGTCATGTGGTAATTCTATTTTTAATTTTTTGAGGACTCGCCATACTGTGTTGTGTAGTGGCTGCACCATTTTACATTCCTACCAACAGTGTGCGAGGGTTCTAATTTCCCTACATCCTTGCCAACACTTTTTGTTTCCTGGGTTTTCTTTTTGTCTTTATAGTAGCCATATAATTGGCTGTAAGAAAATAATTTTTTTTTAAGTGGAGTTAACCATGTTTGCTATCCAGATGTTGACCCCAAGGTTGCCAGACTCTACACTGGCTCATAACCACCCTGCAGAGCAGTGCTTTCTCATTATTTTTCAAACCATTCAGAAGTTACCCTGGTTCAAGTGTAGCGGAGGGTGCACAGTGCCAGTTCTCCTTAGTCCCTTGTTTCCCCTTCAGTCAGTAAAAAACAACTGCACAAAGCAGGGATGTGGTTTCCATGGACTGTAGACTTGGTTTAAGTTCATATATCTGTATTATACTTTTATGTTATCTTTCTGTACTTTAGATACCAAATGTCGATTTGCTGTTGTATTTGGAAGGATAATTGCTCAATTGAAAAGAATTTTATCTTGTCTACAAAGGAAAGTGAAAGTGCAGGTATGTTTGAATGGTGGTAGATATAAAATATGAGACAAGGAAATTGATATACAGTTGACCCTTGAACAACGTGGGTTTAAATTCCACAGATTCACTTACATGCCAATATTTTTGAATAGTAAATGCTACAGTATTACATGGTCTGTGGTTGGCTGAATTAGCAGATGTGGAGGAACCTTGGATACAGAGGGTGCGCTATAAGTTATACATGGATTAACCCCTGCATTGTTCAAGGATCAACTGTACTTGAGAAAAATCAAGCCTACCTTCACTTGTACAAGGGAACTAATCAAGGAAAATATGTGTTTCTCAAAATCAGAGCACGGTTATCCTCGGTGTTAGAATTGGACAGGTAATTTAACATTCTATAATGAAATTATTAGATCTTTAGCCGTTTTTAGGAGTATAAAATTTCTATAAACCTTGAAGTCAAAGGAAAATTTTAAAAGTAAGATGAAAACATGGGAAAATGTAACCACAAAATTATAAAAAGGGATCTTAGAGGTTACCTAATTTTTCTCCATTTGCAAGAATCCTCTCTCCAACTTCCTGCCAGCCAGATGGTCCCTTTATGTGCCATGTAAACACTGCCATCGATGGACATACAGGCAGGGGGTGCCAGTGGTTACAGGCTTGGAGCTTGAGTCAAACCCAGACCTGGGTTCGAGCACCGGCTCCATCGTTTACTGGTTCTGCGATCCTAGGCAGGTCGTGTCATCTCAATGAGCTTGAGTTTCCTCATTGTTAATAATACCTACCTCATAGGATTGTGGGAGGATTACATGAGGTGGCACACCAAGTATTTACCATAACATCTGGCATATAGTAGACATACCTAGATGTTAGCTCTTGCGCTTCTAGCTGCTACTACTACTCTTATACATGAATAATCTTTCAGGGCCACCCAGTCTACTGTAGGAAAACTATAAATACTAGAAAGTTAAAACTTACATTAAGGCGAGGTTTTTTCTCTTCTTTTCTTTTTTTTTTTTTAATTCATGGTTTCAAGTTTGTGCTCTGCAGCATCACAAAAAAGTGAAAGGAATTACCTCTTGTGACAATTCATCAGCTTTTGGAGCGACCAATAAATTCTTCTTCCCCAAGCCAGGCATCTCCAAGTTCCTTCAGCAGTTATTCCTGTGTCAGGCTTTCCAGATCCTTACTCTTCACCGATTGCCCTCAGGTTTTGTGTCCTCCAGAAATGAGCCTGGCGTCCCACATGAAGTTGGGGCGCAGAGCATGGCCCTTCGCAGTTGGCTTTCCGTCCCGCTCCCGGGAAGGAACCTCTAGGGCTATGATGGCCTCCCCAGCCCTGAGGGGTGGACCCTGCCTCTCTGGCCTCTCCGGCCTCTCCTTTGCTTCACTCTTGCCCCACTCGCTTTGTTCTGAGGACGGTGGCCTCCTGTTGTGCCACAGACTCGCAAGCCCCTTCCTACCTCAGAACTTTGCTCTCCCTCTGCCTGAAGCACTCTTCTCCTGATACTTGCTCTCCTCTCCCTCACCCTGGCCTTTAATCCCGTGGCGCTTGCCCGGTAAGCCCCTGGCCACCCTGGTTCCTGGGACTCGCTTTCCCCTCCCAGCTTTATTTTTGTTGTTAGTGTTCTCCACCACCTAACACACTGTGTATTTCACTCCTTTACCTGTTTCCACTTGGTAGACTGTAAGTCCTCTGTGTGCAGGTATTTTTGTCTGCTTTGTTCACTGCTGATTCCCTGCAGCCTGGAATGCCCGGCATGGTGTAGGTGGTTGATGAATATTTGTGGCATGAAGAGCACAATGGGAGGATTGACTCCCCTCTGTGAAGAAGTTGTGTCATACTAGGCTGGGAAGGGGTGCTTGGGCACCAGTTGACAGTCATGGGTCCTTTTTTGTTTTGTTTGAAAAAATCGGAAATTTTTTTTTTTTTAGAAGATGTTGGGGGTAGGAGTTTATTAATTAATTAATTTTATTTTTGCTGTATTGGGTCTTCGTTTCTGTGCGAGGGCTTTCTCTAGTTGTGGCAAGCAGGGGCCACTCTTCATCGCGGTGTGTGGGCCTCTCACTATCGTGGGCCTCTCTTGTCGCGGAGCACAGGCTCCAGACGCGCAGGCTCAGTAGTTGTGGTTCACGGGCCTAGTTGCTCCACGGCATGTGGGGTCCTCCCAGACCAGGGCTCGAACCCGTGTCCCCTGCATTAGCAGGTAGACTCTCAACCACTGCGCCACCAGGGAAGCCCCGGAAAAAATTTTAAAGTGTACTTAAAGAAGGAAAAATTAGAAGCCATGTTCATTATTTTAAGACTTTGGGAATTTTCCAGTCACTTTGGTTGCTTAATCAATATTTTATTGAATACATAACCTTATTTGCTCATAAGAGTTTTGTTTTGTAAAGATCAATATTGGTCATTAAAACAAGGATATTTATTCTTTAAGTATAACTTAACAGAGCTTTCCAAGTAGTGGGCTTAAGAGTAATGATCTTTTCAACCCTTAGAATGGCCAGAGCCCCAAATCAGGTGCTTGGTCTCTCCTGTGTGCCACACAAAGGTTGTTTTCCATGTGTGCCAGGACTTGCAAAACTTGGGAAGCACTGCTTTAGACACATAAAATGTTTTCTTCAGATGGAGTTAAAATTTGCTGAGCTGTGATTCAAGCATATTTTAGTCATCCCCTCCCCCCCGCCCAGTTTGAGAACCATGAAAACACTTGTCAAAACAGAATAAAACATCAAAATTCTGTAAAAGCAAAGTTATTGTCTTTGTGGACTTAATGATGTTCAACAAAATGATATTTCCAGAGACAGAGCTGAAGGCATTAAAAGAGGGGAGTTGGGGATAGCGGTGTAGCTATGCAGTGGAATAGTCCTCAGCAGTGAAAAGGAAAGAACTGCTCATACTTGCAGCAACATGAATGAATCTGAAAAACATTATCCTGAGTGAAAGAAGCCAGACACAAAGGAGTACACTCTGCACGATTCCATTTATTTGAAGTACAGGAGCAGACAAACCTAAAGCATAAGTTACAGAAATCAGAGCAGTGGTTTGCAGGGCTGGGGACAACAGGGAGAGTGAGGGGACCTGGGGGAGGGAGAGAAGAGAAATGGTCTTTATCTTTATAGCGGTGCTGGTTATGTGGGGTGTACGTTTGTGACTGTTCGTTGAACTCTACATTTAAAATTGATGTATATAATCTCTCAATAAAGTTAATTTAAAAAATCAGAGTTGGTAGGGCGTTACCTTTTCTAGTTATTTTCACCAACAGAACTATCAGCTACAGAGCCCTTGAATAACATCTGAAAATAAGATCTGTTTAGATTATGATTAAACTTCTCTGCTTTTAAAAATGGTTGTTTACCTCCTGCGGGATTATCTCTAAAAAAAAGAAATGTATTTCGGGGATACATAAGATATATAAATCTGTGGTGAGTTACATAAGAGTAAAGCTATTTTTAGGTAGAAGCTTTGCAGCCATGATGCAGCAGGAGCGTGCTTAACGGAATCTCAGATCGGGTTCCTATAGTAGACGGCTGAGAGAGCCATGCGTGCTGCACTATAGGAGGGTACCTTGTAAGCATCATTTTGCGTTTGATGCAATGCAGATTTTTCACAATTGCGATTTTGATGCAAAAGTTTGCAAACATCAATTCCTAAATAGACACATTTAAAGATATTTTGCTAATTGTAAAATTATGAGAGATTTATGAAAGACACACACAAACATATATATATATATATATATATATATATATAAAATATAGAGCTATTTTCCATAAAGCATAGGGAAGAATATAAACACCAGAGCCCAGCAACCACTGGCAGGAGGTTTTGGTTTGTCTTAGTTTGTTTGTATTGGCAAATACACAAATACAGCAGGCACTGCAGTTTGATATCCTGTGTTGTTTTCAGTAGCATCAGAGTATTTTTCTTTGTCATACATATTCTTCGGAAATATGTTTGAGTAAGAAATGTATTATTTTGGCTCCCATTGTCAGTGAGTGAGTGATCTTTTCACTATGCCCTTACTATTGCTAAATATTCTCATTTTTCCATAGCTTTATTGAGGTTATAATTGACAGACAATAAATTGCACACATTTAAAATGTAGTTCAATGAGTTTTGATGCACGTTTACGTTGTAAACCCATCATCACTTTCAGGATTAGGAATATTTCTATTACTTCCAAAGGTTTATTCCTGCCTGTTGTGGTACCTCCTCCTCTCCCTTCTACGCCCGTCCACAGGCAGCTGTTGATCAGCTTTCTATCACTAATTAGTTAGTGCTCCGTAGGCATTGTCTAGAATTTTACATATATGGAATCATGCTTTTATGGGGGTGGAGGAGGTTCAGCTTCTTTAATAATGATCTGCAGATTTATCCATGTTGTTGCTCGTAGCAATAGTTCATTCTTTTTTATGGCTGAATAGTGCTCCATTTTATGGCTGTACCACAGTTTATTAACCTGTTGATGGACATTTGGATTGTATCCAGTTTTTGTGTGGAGTTTTTGTGTGGACATAACCTTTCATTTCTCTTAGGTATCAATAAATACTTAGGAGCAAATAGAATGGCTGGATCATATGGGAAATGCATATTCGTGGGGGCTTTTTTTTTAGTTTGTTTTTTAATTAAAAAAAACTATAGCGTTTATATAACGTAAAGTTAACTGTTTTGAGCATAAGGTGCATTGGCATTTGGTATTTCACAGTGTTGTGTAACCATCACTCTATCTACTTCCAAAGCATTTTCATCCCAAAAAAGAACCCTGTACCCATTAAGCAGTCACTCCCCGTTTCCACCCCTGCCCCCAGCCCCTAAAAATGACTAATCTGTGTTTTGTCTCAGTGGATTTGCCTGTTTGGGGCATTTCTTATAAATGGAATCATTGCGTGTGTGAGCTTTAGTGTCTGGCTCCTTTAACCTAATGTTTTCCAGCATCGTGTGCATCGTAGCATGTATCAGTACTTTATCTTAATGACTGAATAGTATTCCATTGTATATATATATACAACACATCTTATTCATTCATTCATTTATGGACGTTTAGGTTGTTTTTACCTTTTGGCTATTGTGAATAGTGTTACTTTGAACACTTTTGTACAAGTATTTGTTTGAACATGTTTCAGTTTTTTGGGGTATATACCTAAGAGTGATTTTTCTGGGTCATGTGGTAATTCTGTGTTTAGCTTTTTTTGAGGAACCACCAAACTGTTTTCCACAGCATCTGCACCATCTTACATTCCCGCCATCAGGGCACAAGGGTTCTTTTTTTCCCCATCCTCACCAACACTTACTGTCCTAGTGGCTGTAAGGTGATACCTCATTGTTACGATTTGCATTCTTCTAATGACTAAAGATGTTGAGCCTCTTTTCATATACTTGTTGGCCATTTGTATATGTTTGGAGAAATGTCTGTTCAAGTTCTTTGCTCATTTTAAAATTGGGTTGTGTAAAAAATTTTGGTCAAAATAAATACTCCATGAGGACATTGCATTTATACATATACACAGTTTTTCCATAAAAAATTTTTATTTAGTTATTTATTATTGAGAACATATCTTCTTTGATACATTTTTTCCTTAGAGGTTCATTTAAAAAAAAAAAAAAAACTAGTTCTTATAGTTCATTATTCAAACATGGTTTAGCCGAGACATGTTCAAAGCAGCTGTAATCTTCTGTAGGGCAAACATCCCACACTAAATTGTTTTTTCATATCTTCAATTTTTTCTGTCTTACAGCAGTATTTTCTGACAAAGGAATATATCTTAGTTTTTCATCACACTATTTTCTGTCTACTATTTTTTTTGTAATTTGAGAATAAGTATTTCCTCAAGTGACTTGTAGCTTTTTGTCTTTTCTATTAAAAACCATTAAAGGAGTTGCTAAACATTTGATTACATTTAGTGAAGAAATTGAAAAGGTAAAGCTCTGGACTGAATGTCAGGTAACTTTAAACATCACTGAAGAAATTTGGGGAAGTTTATCTTCACCCTCTCGATGCTTAGCTTTTAAATGTTGAGACAAATGTCATGACTTCATGTGCTCATTAGTTTATATCTCAAGGCATAATAATAACCCATAAATAGAGGCTGACCTGCACACATCCATATTTCTATGTATATGTATCCACATCCATATTTCATACGGTCTTCTGGAGAACTGGCTTATTGTCATCTGATTGTATGTGATCTGTTTTTACCAGGGTAGCTGACAGAGCTCCCACTGGCAGTAGAAGCCTTTGCTGTATTCCCTTCGTTCACTTTGTTAGCATCGTTAGTATCTTTGATCTGGATTTCCTTTGTAGTGCTCTTTACGTTATGGGTGTATTTGGTGAATTAACTGAAGCTAGATGATATAGTCTGTAAGTCCTCGTAACCAGCGCTCATGAACTGCAGTGCATCACGATACCCTGGAAGCAGTTGCTTCTGTCAGCCTCTGAGTGGTAGTCTCCACTCTTCCCCGAAGTTACTGTGCGTCCTGCACTTGACCCTGGACCAAGTGACCCGTGGACCATGTGGAGGCACCGTTGTGAATCTGTATATATCATATCTGTATATGTAACATTTGGTCTAATATTTCTACAAAAGTAAATATAAAAGACTTTATAATATTCCTATATCTCATGGGTACACACACTCCACTTTGGAGACTGTAAATGAAGGCAAGTAAAGAACCATTGAAAAGCTTAAAAGTAATGATGGGTTTGCATTTTAAATAGGTGTACTGGGCAGGAATGTGAAGTGTCTTTTTGTCTTTTTCTCCTTCTAGACTATAAACTCTCCAGGGATTAACGAATCTCTTCTTCTGTTGATACTTTGTATCCCTAGCAGTACCTTGAAATAGTAGTACGTGCCCAGCAAATATTTAACTAAACTGAAATTCTCCTGAATTGGCAATTCTTATCCAGAAGCCACATTAGAATAATCTGTGGAGTTTTTGAAACAACATCACATGTATTAGTGTTAGTATTAGCATTGAACAACAACAACAACAAACCCAAAGCCAAAGAACATGAGCTTAAGTTAGAGAATTTCTTTTTCACCTTAAAGAAGACGGGAGGTAGGCAGTCTGGGCCTGGTGTGGCAGTTTCAGGTGTCGGCGGCTGTTCCAAATACTAAAGTCTAGTCAGGAGGAAGGAAGCAAGCAAGCGAGCAAAAAATAGGAGTGTGCCCTGCCCTTTAAGGAGACCGGGTGGATTCCTTACATCACTTCCATTCTTGCAGAACTTAGTCATGTGGCCACAGCTGCCAGAAAGACTGAGCAATGGTGTTTCAGGCGGGAAGACTGAGCAATGGTGTTTCAGGTGGGAAGACTGAGCAATGGTGTTTAAGATGGGAAGACTGAGCAGTGGTGTTTAAGGTGGGAAGACTGAGCAGTGGTGTTTAAGACGGGAAGACTGAGCAACGGTCTTTAAGATGGAGGGCATTGGTAATCAACTATGCTCCAATATAAAATAAAAATTAAAAAAAAAAAAAGATGGAGGGCAGTGTAGCCAGCTAACAAATTGGGGTTCTTACTAAGGAAGAAGAGGAGACTAGATATTGGGAGAAATCAAAATACATGGACCTCATTCGTTCTTTTAAGTCCTGAGGCAGTAGGTCTGGGCTGAAACTGGGCATTCTGATTAAAAACCAAACCAAACCAACCCTGTAGCTGCTCCACATGTACTCTTCACAATGGAGTATCTCAACTCTAAGACAAGTTTGGAACAGAACAGATCTTAAAAGAAAAGAAACCCTTCTCCTGGGGAGGGCATGGATTCAGCCAAGGTCCTAATCTCCCTAACAATCTTGCCATTTTACAGTGATGCCATTCCTGACAGGGGTCCAAGGGATGGTTTTAACAAGTGCTGTGCTGTAGTCCAGGTAACTGCCTGCCCTCCCTTATTTATCTGGTCCATCAGTCTAGTAACCCCATTCCCCCAAACAGTGAGACCCTCTGCTTCTAAAATTCCTGATCGTGGATTGCCATCGACTGTGTTTAGGGTCTTATGGTTATTGGCAACACCATGGGTTGGAAAGCTTGTGGGCTTTGGCGTTAAAAGATCTTGGTTTCAGTTTTTTATTCTTCTCCTAACCTTTGTCAAGTTACTTAAACTTTATGATCTACATATATGCCTTCCTCATAGGGCGGTTAGGAAGATTTAATGAACAGTATGTAAAAGTGCCTTTTAAAATGTGAAGTGCTATGCATATACTTTATCAGTCATAGAAACAGCCCTGTGTAAGCAGAACCGTTGTTTACACAAATGCTTAGGAAGTTAAGCCCTGTTTTTTGCTAGATGAACTCTCATACTAAAGTTAAGAATAGTGAGATTTTAAGCAACATTTTTGCTCAGGGTCGTGCACTTAAATTATTAGCTCTGGGATAAACTGTGAAATACTTGTTAATACTGGTTAAAGAGATTTTATCAAAAAAGTTATTTTGCATTGCTTCAGTCCCCCTCTATTCTCTCCTATTACTATACACCCGAATGTTCTTCATTTTAAAATTCTTTTTCAAGACTTACTATTGAGCATGTCATATGCAACCATTCCAGGCACTTAGGGAATACAGTCATGAACAGCTATTTAATCGGGAGTTTGAGACATGATTAAAAGAATAGACTTTTTAAAATTTCAGAATCTTTATTGAGTAGGTTGATTTGGAATTTTACCATTTTCATATAGCCAACACTGATTTTTTACATTATATTGAAATTTGTTTGCCACAGTTTAATATATACTATTACGTGGCAGTTTAACATCCTGTTCTGTAATTTATGTGAAACCTAAAAACCTTTTGAAATTTTTAATGCATTATACTATAATCTAGAATAATTTGGAGATTATACGTTGATGTAGTAGTGCTCTTAGGAATATAATTCTGTAAGTGCTCACTTCCGGAATGTAAAATGTACATAGTTATGGAAATTGCACTTTATTGTAGTTGTTCCTTACGTGACTGTTACAATCAGTGTCAACTGATTCAGCTTTGTAATTGAAAGAGAAAATTATTATGAAATCTTACTTGTACCAAGTTATTTCAAATGGCAGAACCATTGAGCAAGGGAGTGGACTTCATGTGTATTGAATCTACTGCTGGTAGCATACCATGGAAGTGAATGGTACTTTTGTTTCAGAAGGCATATTTCTCTTTTCTGCTTCTTTTTTTAAAAAATGTAAAACCGCAACTTAGTCGCATTGTTGTTTGTATGTAGCATTATTCTCCCATTGATTTTATTTCTATGGGAGGTTATTTTAATTTAATTTTTTAATTAATTTTTATTGGAGTGTGGTTGCTTTACAATGTTGTGTTAGCCTCCACTGCACAACAAAATGAGTCAGCCATACACATACAGATATCCCCTCCCTTTTGGACTTCCCTCCCATTTAGGTTACCACACTGCATTAGGTAGAGAGTTCTCTGTGCTATACAGAATGTTCCCATCAGTTGTCTATTTTATACATAGTATCAATAATGTGTATGTGTCAATCCCAGTCTCCCAATTCCTCCCTCTGTGGGAGGTTATTTTTAAATCAGACTGACAAAAATAGCTATCAGATAGTCTGGGTTTATATTGATTCTTCTAAGAATCACTAGCCCTTGCTTTTTAAACTCTCCGTTTATTTACCATGTTTCTTAAGTGACTATTTATTGGGCTCTGTCCTAGATATGGGAGTAGGCAGTTACCCCCAAATTCCTCCTTGACTTAAAATGTCTGAAGATACATCTGGGAGTAATTGATTTAACAGATTATTAGCAGAAACTTCAGTTTAACAAGCTCCATTGAGGTCATTTTACTTAGAGTATGTCAGTAAGTCAACAAGCAGGTAACACCCTCACCTTCATTCCCAAGGCAGAGCGGAGGGACAGAGAAGTATAGAGGTAATTCCCAGTGGGGTTTCCTTTTCTATTGGCTTGAGCCAGATTGAGGAAGATGGCAGTGCCAGTAAGAAAGGGGCATTTTTTTTTTAATGGTGCCAGGAGCAAGCCACAGTCTATTATGAGCAAAGGGAAAATTCTGGAACAGCTGCCTTGTGTTGGGTTGACCAGATTAGTGTGAATGAGGCTTTGGAGGGCCTTGGATATGATCTCATTTGAAATCTCAGGGCAAGCTTTTCAATGCTGTGTATAATGTTACAGAGACTGGTAGCTTCTTACACATCACATGCCGGGACCTATAGGTTGAAGACCTCTGTTTCCTATTCTTTCTAGTTCTTATATGCACTGAGACAAAAGGAGCAACTAGAAGAAAACTTGGTTACACATACCTACCTATCTGCCTCTGGGCACGTACATGCTGCTCTTTCTCCTGCAGCTAAGGATGAGCTGTCCGTGCTCTTAGCGAAGGCCAACTGTGTGGATTAGAGCCCATCCTTTCATTGCAAGCTCAAGAACATCATTCCAGCAGTTCTCTCCTTGCACTCCTACATCACTAACTTCCTCTCTGTTGAATCTTTCCCGTCGATGTAGAAACATGCTGGGTTGTCTTTCATAATAAAGCCTACTGACCCCCACACCCCCTTCCAGCAATTGCCCCAATTTTCTCCTTTCCTTTTTAGCACAAAGAATAGGCTGTACTTGCCCTTTCCAAGTTTCCTTCTCTCATTTCTACTCACCCACTCCCGTCATGCCTTTGCCTTCAGCATTCTCTTAACGCTCCACTGAGCCTTTCCTTGTCAAGGTCACCATTGACCTCATCACTAAATCCAGAGGGCTTTTCTTAGTTCTCGTATCATTTGATCCATCATCAGTGTTTGACATATTTAATCACTCGTTCCTCCTTCAAGTACTTCGTTTAGGCTTCCAGAATACCACACACTTCTGAGTTTCCTTCTGTCTCTCCTCTTTTTTTGTTTCCTTTGCTGGTTCTTTCTCGTCTCTCCCATCAGAACGAAATCTCAGTCCTTGGATTTCTTCCTGTGTCTGTCTCACTTTCTCCCTTAGTGATTCTGTCTAGTCTTAGAGCTTAAAACATAATCTATTTGCAAAAGACTCCCAGAGTTATATCTCTAGCCTGGACCTCTTCCCTGAAGACCTGATTTGGTTATCTAATTGTCTACATGACATCTGCATGAACATCTCATGGTAACTCTCATGTATGAGTTCCTGATTGTCCTGGTCCTGCAGTCTTCCTGCATTGGGTAATGATGACGCTATCTTTAGTTGCTCAGGGCAAAACTATGGAGTCATCCTTGATTCTTCTCTCACATCCCATAGATGTGCCTTCAAAATACATCCAGAATCTGACTACATGTCGTCACCTCCATTGCTATTACCCATCTCTTATCTGGATTGTTGCAGTAGCCTCTTAGGGATCTTTTTGATTCTAAGCTTGACCTTCCCCCCAGGTCTTTTCTTGAGCTTATCAGTCAAAGACATTGTGTTAAAATGTAAATCAAATAATGTTACTTCTCTGCTCAAAACCATGCAGTGGCTCCTCTTGTCAGTCACAGTCAAAGCCAGAACTCCTACAGTGGTCTGCAAGCTCTCTGCAGTTCCCTCCCCACCACAGCCTCCTTGCACACCCTACCTCCTCTCCATTTCCTCCTATCAGGCAAATCTGCTTGGCCACTGAGGCTTATTTATAGTTAAGTAAGTGTCTTTCTTAGTGAGAGGAAGGACTGAAAAAAAAGGCTTCAGGAACATAAGGAAATGTGTACAGTTGAAAAGGCATTGATGGGATGGCATAGAAGAAGGGCATTAGAGTCAGCGAAACCCTAAAAGTTAATGTGTGCAAGGGTGCTTCGTAAATCTGTAAAACAAAGCAAATGTATACTATCCATTCATGAGGATATGTTTCCATACTTGATCGTGCCTGAGACATGGGATCAGATCTTGATGGTCCTGCACCCTGGGGGTGAGAGTGTGATTCAGCCTGGCTGTGAACCTGGAATAACGTCTGCTTGCATTCACATGAGAGCTGCCCCGCCCAGAGCAGTGCTGTCGTCCTCAACGAGCGGAAGAGCCCTTACCAGCTGTAAATGACCAGGACCATTTTCCAACAGCTGTGTGGCAGTAGCAGGGAAAAGTCAGCCTATTGTTGGTCCTCTAACCACGGAAATAAGTGCCAATGCAATTCCTTATCTAAGAAATAAAATTAGATGTTTTTAAATTCAAGATGTAGTATTTTGGTCATAAGCCAATATGTCCTTTGTTATAGCCACACATCCAGTAACAAAGAAGAAAGGAGAAAGGCTAATGCTGTTGAACTGACCAGAGTGTAACCAGTTGAAAGAGCTTAACTAGATTGATCATCAGGGCCAGAATGTCACGTAACCTGTAATTGGATAATTGGCCACAGTGTTTTCTGAATACTAATCACTTACTCCTGCTTAGTGGTGTGTCTTTGCCAGATTTCATCATTGTCTCTGCCTGATTTAACCTCTCAGAAACATAGGTAAGTAACAGGGTGCTTTATAGAAGGAGAGAGCCGATGCAGTGTGTATTTACTGACTAGCACGAGACTTTTTAAGACGCTGAATTCTTTTGCTGGCATCCATTCACTGACAGTGAAGAACACTTTGGAAGTATTCACCGTGCATTTCACCCACCAGCATGAAATGGAGTAAGATGAAAGGGGGTCATGTTGAAGTGATGCGAGGAGATTACTGGAAAGGCTTGAATTTGCATTAGTCTTAAGGGGCCACAGACACAGAGCAATGTGTCTATTAAGAATGATTAATAATGTGTAACTATTAAATATGTGATGGTTCGGTCCTTAAGTTGTTCCTAATAAAAAGGTTGGCATTTATGTTTACTTGGTTATATGTTGATTTTTGTTGTGGCAGAGTGGCTGAGGGCATAGATTTTATATGTGAGTTTGAAGAATTCACATACCCTATGCTAGAAATGGCCTAATGTAATTACAGACACGTGCTGGGCTTCACTGATTTTGTGAAGGAAGGAAGTTCTTTGTTCCCTTAATAAAAACTAGGGTAGTTATAGTTTGAGGATTTAAAAAACCATAGTCATATGCATGTATCAGTGCAAGTGTTGATACACAGAAAAGTGAAGCACTGTGCCTGGAATTTCAGAGAGGGATTGCATAAAGGTACTGTTTCTGTTCCAACATAACTTCTAAGCTGGCAAATGAGAACTCAGAGACAGAGTTGAAAAGTAAGATGAAGATTTTATGCATAAATTGTCTAAGAACCTATTGAGAAATAGGTGACGCTGCTAGGGTTCTTCCGTTTGTTTTTTAATTTGAATACCACTGTGTTGAAGCCACCAATTAGATTATTCGACAGCAGTAGAATCCCATAAATTCCTTATGCAGAACTTGTACTCTGTATCACTTGATGAGTAGTTCTACACTAAACTAAGTAGTTCCAGTACAGGATATCCCCTGAGTGTTTCTGAAATACTGAGATTGTAATAGATCTGGAATTACACTGTTCCAGTTGATTGATTTAATTGACCAAAAAGCGTCAGCTGCAGTTACGTATGTCCTTAGATGCTTCTTTAAAGCAACAAGAGAGCGCTTTACTAGTGCAGTGTTTGTGACACACCTACCCTCAGCTACATCACTTTACAGGATGGGGAGGTATTGCCATTTGGTGGGAAGTTTGAGGGTAAGGTACCTTCAGTACAGAAGATCCTGTTATGCTTGAAATTAATACAGGTGCCCTCAGGTCAACTGACAGATAAAAACAAGGTGAAAACCAGAACTGTAGGTAGAGCCTCTTCTCTCCCTTCTGCTCCCACCCCTTTCCCTCCTTCTCTGAAGAGCAAGTGAGAACAGATGTCAAGGTGGCAGAACTGCAGGGATGCTTACTTTAAATGGATGAAGGATCAGGATTTTGTGTATGGTTTTGTTGAGGGAACTCGATATTTTGGGGCCTCGATCATTTGTTTTGCCACTTTTCTGAAATCGAGATGAATTTAGGTACTGAAACTTACGTATTTGTTAACCAGAAGACATAATTTAGTTGATTCTTACATGGAAAGGTACAGTGTCAACAGCACATTTGCATTTTGATACTTGAACAGCTAAAAAAAATAAAGCTAAAGGGAGAGGGGTGGGCAGGTGTAAAAGAGTTCGGATCTTCCTGCAGTGGTATTTTTGGAATCTACAGCAGCGCTGATCTTTTCCATTCAAAGAAGTGTTCATTTTGGATATTGTGGTGAATTTTGTAGGCCTTGTTTATAGGTAAGTGAGTTGTTTAACATATCAAGTGGAGGAAGAACAGTTTTGTTCTTTTTATTTGGTCTAGGTTGACTTCAGCCATAGTAAAAGTATTTCCTCCTTGGAGATAAAATTTTAGATTATAGGAATATTTGCAATTCCTTAAAAATTATAATTATATAAATATTTAATTTTTTTCTGTTTTGCATGTCTTTTCTGCTCATTAGTGCTTACCATTTATTGCAATTTTTATTTCATTATTGCAGTTCTAATAAGAATAACCTCGTTACTGTAATGATAGTAAATACTAAGATGCCTTGAGGACTGGAACTATGCCCAAGATAATGAAGGTTTAGCCCTATTTTTGTTACAAACTTAGCATTTTGGTAGAACTGTATTTTAAGTCATATCCGGGATTCTTGGAGTGTTGTACCTAACGCATGGCTGTGAAGTCAGAACGTAGAGGGAGCTGCTGCATCCTTGGGGACCAAGGGGAGGAGACTGAGAGGGATGCCAGGAAGTGGGAGGCGAGGTTCAGCAGAGAGCAGCTGGGAGCAGCGGTGAGAGATTCGCCAGCTCCAAGACCCAGGAGCAGACGTTTTGACCAGGAGGAGGTTTCAGAGGTCACCCCATCTAGTGCCTTTCAAATTGTTGGAACAGCCCCTGGCTTTGGGCCTGGAGGGGAAAGTCAAAAAGGCTCCTGACCCAGACCTGGCATCATCCTGCACAGTTCTGCTTCCTGAAACATCTGTTTTATGTGTTGAGATTACATTTGAGAAATAGGTTGAGCTGCTAGAGTTTTTTTGTTTGTTCTTTAATTTGAAGACCGTTGTGTTGAAGCCACCAATTAGATTATTCGACAGCAGTAGAATGCCAGTTTTGTAGGTGAGGAAGCAGGCCCAGGAAACTTCTGAGATTACCAGCTCCTCAGGCTGCTGCCTGAAGCTCCGCGTGGGCTCTAGAAGTTGAGGGCGATAACGGAATAGTTGTGGTTTTCAGAGTTCTGATACGAGGATAGGTGAAACTGTTCATACCAAATCTAGTACCTGCTGTTTTACGTGAGAGTTAGGTTACTTACATTTTATATGGTTTTAGTTAACTGCAAATTCAGATGGTATTGAATTAGATAGGAAGAACAGATTGTATCTTCAAAGGATTAAGGCTTTGCGTTCTCTGTAATCTATTATTTATTTTGCACACTAGATTCAAGGTAAAATATGGAACCAAAATCAAAATATGTAATTGAAAAATGGCAATTAAAATGTCATTACCTGGCCTCTTGTTTCCCCTCATTTGATATACCAACTATTTTGGAGGTGAACTGGAGGATTATGTCTTACGCTTTGATGTGGTACACATTTTAATGTTTACAATGGTTTCAGTTCTTCATTTTGTTCAAAAACTGGTTTCTTAATTTCATGATTAATGTTGAATGAAATATTCTCTATTAAAAATTTTATATGATTTTCAAATTGGCTAATGCCCTTATACTAGGATCCTGATCATTTGAGCTGAATTTGTTTGCTAGTTCTTAATCTGTTTTCATTAGCTGGCAGTGTTGTGAGAAAAGACCCTATGGGAAGAACAGAATTAGCTTAGTAATTTTGCTCATCCATCCATGTGTATGTAGCACAACTGTTTTCATTCCTGATGTTGCAATTGAAGTGGATCTGAAGTGAATAATTTTCATAACCTTTTGAGTGAATCTATATCTCCTGTCACTCTGAAGTCTTTTTTGTATATCTGTTTTCTTCCAGGTGAGGAATTTTAAATTGGAACAGGAACAAGAAAAAAACAAAATTTTGTCAGAAGCGCTGGCGACTCTAGCCACTGAACATCATGAATTAGAGCAGTCTCTGGTTAAAGGCTCCCCACCTCTCAGCATCCTTAGTGAGGACGAGTTCTATGATGCACTGTCAGGTAATTCTAGAACCCTGCCGTCTGTGTTGTTGGTAATTCACAGTTGACCACCTAAATGTCTTCTTAGGGTGGATGTCACCTTGAGTTTCCTGAAATAAACAGATGGAAATGTATCACTTCAGCTCCCCAGATGACCTACTTTTTGTGTGACATTATTAAGGCCGAAGCCCAAAAGTTTGAAATGAAAGTCATCACTGAGTCTGCCTTTGTTGACAGCGTATGCTGTGCTGGGGCCAGAGTGCTGTGAAGCTGGTTTGTTCCTTTATTTGATGACTGTTAGATACCTCCTGGTGCAAGGTGCTATTATATGTTAAAGGGTAGAGAGATGGATAGTTTCTATTCTCAGAGAGGTCGAAGAGTGAAGGACACATATAAGAAGCAGTTGGCTACAGTATGGTATGCTGTGTGCCAAAGGAGCGGTGAGACCTCAGTGTAGCTGAAACAGAGAAAAGGAAGAGCTTAACTTGGCCTCAGAGATACAGGCCTCAGAGCCGCGTAGCATACTGGCAGCGAGCAGGGACTCCAGAGTCAGATTCCCTGAATTGGAATCCTGCCCCTGACACTGGTCAGCCGTGTGACCGTGGGCAAGTTCCACGACCTTCCTGGTTCTCAGCTCTCACATATTTAAAATGGGGATAATTATAGTTTCCATTTCAGTGGGTTGAGTCAGGATTAAGTGGGTTCACATGTGTAAGTAGTGTTTGGGACAGTGCCTGACAGGTACCACGTGTTCAAAAAATGGGAGATGTGTGTGGAGAGGTGAGAATGACTTGAGAGGAGGTACTGCTAAGTAGTTTTGACTTTTTAGGAACTTCCTTCAGAATTTTGAGGTAGATGTGGGCGGGGTCATGGAAGGAAGCCTGGGAGCGGGTGGTTGGAGATCAGCGAGATGGAAAACAATTCTTTTATGCGAAGAAATTAAGTGCTTATCTAAGTAGATGAACATATACAATTGTTGGGTCTCACAAAACTTGACCATGGAAGCAGGAGACCTCAGTGGATATGGAGTTAAAGGGTCAAATTAATGATAGGAAAGGGAAAGAAGCACAGTGAGAGGTTGTTGAAATGAGAACGAAAGAAGATTAGGCTAAGGAAGTTAAAATGGTGTGATGATACAGGACAAGGAAAATGATGTTGGTGGATATACAGAGAAGAGATTCATTATAGAAGATAAACAGCACTTAGGAACATTAATTTTAGAAGTGTGACATGATCAAAAAAAGCGGAAAAGCTAATTCTAATAGCCAGATTTGGGAATAATTAGAGAAAGGATTGTAATGACTGTGATGATGGCAGTTAGATGTGGTATTTGTGAAAATAGTGAGTCAGATTGAGAAGAGAATGTAGAGACCGGATGTGAAAGCAGTGGAATGAGTGGCAGAGGTAAAGGAAGCATTTAACCTGATTGACGGAGGAGGGAGGAGAGGGTGAAGGACACTTGAGGCTGCTGACATTTCTTCACATCTCTACTCTCTGCCATGTGCAGTCCTGTTACCGCCTGTATTCCTTCTGTTTGGGGCATCCAAAAAGGAAAGCTGCCAGACAGATTATTGGATTAAATGCAAAGAGGTCTGAATGTAAAAGAACCTAGACACTTCAGCTGCTCATCTTTGCTGTCCTTTTAAAAAACAAAGGAAAAAATTTAATTTTTATTTTAAAAAAGGTATTTGTTATAAATAATTCAATGTAAAAGTATGTATAGTGCCCAGTGAAATCTTCCCTTCATCCCTTACCCTAATTGTGCACTCTTCCTCAGAGATTCTTATTAACAGCTTGATAGATTCTCTTCCAGACCTTTTTAAAGCATTCGCGTGGATATATGCATGTGTACGTGTGGGGTTTTTAAAGAATCATGAATGGAAGTAGCTGTATAATTGTTCTAGATCTGCTTTTTCATGTAACAGTGTATCTTGGAAATCTTTCCCATCAGTGTTACAACTTTAGCTCATTCTTTTTAAAGGTTGCATAAAAGTCAATGATGTGATTTAGTAGAGTTTTCTTAGTTATTCTCTTCTTGATAGACATTTAGCGGCTACTGTCATCTTTCTACTTCTCAGTCATATTTTCACATTTATTTCCATAGTCGTCTCCTCTGGGGGAAGGCGATAAGAAGAACTACAGTCCCTGGGTCAGGATTGGCAAATGAATTTCATCTCAAGTGCCAATTCAGATTGGTTTGCAGTCAGTACTGCCTGCTTGATGGGTTGCTGTGTTGAGAAGGATCCCAAGGCTGAGTCCAGTGCCTAGCTTAGTCAGCGTGTTCCACTGTGGCTGGAGAGAAGGAGCTAGAAGGACAGGTGCTTTGAGTTTACTCATCCCTGCCCTGAATGACCTACCTGAGTTTTATTACATTTGCCTGAACATAGTAGCTTTTCTTTGGCCACTCCTACTATTTCCTACTACAAATCTTGGGAATCATTTGGTCCAATGTAAAACTGTATTAAAATTACAGATCAGATGCCCAGGGTTGAAGTGTTGCCCTGCTGATGACCTAGCACGTAATTCACTGAGATCATAAAAGCCTTCATTTGGGAATGACTTCATCTTCTCACTACAGTCTACACATTAACCTCCATTCCCTTTCCTCTTTCTCTTCTGTTACAAAAGAAGTGTCCCCTTTTCATTAAGGCCATTCCCTCCTGATTTGTTCTGGTACCCATCTCTTTGTGCCTTCTCCAGAACTTTTGTTTAGTTATTGATTCTTTCATCTACAGTTTCTTTTTTTTTTTTCTCCCAATTTTATTGAGAAATAATTGACTTACAGCACTGTATAAGTTTAAGGTATACAGCATAATGATGTGACTTAACGTACATCATGAAATGATTGTCACACGAAGTTTAGTGAACATCCATCATCTCATATAGATACAAAATCAAAGAAATAGAAAAAGATTTTTTCCTTGTGATGAGACTTCTTAGGATTTAACTTTCTTAACTTTCAAGTATAACATACAGCAGTGTTGATTATGTTTACCATGTTATACACTACATCCCTAGTACTTATTTATCTTATAACTGGAAGTTTGTACCTTTTGAGACTACCTTCATCCATTCCCCTTCCCCCCACCCCCCACCTCTGGTAACCAAAAGTCTCATCTTTTTCTGTGGGTTTTTTAAATTTGTTTTTGAAGTATAATTGACCTGTAACAGTACGTTAGTTCCTGTTACACAACATAGTTATTCAATATTTCTGTACATTTAAAAATGATCACCATAAGTCTAGGCATCTGGAAGTTTGTACCTCTTAAGCTCCCTCACCTAACTCTTTCAATACCACATTATCTTAAATGCTAACTTAAAATTCCTGGAATAGTTTCCTATTGCTGCCATAACAAATTACCACAAATGTAGCGGCTTAAGTGATGCAGATTCATTCTCTGAGCTCTGGAGGTCGGAAGTCCTGCAGTCAAGGTGTTGGCAGGTCTTTGTTCCCTCTGGAGGCTCTAGGAGAGAATCTGCCTTCTTGCCTTTCTAGCTTCTAGAGACCACCTGCCTTCCTTGGCTCAAGGCCCCATCCTCCACCTTCACAGCCAGCAGTTTGACATCTTCCAGTCGCTCTGACTCTGACCTTCCTTCCTCCCTTTTATAAGGACCATAGCAATCACAGTGGACCCACTCAGATAATCCAGGGTAACCTCCCCACGTCAGGGGCCTTAACTCAGTCACACCTGCAGAGTCCTTTTACCGTGGAAGGTAACACATCCACAGGTTCCACAGAGACTAGGACGGCCGTCACTGGGGGCCATTGTTCTGACTACCACAGTTCCCAAATTTATTTCTCCAGCCCTAACCTCTTGTGAGAGACATATACTCAGCTGTTTGCTGGATAAATAAAAGATGAGTTCTTGATCTTCCTCCTAGGTCTTCTTCCTCCTGGAGTTTGCTTCATTTTAGTAAATGGCACCTCTTTCCTTTCCTAAAGCTGTACACCTGGGAGTAATTCATGGCATTCATGTGCCACCTCCATGAAACGCAGACCGGGGTCCGTCCATTCTACCTTCGCGACCTACTTTGAATCCATCTATTGATATGTTCTGTTACTACAGGGTGCGGGTTAAAAGTGTAGGTGCTGCAGCTGGAAGGCTGTTGATAAGTGATGTACCCGTTGCGAAATGATTTCACTTTACAGTGCCTCATTTCTTCATCTGCAAGTAGGTCATAGGATTATTGGGAGGAATAAACTAATAAATATTTGTACTTAAAACAGTGCCTGGCACACTAAGGGGCTGCCCATTGTTCGCTCGCAGTACCGTCACCTGCGCTGCACACGCTCTTGTCCAGCCGCTTAACTGATCACTGTGCTTCCAGCCTTGCCTTATTGAGGTTCACGCCGTATACACCACCCACACTGATGCTTTGTAGACAATCACATCATCGCATTCCCCAGCCTAGGATCCTTCAGTGGCTCTTCACTGCACCTAGAATAAAATCCAGACTCCCTAGCGGGCCTTCAAGGCTCCTGACGTGACCCACACCTTACCTGTCCCTTGTTCGTTCACTCGCTGGGCTCCAGCCACACCGGGCCTCCTCCATCCTCACAACGCAGCAGTGACAGAGGCTATTGGGTCAGAGGTAAGAGAGAACAAAAACAAGTATACAAACCTGTATTTCATTTAAAGCTTTTTTTAATTGCTGAATCAGAATAATAGATTAAATCAAGCCTATCCTAATATCAGTATTTAAAAGATGTGAGGGCTTCCCTGGTGGCGCAGTGGTTGAGAGTCTGCCTGCCGATGCAGGGGACATGGGTTCGTGCCCCGGTCCGGGAGAATCCCACGTGCCGCGGAGCGGCTGGGCCCGTGAGCCATGGCTGCTGAGCCTGCGCGTCCAGAGCCTGTGCTCCGCAACGGGAGAGGCCACAGCAGTGAGAGGCCCACGTACCACCAAAAAAAAAAAATTTTTTTAATAATAAAATATGTGAGAAAAAGGGTTTTAAAGATACTTCTCTTAAAATATTTGTAAGTTATTTTCACAAAATGCTTAAACTGCTTTTTTAAAGTCAGTTACAACTTGTTTTACTTCCTTTAAAATTAAGTCCATGTGACTTCCTGATTTCCCTTTAAAATTTTTTTCAGATAAGCAGGATCAATGAAAATCTAATACAGTGGGTGAGACAAAACTTGATATAAGCCTACAGTGTAGTGTATTTTTTTCCAGCCCCATGGGATCTTTTGATTATTTAATTTTTTTCCAGTATGCTCAGTGAGTTAAGATTTCATAAAATTCCATAAAGCAAACAGATTCTTTCTCACAATTTGCTTGAATTCCATTGTGTAACCGGATTAGAAGGAACTAAATCTAATGAAGCATCACATCTTGTCCTCATTGTGTGTGTGTGCTTAAGGAATGAAATAGTTAAATCGAGTGAGATTTCTGATATTACTACCTGTGAGTGAGCACTTCCTGGGAAAAGGGCTAAACCTTCATGCGTGTTAAAGCAAAAGGTTTAATGAGAAACTAGAGGCTAACTAGTTCTGTGGAAAAATTCCATTTAGCTGGCAAATAAAGAACAGAAATATGTAGAAGGTACCACTTTAGGGAGGAATAAAGCAGCTCCTTCTACATGTTCCTTCCATCGTTCTGCCCTTTTCATTTCACCCTCACTTGATGCCACCCCCTTCTTCTACCAAAGCTCTTGAATATCTCTAAAGTATCAGCTCTCCTGGGTAGCCTTTCCTCACTCCCCCAGGCAGAATTAATGGTTTCTTCTTTTGTGTTCCTTCAGTTTACACCTCTTTCATAGCCCTTTGGTTGTATTGTGCTTGTCTCTTTATGATGGTAGAGACCCTATCTATTTATATTCCTGAGGTACTTAACATAGACTCTGAGTTGCTCTGTAAATGCTTGTTGAATGCAGGTTGTTGAACAAATGTCATTGATATTTCTGTCCTCCCTAAAAATATATTGGTTTTCAGTAAAGAGCACAAAAGAAGCAGTAACACTTGCGAATTTCACGTGGTCTGCATGCACCACTTTGGATGCTATGTGGAAGAGGAGGGGTGGGTGACAGAGGAGTGAGCTGGGATGAGATGTAATTAAAAGATAAAATTTGTTCTTGAGGAATTTATGATCAAGTTGGAGGTATGAGACTTGCTCCCAGAGCGGGGGCGGGGGGGTGGATGAAAAAGTAGCTAAGGGGGAGAAAATTAAAGGTGCTTGGCTTTATGGATGTCCTAAGGCATTATTTTACCAGTTACCAGTTTTGTTACCAGTTAAATAACTTAATGGCTGTTATTCTTTAGCACGGGTCTGAGATAGCAGTTTCACTAAAATTCCTGCCTTTTGAATTTTAAAACTTCAAAATGTATTGTCTTTCTTACTGTCTGTTCGTTTTCCTTTTTAGAAACATGATGAGATCAGTTGTGCAAGAAAGCCTTTCTTGCTAGGTTTTCCTCTTAATGCTATTTTGGTTAAAATGTGCATGAATAATGCATACAAATCCAATAGTGTAGATTGGTAAAACCAGTAGAACGTTATGTCACAAAATTGAAGCCAGCTTTAGCATTTCTCAGCAGTTGCAAGAGTCGATGCTCACGTCTTTTTAAATCAAAGGTTTTAGAATGGAAAGTGTTAAAATAGCGATTTTGGTTTTGTCCGGAGGAGAGTAACGTAGGAAGTTATGACCCATGTGAAATAATGTTTAATCCAATAAATACAACTGGTAATAGTTGAGAAAAGAAATGACATCTCTGCTGAACTCACATAGAAGATTTGACCCAGGTGATCAGAGGTATTGGCAGGAAAGCTGAAGAGCACCGTGACCTTTTAGTAAAGGCTGTGCAGTCTGTTCTTTATGTTTCCGAGCCTGGTGTCCTCTTCTACAGTTTAGTTTTGAAATAACCTGTACAGTTCTTATCTGGGCCTTTTCTGTGAGTCTTTACTCTTGTCTGGACCTGCCTAGGATGTGGAGATCTCTCCCTCCTCTGTATTCCCAGCACTTTTTTCTCTAGTCCTTTTTTTTTTTTTTTTTGACGATTAGCCATACTACCTTGTTCTTGCCCTTTTTCTTGTTATATAACTTTTTGTGTCTTTCTTCCTCATCTTCCCCCAAGCCCTGCATTTCCCTTAAGGGCAGAGACCTTGTTGTCTTAACTTTTGTATTTCCTCTGTTGCCCAGTACAAAACAAGTCCATTGGTTGATATGATGTGCAGCAAATTGAGTACCACAGAGTATGGCTGTTATTAAACCCCTTCTGTATGTAATATGGTACAACACTCTGGAGAAAATCTAAGTAGTGCCAGGGGCTCTTACTCTCGTTATGTGTTTATAACATTAAAAAATTATCCAGCAGGGTTTCCCTGGTGGTGCAGTGGTTGAGAGTCCGCCTGCCGATGCAGGGGACACGGGTTCATGCCCTGGTCCGGGAGGATCCCACATGCCGCGGAGTAGCTGGGCCCGTGAGCCGTGGCCGCTGAGCCTGTGCGTCCGGAGCCTGTGCTCCACAACGGGAGAGGCTGCAGTGGTGAGAGGCCCGTGTACCGCAAAAAAAAAAAAAAATTCACTGTAAAACCATGTGCATTTTGTACTAGCGTTGAGAGCATGTCCTTAGCCAGACACACTTACCCAGTGCCCACTGTGTGCAGTGCTTTGCCAGGCATGGCACTGCCAAGGGAAAGAAGATCCAGTCCCTGAATCAGGGTTTCGTAGTCAGTCCAGGGGAGGAGGCTGAGCATGGAAAGATGGGCACAATGTGACGTGAAAAGGGTCTGGGCCTCCAGCCCACCAGAGCTACTCACTCCCAAGATCAGCCCCTGGAGTTTGCCGTTCTCAGTGACTATATCTACGCCGTCATCTCAGTTTTATACATCCCACAATCTAACCACTGTCTCCTGTCTTTCAACCCATTCTCTTAAAAACCCTGATCCCAACATTTCTTTGACCAACCACAGTGTCTTCTCCATGTTTTCACTGTTCCTCTCCGCTCGTGTCCTTGTTCCGTCCTTACCAGCTCAGATGGCGTGGGCTGTCATATCATCGCCCCCCTGCCTTTCTCTCCCTGCACTGTGCTCACCCAGCCCATCCGTCCCCTCCTTCCGCACCGGTCCTCAAGTGACTGGCCATGCTGGCAGCTCTTGCTTGAGACCCACAGCTGTTTAATTTCTGTGGTGCCCTTTTGCTGCCCAGCAGTCCTACTTCATTTCCCTCGTCAGTTCCTTTTACATGCTTATTTCATACTTTTCTCACTTAAAATTTCTAATACCTTCATCCTCTGTCCTGCTCCATCAGAGGACATTATTTATGTCACTGAGAAACTCCTCGTGTTTCCGCTCACACACCTGGCTGTGTACATGTGTGGGCATATTCTGCTTTCTCTACATCGAAGAATGTTATGTCCCTAACTGACGCCAGCCCCTCCCTGTGTGCCTGGGATCCCAATGCCTCTGACTTACATCAGGACATTAACGTAGCTCCTTCTTTCTCCCAGGTAATCAGTTATTCCTGATGCCCATCAGCTATCTTATCTTTCAGAATGCTGTATCTTATACAGATACCTTTGATCCACATCACTTTCCTCTTCTAGAATTCTTTCTTGAACAGCCTCTATTTATGTTTATTCTCACGATTCCTCTGCAGCCGCTCTCGACTAAATCACCGCCGTCACATACTCAGCTGCCTAACTGAGTGGTCCTCTCTCAGTTCGCATCTTTGTCGGCCTTTCACCAGCACTTAAAGTTGTTGATTCCTCCTTCCTTCATGGAGCGCTTTCTTTACTTGCTTTCCAGAGTACCAGTCTCTTTTGATTTTACTTCTCAGTTCCCTTTGCTTGTCGTCTTGTATCCTTCTGACTTCAGATGTTAGCGTGTCTTGGGGTGCAGGCATTGTTTTCTACACTCACTCTTTAGATCCTTTGTACTCAGATTGTGGCCTCAGGATCAGTAGCATCACCTTCACCTGGAAGCTTGTTGGAACTGCAGAGCCGCAGGCCCCAACTCAGACCTAGTGAATAAGAATTTGCATTTTTTCAAATCCGTAGGGGCTTCATATGGACATTAAAGCTTGAGCAGCTTGCCTTGCACGACCTCATCTAGTCCCATGCCTGTGAATATTGTCCAAATTTTGCTAAGTACAAAACTTTACGTCTCTAGACTCAGTCAGTCTTGCCCCCTGAATTTCAGACTTCTGTCTGTCTACTTGGCTCATTCATTCACTTAAATGAGATCTCCAAGGTGTCTTAGAATGTCCAGAAGAGAATTCTTGATTTCTGCTCACAAGCCTGCCCCTCCTGTGGTCCATACTTTGGTAGATGGAGGATCTGTCTTTCAGTCCATCAACATTCACATTCAGTCCATCAACAAATTCCGTCAGCTCTACCTACAACATATAGCAGAATCTGACCACTTCTCATCATTCCACTCCCACCACCCTGGCCCCCATCATCTCTCACCTGGTTTCTGACAGGGGCTTTCTGACTGGTCCCTCTGCTTGCACCCGCGTCTCCAGCAATATTTTAAATAACAGCATTCAGAGTGATCGTTTCCAAACGTGAATCTGTTCATGTCAGTTCCCTGCATGGAACCCTCCAATGGCTTTGCTTCCTAGCTGGAATAAAAGCCAGAAGGCCTCGTTCTGGCCATCTGCCACCTTCTGAGATCTGCTCTGTCCTCCTCACTCACTTCCTTCCATCACTGGCCTCAATGCAAGTTTCTGGACTTGCCAAGCGTGTTCTCTTCCAGGCCTTCACTTTCCCTCTGCCTGGAGCTCTCTAATCCCAAATGTCTACAGTGCTTACTCCCCCACTTCCTTCCTTTTTCTGCTCAGAAAGACCTTCACTGTATCATTTTCTATCCTTTTTCTCTTGCCTTTAAAAAACCCCCCAAAAAAAACACACAGCATCTTTCACACATAATGTACATTCATTTGTAGATCTTCTACAAGTGGAATATAAGCTCCTCAGTGAGAGAGGCATTTTGCTTAGTGCATGGATGCATCCCAGCCCCTACACTAGTGCTAGACAGACAGAGAAGGAGGCGCTCAATACATATTTATTGAACAAGTAATGAATTAGCGTCACCAACTCATACGTAAGGAGTGTTACAGAAATTCAGAGGAGAGGCAGCTAACTGCTTGGGAAAGTCGGGGAGAGCATCACAGAATAAGTGATGCTTGAGGGGTGTTGTGAAGAGTCAGGAAGGAGTTCTCCAGATGGATAAGATGGTGGTCAGATATGCTTTGTGGAACAAGAAAACACATGCAAAGGTAGAGAAAAGTAGTTTTCAAAGACATCATGAAAATGCACTATGGCTGAGGCAGGGGTGAGCGTATTGGATGCTGAGAAATAGTGATGGGATGAAGCCAAGAAAGTAATTTAGGACCAGCTTATAATGAGTCTTGTGATAAGATTCTGCTGAAGATTTTTCATTTTAGCCTGTTAAGTGGTGGGCAGCCGACAGACGTGATTAAGTATACAGAGTGATGTCAGACTAGTATTGAATATTTTATAAAGTTTTTTTTTTAGTAAACATTGTGGAATTTTTATAATATTCTTGCATTATATTAAGAATTGGAAATTCAAAGAAAATAAGACATGGTCCCTACTTAGGAGTTTACATTCTATTAGCATATGAGTATTTTAGGAGTAAAGATTGATTTGAGGTCCTGGTGTCCTAGATGAGAGGTGACAGGAATTTCCATAAAAGCAACTTAAGTGAGAATGGAAAGTTTCAGTTCCTCCCTTTATTGCTTTAATGAATACATATCCTGACCTTTGTTCCTCAAGGAAGCCTGGTTGACTTTCTTGACTTGATGAAATCCCTGCTGTAGGCTCCCCGTGCACCATAGTCCCGTAGCATTTCCTGTAGTTGAAGTTTTGTATGCTTATGTCTTTTTGTCAGCCCTGCCACTCAACCAGACTGTAAATCCCTTGAGGAACTTTGCATCCCTAGCAACTTGCATAGACTTTGGCACCTGTTAGGAGTTCAGATATTTGAGTGGATGAAGTTTGGGGATACATTTTAAAGGCCACGTTGACTGAGCTTGAAGACCAGTTGGTTGTGGCAGATAATGATATGCCGAGGATTTCCACCTATTTACTGAGAATTCTCACTTCGGCCCGAAGCATCTCAAGCTCCGTATGGTGGAAACTGGACTTGCCATCCTGACCTGCCCCCTCGTATATGCCCTGTCTTGGCTGATGGCATCATCGTCTACCCACCATGCAAACTACAGATGTGAAAGTCATCTCTTACCCCCTTTCCTCACACCCTCCCCATATCTAAGTATCTAGTTGTCTTCTTTTTTCTTCCTGTTTTCGGCCCCATTATTCACTGTCGGGGCCTTAGTTCAGCTTTTGAGCCCCCACAGACTTTGTCTTCCCGCTTCTGGTCAATTATCCCTGCCAGCCCATCTTCCACATCGCATATTGTCAGGTGTGGTGGGCAGAAAAATGGTCCCCTAAGGATACATTCACCTGCTCATCCCAGTAACCTGTAACCTTTTTTTTTGGAAAAAAAAGATCTTTGCAAATGGGATTAAGTTAAGGAATTTGAGGTGAGATCATCATGGATTATCTGGGTGGGACCTAAGTGCTGTCACAAGTATCCTTATAAGAGAAAGGTAGAGGGAGATTAGACCCACAGAGGAGAAGGCAATGTGAGGATGGAGGCAGAGATTAGAGTGATGTGGCCACAAGCCCAGGAAAGCTGGAAGCCACCAGAGGCAAGAGGCAAGGAATGGACTTTCCTTAGAGCCTTCAGAGGGATGGCGGTCCTGCCGATGCTTTGGTTTTCGTTCATTGAAACTGATTTTGGAGTTCTGGCCTCCAGAGTTATGAAAGACTAAAATTTTGTTGTTTTAAGCCACCAGGTTATGCTGACTGTTACAGTGGCCATGGGACACTGATGTGTCAGAGTTATCTGTAAAGTGTAAAGTGGATCTTATCACTCCCTGGCAAAACATCCAGAGACTCTCCATTACTACAGATTCAGTATAAACGCTGTGATCTGACCCACGTTTAAGCTTCATCTCTGACGACCACATCTTTTCTGTCTGGCTACTCTCCTCTCTAGCTATGCCAGATATTCTTAGACACGCACCTTGTTCTCTCAGGCATGGGACTGTTGCTCTTCCCCTTACACCTGATATTCTCTTTTCCTGCCTTAAATTCTTAGTCATCATTACAGCTCAGATGTCATCTCTGCCTGGAAAGTTTGCCTGGAAACTTATCCTGGTTCCCCTGAGAGTGACTTCTTCAAGTATTCCCACACTTTGTATAAACATATGTTTACTTGCACGTCTTCCACTAGATTGGACTTTGAATATTTGGAGGGCACCACCCATATCTCATTAATCTTTCTAAACTGTTTCAGCAACGAGCCCTTTCTTTACCAGGTACATGGTAGGTATTTGGCAAGTGTTGATTTATTAAACTGAAGTCACGTGAAAGAACTTTCTTTTATAACTGGATTATTCTATAACTGGTCTTTAGTTCTAGAATATTTTCTCTGTAGAGTGAATGCATAGGTGACCTTGAAAATGATTTTAAAGATGTCAGCAAGACAAATTGGGACAATCTGGGCGACTGGATTTAGTCACCCAAAATAGATACACGTAAGTTTTTCAGTAGCCCACACACAAATGTTTTGAATAATTCTTCATCCGCAGTTACATGTGCAGATTTTGCAAGTTGGGGAAAACAATAGTAGATTTAGTTGCTTGGGGAAAAGCCAGTACTTTTAAGAAACTGTCGTAATCAACACTACCATTTGGCTGATTGTGACCTTGCACCTCATTCAGGGAGGATATGTCTAGAATGTCTCTGACTCTTGTTGCTTGCTGCCACCATTCTGTTTCAAGCTTTTGTCACTTCCTCAGTAGGTTATTGTAGCAATCTCTTGGCAGCCCCGTCTGGACTCACCCGGATTTTCTGTTCACAGTTTATTTTAAATGTGGTAGGTTTCATTGATTTTCCTTGTGTGCTTTGTATTTACTACATTATTTTTGAGTTTACAGGATTGTACATTAAAGCTAAATAAACATTTGGCGCTGATATTTTAAGCTGGGGTTACTTTGGGGTTACTTTGGACATTCTTAGAAGATGCCTAGTTCTTGGGAAACCATAAACAGTGAAGGTATTAAATTGAGCGTGTGTGCCTTCTGACTATTTCCTGTTACCTTAAGTAACGGGGAGGGGCTATTTGGACATTATCCACAGTTCTTCCACATCTTGCTCCGTTGTACTATTTGTTCTCAAGTTAGTTTTCAGAGGTCATGTTAAAATACTTATCGGCATAACGTAAGACTTGTTGGCATGTTTATATCCTTAATTTTATGACCTCTTCTTTCAGCCTTTTAATAGGAGAAACTCAAAAAAGTAGGATAAAGGTAATGATCCTCTTAATGCTGAAGTTTTTTTTACACCACTTTATTTGAGGTATGATTGACATACAAAAAGCTGTACACATTTAACTCATACAACTTGATGAGTAAAGTTTTAAAGCCATGTTAACCCAGTCACAGCCATTGGCTTCCAAGCTGTTTGGTTGAAAGGGGATAGTGTTCAATCTGAAATGTGTTCGAAATTATTTTAAGTCCCAATGTGGACAGAGCTTTTAAGTTTCTGGGCCACCAGAGATCTGTGAACAAACTTTCTATTAATACCACTGTTTTAATCAGGCAAAGATTCTGTCTACCTTAAATGCTTGTACATAGGCTAGAGCATTTATCTTGTAAGATACAGCCTGTTTTTCAGAGTGTTGTTATGACAGTTTTTATATAAAATATAATTAGTAATTAAACCACCTGAATCCTTTTTGGAAATAGATGGGAATAAACAAACCCACGAGTAAGTACAAACTAAGTATTCCATTTCCATGTATAGTCATTACATACGGCTATACGGATTTTCCTAACTGCCCATTTAAAGTTCAGTGAATAATGTAAGGCTATTTTATAAATCCCTTACCCTGTTTTTCAGGGATGGATTGAAGCATCCTGAAATTTTTCTGTGGCTCTACTTAATATAGAAACACAGATGTTCGTAAGGGGAAAATGCAGTGAGAAATAAAAGGGAAAATGAAAGGCTGATTTTGTCTGAAATCTAGGTGTGGATACTGTTAACATTTCTGCTGCTGTATTCAAAAATACATGTGTATAAAAATCCACCAGTTTTTCTCCATGTCTGTGTGGCTTTCTTTCATCACTGGCATTGAGGTGAGAGATGACAGGACCAGAATATAGACCATGCATCCAGCATGATAGGTCTTTGGCGTTGGCTTGACAGGTTTTTGTTTGCTTTTTTGTTTGGGGTTTTATTTGGTTTTGGTTTTATTGTGGTAAAATAAACATAACACATATACCATTTTAACCATTTTTAAGTATGCGGTTCAGTGTCATTAAGTACATTTTTGTCCAACCAGCACTGCTGTCTGTTGCCAGAACTTTTCCATCATCCCCAAATAAAACTGTACCCATTAAACAGTAACTTCCCCCCCATTTGTTTGTTTTTAAAGCATGTACAGTACCCTTACTATTATAACCACCATATATAAGGTGTTAAGCACACTCTTTCCAATACTTTATGCTTTCCACTGAGGCATTAATGTATTGCCCAGAAACACTGAATGGTAGATAAGTTCTGGCCTATTTGATATTCGTATGTGCAGGCAAAATTGAAAAACCTGTTTTAAGATTGCATTATCACCTCAGCAGCACTAAGATCTATCACTTGAAAATTACTCTTATGAGCCAGGTACGCTCCATTGCTGGGATGCCTCAGGCCAAACAACCAACAGGGAGGGAACCCAGCCCCACTCATCAGCAGATTAAAGTTTTACTGAGCTCTACCCACCAGAGCAACACCCAGCTCTACCCTCCACCAGTCCCTCCCATCAGGAAGCTTGCACAAGCCTCTAAGATAGCCTCATCCACCAGAGGGCAGACAGGAGAAGCAAGAAGAACTACAGTTCTGCAGCCTGTGGAAGCAAAACCACATTCACAGAAAGATAGACAAAATGAAAAGGCAGAGGACTTTGTACCACATGAAGGAACAAGATAAAACCCCAGAGAAACAACTAAATGAAGTGGAGATAGGCAACCTTCCAGAAAAAGAATTCAGAATAATGATAGCGAAGATGATCCAGGACCTCGGAAAAACAATGGAGGCAAAGATTGAGAAGATGCAAGAATTGTTTAACAAAAACCTAGAAGAATTAAAGAATGAACACCTAGAAGAAGTAAAGAACAAATAGATGAACAATACAATAACTGAAATGAAAAATACACTAGAAGGAATCAATAGAATAACTGAGGCAGAAGAACGGATAAGTGACCTGGGAGACAGAATGGTGGAGTTCACTGCTGCGGAACAGAATAAAGAAAAAAGAATGAAAAGAAATGAAGATGGCCTAAGAGACCTCTGGGACAATATTAAATGCAACAACATTCACATTATAGGGGTCCCAGAAGGAGAAGAGAGAGAGAAAGGACCTGAGAAAATAATCTGAAGAGATTATAGTCGAAAATTTCCCGAAGATGGGAAAGGAAATAGCCACCCAAGTCCAGGACGTGCAGAGAGTCCCAGGCAGGATAAACCCAAGGAGAAACATGCTGAGACACATAGTAATCAAACTGACAAAAATTAAAGACAAAGAAAAATTATTGAAAGCAACAAGGGAAAAATGACAAATAACATACAATGGAACTCCCATAAGGTTAGCAGCTGATTTCTCAGCAGAAACTCTACAAGCCAGAAGGGAGTGGCATGATATATTTAAAGTGATGAAAGGGAAGAACCTACAACCAAGATTACTCTACCAGGCAAGGATCTCATTCAGATTCGATGGAGAAATCAAAAGCTTTACAGACAAGCAAAAGCTAAGAGAATTCAGCACCACCAAACCAGCTCTACAACTAATGCTAAAGGAACTTCTCTAAGTGGGAAACACAAGAGAAGAAAAGGAGCTATGAAAACAAACCCAAAACAATTACAAAGATGGTCATAGGAACATACATATTGATAATTATCTTAAACGTGAATGGATTAAATGCTCCAACCAAAAGACACAGGCTCGCTGAATGGATACAAAAACAAGACCCATATATATGCTGTCTACAGGAGACCCACTTCAGGGGCACATACAGACTGAAAGTGAGGGGATGGAAAAAGATATTCCATGCAAATGGAAATCAAAAGAAAGCTGGAGTAGGAATACTCATATCAGATAAAATGGGCTTTAAAATAAAGAATGTTATAAGACACAAGGAAGGACACTACATAATGATCAAGGGATCAATCCAGGAAGAAGATACAACAATTATATATGCACCCAACATAGGAGCACCTCAATACATAAGACAACTGCTAACAGCTCTAAAAGAGGAAATCGACAGTAACACAATAACAGTGAGGGACTTTAACACCTCATTTAAACCAATGGGCACATCATCCAGACAGAAAATTAATAAGGAAGCACAAGCTTTAAATGACACAACAGACCAGATAGATTTAATTGATATTTATAGGACATTCCATCCAAAAACAGCAGATTACACTTTCTTCTAAAGTGCACACGGAACATTCTCCAGGATAGATCACATCTTGGGCCACAAATCAAGCCTCAGTAAATTTAAGAAAATTGAAATCATATCAAGCATCTTTTCCAACAACAACGCTATGAGATTAGAAATCCATTACAAGGAAAAAAACGTAAAACACTCAAACACATGGAGACTAAACAGTATGCTACTAAATAACCAAGAAATCACTGAAGAAATCAAAAAGGAAGTCAAAAAATACCTAGAGACAAATGACAACAAAAACATGATCCAAAACCTATGGGATGCAGCAAAAGCAGTTCTAAGAGGGAAGTTTATAGCAATACAGTCCTACCTCAAGAAACAAGAAAAATCTCAAACAATCTAACCTTACACCTAAAGGAACTAGAGAAAGAAGAACAAACAAAACCCTAAGTTAGTAGAAGGAAAGAAATCATAAAGACCAGAACAGAAATAGATGAAATAGAAACAAAGAAAACAATAGCGAAGATCAATAAAACTAAAAACTGGTTCTTTGAGAAGATAAACAGAATTGATGAACTTTTAGTGAGACTCATCAAGAAAAAGAGGGAGAGGACTCAAATCAATAAAATTAGAAATGAAAAAGGAGAAGTTACAATGGACACTGCAGAAATACAAAGCATCATAAGAGACTACTACAGTCAACTCTATACCAATAAAATGGACAACCTGGAAGACATGGACAAATTCTTAGAAAGGTATAAACTTCCAAGACTGAACCAGGAAGAAATAGAAAATATGAACAGACCAATCCCAGGTATAATGAAATTGAAACTGATTAAAAATCTTCCAACAAACAAAAGTCCAGGACCAGATGGCTTCACAGGTGAATTCTATCAAACATTTAGAGAAGAGCTAACACCCATCCTTCTGAAACTCTTCCAAATAATTGCAGAGGAAGAAACACTCCCAAACCCATTCTATGAGGCCACCATCACCCTGATACCAAAACCAGACAGAGATACTACAAAAAAAAGAAAATTACAGACCAGTATCACTGATGAATGTAGATGCAAAAATCCTCAACAAAATACTAGCAAACAGGATCCAACAACACATTAACAGGATCATACACCATGGTCAAGTGGGATTTATCCCAGGGATGCAAGGATTCTTCAGTATATGCAAATCAATCAATGTGATACACCATATTAACAAATTGAATAATAAAAACCATTATGATCATCTCAGTAGATGCAGGAAAAGCTTTTGACCAAAGTCAACATCCATTTATGATAAAAACTGCAGAAAGTGGACGGAGAGGAACCTACCTCAACATAATAAAGTCCATATATGACAAACCCACAGCAAACATCATTCTCAATGATGAAAAATTGAAAGCATTTCCTCTAAGATCACGAATAAGACAAGGATGTCCACTCTCGCCACTATCATTCAACGTAATTTTGGAAGTCCTAGCCATGGCAATCAGAGAAGAAAAAGAAATAAAAGGAATCCAAATTGGACAAGAAGTAAAACTGTCACTGTTTGCAGATGACATGATACTATACATAGAGAATCCTGAAGATGCCATCAGAAAACTATTAGAGCTAATTAATAAATTTAGTAAAGTTGCAGGATACAAAATTAATGCACAGAAACCTCTTATATTCCTGTACACTAACAACGAAAGGTCAGAAGGAGAAATTAAGGAAACAATCCCATTCACCGTTGCAACAAAAAGAATAAAATACCTAGGAATAAACCTATCTAAGGAGGTAAAAGTTCTGTACTCAGAAAACTATGACACTGATGAAAGAAATCAAAGATGACACAAACAGATGGAGAGATATACCATGTTCTTGGATTGGAAGAATCAATATCATGAAAATGACTATACTACCCAAAGCAATCTACAGGTTCAATGCAATCCCTATCAAATTACCAATGGCATTTTTTACAGAAGTAGAAAAAAGAATATTAAAATTTGTATGGAGACACAGAAGACCCTGAATAGCCAAAGCAGTCTTGGGTGAAAAAAACGGAAGTGGAGGAATCAGACTCCCTGACTTCAGACTATACTACAAAGCTACAGTAATCAAGATAATATGGTACTGGCACAGAAACAGAAATATAGATCAATGGAACAGGATAAAAAGCCCAGAGATAAACCCACGCACCTGTGGTCAACTTATCTATGACAAAGGAGGCAAGGATATACAATGGAGAAAAGACAGTCTCTTCAATAAGTGGTGCTGGGAAAACTGGACAGCTACATTTACAAGAATGAAATTAGAACACTCCCTAACACCATACACAAAAATAAACTCAAAATAGATTATAGACCTAAATGTAAGGCTGGATGCTATAAAACTCTTAGAGGAAAACATAGGAAGAACACTCTTTTACATAAATCACAGCAAGATCTTTTTTGATCCACCTTGTAGAGTAATGGAAATAAAAACAAATGGGACCTAATGAAACTTAAAAGCTTTTGCAAAGCAAAGGAAACTACAAACAAGATGATAAGACAACCCTCAGAATGGGAGAAAATATTTGCAAACGAATCAACGGACAAAGGATTAATCTCCAAAATATATAAACAGCCCATGCAGCTCAATATTAAAAAAACAACCCAATCGAAAAATGGGCAGAAGACCTAAATAGACATTTCTCCAAAGAAGACATACAGATGGCCAAGAAACACATGAAAAGCTGTTCAGCATCACTAATTATTAGAGAAATGGAAATCAAAACTACAATGAGGTATCACCTCACACCAGTTAGAATGGGCATCATCTGAAAATCTGCAAACAACAAATACTGGAGAGGGTGTTTAGGAAAGGGAACCCTCTTGCACTGTTGGTGGGAATGTAAATTGATACAGCTACTATGGAGAACAGTATGGAGGTTCCTTAAAAAACTAAAAATAGAACTACCATATGACCCAGCAATCCTGCTAATGGGCATATACGATGAGAAAACATGCACCCCAGTGTTCACTGCAGCACTATTTACAGTTGCCAGGTCATGGAAGCAGCCTAAGTGTCCATCGACAGATGAATGGATAAAGAAGATGTGTTACATTTATACAAAATGGAATATTACTCAGCCATAAAAAGGAATGAAATTGGGCCATTTGGAGAGATGTGGATGGATCTGGAGACTGTCATACAGAGTGAAGTAAGTCAGAAAGAGAAAAAGAGATATCGTAAATTAATGCGTATATGGGAAACGTAGAAAAAATGGTACAGATGAACTGTTTTGCAGGGCAGAAGTAGAGACACAGATGTGGAGAAATAGAGACACAGATGTAGAGACACAGATGTACAGACACCAAGGGGGGAAAGTGGCGGGGGGCGGTGGTGGGATGAGTTGGGAGATTGGGATTGACATGTATTCATTAATATGTATAAAATAGATAACTAATAAGAACCTGCTGTATAAAAAATAAAATTCAAAAATTCAAAAAAAAATTACTCGTATGGTCAGGCTTCACCTTAATCAGTAAGCCTCCACAGGGACTATGCTTTGCTACTTAGGTAAACATGTTAGAATTTAAATATATCTGGACCCATGGGTCTCCAAATGAAATGATACTCTGCTGGAGGCGTATTGGCGTGACTCATTCATTGGAGGCATAGAAGTTAAGGATGGCTCCTTATTGCCCACAAAGTAAGTCTAAGCTATGTCTCACTGTATACATAGTACTAGAAGTCACTGAGCTTTTGTTCTTAATCAACAAGCTAGTTTTTATCTCGAGG
Organism: Delphinapterus leucas; assembly: GCF_059928025.1. Taxonomy (NCBI): domain Eukaryota; kingdom Metazoa; phylum Chordata; class Mammalia; order Artiodactyla; family Monodontidae; genus Delphinapterus; species Delphinapterus leucas. The sequence continues at coordinate 40,478,934 of NC_143142.1, read as the reverse complement.
GCACTGTAAATCATGTCACTGATCGTGTTTCCTCCTTTGCCTCTGAAGCTAGAATGCTCAGAGATGAGCTGACGATTTGCCTCTAGCGCGTGAAAGCACTTTACGGCGTGGAATGGGATACTTCCTCGTTCCCGCTTCATTTTATACCCTCTTTTCCCACTGCCTGCCGTTGATCTTTATTCATCCTGAGTAGTCAGCTTCATGACTGATTCATAGCTTCATTTCCCCCCAGCCGCCCCGTCACCACTCCTTTCTCGCGTCTTCTCCTCCCACCTTACTGAATGCTGCTTCTTTCCTCCCTGCCTTGCATCATGCCGCTCCCTTATGCCTGGAACAGCTCCTCTATTGTAACTCCCTCCTCCACCCCCAGTCTTACTGCTTGTCAACTTAGCTCAGCCGTCAGTCACAATCATCTCTGGATACCCAGTCCTTCACTGTGTGAAACTGGCTGTTCCCTCCTGTGTGGCCCACTGGCCCCATCCAGACTTACGCTGCTGCACCGGGAGCAATTCACTGAACTCACGTTTTCACAAAACAGTCTACCTCTGCTCGACCATGGACAGGGACCACATCTCACTGTTCTTTGAATCGCCCACCATGCCTTGCACCAAATAAAGGAGGGGAAGAATGAAGTAAGCAGTATCAGATGTGGTGGACGAGTCATGATAAGAATTAAAAAATGATCATTGGACTAACTTCGCAGTATGGCGGTAATTGGTGACCTTCGCTAGAGCCCTTCAGGGGAAGGGTGGGCATAGCCTGATTATATTAGAGGGGGAAGGAGGTTGGAAGCAAGGTAGAGAGAAATAAGGGTTGGGGGGAGGGGAGAGGTGGATGAACAGGGAGAGAGAGACTAGGAGAGGGGGCAGAGAGGAAGTCAAGTTGCTACGCTTGGGGTGGAGGTTAGGGTAGGGGAATGATAAGGGTCTGTACTGCCACCTGATAGTGTGTCCCTAGGGGTAAGCACAGCGCTCCTATGATTGGATGAAGGTAGTAGGTCTTCAGCTTGTGTTCAGTAAGTTTAAATCTTGTTCTGAGTAAAGTCTTTGCTTCATAGAAGTTCTTACTGCCTTACCTCTTGTTTGGTGTTTATTGTATATCTGCTTTTTGTTAAGAATTTTCTTTGGAAATGGATTAGTCCCTGTCTTATGATTTGTATCCCTTAAATAGCAAGCACAATATCCTGTGCAGAGTGATGTTTAATAAATGCTTGAGTGCTTGAGGTTTTTTGCTTCAGTGCATTTTGGTTTTCATGACATCTAAATTATAAAGTAATAATGCATCTTGATTAATACTAACCAGTGCAGACAGGGTTATTTTGTTTGGCTCTTTAAATTCTTAATTTTTTCATATGAAACAAACTTAAAAATGTGAAAGTGAAAAAACCACCCGATCTTCCCCCCAAGACCACTGTCACCCTCTTTGGTTCAGGTTGTGCTCATGCTGCTTCCTCTGAACAACTCTTCCCTCACCTCCACCTGAGCACCATTCTCATTGTTTTGAGATTTACCTGTTGTTCCACTGTAAGCAGATAAGGTAGGGGGTCCCCAAAGAAAACGAACCAGGCATGGCTTTCTTGACATAAGAGAAGCCATTTTTAGCCTAAACCGTTTTGTGATCTAAGCCTGGCCACAGTGCTTGCCCTTGAACAGGTCTCAGTAATTAATGATCTTGAGGGAACAAAATAATGCAGGAACAAACAGGACTGTTACCAGGCAAGAGAAGTTGCAGTAGCAAAGATAATAAATCAGTTGTAAAGACTCCCAGATCTGTTTTCAGTGGTAAAGATTAGCCTGAAACACTTTCTTGAGCTGTTTTACAGAATTCAAACGGCGCCCCTCTTGAGCCTGCAACCAACCACCAGATCAACTGTTGACCTTTTCTGACCCTCATGACTTCAGTCAGCTAGAGCTTGGACTCTGTCAACCTTTGCCTCAATTCTCTTTTGAATTCTCCTCTGCTCAAAACCCGTTCATGAATATACATATACTGCCCAGGCCCATTCATGAATATGCATGCACCCTTAGTGTAAAACTTCCCCAGTCTTGCTGTTGGGGAGACACTGCCTTGGGAAAGATCCCCGGTGTTCTCCTTATTTCCTGCAAGTAATAAATCCTTCTTTCTCCCACTCTTTGGCTTGGTTGTGTCTTTTTGCTTGACACCCACCAAGAGAGACGAAGCCAGTTTTCAGGTAATACCACCTCTCCTATATCCTTTCCTGATACCCCTTTGCCTACCCCAGCAAATGAACTCTTCCCCTCTTTGCCTCACTGTGCCCTAGACAAACTTCTGTCATTTCACTGCTCTCATTTGGACAGGTATCTGTTTACCTGAACCAGATTGATCTTCCTTTAAGGCAGAATAAAATTAATTTTTTTTGCTTATATTTTAGAGTTGTAAAATGGTATCCTGATTATTTTGACTTATCACTATGTTAAAAGTATTTTTCTATTTTATTAAGTTGCTTTTGTAATTGTGATTTTAGCAGCTGTGTATTTCATCTAATGGATGACAGTCCCCTGTTACTGGCTTTGCAGGTTGTCTTCACTTTTGGGGTTTTTTTGGGAATTTTTGAATTTATTTTTTTATACAGCAGATTCTTATTAGTTATCCATTTTATACATATTAGTGTACATATGTCAATCCCAATCCCCCAAGTCTTCAGTTGTTTTTCATAAAATATTGTCACTGCCTGCCAAAATTGACAATGAAAAATAAATATTGCTTTAAACTTACTTTTAAAATATCTCTTTCTTTGCTATATGGTATATGTCACAACAAAGCTATATTTTCAATTCTGGTAAAGTTATATTTACAGAAGATAAAAATAACTTCCGTAGCATTGAGTCTTTTCTGCAGGTAACTTATACCATTTAGACGGTCCAGAGTTCAAGGTGTGTTGTCCAACCTGCAGTGGTACTTGTCCAACAGTTGTTACTAGTGAACCTAATGTGATAAAAATAAGAGCCCATGATTTTGGCTGAATTATAGAATGCAGTCGGGGGAAAAGAAGTACTAAATAATTTTATTTCCTGAACATCTTAGCTATAATACACGCTAAGCAGATGGTTGAAACTTTTATTTAAGGGAGGTTACTTGAATGGGTGTGAGTGCTTCCCTAGAGCAGAGGACGGTTGCCTGTGTGGTCATCTGCTTACAGAAAGTTAGACGTTACCTGGAATTTACATTTTAATAAAAGCATAGGCATCATTTAAAGTTTTCTGGAGATTGGATGGCTGCTACTGTGAACTGAAATATGTAGAGCGTTAAACAAGTAAGCGGGCATACTTCTTAACCCCGTAGTCCTTCCTCGCCATCACCAAAGCACCCTGGAGATGCTGAAAGGAGATGAAGGATGTGAGTGTGCCTGAAAACTGTAGCGTATTGTACGCAGATAAGTTGTCCTTTTATTCCCAAACAGGCCGATGGCTCCACGCTGAATGCATAGGCAGTGTTTTTTAAAGTAGTTAAAAATTACCTTTGCTTTGGTGTCTGTAGTATCAGATGTAATTTGTGCTTCCCCCAAGTACAGCCACGGTAGCTTTTTCTTTATACATGAGTTTAAAAAATTGATTGTGTTTTTAAAGTTATGCTTAAGGTGCTTTGAAAGGGAAGATAAAAGTAGAAATTTTTTTAGGGGGAAAACCACTGAATATAATTTCTTAAAGAATTAGGTAATCTCTGGACGTCTCTTTTAGTGTATACAATCTAACAGTTGTAAGTTTATATAATCCTATATCTGTTTCCTAAATCCACTTTAGCCTTATTGGATGCAGGTTCTCTGAAATCCCTGAGGAGGAGTTAACAGATGGATTGTTGAAGGACAAAGTAGGCTGCTTAAGTTTCAAAGCCTGATGCGTTAAGGGAGAGATCCATTGTTACGGAAGCCTCACACCAAAGTTCGGTTCATTGACTGTGAACCTGCTCTGCCACAGATTCCGAGTCCGAACGGTCCCTGAGTAGATTGGAAGCAGTGACTGCGCACTGCTTTGAAGAGGAAGGAGAGCACCTGAGGAGTAGAAAGTACAGAATGTCCGAAGGAAAAGACTGTGGTGGTGGAGATGCTCTCTCCAATGGCATCAAAAAACACAGGTAGGATGGCCTTTAACACTGAACATTGCTGCCTTTTTATTATCAAGTGCATTTGCTTTTGTAAAGAAAAGTATGCGTTCTCTTCGTTTTTGCTTTTTCTCTCTATTGAATATTTATATTGCTCCATCACCTCAAGGAAAGGATTTAGCTTAAGTACTTTGTCCATTAGAAGAAGAACATAATCTGTAATAGTAGGAACTAAGCACAAAACTTGGTTTTAGATACCATGGTTTTAGGGGAACATAAATCCTTCAGCTGGCGATGTAGAAAGGCTCTTCAGAAGTGCCTATTGAAAGTGATGCTGGGTTCTTCTTTTCAGCATACATCTTTTATGACTCAGCCTCCCAATGCTATTTTAGTTTCTAGTCATTTGATCTTCTGGTTGGTTTTATTGAGAATGGATGGTAATATTGCCTGCTTGTTGATACAGTTTAGTTACATTTACACAAAGACTTTTATTAAGACCCAGGGTTTGTTGAACATAGCCATTTTTGTACTGTCTAATAACATTAGTATTTTTTTATTTGCTTGATGATTTAGTCCTAGAGATTGTCCCAGATTAATGAGATGTCACAGACACTAGAGTTCTCTGGTTTCACACAAGTTTATAGACACAGTGCCATGTGTGCATGCTGGTATTCATAGGGTACAATATTTTATCAAATTATCAGTGGAGAATAAATCCTGTTGTCATTGTAAAGAGCACTTTTGGGATAAGTAGTTATTAACCATTAATTTCTACAGAATGGTTTTTTATTTAATATTTGTAGATTTGTGTAGCTCTAACCCCATTTCTGTACCATGAATCTGGCTACAATTGGTCTCAACTATTGTCCTGCTGAAAAATTGTACATATCACTTCTGATGTATATGTATCACCCCTTGTTAACAAAAAATGTTTCACTTTGTACTTATTTTGAAAAGATCAGTGAGTTTTAGGTAACTAGCTCAAACCAGAGTTTTCTTCTCTTTGGTTAGAGGGTATCTTCTAAACGTGCTCATTGATGGCTATCTTTTGATGGCGTTTACCATTGCAGATTATGTGGCGAGCTGTGAGGGCCCTTCCTCTCTTCTGTAGTTACTGTCAGCTCCTTTATGGTCAGGGGCTAAGTTCTGTGCAGGGCATGAGGTACCTAACAGGAAACCTGTCAGGTCTCCCAATGTCTAAAAAGAAGATAGCCTTTAACCATTTAACACATACCTCGTTACAGTCTAGTGAGAACACATGTGACATATGTTTGGAATGTTCAGAGATGCATAGAATCATTAAGGTATCTGAAGGAACGCCGAGCTTCATAGATGCTGTTATAGTCTATGGCTGAGGAGGATTTCTCAGCTTTTAAGGCCCAGGAGCCCTTTTGTGTGTGTGCTGTAATGCATCATAGGAGGAGTTATTTTGCATCTGACAGAAATTGATTATACTATATTCATACATTCTGTGTTCCCTTTTAATTAGTCAAACCCAGAATGGCACAGATGTGAAAGTTAAGATGGAACCGTTCAAAATTTGGAATGAGGATAGGTCACTAAGAGAAACCACAATGCAACTAGATAGTGACATAACCAGAAAAGTTAAACTGATGTACAAGATGCAACTTATGAAACCTATAAATGTAATAAAATATTCTTTAGCTATTTAAAAGTGGGTAATTTAGGAAATTGTCAGCATTCAAATATGTGGAAAAACATAACAGTTTCCTATTTTAAAGAATAGGCATTATAGGAGTTTTTTTTAAAGCCTTTTTTTTTTCCATAAAGCTCTTCTCTAAACAAATAAACAGGGCATATGCCACATACAATTTAAAAGTTTCATTTTGGGATAGGAGAACAGGTAGAGTATTCAATGTTATCAGGTCCCTCTTTCCTGCGCCCTAAGTTGCACTGTAAGTAATCTGTGATTATAATGGGCAATTATTATATTGACATTAAGAGTAATTTGAATTAACAGTAATTTTGGTGATATTTTAGAAAAGCAAATGTATGTTGCATGGCCTGAAGTGATCATGAAATTTATTTGAAGCCTTCTGTTTTACCTTTAAAAGTCGTGTGAAATTTGTATTTGACCTTGTCATATGTTTCTGTTTTCTTGAATATTGAAAAATAATTTACTCACCACTTACTTACCTTTTCCATAAAAATCTTACCTTTCTCCCTCATCCCACATCACCATCTATCCTTGGGATATACACACTTAAATTTGGGGAGATGGGAAGAATATGGATTATAAAATTTAAAAGAGAGAAATGCGTATTTTATTTTATTTATTTTTTTATTGAAGCAGAGTTGATTTACAATGTTGTGGCAGTCTCTGCTGTAGAGCAAAGTGACTCAGTTATACACATACAGACATTCTTTTGTTATATTCTTTTCCGTTATGGTTTATCACAGGATATTGAATATAGTTCCCTGTGCTGTACATGAGAATCTTGTTGTTTATCCTTTCTAAAAATATAATAGTTTGCACCTACCAACTCCAAACTCCCAGTCCATCCCGCTCTCTCCCCCTCCCCCATGGCAACCACAAGTCTGTTCTCTATGTCCGTGATTCTTTTTCTGTTTTGTAGACAGGTTCATTTGTGCCATATTTTAGATTCCACATGTAAGTGAAATCATATGGTATTTGTCTTTCTTGTTCTGACTTACTTCGCTTAGTATGATAATCTCTAGTTGCATCCATGTCACTGCAAATGGCATTATTTCGTTCTTCTTTATGGCTGAGCAGGATTCCATTGTATATGTATACCACATCCTCTTTATCCATTCATCTGTTGATGGACATTTAGGTTGTTTCCATGTTTTGGCTATTGTGAACAGAGCTGCTGTGAACATAGGGGTGCACGTATCTTTTTGAATTATAGTTTTGTCCAGGTATATTCCCAGGAATGCGATTGCTGGATCATATGGTAATTCTGTTTTTAGTTTTCTGAGGAACTTCCATGCTGTTTTCCATAGTGGCTGCACCAACTTACTTTCCCACCAACAGTGTAGGAGGGTTCCCTTTTCTCCACACCCTCTCCAGGATTTGTTATTCTTAGACTTTTTAACGATGGCCATTCTGACTGCTCTGAGGTGGTACCTCATCTTCGTTTTGATTTGCACAAGAAATGCGAATTTTAAAACGGGAAAAGAGAAGCCTTACAAGTTATAGTTCCTATGGAAAATATTAAATCATGGCTTAACTAATTTGCTGACAAGATAGAGCTAGGGTTTTCAACCATTGTTGTTTTTTAGCCATGGAACCATTCGTGCAACAGAAGTTTAGTATGGAAACTACTAAAACCTCACCCACCCTCAGAGACTGATGAGGGTCCCATAGAGAAGGTCTGTCCCCTCCTCCCCAGTCTCCCACTGCAGTTGGAATCACCATATCTATTTCATGTCCTTAGCCAACAAAAGTATTTAAGCTTTACTTTCTGTAGTATGTATTATGGAGCAACAGGTTTCCCCCAGACTCTGTTTCTGTTCCTGTTGGATGTGTCAGCACAAGAGTACCTAGGAGAGTGCCTGCCACATGGGAAACACTCAGTAGAAATGGCCTCTTTTAACTCTGCTTACTCTCTTTCTCCTCAAAAATGATTTGATTTGCTCTAAAGAACCTCTGGCCTCTTGTTTCCTTTTCTACCCCATTATCATAGGGTGACATCATGGGGTGCAGTTTGAAAAATCTCTGACCCAGAGAATCATAAGCTATAATGTCATATTAATTTAATATAAAACCAACTATGCCAGACTAATTGAGTTTATTTGTATGATAATTAAAATACAGATATTATGGATCTTTAATCCATCCTATGTGATAATTACCAACAAAATAATTCTTCTGTTAACGAACTAGGTAAATTAAGTCATCTCTTAAATAAAAGTTTGGGCTAAAGGAACTGAGTTCTCTTCTCACTCTGAAAATCTTGTAATTGCTAACTGAAATCTTGAAAAAATGGTTTTTCTACCTTACTGAAGTTCAGAAAACTTCTGCAATGTCTTTTAATATGATTAGACCTAGGAAAAAAGTGTTCTATGTTTTTCATTCACTCTGAGTTATTGATATGCCGTGTACTCTGCTGGCCAATGACCTTTACTGTGGTGCTGTACATGTCTTTGGGCTCTTAGGTTAGTTGTAGAGAAATATCAATAGAAAGAATTAGGATTTTATTTAAGACCTAGAACCAAAAACACTACAGAGGTAGAGAATATACAAAATAAATGCTCCATTTTGATGGCACTTTTTTCTTTTTTTTTCTGGAAAATACATTCAGTTGCTTTGTGGAACGTTAGCCTTCACCATACTGGTCAGGTTTATGTTGACAGGGCTTCTTGTCATCTCGGTGCTCTGTATTCCATAGGATCGGTTCTCTACCCTTGGACCTAATTTATTACATTTATTCTGAGCTCTCATCTTTTAACTTTTTAGCAGTTTGACCCAAGTTGTAATTGGGGAGGAAGTTGATATTTATCTCATCTGGACGTATACTGTATCAATAAAAGATACTCGTGTAGAACAGATTAGTCGGAATCTGAAATGTTGGAGCCATGCTATGATTCTATAAATTGTATTCCCAGTGTTAATAGATTAAAAGAGAAAAGCATATGATCATCCTAAGAGATAAAGAAAAAACATTCAATGAATTTAAACAGTCACTCCTGATTAATATAAATGTCTTAGCAAATCACAAATAGAAGAGAACCTCTTTAATCTGGTTAAAAGTTGCAACAAATAGGGCTTCCCTGGTGGCACAGTGGTTGAGAGTCCGCCTGCCGAAGCAGGGGACACGGGTTCGTGCCCCGGTCTGGGAAGATCCCACATGCCGTGGAGCGGCTGGGCCCGTGAGCCATGGCTGCTGAGCCTGCACGTCCGGAGCCTGTGCTCCGCAACGGGAGAGGCCACGACAGTGAGAGGCCCGCGTTGCAACAAATAAGTACTTGATAATGAGATATTAAAAACAGTTCTTCTACTGTCATGAATAAGACAAGGATGCTTGCCGTCATCTTTTCTGTTCATCATTGTTTGGAGGCCATACGCAGAGACATAACACACCCCTGAAATTTAGAAATAAAGCCGTAGATGTTTACAGACAAATTATTATAGTTAGAAAGTTTGGCAAGGTTGCTTTTATATAAAATCAGCTAACTATATTCCTATGCACCATCAACGGACAGAAACTGCGATTAAAACTAGGGGGGAAAAGATTTTAGAATAGCTATTAAAAAGTCACTTACCTAGGAGTAAATCTTAGCCAAAAAAGTGTAACAATAAAACTTACTGAAAGATATAACACTTATCAAGAAGGAAGAGTATCATAAATACGATTTGCCAAATTGATCTGTAGCCTTGGTGTACTTTTAATTAAAATTGCAAGTCCTTTTCCTTGGAAGTTGAAAAATGGATTCTGAAGTATATCTTTAAGCACAAGGGCTTTGAAGAGCCAAGATACCTCTCAAGAACCTGGTTTGGGGGAGGGAAGGCATTTGCCTGACCAGATGTCAAGATTGATTGCAAATCTTAAGTGCAGAATTGTCCTGCAGGCAAGACTAACCTGAAGAATGGAAGTAAAAGGTCCCAAGACTCAGACATATAAGGAAACCTGGTGTATGTAACAGAGGTAACATAGCAGATCAGGGAGGGAAGGAACAGACTGTTAGGTCAGTGGTGCTGGGAGAATCATTTAATACAGAAAAAAAATTTTAAAGGAAATGGACCTCTATTTCATAAATATAAATTAAATTCTAGATGAACCAAACACGAATGTGAAAAGGCAAAACTTAATAAAACTTTCACAAGAAAATATAAAAATATCTTTGCAGTTTTAAAATAGGGAAGGGTTTCTTACAACAGAAATGTGATAAGGACTAAGTTTTATCTGACTGTAATTAACGTACTTGTTCTTGATGTGTTTACCTGAATAAAAGCCTTGCATTCTTTCATAAATGTGGCTAAGAATCATAAAGGTTTAGTTTGCTGAAATGGTAGATTATGACTCCAGATGCTTGCTTAGTTTACCCTTTGTTTATCCTTCATGACTGCTTTAGAATTGAATTATTAGGTGACCAAATAACAGCTGTCTTCTGTGTGTGAAGAATATACTGACAAGTTGAAGTCAAACAAAAAAGGTTGAGAATATAAGCTAAGACAGTATCTTCCAAGAAGTAGGATTATATTGAGAAAATGTTGTTAGTTGTAAATAAAAATCACTCTGACTACATGTGACACCCATCTCCCCCCAAAAACGCATTTGGAGATCCCTTGACCAGTAAGAGGGAGTGCCAGCTCAGCAGGTGACGGGCTAGTCAGTCAGCAAAGAGTTCAAAGGATAACGTGAAACGATAAGCAAAAACCTTATCTAGGAGTAACAAGCTGGTAGGCTGCGGGTCACTTCGGGTATGTCAGGAAGGGGGGAAAAAGGTGGTTTGAGTCTACATTCATAATAATTATCTTCACAAAACGAAGTGGACTTGCTGAACTTACTGCCAGGAAAGACTCTAGGAAAACGGAGGCATCTTTCTATAGAATTCACCTCTTCCCGCCCAAGTTTTAAAAGCAGATGGAAGAGGAGGTGCTCTTTTGGAAGCAGGGGCCAAGGCCCGTCTCCTGATCTTGGCTCTGACCCCTAAAACACTTCTTTGGGGCCTGAGGCTCTTTAAAACACGGTTGGAAAAATACAGACTCTTTCGAGCTTAGCGTTCTGTAAGCAGATGATGGTGAGACGCACTTTCACCTGACTCCGGGGGCTCATTCTGTCTATTCCAGATCAGTGGTTTGCAGGGGCAAACGAGAGCAGATTTCCAGGGCAGCTATAATCTGTAAAGATTTGCTTGAATGAACAAAATAGCTAACAGCTAATGAATTTGTTGTTTGCCTAGGGTATGAAGAAAAATAAAGAATATATTTTCAGGCATATAATCCCATTTTTCAACTTTCATGCAAATTTTCAAGCATGCATACAAATAGGATAATATAATGAACTCTTCATACCCATCATTCATCTTCAACATTTATCGCGTGCGCAACTTTATTTCATCTGCAGACCTCCTCCATCTCCCATCCCCCCATAATATAAAAAATTATTTTTAAAATTATATCAAATCCAAGATATATTGTTTCATTTGTATATATCTTTAAAACACTGGGACTTGTATTTTTTAATTTAAAAAAAATTTTTATTGGAGTATAGTTGATTTCCAGTGTTGTGTTAGTTTCAGGTGTACAGCAGAGTGAATCAGTTATACATATACATGTATCTACTCCTTTTCAGATTCTTTTCCCATGTAGGCCATTACAGAGTATTGAATAGAGTTCCCTGTGCTGTACAGTAGGTTCTTATTAGTTACCTGTTTTACATATGGTAGTATGTATATGTTAATCCCAGTCTCCCAATTTATCTCCCCCACAACCCCCTGGAAAGCGTAAGTTTGTTTTCTACATCTGTAACTATTTCTGTTTTGTAGGTAAGTTCATTTGTACCATTTTTTTAAGATTCCACATATAAGCGATATCATATGGTATTTGTCTTTCTCTGTCTGACTTACTTCACTCAGTATGACAATCTCTAAGTCCATCCATGTTGCTGCAAATAGCATTATTTCGTTTTGTTTTGTTTTTCTGCAGTACACAGGCCTCTCACTGTTGTGGCCTCTCCCGTTGCGGAGCGCAGGCTCAGCGGCCATGGCTCAGGGGCCCAGCCGCTCCACTGCATGTGGGATCCTCCCAGACTGGGACACAAACCCGTGTCCCCTGCATCAGCAGGTGGACTCTCAACCACTGCGCCACCAGGGAAGCCCCGTTCTTTTTTTTTTTTTTGAATTTTTGAATTTTATTTTATTTTTTTATACAGCAGGTTCTTATTAGTTATCTGTTTTATACATACTAGTATATACATGTCAATCCCAATCTCCCATTTCATCCCACCACCACCACCACCACCCCCCAGCCACTTCCCCACCTCGGTGTCCATATGTTTGTTCCCTACATCTGTGTCTGTATTTCTGCCCTGCAAACCAGTTCATCTGTACCATTTTTCTAGGTTCCACATCTATGCATTAATACACGATATTTGTTTTTCTCTTTCTGACTTACTTCACTCTGTATGACAGTCTCTAGATCCCTCCACGTCTCAACAAATGACTCAATTTCGTTCCTTTTTATGGCTGAGTAATACTACATTGTATGTATGTGCCACATCTTCTCTATCCACTCATCTGTTGATGGGCATTTAGGTTGCTTCCATGTCCTGGCTATTGTAAATAGAGCTGCAGTGAACATCAGAGTGCATGTGTCCTTTCAAATTATGGTTTTCTTTGGATGTATGGCCCTGAGTGAGATTGCTGGATCATATGGTAGGTCTATTTTTTAGTTTTTTAAGGAATCTCCATACTGTCTCCATAGGGGCTGCATCAATTTACATTCCCACCAGCAGTGTAGGAGGGTTCCCTTTTCTTCACACCCTCTCCAGCATGTATTGTTTGTAGATTTTTTGATGATGGCCATTCTGACTGGTGTGAGGTGGTAGATACCTCATTGTAGTTTTGATTTGCATTTCTCTAATGATTAGTGACATTGAGCATCTTTTCATGTGCTCTTTAGCCACCTGTATGTCTTTGTAGAAATGTCTATTTAGCTCTTCCACCCATTTTTTGATTTGGTTGTTTGTTTTTTTCGTACTGAGCTGCATGAGCTGTTTGTGTGTTTTGGAGATTAATCCCTTGTTGGTTGCTTCATTTGCAAATATTTTCTCCCACTCTGAGGGTTGTCTTTTCCTCTTGTTTATGGTTTCCTTTGCTTTGCAAAAGCTTTTAAGTTTCCTTAGGTCCTGTTTGTTTATTTTTGTTTTTCTTTTCATTATTCTAGGAGGTGGATCAAAAAAGATCTTGCAGTGATTTATGTCAAAGAGTGTTCTGCCTATATTTTCCTCTAAGAGTTTTATAGTATCTGGCCTTACATTTAGGTCTTTAATCCATTTTAAAACACTGGGACTTTTATTTTCTAAAACCATAGTCCCATTATCACACCTAAAAAACAGTGTGTTAATTGTCATCAAATATTTAGTCAGTATTCACATTTCCCTCATTGTCTCATAAATGTCACTTAGTTAATTGGGTCTAAAATGTCATTTAAGGGAATTCCCTGGTGGTCCAGTGGCTAGGACTCCAAACTTTCACTGCCGAGGACGTGGGTTCAATCCCTGGTCAGGGAACTAAGATCCTGCAAGCCACATGGCACGACCAAAAGAAAGAAAAAAAAAGTCATTTAATAATAAAAATCCAGAAGGTCTGCATACTACATTTGGTTTATATGTCTCTTAAGTCTTAAGAGATTAAAAAATGTTTAGATCTCCTCTCCTCATCCTCATTTTTTCCTTACCATTTATTTGTGGAAGAAACCTGGTCATTTGTCCTGTAGAATAATCCACGGTCTGGATGTTGCTGGTTTGCATTCCCATGGTGTCATTTAACATAATCTTTAACTCCTGAATTTCCTGTAAACTGATGGTTATATAGAGAGGCTCAATCAGATTTAGGTTTGAATTGTTTGGCACAAAGTACTTTGTACGTACACTTACCGAAGGTGTGCCTCCCGTTACATCCATTGGGGGCATATGTTATCAGATTTTCCTTCTTTTTGTAATGTTGAGATTGATTCCTGGGTTCAGGCAGTGTCAGTCTGATACAGCCATGATAATGCTGCCCAACAGCCTTGAGCCTAATGATTTTAGCAGCCATTGTTGATCAGTGTCTACATTGTCATTTTAATATGGGCTGCAAAATGGTCATATTACATTTCTGTCATTCCTTCTACTTTTATTAGCTAGAATTCTTCTGTAAAGAAAAAAGTTCCCATTACCTCTTTTCAGAATATGTTGGTTCCCTAACATCCTTTGAAGATGGTATAGGAACACACGAATTGGATTGTTTAAATCTATTATAATTATTTTTTCCCATCTTTGGTCAGAGGAAGCCCCTCTATGTTGGCTTCTGTGTCCTTTTGACAGGACCCCACGTGGGTTTTTTTGTTGTTTCAGGTATAATCCAGTGGCCTTTGATAGCTGCCTTGCTTTCTGATACAGAGAGATGTTTCAGGTTTATCTGGTATATTTCCTGCCCCAGACCTAGAATCAGCTATTTCTCTAAGAAGCCACTTATCATTTTAGTGAGCAATTATATTTAGATGTTTTTTTTTATTTTAGTGTGAAATAATATTTAGATATAACAATCTGGGTAGTAAGGATGTTCACTGATAGCAAGTTGGCCATGGTTTCAGTCCTTTTCATTGGATAGAGGTATAAAAATCACTGGTCCTTTTTTTTAAGGGAAAATGTTTCATACCCATATATTTCCAGTTGAAATTCTGGATTATGGGGTTTTTCCCTTAATTCCTTTGATTTTTATTTCATGGTTCCTAATGACATTAATATAGTTACAAATTTGCCTTATTCTACTATTTTTGTTTCACAGACACATACACTCATACACAAATACTGGTACTAACAGCATGATTGTTGAAAAGAGTTTTCAGTTTCTTTTTAGTTCCTTTTATCCTTTTAATATATTCCATCTGGGATGTACAGTCTGTGGTGTGTTTGAAGGTCACTTGCAGTGGTTCCCTTCTGTGTGGTTAAACTAACTTGTTAAACAGGTAGGTTCATTTGTTTCACTTGCTTTCAAGTTTTAGGGATTCCCTTTTGACTTAATGTACAATATTTACATGATTTCAAAGTCAAAAATACAAAACAAGGTATATTTAGAAAAATCCAGTTTCTTGTTCCCTCGACATTGTTTCCATCCTTCCCCAAAGGTAACTATTTTTATAATCTTTCCAGTTTTTGTTTTTAATATAAGCAATACAAAGATCTATTCATATTCCCTTGTTTTTTATAAAAGACCCTTACAGCCTTGCTTTTTTATCTGCTTAATGTATGCTAATTCCAGTTCTTTTGGTCTCATGTGTTTTGACATGAGTCAACTGGGTGTTTCTTCAGCAACCCTTGAAAAAATACATGTGTGTGTGTTTAGAGATGATTCTCTTTTAGAAAAATATTTAATTGGTGATTCATTCATGTGGTTCAAAATTCAGAAATGTAATAGGGTATATTTTGCAAATTTTAACTCCCACTTTTTAAACTAGCCACTCCTCTTCCTTTCCCCAAATGCAACCATTATTACATACAATATTGTTCACACTAATGATGGAAAATGCATGCATACAACTCTTGCCTTTGGTTTTTAAAAAGGTATGTACCAAATTATTTATTCAACAAATATATTTTGAGCCCCTATTAATGCCACATTCTATTCAGGGTGCTGAGGTTACAATCATGAACAAGCCAAGCCCGTATTCTTATGGAGTGTCCATTTCTGAAATGAGGAGGGTTGAGCATCTTTTTCTATGTTTAAGATCAATTTGTATTTCTTTTTCTGTGAATTGCTAATACTTCTTGCCCATTTTTCTCTAGGAATGTTGAACTTACCAATTTTCAGCTGTTCTATAATATATCATTACTAGCTTTTTGTATGTAATATGAGTTGAAAATATTTTTTCCAGATTTGTCAAAAGGGAAGATAATTCTTAGAAAAACCTGTAATTCCTACCACATAGCAGGTAATTACCACATAATTCTTACCACCATATGCTCTTTGAAAAAAAATATAAGTGAACTAGAAAAGTGTCGTTATTAAGAGCTACTTGGGTTTGAATCCCATATCTACCACGTTCCTGACCTTAAGCAAGTTATAATCACTTTGAAACCCAACTTCTTCTTCTGTAAAATGGGTGTAAAAATAGGACCCACCTTGTTGGCTTGTGGTGATAATTAAATGAAATAATCTATACAAAGGAGTCATAGTGATTTTAACTCATTAAATCTCAGGTGCTGTTATAAGTAGAAAATTGATAAACCTTAAGCAAAAGTGAGTAAATGGAATTGTTTTCTTTCTTTTAACTCATAAGAAAAGGTCTTTGGATGGGTTTTAGAAGTTTACTTTGGCCTTTGAAACTGAAATTTGGGTAACAGGTAGCTGAAATGAAAGAGTTCATTTTGGAATATGATTATTTTCTTTTGAATAAAAAATAAGGAAAACTGTCTCCTATGGTTGATTTCCATTATATCTTATAAGGACATTTCATAGTATTGGTTACATTGAAACATAGTTTTTCTCTTCATGAAGGTTACAAAGGTGTGGCTGGCCTCCGAGAAGCTGGCTGTAAGCTTATGTTGTCAGAAGTGTAAACAAGAGGTGACTAGAGCCTTGAAGCTCTGTTATTCATTCCTTAGTCCCTTGATACTACTTTGCCCATGCAAAGGTCTCATTACTTCTCCTTTCAATCCCTAGGCTTTTTGAATCTCTTAGGTAAATATCCAATTTCTATTTCAAGTTTGCTTTATATGGACTTATAATCCTCAGTATGTCAAAATGAAGAAGTTGTTCAATATTTAATAAAACGTATATTCTTGCTTGGCGTCTTGCTGTGTTTGAAGATGTACCCTCCTTCCCTTCTACACACATGAACACAAGGTTTTGAGGGCCTGGGAAATATCTACCAGTATAGCTTAGTCTTTTAATGGTCTGTCTTACTGTGTTTACTCTGCCCATTTCTTAATTACAATAATTCATAGATTGGGCATCTTGATTTCTGATGACCTGTGGGATCTGGTCTGTACAAATACATTGAAGTGTCTCCCATTGGAGCCGTGCCAACCTGAATTTTGGCTGAAGGAGAAACTGCCTCAGGGGACATAGAGTTCTTCAGTATTGTTTGCTGCGCTTGTTAACACAGGAGGATTTCCTCTTTCAAAAAGCACCATATATAATAATAAGGATTTACAAGATAGAAATTAGGGAAGTGATTGTTTTTAAAACATAAAGATACTTTGTTTGTTTGTCTTGTACCTTTAAAATCTTCAGAAAATTTGGTTTATACACCACTGTTTCCAAAACACATTCATTGTTTGTAGAATGTGATAGATCCTAATCGTGGGATATAGCCTGCTGTTGAGTCGTGTTGATGTAGCACCACACTGAGTCAGGATTTGAAATCTGAGCGTGAGCTGCCATTCTGCCATAGAGGGTATTCTCAGAGCCAATTCCTTGTTATTCTGGAAGTGACTCATGTTAATGATACATCCTGGTTCTCAAGCAGGAAGCATTGCCTCTGCATCTGACAAATGTGGAAAACGTAGGTGACTGTCACTACGTCTGTTATGATGTATGGGGGAAGGTGATGTGACTTGTGCAAGAGCGGGGTACAGCCAGCTTTTAGGAAGAGGTAAGAGATGGAGTCTAGTGTCCTACCAGTGCCAGAGTAAACTAGCGTGCTTCCCGGGCTGTAAGAGAGCACAGTTCTCAGCAAAACAGACTTCTGTGGGTGAACCAAGTAGAGAGTTTATAACCATAGATTCTTCACAGTATTGTTTTGCTTTCGTGCTTTGGCGTTTGGGGTCTTTGAATGCCTTAAAGATATTGTGAAAAATTCTAGTAGGTGAAGGTGTACCATGATCATAAGACAGTGGGGAGCCATCAGCATAATGCACTTTGCTTCTGCATCTGGTTCTGGCTCTATGACTCAGTATAACTGTTGGCTTTGGTCAGCATTTAGCCTGTCCGCGCTTCATCTTTGACGCAAGCAGCACCCCACGAAAGCACAGTCCAGTAGCAAGATGCTAGAACCTAGGTCTGACTGGTCGCTAAAGCCGCTGTCTTCTGACTGTACCATGTTAACTTCAGATGCAGAGCTCTTTACAATATTATGCATAATATTAATGGCTACAGTTTACACTTGGATTATAAATTGATGTGTATAAGATACTTTAACAAACTCCATAGCTTTTGATTCTCAAAATATCTCTGAGTTACAGGTAGGGCAGATATTATATCCTCAGTTTTACAAATGAAGAAATTGAAGCACAGAAAGTTTAATTGACTCGCCCAAGATCACTTAGCAAGTAAGTGATAGAACCTGCATGCAAGCCACGTATTCTGACTTCAGAGCCTCCATTCTTTTCTTAAAATCTAGAATCTTCATAGATATTTAGAATAACAGAGATTTCTATTCCTAGACAAATTCCTAGATTTATATTCTGACTGTAAAACAATTTGTCCTAGCTTTTAATTAATGCAGTTCCATTTGTTTCTTTTATGTAATAATTTACAGAGAATTAACATCGTAGTCCCAAAGCATTTATTAAGCACCCATCCGCTGGGCTCAGAGCTAGGCACTATTATTAATTAAAGTGAACATGGAACTTGTTTTCTGGGTCTTTATACATTTCCACTTGTATTAACAGGAACACACAAAAGAACACATGAAAACGTTGAAAGTTCTGCCAATTTCAAACAGATACGGGATAAAAATTTCCCTTCCTATAATCTCCATGGTCTACCAACTTCCTACCAAAGCAGAATACTCTAAAGGATGCAGGAATGATTACAGGTGTCATGTTTTCATGGAAATTATTTGTTTCTCCTCAGTGACTGTGCATTCTTTTATTACTAGTGAAGACCAAGAGTTTGGGCTGTTTTCCTTCAGGATTATGATTGACATTATATTATTGGAAAGAACAAGAAAATCTCAGAAGGTGAGGTACACTACTTCAATGTGATTGTCGTGTTTTAGGACACTGTGTAGTCTTTGCTAGCAGAGGAAACCTTCTTAGGAAAGAGGAAGAATGCTCTTCTTTGCAGTACAGATATTTCACTATGATCAGAGCAGTCAGAAAGGAAAAAAGAAGGGAAACTGACATATATGTCAAATAACACCCATGGAGGTATTATGTGTCACAGAGCAGGAAGGAGCCAGAAATTCAGCTCTCCCTAGAAGTTCTAATCCTCTGATGATAAGCAGTCAAAAAGATCTCAGATCATTTTAAAAGGAAGTTAAATCAGGCTATTGAACTGCCTAAAGCAGATCACAAACAGTTATATGCATTCTAGAAAAACGGGTGTGGTTTAAAGGGAAATACCTATAAAATTTCAGAGCCACAGAAACAGGCAGAGTGGTGTTTGCAGAGGGACACGTCTATCGTTCAGTACATCTCTGCTTTTCTTTGTGTCTTCTCTTGTTAACTGTGTTTTGCATAGTCCCCAGGCTCTTGTTTCGGGGATCTGAAGTCCTTGACTGCAGTGTTCCAGGTGACATGTAGCCTGTTAGACATAGCCTCGCTCCAGAGTTGCGTTTAGGGATCAGCCGTTGCCGTCAAGCACTCAAATCTACTCCAGGGTCTCGCCACACCTCGCACTGCCTACTGCCAGACTCCCGATCCAGCTGGAGCACATCCAGGTTCCAAGACAGGACATTTCCTAGTGTAGGGTCCAAGAAATTTCTGTTGTAGTCAGGAAAGGCTTCTTTCCCCTTTCCTGCCAACAAAACTACTAGCTTCAGGCTCTTTCTGGAATGTGGGAGGTGTTAGTGGAAGATTTGTGCTCACCACCTCTATTCCTCTCTGCCCCTTAGCTGTCCACACTGCAAGAGGCTTAGGTCAGCCTTCAGGTGAGACAGGGAGGAAGAAACTGGCTCTGACCTGTACTGCACACAGCCTGCATTTCGTCAGTGTTCTCGGTCATTAAGACCACTTCCTTTAGGTCAAGATGACCGTACCATGATCTGCTCTCTTCTCTTCGGTTAGTTTACATCTCTTCCAGCCCCCCATTGCGTGAAGTCTTAGTTATTCTTTTTTTTTTCTTTTTGCGATACGCGGGCCTCTCACTGTTGTGGCCTCTCCCGTTGCGGAGCACAGGCTCTGGACGCGCAGGCTCAGTGTCCATGGTTCACCGGCCCAGCCGCTCCACGGCACGTGGGATCTTCCCGGACCGGGGCACGAACCCGTGTCCCCTGCATCGGCAGGCGGACTCTCAACTACTGCGCCACCTGGGAAGCCCTTAGTTATTCTTTGAGATAAGGGTGAGAGAAGAATACACACCCTGCCGCTAGGTTAAGTAAGGTCTGCCTTTCTGTGTCCTGCCTTCTTCCCAACTGTGCTGAACACCATGAAGTAGGCTTGAAGTGAGGAGATCCTGCTGCCCAAAGGGACAGCTTCTCTTTAAGCTGAAGGACTTGGTTCCTGGGTATGTTTTCATCAGTCCATGTTGGCTTGGATGATGATTCTGTAGGCTTTCCTCTTAATCCAGTAATGGTAATAAACTAACAAGAATAGGAAGTAAGTTTACTGTTTTACTGAAGTTGGACAGTGAATTCTAAATTTTAGAAAGCCAATTTGAAAAGCAATTTGAAGTTCTGAATATGCATTTTTAACTTATTAAAATCAAAACAAGTAATACCTCTTATAAAACAAGGACACATAATCACCTTAATCTCTTTGCTGTGTAGAGCCAGATTTATTAAGCAATAATCATAGGCTTTTTATAATTTGAGATCAAAAGGAAAAATTATCTTTAAAATATACAGCAAAATCAGATAGTAATATCAGATAATTACATAAAGTTATCACAGTAAGCTTAAAATAGGAAACTAAGTTATTGGATTTTTAAAAGATGCATAGTACCTAAAAAGGCATCTGACTAGTCTTAGAGATCTAATTTTAGACTTGTACTGACCTGCTCCCAAGACCCGGGCTCGTTTCAGTTGAAGAGATGTAGGAGCAGGTTAAATACCCGGCTGTCCAGCTAACCCCATCACCCGCATGTCTGACTCAGCCCTAAGTTAGGTACTGGTTCTGTCAGGCTTCAGATGGCATCCTGGGTATGCAGGGAGAACTTGCAATTCCTCCGAATTCAAGCCTGGAAGTTGGTGGAAGGTACGTTACAATATCAGTCATGCAAGAAAAGAGATGTAAGTGATATGTTCTCTTTTTAAGACCCGTCCAAGCTTGCTTCTGTTGAAATGGGGATAGATAGATTTTAGGAATTTAGTTGTATAGGTATATTTTAGTTATTTTGTGTTGATATTGATATATTACACTTATGGACTATTTCGTATAAATAAGATGCCTCTGAAGATCTTAAATCTCCACATATATTACAACTACGATTTTAATTACTATTCCATGACTGAGGAATAATAGTATTTTTAAGATGGTAGACGTATATCAACTTTGGAGGTCAAACATTGTTTTCCTTGGTTGAATGAGAGCATCATTTTCATAATGATAAGATCAGACTGCATCAACTTAAGCTGAAATTCTTTGAGTTGCAAGGCCAGAGAAACTTGTTTTATACCCAGATTTAAATGTTAAAGTATTAAAGCAGAATCCAGAAATGAAGTAACATTTTGAAACTGAAGTATCTCAACTGTAAACATTCTTGAAAATTTTGTGATCCAGCCTCCTGTTATTCACAAAACCAATCATAATAGTTGAAATTCAATCCATATTTGTTGAATGATTTTTATTATTTTTTTAAATTGTTCTAAAGTTTCCCAAAGACATGCTGAGGAAAAGGCCCTTTTGCTGACTGTCTTTCCCAGTGCTTCTCTAAAGTGGAGTCTTCTGACCATTGTTTTGGCGGGGGGTCCCCCAGGACCCTTTCGGGGGGAACCACAAGGTTAAAACAATTTTCATGATATTACTAAGACATTAGCCATTTTTATTATCATTCACTAGTAAGTGTACAGTGGAGTTTGATAGAGACTACGTGATGTGTAGTATCACAGATTCAGTGCAGAAGCAGTTATGAGCAGCCCAGCTGTCTTCTGTAAAACCAGACATTAAGAAGACTGCAAAAGTGTATAATGATGCCAGTCTTCTGGGAGTTTTTATGAATAAAGCTGCTTTAAGCATTCTTATACACATCTTTTTTATGGACAGTTTTTCACTTTGTTATGTAGGAGTAGCATTTTGGGGTCCTGGAGAGGGTATGTATTTAGCTTTATAGGAAGTTACTCTGATGTTTCCTGAAGTCGGTGTACCATTTCTTAGCAGTATGTGAGAATTTGTTACTCCACACCCTCACCAGCATTTGATGCTTTAAGGGTATAACATGGTATTGTGTTGTGGTTTTATTTTACATTTCCTAAATGATTTTGAGCACTTACTCATGGATTTATTAGCCATTGTTATATCTCTCTTTGTGAAGTGTCTGAGAGTCATGCCCATTTTAAATTGGGTTGTATGTCTTTGTATTATTGATTTATAGGAACGCTTTATATATTCTGGATATAATCTTTTATCAAATATATGTAGCATGTATATTTTCTCTGAGTTTATAGCTTGCCTTTCCATTTCTTTAATAATGAACAGGCATCCTAATACCTTCTTAGAATAGAAGTTTTTAATTTTGGTGAAATCCACTTTTTTCTTTTTTATGTTAGGGCTTTTTTGTGTCCTCTCTAAGAAATCTTTGCCTCCCCCAAACTTTAGCCACTATCCTTGGTTCTCTCTAGTATCACTGATGATGTGCGTTCTTCAAGTTAACTTCATCAGTATCTTTTAATGAGAATGATATAACAATTTTAGTTTGAGAGTAAACAAATATGCTTTTTGATTGCTATTATGGAAAAATTCTAGGATAAATGCATTGTGGGACAGTTTACTCAACCTAGAGCCCTAGTTAATAGAAAATTAACTGGCATAAAGCTTGTCTCAGCAACATTTACTGAGTACCTGCTGTGTTCCAACTGCAGGTTCAACAGAGCTTAGAATCTAACGTAATAAGAATTTAAGTAAATGGTCAACAGCAGCCTTGCATGTTCTTAAGTAACGAGTGGAGGGTGAATAAGAGTGTTGCATTCTCTATGGTTCTTTGTCCTAACCAGGAGGAAGAAAGGATAGAGAGAAGTGGTATATTTCCAAAAAAGGAACTTGATACTTTTCACACGACTTGCAAGTAAGAATATGTTTATCCATCAGCGTTGAGGTTACTAGGCTTCTCTGCACATTATATTCTTTTCAACCTTTTTAAAAGAATAGATTTGCAAACTGTATTCCAGATGAACTATGTAAGATTATACATAATTTGTGAAAATGAGGCTTTTTATTATTACTATGATAATTTACTCATGTAACATCATTTTAAAATCTAATCTTCAATTTTGTGCATATAATTTTATAGTTTATTTCCAATGGCTTCCTAGTTTGGAAGACTGTTTCATTTGGGGTGTTTAGTAAACATCAGTAGTACAGTCAAAATTAAAGATGGTTAGATTCAAATGCAAGCTGTGTTCATTAGGGTTATATTTAAATTGGGACTTGTGGAAGGAAGGATTTGGGGGAGAAGGGAAGAAGAATTCTGGTAGTTGAAAAGGAGAGGTGATAAGCACCTAATAATTGCAAATAGATATAAACACCTAATATACTACACATAACAAGTTTTCATTATTACAGTTATAGCTGTATTAAAGTCTGCTTCTCTATGAAATTATTTTCTTAGATTTTTAGTTCATTCTTTTGATCTTGAATCAGAGATTAGAATTAGGCTGTTTTATGCTTTTCTAAATATCCAAATGAATATTCTGCTAAAAATGATCCGTTAAGAATATTTAATAACATAAGCAAATGTTTAGTTGTTAAATGCAACTGAAAATGTACGTTTAGGGATTTGGTTTTGAAAATGTTTTCTTAAGAAGGGACTTAGAGGCAGAAAATTTGATTATCTGTGTTCTTCATGCCTCACTTGCTGCTTGTCCATATCTCTCATTTGTTTGCTGTTTTTCTGTGGCCCATTTTAATTTATGAGACATTAGGTAAAACATTCAGCGCCTGTTACATGCAAAGTACTCCGCACTGTGGGACATGCAGAGGAGAATAAGACATAATTCCTGACCTCAGGGGAAACCACAGTCTAGTGAGTGGCAGATGTGTACAGAAATAACAGAGGGGATGAATGAAGATAGGGAGAAGTAAGAATTGTGAAATTTAAGTGGAGCATGAAACACCAGCCAACCTCAGTGCTTTAAATTAGCACATTGGAGTTGCTTGTAAAATCCCATTGCTGATAGACAGCATCTTTGGGTTTGAGAGCTTTCTGCAAGTAGATGCCAAAGAGAAACCTGAATGGAGGAGCCATGCCTGTAGGGTCTCCCAGGCTGTGTTTGGTGAAGGGAAGTATCCTCAAGTCTGAAGACAGGAGGCAGTTTTAATACCATTTAATAATGTCAGTGGAATGTTTAAAGCACAATACAATTATATTTGGGATTTATTAGTATATTCCCTTTTATCATTTCGAGTAAATTAAAAATGTTATTTGGACATAATTTTTCTAGCACTTTCACCCAGGTTGTGTGACATTAAAACAAGGAATACCAAGAGCTACTAAACGACAAGAAAGAAAGGGACTTTGCCAAGAGTCCCTCCCAAGTTGCTTCATTGTGCCCTAACCACAGTCTTTTTAAAGAGCTATGTTTAAGATTCCCCTGGCCCCAGAACCAGAGGTTCTGGGGCAAGCCTCTGGAGTTTGAACAATGTCCTGAGGCTATACAGGTATCTGATCACAGTGGCTAAACCTCCACCATCCTGTTCAGAGCCTTGCTGGGGGAGTAGCACACACGTCAGAACATTTTTACTTTCCTCTAGGGTAATAGAAGTACTTCTTACCTATTTCTCTGTGTAAATCTTTATATTGTTATGAATGTTGTCCAGTAAGCAGCGATTTTTCTGTGTCATCTTTTGAAACTGTAATTAGTAAAATTAAATTATCCCTCCAGGACATAGTAGCAGTTTTAAATCTTTAACAGCTCAAACAGAAAAATGAGGTGGTTTTTGAAATAGTTAATGATAACATCAATATCTACTTTATGTTGAGAGTTTATATCTTCCAGGCAGTGGGCTGAATGTTGTACATCACTGACAAAGCCCCATAGTAAAAATAATATTTTTTAAAAATATTTGACTACATAGTATATACGTATACAGGTGTGTGTATCATTGGAACAAAATTTTCATTTATAGTACTTACGCTTGCTAGACATTCTATTTCATTTTTCTTAAATGCCGGTTATATGAACCATTAAATTGAGCTTACAGACCACCAATGAATAGAACCCAAAGTTTAAAAAGCACTACTCTGTATGCACTGTTTCATTGGAACCTCACCGTGACTGTGTGAAACGGTATCGTCATTCTCTACACAGAAACACAGGCTTGGAGGAGTTAGTTACTTGTTCAAGTTTACGCGAAGTGGCAGTGCTGTGAAACCCAGGTGCTGAGGATCTGGAGTTAAAGAATTCCATTTCTACCGCTGATTAAATTTGTGACTGTGGACAAGTTATTTAATGAGTGCTTAATTTATAGAATTATTTTGAGGATTAAATGTGGTGATGCATGTTACGTGGTTAACACAGGGTCTAAAATGGAGTAAACCCTCACTAAATGTTAGCTGTTAGTATTCAAATACTTCATCCTAGTAGAACTAGCGCAGGGATAGTGTGATATCACAGCATTTGTGAAAATGTTGCTTTAAAAAAACCTGAAGTTTTCCTGTTCTCCCCAAAGGATATGATCAAGGGTCCTTGGAAAGGATGTAGAAGCTGGACTAAAACTAAATAAAAATGTAGACTATTAAGATTCCTGCAATCATGGGAAAAAGAAATGTTGGAGAGAGAGCTCCTCTGTCTTATAAGAAAGCAGACTGGGTGACTTCACAGGCCCCATTGTGAAAGGCATAGAGGTGAGAGGGCACAGAGACCAGGCAGGGACAGATACCACTGAGCTATTTCGCTGTAGAAATAGGGTCTTGAGACATACATGTGTATTTCTGTCATTTAAAGAATTAGAGCATCAGGTGAAAAATAAAGTCTGGGGTGGGGAGAGCCTTAACCAAGACACAAAACCTGAAAGCTATTAAAAAAATAAATGAAAGACATATTTCACTGTAAAAGTTTTTTTTAAACCTGCAAAGGATTCTATTGGCAATCTAAATGAAAGATTAATAAGACAAAAGATTAGTAGTCTCTATCAACAAATTCTTACAAATAGACACACAAAAAGCCAGTGGTTACAAATGATATGAAGAGACAGTCTATAGATGTGTAAATCCAAATGGTCATTAAAACATGAAAAGATGTTCTGACTCACAAGTAGTCAAGGAAAAGCAAAATAGCAATGCAGAAAAAAAAAATAGCAATGCGATACCACTTTCTAGTCAGACTGGCAAAACTTGGGTAAGAACACCTATTGACACCAATTGCGCTGGTGGGGAGGTGGAAGAAGTGCTGTCATGTATTATTGGTGAAATATGAAATTGTTAAAAACCTTTTCAGAAAGCAATCTGGCAACGTCCCTGGAAATGTAAAATAGAGATACTTTTTGACCCAGCAATCTGACCCCTGGTTCTCCACCCCATAGAAATGAAAGCATCAGGTTTAATTAGGAATGTAATGTATTAAAGTGGTTTTGCTGCATTGTTTGTTTTGGCAAAAGAGTGAAAACAGTAAATGGCTTTCATGGAGGACGGCAAAATATGTTTTGATATATAGTATTCTTGTCATGGAATATTATTCATTAAAAGAATTAGTTTACCATTTGACGAACAAATTTCCACGAAGTACTGAATGGGAAAAGCAAACTGTAAAGAAGTGTATATAACTGGTATTCTATTTTGGAATTTTAAAGTCAGAAAGCCGCTTTGTGTGTGCACACATGCACGCTCTGTTTAAGACTGTTTGAGAAAATATAAAAAAGTATAGAAAAATACATACCAGGTTTTTACCATGGGTTACAGTGTGGTACAGTGGTGGCAGAGGAAGTGGGGTGACAAGCAAAAAAGAACAAAACGGGAGAAAGACTGCATTAAAAACAGGGTGCATGATACAAAGTTACATATATGTAACTTTGTGTTCCTGTGCATAAAGGTATTAGAAGGATAGATACACTTACATCTATCAACTTGAAGGGGTATCCTCTTAAATTATTATTTACTGAAAAAACAATGTGACCTGTAGGGTAATACGTCAGTAAAAATCTATGTACTTGTATATGCTTATGCAAGGAGAAAAGTATGAAAGGGAGCACTTCGGGCTGTTACGTTGGTGTTGGAGGTGGGAGTAGATGACTAGCTTGTTCTTTATCTGTGGATTCTTTCACCTGGAATATAATAATGTATTGTAATTTGAAAAATTAACCACATACTTGTTTCCTCATTTAGTTATGTTTACTTCCATGTGGTAAATACTTGAGAAGATTATTTCTGTTGTGTCTTGACTTGGTTTTGACTTAGAACTTAAATTTCTAAAAATGTAAGAATGAGATTATAAAACTTTATGAATTTAGGCAGTGGTCCCCAACCTTTCTGGCACCAGGTACCCATTTCGTGGGAGACAATTTTTCCATGACCGGGCGTGGGGGGGAATGGTTTCGGGATGATTCAAGCGCATTACATTTACTGTGCACTTTATTTCTATTATTATCACATTGTAATATATAATGAAATAATTATACAACTCACCATAATGCAGAATCAGTGGGAGCCCTGAGCTTGTTTTCATTTGCCACTCACTGATAGTTGTTTTTTTTTTTTTTGCGGTACGCGGGCCTCCCACTGTTGCGGCCTCTCCCGTTGCGGAGCACAGGCTCCGGACGCGCAGGCTCAGCGGCCATGGCTCACGGACCTAGCCGCTCCGCGGCATGTGGGATCTTCCCGGACCGGGGCACGAACCCATGTCCCCTGCATCAGCAGGCGGACTCTCAACCACTGCGCCACCAGGGAAGCCCACTGATAGGGTTTCGATATGAGGCTGCAAGCAATTGATTTATTATGGTCTCTGTGCAGTCAGATCTGTCTGCTAATGATAATCTGCGTTTGCAGCCACTCCCCAGCGCTAGCATCACCGCCTCAGCTCCACCTCAGATCACCAGGCATTAGATTCTCATAAGGAGCAAGCAACCTAGATCCCTCGCATGCGCAGTTCACTGTAGGGTTTGTGCTCCTATGAGGATCTCATGCTGCCGCTGATCTGACAGGAGGCGGAGCTCAGGCGGTAATGTGAGTGATGGGGAGCAGCTGTTAATACAGATGAAGCTTCTCTCTCATCTGTTGCTCACCTCCTGCTGTGCAGCCTGGTACCTCACAGGCCACGGACTAGTACCTGTCCATGGCCCAGGGATTGGGGACCCCTGAATTAAGGGATGTACCTTTTTCTCTGGAGTAACTATTAATACGATTGTGGAGTGTTTTTATCTTGTTCATATGGAAAATATTGGAAAATAGCTGTCTATTTAAAGTTTCATGTATACATTATGGTCATAATATTTATAGTCTTCCCAGGTAGGTAGATTTGGTTTTGGCAGATTATACCATAAACAGAATCAGAAGACCAATGTTAGACTTGGAAAAAGTTATCTGCAATATAGGTGGTGAATAGAATACTTATACCAGGAGCTTTTACAAATTGAGAAGCTAATTCAGTGGGCAGATATCACCAATGACTATGAATGTTTTCACCTTAATATGTTTGTACTTTATGAAAATAACAAAGAATTTTTAAAATTCTTTAAAATGGATGTTTTAAAGAAACTGAAACTTCATTTCCAGGAGGCTCTTTTTTTTTTTTAGTTGGAGTATAGTTGATTTACAGTGTTGTGTTTCAGGTGTACAGCAAAGTGAATCAGTTATACATATACATATATCTACTCTTTTTTAGATTCTTCACCCATATAGGTCATTACAAGTATTGAGTAGAATTCCCTGTGCTATACAGTATGTCCTTATTAGTTGTCTATTTTATATATAGTAGTGTATATATGTCAATCCCAATCTCCCAGTTTATCCCTCCCCAATGAGATTGTTTTCTACATCTGTGACCCTATTTCTGTTTTGTAAATAAGCTCATTTGTACCATTTATTAAGATTCTGCATATAAGCAGTATCATTTGTATTTGTCTTTCTCTGTCTGACTTCACTCAGTAGAACAATCTCTAGGTCCATCTTGGATTGTCCCTTTTTTTAGTGCACACGTAGCTGCCCCCTGAGGCAGATCGTCCAGCCGTGGCCCCCCTGGCTAGAGGTTGGCCCCTGGTTATGCAGGGAGGCTGGGGCAGGAGCATGGGCTGGGGCCGTGGACATGGGTTCAAGCCCTGCTCTGGGAAGATCCCACATGCTGCAGAGCAGCTAAGCCTGTGTGCCACAACTACTGAGCTTGCGCTCTAGAGCCCACGAGCCACAACTACTGAGCCTGCGTGCCACAACTACTGAATCCCGCGCACCTAGAGCCCGTGCTCCGCAACAAGAGAAGCCACCACAATGAGAAAGCCCACGCACAGCAACAAAGAGTAGCCCCAGCTCACCACAACGAGAGAAAGCCCGTGCACAGCAACGCAATTAGGCCCAACGCAGCCTAATTAATTAAATTTAAAAAAACTCTAGAAGGAATCAATAGCAGAATAACTGAAGCAGAAAAACAGATAAGTGAGCTGGAAGATAAAATGGTGGAAATAACTGCCAGGGAGCAGGATAAAGAAAAAAGAATGAAAAGAATTGACGACAGTCTCAGAGACCTCTGGGACAACATTAAATGCACCAACATTTGAATTATAGGGGCCCCAGAAGAAGAGAAAAAGAAAGGGTCCGAGAAAATATTTGAAGAGATTATAGTTGAAAACTTCCCTAACACGGGAAAGGAAATAATCAAGTCCAGGAAGCGCAGAGAGTACCATACAGGATAAACCCAAAGAGAAACACGCCAAGGCACATATATATTAATCGAACTATCAAAAATTAAATACAAAGAAAAAATATTGAAAGCAGCAAGGGAAAAGCAACAAATAACATAGAAGGGAATCCTCATAAGGTTAACAGCTGATCTTTCAGCAGAAACTCTGCAAGCCAGAAGGGAGTGGCAGGACATATTTAAAGTGATGAAGGAGAAAAACCTGCAACCAAGATTACTCTACCCAGCGAGGATCTCATTCAGATTTGATGGAGAAATTAAAACCTTTACAGACAAGCAAAAGCTGAGAGAGTTCAGCACCAAATGGAAATAAAGACAAAAATAAACAAATGGGCCCTAATAAAACTGAAAAGCTTTTGCACAGCAAAGGAAACCATAAACAAGATGAAAAGACAACCCTCAGAATGGGAGAAGATATTTGCAAACGAAGCAACTGACAAAGGATTAATCTCCAAAATATACAAGCAGATCATGCAGCTCAATATTAAAAAAATAAACAACCCAATCCAAAAATGGGCAGAAGACCTAAATAGACATTTCTCCAAAGAAGATATACTGATTGCCAGCAAACACATGAAAGGATGCTCAACATCACTAATCATTAGAGAAATGCAAATCAAAACTGCAATGAGGTATCACCTCACACAGGTCAGAATGGCCATCTTCAAAAAGTCTACAAACAGTAAATGCTGGAGAGGGTGTGGAGAAAAGGGAACCCTCTTGCACTGTTGGTGGGAATGTAAATTGATACAGCCACTATGGAGAACAGTATGGAAGTTCCTTTAAAAACTAAAAATAGAACTACCATATGACCCAGCAATCCCACTACTGGGCATATACCCTGAGAAAACCAGAATTCAAAAAGAGACATGTACCACAGTGTTCATTGCAGCTCTATTTACAATAGCCAGAACGTGGAAGCAACCTAAGTGTCCATCGACAGTTGAGTGGAGAAAGAAGATGTGGCACATATATACAATGGAATATTACTCAGCCATAAAAAGAAATGAAATTGAGTTATTTGTAGTGAGGTGGATGGACCTAGAGTCTGTCATGCAGAGTGAAGTAAGTCAGAAAGAGGAAAACAAATACCGTATGCTAACACATATGTATGGAACCTTAAAAAAAAAAGTGGTTCTGATGAACCTAGGGGCAGGACAGGAATAAAGACACAGACGTAGAGAATGGACTTGAGGACACGGGGAGAGGGAAGGGTAACCTGGGACGAAGTGAGAGAGTGGCATGGACATGTATACACTACCAAATGTAAAATAGTTGGCTAGTGGCAAACAGCTGCATAGCACAGGGAGATCAGCTCGGTGCTTTGCGACCACCTAGAGGGGTAGGTAGGTCGGGTGGGAGGGAGATGCAAGAAGGAAGGGATATGGGGATATATGTATGCATATAACTGATTCACTTTGTTATACAGCAGAAACTACCATTGTAAAGCAATTATACTCCAATAAAGATGTTAAAAAAAAAGCATCTCCCAGCGACTTCCCTGGCCGTCCAGTGGTTAAGACTTCGCCTTCCAGTGCAGGGGCTGCTGGTTCAATCCCTGGTTGGAGAGCTAAGATCCCACATGCCTCGCAGCCAAAAAAAGCAAAGCATAAAACAATCATTATTGTAACACGTTCAATAAAGACGTTAAAAATAGTCCACACCAAAAAAATCTTAGGAAACAAAAAGCATCTCCCGAAGACCTGGGGGCCAGTGATCTCCTGAGCTTGCGCAGTGTGTTTGGAGCGAAGGGATCCCAGCACAGCATTTGTGAGTCACGCTTCACAAGTTAACGTGGTTCAGCTCGGGGTCTGTGTACACCCTGTGTCGGTGGTGCAGTGGCAGGGCAGCCGGGTGAGCCGCGTGCATCTTGGAGATGAAGCGAGTGGGACGGGAGCTTTCCCTTAAAGACCAGTCATTGTGTCGTTGTGTCCATAGTCAGAGCGGCATCTGTATGGTTGAAAATAGAGCCGGGGTGCATCACTCTCAGTCCCTGGTACAGGGTGTTTTCTCTCCGTGTGAAGGGAAAAAGGAAGCATAGAATTCAGGATAATGACTCTCACATCAACTCAAAGGGAAGAGAATAATTGATCTGTGCTCTCAGCCTGGAAATTCTGAGGCCTGCCTGCCACTGCTCTGTTTTCTGCCTGGAGTAGCATCTCCTCCTCCAAGATCATTAGGGAATTCTTAGCCGCCTCCCCGCCCCCCCATGGAAGGAGTGAAAATTAAAAATATAGAAACATATCCTTTTCAGTATAAATCATTTTTAAAAATTTTAATCTACCTAATTTAAAAAAATCTATTCTCTCTACTTTAAATTGGGCTATGGACTGTTTTGCTTCTCATTGACTTTAGACTTTTGTAATTGAGTAATTTTTTGCTCTTCCCCCATAATCTGAGAGCATTCCTATCCTTTTGTTTTCAGAAGTAATCACAGAAATCCATTATGTCCAGTTGTAGCCACAGGTGATTTTTGAACACTTAAAATGTGGCTAGTGTGAGCAAGAAACTGAGTTTGTAGTCTTATTTAATTTTAATTAATATAGGTTTATTATGTTAATTTTGTAATATAGTTTGTAAAAACGAAGCAGTATATAATATGTTGCCATTAAACATAACTTTATTGCTTTGGTAAGACTACATTTCACTTTGTTAAAAATTTAGTAGCTAACTTGTGATGTGCTCTAAATGTAAAATCAACACTGGATTCTGAAGACGTGGTGTGGGAAAAAGTATAAAATATCTCATTAATATTTTTATATTGATTACATGTTGAAGTGCTGATATTTTGGACATATTGTGTTAAATCTAATATATTGTTAAAATTAATTTATCTTGTTCCTTTTTACTTTTTTTTTTTAAAGCCACTACAAAATTTAAAACTATCTATGAAGCTCTACTTGTATTTCTATGACAGGTTTCTCAACTTTGGCACTACTGACATTAGAGGCTGGATAACTTTTTGTTGTGGAGACCTGTCTTGTTTCCTGTGGGATGTTTAGCAACATCCCTGGCCTAGCTGATGGAGACCAACTTCCCACCCGGTGCAGGAATGCCTTTCTGGGCCGTGACTGAAAGGCATCCTCCAGCATCTGTTTGAAACACTTCCTTGTTGAGACTCTCTTGTCTCCCCTATTTGGAATTAATTATAAGACAGGTTATATTTTATGGTAGCTGTTATGTTAGCTTTATGTTATATTTATATTAAGTTTATGTTAGCTTTACGTTAGGTGTCCTGTAACTTCCACCAAGAGTCGTAGTCCTAATGTCTTCAGTAGCACAAGAGAAACCAAATTCTTTATGAAAGCGATAATGTATACCAAAAGGCCTTATAAATTCCAAAGCTCATTCAACAAATACTTAAACTCTTCCCCTGTGTTAGGCTTGTCCTGGGCAATGAGATACAGCAGTAGATGAAACGTGAGTCCTCCGGAAGCTTATGTACTATACTTGGGGGACGTAGTCAGCAGATACTCAGGGGTGCCCTGCAGTGTGTCACGTGATGATCAGTGCTGTGGAGAAGGACGAAGCAGGCAGAGGGGTGCAGGGACTGCGGTGGGGCTGTGGGTGTATGGCTGCCGTTATTCCTGCCCCCTGGCCCCGTCCTCTAAATGCCCCGACACCTCCGTCACGCCCCCTGTTCCCAGACCTCCAGTTTCTTCTGTTTCTTCTAGACCACACGTTTCCTTCAGCCATTGCTTATAAGAGCTGTTCTCCAGGCACCTTTGCCTGCCCTTTCATGAGTCTTCCTTTTCAAAGTGGCACATGGGTCTGGATCCCAGCTCTGGTCTGACCTTTGCAGAGCTGCCCTTGGGAATGTTCTGGCTCTGTTCTTGTGGCAGCCTCCTCATGCTATCGATTTAGATGCAGTCAGCAGCCCTGTGGTCATTTACTTGGGACCCAGCTCCTGCATGGCCGTGTGGGCTGGTGTTCCTGTTGCTGCTTCTCATCAGCGTGTTACGCACCATGTGGTCTGAAGGAGGGTTTGCTTTTGGCTCTGCGTGTCCTACACAAGAAGACAGCACGGGCTTCGTGATGGCCCTTTCCCTTCACCTCTGCTTTCTGGTTGTGTTCCAGAATAGATAACTCAGATTGCAGATGACCTGGCCTCATTAATGAGTAATTCCATTTTCATAGGACACCACAAAGAGTTATGTGCACAAAAATCAGTACAGGATATTTCTGGGTGGGATTCTTGGCTGGCAACCCTGTGATGCTTTCTAAATTGAGAATAAAAATAAAGCTTGGATGTCTCTTCTGCTTTCTTGCTTCCAAAATATTTCTTGTTTTTCTGCTGTTCTTGCCTTGAATGAGAATAGTAATGTATGCATATGCATTTAATGTAAGCATTTGTTGGGGGGAATTACAGCCCCTTATTCAGTCTTCACAAAACTTATTTTGGACTCATAACTTCCTAGATATATGTTACATTTCTGACTGACCTTATAATAGACGAGATGAAAAATTTAGTTGATACGCGTCTCTGAAACTATATTCTACATGCAAATGGTAGGTAATGGCAAGGATTCTGTCCCTCGATTCAGTTGTTCATGTCACTGAGATTGATAGTCTTGGATTGTAGAGAATGTGATTTAAATACCATCTGTGGCCACTTATCCAGCAGATTGGGTAGATGACAGATCTGCCAAATGAGCAGTGTGTGTTCCTAAAAAAAGGAAAAATCAGAAAGATTTTACCACAGAGGATCTTAAAATATTATTTATTTAAAAACTTAAAATTTTATTAACTTCTATAATGCAAGTTAATCAGTTTATAGAACAGAGATTCTTTAGAAGATAAGAATTTTAATTTAATATTTTCTTTAATATTTCAGTTACATGGGTATATTTCAAACAGCACCTGGAAAACCAGCATCCCTGGCCAGAACCTAAGATGACGAAAAAGAAGGCATTATTATAACGGTGTTTCAGGAAGCGGTTCTGGGCACCTCCTGCCCCTGGTGGTGCCGAGGCCTCAGGATGCCTGAGCTCAGTGTGCGGCTCATCTGAGCCACAGACCCTTTGCCACCGACAGCCGCCCTTCTCTTGGCTGTTTCCTTACCCCTGCGGAGGCTTTGGAAACGCTCCTTCTGTAGAGGTTAATTTGCAAAGGGTTTTCCAGTCCATCCAGAGCCAGCACCTTTGGGAAAGTACTGATATGATACAATTAAGTTCTTAAAAACCTGAAGCTGGGTTCTGTAATGGCATTTTTTTTCCGTTATTTAACAGCTACTAGAGTAATTTATTGAGTATCAGAGTATGATAGGTCTGTCTTGGACCAAACAGCAGGTCAGATATGCCAGCGCATGAAAGGACAGTGTACTTCTGAGGTGGTTTAAACAGCTGGACACCAACGCAGGAGGGTTCGGAGGGTTCGGATCAGAACGGTTCCGAAGACGTGGGGCCGGTTGATCCGCTGTGGAACTTTTCAGGGCCCCAAATAGCAGTGAATAGGGATACAAGCCCAGATTGACCCTATTTTATCCCGTCTGTGCACATTTTTTCCAGTTTTACTGAGAAATAATTGATATACATCACTAAGCTTTAGGCGCACAGCACGATGGCTTGAGTTCATGTATATTACATTTCACAGTATTGTGACATGATTACCCCAGTAGGTTTCGTTAGCATCCATCAGCTCATATAGATAAAATGAAAAGAAAATTTTTTTTTCTCCTGATGATGAGAGCTCTTAGGATTTACTTTCTTAACGACTACAGTATATCTTACTTACGTCTTACAGTGTTGACCATAGTCACGTTGTACATCACATCCCTAGTACTTATTTATCTTATAATTGGAAGTGTGTACCTTGTGACCACCTTCGTCCAATTCCCTTTCTCTTCAACCCCACCTCTGGCAACCACAAATCTGATCTTTTTTCTTTGAGTTTGATGTTGGCTTTTTGTTGTTGTTAGATTCGACGTGTGAGAGCATGTAGTATTTGTCTTTCTCTGTCCGACTTATTTCAGTTAATATAATGCCTTCAAGGTCCATCAGTTTTGTTGCAAATGGTAGGTTTTCCTCCTTTTTATGGCTGAATAATATTCCGTGTGTGTGTGTGTGTGTCAGTCTGTCTGTCTGTCTGAGAGACAGAGAGAGAGAGAGATACACATACCACATCTTCTTAAATGATTGATGTCATACCACCATGTCTTGGCTATTGTAAATAATGCTGCTGTGAACATGGGGGTGCAGACATCTTTTCAAGTTAGTATTTTCATTTCCTTTTAATATATTCCCAGAAGTGGAATTGCCGGATCATATGGGAGTTCAATTTAAATTTTTTGAGGACTATCCATACTGTTTTCTGTAGTGGCTGTACCAGCTTACAATCCCACCAGCAGTGCACAACCTTCCCTTTTCTCCACATTCACGCCAGCATTTGTAATCCTTTGTCTTGCTATTCTAACAAGTGTGAGGTGAGATCTCATTGTGGTTTTAATTTGCATTTCCCTAATGACTGGTGATATTGAGCATCTTTTCATGTACCTGTTGGCCATATGTACATGTTGCACATTTTCATGGTGTCTCTATACATATATGCCTGTGGCTCTCGGATTATTGACAATAGCTTTTTTCCTAATGCCAGTGGTATTAAAATTGAGTCTTTACTTTTGTTTTCTTTTTTCAGAACAAGCTTGCCCTCCCCTATGTTTTCCAGAAATGACTTCAGCATCTGGAGCATCCTGAGAAAATGTATTGGAATGGTAAATTAACTGTCAGTTCTATAATACTAAGCTGATAGATGTTTCATGCATGTCCTTTAGAAGGGAATCCTAATGTTGGCATAAAAGTGATGCACAACGTTTATGAAAACTTGTGAGAATCAGAAATTAGGAAAAGTCTTATATTAGGTTTTCCTCACAGAACTTGAGCCACTTTTTATGCCATTTAATATGACGTTAATGTGACTTTTCATTGTAAGAAAGTAGAAAAAGAAAATGCTCCACGTTTGTATTTCCCTATAGAGTTACCCAGAAAGGCTCAAAAAGAACAGAGTCCCCACAGTATAGAATATAATTTTACTTACGCTTCTGTGCACAGAGCTGGGTTTTGTACCTTGTAAGTGTGGTGTATGTTAGATATTTGGAATGTGTCCCAGCTTAGTTATCTGTGCAGGTGGATCTGATTTTGTGGGGGAGGGCAACGGGATGGCAAAATTTACTATTATATAAATCCTTAGATTCCCTTTAAAATAGTAGTCCACGTCACCACCCTGACGATAGTCAGGCTAGGATTCTGAGTGAAGTTCTCTTAATTCTTCTAGCATGACCTTTGACCAGCTAGAATGATGAACATTTTAAAACATGTGAGTCCTGAACTGCTAAAGAGCCTGCCTGGAGGTTATGTTTCTTAATTTTGCAATTTAATGTGCAGCCTGAGTACTCCAGGAACTTTCCTTGTACTGGGAAGTATAGTCACTTTCTAAACATTTTCATTCTGATGCTTGAAGTCCTTTTGGCTGCTGGTGTGCCCACGTTGGCATTTTTTAAATGCCCCTCTTCTCTACATGGGGTAATGTCATCTGAGACTTCCTAAATGTAATTTCCAAGGAGCTAATTCCAGAAACATTTATTTTAAACAAATATTTTCTGCTCCTACTGCATGGAGAGAAGGATCCGTAGCTGGATAATGGGCTTTATCCCAGCCTTGCCGCCTCCTGTCTGTGAGACCCTAGGCCAGTTGCCTTGCTTCCCTAAGTAAAAGTTAGGAGAGTAATTTGTACCTTATAGCTGTATTGAGACATAAGTAAGATAATTTATATAAAATGTCCAGGACAGACCCTGGTTTAGCTTAATGCTCAACATTATTATCAACAGTTAATCACACTTGAGAATCAGAATACCTGGGCTCTGATTCCATTTTGATTATATTAAGTTTCATCAGGACAAACCAAATGTATCTAGACAAATGTATATATTCTTAAATAAAATAACTATACATATTAGTCTCTTAAGAACTGAAATTTTTAGGACAAAAAATTATATCCTACAGAATTAATATTTTTCAGGCCCTTAGTAAACATATTTATCATTGAGATCCAGTATGTAAATATGTACGTATGCATGTGTTTAAAATGAAAACCAGTTCCACAAAAGAATACTCATCCTTACAATAAATGATATTTTCTATTATATTAGATTAATGCTGATTCCAACTCATTAAATTGATTTTGTAACCTGCTAGTGAATGAAACCCACAGTTACTGTAGAATTGGTACCACATTTGTCTAAGGCTGTTGGGTCAACAGAATGGGTATGAAAACTGCAGATGTGGTTTAGTCTTTTTGGCAATCGTGGAAAGTACAGCTTTGTGTATTTCTCTTGCTTGGGTCTGTCACCTACCATCTCCTGTCTCACTGGGTGTCGGATTTAGTGGTATTGTCATGAGTTTGTTCAGGCTAGTGACTGATAATCGTCTAGTTTATGTCTAAAGCAAGCATTCTGTCTAAATGGAAACTATCCATTCTTTTAAAAGACGGGAGATAATGTCATGTTGGCTTCTGCCTGTCATACTTCGAAAGATGCTCTATTTCTCTAGAAGGATGGCTTTACCTTTATTTTTAGGTGTGGAACTGTTTGTGCAAATAAGCAGGCTGAATCATAAACAAAATAAAGCAAATAAAAGCAGACCTGTTTGGGTTGAAAGGGCACCATGGAATGTTTTGAAACATATCTATAGAACTTTCTGAATAAATCACAGAGAAAGAGCTGCAGGGGAAGTAATATTTTGGGAAAGTATTTCCTGCTGAGGTTTTATAAGAGACTAACATTCTAGATGAATAATCATTAATATTTATTAATGTGATTGAAAGGCAGTTAACTGGCATTTGGAAGTTATTGTTCTTGGGGCGCCATGTCTCCCCTCTCATGGGCAACGGAATCAGTCCAAGGGGGTGAGTGTTGGGCACAACAGAGATTTAAAGTGCGGTGTATCTTGAGAGAGAAATGCAAATAATGTCACCAGAATAAAAATTTTTAAATAATTTTTGGTATCGACCCCTCTTATATCTGCCTCCTGCTACCCCCAGCCGTGAGGAAGATAGGTAAAAAATTAGAAGATATTAGTATCCATAGATTTTATTACAGTTAACTTCAAAGTGAAGGCATTTTTTAAACGCCCCCCCCATTGCATTTTCATGATTCTGTTACACTTAATAATCCAAATACTGGGCTTCCCTGGTGGCACAGTGGTTGAGAGTCCGCCTGCCGAAGCAGGGGACACGGGTTCGTGCCCCGGTCCGGGAAGATCCCACCTGCCGTGGAGCGGCTGGGCCCGTGAGCCATGGCCGCTGAGCCTGCGCGTCCGGAGCCTGTGCTCCGCAACGGGAGAGGCCACAACAGTGAGAGGCCCGCGTACCGCAAAAAAAATAATAATAATAATACAAATACTTCACTCCAGGTCCTTTCTATGTGGGTAAATCTCAGTTACAGAAGCCATGGACATACCCTTCAGCTGGCTTTTCCCATAGTTTCACATTCCCAGTTTCTTAATTTTGTAATAATAAGTCTTAAAAGTAGCAGAGGAAACCTGATATTGAACCGTAGCTTTTCATGATGTCTCTGTCGACTTGAGGAGCCTATGAGATCAGAGTGAGGAGGGTGGGCATGCGGCTGGAAACATCCCAGTTCTACGCTCAACTGGGGTCTGGTGCCAGCTTTTTCAGAAATCAGTGCCCCTCATTTATGATGGTACAGTTTTATGGCATAGTACCATTAATCCCTTAAGACATGGCTTTTAAGAACACATGATAGGTGCTTACCTGCCATGTATGGGCAAGATATAACTTCATCTTTCTCAGGTAGGAAAGTCAGTGTCTTCAGGCGTTTGTCATCCTGGC
Organism: Delphinapterus leucas; assembly: GCF_059928025.1. Taxonomy (NCBI): domain Eukaryota; kingdom Metazoa; phylum Chordata; class Mammalia; order Artiodactyla; family Monodontidae; genus Delphinapterus; species Delphinapterus leucas. The sequence goes on along the minus strand of NC_143142.1, from coordinate 40,439,462 downwards.
TTCGGTGCCCTGCGGCACCTTCTGCAGCCGGGCTCACCTTGCTCCATCCTCCACTGCCACATACGTACACGTTTGACCTCGCTTTTTTCTAAAACAAATATAGAGACTTAGATTTCCCAAATGAATGACACCCTCTTTTCTCCCAGTCTGTTTTGGACAGGATTATGTTACCAAATGTTGGGTTATACTACATGAAATGAATAATTTACATAAATGGAATAAATCCTAAATCTCTCTGTGATTGAAGCATTTACCAAACAGATTCCCATCTCAGAATTAATACTTGATGTTGGTTAGTAGTTTGAATTCTTTGTTCCTTACTTCCTTACTCCCATTGTCCTTTTGTTAAAGGACTCTAGCCTCATAATCCCATTGTCTTCTGTTTCCCCTGTTTTCTTTCTCCTCTTCTCTCCCATCCCTTTAGGATTTGTCAGCAGGACTCACCCAGAGGCTAGGTCATGGGTGTCCATGCTTAGTGACTTGGAAACCAGGGCCAGCACCAGGGTGAGGCAAGCGAGGCATCCAGGCACAAAATTTGAGTAGGCGCCTGCACCTGAGACCACGTCTGCTAAACGTCTTGGAGTCATAGAATATTAGCGTTAGATTATTATAAGAGGGTGAAGAAGGTCCGTTATATTATAAATACCAAGTTATTAAAGTGAAAATGTTGTATCATTCAGAAAGGTATATTCAGTGCAACCGAATTCCATAGAGACTTGAATATGAGTTGAAAAACTTATAGTTCTAGTTTGCTCCTTTAACTCCTATTTCCATTCCATATTTACTACAGAATATTACCCTAACCTAATTTTTTTCATCTTTGAAGGTTTTTTGATTACCTTATCGTACTTCACTATCACAAAAATACATATTTAAATTAAAATTTAAAAATTTATATTTTATGGCCATAAGACTTTAGTACTAAAAGTTTTAAGTTATTCTTCCATGAGTGATCAAAATAACAAGCGTTACAGAATTTATGAAAGTATAACATAAAAGCTAAAATGTTATTCATAAAAAGGATTTTTTTCACTTTGGCTGAGATATCTGAGAATGAATATCACACATTGCTAGAATGAGACAGGATTTTCAGTAACAGTTCTTTTTTTTAATAGATTCAAGGATTAGGAAGCCTTGCTCATATTAATAGACAGATGGGAGTAGGAGTTCTGTGTTTTTTTTAGTATCTAGCAATGTCATTCAGTTCTTTGACCTTTTCCTGACTATATGTCAAAAATCAGATGGTAATATATTATCCATCAAAAATAATTTTTTATGATCCATAAATTGACAACTCAATAGGACTTCCTTCAGTGTCATTGGAAACAACATTGGAAAACTCCAGGTTGCAGGAGGTCTTGTTACCTTCTCTTGGAGTCATGGGCATCTGGGTCTCTGGGAAATGGAGTGGAGAAGCTTTACCAGGGCTCTCAACTTCAGTTTCTGTAACTGTGTCCTCTCACTCAGATATACCTTGCAATATTGAGAAGGGGTTGGGAAAACTGAAATATTTTCCCTGAAACACACCTTGCCAGTATAATCTTTTTTCATGAAATGCTTTTTATCCTACCATGCACTTTAAATGTTCTCCCTCAAAACCTCAGATTCATCGCATTCCCTTGATGCAGAATGTCTGCCGCGTGACCTCAGAACCAGACGCATCCCCGGTCAGCTCATCATGTTATTTTGGCGTTCAGATAAACACGTTGGTATATGTCACTGTGACAACTGTCCCATTCTTGAATTGTAAATATAAGCCAGATACAGCTCTAGATAAGATTTGAAGCTTTGCCCAAACTGGTACATTATAAATACTGACTTAAGAGACAGGAGGCAGAAGAAGCAAAGTAGTTAAACAAAATTTGTCATCTCTACCGCCTCACTCTATAATGATCTGAAATCAGAATATCCCAACAGGGGAGAAGTGACTGGAAGAGCTTCTGATGTCAGGTCTTTGCCTTAACGAAAACAGGAAAGTCGGGGAGCCATCCTGCAGAGCAACAGAGCCTTGATTTTAAGAGGCTTCCTTGTACCGGTACTGTATTTCTAAACCTCCCTTCGCTCGGTGCCCTGAAGGTTTTTACACATCAGAGCAAGAGTGCTATACTAGGATTCAGGATGGTGTAAGGGGTGTCTCCCCCACACCCCAGGTAAAAGAAGGGTGATTTTAAAAGAAGACGTGGGAAAAGAGCAACAGTGTGACGTCCGACGCAGGTGTGTTCTTGGCCTGTCAGTTCTTAGGCAGGAGTGCGTGTGGAGGGTGAGCACCTGCAGATCAGTTCCCCCTAAGCATCCATCGCTGCCCACAGTCACCCTGCGTGACTACAGTGTGGAGACCACGGACCTGGTCCAAGCTTCCAGCCAGCGCCTTAATTGTCCTACCACATTCCCACCTAGCGGTTGTCCATCAAGAGGACTCACACGGCCTCCCAACTCTGAAAAAATTCAGCTATGAGACAGGAAGAAGAGGAAAGGAATATCTGTTTGTCTTTTCCCTCAAAGCTTTTCTTTTCTTTTTCTCCCTGTTTTGACCACTGGTTGCACCTAGTTGCCCACAGTGTGGTTCATTCAGCTCACATGCAGACCCCCCTTTCCTGTGCATAGTTCCTTTGTTTCTGGCTGTTGTGTTCTCTGGGGCTGGTCTGTGAGAGCCAAGGAACAGTGGTGTAACCAACAGCAAAAGGCGTCAGAGCAGCAGGCTTGTTCAGACTGCTCGACCAGAGTGGTCCCCGAGGGCTGACTTGCAAGGCCTTGGTGTGACTGCTTTGGGCATGATCAGTGTGTTCAGATGGCAAGAACCTCTCATGTGATGGTAAACTAATAGATGATAGACATCTTGTGGAGAGGGAAGGGACTGAGTAGCCCAAGATGGGAAAGAGACCTATGGCCCTCCAAGGCCCTTACATGTAAGAAGGGTAAAGTTTTACATCTTTGGGGCTGTCGTGGAGGGAGGATCCAGTGCCAGGCTGGTGTCACAGAAGGCACATCCAAGGCACAGAGCCAAGGCTGCTGCCAGCGCCTGCCCATCAGTGAAGAGCCTAGAAGCCCACTTAGTGCTTGGGTCGCACACCTGTGTGAGGACCCTGCCCACCGGCAGACTTAGCTTAAGACCTAAGCTGAGCTGCTCTCTGTAACCCAGGTCTTAAGTATTTGCACAGTTGGGCATTACGGTGCTCGGCGTTATACACATAAGTTATTTTCCACTTCAGTTGGGATCAGACTTGGCCTTGTTTGTTTATATAGTGCTTAAGTGACAAAGCAGCCTTCTCTTTTTTTTCTTGTCAGTTTGTCGGCTGATGAGCAACTGCAATTAAGAGTTTCTTCAGTTTCATCATTAGTTGCTATTAATTTGTATGGATACATTTAAACTTTGCTTTTAGCTGGGTCACAAGGTAGGATTGCCTGGCATAAATATTTAATTTTTCCAGCTGACTGAAGCTCTCAGTGATAAAAGTATTCCAGCTCATGTTTCTTCCTGAAACTTGACCTTCATTATATGCACTGTTGCTTTTCCTATTATTGGAATATATGCAGTACTAATTCGTTGTATACAGTATCTAACAAATCCAATACCAGACTTCATTGTATTGTAAGTAAAAACAGGGTCTCTGTGAATTTCCAAGAGGGAATGAAATATAGTTTGTATCACTGAGTTTTTTCATTACATATCCGGGGAACTGAAGATTTTAACAATTAAAATATCAATAATTGTACAGACTAATAGAGGCAAAAAATTGCAAGTCCACTGCTGTATTTTAAATAGCATGTTAGACTCTTCTGTGCAGTCAAGGTGGTTTTTATGGCCATCTGTGTTCCCTCAGGCCTTATTCTGTCCCTTCCACTCTGTGTCTATTACCTGGGCCACAAATGTGCCTTTTCATTTCCTTGAATGCTTACATTCTGAGTTACTAAAAGAAGCAGGAAGGTGTTTACATTATTCTAGATTATAAAATTGGATTTAAAGACCCCTTCAGAATTTTGGGAGCTTTTCAAATGATTAAAAAATAGTCCGCCCATTGAATGGGTGATAAAACCATGTCCTCTGTACCTTGGTTTCCAGAGTTGACAAACCACTATTTCATTGACTTGCTGACTAACATGAAGTCTAGCCAACTGGTGGTGAGCAGCCAGTGGCAAGTAGACAACGTGACTGTCCCATTCTTGCTTGCATATTTTCTCAGGGAGATTATGTGAGGGTATGGCGACGTATACAGTGTCGCTATAGAGATGAAAGATTAAGTCCCTAGGCCTGGATTCCCATCTGAGCCGCTGTAATGACAGAAGCGCCAAACGCCTTGTCACCCCCCCCCGCAGCGTGTCTCTTATTCCCTCAGTGAGTGTTTAATAGTCAGTCTAGTATTTTTTAGGGAAAAAAGCTCAGAATCAAACTTAGGTAAAGTTCTTCATTCCTTTAACGAATAAATCCTTTAAATCCCTTTAAAATAAATCTCACCCTGCTGTTGTGCGTGACAAAGCGAAATGTAGAAAACGAGAGCAGAGCCAGAAATGGCATCATTTACATCACATACTGTCATGGGCCAGGGCTCATGTTGCCACCCTGGTGAACCCCTGTCACCTTCGCGATTGGACGGGACAGTCAGCCAGCAGCGAGAGCCTCAGCAGCGGGGAGTACGCGGTGGCTTCTGACTGGGGCTCCGGGGGGAACAGGTGCCCTTCCCTCACTTCTTCACCTTTTAAGGTTGGAACTCAAGCCACGCTGCCATCTGAGTGGCTTCTCTGCAGCTCGCTGCCCAGGCGACAGGATGAGGTATCCCAGCCTTCAAAGCCGCCTTGCCTCTACACGGCCTTGGAGGACTTGGCAATCTTGAATGTACTATTAATAGTAATGATCATAGGTAACATTTATTGCTCACTTAACGTATGCCTGACACTGTTCTGAGTGTTTTGTGTGAACTAATTAATCCTGACAGGCCCTGTGAGGTACATAATTAAGCCCCCATTAGGCGGAGAGGTGAGGGACTCATAGCGATGAAAGCATCAGGTGGCAAGGGGCGTGTGCTCTCAGAACCCATTCTTTTATTTTTCAATTGTGGTAAAACACAGAGCACAGTATTTACCATTTTAACCATTTTTAAGCGTGCAGTTCAGTGGCGTTTGTACATGCCCATTATGCTGCCGTTACCACCCATGTAACTCTTTTCATCTCGTGGAACTGACGTACTGCACCGCTTAAGCAACAACTCCCCACCTCCCTACCCCCCAGCCCTGGCAGCCACCGTTGTGCCTTCTGTTCCGAAGGCATTCCTTTAACCACAACGCTCTACTGTCTCTGGAACCCAGGACTGGACTAACCTGGGTATATTTTGTTGTTCTCTTTTTCCATCGTGCTTTTCTCTTGTCTGTTTTATGATGAGCATAACGTCAGCGTGTATGTCGTAAGGCAGTCCACTTTCTGCGGTGCAAGGTTGTCAGCTTCCCCATCCCTTCCTTTTGCCAGGCTGAAAGTGTTAGATTACCTGGACTACCAACTCCTAGAGTCAACCACTGTTAACTTTTTGGTGCTGCTACTACCTTCTAATATTTGTCTATAAAACATGTATTTTACAAAATTAAAATATTTTTGAACATGTTGGTTTGTAACCTACTTTTTTACTCATTTTGCTTTGTGAACTATGTGCATCATTAAACAAGAGGGTTCTGAGTGCACTGTGATAAATGCCCAAATAGGAGTAAACTCGGGGGGCAGTGGAAACATACAGGAGCACATAGGGCAGGGGTGCCTGCAATGTGCTCTGCTCTCTCTGAGGTGATGAGGATGCAGGCGGAGTATAAGATATAATCCCTCACCTCAGGAATTGTATTACTGTGTAGTTAGCAAGATAAGCTGGTTAGTACCCCTGACATAGCAGCAGGCTGTATAATCTGTGATCAGATGCTACATTGTGCGATACAGATTCTGGTGCTCCAGGAGCTGGAAGAGGCGAGAAATCAATGAGTACTGGAATAGTCGAGGAGGAGAGACTTGAACTCTCCTGAAATCCTAGCAGGGAGGAGATATAAGAGTTAAGTGAAGAGAGTAGGGCATTCCAGGTCAGAATTGGCTGTAATGAGACTTTTAATCCAGTGTCTAAAACAGTGCCTGGCACCTAGTAGGTGCTAAATTAAAAGTTTTTTTAAAGCTATTTTGAAACAGTTTTATTTCTGTATGCATATTCTGTACAGCCAAGTTGCTTTAGAGAGACAATCTTGGTGGATTTTTTTTTTTTGAGATATAATTGACAAATATTTAAAGTCTACATCAAGATGATTGGATATATGTATACATTGTGAAAGGATTCTCCCCATCAAGTTAATTAACACATCTAGCACCTAACATATGTATCCTTTCTTGGTGAGAACATTTAAGTTCTACTCGCTTAGCAAATTTCATTTATACAAAACAGTGTTATCGATTGTAGTCATGTCACCATGTTATACAGTAGATCCTCAGACCTTATTCATCTTATAACTGAAAGTGTATACCCTGATACCAACTTCTCCCTATTTTCCCCACCCTGAAGCCCCTGGCAATGACTTTCTACTGTGTTTTTATTGGTTCAGCTTTTTTTTTTCTTAAGGTTCGCATATGTGTGATACCATACCATGCAGTGTTTGTCTGGTTTATTTCACTTAGCATAAGGCCCTCCAGGTTCAACCATGTTGTCACAAATGGCCTTCTTTTGTAAGGCCAAGTAATATCGTGTGTGTGTGTGTGTGTGTGTGTGTGTGTATGTATTTGTGTGCATGTGTATATATATACACACATAGACATATGCATGCACACACACCCACATTTTCTTGATCCATTCATCCATTGACGGACACTTAGATTGTTTCCATTGTATATTCTCGGCTCCTTTAGCAAAAATTAATTGACCATAAATGCATGGATTTATTTCTGGGCTCTCTATTCCATTCATCTGCCTGTCTATTTCTATGCCAATTCTGTACTGTTTTGATTACTATATCTTTGTAATACAGTTTGAAATCTGGGAGCATGATACCTCCTGCTTTGTTCTTCTTTCTCAAGATTGCATTGGCTATTCACGGTCTTTTGTGGTTCCATACAGATTTCAGGATTGTTTTTCCTATATCTGAAAAATGCCATTGGAATTTTGATAAGGATTGCATCGAATCTTTAGATCACTTTGGGTAGTTTGGACATTTTAACAACTTTTGTAATCCTTGAGTGCAGAATACCTGTCTGTTTATTCGTGTTTTCTGCAGTTTCTTTCATTAATATCTTACAGTTTTCAGTATATAGCTCTTTCACCTCCTTGGTTAATTTTATTCCTAACTGTTTTATTCTTTTTGATGATATTGGAAATGGGATTGTTTTCTTAATTTTTCTTTCTGATAGTTCGTTGTTGGTGAATTGAAACACAGCTGATGTTTGTATGTTGATTTTGTACCAGGCACCTTTACTGAATTCATGTATTAGTTCTAATTGTGTTTTGGTGGAGTCTTTAGGGTTTTCTACATATAATATCATGGCATCTGCAAATAGAGATAATCTTACTTCTTCCTTCTTGATTTGGACGCCTTTTATTTCTTTTTCTTGCCTGATTACGCTGGCTAGAACTTCAGTACTATGATGAATAAAAGTGGTGAGAGTGGGCATCCTTGTCTTATTTCTGATCTTATAGGAGGAGTGTTCAGCTTTTCACCACTGAGTATGATGTTAGCTGTGGGCTTGTCATATATGGCCTTTATTATGTTGAGGTATGCTTCCTCTGTACCCACTTTGCTGAGAGATATTATCATGAAAAGATGTTGAATTTTGTCAAATGCTTTTTCTGCATCTATTGAGATTATCCATCATTTTATTAATGTCGTATATCACATTTATTGATTGGCTTATATTGAACCATCCTGCTTACCTGGAATAAAACCCACTTGATCATGGTGTATGACCCTTTAAATGTATTGTTGAGTTCAGTTTGCTAATATTTTCTTGACTTTTGCATCTGTGTTCATCAGGGTTATTGGCCTATAATTTTGTTCTCTTTGTCTGGTTTTGTCTTTGGTTTTGGCGTCAGGATAATGCTGACGTTGTAAAATGAGTTTGGAAGTGTTCCCTCCTCTTCTGTTTCTTTGAATAGTTTGAGAAGGATCCGTATTCATGCTTCTTTAAATGTCTGGCAGAATTCACCTTGTAAAGACATCTGGTCTTGGATTTTTGTTTGTTGGCAGGTGTTTGATTACTGCTTCAGTCTCCTTACTAGGAATTGATCAGTTCAGATTTTCTATTTCTTCATGATTCGGTTTTGGTTGGTTGTATGTTTCTAGGAATTTATCCATTTCTTCTAGATGGTCCAATTTGTTAGCATATAATTGCTCACAGCATTCTCATGATCCTTTATGCATCAGTTGTAGTATCTTCTCTGTCATTTATAATTTCACTTATTTGAGTCCTCTCTTTTTCTTGCTGAGTATAGTTTAAGATTTGTCTATTTTACCTTTTTTTTTTTTTTTTGAGGTACATGGGCCTCTCTCTGTTGTGGCCTCTCCCGTTGCGGAGCACAAGCTCTGGACGCGCAGGCTCAGCAGCCATGGCTCACGGGCCTAGCCGCTCCGCAGCATGTGGGATCTTCCCGGACCAGGGCACGAACCCATGTCCCCTGCGTTGGCAGGTGGACTCTCAACCACTGCGCCACCAGGGAAGCCCTCTTTTTTTCTTAAAAAACAGCTCTTAGTTGCATTTATCTTTTTAGTCTCTGTTTCATTTCTTTCCACTCTGATCTTTGTTACCCTTCCTTTACTAATTTTGGACTTCTTCTAGTTCCTTGAGGTGTAAAGTTAGGCTGTTTGAGATCTTGTTTCTTAGTGTGTTTATTGCCATGAACTTCTTTCTTAGAGCTGTTTTTGCTGCATCCTGTAAGTTTTGTATGTTGTATTTCCATTTTCATTTGTCTCAGATATTTTTTGATTTCTTCTTTGACCTATTGGTTGTTTAGTAGCATGTTTACTTTTTGCGTATTTGTGAATTTCCCAGTTTTCTTTTTGTAATTTATTTCTAATTTTATACCATTGTGGTTAGAAAAGATGCTTGATATGATTTCACTATTTTTAAATTTATTGTCTTGTGGCCTAATATATAGTCTACCCTGGAGAGGGTTCCAAATACACTTGAGAAGAATTTTGTATTCCTTTATTGCACAGAATGTTCTGTATACGTCTCTTAGGTCTGTTGGTCTAACATGTTGTTTAAACCCATTGTTTCCTTACTAAGATTTTCTGTCTGGATGATCTATCCCTTGTTGAAAGTAGAGAATTGAAATCCCCTGCTTTTCTTGTATTGCTGTCTATTTCTCTTTTAAGATCTGTTAATATTTGCTTTTAGGTGTCCCTATTTTGGGTGCATAAATATTTATAATTGTTATATCATCTTGATGAATTGACCCCTTTACATTATGTAATGACCTTCTTTGTGTCTTGTTACATTCTTTGGCTTAAAATCTGTTTTGTCTGATATAAGTATAACTACCCCTGCTTTCTTTTTGTTTCCATTTGCATGGAATATCTTCTTCTATCCTCTCACTTTCTATCTGTGTGTGTCCTTAGAGCTGCAGTGAATTTCTTGTAGTTGGGTCTTGGTGTTTTCTGTCTTTTGTTTAACCCATTCAGCCACTCTGTGTCTTTTGGTTGGATAATTTAGTCCATTTGCATTCAAAGTAATTACTGATAGATGTGGTTTCACTATTGCTCTTTTGTTCCTTGTTTTCTGTTTTGTAATTCCTTTGTTCCTTTCCTCTTCCTGTCTTCCTTTGTGAATTTGATGATTTTCTGTAGTTGGTATGCCTAAATTCCTTTTTCTTTATCTTTTGTGTATCTACTATAGGTTTTTTGCTTTGTAGTTACCATGAGGTTTATGTAAAACATCATAGTTATAACAGTCTGTTTTAAGCTGATTACAAATTAACTTCAAACACATACAAAAGCTCTACATTTATACACTCCCTGCCATTTTATGTTTTCAGTGTCACAATTTACATCTTTTTACATTGTGTATCCATTAACAAATTATCATAGTTATAGTTACTTTTAATACTTATGTCTTTTAATCTTCATTCTAGAGTTATACATGAACTACCCAGCACCATTACAACATTTGACTATTCTTGCATTAAATAGTTGTGTAAAGAAAATGACCATGATTGAATGAACAGATTGGAAGTAGTGCCCCTCCCTTTGATGTTAAAAGAATATCTGACTTCCCAGAAGCATTGGTAGGAGTACAAATTGATAAAGGGTTGAAGGTATTCAGCTTGGTAGTAACTGTAAAAATTTCCAGTGAGTACACACCTTTGACCCAGAAATCCCACTTACAGAAATTTACTTTAAAACCATATTTGTTCATGTTCTAAAGGATAAGATTAAATAGTTTATGGTATATGTATAGATAGACTTTAAAAAAAAAATTAACAAATACATATAGCATTTACTAATGTGCCCAGAACTGGTCTCAGTGTTTTGCAAATATTAGTCTTATAACAATGCTTTGTAGTAGATTATGTTATATACACTTATATTAGTGCCATGTTATTGATAAGGAAACTGGCAGAGTTTAACTTGGCCAGAGTCACACATCCAGTAAGTGAGAAAGTCTGCAGTGGAACTCAGTCTGATTCTGACATCTTACCACTGTGCAGTGCAGCGATTACAAAGAACTTGATGGACTCGGTGTTGTAATGTACGTGTATGTAAGACCTCCGAACACAGGAACAGCATAAAAAGGCAAGTGATGAGCCAATACATAGAGCAGATCCCATGCATTAAAAAATTCCGATAAGATATATGTGTGTACACACACGTGTGTGTAAACACCCAGCATTGTATCCCAAACTGTTGAAAGTGCTTTGCCTCTGAGGGGAGGAGCATTTTCATGTCTTTACTTCCATGACTGAGAATTACATATTCTTCTATTAGTTTTTGTGGGGTTTTTTTAAGAAAAAACTCAAGAAGATACTATTAAGTAGAAGAGAGTCTAAGATATCTCAATTAAGAAAAGCCTTGGCAGTCCCAGCTTTCTGGACTTGGCCCCAGCAGTGAATTTTTGCACTTACTGAGATCTCAGGGTGTATATAGTAAAGCCTTGTTTTCTTCATCTCCTTATACATTCCCGTTCTCCTTTGTCTTCCCAGTGAGGCAGCAATAAACCTACCATTTCTTTTCATTACATTGAGCTGCTACATGTCTCTCTGCGTTCTGCAGTATTGTATGCTAATGAGTGAGCTTTTTTTGTATGCATTCCGATAGTAGCTTTGTGAAGGTTACTTTATTTTTAATTGTGCCTATCTGTAAGAATGTGGATGTTTAGAGGGGGAAAGTCAGAGCCAAGACAGGTGGCATTCAAGCTCGATGGCACCTTGGGATTGTTCACGTGATCATGACTTTAGTCAGCAGGCTTCATGAAAGATGTGATTCTCATGGGAAAGGTAAATAATAGTAGGTGGAAGGTTGGAAAGATCATCAGACTATTCCAGAGAAACCCAAGATAAGTTTGTTACCTAGTGAATTTGTTAAAGATCTCATGGTGCGACTGTTTGCTGGCAGAATATGGTAAGCAGAGTTGAAAGGTTGCAATTCAGGTCAGAGGACCCGTGCCCAATCATTAAATTATTTTTGGAAGTCTACTGTGATTGTGTCATTCTAGCAGATAGAATTTAAAACCTATCCTGTGAAATACACAATAGCCTTCTAGTACCCCAGTTCACAATGTGTAATGGATCAGTGTTCTCAGAAAACCTCAATGTTGTCAGTCAAAAACAGTCTGGGGCTTCCCTGGTGGCGCAGTGGCTGAGAGTCCGCCTGCCGATGCAGGGGACACGCGTTCGTGCCCCGGTCCGGGAAGATCCCACATGCCGCGGAGCGGCTGGGCCCGTGAGCCATGGCCGCTGAGCCTTCACGTCCGGAGCCTGTGCTCCGCAACGGGAGAGACCACAACAGCGAGAGGCCCGCGTACCGCGTAAAAAAAAAAAACAAACAAAAACAGTCTGAAATTCCTTTGAAAAATTATCCACAAAAATGGTATATGTGGTTGCTCCTTATCCCACTATGAAGATTTTTGGTCTTTGTGTCCCCATGACCTTTATATGCCATTTCCTAATTCTGATCTGAGGCAGACTTATTAATAGTCATCATCTCATTGCTCACCAGTAGATTGCAAGCTCCTCGAAGCCAAGGAGAATGTTTGGGTAGTCTTTGTATTTCCTTCAAGGCCTAGAACAATATACTCCACATTGTTAGATGCTCTGGGAAAATTATGAAATTGAACTGATACTAATTAAATTTGCTGTTTTCTGTGACTTCCTTTCCAGGAACATGTTATGTAGAGACAGCAGCATGTAAGTTTGCTGTGTATGTTGGGCATCACAGTTTCCATTTTCTTGTTAAATAGGAACTCTCCAAGATCACAATGCCAGTTATATTTAACGAGCCTTTGAGCTTCCTCCAGCGACTCACTGAATATATGGAGCATACGTACCTCATCCACAAGGCCAGTTCATTTGCTGATCCTGTGGAAAGGATGCAGGTATGTGTCAAGCAAGCACTGGGAAAGGTTTAAGTCTTAGGAAGTCTTCTCTGCCACCTTCTCCCCTCCCCCCGCCCCAAACATATATACACAGAATTCATGTTAAGTCCAGTGTGAGGTTAGCAAACGTTATCATTACATAGTCAGCATGTTTGGAGAGTCGTCTGTGTTCCTTCCCCGCCACCCGCTAGTCAGAGTGCCACCATAGTGGAAAGACCAACGAGAATTGCAAGAGAAGCAGAACGTGGTCCAAAACCAAACCTGGATGTCGGTGAGCTGTTTCTGAGTCTTTGTTTTAGAAAGTAGCATTGTGTTAGGGTAAAAATATTCAACCTTTCTTTCAGACTTTCTCAGTGTTTCCAAGAAGGAATAGATATATACATACACAGATAAATATGTGTATTTATGCTTATGTGTGTATATAAATATACACATACTACTATAGGTTAAAACAAAGGACAACAAGGAATTGCACTTTTTTGTTTTCCTCTGAAGAGAAGGCATTCATGTGATGTATATGGATTGACTAGACACAGGGAGAGTATAGTAGATACATTCTTTTCCTTCCAACAAAGCAATAGCATTCTAAATGGAGTCATTCTGTCTTTTCATTTATATAAATCAGCTTTTCCCAACCTCATTGGACTTGATACCAATTTGTTTAGTTTTTTCGCCCCATCCTAAAAGTGATGTACTTTTTAGAAATTTTAAAGGAATTAAGAGTAATTTAGGATTTGAGAGTTTTTTAGAAGTCCTTGAGAGAGTTTGTAGCACAGTTGGGATGATCTGTAGGAAGAGTCTCAGAGTAATTTCCATTCTGAATATCCGCGTTTGCTTATTAGTTTGCTTATTAAGCCGTGTTAAAAATCCAAAGTAATTAAACTCCTCAAAATCATTTTGTAAATTACTGTTTTCAGCAGAATTTCAGTTCCTGGAAGAATGAGGAGGCAGCAAGGCTATTTTTAACTTCTCCTAATGCTCTGTCCCGCAGTGTGTAGCTGCATTTGCTGTATCTGCTGTTGCTTCTCAGTGGGAACGCACTGGAAAGCCTTTCAACCCACTTCTGGGAGAGACTTATGAATTAGTTCGGTAAGATCTTTCACACTATTCCAGGTGGATAGTTGAATTTCCATGATTTACATAGCCCTTCAAATGAAAATGTATATTTTTTGAGCATTTACCAACATTTTGTATGACTGAAGAAAGTTAACAATTTTGTTTGTTTCTGTGATATTTATTATTTTAGAAATTATGTCAAAAATATGAAAACATACATAAAATGAACCATTACAAGGATTTCAGTATTCCTGATCTTGTGGGATTAGTTATCATCCTTTCTCCTTATGTAGACCATAAGGCATGATTGGGATTTTTTTGTTTTTTTTTTTAAATTTATTTATTTATTTTTGGCTGCATTGGACGTTGCTCAGCAACGAGGACGTTGCTGAGCACAGGCTTTCTCTAGTTGGGACGAGGAGGGGCTACTCTTCGTTGTGGTGCGCAGGCTTCTCATTGGGGTGGCTTGTCTTTGTTGCAGAGCACGGGCTCTAGGCGCACAGGCTTCAGTAGTTGTGGCTCGCGGGCTCTAGAGCACAGGCTCAGTAGTTGTGGCGTACAGGCTTACTTGCTCCATGGCATGTGGGATCTTCCCGGACCAGGGCTCGAACCCGTGTCCTCTGCATTGGCAGGTGGATTCTTAACCACTGCGCCACCAGGGAAGTCCCTGGGTTTTTTTTAATAACCATATAAAATATATTAGCATAAACTTACACTGTTGGCATACAGGCAATGAATGTATCTAGAGTTGCATTTCCTGCTGTAGCTTGCTTCTTTACACACAGGGAATTCATTTGGCTTTAGTTTTCCTGAATCTTTCTCTTCCCTCCACAAGTTTTGATCTCATTTATTCCTTAGATGTTTGTAAAGGAGATACATTAGATTCTTCAATCTTAATATAAATGGAATGATAAGTTTTAAATTTACATGGCTAATATTGTCAATTCATGAAAATCACCCAAATTCATGTGGGTGTTCTTTATTTTAATGTGTTTAAGTAGCTAGGTTTATAATAACATTGGTTTTAGTTGTTTGGGTTGCATATGTGCAATTGCTCGTGTGTTGTCCTTCCATCAGGATGATAACAAAGGATTGTTTACTTTGTCAAATCTATTTCCTTAATACTTTAACATTGCTTTTTCACTGAAATGACAGTAATGTATACATTCTGTGATAACAGTTTATTATATAACACTACCTTTTTTTGTTTGTTTTTTAAATCTTAAGAGATGACCTTGGTTTCAGACTCATCTCTGAGCAGGTCAGCCATCACCCACCCATTAGTGCATTTCATGCTGAAGGATTAAACAATGATTTCATCTTTCATGGCTCAATCTATCCCAAACTGAAGTTCTGGGGGAAGAGCGTAGAAGCAGAACCCAAAGGAACCATCACGTTGGAGCTCCTTGAGTGAGTCAGAATCACGCCTTTACCTCTTTTCATGTGTACCTACTCATTAGTATATACACTTGCACACAGTCTTGGCCTTGTTCAAAAGGTAGAGACAAAGAAACTGCTTTTATGAAGTGTAAATTTTCTACCACCATGTAAAAGAATTTGAGAAACATGGCAATAGCCATTGTTAATCAGCCTAGGTATGTGTAAAAAGTTTAACTTGATGTTTGACTGTGGTGTTTGTTTGGATCTGTTTTAAGATAAAACGGAGTTAATCACTGCATGACAGTTCTTATGAGACAAGCTTTCTATATATTATAATATTTTGGTTAACCATCTTTTAAAGTGAATTCACTTTGAGAAATATTGAAATAACAGTCACATTGGTACATCTTAGACATTAGGTTAAGTTGAAAGTTCTCTTTTGCAATAGAAAGAAGATTGCTATGAAATACCTTTCCATTTATTTGTGTCATCTTCAGTTTCTTTCATTACTGTCTTGTTTTCAATATACAGGTCTTTCACCTCCTTGTTTAAACTTATTTCTAGGTATTTTATTCTTTTTGATGCAGTTGTAAATGGAATTAATTCTGTGCTCATGGATTGAAAAAATTAATACCGTTAAAATGTCCATACTATCCAAAGCAACGTACAGATTCAGTGCAATCTCTATCAAAATTCCAATGACGTTTTTCACACAAATAGACAATCCTGCAATTTTTATGGAATCACAGAAGACCCCAGATAGCCAAAGCAGTCTTGAGAAAGAAGAACAAAGCTGGAGGCATCATGCTCCCTGATTTCAAACTATATTACAAAGCTGTAGTAATTAAAATATGTGGTATTGGCATAAAAACAGACACATAGATCAATGGAACAGAATAGAGAGCCCAGAAATAAGTCTATGCAAATAGGGTCAGTTAATTTATGACAGAGGAGGCAAGGATATACAACAGAAGAAGGACAGTCTCTTCAATAAATGGTTTTGGGAAAATTGGACAGGCACATACAAAAGAATGAAACTGGACCCCTCTCTTATACCATACACAAAAATTAACTCAAAGTGGATTACAAACTTGAACATACGACTGAAAACTATAAAACTCCTAGAAGAAAACATAGCCGGTAGGCTCCTTAACATAGGTCTTGGCAATGATTTTTTGACTCTGACACCAAAAAGAACAAAAGCAAATATAAACAAGTGGAACTACATCATACTAAAAAGCTTCTGCACAGTAAAGGAAACCATCAACAAAATGAAAAGGCAGCCTACTGAATAGGAGAAAATATTTGCAAATCATGTATCTGATAATGGGCTAACATCCAAAATATATGAAGAATGCATACCACTCAATAGCAAGAAAAAAAATCCAATTAAAAAGTAGGCAGAAGATCTGAATAGACATTTTTCAAAGAAGACATACAGATAGTCAACAGGTAAATGAAAAGATGCTCTACATCATTAACCATCAAGGAAATGCAAATCAAACCACAATGAGGTATCACCTCCCACCTGTGAGAAAGGCTAGTATCAGAAAGACTAGAAATAAATGTTGGTGAGGATGTGGAGGAAAGGGAACCCTTGTGTACTGTTGGTGGATGTAAATTGGTGCAGCCGCTATGGAAAACAGTTTGGAGGTTCCTCAAAAAATTCAAAGTGGAGCTACTATGATCTGGCAATTCCACTTTTGAGTATTTACCCAAAGAAAACAAAAACACTAACTCAAAAAGATATCTGCACCCCCATGTCATTGCAGCATTATTATACATATTATACATATTCCATACAACAGCCAAGATATGGAAACAACTCAAGTGTCCATCGTTGGATGAATGGACAAAGAAATTGTGGCGCGCACACACACACACACACAAATATTACTCAGCCATAAAAAAGAATGAAATTTTGCCACTTGCAACAACATGGATGGACCTCAAGGACATTATGCTAAGCGAAATAAGTCAGAGAAAGTCTAGTACTCTATGATCTCCTTGTGTGAGAGAAAAAGAGAAAAGAAAGAAAAAACAATAAACAGACTCTAATCCCAAGGTGACTCAGATATTGAAATCTGTATCAAAGACTTTAAAGCAGCCATTATAACTACGCTTCATGACATAAAGATGAACTCTTAAAATGAATAGAAAGACATTGGAGCAAAGAAATGAAAGTATTTCTGGAAATTTTAGTACTGAAAAAATACAATAACAAAAGTAATAACTGGGATCGGCTCGATAGCAGGATGAAGACAATAAAATATGTTCACGATCCACATGCTGAAAACTATAAGACACTGATGACAGTTATCAAAGGCTATGAGTAATGGGGAGTCATACTGTCTCACCACACTTGGAATCCTTAATATAATTCAGATGTTAGTTTTCCCATAATTGATCTATAAGCAATCTATATTAACACAATCTAAATGTAAAAGTCCCAGGATGATTTTTGATACATAAAATCCTAAAATTTATATGGAAGGGCAAATGAAACACTACAGCCAAAACAGTTTTGAAAAGGAAGAACAGAATTGATGGACTCCCACTTCCTAATTTTAAGACTTAACAGTAAAGCTGCTGTAATCAAGACAATGTTGTATTGACAAAAGGATAGACACATACATCAAGGGAACAGAGAATAGAGTCCAAGAACTGACCCACAGAAACATGGTCAATTGATTTTTGACAAAGGTAAAAACCCAATTCAGTGAAGAAGGATAGTCCTCTCCACAAATGGTGTGGGAACAGTTGGAAGTACGTATGTTAAAAAAATGAACCTCAACTTACATCTCACAGCTTAAACAAAAATGAACTCAAAATAGACCATAAGCTGAAATCTAATAATACAATTATAAGCTTTTGGAAGAAAACAGGAGAAAATCTTTATGACCTTGGATTAGGCAATGACATCTTGTGGATATAATACCAAGGCACAGTCTAGAAAAGACAAAATTGATAAATTAGATTTTATCAAAATGAAAAACTTGCTCAGTGAAAAACACTCTTCACAGAATGGAGAGAAGCCATAGATACATAAACATTATTTGCAAATCATTTATCAACAAAGGACTTGTATCTAGAATGTGTAAAGAATTCTCAAAACAATAAGAAAACAAACAACCCAATAAGAAATTGGGCAAAAGATGTGAACAGACACTTCACCAAAGAGATATATGGATGACAAACGAGCACACAAAAACATGCTCAACAGCATTAGTCATTAAAGAAATACATAATCATAGTGAGATACCACTACACACCTATTAGAATGTCCAAAATCAAAATAAGTTTTAGAACTGACAGTACCAAGTGTTGGCAAGGATGTAGAGCAACCAGAAATCTCATATATTGCTGGGGGGAATCTAAAATGGCAGAGCCACTCTGGAGAACAGAGTTAACCGTTAACTATGTTAACCAGATAACATAGGGTTACAGAGTTAACCCTATGTTAACCAGATGACTCCGCAGTCCACTCCTAGGTGTTTACTCTGGAGAAATAAAGACTTAACGTTTTCACAAAGACCTGTGCCCAGATGTTTATAGTACTATCACTCATAATCACCAAGCAACCCAACATCCTTCAGTAAGTAAATGGTTGAACTGTGATACATCCATACAGCAGGATACTACTCAGAAATAAGAGAGAGCAAATTATTGATAAGTAGAATTTAAAATGGATTATACAAATGAAGAAACTAATTTTGAAAGGTTACATGGTGTATCATCCCACCTATATAACATTCTGGAGAAGGCAGAACTATTGCAATGGAGAACAAATGAGTTGTTTAGGGACTAGGGTCGGGGGAGGGTTTGACCATAGCGGGGCAGCGTGAGCGAATTTGTGGATGGTGTGATGGAATCGTTCTATATTGTGATTATAGTAGTAGTTACAAAGATCTACACATGCACTAAAACTCACAGGACTAGATACACCAAGAAAAGTGAATTTTACTGTTTGTAAATTAAAAATAAATTTAGACATAAATGTACGAAGATGTAAAACGAATGTTTTCAAAAGCAAAGGATGTATAAAATTGGAGCTTATTCACATACACAAGTTTTTCCCTTTGGTGAACTAGAAAGTACTAAACAGACAGTTTCCTACTTCTAATTTAATTTTGTTTATTATGTTTTCGCCAAACTTTTGAATGCTTAAGATGATTATGTACATAGTTTAATTTGGAGTTTGGTAGAAAGATAGAATATTTTTCTTAAGCTTTTGTATCCTTTTAAGAAACAGTAAGAGGAGTCAGACGATACCTATTTTACTGTGATTAACACCAGCAGAGTTTTTAGGGTCTTAGAGTTTAGTCATCTCCAGCAGTCTGATGTGTTATCCTGAGTAATAGCGTTTGAGGCAAATGCGCTTTTTAAACAGAGTAACACTTCTCACTTATTTTTCTGGGCTTTGGTTTTCTTTTTGCTCTCTAGACACAATGAAGCATATACGTGGACAAATCCTACCTGCTGTGTACATAACATCATTGTGGGGAAACTCTGGATTGAGCAGTACGGCAACGTGGAGATCACAAACCACAAGTGAGATGCTTCATCCTCCTCCCCTATCCCTTCAGTTGTCATCAGAGGGTGCCAGTAGTCTTTTTTAGAAAGTTCTAGTACAGCCTGATGATAATTTAAGAACCAGGCAGTATAGCTCTGGAGTAAATAAAGCCCATCTATTTAATGAACAGATTTTATGTTAAAGTTTCTGATTAGGGGAGACTGGTGAACTCAGAGCTTCTGCAGCCTTGGGGAATGTTCATTCCCGCCTCCTTCAGCTCATTTTGCTGATCCTGATTAGCTTGCATTGTTCACGTGGGGATGGGTGTCAGGAGAAACACGAAAGTTGAGAAGAGTTGGGTTCAAATCCTACTCTGTGACCTTAGGCCAGTGTCCTAGTTGGCTCGGGCTGTTGTAACAGAGCACCATGGGCCGAGTGGCTTCAACAGCAGACATTTATTTCTCATGGTTCTGGAGGCTGGGAAGTCCCGGGTCAGGGTGCTGGCAGATTTAATGCTAGGTGAAGGCCCTCTTCCTGGCTTGAAGTTGGCCGTTTTCTCAAATCGTTGAATGCAGAGGGAAGGATCGTCTCCCCGTATCTCTTCTTAGAAGAACACTGATCCCATTCATGAGGGTTCCACCCTTATGACCTAATGACCCCTAAATACCCTCACGTGGGTGACTAGGGCTTCACTACATGAATTTGGTGGGCAAACATTCATTCCACAGCAACAAGTCCCTTATTTTTTATGAACCTTGCTTTACATTTTCTCCGCGGCGGGTCCAGCACTGACGATGGGTTAACTCTGATACTTTCTGTGTGGAGCTTGGCATGCGCGTTAGGAAGTCAGTAAGCAGCACCTGCTACGAAAACGGTTCTCACAGTCACTCTTCTCTCCTGCGGCTTCTGTGTTGAACGGTAACCTGAGCTCACTATCTCCTTTACAGGACTGCGGACAAATGTGTGTTGAATTTTAAGCCATGCGGCCTTTTTGGTAAGGAGTTACACAAAGTTGAAGGCTACATTCAAGATAAAAGGTAAAGTTTCCATTTTAAATGCTGACTGGTATAGGTGTCGTTCACTAAATAAAATGTTATTAAAATCTGCCATTACCTAGGAAACAAGCATTTCAGTAAATTGAAAAACTCTTTCTTCTGCAAGGAAATATTTATTTCTTTAAAGAATCCGATTTGTAAGCATCTTTATAATAATATTCAATTACAGCAAAACGCTGGTTTAATTGCTGGCTAAACATCAGTTTCTCTTGACAGCAAAAAGAAGCTCTGCGCCCTCTATGGGAAGTGGACAGAATGTTTATACAGTGTTGACCCTGCCACATTTGATGCTTACAAAAAAAATGATAAGAAAAATACTGAAGAGAAGAAGAACAGCAAACAGGTGAACACCCCGGAAGGTGGCATCGAAGGAATCACGGGACTCTTTAAATTTGTACTAATCCTTTGGGAAGTGGCCTGTTAGCGGGTCACAGTGTGACCTCTTATACTTGGTGCTAATGCATGTAATTTTTCTCCTTGAACCTTCTTAATGAACCAGTTATCTGCCTTGGTAGCGAATGTTTGACATGATCTCCCGTGGAGTATGGGTGTGTGCCATGCAGTTATACACGCGGCGTAGAGCTCAACGTTGCTTTGTAAAGTTGGAGTTCATCTTAGTGAGACCAGTGTCCTCGTCCTCCTTTCTGTTTATGTGCATTAGCAGTTGAGATCATTTGAATATTTGAAATTTCACCCAGAATGATCACGTACGTTTTCATGCTTGCAGCAGTTGTGTTGCCCTTTTGTATCCGAGATCCCTGAAGCTGAGAGCATCGCAGTTAAGGGATTCATTCCTGGACGGCTGTCCTCCTCTTACTAAGCGTTCTCCTAACGGGACAGTTTAACGTTAGACTCTCCCCGTGTGAGGCCACAGGTTTTCGTCGCAGGGCCCCGGGAGGCTGGACCGCTCAGCAGACTGAGCTAAAGAGAGCTTGCACCTATTTGGACAGGAAGCGTCGGAGGACTGATGACTTTCCAGTAACGGACATCACGATTCAGAGCACGAGCTCTGCTTAGAATCCCGCTTCTCCCACTTCTGAGTGGTTCAGTCTCGGGCAGATTCCCACTCTCTCTCCGCCTCAGCACCTTCATTTATAAAATGGGTACAGCAATAGCACCCACATGTCAGATGAGTTGACGGAGGTCAGGGGTTCCTGGTGAGGACAGCTCAGGACCCCCGTCTGCTCTGAGCATCACACCGGCCACCGAAGCACCGTCTCAGAGCTTCCAGTTCCCCTCGCCCCGCCGTGTCGAGCTCTCTGGGGCCCTTCAGGTGACTCTTACACATGCAAGAGTTTAGGAAGCCCCTAACCTTCCTCAAAAACAGAAGGTGTATGTCTGAGTGGCTTTCTTTGTAAACCGGTTACTGGGGTCCCGGGGACAGAGCAGCTGGTGCAGTTGACGGCAGTGGCATTTCCCTGGCTGGGCCCTTCTCCCCTCCCTTCTCCTCCATCTCTGGGCACAGTCCACTTTTCTCCTCCGCCTGGATCTCCGCTGCTTCTCCTTCCTTCCGGGGGTTGCACTGACGCTTCTCTGCAGTGACCCCAAGACTGACAGGGCTGGAGAAGGAATGCTCCAGGATCCCAGGCCTCAACCCGAACTCCTGGGCAGTGGCTCAGCCAACACAAGGCAGCTTGGTGAAGACATGGCCTCGTCCTCCTTTTACAGAGGTGGGGGGTGGCAGAGGAGGGCCTTGGCGAAATTCCAGAAAATCCCCCTCATGTCCCGAAAATCCCTGGTCAATCTTTGTAGAAAAACGGCCTTGCCCCTTGGAGAGAGAAGTCAGCCTCATGCTCACCCTGTGTCTACTCTTGCCTCCCGTGTGCATCAGCCACCGTGGATTTCTGATGTTCCCGAGCGTATTTAAATGCCTTGGGGGAGCTTGTCACCAGTGTTGTCCCTCCCTGCTGCTGTTTTTAAAGTTGCATATCTCAGCCAGTAGTTCTAGATTTGGTAACTGTGACATTGGGAATATGACTTGTCTTTCCAAAGGCTTAAATTCTTTATATATAAAACTTCATGGGTGGGCTTCCCTGGTGGCACAGTGGTTAAGAATCCGCCTGCCAATGCAGGGGACACGGGTTCGAACCCTGGTCCGGGAAGATCCCACATGCCGCAGAACAACTAAGCCCGTGCACCACAACTACTGAGCCTGCGCTCTAGAGCCCGCGAGCCGCAACTACTGAGCCCACGAGCCACAACTACTGAAGCCTGCACATCTAGAGCCCGTGCTCTGCAACAAGAGAAGCCACCACAATGAGAAGCCCGCGCACCGCAACAAAGAGTAGCCCCTGCTTGCCGCAACTAGAGAAAGCCCGCGTGCAGCAATGAAGACCCAACACAGCCAAAAATAAATAAATTAAAAATAAATATTTTTTAAAAAAATTATTTAAAAAACTTTATGAGTTTATTACATAAGGACTAAATATACAGAGAGCTGCTAGCAGCTCTGCCAGGTTGGGGGGGGGGGGCGTGCAACCAGAGGAAATGTTAGTTTCTTTTTTAGCCTTACATCTTTTTGATTGATTGATTGATTATAAATTCATTTTTTTATTTTTGGCTGTGTTGGGTCTTCGTTGCTGTGTGTGGGCTCCTCATTGTGGTGGCTTCTCGTTGTGTAGTATCAGCTTCAGTAGTTGTGGCACTCAGACTCAGTAGTTGTGGCTCGCAGGCTTTAGAGCGCAGGCTCAGTAGTTGTGGTGCACAGGCTTAGTTGCTCCGCGGTATGTGGGATCTTCCCGGACCAGGGCCTGAACCCGTGTCCCCTGCATTGGCAGGCGGATTCTTAACCACTGAACCACGAGGGAAGCCCCTAGCCTTACATCGTTTTAAATTCTCTTTTTATAGAATGCTTTCAGGATCCCTACTGGTTTGTGTTGTTGATAAATTTAGTTAAATGCTCCAAGAATTTAATCTTTTCTTGCTCTCATAATGTTCCAGTCAATACTTAAATGAGTTGTTTTTGGCTTTAAAAAAAAACTTTAAAAATATTACAACATGATAGTAAAGGCATGATGATGGCGATGATAATGGCTGGAATGCACAGAACCCTAAATGAGACAACACACAAGGCTCACGAGGCTCACAGTGCTTACTCACTAGGCCTGCATTTATTGGCTCCCTGGCCTGTGTTGAAAGGTGAGGATGTGAGAAGGAGAAGGTCATGGTGCCCCGGCCCTCGACAGTTACATCCTAATGCTGTGCAGTCAGCGGTGTTTATTTTACAATTTGCAAGTATATTCTTTTGAAAACATTTGTTCATCTGTTGGTTCTTCTAGATGAGCGCTTCTGAGGAGTCAGATGAAATGCCAATGCCAGATTCCGAGAGTGTGTTTGTCATCCCTGGGAGCGTTCTCCTGTGGCGAATAGCCCCGCGGCCTCCCAATTCGACCCAGGTGAGGCTGGGCGTGCTGAGTGCGGCCTCCTGTTTACTGGGCTCTGACGGTGCTTTTTCCCCGGCCCAGGCGGGACCAGGAGGAGGCGGGTGGTCATCAAAAGCTCCTAAGTCGTCCCTCTGTGGCTTCTAACCCGGGACGGGGCATTCGTGCCGTCCAGGCCTCCTGGTGTCTGGCTGGCCAGGACGCCTTGGCGTGAGGCTTTGGAGGGCTTCCTTAACAGTTACTGAGGGGCAAGACTGACTGTCGTTAAATGCAAGGTGATGCAGCCAGATCTAGCAAGTAAGGATTTAAGTGAAGAACAGAGAATGTTGGGTTTGCTTGTATCTCTCCTTCGAGGTGATGGTGGTGGAAGCTCTTCATGCTGGGAGGCCTGCTGGGGGGCTTTCTTTGAGACAGATTCCCACAGGTGGCGCAGACTTGGGTGAAAACACTGAGATGTGTGGTCTGAGAAAGGCCGTCGTCAGCACAGAACGGGGTCACTGTCAACTGTTTCTGCCTTCAGGGTTTCATTCTGCGTTATGCCCCGGTATATGTTAATTTGAACATTTTCTTCTTTTCAGATGTATAATTTTACTAGCTTTGCAATGGTTTTGAATGAAGTAGACAAGGAAATGGAGAGTGTGATTCCTAAGACAGACTGCAGGCTACGTCCTGACATCAGAGCCATGGAAAATGGGGAAATAGGTAACCAGCACCTGATGGCGGCACCAGTGAAGATTGATTTCTTTGAGGAGGGTGGTTGGTTTTACTCCTGGTCACTGTCAGCACTTTACTATGTTAGCACAACCATCTTTAGTCTCTCTTAGAGACTTTTTTTTAAAGTATTTATTTATTTATTTGGTTGCTCCGGGTCTTAGTTGCGGCACGTGGGCTCCTTAGTTGCGGCAGGTGGGATGTAGTTCCCCGACCAGGGGTGGAACCCCTGCCCCCTGCATTGAGAGGGTGAAGGCTTAACCACTGCGCCACCAGGGAAGTCTCTAGAGATTTTTTTTTTTTAATTAAAATTCAATTTAAATTCAGAAACTTTGGTTTGAAATTTGGGAATCTGAGGTGGACCTCAGCAGCTCATATTTCATTGTCTCAGTGATACTCCCTAATTTAATGTAATACCTACGGCCAGAGGCATATTTTACATATCAGAGGAGAATTGGGGACAATAATATCACATTTATCAACTTTTAACTACATTCTGACTAGTTATTTCACTACATATTTCAGAATTTAAATAGCACCTTGTGAGCCTCAAAGAAGTGCTTGGCCTTGGTTAATTCTGACATTTTATTTTGTGCTTTTACATTTCTTATTCAGTGGTTCTCAGAATGGGGGCAGTTTTTCCTCCAGGGGACGTGTGGCCGAGTCTAGAGACTTTGGCTGAAACATCTGGGGAACTGCTGCTGGCATCTAGTGGATGGGGCCTTGGGTGCTGCTAACGTCCTGCCGTGCCCAGGACAGCTCCCTACGAAGAATCATGGGGTGCAGTGTGTCAGCAGGGTCGAGGCTGAGAAACCCTGCTCTAACTAAACACTGACCCTCCCCATGAATTATCAGTGAGACAGTGCGACAGCGCTTTGGAAAACGGTTTGAATTTCTTACGAATGGAATCTGGAGAAGCTCTGTGAGGTCTCGCTAAGAATTTAGAAAATTTTCACGTGTATTCAGTTTTTCCACCCAATTTTTCACTGAAGCATTTTAACATGATTTTTTTTGGCCTTAAGAGTAAGCCGGCACCTTGGGTAAATGCAGAGGTTGTTAAGGGCAAAAGCTGTAGGAGAGGACCGGGTCTTGCGTGCGAACCTGGGGATATGTTAAAATTTTGACAGGATAAATTTCGTGGTGTTCGTGTTCTGATAAGATGGAGATGTGCTGATACCTGACTCCATAAAGTGATGGTGCTGAGTGCTGTGCCGGGCAGTCTCTACGTGTAGAGTAACGGTTTTCACTGCTGTGCTGATTCTAGATCAAGCTAGTGAAGAAAAAAAGCGACTTGAGGAGAAACAAAGAGCGGCCCGCAAGAACAGGTCCAAGTTGGAGGAGGACTGGAAGACGAGGTGCGATGAGGAGCTTGGGGTGGGGGGGGCAGGGTTGGGGGGGCTGGCAGACGGGGGACTGCAGAGCCTGGCTCACTGTACCCTGCGAGTTGTCAAGTATTTTCCACTGGCTAAGTTCAAGCTGAAAGGGCCGCATGTGTGCAAAGAAAAAGGACTGTTTGGAAGGTAAGGTTAAAACGTTCCTACACAATTACCACAGGAAGTGTCAGTTACGCAAACTACCTTTCCTTCTTCTCCAGCAGAACACTGCCCCTTCTATTTTTAAGAGGGAAGGCAGAGTTACAGATTTTGGCATGAAATAGGTTCAGAGCCATTTGCTTATATATGAGTAAATTACAGGGCCATTAGCTTATTACATATATCATGTATCACGGATATTTAGACAATGCCTTTATTCTTCCAAACACAAGGGACTTGACATGTCGTGGAAATACGATTTGTTAAAGTGACATCTTGGATTCCATTCAGCAACAGAAACTGGGCAATAAAATTTGCGAATTTTGAAAGTGTTCTTTTTAAGAATCAGGAGTTACTTAGTCACTTGTATTGAGTAATAGAATCTCTTGTAAATAGGAATAGAATAAAAACATTTTCTACATTTATATTATGTAGTAGAAGCTGTTGTCCCATTATTCAAAGTTATTAAATAAAGTTCAGAGCCAATATGGGCATAATTTCACAAGCAGTTTAGTAGATATTTTTTGGTAGCCCTTTTGCGTCTTACACAGTTATTAGAACTAGAAATGACCTTAGATGGCATCTAGTCCAGTGGTTTTTGGACTTTTTTGTTAGCATCAAAATCTTTTTTGCCAACGAACACGTAAAGAATCTACAAATATAGAACACATGGCCACCAGGCTGCTCGGGTGGGAGCTGAGCGGTAGGGCTCGCCTTCTCCCACCCACACACACGCAGGATCTGGGAAACCACTGGAAAGCCATTAGTCTGGAAGTCCCCTCGTTGTATGTGAAGAAACCAAATGCTGGTGTATTTCATTTAAGAGACTCGCTCAAGGACAAGTATGCCGCAGACCATGATTAGAAAGAACCACAAAAACCAAAAGCACGTTGCTTTCCTGCAATCCCTTCTGAAAAGATTTGATAGATTTTAATCATTGTTTCTAGTCTCTTCTGCGGAAAACTCACTCTGTACCGTATTTCTAATTTGTTTTGTTTTGTTGGCCACAGTGCACAGCTTGCGGGATTTTAGTTCCCCAACCAGGGAATTGAATCCCGGGCCCACGGCAGTGAGAGCACCAAGTCCTAACCACTGGACCACCAGGGGATTCCCTATTTCTGATTATTAACTCCTTTATTTTTCTGGCCACATTTTCAGGTGTGCAAAGTAAGAGAAAAGTATTACTGTCAGGTAAAGTCCTACGTGCAGAAAGTAAGGAGCTTTAGACAGCTCTGTGTTAGCCTGAAAATAAAAACTAGAAGCTACGTTTGTGAGCTCCACTTTGGAGCCTTACACATGCTTGCTTCCACTGCTGTCTCTTAGCACCAGTAGTTCTTATATGAATATACAGACCTTAAAAATGACCCTACTGACCCTTTGTCCAAATGAATATGTGCTTGGAGTCTTTTTCCAGTAGTGGTGAGAGGTGGCCTTCACTGACTGGGTCTACTCCTGGCTGATAACGTGCTTTTTGAACAGCGTGGTTCAGTTTGTGTCGGGGCGGGGATGGGGCAGTTTGTAAAGGAGCATGTTCTGCCAGGTAGAGCTGAAACCAGCCCTCAGAAATCAAACCCAGAACCTTATTGTGTAACCTGTCCCCAGTTCTTCCACACTAAAAGCTGGCTTTCCTGTTGACACCAGTTTCACTCATTTGAAAAGAGTTCCAGCTTTGGGATTTTTCAGGCTTTAAACTGTGGTTCCTGCATATGGAAATGGCTGCTTGTGATCCTGCCCTGTTTTCCTAGAGGAGCCCAGAGACCTTAATAAGTGGGGTTATGCGGGGAGAAAGTGGGAGGACTGGCGATAGACACAGGATTTGAAGAGAAGGTGGGTGGTGAGGCCAAAAAAATTTGATGACGTCATCTCTTCCCCCAATGCAAGCATCGTGCAGAATTAATATTTTACCTAATGTTATTTTACTGATATGGACCCATGGACTCTGTAGACTCAGAAACATTGACTAAAGGGTAACAAAGAACAGACATCTCCTCACCCCCCCTCCCTCCTTTTCTTTTGCCTCTGCTTGCCTAAAATGTTTAATAAGACTTTGAAAAGACAGCATGGACTTTTTTGTATGTGGAGGGGGGTGCACTGATGGCAGCAGAGTTTTCCAGACGTGAGTGCTGGAAATTAAGAGACTAGATGTTGAGAGAAACTCTAATCCCTAGTATCAGACCTTCAGATCCGAGGTGCTCATCTTTCGTGCTATGTTGCAACTCTCTCCAAGAAGTGCTCCCCGAAGGGAGGCCTTGCAGACATGGCCTTTAGAGCACTTGGCTTATGTGTGAACAAAAATACATTCTTTGCTATTGAATCTACTGTTCTGCACAGTCTCTTTGCACTTGACTTTCCAGTTGTCCACTTTGTATGGAAGAAATCCTGTGGCACAGGCCTGAGGCTTGGTTAATTTTTAGAATTTTTTTGGTTACCTTGATTTTGATTTGCCTGATTTTCTGAAGTGCTTGATTTTACTAAGCCTGACTACAAAAGTGCTTTTACTACGTGGACTTTTGAGACCAAAAGGAGTAAAATTATATACTTCGTATTAGACAAAAATTCTGCGACTTTGATCAAACAGTGGTTCCTTAAAGTATTTCCAGCTTGGTTACCAAAGTCTGAAACACACATATCTTGATCATTTAAAGTAGACTTCTAATTTTTCTAATTAGGGAAAAGTCCCAAAAGCAAAATAATATATGTAATATTCTAGAAAATCTGGCCTAGTGGGCATTTACTATATCAGTCTTCAAGGAATTAGCCTCATCTGAAGCATTTTTTGTGTCTTCGGGTTTTTAGTGCTGCTGCAGTGATTAATAGGACCACTTGGGACTTAACCAAACAAATCTAAGCTCACTCTAATTGTTAAGTATTTTTAGAGGCAATTTATTTGGAAAGAATGACAAAGACATACGAAACTGTTTTCATAAATATTACTGAAAACTAAATCATATTAGAAAATGTTATACAAATTGAAATTTGAACCTTTTGAACAAATAATTTTTCATTTCCATTACCCAGAGAAAGCTGGGAATGTGGAAAATGGATGACTTGTTATTTATTTATTTATTTATTTTTATGAATTTATTTTTGGCTGTGTTGGGTCTTTTTTGCTGCGTGCAGGCTTTTCTCTAGTTTCGGCGAGCAGGGCCTACTCTTCGTTGCAGTGTGCGGGCTTCTCACTGTGGTGGCTTCTCGTTGCGGAGCACGGGCTCTGGGGCGTGCGGGCTTCAGTAGTTGTGGCGTGTGGGCTTCAGTAGTTGTGGCTCGTGGGCTCTAGAGTGCAGGCTCAGTAGTTGTGGCACACAGGCTTAGTTGCTCCGCGGCATGTAGGATCTTCCTGGACCAGGGCTCGAACCCGTGTCCCCTGCTTTGGCAGGCGGATTCTTAACCACTGCACGACCAGGGAAGCCCCATGACTTGTTTTTTAAAGGGCAAGAAAATTAGGGCAGCTCTTTCTAGAATTTGAAAAATGTTAAAATCTAGATGCAGCCTATGAATCTCTATTAGTATGGAGAAAATGAAGACCCAGGAAGATCTGGATCAGATTAATTTCAGTGGATTATGTGTAACAGTATATTTGACAAATCATGGTCTTTAACAACTTTGATATCAGTGACTAGCTTGGGCAAGTTATTTAACTTCTCTGACATTGAGCTCCTCATTTGTAAAATGAAACTAAGAGTTTGGTGGTGGGGTGGCATTTACTCTGAATCAGGCACCTTCGTATTACTGTAGGTAAGTGGTAAAAGTTAATTTCCGTATTCTAATTCCTTATTCCCCATTGCTTGATAGAATGCGTTTAAGGAATGGGCCTAGGTGAACAATTAGACAAGTACTGTTGCTGAATGCTGTGGAAAATCCTTAAACCTTTTGGGTGGTCTCATTACATATTTCGGAAAATTATTCTATATATGTGCTCTCTAAAAGCACTTTAAAGTCTCTTCGGAAATCCCTGACTCACAGGACAAAGTGAATCGCTGCAGTAGGGGAGTCTGCAAGCTAGTGAAGCAGCAGGGACCCTGTGATCGGGAACAGTTTCCCCCATAACTGTTGTTTTTCCTCTTAAACAGGTGGTTCCATCAAGGTCCTAATCCCTACAGCGGAGCCCAGGACTGGCTTTACTCGGGCAGCTACTGGGACAGAAACTACTTCAATTTGCCTGACATTTATTAAAACATAGACAAGTTGGGGCATTTGGCTAATCTACAGATAAGACTTAAACCTGTGTTTTAAAATTTTCTTCTTTGATTTCTACTCATCTTTTGAAAAGAGAAAAAGTCCTCTCATGATAACTTGCATTTCACCCAACAAAAGTAGGGCATAAGGTGGATACTGGTGATGAAAGTCTTTGGAAAAATGGGTAATTTTGCTACTATTTTATCTAGAGATATGGGAAACTGTTGGAGAATATGCTTTTTGATGGTTGCCATATTCACTGAAGGTTTATACCTAAATGTAACTTTAGCTTTATGGAATTATATAGTAACCCAAATCAAGTTATTTTGAATATTTTTAGGCTGTCATGCTTGAATGTTTTAGATTTAACTTTGAAATGTTTAGAATTCTCCTATATGATGTTTATATGCTCAAATATAGAGGTTATGCCATCTTGTAAAGACTGCATTGAAAAGATGGCTTTTCTTCTTACTAATCCTCTCAATTTTACCCCTTCCCACCTCTAAAAAGAAAAATAATCCTGAATGTTCAGAAGAGAGATTCCTGATTTGAAAATTCTAAACTGGAAAAGGTATTTCGTTTGCTTATTTTAGTGCTCTGATTTTACTTTTACAATGTTCTATAATTAATGTCATCAGAATTCAAATGTTTGAGTTGTACATGTTTGAATTGAAAATATGTATAAAACCTAGCAATTCACAAAAATACCCCAGAAATATAGATTTTAGTCACCATCATTACATAATGAGAAACCTTTTTAAATGCTTCAACTCCCAGTGGCAAATGCCACCAGAGAAATTCAGTTGTACTCATGTATTGTAAGTATCAGACTATATAAAAGGAGGTCTTGTGCATTTCAAGTTTGCAAGGCACCTGTGTACTTAAGATACGTATGGAGACCTACTTGTACAGTAGCTTTGCCCCTTTAATTGGGGTACATTAATCTTACGGTATTTATCTACCCAACCCCAGACTGAGATATTGCTCCAGGGGGCCTTAGGTAGCTGCCAGTAAGTTATTTTAATGGCTGTCGTGAAGTTAACAAGTGTTATAATGAAATAATCTACCTGATGCTAAATAAAGGCTTTAGAATGTTCAAAACAGTGTGGTCTCTTTTAAACTTTGAAATATTCTAATGCTGCACTTAATAGGATGCCAAATTGTCAGGTGTCCTTACAAGAAAGTTAAGTCCTTGTGCTGCCACCGTCCCCAGGGCCAGAGCTCACCCCCGGGCTCACGTGCTAAGTAGGCAGTTAGCACTCACTGTTCTCTGGGTAAATACAGTATTTATTAGAGCAAGGTACCACTGTCTTCACTTGGTGTGAATGCCAAATACAGAATTATCAAGTGGAATACCTTGATAGTGGAAAGTTTTTTTTTACAATGTATATGAGCATTGGAAAATGCTATTGTGTCATATCACAAGTCTGAAAATATTTAGGACCTGTTGTGTTCAGATGTTTGTACACTGCCTAAATTATAAAATAAGCAAGGCGAGGAGGTTTTGTGCTTGCATGAAGTTTATTGATATATTACGCTTGGTGGCAGACTCCACCTTGAAGGTCAGCTCAAACAGTGTCATCTTCGGCACCTGTTAGGAATAATGTAAATAGTGACTTGTTTAATCATAAAACTGAACATGTAAAATGAGTGGATGATCAGAAATGCAGGTTCTAGCCTGCTCTCCTGCTAAGCTCTTAACTATGTTATCTGTGCACTAAGATATCCTAGCACCTCGTGCCCAAAATGGCCATTTTGACAGAAGTCTAAAGGGTAGGAGTAGGTAAATGCTCATAGTCCTAAGATATTTTCAAAAGTCTCCTTAAGTATAGTAACTAACTGTGGTACTTGAACCTGCCTAAAACTGAAATCTAGCTTTTGTCCGTCAGACGTGCAGCTGCTGTCATTCTTCTGGCTCCCCACTGAACTTTCAGCCCCCGTCTCTTCGTTTGGGAGGCAGGGCCCTGAGTTACGTGGTCCCCTCTTCACGTCTGACTTCACCGTATGTGCTCTCCCCAGCTCCTCCCAGCCTGTCTCCTTGCGGCCAACTTGCAGAGTCTTAAGCCCCATGCTCTTTCCTGCCCTTGGCCTCTGTCTGTGGGCTCCTTCTCCTGTGCAGACGTCAGTTTACATCTATGCCTGAACACCCCATCTAATAGAGGGCCTGGATCAGTACTACTGGTTTTCTTCCTAGTATCATTTACTTTCCTAAGGTGTGGCTGCATGTTTTGCTTGCTCTGCTGTACGTACACACCTGGGGAAGGAGAGGCTAGTGCTGTATGTGGTAGTAAGTACTGGTTGAATAAAAATTTTTTAATGATTTGTGAGTGATAAAAACTTATCTATGGTTAACACCACTTGTCCCTTTAGCTCATGAATGTGTTTCCAACCTATCCATTCTGCTGTAAGTATTCACTGTACAAGGGAGCAGACTTACCGCATTGACTGGGTGCTCCATATATAATCTCTCACCTTGTCCTCCCCGCCCCTTAAACCTGCCAACTAGATTATAAAATTCCCACATGAGACTGTCTTGTCTGTATGTTAACCCGTCCCTTTGGCATCTTCTGCGGGGCTCAACACAACGCCAGGTTTTCGGAGGTAGCTGAGGCGGTCGCTTGGTTACGTGTTTTAGGCACCAGACCCTCGGTGTGCGGTGCAGTGCGCCTGCCGTGTGCTGAGTAGTAACGTGGTAGGGAGGTGGGGCAATCACCACGTCGGATCCGAGCGCACCCCCCGCTCACTGCGTGTCTCAATTCAGTGTCTTAAAATACCTCAGTCTCTAGGTCAACAGATCAACCTGCTTGAAAACTCAAGTGTGTTAAGGCCCACATATCATGGGAGGAGAATTTACCTGCCAGTTTCAAGTTTCTGCTCTGCGAACATTGGCAGTAGTCACAGTTATTTCTCCAGCAATACCGTAACTTCCAAAGGGAGGACATTTGTCACCAAATCCTGAACGTTTTTTGGCTACATCTTCTACCGGGAAAGCGACAGAAAGAAAAACTGGACTTTGTGGTCTGGGGACATCTTGTCCACTTGTAGGAGGATTAGCATTCTGGGGATTGGGGGTGTGTTTCTGGAATTTCTGATCTGCAGGAACAGCAATGGGTACTTGCACTGCAGCGTATCTCTTCAAGGCATCTGACTGGGAAACAGCGTGTCCAGGAACAGGCTTCCAATCCTGTGCTTCCTGAACATTTGAGCCCACTAAAATAAAAGGCGGGGCACTGGTCTTCTTACTGTCCATCATCCCGTAAGTTGGAGAAGTAACTTTTGGTGGATGCTGCAGAAACTGTGGATCCTTAGAATTAGGTAAATAGAGGGTTGCTTGGGGGAAAGACCCAGGTGCAGGTGGTGGTGATGGGCGACTTTGTTGACTCATATCAGTTAGACAATAAAGGGTCCACATGTTAGAATATGGTGGTGGTTGTCCTGCTTCGCTTGCTGCTATTGCTATAAAAAAAAAAATTTGCAGGTGTTAAAGATTTGGTCTCTGTATCAGGCGCTATGCACAGAAATGGTTTTTTTACATATAAACAAACGGCTGTAGTAATATGTGCCATAAAGCATGCTATAGAGAGGGCTAAATAAATGGTGTTTGGTAATGTGAAAGAAAAGAGATTCTCTACAGTCAAAAACGAGAACAGTGTTGTGATAGCCAGTGGCACGGACACTAGGGTTGTGGCTGAGAAGCAATCTCATTCTAAGTTGCTGTTTCCAGGAACTTAACTGTAGACATGGCTTCTGCAGGGTCCTCAGAGGAAATGGAGAATCAACAATTCTGGCTCTACCAAAAAAATCAACTGAAGAGTGTGTTAAGCCATTGAAAAAAGCATTAAAAAAAGCACTGATGTGTCTGCATAGTGATTGTTCTCTTTACGGAAGAAGTCAGCACTACGTGTCATCTTTTGATCACATAATCAAGGACCTCTGGCCCTTTGCAGGCGGCATCGTCTCCCATCAGTTTGTCACTACACACAAAACATCACATAATCTAGGACTCGGAACCTGAGCACTGCTCCCTCTTCGGCAAGGCTTGAAATCATAGGTCCTGGGTGGCAGTAGAAGGCTGGTTGGTCGCACAGTGGATCTTTAAGTAAAAACAGGTCTCGGAGGGCCGTCCGTCTACTTACACCAAGGCATCTACCGTGTCAAGTTAGACTTGCCTAATTGAAGACAGTGCCGTCTTGGAGAACGAGTCCCAGAAGCTGGGACGGAGGAGCAAAGGTTCCTGATGGAGGAGCTGCACTTGGCCCAACTGTGCTGAGTCACCCTCTGAACACGGCACGCATCCCTAGTGCAGCTTTGTTTTCTTCCCCAGAAAAGAAAATAACACTATGCACACAATTAAGCTGTGTTTTCAATAGCTTCAGATGCTTTCAACTGATAGTTCTGGAAGCTAATTAAAAATGTGCACGAGCCCAGTCTTCAGGTTTTTGTGAAATGCCCTTCGTGCTCTGGACATAGTGAAGCACTTGGGAAGAGTAACTTGGGAGGGAAGTGCTGCTTTAGGCCACAAGTGTAATGCCAGCCCCACAGACTACGTTCCAACACTGCCCTCTGCCTTTTCAGCTGCGCAGAATCCGTCACACTGCCAGACAGAATTTGATCTCTAAACACCTGCTGTGGTAACACTTTTTTATCATTCTGGCTCTGGTAAGAGTCAAGGGTGAGAGAGTTTCTGCAAAAGGAATGGCGGGGTTGGTTCCTGCACGTCCCACCTCCCTAAACGGATAAGGGCCGCTGCACTTGCCTAGATGGATTGGGAGGGTGAGCAGACCAAATGCCATAATTAGATCGAGATGGGAGGTCAAACCGTGTCTGTGTCACAGGAAAGCGATAGTGATAGTTCAGCAGCCAAGAAAGCAGCTTGATTTGGGCGCCTGTTGGGGAACCGATGGAAGGAAGCCGGCCAGCTTCGCCGCGTCCATCCTTTCTGCTGCTGCTAGCTCCCCGCTCCCCTGGGTGACAGAACTTCAGCTTGACCTTTCCTCTCTCCATCCAGCTATGAAGCCGCTCCCTCAGCTGCGGGAAGCTCCCAGGCGGGACGTCAGGGCTTGACCAGCCCCCAGACCAGGTTGCAGAGTTCTCCCACCTCAGCGCAAAAGCAGTCAAACGCACCACCATTTCTTTCACGTTTTTAATGCCATCGCCTGTGTAAATACTTTGTCGTCATTTGATTTTACTTTTACAGGTGAGAGATTTCAAACCAACACCCCTTAGTTATGGTTTTGCAGGAGTATCCAGATCACATGAACGTGTTTTACAGCTGACAACAGGCTCTACCATTTTGCACCACATAGTATGTCCAAAACAACACGAAAGTGCTAGATGACCGAACTTTGAGGCCAAGCAGTGGTGACGTTGCTTTAAAATCACTCATCTCGTAAGAGTAAAATCTCAGATACAACAAAGTCTTTAAATAGGTTTGGCATTTTAACTACTACTAAAAACAAAGCTTTTTGACCAATCTGCAGGGAGCCTACCTAGATGGTCACCTGAAATATAGATGTCACTGGAAGCACCGTTTTAAATTTTGTAAGTAATTATCTTACCTGGCTCCGTCAAACCTTGTTTAGGTGCTACTTCCCATTCTGGTTCGATTTCTGGTTCATTAAGACCTGGAACAGGAGGTTGGGGGCCACTAGATGATCTTACGGACGCACCTGAGCGCACTACTTGTGCAGCTTCCCCTGAGAGCGCGGGTTTGACCTCCGTCTCCTGGGACGCACGGTTTTCCCATGAGTCCTCCTGCCCAGCACTGCCAGGGGCCAGCGCAAAGATGTCCACTTCAAGGTGCACAGATATTTCAGAGCTCACTGTTGTGGCAGAGCCGTCTGCCTCCACATGTACTGAGGAGTCATATTTTGCACTCTCCAACTGCACAAAGTTTGCAGAACCCACAGATTTTTCAGACACGTGTGAGGCTGTCTTGCCTACTACAAGTATGGGACTAAGGGGTGGTGACTGCTCATTTCCTTTAAGACAAGCAACATGATCAGAAAAGGGGATAACTGTTTGTTCCAGTATTTGCTCAACATTAGTAACTCCTTCGATCACAGGCTCATCTTTATAGATAGATGCTATGTGCGTGGTGGATGGCACCTCAATAGCAGCCTGCAAAGGGACCTGAGGAGCTTGACTGTGAGCAGGAGGTTCTTGTTCATCCTGCAAGGGGAATGAGGAAGCCATTGGTGGTTCAGCCTTATGGTGTTTAGGTTTAGAACCCAAATCTACATGGACAGATGTCTCGCTCAGAACCTGCACTGCTGCCATCTCTCCAGAATGCACAGGAGTGGCCACCACATCATCTTCAGCAGCCTCTGAGCTCAGCATCTCCTCGGGAAAAACGGGCATACTTGTTGCCACGTCCACCATTAAAATTTCAGAGTGATGTGAATGAACCGAGGAAACATTACCTAACATCTGAGCAGCAAACTGAGCTGGGTCTGCAGGGACATAGGCCAGCTCGGGTGAGACAGCTGCTGGCGACGGCGGTGAGGCCGGGGTGGCATTCTCAGGGGCGGTCGGTTTCGAAGGAGCACGAGCTACTTCAGGGGCGCCCTCAGGCTCTGAGAGCAGCTCAGCATGAACTGACGGGAACTGCGTGGTTTTGTTGCTAAGCTGTGGTGCAGTTATGTTGTCCTCCTCTGTATCCGTAGATTTTTCCATCCATTTAGGTTCTTGGGAAACTGTAGATGTTCTTTCTGGCTCTTTCACACATTCTGGTTTCTTCTCTTGTGCCATTCCTTCTGACCACTTCTCCCCTAAAAAAATGAGAGTTAGATGGGTTAATAAGTACTTATTCCCCAAAAAAGGAATTATGAAGAAAGCATAGGTTGAGCTTTCAAATGTCAATATATACGCAAGTACAAAAGAGTTTTGCTTTAGTTTCCAACATCTGTAACTTCACTGTGGGCAAAACAAAACCTTCCTGTCCTTATCCACTCAAAAGACAACTCGGTTCAGTTCCTTAGAAATAAGTGACTCTAACACTCAGATACCACCTTGAGCTGGTCAGCGTCAGGGGAAAGATCATAACTGCCTAAAAGTAAGCGGAAAACGTCCATGGAAAAAGCTCCTGATCCAGACTTCCACACGAAACTGGGCAAAGAAAAAAACACTTCGTAACTTAGTAATGAAACAAATGCTGTCGTATGATTAAAGGCATTCTTCAGTTTAAGAAAATTGGTATATAAAGTTCAACTTAATGAATTGGAAAACTAGGGGACTATAGAATATTTTTACGTTAGGAAACGTCATGTTTTCTATTCTAAAAATGGTAGCACCTGCTGGTAAGGTGTGATAATACAGCCGAAGCACTGACCCAGAAGAGCAGCAGATAGACAGCTCTGGTTCCAGAAGTAGGGCTCAGTGAATCCTCAGGCAGGAGGAAAAAAACCATGGCTTAGAAGGTCAAGACAACTGATGACATATAGAAACCCCTAGAGCTAGAAAACTGCTGTAACACCATCTTCTGGACTCAGCGTTCTGCTTGTCACTCACACGTCTAACCTCATCAGACATTTTCACATCTGCTTACTTTACTGAGGATTCTCTCTTTGGGGAAGCATTTACCTAATATCATGAAATCTGCAGGAAAAGGAGAATTTGCCTTACAAGAACATACTTGCTTCAAGTCAAAACTTTGGAAGCATGTCTTCATGGGTCCAGCTCTTTTCCAAAGAACAGTGTCCTCCAGGGTCTCCTTCTACATTAGCGGCTGATTTTTTGTAAACTCGAATCAGGGGTCTAATTCTGGACATGGATACCACACAAACGCTCACATGCTAAGAAAAGTTTCAAAAAGACAGAAAAGCCACATCTACTCTTACCTCCCTCTGCTTCTAGAACAATGACCTCATTTTCTAACCAGCCACCTCCTCAGGACTTCCCCACCCATTTCCAGTCAAAGCCCTTTACCCACTAATACACTTGACTGTTTGTGATGTGTGTAAAATACACTAGGCATTGTTGAGGATGGAAAAATTATTAGGACAAGACCTCATAAAGCTTAGGGGAAATAAGATATACAGATATTACAGGTTAAAAGTGTAAGTACTTAACAAGGGTACCATTTAAGACCTATGGAAGCTCAGAGGAGGAAAAGATATCCTCTGGCTGGAGGAATAAGGGAAATTTTGTTTAAATAAGCCTGGCCTTACGCTTAAGATAAAGCTGCACAAACTGTCTGCCCATCACAATGAGGAAAAGCCAGATAAATGTCAAAATGATAACTATGAGCCCATCAGAGAGCAGAGTCACAAGGCAGTCAAGTAATCTGATTTCCAAAGAGTAACCAGCCCTTCCAAGGAGAGAAGGGCCACAGAACTCTCATCTGTGGCAGGGCCTGGAAACGTCACCACCATACCAGCTGGTAAGGTATCAGCTAAAATCTTAATGAACTGATGAAAGCCAAATGTGGGCTAAGATGTCTGTCTGGAATAGTCTGGGACTCCAGACACAAGAAGTTCACACTCACAGGCACTTTTGTGGAAGACGGAAGCAGGGTAGAAGGCCAGAGGGGAATCCTACATCAACAGCAAACAGAGGGCTCCTTCCTACCCCTGGGGCAGAGGCAGGAAACACTAGCTCAAGACCACAGATACGAGACAGAGATTGCTGCGGACAACTGACAGGAACACTGAGAAAGCCCCATCCTCAATGCCTGGTGCAAAGATCACCTAGGTCAGAGAATCCCTGCCCCGAGAGCCCAGGACCAGCAAAGAGGAACAGCAGCTGCCCCTGGAGGGAGGGGCAACAGTGTGGGGAGAGATGCCCTCAGTGAGGCCGGCTGGCGGGGAAGGCCGAGGGCAAGGTCAGGCACCCACCGCTAAAGGAATTTGAGGCCCGTGGAACAGTGAAGGTAGGAGAGCCACCACGAAGCCCAAGCCCAACTTCTCACTAGACTCACCTAGACACCTACACAGCAGTTCAAGGCCTCTACAACACTCTTTTCCCCCACAAGGACCTAAATTCCCCAAGTACTGATTTACTTCCCCTGAGAGTTTTCAAGAACCCAACCAATTTAGGGACTAGATCACTGCAATCCCTAGATTGCCTGCATGCGACTCATGTGATACATCACTTACACGATAGGAATTCAGCTTCTGTGGAAAGGGCCACTTGCCCTTTTCAAAGTATCTCACAGGCTTGTCATGCCTGGAATCATATCTAGGAGCTTAATCTTTAGGTTTAGTATTTTTGCCTCTAGAAGTCCCCTATTAAATAACCATTCTGGAAAGGTAAAGCATTATATAATTATGAATCATAACTCATCAGAGAATTTATGATATTGCTTCCTTCCCCACAACTTTTTCATAGTAAAAAGGTGTATGAGAAGATCTGGGTTCAGTCCTGACTGTGATTGAATAGATGCATGGCCAAGTCAACGGTTCTGAGCTTCAACCTCCTGGTGTGCAAAATGGGGATTTTAATTCTGACCTCACTGAGGTTTTGTAGAGATTAAATGGAGTCATTCACCTAAAAGTGTTCTATAAACTGTAAATCACATATAAATGGGGAAAGAATAAATCAACACCTAGTTAAAAAAGTTTTGAAATGTGATATCAAATTAAAAATTATAAGCCTCACATCTTTAAATCAGCTTTGATTAAAATTAATTGGCAATTTCATAATCTGGATGATAAAATGCAGGGTGTTTTTTCCCATTTATAATATATGTATTTGTATATATACATACATACATATATGTCATATATACTATTTTTAATAGATATATTTCATCACTGTAACATTACATTGAGATCAAATACCTTAAGCTTTAACAGTGTTTTTGAAAATGTAAAGCACTAGATGAACCATTTGGTTTTGTTTAGAATACATGACAGAATGTTAGCAAACATACACAAACAAGTTATCACATAATTATATTGCGTTCCTGTTGATATCTATTATTACAAAAGGTAAAGAGCTTTTCTCTAATGTTTTAAGGTCTGTTTAACAGTTCCAAAGATTGCTGACTTGTAACATTGAGATTATGTTTGTGTAGGAAACTATTTCTTAAAGTTGTAAACTAGGTTTGCTATAGGTTGATCTTACATGTCAACCTCATGAAGATGAACTCAGTATGACGTCAGTAATCTGGTTTTACTTGAACTACAAAAAAAACAAAAAACTGCATGAACTCTCAGAATTACATACATCACTGAAGGCACTTCTTCCTCTAAAACATTTCTTTCTAAGTTTAATAAATGACTGATTAAAACTCACTGTAGAATCCTGATTTTCCATGAAACCAATCAGATAGATACATTCCAAGCATACAGTATTTCTTGGAATAGGCAGAACTCACGTGGAGACTTGGGGTGCTTGGGGCATGATCAGGGAAGAATAAGGAAAAAGGCATGTTCTGGCACTGAAGGGAAATCTGAAAGCTGTCCCAGACAAGAGGAGAATATGAAGCAGGACATAATAGGAGATGGGAGAAGTGATTAATAGGAGAGGGGAGAGGAGAGGACTGCAGGAGGGAAACTCACAGGAGTGCTTGGACTCAAGAATTTGAAGTAAGGTACATATAGTTTTAAAAGTTTAAAAGAGAAGAAGATTC
This sequence comes from Delphinapterus leucas, assembly GCF_059928025.1. NCBI lineage: Eukaryota > Metazoa > Chordata > Mammalia > Artiodactyla > Monodontidae > Delphinapterus > Delphinapterus leucas. The sequence goes on along the minus strand of NC_143142.1, from coordinate 40,398,551 downwards.
CAACTACTGTGTGTTGAACTGATTGGAATGATGAACACCAGTGACTATAAAGTAGGTGGTCTGTTTCTTTTCTCTCCTTTCTCTCTTCTCTTCCTTGTATTCATTCTTTAGTCACCAATCCTTAATTCCTATTATATGATAGACACTGGGGAATCTCCTAAATAGTACAGTCTGATTAGGGTTAGAGGCACATAAACAGATGACAATGTGATCAGTGCAGTGACTGAAATATGTATTGGATACAGTGGCTTTTAGGTAATTTTTGTTAAGCTTAAATGAGAAGGGGCAGGTGTGAAAGGGGCCCCACACAACTGCCCCATCCAAGATGCCAAAGAGCCCCTGCAGAGTACAGGTGTAAACCAGCCCTGTGCATTCTGATTTCCCTTATCAGAAAATTTATCAGTCTCCCTTGGCCAATGGGACAGAAGTGGAAGTCTGCTAGACTTCTTAGATTTTACTTTTTTAATGAAAGAAAAAAGTATCATTGATGCCACCACTTCCTCCTCCTTCCTGATTTATACATGGATATAATGCCTAGAGCAGTGGCATGAGGCTACGAACAAAATATGCTAAGAATGATAAAGCAGAGAACCTAGATAATTGATGCTTTATTATTATAATATCAGCAGCAGAATGAACAGCACTTCCAGATACCTTGTTTTTCACTGCTAATTGGTTTTCTGTTACTTGCAGCTGAGTACTTTCCTAATATGAGGCATAAGTTAGAAGTTGTAAAGCAGGGACTTCCCTGGTGGTGCAGTGGATAAGACTCCACCTGCCAGTGCAGGGGACACGGGTTCGATCCCTCATCAGGGAAGATCCCACATGCCGCAGAGCAGCTAAGCTCGTGTGCCACAACTACTGAGCCTGTGCTCTAGAGCCTGCAAGCCACAACTACTGAAGCCCGTGTGCCTAGAGCCCGTGCTCTGCAACAAGAGAAGCCACCGCAAGGAGAAGCCTCTGCACTGCAGCAAAGAATAGCCCCTGCTCGCTGCAACTAGAGAAAGCCCACGCACAACAACGAAGAACCAACACAGCCAAAAATAAATAAAAAATCAAATCTTTAAAAAAAAAGGGCTTCCCTGGTGGCACAGTGGTTGAGGGTCTGCCTGCCGATGCAGGGGACACGGGTTCGTGCCCCAGTCCGGGAGGATCCCACATGCCGCCGAGCGGCTGGGCCCATGAGCCATGGCCACTGAGCCTGCACGTCCGGAGCCTGTGCTCCACGACGGGAGAGGCCACAGCAGTGAGAGGCCCGCGTACCGCAAAAAAAAAAAAAAAAAAAAAGTTGTAAAGCAACGTGAATGAGGGGGATTGTGGTATATGCTGCTTTTTAGATACCATGTCTGTTTTTATTCTATGAATTATGTATCCATTTTAATATCCATTTTCTCATTGGGTATTTAAATATGTTATCTTAAGATTTATCAAGGTGATCCGTTTGGATTTTCTATATCACGTCATCTGTGAATAAAGTACTTTTACTTCTTCCTTTCCAATATGTATACCTTTTTTTCCCCCCGACCTTACTGCACTGACTAGAACCTACAGCACAGTGTTGAATAGAAATGGTGATGTCAGACATATCTATTCCGGTTCTAATCTTGATGGGAGAGTACTCAAAATTCACCATTTAGTATAACGTTAGCTGTAAGTTTTTATGCATACACGTTATCAGATTTAGGAAGTTCCCTTTTTATTTCTTGTTTGCCTGTAAACTTCTTTAGAAGTATTTCTTGTAGAGCAGGTCTGATGGCAGTGGATTCTCTCAGCTTTTGTCTGCCTGAGAATCTCTTTATTTTGCTTTCATTTTTAAAGGATATATTCACTGGATATATATTCATTCTAGGTTGGCAGCTTTTTGCTTTTAGCACTGTAGAGATGTCATTCCATTGTCTTTTGGCTTCTGTAGTTTAAGAAATCTGCTATTTGTCTGATTATTCCCCAGAAAGTAATGTGCATTTTGCCCTGCCTGTTTTCATGATTTTGTCTTTTTCAGCAGTTTGACCATGATATACTGAAGCGTGGATTTCTTTGTTTTTATACTGCTGTGGGTTTACCAAACTTTTTGAATCTGTAGGTTGATGTCTTTCAATCAAATAATATTTTTCCATCTACTCTTTTCTCCTCTGACTCCAATTACATATTAGACCCTTTGATCATGTCTCACAAATGTGTCTTACACTCTTATTTCTTACTTCAATTTGGATATTTTCTATTGCCATGGTTTTTTAGTTTCTAATTCTGTCTTCTGCTAGTAAAGCCATCTAATAAAAATTTAGTTTGCAACTGTGAAATAACCATTTGTTTCTTATTTTAAGATTCTTACTCTGTTGAAGTTCTCCATCTTATGTAGTCCTTATGTAGTAATTCTAATATTTGGATCTTCTTTGGGTCTGCTTCTACAGAGTGTTTTATTTCTTAATTATTAGTCACTTCCTCCCACTTCTCTGAATGAATGGTAGTTTTTAATTGTATGCTGGAAATTGTAAATGACACATTGTAGAGACTCTGACTATATTGTTTTCTTCTAAATGGTGTTGGTCTTATTCTAATAATGGCAAATCTGATCCTCCTGAGACTTCATTTTACATTTTGTTAAAACAGACATATTTCAGCTTTGTTCTTACTCCTAGCAGATTGTCTTTATTCCTAGGGTGTGACCTTCCTGGGGTCTCAACTGGATTGCCAGGGTTTCAGAAAACTCTCTTCATTTTGGCTGGGCCCAAACTCCAAAGCCTCCCCCAACACTGTACCACTTCTGAAATCCCTACCTAGCTTTCAGTCTTCCAACAGCTCTTCTCTGCTAAGCCTTCACAAGCCTTACAGTCCAAACATGAGCACTTAGGAATTGCCCCCCCCCCACAAAAAAAAGGAAATAGTTTTGCAGACTTTTGGGGAATCCGTCTCTGCAAATGCCTGCTCTCTGGTGCTTTGTCACCCAAATCCCAGCCACATTAGTAGCTCCAAACTCTGCTTCTCTCTTCCTGGAGAGACTTCCAATCTCTGCTTGGCCTCTATTTTCCTGCCCATGAATTTGAAAAATGACACTGGGGTGAATATGGGGCTCAATTTCTGTGAACCCCATTTCCCAAGAATCCAGACTTTGTTTTATATAATTTCTTCAGCTTTTATGGGTATTTATGATAGGAAGGTAAGTCCAATATTAGCTACTTCATCATAGCTGAAACTGAAACCTCTCAATTCCTCCTAGCACAGTATCTGGCAATGGATAGGAATTTAAATATTTGTTAAATGAAATACTGAATTGGACTTTAAGGATATATAGGATTTGAAAGAAATGGGAGGGAAAGGAACTCCTGGAGGGAGTTAGCATAAGCCAAAATCAAATGATCAAAATCAAAATTACTTTTTTAAAAAATGACAAGTTGTCAGTCTGGTGCATAAGGTCTGTGAAGATATGAAATAAGAGATAATTGCAAAGGTAGGATAGATCTAGCTCATAGAAAGCTTTGCATGCCATGGTCTTATAAAGGGATCAAAATTTACCTACTATAACTTAGACATGCCAGAAAGCATTACTTTACTTTCTCTAGCTGATCTCAAATTGCATTAAAATGCTTACTTCCCAAAGGCAAAATTTATTTGATCTTACTTAAAAATATTTGTCCCTTGCAGTTTAAAAGTCGCTTTGGGTTTATTATTCAGTCTTTTTGGGTATTGCTTTTTTTCAAAGGTTCTCCCCACTTCTGAAGAGGGAATCTGAGTGCTGTGGTGAGCTCTGGCTCTGATCCACATGTTGTCCTTCTCTGCTGGCTCTCAATTACCTCTGGTAGAGGCATAACTCATACTGCCTGTGTTCTGGGTGCCAGTCTCTGACTTCACTGTATTTACTACTCAAGTTTCTACTTTGTGAAAGGTGTGGCCTGTGTGCTTATTTCACTGAAGGACTGAGAGATTCCCTTCCTAATTTGGTCCTTTAGCAATTAAGGCCTAGCTGAAAGTTTATTTTATTCCCAGCTTCAACATTTTGCACTTAGCTCTCTATTAGTGGGTTGAGTCACTTCACTTTTTCCCATCTGGATTACTTGCTGGTCAGCACTCTGGGACAATCTAAACACATCTGGATCCACTAGAAGCCACACACAGGCCATAGGACACAAGAAATATTATCTCAGTCTCATCTGAGAAACACTCTCCATTATTTCTAATCCATTGCTTCAAATGTAATTATTTTATTCAACCAGTATTTACTGAATGTCTGATCATGACAGTTACAGTGCAGGAGCTGAATGTAGCAGGTGATGTGCTAAAGGCAGTACCATGCTAACCACTCAGCTTCTGAGAAGCATGCATTCTTCTAGACAGCACCCAGGAATACAGAGAACAAGCCACCTGCTTGATGAGTCTTAGGGAATTCTGATCATAAATTCCACCTGCCTTCCTTATCACCAGTTTCAATGTCACCTAGCACTTTTCATGCACTACCCACACCCCAGCACCACAATCCCATTGTCAAGAAGGACTTTCCATTTCCCTTTCCTGTGCAGCAGGAAATGGCCTTGTATCTTATCTTTTTTCCTCCCTCCTCTATGGCTTATATAAAGTAAAAACTTGATTCTGGTCATGTTAAGTCTTAAATCAAAACTCAGCTTCGGAAATTCCAAGAAAAAACAGGCTCCTGCAAAACTCTAAAGTGTTAGCTTTTTTATTACGAACTTTGGAAACTCAATACTGAGTAATGACTTCCTTGCTCCAGACTATATTTACCTTTTCCCTACAGTAAATTAATGCTTCAATGGGTAGAGATCAGCAGAGCAAACAGGAAAAAAAATAGAGGTTATCTGAAATCAAGAGTATAGTAATTTAATATTTTTTAGAAGTACCCCTACAACACTAAACAGTCTGGAACAGTATGGAGCTATCAGAGTTTCTGGATAGCAGAGTCAGATACTTAAGGAAGGAAGGTGTCCTTCCTTCATGTAACTGACATCTACTTGTGGCTCCTGACCTCACCTTGGCAGCCTGGTTTACCATCCTAGCTTTCCTGGTTTTACTTATCTGCTTCTTCCCCGGCCCCCTCCTCTCTTAATCCTGACCCTGTGTTTCTGTCTGTAGTCTGACAACCTGACCCCAGTTCTTGACTATACCATTTGCTCAGTGATTTATTTGCGATCTTTAGTATGGACAACTCCCCCAAGTGATTAATCTTACCACATCATTAAAGCACAAAGGACCTAAGCCCCACTCCCAACAACATCGCCAGATAATCACTGCAACTTTTTTTTTAAGTCAAAAAAAAAAAAAGTGAAAATTCTTAACCTTGGTACAAATTACCACCCTGCCAAGGCAAACACAAAACTTGCAGAAATAAGAGGGTCCTTCTGACACAACACTCATCCCTGTTTAGGGAATCAGTATAGCCTTACTTGAAAAAAATGCCCAGGAGAGTACAGAGTACACCAGAGCCTCATAAAATTTAGTATGGATAGTCCTGAGATAGATTTCTTGTTTTTTTAATGAGTGGATAGCTACAAGTATGTGTAATGAATTCTATAAGGCATAAAAATAGCATTTGGCATAAGAAACTGAAAACATATATTATGACTATCTAATATGAATATATAACTCAAGATAATATTTAATGATATGCATAACTGTTACGGTGCTACATAAGAATTGAAACTGGGCTCAGTGATGAGCAGCAGTTTGTAACTCTAATTACTACTCTATGGCCATGCCAAGAACGTCCAGGGTCAGTTAGAAAAGTTAACAGGTAACTCAGTTGGGGATCTAGGTGGGCTAGGCCTTCTTGATTCTTCAAAAGAGGTGGCTATTTCCTGCCTCTGTTGGAAGCCAAGACAGGAATAACACTAGAAACTAGACTCAATTAGGCTTAGGAGGACGGAAGGTGATAGTGGTGTTGAGATCTCACTTACCACTCTCGTGGAGAAACCACTGCCCTCTTCGTGGAGTGGTGAAAAGATCAGAATCAGTACACTCCTTCCTGACAGGAGGAAGAAGTGAAAAGTGGGAGATAATGTGGGGAAAGAGAACTGAGATTTCACTCCGAGTTCAAAAATTTGGGCTTCCCTGGTGGCGCAGTGGTTGGGAGTCCGCCTGCCGATGCAGGGACCATGGGTTTGTGCCCCGGTCCAGAAAGATCCCACATGCTGCAGAGCAGCTGGGCCCGTGAGCCATGGCCGCTGAGCCTGTGCATCCGGAGCCTGTGGTCCGCAACGGGAGAGGCCACAACAGTGAGAGGCCCACATACCGCAAAAAAAAAAAAAAATTAAAGGTTTTTCTAGAGGGCTCCTAGTGATCCCTACTAATGAGTCCTACTACTAGGAAGATCTTCATGCACTAGGAAGATCTCAGTTTAGATCCCAACTCTACCAATTAATATTTTAGAAACTTACAAGTTATCTAATTACTCCCAAGCATCAGATTTCTCTTGAGTAAAGTTGTAGTGATGTTACCTACCTTATAAAGTTCTCTTAATTGACAAAATATATTGTAAATGCCTAGGACAAAACAGTTACTCAAAAAATTCCATTCCACTTCTTCCTTCTTTTCCTAGATATACTAAGTGGTAGAACTTGAGACAACAGTTTTGCCTTAAAATATTGCCTGAGTTTCTAATATCCCCTCAGTGATTCATGTGGATTAGTGAAGAAGCTCTCCTGAGAAGACCGAGAAATAGAAAAGCTTTCACTGATTCATCCAGTAGTAAGACCTATTTAATCAAGTTGCAGAAAAATACAAGAGGAGGATCCAAGAAAGTGTTTTACATGAGCTGCTTTGGAAATGAGCACATGTGGGTGAAACGCCACAATGGAGGCCTGGATAGAGCCAGGCTCTGGAAAATGGGAGAAAAGATGAGAGATGACAGAGAAGTGAGAAAAGGTGCTCTCGTGTCTGGTTCTTTTCCTCTTCCCTCCTTCATCACCTGCCTCTGCAAGAAAGTTTGAATGCAATGGGGAGATGGGTAAACACTATTGGTCCTATGATGAGGCCTACCAAAAATGGGGCTCCTTCTAGGAAAAATCCCAGAATGGAGGGTTTGAATAAAATAAATGGTATGTGCAGGATATACTTATCTCCATACTTTCCATGCATACGGGCAGCTTGGTAGTAATGCTGCTAGGCAGCAAACTAACCAGTTGGAAATAACTTTGGGGGATACATCTGATATCTGGGAGATGAGTGGGGACCAGTGCATCAGGGATGGTAGTTTAGCTCTTGCTCCTATCACCAAGTTCTAATAACTGGTGCTGTCTTTTTTTTTTTTTTTTCCTGCTGTACAGCAAAGTGATTCAGTTATATATTACTTTTATATTCTTTTCCGTTATGGTTTAACACAGGTTACTGAATATAGTTCCCTGTGCTATTCAGTAGGACCTTGTTTATCCATTCTATATATACTAATGAAGAAGTTCATTAAGAAGCCATTTGGCATGACAATAAAAGGCAGACAAAATGAGCCCAATTGATACTAGACCGTAACACTGAATATATTTTCTGGTTATACCTTGTGTTACCTTCCCCAACTCTCTGGGGAAGAAAAAGCAACATTCGTTTCTGCTCTACTGTCTAAAGAGCAATCTGTCTCTACAGCCATACTGTGAGTCTACACTATGTCAATTTCTTTGATATCTACAGTTACTGGAGGAGAAAGGCAGCATTATCTCCTACCCCTTACCTCCATCGAAAGCATGGCTGCTCCATTAGTTCAGTCTGTTAATTTTGAACCCTGAGATTCAAAGATGTTACCCTAGCTGGACCAAAATCCACGTCAGTTTAGTCCACTTGCTAAGCTGAATGGTGGGTATACTCTTCAGTAAACAGATTAGCCACAAAGGCTACCACTTAGTTACCTACAACCATAAAGAGTCAGTGATAAAGAGTCACCGACTTTATCACCATTCTCAAACACAGCAAGCCTGCACAGCCAGTCCTCTCAAAGATAGCTCCTGGTATAAAGGACACAAGTACAAAGGCCATAATAACTTTGACCGCCTGGAAGACCAGGCTCATGGGAAGAGGGAGAGTGGTCAGTGTTCCAGCATTTGTCTGTATATCCTGCTGGTGGTAAGCAAATCTCAGACCTCTTTCCTTTGGTAAGCTGAGAATGCCATCAGGACCCTGCAGGGAAGCACCCAGACTAGACAATAAAATATTCCTAAACCACGGCGATTCACTCTCCTACCCCTTGAAATGCTGACTCTTGCTATTCTTAATCTTGTTTTTTGTTTTGGGAGTCTCTTTCACTGTAGATCCACTGTAGACCCTCATGATTTTTACATTTTCCTAGGTCTACCCCTAATTTCTCCCTATCTTGGCTATATTATCTATTAACATCAGTGGCAGAGAATAAAAGTGGCCAAAACTCACTGATCCTACCTTTACTTTTTCTATGGTCACTTCACAATGTTGGTCAGCCAATGTAGCATTATTTAGTTATTTCTCACACTCACCTCAAGTCACCATTTTCTCCACAAAATTCTTCCAAAAGCTTTTCTTACCATTCTTTTAGATATGTGTGCCTGTCCTTGGGGTTTAACTAATATATCCTCTTCTGCTTATATTGATCTTCCCAAATGTTCATAATGTAAACTTTGCCTTTTTCCTTTCTCCCCCTCTGACTTCTTCACTGCTCCTCCATCAACTCAGTTTCATGCTGTTATGTTCACATAAGATAGACATTTACACATATACACGTAAAACAAGTTTTTCTAAGCAGACATACAGCCTTACATCACAGGGACAGGCCAGAGACCACCTTCTATGAAAAACTTATCTCTTCACTACATAAAGAGACTCTTGGAACAGAAAAGATGGTTAGTGACACCTAATCGATGTCCTGTCCTCCAAGCTGGACTGCACTTAAACCATAATGGGGAGAAAAAAAAAGGGTGATTAACCTTTTCTACTAAAATAATCTTCCAAGAAGAGTGTTTCTACAATGTTCCTAAGTGATGTATCTCATTATAATTTGAGTATTACCACAAAATTCAATTCAAAGACAGGCATATTGGAAAGGGCTTGAGTCATAGTTGACACACACTCTTCTAGGTCTCACTGTACCAAATGGTTTGCAAAAGAAGAGTGTTACCTATTTTAAAATTTAGAATCCTCCAAAATGTCGGATCTCAGATTTTTTAAAAAACTGATTCAATAATAAAAATAAAGCATCAGTGTGATTACTTAAACATCAGTGTAATTATTTAAACAGACAATATTTGTGAGCATCACTCTTAAGCTTAAATGTATGCTAGGAATGATGCAATAATTTATAACTAGATTTTTATTAAACTCTTACTACTTACTGTACTTACCTTTTATCTGATGAAATTGTTTAACAAGATCTTTCACATCCAGAGAATTATTTCCTAAAGAAATACAGGAAATCAGATACATAAAACTCCCAATTTAAAATGCTTTCTTTTTCAAAGCAACAAATATATAAAGCAATATAACAAACCTTCTCTAAACATAATAAGTTCTTTGAAATAAACTGCTGCAAACTGGGTGATGTTTGGTGGATTGGTCTTGAGTATGGCTCTGCTAACTCCCTCAAGCAGAGTCTTGAGGCCATAAGGTACGACAAGTCTGGGCCTTGCAGAAATCATTCTGGTGGGATGTCTGTAATCTCAACTATAATGAAGAAACACAAAGTCTTATAAATAGTATATAAGGTTTTTATTAAAAATTTACAAGTTAACTATAGCTTCTAAGAACAAATCTATCTCCTATGAAAATCACTAGCCTTAGTTCTAATCTCTAGGTATTTATTCTAGTAAAATGGGCTAATGTTAATAGTAGTTTTTAAGAAAAGAACTCTACTACCAACAACTTCTTATGTGCAGATGAGCAATCTAGTACTATTAAAGAAACCATGGGAAAAGCCCCGCCAGGAGCTCCAGTATGATATTAAAAACAAAGAACAAAAACAAACCAAACAAAACCTGTTTCTATAAAATTCAGTAAATATTTTGTGCAGTAAAATGTCAAGAAATATAAATCGAGCTCATTTATCTGTGTCCAAGAAACAGCCTTCCAAACCATATGGGAACTGGCTTTTCTATACATTCATCAAATAAAAGTTACAAAGTAGAATTTCTACAAGAAAATGTATTTTTCCTCACTTTTCTAAATACATCCCCAGACACAGATCATCCTTAAGTATACATGTTTTAACTTTAATTTTGTTTTTAATATTCATCTGAGTAGTAACTTGTGGTATTATACCACCCACCACCATCCATACCTCTTTTCTCGTACCTTCCCTTAACCTCTGCCATAGTTTTCCTCTCTCCCTTCTTTTGGCTTTCTGGATTTTAAGTGGTACCAAGGGCATTGCACAGTCTTACCTGTAACTCTTAGCTGCAGAGATTGCCACCCTAAACTGTGTCAGTGTATGTGTGCCCTGTTTCATTCTAAAAAATTATTTAAGAGGGCTTATAAATATACACAAAGAAGAAAATTAAATATTTAAGGAACTCAGTTCAGTGGTTAAGGGGAAAAGTATGGTAGGAAAAATAGGATGAAGCCACAGGTAGTGTCCCAAGACAAGCCCCCTGAATTACCAAGTAGCCATCACATAATAGGAAATGGTTGGTTAAATGATTCAGGTTTCCTGAGATAAAAAACCAAATCAGTTGCTTGGGAGAATCACAGCTCTTCTGGGCACTGAGACCCAGGAGAAATTTCTCCTATGGGTCCTCATAAAGAGAAGAATAGTGTGATATAATGAACCATGTCCTCAACAATATCTCAATATTGCTGGGGCCAAGGGGCACTGTTTAGTTACAGCAGTTATACAAAAGGCCAACCTCTAATAAAAAGCAACTAATAGCAAAATGCTGAATATTTTAAAAGCACATTTCATCTTCCTAAAGGTCAGGAAAAAATGAATATCGCCAGAGCAAAACCTTTGAGAATTAAGGGCACTGTATTCGATCGCCTAATGAAAACTATCAGAGTATCATTCAACAGGAGATTTACTGAATTAAACCATCTTTAAAAAACCAGTAGTGCACCTGTAGCAGGGCCCCATGCTAAATGTTAAGGGATATAGGCGGTAATTATATGGATGATACATATTCACTTCATTTATATTTTTTATATATATATATATGTGTGTATATGGACGTATATATATGTCCATATATACATATATACACATATGTATTTTTAAGTACATCCGTTGCACCCCAGTGCGCGTTGAGAGATGGGTCATGATTTGACAGTGGCTCACCGGTAGCCACGACGGAGCTTACAAAACACCCATTCTGTAGTCAGCAGTTGGTGCTACCGACCATGGGGAGAACGCCCACGCAGAGATCCTCGATTTGCCGCACCCCTCCCCCTCCCCAGGCTTTGTGAATGGTGCGGAGCCGGAGCCGTTTAGGGCCCCGGCCCCAGGGATGCGGGGCATCCTACGACGCAGCTCCTTACAAAGAGCTGTCCTCGACAAGATGAGACACGCTGTGACACCGATCCTCAACTACATCAACGGATAAAGTCACGAGTACAGACGTTGAGGGTTGTTTCAAATGACAGCTCACTAATTCTGCTCAAACTTCTCCTTGTGTATTTGACAAAAACACATTTGTCAAACACTAACAGGTTTTACATTCCCCACACCCCGCACCAAACCCACTAACCTAGGGGTTAGCGCCTGAGCAGGAAAACGGTGCCTCTGGCTGAAGATGCGAGAATAGGGGCTTCGGGGCCACAGAAAACGTCAACGGCACCCACCACTCACTTCCTAAACACCTACGCTGGGGTCTGTGCTTGTTTTGCCGTTTGGCTGGCTTGGTGGAAGGGGCAGAAAGACCTGGGAGAGCGGGCGTCCAGATTCCACACCGGCTAGTTCAGCGGTGGTGGCGGCGGACCCGCCGACCCAGACCCCGTACCCCCCGAGTCCGCCACACGCGCGTTGGCCGGCGGTTGCCTCACTGGCCGGTGTGGGCACCCGCCGACCTCCCACTCCGGGGGCCGCCACCTTTCCCGACACGTGAACCGTCCACCAACCCCTCCACTGCGAGGGCCTAACTGCCGCAGGGCCGGGGGCCTTTTCTCCAGACTCGCCCCACCTTCTCCTTTCCGGCTACACTGTGAATAGCTTCCTCCTTGCCCCCTTGCGGGTGGCTCCTGGAAAAACCCGCGCACCTGGCAGTGTCTTTTATACCTCTGGGGGACGTCACGCCTGCGTCACAAAGCCCCGCCGTCTCGCTGAAGGCTCCAGACGGCCTCGGAAGGAGGCGGGGCCTCGGCGGCCCCAGCCAATGGGGAACCGAAAAGGACAAAAGCCGGAACTCGGCAGACCACTGTGGTGGGCTTCGCCTTTTCCGGCAGAATACAAAGGGGCGTGGGAAACTGACGTTTCCAAACTGCCGGGAGTCAGTCCAGGCGACAGCCTCTCCGCTTTGAATCTCTCGGTCTAAAATAAGAACTAGCTTGGAAAGAAAGAGAAATAGATTTACGGCAGTTCTATCTTACTGCCACCGCATACCACCACTCTTGCCCCCCCCCATAATCTGTTGCTCTCTAGTCACCTTTTTGAAGAATAATTTCTGCCACCATGTACACCACACTGGTACAATATCATGCAGCGCAGTACTTCCCTTGAGAAACTCGCCTGCCGAAAGAGAATCTGGCATTGATCCTGAGTCTTTCTGTCTCTCCGTAATTCTGGATCTTGCAATACCTCAGGCACGATGTGTCCTCCCCAAACCATACCATCAGGGGCAGGTTGCAAAGTCGACGAGGACTGTGTATAACTTCAGCTCCGTTTCACCAAAGTAAAGGAACGCTGACTCCTTTAAAATACTCTGCTTTTTTACCCATTCAGGTTCTTATTTGTGCTGGGCATTAAATACCACCACAGTCACGATGATCAGACTCCAAGCAGCTTTCATTGTCATCCATTTCCACATGTTTAAAAGGCAACAAGAATCACTGTAAATCAACCGTTAAATAACATCATCAGGGCATAGAGCTGACAAAACATTTTTACGTTACAAAAAATTAAGACTTCCAGAGCACTTTGCAGCAATAGGCAATGTTGAAGCCCCAGCCTACATCTATGCCGCACACGGCATTTTGAGGATATTAATCCGTCCATTAATTATTACCGAGTGCCCATTATGTGGCAGACAAGCCCCCATTTCTCATGAAGGTTACGTTTTAAAAGAAGAAGGGCTTCCCTGGTGGTGCAGTGGTTGGGAGTCCGCCTGCCAATGTAGGGGACACGGGTTCGAGTTCTGGTCCAGGAAGATCCCACGTGCCGCAGAGCAGCTAAGCCCGTGCGCCACAACTACTGAGCCTGTGCTCTAGAGCCCACGAGCCACAACTACTGAGCCCACGTGCCTAGAGCCCATGCTCTGCATCGAGAAGCCACCGCAATGAGAAGCCCACTCACCACAACGAAGAGTAGCCCCCACTCACCGCCAGTAAAGAAATCCCGCATGCAGCACCGAAGACCCAACTTAGCCAAAAATAAATTAAAAAAAAAACACAGTAAAGAAGAAATGCTCTCTTTTAGACTTTTAAGTGTGATGTTAGAACTGCAGATGGTATGCTTTTCGGTCTTCATCACTGCCCCCGCACCACACTTTGGTAGTGTAAACAAAAGTGAAATGAGGGTTTGGTTTATAATATATTTAACTATCAAAGGTGTAATGAAACTGAGCTAAGAACCCCAAATACAAACATTAGACATCCCACGTATGGTGACTTCTGGAATGAGAGACACATACCCTTGTGTCATCTAACCAACCTTGGTGCGTCATCTTGAACGCCAATTAGATGTTATGTGCTGTGCCGAATACCTGTTACTCAGAAGGCAAGCCTGTACTCTTTCCACATTTCTGCAATGACTGTTCTGTTCAAGTTGCTCTGAAATGCAAACTGTTAACAGTGAAAACATCTAACAAAAAATTTTAAAACCACTATGTGCTGCTTTGATTTCTAGAACTCCTAGTGATTTGATGTGGCTTTACAATCTTCTTGTCCTTGTGTTCATCTCTTTCAGTCACTAGGGATCTAACTAAATTGCAAATCTACTTCGTTCTCCATTGCTCCCTGCCCCTCCCCACTTCAAATACTTACTCTATAGAAGTCCAAGGATCACGCTGTGACCTCTGTGTAACTACCTCATCTTACCATTTGGTTTCCACTTCACTTTCTAGAGACCTGGCCTGAATACACATGCTACCTGTCACCTCTGTGCCTTTGCTCATCAGATCCAAGGCCTGAGACATCCTTCCAGCCATCATTTTAACTTGACTGCATCCTTCTCCTCCTTTAAAAGTCAGCTCAGGAATCTCCTACTTTAGAAAACCAATGGGTTAGAAGCATTTTTTTCAGTGGCCCCATAATATGCATAACCTTGCCATATGTTTGGCTCTTCTCTCAGATTTACTAAATACTTACCAAAAGATGATAACCCCAGGGCAATGTCTCTCTAATGTAGACCACCTGCATTAGAATTAGCCAAGGGCCCGTTAAAAATATCTTCCTAAGCCCTACCTAGAGCCTACTGAATCAGAATCTCAGAGTACGGATAATTTGTAAAACTAAAACTTGAGAACCACTAGCCTATGGGAGGAGAAAGTAAGTGTAATCCAGAGTTCAGCTAAGTTACAAGTGTGTTGCTTCTATTGAATGCCCCAGTCAACTAGGAACTAGAGCTCAGCTCCCTTGCTAGTTTTCACACGTTAGCCAATCGTGTGATTTTTGCTCACTTTAACTGAAGGGGCACATTTTTTATGGACCAACTTTCCATTCTCTTGCTCCCCCCTCCCCTGTCCTTTTCTTTCTGTATTTCCTCTTTCTATCTTCAAGTCCCCTCCCTCTACTATGTATCTTGTTGGGAGGATCTGGGCTTAACAAGATTTTTTTCCACAAAATATACAGGAAGGAAGGGAGGGAGGGACGGAGGGAAAGAGAGAGAAAGAAATACCAAACAGTACATTATGACTGTGTGACCATATATCTTCATAGGTAAAGGAGCCATATTTGAATACTTGCCACCACAATCTGCTTAAGGAAGCAATCAACTAGGAAAGTTTACATGGCAAAGGCATATATGTATGCACACACACACGTGCATATGTGTATGCGTATATTTTAAAAATCATGTATGCATTGTCCTTTGAGTTGGAAGAAAGATAAAAGTACAAATTCTCTAAATAATTGACTTATATGAGACAATAAATATTCTGATTTTCTGTGACATCTGAAAGTAATAACTCTTTACTCAAATACTTAGCTATCATATGCTGAAATCAAAAAGATACCTAATCCAGTAAAAGTAAAATATTAAACACGTTAATCACAAAGATGCATATTACATGATTAGTACTAGACGATGCCCCAAAGTGCGTCAAATTATAAATGTGTTCCGAGTACATAAAATACACATTAGAGATTTCTCTCATCACAGGCACAATCTAATACAAAAATATATCTGACACTTATAAATTAGAAGATCCATTTGACAGCCTCCAAAACAGGAAAAGGGGAAGAAGTGATGCCAACATAAAAAAGCACACATAGATGCAAATAGTTCTGCTTATATGATTATTTTCTTCATCAGCGAGGGGTAAAAAGCAATTTACACCGAACTGGTTTTCCAGACAGATCACAGTAATTCACAGGTTGGATAAGTCATAGCACAAAGGCCAGAACCGTTATGAATTACTCAACTAAAAAAAATGTACTCAGATTTCAGTGAATCTAACAGTACAGTGTACTCACAGCATGGTTTTGTTATTTTAGAGTCTTCAGAACCACTGTCTACCCCTTCTCCGTGCTTTACCACCAGGTTCCCAGAAAAACCACAGGGGCTATCCTGCATCAAACCTAGAAGAGACAGTTTATAAATGCACCTGTCCTATAAATATACTATTAACAAAGACTTACTGGACGGTGTTCTAATGGTGTGTGTTCAGTTAAGTGAACTGAACACAAACTTATTTGAAATCCTGAAATCTCTCTGGAGAAATAAAAGTTTTTAAAGCAGTTAATATAGGAATTTTTTTAAAAAATTCTGAAGTATGGGGCCTTATGTAATCTCTCAATACTGAAAAATAGTTCAAGCAACATTTGAACTGAAAATTCAATTAAGTATGAACTCTGGAGCAAAAACTTCATGATTCTAAATGTTCCACAATCATAACTGAGAAGTTTGCCACATATACTATAGCCAAAAAGACAACAAAATGGCAAGAGCCATATTTTAAAGATTCATAACATTCTTCCCTTCAGCCTTGATGAAACCAGGTATCTAACATTTTTAGACGTAAATTTTTCCTTTCCGAAGGCATCTACTGATACCTGACTTCTGGGTCTTCCCGTTTGTGAAAGTAGGACAGAAATATTTTCTCTCTGGCTAGCATCTAAAATCCCTGCAGCAGTCAGGCTAGAAAGAAAGTCAATGTTAATAAGCATTTTGGAAGTGAGAAAACATGAAGATAGATTAGCCAAAATCAATGAGGAACAATCATTTCTTTTGAAGAAGTTATTATTCCCTCAAAACCAGATGAAGTAGATTAAGGCTGCCAACATTCTAGCTGCTCCTTCCATGTCTGTTTTGAAGAGAAATATTTTAAGGTACTGACGTCGCATGAGATCATACTTCAGCTAAAAGGATATGTAAATAAATGACACCCCAAGATGATATTCTTTATTGCAACGTAAACTTTAAGAAATATCTAACCTTAAGATTTGAGCCAGGTTAGGCACACAATTATGACAGAAATTCTTAAGTGACTGAGGTATTTAGAGTCTTCAAAACCACAGGTGTGCAGTACTGAACAAAGAGGTAAATTAGGTGACAATAAAAATTAGCAACGAAGGATTAAAAAATAACTTTGAACTCTGTTTCCAATATCAATAACCTGAGCTAAGGGGAAAATGATTAAATCCTGGCAATAGACAGTCCAATGAATCCTTCATCAGCAAATATTCTGAGGCAAAAGAATCTATGTTCATTCAAGAATAACCTTTTCAAGTAATTTGTTGAAAGATTTCCAAAAATTGGTAATTAGACAATTTATCATAAAGAAAAGGAAACACGAAAAATGTAGGTATTATTTATCCAGTCTATAGACTAGGTCTTCTAATAAATTAGCAAAATAGCTATACTTTCGGTTGTAAAACAATCTTCTGTTTGCTTTCACTTGACTGGCTGTCAAAGGAATAAAAGTGTCTGTCCTTTGAAACATTTTTGTAGACAATCTGGAGATAAGGATGACAACTTCAGCTGAAGAGTATTTGTTTTTTAATAAGAAAACATGGAATCCTGGTTATTAACATATATATATATTTTACAATGAAAGAATATTCGGTCTGTGGTCAGGAGACTTGCATTCTATTCATTACTCCATAATAACAGGAATAATTAATTGCGATAAGTCAATTAGCCATTTTTGTGCCTGAGTTTCATTGTCTGGACAATGGAGACATCTGTGCTATGTCATTCTCAGAAACAGTTTGAGGATAAAGTAAAACACTAGAAAGCACTTTTATTTTTTCAAAACACGATATAAGTGCTATGTCGTGATACTGTTAATAATTTTACAGGTACCTCTTAGTGTTACCCAGTCAGATGTGTGCTTCAAGTAGGCATTCCTACAAGATTGCAGGTTGAATATTTAGTTGAATTTTATTTAAAAAATAATAAATCACAAAACTAAAATGTTTGAACAAGGTCACTTAACCCTCTCCCCAGGTGGTTAGTTATTATTACTATTATCATCATCATTATTACTTTTTAGCTATGTGTTTAAAAGAGGAGATCTTTAATACATCAACCTAACTGAGAAAATGTGTCCCAGGCCCAGGTGGTTTTCAGAAGAAAAGCTGATCTTCATAAGAGCTGTGTCCTCTACTTTTAAAGTGCAGAACCTGTGTGGGGAGGGACAGAGTGGGAACTTCGGGTCTGTCACTGAGGAACCAATTCCCTCATCGAAGCCAGAGCAGCATGGATGCGGACGTGCAATCTGTTTTCAAAGTCGTAGCCAGAGAAATCCTCCTGAAAGACAAGAGAAAGAGAGTATTAGCTAAGCTGTCTGTAATACTACAGTATTAATCACACCAAACTTTGTACTGCCCCAAGTAAGATTCCTTACACTCCTAACAAAGGTTTCGCATTCACTTGATTTTTCTTATTTCCCAAACCTCAAGCTTGGTGTCCATTTTTAAAATGTCAACTGAGCATTATTAATGCTGTCTTTGGAAAATTTCCCTCATGTTATTCCTGGGACAGCAGTCTTAACCTGGGCTCAGTGGAAGTTGCTGTTAGAACTTCTTAACTCAAGAACACAGTTATGAAATCAACAGTTATTTTCCCACTCAAATGAGAAGAGTTTTTATAAAGCAGGATGAGCAATTTCATAGGAGCTTCATGTGTAATTTCACTTAAAAATCAACTGCTCATTGATTCAGTTATCAGTTTCCCCTCCAGAAATACCAACCAAGACAATCATTTCACAAAATTTCTTGAATTCAGACTCCAGAGTACACTACAGAGGATAAGAAGGGTCACTGGAAAGAGAGAGATTGAGCATTTTTAGGCATTTTTACCTTTGCTTGAAGAAGGAGACTTCTGCCTCTTCCTACAGTCTATGAATGTAAGAAAAACACATTATCTCTTAACATCTATATTTATATACACTCAAGCAGAAAATGTTATAATAGGAAGATATATTAATTCAAAAAATTCACAGTGACATAGAGGGGAGTCAAATGCTCATTCAAGCATACTGACTCAATTTTTCTTTAATATAATGCTGTTTACATGTTTACATTAAGGCATTACTTGATAAATAATTTTTCATAATCTTCATTATTATTTTATAAAGGGCTGTCATACTTTAGAAGAGTATAATAGTTTAAGATCTTACTAAAAAACCCAAAATTGATGATAATTTAAGTTTATTTGAAGTCAGTAAGTTTTTTTGAAGGCATTACTGATTGAGAATATCAACTTCATTTTTCAAGAGACAGACCAGTCTTCTTGTAGTTTATGTATATATTTTAATGCTGCATTAAGAGTAAAAATTTCCTTAAAGAATATGGTGTTAGAAGTTTCTACCAAAATTCATAAAAATTGCATTTTCTATTTTGGTAAAATTAGAAATTCAAATGAAAAGAGTTACCAATTAACAGCCTATCTTTGGCAAGATAAGCTACATATTTAAGGATTAGGCTAGAATATTTCTGTTGATTTAGCTCAACTTTTAAAAAGTGCATATATTTGAAGGCTGACTTGAATTTACTGAAAATTCTAATTTTATACAGTCAATAGTATGTAACTGAGCTTCTAAAAGAAGGTACCAAGCAAATCCAGCATTATTAAAATTCACTTTTAAAAAAACTGCCCCACTGTGCTTAAAAATATGCATCTTAATGATGACCGTCAAACTTATAGGGTATTCTAAAAATTTTACACACCATCCTCATTTATTCTCACTACAATCATTATTGAATTGGCAAGGGAGGTATTTTTTATCCTGTTTTACAGATTAGGAAGAAGGTATGTGGTTAAATAACTTAACCATATCATACACTAAATAAAAATAAACGGCGGAGCTAGAATCACAATGCAATTCTGTTCTCTGAATAAACCACATTACATCATACCAGACCACTCTAGAAAAGGCAATGATTTTGCCCCAAATGAATTTTTGTCCCCAAAGTTACATTTATCATTCTAATTCCAGGGAAGAGATTACCTCCTTAAACACAGTGAGATAGGATTAATAGCTTCTTGGATTCATCCTATGTGAAATCAAGGAAAACAAAACAAAAAAACACTATGTTCAATCAACTTACTTTAAATGAAGGATGTTTTATGCCTGTTCACTTGCACAGTTTTGCTGATGAGCATAATTTAAGAAAAGAGATAAGATCTTACCTCTGGTTTGTCTAACAGAAGACAGCCAAGTTCATAGCAAGCATATGGCTGAACATATAAGTTATTCTGACGACACAACTCATCTTTAACAGCTCGCTGAAAGAACTGAAAGTAATACGAATATTTTTGGAATTAATTCATTTCTCTACTTAGGCTCATTTTCCTCCTTAAGCCTCATCACATCTTTAGGAGCATATCTATTCTGTATCAGATTTTCTCCTTTTCTGCATCTTTGTTCCTTCCCATTTATTCTCATCCATATCTTATAAGTCCTTTACATACCTGTCTGGTGAACTTGCGCCAGTATATGTTACCCATCAGTCAGCCCAATCTGTGCTATTTATTTTCCCGGTTGACACACCAGCCTCTTTTGACTTTATTGCAGAGAACATCTTTATCTGCATCTCCAAATCGGAACATTCCATTTTAATATTTAAGACAGAAAGTAAACAAGCCAAGAACCATCTCTTGACAGGTGTCTTGACTGTATCTTACTGATACTTAAGCATATGACCTAAAATAAGCTATTTAGAGCTGTGTAATAGCTATTATACCCCACACTGAAAATTAATTTTAAATTATAATACAAGTGTATCAACACCCTAGGATTTAAAAGCCGAAGTCTGTTACTACAGTACATGACTCTCTCAAAGAATAATCAAAATAACACCTGGATGTATGTTAAAAAAAAAAAACAACCAAACAAAAAACTCAGAAAAATCTCTCCAACTACATTTGAAGATAATGAATGGTTCTTTTTCATAGAGTACGTTCGCAGAATATCTTAAGCTAACAACTTTCTAGACCTCACCTCAGTAATGCGTCAATAATCTGCAGTTATAGAGGGAGGAAAAGTGGACACAGGCTGACATGCCTGATCATATTTGTATTTACCTAGCTAGGAGGCTTCACTCTGCTCCTTCAAAATTGTCTGCCTCCTCATTTCTTCCTCCTCCAATTGAGGCTGTCATCTTTGATAAACAGCTAGTGCCAGAAAAGAAGCCCATAGGTGAAGAAGTATTCTAAGGCTCTGAAGTCACATTAAAAACTAGTATGAACCGTCATCAACTTCTGGCATCTGAGAAGATGACCGTAATCAAATAAAGTGGATGAAACTCACTGCAGTGGGAGATTAGCTTTATGTAATGCTTTCTCCTTTTTCTTATTCCCAAGCATATATGTAGGTTTTCACAGTTTAGTTTCCTTAGCCATGACACCACATGAACAGTTTACCTGGACAGCATCTTCTGAGTTCCCTAGACATTTGTGTATGGCACCAAGAAACAAATACTTTAATCCAACGACAGATGAATCATCCACTTCATGGCAAGCTTAAAGAGAAGCGAAAACAGCAGGAAGGAAATACGTTCACTTAATTCCTTAAATATCATCAAGAGTTAAGCATTTCATTGTTCAGCAACGTATTCAAGTTCAAACTGAGAAGGTTTCCCTTCCTCATCCATTAGTGAGTATCTTTAGTCAAAGAAAGACAAAGATATCAAACTTCATGGTGCCAAGAAGGCTCAAAATTGCATCATATTATTACTAGGTCAAAGAAGCCAATGTGAAAAGGCTGCATACTGTACAACTGCAACTACATGACGTTCCGGAAAAGGCAAAACTGTGGTGAGTTGCCAGAGGTCTGGAAGGTAGAGCACAGGGGATTTTCAGGCCAGTGAAACTATTCTGTATCATACTATCTGTAAGAGCGGATACATGTCACGATACATTTGTCAGATCCCATAGAATGTACGAAACAAAGCATACACTCTAATGTAAATTACGGACTTCCGGTGAGAATGCTGTGCCAGTGTTGCTTCATCAGTTTTAACAAATGCACCGCAACAGGGGGGATGTTAATGGTTGGAGAGGCTGTGTGGGTACACATGGCGGGGGGGAGGTTTGAGGTGTGTAGGAACTCTCTGTCCTGTCCAATTTTGCTTGAATCTAAAACTGCTAAAGTCTATTGGTATCTTTCAATTGCATCATATTAATTCAAAAAACCATGCAATGAGCACCTTCACATGTTTGTAGGAGGTACTGCACCAGTCTCTGAGAGGGCATCAGACTTGACCCCTCCACTTCGAGAAGCCTGACATCTACTGCGGAGGATGGGCACACATGCTGGGAGGATAACATGGAAGTTTTCCAAGGAAATGAGAAGAGTGGAAATTGGAAACAGAGTGGAGCTAATACAGGAGGAAAAATGGTAATTACTTCTATGAACCAATAAAGATACTGAGATTTGAAAAGATTTTATAGAAACATACACATACAATATATATGTGCACACATACACACATGTATATCACACACAAATGTATGTACATGTATATATGTACATGTGTGTGTGTATGTGTATATGTAGGGAGAGAGAGAGAGAGAGAGAGAGAGAGAGAGAGAGAGAGAGAGAGAGCGCGCGTGAGCGAGAGCGCTCAAGGTTCCAGAAAAAGTTTTGGAAGTTATTGGAAGAGCTGGGTAGACTGGCAAAGAGGTAAATGTGAAGAAGAGTCTAAACCTACAGAAGCAGGAGGTGCCTCAAAAACCTAGGCTGAAAATACCTCCACAGAAAAAGTACTCAAAAGATATTACGGCAGTGGCAGTGTTAAGGAAAGGGGAATGTACTTCCTTCATCCCCTCATTCATTCACTAATTCTACTCATTCATTCAATATTTATTGAGCAACTACTATATGACAGCAGTGACCAAAGAGAAAAAAATTCCTGCCCTTAGGAAACTAACATTTTGTGGAGGAGAGAGAGAGCACAAAAGACAGATAGGTAAAATAAGTGTATTAAGGAAGTGTACACACTAAGGTAAAAAATAAAGACAGGAAAGGGGATAGCGGTATGCATGTGTGTCGGAAAGGTACAGGTTAAGGCCCATTGAAAAAGCCACAGGTGGGTAAAGACCTGAAGAAAATGAGTGAAGGAGCCATGTGGATATTTGTGGGAAGAGCTTTTGAAGCCAGAGAACAGCAAGTGCAAAGGCACTAAGGACTGCATGTGCCTGGTGTGTTCAAGATCAGTAAGGAGTGCGGCTGGAGCCTGGTGAGCGGGAGGAAGCGTGGTGAGAGGCAATGGCAGTGGGGGCATGTGTACAGACCGTAGGCCACTCAATGGATCCAGACTTTTACTTTGAATAAGATGAGGCCACAGAAGGTCTCAGAAGTGAACCACCACCACATGACTTAGGTTTTAATAGGAGCACTCTGACTGCTGTGCTGAGAATACACGGTGACATCCTTAAAACGCAGAGGAAGCATGCAGTGGAGACGGGCAGGTGGGTGAGGAAGGGAATGAATGAAATTACAAGACAAGGATATAAGAATCCAGCTAGCTCTGCTGATGCAGGGAGTCACAGACAGGGACTGTCATAAGCTGAGTGCACAAAGCTGTGTGGGCCTGATGGGAAGAGTGTAATCAATGCAGATGACCTCTATCACCCACGATCAGGTGGGTTTTTTTCTCCTGGAACTTAACTATTTCTCTACAAAGATCTTCACCTGTTTTCTATATGACTGAGTCGATTTGGATCATTACTGCTTAACACTGGAGAATGAGATAATCTAATTAACAGCTCTCTTAACTGGATTTTTAGCAAAAATACTAGAGAATTATCTCATATTCACTCCAGAGCCCACCTCCCGCCCCAGGGCCACATCGTTGTTGTTTATTTTGACAGCTGGAAAGGAGCTCAGAGAATATTTAGTCACATTAAGTGATGATCGTTTGTGTGCCTGACAATTACCATTTTATATTTGCATGTCTGTTTTAATTATCTCTAAACACATGATCCTGCACTTGTGCATTAAAAAGAATACCTAAGGGGCTTCCCTGGTGGTGCAGTGGTTAAGAATCCACGTGCCAATGCAGGGGACACGGGCTCGAGCCCTGGTCTGGGAAGATACCATATGCTGCAGAGCAACTAAGTCCATGAGCCACAACTACTGAGCCTGTGCTCTAGAGCCTGCAAACCACAACTACTGAGCCTGCATGCCACAACTACTGAAGGCCGCACACCTAGAGCCCGTGCACTGCAACGAAGAGTAGCCCCCGCTGGCCGCAACTAGAGAAAGCCCGCAAGCAGCAATGAAGACCCAATGCAGCCAAAAACTAAAAAATGAATAAATAAAATAAATAAATAAATTTATTTTTTTTAAAAAAGAATACCTAAAATTCCTTACTGGTCTTTTGAGTTAGACATTGGTAGATATTCCAGACTTGCATCAACAACAAGGGATGGGTTTAAAATTATGAATCTTTTTAAACAGAGCAGAACTTGAACATCCGAGAAAATTCTGTTTCCTTCCAAGTAATTCCCTTAGGAGGGTTACACACTTACCCTAATTACAGGGCCTTTGCACACAATTTCTTTTGGAGTTGCATTACTTTGCTCTGGAATATCAACACTGACCAATTTTTTGACCTTTGAGAAGGAACATTTTTTTTTTTTTAAATAAGCAACAGGCATCTGCAGGGAATTCTGATGATAAAAGTATGTGATTCAAGGGAAAACGCTATATTTGATCAAAAACAAGTGTGACTACAAAGAAATCTGACAAATTTTATACAGCCACTAGTTTTGAATAAGTCCAAAATATTAATACTAAATCACTTTTGGAAAAGAGCAGCATATATGTGAATAAGACTACATTTCCAAAGGTAACTGCTTTCTATAAAACCATCTTTTTGGATGAACAGTCAGTGGCATTTCATACCCACGGGTTCTGCATTCACGGATGCAACCAACTGTGGATCGAAAATATTCTGGGGAAAAAAAAAATTCCAGAAAGCAACTAATTACATACTATTTACATTGTATTTGCAACTATATATATAGCATTTACATCATATCAGGTATTACAAGTAATCTGGAGATGATTTAACGTAAACATGGAAAAGTGCATGTAGGTTATATGCAAATACTACACCATTTTATATGAGGGACTTGCACATTCGCGGGTTTTGGTATGTGTAGGGGGTCCTGGAACCAATCCCCCACAGATACACAGGGATAACTGTATGTGTGTGTGTTTAAATTTATTTATTTATTTATTTTTGGCCGTGTTGGGTCTTCGTTGCTGCACGTGGGCTTTCTCCAGTTATGGCGAGAGGGGACTACGTTGTGGTGCGTGGGCTTCTCATTGCAGTGGCTTCTCTTGTTGCGGAGCATGGGCTCTAGGCACACGGGTTTCAGTAGTTGTGGCTCGCGGGCTCTAGAGCACAGGCTCAGTAGTTGTGGCGCACGGGCTTAGTTGCTCCGCGGCATGTGGGATCTTCCCGGACCAGGGATCGAACCCATGTCCCCTGCATTGGCAGGTGGATTCTTAACCACTGCGCCACCAGGAAGTCCCTGTGTTTTAACACAGCACTCTCACCATGTAATCATTTTTCCAGCTGCATGGTTTAAATATCTTCATGCTCCCAGGAAGATGAAGCTGTGTGTAGAGAGCTGAAAGCTTTGCTAGTCAATGTGCCATCCTCAGACCAGCAGCAGAGACACTTGCTCCTATGGGAGCTGGGCAAGTCACCTAACTGTTCCGAGTCTTGCCTTCCTCATTATAAAATGGGCACAACAATGCTGTCTGCCTTTTCTACTTCCCTGGGTTCCAGTGAAGAGCAAAGGAAATAATCTGCCAGACTATAAAATATCATTCAAATGTCTGCCATTATACCTTTAGAAGAAATGTTTCTTTTTTTTAAAATTTATTTTTATTTTATTTATTTTTGGCTGCATTGGGTCTTCGTTGCTGCACGCGGGCTTTCTCTAGCTGCTGCGAGCGGGGCTACTCTGTTGCGGTGTGCGGGCTTCTCACTGTGGTGGCTTCTCTTGTTGCGGAGCACAGGCTCTAGGCATGCAAGCTTCAGTAGTTGTGGCACACGGGCTCAGTAGTTGTGGCTCTCGGGCTCTAGAGCGCAGGCTCAGTAGTTGTGGTGCACGGGCTTAGCTGCTCCGCGGCATGTGGGATCTTCCTGGACCAGGGCTCGAACCCGTGTCCCCTGCATTGGCAGGCAGATTCTTAACCACTGTGCCAACAGGGAAGCCCACAATATTTCTTTAATAAACAGTAAAGCTTTATTTTACTAAAAGACTTATTCTCTCCATGAACTTCTCCTACAACTATAATAAAAATGACTTTATGAAGGTTTTATTACCATAACTTATAGTCTTATGATTTTTTAAACATATGAATCAAAAAGGTAGGTTCCCAATTATACTCCTTGGTGTCTACTCAAG
The DNA here is from genome assembly GCF_059928025.1 of Delphinapterus leucas. Lineage (NCBI taxonomy): Eukaryota > Metazoa > Chordata > Mammalia > Artiodactyla > Monodontidae > Delphinapterus > Delphinapterus leucas. The sequence continues at coordinate 40,372,420 of NC_143142.1, read as the reverse complement.
AGAAATCAGTATGTAATTCCACACAAAAGGTCAGTACACTTATGTTGCACACTTATGTTTGTAGCAGCTTTACGCACGGTCGCTAAACACCCAGAAAATGTCCCGTAGGAGAAGGAATAAACAAATCGTGGGACAGGTATAGCCATACGATGGAATTCCACTCAACAAGTGAGAGGAACAAACTACTGACACAGATACAACGTGGGTGTCACAGACACTAGGCTGCACAAATGAAGCCACGCACTAAAAAGTACACACTGTCTGATTCCACTTGTACGAAGTTAAAACATAATCTGTGGAGAGAAAAATCAGAACAGGGGTTGCCATGGGTGGGGCCTGACTGAGAAGGGGCATAAGGGAAATCTCGGGTGGAAGAAATGTTCTGTGTCTTGATCATGGGGTGGATGCCACAGTGTATATATTTGTCAAAACTCACTGAACTGCATGTACGCTTAATATCTGTGCATTTTAATGGATGTCCATATGAAAAAAGGTTTCATTGCGGGGGGCAGGTGGAAACATATGCTTCCAGCCACCCGCATGGCTTTAGGATTAACAACCCTGACGATCAGTGTGCATCGTCACACACTGCGGACAAGGCAAGTACATCTGTCCCTTCCAGTGCCTCCTACTTCCATCACCTAAGTGACGGAACTTTTTCAACCATCGCACCATTTGTCCAAGAATGACAGATTTGTACTCTCTGAATCAGAGGAGATTAGTGACACACTGAAGGAACAAGCTGCCGTGCACAGTTTTGTTTTGTTTTTTTTACCTTGACTCATCCTCTGTAGGTTGGGGAGGGAGCAGTTGGGGAGGGCTTTCCACAAGTACAACACTTCAATGGACGCCAGCACGCACAGCGCTTTGGTTGGGGTTTGTTTCCGAAATCTCTCTGCCTGCAAGCAGTTGGAATGATTAGGCAACATGAGAAAAAAAACAAATTCAGATAACAAAAATATTTCAGAGACATTAAAAAATACATGGTTCATATCTGATGTGAACGGTCCCCTCCCGCAAAGTTAAAAATGAAAATTTCTCTCTAAATTTTGCTCTCTGGTTTTTAATATATTGGTAGATATGCCTTTCTCTTATTCAATTCAATCTACTATCAAGATCCAGGATATATTTTGAAAACTTTAAACTGAAATGAATCTAGTTTCATTCTAAGTCAAAGAAATTTATAAAAGCTGGGTGACAAATAATAACTTGATGGGTTTATATGGAGGATGCAATCCTAGATGCCTTTTAGTTACGGTCTTATTGACGTTTTAGTTTTCTAATTAGTCCCAGTCCTCTCAGGGGCATTCCACATTACAATCTAGTTTATACTCACACTAAATCATTCAATGTTCATTCAGTAAAAACTTACAACTAAAAACATGGAAAATTCAGGATATAAGTTGTCAGGTAACCCATGGTAATTCAGCTAAACTGTATTCTTAAAAGTACAGAAGTAAATTAGGGGCTTTGTCCCTACAGTCCTGGGCCCTTCTGCTGGTATATTTGATGCACACTTTTGTTTTTTATTAGGGCAGAACGTGATGCTTTCACTATATGAGAACTAACAGCCTGTATCTCTTGCCCAGGTTCTGCTGATTTGCATTCTTCTGAGACTACCTAGCTCTTCAGACAGATGTTCTTCCTCTCTGGAGGCTCATGAGCTCCACCGGATCTGTAATGTCTCTATCCATTCAAAGAAACAACTGCTTTAATGATCTGCAACCAAACAGTACTTTGCATTCAGAGCAGAAGAATGACATGGGAGTAAATTCTCTCCACAGTCGTGAACTGCATTTTGCATGGCATTAGGTTGCCAGCTACGCATATGATTTCTTAAAAACTGTCCAAGGTGGCAATGGTTGCAAATATCCATCATAAATGACACACCAGATCAACAGGTTCCAACATACCTTTTTCACTGAGAACTGTTCAATCTGATTGTTCTTCCTTTTGAAGAGTTTCTGAACTTCTTTAAAGACAATCTGTGCCCCGTCCACATCACCGGTGGCTCCCTGACAAACTGTGAGAAGCCATCGTTGTAATCCTTAAGTATTAGGGGGAAAATGCCACTAACGGATACCTAGGTTGATGATACTTGGAAAACGTTACCAAAGGAAAAAATGGGAGCAAATATTTTTAAAGACTGTTACACATGGGACTACACCACCCTGCTGATCGTCGTTCCACCGATTCAACAACTATTTCCCAGGACTTCCCTGGTGGCGCAGTGGTTAAGAATCCACCTGCCAATGCAGCGGACACGGGCCCGATCCCTGGTCCGGGAAGATCCTACAGGTCTCGGAGCAACTAACCCCTGTGCTACAACTACTGAGCCTGCTTGCCTAGGGCTCGTGCTCCGCAACAAGAAGCCTGGGCAACGCAACAAAGAGTTGCCCCCTGCTCGCCGACTAGAGAAAGTCTGCATGCAGCAACGAAGACCCAACGCAGCGCAAAATAAACAAAACAAAAAAAACTATTTCCCTGGCGCTAGGTTCCCTGAGCTTTGGGGCGGTGGGGGGGGGGGGACAGGTGGGAAAACTACAGTCCTAAGTCCTCTTTGGGGGAGATAGTCTAGTCTTGAACATTAACAAAACCCCCAGATATTATCACAGACTACAGTCCATTTAGAGCTCACATACTCGGAAAGTGGAAGAAAAAGGAATCTAGGCAAGAACACTTAGGAGCCAGGAGGACTGTGAAAGCCTCACGGTAGTAGAAGGATACCCCTGCACCTGGCAAGAAAGTCATGGATTAGTCCTACACGTTTACTGGGCACCTACCACCTACAGCCACCAGGAAGAATGTGAAGAAGACATACACACGTTTACACCCAGAAGAAACTTAAATTTCAGCTGGAGAGAGTAGACACACAGTCCAGAGCTACAATGTATATAGTGATGGGAGCCTTGGGAGTCCTGGCACCAAAGTACTTTTGGAAAAGCTCAACAAGGGAAGGGATGGTTTCTTTCTGGAGTGATCAGGGCAGCTCTGAGGAACTAAGAGTCAAGCTGAGCCTTGGAGGGGGTAAGATTTTGATGGTCTGCATGCTATCTTCATCCCACCCAGAGCCCCCGGCAGAGACGTAGTCGTATTTCCTTTGGTTCACCTGCTCGCTACCTTCTCCAAACTTCACACCAGGCTGCAGTCCCATCCCTTCTAGGAACTTTATCAACTACTCTTTGTTGTCCTCTTTTCAACTCCCATGAAGATGAATTCACTTCTGTTAACTTTTTGTTGCTTTTGTCTTTGCCACATATCGTTTTTCAACCCCCAGTTGGAATGTCCATTGATTTGCTAGTTCTTTCTTCTTTATTCGAGTAGTCCTACAACTGGGTGGTCCCATACTCGCATTTTGGGGCTTGGTCAAGCCAGGCACAGGGCTATGGCATGTCAGAGGATGGGCAGCTAACGGAAGGGTCAAAGAAGCACAAGCAGCAAGGTTTTCAGAAAGCTGAGGTCATCAAGGTGATGGGAAAGGCAGAAGATTTCTACTGGGAATAAGTGGGATTAGGCTGAATATTCAAAAGGAGAGATCACCCCCAGTTATAAGAGCAGCACTGCTCCAGATGTGGTGGCCTGAACCCGACCAAAATGACCTCATCGGTTGGGTTATAACATTTCAAAACCAGGAAGAAGTTCAGTGATCGTTCTGTAAAACAACTCCAATATATTATAGATCAGAGGATGTAGAGGTCCAGGAAAGTAAAAGTCTTGCCTGAGGTCACACAGTAGATCAATTAAAAAGAATAATTTCCGCTGCCCCTAGCCTGAGGTCTCCTCAGATAACTGATAACATTATTATATAGTCACATAATATTAAAAAAAGAATGAGCAACTGTGGGTACACAAGAGAGTCATAAACATCAACGGTAACAGGATCTGAATCGCCTTTGCAGTTCTACAACACTAATACCTCAGATCCTGAAGAATATACACCACCTCCTCTCAGTACAGTTACAGACAGTTGCTTTAAAAGACGCAGATGTTTGAAAGCATGAGTGTCTCTGATTTACCCTAAGTCTGAGACCTACACAGAACTTAGGATGCTTGGCTCATCCATTAAGACTAAGCTTTTCGGTTAACTTCTTCTGGGTAACATACCCAACAGAATTGAAAGCAGGGTCTCAAAAAGAACCGTGTCCACAGCAGCAAGACTCACAATGGCCAAAGGGTGGAAACAACCCAAGCATCCACTGACAATGAACGGATAAACAAAACGTGGTCTGTACATACAATGGAATATTATTCAGCCTTAAAAATGAATGAAATTCTGACACATACTACAATATGGATGAACCTTGAGGGCACTATGCTAAGTGAAATAAACCAGCTTCAATCAAGTCCACTTACCTAGAATAATCCAATTCACACAGACAGAAAGTAGAGCAGTGGTTGTTAGTGGCTGGGGAGGGGGGAGTTATTGTGTAATGAGCATAGAGTTTCAGTTTGGGACAATGAAGTTGGACAGTGGTGATGGCTGTGAAGGAACTTAATGCCACGGAACCACACCCTTAAACATGGTTAAAATAGGGACTTCCCCGGCGGTCCAGTGGTTAGGATTCTGGGCTTTCTCTGCTGGGGGCCTGAGTTCGATCTCTGGTTGGGGAATTAAGATCCTGTAAGCTGCGTGGTGCGGCCAAAAAAAAAATTTTTTTGTAATGGTTAAAATACATTTTATGTATATTTTACCATAATAAAAGAAACCTCTCAGCCATAAGATGAATAAGGTCTGAAGATCTAACGTATAACATGGTGACTATATGTGATCATACGGTATCGTAAAATTGAAATTTGCCAAGAGAGTAGAACTTAAATGTTCTTACAAAAAAAGAGATAAATATAAAAAAAGAAAGCACAAGGAACTAAGCCCCGAATGGTAGTGTTTCTGGCCGCTGAATGCCCATTTTCTCCGACGCTGCCTGTAACACGTACCTGTCCTTCGGGCCAACTCAAATGACAGCTCCTGCAAGGAGCCTTGTCTGAGAGCTTGACAGTGACCTCCCCTCCCCTCCCCACGTACTCTTTAGGGGGAGCTCCTCACACGTCATCTGCACGAAGCCCCCGCGGAGAGGTGGCGCCTAGAGCCTTTCACGCTTTATCACCTGCCACCACTGGTATGATCCTGGGATCTCCAGGATCTGGAGAATAAATGCTCCTCTACACAGCCACACCGTCCCATTGTTTCTTCACGGTCTATGCTCAACAACGATTAAAAAGAAACAGTTGCCCACAGTGACTACGTGGCCCCATTACACCCTAACGACTGCCGGGGGGTGCTGCAGCCTCTCTGTTTTCCTTCATCCACGTGCTGCGCACACCAAGCCTGCTACTTTCATCTGAGATGCCTGTGAGTTCTGTAAACCAACCCTTAAGGTATCCGAAAAAGCACACTGAAAATAATCCTATTCAAACATCAGCTATAAGAGCCATAAGAAAACGGATTAATACCTGCGGGGCTTGCAGGAAGGCCTGTGAGTATAAGGGCCTTCCGTCCTGACTGCTCACGGACTGTAGTTTCAGAACATCCAGGACAGATACATTAGTCACCATCTTCTAATTCTACCTTATTTTAAAGAGACCAGTTAAGGGGATGGAATGACAGGAGACGTTTCGTTAAATCCAAATATTCAGAGAAATAAGAAGATATTGAAAATAATGTTTGGATTAGCCTTAAATTTTAAGTAAAAGAATCACTTATATGGGTGTGTAAGGAGAGCTCATTGTTAGAGGCAGAAAATGTACAACTACCTGGGTCTCTTCAATCTCCACCTGGACCATTCTGCATCACAACAGCACTTCATGTATTGTAGCTCAGGGCACAGACGGCTATTTTGTCCACCAGGTGGCAGCATGTCTCTATCTCTTCATTTAAGGGTAAAAAGGCAATACACACTGATATGCCTATCAGACATTACAGTTGTTTCTGCTATAATGACATGCAGTGTTGAATTACCTTGTGTTCTGCAAAATCACACTGTAATTATAATAGGGTTAATAAGTAAAACAAGGTTGGAACAGACTACTCAAAATCCGTACAACTCTGTAACCAGGGCACTAACAATCTAAACAAAGACGTTAACACGATTTAAAGACATGTTAAATTCTTTAAAATTCTTTAAATTCCTAATAAATCAAAAATAGATTTGAGAAAATAAAGGAGAGTGGTAAGGGTAAGTTGAGGCTGTTTAGGACAAAAACAAAAAGCTCACAATAAGCATTTCCAGGACCCAGCATGTGACCAAACCCAGCCCTGAGGGGACGTGGGGAGGGGCAGGGCGTGCAGCGCCGAACCACCCCGCTGTTCAGATGGGCTGGGGAGAGCTGCTCCTCAGCTGCTATTTACTTGTAGCCCAAAACAACACACGCTGTGGGAAACTGTGAAGAACACAACTTCTGCATCCTCTGCCATCACTCTCCCACCGGCCAACGCACGTCGGCTAATCTGAGACAGCGAAGGGCGCGCTGCGGCCGTGCAGACCGTGGGCTACTCACCTGCAGTTAAATAGGCGTAATAGCACTGGGACCACCGGGACTCGTTTTTTAGCCTCTCAAAGGAGTCAAATGCATCCTTGAAATTCAGCTCTATCATGCTGCACCAACCTGTGAAAGAGATATTTCTAGTACGGGACCCTAAAGTAATATGTACAGCCCATCTGTACATTACAAACGTCTTATTCTGCTGACTCTCTGTGAGGGCTCCACGTCAACAGCCTGAAAACTTCCTAAGTATCTTTTCCCTCATAAATATTTTCAATATGATGTTTTGAGTACACAAGGCATCTCTGATTTCACAACCAATGAAGCAGTTTCGAAGGGAGGAAAGTAAAAATTTCTAGGGAAACCGTCCAATTTGCCTCCCCCGGCTGGAGATCGACCCAAGCACGGTGGTTCTTCTCTCCCAAGAGCAGGCACCGGCGCAAAGAAAGAAGCGATGCCAGTAGATTACATACACAGTGACCATCTCGAAAAGCCTCAGATGCTCACCTGAGCATTTATGATCACAGTCAATTAGCAACCTTTTCTGAGAATTGGAGAGGAAGCCAGTGAGAAATCAAGTACTTGCCACCCTTCCCTCTGCAGGGGCAGAGAAAGGACCCCACCTCTCCCAGAGCAAAACACTGTTAGGGTGGCATCCTGGGTGGGGGGGGGGGGCAGCAGCAATAAGGAAACAAGGAATTTTATCCCTCGTTGTTAGTAACGGTATCTCCCATCCACGGAGCCATCCTGTTGTGTGTCAGGCAGGCATCTGATGTAGTTCTTGTTAATCCTAGTGCAGTCTTGGAAAGGTGGCTGACGGCGTCCTCACCTGCCCAAGGGGAAAGCCTAAGGCATGAAGAGGCTTCAGGACTTGCTCAAGGTCACACGGCTAGTAAGAGGGAAGAACTGAGGGTCGAAGGCCATTGCTCTCTCCTGCCCACGATTTGCCTCCATAAAAAAATTCTGTTATCCGCTGCACCATGAAGAAGTCGTGTCACCTTAGACCTACGATTTGAACTAGAGGGATGAAGGGGAGCCACACTTCCAGAAAATTCAGTGTCAAATTCTATGGGATATGATATGAAGTTGACATATTTTAGAGTAAACATTGGGGCTAATTCTTTCCATCCTAAAATGGACATTGGGATAAGATTTGAATTAAACGCCGCAACAGAGGTGGGAGGCAGCACCACAGCTGAATAAGGAGGCCAAGTCCTGACTTTGCTATTCCCACTTCCCCCCACCCCAACCCTGAGTTAACCTTCTGAAGTCCTTAGTTCTGGGTTTCGATATTTCCAAGATTCCTTCCGTTCTGACATTCTACCCTGCCACAGACCGGAAACAGTGCACACACGAAAAAAGGCCACCATAATCATTTCACAATATATTCAGGTATCAAATCTTCATGTTGTACACTTTAAATACAATGTTACGTATCAAAGGTATCTCAATAAAACTACAAGAAAAAAGATAACAGTGTCCTAAACAAGAGAAATAAAAGGACATCGAAGCTAGTCCCTTCAAGTCCTATACTGTTTCATCGGTTGTGAAATCAGAGATGCCTGGTCTTACTCAAAACATCACATTGATAATGTGTTTCACATTCCATTCCACATTATGGCTACTAACCAGAGCTCCAGCAGAGTTTACAGAAAAATACATTTCCCACTGGATCATACCTCATCTCCACTCCCTAAGCTACAACAGGCGTTTAAAACATAATACTGATTATTGGGCAGTTCTCAATCTTTTAGTTTGCACTCTTCTTTAAAAAAAGATTCAGGAAGACAATTATGTCTACAGCAGGCAAGCAAGTGGCAAACAAATGCCTCCAAGTCTGTCTATAAATTCCCCTCCAGGAGGGGAGAAGCAGGAGGAAGCAGCTAACATATGTGGCCAGGCATCCTGTCTGATGCTCATCCGGCTAATTTCATCTTAATTACACAGCTGCTCCCAGGGCAGGCGCCTGAGCTCCAGGGGCTACTACGAGGGTGAGGTCTCCAAGTTAGCTGGCAGAAGAGCTGGAATTGGAATCTATGCGCCCAATTTTCTCCTAAGCCGTAGTTTTCTTCTCAGGTAAACATTGGTGGGAGGGAAGAGAAAACAGTTCTGAATTCTAATATCCAGTCCAATAAAATATTCACAAATGGTTTTTACTCAATTAATTTAAGTTTACCTATCATCCTAGAATCTAAATGTTATAAGGAGCAAAATATTAGAAAGAAGTAATGAGAATTCATTAAGTACCACTACTTGTGCTGTGGTAACAAAGTCCTATTATTACACAAGGCGGCAGGCATCTCACAAAGACACAAACTGAAGAGCATTAACAATGAAAACGTGCACAGGAATGCGTTAACACCGCAGGACAAGAAGCTGGACGTTCAGCTGGACATGAGCTATTGCATTAATACTATTTCAATGACAAGGGACCGGACATTCGATACTTACCAATTTCATACAGACACACGTGTTGGATTTCTCTCTGGTCTACTGCAAGTTCCAGAGCAGTATGGAAGGAAGTCAAGGCACTGTTGATTTGACACTAAGGAAAAAATGACAACAGTTACTGGCTAAGATCTGTCATTAACATTACGAGCATCCTAGTTCAAAAGCATCCTTTCCCTTGGTAGTCAAGCAGATTAAGCAGTAGAGAAGAGGGCGATGTAAAGGTTTCTGGGAAAACGCCCCCTTTCCCCTCACATGGTTGTCAGCTGAACAGAGCGCAGGCCACTCCTCCTTCTGCTCGGTCAGAAGGACTCACCAGTGAGGGCTCGGCTCACACCACCCTCTCCCACAGCGGTCTCTGTGCACACGTGCACTAGAACTTGGTGTGTGATCAATACAATGATTTGCTGATCTGGCTCCATGGTACAGGTAAGCTCGACAGGAGAGGGACTGCATCTCACCCTCCTGCATACACCCACTGGGCCCAGAGACACTGGTAGTCACTACTGCCCAGGGCCAGTCCATTAGCCCAGCCTCAGCCTCTCCCTGTTCCGGGAGCCCCTCACACTCTACCACACAACTTGGTGATGTTCTCCGAATGCTTCTGGTCATCAGCCCTCTTCTCTCAACACTTCAGAAATTCTCTGAGGGTCCAGATTACACTTCCGACTTTTGCATTCATCTAGCACTGTCCAGAACCCCAGTAGACTCTCAAATGCCCGTCCCACCGTTTCCTGGTTAAATACATTTAGTGTTTTCTTCCATGAAAGATCTCGTTCAAAGTCTGCTGATCTGATGCCACAAGCACCTGGTAAGAGCACCTAAAAGGCACCATCAGGATAAAAGGGAGGTAAACTAAACCGTAAATACAGCAACGACAGGCGTTAAGTATCACGCATCAGTAATAATATAAATCCTAAATGTCCCAAAGATGCGACACAGCCTGCCCTCGCTGACACATGCCCAGGAGCGCTCCTTTCTCCCTCCCGCAGGTGCCAGCGCCTCTCTTCCCGCCCTACACTCAGCCCTCCTCTCTGTGCTTCCCTGTGTGCCTCCTTCTGCTGCTCCCAGGCGACTCCCTTTCCAAGGACCCTGGCTGCCTCTTCTCCCCCAGGGCAGCCAAGCTGGGGGCATGAAGGGTCTTAGAAGAGGGGCTGCTGGTTTCCCTGAGACCAGACCCACCAGGTTCCTCAGCTCCTTGAGTGGTGCACGGTCACTGCAGGAGGCCCCAGGACTCCACAAAGGGCACAGATGAGTCAGCAAGGAGATTGGCAGGACAGTCTGACTCAGGAACTCTGGAAGCCAAATGACTCAGTAACCACGGCCATGGCTGGACCAGTAACTGTTCGTGCCCCACAGTAACACTTCACTCTGCTATCAGCAAGTTTCAGACTGTAGCGTTCAATCCTGTATCACCACCCACAAGTGCTCGGAAGATACAGAAGGTAGCCACGGAAGATACACATCACTGTATCACTAATTCCTGTTCTCAACTAGCTCAACACCTAGTTGAAGGGAACCTCACAGGAATGAAACAGGCCTCCAGCTCTTAAGTCAGACATTTACACTGGAGCACACAGCCAGATACCAAAGGTAAAAGCTCAATCAATCTCTAATGAAAAGCAAGTGTGTGTGGAGAGGGATCTGGACACTCATTACTCCCATTTCTAACTTTCCCCTTTCTGGATCAATACTGCTTTCCCTGCATCACACATGCATTCAATTTAGCCTATTTGCACAGAAACCACAGGGTTAGGGATTCTGCTTTTGCATGCACCTCCCCAGTTTCCCAAGTTAATGGCATTCAACTATCACCCCCAGGATATTTCCAGATGGGACATCACTACCAAGCTGACCCCAGCTGGGGTTCAGTGCATGGCAGTGCAACACCACGCTGCCCTTCAGAGGATAGAAAACTACTTGGTGAACATTTATCAGGCAACTACTGGGTGCCCAGGATGGAACTGGACTCTGAAGCCACCAAGATGAGTCAAAACTAAGCTCTGAATGCAAGAAAAGAAGCCAAATAATACTTGAATCAACGTTATTTCTCTTAACCCTTTCAAAAACTCTGAGATAGGTATGCATTAGTTCCATTTTCGGATGAAGAAACTGATGTTCAACAACTGTAAGTGCTCAGTCAAGGTCAGGGAGCTAGTAATTGACTAGTATTCAAATTCTGCTCCAACTGCATGCTTTCTTCAGGGAGAGGGATGCAAGTGTGATTAAGCTAAGAATCTGGAGATGAGGGAGAGTCCCTAGATTATCCAGGGGGCGTTAAATGCGATCAACAAGTATCCCTACAAGAGGGAAGCAGAGAGAGGGTTGACATAAGCAGAGGAGAAGGCAACGTGAGAGGATGGAGGCAGAGACTGGAGTGATGTGGCCGCAAGCCCAGGAATGCAGGCAGCCACCAGAGGCAAGAGGCAAGGAATGGACTTTCCCTAGAGCCTCCGGAGGGAGCGCTGCCCTGCTGACTACCTTGATTTGGGCCCAGAGAAACTGATTTTGGACTTCTGGACTCCAGAATTGTGAGAGAATAAATTTCTGTCATTTTAAGCCATAAACTTTGTGATAATTTGTTACAACAGCCTTGGGAAACTAGAACAGTATACTTCCTTAAAGATGAAACTGTGAAGAAAGTTCCAGGCTCTTTGTGTCACAAGCACTTGAATAGAACTGGGAAGTACTGAGACCACTTACGGAGCTTAAAGGCGTTACCCCAGGAGCAAGCATAGCTACAAAACTAATTCTACTTCTAGGCTGATCACTCATTAAGGAAGTACAATGAACAGCCATTAAATTAGTGGAAATATAGTTCCCTTTTCACCAAAACAATTCAGAATAAAAATGATCTGTGGGAGTCTTTATGGTTACAAATTAAAACATCCACAACCCAGTAGAGAAAAGAGGGTTATCCTCAATTTGATACTGGATTCCCAGTTTAATTTTTAAAGAAACACACATACCCTGAATATAGCAAATGGATTAGTATGAAACCAAGAATTATTACTATACGGGCTTTTTGTCTCATGAACTGTGCGCTGATACACTGTGTCACAAAATCTACTTGAAGGCTCAGTCTCCTTGCTGGTAAAAGGAGAAAAAAATGTTGGCAAGCTTTTATCTGCTTCCAGAGGAAGCCATGAAGAATAAAAGCACAAATCTTTGCCAAATTAAATGGAGCATATTTACTGCCAAATTAAAATCAGCAGGACTTACAGCTACAGCACTGTCACTACAGGGATACTGTGTGTTTTTCCAGTTACTCGGGACTTCCTGATAGGTGTATTCTTAGGCATTTTATAACACTTGTGGCAAATGCAAAAGGGATTTGTTTCTCCATTTTATTCTCCAAGTGAATGTTGCTGGTATGTAGGAAACCTGTGGGTTTTTTCAAGTTGATTTTGTACATGTCACATTATTATACTCAGGGATTTTTATAATTCTTAATCTCTTTTTCTCTCGGATTTTCCAGGGAGATATTCAAACCATTTGCAAGTAACGATAGTGCTGTCTCTTCATTTACAACAGACAATTGTAATTGGGTAGGACCTCCAGTTAAAATACTGAATATTAAGCAAGCATAGCACGTATCCTTGGTTTATGCTAATACAAACGATGTGTATACGTTATTATACAGTATATAAAAGAATATGAAAAAGAGGATGTTTTAATGTTGCACCATGAAATACAGTTTGCTGCACGTTTTCAGTAGATGTCCATTTTTACCAAATAGAGAGATTTCCTTTCTAATTTGCTAGTCGTTTGTTTGGTTTTTAAAATCTGGGTTGGGTAGTGCATTTCATTAAATGCCATTTGGGTATCTATTCATAGGAGGGAATGGTTTTATCAATGACTTCCTCAATGCAGCGGATAACAGGGATACAGTTCCTGAGGCTGAACCACGAGTGCCTTTTTGGAATAAGCCCTACTAGGTTGGAATACGGCATTTAAGAAATACGTTGCTGGATTTGATTTGCTAATATTTATTTAGAATTTCTACGTTCAGAATGAAGTGGGGTTTGTTTAGGGCTCTCCCCTGCAAGTTCTGGTGTCAGAATAATGCCAGAACTTGTAGACTGGCAGAAAGTATTTTCATATTCTCTGTGCTCTGGGACTACGTAAATAAATAGCTCACTCTAGAGCCATACCTTCCAACTGAATAATTCATTTGTTTCAATTACTGTAATATAAATGTTTTCTTTTAATGGGCACACAGTATAACGAAGAATGTTAAATACTGGTCAGTAGTACCAGATTTCAGCGCCAACTTCATAACCTACACAATTTTGGACCTTAGGAAGTAATTTTTGTTTATACTCTCAGGGATGCTGAAATAAATGAATTCATGTGAATAAAATGCTCTTAGGAAAGGTACATTGTCTTTAAAACATAGGTATTGTCTATAGGTGCCTTGTCTCCTGTTAACAGCACTGGGAAATACATCACAATATTGTTTTCTAACTTTTAGGACCAAGACTTGCCGTAAGTAGCAATTCAGCTTCTCACAAATTATTTCAGAACCCTGGGAGAAATTCCAGATTTGTTTTTAATTAGTAATGTTTATTTTTTAGAGCAGTATTAGGATTATAGCAAAACTGAGCAGCAAACTCAGAGACTATTTTATTATAAAATAGATTTTTTTAAGAATGAAAGAGTTGTCAGTTTCTCATAATTGTGTTTCTGCAAGTTTCTTATTATGTTTAAGAAAAAAATGCTATTTCTTAGGAATATATAATTTTACGACTGTTAGTTTAATTGTCAAGTACCATAAAGTTTTAAACCAGCTTTGTTCCATTTAATGCATTTTGCCCTCGATTTTTAAATTATCATTGCTGTCAATTTTTAAATTTATGTATGCCTGATATATTTTGTCTACTCTTTTACTTTCTACTTTTGTATCACCATTTAAATTTTTTTAGTTAGCTTGTATATTTATTTAGTTTGTTGGATTTGTCTTTTTTATCCTGATCTGAGAGTTATCTTTTATATAGCAATATGGTAAACATAAATGATTTAGGTAACTAATACTTTTTATATTAATTTAACTTGTTTTTGTTCCCTTAACAGTTACTTTTTTCTTATTATACTATGTTTTGTTTGCTTCATCCTCTTCAGTCCTTTTTTTTGGCCACACATGTTATAGGATTTTAGTTCCCCGACCAGGGATCAAACCCAGGCCCAGGGCAGTGAAAGTGCTGTGTCCTAACCACTGGACCACCAGGGAATTCCCTGCAGTCCTTTAGAAAATGTAAGTTGTCTTTATAATTCTGCTTGTGGTCACATAGAGGTTAAAAAAAAATAAACTAGAGAAATTCCATATTTTATCTAGCAGGTATAATTAGGAGCTGTTTGAGTTAAGATTCTACCACAAATATACAAGTGTGTGCTCTTGCCTGGAGAGACAGGGGACAAAGGAAAATGAAACATGTAATACAAAGGGATGGACAGACCATGGGCAACATTTTCAACCCAATTAAAAAAGATTAAGTTATTCTGAAGCTATTTCCACATTAATATATCTTTAAGGTCTTTAGAAAGTAAAGATCTCAAAGTACAAATATGAAGACACAGTAAGTATGAATATTTTTCAGAGTTAGCACCGTAATCTTGGGGTTAGTAATGTTACATTCTGTTTTACTCAAAGATTTTCACTAGCAATACCAAGCCAAGAGGATTCTCTCAATTCAGCTACCTAGCAAAAAGTTCCATTTCTAGGGCTGCAAAAAAAAAAAAAATGTGAACATGGAAACAAAGCCAAGTTCTTTCAGGGGCCTGGTCCAGACTCTAGTGCCAAAGGGACACCAAGTTCCAGACTTGCCTGAATCTAAAATGCCAAGACTCCGCTTCCCAAGCACACAGTTTCTTTCTGTACCACCTCCAAGTTGCATTTAACATTGAATGACATCACTAACTCACAAACAAATAGGTCTCAGCTCAGAGCCAGTCTGCTGGTATTCAAATAAGGCTGGTATCGCCTAATTCTGTGGGTTAAACTCCAGAGCTGAGAGCACCGGGCAATGGCAAACTGAAGGATGTTCGCCACTGCAAACATCGTTCCTGTGGACCCGGCTGCTGGGGAAGGCACTGCCTGTGTGGATGGCGCTAACGTGCATTTGCTTTAGAGAATTTTCAGCTCTGTTAGACAAGTAAGCTTGTGAAACATAGGCACATTCTCTCAAGATGTGTTAAGTAACTGGTCAGCAAAGAGGCTGTCAGACGCAGGCAGAATTCCCGAAATGTGTTAATACAATAAGTACTTAGCAAGTGGAGCGTGTGTGTGTGTGTGTGTGTGTGTGTGTGTGTGTGTGTGTGTGTGTGTGTGTGTAGAATGAAAGGGCAAAGAGATATACTCAAAAGACCAAATACACAAAACACACTACATAGTCAGAATACTAACTATACATGAGAACTGAATATCCATGAGGTCTTAAATCTGACCCCCCATTGTTGATGCCCATCCTGGCACCATGTGTCCTCTGCCCGAGAAACACCAACAAAACCCATGACGGTCCATCCATTTAATTAGCTGTGGCCAAGTGTACTCATCCCTGTGGGTTTCTGATCAAGTGTGTCACTGGCCCAGGGCAACTCGCACCTATGGGCCCTTGTCTCCTTGTAACCCCTCTCCTGCCAGTGAGGAAGGCTGATGTGCAGACTGAGGCAGGACACTGCACATCGTGTACCCAGGACCCAGGTGGCATGGCCCTTCCACCCCACTTGCACCCTGTCCTAAGAGTGTTAACCTATGCTACCTTTTCCCCCTTGCTCCTGGCTGTGTTTTATATTGATTTAGTAAGCTATGTGATTCAAGCCCGTTTTAATTTGGCCTGTGAGTCTTTCTGTTCTGGGACCTCTGGGAGAACCTGCCGGGTAATATATTTGGAGGCTACCAGGGTACCAGTGACATCTATGTGAAAAGAAAGAGGAAAACCCCAAGTGCCTGGGAGGAGACACTCTCATTGGCACTGCTAACTGTTATGGGTTGAACTGTATCCCTCCCCAAAATTCGTATGTTGAAATCCAAACCCCCAGGATCTCAGAATGCAATTGTATTTGGAGATAAGGTCTTTAAAGAGGTAATTGTATTAAAATGAAGTCTTTAGGGCAGGCCCAAATCCAATATGACTGGTGTCCTTATACAAGAAAAGGAGATGAGGACAGACGTGTGTGCATACGGAGGAAAGACCATGCGAAGACAGAGGGAGAAGGCGGCCGCCCACGAGCCAAGGAGAGAGGCCCCGGAAGAAATCAACCCTGCCCACCTTGGGCTTGGACTTCCAACCTCAGGACTGTGAGAAAATCAATTTCTGTTCTTTGTTATGGTAGCCCTAGGAAGCGAATACACCAGCTAACTATCAGAGGCATCCTCTCTTCAGGGAGCCATTCGCCCCCTCTCCACCCTCATGTATGTGTTGGGAATGGAAAGGGTCCTGCTTCTCGGAAAAATTTTCTGGTCTCAGAGAGTACGAGTACCCGAGCGAAGCCAGGTAAATCACAGTACCCACCCAGCTCAACACCCACCCCTGGAGTTTTTCTTACCAGTGATGAAGGTGGGCAGGTTTAGTCTCTGTCTGTGCAGGCACTCACATATGTGGTACATCAGTTATTTCCTAAGTTATATTGTATAGTAATGTGTATAAATAGTAGACTACCTGCCCCAAAGGTTTTACCATTTACATATGTGCCAACAGTTTATAAAAGGCCCATTTCCCTAAACTATGTTTTTAATACTAGCCAATCACTTTTCAGCGTTGTTTTAATTTGCATCTCCTTGATTGTATCCTGAGGTTCATATGATATTGGCCATTTGTATGTCTTATTTTATAGCTTGTCTGTTTTGGTGCTTTGACTATTTTTCTTTTTGTATGTTTATATTTACCCTTTTAATATGTTCTAATTTTGCAAGAGCTCATTCTAAATTAAGGATGCCAACACTTAATCATTTGTTTCCCAGCTTTATTTTTCTAACTTTATCATTTTTATATAATATATAAGTTATTTGGGGGTCAATTCTACAAACCTTTTGATCAATGTATGATCGATTCTATCAATCCTTCCCTTAATGTTTTGGTTTTAGAGTTATGACTGCACAGTCCTTGATGGGGGATGATGGAGCTTTTACTACTACTATAAACACTGACTCTATGAATTCTGCATAATTAAGGAAAACTTTTCAAAATGCCATAAATATATGGGTTGCTCCTATTCTGACAAAAACCCAGGAGCTAGAGAAATAGAACAATCATTACAGCACAACTAAGTGGAAAGAGCAAGAGACCAGAGTGTTCATTCACCACACACACACACATCCTCTCTAGGAGCCAGGCACTGGTCAAGGCATTTGAGATAAACAGTGATCCAGAGAGACAAAGTCCCTGCCTTGTGGAGCCTCTGTTCTCCTTGTAATGTGGAGAGATAGACAAGGAGCAAATCAGGAAGACACCTAATGCCGTGTGTCCAATGAGGATGAGTCTCTGGGCAGACACGAGGTGGGTGGTAATAAAGGGGACAGGGTGGGCATGGTGGGAGCTGGTGGTGGTCAGCTACCCACAACCACCAGCCATTCATCTGGCCCTTGTTACTGTCTTGTACAATTACCTTTTCATGCATTTACACTGCTAACTTCATAATTAGATTATAAGTTCATTTTGGGACACAAGCTTTTTCTAGTTCTCTTGGCATCCCCCCAGAAGGCCTTTTCCATAACAGGCTACAAATCTCTGATTACACACCAATAATGGAATAGCGTAGTAATGTTTTCAGCACCTCCACACAAATGGACAGCAACCCCCTTGGAAAATGAGTTATGTAACCAAACAGAATAATGCACCAGCTGCAGGATTTCCTTGGTCTCTCAACAGTTAGGCACATGATTCTGACAAAAATTTGTGATGGAAAGTGCTTTATACTGAATTTACAACCAAGACAAGATTCTGTCTAAATAGGAAAATCCCTGACCAAGCACCATGTGCTTAGTTAGCACTTAGCTGTATCCATGTTACATTACTTAAGGCTGACAGGGAAGGCACTGTCCTCTTTTTATAGACGAGGACACAGGCTCAGAAAGCTCTGCCAGCCAGGAATTGGAAGAGCCCATGTGAGCTGAGCTACACTATGGTACCCTTTAAAACTGCAGAGAAGGAATTTACGAAAGATAGCAGTACACTTAAAAGAAATATGTTTATGTTAAAGGCACGATCAAAGAATTTTAAACAGGGAAAACGATAATGCAAAGAATTAACTCAGAAAAACAAAGACTACAGAAATAGAGAAAAACGAGTCTACAAAGAGTCACACTACTCAAAATAAGACAGCAATTCAAGATAAACAGATAAACCTGGAAAACAGATGGAGAGGATTCATGTCCATACAGACTTTTATGAGAGAAACAAATCGAGGCCATAATCAGGAAAGTGACTTTGAAAAGTTTTCCTAGAACTGAATGACGTTCTCTGTGAAGGAAGTCAAATGGGCAAGCTGGTATGTGGGTTTTTCCAAAGAGGAATTAAAGACAAATTGTAAACAGCAGAAATAATGCCAGGTAGTTACAGTTCTGAAGGTTCAAAATCCATGACAAATTTTTTAGAAAAGCTTTGAGAAAATTCTTTCCTTTTAAAAAGTGTACAATTCAGTGGCTTTTAGTATATTCACAGAACCATGCAATTTGTAAGCTGGAAGAAATCTTAAAAATCATGTAGCCTAATTTTTCTCAAGTGTGCTCTACAGAACGCTTCTAAGTCTCACAGGCTACAGTATGAAAAAGAATTTTCCTGGCCAATTAACTTGGGTAAACACAGCATACTTGCAGACTCTATCTCCCTCGTGATGCAAAACTAAAGTCTCCGAGAAGCCCCAGGATATCCTGATTTCAATGCCATGGAACCTCTTTTCCTGGAACATGTACTAACTAGTCCATCAAATCAGTGCTCCCGGTAAGATGTTTCAGAAAAACACTGATTTATACCAACCCCCCTGATTTTCCAAACAAAGAACCAGAGCCAGAGAAGACTGGCTTAACTGAGGAGTCACTGCTCTTCCAAACTGACGTGTGAGTGACCATGTGGAAGTAGAGAGGGTTTTCACTCTTCACGAAACAGCCAACACCAAATCTTCAGGCTTTTAGTCCAGTGCTCATTCTACAATGCTACGCGCCCAAACCTGAAGGTCTGAAGCAGTATGACAACAAACTCCCACAGCTAACAAGTCCTCTATAAGAAGCCACAGAGAAATGAGGACTCGTACACAAAACAAAGAAACGCACAGATTTAGGAAACCAATGTGCCCACACATTGAGAGTCCAAAATCATAAAGACAGAAAAGTTCAATATGATACTATGAGAAAATAGAGAATTTCACACATGAGCTCTGGACAGGGGTAGGTAAAAGTAGGGAACACTATTTCCTAAAACTAGCTCTGTGCCACCCGGCAATGGGAGTTTGCTGTACACTTATTGTCCTCAGAAGAGTGAGGAACGAAGACATGAAAGAAACACTGCCTGCGTGGATATGTGAACCCATGTTCAAAATGGCAGACAAGTAAAATACAGTGATCACCTTTCCAATCAAGCATTAAGGAAAAATCTACCCCTGAATAAGCAAGCAGAAACGGAAACAAACAAGAACAATAAACACAACCCTGAGAGCAAAGGAAAACAACATGTGTGCTTCATATACACAATTAAATATGAACAAGAAAGTCCTCTATGAGAAGGGAGGTTGGGATTGAGAAAATCAAATCATCTGTTGCTGCTGGGGTCACCCCTACGCCACCCACATCTCTCCACCAAATGCTCCAGCCCCAATGAGCTTGTATCTCCCCATTATCTGGCCTTTTCTTGTATCTGGGCTTGAGTGCAAGCTCATCCCCCATGCTCTCACCTCTCACCTGCAAACTCCTACAGACTCTTCAAGAGCCAACCCAAATACCCCCATCCTGGGTCATCTTTTCCAGCTGCGAGGGTTGCACCATGGGTGAGCCACACCATGCTTTCCCTTCCCATAGGCCTGTTTTTATGTTTCTCGAAGCCTGGCCACATCTGCATCTGCTTACATGCCTGCCTGCCACGTGGTCCTGGATCTCCCCCGGGGCATGAGCTCTGTCCCTGTGGCTGCTAACGCATCAGCCCCAGCAGCAGCCCCAGCAGGGCTGTAGTCATGTCATTACACCGACAAGGACCCACGCTCAGAGCCCCAGGACAGCGCGTGCCTCCCAGATTAGCACCTCCCTAAATCTCAACAGGGAAACTACGCCCAAGGTACAAACCAGGGGCCCACCTCAACAAGGAGGGAAGTGAGGCTTAAAGAGATTAAGCGTCTCGTCCAAGGTCACTCAGTCAAAGTAGAGGAGCCAGGACTCAGCCTGGGCAGTTGGCCTCCAGAGCTGAGCCCTTAGTCATGATCTGTATCTTATTATATCACAATATCACAGCCCCCCAAACACTCTCAGTTAACCAATGAAATGCAAGCTGAATTTCAAGGAATACAATCGAATCCCTAAACAAGAATACTAATACTTCACTATTCTAATAAGACAAATACGATAAAGCATTAAGAAAATGAACTATAAAACAAGCTAAATTAAGAAAAACTAGAAAGAAAATGGAAGTAGAAAATGCATTGATAAAAAAATCAAATCTCTCTCTATAAAAGCCCATATGATAATCTAAAGCCCAATCATAAAATTAAGAAAACACAAATTTATAAAAATACCACAAATAATAAAAATACCACATGTCTGGAAATAGTCATCATATGTTTAAAAATAAGTGGAAACAAGAAAAAGTAAAATATAAAACTAAGATGAATATAACTGTAAGTAGATGTCTTAAGATTCTTGAAGAAATAAGATAAATTATTAAAGAATTTCAAAAGGGTACTTAACAATGACTAACCAAAAAATACATTCAAATGTTTAATTACCTTAAGTGACTTGCTTCTCCAAAATGTAGAAAAAAATTCCATTAATCAACTCATTTTTTAAAAAATATCAGGTTTATTTCTAAAGCCCAAGAATAAGCTCTCCTGAATATTTATATTTATACTAATATTTAAATGTGTTATTTGCTAGTAAGTTACATATATGGTTTTTTGCACATATATAATATTACATTTAGAATGTATATATATATGTAACTTATCAGCAAATAAAAGCTAAAAAGAGAACTGGGTTGAGAGAGAAGGCCTGAATTCTAGTTCCTCCTTAATCCAAAATAACTATGTACACATGCACATACTTATTTTATCGGAACCCACGTTTACTATATATATGACAGGACAGATGCAGGTAAAAAAAATTATAAAGTAATGAGAGAAAGAGTGACATGACTAAATGAAGAGATATTCTCAGAAATGAATAAGAAATATTATAAATATCAATTAAAATTTCCCTATAGTATACAGAACCCGACAAACTGAAAGCTGAGTATATGTGAGAAACAAGTGGGTAAAAATACTAAATAATATATATTTTTAAAGGCAACAGTGATGTATTTATTATATTTAAAACATAAAACTACAATTGTCAAAACCATGTAATATTCGTTTTAAAACATCTATAAAAGGTATAAAATAAAGATATTTCAAAAACAGATTGCATCTATCTTAAGGATTTAGTTCAATAACAGGAAGAGAAATACCCTTAAATTAATGTTACTATTCTTGAATCCAACAGGTATCAGAATTAAACCATACCCATCTCCACACGCAAAGAGGTATGAGAATATAAGACTTCTTAAAACATCATTTTACAATCTGAACAAAATAGTCTATGTGTCCCAGTTTGAGAAGATAAATTTTATTTCTGAAAAAAATGAAATCTACAGTACTTTCTATCACAGGGAAATACTGGGAAATCATAGGGAAACAACTGTTAAATATCCCAATATCCCAACAATGGGAAATATCAAATTAGTAACACAATGGAAATCTAAATAGTTTCCATACCAGTTATTTACAAAAACTATGTTAAAACATGCAAACATCAGATCTGTAAGCAAAAGTGCCTGAAGTCTAATATGTGTATATTAAAGATCACAAAACAACTTGAAACAAAACAGCTTAGAATTTAATTATTGCTGGGTTATTTTTATGAAGTTGCTTAACATCTTACAATAAAGTATTATGTATGTGTTTTAAAAAGAGAGGCCCCGCCTTGTCACCTGTAGCATGCAGAAGGACATGCTGTGACAACCCGGTTACTCACACGTGATTCAGCATTAATGTCACTGAGTAGCGGAATCGGTTTAGCAGTATTACTGTCAAGGACACCTAACAATAGATCATGCATTTAACCCCTACCCTTAGGACCAGGGTTAACGTAGGCAAGGGAAAACTCATCCTCTTATGCACATTTAGTGAGCTTAGGGATATAAATCAACGTTAACCTTCTACTTGCTTTTCAACCCAACAACTTGTAAAGATAGAGTTAAAAGAAGAGCAAATGTATTTAACCTATTAGCAATTTGGGTTATCATCTCATTTCAGTGAACAGGGTCATTAAACCACACGGTATGGATTTATCCCAATGGAAAGTGAAGACAAATATATCCTCCACCTCTCCTACACCATATTAAGCCAATCTCTTATTTTGTGTCCTTCTGAGAATAAATGGTAACCCTATTTTTCCTGGTGCCTGAAGTAATAAAGAGAACCACATAGGTCGGAAGAGAAAACTACAATTAACAGAACTTCAGGGAATTGTTTCTCTTCCTGCATTGCCTTTTTCCTGATCCTATAAATAACAACATTACCTCATGCTGGCAAATCATGCTGTTCAGATACAAGAGGCAGGCTTGCTCGTCAACAGATGCAGAGAAACGCTGCCACCCAACAGCTCTGATTAGTCAATATGCCCCCGAGATGGGTGCATGGGCACAGGCCTCCCTGGGTTTGGCATTTCTGTGCTGGCCCCTCCTCTCCATGACCCCCGCAGGCCTCCTGCCTCTTGTCTCTGTCTGATAAACTAATCACCAAGGGGATCAACCTTCACCTTTCTGTCCCTGCCACAATCATGAACTAAGGAGCTAAAAAGCAACACAGACCTTCTGCTTACTGTGGGGAGCACCAATGAAAAATGTAATTTCATCAGTAAAAGTCCAGAGAGAAAGGACTACAGCCTGAAATGATGAGTGGGAGGAAGATCCAGAGCCAGAACACACGCACACTGGGGTCAAGGCGTAAGGGCCTTTCACACAGAACCGTGCAGGTAACAGAAACTAAGGAGATGGCTGGGACTTCCCTGGTGGCGCAGCGGTTAAGAATCCGCCGGCCAATGCAGGGGACAGGGTTCGAGCCCTGGTCCGGGAAGATCCCACATGCTGCGGAGCAACTAAGCCCATGCACCACAACTACTGAGCCTGCGAGCCACAACTACTGAACGCCCGCACGCCTAGAGCCCGTGCTCCGCAACAAGAGAAGCCACCGCAATGAGAAGCCCGCGCACCAAAACAAAGAGTAGCCCCTGCTCACCGCAACTAAAGCCCGTGCCCAGCAATGAAGACCCAACGCAGCCAAAAATAAAAATAAATTTATTTTTTAAAAAATCACCTCAAAAAAAAAAAAAAGAAAGAAAGTAAGGAGATGGAACACCAGGGTGACAAAGTAAAGGTCAACCATCAAAGCCATGCCTGCAGACATTATTCATGGGGAAAAGAAACCACATCCTATCACACACCCTGCTCAGAAGCAAGGACCGGGGGGGGGGGGGGGGGGGGGTGGGGGGGGGTGGGGGGGGGGGGTGGGGTGGGGGTGGGGGGGCTGGGGAGTACAAACCAGAGCAGACTGTGCAGTGAGAAAGTGGCATTTATCAGAGAGAACCAACAAGGCAGCTTTGAATACGAGAAAGATGGTATGAAAAGGCCACACACACACCCACCCCCACACACACACACGGTAAAGTTCACTAGGACTCCCTCAGTGTGGCCTCAAGGCCTTGTGCACACTCCCACTTGGTCCTCGTGAAGCAGGGCTTGTCTCTGCTGTAACTGAGGGGCTGTTATAGCACAGGGTCCACCAGGCTGAGCTCACAGAGCACAGGGGCTCAGCCTTCTCACCTCGCCACTCCAGCAATGAGCACAGACCTCATCGATATCCAGGTTCTTTTTACTTCCTGTAAATTTATTTAATTCCTTTCTTTAGAGTCACACTTCTTTAGCCAGCCCATCAGAATTTCAATATCTGATTCGGTACCCTCCTTAGTAGGCCATCCTCTTACACCAAATGTCAAGACATTCTTGCACCATCTTCGTCTGCATCGGTAGCAGAAACAGGTTTAGGTGCCACCAAGAAAAGGAGACAGTCCTTGATAACCAGCTTCCTCTCTTAAAGAGACGCCACCACTCACACTGATCAATGGACTTCCGGCCAACAGACTCATCTGTTCATTTGACAAACACACACTGAGGGCCAGGTCTTGTGCCGGGCCCACTTCTGCTCCTGAGAAGCAAATGTGTGGTTTTTTGATGCCACCATGCAGGATATTCAGAAAGTATGGGTGCAAGCTAGGAAGACAGTCTCAAAATAAGAGTTCCCAAAGTGCATAAAGTAACTTCATTAGAATATGTCCATCAACTGTCATTGTTGATCAATTGTCATTCAAATATTTGAGCGTTTAGAGACAGATAAGTAGACTAATATTAAAAATTAGTTTTATAACTAGTCACACCATACAAAGTATGTATACGAAACTATGTATACACACAAAACCAAGCATGTGTATCTGTATATTGTATACTAAATAGACTGTTAAAGCGGGAGGAGAGGGGAGTTGTGCAAATCTGTATTGTTTAGAGAAAAAAGAGGAGAGAATTAAAGTTTATTAAAACGTAGACTTGTCCCTAATACCTTTAAATAATCAAGAAAAATACTCATTAATCACTTGTACGTTAATAGACCACCACTACCACCACTACTGTAGGTTTAATGGGATGGAAATAAACATAAAATTCAAAATTATAATTATCAATTCATATTTTAAAATGGAGGTTGCTATATAACCCTTGGGTCAACTTCCTAACATCTGTGTGCATTATGGAAATTCAGGGGAAAGTAAGCATGGGTACGGTACAGTAGCTATAGCCCCTCTAGCTACACACACGCATCTTACCCATCACAAGCCTAGCTCTACTGACAACTCTCAACACCAAAACAAGTTCTTTCTCCTAAAAAGAGAGCAAATTTGGTAACACTACTTCCCAGGCTTAAGCACTCCGTAAGAATAACAACAACCATCACACTCACTACTTGGATAGCGTTTATCACATGCTAAGTACCGTGTGAACCCATTTATTCCTCACAGCAACATGCTAAGTCACATGGGAAAAGTCAACAGAGACAGGACAGGTAAGGAGGGTAAGACAAGAGGGTGGAGAGGGCCAAAGGTGGGGGTACTTCAGACACGCAGTGGGGAGAAGCAAAGGTGATTAAAGAAAGAAAACTCTTCCTGCAGTCTGGCCAAGACTCCCGAAGAGCAGAGAAGCTTGGCGTCCTGAGATGCACAAGGACCCCGTGTACCACCGATGGCACAGAACTTCACTGTTATGTCAAGTCAGGCCACAACACCGGGGAATAATGAAGACACGGCCACAAGGGTTATGCAAGTGGCAGGACAGGGGTGGACGTGTTAAAGACCACCCTCCCCTACGGATTCCAAACTGTCCCAAACAATGAAGGGCAAAGTATGTAAAAAGCTGTTGATGACACTGAAAGAGAAAGTGGGCACCTGCACATGATTCGAAAATAACAAGGAAAGTGAACACTAACCAGCCCGTGTTGAGCTAGTCACCCTGTATGAGGGCAAGTTTACATGAAAGCAGCTGTGCAAATAACTTCTTCAGTGACTCAGAATCTAAAAAGTTAAGTCCGTGTCATATGATGCACCTGTCAAAATTATAGCCCCAGACCATGTTCCCTGGAGCCTGTCCATAAAAAGATCTCAAGGCGCCCTCTCTCTAACCTAAATGCTCACTGAGAAGAAAAAAGGTTTTCTGTAAACAAATTCGTCAACTAAGCCCTGTGTGTTTTCATAAACTGAGTTGGGAGCTTAGAGGCCTTACAAAAAGCCTCTGAAGACCCATGTCACAGCCTCTCTGAGCAATTCTTCATCAGCAAATGAAGGATGCCACCATCTGATACCTTCCTACATGCTCACCTGGGAAGATTAATGAAATGCCACTGTCCAGGCACCGTAATATCTCAAGTTAGCCCTAAAATTCTGTTATCCTCTAAGACTTTGGGAGGAGCCAAACAGAAACAACTGTCACACTTCACTTGACCCTCAGGCCACAGCTCACCCATCAAGAGCAGTTAACAGGTCTTTCAGTCTTTTTTTCTTAAAACCAAGTATCAGTTGGGTAAGCAAGCTGCTCCATGACAAAGGAGTTCTAACAACCACCACCGGCACTCAGATTCCAAGGATCTACCATGAAAGAGACTGAACGTCTGCTGAGAGCTATCATGGTCACTATGTACCTCCCCAAACCGTGCTTATAAGAATCCTCTGATGGTGCTGTGGCTTCCTCATTTCTAGAATCATCCCAACGACAATGAATGACCCCTCACTGTTAGCATTCACTCCGTCCCTAATAGGGATGACTTGTGGACAAACTAAAATCACGCCAAATTGAGTTTTTGGAGAACAAGTAAGTTTTTAATTTTGCTAAAAGTTAAGCATTTAAAAAAAATTTGTTTGTTTATTTATTTGGCTGCACTAGGTCTTAGTTGTGGCCTGCAGGATCTTTAGTTGCAGCATGCGGACTTCTTAGTTGTGGCATGCATGTGGGATCTAGTTCCTAGACCAGGGATCGAATCTGGGCCCCCTGCATTGGGAGCGTGGAGGCTTAGCCACTGGACCATTAGGGAAGTCCCAGCATTTTTGTTTTAAAATAAAAAATTAATGAAAATGGGAAGCATAATGAAATATAAATCCTGACTTTTACATTTCTATTTAACGGTTTCAAAACCCAATTTAGAGCATTCATTGATCAAGGGAGTGAGGAGAGAGACGTCTAGTACATGCCTGAAGCTCTGGCCTCACTGCTGTGTTGTACACAACTGTAAACGTCAGGCTCTCACCCCCACTAGGCAAACCTCCTTTGAACACTAAACCTAGTGTCTTCGAGTTCAGAGTTATTCAGAATGTCAATTGCTTAAAGGAAAGGCATTACACATCTAAGAAAGCATTTACCCTGCACCCAACTTTCATTTCAGAAAAGGTCACTCAAGTGAGAAGGCTGAGCCAATTAAAATGTTCCTTTTACGGGGTTATTTCCTCCTGCACAAACCCAAGGGAGTAGAGAAACCTGAATAGCTTGAACATGCTTCCCTACGTGCAGGACCGTAACCCTGAGCTTGAAAGAAAAACACACTAACAGCAGACTGGATTGCACAGGAGACTGACCTACGTTTTTAAGAGAGCAAGAGAAAAAAAGAGCAATGTCACTGAAGGTACGTGAGCCTGAATGCAAAGAAAAGCAGTCTCAAAGTAATGAAAAGAAAAATGACTTGGACATGGGTTTAAATCAGTCAGATCCTGGAGAGCTTTCTGTGCTGTGTTTCAGTTGTAAATTATTAGTACAATCTTTAAAATACAATTTCCATAAATAAAGGTAAGGCGTCCTCGGATTTAAGAAGGCACTTCATGAAGGAAAGAAATTATTGGGGAAGTAATATACTCTCCACTGCCAACAAAAAATTAGTGAACGCGTCACCTCCTGTGCTCATGAAAGCATTCCTAGGCAAAAATCTTCCAAAGCACTTGTGGGTTTTTTCGACGGGTGTGCTGAGAACGCCTGGTTAACTGAGGGCAGAGGCTATTAAACCTCACATTGCTGCACTACTAGCTACTGGTGAGCCTGTGGGTGGCAGACCTCAGAACAGTCACCTCCTTTCATATGCATGATTAATTTCTTACAAAATTTTCGTTTTTCTTCAGATCCTCATGCCCTCAAGTAAGCAGACAAAAAAAAGAAATGCAAAGAGAAGCAGAACCCCCTCAAAGGCCAGGGCGTACTGTTTCTCTGAAATGAGACAGCCTGGCCTCACTTGCTGGGTGACCTCGGAGGTCACGTGAAGCCCGCTAAGATCCCTGTTTATCTTTCCTGTAAGATGCAAGGGGATGATTTTCTATCTCTGTCGCAGGCTTGTTCTGAGGATCAAATGGGATGGTGTGTGTGAAACCTCTGGCACAGGACCTAGACACATGCATGAAAAAGTAATACCGGCTACTACTATTTCAAAGCCTTTGCTGTCCTTGACATTTCGGGCAATAACTTGTGTATAAATCAACTGTCAGCCAGGATGAACATTTGGAAACAGATTATTAGTAATTCCAGAGACGGAAAAACAACGTATCTCATGTTCTTTAACTAAGACGCTCCCAAGGGCTCCTGTGCCTTCAGCTCAGGGTGCAGCATCTCGTCTCATCAGCGCCAAGGGACCCCGGCCCTGCTTCGCCCACAGCTGCAGAACAGAAGGTAACTGACTAACACCCCGGGTTCCTGGAAGAGGCTCCCACAGCAAAGATGCAACACAAGGCACAAAAACAAGATGTTACTCGGCCCTATGACATTCGGGCTCCTTGTGATACTACCCCCCACCCAAGTAAGAATTATAGATTCGATCAACAGAAGGCTTCATTTTTAAAAAGATGGGGAATGCACAGTACCTCTAATCGTTGTATGCGTCCCTTGAAAAACATAAAGAGGGAAGAATTTGGATAAGCAGCTTCTTTTTTAAGAAGAATTTCCTTCGCTTCATCCAGGCCTGCTTTGTTATCACTGCCATCCAGGGCAAAAAACGGGCGGACTACAGTATGATACCAGAGCAGCGCTAATCTAAAGGAAGAGGGAGAGAAACCGTGAGTGACAATGACTTTTCTTAGTGTTTCCACTCTTTAAAAAAAATCAGTGTGTGCTCTTCCAATACACACCCCTTCCAAAAAGCTCACTAGGCAGTCTCTGAAGAAGTAAAATCAGTATCGCCCCCCATCTTAGTTTTATCAGTATTTGGAAAGCCACAACTTTAGAGCACAACATATAAATCAGCATACTCCCATCGGGTAAGAGAATAAGGTCACAGAAGCAAGTAGCTCTTCTGAGGCTTCTAGATGGATTGCTGACGGTATCATTTATGTAAATCTCTGAATTCTACACCTTACTCGTCAACGTGTAAATTAGAAACAGTAATTGGTTACCATGGATTTACTATCCCCTTAAAATTACTCTTTGCATTACTTTTTACAAAAGGAAAATGTTTTCGCTAGTGTTCACAAAAGTTAGAGTGTAAGCCTCAGACTGAATTTAAATATAGGAACCACAGGCAAAATTGTACAAAATTGGGTTAAAATAAGTGAAAGGACTGGATGAAGGGCCCTTTCTCTAGCCACTGAGGCTGTTCAATTTGAAAACCAAACAAATAAGTAAGTTACTTAAAATTCTCCCACTTCAAACGTGTCCCTTTCAAAAAAAAAAAAAAGCCACATTAAACTAAGTAACAAAATAGATTCCCTGGGATCGGCTTTAACCAACCGACAAAAATGTTTAACCAACACAATATTTTTATGTAAATGTATGCTTCCAGCATGTGCATAAATTTGGTCCTCTTCTGGAGATCAGACTAATTTACATTATTATTGAATTCATTCCTTTCTCAGAAAATATTATTAAAAAAGACAAATTATCATAAGTTACAAATCTGTTAAGTCAAATTAATAAAGGACCATTGTGTAATATAATGAGTTTGTGGAGGCATGAATATTTTTGCAATAAAAAATGAATGACCTTTTTTTTTTTTTTTTATGAATGACCTTTTTAATAGCTACCAGCTGATTAAGAGTTAACATCCAAATTCCTCAATACTGACATAAGCAGAAATACAGCACACTAAGGTTCTCTGTGGTACCAAAATCTTTGGAAAAATTCTGATAAGTGGTGTAATATCAAAGGACATCCAGTATTTGATAAAATTATTCTAACTGCAAATGGTAGTAGATATTTACCAGACTGGAAAAAAATCACATCATTTTTAACTGATGAGGAAATGGGTGAATCCTTGCTCTGGATGGTTATAATGGCTTCTTCACACTTTTTGGTTTAAATAATTATCATTTAAGTTTAGTCTGAACAACAATAACTCAATTTAGTTGAAACACCACAAACTCTCCAAGCCACATATAAGAGACCAATGGACCAACCAGAATCATCAAGGAAAATTACCCAACATGAGGATATAAGAATAGAAATTTCAGAATCACAGAAGAGTCATGAAATGTATATCCCCTTAAGTCCAAAAATCAGGATTATCAATCTCAGTGACTGGTCAGGGTCACAAAAACTTTATAAATCATGATCATTCTGCATGTTTAAAATACAGGACTCAACAAAAAAAAATTTTTTTAATTTAAAAAGAAAAGAAAGAAAATGGTCAAGACGGACTTTCCACAAAAATAAATAAGTGAATAAATAAAATAAAATACAGGACTCATGAGACTTAAGAACAGTGCTCTGGTCTCTAAAGTCAACTTATAAACACCACCAAAAACACGGTCCTTGGCATTGCACTAAAAAACAGAAAGGCACGGCAGCATGTCAACCAACCAAGCATTTTACCTGAAGTTTCCTATAAAGGTTTTGATTGTCGTTCACTTACTTTCAACACTATATTATCTACCAAAGCATTGCAATATAGCTACTCACGTAGCTAAAGGGGCCTTCATGTCCTTACTTTCGCTTGCATACATCAGTGAAGAAAGCCCCTGTAGGCGGTCTCCAGGAAAACCCAGCAGGTTGATGATTTTGAGCAGGTTTGGGGGCACCATGGATATGCAAAGGTGAAAAAGGCCATATCCAAAGCTCACAGCACCTTTCAGTCTGTTTAGAGACTCCTCAGACACCCCTTCAGCCACAATGTGATTATCATTTGCAGCGTCAGAAGTCAAGGGCTCTTCCGTTAGCTTCTTCTGATACAGCTCCTGGAGGGCATTGATGTCCAAATAGCATTTATTGTAAATCTTCCAGGCTTTCCTAAGGATCCACCCACCTTTTATATATGCTATAAAGAGAAGGGGAGAAAAGCATGAAAAAATAAGTATTCAAAATAATTTTCCTACATTAATAAAGATATTGAAGAATGACCTGAAAAAACAAAATTTTAAAAAACAATAAAAATTATTACCCATCATGAAACCTTCTGTTCTTCATATGGCTTAAATTCCTTATTTGTTGTCTGTTTCCCTTTACTAGTCTGGATGACCACTTGGCAAGAACCATGTATTATTTTGTTCATTGTATCGAGCCCCTCACGCTGAGGTGAGGGCATAGCATCTAATATCTGCTAAATGAATGAATGCAAGCATCATTTGAATCGGACTTTTTTCCCACGTATTCTGTGAAACCCTCTACCACATCCCTGAACTACCTGAACTATGGTGCTTTCCAGATAAAACTCTTAAATTTGCGTACCTTGTGTTTCATCCCTCCTCAAGAGCAACTTCTAAATCTAAATTTGCTGCTAAATTTATACCCAAGCACCAAGCATGGCGACTTGCCAAAAAATAAAACAAGCAAAACAAAACGATTAATATTTATCAGGTGAACAAATGTCCAGTTTATTAACAAAAAAGTCATTAGCGTTAAATACAAAAATGCAAAGAATCCCCAACGCACCTCTATTCAATGCCTATTAGTGGCTTAACCGCACCTAGCGAGGCTGGGGGGCTTTATCTGGTGTGTATGACAATGGAGCTCCCCCACTGCCCAGCCTAGAGAGCTCCAGGGAAGGAGGGTGGCAAAGCAGAAGCTATTCACACGTGAAAATCTGTTATTTTTAAAGCCACTTCCCTTTATTTCTGTTAGGCCAATTTTCTTAACATAGCCACCTTGAGAATGTGTGTCACAAAGGCAAAGGGAGAGATAAACCTGGGATTTACCCTGCTCCACGCCCCACTGGCCCCTCTCAGGTCTGAGTCCTGCCTCACCCTCTCCTGTGAACATCTTTCCCTTCTGATGAGGAAGGGAAGGGGGGGCGTCGATAGACCTGTGCTTGTCTGAGTGCATCACCACCACATATCTGGGGAAAAGGTCCTCCACAGGGAGTTTTCTGTAAAATAGTTCTCTAGTAACTATAGAGGAGAGCTTGTCCACTTGGCACCGTTACCAATAATGGTACTGATACTCTGACCTCAAAGCACAACAGAAGACAACAGGAACCGTGTACCAGGCTTCCAGGCCCTTTAGAACAGCAGGGAAAGAAGTGTTTTAATTTATTTTTGAATGACATAAAATATATAACATAAAATCTGATTTATAAAAGTCCAATCCCTGAATTGAAAGTGATCTAAGATTATATGGCATGTGCAGAAAAGAATTAACACAGCAGGTCTATTGCTCTCCTTTGAAAGGCCTGTTTACAATGTTGGCCCTTGGCTGGTATCTGGGAACTTGGATTTGGGAGGGGTCCCATCATTCCCAGAACCGGTAAGAGGGGCTCACTGTGCCTACAGTTTGTATGAACAATGTTTTATGTGGACACCTGCTTTCCTTCTGGAAGTTTGGGTATGCACCAGGCAGCGGGGTGCCTACATGGTCAGTCCCCAGTAAAAACTACAGATGCTGAGTCACTAACCAGCTTCCCCAGTTGGTTACATTTCACAGGTGTCGTTATAATTCACTGCCAGGAGGATCATGCGCATCCTATGTGGCTCTTCTGGGAGAGGACCCTGGGAAGCATGGGCCTGACTTTTCCTGGTCTTCGTCCCTGTGCCTCTTCCCTTTTCTAATTTTGCTTTGTATCCTTTCACTGCCACAAATCATAGCCATGAGTATGACTATCTTCTGAGTCCTCCTAATCACAGGTCTTGGGGACCCCTGATCCATTAACTCAAGCTACTATCTTAATTAAAGTATCAATTTTCTGGCAAACGATGACCGTATCTCCTATGGGATCACAATTCAAAACACAACCATCCCACAAGTTCTGGGTGATGAATGTCCTGTAGTCTAAGTGTGCTGCAAAGATTGCTACATGACAGGATGAAGAAGTAAAATAAACCAGTCTACAAAAGCTTTGCTGGGGGGGGAGGCGGTACTATGTGTATAATTTATTGTTATAAAAGTAATATATATCTGAAACAATTTATTTTTATTCAGTTCAATTTAACAAAAATATTTACTGTGCTAATATTACTTTTAGGCACTGTTCTAGGAGAATCAAAGAGAAATAAGACATAGATCCTGCCTTTAAGAGGCTCAGTGACTTTTTCCCTCCTAAATGGAAGTATTGTGGGAAAAAGAGAGGTTTGAGAAAACCTAACCTTGACACTTCTTTGTATGCTAGCAAAGTGTTTAGGTGAATCCAATACACCCACAGACAAGAAAGGTGACTCTCACTTATGATCCAAAAAGCCAAAGATTGAATAGAAAAACAGAAAAAGACCAAGAAAAAGGAAACTAAAATATATAGTCCTGAGAACACAAAAGCAATTGAATCTAACTGAAAAGAAATAATAATTGGCTACAGATAAAAAATGAAATAAAAAGAGGAAAAGTAAAATTGCAAAACCCTAAAAATGTCAATGAGCTACTAAGTTCCTATCACGTGCCTAGGACTGTGCTTGGCACCTGAGGGACACAAATGAACTATAAGACATACATCTCAGCCCTCCAAATGCCCAATAAAATTAGAAAATAAAAGTGAAAAAAATGTGTGTAACATAAGACTATATATGCATATGTTTATTTATATGGTCCACTGGGTCATACATAGAAAAACAAAAACAATGTTGAGATTATGAGTGAATTGCCCTTTTATTTCCTTTTTGACAGTCAATTGTTTTCTATGTAATAAGCACATACATAAATTTAAAAGTGCAAAAGAAGTATTGCAGGATTTCAGTAGAAAACTTTACTCCCTCCTGTCCCTAAGCCTAACTGGAAAATTAGAGGGAAAAACTTAACTCCATTTTATCCTGTATTTTCCAGGCTACTGTCACTTTATTGAGGACGCACTTAGGGAAATGCAGCATTCCAGGGGAGAGCAACAGGAATGTAAGTATGAAGGGACAGATGGAAAGCTGTTCAGAGGCAGAGTGAATCAGGGGACAAGCTGGGCCAAGGATGGGTGCAGGGATGATGCACCCAGTGGTATCCAGCTAAGGGAAGGACGCCTGCTCGGGAGAAGCAGGGGCTCCCTAAAATTGGAGTTAAAGGGACTAGTGTTAGGGAAACAAGCTGTAGTAATCCAGATCTCAGGTGAAGAGTTACAGAAAAGAATGGCAGCAATGGAAGCAAACATAAAAATCCATTAATGCAGACGGTTTCAAACTCAATTCACAAAAGGAAAAGAAAACCAACATGGTAAAAACCCATTTTTACAGAATAAAAATGAAATTAATTCAACATCTTTAATTTCTTGCCTAAGATAAGAGCTTAGATGTTAACATTTATTTTAAAAGCACATGTTCAAGTCTACAGTAACAAGCTTTAAAGCCCTGAACTTGAGCCAGGTAAATAGAACTCAAAGTTTTGACTAATCGAAGATTAGAAACTGAGATGTGTACAAAGTTAGGACCTAGAGAGAAACAGATTTTGTTTTTACCACTTTTTAAGTTCAACTCTGCACTGAAACAGGTCCCAGGACTCGCCCGACTCCATGTCCCAAATGCGGTGACCGAAACATCTGAGCTCAGCCAGACTGCGATGGGAGAAGCAGAGGCTGCGTGAGGACCGGGTGGAGAAGCTGCGCTCCGGGCCCACAGCAACGCGGCCCCAGTGGGAGGGACACTTAGTCAGCTGATGCCCAGCAACGCGGTCAGGAGCAGCCTCTGCCCAACAAGCAGAGAAAACAGTTGAACACTGGGCCCCTCAATCTGCACAGGCTCTCATAGGCTCCTCTGAAACATCAGACATAAAACATTCAACCACCGTGACTGCGTCCCCAGAGGACAGCACAGAGAGCAGAAAACCACAGACCGTCCGCCCTCCCCTGTCAGGGGCAGCCTCAACCAGCCAGAGATGCAGGAGAGATGGGAAACCCTGTCCCCATAACGGGGGTGGGAGTCCTCCCCTAGAAAGGGCAAGAGTTGTCTGGAAAATGAAAATATCAAGTTACACTAAATGGATCCTGGAATAAATTTTGTAAATTTTTTTTTTTTTTTTTTTTTTTTAGCAGGGATTGTGTCTGGTGAGAGGCCCTACCATAGCATTCTGTCTGTTTGCTTGTCCTGGATGAGGCTGGTTAGTCCTATAATGGAAGGGAAGCTCAGCCTTGGCTTCCTTGTGACCCACATAACAGACTTCAGAAGAAAAAAAAAAGATGATTTAGTTTTCACTAGTCAGCCCATCTCCTCATTATTACTTCTATCCCCAGTCAACAGACTTCTGATAGACTCACTTCTCCAATCCCAACTATTCTTGGGGCTTCCTAGGGCTCAGTATCATGCATCTCATTCCTGAACGACATCACCCTT
Source organism: Delphinapterus leucas (assembly GCF_059928025.1). Classification (NCBI taxonomy): domain Eukaryota; kingdom Metazoa; phylum Chordata; class Mammalia; order Artiodactyla; family Monodontidae; genus Delphinapterus; species Delphinapterus leucas. The sequence goes on along the minus strand of NC_143142.1, from coordinate 40,337,028 downwards.
CCTCCATCCCTCTCTTTAATTCACATTTAGGTACCCACCATGTGTTAGGCAAAGGCAGCATATCAGGTGCCAGAGACACAGAGAAGACAACGGACTTCCATTCTCTATAACCCTGCTCAGGTTCAGGATTAGGGATCCTTGACCTTCCCAGCAGAGTTGAGGAACTGCTCATTCCTTGTGCAACCTCTCTAACTTACATGTCTAATGTCTACTGGTGAAAGTATCACTCTGAATGAGAACTTATTTAGTCCTCTTTCTCCCCCACTAAACTCTCAGTAGCCTCAGGGCAAGAGCTACATCTCATTCATCTCTAGACCATTAGCATCTATCACCTTCCAGAATCTGACACATAGTAAATGCTCAATAAATGTGGAGAAAAATAAAAAGATAGCAGGTAGACGCAGTCCCTGCCCTCAAGAAGTTTCCCATCTGTTACTGTGGGCAGGCATGTAAATACAGATGTGTACAGTCGTGTGACTGCTCTAACTGGCTATGCACAGGGTCCAAGCAGAGTAACAGAGGCCGTATGATGAAGTCAGTGAGGAAGGAGAACGTGAAGGGAGTAGACCCAGGCTGCACCTGGGGAGGCACAAGAGAAAGACAAAAGGGGTTCCAAACCGAGAGGGCAGCGCACACCAAGGCCCGAGGCAGCAGGGCCTCAGAGACCTGCAGTCAGCCCTGCCGAGCTAGAGGTGGTGGCGGCGAGGTAGGGGGCAGGTTCTTCCATGCCACCCGAGGAAGGAATCTGCACTATTCCTTGTAGGCGATGTTGCAGAACAGCTAAGTGTCTGAAGCACAGGTGTAACAAGGTTTAGAAAGAGCGCTCCAGGGGCATCGTAGAGAATGCGGCCTGGAGAAGCATCCGGGCCAACAGGAGGCTGTTCTACTCTCCTGGGGGCTCATTCCACAGGACGGAAGGCGCACGTGTGCACGGGGGCTGAGGGACAAGGCCCCGAGAGCCTCGGGTTTCTGGGCCATTGGGAGGCTGGTGGTTCATGTGACCAAATGAAGGTGAAGGGAAAACTGTGAGTGCTAGGAATTCAGATATGAAATAAGAAGCCCACAGCTCAGGTCCTGGTTCTGTCATCACTGTGTAAACCTGCTCAACCTCAAACAAATCATCCAGCGTCAATGGCTTCACCTGTGAAACAAGGAAAACCCAATCTCATTTGAGGAAAACTTACTGAGCGTATGTTATTGCCAAGAATAGTAAGACATGGGGCCGATCTTCAAGCCCAAAGGAAATACAGGAAACACAAACAAGGTGCCAAAAGCCATCAAGTCGGTTTAAAAATAAATACTTTTTGTTACTAAAGTAATTCACATGTGCTCACTGCAAAAAACAACAACAAAGGCTTTTGGATAATAGAGTAAATTAAAAAGTAGTACAAGAGGGACTTCCCTGGTGGTCCAGTGGTAAAGAACCTGCCTTCCAATGCAGGGGACATGGTTTCGATCCCTGGTCCGGGAACTAAGATCCCACGTCCGGGAACTAAGATCCCACATGCCGCGGGGCAACTAAGACCTCATGCCCCAACTACTGAGCTCACGCACCTCAACAAGAGCCCGTGCACCACAACTACTGAGCCCACCCACCCTGGAGCCTGCACACCACAACTAGAGAAGAGAAGAGGAACAAAAAACCCGCACGCCACAACTAGAGAGAAGCCCACGCATCACAACGAAGAGCCCAAGCGTCACAGTGAAAGACCCCGCATGCCTCAACCAAAAAGATCCCGTGTGCCGCAACTAAGACCCAACGCAGCCAAAAATAAATAAAATAAATAATAAATAAATCTTTTAAAAAAATAGTATAGGAAAATAGAGAGAGAGGATGAGGTAATTCACTATAAAGAAATTCAAATGAGACAAAATACAGGAGCTCTTTCGAAAGTCAGAAGGACTAACAAATTCACACAGACTCACTCTTACCTGGAGCTCAGGTGAGTGTGTACCCACACCCACTTCTGGGCCACCTAATCAAGGGGTGGGGGAGGACAACCTACAACAAACATCTCCAAGGAGGGGTTGTTCCAAAACAATTATCCATCAACAAAGTTAAGAAACGGATCCCAACAAAGAGTAAATTTTTCATAGTTTTATAACCTAGAGGGTTTCTGAAAGGCAAATGAAGCACATTTTTAGTTATGTCTGTTTGTTTGAGACAAATACTGAGCTGTTCATAAAGCAAATGACCATTACATGTGTTTATTAGAACCTGAGGTTTTCATGTCTGTCAATTTCCTTTCACTATCAATATTACATTCAATAAATTATACGGCATCAGGAAGAACCAAGAGTGCTGTTAAAAATCTATGATATGTAAAGCAACTATACTCCAATAAAAATTACTGAAGTAGGGCTTCCCTGGTGGTGCAGTGGTTGAGAGTCTGCCTGCCGATGCAGGGGACACGGGTTTGTGCCCCGGTCCGGGAGGATCCCGCATGCTGCGGAGCGGCTAGGCCCGTGAGCCATGGCCGCTGAGCCTGCGCGTCAGGAGCCTGTGCTCCGCGACGGGAGAGGCCACAACAGTGAGAGGCCCACGTACCGCAAAAAAAAAAAATTACTAAAGTAAACAAAACACAAAAAAATCTATGATAAACAGGATTAAATAGCTGATTAATATCAACTTTTTAGGAGAACAGGAAAAGGTCACGAAGGTAATTTGCGAAGGGAATACAGTTTATGGGTAAAATATAAAATTAAGTTCAGCTTCACTAAAACAACAACAAAAAGCAAAGCAAAGAACATGGGAATGTCCAAGAGAAATTGGTTAAATAAATTATGGCACATTCACATGATAAATTAATGCTTTTAAAATTATATTTTGAAACTCTGAGCTATAGGAAAAATATGTGAATTATAACCTAAAAGGGAAAAGTAGGATACAAAACACCACAGATTCAATTTTTTAAAGAAAGAGAAAGATAAAAACAGAACATTTGCAATAAAGAGTGATTTTCTCCAGGTAGTGAGATTAGAAATGACCTGCTTTTTCATTATTTTATATTTTCCAAATTTTCTAAAGCAATATTTAGTAATTTTACAATCAGAGTAATTTTACAAATAAATAGTACTAACTGATGATTCTGAATTTCATGAGGGCAGGGACCATGGCCTGGATTTGCTCATGGAACACAGTGCTTAGCATTGTATGTGCTCTATCATTATTTATTGAATGGACCCATGAATGAACATGTGAAGGACAGATTAATATAAAGTTTCCCCGATATCCTTTACCCTGATTCCCCAAACATTTTACTACATTTGATTTATCCTTTTCTCTCCACAGATATTTTCTTAATGGCTAAAATTAGGTCCTTAGAAAAGTCCTTGAGCCTCAGGAAAAAGTAGTCCAAGATCACAGAAAACACCAGAGCTCCTGTCTTGACCAAAGAGGTCCAGCTCTTCCCGCTACTCTTCCCACACACTACGTGAGTGTGGCACTCCAAATGGGGGATTTTACATCACTGTGTTATAGAAAATTCACATGAGCTTTGAGCCCTCAACCATATAAGTAAGATAGTCATTGGGAGAGTCCTGAGATGAGACTTAAAGAGAAAAAAAAATTGGATCAAAAGGAAAAGACCATAGTACAACCATAAAACACATTTTAAAAGAAGATAATTACAAAAAAAAAAAAAAGAGAAGATAATTACTAGGAAGCCCACATTTTGGAGGTCACAATAAAAGTTAATTCTACTTCTGACTTGAGCCGAAGAGAAGAAACAAAGAAACCTCAAATATGAGATGGAGACAGAGAGAGACAAGAAAGAAAAAAAAGGGGCAGGAAAATTGGCTGCCGGTAATCCAGAAAGAAAAGTGTATGTTATGACTTAGCAGAAACATACCCTTTTTCATCTCAGGTTTGGAAGAAAATGCTTTTCTCAGTGTGAATTTTAGTCAATTTCCTTTCTGAATTTTCACTCTTTCAAGTAAATCCTATCTACCAAAGAGGCAGGTTTCTGCCATCAGCATCAGAGACATAAAACCACATAAAAGGAAGAATTAGTGTCAAAGTGAATCTTACAGCGAGCTCTGAGAGCCTCAATTCCAGTCTATGCCACTCAAGATATTAAAGCTACAAAATCCTGGAAAACATCTGTCTTGGGCAAACTAAGTAAGAAATCAGTTTATATTCCTCATTAAGGGTTATTAAAATGTAAGTCACTCAAGTACCTTAGCAAGTCTTTAGTACGCACTCAGGCCTTCAATAACAATTTTCTGAGTAACTTAAACTGGTTATATTTCACTTTAAAGGGTTATTATCACAACTTGATTCCCACAAGAAAAAAAACCCATCAATCTATCAATCTAAGGCACTGGTAATATCTCTAAGTATGACAGACTATCTGGATACAAGAGGACGAAACAGATTTTGGAACTAAAACTTCTCTACTAAACACACATTAAGCACTTGTGGTTTCAATTTCTCAAGTAATAAATCAGGATCACGCCCCAAAGAGATGCCACATGTTTTCAAAGACTGAAATACGAGGTGTTCTCAATAAATAAATTAATTAATAAAAGGTATTACCAATTACGTCCACTGGATAGCAAAAGCCATTAAAAACAATGCTTCAGCATACCTGACAATTCTTGCTTTACAAACGAGAGCACAGCCAAGTAAACTTGACAGTCAGCTATGATTATCTGCCTCTGAAGCCGGTCAACCATAGAGGGGGTGGATTTTCGGACATCAACCTGTTTGGTGGGAAGAAAAGTACACACCAATAAATCACACCCAAAAACATTATTCCTTCCAAACAACTATTACTTTATTGTGCAAAATAATTTCACGCAGGGAGTGTGAAACAGCAGTTGCTGAAATCCAAGACCAAATTTACACTCTGAGCCTGGTAGTTCTATCCTCCCCCATTAAGTCCAGCTTTATTTTGTTAACAATACATTGATGAAGAGGCTTGTAACTCAAAGACAAATACTCTAAATTACAGACACTGAGTTCATGGGAAACATGAAAGTCCACACACAACTTCAGAGTTTTACCTTTTTGAAAACAACATAAGTTCTTACTTATCCAAAATAAAAAATCACTGAAGGTACAAAACGTTGCCCCAGGTAAACAACCCGAAAAGCCACTTTGCAGCCATCTGCCTTCAGGAAGGACCTATGGTATTAGGGTTCATTCCTTTGGTGCACACAACCGAGATGTGAGGGTTGGAAACTGATTTCATGTTAGTTAAGGAGAAAACACCCCGGAATTAAAAATTATCTTTGAATGAGTCACAAATTGAACTTGAAATTTAAGTCATAATCTCTAAAGTTGACTACCTGTATAAAATATGAAAAAGTAAAACCCAAAAACCCTACTTTTTAATAAGATTTTGGTTTTCATCGTAAAGAATGCTAAACGAAGAAAATTCACTCTGAAATGTAACAGTGCATTCTTAAACTTGAACAAAATAGGTTAGTTTTCATATGCTTTCACAGTGATATAAGAAATGACAGGATTTTTCCAAATATGACAAAAGTATACATAGTATACATGACAAAATGGCTGGCTTCTCTTTTTTCTAGATTAGCAGAATTCACCATGGTCACTGTTGTTCCTGATCTAGTTCCAGCACCCATTACCCTGTTTGCTTAAGCAAATGTCAATCTATTGATGCTTCTGTTTTCTCTGCTTGTAAGAACATCTACTCTGCAAGGCTGTTGGAAGGGCTAATGAGATACTGTATGTGAAAATGCTTTTTAAATTCAAGGACCCATTACAAATGTTGATTATTAACGTATGTGCTGGGCCTGGTACTAGATACTGAGCACAGACATGTAAATTAGCTTACAGTCTAATGAGGGGACGCTGACATCCATGTAATGCAGTAAATGCTCTGAAGGATGAAGTACAAGGAACTATGGGAACCTGTAGGAGACACACTAATAGGCTTGGGGGCTCAGACAAGAGTCTCTGGAGAAAATGACATCTAGGAAGAACTAAAGAATGGATATGAACCAGGTCAAGAGGCAGACGAATGTTCCAGGCAGAGGAGAAGTCAGTGACAAGTCAGCTACATTAAGGAGTTTGGATTTTAGTGCAATGGCAGTGGTAGGGGCCGGGGACACTGAAAATGAAATCAGCGATGTATAATTCACATCTTAGTGACTGTATTTTGGAGAAGAATTACAGAACAGTGAGACTGGAGGCAGAAACGCCAGTGAGGGTTTGTCTTCGGCAAGTGGAGATAGTGGCTGGCCCAGTGCATTGGCAGGGAAAGTAGATGAATTCAGGACGTATTTAACAAAGAGTCAGCAGGACTTGGTCACTGACTGATGTACAGTTTGGAGAAACGAGAAATCAAGGAGAACTGTGGCTCTTCTGGAGTGTCAGGAGACAGTACTCTGGGCCCATCAGTGGCTTCCTCATGGCTGACACCATAAGCAAGAGCAGAGGTGAAGCCACCTGGAGTGACATAAAGGAGCAAAAATGACAGGTGGCTTTTCCTGACTGTAACCGACAGACTGGTTTGTCAACTAAACAAGTGACACATGTGACTCCCCTGGGTGCTCCAGAAACATCAGAGGTAGGAGGATGCCTCTCAAAGTCTAGAACTTTTGCACTGAAAGGTGAAAGAAAAATCAGGAAAAGTGGATTATGATATCATTGTGACTTTATTTATAACCAAAGGCTGGGAAGCCCTGGGCTTTAAAAGGAGGTAACAGCTAAATTCCTGAATTATGCCAATGCAACGTATCTGAAATACATGTATGAAAACCTACAAAAGCCCTTGCAGCATGGTCCGCTGTGGAAGAAGATAATTTTAAGATACCAAAAGAATATGCACTGAAAAGCTCTAATGATTAAAGGGCGTTCTATTGCTTTAAGAAACACGCTTTACATAATCAAAAGCTGTAAGAAACATTTAGTGCTTTAGCCATGTTCTAAACACCAAAAACCAAGTAAATAAACAATGTTCTAAGTAAGCAGCACATAGTTCATAACTTAAAGACATAGTACTTACATTCTTCTTAATTTTATTCTTGATTGTTTCAATTACTCCAACCTCTTCACTTTCACACAGCTTTTCTGTGGTTTTTAAGTCATCACATGCCAACTGCATTTTTTCTTCCTCAAATGTCATCATGGCATTCTTCCAGGAAAGAATGAATCAGTAAGTGTCTGAAAATCTAGGCCAATTTATTACAACACAACTCCAAACTAGGGGGGAAAAACCATCTAAATGATTTATTGACAGTAAAAGAATCAGAATGTTACAGCATACCCTATTCATTAAAAAAAAACAAACTATAATCTCAATATGAAATAAGAACATACCTCTATTACACCAGCATGAAAAAATGTATGGTAACAAATGTCCTTGCAATTACTGTTCTACATTTTTTTTGTTATTAAACACAGTAACAAAAAAATTATATGATTTCTGACTGGTCCACTTAATTCAGTTTTTAGAACACAGCCTCACTGAAAGCACTTTCTACCCACGCATGGATCCCTGGGTTCATCAAGGACAGCACAAAACGCTAATGAAACATCAGCTAGTAGGTACTACTTTGAAAATTATCAATTATCAATCTTTTCAGGGACAGCAACTCCAATGGGCTCACTTTTAAGGAACTCATTTTTTATTGTCCCCAGTGAAAAATTCCACTGACAGCTTATTTCCAAGCACCTGATCCTGGTAGATTTTTTCAGGTCACATTTGACTGGTAGAAATGATCCCTTGCTTTGTGACCACCAAGAGGGGTGGGATAGGGAGGGTGGGAGGGAGGCACAAGAGGGAGGGGATATGGGGATATATGTATACGTATAGCTGATTCACTTCATTATACAGCAGAAACTAACACAACATTATAAAGCAATTATACTCCAATAAAGATGTTTAAAAAAAAAATCATCCCTTCTTTGCTGAAAACCTGCTACTTTCTCCCAGAAGAACTGAGGTTTCTGAGATGAACAGGCTACAAGGGCAGAGACAGGACACCAGGTTCTTGGAAGGACCTAATTAAAGGCATCCAATTTTCTACATTGCCCAATTTATTTTAAAACCTAACTGCAACCTATTCTCTCAATTCCTAAATATTAATATTCAAAAATGCAAAAGTAACCGATAAACTTTAAATCTGCTAATTTAACCTGTCTTCTGATCCACATTTATTCAATAATTTTAAAGCAAACCTTTATTATCCAAAGTCTGACTTTTTTTTTCTTTTCAACTCTAATGCATTTTTAATTTTTGGAAAGGTCTTTCAATTATATTTTTATTTTAAAAAGGATTTTGGTTGGAAAAAATATAATGCTCTAGAAGATATAAGCATTTAATCTTTAAAATTAGGGAAGGGTATCTCATAAGTGTTGGTTAATAGGCAAAAATTTTACTCCAGTTTTAAACTGTAAAAGGTCTTCTACAATAGTGTATCTCTACAGCAGGTAACCACTAAAAGACATACATTATGTATTTGTTTTCCTCCCACCAAAACCTCTTCCCACATAAACTTACCAAAAAACTGACAAAGCTGGCTCCAAAACTCATTAATGGGCTACGATTTCTGTTAAGAAAACAAAATAACTTTTATTGTGAAATTTTATTTTAAAAGCATTTGACATATCAGGATCACTATATATTCCCAATAATTGGACAGAAGTTGTTAAGGTCTTCAAGCCAATTAAATTACCCTAAGAAAAAAGTAAAAGAGGCAAGAAGTTCACAGGTCTGTCCACCAGGATAGAATCTCCCCCCACACCTGATTCTTCAAAGCAAGGAGAACAAGGAAGTCACATTATAATTGACATTGCTTTAGTAAACCAATCCAACATCTGAAAACACGTGGCTAAAGGAAGATGATTAATATTCTTTTTATTTAAATTTTTATTTATTTTTTTTGTGCACGCCACATGTGGGATCTTAGTTCCCCGACCAGGGATTGAACCCACAGCCCGGGCAGTGGAAGTGCAGAGTCTTAACCACTGGACCGCCAGGGAAGTCCAATATTCATTTTTTGTTTAATTTTTATAAATTTTAAAAACTGAAGTATAGTTGATTTACAATGTTTCAGGTGTACAGCAAAGTGATTCACTTCTATGTATATTCTTTTTCAGGTTGTTTTCCAGTATAGGTTATTACAAGATATTGAATATAGTTCCCTGTGCTATACAAGTCCTTGTTATCTATTTTATATGTAGTAGTATGTATCTGTTAATCCCAAATTCCTGATTTACCCCCCCTTCCCCATTTGGTAGCCATAAATTTGTTTTCTATGTCTGTGAGTCTATTTCTCTTTTGCAAATAAGTTCATTTGTACCGTTTTTTAGATTCCACATACAAGTGACATCATGATATTAATATTCATTTTTTTAATGCAAAACATGTTCAAAACTTTCCACACATAAATTAAGTATTATTTTCAGAGTAGATCAAAGAGTTTTACCACTAAGCCAGACCTGGCAAACTCACTTATCCCATCCAAAGAACTTTAAGAATACCTCCCTGGAGTCAGTCATCACCCTGCTGTAATATACAATCATTATCCAATTTTATATGTAAACCAAAAATATGAAGCCAAGTCAAAGTAATACTAATTCAAAGAATATAAAAATATAAACATTCTGCTTCAAATTCACAACCAGTACAAAAATCCAAGTCTCTGTAGATGGCACTAAAAGGGAAAGCAAGTTGTAACTGCCTTCTTAAAAATAATTGTACTGCTTTTGTTATTATGTAAATAATATATGGTCATTATTTTAAAAAAGCCAAGAACAATGTATTTAGTCAATCTCCTACTGGAAATTTAGTTTAAGTCCAAGGTGACCATGTGTGTATTTGGTGGAGGTGTGTATGGGAAGAAGGGAGTGTACATTTAGATGGATATAATGCATACGTACGTACACACATATACCGCACGCTCAGATGAACATCTTTGTACATGTAATTTGCAAGGAGTCCAAACGTATTTTTGGGATAAACTGCTAGAGGTAGCACTGCAGAGTCAAGTGGAATGCACGTCCGTTTTCCTCTTGGATGGTGGGGGTTATGTTGGGGGCAGGGGCAGGGATCAGGAACTCAAATGATTTGGAATGTTAACCCTCTGCTACAATTTTTTTCCATCTGCTTGGGACCTACTCAAATTCTACAGTGAAGAAGAGCTTGTTTACCCCCACTGCATATTAAACCTCCAAGAATTAGGAAGGTATCATGACGGGTGAAGAATCCCACACCAGCACTCACACCCGTGAACCAGCTCCAACAGCACCTCTGCAAGCACGCGGCCCAGGCTCCATCCTCCCAACTCTGCACCTGATCAGAGGTCAGTTCTCCACTCCAGGGCTCTCCCCGGATGTGCCATTACAGGCTTCTACCCGCTACATTATAACCTGGGTTGTGTATGAAGGTCCCCTCTAGAATGCTCTTTTCTGCCTCTTCTCCCTCACCATTATTCCTTACACACAGCAGGCATCCAACAAACATGAATCAGTGAAGGAATGAAAGAGCTCCGCCTTTCAGGAACGTTTCAATCAAGAGCTGATCAGCCCAGCTTCCCCGTCTTTGCCCGCTCCGCGCTTACACCTTAGCCATTAGCCATCTGAGAAATGAAAAGATGCTGAATCGAGGGCCTAGTGTTGCTACATTTGCTTCTTGTTCTGGACTAAAATTAGGTTTCTGAGAGCCCAGGCTATTAATGATTCATGATGCCCTCGCCTAGCCCTTAGTACTTCACATCCTATCTTCTCATTTAAGTGACAAATCAGCCCAAGAGAAACATTTTTCCCTCCTTGAGGTACTGTCTCCATAAACCCCAGGGCACCTGGGTGCATTAGCCACTCGATAATGAACTGACAGGGAAGCAGGAATCCTCATGCTGCATGTTACCTGGTGCTGTAAGAGCTTCATCTAACAAGGTTCACTTGTTTCCTTCACCTGATTTTATTTTTTTAACTCAACATGACCCAGATGATCCTACATTAACTCACCTCCTCTAAATCAATTGCAGCCCACACATGTGTTTCCACATAAAACGTATTCAATTTGGAGATTTGGGAATGTTTCCAAAGAGTACAAGGATCATTACTTCAACACTGATGCTGGGGGGATCACTACTTCAACACCGATGCAGGGGGCGGAGAAGGAAGAGGCTCACACTGGGAACCAATGACCAGCACAAGGGTGGAGGCGGGGAGCGAGGTATCAGGTAAAGGTTGAGTATAAAGGTAAGCATTAGAACCAAAAGACAAACCTTTCTAAATACCAGAAGTTACGTAAAGGAGATGGGGGGCAAGTGAAATAGACCACATCGTGAAAACCTCACTTATTTAAAAGAAGGGAGGATCTAAATCCATATACATACATGCGATATCGAAAAAAAAATAATGGTAAGTTAACCCATAAACATGTTTTTTAATGGATACCTACAAAGTGAGGGAGGGATAGGGAAGAAGAAACAAGGATAGAAACAAACCTTCTTTGTATATACCTCTTGTTTTGTAGATCTGACTTTGGAACCATGTAAATATTGTATGTCATAATATCAAATTTTAATAATGCGATCCCTAAACATTCAAATGTAAAGTGAATTACATGTACCTAAATGCCAACCCAATTGGTAAAATAACCACACAGAGTAGAAGTATTCCAAACGACTTTAAAATACAGTAATCTGACAGCACATCCCTATTATGAAATACCCTTAAAAAGACCCCAAAAGATTGCAAAACAAATTTTTGTTTTCAGTAATCATATTTTTACCAGTCAAGTTGGTACCATTATTCTACAGCTGTTGGGTATGTAGTTTGTGATAAAACAATGCCTAATTACGTTGGTGGGTTTTGTTTTGTTTTGTTTTTGCGGTACGCGGGCCTCCCACCGCTGTGGCCCCTCCCGTTGCGGAGCACAGGCTCCGGACGCACAGGCTCAGCGGCCATGGCTCATGGGCCCAGCCGCTCCGCGGCATGTGGGATCCTTCCGGACCGGGGCACGAACCCGTGTCCCCTGCATCGGCAGGCGGACTCTCAACCACTGCGCAACCAGGGAAGCCCACGTTGGTGTTTTTTGAAACCAAGGATTTTGTGCACAGGAAAAAGGATAAAGTTAATTCAAAGCCTAGACACAATGACCACCCAGTAGTATTCAGCATGGTCCGGCACCCTCTCTAAATACATTAATTAAAAGATCCACAAAGAGATGGCTAATTCAAGCTCAGGGGCAAGAAATGTTCAACAGCCTTGAGCACTGTGTTATAACAGAAAGCAAGGAAGTTTAAAAACTACATTAGGCTCTTGAAGAGGTTCAAGCCAAAGATGTAACAATTTGATCACCAATGAGGTAAAAACAGCAATGGATTGAAATATCAAATAATTTAAAACTGTAAATTCATAATGATACTTTTTAGTTAAAAAACAACTCACTGGCTGCCTATGGAGGATCCTAGAGAACCAATTCATTATTTTGAAAACTGTTAAAAAAGGGGAAAGAATAGCATTTACCACACCTTTTCTCAGAGTAACCAATCAGATGTGGGGTGGATCTCTTTACAAAAATGTCCTGGGCTAATAAATGAAAAGCAAATGACAGAATCAGAGTATCTTGTTTTGTAGCTGCTCCTAATCAATTAATGGATACGGACAGTGATCATAAAGACAGGGGACAATATTAAACTGACACCACCAGCAAAATCCAAGCTGTGGGAGATTCTACAGGACAAAGATGCTAGTTTCTTCAACAACAATAAAAAAATATAAGAGTCAAAAAAGACTGAAAGGGAGCTTGTAAAATATATATAAAACAACTGGGACATAAGAGACATAAAACAACAAATATCCTACATGTAACCACAGACATATACATAAACACATATATACACATACACTAGCAACAATTAGAAAGTGAAACTTTAAAAATTATTCACAATAGCATGAAAATATTAATAGCTAAGGATAACTAACAAAAATGTGCAACACTTCTTCACTGAAAACTCAAGACATTACTAAGGAAAATGAAAACTCTAAATCAGCATTTTGCAACAGTGGCATTCTTAATATTTGGGGCCAGATAATTTTGTTGGGTGTGGGGGTGGGCTGCACTGTGCACTGTAGGATGTTGAGTAGCATCTCTGTCCTCTACCTACATGATGACAGGAGCACAAGCCACTGCCTCCGCCCACCCCACCCCCCAAGGTGTGACAACCAAAATGTCTCTAGACACTGCCAAATGTCCTGCTGGGGCAAAATCAACCCTGGTTGTGAACCAGTAACCTAAATAACGAGATATACAGTTCTTATGGATTGGAAGACTCATTACTGCTGAGATATTATCTTCTCTTTAAACTGCACTGTAGCTCCAATGCAATCTCAAGCAAAATCCCGGTGTGTGTGTGTGTGTGTGTGTGTGTGTGTGTTGACAGGTTGATTCTAAAATCTACATGGAAAAGCAAAATACTTAGAATGGCCAAATCAAATTTAAAGAAGACCAACAAAGCTGGAGGCCTACATTACCCAATATCAAAACTTAATTAAAATTAAGCATTCCTGGTCACTCATAAGAGACTGAAAAAGGCAAATACACATATCAAACAAAGAGCTCATCTTGAGAATACATAAAGAACACCCATGAATCGGTACAAAATGACTGGCAACCCAGTAAAAAAAAAAAAAAAAAAAAAAAGGCAAAAGTCTTAATAGGCACGTCACAAGAGAGGACATCCAAAAGTTAATAAGCATATTAAGAAGTGCTGAAAAGCACTCATTATCAGGGAAATACAAACTAAAACCAAAATGAGGCAGCACTATATGCTTAGCAGACTGGCCACAGTTACAAGGATTGATAATACCAAGTGGTAACGAGGCTGTGGAGTAACTGAGTCTCAAACGCTGCTTAGCAGAATCTACTAAAGCTGTGCACCTGCTCTACTAAAACTCATCCACGTGCCCGATCTACTGAGCACATGCCAATCAACGATTTAGTAACTTCACTCCTAAGTAAATATGTACAACAGAATTGAATTATTATGCCCCTAAAAGACATGCATGGTTTTTAATAGTCTTATCCTTAGTAGCCTCAAACTGGAAACAATTCCAATGTCCATCAACAGAACAGATCAAATAATTGCAGCATATTCACTCAGTGAAATAGTTCATAGCTATGAAAAAGAACTACTGCTAAATGCAAAAACATGAATTAATCTCATAGACGTAATGCTGAGTGAAGGAAGCCAGACACAAAAGAATTATACTGAATGATTCCATTTATATGAAGCTCAAAACCACTATTCTGATCACTAATGATGACAGAGTTCAGAACACTGGTACCATTGGGGGGATACTGGGAGCCCAAGGAAGGATGCTGGAATGTTGGAAATATCCTTTATCTGGTTGTAAGTAGTTACACTGTGATATTTACATATGTATACAGTCTTATACAGAAAGTTGTTCCTTATGAAAAAGAAAAAATTAAAAAGAAAAATTAAATCAGATAAATGATCACTGATGGGTATTTGATTATATTAGTGAATTAATATTAATTTTTTAGGTACAGAAGTGGTATTATACTACATTTTCAGGACTATTTTTTTTAGAGGTGTATATGATAGCATTTACAAATAAAATGATGACTGAGATTTGTTTCAAAAATAATTTGAGGGCTTCCCTGGTGGCGCAGTGGTTGAGAGTCCACCTGCTGATGCAGGGGACACGGGTTCGTGCCCCGGTCCGGGAAGATCCCACATGCCACGGAGTGGCTGGGCCCGTGAGCCATGGCCGCTGAGCCTGCGCGTCCGGAGCCTATGTTCCGCAACGGGAGAGGCCACAACAGTGAGAGGCCCGCGTGCCGCAAAAAAAAAAAAAAAAAAAAAAAAAAATGCTCCCCAAAGATGATGTTTTTTGAAATCCTTTGATGAGAAGGACTCTAATGGTCACTGCCATAGTCTGCTTTTTGAAAATGAAACACCAGTAATGAAATGGCTTAAAATTTTCTCTCTGTATGAAAACTCTCCCAAAGGTAGGAAAATTTGAAAATACAAAGAAGCAATGGATGGTCTTTTTCTAAATTTATGAACATCGCCATGGAAATTTTAAAAAACAAAGCTTCTCCAGCAGATTAAAAATTGGACTGATGAAGATTTTGTTTCTTAAAATACTGTGGGAGGAAATGTACACATTTGATTCTCAAAGGAATATTTTTCCATTAAATAAATGGGCATAATTACAAGAAGACAGTCCCTAACCAAATATGTTTCTTCAAATGTAATTTTATCCCCCAAACACAGTGAGTGGCATTTTCCATTTTTCTGAAAATGTTCTATATTCATATAATGTTGACTTTTCTCCCCTTCAAATGTGTGGGGAGGCTGGACTTTGTATATTACCAAGGAAATCCAGGGCCATGTGACCCTAATCAGTCCATGGGAGTCACCTCATCTCATTGCAGCCCTAAGATCTCAAAGCTGAGGACTGAAGAAACAGTCACCTAAATCCACACCCCCTACCCTGACTGCTCTTAAAAGGCCTGTGCCTTTCCTGTGACCCATGCTGTTTTAAAAATCACGGTCCCAGAGGATCACGGGGGTCAACTTCGTACAATCACCGATCAAGGCATCATTAAATGCTTCTCCAGAAGCCTCACACCATTCCTTCAGAAACAACTTTTGCTAACAGGACAAGTGATATCCTCTGCTCTGCCTAATATTTCCAAAAATGGGCTTTAAGGAGACTAAACTGATTCAGTATTTCACTTTTCTTTCTAAAAGTAAAGTAAAATAATGTCAACAGAAGAAAAAAGCTAAGTCCATGAAGCCATTCATTGCACCATTATCCAGAATAAGGAAAACCTGGGTTTAAAAAACAACTGTCTACATAGAGGAAAAGCTTCATGTCATTGGATTTGGCAATGATTTCTTTGCTATGACACCAAAGCACAGGCAACAAAAGTAAAAATAGGTAAGTTGGACTACCTAAATGTTTAAAATAAAACATTTCTGTGCAAGAGATATAATCAACAAAGTGAAAAGGCAACCTATGGAATGGCAGAAAATATTTGCAAATCACACCTGAAAAAAGAGTTAATGTCCAGATTATATAAAGAACTCCTGCAAGTCAACAAAAAAATCAAACAACCTGATTAAAAAGTGGGTAAAGGGCATGAACAGATATTTCTCCAAAGATGATACACAAGAGCCAGTAAGCACATGAAAAGATGCTTAACATGACTAATCATTAGGGAAATGCCAATCAAAGCCACGAGATGCCACATCACACCCATTAGAATGGATACTATCAAAATAGCAGAAAATACACAAGTGTTGGCAAGGATATGGAGAAATCAGAATCACTGTGCACTGTTGGTGGGAATGTAAAATGATGTAGCCACTATGGAAATCAGTATAATGGCTCCACAAAAAAATTAGAAATAGAATTACCATATGACCCAGTAATTCCACTTATGGGTATATACCCAAAAGAACTGAAACCAGGAACTCAAACAAATTTTTGTACACCCATATTCTAGCAGCATTATTCATAATAACCAAAGGGTGGAAGCAACCCGAGTGTCCATCGATGGATAAACGGATAAACAAAACGTGGTGTATATTTACAATGAAATATTATTCGGCCTTAAAAAGGAAGGAAATTCTGACACATGCTGCAACATGAGTGAACCTTGAGGAAGGACATTATGCTAAGCGAAATAAGCCAGTTACAAAAAGAAAAGTATTGTATGATTCCACATGAGGTACCTAGAGCAATTGAATTTAGAGATAGGAAGTAGCGTGGCTGCCAGGGCCTGCAGGGGAGGAGAGAATGAGCTGTTGTTGTTTAAGGGATATAAAGTTTCAGTTTCGCAAGCTGAAAAGAGTTATGGAATGCACACCAACTGTAAATGTACTACACACTCAACTGTACTCCGAACAATGGTTAAGATAGTAAACTTTGTTATGTATATTTTACAATTGAAAATTGTTTGAAAATGGAAAGCAGTCTACAATAGAAAAAAATGACTCATTAAAAAAACCAGATGGAGGGCTTCCCTGGTGGCGCAGTGGTTGAGAGTCCGCCTGCCAATGCAGGGGTCACGGGTTCGTGCCCTGGTCCGGGAGGATCCCACATGCCGCAGCGGCTGGGCCCGTGAGCCACGGCTGCTGAGCCTGTGCTCCGCAACGGGAGAGGCCGCAACAGTGAGACGCCCACGTACCGCAAAAAAAGAAGAAAAAAAAAAAACCAAACAGATGGAATATTATAACCTAGAAAAATCCCTGACAGAATTTAATATGAAAACAAAAGCTCTGTGTACACTCTGTTCCAATATGTATAGACAATAAAAAAATGAATATTTGTTGTGAGGGGCAATAAGATTAAAGGTGATTTTGTCAATGATAAACGTGTGTACATGGCGGAATAAACAGTCACGACTGAAGCTACACTACTAGTCATCATCTCTGCCTCAATAATGTCACCATAGACATTCTCTCCACACTCAGACATCTTTTAGAGAGAAGAGTGCATCATTTAAGTCAATTTACTTGTTCTAAATACTCCCTGTGATTCAGTTGTTGCTTTGACACAATTTCTCAACAGAATATATCATCCAGCCAGTCAAACAGAATAATGGGGTGACTCCATAGCAAAATAGTCAAAGCCTGCTTACGTGGCAGTGAGTTATTCACTTAGCGACTAGCTGTGCCCCGCTGTGGCTCAGAGCACCATTAACAAAAGGCTGATAGAGAAATGCCCCAAAAGAAGGAAAGAAAGACACTTAATATATGAGGTTACTCCCCAAACAATCTGATTTTCCAAAAACAAATGCAAATGATTTGGGCATTGCTTTTTATATTACCTATATAAGCCTTGTAAATAAGATTTTAAATGCATCCCTTTCAAAATAAGAGAGGAAGCCAGTAGGACATCAAAAAGAACACATTTTCTTGCTATTTGAACAAATTATCTTATTAAAAATTGTGTTTTCATTTTTAATAGTGAAATCTTCCCTCTACCTAGCTAACTCCTCCCTACACTGCTAAGAAAATAAATAAAAAGCTCTATAGTAAGAAGTTTATAATAAAACCGAAGTTAAAATCTAAAACATGAAGTCACTATTACCTAGATTAAGGCTTGAAATGTTTAAATTTCAGGGGATGCCAACCACCTGAATGCAGACCTCACTTGATTTGTACTTGTGGGTCCTGAACGATTGGCTCAATTTTCACTGTCCCGTGTTTCAAGTTCTCTAACTTTGAGTACATTGTGCTATCAACAGGTAAGATGAACATGATTCTTCTGCGATGACTTCTGTTTTCCAAATATATTGATCTAACTTTTTTTCTTTTTTTAAACACTACTCAGAAATGGGAAACTCTCCCAGTGAGCTACTTGGAGGCTTCAACCCTCATCTGAAGATGTTGCAGCGATAATACAGACTAGGATGTCTGGCCTCCCTGAGCCGAAGAGCATAAAATTCTTCTCACTCACTGATTAAAGAGACGGAAAGTTTTCTCTCTCCTCACACCGTGAAAGCAAGGAAGAACAGCAACGTTCTCAGCACCTCATTCTTGCACCATGCATTCAACAAACATGGTTAAAGAGAGCATCTGCCGTGTGCAGAAAAGGATAAGCGTCCTCAGAAGCGATGAAGGAAAACTCCAGACCATAAGTGTAGAAAGAAAAGTTCCCTAACTCCCTCAGATGGTAGCCAAGGAAAATAAAACGTGAAGTGATTTTTCTTGACATAATTTATAATAGTTAAGAATATTTTTCAAAAGGAAAATCTAATTATTCTGAAAGCATCTTAGTTAAAAAGTACTACAAATGCTTCTTTTACGTATTATATACAGCATCCCTAGGTCACCTATATGATTGGAGAGCATCAGTGGAATGTTCCCTTTGGGCTTGTTACAAATTGGAACATAAAATTCAGTATGTTTTTTCTAGAAACAATAACTTCCATAAGGAATCCCAGTGGATCTATTCACTCAGCATTCACCAAGTATCATCCTCCCAAACAGATTTAAGAGTTAGGTACCCAGGTCCATGCACCCCACTGCTCCACATCTTCTACTTCTCCATGATAAATTTCCAATTTTAAAGCAGCTTCCCATAGCCCACAGCCACCTCTGAGCCTACACAGGGAAGGACTGAAGTGTCGAGTTTATCCAAGTCAAATGGTTAGGACAGTGGTTAAGAAATCAGGCCCAACAGAAGCAATACAATTTACTATCAGAGAAATAATGGGGGGGTTTCCAGGCTGCTCTTTGTTTCCATCAACAAAGTTATCCAGGAGAAAACTATACTTTTCTTTTTAAAAAAAAAACAAACAAACAGATCTTTAATTTGAAAATCATATACCCAAGTCATAACCAGATAACGTTCTGCAGTTTGAAAGAAAGTAAATGAAAAGTGACCTCTTTTATACATGGTATTATAGGAAAAACTCTAATAAGTTGTTTCATTCATCTGTACAAATTATATACGCTGATGATAAAGTATACAGCAGGCACCGTGCTATGCACTGGAGATACAAAGAGAAACACTCATAGCTCTTCATGGAGCCTATGCGGTCCAGTTTGGCTGCTAGAAACATTGCAGTAATAAATGGTGACAGAAAGTGGGTAGACGGTCGATTTTATTCAAAGTCATCCTTTGTCACCATACTTTTCATGGATGAACGAGGCTTCCTCGAATATCGGATCTGATGAAATCTAACAAGGGCTACTTGCCAACTTTGACTTCCACCTTCTCTTGTGTTTCTTAAAAGAATATATTAATAAGCCTTTAACCACTCTCTATTGCATCTCTATATTTTAAGTCTCTGCAGAGTGCTTACTGTTTGATATTTATCTCATTATTCATTTACTTGTTTGAATAAATGAAAGCTCCCCAAGGTTGGCACCCCACCTTTGCCACGTGCCACTATCCTGACCTCATAGGACAGAACCTAGCACATAACTGGCCCAATCCACATCTGTCTAATAAACCAACCACCCATCTCCTATGAAGTCTACACTTCATGACACTTCATCTGATGGGCCATCCTCCACAGGTTCCAAAAAATTCCCAGAAGTGAGATCATCAACTTGAGCCCATTAAAAACTCTGCTTTCACTAAGAAAAATAAACGTGCTTGTTTCCTTGATCAGAAGATAGCAGTGGTGAATTTCATAGGAAGGCTCTATTCTTACTTTTCAGACACAATTCAAAGTGTGATCCTCAGGCAACGCTTCATCTCAAGGACAGCATGTGTCTAAAAACATGGACCATGGCAGTCATTCAGTTTATGACTTGATTTGTGAGTGTTTGGAACAGGTCCAGGGTTCGGAGTTGTGTTTATCACGTACCCATCCTTCTTAGGGATTTTAGAGTCTCTAGTGCTTCACCAGCCAGCCCCAGGGGCACCCCACGCAGCTTGGGGGTATCCCCAGGCCAGGAAGGCCACCAGTCCCCAGGGAGTGGTGCGTTCGGCAATGTTTGCACTCACAGCCACTGCAGTGGCTGCTTGCTTTTGTTACGTGGACTGCTTGTGATGTGGCCTTGCATCTTACCACGAAATAACCTTGTCATTCACTGCCCAGTGCCAAGAAGCCATGAAAGCCTCTCACTGGAAGCAGTGAGACCATCAGCTTACAGTAGGGACTTCTGGGGGGCAGGCTGAGACTCTGGAACTCCTCCCCACATAGAGGCAGAAGCAGCAGGAGCCTGGGTGGTCTGTCTCTCCCCACAGCTTGAGGTAGTAGTTATCTACAGGTTAATACAACTAATGAGCCCCTCTCCGCACCACCGAAAAAATAACTGGGCCCTTGAACCTGACTTCCTATGGATAACTGTCACATGGAAACTTCCTATGCACAACCGTTTCAATGGATGCATCTCTAGGACATCCCTGCATTAAGAATGCATCCCCTGCACATGGCAAGATACCCCTCAAAGCCGCTGTGGTAATTTAAAATACAGACTGGTTCTACAATCGCGTGGCAAAAACAGGACTTCACTTCTTAGGCTCGTCTCTGGTATCCTGCAAAGGAAGAGCTGGCAGATTCAGGGGTATGTCTTAGACTTGGGGTGGAGGGAGATTTAGGAAACAACTACAGAAGAGAAATGGTGAACGGGACAGAAGCCACGGAGTGCTTGGCCTGGACCGGGAGGCTGGGGAGTGGAGGGCTACCCTCCCAGAGTCCCAGGTGGGCCCAGCACCCCTACAGCCAGGCCTGTGAGGAGGGAGATGAGGAAAGACCCAGAAAGCAAAGTGAAAGCCAAGGAAAACAGTCTGGCCCCGAGTCCCCCATCTTTTAACTTCCAAATGATTACTTGAGTTAGAATTCACTGGTCTAATGAATATGACAGCCTATGTAGCATGGTGATATTTAGAAAGTAAAACATCTACATAAAAAGTCTGTCTTGAGACAAAAGCAGGGACAATTTTTTAAAGTTTCCGTTTTTTTTTCCATTTTTACTCTAACCTACAAAATTTCCAAATCATGATAAAAACAATGAGAAGGGACTCTCATGCTCTCTTGCCTTGGGCTTTGGCACACAGGGTTCCCTGACCATCCCTTTCCTCAATGGATCCTGTAAATCCTCTGGGCTTTGGTCCAAAAAGGTGCTGGCTCCAGACCACCCTTCCTGGTCCCTCAGGTCAGGCTGGAGCCCTTCTCTGGGCCTGCACTACTCCTTAGCCTTTGCCCTTCAGAATGCTACTCACACAGTAGCACCGCTTTTCCCACCGAATGGTGCCTAACATGGGGCTTCCATCTAGAACGCCATTCATTTGTTATTGAATAAATGAGTGAGTGACAGAGTAAGTGACAGACTGAGTGACTGAGTGAAGGAGTGACTGAGTGGAGGAGTGAGTGCAAACAAGGAAAAGAATAACTAAAAGAAGGCAGAGAAAGTGGTATCTGTATGTTGAGTTATGTGAAGGGTGAAACTGTGTATTTCTTTTCATGTTGTCAAGCTGTTTTACTAAGTGAAGAAATTTATTAAACCATGGCTGGCATACAGAAGGTAAAATGTAAGTATTTACTGAATGAGGGTAACAAATAATGGATTGGTCTACGAAAGAAAAGCGTAGACCATACCTAAGAAGCTACTGCTGACAACGGGATTAATACTTGCATAGTCTCTGGAATATACAAGATGCTTAAAATGATTTCCTGCCTTTATCGTTAGCTCTCCTTGAAACATTGCTCTACAAGTATGTATCTTGAATTGTTCACCTTTAGGACTCTAAAAGTTATTTATGGTGACATTATAAAGGCAGATTCTGGAACTAAGACTCCTTTTATTAATTAATTATAAATTTTCTCTTGAGTTGGCAAAAATCTTAAGAACTACATAATCATGTACTGATATGGTCATATTATAATTGTATTTAATTTTTAACAATTTGAAATTTAAATAATTACATGTGGTTTTCACTAAGAATACAGTCTACAATAGGAAATACGAATCTATTTTTTACCCACATACTTATAGTCAACCAAAGCCCCAACAGAACTCCCTGCATTTGAAAAGCCCACTTAAGACAAAACCAAACTCAAAACAGCAATCACTGATACTTCCCATGAAAGTAGTATCTTAAAAGACAATTCCTGTGATGATTTTTTTCTTTAACAAACAGGATTATAGTGCACAAAAAGAAAGCAAGAAAGCAATGTTTACTCAAATGAAGTTACACTAAAACTAACTGCTATTCCAGAAGAAGAGAGGTAGAAAAAAGGTTGCCTCTTTTAACCAAAACTTTATATGTAATTCAAATGTTTATCACATCATTCTTTTTAAAACAACAAGTAATTCAAATCAGAATGGCAAAGCCCTTTAATTGCCTACTCATACTGGCATGACTGCCTTCAGGCTGTGTGCAGCCTTGCGTAAATGAAAAAGGGCAGTATGTAAAAACGCCTCATTTGTTTAAGGAAGTCAGAATAGGGTACTTAATTAACTTTAAGAAAATCAATTCACTCTCACAAGCCCTTAACTGCTTGTGCAATTATCTATTATGTCTTACAGTTTATCAAGTACTTCAAAATTGCAAAACTTTATAACATTTTGCAAAGTACATGTATTTGTTTTCTAAATTCACTGGTTTATTAGCCTCACACAAGTTATTAAACTATAATGCTATATTTTTTATTTCTACTCTAGTAGAGGCACTATCAGAGTACAAAACCATACAAAAAGTAAGAGATAAAACCTATCTACAAGAGATTCTATTCAAAACAGAATGAAAACATTTTTCACCAGATTAAAAATGCTGTGCTGATATTTGGGAAAGCTACACAACAGATAAAAACGGGCAGAAGAGACTACTACAAGCAACTGTATGCCAATAAAATGGACAACCTGGAAGAAATGGACAAACTCTTAGAAAGGTACACTCTTCCAAGACTGAACCAGGAAGAAACAGAAAAACCAAAACAGAACAGACCAATCACAAGCACTGAAATTGAAACAGTGATTTAAAAACTTCCAACAAACAGAAGTCCAGGACCAGATGGCTTCACGGGCAAGTTCTATCAAAGATTTAGAGAAGACTTAACACCTGTCCTTCTGAAACTATTCCAAAAAATTGCAGACGAAAGAACACTCCCAAACTCATTCTATGAGGCCACCATCACCCTGATACCAAAACGAGACAAAGATACCGCGAAAAAAGAAAATTACAGGCCAATATCACTGATGAACGTAGACGCAAAAATCCTCAACAAAATACTAAATATCTGAATCCACCAATACATTAAAAGGATTACACGCCATGATCAAGTGGGATTTATCCCAGGGATACAAGGGTTTTGTCAATATCCACAAAGGAATTCGTGTGATACACCACATTAACAAGTTGAAGAATAAAAACCATATGATCATCTCAAAAAAAAAAAAAAAAAGACAATGTATCAAATAAACATGGCTAAATTAATAAAATGGTGTTCCATTTTCATACACTTTCCCTGTTCCTCTGTAGGTCCTGTCTCCAATATAGAGCTATTATATTTTATAGTGATCTTTTATGATTCCAAATATTAACAGTGGGTGATATTTATTTCCTTCTTCAGTAGTTTTATCAAAGTATCCAATAAAGCCTCATATAAGTGAGAGTTTGGTTGTTTTTGCTGTTGTTGTGGTTAAAACGCACACAGGCTTTCCTCTCTGTACACCATCTGCCCCTCTGCTACAGGAAGAAATAAAAAAGGAAGAGAGGGAAGGAGAGAGGAAGAGAGGGAAGGAGAAAAGAAAAGAAATACTATACCATAGTCTAAGACTGATATGGATGACGATTTTTAAGAAAAAAGTGATATTAAATATAAAGTTGAATACATTTTATAACCATAAAAAACGATTTATGAAAAGAATTCTCAACTCAAGAAAATATAAATCAATGTAAATATACATCTGATTCAACTGTGGGCTTTATTAAACTAATAAGGTTTTCAGCAGAGCAGCATGAATGTCCTGCTAAAACTCTATATAATAAGAAGCTGATATTTAGAGACAGCTAAATAGTTCAGTAAATTATGTGACATGAAAGTCAAATAGGTTATTTTAAAACAAAAAGAAAACACATTTAAATGGATTTTTTTTCTGAGGAAGCATAGCTGACATATTACTTTGCCCGTGTGCACTCAAATACACAACACTTAACAGTGACTGATGGGAATGAAAACTGGTGCAAACCTTTTGGAAAGTTCTATATTTTTCTATTGATCTTTTAAGAGACTTAAAATTATTTCTAAGAATCTACCTGAAGAAAAATGAAATGCAGAAAATTATTTCTACTCAAAGATGTTCATTATGCCAGAATGAAGACAGACTGTTAGACAAATTGATATATTTACCTAGCAAAATATTATTTTACCCCCGAAAAGTATAAATAAGGAAGGGCTTGCTCCCATGTGTTTGAAAAAGCATGGGCTCTAGGAAATGGCCCTGAGTTAAAACCTCAGCTTGACTGTGAACCGACTGTGACCATAATCAAGCTACAAACTCTCAGCCTGTGTTTCCTCGTTTGAAAATCTGATGTAATTACAGTTGACCCTTGAACAACAGGGGGTTAGAGGTGCTGACCCTCTGTGCAGTCAAAAATCCGAGTACTGCTCTCTCTGCCTCAGAAACAAAGAAATTGATAGATGACTCACTCAAGGGCAAGAAACTAAAAGAGTTTGACTAGAATGAGGACTCAACCCTAGTTCTTTTGATTCAACATACCGTGATCTCTAATTGAACACAAACTTTTCCACATATTTAAAGATCTGTAAAATGAAAACTCAGGTACTGTATTTATTGAAAAAAATTCATATAAATGGACCCACGTGGGTCAAACCCACATCATTCAAGAGTCAACTGTATACCGCTCTATATGGGTATAATAAGTAAACGAGAAAAGTACCTAAAATGCCTTGTTTGAAGCCTGGCATGCAGTTATCATGCAATAAATCAGTTACTCTGTCATAAATGAAAAAGCAGAATACAAAGTAGTATGTGCAGTATGACCAACTATGCAAAAACATTCACAAAAGGAGATAATTTGAAATCTTATATGGGTAGTGGGAGTAAAGAGTGATTTTTCTTCTTTCTACTTTTCCTTTCCAATCGTCAATAAATAAGCATTTATCTCCTTTACAATCTGAAAAGTTTTTAATTTGATCACCGTAAGGCATAGTTTTAAAATGTGCATCTAAAAGCAACATAAAATACTAATATTTAATTAATTTTCATCCACTTACTTACTCAAAATATCACAAATATCTTTTGAGCACCTATATGCGCCAAACACTATTCCAGGCACTGAAATAAGACCCTTTGCATGAAGGTGATGTTCTGGAGTGCGAAGACTGACAGCGAACAAATGCATATCTATTGCCAAAGCATCAATTCTACAGGGGAGCCTATAAGCACTTTTTAAATGGTATTCTTGGCATTTATTACAACCTTTCAGTAAACAAAACTTAATATATCAAAACAATTTTGTCTGTTTGTTTGGTTTTTGGCTGCGCAGCATGTGGGATCTTAGTTTCCTGACCAGGGATCAAACCTGGGCCCCCTGCATTGGAAGCTCCGAGCCTTAACCACTGGATGGCCAGGGAAGTCCCATAAAAATGTTTTTAAGTTGTAAAATTTGTTTTAAAAGTCACAAGAAGACAGCATGCTGGAACAGGGCTTCTCAAGCTTTACTCTGCATTCAAATCCTGCCTTGTTAAGTAAAATGCAGACTCTCATTCGGGTGGTCTGGGGTGAGGCCTGAGATTGCACATTTTAACAAGTCCCTAAATGATGCTCATGGGCCCTGAATCATATTCTGAGTAGCAAAGTCTTAGAGGCATTGTTAGGATTTTTGCTCCAACAAAGTGGTTTAAGTTGACAATGCTGGCAGACAGGGTCCTGCTAACTAAAATACTCTGTATTCTAATGTCAACCTTTTAGAAAGGAAAAATCGAAGACATCGCTAGTACCTCCTCCCAGAAATAAGGAATTCTTGTATTAACTAAGGTCTGCTTTGCTGAACCAAATTTAAGCTCCCATTCCCAAAAGTATTTCAGTCCTTCCACTACGATGGCCAACTCCTCGTCCTCTCCTGGCCTCTGAGAGCTGAGGGTCCTGTCTTTCTGTTCCTCCCCTTCCCTGTTCCCTTCACACCAGCCTCCACCTCGGGCCTCACATCTCATGCTGGCCTCCCCCAGACTCCATTCCACACAAAACTGCCGCAGAAGCCACCTTCCCTGGGGATGCTGTAACATGCCAACTGCCCTGACCAGCGGCCTCTGTCCATCGTGCATCAGAACAAACTCCTGCCACACTGGACCCTCACGGTCCCCCAACGGTCGGGCCCTCACCAGCTTTACGTCTCATTTCTCGGCTCTAGCTCCACACACGTGCAAGCCCTGAACCCCCCTCAATCTGATCGTCTCCTCTCAGCTTGCTCCCACCTCTTCTTCACGCTCGATTCCAATCCTGAAGACAATCCAGGTTTTTCCATGGTGCCTCCCTGTGACCTGTGCCCACACCATGTCCACAAAAAGAAACCAGAATTCCTAGTTTACGCCATGACTCCAGCAAACTTGGTTATGAAACACGCACACACGCAAAACTTTTTTTTCCGTCAACCTCCATTACAGCCGTTTCATTCCCACAGGTGAAAAATCCAACAGCTGGAGGTAAAGAGACTTTTGGCAAGAAGTTAACATGCTGTCCTGACTTGAGATGCTGGACGTCAGAGGTAAATAAGCCTGTGAGGAATTCCTTGAAACACTTTGCAGGTGCAAAACCACTTCTTCGATCCTGAGCCTGCTGTGATCAACTTAATGCCACACACCTCAGATCTTCCTCCCATCGCAAGAGCTCCCCGCAGGTGCATGCCTGCATCCCTCTGTGTACCCTTGCTCAGGGACATCTATGGGCCTAGGGGTTATGGAGCAGGACCAGAAATCCTCAGTAAGCTCCGAGAATGAGATGGCATGAAACGCGCATAGAAATGCCGAATATGGGACAGCATGGAAGGCTCCTCATGTCTAGGGCTTTGTGTAAAGTGGCACAGCCCTAGCAGAGCCTGGCAGGTGTCCGGGACACTCCAGAGCACCTGGCCTCCCACCCCAGCACGGGGCCTCGGTGTCTCCCGCCCAGTACATGCTCAGAAGGCTCGGGTTTTTCCTCCATTCTCTTTCATTTTTCAGTGTTGACTAAGTGCTCTATAACTTGCTTCTCTAAATCTTCATGTCTAAGATGGGGAGGAAGGAAAAAAAGGGTATCACTGAGTAGTTTCTGATTCCACTCCTTCTTTCAACATATGCTGCTTCCGTTGAATTTAAGCTATCTCTATAAGTTTTACTTTCTACTACTCTTAGTTTGCTTCATAAGTGTCTATCTTTCATACATGTAATGCTGTATAACCCCAGCGAGACGCGAAATTTCCTGAGGACAGAAACCATGTCTTATTTCCCCCATATAATTTCATTTATTTTATCATCAACATGTGCTGCTCTGCAGGAACTGCACACAGGAAGTTCTATGAGAGGCACGGTCCCTGCTCTCAACTGCTCACAGACTCTCCCACAATGCCTCAGTACACAGGTATGGTCAGTACACAACTGGCTAACTGGAAAATCCCTGCGACCTTAAATGCCATTAGGCACACCCCTTACTTATGCTGTTTCAGTATAGAGAGTGTATTTTTGTTTTAGTCTTTTTATGTCTTAAAACTAAAATTACATCACATATATATATATGTGGCCCTGCGAGAGAGATTTGGCAATATATATTAACATGATTCTTCCAACAAATAATTCCACATCTAGACACATAAAATACCCAGATAATGTTTTTCACGTCAGACATGTATAAAGATGTTCATTAAGCACTGTTAGGGACCCTAAAGAAATGGAACTCACCTAAATATGTTACTGGTAATGAACAAGTACATCATCTACTTATATGATATAAACATTATGCTGAACAGTTAAAAAGATTACATTTGACATATATATCAACATGGGTAGACTTCAAAAATAAAAAAACGGGTGAAAAATACAACCTGCAAAGGATCCTCATTATGTACATTTAAAAACACAGACATATATGTTGTTTATGGAGAGAAACGTGCAACAAAATGTGTAAATATGAACGGAAAAGACATGCCAAGCTGAGGACAGTGGGGAGGGAACCAGGGAAACTGGCAGTGCGTTGGAACACAAAGGGGATCTTAACTATATCTGTAATGTCTCATTTCTCTAAAAAAAAATCTGGAGTGGTGAGTGAATATGACAAATGTTAGCATTTGTTAATTCTGAGTATGAAGGACAGCTCTAATGTTTATAATAATACTGTACTTTCTGTGTGTTTAAAATATTTAATAATTTAAGAAGAAAAAATGATAGCGTGTCCCCATTCAAATTATTAAAAGCTTTGATCTCTCTCCATCGTTAAAACAACTAAAGCAAACCAGGAAAACAGATGAGAGGCAAGAGGTCACTAGGATATTTCCCGATTACTAGCTATTCCTATCTTAATGATGAAGGTCAATATTGCTGCTGGACCATACGTGCATCAGAGAACTTGTTACATCTTATGTTTGCTAGGTCTCTTTTGAGTGGGCAAACAGTATTCCTGGGCCGGCCGCCCCCTGCACTGTTAACCTACCACTGAGCCACTGGCTGGGTGCTCTGCCACTGCCCAGCCATCCACCAGAGCTCCATCAAATGCAGGCTCTCTGCAAGGGGAGCCAAGTGTTCTCCAAAGCCAAGCACGTTCTCTTCCTGTGCTAGCTAATCAATGCTAATCCTGTCACCAAGGGAAAACAACTGAGCTTCTGCTATAATGGACTACATGTGCAGGTTGTTTTAGAAGCTACAATTAGCTGTGCTTTTAGCATTGCCAGAAAGTAGGTGGGCTCATTTTGAAGCAGTGATCATTTTCACTGACAGCATTAGTAATCTAAGAAGTTATAAATTATGAAATGACATATATAAATCTGAATTTCAAAAGGAAACACTTCTACTCGGCTCTAAGAATCCAACAGTCCCTTGGATCCCCCCCACTTCTTTTCTTGAATTCGATCCATTTCATTTCACTACTGTATCTAATGAGAAATTCCACTAACACCAGTTTCATTTTAAACTCTCATTGTAGACTGTGTCCTACAAGCTACATTTTTTTGTGACTGCTATAAACAGAATCAGAAATTTAGACTGTAGCCCAGGAAAATATGGTACTACCCTCTGAAACTGATGCCTACAATTGTCTTGTTTATATATGTGCACACACACAAAATACACACACAGTAGCAACTCAACCGATCTCTACTCACCGACATCTCCAGATTACCCAATATTAGAGGGAGAGAAATAGATGCTCCTCAACTACCAAACACTCCAGCTAGTGGGCTCTTCTCTGGTGTTTACTGAGAGAAGGGCAGTAATTGTACCCAAACATGTTTGTGCCTGTTCATTTTATTATTGCAATTATCAAATTCATTTTTTACTGTGTAAATAGATGAAATAATAGTACAAAAAGTGTCATATATATGAAAAGTAATTAAATGCTTTGAAAACATTGGTACAGGCATATGAACTTTAAAAGCTCCTTTAGGATTAGCGAGCATGAGATAATTGTTAAGACCAAGAGCTTCCCCCCTCAGAGTGCTCTGCCAATGACTTCACTCTCTGGCTCCTCCTTAAAGACCCTGATGCTCAAAATCACAGGAGTGCTTTATAGGTGAGGCTTATGCAAGAAAGCCCATTGAGAATCCATCAGCAAACTCACGAAAGGCAAGGCATTGGCCTTACATCAAAAGTCAGAACACAATGTTTACTAGATGTTCTTTCAGTGTATAATCCCTTGCTTTAACTGACTTTCTAAATTAAATAATCACTAGTGATGCATCAAGGTCCATAAGAGGCCTCTCCAATACACCGATTTAGCTACTTCAAGTCCTTTTCTGATATTCAGTACTACATACATTTCTTTCCCAAGAGGGTTAAAACACTTGTTATAACATTTCCCAGTTGATGACAAACTGGTGAAGAAACTGTTGCATTACTTAATCCTTCGAATGTGTTCCTTTTTCTCTATTTCTTGTCTCTCTCTCAATGGCAGCAACATCTAGTTAGGGACCTGGAACATTTATAATTCCTCCCCCAACAACCAAAAATCAAATGAAAACCAAACAGTCCTGTTGATTCTACCTCCCCTTTCTCATGGATTGCCTCTGCCCTCACAGCCCCCGTGTGGGTTATGACAATTGCTGTGTAACTTCTCTAGCTCCAGATTAACTGTGTATACCGCGCTCAGCGTTAGCTTTCGGAAACAAAAATCTTTCGTCACTCCTCTGCTCAAAAACCACCAATGGCTTCCTACTGCCCAATGGGCAAGACTAGTAATCTGGGGTTCTGTATAGAACACGGACCCACCTACTTCAGCGACATCAGCCTCCATCATTGCTTCTCATACACCCTCTGTGTGCAGCCAGGGAGGAGCTGAATACAGCACAAGCAGAGCCAGAGGCTGCGCCACCCGCCCGAGTGACCCTAAGCCACCTCCCTACTCCCTACTCCTCTGACACTCCCCCAATTCCCAGAGCCCTGGGTTCAAGTCCCAGCTCTGTGAAGTGAGTGATCTTGAAAAGCAATTTAATTCTGCCAAGCATCAGTTTCCTCACCTGTAAGAGAAGGAAATGACAGTTCCTACCTCACAGGGTCAGAGGGAGGGCTGAGTAATAACATGAGGCAAGCGCCTGGCACACCGTAAGTCCTCATCAAGGTTTGGGGTCCTTGTCGTTATGGACTCAATGGTATCTTCCTCCACCGGCCACCAATTCACATGTTGAAGTCCTAACATCCAGTGTGATGGATTTGGAGACGGGGCTTTCAGGAAGTAATTAAGGTGAAATGAGGTCATGAGGATGGGTGTCCAATCTGAAAGGACTGATGACCTTAAAGAGATTCCTCTCTCCTCTCTCCCTCTCTCCTTGTGTTCAGAGGATAGGCCACACAAGGACATAGTGAGAAGGGGACCATCTGCAAGCCAGGAAGAGCTCTCACCAGAACCTGATCATGCTTGCACCCTGATCTTGGACTTCGGCCTCCAGAACTGTAAGAAAATAAATTTCTGTTGTTTAAGCCCCCTAATCCATGGTATTTTGTTATGCGGCCCTAGCAGACTAATACACCTGTTCTTATTTCCCTTCTCAGGATGTGACTCCATTTAAATTAGATACTGTGTGATCTTTCTCGCCAGACTGGTACTTCTTTGAGGGCAGGGAAAGGGTCTCTTCCTCTTAGGACCTGCCACAGTGATTTGAACACAGTAGGTAGTCCATAAATGTTTAATTTATAAATGAAAATAACAGGAGTTCGATTTTAAGCAAACATTACCCTTCTAGTGTTGAACTGCACCCTTCTGGTGCTGAACTGTAAGAGCTAAATGTCATCACTAGACTTGCATTTGACTACTCAGAGAACATGGATGTGTAGTATAGCAATGGTCACTTTTTTGTTCTATTTTTACTGACCCCAAGCTGAGGCCCCACCCACAGGGAAATCTCAATATGTAGCCAGTAGAAGGAAAAAGAGATCAAATGTCTTTTCTCTTGACCTGATCTCAGGCACCTGCCTCCCACAGGTGCACATCAATGCAAAATGCCACAGCCCTCTGTGAGCTCCTTGAAGCGCTGAGTTCACAAAAGCAACCGTGCCACCAGCTACACTCTACTACCATCATACATTTGTACTTAATTTTGTATTTGAAAAGGGATTGTATTCAGTGTCTAAGTGCTAAATGTTACAATAACCAGTGAACACCACACAGAATCTCCAACATATGCAAGCTTTAAAACACGTTAGAAATACCAACTCGCAGTCTTACCTAATCTTCCCAGGGAGACAGTTTATCCGAGACCAGGCAACACAACTTTGCAATACCCCAGACAAATCTCCTATCACAAGGGATCCACACACTTGAAGAGTGAGGGATGCATGACACATAGAGCAGGACCCCCAGTAAAACTCATGCTTGAAAGGAAGGACTATTCATGCATCATTTACTGGCTGAGCGCCTACCACATGCCAGACATTAGGCTAGGTGCTGGGGATACAAAAGTGACCAAATCAATGTTCTTAATCTCAAGGAGCCTAGTCTAGTGGAGGGAAGTAATTACATTAGAGAATGCAGGCAGTGCTCACTTTACACAGCAGTGCAAGACCCCAAAAAGGACCATGCATGCTGAAACATGCAAAATCATCTTAATAATAAATGGGAAAAATTACAATTGTCCTGTGACCTTTAAATTTTTTTTATCAAAACATTAAACCCACAGTGAACATCATACTCAATGGTGAAAGACTAAAAGCTTTTCCTCTAAGATCAGGGACAAGACAAGGGAGCTCACTCTTATCGCTTCTATTCAACATAGTACTTGAAGGCATTCAAAATAGAAAGGAAAAAGTAAAATTCTCTATTTGCAAATGACATGACCTTACATATATAAATTCTTTAAAACACCATTTAAAAACTGTTAAAACTAATAAAATTCAAGGCTTCCCTGGTGGCGCAGTGGTTGAGGGTCCGCCTGCCGATGCAGGGGACATGGGTTCGTGCCCTGGTCCGGGTAGATCCCACATGCCGCGGAGCGGCTAGGCCCGTGAGCCATGGCTGCTAAGCCTGTGCGTCCGGAGCCTGTGCTCCGCAACGGGAGAGGCCACAACAGTGAGAGGCCCGCTTACTGCAAAAAAAAAAAAAAAAAAAACTAATAAATTTCAGCGAAGTCGCAGGATACAAAATCAACATATAAAAATCAGCTGCACTTCTACACACCAACAATCAATGATGCAAAAAGGAAATTAAGAAAACAATTCCATTTCCAACAGCATCAGGAAGAATAAAATACTTAGGAATAAATTTAACCAAGGAGGCAAAAGACGTGCTGAAAAGCACAAAATGTTGCTGCAAGAAATTAAAGACACTGATAAATGGAAAGACATCCTGTATTCATGAAATCAGATGACTTATTAGTGTTAAAATGTCAACACTACCTGAAGCTATCTACAGATTGAATGCAATCCTTATCAAAATCCCAATGACATTTTTTGAAAAAATTAAAAAAATCCATCTTAAAAATCATATGAAATCTCAATGGACCCCAAAAAGTCAAAATAATTTTGAATACAAAGTTGGAGGTTCCACACTTCCTGATTTCAAAACTAACTACAAAGCTTCAGTAATCAAAACAGTGTGGTACTGGCATAAAGACAAAGACCAACGGAACAGAATAGAATATTCAGAAATAAAACCTCACATATATGGAAAAGCACAGATTTTTTTCAATAAATGGTACTGGGAAAAACTGGACATCCACATGCAAAAGACTGAAGTTGGATTTTTACCTTACGCCATATACAAAATTGACTCAAAATGGACCAAAAATCTTAAAATATTGGGTTGGCAAAAAAAATTCGTTCAGTTAGTGAATATGTTGTTCAATAAAGTTCTTCATGAAAATGAAAAGTGTCTTTAATTTTTACTTAAAACTGAACAAACTTTTTGGCCAACCAAATATAAGAGTGGAAACTACAAAACTCTTAGAATAAAGCATAGGAGGAAAGCTTCATGACAGTAGATTTGACAATGATTTCCTGGTTGTGACACCAAAAGCTCAGGCAACAAAACCAATAATAGATAAATTGGATTATATCAAAATTAAAACTTTTCTGCATTAAAGGACATTATCAACAGAGTGAAAAGGCAATCCATGACATGAGAGAAAATGTGTGTGAATCATATACTTTATAAGAGGTTAACATCCAGACTGTATCAAGAATGCCTACAACGCAACAACAAGAAACAACACAATTAAAATGGCAAAAGAGATGATGCCAGCAAGATGGCAGAGTAGAAGGAGATGAGCTCACCCCTTCTTACGAAACACCAAAATCACAACTAACTGCTGAACAACCATAGAAAAGAAAAAAACCACAGACAAAAAAACAAACAAAAACAACACACTGGAACCTACCAAAAAAGATACCCTACACTCAAAGACAAAGAAGAAGTCACAACAAGATGGTAGGAGGGGCGCAACTGCTATAAAATTAAATCCCATACCCGGCACGTGGTCAACCCGTAATCTAGAAAATAATTATACCACAGAAGTTCTGTCACAGGAGTGAAAGTCCTGAGCTCCACATCAGGCTTTCCAGCCTGGGGGTCTAGCAAAGGAAGGAGGACCCCCAGAGCATCTGGCTTTGAAGGCCAGTGGGGTTTGATGGCAGGAATTCCACAGGACTGGGGGAAACAGAAACTCCACTCTTGGAGAGAGCACACAAGGTCTAGTGTGCACCAGGACCCAGGGAAAAAAGCAGTGACCTCATCAGAGACTGGGCCAGACCTACCTGCTAGTCCTGGAGGGTCTCCTGCAGAGGCAGGAGTGGCTGCGGCTCACTGCAGGGACAAAGACACTGGCAGCGGCAGCTCTGGCGAGTACTCATTGGCATAAGCCCTCCTGGAGTCCACCATTTCCCCCCAAGACCTAGCCCCATCCAATAGCTTGTAGGCTCAACTGTTGGGATGCCTCAGGCCAAACAACAAACAGAGCGGGAACACAGCCCCACCCATCAGCAGTCAGGCTGCCTAAAGTCTTCCTGTGCATGGCCCTACCACCAGAGGGACAAGACCCAGCTCCACCCACCAGTGGGCAGGAACCAGGCCCTCCCACCAGGAAGCCTGCACAACCCTCTTAGACAGCCTCATCCACGAGAGGGCAGACAGCAGAAACAAGAAGAACTACAACCCTGCAGCCTGCAGAGCGGAAACGGCAGTTACAGAAAGTTAGACAAGATGAGATGGCAGAGGAATACGTCCCAGATGAAGGAACAAGATAAAACCCCAGAAGAACTAAGTGAAGTGGAGATAGGCAAACTACCAGAATAAGAATTCAGAGTAATGATAGTGAACATGATCCAAGATCTCGGAAAAAGAATGGAGGCACAGATTGAGAAAACACAAGAAATGTTTAACATAAAAAAAAAAAAAAAAAGAAATGTTTAACAAAGACCTAGAAGAACTAAAGAACAAATAGAGATAAATAATAACTGAAATGAAAATTACACTAGAAGGAAGCAGTAGCAGAGTAACTGAAGCAGAAAAAGAGATAAATGAGCTGGAAGACAGAATGGTGGAAATCACTGCTGTGGAACCGAACAAAAAAGAATGAAAAGAAATGAAGACAGTCTAAGATATCTCTGAGACAACATTAAATGCACCAACATTCGCATTATACACGGAACCAGGAGAAGAGAGCATGAAAGGACCTGAGAAAATATTTGAAGAGATAATAGCTGAAAACTTCCCTAACGTGGGAAAGGAAACAGTCACCCA
The DNA here is from genome assembly GCF_059928025.1 of Delphinapterus leucas. Lineage (NCBI taxonomy): Eukaryota > Metazoa > Chordata > Mammalia > Artiodactyla > Monodontidae > Delphinapterus > Delphinapterus leucas. The sequence goes on along the minus strand of NC_143142.1, from coordinate 40,301,229 downwards.
AGTCCAGGAAATACAGAGTCCCAGGCAGGATAAACCCAAGGAGAAACATACCAAGACACATAGCAATCAAAGTGACAAAAACTAAAGACAAGGAAAAAATATTAAAAGCCAACCAGGGAAAAGCAACAAATAGCATACGAGGGAATTCCCAATACGAGGGAATTCCCATAAGGTTATCAGCTGATTTCTCAGCAGAAACTCTGCAGGCCAGAGGGAGTGGCACGATATATTTAAAGTGATGAAAGGGAAGAACCTACAACCAAGAATGCTCTACCCAGCAAGGCTCTCGTTCAGATTTGACAGAGAAATCAAAAGCTTTACAGACAAGCAAAAGCTAAGAGAATTCAGCACCACCAGACAACCTTTGCAACAAATGCTAAAGCAACTTCTCTAAGCAGAAGAGAAAAGCCCACTACTAAAAAAAGAAAATTACAAATGGAAAAGCTCACCAGTAAAGACAGACATAAATAAATGTAGGAAATCATCTGCATACAAATATGATATTGAACCTAGCAATTGTGAGGAGAGGAGAGCACAGATGCAGAATATTAAAAATGCATCTGAAATTAAAAGACCAGCAACTTAAAACAACCTTGTTTATATACAGACTGCTATATCAAACCCTCATGGGAACCACAAACTGGAAATCTACAACAGATACATACAAAAAAGAAAAGGAATCCAAACACAACACTAAAGTTAGTCATCAAATCACAAGAGAACAAAAGAGGAAGGGAAGAAAAAAGACCTACAAAAACAAATCCAAAACATTAAGAAAATGGCAATAGGAACATACATATCAATAATTACTTTAAAGGTAAATGTATTAAAAGCTCCAACCAAAAGACACAGACTGGATGGATACAAAAACAAGACCCGTATATATGCTGTCTAGAAGAGACCCACTTCATATCTAAGGACACATACAGACTGAAAGTGAGGGGATGGAAAAAGGTATTCCATGCAAATAGAAATCAAAAGAAAGCTGGGGCTTCCCTGGTGGCACAGTGGTTGAGAGTCCGCCTGCCAATGCAGGGGACATGGGTTCGTGTCCCAGTCCGGGAAGATCCCACATGCGAGCGGCTAGGCCCGTGAGCCATGGCCACAGAGTCTGCGCGTCCAGAGCCTGTGCTCCGCAACGGGAGAGGCCACAACAGTAAGAGGCCAGCGTAACGCAAAAAAAAAAAAAAAAAGCTGGAGTAGCAATACTCAGATAAAATAGACTATTACAAGAGACAAAGAAGGACACTACATGATGATCAAGGGATCAATCCAAGAAAAAGATAATAACAATTGTAAATACATATGCACCCAACATAGGAGTACCCCAATATATAAAACAAATACTAACAACCATAAAAGGAGAAACTGACAGTAACACAATAATAGTGGGGGACTAACACCCCACTTTCACCAATGGACAGATCATCCAGACAGAAGATCAATAAGGAAACACAGGCCTTAAATGACACATTAGACTAGATGGACTTAACTGATATTTATAGAGCATTCCATCCAAAAGCAGCAGAATACATTCTTCTCAGGTGCACGTGGAACATTCTCCAGGGCTGAACACATGCTGGGCCACAAAGTGAGCCCTGGTAAACTTAAGAAAACTGAAATCCTATCAGTCATCTTTTCCAACCACAATACTATGAGACCAGAAATCAACTACAAGAAAAAAAACTGTAAAAAACACGAACACGTGGAGGCTAAACAATATGCTACTAAACAGATCACTGAAGAAATCAAAGAGGAAATCAAAAAATACATAGAGACAAATGAAAACAAAAGCACGACTATCCAAAACCTATGGGATGCAGCAAAAGCAGTTCTAAGAGGGAAGTATACAGCAATACAATCTTACCTCAGGAAATAAAAATCTCAAATAAACAACCTAACCTTACACCTAAAGCAACCAGAGAAAGAACAAACAAAACCCAAAGTTAGTAGAAAGAAATAAATCATAAAGATCAGAGCAGAAATACATGAAACAGAAACGAATAGAAAAGACCAATGAAACTAAAAGGTGTTTCTTTGAAAAGATAAACAAAATTGATAAACCTTTAGCGAGATTCATCAAGAAAACAAGGGAGAGGGCTCATATCAATAAAACTAGAAATGAAAAAGGAGAAGTTTCAACAGACACCGCAGAAATACAAAGCATCATAAGAGACTGTGATGAGCAACATATAACTATGACTATCTCAAGCAACTCTATGCTAATAAAATGGACAACCTGGAAGAAATGGACAAATTCTTAGAAAGGTACAATTTCCCAAGAATGAACCAGGAAGAAACAGAAAATATGAACAGACCAATCACAAGTACTGAAATTGAAAATGTGATTAAAATCTTCCAACAAACAGAAGTCCAGGACAAGATGGCTTCACAGGCAAATTCTATCAAGCATTTAGAGAAGAGTTAACACCTATCCTTCTGAAATTATTGCAAAAAACTGCAGGGGAAGGAATACTCCCAAACTCATTCTATGCGGCCACCATCACCCTGATACCAAAACCAGACAAAGATACCACAAAAAAAGAAAATTACAGACCAGTATCACTGATGAACACAGATGCAAAAATCCTCAACAAAGTACTAGCAATATGAATCCAACAATACATTAAAAGGATCATACACCATGATCAAGTGGTATTTATCCCAGGGATGCTAGGATTTTTCAATATCCACAAATCAATCAGAGTGATACACATCAACAAACTGAATAAAAACCATATGATCATCTCAATAGATGCAGAAAAAGCTTTTGACAGAACTCAACACCCATTTATGATAAAAACTCACCAGAAAATGGGCATAGAGGGAACATACTTCAACATAATAAAGCCCATGTATGACAAGCCTACAGCTAACATCAACCAGAGAAAGAACAAACAATAGTGAAAAGTTGAAAGTATTTCCTCTAAGATCAGGAACAAGACAAGGATGTCCACTCTTACCACTTTTATTCAACATAGTTTTGGAAGTCCTAGCCATGGCAATCAGAGACAAAAAAGAAATAAAAGGAATCCAAATAGGAAAAGAAGAAGTAAAACTGCCTCTGTTTGCAGATGACATGATACTCTACACAGAAAATCCTAAAGATGCTAACAGAAAACTACTAGAGCTCATCAATGAATTTGGTAAAGTTGCAAGATACACAATTAATACACAGAAATCTGTTTCACTTCTATACACTAACAATGAAAGATCAGAAAGAGAAATTAAAGAAACAATCTCATTTACCATCACATCAAAAAGAATAAAATACCTAGGAATAAACCTACCGAAGGAACAAAAGACCTATGTTCAGAAAATTTATTATAAGACACTGACGAAAGAAATCACAGATGACAGAAACAGATGAAAAGACATACCATGCTCTTGGGTTGGAAGAATCAATATTGTCAAAATAACTATACTACCCAAGGCAATCTACAGATTCAATGCAATCCCTATCAAACTACCAATGGCATTTTTCACAGAACTAGAACAAAAACTCTTAAAACTTGTATGGAGACACAAAAGACCATGAATAGCCAAAGCAATCTTGAGAAAGAAAAACAGAGCTGGAGGAATCAGGCTCCCTGACTTCAGACTATACTACAAAGCTACAGTAATCAAGATAGTATGGTCCTGGCACAAAAACAGAAATATAAATCAGTGGAACAGGACACAAAGCCCAGAAATAAACCCATGCACCTATGGTCAATAAGTCTACGACAACAGAGGCCAAAACTATACAATGGAGAAAAGACAGTCTCTTCAATAAGTGGTGCTGAGAAAACTGGACAGCCACATGTAAAAAACATGAAATTAGAACACTCCCTAACACCATACACAAAAAAAACTCAAGATGGATTAAAGGCCTAAATGTAAGAACACATAATATAAAACTCTTAGAGAAAACATAGGCAGAACACTCTATGACATAAAAGACATCACAGTAGTATCTTTTTCAAGCTGTCTCCTAGAGTAATGGAAATAAAAACAAAAATAAACAAATGGGACCTAATTAAACTCAAAAGCTTTTGCACAACAAAGGAAACCAAACAAAAAGACAACCCACAGAATGGGAGAAAATACTTGCAAATGATGAGACTGAGATTAGTCTACAAAATTTACAAACAGCTCATGTAGCTCATTATCGAAAAAAAAACCCAATCAAAAAGTGGGGGGAAGATCTAAATAGACCTTTCTCCAAAGAAGACATACAGATGGCCAAGAGACAGATGAAAAGATGCTCAACAATGCTAATTATTAGAGAAATGCAAATCAAAACTACAATGAGATATCATCTCACACCAGTCAGAAGGGCCATCATCAAAAAGTCTACAAACAGGGCTTCCCTGGTGGCGCAGTGGTTGAGAGTCTGCCTGCCGATGCAGGGGACACAGGTTCGTGCCCCGGTCCGGGAAGATCCCACATGCCGCGGAGCGGCGGGACCCGTGAGCCACGGCCGCTGAGCCTGCATGTCTGGAGCCTGTGCTCCGCAACGGGAGAGGCCACAACAGTGAGAGGCCCGCATACCACACACAAAAAAAAACGTCTACAAACAATAAACGCTGGAGAGGGTGTGGAGAAAAGGGAACCCTCCAAGACTGTTGTGGGAATGTAAACTGCTAACAGCCATATGGAGAACAGTATGGAAGTTCCTTAAGAAAATAAAAACAGAGCTACCATATGATCAAGTAATCTCACTCCTGGGCATATAGCCAGAGAAAAACATGGTTCAAAAGGATACATGCACTCCAATGTTCATTGAAGCACTGTTTACAATAGCCAAGACATGGAAGCAACCTAAATACCCATCAACAGAGGAATGGATAAAGAAGATGTGGTACATATATACAATGGAATATTACTCAGCCATAAAAAAGAATGAAATAATGCCATTTGCAGCAACACAGATGGACCTGGAGATTATCATACTAAGTGAAGTCAGACAGAGGAAGACGAATATCATATGGTATCGCTTATATGTGGAATCTAAAAAAAAATTATACAAATGAACTTATTTACAAAACAGACTCACAGACTTAGAGAACGAACCTATGGTTACTAGGAGGGATGAGTGGCGGGAGGGATAGACTGGGAGTTTGGGATTGACACGTACACACTACTATATTTAAAAAAGATAACCAGGGGCTTCCCTGGTGGTGCAGTGGTTGGGAGTCCGCCTGCCAATGCAGGGGATGCGGGTTCGTGCCCCGGTCCGGGAGGATCCCACATGCTGCAGAGGGTGGCTGGGCCCGTGAGCCACGGCTGCTGAGCCTGTGCTTCCGGAGCCTGTGCTCCGCAGCAGGAGAGGCCACAGCGGTGGGAGGCCCGCGTACGGCAAAAAAAAAAAAAAAAAAAAAAAAAAAGATAACCAACAAGCACCTACTGTATAGCATGAGGAACTCTGCTCAATATTCCGTAATAACCTAAATGGGAAAAAAATTTGAAAAAGAATAGGTACATGTATATGTATAACTGAATCACTTTGCTGTACACCTGAAACTAACACAACATTGTTAATCAATTATGCTCCGATATAAAATAAAAATTTTAAAGATTTTTTTTTAAATGGCAGAAGACATGAATAGAGACTGCTCCAAAAAAGATATACAAATGGCCAATAATCACATGAAAAGATGCTCAACATCACTAATCATTAGGGAAATAAAAATCAAAACCACAATGAGATATCACTTTACACCCATTAGGATGGCTAATGAAAAAAAAGATAGAAAAAAATAGTAAGTTTTGGCAAGGATGTGGAGAAGTTGGAACCCTTGTGCACTGTTGATGAGAATGCAAAATGGTGTCACCACTACGGAAAACAGTATGATAGTTGCTAAAAAAAATTAAAAGTAGAATTATCCTATGATCCAGCAATTCCACTCTGGGTCTCAAAGAGACACGTATACCCATGTTCATAGTAGCATTATTCACAATAGCTAAAACATGGAAGCAACCCAAATGTCCTTTGACAATGGATGAATGGATAAACAAAATGTGATACAGACACACACACAATTCTGCCTTAAAAAGGAAGAAAATGCTAACACATTTTATATCATGGATGAAACTTTAAAGACATGCTAAGTGAATACGCCAGCCACGAAAGGACAAATACTTATGATTCCACGTATATGAGGTTCCTAGAACCATCAAATCCAGGGAAATAAAATGGAAGGGTGATTGCCAGGGACTGAGGAGAGGAGGAAGTGAAGAGTGTAATGGGTACAAATTTCAGGTTGGAAAGATAAAGTTCTGGAGATGGATGATGGTGACAGCTGCACAACAATGTAATCTTGCTTAATGCCACTGAACTATACTCTTAAAAATGGTTAAAATGGTAATTTTATCTTGTGTATATTTCACAATTGAAAATTTTTTAAACCTTAAAAACTTACTATCAGTTATAAATGTATAGGAAAATTAAAAATAGTAAAATTTACATTCACTTAGTAGCCTGTAATTGAAAACATTTAATGCTCAGAAACACTGAGCATTAAAGTGTTTTACTTCTCTGTAAAATATGTATCAAGAGTGTTTGAACAGCACTTGCTTTCTTTTTGTCATATAACTCATGATGCGGAGGGAGCATTTTTGCTACTACGCCTCGGTGAACTGTCCTCTTTCTTACCAAGTCTGGATCAGCTTCCAACATTGTTGCCTCTGTGCCTTCAACGTTGTGAAGTATTTCTGAGATTCCTTTAATGTGAAGTTTTACATTCATCACCTCCTCTGGGACATCCTCATCTTTTCCCTTACAACCACTCTCCTCCTTTGTGTTGATAAGCTCGCCTCCACTGGGCACCCGTGGGAGTCTCAATGGCAGAGACAACAATCCCAGGTTAGCTATTCCTTCTATAACTCCATTCGTATTTGATTCAAACTTCATTCCCAGCATGATCACCTTTTTCTCTGCTGCACTTTCATCTTCGTTGGTCAAATCCCTCTTTCAAACAGCCGTTTTTGTAAAATGTCATGTGAGTTTATCACTATGAGACCAAGAGGCAACAACAATATACTCTGCTGTCTGTGTGGGAACTGAATAAGGGATGTGCAGTGCTCAATGACAGGCAGACTCTGAAACAAGTGATGTGACTGGCCACTGATCATGATGTGCATCTGTTACATCCGTGGTGATCTGTGGGCTGAAGAGCTAGCAGCTTGTGCATAGTTACTCACAGTACACACACAGGTGAAACTGAAATGTGAACCGTGTTTTGGGGGGTACTGGTTATTTAACTAACCTCTGGTAACTGAAATCCATGCATATTAGAACCAAGCAAAGCAAGTGCTGTACGTGTATGATTACAAACTGAGGTAAGAAGCCCAGAGGAAAGGAACGTGATTCTTAGCGAATCTTCAAGAATCTGAAAGAAGTCAGAGTGACTAGAAGTCAGAGTAAGGGAAGGGCACAGCCATGCAACATAAGGCTACAGAGTGACATGACTGATCAAAGTGTTGATGTTTTAAATGAAGGTTAATATCGATTCTAAAGCTTGTTAAAATGAAAATCATTGTCAATTTAAAGCTATTTTACTTTTCCATTTTTACATAAACCACCATATGAAAAGAGGAGCTATAAGCTATTTTGTAGCATGAGCTCCTTTGGCTTTGTACAGCCCGAGCCTAGAAGCAACACAGTGAAATTATTTTAAAATATAAGAAAAAAAGGATTAAGCAGTAAATGGTCAAGGGCCAAACGAGGCAGGGCCAAGCCATACCACAGAGATGCTGTCCTGATCCCGAGAGTAGGAGGAGGTTATTTTAATTTCCTGGGACTGCTGTAATAAATTGTCACAAACTTAGTGGCATAAAACAATAGAAATCTTTTCTCTCCCAGTTCTGGAGGCCAGAAGTCCGAAAACAGTTTCCCTGGGCTGAAATCAAGGTGTGGGCAGGGCTGGGCTCCCTCTCGAGGCTTTAGGGAGAATCCATGCGTTGACTACTCCAGCTTCCGGGGACTGCCTTCATTCCTGGGCTTGTGGCTGCCACCACTCCAATCTTCATGGCTAATGTCTTCAAATTTCTTCTCTCTGCTCTGTTTTCGTGTTTTCAGAGCAGTCTTCTCTATGCGTGTAAAATCTCCCTCTGCCTCCCTCTTACAAGGATATGTGCGACTGCATCTATCCAATCCAGGAGGATTGGCTATCCACCCAAATAATCAAGGATAATCTTCCCATCTCAAAATCTTTCACTTAAAATCACGCCTGCAAAGACCCTTTTTGTGGCCATCTAAGTTAACACTCAGTGGGTTCCAGGGATTAAGATATGGATATCTTTTGGAGGACCATTTTTCAGCCTACCACTGAGGCCATGAAAGGGTTCTTAGCAGAGGCAATATAATTAGACACAAAAAGATCACTCTGGTGGGGGTGGAGGAGGGACAGAGAGGAAAAGAGGAAGCCAGCTGGGCTCTGCAATTGTCCAAGGAGCGGTGGCTTGGACGAGGTGGTGGTGAAGAGAAGTGAATGGACTCAAGAGATACTCAGGAAGGAAAACTGGCAGACACAGAAGGTGAGGAAGAGAGGTGCCTAGAGGACCTTCAAGACTTCTGGAGTCTATAACCTTGTTGCAAGTGGTGCCACCCACGGAGCTTGGGAACATCAGAAGAGCAGATGTGCAGGAGACCATGAGGCTAAAGAAGTGACCTGCAAGACTGCTGGGTGATGCCAAGCAGCACAACAATGGAGTTCTTTTCAGAGGAAGCAGGAGAAACAGCATACGCTCTGGGGTTGGGGCCAGATCTCCCACTCAAAATCTTTTTAACTTGGGTGCAGTAAGACTTCATTTTGTCCCAAGCAAAGTGACAGTGGTAATACTTATCCTCAGGGCTGCTGAGAGAACCGGGATTAAGGGTAAAATTCACGAATCCCAGCGTGTACTGACGGTAAGCACTGATCACCCACTTGATTACCATTCACTGCCGTTCTCTGCCTGATCAGTAATGCAAGCAAAGACCAAGTCTGCTGTGTGATTATACGACTGTAACTCTTCTTACTTTATTCTGATTCCTCTCTAGCTTTGCTAATTCGTATTCGTTTATTGCTAAAGCCTGATGCTCATTTAGAGTTACTGATGTATTCTGAAAATAACTCATCAGGCTAAATAAAGTCAATTTTTTTCTACAGTTTTTCTAATTGTGTCATTAACGTGTATCAAATATCTTCCTAACTCATCAGTATTTAGTTCCTTCTCTATCCTAAATCATACAAATAGATAATCAACTCAATCATCTCCCTTCTACATTAACAGTAGATGGAACCAGCATCAATAAACAATTTAAAAAGAGATCATCCAAACTAAATATTATCAACTAGCTAAAAAGCCTTTCCAATCACCTGTTCAAAAAGGCTTATTTTTTTAAGTAACAAAATTGTGTTTTCATTAATTTTCTCATCTTTAAATTATCACAGGGTCCTTTTATTATGTGTGGCAATAATCCACAAACTGCATGAACACTTTGAGGATTAAACACACTCGGCTGTCTAGACAAGGAATTCAAACACTAAGTTATCTTAGATAATCACTTAGAAATTTTAGGAGATTTCTCTATTTTTCCGTTAAAAAGGCATTTTCAAAGTGAAACTAGAAACTTATTCTTCATAATAAAATTTTAGTAAACTAGTGCTCAGTAAACAACTCTGAACTTCATAAGAAAGTGTCTCTCACCAAAGCACCTACTTTTTCCTTTAGTTTTCAGCAGAGCATAGAGCAGGAAAATTTCATTTGGGTTTAGTTCATTATTCATAAGCTTCCTTAACTATAAACTTAGACTTGAACTGAATAGCTCCTTGATGAGGTTTTGTTTTACTCTGAGATAAAACAACATTCTTCTATCAAGAGAAAAGCTCACAATTTCAAGTTAGCCTCAACTACCCTCTCCCATGAGCCCAGCTCTGATCCAAGATGCCACAGAAGGGATACAAAAACCACTCAAACCATTCTGTCATTTGTTGCTATTTTTACATTGGTAATTGCTCCAGAACAAGAATACACTGGAATTTCACCACAGCAGGTCCTGACACTTGGCTAAACTACTTCAGACAGCTGTTTCCACTCTCCCATGGCCCTTCCCTCCTTTTTTCCCTGTGATTTTTCAAAAGGAGTAATTTCCAGCTCAATGTGTAATTTTAGTAATTCAAGGTAATGAGTGTCTCACCAATCATCAATACACAAAGACCGAAAAACTTGTGGATGCCCGTGGTTGAGAGCTGAAGCAAATGGCATTCCAGATATAAACTCTTGTTCTTTTCTGAGCAATTAAGTTGTTGCAAATCTTGCTATTGTCCAGGAGACAACCAATTTCTCCAACAACTGCAGTCCTACAAAAGCCAGCCCCATTTCGCCTTGGGTAGTTCAAGAGTCACAACATCCGACAAGTATGCAACTGATGGATGCAACGTGATTCTTTATTTTATACCCCAATAAAGGGTGAGCATGATTTACAAGACACAAAGATATCAAGTTCCTTTTTGCTCCAGAGATGAGCTGACAACACATAACTAGAGATTTTGCAATTCACTATTCAAAATTAAGGGGGTAAAAGCACTTGAAGCCTTGACAGTGACTCATTATCCTGGAAGCAGTCCCAAAGCGGCCATGCAGCATGGATTTCCATTTAATCCAATTGCCCCTCAAAACCCAAATTTCTGTCATTTAGTAAATTCAACTTGGATTTGAATACAAAATATCATTTTCCCTCATTTTCTGTCCACTTAGAATAGTACCAAAATTTTTACTTGACAGAGATAAAGTGATACAAACATTTAAAAATCTGTTTATCTGGTGAATGACTTACATCATGGAAGTAAAACCTGAAGGAGGGCTGCTGTAGCCATGAGGCGAGGAAGTGAATTCCAAAGCAAAAGGCGTCTATCTAGATAAGGAGGCCAAAGTGGGAAGAACAGCAAATAATGCTTATTAACCATGGGAACCCAGAAAGAGACGCATCATGCTCAGATTCACGTCCTAGAAAAGCTCCACCCAGAAGGAATACAATGGTGCAATCAAGCATGTAAAAAACAGATTGAGCTAACACGTACTGTGGGATGCAGTTGATGGCGTGGTTGCGGCTGGAAAGACACAGGTCCTGCATGCTGGCTCCGCAATGAGAATAAAGAAGGGAAGGGACCCCAGTGGTTCTCCATCCCCCTGGAGGAACAGAAGAGCCTGCGCTGACATCCCTTCCTGGAGCTCTAAGAGCCCTAGAAGCAGCCGTGTGTGACCTGGAAACGCTGGCGTTCAGAGGCAGCAACCGGTAAGGCCAACACTGGAGGAACCCCGCGGTGTGCTCTGCCCTCGCACCCAGGGTCAGAGACACACCGGGGGCACTGCCTCCTCCAGCACGTACCCTCTGCAGCAGCCCTGCCAGCCGGGGCTTGCCTCCCCTTCCTGCTGCTCCCAGCGGGCCCAGGATTTCAGCTGCAGAGACTGAACCTGGTCTTGAGCCCTACACCCCAAGCCTAGTACCTCTCAATGGAGGTGTTCTGGAAATCTGTGGCGGCCATTTTGGGGTAACACAATGACGGCAGCAGAATGGGCCAAGGACCCCAGACGTCCTCAATGTGCAAGAGAGTCCCAAGTATCACCCCATATCCCACACAACCTCTGAAGGTCTTTCCATTATTTAGTTCTAAAATCCACCGCCATTGACTTACAAGCACAAAATCATTCTGTCCTTGTTTAAATATACCCTTTCTCAAGATCTGTTCACAACTGTAGAAAACCATGTAACAGCCACACTGCTTGCGGCATCTGAGCTGCCAACACACCACAGCTACACCAGCCCGCGCCTGCTGCTATCACATGCCAGAATTTCAAAGGGATGTTGAAAACTCCTTTACATATATTTAAAGCCAAGTTATTAAAGATCCATGAAATACTGGATACCAAGGATTTTCATTAATAAATTTCATTTTTGCCATCTATTAAGAATCGGTAGCACACTGAAATTTATATCAGGAGAACCGCACAGAGAATTTATTTATTTGGGGCTTCTTATTTTTCTACCTTACTCTGATACTGTCCTCAGGGTGACACACCTCCCACCCCACCCTAACTTCCCTATAAACTTTTTCCGATTCATCCTCTAATCCTAGAAATCTATTAAGGCCTTTGGTCTCCAACGTACTGGGTTTGGGAAGGGATTTAAAGATGGGAGACCTGTTTTCTGAGACACTTTGTCAGCACACATCCCAGGTCCTAACGCTGTGAATTAATTATGCTGACAACAACCTGACACAGGCAGCCAGGTTCATTGCAAAAAATGCTTCCTCATTTTCTCCACGTCAACAGTCCGTGGTTTGCCTTGGCAAATCATGCTACTTCGCTTAAGGCTGCAAAGAAGTGTCGTCTGTTACCTCTTTTATGTCAAGTGTATCTACTCTCTCATTTTTCTCCTATGGAATGGCTTCTGATCGTCTCTTAAATCCACATTTATTCATTGTACACAGGTGCAAGCACCTAACTAGTTCATCTTCTGATGAAGGTGTGCTGAGCATTTACATTTTGAAATGCATGTAATTTTGTGTTATGAATTTCTTTTTACTTCTCCTTTATGATACTATTTGGGCATTCTACTGACTTTTAGACATTATACGTGTGGGCAGGTCATTTCATCTGTCAGTTTCATTTTAGGATCACAGAAAGGGAATTACACAATATTATATCTGTTATAAAGAAAGGGCATTAGATTTGAGAGAGTCGAGAGCCATCCATCTGGAAAGCTTCCCCTCCCAACCTCAAAGTTCTTCCAGAGACCAGTTCTTCCTGAAATTCAGGACAGGGATTGTGGAGTCGAGAAGCTAGACTCCTGCCTTCTCCTGCCAGAGAGGCAAGTAACACCAGCATGGCATGCCGCCGCCGCCGCCGCCCGGGGTAACGCAGAGCGCTGGGGGAGGCTGATGGGAGCAGTGGAAGGGCTGGCCAGTGAGGGTAGGCCTCTGCCTGACCAGAAACAACATGGGGTGGAGGAAGGCCAGGTGCAGCTGAGACTCATGGCCACTTCAGAAGCAGGAGACCTCATCAGAGCCTCCGATGTCCCTTTGATGGCACCGGTCAAGACCGGCACGTGCTTGGCGGCAGCTCTGCTCCCCATCACCCCACACTATGCACTGGGCAGCCTGGATGCACCAAAGGGAAGAAGCTGAAGAGCCAGAGAGGAGTCCTGCCACCTGCGTATGGGAAGCTGAGCATCAGTTCATCAGGGGCCCCTGATGGGTCCAGACATGTCCACTGCACCTGAGAATGCAGGAGGGGTTTGAGGAATCAAGGCTCCTGAAGGGCACTACCACTGGGCTGCACGCGCAAATAAAGGGGAGCTGACATGCCTATAAAACCTCTTGGATCCCACATTACCGCAGCAACCTCAGGAAGGTCAGGACCACCCGATGAGAAGTCTACCCATCTCGGCCCTCTCGCCCAGACAGGCAGCCGTGTAAACGATGCCCGTACATCACGGTGCTGGATAAAGTGGCGGAAGGATGCTGCAGGAGCGCCACGACCTTCTCATGGAAATCTGAGCTGTGTCTTGAATGACCAGTCAGAACTAGTTAGGTAACACAAAAGTCTCCAGCATGACTAACTTGGAAGGGACCTAGAAAGAGGCAGGAGGGAGGCAGGGAAGCAGACAGGACAGATGAGAGCACATCCTATGCCAAGCCAAGACCTCGGACTTCATCCTGAGGCCAGCTGGGAGCCACAGAGCATCTAAAGCTCGGGTGACACACTCCCCGCGGACAGGCCTCTCTGGTGGTTTATCAGATCGCCTGTGGGTATCAGAGTGTGGTTTGCAGATTTCTGGGGAAACTAACCCCAAAATGACATTAGCAGCACACAGGTAAACTTCTCATAGTGTAAGAGCTACAGAAGTGAGGTAGCGTAGTGCTGTGGTTAAACACTCAGGCTCTGCAGCCGCACACCCTGGGTTCAAAGCCAGCTCTCCCACTTACTCTGAAACCTTGGGCAGGTCATCCAATGTCACTGTGCTTCCCCCCAGCCCCCTGTGAGAGGGAGGTGACAAGAGCACCCCTCACAGAGCTGTGGGGAGGATAAAGTGAGGATTAACACACGGGGAGTGCTGATGTGTGGCCTGGCACAGAGAAAGTACCACCTAGTATTTACCATTACGTGTTTATTTTTGATGCATCATTAGGAAAAATAAGTTACCAAATAAGTTACCTAAACCAGTGATTTCACAGATATTACGGCTCGGATAAGACTGAGTGTTAAAGTGACTCTTTCTGCAGCAGATTTAAAGGTACTAAGTGAGCAATGCCTGCCCGAAGCAGGGACACACTTCTCACCTTTGTGTCCTGCACACAGTGGACCTTCTCTAAGGGCTTTCTCCATCATAACGGACCGTTTTCCTGTAAGACAAGAGTAACTCCCTGTTGTATATCTATTTCTTGTGTTCTGAAATTCTTGAGCAAGAAGGAAGAGATGGAGAAAGCAACCTTAGCTTAGGGGGAAAAGGGCGGAGACGGTCAACCAGCAACCACCTTTACAAAGAAGAACCCAGTCCCCGTCTTCAAATCAGACGTCAGAAGTCACTCACGCACATCTAGACAGCAAATTTACGAACAGCTTTCTAGAACATGTGTCTGTAACTATGTGTGGTGACAAATGCTAACTAGACTTATTGTGCTGATCACTGCACAATATATACAAACATCACATCATCATGTTGCACACCTGAAACTAGGGTGTTGCATGACAACTATACCTCAAAAAACACGCATGCAAAGTCACTTGTTCAGAAACTGGGATGCATTTCTCCGAATAACAAGGCTTCAAGTGGTGACTAGATCCCCAGGTTAGCCCACAAAGACCTATTCAATCCCAAACCGGACCTCTGTTACCAGCTGAACAGCGTACTGCAAATGTAAGGGACGGAGTAGGTGGAGGAAAAAGTCTAAGACGGAGATGAGTTCCTCCCCGAGTAACCCCAGCCCCTTGCACGGGGCAGAGGCGGTGCTAAACCAAGTTTTGAAATAACAGCCGTCTACTTTCTGTGCTTCTCTTATCCTCTCTCCTCTCCTGGAGTCCTCAGCATGGGCCTCTTCAAATTCCGCCCCCCCCCCCCCCCGCTGTTGCTGGGTAAGTAGGAGGGTGACCCTGGCAAAGGAGACTGGGGTGTGAAAAATGGGATTTCAGGAACTAAAAAAGTCTGTGCAAACTTAGTCTGTGTCTAAGCCCTGAAACACAATGGTGTTTTTGGGGGTCCACAGGGTGTTCCATGTAACGAGAGGAAAGAGCACCTCAAGCCATCCCACCCCCGCGGTACAGGTGGTCACTTTTTTCTGACAATTTCCTATATAAACTCTCCCGTTATCCTACAGGCGGCTGCATTTTTTAAAAAAAATTCCAATTAAGCCAAATGAATCTTTAATTGGGATCTTTTCAGACAGTGCAATAGTTGGGGGGAAAAATCAGCCTTTTTCCAAACACACTGCTGAGTTGAGGAGGATGGAAAAGGGCAGCAGCTGAGTTTCCTCCCTGCCCCCAGTTCCCTACACCATTTCCCGCTTTCCCGGGATTCTCCTCTTCCTGCATTTCTGCACCTATGGACTCGCCAGGGACTCTGGCAGCGAGGCCCAGGCACCCGGGCTCTGGGAGCAGCCAGATCATGCAGGAAACAAGGGCAGCCCGCAAGCTCTCCCTGGCGTCCAGAGCATCTGACACAGTGCTGGGCACACAAGAGGCTCTGACGCCTACTGGCTCAGTTACACAAGCCTTTTGAGTTTTTCCAGGGAGAACTACGGTTTGTACCAGGGGTCATCAAACTCTTTCTGTAAGGGGCTGGAGAGTAAATATTTTAGGCTTTGCAGGCTGTAGGCTCTGCATAGCTATTCACAGAGAAGATACATAAATAAGCAAGTCTGGCTGTGTCCCAATAAAACTTTATTTACAAAAGCAGCCAGCCAGATTTGGCCCATGGGGCCTAGTCTGCAATCCCTGGATTATACTGAGCCATCTCTATGGTAAGACTGGCTCCATGATCAACACGCTCACAAATAAGGCCACGTGTCATACTGCTTGGTCATATGTACCATAAACTGTGTTAAACAATTTAGGATCCATACATTCATTTTAAACATACACGTTACCATGAATTTTTCTTGATTTTTGTTTTTAATACATTTTTGCCATTTTTATACTTTAAAATAAAGTGGAAAAGAAAATCATCACAATTCGTAATACCGACTATGCACTAATTCTATATCAAGGCCTCATTCATGCGTATTTATCATCAGTGATCATTCACTTTAACCATTACATGCTTTTTGTTTGAGTTGACAATGACCAAACAGGGCTTTTTAATAATATCTACAGCCAGAAAGTCGTAGTCATGTTGGCAGAGGTAAACAAAGCAGATGTTTTAGGGTCAGTTAAAGCAGATGGAGATGGTGACCTGAAGGGGAGCAGAGACAGGAAATGCCACACCTATGAAATAAGAACCACAAAGCTCTTTGGGCCAGGAGCTCCAAATGTCTTCTGTTCTCCTCAGAGTTCAGTGTGTTTCACCTCTACTAGTCCTTCCATTAAAAAAGTAGTATCTCAAGCCAAAAAGAGAAAAAGATGGTGACATTAGGATCCTGAGGCCCAAGGAGCCAGGTGTTAATTACAGACGTGACGGCCACACTGTGAAGGATGACGGTCATCGGAGAGCGTGAGTTAACTGAACACCCTGAAAGGCAGAGCTGACTCCCAGCAAACATGGACCAACCAGTGGATCTGAGAAAAATCAAGTGTAGAAAAACCATCCATCGTGACAATCAAATAACACTAATAAGCTGGCAGCTCTCACCCCCCTTCTCCAGAAGCCAGTTCACATCTCCTCTCCTAGAGTTCCATTTCCACCCACCTCCGCTCACATTCTCCTCCCTCCTCCCCCCTCCCCTCCCCCACCCCAACTCTTTCTCCTTCAACTTACTCACTTTCACCCCATCATGGCGCTCAGCAACAGTTCCTCTGGAAAATTTTCCTTCAAGCTGGGCTACACATTCCTTCTCTCCAGTCCTACAGGCTACGTCTCCCAGCCTCCCCACCGGCCAATCTTAACCTGCACCTCAACACCTAAAAACCTAGTGCCTGTCTCGTGCACATAACCACAGCCTATCTTTTATCACGAGCCTGAGTACCTACAGGTCTGAGTGTGTGTCACACACATGAACATCGTTAACAGCGAGAGTGTGTATGTGTGTGGGAGATGGAGTGAACACTGCTGAATGACAGCACTGAGCCCCCCCCCCCCGCCGACCAACACGAGGAATGTGATTTCAGATGGTCAGGACCACGAACTTACAAAGGTACATCCTTGGGCTTAAAGCAGCACCACTGTACCCCAACCTCTGGGAACACATCTCCAAGTGCATGATGGGGGCTGAGCATCAACAGGCAGTAGTAGTTACAACAGAAGTGGCAGCTACATTTTGAAATCCCAACTACGGAGTCTCATATCTCAAAAGAAAGCCTCTACTGTGCATATATTTTTAACTCCTATATGTACAATATCTGAATTATACAATCCCGGCTTTCCACGAATTCAGAATGGCCAAGTAACCGTTTCTCATTAGGTAGCTGTTGGGGAAACTTTTATAATCCCAGTAAGGTGGCAAGAGAAAGTGACCTTCTTGCTTTAAGTTTCTTAAAGTGTTATTGTTACACTAGGCACAAAACGTTTCTACTGTTAAACTAACGATAGGATTCTGGAATTTTTACTACAATGGGAAGGGTGGTGACAAAAGAATCCTAAGAAAAGAGATCATCTAATTGTTCTATCTTCTGTAGAGAAACTGAGCTAGAGGTGTTCCTCAAACACTTACGAAATCACTGCTGGGTTTTCCAGCTGGTCATTTGACTCTGGAACTGCAAGAGAAGTATCCCAATGCATAATAGGACCCAAGTCTTATCAAACGCATTATGTGAGGCTAACTTTAAATAGAAAGGCTACCTGCATTCGGGACATTGTGTCTTCTGTTCAAACTATGCCATCAAGAAGAAAGAACAAGAGTGGTGAGGAAGACACCAGGCACAAAAGCTAGTTAGTGTCTATTGAGCGCTTACGCGGTGCCAGCTACCGTGAATTCTTTTAATACTAACCACCACCCTACAGGTGTGCGCGATTCCCATTTTATAGGCAAGTAAGCAAATTGAGAAACCAAAGTCAGCAGCTACGAAAAGTGGACAACCAGGATGGCCACCCTGCTTGCCGGACAGCTGATAGGATTAATGCTACCACTATCCACTCCTAAAAAAAAGTTTAAGTTGCTGGAAAACAAGGTCACAGGGCAAATTACAAAATATAGTCAATTAGGCAGGACAGGCAGGAATGGTTTAAAGAAAAGAGCCCTGGATTTAGAACCAGGGCTTGTGTCCTGGGCCACGCTAAACACGGAGACTTGAGTGCCTCGTTACAACACTGTCATGATAAAATACACCTCTCTCTTTTGTTGTCAGTGGAATAGTGAGAATATAAGGGAACGTGCCTGGCACTGTGCTTAGCAGAGAAGACATACTACAGTATCTTGTTCTTTTATCCTCGGTTCCCATTTCAAAATATAAGCAGACAGCTACAACTCCTAGCTATCCAGCGTAAGCCCCTCACCCCAGACCCCTCCCCCTCCCCTCAGCCCCAACACCCACAGAGAAACACTTTCAAGGTGTATCTTTCCGCCCTTGCTGTGAGAAGAGCTTTCCTAATGCTCAAAATTTGCCCTCTAGCAACAGTGCATACAGAGGTGTCTAGATGAGGCAAAATGACTTAGTTCATGCCTTTCAATATATGGGAAGCACGACGTAGTAATTTAAGTACGTTAAAGCAGTTTAGAGGGAAAAGAAGATCATTAAAATAAGTAACAGAACATTTCAAGGCAAGAAGTGTTGAAATATGCAAGCGCCGTGTCTTGATCAGCAACTGAAGAAAATAAACTTGACTCAGACTTTCTCCACTCCTCTCTGATACAACATAAATTCCCATGTCTTTAAAGAGTCAAAGCACAGTAAGTGAAACTTTTTTTCATGAAATACATTCTCAGATGGCTAAATAAGCTACAGGAGACACTGTGAGACGAGCCTTTTAAATCTATCCTCTGGAAATCCTTGATGAAACTCTGGCTTGAAATCAGACTGAATGCTTTAAAAATAAAATGTTCTGAATAAAGCTAAGAAGTTTCCATTTGCAGATTTTTTTTAAAAAACTGATTTAAAAGTAAAATGTCTCCGTGAAAAGTTTATAGTTGTGAGATACCTGCTTTGCCATTAAGCATGTGGAAGCTCCCACCGGAAGAAACCACCATTCTTTTAAGTCTGAAAACTTCAGGCGTCTGTATCCCACCGACCCTCATTTGCTCACAGACTGTGGCTCTCAATCACAGCTGCACATTTGGTTTGGTCCTCTAATTCCTACCAAACCACCGGCTCTAAAGAAATGCAGCAATTGGCCCTTAAACATTTACAGGGAAGCTGCTAATCAACATCCTTGAGTCTTGTCAACACTAGAAGGACAAATTACAAACTTGCTTCCTAAACCAGAAAGCGGATGCTTCTGCTCCCCAAAGAAATTGAAGGCTCCTCCCACACCCACGAGAAAGCAACCAGGTTTTAGTTCTTTTGCTTCATTTTTAAAAAGAGGAATAAAAAATTAACTGAACACACGTGTGCTTCCTCCCACTCTCCAGTATATTTAGAATCCCTCCATTTTCTTCTACCTTTAAAGTTAGAGAAATCCATCATAAATTCGCTCGCTTGAAAGGCATTAGCAACTCATTTTGGGGACTGAGTTTCAGAAGAAAGGCAGAGAGAGGTGAGTAAGAGTTCGGCTGATTCTTTTTTTTTTTTTAATTCCTGCACGGCCAGGCAGTTATACATATCTGTTTTCAAACAAGGAAAGCGTTTGCAATGCACAACGATGCAAAGTAACGCGAGGCACAAGAAACAGGCACGATGGCTGGTGTGGTCCGTGTCACAAAGGCAGCACGCTAGCCGGAGTCACAACCCTGCAAGTCTCGGGCTAGCGGCTGCCTCAAATCGCATCCGGTCCCAAGTCTCAAAGCCAACGGGCTCCAGACCCGGCGGCGGGGGAGGCGACCCATGAGAGAGAATCGGACAAACACCGGACGCCCCTCTTGGAGGGCGAGGCCGAGAGAAAGTGAGGGAAGAGAGCAGGAGCCGGGAAGACACGCGGCAAGTCCCGCGGAGGGAAAGGACCACGGAGCAGGGGTGGAGGCGGAAGGGGAGATGTGGCAGAGGCGCCGGCTGCAGCTCAGGCAGAGGGACAAGACACGGGGAAAGGCGACAGGGCGAAGGATCACTGACCGACGGGAGGAGGAGGGGGCTTCTGGGACGGGCCGCAAAGGGAAGCGCGCGAGCCGGCCTCGAGGGGCGCGTGTCGGGCGGGGGAGCGAGGCGCGTCAGTCACCTGTATTGTTTGAAAAGCTGGTCCGACTCCCTAAAGCCGTTGTTGAGTAGCATGTTGATGCCGGCGAGGGCCAGCTCCGCGTCCTGCAGGGGCGCCGCCGCCGAGTCTCCGTCGTCCCGCCGCCGCGGCCGCTGCTGCTCCGAGCCAGCCATGGGCGCGCGAGGCTCTGCGCAGGGCCGAGGCGAGGTGGGGTAGCAGCTGCTGCGGCCCCCGCGCGCGCCCGGAGCCCGGCTCTACCTGCCCGGAGCGCGCCGGAGCGGGCGCGGGGGAGGGGCGCGGCGGGCGGGGCGCGGAGGGAGGAGCCCGGGTCCAGCTGCAGCGCGGCGGGGGATGTGGGCGCCCAGGCCGCCGCCTCCCGCCGCCGCGGGGATTACTCAGCAGCCGCCCGCCCGTCCCCTCCGAGGCGCGCGGCTCGCGCCGCCACCAAAACGGAATCCGTTTCCGGGTGTCTCTACCCCAGCGGAGCCGGGGCCGAGCCGCTGCCGCCCCCGCTTCCTGCAGCCCTCGCGCGCCGCCCCGGGCCCTCACACCGCGCCCCTCGCGCGGCAGCCCGGGTTCAGCGCGCCGAGCCTGCCCGGACACGCGCGAGGCCCCTAGGCCCGGCCCTTGACCCCCTCCTCCAAAAGGGCCGGACCCGGGAGTTGCAGGAAAGCTGGAAAGGGCAGACAGGTTCAGAGAGCGGACAGTGAAGTCCGCCCGGGCCGCAGCGAGAGCACGCCTCGCTTTTGCCCCGAGTGACTGAAACCCCACGCAGGCGGCGCGCGCGACCCGCAACTTTATCCGCACCCTTGGGCCGCCTACTAGCCCGCGGCAGCCAATCCTCGAGGAGGTGGGCGGCGGGGATGGGGCCTCCGGGCACCTGCCTGACAGCTGCCCCGAGCCCAGCGTTGAAGAACTGGAGCGGCGAGGTCCTGGGTGTGCGGCACCCACCCTCTCCGGCCCGCCACCAGCATCTGCGATGGGGCAAGAAGGCAAATGGTGGCCCAGATGGCATATACCTAAATATTTAGGAGTTATAAATTACGCCGTTGTGCGTTCTACTCTCACCCTGACAATTATGCTTTCTTACCAATGGAAGAGAAAAATAAGTGTAAAGCTGTGGTTTCCGTAGGACCGAATGTCAGTAAAACGCCAAAGATAACTGAATTTAGCCATTATTGACTAAACTCTGATGATGGGCTGGTGATGTGTGTGTGTGCGTAATATTAGGGAGGCAAACAATCCATAAATTGATGTTTGTCATTTTTCCATAAATTAATTTTTCTCACCTTTGTCTTAGCAAAATCACTATGTATGTTGTTACAATCAAGATTATGTTATTCATGTCAAATTAAACCACCTTTCTTAAATCGTCGTAGTTCTTAAAGTGTAGTTTATTAAATTCAATTTGGAGAAACTTTGCTCTGCCAAAACATTTACAATTGTAAATTACAATCGAAATTGTCTTTAAAAATTAAAACGATGTTCAGGTTTCGAGATAACCCATGAATTGTAAATATCATGTCCAGCATTATAGTGGGATCAATAAGATAAATGATACCAGAAAATATTACAAAATAATATAATTTCATCCTGTAAGTAGCTATCACTTGTTTTGTGATTTGTGCCATTCCTTACATGAATATCTCAATCCATACTATATTCCCAACATTCATCTATACAAATTTAAGAGTAATGTGAATTCTTGTCGCTCCTTAGCTGTTGTGTATAACTGTTGCATCTGGAGCCACAAATTAGAACACCAAAAGAAGCAAGATGATGGATGATTCTCAGCCCTGGGAAATAATACTTTGTAAGGGAGGAATCATTGCCTTCATGTGCTCTGAGAAGGATATGACAAGTTGACCAATTTTTTTTTTAATCCAAGCACTACTGGATTTAAAATAGTGTTAGTTTCAAACATCAGCACTGCCACAGGTTATAGGTTCCATTGAGCCAGCACTGAGAGCCAGATCCCCAGTGATAGAGGTGCCTATGTGTTCCTTAATAAATGTGTGTGTGTGTGTGTGTGTGTGTGTGTGTGTGTGTGTTTATGTTGTGATGAGCAGGGCCCTCTAACATGGGTCTTAGGTACTATACCGTCCATGGGGCTCACGTGGGGCTCTGGCACAGAAAGGAACCCCACTGGAACATACTGCCAGTGGTTACGGGAGCCGACAACATGCCCAGTGCTTACAAGCTGCCTGAACTTTGGATCTGTGGAACCATCCACCCCCAAATCCCTGAGACAATCTAGTCAACAAGGGAGGTAAACCAGGAGAGCAATACCAAACTTAGCAGATAGCCTGTACTCCCCCAACTGGAGAAGGGTGCCTCACACAGTTCTCTATGTCCCTATTACTTGAGGAGAGGGGGGGAAACAGTCAAGGCGTTGATGGCACCATGGGTGTTGTTAACAAGTTGTTCCTGGGACCCTGCAGCTGAGGATGGGGGTGGGGTGAGCAAAATCAAAGCCATGTTTGTGGGGCTAGTTCCATCTCAAGAACCTAGCACAATCAGTGATGCAGACTTAGTGAAATTAAACTGTTGAAAGACTGAGGCAAGGTCCAGTGCAACTTCCCAGCACCCCATAATAGGCAAGGGAGGGGCAATATGGATAGAGGATAACTCTGCCAGGTAATATACACCAGTTATGTGTCACGCTGGATTTAACCACATACCAAAACAATTAGATTAGCAGCAGCAGCATGAATGGACGTTTTCAAATATTTGCTCTGTAATGAGGGACACAAAGAGGATTCAAAACGGGCCCCATGATCCTGAAGGGAGACAACACACGGACCAGTAATTATGCTTGCAGCTGTAGTTGGCAATGACACCTGCCCAAGGTTCACCTAGCAGGTGGGGAATTAAGGCTGATTGTGCTTCTTCACTGGACAATAATGGCAGCTAATCATGGATATTTACAGGGTCACGGTGTATATTATCTACAAAAGGAAAAGAAATCTAGATTACGAACACGTTAGGGCATGATGCACTTGAAATTGCGAGATTTTCAGCACCCTCTGCAGAACTAATGCAGTCTTCAGTGCGTTTTCCTCTCAAGGGGAGGAAAGAACCTATTTTCCTTCCATAGACCTCTTGTGGGCATTGTCAGTACTTTGTGTCTCCTCATGAGATTTCATTATGAAAATGAAACTCCAAGTTCAAATGATCACTGAAAAGGTGTAGACATGCGTATTATCCTTTACACGGTAGATTTTTTTTTTTTTTGCGGTACGCGGGCCTCTCACTTTTGTGGCCTCCCCCGTTGCGGAGCACAGGCTCCAGACGCGCAGGCTCAGCGGCCATGGCTTACGGGCCTAGCCGCTCCGCGGCATGTGGGATCTTCCCAGACCGGGGCACGAACCCGTGTCTCCTGCATCGGCAGGTGGACTCTCAACCACTGTGCCACCAGGGAAGCCCAACACGGTAGATTTTTTTTTAATAAGATGTCTTGGTTGCAAGTAACAGAAAAACCTGACCCAAATTGGCTCAGAATAGCAAATGTACTGATTCATGAATGGAGTTTTCCAAAATGAGGCTGTCCAGGGCTGAAACACTATGACTAGGACCCAGTTTCTCCCCCTGTCCACCTCTCAGCTCTACCATTTTGGTGCTTGGTGGCTCTATTCTCAGACAGACCCTCCTCTCCTGGTCCCCAAACAGCTGGAAGCTCCCATGGCTGCCTGCTTGCCTCTTCACATCCAGTAGGAAGGCATTGCTTCTTGAATGCTTAACTACAACAAAAATCCCCTAATTGAACCACATTGGCTTTGATTGGCCTGACTGTGGTCAGGTTCTCATTCTTAAACCAATCAGTGTGTGTATGTGGGGGGGGAGGGGGAATGGCATTATAATTGAATTTAGCCAAATCAGAGCCTTCTCCAGCATCTGGGAGGTGGAACCAATTCCCTCCAAACTCCTTGGCTGGGAAATTCCACATCTATTAGGAAAAGGAAGTCAGGAAATGGATGTCAGAAAGACAACCAGCAAACATCCCTTAACCTTGTCCTTCCTAAACATGTTTTGGGATTTTGGAATTCAAATTATTTAGTAATGCTAATAACTATGCCTTAATGTATCTTTGTAAACCTGCACTACCAGTTGAAATAAAGACAGGTTTCCGAATGTCTTGGAACTCTAAAAAGGAGGAGAGCTGGGAAATTAATGTCACTACGTTTTCATATTGCTCTAGCTTCGATATCAAACTCAGTCTTTAACTCTACTGAAGATTTAGTCGAGTAGCCTTGTGAGGGTAGATCTAGTTAACTGCTTTTAATTAGAAGGCAAATCAGGTCAAGGGTTGATATGCAAAACTTTGTGGCAGGTTCCTTTCTTTTCTGCTCACAGGTGGATCACCAGCTGGTCTCTAAGGAGGGGAGCACCCATGGGGGCCCATCTGGCTGTTTCTCCAGCAGGATGGATGTCTCCGACAAGATACTCATGCTGCCCTGGAAGCTACAGCAGTGACCACGGAGCAGGAAACCGTTCCCTTCTCACTGTATACCTTCTCATCTGTCTTTCCCCAAATCAAATACCCGATGGACCACAGTGGGGGCTTAAACAGGTGTTTACTAGAGTTTAGATCATCGTTCTGCTGCTATCTAGATTCCTCCCCTGGCTGGCTCAAGCAGTGAGGCCTCCTGTCCAAGCTCTTGATTGGGATGTGTCTTTGAGTGGAAATTCAGGTCCTCTCCCGGTCTTCAGAGGCTCTCCCTCTCCCTCCCTCCCCCATTCCTTTTGCCTTTCTTCCTGCGTCCCTTCCCTTTAACCTCTCTGCTTGCTAGTCACTGGTTCTTGCTGTTCCCTAATCTACCGTCCCTCTCTCCTCCTTACAGAAATAATCAAGGCTCCCTGTCCCTTAGTCCCTCTCATGACTTGAGCATTCTGCAGCCTCTGGTGAACGTCCATGGCTTCTCTTCTCTGTCTGCTGTTGCTCTATAGAGGGAGAGGTTGTCTCTGATTTCAAGGTCTGTGGGTCTGCTGAGTCCTGCAGGGGGGTTGGGGGTGGGAGGCAGAGGAGCTCTGGTCCCGTGGATGAGGGAGGGGAAAGGTGCCAAAAGGTCCGGGAGTGCCCTGGTGGGTTTTCTCCTGGAGTACCTAAAACCAAATATACCTTCCACCGTGATTAATTTCTATCTGGAATCCCCATTTTAATCTAAATAAAGAAATTATTTGCCTTCACTTCATTTAACGTTACCCATCTCTCACTGACAATCCTGGCCTTATTATGCTAACATTAAGCCTTTCCTACACTGACAACACATGGCATGGCTCAGTTCTCTCCAACCTCTATGCTTCTCCCCTGACTAGAGGAGGGAGGGGACTCCTTTCCACTCACATAACCACGTATATGAATCTGTTTAAGAGGAAGCAGCAGCGGCTCATCACTGGCTTCCCAGAGTGGATTTGTTCCAAATCATAAAGTGTAGTCAGATTCACTTGGACTGTCTAGAGCACGCAGTAGGTGCTCAATCCCTGTTTGTCAATTGTATGGTGAGTTGGAAGTGTAGGGAGATGGAGATTGGGCTTAAATCATAGACTATGATTTGGGTTCTGCAAAGCATTACCTTTGTGACGTGGGGCAATTTTACTTAACCTCTTTCAGCCTCAGTTTCCCCATTTATGATATGAAGACAATCAGTAGCTTCAAGGCAAGTAGCTGCAAGAGTGGGCACATGAACAAGCTGCAATAGCAAGATACTATCTGAATCCATACAATTAGTTTTCTAATATTAATGAAAGCTAGCGGATCCTTCTGTTCTTATACTGTCAATGGCATTATCTTTTTTTCCCAACAACATTATCTTGAAATATCCAGCTACAAGAAAACCTGTGCAATTAAATAACCAAATACGTCATACGGAGAAGATTAATTTAAAGCATTTCTAATATAAACAGCATATGTTTGCTATTTTAATGCAGCCTGAGGAAGAAGTGCCAATTTTCTTCAGAAGGTATAAAAAGTATAAGGTAAAAATATCTAGGTCTTAGAGTTCTTCATTTGGGTCTGAATTGTGTTTGCTTTAATAACCCATTAATATGTTTTTGACACTGCCTGAATGGCTGGACAAGGAAATCTATAATATTTAGTATGAACATTTTAAAAATGCATCTTCTATATATCCTGTGTAACATGTTTTGCAGTCAGCTATGGTTGGTTTATCTTTGCAAGAAGAGACACGTTGTTAATATAAAATAATGCCTTATTCATTTAATCACTTGTGTTTTGCTCTGGGGTTAAGTTAGCAATCTGGGTGTCCCAGCTGAGAACTCAGCACCACTGAATTCCCCGTGGTAAATTAAGGAACTAGTTGAAAAAGTTTTCTATCAATGTGGGTAATCCACACAGGTTTTACTTGTGCAATGTATGGACACCATTGAGTAGGGTGCCCTGACATTCTGGTTTTCACAGGGCACTCACTGCGTGTTCTCAGAGTGTCAGAACAGGGGGAAGTGCTGGCAATATTTAGACAAATATTACAAGGCTTCTCAACACTGAGGATAAAACATATAGCCAGATACACATCCATAGTACAATATTGTAAGTATCATAGTAGACCTCACTATAAAGTTTGTCAGAATCCATTTAATTCCTGGATTTGCTCCTTAAATGGTTATAACAGATGGTTACCTTATGAACTGATATTCACTGATTTTCTATTAATTTATTGATTCTTTACCCCTTCAGAGTTAGCATATGGGCCACATTGGAATACCTCTATCACTAATTTATAGCTAGTCCTTGATTTTTGAGCCCCCAAATAGTATTACCCAGTTTGGGTTCCCCCATCAGTTATCAAAGGAAGCTAATCACTATTTCTGATTACGTTCACATCTTTCTTCAAAAGAAGATCCACCACAACTGAAGATATTTGTAAGAACCTGAAAAGGGACTTCCCTGGTGGCATAGTGGTTAAGACACCATGCTCCCATTGCAGGGGGCCCGGGTTCATTCCCTGGTCAGGGAACTAGATCCCACATGCATGCCACAACTAACGAGTTTGCCTGCCACAACTAAGACCCAGTGCAACCAAATAAATATTTAAAAAAAAAAAAAAGAACCTGAATACAATTTTGAAGACAATTCCAAAAAAGGAATTAGATGAAAAAATAATATCTTTAAAAAAAAGCTTCGTATGTAATGGAGAAAACATCCACTACAGTATATAACATTGGATATTTGTTTTAAAAGATTCTATTAAACAAGCTCACTTCCCTATGAAGAGTACACACACACACACACACGCTAAAAAATTTATTTTGAAAATCTCCTATAATTAGAAAACAGTGATGGCTGCACAACTCTGCAGATATACTAAAAACTATTGAATTGTACATTGTAAATGGTGAATTTTACAGTATGTAAATCATACCTCAATAAAGCTGTTAATTTAAAAAAATTTAAAATCATTCTAAGTGACAAAGTGAAAAACAGTAGGAGAAGGGAGTTCATGTTTTGAATCTTCGATTTCATATATCTGGGGCAGAAAAAAAGTTTATTATTAAAAAAGAAGAAATCTCATCTTGAAGAGTGTCCATAAATCAGGAACGGATGCTGGCTACCATCACAACACACCTGGTGCTGGGTTAAGACTTTACATATGTTGTTCCACTTAATTCTCAAAGTAACCCTGTGAGGTGGGCTTTATCCCAAGTTTACGGATGTGAAAACAAGTACAAACAAGTCGGATAATCTTCTCAAGCCCATGCAGCCCGTAAGAGTTCAAGCGAGGTGTAAACATGCATAGAGTGGGTAAGTCTTAGTTGTTAAAGTAAAACCTAGTACCAGCTGAAGGCCTCAGTGAGGGAGTACACACACACACGCACACGCACACGCACGCACACGCACACACGCACACACACACACACACCCCATTGTGAGTTTCATATGGCCATTATTATCATCTCTTCCTGAAAGTAAGAATGTGACTTACATTTAGAAGGTATTTTGAATACAGGCAAATATATGATCTCATATGTGATCTGAGTCAGTAAAACTGGGGTGGAGCCCAGGTGTCTGCATTTTATTGAAAACCCCAGGTGAGTCTAATGTCAGGGAACAGCCCTAAGTGAAAGAGTCATCCGAGTGACAACTCTGGAAAGCAGAGAAGCTACTGCTCATCTTTGTGTACATTTCTTACCCGTAGTATATGTTTCAGAAATATTGCATGAATAAATGAAAGTGTAGCTTAATGTATGATTTTGATGGTAAATCATTTGATGGTAAATCATCTTTATATCCTTGGATATGAACAGTTGTGTTATTAACCTGAGGATAAAGGTATATACTTAGAGTTTTAAAACAAAAGTGTGTCATGTAATACCTTAAGAAATTCTGTGCATTTCATCAGCTAGGGGTTGATACATCTGGAGTTGAAAGACACACTCTGCAGAGGGTAACCAATCAGAAGAAGACAGGCCCTCATTAAGGAGAAAAGGAGGATGTGGACACCGAGAAATCACTTAAATCCTAACTCTTGACATTTATTTTTAAATGTGGTTGTAAGAGAAGACTCAGAACATTCAGCTGTGTCATGGCTAAAAATACACATTTCTTCACTTCTCCTCACCTTCTTCACCCTGCCATCTCCTCTGAGACAAAAACAGTGAAAACAGGGGGATAACTGTGAGATGGAAAAGGGAAAATGAGAACCAGTTTATATCCACCGATAGGGAACTGGATGCCGAGATACCACAGGGACTAGTTTCCTCATTCCCCAAATCGGGCCAAAGAACAACAGCTTTCTGGGCTCAGGATCAATCTTCTTTTCTCCACCTTTCTGAAAGGAAACCACCTCTAGTGGGAGGCCCTTCACCTCTGCCCAATAGCAAAGTTATGGTTTCCACGCCCCTGCCCCACTAGACTTGCCTGGGGAACAAAAATGGCCTTGTGTAAATAAAAAACGCTTTCATTCCTCCAGACTTAAGATAACAATTCTATTGTTTTTCTTTGTTCAATTCAGTCATTCAAGCAATTCTAAAAACTATTTGCCCGTGAAGAGCTCTTTTTCACACATGTCATACCAATGGTCACAGGTCCACTAGTGATTCACTCCAAGAAGGACACTACATAAATTGCAGGTTATCCCAGATGTTGTCTAAGATGAATTAATTACCGGATACTTCACAAAGACTACCATATTTTTCTTAGAACAAGGACCCATTCAGTTCAACAGTATGTGCCAGCCACCTTCGAAGGAAAGGGTGCAGCTGGATACAGGTGCTCGCTCAGGGACACCGGGACTCTGCTTCTCTCTACAAGTTGAACTTTGTCTCTCCTGCAATGCGACAGAGGGTAGCAGGGCAATTCTTCATTCTGTAGGACTGTCCTGTACATTGCCAGAGTCTAGGATTCCCGTCTCCCAATGCCAAAAAGCACCTCCCAAGCATTGTAACAACCCAGGATTCCTCATACATTAAAAAAAAAGTGCTGAGAGTGGTACTGTCCCCTGTCTTGAACCATGGCTCTGAGGTATAAGCACTCAAGGTCCTGTTTGCCAGATTTGAGTTTTCTCTACCACCACCAGCCTTTATAACTAAACAGACGCTGGCCAATTCAATCTCTATTGACTTTGAGCTAGTAACCAACGTAAGAGATCTTCTCAAGTTGTCTTTAAATCTAGATCCCACTCCCCACTTTTAGCTTTCTTCTGTCAGCATTGGTCTCCACACTTGCCCATTCCCAGAGGAAGAGAGACCTCCCTGTCCAGTTTCTATATAGCCATTGTCAAGGATGGTTCTGTTGCTTGAGTCACATGGTAATCCCTGACCCAGTCACTGGAGGACAGAATACTCTGATTGGCCAGCCTTGGTCATGTGGGGAGCAGCCAGGAGGGTAAAGCATCCTGGTTAATAGCCCCACAAACAATGAGGAGAAGTTGTTTCCAAAGAGAGAAGTGTAGGCCGGCAACTTATATCTACCTCAGAGAATGAATAAACAACACAATATATTACTGCACACCTCACCCTCCAATGTTCCATTCCATAATAAAGAAAAAAGAAACATTTTAAAACCCTAAAACCTCCTCCTACTTCTTCCAAAAATTTTGATGGATTTGGAAAAACGATCTACTTGAGTGGAACCCAAGAGTAAATTAAGCACAACTTTATTCAGTGTTTCTTTAGGACACTGATGATGTAACTGATTTGGAAATCTCCAGAGTGTGTTGGTGATGCTGGGGGGCAGAGCTGTGAAGAACTGAGGGACAATGAGAAAACTGTGGTAGAAAAGGGGCTGGGGGAAAAGGTAAGGAAATCAAAGGAGAGTCTAAGGACTTTACTGAGAGCAGAGCATCAGTAAAGCAAGGAGAGAATAGAGGAAAGAGAGGAGAAAGAGCAGGTAGACAAGGAGAGATGGTGGAACTCCATGATACACAGTTTAGAAGGGCTGGTTCATCCTGGGAAAGCCAAGAGGCTGAATATCTAGAACCAAGCAAGAAGTCAATCATATTGATTCTTGAACGTATTTCTCAATATCCACGACCAAGGGCACAGATCCAGTGGCCTGAGGTCAACAGTTTCTATCTAAACCCAAACTAGGTCGACCTGGGGCCCCAGGAAGACAAGAAACTGCTTCTTCAGAGATTCAGAATCTAATAGAAAAACAGATAAGGGTAGACTACAGGGGACCAGCAAAAAAGACAGTATCACCAGTTGAGGCTGGTAGAGGAACTTCCCAACTAGGAGACCATCAAGGGTCATCCAGAAGACACTGAGCCTGGTTTGGTGTGTTGAACCTTAGTCAAGATAACTGAGTGAAGACAAGGAAACTCTGTAAAGGTTTTATCTCCAAATTTTCTTGTTTTTCAGGCGAGTTCTAGAGTTAACAGATTCTCAGATTGGAGGAACACAGAGGTCGTTGCACCAGAAACCTCAGTTCCTGATCCAACTCTGGGCAGTTCTGTTGACTGTGATCAAACTGCTTAACCTCTTTCAGCTTCAGTTTCATCATCAATAAACACAAATCACGATAAAGTCCCTGTTTATCTCATAGGTAAACACAGGCTGCTGTGACATCCAGGGGACAGGAACAGCTACATAACTTGTGGGGCCCACTGCAAAATGAAAATGTGGGGTTCCTTGTTTAAAAAGCATGAAGAATTTCAAGATGACAACAGCAGAGCATTAAACCAGGCTTCTGAGAGCAGAGCCCTGCGTGACTGTACATGTCCCAGCCCTGCCAGGTGGGATAATGTACATCAAAGTGCCTTAGCAATCTACAAAGAGCTCAGCAGAGCGGTGAGGATTTTCTTTCTTTTTTTTTCTTTTTCCTTTTCTTGATGCTCCAGCATTATATTAATTTGCTAGGGCTAACAAGGAAATTTATTGTCTCTCAGATCTGGAAGCCAGAAATCGAAAATCAAGGTGTCGGCAGGGTTTGCTCCTTCTGAGGGCCGTGAGGGATGGCTCTATTCTAGGCCCCTCTCCTTGGCTTGCAGATGGCTATCTCTTTACCTTGTCTTCCCTCTGTGCATGTCTCTGTGTCCAAATTTCCCATTCTTACAAGGACACCAGTCATATTGCACTAGGGCCCATGCTAATGACCTCATTTCAATTTGATGAGCTCTGCAAACACCCTATCGCCAAATAAGGTCACATGGTGAGGTACCGGGAGGTTAGGACTTCAACATACGCATTTGGGAGGGGGATACAATTCAAGCCATTACAAGCATCATCCCTTCTCTACTACTTTGGAGGCATGTCTAGTTGTATATAGTCTCATGGGGAGGCAGTGATGTTGGGCCATGGTAGGGGGACAGTTCTGCCACCGTGACAGGGGTGCGCGGGCCACTGTTTCGGCTAACATGTGCAACAGGTCCCACTGCCTGTTCTATGACCCACTCTCCAGCCTCTGAAAGCTCTTAAATGTGCACCCAATAAATTCCCTTCTGACTCAAGAAAGCTGGAGTATGTTCCTGTGGCTTGCAACCAAGAAACCCGATACTCAAACACTGCCTTAAAATTGGAAACGGTATTGTATGGGACCCGAGTTCTGTGCCCTGTCCCCCACATTTGCTTGGCCCCTTCTGCTGGCTGGGCCCTGGCTGCTAGCTTCCCACTGTGGCCTCATCTCTGCCACCATCAGCACAGGCAGCCTCCCTGAGGGCGAGGGCCAAGGGCTGGCTCCGGCACAGCTGGTCCCTTGTCCACCACGGGAGCGGCCGCAGCCCTGCAGCCAGACCCAGGCCTCTGAGGAGCCTGCAGAGAAGCTGGCTCTTCCTGCCACTTGAAGGCTTACCCCTGCCACCTCGCTGAGGGCACAGAGGACGGCTGTCCCACAGCTGCCTGGGGAGGAGGGGTGACAACCGGAAGTGAGGGAGCGCTGAATCCCCGTGGCACCAGCTTTGACCAGTGAGAGTCAAGAGACAGAGGGAACCGGCAGATAAACTCCGTGCCCTTCCTCCCCGTGACCAACAATTCCAAGATGTGGTGGTTCCATCTGACCTCCGCACGGAGTCCTGCCGGCTGAGCGTCAGGCATGGTTTTCGTGGCACGTGGCCAGCGCGGTCTGGCCTCCACCTGCATTTGCTTCCGCGCTCTCCTTTCCCCGTCACTCTTCCCTTCTGGAACAGAGCCTTGCACCTTAAGCTTTGCTCCAGGCTCTGCTTTCTATCCACTTTGCTTCCCAAAGACCAGCAGCAGCCTTGCAGGAAGCCTTTGGTTTGGAACCTGGGGAGGCAGAGGAGGAAACCATTTCCTCACACCTGTACGCCCACAGCTCTCAACTTACCTGAGGCTCAGGGACACGGCACGCTCGAAGGCAGGCAACTGGGGATTACGAACAATGACCCTGGGTATATTATGAAAACACCAATTATGTCAAAGCCACTCAGAGAACTGAGGCCATCACGCAAGATGATGCAGGATGTCAGCTGGGACACAAAAGAGCTGTCACCTGAACCAGCCATGCGCAGGTGGCTGTGAAAATGGGGCCAGGGCCACACGTGTGTATTTAAAGGGTGTGGCTTATTCTCCCCTAATTACAGGTTCCTGAGGAGCAGGATAGAAATAATTTCTTACTCTGTACAGTAGTTACCGCCTCAGTGCCCCTGAGAGCTTCACTCCCTCCACTTAGAACCAGCTTGATGTTTATAGTACACATTGCAGTGCTGCCCCAGAGAGATCCTTAGCAATGCAACTTCCGTGAAGCATTTATTCTGGCTACACAAATGGTGGCCCGTTAGGCTATTCAGAGCTCTGTAGATATATTTATAAATTCTTAGTGCTTCTTTTTTTTCCAATGAGGTTTAGGTAGGTCTGAAAAAATTAATAAAAACTGGAGCTTGGGACAACCAAGGACAAAAATAAGAGGGAATTCCAGAAGGAAAAACAGTTCTGTCATCTACTAGCTTTGCGACCTTGGGCAAATGACCCGACCTCTCTGAACCTCAGTTTCCTCTTCTACAAAATGGAGAATATAATAACCTGTCTGTAAGTTGTTATAAGAATTAAGAGAGCTGGTGTGTGGGAGAAGTCTAGCACCTAATTAGCGCTCTGTAAATGTTAATTATTGTTATTAACGTCATTGATTACTACAAATGATTACTTCTCAACACAGAGTGAGATTACAGGTGAGAATTGCTTCTGGAATACCAGCATGGAAGTATGCAAACACCATCCTAGCTCTCTCGGTTCCCGGGGTTTCTGATGGAGAACACAAGTTTCTATGCCCAAACTGGCTCAAGGGAATTCCTCTTGAAACCAATTTCTTAGTAGAAGGGCATCCACCCGTGCCCTGAAGTGCCCTCAGTGGAAAGTGGGGCCCCTAATCTTCTCTGACCAAAAGGCAGGTCTCAAATTTTTGATAGCACAGGAACCACCTGTTCTATATATGCAGAGTCCCAGGTCCCATTCTTAAAAGTTCTGATTCTGTAGGTCTAGGGTTTGAGACCTGGGAATTACCATTTGACACACGTGTGCACATGTGCAGGCATGCACAGTACACGCACACCATGATTCTGAGGCAGAAGGTATTATACTTTGTCCGTATTTCCAGAATTATCCTTTGGAGCTCTCAGACACCCTTCCAGCCCTGTGGTGAGCACATGCAAAGAACCTGAGCTCCCGGAAAACACTTCCAGCTCCCTTCCCGGGGACTGCAGGCATATTTAATCGTCCCATCCTGACCATACATGCCTTATTTTAAGGTTACCACAGGTGCAACAGCTTAAGTTTAGCGTTTACACCACACAGAGACACTATGAGACAGGGCCTCCCAAACTGAGCTGCATATTAGAAATACCTGGAGAACTTCTAAACCTACCTCCCACCTGCCACGTCCAAACCCAGCTGAAAAATGGGGCAAAGACCTAGAGACATTTCACTGCAGGGGATATACAGACGGCAGATAAGCACATGCAAAGATATTCAACATCACTAGCCGTAAAGGAAATGAAAATTAAGCCACAGTGAGCTATCACTATACACCTATCTGAACGGCTAAAATAAAACATAGTGACGATACCAAATGCTGGCAAGAATGTAGAGAAACTGGATCTCTCATACGTTACTGGTGGGAATGTAAAATGGTACAGCGACTCTGGAAAAGTTAGGCAGTTTCTAAAAAACTGAACAGATAATGAACACATGACCTAGCAGTTGTGCCCCTGGCATTCACCCCAGAGAAATGAAATCTTATGTTCACACAAAAACCTTTATACAAATGTTCTTGGCTGCTTTATCTGTAATAGCCCCAAACTGTAAACCACCAAAATGTCTTACAATAGATGAATATTAAACAGGTTACATCCCTATGATGAAGTACTACCTAGCAATAAAAAGTAACGAACTATTGATACACACAACTTGGATGGGTCTCAAGAACATTATGCTGAGTGAAAAAGCCAATCTCAAAGGTTACATACTGCAGAATTCCATTAAGATAACATTCCTGAAATGACAAAAGAGATGGAGAACAGATTCGTGTTTGTCGGAATGGTAGGGAAAAACAGGGGTACTATACAGGGGTAGTACAGGGTGATCTCTGTGAGGATGGAATAGTTCTGCATCTTAATTACAGTGGTGGCTATACAATCTACACGTGTGATAAAACGTCATGGAATTATGCACACACGTTACACTAATGCCAATTTCCTGGTTTTGATACTGTAACTACAGTTATGTAAGATGTAACCATTAGGGGAAACTTTGCAACCTCCTGTGAATCTAAAATTATTTTAAAAGAATAAGGAAAAAAACTCCCGAGGCCCTGGATGCTCCCCAGACCAGTGAAATCAGAATCGCTGGTGACAGATGGGGTGGGACAAGTCCAGGTGCCAGCACGTGGCAAAGCTCCCGGGTGATGACCCAGTGCAGCCAAGGTTGATGCCGACTGTAACAAGGCATCTCATAGCTTCTGCTGCCACTAATTTGACATCTGCTAAGCACTGTGCTCGGTACAAACAGTCATCCAATGTACAGCAGTGCAATGCGGGCCAACACTGGTTACATAATGATGAGGCTTTTTGAAAGCCCTGAATCTGGACCAGTTGATGATATTTCCAACCCGGCAATGGGAAGTGCAGGGCAGATGGGGGCTGAGTGGCAAATGGTATTAAACTAGGCTACAGAAGACCCTGGGTTTCATTTCCCTTTGTTCCCCCAGATTTCTGGACAAATACAAAATGCTCTCTTGGTTTTCTATTTGAACTTCACAACAGATTCCCTAAGTGTTTGTAAAACATCTGCCGACCACACTGATGGACTCTGGCACAAAATTTCAGAGCTACAGACTGGTTTCCTTTTATTACTATAATTGGTTCCATCTCTGTAACTTTTTCTCTATCATCGTACTGTAAATAAATGAAAGCCACTGCACAAAACAAACTGACAGTTCTTGAGGGAAACATTTATTTTTCTTTTTGTATCTTCAGCCAAAATATCTAAGGACTGATCATGAAAACAAAGAACACTTTTTGCACTGACTGTCTTCCCGATTTTAGCCTCCATTTACTTCTCGCTGTTTTATTGCCACAGCTTCATATTGGTTCAGAGATTCATGTACCTAATAGTTGTAAATGCTTTCCAAAATGAACTTCTCCAGCTGAATCTCAGATATGAAAGCTTTGTTAAGTGTAATGTTTCATTTAAGATTAAAATGAAGCTTTCTGGCTGAGTCTTGGTGAAGTCATACGAGTTACCAAAACCTCTGAGGTCAAACTGTGTTCCTTTCCCACTACATTTCCCCATATAATTAAACTGGTGTATCATTTTTAAAAAGTGGATTTCTAGGGCTTCCCTCGTGGCGCAGTGGTTGAGAGTCCGCCTGCTGATGCAGGGGACACAGGTTCGTGCCCCGGTCCGGGAAGATCCTACATGCCGTGGAGCGGCTGGGTCCGTGAGCCATGGCCGCTGAGCCTGCGAGTCCGGAGTCTGTGCTCCGCAACGGAAGAGGCCACAGCAGTGAGAGGCCCGTGTACCGCAAAAAAAAAAAAAAAAAAAAAAAGTGCATTTCTGGTTTATAATATGAAGCGCCTTTAAATAATTATCCAGATTGGTGTTGCTAGTTGTGACATTATTTAAATATTTATGAAAAGTGAACTTTGATCTGCCAATTCACTCACAATAGTTCAAGGAGAGTGGAAGATTAGATTCCAAACCTCACAGCTGGAGGGATACATTTTGCTCTCTATATAAGCTTTAACTGGCATTCACAGTGAACATTCGGGTCATTTTTATATATTCTCAATCAAGTAAAGGGTCAAGAACTATAAGTGGGGGTCTACTAAATTATTTGATGTCAACATAATTCATAATAGACACATTACAAATGCAGTGGGCATTTGATGGATACACATTTAATATGTGCAGACATTATATTATAGTAGATATTTTCTGCTAATCTGATGTGAAAGCATGGTTAATGCAACCCTGCATGAGAACCCATGGAATCCTGTAAGGTCTGGTATTTGTTCAGATATTAGCAGAGGTTTTTAAGAATGGCACTGAGAAAGTCTTGTCACATTCTGTGAAATCCATTCTGGAAGCATTTCTTTCAACTACACATCTTGTCCATTTCGTATTGAAAGGCCTTTTATCATGTCCTCATGTCCTTTTATCATGCAGTAGTATTTTAACATCAAAGATGAACGTAACTAGTGCAATGAGATGCGTGATAAAAACATAAAATGAGATAACAGTTTGATTTTTCTTAACAGTCATGCTTTCTCACTAAGCCACTATCACAAAAGAAACTGGGGATTTCTTAGGAGCAAGACAGGAGAATTCTTAGGACTCAACCTTTCTGAGCTGGATTGCTCCTCCAAACGACACAGTGAATGCAGCTCAGGGGGAGCCAGGTATTCAGGAAGGACAAGGAAAGAACCTGAAAATAAATTCAGATATCTGCCACTATCTTGACAAAACTCTCCTTTCTATTCCTCAGTTTTGCTCAGAACATGCTTACATCATTGTGGTTCACCTAGATGTATTAGTGGGATTGAGAAGGCTACGTGTCTCTTCTGTGCTGTGTGCCCACGAGCACAGTGGTTGAAGAGGTCGGCTGCGGGCTCCACCTCTGTGCGCTGCACATCGGTCTGGCCCACCTGACAGGTACTCAAGAGTTAGCCTCGGGAGAAGCAGGCCGTGCTTGTTGAGCAGGTTGCTGCACTCCAAACACAGAAATGTCAACTGCACATTGACATTTCAAACTACTACTAATTTGAAAACACAGAAAAGCTGCTACAATTAGGGGGCAGTGGAGCAATGCCTTTCTTGCTTCTGGAGAGAAATAAAATGACAGCGAGGCAGCGTATTGAGTTTTCTCGGCCACTTGTATACACACCTTTTTAACTTATTACAACGTGCGATTATATATTTATTTTTGGATCTACCCTCTCCCCATAGGCCTCACGAGGGTAAAGACCATATGTCTGTTTTGTTTACCATTGCACACACCCAGGACAATGTATGAACTCAGGAACTATTTGTTTAATGAATGGATGACCACAGTGTTTCATTTGTAGGAAAGAACTTCCAAATATATTTTCCCCATTCACTGGGACCTTATTCAACCAAGTTAACTGGATACTCAGTACAACCTCTACATTGTTCATGTTGACTTACTGGGCCAGACGTGGGGGAAATGACATAGTGGCTATTAATGTTTCAGGTAAGGCATGATGGCAAAAAAAGCTTGCATTTAAAAAGTCATAGACAAGGAAGCACCCTAGCTGGTAATCGTTTCCATTTCTTTGTCTCTCGAACGTTCTACACTTATCTCAGTCTGATTGGGCATATTCCATATCCAAATAATAAAGACTTCTTGGAAAAGAGATTTCATTGCCTCCGTAATTTACTCTAGTACATAAAAGTCTTAAAGATGACTGCCACACTGTTGGCACATAACAGATGGTAAATAAATATTGTTGTTTTTGTGAATTGAACTCTGCAGTGGAAAACGTAAATTGCAGCTACTAAATATATGGTGTGAGTTACAGCCGCTCTCTTTAATCTCTGTTTTTAGTTCAGTTGTGTTTGCATGAGTTAAACTGCTTTCCTTCTAGCAACCAATTTCCATGCAGCTTTTTACCAGAGGCAAGCATTCTCCCAACCATTTTGATTTTGCCCTGCTCAGCATTTTGAGGTAGATGGCTCCCAGCATTAAGTCAAATTCTGAGTCACTGGCTGGACCGTTGGTCCAGGACCTTTTACAGGAGAGGCCTTGATAAGTGGTTCCTCCGTTTTCTTCTTTGTATTTGGAAGAAATACATACTCTTGCCATGTGCAGTGTTTCATAGATATCACCTCTTAAATAAAACTTATTGGAAAATCACATTTCTATACATCTTTGGTTAATGAACTTTTAAACCCATATAACTACTAAGCATGAAGTATTACTGTTACACACATGTTAAGCACTCCTAAGAGCCAGGGACTAGAACTACAGCTATTATGATGATTAAAGTGTTTGCTCACCACTTGGCTTAATACTAGAAGTGAAGGAGACATTGCCTCCTCTGCAGAGAATTATGTAGAAGAAGTCATCTTGGTTAAGGCGAAGGGCTTTAGCTCTTGGTACAGTTAATTTATCTGGATGGAAATTTCTGTTCTTTCTACTTTTTCTCTTACAAATAAAGCTGCTGTGAACATTCATGTACATGTTTTTGTACGGACACATATTTCCTTTCCTCTTGGTTAAACACCTAGAAGCAGGATGGCTGGATAGTATGGTAGGTGTATGTTTAACTTTTAAAGAATCTGTCAGTTGTCTTCCAAAGTGTCTGTATCCTTTTCCATTCCCAACAGTAGTATATAAGAATTCCATCCTCACCTGTACTTGGCATGGTTAATCTTTTTAATTTTAGTCATTCTAATAGGTATGTAGTGGTATCTCATTGTGGTTGTAGTTTGTATTTTCCTAATGGATAATGATGTCGAGCATCTTTTCATGTACTTATTATCAGTCTTCTTTGGTGAAGTGTCTGTTCAAGTCCTTTGGCCCAGTTTCTACTGAGTTGTTTGTTTTCTTATAATACAGTCTTGAGAGTTCTTTGTATATTCTGGATACAAGTCCTTCATCAGGTATATGACTTGCAAACATCTTCTCCCAGTCCTTGGCCTGTCTTTTTATTCTTTGGAAGAACAGAAGTTTTTAATTCTGATGAAGTCCAACGTACCAATTTGTTCTTTTTTGGACTGTATTTTTAGTATTGTTATCTATGGAATCTTTGTCTAACCCAAGGTTAAAATGCTTTTTCTTATGCTTTCTTATAGAAGTTGTCTACTTTTAAGTTTTACATTTAGATCTATGACCCATTTTGAGTTAATTTTTGTACATTATGTACAGTGATAGAAGAAATGTTCACATATTGAGGTCATTCTGGTGTATACATGATTTAACTTAAACTGTATGCTAACTAGAACAGCCTGTTTTGTGGCCTGTCAAACATGCATTGTACAATCTGCTTTAATTGAAGAAAAGAATGCATTTAAAAAATCACAACGGAGTAACTGTGGTTCAGGCATCCAAAATGGAGCTGGGTGGCCATTGTGGATGTGGTTCTGTACCCATTCCTGCATCACTGGGAACTTGAATTTCATGAACTGCATCAAACTCAAGTACACCACCGGCGATTCTTGAAACAATATCCACGAGCGGCTGCCGGCTGTAACCTGATGGTCTCAAGGTCTCCCCTTACGACTGTGCAACCACTTCAGACCCCGACCAATCCTTGCTTAACAAGCACCCTCACTTCTTGCCACCTCCAATCCTAATTCCTGACAAGCAACTGAGGGGTAAATATTGTCTTTGTCTCCTTTTTATAGATGAGGAAACTGAGACACTGAGCAGTCAAGTAATAAGTCTAAGGCCATACTCCTTGCTCTGGTTAAAGCGCAAAGTCATTGAAGTTCATACTTTGACCACATATTCAATAACCATATTTCTTTTTATGGTAGTCAGTAGCATATTCGTCAGCAGCAGACTATTCCTTT
The DNA here is from genome assembly GCF_059928025.1 of Delphinapterus leucas. Lineage (NCBI taxonomy): Eukaryota > Metazoa > Chordata > Mammalia > Artiodactyla > Monodontidae > Delphinapterus > Delphinapterus leucas. Next base: position 40,260,386 of record NC_143142.1, on the reverse strand, counting down.
TGAAAGAATTTGCCACATACTATGCAGAAGGCAAACCAAATAATCTGTACCTGAAAACAGTCTGCGATCTTTTTTCTTCCTAGAGCATCTTCTGGCAGAAGATAAATCCTCATAGATGTTTCTATTTTTATTCCAGTTTCCTCTTCTCTGTGGTAAAACAAAGGTTACCCTTCACTTTCACTGAGTACTCGGTCCTCTGATCCCTTTCTCTGGCTATCTTGTTAGAATAACCACCGGCTTCTTTCCCCTCAGAATTTTCCCTTCTGGCCCTGGCTCTGCTGTAGAAAAGGGTAGTCTAAGTTTTAGAGAATGGGAGATTTTACAAACCTCCAGAATTTTTTTTAGGTGCTTGAATTTCACCTGGAGAATGCAATTTGTTTCAAAGGACTTGTGATCTCCTCATTCATGCTATAGGTTTTCAAGTGCCTTCTATGTTCCAGGCTCTAATAATACAGCAGTGCACAAAGCAAAAAATAAATCATGCCCATAAGGAGCTTATATTCTGTGTGTGTGGGGGGGGGAGGGTGTGTAGACTATGAATAAATAATTAACATATAGTAAGCTAAATGAAAAGTATGAAAAACAAAGAACAAAGCAGAATTCAGTGTGTTTGTGTGTATAGCATCTTCATATCTGCCTATAATTATTTCACTGCAACAAATAGGCATAAATTAATTGGGGCTTTTCCTGATCTCAGATCTAGGTCAGGTGATCCCACAAGAAAAGTTGAGAAAATTGCTTTCATTAATGTTTTATATTTTATTTACCTCTGTATTTTCACTTGCCTTGAAATGTTTTGTTGTAAACCATTTAGACTCTTTTTACTGAGTTTCCACAATCAGCCTGAAACTCAGTATTTGCCTTAGAAATATAATTGAAGACAAAAATGTCCTGGATCACTTTATCTCTGGGATATTTTTGCCTATGTTGGATGAGTCTCTTGAATGGTATTATTGTTCAAGTAGTAATTCAGTTGAGGGTAGACAAATGCTTACTTTGAGTATGTTCCTTCTTGGAGATTAAGATCTAGACTAGGTAAATAAAAGGGTTGTAAACATAAGTGTATCCAACCTTCTACTTTGTCTACTCAAAGTCTTAGGACTTCCCTGGTGGTGCAGTGGTTAAGAATCCACCTGCCAATGCAGGGGACACAGGTTCGAGCCCTGGTCCGGGAAGATCCCACATGCCGCGGAGCAACTAAGCCCGTGCGCCACAACTACTGAGCCCATGTGCCTAGAGCCCATGCTCTGCAACAAGAGAAGCCACCACAGTGAGAAGCCTGCACACCGCAATGAAGAGTAGCCCCCGCTCGCCGCAACTAGAGAAACAAAGGAAGGAAGGAAGGAAGGAAGGAAGGAAAGAAAGATGAAGTCTTCTTGGCTAAAGGGAATCAGAAACTTGAGGTAGTTATCCAAAGAAATTTGGTAAAAATTCCACTGATACTTGTACTGTTTCAGAAAATGATGTAAATAACAAAGCATCCACTACTGGGCAGAGGAGGGAACCCAAGAGGGAAGTCAGTGGTTGGTGGAGTTTGTTTTCAGGACTCTCCTCCACATCCCTCTTCCTCCATGCCCACGCCCTGCTGTCTGCACCCATGAAATGAGTGGGCACCTGTATTGTGACTGCAGGGGAAAGGGGCATTTGTAACTTTGTACCTGGCTGCCATCTGTGACTGACACTCAACGTGCCCATTTACTCAATCTCTGCTTTGCAGATACTGAGAATTCAGGTAACAAGAATAACATTAGCCAAAATACTCACGGGGTACATACTACATGGTAGGTACCAGTCTAAGTACTTTACATATGTTAGCCCTCTTACTCATCACTACACCAATGGGTTAGGTACTATTATCATCTTCATTTTGCAGCAAACCGAGGCAAAGGTAGCTTCTAAGTGGTGGAATTTGGATTTTACCCAGGCAGTCTGGCTGCTGAGTTTTACCTCGACTAGACAACGCTGCCTTTCAAACTGAAAGGTAAATAAGATACCACTTCTGCCCCTGAGGTGGTCCTAGTGCAGGTGGGGAAACAGATGCGGTCATCCATGCATTTGTTCCTTCCTTCCTCAGTGTTTATTAAGCACCTGCTCCATATTGAGAACTATATCTCTTGAAGCTTATCATACCCTCTGCCCCTGTGGAACTCACAGGCACACAACCTACTACACAACGTGGCACATGCAAGATGGAGACATGTACGTAGTGTTACGGGAGCCTCAACTGGGAGCAATTAATAAGGTGTCGGGGGGAGTATGGAGGGCTTCCTACAGAATGTGTTTATTTGAGCTTCACTTCTAAGGATGGACTTTATATCTCCTGTTTAAAACACAACTCCTGGGAGACTTGATTTTTTTTTTTTTTTTTTTTTGGTGGTACGTGGGCCTCTCACTGTTCTGGCCTCTCCCGTTGCGGAGCACAGGCTCCGGACGCACAGGCTCAGCGGCCATGGCTCACGGGCCCAGCCGCTCTGCAGCATGTGGGATCTTCCCAGACCGGGGCACGAACCTGTGTCCCCTGCATCGGCAGGCGGACTCTCAACCACTGCGCCACCAGGGAAGCCCTAGACTTGACATTTTAAGTTGACTCAGTCATTCTACAACTGTGGCGATGCATTCTTTCCTGGACAGCAGAGGGCGAAGAGGACGGGTGAGCAGTAGATGAGAAAGAGACGTTATTGGCGTTGGCAGCTGGGGCCAGTGAGACGGGTCCCGCTGAGTGGAGAAGGGGAGGCAGAAACTTCCGGAAGAGACTTCTCTTGCTCCTCAATTTCCCATTTCTAACCCCTTCTCCAAATGGTCCTCCAGGGACCCAAAGCTGTGTGGATCCACCCAGGCTTGCCTGCCCAGAGAATGGCTAGAGTTCCAGAGTGACTATGTCCCTTGCTCTTTATTCTTGGTCAAATTGTCAGTCCCTGATGGAGAAACACACTCTTTTAAATCTGTATGGGCTTGTTTAAAAGTACTTTTTAATACTGTGTTTTGGGGATATGATCATCCCTTTGAAATCAGAGATTATTTTCAGAGTTCTAACTGTAAAAAGGCAGAAGTTACTCAAGAAACCGTTGGTATATAACTCCAAGCTGTCCATGGGTTGGGAACTTAGGCTGCCACAAAAAATCATTACTTTCTGATGAGAGGGATGCCAACACAGGGAGTCTTCTGCCCGAATAATGTGTGTGATCTCTCTCTTCTGAGAGAGGATAGGAAAGATGGTTTTCTCTCTTAGCTAAGGAGAGCATGTGGATTGTTGCCTGGAGCTTATATTCTTTATATTCTAGAGAGGATACAAACAGGCCTTTAGTAGCATATAACTATTTGATATAAAGTTAAGCAGGCGTTAGTATAAGGAAGGAAAACAAAGCATGTAAATAAATATTACAACAAATAATAACCTTACACATCAAGGGGAAGGGGATACAGATGGATGGGATGCAATTTTAGGTGGTGTAGACAGGAGAGTACCTTCTGAGGGAGAGACATTTAAGCAGAGCCCTGCATGAGGTAAAGAGCAAAGCCATTGCCAAGACGTGGGGCGAGAGGGAAGAGTCAGGACAGGCCAGAGGCAGAGCCGTGCTTGGTGTGGGCCCCTCACTGCACAAGCTGTGGGGAGCAGTGTAACACGTTTTGTGTAGCCTTGCCTGAAAACAGAAACTGTCTTCTCGAAGAGACGTACCATCTTGGCCAGTTGCCACTGTGTCTTTATCTGCCCATCACTACTCCGCTGTCAGCAGGCAGACAAACAGATCTAGGGACGCAGGACAGGCTGATCTGGGTAAGGAGGAAAGGCTGGAAGTGGGACGCGATCTGACTCAAATAACGTTGCCACAGCTGTGGGCCCCGGGAGGGCTGCAAAACTCAACATGGTGAGGTGGGAAGGCAACGAAGACGAACTTCATACGTTTCAAAATTTCACTGCAGATTCTGAAGCAGAGCCGCCCTCCTTTTCCTTCTGCCTCCCGCCGTCCACTTCTCCTTCCCTGACTTTCCCTTGGGCGCACAAACCTGGAGAAATCCCAGCCTGTTCACAGCACTGTCTCACCACCGGCCCACGTGGTGTCTCGGAGCAGAGCATTTCATAGGCTCGGCAGCTCCCTGCTTCTCTTCTTCCTGTTGGATGGACTGCCAGCTTTAGTTCTTCGGTTTCCTGAAGCTGACAGTGAGACAGACACGGACTTTAGCTGCCTGGTGACTGTGGATGGGGGATTTATACGCTTACTTATTTGTCATCTAATTCCGGAGAGACCTAAGTCTCCTTTGAATAACCTTTGCTTTTAGAGCCCACACTGTCCAAAGACACACTGTGTCAGGTCGTGAGAAGCACTGGGTCGCTGCAGTGAGGCAGCTCCTCCAGGTCAGGGGCTCCCCACACCTTGCATCCCCACTGCCCAGCTGTCAGTCCAAATGAGCCCTGCAGACAGCTGCCCACCGCCGCCGCCACTCAGGGAATCAACTGCAGAAGTCCCGCATCACAGAAGGACTAGGGCAGAGCCCCGCCAGCTCCTGCCCGGCCTGCTGTTTATAGAAATCTCTCTCTTATGGCAGACGTATGTACACAAGAGGATATCCGAGCCAGAACTAGGTTTTCTGATATGTACGGCTTCCAATAGCCCTTTGTTACGAATCCTTCTGAAGAACGTGACCTGCACCTTTTCAGACTTTAGCAGGGTAACAAGTAGTTACTGGAAAAGAAACATAAAGGGGGTAGGGACTCAGTTATGCAGTTAAGGCTCTTGTACTGTCTCCACCACCAGATCTGCCGCAATCTCAGAATTCATGCTGCCTTATGAATTACCACACAACTCCCTCATGTGGGTTAGAATTCCTTTAAAGACACACTAACAAACTCTTGAGGTTGTGAAAATAGAAGGAAGGTGAATCAGTGAACAATTGTGCATCGCATAGACATGTACTTAGTGGAGTCTGCAAAGCTCCCCGTGTGGACAACTTCTGATAATAGTGTTCTTTCTAATAATACAGGTGATATTTATTACAGGTGATCATATAGGTAATATTATTTCCTTTACAGTATCAATTCCATCATCAGGTAATATAGCACATTTTCAAAAGATCTTAGCTCATTAAAATAGCTGAGCTCCACTTCATTTTAATAATGTTTCTTTAGGGCATTGAATTCCTTCCACATAGCATAAATCATGGTGACAGCATTTAGAAATAATCAATCAATAATATGTGTAATTTAGGGGCTTCCCTGGTGGCGCAGTGGTTGAGAGTCCGCCTGCCGATGCGGGGGACACAGGTTTGTGCCCCGGTCCGGGAAGATCCCACATGCCGCGGAGCGGCTGGGCCCGTGAGCCCAGCCTGAGCGTCCAGAGCCTGTGCTCTGCAACGGGAGAGGCCACAACAGTGAGAGGCCCACGTACCGCTAAAAAAAAAAAAAAAATAGTAATAATAATAATATGTGTAATTTGAAAAGATTACATAATTCTTAAATTATCAGAAGCCAAGAGCATGTTAATTATTCATTTGAGAAAGCTGTAGGTTTATTACAACTTAAAAATTTGCCTAGAAGCCTGGAGTTTCAAGAATCTTAGCTGCCCTCTGAATCAACTCCAGAATCACTGAAGACTAGGAAGAGGGTTGCAGTGGGGTGAGGATATGAGAACTACAAGGTCAGTGAAAAGTGTATCCAGTGTCTTGGTTTGGGTGCCTTATTAAACAACACCTGAGACAAGTACTTGGCTGTAGGTAATTATCATCCTGGGAAGTAGGAGTTAAGGAGCGGGGAGAGACAGGGAAGAAGGAAAAACTGATATAAGTGCATGTTATTAAGGGGATGGAGTGTATTTGTTATCATTGTAGTTTGTGGTCAACTATAAGTGGCCATAGATACAGTGGTGGAACACAGTGCAGTATAACACAATAAAACTGTACTATCTTATAGCTCTGAAGAGCAGAAGTCCAACTCGGGGCTCACTGGGCTCAAATCAAGGTCTCAGTAAGGCTACGTTCCTTTCTGGAGGCTCCAGGGGACGATCCATTTCCCTCCCTTTCTTTCCCAGAGGCAGGCTACATCCCTTGGCTGGCGGCCCTTTCCTCCATCTTCACAGTTGGCAACATCAAATCTCTCTGACACTTTTTCTGTCATCACGGCTCTTTCTGACCACAGCTGGGAAAAATTCTCTGCTTGTAAGGACTCATGTGATGGGACTGAGTCCACCTGGATAATTCAGGATGCTCTTCCCAGATCAAGGTCTTCATGTAATCCCATCTGCAAAGTCCCTTTTGCCAGTAAAGTTAACATTCACAGGTTCTGGGGTTTGGAAGTGGACATCCTTGGGGCCGTTATTCTGTCTGCAAGACGGGGCAGGGTGTGCTAGGCAGTGAGGGGAGGGCTCTCTTCCCCTGGAATTCTGAGGAGCACACAGAAAGTCAGAACTGTCCACCTGAAGTAAGAGGCTGGAGACTCTGTCTACCAGCTCCCAAGCCCTGCTGGTTACAGGTTCCTCCTGAAGACAACTCACCAGCACCTCCAGGCTATATACCTGGATGGGGCAAGTAGGCTCTGATGTGTTGGGACATGGAGCATACTGGACTCTATCAGCACAAAGTGAGAAGAGCTTCCAAGGAGGGGTCTTGGCCCAGAAAACAGAGACAGCCAAGAGGACGTGAATCGAGCAGCTGGCTGCTACGTCATGGAACGATGGCATTTAGTGACCTAAGGATCACTTCCGCCTGGAGCTTGGCTACTAGCTCAAACCAGGCCCCACCACTCCCTGTGAGGTCTTCGCAAGCGTTAGACCTTTGCTAAGCTTCACTTTTCCCCATTTGTTAGATGGAGAGGCTACTCTGAACCCCCGGGAGCTGCGACGAGAATGAAACGCACTAACATGTGCTGAGCTGCTGATGTGCGGTGAGTGGTCATAAAAACGGCAGCAGGAATTTTTACTTATCGATCCAAAGAAACACTTACTGGTTGCCAGACACTGGGGATGCGTTGTGAACAAGACTGACAAGGTCCCCGCCCTCATGGAGCTTCTCTTCCAGTGGAGGACACAGGCAACAGACAAGTTAATAAATAAATATACAAGGCCTCACGGATTACAGTTGCTGCAATAAAGGACATCAATAGGGTGACACGATAGAAAGTAAAGGGGCAGGGATGGGGCAGACACTGTCCAGTGCCCCTCCACTGTCCCCCTCTTTCCCTTCTAGCAGAACCTAGTGCATTCAGGTGGCACATAGGGATTCCTCGATTGTGGGAGGGTAGCCCCTACTCCAACCCCAGGGGTGAATCGTGCCTGGTCTAAATCAGTTACTGGTGATCTCACTCCCCTGGCTGAGTAACTGGCATAAAAGCAGACCCGAGAGCTGGTAAGATTCAAGAAGCAGCCTGCGTCTGGGGGTGAGTGAGGACTTGCCCGGTGAGGAGAACGCCTTTTGTCTCCCCCCCCCCCCCATTTTTCCTGCCTCAGACAAAATGAATGAGCCATCTGGACTGGCAACAGCCTTTCTGAGATCACAAACCAGCAAGGATGAAGATAAAAGTCTGACAGAGCAGAGGCCTCTGAAAGGCTGCGTCCTTGATGACGTCACGGAGCAGCTAAACCACAGCCAGAAACTACTTCCCAAGATGGCTCACTTCGAAAAAATAAGCCTCTATTGTTTCTCTATTTTTTTATAATGCTAAAACTAGTCTGGTTTGCTGTTGCCTGCAGCTGAACACATTCTTAGCTGATGGAGGTAGTCCAGAAGGGATGTTGAATTTGAGACCGGAAGGGTCAACTATGAGAAGAGCCAGGCAAGGGGAGAAGTGGAGTATGTGACAAGGACAGGGCAGACTTGTGGGTGACCTGGGGTCAGGGAAGAAGGGACCAGTGAGGTGGCCAGAGGGCACCCTGCCATGGCCTTGACTTCGGGATAAGGACTTTCAGAAACCAAGAGAAGCTACATAATGGCTTTAAGCAGGGGAGGAACATATGATCACAGGAGGTTTCAAATCCCACATTCTTTGATGTAGAAATGGGAAACCATAAAGATCTATAATTCTGATAAGGATTTTAAAATGGAGTTATTAAAAATTATGCTGAAGCCAGAAACCGCAGGCCACTAATAAGCAGCTGTGAGCAAAGAATGTTGAAAAGGTAGAGACTGGTGACCTAGATGTCTTCGGGGGGATGATGCTCTGAGCTGTAAAGCCTTTAACAGCCAATTGCTAAGGAGAAAGGCTACCAGTGTTTACAGGACATCTGACTTGGCCAGCCTTATACTATAAATCCTAACTCAGCAGGGTGAATCCTAAACCCCACTGTGTCAGACTCACTTGTTTTCATAGGTTTTATGAAAATGTGCTGTCTGGTTTCTAAGAACTATTCTAGAGACGTCAGGACTTCAAAAGTGTAAACCTACCTCCTTTAGAAGGAAGCCATCAATCCTAAAGCAACACGTTAAGTGACTGGCACAGAAAATTGTACTCAGCCCACTATTTATAATTCCTATGGGACTTGAATTCTTTTTTTTTTTTTCTAAGAAAGTATCAAGGCTTTGGTTTTCTCCCTTCCATCTTGATTGAAATAAATGACTAACACATTCATTGGAATAGGTGTCTCTAACATTTATTTATTAATAAAGAATTCTTCTGACAGATGTGATCTGTCTGTTGCATTAAAAAAAAAAATTATCACCGGCCGCAACGTGAACCGTGACTTGTAAGGGAGCCGGAGTTGATGCTACCGTGATAGGAGGAAGATTGACAGCCCGATGCGGGGAGGGCGGGTAGTGAAGACACACACTTGTGGACAGACTAGAGATGTTTGCAGGAGTTACAACTGAAAGGATTGGCTGGAGGAACCAAAAATGACTGAAGATGACTCAGAGGGTTTGGGCTTAAGCAACGAGCTAGATAGTGATACTGAAATTGGGATATTCAGGAGGTGCACAGCTTTGGGTGAATCAACAGTTCAGATTCGGGCATATTCGGCTTAAGGTATCGAGTTGCTATCCAAGTGGAGCTACAGAGTAGGCAGCTGGATGTATGTAAGTCTGGGGTTCAGCACAGAAGAAGCGTCTGCACAGAGAAAGGAGCTCAGGTGGGTCACCAGGACACTCCAGTGTTTACAGAAGTAACACCACCCTCATTTGCGGATAATAGTCATTTGATACCGAAAAGAATAATGCCCACCAATTTGTCTGGCCTGCTTCTCTTGGAAGCCCTGCACATGCAACATTTGGTTTAGGTGTCCCCCACTATAGAAACTGCCACTCCATAGTCCCCAAAAGACACTCCATCAATTACTTAGGTACAAATAATAGAAGCTCTCGATGACAGTGACCACCCAGGGTCAAACCATGGACGGCAAGGCCATATTAACGGTGTGACTCATGTCACTGAAAGCCAGCTCTGTCTCGGGTGACTAAGCCTCCTTTGAAAAGTGTCCTTTGATAGAAGATGTGGGGTCTGGGTGGTGATTTAGTGCTTGGATTTTAGAGCATTATGTGGTATTTTTCTATTCGTGTACAGAAGTCACTTCAAGCAGGAGAGGATGAGAGAGATCAGAGCCACGCCAAAGCCTTAAGATCACTCGTGTGTCAGCTGCTTTCTTTCGTAGATGAGGTGTCAGGTGAGAAGGGCTCCAGGAAGTGCACACTCCCGTGTGTGTCAGCCCAGAATGGTGTGGAGGGAACCAGGCTGAATAAAGTTATTTTGGTGATTAATTACTATTTTCAACGGAAGTCTTGGCTTAATTACCTGCTGTAAGTATGCTAATTCGGCCAGCTGTCTCTAGGTAGCTAACTTTACCCTTCATTTAAAAGCTTCCATCCAGAATGAAAGAAGCCTTCCTGGAGGAAGGAAGAACGCCCGTCACCAGAGGGGGAGTATGACTTTGTTTCAGGGTAGTGTTCACTGTCTTTTCTAACCCCCTTTGGATGAATGTGCAAATCAGGGTCCCCCAGATATTCTGACACTCCCCTTCCCCGTCGCCACAATGCCATCAAAACAAAGTGGGAAACAGATGGCTGCTGTCTGGGGCTTGAGAGGGTTGGTGGGTGAGATTAGCAGTGGCTCTTCATGCCCTTGGAATATACTCTTGAAGCCTTTCATTTGTCTTTGGGCACAGCAATACTACTAACATACTACTAATACATGAGACACGATGTTTCTCTCTTGTGGTTCGGCTTTCTTGAGTGAAGTTAATGCAGGGATAACCCCGGATGTGTGTACTAAAATGTAGGTCTTAGTCTCTTCAGCAAGTGGTGTTGGGAAAGCCGGACAGCCACATGTAATTCAATGAAGTTAGAATACACCCCCTCACCATACAGAAAAACAAACTCAACATGGCTTAAAGACTTAAACATAAGATATGATACCATAAAACTCCTAGAAGAGAACATAGGCAAAACATTCTCTGACATAAATCATACCAATATTTGCTTAGGTCAGTCTCCCAAGGCAACAGAAATAAAGACAAAAATAAACAATGGGACCTAATCAAACTTACAAGCTTTTGCACAGCAAAGGAAACCATAAACAAAATGAAAAGACAACCTACAGAATGGGAGAAAATATTTGCAAATGATATGACCAACAAGGGCTTCATTTCCAAAATATACAAACAGCTTATACAACTCAACAACAACAAAACAAACAACCCAGTCGAAAAATGGGCAGAAGACCAAAAGAGACATTTCTCCAAAGAAGAAATACAGATGGCCAATAGGCACATGAAAAGATACTCAACCTCATTAATTATTAGAGAAATGCAAATTAAAACTGCAATGAGGTACCATTTTGTGCTGGTCAGAATGGCCATAAATAAAAAGTCTACAAATAACAAATGCTAGAGAGGTTGTGGAGAAAAGGGAACCCTGTTGGTGGGAATGTAAGTTGGTGGAGCCACTGTGGAAAACAGTATGGAGGTTCCTCAGAAAACTAAAAATACAATTACCACATGATCCAGCAATCCCACTCCTGGGCATATATCCAGACAGAACTATAATACAAAAGGATACACGCACCCTGATGTTCACAGCAGCACTATTTACAATAGCCAAGGCATGGAAACAACCTAAATGTCCATCAACAGATGAATGGATAAAGATGTACATATATACAATGGAATATTACTCTGCCATAAAAAAGAACAAAACAATGCATTTGCAGCAACAGGATGCAACTAGAGATTGTAATACTAAGTGAAGTAAGTCAGAAAAGACAAATACCATATGATGTCACTTATATGTGGAACCTAAAATATGACACAAATGAGCTTATCTATGAAACAGAAACACGGACATAGAGAACAGACTTGTGGTTGCCAAGGGTGAGGGGGTTGGGAGAGGGATGGATGGAGAGTTTGGGATTAGCAGATGCAAACTGGTATATAGAGAATGGATAAACAACGAGGTCCTACTGTGTAGCACAGGGAACTATATTCAATATCCTATGATAAACCATAAGGAAAAAGAATATGAAACAGAATGTATACATATATAACTGAGTCACTTTGCTGTACAGCAGAGACTGCCACAACATGTTAATTCGACTATTAATTCTTCAAAGAAAAAAAATAATTGCTTAGTGGAAAAAACAAAAGCAAAAAACAAGAAAAGTAGGTCTTATTATTATGCAGGTGAGATCAGGAGACAACTGCCACTGAAAACAGCTTGTTATACTCACGGATCCCAATAGGAGGGGACACACCGTGACACGGGGGAGCCACAGGAGGAAGATTCAGGGTCTGTCAGGAGGCAGAAGAAGAAGGGGACAATGCGGGCAAGGACCCTTCACTGTGGTTTCTGTGGAAGAATGGGTGAGGCAGATAAACAGGGTTAGGATTGGCTAGCTTGAATAATTTCAGTAGACTCTGGCGCACAGGAGCTGTCCCTAGTTGTCTGGTACCTGGCCCCAAAGGTGATTATGGTGGGGAGGCACGGGGAGGTGGGCAGGGAATGGCCCTGAGTGTGAGAGGCACAGAGGAAGCGGTGAGGGTGTGGGCTCTGGCTTGGTTGGTTAGCATACGAAAGGCAAGCGCTCTCAGCTGAGCCCTCCACTCTCTCTAGGAATCAGCTAACCATGGGAGGGGCAGCCCCCTCCAGGGTCAGTCAGCAGGCCCCTACCTCCCCTAGGTCAAAGCATCAGAAATACACGGTTAACATAATGTGGTCAGCATTCTGTGAGGACTGGACGTGTAACCTTGGGGCTTACTCGCTGAGTCTCAGTTTACTTCTCTGCTAAATGGAGTAATAATACCTGACTCTACTGTAATTGTTGAGATTGAATGAGACTGTGTGGGCGAGAGGTTGTCACAGTGGCACCTGCCAAGTGCTTAATAAATGGCACACATGTTTGTTAGTGGGGCAATTGTGAGCTCTGGTTAGAGTTTGAGTTGTTCTGGTTACAGAAGTTTGGGGGTTTTTTTGGGCACTGAATGAGGAAGGGTGGATATGTTCCTTCAACACCTGATTCTCCTAGTTGGAAAGCAGCTCCCATCTGTACCCAGAAGTTTTTTTCTTTTTAATTATTTTAAATACTTGAAGGGATGCTTTGCATATAGGTGATGGTCTCACCTTCATGAATCCATAGGTTGAAATGAATCCGTTTACCCCAGAGAAACTTTGGACCCAGGAGGGTAAGAGGTTCCCTTAGTTTTCACCAAATAGATGAGTAGCCAAGTCATTTCTGAAAAGTCTTCCATGGATTGATTAATGGATCAATTTCCCATTAACCTTTAGTAATAAAATCCATGATGCTAGAGAGAGTAAGGTTTGGGAATCTCTACATTTTAGTTCATCTCCCACTTGTGCAATTTCTTTCCTTCCTTCAATGAGTATTTATTATGTCTGAGGCACAGGGAGGAAGCAATTTACATAAAAGAATTTTGTGGAAGGAAGCAGGGCAAACGAAGCTCAGGATGCCTCACATTTTCCTGCTGTGTAACCAGGGTTTGCTTCTATTTTAGATTTATCTCCATTTTTGTGAGTGTGTAAATGAAAATACCAAAAGAAGAAAATAAAGTCTGGGGCCAGAGAATGGCTGCCATGAATAGTAATTAGTTTTAATTTCCCCTTCATTCCACCTGAGGGCTTTATCCAGCTTGTAATTATTCTGCAGTGTCTTCAGAACAAAGGGATGTTAGCTCTTGGATTTGTGGAACAATTGACAGCTCAACCACAGCAGATAATTAGGACTTGAAATAGTCCCCGCTCAGATGACCCTGGCAGCCAGTCATCTTTCTCTGCCGCCCCATCTTCTCCTGATCCAAGGTCAGCAGCAGGTCAGGTTCAGATGCAGAGAGACTTCATACTACTACTTCCCTTCATGTACCCTCCGACTTGCTCTTTCCAGTTTTTGTCTCAGTTCTATAACCCAGGACCTGGCTTTGAACTTTGGCCAATCGCTCAAGCATTCTGAGCCCGAGCTTCCTGGGGCAAGATGGGGCTAACGCACCCACAGTCTGATGTACTCCTGAAAGAGATGAGGTCAGGGCGCCCCCGTCCCCCGGACTCTAGCCAAGCCTCCTCTTGGGCTGTGTTTGGGTCCCTCCGTGTACAGAGCACAGAGGGCGTCCTAGGCAAATGTACTCTCTTCCGTATCAGGCAGAGCTTTGACTTCTGCCCTTCTAAAGCGCACTGTGTGAATCTCAAGAAGCCCTTTGCCGGGCTTCCCTGGTGGCGCAGTGGTTGAGAGTCCGCCTGCCGATGCAGGGGACACGGGTTCGTGCCCCGGTCCGGGAAAATCCCACATGCTGCAGAGCGGCTGGGCCCGAGAGCCGTGGCCGCTGAGCCTGCGCGTCCGGAGCCTGTGCTTCGCAACGGGAGAGGCCACGACAGTGAAAGGCCCGCGTACCGCAAAAAAAAAAAAAAAAAAAAAAAAAAAGTCCTTTGCCTTTTTTATCTTAAAGCTACAGGTGGGCCAGGTGAGAAAACCTGCCCAAGATTATAGCTCCAATCAGAACCAGGGCCAGGCCTCCAGCCCTTCTGCGGAGTTCACAACCCAGCCTCTTTCCTCTGTATCTCCATTTTATCCCTGTGGGGGGGCACGAAACCCAAAGGGACCCGCTTTAGTGGTTGAGATATTAGTGAGAACTCAACAACAGAACAAACACAAACAGCAACAACAAACAAAACGAGAACGCTCCAACTGACGCTGGAGAAGATGCTCCAAGGACCTTCCGCCTTCTGAACCCTTCGGTTTAGATCATCAAGGCAGACGGCCCATCCAGACCCATCTGCTCCTGGACTTGCTGTATCCTCAGCTACTGCAGTCCCCACTGCAGCTCTGCCCTGTGGCCCTCACCAAACACTAACCTCTTGTGGCCAAAACGAGTGACAAGTATGGTGGGACGGGGCAGCATCCAGCGTGCACCTTGCTCACTCTGCGACTCCTGGTGAAATCGGGATGGCGTCCTGGAGGCGGGGCTTAATGATGCCGCACAGCGCCGCCTCTGGTCACCTGTGGGACTGCAGGCTCAGCGGTGGGAAAGCACGCCAAGTTGCCCGCTCAGCTGCCTCCCCCTCCCCAAATGTCTCCAACCCACAGCCAACACCATTGCTCCCGCTCTCAGGGGATCCCGTGGTGGCAGCTCCTATAAGCTCCCTGGTTACAGCCTTTCAATGTCCCTGAGGTAAAAGCAGAGCCTTTAACGTGCAACAGCGGTAGAAACTGGGCAACTACTTTGCAAAGAGCGCCCACAGTGGGCGGCAAGACATAGTCAAGGTCAGAGGAAGGCAAGGGGTCATCTTCCCCTTCCCTGAACCAGAGTAAGGGTCAGCCTGTGGTTAGGGTCAAAGGTGAGAAGAGACGTGAAAAGGTGGTGTAAATGGGAACGCGTGAGACAGGCTCTTGGAATGGTTGTTATCCTAAAATCTTCAACTAAATCCTGTGCTAGGCAACCAGCCATGGAGGTGACTGCCACAAGGTCAGAAGCAGCAGATTTTACTCAGACGGCTGTGGAGTTCCCAGACCACAAACCTCAGCAGAGACAAGGAGACAATTTAGTGGCCCTGCCCTTCCCTCAATTGAAACATAATTGCAAAGGGCACGTTCAGCACATTCTATGCTCTCCCTGTCACACACCTGTTTCCACTTCCCCATGTTGACGGCCTAACCTCCAATGTAACTGTATTTGGAAATATTGTCTTTATGGAGGTAATTAGGGTTAAATGAGGTTATAATAGTGGAGCCCTGATCCAAGAGGATTAATCTCCTTATAAGAAGAGACACCGAAGGGCTCCCTGCCTTCCCCACTGTGTACACACACCAAGGAAGGTCCATGTGAAGACACAGCAAGAAGGTGACCAGGTACAAGCCAAGAAGAGCTCTCACCAGAAACCAAACAGGCCAGAACCTTGCTCTTGGAATTCTAGCCTCCAGAATTGCAGGAAAATAAATTTTTGTTGTTTAAGCCACCCAGTCTGTGGTGTTTTGTTATGGAAACTTAGCTGATTAAGATAAAGGTTAAAGGCGGGAGACACTTGTCCAAGTTGGGGGACAAGAAATGGGACTGGAGTAAAGACAGTAGCCTGTAGAGCAGATGGGAGATGGTAACCTGTTTTCACAAAAGACCTGGACACAGTGAGGTACCATCACGCCACTCGGGGTCAGTGCTTTCTCAGAGGCACCCCGGCTTTCATGCTTTTAGACATTTGAATTCCTCTCCTAGAGTAACTAAAGCCATAAGGAAGTACCAACTTTGGATACCTCTGCTCCATGTTTTACAGTGTTCTTAACAGTGGTAAAATTAACAGTGATATTCTCCCAACATTCTTACATCTATCATCTCAGTTAACTCTCAGAGAAGACCTCTGAAGTAAAAGACTTAATTTTTTATCCCTCAAACTTCTAGAATGTTCGAAACCACATGACAAAAAGCTTGCATGCTTGAAATGCAACTGGAATTATAGGACAAAGGGAACGAAAAGTAGCTCAGAGCCAAGTGATTTCCAAGAGCAAAGGTTTTTCCTGAAGGTGGAGGTGGCTTTCCTGAGGGGCTTTGCTCTTATGGAGGGGAAGTGGGACGAGATGGATGACAAGGGAACAGTGCAGCAGGAGACAAATCCTTCTGGGGTCTGGTCTTGTCAGGAGCTATCACAGCAGCAGTTGGACTTTTTGGTCCAGGAAGCTGCCCTGAAGTCCCATGAGACACTTTCTTCCCTGTCAGGGGCCTCCCCCTCACCAAGGACATTGTAAAAACATGACATTAAGGATCTCATTTTGTTGACAGCACTGCAGCTGAATGCTAGATAACACAGTCACTTATTTTCCAGAATACAGGCTTTATTTCTGAGGAAGCATATTTCCTGTAGGAATACTAAATTCCTACTGAGATTTGCCTTTGGAATGGACAACACACCAAGCTACATCACCAGACACCCAGCTCCATTATAACTGTCCAGGAATGCATGCTCCCTGAGTGTGGAACGATTCGTTACTGATTAATTAGCAAAAGCCTTTTGAGTCAGGGATGGTTTAATCAGTAAGTGTGCGCTGTGCTATCGTGTGCATTCATGAAGACTGAAAGTTCCAGCCTTTTCCCCCTGAAACTCCCAAGTCTCATTTTATCAAGGACTCAATGTAGAGCAGAATAAACCACACATTCAAAATTTATGGGAAATAAAACCTTCTGGCAATGGAAAGGTACACTTTATTTTCTGGGGTCATAGAAGTCTTCATGAGCAAAGGAGAAAAAAAGCATTTTCAGTAAATAGTATTCATCATCTCAGGACCCTGCCCTTTACTCTGGGAGAATAATTGTTTTTCACTCTGAGAATGACTAACAGGGATATTCCAATTCTGTCTCTGCCTTCCATACAAAGGCATGCAGACATTATGCTAGAATTTTTATGCTGAGAAGTTATATTGTTTGGCAAATTAAGAAAATGGAAACATGACACACCTGTCACCTACCACCACTGTTATTACCATAATCACTCATGTTAAAAACGAGTTCTTGTTTTTTTTTTTTTTTTTGCGGTACGCGGGCCTCTCACTGTTGTGGCCTCTCCCGTTGCGGAGCACAAGCTCTTGGACGCGCAGGCTCAGCGGCCATGGCTCACGGGCCCAGCCACTCCGCGGCATGTGGGATTTTCCCGGACCGGGGCACGAACCCGTGTCCCCTGCATCGGCAGGCTGACTCTCAACCACTGCGCCACCAGGGAAGCCCAACAAGCTTCTGTTTTGGATTTCTATTGGGGGGCAGGGTGATGGGAGGGATGGGGACTCGAGCTTTTGTCCTGGAATTTTTGCCTGAGCAAATCCTTATGAACGTTTCAATCACAAAGAAAGCAAACTTACAAGGTGAAGGAGGAAGAAGCTGCTACGGCTGAGGTTTGGCGGCTGATCAGGGAGCACAGTCCACTCTTCCAAGTCTCCGAGGAGTGCCTTGCTCCTTTCCGGAAGGACTGAGCTCCTCCCTCCCTTAAGGCGTTTTGCGGAATCACCCATCAAAGCCCATCAGCTGCCCCTGCATTTCCAGGTGGTGTGCATTTGGCTCAGATGGGCCTGGAGCATGGCGGATCCCTGTGAGCTGACATGATCCAAACACTGCTCCCTGTTTTGAAGACCATGAGCTGATCTTGGTGAATTTATATTTAGTGATGTCAGGGGCTAAAGTCAGTTAAAAAAAGATTTGAATGTAAGGGGATAGAGCCTTTTAGGAAGCAATTTGACAATAGCTAACAACAAATATAAAAAGGTTCATGTAGGGCTTCCTTGGTCGCGCAGTGGTTGAGAGTCTGCCTGCCGATGCAGGGGACACGGGTTCGTGCCCCGGTCCGGGAAGATCCCACATGCCGCGGAGCGGCTGGGCCCGTGAGCCATGGCCGCTGAGCCTGCGCGTCCAGAGCCTGTGCTCCGCAACGGGAGAGGCCACAGCGGTGAGAGGCCCGTGTGCCGCAAAAAAAACCCTAAAACAAACAAAAAGGTTCATGTATTTTGACTTAGTAGTTTTATTTCTAAGAATTTATCCTAAGAAAATAAGTAAGCTTACATTCCAGGACTTATTCATTCTGGTGTTGCTTATAATTGCAAAAATTTGAAACGACCCAGTTGCCTAATAATTGGAGGTTAGTTAAATATATTATAATAAATTCATCTGATGGAATGTTCCACAAAGACTTGGGAAACACCATATAGTTTTAAAAAACATAAAAATAATATTTACAGTATAATTGTCATTTTGTAAGGAAATATACATGCATTTAGAATCGAATAACAGACATATAACCAAATTCAAATAGAATTCTGAGTGATGAGATTATGGGTGATTTTATAATTTTTCTATAACCAATATTTATACCATTTGTATTCAATATCATAATGTTATTTGAAAATGGTTCCACTCATATGCTGGCTTTAAGTTCTCATTCCTGAGAGAGAACCTGGCCTTTCTGGGGCTAGCATGGACCCACCCAAAGTTGGAATTAGTAAAAAGAGAACTGGGGAGCTGGAAGAGAGGGGAGTGAATGTGGTGGGAATGGCAGAAGTTGGGGTTTGGGGTTCTTTACAGGGCAGCATTGGGCAGGGTTGGTGGGAGGGAGAAAGGCGCTGACTCAAAGTTCCCTGTGGGGAAGTGAGGTGACTTCCTTTCTGGGAGGATGGGAAGGTCAGCATGTCCTGCCAGGGGCCGCCATCCTCTGACATGGGGTTATCATGAGTGTGGCAAAAACCCAACCACCCTACATCCTGAGGAATGAGGTCAAGAGGTGAAGGAGGCAGCCCACAAAGGCACACGATTGCTCCATAGTCCCTGGGTGCCCCTGAAGTGACTGTCACCTCGGGAGATGTGAGTTTATTTTCTCACAATCCAGGCCCCACTCGCCTGGACCAGAATGACACCAACTGTGGAGGCGTCATGAACGGGTCAGGGTCAATCACCGGTGATCCTGCTGACCCCTAGGCCTCTCACCCCAAGGTCAGCCCAATTTGTGATAGGCTGTGAGCCAGGAGGAAGATAATAGCGATGATTCTTATATGCACTTCACGGTTTACACATATTCCCCGTGAGGGTCCAGGTGAGGAGCTGTAGCATTCCTTTCAGAGAACAGACATTTACAATCTGAGAAGAGCCACGCTGAGGGCTCTGGGTCTCAAACTCCATCTGTGACACCCTCTGCTGCTTTCTGGTGGCTGGGATTATATTCAGCAAATGCAGATGGGCAGCTGTTCTTTCAGCTACCATAAAATGGAGGGAAGAACAGTGGTATTAATGAAGACTTAACTGCCCCTTTAAAATGAATCTGGGAAGTACTAATGAATAACTTTGTAGATTCACTTAAGTCAACACCAGGAACCCAGAAGAGAGAATCAGCCATTTAGTGTAGACCTGCCAAAGGCAGGTGAAATGGATGTTCCTCACGCAGACTCAGTGTCTGGATGGTCATCACCTGGTTGAATTTTCATTTGAAAATCAATGTTTTTGGAAAGCACATGACTTAAGGTCATGAAATTCAGCCTCTGACCCAGCATAGCATCCCTACAGCCCACCAGCCAGCCTCTGTTGAATACCCCCTGTGATGGGGACCGTGCTGCCTCTCCAGGAGAACGGTTCATGTTTGCATAGGTATGGCAGGTAGAAAGCATGCCCACGGGACGGCAGTGTGAGGGTCATAAAAGAGCACTGGCTTGAAGGGAACGTGCCTCAGTTTCAGAGGTGGAGGGCAGGTGGCTGTAAGGATACCACATAGGATTACTATATTCAAATTTTAGAATTGTTTTAATCCTGATGAGCAAATACTATGTAGGAGATACAGAAGTGCTTGCATAGCCTTCTTTGCTAGTGAGAGTGGTGCTGGGTAATAATACTGGTCTAGTACATGGTTCATTATTTTGTAGATAAAACTAGATTCCTACTTCCCATTGACTTCTGTTAGCTTCTCATGCAAAGCTTTAATTATAGTATATACAGTACATCCATCTCAGCTCCTCTACTAGACAGTTTTTGCCCTCAAGGAATTGATAATCATAATCTAGACTTGGTTGGCAGCAGACTGTATGTAGGAAGCCAAGTGGAGTTACAGGTTCATTTATTCAGTTTGTTACTTACTATTTTATGAATAGTATGTGTCTCCCCGATTGGATTGCATATTCCTTGACTGTAGATCCAACACTGAGCACACACAGTACCTCACCAGCATGTGCTTGGTAATTATTTGTAGAAAACTGCATTGTACGTAGCACACTGAACAGGTGTTGAAGAATTAATACAATTAAAAATGACCAGCAAGCCAATCGTTTTATGTTAATAAAACATCATAGTTTGAAGGGTACACTGCATTTATTTAACCCCATAAATTATAACATCTTAACACATGTAAAATTTTTGTATTTTTAAAGTGCTTTGAAAGATATTTATTTTTTTTAACAAGTGGAAAACAATGTTCTTTAAAAGACATCAAACTTTTAGTGGAAAGTGATATTACCAGAAGCATGTAAGGATTTGTTCATCCTCTTCAAGAAATGGGATTTTATGTAAAATATATATGTAGCACTGAATGCCAAAATGATGGGTATGTGTGGCTGGAATTAAAAATGAGATTTGCTGATAAACCCATCGGGATGGTGTCGTAAGTGAGAACGACCTTGAGAGGGGAGAGGGAGGGGTGTTGGGTAATCAGTGCTTCCAGAGGTGAACTTCCCTGCCTTGTGATGGGTTTGAGTTAGTGGTCAGGACAGTGGCCATTCAGACTGACAGTCCCCCGAACTTCTGCAGCTTCGGTGACAGGGACAGGAATGTGGTTGACTTGAATATTCTTCAGGCAGCCAAAAAAGGATCTCCACACGGGAAGCTTCAGGGTTTTTAAATTAGCTGAAAGACAAAAGGAGAGGCATTTGATGGCTCATTCATACTGTCAAGTGAACGCACTCCGTTAAGAAACGGTCTTATTAGAGCTAAAGGGACCCAGGCTCTCAGTCCACCCAGTCCTCTCCTGCTTTAAGCAGGCACCCAGCACAGCCGCTGCTGTGAAAGGTCAGCCACAAGGCTACTCTGCACATCCTTCAGAGAAGGAGATTCCACAGCCCAAATCAATAGATAATGACTCTGAACTCTAGTGCTTTTCATGGGTCATGGAAGACCTATAAAATTAACCACCAGACCATTTGGAGGCACATAAATCAATGAAGGCTGACAAGGCTCTTTCCAGGCAAAATTCCAGTCTTGAACTTGACTCTGATTCGCCTGACTCTGATCACCCTGCCTGATTCCCCCATTCTGGCTCCACACAGCTTAATAAGTCACCAAAACTAAGTGCCTGGAGGGGAGAGACCAGAGTCTCAGGCCCTTTTCTGATTCTTTATGATATCAGGCTTCTAGGTTCATGCAGGCTCTTAGGAGAGGCTTATAAATTATAGGCTTGGGGGGCTTCCCTGGTGGCGCAGTGGTTGAGAGTCTGCCTGCCAATGCAGGGGACACGGGTTCGTGTCCCGGTCTGGGAAGATCCCACATGCCGCGGAGCGGCTGGGCCCGTGAGCCATGACCGCTGAGCCTGCGCATCTGGAGCCTGTGCTCTGCAACGGGAGAGGCCACAACACTGAGAGGCCCGCGTACCGCAAAAAAAAAAAAAAAAAGATAGGCTTGGGACAAGAGGAAGCAGCAGCCACGTGGCCTGGGCTGCTGGGAAACGTTCTGTTGCTGGCAGTCGGGTTTCCCCACAAGCTGGAGAAAGAGTCTCACTGTCTACACGGTCCAGCCAACGGCTGCCCTGCTGATAACCCAACAAATGTGATGCCCCCACCCACGGGTTAAGATGGAGATGTTAAGAGTTGACGTGGGACAACATGGGTGTAGAAGTCAGCACAGGAGTTACCTGGGACACCTCCAATGTGCAGATGCTCCTGCGTGCGGGCAGTGGGGACGGGGTGCCGTCCAGCGGTGGAACTATGGTCTGCGTCCAGTTTCAGGTGCAGGATGTGCTGTTTTATGGTGACTGCAGGGAAAGAAAGCAGGTCAGGTCTATCACCTGAGAGCCCTGCCCACTGTATAATGTCTACACCGTGCTTCACCATCGGCTTCTTTCTCACTCACTCCTGTTGGACCTGAGGGAGCGCGGCTCGCAGGAATTCCATCAACCTAAGCACAAATTCAACTAATTTCTCCCCACCAGGTGCTGTTTAGGTGCTTCCACATATATTACGGAATTTAACCCTTAAAATGAATCTGTGAGGAAGATATCATCACTCCCGTTTCTCAGATAAGAGACTGTGACCCTCAATCATTGAGGAGCTTGGCAACATGGCTTGGTTATAAATTAAACAAGTTGGGGTTCAAGCCCTGGTTTCCTGTCTCCAGAGGCCAGTGCTTATTTCATGTGATCTCTGGTCCTTTCCAAGAAGACACTGACTGACTGCTGAAAACGGACTCCAAAGACAGTGGCTTTTGACCCTCCCAAATAAAAGTCCTCCAGCGTCAACAATCTTAACCAACTGCAATGCAGTTAGCTTTCAAATTAGCCAAGAGGCAGCTACTTTTAACAAAAGGTATTTTAGCCAATACAGGTTAATATATCTCCAAACTTGTGTGCTCAAGTTATTCCTAAAATAGCAGATTCGACCTGAGAGTTTATGCCTGTTCCCCGTCAAGTGGTTTGTCTAAATCGTTGGCATTAATATTAAATGTTGTTGAAAAAAATAACCCAACAATGAACTTTACCGATAGTAAGAGCAAACATTTACTGAGCACTTAGGACGTACTGGACACTGCTAAGCACTTCACACGCATTATCCCATTAGTTTTCACAACCTTGGGAGGTGTACACTATTTTTACCTCCATTGTACAGATGAGAAAACTGAAGATAAAGAGAAATTAAGTAGCTTGCCCAAGGTCTCACAGGGCTGGAACTGAGACCTGACCTCTGTTCTCTTTGACTTCAGAGGCAAAATCTCAATCACAGTGTTATGCTACCTTGAAAACAAACATAGCTTATCGGTTTGCTGGGTTCCACACCGCCCCCCCCCCCAAAAAAAACTCAGTGTGTTATGGAGAACTGGAGCCGTGAATTACATAAATACGACTGGAGTTGAGAATAGACATGTTCCCAGCACCTTAACCTGGTGGGCCGACCCTGGTCAGACGCTAATGGATGGATGAACTGAGGGAGCGTTTGGGATGTTCGAGTCCAGATGGAAAGGGAGACTGTTTCAGTCTGTGAACAATAGGCTACTGGACGTCATACCTGTCACCGAGTGCCACTGTCCATCACACAGAGATTGCTTTGGTGTGACCGATGTCAGGATCCCACCTGCCTCGCTGCCCACAGAGGCCGTGACCTGGAACACACATGCATTTTCCTATTTCCTTCAGAAAGGCAGGTGGGGCCCACTTCCTGCCATCTTCCCTTCCCAGCCCTTGCACCCTGACCGCCCAGGAGCACTTGAAACATGGGTACACCCTCCCGCACCAGGTGACCGTAGAGGGACAAAGGCTTTGCAGGAATCTCTCTGTTGCACCCCTTTCCAGGCAAGTGAGCTGCAAACCCAGGGCCTGGCCTGAAGTTACTGCCAAAGGTAAGGAGCCTTTCCCACTGACTCCCTACCCCGGTCCCATCAGGCCTGACTCAAAGGTTACTGATTAGCACCGAAGATCTGCCTTAGTTATTAGCATGTGACAGTAGCTCTGTTTAGGAGGACGTGTACAATTTGGAAGGCAAAAACGTTGGCTGAGGCCTATACCCGGCTGCAAGGGGCAGCCAATTATAATAATTCCACGAACGCAGGACTTAAAGAGGGTTCTCGTCCAAGGAATTCAGCAAGCTAACTGACTGAGTTTGCACTGGGCACGTGTCAGGGGTCAGGCACTCAACGTGCTGTTGTGCAGAATCCCGCATTCCCACTCTGGGCCAGGATTCTCCAGGGGCTGAATCAAGGTCAACGAAATGAGAGGGCTAAAATCAGCATGTTGATAAGTAATTTACATCTAATTTGCATGTAAGCAGACAGTGCAGCCTTTTCTCGGGCAATTTTCAAGCTAAACAGTGTCACAGCTGTTAGGAAGGTTATCAGGTCTTGATTTCGTTTTGGGGGGAATCTTTCCTATCCAGAAGCTCTCACCAAAGATGCTCCCCAACCCCTCCCCTAAAAAGCCAGCTTTGTCTGAACCACCGTTAAGCGTAGTTCCCTGCTTCTCGGGCCCGCAAGAGGCCTGCTCAGACTTAAAGCTGTAACTTAACTGAAAAGTGTCCAAGAGTTCTGACTACTGTATTTTATTCTGAGAGTTTTCCCTCACATTCAATAAACTGGAAGGATAAAGGTAAAAGAAAATGGTATATTATCAATCTTTGCTTTTAAGGCCTTAACTAAGAGAGGCTTCCCGGAAGGAGTCGGTTTGAAAGAGATTGTTTTGAAAAGGAAAGAGATTAAAAGTGGGCGATGAACATAAGATATTGAGTAGGCCTGTGAGCAATGGGAAAGATGGAGCAGCAAAAGCACATGGCTGAAGAAGGAAGCCAGGAAAAGCTAAAGGAAGGCTGGGTGGAGACCCTGTGGCCAGCTTGGCTGCAGGGGCCAGAAGGGCTCGGTGAGCTGTGTAGAGAGGATAAAGGGAATCTGAAACGGGCCCAGCGGATGTGGGGCATGGGCAAGGGTGTGACATGGTGTAGACGGCTGGTGAGAAAATCCATCCCATGAACTCTGGTGCTGCCCTTATAAATAAAAGTAGAGGTGTGACAAGGGTGAAGGGGAGGTGAGAAAAATGAACATTTATTGAGTATATGGCAGCTTCTCTTCTCTTGACAAAAACCCTTAAATATAAGCATCATTCTCCACATTTTAAAGATAAAGAAATTGAGTCTGAGAGAGGTTAGGTAACTTCCCGAGGGCCCTATAACTAAGTGGTGGAGCCGGAATTCAGCCCAGCTTGTTTGAATTTGCCCAATTTTAAAGATGAAGAACAGAAAACATGATGACCAAATTACTTAAGGAAAAGGGTAAGTTAGCCCTGAAGTCAGGCCTCTTAAATACAAGATTGGATTCCACTCTCTACCGTAACTCCACCTACCATGGTCTCCAGAAGTGGAATCTGGTTCTAATATAAATTCACACACCCTTCCCATGTCATCCGACAGCTACACACCTTTCCTGCCTCCATATAAACAGATAAGTGCTCCCCGGGTTGCCTTCCGATGTGAATTAGAATTCCAGTGAGACTTCTCGGGCGAATGCTGAAAACAAGCTTAAATTTTGGCCCCAAAAGCACGGAGTTGGCTTTCAAAACAAAAATAAACAAGTAATAGTTTAAACATCATTCCAAAAAAAGGATAAGAGTTCTTCAGAATCAAATCTATAAAGATATAAAGCCTTCCAAACTGCTCCTTACCTAGGATGACATGACCTCCTTCTTGAGAAAAATAGATGCCTTTCTCCAAGCAGGGAGACACCCCAAAGCTTGCAGAAGCGGTGTCCAGGGGTTTCAAATCCATCTGAAAGTTCCTCAGGCATCCCACAAAACTGTTTTGGGGGAGGGTCTGCAACAAAGCAGAAGAGAAAGCAAACTGTATTACCCACAACTCACAGAAATCCATGCGCAGCCAAGGTTAAGGGCAGGGGCAGTTGTCCAAAAGAGGAGGAAGGAGGGGGATTCATCCATCCTGCTTCCAAGAGTCAGGTGGGCCTGACTGGCTCCATTTTGGCTCCCTCCATGGTGCCAAAAAACCCAGATACCAGGTGTTTGGTGGGTGGTCGAAGTTTGAATGTGCCACCAAACCAAGGGCAGGGGCAGTGGAGATGGCTACCTAGCGTGGAAACAAGAATACAGAGGGTGACTTGACCCTGGACCACAGTCAGAGCTGCAACAGGGGAAATTTCCACCTTGCTGTTCACAGATCTCACCGTCTCTTTGCAGGTACAAAATACTTCTTAGGGTTTCATGAGCCCGTGTGATAGCTTAATGCAGGGCGGCTGGCTGAAAAAAGAGGCCAAAACATTCCTAAAATAATGAAGGGTAAGAAAGCTCCCTACACTGTTGGGCCCAGTGCACCATCAACAAATCACGAATGCCACAGGGTCAAGATCAGACACAGGGTGCGGGATCAGGGGGCTTGCATGGAGCCCCCATGGCTGCCGAAAGCTGGCCTGAAACAAGGGCTCCTCACCTGGGGCTCAGGGATGAGCTTCTGGGGTTCTCTGACCCCTTAAATTATATACCAGATGTCTGTGTATTTTCCTGGAGAAAGGGGCTATAACTTTCATGAAATTCTCAAAAAAGTTAATAAATCACTGAATAAAATCCCTCTACTCTCTTCTGGAGTAAATGCCTTTAGGACTCTGGAATCCTACACGACGGATGCAAGACATGGTAATTTTAAGGGAATCTAGTGGTATTACAGATGCATGTGGTATCAGCGTCAACAACAAAGTACTGATTGGGGCCCCTAAGAAATGTTAGTTTCTTCAGATTTGCCATCATGTATAACAAAGAGTCTGTATCTGACACCACGCTCTGGCTCTCCAGTTCAGGCCATAACCTAACATGGAATCACCAAAGACTGGCTGCAAGTTTTGGTATTTGGAGGCAGCCACTGGTTGATTGGATGTTGCCTGCCCTTTGAAAGGATATGGAGGAGGGTATTCGGTGGTTTGCACCCTCAGTTTGAAGGAAGGCTGCGAACAGGACCTTGCTTGTAAAGGATGTTGTAAATGGGGTGCTACTGATTGTCTCAGATTTTAGAATGTTGAGTGTGATTTATCCAAGTCAAAAGAGCACCCAGGGCTTCCCTGGTGGCGCAGTGGTTGAGAGTCCGCCTGCCAATGCAGAGGACGCGGGTTCGTGCCCCGGTCCGGAAAGATCCCACATGCCGTGGAGCGGCTGGGCCCGTGAGCCATGGCCGCTGAGCCTGCGCGTCCGGAGCCTGTGCTCCGCAGCGGGAGAGGCCACAGCAGTGAGAGGCCCGCGTACCGCCAAAAAAAAAAAAGAGCACCCAAATTGTGCCCCTGAATCACTACCCCATCCTGTGATTTCTCTGAGAGGGAAAAAGGTACAGAGGTTGCAGAAAAGCAAACATTGAGTATCCTGTTTAGCAATTATTAATATGTTATACGTTATATATGTATTAGATACCATAATACATATACTATATTACGTTATACATTATTTATGATACATATATAAAAGTTATTACATACAACAAAGTAAAACAGTACTTTGACTTGCTGGGGCTTTGGCCCAAACCACAGTGCAAAACTCAAGTGGGCCAGGCTGAGTCCTGTGGAGATACCAAGGTCAAGGCCAGGTTAGCCTGACCACCTAGACTCCACGCTGGCAGAAGTGACCTGCTTTGATTACGTCCATTTCTGGCCCAGATTTGAGTCTCGGCCCTTTCCCCCAGCTGCTAGCACACATCACACCAGAATGGGCACCAGCGGAGTGGGAAGGGGCAGGAGGGGCTCAGCGCCTGGCAGCGCATTTGGAGGAGGACAGTTCCTGGGCCGGAGCTGTTGACGGGCCATCTTCACTTTGTGTGCAAAAAAGGCAAATCTGGGAGAAGAGTGACAGGCGGGTTCAGCCACCCCAAGTAATCAGGGGCAGTGAGCCCTCTGGCCACGTGGAGAAGACAGGGGGAGGGCACCCACAGAACGCCACCCTGGGGCCACGGTCCCATCGGAGCCTTTGAACCTGACAAATCCTGGTACGCACCCCTCCTTCTTGGGGACAGACAGACTTGTGACTTTCTCCTTAGCCCAAATTTTCCCCAAGTTTGGTTCTTGAGATAATTTTATTTCAGTCACCAAATAACATTAAAATACAGATTCAGTTATTAAAATAAAGTATTTTGATATCCTTGAATATATGGTATAATTATAAAGTTTATAGGGTGACTTGTTCTTATCTGTGGCTCTGAAGCATAACTATTTACCTTTGGTTTCCCTGAAGGAGACGATCCCAGGTAAACTGGTGCTCTGAGGCTGACAGTGGAATTTCCAGGCAAACTTCCCTCCTGGGCCCTCAGACCATCCACAACCAAGCGCCCCCTTTCTCCATCTTGCCCAAATGCCACCTTAAGGATAAAGAAAATACGTTAATCGTATTCTTACCTTTGACAACTGGCATTGTAGTTTATTAGTGGTCACAGGAAATTTTTTTTTAAAGTTTTTCTGTCCCTTCAAGTAGCTTTGAAAAATCAGAGTTTTCACCACAGTATCATCATCGTCATTTTGTGAGATTATGTCAGATATTAAACAGAGTGAGCTTAAAACATGAACTAAAACAAGATTTCTCAAAAGTGAACAAAGATGTATGTGACTGGAAACTTATACAAAAGATAAATAACTGAAGAACCAAAGGATCATAAATAAACATACATCCATGCAACAGAGAGGAAGGAAGAGAGTGTGCAGAGCTGAGACGGGAGAAAGTCACATGCTCCTCTGAGCAGGGGTCCTGGAGCAAGGGGCCAGTGGCTACTCCTCTCCCAACAAGAGGATCAAGTGTTTTAAACTCTTCACTAAAAGTCAGGATCCCTGGGCTCTGGTGTGGACTCTGCCACCTCATGGCTACGAGACTATTCACTAATGACTCCCCAGTGTAGATGCCCAGCTGTGACCTCTGGCCTCTACTATCCACTGACTCCTGGGCTTGAATGTCTGATAGGCAGCTCAACCGCAGGATGTTGACAACAGAGTTCCCACTCTTGCCTAGCAACACCTACCTGCTGCCCATCTTCTCCCTCTCAGCAAAGCTTCCACTATTGACCCAGTCACTGGTCCAAAATCACACAACTTGATGTTGACTCCTCTCTTTCCATCAGCCAAAGCTCTTGGCTCTGCCTGTAGAACACATCCTGAGTGGTCTACTCTTTCCCCCTCTACCTCAGCCTCTTGAACTAAAGGCAATAGCATCCATCTGGTCTACTTACTTCTATTTTTACTCCCTTTTAGACACTTCAGCTAAAGAGGGTTTTGAAAATATCAATCTGTTTGTGTAATGCTTTTTTAGTTTTAGACTCTCTAAAAGCTTCAGAGAGACTCAGAATAAAATCCCAAATCCTCACCTTGGCCTTCAGTGCTTAAATGACCTGGGCCTGCACCTCACTCTTTTTTAAAATTAATTAATTAATTTATTTTTGGCTGCGTTGGGTCTTCGTTGCTGTGCATGGGTTTTCTCTAGTTGTGGCGAGCGGGGGCTACTCTTCATTGCGTTGCGCTGGCTTCTCATTGCGGTGGCTTCTCTTGTTGCACAGCACGGGCTCTAGGCGTATGAGCTTCAGTAGTTGTGGCTCACGGGCTCTAGAGCACAGGCTCAGTAGTTGTGGTGCACGGGCTTAGTTGCTCCATGGCACGTGGGATCTTCCTGGACAAGGGCTTGAACCCGTGTCTGCTGCATTGGCAGGTGGATTCTTAACCACTGTGCCAGCAGGGAAGTCCCCCTGCCTCACTCTTGAATCCCACTTCTTATCCTTTCTGTTCTGTTCATTCAGCTAATTCCTAACTTAGGGTCTTTGTACTTGCTGTTCCCTCTGCCTGGAAATCCTTCCTATAACTTTATATGATTGTTATATGATTGTCGTCCCTTGGAAGAGGCCTTCTTTTACTGTCCTATTTGAAACAGTCTCCCTACTCAGCCACTTCCTTACCTTGCTTTAGTGTTTTCTCAAAGCAGTAGCTGACATTATATTGGGGATTTTTTTGTTTATGTGCTCCAGGATGGTGGCTTATTACATATTTGTTGAACGACTGAGTGAGTGTAACTTGTCAAGTCACTTAAGTTTTCTGAGTTCCAATTCCCTCGTCAGAAAACAAAAGTACATAGGTCCCTTCTTGCCTTAAACTGTATTTCTTTAACGCTGGGATGCCTTCAGGCAAGAGCTGAGATGCTAGGGATGTGGGTGCTTACACCTGGGCTACAGAGAAGGCATTCCAGACTCACAGGGGGCCTGGAGACTGGAAACTGTCCTGAAGGAGAGAAATGGTCCAGGGAGCAAAGGGTGGGAATAGGCAAGGGGAGTGGTGCAGCCCAGGGAGGTGCATGGGGGGTTGGGGGTGGCGGGTAAAGAAGCAGGGAGGAAAGCCCGTCTCGGCATGTAGGATGACATCCACACATGGCGCGTTCAGGAGTCTCTGGGGCTGAGGCGCTGGGGCGCTCAGTGCCTCTGACCACATGAGCTCTCCCAGTACTTGTGCCCTCTTGCCGGGAAGAACGCTGAGACTCCCGTCTTCAGCTATTCAGCAGTGAACTTGGCCCCAGCGGAGGCTCTAGGGCAGTCCCAGCTCTCACCGTGTGCCACTTCCCGTCACTGCACTTCTCTTTGCTTTTGAGCTTCAGTTGTTTCCCTCCTGCCCCCAGTGCAAAGACCAGGCGTCCTTTCGAAAGATAAAGAGCCATAAAGGAGTTCTTAGTGCCTGTGTAAAACACGAGCCCTCTGGACGCCGTTGTCTGCAAGTCCACGGCAAACTGTGACCTGTGGGGAAAAGAAAGCAAAAGGCGAAGAAGGGAGATAAGAGGTTTTTAGTGTTTCTTCAAATCTCCATAGCTGGGAGAGACCGTGAGGAACAAAACCCTACACCTCCTTATTTAAATGAATAAACTAAGGCACTTCTTGATTAAACGACCCGTCTCTTTGGGAAGTTTTAAAAGCCATTGTATTTCAGCTGCTAAAAGTTTTGTTGTATAATTTCCTTACCGTATTGGGAAATAAGAGGAAGTTTTATGACAAACTCAGCTAGTGGCGTTAAGTCCCAGCACATGGCAAGAAGGAAGATGCCTTACTTAAAAAAAAAATCTACATTTTAGAAAATTACGGTAAAATATACCAAACATAAAGTTTACCATCGTAACCACTTTTAAGAGTACGGTTCAGTAGCGTTAAGTACCTTCACATTGTTGTACAGCCAATCTCCGGACCTCTCTTCATCTTGCAAAGCTGAAACGCTCCACACATTAGACAACAACTCTGCATTCTCTCCTCCCCCCAGCGCCTGGTAACCACCATCCTGCTTTCTGCCTCTATCAGTTTGAATATTCTAGGTGCTTCGCAGAAGTGGAATCACACAGTATTTGTCTTTTTTTGCAACTGGCGTATTTCACCGAGCAGCCTCGATTGTTAAACCCAGTGAATACGCTTTCTACTTTGTATACATGCAGGGAGAGGAAAGCTGTGAGGAGGAGGTGGGGGACAACTTGAATAACAAGGATTTGATTTAAGCATCAGGTAAGCATTTTCTCCCCGTAAGACATATTTAACACAGTGGTACAGGAGTCCAGATCCACCTTCTCCCACCTACCCTTAACGTTTCTCGGACCTTAGTACCGCATCTATGGTGGAACAGGAACTAAGGGAGCATCATGCAGTAAAAGCAGAGTGAAAGTTACTATTCCTTTGCACGATGGTTACATATCATAGGTACGTGTGGCTAAGCAAGCTTTGCTTTCTATGCAAGCTCACATCCATCCAACCATCCATCCATTTATTTGTTCATTCAACAAATATTTAACGAGTGGGTCGTATGTACAAGGCACCATGGTGGGCACTGGGAACGCAGCGATGGATGGTTCATTCTTTGAGTGGTGTGTGGTGTGTAGGTGCCCTGAGAGGGTGCCTAAAAGTGTACTGGGAAAAGGTAATGGGAGATATGGGTGTCAATAGGCTATCATCAGGGACTTCCCTGGTGGTCCAGTGGTTAAGACTCTGCGCTACCACTGCAGGGGGCATGGGTTCCATCCCTGGTTGGGGAACTAAGTTTCCGCGTGCCACGTGGCGCAGCCAAATAAAGAAAAAAAAAGAAGGCTGTCATCACCCATTCTTTGTGGTCTGTGTCCAAGTGCACACCAGACAGAGGGCAGGAACGGGGTCTATCCTGCTTAAAGCTGTATCCGCAGTGCATGATACACAGGAGGTCCTCAAGAAAGAGTTATTGAATTGAATTAAATGGCAAATGGAAAATGCGGAGGCAGAATCAGGAAGTGGAAGAAATAATTACGCTGTTACATCTCTTTGCTTTTTAATACTGTGAGGCTGAGCAAACAAGGACATGCACTTTCATTCTTCAGATCTGCAAGTTTCCTTGAGGGTATAGTTCTTCAAAATGCAAAAGAAATCTATATTTGTGAAATTAAACCAAGCCGACGGTGACACGGCTCAGTATTTCTCTTGGTGTAGCTGTGTATTAGTGCGGAGGTTTGGAATACGAGGGTTAGCCAATTTAAGGAGGATAGTAGAACTTGCTACAGAATGAAAGTACTTTATATGTGTGGGCTTGGTTATTAGACTTGACATTTGCTTTCCAGAATTATTTCTTAAAGCAATTTTCTTTCAGAAAAGACTAACTAACACCCAAAAATGACATCAGTAGCTTCAAATCCTGGCATATGACACTGTAGCTATGAGTCTTTACTGCTGGAGGATAGGAGGGAAAGACAGAGAGCAAAGTAGCATTTTTATACATTCACCCAGAGGTTAAAGTAGTGGTACAGGGTTTTACAGGAGAGGCCAAAAGTTTCTAGAATAGAAACCAGAAGGAGAATAATAGAATAGTCCAAATCTTGCAACATCCTGAAAATATACTCTGATTGCTACAATACTGGGGACTAAAATAATTTTTAAATTATATTTACTAAGGATTATTTTTTTCCTGCTTTCCTTTAAGGATGTTACTTTTTCCATTTATTATATATAATTCAGTGTTGGACAGGAAGATGCTGGGGTCGAATCATCAGAAGAAGCCAGATAACTCACCACAGTGAATGTGCTGAGAGAGAAGATGTAAGAAAGGGGCCACGGGGGGAGGGGGAGGGCAGAGGCAGGGGGGCTGGAGGGTGGGGAGGCCGGGAAGAGGACAGCGTGGGCAGCATCTGCAGGGAGACTGTTGTCATTACGGTCAGCTTGACCAACAGAGCAGAGATGCGGAGTGGAAAAGCCCTGGGAGGGGCTGAGAGGGTCACTGCTTCTGCCATCTGTCTGTCTCTGACTAGCACAGTTTTGGCAAATCAGGGATCCCCAGAATTTCCATGGGTCTACTGGAGATGCCAGCAGCTGGCCGAAGGTCTCCTTTAGAACTTGGCCCCTCCCCTTTCCAGGCTTCACACCTGCCTGTGAATCATGCACTTGCTTACTGAGTGCACCTCCAAGGGCCAGCTCATTACAAGCAATGACCTCCCCTCCCTGCAAGGGAAACATTATCAACCCTACCTAACTGATGAGAAAATTGAAGTTCGAAGAGGTGTGGCAATTTGCAAAAACATGTGAGACAGGCATAATTATGCCAAGCTTATGGAGAGGAAGCTGAGGCTTAGAAAAGTTGAACAGCAGCCCGCGGCGGCCGTGGAGCTGCCACTCAGAGTTCCCTTCAGGAGACCCCGCTGCGGGGGCATGGCGGCCTGGCAGCCTGCAACTGCCACGCTCTCAGAACCGCAGTGGCACACAGGTGACCCCCTGCCAAGCACCGAGCTCAGCGGCAGAACTAGAGCCGGGCCACCGTGCCCAACACTGGACTCTTCTACAGGGTGATCTTTGCTTGTGATGCCCACCGGCCTGCCTGACTCCCTTGGAGCTTCCCTGCTGTCTGAGGCTCGTCCCACCCACGCCCGCCTTTCTGTCTCCTTTCACAGGCCTCAGGCCTGTGTCTCAGCTGAAGGCTCTCCTTGCCAGCTCCTGCTCTCCCCCTTTTATTCTGCACAGGAATAATAACTCCCTTGCACATCTGATCCCATCTTGACCTCTGCATCCCCAGGACCTGAACTGGCCTGTTGTGGCCTGAGGTCACGCAGCCAGCAAGTGGCTGAGTGGGTGGATTGAAACCCAAGGTCTTAAAGCCAGGTCGTTTGGACCCCTGGGCCATTGTGCCTCTGTAGAGAAGTCGTAAAGGAATTTTGGGCACCTTTTTATTTATGTCTCCTTCGAATCACATGAAAATGACAAGCCTTGTTTTCCTACTTTTTTTTTTCTGACAGAATTAATATCTCTGCTTATTCCCTCCTCCCCAAAAGAGATGCAACTTGTTAGCACAAAAAATCCAAATGTATTCTCTAAAAATGATGGATCTGACACCAAGTCTTCCTAAAAGAATGATTTTCCTCTAACTGCAGAATGCAAGAGAAGGTGATTTATCATAGCAATAAACAGCACCTTTGGAAAGAAACAGCCTTATTTTTAGAACACCGTCAATTCTAAACCAGAGCCAAGCTGATTGTTTCAGCCTCTGAGCAGCACGTGTCACGTGTGCCTCCCAGTTGCGGGGAGGAAGCAGGCTCGGGCCCCCAGGCTGTGTCTCAGGTAGGCCAGCACCTCTTTTCGCAAACGTGGTAGTGCCCCCTTCATTGGTGACAGGTGCCTGCTGTTGTGCCGGCTAGCCTGCCCTAGGGTAGCATCAGATTCTGAGTTGGCTTGGGGTAGGAAAATGAAATCATACCTGGGTTTCAGCAACTCCTGGGGAAGCATGAATAGCAAGTGGCTGGTGGGACTGTCCCCAAACCTGAGGGCTCCGTGGCTGGCCTGGGCCTCTGGAAGTGGTGGGCAAGACTGGGAATCTCCCCTCACCTTCAAGCTCCTTGGGGAGGCGGCTGGCGTGTCACACCATGGCTGTGTGGGAGAGAAACAAAAAAAATCAGGACAGCTGATTATCAGAGGCAAGAGTTGGAAAATGCCTATCTTGCTAAGTGCCTTGCTCAGTTTTGACTTTTGATCCTAAGAGCTGAATTCAATAGAGATGAATTCATCCTTGGGGAGGATGCATGTTATTCCCATCCTACACAGGTCTGCTATACATGGGACCAGTGGATACCCAGAGCACCTCTCCTCCATGGAGCTTCAG
The DNA here is from genome assembly GCF_059928025.1 of Delphinapterus leucas. Lineage (NCBI taxonomy): Eukaryota > Metazoa > Chordata > Mammalia > Artiodactyla > Monodontidae > Delphinapterus > Delphinapterus leucas. Next base: position 40,225,692 of record NC_143142.1, on the reverse strand, counting down.
AAGAACCACAGTGTCCCTCAGGAGGGCCAGCAGGTGGCCAGCAGCGCTGAGGCCCACACAGACAGCCAGTGGACCTGGAGCCGCCAATCTGCCATCTCCCCTCCAGGCCATTCACTTGGGCTTTAGCAGCAGGGCCCTGAAAGAACCCAGAGAACAGGAGGGGACCACAGCCTGTCCCCACTTTCCTCAGAGTTGACCCACACACAGAAGTCTCTCCTGACCTGGACGATGCTTTGAACTTTTTAACAGGAATGAGTTTTAAAGCAGAAAAACAAGCATCATAAACATCACATGAGACTAGAAAAGTTGTTGGAAGGAACTGAGACTCTCTAGCCCTTCCCCCTCTTTTCTCTGCTGCAAAGCCCAGATTTTGATGAGGGGTCCACAGTCCCTCCCATGGGGTTCAGGGCTCAGTGGGGCTCTCCATTCATGGAAGCCAGTGATGGGAATTCTCCCTGCTGGGGACTGGTTCAGGAACGAGCATGTGACACCCTCCTGGCCAATGAGCCTTAAGAGGTGGCCAGGGGGCGGGGCCTCTGAGAAATGTTTCCTTCCAGAGGAGAGAGAAAGCCACAGATCTGTGCTTCTGGTGAGGGAACGCCCTGTCCGTAGCCCCGAACTGTGCGGGATGGAGCCAGGATGGCTGTGGGGAAGCAGGGCCCAGTCCCGCGGGCCAGGCCTGCAGCACACTCACCCTCAAGCTGTCCCCTAATGTGACACTATAGATCCCCACAGAGGGTTAAGCCCTAGCAGCTGAAGTCTTCCTAACAGATTCAGATTCCTTCAGGATCAGGTTTTCCAACCTGACCAGATTCCTGGATAGGGTGCTTGGGATGCAGACTTAATACCAGTTATCTGCTGAGTGGAGATGTTCCATCACCAGAAAGTTAAGTGAGTTGTTTAAAATCACAGCCAGACCTGGATCCTCCAGGAGCTTCCTGCTGGGGGCTCACACCAGTAGGGCCTACTCCCTCCCTGAAAGATTCTTGTGTGTCAGTCAGCAGCAGTAACATCAAGATGAACAGTCTTCATAGACACTCTTGGTACCAACTTTTCCTTCATTCTCTTAATGGCAGCATCATCCTTCAAGGCACCCAGGCCTCACACCTTGGGCATCATGGACACCCTTCTACCTGGCCTCTTGCATGTGCTCTGTTTCCATGTCCTACTGTTCATCTCCGGGACATATTTTGTTTCCACTCCTTCCCTTTCACTCCCAGTCCCTCTACCTGAAAGTCAGGCTGCTGACTGTCTTGCCTGGACCATTCTGGTACTTTGCCAGTTTGACGCCACGTCTGTAGAACTTTCCTAGGCCAAACCATTCCATGGGCTGCTGCCAGTTTATTTGTCTTTAAACATGGCTTAAAGCACTCCTTTCAATGGCTTCACGCTGACTACAGAAAAAATGTCAAAATCACATCAGGCCATCTGAGGCTTGTCTGATCCGGCTGCAGCATGTGACTCTGAGCTTACCTCCCCCTGAGCAAGTGACTATGAAGAGCACACTCTTTGGGATTCTGTAGCCCTGAGTTTCAATTCTGACTCTACAGTTTACTTACTGGGTGCTCTTGGGCAAATTTTTCTTTTAACCTCTCTGAGACTCAATTTCCTGACGTGTAAAGTTGGCATTCTATTCTGCTCTCATAGGGGTGTGGTGGGAACTGAAAGAGAGAGAGTGAAGGCTTGTGAAGATCAGAGAGAATGCATGCAAAGCATCTATACCTGCGAGTTCCACCACACCCTGCCTCCCAACTTTGGGCTTCTGCTCACGTAGCAACAACATTTACTCATCTAAACTCAACCCATGCTCCAGGCCCAGTCTATGTATCACCTCCTCCAGAGGAACCCCCCTGATCTCTGTAGCAGGAAAATACCTGGCGTACCACTCCTGGAGCACGTTTTGTCCCTGTCACTTAGGTTATTAGTGTGTATAATAATGATAACAGCTAACAGTTATGGCACGCCTACCATGTGCCATGCATTTTATATTTATTACCTCAGTGAACCCTCACAACACCATGAGATATTACTGTTCTATATCCTCATTTACGCTGCAGGAAATAGACCCACAGGGAGGTTAGATAATCATTCAAGATCACACACACAGTAAGTGATAAAGCCAGGAAGTCTGACACCAAAATCCAGTACTTAACCACAAAGCTTGGTTGCCTTGTCTCTGTTATTGGGCTTTCGGAGGCAGAATTAATGTCTTATTCCACCTAATCTGGGGGCTTGCATGGAACAGGGGGAACATTAAATACAGTGTATTCACTGGGGCTCCCACATCAATAGCACCAGTCCCACTCTCTCTGCTGAGGCCCCCAGAGACACCTGACAACCAGCTTTCCACCTGGTTGAGGCACCTGTCACTCAATATGCCACAAACTCCACTCATTCTCGTTCCCTCCAAAGGCTTGTCCTTTTCATCTCTTCATAGCTGGCTTCTCCATCCACCCAGATGCCTCAGAATTATACTAACTCCCACCTCTCCCTTGCCACCCACCTTCAATTATTATATGAGTCTGGTACATTCCATCTTCTATATAGCTTTGAATCCATTCCTTCGCTCCGTCTCCACCATCACTGTGCTAATTTAATCTCTCAGTAACTCTCAGCATTACAGGGAAATAAATGAATCTATGACTTCATTCCTGAGGGGGCAGGTCTAAAGGTGTTCTTTTCCTGAGAGTAAAATGACAACCCTTTGGGATTTATGAAATATATTTCTTCTTAAAGCAAAAAAAAAAAAAAAATTCTTTTTATGTACTGTCTCTTCATCTCCCCAAATCATTGTGCAGCAGGAGAAATACTGGCAGACAAGAAGCACGTGATTGATGTTAAGTGAAAAGTGGGTTGAATGGAAGTGCATTGCTCTCGAGAGGGCCTGGGCTTTGGGCTCAGGCCGCCTGGGTTTGAATTCCAACTCTGCCTTCCATCTGTGGGAGCCTGGGCAAACTGCTCACCTTTCTAAGCCACGGCATCCTTTTCTGTGAGATGTGGCTGGTAATAGTACTTCTCCTATACGGTTGCGTGCGGATTTAGTAAGAAAATCCACTTAAAGAGCTCAGCGTAGCACCTGGCACATTGGAGGTGTTCAGTGTTATCCATTAATCACATTAATTGTAACCTCAGATATGGGGAGGTCACACTGTAGACCTCAGGCAGAGCAAGGAACTTTTTTAAGTTCTAACCCTGTGTTCAATGTATGACAAAGCTTCCACTCCTCCAAACAAGGAATTTCATTTCCTTTCAGCCTCTCTTAGTTCTACACACTAGAATCACCCGGGAGCTTTACAAACTCCTGCCGCTTGGACCTATCCCAAGAGCATCTGACTTAATTGAGTGGAATGCAACCCAAGCATTGGGATTGTAAAAGCTCCCCAGGTGTCTCTAATGTGCAGTCAAGGTCAGGCCACACTGGTCTTGGCAAGGCCTGGGGGCGTGTGTGTATCTTGTCATAGGATGCAGGCAGAGGAGTGCCTGTGGGCAGGAGAAGGGCCATGAGCCCTGTATCCTAGAGGCAATCACTGTACTTGCTGGAGACACAGCAGAAGTGTCAAAAGAGCAAGACATCAGCTGCAGACATCGAGAAACCGCAGTCAAGGTTCTATTTGTTCTATGACTGCAAAAATTGTCAAACGCTCAAGATACAAAATAAAAGCTGAAACAGAAACCACTTTGACCTTTTGGTGTAATCCAACTGTTGATGACCCATTATTCCTGGAGGCACTGGGCACCACCGGATCAGGTGACCTACATCCCTCCCTCCCCAACATCTCCGGTGAGGCAGGACGCTCTTATGAGAATCATCTGGAAAGAAGCAAAACCCAGGGTAAGGGTGTTTGATACTCACCTGGTGGATATTGAAAGTCTTGGCTTTGTTAAACCTTGTAGACCCGTTAAGCAACATTAGAAAAGGTGATTCGTTTAAACTGCAGCCTCCCAGGGACACATCTCTCTTGGTGGATTTACTGGCCAAATCTAGGACTTCGGGACTCTCTGATAATCTGGAATGAGGGCAGAAACGAACGCTGACATATGAAGGAAGACGCACTAGCGGGGAGGATTTGTTTCAAAACTACACATTCTTACTGTCCTGATTTCTGGGTAAACTTTCATCTCCTCCCCGTACAGGATATCTAGAGGAAACACTAGGCTCATAGCGGATGAGAATGTGCTGTACCCACCTCTGCCTTCCCTTAAATATCCAGCACCATGCCTCGCCAGCAGAAGGCCTTGGGAAACTTTTATTGCCTTGAACAGCCAGCGTTGCAGCAAAGCCAGAATATTATAGTTCTTTGGAGTGGGAGCCACATAGAAATATGAAAATGAAATATGCAGAGAGGACAAACACAGACACTGGATGACCTAGAATGACGGTGAACAAGAGGAAACCTCAGAAGTGAGTTTGTGGAAGGATTTATCTCACTGCATTTCGGTAGGAAAATCTCACGGGTAAATCTGCTTTACCTGATGATTATTGCTGAGCCCTGGTGGCAGCTCACAAGCTCCTAACAGGCTGCCTAAGGTTCATGACCAGTCCTGGGCTCTCCCTCTGCCCAGGGGAGAGTTTTGCTCTTATCTAAAAAGGCCATAATGTGAAAGCAAATTTTAATTAAACCTTTTCCAAGGTTGTGTTCCAAGGCTGCTCCTACGAAGGTAGGATGAGCCCAGAAGCTTTCAGTTAGTTTGCTTTTAATGTGTGTATCGTGCCAAAGAGGTCATCTTGAAAGTCAGCGGGATGAGAGCGGCGTGCAGCCCGCCATGACAAGTCCCCTGGGTCACAGGCCATTCTCATCAGCTGTACACGCACAGAAAACGGCACCCACCTCTGGACGAAAACGTTGCTGATGCAGCCCTCAAAATAACTCCCGCCCAGACGCAGGGATTGCTGGGAATTTGAAAAGCCTAGCAGCCTTTGGTTATTTTTCAGAGACTGGTCATCAATGAGGAGCCGGAGCCTAAAAAAAAAGGAGGTAAACAAAACAGGAGTGAGAAGAGCTGGGGAAAACGATTCTCGCCAGGTGGGCAACTGAGTGTCTTTGATTCAGACGCAAAATCTTCCACCTGAAATAACTCACTAAACTATTTTTTTTTTTTTTTTTTTGTGGTACGTGGGCCTCTCACTGTTGTGGCCTCTCCCGTTGCGGAGCACAGGCTCCGGACGCGCAGGCTCAGCGGCCATGGCTCACGGGCCCAGCCGCTCCGTGCCATGTGGGATCTTCGCGGACCAGGGCACGAATCCGCGTCCCCTGCATCGGCAGGCGGACTCTCAACCGCTGCGCCACCAGGGGAGCCCCTAAACTATTTTTAAAGAGCATTTAAAATTTTTTCACGTGTTTCTTTTTGCACATGACGTTTTTATTAAAGTACTCCACAGGCATACCTTGTTTTATTGCACTTCATTTTAAAAGTATGCTTTGCAGATATCATGGTTTCTTACAAACTGAATGTCTGTGGCAACCCTGCCTCAAGCAAGTCTATTGACACCATTTTCCCAATAGCATTTGCTCACTCCGTGTCTTGGTGTCACATTTTGGTAATTTTCACAATATTTCAAACCCTTCACCAGCAAAAAGATCACAACTCCCTGAAGGCTCAAATGATGGTTAGCATTTTTTAGCAACAAAGTATTTTTTAAGTAAGGTATGTACATCGGGGATTTTTAAAGATGTGATGCTACTGCACACTTAATAGACTATAGTACAGTGTAAATATAACTTTCATATGCACTGGGAAACCAAAAATTTTGTGTGGCTTGCTTTATTGTGATGCTTGCTTTATTGTGACATTTGCTTTATTGTGGTGGTCTGGAACCAAACCTGCAGATACCTCCAAGGTGTGCCTGTATACGTACAGAAAGCACACGTCTTAAGTGCACAGCTCAATGAATCTTTGAAATGTGAAAGCACCAACATTGCCAGAAGCAGAACCAGCCAGCACCCCAGGCACCCCGCCTGGGCTCCCTTTCATCTCTAGACTTCCTCCCCCTCCAAGAGTAACCACTATCCTGAATTCTGATAGATTGATTTTGCTTGCTTCTGAATTTTGTATAAATGAAATAATGGGAGACAAACTCTTTCACGTGTGACCTGTTTCACTCAGCCTTTAGTGCAAGGTTCATCCGTGTCGTCGTGCACAATTGTAGATCTTTCATTCTCATTCTCCCATTTTGAATGTACCTCAATTTACTTATCCATCCAACTGTTGATTTTTTTTTTTTTTTTTTTTTTTTTTACGGTACGCGGGCCTCTCACTGCCGTGGCCCCTCCCGCCGCGGAGCACAGGCTCCGGACGCGCAGGCCCAGCGGCCATGGCTCACGGGCCCAGCCGCCCCGCGGCATGCGGGATCCTCCCGGACCGGGGCACGAACCCGTGTCCCCTGCATCGGCAGGCGGACCCTCAACCACTGCGCCACCAGGGAAGCCCAACTGTTGATTTTTTAAATGAGAAAATTGATATAAAACCAGGAAGAAGGCCAAGATTTACTAGTAAAATAGTGTCAATGCTAAGGCCAAATATTTCTCAGAAAAGATACTAGAAGATTCCATTAAACGAAATAAAGTAAAATTCTTAGCGCTCTGGCAGAAGAGCCATTCCACTCACCCAGAGTTGTCGCTTATTACGGACACGTAATGCAGTAAACCATCCATGTACGTCTGTGGAGATGTGAAAATTGGGCTGCTGCTGTCCCTGGTGCTCAGTTCAATGTGGCCATCTTCCAGGGTGACCTGTAGGCTGCTTGCCTAAAATCATCACAGAATGTACCCATCAGTGCAGTCCATCTGCATTTAATGATTATGAATGTATTAATACTGAATATATGATCAAAACTAGGTACACAGGATGTTTTGACCCCAATGTTTTGACTTTGCTCTTTCGATCTAAAGATTAATTTTGAATATTTGGACTCCACGTTTATGAATATAAAAATCTTAAGCAAATTATTCCAACACTGATGAATCTGTCAAAAGCATTTTATGAACCTATATTCATAAACCACCTTAATTTCTCCATCAAATTTTTTTTAATAAATTGATCCAGGCATTCCTTTTTTAAATTTTATTTAATTGATTGATTGATTGATTGGCTGCGTTGGGTCTTAGTTGCGGCACAAGGGCTCTTTGTTGTGGCACGTGGGCTTCTCTCTAGTTGTGGCTTGTGGGTTTTTCTCTCTCTAGTTGTGACACACAGCCTCCAGGGCACGTGGGCTCTGTGGTTGTGGTGTGTGCTCAGTAGCTGTGGCGTGGCGGGCTTAGTTGCTCCATGGCACGTCGGATCTTAGATCCCTGACCAGGGATTGAACCCACATCCCCTGCATTGGAATGCAGATTCTTTACCACTGGACCACCAGGGAAGTCCCTTAATTTCTCCATCAATTATACAAAACAGTTAAAATATTTCTAAATTTTCCTATTTTCACTATCATTTTGCTGAAGTTATTTTCGTCAGCATCGATGTTCTTCTGAATACATTTTTACAACAAAGACTTGATTCATCAATTTATTTTCATAGATGATTACAACAATAGCTTCTCTTCGGTCATGAATTTTTTACTTTCGGATCCTAATTTCTAGGAGGTTCAATTTTCCAAGGTCAAATTCTGAAGATCCAAATTTTGGCAAGATGATTTGATTCTTTCTGTCAATTCTTAATTTTTAAAAATGTGTGTAGTTTTAGCAGTTGTCATTTTAATTTTGTTAATTTTTTTTCCTACCAGGTACGATTTTTGCAGTTGTCAACCAGATGTGATCTGTCAGTGAGCTTTTAGCCTAAAAGAATTTTTATAGTGTGTGGTTGTAGCCATTGTCAATTTCACTTTATGTTGATTTTTTTTCAATTGGCAATATTCAATATAAACTGGATAAAAGAAGGCTAATTGAAATGTATTCCTTAGCTAATCCATTAAGAAGCTGAGGGCAGTGTTCCTAGGATATTTGAAGGGTTCCTGCATTGTCCAGGAGTGACCTCATCTTTTTTTTTTTTTTTTTTTTGATCTCATCTTTTGCTAAGCCCATTCTTCCCCCTGTTTTGGACCATTTTGTATATTGGGTACTAAGTGTCCCCACTCTTGGTAGAGGAAACAAGGAGTGTGTGTCAAAAGAGCTGGGTCAAAACATCCTGCTCTGATGGAAAAGCCACTCTCACAATCTAAATGTTGGCATGTGCTTTTTCAGGGGTATTTTTTTTTTTTTACATCTTTATTGGAGTATAATTGCTTTACAATGGTGTGTTAGTTTCTGCTTTATAACAAAGTGAATCAGTTATACATATACATATGTTCCCATATCTCTTCCCTCTTGCGTCTCCCTCCCACCCCCCCATCCCACCCCTCTAGGTGGTCACAAAGCACCGAGCTGATCTCCCTGTGCTATGCGGCTGCTTCCCACTAGCTATCTATTTTACGTTTGGTAGTGTATATATGTCCATGCCACTCTCTCGCTTTGTCACAGCTTACCCTTCCCCCTCCCCATGTCCTCAAGTCCATTCTCTAGTAGGTCTGTGTCTTTATTCCTGTCTTACCCCTAGGTCCTTCATGACATTTTCTTTTCTTAAATTCCATACATATGTGTTAGCATACGGTATTTGTTTGGTTTTTAAAAAAAGATCTTGAACTGCTGATGAACAAAGATAGCAAGAGAGGAGAAGCGTTCTGCTACAACATAACCACAGAGGCAGCTGCGTCCTTCCTTACAACACGTACTAGCTGTCCGTTGTGCTGGCAATCCTGAAGAAACAAATCCAAGAAGAACGGTGTCCTACTTCTACTTCTATTTTAAAATCCCACTGGTTCCACTAGGCGATTTCTGAGTATTAGCTGACTTTTACGCCTACATGACCACCCCGGCTAAATCCTCTTAGGTTATAAAATCTCTGTGGCTTGTTGTACAGGAACAAAGAGCAAAGGACCTTACTGTCTCCCATTCTCCGATGTAAATATTGTCCAGCTAGCTGCTAAATCTAAAGAGCTACCTTGTGTGGGGTAACAAAGGAATAATGGGGTACATTCTGATTTTTTTCTTAGATCTAAAAATTAAAGCTACATTATTCCTTATAACAGTTCTAATTCACCTTCACTCACAAAATATACCTAAAAGAATGAAAATGAGTTCATGAATACACACAAATCCAATTCTGTGAACTATAATGTATTTGCTAAGCCTGATTTCTTTTAGGACCTACCCCAGGATGGGCAACAGCTTCCATGTTTGAAATCCACAACAGCATTTACTGTGTGAGGATAGATAAAATGCCTAACACATTTACCTTCAAAATCCCTCTACTGTTTTTGACATCAAACCTGAGTCAGGTTTAAATCTTGTTCAGTATTCATACAACATTTCATACCCCTGTCTGATGATTTAATAAGATGCCACTGGGTTGAAAGGTCTGAAACCCAAAGGAGGCCTGGAAGTGGCTGGGCGACGGGAAGTCCAAATTGGTGAAGCTCAACTGCCCTCCCCTGGAGAATGAGGCAGATCGCACGAGCTGAAACGAAAACACGGAATAAATTACCGGCACTGTAATCATGTCATGGCTGAAATACAGTATCTTAACCTATGTCACCTCGCTTGAACCAATCCATGTGATGCATGGGAAGAAACGGTTTGCTTGTCTGCGTGATAATTTACCAATCATCTGTACGTTTTTGTGTGTACAGCTGGTATTCCTACTTTCCTACCAGTTTAACATGCAAGCCTGAAGAGGTTTTGCAAGTACGTGGGGAGTGTAATAAATGAACCAGTTCCCAGTAACACTGTGTGCTACCAGAAAACGTCAAAAGTTGGTGTGTTAACGAATGCCAAGCACGGGTTAGCTGGGGAGCATTCCTTTGCGAGGTTTGGAACTCTTCACTTACCTTCCAGTCTTCCGAGCACTTTTTTGTTACGCCCACAGTATCATTCAGTCTAACGACACCAGTGGTCTTCTTCAGGTTTTTCACGCAGCCTCGGAAAGCAGGTGTAGAAATGTTAAACCTGATGTGGGATTCGAGAAAACGGGAGAGATGGACCACAGCAGGCTTGACGGGGAACTGGAGCTGAAACACGGCACTCATTCCCTACTACTTGTCACCCACGAACAAGTACATGTTTTACGCTTATCTCTTCTCATGGGATTTCTAGAATGCTACTTATTTTGTGATGCTAGGGAAATCTATTTCCTTTCTGTGTGATTTGCATTCTCAGCTTTAAAAGTGAACACAACAACGTTGACAGAAGAATGGCCAGCGTCCCCAAAAGGTATAGAAGTTGTACAATATCTGGAATTGCTCCTCCGTCCCCTCCCGGAGTCATGGTAACGCATCATGAATTAAAAGTATATTAATAACTTAATATACTATAAATATATATTCAATATTAATAACCTAATAAGTAACTTATAAGAGCCAGAAATACTGTAGAAAACTCTTTGCTCTTTTTTTCCTGTCCACGTTTAAGTCAGCCATTGTAAACGCAGAAGAAACAAACTGTTACTTTTTGGTCCTAGTCAATTATGAAAAATGCGGCCTGGTATTTAATCAGTGCCAAGCTGGAACAATGGAAAGCATTGTCTGGCCTCGTATGCTGTATCCACCACCTCCTAACTGTGCAAGCTGGGCAAGAGGTCATTGTGAGGATTAAACAAGTTAACATCTGGGAAGTGCTTGGAACCCTCTGTGGCATGTGGTCATGAACATGCACTCAGGAGGTGCTTCTGAGAGGGGCTGCTCTGGAGCCACGGACTCTGGAGCCAGGCTGCGTGGGTTCGAGGCCTGTCCCTGCTGCCTTCTCTGTGCTTCTGTTTCCTCGTTTATACAATGTGAATGTGGTAATCTGCTTCCCAGGGTTGTCCTGAGTTTAAATGAGATATTACACGTTAACACACTCAAGTGGTAGCCGGTGCAGAGAAAGGACTCAGCGTGAGACGGCATAGTCTGTAACTATCCCCACATCAGTGCATCATTATAACGAAGCAATTTCTAAAGCAGCTCTTCCTACGTGGCTGCTTTGACATTTCCCCTTTGATTTGACTTTGGGATCTGTCTGGAGCTGACATAAAAACATTCACATACGTGAAATGACTGAAGTCCGGGCAAATATTTGTGTTTCTTAAGCAAATGATGTACTAAGAGAAACACAAAGCTGACTGCATTATAAATCCCTAAAGCAGCTCACTTTTCTAAATGGAAAGGGGTCTGCCTTCATTTTTATTCAATTCATTGTAAAGAGCTGAGCTACATGTAATATGCATAAAATTAAATTTCATTAAAAGGAAAAGGAAGAAATGAATCCTCACTGGCATTACAGCACGAGCTTGATTATTTTATAAAGTTGGCTTCCTGCCTCAGGAAAGGAGGAAAGTTCATTGCTGGAGCCTGTCTATTTATACCTATATTTAGATGCATTCTCTCTCTCTCGGGTTTCAACATGTTTTAGACTCCTCAGCGTCTCCTGATTCCTTTTTTCCGTAAAGCAGAGGTTGGAGGAAGCATAAGGTGGCAGAAGAGTAAAGGGGAAAGAAAGGCCACCGACAGATATGGAGCACCTGTTTTGTGCAAGGTACTATTATCTGATCCTCACAATACCCTTTCGAGGGAGATATTTTCTTACCTGACATTATTAAGCACCTGCCGTGTGCCAGGCACTGTGCTAACTCCTTTACTCTGAATCTCACAACCACTCTCAGAGTCAGACCATCACTATGCCCACATTACAGGTGTATAAGGAGGCTTGGGAGGGTTAAGTGACTTGCACGAAGTCATACAGCAGGAAGTGGGCAGCATCGGGATCTGCGTGGTCAGCGTGTCGCACAAACTTGTGTGACCTGAAGCCCTTGCTCTCTATGCTTATACAGTTGTGTACCCACAGCACTGGAATGATCCTGACTCTTTCTTTAAGGAACAGTTATCCACAGCAGAGGTGTTAAGAGGAAAGATTTATTTCCACTGTTTTTTGAGGTGTTCTTGTTACTCTGGTTCATCTGAGGGCCTACAGTTCCACGTTTGCTCCAGGATTCTGGGTCTGAGCACACTTGCTAGAGGACCATGACTGCGGAGGTGCGTAGGCTGTGGTATGAATGGGTTAGTACGCTGGGGTATGTGTACACACCATGGGCCAACCGGTTCACAAAGGCTTAGCCAGGTCCTACCTGCCGTGGGCTGATCTCAGAGAGCATAAGAGCGAAATCTAATCCCAAACTCCATGTTGGGTATTAGTAAATGCCCAACAGATCCCTGCCTGATGTTTACTTTTTGAATCATTTTCATTTTAATGTTATATTATTATACTCTGTGATGCAATGATGTAGGTCCGCAGGAAGTATTTCTTGTTGGTCTGAGGCCCTCTGGCATTATTAGGGAGGATTTCCTCTTCTCATGGGAAGCAGATGGGATTAACAGATTGTGGCTTCTGACTGTAATCCTGAACAAGTCATTCCAAGATCTGGGTCCCCATTCCCAGAAGGTACACTACAGGGAGAGAGGAGAAAACACCACACCCACAAGCTCTCTTGTCAAAGCTACTGTATTTAGAGATTACACGAGGCTTGCTTCTCCCCACATCAGGTTCAAGCACTGACTGTCTTCCACTAACGCCAGGGGTCGGGGCGTCTCCCTCCTTTGAAAGAACTGCTGGGTTCTCAGGAGAAATCCTCTGTGACCCACGTCAGAGGGGGTTCTCAGGACTCTGAACCATCAAGGACAGCAGCAGAGGGATGAAGCAGGGCCAGAAACAGCTGAATATTGTTTAGCGTGTTACTTATGAGAGAGTAAAAGCTCAGTGAAATCTTTCAATTGGCCTCTATCTCCTGTATGTTCCATGTCATTGTGGTTTGAATCAATAATCGAAGTATAAACTTGCCCAGAAAATGGAAACAGTCCCTGTTTGGAAGACCTTAAAACAAATGACTAGGAAGATTCTATATGTCTATCTGTACATATATGTATAACGATATCCATGTGTATTTCTTTAATGGACAGAGATAAAAAGTCAAAGAAAGGCTGAGTGTTGACTTAACCCAAGGTCACCCCGCTATTTGGTGGCTGAGCCGAAACTAGAACCTTTTCTTTGGATCCTCACCCACTACTTTTCTCTAGGAAACCTTGCTTGGTTGGCACCCACATTGCTGTCTGTGGACCTTCCGCTGACACCACACGGAGGCAAACCACCAACCAGTGGCTCTCGTATCGCCGCTGAGAATCCCTCACGGCTCTGGGAGCCCACCTGCCCGTCTAATCTCAATGGCCACCTGTTCCCAAGCTTTGTTCATACTTTCTCCAGCCTGGTCTTCTCTGCAGAGGTCCAGGCCTTCTGTCCAACCCCTTCTGGGCATCTCCACCTGCTGTCTCCTGGGCTCCTGGGACTCAGCCTGTCTGAGACTGAACTCACTGCCCTGTTTCTCTGCTGGTTTTGGCCATCTGTCCAAGCGCTAGATCAAAGCCCAGGTGTCCCTCTTGAGTGCTCCCCGAACCCAAGCAACCATTTAGCACTGCCCATCCACTGCCCTAAGTATATTGGGACTCCACTTCCTTTTCCCCATCTGCGCTGTCATTTCTGTGGTCGGGCCACCCGCCTCTCTCACCTCTGTTACAGTCATCTTCCAACCTTTCTACCTGCCTCTGCCTTTCCCCTCTTAATCCAATCTCCTCCCTGCACCAGAACAAGCTACTGAAAACCCAAATCTGATCATGTCCTTTCTCTGCTGAAGCCCCCAATGGTTCCTTACTGTGACTTTCAAGATCCTCTGTGGTCTGGTCCCTGTTTCCCACACCAGCCATGTGTGGCAACCCTGGCCAGGTTCATGGTGTCCTCTTGAGAGTTCACACTTTCTCCAGTTCTTATCTCCTCACATATGGTGACTTTCGTATGTCAGCGTCTTTCAGGTCTAGCCAGAGACCACTTTCCTGATACCCCAACTGGGTGGATTCCCTCGCCGGGCCCTCTATCACCCTGAGCTTCCCCTCTGACGGCACTGGCCTCATTCTACTGTCTCCCTTCCGCTATACCTGAGGCTCTGCCCTGTTCGCTGTTGTCATCCCAACACCGACCACACTGCCTGACGTCACTAGACACCCAGTGAGCGCTTGTATAATGAACAGATAAATGATAGCCTCAGATGCGTGCCATGGTGCTACCTGAGGTTACTCTATTTACTACACTTAATTGAATAAAGCCAAGATTATTGGCCATTCATAACTAGCTATTCACGGTTGAATTGCTATTTAACACTGATAATATTAAATATTAATATCACCTCTTTGGCTTTCAATTTCTTCAGTAAAGTTCAGAGGTTACATACCACCATCTGCACGGTCCCTTCCACTTCAAGGAATCTAGGGAGTAAAGATACTCACTCCCAAACTCTATCAAAGTGCTGAACTCTCTCACCCATATTTCTGTCTTGGGGGGGCAACCCCTAACAACTGTAACACAAAGATTAGCGCCTCCATCCTGAGGCTGGACAGCTGCTCAAACATGTAAGGAATTGAGAAGAAAGACCGCCTTTGCACAAGGCCTCAGACATCACACCCAGTGCTCTTCCAACTGACTAATAACAGCAAGAGAGTTAACTCGCCTCAGATCTTGTATAAAAGTAATCATCACCAAACGTTTTGGGAGTGCTCTTAGCTTAGTCATGAGGCTGTACCACACACATCATTGTCAGCTATCTAAAAGCCTTTTTTGTAGGATGCAAACATATTAATAAAATGTAAAAGTTATCTTTAAGTGTATCCTCAAAGTGGTGTTCGTTTTTCTCATTCAGGTTAAGCTTTACTTCCATTCAAATTAATTTAATTCATTCATGTATTCACTCATCCGAGAAACAGTTAGGCCCCTAGTCCATGCTCAATAAACGGAAGGGGGCAGGTGATACAGGTGTGCCTTCCATCCTAGGAGGTACTTCCTGAAGGAGTGGCCCCAGCTTTCAGTGTCCAGGGCCGCCTGTCAGGCCAGGGGCTACCTGCTCTCTCCTCTGTGTCTTCAAGGGCCCCAGGCCACAGCCCCTGTTCTTACTGGCAGCGTTGTCAACACCAAGCCTACTCCTCATGGATTCTCTCCTCCCAGGAATGACAATGGGGGTGTGTGTGTGGCACACAATTCCCCCCCCCCCCGGCCAGCCTCTTTCAAATGGCCAGTCCGATTATCCAGTATTCACAGCCTGTTTTACTCTGTTGGCTAACACTGTTAATCCTGAAAAGTTAATTCTTTGTGTTTGCTTTTTGCTAGAATTTAAAAAAGGTAGACCCTACCACTTCCCTGGTGGCGCTGTGGTTAAGAATCCACCTGCCAGTGCGGGGGACTTGGGTTCAAGCCAGGGAAGATCCCACATGTCACAGAGTAACTAAGCCCGTGAGCCACAACTACTGAGCCCACGCACCGCAGCTACTGAAGCCCGCGCACCTAGAGCCTGTGCTCTGCAGCAAGAGAAGCCACCACAATGAGAAGCCTGCGCACCGCAAGAAAGAGTGGCCCCCGCTCGCCGCAACTAGAGAAAGCCCGCACGCAGCAACAAAGACCCAATGCAGCCAAAAATCAATAAATAAAATCTACGTTAAAAAAAAAACGTAGACTAATCAGGAGCAATCATAACTCTGAAGAGAGGTGATCTGCTTCTTTCAAAGAAAAAAAATCATCTTACCTTTCCCTGATTGAAATTGGAATTCCTCCCAGATAATATGTGCTGAAATCAAGTATATCACCTTCAATTTTAATGCTTTGAGAGTCCACATTTATCCGCATAAGGTTTTGGGCTTTTCCAATTTTGATCAGAATCTGAAATAAAGGAGAGATGAATCAGCAAGCAATGAGAAATAAAAGAATCCTATTCACAGTGGCTCAGAGCGATTATGTGTTTGCCTTCCTTCGGGTTCATTTATATATGTGGTATATATACATGGGCTCTGAGCAGTAGCTCATTTGCATAAAATTATTAAAACACTTAAATAGAAATGTTTGCTTTTTTTTTTTTAAATTTTGTTATTTTTGGCTGTGCCATGCGGCTTGCGGGATCTTAGTTCTTTGACCAGGGATCAAAACTGTGCCCTCAGCAGTGAAAGCGCAGAGTCCTAACCACTGGACCACCAGGGAATTCCCAAAATGTTTGCATTTGAAATTAATCATGTTTTATCTGTGCCACACAGATGTTACATATTTCATGCCCAAAACGTTCAGATTTTAAAAGGACGTGTCTCTCAGTTAATAACTATAAGTTCATCTGGTAATAGAAAAGGGTTCTGAGTACTGACTTAAGGACTGAGAACATTTAACAATTCAAATAAACAGACTCGAAGGATATACCAAATGATCTTTCCCGTCGTTTATGATGCCTCTAATTCCTTTTTCTTTTGGTTGCTCTGAATTCAGTTTGTATCGCACCATGAGACTGCCATCTTCTATATTTAGAGATATGAAGTGGTCCTAGAGCACGGAAACAATGTAGATTACCATAAGACTCGGGAAGAGCTAGAACGCTGGAACCAGGGATGCTCTCAAATTCCAGACTGCTCCCAGCTTCAGCTGCCTCTTTAGTCCGAAGGAACAATAGTGCTGTAATATCCAACTCCGAGGATGGGTATGGCGGCTAAATCTTGCAAATCATGTTACGCATCATATACAGTGGGTGGCACACAGGAAGGAAACAATAAGTGCTAGCTATTGTCACGATTTTGTTTTATAACAATCTATAACCAGCATGTAAAAATGGAAACTGAAAAGCTACAGATCATTAATATCATTTGAAAATATGACTGCTACCTGTTGGAGAGAGGTAGGGTCTTCCGCAAACTCCAAACATTTTCCACCATGTGTTTTCTGACATATTCCTATGTCTCCTCTAGCTTTCACTTAAGTGTTGCTTGGGGACCCCAAATAGGGCCTCTTCCCTGCCACTACTCTCTTTGCCTTGGCAATCACAGTCGCTTCTGTGGTTCCAATTCAGGTGTGCCCATGAGCCCAAATGTTTTTCTCCAGCCTAGACCTGTCTTTTCAGGGCCAGGTCTGTACATCTGATTGCCTAATTGCTATTGCTTGCATGCCTCACAGATATCTCAAATTCAGAATATCTCTAACAGAACTTAGGTTCTACATGACTCCCAAGTCTGTCTCTCTGCCCTTCACCCTGTTCTCTTCTTTCTCTCTCTCTCTTGTCACTAATCACCTTGCTGAGCCAGCCACAAACCTACTAGGGGTCATAATTGCATCCCCATCATGGTGTAAGGCACATACTTGAGCCAACCATTTCCTTAGTGGAAGGGTAGGCTGAAGAATGTCTGGTATAGGACTTGAAAGTTGGCTCTTACACGGTTTCCTGATGAAACTCTCTTTGACGTCTACTTCCAGAGTCCTTACCTAAAAGGAAAATTAGTCCTTATCTGGATCCTAAACCTTGCTCTTAGAAGCCAGTGAGGGTTCATCACACTCATAAATAATAGAATTGCATCCTACTTAACAGCAGCACTGGAGATAATTTTCTCTTATCTGGTTACTAATGGCATTTCATAAGTTTTCTTCTACTATAAGTAGTATTTCTGGTTCTTAGTCTCCCAGAACTTCGAAATGTAATACAAAGAAGACCTTGTTCTGGAAAACAACTGCCTTGCTCTGAAGATGCTGTGTGACTGCTCAGCTCTCTGCATTCTTCAGGCAGGTCAGGACCTCCCCAAACCATCAGAACTGGTTCAGCCTTGGAATCTCCTGAGGAGTCCAGACCAACCCCAGAGAGGAGAGTTGGACCAGGTCTGTGTCCCTACCCTGCAGACAGAAGGGTCTGGTAAAATCCCAACCTCCATATCAATCCTACATTCTCAGACGGGAGATCCCACGGGCTGATCCACATTTCTCCACAAATACTACCTACGCAGCTGCTACAGAAGCACTCTGCTCTCAGGAGAGGTTAAGTCCAGCACCATCTACCAGCAGATGGCGCTGACGATCACTCATAGATGGTCACTTTTGGTCTTTTCTAAACTAGGAGACTTAAGTATGGCCTCTAGGAACCTCAGCTGCTTGAAAACAGAGAAGCTTCCTAGACCTGGCAAGTCCAGGGTCAGACAGAGACAAAATCCCATACAGCCTGGAAACAGTCCGACCAAGAGTCAAACAGCAGGAGGTCAAACAGTCTAGCTTTCAGAGACCCCAGGAGGTCTTTTTACATTTTTTAGGCAGAAAATAAGTAGATTACTAGGCAGACAGTAGTTTTCAAAGAATAAAACTGACAACACAAAAGAATGGGAAAGGGGCAATTTCTCCTACATTTTGGTGGCATCTTCTCAAGTTACGGATTACTTGCCTTACTAAAACACACACTTGCACAGGCAAAGAAAGTAGAATTGGGCCAAGGGAAAGAATGCAGCTAACATTTGCACATTGTTTTTCAGATCCGTTGGTTGTTTGTAATAACCCAGTTACCCCCAAATTGCTCAAATGAATGGACATATTTGGTAGTATTTGGGTGCTTGTTATAGATTACCTGGTTTTCTGCAAAGAACAGCAAACCTCTATCCACGGTGGTCTGAATTGTCTGTCCAAAGGTTGGGAAGGGAGCATTTGGTTGAGTTGGAACTCGAGCATAGCCTGTACCTTCAAAATAATTTTTGTCTGATTCTTCCTTTCTCCTGTGAACACCAATCATGGTAAGTTAGAACACAGCAGCAAAGGACTGCCAGGGAAGTGTCCTTATTAATACGAGAGGAAAAAGGGAGCAAAGCCCATGCAATCGAGTTGTCATGATTTTGTTAAAGAAGAGGAAACATCTTTTTAAAAAAGTTTTTGTTGGAGTATAGTTGCTTTATAATGTTGTGTTAGTTTCTACTGTACAGCAAAGTGAATCTGCTATACATATACATATATTCCCTCTTTTTTGGATTTCCTTCCCATTTAGGTCACCACAGCCCACTATTTCTCCTGGATGTGCCCTTACACTCTATGATGATCAAACCCTAGCTCAACCCTAGAGATACTATTCAGGATTCCCTTTTGAAAATGTCTACTTAGGAAGATGTGGCCCAGCAGCTGAAGATCTTGCAATATAAGAAATTATTAACTTGAAATATAATTTTGTTCTGAGTAGTAAATACTCAGTCTGTCTCGTATTAGAATCTTCCAAATCTTTTAAACTATAGGGTAGGTCAGGAGCTCAAGGCAGCAACTTTCAAATAGGTTCATATGCCAAAGTCATGGCGTACTTTATGGACCACGTTTTTTCTTTTGAAGTTTACAGTAAATAAATAGTCTGTGCCTAAATCAGGTACCAACTAATGCTGAATATTTTGTGGTAGGAGGCACCAAAAATTGAAGAAAGATTTATTTTTTCAAAATCGAGAAAATTCTAAAATCTAATATTTTATACAAATAAGGAAAAGACTTTTTCTTATTTAATTTATATTCCTTAAATAACAATTACACATATTTTATGTAATATAACTGCAAGCTACCGAAATCACAAAGAGACACCAGCTTATAGGTTTTATTTACCTTCTACAAGGCTCCACTTTTGTCGTGTTGAGATTGAAAGTCTTTTTGAAGTTGTACAAGCTCAGAACATTTTCATTGAGGTCATCTAATTCAATACAACCTTTGTATGGAGGGAATCTCAGTCTACTAGGAAGCTAAAAAAAACAAAACCAAAAAATCTTCCACTAATTGAACAAAGGACAATGAACAGGCTGACCAGGAAACAGTATAACTCTATCACTTTTAACCATCAACATAACATAGCGGGTAAGCATGTTGACCCTAGAGCCAGATACTCTGGCTTTGCTATTTTCTAGCTGTCTGATCTTGGGCAGGTTATTCAACCTCTCTGTTTCAGTTTCCTCATCTGTGAAATAGGAAAGATAGTGATGCTTGTTTAAATTAATATACTTAAGCCTAGATCACTGCACATAAAAGAACTCAATGAGTGTTAGCCATTGTCACTGGATATCCTGTAAGAATACATAGTTAAATCCATTTTGTATATAACCGATTAAAACATCATTATGGCAAATTAAATTTTAAATATTTTCATTCCGTGAAAAAACATTCACACTTACTCTAAAATCAGATGGGTAACCTCCAACATAAAATACAACATTTTCAGGGTCCAAATCGAGGAGCGTGTTGCTATCCCCACTATCCATGTCATGGAATTGAGGTGTTTCTGGCTTACTGGATGTGGCTTTTCGGGTGTAATTAAGCCTTGCAAACTGATAAATTCTGTTTAAAAATAAATTAGATAATAAAGTTATATAAAAATTTATGAGAAGATGAAAGAAATCAAAGCCAAAATACTAAAAATGGGGTTCAGCAATGCATACAATGAAAGTTTGGCGAGTGTAGGTCAGATTAACAAAGAGCAGTAATCAATCAGACTCGCACCTCTGGAATTTCACCCGGTCCATAACTGCCTCCTGAGTTTCGCTCCTGGTCAAGGTCTGGCCCACTTGGAGTTCAGCCTCGCGTTCTCCCAGGTTGTAGACACTCGTGAGCTGGCCATCTACGACTGCCATGCCTATGTAGTCCCTGGAGGCCTGGAGACAAAAACGCCACCTCAGAGCACTTCACATACTGAATTCTCTCAACTTCCCATCCCAAGAGAGCGCATTTCTAATAACTAACAGCTCTCATTCAGTTCATCCTGGGCAGACAGAATGCATGAGGCGCACCCTGGTATAAGATAATACAGACAGCACAGTTAATTGACAATGTCTGTGCTGTTTTTGCTCTCATTATCATGAGGGCACTCATTTATCCACTCCTCCATTCTCTCAATCTGCAAATATTTGCCAAGCACCTGACATAAAGATGAACCATATACGGGTTCAGGCCTCCATTCCATTTTGTTCTGGTAAGGGAGATAAACCATTTACGTTATTCCAGCCCCATACAAGGTCCCCTCAACACTCTGGGCACGCCTGTTCACCCTGTGTTATCACGGTCAGCGACGTATGCACCTTACTTCCCTGTTAGAATGTGAGCACCTTAGGTAAAAACAAATTTTTGAAAACTGTGGTAAAATATATAACAACATGAAATTTACCATTTTAACCTGTTTTAAGTGTACATTAAGTACATTCAGGAAACAAATTTTTGTTTATCATAAATACAGGGTATGGTACCTAGTAGGTATATGGTATACATTTGCTGAGGGAGCAGTCATGTGCATTTTGCCATAATACAAAGCAAAAAGTCATGTCATAAGAAAGTTACAAATAAAGTCCCAATACCTTGAAGCATGAACGGGTGACCAGTAATAGTGCTGATTTTAGGAATCCTTAAATACGAAGTCCACAGTGACAGCCAACCATTTCCTAATTGCCCAGAATTTCTGAGAACCATGTTTCAGGAATTTCTTTTCCAATCATGTAGAATAACCTAGTCAGTGATTACCTTTTCCTCTGACACTTAGGTAGAATAGATGTATTTTAAGAGGAGGGATTAAAAGCTAAAATAAACTATTTGAAATGCCTGTAACAGTGGTGGTTTAAAGAATTTAGAATTATAGAGATGGGGCAACTGTATTTCTTACTAATGAGGCAGGAGAGGGTGCATTTCACTCTAGGCCTCATTCACAGATGGTCACCACCCCAGACACGTGGAAGGGTCTGCGGCTGGGCGCCCTGAGAAGAGGACAGAGTCCAGCGCTATGAGGAAGAACTACTCTGATGTCCATGAAGCCTTGGTACTGCAGCCCTGGTTGTAAGGGGAGGGGTGCTGATCTTCAACCCCAGGTGTGGACGTGCTCACGTGTACATACATGTGTGCCCACATGCCGGGCCCATCAGGCCAGGCCTCTTGATCCCCCAGCCAAGGACAATCGGTAATTGACGGGAGATCCCCCTGTGGAGCCATCAGAGGCGACGGCATTTCCTCCTGCTGTGTCAATGGCAGTGACACAGTCGTGTCACGCATCTCAAAATCCATATTCTGTTTTAAAAACAAGAGGAACGTCAAAGCAATACTTACATCTTTATTTCCGAGGTACATCACAAACATATTCTCGGTCCCCCCACTTTCTGTTGATTCAGGTCTTTGGAGAAACAAAGAAAGAGATGTGTATCCTTTCAAATCCTCCAGGTCATTTGGCAGCCGCACTTCCACTCCAGATTTACCGTTGAACCTCATGGGGATGGCGACCTGCGAGGGACAAGATCCAGGGCGTTAGCTGTTCCAGATGAGGAAGGTGAGGGTGCTCAAGGTGGTGGCTTGTGACTGTGTAGCTGCTCCCAAGTTATTATGATAGGGAGCAAAGGAGTGTGGATGCCTCCTAGGCCTGGAGTCTATACTCAGCTGCATGGGGAATAAAGCATTTGTGTTCTTCCTGCCTCAGCCGAGGGGCTTTGGGAAGCGCGTTTAGTCCTCTGTGCCAGCAACAGTAATCATAATAAATTATTACTATTATTGTCACTATGATGGCTATAATATTCATTTGTATTAACCCTACTGTTAAAATATTTCTATCATCATAATAATATAATATATTAATATACAGAATAATATGGGCTTTAGATAATATATTATTATAATATAGGGTATTATATTTATAGGGTTATAATACATACTAATAGGGTTAATATAATATTAATATTATAATCCTATTATTAATATTATTATATATTATAGTATAATATAAAACTACATTATATGCAAAATATTATTAATAAGGTTATGATATTAATATTATATTAGCCTTACCAATAGGTATTATAGCCCTATTAATATATAAGATGAATATTATATAAATATAATAATTATTATTACTATTCCAAGCCTAGAAGGTTTTTGTGCAAATGAGCTAACATATATGGAAGCACTTAGCATGATACCTGGCATACAGTAGATGTACAATACATCAAAAATATTTTTTTTAAAACAGAACTCTTTAAGGAATCTTTTGCCATTAACATATTACCCGTTATATCTGCATTTATTACAGGCATTCAGTCCTTAAAAATATGTGCATCAGGGTTCTCTAGAATATGTGTCTTAAACTCAGGGTGAAGGACTATTTTTTTCCCTCTACTCTTCCCTGGATCAATACTTTTATAAAATATATGAGAAATTAAATTACTAAAAAATGAAATAAAGGAGGTATGCAAAATACACATCCACTGATCCCATGCTTGGATGTTGAAGCAATTCAAATTATTGAAAGTTTCTAAACATTTACTCTCAATTTTGTACTTATATATAACGGAGCAGTAATTCAAGTTCTCTGACTAGCTCTGGTCTTTGGACCCCCTTGGGTAGCTCTGCATTAAAAACACAGAAAATAAATATTCTCTAAC
This sequence comes from Delphinapterus leucas, assembly GCF_059928025.1. NCBI lineage: Eukaryota > Metazoa > Chordata > Mammalia > Artiodactyla > Monodontidae > Delphinapterus > Delphinapterus leucas. The sequence goes on along the minus strand of NC_143142.1, from coordinate 40,202,447 downwards.
GATCTAAAGAATAACTCTAGGAATGATACTTACACCAACTCTACAATTTATCTCCCAAGCATTTAAGTACTTATGGAGGACCTTGTATATGCAAGGCATCAGGCAGGGGGGCTTAGTGATGCATGAGCTGTGGTCTCTCCAAGGTGCCCATGACCGATGGAGCGCCCCTCCCCTACACTCACAGGCTCATTTTATGCCCTTCTCTTCTACTAGCCCTCTACCCTCCATATACCCCACACATCCTGAGTCTATCCATGCCCTTCTCCTTTTTGTCACCTGGAAAACTACTCATTAAAATTTTTTTTTAATTAAGAAAACACTTTATGGACAAGCCTCTTAGATAGCCTCATCCACCAGAGGGCAGACAGCAGAAGCAAGAAGAACTACAATCCTGCAGCCTGTGGAGCAAAAACCACATTCACAGAAAGATAGACAAGATGAAAAGGCAGAGGGCTATGTACCAGATGAAGGAACAAGATAAAACCCCAGAAAAACAACTAAATGAAGTGGAGATAGGCAACCTTCCAGAAAAAGAATTCAGAATAATGACAGTGAAGATGATCCAGGACCTCGAAAAAACACTGCAGGCAAAGATTGAGAAGATGCAAGAAATGTTTAACAAAGACCTGGAAGAATTAAAGAATAAATACCTAGGAGAATTAAAGAACAAACAAACAGAGATGAACAATACAATCACTGAAATGAAAAATACACTAGAAGGAATCAATAGCAGAATAACTGAGGCAGAAGAACGGATAAGTGACCTGGAAGACAGAATGGTGAAATTCACTGCCACGGAACAGAATAAAGAAACAAGAATAAAAAGAAATGAAGACAGCCTAAGAGACTTCTGGGACAACATTAAATGCAACAACATTTGCATTATAGGGGTCCCAGAAGGAGAAGAGAGAGAGAAAGGACCCAAGAAAATATTTGAAGAGATTATAATTGAAAACTTCCCTAACATGGGCAAGGAAATAGCCACCCAAGTCCAGGAATCATAGAGAGTCCCATGCAGGATAAACCCAAGGAGAAACATGCTGAGACACATAATAATCAAACTGACAAAAATTAAAGAGAAAGAAAAATTATTGAAAGCAACAAGGGAAAAATGACAAATAACATACAAGGGAATTCCCATAAGCTTAACAGCTGACTTCTCAGCAGAAACTCTACAAGCCAGAAGGGAGTGGCGTGACATATTTAAAGTGATGAAAGGGAAGAACCTACAACCAAGATTACTCTACCCGGCAAGGATCTCATTCAGATTCGACAGAGAAATCAAAAGCTTTACAGACAAGCAAAAGCTAAGAGAATTCAGCACTACCAAACCAGCTCTACAACAAATGTTAAAGGAACTTCTCTAAGTGGGAAACACAAGAGAAGAAAAGGACCTACAAAAACAAACCCATAACAATTAAGAAAATGGTAATAGGAACATACATATCAATAATTACCTTAAACGTAAATCGATTAAATGCTCCAACCAAAAGACACAGGCTCGCTGAATGGATACAAAGACAAGACCCATATATATGCTGTCTACAAGAGACCCACTTCAGACTTAAGGACAAATATAGACTGAAAGTGAGGGGATGGAAAAAGATATTCCATGCAAATAGAAATCAAAAGAAAGCTGGAGGAGCAAGTCTCCTATCAGACAAAATAGACTTTAAAATAAAGAATGTTATAAGAGACAAGGAAGGACACTACATAATGATCAAGGGACCAATCCAGGAAGAAGATATAACAATTATGAATATATATGCACCCAACATAGGAGCACCTCAATACATAAGGCAACTGCTAAGAGCTCTAAAAGCGGAAATTGACAGTAACAGAATAATAGTGGGGGACTTTAACATCTCATTACACCAATGGACAGATCATCCAAACAGAAAATTAATAAGGAAACACAAGCTTTAAATGATACAACAGACCAGATAGATTTAATTGATATTTATAGGACATTCCATCCAAAAACAGCAGATTACACTTTCTTCTCAAGTGCGCATGAAACGTTCTCCAGGATAGTTCACATCTTGGGTCACAAATCAAGCCTCAGTAAATTTAAGAAAACTGAAATCATATCAAGCATCTTTTCTGACCACAACGCTATGAGATTAGAAATCAATTACAGGGAAGAAAATGTAAAAAACACAAACACATGGAGGCTAAACAATACATTACTAAATAACCAAGAGATCACTGAGGAAATCAAAGAGGGAATCAAAAAATACCTAGAGACAAATTACAACGAAAACACAATGATCCAAAGCCTATGGGATGCAGCAAAAGCAGTTCTAAGACGGAAGTTTATAGCAATACAAGCCTACCTCAAGAAACAAGAAAAATCTCAAATAAACAATCTAACCTTACACCTAAAGGAACTAGGGAAAGAAGAACAAACAAAACCTAAAGTTAGTAGAAGGAAGGAAATCATAAAGACCAGAGCAGAAATAAATGAAATAGAAACAAAGAAAACAATAGCAAAGATCAATAAAACTAAAAGCTGGTTCTTTGAGAAGATAAACAAAATTGATAAACCATGCGCCAGACTCATCAAGAAAAAGAGGGAGAGGACTCAAGTCAATAAAATTAGAAATGAAAAGGAGAAGTTACAGCAGAAATACAAAGCATCCTAAGAGACTACTACAAGCAACTCTATGCCAATAAAATGGACAACCTGGAAGAAATGGACAAATTCTTAGAAAGGTATAACCTTCCAAGACTGAACCAGGAAGAAATAGAAAATATGAACAGACCAATCACAAGCTCTGAAATTGAAACTGTCTTTAAAAATATTCCAACAAACAAAAGTCCAGGAACAGATGGCTTCACAGGTGAATTCTATCAAACATATAGAGAAGAGATAACACCCATTCTTCTCAAACTCTTCCAAAACATTGCAGAGGAAGGAACACTCCCAAACTCATTCTGTGAGGTCACCATCACCCCGATACCAAAACCAGACAAAGACACTACAAAAAAAAGAAAATTACAGACCAATAGCACTCATGAACATAGATGCAAAAATTCTCAACAAAATACCAGCAAACAGAATCCAGCAACACATTAAAAGGATCATACACCATGATCAAGTGGGATTTATCCCAGTGATGCAAGGATTCTTCAGTATACACAAATCAATCAATGTGATACACCATATTAACAAATAAAAACCACATGATCATCTCAATAGATGCAGAAAAGCTTTTGACAAAATTCAACACCCATTTATGATAAAAACTCTCCAGGAAGTGGGCACAAAGGGAACCTACCTCAACATAATAAAGGCCATATAAAACAAACCCACAGCAAACATAATTCTCAATGGTGAAAAACTGAAAGCATTTCCTCTAAGTTCAGGAGCAAGACAAGGATGTCCCCTCTCACCACTATTATTCAACATAGTTTTGGAAGTCCTAGCCACGGCAATCAGAGAAGAAAAAGAAATAAAAGGAATACAAATTGTAAAAGAAGAAGTAAAACTGTCACTGTTTGCAGATGACATGATACTATACATACAGAATCATAAAGATGCCACCAGAAAACTACTAGAGTTAATCAATGAATTTGGTACAGTTGCAGGATACAAAATTAATGCACAGAAATCTCTTGCATTCCTATACACTAATGATGAAAAATCTGAACGAGAAATTAAGGAAACACTCCCATTTACCATTGCAACAAAAAGAATAAAATACCTAGGAATAAACCTACCTAGGGAAACAAAAGACCTGTATGCAGAAAACTATAAGACACTGATGAAAGGAATTAAAGATGATACCAACAGATGGAGAGATATACCATGTTCTTGGATTGGAAGAATCAATATTGTGAAAATGACTATACTACCCAAAACAATCTACAGACTCAATGCAATACCTGTCAAATTACCAACGGCATCTTTTACAGAACTAGAACAAAAAATCTTAAAATTTGTATGGAGACACAAAAGACCCCAAATAGCCAAAGCAGTCTTGAGGGAAAAAAATGGAGCTGGAGGACTCAGACTCCCTGACTTCAGACTATACTACAAACCTACTGTAATCAAGACAGTATGGTACTGGCACAAAAAACAGAAATGTAGATCAATGGAACAGGATAGAAATCCCAGAGATAAACCCATGCACCTATGGTCAACTAATCTATGACAAAGGAGGCAAGGATATACAATGGAGAAAAGACAGTCTCTTCAATAAGTGGTGCTGGGAAAACTAGACAGCTACATGTAAAAGAATTAGAACACTCCCTAACACCATACACAAAAATAAACTCAAAATGGACTAGGGACCTAAATATAAGACTGGACACTATAAAACTCTCAGAGGAAAACATAGGAAGGACACTCTTCGACATAAATCACAGCAAGATCTTTTTTGATCTACTTCCTAGAGTAATGGAAATAAAAGCAAAAATAAACAAATGGGACCTAATGAAACTTAAAAGCTTTTGCACAGCAAAGGAAATCATAAACAAGACATAAAGACAACCCTCAGAATGGGAGAAAATATTTGTAAACGAATCAATGGACAAAGGATTAATCTCCAAAATATATAAACAGCCATGCAGCTCAATATTACAAAAACAAACAACCCAATCAAAAAATGGACAGAAGATCTAAATAGACATTTCTCCAAAGAAGCCATACAGATGGCCAAGAAGCACTTGAAAAGCTGCTCAACATCACTAATTATTAGAGAAATGCAAATCAAAACTACAATGAGGTATCACCTCACACCAGTTAGAATGGGCATCATCAGAAAATCTATAAACAACAAATGCTGGAGAGGGTGTGGAGAAACAGGAACCCTCTTGCGCTGTTGGTGGGAATGTAAATTGATACAGCCACTATGGAGAACAGTATGGAGGTTCCTTAAAAAACAAAAATAGAACTACCATATGACCCAGCAATCCCGCTACTGGGCATATACCCAGAGAAAACCATAATTCAAAAAGACACATGCACCCCAATGTTCACTGCAGCACTATTTACAATGGCCAGGTCATGGAAGGAACCTAAATGCCCATCGACAGACAAATGGATAAAGAAGTTGTGGTACATATATACAATGGAATATTACTCAGCCATAAAAAGGAATGAAATTGGGTTATTTGTAGAGATGTGGCTGGATCTAGAGACTGTCATACAGGGTGAAGTAAGTCAGAAAGAGAAAAACAAATATCGCATATTAATGCATATATGTGCAACCTAGAAAAATGGTACAGATGAACCTGTTTGCAGGGCAGAAATAGAGACACAGATGTAGAGAACAAATGTATGGACACCAAGGGGAGAAAGTGCTCGTGGGGGGGTGGGGGGTGTGATGAATTGGGAGATTAGGATTGACATATATATACTAATATGTATTAAATTGATAACTAATTAGAACCTGCTGTATAAAAAAATAAATAAAATAAAATTCAAAAAAAAACATTTTATGAACACAAAAAAAGAGACTACACCTGCATATGCACGACCTTCTTAAGAAATTAAGCATTACTGCTATGACTGAATCCCATCATGTATCCCACCCTGTTCCCAGTCTGCTCTCCCTTCTCAGAGGTCACCACTACGCTGGATTTGGATTCCCACGCCCAGCTTCTCACGTGTGTTTTAATATTTTTACTAAATATCATTTATCTATAAACTGTAACTAGTCTTATTTTCGTAAGTGACAGAGCAGAGATCAAAACAAGGTAGTCTGCCTCGGTTAACCAGTTCTAAGCCACTGTGCTATTTATACACTTCAAATTATGTTCAGTAAATTAGTGAACGAACATAGAAGGGCAAAAGCTAGAAACATGCTTTTTCATTTGCTTTTTATAAGATGTGTATGGGTATGAAGAGGGTAGTTTCTGCCAAACCGTGCCTTAGGCTCTTTGTTTTTCTGCTAAAAATTTTGTGTTGGGAGTCATTCTCTTTCCTAAAAGAAAAGGCAGCTTTTCAGGCTCAAAAGACGTAATATTGAGCCTGGAAATCAACCATGGTGCCTCCAGGGCAGTGATATTCTGACTTGGCTTTCCAACTCTCTATCTCCAAATATCTCATAGGGAGGTGGCTGAAAAATACAAGATATTTCATTTACATTATTTTAGGATAAAACAAATTGTGAGGGAGAAGCGTAAGGAATTCAAGTAAATAATGTCAGATTAAAATTAGAAAGGCTGATGGAATTTTCCAATGAAGGAAAATTTCTGTCATCTCCTATTCAGAACACTGCTCATGTTGGTAGGAACCATTCCTCCATCCTCAATAAAAGTGGATTCTACAACTTCCAAGTTAAAATGAGAAGGTAGGTCTTGTTCAGTATCATATCTGCACGTTCCAATCACAGAACCCTTACTCGAACTTGCAATAACACTTTACCAGCTGGAGCCTGGAGGAGAATCCTGCTTCCTGTCTGCATGAGTCAGTGAGAAGGAAACTGCTCCAGGTCCTTGATGTACCAGATCATCTAAGGGATGAAGATGACGTGTACTTTTGAAGGATGACAGGAGGAAATGAACTTGCACATTGGGAGCAACCAAAGAATTATGGCAAGAAAGACAACCAGGGGACTTGGGCGCAGTGGTTGAGAATCTGCCTGCCAATGGAGGGGACACAGGTTCGATTCCTGGTCCAGGAAGGAAGATCTCACATGCTGCGGAGCAACTAAGCCCACAACTACTGAGCATGTGCTCTAGAGCCGGTGAGCCGCAACTACCGAGCCCACGCACCACAGCTACTGAAGCCCGCGCGCCTAGAGCCCATGCTCCGCAACGAGAGAAGCCACCACAATAAGAAGCTCACGCACCGCAACAAAGAGTGGCCCCCGCTCGCCTCAACTAGAGAAAGCTTGCGCACAGCAACAAAGACGCAACGCAGCCAAAAAATAAATAAAAAGAAAGACAACCAGTTCTTGAGTACATAGATACCTTTCCTTTCCTAATGAATGGAGTAACTTATCAAAGAATGAGCCTTGGTGCCTGGCAATGTGGGGACACACCCACCTTATTCGCAGCATCTCTGGCCTGCTGAATTAGCTCCCGTATGCGGTCCATGTTGTCAGAGATGTTGCCCAGTGGCAACAGCTGTTGGTTGATACTTTCAATCTTGCTCAAAAGATCAGGCAGTTTGTTGGTTAATTTCTTTACTGTTGGTGAGATTACAAAACAGATATTTATCACTGTGAGTTGAGAAAAGGTTAAATACAGATGTTCTCATTGATAGTACTTGTCAAGTGGTATGTCTGGGTCGCAAACATTGGACAGGATGACTCAGAATCAGGTAATACAGTTTCTATATTATAGAAATATATATTATACATATTTCTATATAAATACATCATGGATCTTATTCTGCAATCTAGATATCAAATTATCTTTCTTGACCACTATAAAAAAATAAATCTTTGCTTTTTGATCTTTAATATTAATAATAATTCAATTCCTCATGATTCAGGGACCTATATCTCCACTCTATAAAAGGGAAAATCAATAGCAATGTTCATGGATTTTTTTCAAAAATCCTACTTGGTCCTTTTAACTAACAGAATAGCCATACTCTTTGAATGGATTATGTGAAGTTGTTTTTAATATTTTAATTTCTAAGATCAGACTTTACCGGGGAAAAATTAAAACTGACCAAAGCACATACTGATGGAGAAAATGGATAATATGTCCTGGGCAGAGAATGCCTGCTACCTGAATTATCTGCATCGGTGAGAGCCTTGTTGAAGTCTTCACTCCCGGTGCTCCCATAGGTATCCTTAATTCTTTCCACGTCTATCTGAATGGGGTTGAGCCCATCTAGAACATCATTTGTGATGTCGTTGGCATTTCTGACCATGCTCTTTGCACTATTGATTATACCATCGATGTCATCTAATGCACACACAAACAGGGAGGGGTAAGTATCTAAAATGTTTGACAAAAGAAGCCAAGTCCAGTGGGTTAGGGAGCTGCTGACCTCTCTGTATCCCACGAAGATCATCGCGGATGGTCGTGAGATTGGTGTCTACCAGCCCTTTCTGAACGGTCATAATTTTCAGAGTTTGCTGCAGGTTGTTGAGAGCCGGACTGATTTCTAAAATAAAATAAAGCAGCAAGAGGCAATTACCCTAAAGATCTTGATCCTCCGTGGGTATTGGTGACCCCTGAAGTAGCCAAGGTCTGCACAGCATTGAGCAGGCCTGCATCTTAGCAGTCATCCCCGAGATGCCCACTGCATGCACCTAGACCCACAGGTCCTCCAGTTACAGAGGCCAGGAGCATATAGAGCCTGTGTTACCAGGCTCCTTGGAAATGCACATGAGGAAAGGGAGAGGCGTAATAACTCAGAGGGAGGCTTAACTTCCACTCTGCTCAGGGTGAAAGTCTCTGCTTAGCAAAGAAAAGGGATGTGTCTGTCTTGTTCGCTGCTGTGTCCCAGCACATAGTGCCATGTCTGGCACTCACTGGGGCTTAATATTAGTATGTATTTATGGAACAAACGACTGAATGAACAAATGAATGAATAATGCATAAGGGATGCCCCTTCAGTCAAAAGTACAGTAAAGGAGTGTTGTTAAGAGAGCCTCACTGAAGCAAACTCACACACACAGTAGGCATTGTTTCTGCTCATTTCCAAACAAATTTAAGGACATTTAGTGAAAGGAACAGAGTTCATAGACATTCTTAGCTGATAATATTGCCACTTTGGGGTCATGGAAAATGACCAGTGAATGCTTTAAGATCAAGTTGACGATATATGGCTTAAACTGTGATTCCAGGACTGGTTTAAATAACAATGTAGTTAGTATCCTAATCCTTTTGTTTTTAAGTTCACATGCATGCATGCATGCATGCATGCATTCACTCATTCATTAACTGGCTGCGTTGGGACTTCGTTGCTGCGTGCGGGCTTTCTCCAGTTGCAGCGAGGGGGGCTACTCTTCGTTGCGGTGAGCGGTCTTCTCACTGCAGTGGCTTCTCTTGTTGTGGAGCACGGGCTCTAGGCACGCAGGCTTCAGTAGTTGTGGCATGCGGGCTCAGTAGTTGTGGCTCATGGGCTCTAGAGCACAGGCTCAGTAGTTGTGGCACACGGGCTTAGTTGCTCCGCAGCATGTGTGATTTTCCCGGACCAGGGGCTCGAACCCGTGTCCCCTGCATTGGCAGGCAGATTCTCAACCACTGGGCCGCCAGGCAAGTCCAGTATCCTAATCCTTTTAAAAATACATATCTTCACCTCTTAGCTCAAATTTTATAAAGAGAGCAGACGTCATACCAGGAAATTTTAATTTTTGAAATTTGCTAGGCAAATGACTACATATTGTTTTGTATTTTCTTTTTCCTGTTTTCACATTTATTTTTCATTTTAATTTTTAAAAATGAAAAAAGATAAATAAATAAATATATTTATTTACTGGTAGAAGGCATCTAACTGCTTTGAAAGGACTAAGAAGGTAAGTGAGGGCTATGAGCTTGGATGGCTGCTCAGCTACGAATGACCACAGGAGACCAGAGAAAATCAAGACACAGCATTTTCTGAACACAGGAATTTGGTGAGATCGAGACGGTTTAATTATTTTTTTAAAAAAATCAAATTAAATAAGTAGAAAAAGTTCAAAGACAAAAATTTAAAAATCTTCATGCTCCATAGTGGTAGTGATTTTTGGTACTTTCAGTTGCTAAGATTTTAGGGCTTAAGAAATTTTGAAGCAGTTGCTCTAATGACCTGAAACTAATTACCTGGGCCTTAAGTAAGAAAGCAGCACTGTACATACCTCAATGCTATGTGGGTCCACACGGGATTAAACTAAGAATCCCCTCCCCCAAACCCAAGGCCAGGCCGAAACAGGCCTATCAGCCTCAAGATTTACTTAGATTTATGAGGTTCTAGTTAATTTGGTATATGTTAGAATATTGGGTAGACACATCCCAGCTATGAGTTTCCAAAGTATCATTTGCATGGACACTGAGATTCAAGAAGTGCGTTTGCTTCTAGGGCTGCCTCTCCTGGTCTCATAGGTTGTTTCCAAGTCTCTGACTATCCCAGCCTCCACCCTAACCCTCAGTACCTTGCTGTAGCTTCTTCTGGGTTATCTTGGCTTCATTTAACAGTTTATCGCTGTTGGAACTCAGGGTTTTAGCTTTTCTTGGAACATCTTCCTTTATCACTGTCTGAAAGCAAAGTGTTTATCAGCTTTAAATGTGATACACCTTAGGAAATATAGTGTAAGAGTTTTCATCCTACCCCAAAGCCCTTATCTTTAATCTTCAAAGAATGAGGTTAGAGGGTAAGGAGGAGGTTTAAAAAGACTGTTCCTTAAAAGATACAGTCAGGGCTCTTAAGAAGACGTCTGTGGCTTAGGGAGGCGGACCCATCTCTGCTGATATAATGACAAATTGTGTGACACCTTCTCATTTTCTCACTGTCACTTGTACAATACCCTCTACAATAATGGAGGACAGAGTTAAAATGTTTTTAGGCTTTTAATCTTCGGGAGATAAAAATCTTCAACCTTCTGAGGTCTGTCCCCTAATTCTCTCATAATTAATAATTTGTTCTTTATTTTTAGACATAGGAATATTATATGATGCATGTAAGATACCATAGGACTCCACAGACATGCCCAGGTGTAAGACAAATGACAGGAAATAAATGGTTATAAAATTGTGTACAAAAATTTCTCTTCTTTGGTAAATGTTAATGCTCAATACTCAGTCACAGCATCAAAACATACCTGATTTTCATGGTTCAAAATCAATAATCAGTGTGATTTCTATCTGGTTTTACAAATGATTTTTAAAAGTGGGCTACATTTATCAAATAGCCAAGTATATACAGAAATGACTTATATCTAGAGCAAGTTCGAGTCTATTCTATATAACAAATTCTGGTCTAAAATAATGCTTTTTTCTATTCCTTGGTGCATGCAGAAAGAAGACAGGAAAATGAGTTGTCTCCAGAGTGCCTGGAGAGAAGGTACCAGTGCAGGTGCTCACCTGGAGGGCAGCCTCAGACGCGCTGGTGGCCTTGTCCGCTGCGTCCTCGGCTGCTTTGATGGCATTGAGGATGTTCTCATAGGCGGTGGCAGCGTCCACGGCACAGCGTACCAGCTCATCCCCACTGGTGTTCCTCTTGATCCTAGAAAATGGTACAGGAGAGGGCTCCAGCGGCCCCCCTGCCTGCAGCTCAGCCCCCTAACCTCCCGATTCATTTGACAGATGGAGACTTGGGGCTGCAAGCTCTGCAGCTCTGCCCCAAAGATGCAGCTGGGAATCAGGCCCCTGCGGCTGGTCGGGTTCGGAACTGGGCCCTGGGTGCCGCCCTCCACCCTGGTCTGGAGACCCCACTCCCCCTGAGAGGCCTTCCCACCAGGCTCCAGCAGCCCCTGCAGTTAGACCCGTCAGGTCAGCCACTCACTCCTCCAGCTGCCTTGCCAGCTCCTGTAAAGACCGCGCATGCTTCTCTGCCTCCCCCACCAGGGATGCTTTACTGGACGATTTGGAAAGTTCTCTCACTTTGTCACTTAGTTCGTGTCTTGCTTCATTTAAAGTGACAGCTAGTTTTTCATATTCCTATATTTTCCAAGTAAACAAGAGGTAGTGTCAACTTAAGCAAAGCACGTATATGCCATTTTCTTGACCTCTGTCGTAAATGACGTTTTCCAGGAAGCAACAATGAGAAACTGTTTTCTGAGCCCGCTCAGCACACCCAAGTTTTACCACCATTCTCCCAAGTTTGTTGTCCATCTTTTGCCAGTCCTAAATGTCTTCTGTTAATAATGTACGCCTGATATTTTATTTTATTTTTTAATTGTTTTTCAGCTTTACTGAGGTATAATTGACATACGATTGTAAGGTATTTAAAGTGCACGAAGTGATGATCTGACACACGCATACGTTGTGAAAGGATTCCCCCACTGAGTTAACACATCAATCAGCTCATATTTTATCCTCTTAACTTTTTTGGGAGTGGGGGTGAGAACATGTAAATTCTCTTTTAGCGAATTTCAATTATACAATATAGTGTTGTTAACTAGAGTCATATTGCTTTACGTTAGATCCTCAGACCTCATTCATCTTAGAGATGAAAATGAGATTTTAAAAACAGCACCACATTTTTTTGTGTTATCGCAAAAGTAACATTCACTCACTGCCTGCAAATTAGATAATAGACAGAGATACAGAGAAGATACATCATTCACCCCTCCCCCAAGGGACAACCACTCTTAACCATCTGGTATATTTTCTTCCACCTAGAAGACATATATTGGAGAGAAAATTGGTTAGCCGATCTCATAGTTTCCTCGAAACATAATTTAAATGCTTTTTGATTTTTCCAGAGCACAAGTTTTGCCTCTACCTCGAGGCTTTTACTCATCAGCTCCAAGGCAACGTTACTTTGCAGTAAGGAAGAGTCTGCAGTGGCTAGATGCTTGCTGAAGTCACTCTGGAGGGAATTCATTTCTTTAACTTGTCTCTGGAGAGAATAAAAAGAATGTCTGTGAGCTTCATGATATATCGTCAGAAGGCACAGGCATATTTATTGGACAACGCATAGAAGTAGTTTCAGAGTCAGAATGTCTTCGTGCACTTAAAGGTCATCTAGGAAACTCCAAAGCCATGAGACATCAGCTCAATTTGTTGCGTAGGTGTGTTGTCATAGTTTCCACAGACAACATGCCAATGAAACAATCGCTGTCACATTGGAGAAGGTTTCTGCACTGGGCTCAACCAGGCCCGTGAGGTGGATATATAATTAAGCTCTGGCTAGTGGATCAGAACGAGGGATTTTAACTAAGGGAATCAGCACCAACCATCGGCACACTCTACATGCCGGTCCCAGCGAAGATGTTGGGACACTTCAATAAGGAAACACACAGGACTTTAGGATGCCAGGGTGGAGGCTGCCCGAGTTCAGGGACCCGTAAAATTGGACCCTGCTCCCTTCCCCTTGGCAAAATCAGTGACTTCCAACAGAGGTGTTACTACCTGAAGAGGCTTTGGGAGCTAACCCTATTTACCATCAGTGAAGATATTAGTCATTGTCTTTTACGAAATTCTTGCGTTTTTTTTTTTTTGGGGGGGGGTGTTCAGTCCTATGTTATTCCACTTTGATCTTACTGTCATTTCATAGCCCCTCACACTTTTGTTGTTGTTTTAGCCTACAGTGTTCACCATTGACATACACACTATAGAATTCGAGCTTTAACTCCTCATTGCGACTCCTGCATGTGGCCTGTATTTTGACTTATTTCCTATAAAGCAAGTAATGGCTTAAAATGCCTTTGCTGGTGATTCTGATAATGATGTTTACATATATGACACAAAAAGTCAGTTATTTAGAGCATAAATTGTACACTTTGAATTAATTATAACAATATTAATTTCTCACCTATTTGGCAACATTATTGGTCCAGCACTCTATCAGCCAGGGGTGGGGGTGAAGCGATTTGCTCTGCTTTCTCTGTGGTTTAAGTTCAGAAACTTTTCTGGCCGCTGAGGAGTAGCAACTACTTTGATTTTGCATTTAATGCCTCGCGCCTATTTGATTAGGGCTTCCTGTACAGACAGCTGCCTGGCTCTGCCACTTTATTAACGATAAAGATTCCTGTTCTCTCATCCTTGTCATTAACCAAACCATGCAGATTCTGACCGTGACCTCACCTTGATGGATTCCAAAGCCCTCTCGTTCTCTCGGTTGAGGCTGGTGGCCTGCTTTGCTTGGGCACTGGCCTCCTGTAGAGCGGCACGGAGGTCACTGAGTTTGGCTTCGTATTCATTTAAAGAATCTCGTATATTCTTCACAAGCCCATTGTTCTCCACCTGGTGGTTTTCCAGCCAGCTCCTTATCCGAGTCAGCACTGTAATACATCACCTTTTTGTTTTCCACTTGAGAGATGAGTACATTGGAAAGCTAACTTATAAAGACTACAGAAGGAGAATTGAGTTTCTACTCACTTCATGGTTTTCCTTGAACTTGCAAGGGAACAGGAAAGGAAACTAGCATTTATGTTATGTTATACACACACTGTCTCATTTAACTTTCGTGACAACCACATGAAAACAGTAATTATCAACCTCATGTTTCAGATAGGAAAATGGATGGCCTGAGAAATTGGGTGACAAGGTTTTAGCCTTGGGACTTGAACTTGACCTGCAGAGCACAAAGCACATGCTCTTTCTACTACTAACACTGTCTCCTTGCAGCTAAAAGCCAAGGCTAATATTACATTTAAACAATACAAATGCTAAAAGAGAACTGCTACTATCTGTAACCACTGATACATCATTTTACTAGAGAATAAAGGTCAGTATTTGGAAAAATATACACCAAATTATTATTTCTTACAGTTTTGAGCTAATGAGGCTTTTTCCCTAACCCAAACCTTTAGATATATTCAGTTAATTTCTAGTATATTCATTTTTGGAGGTAACAGTAGTGCTAATATCGATGTATGATTCAAAAGCTCAATGGTGATAAGGTGACCATTAAAAACGATATGAGAGAGCTGAGTGGAGATGAATGAAAGAAGAATGAAAATGCAGTTAAAAAGGAACAAGAGGTATCAGTGTCTAATATCTAAGAAGAAACTTTTTTTTTTGCATGATGGTAAGATATTCTATTCTATGGATAAAGAAGATGTGGTACATATGTACAATGGAATATTACTCAGCCTTTAAAAAGAATGAAATAATGCCATTTGCAGCAACATGGATGGACCTAGAGATTATCATACTAAGTGAAGTAAGCCAAACAAAGACAAAAACCATACGATAGCACTTATATGTGGAATCTAAAATATGACACAAATGAACCTATCTATGAAAAAGAAACAGACTCACAGACATAGAGGAGACTTGTGATTGCCAAGGAGTGGGGAGGGAGGGAAGGATTGAGAGGCTGGGATTGGTAGATGTAAACTCTTATACATAGGATGGATAAACAACAAGCTTCTACTGTAGAGTACAGGGAACTATATTCAATATCCTGTGATAAACCATAACGGAAAATAACGTGAAAGAGAATGTATATATACGTATAACTGAAATCACTTTGCTGTACAGCAGAAATTAACACAACATTGTAAATCAACTATACTTCAATAAGTTAAAAAAAAAGTGTTGTTCTGTCCTAGGGCTTCTCAGTAATCTGAAGGGGCTACCTACTTTCACCACATGATCCTCTACCAGTAATATACGCTGAAAGGACGAGCCCCTCCACCTGGCACCGGTGACTAGATATTGCACTCTGCACACCGTATTTCAAACCAATTAGAACGGATTGTATGCAAGAATTTGGGAGGGTCCTTACGAAGCTGAGCCTCTCTTTTTTCAGCTTCTGCTTCCCTCAGGTTCTTCCCAAAGTTGCGGTTCCTCAGTTCCCTCAACATGCGCTCCGCTTCAGCCAGCTTTCTGGAAAAATCGTCCAAAGGCAAGTTGTTTCCTTCTCCTTCTGTCCCAGAGATCTGCTTCACAAGAACTGGAAAAACATCAAGCAGTTTATTGAACTGGGAATTCTGGACTCCAGCAGACTACTAAAAAAAAAAAGGCCGAGATTTTTATGGAGGGTTCATATTGGTTTTTTAGTATCACTACAGGTTCTTTTTCATAATGTTGAACTTTTTCTTTGTACAACAAAGGCTACAAGGTAATATAAAAGATGTTTAATTGGGCTGAGTAACTCTTCTTACCGTGCACATTCCGGATGACATTTTTAATCTTTGTGTCCAGCTCTTTGGCGCCTTGGGTTGTCCGATCAACATTGCTATATAATGTTTGAGCTTTTCTGGAATTTATTTGAACCTATATGAAAAACAAATTGATGAGCAAAATGTAAGTTGATGGGAGGAAAAAACTAACAGTATTCTGAAAGCAAAAAAAAAAAAAAAAAGTTAAGGTTATTGACCTAACACATTACCTTTTCTTGCAAAGTTTCAAATTCACGATTCAAGTTACTCAGTTCTTTTTCCAGGCCATCCAGTTTTGATTTATGATTTGAAATGGTGGAACTGTAGCTGAGCAACTGGCTCTGAAAGTAACATACAAAGTTAATCTCACTTTAGAGTAGAAATTTGGAGGGAAGTCTTACCAAGTTGGTAAACCTGGTGATGATGTGAAGATTCATTTAGCAAGACCAATGCTGATCCTTAGGAAAAAAAATATGGTTCTTTGAAATAGGCCACATGAAGAATAAATTTCTGATGTAAGTTGCGATATGGCTCTAAAATAAAGTAGTAAAATTTTAAAACATGAAGAGACAAGAGATACTTTATTTGAATTAACGATCTAACCGTATAGAAATGAGGGTGATGCCACTTACTTGATGTATTAAGGTTTAGATTCTATTATAAAGAATTGTTCAGTTATTTTTAACCTATATGTTACCTGATAATACTAAAAAGAAGTGCCTATGGCTACTCTATTCAAGGACTCATTAGATTCAAAGAATTATAGAGCAGGAGAGAAATTTGTGGCTCATTTAATTGAATACCCTTATTCAATATGAAAAAAAAATGAGAAAACAGAAGCCCAAAGAAGTTGGGTGACCCATCCATGCCACAGCAGTACAGGTGATTACTGATTGCTTCAGGACTCAAATCCTGGTCCCCTGTCCTTTTTGGGGAACTCAACAGCCTCATTACTTTTAGAGGGTGACATTGCCTCATATAATATCTAGAGTAGTAAATATTTTCAATCTTGGGGAAAAATATGTTAATACCTTGAGAATTTTTACAAGAAAAAGCAAAATTATTATCTCTATTTGCACACGAGAACCAGTGTTGGGTAAAAGAGCACAGGCTTTCCAGCTCAGGTCCACACCCTAGGTTCACCACTTAATAGATAAGCTCACTGGACTTTATCTCCTTCATCTGTATATTGGTGATTATAATATTAAGCTGCTGGGTTGTTTTCAGTGGTAAGTGGGCTAATGCATTATAAAATGCCACATACATACGACCATCCAAAAAATTAGTTGCTTTCTCATACATATTCCTACTGAATTTTCATAGTGTTTGTGTGATATTGCAAGAAGATAGTTCTATTTTAATTTTGTTATAGGCAAATAAGGCACATCATTCTAAAGAGTGTTAGTAGAAGTATAAGAAGTAAGAAGTATAGTGGGTAAAGCATGGTCTTTAGAATTTCATCTTGTGTATGAATAATGGTTGACAATCAATCACCCTACTTTCAAAACCCTCACCAGTCCCAGACATCAGAGTTTACAGAGAACAAAATTATCTGTTGGATCTTTTTTACACTTTTCTCAAGTTCATACAAATCTATAAAAACAGACTGACATTTTCCTGAGTAGATATTCTTTTATTTTGTCAAAAAAAGGTTACAACTTTCTGTGACTTTCTACATTCACAGAGCAGGTTAACACATGTAGATTTTACTAATTCTGTTTTATTATAATCTGCACTAGAGGACAAACTGGAATTTGTGCAACAATGCCCTGATTGTTCCAGATGTTTTATTTTTAATTTTTGCAGACAGGAAGACAAAAGTCATTCTTACCTTTGCTCCCCTTTCTGTAATGCATCTTTTTATTTTCAGCCTGCTTTTAAGTATGTCAACTTATTTTTGTTTTTAAAGCAATTAATTAATGGTGGGCTTTAGTAAGACTTTTATTCTGTATCCTGCTTGGAATTCACAGGACTTCTTAGAGCTGTGAGTTAATAGTTTTGCCTCAAAATTGGAACATTTTCTACCGTTAAATGCACAAATATTTTTCTGCCCCTTACTCACTTCATTTTTCTTCAGTGACAACAATTACATATAGGTTTGGTGACTTGATGTTGTCCCACAGGTCAATGAGGCTCTTTCTGTTTTTGTTCGTTTGATTTTTTAAAAGCTTTACTGAGGTATAACTGACATACAACAAAAGGCACGTGTTTAAAGTACACAATTTGATATGCTTTGACACATGACCCATGAAATTGTCTCCACAATTAAGAAACATTTCCTCATGCCCCTTGTAACCTCTCCCCCCGATTCTCCCTGACACTTCCTTCCCCATCACCAGGAACACACACTATTAGATTACTTTTCGTTTTCTAGAACTGTGCACAACTTATGATTGTCACACATAAACATGCACACACTCATTAGGATATGAACTTTCCTTGGTTTGGCTTCTTTCAGTCAGAGTACTTATTCTGAGATTCACCCATGCATCAGTAGTTCATTACAATTTATTTATGCCTTCACCTGCTGACAGACTTTTGGGATGTTTCTGATTTTTGCTTATTGCAAATAAAGCTGCCAAAAAAAAAAAAAAAAGGAATTTCACCTTGGCTTGAATTCTTCTGGAACCACCACATACTAGCTGTGTGACTGAAGGCAAGTTACTTAGCTTTTCCAGGCCTGTTAAATAAAAATAACACTATTTTCCTCATAGGATGTTGTGAGACGTAAGGAAAGCACTTAGCACAGAGCCTGGCACATAGGATGGATACCAAAATGTTGGTTTCCTTCCCTTCATTGAAAAAATGCAGGGTTGTACTGATGACATCAAAGTAACCCAAGTGGCTCTTCTTTTTCTCTGAAAACATAAAGACTTCCCCCCCTCCTCTCCATGTTAAGCCTGCAAACCATGCTCTAAAATTACCCTAATGGGATGGAAAAGAACCAGTTTTCTAGCATTAGTTTTTGCTGTATGTACTCAACCATAGCCACTAATGGTTTACAATCAGCCCTCATTCCAAAAGCACTTATTAAAGTTTCCCCAAACCCTCTTTCACTATGTCTAGCTTAGGGTTTATCTCATCTACCGATTTATTTTACTTTGAGTATATTTTTTCATTTCCACGAGTTTTACTTAGATCTTTTCATATTTACCTCTTCTTGTTTGGTTTCTGGTGTTTAAAATTTTTTTCTAATTTCTTGTTCCTTCTACTGGATGTTATTCTCTTTTTTTTTTCTGGTACGTGGGCCTCTCACTGTTGTGGCCTCTCGCGTTGCAGAGCACAGGCTCCGGACACGCAGGCTCAGTGGCCATGGCTCACGGGCCCAGCCACTCCGCGGCATGTGGGATCTTCCTGGACCGGGACACGAACCCGTGTCCCCTGCATCGGCAGGCGGACTCTCAACCACTGCGCCACCAGGGAAGTCCTGGATGTTATTCTTTAAAGTAATTTTCAGATTGTCCTATGATTTTCATTTTCTCTGAAGGGAACTCATCACTTGACTGTTGCTTCTGCTGCATGTCTTTCTTATTATCTGTCTGTTACAGTGTTTGCAGGCTCCTTCCAAGAGGGAGATTTCTTCTTCTCCCTGCACTCTCTGTGCCCTGTCCAGTGATCTTGTGGTCATCACTACTCCCACCCCAGGACCAGGTGTTATAGTGACAGCTTAGGACTTGCACATTATGGTGATAGTGAGAATGTCACATTTCAGCACAGATCCTGGTTTGTGAGTCTTGTCCACATCCTGGCTGCAAGGTTGTCCTTTCTTAGGTTCTCATACAGCCATTGTCCAACAATGGGAATTGCAAAGTTTTGAGGTTGCTTTTTCAGCCTCCATTTATAGGCAGAAGAGCCCCCGTTTTCCCCCCAGGGAGCCTGACTCTGGCCCGTGGGGCACTTTCGGCCCTAGTACTTCTTAGGATACCTCTTGACCACCTTCTTTCCAACTGTACATAGTACATGTTCTGAGCTATGAAACAGACATCAGCACATTTAAGAGAACTGGAATCATAAAGTATGTTCTCTGACCCCAAAAGAGTTAAACTAGAAATCAATAACAGAGAGTTATCTGGAAAATCCCCAATTCAGAAATTAAACAATACAGTTCTAGTCACAAGAGGAATTAGAAAATTTTTCTTTTTTCTTTGGCCACGCTGCGTGGCTTGTGGGATCTCAGTTTCCAACCAGGGATTGAACCCAGGCCACAGCAGTGAAGCCCAGAATCCTAACCGCTAGGCCACTAGGGAGCTCCCTAGAAAATCTTTTGAATTGAATGAAAATGAAAACACAACATTTTAAAATGTGTGGAATACAGCTAAAGCAGTGCTTAGGGGAAAACTTATAGCACTAAATGCTTATATTAAGAAAGGTTTTGGATCAGTAAATAAGCTTTTATCTTAAGAAACTAGAAAATGAATGGCAAACTAAACCCAAAGCAAGCAGAAGGAAGAAAAGATATGGATAAGAACAGAAGTCAATGAAATTGAAAACTGAAGAAAAGCAGAGAGAAATCAATGAAATAAAAAGATCAATAAAATTGATAAACCTCTAGCCAGAATAATCAAAAAAAGAGATAAGACACAAATGACCAATAACCAGAATGAATGAGAAAGCATCACTACAGATTTTGCAGATATTAAAAGGATAAGGAAAAATTATAAACAACTGTATTGCAATACATTTGGTAATTTAGACGAAATAGAAAAATTGTTTGAAAGGCACAAATTACTAAATATCACTCAAGAAGAAACAGATAAATCCTAATTGTCCCATATCTATTTTTAAATTGTACTTACAGTTTAATTTTTAAAAAAGCTTTCAACAAAGAAAATCCCAGGCCCACATGGCTTCACTGGAAAATTCCATCAAACATTTAAAGAAGAATTAATAACAACTGTACTCAAATTCGTACGAGTCTTCCAAATGCAAAACAGTGAGCTAAAGTTATGAGAAAAATGAGCCCAGAAACATTCAGTATGTAAGGAATGTTCCTTAGAAGTGTTAGTTTTGTGTGTTCACCGGTACTTTTCACCAGTAAAAATCTAATCTTCATTTAGATCAGAGGAAGGAGGACAGCCTCCCTGAGCCTTAAGTGGAGTCAAGTTCCCCCCTTTCTCACGTGAGGAGTATTCGTTCACACAGCATCTCTCTTCACCAAGTATCTGCTCTGGGTCAGGCATCATGCTGGACCAACAGAGTACTTACCCTCAGGTCCTTGGTCTGGGTCTCCAAGTGCCTCATCTGCTCCAGGGTCCCCACGCTGACACTCAGGCCCTGCAGCTGAGACTTGACCAGGAGGAGCTCGTCCTCCATGGTGGCCAGGTCGTTCAAGAGCGTCATCACACAGCTGTCACAATCTGTGGGGGTCGCAATCAAAGGCACAAGTGCTGTGGGCTGGAGCCACAGGAATGCAAACAGAGCCCTAGAGCTGTGCCGCCCAGCTAATACACACATAGCCCATCACAGGCAAAAATCACAATCCTGGACTTCTCCGGGAAAGATGCAGATTCTGAAAAAGGGAGATCTCTAGACAAGGGGCATTTGACAAAGAAATGGTGGAATGGGGAAAAAGGGTGAGGGTGGTCAAAAGGTACAAACTTCCAGTTATACGATAAGTAAGTTCTTGGGATGTAATGTACAGCACAGTGACTACAGTTAACGACACTGTATTATATATTTAAAAGTTGCTAGAAGAGTAGATCTTAAAAATTCCTAATGCAAGACAGAAAATTTGTAACTGTGTGAGGTGATGGATGGTAACTAAGTTAATTGTGGTGATCATTTCACAACATATACATATATCAAATCATTATGTTATATACTTTAATACAATGTTGCATATCAATTATATCTCAGTAAAACTGGGCAAAGAAAGAAATGGTGAATCTATTCAACTTGTTGCTTATTTTGTATGTGGGAAAAGAGTAATAAATAGTTTTTATTTATTGAGTGCTTGCTATTTACCAAGAATCATGATAAGGGATTTATAAGCATTTTTCCAACAGCTATATGAGGTTGGTATAGTTATTACCAACCTCAGTTTTACCATCTGACAAATGATGAAACCGAGGCTTGAAGAAGTAAGGTCATTTGCACAAGGTCATACAGATTTTAGTTGACAGAGGCTGGATGTGACTCTAAGTAGCCCTCCTTCCATCACCTCCCACCACTGCTTTCCCAGACTCGAAACGGCGTGTCCCAGTATAGGGCTCACGGATTTTAAGCTGAACCCCACAACTTGGAAAGGAGGGGGCCATTTCTTTTCTCACCGTCACATTCTTCTCCAGGGCCACCATCTTTGGGTTCCTGGTTTATGCAGTCTGAAATGAGGAGTAACCAGAGAAGACAGGAGACAGCGTTATTAAACTTACTCTTCATGTGCTTTTTTCTTTTTTCTTTTTTTGCGGTATGCGGGCCTCTCACCGTTGTGGCCTCTCCTGTTACGGAGCACAGGCTCCGGACGCGCAGGCCTGCGCCATGGCTCACAGGCCCAGCCACTCGCGGCATGTGGGATCTTCCCGGACCGGGGCACGAACCCGTGTCCCCTGCATCGGCAGGCGGACTCTCAACCACTGCGCCACCAGGAAAGCCCCTTCACGTGCTTTTTAACTTGGCTTTGGGGAAAGCTAGTTTTGTGTTCAGTCACCCAGCCACACAGCATTGCCGGCTCTTCCCTTTTCCCTCCCTCCTCGGTGCCATTGCTTGGGGAGCTGTCTCATTTCCCAACAATCTTGCTACAGGAACTTCTCGTGTGGCCTCTCTGATTATATATTCAGTTTCTTCTCTACAAAGGGTCATGCCATTCTTATGAAATGAAATCTCCTAATCGCTGGTGTTGTCCTCATTTGGTAGCCTCCTATACAACTGCTGATGTCTCTTCTAATATCATTCAAGAACATTCAATAAACACTGAGCACCTCTGAGCATTCCCAGTGTGCCATGGCCCTGTGTTAGGGGCAGGAATACAAAGATAGCAAGGCAAAAGTCTCTGGTGTCCTGTAGTTCAATGGTCCTATGGGGGAGACAGGCACATTTCACAACAGTGCGACAGATGCTGTGAGATATGCACACGAAGTTAGTGGACCTACTCCACCACCTACTGCTCACATATGCTGAATATTGAGGTTCTCAGCTATAGACGGGAAAGCCTAATGGTCACCCATGGACATTCTTTACTCCTCCCACTTCTACTTCTTTCCCCATACCATGCATTCTTACACTGAAATGCCCTCTCATTTTCCTGTGAAAAATCATCTGACTTTATTAAAGGAAAACTCTAAGCTTGAAACTTTCCTAGACATGCTACAGGGAAGCTTTCAGGTGTGTTCCCAGCAGCCACACCTTGTGTGTATACACATACGTTTTGAACCACATTTATGTTTAACTGTAAAAATATATATATAAGTTCACTATGGAAAATTTGGGAAAATCAGCAAAATGAGATAAAACATTATCCTTGAGCCTACCACTCAAAGACGGTAAGTGTCTCCTCACAGTATATTTGTAGACATTTTATTATATGTAATCATAGGTTTCTCTTACTCATCCTTTTTAAAAAAATCTTTTACTCACTCTTATATGGACATATAGCTGTGTCACTTTAATTTCCTCAATTAGACCGTAAATGCCTTACAGGCAGGAAACATAGTTTTATTTCCTTCACAAACTCCTGCAAACACAGTATATGGGGGACTTGGCTTAGGAAGAGGACTGATTTATCAGGGCAATTTTCTCAACAAGTTTGAGTTTTGACCACCAAGGAATCTGTACGTTATTAATTGAAAGAAAGAATGAAAAAGAGGGAAAAAAGCTCACAGGAACAAACGTGTCTCACAGGTGAGCATTTTCTTCCATTTCTGGAACAAAGAGTTCCCATCCTCATTCTAGGTTGGTTACTTTTGCTATTAGAAAAAGCATTCATCTCACGAGTAACGATGTGTCTGATGCCGAAACTTCTCCTGAACACCTCCAGTGACAGTAGAACTCATCTCCTTTTAAACCAGTCCTTCTCGTCTTTAAACATTTGACACTTCTTCCTCAGAATGATTTAAAATAGATCTCCCTCTAGCTTCCACTCCTGGATGTGAGTTCTCCATACCTTAAGCCACACAGAACAAGACCCACCCTTCTCCCACACATGTGCCTTTCAGATCCGTGCTTTCCAAGTCTCCTTTCCACCATCCTGGTCTGTCAGTCCTTCCTCATGTCACAGGGCTCTAAGTCCCTTCACAGCCTCATCTTCTTTCTGAACAAACTTGTAGCTTGTCTATTGCCTTGTAAAGACACGGGCCCCTTGTGGGGACTTGCATGGGCGGCAGACCAGGGAACAATGGCAGGCCACCTGGTTTTGGACACTAGAACTCAGTGGAGATAATACAAGGTGTCTAAGGGGCCACATTACCCTCTTGATTCATATTGGACTCACTGCTGACTGAAACCTCAGCCACGTCTCATTTATCACAAACTTATTTTTTTTTCCATTCAACTATAGGACCGACTCCACGCTTACCCCAACATAATTTTGTCTGGTTAGAACTGGCTCCTCATTCCAGGCTGTTGAGGCCCTATTTTATTCTAAATGTGTCATAGGAGGCATTTGCTAGCTCCTCCAACTTTGTATCACCTGATAACTGGGTGGGCAGGTCTTCTATATTTCCGTTCAAGTCTACGATGTTGAACAAGATGGGGCCCAGATGAAGCCCCAAACATGACAACAGACACCTCGTTCTAGACTGATAAGGCTCCATTTACTCTGCGTTCCTTTGGAAACAGTCACTTGACTGGATCTAATCCATACATCCAGGGTTTAGTTCTTCATCTTGTCTATAAGATGAGAGATTTTATCTAAGGATTTTGCATTGCACTACATCAATGGCATTTTCCTGATAAACCACATTCATATTCTCCATCAAAGAAGGACGTAGAGAGTCTTCCTGTTTTTCCAACTTCCTTTTTTTCCTAATGAACCTATACTAACTCCCAGTTAATGTTTTTTTCTTGGTATGTAAAATCCATCTTAATTATACACCCACATCCTAGAACAGTTACTGCTTTAATAGAAAGAGCGCTCTGACTCCTTCAGATACATACACGAAGGAAGCTGATGAGATGATTACCTTATAATGTCAAAGGGAGGTCTCAGCAAAAATCACCAAAATAGGGTCTGAAATTATTTTGGCTATAATTAGTGAAGTTTTAAAAACAATTTACCTAAAAAAAAAAAAACCTACTTGAAGTAAGTTATTCACCAAACCTGTGAATACTACCTAAGCATTCCCAACTTTGTCAAAACAAGGGGACAACTTGTTAGCTGGAATTGTGTATGTGGTTGCTGAAAATGTTTGCTTGGCTTCTTTGCCAGCTATTTTATACCAGTTTGATAAAGGTAGGTTAACAGACGTGTGAGTCGATCTTACCTCCCGTCAGGGGGTCACAACTGCCCAAATGGCCGTTGCTGTTACAGCTGCATGGTTGGCAGCTGCCTCCAAATTTCTGGGGATTTCCAAAATATCCTGGTGCACACCTACACAGAATACAGAAAAAGAGGGGAAACACCCAAAGGGCTCATCATTTATTCCACCCAATGTCTCAACTTCTAGCTCCCTGTTTGGGATCTTGTAACCCTATGAGAGGAAGGGCTGACATAGATTTGCAAGAGGGAATGTGTCTCAGTACAGAGCCATTTATGACTTGAATGAGAATGGTGAGGAGGGGAAGGCAGGCAGAGATTGCTCCCTTGCTCCTTGACACCCCAGATGACAAGGTTCTCAATCATCCCGACAGCCAAATGGCTGATGAACAAAATGCATACAGGAGCCAGTGGTTTGACCAATACGGAAATCAGGGGTGGGTGAATTTTACGCAAGAGTTGTGTTCCTGAAGATATCACACAAATACACACTGCTTAATTTATGGCTAATTTCCTCGAAGAAAAAACTTAAAGTAAAATTCATATAATTTCAATATTTTCATAAAGGGGGCTTTTATTAATATTTCCTATTGTACTATTTCAAGTCTGCATAATTCACATTTATTTGCACTAATTGCTGCAATGATGTACATAAGGGGCTTAAACAACTGAGCAGTTACAACTGCCACCTTAGCCCGAGCCTTTATTTATTTATTTTTTTTGCGGTACGCGGGCCTCTCACTGTTGTGGCCTCTCCCATTGCGGAGCACAGGCTCCGGACGCGCAGGCGCAGCAGCCATGGCTCACGGGCCCAGCCGCTCCGCGGCATGTGGGATCTTCCCGGACCGGGGCACGAACCCGTGTCCCCTGCATCGGCAGGCGGACTCTCAACCACTGCGCCACCAGGGAAGCCCCCGAGCCTTTATTATTCTAGATGATTTAGTGATGAGAACTCAGTTCCTTATTTATAAGGTAAAAGATCATATTTCCTTGATTGTGTCTGTTTTCTTCAAAAAATAACACAAACACATGTTAATGTTTCTGGAACTGGGATGTAAATTAAAATATTTCTGTTCATTAGCAAAATTCCACTCCCACTCTATCCCCCCTAAATTGTCATTAAATTGATGTGTGTGGTGTTTTATCATCAATGGAATTGATAGAATCAAGGAAATATGGCATTTGACTTTCTCAAATTTAAGCTTTTCATCAAAGAACTTTGAGACAATTTAAATATGCTTTACCAATGGATAAACTGGTGATATAGTGCAAAGGACACAGATTTTTTGTTTTGTTTTGTTTTTATGGGTTTTTTTTTTAACATCTTTATTGGAGTATAATTGTTTTACAATGGTGTGTTAGTTTCTGCTGTATAACAAAGTGAATGGGAGATCTTTTTTTTTTTTAATTTATTTTGGCTGCACCGGGTCTTAGTTGCAGCACGCAGGGTTGCGGATTTCTTAGTTGTGGCTGGCATGTGGGATCTAGTTCCCCGACCAGGGATCGAACCTGGGCCCCCTGCACTGGGAGCGCAGAGTCTTACTGACTGGACCACCAGGGAAGTCAGGACACGGGTTTTGAATCAGGAAGATCTGGCTAGACCTCCGTCTCTACCGCAGTCCATGTAATCTTGGGCTGTTATCTTAATCCCTCAAGCTTCCATTTCTTCATCTATTCCTCTTATGAAAATGTTAAGCTCCATGAGAATGTGAATTATTTTGGGTGGGCTGTTTTGCTCACTGATGCATCTCTAGCACCTGGGATAATGCCTGGACCCATATTAGGTGTCAAATATAAGTATATGCTGAATGAATGAATGAAAAATTGTACTAACAATACCTATTTTGGTGGGTGGATATAAGATAAAAGATAATATAGTAAAGAATCTAGTACAATGCCTGCACATAGTAGACATTCAGTAAAACGTAGCTACTGCTACTTTAAGACATGATAAAATATTCATATATATGTATGTATGTGTAATTGGTGTCATTTGGAATCCTACATTTTGGAAAATGGATAGGAAGCAGAAAACCCATGTATTCCCTAATTATCAAGAAGGTAACTAAGCTGAGGTGGCTTATCCAAGTCTACTAAGCAGGTTGTCCTAATAATAGGGCTTTATTTGGGGTGACCAGCCCCATATTCTGCCTAACAAACCATGCTACGCAAAAGATCTCAGTTTAAAATACTTTTTCTTTAGATGTCTCACCTACATCTAAACTTTCTAGGTAAAAGATACATATTTAAAAACTACCTTATTTAAAGTTACATAAATATTCAGGAAGTTTGATTCTGCTTCTCCCTTAATCTTGCAAAGCGTTAGTTACTGATTATGAGAAATAACTGGTTCTTTTATTCTCATTTTATGGTAGTGCTAAACACAACGGACTAAACTAAAACTTCCTGATTTCATAGATGACATCGGTACAGCAAATAAAGAGCAGACAGCACGTCTGTCATCTGTGGCTCTGAGTGGCCAAGGGAGAAATGTGTCCCAGAGCACGGGCTGAGGAGGGAAGCTTTTCCTATTCCCTCCCCACCTCTGCCCAGCTAGTTCCTGCATATATGCTTACTTTTCACCTTACTCTATGCTTGTATTTATCATCGCATAGTTAACCACTAGTGCCAGATGATGCCTGGCAGCCTGGCACAGAGCGGATGCTCAATAAGTGTTAACAAATGAAAAAATGTGACATTAAAATGGCATTAAGCTGTGGAAAAGTTAAAAAAAAAACACAAAAAAGCAATAGCTTGCTTTCCTGAGACATCAAACTTAAAAAACCTAAGCTGAGAAAACTGTTAATTAAGAATTTCCCTTTTCAATTCAGTTGCCGGTCAAATGGATGTCTCCTCCAACCTGGTGCCGTTTTCCACTTCACTGTTTGTGCAGAACCATAAGGAGGATTAAATTAGGAAGACTCTCCCAGGTGGGAGTCGCATAGCTTTCAAATCACGGAGCCTGGAAGACCCTCCCAAGCCTATTCCCCACCCCACCTGTCCTTCCTGTCTCAGTGTAGCTGCCCCTTCCGTCCCTCACCCTTCAGGGCTGGTTGATGCCCCTCTTGCTGCAGCCTGATTTAGCCCGGTTATGTTCTCTCTCTAGTTTAGCAGCTTATTTGTACATCTGTCCACCAATAGACTGGAAAACCCTTGAGGGCAGAATCTGTGCTCTGGTTGCTGATGTGTTTCTAATGCTTAGCACAGGGCCAGGCTTATACTAGGATCTCCATTCATTTTTCATCGAAGGAAAGAATGAATAAGTGTGGGCAATGTTCCTCCTGCAGAAATGAAAAACAGAAGAACTTTGAATTGCTCCTTTTTACCATAGGATAGTGTCCAGGCCCTCAGCTGATGCCCATAACAAGGCACTGCCTCCTTCTGCCCGTGGCAGCTACACTCTAGGCCCTTGGACTTTCTTGCATTACTTCCCTGACCTGAGCTGCCTTCCCCCTCCACCTCCCAGCTCCACTGGGTTCTAGTCATCCCTTTGACATACCTAAGTCCCACCTTGTCCATAAAATGTTTCAGATAACCCCAGTCTAGAGTAGCCCTCCCTTACTATGAAATCCAGTTGAATTAATTTTCTGGGTTTTTTTAAAGTAAAATTCTTCTAAAGTTATCCAGAAAAATAATATGCCAGAATGGTCCAGGAAAAAATTTAAATAAGGGTTACGAGGGGAGACTTGCTTAACCAAATAGTCAGAGTCATTTGATAGTTTCAGAAATGATACAGAAGTGATAATGGCACAAGAACCAAATAAAATGTACAAAACAAATCCAAGTTCGTATAGAAATTTCGTACACATTTACAGGACTTCCCTGGTGGTGTAGTGGTTAAGAACCCACCTGCCAATGCAGGGGACAGGGGTTCAAGCCCTGGTCCGGGAAAATCCCACATGCCATGGAGCAACTAAGCCCGTGCACCACAGCTACTGAGCTTGCGCTCTAGAGCCCATACTCTGCAACAAGAGAAGCCACTGCAATGAGAAGCCCGCGCACCGCAGCGAAGAGTAGCCCGCACTCACCACAACTAGACAAAGCCTGCGCTCAGCAACAAAGATTCAACACACCCAAAAAATAAATAAAAACTAAAATATAAAATAAAATCTGAAATCAAACCCCTAATTAAAAAAAAGAAATTTTGTACACATTTAGCTTTAGTGAATTCAACTAAAGGTACTTAGCCAAAGAGGGATGAGAGGATGAGGGCATGAGTGTAAGGGAAAAACAGCTGAAGTGACTGTCCCCATCACTCAGTGAGCACACGTCCTGCAGTGAGCATGACATGAGAGATGTGAACCTGCTATTCGCTCAGCTGGTCTAGTTTCCCCGTGCCTCTCCTAGAGTGACTGTTTCACCCTACAGAGTGTGATTCTGGGTGTAACCAAATGACATGTGCATTTCATGCAACATGGCCCCTGTATTACTGAGACATGGGACACTGGGATACTCAAGGTTATGCCAGCTCTGGTCAATTTTTGCCTGACATGTAGACCCTAAATCTATCTGCCCTGTGAGATGCAATACCACAAAAAAGTTGAGGTTCCAAATTTTCACCATCAAGATTTGAATGTAAGAAATAAAACCAGAAAAGTACTAAAACAAAATATGCATAAACATTTGCATATGCATAAACCTCTCTAAGTATGACACTAATGGCTGAAACCCTAAAGAATAAAAGAGTAGGTACAAATATAATAGAACTTAACTATTGCAGATCTAGAAATGACAAAACCAAACCAAAAAATATACAAATGAAAAACAAAACAGAGAAGTATATTTGCAATATATAGTATGAGGCATTTGTTTCCTCTAAAAGATTTGTACAAATCAACAAAAAAATAAAAGAACATTCCACTAGAAAAAAATGGGTAAAAGACCTGGAAAGCAATTCAAAAAAAAGATTTATAAATGGTCAATAAGCACATGAAAAAATCCAATTTAATTATTACCAAAAAATGTAACATAAAATGACATACAATGTTTCTCTATCAAACTGGCAATGTTTTTAAAAAGTGAACAGTCTTAGTATCCACTGGAGGCAGGCAGTTGCTCTTTTGCTGCTAGCCGGATGGTAAACAGATACAATCTTTCTGGAGGGCGATTTTGCAAAATGTATCGAAAGCCTGAAAAATGTCCCTATGCTTTGGCCCAAGGGATCGCTTCTATAATTACATCTCGAGGATTTATGTACACAAATATTTAGCTAACAGGATTCACTTTTAGTGCTGCTTTGAATGGAAAACAGTAAAGCTATTTCAAAGGCCAATAGTGGGGGATTATGGAACTTCAGGGGAACTTCCTGGTCCTGACGTGATGTTATCAATGAACACTTATTGATATGGAAATATACTACTAACATACTATTAGATGAGAAAACAAAACAGACAGCAAAATAGGAATCTACCTTTTTCTTTTAAGAAAAATCTATGCATATAGAACTGATCTGTAAGAACATACAACAGGCACTGTAGGTGGGCAGGCATGAGTATAGGGCAATTGCAGGGGTATGGTACATATTAGTTCTCTGCCTTATTAGTTCTTTGCTCACCTGTATTATATCATTTCTGTAATAATTATGTATTGATCTTATATTACAGTTATTTTAAATTTTAAAATGTTATCCATATGATTCATTTGTTATACTGTTACTTTTCCAGATATATGTGTGCTCTCTTCCCCTCTAGATGACAAGTACCTTCTATAGCCTTCACAATACTTGGCAGTGCCCTGGGCATAGTAGCTAATCATGAAATACCGCTCAGGAAAAACTAAAGCTTGGCTCTGTGGCCCTTTATGATCAAGTATGTACTTTCCATGTTGTAACATGTATTCTTTTGCTTCACAAACACCTATTATATGAATAGTACCACACTAGGCACTAGGGGTTCAGAAATGAGTGAGACACAGGCTGTCCTGCAAGTGTGGGCATTAAGAGGGGTGTGTGTGTAGGAATATCTAGGGCTGCTGATATGTGCGCATGTGTAGGAGTACGCAGAGTTGTACGTTTGTGTACAGGCAAGTAGGGATGTGTATATGTGGGGGTAGGAGTATGTAGGGATGAGTTTATATGGCGGTACGAGTATATAGATACATGTTGGGGGGTATGTAGGGTGTGCCCAGGAGTAGGGGTATGTAGGGGTATACATAGGTATGTAGAGGGGTGTTTGCTGGAGCGTATAGGACTATGACATATTGGACCTCGTTCTCAAATGGCTGAAACGGGTACAAAGCAAGAAAGAGAAGGAAGTTAATGATTTACTAAGTGAGCACACTTGTATTTTTCCCAAGAGACTTTTTTCCAGTCTCAATGAAACCAGCAGCCCCAGCCCTAGCTCTGAGCCTCAATCCAGCAGAGCCCCACTTACAGCCAGGGTGCCTGCAGCAGCCTGCCGGAAGAGCCCACCCCTACCTGCAAGACGGGGGAGGAGAGAAGGGGTGGGGGAGGGGCGGCACCCACCTTTCGCATTGTGTTCCTGTGTATCCAGCTTTGCAGAAGCACTTCACGTTTCCCCCAGTCACAACACAGCCGGTGGCAAAACTTGAAGAACGACAGAGAAAAGCCCCAGTAAAAACATAAGCTGATGGACTTTACGCTCATTATTTTTTGCCACAAAGAACCTGACTTGCCTTAAGTGAAACTGGAAACCAAGTGTCTGGCTACCTTTTGTGTGGAGAAAATTTTGCCCATCAAGACTTGTAGAGATAATGATGAATGCCTTCAGCTGACATCAGGCAAATTTGGCTGAATAAGGACTGAAGGCATTTACTTTGTTTCATTTTTTGGCTTGGAGAAATACATTCCTTCCCTTAAGACAGAGTAAAGTAACACACTTTGGAAGAGATGATTAGACAGCATTTTTCTAGAACTAACAAGGAAGGAATAAAACAAGTCTAGGCAGAAAAAAAGAACAGAGAGTTCTGATTCTTTAAAGAAAAAATTTCTTCTCCTTGTTTATTCTAGTTCTTTTATACTGGGCACAATCTCTTCTGGGAAGAAACAGTGGTAGGTGGGCCAGGCCCTCAGAGCCTCAGAGGCGACTAAAGCACAGAGCATGCTCAATGCCCAGGTATTTCTGTGGGCACAGCTGTTGGTGATTTCCACACTTTTCCAATCAGGCTGTTGGAACTTCAATTCCCTTTTAGTTCTCAATTGGTGTATTTTGAGAAGCTTCTTTAAAAAAAAAATTAAACGAAGAGACCATGAAAATGTCTTGTTCCTTATGAAACGTCTGTGACTACTGAACATTCCATGACATAAATCTGAGGGGAAATAACTCCATTTATCTTTGGCTGGTAAAAGAATTCTTATTTGGGGAGCTTCTCTTGGCCAATCAGATACAGTTACACCTCTAAAGGGACAGTTAGAAATCTGTCAGCAGTATTAATATCGCCAGAAGGAGAATTAGAAAAAATAGGGTTTTACTGATAAATCTTAGGAACTGAATGTTACTTAAACTGCACAGACGCTAGAAGCTGACCTTGATGATAGTCTCCAAGTGTGGAGACTTTGCAACTAAAGATGAACAGCTTTCCCCCCCAAAATTTCACCCCGTGAAAATCTTGCTTCTTTTTATTCTCTCTAGCTTCTGTTCTAACAAGCCTGGGCAATTGTCAAGTGATAGATCCCTTTACAAATAAAGCCACAGGACTGGGCAGGTTTAACGAGTATCAGATACACAGAGAGCAAACCAGGATGCACATTGCAAATATGCATCTCCAGAAAAGCCACATTGGGCAGGTGACCTCTGATCATTTTGACTTGGCCCATTTCTCTGCTAACTCGGCTAATATCAAGCAGCCTTGTGGTCCATAACCGTCCCAGAGCCTGTGCGCTATTGATACTTTATCAGCATCATTCTGATTTTCAAACCAAATCTTGCTTCACTTAGTTACCTGTTACATTTTGTTTGGACCCACAGTGAACATGTCATGATGAGCAAGACGATGACGAAGTGCCAAGTCCAAGCAGAACCTGGATTATCGTGAAAGGAAAATGGTGGCTTTCTACCCACAGAGTCTACTGGCCTTACTGGAGCCTGGATGACGATGCACGTCACATCTCTCTGCGGCTCAGAACTGTCCTGTGGCTTCCATCACACTGAGGATAAAATCCATAAAATCCAAGTGCCTTACTCTAGCCTGGAAGGTACAGGATCTGAATCCTGGTTGCCCCGCCAACCTCATCTCCTGGCCGTCTCTCTCTCTCACTGCCATCCAGCCACTCTTGCTTTCTTGCTGTCCACAAACCCATCATCACAGGAGCGTTCTCGTCTGTCTTGTTTTTTTTTTCTTCCTTGCCTTGGACCCTCATCATAATGCCACAGCTTACTCCATCTCATTGTTCATTGGTCCCTGTCCAACAACTCCAGAAAGCCCTCCTACCACCCTCTGTAAAGAATCTACTCGCTACCCAGAACATAACCCT
The DNA here is from genome assembly GCF_059928025.1 of Delphinapterus leucas. Taxonomy (NCBI): domain Eukaryota; kingdom Metazoa; phylum Chordata; class Mammalia; order Artiodactyla; family Monodontidae; genus Delphinapterus; species Delphinapterus leucas. The sequence continues at coordinate 40,168,945 of NC_143142.1, read as the reverse complement.
TTGATCAATGGCATAACCTATCTCTGTCTGAAATTATACTTCAGACTGATTTGTGCGTGTATTTACTGAGTGGGATGACTACCCCCACCCCTCTCCCCATGCTCTCCAAGTAAAGCCTCATGAGGTCGGCGTCTTTGCCAGCCTTCTTTACAGCAGTTTCCCCAGCATCTAGAGAAGGGCAGCCTCGTGATGGGGCTGAATGAACAGCAAAAGAAAAGAGGAAAAGGCAAAACCCAGAAGCATACAACTTGGAAAGTCTGTTTTTGTCTTGGTTCTGGTTTGCATTTCTTGTTTATTCTTTTTTTTAATAGAACTGTTTTATTAAGATAGCATTCACATACCATAAAATTCACTCATCTCATATGTTCAATTCAATGGCTTTTAGTATGCTCACACAATTGTACAATCGTGACTGCAATTTTTGAGCGTTTTCATCACCCCTAAAAGAAACCTCATACCCTTCAATAGTCACTTCCCATTTCCCTCCCACCAGCCCCTCCCCAGTCCTAGGCACCCACCAAACTACCTCCTGTCTCTAATAGATTATTTTCAAACTTCCACAGTACCTGTTTGAATGAGGACACGGGCAGACCCTACAGGATCCGTGGACAGCGTTCCCATAGTAACCCTCTTTGCAGCGCTCACAGTGTTCCCCGGCAGTGTTATGATGGCAGTTCTTGGGACAGATAAAGAGTAAAATTAATAACAGCCTATTACCTTTACTGCTATTGAGATCATTGTCTTAATTACTCACACAATTATAGCTCAAATCTGCTGACACTACAGAGTGATATTGGTTTTGCTAACCACATGCTTTTCCTATCTAGCCAATGATTGTTGGTGCTAAAAAAAAGGAAGTGCCCTTCTGTTAGCTATTTGGTGTTACCATCGGGAGGCAGGATGAAATGAAGTGAGACCAGCTGGGTTCAAATCCCACTCTAACATTTAGTAGCTGTGGGATCTTGGGCAAGTCCCTTCACCTCTCTGGGCCTCAAGTGTTTTTTTTATAAATCAATATCACTGGTGGGGGCTTCCCTGGTGGCGCAGTGGTTGAGAGTCCACCTGCCGATGCAGGGGACACGGGTTCGTGCCCCGGTCCGGGAAGATCCCACATGCCGCGGAGCGGCTGGGCCCGTGAGCCACGGCCGCTGAGCCTGCGCGTCCGGAGCCTGTGCTCCGCAACGGGAGAGGCCACAACAGTGAGAGGCCCGCGTACCGCCAAAAAAAAAAAATTACTGGTGTGTGATTTACATACAATTCTAATTTTCTTAAAATGTACAGTTAAAATAATACCCACTTTGCAAGGTTGTTGGGAGGACTTGGGGGACCCACAGAGGGTCTCCCAGGGGCGCCAGATGAGGGTGCTGGGCAGCTTCACTTTGCTCGGCTGCCCTGGCTCTCTCAGAAACATCTGTTCTTTTGAACTAAGTGTTTACCTTTCCACATTAGTTTCCTTTCTTTTGTAACTCCAAATGACAATGTTAAAGAAGAACTTCCTGGAGAGAGCTATTTTAGTCCTGTCTCTACTTAGTTCTGAGCTGAAAACACTGAGGAAACAACAAGAATTGCAGTGAGGCTACCTGTATCCTACGAAAAATCCCTCTGAACTCTGGTCCTTTATGGGGGCACAGGGAGAGGAGTGTAGAAAGGGGTTAGAACATGAGTTGCTTGATAAAGTCCCATAAGGATGTCTGAAATGCCCCTCAACCTCAGGTGAAAGTATCTGCCCCGGAATCTGTCTTCATCAGTCCTGCAAATTTGAGGCATCTGCCTATCAGGTTTCCTTGTTTTACTGTGAATAAGTAAATGAGTGAATGAATGAGTGAATCCATATCCACCCCCACAGCACGTGCTCTCCGAACTCCATGGGACACCAAACATCTACTGGGCACGAACTAGATACCCAACTATGGTAGGTACCAGGGATGCAAAGATGGATCAGTACCCTGACTCAGGGGTAGACAGAAGCCTGTGAATAGACATCTTCAATATAATGTGGGAAAGATGATGACAAACGTGTGGCAGCATGTCATAAGAGCAGGAGGAACCTCAGGGGAGGTGATGATGCCTGCGTGGGGGACAGAAGGAGAGGACTGAGCTGGGTGGAGAAGTGTGGAAGGGCATTCCGGGCACACGGATCAGTGTGCACAGAACCTCAGTCTTGCAGGAGCACAGCGGCGTGTGTGGGCAATGCGAAGCAGTTGGTATTCTTCAGGGTGAAGTGCAAGGGGGCGGGATGCGGCTGGAGAGGCAGCAGCAGATCAAGGGGGCCCTGAGGCCGCCCGAGGAGTGTGGACATCTGGCTGTGAGCCTCAGGGGAGCCCCGAGGCAGCTGTGAGTTTCAGATAAGTCATCCTGGGGGCAGGGGGAGACAGGCTCCAGCAACAGGGAATAAAAAGGAGGAAAACTGAAGAGAGAGGATGAGAAGAGAAAGGGGAAGGGACTGGGAACGCAGGGGAAGATGAGGGGTGACTGGGCACAGAGGGCAGGGGACGTGGGGAGAAAGCAGGCCAGGAGAACAGGCAGAGGCAGGGCCTTGGTGGAGAGAAGGGAGCCCGTCATCAGAGCTCCCTCCAGCCCACCGCACCCACGGGATGCATCACCACCTCCAGCTCCCTCCCCACTGGACACACACTGCTGTGCTGGCCAGGGATTGGGCTGGTTTCTTTTCACACGTTAAAGCTCATTCTTGAAACGACAGGGAGATTTGCACATGTGTGAAGGTCCCAGATTTTAAAATTGACTCTGGACCTCGAGAGGCAGAGGCCAATCTGCAGATCGTCCCATCTGCTAGTGCAAGGTGCTTGGTTTCCTCGTTCCTGTTCTTTGAGGATGAGGGCTGCATCCTCAGCTCCCACACGATGGCCATGACGGAGAGCAGGGCCAGCACTCACTGCCTGCCATTGAGCGGCACCTGTGTGCCTGTACACGTGTGTGTACGTGTGTGCAGGTGCATACATGCATGCGTGCACACAGGTACATCCCCCCACGAGACAGCAAGCCTCCTGAGACTAGGGATTATGTCCGATGGTTTTAACCCCCAGCACTTTGCTCAGTCCCTCCCACAAGAGCAAATACTCAGGAAGCGTTCCCTGAATGAATTGTTTCTAGAGGCTACATGGCCATTAGGGACAAGTGTAGACGGAGCTACAAAGAAAAGTGGGAAAGAAAATCTTGTTGTTTGATTAAAACATGAATTACGACTCTCACGAGTGATCTTTTCACCGGTGGCTGAACCACAGAGAAAACTCCCTTTTTTCTTTGGCAGTTTTTATAAAGTGGGCTCGACATCTAGCAACAGTTTAATGACAAGATAAGTATTTTTCATGAAATTGTCTACCTGTGTTACACACACCATACAGTATGAAACACTATTATTTGAGATACCTAAGAGCTGGAAGACAACATCACCCAACATCTTTTATTCCTTTTGAACTTATAAGGTTAAAATCCTACAGAATATTCCATCAGGCCCTTTACAACAATTTCCTGTCCTGGCCTGTCCCGTCTTGCAGAGGAAGCAGCTCCCCGGGACATGCCGAACGCGCATAAAATAGCCTAGGAACTCAAAGAGCTGAAACACACTCTAGTTGCCTTACACAATGCAGAGGAAACCTGTGTCAGGAGAATGTATTTCCAAACAGCACAACGGAAGCAGGGGCTCTGGTTTCCTGGGGGCACTGGTGAGCTCTCCTTTCCTTGGAACTGTCCGTCCTCCCTCTAATCGGGGAGGCCCTGGCTACCAGGGAGAGGACCTCTGAGGACAGGGAGGAAGCCAGCAGAATAAAACCTGTTCTGCGTCAGGATGCATGAGAAAAATCTCCTGAGAATCTAGTTTTCTGGGCGAGAATTTTCTAACATATTCCAAAACAAGACCGTTTTCCGGTGGCTAAGTCGTAAACCACCGGGACTCCCCTCGCCCGTCTTCCCCCATAAACCCACTGCCTTGGCAGCCGTGGCGGTGAGTGAGCGTGTGCCCTCCGCCCTCCTAAGCATCTCCTCCTCCTGTCATCGCTTTCTGGAGCTACCTGACAGCAATGAGGTCTCCTCTCGCGACCTCCTGTCACCCCAACAAAACTGGGGTCCAAAGTAGTAGCTCTGGCTTATTATACCCTGGCAAGGGTTAAGCCCCAGGATCTACCCACTACTATCATCTAGTGAGAGAGATTTAGAATCTAAGGTATAATTTAATTGCTCAGACAGGTGTTCTCTGACGGCACACGTTAAAATGGAGGGAAAAGTGAGTGGGAAATAATTCAGCTTGGTTACCTGGAGACCCCTGGGTTCACACGGCAACCTTTATCTAGGGTTTGGTAGGAGATGCGACATTTGATATCTCAGGGCCTAGCAGAGGGGGATGGGGAGACATAGATTGTCTGCTGGTAGCATTAGAGCATCAATTTACTCACCATGCATATTCCCGAGCCATCCTGGCAGCGATGTGAATGTCCGTTGCAATTGCAGGGAACACACCGTCCGGTATATAAGCCTTTGTTATCCCGATAGTATCCAGGGCTACAACCCTATTTTTCAAACAGAGCATTTAGTCAATACAGAGAAAGAAATTATCATCCAAAGCAGGTGACCATTCTGACTGTCAAGGATTCCCCTTTCTATCTTCGCTCCTTTAGTTGGTATGTGGATTTCTACTTTCAAATGTGAGCCAGGTCCACTTGCTATTTTGGTCAGCTTCTCTTGTTTTCACACCATGGTAGGTGTGTGTGTTGGTGCCCGCGTTGGAGACGTGTGGTGGGGAAATCAGAGCAGGGGGAAGGGTGGGGGGGGGAGTATGGAAGTAGGATGCCTCTCTCCTCCCACCAGTGGTTTTGAGGGCCAGTGGAGGGGTGGAGTGCTGAAAAAGCAGAGGATCAGGACCTCAGTCCTTCGGGGGGAGGACCTCTGAGCAAATCCCTTCAAATTCAAGTTCTCTTTGGGTAGCCAGTCCCTCTCCAAGTGTGGGTTTGGGCTGGTGGGGAGCAGTATGGGGGGAAGAGGAAAGACGGGGTTTTCACTGGGATCTATACAACAATGGCAGAACTGGTGGGACCCTTTCACTGCCACTCACTGGTCTATGGGCTACAGGGAACCCCAGGGAAAACAACCAGCTTGCATCCTAGTACAGTACTTGGCAGGGTTGTTTGGTTCCTATTGAACACCAAGACCCAGCCTGAGGAAATCTCCGGAGTGTGGTTCCTCTTGCTTCGATTAATTCTATCTCCACTAGTTGTCTCTTTCCAGTGTAACACACGTGATTATTTTTCATGTGGATGAAAAGAATTACGGTTTTCTTTTGATGAACGGATATTTTTTAAAAAAGATTCTAGTGAAGAATGTCCCCAAAAGAAGAAAAGCAAGTATCATTGTACCAGCCATTAAAAATTATTTAGATTTCTGTCTTTAAAGAGAATGACAGGCATTTTCTTTATTTTGGCAGAGCCAATCAGTGCACTGATTAAAGTCAGGTGTTATCCCTAGTTTCTTTCAGTGATCTCCTATACAGCTTTTTTTTTAAAGCATCAGGAAAAATTAATACTTCAACATAAAAGATCATCTTTTATCTAATCTCTTTAAACAGCACGTACGTCTATGAGACTCTGAGGTTACAGTCAAGGGAAATCCGCTCTCATTCATCCATGGCCTTAAAGGTCTCTAGCTGGCCAGGTTGGGGAGAGGAAGAAGCCAATGTGCTGGGGGAGAAAGAAGCTCACATCTTCCCTAGAGTGGAATATTCCAGTTTTGGCTAGGAGCGCCTTCCAAAAATGACACAATGATGCCAAATCGTACACAATAACAATACTATAATTTACAATATAATTTTCCCTTCAGCTATTAAGAACCACGTTTAGGCAAAAGAATGCATTGCAAAAACTTAGATTACTTTATGTGTTCTATGAATAGGCTTGTCTAAAGGAGAATCCAAATATGAAAGGAATGTTCTTGAGCTGAAAGCACGACTGAGAGATACATTTGAATGAAATTCAGCCAGTGGTGGTATGATCGTATCTGCAATCTCTACTAACAAGGGACAAGTGCCTTATAATTATGACCATATATCACATTACATGCTTATAAAATAATCCAATTTGGTAAAGAACAAATTATCCAAATAAATAAATATATCTGGTTTGACTATGACAACATGTCCAGTAAAAGCCTTAATTAAATATGCTTTGGGGGGTAGGATGGTCTATGCTGGTTAAAGTGAATCACCCATCTTAATGTGCTCTTGATTAGAAACAGAAAAGTACTCTGCAAGAGTTACACATCATGTGACTCTCACAACATTTGTCAGTTACTGAAATATAATCATTTTCTCACCTCTATAAGGCAAACAAACTCCAGACTTTACATAAAATGCCGTTCAACTAAGTAGATTGTACTGAAGACTTATTCTAAGTGAAAACGAATGTATCCTATTATTTCAGTAAAGAGGCTTTGCAACTAATCATTTTAAGTGATAATTTTTCAGGATAACTTTTCCAATAAACTTTTGTAGTACAAATGATAAAATTCTGTCTCTATCAAGTTTCCAGGGCTACTTCAGCAGCCATAGGATCTATTTCTCTGTGAATATACATGTACCATCCAGGAAGTTTAAAAAGTCTGAAAGCAGAATTTATGAGTGTTTAATGTCTGGCAAATTGAAGCACGTCTGTTAGGTATTATAGAAAATTGATCTCATCACTTTCTTAAAAAGGGATTTCACTGATTCTCATGGTTAACTTTGTGGGTAATTTCTCTCCCAAGCAGAATTCGGAAGCCTATAGGCAACAGACTCTTTTGTCCTGAGGCTTGGGTTACTCTCAAAAGGGCACAAAGTTTCATAGATATTAACATCCTACAGGCATTCAAACTCTAGCTGTCTCAGCACTTCCAGGTGGGCTGATGTTTATAGGATTTGTGGTTAACAGCTCAGGAGAGCAATCTGTCAGGCACCGTAATAAACAATGCCTGTCAACGGGATGGGGGACCATCAGTCCTTCCTCCAGCCCACCCACTCCTCACTCATCACCCTAACTTAAAATCTCACGGAGCTGGGAACCCTTCCCCATCCCAACCCAAAATGTAAAAGGGACGTTACCTGGCTGGGTTTAAACTCCACATAACTTGCTTGCTGTTGGCTTTGACCGGGAAGCTGAGGAAGCACTACCCTTTGCTGCTGTGAATTGTATCCCAGACACTGCCCCAGGGCTGCCCCAAAGATCCACAGCCATCCCGCGCTCCGGGTGGGCCCCCTCACTGCCGGGGGCATCCTGGTCTCTGGGTGTCCTGCTGGCTGCACGCAGACCTCTGCCTCTTCCTCTTATACCTGCCCTTCCTGCTCAGTGCCCAGGCCCGGCTGACTCAGGTAAGGCAGGCTGTCTGCGGCAGGAGGCCCCACCTGTAAACTTCACCCATGAGTCAGCCTGTGAGAGAGCACACATAACAGTCCCGTGGGGAAGCGCGCCGCTCTGTAATTCCTGCCAGGTGGAGCAGGCATCACCTTCTACCCACCTCACCCCCCAGACAGCACAGGCCGCTGTAAATCACAGGCTGAGTCATACGCCAAGGACACGCCCTGGCCGGAGGGTGGTAATCCAGAGGTCCCTCTCTCTCCCTTGGGCTCTGAATTTCTTTAAATCGGGCTAGAAAAGGGAGAAGGCAGGGGGAAGAAGAATGGAAGCACCTGGGGACTAAAAGTTACATGGCAGGAGTCCTGAGAAAACCACGGTGGCTATATTATATTTTAACCTGCAAAATATAATTTTAACCTGCAAATATATTGTATTTGCAGGTTAAAAAAGAAACTGACGTGCAGATCACCTTGGGGTTTTCTGCAATCCAGGGGTCAGGATGGAAAGTGAAGGATGTCACTAAATCCACATCGGAGGCATGCCTGGAATTCTCAGAATGACAATGCTTGCTATTTCCTGTTAATTGCACTAACCACTGTGGGTTTTTTCCCTCTCTTCAGGAAGAGAACATTATTTGCAGTTTGAGACATGAAATGGTTTCATTTTGCAGCACCTTTTAATCACTTGAGGACAGTCAGGTTGACTGGGCCTCAAATGAGGATCTGCTGTGAGCTGGAAACTTGGACTGCAATTTCCTTTGAATAATCAGGATATTCAGTGGACTGTAACTGTTGGGGTGGGTGGTGGAGGGAGGCTCTGGATTAGAGAAAGGCTTGAGAACCCTGGGTCAGCTACTGGGAAAGCAGTGGCCCACATACTGGAATGCCCATGGGCGGGGTCCTTCCTGCTTCCCAGAAAGTCCAGATTTCTGCAACCCCCAGGATCCACCGAGCTTCTGTGGCTTTCCGATGGATTTTGAGACACTTGTGATTTCTTTTTCATATTTAATACCTGCAAGTGGTCCAGGTAAGATAGAAGCTAGAGCCCGGGAGAAATTTGTTCGATGGTCAGAGGGCCCCAAATCGTCCAGCAGTGCTGGACAGCAGACAGGAACAGCAGCCACAGGAGACCCTGGGGGGATTTTACGGCTTAGGAGCGTTTCCTACCTGACATGAGTCACCTGTGTAGTCAGGGGGGCAGGCACACATCTCTACATTATGTGCTTGACGTCCACTTCCTGTTTCCGAGGCCTCCTCCAGCCCCACCCCGCTCAGGGTGAGCCGCTGTGTCTCGGTGAAGTAGAGGCCCCGGAGATGCACACCTTGCAGTCTAGACAGCACCATCATCAACTCTTCCCGAGTCACGGGGGCACCGCTGCTGGCGTGTCTGAAGTTTCCCTACATGTGAAAGCAGAGAGGCAAGGTCTCCCTGTGGTAAGCTCACTCCCAGGGCCTTCAGAGCCAGCCAGCCAGAAGGAATCCAATAAAGCCATTTAAAATGCATCAGGGGAGAAATAAATAAAATGCATCAGGAAAAATACTAAAATAAGATAGGTAAGTAGACACAGTGGATTTATATTCAGAAATCACGTGTCCTGGGTTATTTCCAAGAAGGGAGAAGGCCACGAGGAAGGGGGAAAAAATGAAGGCAGGAAATAAGGAGCAATAAAGTGAAATCAGATTTCCCAGTGTTAGGCTTATTGTAAAAGGCACTTTTTTTTTTTTTTTTTGCGGTACGCGGGCCTCTCACTGTTGTGGCCCCTCCCGCTGCGGAGCACAGGCCCCGGACGCGCAGGCTCAGCGGCCACGGCTCATGGGCCCAGCCGCTCCGCGGCATGTGGGATCTTCCCGGACCGGGGCACGAGCCCGTGTCCCCTGCATCGGCAGGTGGACTCTCAACCACTGCGCCACCAGGGAAGCCCCTGAGTACTTTTTTTTTTAATATAAATTTATTTTTATTTATAGCTGTGTTGGGTCTTCGTTGCTGCGCGTGGGCTTTCTCTAGTTGCGGCGAGCGGGGGCTACTCTTCGTTCCGTTGCACAGGCCTCTCATTGGGTGGCTTCTCTTGTTGCAGAGCACGGGCTCTAGGCGCGCGCGCTTCAGTAGTTGTGGCTCACAGGCTCTAGAGCGCAGGCTCAGTAGTTGTGGCGCACAGGCTTAGTTGCTCCGAGGCATGTGGGATCTTCCCAGACCAGGGCTTTAACCCGTGTCCCCTGCATTGGCAGGCGGATTCTTAACCACTGCGTCACCAGGGAAGCCCTGAATCTGAGTACTTTAAATACCTCATACAAGTGGAATCACACAGTATTTGTCTTTTTGTGACTTGCTTATTTCACTTAGTGTACTGTCCACAAGTTTCATTCATGTTCTAGCATGTGACAGGATTTTCTTCTTTTTGAAGGCTGGATTATATTCCAGTGTATGTACATGCCACATTTTCTTCATCCATTCACCTGTCAATAGACATTTCAGTTGCTTCTACCTTTTGGCTATTGTGAATAGTGCTGCAATGAACATGGGTGTGCAAATATCTTCAAAATCCTGTTTTCAGTTCTTTTGAACATAGAGTTGACCCTTGAATAATGCGGGCACCAACCTTATGAGCAGTCAAAATTCTGCGTATAACTTCACAGTTGGCTCTCCACACCTGTGGTTACAAATTCGCAAATTCAACCAACTGCAGATCATGTAGTACTGTGCATTTACTGGAAAAAGATTCTGCCATTTTTCTTGAATAAATGCTTTTCAGATTCCACAAGCCTTTGGTTAACTGTCAGAGTTCTAAAATAGTTGATTTTGACCATTTCTGCCACATTGCTTTTATGGAGGAAAAACAGGTTCTTTACCATTTTTGCTGGCATCACCTCTCTCATATAAACAGAATCACATAACAGATGGGCTTTTGTGTCTTGTTTCTTTCCTTCAGTATAATGTTTTTGAGGTTCATCCACAGTGTGGAAAGTATCCATACTTTGTTCCATTTATTGCCAAATAGTATTCCATTGTATGGGTGGACCAGTACAGAAATGTTACAATGTGTCTGGGAGTTCAAGGTACTTGAAAAAGTATCACCTTGAGGATATATTTACTAATCCTCACTGGACGTATTTAATAATATAATTGGAACACTCTAAAGGAATAATTGTAACCATGTAGGTTTAATACAATGCTTTATAATTTGATGAGCTTTTTCCTTCATTTAGCTATATTATTCTTACTTCTTCTGGTGTTAGATGTTTTTGTGACTTTTCTTTTTATTCACCCCAAGCATTTGTTGGACAGTCACCAGGTCCCAGGCACTGAGGGAGGCCTGAGGATGACGGGGAGCTACATTGTAGCATTTACAGACTCACAGAGTTTACAAAACAAGGATAAGTAGGTGTAAAACAGGAGAGACACTGGTAAGTGCCATAAAGATGGTGCAACAAAGCCCTGTGAGGATGGAGCCCTGTAATATTTTATATAATTTATATTTTTAATTTAGATATCTAAATTACATTTATATAAATATAGTTAATATTTTAAATTCATAAAATAAGTCAGAAAAACAACTCTTTGAAAGAACTAAATCGTGGGACAAAAAGGCTCATCAAGAAGAATTTCATGTTTGCTTTTCCATTACCTCTACCACCTGCACTCGTCCATGATGCAGCCGGTCTGGCCGGGGGTCATTCGGCCCCTCATAGATGACGGACATGTGCTGACCCTGTTTAAAGAAACACATGAATGTGTTAGTGACTTGGTTGGGATATTTTGAGGTTTATGACTGATCTAGGAACAAACGTCTATGGATCTGCATTACGTGAGATGCCTGATTCTAAAAGAGTAGCTGCAAAATGAACTGACTGGCAAAAGGAGTAGTAACGTGGAAATGGAATAATAAGGCCTAACACAGTTCATTTTCACAAATAGGAAACGAGGAAAATTCTCTTGACTGAAAGTGGCTTAAAAAGATGGAAAAGTTTTTTTTTTAAAAAATGATGCTTTATAGTCAATGCATGAGGTGCTGGTTTCCTTACTCCCTACAGGACCGCATGGGTAGCGAGAAAGTGCTTTGGGGGTGGGTTAGTGGGGAGGGCGGGGAGGGTAGAAGGTTGGCGGGGCTGCCTGTGCAGCCTGCATAGATAGGGAGCAGCAGATCTGGCATATGGGGGAGGAATTAGCCCTGCAGCCCATACCCTGCAGGACCCAGCCCTGCTCACTTAGCCTCCGCACGCCCGTCCCCATTACGGTGGCTCTTGAGGGTCCAATGGGAGGGTCAGCACCCACAAGCAGCACGCTCACCCCACACTCACACCCACAAGTACAGCTTTTCTGTTGTAGCACCAAACCCCAAAGGGTTTCATTCATTAGAGCCAGTTTTCAGAAAGAAAAGCATTATCTGCGATCACTAATTGAAAACCTTAATCTAAGAAGCGTGCCCATAGGCTTTTAACTTCAGTGGTTTGGAGCAAAGCAGCGGAGTAAATGTTTCATGAGCCTAAATTACTTTCCATGTTTGAAGATAAATTAAGAAGAAATTTTGGTCATCGCTTCTCCATGAATTCCAACAGTCTGCATTAAAATATAGGCATACTAATGGCCTGAATTTGAGATGCTCTGCAAAAATAATGAAGCTGAAATACAACATGTCATAACAGTATTCTTATCATGGAACTATTTTTCCGTAGACTATAACTCTGAAATCTTGAGTGCTTCCTTTTCAAGTTGTTTTGCAAAGGTTCCTTTGAGAACCTTTTAAAACAACAGTTCAATACACTTGGGTGCCAGTAGAAACAAAACACAACACGGCCACGCCTGAACACAAAAAGCTACCAGAATGCGAGGCCCTCATCTGGGATGAGGCATGTGGGATTTTCCAGTCCCCTCTTATACCGTGAATGACACAAGAAAACCCTTCAGGAAGCTGGAATTGCAGCGCATTAATTACAGCACAAGTTCAGGCTACGGCACCTCACCCCATGTGCGAGGTTCTGTATGTTGTAGGGGATTCAATGCAGGATGTGATATCACCTCTTACCTCAAGGAGATTTTCTAGATTGCAGTTCTGGACTGTGTGCCTGGCACATAGCATGTGGGTGTCACTTCTCAGAAAACCAAAGGGGCTCCCCACTGTCTACCTCAGGCCAAATTCCTCATCATGGCATTAAACACCCCACTTCCTACACTTCCGGGCTTGTTTTCAATGGCCCGGCACGTGCTGATAACACAGCCAACTTGGACTGCTCACCCCTGGGACGCTGTTCCTCCGCCTAGGTTCAACTTAGTCTCTGCCAGGGAAGGGGAAGGGTGTTTCTCCTCTCACGCTCATTCTTAAAGGTGTGGCTCAAAACTAACCTTTTCCATGAAGTCTTTTGAGGGCACCGACTACATAAAACCCCACTTGGACTCCAGCTCCCACAGAGTCTTGTCTGGACTTTGTCTCAAAGGCTTACTGTTCAGTGGACTGTAGGTCTTTGGTCATTTCTCTCATCTCCCCTCCAGGTTACACTTTTTTTTTTTTTTTTTTGCAGTACGCGGGCCTCTCACTGTTGTGGCCTCTCCCGTTGCAGAGCACAGGCTCCAGATGTGCAGGCTTAGCAGCCTTGGCTCACGGGCCTAGTCGCTCCGCGGCATGTGGGATCCTCCCGGACCGGGGCACGAACCCATGTCCCCTGCATCGGCAGGCGGACTCTCAACCACTGCGCCACCAGGAAAGCCCCTGGTTACACTATTTTTTTGAGGACAAGGATTACCTGTCCTTTACGAGCCCAGCAATGTGACTTTGCAAACAGGGAGGTCTCAAAAATGTGAGACAAAATTGAAAGATAGAAACATAAAACAAGTTTACGATGAGGCAGTGATTGTGAGATGCCAAGTGAGAGATGGTTAAGCTCTTTGGAAGGGAAGAAAAGAGAAACCATTTGGGGCTGGGATGGTTAGGGACCAAGGATCCTGAGGAGGTGCTACATGCTCTAAACTTCCCTTTGAGTCTCTACAAAATATTGGAAATGACTTAATCTAAACTTTCTGTAGGCCACTTGTCAAGATGTCCGAAAACTGGATCGGCACCAATTGCAACCGCCACTTTCTGCTACTTGGGTCGTGTTCTGACACCTACGGTGAGCTGCACATCTGGCTTCTTTTCCAGAAGAACCATGTCACCAGGCAGTCCAAAGGACTTCATTTGGTAGGTGAGGTAGCCACCATATGAGGAAACCTGAAATTGAAATAGTAGGATTAATAGCACAAGCATTAAAAGAGAACATGGCAACATTAACTCATCTACGAAGTACACTGGCACATAGATCTGGAAAGATACACGATCAGCCTGTTAACAGTGGTCATTTCTACTGAGTGGAATTGAAGACGGCACTTTAACTTTCTACTTTCTGCCGTTTTATATCAATTAAAATGTTTAACATGAACATGATTGAGTTTTACAAGCAAGAAGATACTTCTGTTAAAAAGAAAAATAGTCACGCAGAAACAAATAAGATCCTTTTATTCTAGATGATGACTAAACCAAAATGTCTATTTAATCCACGGCTATCCTAAGAAGTCTAGGCCATTGCTTTCCTATTTAATGGAGAGACTTGGTTAACATCTATCAGTTACAAAATGAACCTCTAAAAATAAATTGTCAAAAAAAACCTTCCCGGGCTTCCCTGGTGGCACAGTGGTTGAGAGTCCGCCTGCCAACGCAGGGGACGCGGGTTCGTGCCCCGGTCCGGGAAGATCCCACATGCCACGGAGTGGCTGGGCCCGTGAGCCATGGCCGCTGAGCCTGCGCGTCCGGAGCCTGTGCTCCGCAAGGGGAGAGGCCACAACAGTGAGAGGCCTGCGTACCACAAAACAAAACAAAACAAAAACACAACTTCCCCTGAGGGCACGTGGTGAATATTTCCTAAGTGATTCTGCATTCTCCTAGATGCATAAGCCATGTCTGCCTGTACCACCAGGTATACGGGCCTCCTCTCAGTGCTGCCTCCGCAGCATGACGGTGGTGGAAACATGGAGGTGAATGATGATGGGTTTTTTAGACAGCGACTTCACCTCTGGTCCTGATATCTCCCACCCTTAAAGTAAAAACTGATCAAGAAGGAAGGAGTGACCAAAGGATGGAAATCAGAGGCAACATCATTTCAGGGAAGGCAGACAAACTACCCTTACTGGAGATGCACATAAGCTGGAGCAGGGAGGAGGGGCAGCCCTTCAGGGCTCCCAATCCACTGAAGTGCTTCCCTAGAATCTACAGCCTACACAGCTTCACAGAGTTTTGACCTTGGAATCTGGAATTATTCCAAGGTAACATCTTGAATCATCTTATTGAGATTAAGTTTTGCCTTTTCGATGGACTGAGGAGGTTAAAAATATGTCTACGTATCCTTTGATATTCTTGCTTTCAAGAGGTGGAGCTTAATTCTCCTCCCGGAGTGTGAGCTGGGCTTTGTGACTGGGTTCTAATGAACAAAATACGTTAGAAGCGACGGTGTGTCATTTCTGAAATTGGGTTACAAAAACGTTGTTCTCCCTCCCTGTCTCTTTCTCTCTCCTCTCCCCTCCCACCCACCTCTTTCTCTCTCCCTCATTTGCTTTGGAGGAAGCCAGCTGCCATGTCATGAGGACCCTCAGGCAGCCTATGGTGGGCCTCACGTGAATAGGAACTGAGGCCTCTGACCACCAGCCAGCCAGGAACACCGGCCTGTTGACAACCACGCGAGTGAGCTTGGAAGTGGATCCTCCAGTCCCAGATGCCTGCAGCCCTGGCTGACATCTTGACCACAACCGCATGAAAGACCCTGAGCCATCCACTCCTGGATTCCTGATCCATGGAAACTGGGCAAGAAAATAATGGTCTGTTGCTTTAAGCTTCCAAGTTTGTGGGTCATTTGTTAGCCACGACTAGATGACCAGTAAGTACAGGGCTCGCCATGTGGACGTGAAGAGGCATATCACATGAGGGAGAAGTGGGGTTATACGAGAGGAGCAACATTCCCCATACTCAGAGGTCAAAATCCATAGTCCTTCAACCTGAAGACAGAATCAGAGAGCTCAGGCTGACAAGGGACGAATATTTAGTCATTGTAGATGTGAGACTACAGCATCGCCTGGGCTGGGCTCTGTGAAATCCACCCTTTCTCCAAAGCTCTATCCTGGGCCAGCAGGTGCATATATCACCTGAGGATGTTTCTACTGGATGCTCACACTTCTGTCCGTATAAATGAGTGTAGGTGGTCAGATCCTGGAATAATAATTTACGCAGCAAAGGAAAAGCAACTCCTTTATAAGCTCCCCAAGGAGCGTCTAACCACACGTGACTCCCAGTCTCCCAGTTTATCCCTCTTCTCCCCCTTCCCCCCTTGGTAACCATAAGTTTGTTTTTTACATCTGTGACATATACACACTACTACATATAAAATAGATAACTAATACGGACTTACTGTACAGCACAGGGAACTCTACTCAGTACTCTGTAATGACCTATATGGGAAAGGGATCTAAAAAAAGAGTGGGTATATGTGTATGTATGACTGATCCACTCTGCTGTACGCCTGAAACTAACAACATTGTAAATCAACTATACTCCGATAAAAACTTTAAAAAAAGAAATAAAATGTATTCATAACCACACGTGACTCTACTCATGAAAGCCGTGCTGTCCCTGGATGCTGTGCTTCTTTTAATGAGCTCATGAGTCACTTCTCAGCTTTTGTTTTCCTGACAAGGGGCCCTTCTTCTGCTTTAAAACAAAGAATTCTCAGCATTGGCATTTCAAAGCATACGTGTGCCATTCCCAGCAGATATTATTTAAATGGTTATTTCCCCAGAGTAAATTTCTTCGGCATTAAGTGAAAATCAGGAAGAAGCTGGTGCAGGATTTCCTTTGTTGGTCAGCAACCATGTGGGCCCCTGAGGCCCATACACCCTCAGCCTCTCCATCTTCTGCATTTGTGATTAACCGAAGTTCTTCAGTTTTAGTAACCTGAACTTCCAGAACCTTCCTTCCAGACATCCAGTAGATGATGCCCGTGCAGTGATGGAGGAGGTCCAGCAAGAGCGTGGGAGAACAGCAGGACATGGTTACCTTGTCCCCCAGGTAGGAAGCAGGGGCGACCCACGACGCGCTGTGAACCGTTGAGGGCAGCTCCTGGAGGTCGGCCACCACGCTGCTGCTGCCCGGGTTGAAGGAGATGGGGATGTCCACTCCGTCCGCCGTCTCCAGGCGCCAGCCCATCATATCCACAAACTGAAACACAGAGACAACAGATGGAAACGTGTGCCCATGGCGTCTTTGGTGATGGTTGAATTATGCAGAGTAGAAAGAGCTGTGGGGCAGCCACCTTACTTCAAAGGCTTCCCTCCGGTATCTCCTCTCGGGTCTGACTCCAGTGAGGGAGCCCACTCCCACTCAGCCCCCACCTGACCCATCACAACTAGGAATTCTCAAAGGGTAGCGACCAGATGCACGTGGGACTCATCCTTGTAGCCCAGCACGCATCCTGGTTCCTGACATTTAGTAGGTGTTCAAAAAATATTCAAATAATACACAAATAAGGGTGTGAATAATAACTAGGACTGTGGGCACATTTTAATGGTGAGCTCCTTAGAAAATGTGATGTGGAATACAGTGGACTGCTGTCATTATTTTTCTCTAAATGGAGCGTCAAAATTATTATTATTTTAAAATATTTATTTACTTATTGGGCTGTGCTGGGTCTTAAGTTGCGGCAGGCAGGATCTTTAGTTGCAGCATGAGAACTCTTAGTTGTGGCATGTGGGATCTAGTCCCCTGACCAGGGATTGAACCCAGGCCCCCTGCATTGGGAGCACGGAGTCTTAGCCACTGGACCACAAGGGAAGTCCCAAGGAGCATCAAAATTAACTATTCCCCAGATCACAAAGGAAGCCAGGAGTTAAACTATGAGGGGAAGAAAAGAAGGAACAAGACATAGAGTCAGAATAATGCTTCTGAGTTCCCCTGAGGGTAAGAAGAGGAGACTTCAGGGTGGATTTACAAACTAATTTTTTTTTTCCCCATTACAAGCCTGCAAAGGAGGCAGGCAGTAAAATAGAGAAAATAATCTTTCTTTGAATACTTGCTGGACATTAAGACATGTCACACAAGAAAGCAAGCATGAGACTAATGGTTCATGGAATCATGAAGGCAACAAAAGTTTTAGTTTCCTGGAGTTAATTTTAAAACAGGTGAGAAGGAAAGTAAAACAGGAAGATAAGCAGATAAGAAGAAATGAGGGGCAAGAACAACTAACTCCATTTATTTAATGAGTTTTTATTGAGCATCTACTATGTTCCAGATCCTGCTCAAGGCACTGGGATTGTATCAAGGAGCTTACATGTGAGTGGTGGAGAAAATAGATACGTAATAAACAACCTTTAGAACTGTGATACACGCTATGAAGTACACAGAGAAGGGTGAAGCCACAGAGTGAGGGATGGCATCTCTAAGCACTTGAGCAGACAGCTGATGAACTGAGGGACATGAGGACACCTGGGGACAGAACACTGCAGGCTGAGGACCAGCGAGCACAACGCTTAACATTCTAACCAAGCAAGATGCTAAAAAACCCCACAACCCTTCACGTTTCATGCCAATGCGTTACTTCCTCATTTGGAAGTACTAAATAAAAACAAAAGGAGTCTAATGCCCTGCCTACCTTAGCTCTCCTCTTATGTGAGCTGTGACAACGATGACTGACACCGAAACAAAAGCAGCTGGTACAACCTTTGGGGTTCGCTGGGTCCAGGTAGAATGACCCTTCCTGACACACGTTACATTCTGTACCTTCCACATTTTCCTATTGAAGAAAAACATGAAACAAGAGGTCATTCCTTCTAAAGTTTCTCTGATTGAAGAGAGCTACATGCACAAATTAAGTATCAACATAAGATGATAGAACATGGATGCTAACAAAGCATCCAAAGTTACATGGCTGTTAAGCTTTTTACCACATTAATTATTTACACTTTTTTTTTTTTTTTGTGGTACGCAGGCCTCTCACTTCTGTGGCCTCTCCCATTGCGGAGCACAGGCTCCGGACGCGCAGGCTCAGCGGCCATGGCTCACGGGCCCAGCCGCTCTGTGGCATGTGGGATCTTCCCGGACCAGGGCACGAACCCATGTCCCTTGCATCGGCAGGCGGACTCTCAACCATTGCGCCAGCAGGGAAGCCCCTCACATTAATTATTTAAACTTTTATACCATGTACAAATGGAAGAGAGGATTTCCTAAATTTCATAAGATGCCCTTTGGCAACCTGAAGGTAGAGAAAGAGCACCAGAAGGATTCACAATATGGGGGGAAGGGGTTCATCCCACTTACTACCGCTTTAGAACATCCACTGGGACTCGGGGGCTCTCCTACACCCTGCAGAATGCCTTGGAGCAGAGATGATTAACCTGGGGTGCATGGGGCAGGAATAGGCTTCAGGGGAACCCATATACCTCTTGAAACTATAGACAAACGTTTGTGTCGATTTTTCTGAAGACAGTATATATCTGTCATCAGATTCTTAAGGAGGTCTGTGGCCTCTTCAAAGGACAAGAGCAGTGCGGGGGCGGGGGGGAGGTCTTCGCTTCTAACTATTTCTATCCAATGAGAATGACTAGAAAATGCTACAGTCATTATGGAAATCTATCTTGGGTCAATCCCATTTCCCACCGGTTTTTATACAATGACTCAGTATGAAGACCCTCCACGATGGTCAGTGGCCAACGTCCGCAGCGTTGCACATTCCGTCTTACCTTGCAGAGACAAGACCCTGTCCCCGGGTCACAGCCTGCTGGCTCAGTCCCATCTCTGTTGCATTGGCAGGGGAGGCACTCAGGGAAGCGGTAGAAGCCGGAAGCACACCGGTCACACTGCCGCCCTGTGATTCTGGGCTTGCATCTGTACTTAAGCAAAGGAAGCAAACGTCCTCATCATCTTTCTACACACACTTCTAAAGCCGACCTGCACTGCCGCAAAGCAGTTGCTGTATGAAGCCAGTTAAATAGACACAGGGCCTGTCCACGGGGTGCTAGCGTCCAAGGCAGAATGGAGAGAAGCGGATACAAGGCACTCACACAAAATAGCTCAAGGTGACCGTCATCCTGATGACGAAATGGGTCAAAAGATACACACTTCCAGTTATAAAATGAACAGGTCCTGGGATGTCATGTACAGCATGGTGACTATAGTTAATAACACCGCATTGCGTTATTTGAAAGTTGGTAAGAGAGTAAATCTTAAAAATACTTCTCATGAGAAAAAATAATTTGTAACTATGTAAGGTGACGGTGACGGGTAAGTCTAACTAGACTTACCGTGGTGATCATTTCACAATGTATACAAATAGCGAATTATTATGTATACACCTGAAACTAATATAATGTTACATGTCAGTTATACCTTAATTAAAAAAAAAACAATGACCATCATTGATGTGATTCCAAGGGCCAGGCTTGGTACTAGGCTCTGGGGTGCACAGAAGGACACAGTCCCTGGGCCTGAGAGCTCTTAAGCGTTGAGGTGGAAATGTGAACGATATACACACAGGATCTAAACAGGGGTTAGAGGGCCAGCTCGGACCCATCATCCCTGGGGGAGGTGATGCCTGAGCTGAGTGTAAAAGGCCAAATGTCCCGGGGGTAGGAGGTGGGACAGGCGTTCCAGACAGCAGGAACAGGGGGACACAGCTTGGCATGTGCAGGGAACATAGCGGGTGCTCCTGGAGCAGGGGTATGAGCAGGGATGCTGAACCACGAGCCTGGAGAGGCGGGAAGGGGCCGGCTCATGTGGACGGAGGTGCTGGCCATTGTGACACTGTCCCGGGGCCCTGGAGCGCGGGGCTGAGCCCTGCACACTGAAGGCGGACTGGCCGGAGTTTCACCCCAGCTCTCACATGTATTAGACACAGCGTCTCAGCAAGTTATCCAACTTCTCAAGGCCTTGCTTTCTCGTCTGAGGGAGACAGGAAGCGGTAGCCGCTGCCTCCCAGGACCACCGTCATCTTGGAAAGCTTTCAGAGAGGAAGGAGGGCAGCTGGCTGTGTGTGAAGGACTGAGCTGAGATCGGTTCCACAGCAGGTAGATGAGGGGGCTGAACGAGGGCAGAGGTTCTCAGTATGGATGGGGGGATGGGTTCCAAACTACCTTAGGGGGAGGATGCTGGGGTTCATCATGGTCTGGGTGAGACGACAGAAGGCAAGGAGGACCCCCAGTGGTCTGGCTGGACAGTGGAGCAGGGAGGGAGGCGGGCAACGGCCTGTGTGGGGCTGGGCTCCAAGGAGGCTCCAGGGAGCTCTGAGCACAAGAGTGGCTGAGAAAACACTAGAGGCTTCTCAGGGCTGAGAAGCCCAACACCCGAGACGTGAGGAGAGGAAGTGGCAGCTTGGTCACTGAGCTCCACAGCTGAAGCCTGATGGATCTATATACTGATTTTTTCTTGTGGGTCCAAAGAAAGTATTTGGAAATCTGCTTTCTATTAGACTGTTAGGAGTACAATCTGATTTGAAATATTTTATCGTTAACTTGCTACCAAATGTAAGCTATCACCTATCTCACTCGAGGATAATGAAGATATGGTATCTATATACAATGGAATACTACTAGCCATAAAAAGGAATGAAATCTTGTCGTCTGCAGCAACATGGATGGACTTGGAGAGCGTTCTGCTAAGTGAAATAAGTCAGACAGAGAAATGCAAATACTGTATCATCTCACTTATATATGGAATCTAAAAAATACAACAAACTAGTGAATATAACGAAAAAGCAGCAGACTCCCAGATATTGAGAACAAACTGGTGGCTATCAGTGGGGAGAGGGAAGTGGGGGAGGAAGCGGTACAAACTATCATGTATAAAATAAGCTGTAAAGATATATTGTACAACACCAATATTTTACAGTAACTGTAAGTGGAGCGTAACCTTTAAAAAGTGTGAATCACTATAGTGTACACCTGTAGTTTATATAATATCGTGCATCAACTATACGTCAATTAAAAAAATAATCTCACCCCAGGGACCATCCCCAAACAAGACAACTATAACTTTATATCCCAGTAAGTTTGCCTTTGGCAAGTATCTGCTTAAAATTAAGAAAAGCATATTCTGTACGTGATTAAGAACACAAACTTGGGACCAGGTGGCCTAGGTTTGAATCCCAACTCTGCTACTTACAGGAAGCTCGAGCAATTAATCTCTTTACAACTGACTTTCCTCATCTGTAAAAGTAGCTCATAATACCCACTTCATAGGACCACCGTGAGAATTTAATAAACATCTAAAAACCTTAGAAGAGTGCCGTGCACATGTAAGTATTTGCTATCATTACTCCTGTTACGGTATCAGCTAAGGGGAGCAGATGTGTTTCCCTTTATCCCACTCACCACAGCTAAAAAGACAAAATCACTTTTAAATGCAAGGCCTGCTGACCGGTCAAATGTCATTCAGCACAGCCCCACCCCCTCATCTCCCTCCCTACCTGATACCTGCAGGGACTGTTTCCGTGAGGAAGAAAAGTATTCTCCAAATCACACCTCTAGTGCTTTAGGTGGAAGGTGGAAGCAGTCTGCTTGGAGCGATTGCTGCAGACTCGGGACTGCAAACTCTGGAAGAGGTCAGGGACCCTCTGGGAAGCTGGAGAAACTATGGGCCATCTCAGAAAAGTACTTCCACCCACTCACAGGTTATATCACCTCTCTCTCTCTCTCTCTCTCTCTCTCTTTCTAGCACTCATAATTTTGTTCCTAGGCCCAGGTTAATAACAACCTACTCTCTTCTTGTGAATCCCAAACTAAATGCAATCACGGGCCAGCAGAAAATTGACTGTTCCCAGATGACTCCCTATTTCTGGAGCACAAGAACTCTGGTGGGTGCGAGATGGGAAGGGAGAGTACAGATAACCCCTCCAAATAAAATTGTCTGGAAGAAGAAACCTAGATCAGAGGAGGAACTTTGGCAATGACCCGACTCAGCCTGGGCGTTCACTGCTCCTCCCACCGGCAGTGAGGAAAAGGATGCTGTGCTCAGGGCTCTTGTCACAAAGTGCCATCCAGGCAGCTTGTCGTCCTGAAGTCCAGGACACTTCTTTTAGCAAACACACAGGGCTGCTGGCCAACCTGTACATTCACGGAAGGCTGGTGCCCACGAGCCTCTCACACCCTGAGTACCTCCGGGGGACAAGTGACCCTGAGCGTTGACCTGGACCCGGGCCTTGAAGGTGAGGACAGGCAGACAGGAGCCTCTTATATTTTTACTTCACTGGAAAAGAAAGGAAGGGGAGTATTTTGCAGGGTGGACAGCTGCGCAAGCCGCTTGTCGAGACCAGGAGAAACGTCTGCCTGTTTACTTCAGGGCGTCCGTGGGATGACATGCTGGGAGGGAGAGCTGGGCAGAGAGGGAGTAACTGCGTCGGTAACATGGGATGAAGCGCTGAACCTCACTCAGCACGTAGGTAGCAGCCGAGCACGGGAGAGCGGATAGAAAAAAGCAAAAAGCTGAACAGAGTGATAGCGGCAGTGGCCTGGGAGCTGAACCCCAGGACCCCGGGTGGGACTGATGGGCAAGGGTTCGCCACAACATGGAAAATACGATGTCTGGGTTCTGTGTAATGCCACGCCGAGAGCAATGAGCACGTGAATCCCGCGCAAAAACAGGCAACCAAAGCAGCTCTGTGTGGTGCCATGACAACAGGGAATAAAAAGGAAACTTCCTCCTCGAAGTCTGGCTGAATGTCTTTTAAAAACGACCTAAAGTCAGCCTGACCTTGCACACTCCTCCAGGGAGACGCTGTGCTACCGGAGGAGCTGCCCTTCCTGCAACGGCAAGAAGGTTCCAGTTGCTGCTGCCAGGAGGTGCAGAGTAGCAGCACTGAGGATGCGGGTCAAGTGAAGTCATCTCCACGGCAACGAGCTCAGGGCCAAACATTATGAAATGACACCTGCAAGTGTGTGGGTGCTCGTGTGTCTCACAGGTCACCGGAAAGTCGGGCATTAGGGTGAACTCTACCCTTTGCTCATTAAATACCACGGATCCCTTAATATTGCATTCCATTCAAGTCCAGTTTTAAACTAGAATCCAAAGTCTACCTTATATTCATTCGTTTATTCATCCTATAATTACTGAGTGCCTTCTATTGATATATACACATCCTCGTGTTAGGGGACATGGGAGGGAGGGGAAAAAGTAGAATAAGCCTGTCTTGACCTTCGCGCATTTTCACTGAGGACATGGGACATAGAGATGCAGAAAGTAAGGTAATCACGTGAGAGATGGGATGGCTAAGCTTAGAACTAGCTTTCGGCAATGAGATGACAAGGGTACCTCTGTGGGCTTGCAGTGGCTTCATGCCTTCTTTGCATTTGTACCTTTCATACAGAATCCTTGAAGGATGTGGATAATTTGGGGGTAACAGAAGAGGGGAAAGGAGAGCTGATAACTGAACTGAGGCAAATAGTGTTTAGAGAAAGTGAGAAAAACCAGAGAAGCTGAAAAAAGGCTTAAGTTAGGTGAGTGGGGGCCAGATCACCACGGAAAGCTGGTCTTTATCTTCTCAGACGATGGAGACTTGAGGAAGGTTCTTACGCAAAGAGTAATGTGATGGACGTGGTGCCAGTCAGAGCCACTTCCGCCCCCCAGCAGCCTGCACACAATATGGCGCTCATTATGCTGCACTGTCATTATTGATTAGTAGAGGGTCCCTTACCAGACCATGACCTCTCATTAGCAGGTATGTGTGCCTTTGGCAGGAAGCACAGCACCCAAACTGGAGTAGGCGCTGGATATGGTTTGAGTCATAAAACATACTAACTGATGAAACAGAATTTAAAGCCAAAAACAAAAACAAAACATCACAGGGACTGAAGAAAATGTTTCCTCCTAGTTTTTAAAACACCCCACACACCAAGAAGATGAAATCATAGACACATGTGCATTTATCAAATTCTCTATGCACTAATAAAAAAATTATGGAGAAAATCGATTTTTAAATCCCAGTATAATTGTATACCAGCATATTCCCCTTCAATTAGGGAGAAAAGAAGGAAGGAAGGAAGGAAGGAAGGAAGGAAAGGTGAAGGGAGGAAGGAAGGAAGAAAGGAAGCCAGGAAAAGGAAGGTCAATTCGGAGACTGTCAAGATCATTCACACAGGAAGTGGTAATAAAGGACTTCACCAGGCGGAAGTACCTGCAGGGGGCCATCGAAGGAAGGGGGATAATACACACTTTGTTAGAAGTTGACACCTGATTGACTGTAGGAAAAAGGAATTGACTCTAAGGTGATGCTGAGATTTTAGGCTTTGGGGACCGGGAGGAGGCTGTCACCAATATGTAGAATTTTTTAAAAAACATTCAAAGAGAGGAATGGCCTGAAAGGCAAGACAATGGCAAGGGTTTCAGACATGGAATCAGTGTAGAATTTAGGAGTTGAGAGGGCCCTTAAAGATCATCTAATCTAACACTTCATTATACATGTGAGGGGACAGGAGCTCAGAGGTCAGGGGACTTGTCCGCCAAGGCCCTCCCTAAGGAAAACCAATAGGGGAACCCAGGTAGAACTGATTTTCAACGAATGTGGGATAAGACAGCCGTCAGGGATCAGAACTGGAGCTCTGGATCTGGGAATCATCAAGGGTCGGGTGGTTGAAGCCAGGAGAATGGGTGGGGCTTCAGGAGGACAAAGTATAAAGGGCAGAAGGCAGACAGCCAAGTGCCTCGCAAATAATAACAACAGCTAATACTGGGTGCAAGTGTGTGTCAGGTACTATTCTAAGGGTTTTCACACAGGATATTTAACCCTCTAGAAAACTTTAAAAGGTAGGTGCCTCCGGGACAGAGGAAACGTAAGTGAGAACTCTGAGCTCTGTCCGTCCCCATCCGCCCTGCTCACCACCGTGTCCCAGCACCTGCCTGCACGCTGTCTGGAATTTACCATTCCTATTATTTGATGAGGTGCCTCAAAGGGATTGCTTCTCCAGGTTGTTAGGGCTTGTGGATTTCTGCCGACCTGGAAGTACTTCTGTTCCCAGAATGCCAAGTCTACGACCTTTTCTGGTATTTTGTTTCTCCATCTAACACATTTAGTAAATCTGTGAGACGGGCTGAGATCAGGGTCCCCCCCAAAATGGCTTTCCTTTTGCTGCTGCTCTTCTGAAAAGGCACGTTTGCACATGTGGTTTCACTGGACGTCCAGGTGAACTGCCATCTCCTAAAATCGATCTTAAAATGTCTTGAAAGTCATCGATGTGACAATAGTCTTTTAAAGCAGTGATTCCCAGCATCTGTGTATCTGATTGATAAAATCTTCTGAGGCTATTCTAGCTCTTCTGTTTGTTCAAAGAATCTGATGGCACAATCATCCACTATTAAAAGCAGATGAAAATGTACTTTTTCATTGCTATTATATCTGATTCAATTACTGTGATGCTATAAAAAAAATGAAATTTTGATCAAAATAAGCACCTTTAAGACCACAATCCCGACAGAGTTGTCCCAAACAATGGACTTTTTATCACTTATACAATATACTTTTGTAATATTTTCCATGATACAATCAGAGATTGAAGAAGAAATCGAATCAGAGTTTTAAATTTAGGTGGGTGGGAAGTTGGAGATGATTTTACCAAGCTTCATTTTATAGATTAGGAAGCTGAGACCAAGGAAGGCAAAGCAACTTGCCCAGAGTCTCCTGGCTAGTTCATGACAAAGATAAGCAAGAACTCAATTTTATGGCTCCAATTGAATTTATTTCCACTTGTGTCTAAAATTACAGCACTAGTTTCAATTAAGAACAAACTGAGTATTGTGGATTGCTGCAATTATTTCTGTAATTCATTTTAAAGGAGATTAATATTTATAACAGTTCGATTTCCCTTTAGTATGATAAATGTTAACACCTCTAAATAGTCAAATAAAATTTGAAAATTCAAATTTTTCAGCTTTGTGATTTGTGATAACTTGTACAACTGTAAGAGAGTCTGTTGTATCACTGAGAAAGGATATGTTCTTCTTTTTATTGCAAGTTCCAGGTTTCTTTGATTACTTCTTTTACTTTAATGTTAGGTTCCTCTAAACACATTCTTCATTTTCATTAGGATATTTTCAGGGGCAGCGGGGAGCATTCTTTCCTCTAATATTTTCTAAAGAAATAATCCTTTAGGCAATCAAAAGCTTTTTTGGCATCAACACTGGAATTATCATGGGTAATTTGTGCAATTTACAGTCATGTAATAAACTGAAGTTTTTCTTACATTATCTGCCAAGGCCCTTTCATGACAAATCCACTTTGATCATGGAAAGATGTGTCATCCCATTAGGTGATTACAATCTTTTTGGTAATGTGAGGATAAATAATTTCACATCTTGGTTTGGTCAATGAGATTCCATTCCTGTTGATGTTCCCTTGGGTGTGGGCAAAACTACTATACAACATGTCTCAGTCCTGAGTTAGGAATTTTCTAGTCTACTAAACTGTCATTGGCTAGTGAAGGTTTGTTAAATTCTCCTTAGAATTTGTACCTAACATCCTATGGTAAATCTCTCTCTCATAGATGGTGCCTTAACTGATTTTTACAGTTTTTAATGCGTTCTCAGTTTCCTTTTTCTGTGGTGGCAGCATTGAGAAACTGTGTGTGAGGTCCTGTTTGCAGCAACTTCTTCTGCTGACCATCCACGTCCTTTTAAAACTCTCCCACTGGTTCTCAGACAGTGAATTCTCCTGCTTCTCTTCCTGCCTGAAAACTGCTTCTCCACCTCCTTGGCTCCTTTGCCTCCTATGATTAAACATAGGGACCCCCTCCAGGACCCACACCTGTTTTCCCTCCTGTGTGTCCACACCTTCTCCTTGGGGTTCTCTCTCACTCTAACCCACGTACATGGTTCCCCAACCTCTACCCCCAGCCCCAAACTCTTCACGTGGGTGATCTGTTTTCAAAAGAAAATCTGAAGTAGTCACTATGGAAAAACAGAACTTTCTTGGACTTGTTGGCACTTATTTTGTGACTTAGTAAGTTTTTATTTTTAATTAAATATGGAGGCACTGGAATGTTTTCAGTATTTAGGGCTCTGAGTGTCTTCATGCAGCTGTGAATGGAGCCACTACAGAGTCTTGGGCTTCGTCCTCTGCCAGGATTCCATCCCCCAATAACTGTTCCACGTCCCCCTGTTTATCTCCTCTCCTGTTCCTCCGTCTAGTTTTTTTCTTTATTTTTCCCAAGGTTATGCATTGCGCATTCTGCTGTTCAAACGGAAACTTGTTCTTTCAGGCTTTCTTATATCCAGATTCCCAGCCCCTTGAGTCAGCAAAGGATTTTAATGCTAAGACCTCCCTCTCTGCTTATCCCCCTTATTTGTCAGACTATTCTTTCCTCTGAAGGATTCATGCAAACCCATTCCACATAAAGACG
This sequence comes from Delphinapterus leucas, assembly GCF_059928025.1. Lineage (NCBI taxonomy): Eukaryota > Metazoa > Chordata > Mammalia > Artiodactyla > Monodontidae > Delphinapterus > Delphinapterus leucas. The sequence goes on along the minus strand of NC_143142.1, from coordinate 40,141,226 downwards.
TTGGATTCCTTCCTTAGACTTGTTTTTCAAATATACGAAAAGGAATATTATTCCTAGTTCAATCTGTTTCCCTTTTTATAACACCCTGGATTTCCTTTTCTGAAGCCAGTTCTAATTCTACAGTTTCTTTAGGTCTGGTCTCTCACTTCTTCTACAAAGTTGATTGGGTCATGACTGGCACATCTAGGTCCTTTGAGCTTCCCACTTATCCATCTTCTCCAGCCACAAGACAGCAGGCAACTCCTGGGCACAGGGCATCTTTTTGTTCTGTAGCATCCCTGCAGGTCCTGGTAGAAGCCTGTGCTTCCACACTAAGTGCCCATGAATCAGGAGTTTATTGGAAATAGGTCAGACATCTTCACAGGCCTATTGGTGCATTCGGAACCCAACGCAAAGTCTTTAGTAATGAACTAAGTGCCTGACTTCCTTCCAGAGAATCGCGTAAGCACTGGAGGGACCAGAACCAAATGTATGTGATGAAAGCTCTCTGAAAACACCTCAAAATTCTTTGTACCGGTCACATTCCATTTAGGCTCATACTTGGAGAAGGACAGGCAACCGACTTGACTCACAGAGGACTCACAACCTGTGGTTTTAAAGACTTGGAATCTTCCATGACTCAAATTCTCACTCAGCTTCCTTCCCAGAGGACAAAGGAACTGTTAGACGCTGGGCAACAATCAGAAGTGTGGTTAAAGGTCCTTCATCAGGAAAAGTAAACGTCACTGCTATAGAGAGTTGAATTTTGTCCCCAAAAGGTACGTTCAAGTTCTAATCCCCAGTACCTAGATTGTGACCTTATTTGGAAATAGGGTTTTTGCAGACATAATCAAGTTAAGATGAGGTCATACCGGAGTAAGGCAGGCCCTAGTCCAATAGGACTGGTGTCCTTATAAAAAAAGAAAGACACAGGTATATATACAATGGAATACTACTCAGCCATAAAAAAGAATGAAATGTTGCATTTGCAACAGCATGGATGGACTTGGAGGGTATTATGCTGAGTGAAATAAGTCAGACAGAGAAAGACAAATACTGTATATCACTTATACGTAGAGTCTAAAAACTAGAACAAATTAGTGAATATGACAAAACAGAAACAGACTCACAGATACAGAGAACAAAATAGAGGCTACCAGTGGGGAGAGGAAAGCAGGGGCAAGATAGGAGTAGGGGATTAAGAGGTACAAAGTACTATATACAAAATAAATAAGGGAACCCTCCTACACTGTTGGTGGGAAAGTAGATTGGTGCAGCCACTATGGAAAACAGTTATGGAGGTTTCTCAAAAAACTAAAAATAGAGTTATCATATGATCCAGCAATCCCAGGCCTGGACATATATCTGGAAAAGACGAAAACTCTAATTCGAAAAAATACATGCACCCTAATGTTCATAGCAGCACTATTTACAATAGCCAGGACATGGAAGCAACCTAAGCATCCATCAACAGATGAATGGATAGAGAAGATGTGGTGTATATAATATATGCAATGGAATATTACTCAGCCATAAAAAAGAATGAAATAATGCCTTTTGCCACAACATGGATGGACCTAGAGCGTATCATACTAAGTGAAGTCAGACAGAGAAAGACAAATATTATATGACATCACTTATATGTGGAATCTAAAAAAAATAGTACTTATTTACGAAACAGAAACAGATTCACAGACATAAAAAACACACTTATGGTTTCCACTGGGGAAGGTGAGAGGGATAAGTTGAGAGTATGGGATTAACAGATGCACTCTACCATATATAAAATAGATAAATAACAAGGTCCTACTGTATAGTGCAGGGAATTATATTCAATATCTTGTGATAAACTATAATGGAAAAAATAGAAAAAATATATATACATATATGTGTATAACCGAATCACTTCCCTGTACACCTGAAACTAACACAACATTGTAAATCAACTATACTTCAAAAAAGAAAAATAGGAAAAAAAGATAAAATAAATAAGCTACAAGGATATATTGTACAGCACAGTGAATATAGCCAATATTTTATAATAATTATAAACGGAGTATAACTTTTAAAAATTGTGGATCGCTATGTGGTACACCTGAAACTTAGACAATATGTATTGCACATCAACTATACGTCAATTTTTTTAAATTAAAGTTTTAAAAAATTCAAAGGCTAAAAAAAAAAAAGAAAAAGAAAAGAAAGACACAGACACACACAGAGAGGAGAAAGCCATGTGAAGACAGAGACACACAAGGAGAATCCATGAGATGACAGAGGCAGAACCAAGGAATTCCAAGGACTGCCGGCAACACGGGAAGGTAAGAGGCAGGCAGGGAACAGTCTCTCCTAGAGCTTTTAGAAAGAGCAACACCTTGATTTCAGACGTTTAGCCTTTCGAACCATGAAAGAATAAATTTCTGTTGTTTGAATACACCCAGTCTGTGGCCATTTGTCAGCAGCCACGGAAAATGAACACAGCTGCCCTGGAGCTGGAGAAGCAGACGCCTGCCACTCGCAGCTACGGCCCCTCCTGGCTCTCACGCCGGGATCACAGGCACCGACGCCTACGTCCTCGTGCTTGGGTGGGGGGGAGGGGGGAGTGCAGGGTGGGGGCAAGCCTCACGCTTTCTCCTGCACAGGTCACACCGGCCTGGATGGCAGAAGCTCTGCTTCAGCTTTCCTGCCACATAACCCCTATCAGATTCTTTCCAGCCTTTTCTTCTAGGAGACTGTTCTTCACCCCCTGTGGCCACTCTCTGGTCCTGCCGAGATCAGGCTGATGACCTGGAGTCACGTGACAACACCCTCTGGTTTCCAATGTGGAGCTGACCTGCTGAGCGAACCTCTTGGCCCCCTGGCATCTGTTTGAGCTGCCGTTTGCCTCTTGTCTCTCAGCAGCTGTGTGCTGGACCTCGGTGGCCCCGGAGGCAGCCCCGCCTCTCAGGTCAGGCTCTCCAGCGGGTACTGCCCATCCTGCCGCCCTACCCAAATGGAGGCCCCCTGTGGAGTCCTCTGCACCGTCTCCGGCTCCCCCATCTGAGTCAGGGCAGCAGGCTCAGGATTTTAGACTTCATCAAGCAACATCCTTAACAAAACAACCAGCTTACGAGAGTGAAGGTTTGGAGCCCAGACCTCAGTACAAACAAACAGCTGCTCACCACCCGGTGACCAAGGAGATGGAACTGATCACGTAATCACGCACTTATCGCACGCACACGCGGAACGAGGCTGGAGTGGACGGCGAGGCTGCTTGGGCCTCAGGAGACAGCCATCTGCCCACCCAGGCTCTGCCAGGCCACCCGAGCCCGAGGGGACCAGACACTCCACACGCCACGCCCATCCCGGGTGGGAGCACCACCCTGAGGTCAACTCAAGCAGTGTCGGGGCCCGTGCGAAGCGGGAAGTAATGGGGACCCGTGTGGGGACAGGCAGCGTCTTCCCTTCCCACCGTAGGATGCCTCACCTGCACTGTCCATGGTCCCTGTCGCACTCCGGGGTGGCAGCCCCGTCGGTGCCCATCCTGGAACAGTTGCAGCCTTCGCAGCCGGCCAGCGGGTGGAAGCTGAAGGAATGTGTCTCACACGCATCACACTGGGGCCTGACTGTGCGGGGCGGGCAAAGGCACATCCCCATCGTCTCCTCACAAAGGCGCCGGCCGCAGGTGCACGCTGGCCGGGGATGAAGAGACACGGTGAAAGGGTTAGATGCCCCTGACCTCCAGCAGGACTGCACCAGGGTTTCCAGAACCTTCCACATGGTCTGGGAGAAAGGTCTTGCTTTTCTTCCCTTATGGTACTATTGAGTGTGGTTTATCTGAAAGGCCCCTTTCTTGGGGCCAAGACCGACCACACCCAACGCTCATGGTGGACACAACGTGCAGAAGCTGAGTGAGGCACAGCTGGAGCTACTGACACCAAGGTAGACACCCTAAGGCGCCCCTCGACTCCGAGCTGCAGTTACATGTCATTCTAACGTGAGGCCTGTCCTCCGTCAGAGGGTCAGCTCTTCTCAGGCTCCTTGAAGGGCCTCCACGTCACTCCAGTGCACTGAGCCCAAGGTCAGGAGAGGATGCAGCAGCGGGGCCCTTGTTAGGCAAAGGCTGGCCTCCATGCAGGGACTCTGCCCCCTTCACGTGGCCTGGGCTGACCCTCGTCTAGGGCTGCAACACATTTCCTAGATAAAGATCCATGGCCTCCTCATTCAGTGAGGAATACGCCCTGTGACCCTGGCTCTCCTCCCACCTCAGCTGAGCTTTGGTGAGGCTGCAAAAACTGAAGCCTAGGGCTTCCCTGGTGGCGCAGTGGTTGAGAGTCCACCTGCCGATGAAGGGGACACGGGTTCGTGCCCCGGTCCAGGAAGATACCACATGCCGCGGAGCAGCTGGGCCCGTGAGCCATGGCCGCTGAGCCTGCGCGTCTGGAGCCTGTGCTCCGCAACGGGAGAGGCCACAACAGTGAGAGGCCCGCGTACCGCAAAAAAAAAACAAACAAAAAAAACTGAAGCCTAACCTATTCCACCAAGAAGAGAACTGAGCTGTCCAATATTTTGATGCTTGAGGCTATTTACCTTCACCTGCTTTGCCAAGCGCATGGGTCACGTAGCATGGCAAACATAAATATTTATCTTCTAGAACCTTGCTACTCATAGTGTGGTCCCTAGACCAGCAGCACGGGTATACTCTCAGTGGTTACTGGAAATGCAGACTCTCAGGCCTGAGAGTCAGAATCTGCATTTTCACAAGGTTCCCAGGTGAGTCTCCAGCACAGTGAAACTCAAGAAACCTGGCCCTAGGTGACCTTGGCTGACCTGAACATGCACTTACGCTTGCAGTGCGGGAATCCGTAGTAGCCCATTTGACAGCGGGTACACTGCCGCCCAATGACATGGGGCCGGCATGGGCACTGCCCGCCCTCTGGGCTGCAGCGATGGCCAATGGCCCCGGCGGGGTGGCACTCACAAGGCAGTGCACCATCATGGTAAAGGGCCACCAGGGACCTGGCAGAATCCTTACAGAATCCAGAGGCTTTCTGGGGGCTGTGGAAACAAAAACTCAGGGTGAGATCCTGGGAGGCATGCCCAGAAACGGTCCCAACCTTCCTCTTCCCACATGCCTAACCAAGCAGTGTTTTGGGGGAGGGGCTCTGGAGTTTGGGAGGAAGTTAGAGAAAACCCCACCCCTGGACTCACAGAGGGTGCCAGCCACGCCCCCTCCCATCCCCATCCACTCCAGGACACATCACAGGATGGTGGGTGGGAACTTTCGGTGGCTGGAATAAAGGGGTGAAAATTCACCTATAGGATGAATTGTATGGTGTGTGGATTATATCTCAATAAAGTAGTCACCAAAAAAATTTACACCTACATGTGTAATGATACACCAATTAGAATAATAATGAGGAGGTGAATTGCCAACATTTACTGAACATGTGTGTTAGAATTTTTGCCTACACCTCACTTAACCTCACAACCACCCAACCAATTAGTCCCTAAGCCCCATTTCACAGATAAGGCAACTGAGGGCCTAGAAATTAGGCAACATTCCCAAGGCCACAGAGCTATGAAGTGGTTGAGAAGGTACTCAAACCCATAGCTGTTTGACCTCAGAGCCTTTGCTCTTAATATTTTCTATGCAGGAGGCATCTGGCCCCCGGGAGCCTCAGTTCCTCAGGAAACCTACAAGGGGGCAGGGTGGGTCTGCAGAAAAGAATGGCAGGAGTTGATACTCAGGGCTGTTCTAGGCTCTTAGCATTCAGGGACCCACAGAGGGAAGACGGGGAGGTCCACCCCTCTGTGATGCTCCCCACTCAATCAGAGGGCAAAGGGGAGTGGGACTCAGGGCTCACATGCCTCCCCGCGGAGGAAGCCCTGTGTGGTATCTTAGGAATCTGAGTCAGCCAAGAGGAAGCAGGGAAGAGGAAGAGAAACTCCCAAGCAGCCTGTGAAACCCAGCTTGGAGGGTGATCTGTTGAGATCAAAGTTGAGGAGGGAAATCTCGCCCAGATGTGCACAACGGCTGTAGCGTGTCCCAAGGACGCGGGACTCAGTGCCACTCCCTCAGGCTCCCAGAGGAAGAGACAGACCAAAGGGCCACCCCTCCCCGGGCCTCTTGCTCTGGTCGGGAATGTGGGAGAGCTGCATGCCTCCCAGGGCCTTTCCACAAAGGATACTTACTCAATATAAAAACTGTCCCCTCCACAATTGGTGACAAACTCGAATGACTTGTCCACTGATTTTCTGTGAAGGATTTGGTAGTCGTAATTCTCCGCAGGCACCACTAGGACACGGACCTAAAGGGAAGCTGTCGGCATGTCTTTGGATTTCCAACAGCACGGCATACCTACGGCTCTCCATCACTTTCTCTTCGCTAAGATCAACGTTCTTTATTGTTAAGCCCAAGACCAAATGAAACAGGATTTATGAAAAAAGAATCACAAAACAACCCTAAGCCAGTGTTGAAGGCTCAGGCCATGTTTCCATGCAGGAAATGATAACAAGTGGGGGGCAGACCTCCTGGAGCACCTGTTCAGAGAAGCAGCAGCCTCGGGTGCTGGGCGGGGACAGGAGATATCAGGGGTGAGCAGGACAGCTGTTAGGACAGCCAGGGCCCTGTGTGATCCATGCCCGGGATGACCCTGGATCTCCAGAGGTTGCATTTTGTGTTTTTAAATGTGAGCAAACCGAAATGGCAGGACCAATGGGGAAACTCACATGGTGGCTTGCCCCTGAAATTCATATCCTATCAGATACTCTATTATGAATAATTGTAGCCCCAGTCTTTAAAAATACTGCTCAGTTCTCTGTACCTGTATAAACCAGACTGCGCCAGTAACAAATGCTGCCGGAAATTTCAAACGTCTTCGTCAACTACTCACCAACTTACAGCTTACTGAGTCTACTGCTCTCACGTTATTCAGTTCAATAAACATTGCCAAGTACCTGTGCCAGACGGTGTTCCAGGCACAGGGGATACAAAATGAATAAAGTCAGGCCCCTGTCCCTAGGAAGATGACATCCTCAGAGAGAGAGGAGGCATGAGCAAAAACTGGAGGGCCGCAGAGCAGGCCTGGGCAGTGCTTCCTGGCTCTCCAAGGCTTTACAGGCATTGGGTGACCATGATTCCATCGACCAAGGTAATGAACTGGGTAGGGGATGCCCGGGGCTGGGCTAGTAACAGGCTAAGTTGGAGGGACTTGTGAGCTCTCTGGCTATGGGGATGTGCAGTAGATGGTCCTAGAGCTCAGCAAAGATGAGAAATGAGTTCACAGATGAGGGTGTCATTCTCACAGAGGAGAGAACAGAATCGACAGGCGCAGACGATTTATTCAAAGAGAAATCTTAGAACAAGGGGGCTCACCGTCGAGCCCGAGGGAACGGCGACATATGGGGATGAAGGGAAAGAGAAATCATTGAAGGAGCCGTGGAGAAAGTGGGAAAAAAAAACAAGAGAAAGTAGCTATGGAAGCCAAAAAGAATGAAATTTTCAAGAACAAATGAGTGTTGAATGCTTCAGAGGGAGACCTGTCAGAGGAGATTGAGGAGGGGCTGAAGGAGAGGGCTCCAGGCTCGTGCAGGGAGGCTTTTCTTCCTAGTCACTTCTCTATTATTCTGCTTTCCCTTGATTTTAATTGTCAGAGAAAGACTTTTTTTTTGGGTAAAGTTAGCTGCAAAATTTAAACACTTTGCTATAAATCTGGCTTCAGTTCCTTGGAGGAATTATTGTCATGAGCCAAAACTGACGCACAGAGCACAGAGCAGCCAACCAAGGCAACCACGTGAAGAGCAAGCTGAGAAATAAGCAGAACGCACCCAAACTAAGGACTTTCCTTCTGGAACCTTCACAGTCACGGCCACCTCCGGCTCCGAGATGTCAAACTCAACCTGATCTCCGGCGATCACTTGGTCCCGGCAGCCAAGCACATGGGGGCAAAAAGAGGCACGGAAGATGCCTGGGGGCAGAGAGAGGCATTCCTATCACACCCCTGCCAAGGCAGGTGAGCCCTGCAGCCGGCCCTGCTCCCCGCAGCTCACCTGGCTGCAGCCGCCCTCTGTCCACAGACACCTGTGCCAGGAACGTCGGATGCACTGGTTGATAAAAATGGACCACAATGACGTATCGACCCGGACGCGGTACGAGTCCTCGCAAGGTCACTTGGTTCTGGGTGGGAAAAAAAATATTCCTCAAGCTGCAGAGTTATGAGTAATTAGAATTACGGGATATTTTGAGGTTAAAAACCAAAACAACCTCGGTATTTACCCAAGAGAAGTGAAAATCCACATTCACAAAAAACCTTCCCTTGAACGTTTGGAGCAGCTTTATTTGTGATCACAAACACTGGAAACAAACCAAATAACCCTCAGCTGCAGAATGGACAAACCAACTGTGGGACAACCATAAATGATGCTGGAGGGAGTAACATTTGGTAAAATCACTTTGGAAAACTATGTGGTGGTTTTTACCAAAGTTGAACATATAACTGAGCAACTGCATTCCTAGGTATTTAACAACACAAAGGCACACTGTGTGTGCAAAAGGCCATACAAGAATGTTCCCAGCATTCAAGCACTACTTGTAATAACCGTGTAACAAAGGGTCAGACTCCATTTCTTATGTTTGACGGTTTTCAAGCTCCATCACTCACCTATTGCCTTTTGTCCTACACCTGGACAAGCTAATAAGAAAGCCCAGGTGTTCATCCCTTGGCACATGTGGGAAGTTCTAACCACACAAATTCCAGCCCATGGGAGAGGGAGCCCTCACCCAGACTCCCCCCCCACCCCCTCCTAACCACAACGAAAACCAGATTCAGACCCCAATGCTTGCTCAGGTTTGAGTGTGAGCCCTGCTCTCCCCAGAAAGCCTCACTATGTGAGTAATGTCTTTTCAAACTGCAAAAAAACCCTACAAGAATAACAACAATAGAAGATTATCTTTTGGATGAGAGCGGTGCCTTGGAGGGTGACTGACTAAAGGTCATACACTAATTTTATAGCAAAACCAGGAGTAGAGTTCTATTGCCATGATTTCAATTCATTTCCCCCTACTATTCTAAGTTGCCTTGCCCATACGGAATCTTACGAAATTTTCTCTCCCAAATCCTGTTAATTTCCTATCTTGATGCAATGTGAACTGACACAAGCCATCTCTAGGATCAGAAGGACATAATGGCATCAGAACAAACATTAAGTCCTGCAATTGTGTAGTTTACAGTGAAAAAAAGGTGTATTCCCTTCATATACTTCACCTTTGTGCTCTAGATGATTAATCAATATGTGTTTATTGGGAATGTCCTGCCTACAAGTTGGGGCCGCAAAAAATTTGTTAGAGTTCTAAAAGCGCTCATGTTCTGATCTGGGAAGATAATTAATGATTCAACAACGTTAAGTAGCAGTAGCCCATGAAAATATGACCTATCCTAAGATGGCTCATGAAAAATTGCCAAATGACTATGTAGACAGCGATGCAGGAGGGAAAAGGAGCGTCAGGATGGGGTGGCCACAGACAGGATTAACCGGATGCCTCATGCCTGGGATTCTCCACAGTTGAGAGCAGAGGTGCTCAAACTTTAGGGGCATCCAAATCCCCTGGAGGATTTGTTAAAGCACAGATTCCTGCACCCCTCTTCAGAGTTTCTAATTCAATAGTTCTGGGGTGACCCCTGCAGATTTGCATTTCTAACAAGTTCCCTGGGGATGGGGACGCTGCTGGTTGGGACCACACTTTGAGAACCACTGGTTTACAAGCAACACACTGAGGGGGAGCCCTACCTGTGGGGCCTTCAAGGTGACTCCAGTAAGAGCGTCAGCAGAAGGTAAAGGGTCCTGGGGCAGGAGAGGGGAAGACCCACCATTCGGAACATCCAAAATTAATGCTGTTGGAGGAGTTTCAGGGACCAAGGAGATACAGGTGGCACTGAAAAAGAGAATACTGAAAAATAACAAAAACCCGAAGAACTGTCCCCCGGTGAAGATACAGAGTCTAAGCATCAAAAGGATCCAGAGAACCACCAGCCTGTGGAGATCTTTATACAAACATACTCAGTGCTCTGGACTGGCCAAGTGTATTCCGGCTGCCCGCTTAATACAGTAAGCTAAGACAGAAAATAAAAATCTTAATTTTGAAGGAAAGTAAGCTAGATGGAAACTTTTTAAAACTTCCCTCTCTAGGACTAAAATTCATTGTTAAATGAGATCAATGCAATGAAACATTATTATTCACCTCTAAACATCAATGTTGACATAAAACTACACAAAAACAAGGAGAACACATGCCTATCATTTCTTTTAGGCACAGCCAGATTTCATTGTCTTGGTGGTTTCAACCATATGCATAAGATGTCATGACTGTATCCATAAATTATTTTTGAATCTACATCCAAACAACCTTCCCCAAATCCCAAGAATCATTGGTTAGCTAATTCTCATAACATAGTTGTGAGATGGGTCATTATTTTCATGTTTTTTGTAAATGAGGAATCTCAGACATAGAGATTAAAGGATTGGAACAAAGTTGAGTCTTGACGAAGGCTCAGAATAGAACTTCAGAGTAACTGCCCTCAAGGGTGAGGCTTAAACATTTCCCCCAGTTGCTACTGTGTCAGCTTCCTGATATGATGGAATTCTGGAAAGAATGCTGGGATGAATGATTTAGCTCTTTTTTTCTTTTTTTTTAATGCATCACCAGCCTTTAGCACCTTGGCCTGTGATCACTTCTGAAGTCAAATATAAATCTACAGTTTTAAAAGCATTAAGTATCACTCAGCACAAACAAGGGATAAAGGAAGGAAACACATTACCTTTCATTAACAAATCTCCCATAACTGGCAATGCATTTGACGTGAGGTCTCAAATATTCCACTGAGAATTCTTCAGTGGGTATGATACAAATTTGATGCTGTCGAGCAAATACAAGAAGGTATGTCCCAGTTATCAGTGAAGTCGAGGTTATAGCCAAACACATTCTTTTAAAAAAGCTGTTCAGGTCTTCCCTGGCAGTGCAGTGGTTAAGAATCTGTCTGCCAATGCAGGGGACACGGGTTCAAGCCCTGGTCCGGGAGGATCCCACATGCTGTGGAGCAACTAAGCCCGTGCGCCACAATTACTTAAGCCTGCACACCCACAGCGAGAGAAAAGCCCGCACACAGCAACAAAGACCCAACAACAACAACAACAAAAAGCCATTAAGAATTCATCCAGAGGAATTATAACTATTATTGTAAAGCAGTAAAAATCACAGGAGAGCACTCCCTCTGGCATCATTATGTCCAACAAATCCTTTTTACTATTATGCAGGATCACTGACTAAATTGCTCTTGGAATAATTATACGAATAAACAAAATCATGTGAAAGTTCAAAAACAACTCTCTGTCAGTGACTTTTGACAGTTTTTTCTCTCCTGCCTTGGGCCGATGCTGGCTCTTCAGACCCCTTGGCAGGGAGAGGCAGGGATGTGGTGGGCAACCAGGGAGCCTGCTGTTCAGAAAGAGGGCTGCTCCTGCCACAAACAATCCTTCTCAATAGAGGTTGACTTGTATCTCAGGCACATTTGGGCTCTGTTTCCAGAGCTAGTTTCTGAGTCACACAAGAAATTCAGTCATTAACTTAATACCTTTTATTTTAAATCAAAACTATTACCAGCTTGGTCACAAAGCTATTCGGTAACAACAAAATTTTAATTGAGCACCTACTATATGCCAGGCACTGAGACGGTGGGATTCTGCAAGACCAAGGTGGACACACTCCTGCCTTCACAGAGCTTATTTTCCAGTCAGCCTTGACTCTGAATGACATCTGACTATTTCAAAAAGGGCAAACTTATGCTTAAAAGAAGGATGTTCAGCCCCATTATAATTTCCAAAAATGAAGAGGTTAAGATTCACTTGACTTATTATGTTTAAAAAGAGTCATCATTTTAAAAAGTCTTAAATTATTATATAGTTTATATAATAATGTTTAAAAACTAAACTCCAGATAGTTCTTAAGAGAAAGCGCAACATTTTTAATACTGTCAAGCACGAATATCTAGAACATATTAGAACAGGCTGGCCTGGCACTTCCCAGAGTGATACATGCTTAATATTAGCAGTATCAGGAAGTTGCTTCATGCTCAGATAATCTTATGTTCCCTGAGATATTTATTGTAAACCTGACCACCCCTTCCTAGCCCAGATCCCACTGCCTCTGTTTATCACAATTCTCAATATTTAAGTTATGCTATTAAAAGGGTATTTAATCTGCCAAAGCTGGCATTTTAACTCTTAATAGTATATATCTGGGTTTCCCTGGTGGCACAGTGGTTGAGGGTCCGCCTGCCGATGAAGGGGACACGGGTTCGTGCCCCGGTCCAGGAAGATACCACATGCCGCGGAGCGGCTGGGCCCGTGAGCCATGGCCGCTGAGCCTGTGCGTCCGGAGCCTGTGCTCCGCAATGGGAGAGGCCACAACAGTGAGAGGCCCGCGTACCGCAAAAAAAAAAAAAAAAAAAAAAAAAAAAGTATATATCTAATTAATTGAAAATACTCTTCTTGGAATTGAGTAACAATGGTCTGGAAAAAAATACCAGGTGATTACAACCTTGAAAATTCTGAAGAAATCTGCCAAGAAGCTAATAGACATAATAAAATAGTAAAGTGGAAAGAAATAAGCAGTAATTAATGGCATTTCTATACACCAGCAATAATAATAAACTAGGAAATATAACAACAAAAGATAGTTCATTCATAAGAGTAACAACAAATACAAATTAATGAAATGGCGTTTTGTGAAATGTGTTCAAATTTGATGACTAAACTTTATTGGATGCTATAGAAAAGGCTCCAACAAATGAAGAGGCAAAACAGATTTCTAGATGGGAAAATAAACATCATAACACTGGCAATTCTCTGCAGGTTAACTTTATAGATGTAACACAAACCCAACCAAAACTTTAATAAGCTTTTAAAAATATATATGGTTACCAATAAAAATACTTCTAAAATTCAGCGGTCAAAACAGAAGCATACCAGAAGGAATCGGGCCATCCGTGCTTTGAGCCAAACATCTGCATCTTCTAACAGCTCGTACACAGCAAGGCGACTCCTGCCGTCGGTCACAGCGCTCCGGCAGAGGACGCTACAAGAGGAAACAGTTTTCTTAACCTTACTCCCCTGGTCTCCCTCACTTTATGCCCTGTGGGGTTGCTGATTGCGCTTCAGTTTCTCCTGTTGTTAACCAGGTCACTGACAATGAATTTCCCTGGAGGTGGAGTTTAGGAGGGATGCAGCCCATGATCAGTAGGGGAAAAAGAACCTTCCCACTGTGCTCTGAGTTGCACCTCTCAGGGCTGACGGCCTTGCGCACCTTCTCCACCCAGCTTTTTTTTGTGTGTGTGTGGTACGCGGGCCTCTCACTGTTGTGGCCTCTCCCGTTGCGGGGCACAGGCTCCGGACGCGGAGGCTCAGCGGCCATGGCTCACGGGCCCAGCCGCTCCGCGGCATGTGGGATCTTCCTGGACCGGGGCATGAACCCGTATCCCCTGCATCGGCAGGCGGACTCTCAACCACTGCGCCACCAGGGAAGCCCTCCACCCAGCTTTATAATACTTGGTTTGTCATCTGGAGAAAGAGCCCCAGGGCCAGTAATGTCTAAGACACAGCCTTCTTGGAAATTTACCAATATCATTGGTACTGTTGGAGATTAAAGTTGCCTACTGAACTCACAATGACCATCTCATGCCGCGTCAGTAATGAGGCTGAAAAGCCCCGAGTTTGCCTTTAGAAGCTCAGTCTGTTCCTCCTGATGCTCCTTCCTCATTCTACCAGTGGTGCTCCTTCCCTCCACGGCATCAGAGGACATACAGAGCTCAGGAATATTTAAAGTAAGATTTTGAACTAAAGAATACAGCCTCGTAGTAAAACCCATAAAGGAAGTATTATGTGAGGAATGCTTCGACTTCATCGTCTAAAGTAGCAACTTTTCGGTCTATAAATATAATTTGGAACTAGAGACATACGAAAAGAAAACGACCATCTCTGCAAAACGTTTGAAATAATTAATGCAATACTTTTGAGGTGAGAATTAAAATGAGATAGTGTATAAAGAGCCATGGTTTGTGGCATACATTAGAAACTCAATAAATAGCTGTTTTCTTTTCCCTTTTGTGCATGTGTGTGGGTGTGAATACATGTGTCAATTAAAATGCATTTCTATTGGATTCAACCATAACTCTGGGAGTTAAATATATCAAGTGATTATATTAAGTGACTCCCTTAGATTGAGTTTTATCCTCTATTCAATTCTTACTAAGAGTAGACTAACAGTAATAACTGGATTGATTGAATCATTAGTGATCACCTCTCTTATGGAGGGCAGATCAGATTTATCAGAGTTATCACAGCACTATTTTGGAAAGTGGTGTTCCTACGAGCACCACTACTTTTCTGTTGGGATATTGTTTTATAACAACATAGTTAGACCTCACTTGAGAAATGCTGGGAAAGGTTCAAACCTCAGCAGGAGAAGCTGCCATATTGAAAGGGTCTGTCAGTTGAAATAGCTTTTTATGGGTCAAATATTTTCCAATTGCATCGTATTTTTGGACTCTATTACTTGCAGCCTGGTCATTTTCACTTATCCACATGACATGCAAAGTAGAGAAAAAGGAAATATTTTAGACAAGTGAAAAGATACCATGGGACTTCCCTAGGAGTGGTTAAACACAATAATAGTAATTCCTAGTCTAATGCAGTATTGTCTTGGAAATCTAATGACTGAGAACTTTGGTGTTGTCGCCACGTCCAAAGCCTAAATGATCTGCAGAATATCATGTACTTCTCTCCTTAAAACACCATTCAGACAAAGGTCCTGAAACAATGCTTATGGCTCGCGGAGCCCTGGAAGGGTGTTCTTTCTTTCTTTAGTTTTGAAATCACTCCTCTGCTTGGCATAGATAGTCTCAGCCTCTTCTGAGATAGTCAAGAGTCATGGAGGTCATTAAGAATGTTTCCTCCTGTTTGCTGGGCCATCTCCACTTTGTACACTGTGGAGCAGGGATCAAGCCCTGATCTGCAAGGTGGAAGGGGTCAGAGAGCTGAACTGGAGGGTGGGCTTGGGTGGATGGGGTATGGAGAAGCCATGCCCTAGGCGCTGTGGCCAACAGTCTCCAGGACTCAGGGGGCGAGTGTACATCCCAGTGGTGGCTGATGTCACCTATAGATGAAACTGGTATTTTCAGAAAATGACAGAACATTCTAGGGAACTTTTCTGGGCCATCTGGTGTTCCTATTAAAAATGCATATATAATTACATTCTTTGTTTCTTTTTTTAAGCATCACCCCAGAGAAAAGGGAAGATTAGATTTTTTAAGGTTTTGAAAAGAAACTTTCACAGTTTATTTTGTAGGGTTGCCAAGAGTGTGATATTAATTTAATAACCGTTTCATCAAGTCTCATAAAATTTTCCATTCTAAGCTACCAAAAGTAACATTTTTCATAAGTTCTTTAATTTGCAAAACAGGGAAAATGTCCAACTACCTCAAGTCATCTTGGGTTTGACAAAAAACACATAAACATAGAGGTTATAAAATGTTCAAGGTCTTGGCCAAGAACTGGGAGGGTTCACTGTAGTTATCACCCCCCTGCTCTCTCAGGAGCCTCTGCCTTCCAGTGCCATTTATTCTACAATTAATTTCATGGGAAACATCCCTTGCACTGATTCTTTAATTAAAGTATACTCTGAACATTTGCATACATCTTTAAACATTATGCAAAGAAAACAATTTTTAATAAACCTTTGTCAGCGCTCTAGGAAGAGATGAACTTTGTCAGGGTGAATCTGAGATTCCTTTGTTAAATTATTTTTCACCTGACGATCAACATTAATGATCCCCAGTTCTGAAGGGCGTGTTGTGAAGGCAGGAGTAGTGGAGAATGTGCCAGGCACCCATGTACTCTACACGGTGTTTGAGGGAAGAGCCCTGAGTTCACTGCCCCCCCATAGGGTGACACAGAGTAAAGCAAAAAGGTTGTGCTGCTTCATGTGAATCTGAGACAAAATGGTAAGTAGAACATACAGCTTTTCAAGAAAGTGCAAGCTTTTCAAGGTACTGCCTACGGAGAAGCCTTCTGAAACCACGCTGGGGAAGATGCTGGGTCTCACAACTACCCCCCTGCTGGTTTTCAAGCTCAGCCTCCAAAAGGAAACAACTTTCCAAGTTAGATAAAAACTAAAGTTCCCACAGCTGACCTCCTGCCTGTCCAGTTACAGAGGGCTCGCCCTGTAACAGGATGGTTACCTGTATTTGCAGCTGTAGATGTTCACCCGGCCTGCCAGGTCAGCCCCGGGGCCCTGCACGAGCACGTCGGCCTCAGACAGCTGGTCTGCTTCCGTGGCATACTCGACCACGACCACGTAGTGGCCGACCCTCGGGACCCGCAGCCGCAGGTGCAGCTCCACCTGTCGGAGAGCCCAAGTGGACAGATGTGAGATGTGCTGGATGCGTTTCCATAGGCAACGGTGAAACTGGGGCTGAGCAGACCCCAGGAAGAGTTTTATATGTCATCAAACTAAGAAATGTGGTCTTGTAGGTAGGGATGCCCAATAAACTACAGGACGCTCTGTTAAGTTTGAAATGCAGATAAGTAACACATAATTATAGTTGAACTGCAATTCAAATTTATTGGGGCATCTGGTATTTTTATTGTCTAAATCTGGCGACCCTACTTATAGGGGCCTCTACTCCTTCTACCCATATATTTGTCTTGTTTCCCAAGGCCAAAGATACTCCAAAACTTGAAGTAAAAAGGAATTTCCAATGGGAGATGAAAGGAATGAAAGTATGCCTCGAAGCTCTTTAACTGTTCTTTGATTAAAAAAGAGACTTTTATGAATGCAAATAATGACTTGTATGAATGCAAATAATGTAAAGTGCTACACACACCTCTCTCCTGAGATGATGACTAATGAGAGCTTGGTTTTCATACTTCCAAACCGTTTTCTACATCTGAAAATGCACAATGCACACATATGTACTTTTTTTTCTAAAGAAAATCTGTAGGCAAACATGGATGCTTTCGTACCATCACAGCAGAGCTGAGTAGTTGCGACAGGGTCCATATGGGCCGCAAAACTGAAAATACTTACTACCTGGCCCTCTACAGATAAAGCACACCCACCCCTGACACTGCCTAGTGGTTGGGAGCATGCAGTCTGGAATCACTGTGCCTCCAGCTGTGTGACCTTGAGCAAGTTACTTAACATCTGTATGCCTCAGTATCCCCCTGGGTAAAAATGAGGATAACGTGGTGCCCACCTCTGAAGATTATGAGGATTAAGTGAGTTAATATGTGAAGAGCTCTTAAAACTGTATCTGCATGTTGTAAGCACTATATAAACGATGATTACAACTCTGGTCCTTGCTTTTTGCCACGACTTTTTTTTTACTCAGTAGTATTTAGTGTGTGTATACCAGTACATACAGATAAACTTCATTTTTCTAATGGCTCCCTACCATTCCACAGTATGAATGTAAAATCATTTATTTAACTAATCCCCTATTGACAGACACTTAGGTTGCCTCTAATTTTTCCTAAAACATATAAGGCTATATGATCATCTAGCTATATCTATATATCTATGTGTATATCTGAATCTATATTTATATCTTTATGCTAGTATTTCTGTAAGATTCCTGGAAGTGGAATTAGAATTGCTGGATCAAAGTGTATGTGCATATTTAATGCCTGAGCCAATATTAGAACTACACTCCTTAGCCGTTTAACCCACTTCGGCCCGTAAGCGCAGGCCCAGCCAAGCTTCACCACGCTTAATTAAAATCCTCTTGTCCCTTGCCTTCAGGAAATTCACATGTACTGTTCCTTCTGTACAGCTCTGAAGCCCACAGCTGCCATTTTCCACAGTGATTTTTCTATCACTTAAATAATAGAAAGACTTCCCTCAGGGAGAAAATGTGGATTATCCACACCACTTCTCCACTCTGTGTCTTACAGTGAAATATGCCGCTGCCATTGGTCCGTGTGGGGAGGTCATTGCCAGCATCTCTCCCCTGGGCACCTCCAAACCAGGGCTTGTCTGTCTTCACCCCACCATGGAACACACACAGGCCAATGAGGAGCCTTCTCCCAGGAGTTATCATTGGCTGCCAGTTCTATCATAGCACTCTATTCTCTATTATAAATTTCTATTACTCTTCCTACTCTGAGTCCTTTGGGTTGATTTTTGGAAGACTTGTTGGAAGGGTTTTGAATGTATTTTTGATGGTAATAATGGGTTCTGACAAGTCAGACAAAAGATGTAAATGATGGAAAACAGAAACCCTACTGTCGCTGTTTGTTATCAGTTATTATCTTTGAAAAAGCGAACTTTAACGAAACCAGTGTCACTCTGGAGGGATCTTTCCCATTTTATGGCACAAAACTGTCTTCACCTAGTTATCGGTGTTTCAGGGTAAAGACATTAAAGGTGGGTGTATCAAATCTGTTGCTTACACAAAGCTAAGAGGGATAACTAGCCTGCCTGATGTCGAAGTAAGGATTCAAAATGATTTGGTCAACACAGACTTACTAAACACCTACTCTATGTCTGCCCACCAGCAAAGTGATGGACATGCAATGGTAAACAAGACAGATCTGGTCTCTGCCCTCAGACAGGCTTTAATCAAATAATTAGATAACTGGACAAATGCAATGTGAAATTACATGTATGACAAATGCTCTGAAGAAGGGCTAAGAGGGGTGCCTGAGCTAGTCAGGAAGGTGAGGGGGGAGGCGAAGACTTCCCTGAAGAAGCAACAACCCAGCTGAGTGCTGAAGGACGAGGAACAGACAGCCAGACCAAGAGGGGAGGGAAAAGCATTCAGGCATAGGGAACAGCCTACAACATAAAGGGTAGCCTATAATGTACGTCCAAGTGACTGAAGGTTGGCCACAGTGACAAGGAACAGAGAGCAAGAGGAGGTATGATAAAATTGGGAGGTAAAAGGGGCAACCTTAGAGGACATTACAAATTTTTGTCTCTCTCCTACGAGCAATAAGATGTTATTGTAACGTTCCCACTGTGTATGTGTGAGCGTGGGGTGAGAAAGTCAGTGACGATTAGATACTTCTGTCGAAATGAGCATGCTGACTGCAGTATGGAGAATGAGCTGGGAGATGCAATAAGCAGAAGCTGATGTGGGTGAGCTAACGGGGAGGTTACGACAGAGATCCTTATGAAAGACGGCGGGGTACTGGGCAAGAAAGACAGATGGAGAGAAGTGGAGATTATTTTTAAACGTTTGGGGAGTACACTCAGGAATGGGTTGGCTTTGGTGGGGGAGAGAATGGAAGAAGTCATGCATGACCCTGAGAAACCTGGTTTGTGCATTTAGATGGATGGGGGTGCCATTTACTTAGGTAGGGAACATTAAAACGGAATTTGAGATCCCTCTGAGATATCTAAGAGGTGGTGTCAAGAAGGAAGTCGGTCGTGCTGCTCTGCGTATAAAAGGGGAGGTGTGACTGGACATACCAATTTGGGAGTCATCTGTGTAGAGTTGGTACCTAACATGACAGACACGGAGGAGACTGCTTAGGGAGAGACTACAGTGTAAAAAGACAAGGGCTAAGGGGACTTCCCTGGTGGTCCAGTGGTTGAGAATCCATCTTGCAATGCAGAGGATGCCGGTCCAATTCCTGGTTGGGGAACTAAGATCCCACATGCCGCGGGGCAACTAAGCCCATGCGCCACAACTAGAGAACCCGTGTGCCGCGACTACAGAGCCCCCATGCAGCAATTACAGAGCCCATGTGCCGCAACTAAGACCCGATGCAGCCAAATAAATAAACAAAACAAAACAAAAAAAAGACAAGGGCCAAGACTGAGTCTCAACAAATTCTAACATTTAATGGCTAGACAGACGAGGATAAGCCCGCAAATGATATTTTGAGGAGGCGGCCGGAGAGGCAGGAAGAAACCCAGACTACTCTTAAATTCTGGAAAACAAGGCAAGAGAGTGGTTTTGTTTGTTTGTTTTTGGCTGCATCGGGTCTTAGTTGTGGCATACAGGCTCTCTAGTTGCAGCATGCGGGCTCTCTAGTTGCTTGCCCCGCAGCACATGGGATCTTCGTTCCCCGATCAGGGATTGAACCGGCGTCCCCTGCAGTTCAAGATGGATTCTCAGCCACTGGACCACCAGGGAAGTCCCGAGAGTGTTTTTAAATGGAAGGAGTATTCAACAAGTACTGAAAGCTGCTGAGAAGTTAAACAGATGAATAGATGAAGACTGAAAACTATCCATGGGATTTAGCAACAAGTGTATCACTGGAAACCTTGGCCAAAACAAAAAAGAAAAAAATTAATGGAGTGGGAGGTGAAAGCCAGAGTGGTGTGATTTGAGGTGTGAGTGGAAGGTAAACAATTAGAAATCATGAGTCTAGACAATTCTTGGTTTTGAAGGGGTGAAGAGTTATGGAGCAGTGGCTGAAGGATTGTGGGAGGGGGAAGGAGGGTTTTAATCAAAATAGGATAGAATTTAGCATTTTTTAAATGTAGGGTGACTTCCAGTTCAGATGGCTCAGGAATTCACATTTGCTGTACCCCATCTGCTCCAACACACAGCAACCATGGATAAAATGTTTTAATAGAAAAACAAAAATTATGTTTGAGATTAAAAGTAGACAGATAATGGAACATAAGTAAAAGAAAAACTTCAAATAGCGTGGTTCTCTTGTGCTTCAGGTCTGGAAGCAGGCTGTTGGGGTCAGCAGTTCAGCATATGCAGAGTAAGGAGAATTAAAAATGCTTCATATGAGACAGTGGTCAGATCCAGGCTCATTTTTTGAAGCCAAAGGATGAGGGTTCCTTCAAATCATGAAAAGCTGGAAAAAACTGCTGAAAATCTGCCACCTGGGTTTCATCTTTATAAAAATCTGTGGAATTTGGGAACCGAAGATCAAAGATGAGGCCTCATGACCAAGAACTGAGTTAAGCACCCACTGGCTCAGTGTCTGAATCTGTACTACACCCAGTATCACAATAATAGAGGTTGGCACATCATAATGCCTCGCTCTGGGCTAAGGGTACAGAGGACCAGACAGATACTGCAAAACTACTAGGCTGAGATGGATGTGGAGAAAGACAGATAAAAAAGAATCTCTCATTCAAAGTAAGCCAATAAGCAAACAAAATAAGCCTCCACAACATAAAGAAATCTAACGTTAAGAAAGACAGGCAGGGCTTCCCTGGTGGCGCAGTGGTTGAGAGTCCGCCTGTCGAGGCTAGGGGACACGGGTTCGTGCCCCGGTCCGGGGAGATCCCACATGCCGCGGAGCGGCTGGGCCCGTGAGCCATGGCCGCTGAGCCTGCGCGTCCGGAGCCTGTGCTCCGCAACGGGAGAGGCCACAACAGTGAGAGGCCCGTGTACCACAAAAAAAAAAAAAAAAAAGAAAAGAAAAGAAAAAGAAAGACAGGCAACAATATCATCAACTGAAGATGAGTTCACTTCAGATGAAATGAACTTTATGAAACAGTCTGACAAAGGCTTTAAAATAAGTATACTGGTCCCTTATCTGGAACCCCCCAAATCTGAAAAGGAAATCCTGTTTTTGTAACTCATTTGATGGCAAAACCTAACCTAACCCTAACCAGGCAGCACTTGGTGGCAAAATCTGACCTGAACTGATATAAGTCCATGTATACAGTCTTCATCTATCTCCCTTGGTGTGCCTACTCATGCTTTTCATTGGAGAAATATTAACCTGTTTGATTACAAGGTGCTGTCCCGGACCCCACTATAGATGTTATGCATGTGTGTATCATTTAATCTTTTTAATATCTTAAAAATTCTGAAATCTGAAATATACCTTGCTCCAAGGGTGTTCAGATATTCAAAAAGATCAATAGAGTAACTCCTCTTTGAAAAGCAAATGAAGCTATGAAATAAAAATTGGCAGCGGAGAAACAAGAAAAAGTAAATATGAGAAAGAGCCGATGAGAAATTTTTTGAGACTAAAAGTACAAATTACATGGAATTGGTAGGCTGAATAAAATCTAGACTGGAGATAGTGAAACAGAGCATTCATGTATTCTAACAGAGTCATCCAGAAAGCATCACAAACAGCCAAAGAGATATAAAAATATGAAAGAGCAGTCTGGAGACAGATTGAGAGGCTCCAACATTCTTCCAGTCTGACTTTCAGAAAAGAAGATGTAAGGACAAGCAGCAAAGTAATATCTGTAGAGATACTAACTGATAATTTCCCAGGATGAAAGACATGACTTTTCATATTGAAAGTGCACTTTGAGTATTAAACTAATAAACAAAAATAAATCTGCATCTAAACATATCGTAATAAAACTTCAGAATATCACAAATAGAAGTCCATCTTAGAACTTATGGTTAAACATACTGGATTTAGCACACATATTTATTGATCCTCCCTCTCAGAAATCCACAAAAATAAGAGTAAATATTTTTTGAATCGTAAACCCACAAAGAAAAGAGAATTGAGAAGAGGAAAAGAACAGACCAGAGAATACAAAAGTTTGGAAGCTAGAAAGCAAATGGATGTTAACTAATTGAACAGACCAAAGAAAGTTGGAACCTGTGTGTGTGTGTGTGTGTGTGTGTGTGTGTGTGTGTGTGTGTAGGGTTGAGTTGGGGTCGGGGTTGGAAAAAAATCTAGGAAATCTCCCAAAACATAAAACTAGATAAAGAGATTGGAAAGGTGGATGAAAGATAAAGAAATAAATTATCAAAGAAATAACTCAAGAAAGTTTCCCAGAGAAGTTTCTAGGCTAAAAGGGTCTGCTGAGAGCCCAGCACACTGGCTGAAACTACCTATATCAAGGCACATCCTTATGAAATTTCAGAATACAAAAAAATAAAAAGATGATGCCAAAAGGTTTAGGAAAGGAAAGCAGGTTGCATCCAAAGAACTGGGAATCGGGTACCACAGGTGCTGGATTAGGCTACCTCTAGAAGAAGTGAGTCCACCATCAATTTAAGTATTCAACAGAGGATAAATGAATAAATATCTGACAAGGATAATGTAGGAAGAATTCTTTCACGGGAAGGGAAACAGATGATTCTTAAGACCTCTTCTAACTCCATCTGTCTCTGAGTTTTAGCACAGTGATCTATTAATGCTGTTCCTGTGATGGCAAAACATTCTGTAATCTGTGCTGTCCAACAGGGTGACGACTAGACATATATGATTATTGAGCACTTGAAATGTGATTAGTGCGACCATGGAACTGAATTTTTAGCTTTACTTAAGATTAATTAATTTAAATGTATATAGACACATGGGCTAGTGGCTACTGCATCAGACAGCACAAGTCTGTAAGCACTCAGATAAAACAGTAAAAGTGACCGTTAAATAAAACCGGACAGCCCAGGGCTTGGTTTTGTGCATCATGCAAATAGAATAGCTCAGTGTTGTGGCTCTGGGCTAAGTCAGAGGTAGGGACAGCTCCTGATAAATCATCAGCATCACTTCTTGGAGATCAGCCCTTCCCAGCTGTACCTCCCCGCTGTGTGGGGAACATACACACGCGCACGCACGCTCACGCGCGCACACACACACGTTTGTATATATGCGTAGGCAGGTATATGCATCTGTATACACACAGAGCATGGGTAGGGAGAGAGACAGTGGACTGAATATTAGAATGGAGAGGAAGTAAGATCGCTTCGTTTTTCTTTATGCATGTTGTTTTACTTTTTATCACAAGTATATATTTTTGTAAAATAAAAACTCAAAATAAAATGAAATGAAGACTAAATTTAAGAAATATCCTTAAAATCCTGTAACTTCTACCTTGAAAATGTTAGGAATGTAGTTTACAAAAAGGTACACATCTAAATGGTCAGTGAGAGTACCATATATATTTTCATTCCACAGATTTAATCCCCCAAATAAACATTTTCCTCAAGGGTACAAAACAGAGAACATTGTAGAAAGTAAGGAATGGAAATATTGTGGAGGAAGTTTTCTTTTCAGTGTCTTCGTTTTGAGGTAATGAGTTCTAATTGTTGATACACAATACTTCTAACTCAATCTTAAAACAGTGTAGTCTTAAATTGTTTTGAGGCTCAGAGAACTCCCAGAAGAAAAGTAATGCCAAGATCTGTACTAACCGGTCCTCTGAGCCATGAAGGAGGTCCCTTTGGGAGTAGCAGTTCCAGATTATGAGCTCAAGGAATTCAGCTGCTACAAATCACCTAGCCTGAGGTGATGAGCAGTCAGGGAGCATTGTATCCTTTTAGGGTAAGCTGTGTAATTTCTGGAAGCCTTGTAGAGAGATCTTGCCCTGAATCAGACAGAACAGGATGCCCCCTTATCAGCCCAGAGGATCAAAAGGAAAGGATTCTGTGGTCGTCCATGTTCCCCACCACATCTACTGCAGAATGTGCTCAGAGACTAGCCCTCTCATGGTTCAGTGGGCTGGACCACCCAGCCCCAGCCTGAATCAGAGAACTCAGCACACCTTTAATTAACACCACTGAGAAAGTTTTCCAGGCTCCCCTGAATGTGAGAAGCAATTGCAGCCAAGGGTTTTCAGCAGACGGACTGGGAAGTAATAATAGTTTTGACAGTAAAGAAAAGGTTGCCCCACCTCTCTCCCACTGAGGTCCGCCATGACTGGGTGTTCAGGGATGGGCTGCCTCACTGCCAAGGGTCTTGGCTCCCCGTCAAGCAGGAAGTGTCTGGCCTCAGAAGCCAGGGCACAGGGGAATCGGGTCACTGGCAAGTGCTGGTAAAGCAAGCAACTTCAACAACAACAATAAAATACGACAGTTACGACCGAGAACAGAACACAGAACATCACAGTGCATCCACGGGGCTCTTATCCTTTCCGCCTTTCATTCATTCACTCATCATTCTTCAACAAACTCTTACTAAGTGCTTACTACAAGAATCGGATGGTCCATTGTCATCTGCATGAGGAGTGGGAGAAGCAAAGGTCCACAAACCTAGATACCATTTTAAGCTCTTCCCCTCACCGGATGCATGACCCTGAGGGTATTACTTGGGCATGCGTCGCCACTTCCTCATGCGAGAGGGTGAGTCACTCTTAGGCACCAGAAACCGTGTGCAAAGTACTTTGTGAGTCTTACACGAAAGACAGTCACTGCCACACAGAAAAAACACAATTAAGGAATTAACCAGAGCACTCTGTTCAGTCGTGACCCTGAAGCCTATTGAGAATCCTTGCACCCAAGGTTCCTGAGTTAGAGGCCCCCGACAATGCACCTGCTGCCCATACTAACTTCTCTCGGGGCGGGCCTACATCGGCGCACGGCTCTGTGACCAGCAGCTGCAGCGAGAGAGCTTCATAGTAGTCCCTGGGGAGCAGTACCAGGTAGTCCTAGGAAATAAAGACCGAAAGGACGATTACTCATTAGGAGGGCGGCCGTACGTTAGTAATAAAAGAGCTACACATACTAGCTAAACTAATAATAACCAAGTGAAGCACTCTAGTTACACTGTGCGCATCAACTGCTTTGTTCTGCCCCGATTCACCGGAACACACAAAGCAACCTCTCATAGGAGCTTCAAGCATTGGAGATAAGCGCCTTAGGCAAACATTTTTATTTTCAAATCTCAGGGGAAGTGTTACCGGTTCTTCTGGGTTGTTAATAAATTCAGAAATAAAGACAATAATAACCTGTCAATTAATGAGACATTCCTTTGACAGGCTGGTTGTCTTCATCCCTATAGAACCCTGAGTTGTAGGTCATGTATTCTGGCTTTTTATTCCCACACCAGAGTAACGCTCTCCAGGCTTCGTGTAAAAAAGTGATGCTTTGCGATCCTGGTAAATCATAGCCTGAAACTGGCCCACTGCCTGCCCTAGGTCAGGACAGGAAGAACATTTTCCACTGAGGGTGCCACGTGGATCCCACAGCGGGAATTCAGAAGCAGCTCCTCCGGAAAGGGCAGAGTTTGGGCTTCTGCAAATCCTGGCATCACTGCCTATCTGCCGAGGGAAGAAGGGAGGGAATGTTTGCCTCAATGGTCAGGGACTTGTACACGGGCCATGAGGCTTTTGTCTCTTCACAGCCCACAATACGTCTACAGCAGAGAGGAGGAGAACGTACAGGAGAGGAAAAGTAGGGGCTCAGCGGGCTTCTATCTGAGTGGGCTTTAATTTAATTTTAAAAAAATTTTAATTGAAGTATAGTTGATTTACAGTGTTGTGTTAGTCGCTGGTGTACAGCAAAGTGATTCAGATGTGTATTGATACATTCTTTTTCATATTCTTTTCCATTATGGTTTACTACAAGATACTGAATATGGTTCCCTGTGCTATACAGTAGGACCTTGTTGTTTATCTGTTTTACATACTGTAGCTTGTATCTGCTAATCCCAAACTCCTAATTTATCCCTCCCCCACCCCCTTTCCCCTTTGGTGACCATAAATTTTTCTATGTCTGTGAGTCTGTTTCTCTTTTGTAAATAAGTTCCTTTGTATCATATTTTAGATTCCACACATAAGTGATACCATAGGGTATTTGTCTTTCTCTTTCCAACTTACTTCACTTAGTATGATAACCTCTAGGTCCATCTGTGTTGCTGCAAATGGCATTATTTCATTCTTTTTATGGCTGAGTAGTATTCCATTGAAAAATATATATGTGTGTGTGTGTGTGTGTGTGTGTATATATATATATATATATACCACATCTTCTTTATCCATACATCTGTTAACGGACATTTACGTTCCTTCCATGTCCTGGCTATTGTAAATAATGCTGTTAGGAACATTGGGGTGCATGTATCTTTTCAAATTAGAGTTTTCTCTGGATATATGCCCAGGAGTGGAATTTCTGGATCATATGGTAACTCTATTTTTGGTTTTTTAAGGAACCTCCATACTGTTTTCCATAGTGGCTGCATCAATTTACATTCCAACCAACAGAGTACAAGGGTTCCCTTTTCTCCACACCCTTTTCAGCATTTGTTATTTGTAGACTTTTTAATGATGGCCATTCTGACCGGTGTGAGGTGATATCTCAGTATAGTTTTGATTTACATTTCTCTAATATTAATTTTTAAATGGCTATTGCTCTATTAGTAAGCTTCCTTTGGTTGGGACCATATCTCCTCATTACTTTATGGTCCCAAAGATCCTAAAACAGTAAAGGTTGATAATAAGTGCTCAATAAAATAATTTTAGAGAAAATGAGATCATAATATGGCAGCATACATATGAATTATGACACAACTGCAGTGGCTAAAGGTCATGAAGACTCTTCCATGCCTATGCAGTAACTTTTACCATGAACTTCTTCTTTCCATTAGTCCAGCTTTGTGCCCTGTTACTGGACTCAATGGAATTTTCCTCTTCCTCATGTCTAATATCTGTGAAACATTCAGAAACTTTAGTAAAGCAACAAACCTTTCTACCAAGAAGTGCAAGAAAAATAGGGACTGAATGAACAGCTGAAACCTTCACATTATAAGATCTCAGACTTGGAAAGGCCCTACATGGATAAGCACAGTCTCTACTGTATGGGGCAGACTTGGAGTTAAGGGACTTGCCTGAGATCTGCTCATTTAGCCAATCAAAAGAGTTGTGCCAGAAGGAAAAGCTTTCTGCTTTCCACTCTGAGTGCATGAAACCAAGTACTGCCAAAGACTATTTTGAAAAGAACTTGCTATAAGCGAAAGCAGACATCAAAGAGGGGTATCTGAAATAGCAGGTTTCATCCCTACAACTCCCCTGGCCACTCTGCCCATTCTATTAATGTGCGAGGACACAGCCCTTCCCCTGATGAAGAGTTCTTCATCCAAGGCAATCTGTTTGATGATGCTACTGCCACAGTCAAGGCAGAAGGAGGCAGGAAGCAGGTCACAGAGAGGCACTGGCTCTTCGTCTCTCCCTTCGCTTTTCACCACCAAGAACTTCACTCATGTTAAGGTCTTCTCTTCCTCTAGCTCCTTCTGATTCATTGTGCACAGTTCCCAGAGAGGTTAATTTTTTTCTTACCGCCCTTCTGATTCATGATGAAAAATCCCAAAGAAACTTTTGAAAGGCTGGGACATACGCTCATAAAGGTTGTGCATTTATTTTAATATCTTTGAGTCATTCTGAGTAAAAAATTTCTTTTTTTTTAGCCCGTGAGAAGCTGGCTGGAAGAATATAAAAGCTATTTTAAGTTGGCTCCTATGTCATTATGTCATGTGAGGGCAATGTCACCATAGGTTCCTGTGTCTAAAAGGGAACCAGCTATGATTTTTCTATCTTCTGGTCACTGTGGGTCACTGTGGATGGACCATCTCTAAGAGGGGAAGAATCTCCCCTCAGAACCATCTCTTACCAGGAGGACTCCTTCCGCCTTAATACAAGCGATCCATGCTCCTGGTACAATTGAAAATGGATCTGCAAAACCATTTCCGGGTACGGTGACAAAGGCCGGCTCCTTACTCGGCTGGAAGATGGTCTCTTTGCTTTGAGCAGCATCTATCAGAAATAAAAAGAATTGCTTAGGGCATTTTTCTAGCAGCCAGTGTACTGATTTTAGATACTCAGCTTTGAACATTCAGTTGACATCTTAAAAGGTTTCAGATAGTTTACTGATCATATGAACTGATCAGATTTACTGATCTTATTTTCAACAATTGCATGAATGCATGTATCTATGTATAAAATAGACTAGAAAGATATCACTGATAAGATGTTAGCAGTGGCTATCTATGCTGGGATTGTAATCTTTAAATTTATTAAGTATATTAAGACATGTAAACTGCTTAGAAAAGTTCTTTGCACATAGTAAGTATTCAGTATATTACATTAGATATTAAACTATTTTTTTCCTTTTTTGTTTATATGTAATTAAAAATTGTTAAATTTCTGTCGAAGAACAGGCATTCATTTTGAAATAAGAAAAAGTTTCGGTTTTCTCTTGTCTTCAGGATGCAATGTTTTCTTCTGCATTAAACAGAGGACCTTCTGTAGAAGGTTCAGAATCAAAACTGTTGCATCAGAGTCCAATGGAGGCTTCTTCTCTAGAAGAAATGTTTACTCCAAATACCTGCATTCACTCTCCTGTTCTACAAACATCTATGGGGCCCACTAAAGGTCAGGGCTGGAACTAGGTTCTGGGGACCAGGCAGTGAACACAGCCAGCATGGCCTTTGCTCCCTGACAGTGGGGACAGGGGAGGTGGTGGATTGCAGACCAGAAGAAAATACGGTACAGCGTGGACAGTGGCATCTGGGAGGAGGCATAGGTTACTAAGGAATAAATACACAACTGGACTCCTGACTCAGACATGGGGGCTTAGGAAAGGTGTCCCAGAGAACAAGAAAACAAACCACAATGTATTCCAACTGTTTGAGTTAACGGAGGGCAAATTGCTGATGGTATTGTCCCCTGGAAAGCAGTGGGTCCATTAGAAAGGGTTTGGGAGCCCATCAACAGATGAATGGATAAAGAAGATGTGGCACATACATACAATGGAATATTACTCAGCCATAAAAAGGAACGCAACTGAGTTATTTGTAGTGAGGTGGATGGACCTAGAGTCTGTCATACAGAGCGAAGTAAGTCAGAAAGAGAAAAACAAATACTGTATGCTAACACATATATATGGAATCTAAGAAAAAAAAAAGAGGTCATGAAGAACCTAGGGGCAGGACGGGAATAAAGACACAGACCTACTAGAGAATGGACTTGAGGACATGGCGAGGGGGAAGGGTAAGCTGGGACGAAGTGAGAGACTGGCATGGACATATATACACTACCAAACGTAAAATTGATAGCTAGTGG
Organism: Delphinapterus leucas; assembly: GCF_059928025.1. Classification (NCBI taxonomy): domain Eukaryota; kingdom Metazoa; phylum Chordata; class Mammalia; order Artiodactyla; family Monodontidae; genus Delphinapterus; species Delphinapterus leucas. Next base: position 40,111,495 of record NC_143142.1, on the reverse strand, counting down.
GAAGCAGCCGCATAGCACAGGGAGATCACCTCGGTGCTTTGTGACCACCTAGAGGAGTGGGATAGGGAGGGTGAGAGGGAGATGCAAGAGGGAGGGGATATGGGAACATATGTATATGTATAGCTGATTCATTTTGTTATAAAGCAGAAACTAACACACCATTGTAAAGCAATTATACCCCAATAAAGATGTTAAAAAAAAGAGAGAGAGAGAAAAGAAAGGGTTTGGGGTCTGAAGATTGGGTCTTGTCTACAAGGACCAGCTGTATGCTTAGAAAATTTACGACGCCTCTCAGCTGTTTCCTCCTCAACCTTCTTCGGTTTCACAAAGTTCTTATCATGTTTGGAAATGGATGCCAAAGTACTCTGTAAATGATAACGCAAGCTTGCCGGTTCTTCCTAGTAGTTACTGTCTAATCAGCCTCCAGCCTTACAAGCTTGGCTGACACAACTGGGTACATCATCTCTTCCCCAAGTCCGACTCTGCCATGGATACTAAACGAAGGCGCTTAAATTTCGCACCTAAATTAGATTTCCACTGGCGCTGCTTTGTGTTCTTGTGGAATTCCCAGTAGTCTGTTCCTGGACTAGCGGAAGCCCTCACTCCTTGCAGAAGAGACTTCCAGGCCTCATCCCTGACTGTGGTGAGATCTGCCCTCTGACTGTGGCTCCTCGTCTGCCCTCAGGAATCCCTCACCCCTGAATGAGGTTGGCATATTCCTCCCTGGAGCTCTCTTGGGCTTCATGCTTTACCACATTCATCTTAAAAATTCCTGTCCTCACCTATTTCTCCTTGAATTACTTGGTTTGCCTGAAACAATGGGAGAATTTAGGGCAGTAGGCCAGGGCTTCTCAAGTAACACCACAAAGGTGACACCCACTTTACCTGAATGAGTTATAAATTAGCTTTGCCCTGTGGTGATATCATAACCCATGGGGTTCAGCCAAGGTACATAGGTTGTTACACTGATTTCTTTTATGACAGTTAATAACAAGTTTAACAGCAAAATTTAAATATTCAGAGCATTTAGAGATTGAAAAGGTACAAAGGACAGGGCATCTGTGTCCCAATCAGACTACATCCCAGGCTTCATGTTTTCTAAAGAGATCAACTTTGTGAAAATTAGAGAAAATGTTTCACTAATTAATCACTTCTTTATCCAAAACAGGCTTGAAAATTTACCCACCTGCCTTAGCCCAGGATGGATAAATAGTTACACGGCCAGATACTGCTTCAGCTCCAGGGTTAATATATCTCAGAACAACCCAAAACAAGGAGAGACTTGACTTCCCCACATTCAACACGATCCTTACTTCATTCTGAAAAATACCAAAAACCCATAAAGTATAGAAGAGACAGCTGGTTAAAAGAAATGCTAGCCAAACAGTGATGGCATTCCAGTTTCACTACTGAGCCTGTAGTGAAACCACACACACACACACACACACACACACTCATATACACACACATTCACACCCACTCAACAAACACCAAGTGACTAACTCTGTGGAAGATGAACACAGGCAAGTCAGCCAATAAATTAAAATCACTTACAATTAAAGGTTCAGTGAAAACACACTCCCTCAATCCTCTTTTGACCTTTTAGTAATCAGGCAGACAGAGCGGAATGTTAGATGGATTAGTTCAGGGAAAGAAACAGTGACGGGGCAACCACCACTAGCTGGGAAATAAAAAGGCAGAACAGAAGGAAAAGAAAGTATGTTATTTAACACCACCAGCCCCAGAGAGAAAGCACTCCAGAGTCCACTTCACATACGTAATGTCTGAAACAGTCATAGAAACCAGTGGTGGCTAAGGAGAGGTTATAACATCCCAAACACATTAGCGATGAAATCTAGATGTAACTAAAATCTGCCTGCTAAATCATATGGAATTTATCTCAGTCCCTGTCTGAGAAGAATGTGGGCTCTCTGCTGGGGACAGGGGGTCTTGCTGGTCCCCAGGTCCTGTTGCCAACACAATGCTCTGTAAGTGTTGCTGGGCCCATGATCTTGAAGGAGACACTAGACTATTTCAATTCTGAACCACAGACCACATGTCCAGATCCAGCTGTGGCCCAAGGAAAGTTCATGAAACATGGAAATTTCTAAACCAGTAGTTCTTTAGGTCTTTCCTCCAGCTCCTTTGGTTGAAATGAAGGGGATTTTCGTTGAACAAGACATCCATGGCAATAAAGACTGGCGTGGGGTAGAATCCTTTGCTCTGGAAGCAGGAGTTGCAGCTGACCCACACTGAGGAACTCCAACTGGCCCTCTCAGTTTGACAGAGTTCATCTTTAAGCATTAGTTCCACATCAGAAAATAAAAATGCAAGAATGTATTAAGGGCAGAGTAAAGTGGTAAAGTAAAGTAAGTGGTGATTCCAGGGAACACCACCCAAGTCCTCTAAAAATACTTACAGAAAAATCCATCATTAGAAATTCATTCCTTTGTGTTAACCAGCTATTCTTTCAAACTGCAAACACCTGTGAGGAGGTATATACCTTGATTGGGCTCTTAGTCATTCACATCCTATTATGACTCAGTGGAATGCACTGCTTTTTTCTGAATAATGAAGTAAAAGCAGAGAACTAAAGAAACTGAATTGCTGTATTTGGGGAGAAGGAGAAAACAGTGAAGTGTCTTAAGATCCCAGGTACTGTTAGTGAAAGGCATCTTAGATGGGGCACTTTGCCAGGCAAGAAGCAACATTAGAATCAATGGGGGCTCCTAGGGAACTGTGACCCTGCCCCTGTTTCTCTAAGGGCTGCCTGATTTAGAAATAGCAAGCACTAGTCCTGGATCTGCTAAGGACACATACTGAGCTACCATCGTCATCAACTTGCCTCTTCTATTCTGAATTTCTCCACTGAGAAACAGCTTGAAGAGCAACCTCAAAGAGAAATTCTGAGGATAAAACTACTCAATGACTGTAAAGAAATGTTCAGTTATAAATGTTGTATAAGTTCTAAAGGTAAACAATGTGTAAATTCCTTAATTATTCCACTGCAAAACCAAGAGAGATGGATACGGTAGAGAAGACTGAAGGACAGGAGAATTATGGGAAAGAAAAATTAAATAGCACTGTCTAAAATTCCTCCTTTATCTTAGTTTCTGTTCATACAGTAATTCAGAGTTATAAAAAGTAAAAAAAAAAAAAAAGCATTGTTCAAAATTCAGCAACACAGGCTTTATTGGAATTAAGTTAACTCATTTTTATTCTCCACAAATGGCTTTAAAGAAAAATGTCTCTCATGTTAAAATATAGCCTAATTTCGTCTGGAAAACTTCTTATAAAAAGTCTCCAGAGATAAGCACCATCTTTCTTTAATCCCTTCATTTTCCGATTTGGTGACCAAATTAAAGCAACAATAAGCTGTGAAATCGATATATATGCTTATCAGTTAAAATCCAACCTTACCCAGCACCCCATCTACCCTCTCAAGAACAAGAGTCCTGGAATCAGTTGTGGGAGAGTTCACCTTTTGGGGGTCTCGCTGAGAGGGCTGTGGGCAAGTGTATGGGCTGCCCTACCCGGAGGCTGCTTCCTCCTGGCTGCTCACCTGTATCGAGGTCATCTGAGCATACCCTCTCCAGCTGAACTCAGGAAACTCCAGGGGATCAAATCCAAACCGAAGCGCTCTTCCGTTGGGTGTAGTGCCATCTTCAATCTCATACCTCATATGATGCAAATCCGGGAAATAGTAGTTGTTTTCAGGTCTTTTATAAATGAAATGTAAATGGCGGATACAGAAAGTGAGGTTCGTTGATAATCTGGATATCCTTTAATCCCAATAGCTATCACTGAGAGAACTCCCACCAAACTGACGGAGCGCATTAAATAAGGACAAATTGGGGGGGGGGCTGCTTTTTCTCTAAATTATTGCTTTTGCTCATGTAAACATTCACAGAACACACCCAACACTACTCGTTCCAAGCAGCCAAATGAGAAAAGCATTTAGAACAGCCCATAGTGGTAGCACCCTTTAAAATGTTTTAAATGGTTGCCGACGATTTAGCAAAGTCAAATTGGGCCATTTACCATAAATTCATTCATTTATACTCATACTCACTGATGACACAAATATTAGTATCTTTGCCAGGCACTGTTGCTAAGCACTGCAGATATAATAGTGAACACGACATAAAATACTTCGTATGCCAAGTTGACAAGTTAGATACATTTTCTCTACATATACATATATATTTTGATCATTAGAACGACTTTTCTATGTCTTGTTTTCTCTTAAACTATATGCCTATAAATGGATTCCTTTCAAGAGTCTGATAATGGTGGTCACAGAGAGGGATCAAAAATATTCTAATACTTGTGTGACATTTTATATTCAAACTACTTGAAGTTCTTCAAAGTGGTGCATTTTGACAATCCAGTCCCAAGCTAATGACTGTTAGTGGATTTAAAGCCATAAAGACCAATTAGTCAAGGGAAATAAAAGGGCATGCTCCTATATTGCAAGTAGAATTAGGAATGCTTACAATTTATGAAGGTAATTTATGAATGTAGTTTATGGAGGTAATTTATGAAGATCCCTAAAAATGTTCATTCCCATTGACATAGAAATTCTACTTCAGGGAATATATTCTAAAGAATGATTTTATAGGGTCAAAAATTAACACAGGGCTTCCCTGGTGGCACAGTGGTTAAGAATCCACCTGCCAATGCAGGGGACTTGGGCTTGAGCCCCAGTCCGGGAAGATCCCACATGCCATGGGTGGAAAATGTTTCTGAGCCAATTTATGAAGTTCCTCTGGTCTATGGTGAACCTCGCTCATCTGCAGGAAAACAAAACTACAGACGTGCCTTTCTTCACATACATTTTACTATGAGGCCCCTTTTACTGTCATTTAGAAACAATGGAAGAAAGCACAGCTGAGCTGCTCTGATCCTGAGAATTCAAATGTTGGAAACATCGAGGAAAAGGAGAGAAGCGTCATTCTAAGTATTGGGTTGGCCAGAAAGTTCGTTTGGGTTTTTCTGTAAGATGTTACAGAAAAACATGAACGAACTTTTTGGCCAACCCAATACATACGGTTCGCCTTGATTACATTAAAGATCTCGTTATGAACCTGTTGACAATGCAGAAGTAGTGAAGGTACTTGAGATTTAGAAGTTGCATTTCACAAGAGTTTCAGTGTATGATCAAAAGTCAGAGGGCTGGGCTTCCCTGGTGGCGCAGTGGTTGAGAGTCCGCCTGCCGATGCAGGGGCCACGGGTTCGTGCCCCGGTCCGGGAAGATCCCACATGCCGCGGAGCAACTAAGCCCGTGCGCCACAACTACTGAGCCTGCGCTCTAGAGCCCGTGAGCCACAACTACTGAATCCCCTGCGCCTAGAGCCCGTGCTCTGCAACAAGAGAAGCCACCGCAGTGAGAAGCCCACGCACCGCAACAAAGACCCAACACAGCCAAAAATAAATAAATAAAATAATTTTTTTAAAAAAAGTCAGAATATTAAAAATTTTCTTCCTGCCACTAATGGACAATTATGGATGGATCATGGTTTCATATAAATATAGAAACTGCTAAACAGGCAGGACAGAGGCAGTGTGCTCGATACCTGCTATAGCCCCTCTGGGACCTCAGTCTCCACTTGGCTCCCTTGCTCCTTCTGTTCATTTTGATTTGCTTCTGCATGAGATGAGGGACTTCCTCCCACTTCTAAAGTTGTCTTAATCCCCAGCCCCACAGTCACGGATCCCGCGGGAGAAGCAGGAGCTGCATCTGCTGGGCTCCTCCAGGCTGTGACTTCCACGTGGAAGTTCAGCTGTGGGAACCCAACTCATGCATCCAGCCCAAGTCTCGCCCACCTGGCTTTTTGCATCTCTGGGAACTTTCCCGCGAGGCCACTCTGTGATCTACAAAGTGGGACCGTTTTTAGGGCAACTTTACCTCCTGTTTTAATTGCCCTCACTGACAAGTGTCCAGATTGCAAATGACAGTACAGCTTCACTGGCCCTCTTACCCTGGGACGGCTTCTCTCTCCCCCAGAACTGTCGGCACAGACAGGACTCTGAGAGAGCCTTCACGACGTCAGTATGGAGGGGACCTCCGTGAAGACTCACCGCTGGCAGGTCTTCCCCACGATGTGCTCTCGGCACCGGCAGACTCCAGAGGGCCCGCTGCACACAGGGGTGACGGCTCCACCAATGTCACACTGACACCCTGAGAGTCGGGAAACAGCAGTGGTCACCCATCAAAGCATCTCCACGCTGGAGGCTTCCCCTCCCTCTACGAGAAGTGGAAATCAGGAAGCCCGGGGTTGCAGGGCCGCGCCTTTTTTCCCTTGCCACGCCTTACATCTGGCAGGTGTTTGAAATACGTAGGAACCTCCCAAAGTAAGACAGCAAGTCCCCCCAAGAGTCCACTTGACAGTCGAAGGTGCACTTGTAGGGCCAGTTCCCACACTGTTGTCCCACGTAAGGCGACAGCAGCCCAGGAGCTAAACACGATTTCACAGCATGGTGCTACTGTAGTCAGTGGGTGCTAAGGAGAGGCTGCTTGAGAGATGCCAGAGTAGCTTGTGGGGCGCCTGCAACTTCATTATTGAACACAGTATTATTGTGTGAGCTCTTTTAATATTTCAAAATTTATCTTTAAAATCTCTAAGTCTTGATGTTATTTACCTCTCCCCTATGGCTCCCCCGCATCCCAATGATGATTTTTTTATAATTAAACCAACAGTGTGCTGGTAGAAGAAAAGTGGAAGCAGCCCTGTTTGCAATTTATTTCTAGTTTTAAGGGAATGTTTGGCCAATTTCCCCGGACAGGTCTTTTCGGTCCCATCCCCTCAGAAAGCCTGCAGGAAGACAGTGAACGCAGAAGCAAGGCTACACTGCCATTCTTTGTCCATCTTTTGCCCTTTCGCCTTACTCAGGACCCCCTGGAAGGACTTACCTTGACACCCAAAGTAACTGCTCTTTTCCAAAGCAAAATATCCATCTTCGCACGTGTCACAGGAATCACCACCGACGTGGGACTTACAGTGACAGTCACCATCTAACTGCAGAACAATGAGCGGATGACAAAATTTGGTGAGATGGCAGAATCTGCTAACCTTCAAGATTGCACACTGGCTCATTGTGTCATAGGAAGCAGGGTAGCCGGGATCTGAAAGCTTCCATGAAGATGGCACTAACACCCTCCTGCAGAAACCCCACAATTAACTGCTAGTATATTCGACCGGCATCCCGGGAAAAACAGGCCCACATTACCTGCCCACACTCTCCAATTCCGCTCACGGTTCCCGCCACGTGGCATTGGCATTCTGGGAAGATAAGAGAGCATCCTTGCACCAAGGTTACAAAAAGGACAGTTCCGGCTCTGGGAAAAGGACACACCAGCAATCCTACAATCGCTTTCTAGCATGCTTCAGCAGAACTCCACTTTGCACCAGTCAGGCCTAAAACTGAATTGCTTTCTGGGGTCAGCAGAACCCAACAGCCAGATCAATACCATCTACCTACAAGGAGTACTGGTTTGTTCATGACCACTCATAAAAGACAAAAGCTGCAACATCATGGGATTCTCACATGATTCTAATGTCAAGGGCATTATCGATAATGCTTACGTGAAAATATACCCTATTAAAAGATATTCACTCCACTTAGCCGTCTTAAGCTTGGTGTTTCCAAGTTCCTATACTGGCTTCAATCCAAGCATAAAATGAAAATAAAATTAAACCGGGAAGTGTGGATTATAAAAACAAGGCGGAAAAACCATTTATCAAGCAGCTGCCTTCTCAAACATGATACATATGGAAACGGGATATAAATCCCTTGCTGAGATTTTGAAAATGACAGAAGTTCCGCCAAAAGTGGGGGGAAAAAAATCGAGACGTTTATACAGAATTTCAAACAAACTGAACAGATTAAATCAATAGCTCTTTTGTGAGTTTAGTCATTGAGGTAAAGAAAATCAAGAGGAAGTTACAATATAGTACAATATTGTTCGTAGGAAACCTCACCTGAACATCCACTGGGGTTTTCTTTGGCCAGATTCCAATATAATGGTTTGCAGATGCTACAAGTAGGACTTTCAACATGAAGCTTGCATCGGCAATGCCCCTTTAAAAGAAAATCAAACTAATGCTTGACATCTCAGAATTAAGAAGGTTTCCAAACAAGTGTTCTGAACAAAGCTTGTCACAGAAATATATTTTGGTCACGAAATGTAAATTAAGTGTATCCAGGCAGAATAAAAGTACTGGGTTGATTTCAACAGTCTGCTAATTGATTTTGTTTTATTATTTATTTATTTGTTACACACATAAGCCATATATGTGGTTAAAGCAAAATTGGAAAATTCAGAAAAAGAAAAAAAATTTTAACGACTCATTTATAACACTGTCTTTATTTGTTGAATCTGTTACAGCATGGACTATAAACCTTAACGGAAATATCTGAATATTTAACATGCTGAGAGGTAGTAGAAAATTATGTTTATCTGCAAGTGTGTCTATAACATGCCAGAGTCACTGCCTTGCTTAAACATCGTGAAGCCCCATAGTGAAAAGGCAAAATGTCTCTCCCCTTTCCCTCCAGGGCCTGGAGTTCCAGCTTCTCCAAGCTCTGAGGCCAAGAAGATAGATCATTTCTAAAGTGCTTAGAAAATGAATCAGAATGCCATGGTATTGTGCTTGGAGTAATAGCAAATAAATTGCAATTACTTTGTACACAGCTTAATTAAATGTGTACTGGCCTCTGATTTTCTTAATTTTAATTATGTATGGCAGGCTTATGTGCAGGTTTCCAGGGTGGCAACGCCCTCAGAGTAACGCTAGGACTCTGCAATTCCAAGTTTAAATAAACCGTATTCTTTTGTTTTGGGCAGAAAATCACAATATCACATATGCACTTTGAAAAAGAGCAATGGTCCCTTCAAGCTATTTGGCCTCAGGTCTTATTTTAATTTACTTTTAATTTCAGGAAGTTCCCAAATGTGTCGGTCTCAAATAAGTATCAGAACGATAGTTAGAATCGCAACCCTTTTACAATCCTCTACTTACCACACTGGAGTCCAGGGTTCCGGCTGGGTCACAGACACTGCTGGAGCCTGTATATGATTTAGAAGTGGTGTAAATGTCTGGGGTTTTAATGTTTGTTTGTCCCTTTGTTTTGATGTTTTGAGGGGTTTTTTGGTTTTGTTTTTAAGTTTTACTTGTTTTTAAAACTGGTGCATCTACATTTGTATTTTTTGATAGATGGGTGGCAAGGACTTTGCATATAATTCAGAAAAAGACACCTTGAACAATTTTCATGGTCCTTAATCCCCAAATCACCCCTTTGGCCACTGAACAACTCTCTTCCCTGCCTACTACTAAAAGTTCACTTCCAACTGATAACAAAGGAGACTGGGGAAAGGAGTCTAGAATTTTGAACATCGTTAGGGTTATCCAGAAGAGGGCAGTATTGTACCAAGAGATTTTTTAATTGTCCAATTAGATGTCACAGAATTTGTAAGTATATGTTTTAGTTACTCAAGACAATTCTTTAACTATCACAGCCCCCTTGTTCTCCACCTGTATTAAAATTATTTCTAAAATTAATTAATTTGCTTTCTTGCCTTAGTCAATATAGTATTACAAACCCAATGTAATAATCTCTTTTCAACAAATTAGGGTCTTGCAGTGTCTCAGCATTACTATCACACGGCATTAAAAATGAAGAGGGAACCCCCTGGCGGTCCGGTGGTTAGGACTCGGCACTCTCACTGCCGAGGGCCTGGGTTCAATCACTGGTCGGGGAACTAATATCCCACAAGCTGTGAGGCCAAAAAAATAAATAAATAAATAATAAAAATGAAGAGAGTTTGGGTAAGCCTGCTCTGAGCCTTTTTCAAATAATTTAAATAAACCCATAATATGATCTTGTCTTCTTACATGTTGCTCCCTAGGCTTTTTGCCTTTATTGTCTCCTCTCTTTGTTTCAACTTCCCCCTTGATGATATTCTCTGTCTCTTCCATTTTTTTCTTTTTACAAATTTATTTATTTATTTTTGGCTGAGTTAGGTCTTTGTTCCTGCACGCGGGTTTTCTCTAGTTGCGGCAAGTGGGGTCTACTCTTCGTTGCGGTGCACGGGCTTCTCACTGCAGTGGCTTCTCTTGTTGCGGAGCACAGGCTCTAGGCATGGAGGTTTCAGTAGTTGTGGCTCACGGGCTCAGTAGTTGTGGTTCACAGGCTCTAGAGTGCAAGCTCAGTAGTTGTGGCACACGGGCTTAGTTGCTCTGCGGCATGTGGGATCTTCCCGGACCTGGGCTCGAACCCCCATCCTCTGCATTGGGAGGCAGATTCTTAACCACTGTGCCACCAGGGAAGCCCTCTGTCTCTTCCTTTTTTGATGCTCCTGAATTCTTCTGTAACAAGCCAACACAACCTTCCAGCTCCTTGTTGCTTTCCGACCTGGCCCTGCCCAGCCCTTGGCTCCTCCCCAAGCTGCCCAGTGGCCCCATCCAGCTCCAGGGAACTTGTCCTGGCTGACCAGCCCCTCTGCCCACTGCTCAGCACTTCCTTCCACTCCCGACCCCGGGGAGGTGAGGACACCCAGCCTGGGACAGCCTCCCTTCTCCAGGGACCTCCAGGCCTTCTCCAAAGTGAGCAGTCCCCTCTGACTGCTGGCTACTGTTGCCACCTGCAAGAAAGCGTGATCTCTTGAGGATTCTGGTCAGCGAGGTTCTGGGGAATCAAGTTGGAGCTGCAGCCCTGTCTTCAGATGGTTCCGTGCCAGGCTCCAAGCGCCATCAGGAGCAGGAAGGGGTGTGAGAAAACCACAGTCTCCTGATGCAAAGTCTGGGTCAGCCTTTCACAAACACCCGCTTCTCAGCAGAGAAAGGGTCTCTGAAAGCAGCAGTCAGGAGCTACTTGCCACTGGGGCCTGCACACTCCGGGGGCACAAGGAGATTCCTGGGCATCTTTTTTTTTTGCGGTACGTGGGCCTCTCACTCTTGTGGCCTCTCCCGTTGCGGAGCACAGGCTCCAGACGCACAGGCTCAGCGGCCATGGCTCATGGGCCCAGCTGCTCCACGGCATGTGGGATCTCCCCGGACCAGGGCATGAACCCGTGTCCCCTGCATCGGCAGGCGGACTCTCAACCACTGCGCCACCAGGGAAGCCCATCCTGGGCATCTTTGGTCTGTGCCCTGAGTCACCAAGCCCGGCACACTCTCATCTCTCGTATCATTGCAGGCATGAGGACCGACCCAGGACAGTGTTTCAATCCTTGGCTCACTCTTTCCAAACTGAATAGACTCTGGTCCACTCCACTCCCCAGCCCCTCACACCTGGGCTGATGTGGGATGACACCATCCCCCAGGAGGCCAGTGTCAGGCAAGAGAGGGGAGCAGAACCCCAGCAAAGCCCTGCTCTGCCTGCCTGCAGGGGGACCTGTTAGAACACCTGCAGGAAATTACGAAGCAGACACATCGGCGCCGCCACCCAGGACCAGAGAGAAGCCACTTTGCCTTGGGAAGGGGGACAAGAATGCTCAGCTTAGCTAAAAGGGGTCACCTCTGCCACACTGCTACACAGAGAATTTACATGCAAATCAAGAAATACAAATTTATGGGGACTTCCCTGGTGGCGCAGTGGTTAAGCCTCCACGCTCCCAGTGCAGGGGGCCCAGGTTAGATCTCTGGTCAGGGAACTAGATCCCACATGCATGCCACAACTAAGAGTTCGTATGCCACAACTAAGAAGCCCACGAGCCACAACTAAGACCCAGTGCAACCAAATAAATATTTTAAAAAGAAAAAGAAAAGAAGAAACACAAATTTATAGCACATGAAATAATTTTTAAAATTTTAGGAATAAGTCACTTTTAGATTTCTTTTAAGATGTATAACTGGTGTACCCGTTTTCATGGACTCAAACTGGGGAGGAACCAGGCAGATTAGGGTCAAAAGTGTAGCAGTGACCAGTGGTGGGTCTGCAGGGGTCTGCAGGCTTCTTTGGGATGCTGCCCGCACATACTTCAGAGAGGAACCCGCCCTCCGGCATTCTGATGTCTTCCCTACCTTGGCAGTGGGGGAAATCAGAGGCGTCTGAGAGACACCTGTCACACCGTTGTCCTGTGATCCCCGGCTGACACTCGCACTGTCCAGTCACTGGGCTGCACAGCATCTGGTACGAGCCAAGGGCTGAACACTGGCAGGCTGGATGAAAAGACCTCAGTAAGACCCAGGGCAGGGGGGCACAGGACCTGGATAAGAGTATGGAGGCGGGGCCAGAAAGACCCAAATGCAAGTTCCAGCTCCACCTCTTATTGGACATGGAACTTGAAATAAGGCTTGACTGCTCTAAGCCTCAGTTTCCCCTTTCTTAAATGGGAATAATATTAGCATCTACTTGATAAGATTGTTGCCAGGATTAGATAAAGATAATACCTGAAAGAGCTGGGTCCAATGCCTGTCTCATACTGAGCAATCAGTAAATGCTGGGCTTTTTCTGTTGTTAATTTCATACTGACCAAGATTGGCTGGTTGTGGATGAGGTTTTGGGGGATGCTTCTTGCATTCAGTAATGGTGCTCATCAGAGGAAGACGCAGGGAACAGCTGACTGGGGATGTGAGTCAATGGAGAGGCCACATTAATTCTACATCCCACTGGGGATCAAATGCAAACCATTCCAGTCCAGATTGGCCTACAGTGATCCCCTCCTTTTTCCCCTCTCCTCATACTTAGTTTCTCAAGGTGAGGTGTAACTGAATAATCATGAAAAAAGTGACGCAGGCAGGGTTGGGAATAGACAGGAAAAGCATCCCAGGTTCCCTTCATCCCCCTCAAGCAGGTGACTAAACACATATGGATGGAGAGAAGAGATTCTGGACATTCCCCTCTCTACTCCTTCCTACTGGGCCAGGCTCCTACCGGTCCCTGCAGCTAACCTCCCACAAGGTGGCAGTTACTCAGCCTCACTCAGCACTCACTCTGAGAGGACCTGCTTCTGGGGAGAGGAGAGCAGTGGAAATGGCCCACTATTTCCTGAGCTGGAGGGTTTCACACCTTAAGAACTGGAAGGGACTGGAAAGATTATCTCGTTGAATTCCAGGGTTACATAGTGAAGTTCAGAAGTTAAGTGAAAATGGCTCTACTACCCAGAGGAATCTACAGATTCAATGCAATCCCTATCAAACTACCACTGGCATTTTTCACAGAACTAGAACAAAAAATTTCACAATTTGTATGGAAACACAAAAGACCCCGAATAGCCAAAGCAATCTTGAGAACAAAAAACGGAGCTGGAGGAATCAGGCTCCCTGACTTCAGATTATACTACAAAGCTACAGTAATCAAGACAGTATGGTACTGGCACAAAAACAGAAAGGTAGATCAACGGAACAGGATAGGAAGCCCAGAGATAAACCCACGCACATATGGTCACCTTATCTTTCGTAAAGGAGGCAGGAATGTAGAGTGGAGAAAGGACAGCCTCTTCAATAAGTGGTGCTGAGAAAACTGGACAGGTACATGTAAAAGTATGAGATTAGATCACTCTCTAACACCATACACAAAAATAAGCTCAAAATGGATTAAAGACCTAAGTGTAAGGCCAGACAGTATAAAACTCTTAGAGGAAAACATAGGCAGAACACTCTATGACATAAATCACAGCAAGATCCTTTTTGACCCACTTCCTAGAGAAATGGAAATAAAAACAAAAATAAACAAATGGGACCTAATGGAACTTCAAAGCTTTTGCACAGCAAAAGAAACCATAAACAAGACCAAAAGACAACCCTCAGAATGGGAGAAAATATTTGCAAATGAAGCAACTGACAAAGGATTAATCTCCAAAATTTATAAGCAGCTCATGCAGCTCAATAACAAAAAAACAAACAACCCAACCCAAAAATGGGCAGAAGACCTAAATAGACATTTCTCCAAAGAAGATATACAGACTGCCAACAAACACATGAAAGGATGCTCAACATCATTAATCATTAGAGAAATGCAAATCAAAACTACAATGAGATATCATCTCACACCAGTCAGAATGGCCATCATCAAAAAATCTAGAAACAATAAATGCTGGAGAGGGTGTGGAGAAAAGAGAACACTCTTGCACTGCTGGTGGGAATGTGAATTGGTACAGCCACTATGGAGAACAGTATGGAGGGTCCTTAAAAAACTAAAAATAGAACTACCATATGACCCAGCAATCCCACTACTGGGCATATACCCTGAGAAAACCATAATTCAAAAAGAGTCATGTACCACAATGTTCATTGCAGCTCTATTTACAATAGCCCAGAGATGGAAACAACCTAAGTGTCCATCATCGGATGAATGGATAAAGAAGATGTGGCACATATATACAATGGAATATTACTCAGCCATAAAAAGAAACGTAATTGAGCTATTTGTAATGAGGTGGATAGACCTAGAGTCTGTCGTACAGAGTGAAGTAAGTCAGAAAGAGAAAGACAAATACTGTATGCTAACACGTATATATGGAATTTAAGAAAAAAAAATGTCATGAAGAACCAAGAGGTAAGACAAGAATAAAGACACAGACCTACTAGAGAATGGACTTGAGGATATGGGGAGCGGGAAGGGTAAGCTGTGACAAAGTGAGAGAGAGGCATGGACATATATACACCACCAAACGTAAGGTAGATAGCTAGTGGAAAGCAGCCGCATAGCACAGGGAGATCAACTCGGTGCTTTGTGACCACCTGGAGGGGTGGGATAGGGAGGGTGGGAGGGAGGGAGATGCAAGAAGAAAGAGATATGGGAACATATGTATAACTGATTCACTTTGTTATACAGCAGAAACTAACACACCATTGTAAAGCAATTATACTCCAATAAAGATGTAAAAAAAATTATATGTATTGTAGAAATAAAAAAATTTTTAAAAAGTTAAGTGACATGTCTGTCCAAGGTCACCGAATTAGCCTGTAGCAAAGGGCTTCAGTCTCTGGGGCAGACACATCCAGATTCAAGTAACAGCTCTGCCACTTATAGCTGTGTGATCACGGGCACGTTGCTTAGCCTCTCCAAGCCTCAGTTTCCTCTTCTAGAAACGAGCTGATGACAGCACCCACCCCATGAGATCACTAGAGAATCAGCAGCCACAGACAAGAAGGGCAGTGTGCGCAGTGCTTGCTCAG
The DNA here is from genome assembly GCF_059928025.1 of Delphinapterus leucas. Classification (NCBI taxonomy): domain Eukaryota; kingdom Metazoa; phylum Chordata; class Mammalia; order Artiodactyla; family Monodontidae; genus Delphinapterus; species Delphinapterus leucas. The sequence goes on along the minus strand of NC_143142.1, from coordinate 40,096,370 downwards.
GGAGCATTCACTCTTGCTAACATTACTGTCGTGATCATCCGAGTCCCCCAGTGCTTGGGATGTGCTCTGTACACCATACCATGCTGCATTAATGGGAATCAGTGGATTAGTGTTCCTGACTTCCAAATTTATATTCGGTGTATGCAGTTAAAAAAAAACCCACTTAACAATATATACACACACACACACACACACACACACACACACACGACCTTGTTTGCAAGGTTTCAAAATTTCCACACTTGTTGAGGCCTTGGGAAAGAAAAGATGAGATAAAGTGCCAATTCCGGTGATTTCTTGGCAGGCATCCTTTGGATCTGTAAAGGCCCACATCGTTAAGCCTTGGAGCACAGAGCTCCCACGGGGACGAGACCATGCCATTTTCGTTCTCTTTGACAGCGCTCGGCCCAGGCCCATAAGCGGTGAGTTACTCTGATAGTGCTTTTCTGTGATAATAACAGTGGTAGCGTTTACCCGATTCTAGTTGTCACTAGAATCACAAAATAAACTCACTGCTGGAAGGGAGTTTGGCTCGTTTTCTCATTTACGAGTTACCTGGGACTTCAACGGGCTATGTGACTTGTTCTGAGAGGCCCAGTTAGGAAGTGGCAGGCCTAGGAGCATTTACCATCCTTCCACCCTCCTATGTTACATGCATACATCCAGCAGACCTTGATTGAAGCTCTATTGTGTTCTACGGCCCCGTGACCAGGTGTCAGGGTGGAGGCAAATATGAGAAACACACATTCCCTGACCACATCGAGCTAGAACTCCAGGAGAGGGGCTAGAGCATTACTGACATGGTGCCAAGAAACTAAACATAAGACAGAGGAAGAAACGGGCCGAGTGCCACTAAACCAGCTCTTGGCAGACAGCAGGACAAGGACTCAGCTCTTCTGCCGTCTAGGTCAGCATTCCTTCATGGCCCCATGTTCCCTGCAGGCCTGTCTGCAGACATCAAGTCCCTCCCCAGGGTCAGTTCACTGAGGAAACATTCTTGGGCTTTGTGATGGTTAATGTTTTCATGTCAGCTAGGCTATAGGGCTCAGATGTTTGCACAACACCAGTCTAGATGCTGCTGTAAAGGTGTTCTGTTAGACGTGACAAACATTTAAATCAGCTGACCTTGAGTAAAGCGGTTACTCTCCACGAAGTGGGTGGGCCTTATCCCATCAGTTACAGACCTTAACGAGGAAAAGCGGGAGGTCCCAGAGGAAGAAGAAATTCCGCCTCCAGAAGGCGTGTGGGCTCCAGCTGAGGCATCAGCTCCTTCCTAGTCTCCAGCCTGCTGCCCTGCAGACTTTAGCCTTGTCAGCCCCCGCAATCCGGGAGCCGAGTCCTTAAAATAAATCTATCTACCTATCCCCACATCTATCTATATATACAGACACATATCCTGTGGGTTCTGTTCCTCTGGAGAACCCTAACACAGGTTCTTTCTGCTATTCTTCCTTTAAGGAAAGTGAAGGCAGAGAGGAGACACTCGTGCAGGCAGTCAGGGTAGCCGCAGCAGGAGCCTGGAGCACAGAGGCGGCAGCTCCAGCCAGCATCACGTGGGTGACACCGACCCTGACTCCCAGGGCCAAAGGGGTTTGTCCAGGGAGCCTCAGGAGACGGAGTTACACTTCAGAAGTGAAAACAAAGATGCAGCCTTAAACGCAGGTACATTATTTTAAATCCTGAATTCCTCAATCTGGCATCACACTTCGCATTTCAATCCAACTATCAGTGAGAGTTGCCAGATCTCAAACCCGAACCCCAACATTGGCAGCCTTTTCTCACTCTTGGAGATACTATAAGCCTTTGTGAATATTTCAATTCTGCTCTTTGTTTTGAGCCAGGTTCTTCGGAGTTTCTGGAGTATTTTCTTCTCGTCTGCTCCTCACTGTGCTTTTGCTCTAAGACACTTTTATTCCCAAAGAGTATTAAAAAAAAAAAAAAAAGATAATAAAGGTCCAGGGAATCAGGGAGCTTGTCTGCTGTGCTCCCCGCAAATCTTCCAGCATCAAGCACAGTCCTGGTCCCTAGTACATACCAAACAGATGTTTGTTAAATGAGGGGATAAGAGCTATTGAAATGCTCTTCCAGGTCCAGCCCTGTAGTTCTACAGATGTGCATTCTCTCCTTGACCCCTGCAGCGCTGCTGTGAGAGGTACTGCTCTGAGGGATGCCAGCTTCTTCCCCTGCAGTGAATAAGCTCACAGAGTGAGGCGACAGTACTAGACAACACAGAAATTGCAAGGGAAACAGAGCTCCTCATTGTTTCAGGGGTGTTCTTGTCGCGCGTGATTTTAGAGCTTTTCCTTCTGTTGGAAAAGCAGGCTGGCGCCTTCCTTGGCGCTCTTCACTGACAGCAGCAAAGCCAACATTTCAGTTCCACGATACTTAGCACCCTCCACTTCTCTGGCTAACTGGGCTGAGAGCAGATCAGATCTACAGAAAATCCCAAGGCTTCTTCCAATCACCTCAATGCTCTCCTAGACACATGCTGAATTACAGAGCAAAGGGCCAGTTCAAAGCAAAATTGCACAGAACTTGGCCCAGCCCTATGGATTTTGTTTTCCCCCTTGGAAAGGCCGGGAGGGCTCTCCCGGGAGCATCCCAGGTCAGAAACTTTCCCCTGCTGTGTCTTCTGCCGGTGCATGTGGCTTCTTCCCGGGGCCAGTTTGTCGGATTCATGAGAATATGCTGACACGCAGAAGGAGGTTAATCTTGCACTGGCAACATATATTGCCAGGACTTTTCTAAGGAAAAGTCTCCAACTACAACCCAGAGACTACAGCAAACTCCAATGGGGACAGTTCGGGCCCTGGGCCACTGCGGTTTGGGGGCAGCTGCACTTTGAGTGCCTTCAGTGCCAAGTCATGGGAGGGCCGCTGTCTCCACACTCCCACCCTCCTGGCCTCTGTTCTAAGTGCTGACTAGTTGCGACTTAGCAAACTGCACCAGAAAAAAAAAGGGGGGAGGAGGAAGGAAAGAAGAGGAAGAGAAAGATGAAGGACAGGAAGGCAGGAATGACGACGGACAGGACGGAGAGGAGGAAAAGGGAACAGTAAACCCCCAAAGGACCAAGCTTCCAGAGAGTCGCGGTGTGTTTTGTGGTTGCACATAAAGAGTTGAGTCAGACGTCAACACAAACGTAAAACTGAAATACACAGAGACAATTCTCTATGTGGCCTCACATCTACGATTTGACTTTCAGCTACAAGAAAGAAAACTGCAGGGCATTTGAGTGAGTCAAAAATAAACTGAGGGCTTCCCTGGTGGCGCAGTGGTTGAGAGTCCGCCTGCCGATGCAGGGGACACGGGTTCGTGCCCGGGTCCGGAAAGTTCCCACATGCCGCAGAGCGGCTGGGCCCGTGAGCCATGGCCGCTGGGCCTGTGCGTCCGGAGCCTGTGCTCCGCAACAGGAGAGGCCACAACAGTGAGAGGCCCAGTACCAAAAAAAAAAAAAAAAAACTGAGAAGGAGATGGCCTTGTGCTTAAAGTCTGGAGTAAATTAAGTTAATGCAAAACATAAACGCTGGACTGCAGTTGGCAAGCGCAACTGAGAAGGGTTTTAGACTTCTTTTTAAGAAGACTTTTTAAATTTTTAAAGCAATATAGAACAAAGCCACACAAACATTTTTTGGCTAGACTATACCAGACCATCTGATGTAGCATTTGGGGCCACACTGGTTTGATTCTAAAATTCCAGGGGCCAAGCAATCAACTTCATCTAAGAAAGATCACAAAATACTGGGTCAGACCTTGATGCTAGACCAGATTCAGATTTCAGCATGTCTGGGCTTCAGCCACTGGCTTCAACGCTGCCCCCGAGGAAAAAAATTAAAAGATCACAAAAGCTGTTAGAAAAAGCAAGCACTAGAGAAGGGAGACCATCGCTGACAGAATGTAGGAGCATCTCAAACGCTTCCAGAGCCTAATGGTTCAAATCTGCAAGAACAAACTTTAGGGCACACCTCTACAGCCCGCCAGGAATGAGGCTGCCCTGAACCTTCTCCTCCTGCTTTTGTCCGACAGACCTCATTTTCACTACTCTTAACCTTGCCTGCTCCCCACATAAGTCCCTCTAGACTTGGCCCCTAGTGGACCCTGAGGTGGAAGGCCTCCATCCCGTCTCCCTCCTGCGAGTTCTCCTTCATTTGGTCAATGAGAGATTTAGTGCCTCCAGCTTAAAATAGAAATGTAAGCACCCCCAACTCGTGCTCCAAAACTTCATTATTTGGGACATCTTTCAACAGAAACAATATATGTACAAGGACAAGGTGACCACACCAGACCATAGCGCCAGCTCAGCACTGAATCTGCCTCTAGTATGATTCATACAACTCCAACATAAGCATCACCTGTACTGAGAGGTTTCCACAGGAAATACGCTGGGCATTCCAAATTCTAATACAGAACTTCTCTGGTTTAACTCAAGGCAGGGAAACAAAAGATACCCCTTCCTTTCTGTACCCTTCCACCTGCCAGGTGACCTAAATCTCTGGGCAGGGACTGCCGAGAGTTTCTGTGGCCCGAGAGGCAAAGGCTGAGAAGTGGGGCAGAGGATACAGGTCCAGGACATGTCAGGGGATGAGGAGGAAAAAGAAGGGCTTGGGATACGGCACACAGGCATCTATGCAGACAGGGAGATCAACCAGGATTGAGGCTACAGGCTCTTAAAATGATGTAGAGGGAAGTATGAGGCAGAGAAAGGAGGGTTAAAGAATAGCAGCTACCATACAGGTGAGCGCTTCCCGGGCTCTGAGAATTTTACACATCAGTACACACGTAACCCACACAACATGTCACAGGGCGGGCACTATTACCAGGAAACTGAGGAACAGAGGGGGTAAGAACTTGCTCAAGTTGATAGCTAGTGCGAACATGGTTCTTCGCCACTTTGTCTCCTGCTTCGGGGAGGGACCTTCCCGCTCCTGCCCCACTCTCCCAGCTCCTTAGCGTGGCCGCCCTCATGGGTGACGTGCCTCCGCGCCGATGCTACCCGCCTCCTGTGCTCAGAGGCTGGAAGCTAGAAACAGCACTTCCCAGATTCTTCTGGAGCTGGGCTCTGGGTGCCAATCGGGTTTTGCAAATAACTACTTGAATAAGATTAGAAAGGCTGAGCATTTCTGCTGCTGTGCCCTGGCTGGCTTCCTGGGGGCCCTGGATGGCCATGGAGGCAGAAGGACCGCGGTCCCCCTGTCCCTGAGCTGCATGGCAGGAGTCTGGGCTTGACACCAAGAGCCTGCTTGGAAGCCCAGCCTGGAGCCTAACTGAGTCGGTCAGCAGCTAATAACCCACAGCAAGTCCCTGCTGGGTTTAGTTCCGGCCCTGAGCCCTGACTGATCACCTTCCCTTCTTCTCTCCCCTCGTTTTCCCTATGACCTTAGCCACCGAGGAGAACAATGGCAGGCAATGGGAAGGAGGCGGAGAAGAAGAACGGGGGCAAATTCATTCATTCATTTGCTGGTCACCCAACATTTACCGCACACCCATCATGCTCTAGGGACTGGCCAGACTCCTCCCCTTCCCCTCCGGCGCCTTCAGTGACTCTTACTAGGATGCGGGACCAAGAAGCGAGCCAAGTCTGTGGCTCTGTGTGTGCCGTTCCCTCGCCCGGAACACCCTGCTCCCTGCCCTGGTCTCCTTGGCGGTTTCCTCAACACTATCCAGGTACCACTTCCTGCCCAGAGCCTGGATTTGTACCCAGGTGCTGACTCCAGAGCCCATGGGCTTGACCACCTGGGAGGAGGAAGAGTAAGGCTGAAAAGACAAAGGAGGGGAGGTGACATGGCCTGGTCCTGAGGACAGTCACATGTAACATACATATATAGACCAGGGGCTCATTTATTAAACAATAGGCCACACAGCTCTGCCAAAATGAGCCTCTGCATTTCCTCAGGGGGAAACTTACCTCGGGGGACTGATGATCACTACGTACGTGTGGCCCACTTACCTTGGCAAACAGGGAAGGAGTAGAAACCCCAGCGGCAGGCATCGCACCGAGGGCCCCCCACCCCGGGGCGGCACAGACACCGCCCATGGGCATCACATATTTCAGGGAGAACTCCTGCCAGGTTACAGTCACAGCCTGCGAAGGGGAAGAGATGTTCAGAGGGGTCTCCATCCTCCATCCCTTCACCCACAGATTCTGAGTAACCTATGGTTTACATACAGTCCTAACCCAGAAGACTGCATCTTAAGGGGAGTAAAACATCTCTCCTGGAAAGATCAGAGATACCATTCAGAAACATCCAGGGCAGGCACTGGTTTGCAAAGTACCTACAATCTTCTAGCATCTACCCCCGTGGGAACAATTGTTTTTCCCCAAACTGAGCCTTGTTTAGTAAAACTTCAACTTCATAGATTCCCATCGAATGATAATCTTGAATTAAACATATTCTTACCTCCATTTCTCAGAAGAAAAGAGATGAACATACATTTAGCCCTAATAAGTGCCAGACGTGGCTTTGGGGGACCTCACTCGGCTTGTCTCAATCCTCCAGGCATGAGCCCTTCCCAGCAGGCAGGCTGCTTCCAGGGCTACCTCAGCACCTCTGCTCTGGCCGGCAGGTAACACCCCTCCCCTGGTTCCCTCTCAACTTTCAGGTCTCGGTCAGGAAGGCCTTCCCCACCCAGTCTGTACCAGCAGCTCCCCCTTCCCTCTCCCCCTCTTTATTTAGCTGTGTTGGTCTTTCACACTTTAATTATTGAAATCACTTATTGGCCTCATGACTGACTTTGACCAGTGGAATGAGAGGCAAGGCAAGTGTTGTTGCGGGATTTCAGAGCCCAGGTCACAACAGGCTTTGTGGTTTCCATTCTCACCCTCTGGGAACCCTGAGACCACCAGGGAGGTATCCTGTCTGACCTCATCGAGGATAAAAGGCCACATGGAGAGAGACACTGAGCCCCAGCAGACCCTCCAGCAAGTCCGGCAGAAAGACTGCCCAGCGAAGCCACAGGATTGTGAGAAATAACCCTTATTGTTTTAAGCCACTAAATTTTGGGGTGATTTATTACATAGCAATAGAAGAACGAAACACCTATCAAACTGAAAACTTAGGGAGAGCTCACCTCAGGACTCCCACTGCCATGTACAGTATGTCTCAATCAATAAATATTTCCCAGGAAGACAGGGCTCTTGCTTGACTTCATTATGGATGGATTAAATAGTGAAGTCAAGCAAAAGCCCTGCAAGATATGTAAGCATTTTATAGTTGAGGAAAAAGATGCTCAGAAAGGTTTTTTTTTAATAGATCTTTTTTTTTTTTTTTTGCGGTACGCGGGCCTCTCACTGTTGTGGCCTCTCCCGTTGCGGAGCACAGGCTCCGGACGCGCAGGCTCAGCGGCCATGGCTCACAGGCCCAGCCGCTCCGCGGCACGTGGGATCTTCCCGGACCGGGGCACGAACCCATGTCCCCTGCATCGGCAGGCGGACTCCCAACCACTGCACCACCAGGGAAGCCCTTTAATAGATCTTTATTGGAGTATAATTGCTTCACAATACTGTGTTAGTTTCTGTTGTACAACAAAGTGAATCAGCCATGTGCATATATATATCCCCATATCCCCTCCCTCATGAGCCTCCCTCCCACCCTCCCTATCCCACCCCTCTAGGTCATCGCAAAGCACCAAGATGATCTCCCTGTGCTATGCAGCTGCTTCCCACTAGCTATTTTACATTTGGTAGTGTTTATATGTCTATGCTACTCTCACTTCGCCCCAGCTTCCCCCTCTCCCCACCCTGTGTCCTCAAGTCCATTCTCTATGGCTACATCTTTATTCCTGTCCTGCCACTAGGTTCATTAGTGCCATTTTTTTTTTTTTTAGATTCCATACGGTATTTGTTTTTCTCTTTCTGACTTACTTCACTCTGTATGACAGACTCTAGGTCCATCCACCTCACTACAAATAACTCAATTTCGTTTCTTTTTATGGCTGAGTAATATTCCATTGTATATATGTGCCACATCTTCTTTCTCCATTCATGTGTTGATGGACATTTAGGTTGCTAGAAAGGTTAATTAAGTTGCCCAAGGTCACACAGCCAGAGGAGCTAAGTAGGGCTTTGAACCCAGGTCTGTCTGATTCTAAAGCCCACCCCTTTCTATGATGCCAAGAATACAAGCTGATAACTGATTTTAAAAGATGTGTTCAAGGTATGTTCCAGATTAGTGTATGTATTCAAACCATTCTCATATTTAAAACATCTACATTTCTATCGAGAACATTAGCATCAGTGGGAAGCAGCTGCGTAGCATAGGGAGATCAGCTTGGTGCTTTGTGACCACCTAGAGGGGATACGGAGGGTGGGAGGGAGACTCAAGAGGGATGGGATATGGGGATATATGTATACATATAGCTGACTCACTTTGTTGTACAGCAGAAACTAACACAACATTGTAACACAATTACAATTTTAAATCTTAATAAAGATTTAAAAAAACCAAGAACACTAGCATCTAAACCTGCAACATGGTCCCTTGAGGAAGATCCTGAAAGACTCAAAGATGTGACTGGGTTCCTCCTACTTCTCAAGGAAGGGAAGTCTCATGCATTTCAGAAAGATTTTCTACAAGGGTTAGAATAATAGATAATCTGAAAAGTTAGCTAAATCCCACTCCTTCCCTCTGCCCTTTTTCAGATAAAAGGTTAGTAACAAAGTTGTGGAATTATTTTTTTGCAATAATTAAGAAAAAAAATCAGGGTATATCAGAGCGACTTTACAGTCTTTGCATAATCTCTAACTTGTTGATACTTCAACAGTCACCTAACTTGACAAGAAGGGCACTGGATGTGTCCAAGGGCATATTCATCACAAGAGAAGCCTTGGAACCCAGGCTGGCACGAGCACCGCCCTGACTGTCCATCACAGCTGCCATACAAGGTCCCAATGCCACGGCCCCACAAGCTGAGAGCGCCACAGGGAAATGCAAAGGTTTACTGTCAATTACAGTCTTGGCATTAGACCAGGCATTGGAATTCAGTAAGAAACTTGAACTCTACAAAGGCATTGAAGTCCAAGGAATCCCGGTTTACAACCACTTGTAAACAGAAAGGAAGCATCTAGTGCCTATGCATTTCTAAATTTCTGTTTCTGAAATTCACTTTTTAACTTAGGCATGGTTTCCACAGTGTAGTGGTTACCACGTTCACCTGACCCTTAACTTATCTGGCAAGTACTCCTACACGGTGCAGGAGCCAGAAACCTCTGAGGTCCCTCACTTCTCCCCCACCCTCACCTCCCACACCTCCTCACCAGGCCGTAGTGCTTATATCTCAGGAAAGCGCCCGCAATCCTCCTCTCCTTCCAGACTTCCAGAGCCTTCCTCCAGGACCTCATCCTCGTTTGCCTAGATTATTTCAAGAGCCTCCTGACAAGGCTGTCTGCTTCCTGTCTTCTTCCAACCCACTCTCCACACTGGTGTCAGGAGTGATCTTTCTAGAACGCCAATCTTTGCATACCAATTTCCAGATTAACCCCTCAACGGTGACCCAATGCCTTCAGTACACAATCCAAAGTCCTCGACATGTGTGACACAGCAGACCCTTCAAAATCTTCAGGCTGCCAGGGCCCGTGTGGCACCTCTATGCAAACTCGAAAAAGGCATCTCCTCCTCGAGATGCTTTCCTGTCACTTGCGGTAAAATAGTCACCATATATATACAGGTCTACCACATCCTCAATGCCCCCTCCTCCTGGTCCCAGGAAGCCCTTCTAGAACCTCTGCCTTTTCCCTTCCTCCTTTCCTTCCCTCCTCCTTCCACTGTTCCTTCCATCCTTCCTTCTCTCCTCCCCACCTGCCTTCCTGCCTTCCCTCCCTCCCTTCTGTAAGGAGTTGTAAAGATGCCCCTTGTGTTTGCTCCCATGGCTCCGTGTTCTTGCCCTGTCATAGCATCAACTCCTGCTGTTCTAACCGCTTGTCTGTGTGTCTCCCACAGGCCTGGGGGCTTCCAGGGAGCAGGGAGGCAGCTGCCTTGGCCATGCCTAGTATAGAGGAGGCACTTAATAGGAGTTTAATGAATGAAGAATATGCTAAATATTCAAGACGACAATTCTCTTGGGTAAACACCATTCCTTGAGTTTTATTTTATTGGCACAGAGCTGCCAAACCGAGATATCAGAATTCACCTGTTCATCTCTAAGCTGTATCTGGCTTGTCTCCACGCCAACAATGAATGACCCACCCTGCCAGCCAGGTGAAATGCCCAGCCTGGGGAGAGACAGCAGGAAGGCATGCCCTAGTGGCGGTCGCCCCACCTCTCAGAGTTCTCGTCATTAGCGCGTGCCCCGGCCCCGATCACACTGACGCAATACGTTGGCAATGGCAAGTAGCTCCTTACAAAGTGATGGGGGAATCAAAACCTTTTCATGGTATTTGTCAAGAAACCTCTGGGCAGCCATGTCTTCAGGCCAAATGGGCTGTTTACAAAATCATCCCAAGACTGTATCAATCTCCTAAGGTAAGCACCTGGAGTCTTCCTGCAGCTGTTGATTTTGCTTGTCACCACTCTTTGTTTGAACTTGGAGGAATAAAACTGTGCCCATGCCCGGAGGCCAGTGTCCCCCTAGAGTGAATGTTTTGTGTATCCTGTCATTTTCAAAAACAGCCCTTGAAGATGTGTCTACTAAACGTTGACTTCCTAACAATAAATGTTAAGTGGTTATAAATGATCACTTGGACCCAGAAAATCCAAATAATATCCAGTCATGAAACATAACGAAAAATCTAAAAACATTCTGATCTGCAAAATTGTTCTGTCCTTTTGCTTCACGTCCCCTTTGGTTCAAGTGTCTGGAATTGAGCCTATGGATTTTCTAAAATTCTCAGTTGGGGCTGCACACTGGAATCTCCTGGTAAAATATCATTGCCTGGCTGTGGAATCCCAAACTCAGAGATGCTGATATAATCCCAGGATCTATAAACTATGGCCTGAGGGCCAGACCCATCCCTGTTTTAGTAAACAAAGTTATATTGGAACACAGCCAAGCTCAATCATTTATTATACATACTGTCTATGATTCTTTTCATGTTACTATAGCAGATTTGAGTACTCACAACTTTGTCTACAAAGATGAAAATATTTACTATCTTTATCCTTACAGGAAAGTCTGCCAACCACTAAATAGGAATTTCTACTAACTAGAGCAGTTGTTCTTAACAAGAGACATATGACAGAATCATCTGGAAAACCTGTGCAGAATGCCAGCCTGGTTCCAGGTGAACCCCTGGAAATCTAGATTTAAGATCTGGGGGTGATATATGCCATCTACAAGAGACCCACTTCAGACCTAGGGACACATACAGACTGAAAGTGAGTGTATGGAAAAAGATATTCCATGCAAATGGAAATCAAAAGAAAGCTGGAGTAGCAATTCTCATATCAGACAAAATAGACTTTAAAATAAAGACTATTACAAGAGACAAAGAAGGACACTACATAGTGATCAAGGAATCAATCCAAGAAGAAGATATAACAGTTGTAAATATTTATGTAGCCAACATAGGAGCTCCTCAATACATATGGTTAACAGCCATAATAGGGGAAATCGACTTTAACACCCCACTTTCACCAATGGACAGATCACCCAAAATGAAAATAAATAAGGAAACACAAGCTTTAAATGACACATTAGACAAGATGGATTTACTTGATATTTATAGGACATTCCATCCAAAACCAACAGAATAGGGCTTCCCTGGTGGCGCAGTGGTTAAGAATCTGCCTGCAAATGCCGGGGACATGGGTTCGAGCCCTGGTCTGGGAAGATCCCACATGCTGCGGAGCAACTAAGCCCACATGCCACAACTACTGAGTCTGCACTCTAGAGCCCATGAGCCACAACTACTGAGCCCGCGTGCCACAACTACTGAAGCCTGTGTGCTCTAGGGCCCGTGTGCCACAACTACTAAGCCCGCGTGCTGCAACTACCGAAGCCCATGCGCCTAGAGCCCATGCTCCGCAACAAAAGAAGCCACCGCAATGAGAAGCCCACGCACCACAACAAAGAGTAGCCCCCACTCGCTGTGACTAGAGAAAACCCGCACACAGCAACGAAGACCCAATGCAGCCAAAAATAAATAAGATAAATAAATTTATAAACAAAACAAAACAAAACAACAGAATACACTTTCTTCTCAAGTGCTCATGGAACATTCTCCAGGATAGATCATATCTTGGGTCACAAATCAAGCCCTGGTAAATTTAAGAAAATGGAAATCGCATCAAATATCTTTCCCGACCACAACGTTATGAGACTAGATATCAATTACAGGAAAAAACTGTAAAAAATACAAACACATGGAGGCTAAACAATACACTACTAAATAACCAAGAGATCACTGAAGAAATCAAAGAGGAAATCAAAAAATACCTAGAAACAGATGACAATGACAACACAACGACCGAAAACCTATGGGATGCAGCAAAAGTAGTTCTAAGAGGGAAGGTTATAGCAATACAATTCTACCTCATGAAACAAGAAAAATCTCAAATAAACAACATAACCTTACACCTAAAGCAATTAGAGAAAGAAGAACAAAAAAAACCCTATAGTTAGCAGAAGGAAAGAAATCATAAAGATCAGATCAGAAATAAATGAAAAAGAAATGAAGGAAACAATAGCAAAGATCAAAAAAACTAAAAGCTGGTTCTTTGAGAAGATAAACAAAATAGATAAACCATTAGCCAGACTCATCAAGAAAAAAAGGGAGAAGACTCAAATCAATAGAATTAGAAATGAAAAAGGAGAAGTAACAACTGACACTGCAGAAATACAAAGGATCATGAGAGAGTACTACAAGCAACTATATGCCAATGAAATGGACAACCTGGAAGGAATGGACAAATTCTTAGAAAAGTACAACCTTCCAAGACTGAACCAGGAAGAAATAGGAAATATAAACAGACCAATCACAAGCACTGAAATTGAAACTGTGATTAAAAATCTTCCAACAAACAAAAGCCCAGGACCAGATGGCTTCACAGGCGAATTCTATCAAACATTTAGAGAAGAGCTAACACCTATCCTTCTCAAACTCTTCCAAAATATAGCAGAGGGAGGAACACTCCCAAACTCATTCTACAAACTACCATCCCCCTGACATCAAAACCAGACAAAGATGTAACAAAAAGAAGAAAACTACAGGCCAATATCACTGATGAACATAGACGCAAAAGTCCTCAACAAAATACTAGCAAACAGAATCCATCAGCACATTAAAAGGATCATAGACCATGATCAAGTGGGCTTTATCCCAGGAACGCAAGGATTCTTCAATACACACAAATCAATCAATGTGACACACATTAACAAACTGAAGAATAAAAACCATATGATCTTCTCAATAGACACAGAAAAAGCTTTTGACAAAATTCAACACCCATTTATGATAAAAACTCTCCAGAAAGTAGGCATAGAGAGAACCTACCTCAACATAATAAAGGCCATATATGACAAACACACAGCCAACATCGTTCTCAATGGTAAAAAAACTGAAACCATCTCCTCTAAGATCAGGAACAAGACAAGGCTGCCCACTCTCACCAATACTATTCAACATAGTTTTGGAAGTTTTAGCCATGGCAATAAGAGAAGAAAAAGAAATAAATGGAATCCAAATCGGAAAAGAAGTAAAACTGTCACTGCTTGCAGATAACATGATAGTATACAAGAGAATCCTAAAGATGCTACCAGAAAACTACTAGAACCAATCAATGAATTTGGTAAAGTAACAGGATACAAAATTAATGCACAGAAGTCTCTTGCACTGTACACTGTACCCTAACGACGAAAAATCTGAAAGAGAAATTAAGGAAACACTCCCATTTACCATTGCAACAAAAAGAATAAAATATCTAGGAATAAACCTACCTAAGGAGACAAAAGACCTGTATGCAGAAAACTATAAGACACTGATGAAAGAAATTAAAGATGATACAAACAGATGGAGAGATATACCATGTTCTTGGATTGGAAGAATCAACATTGTGGAAATGACTATACGACCCAAAACAATCTACAGATTCAATGCAATCCCTATCAAACTACCAATGGCATTTTTCACAGAACTAGAACAAAAAATTTCATAATTTGTATGGAAACACAAAAGACCCCGAATAGCCAAAGCAATCTTGAGAAAGAAAAATGGAGCTGGAGGAATCAGGCTCCCTGACTTCAGACTATACTACAAAGCTACAGTAATCAAGACATCATGGTACTGGCACAGAAACAGAAATATAGATCAATGGAAAAGGATAGAAAGCCCAGAGATAAACCCACGCATCTATGGTCACCTTATCTTTGGTAAAGGAGGCAAGAATATACAATGGAGAAAAGACAGCCTCTTCAGTAAGTGGTACTGAGAAAACTGGACAGCTACATGTAAAAGAATGAAATTAGAACACTTCCTAACACCATACACAAAAATAAACTCAGAATGGATTAAAGATCTAAATGTAAGGCCAGACACTATAAAACCCTTAGAGGAAAACATAGGCAGAACACTCTATGACATAAATCACAGCAAGATCCTTTTTGACCCACCTCCTAGAGAAATGGAAATAAAAACAAAAATAAACAAATGGGACCTAATGAAACTTAAAAGCTTTTGCACAGCAAAGGAAACCATAAACAATACGAAAAGGCAACCCTCAGAATAGGAGAAAATATTTGCAAATGAAGCAACTGACAAAGGATTAATCTCCAAAATTTATAAGCAGCTCATGCAGCTCAATAACAAAAAAACAAACAACCCAATCCAAAAATGGGCAAAAGACCTAAATAGACATTTCTCCAAAGAAGATATACAGGCTGCCAACAAACACATGAAAGAATGCTCAACATCATTAATCATTAGAGAAATGCAAATCAAAACCACAATGAGGTATCACCTCACACCGGTCAGAATGGCCATCATCAAAAAATCTACAAACAGTAAATGCTGGAGAGGGTGTGGAGAAAAGGGAACCCTCTTGCACTGTTGGTGGGAATGTAATTTGATACAGCCACAATGGAGAACAGTATGGAGCGTCCTTAAAAAACTAAAAATAGAACTACCATATGACCCAGCAATCCCACTACTGGGCATATACCCTGAGAATACCATAATTCAAAAAGAGACATGTACCACAATATTCAATGCAGCTCTATTTACAATAGCCAGGACATGGAAGCAACCTAAGTGTCAATCGACAGATGACTGGATAAAGAAGATGTGGCCATATATGCAATGGAATATTACTCAGCCATAAAAGGAAACGAAATTGAGTTATTTGTACTGAGGTGGATGGACCTAGAGTCTGTCATATAGAGTGAAGTAAGTCAGAAAGAGACAAACAAATACCATATGCTAACACATATATATGGAATCTAAAAAAAATAAAAAGTTTCTGTTGAACCTAGGGGCAGGACAGGAATAAAGATGCAGACATAGAGAATGGACTTGAGGACACAGGGAGAGGGACTGGTAAGCTGGGACTAAGTGAGACAGTAGCATTGACATATATACACTACCAAATGTAAAATAGATAGCTAAGTGGGAAGCAGCTGCATAGCACAGGGAGGTCAGTTCGGTGCTTTGTGACCACCTAGAGGGGTAGGATAGGGAGGGTGGGAGGGAAGCCCAAGAGGGAGGGGATATGGGGATATATGTATACATATAGCTGATTCACTTTGTTATACAGCAGAAACTAACACAACACTGGAAACCAATTATACTCCAATAAAGATGTTTAAAAGAATGAAAAAAAAAAGAACGAACTATGCTACATGTGCTTTGAGTATGCAAAGATTCACTCCAAAAATAGCCTCTCAGAGTTTGTGTAGCTGACCTCAGGCCCAACTAACCTATAAGAATGCAAGAGGCTTCCCTGGTGGTGCAGTGGTTGAGGGTCCGCCTGCCGATGCCGGGGACGCGGGTTCGTGCCCCGGTCCGGGAGGATCCCACACGCCGCGTTGCGGCTGGGCCCGTGAGCCATGGCCGCTGAACCTGCGCGTTCGGAGCCTGTGCTCCGCAACGGGAGAGGCCACAACAGTGAGAGGCCCGCGTACCGCAAAAAAAAAAAAAAAAAAGCAAGAACATTTATTTTAGCTAAATAGTTACATATTTGTCTAGTAAAATCTTTTAGGATAATTAGAAAATTATACTACTGTTTTTAGAAAAAAGCATCACTATTATTAACATAACATGGAATTGGTACGTGCAGAAACTAAAAAAAAAGTAAAAGAAAAAAAGAACACTGGAACTTCAAAGGAACAAATACATAAGAAATTTATAAAGAAACTTTAGGAAATTATATGTATATATGGAAAACTTTAAATAAGATATTTGGGGAAAAAAAAAGATCTGGGGGTGAAACTCAGGAATTTATACTCTGTAAAAGCATGGGGTTCTAAAACATAGCCCTGTTTAAGAACCACTATATCAGAAGACATGAAAGCATTAATGAGCCTTAATGAAATAAAATTCTCTGGGGTGGGAGGGACTTGGTATTATTATCCAGTGCTGTGTATCTCCTGGCAGTTGAGATGTCTGTGCTTCTAATGTTCACTGCCAGAAGTTAGGCCCCAAATTGGGTGTTTTTAAAATGCATTAGTGGAAACCAAATTGAAGTGGGTATCTGTGCCTTTCAATGCCCAAATAAATCTAATTGCACTAATTGAAACTTCTTTTCTCGAGGCTGTGTTCTGAAGCTTCTCTAATATTTTGTAATAGATGTCTGAACTTCCCTTCAAGTTCAGTTAAATTTCCTTCCCTGAAGTCACCACCAATCTAGTTGGGGAGAAAAAAGAATGGGATAACAAAGGGACTACTGGAAACAGACCAGAAATGAAAGATCTAAAACATGTTTGTGGAAGGAAACCAGAGATGTGTGTCATAATCCAGGCTCAAAAGCTGAGTCCCATTCTAGTCAAATGACAAACATTTAAGCAAGCACTTGCTGATACCCGCTGTGGGCAGGATACCACGGCAGGTGCTGTGGGGATTAGAAAGCGAGTCAGGCACAGCTACTGTCCCCAAATGACCAAGTGTCTGATGAAAGCTAAAGACAATACCTCGCATAACACCCCAGCGCTGTGGTCTGCTCAGAGGAGCCGGTTGGGGGCAGGGCACAAGCAGGAAAAGCACAGGAAGGTAAAGTGGGTCACGTGAGAGCTGACCTCAGGTGAGCCCTTGTGCTGCCCCAAGTCCCGTGACACTCCCCAAGCCCATTCACTCCCCTGCGTTCCAGGATGCCTCTTTCATACCTTCTCTCCTCAACTCCAAGGCCTTCTCCCCAGCCTCAATTTCTGCCCCCATCTTGATTCTTATTTTACAAAGAAAAAGAAAAAGACCAGAAGAGAGCAACCACATGCTCCCGCCACGGGTCTGCAGGCCCTTGCCCAGCCTGTCCCCGCGCTCCGCCTCCTCCTTTCTGACAGCCTTTCCCGCTCAACAAATGGCAACCCCTCCCCTTCGCTCCTTGTGTGCTCCATCCAGAAGCCGGGAGCCACCCCCAGTCTTCTTGCTCTAACAGTCCACCTCTGCCCAGCAACCCCCAGGCAAGTCCTGTGGGTTGCATCCTCAGATTATATCCACCGTCTGTGCACTGCTTTTCACCTCCACTGACACCTCCGGGGTCCCAGCCACCACCATCTCTTCCTCACAGATCATCATCGTGATGGCTTCCCTGCTTCTTCTCTCCTCCTCCTACAGTTGGTCTTCAACACAGTTGCCACACCCCAATGCAACGTCGTTTCCCTGTGCTGAACTCTCCTGGCTCATCAGAGTAGAGGCTACGTCCGCGCAGTGGCTGACGAGGGCCTGCAATCTGGTTCCCGGGTTGCTCCCCGCACCCCCTCCCCTTCGCTCACGCTGCTTTCACACCCCTGATCTCTCTCTGTTCAGGGAACACCCCCGGCATGTCCTGCCCCAGGGACTTTGCACTTGCTCTTTCCTGCATTTAGATGCTTCTCCCCAGACACCTGCAGAGCTCAGCCCTCAGCCCCCTGACGACCCTGCTTAATCATCTCTTCAGCGAGGCCTTCCCTGATGACCTACTTACATGTGCAAACCTCACATTCCTACCCTCTCTCTCTTGGCCTTATTTATTCCACAGCACTGATGGCCAATGCACCCGGAGCTAATATACTGTTGTAGAACCTGAATTCCTTGACCAAGGACGGCCCTCCAGAGACCATGTTCTTGTCTGGCCACCAGTGCCCCTTCCCTGCCCACTCACACTCCGGACGCACCAGGAAGAGGGGTCCACTGCTCCCAGTGAGATGAGCACGTGACCATCAGGCCTTTTCCCATCCTGGGGGTCGAGACCAGGTGGGTTACCCAAGCCTGACCCAGTTGGTCGTGGGCTGTGTGCATGCAATGTGCCACGCCCTTCTGAGCGTGTGTGTCCCTGTGAGCACCACTGTGGGTTCACATAGCGAACGGCTCACAGCTCCAGAATCGAACCCAAAGGCCTGGAATACTCTCATATGGGTTAATTTACACCTACAATGTGGATGACTCCCATTTAAAAGTAACACCTTGTGCAGGACACAACCCTGCATATCATAATCTATCACATTAGTGATTTTACTTGTTTGTATATTAAATATGTTATTGTAGGAGTCACCCCCACCCCCGACTGAAATATAAGCTCCAGGAGAGTTGGGAAATTCGTTTCACTAAGTCCCCAGCAGCCAGAACAGTGCTATGCACATAGCAGGTGGTCATAAAATACTTGCAGAATCAGGGATTAGGTAGGTGTAGCACCTCTCCACCCCAAAGGCTGCTTCCTGCATACCCCTGCCACTCTCTTCCCTGGGTGTTTTTCTGGCTGCAGGAGCTCCTCTGCCCCCCCTGCAGGCCGGGCCCAGAAAGTTAATGCCCCAGAGGTAGCCCTCCATGCACATCAGGTGACTGAAGTTATCCGTTCCGTTGGGATAACGCTGAGCAAGTTCTCTGCTGCCTCCCAGAGTTGCTCAGAGGGCTGCAGCTCCAGGACCTACAGCAGGACCATGCCCGCTAACGCATCTTCATAAGGGTTCCTTTCAATCTCGGACTCACTCCCTTACTGATGTTTCCTGGTGTCACCTCCCAAATTAACTACTTGCACTCAATTCCTTTCTCAGAGTCCCTTTATGGAGAACCAAATAACACAGCAGGCAACCGACTGCTACTGAAGGTTTTTGAGCAATCTAGCAACATACAATCTAAAAACTCTTCTTAGTCTCCATCAGGTGGTGCCATTGCAAAGGACAGACTGGAGTAGAGAATGATGGGAGGTGAGAAGCCCAAATACGACAGACCTGGGCTTCCCTGGTGGTGCAGTGGTTGAGAGTCCGCCTGCCGATGCAGGGGACACGGGTTCGTGCCCCGGTCCAGGAAGATCCCACATGCCGTGGAGCGGCTGGGCCCGTGAGCCATGGCCACTGAGCCTGCGCGTCTGGAGCCTGTGCTCCACAACGGGAGAGGCCACAAGAGTGAGAGGCCCGCATACCGCAAAAACAAAAACAAAAACCAAATATGACACACCTGCAAGGCACCACCATGGTCCCATGAGGATGCCTTGAACTTGGACATAGCCATGTGCACAGGAAGTAGAAAAGGGATATGGAGCATAACATCTTCACTGAAGTTAAACCAAAAGAGAAGTTACTTGCCTTTTATATCTCCAGCAACTGGATCTTCTGGACTTGGAGTAGAAATAGGAAAAACGGGAATTCCTAGAAAAAATAGTTTATCAAAAAATACAGAGAAGGATGATTAAGGAGACAGTAAAGTAAAACATTAAATTGCACTACCTAGGAAGATGCCCTCTCTGACTTAGTGAAAGCAGCATGTGGAAACTAACTGAAAGGAAATGTTGCTACACTTAAAATGCATCTAGTAATAAAACCAGGATCATCAGACATTCTGATTTGTATATTAATGACAGAAATGGATATTTCGTGCTCACAATAGCTAAGTCCCAGTCTAGCAGGGCTGAGCTGGACTTCTTTAGTATCTTTATTGTTTTTTCATGTTAACATCGAGACTAGATTTTTAAAAATGTTTTCTTTCAAATCTTTTTCCCTAAAACTTTGCTTATGAAAATGCAATTTCTGCTCAGCCTCTATCCAATCATTATAGATTCTAAACTGACTGAGCCCTGATTCAGTGTCACTATGTTTGGGCTTAAAAACTGGTTCCTTTAACTTTAAGATGATCATGTAATTCATCCTCCAAACTGGGACACTTGACAGTGCAAGTGGGTGCTCGTTTAACAATGACCCTGGGACAGCAGGTGGGAGCCAGGACACACGCACATCCTGTCCACAGAGCCCCACAACTCAACATGCTTTTCCGGGGATGGCAGAGTTGTGAGGTGGGAATGGGCAAGAACTAACGCAGCAATGGGGTAGCCTCTTCCTGAGACCGTGTTTCTCCGTCCTGACCCCAAAGTCCAGTTTTTACACTAATTGCAGAACAAATAGGGTCACGGCTCTTGGAACAGTCTGCACAGCTGACTTCACACACTCCCCTGCTCCACGTTCTATGCTGTTTCTAACAGACACGTATATATCTCTCCAAGATGCTGAGATGTTCTCTTAGACCACGGCAGTGGGATAAGGTGAGGGCTCTACTGTACAGTGGGAGAGAACAGACACATCCCCCCGGCCACTGGAACTACAACACACACTACGTGTACGCACGCGAACATCTGGAAGCCCGCGACATTTACTCTAGGTTTATGAAGAAAAACCCCAAACATGGATTACTATTACGTTGAAACTGCCACCATCTGACCCTTTGACCTGCTGAGATGGTAATGTCTATGGTACAGCCTAACACTTTGGAGATAAATAACACTATAAAACATACTTATAAAAATGTAATGTTCCCAACTTTGGGGAACATTTTCACACAAATAGAACCTTCCTGGCCCTATTTCTGTCCCTCTACCACCTCTCTGCCCCATGCCTGCCATGCACTCAGGGGTCGATGCACAAAGCCCAGGTCAGTGCCGAGAAGCCGGGCCTCTCCTTCCGCAGCTGGGACTTACTGGAGCAAACTGGGAAATGGTGGTAGCCAGCCGCACACTCCTCACAGTGGTCTCCGTGGAAGTTGGGCCTGCAGGTGCAGCGGCCCAAGCCCTGCTGGCAGTCCTCCGCATGGTCGGGGTGACAGCTGCAGGCTAAGAGAAATCCCAAAGAGTCCGTCCTTCGCTGCACCTCTTAAGGCAAATATGTCCTAATCCTTCTCGGGCAATGTTTACTACTTCATCATTGGTTTCCAGGGATTCTTGAAAGGGCACAGCCTGTTTTCCACTTCACACCTGCTTGATGGTTTGCATTGACTGAACCCCGTGGACCCTCAGAGACAAGCTTTAATGAGCGTCACACTGAGAAGTTCTCGAGGATGTGGTTTATTACATTGAGCACCGCCCAGTGCACCGTGTAGGGGGCAACCCTGCACAAGCCACCACCGGAGGGGCCGGGTGGGCGCATGCTGTGGCTCCTGGCAGGGCTGTTGGGCACAGCCTCTCCCGGCTATGAGCCAACTGTGAATGTCCACAGAGTGGTCGTCATTACACAGCTGTGATGTGGACACAAGTGTGGGATGCCTAGACATTGATATATGATCTGTGCACAGCACAGCAAGATCGTGCCCGTCACCCAAATGTTCGAATCAAGTGATACAGCTTACTGAAGGCAGTTTTTGCAACCAGCCTGACAATTGGGTTTGCATTCCAGAGGGACACACTTGGGTGTAAAACACTCAGGAACCCCCTCACTTGGGAGCTCTCCTTGACCTGGCAAAAGTCCTCACCTTGGACAGCAAAAACACTGTCATAGCTCAGCTGAGTCCCTGTCCTGTGAGGAACTGGGAGGCTGGAGAAGTCGTGAGCGCCAAGCAACCCCCTAGCCTGGCTTCTCCTGGTGTCCTTTGCTTAATTTGTTTAGGATTTATGTGTCCTGTGGATTCTTTATGCTAAGCCTCTAATATCTCCATGAGACCACTTCAGTGATGAAGAAAGAAACGAGAAAAGTGATGGAAAACTGAGGCTCCTAATAAGGCATGAGTTTATTCACGATGCCCTGTTTTCCTTTGCCAAAGCTTATCCTTCGTGGGCACAAGATAAATCATGGGCATACTTCATAGGAGGATGTGGAAAAGCGAGGGGAAACAAGGACACACTTTTAATAACTAAGATGCCCTACAGAGGGACAAATCAGAGTTTACACATTCTTTGGATTTTGATGCTCTCAAACATTAATGATATGATGAATGAATTTGCGGGGGGGATGGTGGGCACAGAAGCCAATTTCAGGACTGGAACTGTTTTCTAACTGCAATAGCAAGAGAACATAAAAGAACCAAATAAAATACACATGCAGAACAAAGTCTATAATCTGATCTACAACTGATAATTCCACAGGAAAAAAAAAAAAAACAGTGGCATTTTTCTGTATAATGGAAGTGGTACGTTACAGCAGCGCTAGACAGATATGAACTCTACCCTGGACCTACCAGTTAGTAGTTCTCTCACCTGGGCCAAAATATTTATCTGCTCAGACCCTTTGATTTCTCGATATCTAAAAATGAGACTAATAATACATTATCTTAAGTTTGTTATGATAATTAGATAAGACATTTGTGAAATTATTTAGGCCATGCCTTGTATATAGCAAGTGCTCAATAAATCATAACTATTTTGAATATTATGACTATTATTACATCCTTGTGAAATCATTACTATGTTGCCTTGAGTCTAATTCTGATGAAATTTAAAATTACTGGAGATCATAGAAACATGTCAAAACAACAGAAAACATTTGTTGCAGGCCTAGTATGCGCCAAGCCCAATGCTCAGTATTTTCCTAGGTGGTTTTGACTGCATTTCATTTACTCTTAGAGACTAGATTATCATTTCCATTTATATATATGAAATCTGATTCTCGGAGAGACTATGTAACTGCCTGAAGTCACACAGCTAGTAAGGAGTAGAACCAATAATATGAAGAGAGAGAGGAAACTAAGGGAATTGCGAGCCAATCAGAATTTAGCCCGATGACCTCCCTGAAGTTAAGACACACCAAGTTGGAATGAAACTTACGGATGCAGCCGTCGGGGGCATGGACCGGAACGCCATAAGGGCGGTAATAGCCCTTAGCACACTTTTCACAGTTTACACCAGCTGTGTTATGCTAGAAAGAAACAAAAGAAACTTAGGGGGGGAGAGTAGTGGACAAGCGCTATTCATCCAGAGAAATAATTCTGTCGTACACAAATGTAAAGTAAAAGTCATCAAAAACAAAAAGCACTGAACTTGACCTTGAATCTCCAAGATTTACCACAGGACACTGGCTTGAACTTGGCTCTGGAATTCTTTTTCCCATTGGAAGAGGAAATGAGGGTAAGTTCGATGAACTGGACAACCCAAGTTTTCCTCTCTACCACTTAATGAAGCACCTGACATTTGAGTGAGCAAAAATTCCAGAGGACCACTCTTCACAGCTTCAGTAGTGATGAATGGATCATAAATCACCCTTAGGTTTAACCCAAGGGATAAAGGGTTATGTGTGTATTTTTTTCTTCTCCAATTTTGGAAAAAACTGCATGTACAGATCCCCTTCTCTCGTCATTCCAAAATTTTATCTGTGCTTTAGTCTGAAACCATTTCCCAAACATTTCTGCTACGGGAATGGAAAATGTAGGCATGTGATTCATACACAGAGCTCATTTGAAAGTACAATACAAGGCAGCCTTTCATATTTCACGGCTAATCCTTGTAATTGCCAGAAAAAATCAAATTACCTGACACGCATCATCAATTTCCAAGAACTATATACCATGGGTCTAGCTCAATTCCACCTCTCTCTCTCTCTCTCTCTAATTTGGAAACAATTAGAAGGACAGTGTTCTTTCGCTAATGAAAGGAAAGGCAATAGGAAGTTAAAAAGAACAAATATAACACACTGACTTAAAAGGAGTCTGCATAGAAACACAGAGGAGAACAAAGACCCTTTCTGTATCCTCTACCCTTTTAGATGATTTTATTAATTACAGGCTCTTATTTATTACCACTCCTTGTCCTGCGGGCTAAAATCTGAATTCACTTTAACAGTGAGGTCTAAAACCATACTGGCCACTTCTCTGACCTAAGGTTTACATGCATAAACATCTTGGACAAACAGCAAACAGCTGTAGTCCACCCTCTCTTCCATCAAATGCCAACGAACCTCTCAACTCTGTTGTTTGCCACTGCGGCTTATAATACACAGAGGACATCAGGTTAACCTTGGCTCCCAATTTTTTTCCCACTGGAGTAGGAAATGAGAAAAAGTTCTCTCAAGTGGGTACCCTGGGTTCTCCCCTTTACCACAAGGTTTGTCTAATGAAGCACCTGCCACAAAGAAGTTATATTTTTAAAACACAAAGAACAGCAGCAAATCACCCTAAGAATACCTGTAGTTTGCCTTCAAGTTTTGGGTGGTTCTCTAGGACCCTCACCACCTGAGGGCAAGATACACCACTTATCCATGGACACCAAGGTCATGGTTGGACCAATACCAGAAGGAGACTCAAGGACAGTAGTGGCTCCAGATTTCAACGTTGGAGGTACCTAGGAAGCACTCTTGCCGGGAGGAGTGGGTGTCTGAATTTGCATATGTACGACACAACACGAGATGAGAAAGCCTCCGTTGCCCAAGCTAAAGAGTGGGGTGGGCACCGATGGGATCTGTGCAGGAGGTAAGCCCACCCCCACCTACTCCTTTTCCCTTGGCACCATCTAGAGAGGCTTTCTAAGGAACACCCACCTAGAAACCTCAGGCCCTGCTCTGATCATTCTCAGGTCCTAATTCCTCCAAGCAAAACTTTTCCTACATGCTTTTCAATCTTCAGTTAAACCCCATCTCTCTCTGACTCTCTCTCTTTCCCTCAATTCCTTGACCACACCTACAACACTGGTGCTGACTTCTACTTCCGTGAACCTCAAGTAAAACGAAACTAGTGGCTAGTCCACTCGTTGGCCACACTCTCCTGGGAAGACCCCATCTGATATTCCATCTGAAGGTCAAAGTGATCTGGCCTCTGTGACCTCTCTGACGCATCTAGCCCTGCTCACTCCCCTCCAGCCACGCAGGCCCCTTGTTCCCTCTCAAGGCCCTTTGCCCTGCTGTCCCCTCCAGGTGGAAAGCTGTCCCTCAGACAGATACCTGGTCCATTCTCTCGCTTCTTTCAGGTCTTTACTCAAATGCCATATCCCAGAGAACGGACCACCCTATTTAAAATGTCA
The DNA here is from genome assembly GCF_059928025.1 of Delphinapterus leucas. Classification (NCBI taxonomy): domain Eukaryota; kingdom Metazoa; phylum Chordata; class Mammalia; order Artiodactyla; family Monodontidae; genus Delphinapterus; species Delphinapterus leucas. Next base: position 40,071,114 of record NC_143142.1, on the reverse strand, counting down.
CATACCCCCAAACCAACACTTAAAATAGTAAATCCAAGAAACAAAAGCGAAATCAATACCACGTGAGAAAACAGCCACCTCTGACAACCACGTGCCCTGAAGGATAACGATCTGGCTCTTACACGCTGGCTGCTTGGCCACCTGAAAGTCCCCAGGCCCAGCCTGCCTGTGATGTTCCCACTTCCTGTCACCTGCCCAGACTGATGGCAGAGATTTCATCATTCTCCCATTACCAGCGCTGCACAGAAAAGGCAGGAAACAGTCAGGTTAGCTGGTGCTATGGAATAAATGTTCGTATTCCCCCCAAGTTCATTTGTGGAAGCCTAATCCCCAATGTATTTGGAGATGGGGCCTGGAGAGGTAATCAGGTCATGAGGATGGAGCCCTCATGATGGGATTAGTGCCCTTATAAGAAGAGACAGCGAGAGCTTCCTTCCTTTCTCTCTCTCTCCTCCATGTGAGAATACAAGACAATGGCCATCAGCCAGCCAGAAAGAGGGCTCTCACCAGACACTGGATGTGCTGGCACCTTGAGATCTTGAACTTCACAGCCTCCAGAACTACGAGAAATAACTGTTTATTGTGTAAGCTACCCAGTCTACGGTATATTTGTTATAACGGCCTGAAGTGACTAAGGCAGCTGGGTTTCTGATAGGCAGACCTTGCTGTACGGTATGCGTGTTCTACCAGCAAACTCAAATTTCATCTTGAAGCATCACCATGTAGCTCACCAAACCATCTGCCCTGCTGTAGCTACACCCGTTCTCCTCCCTTCCTGTGCAAGACTCCCCATGTCCCTCTGTATATGGCATAAGATAGGGTTACATTTTCTTCCCAAATGAAGAGCCAATTATTCAACATCATTTATGTACTATCCATCTTTCTCTTCCATCAGAAATGCCAATTTTACCACAAACCAAATTTTAATATCTGCATGAATTTGTTTCTAAATTCTCTATTAGGTTCTATTGAACTATCTATCCCTGCATTGAGTCCACACTCAATTAATACAGATTCATGGTATATTTTGATATCTCACAAGACAAATTTCTCCCGTCATTGTTCATCTTTTCTAAGCTACTTGTCTATTCTCATAGACATATTCTTTTATCGATAAGAATTTTAGAAACAGTCTGTCAATCTTCATTAAAAATCTGATTGAAATTGCACTGAATTTATAGATTGGTTTTGAAAAAATGGTATATTTATAATACTGAGTCTGGAGACATATTATGCCTTTCCATATAGGTCTTCTTTTATAAACTTCAATAATGTTTTATAGGTTTAAATGTAGCTCCACAGTTAATTTCTTCTATCTGTTGCCTCTTGGAGTACCTCCAAATTGTTCCAATAATCACAGCTGTGTTCTCCTGCATGTATCTGTTTCTGCTTTCTATCTTTCAGGAATCTTTTAAACTGCTGGTCTGTTGATAACACTCTTTCTTATTTTTCATGCTATTGTGGATTCTGGAAGGAGAGAGTATTTTGCTTGTTTGGTATCTTTCCTGTCATTTTGTAGGATTTGTTGCAGAAGGGAACGTAGCCATATGTGCTCCGTCTGTTTCTTGATTCCATCTCTCAGCTTTGTGTGGTGTGTGTATGTGAGTGTGAAAGAGAGAGAAAAACAAACAGTTTGGAAATAGTGAGACGAACACATTAGGGACACAAACAGTTCAAGACTTAGATTAGAAGTGTCTCCATGGAAGAAGCTAAAGACTCTGTTTTAGTTAATGGAGATAAAGTATCTGCCAGCATCATCTACAATAACATGGGTAATCTTCAGCCTTCATTAAGAGCAACAATATTTTATCAAACAGAAAGGAATCAAGGAGTCAATCCAAAAGTGTTGTGCTCCTTGCCTTCCTTCATTGCTCTTTCCCCCAATATTTTATGACCAAAAAGTTCAAATTTCACAATAAACACCTAACCCCGTCTACTAGAGTGTACCATTAACATTTTACTACACTTGTTTTTTCACATAATTATCCATCTACTCATTCTTCTATCCATCCATTAATCCATCTTATTTATGCATTTCAAAATAAATTGCAGATATCAGTTACCGTCCCCTATATACTTTAGCTATTTATATTAACTGTTATTATAATAACTCCAGTTAATTATATGCATAGCTAAAGGTATGCATATAATTAACTGGAGTTTAATGTTTGTTCATATTTTTTTTTCTTTTGGTATAAAATTTATACACAAGGGCAAAACTCTTGTACATTCACTGAGTTATAACAAATGCATATATCTGTGAAACCCAGATGTCTATCTAGATACAGAACAATATTACCACCCCTGAAAGTGTCCCCATGCCTCTTCCCAGTCAATCCTCACCACCAGCTCCGACAGTCAACCACAGTTCTGATTTTTTCCACTATTTTTTTTTTTTTTTTTTTTTTGCGGTACGCGGGCCTCTCACTGTTGCGGCCTCTCCCGTTGCGGAGCACAGGCTCCGGACGCGCAGGCTCAGCGGCCATGGCTCACGGGCCCAGCCGCTCCGCGGCATGTGGCATCTTCCCGGACCGGGGCACGAACCCGTGTCCCCTACATCAGCAGGTGGGCTCTCAACCACTGCGGCACCAGGGAAGCCCTCCACTATTGATTAGTTTTGCCTGTTACAAAATTTCATCTAAATGGTCTTCATACTATCGGTATTCTTTTTGGGAAGGCTTTTTTCACTTAACACGGTGCTGTTAAGATTCTTGCATGTTGTTGCACCATCAACAGTTTGTTGCTTCCTACTGCCCGTTGGTATTCCACTGTGTAAATATGCCAGAGTGTGTTCCTCCATTCGACTTCTTTAGGACACCAGGGCTATTTCCAGTTTGGGGCTATTGTGCATAGAGCTGCTATAAACTTTTTGTAAACACACATTTCCATTTCTCATGGATAAACGCCTAAGCATGGAATTCGTGAGTCACGATGTACGTGTATGTTTAACTATATTTTAAAAACTGCCCGATATTTTCCCAAGGTGATTGCACCACTTTTCACTCACACCAACAATGCATGATGGGTATGGTTGCTCCACATCTTCACCAAAATTGGGGGTAAGTCATTGTAACTCTAATTTACATTTCTCTGATGACTCATGATGTTAAGCCCTTTCTTGTATGCTTATTGGCCATTCATACATCCACTTTTGTGAAGTGGTTATTCAAGTCGTTTTCAATTGTATTGGGTTATTTGTCTTTTCATTATTGAGCTGCGGGAGTTCTTTATATTGTGTATCCTGGATGCCAACCATTTGCCAGATCTATGTTTTCTGAATATTTTCTCCCTATTCACGGCTTGCCTATTCATTTTCTTCAGTGTCTTTTGTGAGCAGAAGTGTTTAATTTTGATGAAGTCTAATTTGTCAATTTTTCATGGTTATTGCTTCCTATGAACGAAGAAAACTTTGTCCATCCTCGAATCACAAAGATATCTGCCTATATTTTTCTCAAAAGCTTTAACTTTACTTTAGGTCTGATCCATATCAATTTAGCTTTTGTGTATGATTTGAGGTCGGGGTCCAAGTTAACTTTTTCCCATATAAATCCAGTTACTCCAGAACCATTTGTTGAAAGGACTTTTCTCTTCTCTCCCCATCCCCTGTCACTGGATTGCTTTGGTACTTTTATCAAAAATAAAATGTCCAGGGGTTTTCCTGGTGGCGCAGTGGTTAAGAATCCTCCTGCCAATGCAGGGGACACGGGTTCGAGCCCTGGTCCGGGAGGATACCACATGCCATAGAGCAACTAATCCTGTGCACCACAACTACTGAGCCTCCGCTCTAGAGCCCACGAGCCACAACTACTGAAGCCCGCGCACCTAGAGCCCGTGCTCTGCAACAAGAGAAGTCATCGCGAAGAGAAGCCCGTGCACCGCAACGAAGAGTAGCCCCTGCTCACCGCAACTAGAGAAAGCCTGCGGGCAGCAACGAAGACCCAATGCAGCCAAAAATAAATAAAATAAAATAAATTAATAAAATAAAATAAAATGTCCACGTGTGAGTCTGTTTCCGTGCTCCCTGTTCTGCTACACTGATCTATTCTTCTAGTCTTATGTCAATAGCACCATGTTTTCATTACTGTAGCTTTATAGTTAATATCGAAGTAAGATAATATAAGTCCTCCAATTTTATTCTGTTTCTTCAAGATGGCTTTGGATATTCTAGGTTGTTTACATAACCATATAAATTTTAGAATCCACTTGTCAACTTCTTTTAAAAAAAAAGAACCTGCATTAACTCTGTACAGAGCAATTTGGGGAGAACTGGTATCTTAATAATACTGAATCTTCCAATCCACAAATATATTACATCTTTCTATTTATTTAGTCTTCCTAGATTTCTCTCAGAAAAGTTTTTTTAGCTTTAATATAGAGGTCTTGCATGTCTTTTGCTAAATTTATTCCTAAGCATTTTATGTTCTTTGTTACTATTTTTACTTGAATTTTAATTTCATTTTCCTATTGTTTGCTACTAGTATATATAGCTGGTTTTTCTATATTATCATTGTATCCTGCAAAATTACTAAATTCAATTAGTTCTAGTAATTATTTTGTACATTCCTTAGGCTTTTTTACATAAAGAATCATGTCATCTACAAATAGAAACAGTTCTACTTCTTCCTTTCCAATCTTAACACCTTTTGTTTCTTTTTCTTGTCTTATGCAGAGGTTAGGACCTCCAGGGCACTGTTTCACAAAAGTGGTGAAAGCAAGCATCCTTCCTTGTTCCCAATCTTTAGAAGGAAAGAGTTCAATATTTCATCACTTATATGATGTTAGTTGTAGGGTTTTCATAAATACCCTTCATCAGATTGCAGACAGTCCAGTGCTTCTGCAACTTTAACGTGCACGCAAATCACCTGAAGGTCTTGTAACGCGTAGCTTTAAGAAGATCCTGGGATCTTTCACTTATCCGTGGAACCCTGTGATTTGTAACAAACGTATGACTTATATTTACTTGTATTTTAATTAACTGTGGTGACAGATGATATAAAATGTGTGGAGTGGCAGACAGGTGGAGAACGGTGGGTCTCTCTAAGGGTGTGTAGCCCTGGTTCCACATAAACGGGCATCTCACGTAAAGAGTGCCTGCTTACTGGCAACGCTAACAAAACATCACTCTCAAAGCACACAAGACAGAATGACAATATAGGCCAAACTCATGAACATTTTACACAAGTTTTAATGAATATCTCAAGGCAGATGTACATACACCCTCCTCTGCCCTACACTCCTCTTACGTAAATTCCAGTGAACCCAATCGCCCTTATAGGAGGGATGAAAAATCCATTTTTCTTATTTAGTGTCAACAGCAGACATCATCGATTGATCATGATATACTTCCTCTAGATTCAGAATCCATTTGAAAATAGGATTTAGAGTCAGCACTGAAGTGGATACCTATTTGCCCTCCTATCTTAGAGCCTTTCTAATATAAGATGGATAGCAGTCAGGATGACAGCCAGGAATTCTCCCCTCCATTCAGGCAAAGACCCAAATGAAGAATCTAATCAATGGAGTTTGGACAAACATGCCTCAGTCCATTTTCCCTAAATTACATCCAGCTAACCAAGCTTTCTGTGTACAAAAGTGGAGAAACGGCGTCAGAAAATCCTTAGAATTGCACATCACTTTCTTGACATCTTTGTAGAGCCGGGCTTACTGAGTGTTCATTGCCTACTGTGACACATTCACTTTGACTTAAATAGCGCCTCACCTGACAGTCAATGCAGACCCCTCCACCTGCATAGATGCCTTGGCTATTCAAGCTTGCCTGCTGCCTCTCAACTTCTGGATCATAGTAACAGTCGATGGCGTGGCCATGGCAGTTGCATGCTGAAAAAAGAGCATTCTAAGTTAGTACTCCACCGTGACTGTGAGACCCTTAGTAAATTCCCCCAGAGAGTATTGTTGCTACACTGAGCTACAAGAAAGTCTATTCTGGAACATCAGGGATACCCCCAGTGGACAATTTGGGGGATTTTTACACAAAGACCCGCCTATCATCATATACAATTTATACATTCTTTCATCTGATGTTAAGTGAGAGAGGTTTCTCTTTTTTAAAAAATAAGATATATAATTACAAATTAAGATAAACCAAAATGCCAATTAAGCTTTATGCACAAAGAGGATATTACTACTACTGCTATTGTCAAGAATAACTGAGGGACTTCCCTGGTGGTCCAGTGGTAAAGAATCCGCCTTACAATGCAGGGGACGCAGGTTCAATCCCTGGTCAGAGAACTAAGATCCCACATGCCGCAGAGCAGCTAAAGCCCGAGTGCCACAACTACTGAGCTCGTGCACCTCAACTACTGCCTGCACTGCCACCAACTACAGAGCCCATGCGCTCTGGAACCCACGCGCCACAACCAGAGAAGAGAAAAACCACACTCCACAGCTAGAGAGTAGCCCGCGCACCACAACAAAGAGCCTACACACTGCAACGAAAAAGGATCCTGCGTGCCTCAACAAAGATCCCCCGTGCCACAACTAAGACTCAAGGCAGCCTATAAATAAATTAATTAATTAATTAATAAGAATAACTGAGCTCTTGGCACACTGTGAAAAGCATTTTATATGCATTATCTCATTTAATCTGCACAATAACTTTCTAAGGGTGGTGCTATTATGCCTATAGCCCAGATAGGGAGTCTGAGGCTTAGAGAGGTTGAGGGACGTGCACATAGTCACAGACTTCACGAGTAAGAGAGGCAGAATCCTGACTTGTCTTTCTGTGACTCCAACACCTATTCCCAGTCAACACTCTAAGCCTTTCATCCCAGCACTATCTACAATGGTGATCAATTGCAAATAATCCTAACATCTAATTATAGGGAAATGGCTAAGCAAACAACAGTATATTTGCTTGCCCGTCAGTTCTATGAAGTCAAGAACTGCTCCTGTTTTGTCTGTAATAGAGCATCGTCCCCAGCACACAGTAAGTACTCAAACACTTTTTAGATACACTTGAATCCAGAGAATGGCAATACTATTGAATACGTGCCATCAAAAAAGATGTCAAAGAGTTTTTAATGATATGGGAAAATATTTTAACATATCAAGTGAAAAAGCTCAGGATATAAAATTGTATAAATAATATACCCTTGAGCATTTAAAGTATGCATGAAAAAAACCACTAAAATACCTAACAAAATATTAACAGTGGTTCTCTTTGGGTAGTAAAAGTATTAATGATTTTACTTTAAAAAAAATTTTTCCAAGTTATCTACAAGTAATGTATGATGCTTCTAAAATTAGAAAATATGATTTAAACCCCATTTAGGATTTTCATCATTGCCAAGATGAAAAAAGATCTAACAAGTAAAACACTCATTCTCTCTTAGGCAGAATATATATTCACTACATTCCACCTAGATCCAATTTTCCAAGTCTTTCTAGGAGCTTATGTGTTTTAATCAAGTTCTCGGATAAATCTAGTAGGGTTAGAATTTCAAGTTACCCTGTTTTTAACAGGCTGAGCCCTTTCTTATTTTCATTTCCTCAGTGGTGCCATGATTTTTAAAAAACTTCTAAGCATTTACATTTACTACGTCAGTTATTTCTTAAGAAGTCTATTTATTTTGAATTGCAGTAACTCAAATGGAATTTAGAAAGCATCTAACAAATATCTTAACAGGTCTGATTTCCATAGGCTGTTTATAATTTTTAACCATTTTGGCAAGTGTAAAAAGGTTAAAAACTTATGAAAGGAAATTGTTTAAAATTTGTCATATGTGTTGGAGTGAAGCGGTGTCATTCACTGAGCGGTTCCATTAGTCTGGAAAACTAACCACACGATGAATGTTGGAATTCATGTGATGACACTTATTCAGTCAAAGTATCCTAAACCAGCACCTGAAAGTATTGGAAGAAATAACCCCTGATTATTACTTTTCCCTCTTTGGGGCCCTATTATCTAGGGGTGAGGAATCAGGAATTCACTGCAAAGGAACCTGTTAACTATGACTCTAAAGTGAGAATGGCCATCCGGGTAACGACCTGGACCTAGAGATCACCTGAGCGTTCACCTTGGGCAACACCTTCCAACAATGTTAGCAACTCTCAAAGCGTGCTCAGAATTCCCCACTGGAAATGCATTTTAAGTAATTTTGCTGGTCACAGAGATCATCAGTCTTATCTCTTAAAGTTACAAGAACTATTTGGCCAGAAAGTATAAAGTATAGATTCTTCCTTACACATCTAGTTCAACAAACCTGTATCCAAACGCCTTTTGGTCATTTCAAAAAAGCAAATCCGTCTTCAAATGCTAAGAATATTCAGAAAAAATAGGCCACAGTCTCCAAAGCCAATAACTAAAAGTTACAAAAATGTTTCCAGCAACTGGAATAAATATATGGCCTTCTAAGAAGATGGGTTTAAAAAAAAATCTTCAGTTGGATGTCATGGGCTTGTTTGTTTAAATAACAGTTTTCTTACTTTATATTGTGCCCATAATTAAAAGCAGCCTCTCCTCTTTCTTCCTTCCTTCTCTGGTCCCCTCCATCCTGCATCCCCCTCAGTCCTATTCCCTCAATACTTCCAGCTCTCTGTTTAGACATCAATCTCACCACCTTCTTTGAATCTCGGTCCTCAGAATAATTAGGATTCCAATCCAGTATCACATCCTAAGAAATGATACGGGTTTACAATTTAATAGTGGCTGCAACACATTTTAGATTGCTAAAAGGAAAGGCCAATTGTCAAAGCCCAATCCTTGCATATAGTGAATGCTTAATATATATTAACGAGCGTTATTGTTGTTATTTTTGTTCTCATATTTGTATCTGAATTTAGAGTGGGGCACTGTTACCTCCAGTCTGTGAGTTATTTGCTGCATAAGACAGTTCGGAGTCCCTAAGACTGACATGATCTCGCCCTCTTCATGAGCATGGGGAAAACACTGCATCAGTCCTCAGAGATGGGGGGATGGGGATCATGGGTGGGGCCTCGCTTCCTAGCACCGCTCCCCCAGCACTCACCTTCACACTCATTGCTCTGCTCCCGCGTGGCAGGCCGCCAGTGCCTCTGATTGTACCCTGCACAACAGCGATCACATGTCTCCCCACAGGTGTGGTGCTGGCATTCACACCGAAACCTGAGCATGTAGCAAAGCACATCTCAGTTACTGAAAAGTTGTTTGTTTGTTTGTTTAACTGAAGTATAAGCTCAGTTGCTCCTGTGTGAAAAACTGAGTCATCATGGTCACCCATCGTACCACTGAGTGATTATGAGAACAAAGCACTTTGCATATGCTCTTTCAAGTCCCCCGATCCCAGTTACTATCTCCATTTTACAGGTGGTGACACTAAGATCCGGAGATACTTAAGCACTTGCCAAAGGTCAGGAGATGATAAACCGAGGGCCAGATTTCTAACTTAAATTTGTCTGACTCCAAAGTCCCAGCTCTTTCTTCCCTATTATGTTACATAATGATAAATCGACACAGGAGCAAGCAAGTGCTGAGTGTACTGAGGTGTGTTGAATATCAACATCTTCACAAAAATCTAGAGCAGTCCTGTGAGATGGGTCAGGTTTTTTACTTTCAACCCGGGGTCTAGTGCAGAGTTTCACCAAATCCAAGAGACAGTTACTAACCAGATCTCAGAGGACCCTGCTCCAAGAGTCCATGCCAGCTCCAACAAACAGCTCCATCACAGGAGCCAAAGCTCAGATTACTCAACAAGGCAATGGAGTAAAGACAAAACTCGACATTCAAAGAACTATACACCTGCCTTAGAACGTTTCTGAGCTAAAATGAAATCGTTGCAGCCATGGTGTTAGATGAGAACTCCAAGCTCTGAGCTTCCATTCGTCTGTGCTTGAAAGAGGATTCAAAACAGAGTCTAAGAAGACCCTTGGCTGTGCCCATGGGGATCCCCTCAACTCTTCTGAGGGGAGGTGGGATGGTTATGCTCCTATGGGAAGGCGTCACGCCTCTCCCAACTCAGCTCCCCGTTAAAGCAAATGGACATAGATTTAACTGGAACAGCTGGAGTCCAAACAGGCTTTTGTCAGAGATGCAGTTTCAGCTCATTGCCAATGACGTGTTTATTTGCAAGCTGAACTGAAAGAATATTTAGGGAAAATTGCTTGAAGAACATACAGTCCTACTACTCTTGTTTTTTTTTTTTTTTTTTTGGAGGAGGGGTTTATTGTGGAGTCCAACTACTCTTATAGGGAGATTCACATTGAGCATTGAAAAAGAAAACAGAGCCGGGAACTTGTCTGAATCATACTGTCACTCCCAAATAATTGCTTTTTCTGACTCTCAGCCCAGGTTGATGGTTGATGTAGAAAATTTGTCCTTGCATCAGTTGTAAGGATGTCATTGAAGATGTTGTTGACTGGAGAATCCTCTTCCCGATAGCCACTCCATCCACCTCCAGGTAGATTTCTCATCTGGCCCCAGCATCAACACTCATCTTCTCCTACACAACTGATTGTTTTTTAGATTATGATCATAGTGAAATATGAAACTGAGCAGGTCTCCCTTTTTGAGTTGACTGCCAGGAAGCTCAGAATTAAATCTGTGATCCACCCATGTTTCCATACATCACAGTCAGCATGGTACCCATGCTTGATTAAATCTTCCTCTGCCTCACCAAGAGGTTCTGCTTGGTTTCTGATTGTCCAGCCGTGGCTCCCTCCACTGTCACTGAATCCCCTTCAATATAAGATTTTTTCCTATTCATGGAGGCCTCCATGAGTCATTTGTGCAGGTCACAACAGGCAGGGGGAGGCAAGGCAGTTGTGCTGGTATAGACCAGTGGCAAACTGAGCCTTTCACTGAGGGATGGGGAGACAGCCTCTCCACTCACACACACTGGGAGCAGTAAACTGCTCAGCGCAGAACCCCCCAGGTCTGCCAAGGGCACGGGGCTTGGCAGCTCTTCCAAGTGGGAAGCTCAACCCCTCTCCGATGACTTCTCCTCCTCTCCCAGGTGGTACCACTTTATCTCAGGCTCAGGGACCAAGAGTGACCTCTTTTCTCCCCTCTCGCTCCAACTCAGGTCTTCCCTGACCCGGCCTCTAGTGCCTTAGGGCCTACCCTTCAGGAGTCTACATGGCAGCGATGGTTTAATCATTAATAAGCTCCTTGCTGATTAAGGGCTAGTCAGTTGATGGATTCACACTGCTATCTCAGAGAGCACCACCGGATCCCCGAAGGAGGGCTGACAGCCTTAGGGATTGTTTCTAGACAGGGAGAAGGGCGCCACAAACTTACCACGCAAGTTGGTAGCTGGCACCTCTGCCTGACCATGAAGCTAGGCCTTATGATGTACAAACCGGAATTTGACTAACAGTAAAATGTACCCCTGGTAAATGCTGCTCGTGTGGAATTGGAGACTTTAAATAAAACATTGAGAGACAATCATTACTATATCCAGCGTCTGGTAATTTCCAGCCCTTCAAAGTATCCTTCCCAAGGTGATAACACGAGTGTATACAATTGCACAACACAGTATTTGAGATCCATGCATCTTACTGTATGTGAAATATACCTCAATTAAAAGCAAAACAGTGTTACACCCATGTTCATAGCAGACAGCTATGGGATGTCACAACAGCTAAAGGATGGCAGTAACCTAAGTGTCCATCAACAGATGAACGGGTAAGCAAAACGTGGTGTATATATAATGAAATATTATTCAGCCTTAAAAAGGAAGGCAATTCTGACACGTGCTATAGTGAGGACAGTATATGCTAAGTGAAATAAGCCAGTCACAAAAAGACAAATATTGTGTGATTCCACTTCTACAAGGCACTTAGAGTAGCCAAATTCATAGGGTAGAATGGTGTTGCCAGGGGTTGCTGGGAGGAGGGAATGCAGAGCTGCTGTTTCATGTGCACAGAGTTTCAGTTCTGCGCAATGAAAAGAGTGCTTGGCTGCACAACAACGTCAGTGAACTGGACACTAGTGAACTTAAACCACGCCCACTTAAGAATGGTTAAGACGGTAAACTTTATATTATGTGCACGTCACCACACTTTTAAAGATGAAAAAGGATTTGAAAACATTTACCCCTGATCTCACTAGACCAGGGATGACAAACAAATATTATTTCTCTTGCCAACTCTACTCAATTATTTGTGGCTGCCTGGGGCACTGTCTGCAGCAGGGGTGGGGGAAGGGGGTCTGGGTGGCTTTGTACCTGATCATGCACAGAGTGCTGTGATTGATTAACTATGTCTGCTATGGGCTGGTTGCAGGTGAGAGGGAAGTGTAGGGGTGGAGGAGGGAAGACATACACATCACCTACTTGTTGGCATGGCAACATTCTTGTTGCGGGCAGGAACTTAGGAAGTGTTTAACAGGATGCAAACGTCTACTGAAACAATTAGGTTTATGCATAGAAAGCTGAAAAATCTGTACAATGTACTCACAGTTTTTCAGGATTGTTTGCACTGCACACTTCAGCATGGCCATTGCAAACACACTGCCCACCGATGCTGATATCCTTTATGCTATAATAATACTATAGAACAGAAAAGCGAACGTGTCAGTTTTACTAAACCCCAACGTAAACTTTCCTTTCCTAACCTTTAACACACATCTGTATTGACCCCGCTTCCTTCCATCCTGTACTCCTGAGCCTCCCTCAGCACAAAAGGGAGCCACGTTTGGGTGTAACTTTTCTTACAAAGCAAATACATTCCCCAAACAAATTGAATAGCCCACTGCTGAATTTGTCCATTTTTAAAAATCAAATGCTTTAAATGCACGGAGGGAAATGACCTCGGACAAGAATCGTACCCTACAGCCTTTGGGAAAGGGATTAAGTGCTTCCTAGTTTCTCTTTTTTTTTAATGTAAATCTGAGTTCCATAAATTGGACATATCTGTTTACCAAAAAACATCATTTTTATAACAAAAATTTTGTAACTACTGTGTTTAGGCTTCAGGAAAGGAGAGAATATTCACAAAGATGGATCAGATACAGCGCTGAGACTGGCAGGACACGCTAGCAGTTGCGGAAGCCTTGCTAGGTCAGGGTTAATCAAAGCCAAAGGCAGAGGTTCAAGCTCCAAAAGGCCAGACAGTTTCAGACCCAGCTGAGGCTCGGTCCCTAGACCAGGCCAGCGGTATGCATAGGCCATCTCGTGGACCAGGCATGTACCCAGCACGGTGGAGGCCTCTCCACTTGGGACCGTAGGTGGCCCCATCCGCCAGCTCCCTTACTTCTCAGACTTGGCAGGAGGCACAGGACTCAGTAAGGAATTCAGAGGGTGTGAAATCATCTTTCTCATTGAGGTCAGGCCACCAGTGAGAATATCGGTCAGTGAGGAAGTCTGTGAATTCACAGGGACAAGAGGGGTTTTGTATCTTTTTGTTGTTGCTGAGATTAGTCATCCTAAACCTCCCCACGGTCACTCAGGGCTGGGGTTCTGTTCTGATCTCCTCCCTAAAAGCTGTTAAGTGTCTTAGCTTCCCGGCAACGTCTTACTTAGTCTAAAGGCATCAACAATCCCTCTTGTTAATATGGATAAAATTCATTATTGGAGGGGTTCCGTGACAAGTTCACACTCAGAAGCTTTCATGCTGATGACCACAGAAATTTCTCTCTAAACGTGGGTTAGGGCAGCAGCGGCGAGAGAGAAGCCCTCCATCAGCCTTCACCCCAGCACACATGATACGTGTGATAGGACACCTGGTATTCCGGCTCCTCCACTTAAAGAAGCAACCTAGACCGCTGGGGAGGGAATGTCAAGATTATATATGTGATGCACTCCACAAAAAATTACTTAATAGAGAAGACTACGTTCACCTAAGTGAAAAGAAATCTACATACATACGAGTACCAATCTTGCACCCTAAAAAGACAAAAAAAAAGTGGTGAGGTACATTTGTGGCGAGGCTCCAAAACACCTGGAGGAATGGAAACGCAGTCTGGCTACAGTTGACCAGAAAGCCCGCCTCCCCCTTGTAAACTGCGTTCTTGGATCCAGTTGTAGTTCCCATATACAACGGCTCAGAGGGAGCTAAGGGGGCTTAAAGAGTCAGAAAACAGGCCACCTACACTCCAGATGACTGACCTTCTTGGAAAATGCTCAAAACTGTAGCAAAACCTAACTTTTCTCTCTCCCTTCCTTTCCCAGCTCCCTGACTTACTTCCCTAAGAAGCCAAACTCTATAAGGTAAGCTGGCATCTTCCATTCACCCTCCCGGGTCCACTCTCCACCCCTCTCCACCCTGCCCTTTGCCCTGGGGATAAACTTTATGGGATGACAAGGGCCTCTTGCTCTCTGGCCTCCTGTTAGGTTTGACCATTGGGAGGAACTGGGAGGGAATCAGAGGGTGGGAGAAGAGTGAGCTCGGGGTATTTATTCTGCTGGTTCCCTCTGTGCCCAGGCGACAGGGTACCGTCCTGACACTGAGAATAAACGATGTTCTTCTAACCCTAGTGGAGAGTACTGCCGCTCACCAATGCCCACACACCTCTGCTTTGGCTCGATTACATTACCCAGCCTCCTGCATCTCCGCGGGGCTCTACGACCAGTTCCTGCCAATGGAAGTGAGCTCTGTGGTTACGAGATTGTTCCTCCCTATGCTCTTTCTCTCTTCCCTCATCTGCTGACCAGGTGCAGGAGGGGCAGAGGAGGACCCTGAGGTCCTACAGGATGGCTGTGCCTCTACAGAGAAACAGCCTGGTTCCCTGAATAACTGTGTGGAGCTGATCCCACCTGCTGACCCACATTAGACCGTGACATGAGCAAAAAATTAACCTTTATTGTGTTCGCCTCTGAGACTTGGGGATTATTTGTTATAACAGCAGACTAATACCAGGATGGCTGTCCTCTTTTGCCTTTCATCTTCTCTGAATATGATCTGTCTTTAACCACCAAACTTCTAAGCTATACCTAATATTTCAGACAAGAACAACTCTTACGCCTATGACATTACTGGCTATAAAGTTTACTTGAAGGAGTTCGAGGCAATGAATTTGATAAGCAAACAAGGTACCAAAAGCTGCTGTCTTGGCATGTCAAAGCACTACTCACCCGCCGAGTGACGGTTGGATCTCTCTGTGCTTTGGAGATGAGGTGTCCAAGAAGAGTGTTGGTTCGGAGAAAACGCAGGCGGATGTTCGTCGCCTTGGTGAACTCCCTCAGGGTGTGAGAGAAAGTAAAATTTTTTGCACCTGGACGACCATTTATCAAGGACACCACAACCTAAAAGAACCACACACACATAGAGGGGGAAAAAAGTCCTTTTATCAAAATTTAGCTGCAAGTAACTAAAAATAACTCACATGCCCCCAAACACTTACTTGGTTTCTTTGAGTCATTAGATGTTTCAAAACCTGGGCTCTCAGGTTTTGTAAATCATTTCATTTACAAACCCTTTGTTCTATCACTGTCATTGTGGGGCTATACACACTATGAAATGTTCAAAGTATAACATTAAAATCTACAAATATAAAGAAACAATTTTTGTCAAGCTGCATCAAAGAAACAAAGCTAAAGTAATCTAAAATCCCGAAAGAGGGTGAAAAAAGGAAGTCTTTGGATATAAAGTTGACAGTGAACAGGACAAAAAAAAATCTATATAAAACCCAGGCTTAGGTTTTTTTTTTTTGGCCACACCGTGCAGCATGCGAGATCTTAGTTCCCCGACCAGGGATCGAACCTGCACCCCCTGCAGTGGAATCGCGAAGTCTTAACCACTGGACCGTCAGGGGAGTCCCCCAGGTTTTGTTTTAAAGCTTGAGGCGATGAAGTCCAAGTCCCAGCCAGTTACTGAGACATGAAACACTGACCGATCACTGGAAGACACTAGATACAGCTGCTCAAGAAAGATCTCTCTACCTAAGGAGAACGAGACTGACACCCTTTAAAGAAGTTCATTTGAAACTCACTCCATGGGATGCTTCTCTGATTTTCCCCACTCTCTTTTCTCATCTTCCCTAACAACAGCCTGGCTGACTTCATAAGGACCACATGCAACCCCAATGAGACAGCAATTGTTTTCTCCCCTACAAATGATTCCCATCCTGCCAAAAAGGATCAGGGATTAGTTCTGCCACCAACCCCTCCTCTCCCCACTCTTACGGGAGGTAATGTGCTTGTGAAGCAGTGGGAGCGTTCTTTACCACAATCACCAGTGACCCACTTTCTAAATAGTCCACCAGAAAAAAGAGTTCAAGACCTGTGGGCCGTGAATCCAGAATCCTGAATTCCCAAGGAAAATTAGACCTCAAATAGAATTTGCAATGTCAATTATACCTCAATTTAAAAAACAAGATTTCCAACCCAACTCAATCTGGGAGTCTTCGATGTGATTCCTTTCCATCTATGTTAGATTTCCTCGAAAGTGCAAGTTTCACAATTATGAAAAATGTGGCATCTTCATGTTCACTTCTGAGTCTTATCTCTCAAGGCCTCCCAAATCTACTTACCTCACCATTCTCCAATGGCACGATCCGGGAGTAATCAGTAGTACAAAGTACATCATCGTCTCGCGTGATCGCCCTATTTGCTTCCTGTCCAAACTGTTCCAAACAGTCTACTTTAGAATCTAGGAAGGAAACATGTTAGTACTGTAAAATAAAATATTATCATCTTGCTGTAAATCCCTTAAGAAATCTTATGTTTACTTAAGAATATACATGAAAAGGGGAAGAACAGAGAAGCATTTAAGATTTTTAGACAGAAGCTTAGAATGAAATTCTTAATTCACGAAAGAAAATACCAAGCCATTTCAGGCCACGTGACTTTCAACAGAAATGTCTGGAGATACGGTTCTAAATCCTCATTCCTCATTAGGCAAGTTTACCCTCTAAGGAGCATTCCTGGAAAACCCAATGCCTTTGTAAGCCAAATTCCTGTCCACCTCAATTTGTCACAGGGTTCAGAGACCCAGACATTCTTCATTAGTGAAAAACACAAGGTCAAGGTAAGTAATGTGAAAGGCAGGATCCATAAAGGTGGAGCTTAGTTCCTAATTCTACATAAAAGGAAATGGGCTGGGACTTCCCTGGTGGCGCAGTGGTTAAGACTCCGCGGTCCCAATGCAGGGGGCCTGGGTTTGCTTCCTGGTCAGGGAACTAGATCCCACATGAATTGCCACAACTAAGAGCCCGCATGCCTCAACTAAGGAGCCCGCCTGCTGCAACTAAGACCCGGCACAACCAAATAAATAAATAAAATATTTTTAAAAATAGGGACTTCCCTGGTGGTGCAGTGGTTAAGAATCCGCCTGCCAATGCAGGGGACACAGGTTGGATCCCTGGTCCAGGAAAATCCCACGTGCCGCGGAGCAACTAAGCCCATACGCCACAACTACTGAGCTCTCGTGCCACAACTACTGAAGCCCGTGCGCTTAGAGCCCGTGCTCCACAACAGAAGCCACCAAAATGAGAAGCACACGTACTGCAACAAAGAGTAGCCCCCGCTCGCAGCAACTAGAGAAAGCCCACATGCAGCAACGAAGACCCAATGCAGCTAAAAATAAATAAATACAATAAATAAAATTTTTAAAATATATATATATTAAAAAAAGGAAATGGACTGAAGCTATGGCCCAGTTATAGGTACACTGCTTCCCCCTAAATAGTAGCAAGAACCATTATCATAAGAGGTGTTTCAACCCCAGTTATACACGTGTATCCTTGGAATTCAAGCAAGCGCGCTTGAGAAATAGGGATGTTCCAAGGGTAACCTAGAAAGTTAAAATTGACCAGCCCCTGACTAGCCACACTGAGAGACTAATTTTCTACTTAAACCCACAGTTTTGATCTGCTGCCAATAATTCAAACCCCTCATAACATGGTAGGCTAGATTACTTACGAGCAAAATATTGCCAAGGTGAGTAGGTGCTTCCGAAGTCAACAGATCTTTCCAAGACCCAAAGATCAGGGCGAGGAGAATTTGCAAATTTGATTAAAATATAGGCCACCTGGAAAAGCTGATAAAGCAAAGGACATACAGTTACTCAAGTCGCCGCATCTGTCCACACCCTCCATCATCTCTATATGATGCTGGTTCCCAAGGCAACACATCTAGCCACACCTCTCCCAAGATCCAGATCCCATTTCTAACTGCCTACTGGACATCTCTAATTGGATGCAGCCTCTCAAGCTTATCATGCTCAAAACCAAAATAATCATTTTTTCTCTTTCCACCGAATCTATGCATTAATCTTTGTCACATCTTAATCATTATACCCTTGAATTTCAACCAGGCTACACAGCACCTTCAAGTCTGTACATTCAGAGAAGTCTGATGTCAAACAACCATCGTCGTGGGCTAAGCTCTTCCATGAGCAAGAGCCGGTAGTGCAGCCCTGAGCGTCTCCCGCGAGTGACACGGCCCTGGTTCCAGATCTTGGAGAGCTCACGGCTGCAGACCTGAGACCTGAGCGGCCGCTTGGTAGAGTGTAGCACCTCCTTCTCCTGTGCCATCTCCACTCAGCCCCTCTTTTCCTGATTTCTCTCCCTCTTACTGATTTTCTTGTTCATCCTCATCACTCTTTGCCCACGGCCAGGACAATGCAAACGTATGGGAGACATGAAGCGCGGCTTTGGTCCAGTTTCTTCATCCTCCCGCTCTTGAATCCCAGTATGCCTCCATGATGGACCCCAGGAGTCCCTGCAGTCCACTCCCACCCCCTTCCCTCAAAACTTATATCTGGCTTGACTTGTGAACCCTGAGAGTCTATATGCTTAGCAAAGTGCCTAGTATGAGTTCATTGTTCATGACAATGAACATGGGTGTTAAACAAATCTGCTAACATGTTAAGAACTGGGGATTATCCCCACCCGCCCACTCCCCAACCACAAGGAAGAGATTCCACAGTGACTTTCAGAAGAAGACTCTGCCACCTTATTAACTAGCCCTGTAGAGCCATTTGAACAATGAGCTCATCTAGTTAGAGAGAGAGGCAGTACTCAGACCCTGTGGGATCCTTTTATTTCTTAGGGGAAAAAAATAAGGGATTTTCATCTGTATATTTTTCACATACAATAGTATGGTAAGAGTCATATATATATATATATATATATATATTTTTTTTTTTTTTTGCGGTACGCGGGCCTCTCACTGCTGTGGCCTCTCCCATTGCGGAGCACAGGCTCCAGACGTGCAGACTCAGCGGCCATGGCTCATGGGCCCAGCCACTCCGTGGCATGTGGGATCTTCCCGGACCGGGGCACAAGCCCGCATCCCCTGCATCGGCAGGCGGACTCTCAACCACTGCGCCACCAGGGAAGCCCCCATATATATTTTTTAAAGTCTCAGAGCTACTAGTTGATTGTGAATGTTCCCAACTCGTCACTAGAAGCCAAAATCTCTAGGGCAATGGTTCTCAAATTTTAGTCTCAAGATACCTTTACATTTTTAAAAATTATGGAGGACTTTCAAAAGCTTTTCTTTACGTGGGCTATATCTATTAATTAAGAAATACCATATTAAAAATTAAGGCTGAGAAATTTTTAAAATACATACTACTAATTCATTTAAAATAATAAACCATTACATGTTAACATAAATACCATATTTTATGAAAAAAATACTATATTTTCCAAAACACAAAAATTATAGTGAGAAGAATAGCTTTGATTTACATTTTTTAAATCTCTTTCAATGTCTGCCTTCATAGAAAACAGCTGGATTCTCATAGCCACTTCTTCAGTTTGTTGTAATACGTTGTTTTGTTTGAAGTATTTGAAGAAAATCTGGCCTCCCATAGATCTGTAATAGGAAAAAGGACCTAAGAGTTTGTGGACCTCCTGAAAGGTCTTGGGAACCCCATGGGTTCTCAACCACACTTTGAGAACCACTGATCTTGGTCACAGAGATTATCCTTTGCTCTAAGAAGCCCCTTTGCTTACTTCTCTGTGGAAGGAAGAATTGTCACACCAATTAGTGAAAACCTTAAGTTCAGCCAGTTTTGTCTCAAACACTTGCTCTTTGATCTTGAAAAATCTGCTTCCCTGGGTTCAGATTAACGCTCTCAGATTGTCTACCCATCCTTGGAAAAAAATGATCCAACCTCATGTAAGGTAGCAGGATACAAAATTAATGTACAGAAATCTCTTGCATTCCTATACACTAATGACAAAAAATTTGAAAGAGAAATTAAGGAAACACTCCCATTTACCACTGCAACAAAGAGAATAAAATACCTAGGAATAAACTTACCTAAGTAGACAAAAGACCTGTATGCAGAAAACTATAAGACACTGATGAAAGAAATTAAAGATGATACAAACAGATGGAGAGCTATACCATGTTCTTGGATTGGAAGAATCAACTTTGTAAAAATGACTGTACTACCCAAGACAATCTACAGAGTCAATGCATCCCTATCAAACTACCAATGGCATTTTTCACAGAACTAGAACAAAAAAGTTCACAATTTGTATGGAAACACAAAAGACCCTGAATAGCCAAAGTAATCCTGAGAAAGAAAAATGGAACTGGAGGAATCAGGCTCCCTGTCTTTAGACTATACTACAAAGCTACAGTAATCAAGACATTATGGTAGTGGCACAAAAACAGAAATATAGATCAATGGAAAAAGATAGAAAGCCCAGAGATAAACCCACGCACCTATGGTCCCTTATCTTTGATAAAGGAGGCAAGAATATACAATGGAGAAAAGACAGCCTCTTCAACTGAGAAAACTGGACAGCTACATGTAAAAGAATGAAATTAGAACACTTCCTAACACCATACACAAAAATAAACATAGGCAGAACACTCTATGACATAAATCACATCAAGATCCTTTTTGACCCACCTCCTAGAGAAAGGGAAATAAAAAGGAAAATAAACAAATGGGACCTAATGAAACTTAAAACCTTTTGCACAGCAAAAGAAACCATAAACAAGACAAAAAGACAACCCTCAGAATGGGAGAAAATATTTGCAAACAAAGCAACTGACAAAGGATTAATCTCCAAAATATACAAGCAGGTCATGCAGCTCAATATCAGAAAAACAAACAACCCAATCCAAAAATGGGCAGAAGACCTAAATAGACATTTCTCCAAAGAAGATATACAGATTGCCAACAAACACATGAAAGGATGCTCAACATCACTAATCATTAGAGAAATGCAAATCAAAACCACAATGAGGTATCACCTCACACCAGTCAGAATGGGCATCATCAAAAAATCTACAAACAATAAATGCTGGAAAGGGTGTGGAGAAAAGGGAACCCTCTTGCACTGTTGGTGGGAATGTAAATTGATACAGCCACTATGGAGAACAGTACGGAGGGTCCTTAAAAAAACTAAAAATAGAACTACCATATGACCCAGCAATCCCACTACTGGGCATATACCCAGAGAAAACCATAATTCAAAAAGAGACATGTACCCCAATGTTCACTGCAGCTCTATTTACAATAGCCAGGACATGGAAGCAACCTAAGTGTCCATCGACAGATGAATGGATAAAGAAGTGGCACATATACACAATGGAATATTACTCAGCCATAAAAGGAAACAAAATTGAGTTATTTGTAGTGAGGTGGATGGACCTAGAGTCTGTCATACAGAGTGAAGTAATACAGAGTGAAGTAAGTCAGAAAGAGAAAAACAAATACCATATGCTAACACATATATATGGAATCTAAAAAAAAAAAAAAGGTTCTGATGAACCTAAGGGCGGGACAGGAATAAAGATGCAGACATAGAGAATGGACTTGAGGACACAGGGAGGGGGAAGGGTAAGCTGGGACGAAGAGACGAAGTGAGAGTGTAGCATTGACATATATACACTACTAAATGTAAATTAGATAGCTAGTGGGAAGCAGCTGCATAGCACAGGGAGGTCAGCTCGGTGCTTTGTGACCACCTAGAGGGGTGGGATGGGGAGGGTGGTCGGGAGACGTGAGAGGGAGGGGAGATGGGGATATATGTATATGTATAGCTGATTCACTTTGTTATACAGCAGAAACTAACACAACATTGTAAAGCAATTATACACCAATAAAGATGCTAAAAAAAAAAAAAAGCTAGTTAGGAATTGTAAGGTACTCTGAAAACCATAAAGCAATACCTAAAGGAAAGAGAAATAATTTCCAGAATACATGTACCATTATTACATAGTGAAGGAATTCATAGGAAATCCAAGAACTCCCAGTTTAGAAAATCAGAAGAAATATATTTCCCTAAAGACTGCACATCTCTCTTAGACCACATCAAAATAAGACTGCTTTTAGATATGTAAGAGAGAATACAAATGAAACATTTTTGGGCTTCCCTGGTGGCGCAGTGGTTGAGTCCGCCTGCCGATGCAGGGGACACGGGTTCGTGCCCCGGTCCGGGAAGATCCCACATGCTGCGGAGCGGCTGGGCCCGTGAGCCATGGCCGCTGAGCCTGCGCGTCCGGAGCCTGTGCTCCGCAACGGGAGAGGCCACAACAGTGAGAGGCCCACCTACCGCTAAAAAAAAAAAAATTTTTGGATACAGGAATCATTTAAAACATTCTTAATCTCTTCCATCAAAATCCTATAATCATAGCATGTCCCCTGAAAACCCTATTTATTTAATAGTGTGTGACCTAATGGCTACTATGTTCTAGGTACTATGTCAAGCACCTCAGAAACATTCTCACAATGAAAGTGGGATTTTATTAACCCCACTTTACAGATGAGGAATGTGTGACTTCGAGAGGTGAAATAATGTGTCCACATCTTGCAGGTGTAAAAGTCCACCACCTTTGTATATTCTACTCACTGATCATTAGCAATGCCACTGAACCTGATAGATACTTAATATTTAACCTGTTTCATCCTGGGGAAAATAACTGTCAAAGAAGTTCTAAACATCTTTATTTCCAAATATGCTAGAAGTCCATTACAGGGAGCCCAGAGGTAGGGAGCTATGTGATAATACATCTCGATGGTTATTTGAGCGCGTTGGTTTCTAAAGCTGCACTTTCTGCTAGTACAAATCCCCATAAATGAAATAGCCTTGGTAGCTCAGAGGGCACCTCTCTTTGTTTTGTTTCATCCTGTCTGAGATAACATGTGATCCCTTTAAGGCAGCACATCAGTTAAAATTCCCACATCTAGCAGCAAGGGGAGGCATGCCACAGTGTGTCCCCTCTGCATGTTACATAAACCTGCCACCCGGACCTAATTTAATAAGCTCTGGGATTCCACCAACTCATCTTCCAGCACCTACCAGACAGGACTTTCCACTCCAAAATGCCTCCCCCCCATTTTCATCTTAGGAACTTGATTCTGAGATTCCTCTGCACAGGATTACGTGTCCTGACACTGGAAGGCTGCCTTTCATTCTCGTTGAGCCCATCTGCACTGACAGACCCTGTTTCTCTCTCCCTACCACTGTGGTGCAACTTGCAGTGGCTTCTTGCCAAGCACTCCAGCTCTGCAGCCAATCTCCCCTCGATGTATAGATTCAAAATGGTGCTGAGAGGCGGCCTCCGGAGTGGGTTCACAGGGGGTTCACGCATGTTAAACCAACAGGTATGGATTTATTCTCTTCTACTTGATAATTTTAAATGCTGTGCCTTCTAAATGGCTCCTTCTGTTAAACCCCTGTTATCAGTTACTTATGTTTGCTCTTGGATCACTCAACATACTTCAAAGCACGCCTGAGTGACACTTGAGATGCATGGATGTAAATGAGGGCCCTTTACGAAACAAGAAAGCACCAGGCAGTGGAGTCACTAGAAGCAGAAAAGCAAAGGCCAAGCTGTGCATTTTCGGAGAAATAACGTTTGGGAGTTAAGGTAAGGAGGGAAAAGTGACCGGGAAGGACTGAGCTGTCATCCTCTCTCCACATGCTTCTGAAACAAGCTAAAGATGGCTTGGCCTTTGCCGATGAGCATTTAGATGGAGGTACAAAGTAGCCTTTTAAATAGTGTCTTAATGAAGCAGATAATAGTCATAAAAGGTGCAGCAAGAGGCACTTTGACTTCAAAAGCCTTCAGGGGGAGCAGGTGAGACAAGCCAGCCCTTTCTGTTCCTCATGATCGTCATGCTGAAGCCTCTGAGATTCCAGCTCCTACAGCCCAGTGTCTATCTCATTCCATGGCCTTCCCAGATGCAGGTAGTAGCTGTTCAATAAATGCCATGAATGAATGGATGAATATTAAAGTTGTGCAGTCACCACCGAGTTTGGGAAGTGGGCACCAGTTAGCACCGTTGGGTGCCATGCTCGGCAGTGGACTGCTAATGGCAGAGGAGAATCAACTCCTGGTGGCAAATCTTTGCTCTGCCGCCCACCAGCCATGTGACTCGTCTATCACTGAAGCATTTTGCGACTTTATTTCCTTGTGCATAAAATAATAACATAAAACAATCGAAAAAGATATTTAAGTACATAGGTGAGGGACAGTAGTGTCCACTTCATACAAATCTTACATCCTCCATCTAAAAGAGCACTTACTATGCTCTGTGGCATATATGTGTTTTCATATGTCATTTCCACTAGACTGACATCTTTGTGTCTCAATCACTCCTGTCTCCTCAGAGTAGATGCTTAATAAATGTCATTGAATTGTAATGAAATTTAATAAATGGGACATGTGAAACTGCAAAACATTATGCACATGTATTTAAAGTCACATCCAAAATTAGCTTCTTACTCAACTAAACAGCACTCTCTCTCCTCCAAAAGAGTCTAAGTTATAATGTGAAATAAATCTATTATCATAGCCTTATAATTTGATAAACATACTGTTCCACAATGCAGTGTTTCCTGATTTGCTTCTTCCAACTTTTTATTTTGCATAATTTTCAAACCTATAGGAAAGCTCAAAGAACAGTACAATGAATATCCCTACACTTTTCGCTTAGATTCACCAAATGTTAACATTCTGCCACATTCGTACTCTCTCTCTCTCTGTCTACACAACACACACACACCTTTGAAAGCAAGTTTCAGACATCATTATGCTTCAACCCTAAATATTTCACCATGTACCTCCCAAGAACATGGACATTTCTTCTACATAAACTCAACATGTTGATGCCTAGGAACTTTTACCATTCATACAAAAATCTTACATAACACACTGTACATATTAGAATTACCCTGATTCTCTTAATACCGCCCATTGCATTTTTCCAATCCGGGATGCAATCAAGGATTATATATAGCATTTACTTGCCAAGTCTCTTGTCTCCTTTAATCTAGAGCAGTCCTCCCACGATTTTTCTTTCCTGACATTGGCATCTTTCCATAACAGAATGTTCCCCCATCTGAATGTGTTTGATTATTTTCTCATCATCTGATTCAGGGTAAACATCTTGGCAGGATTACTACCCATGGGACATCCTCTTCTCATGGCATCATGCCAGAGAGCACGGGATGCCAGGTTGTCCTGTTATCAGTGTTGCTATGTTTGATCACTTGCTTGAGAAGATGTACACCAGATTTCCCCTTTACGAAGTTATCTTTCTACCTTTGTCATTAATAAGTAACCCATGGAGAGACATTTTGAAACACTTATTTTTATTAACTAAATTACAAACGTTCCTACTATCCGTGTAAAAATACAATTAAGAGTCAAGAAAAATAAGTCCCAAGATACAGAATCAAACAGTTATAGTTCCTTTAAGGCTGATGCCCATTTGAAAATCTTATCTAATGAGTTAATTTTATAAAAACTTTTAAAAATATTTATTTATTTATTTGGTTGCACTGGGTCTTAGTTGCAGGCTGGCTCCTTAGTTGTGGCATGCGAACTCTTAGTTGCAGCATGCATGTGGGATCTAGTTCCCTGACCAGGGATTGAACCCGGGCCCCCCGCATTGGGAGCGCAGAGTCTTAACCACTGCACCGCCAGGGAAGTCCCTATAGAAACTTTTTAACTGAGAAGGAAATATGCAGGTCAAGTGGAATTAAACTCCATTTTAGTAAACTTGTGTGAAAACTTCTTATAAAATGAAGTACAATCCTCATTAAACGATCAAGGCCAGTGATGAAAATACGACTCAGCTGGCCTGAAAAAGGATCCTTTTAATCCTGGTGCGAAGAGCACATCGGCCAATGGCTTGGCGAGGGCACTTCTTTCTTTCGGGTTTATCATCACCCTGTCCTATAAAACCCAGAACCTGGCACCATCGAAAAGAGTGTGCTTAGGAGGAAAGTCACTGTGTCCTTCAGGTCCTCTTACTGTTTCCCAAAAGCACCTGCTCACCGTTGAGGGAAGGTCGATCATTCCAGAAACTTACAGGAAGGGACTCAAGAGGTCCCAGGTCAATCTCTCACCCAGGGTAAGAACCTTCACGCTAGAATCTCCTTTTGAGAGGAAAGGAGACCCACTGCATTGCTAAGTTTGGGTCACTACACGTTTCCTCGCTGTCCTGAAAACTTTTCCTCATAATTCCCCCACTTACCCTTTGGGGTAGCACAGATTTCTACCATTTATCCCACATGACAGTGAGAATTTGGGTTTCCCAAATTTAAATTTAAATACCCAGAATTTAAATACCCAGAATTTAAATACCAACACCACATCTCCCTAGGTTCTTTTTAATGAATTAAGATTCAAGTCAGCAGGAGGCAAGGATTAGTGTAGGAACTGGAAAGGGGAAGAGAATTAAAGTATCTCACTTCCTCATTAAAAATAACTACAATAACCTGAGAAATAAAAATCCTGAACCAAAATCGAGTCTAAAGTGTTGGATCACTCCAATAACTTGGAAAATGACAAGCCCGCTATTTTTTAATGGAAGATTTCAAGAAAAAAATCAAAAGACAAGGAGAAGGTGAAACATTTGCATCTGTATTTTATGACTGATGAATTCTTAACTCTGGAGGAAAAAAGAGATTGAAGACATATAGCATGGTTTTCAGTCCTTGTGGACATTATTATTCCCCAAGTAGACTCAAAGGGCAGAGCTTGAAACTAACATATGTTACTCAAGAGCATTTTATCCACAACTAACAATTTACAGATAGATTTGGTGGTGATTTAAAATAAGTTGAAGCCCACTGGAATCCAAGAACTGAGCTCAATTTCACAATGAAGTCCAATATTTTATCCAACGCTTTACAGCTACACTCAACTGACAGGGAATCTTTTTTTTTGTCCAGGACCTGATTCTCCCTATAAAACTCACTTGCCCTCATTCACGCTTTTTTTTTTTCTAATTTATAATAAAATTGAGTATGACATTTACTTCACTCACTGAACTGATAAACAGCCGAAGAATTTGTCTGACAAACTATAAAGGACAAGGGAAATGATAATCTTGTTCTTCCAAGGCAAAGAGATTTAACTAACTCAACTTTCGTAACGAGCAAACCAAGTTATCTAATTCCTCCTTTAATCTATCTAAATTTTTTTAACTCAACAACTCCTAAAAAACATATTGATTTCTACAGGGGACTCACACTGTGATAAAGTTCAGCAAAGTATCTGCTCAATGATGATTTACCCTAAATCAGATTCTAAAGGATGTTATTTCTCATCATTTTTCATAAATGAGTCCACATCCTTCATAATGTTCTAGTCCTCCTCTTGGCCAATATCTTTCTCCCTAAAGGGTATTCTCATTTCTAGCCTGCACTGGTAATGGTCCTTTCCT
Source organism: Delphinapterus leucas (assembly GCF_059928025.1). Taxonomy (NCBI): domain Eukaryota; kingdom Metazoa; phylum Chordata; class Mammalia; order Artiodactyla; family Monodontidae; genus Delphinapterus; species Delphinapterus leucas. The sequence continues at coordinate 40,043,589 of NC_143142.1, read as the reverse complement.
AATTTCAGTCACATCTCTTCCTTTCTCCCTGTGACATCTTTCCTGAGATTTAGCATCCAGGGCTAAATCTGAGTGTTACCTAAAGCTAAAATTTTCCTTTTGGCTGTGTTTCCATTGCTCTTATTAATGGCAGGGCACTTTGGAGACCTTTTTGACAATAGCTGTGCATATCTGTAAAGCATAATGCTGGTCACTTAAATTGACTCAGCATAGTCATTTCTATTAGTCAGCTTTTTTTTTTTTTTTTGGAATGAGGTTTAGGCTGAAGTGTGGTTTCAAATCAGCTGGGCTATAGATTAAATATTTGTCTTAGAACTTGTCCTTTGGCCAAAAGTTGTCCTTACTTTCTGAACACTAAATTCCCTAGCGTGGCAGTTCTCCAAATGGATGGTATCACCATCTGGGGTATTTTATTGGTTGTCACAATAACAAACCCAAATAAGGAGAGAGACCATGCACCTGAAGAGGCATCAACCTCCACCCTGAAGAAGATCACTGCCAGTTCTGGGTGAGGAGGCTGGAGAAAGGGCCCAGTTGGAGGTTTTGTCTTTTGTCTGTTGGACTTTTGAGGATCCAAATGCCCTTCCCACCTTATGAATCCTGCTGCACCTCCACCTTTAGAAGCTGAAAATTCCAGTTTTTCCAGCTCTCCTGGCAGGTAAGGCAGCACGGGTACCTGACCCAGGCTCAGTGAATTGGATGTCTCCTTCTGAGATTTTGCATCTAGAGCAAATGATACAAAAAGGCAGGGACACTGAAGAATTGTTTCTAGAAGCAACAAATGTGGCAGCCCCCTCTGGCTTCTGGGGACAGTGGTTGACCCCAGCAGGGAGATACTGAGTCCAGGATCCGGGCTGACTGTGTCATCACCAGCTGCAGCAACCAGCATTCAGCCGCAGCTCTGTCCTCACAGAGGGACCTGTGGTTCTGACTGAGCTGCCTCATTTGCTTCTGGCCACTTCCTGAACCTGATTCTCCACGATCCTTAGATCCTCACCCACTACCCCACGTCCTCTCCTTCCACCCTCAAAGGTGACTTTTTCTCTTTCACCAGTAAAATTAGAACTATCGAAAAGGAATCCCTTGCCTTCCCATCCCAAATCCATGAGCACTTCTGCATCTGCACATCCTCCTCCCTTCCCTCTGGACCAATGGAACAGGAGCCTCCTCCCTCTGCGCTCGGGATCTCATTCCCCTCATGCCTTCTCTTGGATCCTTCCCATCAGCTTTTATCTTAGGTATTTATTTCTTAATTAAAGTACAGTTGACTTACAATATTCTATTAGTTTCAGGTGTACAACATAATGATTCAATACTTTTATAGATTATATTCCTTATAAAGTTATTATAAAATATTGGCTATATTCCCTATGTTGCACCTTACACCTTTGATTGTTATTTATTTTATACCCAGTAGTTTGTACCTCTTAATCCCCTTTTCCTATCTTGCCCCTACCCCACCCCCTTCCCAACGGTAACCACTAGTTTATTCTCTGTATATGTGAATCTGTTTCTATTTTATTATATTCACGCGTTTCATTTTTTAAACTGCAACTATTAGTGAAAACATATAGTGTTTGTCTTTCTCTGTCTGACTTATCTCACTAAGCATAATACCCTCCAACCATCAGCTTTCAACTGACTCTTCCATCCGAAGTCAAGAAAATTCCTCTCCCTCCATCCAAACCCTCCTCTAGGTCCACCTACCTCCTTCTTCCCGATGCAGCCACACTTCAGCAAAGGGTGGAGTGTCCCCCTTCCTCACCTCTCCTCTAATTCACCCAGAGTTCAGTTCTCAGCCTTCTCACCTCACTCCACGCTATTTCCATGTTACACCACTGACTCCCGATTTATACCTGTAGCACAGACTTCTCCCATAAGCTTCAGACCCAACAGCCTAGTTAATCTCCACGTGAGATACCTCACCACCACCTCAACTCAACGTGACCCAACTGAAGCCTCATCCTGGCCCTCTGGAGCCGCTGATTCCTGTGGAAACTGTAGGTCTCAATGCAGCTTTCCCCCCCTTCAGGGAGATATCTGTGTTTGATGCTTCCTGGAACACTGTACTTTTCCTTTAAAACACCCATCCCAGGAGTAATTAAATAAATACTCCTGGCTCAAGTGCACATGGCCTGTAAATACAGGATGTGAGCTTGATTATCCTGCCCACTCACGAACTGCAGCAGGAATACTCTGCTACAGGTAGCTGTAGGCCAGGCCAGGGCCCGCGCTTGGCCTGGATCAGGGTGATGCTGGTAGTCAGCCAAAGCCCTAAGGATTGCACTTGCTTGGCAGAAAACGGGATGCTCAAAGTCACTTTCACTGTGTTAAAAAGGTGCATCCCCAGCTGAACTCTCGGATCTGGACATGAGATGGCCTCCTGTGTCCCAAATGCTCCCACTTAATGCTCTGGCTCCCGCAAGGACCCCGAGCAGGCATCCTTCATAGCGGGGCAAATGGGAGGCCTGGGTGTGAAGGGTCAGAGTGGGGTGGGTGAGGGACAGTGGCTGGGCAGCGGACAGCAGTGTGGCCAGGCTGACGGGCACCAGGAGAACTGGAGAGTCCCGTGCCTGGCTCAGAATCAGTGGGGAACCAGATGACCTTGGGTGAGTGAGCTGAACTTTGAGCCTGAGTTTCCTGAAATCCAGCTCCTCCGGGCAAGACACTGTTAGGAACTAGGGCAGGGATTCAAGCCCGCCCCAGAGGGGATGAGAAGTGGAACACGAGCCAGGGAAGTGGGCAGGGCAGCCAGGCAGATCGTCCACCGCAGGTGGGTTAAACGGAAGAACTGGTCTGATCAGCTCCAGGCACGCCTGGTGGGCAGGGGCGCAGCCCACACCCGCTCTGCCCACTGGTGGAGAAGGGGACTGACGTGGGAAAAACACCTTAAGTGCCAGCAGGAACCATCCCATTAAAAGCAATCTGGCCACCTCGCCAGGAATGAGGTCTGGATCTGAAGATGGTAGACGGGGGTGAGCGGCCAGGCTCCGGAAAGGAGAGTCTGGAGGTGGAGGGTGTGTGGAGCCCCAAAGTTCCATCATCCAAATGCCACACAATGGCCTGCCCACCCCCTCGCTTCCTGGGGGGTCCACTTCTGCCCCTCCCCCACTCTCTTACTCCCTGGTCTTTCTTCCCCAATCTGGGGCCCCTTTTCTCCCCATACCCCAGAAGCTACACAGAGTCGGGAGGATTATACCATAAGGTTTATACCACCCGTCTTGCAAATGTGGAATACGACACTATTATAACACTAGGGACTAAGCGGGTTTTAAGGCATAGCTTAGAGCTCCTTATTTATAAATTTTTCTGGGAAAAAAAATGCAAAATAAGTTCTAAATATCTGATGTAACTTTTGGTGCACCTCATTTACACCCATATATGACTCCCCCAGGCAATATTCTATTAAATAAAATCAACGTGAAAGACAATCTAACTAATGACCCTACAAATACCAACCATGTAGTGGTGAGAAGCAAGGAAATAGATACACAGACACCATCAATGAATCTTCATAACATGAACATAACATGGCCAGTGTTGGGGCCAGAATGTCTCGCTCCAGGCTCTGAGCTGTGCAATCCGGGCGATTCCCTTCATCTTTTTATGCCTTGGTACCCTCATGTGTAAAAAGGAATAATAATAGTACTTAAAGTGGGAGTTTTTGAAAGGGCCCAATAAAAGGCATCCCTCTTCCCTATCTGGCTCAGAACCAATTGAGAAGTAAGACAAAGGAAGAAGGGCAATGGGGACAAAATATCACCTTTATTTCTGGTGAAGCTTATATTGGAGGACACAGGTTGTGTCTGCTGACGGTGACCTCCAGGTGAGATGTCCCGGGCCGGTGGCCCATGTGTCTCAGGCAGGAGAAGCAGAGAAGGGCACGTGCCTGCCTCTGGACATCTGCTCTCAAGGGACAGGACAGAGCCGTGCATGACCAGCTCCTGATTCACACTCACCACCCAGAAGAGGGGCCAGATAGAGGCTGGCAGCATGACCCAGGTGGAGGGAGGAATGTCGGTGACCACACCCCACAGAGGGCTGCTGTGAGGCGTTAAAGAGCCGATGGCCGGATTGCACTCAGCGCAGAGCCCGGCACATGTGAGGACCTAACCCGTGGAAGTAAGCGCATTTTAAGGGCACAAGTGTGCTTCAGATTAAGTAGCAAAAATGTTAGAACAGATGCTTGCGAAGGGCCATGGAACAGGAGTGGGAATTGAGGATGACGGGGGAAATAGAAGAATAAAGCACAAGAGGGGCATAGTTCATAACATGCTGTGCGCTCATCTCCAAGTGGGGACCATATCTCTAAAATCCTCCAACAACTGCTTCCCAAGGAGATAAGACAATACAAACCTAAATGGAACATCAGTCTTTAGTCATCACAAAATATATATTGCCTCCTGTCCTGGTCAAGTGACTTGGCAAAAATCTCAAGGAACCATTCGAAATGTCCACGAGCACCTTGCGCCCTGGTTCCAGGCTGGCAGCAGGAGTGGCCTCTTGCTCGGGAGGCGGGGAGATGCCCTGACCGGGGTGATCCTTATAAATGCAGACACCAGTGTGCACAGGCACCCTAGAAGGAATTGTTTTCTTGTGGTTTGGGCCGCCAGTAATGGAGAGGGTTTTTTTCTCTTCATTCCCACTGGCTAAGACACGTGGGTCCCTTCACTGCCAGACTTGCAAGGAAAGAAAGCTGATTCCACTTGAACTGCAATTCAACTAATGGGCCCCAGGGAATAAATCCACCCCAAATCTGGGAAAACACTCTGAGCTTGAAACTGTCCATTTGGACGGCTCGATCCCGCTCCTGCCTTACAGCTCCACGACCTTGTAACCTCTGGCACCTTCCTTTCTCGGTGTTCCTTTCAGGGTGGCAAGACCTTTCCATGAGCCAAGCCTGCGACTGGTCACTTCTTGAAACTGCTGGTGTGGGTGGGAGGGCACAAAGGCCTGAGGATGGGCACGTGGGGCTATCTCATCATCAGAATCGAAGTTTCTGTTCAGGGACTTCTAAAAGGAAATCCTTGCTTTTTTCTCCCCCATTCCAGGAAATCAGTGAGGGAAGCTCTGTGCACCCGCCTTTTGCTTTACGGTTAAGGACTTGAAGATGCTTAGAGTCACAGTCATTAGAATGGAGCCCGGTCCATCGGAGTGGACTGGTTGTGTTGCAGTGGCAAGACCAAAATCTCAGTGGTTCAAAACTATACATCTGTTTGCATCTCGTCCGTGTGACATGTCTCTTGAGGGTGGACCCGGCTCCATGTCCTCCCCACACAGGGACACAAACCAATGGAGTCCGTATGTCTGGAATGCCACTGAGGCAGGAAGGGAATGTGGTATGTCATGCACCAAGGCTGGTCCTGCCGCCAAACTTTCCTTCAAAGACACGGGCAGGTGCGGCCCTGTCTTGAGCCTGGAAGAAGAACTGGGGGGCTTCCCTGGTGGCGCAGTGGTTGAGAGTCCGCCTGCCGATGCAGGGGACACAGGTTCATGCCCCGGTCTGGGAAGATCCCACATGCCGCGGAGCGGCTGGGCCCGTGAGCCATGGCCGCTGAGCCTGCGCGTCTGGAGCCTGTGCTCCGCAACGGGAGAGGCCACAACAGTGAGAGGCCCGCGTACTGCAAAAAAAATTTAAAAAGAAGAACTGGGAATCCTGCTGAGCCAGGAACGCAGAGGGGCTGATGCTGAGAGGACCCTGGTTCAGGCCAATTTGGCCCTGCTGTTCCTGCTAAGTCGGAAATTAATGGTGGTGGAGGTTGAGATTTCAAAGGGGTTGGGTTCTTCCTTTTATCACCCAGGCTACCTACACTGGCCATAGAGGATGACAGTGGCTGAGAGAAGACAAGATCAATTCTGGACATTCGGCCAAACTAGGGGCAAAATGTCACTGCTGCACCCTCAGACTTAGGTGTGCATTAGAAGCACCTGGGGCTGTGTCACAGTGAAGATTCCCAGGCTACAATTCGAGACATTCCAGTTCAGTAGGTCTGCAGTGAGGCCTAGAAACAAGGCCAGCTGTACAATTTGCAGAGCTCAGAGCAAAATGAAAACACAGGGGTCCTTGGTTAAAGGCAGGAAAAAAGTGCTTTTAAAGGTACTAAAATATGCTTTTTCCTTTCTTCCACAGTTCCTCTCTTGACCTATCATGGTAACTTTTATTTGCTATTTAATGTTGCACTCCCTTGGGCAAGGGTGAATGCAGACCCGCACAGGGACCCCACTCTGCCACTGGCTGTGCACACGCCAGGATCCCCTCCTGACCGCTGCTGGGTGGACGTGACACACCGTGCCCTGGTCAAGGGCGAGGTCATTCTCCCCTTCCCTCCCCTTCTCATGGGCCCACCACCCAACTCACACAGACAGACGATCCCTAAGGGATTGGAACCTCCACACTGGGATGAGCTTGGTACCTGGATGCGGGATGGACAAGAGGCTCATCCCTGTCAAGTCGCCCATTTCTCTGCTAGCTTGGGATGGAGATAGCACCGCCCTGCCCCTCCTCCTCACGGTGTGCATGCAGCCAACCTTCCCTGCACCTGCTCCCAGACCCCAGACAAAGGGTGGCAGGGTGGGGTCAGGGAGGAAGAGGATTGGAGGAATCGAGGCACCACGACTTGGGGGAGCAGGTGGCCTAGAACCTGTCTGGGAGGCAGGATGGCCCATGAGCCAGCACACACTCCGTGATGGACTGGACTTCACTTACAAAACACAAACTCAAACATAAAGTTATTAAGGATTTCAAGACGGCATTAAGCCCCAAGCTTGGGTCCCCCTTCTTAGCACAGGGATTCAAGAACCAACTCTGAGAAGCACTGACTTAAAGACAGACTGACCCAGTTGAAGCAGGTAATCAAGACAGGTCCCAGCACCCAGGAGAGGGACAAAAGTGTTGCAACTGAGAGCTGGTGCCGCTCCAGGCAGGAAGTCTCCCTGTGTTCTAGAATTAGATCTCAGGGGCCCAGCCACAGACTAAACGCTCTCACATAACTGATGAAAGAGAAGAAGACTCTCAAAATCCAGACAGACCATCGTGATGAACTCGTAGGGTAAGCAGCCACTCTGGTTTGCCTGGGACTGTCCTGGTTTTAGTAACAAAAATCCTGCATCCCAGAAAAGCCCTTAGTCTCCAGCAAAGTGGGACGGTTGGTCACGTTATGACCAGGCCTAGTACTGACCCAACGAACTCCTTTTTATCTTTGAAAGACCAGTGGAAAGGCTGCTGCCTTGTGAAATCATCCCCACGCTCCCCAAGCAGAGGTCGTAGCTCGCTCCATGGGGGTCACACTTCTCAGGGTGCACGCTGATTCTGCATTCGTGCATTTGACTCCCCAAGGAGCACGTGAAATCCCAGAATTGTATGTGAATATACCGGAGGGAACCTGTCATAAATGCCAGGGAAGGAGAAGAGAGGTGGAGAGGGCCCCGTTGCTAAGGTGTGACGTGGGGACCTGATGTTAGTGGGGCCCCAGAACAGCTCAAGGCCAACCAAGTGCGGTCCCCGAGCTAGAAACCCAGGCTCCTCCGCTTTGCTCGCTGGCCTGCGGCTCAGTCCACAACCTGAAGCGCTGTCTGCTGGGATTAGTGCCCCAGGATTGAGGAAATGCAGAGCCACACAACAGGAAAACGGAGCAGGTGGTTGCAGTCACGGGAAGAAGAGGGAGAGGTGACACCTGTGAGAAGGATTCGTCAAGTCGAATTATTACAATAATAGTAAGGAGGAGGGAGAGAAAAAGTAGTATTTGTTGAGGATTTATGATGTGCCGGGTACTAATGCCTCTGTGTTTCAGTAGCCTTTACAATAACCCTAGTGTTTTGGTACTAATATTCTCTCTACTTCATAGATGCAGAAACTAAAGTTTGCAGAAGACGCGGAACGTGTTTATGGTCACAGAGTCGGTGACAAAGCCAGGACTCAAACCCACGTCTGATTCCAAAGCCCAGGCTGGTATGCAGTTAGCTGTGCAGGCAGCCACAGGGCCTGACGGGGCCAAAGGAGGAGTGCGGTCCTTTCTTCAAGGAGTCATTCCTCCCTGGTTGTCCTGCAGAGACAGAAGTTGCTGCCCAGCCTGATTTTCTGACCCTGTGTGTACCGTGCCCAAGAAAGCCAGCAACAGGAGGAGCACGAAGAGTTACCTGGCTGTGAGGATGTCTGCCCCAGTCTCCAGGTCCGTGTGTCCCTAGCATAGTGTCTGTTATCACTGGCGATGGGAGGCTTTGCCCCCCGCCCCGGACCTCATCTTCTCCACTGCCCGCCCTGCTTCTGGCTCAGCCTACGCCCTGCTCTTCACTCCCCAGGGAGGCCGGCTGATGAGCAGAGAGTCCTTCCGGCCCCTCCCTGCTCAGACCGTGGCCCCCAGGCCAGCAGCCAGGCATCACCGGGAGCATCTCAGAAATGCAGAATCTAGAGGCACGCCTGCAACTTCTGAGTCAGACCTGTCATTTGAAGAGATGATTCAGATGTACACTCAAGTCGAGAGGCACTGGCCCAGCCCACAAAATATATCCTTTTTTCCATCAGGCGCACATTGCCAGCGCTGTTCTCATTCCTGTGGAAACCCAGTCTCAAGTGAGTTTTAAGTCAATGTATTTATTACCTCTCCCAACAGCATTAGCCTTTTAACAGCTTTATCCTCAGTGAAAGGAATTCCAGGGGTGGGTGGACAGGCTGCTCTACACCCTGAAATCACACCAGGCCCACAGCCGCCAAACCATCTCCATAGAAAGCTGGCCCAGTTTTTCCAGCAATGGACTATGTCTTCTCCAGGCTATGATTGCAGACCAGTTTGGGGGACAAAATAAGTATTTCAGGTAGCCAAATTACAAGCTAATGGTGCAAGTCTATCTTCTCTAGGGTAACATGTCGAGCAAGAAATTTCAGCAGAGGACAAGCTTTAGTAAATAAGCTCCAATTGTTCTCCAAAGTAAGCAATAACTCTTAGCAAGAGTAGCAATAATGGTAGGAAGAGGTACAACGTGGGCGAGAAGGGGTCTTTTGAAAGAATGCCTTGAGGAGGTGTTATGAGTCATGATATGTACGCTTAGGATAAATCCCTATTTATTTAGAAATGAACCCTCTCTCAGCTGTCAACACACACATTATTATCCTACTGTCACTGGAAACATTTAGGGGCAAAAGAAAAAATATTGGGGAATGAAATAGTACAATAGCTAATGAGGCCTTATAATTAAAGGATATATTTGCTCAAGGGAAAACGAACGTATCACATCAGTTCTGAAAGGAAATAGCTTAGTAAAGGCAGGTTCTTTGTCAGTTACGTATTGTAAAAGGAAAATTATAACGTGACACGCTCTTCAGACAGCATTTAATGCTTGGTCATTCTGCTTGACAAAGCTTCTCTGTGACAATCCACTTAAAAAGAAGAAGAATTGAAAACTGAACCTTAGCCAGCTTGCAAAGTCCGAGTGTTTTCTATAGAATCTCACTGTACTTCTCAAAATGACTCAGAAATATCATTAACACTATAAAATAAGAAATGCTTCTATGTGAATATACAAATCTTTCAGGCTTAGAATAATCATGAAGTCAGGTAAAATACGTCTTGACGGTTTATTCTAAGTGTTAACCAAATGTATGACTGGAATGAAAACAGTGATTATATTTTTACTGTTTCATCAATATACAGCTTGTCTTCATCTACATCCCATTTTGTTTAAGAAAAAAAGGTTGGGAGGGATTTAGAACCCTAAATCCTAAAGGATGTACAGAAAACAGCAATATGAAATTACCCAAGAGCAAAAACAAACAAACAAAAGGAGTGAAAGGAAAATGATCAATAGTGATGAAATCTTGAGCCCACAGTGAAGTTTGCACACAAAATACAGGTCATGAAGTTCTATACACTTGCACAGTGTAGCCATAAATTTGCTTTTAGTAGCCAATATAAATAGGGAAACAGGATCCCAGTGTCCATATGTTTTGTTTAGTTTTGTTTTTTAATGCCCCCAAAGAAGCACAATTATTTCAGGGACTAAAGGGATTTCTCAAATGGATCTTCTTAGGGGAGCACTCTGGAAGGTGATGGACAACATCCTGAGAGAGGGACATGGTTCTAACCAAACACACCCCACCCCCACCCCCCCGCCCAGGGGCCACAGAGGTTCATAGAACTGGAGCAGGGACAGAACGGGAGCATCACGTGCAACATATCACACAGCACCTAAGGTCGGCTCTGCAGCCAGACTGCACAGGTGCCAACCCTGTGTCTACTGAGTGCTCACCTGTGACCATTAGTCATAGGGTCAGGAGGCTACAGAACATCCCTGAGCTCCTGTTTCCTCTTCTAGGAAATAGGAACCTACCCTACAAGGTTGTAGTGAGGATGAAATGAGTTAATACTTGAAAAGTGCTTAGAACGGTTTCCAGCATAGGAAGGATGTTAGCATTAAATCCACATTACAGCTGCCACAGAACTCAACGTTCTCAATTCTAGATTATTCGTCTTGTGAAGCAGATGTTGAAGAATTTTCTAAGACTCATGAGCGGATCTACCACAAGGAAGAGGGCAACAGACCTTCTTACCACCTATTTTCTCTAAACGTTTCAATGAATACCCTAAATGTAAGTGACCAAAAATCCAACTTTTTCATTATGTCTTCAATATGCTCCAAATTGCAAGGGATAAATACTTTACTATCTGTTGCATATGCATGGCTTTTGGTGTATGAGGGACATGTGTACGCTGGACAGATATAGTAAGGAACTCTCTGGACACTCATTCATTCGTACATTAAACATACATTCACTGAGTTATTTCTGTGTACCAGGCATTCTCTATAGGAAGGAACACAATACTGTTCCTTATTTCACGGTCATAATTCAACTGAGCCCTCTCCCTCTCTTCCTCTCTCTCTCTCTCTCTCTCTCTCTCTCTCTCTCTCTCTCCCTCTCTCTCTCCCTCTCTCTCTCTCTCTCTCTCTCACACACACACACACACACACTCACACTTACATTATATGTACTTTCTAAAAATTTACAGTTAGTCACTTCCTCAATAATTCCCTTTCATTCTTTCAGAGATGACAACTGGGAGGATTTTGGTCACTTTCAACAGGTCAAAAAGCATCCTTCGAAAGTCAGAGCGCTGGTGTCACTCGGAGCCCCAGCGGGAGACGGAGGACCTACTAGAATGAAGTACTTGAGGAGACTTTCCATAAAGCAGCTTTCTACGACGGAGTGAGCAGGGGTGACAGCTAAGAGCATCTGAGCGCCGTTCCCACCCTGGACCTGAAGGGCAAGGACAGGAAGCTGAGACACAGCTGTTGCTGTAGGAGCCAAGTGCCTCAACAGAAGCACTGAGATCCTGCAGTCGGTGGGGGATAGACACCCCAACCTCACCCTCCTCCTGCCCTCTGAGCTGAGCACGTGCGTGCACAGCCCACTGGCCAGACTCTGCCAGACGCCCGAGGGCAGGGAGAATATAGATTCTGCCCGTGAAGGTCAGCTGCTTCGGGCACTGAGCAGGGCGGAGGGTGGCTGAAGGGAGGGGAGGGAGACCATCCCGGTCACAGGGGGACTCGAGGCTACAGTCTTAGACAATTAGCAAACACAACTTGACCTGCGTAACCAAGTCTGAGCCAGAGAAGAGACTCGTGGTCACAGAAAGGAGAAGCAGACTTTTCAGGGACAGCATCAATAACGCTGAAGAAAAATGACAGTTCATGGTCTAGAGCAGCGCTACTCAGAGTGTGGTCCGTGGACTGCTTGTGACTCATCCACAGTGAAACAGGGACAGAAACCGAGGGTCAGCACTGAGAAACCTTCATAACAATTGGAGAGAACAAGTTGGCATCTATTGAATCTGATTTTATTAAATGAGGCTTATATTTTGTATGTCTTTAGGCTTTATTTTTCAATTCATTTTTCTAAGAATTTGTTTTTATTGTATTTTACAAAGGTACTGGTCTGTGACAGCTTAGAAATGTTTAAAAAAAAAATGGGTCCCTTGTAACAGACGGTTTGAAGAGCCCTCAAACACTGCTCTAAGCAGTGCTTCTCGAATCTTCATGTGCCCTTGGATTGGGCGGTGGTTTTTGCAGCCTTGGGGAGAGTAGGGGGCACACACGGATGGAGGAAGTGACAAGAGAAGGGAGGAGAGCAGAATCTAGGGCTGAGTGGAGGCTGGCTGGGAGAGTAATAAAAGGAGTTCAAACCATAGCAACCTAGCAACGGGGGCAAGCCGGGCAGCCCGGGCAACTTGTCAAACCCACCTGTCCTAAACACCAGACGCTTCCAGGTCCAGCCCTGCCCAGGCCGCGCAGAGCTGGGGAGATACCCTCGCCCTGAAACACAGGGATTTGCAAAATGGCTGCCCTCTACCCAGTCTCCCTGCCCTGGCCTCCCTCCGCAGTAAGGAGGCTGGACTCTGCTTTCCTTGTGGTCCACCTGACCTCAGCCAGGCCCTGGGCTCTGCTCTCTCGCCCTGATGCTACCTGCCCCCTGGCTCCACCCACCTGCATCCTCTGATAGAGACACCAGCCTGATTTCGTGCTACTGGGCCCCCCCAGATGGTGGTGAAGCAGGACGAGGTCCCGAAGCAGGAGGAGGGCGCTGCGTCTCCCCGCCCCTGGTGTGCCCCCTCCATCTCGCTGGAGCTCCTGGGACACCGTGTGCTTAGAGCCGGCCATGCAGGGATGGCGAGAGGCTGCTGGGCCAGGGTGATTGCGAGAGACAGAGGAAAGACCCCAACGTTCATTCCGGTTTTTCCGCAATGTTGAGAAACTGTAAAGGTAAACGTGCAATCTCATCGCTCAGGGTGCTTAAAGTATATGGCACAGAGCTCGTCATGCATGATGTGCTGAATCGGGAAATTCCTACACTGCAGGACATTGCCGTTAGTGGTTTGAGAGTTAAAGAGAGGAGTGCAAATAGCACGGGAGCTTGCTGTTGAGTTAGAGAGACAAAGGAGCGAGCATGAAGCATCTAATCTGCAGGCTGCATGCTAAGGAGACCTCGCGAGGAAGAGTGGCAGGAACTTCGGGATGGGAGGGGGGCACGTAAAGCCGGGCCCCTCTGGTCTGGAGGGAGCTGCAGAGGTCCCAGGAGGTAGGATGTCCATGCTGCCCACGTCGTGAGGCCTTAGGAGGCTGGGCCAGTGGGTACGGCTGGAGTCAGTCAGGGAGCCTGGTCCTGGGGGAGCCCTAACCCTCCCACCTGGCTCCTCGGGCCACCACTCTGGGGCTGGGAGGGGCGGCCGGGGACACGCACAGCACCCCTCCTGAAGGCGGGCAGGAAAACCAGGTGGTGATTTGATTTGGGTCTAGTTTTTCTCTAAAGGAAGGAAATACAATGGAAGAACGGAAAGTGAAAAGCACAGAAACAGGACTAGGGAAAGGAGAGGCTTCAGGAAGAAAAGAGTAAAGGAAAATGTCTCGTGGCACAGGAAGGCTCCAGGGCCACCAGTGGAAAGAGGGGCAGAGACTCTGGTGCGGGCCCTGGAGGACGGCAGGCAGAGGAGGGAAGGCGCCGGGGCCAGGGATGCCCCGAGACGTTACGTTTAATACAAGCTCTCGTTGGAACCCTTGTGAAGAATTCATGAAATTCATTATATATGCTTGCCATTAATAGTAATAGGAAAACTGCCATGATTTAAAGCTAAAATATGCCTGAAATCACGAAAGTTTCACAAGGGAAGAAACAGTTTTCAAGATTAGCTAAAGAATAAAAGAGGCTCTTTTTAAAAAATTTTCCATTTACTGGGCATTTCTCTGATTCTGTTGGCATTTAAAGATCTCTAGCAGGCCAACCTCACTGAGGGATGAAATGGTCATATCTGGGGGACGGAGGGCATCAGGAAAGCTCCAAGTAAGCTTTTACATCAATACCTCCAATCCCACCGGGAATAACTGTGCCTTTTGCCCTCTCTGTATTGAATTCTTCTTCTTTCCCCAAAAGGAGAGATTTTCCCAATCGTCTTTACTGTCTTTCTAACTCTAAAAGTAATACATGTTTTCAGTGAAAAACATACAGATATAATAGCTAACATGGACTGACTTCTCATAGTGCGTAAGGCATAATTTTAAGAGCTCTTCTGTATGACCTTATTAATTCTTCACAACAACCCTATGAGGGTGGTTCTAGATTCATCCCCAAATCTCAGATGAAGAAACTGACCCCGAGACATTAACTAAGAGGGCCCAGTGTCACACAGCTGGAAAGTTCTGGAGCCAGATTTGTACCTATGTAATAACCCAGAGCCATGCAGCTGAATCACACTGTAAAAGAGATTCACAGAAGAAAGTAAAAATCAATAATTGCTCCATCCAGAAAAAGCACTCAGCATTTTAGATTCCCTCTTTCCTGACTTTTTGCTTTGCTTATACACACAAAGAAAAGGAAATCATACCACGCTATATATACAGCTTACATATAGTTTGCTTTTTTTCCTTCACACTATAGCACGAACATACGTCAGATCAACAAAGACCCCCTCTGTGGCATCCTTCCAATGGTTGCCAATTAATCCATTCAATGAATCAGTCCCCTTTTACTGGACGTGAGATGGTTTCCCACGTTATATAATTATAAACAATGCTCCCAAGAATATCTTTGCTCAAACATTTTAAGCACTTATTTCATCATTTCCTTAGGATAAATTCCTAGAAGTACTAGTTCCATGGCAAACGTAGATAATAATTTTTTAAGATGCAAACATTCTGGGAAGACATAACATCAGTACTGAGCTTCCAGAACTTTACTGTGAATATATTTATAGATCCTTCACTCACTTGGAAGAGATAAGGCAGTGTAAGCTTATTGGAAGCCTAGAAAAGGATAGAAGGAGGGGTGTCAATGACAATTTCTCTAAGTAATGACAGCACTAGTCTATGTCTGCCTAGTGCTTCACAAGGATCAAAGCACATTCACCAACACTGTTCACAAGCGTCTCCAGCCATAGCAGGGAGTCCTCCCCACACACACGGGGGAGGGCCTGCCAGGACACTCCAACCCCAGCCTGCCCGGGTTCTATGCCTCAGTCAGTCTCTTCTCCACCCTGACCACCCCGCTGGGGCCAAAGGCTGGTACAGCAGCCTGGGTCCTTCCCAAGAAACCAAGTGGCTCTCCTTCTGGTCAATTCCCAGTTCCACAGAACTCAATACCGGTGCCTTGGCGTGCCATCTTCCTCCTATCTTCTTAACTGCATGGCCAGTCCTCAAAGAAAGAGGATTAACCTTTTCTAGAAGGTACCAAGGGCTTTGTTTCTGTTTATTTTTCTCTTGGCAGCATAAGCCATGATCCAGGGAGTTTTCAAGAAATGAACCCCGGTGCATGTTTGCCGTCTAGCTCTTTGAGAGACGAATTTGATGGGGGCCGACCCACAGCTGGGGGGCTACCCCCTCTAGTGCCTCTTCCTGGACCGCAGACCTCACCCTCCCATGGGAGGCCAAACCCTGGTTATCACCCTTCCTGACAAGAAAGATCCCTCTGACCACTCTGCAATGGCCTTAATCCTGGCACACAGCTGAACACCAGAGTCACAATGATGTGAGACTCAGGGTGACCTGGTAAGAGTCCCAAGAAAGTCACAGTGGCCTTTGTTTAGCACTTTAGCATATTAACATATATTCATAGAGAGTTTGGGAGGAAATTCCAGTAGAAAAATGTTGCTGCTTCCCAGTACAATTCCTATCCCTGCTTCTGATTCTTGGTTTTATGTTGTCTGACTACAGCCTACTGAATGTTTTGGAAGGAAACATATTTAACTCATTTTCTGTTATGTCTGTTATACTTGTGGTGCTGGTTATGTGGGAACTAGCAAATGTAAATAGGGATATTTAAAAAATAGAGCCCAGCTGTTCATGGTTAGAGCAAGACACAAAATCAAATGGGATACTATAAAAAGAATAGTATTGAAATGTTTCTTTCCATTTAATTCATCATGTATTGAGGATGTAGGACCTTCCAGGACTTGTGTGTGTGTGTGTGTGTGTGTGTGTGTGTGTGGTACGCGGGCCTCTCACTACTGTGGCCTCTGCCATTGCAGAGCACAGGCTCCGGACGCGCAGGCTCAGCGGCCATGGCTCACGGGCCCAGCCGCTCCGCGGCATGTGGGATCTTCCCGGACCAGGGCACGAACCTGTGTCCGCTGCATCGGCAGGCGGACTCTCAACCACTGCGCCACCAGGGAAGCCCCCTTCCAGGACTTTTAAGGCCCATGGAGAAAAAGAAGACTATGATACGCTCCTTGACCTTAAAGGAGCTCACGGTGTACCAAGCCTTCGTGACAGAGCATAGCAACTGCCTCAGAGTAAACAGAAACAGAAGGGAGGGAAGCAAGCAGTCAGGGAAGGTTTCCAGCAGGCGATAACCTGAGTTACCTTGGGAAGGAGGTAGCCAGACCAGGTGGTGAGCATGAACAGCACCCAAACAAGGCCACAAAGCAGGAAATGTCATGGAGTGTTCAGGGAATTACCAGTAGGTCCCTACTGATGTGACGTAGGGTCTGCGGGAGAAAGTGGCATCTAGAAAAGAGGCTGGTGAAAAGGCAGGAACTAGACTGTGAGGGGACTTATATGCCACGCCAAGAAACTTGGACTTTATTCTGAAAGTAATGGGGAGCCAACTAGAGGATGTTCATCAGGGAGAATGACACGTTTAAACCTTTGTTTCACTCTGGAAACAGTGAGAAAGATTGACAGGTAGATGCCTGGAAAACAGCCAACCTCAGTCATCTCTACTGTTTCTCAGCTCATCTTTCTGCACCATGAGTGACTGCAGAACTAGGGGAGGGACCTGAGAGCAGAGGCTGGGAGATGGGTTAGAAGGCTGGTGGACTAAATCACAGGTAAAGCTGTCAAAGGACCAACTAGGGTAGCACGGTATTAATGAGAGAAGGAACGGCACTCCAGGATATTAAGAATCAAGACGCAATAATTAATCAGATGGTAAGGAGCGGCAGGAGGGGGAAATGCAGGAATGTGGAAGAGACTCAGTGAGTCATATGCTGGTATACTGGCTCCTGGAAAGAAGCCTTGATGTATAACATTGGCTAATTCCTGTGGTGTAAATGCTCCCACCACGGCTGATGTCAGTGGATACAGAGCTGGGAAGAGATACACAGTCTCAGCTTTCACCACAGGTGGGAGCCACCTGCAGCACACACAAGAGACTGCCTGGCTGACTAGAGAGCTTGCTTCCCTTCTACAGCAACAGCTAGACTACGTTTCCTGCCTTCTCTGTAGTTAGTCAGTCTAAGTCTTTGAACCATTGTTTGGAGCGGGTGACCAGGCCAGGATCGGTTACGCTTCAACTATTCATGAATGAGAAATAAACTAGCATTGTATTTAGCCACTAGCATCAGATCTATCTGTTTCGATCTTAAGTAACCTTAGGTAATAATCTTAAGTAATACATGGAGTAAATGTTAATTCAACTTTATGGCTTGAGGAAATGGGTAGATGGTAGAAAAATATATTGAGAAAAAAGAATACATCAATTGAGGAAAAAAATACTGAAAACAACCAACATGGCCAGAGAATACACCGTTTTTAGGTCAGAAACTATTTCCCAGGCATCATTTTCTATCGTAGTGTTTAAAGATCTTGGAATCTATTCACAAACATACATTACCAATGTTGTTTGGGATAGTGATTCAGAGAACTAAGCAAAGTTGACATCTCAGGATTCTATTCTGTTGCTGTGGATCCACTTAGCTTCTTTGAGTTTTTTATACATAAAAAGAAAATGCCAGGACTTCCCTCGTGGCGCAGTGGTTGAGAGTCCGCCTGCCGATGCAGGGGGACACGGGTTCGTGCCCCGGTCCGGGAGGATCCCACATGGCACGGAGCGGCTGAGCCTGTGAGCCATGGCCGCTGAGCCTGACGCGTCCAGAGCCTGTGCTCCGCAACGGGAGAGGCCACAGTGGTGAGGCCCGCGTACCGCAAAAAAATAAAAAAAAGAAAGAAAAAGAAAATGCCAGACTGCCAGATTCTTCCTAATGTGTAAGTTCCTTAAAAAGCACTTCAAAGGCAAATTGCCATTTTTAGGTTATTACAGTAGCATAAAGGATAAAATTGCATCCCTAGTAGCTCAGGAGATTTTATCAGTCCCTATTTTTCTACCCACTAACAAATTATTTGCTTTCAAGGGTTGAGTCTCATGATTATATGTTCATTACTAGAATATTTATTAATTATAAATTTGCTCTGAATAAGACATGTATCTTGTGTTATTCCTCTAAAATACTTAAATGATGTTGCAAAGAGACCCAAGTATTATAATTATCTAGTTAATTACAGGGCCAATGCTGGTCCACTCCCACCCAGAGATTTGGTCTCACAGCAATATGCTTCCACTGGTACTACATGCCCGGGAAATTCAGACCGACCCTGAGTCATCCTTGGCTCATTCTACATTCACTTGACAAATATTTATTGAGCATCTACTATGTGCTGAACACTATGCAAGATGTTGGGAGCAGAATATCACGTAGTGAACACAAGGAGACATTGTCCTTCGCTTCCTGAAGCTTACAGGCTAGAGAATTCCTAGAAATTCTAGAAATTCTAGAAGACTGAGTCAAATCCAATAGTCATCCACTTTCTGGATTGAACTGTATCCACCCAGAGACCCAACTGAGTCAGACTCTTAATGACCCAGGCAACCCGAGAACCAATTTAATCCCCCAAACCCACACACTCAGGAAGAATCAGAAAGTAGCCCAGGCCTTCCTCCCATCTGAGTCAGAACTGACAAGGGCTACAAAGAATGTTTTGGATTCATCCACCAAAGTCTCATAAAAGTTGAAGAGGACCAGGAAAAAAAAAAAAAAAAAGCTCGTAGAAGGCATCTGAATACTAAATTCACTCTCAGATGTATCTGGACCCTGAGGAGTTCACAGTCTATGCTGAGTTCATGAAAAAATAGGTGGACTAATGGGAAATTTCTCTGTGACCTATTTTTTTTCTTTAAAAGTTATAATGCTGTTTCCTTCGTTACTCTTAATCTGAGAGCTTTAGAAGCATTTTTCTGGATTTTCTACTTACTGCATTTTAAATAACTTGTTCATAGTATTTGCTTGTGTGGACGCCTAGTGGGGTTTCTGGACCTCAGTCTTGGCCCCCTTCTTCCCTGTCTTAGTTTGGGTCCTCTCTAAAACCAATTCTGGGGCTTCCCTGGTGGCTCAGTGGTTAAGAATCCGCCTGTCAATGCAGGGGACACGGGTTTGAGCCCTGGTCTGGGAAGATCCCATGTGCCACGGCGCAACTCAGCCCGTGCGCCACAACTACTGAGCCCGCGTGCCACAACTACTGAAGCCTGTGCACCTAGAGCCCGTGCTCTGCAACAAGAGAAGCCACCACAATGAGAAGCCCGCGCATCGCAACAAAGAGTAGCCCCCCGCTCGCCGCAACTAGAGAAAGCCTGCGCGCAGCAACAAAAACCCAACACAGCCAAAAATAAATGCATAAATAACTTTAAAAAATAAATAAATAAAACCAATTCTGAGATAAAGACTTGGGTACAGGTAGTTGATCTGGGAGTTGATCTCACGAAGTATAAATTGGAAGAGGGACACAGAGGAGGGAGAAAAGCCAATGACTGAGGTGTTAATAGGCAGATTCCACCAGGGCCAACTGGGGGTCCGTCCTGGTGGAGACTTTGAAGAACTGTGAAGAAAGCTCCTTGGAATTGTCCCAAGAAGAGGCAGGGAAATGAGGGGATTTTCCACCAACTCCTGTCTCTTCTGGGCTGAGGGTTGCCTTGGGGGCATTAAATCCTGCACTTCACGGCTAGCTATTCTAAACACAGGCTAAGAAAACTCCCAGGGCCTGGAAAGAGCCCTCAGGCAGGAAGCAGGGAGTCAGGTGGAGGCCCTGGAGATGGTACATGTGTGAACGGGCACAGGAGCTGTGGTCCGGGCTGCCCACTCAGAGGTCCTGGAGGGCTGAGGGCAGGGTCTGGCCTCACAGCCTTTGCCTCTAACAAGGCCCAAAGGACTGTCTTATCTACAGTAAGATAAGATAAGGGGTCTTATCCAGCCAGGCCCCTTTCCCCAGCAACCCTGCAGAACAGGGCGCAAAGGCATCTTTTCATACCTCCAGCCTCTAAGGCAAACATTCATTCCTTTTGCGGTTGGGGGGGGGAGGGGTGTTTGTTTGCTTTGTCTTTGTTTATTTCTACTACTAATACGTTAAAAACAGTACTCTTGAGGGCATGACAAGTTGTGTAAAAGCCTTAAAATTCTTCTTGAGGCTGTTTTTCTGTTGTTCCCTGGAACCCATGAGTCAGGCTTGTTCTGCAGGGGATCCTGTCTTGCCCCTGTGCTGGTCCCCCTCTTCCTTCCCACCTGAGATCCAGCCCCTCCCAACCTCCCGGCCACCTTGACTTCAAGGGACCATGAGAACCCCTGCCTCACCCACATTCACGTGTTTTTCCTTATATCTCACCCTGGGGGAGGAAAAGCAGAGTGAATATAGGGAGTCCACAGAGTAAGATTCGTTGTGATTCTGAAGGAAATCCAGGAGCGTAACTCAAGCCCATTGCTACACCTTCTTATCTCACAGGGGAGGATGGCCAGAGGTCATGCCCCACCAGGAAGAAACAA
Organism: Delphinapterus leucas; assembly: GCF_059928025.1. NCBI lineage: Eukaryota > Metazoa > Chordata > Mammalia > Artiodactyla > Monodontidae > Delphinapterus > Delphinapterus leucas. Next base: position 40,023,025 of record NC_143142.1, on the reverse strand, counting down.
ATGTCCCTACATTCCAAAAATTCCCCTTTTAAAAACCGGACATCCACATTTTGCTTCAAATGTCAAAAGAAACTCATTGTACTTGGCCAGACAAGATGAAAGTTTCCAGTAACACAAGCTGTTCTTATTCTATGGCCTGAAACTGATTAGCAATATATAATGTAATGAACTTGAACAGCCCCAGAATACGCCACTGCCCCTGGAGAACTGCAGAACCTTCCTACGTTTGCCACCTTGTAAGGAGGAAAACTGCCCTTCCATATCAAGTCCTGAAGGCAATGTTCTCACTTGTCAAACTGTGTTGGCCAAGAAAAATAACAATGAAAACCACCAAGCAGTCCAAAACACGACAGAGAAAAGTAACCACCTCGCGACAACGTAAGCTGTCAAACTGACTGCAGCACATCAAAGTCAAATTCCAGTTCTCAATAGCTAGAAAAAAGTGGTTTTGTAATAACAAGTTCATGGCCTATATTTTATTTCCCAACCATGCATCAAGATTTGTACTTCCTTAAGTCAGAAGGAGAAAGACAAATACCATATGATATCACTTATATGTGAATCTAAAATATGACACAAATTAACCTATCTTTGAAACAGGAACAGAATCATGGACATAGAGAACAGACTGGTGGTTGCCAAGTGGGAAAGGGTTGGGGGAGGGATGCAGCGGGAGGTTGGGGTTAGCAGATGTAAGCTTTTATATACAGGATGGATAAACAACAAGGTCCTACTGTATAGCACACAGAACTATATTCAATATCCTATGATAAACCATAGTGGAAAAGAATATTAAAGAAAGAATGTATATATATGTATAACTGAATCACATTGCTGTACAGCAGTAATTAACACAACATTGTAAATCAACTATACTTCAATTAAAAAATAAATTTTAAAAACTAAGAAAAAGAAAGATTTGCACTTCCTAAATCTAAGGTCTGTAGGTCGCTATTCAATTTTGAAATCTAATCTCTCAGTGACACTTTCATGGTTAATTCCAGCAAAAAGGAGAAAATACAGATCCCACTACTGGGGCATAAAATATGATTCTTACAAGATAAAACATGCTTGTTAAAGCACGTGTTGCTCCAACACAAGGAAAAAGAAACATCCTCAGTCCGACATAATGTATATTGCGTTCCCTGCTTCTAGACTTTTCTAGAGTATTTTCTACGGGATTATATACAGTATTTTCTAGAGGAGCAGAAGTTAGGAGTCGGTCTGTTTTAATAATGAGTGTTTACTAAAGTTCACTTTATTTTATTAAATAAAAACTTACTTAAAAACCACCAGCCTGAAGAGGTTTAAAAACAAAGTAGTCAACTCATTCAAACCTCACGGCAATCCTATGAGGCGAGCACTAGTATCATCTCACTTTATAAATGTGGAAACTGCAAGAGAGAGCAGTGAAGTCTGTGGCTCAGGGTCACACAGAGAGTAAGCAGTGCATCAGGGCATGGACCGGGGTGGGCTGACCCTAGGACCCACACTCTCAGCCACCTACAGAGGAGCATCCCAGCCAGGATGGAGGTGGGTGGGCACAGTCTTCATGAAGATGTTTACCATGGCTCATGTCTGTCAGCAACCAGCAAATTACTAAACTGCTCCTACGCTGGTGTTTCTTTAATTCATCTATCTTAATTAAGGATTTTTAGATACATCAAAAGGGTACTTTTAAAAGGTAGGTTTTTTGTTTGTTTGTTTGTTTTTGTGGTACGCGGGCCTCTCACTGTTGTGGCCTCTCCCATCGCGGAGCACAGGCTCCGGACGCGCAGGCTCAGCGGCCATGGCTCACGGGCCCAGCCGCTCCGCGGCATGTGGGATCTTCCAGGATCGGGGCACGAACCCGTGTCCCCTGCATCGGCAGGCGGACTCTCAACCATTGCGCCACCAGGGAAGCCCAAAAGGTAGGTTTTTTTAAAAAAATAGCCTTAAGGGAAAAAGAGCAAATCCACAAGGCACTGGTATGTTCAGTAAACATCATTTAATGGGTTAAAATTCCCAGCTAACTACAGAAATCCTCAGTTTAAAAAGTGGTATGACAGGTAAATCCTAGTCATTACAGGCAAAATCTCTACTGATTAATGCTAGAAGGATAAGACTAATTCATAGTTGAAACTGGGGTTACGGAGTCTTTCACACCATGACGGATCTCCCTGAATTATCTCAGATGCAAACTGACGGTGAAAATATTCTCAGGAGAGGCCTGATTTAACAAAACATATGGGCAGAAGAGGTGCAAAACCCTTCTATCACCAAACTGAAGATAGCACGTTCATTGGAAGGAATCTCAGTATCATTCGATTTCCAGTCTGTGGGATGCATTTCCCTTTTGTATTTCTTATGTATCCCAAACACCAAGAATAGTACCTGGCACATAGTAGGTACTCAAGAAATATTTGTTGAAGGAATAGGATGAAATATATGGGAGGCATTGCCTGGTCTGAAGGAGGGAAAAAGAAGGTGCATTAATTTTCTGTTGCTGTTTAACAAATTACCACAAACTTAGTGGCATAAAACAACACCATTTATTATCTTGTAGTTCTTTACGTCAGGAGTCTGGGCATGATGCAGCCAGGTTCTCTGCCCAGGGTCAAGGCTGCAATCAAGATAATCACCGAACGCCTGGGAAGACCCACTTCCGAGTTTGCACATGTTGTTAGCAGAATCCATATTCTTATGGTTGCAGCACTGAGGTTCTTGCTTTTTTTGCTGGCTGTTGGCTGGGGCCTCTCTCAGTTTCTAGAACCCACTCTTAGGTCCTTGCCATGTGGCCATCACCACAGGCAGCTTTCCCCTTCAAGGTCAGCAGGAAAATTTCTCATGTTTCAAATCTCTTCCTTGGGGTAGGGCTCAGTCATTTTTTTGTTTGTTTGTTTGTTTTTGTTTTTTTGCGGTACACGGGCCTCTCACCACTGTGGCCTCTCCCGTTGCGGAGAAACAGGCTCCGGACGCGCAGGCTCAGCAGCCATGGCTCACGGGCACAGCCGCTCCGCGGCATGTGGGATCTTCCCGGACCGGGGCACGAACCCGTGTCCCCTGCATCGGCAGGCGGACTCCCAACCACTGCGCCACCAGGGAAGCCCAGGGCTCAGTCACTTTTAAGAGCTCCCTTAATTAGGAGAGGTCCCTCAGGATAGTCTCCCTTTTGAGCAGCTGACTTGGGACCTTAAACGCATCTGCAAAATCCCTTCATCTTTGTCATATGATGCCACTTTATCACGGAAGTGACATCCATCGTATTTCTAGTGCTGTCCACAGTCAAAAGAGAGGGCCATGTACACCAGGAGTGAAGCATTGTGGGGACCATCTTAGCCTACCACAGGAGGACAGGTCTGAGTCAGGTACCCTCGTGGACCAGATGGCCAAACAAGGACAAAAACTATGGTAGTCAGTGTCCACAGAGTCAGAATTTCCAGGAAAGAGAATGCTATAAAAACATCTCTGCCATACCCATGTTCATAGTAGCGTTATTCACAATAGCATAAGGGTGGAAGCAACCCAAGCGTCCATTGATGGATGAATGGATAAACAAAATGTGATACCCATACAATGGAATATTATTCAGCCTTTAAAAGAAAGGAGGGGCTTCCCTGGTGGCACAGTGGTTGAGAGTCCGCCTGCCGATGCAGGGGACACGGGTTCGTGCCCCGGTCCGGGAAGATCCCACATGCCGCGGAGCAGCTGGGCCCGTGAGTCATGGCCGCTGAGCCTGCGCGTCCGGAGCCTGTGCTCCGCAACGGGAGAGGCCACAACAGTGAGAGGCCCGCGTACTGCAAAAAAAAAAAGAAAGGAAATTCTGACACATGCTGCAACATGGATGAACCCTGAAGACATTCTGCTAAGTGACACAAGCCAGTCACAAAAGGACAAATACAGTATGATTCCACTTATATGAGGTATCAAGGGCAGTCAGATTCATAGAGATAGAAGGTAGAATGGGGAGGTAGTGTTTAATGAGTACACAGGGCCAGTTCTGCAAGATAAAAAAGAGTTCTGGAGATTGATTTCACAACCACATGAATCTGTTTAACACTACTGAACTGTACACTTAAAAATGGCTAATATGGGCTTCCCTGGTGGCGCAGTGGTTGAGAGTCCGCCTGCCGATGCAGGGGACGCGGGTTCGTGCCCCGGTCCGGGAAGATCCCACATGCCCCACATGCCACTGAGCGGCTGGGCCCGTGAGCCATGGCTGCTGAGCCTGCGCGTCCGGAGCCACAACAGTGAGAGGCCCGCGTACCGCAAAGAAAAAATAAAAAGGCTAATATGTTAAACTTTATGTTATATGTACTCTACCACTGCCAAAAATACCTTTGCCAATGATACAACTTACAACTATTTTTTAACTCATTTAATAGACGGGTATGGGTGTCTGCCTCGTGACACGCACTGTGCTGGGTGACAAGGGACACAAATATTAATGTAACAGGTTTCACAGTGATTAGTGAACTGAAACTGAAGTTTGTTTTTAAAATAATCATTATTATATCAGAAATAACCACAGAGGATATATGTGTATGTATGACTGATTCACTTTGCGGTACAGCAGAAACTAACACAACATTGTAAATCAACTATACTTCAATAAAAAATTAAGTAAAGAGAGAAATAACCACAGAAACAATGATCCAAACTACTTTTTCCTCATTCCAGATGAAATGCCCCAACTCACCTGCCCCAGATCCAAGGTGACGTTGACTTTGTTGTATTGCGTGCCTGAGGAGAGAGGAGGGCTTTGCCACCAAAGTTCGGATCCATCAATTGCATTGGTGATGGGGTGTGCTTTCCTGGGGTCCTCAGAATTGCAATAGTCACAGAACTGGCCCTGAAATAATAAAGCTCTTGTTTTATTGTCAAGTAGTTTTTTCTTATCAATTTAGTAGAAGAGGTAATTGAAACAAAGACTGTTTTCTATAGCTTAGAGAATTCAGCTATTGAATTTCATCATAATGTTTTCTGAAGACAGTAGTAAGGCTTTCTCTTTTTCGTTCAGTCTTAAACCATATCACCTGTTTATACCTCTGTTTATCGTGTTTCTAGGATACACATTATATTTATCTTCCATCAGTTAGAGCTATGTTTTTCTTGTCTTGTATGACACTTTAAGAAGAGCCTGTAGTGCCTGAGATGCAATGATGTTCTCCTTCAGCAAATCCTTTTTGCTGTTTACATCCTCCTCTGCAAGCTCTGTGTCAAGCCCTGGGATACAAAGAGGATCCCTGCTCACAGCCCCAGTGGAGGTGATAAGCATACAAGTAACCATACAGGAAGTAGGTTTGGCAAGAGTATAGAGCGCTGGGTCTAAGGCAGGGTGGAAGAGGTGGGATTTCAGCTGCCTGTGAGGATGGAGAGGAGGTTGGTAAGTGTCAGTGAGCAGTCAACAAGGAAGGTGTTCCAGGTGGAGGAATGAGCAGCAAAGGCACAGAGACCAGCTGGTCCATTTGAACAAGAGCATAAGTAATGGAAAACTACACTTGAAAGGTAAGCGGGGGAGATGTGGCTGGGCTGTGGATACTGGAGTGAGAAGTCGGCAGTTAATTTAGTAGGTAAGTGGGAATCCTGGAGTGGTATTTATTTGATATTATCATCTCTACTGAATTCTGATTCTACTGATATCATCTCATCTTCTTACTGAATTACTCTTTTTTAGTAGGCAGATTCTCTTGATTCTATTTTGTTTTGTTTTATTTTGTTTTGTTTTTGTAATGAATTTTAGCACCATTACCACTCAAAAAGCTGAACATATGCCTTTCTTATATATTGAATATACTTTTAACTGGTTCAAAGTCTCGTGCTTACCCAGTAGTGGATGTCACATACTGAACTGCTTTGCTCCCCAATTAAATGATCTAAGGGCATAACTACCACACAGGAGAGGGATAGAGAAGCAAACTTAGACCCGCAGCCCCTCCAGAAATGTGCTGTGAGAAAAGGGTAACTCTGCCCCTGACAAGCATCTTGGAAGTTAATTTTTTAATGCTCAAGAATAAATTCAATCCTGGTGTGGAACTAAATGTGTGGCCGAATGTTTTCATCGAGTGTGTTACAGAGGGCTCTTTCATATGTGGTGATATATTATGTACAACTTTATCTTTTGACCCTTCATGAAGATACTTCTGTAACTCAGGAGCAGCACCGTGGGGTAAGCAGTCCCATTAGTTCATGAGCCCAGAGGCCACATGTGTCTTCCCTTCCCTATATCACTTCAGCCTAGAATGTCATAGAAGCCCAATAAAGGAATAAACCCCTCAGGGTTTTTCAAAAAATTGTTTGAGTCCTTTCTACAAAATTTTATTATTATAATAAGTATAATTGATAACTATTTAAGCTAGGACCTATTAACATTTATGAGTATTTTGCCCTTTAATGATTTTTATTTTTCCCATTTTCTCCCTAGAAATCATTTTACCAGTTTAACTATTTGGTGAGGGAATTAAATTATTATTTCTTGAAGTTTAGAAGACTTACATGTGATAGAAGCAAATCTCCTCCAAGGATGTGGATGCTTATAATCTACATTCATCTCCATCTCCAGAGTATAGATATGAGGAATGGAGATGTTCCTTTTTTGTTGTCATAGATGAATTAAGGACTTACCATTAGAAATAAAAGTTTAAAATCTCTCAGTGGAAAATAAAGGTGAATAAGAACTTGGAGCAAGGAATGAGTTCTTAAACAAGATTCAGAAAGCACTGACCACAAAGGAAGAGACAGATTTGACTACATTAAAATTAAGAACATTGGGTCCATCAACAGATGAATGGATAAAGATGTGGTATATATATACCACATATACAACCACATATCAACAGATGAATGGATAAAGATGTGGTATATATATACCACATACCGCAAAAAAAAAAAAAACTACATAGAAAGGAAAGCAAAGGAAAAATTAATAAAGGATTCAGGATGATGGTTACCCCAGATTGAGAGAAAAAGAGAGACGGGAGGTGGGGAAATCATATGGTTAGACATAAGTTATTGCTAAGGCCCTATTTTGAGTTTTGGTAGCAAGTTCATGGGTGCTTATTATACTATTAAAATTTTTTTTTTGGCTGCACTGCACGGCATGCAGAATCTCAGTTCCCCGACCAGGGATCAAACCCGTGCCCCCTGCTGTGGAAGGGTGGAGTCTTAACCGCTGGACCACCAGAGAAGTCCCTTGTTATACTATTTTAAATCCATCCATCCACATACACATTAAGGCTTATCATGCAAGGACCAATGATGAAAGCTTGTCTTAACCTGAGGGTCATGAACAATCCATAATCTAATCTAATTCTGCACCTGAGGTCAAATATTTTTTAAATAACCATAAATAAAAGCAGGACAAAAACTGGTAGAAGTCAGAGAAGAGGGGGACAGACAGAGAACAGAGGATTCTTACATCCTTGTGTTCAGTTATTCATCCATCCAGGCAACAAACGCGCATTGACCATGTACTCTGTATCAGAAGCTATTCCAGACAGAGATGAGAATATTGAAAGATAAACAAGACAAGGGACTCACGCTCTGAATTGTGTCAAAGCTACTATTAGCCTAGTCGTGTGGAAAACAGCAAATGTAATAGAAGGGGCTAGAAGGAAAGGGGACAAAATTGTTCAAATAAACAACAAAAGAGAGTAGAGATCCAAGGCTGGAGGTCCCCAGAGGACAAGCTAGTGTTTGCCCAGAAGCCCACGGAGTGACCTACCCTCATTTAGAAAGATGGGGAAAAAAAACAGTCTGTCCTAGTTGCTCACATTTTTGATGATTCTCCTTAACCAAAAGCCTCTCATATATAATACTGTGCAACTGAATTCACAGCATAAACACTGTCTTGTTCTAAGAAACTAGAGGTTGATTACAGCACCACTCCCTAACACGACTTCTTTTATTGTCTGAACAGTCATTCGTTTATTCAGCTTTTCCAAATCGCCACCAGTGTGTGGAGCACTGTGTTGGATGCTGGGGTAAAAACAAAGGAACAAACGCTAAGAGCTGGACCTGGCCCCGGAAGAAATTCAGTGGGATGGAAGAGAAGTAACTCAAACACAACATGTCACCAGCAGGGGCTGGGATCAAGCGAGCGTGTGGGGCGTGGGAGCCCAGGAGAGACATGCCAAGCCTTCCCTGACGAATCTTCACCACATTCTCAGATGCGTATCAAATCAGGACCTAAAGACCCAGAAGTGAAGGCTCACGGAGGTGAAGGGCCTCACCTCAAACCACACAGCCGGGATGTGCAGGAACCAGGGCCCGTGTGTGGGTCTGGCCACAGTCCTTACAGCTCAGAACGCTTTCCATCCTGGCCTGGCTGCTCTGGAAGCTGCATCAAAGAGCCCTGTCTTAGATTTGGATGGAGTGAGGCCACACTGCAATAGCAATTATGTGATTTTCCAAACACCTGCCCACGACCAGATGTGTGGGAAGAGATCCAGCTGAGGAGAGAACCCGATCTGACAGAAGCTTAGCTGCACCCGTGCCCTGCGGCAGGCACAGAAAACACGGCAAGATCTAACCACGCTCACCCATCGACAGCCCTGTTTCATGATCACCACGTTTGCGCTACCGCGAACCCTCCTCCTCACCATCACTCACCGAGGCTCCTGAGGTTATGTGCCTTAAAGGCACTGTCTCAAGTGGCCAGACCCAAGCCAGCTGGAGCCCTGATGTGGAGAACATTCTGGAGTGTGCCCATTCCAAACTTGGGATTGCTCCTTTACCAAAACCTTGTTCAGAACGTTCTCCATTCTGAGAGACACAAAGCACATGGGCGTGGTCACCTACAGCTAAGACAAGCATCTTGTAAATGTCCTGAGCACCTAAACGTCTGCACAGAGTGGGGTGAAGGGCGATCACACAGCCCAGGAGAGCGCCCAGCTCTGCGGCCCACACACAGCTTTCGCCCCACCAGAAGGGGGCGCTTTGCCCTCTAGTGTGCCGGGTTCCTGGAGCAAGGGATTTGAGAGACCAAACAAGGGGCTCCAGGTTGGTTCCAGGTACGTATATTTTAATTTATTTATTTTTTATCTCTTTATTTTTGGCTGTGTTGGGTCTTCGTTGCTGCGTGCGGGCTTTCTCTAGTTGTGGCGAGCGGGGGCTGCTTTTCTTTGTGGTGCGCAGTCTTCTCGTTGCAGTGGCTTCTCTTGTTGCAGAGCATGGGCTCTAGGCGTGTGGGCTTCGGTAGTTGCAGCATGTGGGCTCAGTAGCTGTGGCTGGCGGGCTTTAGAGCGCAGGCTCAGTAGCTGTGGCACACGGGCTTAGTCGCTCAACAGCATGTAGGATCTTCCCGGACCAGGGCTCGAACCCGTGTCCCCTGCATTGACTGGCGGATTCTTAACCACTGTGCCACCAGGGAAGCCCAGGTATGTATTTTTTAAGGCAGATAAGCAAACACCTGCAAAATGTATACCTATTACTCAAAAACTGTCCACTCAGGCTAAATTACAGAGGGTTTTTCTTTTAATTTGTTTCAAAGAGATGCATTTTGGAGTAGAATGATGGAGGTCTAAATCCTGCCTCTACCAGTCACAGCTTCAAAATGTTAGTCAAATTATTTAGTCTCGGGCTTCCCTGGTGGCTTTAGAGCTTCATCCCAAAGCCTAGATTTACAAAAGCAGCTCTGCCTTGACAGTTTATTCATCCAACCGTCAACTATTGACCTGGTAAGGGCCAGATACTGTCCTCAGGAGAGAGTCTGACCTTGACCTGAGGCATTCCTCAAACCAAATATTTCCCTCTCAATTCCATTTCAGTTATTAATCTCCTTATGAAATAACTACCTGCATCGGCAGGCGGACTCCCAACCACTGCGCCACCAGGGAAGCCCTACTACACTCTTTACCACTTTATTTTCTCATTGTCCTAATGCCCTCAACTCTTTCATTCATCCTTTTAAAATTTTATCAGTCACCTAAATTCTTTTGAGAACCAGAAAGGGAATACATACATACAAAAATAAAACGAAGTATTTATAAATTCTGGAAAGTGGCCTCACTCAGAGATAACATTCAAACCATATACAAACTAGGGCAGCGTGGCTTTCTGAGTTCCTAGAAACACCAAACATGTTCCCACCTCAGGGCCCTTGCACCTGATGGTCCTCTGCTGGGAACACATTTTCCCAGCCTTTCCTTGGGGCTGACTTCCTCTCAACCCTCAGCTTTCTGTACCAATAACACTCCTTAGAAAAGCTTCTCCATCTACTTGACCTATAGAAGCTTTCCTCTTTAATCTCAATCGCAAAATCCCATTTATTCTCTCCAAGACACAATAACAATCTATAATTATCATATTAGTTTGCTCACTGGTTACAGTCTCCCCATAGAAGGTTAGGTGCTTATAAGCAGGGACCTTTTTTCTGCCTTGTTAGGAATTGTACTCCCAGCCCATCATATCCCTGTCCTCTGTGCCTGGCACAGAGATGTCAATAAATATTTGTTAAATATAGTAGTGGATGAATATTGCACACAAGTATGTGTACATGCATGCTTCCAGGCGGCAGTTCCTTCCTTAGGTGATAAAAAGCTACAATAGGGATCGTCCACAAAAGACAGCTCTGGGTGAGCTGCCAGGTGTTAGGTGGTCAAGGAGGACAAGGGGCTAATTTGAAAGCAGCAATCAAGACCATTCACTTCCTGTGCCTGACTGTGCAGGCAAAGGGCAAAGGAGAAAGGTGCCAGCTCCCCAGGGTTCCATTTCCCCCATGGAAGGGCACCAGGCAAGGGTCAGATGACAGGAGAATGAGCACACTGCCCAGGAACCCCAAACAAAAGGCTCCTGCCTTCTTATGCACCCAGGGAGTTGGGAGGGGGATGCAGAGAGGAGTAGAACAGTACCAAGTCCGAGTGGGGGAAAGGGCCTCACCCATAGCACCCCGACAGCACCCCAAAAAGGAGTCTCAATGGAGGCCTCTGAACAGAGGCTCTAGGGCGGAGAATTTAGATAAGTATATGAGCATGGCTGGTCCACGGGGGCCTGACTCCTTGACTGCAGCTCCCTCCAGAAAACTGCAAGGCACTGGTGTGGGGAGGGCAGCTGCCCATGCCAGGCCCCGGCTAGGCCCCAATTAAAGCCTTTGGATTGCCTATGATGCAACCTAAAATCACACAGACGATTCTGACCTGGAGACAGCCTTCTCGCCCTCCTCTCTGAAAATCCTTTCAGTGGTGCAGTGCACTGGAGGCAGTCCTTCTCCACAGCTGAACTCAATCCTTCGCTCTGCAAAGCTACACCACCCTTTGTATTTTGTCTTCAGTGAAGATGGAGAACCATTGGTTACAAACATCCCTATCATGATTGTGAAGGCCCTTGGCCTCATCTTCCTTGTGGTTAATCAAGCAGATTTACTCTTTCAGCTATGGTCTTCCTAAGCTCCAGTGACAGTTGCTATCTATTACAGCTAGGGAAAAACCACACTCCAGAATCAAGGCAAGCAACGGATCAAAGAAAAAGGCGGCTGCATGTAACACCAAGTATGTGAGGGGTATGAAGTGTTACTTCAAAACCAGCATGGTGCTCAGAGAAAGGGAATGAAAACTTTATCAGGTCCTGGTATTTCTATTAGAAAAAGTGCCTTCAAGGTATATTTTTATTTAAATAAAAGTCTACTATTTGACCTAAAAGATAATGAAATAAAACAAGAGGAAAAAAAAAAATCAACTAGTTTGTGGCAATCTTACTAAAAGATTTTCCTGAAGAGGTCTCCCAGCAACTTCTGCTACTTCTTCTGGTACATTAAAAACATTCGAAATTCAATGTCACATTAAAGATACATTAAGTGATCAGCTGTCACAATGAAATAGGAACATCACTTAGAAACAGATAAGACATATATGTATATGTATAACTGATTCACTTTGTTATAAAGCAGAAACTAACACACCATTGTAAAGCAATTATACCCCAACAAAGATGTTAAAAAAAAAAAAGCTTCAGTTCCTTTAAAAAAAAAAAGACATATAGGAAAGTTTGAAAGTCTAAAATTTTTGTGTTCTCGTCAAATCACTAGGCAAACTACCTCGCATAGAATCTTTGCCACCAATGTCTTGTGTACACACAAATCCTCAGCCATATTCAGTCTCTGCAGAGCCAATCTCAGGAAACAAGGAGCTGGGCCTTTCATTTCACAATCCCACCCCATCCTTCCCCTGATGCAGCCCCCAGAGCCCTCACTAGTAAAGGAATCACCCAACCACTGGGTTCTGTGCAGCTCACTGTGTCCAGAGCCCCCAGACTCCCACCACCCCACCCGTGTTATTAGGCAATCCTTATTTTATGCCCCACTGATATATTCCTCATATTTAAGGATTACTCTCAATATGGGTGATCCCTAAATATTTGTTCAACCAAGAGCTCTCCTTATTCTGTTCAGGGACTAATTATGAATATCAGATTGCAAAGTCTCAAAAGCAGAGACCGTAGGACCACCCAAGAGCTTCATGTAGTCCCCCATCCTCCACCCTCCCATACACAGATAACTCACACGCTGGTCCATTAAACACTGCTGACTGACCGAGAGGTTGGTGACCTGGCTTAAAGCTGAAGCTACTGCTAGGGACTGAATATCTGTGTCCCTCCCCCAGATTCATATGTTAAGACCTAACCCACTAGATGATGGTATTAGGATGAGGGTTCCACCTACATGAACGGAATTAGTGCCCTTATAAAAGAGGCCCTGGAGAGATCCCTCACCCCTCCCACCTTGTGAGGACAGTGAAAAAACAGCAATCAGCGAACAGGAAGTGGGTCCTCAGGAGACACTGAATCTGCCCACACCTTGACCTTGGATTTCCCAGCCTCCAGAACTGTGAGAAATAAATTTCTGTTGTTTATAAGCTATCAATCTATTTTTTTGTTACGGCAGCCCAAACGGACTAAGCTGAGCTGCCGTAACAAAGTACCACAAACTGGGTGGCTTAGAACAACAGAAAGTTATTGTCTCACAGTTCTGGAAGCTGAAAGTCTGAAATCAAGGCATTGGCAGGGCCCCTTTCCCTCTGAAACCTGTAGAGGAAGGATCCTTCCTTGCCTCTTCCAGCTTCTGGCGGTCCAGTCCTAGTCATTGGTCTCTGCCACTACATTAGGCATTACTTTGAAATTCAACACACCAGGGCCACAACTGTCTTCCAGAGGCAGGTTGTTGAGAGTCAGGTATTCTTTCTGTCAAACAGCACTTCCATCAAGGTGTTGCTCTAGTAGGAAAGGTCTATGATGGTGTTGCCCTTTGCACATTTCTCCAAAAAGCATCTATGAAGTGTCTGTGATAAGCTGCCGCAGGGAAGACAAACAGCAGGAAAATGTGGCCTCACACTCAGGAAGCTCATGAATTAATAAGGATACAGACATGAAAATCAATGGCTCCAAGGCCATGAATGGAGTTAGGGAGGTGGCACAGTTTGGCTGGAACTCGGAGGGAAGAGGAGTTGGCTCGGCAGCGGCAGCATAGCACTGCATAGCACAACTCTGCAGCCAGGGTACCTGGCTTTTCCACATACTAGCTGTGTGACCTTGAACAAATCACTTAACCTCTCTGTGCTTCAGTTTCCTCATTTGTACATTGAGTGTGCTAAGAGTACCTCCTTTATAAATTGTTGTGAGGATGAAGAAGTTTGTGAAAGGGGCTTCAGAACAGTGCCAGGTACCGGTTAAGTGTTAAATTAATACTCCACATTAAATAGGGGAGCTATTGAACCAAAAAAAGAAAAAAACAACAGGGGAGCAAGTCTCCTGGTTACTAGGCTATTCTCCCTATTCCCCATTCTGCCCGCCCCCCCTTAATTTGGTATCACTCCTGTACACAGTATATAGTGCAACTTGAAAGTAATGGAGAATTACATCATACCCCACAGTTAAGATATGCATAGATAATCTAATTAAAACCTATATTTCTCTCAAGCTAATATTCATTTATTACTTCCACATGTATTTTCTAAACATCTAGGATGGGAAAACCAAGAGAATACAATATGCTTATGATATTGAGAAACGGGCAGGACACATGGGACTCAATGAGTTGGCTCTCCCCAGGGCAGGTTCCACCCTGTTGGCAGGAGGGATCTAATCAAGGATCTGCTAGCTCATGCAAACAGCTCTTTTTTGAGAAGCAGAAAAAGGCTCCCTGCCTCCGAGCAGATACAGCCTTGCCCGGGCTGGATTTTCAGCCCCCTTGGCCAAGAGCCCATGTATACAGCACAACACAGGCAGTTCTATTGACTAAGACCACTGAGGTACCATTTAATAAATCTTTTCCTCACTAGGCAAATGGTTCCACAATGTTGAGCAAAAGTTAACACAGGTTTCGTGAAAGCCTAAATCACAACGGGAAATAAATTTATGATCTGGAAGAATGTATTAGTGTTACCAAAATTCACCTTAAAAAATTAATACCTCCCCCAAAATGTTAGTTTAGCTGATAAAAGTGTGTGTATATATGATGTGGGTGTATATAGGAATTAGTAGATATACATATAACTCCTAGCTCTGTCCCCTGAAAGGGTCTAGAAGCAATGACACACCAGTAACAATGAGCACACCTCATATCCAGACTTGGTTTCTACACACCACACTCAATTTAAAAAAAAAAAAAAAAACAGAGATTTTTGGAAAAGTAGTTAGTTCCAACGCTGGAGCAAAGAAAATTAAAAGTGACCCTGGAACATCTTGTGTTACCAGAAAGTACATAAATAAATGAAGTCCCTACATAAATAATATCTGAACTAGTTATTAATGCATTGCCAAAACAATTCAACATTGCTGTTCTATAGAAGGCTATAAATGTCTTTATGCCTGTGGATTATTCAGCATGCCAAATGTGTTCAGTGTATAATGCACTGTACACGTCATCATTAAAAGAACTTTTCACTCAAAAATTTAAAATGACTATTGTGATAAATCATTTTTGTAGCTTACCACTTCAGAAGTCTTAAAAAGAATTTTTTCTCTCCATGAAAAAACACATTTATTGAGCACTAACTATGTGCCAAGAAAAATACTAAGTGCTTTTATGTGAGATACACAGGTTTATTAATCCTGTTTTATATATAAGAAAAGTAAGATTTTGCAGTTTTCCAAGGTCAGAGAGCTGGTAGAGTTAGAATTCAAACTCAGGTCTACATGATTGTAGAGCCAGAGTTCTTCATCTCTAAGTGAGAGTAGTTTGATAATATCTACAGTGAGATGATGTTGTATTTTCCCTCACAGGAGTTTCCCTGGTCATTTAAGAAAACTGGGCCATAAAAAGGCTAGTCATCTACAGAAAGATCCACACTGAGACACATTATAAACAAACTGTCAAAAGACAAAGAGAAAATCTTGAAAGCAACATGAGAGAAGCAATTTATCACATATAAGGGATCCTCAATAAGATTAACACCCTATTTTTCACTGGAAACCATGGAAGCCAGATGGCAGTGAGACAATAAAGTGCTGAAAGAAAAAAACTGTCAGTCAAGAATTCTATACCTGGTAAAGTTATTCTTCAAAAATGAAGGAGAAATTAAGACATTCCCAAAGAAAAGCTGAAGGAGTTTGTTGCTAGTAGACCTGCCCTACAAGAAATGTTAAAGGGAGTCCTTCAAACTGAAATAAAGGACATTAGACAGTAACTCAAAGCCATACAAAGAAATACAGAACACCAGTACAAATAACTACAGAGGTAAATTAAAAAGCCAGCATTATTGTATTTTTGGTTTGTAACTTTTTTTCTTATATGATTTAAAACACAAATGCATAGAACAATAATTATGTTTTTATCCCAAGGGGCAACAATGTGTAAAGATGTAATTTGTGACAATAACATCATAAAAGGGGAGACAGACCTATATAGGAGCAGAGTTTTAGATGCTATTGAAATTAAGTTGATGTCAAATCAAATTGGATTGTTATAAATTTAGGATGTTAATTGTAATCCTCAGAGTAAGCACTAAGAAAATTACTTTTAAAAATTTACAGGGGGGGCTTCCCTGGTGGCGCAGTGGTTGAGAGTCCGCCTGCCGATGCAGGGGACGCGGGTTCATGCCCCGGTCCGGGAAGATCCCACATGCCGCGGAGCGGCTGGGTCCGTGAGCCATGGCAGCTGAGCCTGCGCATCCGGAGCCTGTGCTCCGCAACAGGAGAGGCCACAGCAGTGAGAGGCCTGCGTGCCACAAAAAAAAAAAAAAAAAATTTACAGGGGATTTCCCTGGCGGTCCAGTGGTTAAGACTCCAGCTTCCACTGCAGGGGGCACAGGTTCAATCTCTGGTCAGGGAACCAAGATCCCGCATGCCGCATGGCACAGCCAAAATATAAATTAAAAAAAAATAAACTAACAGAACAGGAAATGAGGAGGAAATCAAAATGACACATTAGAAAATTTAATTAAACACAAAAGAAAACAGTAATAGAGGAACTGAGGAACCAAAAAATATATAATGCATATATATATGACATATATAAGACATTTGTCTTATATATAAGACAAATAGCAAAATGGCAGAAATAAGTCCTTCATTATCAATAATCACTTTAAATGTAAATGGATTAGACTTAGTTAAAAGCAGAGACTGGCAGAATGGATTTATATATATATATGTGTGTGTTCTAAAACTAGACTCTAGTAATAGCTGCACAACTCTATGAACTTTCTAAAAATTATTGAATTCACACTTAAAATGGTTGCATGTTATGGTATTTAAATTATGCCTCGGGGCTTCCCTGGTGGTGCAGTGGTTAAGAATCTGCCTGCCAATGCAGGGGACATGGGTTCAAGCTCTGGTCCGGGAAGATCCCACATGCCACAGAGCAACTAAGCCTGTGCACCAAAACTACTGAGCCTGCACTCCAGAGCCCCCGAGCCACAACTACTGAGCCCTCGTGCCAAAACTACTGAAGCCCACATGCCTAGAGCCCGTGCTCTGCAACAAGAGAAGCCACCGCAATGAGAAGCCCGTGCACCACAACCAAGAGTAGCCCCCACTTGCCACAACTGGAGAAAACCCACGCGCAGCAACGAAGACCCAATGCAGCCAAAAATAAATAAATGAATTTATTTAAAAAAAAGAAGCATTTGTCCTTCAACTGCTGGCTGTAATCATTTGAAGTTTTGAAATAACTCTATTAATAATTGTTACAAATATATCAATGGACACAGTAAATGTTTTAGATTTCCCCAAAATTTTCACATCTGTATCACAAAGGAAAAGGCCCTTGTTGAAGTTAACAAATGGCTCTCTTTCACAATAGTTCTGTAAACAGAGCCTTAGTGAAGTTGAGTTTCCTTTATGGCTATTACTGCAAGTTACACAAACACACAACTGGGACTGCTTTGTGGCAAGCATGCTCGCTCTTAGCCATAACTCAGGTGAGTGTACTTCTCTATCAATATCATTTAGGTTAAATACAAACTCTTATGCATAAATCAAAGTGCACTGAAAGAACTTATAAAAATATGTTGAACTGTCGATGTACAAAATCAAGATCATATGTTTGCTGGGACTTCCCTGGCGGTCGAGTGGTAACTCTGCACTTCCACTGCAGGGGGCGCGGGTTTGATCCCTGGTCAGGGAACTAAGATCCCACAAGCGGCACAGCGTGGCCAGAAAAAAGAAAAAAAAAAGATCATATGTTTGGTAAATATGTGCAGGTCATTTCTTGTGAGCATAGTGTTTATGTCAAGCTAAACCAAACCCAAGGTTATATTTTCAACACAGCCTTCCACTTCCATTTTATCATCACCTCTATCAGATGTCAGTAAATTCAGTCCTCCCTTGGTATTTGTGAAGGACTGGTTCCAGGAACCCTACAGATACCAAAATATGCAGATGCTCGAGTCCCCTGTATAAAATGACATCATAGTATTTGCATATAACGTACGTACATTCTCCCACGTACTTTAAACCATCTCCAGATTACCTATAATACCTAATACAATGTAAATGCTATGTAAATAGTTGCCAGTAAAGGGCGAATTTAAGTTTTGCTTTGGGGAACTTTCTGGATTTTTTTTCTCCCGAGTATTTTTGACCCACAGTTGGTTAAATCTGTGGATGCGAAACCCAAGGATACTGAGGGCCGACTGTAATAATGTCTTTACACCCCATAGGTAAGTAAACATTTAAAGTTAAAGTGCAAATTGTGACATATTTCGGTTATAATTACTTTTCATCAGGATAGAACTAATTTGCATACTTTTCTTGTTTCCTCTTTATATTAACTTCAACTGTACCTTCACTCCACCATCCTTTCATTCAATATTTTCCAAGCACCTATTCTGTTCCAGGCTTTTGTGCTCAGCACTGGAGAGATAGCCGTGAACCAGACAGATAGGATCCCTGAATCACAGAGCTCTCAAACACCAGAAACTTAATGTCTGAGCAGTAGCAGGTATATAAAATCTTATTTAATGAATCTTAAGTCCAGAGAAACCACAGCAAACATTTTTCACCCAACAAACAAAATGCAGACTTTTTAAATGCTCTGCCTGTTGACACACGCTACCGTTCAAGTATCAGCATTGTTATTATAGAATCAGGACCATAAACCCTGGGTTTTTTTCTAAGATGTGACTTTTATCCATTTTTTTACATTTCTTGCATCCTTTTGGCCTGAAATTCTAAACTCTGGCTGGTTCCCAAAGATCTATTTTTAGAAAGTTCAAAGAAGTAGAACTTTTTTTGTTAACTCTTCTCCATTCCCCATCTTGAGCTGTACATGAGCAGATTCAAAATGATCATCACTCAGGTACAGCCACATGATTAACCATAAGCTCTCTTCCTTTCCTCCACCTGTCTCCCACCACACCCACTTTTCTGAAAGGCAGGTCTGCACCAGCTGCTGCCAACACTGGGCTAGAACAAGTGTCTAACAGCCCAGCTTCTGGAATTTGCCTTCTCCTTCTTGTCTCCAACATGCTTCTCTCCTCATTACATGAGAACCTCTCACATCAGCAATCAGTGCACCTGCTCAGGCCCTCAACTGTGAACGCAGAAAGCACTTTTGTTCATCCCCAGTTTTTACAGAAAGAATAAGACAAAACACCAGATAGCATCCTTTTCCTGCGGGCTACACCTTGGCCTAGAAATGCAGTCTGTTGAGTGAGTTCAGAAAGGCACTTCCTACTCTATCTAGGCCTGTGGACCCAGGTTTAAGCACCTGTTCTGGAAACTCAATTGGAACAAGAAACGTGACTTTTCTGGACTTCCCAAAACAGTAGTGCCAACTTATGACACTTAATAAAAATTCCAGCTGAGGAGAATAAGAGTTGGCCCATTTCTAGGCAAATCTGGGGAGAAGAGACGGCTGAAAATTACCTCGATGACTTCCCTCTCCTTACATTTACTCTCCCCACAATTAGAACAATTTTCTCCAAAGTTGGGTGTGCCAGGCAATCTAGTGGGGTGCAAGAAGGGAATATTAAAACTGTTTATTTTACTTAAAGTGAAGAAATTCAATTTTTCTAATACTTAATATACAGATTGCCTAAAGGCCTTCATCCAGTCCACAAGTTAGGAGGTCACAAGAGTCCTGAGTGTCTGTTCAAGGGGAGAGGAGAGGTTTCACCAGGCTATCAGCTGACCAGGACACACGAAGCGTAAGTGCACCTGGCAAAGTGGACATGTGGATTCTATTCTCCTAAATAGCAGAACAGTTAAAACCTTGTACTGAACTAGGGAGTGATTATGAAATACTTTTGACTACACAGGCTCACTGGTTTTCGCATGGAAAAGTACTTAAAAGACTTCTTAAATTTAAAGATGAGTTATACATTTTTTTTTCACAAAAATTCCAAATAGGCTGACTTTTGCTGGGATGACAAGTGACTACCAGTAATATACTACCTGATAGATATTTACAAAATAATGGTAGTACTTTGTTCCATCAAAGAAAAGGTGTTGTTTTAAAAATGTGTGAAAAAGGACTTCCCTAGTGGCGCAGTGGTTGAGAGTCCGCCTGCCGATGCAGGGGACACGGGTTCGTGCCCCGGTCTGGGAAGATCCCACATGCCACGGAGCGGCTGGGCCCGCGAGCCATGGCCGCTGAGCCTGCGCGTCCGGAGCCTGTGCTCCGCAACGGGAGAGGCCACAACAGTGAGAGGCCAGTGTACCGCAAAAAAAAAAAAAACTTTTAGAATAATTGGAGGATGGAGCAGAAGTATGAGTACCACAATTTAGGAAATTCTCACAGGGTCCCACTCCTAGAAAGGCCCCTCACTTAGTTTAATGCTCTGCTATCCCCACATCTTGAAATTCATAATTTTTGAACAAGCAGCTCCATTTCATTTTGCAATAGACAGTAAATTATGCAGCTGGCTCTGGAACTCAGGAGTCAATGCAGTTCTTTCATTTGAATTTACATATTTTTGAGGTATTTTTTCAGTGATGACAACTACTAAATTCCAGTATTAATGTAAAACTAACTATGAATGGCTATATCATATGTGCTAAACTACACTTGTCAAAAATAATTATATATATGATTAACATTTGAATATTTGTTTATAACTGGTTATACAAAGTCACAAAACATTTAAAGAGAGCAAAATTATTTGGGGCTCTTTTTTTTTTTTTTAAGGGAGGTTGCAATTTTTAATTTATTTATTTATGGCTGTGTTGGGTCTTCGTTTCTGTGCGAGGGCTTTCTCTAGTTGTGGCAAGTGGGGGCCACTCTTCATCGCGGTGCGCGGGCCTCTCACCATCGCGGCCTCTCTTGTTGTGGAGCACAGGCTCCAGACGCGCAGGCTCAGTAATTGTGGCTCACGGGCCCAGTTGCTCCGCGGCACGTGGGATCTTCCCAGACCAGGGCTCGAACCCATGTCCCCTGCATTGGCAGGCAGATTCTCAACCACTGCACCACCAGGGAAGCCCTATTTGGGGCTCTTAATAAAGAAAAAAGCATTTTCATCATTATTCTTTTTATTTCTATTTTTGTATATTTTATAGTACACACAAATTAATAAAGTCATACATGCATGTAATTTATAAATAAATTAGCATCTATCGCATAAGAATATACTGCATGTTCAACAACCTGTCATTTATGGGAGTGCTTAGTCAAAAGACTTTCTAAAAGACTGACCTAGACTCGGAATGATAATCTTTCGCTTTGGGAGCCCAAACTCCAAAATTACTCCCTCTTCTGGCAACAATTTCCTCAGCAATACTTCCCGGGAGAGGGAGGGAGGCAACGACGTCTTAGTGTAAAGAGGATTTGGAGTCAGGACTGGGTTCAAATCCAGATGTCCTCCATGATGACGTAGGCACATTTCTTAACCTGGTCACCTGATCCAGTGCCCAGCGCTGTTGTGAGGCTCGTGTGTAAGGACCTGGCACATTTCCAGATGCTGATGAAGCATCAGCGACACTAGCATTTACACAGGTGTTCGCAGTAGGAGTCTGATGGACTCTGAGCACCGTGTCTCTGTCCACTCGCGCCTAATGGCTCTGGATGGTGGCACTTCAGGCTGTGGGGTGAGGTGCGTTTTTCTGGTGAGATGGGAGTGGTACTACTGATACAATCTAAAAGTTCTCTCTTTAAATACACCACGGAATCTAACTGCTACCAGCTTCTCTGCATAAGGTCGGGGAGATGAAGGGCCTCGAAGGAGGGGCGCCGGTGAAGCCCAGCGGGGCTCAAGCCCTGGCCAGGCGCTACCTCGGTGACGGAGGCAGGACAGGACCACAGTTCAATACATCCCGAGAGCGCAGCTTCGGACTTTCCCCTGGGCAAGCCCAAACTTAACCTCAGCCTGCATTCACCTCGGGATGGGCAAAGCATACCCATCCCGGCCCCGAGCGGCGCATCGGCGGAGGCGGTGCTCCCCAGTACCACTCCCGGGGGACACCGCCCCCACCTCCTCCAGGGGTCGCCGACCCGCGCAGGGGTTGGGGGAGCCCTTCCTGGTCGCCTCGGGTCCCGAGAGTGCGGGGAAAAGGCCCGACCCCTTCGCCCAGGGTGGCTGGCCCGCGCGGGGAGGGAGCCCGCCCGGGAGGGACCTGGGACCTTACCTGGATGGTATGGCCGCTGCTCTGGACGGTGGGCCCCCCCACCAACTTGCAGTAGAGCTCGGGCCGGGGTCGCGTGCCGCCGGGCTCCCGCTCCCCGCAGGTGGCGGTGGCCCAAATCCTCGCCGCCTCGGCCAGGTTGAAGTAGGGCGGGTGCAGGCTGCGCCGCGCCGGGGCCGCGGGGTCCCGAGCGGTCGCGCACTCGGCGGGGGGCGGCGGCAGCAGCAGCGGCAGCAGCGGCAGCAGTGGCAGCACTGACCGCGGTGCCCAGCCCCGAGCCCGCCCGGCTGCCGCCATCTCGCCGCGCGCGGTCCTCCTGCCTCGGCGGCCGGCGAAGGGGCTCGGGGACACCGCGTTCTCGGCGGACGATCCTCAGGCTACCAGCTAGCGCGGCCCGAGTGTGGGCGGTGTCGGCGGAGGCGCGCCCGCGCCCCCACGCGCCGGGAGCCCGCGGCGAGGGGGCGGCTCCTCGGGTTTGGAACGTGCTGCGGCCGCAGCTGGCACCCGCCGGATAAGGAACTGACAGCGCCCGGTCTCGGCCCGCAGACGTTGTCTCCGCCAGCGCGCTGCGCGCTGCCAGCTTCGCCGGCTGGGAGAGCAAAAGGCGTGTCTCTGGCTGCCACCCCCGCGGCTGAGGCGGGGACCTGGACCGCCCCACCTCCCCACGGCCGGGGCAGAGATCCGAGAGTCCTCTTCTCCAGAGCCTCACGGTGGATCTCGGACTAGCGGGAAGGAGGCTCGCGGCGAATGGGGTGAGACAGCAGAGGCAACTGCCACTGCCTGCAGAACCTACACCAAAGACACTGTGGTTTCCCAGATGAGTTTCAGTTGTCAAAGGACAAGTCCCGTCAATTCTCAGACCCTGGGCGCCAACGATACCTATGGCACTGCACACGCGTACTGAGTGTGAGATCAAAGGAGCTCTGGGGAACTGGGAGTGGCAGAACGTACACAATTTAAAGACAGCCACTAGTGCAAGTTGTAGTGTGCCCAGAGGTAAAGGTACTTTGGAGGAAATTCTTCAGATGCCCCATCTGCTATATTTTACAGGTGAACAGAGACATCGAGTGTATTACTCGAGCTGTCACGTCGGCCTCTGGGGAAAAGGATGCGAACCCCCCACCTCCCAGGGCTGAGGCTTGGTCTTGCACGCAGGACATCTCACCAAAACGGAGCCCGCAGAGGCCTCTAACAATTAGAGGGGGGTGTCAGTGCTGCAGGCCAGGACGGACACAAGTGCCCCAGAGGAAGAAGGACTAGAGCTTCGAAAGACGGAGAAGGAAAATCGAGGGAGTGTGTGAGAGCACTGCTTGAACAAAGATTGAGATGGGGATTGAAGGGGAACAGTTGAAAGAAGAGAGAACTAACTAGTCATGAACCTACATTGCTTTGCCCTAATAAGAACATTCATATTTTAATAAAGCAACTGAACGAGTGCCCAGCACTACCTGGAATAGTCCTGCAGAGGTGGTATGGTCCTATCTAAACTGATGAAAGAAGATTGCAGAAAAGTGAGAAAGATTTTACATTCTTTTTATAAAGTCCTTCCGGACAAGATCATTTGCAGGAAAACGTTCAACAAACAGCTAAGATTCCAAAATTATTTTATCAATAGGCAGATAAGAAGGCGAAGGGCTTCCCTGGTGGCGCAGTGGTTGAGAGTCCGTCTGCCGATGCAGGGGACATGGGGGTTCGTGCCCCGGTCTGGGAAGATCCCACATGGCGCGGGGCGGCTGGGCCCGTGAGCCATGGCCGCTGAGCCTGCGCGTCCGGAGCCTGTGCTCCGCAACGGGAGAGGCCACAACAGTGAGAGGCCCGCGTACCGCAAAAAAAAAAAAAAAAAAAAGAAGAAGGTAAAGTCTACATTGAAGTAACTGTTCTTGACCCAGCCAGTAACTCCCCACGCTGCCAGGCCTGTTCACTGAGAGGTTCTGGTGTCAGAATCCTCAGCAGCAGAACTGACCATCTGTGGATTCACAGCAACGCTTCTTCCTCATAGAACTTCGCATTTTGCTCCAAAAGGCAAAAATTACGAGCATGACATAAAAACTGCTGTATTGTACATGACAACATTTCTCTTTGGTATGTTTTATTACACTCCCTAGTCAGAAGGTATATAATATCATTGCAATTGAAAAATAACTTTGTGAAGTCAGGGCACAACAGGTGTGTTTGCCCACTGAGAATAGCTTTAAAGACGAACAAATAAAAGGTACATATCTGAAGTTCATATTTGTTAGTAAAGTTCTCTCTGTAAAGGCTATGTATCCAAAACAAACATCCCGGGAGCACCGACCCTCCGTGGTTCTAGATACGGGAAATATGATGGGAATATTGACACTTTGGTTGGGGGAGGGGAGAAAGGCTGCTCTGAAGTTTAAATGAAGAAATGTATGAGCAAGTGCTTTTAAACACTAAGGCAGCAAACAGAAGGCACACTTGTGTTTTTAAGGCAAAATGGGGCTCTTATGTTTTCATGGGGAAAGATGATGCTTGAAGAAATTAAATGACTTGCCCATGTTTTAAGAAAAATAGGAATAATAAGCAGGACCCATAGCTTCCGATTCTCAGTTCATGCTCCTAGGAGGACTCCGGGGGGAAGGGGGGAAGCCACCTGGGTGAGGCCCATGTGAGGTGTGAAGGCTTCAGAAGTGTCCCAAGCACAAGAGGAGCTATTGGTTTACTTAGCTCTAGAGGGGTGGGTGCGACAGACATGCATAGTTGGGTGTAAACAAACCCAAACTAACACAGTGAATTTGGGGTTTGGCTGACCTCTCAATACTTCAGTAGTGATTCATGCATAGCTGTGTCCTTGAGATCTTAAGATAGAAATGCAACTTGCCATGCCATTGTCGCAAAGAATTTCCCTGGAATCAAGAATGTAGACACGCAAGGGTGGTAAGCTCACTGTCTTGCAAGGGCATAGTCAGACTCTATCATGTCCCATTAATACAGTGATGGGCCTAACATTATCCTCATGACTGATGCTTCTTTAGGTGAAAGCATAGATTTTCTCCTTCTCCTTCTTTTCTACCCCCTCCCCAATATGGCAGCTTTTCCTTCTGCCCTCCCAAGTCATCCTAGGAATATGAACTGGGATTATATAAATCCTGGGCCCTGCTTATTATTACTGTTCTTCTTAAAATTGTATTGTTAAAGTACACCTTACCATTGGTTGGTCTCACTTTAGAAACAAGTTGCACTTTTCCTCGTAGAGAAAACAATGACATCGTTCTAAACCAACAGCAGTCTGTGGGTCACCAACAGCAGTGAAAAGAATACAAACAAAACAGAAAAACAGAAGGTGTTACTGCTTCTTGCAATACCACACAAGAGCCTGGCGAGAGCTCCCCCTGAAAACCAGGGGTAACTAAACGATGAGGGAAGTTCTGCTGTCCAACTGGCCAGCTTCACTGCAAACCCAAAGATCAAGAGCATCTTTTGGAACCCAACCATTCTATCATAAAATATAGGAATATAAGGATATATATTAATATCCTTTTATTACTATTCTCCCATGACCTCCTGCTTGGAAAGAATTTCACAAACTGTATTTCTTAAGTATTTTCCATGTTATCAAAGATCTATATAACTGTCAATATAGGCTTTGGCTTATCATGAAGTAATTAGCATGACCACGCTGAGCTTTAATCATTCCAACTCAAAGTGGAGAAAGTGAGCTTCCATCCGCCTGTGTTGCTAAATAAAGGCAGGGTTTCTGCTGGTCATTTTGGAACTGAGAATTGCCCCTAGACCCCTGGGCTTTGGAAAACTCGAATCTAACACCACCCACTTTTATTTATAGATCAGAAGTCAAGGTTAAGGGACTTGACCAAGTCCTCATTACCACAAAATGGTGTCCAGAGCCCAGCCTGTGCCTGCCTGGGATTACAGCACACCTTACCCCCACTGCCTTTTGTGGTGGGCCCCCTGCTCCGGACCCCTAATCTAATGGCTCCTTGTAAAGTAGTGATGCTCCCTTGGCACATGGCCTGGGTCTGATTCATCGTCTCAGCTCAGAAACCCCAGTGTTAACCAAAGTGGAGCAGAAGTCTCAGTATCCAATGTTTCTGCTCACTGCAGGCAGAACCCAGCTTCGGTTGGAACCTTGATACTGGTACGTTGCATTAGGGCACTCTCTGGTAGTTAGCTCCACCAAAGGCCCTGTGAAGCATTCACATTCCAATTACATGAATTTCCTCTCCAGCTCTTGCTACACACACTCCAGTTTGGCCTTTATGTGAAATATGCAGTTGGGCAGAGCAGGTAATTTTATACATTTGTTATTAAGGAGGATTCCTTTTTCCACCCCAAGTGTGTGTTACTACAAGCAGTAGTGCTAGGATAAAAGAAAGGCTAAACCTAGGTAACAGTACCTTTTCTTTACAATGAAATGTTTTCCTATCAGCCCAGAGCTAACCCTGAAAGGTAAGTGGGCCATTATTCTCATTATTATTATTCTCATTCTGTGGATGAGTGAAAATAAGGTAGTGAGTAATTAAATCATCTGGCTCAGGCTAAGTGGAGATTTAAGAAATGGAGACTTCATTCTCTTGACATGAAGGTTAAGTAACTTATCTGGCAGAGATTTTGAGTGAAAATTAGAAAGCAGCCTCTAAGTTATCTTCTTGAGTCATTTTCACATTTTCTCCTTTTGGGCCACCCTAAGTTTAAGGACTTGAATCCAGTTGAATTATCTCTGTGACCACAGGAGGCAACACTACTGGCAATGTTCAACCACACTGCACTTTGTTTCCATGTCCAAAATATCTCACTTCGACAAGGATTAAATAAAAAAATGATTGGAGCTATCTCAGTCCAATGATGGTACCCAGAGAAGACCAGCAAGAATTTTTGCCATGTAGAAAGAATCTCAGAATATTGAGTAGAGTTCCCTGTGTTATACAGTAGGTCCTTTTTGATTATAACCTAAATGCAAAAAGAATCTGAAAAAGAATGGATATATGTATAACTGAATCACTTTGCTGTACACCTGAAACTAACACAACATTGTAAATCAGGTATACTCCAATATAAAATAAAAATTAAATTAAGAAGAAAAAAAATACCTAACTTCAGAGACATGTATTTTGGTAAGAATTTGCCCAAAAGATCCAATAAAAGGTTATTTCACAATAAAAGATGAAAACTCTTGTGGTCAGAGGCTGGCCCAAAGAATTTTTTCTTGGTATCCTTTGAGATCTCTATAGGAGTACCTTATACAGAGCAGCAGGTTGGTAAATACCTGTCAAAATTTACCAAGATGGAATGAATTTCACTTGAGCCCTAGAACACAGGGTTAATAGGTAATTTTGTAACCATATAATCACTGAAATCTCTCATCTCTTTAATAACCCTCTTAATGCTGAGAGTTCACAGAACAAATTGGGGTGCTAACTTCAATACTTTTTTTAATTGAAGTATAGTTAATTTACAATGTTTTGTTAGTTTCAAGTGTACAGCAGTGTGATTCAGTTATACATATATATTCTTTTACAGATTCTTTTCCATTATAAGTTATTACAAGACACTGAGTATAATTCCCTGTGTTATACAGTAGGTCCTTGTTGTTAACCTATTTTATATATAATAGTGTATATATGTTATTCCCAAACTCCTAATTTATCTCTCCTCCACTACCCGCTATCCCCTTTGGTAATCATAAGTTTGTTTTCTATGTCTGTGAGTCTATTTGTTTTATAAATAAGTTCATTTGTATCATCTTTTTAGATTCCACATATAGGTGATATCATATGATACAATACTTACTTGTTAAGAAGTCAATGTAGATTCAACTTGCTCATTTCTCTACTTTTTTACTCTAGATTTATAGTAGAGTACTGAATGATGTTTATGGAACTCACAAGCTATTTCCTTATCTCAGACACTGCGTTCTTCATGGATGATTCTGAGGGTGGCTGGTTAGACAGCCAGGCCTATAAATCAACTGGAAAATATGAGTGAACTTCATGCGTGGCTCTGAGGAGGTGGGAGGAGATGAGGGAGGGACAGAGTCAATGGTACGTAAATAATACGAAGAGGTGAGGAAAAGAAACACCAAAGAGTCATGGGAACTCTCAACATAATCTAGTCTGGTGGGATAAAATGACTAGCTGCCCACCAAGGATCGGTTCTCTCTTTCCATAGGGTAGAGTTGTTCTGTGAAGTGGCTGGTGGCCCCAGGGATACATTTCCCACCCGACTTGCATCTAGGTGTGGTCCTTGACTGATTCTGAACCAATGAAAAAGTGAGAAGTGGTCCATAAAATCCTCTTGCAGATCCTTCATGCTTTACCTCTTTTCCTGCCTGGAAGCCCAGGGCTCCAAAGCCCTAGGAGGCGGAGGACCACAGGATGGAAGGAGCCCGTGTCCCATGTGGGAGTCTGCCTCCTACACACCCACACTGCACTCTTATAAATGAGAAACAGACTTTCATTAAATTAAGCCACCAAGATTTGGGGTTTTTTCTGAAGTTAAAGTAGTGTTACCTTAACTAATACATCTGAATTATTGTTGTAATATTTTTTACATATACGGGAGCAGAAAGAAGACCCTCCTAATGAAATGTTCAATGGTAAATAAGAAGCTATCCAAGGCCTTACAACTAAGTTATCACATGGGTCGTGACTCCATTTTTCTCATCTCACAAACTAAGTAGGCTTATTGTTTTATTTTAAAATTATGTTGGAATATTGAACTGGGTTCACTTGGGTTTAGCTGGACCAATAACATTAAACACCTGTTTGGTTTAGTTGTTGCCTGTTGCTTGCACTCTATTATGCTTAACATGCTTTATTTTCCTATTAACTCTGAAGGCCAAAGTCCTTTTAGCTATTTCCATTTATGCGGGCCAGCAAATAAAATAGTATCAGATCTGTTACCTTGTGAACGTATATACCATAGCGCTAATTAATAGATGCTTAACAATCATTAATTCACTTTTCCCTTTTCTTTCCTCAATCAGACTGGAAAACATGGCTTTCTCATTGATTATTCTTTTTCCATGATCCCTTATGTTTAAATGACATTGGTTACCATTCACCTGAATTCACTTATTTATCCAGAGCACCCTCAGCCACGCCAAGAGCAGCTACCCTGCTGCTCTCGCTGCCTCCAGTCTCTCTCTCTTACAATCTATTTTGCATAACAGTGGAAGACCAGCATATGTGCCAGATCAAGGTGTTGCCCAACTTCCTACTGCTCCACAGGCTGGATTTGGCCTCATCCTCCTAAGTGGACTTATGTGTCCCTACTCTTGAGTACCCATCTTCTTCTCATGATCAGGGCTGCTCCCTCCTGTCAAATAAGATACCAAATTCTGTCCATTTCATTTCCTAAACAGTTCTCAATTTGGTTGCCTCAACTGCATTTCCATGGCCCCAGCCTTAATTCAAGACCACATTTCTCCCACCTGAGTTGTTACAGTCTTCCAACTCCCTCCAGTCTTGTCCACATCCAATCCATCCTCCACACTGCTGCCAGAGGGATTTTTCTGAAGCTGATATGTCCAATATGGTAGCCAAGGGCTACATGTGGCTATCTAAATTTAAGTTTAAAAATTAAAAATCTAGTTCCTCAGTACACTGGCTGCATTTCAAGTGCTCAATAACCGCATGTGGTTAGTGGTTACCATATTAAACAGAGAAGATTATAGAACATTTTCATCACTGCAGAAATTTCCTTTGGGCAGTGCTGTTACTAGAATGTAAATTTGATCATGTCTCTACCCTGCTTAACACATTTAATGTTTCTCATTGCTTAGGATAAAGTCTAAACTCCTTAGTAGGTTGGTTTATAAGTTGGTCCATAAGCTGGTCCTAAGCTTCCATTCTGCCCTATCTCCTTATTACTTGCCTGCATTGGACCATAGTCTTCAGCTTTATTGAACGATTTCCTGTTCCTCAGTGAGTCTCCATGACTTTGCGCACGGCTATATCTTCTGTCAGGAATGTCCTTCTCCACCTAGGTGACAAGTATACTCCAATTTGCTCTTGAAACTTCACCTCAAGCATCACCTTTCTCAGCAGACTTTCCATAGCCTTACCCAGGACTCTCCCTTTACTCTCAGAGCTGGCCGTTCCTGTCACTGTGCCCACACAGCACACTATCCACACCTCTATGGAGCATTTAGATCTGCCTACTTATGAGACAGGGAGCTCTTTGGGGACAGGCACCAGGTTTAATTCACTTTGTATCCCCAGAGTCTAGCAGAGTGTCTGGAACAGAAGTAGGTGCCTAGAGGAGAATCAGTGTTCTTTCTTCCCTGCTCTTCTGCTGCTCCAAATGCCGTCACATTCTCCACCATTTGGCATAACTACCCAGCTGTTATCCCCTCCCAGTGCACTTGAACGTAGCCCTGTGGCCAGACTGTAGGTTACTAACAAAAAGGAGAACCAGGAAGATGCTGACAAATTGACTTGCAAGGCACCTGCCTTCTGAAAGAACAAGGACTCAGCCTTGAGAATGTATAACCACCTTTCTTTAAGTGTCTGAGTGCCCTTGTTCTCTGCATTCATAAAACCAGTGTCCTCCACCCCGGAGAGGAGTACTAGTAGAGCCAAACAGGTGTTGTAGTCACCTGCACAGACTTGGATTAGTAATGGATTGTTCCAATTCTGAGACCATATCTCCTATGTTGAAAGGAGATGACCAAAAGTCTGAAATTCTTTACTGCTTTGTGGTCTATATTGCACAGTTTAACACATGGTTATATTGTCTTACACTGTTTCCAACACTAAATATTGTTTGTATTCAGCTCCATCGTACGTACCCTGAATGCAAGGAAAATGTGTCTTCCATACCACCTTGCGTAGTGATAATAACTTAATAGGTGCTCAGTAAATACTATTGATCGGTTGGCTTGGTTGGTGTAATCTGGTGAGTTTTTATAGTCCTTCATGCCATTAAGAGTGTTCCCAAATACTGATGCCATTTTACAATCTCTAGAACATCAGCTGGATTTTCCAAGTAATGTAATTCTGCCTTATTCAGAAAAATGCAATTTGTATTTATATAACTTTTAAACATAATTTAGTTAAATTTTTTTTTTTTATGATTAACTGTTACATCAGTGGCCCCCAATGAACCATGCCTCTCAGAACTCCTGCCCTTGTGTTGTTCCTTCCCACATTGAGTCTGAGTTTGGTCCAGTGACTTGCTTTAGCAAATGAGATATTAGCAAGTTTGATGCAAGCAGAGATTTGATAAGTGCTTGTCATCTTAGAATTCTCCCTCTTGGAACATAGACTGCATGCTGTAAGGAAGTCCAACCATACTGCTGGAGAAAGAAGGTATGTAGAGAGAGATTCTGAATATGTGAGACCATACAAAGCATGTGAGCAAAGCCAGCTTGGTCTTAAAAGACCGCTTCAAGCCATCAGATCAAGCCACCTGCATGAGAGATCCTAGGTGAGACCAGCAGAACTGTCTAGCTGATTCCAGCCCAGGTTGCTGAATCATGAACAAATGAAGAGTTGTTGTTTTAAGCCACTGGCTTATGGTCTCTTACACAATCGTAGACAACCACAATAGTCAGAAATTTGTCTCTTCTTATTCATCAATGTGAGCTGATCAGTATCACCTACTACTTGAAGGTTCTATTCTTAAGTGCCTTGAGTTAGCATTAAAAGTGAAATATGAATACTCCTTCCAATTAGAGTGAGAAAGTTTTTATTTCTAGACACTTCTGGGAAACTGAGATTTTAGAATTTGACTTTTGCATTCAGAATTTTTTTCTATGTAGTTGATGTCTTTAAGACAAATTAAGTTTAAGTTTATCTCTTCTTATTTTTTTCCTGGCTTTTGCCCCTGGGTAAGCATCTAGGGAAAAGAAAAATTTGATCTCATGAATTTTAAGCCCTGTTTTTTGCTCTTGCCAAAATGTTCTGTTAACTTCATTCCAAGTAAAAAAAAAAAAAATTCTTGTGAATATGATTTCTGCCACGGCATCAAGAACTGTGCCAGAAAGGACAATTCTATAAAAATAGATATCTTCATTCTGTGTCTATGTGAATTCCACGCAGTCAGATACTCCTTTAGCAGCTATCTTGTAAGTCATAGTTTTTCTGTGAAAGCAGACTTTTTACCATTTGTGAGACCTTGGCCTCCCTTTTTCCCCTCAGCTTGGGTTTATATTTTATATTTCCTTCTTTCCTTCTTTATGTACCTTTCATAGGTTGGTCTCCAAAGGAACTATTTCTCCCTTATCTCTCAGTTGGTAAAAGTGTGGTTTACCTTGAATAATAGTTTCTTTAATAGGTTCATCAAGCATTGGAAAGTCCACTAACATGATAAGCAAAAAGAATTCTAAAACTGGAAGAAAAAGCAAAAGCTCATTTTTCAGTTGTTGGATGGTTTCAGAATGGTCATGCCTTGTTTAAATCATGACTGATCAAAGCGTGGTCTGTGGCCCACTTCCAGTCCATGAACTGTTATTGCAATGAGAAAAAGTACGAAAACTGAGAGTGTTTATAAACGTTTTTAGCAATTTCATATTGCCATGACATGTGATCATTTTTCTCATAACCCAGTTTTATTGTGTATTGCAAAATATTGGTCAACGATGGATTGGAATTTTTTTTAACGGTGTTTCTTCACGAATGGTTTAAAAAGCACTAGTCTAAATGATCTCTCCAATTGACCTTCCAGCCTCAGGCCTAGAACACTGTGGGACACAGAGTGGGCAGTTAAGAAACATTTGTTGATTGATTGATGGTTACCTGATGGGTAGTTTCTAATCCTATGATGCACTAATATTGTGTTAAATCTTTACCATTCACTAAACAGTACATACGACAAATGTACTGTTTTAGTCAGAGTTTTACAACCTTTTTTTAAAAGGGCATGAAATAACCTGCCTAATTCTCTTGGCTCGGTATGACTAATTAATGATACCCAAGTTTAGAGAACTCAAAAGAAAGGACACATATGCTAAAGTTAAAATTAGCTTTCACTTACTCCATAATAGCACTGACTGATTCAGCTGTCTTTGAGCAGGGAGATGGTATAAGGTGTTGAGCTCAATGTAAGGACTAAATCCATGACTCATTCCTTATGAAGAATAAATGCATCATTGGGTTATATCAAGTGAAAGCCACTCCTTACGCCTAGTACAGGAAGTCAGACTCCTTGAAGTTGTGTGTCTTTAAAATCACTCCCTATCCTAGGGGATCTTTACTAACTCAGATTCCGGATTAAGAAGGTCTGAATGCACAGCAGGTATTACATTCTTGATGTGCAGGTCTCTTCCTTCTCCACAGCACATCAGCTTCAGGGCAGCCTTGCTGCTGGTTTTGCTCTGACCTGTGCCCCAGTCTCATTAGTTGGGTTATTGCCTCCTTCCTGTGGGATTTTAGGCAAGCCACTTAGTCTCTATGTGCTTCAGATCACTCATTGGAAATTTTTTTTTTAAATGAGGACAAGGGCACTGTAAAGAGTAAATGATATAACGCGTGTGAACGCGTCTGCGGCAGCGCTGGACCGGCCCCAGTTGGAGTTCACTGTTATTCGCCCTTCACCTTGCCCCTACTCCCCGACCAAGCTTTCACCATGCAGTGCAGTGTAGTGGTTAAGCCCACAAACTGCAGAGTTCTAGACTTGGGTTTAAGCCCCAGCTCCCCCACCTACTGGCTTCTGTGACCTCATGACTTTGGGCAAGTTATTTAGGCTTTTTAAGTCTCAGTTCCTTCATCTGAAAAATTTTACCCATGGTGAGAGATTTGTGACTATTGAATGAAGTCATATCCTTCTCAAGGGTCAAAAGCAATGACAGCACATAGCATGCCTCGAATTAAGCCAGCTATTGTTATTTTACGCCCAGTTCCAGAAACAAGTTTTGACCGATTGTGTCTGCATATCTGTCCCAGGGCCCGCCTAGGATCCTGATTTCTCAGAACCGGGAAGCTTTCTTTGCTCTTGCCATTAAGCATCAGTCCTTAGCGGTCGCACTTCCGCTTCTACCTGCTGACCACCTCTGCTGCTGCCCTTTTTACCTTGCCAGAGCCCCAGCATCCTAGAGGGCTGTCAGGAGTCCTATGGAAGCTCTCACAGCCTTAGGATCCTCTGGTCAGCTCTTCTGCCTTGCCGACCACCTACTGTCTGCCCCCAGATTCCCCAGGACACAGCACTGGTCCCCAGGCTTCTTCACTTTCTGTTGGGAGCTTCTGGATCCCTGCCCCCTCAGTGAGTCCAACTAGCCCCGGGATTGAGCCAGAGTGGCCTGGCCCTCAGGCCACCTGCAGAGCCCCAGCTCTGACAGGACTTGTTATGCAACAAGTCAAGGTCTTGGTCCCATCCTAGGTTTGGTACATCACCCCCAGGTCAGGATGCTGGCACAAGACTGAAGGCAGATATTACAAGACCCGTTTTGTCTAGAAACTATGTTTGATCGTGGCTCTCCTGGGAACTTCTGCTGACATTTCTCTTTCCAATGAAATCCTTTGGATTTCCCCACACACACCCTACCACTTTTTGTTTAGGGTTCCTTCTTCAGCCCCATCCCACTTTCTGGGGGAAGTGAGAATCCTACACCTGCATAAAAGGCATCGAAAAAAAAAAAAAAAAAAAGGCATCGAAGCCAGCAGTGGCCAGTGAGGGGCTGTGACCTAAGTTTGTTTGAGCTGCACCTTGCAGGGAACGGGGGTGGGTGATGGGAGTGTCCCGTACCAGCACAAGGTCCCTCATTCAACTCAAAATTCCAGAGCACACCCCCACTCACACGCACAGAGCACACATACACATACATGGAGTATCAGTTCATTTAAACACACACAGACACACACAAAGATGGAGTCACAGCCCCTTAGTGCAAAAATAGGACTTTTTTTTTTTGCCTGCCCAATGGCCTCCCTTACAGCCTACTAGCTACATGCCTTAGATTCCTGAGTAAGATAAGAACCTCACAAACGCAGACTCCAAATCTCATTAGAGAAAAGAGCATCAGAAGCTTTGATTCCGTATCTGAGAAGCTCGTGGATCCTCAGGTAATCTGAGAGAATTCCTTCAAAAATACTCAGTGAGCACCTACTACGTGCCAGGGCCTGGACTTGACATTGGAGCTACAAAGAGAATGAGGCAAATATGGTTTCTGATTTAACGTGGCTCAGCGTCTAATTTTCAGTCTCAGTGAAGTTCCTGTGACCTTACGCTGCCTTGCAGCGTAACCCTAGACTTACCTCTAAGCTGTGAGAAGCCAACTAAGGAATCTTCACTGAAAGAATGAAGCTCCTGGGGCTTCCCTGGTGGCACAGTGGTTGGGAGTCCGCCTGCCGATGCAGGGGACACGGGTTCGTTCCCGGTCCGGGAAGACCCCACATGCCGCGGAGCGGCTGGGCCCGTGAGCCATGGCCGCTGAGCCTGCGCGTCCGGAGCCTGTGCTCCACAACGGGAGAGGCCACAACAGTGAGAGGCCCGCGTACCGCAAAAAAAAAAAAGAATGAAGCTCCTGCCACACTCGAAACTTGCACAATTTTAAGACACAGTTTAGTACATTACTATATAATTGCCAGACAAGGGCTCCAAAAGTCAGCCTGTTATCTCCACAAACAAAAGTAAACTTGAAGTCCACACTTGCTCCCATGTAAGACTGTGAGAGAATTTCCATAGCAAGCGAGTCTTCTAGTCCATCTTCCCTAAGGACTGAACTCAGCCTTTTTGGCTTCTCTTAAATGGTTTTGGTTCAATTAAAGATTAAGTGAGGGGCTTCCCTGGTGGCGCAGTGGTTAAGAATCCGCCTGCCAATGCAGGGGACACAGGTTCGAGCTCTGGTCCGGGAAGATCCCACAGGCTGCGGAGCAACTAAGCCCATGCGCCACGACTACTGAGCCTGCGCTCTAGAGCCCAAGAGCCACAACTACTCAGCCCACATGCCACAACTACTGAAGCCCATGCTCCTAGAGTCCACACTCCACAACAAGGGAAGCCACCACGATGAGAAGCACGTGCACCACGACGAAGAGTAGACCCCGCTCGCCACCGCTAGAGAAAGCCAGTGCGCAGCAGTGAAGACCCAATGCAGCCAAAAATAAATAAATCAATAAATTTATTTTAAAAATAAATAAATAAATAAATTTATTTTTTAAATAAGTAAATAAATAATAAAGAGTAAGTGAAATCAGTCCCAACTTTGGAAATAATTTAACCTGTGTGCACATTTCTGCTGCACTTTTGCCCCTATGGGTTTAACAACTTGGTAATAAAATGTAAGGACTGAGATTTCAGCTGATCAGAATTCAGGGTCCTCCAAACATTAAAAAATAAAGCCCTTGCATGGTACTGCAAAGCCTCAGCGGAATGCTGAAGACAGCTTCACTTAGGCTGCACCTCCTCTGGGTCCACCCATAATAGATGCTTTTATTACCAAGGGCCAGATTACCAGCCCAGTGATAGAGTACTTTTCAGTTACTAACCCAGACTCTCTTCAAACAAATGTTGGGAACCGAGGCAGCTGAGAGAGTTACATGATAACGCTAGACATAAAATAAAAATCAAACACTTCAAGGAAAATCTGGACATCTGACCAAGGGATGAAGGCTCCTGGATTGGCATTTCGACCCCAGCACTTAGTCCGCTGGGTCAGAGTAGAGTTGAGTAGGGGTAAGAAGGATGGGTCTTTATACTCCCATGTCAGTGTCATGAGACGTGGGCCCCGGGAAGACAGCATGACCTTAGCAAGGTGGCTGTCTGTAGCTGATGCAGTCCCGGAGGGCTAGCAGCAGAGAGTTATCTGCCGACAGCACTTGAATAACTGGGGTGACAAGTCCCTCTGCAGAAGAATCCAGTTAGGGAGACACATGTCCCAGATAGGCCCCCACCTTGTACACTCAGAACCACTTCATACGAGTGCCCGGAGTAGCTCCTCTAGGATTCTGGGGGGCCCCTCTTCCTGGGAGGAAACATGGAAGAGGAAATTTGGGGGGACACATCACAGCCCCCGCTGCTGCATCTGGTCTCAGGACTGCAGCTAAGACTCCTCAAACATCTGTGCCAGATTCCCCCCATCCTCAGCCAGCATCTCTGCCCGTCCTGAAGACTTCTCAGGCTGGAGTTTCATCCTTTGTCCATTTACCATCCCAAAATGGTCAAGAGATACCAGGTAGAGCATCTGAATTTCTTAAGTATTCCCCTTGCCCCACTGTGTAATTGCAGCCCGTGCTCCTCCTGATGACTGTGGTCAATTACACCTGCCAAGATGGTGACTCCCCTTCTCACCTGCTGCCCCTGGACACAAAGAACCTAAAGTGCCCAAGCAGTGGCCATAGGTTATAGTTCAATAGAACTATTACTATGCCCATTGGTAGAAGTCTTCCCCTTTTTGGAAACCAGAACTTGGAAACTGGCAGAGCCTAGAGTTGCAGAGACAGGAAACACAAGTGGATCATTGGGAGTGATGGTAAATGGGGCCACTCCCACTTCCCACTCCCCGGTCTGCAGACCCTCATAGTCTTTCTATGGGACACAGCGCCATAGACAGCTCTTCGATCCAAACTGTATATTGTGTCCTGGAAGATAGTACCCTATGCTTGTAAAATACCATCTCCAAATTGGTCCTTCAGCTATGCCTTCAACAAGCCACCCCCAACACTGAAATGTGTGTCAGCTTTGGGTAATGTGAATGCCATGGGCTTCAGCCCATGACGGTACCTCCTTTGCTGTAAAGTGGGTCTCTTGGTTTAACATAACATTATTCTGGACCCTGTGCTAGTCTACTAGTCCAACAAACACTCCATAAGCTCCCAGATAGTGGTGCTGGCTGACACCCCACAGGCAGGAGTAATGGCAAACCCATACCTAGAATGTGTCTATTCTTACCAAAAGAAATCATTGGCTTTCTAGGATGAAACATGTACAATATAGTCAATTTGCCAGCGAATGACCAGGCGATCTCCTCAAGGGATGACAGCATACTGGAGGCTCAGTATTGAGGCCTGTTATTTGCCATGTAGTGGCCACAGTAGCTAGATCAGGCTTGGTAAGTAGGATCCCATACTCTTGGGCCCATTCAATGACCTTCATCCCTGCCACCACAGCTGCATCGCTCACAAGCCCGTCATGCCAGCACTGGGGAGGCCAATGATAGAGGCTGGTTGATGTCAGCTGGTAAGTTATTTTTTCTGTTTGGTCATTTAGTGCCTTTCTTGTGGGGAATGCTCTCTGTTGAGCATTAATGTGTATTACAAATCTCTTCTTACTTTCTGCCCACTCCCATGAGTCACCCACAGGACTCCTCCAGAGCTCCTTCTCCCCAGTCCTCCAACACTTCTTCTTCCTAGGACATGACTACAGGTCCAGCCATTCTCCTCTGCTGTGAGTCATAGATAGACTCACCTTGGGCCACTTCTCTTTCCATGCAAAGTGGATGACCGTGTCCTCCACCGGCAGTTCTGTTTTTCAAGCCACCTCTGAATGGGACTACAGTGCAGCCACCATCCATATCAGCTTATACACATATACATCCCCCATCCTACCAGGCAGGCCAAGACCCCTGCTTCAGCTCATTTCTGATCCATCTGGTTGGCCAAAGGGCTTCCCCATAGATCAGCAAGTGTAAGCTGAGAGGTACAGTCGTACAGGTTTGCTTGTGCCCTCTGATCCTGCTCAGACTCAACCTCAGATGTACCACTTCCACCTTCTGATGGATTATTGCTGGGTCCGCCCAAGCTTATGACAGAACCTAGCTCATGATGGAAAGTTCTGGCCATATTGATACTTGATGTCCATGGTCAAGCACTCTGTCTTTACCAGGGCTCAGTAGCATCCATCTTGGGTTCGTCCAGGGCTTTATCTACTCTCTGGCTGGGTGGGTAGTCTCCCATTTAAGTTCATGTCAGGTTTTTGAGCTATTATTAGAAAGCAGTTTTCATTTCCATGTTTACGTGATTTAACTCCATGCCTAAGCCAATTGCGCTCCAGGTACCAGCTGGAAAATGAACCTCAAACTGAGTCATTCAATGACTTGAGAAGAACAGTATTTACAGAGGACCATTTAAGGGTCTGTGGTCCCCCCCAACCTCCTGGAAGCCAGCCCAGCAGATGCTATACCTAAGCCGCGCAATTTTGAGTTCTCCTGAATTCCTCTGATGTTAGGTTGTCAGCCTGCATGAAGGAATAGCCCCAAATCAGCTCTGTGAAATTTACCAATGCATTTACCATAACGATAATGCTGAGGAAGCTGTGCGTTGCTCTGTATAGTTTTATTTCTGCCTGTAATAGTTGACCCTTTTAGGGGCAACTGGAGAGTTTTGATCTTAGGGACACTCATGAACCATAAAAATGATGGTGTCCTGGCTCTGTGTTGGTTGTTGAAAAGCCAAGTGTGTCCCTCCTGCCTCCCCTTTTGTGTTCTCTCTTATTCCTGGCTTTGTGTTATCTTTCCTGTTTTCAATTTCTCTTTGTCCCATTTTTTTTTATTTCTTATTTTATTTTTACCCTGTTTTATTCTATGCAATTCTTCAAGAGAATTTAAATAATGTCTGGCAGGGGTATAAGTAAGCAAACAAATAAGTAGAAAGCTTAGTGCATATAATGTTTGCCTACACAGTCAGCATTCAGAAAAATCCAAAATAATAATTTAATCAGCCTGGATGGAGGTATAAATCTGGCAGAGAATTTCTGTAAAGCAGTTGGTAGATATGAATTACCAGCCTTTACAATGTTCATATGCTTGGGCTCTGGAATTCTAGAAATTTATCCTAGTATGAAATAATGGGAGGTGTGGATAAAATTTAGGTATGAAATAATTATTCTAGGATTATTTTTAATAGCAAAACTAAAAGCAATGAAAGGTCTTGCAATAGGATAAAGGTTAAATCAATTATAGTATACCTCAATTTTAAATGCAATCATTAAAAGCAAGATTTTCAAAGAATTTTTATGCCAGAGGAAAGTGTCCTCTTTAGCATGTTTGTAAAAAAGCAGAATCCACATGATTCCAATTATTATACGCTTTTTAAAAGATCAGGGGCATAGTTAGCAACTGATAACCCTAGGAAGTTATATTAAAGGTCATTGTTATATATCTTTGTTATATATTATTGTTCTATATCATTATTCTATATGTATATGTTTTTATATATATATTATATATAAATATTATATATATTATATATATAATATATATACTATATATATATCATTGTTATATACAGACCTGGAAAGATAGCATAGTGGAGAGAGCAGGAGTCTTACTCTCAAATTTGCCTGGATTCAAATACCAGTTTCTTACTTTTAGTCCCTGTGATTATAAACAAGTTCTCATCCACTCTGAGTCTCAGTTTCATCATCAAGAACGCTTTCATATAAAGCTGGAATGAGAGTAAAATTTAATGACACATTTAAAATGCCAGCAAATAATGGACATTAATCAATATGGATTAAGTTCCTGACCCTTTGCCCCCCACCCCTTGCTTTCATTCTCACCCAGGATCAGAATACTTTCAATGGAAAGTAGCTTAAACAGCAAGAAGTCCTGGGACAGCGCAGCCCCAGTTGGTCAACACGGACCTTAGTGACACCATCTCTTTGCTCTGCCACTCTCAGAAGATAGCTCCCCTCATGGTCACGAGGTGGTTGCAGCAATTCCAGGCATCACATCCATTCAGGACAGCATTACAAGGAAGAAAAGACTTTCTCCTCCTGGGTATCTCTCTTAGAAGCAAGGAAATCTTTCTCAGAAGCCCCCAGCACACCTCCTCTTATGTCTCAGAGACCAAAATATGCCACATGCTCACTCCCAAATCAAGCACTGTCACTAGCTTAGATAAGAAAGTTTTGGACAGAAAATAGCGCTGGGGTCTCTGAAGCATATCCCAAGGTGCAGTACAGTAGATGCCTGAGCAAAATTGGTGTCTTGATCAAGAAAGAAGGGGGCAACGGGTGTAGGGCAGATTGTTCAACGCCGTGTCTGCTACACTCCCAGCTGTAGGAAGCCTTGTCTGGTGTAAATTCCAAAAGGAGAGACTGAGTTAACCAGCTGGAGATGTGGGGTGGGAATGTAGACGGGGGATACAGACAGGCAAATTGTCCAGGGTAGACTCTTAATTGGGGTGAAAGGGCCTGATGACAAAAAGAGGAGCAAGAGGGCTCAGTAGACCAGCCTGACCGACTAGAGCATGTCCTGCTAGGGCGTAAACTGAGAGTGCAAAATCCAGAATAAACACATTACAGCCTGTGCTGGTATAAACCGCGGTGATAACAAACATGGCCTCATTTGAAATGAACTCAGATGGCTGTGCTTATGTGTCATGGGTGTCTGCAAAGGAGTGGTGGGCTTTCTGACCGTGTAGATGTGGAGAATACAATTCCTGAATCTTCTATTCAATCAACAATAAATACATTTCGACCACCTACCATATCTCCAGCCGTAAACTAACCCCTGAAAAAAATAAAAGACATATTATAAGACTCAGAGTCTGACTTTGAAGAATTTAGACTCCGCTGGAGGAGTCAAAAGTAACAGAAGCAAAGTCTAGAGAAATACCTCGGGCTAACGGATGTGGTGCAGAGCAGAATTACAGCAAGAACTCAACAAAGTTGGGAGAGAGATGGCTGAGGGGCAGGATGCAGGAAGGGACTTGAGCTGGGAGTAACTCCGCTAGGTCAAGATTGGGGTTAGGGCAGACAGAAGAGCGAGCCATGGGGTTAGGGCAGACACGAGCGAGCCATGGGGATGGGAGGGAGGATGATAACAAGGAGACGCCTAGGACAAGTGTGGAGCCCTTCTTTTGGGGGAGTGAGAAAGTATTTGAATATGGAGGGTGGGGCTACAGGGATTGAATTTCCTGTGTTAGGCCTGGTGGGTTCCTGCTAAGTTCCAGAGTAGAAGACCTTAGAAGGAGGTGCCTGGCTGTGGTCATGAGAGATTTGCTCTGTTTGGGGGCTTTTTCATGAAGACAAGCTGAGCCACGTGTATGGGATGGTGTATATGCACATTCTTTTTTTTTTTTTTTAACCATTTAAACTTTGTATTCAGGCACTTTCTTTCCTTTGACAAGAATCCCATCAGCAGCCTGGCCAGAGACAATGTCCAAAACAAGTCTGAGTGGAAAGGAAACAGGCTTTGAAGCCAGAAAGACTTTTTTTTTTTTTTAATTAATTTATTTTTGGCTGTGTTGGGTCTTCATTGCTGCACGCGGGCTTTCTCTAGTTGCGGCGAGCCGGGGCCACTCTTGGCTGCGGCACACGGGCCTCTCATTGCGGTGGCTTCTCCCGCAGCGGAACACGGGCTCCAGGTGCGCGGGTTTCAGCAGTTGTGGCACGCAGGCTCAGTAGTTGTGGCTCGCGGGCTCTGCAGTGCAGGCTCAAGAGCTGTGGCGCATGGGCCCAGTTGCTCCGCGGCATGTGGGATCCTCCCAGACCAGGGCTCGAACCCGTGTTCCCTGCACTGGCAAGCAGATTCTTAACCACTGCGCCACCAGGGAAGCCCACAGAAAGACCTAATTAAAGGTCGAGCCTGACCACTCATTAGCAAATTACTTCATCTTTCAAAAAGAGTTTTTTCCAGCTGTGGACTGAGCATAATACACACCTCATAGCATTCTTACAAGGGAAGCTCCTGGTACATAGCACTCAAAATATTAATTCTTTCCCTTCCTCTTTTTGTTTATCAAAACTATTAATAAAGCAAAACTTCCAATGCTTGATTTTATATAATAATGTCATGTAGCTACTTCAAAACTATCTCATCCGTAGACACCCAGGGCAGGGGAAAAGTTTTGTGTCTTTTTTTTTTTTTTTTTTACTTTTTGGCAGCACCATGCAGCACGTGGGATCTTAGTTCCCCGACCAAGAATCAAAACCTCACCCCCTGCAGTGGAAGGGCGGAGTCTTAACTGCTGGACCGCCAGGGAAGTCCCTGAGTCTATCTTGATTTTAAAAATTAGAAATTCCTATCAAATTTTAGAACTTTTTTCCTTAAAATTGTTTTAAACACAAAGTAATACAATTTATCCATACAAGATAAATATTTTTATGCTCTTTATGAACTTTAATTTGTAGTTATTTTTTTAACTTTTAAATTAA
Source organism: Delphinapterus leucas (assembly GCF_059928025.1). Taxonomy (NCBI): domain Eukaryota; kingdom Metazoa; phylum Chordata; class Mammalia; order Artiodactyla; family Monodontidae; genus Delphinapterus; species Delphinapterus leucas. Next base: position 39,980,041 of record NC_143142.1, on the reverse strand, counting down.
AAAATCATTACAAATTCATCGGAAAAAAGAAGGAGGCTCAAACAGAGGTGAGGGGGAGGATGAATGGATTCCTGTAGTGTGAGGGTGTGAGACGTTCACTTTTACTTCAGCGTTCAAATTTTCTAGAAAGGATATTATTGCTGTTTATACTTTAAAAATAATATATTTTTTAATTAAAAAAAATATGACTCTCCCACTTTTACTCCCCTCAGACCAACCCTGGGCAATTAGCAAGCAGTACGTTCGAGGGAGTGGACAGCTCCTGTGATACTGCAAGGTGTGCAGGATAAGGCCAAGGGGAGAAGGTGGTCGGTGTGATAAAAAGAGGAATATGTGTCTATTTCAAACTGTGCCCTCCACCTTCAAAAAGGAAAATACCACTTATCATTCCTTCAGTCAAAAGGCTTGTTTCTCAGCTCTTTCCCCAGGAGGAAAAATCCCAGATTCTTATAAAAGAAAAAGAAGAAAAAGAAAAGAAAACCTAGAAGGTCAGAAACAAAACTGAAAATGGTTATTTGAAAGAGTGGTGGGATGATGGGTGAATATTTTTCCTATGTTTCATTTCCATCATCGTCATATTTGTGCTGTAATGAAGGTTAAGAGTCATCTGATGAAGACCATGCCCTTTTGGAGGATGTGGATGTGTGTGGATTTGTGTGTGGATGTGTGTATACTGTGTATACATGGATGTGAGTTTGGAATTATGTATTGTGTGTGAACCTGTGCGCGTGGAATGTAGAGTCTGTGTAGAGACTGCAGTGTATGTGTGTGAGGACTGTGGATGTGCATGGAGTGTGTGCATGAGAGAGAAGGTGGGTGTGTGAGGGGTGTGGGTGTGTCTTTTTCTTTTCCTCCTGAACCAAAAATTTTTTTAATTAAGTTTCTAGTGCATACGAAAATTTTTCATAACACATGACATATAAAGATGTTAGCACATTGAACTACAATAGAAAACATTTTTATCCAACTTTTGAATCATTAATATGCTTATTTCTCCTGTGAATGAATGCAGCTAGCTTAAATCAACTTTGTCACGGAGTATCAAGTAGGTTTAAAACGTGGGGCTAGGGTTGAGCGCGTGTAACCTGGAAAGTGTGCACAGTGTGACGTGTACAGTTTGGAGTGGGATGGAGTGCGAGAGAGCGAGCCTGGATGTGTGAAGAGTGGTGTGAGGTTGTGAGCGTGCAGTGGCGTATGTATGAACCTGTGTGTGTGTAGAGTGTGCACAGTGCATGCGGAGTTGGGAGTGTGTGTGTGGTAGGTACGCGGAGGGCGGTCGCGCGTGAGCCCCCCGCCCCTCCTCCTTCCCCTCTTCTCTCCCCCCGCCCCGGCCCCGTCTGCGGCGGCGAGAGCGCGCGGCGCCGGGAAGGCCGCCCCTCTGCGGAAGGCGGCGGGTGAGCGGGGGAGGGCTGGGCCGGGCGTCCGGGCCGGAAGCGCAGCGGTCCCGGCGGGGCGGCCGCGGACATGTGCAGGATGTCGTTCAAGGTGAGCGCCGCGGGCTCCGGGAGGGAGCGCCGGGCGGGCGGCAGACCTGCGGCGGCGGGGCCCGCACCCACCGTCCGCCCGGAGCCGCCGCGGGCCCGCAGGGAGGGGTGGCCGCCGCCCCGGCGGGGCTGGCGGGGGACGGGAGGGAGCGACCGGGCCTGGATGGCTCCTGTGGTTTGTGGTCTAGGGGTGCGGTTTTTGCCCGAAAGGCTTTCAGTACTTCTGGCTGCAGGTGCGGTGAGCCCGGCCGCGGGGCGCAGGGGCGGCGAGCACTGTCGCCGGGGTAACAGTCGGGCGGGGGTCGGGGAAGAAGCCCTGGGTCTGCGCTCCTCTGCGGCCGCCCCTCGCAGGGACCAGGGCTGCGGCACCGATGCCCGATCCTGCGTCCGCGTTCCCGAACGCCAGCCGCACCACTGCTGCCTCCTCCCCACAGGACTTTTTTTGACCCTGAAGCTGAATGACCAGCGCAGAGTGGAGCTGCGATTGATTACCAGACTTCAGTGTCCAAAGAGGTTATTAAAGTCATTCATTTAACGTCCACATTTTAGGATGAAAATGAGGTTCACTGATATGCCTCTATTGAAGGTTTTAATAAAAATAGTAGTTAAAATGTATTGAGCACATAAAATGTGCCCGACTCTGAACCAAGGGCATCATGGAGCATCTTCTGAATCCTCAGGAGGACCCACGAGATGGTACTTTGGTGCCCCCGACTTTTTTTTTTTCCAAATAAGAAAACTAAAACATGGAGAAGTTAAATAACTCCTCCCACAGCCGTGCAGCCAGTGTGTGAATGGTGTTCAGATTGAAACCCTGGTGTGTCTGGCTCCAAAGCCAGTGTAATCCCACCTCTTACAGTAGCTCATGTAAGCAGAGGAATGACACGGTGAGATTTGCATGTTAGAAAGATCTCTGGCTACGGTTTGGAGAAGAGAATGGAGCTGGGAGACCAGTCAGGATGATGCTGGGGTCATCTTGTTAAATGGTACCAGACTAGGGCACAGGTTTTGAGGATGGGAGGAAGCAGACAAATGTGTGACAAATTTTTTTTTTAATCAGCAGAATTCGGTAATTGATGTTATTCACTGAGTTAGGGAAGGCCAGAGGAGTAAAGACAAAATGTTTGGGGTGGGACATGTCAAGTTTAAGGATGGATAGGAGTCCAAGTAGAGATGTTGGTTAGACAGATGTACAAACCAGGAGCCCAGGAGAGTAGTCTAGGCAGGAGATAGAGATGAGATTTAGGAGTGAGCAGTGTTAAGTGGTCATTGAACCCTTGGGGATGAATGTGATTGCCCAGTGAGATCACGTAAAGGTAGAAAATAAGAGGACTGGGCTTCCCTGGTGGCGCAGTGGTTAAGAATCCACCTGCCAATGCAGGGTACACAGGTTCGATCCCTGGTCGGGGAAGATCACACATGCCACGGAGCAGCTAAGCCCGTGTGCCACAACTGCGGAGCCTGTGCTCTAGAGGCCGCGTGCCACAACCACTGAAGCCCGCGAGCCTAGAGCCCGTGCTCCGCAACAAGAGAAGCCACTGCAATGAGAAGTCCGCGCACCGCGACGAAGAGTAGCCCCCGCTCACCACAACTAGAGAAAGCCAACGCGCAGCAACCAAGACCCAATGCAGCCAAAATAAATAAATAAATAAATAAAATTTATTAAAAAATAAAAAAGAGGACTGAGGACAAAATCTTAAAGAAGCTCAAGATTTTAAGAATGAGCAGAATAAAGGAAACCTATTGAGAAAATGGAGGAGCAGACAGAAGTGTATGAGAAAAATCAGAAGCGTGTGCTATCATTAAGCCAAGAATCTGTAGTCTTTCCACAAAGGCAGAGAGGGCTGCAGAGTTAAATACCACAGAGAAATCAAACAAGCTTAGAATCGAAAAGTGCCTCTTGAATTTAGTAACAAAACAGGCTCTGGTGACCTTGCTGAGAGCAGTTTTAATGCAATGTTGAGTTCAGAAGCCAGATTGTAATAGCTTGAAAAGAGAGTGGGTGGAAACCACAAGTGGAGAGAACTCTCTCAAAAAATTCTGCGGGAACGGTGGCTGCAGCAGGAATCCAGACTTGGCCAAGGGTTTGTTTGCTTTAAAATGGTAGAGACTTTAGCATCTTTAAATGATAATAGACATCTCAACAATAAACAAGACAACCCAATTTTAAAATGGTCAAAGGATCTGAATAGACATTTCTCCCAAGGAGATATACAAATGGCCAATAAGCCACTGAAAGGATATTTTACATCATTAGCCAACCGGGAAATGCAAATCAAAACCACAATGAGATACCACTTCACACTCATTAGGATGATTACAGTCAACAAGACAGACAATGACAAGTGTTGGCAAGGATGTGGAGAATTTGGAACCCTCATACGTTACTGGTAGGAATATAAAATGATGCAGCCATAATAGAAAACAGTCTAGTCATCCTTCAGAAAGTTAAACATAGAGCTACCATATGACCCAACAATTCCGCTTCTAGGTGTATATGCACAAGAAATGAAAACATATGTCAGGAATTTATATCTCACAGTGCTGGAGGCTGGGAAGTCCACAATCAAGCTGTTGGCAGGTTCAGTGTCTGGTGAGAACCCTCTTCCTACCTTGCAAACAGCCACCTTCTGGCTATCTCCTCAGAAAGGGGAGAGAAGGAGCTCTAATGTCTTCCTTTTCTTGTAAGGGCACTAACCCCATGATGGGGGCTCCACCCTCAGGACCTAATCTAAACCTAATTATCTCCAAATGCCCCACCTCCAAATATCATCACAATGAGGGTTAGGAATTCAACATAGTAACTTGGAGGGGGGAGGACACAGACATTCAGTCCATAACATGGTATATCCATGTAATGGAATATCATACAACCAACAAAAGGAATGAAGCACTCATACATAGCAACATGCATAGACCTTGAAAACATTATGTTAAGTGCAAAAAGCCAGACACAGAAGGCCATGTATTACATGGTTCCATTTATACAAAATGTCCAGAATAGGCAAATCCATAGAGACAGAAAGTAACTTAGTGGTTGCCAGGGACTGGGAGAAGAAGGGGGTGATGGGGAGTGATTGTTAATAGGTACGAGGTTTCTCCTGGTTGATGAAAATGTTCTGGAATAGTGGTGATGGTTGTGAAACCTTGAGATTAAACTAAAAACCACTGAATTATATGCTTTAAAAGGATGAATTTTATAGTATGTACATTATATCTCAATAAAAAAGTATTTTAAGATGACAACAGGGAGTGCTGAGAAGGCTTGCGCATGGAGGGGGTGATTGAGCTGAGTGCTGAAGTTCTCAGGAGGTGGGAGGGGCAGAGATATTGATATGTTGTAAAGTGAAGGCCAGGATGCGGTCAGAATTTGGGGTGGGCAGAAAGGAAGGTGCCAACATTTCCAGTGAAGAAAATGTTCATTTTCAGTGAAGAAAATGTCAGGAGGCGACAACTACCTTGAGGTGAGGCAGAGGATGAGAAGGTAGGATGGCCTGAGTCTTGAAGCAGCAGAGACGTACACCTGGTGAGAAGGGCAGTGTCTGGAAGCCAGGTGAGGCTTCCTCACCCTAGGGCTGGGTTGAGAGCAGGCCCAGCCTCCACCAGGGAGGCAGAGGAAGCTCGGTGCTAAGTGAAGGAGAAAGACGGTTGATTTAACAGCAAGTGGAGGAGTTCCAAAAGGCACAGAGGGAAGGCTTGAGGGGGAGTGGGGGAAGGGAGCAGAGTCACAGGCCGGTGACTAACCCTGCACTAGCCCCAGCTCACATCATACCAAACATATTAAAATGTACCCTCAGCCCACAATGAGAATAGCAACTTTTGGGAATTCCCTGGCCAGGGAATTTGGACTGAGTCCAGTGGTTTGGACTCAGCACTTTCACTGCCAGGGGCCCAGGTTCAATCCCTGTTTGGGGAACTAAGATCCCACAAGCACTTTTATTGTACATTTTTGGAAGGATTTGTATACTATTGCTTTTTAACTTATTTAGCAACAAATAACATTTAATTTACATTTGTCCAGGATTTTTCTGCAATTCAGTAGTTCTTGTCTAGTGAGAAAATCAGCCCTGCCGATTATATACATGTGTCAGCGGTATTTTATGAATACCAATTTTAGCAATTAGTAAAGTTGACAACATGTTACATTTCGTACATACTGCATGATGTTTTCATTAACTTTGATTTTGGAGCCATAGATTAACTGTTTCATTTTCATCGGCAGCTGAAAGGCTTGTAGGCCCGAGGCCCTGGATCTCCAAGGCCTGCATTGAAAAGACCCAGCATTGTTGGCTGAGTCTGTGCGAGGATCAACAGAGCATTAGAAACCACAATTTCGCTTCTTCTCGATGACTGAGTCACCACTTGTAGGGCTATTTGCTTCTGAACCATGTGGACACCCTTTTTTATCCTTTGTCCATTATGCTGTCAGCAGTCCCTTCTTGCTGGTAGCGCTTTGCCTCTCCAGTAAACTTCCTGTTTCACCCTTGGCAACTCCCAATTTGTTCTGGTTGGGAAAAGAGATACATGTTTGTTGGAACTGTTTTTAAAGTAAAAGCAAACTCAAAGTGCAGGTCTGAGTCTTTTTGTGGAATGAAGCTCGTGGATTTCAGTACATTAACTTTTGTCTTTATAACAGCTATTTCTCCAGGGCTGAGGTTGCCAAAAGTCTGGCACAATTTGGGGGTTAGACCCTAACCCAATGAGGGAGGTCACCATCCCAGGGGAATCATCACTAGATAAAGGGTAATACCTAGGTCTTTCTTGAGCCTGTCTTACCCAAGAGGATAAAGCATCTCAATTCCAGCCTTCATCTTGGTGATGGACATTGTTCATGTCTTGGCCAGACGAGACGTACAGGAACTTGTATGTTCCATCTATGTTCTGAAGGTATGTAAATTATCTCAAAATCAACTCCAGTTCATCAATCATCTGAAATTTTTTGGATGAGCCACAGGAGAATAAATTAACAAAGCCGTGTATTTTTTTTAACAGCTTTATTGAAATACAGATCACATACCATATAGTTCACCCCGCTAAAGTGTTCGTTTCAGTGGTTTTTAGCATATTCACAGAGTTGTACAGCCATTAGCACAATCAATTCTAGAATATTTTAATCACCCCAAAAAGAAACTATATACCTCTTAGCAGTCACTGTATTCCTCCAAACATCCTTGTTTCAGAAAACTGCTAAACTACTTTCTACCTCTATCGATTGGCCTATTCGGAACATATATGTGTTAAACAGACTTTAAACGTGGTCTTGAGCTCTGAGTTTGGAAACGCCAGTATTATACAGGCCTACCTCTTAGGCAGAATGCCTGGGTGAATAAATCACTTACTTTTTGCTCTTAGGTTTCCTGTCACTTACAGAAGTGTAATGATACTTACAACACAGGGTTAATTCTCAGTTCATGTTTATTAAGCAACGCTGTAAATTTCAGCCATTTAGCACGAAGTGGAATGGTGACATATCAAAAACCTCCTCCTGCCTGTGGTCTCTCAACCCTCCTTATCCCCTTGTTTAATGTGGCTTCGAACATCAGAGAAATTCATCGTTGAACAAAGCTAATGTTCTCTTGATTAGATTAATTATACAAATGAAATCCACATTATTCTTAACCCTTTTTTAAACGAGTAGTTTAGATCTCTACCCCCTCTTAGCTTTTAATCAGAATTCCAGTTCTGTACAAGTAACAACTTCCCTTCTGTGTTTCTCTCCCCTTCCTTCCTGTATTTAATTTCTGGTAGTGTGCTAATGACCACTGTGTGAGCCGAAATTCTGGCAGTAAATAGGGGGAAAAAAGAGAAGGGAAGACGGCATATGTGGAAGGTTATACTCAGGTTTTCTCACAGCGGATAAGATATAGGATCTCAAACTCTGGACCCAAACAGACTTGGGTTTGAATCCCGTTACTTGCTAGCTGGATGACCTTACATAAGTCACTTCTGTGCCTCAGTTTCCTCATCTTAAAAATGGGAACAGTAACACCTACCTCATGGGGTTTTTCTGGGAATTAAAAGCGTTAGAACAGTGAGAGTACTCGGCACACTGCCTGATACAGAGCAAGAACCCAACGTAGGTTGTCACTGCTGTGATGACAATGTCACAGCCAACAGCCTGCTTGCAGAGACCCGAAAAACCAAGGAAGAGGTTAAATAGTAATCACACGATTGGTGAAGTGCCTTAAGATTTGTGTGAAGCATTTTCACGTGCATCAGCTCCTTTAAAGACTTAAAGGGCTGCCCTATGTAAACAGCATTTTATGATTATGTGCAGATTGTACCCAGAGGAGGTTTGGAAGTTCACCAGGCAATGTGGTCTGTAGACCCCAAAGAGAAAGAAGGTCGGTGGACTTTCCATCTTGGCAGAAGAGGACTTGGAATGAGGGTAGGAAGGAGGTCACTGGGGTCCACACTGCCTATTCCTTGCTGTCTCAGGAGGAGAATTCCGCAGGAGGCAGGACGATAGGATGACTGAAAGCCCAGCCTCAAGCAGCAGACTGCCTGGGGCTGAAGCCTGCCTTGTTGCTTCTCGCTTCTCACTTAACGTCATCTGATCAGTGGGATAATAATGCACCCACTTCCCCGAGCTGTGATGAGCATTAAATGAGCTAGTCTGAAGAGGATGTGCCACTGGTACGGAATAAGCACTCGGTAAGTATTAGCTCAGGATTCCTGCACTCCAGTAAAATGGGTTGGCCGCAGTGTGATAGGAGAACTTATGCATTGCTTTGCTAGACATTTCCACCTAGATGCCCCATAGGCATCTGAAACTCGGCATGTGCGAAGCTGAACTCATCATTCTTCCCCATAATCTGCCTTTCAACCGGAGCTTCCGACTTCCTTGAGGGGCACCACATCCACCAGGCTCCTTCTCTCCCTCCGCTCCTGCACAGGCAGTCATACACCGAGACTGCTCGGTTGAGCTCCTTGAAATTTCCCCCGTCTGTCTCATCCTGCTGTCCCCACGATCGTAGCCTCAGCTCACCATCTCTTCCCTGTCTGTACAGTGTCTCCTAACCTTGTAGACACTAGTCTCAGTCTGGCTCCAGTCCTCAGTCCATTCTTCCTGAGGCTGCCACGGGGACCTTCTAAAATGCAAAACTGGTGGTCTCTCCCCACCTTAAAACCCTTCCTTGACTCCCTAGTACCCACCGGATGAAGTCCAAGCTCCATCACATAGCACAGCAAGTCCTTCAAGATGTGGCCCTGACTACCTGCCCTCCAGCATCTCCTGCCCTCTCTCCCCCCAAACGTCCTTCACTCCAGCCCTTCTGAGCTAGTGACGGTTCCCAGGATGCCCCCATGTCATTGCATCAGCACTCTGCATGCCTGGGATGCTCGTTTCCTACTGGCCCATAAAGCCATTGGAGCAGAGATCAAGTTTGACTGGTACCTCTAGTCCTAGCCCCTGGCCAGTGCCACTCTCCCGAGCACATGCCAGCAACCAAGCAAGTGAATTCTCCTGGACAAGTCTTTTAAAGGGCTGTGAGGACTGTGCATCTAGAGCTCGCATCTCTTGAGCGTTTGCTGTCAAAGTGCATTTGCACGTATTACTTCATTTATCCTCTAACAGCCCATGACAGAGGTACAGTTGACCCTCCGTGTCTGCAGGTTCCACATCTGCCTATTCAACCACAGATCAAAAGTATTCAGAAAAAAAATTCCAGAAAGTTCCCAAAGGCAGAACTTGAATTTGACCTGCACTGGCAACTATTTACATAGCATTTACATGTGTAAGCTATCACAGGTAATCTCGAGATGATTTAAAGTACGTGGGAGGAGATACATAGGTTATATGCAAATACTGTGCCGATTTATATAAGAGACTTGAGCATCCACAGAGTTCAGTATCCGCAGGGGGTCCAATCCCCCAAGGATACTGACTATACTACCACTATTAATATCATTCTCACTTTCCTAGGGCAGAGAGAAATTAAATAACCTGCCCAAGGTCCCAGAACCGGGAAGTAGCAGGGCCAGGACTTGAACTCAGCTCTCTCTCACCCCAAATCAACTACTCTATCATGTCTCCACCTCCCAGTATATCAAGCTCTTGAGGGAAAAAAGAAGGATTTACACCTTTTCCCAAAGCTCAGTTTCTAGAACCTTGTAGGAAACCAGGATGTGTAGCCCGTGCAGGAGAGGAATCCCCGAGGCCATCCCAAAGGCAGGAGAGGCTCCTGGCTGGAGAGCTTGTCATGACAATAGAAGTTTGTGGTTTGCAAATGGTTTTTTGAAAGGTATTTGGGGTTAAAGTGAAACAACAAAATCACTGAAAATGATTTACAGTTTATGACTCTCAAGGTTTCATGTTTCCAGAAAAGCCAACAGAGCTGTTCCATGGTGCATATTAAATTGTCTTCCTGATTCACTCTCCCAAACTTCATCTTGGCCTTGTGCAATCTCTCTATTAAAGGGGCATTGTTTCATGATTTATTATACAAGTCAAACCAGCCTTGCCATTGCTTCACCCACTTACTAACAACTGTAACATCAGACCCAGCCTGGTGCAAAAACCACAGACACTGGGTGTGAAAACTCCTGGGACAGTAAAGCTTACACCTTCAGGGGAAGCAAATTATTCACCTGGAATTTAAGGTGATCTGTTTCCTCCTAAGTGAGCCAGGGAAGCATTCCAAGTATGTTTGTAATCTGCTTATCACTCCCCACTTTGCCACGCTCTTGTCCAAGAATGCACAGGAACAGTAAGTTGTGTATGTGCTGAAGAGCTCCTGAAATTAAATCCTCACACCCACAGGTGCTGCCACCGCTCTGCTGCCACTGGACCTTCACTTGTGATGGTTCTGTGGAGCAGCGGAAATTGTTGGTGTTTTCAACTTAGCATTGGTGAGTTAGCTATTGTATGTAATACCTTATACATATACTTAGAAGACGTATTGCATAAAAGACCCTCTGGGGCAGATATGTGCTTTGAGCCCACCCCAAAAAGTGTTTTTGTTCAACAATTTGAATACTAGAAAATTTCCTGAGACCAGCAGAATTCTTTATTAGTACCAATACTCTGAGTTCAGCTGTGCCTGTTGATTCTAACTTTGGAAAGAAAGTGGACAGAAGGAAAGAAACTAGTAATTTGTAAGCATGTATGATGTGCTGGGCACCGTATTAGCCAATTAACCTGCATCATTTAATTTTTACCATAAACTTCAAGGCGGGTAATGTGATCTCCATCTGAGCAAGAGGAATCCAGGCCTCAGCGGGGCCATGTCCGTTGCCCAGGGCTGGGGTGGAAACCCTGAGCTGTCTGGTTCTGTCTGTCCCTCACCCCCACCAGGGATTGTTCTCTGCAAATTCAAATTGATCTGTTTTAGAGAAGGTGGTGGTACTACAGTCAACTCTGCAGCTCTGATTCAGGAGACCTGTTCTCCAGCTCTGTTCCTTCTGTAGTTGTTCCAACGTTAACTTAGCAACTTTAAAATAACCCAGGAGTGGAGTGAAGGATCCACTGGACATAACTGGAGTGGGAATGCCCGTTTTCACTGTGGCCTCACCCACTGACCATGTTGATTACCACTTTACTCCTTTTTCTTAAAGGACTCACAGCAACATTTTCTGCCCAGAGTTCCTTGTTCTCAGCAGAAACCTCTGTCAAGTTCCAGCTGAAACAGAGAAAATTTGGTGGAGGGAAAGTGAGGCATTTACCCAGGCAGCTGGAATCAGGTAGAAAGTATTGAGGTCACAGAAAAGGTACCTGTAAACTCAGAATTGGGAGAGATTTCCCTCTGTTTAGAGGCAAAGAGAGATTTGGGAACACTTCAGGGAGGAAATAACCTTTAAGCAGAACCTTGGCCGTGAAGGATGGGGGAAAATTCATTTCAAACAAAAAGGAAACTGTGAACAGAGGCAGGAAAGTGAGGACATTGGTGGGAAATAGGGTATTAATAGTGCTGTGTAATCAACAACACGGCTCTTCATCACAGCCCCATGGCTCGGGTATCTGCATCCCATAAGCAAGTACACGACAATCACCTGTTGCCGGAGGAGCACTCTTTCAAATGATCAGACACATCTGGAAGGTCTCCCTTTTGAATGGTAGTGCGTACCTGCATAGAAGTGGTCGTGTTCATGAAGATCGATTTTAAGATTCTGTTTTGTTTTGCTTCTGCAGAAGGAAACCCCACTTGCCAACGCGGCGTTCTGGGCAGCGAGGAGGGGCAACTTGGCTCTGCTCAGGCTGCTGCTGAACAGCGGCCGAGTGGACGTGGACTGCAGGGACAGTGTACGGACCGGTCCATTCGGTACACGCATGCTGGGAGCTCGCCGTCCCCCGCTGGCCTGCTGAGTACCCTTCCTTCACAGTGCTTGTCTGCTTTTCCATGTGTTTGCTTGCTTCATCCTTTTCAAAAAGTCCGAAGTACCACGGGGAACTTCAAAACATACTGGGGGGCTTCCCTGGTGGCGCAGTGGTTGAGAGTCCGCCTGCCGATGCAGGGGACGCGGGTTCGTGCCCCGGTCCGCGAAGATCCCACATGCCGCGGAGCGGCTGGGCCCGTGAGCCATGGCCGCTGAGCCTGTGCGTCCGGAGCCTGTGCTCCACAACGGGAGAGGCCACAACAGTGAGAGGCCCGCGTACAGCAAAAAAAAAAAAAAAAAAAAAAAAAAAAACTGGGAAAGCCATTACCTGCATAAAACAGGAGGGGCCACAATAGGGGAAGAGACACGTCACTGGGAATCAGAATCGGCCAAGTCCAAGAAGAAAAGGGGGAGATGATTCAGAACGGAAGGGGGCTGCCGCGGATGTGGGAGTTGGGTTTTTTCTACTGAGAGATGGAAGCCTCCACCCAGCCTCTTATCCCTTCCTTACCTTGGCAAACACCAATACCCTCATCGGCAGTGAAGGGGAAATAAAAACAGGTCCTCCCGCCTACTTTCAGGCATCACTGCGAGAGCCCTTCCTTCCCCGGCTAGAGGCGGCAATTTCTCTGTTCTCAGCAGAATGTCGCATCTCTGGGGACTAAGAGGACCTCAGGTGAGGAGAGAGGAGATGTTTTGATTTTAGGGATTAAATAGAAATGTGTTCACAGGAGCCTTCTTGTTTTCCTGATAACAGGGTGTGCCATTTCCATTTTTTATTGCGCAAATTTGGTAGGTGATGTCAGCCACCAGCCCAAGCGAGGTATCAAAATTTGCTCCACTTTGCCCCCCCCCGCCACCGGGCGTCAGTGCAGGACAGCTTGGGGTGCACCTCCAGACCCACTTGTAACTTTCTCCAGTTTGCTCTGTGTCCCAGGGTTGGAGCTGTCTGGCCTGCCCCAGGGGACTGGCTTCCCTCTGGCCTCCAGTAGGGTTTGGCCAGTGGGAGCGTTGGCAGGAATCAGAGGGAGGGAGGACAGGGATGTTGGGGAGTCTAGACCCCCCCCATCCTGTCTGGCAGCAGGACTCTCACCCTCTCCGTCCTGGGAGCCACCACCTGTCCCTCAAGCCTTCGGGCCTGGGCTAGCAGTGCAGCTCCGCTGTTACTCGCTCCCAGTACTGTTCTTTGTAGTTTCCCTACATCCAGAGCATAGCCTTATAAATAGTCTCTTTATTAAACTTTCGTCCAGTTATCCCAGTTTGAATGTACCATCTGTTCTTTGCCAGGACCCAAACTGATATGGGGTCTTGGGCATCTGTGAACTGGTCGTCGGGTCTTACTTGGGTCTCGCTGGGCAGCAGTGCCACACTGGACAGAACTGGAGTGGGAATGCCTGTTTTCATTGTGGCCTCACCCACTGACCATGTTGATGACCACTTTACTCCTTTTTCTTAAAGTCACCCCTTTTCAGACACCCCCTATGACCTTCTCCTGACTTCCAGCTTTGTGTAGCTTAATACATCCACAGATCCCTCCTCTTTTTAAAATTAATTAATTTGTTTGTTTATATTTTTGGCTGCGTTGGGTCTTTGTTGCTGCGCACGGGCTTTCTCTGGTTGCGGCGAGCGGGGGCTACTCTCCGTTGCGGTGTGCGGGCTTCTCATTGCGGTGGCTTCTCTTGTCGCGGAGCAGGGGCTCTAGGCGCGCGGGCTTTGTATTCTATTCCTCCTTTGTCCCAACCTCTGACATTTCCTCAGTCGACCATGATGTAGAAGTGAAATACAATGTATAAAGGAGCATTTTGGTTATTTGTTTCTTTCATCTTCCCTTACTGTAAAATAGATGAGCCTGTTGTTTTTTATTTTCTTTTTAAAATATCCAAGTTAAGTGCTCTGGGGTTCCTGTAGCTCATGATTGATTTGTATTTTGAGACCAGTGTGACCCATGATGAAAAAATTTTCTCATCTCTCATGCAAAGGATACATTCATAGCTTGCCTGTTCAGACTGGCTTTAAATCAAGGAGTCTTCTGTCTGAATGCTGAATAAAAATGTTCTCACATTCAAGAGGAAGTTGGTAACTCCAAGTTTGCTACTCTAATCTTGAAAAACACGGAGGAATAAGTCCCCCTGAATGATAGGTGGTACAGCCAACATGAAGGTCTTACATTCAAATACCAAATGCGGTCACGTGGGGTAGAAGAGTATCATAAAGCACTTCTGTGAAGCCACTAGCTCTTCTCGATTCTACCTGTACTTTTACTTATAGCAAACAAGACTTTCCCCAAACTAGGATCGTCTTTCACACGAGTCAACAAAAACCAAATAATAATCTAACATTTACTGAGGCATCATAATATTATTTTAACATCTAACTCTTACTGAATATTTAACATTACTAAGGTAAGCACATCGCCTGAATTATTGCTTTTCCCCATTTAATTTAATCAGGCAGATGCTTTTACCATTCCGCATTACAGATGAGGTGAATGAGCCTTTGAGAGCTCAGATAACCAGCCCAGAATCATACCATCAGTGACCACTCAACTACACTGCCTTCCTACAAAATCCCACAGACGTATTGAATATATAGCACGAGGCTTCTAAGAATCACCACCCTGTACCTCGTGAGGCTTCCTCACAGGCAGAGCCGTCTGCCTCTCTCTTATCCTCTCCACAGAAGCAGGCTGCTGACCACACAGAAGAGGTGGTTCAGATTACAGTTTCGAGCCCTTGAAAACAAATGTAAATTAAACCACAAAAGTCCACTTGAATTGGAATATCAGGTGGTACGTCTCAAGTCCTTGAATCTTAAAGCTGGCAGGGACCTTGGCAATCATATCATCCAGCTCCTCATTTTAAACCTGAACTAAATGAGCCCCAGGAATTGTGAGCAGTGTGCCCCAGGTTACGCTGCTGGTTGATGACAGAGATGGGCCCCGGGGCTCCTGACTCTCACTTCTGTAGTCTCTCGTTGCATCTTTACCCGAATCCGTTTGAAAATAAAGAATTCTAAACTCAGAAAACCAACTAGTACCACTTAACCCACTTTTTTGCATTAATAACAGTGTTTTGGCTCAGGAATCATAAAACGAGGCCACTACATCACTGCTGCCTCAAAATGCAGTAACCATGATTCACTTGGACTGCGTGTCTGAGGGTAATGGAAGTAAGTGAATGTTTGAACTGAAAATTCCAGCCTCAGCAATTTGTCACTTTGCTTTTTCCTGTTTGGTCTGCATTATAAGATTATTCACGAGACACTTTTATTTACTGCGGGAGATGTTGCGCTCAGCTCGGACGTGTCCTGGGAGGAGCTGACGTCTGCGGCATCTTCTCCAGGCCACCTCTCTGGTGTCACGTGGCCTGACTGCGCATCTGTCTCTCCCCCACCCAGAATGGCACAACACTCCTCATGATCGCCTCCTATGCTGGCCACATAGGCTGTGTGAGGGAGCTCGTCCTGCAAGGAGCTGACATCAATCTCCAGAGAGAGGTAAGTCAGGTTTTGCACGTGAATAAGAATAACGCAGCTCTATTTACAATAGCCAGGACATGGAAGCAACCTAAGTGTCCATCGACAGTTGAGTGGAGAAAGAAGATGTGGCACATATATACAATGGAATATTACTCAGCCATAAAAAGGAACGCAATTGAGTTATTTGTAGTGAGGTGGATGGACCTAGAGTCTGTCATACAGAGTGAAGTAATACAGAATGAAGTAAGTCAGAAAGAGAAAAACAAATACCCTATGCTAACACATATATATGGAATCTAAAAAAAAGTGGTCATGAAGAACCTAGGGGCAAGATGGGAATAAAGACACAGACCTACTAGAGAATGGACTTGAGGATACAGGGAGGGGGAAGGGTAAACTGGGACAAAGTGAGAGAGTGGTATGGACATATATACACTACCAAACATAAGGTAGATAGCTAGTGGGAAGCAGCCGCATAGCACAGGGAGATCAGCTCGGTGCTTTGTGACCACCTAGAGGGGTGGGATAGGGAGGGTGGGAGGGAGGGAGATGCAAGAGGGAGGGGATATGGGGACATATGTATATGTATAACTGATTCACTTTGTTATAAAGCAGAAACTAACACACCATTGTAAAGCAACTATACTCCAATAAAGATGTTAAAAAAAAAAAAAAGAATAACGCCAGTGACAGAGATGTGAAGTTCTCACAATAGTGAATTGTTAAAAAGGACTAGAGTACAGTCATCCCTCCGAATACGCAGGGGTTTGGGTCCAGGACCCCCCGTGGATACCAAAATCTGCAGATACTCAAGTTCCTTATGTGAAATGGCATAGTATTTGCATATAGCCTACGCATATCCTCCCATGTACTTTAAATCATCTCTAGAGTACTTATAATATCTAATATGATGTAAATGCTATGTAAATAGTTGCTGGTGCATGGCAAGTTGGAACTTTATGGAATTTTTCTTTTTTTAAAAAACTTTATTAGAGTATAGTTGATTTACAGTGTTGTGTTAGTTTCAGGTGTACAGCAAAGTGATTCAGTTATACATATACATATATTCTTTCTTCTTCAGATTCTTTTCCTGTATAGGTTATTACGGGATACTGAGTAGAGTTCCCTGTGCTGTACAGTAGGTCCTTGTTGGTTATCTATTTTACATAAAGTAGTGTGTATGTGTTAATCCCAAACTCCTAATTTATTCCTCCCCCCCCACCGTTTGGTAAGTGTAAGTTTGTTTTCGAAATCTGTGTCTGTTTCTGTTTTATAAATAAGTTCATTTGTATCATTTTTTAATTAGATTCCACATATGAGTGATATCATATGTTTGTTTTTCTCTGTCTGACTTACTTCACTTAGTATGATAATCTCTAGGTCCATCCATGGTGCTACAAATGGCATTATTTCATTATTTTTTATGGCTGAGTAATATTCCATTGTATATATGTGCCACATCTTCTTTATCCATTCCTCCGCTGATGGACATTTAGGTTGCTTCCATGTCTTGTCTATTGTAAATAGTGCTGCATTGAACATTGGGGTGCATGTATCTTTTCGAATCATGGTTTTCTCTGGATATATGCCCAGGAGTGGGATTGCCACTGGGCAGATCATATGGTAGCTCTATTTTTCGTTTTTTAAGGAACCCCCATACTGTTCTCCATAGCGGTTGTGGAAATTTTTTTTTAATATTTCTTTCTGTGGTTGGTTGAATCCATGAATGCAGAACCTGTGGATATGGAGGGCTGACTGTAATCATTGCTTTTTTCCTATATGACATTAAAGCCCAGGTTGCAGACTGCATTGTGTCTAAATTAGGCCCAGGGAGGGACTGTTGGTTGTGCTTCAGTTGAACAAATCTTCTAGGCCCATGTTACATCTGACATAACAAAACCTCCAACCACATTCCTTAAACACCCATATGTTTTGCCCTGAGCCTAAATCACTTCTTCCTTCTTCCCTTGGGATGAGATGCTATAGAAGGTATAGGATTTTCATAGAGATCATTATATTTTTAGAAGGATTGGGTCACCCACTGTTAGCTAGGCTCACTGGCTAGCCTACCTCAGCCATTCTCACCAAACCATGTTTGCAAAGGGCTTCTCTGACCAGCCATGAGTTAAATATGTTCTCTCTCCGAAAGACATGTGGTGAACATTGGACTAAAATGTGAGCCTGTGCACACAATCGTTCAAGGGCCGTCTCAGGAGTCCTATCTAGCCAGAGGATCCATTCTCAGTCCGATGCAGAGGAGCAGTGGGAGGCTGGAGATTCAGGCCTGGGGAGGTGCATGTATTTCCAAGCCAGTCTAGGGCCTGGTGAGTTCACCTTTGTGGAGACACATCCAAGGTTACACCTAGAGTGAGTGTGACCTCAGTCCACAGAGACTCAGACCCGAGGTGGGCATACAGGGGCAAGCTCCAAACCAGACAGGAGCGCTTGGTTTTCCTTGATCCACTCTTATCAGAGGCCCTGACCTGCAGGTGTTTCAGAAAGGATGATTCACCAACCAAACTTTCATCAAGCAAAACACCCTTCTCCCAGGCTGGACCCCCATCCCTGAGTGGAGAAAAGTAAGACACACCATGTGTAAGGTCTGCATTTTCCTGGGGGCATCTAGAAGTCCCTCCCTCTCCCCTCTGGGTGTCACCTTGGCTGTGGACCGTGGGAGAATAACCCTTGATAGATAGCATCTGGACACTGGTTCTCCACAGCCCCGGATCAGCCAGCCTGGGCCTTGAGAGGAGCAGTACAGAGACTACAGGAGATCCATCCAGTCTCCTCCCGGACAGATCCTTCTGAGTAATTTCCACAACACCGAATCATTGTTTTAGGTCATTTTCACTTCAGCAGCTGGTTTTCTTCCGGAAGGAAGATGTTTGGGCCCCTTTAGAATTCGACTTTAAAACTTCCCTAATCGTTTTATTTTTCCTCTCTGCTTTACAGCCTTTGTTTATTTTAACTTTAAAGAAAAGACAGATTTTCTCTAATAAAAACAATACAGTCCAGGTCTGCTTACTCAAAGACTTTATTGTGAAGGGCTAGTTCAACATACACAAAAATCTCTTAAGAAAAACGGAGAGAAGCTGGGAGAAGAAGAGAAACGTTTGTTTGACTTCCACCCAAAGTATGGTTTTTATGGTCTTTATCTGTTTGGTTCCAACTGCTCAACTAATGTTCTTGGTGATGAAAACTATTGTGCATTGAACACAGTGGCCCTTAAGGAATTAAGTGTGTTGGGTTTAGAGGTAACCTGTGTGGCGCAAATAACGATGACGTGTAGGTCCCCGGTGACCCCCAGAATTCCCTGAGCCAGGTCAGTCTGGAAAAATAGCCAAAAAGAGGCCCTGACCTCACCCCGCGTGTTTTGGAAGCTGGAAGAGAGTGCCTGGCAGTGCTGTGGAACTGACGCTTAGAGCAGACTTCCTCGGTTCATCTGTAATCCAATTTGCAATATCAGAATATTTGTCTCCTGAAGATGGACCTGCCATTGTTTCCTTTAGTTTGCTCTCCAGACACATAGCGTTTGCACACTTCGGTAGTCTCTAAAATTCATGTCTATTAAGAAGGTGAGGGATTTCCCTGGCAGTCCAGTGGTTAGGAGTCCACGCTTCCACTGCAGGGAACACAGGTTTGATCCCTGGTCGGGGAACTAAGATCCCACATGTGCACAGGGCAGCCAAAAAAAAAAAAAAAGATGAGAGTTTTCCTATTCTAGCCCAGTTTCCTCATCCAGACCTTGTTACATCTTAACATTTCTGGAACCCAGCAGCCTCCACACTGGTCACTTACCTGAACAAGGAATACAGTCTGTTCAAATATAGCCCCCTCCTAGGCTGGAAGTTTATATGCAAGGATTTTGTTTTGTTTTGTTTACAAGCATATAAATCAAATGTAATGTAACCAAATATCTTTTAAAACCAGCCTCTGTC
Source organism: Delphinapterus leucas (assembly GCF_059928025.1). Lineage (NCBI taxonomy): Eukaryota > Metazoa > Chordata > Mammalia > Artiodactyla > Monodontidae > Delphinapterus > Delphinapterus leucas. The sequence continues at coordinate 39,960,828 of NC_143142.1, read as the reverse complement.
TCTCTCTCTCAGTCAGGTACAACTGCCCTGTTCTTTGCTGCTCAACAAGGACATAATGATGTTGTGAGATTTCTCTTTGAATTTGGAGCATCCACTGAATTTAGGACCAAAGTAAGAGGATTTTCTTGCTTTTATACCTTGTTGAAGAATTTCAGCAGTCATGAGTTTCCATTTCTCTTCATCTATAGTATGAATTTTTGCTTTGCTTTTTACAAGATTTTCAAGCCTAAGAAGGTGGGTTTCACAAGGTTAAATTGTAATGATTCAGGGGTAGTCCTAGGAATCCAATTCATTTTTACTTTGGGCTCACAATTGGAGAACTCGGGGTGGGAGGAATTGCTTAGATTGTTTCTTGTACTGGTAACTTTCTACTCTGGGACACTAAATTTTGTTATCAGGATGGATACAGTAGCAGGTGCTTTATAACTCTCCCTGTTTTCATATGCTTTTTTCTGCTTCAAGGCTAATCCCAGTGCTATGATAGGAATTGTTGGAAGTATTAAGCCAATCCTAGTGAATCTGAGAGATTTCTAAGGAGGGTTTGGCAGACAGTTTACTTTCTGAAATGTCCTCACTGAAATATATATGATTACAGTTTATATAGTTGGGCAAGGAACTGTGGTTCTTCCTTTGAAGAAGTCATTGATTCTTCATGTTTGACATGTGGATAAGAAAACTGAGGCTGCAGAAAGATAAATTTTGTGTTCACAGCATGACCTTTCATGATAATGCTTTGTAGTAGAAGAATTTGAACTGCCATCGCATTGTAATTGAAAACTTATTTCTGTCATAAAAAATTGCTTCAGTCATAAAAAATTCCTGAAAATTTGCCCTAGTTGGAAACTTTTAGGTTTTCTTAATTTACGGTATGTGATATTTTGATATCAAGGCGGTTTCCAGTGGAGTTTTTTTTTTCCTGTTAAAACACTATTAAGTAGATCTGAATTTCAGAAAGGGTTTCTGTCCTTTCGAAAACCTACCGTTGGACTGTGTACATGCCTCCAGACATGCTGAATATAATGTACAGTAATCCAAAATACATGTGTACACATATTTTATATTAAATATCATTTTATTTTTAATTATAAAAGCGATACAACTAAAAATAAAAAGTTCTACAAACCTGACTCAACTCTGAACTACGTCAAATGATCGTGTGTGACCACATGGCTGCTTCGTTCTTCTTGGCTAACAAGTTAATGCTCTTCTTTGAGCCAGTTTGTGCTGTCCCAGAAATCCATGGAACATGGGACCCAGGGCGAGCAGTTCCACATGTTTCCATTAGGTCAACTGCAGGTGGCCAAGAGTTTTCCATGGGAAGAAGACAGTGTCAGGAGGCTTTGAGTTTTAGTATGATCCTGTCATCAAAACTGACTCTGTGGGCTTCCCTGGTGGCGCAGTGGTTGAGAGTCCGCCTGCCGACGCAGGGGACACGGGTTCGTGCCCCGGTCCGGGAAGATCCCACATGCCGCGGAGCGGCTGGGCCCGGGAGCCATGGCCGCTGAGCGTGCGCATCCGGAGCCTGCGCTCCACAACGGGAGAGGCCACAGCAGTGAGAGGCCCGCGTACCGCAAAACAAACAAACAAACAAACAAACTGACTTTGTGTCAACTGTTCTCATTGTAATTGAACCTATGTCCCCAAAAATGTGTTTTTTTAAATAAAAGGTATCGGCTCTTCTATGACGATCATCATGTTTTATCTGTTCTCTAAACCCATTAGGCAAAAAGCTGGGAAGATTGACGCAACAAAACTTGGAAACATTGGTGCTCGTTGCTGCTAATAGCTTAATAAGCAACTTCTTAATGCCCACCCGCCTCCACCTCCACCCACCCCCACCAGCCTCAGCCCTCCAGTCTCTCTCCTCCATTCCCCACCCTTCAAAACGCAGCTCTTCCCACCACACAGCCGGGCCCTTGCTGAAGCCTTACTCAGCCATGTGCATGCCCCAGCACCCTGCCTGCCTGTGAATGCGGGACCATGTGCAGCAGTGTTTCTCCAAGGGAGGCCCACCTGCCTCTGGCACCTCTCGGTCACCTCACATGGCTGGTCAAATGCCTCTTTCTGGGGCTCACTCCAGACCTACTGAATCTGAGGGTGGGGCTGCGAGGGTAGCCATTTTGAATAAACACTATGCCCAAATTTAGAAACCACCCTATCTTATATCTATGACTTGTATTTTAGAACCAGATTCCACGTTCTTCGATTGTTTACAGTTGGCTCAAATGTCCACATACCCATGCACAGAGCCAAAGAAACAACACAACAACCCTAGATGGGAAAAGAGAAAGCCTCAGCCCAGCACCTGAGAAAAACCATTAAGGGCTTCACGGACTTCCCTGGGGGCGCTGTGGTTAAGAATCCGCCTGCCAATGCAGGGGACACGGGTTCGAGCCCTGGTCCGGGAAGATCCCACATGCCACGGAGCAACTAAGCCTGTGCACCACAACTACTGAGCCTGCGCTCTAGAGCCCACGAGCCACAAGTACTGAGCCCGTGTGCCGCAACTACTGAAGCCTGTGTGCCTAGAGCCTGTGCTCCACAACAAGAGAAGCCACTGCAATGAGAAGCCCGTGCACTGCAACGAAGAGTAGCCCCACTCCCCGCAACTGGAGAAAGCCCACACGCAGCAATGAAGACCCAACGCAGCCAAAAAAAAAAAAAAAAGGGTTTCAGTTGACCACAAACTCAGTGAGTCAGTATTTGGTGTGGTTGGCTTAAAAGCTAATTCTAATTTAGGCACAGAGATAAAAGTAGAGGAGATGGAACCAAGGAATGTCCCATCAGGCCGCATCTACTTTGCAGTGCTCTGTTGAGTCCTAGCGCCCACGTTTTAAAAGAGGTCTGGACAAATTGGCACATGTTCAAAGGAAAATGCAAAACAGGAGAGTGAGAAGCACATGGAATAGGCTGCAGTTATCCCCGCTTTCAGTGCATGCAGATTTCATCCCATGAAGGCAGGGGCCCAAGAGGGCTACTCCCTAAAAACACCTTAATCTCAGAGACCTACAACTGGGTGGACCCACGGGGAGAAGCCAATGTTTGTCAGTTGGGTCTCTGGTGAGACCACAGGAGATGATTCTGGTGATTCCAAGACACAACTGATTGGTACAGACTTCCTGTTCTGTTTCCTTTATTGAGAGGCAAAGAGATGATTCTGCATTTGACATGAGAAATTTCTAAATTAATTATAATAACTTAGCAAATAGCTGTAATATATCTCAAGCAAGTCACCCCAGTACACAACATAATGATGCCCTTAAGATGAACTCTGTCATGATTATAAAGATAAAGTAAAAGAGATAAAAGAGGAAAAGTGAGTTTGTTATTATGTATGGAAAATTCTTTTCCAAAGTTCTCACCATGTGAAGAGCATCTGCTCGTAAGATTTGTGCTCTCACTGTTTCTAACACATTTATACTTCTCATGACCGCAGGACGGGGGCACTGCCCTGCTGGCCGCCAGTCAGTATGGGCACATGAAGGTGGTGGAGACCTTGCTGAAGCACGGAGCCAACATCCATGACCAACTTTATGTGAGTGTGTTTCAGGGGGGCTCTCGGGGGGACACTTGCTCATTCCCTTATCACAAATAGCATCGCAGTCTAAATTCCGGAAGTGGCATCTGATGCAAATTATTACAGTTATCAGAGAACTTCAGGGGAGTTGTAAACAGTGTAGAATGATACAGAAATTAAGAAAGTTGGTGATTAAGATACTACCAGTGGATTTAGGCATTAGGATATATGTATTAAAAGAGCAAAACACTCAGAGGTCACCAAAGAGACCAGTACTGAAGTCAGAATGTCAAGGGTTAAGAGAATGGGAGGTCAATGAGTGATAGTAGAAGGACAGCACTCACCTGAGAAGTATTAAAACAAAAAAGAGAGAAAGTTGATGTAAGATAGAAGTTTCACTCATTAGTTATACGCTCCTTTCCTCCTTGACAACCATAGACAATATAAATGCATTTATGTTTTACTGGCATCATAATCAAAGATGTCATTAAAGATGTCAATCTACTGTATCATTAAATTCTTTTTCCAGGACCAAAAGCATTATGACATTTAAATAAAAATGTTCCTGAGAACTTTATCCACCCTTCCAAAGTTCAATACCTATGAAATGAGTGATGGGGGAGGATCCTCTGGTAACAACCCTGTTGAGGACTTGCTCCAGAATTTCTTGTCTGATCATCTCATGGATCTAAAAAGAACAGAAGAACCAATAAAATATTCCTTGGTGACCTTCAGCTTACAATTGTATCAATGCATGTTAGGCAGAATAAAGAACAGTTTGAATATGGGTTAAAAAAAAAAAAGAAGTGGCATCTGAGACATCAAAGGAAAAAGATAGAGTTAACCAGGTGAGCTTTTTCTATGTAGAAACCCATAATCTTATTTACCCATCTTTGCTCTGCCTTTTAAATCTCTTGCACATATGATACATTTCATGTACCTATGTAATTAAGAGCTTCAAAAATAACGTGATACATACTTACTTGTAACATGACAAGCCCAGTGTATGGACTTGCTGAAAACCAACGTAAGTCCTCCTGTTGTAGAGTTATTTGGGAGGAAGAACACAAAAAAGGAGAAATCAAGTTATTTAGAAGAGAAGTGAGGATGGGTGAATGAAGACCTCTGAAATACATGCACGCCATTGACCCTGAAAGCCATTCACTGCCAGTGTGGGTCTGTTTGCCGCTAATTGGCAATTAGCACATTACCCAGGCATTTTTAACGGTCACTCTAATTCCGTAGAATTTATGGCAAATGTCATTCTTGTTTTGGAGGAAAAAATAAAATATGGGGAGATAAAGTGACTTGCAGTCTCATGGTGAGGAGTGGAAGAATTCCTGCTTCCATTTGTCTGCGAACCATATTTTAGGCTATTGTACCACTAGACATGAGCCCTATGCCCAGGGGTGCTATACTTTCATAGACGTGTAAAGAGATGTGTAGGTGTGAACTTTTCCATTTGAACACCCTTTCCAGAGTTTACACAGATACCTCTGACAAATCACCAGCCTCTCTGAAATCCATAGAAACTAGCCTTAGGCTTTGCACTTCAAAATATGTTACCACTCTGTGAATCTGTAGCATTCCTGGTTCAGTGACTAAACTACTTGACTGTGGTCTGAAGGAATGATTCTCAACTCTGGCTGTCCATTAGAACCAGGGAGCATTAAAATAATTCCACTTCCTGGGCCCACCCCTGACCAACTAAACTGGAGTCTCTGAGGGCAGCTTGGGCAACAGGTGGTTCTGACATGTGGCCACATCTGAGAAACAGGGGTCTGCAGCTCTGTATTTCTTCAACTGTATATAGTGAAGTTGTATCTGAGAGTGTGTATGAGTATATATATGTGCAGGTTGAATAGGAAGAGCCCCTGTCTTTGGAAAAGGAAAATGGGTTATTGTTTTCATAGCATTACCATTAATAGTCAGCAATCCAAGTTGACTGTGGGTATAGATTTTGTACTGTTAGATAACATTCTTCCGTAAGGCTCCTTGAAGCAATACTTAATTTTAGAAATGTAGAGTTTGGGGAGATCCCATTCCCATGGTAAATTCCTCTCTGTTATAAGGTAACCTAGAAATTTCATGCACCAGAACTTCCATTTTGTATTAAGACTTTTACCCTTACCTAAACAGTCCAAATATAAATGTTTCCATTAAAAACAGTTGAAATACAGGGCAGGGGGCAGGGAGTGTCAATGATTCTTGAAAACTTCTAGGAACAGAAATGTGTAACGCACAGTAAAAAAAAATCCAATGCATGGAGATCCGTTTTGGAAAATTCCTAAGAGTAGGGAAGACTTTCTGTGGCAACACAGTAAAGAACAGCTGAAAATTGTATCCCCATATCAAACATTTGCTTAAAAATCTGTCCAGGCTGAGACTTCCCTGGCAGTCCAGTGGTTAAGACTCCGAGCTTCCACTGCAGGGGTGCGGGTTTGATCCCTGGTCAGGGAACTAGGATCCCACATGCCGAGTGGCACGGCCAAAAACAAAGAAAGAATCTGTACAGGCTGATTACTTTTTTAATGATTGCGTTGAGGGCAGTCTGGCAGCTCAGCTGACCCCCACTAGAAATTCAGCACCCTCTGCCTGGTTGGACTTGTAGGGAAGGTGCTTTGATCCTGTGGTTAATGTTCCTGACCGTGAGGGGTGGTAATTAGCTGGGTTAAGTAGTTTTCCACTTAGGTCTGAAAGTAATGAGGCTCACTCTGTCCTGTGAATGCTGTCTGTGTGAAGTAAGCACCTGGACAGGAGGTGTGCTCTCGACTGACCGATGTACTTGCTGAAATTAACCAATGATACGTCTTCAAGAAAAAAGAAACGCCCAAAAGATGTACAGGCCCAGTTAAAAAGAAAACTAAAGAAAATTGGAAACAAGCACTTGCTTTGGGCTTTTTATGCACGACTGCTTAGTTGTGTGTATAGGTATTGTTGGCGTCCGCTGGGCTGGCATGGAGAGAATTCATGGACATTCTTACCAGGGTGGGTATTCTGGAAGCATCTTGTGTTTTAAAGCTTAGAGGAACTGCATGTTGGGTGAACATGGATAAGGGAGCACGAAAGAGAAAGGAGTAGGGAATATCTAATTAAAAGGATACTTTTCATTCCCAATTCATTAGAGCACACAAAATAGATTTGAGCGATTTCTTTTTTGTTTTCTATTAACAGATTTCATTCTGTTTTTTTGTTTTTTCATGAACACTTAGCTCTCAGTGACAAAAGGACTGCAATGGAAAATTGTATTAAATGTGTATGTTTTTAAAATCTAAATACAAGAGGGTGGACTCTGAGATCATGCAACAAAAGCAGAAGGCAGCTAATGAGAAACCTATGCAGACAGAGGAAAATGATGATTATTTGGAAAACCTGAGTTTTCCAGCTAGCTGTATCATAAGCTGTATGACCAAGATTTTATAGAGTAAACAGTCATTACATATGTCGTAACTCATCCTTATACAACTGTCTATTTTAAACTTTACCTTTCAGCCTGACTTAGCGTGATGTTTTAGAATGGTTCTTCAATGAAGAAAACGCCACACATGTTAAAAGGGGGGAGGGGAGGAAATAAAAATCTAATTTCTTTTATAATAAATGTGAAAGATGACTTGTTAACACTTTCAATTTGCTATCTGTCAGGATGGAGCCACCGCACTCTTCCTAGCTGCCCAAGGTGGTTATTTGGATGTGATTCGATTACTGTTGTCCTCAGGAGCAAAAGTCAACCAGCCGAGGCAGGTAATGTTTGCGCGTGCGCATGGGGCGGTAGGCGGGGCGGGCCTGCGGTCCTGCGGCAGCACGTGCCTAAGATAACCAGTCAGCACTGGGCGTCCCTAAACCCTTTTGCCTCTGGGTAAAAAGTTCATCTTTGATTAGGGTTTTCCCTGTTCTTTGCTTTGGGCTCACCCGAAAGCCTATGAAATCAGGCTGACACCACTATTCAGGATGTTTGGCGTCTGAGGACAAGTACATACTCTGCCACCTCCTGTTCAAATAAATGATGGCTGTACTGGGGTCAGGAGAGTAGGCTAGCCTGGGACATAGGTAAATAGAGGCGGGTCAGGTAGCCTTGCCCTTGCTCAGTCTCTCTGTTGATATGCTGCCTTATCTCTTACCCACCACTTCTTGTGCTGAGCCAAAGAGGAGTCCATGTTCTTGGAATCATTACTGGGTTCTGCACCTTCATCTCTCACCATTACAACACCACTGAGACTTCATTTACCAAAAGAAGTTGTTATCTGGCAAATCAATTAACTGATACTTAAAGGAACAGGACTACAAGGTAATACAGGCCACATTTATAAATGGTAAAGAGCCATCCAAATGTAAGGTATTATAATTAGCCTCTCATAACTATTTCTGCACTAATCCATTTGTTTTTAACGAAACATTTCAGATTAAGGTAACAGTACTTTAAAGGTAGTTTTCTAGGGAAAAGTCAAGCTGATAACTTACCAGTAAATGACATGCAGGCAGATTCCCACTGTCATGTGGCCTGATATGGGAAGACCTGTATTCTCATTAGTGAATAGCTATAGGAACCTTAAGGTCGGCCTGAGCTCTTGGCCACAGGCTTCTTCAGACTTTAGAAATCCAAGTGCATAAGGAACGTGAGAAAAGAAAGAGCCTTTGGGCAAAGTAGATTGGAGGTCAGGAATCCTGAGCTTTAGATCCAACTCTGCCACTAACTAGCTGTGTGGTTTTGAACAAGTAAATTAACCTCTCTGGACCTCTGTTACTTTATCTGAAAATTAGAAGGCTGGACAAAATGATCCTGATAATATCTTCAAGTTCCCAAATTTTGATAATTGTTTTTTTTGTTTGTTTGTTTGTTTTGTTTTTTGTTTGCGGTACGTGGGCCTCTCACTGTTGTGGCCTCTCCCATTGCGTAGCACAGGCTCCGGACGCGCAGGCTCAGCGGCCATGGCTCACGGGCCCAGCCGCTCCGCGGCATGTGGGATCTTCCCGGACCGGGGCACGAACCCGTGTCCCCTGCATCGGCAGGCGGACTCTCAACCACTGCACCACCAGGGAAGCCCCTTGATAATTGTTTTATTCAATGTTCACTCTGTATTTCTTGAGCACTTGTCATGTGACAGACACTGCTATGAATATAAGATCATAATTTTAGAATTTTAAAGATGTTATAGGTTTGGATGGCCCCAGTAATACTCCTGGGAAAGGATGCTTTTAGAAAAAAATAGCACTTCCATACCTTCCAATGTTGACATTTGGGAATTGGAATTTAGTATTTTCTTGTTGGTCCTTCTCATTTCGAAATCATTGTTTGATTCTGAATCAGAGTCTTCATCTTTGAAAATTAATGAAAGGAATTTATTTTAGATTGCTTAAGTTTGATTTGGAGGCCATTATTGAGGGTACCACTGTGAATTTAGAAATGAGAGATTATCGAAATGGTCAAGTCTCTCTGTACATCTGGCACTTCAAAAACTCTGGTTGTAAAGATGCATTATTTGTATGCCTGAGGTACTGTTTGTAAAAGACCAAGTTGACATAAGAGATCATATTTCAAATGATGCCTGAATTATGTCCATTTAACCCTAAATTGAGTAGTGTGATGGCATTAAAGCCAAGAAGTTGAAGAGTAAGCCATCAGGGCTTCCCTGGTGGCACAGTGGTTGAGAGTCCGCCTGCCGATGCAAGGGAAACGGGTTCCTGCCCCGGCCTGGGAGGATCCCACATGCCGCGGAGCGGCTGGGCCCGTGAGCCATGGCCGCTGAGCCTGCGCGTCCGGAGCCTGTGCTCCGCAACGTAGCCACAACACGCCGCAGCTGTATTTCATCCGTCAGGAGTGAGGATAACCTGGGCAAAGTAGGCAACCCAGCCTGGGAACGGGAGGAGCCCACCCTTAGCTCAAGGAGCAAGTGACATGCCCTTCCAACAACTGCATCTAATGCATCTGTTTGGAATTGTGAGTGTCCAGATCTGAAAAGATTGTTATTTAGGGAGAGGTGTTTTATAAAATACGAATTGCTTTAGGGGGGAAAAGCGATGAAATTTTTCCTTTTCATAGAGTGCCAGTAACCCCTTTGTACCCTCACACCATAATCTTTTTACTACCACAAGCTTATAGTTAAAGGTGCTCTAGCCAGGTCAGACTAGTCCAAGTTCTTCTGTCTTCTGTAAAAGAGTAAACTTTGCATGTTTAATTCCATTCCAAGAAAACAAAAAGTGTCAGAAATACAGCAAAAGTGATATCAACCCCAGCTGACTTTGTCACAAGTTATGAAGAGGTTAAAAAAAAAAAGTCTAATTAAAAGTTTCCATTAAAATGGCCTGTACGTGGTAGACGGTTATATAGGTAGGACATCTGGAAGCCAATGTTTTATTCTGAAATCTCAGCTGCCACATTTAATCATTGTCAGAAAATTCTTGAATTTACAAAATAAGGACAAGGATATTTGCCTGGTTTAATTTCTTAGTATTTTTAGATAAATCTGATTTCTAATTTTTGCTTCGCCATTCCAAGGAGTCCTGACATTTTATGGTACACTGTGCCAGGATGTGAATGAAGCTGCATTGAAATTATTCAGCTAACATTTGATCTGAGCTTCAGGGAACCTGAACGGTAGTAGAAATGACTTTTCCTTGTAATTCTATCACTGAAGAACTAACTGAAAACCTTCTTAGTACTCTTGTAGAAGGAATCATATGCATAAAGCAAGCCATAGGCAGATTTTGGAATGACTAATTTCTTTTTTTTTTCTTTCTTTCTTTTTAATTTTTTATCCCTGGAAAGACTAAATTACTGTTTTGAAACTTGAAAATTTTCCCTTCTAAGCTGTCCTGAATAAAGAGGTCAAGAGTCACAGACATAATTGAAATCCACCGTCATTTAAAACCTCATTTTCAGTTCTTTCTATGTGTCCTCACCAAGTGGAGTTGATATGACTCAAACCTTTTTAATCACTAGCTGAGATGGCTAGTTAGTCTGTTTTCCTACCAACAAAATGCTTTGACATATACTTTTCCCAGCTCAACTCACGCAGTCCATTAACATGATGCTTTTATAGAGTGGCGAAGGTCGGGCTCTGTTTACCTGGGGCTGAGGTTGGCCAGTCATCACTCATCTCTGTCTAGTCCTCTTAATATGCTAATCAGCATTTCTTTGAAGCCTGACCGAAACGCCATCTTATAAAATGCCTTCTCTATCAGAAGCCTTGGTTTGGACTTGTATGCAGAGATGCTGGGACCCAGACAGTATCCTTTCTCCCAGGTTGTAAGCTTGGAGGGCAACCCAGTGGTGGGCAACGGGCAACATAGAGTCAGCAGATGGGTGCAGTGTCCTGAGGGTTCTGAGAAGGGAGCGGACCACAGTAGGGAGGCCCTGCTGCTTGCATGCCCTCTACTCTCAGAAAAGCCGTGTTGACCGCCAGAGGACGCCCTGTGGCCTGGGCAGAGTGCCCATAAGGCCTGGAAGGCTGCAGGGCATGGTGATCAGTGACTGGGAACTGGAACAAGGCTCCGATACAGGGCCCGGGCTCCTGAGCAGGACAGGAGGATTCTAAGAGCCAGCTAGGAAGCCAGAGCCACGTCTCGGGGCTGGGACTGCGGATGGGGGAAGTGAGCAACTTGGTAGTTACAGGGATATGGATAAGAAAATGAAACACAGTCCTAGTTTTGCTCATGAACTGTATGACCTTGAACAAATCGCTTTGTCTCCCTGAATCTCATTTTTTTATCTGTAAAACCATGATAATGATGGTACCTTTGCTACAGGAATACTGTGAGAATTTAAAAAATAAATAATCCCTGCAAAACTCTTCATGCAGTGGCCAGTATAAACCGAGTACCTAGTAAATGTTAGGTATGGTATTATCATTTCTATTCCATCCAGGCCTTCCTGGAATAGAAAACCCATCAGAAATCAAGGCTGCTCTCTTTCCCAAATAAGCCAAGTTGTCTCTGTCATCTCAAAGTCCCTTTTTTCCTCTCTTTCTCTCTCCCTACTCCTTTTCATTTTGATCAGCTTCCTCTGCCTACATATCTTGTATGCGGTCCCCAAGTTTACAGGTCAGACTCCCAGACTCTTGGCGTAGCCATGTCACTGTCACAGCTCATCCCCGCCCTCCAGGCCACAGTGGACTGGCTGGCCTGCCCATCCTCAGTCTGATCACTTGTGGCTGGGAGAATGGGTCAGGGTGTGGGCAATGCAGGCATCTAGTAACATCTTTTACAGATTCATTTGCTGGACCAAGGACACAGAGTAGAGGGACCCAGTACTGAGAAATGGGCTCCAGGGCCGGTAGCAAAGTGTCTCCCTATTGAACCCCCGGTGTTACTGATGAGGTTCCTTATAATCTCTTGAACGCCCAACTTACAATAGAATTGGTCCCCAGCACTTGCTGTCTGGCTCAAACCTGCAGGTGAAGTAGCCTAAGTATAGGTACCGGAAGGCAGTAGAAGCAAAGAGCTAGTGCCACTTAATACACTTATTGCCATGGGAGAGAATGGCTTTATGGTTTTAATTCTTTTTTCTACATCATCTTTAGGAGCCTAAATAAGACCAAATAAAATTTAGTCTCTAATACAAGTCACATCATATACTCCATCTCATGCTGTGACCTCTCTATAAAAATATATTAGAGGAGACTTGAAAATATTATCTCAAATGGAATGAGGGAATAACAGAGCTGGAAGGAACTGCAAAAGTCCCCTATTTAACCATCCATCAGGTACTAGAAGCTGATTGGGAATCAGCCACTGTCAAGCCTCTCCAGGCGTGGGGAACTCATTACTACCTCATCAGCTCATTCAGTCTTTAACCAGCCCTCCTTATCGTTCCTTTCTTACGTGGAGCCAGTGTACCACTTGGTATGCAAAATAAATTTTTTTCCGCTTGTCATGCACACAAATAGTAAACAACAGCTGTCATAACCCCGGTGAATCCCATCTTCTTCAAGCAAAGTGTTCTATTTCTTTAAAAAAAAAAGTGCAGCTGAGATTGTAACTTCTACTTCATGACAATTTCTTTGATTTAATATACTTTAAAACTGTATATTTTTGTCAAGAAGTATTTTAAAACTTACATAAATATTTTCAGACGTTTTTCCTACTCCGATTCTCTCCAAAGCTCTACAAAAAAGAAGCTAAATCGACTTAATTGCCCTCATTTTTATTATGAAGCCATCTTCACAATGAAGATGCTGACTATCGTAATAGAAGGAAAATATATGACAAAGCGGAAATTGAGGTGTACGGAAGAGGAAAACCTGTCCTCTTCACAAACTAGATAATCAACTGATAAGTAATTGGATCTGACAAGAGTTCTCTAATTCACATTCAACTTCCTGGGTTCAAAAATCAGCTTTGGAGAAGTAAGCACCGGTAAGGAAATACACAGGTTTCCCCCAAATCTCATTTTCCCAATCGTTCCTACCTGCTCTATCAGTTATCTCACAGGGTAACTGGGAGAATCAAATTAAATAAAGCACATGGAATGCTTTGTAGACAAAAGTACAAATTAAATTACTTACTGTTTTTCATGATAACTAATATTCAGATCCATTTTCTAAGCATCTGTTGGCCGCTCCTTGTGCTTAGCACATTTCTGTATGTTTTCTCCTTCACAAGTATCTCTGCGAGGCTAATGTTTTTGCAGAAGGGGACGATGAGGCTCAGAGGGATTTCCCTAAGTTCTCACAACCAGGAAGTGGTGACTTTTTTTTCCACCTACGATGACTATTGCAATTAAGGTGATAACATTTGATAAAATATAGAAACATTACTGTTATGATATTAATAGTTGTTGCTGATATAGCACCTCTCAGCACTTTCCCACATAGTAGTGTCAATTAATAGAATTTAAAAACAACCAAACCCTTGGAAAGCACGGGGAATAGCCTGCTGGCTGCCTTTCCTTGCCTGCCCTCTGGCGGCGATGACAAAGAACAGAATGAACCCAGAGCGGGCAGAAGGGGAAAATGCATCCGCATCTGAGCCCAGGAAAATCCTTTGTGGAGCCCAGACCCTCTGTCCGGTCTCCCCGGGCCCTGCCCACAGCCCTTGGGCTGTAGCCAGCTGGATTTCCCCCAGATCCTTCTAGGCTCCTGATTCGCCATCACCCCACTCAAAGGTCTTGGTCCTCTGTCCCTTTGCCAGGACAGCAGTGGGCAGTGACCCTGCTCCTGCTGCAGGTGGTACACTGGAGCTGAAATGATACCCTCCAGCAGAAAGTGAAACTTCAGCTTCTGTACCTGAACCATCTTGCTCTTCAGCCCACAGTCTCACTGATGAATAATTCAGTCTTACACGACTAAGGCAGTCTCCTTGGGTCCCATTACCTTAATTGCATCTGAGGTTAAGGTTAGTCAGTCCTGGGTTCTCCCTCTTCCTGACCTTCTCTCCAGGTGACCCAAGTTCTCAGAGGTCAGACTATCACCCTGGCATTGGAGTTGGGATGGGGATGCTCGTGTCTGCTCCTTGTGCTGGCTTGTCAGCCTCCCTGGTCCCTGAGCATCCTGCATTGGTCCCCGAAGGCGCAGCTGGTCCACCATATGTGGGCCCTGCCGTCATCTATGTCCCTGACGTCCCGTGGCCTTATCTCCCCAACCCAGGCTTACTCCAGGCCACTGTGCAGCCAGCGCTTTTGATCTCCTTCAGGCAGGCAGGCAGGGACTCCTGGGGGGATGTGGGCCCGGGGTATTGGGGGCGTGTCCAACATGGGTCCAGACGGCTCCCATGGCCATTTCTCTTCTACCTGTGAGGCACCGGCCAAGCGCAGAGCTCCTTAGGGGGCTTGCAGTGTTCCTGGGTTTCATTCCAAGAACAGGAGAAAATCCTTTCCTATCTGGAATTCACCATAATTTATCTGGGTGTTTCTAGCACCCTAGCTTACCCAACCCAGATTCAACCCAGAGCAGGAGGAAAACAGAGACACTCATGACCCTGCCTCCCCCATTCCTCTCTAGTGCCTCCCTCCTGCACTAGAAGGGTTTTCTAGTTTCCTTTCTGTCCAGCAGGAACCACCCTCCTTGCTGTCAACTCCTTCTCTGTCCCCTGGATGTTCCACCTCTTCTCTGGAGAAACATACCTCAGCTTCATGGCTCAGTGTGCACAGAAAAAGGGTCAATGGGCACATAATACACAGCAGGCTTTACCAAAACTATCAATCTGCTGTAGCTGGGCACTGTGCGGCAGCCCCCACAGTATCACATCCTGCATAAAATTATGGTCCCTGAGAATGACATGGCTTGGAGGGATTCTGGACACAAGAGCAGAGTGGGAGCAACGTCTTTAGCTTTCTGACCCTCAGACCGGCCTCAGAGCAAGTCGCCCCCTCTCCTGTAGGAATGAGGGGGCCCCACGAAGCAGGGTGTGTTGTGTGAACCCACCCGTAAAGCAAACAGGCAGAGTCTGGGCAAAATAAGGACAGGCTGGCCTCTCCCCGGGTTTGTCGAATTTGGTTCTGCTTGGTATGCCTGCAACACAGCCGCTTCCCACGCGTGTTCCCTGGAGCCCCGCAGCACACTCGGCCGTGAAAGGTCCTGCCGTGCAATGGCTTTTATAAGCCAAGATCTGAATACTGGCACTTACCCAAGTAGTCCGGGCACTGCCCAATGCCAGCCTACTTACGTGGGTCAGAATCACCTTCGTCGTGGGCCGTTGGGAGCCCTCCCTGGGGCGTAACCCGCCATCCCGTGGATGCTGTGTCCTCTCCCCGCAGGACGGCACGGCGCCGCTGTGGATCGCGTCGCAGATGGGCCACAGCGAGGTGGTACGGGTGATGCTGCTGCGCGGAGCAGACCGCGACGCCGCCCGCCACGTGAGTGCGAGGACCGCCGCGCGCGCGGGCTCGGATGGGGTCGCCTTCCTTTGAAGCCTTGACCTCCGAGTTTAACTCAACTGAAACGTGCGGAGGAGACGCAGCTTTATTCTGTCTCTTGCTCACCGGGGTTTTCTCCCAACCTCCTCCTGCTCTTCAGCAGGAAAACAAGGGAAAGGTCTGAATCAGTTGAAACCTAGCAACTGCTGCTCAGTCCCTCTAAGGGGAAAGTATTGAATTCCTTGAGCTCCTCCTCCACCTGGGCTGACTTTTGGATGACCCGGGAGGACCAGGCAGGAGACTCAGGCCTCGGCTGCCCTTGGGGATGTGTCCGCCAGCGGCTGCCGGTCTGCCTGGCGCTGCGCCTCCTGTTGGCCTCCAGGCCACAGTGCAGCTGGCTCGCGGGGTCTGTGGTTTGGGGTCCTCGGTGCCCCGGCTCCCCGAGCTGCAGACCCCCGCACCACATCCCCCATCGGCCTCCACTTAGCCTCTGTTGGGGTCACTTCATTTTTTTTTTTTTTACACTATCTGGCCTTTTTGCCCTTAATATTACCTTGCCTGTGTGACCCACCTCCACTCTCCCGTCTGAGCCCACAAAGGGGGAAACCAAAAGACACATTCCTGACCACTTCTCTGTCCTCTCTTCCACTTTCTCTTTTTTCCTTCCCACAATCTCTGAAGTCAGAAAGGAAAAATCCTCTATTCTCATCTTCCTCCTGATTCCAGCTAAACCTTTAGAGCAGCCTGGGATGTTTCCTTTACTACAGGAGAACTCTGTGAGCAAAATCCTCCAAATACAGAAATTGATGTGTGAAAGTAGGAGGAAGGGGGAATTGGAAAATCTCTTCTCAGTCCAGAAAAGGATGACAGAGCTTAATATTAATTTTTGAACTTGTCTTTGCATTCTTTTTTTTTAACAGATTTCAATCTATCCCCTTCTTACTCTCCCCCCATCACCACTACCACAGGTAGGCAGGTACCCAGGACAGACTAGAGCAAGGCTGTATACACGGGAAGGCAAAAAGAAAAGCAATTTAAAATTTTAAAACAGTAGATACAGTTCAACAATTGTTTAAATCATTAAAAACAGTTCAACTGGGAATTCCCTGGCGGTCCAGTGGTTAGGACTCCGCACTTTTACTGCCGAGGGCACAGGTTCAATCCTTGGCAGGAAACTAAGATCCCACAAGCTGCACAGTGAAAAATACTTAAAAAAAAAAAAAAAAAGTTCAACAATTAATTTCTAAGTCATGAACTGCAGAGAATGCCTCTTTAGTCCATCTATGTTCTAAGAATATCCTCCTGAAATTCCCCTTGTTCCTGTACCCAATATTCTAAGGGACTAGAAGACCATGGATTCCCAGATGGCAGGGTTTGAAGATACTGGAATAAGTCACATATTTTGTCTGATATTCTTTCACGCAGAATTAAGTGTTTAATATGCTCTAAAATGATTTTAGATTAAGAGGCGTTGCAGGCCTCTGCTTTAGTTTACACATTTTGCCTCCTTCTGACAAGCACATTCCCAGTTCTCAACCAACATTTCACTATTATCCAACACACACATATGTTAATAATCAACTTTTCTTTTCCTCTCTCTGTAAAGGATGGTACAACAGCATTACTGAAGGCAGCCAACAAAGGGTATAATGATGTCATAAAAGAGTTGCTGAAATTCTCACCCACCCTCGGTATTTTGAAGGTAAGACCTACAGAGAAAATTTTACCAACCTGTAAAAGAGAGAGGATAGAAATTTAAGAAGTCCACACTGGGGACTGCAGTAGAATCTGGGTATACCATTTGCATGGTTAGTTGTATTACTGAGAGAACATGCCTACAACTTATCCATGTTAGAGATTCCCGGGCACTGGTAGAAATGGGAAGGTAATAAAAAGAGTGAACCGGAGTCTGTAGGTACCTAGTTTTCTAGGGGGAAAAAAAATTAAACAATAGTACTGAAATTGCTAAATTGGAAATCACCCATATTGATATATCATTGGAAGATTTGTGAAATCCTCCACAAATGAAACACATGATTTGTGTCCCAGAAAACATGAGGGATAGGAGCTCACATTCCTTCTCTTCATTATCTGGGGCAAAGAACCACATTGTTACCTTAGGTGGAATGAAATAAGCCTCAAACATCTGGACACGTCAGAGAATGTGTCATTCTGGAGGGCTGCGTCTTCCAGAAAACAGAGCCCCAAAACTCCTTTTTTAAGTTGATCATTTTGGATTAAAATATTCCTCAACTAGAGTATCTACCAGAGGTTGGCAGTCTTTTTCAATAAAGGACCAGATAACAAATATTTTAGTCTTTGTGGGCCATACAGTCTGTTGGAACCGCTCCACTCAGCCATTGTAGAAAGCAAGCAGCCATAGAAAATACGGCAACAGCAAAAAGTGTGCCTGCATCCAATCGTACTTCATTTATGGATGTTGTATTTCTAAAATTTTATATTTTTACGTGTCACAAAATAGTCTTCTTTTTTAAATTTTAAAATGCTGAGCTCATCAGGATGTAGAAAAACAGGCGGGGCAGGGGGAGGGGGGAGTTAGATTTGTCCTGCGGGCTGTAGTTTGCTGACTCCTGGTATACACTCTACTGTTTTGTTAAATAGAGGACACCAAACCTGTTCTAAACTTGGGACAGTAGTTTAGCACTTTTTTGGATTTATTGATGTATCTGAAGTCTACTTACCCTTTAGATGCCTTCTGTCTGATTTTTATGGGTTTAGGCTCCGTTGTTGCTGTCAGCTGATACAGAGCTGCTGTTGGTATGCCGTACTCTCTTGCCCCAGGGAGCTAATTCTAATCTTCCATGAGCTTACGAGTCAAAAAAGCTGTACTTTGTACTTGTAAAACTTATTTGGCAAGTAAGAATAAACAGTCTGTGAAAATGAATTCTCTATGAATAAAAGAA
The DNA here is from genome assembly GCF_059928025.1 of Delphinapterus leucas. Classification (NCBI taxonomy): domain Eukaryota; kingdom Metazoa; phylum Chordata; class Mammalia; order Artiodactyla; family Monodontidae; genus Delphinapterus; species Delphinapterus leucas. The sequence continues at coordinate 39,942,599 of NC_143142.1, read as the reverse complement.
ACTAGCTTCAGAAATGGACTTTGCAATATCTAGTCGTGTTGCAGACAGCTTTTAGGCTTAGTTTTTTATTCTTAGCCACACTGCACTTCGGCAACACTGATAAGTTGGTTAAGATTTTGATAAGTGAAATGTTACCAGATTAGTGTATTGCTGCACATGGCAAACATGGTGAAGCAAACAGGGAAAACGGCTACTTTGCTGGAGTTTTTCTCTGGGTATGATATTTAACATGCCTACAAGATCAGAAAGTGTTTTACGTATATATATGAAGTAGTTAATTTGAAAACTAAGCTTGCATTTAGGTACTATTCACAGACATATGTACCTTCTAGAACAGATGTCTTGTGACTGCCCATCGTTCTTATATTGGGTTTGTTATATTCTCTTTTCCCCTCCCAGAAACCAGCTACACGCTGCGCATAGCTGCTTCCTTATGTCAATAAATATTTGCAGTAAATTCCATAAAATGTCAGCAACCTATCCACTAGACCCCTCAGTACCCAGAAATGCTCCAACTCAGGGCTGGGGTTGGGGGTGGTCCTCAACGCACCTACTCTTACTCTTAAGCCGTGTAGCTCCCAGTCGCTCTCCTGCCCACCTGCGCGTGTGGAGTGTGTACAGCTGGGTTGACAACTCGGCCCATAGGTGAGCAGGCTATTCCTCCAGCCTTGCAGAAGTGTGCTCACCAAAAGCACAAAGACCTTAAGAAAAAAAGAAGTTTGACGTAGCATTGTTGTTTTTCTCACAGCAAGTTCTGATGCCTCTACAACGGACCAAGTGAGCATGAAATCATGTACACGCTGGGCAGATGCCTTATTTCACTTGCAAAAGGTTATTGGCAATATTTATACTGACCGTACACGGTGTCCCTGAGGACACTGTACTAGGTGCTGATGTGACTTTGAAAAGGGAAGATAAGGATGAGCAAGACTCTAGCATTACAGTCTCATCAGGCCGAGTGCTGATGGCTGTGAGCTCTCTCCTGACACACACTGTCCTTTTCTCCTAGAATGGGACCTCAGCACTCCATGTGGCAGTGCTCAGCGGAAATATTAAGGCAGTCGCGCTGCTCCTGGAAGCAGGGGCAGACCCAGCCCTGAGAAACAAGGTACCGTCTTAGTCATCTTTTCCCTCCATCGGGCGCCTGTGCAAAGAGATAAGGCGGCGTCTGCTGAAGCCAAGAGAGCATCTTGGCTCCAGCCGCTCCTCATCCTTGGGCATAGTAAGGGCATAAAATGTTGTCATCATAGGTTATGAGTGAGCAGTACATTTGGACCCAGAGGACTATACTAAAACCCCTCTATTATCAGTGATTTTCAGGTAACAGTGGGGTGAGGGTAGGGGGCAGTGGTTGTGGGGAGTAAGGCTGTAAGTATTCTATCATCGGAGAAGTGTCCTAAAAATGTCAAAGTTCCGGTAGTTTAATCACCGTGAGTTGGATACTGGAACCTTGAGAATTGCCTGTGCTCTATTTGGTGACCTCATGGGGAAGATGTTGCTTTTTATATTGTTAACAGGACTTTGCCCCACAGTTCCAAAACCAACCCATATTTTTTTTAATTGAAGTATAGTTGAGCAAAACCAGCCCATATTTTTTCATAGCTCAAAAATTTTCTTAGTTTTCAATTAAGCCAAACTTGGAGGTGGGAGGATGCCCAGTGAAAAATGACTGTCATTGTATTTCCTCCTACTCAACGTCTGCAGTCACAAGTAGAGACTGGGGGTGGGAGAGTAGCCTAGGAAAGGTCTAGAGGAAGCACACTGAAACTACTGGCTTTTGAAGGAGGAAGTATGGCGGGGACTTATTAACAAGGGAGGGTATGAAAAGCAACTTTCACTTTATACTTAGATAGTGTTTGAATTTTTATAAGCATCTATTACTGTGTTAGATTTTATTAATAATAAAACCAAAATCATATAACATTTCATGATATTTTTAAAAGAAACTATTAAGAAGTGCAATTAGACAACATGCCAAGAGCCGCCACTTTTTCTCATTCCACTTAGCACGTGGAATTATTACTTCCCCTGTTCCTACCATTGAAACTGCTTGAAGACAACATTTCTGTTTATTTCTTCCTGAGACACATGGGTTTGTTTTCCATTAGCTGGTCTGGCTGTGTGATGAGCCCACTGAAGTCACAATTGCTCTCTTATCTTTGCACCTTGGACACAGATGTCCTTAAAAGATCAGTCTTCGTTGCTAAGCCACCCAGTACTGAATTAAGGTAGTTTCTTTACATAGAAACTGAAAGATGCAATTCCTTGTGTGTGTCGTGGAATCTCAGCAATAATGGTTATGGGGAATTTCCAGTGACCAAAATGCTGGTCTTTGGAGAGTCTGTGTAGCTGCCTGTGTTGGAGTTTCATCCTGCAGAAGCCCTTGGAGAGCCGGGAGTAGCTGCCAGGAAGCTGCACGCCTGCACACCAGGCAGCCTGTAGAAGCCAGGCTCTTCAGAGGCAGCTCCAGAAGCAAGGGTGTTGGGATTCCAGCAGCCACTCAGGACTCTTGAGGGGGTATCCTTGACCTTTATTCATTCATCCAACAAACACTTATTGAGTGCCTGCTAGATGCCATGCACTGTGCTGTGAGCATTGTCTATGTGGAGATAATAGTGAAAGAGATTCACATAGTGTCTGTCTTCATGGGGCTCAGAGTTTACTGGGGAATAAAGATAATTAAACAAGCAATTGCAACACACAGTGACAAGGGCTGTCAGCAGGAAATGAAGAACGCTATCGGAGGCTTCCTGGAGAGAGTCACTTTTCAGCTAGTACAGAAGCACCCTTCTGCTCTAGGGGCTCCAGGACTTCTGCTCTGGGGCAGATGCCAGAGGAGAGGGTAACCAATGGCCCAGAACCTCTCCCCACACCGTAGCCATCCCCATGGGTGTGGGAATCCCATGTTCCTGATAACCCCCAACTGAGGACTCAGAACACATCTTCTCCCAGGAGCAGCGGGGACAGAGAGTGGTGTGATGCTGTGGGTCATGAGTATGGACCTATGGTCCTGCTCCATAATGGATAAGATGGCCTTTAGGGGCTAGCCTGGGCGCTAGCCATCATAACCTGAGCAACTTGAGAATTCAGTGGGGACCCTCCTGAGAGAGGAGTGAGACCAGGTTTTTAAAACTATATGGATGACACACAGAACAGTGATGTGATTGACTGAAGCAACACAGTTTGAGAGTATAAAGCCTATTTTAATGGTAATGGATATGGACATTCATGGAGATGGTCACACACACTGTAACTTAATGAGCTTGTAGACAGAGGTGCAGCTTCTTAGATCCACTCCTCTTCCTGACTGCAGAGGATCCTCTGGCTACCTGCCAGCCTGTCACCAAGGACCAGTAACCGATGCAAAACAGTTAGTTCTTCCTGAGGGTACTCTGAGACTGGATGGTGCTCAGGTCTGTTCTCCAGGAGCATTATTGTCAGCCCCAGGCATTAGGCCTCTACAACATCTGCTCCTGCAGGAACTAAGCTAATACTAGACTTAACCCCACAGAGGGGTCTCTGGTCCAGGGCAGCATCGAAGAGTGCCTCTTGTTAGAGTCAGTCCAGCACCAGCATCAAGGGTCCTTTGGGTGGGCAGGAGTGCAGCTGCAGGACACGCTGCAGAGCGGACCACTGTGGCAAACTCATCATTCCCAGCAAGTGAGGTCCCAGCCAGTAGGTGGGGGTCAGAGAGCAGGATCCAGCCTAGAAGGTAGGTATTGCAGGAGCTTCACCTAAGATCAGGGTTTCAGATAGAGCAGACGGGGTTCCAGGTTTAACTGCAGGGGAAAAAAAAACTACATCCAAGTTCTCTCCCTGATGTGGTTGCCTTTCTACCCTTTAATTGCCTCTCCCCTGAATTCCCAAGAACATCCTTTTATTCATCTGTAACAACTGTTCTCAAAGTGTGTTCCGTGGACCCTTGGGGTGTCCTCAAAACCCTTTCAAGGGTTCTAATAGGTCGAAACAATATTCTTAGTAATACAGAGACACTATTTGCCCTTTTTCGCTGTGCCGACATTTGCCGTAATGGTGCAAAGGCAATGGCGGATGAAACTGTTGGCACCTTAACACACATCAAAGCAGGGTCACAAACTGTAGTGGCAAATGATTTTACAAACCTCTAAGTTATTTTACACGTTGTAAATTATTTTATAAAAATACCAGTTTTACCTAAGAATAGCTTTGATGAAGCAGCAAACAATTTTAATTTTATGAAACCTTGACCCTTGCTGTATGTCTTTTTACTATGTAACAAAATTCGAAGTTTGCGCCAAGCACTTCTGCTGTAGGCTGAAGCACATGGTTGTCTCAGGGAAAGCACTTGTGCAATTGTTTGAGTTACAAAGGGAGCCAGCCACTTTTGGGGGGAGCTCCACTTTTACTTGAAAGAACGGACTTGTATCCATCACATGAGCCTGACAGCTTCCCGATACCTGTAGCTTTTCTGATGAATCAGTGATAATATTAATGAATGATGTGAGCTTTGAGGATTGTATAATAAAATGTGTCAACATTTGGAAGATCTGCATAACTCAGTGAGCTACTATTTTCTAAATGGCCAGTACATGATGTTACAAACATGCATAGGTAAAAAAATCCACCTGCAGATAGATAGACCTATGGATTTTAATGCAACAGAGTAGAAAAATTCATTGATGTGGTTTCAAATTCCACATGGCAATTTAGCTTTAAGATAATTGATTGGATACAGAAGCAGATATAAGAATCCATTTGTCTTCTTTTAAGCTACACAGTAAAGAAATATGCAAAACTGTTAACAGTGCTACACTTCTAACTTTTCTGTTTTTGAAAATTTAGTTCTTTTTCATAAATATGTTATTTATGTTAACCTGTAATGGGTTTATTATTTTTAATGAATTAATAAATATACTTAAATTTTTTTCAGTTTTGATTAGTTAAAAACAAAAGCTCTTTGGGGTCCTCAATAATTTTTAAGAGTGTACAGAAGTCTTGAGACTAAAAAGTTTGGGAACCATTGCCCTATAATGTCTATTTCTTAAGATAGGGACTCGCTCACAAAGTAAACATTTACAGAATGTGTCTCAGCAGCACTGTGAAAAGAAAGGACATAGAGTGAGGCTGGATCAGTTGGGGTGTCAGGCCACTGAAGCTGTTCTTCCCCGTGTGTCTTACGCTCTGGGTGTTTCCTAACTCTGCCTTCTCATCAAAAGATGGGTCTCAAGTCCCTAGCAGCCAGACTGCCTTATATAATGAACTAATAAATTATCAAATCTATTTATTGACAACATACTAGATAAGCTAGGCATTGTGCTGGAAATGAGGATACAGTGATTAATAAGATATAGACCCTGGCCTCCTGGAGATTATAGCCTAGTAAGGGATATGGCTAGATAGAAAAATCACTCTAAAAGACCAATATCATATGATATCACTTACAGGTCAGATCTGAAATATGATACAAATGAACTTATTAATAAAACAGAAACAGACTCACAGACATAGAAAACAAACTTATGGTTACTAAAGGGGAAAGGGAGGGAAGGATAAATTAGGAGTTTGGGATTAGCAGATATAAACTACCATATATAAAATAAATAAACAATAAGAGCCTACTGTATAGCACGGGGGACCATATTCAATATCTTGTAATAAACCATAATGGAAAAGAACATGAAAAGGACTATGTGTATATGTGTTTATGTGTGTGTGTGTGTGTGTGTGTGTGTGTGTGTGTGTATCTGAATCACTGTGCTGTACCCCTGAAACTAACACAACATTGTAAATCAACTATACTCCAAAAAATTTTAAAAAGAAAAATAACTAACAATGAGATAAGAAAGTAACTGATGATATTTATATTTAAATATATTTAAAGAAAACCTTTAATGCCTTGATACAAAAGACTGAGTCCAGTGGGGTTTTTCATCAGTGGAGGAGCAAGTGTGGGTCAGGGACCCCTCTTTGGAGTCCCTGAAACCACACCAACTGTGGGAATTCACTCATGCCTATCTTATCTTCTTTCAGGCCAATGAACTTCCGGCAGAACTAACCAAAAATGAACGTATATTGCATCTCCTCCGAAGTAAAGAAGGACACAGGAAGAACTAACTTAGTTTCATATTCGACTGAAAGATAGAAACCTTAATCATATTGTCCAAAAAGAAATTGCTTTTCAAATAGTGTTGGAAATTCCTAGAAGAAAGAAAATGCCCAGAATGCCCATGCTGGGTCCCTGACCAAGGAGAGCTGTGCTTTGTGCCCTGAGTCAAAAGCAGAGCAGCTCAGGGACCCCTTCCTCTCATGTAGTGGGCTTCTCACACTGGCCTGTAGCCCCACTCCAGGGGGCCTGGCATGTTCGCGGATTCCACAGAAACTCATTTTAAACTACATCAACTTGGGTCTTTCAGTTAAACTCTAAGATAGAGTTAAACCCTCTGTCTTAAAAATAGAAACAGAAAGGAAGCAGAAAGCTTTGTTCCTTTGAAAAGACTGAAAGTCTGACCTTCAGTGAATTGGTGCACTTTTGCTTTTGTGTTAAATGTATGTGTGCTCAAAATATGGCTCCATCGTATTTTACATATATTTGTATGTCATTCCAGTGTAAAATGTTCTCCTCTATGAATCAATAATGTATAAAGTTATATTATTGAAAAGCCACTTCTGACATTCCACCATGTGCTTTTCAAAGATGGACTGTTGAACTATAAAAAAAAGAAAAATTGTTCATTTTTACCTGGAGTCAATGTTGTAGGTATGATAGGATACAAGTGGCAAATTTGGAAATTCAGAAAATTACAAACCACAAGAAATGTAGGCTTGTCTCTTTGAACCATTACTTTGGGTCTATTGCTGGGAATCTATTTCCTGTGCCGTAACTAAGTAGACTTAATATGCTGTGGAATCTTGAGCTTCCAACACCAATTGCTTGATACAATGACTTTGGAGTCCTTGGATAAAATGTGATATAATATGTTGCTATTACTATTGCAGAAGTATAAGTAATAAAAGACTGTTACTAGTATTTAATAAGTGTTCATCTATGTGTGTTTTTGGGTTGATTGATTCCAAGAAAGAAACCTGGGTTTTGTTGAATTATTCCTTTGAAGGGGGTCAAAATTTATACTCAATGCACTTTATAATCAATGGTGTCTAAATGCCTCAGTCAGTGCCTAACTGCACACACAAAAATTAAACCTTCTTTCTATAATCTACCATAATAAACACTGATGGCATTTTGTTATTTAAACACATCTTTCGTTTTCTTGTTCATGTTCTGCTCTGGTTTCCAGCCAATGTTCTATGTTAAGATGGAGGGAAATGTTCTAAACCATATATATATATATATATTTTTTTTTTTAACCAACTTGCAGTGGTGGTACTAAAAGTATTATCTTTATGTCAGTAAATGAGTTATAATTTTGAAATTAGAAGATATTCTCTTAAAGTTTGTTATGATCAGTAAAACAATCAACCAACAAAGATCAGCTTATTTTAATCCATGTCGCAAGCAAAGCCAGTGATGAGCAACCCACAGGGCCCCCAGAGAGGCCTACAACCCGACCACCCAGGCAACAAGCCTGCAATCTAATTTCTGGATTAAAAAATTAGAAAGCTGTCTGTATTGCTAAGACATCCAGATATAAACATTTTAGTAGTTAAAAAGCAGTGCCCATCTCCGCGCTGGCTTTCTTTTATTCAACAAAGTTGTACAAATACATCTTCTTTTATGGGAATTTCATAAAGCTATATTCATTTTGAAGAGGAAAATAATGTGGCCTGAAGTGCTTTATATTTTTCCCCAACCAAAAAAAAAGGTTGCTCATCACTGATATAAATCAAAACAGTATAATGGGTACTGATAACAAAGTTCCAAAAGACAAAATGGGATGAAATGACAAACTTAATGTTGACAAACTTAATGTTTTTCACTAGAGCATGTTGTCCTGGGCCTATTTGTTAGATCCTTTAAAATGGATAATGTTCTTGACCAATATTAGGGGCGTAAAGAATGAATTCAGTAGCTTTAACAATATTGAAAGGAGGCCTTCTTAACTGTAGGTAAGAGGTCTCTAGCTTAGAAGGATCACATTTAGTCTAAATGAGTCTAAATATTATCCATAGCAGGGAAGAAGATTGTATTAATCCCTCACCAAAGACTGAACAAAAGTTCTGTTATTTAAAATTAAATTGCATTTTTAAACTTTTTTTAATAAGTTAAATTGCATTTATTTTGCACACAGGTAGATGATTCTTACTTTATGTTAATCTAATTCACAATTCAGTGCTCTGCATCTTAAAACTTAGAAGTAGCAATTCCTATGCAAATTGTTTGCTTAATTGAATCCCCAAAGTTTTTCATTACATTCATTTGTTTGATGACAAATTCCATGTTATAATTCAAAATAAAGTTAACGTACTACCCAATCTGCCTTTGCTGATTTTTCCTGTTTGTTCGTTTGTTTTTTTTTTCCGTTTTTTTCCTTTTCCCTGTTTGTTTTTAATCAGAAGTTCTTTCAGTGTGATTTTTAATAGTATGGAATTTTAGAGTGAATAATTCCGCTCTGTTGATAAATATATTGATATTTGGAAACTGAAAAGGATTAAGCTTTATGGACCTATGATTTCATTACTTCTACCACGGAGAACTTTTGTCATGATCCCAAAAGGTTTTTTATTCAAACAAAAATTCCTGGGATAGTCATGAAAGGTACTGAAAGGTACCTGAAGGTACTGAACGGTACTGAAAATGAAACTCTAAGCTGTACGTCGTGACGATTTGATATTTGTAGACGCTGTGAAAGTATTCCCCCAGCTAGGTAATTAACACATCCGTCACCTCACATATTGATCTTTATGTGTGTGTGTGTGTGTGTGAGAACGTCTTAATATCCATTTGTATTATCTATGATGCTCCTGGCTCTTCAGTCCTTTGCATTGGCTCTTTCTTCTGCAATAGTTGAGGATTTTTGCACAACTTCATATTTAGGAAACAAGTATTTGCAACGGTAACATTAGGAATCTGGAGCACTCCATGGCCGTTCTGGGATCCTCCCCTGTTCCATCCACCCTCTGCAACTGAAACCGCACAACGCAGATGGATCTCAAACCCAGCCAAAACCCAGATTGGGAGTTGAATCCTGTCGTTTAATTAAGATTGCACACGTGGTCTAATGGTCACATGGACTTAATGAAGCTCAGGTTCTTTATGTCTCAGCACAGAAGGAATTCAGGGAGAGGCAAAGTAGTAGGTAAGAAGTGGATTTATTTAGAGAGATACACATTCCATAGACAGAATGCGGTCTGTCTCAAAAGGCAAGAGCAGCCCTGGGAGAAACGCATGCCACGTACAGAGTGTGGGCCATCTCAGAAGACAAGAGGCCCCGAAATATGGGGTGGTTAGTTTTTACGTGTTGGGTAATTTCACAGTCTGAGGAGTGGGAGGATTATTTCAACTATTTGGGGGAAGGGGCGGGGATTTCCAGGAATTGGGCCACGGCCCACTCTTTGGCCTTTTATTGGAAGCCTCAGAACTGTCAGGGTGCCTGTCAGTATGTCATTTAACGTGCTGATGTATTACAATGAGCGTATGACGAGGTTCAGCTCGAATCTTCCGCTATCTTGGACCGAATCGGTTCTAACCAGTTTTTGTCGTATTCTCAACAGCTATCTTGCTCTTTTATTTTGTTTTATTTTAAGAGAGCTTGGGAATAAACTATTTTATTTTACTTATTTATTTATTTATTCTTTTTTTTTTTTTACCGTGCCCCACGACATGTGCACTGGAAGTGCAGAGTCCCAACCGCTGGACCGCTAGGAAAGTCCCCTTAAATGTTGTGCCCTGCCCCCTCCCTCCTCTTTCACAACCACAGAAGAGTTATGTCTCATCATTACCCCACACTGGGACACCTATTTAGAGGAAAAGAGAACCCCGCAAATGCCAGGCTACTTGGAAACTGACGGCGATGCCTGCATTTCGGGGTGCGCCTGTGCTTCAGATTACAGGGGTGAGAAGCTGAGGTCCTAATTTCATTATGAAGTGGTTTTGGTGCTGGAACTGGCTGAGCCTCACAAGTGGAGTCTACAGATTATTAGTACTAACAATAGAAAGAGTAGATAACATTTGTTAAAGGATTGTTATGTGCTCAGCACTTTACATAGATAATCTCATGAAGTTTATACGCATTTTCTTATTTACCCCTGACAACAACCCTATGGAACAGGCACTATTGTCATCATCATCTTGCAGCTGAGAAAACGGGCTTTGAGAGTGTTTTATTTATTTATTTATTTGTTTATTTTAAGATTTATTTTATTTACTTTGGCTGCACTGGGTCTTAGTTGAGGCATGCAGGCTTCTTAGTTGCAGCATGCATGCAAGATCTATTTCCCCGACCAGGTATCGAACCCAGGCCCCCTGCATTGGGAGCAAGGAGTCTTATCCACTGGACCACCAGGGAAGTCCCAAGAGTGTTTTTAAAAAGAAACAACAGGCCCCAAATGGAGTCAGTTGCCCCCGGAACAGCAAACCTAGGCTTAATTTCAATTTCAGCTACTCCTAGGAGTGTGAACTTTAAGCCCTCGATCTGGAATTACCACATCAGCACCTGTGAGGTAAACTGCATGATAGATCCCTGCCCTTCCCCCAAAGGAAGGTGACTTTGCCTGAAATACTGTAACCTTTTTTCTTTTTTATGACTTCCTTGTCCCACCCCCTTTCTACCTTTGAAAACCTTCCATTTTGTACAGCTCCTAAAGCTCCTTTCTACTTGCTAGGTGGGATGTTGCCCAATTCACGAATCCTTGATTTTTTTTTTTTTTTTTTTTTGGCTGCCCTGCTTGGCTTGAGGGATCTTAGTAAACCAACAAGGGATGGAACCCATGCCCCCTGCAGTGGAAGTGCAGAGTCCTAATCACTGGACTACCAGGGAATTCCCATGAATCCTTGAATAAAACCAAATAGGTCTTCAAATGTACTCAGTTGAATTCTTTTTTTTAACAAGAAATAACCTCCCAATGCTATGAGGCCAATGCTAAACCCTCTGATCTCTGGGTTTTGCTTTTTTTAGTGGGGGAAAGGGGGGAGAATGGTGCCCAGATGGAGTCACGGTTATGGCATCAAGGCAGTGAGGGTGGAGAATATGGGACTTTTTTTGTTTTTAATATTTAGAGGTAGAGCTAATGATAATTAGGTGATTAATTGAAAAGAGAGGGTGAGGAAAAGAAAGAAGAGTTAGAAATTATACTAAGGTGTGTCAGGGGACCCTAAGACCACTCCCAGGTTTGGTGATTTGCTAGGAAGGCTCAAGAGGCTCATTGTATGGTCATATTCATGGCTAAGATTACAGCGAAATTGATAAATAGCAAAATTAGAAAAGGGAAAGGGAAATGAAATGGAGATATATAGGAAACCAGGTTAAAGCTTCCAAGAGTCCTCTCCTCTAGGAAAGTCTTGTGACAACATTACGAAGTGTCATCTGCTGGGGAAGCTCATTAGAGGCTCACTCAGGCTTTTAACTGGGAGCTAGTCACATAGGCACCCTCTGCCTTAGCATTTACCAGAATCCCAGAAGGAAATCAGGCATTTAGCATAAACCACATTGTCTGTGTAGACAGCAGAGGCACCGTGAGCCATTATTGCTTAGGGAAAGTTTTCTATCAGTGCAGGGAACGATTTGCCAGTCAAGAGTCCAGATGCCAGCCAGCAGCCAACCTTGTAAGCAAGACTTTCTATAGACAGCAGTCTCAGGTCTGCTGTGCTAAGTCTTTCCCACATACAAGGTTTACATGGAGGATGGTGAAATTTTCTCTAGGAAATAAAGAACAGCAGGGTTGGGGTGGGGACAGAGAGAGAGGGAGTTTGGACACGTTCAATTTGAAGAATGTGTGAAATAGACTTCAGAAGGCAGTTGGAAACAGCAGCTTAATGTTTAGGACAAGACTCTTCCTGATCTGGGCATCATCTACGTAGAAGTGATGGTCAAAGTCATGGGACAAATGAGGTCCCCCAGAAAGACTCTGGTGAGAGGAAATAGCTGAGAAGGAAATTGGAAGGAAGAAGGGAATCAGCAGAGGAGAAGAGATGAAATGGACAGGAGTGGGAAGTGAAACGTGGATCAAGGGAGGAGAAAGTCTCAAGAAGAGGAGAGCAGGCAAAAAACGTCATGAAGAAGTGTGTGGCCATGAAACACCAGGGCCGGAAAATTCCAGACCTCCTTTGCTGCACAGCCTTGCCCTTGGTGAGCTTGTTCAGTCGTCAAAGAACTCTGGCCCTGTGTTGGAGAGGAAAAGCATGGGGTCTGGTCAGGACCTGCCGCTAATGATAAATTAAATGGTTGACTTGAAATGATTCTCGTTCTGTTGGTAGAATTGTTTTTTGAAACCACTCCTAACACTTTCTAGGAATTGTTGGCAGCCATCAGAATGTATTACCTCTGCTTGTCACCAACAAGGAACTTTGTGCAGGATCTGTGTGGTGCCTGAGAGTTAATGTTTTACTACCTTCTTGGTAAAGTGCAAGAAAATACACTTATCTATGCTGGTCTGTTGGTCTTAATTAGTGAGTTCTATCTCACTGTGAGCAGGTGCTAAAAAATGAGCATGTAGAACCATGCTGAGACCCAGCTATGTACAGACTCACACCGTGTGATGATTCATGCCATTTTCCCTCATCAGCTCACACCCATGTACTTACACGTGCTTCAAAATACGGAGAAAATCAAAAACCAAAATCAAAACGAAATAAGACAAAAAAATATGTTCTATGCTCTCTGGGCAAATTTAGAATAATTTATTTCACATCCCTCTGACTGAGAGACTGGCCTGTCTCTTTACTCTGTTTAACTTACCAAACACAATGAGAGAAGCCAGTAATACTAACTGAGGTGTTTTCTCCAAGCTCTCTGACTGTACTTAGTCCTCAGTTAAATAATTTATGCATTAGTGGGCCTGGAAAGTCTTAGAATCTTTTCCTGGTGACTTACCCTTATTTTTTGGCAATATTTTAAGATAATTTAAAAATATAAGTGAAGTCACATTTTAACAATTGAAGGAAGTTAAAGATCTTCAGGCTTTTTTTTTTTTTTTTTTTTTGGACCACGCCTTGAGGTTTGCGGGATCTTAGCTCCCCAACCAGGCAGTGAAATCGCCGAATCCTAATCACTGGACTGCCAGGGAATTCCCAAGATCTTCAGTTTTTATTAGATGCCTTGTCAGCTTTATCTCTGGCAACAGAAAGAATGACTTCTCCCATCGCTGGCCTCTTCTTCTCTCCCTCACTAGAATTTAACCCTCTAATTTTTAGGAAATGCTGTTATTGTTCCTATTTCTCGCAGTTGAACTTTAAAGAATAGCCTTAGAAAAGTCTTCCGTTTACAAGTTAGACTCCCGACTTTAGGAAAGATAAGACCAAAAGCCACCCCAGGGCTTCCCTGGTGGCGCAGTGGTTGAGAGTCTGCCTGCCTATGCAGGGGACACGGGTTCGTGCCCCGGTCCGGGAAGATCCCACATGCCGCGGAGCAGCTGGGCCCGTGAGCCATGGCTGCTGAGCCTGTGCGTCCGGAGCCTGTGCTCCGCAACGGGAGAAGCCACAACAGTGAGAGGCCCGCGTACCGCAAAAAAAAAAAAAAAAAAAAAAAGCCACCCCAGATGAGCGAAACTGTATTATGTGACTGAATCCTCCAGATTAGGGAATGCCAAGTGAAAACCACTGACAGCCATGTTTCAAGGTATCCCCGTGCTAATAGCATCCTATGCGAGTGTAAGCTACACCACAACCCATGACTGGATTAATCACCAGTTCAAGTATCCTTAGTATGGTGAGTAATACTTTACCATAAGTCTGACCAAAAATAACCCATTCCTGAACCCTCATAAACCACTGACACTGAAGTCATGAGTTGTGTCTGTAAGCTATTTTAAATGAAGATGTCTGTAAAATTTGGCTTGCTTAAGTATGGAGTTTTAAAACTCTATTGCAGAACCCGAAAGAACTGAGGGCTTATTTCAAAGAAATGACCTGTACAAGAATGTTCATAGCAACTCTATAATAGCCCAAACTGGAAACAATCCAAATGTCTGCCATGGTATTTTTATACAATGGACTGTTACTGAGCAATAAAAAAAGATGAACTATTGCTATAAGTGATGTGGATGAATCTCACAGACATAGTGAAAGAAACCAGACACAAAAGAATATGACTCCATTTGCATGAAGTTCAGAGACAGCAAAAGCAATATATGATGATAGAAGTCAGAATCGTGGCTCTCTTTTGGTTGGAGGAGGGGATGATATTGACTGGGAAAAGGCATGAGGGTCCTGAAAATGTTCTATAGGCTTCCTCTGGTTGGTGGCTACATGGATCTGAGGTAACTAGCCTCCAAGAAGGTCCCCAATGCTCCCCTCCTCTGGAATTCTTGTCCCTGTATAGTCCCTCTCCTACATTGTATCAGGACTGTTCGGAGTGATCAGCAGAATATGGCAAAAGTGATGGCATGCCACTGAGTGGAGGCTCTGTCTTGCTCTCTCTTGGATCACTCACTCTGGAGGAAGCCAGCTGCAAGTCTTGAGAACACACAACAGCCCTGTGGAGAAGCCCACACGGAGAGGAACTGAGGCCTCCTGCCAGCAGCATCTTGCAAGCAAATATTCCAGCTCCAGTCAAGCATTCAGATGATGTAGCCCAGCTGACATCTTGACCACAACCTCACAAGCCAAAACCACCCAGAACCACACTAATCCCTGGCTGACAGAAACTCTGATATAGTAAATGTTTCTTCTTGTAATCTACTACATTTTGGGATAATTGGTTATCAAGTAATAGGTAATATAAGTATGTTATATGTAAGAACTCATTGAACTGTACAGGCAAGTTTTATATACTTTATATATGGGTTATATATTAATAAAAAAGAAAAAAGTCTATTACCAAAAAGAGGCTGTCAAAAACACTCAACCTGAAACTCCCTAGATGTTTGGCAGAAGTATTAACTCAAGGTCTCCTATATTTCACCAAAATGTGTTCGCAGTGTGTAGTCGGACGGAGGGAGACAGGTGTGAGCTGGTCACCTTCTCCTGTTCCCTGTGTTGAACTGGTCATACTCCGACTGTCTACAGGTGGTGCTTTTAGAGTCAGCTCTAGCTGCTCTTCCTGGACCTTTTTGGGGGCTGTCTGTTAGCAAAATTTACAATGTCTACAAAAGTGGGGCCGACTTCTCCATTAAGCCCAGTAGGCCTAGTGCCTAGGGCCCCTGACACTTTCAAGGTCTCATAAAATGTTTTAACATCAATTTATTTTAAAATCAGAAGAAAAATATAAAAATATAATAATAATAAATATATAATAATGAAATCAGCTTGGATTATATCCATCTTCATACCAAATGCAGTTGTAAAATATAAATTTAAGTGTTTTTTTTTTAAGGAGGGAGGGGGCCCCAAAGGCAAACGCACTTAGAGCCAACAAAAGTCATAGCCCAGCCCTGAGCACAAGGAGGCGTGCTATGGACTGAACAGTGTCCTCCCCCAAATTTATATGTCCCCCTAACCCCCAAAGTAACTACTTAGAGACAGGGTTTTAGGAGGTACTGAAGGTCAAATAAGGTCATAAGGGTGTGACTTTAACCCGATAGGATTCCTTGACTTTCTACAAAGAGGAAGAGAGAGATTTCTCTCTCCACATACGTTCACCAAGGAAAGACCATGTGAACACACAATGAGAAGCCAGCCATCTGCAAGCCAGCAAGCGGGGGCTTACCAGAAATAGAACTCACTGGCAGCTTGATCTTAGACTTCTCTGTCTCCATAACCGTGGGTTATAAATTCCAGATGTTTAAGCCACCCAGTCCATGGTATTTTGTTACGGCAGCCTAAGCTGACTAATACAAGGAGGGAAAAGTGGAAAAAAAAAAAGAGCAAAGTGAAGACATGCTGAGTCCAACAGGAACGGTCTCAGGTATCACCAGATTAAGTCAGTAGTACCCCAAAGGCCCAGCTCTATCTTCATTTCCTATTATTGAATTTCAGCCTTCAAGTTAGAAACTAGGCAAGCTTGCAATCTGTGCAGAGGTTAGGCATTCTTTTTTCCTTGACCACTTGAATCACTGCCTACTTTGCAGGTTTCAAGTTAGCAGCAGCAGCAGCAAAAAAAAAGCTTCTATATTAGAAGAACTCAAAGTTCTTTTATTGGAATAAAATTTTATTAACATGAATATCCTGCTCAAATCACATCCCTAGTCTAGAAAATGAGATGCAGGGGTTGCTTAGCCAATGAGGTAACCCAGGAGAATGAGGGTTAAAGAAGACTATGTTTTATGAAGAATATGTGATCCTCTGCTGAATGTTACTAAGAGGCCAAGTGAGATGAGAACAAAGGAGTTGTCATTGATTTGGCAACACAAAAACCAGTGATGACTTTAAGAAGAGCAGGTGTCCATCTGATTGCTGAGGCTCTGGGGGAGGTGGAGAGCCAGATCTTTACATCACTCCTTGCAGCAAAATAATTCCAGATGGATCATTATCTTCATGAAATCATTAAAACTCTAAAGGAAAACATGGAATAATTTTTTATAACCCTGTAAACTAGTAAATTGGTAAAAGTTTCTGCAGTGCATTTGCTATACCAACAGGTAAATTTTCTTAATAAATAGTTTTTACAAATCAATATAAAAAAAACTAACAGAAAATGAAGAATACAGAAAAAGAAATAAAATTTATAAGAGTATGAAAAGATTCTTAATCTCACTTATAATTAATAAAATACAAATTAAAGCATCATAATATTTTTTAAAATAAGACACAAAATAATTAAAATCACAGATACTATTTTTCACCTAACAGAATGGCAAAGATAAGTGTTGGCAAAGAGGTGGAATCAAGTACTTCCATATGTTGTTAGCAAAGGTGTCAATTGCAATCTCTTTGGAGGGCAATTTGGCAATAATCAAAACTAAAATACACATTTCGTTTGATCCAACAATATATACATTTTTCCGACAGTTCTATTTGTATATGATTGTAAAGATTTAGGTACAAGGATGTTCACTGCATCACTGTTTCCTGTAACAAAAGTGACAAACCAAACATAAAAGAGGAGATTGATTAAATAAATTATGTAATGGATCAAAAACTATTAACAGACTATTTCTAGCCTTCCCCTTCCATCTGCTAGGTAAAAAGAAATTTGTTTTGGGTCAACGTTCTCATCTCTCTCCCTAAGGAAAATGTTCAATAGCTTTTAGACTTCTGTGATGCAATACCATGAGGAAAGCAGAGGGCACAGAAAGATGCAAAGCTTTGTGGAATCCAGACAAGCTCAGGAATGTGAGGAGGCATAAGAAAAAGAAAGGTGAATTTATACAATATTACTAGAGATATACAAACCCTTCCCATGTTTCAGAAATGCAATTTTGAGGCTTAAGTCATTTTGAAATACTTTTTGGTGGTGAACTCTATTTCACTGACTTAGGCACAGCTCTGAGACTGGCCTACAGTGCTAGCTTCAGAAATGTCATATACACACAATGAAATCCATAAAGCTAGTAAAAGTATTGAGGTGGAAAAGCATATTGCTAAATGTAAAAAAGTAAGCTGTAAACTGTATACCGTATGTTCCCACTTGTTTAAAAAGCCCATCCATATATTATTCACGTACATGTTTTCGAATACGTAGGTGTTTTCTGGAGGATGTTTCTGCACATTTATAAAGATGCATACATGTAATAATTTCATTGACCCTCTTGTTTTGTCCTTTATTTTTATGCAATCAATGCTGAATGGTGTTTATAATGACAGTGGTATTGAGTATTATTTAAACAAAAAGTCTCTCTTAGGACTTCAACCATGTGTCAACTGAAATAAAAATGCACAATGTAGGACTTCCCTGGTGGCGCAGTGGTAAAGAATCCACCTGCCAATGCAGGGGACACTGGAAGATCCCACATGCCACGGAGCAACTAAGCCCAAGAGCCACAACCACTGAGCCTGTGCTCTAGAGCCCTCGAGCCACAACTACAGAAGCCCATGCGCCTAGAGCCCACGCTCTGCAACAGAAGTCACTGCAATGAGAAGCCCGCGCACCGCAATGAAGAGTAGCCACCCCCCCGCCCCTTTAACCCCCGCTCATCGCAACTAGAGAAAGCCCATGGGCAGCAACGAAGACCCAACACAGCCAAAAACAAATAAATCTATATTTTTAAAAAAACGCACAATGTAAATGTTGTGAGTCAAGTTTTATTTGGGGACCTTACTGAGGACTAGAGCCTGGGAGACAGCCTCTCAGAGAACTCTGAGAAACTGCTCCAAAGAGGTAAGGGAGGAACCAGGATGTATGTGAACTTTTCTGCTTGGAAAAAAACTTGTAATCAAGCATAAAAAGATCACTGCTAATCACAAAGAACGGACATTTCAAGTTAATGATTTTAGTGCTTTTCTAAGTAGGGGAAGATGAAAGAATCTAGGGTCTTTTTGAAATTTTTCCTTAGCTACGTATCTTAGCTACCTAGTGGTCAGTATATCCAATGCACAGAATACTTCCAGTTTTTCTCCATCCTGAATTCCCCTCAGGGTGCACACATTAGCAACTGCAGTGGTTAAAGGCTTAATCCTTGTAGAATTGGGATGGCAGGCAACTTTTTTTTCTTTATGAGTGAAAACAATTTTCAGAGAAGAAGAAAATACACCATGATGTGACATAGATTATCCATAATGGTGGAATTATATATGACTTTTTTATTCTTGTCTGTAAACTTGTGTATTTTCAAAGTTTCCACCATGAGCATGGATTACTTTATCAGCAAAACAAATTTCTCTTCAAAATATGATAGTTTATTTTTAAAATATATTCTAGCCTTTTGGATATTGTCAAAGTGTACAAAAAAACAGAACCAGAAAAAATATATATAGCTAAAAGATCTTTTAGTTACTATTTTGGTGAATAGTAGACAATTTGTTGGGTATCAAAATTTCTGCCCATCCCAGAAATGTTTCATGTGGTGCTTAAAATTACCTTTATTCAAGTCAATTATTTAGTAAAGGTTGTTTGTTTGTTTCCCCCATAAGGACTTTGCTAATATTGGAAGGGTAACTAACCCACCAGGATCCAGGGAATACATTACAGAGGTAGTTCTTGAATTGGAATGTGAATTGGAACCACCAGGAGGGCTTGTTAAACTAAAAAGGGCAGCTTCATCCCCTAGGCTTTCTGATTTGGTGGGTCCAGGGTGGGACCCATAATTTGCATTTCTAACAAATTCCCAGGTGGTGGTGCTGCCAGCTGGTTCAGTGACAACAATTTGAGTATCTCTGCATGAAGCATACTACCTTATCATCAGCATCAGCGAGAGCACCAGGCACCTGAGAGCAAGCAGATGCCTGAGGCCGGGGATCATCATGGCTGAAGGTCCAGAGGGAATCCCTATAGTTTCAGTGCCCAGCCAGACAGGTGGACATTTCAGGGCTGAGGAGGTGGGGAGGCAAATTGGTAACTGAATCAGAGGCTTTGTAGAGTAGGGATGGGAATGTCACCTGCATCATGGTCCTACCTTCACTACATTGCTACAGATGGATATTTAGTCTTTTCATTGTAAACTGGCTTCCACCGTGCGGAGAAGAGATCCATACCTGCATTTCCTTACCTTCAAAATGGAAATGACTGATGCTTCTGAGTGGTTTTAATAAGGGAAGGAAAATGTTACCAGAAATACATATAACAAAAATAAATGTAAAAAGATTATAATAAGTGTAAGACTTAAAAACGTAGATGCTTCTTTATCTTTGTTACTTCACTTCACCTAGAACTTAACGGACTCTGGTCCCATCTCTGGGTCAAACCTCCCCCCGGGCTGGTGGCGGGCTCTTCTGACGTCCGCACATTCCCTGCCACGCTTGGCTCCGCCAGCAGATGGTGCGGTTCTAGCGCTTTTCCAAAAGTGGGCTGAGAGGACAGAAAACAGAGATTGGGTAGCTCTGAGGCATCGTCCACAGCCACGCACTGCCCGTGGAGCTCTCGGATCACAACACTGTCAGGCCACTGCGTGGCGCCGCCCCCCGCTTTGCTAGAAGTGCCCAGGCATGGATTCCTTTTGGGTGACTGGGTTTGGAAGGAGAACTTGCTTAGGGTGCTAATTGGACCCGCTGAGAAGTAGGGTCTTAAGTGGGAAGATAGTCCGCACGCAATCCCATGTGCTAAAACCTCGCCCACCGTCTCCAATCGAGGAAAGACAAAAAGGGGAGAAAGGAGTTAAACCATCAAAACCACACGCCGTTGGGACAGCTCCAGAAGTATCCTTCTCGGATATGTTCAGGGGCCCAGGTCTGCGAGTCCCTGGCCTGAGGCTGCGCCCCCAAGCGCCGCGGGACGGAGAAGTGCCGAGCTGGGACTGGGGAGGGCGCTGTGGGATCCGGCGGTCGGGTCCCGACTAGCCCCGCCCCTGTCCCGCTCCCCACCCCTGGCCGGTCCAGCCCCAGGACAGGTCTAGGGCGGGTCCAGGCAGTGCCGGCAGCGGCCCCGCCCCAAAGTGGGAGGAGCCGACAACGCCATCGTCATTCCTGACCTGCGCGCGCAATCAGCCGCAGCTGGAGCTTGTTCCCTCCCTCAGGCGGCGCCGGACCCAGACAGATCCGGACGCCGATCGGAGCCTGCCACCTGACCCTCACAGACGTCTGCAGCCCGGCGCCACGGCAGCATGAGTGCGTGCGGCCCGGTCCTCGGCCTCCTCCTGCTGCTGCTCTGCCCGGCGCAGGTGAGCGGCCGCCGGCGACCCGGGCAGGCTGTGGGGGACGTGGTGAGGCCGCGAGGCGGGGAGGGCAGCGGGCTGTGCAGAGGCTCAGGCGCCCCCGGCCCCAGAGGGGACCAGCCGCGGGTCCAGCGGATCCCGGGGAAGTTGGTCTAGCGATGGAGCCCCTGGAGGTCCCCCCACAGCTCCCCGGTGCCTTTCTCCGGCCACGCTGTTTTCCCTGTGGTCTGGAAGACGGTGGCAACTGGGGGCTGCTTATTTGACCTGTTTGGAGCTCCTTTCACCTGTGGTCACCTCGTTTCTGGATTTAGGGTATGGGGTGAAGAGAGGAGGAAGAACATGGGCAGAGAGGAAATAGGGTTCGTATTATTTAATCTGCCTTTCCCCCTTAATTCTGCCAGATGCACGCGAATTCTTTGTAAATGTGTTTAGAAGATCTGACCACTTTATTTCTTCTCCTCCTCCCCTAAAGGTGAAGGAGGGAGGGGAGATAAAGTTAGCAATCCGTCAGGCCCCAGATTGGAACAGCCCTAAGTACTTTACAGAAGGCAGCTTGGTCTTCTAAAGAGTGCAAGTTACTTCTTACCCACTCCCTTTACATCTCTAGAAGCTGAGGCCGACAGGGGCATGGGTTAATTGGATTTCGCAATACTAGCCGTGGAGAGGAGGGGCCTGGAACTCCCTGGGTCGGCTTTCCCCTGGTTTGGTAGAAGCCCTGGGCATGAGCGCCTCGCCGCTATTTGTGTGTCTACAGTTTTATCCTTTAAAACTGTGGGTGTCCGGAGGGATGTCTAAGGATTTAGTGCTGATTAAACCAGATCCGGATGGGAATCCCAGGTTCTCGTGCCCACTCATAGGCGTGTCAGTGATGAGGGGGCAGTGAGTCCCAGGGGAAGGCAGATCAAGGGGTTTCCTGCACCAGGAAAAGCTCTCCTGAGACGTCTGCATAGTTCTCAGCAGGGGGGTAGGTGTGGCTGACCGGGAAGGGCCTCCTGTATGTGCGTGTGGGCGTCGCCAGGGGTGCGAGTTTGTGGAAGAGCACACACCTGGTGGGGAGGGGAGGCAGAGGAAAGCAGGTTTCAGGGAGGTGCTTTGGAATGGGGTCAACCGGTAGACCGCCTGCTAGCTCTGTGGCTTTGGGCTCATTACTCTTTCAAGCCTAACTTTTTCTGAAGATAAGCAATTCCTCATACGGTTATTGAGGCCCCTCCATGCATAATGATGTTTGGAGAGATCGCATCACTGTGGTAAAAACTCAAGAAATAGCAGCAGTTATTTGCTTTGAAAATACAGCTATTCAATTTCCCGAGAGTTTTAGGTTAGGATCTAACAGGCAGGCTTCACATGGTTAAATAGCTTTAATTTATCTCTGAAATCCTTTTACCTCAAGGTAGCAGCTGGAGCTCATGGTAAATGAGTGCCTCTTCTCCTAGGACTTTTGGGATAGGTCAGGGGTTGGTCACAAGTTTCTTGCAAAATGCCTGGAAGCCTTGAGAGGGTTTGCAAATATGAACTGGAGACGCTCGTGTTGATATTTTTAAGATTAGCTCCCTCATGTCTGCAGAGGCTTTCAGTACCTGCATTTCCTCACACCTGAAATGTGATGGGGGGGCGGGCGGTTCCCGCTTTTAGAATTCTTACCAGTGATAAGCAGCTCGTCTGGGTTGAGTCTGAGCACCAGTAAGGTTCTGTCACGGAATTGCAGACTAACTGTCCTTCATAAAGTCTGAAGTACCCTTGTGGGGTGGGGGATTTTTGCTTTCCTTAACTTTTAAGTTTTACAGTTGATGAAATCACATTACTAAGACTGCGTGGTTTTTAAACCTTGTGCTCATCCAAATAATGTGTGCAGTTTTGAGAAGTAGCACACATCTCTCCTGACTGTAATATTTATAAGCTTTTTCTTGAGGGACTTGCACCATAATGAGGCCTGGGTAGGAATTAAGCCATTAAAACTGCTTTTCCTGAGGAGATTGGGAATGGGTTAATCTTTCAGCCTGAGAGCATTGAAGAATAACTTTCTGAAATTGGAGCGAATTTGGGTACTCTTCCCCAGTCTCTCCCATTCCTTGATTGATGCTGTGATCAGTTATTTTACTAACATAAGTAATCAAGGGAGAATGAGGCTTTTTATTATTAGCAAGTGGGCAGAAAGAAAACGCCTTGCTGAATAGGTCTTTGTATTCCTTCAGTGTTTGTCATATTACCCAGAACAAAGAATCCTCTTTCCTGGGTAACCCTTCCCCTCCCTCCACTCCTCCTAAAAGGGATGCTTTCAGGGGTGTGTTACAGATGACACATTACCTGTGCGGAAGCCTGGAGTGGGCCATCTCTAACCTGATCTCAGGTGCCTCGTCTGCTCTTTCACCCACAGATCTGTGAAGGGCACCAGCTCTCCAGCCAAATAAACTACTTGCTGTCAAAACCCTGCCCATCTTCCAAGGCCCAGTTCAAAAGTATCTTCATCTGTGACATTGTTATTCTGTTCCCCCAACTAGAATGCCTTCACTCTGAAGTTCTCAGTCTTCATTTAAACTGCTGCAGCAGCAGCAGCGTTTACGGCCTGGCACAAGACTTGGAGTTAGAAGACCTGGTGTGGGTCTTGACTCTTCCTCTTACCAGGAGTGATCTTGGGCAAAGGCAGTCTCCTCCTCTGTAAAATGGGGTTAACAACTTCACCTACTTCTCAGGGTGCTTGTGGAAAGACAGAGAAATATTGTTTGAATTGAACTACTGTGCTGCAGGCTCCTTGAGGGCAAGAACTATATTTTACCATCTCCAGCATGGCCTGAATCAACAAATCATTGGGCCTTCACGGATTTGGGTGAGGGGATAAGATCGGTGAGGCATTCAGAGGCTACTAGAGATCAGAATTGGATTTGCATTTGTTGTCTCGGTGATTGCAGACAGGCTTTCCTTTGCTTGGATCATGCTTGTTGTTTTCAGTCTTTAGAATATTTGCTTTGGCAAGAAAACTTTAAAACACACACACACACACACACACACACACATACACACATACACATAAACCCAAAAAACCCCTGCTCTCTCTGATGCAAGTGTGCTCTTGGGGGATTTGTGAGGGAATCTTTAGAATTGGGCCACAGAGGAACTCAAATTACCGTCATTCAGTAATTTCATAAATGTGAAGTGAGTGCAATGTAGGATACAATAGTAGATCAAAAGAATCACCTAGTCAGAAAGTGATCTGTCTACAAACTGTAAAGTGCTATGTAAAAGTTAGTAGTTACTATCCCTGTCTTGTTCATAGTTGATGGGAGGACGAGTGGATACACAAAAAAATTACAATGCAAAGGAAAGTGTGCTCTAATAAAGGGACAGAATGTGATGGGGAGTCCATTTTTGAGCTGAGTGTTGGAGGGTGAATTAATGCTTACCGGGCGGATGAAAGGAAAACTGGAGAAAATAGGGGGGAAAGTTACCCGATTGTTACTAAAAACCATTAAACTGTACACTTCAATGGTGAATTTATGGTATGTAAATTATCTCAATATTTTTAAATGGCATCCTGGATTACAAGAGACTAAGGAAAAAGGAATTACCTAATTTTTGCATAGTACTCCATTGCGATGACACCTCTGGTCTTGTTTTAACCTCCCAAGACTCCTTAAGATAGGTGTGATGCTGTTTTTCCTGTTTTACAGATGTGGATATTAAGGCTGAAGTTTGTCTCAAGGTCATAGTTGGTAAATGGCAGACTGGGGCTTGAGCCACTGTCTTCTGACTTCCGGGCTCTGCTTTATTCAAATTCAGAATATTGCTGCCAGGTTATTCATATTTAGCAAGCTCTGTTGAATGGGTGTTTAGCAGACGCTCTACTTGGCCAGTAACATTCAAGGCATGTTGCTGGCTCCAGTGTGGCTTCTCCAAAAGCCTGTGATAGATCAGGGGTGGATTTAGCCTACTGGCCTGACCCTTGGTTCAATTGTCACGTTGTGTGAACTTTCCTTAGGAAAACACCTGCGGACAGTATACACCCCCATCCACTTTCATGGTTTTGATTTAGCCTTGTGGCTTTTGGATCATTTTTCAAACTCGTGAGTGCGGGAGCTCAGAAATGTCTAAGACTAACTAATAGTGTGACCTTGGGCAAGTCAGTTAAACTGCAAGCTGGAGGGGTTATCTGTAAAGTGAAGATTGGCTGAGCCCATCTAACTCGAAAAATATATCTAAAATACCCATCTAAAGGCGTGCCTGGTGCTCACACAAATTATCCTTTGTTATGTGGATATGTTTACCCGAGGTTGGCTATAAAACAGAGTTCCAGAGAATTCCGTCAATAAAAGTCAGAGCAGACCAGCCTCCACCCCAAATGTCCTGTCATATTTGTTTGGTCTGCATACCTGACCCCAAAGGACACAGCAGGCAGCTTAATCTCTGGACAGGATTCTCTGGGCCACTGCCTCCTGGGTTATCCTGACTGGCCAGGCCAGCCCCTCAGCTCCACCCCTCGCCAGAGCTGCAGCTGGGTGTGTCTCCAGGTTCCATCGTGAGCTTTACTCATCCAGGACAGCAGCAGAGGTGAGGGGCCCAGGCCCTACACTGCATCTGCATGGGATGGCCAGGTACAGGCCTGGGGCTGAGGACAGTCACTGGTCCTGAGAAAGTGAGTCAGGACTTGACAGCTGCCTAGAGTTGTATGTAAATGGTAGTCATTAGTCCTGCAGCTGAACAAGGCTGTGTGGAAAGAGGGACACCTGTGTAGGATGATAGTGGAGGGGACAGCCCATCCCTAGCACATTGTCACAATCTAAGGATACGTCCATGTACAAACTGAGCTGAAGTTTGAACAGTGCAGCAGCTGGTGGGGTGGGTGTGGGGGTGAATAGGAGGGAGAATGCTTAACTTGGCATTCAAAATCTTGTTTCTCATTACTGGTTTTCTCACTTATGAGCCATGTGACCTCAGAGAATCCTCTCTGAGCTCCAGTTTCCTTACCTGTAAAATTCTGTGATACTACTATTCCATGGGGTGTCTGAGAAATAAACGAGGCAATGAGGGAGAAATCACTCAACTTTGTGCCTGGCACTCAGTTGATGTTCATTAAGCATTTGAACATGAGTTAATATTCACCCTGGAGTATAGAATTCTGTTGCTGATGTTCAGAGCTTCTCCGTGTGATAAGATGTGCTTTCAGGGAGCTCCCAATTAGAGTCTGTTTAGCAGCTGCTAGAGTTGCTGACACGTAGCAGAAGGGGCATTTTTTTTTTTAACTTTCCTGAACTATTCCTATTATTATTGAAAGATGCTTCCCTGTGCAGTCATATATCCAAAAATTAAACTCTAGAGCATGTTGTGAAATAACCATGTGGCCTAACCTTTAAAAGCAGAGATAGCCTACCTAGGCTTGTAACTACTAAATTCTGGGTTAAAGCCAAAGCAACTTCTTACATAATCCAGTCAAGCTCCTTCAACTCATCTTGTATGTTTTGACAGTTTCTGAATGAGTGAACACTGGATGAGATACTATAGAAAATTTCAAAGGAAGTATAACACCTGGGCTCTGCCCTTTAGGATTCTGTGGCCTCACAGGGCATTCAAGACCAAGGCAAGAAAATACTCTTGCAACTTCTGCCTTCATGCACAACTCTGTGATACTCATAAATTCTCCTTGATCTTAGAGCAGGAGCCAGCAAATTATGACCTGGCTAGAGCCTGTAGCTGTGGATAGTTTTCTTGGGACACACCCACGCCCATCTTTTACCCATTGTCTGTGGTTACTTTTGAGCTACAGCAGACAAGGTTGAGTATGTAGCACAGAGACCTTAGGGCCCACAAACCTATCATATTTAATATTTGGTCCTCTAAGGAAAAGTTTATCCACTGCGTCCTGGTGGATCCCCAGGGGAGCTTGTGGAATGTAAGTCACAGAGAAATGGTTCGCCTGAGCTCTGGGTGCAGGACACCTGCTGACTCAAGCAGTGAGGATGGATGCCCGTGAGCACCAGCCAGGTGCTGCCTGGGGCCAACCTGCCTCTGCCCCAGGACAGCTCACCCGACGGGGGAGCACCATGACCAGATCCAGGTGATAGGAGTCAGAGTTAAATTTAGTGGAGGCAGTGAGTCTTGGGTGAGGCTTGTAAACAGGGAGGCCGTTCCAAGATGGGGGGGACTGAAATGTGTGGAGAAAACAAGGGAGGGCAGACAAGGGCTGGAGTCCGGCCTTGGGGACCCTGATAAATACATTTAGAGGCAGTTCAGGTAGAGTCAACAGCCAGTCACGGAAGGTAGTAGAGATTATGTAAAAGTTACTGCATTTGGGTGTGTTTGCGTGGATATATCTCTACAGGTTTGCCTGCGGGAGGGAATTGAAAGCCCGGAAGACCTAGATCTAATAAGTTAGCATTGGTTAAATCTGAGGAATGGGGTGGCAGTGGAGAGGTAAGGGGGAGCTTCCAATGTTATCTCATATACACCTGTAATGTTTGAATATTTGTGATGGGTGGGTGCTCTGTAATTAAGGAAAATAAAATCTACACTCATTTAACATTTTAGGAATCAGTCAAATGTTTAAATGCTTAAATAAGACAGTTCTTGTGGTCATGAATAGCTCTGTAAGACTGGTCAGTGCCCATGAGATGAACTGTGAAGAAATATCATTCTTTGAACTTGTCCCGCACCGACCCCAAGTGGAGCTTTGACAACACCTGTTATTAGAGACTCTGGCTGTGTCGCATGACACTCAGACCCATGGTGTTCAACTGACGGTCACCCTTCTCTGTTTAATCTCAGTATAACCAAGAACGTGCTGTCTGCAGTCCTTGCCACTGGGCTTTTCTCTTACATGGTGAAGGGCACCCGAGCTCATGTATTGTGATAAAATACACATAAAATCGACCATTTTAAGTTAAAGTACAGTTCAGGGACATTAGGTACAACACATGTTGTGCAACTACCACCACCGTCCATCTCTAGAGCTGAGCTCACATGCAATCTGGTGCCCTTTGGGCTCTGTCAGACCTCCAGCCTTGGTGGATTTATTTCAGTATCGGGCAGGATATGTCCTTCCCCAGGTGAGTATCATTGGTGTGAAGTCAGCACCAGTTGTTCTTGTATCAGAGCAAAGGCAGCTTTCACCCAGACACCTTGCTTCCCTGAGAAAGGAAGTACGTGGCCTGTACCTGAGCCCTTGATTGCTCGGCGTGCCCTTAGTCTTGGTGTCGGCTTGTGCTGCCCTGACATTCCAGGAAATCTCCCAGGGATCTTGAGGTGAGCCGTTGTCTTCGTTGATAAAGTCCGACCACTGGGCCGTGGCACTTTGGAGCCTGGAAACCCCAGTTGTTCGGATGTCAGCTAGGTTCTTGACGGGCTGCATAGATGAGCTCGGCCTAGTCAGTGGTCCGCTGAGGAGTGACCCTCGTGCAGCATAAGGAGTAAGAGCTCCAGCTTCCAAACCAGCCAGGCCTTGGGTCGGGTCTGGCTCTGCCGTTCTCAGATGTGGCCTCAGATGGGTCACTTTACCTGTGTAACCCTCAGTTTCCTCATATGTGAAATGGTGTTATTTTAGTGGCAGCCTCACAGATCTGCTGCGGGATTGAGGTGACAGGGGCATCCTTATCCAGTGCCTGGGTGCCGTGGGCGTGGTGTACCCCCATGGGAGCAGACCACGTGGTGGGAGGTGATGAGGTGGACAGAGGATGGCTGTGGGCTCGCAGGGAAGGGGTTGGGGGGGAAGGGGTGAGGGAGGCTGCACCGGCGAGGCTTCCCGGGAGGTTGGTGGGAAAGGTACCTGGGCCTGAGCCCCTGATGAAGAGGGCCTGGCGATGGAGGAAAGACTGGTTTCCTTTTGAGCACCTGGGCTGTGTAGCAGGTGGTTGGAGGTGCAGCTGGAGAGGAGTTGGGGGTGGTCTGACTGAGCGGGAGGGTGAAATGGAGCAGCCTTCATGGGCAGGAGCAGGTGAAGGGACCAACACAGAGATGAGGCTGAACACGTGGGTGAGGAGGAAGCCAGGTGGTGGAGGTCCCCAGGGGCCTCGGCACCAGCGGGACCTGCGGTTGAAGGAGATGCTTGGGTTTCAGCTGTAGGTGAGCCGAGGGGAGTCGGGGAGAGAGACTCGAGGTGGGGAAGAGGCCTCCCCACCTGTGCAGCCGTGTGAGTGAGTGCACAGGCGCACAGGCCTGCACAAGGGATGGGTGATGGACCCCCTTGAGGGAGAACCTTAATTATAGGGTTGATTATATATTATTGAGAGTCTGTTTCTGGAACTAGAATGTTCTGGTTTGAATCCTGGCTCTGCTGCTTTGGGACAAGTTATTTAGCCTCTCTGCCTCTGTTTGCTCATCTGTAAATTAGGCATAATAGCACCTCCCAGGACTTCCCTGGCGGTCCAGTGGTTAAGACTCTGCGCTTCCACTGCAGGGGGTACGGGTTCCATCCCTGGTCGGGGAACTAGGATCACGCATGCCGCGCGGTGTGGCCAAAAAAAAAACTTCCCTCGTGCATTTGTTGTAAGGATTCATTGGGTTAATATGTAAGAACAGTTAAAACAGTGCCTGGCACACAGCAAGTGGCCTGTGAGTACCTTTGGGCCCCGCCGGTTCATGCTTCTTTAGGTAGGTGACTTGGGAAAGCAAACCTAAGAGCAGTGACTCAAGCCCAGTTTTTTCCTGGCCCCAAAGAAACCACGAGCAGTTTATTTTCTTCAGGTCTTTGGATCCTCTTTGGTGAGGTCGCAAACAGTTGGAAGACATTAAGAATAATTCCTTACGTTTGAGTGGTAGTGCTTTCTAGTTTCCTAAGCACTTCCTCCTTTATTCCCGCATTCAGTGTTCACACCAGAACTGTGACGTAAGCGGGGTTTTGAGTGCAGTTCACAGGTGGGAGACTCCTGCTCTTCTCAGCCAGGTTACCTGCTCCAGGTGCAGCCGGGCTCAACATTTATTGAGGAACCCAGGACTCCTGATCTCCCGCCCCTCAAGCTCAACCCTCAGCCCTTCCTCCCTACCCCACCCCCCGCCTCACCTCTTCTACTTGGTGGGTGGAAACAACTTTGCTTTGAAACAAATGATGTAGATTATAAAGGATGATCTTGTAAATAGGGACCAAACAGCATTGGGTCATCTTTATTTTCCCATAGAGTGCTAAGTCCTGGGAAGGGGAACTTAGACTCCAGATGTCCGTCCTGTTAGTCATGCCAGAGTTGGCGTTTTTATGACTGGATTCCTGCCACTCCTGTGGGTGATGTGCCAGAGTGCCCCCTGGCCGGGACCTGCTTGCCCTGTTGGTCTGTTGAGAATTCTGTGAGGGGGAGTCCAAGGGACGTGTCCCTTGTGTGTAAATTACGGGTCAGTATCAGCAGTTGTCACCCCTCCTTAGCTTATTTGCCTTTTCAAACTTCAGTAGATGGATAATGACCTTTTAGTGGGAAACCCAGAGTTTTGGAAAGAGCAGTACTTTCTCTAGATTCGCTAGGTTTATGGACATAATTATGAGTCTTTTTATATAGAAATGGTGGAATTTTGCAACTTTTTGCCGGAGGTTTGGGATATGGCGTTGTTAAATGCTTGTTGCTTCCTCATTTGTATAATTTCCCTTCCTTGTGGCCTAAATATATGACTTTTAATGAAACAAGATGGGGTAAGTCATAATTTCTGTTTTAAAAAATCTGAAGAATGAATTCAGAGACAAGTCATTTGGGCCCTGAGATTTCCTCTCAAAACCCCTCAACCTCCTGCTTGTTTTTCCTTTCATGTTTTCAAGGCCTGTTGTGGGATTTGTGTCTTGATGCCGGCGACCAACACAGCCCAGCTTAACTCCTTGCAGTGTGCGGCCCATGTGCCACTGCCCCTGGAGAGAATTCACTCTCTTGCTTCTATGCCGATTTTTTTAAAATGACTTTTCCAACAGGTATCTTGGGATCCATGGTTGCTTCTCAACAGTCCGTTTCCCTACACGATAGCTGATTGCGGGGTCATGCTGGCCTTGACCCTGGCCAGCTTGGTGGAGCTTGGTGGCCTTGCTGATGGGATGAGTCACATGGTGCCCTCCTCCCCCCAACCCCACCGTGTGACTCACATGGGGAATAGGAGTGGCTCTTGAGAAATCTTTACACAAGAGGTTTTATGTTTTTAAGATTCTGAGGGGATTTTCCTTAAAGTGAGCACATATCTTGCCTTTTACTTAAATCTCGAGGACAAGGTATTCATTCTTCTCCTCCTTAAGGTCTTTTCTTCACATTACTCATGGTGTGCTGATATTAATTAACCTTAACAGATACTCAAATGATCTTTCATTATTTAGACCTGACGCAGTTCCTTATACAGACGTGCAAAAATAGAGCCTTAGTAATCACAGACTCACATACTATCTTGCTTCCTTCTACACTGATTGTTAGTGACTCTTATGTGGAACTGTAGCTTCCTCTTATTAATAAATAATCTAGCAGGAAGTAGAAATCATGTAAATAAGGAATTTCTGTTACCTCCTTCGCTGACTGACTTGACAAGTCCATTTTGGTCTATTTTAATTAATATTTGTCAAAATGTTAAACTAACCAGTGCCTCTTGCTGTTACTTGGCTTTGCAGGTAACCTTGGAAGCTTCTGTGAATGGGGCTTGAGTGGGTGCCCTTTGCTGTTGAACTTTGTGTTATCCCTGAGGCCCTAATGAAGCGAGTTTTGGGTTGACTTTTGTAGGTATTTTCACAGTCCTGTGTTTGGTATGGAGAGTGTGGAATTGCATCTGGAGATAAGAGGTACAACTGCAGATATTCTGGGCTACCAAAGCCGTTGCCAGAGGATGGCTATGACCTGGTGCAGGTGAGTTAGTTGTCTTGGGCGTTGGGAACACAAAATGCTAATCAGAGATCCTCTGCAATTATACCTTAAATATTACCGTGGGGTGGGGATAGAGATGAAATGAATGGGCTTTTCTCATCCCAAACTCTTATCTGTAGCACAAAGAAGATAACATAACTCCAGAGGCGTAATTTTGGGGGGCTTACTATACCTTGCTCATAAAGTTTCCCATTATCAGGTTACTACTTAGGGACTGATCTTGGTACCTCAGATGTTGCTTTAGCAGCTTCTTCAAAATACACTCAAAGTTAACTCTTTTTGTTCCTAGATTTCAGGACTTGAGTGGACGAGGCTGCTAAGTGGCTGTGACTCCCTTGTCCTCTGTTCACTTTAGTGATTCCTCCGGTTTCCACCAAGAGCCTATGAACTTTGGCTGTTACCAGGAATCTGTTTCCTGTTGTCTCTTTCACCATCCCTGATACACAGGGATATTAGAAAAGAACTGGAAATATCCAGGTGGAAAGACTGGTCTTAGAGGCTGCAGTTGACACGATAGCGGGTCACCTGGACTTACTCCTTTCATCAGAATTATTAAAGGCATTTGACATTCCCTGGAGTGACTGATGGAAAGAGTAAATAGCATTCTGGTTAAACTTAACCAAATAACCTAAAAAGAGGTAAAATGATTGTCAAGGGAGGAAAGTGAGCTTCCCAATTAGAAAAAAAAAAATTAAAATGCCTCTACTGCCTCTACTTCTGTGAATCCTTAGTTATAAACAGTAAATATGATAGCCTTTTAAAAGAATTCTGCAAGCACTTTGCATATAGGTGTCTCACCCTTGTGTACCTAAAAAGGGCGATATGAATAAAATGGTCTTATATTTGAGGAATGCTTGTCCTTATTTAACTGTGCTCCTCTGATGTCCGTGCTTTCTCACCCAAAAGGAACTCTGTCCAGGGTTCTTCTTCGGCAACGTCAATCTTTGCTGTGATGTTCAGCAGCTTCGGACGCTGAAAGACAACCTGCAGCTGCCTCTGCAGTTTCTGTCCAGGTGGGTTGACCGCCAGGCATGCAGGAAAAATAGGTCTAAAAGTTAGCTCTTGTTTTAAGAATGCTATCTTATGACTTCTCAGAAATAAACAGTAACTTCTGATAAAGTAATAATTATCAGACTCAGTTCTCTCTTTACATTCAGAGTTGCTACTTGGTTTTCCTCTGAGATGTCTTCATCCCAAAGGGGACCTGCACTGGGGTCTGGGTCCCTTCAGACTTGAGCCCCTTCGTGCTGTGGGGAGGAGAGGGGTTCCTGCCCATTTCTCTGACCTGAGACCCTCCTCCGTGCAGTCCTCTGCATTGCCTCCCTCCCCTGCTTTGTGCGTGGTTCTCTCTTCCTATGGTGACCCAGGCCTCATAGAGCCGGCCTTTGGTAACTGCTCAAAGCTTGTTTTGGCAGAGTCGGCTGGTTTTGTCAAAATTAGTTTGCCATCCAGTGTGTTCTGTGTGACCAGGGGCAGTGAAAAGGGCTTCGTAATACATGTTCTCTAAGCTTACCCAGCAGTTCTCGAATGTGCAGAAGAACCAACTGGTGGTGGTCTTTAGATCAGCATGCTGAGCACCCTGATAAAGGCGGATGGGAAGGACATGTGCTTCTCTATGCAGGTGTCACTGCAGGTGACAGGGCACAAGTCGGTGTCCACTCGGAAACTTAGCTTCTTCTCAGATTTTCAATCGGCAATATAGAGTGAAAAACCATCTGTAAATTGTTCTCTGAGGACAACAAACAATATAATAGATCAGAAAGTTGAGACTCTAATCAGGCCAGCTTATCTTATAGAAGGAAGCCTAGGCGATGTTGCTGTAGCCAGATTGGAGCTGTCAGTTAGCCAAAATATATTTATCTAGCACCTGCTCTACGTGAGGTATTATGGGCGTAAACATCAAAAGATAACCAAGTTTTCCCCGTGTTGTCAGAGGTAGCAAAGCTTTATTTATAATAGCAAACAGTGAGATGCTAATATGGAAAACTATGCAGCTGTCCAAACTGATGATTGTACAGATTAAGTGGAGTAACATAGAAAGAGGTTTGTAATTTATGGAAAGTAGAAGAAAACTGTGCACCCTGAGAGCGAATTCTGTTTGAATGGTGTAATTGTCGTTCCTGTTTGTCACAGTAAAGCACGGAACTCCTGAAAGCAAGTTAGTGTGGGTGTCTGCTCCTTCACTAGACCAGAGGCTTTGAAGGCTGGAACCACACCTTCCTTGTTCTGTGTCACGTGTGGTCGTCTGGGTGGGTTCAGAATAGAGAGCAATCCTGATTGGTTTTGTTGCAAGAATGCAAGTCTGATGAAGCAATAGCTTTTACAGATAACAGTGAACCAAAGAGGAGAGAGAGGTCTTCTGCCACATAACTGGTCAACATTAGAAGCTTAAACTTTGAACCTGGAAGACAGCAGACAGTTGTGGTTCTTAAGAAAACCCAGGTGCTTCTGAAATGCATGCAGCCAAAGGACACCACTGCTGTTCTCTTTATCTTCTCATGTCACAGGGAAATCCTCTTGTGTTTAGAGAGAGCCTAGGATTATCTGGGGATTGGAAGAGAGCCCTTCAGTAGGTTATAAGATGAAAACTAATGTGTAAATCTCATTTTTTCCCTTTTTTCTTCTCAATCAGAATTGTCACCATGATGCTTCTAAGTCCTTCTAACTTCAAGACAGAGGAAACATGTCTGAATTATAAAGTGCAGAATTCAGAGAGCATTTGTCTCTTTTTGAAATTACATCTGGGCAGCACAAATGTAGTAATTAGGGCAGTTTCTAAAGAGGTGTCTTTATTTTAACATGAGGTTTTAGGTTTGGAATTGCTGGGTTTAATATGTCCTCATGGTAATCCATTTGCCATTTTACAATAATTTTTAAACATTCTTTGTCTATTTTAAATCATCTTTTTGCTGGCCTTATTATCCGTGAAATCATACAGAGCAGTTTACTTTTCCTTTTAGATGTCCATCCTGTTTTTATAACCTAATGAACCTGTTTTGTGAGCTGACATGTAGCCCTCGACAAAGTCAGTTTCTGAACGTTACAGCAATGGAAGATTATGTTGATCCTGTTACAAACCAGACAAAAACAAACGTAAAAGAATTACAATACTATGTTGGAGAGAGTTTTGCCAATGGTAAGTAAACTTTTAAATTATTCCTCTTTTATATTTGGTATCAGGACAGCGGATCAAATTGTCCCTTTTTGTTGTCCTGTCAACTCTGTGAAAATGAGTTTTTAGTTCCATTGGCCTTGAAATGTGAGTTGTTGCTTTGCTTGTATCCTGGGACTTGAGCTACAACCTTTTATACAATCTCCTTAAAGTATTTGCTTTAACTCCTTCCTAAGTATAAGTTCCCACATGGAAATTTTTAGTATGTGCAAGCTTATTTCTATACATTTTAGAAACCATTGGAACTTTGGTTCTAGTGGACATGAAAGGCATAACTTCATGAATTACTGCAAGACTGAGGAGATGGGGTGGAAGGTAGAACTAGTTGGCAGAGGAGAGATTTTTGACCTTGAAGAAACATCACGAGAAGGGAAAGTAAGCAGGTGTAACAGATAGGAGAAAGGGTACCCCAGCAACTAGAAATCATAGAACAATCTGAAAAAGACCATGTCATGTTTGTTGAAAATGACTGAAATGAAAGAATTCTACAAGAATAGGACACTAAAGAAAAAGAATGAACAGATTAGAAATAGAACCACAGGGCTTCCCTGGTGGCACAGTGGTTAAGATATATAACAGGCAGGCAGTGGTTAAGAATCTGCCTGCCAATGCAGGGGAAACAGGTTCGAGCCCTGGTCTGGGAAGATCCCTCATGCCACGGAGCAACTCAGCCCATGCACCACAACTACTGGGCCTGCGCTCTAGAGCTGTACGCCACAACTACTGAGCCTGTGTGCCACAATTACTGAAGCCTGTGTCCCTAGAGCCTGTGCTCCGCAACAAGAGAAGCCATTGCAATGAGAAGCCCACGCACTGCAACGAAGAGTAGCCCCCACTCACCACAACTAGAGAAAAGCCCGTATGCTGCAACGATGACCCAATGCAGCCAAAAATTTTAAAAAAAAAAGGAATCGTCATTTAAGTAGATTAAAAGAAGATTAGATGCAGCTGAATAAAGAATGTGCCCAAAAACAATAAATAAAATAAGAAAATAATTCATCAAAGTTGTTGACTATAAGAGCAACATATAAATTTAATTATAATGATCAGTTAAAAACGTAACACAAAAACTTACTAGAAAAAAGATCCCATTCACAAAAGCAACAAAAAGTAGGGTACCTAGGAATAAATCTACCAAAAGATGTGACGTAAAAGACAGCCTGACAGGATGAAGAGAGATCATTCTGTGTAGAAACAGAACCATCCATGTGGACAGTTGATACAGGTGTGTTGTTACAAATCATTAAGGGAAAGAGTGGGCTAGTTGATAAATGGAGTGAGAAATTAATTATTCATCTAATTTTTATTTTTGATTAGCAAAGTAAACATCCTAATCTTGGAAATTTTTAGAAGTAAATATAGAATGTCTTTATGACTTTAAGGTAAGAAAGGATTCTAGACAAGAGAGGAAAAGCAGAAACCAGAAGTGAAAGGATTTATAAATACAGATAATTAGCATCTGCAGCAGTCAGTGAAATGCACATTAAAACAGCTACCATTTCATGTATCAGATTGGCACAGATTTAAAAATTGGTCAACTCGAAATATTGGTGAGGATGTAGAGGCAGAGGAATGCTAATATACTACTCCACTGGTAACTGTAACTTGGTGTGAGTGTTTGAAAACCATTTGAAAAATAGTTTTGCAATACCTGGTAAACTTGAAGATAAATAAACCCTCACCGCAGAAATTCCACTTAGAGGTGCCTACCTTAGAGAAACTCTTAATGCATGTAAGGAGGGAGAACCATATAAAAACGTTCATTGTAGCATTTCTGTGATCATGAAAAATTGGAGACATCAAGAGAATGAGAAGACAAGCACAGACAGGGAGAAAATATTTACAAAAGACATA
This sequence comes from Delphinapterus leucas, assembly GCF_059928025.1. Lineage (NCBI taxonomy): Eukaryota > Metazoa > Chordata > Mammalia > Artiodactyla > Monodontidae > Delphinapterus > Delphinapterus leucas. The sequence goes on along the minus strand of NC_143142.1, from coordinate 39,906,062 downwards.
ATCTCATAAAGGACTGTTACCCAAAATATATGAAGAATTCTTAAAACTCAAAATAAGGAAGTGAACGACCTGATTGAAAAGTGGGCAAGAGATCTGAACAGACACCTTACCAAAGAAGATACATGAATAGCAGACACTAAGTGCTAATTAAGAGGAGAACAGATCAGTATACTGGAGCATAGTCATAGTCTGTTATGTTAAAATGGGTGAATTAGGATTGTGTCAGTCACGTGAATGACACTTAAAAATACTGACTGAAAGTAACAGAACATATGTAGTATGTTTATACTAAACAGTACTACATATTTATGGATACAATATATCATAAAAGTACACAAACGTGCATGGGAAAAATAAACATCAAACTCAGGATTGTGATTACCTTGGGGAAGGGTGGATGCCCATAGGAAGGGATAGTGAGGGAGCTTCAGCTATATGTATAATGTGTTTTTGTTGTTGAGGCAAATGTTGTAAAATAGTAAGATCGGTAGAGGTGAGTGGCAAGTACATGAGAATCATATTCTCCATATTTTCCGTATCCTTGAAATATTTGATAAATTAAAACCTGAAAACCAAATGGTTAGCTGGAAGATATGAGGGAATTACTCAGAAAACAGCATAGAGATATAAAGTTCTGGAAATCATTAAAAGTGACATATGGGGGTAAGAGAGCTGGGGAGAGACAGTAAGCAAAAGGATTTTCCAAAATGGATGAGAGATGAATCTTCAGGCTTATGAAAAGAAAATGAATCCTTAAACCAGATAAATTAAGAAGAAATAGAATAGGGGCTTACCTGGCAGTCCAGTGGTTAAGACTCCTTGTTTATACTGCAGGGGGCGTGGGTTTCATCCCTGGTCGCAGAACTAAGATCCCACATACTGCATGGCGTGGCCAAAAAAAAAAAAGAGAGAATATATATATAAATCAGTTGTATTTCTATACACTTGAAATGGACAATCTGAAAGTGAAATTAAAAAAAAAATTCCATTTACAGTAGTATCAAAAAGAATAAAATGGGCTTCCCTGGTGGCGCAGTGGTTGAGAGTCCGCCTGATGATGCAGGGGACACGGGTTCATGCCCCGGTCCAGGAGGATCTCATGTGCCACGGAGCGGCTGGGCCCGTGAGCCATGGCCGCTGAGCCTGCGCGTCTGGAGCCTGTGCTCCGCAACAGGAGAGGCCACAACAGTGAGAGGCCTGCGTACCGCAAAAAAAAAAAAAGAATAAAATACTTAGGAATAAATTTAACAAAAAAAGTGTGAAACATATTCTAAAAGCTAAAGAACATTATTAAAAAAATTAAAGAGGATCTTTATAAATGGAAAGGCATCTCGTGTTCATGGATCAAAGACTTAATATTGTTATAAGATGGCAGTACTCCCCAAATTGATATACAGAGCCAGTGCAATCCCTATCAGAATCCCAACTGACTTCTTTGTAGAAATGGAGAGGCTGATTTTTAAATTCACATGAAATTACAAGGGACCCAGAATAGCCAAAACAATCCTAAAAAAGAAGAACAAAATAGGAGGAATCACACTTCCCAGTTTCAAAATTTACTAAGCAACCAGTGGAAATCAAGATGGTATGGTACTGGTATAAGGATAGGCATACAAAGAAATGAGACAGAATTGACAGTAATCCCATACATCTATGGTCATCTGATTTTTGACAAGGGTGTCAAGACCATTCAATGGGGGAAAGAATAGTCTGCAACAAGTGGTCTTGGACAACTGGATAGCCACATGCAAAAGAACAAAGTTGTACCCTTACCTCACACCATATACAAAAATTAACTTAAAATGTTTGCAGCAACATGGATGGGCGCATTATGCTAAGTGGAATAAGTCAGACAGACAAAATTAAATACTGTATGATCTCACTTATATACGTGGGATCTAAAAAATACAACAAACTAGTGAATATAACAAAAAAGGAGACTCAGATATAGAGAACAAACGTGGTTACCAGTGGCGAGGGGGGGCAGCATATAAACCCTGGGGGAGTGGGAGGTACAAAATATTGGGTATAAGATAGACTCAAAGATGTACTGTACAACATGAGGAATATAGCCAGTATTTTGCAGTAACTTTAAATGGAGTGTAACCTTTAAAAATTGCATTTAAAAACTTAAAATGGATCAAAGACCTAAATGTAAGAACTAAAACTAGAAAACTCTTAGAAGAAAACATCAGGATTAAAAATTTAAAAAAAAAAACCATCAAGATAAATCTTCATGACCTCAGATTTGGCAACGAATTCTTAGATATGACAGCAAAAGCATGAGCAAACGAAAGGAAGAAATAGATATCTTGGACTTGATCAAAATAAAAAACTTGGGCTTCCCTAGTGGTGCAGTGGTTGAGAGTCCACCTGCCAACGCAGGGGACACGGGTTCGTGCCCCGGTCCGGGAGGATCCCACATGCCGCGGAGCGGCTGGGCCCGTGAGCCATGGCCGCTGAGCCTGCACGTCCGGAGCCTGTGCTCCGCAACGGGAGAGGCCACAACAGTGAGAGGCCCGCGTACCGCAAAAAATAAATTAATTAATTAATTAAAAACTTGTGCATCGAAGAACACCATCAAAAAGAGGCGAAAACAATATTTTCAAATCATGTATTTAATAAAGGATTTATATCTAGAATATACAAAGACTTCTAACAACTCAGTAAGTAGATAACCCAATTTAAAAATGGGCAAACGATCTGAGTAAACATTTCTCCAATATGTTATACAAATGGTCAATAAGCTCATGAAAAGATGCTTGAGATCATTAGTCATCAAGGAAATGCAAATCAAAACCACAATGAGGTACCGCTTCACACCCACTAGGGTGGCTAGAATCGAAAAGATAACAAATGTTGGCGGGGATGTAGACAAATTAGAACCTTCATACACTGCTGGTGGGGATGTAAAATGGTGCTGTCACTTTGGAAAACAGTCTGGCAGTTCCTGAAACAATTAAACATAGAGTTACCATATGACCCAGCAGTTCCACTCACAAGAGAAATGAAAACATATGTTCATAATAGGTGGAAACAACGAAGATATCCATCAACTGATACATAGATAAACAAAATGTGGTACATCCATACGATGCAATATTATTTGACCATAAAAAGGAATGAAATATGGATCCATGCTGCAACATGGATGGACCTTGAAGACATCATGCTAAATGTTAGAAGCCAGTCAAAAGACTATATATTATATGATTACATTTATATGAAATGTCCAAAATAGGCAAATCTATAGAGACAAAAGTAGATGAATGGTTGCTTAGGGCTTGAGGGGATGGGGAGATAAGGGAGCATTAGTTAAAGATACCAGGTTTCTTTTTTTAAGGTGATGAAAGTGTTTTAAAATTGACTGTGGTGGTGATTGCACATATCTATGAATATGCTGAAAGCCATTAGATTTTAACTTTAGATTGGTGAATTGTATGGTATGTGAATTATCTCAATAAAGCTATTTAAAAAAGGAATCCATACCTAAATATAGCTCATAAAAACTTTAAAATTCCAAAGACAAATATCAAGTAGAGAAAGGATAGAAATCACTTCAAAGCAAGTAGAGAAAAGATAGAAATCACTTCAAAAGAATGACAATTGGAGATTTTCTAACCAGCAATGATAGAGGCCTGAGGGCAATGGAATTATAGTTCTAAAGAAGCTACTATCGCACTAGCTAAATTGTCTTTCAAGAGTGAGGATAAAACACAATGAATTTATAAGTATCTCCTTAAAGTTTAGGGGAAGAAGGTCCTGGGAAGTTTCTAACAAGCAGGGACTGGTAATTGAATATTAAGATAGGACCCATTACCACTGCTTCCTTATGTGCAACATGTCACTGACATTCTTATTTCGTGTGTTGTCTTTATGCGTACTAAAATAAAACCCAAAAAGAGAGTGGTATTGGGGTCATTCACATGTGAAGTCTGTCCTGAAACCAATTTTTACCCTGGAAGTGCCATCATTCTCCAGCTGTAGAGTTTCCTGGAACCAGCTTTGCTGGCTGAAGAGGCACTGAGGTCCTTAGCTTCTCCTTGCTCGGCCTTCAGTATGCTGTTGCATGCACTGGGGGTGATACTGGGATGACGTAAGCCTTTCCTGTCTTTGACTTTTAAGTTGCTTGGAATCTGGCCTGATGTTACTTGTAGGGTGACAAGCTGGTTTCAGAGGTGACCTCCGTTCCCGTCCTTAGTGTTTACTGTCCCGAGTCCCAGCCCGCGGCTCCTGCTTGCAGTGTGTCTGGATTTCCAAGGTCACACGTGAGAGGCCTCCGGTAAGATCTCATCTGGTGAATTAAAGCAGCTCGGCTTCAGTCTTTTCCCTTCCTCCCCTGCCAGCCATGTACAATGCCTGCAGGGACGTGGAGGCCCCCTCGAGTAACGAGAAAGCCCTGGGGCTGCTGTGCGGGAAGGAGGCCGAAGCCTGCAACGCCACCAACTGGATTGAGTACATGTTCAACAAGGACAACGGCCAGGCACCTTTCACCATCACGCCCATCTTTTCAGGTGGGGATGAAGACCTCTACGTTTGGTGTATTGTACTTAGGATTTTTTTAAAGCCCAGGAACCTTAACCTGCAGTAGGAAGATAAATTCAGATCACTAGGTCCTAGAGTTTCCTCCAGCGAGAGAGGTAACTAGAGCATTTATCCTGCCCCTGGTTGGTTAGGGGCTGGGCATGGGAGTGGAGATAGAAGAATTGCCTTCAGGTGTTGCTACAGAATTGAAAGAATAAGCTGTTTTTTTAAAAAAGTTTTTTCAAAAGCTCTGCCATAGCGTTAGACTAGCTCCTCAGTGGAGATAAAACTTGATTAAAGGTTTACCGTGGAATGTGGTGGACTTGGATCTCGGTGACAAACCCTATGCCCAGAGTTATTGAGGTTAACTTAAAATTTTACGGGACTAAGCAGCAAAGCATAACTTGATCACCCAGAAACCTCCAGTCCTTTTTATTCTTCCATTTGTGTTACTTTCAGTGTGCTTATCGTTGGGTTTAAATATAATTTAACACAAGCCTTGTAGTGTTTGCTTTTTTTTAATGGAGATTCTCACTCAACACAATCCTTCCCACAGATCTTCCAGCCCATGAGATGGAGCCCATGAACAATGCCACCAAGGGCTGTGACGAGTCCGTGGATGAGGTCACGGGGCCCTGCAGCTGCCAGGACTGCTCGATCGTCTGTGGGCCCAAGCCCCAGCCCCCCGCCCCTCCTGTTCCCTGGAAAATCCTGGGTCTGGACGCCATGTACGTCATCATGTGGAGCACCTACATGGCATTCCTGCTCGTGTTTTTTGGTGCATTCTTTGCCGTGTGGTGCTACAGGTAATCCGTTTTGTTTTTCCTCCAGGACAAGAAGAGCAAAATTACCCAAGTGGCACTTCTAGCTTTCGCTCAGTAGACTTTGGTTCATTAGAACAGGAAACAAATATCTGCATGAATACCATTCCATGAATTGCTTATGCCCTGCAACCAGTCAATAATCAAAAGCCTGTTTAGCCGTTGAAACATTTGAAGTCAGTTTCATTGATTTATTCAAAATGGCATGTGATTTAAAGCAGCCGTTCTTTAACACAAAGTCTCATGAGCCAAATCTGATTCAAATCCTTTCAGATGCAATACTGTATCCTTCTAGATATCTGCGTCTTGACTTAGGACAGCACATTTTTTTTAAAACTTTTTATTCTGAAATAATTTTAGACTCACCAAAAGGGTACAAAAATAGTAGAGTTTATTTATATCCTCTACCGGCTTCCTCTAATGTTACAACGTACATCACCCATGGAATATCATTTAATCAAAACCATGAAAATAACATTGGTATACTGTTGTTGGCTAAACCACAGTCTTTTTTTCAAGTTTCACCAGTTTTTTCTCTAACACCCTTTTTCTGTTTCAGGAACCCATGTCACGTTCACTTTTTGTTTTATTCATCTCCTCCAATCTGTGACAGTTTCTCATCTTTCCTTTTCTCTTATGGCCTTGACACTTTTGATGAGTGCTGGTCAGTTATTTTGTAAAATGTGCCCCAGTTTGTCTTTATCTGATATTTTCTTGTGATTAGGTTGAGGTTAGGTGTTTTTGACAATATCACAGAAGTGACGTGTCTTTCTCAATGTATCATATCAAGGGCTTATGATGTCAGTATGTCTCATCACTGGTGAGGTTAGCCTCGATCGCTTGGTTAAGAAGGTGTCTGCTGGGTTTCTCTACTGCAGTAATGGTGAAGTTACTATTTCTCCCTTTGGAGTTGATAAATATCTTAGAGGAGGTATGTTGAGACTATGTTAATACCTTGTTTCTCCTCAAACTGTCGCCCACTGATTTTAGCATCCATCCGTGGATCTTGTCTTCAACACTTATTTCCTGTGGTGTTTGCCTGCTGGTGCCTTTGTATTTCCCTCGTTCCTTCTCCATTTACTAACTGGGCTTACTCTGTACAGAGTTATCCTTTCTCCTCTACTTATTTATTTATTCAGTTACGTTTACATCATGGACTTTTAAAAAAAATTCTGTGGTCTCTGTTCAGTATCATCATTTATCTTATTGCTCAAATTTTCCCAGTTTCAACCACTGGGAGCATCTTCTGGTGGCTCCTATGCTTTTTTAAGCATGCCCCCCCCACCCCCCAATTCTCAAGCTTGTTCTTATTTTCTGGAATCACAAGATGTTCTTTTATTTTCCCTGCTCCAGCCCTAGAAGCATCCTTTTCTGCAAGGAGTCCTGGTTGCTTTCATTGGAGAGTGGTGTTTAGAAACCAAGATCTAGGCGCTAGATGTGCTCATTGCTCCTGCAATATAGTGTTTACTGTGTTTTTAAAGAACCTAAAACTTTTAAATGTAAATGAGGGCTACAAGGTGAAATTATCCTTTATTAATTTTTTTTAATACCCTCATAAATTCTCCCCTGAGACTGATGAGCAGAGAGAGCCAGAGCAAGAGAACTTAAGGGAAGGCAGGCACCAATTAGGGAGGAAGCAAACAGGATGAGGAAGTGAGCTTTCAATGGGAAAGCTCGTGTGGGAATGTCAGAAGAACAGCCTCACTGTGCCGAGGTCCACGAACACGACTTGCATGCTTTTATTTTCCAGAAAACGGTATTTTGTCTCCGAGTACACCCCCATTGATGGCAATATTGCTTTCTCTGTAAATGCCAGTGACAAAGGTAGGCACGTTGGTACTTAACTAAAAGGGTTGGGACCATGTTGGCACGCGAGTGTTCATGTCCTCAACAAACGTTTATATGCCTGTTCCAGGAGAGGCCCTGAGCTCGTGCCGAGGACACGGCTGTGATGGAGACAGGGTCCTTGGCTTTGTGTGGCACTAACAACCCGGTCAGGGCGGCAGATCAGAACCACGCAGTTGATAATAGCAGTAGAATGATCCTGGCCTGGGGTGGCGGCTGTGGAGGCGCCAGCGTGGTGGTCTGAGAGCCGGGGTAGCAGGAAAGGTTGGAGGGAACCGCCCTGGACAGAGTGCTGAGAGCACTTTGCTTTTCTGGGCTTGTGTGTGAGCACCGTTCCTCTAGGGGTGGGGATAGGTGTGGGCAGGTGAGCAGGGCCGCCTCCAGAGCAGACAAGTAGCTGGTGGGGGGCGGGCAGGGGATCGTCCTGTGCACGTCCCAGTGTGTCCTGTGTGGGTGCTAGTCCCGTTATGGGCAGTGGTAGCTGATGCTCTCCCCGTTCCGACTTTCAGGAATGGCTTGGCTCTTAACCTCCACCCTCTCTTCCTATCCCGCTCTTCCAGGGGGGCCGTCCTGCTGTGACTCTCTGGGTGCCGCCTTCGAAGCCCGTCTACAGCGGCTCTTCGCACAGTGGGGCTTGTTCTGCGTCCGACACCCCGGCTGCATCATTTTCTTCTCCGTGGCCTTCATTGCCACCTGTTCTTCGGGCCTGGTGTTTATGCAGGTCACGACAGACCCGGTGGACCTCTGGTCTGCGCCCGGCAGCCAGGCGCGCCGGGAGAAGGAGTACTTCGACACGCACTTCGGACCTTTCTTCCGCACCGAGCAGCTCATCATCCAAGTCCCCCTCACCCAGCCGCACATGTACCATCCCTACCCCTCTGGAGCCGACGTGCCCTTTGGGCCTCCACTTGCCATAGACATCTTGCACCAGGTAATCTGCTCTTTGCAGAAATCAATTCCGGGGGACGCGGCACTTTGTCAGCTTTTGACCAGTTTACTTGATGTGGGTTTGGGGCTGAGTGTGGTGGTTTATCTTGTGAACCTTAATGATAAAAGTAAAGGCGCTTTTCATTTACTTTTCAAAAAAGTGATAGCTGTTGAATTTAATGAAAAATTTACTGTAGACCGCTTTGGTCATACAGATGGTCTTGCTTGAAATTGAGATGAGCATTTCTCTTTTGAAACAGAATGTATTTATAATTCACCTAGGAACTTATGGATTTTTTTCCCGTGATAATTAAAAAGTAATACACCAGGACCCAAAGGGATAAAGCCTCTTACGCTGTCCTGGGGACCTAGGAAGGAACTGCTGGATCACTGCTGATCCACCTGCAGGAATGAACTTAGTGTTGCCTGAATGTGGGCTCCCTGCCTGCATTTGGTGGGAGGTGCATTTGGAACGAGATCCATCCCGTGCTCTTACAAAGGCTTTTAAACCTGCCCGTTCTCCCTTATCACACTTACCTGTAAATAAACTGCATCCACTTATTTTTTAATCAACAGTTGCACAGTTGCATGGTTTTTCCTTTAAACATTGCTGTTGCCCTACAGAAAGTCTTGATAGCTTGAAAAAACATCAAAATATTCTCAAGACTTTAGTAGGATCTTTTTTCCACCCAATGACTGTCTGTTGCTTTTTCCCAGCTTGTTGCAAAAGGTGCAGATGTTATCATTTACCTCCTGGAATATATTCTCTATTAGAAAGTACGAGAATATACATAAATAACCATAGTATGGAGGAAGGTGGTATTTGTTGGTGAGGGGAGGGAGTGTCAGGAAGATCAGGCAGATGACCCCAGGCTGCCCTCTGTGGCCTCGTGGGTCCCTGTGGAGAAGGGTGGGAGGGCAGATGTTCGTGTGTCCTGCGCTGGGATCTGACCTGTCGTGGTGCCCCCTCCTCTCTCTGGGTGCCTGTAGGTGGGGTCTCCATCCCAGTTTGCTGTTCCTCAGCAAAAATATGTTTGTTTTCTTTTTAAGATTTTTTTTTTGACGTGGACCATTTTTAAAGTCTTTATTGAATTTGTTACAGTATTGCTTCTGTTTTGGTTTTTTGACTGCGAGGCATGTGGCATCTTAGCTCGCCAACCACGGATTGAACCCTCACCCCCTGCATTGGAAGGTGAAGTCTTACCCACTGGACCGCCAGGGAAGTCACAAAAAATATGTTTAAAAAAAAAAAAAATTTTTTTTTTTTTTAACCATCATGTCTCAGCCTTCCCTGTCTCAGGAAGAATTTTCGCCAAATCCTCTTTACCTTCTGACTCCTCCAGGCGATAACGGTTAGTCAGCCTCTGAGGGAAAACTGATACATTTCTGGGTTTGTTTATTTTAAAAATCATCCTTCAGGTTCTTGACTTACAAACAGCCATCGAGAACATTACTGCATCTTACAACAATGAGACTGTGACACTCCAGGACATCTGCTTGGCCCCCCTCTCACCATATAACAAGCACTGCACCATCATGAGCGTGTTAAATTACTTCCAGAACAGCCATTCCGTGCTGGACCACAAAGTAGGAGACTACTTCTTTGTGTACGCGGATTACCACACACACTTCCTGTACTGCGTTAGGTAAGTGGCAGGGACAGTCCTTCCTTCATTCCTCCAACATTGGAGCCCCTGCTGTGGCCACACACCGTTGAAGGTACTGGAGCCCCAGCAGGGATAAACAGCGGGATCCTCCCGGCAAAGCCTTCCCTCTAATGAAGGGAGGCAGAGGGTGAACAGTAGCCGCTGGCCCTGACGCCGGGTTGAGACGGTGCCAGGTCGAGGCGATGCAGTGGGGAAAGGAAGCTGGGCGAGGGCAGGGAGTGCAGGGGGCGTGCCGCTCTCGGTGCAGCGGAGACCTGGTCAGCAGAAGGGAAGACGGAGGCCTGGGAGAGTTGGGGTTCGGGGGGTGGGGGGAGTGTTCCGTGTAGACGGGCAGCAGGTGCAAAGGCCCTGGGGCGAGGCATTCGTGGTGTGTCATTGAGGAACGGCAGGTACAGGTACCGCTCAGCCCCTGACTCCCACCTGGATTGATAACACATAGTTGCACCGCCCCAGGCATTCCTGAGCTGGTTAAATAGTGCAAAAATAGAAGCCTGTAGTGCTTTTTCTTGTCTTTCAAGTATAAATTTATTTCATGATACTGAGTTTTTAAAATGTGCGGCATCCCCTCGAGGAGTGGGGGCTGGATTAGAGTGCAGTTAGATCGGAGGGCACCGAAGCTGCTTCGCCTCAGAGGCTCGACTGGCTGGGCAGGGTGCGTGTATGGTTTGAATTAGACACAGAGAAGCCGTGCTCGGTGACCTGTGAGGTGATCTTTAGGCCTGTCCCGTGGCAGGAGGAGGGGCTTGCGGCTTGCGTCTGCCTTCTCTGGATGCCATCCATGTACCTTGGCCTGATCTGGCCCAGAGACAGTTGTTCAGCCAATCAGACCACCACTGTGGCTGTTTCTTTTTTTTTTTTGCGGTATGTGGGCCTCTCACTGCCGTGGCCTCTCCCGTTGCGGAGCACAGGCTCCGGACGCACAGGCTCAGCGGCCATGGCTCACGGGCCCAGCCGCTCCGCGGCATGTGGGATCCTCCCGGACCGGGGCACGAACCCGTGTCCCCTGGATCGGCAGGCGGACTCTCAACCACTGCGCCACCAGGGAAGCCCTGGCTGTTTCTTCATTATGGAAGCAGAGAAATTATTCCTTGTCACCTGTGGACATGCTGCTCAGTTAACCACATCTTGACAGCCAACTGCTCTAGCTTCTGACCTGGTTTGGTGACTTTAGGTTCCGTCTCTTTTTGTTACTGGAATGTGACTGACTCTAGATGGTTGGGCTGTGTTTACTCTCTTCAGGATGTCACATCTATAAACACAAGCCCATGAAACAATAAGTGTAGCCCGTGTACCCAAAGCAGTGTTCTCCGAAGGACAGGTGGTACAGGGTGGCCACTGGTAGTTGGAAAGAAAGGTTCAGTATTATTTAACTTTAGTATTTAAAGAAAAAAGTTATTTTCTCTCTGTTTGTTTTACAAAATAAAATATCCACAGAATTTTGGCCACAGGGGAGACACATGAGATGGGTGTTTTGCCCGAGGGGAGCGTGGTTCACACAGGTGTGGAAACACCACCGTGAGCACCTCCTCTCCTGCGCGGCAGAGGTGTGTGTTGTCTGTGGTTCCGCTTGTGCGTCCCCAGCTCTCAACTCCCTCCTCACCCTCCACCTTTCCCTGGGCTGTTCCGCCTGGGGGCACGCAGGCCCTGCAGGAGCCCGGCTAGCCCAGAACCAAGCACAGACCTCCTGCTTCCCCTCATCACATGATGGCATCAACGCCTACCGCTTACGGGATGCCTGGACTCTTCCTCACGTAGCTCTTATGGGTTTTAACCTCAGCATGAGCCCTCAAGCCTGCAGTGTGGCAGCAGAGCCCCACATGTGTGGGTTGACAGGACTCAGCTTCTATACAGCCCTGCAGCCCTGCTGTTTGCCCCCAGCAGTGACCTGATCTCCAGGACCTGAGCCCGTCCCTTGTCCCTCCGCGCTGAAGGGCGGTGGTTCACATTGTATACGAGGACCTTCACGTGTGCCCAGCGTCCGCCTGACTTCTGTGCTGAAATGCTGGTTCCCTGTCACCGGTTGTCTGTCTCTCCTGCACTGCTTGCATCCCTGGCCTGGTCTCCCTGCTTCTTTCTTTCCTACTTCCAGACCTCCTTCCGCTTTGCCACCCGAGTTATCTTTGTCAAACAGCTCATGACCTCCCTTTTCCCCACATCTGATTGTTCCCTAGCGTCTACAGGATAAAAATCCAAACTGCTTAGCATGGCGCCTACCCCTTTTTTCCGCTGCTTCCCTCTTCCTTCCTAGCCCCACCCCCTGCCTGGGAGGCCCCCCTTCATGGGTACCCCATGCTCTAGACCCAGGACTTCCTGTGGTCCCTCAGGGCGCCGTCCACTCTATCCTTTCCTGTACCTGTCCTCATGCTCTTTCTTCTCTTCCCACCAGTGTGGTGTGTGGAAGCCCTCACTTCTTCCCTCCCAGGTGAATCGTCCCTCAACCTTAGAGACCTGGCCTGTACAGCTCTTTTCTTCATGGTGGCGGTTTTCCCCACGTATTAGCGGCCCCCTCCTCTGTGCACCAGGTGACATCAACCACATTGCACTGTATGTGCCTGCCTCTCAGTGATGCTGAGCTCCCAAAAGCAACTACTGAACTGTTATTATTCATCCGAGGAACCAGCCTCAGGCCCACATTCTTAATCCGCCTCATGACTGCTGCGTAAACGTTTAGGTCTCTGTGACGTCTTAAGGTTGTTCTAATTGGGTGGTGTTTTCTGAATTCTTGGCAGGGCTCCCGCCTCCCTGAATGACACCAGTTTGCTCCACGATCCTTGCCTGGGGACCTTTGGTGGACCAGTGTTCCCGTGGCTTGTGTTAGGAGGCTATGATGGTGAGAGAAGCTTTTACTCTTCCTGCTAGATAAAGTAGTCTTGGTTCTGTCATTAACAGTCAAGTGGTAATTACGAAGATTTCATCAATCAAGCACTCTTATTATTTACCCAGTATATTGGGTCCCAAATATAGTATCTCCTTCGGCTTTGGGTTTTATTGTGCATTTGAAGGAAGTGGTGTTAGCCATTTTTAGGTTACTCTTGGGAAAGCTGTCGACAGCTAAGGACGTTTTCCCAGAGTAATGCCATTGTGTACATCCACGTAATACGTTGCTCAGTTTCAGGGAGTTCATGGAACCCTTGAAACTCGTTGAGAGAGCCCCTGTGGAGTCTCTAGCCCTCTGGTTAAGAACGTCTGTAATGGGGGAGAGATAATATGTGAGATGGGGGAAAAGAAACAAAGTGGATAGATTTTTTCCTTCTAAACCAGTTGGCTAAGAATTCAAACACTTTTATAGTGGGAGAGGCAGTTGGTTTGCTCTTTGCTGGTTCCTGCAGCACCTTGGAGCAGATTCTGTTAGGTGTGATGGGGTAGTGAATCATGTGACAGCTTCGGCATCTGAAGCCTAATTACAGGCAGCCTAACAGGTTTTTCTCCAGCCTAAAGAAGAAGCCAGATGTTCTTCTCCTCATCCAGTGGGAAGGGAGAAGTTGTGAGCTGTAAATTTTACTCTGCCTTATGTAACACCATGTGGTTTCTAATCAGTGGGGAAAAGATGGTGTCACCAGCTGGGTAGCCACAGCCATCAAAATTAAATTTGTTCTCTACCTTATTCCTCCCACCAGAGTTAAATTCCAATGGAACAAAGATTACAATATAAGAAGTGAAACTATTAAAGTACTAGAAGAGAATGCAGGATGAATTTTTTAAAATAATTTTTAAATGGAGAAGGCATTTCTAAGCAGGATACACAATGCAGAAGCCACAGAAGGAAACACTGATGAATTTGACTGCATGAGAATTTAAAAGTCCTGTGTAGAGAACAAAGTTTAAAAAACAAACAGCAAACTGGAGAAAAAAAAAAGTTAGTGTACATAACAGACAGCATTTCCTTAATATGTGGAGAGCTCTTGGGGAAAAGAGAGAAGGTCAGCCACCCAAAAGAAAAGTAGGCAGAAGCCATATGAGTGTTAACAAAGGAAGAAATGCAAGTGGCTTTCAGTTATATGGGGAAAATGCTGAACCTCACTCCAAATTAGTGAAATGCCTCTCACTTCAATCTTTTACATAAGAGATTAGCAAAGATCTAAGTGTTTGATAAAATCTTTTGTGGATGGATGTGGGGAAACCACATTGTTGGTGGAAGTATAAATGGTTACTGGAATATAAGCTCCAGGAATACCGAGATTTTTATCTCCTTTGCTCACTGATGTATCCATAGTCTCTAAGATAATGTCTGGCACAAAGTAGGTCTCAGTAAATATTTTGTTGAAGAAAGAAATGAAAAACAGGAGGCCTCTTTGGAGGGCAGTTGGGGAGCATCTGTCAAAATTAGAAATGCACGTATTTTTTGATTCTGTGATTGTACTTATAAGAATTGATTCTACGAATTACATTGTACATATTGGAAATATCAGGTTATTCTTTGTAGTAATTCTGTATATAATACCAAAAAGATTTGCAAAGATAGCCATCAACTGGAGATTGGTTAAATTATACTAGGAAATATCATACAGCAGAAAAAAGAATAAGGACACTCTCTGTGTACTAAAACAGAGCATTCTCAGGATACGACTTTAAAAGCAGCATTTGCAGAAGAGCGTGTCACTGCTTGTGTAAACAAGGAGGGAAGGGGAGACTGTGCTTATGCACGTGGACCGTGGCTGGAAGGAGTCACAGTGCCATGGTGTGGGGAGGAGAGCTGAGACACAGACGGGGACTGAGGGAGGAGAGAGGCTTTTCCCTGAACACCTTTCCGCTCTGTTTGAAATTGTCACCATGCACGTGCCGTGTAGTAATGATGATATGAATGACAACTGTGCCTACTTCCACACGAGGGTCTTTTTTCTTCACTAGCTGAACTACACAGGCACCAGATCTCCTGTTGTGTTCCTCGAGCTCAGGTGTGTATAGGCTTCAGCCCTATGAGAAACCAGGCACCTAACTGGCTTGTGATTTTCCCCTCATATTGATCTAGTTTTCTGCACACTTGTAATCTGCTTTTTGATGTCACCTTTTTCCTTTCTAGATGAAAACTACAATAACGCCACAGCCCTTGTGATTACCTTTCCTGTCAATAATTACTGTAACGATACAGAGAAGCTCCAGAAGGCCCAGGCCTGGGAAAGAGAGTGAGTTGCTCACAGGGTCTAAACAAGCTGTTCTTTCTGTGGGAAGGTGGACCGTAGCAGAAAGCATTTACAATTAGTTCAACTACATTAACCAACAGTAGATCTAAGTTATGCCATTTTTTTTCAGTTGGTACTGGTGGTGCTATGAAAGAAAAAAAATCTATTAATAAATTTACCTATAAACATTCTTTTAATACATATCCCTGCAACAAGAATGCAGAAGTATCTATGCAGAAATGTTCCTTGCATTCTTTTCTAACAGCGAAACCTGAGCAGGCTGAGTGTATGTTAGTAGGGAGGAGTACAGTAGAATATTATTTCGTCATTAAAGATGGTGAGGCAAATAAATGGTTCAAGATAGTGACTAAAAACTGCAGTCAGCATGTTTGGACAAATATATGCTATGCATGCCATCCATGCCTAGAAAAGATATCAAACAAATGACCTGGGAACCGGTTAGCTGTGGTATAACCTCTAGAGAATGGGAAGAGGGGACCGAGGGAGACAGGGACTCTGAACAGCTTTGTTGGGATATAATTCATACACCATACAGTTCACCCATTTAAAGCGTACAGTTCAGTAGCTTTTAGTATATTCACAGATGTGTGCAAACATCACCATGGGCAATTTTAGAACATTTTCTTTACCACAGAAAGAAATCCCATCTTCTTTATTGGTCACCCTCCTAACCCCCAGCCCTACCCAGCCACCAATCTACTCTCTGTCTCTAGATTTTCCTATTCCAGACTTTTATATGAATGGAATCATGTACGTGGACTTTTGGGTCTGGCTTCTTTCAGTTAGAATAATGTTTTCAGGGTTCATCCAAGTTGTAGCCTGTGTCAGTACTTCGTTCCTTTTTATGGCTGAAGAATATCCCATCCTATGGATATACCACATTTTGTTTATCCATTCATCAGTTGATGAACGTTTGAGCTGTTTCTACCTTTTGGCTATTAGGAATAATACTACAAACATTCATATACAAGTTTTTGTGTGAACATGTTTTCATTTCTCTTGGTTGGTATATATCTAGGAGTAGAATTGCTGGATCATACGGTAACTCTGAGGAACTGGTAGACTTTTTTCCAAAGCGACTGCACCAATGGGACTTCCCCGGTGGTCCAGTGGTTAAGGCTCTGCTTCCACAGGTTGGGGAACTAAGATCCCACGTGCTGTGCGGTGCAGCCAAAAAAAAAAAGTGACTGCACCATTTTACATTCCCACCAGTGTACGGAGGTTTCAGATTCTCCACACCTCGCCAACACTTGTTATTATTTGACTTTTTGATTCTAGCTATCCTAGTGGGTGTGAAGTGGTATCTCATTGCAGTTTTTTTGTTTTATTTTGTTTTTTCGGCCACACTGCACAGCTTGCGGGATCTTAGTTCCCCAACCAGGGCTTGAACCGGGCCACGGCAGTGAAAGCACAAAGTCCTAAGCACTGGACCACCAGGGAATTCCCTCATTGCAGTTTTGATTTGCATTTCCCTGATGACTAATGAATTTGAGCATCTTTTCATGCACCGATTTGTGTAACTTCTTTGGAAAAATGTTTATTCATATCCTTTGCCCATTTATTTCACTGGGTTATTTGTATTTTTATTATCGAATTATAAGAATTGCTATATATTCTACAAGTCCCTTATATATTCTACAAGTCCCTTATCAGATGTATGATTTGCAAATATTTTCTCCCATTCTCCAATCTGTGTTTTTGCCTTTCTTGATGGTATCCTCTGAAACACAGACGTTTTTAATTTTAGTAAAGTCCAATTTATCTATCTTCTCTTTTGTTATTCATACTTTTGGTGTCATAGCCAAGAAACCATTGCCTAACCCAAGGACCTGGAAATTTACACCTATGTGTTCTTCTGAGAGTTTTATAGTTTTAGCTCTTACATTTAAAAGGTCTTTTATCCATTGAGTTAAGAGTTAATCTTTATACATGGTGTGAGGTAAGGGTCCAACTGCATTTATTTGTATATGGCTCTCCAGTTGCCCCAGACCATTTGTTGAAAAGATATTCTTTCCCCCATTAATAGTCTTGCCACCTTTATTGAAAATTAGGTGAAGGCAGATACATGGCATATTTCTGGACTCTTAGTTCTGATTCTTTGATCTGTATGCCTGTCCTTGCCTTGTGCTTGTAACCACACTGTCTTGATTACTGTTGGTTTGTAGTAAGTTTGAAATTGGGAAGTGTGAATCTTCCTACTTTGTTCTCGAAAAAGAAGATTTGGGCTATTCTGGGCCCCTCGCAATTCCATGTGAATTTTAGAACAGCTTGTCTTTCTATAAGGAAGTCAGCTGGGATTCTGATAGGGATTGCATTGAATCTGTAGATCAACTTTTTAAATTTTTGTTCCATGAGCATATGTCTGTAGTATAATATACTTTATTTAGAAATCATTTTTAGTAAAAAAGAAGTGAGACCATGAAGCAGTTTTTAAACTTGTTCTAAACCTGTTTTAAATACTGGAAAACTCAGCATGTCTGGAACTTCGTAATCTGGAAGTGTCCTACCTTCTACTTGCCAGTGTAGAAGGTCCTAACGAGGTATAAGGGTTAAGTGTGGCTTTTGTGTCGTAGAAGTTACGAAGAAGTTCCTTACTTAGTTGTCACTAAGTTGTAACTAAAAATACAAAATTTTGCTTACCCTTTTAGGTTTATTAATTTTGTGAAAAACTACAAGAATCCAAATCTGACCATTTCTTTTAAGGCTGAACGAAGTATTGAAGATGAAATAAACCGTGAAAGTAACAGTGATGTCTTCACTGTCCTCATCAGCTATGGCATCATGTTTTTATATGTTTCCATAGCCTTGGGGCACATCAGAAGCTGTAGCGGGTTTCTGGTAAGTGGGGTGCGTAGGTATGTGTGTGCATGTGTGTGTGTGTTAGAGGGAAATGACAGTACACAGCGTGATGGCATGTTTTTGCCTCTGCTTAATCCTAATTCATTATGTTCAAAACTACCTTAAATTGTCCTGTGTTTTACTTGTTTGTCACATTTTCTGCTTCCTGCATCTGTTTTCTTCAGTTCCAACTTCTTATGTTCAACTTAAAGTTTATTTCACATAATCCGGTTTTTTTTCTAACTTGCCATCACCTAAGAATGTAAGCTGATAAAATATGTTGCTAGGGAAGACCTAGACAACTTTTCATATCTTCTCTCAAACCGGGAACCGTACTTTTAAATCTAGATGGGCAATATCCAGGTAAAGAGGTGAAAATGAGGACCTTTTAGGAACAGGACAAAAAACACCCTAAATGAGGATTTATGTCTTTGTGGCATCTCCAGGTGGATTCGAAAATCTCCCTGGGCATCGCGGGCATCCTGATTGTGCTGAGCTCGGTGGCGTGCTCCTTGGGCATCTTCAGCTACATTGGGATCCCCTTCACCCTCATTGTGATAGAAGTCATCCCGTTCCTGGTGCTGGCTGTGGGAGTGGACAACATCTTCATTCTGGTCCAGACCTTCCAGGTGCATTTCAGAGTCTCACAGAGTCTGACCAAGTACCAGGCTCCACATACGGCTGTTCAGCTCCATGTGGAGTATTTGAGTGTGACACGTGGAGACTTCGTTTCCGTTCCTCTGTGTTGCTTATTGGTGCCTGTAACTTGTTCTGGACATTTTGAGACCAAGAAGATTGAGACCAACATTCTCTTTGGTTGGTGGCATAGATATAAAGTGAGAATTTGGTTTTAAAGTATGTGCAACATGTGTGCAAAAAGGGCTAACACGCTTGTAGAAAATATTTTGGGCACAACAGCTATTAAAATGATTCTCAGTATAGTGTAGAAGAATGAGGGATTTGTCAGAGGTGCCACTAAAAGGCAAAAGGTCAACACAGGACCCACTGATGTAAAAAATGATGTCAATCCGTTGGTTCTCCCAGGGTCCCTTGTCCTGTAGCGCTTACCTGGGCAGAGACCCAGTGGCATGTAGGAGTGTTATTTAAAGGTCCAGCCACCTGCAGCCTGCGTTGCTTGTACTTTCCTGATAACCTGATTCAATCCTTCCTTTAGATTCTCACCTGTTACCTGGCTCTGGGCTTCAGAAATATCCCAAATGAATCAACATGAGAAGTTTGGGGTCCTCACCGCTTTATTGTATAAAGTTCACAAACAACAAGTAGATGCTGCTAATCATTATTTTTTACCATCAGGTTAACACAAGGCACCAAAGAAGCAAAGAGGTGGCATTGTGATTGAGAAACTTTAATGTCGCGTGTTTAACTTTTTTTTTTTTTTTTTTTTAAGAGAGATGAACGTCTCCAAGGGGAGACGCTGGACCAGCAGGTGGGCCGGGTCCTCGGAGAAGTGGCTCCAAGTATTTTCCTGTCGTCCTTTTCAGAGACGGTAGCATTTTTCTTAGGTAATTACTCTTTGAATCTGCCAACCCTGAGGTTTGCTGAGCCTGGGTGTATCAGTATATGACCCTTTGCGCTCTTTTTTAAGTTTTATTCTGTGATTGGAAAGTATCAGAGTGGACCACGAGAAAAATTGGTGGCAGTATCTCAGATGCCATTAGCAAGTGTCTTCTTTTTTTTAACTACATTATTTATTTATTTTTAATTTTTAATTTCTTAAAATTTTGGCCACACCACGTGGCATGCAGGATCCTAGTTCCCCCACCAGGGAATTTCCAGCAAGTGTCTTCCTTCTCACATTGTTTCAGGACGGTGTTGATGCTGGGGTTCAGATACCTAGGACTCCTGCCCCTGCCCGTTTAGGGCACCCATGGCAAGTGCTGGGGTTTGAAAATAGCACTCTTGAAGGACAGCCACAGGGTCCTTCCCGTCACAGCACTCTGGGCAGCAACTCCAAAATCACAGGCGTTAGCTCGCAAGGTGTTTGCCACTGTTCCGAAAGGCAGTCTCCCCGCCTCTGCACACACATTTCACTGGGAAGCAGCCTCGTCAATGAGCAGAAGTTCTTCAGTCTTCCCTCAGTACAAGGAGCCAGAATAAACTGGCACAAAACCCAGCACTTCTGTATTCCTTCATGTGGAGAAATCAGTAGTCTTACTAGCAGGGCACTGCCCACCCCCATGCCTGGCATGTAGTAAGAGAAAACTGATCACATCCTCTGCAGAGGGCGCTGATTAGAATCGCCCAGTAAGTCCAGGGAAGACACACGATCCGTGGGTCCCAATGGAAATGCCTGCAGGGGCCACCAGGTCATCTTACAAGGGGCCATGGGAGGGACATTGTAGGTGTGGTCTTTGGACACAGACATGCCGTTAGCATAGATCATCCCCCATCTCCACGAAGCAGTGCACTGTGAAACAAACCTGTGGCTCTTGTGTTTCTCTTTATGGATACAGATGCAAAACAGTTACTTTCTCTCTTTCTATTATAAAAAAAAAAACCAGTGCAAGTGTGTTGGTGATAGCAGCTGACCCTGGGCCTCAAGGTTGGAGTGACTTTGGGGGGACAGGAGGAGCAGTGGGGACCGTGGCACCCAGAGTCTGGGGTCCCATCTGCAAGAGGCAGCTATGTGTTGCTGGCCCAGTGCTGCCAGGTCCAATTTTTTTCTCAAGCGACGCTATGAATCTAGATTTTTTTTCCTCTCAAGTGACACTGTGAATCTCATTGTTAACTATTGGCTATTTATTTTTTAAAAACTGTTTTTAAATTCTAAAATGGGTTTCTATATATCTGGCCCATGGGCAGCCAGTTTTCAGCTTCTGAGTCTTAGCCTGGAGGACGCTTGGAGCATCCTCATTTGTAACTAAACCGAGAGACTGACTGGATATATAATAGCATATGGGAAATACCATCCCTCTTGTGGACTGAAGCGTAGCAGGTACTATAAGAAATGGCCTGTGTTAATGGATCTCAAATGTGAAAGTGCATGCATTTGCTTGGAGAGCTTGTTAAAGTATAGAGTTGGGATCATAGAATTCTGAACAGCAGAATTGGGGTTGAATTCCCATTGTCTTGATAAAGTAGGAGGGGGCGCGGTCCCTGGAACGTACATTTTAACCTCGCCAGGTGGTTCTGGTGTGACACCCGCAGATCGTGCAGAGTGCCTTTGGGTGGGAGGATTGGGGGGATTCTTCTTGTGGGATTGGCCTGCTCTGGTGCCACGTGTTCATACGTGCACGTGCCTGTGAGGCCTGCTGAGCCCTCAGCTGGGAAGGACGTGGCTGCTCTCTTCTCCCCACAGGAGGCTTGTCCGTGATGCCGGCTGTGCACACCTTCTCTCTCTTTGCGGGGATGGCGGTCCTCATTGACTTCCTCCTTCAGATTAGCTGTTTTGTGAGTCTCTTGGGGTTAGACGTTAAGCGGCAAGAGGTAAGTTGTCATCAGGCGTGCAGCCTGTTTCATTTGAGTCTAGAATCTAGATGAGGCGGCTGGAGGGTGACCTCTGTTCCTCTTCATCCCCTCAGAAGAACCGGCTGGACGTCCTCTGCTGTGTCGGGGGCGCGGCAGACAGAGCAGGCATCCAGGCCTCGGAGAGCTGCTTATTCCGCTTCTTCAGAGACGCCTATGCTCCACTTCTGCTTAAGGACTGGATGCGGCCCATTGTGGTAGGAGCCTGTCTGTGGTTTTTCTCCCCAAAGTTGTCACATGCCTTCTAAGAAATCAGAGTGCTTGGGAAGGATTCTGACAGCTGTTAAGTGTGTGTGTGTGTGTGTGTGTGTGTGTGTGTGTATATATGTATATATATACAAGAATGCAGAAGCAAATATATACAAATATAAAATATTTTTAGCAGGCAATATAAGCAAGAGTTTCTGTCTTAAGTTGGTTGTTTTGTTTTTAAATAATTACAGATTCATAGAAAGTAACAGAGGTAGTGCAGAGAAGGACCCAGCTGCCCTTTGCCAGTTTCCTCCCAAGGTCTTACATAATTGTAGTTCAGTATCAAAACCAAGAGCTCGACATTGGCACAATGTATGTGTCCAGTTCTGTGTCAGCTTATCACATGTGCAGATTCGTGTAAGCACCAAGATATAGATCTGTTCCATCACCCTCGTCCTGCACCTTCAGTGTCACCCACCTCCCTCCCCTGCACTGTCCCTCATCCCCAGTAACTATGCAAGAGTGTTTTGTAGTACAGTTTACACACTGGATATAGCCAACAGCTATAATCTATCACATCTCCACTAAAAGAATGTAAATTCATTCCAGTAAAAGTAATAGTGGGCTTCCCTGGTGGCGCAGTGGTTGAGAGTCCGCCTGCCGATGTGGGGGACACAGGTTCGTGCCCCGGTCCGGGAGGATCCCACATGCCGCGGAGCGGCTGGGCCCGTGAGCCATGGCCGCTGGGCCTGCGCGTCCTGAGCCTGTGCTCCGCAATGGGAGAGGCCACAATGGTGAGAGGCCCGCGTACTGCAAAAAAAAAAAAAAAAGTAATAGTAACACCTAACATTTATTGAACACTTAATATCTGGTATTGTGCTCAGAACCAGGTACTACGCTAAATTCTGGATTATCCCTAGAATTTTCTCATTTAATCCACAAAATTATCTGATGTTACAAGTCTTATTTTTCCTGTTTTATTGAGGAGGAAATAGAAGCTAAGAGAGGTTAAGTGACTTCCCCAGGGTCACTCAGCTTGTAAGTGGCAGAGCCAGGATTTGAACCCAGGTGGCTTTACTATTGAGACCGTGACCTCGGCTACTGTCCCAGACTCCTTGTTTTCTTAGCGTGTCATTTAAACTTGCTTTTCGTTTAGAAAAGTCCTGTTTTGTGTGTTTAAGATTTGATTTAGGGAGTTCCCTGGTGGTCCAGTGGGTAGGACTCAGCACTCCCAGTGCAGGGGGCCTGGGTTCAATCCCTCGTCGGGGAACTAAATCCTGCATGCAGCCATAAATAAATAAAATAAATAAATAGATAAATAAATGATTTATGTTTTTAATCATGATAACTCTAACTCTGTAACTCACTTCACATTCCAGGTAGCGGTATTTGTGGGTGTTCTGTCATTCAGTATCGCAGTCCTGAACAAAGTAGAAATCGGCTTGGATCAGTCTCTGTCAATGCCAGATGTAAGACGCTTTCTTTTTTATTCTAACTCATTTAGCCCAAGGTGAATGCATTTTTCAAAATACTCACGCAGGTGTTTCAGCTGATGTCCACTTCCAAACGTGGGTGCTGGCAGGCTCTCCCGCATTGCAGGAACCTCACCAGACCTCTGCCCGTGAGGCCCGGGCCTTCTGAGCTCACAGGCCTTGGGCATGGCTGCAGAACACGAGCAGCCGGTCTTGACCTTGTGAGGTGCCCTGCTGACAGTGGGACCAACTGGAAAAGCCCCTGGGCCCAGGGTGGGGAGGGGGCACTGGCTGTGGAGGGAGTCAGGAACCTGGGCTCGAGGCGTCTCGGCCGGGAGCCCCCCTCTCGCTTGCACAGGACGTTCACACTGTGTCCTGTTGTCCTCTCTCTCTCTCTCAGGACTCCTACGTGACGGATTATTTCCAGTCCCTCAGTCGCTACCTGCACGCGGGCCCGCCCGTGTACTTTGTCATGGAGGGAGGGCACGACTACGCTTCTCTGAAAGGGCAGAACATGGTGTGCGGGGGCCTGGGCTGCAATAACGACTCGCTGGTGCAGCAGATCTTCAACGCCGCCCAGCTGGACAACTAGTCAGTACCCCAGCTGCGGACGGGCTCCTGGCCCGGGACCTCGGCCTGAAACCTCTCTCTAAAGATAGCTTTTCCTGGAAAATCTATCTTGCCAAATGTGGGTTGAATCTAGCTTTACCTGAGCAAAACCTTTTAAAGGGCAAATTTACCACCTCACGTTCTGAAGCTTTTCCCATTAATCACTAACGTGGTTTGTCTTCTGACTGGGTGGCATTAAAAGGTCTAGAAAAGGAAGTTTTGGATTTCAAGAAAAGGGACTGAAACTGAAGACTTCCTCCTTGTGGGGGCATCAGTAACCCTTTCTCTCCTTTCCCTAGTACCCGGATAGGCTTTGCTCCCTCATCCTGGATTGACGATTATTTTGACTGGGTCAAGCCACAGTCGTCTTGCTGTAGAGTCTACAACAGCACGGATCGGTTCTGCAATGCATCGGGTACTTGATCCTTTTCCAGATCTTTCCCTCTTTTCTGAAGAACTTTAACATTATAATTTAAAAGTCATTTGCATTTTACCTCCACGTCCACCTGTTTGTCTGCCATTGCTGCATCTCATTCCCCTTGGCATCATCCCCTTCCTCCATTGTTCACTCTGGAGATACCTTGTTGTCCCCTTTCCAGCCCCCCATGGGGCTGCAGGCTGAACAAGGCCCAGGTCAGGGGACCCTGGTTTTCAGGTTTGTCATCTTTTCCCGACAATGCTGTTGGTCTCTCTTGATTGGTATCTGGCCGTAGCTTCTCATGGGAGTGCTTTTCTTTATCACTATTGCCATATGGTTTTGTAAAAGTGTTGAGTCTGTCCTAGGATTTTCTTGATAAAAACATGGATGTTCTGGGCTCTGATAATAACATACTGAGGTTGTCCTTAAAGCAGGAAACCTGCTTCAGGGGAAGAAAATTTGTACGGCCTGTGTTAGATGAAGATGGGACCTCAAGTTTGACTGTGAAAACCATGTGTTTGAAGCTTTTGGATAAACAGAAGGATTCAGGAAGAGAATTCCCGTCACTTCTTTATCATTATTTTTAAATGTTTTAATATGGAGACCCATCCTTCTCACCGTGGCTCCCCCAACCTGTTTGCACAGTGGTTGACCCTGCCTGCGTCCACTGCCGGCCTCTGACTCCAGAGGGCAAGCAGAGGCCTCAGGGCGCAGACTTCATGAGGTTCCTGCCCATGTTCCTCTCCGATAACCCGAACCCCAAGTGTGGCAAAGGGTAAGTGACACGGAACCCATTCAGCTGTGTGGCCGCTTCCCCTTTAATTTGCACTGGGAAGCTGGGGAGGGCTGGGGTGGGAATGGTGGATGGGAAGGTCTTCTTCTCTGCCACTCCCCACCCTGTCCCGCAGAGAAACCAAAACGCCTTTAAAGAAAACTCCTCATCTTAAAAGAAGATGGTTCTGGAGAACTTAGGGGCAGGATAGGAATAAAGACACAGATGTAGAGAATGGA
The DNA here is from genome assembly GCF_059928025.1 of Delphinapterus leucas. Classification (NCBI taxonomy): domain Eukaryota; kingdom Metazoa; phylum Chordata; class Mammalia; order Artiodactyla; family Monodontidae; genus Delphinapterus; species Delphinapterus leucas. The sequence continues at coordinate 39,881,111 of NC_143142.1, read as the reverse complement.
CTTGAGGACCCGGGGAGAGGGAAGGGTAAGCTGGGGTGAAGTGAGAGAGTGGCATGGACATATATACACTACCAAACGTAAAATAGATAGCTAGTGGGAAGCAGCCGCATAGCACAGGGAGATCAGCTCAGTGCTTTGTGTCCCACTAGAGGGGTGGGATAGGGAGGGTGGGAGGGAGATGCAAGAGATATGGGGATATATGTATACGTATAGCTGATTCACTTTGTTATACAGCAGAAACTAACACAACACTGTAAAGCAATTATACTCCAGTAAAGATGTTAAAAAAAAAAAAAAGAAAACTCCTCCTCATTCTGACCCGATTCCATCCTGGCTTGAGCATTCTGTCTCACACTCCCCTCCTGGCGGCATGAAGGACACAGTCCTGTGCAGACCACCGGCAGGGAAGATTGTGGGGAGGGATGCAGGCGATTCAGGATGTGAAAGGGTTTGTCCAGTTGTGTCTGGGGCATATGGGGCACTGCAGCTCTGCTCTGGTGACATCACCTGGGATGAAGGTTTAGATTCTTTTTTTTTTTAATTAATTAATTTATTTTTGGCTGCGGTGGGTCTTTGTTGCTGGGCGCGGGCTTTCTCTAGTTGTGGCGAGTGGGGGCTGCTCTTCGCTGTGCTGCTTGGGCCTCTCATTGCGGTGGCTTCTCTTGTTGCGGTGCATGGGCTCCAGGCATGCGGGCTTCAGTAGTTGTGACCCACGGGCTTAGTTGCTCTGCGGCATGTGGGATCTTCCCAGACCAGGGCTCGAACCCGTGTCCCCCGCATTGGCAGGTGGATTCTTAACCACTGCGCCACCAGGGAAGCTCCGAAGGTTTAGATTCTTTTAGCCCCACTGTGCTTCTTGCCAGCCTGTCTGTACATGAGGTTATGGGCTGTCTGACTCCCCCATCTAGCCAGGCAGCCAGCTACTGTGGAAACAGGATCTCTGGCCCAGAAATAGCAAAGATGACTGAAGTCTGGAGTTGGGCGGATTTGGGTGTTTTGGTAGGAAGGTGAATGTCCAGGTGTACATTAGGTAAACGCTGGACATCCCTGTTCTTCATAAGAATACATAATGTGACCAGAGTCCCGTCAGTCATACATCTCACGTCTGTACCATGGGAGGCCTGTCCCTAAAAATAAAGAAGAAATGAACCCTGTAGCTTGGTCTCCTGGCAGACTGAATGCTTGGCTACATAAAAGAAGTCAGAATGAATTCAGCTCGTAGGAGGGCAACAGACAGGGAGCCTCCTGTGTGCCAGGATCGTGCCAGGCACCTCAGCGACACTATTTCACTGACTCACCACACAGCCCCATGAGTAGGTGGTGGTACACCCTTTGCAGATGACACTGCAGCCCAAATTTAGTGATTCTGCGCAGGGTTCCAGGGCCGAGGTCGACCTCATGGCGGTCTGATTCCAGGGCCCTTGTCCGTTTGCGCCTCCTGTTACACAGCACTGCTGAGCAAACCCTGTAGAAGAACACACTGGGCTGTGAGCGGAACCAGCTACAGATACAGTAGTGGCTACGCATCAAAGAAACCAAAGCAGCAAAGAAAAGCCAGTGTGGGAAAGAATGAGCTAAACCTTCATCGTGCCTTTTCAGGGGCTTCCCTGTCCCTGAAACTGACAGCTGGTCTGATCCCTGAGTCCAGGGTCAGGTGACACCACTCAGCCTTGATGCTCAGATTCTGCAGGTACGGCATGAGGTGTTGCCTTTGATACCACTGTCTTCTCCCAGGGGACACGCCGCTTACAGCGCGGCAGTTAACATCCTTGGCAACGGCACGGGCGTCGGAGCCACGTACTTCATGACCTACCACACGGTGCTCAAGACCTCTGCTGACTTCATCGACGCCATGGAAAAGGCCCGCCTCATCGCCAGCAACATCACCAGAACCATGGGCCTGGAAGGGAGTGATCACCGTGTGTTCCCATACAGGTAACGTGTGGATTTTGTAAATGAGGGTGTCCTGGGGAAGCGCCCACACCCTGGGGTGCCCTTGCTGGGGGTGCCGACACTCGGCTTTCCTTCTGAACCCGGCTCCATCCTGAGCACAGGTGAAGCCTGTCTCAGGAAACGGCACCTGGGCCAGAATCTGCAGCACCTACTGAGGTCTCGGGGCTGGAGCTCACACCCTGCAAAACAGGCAGGGGGCATGGGTCGTGGCACCTGGGGAGCAGCTTCAGAGAGGGCCCGGCAACTGATCGCTGGGGACAGTGCCTCTATGGAGGTTTCTCTTTTTTCATTTATTGTTTTTCTTTTTTTTCCTCATAAAGAAAATATTTTATGAAATACTGAATTTGGAAAATACAGAAAAGTAGGAGAAACAAGTGATTTTCCCCCCAACCCCTGTAATCTCATTGAAGGGAGTCTGGACCTGTTCCTGGCAGGAGGACAGCCTGTTTTCCTGTGGAAGGAGTTCTTGGAGTGGGTGTCCTGACTCCTTAGAGGAGCTGGTTAACTTTGCCGAAAAAGCATTTTCTTCTCAGGCCCTGCATAGACCCCGTTTGGCTGGGGGTAGCCCTCAGGATAGACCAGGCCTTGTTTTCCCAAAATACCACGGAATATTCTTTGTCAATAAATGCCTATAAAGTTGGGCACATGAACAAAAACCTTATATAAAATACTTATCTCGGAGGCCCTTCTTTGGGTGTCAGTGGTCAGAGGTCCAGCTTAACTGCTGGAGGTGAGTCTTGCACAAACAGGGAGGTTTTATGTGAGGATGTCTCTCAAGGTAGTTTCTGTTTTGCAGTTGTGGCAGGATGAGGAGTAAAGATTCCAGAAGCAAAAACAAGCTGTAACAGAACCTTCTCCCCCTCTCCAGTGTGTTCTACGTCTTCTACGAACAGTACCTGACCATGATTGACGACACTATCTTTAACCTCGGTGTGTCCCTGGGTGCCATCTTTTTGGTGACCGTGGTTTTCCTGGGCTGTGAGCTGTGGTCGGCAGTGATCATGTGCGTCACCATTGCTATGATCTTGGTCAACATGTTCGGTGTCATGTGGCTCTGGGGCATCAGTTTGAATGCGGTTTCTTTGGTCAACTTGGTTATGGTGAGTCCTGGTCCACTCAGTTTGTCCCTCACTCCTTATGTCACTGCTGTACATTGTTTCTTGGGGTGAGAGATCAAGGCCAGCTCCTGCTCTTGGCGCACATGGTCAGGTGGGGTCAGTGGCAGGTGGAGTTGGACGTGGGTGGTACGTATAGCAATGGAAATGTGAGGTCATGGTCTGGCTTAGGCATTCTGCCTTTAAATTATTATTCTGGGGCTTCCCTGGTGGCGCAGTGGTTGAGAGTCCGCCTGCCGATGCAGGGGACACGGGTTTGTGCCCCAGTTCGCGAAGATCCCACATGCCGCGGAGCGGCTGGGCCCGGGAGCCATGGCCGCTGAGCCTGTGCGTCCGGAGCCTGTGCTCCGCAACGGGAGAGGCCACAACAGTGAGAGGCCCACGTACCACAAAAAAAAAAAAAAAAATTATTCTGAAGGGTGCTTTGCCAAAGTATGTAGCCTGATGACAGCATGATGTTCAGTTTTCAGTTAGAAAAACTGCCCCTTCTCAGTGGAATTTTCTGACCAAGACCTTTTGCCTTCCATGTGGTTGCCAGGTGCTTTTTAATAGTCTTGAATACGTGCACATTTGAGAAAGTATTAACAGAAAACAGACACAGTGCATCTGCTCTTCAGATAGGAACCGAACGTGGCTTCAGGGGGAGTGGTAGTGAGGCCCAGCTAAAGAAATGACAGTGTGCTGGCTGGCTGGGGGTTGGGGGGAACTTGAGAGGTTTCAGCTGTTTCTCCGTAATAGAGGCAGATCTGCTGGAGGAAACTGTGCCTGGAGGGTTCCACAAGCTTCCTGGGACAGTTTAAGTTGGTGTGATAGGAGCTTTGTCTTGTAAGTTAGAGGGGGTGCTCCGGGCTCCTTTACCTTCCAGGTGCCCTGATAACCACAGATCCCAGGAAAAGGGGTGGTTGCTTTTACTGTTTTTAACTGGAGAAGGGCAGTTGTAAAGGAAGCACTTTATTTCAGAGCTGTGGCATCTCCGTGGAGTTCTGCAGCCATATCACGAGAGCGTTCACGGTGAGCACGAAGGGAAGCCGCATGGAACGGGCAGAAGAGGCGCTCTCCCACATGGGCAGCTCTGTAAGTACAGCCCGAGCAGATGACTCGGGCAGATACCTCACCGTGAAGTACCCAGCTTGGTGACTGAGTGTTTCTCAGGAGAAGGAACTTTAAGATTCAGTAGGGAAAGCAGAATTTGTATCTTTTACTTAGCAGCAGCTCCTAAGGATTATGGGTTTTCAGGCAATTCATGAAATAGCTGTATCTTGCATAGAGCTCCACCCTGAAATTCTTTAGAACTGTTACTGCTGGAGACTCCTTTGCAGACGACAGTATGGCTGAAGCAGTAAAACAGAGAAGTTTGATTTAAGAGCCGTTTAAAACCCAGGCCAGCCATGTGTGCTGAAAAGCAGGGGAGCTGCCATGCTTGGAGCCCAGTGTGCAGTTTGTGGTTCACATTTGGAGAATCTTCTCAGGCTAAACCAGGATACAGGGCTGAACTATGAGCCAGTTACCTTACCACCAGACAACACTGTTACAGAGTAACAACAAAAAGTGTGTAATAAATAGCATTGCCTAAAAAAATAGTACATACCTTAATTGAAAAATAATGCCGTTGGAAAAATGGCACTGATGGACTTGCAGGGCTGCCATGGGGTCTGTGCAGAATACACAGCTTTTACCCTTATTACACCTTTTTTCCCTCTCAGATTCATAAGTAGCAAATAAAACAATTTAGGCAGAGCCTAATGCTACTTAACAGTAAATCTGAAAGCTGGGGTTCGGTCCCCCATTACTTTGGACCTTGGCTTTTAAGAAATCCCTCTATGAGGAAGTGTTCAGTTACGGTAGGTTGATAAAAGTTGCTTCTAACCCCATCTCTCTTCTCTTAGGTATTCAGCGGAATCACAGTAACGAAATTTGGAGGCATTATGGTTTTGGCCTTCGCCAAATCTCAAATTTTCCAGAGATTTTACTTCAGGATGTATTTCGCTATGGTCTTACTGGGAGCCACTCATGGATTAATATTCCTCCCTGTCTTGCTCAGTTACATAGGTAAGAGTTTTTATTTTTAACCTAGTGGGATGGAGGAAGCATGATACTAAAGGAAAAGGATACCTTGAAACATTCTTTTGAAGTATTTGAATGTACTTATACTGATGGTCATTTGATAAATAACACTGAGTTAAAAAACTTCTAAGAGAAGAACTCCAATCCTGGGGCTTCATGTTCGTCCATACTACTTCATTAGAAGACTGGAGGCCTCGCGTCGTCAGATTGGAAGCGAGTTTGTGCGTCAGCAGCCCAGGGCTCCTCCCTGCTGAGGTGAAGGACACGAGTCCAGCCACAGCCCAGCGGTGCCCTGGAACAGCTTTCATTTCCGTTCGCTGTTCTAGCGGAACACTGCCTCTGCTGTTCACCTCTAATTTTGGCGTTCTCCTTAGGATCTTTTTGCCTCTGTGGTCACTTCAGCTTCTGTAAATGACCTGTGGCTGAAAGAACAGTACTAATTTGCTTGATATACAGCTTTGTGATTAAGAAAATGAGGGGTTTTTGTCCCCCTTAATCTCTGGGGGATAGGAAGTTGTGTTACAGTAGAAACTATCTCCTTTTCTCCTAAAGAAATGATCCCAAAGTTCATTCTTTTTATCCCTCACAGGACCACCGATAAATAAAGCCAGAAGTTTGGCAGCTCAAGAGCGATACAGAGGTACAGAGCGAGAGCGGCTCCTCAATTTCTAGCCCTCTCACGGGCTTCAGAGACTCTGCAGGTCAGGTAGTCGGTTTACCACTGGACAGCAGCTGCATTGTCAAGGCTCGGTTGAACCCTGAGTGCGAGCAGATGTCAGGCTATTAACAGCAGCAGCTTCGGCCATAGCGCTTGTAAACTCAGGAATGCAGACTCTGCCTTGAAGCAGTATTGCTGAGCCTGGAGGTAGCCCCAAGACGCTGGAGCGCCTTCTGGTTCTCCAGGAACGAAGCGTTGTTCTCGGGCAGGCAGAAGGGACAGCTAGGAAGGCTGCTCTCTGCTCACTGACACTTTCTAAAGGCCAATCAATGCAATGTTTCTCCTTTTGTAGGAGTAAGCCATCACACAAGTTCTATACCATATTTTTAGTAACATTTGAGGATGTCGTAGATATACTTTATTACAACATCTTGTAGTTTAAAGAGCTTTATTAACGCAATAAATTAAATTAACTTTGTACACATTTTATATATATATAAAAAGAAAAACTAGCAAGTGACCTCAGAACGTCGTAGGCCTCATTAGAGCTTGGTCTCCAAAAACCTGTTTGAAAAAAGCAACGTGTTCTTCACAGTGTTCTCCTGTAAAGGAAAATAAAGATTTAATCCGTTAGACAAGGCACGAAAGGAGGAAAACGAGAATGAACACTTTGCAGCTCCTAGATATGGATACTGGGTTTTAACTTATTTTTCTTTCATAAAATACTTTGTTTTCCTAAGCTCTTGAGTTGTCCTTTCTGTTTACCCAGCTTGTGCCATTACAGAACCTTTACAGCCCCCAGCAAACTGCCCTCTGCCCTGAGAGACGGGGGAGAAGCAGGGTGATCAGTGAATGCTGGGAGCCCTGAAAGAGTTACAGGTTCCTCCCCATCCTAAGGAAGAGAGTGCTTTAGATTTCATAACTTTGGAGATAAGAGTGATTAACCAATGCTTTCTGCCTAAAACTAAAACAACAAGCCCCAGGCCATTTACACCCTCCGCAGCCATTTCCTGTCTTGTTCCTAATTCTTCAGAAAGGGCCATTCCAGGCCCAGATGTCAGACGGAGCTGGGCCCAGGCTACCCTACCTTCCACCCCGACACCCCACTGCAGTTCCAGAGCAGAACTCCAGTTCCGTCAGCACCTTGAATCCACTCTCACTACAACAGGCTAAGGATTATGCGGGCTGGTACAAAATTTTGTTTTTTAAAAACTAACCCGAGAGTTCTCCAAACCAAAAGGCTTCTCACCCCCGCAGCTGCCAGTGCTCTCCTGCTACTGTCCGAGTCTGTGGTCGCCCCAGGTCTTTTCCCTGCAGCTATATTCTCACCTGGTGTGAAACTAGGGTTCCCTCGCAAACGCTGGTTTCGCTGTTCAAAAAACCGGAATATAGTGTAGAAAAGCATGTGGTCTTCAGTCTGCTTTGCAGCATCTAAAAATTTTCGTGCAGAGATGTTGTCATGGCCACCAATGCCCCGAATAAACCTTAAGGCAGCTAACACTTGGTGTTTGGAAAGGAGAACTTCTACTATTTCATCATTTGCTGTGGAAAGTCGCTAGAAGTAAGGGAGAAAGAGAAATCCGGGTCAGTGCAAGTAACACGAACACGCTTCTGTGGGGTTTAAAACTCTGCTGTATCAGAGTTACCTTCAACATATCCAGAGACAGCTGATGAGCGGGAGGGTAAAAACTTTCCAGGGAGAGCAGCAGACAAGCCTGGAAGACCCATTTTCAGATTAGATTTGCCGTATGTTGAAAGGTCAAATTTTAAGTCACAAAAGTAAAAATTGGGTGGTACTTAACCAAAGGCTTCGAGTCGCTGAGGACATGGTACTGCAGGAACTGGTGCAGCGTGTAGAATAGGTTGTGCTGGACGAGCGTCTTGATGACAAGCTCGTGCAAATAATGCTGAGACAGAGACAGAAGGAGAGATGGTGTCCACGTCGCTCAACTACGACAGACTAGAGGCTCAGTATGCCGAGGACCACGGCTGCTCTAAGTGACGGGTGAAAGAACCCAACCTGGCCTGAAACTGATCATTCCACCTGAGAACGTGGGGTCACGTGAGGAGGGTCACTGAGTCTGAGGCAGGTGTGCAGACTCTTGTGGCGTACAGAGAGTCATCTCCGTTAAGGCACTGACAGTGCTTTTACTTTAACAATCCCCTGCCCCTCTAACGTGGGACCACAGATGCTGGCTTGAAGGTACCTGTACTGTGATCTGAAACTGGTTCAGAGAGCGGATGTATTCCATGAGCACGGCTATCATGAATTTCTGAGGCATCTCCTACAGAGGGGAAAAGTGTTTAGAACCAGAGCGGCAGAGGAGGCTCCGTGTAACAGCTCCTTGTTTATCCGCCCCCCTGCTTCCAGGGTTCTACTTGGCTGCTTTTGCACAAACCCCTCCAGAACCTCCCGGGTCGGGGATCATCTTTAGGCCTGTGTATTAGAAGCCAAACCATGAGCATTCAGTCCTCACCCAAGATAACCCAGTTACTCTAATCACATTCTGAGTTCTACTCGTTTTCCTCAGTCCCCTTCAAATGAGATCTTTGTTTTGGGAACCTTCAGTCCAGAAGGGGCGGCGAGCCTCCCCTACCTTCTTCTCCGCAAACGCCGACAGCACGTGGGTGTACATGTCAGACTGGTCGACCACGGCCTGGGTGCGCGCCGGCCTCCTGAGGAATGGGCCGCTCCGGCTCTGCCCCGCTTCCAGTGCCTGCACAATACATCACAGACGGGACCTCGGTCGTCTTCCGGGACATGGCGTGTTCGCAGTTAATCCAAAAAGACTGAACCCCTAGATGCTGGGAGCCTAAGACGCGAGCAGAGGATGCCACTCACTTCACTACTCGGACAAAACTCTTTCCTGTGCTGGCCGGGGAGGAGTTTAGGAGGTCAGGAAATACACCAGTGTTCACGGATGGAACTAAAAAGCCTAAGTCACAGTTTTATCGAGACTTTTTTTTTTTTTTTAATTTTTGGCTGCACCGCGCCGCATGCAGGGATCCTAGTTCCCATACCAGGGATCGAACCTGGGCCCCCTGCAGTGGAAGCACAGAGTCTTAACCACTGGACCGCCAGGGAGACTTTTTTTTTAACCTCTTAAAATAACTCCCTAATTTTATTAATCACAGACCACCCAGCGTTTGGGTTGTCCCTGAGTAGCTGAAGGGCACGGGCGTTCTGGGGTTTCTGTTATTGTTTAAAACCACTTCCATTTTTAGCCTTTGGACTAATCAGATTCTTGAAGTGGAATCATTCACTCCACTTCTCCTGAACTTATTTCTAGCTTCAGAAGATACAATAACAGTACAGCAGACCCCGATAAGCCATGTTAATTTTTTCCAGCCCTTCACAACAAACACTTGAGCCCACTATAGGAAAAGCACAGTGCTAACGCTGAGCCATCACAGTCCTAAGGGGATGCTGACTGAGTGCCAGGACACGTCTTATTTTTTATAGCTATTACATCCTCAAAGGAAAGGAAGAACAAGCAGCAAAATGATTATATTTCTGATTTACTGAGTCTAGGCTCTGGATTGGCAGAAAGACATATAAAATAACCAAACTGAGACTGCTTTTTTTATCCATAAAATAAAGGCAGACCAAGGAGCTAGCTACGTGTAAGATCAAACATAGATTAAAAACAACAAAAGAGGGCTTCCCTGGTGGTGCAGTGGTTAAGAATCTGCCTGCCAAAGAAGGGGACACAGGTTCGATCCCTGGCCCGGGAAGATCCCACATGCCGCGGAGCAGCTAAGCCCATGCTCTGGGCCGTAGCTACTGAGCCTGCGCTCTAGAGCCCGTGCTCCACAACAAGAGAAGCCACCGCAATGAGAAGCCCGCACACCGCAATGAAGAGTAGCCCCTGCTTGCTGCAACTAGAGAGGGCCCACACGCAGCAACAAAGACCCAACACAGCCAAAAGAAAAAATAATAATTTTTAAAAAACAAAAAAGAAGGTGGAGACATTAAGTGATGTTCAGCCTCTAGCTCATGGGACACAGGGACTCTGGATTTACGTTCCCCCTACGGCCGGCCACCTTGCCCTCTGGCACACAGCAAACCTCACTGGTGTCATTCTGTCAGAATCTTGTGTCATAATTACACAGACAATATACCCGGGGTGGGGCAGGGAGGAGGCCCTCGTCACATACATACAACTTACCAGTGTGTAACTCTGCTCAGCGTCCAGGTACTTCTTATACTCCTGGTTGAGTTTATCAAAAACAGTGGCTATCACAGGCAGCGTTGCTCTGTCTGACTCTGTCAACACTGGAAGGAGTCAGGGTTCACACAGGTCGGCCAACCTTGTGTGAACTTTAGAACTTAAACACACTGTGAGAGAAATGACTCATTTCCGGGGGCCACCAGGGCATTCGGAGAAACGGCGTAGAGACCGGGGCACAAGGGCACTCGCCAGCCCTTGCCGGTTACTAACGTAGCTACGGAGGGCGTCTCAAAGTAGGTATAAATGTCGTGAGTGACTTGGATTCTGAAACAGGTTTGTTTTCAAGCTGGGGAAGGCAGCCTCTACCCTCACGTGTGCCCATGTTTAGTTTAGTCTTTGCCCAGGAAATGTCTTGTAGAGACAAGTCATTTTTATACTGAGCAGCCTTTCCAGGGGGTTAAATAATCCACTTGTCACTGAGCCTACCGGCTGCAGACAAGATAAAAATGTGGCCCGTCTCCCAGTGGGCGGCGCAGGCAGTGTCAGGAATCAGACCGCAGGGTGAGGACCCCACTTACTCTGTGAGCACACCGACAGGACGACGGTCTTGCATTCCCTTCTCTGGAGGAGGAAGTCCATGAGCCTGCCTTTATCTGGCAAGAGGTTTACTATGGGCTGAAGTTTCACTTGGAGGTTCCAGAGGTAACCTGGATTGAGAGGCAGCAAATTTAATAGTGGGACGCAAACCAAAACAAAAGCCCCAAAGCTGGTTCCCCTCAACATTCATGGGGGGAAGTGCTGCAAAGCACAGCCAGTGGCTGCTTCTCACGCCAAAGCACAGGCTGCGACGTTCAGGACACGTCTGCCAACAGTGGGACTGGCAGCCAAAGCACCTCTGCGTGTCGGCTGACTCCTCACAGAGTGACCCTCCACGTGCACCCGTGGAGTGTCTACTGCATACAGACAGGCGACCCCTCCCCGCACCTGACCAACCCCCTTTGACCTTGAAGGGAGAACGGGTGTCTGCAGGGCACGAACTTTGGTCCTGGGCTCCGGTTTCTCCTGCTCTGGCTCATTGGTCAAAAGGCAATTCCTGAGGCTCCCAAAGGAGCTCCGTAACTCAGCCATCCACCAGCCCTGAACCTCCTGACACCCACACTGCTGGGCAGGCGGGCAGAGCCCTTCTCAACTGGGGCTCCAGGAGAGAAGAACCAAAGGCTTCACTGGAAATGATCTGAGTCACCCCTTTCTCAACCCTCCCAGGGCTGGCACCCCTCAAGACGGACGGGAGACTGTCAGCAAGCACAGCTTTCTAACAGCGTGACCCCCACCCCGACCCACCTTGGCTCGCACTGATGATGATGTCGGGTTGAAAGACAATCCAGGATGAAGAGTCTACATATTATAGGAAATTCTAAACCAGGGAGAGATGAAGACAAAAGGCAAACCCAGCTCCCATTAGCATCCTCCCACCCTGTTTGCTGAGGCCGCCCTAGGTGCCCGGCCCTTGATGGGAAGGAAACCCCACAGGCGCTTCCCACAACATTATTCACGCCTGACCGGGGGGCTCGGACCACCCTCAGACCCCAGTGTAAGGAGAGGTGACAGCTCCCCTGTTGTTCCCAGCCAAGGCCTTCGGAAAGGATACAGAGTTTACACGGGATGGGGGACTGGCTGGTCACGGGAGCAGGACCTACAAAGAGAGGAGACGCGTGTGTGTGAGGGCTGGTGACGCGGCCAGAAAGTGCTGCCAATACTGGGACGTAAAGGTAACACTTAATACTTCCTTCAGTAAATGTTCATTCGACTGTAGTTAGATACCGAAGTGAACTGTCGTGTCCCACTGATAACGCCTATAAGGAGGAAGGGGGAAGTCGAGAACCATCCATGAAGATGTCTCGCCAAGGAGAAAGCAGGTCAAGGTTCAATTCACAGCGTTTTCTTTTTTACACACGTGCACATTAAAGAACTGAGAAATTCACCTGAGTGATTCAGAATCAAATACTCGGATAATTCACTGAGATTATTTCAAACAAAGTGTTTTGTGGCTTAATTATCTAAATAATGAGCTCAATTCTCCACTGCGCAGTGTAGGTCCAGGCAGAGATCTCACCTGGGAAGCAGACCCCCCCCCATAAAACCCTCACGTGACAGGGACTCACAACTACCAGTGACATTGCTCGAGTGTGTATGTCTGGGGGGGAAGCCCGCAGTAACCTTGATAAATACGGCCTGCAAACTGAACATGACTATTCCTAGTTCTGTTCCAATTACCCAGGTACAATCGGAAAATAGGTTTCAGTCGGCAGGTTGGAAAAGGTGGTAATTTTGCACAGACCCCCCAGTAGAGGACAGGGCCTTTGCACAGACCCCCCCCGTAGAGGACAGGGCCTTTGCACAGACCCCCCGTAGAGGACAGGGCCTTTGCACAGACCCCCCGTAGAGGACAGGGCCTTTGCACAGACCCCCCAGGAGGACAGGGCCTTTGCACAGACCCCCCAGGAGGACAGGGCCTTTGCACAGACCCCCCAGGAGGACAGGGCCTTTGCACAGACCCCCCGTAGAGGACAGGGCCTTTGCACAGACCCCCCAGGAGGACAGGGCCTTTGCACAGACCCCCCGTAGGACAGGGCCTTTGCACAGACCCCCCGTAGAGGACAGGGCCTTTGCACAGACCCCCCGTAGGACAGGGCCAGACCAGACAAGCTGAGGCAAAGAGCACTTGCACTTGGAACCTACGAGTGAGGGTCCTACACGTGGGCCTTGATTGGCTACCCATCACGTTGACTTAATGCTTTGGTTTTGAAAGCCCACCAGGTGATCCTAACATGTAGCCTACTCGAGAGCCACTGGTTGAACAGACCAAAACCAGAAGGGGAAACGAGGGAGGCTGGCTCTTCCCCAAGTTGCTGGTCTCGTCTTTCAAAATAGTCCAACAAGCTCTTCCTGACCTGCGACAGCGCACCTGTGACAGCACACCTGCGACAGCTCAGATGGGCAAGATACAAAGATGCTACAAACCTGTGAGGGGCTTGGAGTCTAGCAGGAAAAACAAAAAGTCATTAACCACAAAAAACGCTTTGCCAACCCACTCTAGAAGCCCAGAGATTCACGGACTCTTGAATTCTTATTAATCCCTGGGCTCTTGTTTTAGCCACACCTGGCCTTTGCTTTATATAAACAGCCAATCAGAACCTGACTACCTTCTTACTGGTCCTAAACAACTGGAACAGAGCTGAAGGGCTGAAACGTTTATAGTTGTTTCTGCCCCAATTCACCAGCAGTTACCTTCATGCTGAGTGAGCAGCAGATACAAGCCAACCATTTGACACAATCTACTCTTCTAAACATCACTACCCTGGGAAAAGGAAGAAGCTGGAAAGAACAGAGGGCCAAGAGACCTAATCAAATGTGCGAACTACAGCTGACCCTCAAACAAGGCGGGTTAGAACCGCATGTATCCACTTATACAGGGATATTTTTTTTCTTTTTTTAAAAATTTATTTATTTTTGGCTGTGTTGGGTCTTCGTTGCAGTGCACAGGCTTCTCATTGCAGTGGCTTCTCTTGTTTTGGAGCACGGGCTCTAGGCGCACGGGCTTCAGCAGTTATGGCATGTGGGCTCCGGCAGTTGTGGCTCGCGGGCTCTAGAGCGCAGGCTCAGTAGTTACTGCGCACGGGCTTAGTTGCTCCGCGGTATGTGGGATCTTCCCAGACCAGGGCTCAAACCCGTGTCCCCTGCATTGGCAAGTGGATTCTCAACCACTGTGCCACCTGGGAAGCCCAGAAATATTTTTCAACAGTAAAACCCACTGTGGTTGGTTGAATCCTTGTATGCAGAACCTCGGCTATGGAGGGCGGACCATAAATTACATGTGGATGAACCCCACTGTTCAAGGTTCCACTGTAGCTTATTCTCACACTCTGCTCAGCTTCTGGCTGATCTGGCAAGTGCTCTTGCTAAACCATCAGCCAGGGCCTGATCTGATTCTTCCCTGTGACAGGTACCAGGATATTCTGCCAGCAGGCGAGGCTGACACACCAAAGCTATCTGACGGGGATTCCTTTTAAGAAAACACTCCTCCCAGAGTTCCAAATGTGTACCATCTGACTATGGTTTACACACTGAAACTTCAACTAGCTTACTCTAGACTCCAATCTCCTTGAAGAGAATATGATTTGAGTTCTACCTTAAAATCAATTACATTGGGAAAAAGCAAAAGGAACCAAATGGTTTCTTTTCCTTTTTCTGAAATCCTGACCCTCTCTCTTCTCTGACTTCCTACTGCCACCTCTTCAGGTTGGAGGAGTGGTTCAGAATAACCTCAGAACCACAGCCTAAGTACTTACTGTGACCATCAGTCAAGGGAAAACGCAGTTATTTATTATAATTATGACGCAGAATGTGCGAAAGATAAGGAAAAGCGATCCCAGGTTAAAATAACAGCCATAAGCAGCCAAATTTAACCTCAGGGCTACAGAGCACAGACCAACAGAAATGTCAAGGTCTTATTCAACATTAAAAAAATCTTTGGGCTTCAATGGGTAATCACAACTCTCCATTTTAAAGCTCAGAGAAGAGAATCATTCTATTTTCTTCAAAGGAAGATTCTTCTCTCTTACAAAACGCTTTTCACAAGACTTCCCTGGCGGTCCAGCGGTTAAGACTCTGCACCTCCACTGCAGGGGACGCAGGTTTGATCCCTGGTCAGGGAACTAAGATCCCACAGAACCAAAAAATAAAAACACACTTTCACAAGAACACAATTTTAGCTTAAAGAATCAGCAGGAGTATCATTTAAAAAACAAAACAAAAAATAGAATCACCCCTTGCAAAAGCAAACAGATCTGGGAAGCCCTTTATCTGCTCCCCCATCCATGCACACACGGAGATTCCCTTTTACCTGCCACAGGGATCTGATAGGGCTGAATGGATCGAGCTGGAAGCACCGGGTGATGGAGGGTAATGGTGCCATCGAACTCCCCCCTCAGCTTGATATCAAATATCACTGATGTCTGAGGGGGAGAAAGACAAGACTGTGATATCAGCCCAGACAAACCACGGTTCCACCCGTTCCTCTCGTGACCTCACACCTGCTGTTTGGGATCAGCTGGAGGAGCCCCGTGTCTGCGTTCCACCCTTGCACGCTGGTTCTTATTTGAGGAGGAACCTGCTGGAACATCCCAGCTCTCTTGTACATGTCTATCAGCTCTCAGAAGTATTCCTGGAATCTATGACATGCTGCCTCTGAAGAGCTCCATCTTTATTAGTTATCGACACGGGTGTCACCAGCCTCCAGGAGGCAAGGAGGGAAGTGGCTTGTCTCCCACCAGACACCCAGCTGATGGGGTAGAAGCAGCAGGATCATTCTAGTTCTTTCTCTGTGGCCACAGAGCCTCAAAACCACCATCATCTACACTCACAGAGGAAGTACAGGGCTCATGTGCTCACACAACACACTGGCTCGGCAGGGAATCCCCAGCTTAGATGATTCGACCAAATAATTGTTCCAAAGTCCAATCTCCTCACATGTGTTACTTTGTGAAACAGTTTTTAATTATGTTAATCAACTGGTAGGGTTTTCCTAAACCATCTAGAAATCCAAACCCATTTCCACCTGGAAGATCAAAACTTTGAGCATAAAAAGCACTTTCTAGTCTCTTTCAGAATATTTTGTCCATTTTCACAGCTCTTTCAAGCAGGACACCCCCCAACACTCGTACCTCTGTGTCCTGATGATGAACGACCACCAGGTTGTCCACCACGTTCAGGGCGAACTTCCCTGTCCGGTTTAACTTCAGTATGTGCATCTTTTTACAGGCGCCTTCTCTGTAGGACAACAGAAAGGTCAAAAAAATAGATCGACAAGCTTTAGTTCATATTTTACAATCGGAGAAGAGGGAAGAAAGCATTAAATATACCGTGGTAGGTGATACAGGACTACCTCCGCTCCAGTACTATTGGAGGTCCGAGAATGATGCCTCAGGAAGAGAACATATAGCTGCCCGTATCTAATCACAGAACAAAGAGACGTAAGTCATGCTGGCTGTTTGACGTCCCTCCATTCTAACTGCAGAGTTATAAGGCCATAGTTAAGTAAATTAAGAGATATTTACTTAATGGGGTATTTCGCAGCCAACAGAAATATTTACAAAAACAGTGCAGTTAGCTTAAAAAAAAAAAGCCTATTATAAAGTTAAGTGAAAAGGGGGGATGCAAAACTAAATATAGCTTGGGCTTCCCTGGTGGTGCAGTGGTTAAGAATCTGCCTGCCAGTTCAGGGGACACGGGTTTGAGCCCTGGTCCGGGAAGATCCCACATGCTGTGGAGCAACTAAGCCTGTGTGCCACAACTACTGAGCCTGTGCTCTACAGCCCACGAGCCACAACTACTGAGCCCACGAGACACAACTACTGAAGCCTGTGCACCTAGAGCCTGTGCTCCGCAACAAGAGAAGCCGCTGCAGTGAGAAGCCTGCACACCGCAACTAGAGAAAGCCCACACGCAGCAAAAAGACCCAACGCAGTCAAAAATAAAATAAAAAAAAAAAAACTAAACTAAATATAGCTTGATCACAGTATTTCAAAAGAAAAACACAAACTTCTGCAGAATGACTTATGCAGAATGTCCAAAACTACTGGAACGAAATACATGTTGTCAAACAGCTGCCCTTGAGTAATATGCTAAGTCCATTTTCTTTTTAACTTTCTGTAATTTCCCAGTTTTATATAATGAGTACATTCCTTAATCACAGGAAAATATTATCACTCTTGACTTTTAAGCCTCATCTGATAAATGTTGCCATGACCAGTTCCTGCATGTACACTTTTATTCCAGGAGTTCACACTTTGCTGGGGCTGCCTCAGGGACAAGGAGAAGACTGGGGGAAGGGTCTCCCCCTTTGCAAGGACTGTTCTCATTTTATCTTTTTCTAAACCAGGATGCCGCAGATTTCTTAAGAAAAAAAAAAAGCATTCTAAATGCTAAAAAATTTTACTGTTTGGAAACCACTGTTTTAGGCCATAGAAGAATCAGAAGTAATTTAGGAGCAAACTGTTTATATTTGTTGAATATGGGTATATAGGAGATTCTTTGTATCAGCTTCTATTCTTGTGTGTTTGAAACTTTCATAATAAAGTTTTAAAATTTGAGATATCTGCATTTCCAAATGAAAATATACCTTCCTACATAAGTAATTCAGGTCTACATTTGTTAGATCAAAAATGTAAACTATGTTTTTTTTAGAACAAGTATGATATATTTTAGCTAAAAAATAATGTGTGATAAGTTCTGACTCACTGACTGAAAAGAAATTTCTAAAACTAAGAAACCTAAGAAATAAATTGGTTCAATGTTCTCATTTTATCAGACTAGAATGGTGAAAAATTCCCTAAGATCACAAAGTTAATAAAATCAAAAAAGAATGTCATGAAGATGACGGGCTTTCTACATTCCTAAGATCTGGGTACAAAGCAGGGAAGGCGGAGTCCTTATCCTGTGTTCCAAGGCTACTGGAGCACAAGCAGCCCTGGAGCTCTTACAACATGCTTCTTCTATCATGATATCCCTGAAAGCAATTACGAGAAGGAATTCTCTCAAAGAACAGACATACATCGTCGCCATGGCAATGTCTCTCTCTGAGAGGCTCAGTTTAGTTGACTTAGGTGCAGCTGGTAATTCGATCTCAAACTTGGGCAGCTTTGACATAGTGCCAGCCTGTTTGGGGAAGAAAAAAGTTTTAAGAAAAGCTTATTAAACCCCCTCTGATGTTTTAGCACTCCCCACATCAAATCATTGAGGATATACACGCACTATGTCTTTCCATCCTTTCCAGGGTCCCAGGGTCCTGTCCCAAGGACTCATTCTTGGCGGTGATGGGATGGTACGGGGTGCCCTCTAGTGGTCGGAAGTGGCAAGGCTCTTGTTGGAGGAACGTGCCCCTTTGAAGTTACTGGATCAGTTAGGATGTTAGAGGAACAAGGTAGGAGGGGAAATTTTTTTAAAGGGAAGCTGACTCTTACCCGGAAATAGAAGGGCTGCAGCACATTTCCAAGCACCGTGGTGGACAGCAGAATCACAGCACTCTCGGGACAGTACATGTACCAGTTCACATTGATGTTCTGGCTCTTCAGGAGTTTCAGATTCCGTTTCTCTGGTAATACCTGATGCAAAGTTCAAGAAACAGAGCCTTCATTTAAAAACAGCAAATGGGGCTTCCCTGGTGGCGCAGTGGTTGAGAGTCTGCCTGCCGATGCAGGGGACACAGGTTCGTGCCCCGGTCCGGGAAGATCCCACATGCCGCGGAGCGGCTGGGCCCGTGAGCCATGGCCACTGAGCCTGCGCGTCCGGAGCCTGTGCTCCGCAACGGGAGAGGCCACAACAGTAAGAGGCCCGCGTACCGCAAAAAAAAATAAATAAAAACAGCAAATGGGGAATTCCCTGGTGGTTCAGAGGTTAGAATTCCACGCCTCCACTACAGGGGACACGGGTTCAATCTTTGGTTGGGGAACTAAGATCCTGCATGCCACGTGGCTTGGCCAAAAACAAACACACAACAGCAAAGTGTCTGAAGACTGGGACTTCCCTGGTGGCACAGTGGTTGGGAGTCTGCCTGCCAATGCAGGGGACACAGGTTCGAGCTCTGGTCAGGGAAGATCCCACATGCCACGGAGCAGCTAAGTCCATGCACTGCAACTACCGAGCCTGCGCTCTACAGCCCACGAGCCACAACTACTGAGCCCACATGCCATAACTACTGAAGCCCGTGTGCCTAGAGCCGGTGCTCTGCAGCAGGAGAGGCCACTGCAATGAGAAACCAGCGCACAGCAATGCAGAGTGGCCCTTGCTCACCGCAAATAGAGAAAGCCCACGCGCAGCAATGAAGACCCAACGCAGCCATAAATTAAAAAAAAAAAAAAAGTCTGAAGACTGACACAGTAAATGAAGAAAATAATAAAAAGCAGAAGAAAAAACCCAGTAGGTTAAACAGAAAAAAATAATCATTTTTATTTATCACAGCTACCATTTATCCAGCCCTGTGCTTAGCGCTTCCAAATCTTAGCTCGTTTACTCTCTCCACAACGCTGAGAGCTGGGCATCATTAGGCCAATTTGAGGGGAGAAAATAAGGCTCGGAGAGGCGAGGGGACCTGCCTCCCCAGTGACGGCCTAGGCAGCCCACTTCACTGCAGGGCAGGGCTGAGCCTCCTCATTCCCAGGCACCGTCCACCGAAGGGCAGGGAGGAGCAGCATCCTCACTGTCACGGAAACGGTCAAAACAAACCCGTGCCCCGCACCGAACCAGGCGCCAGCCACCCAGCCTGCAGTCTCAGTTTGAGGCTGGGAGGGGCTCCCTTCTTCTAACAGACGTGTTCATGAGACTCCGCATGCAAACCTAGTATTTTATAATCAAGGCACATTTCAAATATACTCTCAATCTCCTGATACATTAAGGAATGCTGAATACAGCCCCAAGATGTTAATGCTCCCAGAACACTGCCCTGCAGAACAGACCTGGAAGTCAGGGTTGGGGGCGTGGGTTTCTCGATAATCCAGGTACAATAAAATAAAGATGTGATAGAGTCCTCTTTCTTTCTAACTTATTTCTTGAAGATCTGAAAACCATCTAGATGACCTGAATGGACGCTTTTCTACTACTGAGAACAGAAAGCCAAACTTTTACATGATTGCCCGAGGGAACCCTTCTGTAAAGCAAGCGGTCATTTCCTTGCTATCATAGGTACAAAATTCTATTTCTGTACGTATGGGATTCGTGTAGTTTTTCTTTCCTTCTGCTGGTCAGCTAAGGTTCTGATTACAGCCCTACGGCAAAGCACCACAACATTCACTTTGCACACTGTTACACAGGTATATCTCCTCCATTAGTACATTCTAAATGACACTGCTTTCGTTAGGGCAACAAAGTTAACACTCTCCACATTGGCTCCACTTAGCGAGATCTCAGAAGCTTTCCCAATAGGTCAGGCAGCTAGAACATACTAGAAGATAAAGAGGAAGGTGCAAAGTAAAATCAGTAGAGTGAAAAGGCAACCTACGGAATGGGAGAAAACATTTGCAAATCATCTATCTGATAAAGGGTTAATATCCAGAATATATGAAGAACTCCTACAACTCAACAACAAAAAGAAATAACCCAAATAACAAAGCACTTGAATAGACATTGTCCAGAGCACATGCAAATGGCCAACAAGTCATGAAAAGTTGTTCAACATCACTAATCAGAGAGATGCAAACCAAAACCACAATGAGATACCGTCTCACAACCAGCAGGATGACTGCTATCAATAAAACAGAAAACAACTAGTGTTGGTGGTGATGTGTAGAAACTGGAACCCTGTGCTCTGTTGGTGGGGATGTAAAATGGCATACCTGCCATTGGAAACAGTATGGAAACAGTACGGTAACCCCTCAAAAATTAACAACAGAATTACCATGGGATCCAACAATCCCATTTTAGGGGTATATACTCAAAAGAATTGAAAGCAGGGTCTCAAAGAGAGACTTACACACTCGTGTTTCTAGCAGCGTTATTCACAATAGCCAAAAAAATGGAAGCAATCCAAGTGTCCATCAGTGGAAGAATGGATAAACAAAATGTGGTGTGTGTATAACAATGGAATATTATTCAGCCTTAAAAAGGAAGAAAATTCTGACACATGCTATAACATGGACAAACCTTGAGGGCATTATGCTAAGTGAGATAAGACAGCCAGAAAAAAACAAACATTGTATGATTCCACTTATATGAGGTAGAGGGGTCCTTAAAGCAGACAAATTCATAGAAACAGGGGAAAAACAGTGGTTACTACGGGCTGGGAAAGGGGAAATGGGGGAGTTGTTTAATAGGTACAGAGTTTCAGTTTTACATGATGAAAGTTCTAGAGATATGTTTCACTACAATGTGAATATATTTAACACTAATGAATTGTACACTTAAAAATGGTTACGACGGTAAATTTCACCTTATGTGCTTCTTATCACAATTAAAAAAATTCTTTTTAAGAGGAAGAGGCAGTTCAAGAGGAAACACAAATGTACAATACACAAAAGGTGCTTACCTCCCTCGTAATGAAACATACAAATTAAAATGGCTTTCCACTTCTCAGACTGGCAAATGTCTACAGACTTATAACATCCAATTCTGCTAAAGGTTTGGAAAATGGAGATTCCTACATTGCTAGTGAGAAAGCAACTTCTAGAAGAAATTCAGTGATATCTTTTCAGCTTTCTAGATGTTTGTACCTAGGCTGTAATTTCCCTTCCAACAATTGCCTCACCTAAGAATATAAAA
Organism: Delphinapterus leucas; assembly: GCF_059928025.1. Classification (NCBI taxonomy): domain Eukaryota; kingdom Metazoa; phylum Chordata; class Mammalia; order Artiodactyla; family Monodontidae; genus Delphinapterus; species Delphinapterus leucas. Next base: position 39,859,839 of record NC_143142.1, on the reverse strand, counting down.
CAATGGTTACAAACCCGTTCACTGCTTGAAATCACTGTAGAATTGTTTGTAATCACTAAAAAGTGAAAACAAGCATGAAGTTCAACAGGAACTGGTTAAACTGTAGCAGGTCCACACAACAGAACAAATATGGAAAGACGTCTAACAACAGCTATGCCAAAAATAAATAAATAAATAAAGCCACAAGTTTATATACAACATAACCATTTCTGTAAAATAAACAAATGTTGCTACCTTTGTAGGAATGAAATGGAGGAACATGCATCAAATGGTTCATAATGGTTACTTCTAGGGACTATGGGGGACTTTTACCTTCCATATATCTTGGTAACGTTTGAATGTTTTACAAAAAACATGTATTACTTGTAATTAGAAAAAAAGAATAAAAACCCAAACGGAAGACTAAAGCTCTGGAATCTCAAAATATCTATCTAGTGCTGAATTCAAAAGGCGGCCAAAACACGATCACAGACCTTTCTCTAGCACATGTAAGTAATACAGTACCTGGTAAAATTCGATTCCTTGATCTGTGATGAAGACAATTTCAGTAGAACTGGTCCAGCAGAATCCTAGTATGTTGGCATTCTTGGTCTGAAAAGAATTGTAAAAGATTCTTTTTAATTAAAAGAAAAAAAATGTATGTATAATTCTCTTCAAAAGCTTAAAATACCTTGTTGTTTGTATTGCTCTTTAATAAAAGTTACCAAGATTTGATTACTTATGAACAAATCAAACTTTCTTTTAAATACACCGCTCCCAGATTTTCACCTGTAACGCCTCACTGAGGCACCTGAATCTGAAGTCCTTCTCGTCAACAGGACAGAGAGAAAGGCAACTGCCCCACACTCACCGATACCAACCTCTACTTTAGGAATCAAAGGACAGCTGACACTCTGAGTCAAACACATCATAAAAGCTGGTGTTATAAAAGTATAAAGGCCTAAAGGTTCTCTGTGGCTCTTGCCCCAAATGGGGTTGGAGGCCTTGAGCCCCGTCCCAAGTCACGTGGTGAACAGCAGCAGTGGGAGCCGAAGGGCAGCTGGGCCAGGGCCAGGGCTCTGCTGCACACAGAGCACCCGGAGCTCTGCCAGGGGCTCAGGCGTTTGCAGATGGGCCCCTCCTTGCTGAGGGACCCACCTGGATCCCCAATCAGCAAAACCGTCACAAAAATGAAAAAGCTATACCCTACCCACCTGCAGCTTCTGCGGGTTTCCCAGGTGCCGCGATGCCCGCTGAGCTGAGCCCCCACTAGCCTAGTTCATCATAGCCGGCAAATCTAATTAAAATGGATTAGAATCTCCACCGAGGGAAAGAAGGGAGGGAGGAGGGAAGGGGAAGGACACGAAGAGCACAAGTCGAGAAAAGAAAACATCGTCAGGAAAAAGAGAAAAAGAACTCCTTTTCCAAAAACCTCCAAAGAGGCTGCTATCGCCGCCTAGCAGAGAAGGGCAGGGGCAACAGGAAGACAACAGCTACCAAGTGCTGACATGGCTCGGTGTTCAGCATCCTGCATCCATTTAATTCTTCCAGCTCCATCTTACAGACGAAGAAACAGGCTTTAAAAACTTTAAGAAGTGTCCAAAGTCAGAGCCAACGTGAGGCAGATCCCAGCATTCAAGCACAACCTGCTTCCAAGTTCGTGCTCTAAATTACCACGCTACCCTGCGCCTCTACCCCCGGAGTTAATGCTCACCAGCTGGGAAAGGATCAGGCCCATACCTTGCACTCCTGAGTGTACTCCAGCGGAGGACTATCCGGGGTAAAATTAGAAAAATCCTGGAAAACAAAAACACACGAGGAGAAATGTGGATTGGGCAGCATGCTGCCGACCTACTTTGGTATACAATGAGACAAGAGAAAAAGACAAATTTAAAAAGTGATCAGAAAAAAAAACTGACAAAACCCAAAGACAGGAAAAATAAAAAGACTGATTTGGACAATCTGCCCCCTTAATAGCAGCAGGCCGACAATTCAGTTTTTTTAAACGAGTTAATCCAAATACTGTTAGGGTTTAGAAACTGATTTTGAGAATTCATTCCTCAAATGGTTGATTTCAGAGAAATGGGTTGCTGTATTTTACTAGGGGCTTTCCAAAAATTTTGGTAATTAATACTTGACAGAAGGAAACAGGATTCTGCCTCCTTCCCGACAGCTTTTCCTCTACTTCACGAATGGCGATGGTGAAGATTTATGAAGACTAAAATGCTGACAGGCTGCTCCAGCTTTGAATATCTGCTCCTATTAGGTTGAGCATTCAAAGATGAGAGAACTGAATAAATGGAGTTACTCTGGTAAGCTTAACTCACAAAGTCACCAAAGATATGCTTCGCATAACCTATGGTGCTGGCTGTCAATCAATACGAAAGACACCTGAGGTTCCAACTTACTTTAAAAAAAATATTAAGTAAAAAAAAACTAAGGCCATAAGTATTCACCCATTTAAATGTCTTTCTCACCTTCAAGAATCCAAAGGCTCAAATACAATGCAGCATAACTACAGCTTCCATGTAGCTGTAGTATAAGCTTCCAGCTTATTATTATTAAAATAATAAATGGTTCCTTTAACACTGGAATTTTGCAATTCATTCTCTTCCAAACGTACTTCTAATGCCCTTTTCTTCATACTGTATTTAAAGATATGTCTTACCACGGTCTTTGAGGTCCTCTGAACAGCCAATATCTTATTTTCTAAGGAAAACTTAATGCACTTCACTTCTCCTTTGTCCTCCATTCTTTAAAAGAAGAAAGAGCAGGTTATGAGTTACACTTCAAAACTGCATTCTAGCATCTAACATTTTGTGAGAAGAAAAAAGGCAAGTTAAATATTCAGGAAGGGACTTCCCTGGTGGTGCAGTGGTTGAGAATCCGCCTGCCAATGCAGGGGACATGGGTTTGAGCCCTGGTCCAGGAAGATCCCACATGCCGCCGAGCAACCAAGCCCGTGCCGCCACAGCTACTGAGCCCGTGCGCCACAGCTACCGAGCCAGTGCTCTAGAGCCCACAAGCCACAACTACTGAAGCCCATTCGCCTAGAGCCCGTGCTCCACAACAAGAGAAGCCACCGCAATGAGAAGCTCACGCACCATAACGAAGAGTAGCCCCCGCTCGCCGCAAATAGAGAAAGCCCACATGCGGTAAGGAAGACCCAGTGCAGCCACAAAAAAAAAAAAATTCAGGAAGCAGCATATCTTAGTTTAAAGTTAAAACTATGTTTCTGAAGCTATCAGTAGGACTGCTTTTCAAAGAACAAAGTCCAACTGGCAACGGGTGGCGGGAGAAATCGACAGAATTGCAGGTAACAGCGACTGAGGGGTTGAGAACACTGCACTTTCACCTGAGCCTCCCTTTAGGCGTAACTAAGTCCAGACCCATGCAGTAACTTTCTCCACACACTGCCGCCTTCCCTCTCCATCGCCCTCACAGCAGCACTTTATTTTTTCTTTGAGATGCTGGCAGCTGTGAAATATTTATTTACATACTTATTTTATTTATTTATTTTTTTTGCGGTACGCGGGCCTCTCACTGCTGTGGCCTCTCCCATTGTGGAGCACAGGCTCCAGACGCGCAGGCTCAGCCGCCATGGCTCACGGGCCCAGCCGCTCCGCGGCATGTGGGATCTTCCCGGACCGGGGCACGAACCCATGTCCCCTGCAAGGGCAGGCGGACTCTCAACCACTGCGCCACCAGGGAAGCCCTACTTACTTATTTTTGATTGACGTACAGCAGTGCTTTTGAAAGGAGTCTACTCTTTGCCACCCAGTACCCAAGGGCTGCACCGCCAGGTGGGCTCCACCTCGAGTCTCACAACTGCCTCAATCGGATATTACATGGGAAGTCAAGAAATGGACCACAGAGGAAACTCTCAGAGGAAAGGGGATGTTCACTGTCCTGACTGGTGATGGTTTCATGGATACACGTGTCGAAACTCATCAATTGCATATGTCAAATATATGCAATTAATGATAATTAGACAATAAAGCTACTAAAAGTAAATAAGATGTTTTTTTAAAAGAGGGTTAAGTTCAGTATCTCCCCCCACAAGCCTTCCTGAGCCCCTTAATCTGGATCATCATGGCCTCACCCTCACTTTCCACACCCAAGAGACCACCAAGTCTTACCCCAGACCTTCTTAAGCAACCCTTGAGTGCCTATTGTTTGCTGGTCTACAGTGCCTTCAGGCCGGTCTTCCCTGCCTGCTCAGATTATAGCAATTGTCTCTTAATGGGATCCCAGACTGACAGGCTCCCAATAATCAAGCTTCAATGCTGCAACAGTGCGTTCTTTCCAAACGTTGATCTCATCATGCCATGCCCCACCTTTACCTTCAGGAACAAGATAAAGCCCGAAATCCACAGCAGAATATAGCCGACTGCTGCCAGAGGTCACACCACCACCCACCCTTCCCTGCATGAAACCTCATTTTCAGTCACACAGACTCGGAGTCCCCCCAACACGGTGCCTGCATGCCTTCTTGTTCCCTCCATCCGGAAGCCTCTTCTCTTCTCTACCTAGAATCTTCTCTTTCAAGCCTCGCTCCACTCTGAGGCCTTCTCCCGCCTGGGCAGTGGTCTTCCCCAGCCCATCCCAAGACAAATGTCCATCTCTTCTCTATAGCCACATTCTGAACAGAGCACTACTACAGCACCTACCACAGTAAACTGTATGAGTCCACTCACCTGCCTCCCACTCTAAATGTATGACTTTTCTAGAAGGGAGCCAAGCTAACGCAAAGCCTTCCCACACCTGATGCCCAGCACAGGGGCTGCAATCAGTGTTTTCCAAACAAATGATGATCGAAGAAAAAGAGGCTGATTCATTTTCTGTTTCAAAAACTGTTTCCTATTTACACAAGCCAATTGTAAAATGTAAAATGAGGGCCTACACTGTACTTTCCCCTTCTGTAATCAAGAGTTAAGGTGACCAGATAGTTTATCATCCAAACTGAGATATCTCTGAAAGTAAAAGAGGCTGCTATTCATTCCCCTTAAGTATAGCGGAAGCTGAGATTTTAATGCACTTTATTAGATGGGAAACACTGACCTAGGAATCTTCTCCACCTCCCAAACGCTCTTTAAAGACCCTGGGCCCAAAGAGGAAATGAAGGCCCCCCCTCAAGAAACCGGAAATAGGCACATCAACGCACCCAACCGGCTAATTTCAAGTGTCAGGAAGTAGGTGCCCTGCGCTGGAGTATCTGGATCCCAAAACAACAGGGAAGGCCTCCACACGTTCACTCTGCATGAGGTACTGAGATGTGCCACCAAGGCTGCACAGCTCCCTTTTCCTACAGACTGGGATATGCCCCCCCACTTCAGCCCTCTTAGCGGAGACAAGGACAAAATTTAAAACAATCTTCTGAACGACAACAGAAAAACACCATTTTGTTTACATGCTGAAATATTCTGAAAACGTCAATACAATCATTACCTAAATGAGATGGGATTCCTGTCATCTGGGCCTTTAACTACCACTCCAGTAGCTCCACCGGATCGAACAGCAAAAACCTGAGAGGGAAAAGCAGCAACGTTTTAACGGCCTGAACTTTTAAAGGCTTTAGACACATATACCAACCTGCAACGATGATTTCTGCTACACCCTACCCTTGGTTCAACTAAACTAACGTGGCGCATAGCAAACTGCAGAGGCTTGGTGTCCACACGAATCTTCAGAAAAAAGAGAGTAGAGACCAAAAACGTCTCCCATTCCGAGAGAAGCCCGCCGAGCGAGGCTCCAAGTTTTAATCCGTTTCGGCAAAGGCGACGCCGCGGCACTTGCGCACACCCTGCTCCTCCTCCCCGCTGCCCCCCGCACCCCGCCCCTTTACAAAATTCCGAGAATAATGAAAATCTCAATGTCTAAATCTTTGAATGCAAGGGAAACTAATGACAAATACAGACAACAAAAGGAGCCGAGGAAACACCGGAGTGCTACCAGCTGACCACACCGGCCGAGGGGCGCAGGGTCGGCGCGGGGGCTGGGGTCCACCCCGCTGTCACTTCGTGGGGGGGAAAGCCCCGGCCGCGGCGGAGCCTGGTCCCACAGGAAGGGACTGGCGCGGATCCCGCGCCCGCACGGCAGGAGAGGCCCCAGGCCTGGTCCCCGGGCTCCCGGACCTAGCGCGCGGGACACCTGGGGGCACCGGGGGCGGCGGGCAGGGCGCGCCGGGCCGCGCGGGGGAGTAGGGCGCGGGCCTGCCCGCACCTGCTTGTTGGCCTCATCGAAGAAGACGCAGTTGACCGGGTTCGCCTTCTCGAAGTGCACCGGCCGCTCGCACAGCTCCAGATAGTAGTCCTCCTCGCCCATGGCGGGCGCCGCAGCGGCGGCGGTGGGCCCGGGGGCGGCCGCCAGCGTGGAGCTGAGCTAGCGGCACCCGACGCTGGGAGTCCGGCAGTGCGGCGGCGGCGGCGGCGGCGGCGGCATCTCGCGGGCTCCGAGGCCGCTTCCTGGTGCCACGCCCCCAGCACTCCGGCACGTGACTCGCGGCGCCGGCCCCCTGGCCACGGGAGGGGGGCATCCCCCACCGGCCGAGACCAAGGCCCGCTCTCCGTTAGGGGGTCCTCCCCTTTCCGGGAGGGCGGGGTCCCAGTGCGGCCCACCGGGCGGAGGGCCGAGGGCGGAGGGCCGAGGGGTGACCCGGAAGCCTGTCGGGTGCCGAGGGAGGGCGTCGGCGCCCTGGATCCCAGCCGCACCTTCGCTGACACGTTCCGGGCCTGGCTCCCACTCCGTTCCGGGCCTGGCTCCCACTCCGTTCCGGGAGGCTTGCTCAGGGCCACGTACTCGCGTGGGGCAACGCTGCCCCCGGGTCTAGGGAAAGCACATCCTTTCTCTTGGGAGGGCTTCTTGAGCCTGCCTCTGAGGGAGCTTAGTAAGGGAGAACAGTACTGTGGTCAGCACCTGGTTGCTGTGAGCTTGCAACAGGGAAACCTAGTTTAGCTTGCAGGTCTGAAAGCCTCTTTTGATGGCTTTGATAGTTGAGGGGGAGGGCGGGGGTAGGTGGGGGTAGCTCCTCATTCAAGAGATAGAAGAGCGAGATGGGAGGGAAGAAGGGTGGATCACGGATGACGCCCTAGGTGTCCATTCTCGACAACCAGATGGATTTTGGCACCATTCTCCAGGATACAGAGGCTTGAGAAGTTTGGCAGGGAAGTGGGAAAGATCAGGAGTTGGGTTTTCAACATGTGAATCCAAAGAGAAATGACAGCTAGACAGATGGATATATAGGTCTGAAGCTCATCAGAAGAGTGACAAAACTGGAGATAGAAATTGGGAGTTATTGGAATATTTGAAGCAGTGGAATTGGGTGGGATCACCTGAGACAGGGACATAAAGGAAAACACACACACAACCAACCTTTAGAGGCCAGGACCAGGAATCAGCAAAGGAGGACAAGCAGAGCCTGCCAGAGAAGTAGACAGAAAACCAGGGAGAGGGTTGTTTCTGGAGATGCGTGTGGAGACTGTTTCAGGAAGCGGGTGCTGTCCGCTTTGACAAAGGCGCTGGGAAGTCGGCTAGAGAGAGCACTGAAAATGTTCCAGAGCAGGACCCTACTGAGCCTTCCTGGGAGAGACCCCCTCCCCCATATCCCCTACTGAAGCTCCTCTCTGAAGTACCCAGATAATAGTATCTCATGCATATTTCCTGAGTTTTTCAGATGCTGCCCCATCAATTTGAACAAAACACCGCTCCTCAGGGTCCCCAGAGACCTCCATGTCACTATGTTTGTGAAGATTTTTCGGTCATTGTATGTTATTTCCCAGAAGCATTCAGTGCCTCTTAATCACTCCCTCGCTCTCTTGAAACTTTGTTGATATTTATTTTTGTAATTATTTGATTCTAATCTGTTCCTGTTGTACTGTGAGATCCATGAGAGTAGGGGCTGTGTCATTTGTATCAGTCTCTCAGCCCTTACATCAGTAGCCTACTTCCTTATCTCCCCTTGGATGTCTCAAAGCACCTGGAAATCAACATCTCTAAAATAAAACTCCTGATCAACCCCCACCAGGGTGTTCTCCAAGGGTCCCCTATCCCAGTTAACAGCACTGTTACCGAATTGGTTGACCAGACCCACTCTGGGGTCCTAGCCTGGGTGAGACCCCTTGACCACAGAGGAGGTTCTTTCTCTAAGATTCGCGTAGCCAACAGTGAAACCGATGCTGAGACTGGAGCAGCAGCAGCTTTATTCAATGGCCAGAGAATGGAGAAGCAGGAACCTAGTTTGCAAATCAACTTCTCAACCCAATTTGGGCAGAGACACCAAAAATATAGAAGGGTTGAGGTAAAACAGAGGGAATTGGAAAGAGTGGGAGGAATATTCATGAGTTATTCAAGAACAGGGGTCTTATTTGGACCCAGAACTGATGCAACTCTCCTTCTCAGTCCTTATGTGGGCTCTTCTGGTTGTTGTCATGGCAGTTGTCAACTGTATTGCTGCTGGTGGGCATGGCATTTAGCTAACGTATTATCATGAGCATGTAATGAGGCTTAAGGTCCACAGGAAGTCAAATCTGCCGCCATCCTGGGCCTAGTTGGTTCTAACCAGTTCTTGTTTTTCTCTTTGCAGCTTTCTCCTGAAACTCAGATACGAGTAATTGGTTTCTAGTCGAGGGAGGGGCAGGGGTGTAATTCTGGGGTAACAGCCTTGGTAACAGTACCTCCATCCATCCAGTTGCACAAACCAAGCTGGAGTCCTCCTGGTCACTTCCCCCCTCTCACCATCCCCATGCCCCAACACCAACAGGCCATCAATTGGGAATGAGAAAAGTTTGGATATTGAAGGGGCTCCCAAGGGAACCCAGGCTTCTCCACAGAAGAGCATATTTTAAACACAGCTCCTACAGGAATGTTGGCCAAACACAAGCAAGGGAGGCAGTAGTGCACTGTGTTGGCAGGGGGTGGGGGGCTGGGGGATGAGGGCTGCTCTGAAAAGACTGTGGTGTCTCCTTGACTCTGGGTATCTTATCCCTTTTCCCTGAGAGGTAGCTTCAGTTGATTATGGCAGATTTTTGCTCCTGACAGACAACGAGGCTTAATTCTTTTGAAGCTTACCTTGGATCTGCAAGCAGCATTGAGATCTGCCCGGCTGTGGGCAAGAGGCCCAGGAACACAGTGATCTCGACAGTGGCTGTGGCCTGGGAAGTGCTGAGCACGTGGGCAGGCCACACAGAAACCAGATGATCCAGAAATGCCCTGGGCAAACCAAGTCTTTGCCTCTCCATCTCTTTCAGTCACAAACTTATTTTTTTCTGTAGAGTTCAGCATTAAAGACAATTTGAATATTTGTCCCATACTCATATAGGATTCCCTATTCTTCCCAGATTTAAAAAAGTTATCTTTTCATTGGGAAACAAGACTCTTTAAAAATGGACCAGCAGACATTTCTAGAGTTTTGAGGTTCCACATGTTACCAGGACTTAAATCTGCAGGTGCCCAGCATCAGCTTGGAAATCACCATGAATGACGGGCCAGCATTAGAATCGGGAGAGTCTTCTCTGTCTTGCGTCCCCTCACCCCCACACCTGATAATTACCTCTGTTACCAGAAAGTTCTTTCCGTGAATTTCCTTTGTTACTTAGGTAAATGTTTCCTTCCTCATTTCAGTTATTTGTGTAACAGTTTGTTTCCGTTGTTTCTTTTAAAGATTAAATTGAAGAAGGGATACAAAGCTCTACCTCCATGTTGGTGTCTTTTCATTGCTGCCACACTTTTTCTCTGCTCAATTTGATTTTCAGAGAAAAAACTTCATTATACAAATCAGAATAATTTTAATATCTAAAATACACTTTTGGGCTTCCCTGGTGGCGCAGTGGTTAAGAATCCGCCTGCCAGTGCAGGGGACACGGGTTGGAGCCCTAGTCCGGGAAGATCCCACATGCCGCGGAGCAACTAAGCCTGTGCGCCACAACTACTGAGCCCGTGCGCCACAACTACTGAAGCCTGCGCGCTCTAGGGCCCGTGCTCTGCAACAAGAGAAGCCACCGTAATGAGAAGCCCATGCACCGCAACGAAGAGTAGCCCCTGCTCGCTGCAACTAGAGAAAGCCCGCGTGCAGCAAGACCCAACGCAGCAAAAAATAAAATTAAAAAAAAAAAAAAGAAAATCCTGGTTTCCTTTAAAAAAATAAAATAAAATTCACTTTTATTGGGAATTAAAAGTTGTATTTTTAAATAATTCATTAAGCAATTTCAAAGTATTGTTATTTTAACTGTATTGCGTTGTTTTAGAAGATAATTTGAGCCAAAATTTTCTAAAAACTTGCTTTTACGTTGAAACCCATGGAAGGACAGTAGGCCTCTTGCCCACCCTGCTTGCGACTCTCCTGGAGTAAAAGCTCACAGGAGGGCTTCCCTGGTGGCGCAGTGGTTGAGAGTCCGCCTGCTGATGCAGGGGACATGGGTTCGTGCCCCGGTCCGGGAAGATCCCACTCTGCGGCTGGGCCCGTGAGCCATGGCCGCTGAGCCTGCGCGTCCGGAGCCTTGCTCCGCAACGGGAGAGACCACAGCAGTGACAGGCCTGCGTACCGCAAAAAAAAAAAAAAAAAAAAGCTCACAGGAGAGTTTGAGCTCAAAGACTTCTCCCAAGACTGTCTGGTTCAATGGCTCCATGAACCAACCAGTTGGTTGTCAGAATCAAGAGTTAAAATAATCAACAAAAACATGCTGTCATTCGAAAGGAGTGCATTATGGGGGTTAAAATAATTCCAATAGAAGATATCGAGTGAAAAAAAATCTCCTCTTATTCCTCCCCCACAGCAATTCTCAAGGCCACAGCCCAGAGGAAGCCAGTTACTAATTTCTCTTTCTAGCTCTGATGATAACACCGTTAACTCTCAGATACTTACCTTCTTTTATCAGCTTCACGCAGTATATGTTACTTTCTGCTCTGAAAAAGATGAGGAATTTAGCACGTTGGTCTGCCTCTCACCTCCCTTTCCCCCATACTTCTCAATTTTTGTTACTTGCATTATTTTTAGTTCTAGAATTTACTTGTGTAACTTTATATACCAAAAAAGGTTACCTAAATAAGAAAGGTGTTTTGCTACGTCAAATATCTAGAAGAGGAGTGACTCTTTAAGCACTGTGAAAAAAAACACAGTAACATGGTATCACAAAAAGAAAATGACAGTTCTCCAGAAACCAAACTTAAAGTCATAGAAGTTTGTGAATTATTATTTATATTTAGCAAAAAGATTAGGATCTTTGTTTTCATTATTTTGGGAAAGCAGGAGATCTCGTATCTTCCCTGAGAGCGCTGGAGAACTACCAAGGCAGCTGGAGCCCAAGAAGTCATGATCCAGGGGAGCAGGGAGGCCCAGAGAAGAGAATCCGGCGTTGCTGCCACTTCGTTCCACAATGAAACTGCTGCTTTGAAAGCGATGGCTGAGAGGCTGAGGCACTGAGCGGAAGGGGAAAGATAAGACGCTGAGAAGCTGAGCAAAATGTATTTTTAGATACCTTCGGGGCTGCAGTGGAGGAGCGGTGCTGGTACCCACTAGGCTTTCAGTGATGCCCTAAAGGGCACGCCTACCCAGGAGTAGGTAAACTACAAAATCGGCAGAAGGGAAAACAGGGGCGGCCTCCAATCAGCTCAACCCCTAATGGGGTTAGGGTCACCTGCCCAGCCCTGACTGCCCCAGTGTTAGTGAATCAGCTGTAAGTTCATAATTGGTTTATTTTTTTCTTCTTTCTTATCTTACTGTGGGCTTGTGTTTTCCAGAGCCACGGAGAGCTCAGTGTAACTCCTGGTGTTTAAGAAAAGCAGCTTTACAAGCTTGTGTTCCTCCCATAGTAGCTTAAAAGGTGCTTCTGACAGCTTCTAAAACCTAAACACAAAACACACAGGCTTTTCTGTTTTTCTGAGTTTTGTTTTGTCTTGTTTTTTAATTCTTTTTCAGGCTTTATGACACATCTGGAAGGATATGTATCAACATTTTTATATCAGTTCTCACAGCCTGTGACTTTCACTTTTGTCTTTGACCTTTTCAAATTCCCTTTGGTTTTTACAATGAGTGTAATTTTTATAAAAGGAACTATCTTTAAAAGTTTGTGTGCCTATATTTACTGGCAAATCTTGACTATCACTGTTTCACAACCTGCTTTTCATTTTGTATTTCGTGTGTGAATTCATGTTTCCTTACATATATGTATTTGCACGTATATGTGTATACAAGAAGTGTCAGGAATAGTATTGATGGTGGCTGTCTTGTACTGTGGGTAATTTCTGTATTTTTTCTACCTTTGGCATTATTTGCATTAAAAAAATAAATGTGCATCATCTTCATAAACAGAAAAGTTTCTTTTTAAGTTTAGGGTAATAGAAGATATAGAAAAGTTGCTAACAATTAACTAATCTAACCAAACATCTCATGCCCCTCTATACCCCACCATGATGTCATCCAGCCCCTGTATCTACAACTCAGGTGGCAAGAAGCTCATGTCCTGCCAAAGAACTTGTTCCCTTCTTGGACAGCTAGTAGAGACTTGTTTTAAACTGAACCCGATTGCATGTAATTTAAACAAAAAAGTGACCTGATTTAACTTCTGTTTAAAAAAGATCACTCTGGCTGTTGTGTTGAGACTTGTTCGAAACAGGAAGAGAGATAGGCAAGAACAGAAGCAGGGAGACCAGTTAAAAGACTAACTTGAACTAGGGAGGTAGCCGTGGATGCAATGAAAAGTGGTCAGATTCTAGATATATTTTAATTAGATGTGGAGCACAAAAGAAAGTTTGAGATGCCCACCAGATGTCCAAGTAAAGATGTTAACATGTTGGGTATAAAAACTGGAAAATGTTGTACAGCGTAAGTTCCCTTCCCCCACTCATTATTTAGTTAGGCATTCATTCATTCACTCATTCATTCAAAAATTAATTGAGCACCTATTGTATGCAAGACAATTCAGGGTGCTGGAATTCCAGTGAAAAAACATAAAAATCCCTCCCTCCATAGAGCTTACATTTTAGTGGAGCCTCACCTATATTATGACATAAGACTCATAAAACAGTATATACTACAGTTATCTTTATTTTTTTTAATGCAAACAAGGAGACCTAAAATGTCTAAAGGGGCACTTCTACATTAAGAAAAACTAAAGAGATATAACAGTCATATTCAATGAGTGAAACATGATTGAATCCTACATACAAAAAAAAAAACCTATAAAACATTTTTGGGGACAAATGGGGAAATTTGAATGTAAACTGCGTATTTATTAGACAATATATATTGGGTTGGCCAAAAAGTTCGTCGGGGTTTTTCCATAAGATATTACCGAAAAACCCCAATGAACTTTTTGGCCAACCCAATAGAAGTATGTTAATTTGTAGACTATCCTTCTTAAGTGATCCACACTTGAAGGACAGTTCTTGGGCACAAAGAAGCATGATGTCTGCAATGTCCTTTAAATGATTCAGGAAAATAACAACGAAGAATATAGAGATAGGCAAATGTGGTTAAATGTTAACAGGTGAATCTAGGAGACTGGCATACAACTTTTCTGTAAGTTTGAGTTTTTTTCAAAATAAAGTTGGAAAACTTAAATTTCAAACAATCATGGATTCACACCCATTTGGATGGCTATTCAAAATATATATGGCAAGTGTTGGTGAGGATGAGAAAAAATTGGAACCCTTGTGCATTGCTGGTTGGAATGTAAAATGGTTCAGTGGCTATGGAAAATGGTATGGAGATTCCTCAAAAAATTAAACAGGATTACTAAATGATTCAGCAATTCCACTTTTTGGTATATACACACAAAAACAGGGACACAAACAGATATCTGTGCACCCACGTTCACAGCAGCATTATTTAGGATAGCCAAGAGGTGGATACAACCCAAGTGTCTATTGACAGATGAATGGATAAAGGAAATGCGGTATGTCCATACAATGGACTATTATTCAGCCTTAAAAACAATGGAATTCTGACACATGCTACAACCTGGATGAACCTTGAAGACATTACACTAAGGGAAATAAGCCAGGCACAAACTGACTAATATTTATGTGAGTTACCTAGAGTACCCAAATTCAGAGAAACAGTAAAATTGTGGTTGCCAGAGATTGGAGGAATGGGGAGTTTAGTGTTTGATGGATACAGAGTTTCAGTTTGGGGAGATGAAAAAATCTTGGAGATGGATGGTGGTGATGGTTGCATAAAAAATGTGAATGCACTTGGGCTTCCCTGGTGGCACAGTGGTTAAGAATCCACCTGCCAATGCAGGTGACATGGGTTCAAGCCCTGGTCCGGGAAGATCCCACATGCCACGGAGCAACTAACCCTGTGCGTCACAACTACTGAGCCTGCACTCTAGAGCCTGCGAGCAACAACTACTGAGCCCGCATGCCTAGAGCCTGTGCTCCGCAACAAGAGAAGCCACCGCAATGAGAAGCCCACACACCACCACGAAGAGTAGCCCCTGCTCGCCTCAAGTAGAGAAATAAAGTAAATAAATTAAAAAATAAATGTGGAGCTTCCCTGGTGGTGCAGTGGTTAAGAGTCCATCTGCCGATGCAGGGGACACGGGTTCATGCCCCGGTCCGGGAAGATCCCACATGCTGTGGAGCGGCTGGGCCCGTGAGCCACGGCCGCTGAGCCTGCGCGTCCGGAGCCTGTACTCCGCAACGGGAGAGGCCACAACAGTGAGAGGCCCGTGTACCACACAAATAAATAAATAAATAAATGTGAATGCAGTTAATGCCACTGAACCGTATGGCTTTTTTTTTTTTTGGCTGCATCGGGTCTTAGTTGAGGCAGGCAGGATCTTTCACTGTGGTGCTCGGGCTTCTCTCTAGTTGTGGCCTGCAGGGTTTTCTCTATCTAGTTGTGGCACGCAGGGGCTCCAGAGTGAATGGGCTCTGTAGTTTGCAGCATGCAGGCTCTCTCTTTAAGGCGCGCGAGCTCAGTAGTTGTGGTGTGCAGGCTTAGCTGCCCCACAGCATGTGGGTCTTAGTTCCCCGACCAGGGATCAAACCCACATCCCCTGCATTGGAAGGCGGATTCTTTACCACTGGACCACCAGGGAAGTCCCTGAACTGTATGTTTTAAAATGGTTAAAATGGTAAATTTTATGATATGTATATTTAATCACAATTTTAAAAATCAAATTAAAAAAAAAAGAGGAAGGAAAAACATGATTTAATTGCTCAAACCACAGAGCTCTTAATACCATAAGTGGGTCTCAAACACAGGTCTGTTTGATTACCAAACTCCTGCTGTTAACTCCCATTCTACACTGCCTTTATAAAAAATCAGTGCTCCTTTCCTTTTAGAAGATAGACATTAGGTCCTAAATCTTTTCCAGGCTAACCACCTTCAAATTCTTTGGCTAATCCACATACAACATGATATGATTTCCAGCCCAATTCTAGCTGCTTTCCTGTAAGTACATTCTCATGCTTGTATCCGTTAGAGCAGCAGTTCTCAAACTTTTGGCCTCAGGACACCTTTTTACTTTCAAAAATTACTGAAGACCTCAATGAGCTTTTGTTTATGTGAGTTAAATATATTGATATTCAAAATTAAAACTGAGAAATTTAAAAAACTCTTAAAAATAACAAAACATGTCAATATAAAGAATATTTGCAAGTAAAAAATAACTGTATTTTCCAAAACTTCAGTAAGAAAAATGGCATTTTTATATTTTTCCAAATCTCTTTAATGTCTGACTTATTAGAAGACAGCTGAATTCTTATATCTACTTCTGTATTCAATCTGTTGAGGTATTTTGTTTTAGTTGAAGTATATGAGGATAATCGGGCCTCCTACAGATAGGTAGTTGGAAAAAGGAGTAAATAAATGGCCTTTTCAGATCATTGTAGATATTCTTTAATACACCAATACTCAACAAGTCATAATTTCTTAAAGGCTAGTTGCAATGTGGAATCCAAAACTGTATCAATGAATTTTTTGTACTCTGTTACATTAAAATCTATTGGTCTTTCTTGAACTTTGAATCAACCTCTTATCCACTGTATTAGTTATCTATTGCTCCAATACAAATTACCCACAAAACTTAATGGCTTAAGGCCACAAACATTTATTATTATTTTTAAAAATATTTATTTATTTTGGCTGTGCTGGGTCTTAGCTGTGGCATGTGGGATCTAGTTCCCTGGTCAGGGATCGAAGCCGGGCTCCCTACATTGGGAGTACAGTCTTAGCCACTGGACCACCAGGGAAGTTCTATTTATTTTTTTTAACAGTTTCTGTAAATCAGAATTTGCGCATGCTTCCCTGGGTAGCTCTGACTCAGGGACCCACCTGAGTTGCAGTTATGATGCTGGCCTGGGCTGCTGTCACGTGAAGGTCGGACTGAAGATACAAAGGGTCTGGAGTTGCTCTGCAACTAATCTAAAGTTACCATCATGTTGTCTATATTCTTCTAGCTTATGGGGGTTGGTAGCGGAGACACCTAAAGTCCAAAATCCTACCTGTTGTATTTCCCTATTTTAATAACCCTGCTTAATAGTTTTTTTAGAAATTCATGCAAGCTCAAATGGTAACAACATAATTTTAATAATTCTATATGTGTAATATACTGTCTTACCATATACCATCTTCTCTCTTTAAACATTTTCCCAAATATCTTGGATATTTTTCACCTTAGCAAAATTGTTAAATTAGCTGAAGGAGTAGGATGCCCTCCCCATATTCCACCCACCAAAAACACTATATCTACCTTGGGTTTTGTATTAGTCTGCTTGGGCTACCGTAACAAAATACGACAACCTGCATGGCTTAAAAAACAGAAATTAATTTTCTCACAGTTCTGGAGGATAGAAGTCCAAGATCAAAGTGCAGGGCTGATGTCTGGTGAGGCCTCTCTTTGGGGTGCAGACAGCTGCCTTCTCGTGTGTCCTCACATGGCCTTTCCTCTGTGCTTGTGTGAAGGGAGATCTCTGGTGTTGCTTCCTCTTCTTATAAGGACACCAGTCCTGTTGGATTAGGGCCCCTATGACTTCACTTAACATTTATACCCTTTTTTTTTTTTCCTTTAATACCTTCTTAAAGGCTCCATTTCTAAATACAGTTGTCATGATAGGGGTTAAGGCTTCATATGGATATAGGGGAGAAAACATTTGGGGGAAAAGGCTTCAATTACTCTGTCCGATATTTGTTTTATCCTTTTCCGAATATAACTCAACTTCAAAAAGATGAAATAGGAAATGAGTAGTACTGTTTTTGTTACTTAATAATAATATATTAAAACTTCAAGCAATGGACTCATGTGTTTCTTCTTAAGATTTAACTTTTCAAACCCTTTTTGATATTTCCCACACTTTTCATAAATTTTGGCTCATCATTTGGCACTTTACCCAGATACCATTCTTATGGTTTTGCATCAAGCATTCTATTTGATTATGTGTTCTTTCCCTGCCAGAAGGCATTAGAGAGAGAAAAACAGTTTAGAGCTATAAGTTGTAGCTCACTCATTTATTCTGAAATGAATACCCCACCTTCCCCCTCCATCTGCTTTGTTCTTATCTTTCTACTATATTTGGTCTTAACTCCTCAAAAAGCTAGCTATGTTTGGGGAAAAGCTGGAAAGCCCAGGACAGCAAAAGTAAGGCTGCTCCCAAATGTAACCGTTTTATATTAATGAATTGGGAAACAAATATGAAATCGAAGAATAAAATCAAAAGGCTTTGAAATGAATAAACTGATATGCCTCCAACTATAAACTCTGAGAACTTAGGGACTTCCCTGGTGGCGCAGTGGTTAAGAATCCGCCTGCCAATGCAGGGGATGCGGGTTTGAGCCCTGGTCCGGGAAGATCCCACATGCTGCAGAGCAACTAAGCCCGTGTGCCACAACTACTGAGCCTGTGAGCCACAACTACTGAGACCGCGTGACACAACTATTGAAGCCCACGCACCTAGAGCCCATGCCCCACAAGAGAAGCCACAGCAATGAGAAGCCTGTGCACAGCAACGAATTGTAGCCCCTGCTCGCCACAACTAGAGAAAGCCCATGTGCAGCAATGAAGACCCAACGCAGCCAAAAATAAATAAATAAATTTAAAAATAAACAAACTTTGAGAACTTATAATCATGCTTAAAATATATATCTTCAAAAATAGAAGGATTGAGGTTTGAAAATACAATCAGATGAGCTTTTCCCTAGCAATTTCTAAAGTGTTGGAAACTGCTCAGAAGTTTTTCAAAAGGTGCAGACAACAATTTCTTCTGATGCCCAGGGCCTAAATGAGCAACAACAGAAAATGTACTGCCTCTACCATATCTCGGGGCCTCCATCTCCCTCATCTTCCTTAGGGGTTTACCATGATCATCACTTCACCATCAGCTACCTCGCTTCATCTCACTTTCTGTTCAAAGATTTTTTTTTTTTTTTTAAAGAGAATATAACATTTGCTGAGGGAAAAAAATTGGCAGGGGTGTATGCCCCACTATATGCAATGATTTTTGGAATGCAAGGGACCTTTACTTTAGCATTTCTGAATTTCTATAATATTTAAATTTAAATGAGCATGCACGGGCTTTCCTGGTGGCACAGTGGATAAGAATCTGCCTGCCAGTGCAGCGGACACAGGTTCAACCCCTGGTCCGGGAAGATCCCACGTCTCGGAGCAACTAAGCCTGTGTGCCACAACTACTGAGCCTGCACTCTAGAGCCCGCGAGCCACAACTACTGAAGCCCGCACGCCTAGAGCCTGTGCTCCGCAACCAGAGAAGCCACCGCAATGAGAAGCCTGCGCACTGCCATGAAGAGTAACCCCCGCTCACTGCAACTACAGAAAAGCCCACGTGCAGTAACAAAGACCCAACACAGCCAAAAATAAATAAATAAAATAAAAATCAAATAAACGAGAATGCACGTCTTACTTTTGTAAGCAGAAATGATTTTTTTTAAAGAAAGTGGCAAAAAATTATCTTGTTGAAATAAAAATTCTCTACATATAATCTTTATTTTGATAATTTATCTTATAGATATTCATATATCCACTTCCATTAAAGTGAAACAAAATATGCTTATTTCCATTTTTTTCCCCCATCTGTATTTGACTATTTAGCAAATCAATATTTTCCACTTTCTTTTTCCACTGTGTGAAAAATTTACTCACTGATCTATATGAGAGGAAAAACCTGTTTGTAATGTGAAGTAGGTCATTTAAAAGTGAAATCTAAAGATGGGAAGTTGAGAGGAAAAAAAACTGCTGAAAATAGCACTGTTTAACTTAAACAGAAGGGGTAACCTGGTGCCAGGACATAAGTTAATACTTCCAAGGAACAGGAAGAATCCACACAGAGAACCAATTCTAAAATGATCTCTTCGTTTTTAATTTCTTAAGAAGCATGTTCACAGCACACTCTAAGAACACCACACAGCAACAGTTTGCTGCTACTGTCAGAGTATGTCAGAAAACAAAACAAAACAAAATTTAATGGTTAACTGTTTTTAAAATTAGTTCTGTGAAACTTCTGTAAAGCCAATAATCACCAGTCATCTAAATATTTCTTTCATAGTGGTAAACATTTCAGAAACGTAATGAATGCCCCAAATTACACTTCTCTGAAATGCAATTAAAAGTTATACAACAGAAACAAAAATATTTTTCTAGAAAGAATATATTTGGCATTTTTAAATAATTTTAATGTAGAAGCTTTCAAGTGCAAAGTTCAGATTTTTACTTTCTATTACCAGACAGAAAGGTTAGGTCTTTAGTGATTCCAATCTGATTCCAACAATAGGAGGGATGATTCTGTTGCAGTGAATAAGCTTCAATCCTAACAAAGCCAATGTACTTTGGCTGCATTAAGAAGTGGAGTCCAGCCAGTACTAAACATTATTAAAAGTGAGGCCAGATAGTTCAAATTAGTTGGTTAATTTGGTACTCAACTTGTTTTATACATACTTTTCATCATTTGATGATACAATGTTTCTAATTAGCTTGCTATATTTCTCTCAAAATCAATTAGTAAGTATATAGTTTGAGTGAAACGTAAACTGAACTTTGTTTCACTGACTTCATTAAAATATGTCAAACATGGTTAAAGATTCCATTCTGTCCTTCTAGATAATTTACATTTTCATTATAAATGCAGAGCAGCTGCACCGTGAGTTACATCCTAACCATTTCACCTAAATGTAGAAAAGCTGAAAGTTAAATTTAAAAAATTTGGATAGTTGAAAAGTACTTATATATTTCTCTCTTTCAGAAACCGATGATGCCTTTCCTTGCATATGAGTGTGGAAAAGAAGAATTCAGTTCATAATTCAAGATACACACAAAAAAAGTACTTTGCTTATGTCTATTTCTGTCAGCCATTCTGAAACCAAATTTCCATTTATATCAGCTACTAAAGAGAAGAAATTTTCCTTTAGAATCATGGTCACAGTCTGGAAAAAGAATTGAGAAGGGCTAATTTTAGGTAAATAAAATACATGAGGAAAGACGCAACACAAAACAGGGAGGTGAAAAAAGCAAGTAAGTTGTAATAAAAGCCTCCCTTGTAAATACATCTGTCCCTTCCTCCCATATTTGGAAATGTTAAAAATTCTCATCAAAACATTTTATGCCACAAATCCTTAAAATCAGGTTGATTTCAGCTAGATAACCTGTAGCTGTTAAGAATTATATTACCCTATTCATATCATGAGAGGTAGTTGACATTTCAGTCTCTCAATGCCGAGCTAAAAATTCCACATACCTGGCATATGGGTTACAAGGGAAAAAAAGCACAGAAGCACCATTGTACATTCCTCATGTTTTGGTATTTCAAGTCACCCATAACTTCATTTGCTAATGGCAGCTGACAATCACCACTGTGTTAACACTGAAAGCAGTGGATATTAAGTGCTATTCATCGTATAACACTGGCGGACCTCCATCATCTTTCAAAAATGAAGCAGCTTTCCTTCCATTCTTCTGAACGTGATCTTCATTCATTTTCTCCAAAGCTTCTATCTATAAAATTAATATATTAAATCCATTTGTCAAAATCCTACTTCACAGCAATTATGCTTGAGATTGAACCAGTATTTTTACTCTCTTAAAACTAGGCCATTCCTAACGACATTGGCCTTGAATTAGAATTACAGCGTGTGACACATATTACAGTGGGTCACATACATGTATGTTTTTACTTGATTGTATTACCAGGGTTGATGTTTAGTGTCTTTATCAAGCTAGCAATTGGCATCAGATATGTTTTACTATATAACCTATACAGCTTTCAGGGAACAAGAAAAAGGAAATTCCAAAGTTGATTCAACAGCAGTAACACCCAGTAACTGTACAGAGCAACTGTACTGAACTAAAGGCTGGATTTACCATCTTCCTGTTACTTCGCTTCTGGCCTTAGACTCCAGCACAGCTTGGCCAAATTCAAGTCAATATGGGGATTTCTGGAACAGACTCTATAATCATTCTCTGCTTTGGCAGGTTGCTGGGAATAATTAGCTGCTGTTTCACTTTTCAGTTTTTGTTCAATTTTAAGAGAACTTCCCCGGAGGTATTTTTTTTTGTATTGCTCTGTAGGTCCATATTGTAATGACTGGGTATTTCCAAGGATGGCCACTGCTGAGTCTCTGTATTCAGTTAAAGGCAGGCAGGGACCAAGTGTTACTGCTTTTTGTGTCACCCAGAGTGTTCACCGGTCAGGGAAAAAGGCATATACTGGAAATGTGTTATTTGTCCATCTCAACCAAACTATGAACTTCTTGAAGAAGTGTTTTGCTGTTATGTTTATCCTAGGGTTTAAGCCTGGAAAAGAAGGATCAAAAACAGTATCTCAAGGAAGGAAAAATCTCTAATTAATTTTGTTTTTGAGGGGATGAGAGGATAAACTTAGCTCTGGTTTTCATTATCTACTCTATCCAGGTCCCCACTAACAGCAAGGTGAAAAACAGCCTTATAACACTTACCTCAGCTAAGAAATCAGCTTCATTATCTGCTGAGATGTTTAAGCCTGAAACGGCATTGAAGAGTTCCCGTTCACTAAGGGCTTCCTTTACGCCGCCTTTCTGGAAAAACTAGTAAAGAAATGTAAGAAAGTCAGCAGACTTATTAGCAAGGTTCTCCTAGAAACAACAACAACAAAAAAAACAGGGAATAGTGTACTTGTAAAACGCCAGTGAATTCCTTCCATAATTTTTAAGCTACAGATGTTTCCAATTCAAGTATAACTACACTCAGGTTCTACTTGCTTACTGTCCTCTCACACATCTGGGCTGTCGTCTAGATTTAGTAAGTTTGTCATATTGCACCTTCCATAGCTATGTATGAGTGGTATATGTAAAATTGCTTGGCATTGCTTTGAATGAGTAGACACAAAATAATCACTAAATCCCATGAATTAAAATTTTCCAGTAGGCTCAGAAAGTATTTCCAAAATAAAGTTGTTCTGTCATATTTAGGAAGATCATCTCTATCTGAATCTGTTGCTGACAATTCATTTCCTTTAGAAATAGCAAACAAATGCTTCCCAACTCTGTGATTACTGAGTTTTACCTTCCCTAATCTGTTCACTCTGCCTCAGAGAATGTGGTCAGACTATACCACTAGGAAAACTATTCTTTTAGTATAATAACAATGGCAGTAAGCATGCAGGCTTGCTTCAGGCCAGCTTCCCTTAAAGCATTGTGCATATATTAAATGTCTACTTGACTGCTTAAATATTTAGAACCAAAATAAAAACTTACTCTTGGAAATTTAATTCAGTGGCCCAAATGTGGGGCATGCAATCAGATTCTTGCAAAAAATGAAATCTGACAAATCAATCTTTGTCTCTTTACCTTGAAAGCAACCAGTTAACTAAACCCTTCCTTTAATTTCTAAGAATACAGTCATCTTACTTGCCTTAGGACTGAGAAAAATGTTTGAATATGTTATAGCCCATAAAAAAGACAGTTAGTTTACATGCCTACCTGTGAGACATTCCTACAGTCACGGAACAAGAACTCCAGGCCATGAGGATGGGTTGGTTCTACAGACTGACTGACGTCAATCAACCAGACCTATTTAAATATAGAGCACAGTGATTTCTGTACCTTCAGTAATTTACAAGTCACTTAACCTGAACGTTAAAAAATGCTCCTCACCTTCCCAGCATGCCACAGCATGTTGTACTCACTGAGGTCGGCATGTACGAGCTTACACTCATTATATAACTGCTGCATCAACTGTAAGGAGGCAAGGCAGACATTTAGAAAATGAAGGAACAACTCTAATTTACCTACACAACTAAAATGTCTATGTTACCCAATATTTTCCATAAAGAGCAAAACCAGGGTAAAGAACTTACTTCTTCTTTGTACAGTCTAGGACTGGTTTGTTTGTTTTTTTTTCTACCCTGAAGGAGAGTGTGAGCACAGTGAGACAATGGAAGGGAAGAGCACGTGACACTCTACTTCCCTATCCATGTGACAGCAATGAGATCAGGAGACCAAAGGGTAGTCCTGGAATCCCACATACGTAAGACAGCTATGGTCACTAACCAGGGGACCTAGGCTTATCCTTCATAAAAGGGCAAACATCCCACTGAGAGCTCTATGGAGTGTATACAACTCCAAGGTAAAAAGTACTTCCTGCCAGAGTGGGAAAGAAGTATTCTTCTTAATTAAGCGGCATTATATATTCATGACTGACGGTGACCCCTAGCCTCATAGTAGAAATCAGCATTAATGCTTTGTTTCCCAGCTTTAACAGAATCAAATAGGAAGGGCACATCACTACTTCATCTCTGCCCCAGCCACCCCACAGCCAAAAGAAGCCAGAAAAGTAGGCTTAATTTTCTTTGAATGTTTTCCAACTGAAGGCAGAGAAAGTTGGATTATCTAACTATATCTTAAAAAATTAATTTGGATAATACGTTCATATTCACATCAACTGCCGCATGATATAAGAGTTCCACGCAGAGACTGTTTTAAAAACATATGTTTTGGACTTTCCTCGTGGCGCAGTGGTCAAGAATCTGCCTGCCAATGCAGAGGACATGTGTTCGAGCCCTGGTCCCGGAAGATCCCACATGCCGCGGAGCAACTAAGCCCGTGTGCCACAACTACTGAGCCTGCGCTCTAGAGCCCACGAGCCACAACTACTGAAGCCCACGTGCCTAGAGCCTGTGCTCTGCAACAAGAAAAGCCACCGCAATGAGAAGCCCACGCACCGCAATGAAGAGTGGCCCCCACTCACTGCAACTAGAGAAAGCCCGTGCTCAGCAACGAAGACCCAACGCAGCCATAGATAAATAAATAAATAAACAAAAACAACATGTTTCTCCACTATTCAATTAAGACAAAAAAAAAAAGACAATACAGAGGAACAACAACAATATGAGGAGCATTTCTTAAGCTTGAAGGACCCCAGACTGAATTTGGTTGCTGTCCCAAAGCATAAACAGCTTCCTCAAGACTCCTGACAAGTGCCTCCCAACTCTAATGCCTGCACAGATGGAGAAACCACCCCTTACTACCTTCTTTTCATCATCACTTACTTTCATTGACCAAATCTGCTTCCCTCTAATTCCCCAACAGGAAAGGTATTTCCCTTCACTGTTTCAAAAAGGCACACAAACTAATGAGGCACTATATTTGCTAAATATAGTAACATCAAGTTTTAGTTAATGAAGTTTTGTCAATAATAGCTTCTGGCTTCTATGTCATTAGTGCTAACAACTGAGCCCTCACTTTCTCCACTAAGATTTTCCTAAAACAACTCAAGACATACGCATATTGATATAAAGACAATTCTTCAATATTAACATTCTTTCACAAACTTCAGTTTGTCCTCGTTATATCACCTTACAATAGTACTATTTCAGGAATTTCTTTTCTAGTTTAGAGGAAATATTGTTTGAAGTTGGTGTGTGAATGGTCTGAAAGGCACAACTTACATGAAGAGTTTGATAGTAGGCTTCTTTCATTTCTTCACTGCTGAGCTTTACTTCTTTCAATTTAGGGGCTGGAACTTGATCATAGCCAATAAAAGACATAACCAAAATGTGTTTCTTTAGTAGCACAACTGTTGGACAAGGAATTCCAGCTCTCTGCATTCTATACAGAAAGAAATGATTAAGAATGTAAAGATCAGAAAGAGAGGAAATTTCATTTACTCAACAAATATCTAACGAGGTCCTGCAATGAGGGGGCACTATGTTGTAATCTGGGGAATGTTGGAAGGCAAAGGCAGTAAGAACAGCCTCTGCCCTCACGGAGCCTGCGGCCTGGTGAAAACAACAGACAAGTGAGGAGATGATTACGGCGCAATGTGGTACATGCACTGGCAGAGGTGGGGGTAGGAGGCATCAAGGAAGAAGCAGGCAAATAGGAATTAGCCAGGTTCCAACTGTAGGGAGATGCTGTGGAGATGCACAGAGGAGTCCAGGAGCACAGTCCATGTGGGGAGTGTGTATAAATCAACGCAGCTGGATCATGAGTAGGAGGAAGGGCAATGTGGGTTTAGGCTACAGAGACAGGCAGGCTCCACATCGCAAGATGACTTTGAACTTTACACCAAAGACTATGGGAGCCGCTGAAAAATTTTGAGAAAGGCAGTGATGAGATCTTAGTAATCCAGAAAAGAGATCGGAGGATAGCAAGACCTCTTAGGAAATTATTCTAATTAGAAGTCCTACTAAGTAGAAGACTTTTGCAGCTAATAAATATAGATAATTACTTTTGAAAGCAAACATCTTTAGGAAAAGCAAACTAAAATTAAAAGCTTTCACGGTTCAGATGTGGGCAGGTTTGTATGTAAGAAAGATTATTAATTTCTTGGTTGACAAAGCAAATTCCTTGATAAATTCTGCGTAGAGAATTGAGAAACAAGTCTAATAAATTAAAGCAAAATGCAATTTGACTGGTAAAACCCTGCCCTCACCAAATGAACAAACATTAGATGGAATATACATTTTCTGAAACAAAAAAGGAAATCATTATTTGTAATATGCCTAACGGGAAACTGGAAAAGATAGCGTTTAGATATATGACAAAATATCTGCAGTTGAAAATGACTTAATTTCCCTCAAACTTTACTGAGGAAAGAAAAACAAAATGGATTTTTCATCCTACAAGTATGAATTCAGGTTATATACATGGAAATGTTTTCTTACAGAAACTCGCCTTAAGCACTAGAATTTCAAGGCCTTTCATACTTTCTATAAATGAATTTAAAAGAAAGTGTGGGTTTTTTGCCTGGCTGGTAGGCCTAATACAAACAGGTGATCACCCAAGATGATTTCTAGCACGATGATTTTCTTTACCTTGTGAGATTGTGCATTTCTTTTTCTGCCCACATGCGGATGATCTTACGTGGATTTAGTTTACTGAAGCGATCTTTAAACCTGAAATCATCTTTAATATATTTGTCACGATTCTTAAACTCATTAAGGGTTGTTTTAAATACCTTGATGGCACATTCTGTAGGTATAACTTTACTATCTTCCTTTTCATCCTCCATGCTAAGTGGAAGAAACAAACATTAAGTCAGTTCAAGTTGCCAGATAACAAAACAATTTCAAAATAAAGATTTTATGACATGAAAGTGGATCTGCCTTCTCTGAGAATGTCAAGTCTTGGGTTGGTTTTTTTTTAAGCCTTCAAGTTTGAGGTCTTAAGAAAACCCTAGGTTTTAGCTTTTTTAATAAAACACACTTTCAAATAAATTCTCAACAGTTTTCAACAACCCATAATATAATCTTCATTTAATGACTATGGAATTAAACTTGAGGAACAATGAAGACCTATACACTTTAAAATAGGCTATGGTCTGCCTGGGATGGTTCAGAGGCAAAACTCAATGGAACGAGCCAAAGAGTCTAGACGATGCTTAGGATGCTAATTCAACAGTCCCACAACAGTGAGCCACTGAGAGGGTCTGAACCACGGTGGTGGCAGTGCGAACCAAAGCGGGGAGGTGGAAGGAGAGACAAGATTTACCTTTGAACCTCTGAAGGGATGTTAGTCTGGAAAAGAAAGGAACTATATCTAGAGCACAGAATCTGACTCAAACTCCCAATCCCCTCCTTCTGGGACCATATTTTCCCAGCAGACTCCTCCTCCAGGTAGCCTCAGAAGGCTACAGTACAAACTCTAACTGGTTCTAAGTAACGCCCTCTCTTCCTAACTGCCTTCTCTACCTAAGAAGTGTGACAGCTCCATGGCTTTAGATATCATCTAGATACAGATAACTGCTACATTTCTATCCTTAGTCTTGACTTTCTCCAGAAGTTCAGGCCCATTTATCTCATCCCTACTTGACTTCAGTTGGATGTCGAGAAGGCATCTCAAACATATCATGCCCAAAACAGAATTCCTGATAACTGTACCCTAAACCTGCCTATCCCCAGTCTCTCACCTCAGTAAATGGCACCACCCAGCTGCTCTAGCCAAGAATCTATCCTCTCACACCCCACATCCAATCCAACACAGACTGTCCACTCTCACCTTCGAAACACACCTCACCTTCGAAACCTTCATCAGAGGTTCCCCTGTCCTACAGATAAAAAGCAGTCAACCAGTCACTATGACATCACCCTATTTTATCTATTTGCGTAGCACATATCTGATAGTCCTGGAAGGGGACTGAAGGGAGCGGTGGGGAGGAAGCACATTCTATGAGAGCAGGGACCTTCCTTGTACCATACATTGCTGTAGCCCCAGCACCTAGAAGAGCCTGGAACACGGAAGTTGCACAAATACTTGGTGAATGAATGAACCAATTTTCAGGGAGACAGCCTAGAGATCCTTTACAAGGAAGAAATTCCCAATAATTTAAAGATGTTATAATAAACGTCTTTGGATTTTGAGATGGTAAGTTTCCTGTCACTGAAATAATTTAACCGTAGGTAGATGAGGCCCTATCAAAAACACCACTGGGGCTTCCCTGGTGGCGCAGTGGTTGAGAGTCCGCCTGCCGATGCAGGGGACACGGGTTCGTGCCCTGGTGCGGGAAAATCCCACATGCCGCGAAGCGGCTGGGCCTGTGAGCCATGGCCGCTGGGCCTGTGCGTCTGGAGCCTGTGCTCCGCAACAGGAGAGGCCACAACAGTGAGAGGCCCGCGCACCACACACACACACACAAAAAAACACCACTTAGGAGATCCCTAACTTGGAAGGTCTCTAGGATAAAATCTAATTTGTAAGATTAATCTCGTCATTCTCTTACTAAAAAAACTTCTGTGTTTCTCACTAAATCACACATCCCTCTGCCTAGCTTTTAAGGTCCTCCTTACCAATTTCTGGTTTGCTTACACAATTTTACATCTTATTACCTCTACATATATACCTTCTAATTTCCTCACTGACAAATCTCATCGCCTAAATTTCAACCCTCCCATTTTCAGCACCCCTCCCCCACCCCACTTTTTTTTTTTTTTTTTTTAAAGAATTAAACTTTACAGATAAAGCTGAAGTTCCTTTTGATTATTTACCACCCCTGGTAGTTTCAGTCCCCATTCCAACGCTTTAGAGACAATCACAATCATGAATAGTACCCTTCTAGTCTTTTTAAAAAGATACACACACATACGTAAGTATCCACAAACATACATTTTAAAAAAACCATGTACGTTACATTCTGTATAACTAAAAATTTAAATAGATGCTATACTGTATATATTCTGCAACTAGCTTTTTGCACTCAGTACTGGGGGGTGGGGAGGGTTGTCTTTTTTTTTTTTTTTTTTAACCTATTTTTAAAATCCAGGTTGAGATCCAACTTCATCATGACCTCTTCCTTGAATGTGACCGGCAATGATCTTCTTCTGTTCTCTATTCCTATCCCGAGGTCTCACTTGTCTAACTGCGTACTCTATTATGTATTATCTTTAATGGACCATAACGGTTCTTACTGTAACGTTCTCCTCTTGGCTATACCATAAGCTCTTTGACAATAGAAAACATGTTATACACTTATTCCCTGAAAAATCTAGAACATGTTACTATTCAAATAACTTGATTACTTGGCCAACCTGAGACTGACAGAACCCAGAAGAGCTTTATGGCAGGCAGAACTTAAAATGCCCCCCAAGATTCCAGCCCCTGGTGTACAACCCTGTATAAGCCCCTCCCTTTGAGTGTGGGAGGGATAGCCACTCCCTTGAATAGCTTACATTATATGGCAAAGGTGATGGTATAGTCGTGCCCAGGATTACATTCCATCGTCTAAGACTCAGTCTCAGTAGACTGAAGGGAGAGAGTCTCCCGCTGGTTTTGAAGAAGTAACCTGCTGTATGAAAGGGCTACATGACCAGGACCTGCAGGGGCCTCTAGGAGCTGAGAGCAGCCCCTGGCTGACAGCCAACTAAAAAGTAGAGACCTCTGTCCTACAGCTGCAGGGAACTGAACTGTGCCAAGGGAATAGGAACCCATGTCCAGAAAGGAATGCAGCTCAGCTGACACGCAGATTGCAGCCCTGGGAGAGCCTGAGCAGAGAACCCAGCTAAGCCATGCCTGCCCGAACTTCTGATCAACAGGAACCATGAGATAATAAATAGGTGTTGTTTTAAGTTGCTAAATCTGTGGTAATTTGTTATGTAGCAGAGAAAACTAACATACACTTTAAAAAATATTTACTCTCAGTTGCTGAAAACCGAATGCTCTCTAGCTTTGCTAATTTACAAATGCCAAAGTATAGATTACAATACCAATTCCACCAGAAGGAAAGGGAGCTCATTCATTATATCAAAGCATCATTAAGTAAAACAGAAAATGGAAAAGGCTAAACAAGGCAATTGACAAGAAAAAGAAACTTAAGAGGCCAATACACTCAAAAAAAAAAAAAACTTAACCATAATTAAATAAATGCACACCAAAATATTAAAAAGGTACTTTTCATCTTTCACACTGACAAAAAAAGTATTGTTTGATAAGACTAGGCACTGATGAGGATGAGGGAAACAGGCTCATACTGCTGGTGGTAGCATAAACTGGTTAACTTTCTCATAGGGCAATTTGGTAATACCTACTGACATTCAGAATGTACGCAACCTGAGGATGTGACTAGCTCGTAGAGAAAATTGCAACTGCCCTACCATTAAAATGTAAACACAAATTTGAGATTTCTGGTCTTTGGTGTGACATACAAGAAAAAAATTTTTCTTTTATTTTTAATAAATAAAAGAAATCAAGAAACATTGCTTGCTACAATAGCCAGCTCAGAGGCCCAAACAGTGAGCAAAATCTGGTACTCTCCATTCAATAAGACCTTCTACTATTTAACAGAAAGGGGAAAAAAATGCATGTAGTCTCTGCCCCAGAAATTTCAAATGTTAGGAATTTAGCTTAAGGATTTATTTGCAAAAGCACACCAAAGTATATGTACAAAGATATTCCTATATATTCACAAAGTAGAATGTTCTACTATAAAACTGGTATGATATAAACCAGCAATATAAAAGGATATAAGATATATTAACTGAAAAATGAAGATGCTGAATGCAGAGTATAATCTCTTTTGTACAAACAAAATAAGAAATACATGCATAAAAATTTCTGGAAGGCTAGACTAAAAACTATTAATAGTGGTTGCCCTTAGAGGAAAAACCTGTGGGGCGACAGCTGGTAAGATGAAGGCTACCTTCATTTTAATCCTTTCTGTACAGTTTAATTTCTACCATGAGTAATCTTTCATTTTAAAATAATTTGTGCAATTATGTTTGCCTGGTCTCAGGGAACGCTCAATTGAAATTTGGAAAGAGGGCAACAGAGCTTAAAGCCAGAAAAAAATAAATGTTTACTAAAATTAATATATACCAGTTATTATAAAACATGATTTCATTTACCCCCAACAAAATCCTATGAGGTAAGGGTCACTTTTTAAATGACATTTAGTAAATTGCTCCATATCACGTTGCTTGAAAAATGTTGAGCCATTTTATCCTAAAATTCATTTTATCCCTTTCATTTCAGAACTTAGTATAATTCAATACATGATTATATGTATATGTCTCATTTAGAAAGGGAGACTAGTTAAATAATTAAGAAAAACAGGACTTCCCTGGTGGTGCAGTGGTTGAGAGTCCGCCTGCCAATGCACGGGACACGGGTTCGTGCCCCGGTCCGGGAAGATCCCACATGCCGCGGAGTGACTGGGCCCGTGAGCCATGGCCGTTGAGCCTGCGCGTCCGGAGCCTGCGCTCCACAATGGGAGAGGCCACAACAGTGAGAGGCCCACATACCGCAAAAAAAAAAAAAAAAAAAAAAAAAAAAAAAAAAGAAAAACAAAGACAAGGACTTGACCAATAATTGTTTGAATCCCCTTAAGTATACAATAAATACCTTCTAAACCTAAAAAAAACTAGAATAATCTGTAATCTATTTTAACATTTTTGTTTATAAATAATGTTCAGGTAAAGGAATAGCTGAGCTAGTAAGCCTTGCTGAACTAGTAAGACTTCAAAGCTAAGTAACCAGATGACTTCATATTCCTGGCTTAAGCATGTTCTCTCAACAGCATCCACGTTTAAAATTTTTTCTCTTCCTCATACCATCCTTTACTCAACTAAGCCCTCATAACAAAAGTAAAATGGGTAAGCTCTAAAATGGCATACGATCTTTAAAGACATTTCTTTAAATAATGAAAGCATTATTAAAAGGGTAGGAATTGGTAACTGATCTAAGTATGGCCCTCCCAACCTGGTACCAAAGGGTCCCACAGTGGAAAGACGTGGGTTTTGAGTCAAACTCAGGTTCAGATTTTGCTATGCCACTTACAGCTGCCTGTATGTTATGGTATAATTACAATAATGTGAAAAATAATATATTCATAGAAAAAAGACTGGAGGAGTCTACAACAAAATTATTAATGGTTATCTCTGGATGGCAGAATTGGATGATTGTGGTTTTGTTTTGTTTTTTTTTTTGGCTGCACCGCACAGCTTGCAGGATCTCAGTTCCCTGACCAGGGATTGAACCTGGGCCACAGCAGTGAAAGAGCTGAATCCTAACCACTAGACCACCAGGGAACTCCCCTGGTTGTGTTTTTCTTTACACATCCCTATATTGCTGAGACTTCCTACAACAACACTTTAAAAATTACTGTTTGCCATGCAGAATGAACTTTGATTTTGTATAAATCCATTAATATCAGGGAGAAGGGGCTAAGCTTTTGTTGATATGATGGTATTGTATTTTGCTCATTTACCTCCCTCCGTATGCATGAAAGACAACAGATTCCTTTCCTGTACTAATACAGCCAGTGATTGTCTCCAACATTCCACAGTTGACCATTTTATACAGAAGTAAACGTGTCTTCGGATCAACTGCTTTTTCCTACAAAAGATAAAGCACTGTAAGTGAAAATAACTGGTAATCACAAAACATTTTCTGAGCCATTTCTAGTATCTAACATTCAAAATATATACTTTTTTTTAACCTTTATTATTAATTTACCTAGGTGTATATACAACAGGCTCTTAAAAGAGTGCTGTCGAGATACAATTCATTTCTGTAACTCTAATGTCTTTGAAAGTGAATATCTAAAAGAACCATTAAAAATCAGACTTTAGTTTAGTCAAAATTTTATCTCCAAAGTTTAAATAGCTCTCCTAATGTACTTACCATTAGTTTGTTTTTCTAAAGGTTTAAAAATTATTCTCAAGATATTATATACTATCTTTGTTAAGGTAAAACATTGTAGACTATTAAGTTATTATAAATATGTCATGACAGGAAACAACTTTTCATACGCAATGTAAACTACACAGTCCAAATTAATTATGACCACTGAAATGTTAGTTTTGAATAAGTGATTAATAACCACTACATGAAATCTGAAAAGTCAAATGGCAAAGCTACTTGGGTTTTATTTACATCTTTGATTTGAAAAGTCAATCTCATGAAAAAAACATCAAACATGAAGTTTTATCTTGTTCTTTCTCTGAACATGAAGTTTTCTAATATGAATCTTTCCACTAAAAAAACAGAAACAAAAACGTTAAGAATACTGACTGCAGTAGAATGCTCCTTTTTCTCATGGAGGCGGGCACTTCGACGTTCTTCTGAGTAGGCATGTTGTTTTAAAGCATTGAAAACATGGTTTGATAGTTTTAAATCCATTCCAATTCCATCTCCTACCTGAAACCCAGGTGCAAACTGCCAAAAAGAAGAAGAAAAATTAGCATCTGAGTACTTTAAAATGGGGAAGTGAAAACAAAAAACAATGAGAAAATCAGTTTTACATGGATTGGGTTTTCTACTCAATAGATAATGCTATGAAAGCAGAACCCACAGGTATTACAGAGGAAAAAAGCAAAATAACTCACTGGTAAGCCCAACAGAAAGGGAAACAAGGCTTTTTAAGAAACTGTATCCCAAAGGAAGGGAAGGTTTATTTTTATTTTTTATGTTTTTTTTTTTTTTTTTTTGCAGTACGCGGGCCTCTCACTGTTGTGGCCTCTCCCGTTGCGGAGCACAGGCTCCGGACGCGCAGGCTCAGCGGCCATGGCTCACGGGCCCAGTGGCTCCGCGGCATGTGGGATCTTCCCAGACCGGGGCAAGAACCTGTTTCCCCTGCATCGGCAGGAGGACTCTCAACCACTGCGCTACCAGGAAAGCCCCAGGAAGGTTTATTATATGCATAGAAAACATCCAAACACATCTAAAAACTAAGGTATTTTAGCATATGCTTTGAACATATGCTAAAATACCTTATGCTTTTACATCAGACAAAGGATACATTATATTTTGAAATCATACCAAAAAAAAAAAAAATTTTCATAGTCAATTATTTTTGAAGAGTGGGTTAAAATCACAAGCTATGCCCACACCGTGACAATTATGTCCAATACGGAAGCCACTAGCTACATGTGGATATTTAAATTTAAATTGATTAAAATAAAATTAAAAATTCAGTTCCTCAGTTGTACCACCCAAATTTCAAGTGCTCAATTGTTGAATATGGCTGCCATATTAGGCAGCACTGACACAGAACATTTCTATTATCACAGAAGGTTCTACTGGACAGGGTTGTCCTAGAGTCAGATCTGGATTATTTCTAGAATATGTTTACTTAACAAGTATTTGTATTCTAAAGCCTAAATGTTTTATGTTAACCACGATAATTACGAAGGAGGAAAAAATGCCATTTTTCTTTTTCTCCTTTTTTTTTTTTTTTTGCGGTATGCGGGCCTCTCACTGTCGTGGCCTCTCCCATTGCAGAGCACAGGCTCCAGACGCTCAGGCTCAGCGGCCATGGCTCACGGGCCCAGCTGCTCCGCGGCATGTGGGATCTTCCCGGACCCGGGCACGAACCCGTGTCCCCTGCATCGGCAGGCGGACTCTCAACCAGTGTGCCACCAGGGAAGCCCTCTCCTATTTTTTAAAAATTACATTGTGTTTCTGATTTTGCAGGGGTAGTTCAGGCACAAGATAAAAAATTCAAAAATTATAACAGGGTATACAGTAGAAAGTATATTTATCTCCCATTCTTATCCCCCAGTCACCATTGTTATCTATTTCTCAGGTATTTTATGGAAAATAAGATGCTGAAAAGTAAATGTTACTTTCAGAAGAACCATTTCTTAATTTTAGAATCAATGTAAATCAAACTAGTTTTCTTAATACTGATGTAGGATTTTATTCTGAGGTACATTATATTCTCATTAGTGGCTCAGTTTCCACGGTGTTGCTATACTGTCATCTAAAATATCTTTAGAAAGGAGGAAGGATATTTTTAGAAATTTAAAGATATTGTATTTAGAATGCTATGTTTTTAACTTATTCTAATAAAACTTTTGATTCAGAGTAATACTTCTGTAACTTACATTTTCCATTCTGGCTGTATTCTTTCTCCCACATACTACTTCATCATGTTTGGTGGTAATGTCTTTTCCTTTTCCAATAAAACCCTTTTTGGGAGTAGGAACTGGTTTTGCTAAAGGCGATTAAGACAAGCCAAGTATGTAAAAATAGCAAAGACTAAATTGCTGCATTCACTATTATCTGAAAAAGATATTTGAATCTAATAGTAAATTACCAAATGAGATTCAAAGACAAATAAAAAATACTTAGTCTTCCTACATCCCCATTCTATGCCCCCAGAAAATAAAAGCACTGATACCTGGTCTGTAGGGATCATCACGAGTATCCTGCCAGTCAACCTCATCTTCAGAGCTATCACTGTCTTCATAAGGATGTACTTTTCGATAATTTTCAAAGGAAATGGAAACTTAAAAGGCAAAAATGGTTGAAGATTTATTTAGGGGCACATTACAAGCATTTTCTACCACCCGATGGAGTTGACACAATAAGGTCATAGTACCTTTGCTATCTCCATTGAATTTTTTTTCTTCACGCCTAAGCTGTGCATCATATTCTCTGTCAAATTCCATCTGTAGCATCTGAGCCAGCATTAGGTCGCTGGAAGTGTCAATGTTTTCTCCAGTAATAAATGGTCCTTCAGCAACGCTATTCAAAATAAGGCAGTATAGACTAATATAATGTGCTTGTGTAAAGAGACGCCACCAGTTATGGGTGAGATGTGCCTTTTCAGTGTTAACTGTATTGAAGAAACAATGGAAAAGAACTTTACCAAACCCTTCACCCTCTCCTGCCCAGCTGCCCTCTGACCAATAGCAGGCACCTGTGAAAGCACCAACTAGGATTAGGAGAGCTTCAAGAGAAAGCTAAAGGGCCTATAATAAAAACCAAACAGACCCAAAATTCATTCGTTCTGTGTTCTGATCAAAGGAGAGATAACATATATATGAAAAGATAAACAACAAACATTTGATCAAAACTGTACCCTACTTCATTATTTTTTAATCTATTTGATAACAGAGTTCAACTGTTGCAATGACTAAAACCCAGAGAAACAGAGTGGTTTGCCCAAGATAATACTGAAAACTAGTAACAAAATTAGGACCAAAACCCATGTATCAGTGAACTCCCAATACAGTGCTCTTTCTATTGCACTGCTTTTCTAAATGTATTTCTGAATCATTTGTCATGACAATCACTAATCAAATCCTAAGACTGTTATAACAAGCTGCTAGATAAAATAGAGTCTCTATGAATTTTACTCACACAACTTCAGGAAAAGCGGCAGCTTCTTCTTCCAGCTGCAATTCTTTAGCCAACTGTTCACTCATTACATCAGACAAAGAACAAGATATTGTATTTTGAGGGGTAGCCCATGGACACTATAAAAAAAAAAGGCAATTCTATTCATAATAATGAACTTAAAGTACTTTCCAAACTTGGAAATAAGGTTATCTTTTGAGAATTAGACTATCTAAATCAACTCAAAAGGAATGCTTACCTTTTTTGCAGAAATCATCTTAAAAGGAAAAATATATCCCAGCTCAAATCTAATCAAAGAGAAACCTAAACTACGACAGCCAAAAGCACTCTCCAGCCTGCTTGGTGGGTATGTCCTTACAGTTGAGGGGAAGCACAGGCTACTCTAGCATCACCGACTAGCCAATGAGTTCATGTAATGCCCCTTGTTCTGACTCCATGCTCACCGAGCAACCTTCTGCTTATAGTTTGGCTTCTGGGTAGATCCTCTTACAGGAACAGGCTATATACCAACTACCACAATTCAAAGCCCACTTAGAAGTTACACTTCCTTCTAATTTAAGCAGTAAGTCTTCTACATGTAAAAAGTGTGTGGCAGACCCTTTCAAGACACCTTGGAATATGCGAAAATAAAAACAGCAATACCAAACAATGAATCCTATATTTCTGAACTTTGGAAGCTGAGAAATATTCTTGAAACAATACTACTAGAGCAAAGTAATACTCTGTGAGACTCTTCTAGAGGAGCCAGCCACTCAGCCCTCCTCAATGGCATCACTATCTCAGCCCTCTTGAAATACGTACAAACCGTAGGTTTACTTCACAATTCCTAATTTTTGAGGGGGCAGGCTTTACTTAGCAGCAGCAAATGATTCCATTTGATAGTCTGGTGATTAAGACCATTAATAATGAATAAGATGTCTAAGTATCTCTTGAACCCGCCCAGCTCTCTATCCC
Organism: Delphinapterus leucas; assembly: GCF_059928025.1. Lineage (NCBI taxonomy): Eukaryota > Metazoa > Chordata > Mammalia > Artiodactyla > Monodontidae > Delphinapterus > Delphinapterus leucas. Next base: position 39,822,908 of record NC_143142.1, on the reverse strand, counting down.
CTTTCCGGTATCATCCTCCCATCACCGGGCTACTGTAAGAGCCTCCTAACTCATCTTTCTGCTTGCTTCCATTCTCCACACCACAGCGTAATGGTTTTTCTAAAACGCAGATCTGATTGGTTCAGTTCCTTACTTAAAGCTCTTTATTGTTTTAATGTTTCCCGCTGCCTTTAGGATAAAATCCAAACTCATTGCTTAACTGTTACTGAGAGTCTAATTTAGAATATAGCATATGATGGTAAGTGTTTTGGCCACAAATTTGTTTAATTAAGTTTAGCCAGTACAGGCCCTCTAGTTGGTCTACGGGCCTGCTGGAGTGACTCCCAGGGATAACTGGGCAACTTACCCTTGCTCAAGTTCCATAACGTTGAGGTTTAGGGATTTATTCGGTTCAAACTGTTAGGGTGAAGCACATAAGGGTGATAAATGATCATTATATTTATGCCTAAGTGAATCAGAATCAAGTTTTATCTAGTCTCACCCTAAGACTGGTGAGATGCCCCCAACCCCCACCTATACTAGCCTATTGCAGAACTGTTCTCGCCTTGTATAAGGCCAGGCCTGGAAACAACAGGAAGGTTTCCTCATGGTGTGGTATGACTTCACTGACTCAGATCTTGTCAGCAACTAAGCACTCTCCTGGTGAGGATTTTGAGGTCTGTAATCTTGAAGCTCTCTGTAATCTGGAGAATATAGCTAATCTTTTGGCCACATGACTCTCCTGACTTGCTTCTGCATCTTCTAGGTAGAAGATAAAATGCTGCCTCTTACCTAGAAATGCTTGGTCTGATCAAAGTCCAGGTTCCAAAAGGCAAATAACTGTATTCTCCAGCTCAGAACTGTCAATCACATTTTGCAATGACTAACAGTAGCATAACAGGCACCACGGGGATACTCTCTATATTGGCTAAATACACCTAACTTACATAGATTAAGTGACACACTGGAGTAGTTGCAATATCATCCCCATTTTATAGATTCAGAAACTGAGACACAGAAAAGTTTTTTTAACCCAAGATAACACTGTTGATGGAAGTGCTGAGATTTGAACCAAGGCAGTAGGGCTTAAGAGTGTTTTGCTATACTGCTTCCCTAAGCACCTTGTCCTGGGATGGGAGAAGCAAACTGCTGTACTGCCTGCAGTCTAAAATCCAAATTTCTCAGTAAGGAATGCCCTTCACAGCTTGACCTAATTTATCCTTCCAGTCTTGACTCTCACCTATCCTAGACACTGGCAACACTAATTAAATGCTAAATATGGCATACTTTCACCCTTCCACGCCTTTCACCCCTCACACATCCCCTTCTCTCTCAAAGGTTTTTCTTCCTTCTCTATTTCACCCAATTAAGTGTCAGCTCTTCCATAGGGTTATCTCAGTTTTATCAGACAAAATTAGATCCTTTCTTTTATCTTCCCATATCAGTATTAGATAGTTAAATGCATCAGCCACAACACAGCAAGAGCCCCTCGAAGGGCAAGGTCTTCTCATTCTCAGAGTCCAGTGTAGAGCTTCAGACATAACGAGGCATTCAAGTATTTACTGAACAAGATGTGCCAAAAGGAAACCTGGAGATATCTCATGGAACAGCCAGGCTGTGCCTAGGCAGTAGAGGTCTGGTGCCTTTCTACACCCCTCCTATTTTAAAGTCCTTCTCTCCACCTTGCAGTCAGCCGCTTTGCCCACCCATTTCTTTTCTTTTGTTTTGTTTTTGGCCGTGCCACCTGGCATACGGGATCTTAGTTCCTCAACCTGGGATGGAACCCGTGCCCCCTGCAGTGGAAGCTCAGAGTCTTAACCACTAGACCACCAGGGAAGTCCCTGCCCACCCACTTCTGATGCTTCTACTCTCTTGCCAGCAGTCAATCATTTCTAAGGTGTTAAAACACCAGCGGAAAATCTCTCAGAGAGGCAAAAATGAGAGGCAGTAACTGTGTTATTTTGTGGCAGAGATTTACCTACCCCCAAGATAGACTGAATCAGAAAGGGAAACATGCAGAGACCAAGAGGGTACCAAGACACCCTAACTGCCCACTCCTACTGACCTTGCTCCTCGGAGCCTCAGACTCTAGAGCTGTACTTCCCTGCACCTCTGCTGACCGGCTCAGCTGGGCAACCTCACACTGAGACAATTTCCTTGGGTGGGATAAATAAATAAAGACTTCCGAAAGTGTGCCAACTTCTATACTTTGAAATCAAATCCAAACTCTTCAAACCAGTAGCCAAAATCCCTCCATAAAATGTTCTGGGCTGGAGGGAGAGCTGCTGGGCAGGGACAATCCTCCACAGGCACAAGTGGTTCACCACCCTGGGGGGGGCTTAGAAAAGGCACTGGGGGCTCCTCCCACAAATGGGCACCAGTGGATGTACGGAGGGGAATCCTGTGTCGTCATCTTGCAACTCTTCAGTAAGTCAAACACTCCTTGTGAACAGAGAAACTCTGTCAAATGTTCAAATAATAATAAATCTAAGGAGATAAGAGTAAAAGGCCCTTCATCATCTTGCTCTATCCCAGCGATCCAACGTCCTTTCCCACTACTCCCTTCACCAGCATAAACTTCCCACTGCATCAAGATCTGATAGAAAACTCCACACAATCCTTTCCAGTTAGTTATTCTGCTTTAAATGACATCTATCAAGCCCATCACTAGCTCCCTGATTCCGGTTTGCTGAAGACCCCTCACCAACCTTATTTTCCTCTCCTCTGGGAAACTGCCACCACTAAACTCAGCAACTTGGGGTCATCACAACCACCATTCTCCCACATCTGGCTGGCTGCAGATTAGTGGGAAATCATTCCCCCTTCCTTCTACTCCTAAAGATGCATCCCCAGCTGCCCATCCCACTTTTTTTTTTAAGGTTTTACCGCACACAACTATGGGGAAACGATCAAGTAAACTGAAAAAAAAAAAAAAAAAAGCAAACATGAAGGAGGCACATAATAAAAAAAATTCAGTCCTCAACTTGAAGCAAGTCAACAGAACCATAACCCCACAGAAAGGTCCCTTTTCTGCTCATGCATGCAGGTAGAAGACATAATCTAGGCAAAATATTTAAGTGGGTAATTTTACTTCTCACAACAAGGATCTCTGCAAAACGTGATCTGGGTCTGTACAACAACACTAATTTTTTTTTTAAACTTTCAATTTTAGAGTATTTTTAGATTTACAGAAAAATCACAAAGATTGTATCGAGAGTCCCCAGATACCCCATACACAGCTTCCCTGTATTAATACTGTACGTTTGTCACAATTAATGAACCAAATCATTATTATTAACTAAAGTGCATACTTCATTCAGATTTCCTTAGTTTTCCCCTAACGTCCCTCTTCTATTCCAGGATACCTTCCAGGATACCACGTAGCATTTAGCTATCATGTCTCCTTAGGCTCCTCTTGGCTCTGAGTTTCTCAGACTTTGTTTTTGGCGACCTTGACAGTTTTTTTTTTTTTTTTTGGGTTTTTTTTTTTTTTTTTTTGCGGTACGTGGGCCTCTCACCGCTGCGGCCTCTCCCATTGCGGAGCACGACGCCTAGGCCCAGTGGCCATGGCCCACGGGCCCAGCCGCTCCGCGGCACGTGGGATCCTCCCGGACAGGGGCACGAACCCGTGTCCCCTGCATCGGCAGGCGGACTCCCAACCACTGCGCCACCAGGGAAGCCTGCGACCTTGACAGTTTTGAGGAGTACCACTAATCCATTTGTTACAGCTCTTTCCAACAGAGCTACACACTTCCTCACTTTTGCCTACAGTTTGTCAATTCTCCCTGCTTGGAATACTCCCTAAAATTCTTTGTTCATAACAGCAGTTTGGGATTTTGTAACTGGGGACCCCAAGTCCCTTTCAGGGTGTCTAAGAGGTCAAAATTATTCTCATAATAGTTCTAAGATAGTTTTTGTCTTTCCCATTCTCATTCTCTCAAGAGTGTGGAGTGAGGTTTTCCAGAGTCTGTATCAGATATGATGGCAGCACTCTGGTGGCTACTAGAATGTGTGCATGTGTATTCTTATGTTTTCTAAAATTTTCAAAGGTAGTAAGTAGGCTGAGGATATAAATGTGCATTTTAAACTATTATATATAGGATGGATAAACAATAAGGTCCTACTGTATAGCACAGGGAATTATATTCAATATCCTGTGATAAACCATAAAGGAAAAGAATATAAAAAAGAATGTATGTTGGGCTTCCCTGGTGGCGCAGTGGTTAAGAATCCACCTGCCAATGCAGGGAAAACGGGTTCAAGCCCTGGTCCAGGAAGATCCCACATGCCACGGAGCAACTAAGCCCGTGCACCACAACTACTGAGCCTGAGCTCTAGAGTCCATGAGCCACAACTACTGAAGCCCACATGCCTAGAGCCCGTGCTCTGCAACAAGAGAAGCCACCGCAATGAGAAGCCCACGCACCGCAACGAAGAGTAGCCCGTGCTCGCCACAACTAGAGAAAGCCCGTGCGCAGCAACGAGGACCCAACACAGCCAAAAATAATAAAATAAAATTTTTTTAAAAAGTATGTATATGTGTAACTAAGTCACTTTGCTGTACAGATGAAATTAAACACAACAATTGTAAATCAACTACACTTCAATATTTTTTTAAATGTGCATTTTTAGAGATTAACTCAGTTTGTTCTTAGTGCGTCTACCGTGCTCTTATTACCCATCTTCAATTATGCCTGCTATAATCTACATATTTGTTAGGACAGACTTTCATCATATACTTCAACTAACACATATCACAACAGATTGAAGAAAAAAGGAGCTATGAGAATCCAGCTGTTTTCTATTAAGTCAGACATTAAAGAGATTTGCAAAAATACAAAACAATACTACTCTTCACTAATTTTTTGTTTTGTAAAATAGTTTTTTTAAATATAAAAATGTTATTTATATTAACATAATCACTTAAACATTTTTTTCAATATCTCAGTTTTAATTTCTGATATGACAAATATCAATAGATATAACCAATATAAACAAAAATTCTTGGAGTCCTCAATGTTTTTTAAGAGTGTAAAGAAGTCCTGATGGAAAAGTTTTGAGAACTGCCAGCCTTTAATATTCTTTCCATTTTCCAAGACTTTCCTCAAACCTCTACCTCCTCCACAAAGGCTTCTATAATCACTTCAGTCTTTCAAGAGGTTAGAGAAGGAAATGATTAATACTTGTAGCATCTTTCTATTTGTTTTGCCTATGAAAATGCTGTCTTCTCAACAGAACACCAATAAACCCCAAGATGATTTTTTCTTGAACAGTGAAAATGAAATTTTATAGTTCTGATGATGTACACCTAAATGAAAATATGACTGATATCAAATATTTTATTACTGAATTCGTTTTGTAAGTTTGTTCTGAGGTTAGGTATTCTAAGCAACGTTTGTTTCATCTGACATTTTTACTAGCTTTATACATGCTTACCTGGAGGAATTTAACACGTAAAGTATATATTTACTAGTATCTCTCTACTGATTTCATCCTTTTATGTCTACTGATCTTGGCCTTGTAAACAAAGCCTTGATAGAAAAAAATACGCAAAGTAACACATAGATGTAACCACATTTGCCAATGGAATGTCTGATTCTCTCTACGGTTATATGAGAACTTTTATAAAAATTTACCTAAAAGCTTTACCTAAACGCTACTTATTTCCCCCACTTTCTGTTAAGACCTAGTCTGAAGATCTAGTAAGAGTCATGAGTGACCCTTCATATGGAACAAATGTTCTGTGTTAGCATGTAAAGAAGTGCATGAAATGGGTAAAGGTGGTCAAAAGGTAGAAACTTCCAGCTGCAAAATAAATAAGGCATGAGATGTCATGCACAGCATGGTGACTATAGTTAATAATCCTGTACTATATATTTGAAAGTTGCTAAGACAGTAAACCTTAAAAGTTCTCATCACAAGGAAAAAAATTGTAATCCTGTATGTTAACTAGACTTATTGTGGTGAGCATTTTGCAATATATACACATATCGAATCATTATGCTGTACACCTTAAATATGTTGTTATATGTCCATTAAATCAAAAAAGAACCATTATGGAGTTAAAAAACCTTCACAACCTTAATTTGAGGAACACAAAATCCCAATTGACCCACTTTTGCTTTCAAGTAAACCCTCCATAAAGTAGCAAAAGAATCTTTTCAACCTTCTAATGAAAGTATCATGAAAACAAGCAGCCTGAAACCAGAAACCAAATGTGAAATAAACATTTTAGTTGGCCATTACAGGGAAAAGCTTAAACGTTAAAACCCAGGTAAATGAGAATTTCATAACCGTCTCAACAGTATGTAAACACTTGAGAATTAGCCTGGAGCCGAGGGAGGGTGCGCCTGGATTTATCTTTTACTACTTCAAAAACAAGAAACTGCCCAAGTAGGATAACCACGCTTGCCAAGTTAAGGAAACAGCTTCCTAAACCACTTTTCTGTAGGGCTTTCTGTGTATAACTGGCCTGATTCATGTGGCCGGTGAAAAACAAGTTCGTGCTTGTTTTCCGTCAAACGTCAGCACCTTTAAGCGAGTCCTGCCCAAACATTTGTTACAGAGATTCAGAAATCAAGGTGTAGAACTAGACAGAGACTCCAAACCGCCCAGGGTGGACTTTGGTTGCCTGTGCCCCTTCCCTGCCTCTCCCACCCCGAGCCCCGCAGCCTCGCCGCCCGTCCCCCGTTCCGAGGTGGTCAGGGTTCCGCCCAGAACTTCCCGAATCGCCTGCGGAGCCGCTTCTGCGCCTGCCACCCTCTCCGGGCCCTCCGAGAGGACCAGCCCAGGCGACTGTGGCAGGTACGTCAGTCCCGACCGCCACTCACCTTGCTGGGTGCCCAGGCCGCTGCCGGCCCGGGCTCAGGGGATGCCACTCCGACCAGATCCATGTGAGGGAAGAAGTCAGCGACGAGAACAGAGCAGAGAGGTGGCAGGACCGGGAAGCAGCCTCCGCCGAGGAGACAGGCAGTGGGGTAGGGGCGACGGGGTGCTGGTGCCTGAGCTGAGATGACAGATGGCGGCTACAGCGCCGGCGGCGGCAGCCGCGTCCGGAACTAGACCTCTTCTCTTCCGCCGTTTACGCTGGAATGCTAGCTTCCGATTGGCCGCCGCCCCGGGCTCCGCGTTGGGTCACCGTTCCCCGCCCCCGGCGGACCGCACTTCCGGTCGCTGCCCAGCGCTCGGGACTGGTGGTGGCGACCGCCCTTGCCCGGGAGAGCAGCGGATGGGTGTGGCTTCCGCTGGCCAGGCTCTACCCTGACCCTGAACCGCCTAACCGGTTACCCGAGAGGGCAGCTGCATCTCGTTGAACGGAATTCGACTGCGTGGAGTATAAATAAACAAGCAAATCAGGCTCTCTATTCATGCATTATTTCCCGGGTGAATTCTAAATTGGGATGGTATGGGAGACAGAAAATGGCAGGTTTAGAGAGGAGAGACTGAAGAAGACGGTCGGATTTTGTTTTTATTGCAGTTGTCGGAAGGAGGCGGGGCGTGGAATGTGAACTTTTTAAAATGTGTTATGTAACTTTGAGCAAAAAGAGAACTGCATAATAAAAGGTTTTGTTTTTGGTTTTGTTTTTGGCCCCGCCCCGCAGCGTGTGGGATCTTGGTTCCCCAACCAGGAATCCAACCCACGCCCCCTGCATTGGAAGCACAGAGTTTTGATTCAGTATTTTATAGGGAGATTTTCATAAAGTGACCAGAAAAATCCCGAATAGGTAAATCAATGAAGACAGAAATCAGACTGGTGGTTGCCAGGGAATGGGGTGGGGAGGAGGGAAACGGGGAGTGACTGCTTAACGGGTAAAGGGTTTTCTTTTGGGGTGATAAACTGTTTTGGAACTTGATATCAGTTGATAGTTGCACAACATCGTGAATCTGTTCAATGCCACTGAATTTTACACTTTGAAATGGTTAATTTTATGTTAAGTGAACTTCACCTCAGAGAGAGAGTGAGTGAACTCCTTAAGGGTTTTAAGGGTAGAGCAGATGCAGGTTATTCCCAGATCAGAGGAAACCACAGTGAAACAATGGTGAGGATGAGGTCGGGAAGCTTAAGGGAGCAGGGTAAAATGCCAGCATGTTAATGGGTGATGCACATGGGCCTTGAAATTACCCAGCAAGATGGCAGGGCTTGGGGTGGAATTGGAAGAGTGTGAGCAGGTGCTGGTCTTCAGAAGATGTGCAGATTGTAATCCAGAGGGGTTGGTAGATGCTGCTGCTAGGGAATCTTAGAGACAGTGACAGCGGGATGGGCAGAGATGCCAGAGGAGAGCCGTATTCCTGAGGCAGCAGGAATCATGTTTTGGGAGCTGCACTGGAGAGAGCAAAGAGTACAGACCCTCTCCCCTGCCTTGCACACTAGACAAAAATGAATAGTCTCAGAGGACACTAAGGTTTTACTCAAGACAGGGAAGAGAGAGGGCGGGCTGTGGGGACAAGGGAAGTTTATTCATCCTGAGTTGGAGTTCCAGGTTAGAACAGAGTTTGTGGGTTAACAATTTTAATGGTTGTGTGTCAACAGTTAAGGTATATACCTGATGCCACCAACTATGTGCTCCTTCAAAAGGACAATAGAATTTTACAATACTTACAGTTTACATTTACAAATGTTATTAATAGGAAAAATGGGGTTTACCAACGACAGCATGTTATCTGTTTGTTTAGTCCTATGCTATTTAACAGTGAGTTCTTGAATGGTGTAACGGCCATTTTGCTGTGAAGTGGAATAAGCACAATGTTTAAAAGATTTAGTTCCAGTTTTTACTCCTATCATCTCTGTTGATAAACTCGCTGGTGATCAACAGAGATGAAGCTATTCTAGAATTTGCACTGCCTCAGCACGTGGAATCAGCAGATTCTTCAGTCTCTAAAGGGAACAGAAATAAAGCTCTTTAGTCTTTATTATTGAAATTAGTTAAGTCTATTTTGCAAGTACCTGTTTCAGGCAATCTACAAATATTTACTAACTGCCTAGGATATTCCTAAAGTCCTGTGGGAGAAAAATAGAACTGTGAGATACGGTTGGAGAGATAACATATTCACATAACAACATTGAATGATAATACAAAACTTCTGTCTCGAAAGTGTGCATGATTAATTGCCACATGACAGCTATAGACAACAAATGTTTCAGGATTCATTGTGGGTTGATGAGATGTGGAAAGGCTTCATGGAGGAGGTGTTATCAAATTAGACCACGAAGTTTGGAGAGAAGCTATAAAGCTAGTTTAGCTGGAAGGAACAGTATAAGACTAGTGTAAGGATAGGAAAGTCCATTATATGTTTAGTGATGACTCAGTATTTTCATAAGGTTTCTAGAGTGGGATTTTATGGATATAGGTCAGTTAGGTTCAGTTGGGACACAGTGGTTTTTGAACGTTATGCAACCCAGTGCCATTTTCTTTCTTTCTTTTTTTTTTTGGCCAAGCTCTGGGGCTTGTGGGAGCTTAGTTCCCCAACCAGGGATTGAACCCAAGCCCTTGGCAGTGAAAGCCAAGACTGCTAACCACTGGGCTGCTAGGGAATTCCCCATTGCCATTTTCTAATAACAAATATTTTGTTCTCTTTACTGCACATTATTTTCTTTAAATTGATGTAATGTTCTGACTATAAAGGATAAACAAAAGGTGAATAATTTTAATAAAATACATGTACTTGATTCCACTTAGATAAGGTATCCAAAGTAGTAGAAAGAAAGTAGAATGGTGGTTCCCAGGAGCTGGGAGAGCAGGAAAAGAGGAGTTGTTCAGTGGGTATAGAATTTCAGTGTAGCAGGATGCAAAAGTTCTAGAAATCTGTTGCACAACAATGTGCATGTAATTAACACTACTATACACTTAAAAATGGTTAAAATGGTTATATAACAAATTATATGTTGTATATTTTTAATACAATAAAAATGTGAACTTGAATATGTAAGTATGTCTAAGAGTGGATTTCTTTTCATTTGGTTTGCTCAGGATTCACTGTATCTGAGGATTCATGCCTTACATTAGTTCTGGGAAAAAATGCCTCTCACGTTCTATGTATCCTCTTTTTACTGAATTCTTTTTTTTTTTTTTTTTTTTGCCTGAGTCAGGTCTTAGTTATGGCATGCGGGCTCTCTTGTTGAGGCATTCAGACTCAGTAGTTGTGGTGCATGGCCTTAGTTGCTCCGTGGCATGTGGGATCTTAGTTCCCCGACTAGGGATCAAACCCACGTCCCCTGCATTGGAAGGCGGGTTCTTTACCACCGGACCACCAGGGAAGTCCCTGAATTCATATTAAATAGAATTAGACCTGCTCATTCTGTCCACCATGACTCTTAACCACGTTTTCATATTTTCCATATCTTTGTCTCTTTGTACTGTGTGATTTTTATTGAAGTAAAATACACATACAAAGTAATACATACACAACTATATGAATATTGCAAAGTGAGCACATCATGGAACCATCAGGAAACAGAATAGTACCAGCACTCCAGAGCTACCCCTCATGGCCACTTCCAATCCTAGCACTCTCAAGGATTGTCATCCTCGTTCCCTTAGTTTTGAAGTTGATGGTCTCCATGGGATGTGGTTTTGCTAGGGGGGTCTGTTTTTTCTTATAACACTTTTATTGAGGTATAATTCACATACCATATAATTCACCAATTTGCAGTGTACAATACAATGATTTTTTAGTATGTTCACTAAGTTGTGCAACCATCAACACAATCAATTTTAGAACATTTTCATCACCCCATAAAGAAACCCCACATCATTAGCAGTCACTCTGCATTTCCCCTAGCCCCAGGCAACCACTATTCTATTTTCTGTTTGTATAGATTTGCCCACTCTGGCTATTTCTATAAATGGAACCACACAACATGTGGTCTTTTGTGACTGGCTTCTTTCACTTAGCGCTTGAGATAATTTTTGTATGTTGTATGAGGTAGGGGTCCACCTTCATTCTTTTGCATGTGGATATACAATTGTCCTGGAACTACTGGTTAAATTTGCTCCTTGGATTCTCTTGGTGCCCTTGTCAAATTTCAATTGGTCATAAGTGTGAGGAGTTACTTCTCACTTCTATTCCATTGATCTATATATATATATTCTTATGCCAGTATCACACTGTCTTGACTACTGAGGTTTTGTAGTAATCTTTGAAATCAAGAACTATGAGTTCCTTAACTTTGTTTTTTTCAAGATTGTTTTATCTATAATGGGTCTCTTGAATTTCCATATGAATTTTAAGATCAGCTTATTAATTTCTACAGATAAACCAACTGGAATTTTGATGGGGTTTTGTGTTGAATTTGTAGATCAAATTGGGGAATATTGCCATTTTAACAGTATTAAGTCTTCTGATCCATGAGCATGGGGTATCTCTCCATTTATTTTGGTCTTCTTCAGTGTCCTTCAATAATGTTATATAGTGTTCAGAGTATAAATTTTCACTTATTTTGCTAAATTTATTCCTAAGTATTTTGTTCTTTTTGGTGCTATTTTTATTTATTTAATTAATTAATTTGGCCACAGCTGTGGGGCTTGCAGACTCTCAGTTCCCTGACCTGGGATTGAGCCTGGGCCAGAGTAGTGAAAGTGCCGAATCCTAATCACTAGACCACCAGGGAACTCCCCTTTTTGGGCTATTTTAAATGAAATTGTTTCATTAATTTCTTCTTCACATTGTTCATTGCCAGTGTATTGAAATATAGTTGACTTTTTGATCTTGTGTCTTGCCAACTTTCTGAACTCATCTATTAGTTCTAATAGTATTTCTTTAGTGGATTCATTAAGATTTTCTGTATTCAAAATCCTGTCATCTGTAACAGAGATAGTTTTACTTTTTTTGCAATCTGGATGCCTTTAAAGTTTTTTTCTTGCCTTATTTTCCTGGATAGAGCCTCCAATACAATGTTGAATAGAAGTGGCAAGAATGGTCATCCTTGTCTTGTTCCTGATCTTAGGGAGAAAAGCATTGTCTCTCATCATTAAGCATAATGTTAACTGCAGGTGACTTTTATTGTGTTGAGGAAGTTCCCTTCCTTTTTTCTAATTTCTTTTATGTTTTTTAAAAATTTATTTATTTATTTATTCATTTTTGGCTGTGTTGGGTCTTCGTTGCTGCGCGCGGGCTTTCTCTAGTTGCGGCAAGCGGGTGCTGCTCTTCATCGTGGTGCGCGGGCTTCTCATTGCGGTGGCTTCTCTTGTTGTGGAGCACAGGCTCTAGGCGTGAGGGCTTCAGTAGTTGTGGCGCGAGGGCTCAGTAGTTGTGGCACTCAGGCTCCGTAGTTGTGGCTCGTGGGCTCTAGAGCGCAGGCTCAGTAGTTGTGGCGCACGGGCTTAGTTGCTCCGCGGCATGTGGGATCTTCCCGGACCAGGGCTTTAACCCGCGTCCCCTGCATTGGCAGGCGGATTCTTAACCACTGCGCCACCAGGGAAGTCCCTGTTATTTTGGCTGTGCCTTGCAACATGTAGGTGGGATCTTAGTTCCCTGATGAGGGATTGAACCCTGTGCCCCCTGCAGTGATAGCACAGAGTCTTAACCACTGGACCGCCAGGGAAATTCCTCTTTTTATGTTTTTGTTATGGAAGGGTGTTTAACTTTGTCAAATGCCTTATCTGTTTCTACTTGAGATGGTGATGTGATTTTTGTCCTTTACTCTATTAATATGGTGTATTGCATTAATTGATTTTTGGATGTTAAACTAACCTTATTTCTTGGGATAAATCACTTGTGGTCAGGGTGTATACTCCTTTTTTATGTTGCTGATTCCATTTGCTAGTGTTTTGTTGAGAATTTTTGCATCTATATCCATAAGAGATATTGATATTCTTTTTTCCTAAGGGAAATTTAGGAAGTTTCAAAAAGTGTGCAGCCACTTCTGCCGTCTTTTGAGAATTGTCCATGTGTGCTGTCAAAAAATTCATTATTAAAAAAGATTTGTGAGGAGAAAAAACCCACAAGTTATTGTTTAATCCAAGCTCCCTTCTTTGTTTATTCAACAAACATTTTTTTGAGCACTTAACAGTCAATTTTCAAAAAGTAAATTAATGACTATGACCCTTTGGCCTCAAAGATCTCAATTAACAATACAACTAGTTAAATCTTTTTGTGTGAATAGAAGGTCTAACACAGTCTCATATATAGCAGCTTGTTGTTTATCAATGTAAGACCTGGTAATTTCATTTTTATTCAGTATTAGTTTAGTTTGTTTTGTGGAACAGAATAATGCAGCTTTGGAAAAATCAATACTTCTGGTAAGATCTACAGCACTTTTGCTACAAATGTCAACTTCTATTTGCATGGTTCTTTACTGTGCTGGTTGTTCCTGCTTGTTAAGCAAATTTTGTCAAAGAAAATAAGTTAAGCAATAACTAGGAAGTAATAAGGCCTGAATTGAATTTGTTCACCTCTTAAAAGAGTCCAGGGAAATCTCAGGTATATAACAACCATTTATTTCAAGCAAATTCTATTGGGCAAAAAGTTTCTTTGTAAGGACTGTTTAGCTCTGAAATAGGTTTTCTAAATATTGTCAAGGAAAAATAAATTTTTAGTTTATTTGTGTTTTATGTGGAGACAATATATCCAGTATTTTCTTGGATAATACAGTTTGATAAGCAATTTTACATTGGGCATACAGATAAAAAAGAGTGAAGGCTTCCTGGTGCATGGGGTATTTCTAAAAATCTGTATGTTTCTATATGTGCAGACACTTGTACCTCTAGTTCCTGACAAAGTCCCTCAGTATGTTTTTGTGCATGTTTACTACTGTCTGCCTGAAGCCTAACTAGGTTATTTTTCCTCCCTAGAGACTAGGAATAGGGGCTGTGCTTGAAGCTCTACTTCTGGAAGGATTTATTTTATGGAAATTTCAAAGCAATTGGATTGACTTCTCCTAAAGAAAAAACTACACTGATTATAGTTCCTGCCCCCTCAGCCTTCCTTCTTTTAAAATAACATTTCTTGTTGTTAGCTTTTTTGTGTCGTTTGCAAAAGTAGTACAGACTCGATGCAGAAAATTGGGAAAATTCAGTAAAGCACAAACAACATTTTGCTCCCACCGCTTAGAGCTAGCTATGGACATTTTTTCTTTAAATTTTCTTTAAATGCTAATGGACTGTTGTGAACTGTTCTGTCAGCTGCTTTTTTCCCCACTTCTACCATTTTCTACTTTTTTTTTTTACAACAACTACTGTCCGCTCTTGCTCTACGGGCGGTAGCAGCCCTGGGGGACCTATTCCTCCCTCCGCAGTCCTGGGTAGCTGAGTGCCGCCCCGCCCACCGCGAGGCTACGAGGCCTGCGAAGGCGCGGCCTCTTTAAGAGGCAGGCACCGGGGGCGGTCCCTGCGCGGATTGGCTGAGCTCGCAGCCACGTGGCGGTCGTAGCAGCCGCGGTGGAGGTGGCCCGGCTCGCGCGGCGGCCGTGGGGCCTGCGGGGTCCCCGGGAAGGGGCGCAGATTAACAGATGTGCATGAGGAGGTGCCTGGTCGGCCTCACGTTTTGTACCTGCTACCTGGCTTCTTACCTCACGAACAAGGTGAGGAGGGCGGGCTTCTTACCTCACGAACAAGGTGAGGAAGGCGGGCGCGGGGTGCTGATGATTGCCCGTGGGCGAGCTTAGTCCCCAAATCGTGTGTAGAACAAATGCTGCCTCCAGCTTTTTATCTGATTTGTTCCTGATGACGATGGAGAAGAAAACGACTCTGTGTACGATGCTCTTTTAGAAATAAGATTTGTTGGACGGTACTGTCCCCATTTCTCGTCCTGTAATGCATTCTTTACATCTCCTGGGAAACTGGATTTTTTGACTGGTGAATTCCCAGGAACTTAATTTTTGGATATGTGGACCACTTTTTAGGGAAAGAAAAAGCAAGTGGCTCCTGTTCCCTCGAGGAGGAAGAGTAGGCGAAGAAATCATGCACATCCTGCTTTCTCTTCTAAACATGCCCCTGCCCCAGAACCCCACAAGGTTCCAGAAACCTTTAAATAGAAGATATCAATCCATCTCCATCTCTGCCTCACACCACTGATTCTCAAACCTATTTTTTCTGTCTCCATCCCAGGCACTTCCAGTATATTCAAGATTTTTTCATGGAGTTATTTTAAAAAATAAGATGTAAACTTAATTTTGTTTAATGTTGTAGAACTCTTTTGATGAAGAGGCAGAAAAGCAGTGGTACCATGTTTTTGTTTTGTTAGGAGGGAGAAGCTGGCCTTGGATTTGGTACCATGCAGGGAAATGTTGGATCCCTGTGGGCTAGGGTGGGGCATCACCCCCTGTCCTGGACTCCAGGGTGGACACCAAGCCAAAGTGGCAATAGGGAGCTCAGGACCTCCTTCCCCCACTGTAGGGTCTTGACTGCTCTCTCCCCACTCCCTCTTGAGAATAAAACCCTCTTGCTCTCTGGAAAAGAACTATTAGCAAATAGCGATAAATGAGCATTTGTTATCATCATGAACATTGTTGAGGATGATGTAGGTCATGGCCCACATGCTCAATCCTTTCTCTGTCTCAGTTTTACAAAGAAAATATCATGGAAAAGTGGAGGGGAACAAACTGAATTGTGTGAGTAAATAGACTTCAGAGAAGAATGAAGGTCCATTTCTAGGAAACACAGACCAGAGCACAGGTAGTTAACCATAATTGTGGCATTTAGGAGCTCATACAAGGGGAATTACATGTTGATTAATCCATGGGGAAAAAAAGTATAAATGTAAACTTGCCCAACACCAGTCTATTGCACTTTTCAGATCATGTGAAGTATCAGTAGAACCCTTGCTTAAAGCCATTTAATGGTTTTTAGGCTTTTAAAAAATTCTTAAAGTGTTCAGTCATAGAAAACAATAGAAAAAGATACCCAGAAAGATAAAATACAGTTCTCCCATTCATAATGTGCTGTAAATTTGGTTAAAAGACGTAATAGAAATACAAGTTGACCTTAGCTGAGTTAGCTTTAAACAAATCCTTAAAAAACACACCTAAAAATGTAATATACCTAAGAAGAATTAGTTAGGAAAAAAATCCTAAGAATGCAAAAACCAAACAAAACCCTAAAAATGGAAGGAAAACAAAGGAAAGAATGAACAGGATGCAGTTCTTACTTGAAGAGAAACACAGAAGGCGGTGGATTTTTAGGTAAACTGGGCAGTAGTTAAAGTGGATACCCCGAGAAAACAGACAGTGTCCAGGGGTTTGTCTGGTTTTCTCTGGTGTTACTGCAGTTATAACGTGGCACTTCTGGGGTCTGGGACGATGCTGAGGGGTCAGATGTCCACAATATCTGGCCCAGCTGCTGTGTGTTCCACTTTGTTGCGTCCCCAACTGAGAGATTGTCAGATTTCTGGTGACCCTGGGGAAAGAAAGTCCCCCTCTCTTTTTTTTTTTTTTAATTGTATTGGAGTATAGTTAATTTACAATGTTGTGTTAGTTCAAGTGTACAGCAAAGTGACTCAGTTATACATATACATATATTCATTCTTTTTCAGATTTTTTTCTTGTATAGGTTATCACAGAATATTGAGTAGAGTTCCCTGTGCTATACAGTAGGTCCTTGCTGGTTATCTATCTTATGTATAGTAGGGTATGTATGTTAATACGAAGCCCCTGATTTATCCCTCCCCCCAACATTCCCTTTTGGTAACCATAAGTTTGTTTTCGATATATGTAAGTCTGTTTCTGTTTTGTAAGTAAGTTCATTTGTATCACTTAAAAAAAAATTAGATTCCACATGTGAGTGAGAGCATATGATATTTGTCTTTCTCTGTCTGACTTAACTTCACTTAGTCCCTCTCTTTAGTATGAATTGGAAGGTCATTTTTTTTCCCAGTGTGTGATTTTTTGGGGAGGAATAAAAAAAGCCTTTTTGAAACTTGAGTATACTTATGTTTCTTTAGTAGGGATTTCTTTGATTATATGATCTATCAATTCTCTATAATTTGAAAATGTCCATTAATTTGGTATTTGTTTTTCAGTATGTCCTGTCTGTCTTGAAATTTACCTACCCTACGTTATTCCAAGGGTGAGTATCTTTTATGCGCTTTATATACATTTGTAGGAAATGTCCAACCAGCATCATTAAATGTTGTTCAAAATATATTTAATGACTGCATAGATTTTTTCATTAGATAGACATCCTGTAATTTATTTAGTCATTCTATTAATGGCATTTGAATGGTGTCCCATTTTGGGGGTATAAACACAACAATGTTCTCAGACATTTTTTGCATTCACATCTGCCAAATTTCTAACTATTTCTTTGGAATAGATTCCTATATAAGAAATTTAGATTAAAGAACATGAACTTCTTTAGTAGTCTGCTTGAATATTAAAAAATTCTTTTCCAGTATCTTTTTACCAATTTACATTGTAACCCAGCCTGTGTATGAAAGTTTCTATGATATTATACTCAAACCATGACTGTTACTTTTACCCTCTCTCTGCTGGTTTCATGAGCAAAAAATGGTATCATATTATTTTGTCTTATCATTTCTTAGATTATTCATGAAATTGGACAGTTTTCTTATGTTATCCACTTGTATCTCTTTTTTTAGTGTCTATTTGTGCCTTTTACCCTTTTATTTTTTCTTTTTTTAACCCTTTTATTTTTACTAGAGTTTTAGTATTTTTTAATTATTTAATGAATTCTTCATATTTAAAGGATGTCAACCACTTTTCTATCATATTTATCGGAATTTCTTTTTTTTTTCAATTTTTTCTTTGCCATTTCATTTTGTTTATAATTACCTTGATTATTTAGTTTTTTTAAGTGACATCATAGAGAATTCATTGTTTGAACATAGGAATGAAGCAGCAGAGAGAATCACAGATGAATCCAGTGTGTGATCTTGTGACTGAGAGATGTTGTTATTAGGAAGAAGATAGAAAATGATGTAGAGTCGGGTCAACAGTCTAGAGAAATGGTAGAGGCAGCATGGAATGCTCTGGCGTTCACATTTCCCCTTCTCACCTCAAACCTCCACCCCCGCCCCCATCTTTTAAAAAAATATATTTTAGTTTTAAATTGATCGTTTCTTTTGTGATAGCTAGCATTGCTTTTATGTTTATTCTTCTCTATCACAAGATCATATAGATATTCACCTATAAGTCATTAAAGCTTTTTTCAATTCTTAATTATGATCTGTTTATTTTAGTGTATGGTGCAATGTGAAGAAATCATTCCTCCCCTAATGGTTTTTTATTTATACTAGCCCCATTTATTATATTTTATTGTATAATCCTTCCTTTTGCCTTTGGGTCATTCGTATCATATGTAAAGTCATTTTTCTAGGGTCTGTTTTTGAGCACTTATTTGTCAGTTTTTATGGAAAGGGGCTAGTGGTAAATTGTTTTCATTATTATAGCCTTTAAATATGTGGCACAGCACGCCATCCCTCTTCTCTTTTTCCTTTTTTTCTTTTAAGTGTCGCATAATTGCACACAGAAAAGCAGGGATAGAGATCTTAATATCAATCAAGGTTGAATTCAGGACAAAAACATTAGCAAATGAAGAAAGCTGTGTTAACAATGTTAAAGCAATGCAGTTCAAAATGAAAAGACACATTATAATGCCGGAGCATGCAGTTCAAAGTGAAAATAAAATAGTGATGAATATCTATCAACCAAACAACAGGCCATTGTCATTTGTCAAATAAAAACAGCAGGAATACCAGGGCTAAATAGGAACATACTAGTGATAGGAGACAAATTTACTACTATTTTTCCATGACAGATCAGTTGGACCAACAAAACACTAGAACATATGTATATATTTGATAAATAATACAATTAATAGATAAATATCAAACTCTGTATCTTGAAAATAGAGATTATGCCCCCCTTTCGAATGCCCATGAAATATTCACCATGAATAGAACATCAATTATTTTAAAAAAATATAAAGCAATTATACAATCCCAGTGCACTAAAACCAGACCTTTATATCAAAAACAAAAATCCCTACCTACAAAGGGCTCTTGAACATATAAAAAGATATTCTTCATTCATAAGAAAATATAATTTTAAACTGTATTGAGGTATATTTTTACCAACAAGATTTGCAAAATGAAACTTCAAAATTTGATAGCGTAGCATTGATGAGAATGAAAGAAAGCAGGTGCTCTCATATATTGATCATGGGTGGCAAACTGGTACAATATCTATGATTGGCACTTTGCCAGAATATAGCAATGGTTTGAATCCTTCAATCCAGCAATTCCACTTCCAGTAATTTACTTGAGAGGTTTACTTGCATTTATGTAAATGAAATATGTACAAAGATATACATGTGAAACATTGTAGCTGTTTGTGACAGAGAGCATTTTCATTTTTTGAATTTTATTTTATTTATTTTTCATACAGCAGGTTCTTATTAGTTATCCATTTTATACATATCAGTGTATACATGTCAATCCCAATCTCCCAATTCATCCCCCCCTCCCCTGCCGCTTTCCCCCCTTGGTGGCCATACGTTTGTTCTCTACATCTGTGTCTCTATTTCTGCCTTACAAACTGGTTCATCTATACCATTTTTCTAGATTCCACATATATGCGTTAATATATGATATTTGTTTATCTCTTTCTGACTTACTTCACTCTGTATGACAGTCTCTAGGTCCATCCACGAGACAGCATTTTTTTTTAATAATGACTTTTAAAAAAAAATATTTATTTATTTGGCTGTGTCAGGTCTTAGCTGCGGGTCTTAGTTCCCCCTCGGCATGTGGGATCTTAGATCCCCAACCAGGGATTGAACCCTTGTCCCCTGCATTGGAAGGCGGATTCTTAACCACTGACCACCAGGGACGTCCCAGAGAGCATTTTTAAACAACCTAATTTTCATCTATACAGAACCAATTAAATAAATTATATTGTATTCCTAATGGAATACTATTCAAATGTTAAAAAATAAGGAAACTTGTGTATTGACAAGGAACGGTCTTCGAGATTCATTTAATGGAGAACAAAAACAAGTCCATAACAGTATAGTACATTACCATCAAGTAGAAATGTGTGTATGTTTTCCTTATTTTAAAAAAAGATGAAGACACTAGTAAGAGTGGTTGCGTTAGGGAACTACTAAGGTGGTGGACAGGGAAGAGAAGACTTTTCGCCACTTCTTTATGCTTTTGAATTTTTGTTCTTTATATTATCACTGATACATTATTTCAGATGAACTTTAGAATTACTTCGTCGTTTCTCCGTAATATTTCACAGCAAAACTTAAAAAAAAATATCATCTATGATCGTGTATATTTCAGTCAATAAAGCTGGGATATTGTTTTCTCATTTTCTTTTCTTTTAATTTAATTTAATTTATTTATTATTTTTGGCTGCACTGGGTCTTCGTTGCTGCACGCGGGCTTTCTCTAGTTGCCGTGAGCGGGGGCTACTCTTCGTTGTGGTGTGCGGGCTTCTCATGGCAGAGACTTCTCTTGTTGCGGAGCTTGGACTCTAGGCAAGCGGGCTTCAGTAGTTGTGGTATGTGGGCTTCAGTAGTTGTGGCTCGCAGGCTTTAGAGCGCAGGCTCAGTAGTTGTAGCGCATGGGCTTAGTTGCTTCGCGGCATGTGGGATCTTCCCGGACCAGGGTTCGAACCTGTGTCCCCTGCATTAGCAGGCGGATTCTTAACCACTGCGCCACCAGGGAAGCCCGTGTTTTCCCATTTTCTGATCCTGATTGTCCTTTCACTTCTCTCCGGGTAGAGGGACTTAGGGAAGTTAGTGGGAAAAGGTGATGTTTTCACCTGAATTGCCTTTTCCCCTCCTTCTCTGTAGATGTCAGACTGAATGCACCTCCCCCGATAGAATGTAAGGTCTACAAATGCTAGAATTAAGCAACAAAAAAAATCCATTTTGTCACTGGCGTATCCCTGATGCCTAGAACCATGCCAGGTACACAGGAGGCACATAGTAGGGCAGAATAACTCATTCTAAGAAAATTGATTGCATGCATATGCCAGTCACTGTTTTAGACACTTGGACTACTTCAGTGAAGGAAAGAAAAATCCCTGCCCTCCTAGAGCCTGCTCATTTCTTCTTCAGTTTACCTGCGGTGAATGGTACCTTGTATCCAGTCGCCTTACTTAGAAACCTGTGTTATTCTTGATTTCTTTGTCTCCTTCACCCCAACGTCTAATCAACAACTAGGACCTCTAAACATCTTTAGAACCTGTCCACCTTCTTCATCGCCTCTTCCTGGGCCACTATCATCTCTCAAATCACCCTAACAACTCCTAACTTGCTTCCTGGCCCCTGGTCTTGCTTCTCTCAGCAAACATTCTCTCCCTTGTAAAGAGACAGAGCTTTCCCCAAGGTAAATGTGGCAGTGTCGCTCCCGTGCTGCAGACCCTTCAGTGGGTCCCCAGTTTGAAGCCCCAGCTCGTTGACGATTGATATGGCCCTTCATGACCAGCCCCCGCCTCGAGTACTCACATGCTAAGGTCAGGCCAATTGAACCTCTGTAAGAAGCTTTGCTGGAGCCATTGTCTCTCTTACCTGTGGGCCCTGGTCCATTCTGGGTCTCCCGCTTTGAAGAGGATTCAGGCTTTTGCTTGAATTTACTTCCTCTAGGAAGAGTCACCCAACCCCCTAGACTGGATTAACTGCCTCTGCTAGGGTGTTTTGTGCTACCTGGTACTCTTCCCATTAGGACTGTATCACACTTTATTGTAATTATTGGTTAATTAGCTTACTTCCCTCTAGACCAGAGTTTCTCGGCCTCAGCACCATTGGTATTTTGCACTAGATAAGTCTGTTGTGGAGGGCTGTCCGGCACGTTGTAAGGTGTGGGGCAGCATCCTGGCTTCTACTCATCGGGTGCCAGTAGCAACCCTTCCCCCATCCCCAATTGTGACAACCAAAAATGTCTCCAAATGTCCCCTTGGGGGGAAGAGCCACATGATTGAGATCCACTGCTCTAGACCAAGCTGTTGGAAGACACGACCCATATCTGTCCACTCCGCCTGGCGGAGTCATTGAAGTCTTCACAAGGGAGACGTAACACCTGGATCTTACAGGATGAGCAGGTGTCCACCAACACGGAGGAGAAGGGAAGACGTTATGGGTCACGAGGGCCGCACGTGCAAACTCTAAAAAGTATGAAATGGCCTGGCACATTACCGAGGCTATGGCCTGTTCGGTGTGGCTGGAATGTGGCTGCCACTGGCAGATGGACAGGAGCTGACCCTGGAGAGGGGCAGCTGCAAGTCCTGGAAGGCTTCTATGTCACATGCAAGTGACTTTTTTCTGTAGACCAGGGGTCCTCCAGTGTCGTGTCCCAACACACGGGTGTGCTGTAATAGCCTCCGAGGTAGGTGTCTCAAGTCATAACTAAAAATAAGGTTTTGAAATTTATGAATGACTCACCAAAAATAGAGTAAAAGCAATTAGTGTGGGATAGGATACAGTTATGCCTGTAGTACTGGTCACTCATTTGGCATTTTGCTGTGCTTTCTGCAGTGGGAGAGGGAGGGGTGTTTATCTTGTCACCTGTGCTCCCCCTAAACTGCACGTGAGGAAATGTGTCTCACGTGAGCTTCATGACCCCAAGTGTGTTGCAGCAGAAAAGAGGCCGAGGGCTGCTGCCTACAGCACCAGGAAGAATCAGCCATTTTTAAAACAAGCGAGGGGCACAATTAGGTTTGCATTTTAGAACAAACCCTTTGGCTGCAGGGTGGAGAATGGATGGTGCAGGGCAACCCTGGAGAGAGGGGGACCCGTTAGGGAACTGATGCTATGGTCCAGGTGTGGGATGATGAGAGTCTGAATTAAGCAGATGGATGGAGGGGAAGGCTTCGGGTTTCAGAGAGGTTATGGGGATAAAGTCAATAGGATTTTGTAAGTTGTTGAGGGAGGTGACGACAGAGGAGGGCTGGGATGACATCTAGGTTTCTGGTTTGGCTGATTAGGGATAGTAGGAGAATGACCAGGATGGGGAGAGGGAAGTTCAAGGTAATGTTTTAGGCATGTTATCATCGGGAGCTTGTGGGGTATCAGGGTGGCCATATCCTCGTGAGAAGGGGGATATGGGAACCATTAGTGCAGAGGTCATAGAGAAGTGGTGGCTGTGGGTGAGATTGTTCGGGAAAAGTCTCGAATAAGAAGAGGAGAACATCAGTGTCAGCACTGAAAGGTACAGCTGGACTCAGGGAGTAGTAGAGATTGAGAAGGATGGGTCTGAGAATTGGGATGATAATTTGGAGAAAGTGGGAGAAAGGAGTTGTAAGAAGGATCACATGTGTATATTTGTGTCACTCGACAGATCTGCTGGGGGTGGATGGCATTTGAGACCATGGCACCCTGTTAAATTCACATTGGCCCTTATCCTTTTCAGGTGGCAGACATTAATTGGTGGACTTTTGCTTCATGTGTCATGGAAACTGGGCTGGGCGGAGATCAACAGCAATTCAAGGTAGGATCACCTCTTCTGTGATTGATTTATGACTCATACCCAGCTTCCTTGTGTATTATTTAACTTCTTGTGGTGTTACATTGGGAAACACGGGTGTTTATTTGAGTTGTATGATCTCTTAATTCCCTTCTAATCTTGAGATTAAATGATGTTGTAATCAAATAGAGCTCAAGTAGTGTTTTCCAGGTAAATAATGCCACTCTTATAATATTAAAATAAATTGAGATATACAATTTATAATACCATGTTAATTTGGCTTTGTTGTAGATCATAGGACTGCTATGAATAAGTTATTAAATCAGCTTTAAATTTTTTGGGTAAATTTTTAATTTTGAAATTATTTCCTGCTTACAGAAAAGTTAGGAATAGTACAAAGAAGTCCCATATCCTTTACTCAGATTCCCCAATTATTATTTCACCTTGCTTCTCTTATCAGTTTCACTTGATATATACATACATATTTGTATACATGTAATTTTTTTCTGAATTATTTGAAGGTAAGTTGCAGATTTTTTTTTACTTCTGAATTGTTGAGCATGTATCTCCTAAGAGCAAGGATGTTCTCTTACAGGACTACAGCAGTTATCAAAGTGAGGAAGTTAACATTGATGCAATACTATTATCTCATGTATAGACTGATTCATGTTTTGCCAGTTTTCTCAGTAACATTCTTTATAGCCCTCTCCACAAAAATTTGATCCAGGGTCTGATTCAGATCACACATTGTTGTTATGATCCTATTAAGACCGCTTTTCAAATAGATTTGAAAGAAATGTCAAAGACAATGACATTTTTCAAGCAAAATTGTAATCTGAATTGGCTATTCAGTCCTGCCTCACCCAAATAAATCCTCATGATTCTTTGAGAACATCATGCCTTGCCTGAAATGATGCACAAAATGAAAAGAAAATGAAGTCAAGGTTTACATGAATAAGGTAAACAACCCAACTGAATGATCAGGCCAAATCATTTGCCTCGTGGTCCAAGTTATCTGCCCAGCTTCTCCATGAATTAGATTAACTGCTTCGTTGCTAAGTCATCCCTTGGCTTGGTGCTCTGGAGAAGCTTTGAGAATGAGTCCAGTATAAATATTAATAATTTTGGCTTCTTCTGAAAATATTTAACTGGAGAGCAAAACACTGGTATGAAGAAGTTTGACAAGGGAGAGGGCCTGGGAACTGAGGT
Organism: Delphinapterus leucas; assembly: GCF_059928025.1. Lineage (NCBI taxonomy): Eukaryota > Metazoa > Chordata > Mammalia > Artiodactyla > Monodontidae > Delphinapterus > Delphinapterus leucas. The sequence continues at coordinate 39,798,356 of NC_143142.1, read as the reverse complement.
GTGGATTAATTTCCCTGACCCTATTACATCACAATCCATATTCTGAAAGACTATCACACACAAGATGCTTAACTAATCCAAAGGAGTAGATCATTAAGTCATAATTTTACATTTCCATGGTAGAGCGTCCTCCACTTGATAAAACCCCAAAATATAAAATTTTGGGATTTTATGTATGATACTAAGCACAGGTCTTACTTTATACGCCATTGTTATGGTGGATAGTTCAAAGAGAATGGGTCTTCATTTAAACGAATAGGAGCCCTGAATTCACAAGGACTGTGGTAGTTCTAAGATTTAGTTCTAAGATTTAGTTAAATGATGAAGCATTTTGACTCCAAATAGTTGAATGTATTCCTCCACAGAAGCAAGAGATTGGACTAGAATCAGGGAATTGGCCGTCAGATTTTGCACTGGGGTCCACCGGTGCTGATCAACATGGATCTTCCTCTTTTTTTTTTGCGGTATGCGGGCCTCTCACTGTCGTGGCCTCTCCCGTTGCGGAGCACAGGCTCCGGACGCCCAGGTTCAGCGGCCATGGCTCATGGGCCCAGCCGCTCCACGGCATGTGGGATCTTCCCGGACTGGGGCACGAACCCGTGTCCCCTGCATCGACAGGCGGACTCTCAACCACTGCGCCACCAGGGAAGCCCCGGATCTTCCTCTTTTACAGTGTTCCTGACTATGATTATCTTATAATTTCTGATGTGAATTATTTACTTGTTCATAATGGTCATTTAAACATCACCTTATGGAATTCCCTGGTAGTCCAGTGGTCGGGACTCCGTGCTTTCCCTGCCCAGGGCCTGGGTTCGATCCCTGCTCAGGGAACTAGGATCCCACAGGCTGTGCGGTGTGGCCAAAAAAAAAAAAAAAAATTAAAATTAAATAAACATTACCTTAGTCATATTTCCTTAAAAGCGATGCCATTGTTCATACTCAAACATTTTTTTGTATGTAAAATATACATAACATAAATTTTACCATTTTTTAAGTGTACGATTCAGTGGCATTAAGTACATTCACAGTGTTATGCAACCATTGCCACCATCCATCTCCAGACCTTTTCACCATTCTAAACAGAAACTCTGTACCCATTAAACACTAGCTCCCCCTTCTCCTTCCACCCCCCCTCCCAGGCCCCTGGTAAAGCTCTGTTCTACGTTGTCTCTATGAATTTACCTATGCTAGGTACCTCCTTTAAATGGAATCGTACAGTATTTGTCCTTTTGTGACTGGTTTATTTCACTTGGCATAATGTCTGCAAGCTTCATCTATGTTGAAGCATGTGTGAGGATTTCCTTCCTTTTTAAGGCTGAATAATATTCCATTGTGTGTATAGAGCACATTTTGTTTATATACCGCATTTTGTTTATCCATTCACCCCTTGATGGAATTCTTCATCTTTTTATTGCTTTTTTTGGAGGGGGGTAGAGGGGATGACTAGTAGAACTGGGTGAAGTCAAAGATTCTCAAGATGCTTTTCCTGGAAGAAGTGGTCCTTGACAGAGAAGGATCCACTAGACATTGTTGTCCCTTTAACTTGCATGATGCTAGGCGCCACCCATCTCAGAAGAGCCATAATCATATCCCTTTTTGGTCCCCTTGCTAAATCTCCCGGAGACTTTTTCACCTCTATCCCCTGGACTTCTTTGGTGGTTTCACAGCCACGCACACATGATGTCGGCTCAGTTAAGCTTCTCGTCAAAGATTCTAGTGTCTTAGTTTGTAGAGGGTCTTGTGGTTAATAACTGCTGTCACAGCTCAGGATTTCCAGTTACGATGGGCCCTGGGCAAAGAGGTGTTAGCAGGTAGCAAGCAGTGCTCCTTTGTGTGTGCCCGGGCTGGGTTTGTGTTTGCTATGGCTGCTGTTTCCTACTGGGCTTGGTTTTCCAGTGATGTCATCAGAGAACCAAAGCCCAGCTTTGCTGTGTGACTGTGTACTTGTGCAGAGATAGCAGAGGTTGGGCTCTACTAAAAATGGAAACAACAGCTGGAAGACAGTTTGGAGTCCCTGATGGCATGATGGAACGTCATCATGGAGTTATAGTGATGGGGCTGGAGGGTGGGCTCCAAATTGGTCCTTAATAGCATATGCCATAGAGAGCTCATTTAGACTGTCCTTGCAGCCTGGAGCACAGCAGCAGAATCCCAGATTCCCTTGCAAACAAGTCGCAGACTCTGGCACCATGTTTCTTATATCGCAAAGAGGCCATACCTGCTGTGTTTGTCACATCATGTATTGACTCCACCCAGTGATCTGATGGAATCATTCTCCTCCCAGGATGTTTGCCTGGTAGCCAGTTGTTGTCACCGGGTGTTGGATGATGGCCTGGAAGCCTCTGTCTTGGGAAAGATAGCACTGGTTTTCAGTCACAAGCTTGTCATTATGTGGTGGCAACTGTTGTAGCCAAGACTTTGCAGAGCATTGAAGTGATTTTTCTAGCAGATGTTGGAAGTCCTGTGCTGAAAGCTTTTTGTATTTCTAAAACATGATCCTAAACGAGCACTGTGACCTGTTTCAGCTGACTGGAAGCCTGGTAGCACAGTGAGACCGTGTCACTCTGTTAGATTCTAGAACCATCGCTGAGGACCGACTCAGGCATGATTTCATTGGAGACTTTAGATGCCATCTCCTGGCTCCTATATTACCAGGCTGCATGTTTAAATAAAAACATTTTGAAAGTAATCTTTAACCTACATGCCACTTTTTGTCCACTCTGCATATGAGAGTAAAACTTTGATTCTCAAGGTTTTCAAGTATGAGAAATTCTAAGTTAAAAAAGCCTTTGCCATAATACCTTTGTGACCAGAGATTTCTAATAGATGAAGAAGCCCTCACACCATAACTTTACATTAAGAGTCTTTGCTGGGGAAGCATAACGAATCTCTTTGATAAAACCTCCAAATTAACTCAGCCTTCTCCCTAAAGAAATGAATAGTGAGGCAATCAGGGTCGAGATTGTACTTCTTTTTAATTATTGATTATTGATTGTTTTTTAAGTGAGCTAGCCCACCTTTAAGAAAGCTACTGGTGGTTGGAATTTCCCAAATCGTGTTGTAATGTATTGATATTTCATTTTGAGTGACTCTTATACCTTTCTAAAAAGTCATCTCTGCTCACAGAGGAAAGTTAGCACTTAAATTCATGTATTTTTGATATTCTTCCCAGTTGTTTTCTCTCCAGAGGAATGCTTTACATATATACATACGTTGAAATTACTTTTTGGGGATAATACAGTGAACTTCCAAAACTTCCTCAGGAAACAAGCTTAGAGCCACGAAAAGGATAAAATATCGAATAAAAGCTGATTGGTGTTGGTGTGGTGATTGGGCTGGTACCTGGAGGGAGTCCAGGAGGCCAGCGATGGCAAAAGGACAGGAGGTTCTGAAGTATCAGCTTTATTGAAGTGTCATTTGCAAATAAAATTTTAAGATGTTTAAAGTGTACAATGTGGTGATTTACTACATATATACATTGTGAAAGATTCTCACCATCTAGTTAATGAACACATCCAGCACCTCACATATTTATCTTTTTTTTTTTTTTTGCGGTACGCGGGCCTCTCACTGTTGTGGTCTCTCCCATTGCGGAGCACAGGCTCCAGATGCGCAGGCTTAGCAGCCATGACTCATAGGCCCAGCAGCTCCGCGGCATGTGGGATCTTCCCGGACCGGGACACGAACCCGTGTCCCCTGCATCGGCAGGCGGACTCTCAACCACTGCGCCACCAGGGAAGCCCTTTTTTTTTTTTTTTTTTTTTTTTGGTGAGAACATTTAAGTTCTAGTCTCTTAGCAAATTTCAGTTATACAGTACAATGTGATCAACTGTAGTCAACATGTTATACATTAGATCCTCATAGGATATGTTATTCATCATTCATGAGTAATCAATATACATTATTCATCTTGCAGCCGAAAGTTTGTGCCCTTTTACCAAACTCTCCCTGTTCCCCTCACCCCCCAGTCCCTGACAACCACTTTTCTACTCTCTGTTTCTCTAAGTTTGACTTTTTAAAAAAAGATTCCATGTAATAAGTGATGCCATGCAGTGTTTGTCTTTCTCGGGATGGGATATTTTGACCTTTGACACCTGCAGGTCATGCCCACGCCACTCAGTGCATACGAATCTGCTGAACTCACGATTTGTCGTAGATACACCACGTGTGGAAGTCACTCTGAGTCCATATAACCCTTTCTGGCCTCTTAAGTCCATGGTGTGAAATGTAAACCTCCCCAGACTGAGATCAAAGGAGTTATGTCTTGCACATTAGCTTGGATTTGCAGTCCCTCGTGGACTGTGCACGGGCAAGGTGCTTGTACTGGGTTTTCTTTCTTCCTCACATCTATTAGAGATGAGATATGTGCCTCTTCTATCCTGCCTCACTTATTATTCGGGGACCTGGGTGGCCTATATTTCTTTTTTTTTTTTTCTTTTTTGGACTATATTTCTTAGTACTGCCTTCTCTGTTCTATGCCATGCCTGCCATCTGTCTCCTAAGGCTCACTTAACTGCACATCCAGCCTTGGTCCTCCCAGGGGAGGGGTGAGGCGCCCAAGGGTACTACCAATCGAAAGTTCCAGACTTTGGGACCCAAGCTGCCTTACTCTAAATCAGGGGTCAGCAAACAAGAGCCAGAAAGTAAATGTTTTAGACTTTGTGGGCCATGCAGTCTCTGTCACAACTACTCAAATCTGCTGTTGTAGTGGGAAAGCAGCCATGACAACGTAAACGGATGGGTGTGTCTGTGTGCCAATAAAATGCTATTTTCAGCAACAGGCAGCAGGCGGGATTTGGCCCGCGGGCCCTTGTTTGCTGCCTCCCGGCTCTAAGCTATCCTCTCTGAGAAACAGTGTCATCACAGGGTTCTTGGGTCCAAGTAATATTAGGGCTGGACAAGGGAGTGTGGCCCTCTGTGAGTCAGGGAGAGAGTAAGGAATGAAGGAGAAAGGTCTAAGAATAGGAGGAAGCAGCGAGAAAAGGGAATAAGACACTTTGAGGACCATATTCACCAGGAATGGACCAAAAAGATGAAATTAGGTGTCTTCTATAAGTAGGAAGTTAATGTATGCAGAAGTCCTTTTGAATTGTAAAGCAAATACTGATTTTACAGTTATAAGGTGTGTTACTGTTTTAGGCAGTGCCAATCAATAGTCAACACATCAACTCTGGTATCTTGGTCAGATGTTATTTTCATGTTTGGAAACTGCTTTGAGGTCACTAGGTGTCAGTAGAATGCAGAGAACTTTTAAGAATTCAGCTCAAGGATCCCTCCAGGCTCCCATGAACAGATAAACTAAGTGTTTTCAGGGAGCAGATGTTCCCTCAATAATGCATGCTCTATTTGAAAAACAAATGATTTAATTTAATTAGCCTTCATCTCAATAACAACAGTTTTATGATTCATGCCAACAGACTATTGTTAGCTTCTTGTAAAATGCTTTATTCATCAGGGTTCTTAGGGACAGTAGAGCGTGCACAAGCAGAAAAGAAAAAGTACACGATGCAAACAAGATGCAGCATTTGTGCTTATAACTCACGTAGGAATAATTGCGTATCACCACTATTTTCAAAGCAGACCCTGTAGCAAATAATCCTTCAATAGAGTACAGCCTGCAGTCTTTCCCCCAAGGAGTTCCTGTGAGATCCCTCCTACACACACACACACACACACACACACACACACACACACACACACACACACACACACACCCCCTGGCTCAGCCCTCACACCACAGAGACTCGAGATTCTGTCAGAACCTCCTCAAGATTTAATCCCATCTTGCCTCCTTTGATGGCACGTAGAACAATGTAAGAATAAACCAGCACAGAAGGCCCAGATGGTGCCACCTTATGAATTAAAGGTGGAGAGGAGGTGCCTTAATAGATGTGCCTCGTTTGTTCCTAATGCGCAGGCTGTTGGGTGTCTCTTGTTAGAGCTGCCAAAGAGCGTCTCAGTCAGCTCAGGCTGCTGTCACAAAAGACCACGGACTGGGTAGCTTAAACAGCAGACATTTATTTCTCACAGTTCTGGAGGCTGGGAAGTCCAAGATCAGGGTGCCAGTGTAGTTGGTTTCTGTTGAGGGTTTCTTGTGGGTTTACAGATGTCTGCTTTGTTCCTGTATCTTTACATGGTGGTAGTGTGTGTGTGTGGGAGAGAGAGAGGGGGAGAGAGAGAGAGAGAGATGGAGAAAGGAGGCATGCTCTCTTGTGTCTCTTCTTACAAGGGCACTAATCCCATCATGAGGGCTCCATCCTCATGACCTGATTACCTCCTAAGGGCCCCACTTCCAAATACCGTCAAACTAGGGGTTAGGGTTTTAACATATGAATCTTGGGAGTACATAAACATGCAGATCATAGCAGAGAATGAGTCAGTATAATGTCTCTGGAAGGCAATTTTGTAACCAGTTACAAACTTTAATGTGTGTATCTTTGAACAGCAATTCCACTTCAGGAAATGTGTTCTGAATATTGTGAAGACATCATAAATATGAGCAGAGAATATATTCAAGGATAATCATTACTGTGTTAGAATAGTAAAAACCTGGGATAAGCTTAAATGTCCAGCAGTAGCCTGGTATTCAAGTATTAATAAATTGGGGATGACTTTTTTGACATGGAAAGATGTTAAGCAGGTTATAAAACAACCTGTACAATTGGATCCCATTTTTGTTGAAATGTTCATATACGTGCATATGGATGCTGTTTGGAAGGAGATATAACAAGGTATTAACAGTGGTTATCTTTGGGTAGTAGGATTGTAATTATAATGTTTTTCTTGATAATCTGTGTTTTCAAAATTTTCTAACATGGAAAGTACCACTTTTTAATAAGAAAAAGAGATAAATTATTATAGGAAACAAAATAACTGCCTCCATTTCAAGTTTCTAAGTTCACATCTATTGAAGAAAAACATGTTTGTTTTTTAATGCAGTTGGGTTTTTTTGTCACAGTTATAGGCTACAACATGATCGTTACAAATGTTTATTGAATTTGAAATTCTTAGGATTCTCGCATTGGGGCCATTTCAAACAGGCAGATGGCAGGATATGGAACCTTTTGCTTGCATCCCTACCTTTGACAACTGAGTAGCTGTAAGCGCCAGCAATTCTGTTCAGGGCAAAGTCTCTGAAGCACTTGAGAAAGGCAGAGGAAGAAATGTGAATTAAGAGTCATGACTGCAGTTTCCTGTTGTATCTTGCTGCTTTGTACCAAACTAGCAAGAGAAGGGAAAACTTTTTTTTTTAAGTTACAAAAATAATACATGGTGATTCATTCAGCAAGTATTTGAGTGCCTACTGTATATGCCAGGTATTGTGTTAGGTGTAAGGGGTGCATAATGAACAAAACAGACAAAAATCCTTGCCCTCATAGAGCTACGTTCTAATTGATGCAGACAGACAAGAAACAACTAAAAATGAAAGCGGATGATATAATAGGTGTAGAGAAAAATAGAGCTGGGTAAGTGGATAATGTGTATGTGTGTGTGCCTGAGTATGGGCCAGTGGATGGGGGGGTTTGTTATTTTATATAGGGTGGATAAGAAGGACTCATGGATAAGAAGCTGTGACAAAGCGAGAGAGAGGCATGGAGATATATACACTACCAAACGTAAGGTAGATAGCTAGTGGGAAGCAGCCGCATAGCACAGGGAGATCAGCTTGGTGCTTTGTGACCGCCCGGAGGAGTGGGATAGGGAGGGTGGGAGGGAGCCGCAAGAGGGAGGAGATATGGGAACCAATGTATATGTATAACTGATTCACTTTGTTATAAAGCAGAAACTAACACACCATTGTAAAGCAATTATACTCCAATAAAGATGTAAAAAAAAAAAAAAGATGACTTTTGAGCAGAGATTTGAATACGTGAAGGAGTGAACCATGCAGGTATCCGGAGGGGGAGGGCTCCAGGCTGAAGAATGTTTGATGATCAACAATGAGGTCAAAAGCAGTTTTATTCCACTTGTAAATGGAAACATCACTGTAGATATCTTTAAATACCTCAACAACAATAATAATAAATAATAAAGTATAGTCAAGTAGTACATATGTAGCCTCCGAAAGATACCAATTTATATCCCACAGCAGTATATGAAGGCATTAATTTTATGACCCCCTGTATAAGATACCATCTTTTAAAAATTGCTAGTTTCTTGGGCAAAACTTTATATATCATTGTTTTATTTTAAAGTTCTTTTTAGTATTAGGGCGGTTGAATAACTTTTCACATGTTTATTGGCCATTTGTGTTTCTTGTGTGTGTGTGTATGTGTATGAGAGAGAGTCGCACACGTACACATACACAGACAGACAGGAAAAGGAGAGAGAAAATTACCTATTTCTGTCCTTTGAATGTTTTTCTTTTTTTGGGGGGGGAGTTGGTTTTTTTCTTATTGATTTGTAAACACTCATTATACATCAAGGATATTAAACTCCAGCCTGTTTTATATGTTGCCAGTGTTTTTCCTGGTTTGCTAATCATCTTTTCATTTTCTTTATGGTGTTTTGGCCATCTTATGGCCGTCTTAGGTGGATCTGTCAGTCTTTCCTAGTGGCATCTGAACTTGGAGTTATGTGTGGAAAAGGCAGAAGGAGAACATTTATTGAGTGTTGTTTTCAATGTGCCACATGCTACCTCAAGTGCTGCGTATTCATTCTTTTAGCTAATTGTCTCAATAGCCTTCTGAGCATTATTATCGCCATTTTATAAATGTAAAACGGAGCTCTCACTGCAAACTAGCTTTAGAGTTGGGATATAAATCAACTAGCTTTAGAGTTGGATACACATCTTCTAAATAGGAAGATTTGCCTGACCACATTCTTTCTACTACACAGAGCCTCCTGCTCTATACTTGTGCATCCTTCCTACTCCCACCTCTAGATAACCTAGATGACCCCTAGATGATCCCAGCCCTAGATGCCCTGACCTAGAAGAAAGGGCACAGCCCAGGGACATGTGTGAAGTGTGTCCATCCCTTAGAGCTGTTGGTTAAAGTTTTCAGCTAACTGCTGGAACATTCCTTGGGAGTGAAGAGAGCTAATTATAATTTCTAAAGATTTGAGCAACCATGTGAATAAGATTATACTCTCCAGTGCCCAGAACCAGGTACAGTTTCCATCACTTATTGCTATATCTCCTGAGGAAAGAATCCTCAGTTTTAGCAGACCTACCTAGGATGTAAAAGTTAGCTTCCTTTCTTTCTGAAGAAAGGATTTTAAAGAAATGCTTCAAGAGGTGGCAAAAACACAAAGAAGCACCGTAGCTGGTACTCACCTTGTTTCCACACTGCCTGGAAGAGTATGGAAAATTCAGTCATCATGAATTTTATCTGCCCCGGTAGCTGTTGAAAGGTCTGACCCCTCCATGTTGTAAGATCACACTTACAGTCGTGGAAACCCTGGAAGCCAGAGGTCCAAATTCTAATTCCTGGAGCAGCCTGTGTATATTTTTTCTGGTTGAAGTTCTTCCTTTTTTTTTTTTTTTTTAACAACAAAAAGAAACTTATGCTTTATTGAGAGAAAAATTCTACTCTAGTAGTAAGATATAGAGGAAAATTTAGTCAGACCTTGTGCTATGCTCTGTACTTACAGTACTTACAGAGATGGAAATTTTTTTTTTTTTTTTTTTGGCTTAAAATAACACAGGTTTGCTATCTTACAGCTCTGGAATTCAGAAGTCCAAAATGGTTTCACTTGGATAAAAAGTCTTTGGCTGTAAAGAGTTTGTTACAATTAGGAAATTTTTCCTGCATTTTTTATGTTACAAAACTTTGCAGTACATCTTAAGTTTTCAAAGGTCCCAATTCCTTTTCAGAAATTTTTCCCCAGAAAATTTATATTTATACATATCTTCTAATTTTGCCTAAACTTTCGTTTTGAAGTTATTTCTTTGTATTTTAGGGCAGAGGGGTTAAAATACAAGAGGTTCCCTAGCGCTGTTTTATTTCCCTCACGTCCAGATACCCTGACGTCTCCTGAAGTATGTATGAGAGTAGGCGGGAGTTTTCTTTGTTTAGGAGTGGGTGGGGCACGCATGTCTGGAGCCTCACTGGCCTTCCATTCTGAAGTGTCGGACTTGCCACAGCTGGGCCAGCCGCTATTTCCCCACCCCTGCCCCGCACATGCCTTCCTTCCTTCGTCATCATGCTCCCCACAGTACATGCTCTGGGCTTCCTTCTAGGGCACAGCATGTCATGGGACTTGGCCCTTAATGTCTGATGGGAAAGCCTTTTCCTAGAAGAGTAGCAATTGGTCGGTATTAGCTTGGCCCCTTTAGGATGGAGGCTGGCATTTCCATTCTTTGTTCACCTTTTGGTTGGAAGTACAGATGTCTGTGATGGCAGCAGGACTAGTAATAGCAGAATATTTCTCAGGTAACTAGCTGCTTGAGCTGCTACCAGGGCAAAATCATGTTGTTTGCAACTTATTTATTTATATATCATTGTCTCACATTAGATTATTATGAGATCCTTGAGGGTAAAGTATGAGAGGCGGTTAAAAGCAAGGTTTTAAGTCAGACAGGCCTGAATTCAAATTGTGGCTTTGCCATTACCAGCTTTTCTGACCATAGACAAATTACTTAAACTCTTTGTGCCTCGGTTTGCTCATCTGCACAGTGGGGGTAATAATGATAATAATAATGATACTTCCCTCGTGAGACTGTTGTGCAGATTTTATTATTTTTTTTATTTATCTATTTTTAGATAAATATTTTTTGGCCACGCTGCACAGCTTGCAGGATCTCAGTTCCCCCACCAGGGATTGAACCCAGGCCACAACAGTGAAAGCCTGGAATCCTAACCACTAGGCAACTGGGGAACTCCCACAGATTTTAAAAAGATTACAGTGTAGAAAACATTTAGCACAGTGCCTGGTTTGCAGCAAGGGCTCAAAAAATGTTATTGGTGATGCTGCTGTTTTTTTTTTTTGTGGTTTGTTTGTTTTTTAAATTTATTTATTTTTGACTGCTTTGGGTCTTTGTTGCTGCGAGCGGGCTTTCTCTAGTTGCGGAGAGCAGGGGCTACTCTTCGTTGTGGTGCGAGGGCTTCTCGTTGTGGTGTGTGGGCTTCTCATTGTGGTGGCTTCTCTTGTTGTGGAGCACCGGCTCTAGGTGTGTGGGCTTCAGTAGTTGTGGCACGTGGGCTTCAGTAGTTGTGGCTCGTGGGCTCTAGTGCGCAGGCTCAGTAGTTGTGGTGCACAGGTTTAGTTGCTCCGTGACATGTGGGATCTTCCTGGACCAGGGCTTGAACTCGTGTCCCCTGCATTGGCAGGTGGATTCTTAACCACTGTGCCACCAGGGAAGTCCCTGATGCTGCTGTTAATATTAACTCTGGCGCTGTGAGCACCTTGCAAGTTGCTGTGAGTTTGGCTGAATGACTATATACAGGAAGTAGGGTTCGAAGGCCTTATCTGAGACTAGAAACATTTTCATGCCCTGTTCCCTGGGAAGTTGTACAAAAGCAGGTCTGATGATAGAGTGCCTGCCCATGTTAATAAAATTACCAAAGAACACTTCTTGAACAGGCTCCATCCCAGGAGAGCAGTTCATTGAGTTACTTGGGATTATTATGTTGTATCCTGCTGGAATGTCTTCACTAATTTATATTTATTTTAGAATAACTCTGGGAACTTGAATTAGTGAACCGAATGCATTTGTAACTGATGGGGGAAGCAAATTGCACCCTCAGTGATGTGTACTCTATGGAAAGACTGGGATTTTGCTTTTTAAAACTTTATTTCAACATAACTATACTTACAGAAATACACTCATATTGGTTATTAGAATGCAATTTAACTTATCCTACACAATTTGGACCAAAAAACTTGGTACATGGTTTGCTTTAAAAAAGAAAGAAAAAGCATTTGCAATCTGGTTTATTTTTCATCTATTACAAATGTGTATAAAAGATCCACCATCAAATGCTGCTAAAACAAACAGCATGAACCTTGAGAAATTAAACTTTGGTTTGTCTCTGAAAAATAACATGTATTGCACTGTAAAAGTTTATAAAATTGGTGCAACAAAACATTGTTGTAATGTTTCAATGCCAGTTCACAAAGTTCAATAACTAATGGATGTTGATGAGGGTGGGGAGAGCCTATGTGTACGTATGAAAATATAAAAGCTATCCAATCTAGTTAATATTGCATGCAGATCACAAGTTTACTCAAACCAAGATTCAGATAATTTCTTAAATCTGAGTTAACACTACCGGTCCAGTTCATCTGCTGTCAACAAGGAAACTGCACAGTAGCTGTTTTTCTGATTTGTGCAAAAAAGAAAATGAAGTTTCTTCCCCCAGGTTTTCAGTGTAGAACTGAAACTACAGGAAAGGTATTCTGAGGAGAGCAAGATTCTAAACTGTGTTGAAAAAGCAGTTCTTGGGACTGGCTGTCCAGTGGTTAGGACTGCATGCTTTCACTGCCAGGGGCCCGAGTTTGGTCCCTGGTCAGGGAACTAAGATCCTGCAAGCCATGCAGTGTGGCCAAAAAAAAGAAAAAGGAAAAGCAGTTCTTGGTGTGGCCACAAGGGAATCAAAGAAATGTGCCCTTGAGAAGTCCTTGGAGATTCCCTGAACTGGCATCCCAGGTAAATGGTTGAGGCTCAGCAATTGGCCACCCAGCTCAAGTTCAGGCACTCTTTTCAATTCCATCCTTTCACACTGTGGTTCCTTTTGTTGTGGTTCCCTGGAGCTGTTTGGTACCTTGCCGAGGTAAATTGCCTTTAAAATTTTTTAAAAATAATTTGGCATGTGTTCAAAGCCTCCGGCTACTTAAATTCTAAAGAATAACATTCACTGCTTCTTTTAAAAAAAATCAGATCTGTTCTTTCTCCCAACCTGCAGGAAACCTTTTCCATCTCCAGCTCGTCTGTGCCCGATTGTGGGATCAGTAACGCCACATCGTTGGCTGAGTGATGGACTGTAGTCAGGATGGCTTGGTCAGCTTCCATCCCTCTCAATGATACAGAGCAAATCATGCTTCACAAGTCACCTGGGGATGTTTAGACAACCATGAGTGCTGTATTTGGTGTATGGGAGCGTCATACCTTCCAGCGAGGTCTTTTGGACATAAAGTGACAGAAATCTATGGCCTCTTTCCCTTTTACAGATCTGATGTTTTGACATGGCTTCCTGCTTCAGTGCTGTTTGTGGGTATCATCTATGCTGGTTCCAGAGCACTGTCCAGACTGGTAAGTGTTAGAGGTTTTGGGGGGGACAGTCCCTTTCCCTTCTTCCCCTTTGCCTTTAACTTGTTGCGCCTTGGATCAATAGGGGGCAAAGCAACAGCTTTAATGATGGTGCAGCTAGATTGAAGAACAAGTCTTGGGGCTGAGACCAACGTGGAGTGGTCCCACTCCCTGAATGGAAGATAACCAGATAACAGGGAAGGACTGACTTGTTTTACAAGATGGAGAGCTGCAGATGGAGACTTAGGAAGCCGGAGTAGTGATATTTGTGGAGCCTGCTCTGCATGGATACACCCCGTCCTTGGGAGCAAGGAGGGTGGGCTCAGTCTGCTCCTTGCTTCCGGGGACCGTGACCCTGCCCATCAATAACACGGCCTGGGCGGGCTGGGCTTAGTCGTGGGTTCGCATGCTTGGTACGGAATTGATGCCCAGTATACAGGGACACTAGTGAAACAAGTGTTCATTCTGTCCTCCCACCCAGACCCCAGGACTGAGCTCCTCAAAGGAGGGTACTGTGAGGAAAAGATTTCTTCCAGCTGTGTTTTATATGATATGGAACTCCAAAAATTTAGTTATTTTGCCACCAAAGGAGAATCCATAAATATCAGCATTGACCAGAGTCTCAGAACATGGCTTAAAACTCAGGAACTTTTTGTTTTCATATAGTTAAGATTTTGTTTTGTTTTTTCAATTGGGGTATAGTTGCTTTACAATGTTGTATTACTTTCTGCTGTACAACGAAGTGAATCAGCTATATGTATACATATATCCCCTCCCTCTTAGACCTCCCTCCCACCCCACCCCCCATCCCACCCACTTAGGTCACCACAGAGCACCAAACTGAGCTCCCTGTGCTATACAGCAGATTCCCACTGGCTATCTATTTTATACATGGTAGTGTTTATATGTCAATCCCAATCTCCCTATTCATCCCACTTCCCCCTCCCCCACCGAGTCCACATGTCCATTCTCTACGTCTGCATCTCTATTCCTGCCCTGCAGATAGGTTCATCTGTACCATTTTTCTAGATTCCACATATATGCGTTAATACACGATATTTGTTTTTCTCTTTCTGATTTACTTCACTCTGTATGACAGACTCTAGGTCCAGCCACGTCTCTGCAAATGACCCAATTTCGTTCCTTTTTATGGCTGAGTAATATTCCATTGTATACATGTACCACATCTTCTTTATCCATTCGTCTGTCGATGAAACTTTAGGTTGCTTCCATGTCCTGGCTATTGTAAATAGTGCTGCAATGAACATTGTGGTACATGTATCTTTTTGAATTATGGTTTTCTCAGGGTATATGCCCAGTAGTGGGATTGCTGGGTCATATGGTAGTTCTATTTTTAGTTTTTTAAGGAACCTCCATACTGTTCTCCATAGTGGCTGTATCAATTTACATTCCCACCAATAGTGCAAGAGGGTTCCCTTTTCTCCACACCCTCTCCAGCATTTATTGTTTGTAGATTTTTTGATGATGGCCATTCTGACTGAGGTGAGGTGATACCTCATTGTAGTTTTGATTTGCATTTCTCTAATGATTAGTGATGTTGAGCATCTTTTCATGAGTTTGTTGGCCATCTGTATGTCTTTTTTGGAGAAACGTCTATTTAGGTCTTCAGGAATGGTTTTATACTCTAATTGCTATTTTTAATCTATCAGAAAATGATTGTATCCTAATGTTTGAAAACATGAGAAATTTTCAAACAATTCAGTCTTTTAATGTAAAGTTTGTTGTTATGTTGGCCCCTTAGGCCTCAGATATGAAAACAGTAAAAACAAAATCTGCCTCTCTGGATAATAATAGTATTGTTAGGACAACTCTAAAGCTGCCAAGTAGTGGCTGAGAATTAACTGCGATAATTTCTAAATTAAATCGATAATTTCTAAATTAAATCATCATTTTCCTTTCATGATTCATAAGCTTGAGTAGATGGGATGATGTGTGCGATGGGGGAGAAAATAGCCTGGGTGACCTAAGAAGTGAGACACAGAGCACGTTGGTGCTGAGCCCAGAACAGGGGGCCAGGCTGGCTCTCAGCTGCCGCTCTTGATGCTGTCAGGCTCCACCAAGTCCATGGCCTCTCTTTACGGCCTCTGGCCTGCAGGGGGAGCTTCCTCTTCTATAGCAGAGTATAGGATTTGACTGGAAAACAAAAAAAACAAAAAACAATCTTTCGTTGTACAAACGTTTTTGAAATTTTTTGTAGGCTCTGGATAGTTATGGATGCCAGAGTTTTGAAGTTTGAATAACTAAGGTGTTGTGCTAATAATGATAATAATTTTTTGTTTGTATAGTGCTTTTTTTTGTTTGTTTTTTGTTTTTTTGTTTTTTGCGGTACGTGGGCCTCTCCCATTGCGGAGCACAGGGTCCGGACGCGCAGGCTCAGCGGCCATGGCTCACAGGCCCAGCCGCTCCGCGGCATGTGGGATCTTCCCGGACCGGGGCATGAACCCGTGTCCCCTGCATCGGCAGGCGGACTCTCAACCACTGCGCCACCAGGGAAGCCCTGTATAGTGCTTTTTCATGTGTTCTCCGGAGTGATTTCCTTTGTATCTTTTCATGTGAGTCTCACAGTCACCTGATAATGTGAGGCAGATGTTAATAACCTGGCAGAGGAAAACACGTAGGTGTGGGAAGTCTCGGTAAGCTGTCTCTAGTCCCAGGTAATGGCAGCTCTTCTGACTCCCCACCTTTTGCCTTTTCAGATTTGTCTCTTTAGGATCAAGGTATATGGATTTTAGAATGAGCCCAGGGTACAGTAGACATGCATAAGCTTGAGACTCTTGGTTGCAAGTGTTAGAAAGCTCACCAACTGGTCTAAGTAAAGGGAAATTTCCTGGTTCACATTAATGAAAAGTCATAGTGTAGAAACTGCTTCAGGCATGGCTTGACCCAGAGGTTCCAATGACCTACTCAGAACCCAGCTTCTGTCTCTCTTTCAGTTCTGCTCTCTGTCTTTGCTTCATTTCACAGCCAGGCTCTCGCCTCATGGGTGTTGTTGACTTCAGGCTGACATCCTCACAATTTTAAGTCTAATGGAAAGACTGTCTTCCTTGTAGCTTCTGCATGAGTCTCACAATTCACTCTGATTGCATCAGTCAGGACCACTGCCCATCCCAGGTCTAAAAGCTGGATGGATTTACATTGATTGACCAGTCCTGGATCATGACTTTTCTGAACCATTCACTGTGACTGGAGAGACTCAGAGCACTGTTTGGCCAGCCCTGGTCATACAGGATCCCCAGCTGGACCCACAGACTGAGAAAGGGTGAGGCAGATGCTTTATATTGGAGTGCTTTACCAAGGAAGGGATAAGGAGGCTAGGTGGCCAAAAAACCCTCAAAAGTCCATTGTAAATGTCAATCTAGTACGTCAGGCAGATGGAGATTTCTGTAACCTGGAGCAATGCTTCTCAGAGCGTGGTCCACAGAAGGTGATAGCCTGTGAGCTCTTTGTTACCTGTCTGTAAGGAGATTGTGCCAGAATGAACATCACGCTTGGCACTAAACACGCTGATGAGTTTGAGCTGACATTTTTTTTTTCCATAGCAGGACTTTTTGAGGAAGGAAGCAGTGCACTGACTTATATTCTGTGCGAGATCCTTATCTTTTGGCGGGACCTCATTGGAGTGCCCCTGGCCTAGAGCACAGACTTCTCTCATTGGCAGAACGAAGCTGCTGCAATTCAAACTCTGAGCAAAGGGAAACAACCCCAGACCAAATATATCCAGTTAGAGTGGGAGGAGGACAGAAAGGAGACACTTATTATTGTTTTTTTTTAGTGAAATAACTCAACCCAGCATCTGTTCTTTGTTCTCTGAGTTTTTTGTTTTTACATAGTTGCTTAAAAATTTACAGAGTGGATGAAACACGAGGCACTCGTACAGCTTGTGTTAGATGGAAAACCCGTGTCAACATGCTGGTGCCAGGCTGGCAGTCTCATGAATCCACGAGGACATGGGGGAAACATGCTCAGTTAAAATCCGTGGGTGTGTTGTTATGCAAAACACTGAGGAAGTTGCTCTGCTCCATAAAGGCCTCCTTCATCTGACAAGACTTTGAAGTTATCCTTCTGATGTGCAACTCCTGAGAGTAAGCTGATGTAACTCTTCAAAGGCGAGGTGGGGACAGTTCTTTATTGATTTTTCTACCTGGAACTCACAACCAAATGATAGAATTAAGGGAAGGAGATTATTCTTGTGGCTCTCCATTCAGCAAATATTTATTGAGGAATCTACTTCTGGGGGCTTAATGAGGAAGAAGACCTGCTTCCTGACCTTGAAGAACTTCCAGGGGAATCCGTGAGAGACACACAACTCACCATGGGAACAGGCATCGTGAATAGTCAGTGTTATATATGTGTGCCGGGCACTTCCTATTGTCAACCCTCATGACATATGAAGTTGGACTTAATTACTCCCATTTACAGTTGAGGAAACTGAGATGCAAATTATTTGACCAAGGTCACCAACTAGTAAATGTTAAAGTGGAGATGCAAACTCAAGCCTGTCCGACGATAGTGGTTCATCTGCAACGCTTACCCTCTTTCCTCCCTAAATCACAACAAGCAAAGGAGATGAGCCCATCAGGATGGAGCTGGGAGGAGGGGAGAGGAGCCGTGTGGCTGTCCTCCCTTCTACAGGGGCTAATTTAGCTCTGCTTCGCCAGCGTTCCTGCCCTGAATAAGGTCACAGTGATGAGGGCTGATGGCATGAATGTCAGTCTTTGGAGGGACAGAACAACGTCAACCAGTCGTTATTACTCTTATTATAATTTCCCTGCCGCAGCCCTTCTCGGCTGGACAGGATTGCCCCAAAGCCTGTGCTCGCGAGTGTTTAGAACAGATGTGTAGATTCTCACACTCGGGAGCTTCAGGGAGAAGCCATCCCAGTGCTGGTGATCTGGGTGCTCAAACCATGCTCTTTTCTTGCTTAGGGTGAGCAGCTGGGAGACTCTGCAAATCTAACCTGAGGCATCTCGACAGGACTGGCCTTGGTTTCCTACCCAGCACTTTGATCTTGAGCCTTCCCTAACTGCTTGTCAGGGTTTCTGTCTTCACTCAACACAATGGAATAGAGATTGGCCGGGGGTGTCGGTGAGGAAACACACATGGATAATCGGACTCGCGTGGAGTGAAATTACTCAGTTAAGCAAACTGGAGCCTGTGGGTTCCCTCCCGCTTGGTTTGGCTCCAGTATCACATAAGGGATCTTGGATCCATGGGAAAAGGACGTAAATGTTGATCTATCAGTAGAATGGAGACCCTTCCCCTAAGGTTCCCTGTCACTGTGGTTAGAGGCAGTTCTCTTTCACATGGTTTTCTCATCAGAGGTGATGAGAGTCCGATTGCAAGGATTACTTAAGATGTGGGCGCAGTGGCAAAATAGTAACCCCCTCCTCTGCATTTTAGTTATGTTCCTGCCCCATCTAAAGATGTTTTCCATAACCCTTATAAAATGACTTATTAAAACTGGGCTCCAAGCGGAAAACTTCATGACACTGGAGTTAGCAGTGATTTATTGGCTGTAACAGCAAGACGTGTGCAACAAAAGAAAAAAACAGGCAAATTGGACTTCATCAAAATGAAAAACTTCGGTGTATCAAAGCACACTGTCAACAGAGTAAAATGGCAATTCACAGAATGGGAGAAAATATTTGAAAATCATCTATCTGATAAGGGATTAATATCCAGAACACATAGAAAACTCCTAAAATTCAACAACAAAAACCAAACAACCTGATTGAAAAATGGGCAAAGGACTTGAATAGACATTTCTCCAAAGAAGACATGCAAATGGCCACTGAGCCCATGATGAGGTACTCAACATCGTTACGCATTAGGGAAATACAAATCAAAATCATGCGATACCACTTCGTGCCCATTAGGATGACTGTTATCAAAAAAACAGAATATAACAAGTGTTGGTGAGGGTGTGGAGAAATTGGAACGCTTGTGCGCTGCTTTTGGGAATGCAAAGATGGTACAGCTGCAATGAAAAACAGTATGGTGATTCCTCAAAAAATTGAAAATAGAGTTACCATATGACCCAACAAAAAAATTGAAAGCAGGGACTTGAGCAGGTATTTTGTATACCTGTATTCACAGCAGCATTATTCATAGTAGCCAAAAGTTGGAAACAATCCAAGTGTCTGTTGACAGATGAATGGATAAACAAAATGGTATATCAGTACAATGGAATATTATTCCGGCTTAAAAAGGAAGAAAATTCTGACACATGCTGCGACATGGATGAACCTTGAAGACATTATGTTAAATGAAATAAGCCAGGCACAAAAGAACAAGTCCTGTATGATTCTACTAATGTGAGTTACTTAGAAGAGTCAGATTTATAGAGACAGAAAGTATTGGTGCTTACCAGGAGCTGTGGGCTGGGGAGAATGGGGAATTATTGTTTAATGGGGACAGATTTTCAGATGAAAAGAGTTCTGTGAAAGGATGGTGGTGATGGTCGCACACAATGTGAATGTACTTAATGCCACTGAACTATACACGTAAAAACGGTAAATTTTATATGTATATTTTACCACAATTAAAAAGATGTGTTTGTAACTCCCCTCCCCAGGCTACAACAGAGATTTTCTTGAGGATTATATGGGGGAGGGGGATATGTCCTCACTCACCTCACTCAGAGCCCTTTCCGGTGCTGTAGGAGGTGCACATATATATATACATATATTTTTTTTTTGCCTCTTTATTGGAGTATAATTGCTTTACAATGGTGTGTTAGTTTCTGCTTTATAACAAAGTGAATCGGTTATACATATACATATGTTCCCATACATATCTCTTCCCTCTTGCGTCTCCCTCCCTATCCCACCCCTCCAGGCGGTCACAAAGCACCAAGCTGATCTCCCTGTGCTATGCGGCTGCTTCCCACTAGCTATCTACCTTACGTTTGGTAGTGTATATATGTCCATGCCTCTCTCTCGCTTTATCACAGCTTTAACTGAATTCATTCCTATGCACTCGTGTAAAAAAAGGGTGAGAAAAATAGCAGTTCACTGAGAGCAGGCCAACCTGCCCTCTGTAGTAGCACGTGCATTTATGGCCCCAAGTGAGGTTCTTATTCCCATGCATCTTACAAGCTGGCATTCTAAGCTGCCTATTTTTCAAACAAAAAGGCCCCTAAACACATGTCAGCTACTTTATGTGATGAACAGATGAAGGAGGGAGGTGGCCTCCAAGCTGGTGCTGGAGATACTCTGGCAAAGAGGGAGTCTGGCCCTCTGCCCTCAAGGAGTTGACCCGGGAGTTCCCTGAAGGTCCAGTGGTTAGGACTCCACGCTTTCATTGCCAAGGGCCCGGGTTCAATCCCTGGTCGGGGAACTAAGATCCCTAAAGCCGCTTGGTGCGGCCAAAAAAAAGGTGTTGGCCAGTTAATGACAGAATGATAAAATTAATGTAAATAAACACTCAGATTTATCTCATGCCAATCAATTTGTGAATATATTCATTTATATGTACACATAAACATATTAAAACACCTCAACTGTCTTCCCAAAAGGATGTGTTGTGGCTTAAAAGAATAATGATGATGAAAATAAGATAAGCATTTCTTATGAATAGAATTTAAAAGAAGTCTAGGTCAAGGGTAATTGAAGAAGAACTAGATGAGACCACAGAGAGACTTAGCACATATCTTATGAAATAAATACAGTTGGGCCTTGGAAAGATGAGAAAGCTCTCATCTTTCTGCAGCCGAATAAAGAAGTTACGAGACTCTCAGTGCTTGTAAGAGAAAAGCGGGTTGTTGCCACAGACATGCTTCTTCCTTGCTGTCAGGTCCTGAGTCCTCATAAAGGGTAAACTGGGCTACTTAGGGTCTTCAATCGCATCCTTATAACAAACACAATGGTAACCTGATTTCTGGGATTCTTAGTGCATTTTGGAGGCCTAAAGACAGCACAGTTCAGTAGGAGCGATTCTCTGGGGCTAAAATCTCTGCTCTCCAATTATCCGGCTCCCTTCCTGTAGGAACAGTTATTTCTGGCATGCATGATTTTGATGAAAACTAGGCAGCCAACAGTTCAAAGGTACATTCTTTGGCAAGGGCCTGGCGAGCAATTATTGTATATTGCAGATTTAGGCCACGTCCACATATTTAAAAATCACCCAAATTGAAGGTAGGATTGATGTTTTTCTATAAAAACTTAGAAGTCGACCCAGGACTTGGCTAAGGGAGTCATCCCCACTCCTACAGCATGACCCGAGGCCATGCCTGTGGGCAGGGCCAGGATTTTCCATAGAAAACTGTTTTAAGTCAGTTCCAACACCTGAACAAATAACAATCAAGACTTGAAAATTCCACTCTGGGAAGCATGGGAATAATGAAAAATCTTAAGTAATAGTTACCAATTTCTCTTTACATCCAGAGAAAAATTTCCAATGGTACAGGGATGCAATGTAAAATTATAAGTGAATGTTAAAATGTTAAGAATAAATTAGTTGCAAACTGTGCCCCTAAGTAATGAAATGAATTGGACTGTAGGGTAGTTGAATTCGGTCAATTACATTTTGTGTCAAAGTTGATAACTTGGGCTTCATGGTAGTTGATCTTGAGCCATTTTTCCTGATGAAATATGGTGGGGACCTTTTGTTATTGAGCCCGTTCCTAGAGTCTTGATGTGAAAGAACAGACTTACTTTTCTGTTCTCTTTAGCAGCAAGCTAGTGTCTAGATCGTCTAAAGTGATTTCAAATTATTAAGAGGCAGGTTAAAAAGGAGAACCAAAATACATCCTTTCTTTTTTCTCATCCGTGTAACTGGAATGTTAATAGTATCTCCCTCATAGATTTATTATGATGATTCAATATGTAAAAGCAATTAAAACAGAGTCTGGGGGCTTCCCTGGTGGCACAGTGGTTAAGAATCTGCCTGCCAGTGCAGGAGACATGGGTTTGAGCCCTGCTCTGGGAAGATCCCACATGCCGCGGAGCAACTAAACCCGTGTGCCATAACTACTGAGCCTATGCTCTAGAGCCTGCAAGCCACAACCACTGAGCCCGTGCGCTGCAACAACTGAAGCCCGTGCACCCTAGAGCCCATGCTCCACAACAAGAGAAGCCACCACAATAAGAAACCCATGCACTGCAACTAAGAGTAGCCCCGGCTCCCCGCAACTAGAGAAAGCCCACGTGTGGCAACGAAGACCCAACACAGCCAAAAATAAATAAATAAATAAATTTATTAAAAAAAAAACAAACGTACAGTGACAGCAGTAACATTAAAAAAAAAACAAACAGAGTCTGGTACATAGTAAGTATTCAATATATCTTAGCTATTATTGTTATCATATCTCAGA
This sequence comes from Delphinapterus leucas, assembly GCF_059928025.1. NCBI lineage: Eukaryota > Metazoa > Chordata > Mammalia > Artiodactyla > Monodontidae > Delphinapterus > Delphinapterus leucas. Next base: position 39,775,830 of record NC_143142.1, on the reverse strand, counting down.
ACTTTTTATTTTGTTTCTTTTGCCTGCACCGTGTGGCTTGTGGGATCTTATTTCCCCAACCAGGGATTGAACCTGTGCCCCCTGCAGTGGAAGCGCAGAGTCTTAACCACTGGATTGCCAGGGAAGTCCTCATTTCTCAGAACTTCTGTCTGATTTCACAAAAATAAGTCGTGCTGAACCTCACTCCATAAAGATAAAAGGCAGGTTTTCTAAAATAATCAAGTCACTGGAGTCTCTTGAACTAATAACGTAGTTCAGACTGGGGCTTCATGCACAGAGGTAGAGGCCAAGGGAAAATCAGTAATCATAAATTGTAGACTGCCTTAATACTGTTTTTGATAGATCTCTATGGAGGCTGATAAAATCAGTCGTAGAATTACTGTTTCTAAAGCCTGTTAGCTCCTCAGTCGAAAAAATGGCTTGACAAATTCAGATTAAAAAATTTTTAAGTGGAAATGGAAGATATCCCTTTAAAAAATGGCATAGAGTTTACTCCGAGGTCATCTGTTTTAGATCATACCAGTTATATTGCTGGAGGAAGCAGACTGGCAGGATTTGGAACACAATGGTATTGGACATTGCACAGTTGTAGGTCCAGGAAGTTTATACTGGGGGCTTGCTGTAATTTGGCTCCATAACATCGAGACTGGGAGTGTGGGCGTTGCCGTTACTGGGTTGGAGTCACGGAGTCATACCCAGAACTAGTTGTGAGCTCGCCAGCAAGCTGCCCCATCACTCTAAGCTTCAGTTTCCTTGTCTGTAAATCAGGGCAACAAGCATCCGTGGATACAGTTGTTGATATATGGTTTAAATAAGAGAATGCAATTAAAATAATTGGCACTGTGCTGAACACATTGTTGGTATCTATTATTAGAGAACTTTAATATCAGTTCTGGGGACTTCCCTGGTGGTCCAGTGGTTAAGACTCCGCGCTCCCAGTGCAGGGAGCCTGGGTTCCATCCGTGGTTGGGGAAATAGATCCTGCATGCATGACTCAACTAAGAGTTCGCATGCCACAACTAAGGAACCCACATGCTGCAACTAAAGATCTTGTATGCTGCAACTAAGACCCGGTGCAGCCAAAAATAAATAATTAATAAATATTAAAAAAAATTTTTTTAATTTAAAAAATTAAAAGGCAACTTTCTTTTAAAAAATTAAAAATAAAATAGAATAAAAAATAAAGTAAAATCAGTTCTGTATGTGTAGATAGATCCTTTTCCAGAATCTGATCAGAATCTCCTAGGCAGATGGAGAAACCTGTCCACAGTTTATAAAATTGAGAAAATTAAGCCTCCTTGAAGTCTAGAGTTAGCGTCTAGAGTCACCCTAAATCTCATTTCCTTACTGATTTTATAGTCAAGGAGGCAAAAGCATTTTAAATCAGGGCTTAATTTTAAATAAATAAGATCCAGGTTGCCCTGTCATTTTCATGTCATGTACCACAGGGTTAACCTCTCTAAGATTTTCTGTGCTATCTTCTTAGGCTCAGACCTAGAAGGCCAGGGCCCATGTTTTCCAAACATGAGCCCAATGGATAAAGCCAATTAAAAAAAAAATCTCTTTAATAATCTTAAAATACATAAAGAATAATTGAAAATATAAAAGTTTAAGAGGGATAAAAAGAAGCACAAAAGATGAAAAACATAGAAAATAATTAAAATAAAGGATGATTTTAAAAGGAAAAAAGTTTCAGCTGCACTTTTAAAGGAGTAGAGAACGTTAAAAAGGCAAGAAAAATGTAAGGTGAGAGCTCAGAATGAAATGAAACAGTGCAAGTTAGAACAAAATACCAAAATAGGGCAGAGCGATACAGTTATAAAAGTCTTAATGACAAGGTAAAAATATATACTCCCAGGGACTTCCCTGGTGGCACAGTGGTTAAGAATCCACCTGGCAATGCAGGGGACCCGGGTTCAAGCCCTGGTCTGGGAAGATCCCACATGCCGCGGAGCAACTAAGCCCGTGCGCCACAACTACTGAGCCTGTGCTCTAGAGCCCGCGAGCCACAACTACTGAGCCCACGTGCCACAACTACTGAAGCCCGCGCCTAGAGCCTGTGGTCCACAACAAGAGAAGCCACCACAATGAGAAGCCCGTGCACCACAACGAAGAGTAGCCCCCGCTCATCGCAACTAGAGAAAAGCCTGCACGCAGTAATAAAGACCCAACGCAGGCAAAAGATAAAGAATAAATCCATCTGGAAGTGGTTGGGCAGCAACATCTGCTTAAAGACCCACTTAAGAGTCCTCGAAGCTGGAATAATTTCCCAGCTCAGGGTCCTCCATCGAGGCCACTAAGCGTGGGCTTGGTACCTCTTAATATTGACAGCCTTCATGCAGTGCTCCTGCATTATTTCCATCGTCCCTCCCTATAGCTCCAGGTCGTAGATATTGTTATCCTCATACTACAGAGGAGCAAACTGTTTGGATACGTGCCCTGCTCCACTAGCAGATGGTGGAGCTGGAGCCTGAAGCCCAGCTGATGCCAAAACCCATGCATTATTCTTGATCTTTTTCTGCTTTCCAGGAGACATTAGCAGCAGCAGCAGCAACAAAGACAATAGCACAATCCCTCACCCCTTAACCCCTCCCCTTTACCTTGTCAAGATTATCTATCAAATTAGGAAAGACTGCTGTTCTTAGCAAACAGCCCAGCGATAGTCAATGTGCAGTGGGTACTCTGTGTATCTTGATAACCCACTGGAGTGTTACCTTTTTTTATATCTTCTCCCTCCCCCCCCTTTTTTGGGGTACAAAGTTGATCCCAGTTATCCCATCATTTACTGCAGTTCAGTCTCCTAAATATTTCCCTCATGTGGCCACTTTTCTCCATCTTCGCTGCCACTACCAAGTTCAGGCCACCGTCTTGTCATTCCTTGTATTAGTTTCCTGTAGCTGCTGTAACAAATTACCACCTACCTAGGTGGCTTAAAACAACAGAAATTTATTCTCTCCCAGTTCTGGAGGCCAGGGGTCTGAAGTGAGTACCAAGGTGTGTCAGCAGAGCTGCGCTCCCTCCAGAGGCTCTAGGGGAGAATCTGCTCCTTGCGTCTCTCTTCCAGCTTCTGGTGGCTGCTGGCACTCCTTGGCTCGTGGCTGCATCATTCCAGTCTCTGCCTCTGGGGTCACATCGCCTCCTCCTCTGTGTGTGTCAGATCTCTGCCTGTCTCTTAGGAGGAGATCTGTGTTTGCATTTGGGACCCACCCAGGTAATCCAGAGTAATCTCCCCACCTCCAGATTCTCACCTTAATCCCATTTGCAAAGGCCCTTCTTTCACCCTATGAGGTGACATTCATGGGTTCCAGGGACTAGGATGCAGCTATAGTTTGGAGGGCCGTTTTTCCGTCTACCACACCACTGAACTTTCGCAACCATCTCTGCCTCCTTTGCCCCACCCAGCAGTCCAAGGTCCCCTAAACGCGCAGATCAAATCATGCACGGTGGGCTTTAAACTCTTCAGTGTCTTGTGGTCCTTGGGACGGTCCTGATTCCCTGATAGGGCCTGTGATTACCTCTCCACCTTCCTCTCCCCCACTTTTCCCTTCCACACTATATTCCACCCCTCTTAACTCCCCCTGGTTCCCCGAGGAGGTGGGCTTCCTCGCTTCTCTGGGCCCTTGTGTGTGCCTCCAGCCCTCTCCCACCTTGTCTCTTTTTGCTGGGCTCATTCTTTTTTTTTCTTTTTTCCCTTTGGCTGTGCCATGCGTCATGCAGGATCTCAGTTCCCCAACCAGATATCGAACCCACGTCCGCTGCGTTGGGAGTGCGGAGTATTAACCAGTGGACCACCAGGGAAGTCCCTGGGCTCATTCTAGTTCATCATTCTGTTCCCGTTTAGACTTTGGACTTCACTTCCTCCGAGAAGGCGTGCTCTGCCCACACTGGGTTGGTCATGCCTTTCTGTGCATTCGGTCAGAGCTCTTACCTCAATAGGGACAGCCTCTCTAACATGTGTCCACCTGTTCACAGGATGTGTCCCCTGCACCTGGCATGGCACCTGACACACAGTAGGTGCTTAATAAATGATGAGAATACCCGTAAGAGGGGAGACTGTGCATCCACCCTACTGAGCACAGTGCTGCAAGCAAGAGCACTGATCCACGCAGAAGAGTTTTTGCTGGAGAGCAGTATCAATGTGAATGCCAAAAGTACCCACAGATCTTTATTTTTAAGCATAAATCAAGAATTATGTAATTATGAGATCCAAGAAAATATTTTCATGCTTATTCCTTTGTTTTCTTTCAGGCCATTCCTGTGTTTCTCACTTTGCATAATGTAGCTGAAGTTATAATCTGTGGGCACCAGAAGTGTTTTCAGAAAGAGGTAAATGATTACGCAAAAGGCTAGTTTCACTTCCCTTGCTTGAAATTTCAAAGACGTGCTTTTTATGTATGGTCCAGATTAGTGTCTGCTTTTTCCTGCCATCTGTTTCCAGTCAAGCCTGCCTGACGGTGGTCACTAATTTCAAGGATCATGGTTTTGACATCCCTTCAGTTCACCAAACATACGTGGGGATGCTTGTGGGTCTGAATGGACCTCAACCCCAGGCCAGCGCTGAGCCAGGGCCTGGGGGGCCGAGGTAGAGATGACTGTGGGCCTGGATGGTGGTGGTGGGGCATTCCCCCCCTCCCCCCACCGCATCCCATCACCATGAGGAAATATTTGGTGAGCTTCCCACAGGGTGCTGGGAGCTTTAGCCCACCCTGTGGACATCCTCTTTTCCTCCCGACCCCAGCTCTGCCTTCCACCAGTTGGAACACGTTCCTCACCTTCCGGGCCTCCATCCATGAAAAGGGGAGAGAAATGTCACCCACTCAAAGAGTCGTTGGAAGGACACCATGCAGCACAGGTGCTAGTAGGTGCTCCCAACACTTTCCGGCACATAGTAGGTGCTTTGTACCTACTATGTAGTTTAGCTATGATTTTTAACGTGATTGGTGGTTTTAGTTTGGTTTTAGTTTGGTACCTGTTTTGAGAGTTCCTTTTTTCTAACATCTACCTGTTTCAGATGACTTCACATCAAAATTTTGGAACTTTTAAGCTCGAGAGAGGCTAGTGGGCCATGCAGGCAGCACACTTCTTACAGGTGTGCCAGGGACAGAGAGACACCTTTCCTGTGGCCAAGGCCACTCCACACACCAAGGGACCTTTCTGACACATGGATCTGATCATGTCCCCCTACATACAGCCCTTCAGGACCACCCAGAGGCTACCTGGAGGCCTGCAAAGCCCTTCACCACCTGGGCCCCATCCACCTCTCTGGCTTCAGAAATTCCAGCCACAACCAAACTTCTCACTTTCCCTAGACCATGTCGTAGTGTTTCTCTCCTCTGATCTGTCAGCAAACCTCTTCGTGCACCCCTGTCCCATTCACTCTATGAATATTTCTACATCCCTGTGTACGTGGCCACCCTGCCAGGCCTGGGTCTACAGTCGTAAGCAAGAGGCATGATTGCTGCTCTTTACAGAGCATCAGCCCAGAAGGGGAGACAGACATTAAACTAAGAATTAGACCCACCTGCTCGATTGTGTGGCCAGAGCAGGCCACTCTGGGGAAGTGACATTAAACACAGACAAAGGATGAACAGGAGTTAGACATGGTGGGGAGGGGAGGGCTCCCTGGAAGAGGAAGCAGCAGATGCAAAGGACCAGACATAGGAAGGGACTTGGTGGAAGTCATTCTGGGCTGTGTGGCTGGAGCTTGATGAGAAAGAGAGGGGGCGCTTAGGACGAGGCTGGAGACGGGCCTTTGGGGCTGAGCTAGGAATTTGGGATTTATGCTGAGTGCACTGGGAGGAGCTGGTTGGGTAATAAGGCCCACAGACACTGTGCAGCTTCACAGTGCTAAAAGCTCCCCCAGTTTCTGCGGAGGAGAACGGATTGCAGGAGGCGAGGGAAGCCTGTAGTGACTCCAGCGAGGCTCCGTACTTTAGGCTAATCTGCCTGCCGTGGGAACCTTCCCTGACGCCTCAGGCAGCTTGGGCACCTTCAGCTGACATTTTACGTATCACACCAGCTTGCAATTTCCATATTTCATCAATTCTAACATGTGCTGCTTTTTCTCACATCTAACATTTTCACTCTCGGGACTTCCCTGGCGGTCCAGTGGCTAAGCGCTTCCGCTGCAGGGGGCACAGGTTCGATCCCTGGTCAGGGAACTAAGATCCCACATGCTGCGCAGTGTGGCCAAAAAAATAAATAAGTAAAAGTAAAATAATTCTTTAAAAAATAAGTTTTCACGATCTAAAATCAGGGTGGTTTTATAGTCAATGGTATGTCCTGGTCTAATGTTTGTTGGGTTTTTTTCTTAGTAGTATAAAAAATACTAATTTTACAATCAGTGGCATCTTAGATTCAATGAAATACAGTATGATTTTCCCCGTGTCTCTGCCTGCTTCCAGCCCTCTCATTGCAGTGACCCTGTGGTTGGGTGTTTTTTGGAGCCCCAGGTCTCAGCCCAAGGACTAGAGCTGAGCTTAAATATTCACTAACTGGTCACTTAGGTTCCAGGAGCTGCTCAAGTTCTGGGAGACTAGTCAGACCCTGACTCAATTCCACTCAAATTCCAAAGAAGACTTCTTATTCACAAAATGGATACCTTTTGTGTGAATTAAAAATGAAGATTTACCTGGTCTAGGGATGAGATCCAGCCATCTTCATGGGATACTGCTTCTTTCTTTTTTGGGGGGGGGGGCCACACCATGTGGCATGTGGGTTCTTAATGCCCTGACCAGGGATAGAACCTGCGCCCCCTGCATTGGAAGTGCGCTGTCTTAACCACTGGACCGCCAGGGAAGTCCCTCCATGGGGTATTGCTTCTTGATGGACAAGTCAGATCAGGTAGGTGAAGGTGAGGGTGGGACATGGGGCTGGAGGGTCCTCAGTGTATTTCCACCAAGCAGAGCGCAAGGGTCAGACTCCCAGGCCAAGAGGACCTTTCCTCGGAAGCAATTGGGTGAATACCAAAATATTGTGAATCTTCAACTCCATTTCATTACTGACACAAAACAACATCATTTCTTGTCAGGGCAAATTAGGAAACAATTGAGTGGGTTACATATCTATTTAGTTATTTTTTTAAAAAACCCTTTCTTTCCTCTATGAATATCATAAGATGTAATAAGTCGTAGAAAATGCAGAGAAAAAAAATGTCAGAAATCAACTGTGATCTTACTTCCTAGAGGAAACGACTTCATTCATTCAGTTCAGACATATGTAGAATATTTACAGAAATGATAAAATACGTCCTGTTTTTCCATTGATCGATTTGTCGGAATCCCTAAATGCCTCATTTCTCTCCACATGGAATGAAATGCAGTGTGTTGGCTGGTCCCTGTTTGTAGATTTGTAGGTGGTTTCTAGTAGTTTGGCGTTAAAATCTGCTCTGTGATGAAGATGACCATGATATGTTCTTCATATGATTTACATTCCTGATCATTCAGCCTGGAGCCATGACCAAGCGACTGGGTGTCATGAGGAACATGGTTGGACGCCACCTCTCAGACTTGACCTGTGACTCCGGACGTAGGCTCTTTGGTCCATTACGTGTCAGGTTTCCCTAGAATGGCCTTGGGAGAGTAGAGTTGACCTCTTCATGACCTCGCTCCCAGATGATGAGAATAAGCTCTATCTGGGCTGTGGTTCATTGTCACCATCCATAACTAGTTCTTTGTGTATGTGCACACACACGCACACAGTTTAACTCTAAGTTAGCGTGTGGCTTGTGGAATTAGTCTCAATAACTTGGCAGGTATATTTGCCACGGCTTAACCTTAGAATACTGCTATTCATTCATTGGTTTGCTCAACATTTATGAAGTATATGCTACATGTCAAACATCTGGCTAGCTCTACAGCTACAGATGTGGAAAGACACATTTATCACCCTCACAGAACTCAGGCTGAATGGGGAGCTGACATGTAAACAGGTGCTGGGATGCCCATAGAATGTCCTATGGGCTGAAACAGGCATGTGGGTGCACTGGGGGGCGACCGCGGTTAAGTCTGCTTGCAAGGGCCAGATACGAGCCCAGTCACACAAATGGGTAGGAATTTTCTGGGCACTCCAGGCAGAGAGGAAGCAGCCAATGAAGGCCAGTGGCCTGAAAGGGCCGGTGGATGTCACTGCAGGACTGGCTGTGACAGAATAGAGCCCAAAAGGGTCAGACTCTGGAGCTCGATCGCCTGGGCGCACACCCTGTGATCCCAAGCAACTTACCTGATTTCTCTGTGCCTCAGAATCCTAGTACGTAACCCAGGACTGTACATTAACCCGTAGTGACACGAGTCAATATGTGTCGAGCACCTAGGACAGCACCAGCAGTCCTCAGAGCGAGTTAGCTACTTACTGTGACTTTGGCAACGTGACTCTTGAGGAGTTACAGTGACCCACGCAGAGCTGAGATGTCATTGGGACTTATCACTGGGTGATTTGGGGACCGAGGGGCTTGCGGAGGGGAATCCCAGACACCGACTCCTCGGTTGCTCTTGGAGCCTCGGGGGCTGGAGCTCCGTAATGAATTTCTTGCTGGTTTTCACCCTGCATGTCTCAGGTTCTGGGCTCCTGTAGTCAAAGGAGGTCAAAATAAAAAGGACTCTCCTCTGTGGGATGGGCAAACTCCTTCAGGCACTAGGGTTGATTGGCTGCCCTGTAACGGAAGTCCCCGAGCACCTGCTGGTGAACATGTCACTCATGGAAGAGTTGAGCATCCTTTTTGTTTCCATCCTCTCCATTCCTTCTCTTCCTCCGAACTCTGGAGATGTCAGCTTTATTTAGCTCAGAATCTTTTAGTGACACATGTTCCCATGTTGGGGGCAATTATCCAGGTGGGAGCCAGGTCACCTCTGCGTGTGTCATCCTTTCTGTACTGAAGGGATAAGTGTCCCCACTGGGGGGCAGTGGAGTCAAGGTTGGCTTTGCCTTTGGTCTCTGCTGAGGCCGGTTCCACAAAGATGAGAGATAACGTATAAGAGATAACAAAGGATCTAAAGATGGGAGCCACTGCTTTGTACACGCAACATCGTGTGTTTATTAAAACAATGCAACGTGGATTATTTAGTCACACATGAAAGCTTAAGATAGCCTTCATAGCAAACCACATGTTTCTCTTGCCAGTGCTTTACTTTTTTAAAAAATTGAGATATAATTGACAGATAAATTTATATTTGTTTCAGGTGTTCAATATACTGATTCAATGTTTGTATATATTTCGAAATGACCGCCACAATAAGTCTAGTTAACATCCATCACCACGCATTTGTTTCCTTTGTGATGAAAAGTTTTAAGATCTACTCTCTTAGCAACTTTCGAATATATTCAATACAATACACTGCTGTTAACTATAGTCACCGCGCTGTATGTTTCGTCCCCAGGCTTTGCTTATTTTATAATAACTGAAATTTTGTACCTTTTGAGTGCTTCATTTTTAAACAATATGTTCATAGTTCACACTTTATCTGAGCTGGAGTAAAAGAAAATTGCAGTTTGTCCTCAACCAGCAAAATAATCCTTCTGAAATGTCCAGAATTAATCTATTATCTTGCCTGACCATTTCCCCTGTCAAATATGAAAAAAATCTATGCTTCTTCCTGCTAGAGCTATCTTCCCAAGTGTCAAGGACTAATTCCCTTAAACTGACCAATAAGAAGGAGGTAACAAAGGTAGAGTATGCATTAGAATTTCTTCATTTCAGGGAGCTCTAAACGGCAACTTTAGATTTCCCCAATCTGCCCTTTTTTCCTTCTCTCTAGGGATGGAGTCAAATGTCCCTTCTCCTTTTTTCTGTTTCCTAATTTACACATCATACCAGAGAATTTATAGCACTGCTCAGGGTCAGAGCTGGATTAATGAAAGGAAAATTTAAAGAGACAGACCGGAAGAGAAGTTGAACAAGAGCTTAATTTCTTTTCCTACACAGGGTACATTGACTTCTCTCTCATTTTCATGGTGTGTAAGATATTCGAAGGCTTGGGCGTGGCGTCATTTTGCTTTTTTGTGGGTAAACATAGTTCTAATGGTGAGAGCGGTAAAACTACTCATCCAGAGTGCTTTGCCGAAGCGACTCAACTCTGGACCTCTGAGTCATCCCTCGTTTGGTCCAAGCAGAAAAAGCCTCAATAAATACTGAAGTGCAGCAAGTTGTTAAGCCCCCAATAAACTTATTCATAATTTATGTGCCTCTTGATCTAAATATTTACTTTTAAGGGGAACAAAAAAGAGTTTTCAAAGACTAATTGTACGTCTCTTTATTTTCATACAGAAAACATCTCCTGCAAAGATCTGTAGGTAAGTTTAAAAAAAACAAAAAACAACTGCACAAACATCTAAAATAGAAGATTTAACCTGATATTAACTTCGATGAGAAACCGTCTGTTGACAATTCATACTTGAGAGTTGACAGAGGAATTTATTACAGACACTCACATATCCCTATTTTGTGTCTTATTCTCAAATTTGCTCTTTTTTTTTTCTGAAATATTTTATCCCTAAGGGGAAAACAACTCATGCTAGATTTCAGCCATTGATGCCCAGAATTTCACTAAGAGTTGTGCAATACTGATGAAGAATGAAAATGGAAAAATGGAAGTGACTTAAAGTTTTAAAAATAATGTTTGATCCTCATTGGGTTTTTAAGAATTCCCATGGTGGAAAAGTACTGGCCTGCGAATCCAAGGATCTGAGTCGTGGTCTTGGGCCACACAGCACCGTGACCGTGGGCAGGTTTCATACCTCTCTGTGCCTCAGTTTTCCCAACTGAAACATGAACTGGGATGGACCCTCTGGCAGGTCCCTGTGCTCCTGTTGTGCTAATTCTGACCTGGATGCCTTGTCCTCTGGTGGCTTCCTGCTTCCTCGGCAGTAGCTGCGAAGCTCGGTCCTGAAGATAGAAAACCAGCAGAATGTTTTGATACGTGGATTTAGGACTTTTTGTTTCATATATTTCTGGGCTTTCATCCAATCTCCTTTTTTTGCCTTTATTACAGGCTGCTACTTGAAGAAAAAAAAAATCCCGCTGTCAGGAAGCATCCTCTTGTTTAAAAGATTAGCAGGTGTTAAAGAGAGGCATTAAAACCCATTTATGCCTGATGTAGTCAGGTGTTGCTCAAGGCCAATTTCGGTGGGAAACCAGGGGCTGCCTCACACCTGGCACTTCTCCCCTCAGCCCTGAGGGCTTGTCTGCTTGAGGGGATCTAATGCTCATTGCCTGTGGATGGGGAAGCATCCTGCATCCTCTAAAGCCTCTGTCCACTGCAGGCAGACACCAAAGCCATGAGGGTTCTCCTCTCCCCCAGCCTACAACCTGCCTATTCCTGTGCAGTCCCAGAAACCCTCCTGGACAACCTCCCTCCTCTCACCCCACCCTGACCTCTGAATCCCTCAGCAGCCGGGTGCCAGGGAATTGTCTCAAGGCTGTTTGAGTGTGTGCCTTTAAAGTTGGCGGGGCTATAGGAGTGGGTGGACTGGAGTGGTTAGAACCTGTCCCATGTTGTCCTGCCCTTCCTGAGGCCCTGAGGCCCCAGCTCTGAGGATTCCTCTGTACCCATCCTCCTGCCTCAGGCCCAGCAGCCATGCTAGTCTTTTAAGGGTTACACACTATGTGTGATGACAACAGTGAAGACTGTGTGTGTGGGGGTGTGTGTGGACAGAATTGATTAACATCACTATTGCCAGTGTACTTAGGTTATGAGTATCAGGCTGTTGTGTATTACGTATATATATGTAAGTAATACAGAATTTGATATGTATGTAGAACATATACTGGTGTGAGATGTCATATGATAAATTTCCCTAACAGTGAAAATGCTGTATTCACTGCCCCCATTTATGTCTTTGATCCTTTGCTGCTCGCTGCGTAATGCAATGGTCAGAAGGGACCCAACCCTGAGTATGTTGTTGCATCATAAAATGGAAAGGGGAGGAAAGAGCATGTGGTCCTTTGGGTTTTGTGTTTTCTGGTGCCTTTCTTTCGGAGGAGAGAATGATTGGCAAAAGCTATAGGCCAAGATATTTTGGTATATGAAGCCCATATACCATCTAAAAACCACTGATTTCTAAGCCAAAAAGTATCTCCAAATCGACTTTCTAATGAATGAGAAAATGTGAAAATATCGTGATCGGCAATGTTACTTTTTTGTGCAAGAATTATAAAAAGAACCTTTTATTATGGAAATTTCTAAACAGATATAAAAGTAGACAGAACAGTATAATGAAGCTCTGTAGACTCATCCCCCAGATTCAACAGTTTTCAACTTAAGCCTCTACCCAGCGCCTCATTTCAGCAAATCCCAGGCATTGTAGCGTTTCAGCCATAAATATTTTGGTATGTATAAGAGATTTTTTTCTAATGAAACTTTTTTTTGTTTGTTTTATTATTATTTTTTTTGGCCACGCTTCGTGGCTTGCAGGATCTTTGTTCCCCAACCAGGGACTGAACCCCTGCCCTTGGCAATGAAAGCGCCGAGTCCTAACTACTGGACCGCCAGGGAATTCCCTTATTTGGGAAAAAGTTAAAACCGATAGAAAAGCTCCAAGAATATTACAATGAACTCCCATATACCTTTTATCTAGATTCACCCACTGATAACGTTTTTTGTATTTGCTTTCTTTCTCTCTCCATATATACATATGTATATATATATCACATAAAATATGTAAGAATATATACATAATTATTCTTACTCTTATTTTTTTCTGAACCATTTGAGAATAAGTTGCAGGGGTTATGACTCTACCCCTAAATACTGCAAAGCGTATCTCCTAAAAATAAGAAGCTCTTTTATAACCACAGTGCAATGTTTAAGTTTAGGAAATTAACATCGGATACAATACTGTTATGTAATATTGAGTCGATGTTCAAATTTGGCCAATGATCCCGATATTGTCTTTTATAGTAATTTCTTCCCCCAAAGATGTCATGTCTCTTTCATATCCTTTAATCTGGAACAGTTTCTCGACATTTTATTGCCTTTCATTGGCTTCATAGTTTGAATAGCGTAAGCCCATTGTTTTGTGGACTATCCCTGAATTTGGGTTTGTCTCAGTGTTTCCTTGTGATTCAGTCCAGGTTATGCATATTTGGCAGGAATACCACATGAGTGACGTTGTGCCCTTCTCAGTACATCGTATCAGGAGGCACGTGATGTAGCTCTGTCCCACTATTGGAGATGTTAAGTTTGATCATTTGGATAAGGCGATAAGTTTGTAATGTGCTTTCCGTGGTGTTTTCTTATTGGTAAGCGGAATAATTGTAGTCTGCTTGCCCAATTTTCCACTAGTGTATTTTTGGGGATCGGTAGTTTAAAGAAGTCTCCTTTTATATATACTGTTTTTCTCAAGTGAGCCAGCTGTGCTTTTGCACATGTCCTGCAAATGCCTGTCTCTGGGAAGATGGCTAGCCGAGCCCCAGAGAAGAAACTGGTGTCAGCAGAGCACATAATTGAAAACTACCTGGGTAGTGAGGTTCTCAGAGGATGAACGGGGGAATTGGGTGTGGTCTCACGAGATCTTTGCCTCATCCGAGCTCCAGTCCGTGTATTTCAACCTCCACACTCTCTGGGACTCACCCTTGATGTTGACAAGTGAAGCTGCGTGTTTACCTCCTCTCCACAGTGCCCTCTTCCTCCTGGCTGCCGCGGGGTGCCTGCCCTTCAACGACTCCCAGGTGAGTTCAGGCAGACTCACTTTGCCTTCCAGGTATCTCTGAAGCCTGCGTGGATGAGCAGAATTTCCGAATCCTTCCTTTGAGAAGCAGGATAACATTGGCCTATACAAAGGCATGTAAAAGCAAACTTTCGGGGCCCTAGGGCACTTTTTGGCCAGGCCAACACCTCTCCTCAGGTCTCTGCCTTCTCCCAGGCTGCAGCAGGGGAGCCCGCAGACCTCGGGCCTCTGGGTGCCGTGATGGGGGCGGTCCACCCTCTGTACGTGCTGGGAGGACCTGCACATCCAAATGACTCCAGCCCCACACACTGAGGTGAAGTTGATTTTCTTTTCCTCTCATCCCAAGGGCCTCATCTGCACAGTGATTTTCACTTTGTCAGACTGAGTTTTTCTTTATTAGGCACTGAGAACCCACCCCCACCTCCAGGAGTCATCTCATTTCGGGCTCTTTTTTTTCTTTCTTTTCTTCCCCAGCATCTATTCAGTTCCCATCAAGTGTTAGGCACCGAGCCAGGCTCTGGGGGCACAAGGAGGAATTGCCATCATCCAGGCAGAAGTCGGAGTCTACTCAGAGCAAAGGGGAAGAGGCAGACGATGAACAGATAATTATAACACAGGGAGGCCAGGGCTCTGTCCGGGGAGGTGTGGGATCCTTCGAGGCTCAGAGCAGGAATAGGGAGCAATTATAGGGAGCTTACTGTGTGCCAGGCTCTGTGCCAATGCTTTAGTGCCTCATTCTATTTAATCTCACAGCAATTCCACAAGGGTAGCAGCTATTATTATCTCCATTTCATAGCTGAAGAATAGCGAGGCCCAAAAGGTCACCAGCTAACAAATAAGTGGGGATTTTAGAATTTAACCCAGATCTTTCTATTTTCTTTCTTTCTTTCTTTTTAAGTCACTGATCCTTTATTTTGTTCCAGTTAATATATCAAGTTTTAGTAACATGAAAGCCATCATATATTGAACACTTGTGTGCCAGGCACTGTGCTGAGATCTCTGTATGCTCTGTTTCATTTAATTCTCACAACAAACCTTGAATGGTTAGGATTACTATTTTACAGAAGAAGAAACAGACTTAGATTAAAATAATTTTTTCACCTGCTTGGTATAGTGAGTGTATAGATGGTGGCACAACCAGTCTTCGAACCTAGACTTGTCTGCCTCCAAAAGACATGGGTTTTTTTTTGCGGTACGTGGTCCTCTCACCGCTGTGGCCTCTCCCGTTGCGGAGCACAGGCTCCGGACGCGCAGGCTCAGCGGCCATGACTCACAGGCCTAGCCGCTCCACGGCATGTGGGATCCTCCCGGACCGGGGCACGAACCCGTGTCCCCTGCATCGGCAGGTGGACTCTCAACCACTGCGCCACCAGGAAAGCCCCAAAAGACATGTTTTTAATTACGATGCTAGTTTATAGCAGATGGGCAATAGTCTTTTGGATGTGGGGAAGGGAAGGGGGCAAGAGAATTAACCCGGATCTTTCTGATGCTGGAGCCAGGCTCTGCTTACTGTACCTAAATCTTGAAGGGTGAGGAGGAGCAACCCAGGAGAAGAAGGCAGGTACGGACAGAGCCCTAGAGGCGTCCTGAGTGGCCTGATTCAACTTTATTGAGCACCTACTATGTGTGCGTCCCTGGGCAAATTCCTGCCCTCTTGGAATTAATCATCTAGTGCGGAGTGGAGACAGAGACAGGTCACAAGTAAAACAGAGTGTGTCAGGTGAGATAAATGGAAAAAGGAGGGGAAGAAGAGGCGGGAGTGCCCCTCAGCTGAGTTGGCCAGGGACGTGCAAGTTCTCTTTCTCTGGAGGGGGATGGGCAGTGGATGGGACTGGTTGGGTTGATAGGAGCTTGTCATAGGGATTCTTGGGTGTCCTGAGTTTGGATTTCACCCTGAAGTCACTGGGGGATGGCTGGATGATTTTAAGCAATAGGTGGCACCATCAGGTCTACTTTTTAGAGATGCAGTGCTGGGGAGTGGGGGGGATGGGGAAAGAGATGCTGGAGGCAGGGAGCCCTGTTAGGAAATGTTGTAGGCAACTGGGCGAGAAATAAGGAGGGACTGGCCCAAGGTCCCAGAGTCCTGTCTGGCACCATGCCTGGCACTGTGCATTGACGTTTAGTGTTTCTGATCATCATACTGGATCCCGTTTGTCTGTACTTAGAGCCAATTTTTTTTTTTTTTAAATCTTGTGTTACAGTTTGATCCAGATGGTTATTTCTGGGCTGTAATTCACTTATTCTGCATAGGTAAGGGTTTTTAAATAAATTTATTTATTCATTTTTGGCTGTGTTGGGTCTTTGTTGCTGTGTGGGCTTTCCTCTAGTTCCGGCGAGTGGGGGCTACTCTTCGTGCGGTGCATGGGCTTCTCACTGCAGTGGCTTCTCTTATTGCGGAGCATGGGCTCTAGGTGTGTGGGCTTCAGTAGTTGTGGCTCGTGGGCTCTAGAGCGCAGGCTCAGTAGTTGTGGCACACGGGCTTAGTTGCTCCGCGACATGTGGGATTGTCCCAGACCAGGGCTTGAACCCGTGTCCCCTGCATCGACAGGTGGATTCTCAACCACTGTGCCACCAGGGAAGCCCCGTCGGTAAGTTTTTAAAGAAGTCTTACTGAAACAATTGAGACTTATTATTCCTTATCATGTATCCACTTTTTAGTGATCCTGGACAATAGGAAGATGAAATCCAAGGTGTCAAGGTTAAAATTAAATGGGCATTTTTCGGGTTTGAATTTTCTGTTTTGGAGTTTTCCTGAAATGTTTGCAGTTTCCATAGAGTCTCGCCTTTCTCATGACAAACATTAATTAACTCGCCAGGGCCCAGGCTTTGCTTGCTCAAATCCACTTGTGCAGTGCTGGTTGGTCTTCTCTAAAAATGGTGAGAAGAGATCCAGATCCAGAGGTTTGTGTCAAAAACACTCTCTTTCAGCAGTATACAAAAAAAAAAAAAAAATTAAGTGGGTGAAATAAAAGGACCATCTACTTTATTTCAAACCAGTGTTTCCTATCTGTAGTCTTAGAGGGAAAAACAGTGCCCTGACTTTGTGACACATGGGTCAGAAGTCCTGCGGTGTTTCTCATGTGCACCATCAAAGGAAATCCAGGCTTAACAATCCTGTTAATTGTATCCTTCTGGGGACCACGAGCCTTTCCAGCCCAGCGCTCTCTCTATGAACTGCATCATCTGGGGGATTATCGAATGTGCATCCTTGAAATTCTCCAGAGTGCTCTTGGTCGCCCCCTATTGGTTGCGGGTGACCCTTGCAGGGAAGAGGGGCCCTTCTCTCTGCGGGTTTCTTGCTTCCCAGGAAGCACCAGTCGCCCCCTCCACAGAATGCCGCGTGTCAGTGACTTGTGTTGCTTCCTTTCCAGGGGCTTATAAGATACTACAGAAATCCCAGAAACCCAACGCGTTAAGGTAAACTTTTAAAGTTTGGTGAGTCGTCCTTTGGTTAAAGGAAAGGGGTGAGACCCACGGGGTGGTGAGTTTCCTCCATCAGCCAGAGACTCCATGAGTCCAGAATGGGGGGAGGGCAGCAGGCCAGGTCCATCAGTACCTGAACCATTGCCAGCGATGTGCAAAGAGCCTGGAAGTCTCTCTCCTCTTCCTTCAGGGCAGCCCTTTAGATGACATTTTGACAAAAATTGCGTGACCGGCTGCCTTGGGCCCCAGTTCACTTCCTCCAGCTCAGAGGCACAAGTCTTTTTTCTTGTTTCTCCAACCCCTTCCTAACTTTAGACCCAGAAGCCTCCCCCGTCACCAGCTCTGTTCTGGAGTAAAATGAGGCCTTTGTTGAGGGCAGTCAGTGGAACAGAGTTGCTGAATGTAAATGAAAAAGATGAGAATTCAGGCCTTGGTTGGGCTGGAGCCGCCAGGTCAGAGCCCTCCACTGGCCAGCTGGCCACTGGGTTTCGGGGCCGTCTGAGGCCCACAAAGAAAGGTCTGAAGGGACTGACTCCTGGGAGAAGGTTATACATGCTGAGGGTATGTGATGGGTCCTTAGAGCACCATTTTTTCTTCGAATAAAGTGTTTTTTCAGCAAGAAGCCAGTAGAGTTGTTAGATAAAATACAGGATACCCAGGTAAATTTGAATTTCAGAGAAGCAGCAAATAATTTTTTTAGTTTAAGTATGTTTCATGCAATATTTGGATCATACTTATACTAAAGCATTATTCTTTATGTGAATTTCAGATTTATTTGGGTGTCCTGTATTTTTATTTGTCAAGTATGGTAGCCCTAGAAGCCAGTCCAGTGACCTGAGAGAGCTGACACTCCTTTTAAAATGGCAAATGTACACATAATCGGCCACAAGTGAAAATGCATGTGATAGTACTAAATTGAAAACGTTTTTAAAAAATGAGCCAGGAAATGGTTTTGAATATAAAGTACTTTTCTTAGTGTTTATTAATGATTTATAAATCTAGGAACTTATACATAGATCTAATTTATTAATGGAAGAAAATGACTATTTTGTGTATGTTAAACACATATTATTTTACCTTTTATGTTTTTTTTTTTTTCTCATTTCTTAGTGACATTGACCAGCAGTACTTAAACTATCTATTCAGGTAAAATATAATTTAAATTTTCAAAGAATAACTCATATTCTTCTAGAGCTAATGGATTTTTATTTTCCAATAATGTATATATTTTCTATTAATTTTTTTATTGGAGTATAGTTTATTTATGACGTTGTGTTAGTTTCTGCTGTACAGCAAAGTGAGTCAGTTATATCCAGTAATATTTTGATAAGGGAGATCTGAGCCAGTGTGCCTGCCTACCAGGAAGGCAAGCTAAATAATTGGTGAGATGATCAGAATTGCAGAAACTAAATAGTGGTCCTGCCGTTAGGCCAGACAAGAAGGGCTTCCATCCAGCCCCACACTTCAGAGAGCCATGCCTCTCCCCAAGGCATATGCAGTCTGTAAGGCTAAGAACCCACACCCTTCCTTCTAGACTGGGCCTTGGAATTTCCGACGCAAGTGGATTCCAAGGCCTCCCTGGGTCTGTCTTCTTAACTCATTCCGAGACCCAATGGATGTCCAAAGAAAGGCTGTTAGTATGAGGGATGTGCATGGAGGGTGGGCTTGCAGACTGAGGTGTCCACACACACGTTTGAGGTCCTTGGGTGCAGGATGGATCCTGGTGTCGGGAGAGAAGAGGGTGCACTGGGAGCCGGGAGCCAGAGGCAGGATGTCCCCACACTAACACCTTCTGAAAAGAAGCTCCAAGGACTCCAAGAATTCTAAATTTTAATCTGGACTTTCAGGTTGCTTTGAAGGTGTATTTGTTAAGGTAGGATGAAGTTTGAGGCTTGATTTATAATATGTAAGTGTAGTATATGGATTTCCATTTGTACCGTTGCCCCAAGCCAAGTAAAGAATAGGGGTTGGCTGCTAAATGGAATAGCTGGGGAGTATTCTTGCATTCTGAGAGTCCCACATGGTGCACTGAGGGACCTAATTGAGAAAGTGAGGTTTTGCTGTCTAGAACTCAAGTTTGCCTAATGCAACAACATTCAGTCCAGAGGACCAAGGTCGGAGAGGTGTCTCTCAGCCTTTGGCCACATGGATTTCTGCAGGAAGTTAGCTTAAAATGTTCAAGATCTGTGTTCTCTACGTACAGGTAAAGTTCCTAAGTATCTTAGTATTTATGAAAATGCCTTTTTGAACACAGGATTCAACCCAAACATAGCTGGGGCCTCTTTTGTACTCAGTGGAACAGTCATTAGTTCCACTCTGCCCAGACCCACCAGCTGCCTTTTCAAGAGATGTTTCTGAAAATGCAGAAGTCTCTTGGTGTTTGAAATGTTTCCATGACATCGGACTACTTTAGACAGTTCTTTTTCCCCACAGAGCTTATAGCCAAGGCGAGCAGCAGAGGGTTTTGGCGGTGGAAAAAAACAGCCGCTGTGACCCCCAGCTAGTTCTCCTGCCCTCCCCGCCCTCCCCCGTGTGAGGGTTTCACTACCTGGGAGCCAGGTGCTCAAGGCTTCCTGCCTCAGCCCGCTGCACACCCCGCCAAAGCCACACTGCTGTTTCCACGTCTTCTTTCAGTACAAGTGATGAAGATGAGCCAGGGCTGAGACTCGATTTCCCACAGGCCCTGGGTATCAGCCTCCAGAGATCTGCATTCACTCAGCTCTGTAGGGCAGCTGTGCCTGTAGGTGCCAGCCCGGAGCTCTGCCTGCTGGTTTGATCTCTCTCTGCTGGTTTGAAAACATAGGGAGAACCTGCTATGTATCTGGCCCTGCTAAATACTTGAGCTCCAAAGATAAATAAAATATGGTTCTTGCTCCCCAGGTCATCACAGTGTAGGAATTAGGAGGGTGTAACTCTATATTTACAAAATTCAGACATGGACTAGAGAGCCAACTCTTTTATTTAATTATCTCTTATTTTTAACCCCCTAGTGTTTTCTTTTAGAGTCACCCTTTGGGGTGATTCCGATGATGGCATTTGGGATACCATGTCAGGCCCTGGGAGATGTTTTGGGATGGAAAGGGGCCCCTCACATCCTGCCATAGGAGCAATAACTTCTGCTGCTGAAGTTGAAGCCGAGAGGGGATCCTGCGAGATAGAATAATGGAGTATGTACAGGGTATGTGTTTTCCAGAGAAAGAAGAGACAGCAAGCAGACGCCCATGAGAAGGACAGGGAATCTCCAGTCTTATCTGTAGTGTGTGTATTTTTTCACAGCTAGCTACCTGTAAACCCTTGTCTCACAAACCTACAACTTCCGAATGACCAGAATGTGACTATTCTTATGGCCGTTGTCACAACCCTCCTCTCCTCCTGCCTCTTTCTGTGATGCTGCTCCTCTGAAAACCATCAGAAAAACAGAAATGATGCTGGGAGATAACCCAAGAGCAGGGCTGAGGAGCTCACATTGGTTTCCCTGGCTGTCATGTCACCAACTGGAGATTTGTGGCAGTGGTTCCTGATCCTGGTACTTTGTAGCTTCCGGGAGCCATAACAAATAAAAACAATGGATGCCCGGACCGTACCTTAGAGATTCTAGCCAGGATGTTACACTATTTGGATGTGTATCCAGGGTTGAGAACCAGAGCAGGCCATCCAGCGCTTTAAGAAAACTTTCCTTCTTATATTTGAATTAAAAGTTTCATTCCTAACCTCCAACTAAATCAGCTGCCTGCGTGGCATGAGTTTTGATGGAAGAGGGTACGGAAGGTGGGCTTAGGACCGCACAAAGGCACTTGTAGACAGGCGCCGGGAGATGGGACAGGCTTCCAGAGATAAAGATGGGAGACAGCCAAGCACAGGTATGGCCTGCATCAGCCCATACAGCCTCAACTGCAAATTGGTCCAGGTAGTTTTCAGACACAGGGTGGATGGCATGGGTCATTCTGTGGGCTAGCTTCCTGGAAATTTACCTATTCTTCTGTGTAGCGAATTTTGTGATTTAGCTCACATTCGACAGCTAACTTTTAGGCTGCAGCCTGTTTGTAATTTAGACTCTGCTTTGTTTAGCTGACAGACACTCTCTGTGGATTAGGTGAATGTGATAATCGTTAGTGGCAGGGCTGGCCCTCCAAGAGGGGCACGGACCCTCAGTGTCCGTCCCGGGGGAGATCCAGCCCTCTTGCCGGACCTGAGGCATTTCAGGGGATTCTCACTCTCTCCCTGACGAGCTGGATTTAGGCAGAAAGAGACCGTTCAGTGCAGATAGTTTCCTTTTGGGCAAATCTCACTATTTCCAAGGAGAATGGGTGAAAATGGGTGTTGTTTTCTCAGTGCTGGCGAAGCTTTCTTCACGAGTCTGCTGTTTCTTTTTCAGCGTGGTGCTCCTGGCGTTTGCATCTCACCCCACAGGTAAACATGATTTTGTTTGTTTGTTTGTTTGTGTATCTTACATTGCCCATTCAACCCAGTGCTCTGACTCCGGTTATATCTCTGAGGGAAATTTTGTAAGAGAATGTAGCTGCCTTCTAGGGTGTCAAACTTAAGGGTTAGGAATGGCCCACATACTTGAAACTGTTCTTAGTATCCCGTTAATGGATTTATTGCCCATGAATTGAACCTTTTTCCATCTTTTATTGTTGATGTTTTCATCTGGTGCAATCTCAGGTGTACAGGCGGGTTTATAATCTGCCAAATAAACTAGTGCTTGCTTTGTCCTTTTCTAAAATTCTCCCTTCAAGTACCCAGAATTGCTCTTCAATCCTAGGGCTAAAGATTTGGTGGAGAAGTTCAAATTGCACCTATTTCTCAGTGACATCCTTTTATCCATTTTTATCATATATTGTCATCCAGTTTTCATAATTCCAGATGAAAGAAGTCATTTTAAAACTTACCTTCGCCCATATATACACTGATATGTATATAATAGATAACTAATAAGAACCTGCTGTATAAAAAATAAATAAATAGAATTAAATTAATAAAAAAGAAAACTTACCTTTACCCTGTTGCTGCCTCAATTACCCTAGAGTTGTTTTCCAAATTCAGGAATTTTCCGTAATCCTCTATTTCATTGTGTTTTTTTACTTTGAAAGGTTTTGAAGTTGATGCAAAGATAAAGCAAAAATATCTGTGTGCAGCGTGGCTGGAAATACACATTTTATTGGTCACACTCCTTAAACTAATGTTTATTGACCTCTGCTATGCATGAGGCATTACCCAAGCCCTCAGGGTCTCAGTCTCTTATCCGGAAATTAAGAAAGGTGGTCTGGATTATTTCTGAAGCCCCTTCTAGCTCCCTACTGTGCCCCAAACAGCAACCCCTTTCTGTTTGTGTTTTTAGCTGCTTCAGACTGTTTGAACTAATATCCTCAGGGAATTGCTGATGGTGACTCGGGTCATGTTTCTAGATTGGACATGACCTATCCGAACTGCTGTCTCATTAGCATAATTTGAATTATTTTTTTCTCCATGAGTGCTTCTACACTTGCCCATACTGAAGCACATCCACTGTTTTCTGCCCACTCCCATAGCCTGAAAACCTATCCTTTGTAAAATTACAAGTCATATGAAACCCTGGTGTTGACCCTAAACACCTACCTGTACCGCTGAGTGTCCGCCTCCAAATCCTGCCTCTCAGCATTCCTTCGTGCAGCCAGAGGGTTGCCACCCAGCAGATATTTCAGAGCCTACTAAGTGTCTTCTGCCTTTCAAATAGGTTTTTAATCAAAGACCTTTGGAGCGTTATGCTTGCTGGTTCTTCTTGGTTTACATGTTCATTTTCCCCCTGAGTGATTTCTAGTGGATTTGGGTGAATGATACTCACTTAAAGAAGCCACTCTGCCTTTCACTAAGAGGTTGTGCTAGTTCATCTGTTACACTCACGCTTATCAGAACTGGAAGGAACCTTAGTGATTATCCAAGGTGCCACCACATTTTACAAATGAGGAAATTGAAACCCAGAGGAGTTAAGTGATGTGACCAAGATGAGGAAGTGAGTAGCAGAGGGAGACTGGAGTTTAGCTAAAGCTTCCCTGCGAGGGGATGCCCCACAGCCGTAGGGGTCAGGAGTCCTGTGGGCCTCAGTAGCCATCGTAGCAGGGCTCAGGCAAAGGCCCCAGGGAAGGTAGGTGTGCGGCTAGCTACGAACTGGCGGCAGCCTTCCAGAAGAAGCCGGAGATGTTCATCTATACCAACACCAAGTTGGGTATCTAATCCGTGAACATCGCAGGGAAGCACTGTGGAACCACACCTACTTTTACGTGAATGAAGTAACAAATACAGTTGTGGTCTTTATAAACAGTGCAGTGTGTTTATACTGAAGTTGTGTAATGCACAACCATGTCCAGCTCTAAGCAGTGGCCCATTGTTTCAAAAAGCACACAGGTTTGCTCAAGTAGGTAATTAAGGCAGATGGATACGAAGGTAGGGATTTGGTGTGTGAGATTATGGAAGCTGAGAATCTAGAAGACCCCTTGGGGATCCGTTTTTCCCAGCTTTATAAAGCCAGGTCAGTTGCCCTAAACCCTTTGATGGGTCCTGGTGATGTCTTCTCATAGGGGCATAAGGTTGATTACAAAACTTAAGCAAATAAAACCGCTGAGGAGAATCTCTTTCCTCCGGAAGTATTCGAGGACTGCTCTGATTGGCAGCTTCAATTCCTGCCAATTCGTTAGCTTCCTCATTGGACCCGTGGGTGGTCCAGCCCATTTTTAAGGTGGAACAGCACTTCGTTCTTTCCCACTTGCTCATTATACTTTCCATCTGGAGTGTCCACTTCAAGGCCTGGGTGTGGGTCAGGGAGAGCAGCTTCCTGATTCTGCCACATCTGCACCAATTAAGACACAGTAAGAGCCAGGACCCGCGGGTGCAGCCTTTTTTTTTTTTTTTAAGGCTCTGTTAATTTCTGATGTTTTAAAACAGGGCTTTATTCTTTTTGGTTTCTTCTTACCTCTTCTTTTTTGACTTGTATCTTCATTATTTAGTAGTACTCTCAAAACATTTTAAAATTGAGATATGATTTACACATAGGAAATGCAGCTATCTTAAATGTGCAGCTTGATCAATTGTGACAAATGTATATGCCCATGTAACTCACACCTCTATCAAGATATAGAAAACTTCTGTCACTGCAGAAAGTTTCCTCACGTCCCTTCTCAGTCACTCCCTCTCACCGACCACCAGAAGCCCCTGTTGATCTGATTTCTGTTACCATACATAAGTTCTGTCTATTCTAGAGCCTCATATAAATGGAAACACACAGGAAGTATTCTTTTGTGTCTAGCTCTTTCATTCAGCATAGCATTTAGAGATTCATCCAGGTTGTTGGGTGTCTCACTAGTCTCTTCTCTTTTATTGCTGACTAGTGTGCCAGTGTGCGAACCCTTTGTTTATGCATTCACCTGTTGATGCTCACCTGGGATGTTTCCAGTTTGGGGCTGTTATGAATAAAGCTGCCATTCAAGATTCTCATACAGTGCTTTTGGTGGACTTATGTTTTAATGTCTCTTGGATAAATATCTAGGAGTAGAGTTTCTGGGTCTTATAGTAGATATATGTTTAACTTTTAAAGAAAGTGCCAGTTTTCTAAAGCATTTGTACCATTTTACCCTCCCACCCAACAGTGTGTTAGAGTTCCGGTTTCTCCATGTCTTCACCAACATTTGGTGTTGTCTGTCTTACATTAGCTATACTACTAGGTGGGTGATGGTCTCTCAGTAGTGCTTTTGACTGAGCCGCCCTTCTCACTCACTCTCGAGTGACTAGAAACATGGGCTTTCTTGCAATGCAGATGGTGTGGCTTTGGGTCACCACCTTTGGGGTGCATTGGGATGTAGTGGTAGGTAGGGACCAGGTAGATAGTTCTCCATGTCCTAGGTGCAGACCCTGACACTTTTCCTGTTTCAGGCACTGGGTTTGCTTCTTGATGGGTGGGATCTAGTTCTCCTTCTAATCTTTCAAAGTCACAGTTCATGCAGAAGCTCCAAGAATCTTAGAAACTTGCACCCCCAGGACTGCTTTAAGTAAAAGTAGAGAAAACAAATTCTTCCTCTGTTTGAAAGTTTGCATTTCATCTTTGTATGGGTCCCTCTGCTGTGGCATTTTCAAGAGAGAAAATTTCAAGGAACCAGAAGGGCAGGAAGACTTTCGGGAATCTGACCAGAAATGACCTTGTTATGTGGTGTGTCTACTGCTCATATTGAGATAAAGCAAGCAGTACGAACTACATCCTGGAACTGACCTTCCACTTTTCCACTCATTCTGAGGACTAAAATGTGGTGAGAGGAAATTTTCTTGATGTCCAAGTATCCATTATTCTTGATGTGGTAAAATTGTGCCACACTATGGATAATGCTCCATTATCTTCAGAGAGATGGGACTCACTCCCTCGCTCAGAGAGTCAGCAGAATTTTAACTGTGGAGCGCAGGCATGAAGGCTTAACTCCGACTTCTGTGCATAAGCTGCATGTTGATGCCACAAAGCATGTGTACAGAGCTTGAACCACTTAATTTGTGCTTAAAGTGTGCGTTCTGCACTAGGTGGTGCAGAAGTGTTGTCTTTTGAGCACCTTTACACAGTTTTTAGTTCCTGGGTCTAGTTCTCATGTGGTTGGGGCCAGCTAGCCACGTACTGCAACATTTTCGGGGCTATTTTTGTAGCACAGTTATTAACCTTTGCTGTTTAGAGGTTGGTGTGCACCCTCTCTGTTGAAGTAGAAGATGAGGCCGGCTGAAGGCATCAAGGGGGACGTACTGGGGGCCAATTTGAGATTGAGGACCAGCAGAGCCAAGTGGAAAGTGTTCGGAACATTCTCTCCAGGGAAAGCAAGAGGGGTTGAAGTCTTCCAGATACTCTTGGATCAGGAGTGCTTGTTATTTGTCAGAGATGGTCCTAACACAGTGGATACAAGTGTTGAGTATAATAGAATCCTTGCTCACAAGGACTCGATGGCTCTAGAAGGAGAGACAGTCATGGAGTCAACTACGTGAGAAATGTGTGGAGGTTTTAGAAATGGCTCAAAGGGAAGAGTGAGCTATTCTCTCTCTTGCTCTCAATAATCGACAGGATCAATTTTTAGGATTTGAGGGAGGATTATTATGCAGCTGGTCAATTCCCTAGGATGGTGATGTTTTTTTCTTTATCTTCCTTCCTCCCAGTCTACCTCTGCCCACTCCACTGCCCTTCAGACCCCTCCGTAGCCTGGGCCGCACCGGGAGTCCAGGTCACCTCCCCTGAATTCTGAGGTCCTGCGTTTAATTTATTCTTCTCTGCTCAGTCCTCCTGATCACACTGACTGCGCTGCAGTTTCTCTCACGCTGAGAGGGCGGTTGGGAAACAGCCAAGAACCAAGAGCTGCCAGAGAGACAGAGCAAATCCTCCACGAACATGCCTTCGCCCACCTTACAGGGGGCTGGGGCCGCCTGCCAGCATCGGGGTGCTCAGGGTTTCCTCGGCTGTCACTTCTGTGCGAAAAGGGGCTACAGAAGCAGTGGAGCTCCTCATGCACTGGATGTCTGGGCCTGATGTCAGTTACAAAGTCCCTCCACCAGTATGGGTCCCTAGTAAATGACAGGGGTGTCCAGTGGAGCCGTAGCAGAAGGAGAACAAAAACTCTTAGCCTTTTGTCGGGCTGCACGAAAACCAGATCCTAGGGGACGTCTCCTTTTAGTTAAATACACATACATATGTACAAACCAAATCAAACAAAATAACAATAGTTATGGTAGAAAAAAGCAGCCGTCCAGAGAAGTGGAATTCAGACCTTTCCTTCCCAGTCGATGGTTGAATCGTTTGAGATCATATAGGTACAAGGAAGTGTAGCGATGCGTTGTGTCTTTTGTTCTGAAACTCTTGATTAGTAAGTGTAGTGATGAAGGATGTTCCACCGCCCCTAACGTGCTCCAGTCCATCCAGAACTGAGAGACAGACCGAGGCCCAGGGGTCTGGAAGGTCTGGCGCCTCCAGAATCTCAGAAATTCCAGATTTGGAAGGATTAGGCTATCTGCTGTGGAAATGCTTAATTCCTTTTCTCTGGACATTTTTGGAAGGCTTTCTGCTTTTTTAATCTCCTGACTTCTTGTTTGTGACCAAGTTCAAATTCCAGAGAGGGAAGCGGCCAATATGTGTGATTATTTCCTCTTGCACCAAGTGGAACTAAAAGAATGAACTTACTTCACTAGAAATAAATGTACCCTTTGGACCTTGAACTAAAATGAGTATGCACGGGCGCTTGGCCCTTTCTCTGTTTGTGTGGTAATTAAACACAAAGATGAGAGGAGATGTCAGAGGCATGCGTTTATGATCCTTTTTTAGATATAAGGCAGAAAAGAATAGAAGAATCTTAAAAAAAGATTCTTTTTGTCCTACGCTCTGGGCCAGGGCTGGCTGCCTGGCGAAGAGGAAAGATCTTAGGACTTGAAGTCACTGGGGTCCACATCCTGGCTCAACAGTTAAGAGAGCTGTGCAAACGTAAACAAATCACTTCTCTGAGCTGCAGTTAAAATGGGGATAACAAAGCTTCACAGAGTTGTTACAAGGATTGAAAGAGACAATGTTCGGGAAGCTTTTCACACAGGGCCCTGCACAGGGCAGGCTTTCACTAAATGGGTGTCATTATCACCATACTACTATTACAATAAGACAACGCCAAGGACACAGAAACCCTCGAATGCCGGAGTGAACTCACTGCTGGGCAGCTCAACGCTCAGAGGGCTGATGTAATTAAGATCCTTGCCTTGTGTTTCCGGGCAGCCGGGGGCAGGGGGCTTTCGGGCTGTGTGTCTCACCCTTGCTGTTTCCCTCAGGCGATCTCCTCAGCGTCCTGGACTTTCCGTTCCTGTATTTCTACAGATTCCATGGCAGCTGCTGTGCCAGGTAATCTTAACTCGGAAAACCCCTCGCGCTGTGGATTTGTATGTTTCTGGACTACCAGCCGTGTCTTCGTGAAGCCCCGGGTCACTGTCTGTTGTCTGAATGAGCGTCGGAAGAAAGTGGTATCTGGTGCAGGTGAGGAAGTTGCCCCGTCGGCCATCAGAGGGTTGTTATGAACGTTCTCAGGTGCTCAGGGCTGGCCTGGGACCTGCGAGGACCCCTGTCCTGAAGAATTTTCTCGGCCAGGGCAGTGGTTTTCAGACTTGCAGAAGAGAGAGAATTCTCCCCCTTTTTTATTTTTTTCCCCCACAAGCAATTCTTAAACAGAACTTCAGCATATAAAAATGATGACACTGACTCAGTTCAAGGGAAGATTTGGGTACAGAATCACACCCTGTCGGCGTCTACCTTGATTTCTCTCTTGTTCCTAAAGGGCAGCCTCCAAAAAATTTTGACTGAACCCTAAGACTCTGAGAGACACATTTTGAAACCAATGACTAGGAATTGTCTAGACCACGAGGTGATCGTTAATATTTGGCCTTGGGAAGTATCAGAGATGTGGACCAAATAGATGGATACATTTAGATACAAAGAGGTTCATCCCAATCCTACCCCCACCCCTTTCCTGCCATGACCCCCACTTCACTTGACCGTATTGTGCTGAGGAATGGAAAGGCTTCTGTGGACAGTCTCAAAGCGTGGATTCTGATGTGGTCGAAAGACCACACTTGCGTTGAATTTCAGCCTTGCCGTTTGCTAATTTGTGTCTTTGGGCAAGTTATCCTACTTCTCCCAAACCTTAGTTTAGTTTTCTCATCTGTAAAATGGAAAGATAATACTAATACAGGGTGATTGTGTGTATTAAATAAGGTACACGAAGCTCAAAGCATCTTGCCCGGCTCAGCAAATGATGGGCATTATTATTATCTGTAGATAAAATGTCAACAGACCAGAAGCAATTGCTACATAAAAGCCAGACCACCTATTTCCACCCAAAAGAGAGTGTATCTTGTGAAGCAGTGGTTCTTCACAGAGAGTTAAAGAGCTGATATGCAGCTAGGTGCTGTTTCTGATGGGGGTGTGTTAGGGCAGAAAAAATCAGTATCCTGGAGTTTGCTCCTGCATTGGAGCCTCAGAATGATTTATTTATTTTTCTTATCATTCTCAGAAAAGTTTCAGGAAAACACTGACAGAATTTGTCTTCTCAGTTCCTATACATTTGGTCAGGCCTTGTCACTTGCCCATTAGCTAGGATTGTGTGGCAGGAGTGTCAGTGCCACCCTGGTGCCTGCGGACTTGCTTCCCTTTGGGCCTGCTTCTTTGGCCGCGTGGGTGGCCAGGGTGCCAAGGGAGCCGCCAGGTTTGGTTATTTGGAGAAGAGCATCACGGTTCATAGCCCGTTGGTGATGGCTTTGTGGGGTGACCTATTTTTTTTTTTTCTCGGCCGCGCCGCGCGGCTCTCAGGATCTTAGCTCCCCGACCAGGGATCGAACTTGTGCCTCCTGCAGTGGAAGCGCAGAGTCTTAACCACTGGACTGGCAGGGAAGTCCCTGTAGGGTGACCTTCTGCCTCCATTTCTGCCCCTTTTAATCTGCAAGTTTTTCTAATCCAACATGAAAACTCAGGTGTTGTTTTTTTTTAATTTGAAAGATTTGGAAATCTTTATCTGAATTGGTTTAACTCTCTATTACATTCTACCTCTGGCTTACCCTCTTTTAAGAACGTGGCGCTTTTCCCCACATCATCTCGTGACTCCCCCATAACCATATCTCAGACTAAGAGCTGTCACCTTCAGAGGTCCTGGGGGAGCTCAGGAGGGGTCGTGGAGGCCTGAGGGGTCAGTGGTAGCCGTGGCCTGGAGACCCCATGAATAGGGAGCCCCAGGCTCCTTCACTCCTGGGGTCTGCACAGTGCTCTTAAGACCGCCTCCACAGCAAGGGGTAGACAAGCTGGAAGTGGAAGACACAGATGAGGGAGTTGAGGGAGGGACCCATGAGTCATTTAGAAATGATTCACTGACATGCAAGTCAGGTGATGGGAAAGAGTCATGGACGCTTTCAGGAGCGTGTTGGTCACAAGCCAGGGGTCGCTCAGTCCTAGCAGAGTCTGCTGAGGGCAAGGGTCAGCGTGGAACTGTGCCCTCCTCTGGCCAGGGATGGAGAGGACAGGAGAAGCGCAAAGGGGACCGAGGTATGGGGGATGGGACAGACACCTTTTGGGGATGCAGGGGGTGGACACCACCAAGAGGAGCCCTGGAGGGCCGGCTGCCTCACTGTCCTCTACCAGCCTCGCGACCTTGGGCACCCGGAGCATCTCACTCCATCTCTCTGGCCGAGAGCACATTTCCACGCTGAGGTCTGCAGGGCCGTGGAGAGCTTCGGAAAAGCCAGGAAACCTGGGCTCTAATTACGCCTGTGACCCAGTTTGCTTGTTAATAAAGTGAGACTTGGGGCTGGGGAACCTTTCTGTTCTGAAAATCTCTGATTTCCATAAAATAGGATGAAGAGCGCTGTGCTTATTCCTGCTTTAAGGCCACAGAACCAAACCTGGGGCAAGAAAAAAAGGGAAAAAAATGGGGATTTGGTCAAGGTTACGAGGGTCGGTGAGCACAGCCAGGAATAGAATCCCGGGTCACTTGATTTCCAGCTTCCTGGTTCCCCACAGGGGCTCCTTGTGAGGGTGACTCAGCGCCTTAATCAGTGCGGCCAAGGCTCCCATGACTCAAGTGCAGACCTGTGCAAACTTTGTGGGTAGTTAGGCCAAACAGGCTGAAATATATAGAGAGGAAACCTAATCCCTGTCCCTGGTCCTGCCCCAAGAATGTGGCTGTGACCTAATCGAATCTAATGAAATGAAGGCGCACATTTCTGTGAAATTTGGCCTTAGGTGCGTTTAAGTCAATTCAACCTGCTTCCAAGTACACCTGCCAAACATTTATGTAATACATGCTATGATCAGGGCACCTTATTTGGCTCTGTTGGGGAAATATGGAGAAGCCCAAGATTGAGCCCCTCCCTCTCAGGGCTCATGATCTGGGTGGGAGCCATACCCCAGCACCTATAATAGAGGTCAGATGGCAGTCTGGCATCCGACACCCTGGAGCTACAAAGGAGGAGGTATGTAGAGCTCCAAACCTCCGGATAGCCCTCGAGATGCTGTCCAGCCTCAGGCTCCCTCGGGAGGTGAGGGCTCTTTCAGACATCATTCCCAAAGTATAGCGTCTGTGTAGGTCACCCTGCTTTGGGGGACTTCTGTTATGCAGCCCTCCCCTTTAGGTTCTTACCTTGAAGCAAGGGGCCAGTCCAGACCCTCTGACTTCATACGGTGAGTGTTTCTTTGGAAGTCTTTTCCTAACAGTTTGTTCTGCTTGAAAAAAAAGTTGAAGCTCTACCTTGGCAAGCACCAAGCTCCAGAAGTAGTACAGGAGGAAGCAGGAGATACTGTCCTCCGGATTTTTTTTTTTTTTCTTTCATGATTTAGCCAGAGATCTCCCAAATTTCTATACCCACTCCCTGCCTCCAGGGAAATGATCTCTTCATAGTTCCTTAGCATAGTAGAGCTTCATGGGTTTTTAAATTTTGGGTATTTTTATCCAGAGATCACTAGAAAACAGAGATGAGATAGGGGTGGTGTAATAACTAAGTATCGACTAATTTTTGTAAAGGTAAATACAAAATGTAACAGGAAATAGTTAGCTACTGGTTATAGGAAGGCAAGTCTCACTAACAAAAGTATATTTTCTCCTTCCAGTGGATTTTTAGGATTCTTTCTCATGGTCAGCACAGTGAAGCTAAAAAGCCTTATGACCCCAGGACAGTGTGCAGCCTGGATTTTCTTTGCTAAGGTAAGAGACAGGGGAGGGGTGGGAAGAATCCATCTCAGGAGCCCTTGTGTCCAGTGTCCTCAGAGTCAGGTTGGTCACGGAGTCATCTCTAGTCCCTGGCCCTGAGCCTGATACTTCGCTTGTTCAGGTAACAATTTCTGAGGGTTTCTGCCTATTTTATCAGCATGACATACTGATCTCTATCACATTCCTGGAAGGTGACCTGAGTATGCCCCTTAATTTCCCAGAGCCTTAATTTTCCCATCTGAAAAAGAGAGGTTTTGCCAAAACAGAACAAAACACCTCTAAGCCTTCTCTTGCTCGAAGAGACTGGACCCCCGGATGCATGGGGCAGTTCTTATCTTCCTTCCTGGGAGCTGTGAGGGTGTCCAGAGCTCCAGTGACTTGCCCAGAAGGTCTCAGCCCGTCAGAGGCAATTGAAAAAGGAAAACAGACAGATGGCCTGATAGGGGGACTCTGATGGACCATTCAAAAAAGGGACTAATAAAAATGCCCAGCGCGTATTGACCATGGTTGAAGCATAAGGTAGAGAGGTGGGAAAATAAGAAGGAGCAGAAAAATCAGCTCTGGGATGCAGGATCTTAAAGCTTTGGGGCTAGCTCTTTCTAGTGGAGCATTTCATTTCCCTAAAGTCTGTGAAGGAGTCAAGTTACAGTGCCCTAGGTGCTGCTTCCACTGAGTGAGATTTCTTAATTAATTTTATCTAATACAGTAATCATTTAAACTTGTGCCTTTAGCCATCTTTATATTTGTTGGCTGAATTTTTTCCCCCAGAAAGCAAAAACAAATGTTTTTATTTGAAAGTAAGATTTCACAGCGATGTTTCCACCTGCATTGTCTACTTTCTAATAGCATTAATAATTCACATTCCAGAAAAATGTAAAGATTGGCTGTGATACTGACTTAGAGCATGACAGAATGATGATATTGATAAATCCTCTCCCCCAGAAGCAACTAGAAAGCTGGAAAAAGACTGTCAAAGATATCCATTTTAGCTCTCTAAAAATTGACCAAAAGCATACAACAAACTGAGAGGCATTTGTTCATGAAAACTCCTAAACTTCGGGTAGGAACAGCATGAGTTAGTGGTGCTCTTGCTTTAGGTTGCTCTCATTCCCTTCTCCCCATTTCTACAAGTATTCTCTTTCAACCAGAGCAGGGCAGGCTGTGTAAACCAACAGGCTTGCTGCTGCTTCCAGAAGGGGCTCACTCTCTTTGGAGTATTGTCAGGTAAAGGGGCCGTCTAGGTGGTAAATGAACAGGAAGTTCCACTAGCTTGAGTTTACCTCTTTGGGGCAAGCAATGGACCAGTGGTCTAGCTGGGGACTTACCAGGTAGTTCTGGGAGGTGAGACGGCCATCAGGGGCTTGCTAGCGCTCCATAAATGCCAGATTCACCTTAGTCTGTGTGCATGAGCAGCAGAGATGGAGGATGCCCAAGACACGTACACATCCCTGGTCAACAGAGCCTGTGTGCACACACAGAGGAGACGTGAGAGACCAGCAGCAAGAAAAGCCGGGGCAGACATGAAAACAGCCTAAAGTTTGAATGTGCTCCCCAGCCCACATACAGAGTCAGAAGCAGAGAGAAAGCTTTCTGGCTTAAGGTGTTTAAGCAAAAGCTCTTGACTAGTCTTTGCCAGAACACTAAGCTATGCAGACTGGGGATGATCCCTAGGAAGACAGGCTTAAAAATAAAAGCAAGAAAAAAAAATTGAGTGAAGACCGCAGCAATGGTACCTTCTATGGGAGACAGGTTTCACAGACTGAGTCCAGTCAAATGACTAAACAAGCAAAACAGCAATGCCAGCGAAAATGCTCTGGGAAAAAGTCAGAATCCAGAGTTGCTATACTATCTAAAATGTCCAGTAGTCAGTGAAAATTAGGGCATTCAGAGAAACAAGAAAGCATAACCCATGCACAGGAAAAAGGCAGTCGATAGGAACTGTGTCTGAATGTCTATCCTCAGAGGCAGGACTTGGCAGAAAAAGACTGCAAAGCAGCTCTTTAAATATGTTCAGACAGCTAAAGGAAACCATGTTTAAAGGATTAAAGGAAAGACTCAATGAATACAGAGCCTCAAAGAGGTAGAAACGATTTTTAAAAAAAAGAACCAAATGGAAATTCTGGAGTTGAAAAGTACAGTAACTGAACTGAAATGAAAAATTCTCTAGAGGTACTCAGCAATATATTTGAGGGAGCAGAAGAAAGAATAAGTGAACTGGAAGGTGGAACAAAAGAAATTATTCAATCTAAAGAACAAAGACTTTTTAAAAATTGAAGAAATATGAACAGAGGCTCAGAGACCTGTGGGACGACATCAAGAATATCAACAAATGTATAATAAGAATTCCAGAAGAAGAAGGTTAGAAGAAAAAACAAAATGACAATCAGCAGACGACTTCTCATCAAATACAACAGAGGCCAGAAGGCGGTAGAAAAGAAAAAAGGTCTCAAATCAATAACCTAAGCTTGCACCTTAAGAAACAAGAAAAATAGGAACAAAATAAACCCGAAACGAGCAGCAGGAAGGATATGATAAAGTTCAAGGTGGAAAGTAATGAAATAGAAAACAGAAAAGCAATAGAGAAAATCAATGTTTGTTCTTTGAAAAATCAACAAAATTGACAAACCTGTAGCTAGACTGATGAAGAAAATAAGAAGATACAAATAATCAAAATTAGAAATGAAAGAAGGGACATCACCACTTATCCTATAGAAACTAAAAGTATTGTATAGTTTTATGCCAGCAAATAGATGATTTAGATGAAATGGACAAATTCCCCAAAAGCACAAAATAGGAAAATTGACTCAAGAATAAATGGAAAATCTGAATACGCTCATAACAAGTAAATAAATGTAAGTAGTAATTTAAAAATCTTTCTACAAAGAAAAGCCCAGGCCCAGTTGGCATTACCGATGAGTTCTATCACATATTTAGAGAAGAAATATTTTTTCTTTACAAATTATTTTAGAAAATAGAGGAAGAGGGAATAACTCCCAATTTATTCTGTAAGGTGAATTACCCTGATACTAAAGCCAGACAAAAAATTGTAAGAAAACTACAGACCAACATCCCTCATGAACATAGATCTTTAACAAAACATTAGCAAACCAAATTTGACAACCTACAGGAAGGACTATACACAATGATCAAATGAGATTTATCACAGGAATGCAAAGTTGGTTTAACATGTGAAAATTAATGTTATATTAATAAAATAAAGAACAGAAATACATGATCATGTCAATAGATACAGAAAAATCATTTGACAAAATCCAACATCCATCCATGATAAAAACTCTCAACAAACTAGTAACAGAAGAGAACCTCCTCAGTTTAATAAAAGGCATCTATGAAAAACCTATAGCTAACATTATACTTATTGGTGAAACTGAATACTTTCCCCCTAAGATTGGGAGCAACACAACAATTTCACTCTCACCACTTCTATTCAACGTTATCCTGGAGGTTTCGGGCAGTGCAATAAAGAAAAAAAAATTGTTTGTACTCACAGATGACATTATCCTATACATAGAAAATCCTAAGGAATCTATAAAAACCCTAATTGAACTAATAAATGATTTCCCAAGGTCTCAGGGTGCAAGATCAGTTGTAGTTTTATGTATTAATAATGAACACTCATGTGCAAAAACATGAAATTAAGGAAGCAATTCCATTCACAATAGCATCAAAAAGAAAAAAATACTTAGGAACTTAACAAAGAGGTGTAAGATTTATACACTGAAAACTACGAAACCTTTCTGAGAGAAATTAAAGAATATCTCAATAAATGGAGAGACTCAATATTGTTAAGATGGAAATTCTTCCTAAATTGTACAAATTCACAAACTGATCCTAAAATTTATTTGGAAATGCAGTAGCCAAAACAAAAGAAAAACAAAGTTGGAGGGCTTTAGCTACATAATTTGGAACTCACTATAAAGCTAGAATAATCAAGACATCTTGGTATTAGCATAAGGGTAGACATTAAGGTCTATTGATTTTCTTTTTTTTTTTTTAAGGGTGTCAATGTATTTTTTTTTAAGATTTTATTTTATTTTATTTATTTATTTGCTTGCACTGGGTCTTAGTTGCGGCTCACCGCCTCCTTAGTTGTGGCATGCAAACTCTTAGTTGCGGCATGCAAACTCTTAGTTGTGACATGCATGTGGGATCTAGTTCCCTGACCAGCGACCAAACCCGGGCCCCTGCATTGGGAGCACGGAGTCTTAACCACTGCGCCACCAAGGAAGTCCCAAGGTCTATTGATTTTCGATAAAGGTGCCTAGGCAGTTCAATGGAGAAGGGGTTTTCTCTTCAGCAAATGAGGCTGTAACAGTCCGTATGCTGGGAAAAAAAAGTACTTAGACCCTTGCCTTGCATTGTTAATTCAAGATGGATCATAGACCTAAATGTTAGAGCTAAAACCAGAATACTCTTAGAAGAAAACACAGGAAAAAATCTTAATGACCTTGGTTTAAGCAAAGAGTTCTTAGATATGACACCAAAAGCATGAGCCATAAAATAATTGATAAATTAGACTTCATTTAAGTTAAAACATTTTGTAATTCAAAAGACACCGTTAAGAAAATGAAAAGATAAGCCACAGTCTAGGAGAAAATATTTGCAAATCATAATGGACCAGTTATACATCAAAATGTGCTGACATTTGGAATACAACATAATTGTACTTAGCAATACAGCCTTTCCCCCATGTCATTGTGACTCTACTGGGTGCCAGTATATTTAGAAAGTGACTCAAAAAGATGTTCCATTGGCCCAGAGGAGAATATGGATTCTGTGAAAAACTCACAGGCAGAGAGGTTAAACAGAAGGATGTGCAGGTGGGGAACCAGGAGGAAATAAATTTAGCTAGTGGAGGAGGAGAATGTAGAGGGGAAGGGAAGAACTGAGCATAGGAGAGTCAGATTATAGGTATCCCTAAAAGCCATGCCACAGAGACTACTGTGAACCTCAGAATGAGACTGACCAAGGGTAATGTTTTAAGCAGGTTAATGTAGCGGCAGTGCTTAAGACAGATTGGAAATGACTTCCAGCCATTCAGAAGGGAGGTGAATCAAGGTAGTGATGGCAAGAAGAAAGGTGAAAGGTCAAACTTGACTTACAGTTAGAAGGAAAATAAATTTTAAGTACACAACTTACCATATAATTGTTCTGTGATGTGATAAAAGAATTAGATAACAAAGACAAATCATTTTAGAACAGATGGGGGGATAGTTTGGACATAGGAATGATGGGGTATGGAAGGTCACAAATGGCTCCAAGGTTTGTAGCTAGAGACATGGGAAATCCATGGCATTACAGACAGAAATGGGGGTGATTGTGAAAGAACATCTTTGGGGAGGAAAGCTGGTGATATACATTTTAGACAAATGTGTATGGTGATAAAACATCTACATGGAGCTCTTTTTTGTTGGAAACATGGGGTCAAATGTAGGCAAGGGCTCGGAGCTCTGCATGTCCATTTGGGCTTCGCCTGTAGAAAGATGGAGTTGAAATCAAGAAAATGTGTAAATTGATGAGCTCACTTAGAG
Organism: Delphinapterus leucas; assembly: GCF_059928025.1. NCBI lineage: Eukaryota > Metazoa > Chordata > Mammalia > Artiodactyla > Monodontidae > Delphinapterus > Delphinapterus leucas. The sequence continues at coordinate 39,738,473 of NC_143142.1, read as the reverse complement.
AGTGAAAGAATTTGGGGAGAACAGAGAAGAGGCTTACAACTTAGCTTGGGCGATACTTAGATGCCAGGGACCAATAATGAGCAGGAGAGAGAAGTAACAGCTGGAAGGTAGAAGGGGGATCAGGAGAGTTCAGAGCGGGGAAGTCTAAGGGAGAATTTTAAGGAGTAAAGCAAAATGCCACCAAGAGGTCAAAGAGATCTGACTGAGAAAAGACTAGAGCAAGGACTTTGCTGACCTTTGAGGAAACAGTTTTAGGCAAAGGGCAGGGGTAGGAGTGGGGCAAAAGCTGGATCAGAAATACTCAAGAATACATAAAAAGTGGATAGAAGATTGTGATTGGTGGTGGGTAGATCTAACGAAGACAGCTTCTGTTCTAGGAAAAGAAGGACTTGGGCGTACTTGAAACTGGAAGACACCTGTATACAGAGATTTCACGATGCTAGAGAATGAGGGGAAATTGGGAGAATAAGTTTCAAAGGGAAATGGAAAGAGTGTGGGGGGGGTTAACTTTAGAGAAAATGAAAAACCTTTATCCTGAGCCTTGACAGAAGGGCGAAGATAGGAAGGAGGCTGTTCCTTGAGTCACGTGGCAGGGGAACTCGGATTTCAGGGGTTTCAGGGAAGGAAAGACTCTTCGGCTTTGATCACTATGTACCGAACCCCTCTAGTCCTCAGCTTTTTCATCCATAAAGCAAGGGGTCTGGACTAGAAGATCTAAAGATAGTTCAAAAACGTTGTGATTCGATCGAGCTCTGACGGTGCTGACTGTATCTGATACTTGGGACTGAACGCTGGTGGCATTTACATTCAGTTGTAGGATTATATATAATGATGATCTGCTGGGAACCGTGTCATTAACTGTCAGTGCCTACTTAATGAAACATGTGCCAGATTTAAAAAGTCTTTAATAGAACCGATCAGAGTAAAGTAGGAAACCACTGAGTAATATGACCTTCTTCCATCGCTATTACCAAATCCCTTCTCTCATGGAAGATTATGTATAAAGGCCGTATGTGGTTAATTGGAATGTTTGTCCCTGTTCTTATTTAGAGCTTGGACAGTCACAGTTCATGCTTAGGGAATGGGGTTTCCCTTCCCATTGCTCCTTAGGCTAGAGCTGCTCATGCAGTCCAGGTGGAAGATGGGGCAGCCTTCTTTTTTTTGATTGTATTTGAGAAATCTTTGCCAAATCTAAGGTCAGTAAGATTTTCCTTTATGATTTATTCTATATGTTTTATAGGTTTAGCTCTTTTTTAAATTAATTAATTAATTTCTTTATTTTTGGCTGCGTGGGGTCTTCGTTGCTGTGTGTGGGCTTTTCTCTAGTTGCGGCCAGCGGGGGCTACTCTTCATTGCCGTGTGTGGGCTTCTCATTGCGGTGGACTCTCTTGTTGCAGAGCACAGGCTCTAGGTGCGTGGGCTTCAGTAGTTGTGGCGTGTGGGCTTCAATAGTTGTGGCTCGTGGGCTGTAGAGCACAGGCTCAGTAGTTGTGGCGCACGGGCTTAGTTGCTCCGTGGCACGTGGGATCTTCCCGGACCAGGGCTCGAACCCGTGTCCCCTGCACTGGCAGGCGGATTCCTAACCACTGTGCCACCAGGGAAGCCCGGTGCAGCCTCCTGACATGGGGTCCTACGTGAGTCTTTGAACTTGGAGCGTGTGGTGGGTGTAGAAGTGGAGCAAGGAGGCAAGGAACAAGGGGTGAAATATTGCAAACTGAGAAAATTCTAGAACCTGACTCCTCAACGCTTCAAGAAAAAGGCAGAATGTATAAGAAGATAGACCACAAAGTGCTATGCAAACACAGAGCATTATGTAAAGTTACTTAAATCCCGACCAAGACTTAATTTTGACCTAGCTCTGAGTCCCAGCTCGGCCGCACTTTCTAGGTGTGTGCTTCATTTTCTCATCTGTAAACAAGTATAATAATAATGTCTACCTTGCTAGAGGGTTGAATAATATTTAGACAGCCCTGGAATAGTGAGTGCCGGCAGCTGGCTGGCCCTCCTTGGCGCTGTCGACCACTAGTTTAATTCTTCCTCCAGATTAACCAGTGATTCCTGAGTCTGGATTTTCCATTTGTATTCGCTAGTTCGAGGTTATGAATTGAGTTGGGAACTGCCTATCTAGGCACTGCTCAGAATTCAGGGTGCAGGAGAACCAGCTCTCTCACCGTGTTTTAAATCAGGCATTCCCTAACAAAGGAAGCGATTGATGTACCATTCACAATGTTTTTAAACCTATATAAAGAGTCATTGATTCAGAACAGTTGCTGTGCCTGTGGAAATGTGTGTTTGTTGGTCTCCATGGAGACCACCTCTGGCTGTTCTGTGATCACTGGCCTTAATTATACCCAGGGTTGCCAGGGAGCCTGCAAAGCTGTCCCCATAACAACACATCCTTGTGTAGTAAAAGGACCGAAGTCCTGAACTGTGTTTCCCATTTAGGAGTTTCTCTTAAAAGAGTTGAGAAGACTATGCTGGTAAGTTTTAGCCTCCGTTTGATTCATCCTTATGAAGAACTCTTGAGTGGGTAGGAATTTCTCTTGAGTTTCGACCGCCTCTCTCTCAGGCTGTTTGGCCAGGTCTTGGGAGCATGGCCTGACATCTTTCTTTTTCCAGTGACATCTTGACATTTCTCTTGACCTATTGCCAAGATATTGAATTAAGAAGGAGGCTTGGCTATGTGAGTTTACTAGATAAAATTCAACCTGTTTTAAATATAGGATGTACTTGTAAAAGTGTCCTCAACAGATGCTGTCAGGGTTTGATGTTCGGAATTTTCAAATGTCTCCCAAGACCATGGGTGAAATGCTTGCTGTTTCTGGTGGAATTTAAAAAAAAGAAATAAAAGAAGCTTAGTGTCTTTTATATTGGAATCACACAGATTTTATGACTTCTAAATAACATAATTTTTTTCTCCACTGAATTTTTATTAGATATATTTGTAGGGAAGTTCCAGAGCTTAACGTGAAGTCACACCTTGAATTTCTGAGGAGGTGACAAGTAAACAAATCTTCCAGGTTCTGGAATCTGACTTAGATTCAATTTCTGGTGCATGCAAACATGCATGTGTGCGCGTACACACACACACACACAGACACACTCAAGAACAGACTACAGACAAGTCCTGGAAGTATAGTTAACGATCCCCATCAGGTTTCGCTTTCATTAGGTCTAGTCTATGCTGAACAGTGTTAGTTCTCCTCCGCCTTCTACTTCCTGCTCCGTTACTACTCTTCTCCTTTTTTAAATTTTTTAAATTAATTAATTATTTATTTATTTTTTCTTTTTGGTACGCGGGCCTCTCATTGTTGTGGCCTCTCCCGCTGCGGAGCACAGGCTCCGGACGCGCAGGCTCAGCGGCCATGGCTCACGGGCCCAGCATCTCTGCGGCATGTGGGATCTTCCCGGACTGGGGCACGAACCCGTGTCCCCCGCATCGGCAGGCGGACTCTCAACCACTTCGCCACCAGGGAAGCCCTCCTTTTTTTAAAAAAAAACAGTTTTATAGCAATTTAATTGTCATATAACATTGTGTTAGTTTAAGGTACACAACATAATGATTTGATATTTGTATATATTACAAAATGATCACCACAATATATTTAGTTAACATCTCTCAGCTCCCATAGTTACAAAAAAATATGGAATGCTTCATGAATTTGCATGTCATCCTTCTCTGTATCATTCTGGTTTTAGTGTATGTGCTGCTGAAGCAAGCACAGTTACTTTTTTTTCTTTATCATCATCTCCATCACCATCTGTTGGGTGTGCAGAGCCTGTTGCTGTCTTTCCTCCCCTCCTGGATGGTAAAAGGCAATCACAAAAGAGAAGGCCACTCCTCTCAGTTTGCTATTTGCATTTCTTCCCATTTTCTCAGCTTCTTAAGACTCCACACTCCTTTCTGGGGAGCAGCTTCCTATTTTTTTTAATTTACTTCCTCGAGCTGTTATTCAGCACCTTGATGTGTACTAGAATGGTCTGATGAAAATAAATGATCAAACCCAATGAAGCTGTGCTGTCATGTAATTTTTATGTTGAAAGAATGAGCTTACAAAATTATGACTGTTTTCCTAATTAAATCATTTTTCTTTTTCACATTCTAAGCGGCTAGGGCAATGAAAATAATTTTCATTGGAAAAGGAAAACCTAGAGGCAGCAGCATACTTTCCTTTACGGTCTCTAGCTGGGCAATAATAACATGTCTATGTCTTTCCATGACATCACCACTGAAGCGACAGGAACGTGAAATAGCAAGTTCAGGAGCTTCTCTGTGTTTGTTGAGCTGTATGGAAACAGTCAGCAAGAAGCTGGTTATCTGGGAATGATTCATTTATAAGCAAGGTTTTCCCGGAGGACACATGGGAGGGGAAATACAGTTTTGGATTAAAGGGAAAAAAAATTAAATTCCATTTCCTATTGTCAAAATAATTCCTAAGGAAGTGAGTGATGTTAATGGACATTTTGCTATTTTGGATAAGGTTGTTGTTTTTCTTGTTTCCGATTATGAACTCCTAATTTTTTCTGGGCTATTTTTAGTGCCATTGATCATCACAGTGTTGTGTACTGCAAAAATATGATAACGATTCTGGATTTCTCAACTTTTGACCTGAATGAATTTGCTTTAAAGGAAATGCCCGCAATTTCTGTAAATGTTCTGACTGCAAGGTTTATAGGAGTGCTGTCAGTATCCAAGACCATTTATAACACCTAAATTAAAGTGATTTTTTGCAACACAAAGGCCAGTTAATTGGGAAGGTTTACAAAGCCTCCGTTGGGGGGATGAATCAATGTGTCCTTGGTTCACTGTAGGATAGCCTCAAATAAATGAGTGCCAAGTGAATGCTTAAACACACTGATCTTATTTTACACATCTTGGCAGGTTTGTGCACTCATGTCAGAAACAAAGGTGCAATCCCACATGTATCTCTTGAAGTTACCTTCCACTGCCCCCAGGGATGCTCTCGTAATGTACATATTCCTTCCCTTAATTGTGCCATTAATCCAGTTTGAGTTCACCTTTCCTTATGAAGATCTTCTATCCCAATCACTAGAACTAAGTCCCCCGAGGTATGGCCGGACATGGGGTGATTAGCAAGGAGCATTTCATGGCCTGTATGTGCCCAAACAAGAGGGCAAGCTCCAGGCAGCAGCGGCTGCCCGTGTCATTAGAGGATGAGCAGGCGCAGTGAGAGCTCATAAAAGGAAGCAGTTCTGGGGAAATCTGAAGAAGCAGAGTTTCATTATGGGACAGCTAAGTTTTGACACATAATAGAAAGGAGTGACATGCGGATCTGAAAGACTTAGTAGATATTTACTTGGTGCCACTTTTTGAAAATAGCTCTTCTCTCCCGCTGTGCCTTAGAGACATCTTGGTGGCCTGGCCCCCCGGGGCCCCCAAGTACCCCATCGGATCCCGCCCCACGCTTGTTCTCCTGTTTTATCCCCCAGAGTGGAATTTGCTTATAGATAGTCATTTGCTCATTTTTTTCCTGTTTAAAATGTACTCCCTTACAAAAAGTCATCCAAACTTGCTTTTCCCCTCCTGACTCTGCATCGTCACTTTGAACTGACCCAGTGGCTCTTTAGGTTAAGATTTCTGATGCTTTTGTTTTTCTATAAGTAGACTGCATCTAACTGTAAGGCCAGGCAGTTAAGTACAAGCAGGTGTGCTTGTTTATGTGACTCCAGAATAGCCAGTCTGTTAGTCAAATATGTGGCAGGAAAGGTTTTTTTCAGTCAATAATGAATTGCCTGATACCATGTAAAGTAGCGTTAGATTGTGTTTGTAATTTTATTTGATTGTGTCTGTGCATATCTGGGTGGTTTTGGGGGGTAGATTATGAGGGGAACAGGCTCTCTCTGTCTACATTTCCACATCTGTCTTCTTGTCATGTGACTTCTGGGGGTGCCCTGGGGGATACAAAGAGACACCTCTCCTTCAGTTATTTGGAATGAACTCCTTTTCTAACTTCTCGAATGTTCTAGCTATCTGTGAAGGACGAAACCTATAAAGTGTACTCCAGCAAAAGGGGAAATCGAGTAATTGCCAAAACCTTCTCTCCCAAAGCGTTGAGCTCCCAAATCCTAACTTTTAAAATTAATTAATTAAATTTTTTGGCTGCGTTGGGTCTTCGTTGCTGCGCGCGGGCTTTCTCTAGCCGCGGCGAGCAGGGGCTACTCTTTGTTGCAGTGCGCGGGCTTCTCATTGCGGTGGCTTCTCTTGCTGCGGAGCACGGGCTCTAGGCACGTGGGCTTCAGTAGTTGTGGCTCGTGGGCTCTAGAGCACAGGCTCCGTAGTTGTGGCGCACAGGCTTAGTTGCTCCGCGGCATGTGGGAATCTTCCCAGACCAGACATCAAACCCGTGCCCCCTGCATTGGCAGGCGGATTCCTAACCACTGAGCCACCAGGGAAGTCCCCCAAATCCTAACGTTTTAAGGGTGCACAGAGAGAAGTAAAAAGCTCTGAATGGTGTGGTCAAATGGCAGCAAACACCCGGCAATTTGGAATAGCAGTGCTGACACTGCTTACGGTAGGATTTCTAAGGTGGGAATGCAAGGCCTGAGGTTGTGAGGACATCTCTTACTCTCACTTGAAGGGAAAAACCAGCCCAGTTCTGAGCCCAGTGAACTGGCGCTTTTTCCCCTGAAATATCCCTGCTCTGACATCTAGGTTGAGCTACGCTTTGTGAACCACTTGGATCCAATCAAGTCCTGCCGTTATCTTTTGTGAAGCCAGTCAGTTACTCTTATTTTCATGTTATCCAACAGTGTGGATATCCAACAGTATCCAACAGTGGTTGACTGTTTACTCTAAGAATTACACAATGCATGACTCTGTTTCAGTACTCATGCTTCTGTTTTTTTGCGGTACGCGGGCCTCTCACGGCTGTGGCCTCTCCCGTTGCGGAGCACAGGCTCCAGACGCGCAGGCTCAGCGGCCATGGCTCACGGGCCCAGCCGCTCCGCGGCATGTGGGATCTCCCCGGGTCGGGGCACGAACCCGTATCCCCTGCATCGGCAGGCAGACTCTCAACCACTGCGCCACCAGGGAAGCCCCTTATGCTTCTTATGAGGGTTTTCTTTTCCCTGAAAAAAATGTTTTCAAGTTACTTTATGAGACAATGTATATTCAGCAAGTTTATTCAGCAGAGATTCATAGAGTGACCTGTCATGTTCCAGGCTAAGAAGCTGCAACAGCAGGGAGTAGTGACGAATAGCCCCGCATTTTGGAGACAGAGAGAGCTGGATAAGAATCCCACTCTCCAGCAGTGTAACTTTAAAAAGATTCCTTCACCTCTGTATGTATCTGTTTTATCATATGTACAATGGGAGTAACGGTATAACTTCACAGAAGTATTGCAGGGATTCTATGAAGTAATGTATGTTGCGCAGTTAATGTTTGTTCATGTTAATTGAAAAGAATGAGCTTTTCCCTTGCAGATGGAGGAACGTTCAAAGCGCTCTTTGTATTTGGCTACAATTTGAGAACTGCTGACCTGTAGTTAGAGAACCTGTGCTTCTGCTTTGCTCCATTTTGTCATTCTAGTGTCAAGAGGAATTTAAAATTACTGGATTCAAGTGGCACCATGGGTTTTAAAGTTCTTTTTTCAATTTTTCAAGTGACTCGGGGAAACTAATTTATCATTTGATGGAATATTTTGGAAGTCACAGGTGTTTATTTAAAAAAAAAAAGAAAAAGGAAAAGAAGAAGCATCAATCCTAAAGATTGTTGGATGAGTCTTCAGTAGTGGAATGCAGCTTACAGTCTGTGCCAGGTTGGTTGTAAGAGAATGGGGATTTGAGACAGAAGTGGTTTTAAATCTGATGTGGAACCACACACACACCACCCGCCCCAACCCAGGCCGGCTAAAATGAAAGAGGCTGACAATACCAAGTGTGGGTGAGGGTGTGGCATAACATTTCTGGTTTAGAAAGCACTAAAGCTAAATAAGGTTTGTTATGGCTGAGCGACCCCACTCCTGGTGTACACTCAATTGAAAAATGAAGACGTATGCCCACAAGACATGTTCAGTGGTATGGAATTAGAGGCGGTGGTTGCATGACTGTGAATATACTAAAGAAGCTATTCAATTGTACACTTTAACAGGGTGAGTTTTTTTTGTTCATTTGCGGTACGCGGGCCTCTCACTGTCGTGGCCTCTCCCATTGCTGAGCACAGGCTCCGGACGCGCAGGCTCAGCGGCCATGGCTCACGCACCCAGCCGCTCCGCGGCATGTGGGATCCTCCCGGACTGGGGCACGAACCCATGTCCCCTGCATCGGCAGACGGGCTCTCAACCGCTGCGCCACCAGGGAGGCCCTAACAGGGTGAATTTTATAGTATGTGCACTCTATTTCAGTAAGACTGTTATTTTTTTTAAATCCATAATAGGAATATCCACAGTAGTTTTACTCATGACAGCCCCAAACTGAGGAAATAGACCATACATCAATCAAGGAGAAATAAAGTTTGATCTCTCCATACAGTAGAATAGTATACTGCAGTAAAAAAGAGCCTACAGCCACATAGGTGATTCAGATGTATTGATTGGGAAGGAACCTAGGTTCCTTCTCTGTCTGGTGGTGGTTACATGGGTGTTTCAAGGTGTAAACATTCAACAAGCCCTACACTTGAAATTCAAGCTCGTCGTGCATTTTACTGTATTTATGTTATAATTCAGTTTTTATTTTATTTGTTTAGTTTTTTGCAGTACGCAGGCCTCTCACTGTTGTGGCCTCTCCCGTTGCGGAGCACAGGCTCCGGATACGCAGGCTCAGCGGCCATGGCTCACGGGCCCAGCCGCTCCGCGGCATGTGGGATCTTCCCGGACCGGGGCACGAACCCACGTCCCCTGAATCGGCAGGCGGACTCTCAACCACTGCGCCACCAGGGAAGCCCATAATTCAGTTTCTAAAAATCCGATGTGGGTGCTGCAGTGGTGCCATCCCCAGAAAGCACAGCTGAGCCTCCTCTCCTGCTGGTCCCTGGGAAGCCCAGGTGTTGGGTCCAGCAGACCCTCCCACCTCTGGCTTTGACCCTGTCTTTGCACTGCAGATGGTCTGGGGTTTCACTTGCTGGGGAAAGAGAAGAACCCACAGAGTGGTGCCTCACTCTTCTGGGCGCCGGCCACCAGTTCTGTTGAATGTCATGGTTGGAGAGGGTTTCTAATCAATATTCAGCTCAGTGCCAATGTAAAGAAAGTGAGCTCAGGCTTCCTGGTAGCGTTGCAGAAGTATTTATTGGTCTGCTTCTGCTCCACAGGCTTTACCGTTTCTTCAGAGAAAAGCAGCCTCTGCTGAGCTGTCTCCTTGATGGAGGCGGGCGGGGCTCCTGGCTGCACCGCCAGCTCCCTGCACTCAGACTTTCTGCTTCCTGTAATGGAACCCAGGCGAGGACCGTGGTGCAGATTTCTCTATTCTCAGCTTCCTAAATTGTACACGGGGTGTACCTTGTAAATGGCATGGGAACAAGACAAGACATTTTCTTCCCTCTGGGTCACTACACTGGGCCTCACTGTGGCAGTTGACAGGTTTCCTAAATTAACTGCTCTGTGCTTTTTTGAAACATATATTTGAATGTCTGTAACGATGTTTTCAGTTTAAACTTCGGAGACAGACTGACATTAAACGGCTTCTCCCAAGCAGTCCGTTTGCCTGCATCTTAGGGACACCCCTTGTGTGACTGACCATATGGACCTTCACGGCTGTGGCTACAGCCAAACTCCTGAGCTGCTTCCTCCCCTGCTATGTGTAGTCCCCTCCCCACTGCGTCAGTAGACATCTCTGGCGTGGACTTGGGGTCATAGCCTCATCTCTGCCTCCCTGTCTTTGTTTTCCCCCTATCTTCATCTCTCTTATCTACTTCCTACAGATGTTTTAAGTCTGTAATGATTGTCTTTTTAAGCTTCTTGAAAATTCTCGCTGGAACAAGGAATGAATAAAATTCCCCCATCCCTTTCAAAGAAAAGGTGTAAGTGAGAGAATAAAATTCAGTCCCTGAGAAATAACTTTATAGATGATTCCTTTGTCTTAGGGAGGGGGAAACTGAAATCTAGAGAGGGGAACGGCCAGCCTGAGGTTAGTCAGTGAGTTTGTGACACAGCAAGGGGACACTGGGGACTCTTAGAGTGCTGGCCCACTGCTCTCCCATGGACACGGCACAAGAACAGATTGGGATGAGCTCTTTTGAAGTCCAAGTCCAGACATGCTACACGCCCAGTCGTCCTGGATCCAGCTGCCCACGGTCTTTAAGGGAATAGGATTCCCATGGGATTTTTTTCAGTACCTTGCTAGGAAAAAGCAGTTTCCAGCTACTGGTTTTTTCTTTCTCTTCAGGTTTCCTTCAGCTTTAATGGTGGCCTCCACCCAACTCACACTTTGCATTTTCCGATAAAACCCAGTGGCTTAGCATCTGTGAGTTTGTTCATGCTGTTCCTTCTATGTAGAAAGCCCTTTTCACCCTTCCTCACCTGGTAATTCTTATCTGTCCTTCAAGATTAGCTCAGGCATCATCTCGATGTGGGCTTGTTCCTGCAACACTGAATATACCCATGTCTTAGCACTTATCATATGGTATTGAAATTATTTGCTTAGTAACCTCTGGAAGTAGCTAACCTAGAATGGGGTGCTGGGGGCAGGTTCTTGCCTTTCATTTTTGCCTCTCTAGTTCCTAGCGAGGGGCTCAGTGAAGGGAATTTGGCCTTAGTGTCCTTCCAGCAATAACTCAAAGCCCTTTTCCTTTTTCACTTCTAATTCAGTGAAAGCTTCTTCCTAAACAGTTTGTTGTTATTTTAGCTTTCCTTTTGTAAAGTCTCAAAAGAGCAAGGAATTATGTCTTAGCTCGGGCTGCCATAACAAAATGTCATAGATTGGGTGGCTTAAACAACAGACGTTTATTTCTCACAGTTCTGGAGTCTGGGAAGTCCAAGATTAAGGTGCCAGCAGGGTTGGTGTCTGGAGGAAGCTCTCTTCTTGGGTAGCAGGTGGTTGTCTTCAGCTATGTCTTTGCATGGCAGAGAGAGGGCACAAGCTCTCTGACCTCTTCCTGTAAGGTCACTAATCCCATCATGAGGACCCGACCCTTATGACTTCATCTAACCCTAATTACCTTCCAAAGGACCCATCTCCAAATACCATAATATTGGAGGTTAGGGCTTCAGTATATGGATTTAGGGTGGAGGAGGGGCATACAATTCAGTCCATAGCAGAAGAGTGCACAGGTGACCCACTGACATTTTGCAGTGAGTGCCAAGAGTTGCGTAACAAGAGCTAGAAAGGGGCTTCCCTGGTGGCGCAGTGGTTGAGAGTCCGCCTGCCGACGCAGGGGACACGGGTTCGTGCCCCGGCCCGGGAAGGTCCCACATGCCGCGGAGCGGCTGGGCCCGTGAGCCATGGCCGCTGAGCCTGCGCGTCCGGAGCCTGTGCTCCGCAACGGGAGAGGCCACAACAGTGAGAGGCCTGCGTAGCGCAAAAAAAAAAAAAAGAGCTAGAAAGTCTTCATGGTTTGTGTAAATCCCTCAAGTGGAACTGAGCTGGTAGAGTGAGTCTTGTGCAAGCTTTGTACATTTCTAAGGAGTTCTCACTCTCTGGTCATGTAAAACTGGGTGTGACTAGACCTGGAGCTGGGGTATAGCCCTCGACATCATAGACTCACTTCTCCCAACTGATATTTCATCAGGAATTGTTGGGATTAAGGAAGAAGGCAGGTTAGAAGTAGCAAAAAGGTTTTTGCCAAATGAGCACAACATTTCCTATCTTTAAGCAGGTCTTGTTGTATATCTTTTGGCAAATCTATTCCTTCACCTCCATTATTACTAAGTATAACAATAGCGTGAACTGCAGTTGTTGTTAAATGGAGATTAAAAAATCCTCATGACCTTGGAGTATGTATAATTATGGTGGTTTTATTTAAAGCTCCTTTGAGTTAAATTCATTTCATTTCTAAAAATAGACTGCAGAGATTAGATCTATTCTTTGAGAGGATCAAAATAACTTCGAATATAAAAACACCTTAGCTGCATGCTCCTCCTTTCCAGAAGCACAGAGTACTGCTTAGCTGGGAGACTGATAGAACTTTTTAATCAACAAGGCAAAGTTTGAAAAATAACTTTGGCAGAAATCCATCATTCTAAACGTAAGTCTGTCAGTAAGTGAGTACATTTACTGAATAACATGAGACTGAAAAAGTTGAGAAAAAGTACTAGAATGAAGAATCTATTAATACTATACCAGACTGTCACTGAATTGAATTTGAAGGAAAATTAGAGTAGCCTCAAATTCTCCATTTGTCTTTGACGATTGGATGTTCTGAGTCTGTCTACATTATTTTGCTCTTTATAGTTCTTGGCAAAGGAGCAATACTTGGCAAATTATAGCCCCTTTATTCAAAGAAATTGTAGTATATTATAGAAAATAAAACAAACAAAAACAAAACAAAACAAAAAACCCAACCAAATCAGGTATTTTAGGATGAGCTGAAGTGGAATGCCCAGAGAGATAGGTGAAAGGAAGAAGCCCCCCCAAAGGTACCAGGGAACACCACTTCAGCAGACCTGATTTAATATGGCCTCTTGAGAAATGTGAGTACTAAAGAGAAAAGTCTGACACCCAACCCTTTCTGAGGGAGAGCCAACACTTTCTGCACTGCTGATCCAGGAAGATTGCAAGTCCAAGATAAAAGGTCCAAAGGTCACACATTTCTGAAGCTGGAACCAAGGGATCAGTGTCAGATGGCATAAAAGACACATGGGTCTCTTCAGCCTACAGCATGTGTTAAAAGGTTCAGAGTTCTGGTACTTGAACTCTTCTACCCACTTCTCCCTTCTTGGTATATGGACCAAGAGAACATATGGACAAAGAATAGTAGGCAAGTGGGAAACAAAGTTGAGTTGAAAAACTCAACCTTAGTGTAGAGACTTAAGGCTTTCTGCTCCCTATAGGAGGCATGGCTTCCTCTCCATCCTCCACTCCCACCCTGCAACGGGTGAAGACAGGGTAAAGAAAATTTTATTGCATGGATTCAAGAGAAGAAATACATCATGTGGAGTCTGGATTCTTGCCTTTAAAACACTGGAATCCCACTGACTAGTGTGATGAGCCTCATTAAGTGTACAATCAGATGAATAATTCTTCCCATTAGAGTGAACATGGAAGCGACTGAAAGGATGGAAAGCAGAAGAGTCTCTTCCTTCCAGGCAGAGAGAACCGTGAGGAAAGGAGACCGTATGTTCCCCTCGCCTGCAGTCTGCCGTATTAGTCATCATCAGTTGCATCATATCTGGATCTCTGTGTCTGAAGAGAGAGAGGCTGCGCCCTTAAGAAAGTCCTGTTGCCCTCGGCTGATACATACAAGATCCTAGGCTATGATGAAAATACAAAGCTAATTTAAATTGTAATGATGACTTAATAAGATTGTCACTGATCAGGAAGATGTTCAGAACAAATCAAATAAAGCCTCCCCACCTTGCCTCACCATGATGACATCCAAGGTGGCTCTAGGGGAAATAGTTTTCAGCCAAATCTGGTGTGAAAACCAGTGTCTTACCATCTCTCTATGTCTTAGTTTTCTCATCCGTATAGGAAACGGAAATCCTCTACTTCAGAGTAGACTGTTGTACATTGTGACAGGCCAACATTCAGTTGAAACAACTAGGGGAAGAACAAGTAAATTGCAAAAATCATATTTTTAAAGAAATCAGAGATCTGTGAAAGCAATGAGAACTAGATTAAATAAATTTCCAAAGAAGGAAGAACCTTCCTAGGTATATGAGTGACACAGGCTATTTTCTTCATGGGGTTGGGGGGAGGTGAAGGATATTCGCTGATTCTGGGTGTGGCCTAAGGATCTGGCTTTGTCCAAGAAAAGGAAATATTCTGTGGGAAAGAGAAACTAGCAGAGCTTTTGGCAGTCATGTGGAACTGGCTTGATGGATTGGAAACTAGAGGAGCCCCAAAGGCAAGTCCAGTATTCCCAGGAGACGTTTGCTGAACTCTGGAGCAGTTCTGGAGGCTGCTGGTTGGCCCAGAAAGGCAAAGCAAAAGCTCATAATCTTGGGGGTACTTAGGAGACAAAATCTTGCTAAAAAGAGGAGGCTGAAGCAAATATACAATGACTCTTCCCCTGAAGACTGTTGCCAGATTTCGAATCTACATGGGATGGGAAGCTAAAAAGCTAAGGTCAAAATTTCTGAAAGGCAGAACTTATAGGAATGAGAAGTTAGAGATCTACCAGGCTCTTACACACAAGTCTGGAAGGGCCATACCTGAAGAACTAGATAAAGTAGAGGTGGACTAAGCCTTACTAGAGCTATAGCCCATCTCTGATTCACTCAATCCCTGATTATAGTTCTTTTACATGCAGTGTTCAACATAACGAAGTTGTAGACATGTTAAGAGGCGGGAAAACATGACTGATAATTAAGTGGAAAATATAATGAGAGCATAACCACAAATGATCTGGGTGTTGGAGCTAGTGATAACTTAAAAGTGACTATGAATAATATGTTAAAGAAAATAGTGGAAAAAATGAATTAAATGATGGGAGAAATTCAATGCAAAATTGGAATCTGTAAAAAAAAATCAAAGAGTTATTATTGAATGGAAAAAAATATGTGTGAAATTAATAACTTAGTGGATGGGTCTAAGAGCAGACTGGACACAGTGTTACAGGATTAGTGAAGCATAGAGAGGAAAAAAGAATGGAAAGAATAGAACAAAGTATAAGAGACATGGGGGAGATTGTCAAAATGTCTAATATATATGTACTTGGAATTCTAGAAGGTAAGGAGAGAAGCAGTGTATGAAGGAATAATGGCTGAGAATTTTCTAACACTGCTGAAAGACATCAACCCACAGCTTCAAGAATCTCACCAAACCCCAAACTAAAAATACAAAGAAAAGTAAGTGTGCTTAGGCATATCCTAGTTAAAATGTTGAAAACCAAAGATAGAGAAAATCTTAAAAGTCAACCAGAGGAAAAAGACATTACCTTAAATTTTAAAAGTAACTGACATTTCAACTGAAACTATGAATACCAACAGACAATGGAATGACATCTTTAAAGTGCTGAAATTTAGGGGATAGATTAGATAATCTCAACACTCCATTCCTCTATTCCTACCTTAAAGAACTAGTCACCAGCCTCTTCAAAATTACTATGAATATGTTTGGAGAATTACTACTTGAGGTTTTCTAGACTTTTTCATTAAATATACATGCTTATTTCATCTCCTAATTCTCAGATTTCTGTTGTCTTGTATTCATATCACATAGCATGATATTGGCTTCTAAAATTCACATTGGAAACTCATTATAAATCAAGTAAAGTAGTACTTAATTTGGATATACAGATCATGTTCTAAAGTAGAATATAAATGTTTGAAGGTAGAATGAATGAATGGCTTTATAAAAAGGAAACTGTGATATAATGGTATGATTCATGTATAGTGAATCATTAGTTAAGGTGTTGGTTGGAATAGTGATTTAGAATTCCTTGCTACTCAAAATGTGTCTTTGACACCAAAAGCACAAGCAACAAAAGAAAAAAATAGATAAATTGGACTTCATCAAAATTATAAGCTTTTGAGCTGCAAAGGACACCATCAAGAAAATGAAAAGACAACTCACAGACAAATCATATATCTGACAAGGGAGTTGTATCTAGAACATATAAAGAACTCTTAAAGCTCAATAGTAAAAAGATAACACAGTTTAAAAATGGGCAAAGAATCTGAAGTGACAGTACTACAAAGTAGATAAATAAATGGCCAGTAGGCCCATGAAAAGATGTTCAGCATCACTTGCCATTAGGGACATGCCAATCAAAACAACAGTGAGATACCACCTCACTCCCACGAGGATGGCTATAATAAAAAAGACAAATAGGGCAAGGATGTGAAGACATTGAAACCCTCATGCACTGTGGTGGTAATGTAAAGTGGTGTAATAAATGATTCCTGTGGTGAAGGTGCTGATGATGGTGGTAAGGATGGTTATTTACCAGGTTCTGGCTTATTCATCAATGTTATAAAGTGGTTCTGTGGATTTTGGCAGTTTTGTAGATACTTCTACTGAAATTAAGAACACATCACTAGGGACTTCCCTGGTGGCGCGGTGGTTAAGAATCTGCCTGCCAATGCAGGGGACGCGGGTTCGAGCCCTGGTCCGGGAAGATCCCACATGCCACGGAGCAACTAAGCCTGTGCGCCACTACTGAACCTGCGCTCTAGAGCCCACGAGCCACAACTACTGAAGCCCGCACACCTAGAGCCTGTGCTCCACAACTAGAGAAGCCACCGCAATGAGAAGCCCGCACACCACCATGAAGAGTAGCCCCGGCTCGCAGCAACTGGAGAAAGCCCGTATGCAGCAATGAAGACCCAACACAGCCAAAAATAAATAAATAAATAACTTTTTTTTTAAAAAGGGGGGCTTCCCTGGTGGCGCAGTGGTTGAGAGTCCGCCTGCTGATGCAGGGGACACGGGTTCGTGCCCCAGTCCGGGAAGATCCCACATGCCGCGGAGCGGCTGGGCCTGTGAGCCATGGCCGCTGAGCCTGCGCGTCCGGAGCCTGTGCTCTGCAACGGGAGAGGCCACAACAGTGAGAGGCCCCATATGAGAATTCCTAGGGAATTTTTTTAAAATGCTGATACCTGGACCTTATTATAAGATATTCCAATTTCATTGATATGGGACAGGACTTTAGTTGCTTTTGTTTTTGTTTTCTAACTTCTCAGGAGATTCTGTTGTGCAGCTAGGGTTGAGAGCTACTGAGTCAAGTTGACATCTCCAGGGTTAAGCAGAGCTACCATTGAGGGTTAACTTGGAAGTGGAAAAGGAGGATTGGCACAGGAACCAAGAGACCTGGGTTTGAGCCTGCACTCTTCCCTTTTTGTGACTGTGTGCTTTGAGCAAGATATTTGACCTCAAGGAGCTTCAGTTTCTTCATCTGTAAAATGGGACAAAGCACCCTCCCCTCCTGTGGAGGGTTGTTGCGAGGAGCAGATGAATTCATACATGTGACACTGCTGAGCCTGACACCCGGGACATTTTTTGCCCTATTTATTTATTTTTTGTGGTACACGGGCCTCTCACTGTTGTGGCCTCTCCCATTGCGGAGCACAGGCTCCGGACGCGCAGGCCCAGCAGCCATGGCTCACGGGACCAGCCGCTCCACAGCATGTGGGATCCTCCCGGACCGGGGCACGAACCCGTGTCCCCTGCATCGGCAGGCGGACTCTCAACCACTGCGCCACCAGGGAAGCCCTGCCCTCTTTATTTTTTAAAAAAATTTTTGGTCATGCCATGAGGCATGCAGGATCTTAGTTTCCTGGTCAGGGATTGAACCTGTGCCCCCTGCCTTGGGAGCATGGAGTCTTAACCACTGGACTGCCAGGGAAGTCCCTGCCCTCTTTAAATTTTGGTTACTTTCTTCCCTTACCTTCCATGAACTAGATATTTATGTCACTTTTTTTTTCTAATTTTGTTCTATTATTGCTTTTTCCATAAAATGTAGGAGTTTGTTAAAAGTCATCTGAGGTTTCTCTAGGTTTAGAATTTATCCTTTCTTCACGTGACCTTGATCTCTTTACGTTCCTCAGCTATATTCTCAGTCCCAGTGTACTTATGGTAAATGTCATTTTTTGATACCTGAAAAAGTAATGGCTCATTGTATATTTTAATGAGGTGATACCAAATGCTGTTAATAGCTCTGCCTGGAGATTAGCATGATTTGTCTGTCATTAACTGATCCTGGAATAAATCATAGGATTGATATTGAATAAATTAATTCAATATTTTAAAAACACCAAACAGGGGCTTCCCTGGTGGTGCAGTGGTTAAGAATCTGCCTGCCAATGCAGGGGACACGGGTTCGAGCCTTGGTCCGGGAAGATCCCACATCCCATGGAGCAACTAAGCCCGTGTGCCACAACTACTGAGCCTGCGTTCTAGAGCTCGTGAGCCACAACTACTGAGCCTGCATGGCACAACTACTGAAGCCCACGTGCCTAGAGCCCGTGCTCCGCAACAAGACAAGCCACCACAATGAGAAGCCTGCGCACCGCAATGAAGAGTAGCCCCCGCTTGCTGCAGCTAGAGAAAGCCTGTGCACGGCAATGAAGATCCAACGCAGCCCCTCAAAATAAATAAATAAATAAAACACCAAACGGAGTTCTCAGCCTTAGCTGTGGTTTCTGTCTAGTGGATTTGGCATAGTTTCTTTGGTCCTAGGCGAGAAAGACAACCTGTTCTCAGATTATACATTTTTATTAGATTTACTCTAACCTAAAAGAAAGGCTGGGTTGGTTACATTCATATGTGAATCTGAAACACAGATGGACTCCAGGACAGTCTGACATGTGCCTCTACAGCCTGTGAGAAAGCTAGAGTTCACCTTTTCCTGGAGATGTGGCAGTACCATCTGGCCAGTGCTGGAGTTGGATGGTGTGGAGCAGAACACCTCACATTTTAATGTGCATGCATATCACCAGGGGTCTGTTCCACTGTAGATGTTACTCAGTCGGTCTGGGGTGGGGCCTGAGATCCTGCATTTCCTGCAAGCTCCCAGATGGTTTCGATGGCAAGGGTATAGAAGACAGCCGTTCTTCTGTCTGCCCAGCACTTTCCCTACCTTCCTCCAGGGAAACCTTCCTTCCTCCATTCCAGCCACGAAGTTCAAGGGTGAGCTTCCATGTTCTTACATTACTCTGTTTCCCAGGCCACAGTCAATTGATTCAGGGACCAATCAGAATCTTCCCTGGCATTTTTGGACTTGGAACCAGAGAGCCAGTCTCAGCTCTTCTCTGTGGAGCCCCATGGAGGTAATTGGTCCAAGAAGCACAGATGAGGGACAGAGAGATTGCCCCCAGTGCTCTCAGGTCTGGGTTCCAATGTCCCTAATATATGAAAAGTGACCTTTGGGGTTATGTTACCAGTTCTGACAATACAGTGCATTTGTGTAAACTGTTTCAGGCACTTAACGTATGCAAGTCTCTGTTGCTGGGCCCCGAACATACAAAGATGAATAGCTCACCTCCAGTGTGGGGAGACCACCATTTCAGTAGAATTTGATGTGTGCAATGGTAAGGGGTTACGGAAGCCCCTAGAAGAAGCTTCTGATCCACTCAGGAAAAGTTTTAGAAATGGATTTTCGAAAGGTGAATAGGGATTGTTTGAGGAGGCCTGTGAATTATTCCAGGTAGAGAAAACTTGCTGAGCAAAGGCAAGATGATGGGATGAAACAGGGTTTGAAAACCTATAACCAGTTTACGTGGGAGGTGCATGGCTGAAACCGGGTCAGTTACGGTGAAGGGCCTTGTATACACGCTGCCATTGGCCACTTTTTCCTTATGTCCTATGTACTTCAACAACAACAATAGCAACATCAAAACAATAACAAACAGCAAAGCTAAATCTCTGCTTCTCTTCCAAATACACGACTCTCTGGCGGGTTCCCATCAACAACTGTTCCTCTTTATTTTCCCTTAAACAAACAGGAAATTTGTCTCAGGATCGAAATGAATGTTTAAAAAACAAACCTGATCTGCTTTAAATACTAAAATCTGTTTAAATAACACAGAGGTTGTGACATCCATTGACAAATCCAGGAAGTTCAAAGCCCCGCCGTTGACACAATGTATTGAGTTCTGCTGTTGTTGGCAGCCCGAACTGTGGCAGGTCCTGGTGTTTGTCATTCAGGTCCTCATGTGCGCAAGGCAGACATTCCTCAGACCACAGGGCTCTTTCTTCTTTCGGGAAACATTTGTATTTCTTTTTTTTTTTTTTTTTTTTTAAGATTTGTATTTTTTTAAATGCTTTTTGAAAGCAAGAACAACAATTGACAGTGATGGCTGCTACTTCCATCTCCTGAATGGCAAGCCCCAAGAGTAACTTGGGAGTCTTTCTTCTGGGCAGATTTTAGCTGTTTTAAAGGTTAGAAAAAGAAGTTTATGCTTTTACTGACATTCATCAACCTAAATTGAAAGTCTGTACCCATTAAACACTAATTTCCCACCCCTCCCGGTCCCTGGTAACACCCATTCTACCTTCTATCTCTATGAGTTTGGCTGTTCTAAGTGCTTCACATAAGTGGAATCACACAGTATTTGTCCATCTGCGTCCGGCTTATTTCACTGAGCATAATGTCGTCAAGCTTCACCCGTGTTATAGCATATGTCAGAATTTCTTTCCTCTTTGAGGTTGAATAATATTCCATTGTGTGTGTGTGTGTGTGTGTGTGTGTGTGTATATATATATATATCACGTTTTGCTTACTCGTTCACCCATTGATGGGAACTTGGGTTGCTTCCAAGTTTTAGCTATTGTGAATAATGCTGCTCTGAACATGGGCTTGCAGATATCTGAGTCCCTGCTTTTAGTGGACTCTTATTTTCAAAAAAGCTGCATGGAGCTCATGTGGGGCCTTTCTGGCTGTGAGAGAAGGCTGACCTGGGAGTCAGGGCCTTGACTCCACTGCTCCCTGCCGTGAAGTCGCCGGGGCCTGGAGCAAGTCACACACCATCTCTGGGTCACCGTTTCCCCACCTCTGAGCTTAGGGAGTCGGTTGTACCTCCCGAATTCTGCCCCCAGGTGCCCTTGCATGGGACATTCTGTACCCAGACTTGCACAGTCAGAGGTGAAGGTGAAAGGTCTGTTCACCTGGCTTCCGTTTGTTCCTCGGTGGAGTTAGAAGTGGAGTGGACTCTTAGCACGAGCAGATTTGTCATTCACACACTTCCCAGTGTTTTTGAGCAGCCCTGATGGCCCATGGTATATGGAAATCTGTTGCTTTGCTGGGGCATGACCTTGAAGCTCATACAGGCTGAGATGGATGTGTGGGTGCAAGTCGCTTAGTGGGTGAGTCGGGCTGGACACCTGCCCAGGGTCCACCCCTCAGTGAGGTGTTGTCAGCTGCTACTCATCCCTTCCTACACTGTGACTTTTGTGAAGTGGTAGAACTTTGGTGACTGTGTGTGTGTGTGTGTGTGTGTGTGTGAGAGAGAGACACACACACACACACACACACACACACACACACACGGGGCGGGGGGGAAGAGGGTGATGGGAAATGCTTCTAAAAGATCTGACCGCTGGGGCTGGTGATGGAGGTAAAAGAAAGCAGAGAAGCCTAAGGAACTGAGGGTCCTTCTGGAAATTGATTAAAAAGTGAGCCATCTGCCTCCCCAGTAGCTCTACAGAATAAACAAGTTCACTATAAATTCCCTACAGAAAGAAGACAAACCTCATTGTGAAATTTCACTGAGTGTCTCAGCCAGCAGAAGATTTGCTCATTGAGAGAGAAAAATTTAGAGAAGTTTGAAAGAGGGGCCCAGGAGAAAGGCAGGAGACCATGCAGACGTTTCCAGGAAGCAGCAGATGGAAAGGCACCAGTCTGGCTATAAACCAACCTTATTTTCAAGTAAGGGCTGGTTTGAAAATTCTCAGAGGTATTTTTCTTGGCAAAAGGTGCAGTTAATAGGAACAAGCAGGCCAGCTGTCTATCTCATGGAAGACGAGATTCCTCCTAAGCTGAAGAAACTCGTAGAGGAACAGAGCCACAAGCCCTCAGCTGTGACTGTTGCAGGGCATGTGGGAGGTGATGGTTCCACAAAGGAGACTAAAGTCATATGAAAAAAGCCATCAGAGAAGACAACTAGAGGAGGCCATGTATGTATATGTATATCAAATCATCACGTTGTGCAATTTAGATATATACAATTACATTTGTCAACTATTCCTCAATAAAGTTGGAAAAAAAGAAAAAAGCTGGTAAAAAGGGCAAAGGAGATGAAGACAATGGTGAAGAGTTAAGAAAGGCTTCAGAAACGTTATGAGTTGTTCCGTTAACACCAAGCTGCCATCGCTAACCTCCGTCAGCAGAATGGAGGCCTTTTCAGCAATTCCAAGAAATAAATCTCTGTTGGCACCACCCCAGGAAATGTCCAAGAAGTTGCAAAAGTAAAGAGGGATTAATGAGATTAACTTTGGTTAAGACTAAGGAAGGAAAGGGAAAAAAAAAGTAAGAGAAAATGACAATAAAAGTAAGAACAAAAGGGAAGGTGATAGGGACTTCCCTGGTGGCGCAGTGGTTAAGAATCTGCCTGCCAATACGGGGGACATGGGTTCGAGCCCTGGTCTGGGAAGATCCCACATGCCGCAGAGCAACTAAGCCCGTGTGCCACAACTACTGAGCCTGCACTCTAGAGCCTGCGAGCCACAACTACTGAGCTTGCGCACCACAACTACTGAAGCCCGCACGCCTAGAGCCCGTGCTGCGCAACAAGAGAAGCCACCACAACGAGAAGCCCGCTCATCGCAATGAAGAGTGGCCCCTGCTCGCCACAACTAGAGAAAGCCCACGTGCAGCAACGAAGACCCAACGCAGCCAAAAGTAAATAAATAAATAAATTTATTTTAAATACAGGGAAGGTGATAAAAATGGGCACAAATGAGATAAGATAATATTTCTCCAAACTGCTAAATGTTAATGAGTGGAAAACATAGATGAAAAACATTTTTGGAAAAAATGAAAATGAGAAACTTGAATCCAGGAGAAAAAGAAGACTTGATTATGATTAAAGCCCACCCCAACTAGAAGCTCCAGGTCCAGAGGCAGTCAGGTCAGAGTAGAGACCACAGGTCCAGAGGCAGTCAGGTCAGAGTAGAGACCACAGTAAAGACCATCTTTATCCTTTATAGGAAAAGAAGCAGGGAAGCTGATGAATTAATTCATGTGGTTTGTATAACCGTGTTTCCAAAACCAGACAATTGCATTGCAAAATAATAAAATTTTAGGCCCACTTCATTTATGACCATAGATACAAAAGTCCTAAATATAAAATGCCAAATAAGAAGAGGGCAGGATGGGGGAAGAAGAGCTGCTCTTTGAGATAAAAGCTCTTTAAGATAAAAGCCACCGCTCCGTTTTCACTTTGAGAAATCTGTTTCCTCTTGTCCTTTGCTTTCTCCTTTGCAACTGTCTCTCTGACCTTGTTGGCACTTCTTTTTTGTTCCTGAAGACACCACAGGTCTTTTTCGTTATCAAGGTTTTTGCTGCAAATTAAGCAAGGAAAGCAAACAGAAAGTGACCTGAAATGAATAAACTACCACAAAGGTTCTAAGAGCTCACAGAGTTTGTGTACTGAATGTTCCTGGTTTATGTTTCCAGACTTCTTTTTGAGATGGTAAATGAATGAAGATGAGACCCATTAAACACACTCCCTCCTTCTGACCATCTGCTTGTTGCCTTGTTCCCAGCTTGGGACCTGAAGAGGCCTCCAAGACCGGACATGACGTCCCCTTGAGTGACATGGCAGTTGACATCTCCGAGGGCATCCAGCCTGCGTGACCCATCCCAATACGGCTTGCTTCTTACTTCTTCTCATTGCAAGGAAGCAAGTCCTTAGGGTGACCTTCCTCATGGAAGCCGTTTTGTATTCCAGAATGCAGAATTCTGGGAAAAAACATCTTTCCTGAGCAGACATTCCAAAGTTGGGTCTTTGCTTCTCAAAACTTCTTGTGCCGATGTTTAGAGGCACCGCTGGAGGCTGAGTCCTGTTACTGCCATTCCTAAGAGACTTTTATGTAATTTCTAGCTCTGAGAGATGTGGACTAACCTCTTCCCTCTCCTGTGGCTTCTAGATGTTTGCAAGTAATTAATTCATGATTTCATTGCTCCCTCCCTTAGGAAGTACCTGGTTTCTTAGAATGTGTGTCATGGGCCAGAAAGACAGGGGCATTAGGGCAGGGCGAGAGATGGTGTGTTAGCAAAGGCAGGTTGACAGCTAGGTTTTTAGCTGGAGGATCTGGGAACAGGTGAATGAGTACTTCTGACCCTGAGGATTCTTTTTGCACAGCTGAGACAAGATGGAAACAGGGATTCTTGCTATGCCCCTGCCCAGGGGAGAGACGAGTTTGGATGTTGGCTTCCAAACTCCTCCTTTGAAGAGTTTGGAAGTTAAATGTTTCTTTGAAGATTCTCACCTCAGAATAGGCTAGAACTTAGCATTTTCCGCTAAATACAGGGGTATTTGGGAAAGGTAATTAGGGGGACTAGGAAGTATTTGGGGCAAAAAGTCATGAAGTGGGAAGGCATGGCTGACGTCTGGGATCTGAACTAGTACAAACTAAGCTTGTGAAGAATGGCTTTGGAGAAGGTTGCCGAGGGCCTGCTGCTCTGATGACCTTTTGTTGAAATGATTTCTGCAGGTGATCACGGCTGGTTTATCGATATTGCTGTTTGATATGATCCTGACCAGGGCCACCGTGGGATGGTAAGTCTTTTGCATAGAGAGAGGAGAAGAAAATTCGTTGTTTGTGTTTCCTTGGGATACTAATATTTGCTCTCAAATGTTGAAGAAAGGGTGTGTGTTTGGGTATATATTTTATTGACATATAAATATACATTCAGAAGAGTGCATCTATCATGATTATTTTCACAAACTGAATATACCGCACCTGCTATAGCCAGCATCCAGGGCAGGAACCAGAGCGTCAACAGTACACCTTTCAGCCACTCATCCACACGAGAGCAACCACTATAGGTAAGCCACTAATTATGCGTGCATATAACTATAACTATGTTTGTGTTTTTGCCTTTGACCCTTCAATTCATTTTCTCCTAGTCAAGTTCCAGATCATCCTTGTTTAGAATGCACCCATCCATTTGCTTAAAGACAGCATTGCCTCTCCCTCCCGTATTTGAGCAGAGACCTGAAGGAAGTGGGGGAGCGAGCCCTGGGGACCCTGGGGGAAACAGCAAGTGCAAAGGCCCTGAGTGTGCTTGGTCTGCTCAAGGAGCAGTGTGGCCGGAACTGGTTGATGGGGGAGAGTAGTAGGAGATGAGGCTGGTTGGTGGCTGACCATGTGGGGTCTTAAAGGCCATTGTAAGAGTGAGGGGGGAAGCGATCAGAGGATTCTGAGCAGAGGAGCCACTTGCTCCTAGGTTAAAAACACATTCCTCAGTCTGCCATGTGGAAGATGGGCTGTAGGGTCCTACCTCTGAACGCTCTATACAGACTGCCGATCGGACAGCTGACGGAGTTAGGACTTTGATCCACTCCAGCTTGCTAGCATTCAAACCAGCTGATGTGATCATTACCAAGGGCTGTCGCTGTCATCTTCAGGGAAGATGAGGTGAGGTGGGGAGTGATGGTGAGTTTAAACTGTTAAGACTTCTGTTGCTCCTCTCATTAGTGGGCGTGCTTTATTTGGGGGGTATATACTTACGTATTTTAAATCTACATAGTAACGGGTGCTATTTGTGAGACGTTTAAGACAATGCAGAAATGCATCGAGTAAAAAGTAAAGGCCTGTCATCCTCTGCTTCCACCGTCTCCACGTGCCAGAAGTCACACCAGTTTGATTCAACAGTGAGAACGATGCACTGTTTGGTCAGGATGTCCGCGCTGAGGGAGGTGGGCTCTATCGTCTGCCAAGTGAAACCACACCGACGGGTGCCTGTCGAGCAAGACGAGCCTCTCAGTCACCCGGGAATGGGTCAGTCCTTGCCAAGTCTTCGCCCAGCCTCCCGGCTGCTGGCCGGATGACCCACAGCTTTCCTCCCCTATGACCACGGCTGCCTGCTGTCCGGCCTGAATCACTAATGCGGCACATTATGGAGAATAAGTCATATTTGTTGTTGCTACTTACTGGTCTCTTAACCTCTGTTTTAAAAAGGAAAAGAAGCCTAGGGCCACTTGAAGATAAAGCTTATTTCCATTCCACTTTGGATGCATTGTTTGACAATCCCCCCTCACCCCCGCCCCAAGAATGGCACTCCAAAACGGAATGGCAGACAAGTTTTAGAATAGGTTTTTCCATTTCTTTACCAGCATGATGGAAAGAAAAAGCATATTGTTGCTTAGCTTTGCTCAAATAAGGCATAGTTCTAGAAAATCCATATTTTTTCCCATTCTGGGGCTGAGAGTAATTCTAAGGGTTGGTTCCTCCCACCCCCTCCCTCCACTTTTTTGCATTCATGTGCACATTGGACCTGCAGAATTGTCACCTGTTTTGCTCAAAAGCCACAGTGCTGGTTGGTGGGGCCGGTACTCGTGCTCAGTGTGTCTAGGGCAGCCTCTCCTCTCCCAGGACGTCTTGCAAATAATCCCCTGCCTTGTGCCGTCATAGCCACACACACAAAAATGGTGTCATTTTTAAACATCAATATGAGGTTCTTGCAAGATAAATGTGAGGGTCAGGACCAGGCTCTGGGAATACCATGATGAGGAAGTCCAGGAGGTGACTTTGCATCTCATGTGGCTTTGGGCTGGGAGGGGTTGGTTCAATAAACAGATATTTCCTGGGGTTCTGTGTGTCAGGAACAGCTCTCGGATAAAAGTGTAAAGTCACTGCCCCTGGGATGTCTGTTATTGCTCATCTCCCTGCCTGAGGGCAGGTCTGCACCTAAACCATCCAGACTGACAGAAATGAATCTTTTTGCTCACGGCATTCGGAGAAAGCGATTTTCAACCCCTCTCAGGAGCCCCTAATGGGGCATTTCCTGCCCCAAGAAGAAAAACAGAAGGAAAAGAAAAATTAGGAAATACTCCCACACTCTCCTCTTCTTCCTCCTCCTTCTAGTCTCACCTCTTCCTTTGAATAATAATAACCATTTATTGAGCAACTACTATATTTCAGACATTTTTATATTAATATTATCTCATTAACTTTCACAACAACCCTCCAAGTTAGCCCTGTTTTAAAGATGAAGAAGCTGAGGTTCAGAGACATTTAACTGATTGTCCCAAGATTTTAGAGCTGCTAGGTGATTGGACCAGGATTCAAACCCATGTCTGTGTGTGTCCAACATCCCATAAACTTCACATACCTCCCTAGAAATGACGTGGGAAACGCCAAGGACTTAGCAGCAGCGTAGATAGTGTCTAGGTAGAAGCAGGTCATGGAGAGGTGGAAGAGACATTGGCCTAAATGTTTCTTTTCCCACCAGTCTGATCGTTTATAAAGAGCATCTAGATGATATGGCAGGAGTACAGAAGGAGTGTTACCCAGGATAAAACGGCTCTATTTCTTGTTCAGGGGCTGACACGGTGAACTAAGAATGTCCAGTGGAACATTTTTAGGAAAAGGATTTCATTGCCTTAGATTTCTTTTTTTAATTTATTTATTTTATTTTTTATTTTTTGGCTGCGTTGGGTCTTCGTTGCTGCGTGGGCTTTCTCTAGTTGCGGCGAGTGGGGGCTACTCTTTGTTGCGGTACACGGGCTTCTCACTGCGGTGGCTTCTCTTGTTGTGGAGCACGGGCTCCAGGCTCATTGGCTCTAGAGCGCAGGCTCAGTAGCTGTGGCGCACGGGCTTAGTTGCTCCGCGGCATGTGGGATCTTCACAGATCAGGGCTCGAACCCGCGCCCCTGCATTGGCAGGTGGACTCTTAACCACCGCGCCACCAGGGAAGTCCTGCCTTAGATTTTTAATACTAGAGGCTATAATTCTATCAATCAACTAACAATATTTATTGAGTGACTGCTGTATGCAAAGCATGTGGAAGTCATTAAGGAACATAAGACATCATCCAGCCCTCAAGGAGTTTTCGGGAGAAGAAGTCATAAAGATAGTTTCTGCAGTAGGATAGTAACCGTTTGAATGCACAATGAATGTGAAGACTGGAGGAGAGAGAGAGGGTGGGGTGAGCTGGAGGGCCTTGGAACTGGCTTGAAACTGGACCTGATGCAGAAGGGAGAGGCTTAGTCAGACTGGGGGTGGAAGAGCATTTGGTCCCTCCGGCCCTGGGAGGACAGGGAAGGATGGAGGGGCAAGAGGTGCCAACGGTGAGACTTCGCGATTTGGAACCAGAGCTGGTGCTGGGGGGACAGGGAGCTGATCCTACAGTCCCTCCTCCTTACTCTGCACCTGTCCTTCTGGGAAGGCAGGACACAAACGGGCAGGTTGATGTCCGAAAACCTAACTGCCAAGATATCCTGGTGCATCCTCAAGACTCTTCCCCCAATTTCTTGTATCTTACCCTTCATAGTGATCGTCTCAACTCTTGACAGTAATTTTCCTTCTTACAAATAAGCCTCATTGATTGTATTTTGTATACAATTTCAGAATGAATTAAAAAACAGCAGAAAAACAAAAAACACCCAGGTGTTGAACTGAGTGTGAGAAATGAGCCTGAGATGCTCTCCAGTGGGGAGGCCGCGCTTAGTCTGAAGGTTCCAGCAGCCGTCTGTGCGTAGGCCATATCTCCAGGCTGTTCCACATCCTGTGGACTTCGTGGTACACCCTGAACAAGATGGAAAGAAGGGCTGTGTGTACCCAAATCAAGGAAACAGCACGTGTGATTATTGCAAAAGGAACCTTGACTTTGGAATTTCCTGATTTTTGAGAACTCTCGAATTTAAGGATCGTGTGTTTTCAGCCTCAAAGAATTTTCCAACCACAAAGTGAACCGCCAGAAGAGGAATGTCAGACTGTGTTTCAGATTTCCTGTCTTTTGCGCAGAGCTGATCTGCATTGTCCATAGAGTGGGTGTGTTCAAGCTGTGACTGGGTGACCAGCTCGGATCCTGGGCAGGGATCCGAGGCCAGTCTCTGTCCTGTGGGAGCTTAGACTGATCGGAAGTGAGAAGGCAGGGCTGCAGGCCTGTTTTGTTTGGACCTACTGTGTTTGCCTGTATAGTCATTGTTTCTTCTTTTTTGATTTTCAAATTTCAAATTACTCAGCATTTAGAAATCAGGTGATTTCCCTGTACAAGTCCAGATCTCCAGATTCTTTTGAAAATACGGAGCAGCTGTTAAGTTGGGCCTGCATGTCCACACAGCAGCAGTCGCTGGAGTGGGTCGAGGCTGCCCGCTCGGTGGACATGGGCTCCGTGAGTGAGCGTAGCTGCCACCGCTGCAGTCTGGCTGAGGGCGGGGACCCCGGATCAGCCGATATCCTCGCCTGCATTTGCTTGTATGTTCATTCATCCTATAAGGAGTGCTTGCTGGGCTCTGAGGCTCCAGACACAGTCCAAGACCCCAGAGAGGTCACCCTCCGGGAGACGAGGGCCCATGTAATTAATTGTCCACCTTCGTGGGTGGGCAACAGCTTACAGGCACAAAATAGCTCACTGTCTCAAGTAGGGTTTTTCACCCGCAGCACTGTTGACGTTTTGGGCCAGATAATTCTTTGCTGTGAGGGGCTGTCCTGTGTCCTGTAGGATTTTTTAGCAGCAAACCTGAGCCTTACCTCACTAGATGCCAGTAGCACCCCCTCAACTGTAACAATGCAAAACGTCTCAGGACATTGCTAAAGGTCCCCTTAGGGGCAGAATCGCCCCGGTTGGGAATCACGGATCTGAAGTTGTGAGGTGGTTAGTGGAGACATGCCATTTGAAATTTCAGCGAGATCTTAAGGAACTTGTTTATCTCCTAATTAGAGATTTGGATCAGCTCCAGGGTCAGGTCCTGGGCAGCCCTTGCTGCCCGCTCTGTGTTCCACGATCAGCATGAACCACACGGCGTGACAGGTGTGCACTCCTTGCCCACCTGCTGGCTGAAACTCCTCCAGGAAAGGAGCCACGTTTCGCTCACCTTTGCGTCTCTCCTTCCGGCACCGTTTGCTGAATCAACAGGTACTAGGCTTCTCAATCCTGTACCCAAGAAAAATGATAAGCCTAAGCCCCCAACGTTGGTCAACTTTTAAAGCCTTTAATTAAAAGCAGCTGCTCTTGGGGACATCCCTGGTGGCGCAGTGGTTAAGAATCCACCTGCCAATGCAGGGGACACGGGTTTGAACCCTGGTCCGGGAGGATCCCACATGCCTTGGAGCAACTAAGCCCGCGCGCCACAACTACTAAGCCTGCGTGCCACAACTACTGAAGCCCGCGTGCCTAGAGCCCGTGCTCTGCAACAAGAGAAGCCACCGCAATGAGAAGCCCACGCACTGCAACGAAGAGCAGCTCCCGCTCGCCGCAACTAAAGAAAACCCGTGCGCAGCAACAAAGACCCAACACAGCCAAAAATAAATAAATGAATAAATAAGTAAATTTATATATAAAAAAAGCAACTGCTCTTGTCCAGCTAATTACCTTGTTTTTAACTATAAAAGCCCAGTATTTTAATATCTTTGGCAAGCCCAGTAATTTAAATTTCCAGATTAATATGTATTCACTTTTTAATTAACAACATTTTACAGTGCAGATCGATAATGAATTCCCTCTATTCTAAAATTTCGGCAAAGGGGATTCAACACATACAAAAGAAAAAAATTCTGAACGGTGAGTGATGTTCCTTTTGAGTAGAATTAGTTGTGTGTGCCTCCTCTTCGAATCCTCTTTAGACAAAGAGAGTCACTCTTCTCTGTGGAATAGTTTAGGTACAAGGAGAGAAAGGAATAACCAAAGCACAACCTGTTTGTTTGTAGGATTTCGTGATCAGCTCCTCACCTTTGCCCATCATTCACCGGGCCTGCCGTTGATCCTGGGCTGCAAACACGAGGATCGCTTCAACTTGATTCCAGTCCCAACCTCATTAACACCAAAATGGTGTTCTATCCTCTCTGAGTAGAGATGTCTGTGCCTTTAATTTTAGGGGAATGCTTGGAGACTGCCCAAGTCTCTTTGTAGGAAGAGTGAATTTAGGGGTGAAGAAAGAACTTCCACACACCCCAAAGTGCATCTAGGACCACAGTGTCTGAAGTTTTTCATTTGAATTAAAAATTTGAAACCTCTTCTTTAAAATGCTGAGAAAAGCCTTCATAACTATGCTCATTACCTTTCGAAACAGAGTAGTTTATCAGATTGTGAACTGTCACTCAGCAAGTCCCCAAGGGAGGGGTGAATTAGTTTTGGGGAGGAAAAGAGAGAAAAACAAAAATAGTTTGGAATCCAGATGGGAAAAGGGGGAGCAGTTATAAGAATTCCATCACTCGCTGAGTAAATATTTATTGCGTGTTGTGTTAAGTGCTAGGCCTACAGCTGGGGAAAGGATACAGTCTCTGTCCTCTGTCTGGAGGGTTCCATAGGAATTCATTGAATCACCACAGTAGTACACGTAGAATTGAGATGGGGCCTTTGGCTCCCGATGGGAGAAAAGAGGAGTGGAGAGACGCTGAAAATAACCCCCTGGAGGAGAAGTGAGTGATGGATATTTCTGGCTGCCTCTGCTCTGCAATCTGATGTTTATGCCTTGTTACGTGAAGTTTGTTCATTTCAGGAATGATGGGGATTATAAGATTTGCAAACAGTCCAGTAAAGCTCTGACTTGACCAGCTGTAATGCGATTAAGATTCCTGCCCCCCTCCTTGTGTCAGCATCTCCCGCTGTTTAGAAGACAGCATCAAAGCTCACCTCCCTGGCTCTCTTAACAGTAAACGGAACCAGGTTTGTTTTCATGTCAGCGTTCCCTAAGCTGCTAGGTGTTTCATTAACTCGCTAAGCCAAGGGGATGAAATGCAAGTTTATTACGCTGCAGCATTGTTCTAAAGCTGCAGGTGTGAGGGTGGCAGAGAGCCAACCGATATCCTGCTCTCCCTGGTGATTAAGGAAGATTAGTGGAAATGACTGTGACCCCCTCCTGTTACATTGGCAGAAATAAAACTCTTCCAAAGCCAAAGTTCTGTACGGATCTTGCATCAGGTCACGGTGACTCTGCGCTTTCCCAGGGGTTTAAGAAGCTGGTATGTGCGTTCTTTAAGGGATGTTGAAGGAAACAGCAGATTGGCTAAGAAGGGAAAGCCAGATCTTTAGAGGTGAGCCTGTGTACAAAATGAATGGCTTCCCCTTCCCAGGCCCTTCTTCATCCAAAGAGAAGAGGCAATAGAACCTGCCAGCATCTGGGTCTGTCCCTGAACTAGACCAGGGACAAGCACAAATGGGTCACGTTTCACAATACGGTCTTTTGGAACTTGGACCCTAGTTTCTCCCAGGAACAATCCTATAAATGATGAGTATAGATCTAGGAAAGTCCTCAGAAATTTATTCGGTTCGTAATATAGACACAAACTTCAGCTACGTTATTATGAGCTTAGTATGCGTTAAAGAGAATTCATCGACTTATTGTCACTATTATAAGACTTCTGTAGGAAGGAGGAAAGTACGTTCCAACTTGGAGCTTAAGCTGTCAGGCAGACATCTCCCTCGGGCCCCTCTCCTCTCTTTCCCCCTTGTTAGCGGGCTCGGGGGTCATCCTCCCAGCCCACTCCCCAGTGCAGTCACTTGACTAGTGCCTCTCTGCCCTCACTCAGAGAGAGAGGCCTGACATCACCAGGGAGGGGACATGGCGGGGGTTCAGGGGATTTTCCCACTCTGTAGGTTGGCAGATGGGTGATGGGGGCGTAGATTTGTTCTCTCTTGCTCTAGAAAGCAGAACTTAGACTCACAGGTGAGGTTGTCAGGTCAGTATGAGGCAGGACTTCCTCCAGGAGGGAAGAATCTCGTGCGCCGGGACCTGCCACAAGATGCCCGTAGATGCCCGTAGATGCTTGCCTGAATCCCATGGCTAGAGCTGGCTTTGCAGAGCAGGATGGGTCCTTCACAAGGA
The DNA here is from genome assembly GCF_059928025.1 of Delphinapterus leucas. Lineage (NCBI taxonomy): Eukaryota > Metazoa > Chordata > Mammalia > Artiodactyla > Monodontidae > Delphinapterus > Delphinapterus leucas. The sequence goes on along the minus strand of NC_143142.1, from coordinate 39,705,987 downwards.
GTTTTCAAGCAGAGGTGGGGAAGCCAGCCAGTGGTGAGGGCTGCTAAGAAAGGGATCCCTACTCTGGGAGAGCAGTCGAGAAAAGAATAATATTTCATTGCTTGCCCATTGTAGGCCACACACGGGGGTCAGCTGCTTCAAGTACGTCCTTCTAAGCCTCACAGAGATGGTTAGATGTGATTGTCTCCTGTGGTACAGCTGAGGAAACAGCTGAATAACACTTGCAGGATTACGTGGCTAAAATCACCTGAGCACAGTTTGAACTCAGCTTATTGTTTTTCTATTCTCACACTTATTCAGTTCACTGCTGTACTGGAAATGGTCCATGGTACAAGTTATCTTTATGTCGCAGTCACCCACATAGGTGACCTTTTCCACTGGGAACAGGATATGCACAGCCTAAGTGTGTTTCATACGTTCGGTGCCTTAGATATATGTTAGGAATATGGAGATGCAATAGCCCAAATGTGAGAGTGTGGTGTGTGGGTGTATAGGAGGAGTGGGATACTGGGCGGGTAAATGGGAGAAAAAAGGAAGAAGAAGGTGGGGTTGTTGGCACCTCTGGACAAGAGCATTTCATCCTCAGGGACCCCCATCAAAATCCTTTACTCGTGGCCCATCCCAGGCCTTAGAAGTGCTTTTGGGGAAGAATGACAGGGGATTCAGACAGACACCAGGTTGTCTACTGAGAAGTTTAAAATAGGAAATGTGCAGACCTTTCACTGTATTACCTTTTAGGCATGTTAAAATATCCAGCTCTTCTCTTTCTCACACTCTTCTGTTCTTCTGCTATGTTTTCATTTTCAAATCACTGACCATATACATATTTCTGCTCTGGTGGGAAATTCACGATTCCCCATTTGTATTTTCTTCATTATTCTTTTTTTAAAAAATATTTATTTATTTATTTATTTAGGTTGTGCTGGGTCTTCGTTGCCGCAGTCGGGCTCCTTAGTTGTGGCATGTGAACTCTTAGTTGCGGCATGCGTGTGGGATCTAGTTCCCTGACCAGGGATTGAACACCGGCCCCCTGCACTGGGAGCGCAGAGTCTTAACCACTGCGCAACTAGGGAGGTCCCCTCCCCATTTGTATTTTGTTTTTAAATGTTCTGTTATTCTAAATGAAATAAAAGGATTCAGAGATTGTCAGCTTAATAATGATAAGATTATGGATATCTGCATGATTTTATATTCATCAACCCTCTATGGCAAAAAGTACCAGGCAGCTCTGTGGGAAGCCCTCCTCCAATATTTCTGCCAGAGAGCATTAACGAAGGGCAGTCACTGTCACCTGGTCAGGATGGTTGGGACACATCACCTTCTTCCCTAAGGGGAGGTATCACAACTCACCTTGCAGCCCACTCCCCTCCCCCCGCACAGCTGAGGCTTACCCTGGACGACTGGGCAGTCCCTGGGCCTGACCTCAAAGTGGGGCAGTGCAGGCGGGGGACAAGATGCTCAGCTGCGGGATGAGGGGGCATCCCTTGCCCTGCGGTATGTGGACACCAGGCAACTCCGTGTGTCCACAGCCCCCAGGCTCCGGGGAGGGGAAAGATGACCTCTTGCTGTTTCTTGCAGCCTCCTGCTCGGCGGCCTTGGAGAGGCCTTGCTGGTTTTCTCCGAGCGGAAGGGCTCCTAAACACAGAGAAAGTGGACTCCCAGGCTGTAGGTGGAGAACACCGCCCTGGGCTTTGGAGCTCCCTGTCCCGGCGATAGAAAGAAGAAAGCAAGAACGATGAGACACTGCTGCTCGCTGCGTCGAGGAGAACTTTTTCTGGGGTCTCTGGGCCGCTGCAGAGAGTGGACTGTGTCGAGAGGCTCCCCCAAGTCCTGCTGACTGTGCTGTGAGCCCAGCTGTGCAGAAACAGATGCAGGATTCCACCTGCATGGGGATGGCTCCGCCCACCTTGATTGCCACGCAAGCCTCCTTACTAAACACCCTTCCCAGATAAGCGTTCACTGCCTGCTAGTGGGCCCAAGGTATTGCGTTGCCTTTTTGGTTTTGTTTTGTGATTTTACATCCCTGGAGACTCCTCCGGGGACCCCCTTTCCTTGCTGTCAGGCTGGCTTGCCTAGAACTCACACTCCCCCGCCTAGGGGCACAGAGAGAATTCCTCAAGCGGGGCTTCCACTGGGGGCGGGGGTGGAGGAGGTAAATGGGGGCTCTGGGCCAAGTAAGACACCAGCAAGGACACTACTTCTCCAGAGTGTGTGCTGAAGCCTTTTTATGGTTGTGTGTTGTGTTGAATTCCACACACCCTTTTGTGCCTACCATTAGGTTAACTTGGTACTAATGATTACCAGAGGGCATAGGATTAATAAGCATTGGTGGAGGAAACACCAAACAAACATAGCTGTGTAGGGGCTTCCCAGGTGGCGCAGTGGTTGGGAGTCCGCCTGCCGATGCAGGGGACACGGGTTCGTGCCCCGGTCCGGGAAGATCCCACATGCCGCGGAGCAGCTGGGCCCGTGAGTCATGGCCGCTGAGCCTGCGCGTCCGGAGCCTGTGCTCCGCAATGGGAGAGGCCACGACAGTGAGAGGCCCACATACCGCAAACAAAACAAAACATAGATATGTAAACGCACACACAGTTATATTCATAATCCATTTAATTCCCTGATATCTCAGAGGAGGTTTCAGATCACTGAACACTGAAATATATTTTTCAGGCCAGATTAAAAATAGGATGAAAACTCTAAACCTTGCCTTTATGGGAGTCAAAAGAAATGAATTTGCATGAAATGGTCATTTGATTCTGAACCCCAATGAAGGTTTAAGAAAATAATGTCTAACTCCAAATATTCCTGCTCATAATAGGTTTTCTGAATGCATTATACCCTGCCAGGTGTCAGTTTTGGTTATTTTGAGACATAGAAGGTAATGAAGTCCAGGGAGTCCTGTCCAGGAAGGATCCAGGCCCTGCAGGGTTGGACACCCCGTTAGTGATGAAGGACCACCTCCAGCATCTGGGAAACAAGCCTTGTCCATTCTTGGCCTTGTGAAGACTAAGGTCAGCTCAGTCAGGCCATTCTTCCTGCATTTTTTTCTCCAAGTTGTTGAAAAAAGAAACAAGATGAAACGAATAGGAATGGACTAGTATATTTGGACCTTGAGTACCTTAAATTCATTTCCTTGTCTTTTTCCTGGTCTCTGCTTGTCATTTAAGGTAAACATGTTCAGAGTGACCTTTATACATATATAGTTTCACTTTGCTTTTTGTTCCTAATCTGAGATGTCAAACCTTCTACCGAGGATCAAATAGAAAATCTGGGTTTACAATTTTCTTTGTTCTTTTGCTCCCACAAAACCGTGTCTGTACACCTGAGTCCAGTTCTCTCTTTGCAGAAAGTGGCATCTGTCCAAATGTCATCTTATGTCTGTCTTTCCAAGTCTCATTTGAGCAAATGGAGATTCCTAAGGCTAGAAAGAGCCATGTACAGTTAACAAACCCCGTCCCCTGTTCCAGCAGGACTGACCTCAAAAACTTCTGCAGCAGACAGAGAAAGACAAATACTGTACCACATCACTTATATGTGGAATCTAAAAAATAATACAGATGAATGTATTTGCAAAACAGAAACAGATATAGAAAACCAACTAGTGGTTACCAAAAAGGAGAGGGAAGGGAAGAGGCAAATTAGGGGTATGGGATTAAGAGATACAAACTACTGTATATAAAAAAGATGAGTGGACTTTCCTGGTGGCGCAGTGGTTGAGAGTCCGCCTGCCGATGCAGGGGACGCGGGTTCGTGCCCCGGTCCGGGAAGATCCCACATGCCGTGGAGCAGCTGGGGCCGTGAGCCATGGCCGCTGAGCCTGCTCGTCCGGAGCCTGTGCTCCACAACGGGAGAGGCCACAACAGTGAGAGGTCCGCGTATAGCAAAAAAAAAAAAAAAAAAAAAAGATGAGCAACAAGGATATACTGTACAGCACAGGGAATTATAGCCATTATCTTGTAGTAACTTTTAATGGAATATAGTCTATAAAAATACTGAATCACTGTGCTGTACACCTGAAAGTTAATACAATATTGTAAATCAACTATACTTCAATAAAAGAAATAAATGTACCTCAAAAAACCAAAAAACAAAATTTCTGCTGCAGAGTTTTAGACCTTTTTTTTTTCTTTTTAAAGAATCTCTAACAAGGATTTTTTTTGGCTTTTGTTTGTGTGATTTTTTTAACTTCATTCCAGAGTCCCATTGTTTTTAAAATCTCAGGTCTTTTCTTACTTTGACACTAGCAAGAGGCAAAGGATAAGATGTTTCTTCAATAGACCATCCTGCTTCCTTCAGCTTCCGTTTCTTCTTGGGATTTTTTCTTCAAGCTTTTACCACCATCTTTTACGCCCAAGTTCACGTGCTCAGCTCTGAACTCAGGGTGAGCCTAGAGGGCTGTAAGTCAAGGGCCTGGCCTAGATTACTGCTCTCATTGTCTGTGGCTCCCTGGGCCCCTGGCCCCTGGTGGGGAATCCTCAGGTTACCCCAGCACTCCCTTTTACCCGAAATGATCCATTTGGTCATGTCCTATCTTGGTCATGTCCTTGCTGGCCCCATGTCAAAGCCAGGGTGTTTTGTCTTTGTATTTGTCCAAATAAAGAATACGCTTTCTGTCAGGAGAAGCAAAGTTCTGTGTGATTGTGTATTATTACTAATCTCTTGTGGATATAAGGAAAAATAAACCATTTATTTTCTCGGTAATTGGCCTTTCTCTTCTCTTCAGCCTGGACAGGAGAGTACTGCAGAAAAGGTTGTTATCCTTGGGGAGTGAGTTCTTGCATCTTAAACACAGGCCCAGACTTCTACCAGCATCCAGGCCACTTAGCTCTGCAGAGGGAGGTCCACCCAACTCCTCCCTCTAGCCCTGCCCTGTCCCGTGTAACCACCAGCCGTGTGTGGCCGTTGAGTACTGAGAGGGTGCCCCACCCCTACCTACCCCAATGGTATTTACACCCCTTGCAGTTCCTGTCTCTTTCTCTTGAATCCGGTCTAGCTCTGACTTGCTTGCTGCCAGTAGGAGGTGATAGAAGCAGTGATCCCAGACTTCCAAGGCCAGGTTGAAAGCCTTGCAGCTCCTGCTTTGATCTTCTGGAACGGCCTTTGGGAGTCCTGAGCTGCCTTGTAGAAGTCTGACTCCCCTGAGGCAGCCGTGCTGGAGAGACCAGGTACAGGAGCCCTGTAGACAGTCGCTGCTGCACCCAGCCTTCTCACCACCCCACCAGGCTACCAGACATGTGAGGGGAGCTGCCCTGGACCTTCTAGGACCAGCCCATCTGCCAGCTGAGTGCCATCAAGTGATCTCAGTCAATGCCACATGGTGCAAAGCATCAGAGTCTGCATGAATGCCTGACCACAGAATCATGAGATACAGCAAAATTGTTTGAAGCCACTAAGTTTTGGGAAAACTTGTTATACGATAGAGAGCCTCGAATTCCCTTCGTCTCAGGTGGATCCAATCTGAGTACTCTGAGACCCTCCCCTGAATAGACTTGTTCCAGGAGAACCAGTCTGCTCCAGCTGCCTTCCGCCCTGGAGCTGCCTGGAGAAGGGGACCCCTGCTGAGTGTCCAGGGCTTTCCCAGACCCCCGTTACAGGGCAGGATCTGTGCCTTTGGGTCAAAGAACCTCATTCACTCATTCATTCATTCAAAAAATACTGAGAACCCACTATGTGCCAGGCTCTGTGCCTTTGGGTCAAAGAACCTCATTCACTCATTCATTCATTCAAAAAATACTGAGAACCCACTATGTGCCAGGCTCTGTTTCGGGCTTGTGGATATATCCTTGAATAAGATGGGTCCCCCTGGAGCTTACTTTCTAGGGGTGGAGACAGAAAATAAACAAGTAAATAATGGAATTTCAGAGAGAGTTAAGTGCTTTTAATAAAATAAAGACCGGATGGAGACACAGACTCTTCTGAAAATCTGATGAAAAGTAAGGAATTTCCCTTCCGAAATGTGCAGTCTCACACACACACACACACACACACACACACACACACTTAAGCATGTAGTTGGGGGATTTATTCTCCCTGAAGTCCATCTATTGGACCTCTATTGGATTCCAGGTTAAGAACAACTGAGTGAGAACCTCTTTGGGGGACATGGGGTGAAGTCAAGGGTGCCCATAGTGTGATGTGCTGCCGCCCCCCACTGGTCTGAGTGGAGGCCAGGTCACTGGGCCTTGTGCAGACAGTGGCGGCCACAGAAGGCTCGGCCCTGTCTCGGGGGGGATCTCAGGCTGGTGTGGGAGAGATGCGCAGACTTGAACATGGGTCTCATGGTCCATTTCAAGGGCATGATGCACCTGGTAGGAACCTGGAGAGATGCCGGGAGGGAGAAGTCCCAGCTGCGAAGCCCAGCACCGAGAATTACTGTGGGCCATGCAGAGTGTTGCCCAAAGGGCTTCACTCCTGAGACGTCTCACCTAATCCTCACAAGGAGCCTTTGGCGGAGGAATTGCCATTGGCCTCGTTTTGCAGAGGAGAAGGCAGACACGGAGAAGGTAAGTCACATCCCTGAGGCCCTCAGCTCGGTGGAGGGTGCGTGAGGATTTGAGGGACGTTTGTGACCTCCCAGCCCTGCCTGTCAGCTCCCACGGTGGCTGCCCTCCCCACGCGAGTGACAGGGGAACCAAGTGAGCAGAGCCGGAGCTGGGGGCTCCAGCCACGCTCAGGCAGTAACCGCCGGTGAGGCAGGGCCCAAGAGGCCAGGAGGTGGGTTGGGTCAGGCAAGGGGTGTTTTGAAAGCCTGGCTGGGAAATTATGTTCGTGAGCACCCGTGATGCTCTAGATGGGGTGCAGGTGCCTCCCCCATGCTGTGTCACCTAGTCTTCACAACCCTGCACTTACAGAGGACGCCTCCGAGAGCCTGACCGGACAGGAAACCTTGCTATGCTCACCACTCCTGAGCTAAGATTCCAAGATGGCTCTCACGACCCTTCTGCCCTGGCCTGTTCTGTTATGCGTTGTCTGTGGGCACTGCCCACGTCACCCCCACCACGGACCGCTGGGTTCTGAACAAACCAGACGAGCCAAGCCCCCCACCGGTGGCCCTCGTACAAGGTCCAGGGCAGTGCTGTCCGCCGTGGGCGTCGGCCACTCGGACCCCACACTGGCCGTCAGCCTGGCGGCTCCCGGGTCCTCTGACCTGGGCAGTAAACCCCTGGGAAGGCTGAGCCCATCCTGGAGCTCACACGGGGCTCCCCTCTGTTCTGGAGATGTTTCAGAGACTCAGACATCCTGTGCTCCTCGTGGAACGGGGGATCCTTTGCTCCTGCTGTGAGCTGATTTTCGGTGGCCTGGCCAGCAGAGGCTTGCCCTGTGCAAAAGCAAACCTTGGCACACAGACCTTCATCCAGTTCCATCCAGGCCCAACCAGGGAGGGGTCTGAAGGAACCGCGCCCCGCTCCACCCCCCAGCTCCCCTCCCTTGGCCGCTGAGGGTGGAATCCCATTTAAACAACCGCCTGAGCCAAAAGGAACATTTGAGTCATTTATTTCCTTCTCGCTGTGTGAAGAGGCCCACGGGCGGGCGAACACAAGGCCTCTGTGCCTGTTTGTCTTCACACCCATCACTCTGAGTGAGCCTCCGGGAGAGCAGTGGAGCCCTTGGAAACGTGGGAATTTAATCCAGGCACCATTCCCTGGCCGGTGGATTTGCATGACGCATTAAGAGGAGCTTGTTTAGCGAAAAGGGCTCTAAGTGGGAGATAGAACCCTAGGTTCTGTCCAGGCTCTCTCACCACCCCGGCAAGTGATAGCCATCATTCCTTCATTTATCTCCTCTTCCCTTCATTCATCACACACCTACTCTCCAGCAGAGCTGGCCGCTGCTGGAGGGGAGGCCTGGCTCTTCACACAGGGGAGGCTGTGGGCAGGGTCTGCTTCACGCGGAGAAAGCTGCAAGTTGTCCCTTGTCCTGGCGGAGCAGCTCTGGCGACCCTCTATGTGACTGTCGAGTACAGCAAATACACCCTCCCTATTCTCAGGGAGGCCCTGAGTCAACAAGAAGACCTGCAGACTGAGATTTTTAAAAAAAATAACAGCTTTATTGAGATATAATTTACATACCCTAAAATGTACCATTTTGTTTAAGGTGTTGGGTTTCTTTCTTTTTTTTTTTTTTAAGTCTTTATTGAATTTGTTACAATATTGCTTCTGTTTTACGTTTTGGTTTTTGGGTGTGAGGCATGTGGGATCTTAGCTCCTCCACCCGGGATCCAACCTGCAGCCCCTGCATCGGAAGGCGAAGTCTTAACCACTGGACTGCCAGGGAAGTCCCTAAGATGCACCCGTTTAAAGTGTACAGTTCGGTGGTTTTTAGCATATTCACAGAATTCTGCAACCATCGCCACTATCTAATTTGAGAACATTTCCGTCACCCGCAAAAGAAGCCCTGTACCCGCTGTCACTCATTCCCCCCGCCACTCCCACTGACCCAGGCAATCCATTTTCTATCTCTACACACGTGCCTGTTCTAGAGATTTCCTATGAACAGGGATTGTGCAGTATGTGGCCTTTTTTGTTGGACTCGGGTTTTTGAGTAGTTCATGCCCTTCTACCAAAGGCTGCCTTCCCCGGCAGCCATGCCCCTGCCTGTAGGTGGGATGAGGGCTGAGGTGGGATCCTGAACATGGAAAAACTGGGGGTGGGAAGAAGGGACCCCCAGCACCTGGAGGGGCGTGAGGGAGCTCCAGAGAGCGGCAGCGGGAGGGGGTGGGCCATACTCTTCCAGAGCCCGGTGGCCACGGTTAAGGTTTATTTTTTAGCTAATGCCCTTTATGATCCTCAGGCCTTCAGTAAAGTCTGTTACACAGGACAGCCTGGTGTTGGCTGTCCTCTGGGGAATAAAGGGCCTGGGTCCCCTGTTGGTGCAGCTGGACAGGGGAGAGGAGGCCCGGTCACCACAACCCCACCGGTGGTACCACTTTAAAAAGCTCCCAGATCTGTCCTCGTCTCTCCAGGGGTCTTGAAGGTACAATGGAGTCAAACCCGTCATTCTATTTGTGTGTGTGTGTGTGTGTCGACTACTCATCACATGTTCTCTAAGTGAAGCACTCTTTCCCAGGAGAAAGGAGAGAACAGATGTGGCGGGTTTGCAGGTTCGCCCTCGACAGAACAGACTAATGCCCACAGGTGACAGAGGACGTGGACCAGGAGGGGAACCGAGGGCACTGCCATGAGAATTTTGAAACCATAGAAAACAATCAGAAACGATGTATATCAACAGCATGTGTAAAATAAGCTACAGTTCAAAGTCAAGCTGAATAACCAAACCATGAACATTACCTCCAACTAATATTTGCTATTATTTAGAACATTGCACATATTTTCAATAACTTAAAAGTGAATTCTTCACATCTCCTAATCCCCCCAGGAAGTACAAGTTTCTTTTCAGTAGATTTAAATAATACATCCAAATATTTACTCATAGTAGGAGATTCTGGCATTAACTGTAGCTGAGTTTAACAGAAATATAGAAAATCATGAAGATATATGCAGCGTTTAAAAATGATCACTTGTAGCAATTCCTTAGAAGTCCTGGGGGAGAAAGGCAGTTCTCTACTTCCTAACAGCGCCTAAGGTTTATGCTGCATCAAATGTAATTCAGCAGGACAGCATTCTGACCAATGATAAGCACCTTACAGAAAATTCTTTCGCCTCTTCAATGTTTCATTTTAAAGCTACTATTTTGACCGTCTCCAGCCCCAGCCCCAGCCTTGGCCTCACGGTGGAGGCAGTTCGTAACCTCACCTCTGCGCGTGGGGAACGGATTCTATGACGGAGGGTCCGTGACTCCCCGCTCGGCTGCCCACCACCCGCCCCTCCCAGCCATGTCCGTTTGTCCATCCTGCAGGCTACGGCTCAGCTTGGCCCCAGCTGCCCCAGGAGTGCTGGGGCTCCGAGCCCGTCTCCAGGACCCAGACGAGCTCAGGATCCAGATGGCTAATTGCTAAACGCTTATACATTTCCTCTTCCTCAGTGTATTTGTTTGCTAGGGTTCTGGTAACAAAGTACCACAGACTGAATGGCTTAAACGGCGGAAATGTCTTGTCTCACAGTTCTGGAGGCTGGAAGTCCAAGATCAAGGTGTCGGTGGGGTTGGTTCCTTCTGACGGCTGAGAGGTGTGGCTCTGTTCCTGGCCTCTCTCCCTGTATCTCTTCCCATGGTCTCCTCTCTATGCAAATTCCCCCTTTTTATAAGGACATACTGGATGAGGACCCACCTTAATGACCTGATTTTAACTTGCTTACCACTGCAAAGACCTTATCTCCACATAAGGTCACTGAGGTACTGGGGGTGAGGACTCCAACATATCCTTATGGCTTGGGAGGACACAATTCAACCCATAACACTTAGTAATGGAAATTAGATTTATTTGAGCAACTGTGTATAAAGCTAACAGATACATTCCCAGCCTCTCGTGTAACCATGCAGCTTATCTGAGTAGGTTCCAACCAAGGAGATGTAACCAGAAGTTGGTGGGTGAGACTTTGGGGACAGTTGCTTAAAAGAGCTCAGATAGGTAAATCTTCTGCCTTCCTTCCGTTTCTTGCCTGGGTTGAGGACATGATAGCTGGAGTTCTAGCAACTATCTTGGGCCTTGAGACAACCTTGAAGTTGAAAGTTGTGGCCTTAGGTTAGTGGAACAGAAGCTAGAAGGAGCCTGGGTCTCTGATGAGATAATGGGGCCACCATACCACCTGAGGGCTGCCCACCTCCAACCATTTTAAGTGAGAGAAAATAAAAAATTCTCCTTTGTTATTTCTAGTCTCTGTTACTAGCTCCCAAGGAGCCAGGATGGTGCCGTGGGGAAGACATGTACTAATACTTTGGCACGAGACAGACCTGATTGGGTCTGGACCCTCCTCTGGACCATTTATACACACAGTTGTCTCACAGCATAGAAATGACCTCTCTGCTTGTCTGCCCTCCCCCTACATGGTGAGCTCCTTAAAGGCAGGGTCCATGTCTGTTTGTCTTTGTTTTCCTGGTGCCTTGCACAGAGCTGCACATAAAAGTGCTCACTGAGTGTTGATCTGAACAGATTTTAAATCCTCTACACTTACCAGCTCTGTGGTCTTGGACTCTGAGTCTTAATTTCATTAATGATTTTAAAAAGGAGGTTATAATACCAGGGCTGTATTAAAGATGAAACACGAATAAATGTATAGCATTTAGCATTTGTTGGATGTCCAAGGAACGATAGCCCTTATTAGTATTAAGACCACATTTTCTACAAAATCCTAGTTCTAGGCCCGGTGTGATGCTCCATTTACTTCTGATGACCAGACTTTTGCTTTGTCCTAAGAGCAAGTCTCTGACATACACACATTGTATTCATCGGGTTCCCGTCTTATTCTCTTTGACTTCTTTTGGTCTCGAGAACCTCATCGGTACACAAGTCCCTGGGTTGCCTGGGTTCCATTTCTGGCATCTCCTAGTCTGTCCGTTTGAGTGCAGGTAAGCCTTCCATGCTCAGCTTGGTGATCATCTAAGTCAGGACACAGGGAGCATGGGGGGCTTTACATTCTATCCGATGGTCCTGGTCATAGAAGAGGGCCCTCCCATGAAGAGAGCAGCAGAGATGGCCCCAATGTTCCACCCTTCCCAGTGCCCAGGCCATTTGCAATGCAATGGAGCCGTTTCCCCACTGCTTGGATCTGAGCTCTGGCTGATAAATGCAGTGAAAGTGGCACTGCCAATTTCGGGTTAAGGCCTTGAGAAGTCTCAGACACCTCCACTTGTGTTCTTAGACTTCTCTGAGCCCTCTTCTTGACCAGCTCAGCAAGAATCCTGCCAAGCCAGTTTAGCAAGAATGCCCCCTCCCTCCACTTGGTACCTAACCAAGTTCCTCTTGGTATTTTTCCATCCACTGACTCTCTCACCCTGCCCATTGGCTGTAAATCCCCCGCTGCTTCTGTTGTGTTCACAGTTGCATTCAATTTTTATCTCCTATTACAATCGTCTTGACCCCTATTGCAGTAGTCTTGAATAAAGTTTTCCTTGCCTGTTTAACTCTACCTGACGCACGTTTTCTTTGACTGCTTCCGTCATGAGAACAAGCCCGGACTAGTCTACTGGAGGATGAGCGACCACGTGGAACAGAGCTAAGTCCTCCCAGCTGAGGCCGTCCTATACCAGATGCCCTCAGCTGACTGCAGTCACATAAACAAGCCAGGTCGATATTGGATGAACTAGGCTCAGGCCAGCCGACCCCAAGGCTCATGAGAAATAATAAATATGCGTTAGTTTGCTCCACTATGATTTGGGGTGATTTGATTTGCAGCAATATTGTGTCAATAGCCTATTGGTACAGAGGAGAAGAAAAGGGAAGAAAAGCAGAGCAGGACCTTTTGAAAGACTCCCCCTGTCCTGAGCACCGCGGGTCCTGCACGGTGTTACGATTCCCGTAGCGATAGTGAGGGACAGCCCTGTGTCTTTGGCTGCCACTCCCGGAAAGGAGGGACTAGAGCTGCAGCTGACTGTGTGGGTCCCACAGGCACCAGGCTGCAATAGAGAAGGGAGGGAGGATGGGGCACTGGGCAGGAAGGGACCAGCTAGTTATGGGGCTGCCCTCATGGGATGTGCCAGCTAGGGAACAACCAAGTCCTGTATTCCAAATCCCTTCGAGTGAAAGCACTGGGACTGAGCTATTCATAGCAGGTGAAGAACTCTGCAGTGTAAGCGGTGGAGCGCACCCTGTGCAGGAGTCAAAATCACCCCTCGAACGTTCTCCTCCTCAGTCCGGGGCTCCACCCTGCCCGGGCCTCCTGTCCTCCCCACAGCTTCTCTTGCCCCCTCAGCCCTTTACTCTTTTTCTAATTTTTAAAATTGTGGTAAAAGATGCATAAGGTAAAATTTATCATTTTTAACCATTTTTAAGTGTACAATTCAGTAGCATTAAGTACATTAACAGTGTTGTACAACCATCACCACTGTCCATTTCCAGAACTTTAAAAAAATCTCAAATAGAAATTCAGTACCCATTAAATAATAACTCCCCATTCCCTCTACTCCCTGGCGTCCCAGCCCCCAGCCCCAGGTAACCTCTATTCTAGGTGCTGTGTTTATGGATTTGCCTGTTCTAGGTACATCATTTGAGTGGAATCATATATTTCATTGGCCAGAAGGTTTGTTTGGGTTTTCCTGTAACATCCGAATGAACTTTGGGGCCAACCAGTATTTGTCCTTTTGTGCCTCTCAGCCCTTTATTCTTCTTATTTTTTGGTTGCGCCGGGTGTTAGTTGCAGCACTTGGGCTCCTTAGTTGCGGCATGCGAACTCTTAGTTGCAGCATGCATGTGGGATCTAGTTCCCTGACCAGAGATGGACCCTGGGGCCCCTGAACGGGGAACACGGAATCTTCACTGCTGCACCACTAGGGAAGTCCCTCAGGCCTTTATTCTTACCAAAAGTTTTGTTTCCAGACATCTGAAAAGCAGCCCATCAGGGATATGTGCTTTCTTTAATTCCCATCCCCCTTCCTTTGACCTGCAAGTGTCGGGTTACATGACCTTGGCCTTGGGGAGCCCCTGTCCCCATCAAATCCCCAAACAAAACACACAAATCAGGGGCTTCCCTGGTGGCGCAGTGGTTGAGAGTCCGCCTGCCGATGCAGGGGACACGGGCTCGTGCCCCGGTCCGGGAAGATCCCACATGCCGCGGAGCGGCTCCGCAACGGGAGAGGCGTACCGCAAACAACAACAACAACAGCAACAAGAAACACACAAATCACTCCTCCTGACCACACTGAACAGGGGCTGTGAGGATGCCCCGCCCTGCATTTGCCTTTCCGCCTTTTGGGCCCAGCTGTTCTCACCACCAGCCCCGCGCCCCTGGCTGCGCTCGCTCCAGCTGGACGGGGAGCATCGAGGTCACTGTGAGCCTCAGGTTTGTCTAACCGACCCCCAGAGGGCAGGGTCCACATTCCTTGAGCAGCCCCAGGGGGCCCACCCAGTTTCAGGTCAAAAGCTCCACAAGTAAGCTGAGCCTTGGGGTGGGTTGGAATCAGACCAGCCCAGTGGGGTCGGAACACCCCAGTGGAGCCTGAGGTCTGTAGGCAGCTTGTCTGTATGAGTCAATGAGGTAAAGGAGATGATGGGGAAAATGCAGAATATTTCAGTTTCCACCCTCTGCTGCTCCTCCCTGCAGCTTCCACAGCCTCACACACACACACTCACACACGTGCTCTTTCACACACTCACACACTAGCTCACACCTGCCTCAGGGACTCATGTTTTCACGGCCTGAGGTGAGAGGGCTACTCCGGGCATAAATCAAAGGTGTGTTCTCCAGGACCCTGGGGGCCGTGAGCCGTGGGGTCAAAGGTGACCCTGAGGGGGAGAGAGAGGGTTCGCTCTCACTTCCTTGAGAGCTCAGTGCTGCTTTGGCCCTTTGGCACCCTGGGGACAGCACCTGGGGGCCCGTGGGCAGGGGCAGAAGCGGCCCTTGAGGTGAGGAGGCGGCCTCAAGAGGCTTGAGGGCCTGCGGAGACCCAAGGCGGCGGGGAAGAGGGAGGGGGGAAGGGAAAGGGCCAGGAGGGGCAAGGGCTGGTGGCTTGTTGTTCTGTGTCTCACCCCCGGGGACTCTCAGGTTGCCTTCCATCAACTTCGCCCCCAGCAGGAGCACACCAGACAGTAAACTCCACCTTGTCCTCAGGCATGGAGTTTATTTTCATTCTTTACTTTCATTCTGAAGCTGATTCTTCATCATTGAGACTTCTCTACTTGCCTTTCCTGCATGGTCTTTCCCAGCCCCCTTGGTCAGGGGGGTGCATGGCTGCCTCTGTTGGGCAGGGGGTTCTGGGCTGGAGTTGAGGAACCCCACGGAGCCCCAGTTCTTTACAGTGGGAAAGGTAATCTAGAACCTAAAACCTCGTAGGTTTGCAGACTTACACAGGAAAAAGTTATATATGTCTATATGATATGTATGTGTAAACACACGTTCACCACACATGTATGTACATATGTATATGTACGTGAACCACACACAGACCGTTTATGAATGTATGGTGCTTAGCCCGGCACCCAGCACATCATAAGCCATAAGTGTTATTGTTGACCCTTACCATCATCTGGGACTCTCCCTAGCAGTTGGCTTTCTGCAGCAGAGGACTTGGGGTGTCCGAGCAAATGGAGTGTGACAACGAGGTAAAGTGACTTTAAGATCTCTTAGCACGTGGAACATGCTGTCACCCAGAAGCCCTCGTGCATTCATTCGTTCCTTCAGGAAGTCACAGAGCAGCGCAGATTACGTTCTCTACACGTTCAAAAGCACCAACCTCAAATGGCTCCCTGCTCTATGGAAACGATCACTTCTCAGGCTGGTTCACTTTCCCCGTCTCTAAAACTATTCCAAACGTTTTTGCTCTCTTCAAGCCCCATCCCCTCCTTGCCCTCCTCCTTCCCGTTTGGGTGGGCCCCGCCACTTAAAGGGAAAATGGAAGCTGTCAGAGGAGATCAGTCACCTTCCCGATCTCATCTGGACAAACCTGCTCACCTGGGCACGTCTCTCCCCTGCTTTCCCCAGTTGAGAAGTCCTTCCTCTCCAACTTCACATGACTCCCTCGCCTCTGCTCATTTTGATTCCAGCCCCTCCTGCCTCCTCAGGAAACTGACCTGCCCTCTCTGGGTTATTTGAACTTATCCCTTTCAGCTGGCTTTAAATACCCTCAAGCCTTTCAACACAACAACAAAAAAACGAGAACGCAAAACGTCGAACTTGACTTCTTTCTTTAACCTCGCTGTCGTAAGCTGGCTCGCCGAGTACGACCAACACACCTCCCGATAAGACAAAGCCGAGGGCATTGCTGCCACCCTGGCAGGGAGGGGAGGACAGCACCGCTTGGATTTCAAAGCCAGGAAGACAAGGTCAGAATTTTGGTTTGAAGTGAGTACCGTATCTCAGTGTGGGGATTTAGGATCAGGTAACAATCACAATACCACAGTCCAGGATGGGTGGAGACGGCAAGGTGAGGGGTTCAAAGAATCTTCAGGCACACACTGGAGATGCTTTTCACGGAAGAGTTGTCTTGGGGGAAGTTTGCGTAGTAAACACCATTTGCTTGGGGGGACAGTCCCCCCAAGAGTAAAGAAATGCTAATGAAGATAGTAGAAGACTCTGGGTGGGCAGTAAGGTGTGGTTTCACTTCCCTCACCTAGGTTGAGTGTGGGTAGAACGTTTTGGTTCTCAGCCTCGAGCTTCTGCCCTCGCTCCTTCCTCCCGTTCACGACTACACTTCTCAGAAAAACCCTTCTCTGCTTGCTGAGGCCATTCCCTCCCCTCCCACTCATTCCTTAGCCCTGCAACCCGACTGCAGGCTCCCTGGAAAGCAGGGCTCACTACGCCAAAGCCTGGATGCCACGGGGGCCTCATCATCTCCCCGTCGAGCTCCTGGGGGCAGCACTTGGGGGTAATTTGGAGCAACAAGGCGCCCAGAGCCCATCTGCCACGTCTCCCAGGTGCTGGGTCGCCAAGGGGCAGCCAGCACCAGTGTCTGCCCAGCCATGGGGACACGAAAGGAGCCACGGCGACTCCCCTGGGCTGGGTGGCGGAGAGTAAATGAGTGAAATGCCATGGGAATCAGGAGACTTCCAGCTGGACCCAAAGAAGTGGGCTGGGAGCAGGAAATGGAATCAGGCCACTTGGAGGATCGCTGCGGAAGGACACTTCCTTGTCATTTCTCCGAGTCTCCTGAGATCCGAACTCCTCAAGTCTAGGGTCCATCACAGGCCAGGGCAGGCAGTCTCAGCCCTTCCCAGCCTCTCACTCCAAGCTCTGCAGCCCAGGGCTGGTCTGGTCTGACTAGGGCCAAGTTGGTGGGTGGCCTGGAACTCTGGACGAAAGTGACCCAGAGGCCAAGTGCAACGTCGGCTTTGCTTTGGGGGTTCATTGAGCAGAAGGCCCTTCCTTGGAAACATCTGTGCCCCTGTCTGGCTTCAGGCCCCTGGTGTCCTTGTCTTTCCCCAAGTTTAGCCTGCAGGAAAGTGACCTTGTGAGGGAAGGGGGAGAGGTCCCAGGAGAGTATCTGGGAGTCAAGGTGAAAAAGGACTCCCAGGTGTTAATAGGCCTCGCCAAACTCCTTATACTGACCCTCTTCCAAGAAGTGACCACCTGCCCAGCCTCCGCCAGGTAAAGATTGTTCGAGAGCTGGGTCCCTGCACCCTGTACCACTCCTCCATAACCACCATGCTCTGGCCTCTCCACCACCCTCTTCCCTCCCTGGCTGGGGCCCAGGCAGTTAGGTCCTTGCTGCCTCTCTGCACGGCAGCCCTGACCACCCCTGCTTGCCCTGCACAGAGGCCGTTCCATTTCCTCTGGGTCTCTAGGGAGCTCATTCACCCTCTGCATAAATTTATGGTCACCCCCTGACCATAAATAACATGGCCTACTGGTCCTCTGAGGGGTCACATCACCCAGCTGCACCACAAGGCTCCAGCAGCCATCTGCCCCATGGGACGGGGCTCATCTCATTGGGCTCGTAGTGGTCCCGGCATTCCCTCTACCCCTACCCTCTGTTCCCTGCCCTCCTACCACCCAGCTCCTCTGAAGGATCAGGTGCAGACCTACCTTTCTCCAGCTGCCTGGCACAACAGTCAGAAAGGTGTCCTTTCCTCCAGGCTTGTGCCATGGACACAACTTGGTGGGTGAAGCTACGGCTGAATTCCAGCCTGCCACCCAGCACCTCCTCACAGCTGCACAGCTGTGCACTCCATGGAAACCCTGGGTCGCCTAGACCCTGAGTTACTGTACCTTCCCCATCTGGTCCTAGATGCCATATCTGTGCTCCAATAGCCTCCTCTATAGAGCAGGATTTTTTATTTATATTCTTTGCTAACTCAGTGAAGTTCAGTTATAAAAATAATTATGTCCATTTATGGAACACCTACAGGTGTCTACCGTAGCATCTCACTTGATCCTCCAGAACCCCTCTGATGGGAGGTATTAAGACCCCCTTAGGAGGCCAGCACCCTTCAGTGGCTGGCTTGAGGTCACCCAGTCTGCCGGCCCCAGAGCCCCCTCCCTGCTTTCTCTGTCCGCCTCTCCCAGGGTCACTGCCTCTGGGCTCCCCATGGGCTGCTACTGAAAGTCATCCTTCCCACTCTGGGCCCCCCTGACTCTGGCTGAATGCTCTTCCCAGAAAAATCTCTTGCCCGCAGTCTCCCCTTGAAAACCACTTCCGCCCCTCTCTCCAATACATAAGGAGAGGGGAAAGGAATCTGTTCCATTTGTGTCTTGTTTATATTTTGCAAATAAAAATGAAAATTGGTTTCGTGGGAGAAGGCAGGTGCCTTAGGAAAAAATTGCACCTGGTTTAGAATCTCATAAAACAGTCTGCAGTTTTCCCCAGGGACTTCCAGATACGCCTCAAAGGGGATCTGCTTCCTTTTCCTTAAGCCAGTAAAAAAATATATAGAGTGAGTGGTTCCGGCAGAGATGCCATCAGCCTCCCCGCTGGACCCCCGAATTTTCTTTCTGGTCATCATTTACGATGAGCTCCTGTTCAAAAGCCCCTCATTAGAAAACCACCAAGAATCTGAGGTCCCCAGGGAAAGCCCAGTTGGCAGAGGGGGACTGGATACCACCAGTGCCCTGAGGAGGGCTGTTCAGGGTCAGGTTCACTGTAGCTAAAACGCCTTTTTTTTTGCGGTACGCGGGCCTCTCACTGTCGTGTCCTCTCCCGTTGCGGAGCACAGGCCCCGGACGCGCAGGCTCAGCGGCCATGGCTCACGGGCCCAGCCGCTCCGTGGCACGTGGGATCTTCCCGGACCGGGGCACGAACCCATGTCCCCTGCATTGGCAGGCGGATTCTCAACCACTGCGCCACCAGGGAAGGGCCCAAAACACCTTTTTTTAAGGGATATGTGATCTTCTTGAGCTTTCCCATCCATGTCCTCCTGCTTTCCCGAATGCTTTGGAAGTATAGGCAGCCCTCGATAGGCCATCCTTGATGAGACACACTGTCCTCTACTCTGCCAGCTGGCTGTGTCAGGCGGGCTTGGCACCAGCAGTGCCAAGTGAAGTGAGTTCAGTGAGGAAACTATTTATGAAGGCGTGGACAGGTTAAGGGACCAGGAAGCAGTGGTGAGACCCGGGGACGAGCAGGGTCCTTTGGGTGGGGTGGGGGCTGACTGTGGAACACCTCCCTGGACCTGGTTTTCCTCCTGCTGTCACTCTCCCTCAGTGTCTCTCCTTGTCAGAACCTCTTCGGCAGCCGGAGGGCAAGGGGACCTGGGTGGTGTGGTCTGCAGGGTGGAACCTGAGTGGGACCCGAGGAGAGAATTGAGAGCTGCAGAGAACTACCCGCCCAGTGTGGTGATTGTTTTGTGATGGTTTATTCAACCCAACCAATATTTGGTAAATTCCATGTGCCAGGCACTGTGCTGGGCGCTGAGGGATACGGCGATGGATACCGTTCCTGCCCTTCTGAACCCTGTGGTCTAGAGTAGCAGCCAATGACCATGAAAGTGCCTCTCTGCGCCTCTGACAAGTGCCTGAGTCCTGCATGTGATGACTGGGGGCTGAAGCTCGAATAGTCTCAAACAGCTCACAATCCCTAAGCCATTCTTTGGCTTCACTTGTGTGATGTGAGTTTCCCTGCCAGTGGATGGCCTGCCCGAGGTATCCTTGGCTTAGCTTTAGAGCAAAACAAATGTGCGTTTCCTAGCCACACACAGACAGGAGGAACAGCAGCTAAGGAACACGCAGAGCAGAGGGGCAAAGAGAATTTGTGTTCATTGGGACACACCGTGGAAAAGCCATACGTGCGCGATGAGAAACCGATGGGTCGAACGCTGGTGGACTCCCACCCTGGCCATGTTACCCTCACTGGGATCTCCTGCTTACTTCGGAAAGCCTCTTAGCTCACCTGTTGCAGAAGCACACTTTCCCCAAAGCCCACATTCTACCAGGGCCCAGGACGGTGTCCCACATCAGCTATGAAGGCTGCTCATACCTGAGAGGATGGAGGTCTGGACTTTACAGCTCTGGATCCCTTCTCCCCGCTGCATGGAAGGGCTGGTGGCTACTGGGTGGGGTGGAGAGAAGGCCCCACCTCATCGGAGAGGCCATGAGCACAGCAGGTCCAGAGCGACATCTGACATCAGCCTGGCTCTGGCCTCTCCACTTTCTTAGCTTCTCTGTTTTGACCCGAGCTCGAGGCAACACAGCTGGTTGGGCTTGGGGATCAGATAGACCTGGATATGAAATCCCCCACCTTTGCCACTTCATGGCTGGGGCAAGTAAAGTCACCTTTCAGAGCCTCAGTTCCGTCATCTCTGAAATGGGAGCATGATACCTAATTTTACAGTTTGTTTGTTAAGGGTAAAATAAGAACATGGGCTTTAAGGGCCAAGCACAGGGCTGGCAGGTGCTATCTGCTTGGTGATTAAGGGCCCTTGTCAAACATTGTGTCCAAGGGATTATCTCTGTCTCTGGCTTCTCACCAATCTCTCCAGGTGCCCCAGTAAGGAGTCTCCTTGATTTCATCCTGTCTTCTTGATCTTCACTCACTGGACCAAACAATTGCTCTAATTTGCCCACCTTGTCACCTGTGTGCCAGGCTGATTCCTGAGTGGCGATTTCCAACCCTGTTGCCTTGGGCTCATCCATTCCAGGTCCATCCGGGGAGTCTGTCCTGCCCCTGGAACATCCCCACTGTTGGGGCTCCTTCTGGAGAACAGTATCACGGCACCTGGAGAGGGTGCCTTCCACTTCCAGTGGTCTCTCTCCAACCTCTTGAAGCATCTCAGGGGCAGACCCATGGAGTCCTTGCCGTCCCCCACAGAACACAGGGTAAGACACATTTTATAAAATGCTACATGGACCTCAATGAAGGTCAATCTGGAATCAAACTGGGGATCTGTTCATCATGATGTCCCAAGGTCATGACTGTACAGCTCCCCAGCTCTGGTAGAGGGGGCTCATGCTCCAGCACCCACTGTGGCTCTGACCCTCCACTATCGCAACTCTCCACCTGGGCATGGACCCGAGAAGCTGAGATACAGGCCTCATCCAGGCAGTGACCTTAGTCAACACTGGATGAAGCGATCCCTATAAGCCAGCTCTGCGCTTGGGACCTACTATCGGTTAACTGTAGCTTTATCCAATTTAAATCTTTCTGGCCATGTGCATCCACAAAAATGTTAGATGAGGCAGTTAGGTAAAACAACTGTCAAAACTACCTTTCAGTAAGAGACTGGCACTGTTCCTTTTGGTATTAAAAACCATCTACAGGACTTCCCTGGTGTCACAGTGGTTAAGAATCCGCCTGCCAATGCAGGGGACACAGGTTCGAGCTCTGCTCCGGGAAGATCCCACATGCCACAGAGCAGCTAAGCCCGTGCGCCACAACTACTGAGCCTGCGAGCCACGACTACTGAAGCCCGCATGCCTAGGGCCCTTGCGCCGCAACAAGAGAAGCCGCCGCAGTGAGAAGCCCGTGCACCGCAATGAAGAGTAGCCGGATTTGTAAAAAAAGTAAAACAATGCCACTCTTCCCACTAGATTAAAAAAAAATCTACAGTTCCTCTGTTTTAGACAACTTTATACATAAGTAGTATCTTTTTTCAGACAGAAAATTTATTTCCTATGCGTATATGGAGGAATAATACCTCTCAGATTTTAATGCATACAAATGTCCACAGAATCTTGTTGAGATGTAGATTCTGCAGTTGTAACAAGGCCCCAGGGGATGCCAACTCTGCTGGCCCTCAGACCACCCTTTGAGTAGCAAGATGGTAGTGGGAGATGGTACACGGGTAAGTGTCATCCTTGCCAGGTGTGTCTTCAGGGTTCAGCTAGCTCAGTGTTCAAAGACTTTCTGGAATATCTCTTTAGAAGTCTGCATGGCCCTTTGTGCAATGGGGGCTGTCAGAGCGAGCACTCCCTGCCTTGACAGTGAGAGGACCATGCCCTTGAATTATTATTTTCTTCTTTTATAGATTTTTGCCTTGTTCTGCCTTGCACTTGCACTCCTGGCAGACGCTTTCAAGTTGGTGCTGACAATATGTGACTCCAAATATATAGCCTTGATGTTTCCTCCCTCGTCCGGTCCTCAACACTCTACCTGGCCCTGCTGGGACCTGGCCAGCAATGTCCTTAACCAAACGCTCCCGACAGCTCCTAGGAGATGAACTCAGGCTGTCCCTGGGGCAGGGAAGCCCCGGGACGCTCCGCCCCACATAGAGAAAACAATTAACAGGTAACAAAACTACCTGGCTCACATTGCTTTGTTTCAGCCTACCCCTCCTCTGCACAGGCAGATTGCAACGGAGGCAAGAAGGCCGGCCGTTCTGCACTGAACCGGAAACGTCTAAGAAAGAGTTCAGCGGTAGGGCGATAAACAGACCTATGTGCTGCTGCGGGAACGGAGGGGCCCGTGGTACGCAGTGGTTTGTGCGGAGTACGGGGAGGCCCAGAATGGGTGTGCTGGGTGGGCCACCAAAAGAATAGAGGAAGTTTGGGTCAGGAGAAAAAAACCAAGGAAAACAAACAGCTTTGCCTTTGGTGTGGATGTCCTGCTTTAATGCAGGTTTGATTGGGGGGAAAGAAGGGAAAGGAGTGACCTCTACTGTCACTGGCCTGAGGCCTCCAGGCCTTTGGGGGATGGGGACTGATCCTGCCCGGGCAGGGCGCACAGCGGGCCCACTGCTTGGGGACAGGGCAGCTGCCACCAGGCCGGCTGCTCCTTGCTTTCCATCTCTAACCTGACCTCACAGTCAGGGCACCAGAGGAGAGACACCCCCGGTCCACCAGGCCAGTCTGGGGAAACCAAGTCAGGTGGGGTGGCTCCTGCCATCCCGAGGAGCGTGGGCTTCCCCAGACCTTTGGCCTTGAGAACTGCAGAGGCTTCAGGCAGCCCAAGAGGGAGCAGGGCTTGCAAGGGGTCCAAACCTGCCGCTGTGGTGGACGGTGGAAGGGCAGAGCCTCGGGGTCTTCTAGAAGAGTCTGCTGAGCGGCCGCCTTCTCTCCTCACAGGCACAGGCTGCCTCCACGACTCCTTGCCAAAGCCCGAGGCTGGGAAGTGACTGGCAGTCACCACGTCCCAGGAGGCGCCGGCAGTGACCTTGGTGCCCTGGCCTCCGCCTCATTCCCCTTTTCCTTCAGAAAGCTCGTGTGATGGACAAGGAAAAGGAGAGCTCTGGACAAAATCTTTCATTCTCAGCCTCCTTCCCAACTGAATTAAAACCCATAAACTCCCCACGTAACAAACCCACAGGTCAAAATAGATGTTTAAATTGTCTTAACAAAATGGACCCACAACTTCTTAAGTCCACCTCATAAATGCCCCAAACCAAACTGCCCCAAACCCAAGAACCTGAGCCTGTTTTTAAGACACAGGCAGGACGCAGGGTATTGCCCTCCGCACATCTGGGCCGGTGGCCCCTGTCACCTATTGGATATCCCCTGAGCTTGGCGGGAGACTCAAGGCAGATGGGTGGCGGGGAGCTACAATTTCTAGATGCCAGTGGCCTCGCATCTCTGAGAGGCTTTCCACCCACCAGGCCCTCACCGGGGAGCTGAGTGGGCTGGGAACCAGGGGGCTCATCAGGGAGAAGCAGGTGACAGACACCAGCAGAGGAAGGTCAAGGGCGGGTTATATTCAGGTGATGGAGACATTCTGAACACTTCCTGTTTCTTTCCCAATTTGCCTCATAAACAGTAGGTGTCCCAGAAATAGTAATTAATCTATCAAGCCCAAGAGATCGCGTTCATCATACCCCTCAACAAAATCATCTCACAACTGAATCCAGCTAAGGAGATTTGTTAGCAAAATATTTATGACTAAACTCTGTTCCTCTGGGTCCTGTTTGCTCTCCCCCTGGCCACTCCTTGAATTCCTCCAACCTGTGACTGTCAGATTCTTTCAAGCTCTGCTGACTGAAGCCCGGTACCCCGTCGCCCCTTCTCTGGGGTGATTGCAAAGCTCCGAATCTGTGTGTGAGATCGAGGCGGGGATGGTGGCAGATGAACTATAATGCAGGGCGAGGGTGACTGGTGAGACTTCACACGTCTACACGTACACATACGTGGGTATAGAAACAATAAAATATTTTAATTCTCTCTTTACAGGGCCACAGGCTTCCTTCCGTCCGGTGAACCACAGTGGGCACCTCTCTCCTGCAGCTACGAGGGGACAGAGTGATGAGGTGCCTCCATACAGGTTGTCCCAGTGAATCGGTACAAGTAGCAACGAAAACTCTGCACTAACAGCCCTGGGGACATGGTGATGCTAAGAGCTGTTGCCTCTTCGATTGACTCAGCCTCAGCTCGATGCAGTTTGTCCCAACTGTCAAAAGCCTCAAAACACCAATCATGCGTCTTACCCCTAATGTGGATTTTATAAAACACTTTATATAGATAGGTAGATAGACAGGTAGCACAATAAATGTGCCTGTGATGCACTCTAACATAGAGCACAAGAATACACACCACGGATCCCAACCCCACCATCTCCACAGTGGGGAAAGTGTGCAGGTTCGTGTACACGCAGGACGTGATGGCGGAACGGTATAGAACATCACATGCCACACCTTTCCACGCAGCCCATCCGAGTGAGAGCTTGTCTTCTTTGTCCCATTGGTGGTAGGAGCAGTAACAGAAACAATGTCATTTTCTAAGGGCAGAAGATGTCCACCTGGTACGGACAGAGTGACTGTTATCCAGAGATTATGTAGAAATAATTGCCGAGGGTCAGCCTGGCTCCTGACCCCAGGCTGAGGTCTGTTCTGCAGAGGGTGGGGCTGGCTTTGCGGGTGGAGGCCTGATGTGACATCTCTCAAACACACTCTCACACTCAGCCACACGCTCCAGAGGAAAGTGCACTTCCAACAGCGGATACAAAAATAGGTTGGCACGCTCTTTTGACACACTGAGGGTATCTTTTAGAAGCTTTCTCCCAACTTCTGCAAATTCTCTTCCCCAATCTGCTCTAGAACTTTGCACTCCGAGTTGGAACAGGGCTGGAGAGAAGGCCCTGGACCACGCCTGCCAGGTCTGCGTGTGGTCGCGAGGAAGTCTGGGTGAGGCCAGCTAGGAAATCTGGTGAGTGGAGAGCTGGGAGAGCCATCTTCTTCTCGGGTCTCCCCTTCCTGGCTGAGCAGTAAACGGTTCACAACCCATCTCAGCTGGCCAGATGGAAGACTCCCTGAAAAGTTTCTGGTACTGCTTCTACACAAAAACATGTCGAGTGGAGAAAAGTTTGCTGTGTTGAGTTCTATTTTTGCATTTCCAGTAGTACGCGCTGCCCCAGTGAGCTCAGGGGAAGTGGTCCCGGCCCTCCTAGGAGGCCTGTGCTAGGAGCTCTGGACCAGGCGTCTGTAGTGGGGCATGACTTCGTGCTCCGGCAGATGAAGGGCAAATTCCAAGGCCACCAACACCGGGAACTCAAAGGCAATCAGTTCTCGTCTATTCAGCCGGAACTTCTCCTCCAGCTTCTGCAACAGAAATAAAGGAAACCAAAAGCCTTTTAGCTTTGAAATAAAAATCCTAGGTTTTCTCCACGTGTAACCTCTGTATCCATCAGCCAGAGAGTGTTTACAGAGAAACCCGTTATGGGCAAGACTGTGGAGGAAGAAACGGAGGCATCAGCTGTGTTTCCTGCTCTCAGTCCTGATGGAAAAGGACTCCTACCTCCCTGAGGACCCACAGTCTGCCGGGAGCCTGAGATACAACCCGTGACTTCATTACATCTCTTGATAATCTTACACGATCAGTGTTACATTTATCTCCATTTTACGGATGGGTAAACGGGGTCAAGAGGTTAAGGGCAGCAAACTGAAATGCTGAGATTCAGACTCAGCTGAGACCCAAACTGTACCTGTTACAACTAGGTTATTCAAGCTTAGAGGTAAGACTAAAACCATAGCAAATCATCTATAACAACAATATCCACGTGGGAGGTTTAGGATTGGGGGAGCTGGTAATGTGTAGTTTGGTCCTTGCATTTTATGCTCGAGGACCAAGTGCTGGCGAGGCTGCCTCACTTTCAGAGCATTACATGGCTTGTGTGGATCTGACTGGGCTGAGCCCACACCCAGGGGCTCCCCTCCTGCACTGCCTCTTGGTCCAGCTGCTGCCGGAGTAGGAATGGAGAACAATCAGGGTGAGGGTGGGTAGGGAAGGCCTCATTTTTGCTAAAGTACATTCTGCTTTGGCTTAAACTTAGCTTTTGGCTTAATTAAAAAAAAAAAAAATCTCAACACCAGAGTAGTCGGCGACTACTTTCAGATTATAACTGGGTCGGAATCTTGCGTTCAGTTAATCGCTACTGCAAATGGCCTGTCAGATGTTACCCTTATATTCTGCATTGGTACCATCAGCACTGCTGGATGATATATTTCTCAACTATGAAATGTGTGTAACAGCACACTTGTAAAGATTCATTAGTTCAGCTATTATCTACGTAAACCTATTGATTCTCAGCTCAGATTTGGTATCCAAACCATGGTCCTAAAAGTGTTTATTACACAAATTAGATGATTCTGTACCATTTCTTCCATGGATGGATGAATGGATAAACAAAATGTGGTGTATACATGCAGTGGAACATTATTCAGCCTTAAAAAGGTAGGAAATTCTGATGAATCTCCTGATCTGTTGGCTTTATTGTATCTCAAATTTTCTATGAATACACTGATTTTTTTTTTTGTCTGCGCCACGCAACTTGTGGGATCTTAGTTCCCCGACCAGGGATTGAGCCCAGGCCCTTGGCAGTGAAAGCGCGGAGTCCTAACCACTGGGCTGCCAGGGAATTCCCAGAATACACTGAATTTTAAAAACAGGCATTCTTGTATCTGTCCAAGAAGATCAGTGTTTCCTTGCTTTAAAGGGGCTCTACTTTAATTTTTATTTTTAAAAATTATTTATTTATTTATTTATTTGGCTACACTGGGTCTTTAGTTGCGGCATGTGTGATCTGGTTCCCTGACCAGGGATTGAACTTGGGGCCCCTGCATTGGGAGCATAGAGTCTTAACCACTGGACAACCAGGGAACCCTAAGGGGCTCTATTTTAAAAGGAAGGAGATACCACTCAGTCAAGCCCACGCCCTTCCCCAAAAAAGTAAGCAGCCGAGGCCACAGGAAGCCAAGGTGTGTCTGATGGATGTTCTGCAGGTCACACCACCCGCAAGACCCCTGGCTATTACAGTGGCTTCTGTGGCTTGGAGAATAAGCTCATCCTCATGGGGCCTGAAAGTGTATTTTATGGCCAGACCCAATACTGGGGATCTTCAGTCTCATCAAAGTGGCCTATCCCTCTGTTCTAAGACAGCCCGAGATGTGGGGTCTGACATCTGCTGTAGAAGGGCCAACCTCATTGCCCTGGTCCCTTAGCTGGTACTAAGGCTCAGAAGTCTCCCGGGCTGGGTCACCAACCAGGCTCTGCTGAGACCAACGCTGGCCTGGAGTGCGTGCCCCGCCCCCCCCAAACCAGCCAATCAGAATTCAGCCCACTTACGTCAATTAAATGCTTGACTTCATGTTTTTTGAGGTCGCTTCCAATTTTGGCTGCTAAGAGCACGCACGCCCCGGCACAAAGCTTCCGGTTGTGTTTGTTTAGCTTTCCCTTGAGGGCGAGCTTCTCAAAGTAGACAAATGCCATGGCCACCGTGGGCTCCTCAAGGCCACAGTCCTCCTGGGCAAGCTTCCGCATCTCTCGCTTCAGGCTAGAAAAAGACGGGAGGGAGAGAAGAGTCTTATCAGAACTTGGAGTTTCGGGTGACCCCAAAGAAAAAGACTACCCTGTCTTGAAAGCATTTTCTCTTTCATTTCCAGAAGGGCGACGTGGAATGGGATTAAATCCCTATGAGTGAGAAAGTTACGTCATATGTGGCCAACAGACTTAAGTCGCTGGGACTTCGAACCCTTCTCTGTTGGTCAAGCTGCACAGACCACGTCCAGATGGGACCACGTTGAGCCCAAGTGGATAGCTGAGGGTCCGGAAGCTAGGAGTAGAGCCGCCCACAGTGACAGAGGGAAACTAAGGTCATTCCAGAGAGACAGTTACTCAGATAAATTAGGTGCTTGGCATCAGCTCTGCCGAAGATCGCTTATGGCCACTAACTATGGCCGAAGAGGCGTTAGACTAAGAGTGCAGCAACCAGCCTACTTAGGAAAGCTGCCCAACCAACAGACAAAATATGAATACTTAATTTTTCTCACCTCTTTGGCTAGGAACGTGCGAGAATCAAATCAGGATTGGGCATAATCCTAAATTACATTTATGTATGAATTACATTCATACATAAATGTATGAATGCTGGCACGTGTTCCAACACTATGTGTATAGCCTAGCCTCCATTACTACACACACACACACACACACACACACACACACACGCGCGCCCTGAAATCTTGCTGTCCTGGCACACAGACACAACACAAGTCAGCTTCTCTCCAGCCCAGCAGGGCCAGTCCTCTCGATTACTGGGCCGGAAGATGTGGGTCACCGCAAGGTCGACCCAATTAGCTGCAGGGGAAATTTGGGCCTGAGTTTGCTTTGGCCGTTTTGCTGACTGCTTACATGGAGGGCTTGGCTGTCACCTCGGGGCAGACGGGTGTGGGTAAAGAGTTATCTCAAACCCTCTGCTACCAATTCTGTTCTGTTTTGCCTGTATTTGAGAACACAGGGAACTGAATGTTTCCTATTCTCAGTTTTCCATAACATAAATCTTACGGAACCGTAAGCCACAGATAGTATGAAATGATTCTTTCATAAGGAACCGCACTCCAGATCCTTGTCAGCTTGTGTCAAGGGCTCCGTCTCTGTCCTGCCTGCCTTGACTCACTCACATCTAGGCACGGGTCAGCAAGCACCGGACGAGCCTCTTTTAGCTGAATGTGACCATGTTTCACTTCCCCAGAACAACAGAAGACCCACCGTACAAAGCACGAGCTCAGTGCGTGCTGGGAGAGGGGCCTGGGGGAAAGTTCAGGTGGGCGTTCATCCCCACGTACCTCCTTATTTTGCTGAGTGTTAACTTAATGTGAGGAAACTTCTCCTTGAAGGTCTCATTCATGTCCTTCTTGAGATCCGAGGGCTTCACGTAGTCGATCACCGTGGTCTGAAACAGATGGGGCGACACGGCTCACTCCTTAAAATGCTGGTCATGGGTATGATCATGTGCAAGTTAGAGCCAACTTCTAACACCCTGCACCACCAGCAACAGGGAACTCAGATGAGGGCCACCTCAAGGGCTCTGCTGGAGGCAGGAGCCTGACAGGCAGGGCCTCTGCAGGTGGATGGAAGCCAAACCCCGTCCATCAGCAGGGCAACACTTAGAAATCGTCAGGAGTCTGTGCCTCTTGGTGCCCGTGTTTCAGCCTGTTGTTCACAGGGTGTGATATCTGGACCCTCACAGATCTGGGTATAATCCTCACGACCATCATAAGTCATCTGGCTGTGAGAGGTGTATTTATTTAATGACCCCAAACTTCAGATTCCACATCTGTAAAATGCAAACAGCAACGGCGCCTACCTCATACGGCTATTTGGAGAACTACGTCACAAGTGCTCTGTGCGGTGCTTGGTATACAGCAAGTGCTCAATAAATGTTGGCTACTGGTTTTTTATTTTTTTAATTGTGGGAAAATACCCATGACATAAAATTGACCATTTTTACCTTTTTAAAAAAATAATTAATTAATTAATTTATTTTTGGCTGTGTTGGGTCTTTGTTGCTGCATGCAGGCTTTCTCTAGTTGTGGCGAACCGGGACTACTCTTCGTTGCGTTGCGTGGGCTTCTCATCGCTGGCTTCTCTTGTTGCAGAGCGCAGGCTGTAGGCGTGTGGGCTTCAGCAGTCGTGGCTCGCGGGCTCTAGAGCACAGGCTCAGGAGTTGTGGCGCACGGGCTTAGTTGCTCCGCGGCATGTGGGATCTTCCTGGACCAGGGCTCTACCCCGTGTCCCCTGCTTTGGCAGGCAGATTCTTAACCACTGCGCCACCAGGGAAGTCCATTTTTACTGTTTTTAAGTGTGCAGTTCAGTGGCATTAAGTACATTCACCATATCATACAACCATTACCACCATCCACCTCTAGAACTGTTGTCATCTTGCAAATCTGAAACTCTGTCCCGATTAAACGCTAACTCCCCATTCTCTCCCCCCAGCTCCTCCTGGAAACCACCATTCTACTTTCTGTCTCTCTGAATTTGACTACTCCTCATAGAAGTGGAATCACACAGTATTTGTCCTTCTGTGTCTGGCTTCTTTCACCGCGCATAATGTCCTCAAGGTTTATCCATGTTGTAGCACGTTTTAGAATTCCCTCCCTTTCTAAGGCTGGATAATATTCCATTGTAGGTATATAATGTTGGCTATTATCAACAGTCCCATGAACCCTGAGTTCCTCCTCCTCCCCTTGCTCTTCCCAATTCCATCCATCCTGAAAGACCGGCTCCTTCGAGCTCTGTCTGCATACCCTGATCTCCCTTGCTTCTCTGTGCCTTACACTATTAACTCTGAATTAAACTCAGTCTGGTGGGGAGGGATAAATTGGGAGACTGGGATTGACATATACACACTACTATATATATAAAATAGACCTGCTGTACAGCACAGGGAACTCTACTCAATACTCTGTAATGGCCTATATGGGAAAATAAAAAAAAGAGTGGATATATGTATATACATAACTGATTCTCTTTGCTGTACACCTGACACTAATACAACGTTGTAAATCAACTATACTCCAAATTACAAAAAAAAAAAAACACAACTCACTCTGGCTGGATGTCACCAGAGTAATCTTACCCCACCTCCTCAGGAACATACTTTCCAAGGGCTGCAACAACGTGGGATGCCTCTCCTGGCTGGTTACGGGCAGTAACCTTTGTCAGGCAAAGCCAGAGAAAGAAGAAACCACACACTGTGATGAGAAGGCCGGTTCCCGTGGACAGCTACTGCCAGCCTCTTCTCGGGCGAGTGCCTGGCCTTTTCCAGAACACACGTCCAAGGTCTCCTTAGCAGCTCTAACAGAAGTTAGTGGCTTTCTGTGAACACCCCCATTCAGAAGATGTTTGCTTGGACATGGCTTCAGAACAGGCACGTGGAATGTCTCTGGTGTCACTTTTATAACCAAGAGCAGGCAAAGAGCCTGCACGTCCAAATTCACACGGATCTCGGTGGCACCTTCTTTGCTTCTCTGGCCAAGAAAGGCAAACCACAGTCCTATTAACGCACACGATTCCACCAAGCTTGTTCAGAGCTTTTCCCCTTCTGGGTGGAGGTGGACTTGGTGGGTGCAATGCCATGACTTCCGCCTCGGAGCTGTGGTCTTTCCAGCCCAATCAGGAAGGCTGTCCCTCAGCTGACCCAGGACACACCCATCTGGTAGCTGCCATGTGTCCCGGCAACGTGCCGGTGAAGAGCCGGGAAGTAGCAACCAGCCGTGGAGCACACGTGGACACGTGCTCGCACACACGCATGGGCGGTGCTGCTCTGCTGGGCAATGGGAGCGGGGTGCACACATTTTATGGAAGCCACTTACTACCAAGGTCCAGGAGAGTGGACGCCTTCCCTGTGGCAGCCCTCCAAGACGCGCCTGTCATCTCAAACAAACGTCTCCTCTGGGCTGAACAGGATGTAAGAGTTTTCATTTAGGAAACAGGCAGCAGAACGGGGTACCCCATCGAACACACTTACCTCAAGCTGGGCCCATCAGCCAATCAGCCAAGTTTTCTGTCTCCTAAATAACCAGTACCCCCTCCCCCTTTCTCCCACCCCTCCCCACATCCTGACCTCCCAGAGAGAGCCCCTTCTGCTCTTCCTCTGCAGACGACCGTCACTAGGCTTGCAATGATGTGAGCAGGTTCAAGCGAAGAGTTGCCAGCTTTTGCTGGGGGCCAAAGCTGGGTGAGCCCCCAGCAAGGATATTCCAGGGGCTGGAGGAGGTGGGGTTGTGCGGGAGGTGTCTGGATCCCTCCCTGTGGCAACCACAGCGGCCCTGCTGGTTTCTGTCTTAGATGTAGATACACGCAACGCTTCTCTTGAAAGAAGGCTCCCACTGTCAGAAGAGTGCCTTCCAGCCACCTCACCGTACAGAGGAGGAAACAGAGGGTCAGAGAGGTGAAGGGGCTTGCCCCCACTGAGGTAGGGCACACTGCTTTCCTGCTCTTAATCAGACTGAAAGAGCACGAGTTAGTAGCAGCAGGGAGTAGCTCCAAGAGACTGGCAGGTGGAAAGGGTTGGGGACAGTGGTTGGCAGTTCCATCTCCAGCGAGTCAGGCCTAACTTGCAAAAAGTGGCTTAACCTCCCTGAGCTGAGCCTCACCTTCCTCTTCTCTGCACAAGGTAAGAATACCTGATGGGCTGCTTCAGAGGTTTATCTCAAAGATCAAACAGAGAACACGATGTACCTAAAGGACACTGAAGAATTTTATCAAGAGGACAACAGGGAGACAGCAGCAAACAAATTCCGCTTCAGTCCCACTGAGCCAGTGTCTGAGGGGGGCGCCCTGCTCTCTGCACCGTGATCTTGCCCAGGTGATTTTTATGAGAATCAGATCCTCCTTGCCTAGGCTGCAATGCCACTTCTGTAGGATCATCTTCCCTAAACCCCAGTGATT
Source organism: Delphinapterus leucas (assembly GCF_059928025.1). NCBI lineage: Eukaryota > Metazoa > Chordata > Mammalia > Artiodactyla > Monodontidae > Delphinapterus > Delphinapterus leucas. Next base: position 39,673,417 of record NC_143142.1, on the reverse strand, counting down.
CAGCTTCACTATACACTATGGCTTGGATATCCAACCCCCTTCTGGGATGCCTTGCTGTACTCCCCGACTCCTTTGCAGCTAGGATTCCAAATACGATTCCAGTTCTTCCTATCCCATGCGCTCGTGTCAGAAAGCAGAGCTGAAGCAGAGGCTGGGCTTCTGTTGTTTCTGCTACCAAGAAGAGTCGCCACAGGAGCCCTAGAGTCCCAGTTTCCATTTTGTGGGTGTAGACCACAGTAGGGCAGCATGGGTCTGGATCCAGCAGCAGTGGCAGCTTCCTGACCATGGAGGTGGCAATACTGTCACATCCAGAGCTGACAGCCAGTGCAGATTCCCCTAGTGACCTGGTTCTGCAGTATGGTTTTGGGATCATTCCGGAAACCCCAACTTAGGCTGTTTCGTCAGCCTCCCCAGTGACTCTATAAGCTGTTTGGTACCCTGGAAGAAAATGCCTTTCTTCTTAAACTAGCTCGAGTGGATGCTGTGTTTCATAACTGAACCATAACTGACGCATACGCTGTTTTCACTGACGGCATTTACTGCTACTGTAACAGGACCTTACTGGGGGGATGTGGGATAGGGCAGAACTCTGCTTCCCCTAAAGGCACCGATGTCATCAGTTCACCGCAGCACTGGGGTCCTCCCACGCCACTTCCTGACCAGTCCTAGCTTTAGAAGGGCCCCGTGAGCACCAACAACCTAGCTCAGCTTGCAGCCCTGGAGGTGGGGCAAGGGGGGCTCCGGCCACCCCCAAGTCCAGACCTTGCAGGAGAGACTCTTATTTTTATGAGTAGCCTCATCCTAGCTGTTGGGATACGGAGCTGGGACCTACTTTTCCTGGCAGCAGGAGGAGTGGATAGCTATATTTGTTTCCATGCTGGACCCTGGAGAGGGGTGTAGAAGGAGGGCCAGTGAGCTGATGCTATGAGACCCTTGGCTCAGCACCTGGCCCCCAGCGAGGGCTGCACGTGGCCAAGCCCTCAAGTTCATGTTCTAAGTGGCAGAATTCCTCTGAACCCCAGCTCTGCCACCTGGAGGTACAGAGGTGGCACCCTGTGAAGCCTTCTGTGCGGGGTTTCCAGCCACAGGGCCATGTCCTGGTGACTGCTCCCCGCACGGGGCAGAAGACTGGCTGGCAGTCTGATCCTCCATTTACTGATCTATTTGGCCATCACCTGGCTACTCTCTTTCCTCAACTAGATATAGTACATTTTGGGGGTGAGAGGGTCTCTGCAAACTTCCATCTTTCTGTCAAGGCCCCCCATTTCCTGACCTCCAAGTAGCCAGCAGCCCTGTCCTCCAGGGTGGTGTGGCAGAGGGAGGGTGGCTCCACTGGGGAAGGTACAGGACGGACACAAGCCAGCTGGGCCCGCATTCCTAGGGGTTTGCAGCGTCAGGAAATCCAAGGGCATCCGGGGAAAGAGGCTGTGCGTGCTGACTGCTGAAGGCTTGCTATGCCTGGACCTGAGGCAGGTGCCCAATAATAGTCATTCTAGTTCACTTGCTTACATATATTTTGGGGTGTGAGGTAGGTTGGCTTCTGGGGCAAAGAAATGCTGCAAAGATTCAAGACGGCAGGAGGATGGTGGTAAATCTCGGATGTCAGTCTGAGTGCCTCAGAACACAAAAGTGGTTGTATCAGTGTCCAGTGGCTGCTGTAACAAAGTACCATAGACTTCACGTCTTAAACAACAGAAATTTATTGTCTCACAGTTCTGTATGCTGGAAATCCAAGATCAAGGTATCAGCAGGGCCACGGTCTCTCTGAAACTCTCCCTTGCTTCTTCCCAGCCTCTGGTAGTCCCAGGTGGTCCTTGGCTTGCATATGCATCATTCCAATCCCTGCCTCCACACGGTGTTCTCTCCGTGTCTGCGTTCACATGGCCATCTTCTCTCTGTGTCTCTGTCTTCTTAGAAGGACACCAGTCCTATTGGGCTAGGGCCCACCTTGCTCCAGTACGACCTCATCTTAACTAATTTACCTCTGCAAACACCCCGTTGCCAAATAAGGTCACATCCTCAGATACTGGAGTTAGGACTTGAGCCAATCTTCTTGGGGGACGCAACTCCACCCACAGCAGTGGTGTCGCTTGTGATGGAGCTGCTGTGCAGCCTCGCTGTACTCTGATCTCAGCCCTCCATCCCAGGCTGGATGCAGCGTCGCCCCTGCCTGTGAGGCCCCGCTCTGCCCCAGGCAGCAGGTTCTGGTCTTGACCTTGGTCTGAGGGAGCACGTCTCTTCTGCCCCCACCTCCTCCACCTCCAGATGGCTCTGGCTCACTCTTGCTCTCATCTCTGCTTCTCTGAGCTGCAGCTCAGTGGGGAGGATCCAGACTCTGGAGCCAGATGCCTGGGTTTAAACCCCAGCTCGACCACTCAGCATCTGGGCACTAGTGCAGGCGGCCTAAACTCTCTGTGCCTCCATTTCTTCATCCGGCTTCTCCGTCACGTGCTTTATGATGATGGCTGCAGGGCACCAGACGTATGGGCTGCTTGTGCTCAGCTGCTCGGGGCACGTGATCAGGGTGGCTGAATGGGTGGCCCCCAAATCGACAATCTGCCCCCAGGCCCTTGCTCAGACAGGGCCTTGCACGCACGCTGCACCTGGAGCCTGCTGCTTCAGATCGGCCAGGCGCCAAGTATGGGAAGAATAGCCCTGAGGCCAGGGCGACCCTTCAGGTAGATTCCAGAGGGATGACAGTCCTCACTGTCGTCAGCTCTGGTTCCCTCTAGGAAACACTTTCTGGAACATAGCAGCCACGACTCCTCTGCATGGTCCTATCTGTCTTGAGGGAGCCTTACGACATCCTTTAGAGGCTGGACCTCCCTCCCTCCCCAACCCCGAGAGACAGTCGTCCTCTTTCCAGTGACGGAGGGTGAGCCGAGGCGGCAGTACTGGGAGGCTGAGCTGCAGGCGCGGGTTACAGTGGGCCCCCAGCCACCCATTCGTTCTGGCTTGAGAGAGAATGAATGAAACGGGAGGCCCATGCCTTGTTCCAGGTCCCCTATCAATCTAACTGCACGCTTTACAAAGACTCACAACGGCTGGGTTTTGCCAGTGCGCGTGCGTCCCTATGAAGCAAAGTGCTAATAAATGGGCTGTGGTCCCCTACTGGTCTGGTACAGACCAGGTGACCACTGTGCCCAGTGCCACTAAATTCCAGGCCACGGGATTTGCCAAGTGCAGGGGTCCTTGCGGCCCCAGCAGTGGCCAACAGCTGGGCCCAGCTGCGTGAGGGATGGGCAGCTCCATCCCTGGCGCCTGTGATTCGCAGGGTGGAGTGGAGCGAGAGATCACTTAAATGCACTTTCTCGCAGCTGCCTGGCTACGGGGAAGCTGTGCGTGCACAGCTGCAGAAAGAAGAAGGAAGGTCAGCTGGGAGCAGGAGACCATTCGAACGAAACGCAGAAGGTCCAGGAGATGCAATTCAGAAAGGAGCCCTGCCCGGCCTGCCCCGCCAGAGAGGCAGGCAGAGTTAGGAAAGGCCCAGCATGGGGGCTGATGCCACACATCCCTTCTGAGATAACAGGAAACGATGGTAAGACCACAACCTAGTTCTCCAGCTGGAAGAGTCTACTGCGCCGCCGAGACACCCTTTGCTTTTTACCAAAACAGATAAAGGCTTGGACTCATCATGAGAGAAGGGAGGGAGCCTCCACAGAGCTGACCTTGGGCCCCATTCTGGCCCAGGGCACCACCAGGATGCCCTAAAGGGAAGGCCTCCCAGGGTGGGGTTGGGGTGCAACAGGAGAGGGTGGGAGGCAGCAGGTGTGCGCTGGGGGTGCGTGCACCCTAGTAACAGTGCTGAAGGAGAACGAGGGGCTCAGAGCTGACAGGTTGATGGTCTGATTCCCACAGAAACAACATAAAAGGTGCTTCCACTTGGGGCCTGGTAAGGCTCTCCTTCCTTTCGTCCCCACCTCCAGGGCTCACATCTCCCTAGGGACTCTTAGAGCAGCTCTGAACTGATGTGAGCTTGCTGTCGACTCTGCTGACGCTCCCCTCTGGGTCAGAGGGGCCCCTGGGGGGCAGGAGCATTCCAGAGGAGCCAGGTTCCAGCGGCAGGGCTACCTGAAACCCAGGAGGCAGCAGGGAGCTCAGGGCAGGTGTGCGGCCTCTCTAAGCCTCGCTTACCTGGCCTGTGAAACGGAGGATACAGGGCAGTGATGTCTGCAGCTCTTTCCGGTGCCAACAGCCAGCCTCCACTGCACTTGCCTGACATCGACGGGGCTCCGAGCCCAGCTGGGCACCGGAAAGCACACTTGACCTGCTCGCTAAGGAAAGCAGAGCCGCGGCCCTTGATGAAATCTATCTCACCACACACAGCTGGGCGTTTCGGCTGTTCTATGTTTATCCCTTTTTCCTGAGAGGACTGTAAATCACAAGGAAACTACGGGATGAGCGCACAGGCCACTCGGCCTGGGGCTGCATTTGTTGCTATTTCTACCCATCGGATTCCAAACACAGGATCCTGGGTCTAACCTGTGCCCCTTCCCTTAGGCGAGCAGCTCTTCAGGTCCTCTCACTGAAATGAGATGGCTTGCAAATCGAGGAGAGGCACACAGGGAAAGCTGCGTTTGTGTCAGGATTACACCATGTGGACTGGCCAGGTGTGCAAAGCACGTTCACGGTTTCAGACACGTGTCGAGTGTTTCCCTGGTGCTACAGAAACTTCTGGAGTAGTGTTTCCACCCACCTGAGATAACAGTGGGTGGACGTGGCCCTGAGGTCACACACACCCAGATAGTATTTAGATGCACTTTTAAATGCATGCTTCTTAAAGGGTGGGCTCAGAGCACGAGCTGATGAACTGCGTGTGCAGTGTCATGTTAAAAACCACAAAGTGATAATCAAAAATTTGAGACAAATACAGAGAAAGGGAGCAGATGCTACCTCTTGGTTGAAATGGAAAGCAAAGTTTTGTTTCATATTATTTTTACAAGAAAAAAAAGATTAAAAGACCCCCACAATACTGATGCATGCTACCACGTGGATAAACCTTGAAACCATTACGCTAAATGAAAGAGGCCAGACGCAAAAGACCATATAGTGTATGATTCCATCTTCATGAAATGTCCACAATAGGCAAGTCTATAGAGACAGAAAGTACACTGGTGGTTGCCTAGGGCTTACAGGATGGGCGGGTGCTTAAGGGTATGGGGGCCTCTTTTTGAGGATGACGAAAATGTCCTGAAATTGACTGTGGTAATGGTTGCACAATTTTGTGAATATACTAAAAACCACTGAATTGTACACTTTAAAAGAGGTGAATTGTATGATATGTGAATTTCATCTAATAAAACCGATACCAAAAAAAAGCCCAAATCCCAAAACCCAAACAGAAAACAAAACCCACCACGATGCAATAAGGCATTTTATTTTTACACTTACATCAAAAGCTGGCAGGTCTCAAAGCCCCACTGCTCAGCGTTTGTGCAGGCGCCTGGCAGGGAAGTTCCAGGGCCCCTTTGAATCTCCAGAGAGGCCCAGCAATGGTGTTTCTGTAATGCTGAACTACTTTTCTTAAAGAGGGTCTCCCGAACTGAATAAGCTTCAGGCATCTGGAAACCTGGGGGCCTGGAAAGAGCCTTGCGAGGGAGGGGCCCCTGGGCTCAAGCTGCTTTAGCGTCTCAATAAATCCACCTGCAGACAGGTAAGTAAGTGCCCACGTCAACCAGACAGCTTTCAGTGGAAAAGAATGGAGGGAAAGCAGAATCCAATCTCACGGAAGCCTGGATTAATCTTCCTTTATTGTCTTCTATTCCCTCCTGCTCAGCATCTCATACTGTGCTGAAAAATTAAGTTCTAAGATATATTCCCACAACCCTGGGGAGATGCTGAAACGGAAGGAGGGGATTTTCTATGAGTCCTTAGATTGTAATATTAAGTAAATAAAAGAATAGGCACTGTATCACGGAGATCAATCCAAGAGACATCCTCTCGAGATTGAGATACCTATAGATATCACAAAGGTCGTGAGTCGGCTTTCTTTCTGTTGTCAATACAGTTCGAGAGGGCTTTCTTCCTGAGAAAGGAAAAGGATCCAGAAATCCCTTCACAGAACGTTAATTTTGTTGGCATTATCTCAGTCAGTTCTCTTATTTTCTCCTCTTAATTGCTCTCCACACCCATAGGGGGGGAAAAACCACTACCGACTTCGGCTGCCAGGTTCTAATGATAAATAACCGCTCTCTAGTGAAACTTTAATTATAGGCCAGGAGGCACAGGGCAGGAAGCACCGGTTCTAGTGGGAGGCCTCTGGCCCCCCTCACTGCATTGAGAAACCATATGAAACTCAGGCCCTACAAGAACCTGCATGTAGCCAGGAGGCTCGATGTACTTTCATGTTTCATGGTCACCTTCTAGAAACCGTAAGGCCAAAACCACGGGGGCAGCTGCAATTTGATTTCCACATCTGCACCAGGATTTCTTTTTTTTTTCATTCAAACCTCTCCTTTGCCCTTTCACAATGGCTAATACTGGGAGTGACTTGCTTGGATCAAAGTTAAAAAATACAACTGTAACTACAAATGCAAGGTCAGTTTCAAAGGGTTCCACTTAAACTCTGTAAATAACAGCCTTCTTTCTGAGCCTCAGGGGAATGTTCAGCTCTGGAACCCTCCCACTATAAGGCACATCCCAGCAGTGGCAATGACTGGCCTTTTTATCTTCTACTGAGAACAAACATGAACGAAAATATACCTTCAACTACATCCTGGCTGGTAAACATCACCTCCACTGACTCAGAAAGCCCGCTCCTAGGTATTTATCCAAGAGAAATGAAAATGTATATCCACAAAAAGACTTGTATGTGAATGTTCATAGCAGCAATATTCATAATATCCCTAAGTTGGAAACAACGCAAATGTCCATCAATAGGAGAACGGGTAAATAAATGATGGTATATCCATACAATGGAATCCCACTCAGCAATTAAAAAAAACCCAAAAAACTACTGACACATGCAACATGAGTGAATCTTACAGATATTAAGTTGTGTGAATGAAGATGGATTAAAAAAAACACAGTACACAATTCCGTTCATATGAAGTTCCAGTAGAGGCAAAACCAATCTTTGGTGACAAAAGTCAGAACAGTAGTTGCCTTTGCTGGGAGGGGGTATGAAGCAGAACACGATTGAAAGGAGGGAGCTTTCTAAGGGGATAGAAGTGTCCTACATTTTGGTCCAAGTGGAGGATACAAAATTCATGGAACTATACACTTAAAATTGGTACGTTTGATTAGCTATGTTATACCTTAATATGAAAAGAGAAAAAAATGGCAGGACTTGCCTGGTGGTCCAGTGGTTAAGACTTCGCCTTCCAATGCAGGGGGTGTGGGTTCGATCCCTGGTTGGGAAGCTAAGATCTCACATGCCTCCCGGCCATAAAACCAAAATATAAAGCAGAAGCAATATTGTAACAAATTCAATAAAGACTTAAAAAAAAAATTGGTCCACATCAAAAAAATCTTAAAAAAAAAAAAGGCTGCTGCAGGATTTGATGGGGTAGAAGGGCTATAGCTCATCACTGTAAAGCTTGCTTGATTCTGTAGAGGCCACACCAACACCTCAGACCCTGAAATTCCACAGGTATAGGATACCCCAAAACCCAGGACAACAGCCCCTCATTCTCAGATCTGGTCCTCTGCTTGGCTGGCCAAACTTAAACTGCCCTGGGGGCCTCGCGGGGACAGGCATATGGCAGCAGGACCCCAGAGGCCTTGGAGGTTGATATTTAGGGAGGTGTGTGGCGCTGCTCAGTCAGTCAGCCTGTGAGGGACTTGCTGGTTCCCTTCCCCAACTTCCACAGCAGGGAGCCGGGGAGGGGGAGGAAGGAGCGGGGCTGCACAGGCTTCTCACAGGGCTGAGTCCGCCTGCAGGGGGAGCCCTGCCAACCATGAGGGTTCACCCCACAGCAGGAACACTCCAAGCTGTGTCACTGTGTCAGCTCTTCCTACCCACCTACAGGCCAAGATGTGCCCCAGACCCTCAAAGAGGGCCTTTAACAACCTGGATTAGATAACCCTGTAGCTCCCTCTGTCCACCTGAGTAGCCGGCGCCTACTGACAAGTGCAGCTCCCTGAGCACGGGGTCAAGTTAGCACAGAGAATTTGTCAGGATCGTCATTCTATTGACTTCTGTGTGTGTGTGTGTGTGTGTGCGTGCGCGTGCGCGCGTGTGTGTGTATAAAGGGCAGTGACTGTTACTGTTAAAAATATCCATTTTACACAAGATCAACCTCTTGCACACTTCAGGCTCTTGCACATGGGGCCATTCCCCCAAGGCCTGGCAGGCCTCTCTCCCCTCAGCGTTCACTTTTGCATGTCCTCAGGGGAGCCTTCCTTGAGGCCCACCTCCAACCCCTAACCCTCCCTGTCATTCTTCACCACTTTTCTAAGATGATTCCTTCCTTACCCTCCTCACTACAGTGACTTGTGTCCTGTTTGCTGTCTGACTTCTCCACTCACTCTAAGGTCGAGGAGAATAGGGTCGGTGGCTGGTTTGTCCTCCACTGTATAAGGAAGCACCTCGCCTGGCACATAGTAGGGCCTCAGTCAATACTGGTTAGATGGACAAATTCTATACCTAGTACCCAACACACAAAATAAAGCAAGCAAACCAAAGCCAAACCCCCTACTCTTGCTCTTGCAAGTTCAGTGCCAAAATGCATGTGAAACAGCCCCGGAAGCCACGTCTGCTTCTAGAGAGGAAGTCTCCTGGAAGCCAGTCTGAGGCAGTTTGTAACCATGACATGCATGTCAGTGCTGAAAAGTGGACAGCCCACGTTTTATCAAAGTACCAATATCTGTGGCCAGAGCAGAAGGAGATGTAGGTCTTATGAAGCTGACCAGGCAAATGCAGTTCATGAGCAATTTCATTCTCTAAAAAATGGACGGTTACAAGAAGCACAGGCTACAGATTCAATGTAGTGAACTGAAAAACGACCCACTTGGGACCATAAAACGAGGAGGGTAGGACACACACACTGACCTGGCAGGTCATCTAGCGCACTGTCTGGTGGAGCGGGGGAATGATCCGTCTGCACAGGTGTGCACATGTAGACTACAGCCCAGAACCTCGAAGCTCACAATTAAATCATTTAAAGAAAAAAAAAAAAAATCAGAGCCACACCAGCCAGACACCAGGCCTATAAAAGGAGAGGTCAGTGTTATCACCAGACGTAACATGACTACAGAAGAGCTCCCCTCCAAACCCCAACGCCAATCAAAAACAGTGCACCTTCTTATTCTCTTAGTTACCTAGAAATCTGTTAAACTGTTGGCCCAGAGAATCATCTCCATGTTTTACCCTGAGGGGGGTTCTGCCACTGGCTGCTGAGGGACGTGGATTCAGAGGCACAGTAGGAAGAGTGTTAAGCCCAGGGTTCTAGCCTCAGCCCCTCACTTCCTGTCTGTCAACTCTGACAGCCTCACTCAGACTCCCCGAGCCACAGTTTCCTGCCCAAGTTACTTAATAAAGTGAACTTTAGTAAATAAAGCAGTGAACAACATGAAGAACCCTTACTGTTACACAAGTCACGAACTTTCAGCTGCTCCCTCCATGACATCAGGGTAAGGATTCTGGTCATTTATCGGACACTTATTATGGGCCAGCTGATACGGATAAGCCCTCGTTTTTAGAAAGAAGTAAATAATCTAACAGGTCACAGGTAGAAAAAAAATAACTCTATAAGGCTCTGGTTTTGCTTTCTGTGTTAGGAGTTGGAGAATAAGGACAGGAGAGAGAGGAGACAGGGCAATTTTAAACAAAATGCCTTTGGCAATTCATTCTGATTCAATGTGGCATTTTATTTTATGTTTTAAAATATTTATTTACTTATTTATTATTATTTTTAAATGATATTTAATTTATTTATTTATTTATTTTTGGCTGCATTGGGTCTCCGTTGCTGCGTGCGGGCTTTCTCTAGTTGCGGCGAGCGGGGTCTACTCTTCGTTGCGGTGCGCGGGCTTCTCATTGCAGTGGCTTCTCTTGTTGCGGAGCATGGACTCTAGGCACATGGGCTTCAGTAGTTGTGGCTCGCGGGCTCTAGAACGCAGGCTCAGTAGTTGTGGTGCACGGGCTTAGTTGCCCCGCCGCATGTGGGATCTTCCCGGACCAGGGCTCGAACCCATGTCCCATGCATTGCCAGGCGGACTCTTAACCACTGTGCCACCAGGGAAGCCCCTAAAATATTTATTTATTTATTTTAATTTTGGCCGCGTCGGGTCTTAGTTGTGGCACGCAGGATCTTTCATTCCGGCGCGCAGGCTTCTCTCTAATTGTGGTGCACGGGCTCCAGAGCGCATGGGCTCTGTAGTTGCGGTACACGGGCTCATTAGTTGCTGGAGCGCAGGCTCAGGTGCCCCGCGGCATGTGGGATCTTCGTTCCCAGACCAGGGATCGAACCCGCGTCCCCTGCATTGGAAGGCGGATTCTGAACCACTGGACCACCAGGGAAGTCCCTCAGTGTGGCATTTTAGAATGATCTCTGAGCTATCTGCCCAATTACAAGAGGATATACATTGAAAGTGAGCAGTGAGGGCCTGAGTTCTGCCTGATGTTTCTCTGATGTCAGCTACTTGCCAGATGCTCCGTGAGAAGAGAAGCTGGGGAGTTGGGGCGGGTGGGGGGCGTCTCACCGCTGAGAGTGCTAATCTTAGAGTTAGTGCATGGGGTGGGGTCCCACTCTGGTCTTTGCAGGAGCCTAGAACAGAAAAAGGACCCCCTGCTCACTCCTGGAGCCTGGGCTTCTGACATCAGCCGGCAGGGGAGGAGCAAGGGAACCAGAGTAGGACGTTTTCAGCCGCGCTCGCCCCTCCGGGCCTGGCAGGCGGGCGGTGGGGACATCCTGGGTCAGTGCCCTCTACCTGATGGTGTGCGTGGCAGGCCTGGCGCGGTGGGTTTCTCTAAAAGCCCGGCTCCCTCAACCCCATAGCAGCCCAGGCTCTGCCCACATCCAAGTCAGGACAAGTCTGCCCAGTGAAAGTACACAGGACCCTGTCAGACCCCACTGGTGTCTGGAGAAACAGCGGCCAGAGCGGTGGGAAACGGTGGTCTGCCAAAAGCAGAAACCAAATTACACAAAGGGAAAAAGAGGAAGAGCCCGTGAAATAAAAACAGCAAGGAAAGGTTTTGCATTTAACACCCACACTGTCCTACTTTCACTTTCCCAGGAGATGATTCTGTCATCCAGAACCCAGGGCCAAATGTTTGCTCAGAGTGTGTGCAGAGGCCTACGGTCACCGAGGAACTCCAAACAGCTGAACTTGAACTCAGCGCTGCTGGCGATGGGCATGATTGGTGATGCCCTACCTAGTGGGGTCCATGGACACATATACCCTCAGAGGTGAAGCTGCAGCCTGAGCTGGCAGCTTTCACAGCTGCCGGCAATCCAGCCTTCTCAAGCCCTCTGAAGTGCTGTACCTGGGCCAGGCGGCCGGAAGAACCCTGGATGTGATGCTGGTCCTTCCGTGAGTGACCCACACGCGGCGGGGGGTGGGGGAGGTCCTCGAGAAGAACCAGGCAGAGCAGCGTCTGAACAAGCCCCCAACCCCAGGAAGAGCCACTGGCCATTAGGATGAGCACGGCACCTCCAAGTTCTCCGAGGAGGCTGAGGGGGTCAGCTCCCCTGCCACCCCGCCACCGCCACTCACCATGTACGAAGGAAAGATCAGAACTCGTTTGTGCTTGCCGCAAGGCCACTGGGGGTCGTCCAGGAGATTCGGGTCATAGTCCATAAACTCTCCCAGGTCGCTACCTGAGGATCACACGCAAAATGATGACTAGGGCCCGGGACGTCCTGAAGCAGAAGTAGCCGGGTGAACGCGTGGTACAAAGTTACACTGAAGAAAGGGTGGCTTCAGGTCACTGAGCTCAGAGTCACATTGCTCGCTCTGACCGTCAGTAGGCGTCCCTGCACGCCAGTGAAGTGTACGCCCCGGCAGCGGGTTCACCAAACGCTTCACACTCTCTGCCATTTTTTCCATTAAAAACAATTATGTATTAATCTCCCTGACCCGGGAGAGCACAGAGCCTCACGAGCATGAAAGATGCCGTGAACACTCACAGATTATAAAACGCGGCACGGAAAAGGCTCATTTTCTAAACCTGCGTTACTGCACGTGAGAAGCACGTTTGGTGTGAATGGTTCCAGACAGGCTATGTGGTCTGAATGAACGCAAACCAGAGCAGCCACCAGTGCAAACAGCCGTCAGTGACCAGGGGTGGCACGTCAGTACAGTGCTTCTGAACTCAGCACCTGGACAGGCCTAAGGAGCTCCGTGTTCACCTGGAATTTCTCTGACAGTGGAAATAATCCCGCCTCATAAAGCATTTTTCTGCCTGTGCGGATTCTCACAAAGGCTTGTACAGGCCAAGCTGGAAGCATCCAAGTCTTCCGCCAGCAGCCGAGTAAGCTCACCCGCTGTGAGAATCACAGAGGAAGTTCTCACGCCTGATGGTACGTTTATGGCCCAGTTACTTGAAGAAAGGCGAAACCTGAGGACTAGGAGAATGTAGGCAAGAACCAGGTACTTGGAGAGATGAGCAGCAGAGTGGTGGAGAGAAGCCGGGGAGTCTAGCCATCTCTGCAAGGCGGCCTGGGCATGTCTCCTCGTGGGAGCTCAGGGGCTGGCGACTGAGGCCTCTCGTTAAAGAGCTCGCCCCTCGGCAGGGTTGTGAGCCTGCCTGGCCCGAAATCGGCTTGCCCAAAAGTCCTGTCACCTGCAGGATGAGCTCACGCTCCAGGGCACCTGTCTTCCAATGTGCACAGGGAGACCCAAGCCACACTGTCCACCAAGGCACCTCCTGCTGCAAGCTACCCAGGCCAGCCAGGCCCCAGCTTACCTGCGTCGAGGCTCCCCTGGGTGCTGCTCGCCCGGCCGATGGAGAGGCTGCGGTGGCTCAGTGTACGGAACTGGGAGAAGGCGGACATGGAGTCTAAGGTGTTTCTCCGCGCTCCAAAGGCGTTCGTGGGTAACAGAAACTGGGTATAAGAAACAGTCTAAAAGGTGAAGACAAAAACGGGCCAGTGATTAACCCCGGGCAGTGTTTGCGTTCTGACCAAGCTGCGTTGCCACGCCAAGTTCACATCCATATTCTCATCGCTGCAATTCTAAAATCCAAGGTCTGAAAAATGAAATTTGTTTTGGCACTCGTTTGTGCCAAAACCTAAACTGGACTGACTAGAGGCCATCTGTAGCTTTAATTTATCCCACTTGGCGTGAATATTCATGTTATGGGGCAGAGATATTAGTGTGTCTGATAACAAGGTACTATCGCGGAAGCTGCTAGGACGTTGTCTAACACAAGAGGCATACATCGTGGTACTTTTTCTAATCCACCAAGTGCAGAATTCTAGAATATCGGGTCCCAAGAGTCTCGGATAAGGGGCTATGCCCTCCCATGTTCCTCTGGCAGATGCTGTGTCTATGATGCTCATCTCACTTCATCCTCCCTCCTTCCTCTGTGAACACTCAACCTTCAGGAATGAAGAGGCAACACGTATTTTTCTTTTCACCCACTTGGAGAAACATGGCTCATACACCCCGACACGTGAGCTCAAGGCCAATGTCATCTGGGCGCTGGGGTGACCAGCTGTTCTGCCGGAGGGGTGGCGGGTAGGTCGTTTGCTGCCCCAGCAGCTTTACCTACAAGCAAGCTACACTGGACGACTTCCCCAAAGACACACTTGCGTCATCTCCATAAACAGGCTTTGGGAGTGTTTACAAAGACTGCCTGCATCCGGCACAAAAAGGTCAAGTTCATATTTCAACCTTCCCTCCTTAGACTTCAACCTAGCAGCTCAGTGAATTGTGGATGAAAGTGGGATGTGACAGCCCCCTGCTCGATGGTCACTCTCTCAGGCCGAGGGACTCTTAGCCTCTCAGGACCAGGGGTAGCAAAAAACACTGTCTCGTAGTGGGATTGCTGCCTGCCGTCACCACCGTCAATGCATGTTCAAACCACCCGCCACTCCATCCTGGAACATGCACCTGTGTGCACTCACGCATGTGTGTGTGTGTGTGTGTGTGTGTGTGTGTGTGTGTGTGATAAAGTAGTCTCCCCTTACCCACAATTTCAATTACTCATGGTCCAAAAATATTAAATGGAAAATTCCAGAAATAGACAATTCATGAGCTTTACATTGTGCGCCATTCAGAGTAGTATAATGAAATCTAGCACCATCCTGCCCGGGATGTGAATCATCCCTCTGTCCAGCTGATCCCATCCCTTAGTCACTGAGTAGCCATCTCGGTTATCAGATTGACTATCATGGTATCACAGGGCTTGTGTTCAAGTGACCCTTATTTCACTTAATAGTGGCCCCAAAGCACAAAAGTAGTGATGCTGGCAATTCGGATATTCTCTTACTGTGCCTAATTTATAAATTAAACTTTCTTATTGGTATGCACGTATAGGGGAAAATATGGTATACATAGGGTTCTGTACCACCCAAGGTTTTAGGCATCCACGGGGGGTCTTGGAACATATCCCCTGAGGATAAGAGTGGGTGACTGAACTGGTCAGGACCAGCATTAGCGGCGAAATAGCTGTGTTGCTATTTAACCCATGTGCACACCCGGGATCGGGGACAGGCTGGCGTCACACACCCAGAAACGTGTCTCACATCGGGTTAACCAGCACGAGCGCAGCTCGTGGTCCATCACACAGCCTCTGCTTCCTGACCCTTGTGGTGTCTGTCAAACAAGCTGGTGGCCTGGAAGGCAGGCAGCCTTACCTTCCCGTCAGCGCCCAGCTCCACGCCTTCCAGGCCAATGATCTCTTTCAGGCTCACCGCTCCTGCTGACTGTCTCCCTCCATCCAATTTCAAATCCCTGGGGGGGGGACAAGCCAAGGATAAAAATGGTTCTGTTTGCACCCAAAGGAGCCACGGAGATGTCTCCTGACGGGACACTACAGTCACACTTGCAAAAATGACAGAGAGCCCTGCCGGATGAGACCCCCTCTTTGTCCCTCCTTCTCAGCGACACTCTGTGGGTAGGTAGTTCTACCCACTTTGAAATAAACGAAATCCGATTGAACAGAGAGCCTGAAGATGAGAGTCAGGCTCAGAAGCCAATGGATTACTGATGTCCCTTCCCGCTTGGCAAGGCCATTGGCTCTTAGCTGGTCAGCTAACCGGAAGCCAGGGGGAGACCAGGTCTCCCTGCAACCCCCTTATTAGATGGGAGAAAGAAATTCTTACCCTAAACAGTTCTCAGCTTTACTACTAGTAACGAAGGAATTAAGGCCACAATAGTCACCCCAGCTTCCTTGCCAGGCCACTTAGACAATGATTATCTTTCTATAAAAGAATAATCTCCGGTGTTAACAGCAAGCATTTATAGAGCACTTCACAATTTACAAAGACTTTCACACATCCTCCATTTCATTCTTTAAAATCATCCTATCAGACAGGCATTGCAATGATTATCCTATTTTACAGATAAGAAAAAAGAACCCAGAGCAGGCAGACAGCTCACCGAGGTCACCCTAACAGTGGGCTGTAGAGACCGGTTTTGCATCTAACACTGTATCTTGTGCAGCACGTGGCCTCGGGCTGGCTGTGCCTCTGCTCAGGGGTAACTGCTCACATTTTCATGGACAATCCCCCCGCTTACGGCAGTTCTCAGACTTTCGCTGCATGCTAGAATCACCTGGGAACTTTGACAAACTACAGGCTCAGAGATACTGCGGGTTCAGTTCCAGATCACCCCTATAATGCAAATATTGCGATAAAGCGAGTCACATGAATTTTTTGGTCTCCCAGTGCTTATAAAAGTTATGTTTACAGTATGCTGTAGTCCATTAAGTGTGAAATAGCATTATGTCTAAAAAAACAATGTACATACCTTAATTAAAAAATATTGCTAAAAAATGCTCACCATCATCTGACAATGCAAGGTTGCCACAAACCTTCAATTTGTGAAAAAAACCCCACAAAAACGCCGTATCTGTGAAGCACAACAAAACAAGGTATGCCTGTACTGTGTCTGGCTCCCATCCCCAGACATTCATTCTGATTCAGTTGGACGTCGGTGGCAGGAGTTTTAAACGCTCCCCAGGTGATTCCAAATTGCAGCTACGTTTGGAAGCTCTCTCTTCCAGCTTGGCTCTACCACACGGTGCTTATCAGTCAAACCCGCCCCAGGCTGGCAGTATCTTGCCGTGTGGGCTGGAGGGAGGCACCCCATTCAGGGGTGTCTCCTACAACCTAAGCAAGAATAAACAAAATGTAAAGGCAAGACTCTCCAGGCCAAAGGTGAAGGAATCGTGGAAAGAGAGAAAGGGAGCCGGGTGAGAGGTGGGGAAGAGACGAGAGGCCGCTCCTAAGGAGGAAAAAAAAAAGTATTCTCTCACTTTGTTGAGCAGCCATCCTTGTCTATGGGCGTCCCATGCGTGAACTGACTCCCTAATCCTATCTGATTAGTTTCCGTAAGAAACACCCAAGACCTGCATCTAGTAAGCACAATATTTTCTAAGGTAGTCTCCTTGGGAGGCCAAGGTCGTGTCAAGCTTAGGATTTCTCTGGAACCCCTTTTGGAATGAACACTAACGTCATGGAGAAAACAACAACAACAACAAAAAACAACCAACCCATTCCAGTCTTCAAACTTTACATGTATCTATACAGTGCGTGTGTATGTATGTGTGTTTGGGTGTGTATATATAATATTTTTATTTTATTTATTTATTTATCTTTTGTGCGGTACGCAGGCCTCTCACTGCTGTGGCCTCTCCCGTTGCGGAGCACAGGCTCCGGACGCGCAGGCTCAGTGGCCATGGCTCACGGGCCCAGCTGCTCCACAGCATGTGGGATCTTCCCGGACCGGGGCACGAACCCGTGTCCCCTGCATCGGCAGGCGGACTCTCAACCACTGCGCCACCAGGGAAGCCCTATAATATTTTTTAAAACCTTGAACACTTACTAGTTGAATCAGTGTCTCCCCACCTCAACTGACCAGATTTCACTGTAAATGACTTCAGGTATTCCAAACGTCAAACTCACCCCTTAAGGACAGTACCGAACAGGACAGTAACCCACAGAATTGCAAATACTTCGTTAGAAGGTGCAAATCACCCCCTCGAGAGCCCCTAAGATGTTCTGAGCAACAGAAGCGCTCTCGGGATGTGTCTGAGTTCTCCCGCAGGGGCCTCCTCTGCTGGGGCCACACCCACCGAGGGCTCTGAGGTCCAGGCTGATGTGAGTCATATCACTTTATGAACATGCCATGCCAACAGAGAGACCAGTTTTCCAGTTATTGGCCTCAAATCCAAAACTGGAAGGACCAGGTGGGCTGGAGCAGAGCAGGGCTCAGCAAGGCCACCAGAACCTCAGGACCTCAGGTACCCAGAGACCGCGTGCCCAGCTGCCTCACCTCCTACATGAGCCATCGGGGCAGCTCTCAAAAGACTTCCTCAAGCAATTAAGGATGGAGATGATGACTGCACCAGGGCAGCTAAAAAGGGAAATGCCTTCAGAGCAAGAACCCGACAAGACATGGAGGCAAAAATAGCAGTGGTGGGAAAGGATGGAGAGGCCCAACGGCGGAAGACCAGGGGCTGAGCTGGTACAAAGAAGCAGAGCCTGGCCTTTGGTTAAAGGACCCACGGCGTGCTTCTGCGGACTTACTGCTTTTCCAAGCCTAACCCATCAGGCACGTGCCTCAAATTCCCAGCTCCCAAAGAACTGTCTCCTTGTTTCCACTTCACCCAGATGGAGAATGTTATTTAGGACTGAAACTAATACAAAAGCAGGGAACATCTTTATGGGATGAGAAGACCAAAATAAATAAGGAGTATTAAAATAGGCCCCTATTAAGAGTGCTCCTGTTGAAAAAGAATAGATACATGTATATGTATAACTGAATCACCCTGCTGTACACCTGAAACTAATACAATATTGCTAGACAAATATGCTCCAATACAAAATACAGATTAAAAAACAAGAGCGCTCCTGGATGGAGAGCTGGCTACAGGCAGGTACAGAGTCTCAATCCATGTCTGCATCCTGTCTACTTGGTGTCTGATGTGTGAAGATGTTTAAAGAAGTGCTTACTGAACGGAGCTAGTCTGAGTCTTTGCTGGTCCATAAAGACAGCACAGAAGGTGGGTGGTTTTCCATCGTGCCCCTTTGCATCTGTCTCAGTTTGCTCCCAGGCTCACTGCTTCCCTGGGGCAGCTTTGCCTTTGCCTTTGCCAGCTGGCGCCTCGATACTGGATGCACACATCCCAGTTCGCAGAACCAAACCAGCCACCTTCACTCCACACTCTTCTTTTTCACTCCTCCCCCGTGGGAAATGGAGCCATAACAAAAGTTATACTTCTTGTGCACACATGAAATGCAAGACCCCTCTCTGTGAGATAGACCCCAACTCCCATTTAAAGGAACAGGGATTCTTAGACTGTCCAAGCACCTCCTGGACACTTTGGACCACACGGAAGAGAAAGCGTTGACGGGCAAAACTCCACTACCCGTGACTGCGGGCACTCATCTTTCGAGAATTACTGTGCCCTTCTGCTTCTTGCAGCCACCCTTCCCACTGGCGCTTCGCTTGTATCTTTCTACTTTCTAAATAAGTACGGCAGGCCGAGAAAGAAGATAAGCCAGGAGAATAGTGCATCCACCCTCACCGGCTACTGAGAAAACACACGCTGCTTATTATAGCCCAACAGCAACTCCCACAGCGAGGGAATCTCCTCCATCTGAGCTGTCCTGCAGGGCATCCACGAGCCCCATGTGGCAACGGAGCCCTTGCAGTGTGACCAGGTGACTGAGAAACTGAATTGTTAATTTTGGGTAATTTTAGTTAAAATTTAAATAGCCACATGTGGCGACTGGCCTGGACTAAGTCGTCAGCCTTTCCGCAGTGGCCTGGCCACTTTCTTCCCATTGCCTCTGGGGATGTCTCCATCCCAGGCCCCAGCTCACAGAAGAGACCCAGAGTGGGCGGAGGGACAGAAGCAGGACCCTGTGGATGGAGCCAGAGCACACCAATGAACGATGAGCGACGGTGCTCCCCAAGTTCACAGCATTTCAGGTCCTCTGTGCATCCTGGAGGGGAGAAGGGGGTGCCCAGTGATAATTAAGTCTGAATTTCCCTCCAGCCTTGTAGAAGGGAGTTGATATTATTTATATTACGTAAACTAAAAAAAAAAAAGAAGTGCTACATTTCTTGTACACCAAAGCTGGTGCACCTGTATTGGCTACACTCACATTTCAGAAACTTCACTGACCTGGTTATAAATATCATAACTGCTCTAGAAAATTGACTGCTTCCTGGTGGCAGTTGAGGGCACGCTTTTCCATTTTTTCTGCCTCAGATTCAGGAAGGGGTTGTTACTAACTTCGGGGCTGCCGTTTTGACGGCATTGAACTAAGAGTGCCCACGTACACACATCCACTTACACAGCCACGTGTGCACGGAAAATGAAACACATCACATCTATTTCCATAATGTCGGTCTCCTTTAACAGCTTTTGAATTGTATATATTGAGACTCTTAGGATATAAAAAATACTTCTTTCAAAAGAGACTGACAAACTTCTCGAGGTGCCTTAGCTAAGTGCTCTCCTAAGAGTTGCTGAAACGTATACAGTTGGCCCTCCGTATCCGCAGGTTCTGCATCCATGGATTCAACCAACCTCGGATTAAAAACATTTGGAAAAGAATTCCAGAAAGGTCCAAAAAGCAAAATTTGAATTTGCCCTATGCTGGTAACTACTGACGTAGCATCTACATTGTATTAGGTAGTCTAAGTAACCTAGAGATGATTCAAAGTATGCAAGAGGATGTGTGTAGGTTATATACAAATACTATGCCATTTTATATAAGGGACTTGAGCATCCGTGGATTCTGGTTCCACCGGGGGTCCTGGAACCAACTCCCCGTGGATACTGAGGGATGAGTACATCAACAAGAACCATATGAAATTACTGTCGTCTGTTTGACTTACATAAACTGTAACTTCACATCGTGACACCTAATTTACAGACAAAGTAACTGCTCAGGACTTACATTTAAGTGTCAAGCAAGCAAAAGACCCGTGGTCCTTGATGCCCCACTGTTTTGGGAGCCAAGGGTTGAAGTCAACCACAGAAGGGAATTCTGAATGGTGTTGCTGGTTCACCCAAAGAGAGTCGCCAGTGAGAAAAGAATTAAGCAGAAGTCCCAGAGGAGTAGTGATAAAATCTTGATGTTTTCTAAGATGATCCTTTTGAATTCTCATTAAAATGGTGTATGAAAATAGAAATATCTCTTTGGCTCAAATGCCAGCATTAACCCTCCAGTACCGAGAGGTTGAGCTGGCGAATAGAACTACAGCTGAAAGCAATTAAAAGCAAACTGAAGTTGGACTTTTCTATTTCTTTGAAAAGCCAAGAAGATTATCTTTTCCCAGATACCTCTAGAGGTCAAATATTAATTTATTTATGTTCTACCTCCTTCTGAAAATGGAATGAAGGCAAGTTCAAATACCAGATGTGGATATTGTCCAAAACTGTATGCATTAAGGTTTAAATGCTCAGAGACAAACATGGTCAGTCAGATCATAGGAGAAAATCTCATTTGGGCAGATGCACTAACAGACCACTAGTTAAGAAACTGGACAATGCAAAGGTCTGATTCCTTCTCTTCCACAGGCCTGGGTGATGCTACAGCTCCGACTTATTTAGGTACAAGAGCTCATTTCTCATTCTATTCAAGTCTGTTAACTTTTGCAGAGGCTGTAGGCAATAAACATGCTTTGAAAACTCAGCTCAAAGATTTTTTTTTACAACATGTGGCGGATGGGTTGGGGAGTGGATGGCAGCGGTTCAAGGGGGGATGGGGGAGCGGCTCGCAGAAGATTGCGGGGAGATTAAAACAGAAGATGAAAACGCATTTGGGGACACAGCCAATCAGCAGTTGTACCCTTAAGCAAGGAGCAGAAATGTAGGTTGGTTCTTTTTGGGGGTGTAAACCCATCCTTCACAGGACAGCACTGGAAGTCATTTTTAATGCAGCTCTCCTGAAAGCCTGTAGCTTCATGGCTGGAAACCCCCTGGACCTCTTAGCTTTGGCTCCCACGGCATATAGTGAATGTACATGATTTCACAGTTGTGAAGTCATCCGGTCCAAGCAGATGGCCAGTCTAGATATCATGGTGCCCAAAGGGGGTTACCCAGGTCGCTATTCATCACACAATGGCCAACTCCTGATTTCATCTTGTGTAACAGGCAAAATGATCTTACGTTTCCTTTTTTTAAAGCTCACTGAGCCATAATGCATGGAACTGATCAAATAAAATTCTCTATGAGATAACAAGAAATTCAAGCTACGGCCCTTTCCTTAGGGAGCAATGAACCAAAATTCCTCTTACTTAAAAAAGAAAAAAAAAAGATTCAAATACTTAACCCCTGGGAAGTAGATGGAACAAGTGTGTGTGTGATCAATTAACTAGTTTCCAGGGTTTTCTGCTTCGAAGGTGGGGATGGCCTTACTTCTGTCCCTAATCATTCCTCTCATGGAGCCCCAAAGTCAAGACCTTGGAATGCCAGCCCGCAGCTCCACTGGGCACTTGCTCATTAAAGAATCACAATAGGTTGAGCACTTTGATGTGTAAATAATTTAAAAGCCAGTTAATTGGGAATGACACATATACACTAATATGTATAAAACAGATAACTAATGAGAACCTGCCGTATAAAAAAATAAATAAAATAAAATTCAAAAAAAAAAGCCAGTTAAATATTAACAGGATTTGTGCGTCCTAAAAAAAAAAAGAGAGAGAGATTTGCTGTAAAGAAAGCAAAGCTTGAAAGCTGGATTAGGAAAGAAAATACCACTTGTGAGCTCATTTTAATTAAGAGATCATACGTCCACTGGAACTCAACCACACAGCATTTATCATAGTCTAAGTGGTCCTAACTGTCGCTTCTTCAGATACCGTACAGCTGCCATCTTGGATTGGGTCTGCTTCCTTGTATCAGAGCAGAACATTATAATATCACAGTTCAGTCGATGGAACAAGGCCCAGGAATGACAGGAAAAAGTGAAATCCAAGCAGCTTTTAGTCCAGAAGCCCAGCCCCTCTCACACTCAGCACTTCATTGATAAACCATCCCTCTACCCGGCTTTGGTAACTGGCAGACAATGAAGGGACCGTAACACAGCTTACACCAAAATCTTTGTCTAAAGGCAGCTCCTATAAACAGCGGGGTAATAGCATGATTCATCCATGAGCTCATTCCTGAATCTGTCTCTGTGTGGAAATATGCTTGGTGTGAGGAAAGAAACACAATTTGTGAATGTGCAATTTTCCACAACGAAAAGAGATGTTTTTTGGGAAAATGGGTGGGGAGGAAGGGGGGGATGGGCTGGGAGCCAGGCAGGCAGCATTTAGGCTTAGAGGCCCTCTCTAAAAATAGAAGAAGCTGTTCTCTGTGTCACCAAATGATCAACTCAGGAAATGGACCCAAGAGGATGACCTCATCTGAAATGCCCCAATGCCAAAAAGCTAAGGACATAAACACCATGTGGAAGCTGCTATTTTAAAACACGCCCCCTGAGATACCTTGTGCTCCACTGGGACGCCATTTTCTTCATCACATGGTCTCTGACACGTTTATAATAAAACTAACCCAGTGACTTTCAATCAGGTGTGGTTATCTGAATGGGTCTGTACCCACACACGTCTCAGAAACTGGTTTTTGCTGAAATCACTAGCTTGGTTATTTTACATAGCCTCGAATCACAGGTTAACTGGGTTCATTCCTAATTCCTTTTGTTTGGATCTGTACATACAGAAATGCTTACTGATGTCCGTATGTTTCAGGAAATAAGAACATGTGGGCACCCACGTCACTCCCCTTATGCACAGTCCTGGGGCTGGTCCTCAATACAATGCCTGCATCTCCCCCTCAGCAGTGGGTTGTTATCCAAAAGCTTATGAGTCGGCCCTCTGGAACTCAGAATGCACTTCCCACTGACACGATGTTATAAATGGCCATTAGCCCACACAATGCCCCTTTGGCCTACAATGTAACTGAACTAGCCCAAGAGTACCATCAAGAGCTGTGGTTGCAAGAGTAGCAGGTCAGAGGGGGTAAGAGGGCGAAGAAATAAGAGAAAGTTGGGCTTGTCTCGTGGTTTCCCGGTTTGGGGCTGACCCTCCATAACATTTTAAAAGAGGTCAAGTTTGCCTTACTTCCACCTCCCTCTCTGAGCCTCCTTTTCCTTCTCAGGATCCTTCCTTCCAAGCTGTTCCTATTTTTTCACAATTTCCTCTCGCTCTCTCTACTTCTGAACTCATAGATTCCTTTACAGCTCCCAGATTTTCCACTCCTGGTCCCATGGTGATGGCACAGCAGCCCAGAGGATGGGGTGAGGGCTGAGAGCCGGAGAAGGGGCCGTGGTCTTAGAGGTGTGGATGAGCTGTTGATCAAGTGGGGTTTGCCTACTTAGGAAAGTCCAGCATCTTGCTTGCGATTCATTTCGTAAGTGGAGGGTCGCCAAGCCAAACCACAAATCCACGCTAGAAAAGAGAAGGCAATGACTAATGTGGATAAAAGGCAACGAAGCTCAGACAGGCCTTGGCAACTGGTTGAGAGAAGAGGAGCTGGTTTAAGGCTGGGACTCTTCCCAGAAAATGGCATAATTTACAAGCTTAATCTGAGAAGAGTGTTTACAGCTATGGAAGGTTTGATGTTTCAGTTATAGTGAAAAAGGCAGGCAACATCTGTTCCTCTTCTCAGCAACCAGCTTCTAATCGCTTCTTTTGAAAGGTGGGGTTTGGCAGGGCCTCTTAGCACTAGCAAGAAAGATCAAAACAAAACAATCATCTTGTCATATTCCCTATAAGCCCATGCACTAGGGGGAAAAAAAAGACTGGAAGGAAATAGACCAACATGTTAATGATGCCTTTGAGGTGAGGCTCAGTAATTTTTAGTCTTCCTTTTATTTTTATGTACTTTCCAGACTTTAAAAAATAAGCATGTACCATTGAGGAAAACAACGTAAAGACCAAGTAAAAAAGCAGAACTGCAGATGAATCCCTTTTGTTTGCAGAAACACTCACTGGCTACCTCACCATGAACAGGAGTGAGATTTGCCATGTTGGGGCGCACCTAGAAAGACTGATCAAGCAGCTCTGTGACCAGACAAACATGTTACCAAAGTTAACATTGAATGAGTTTCTACTAACAGGCTGGTAGGGTGATCAGAGTGTTCATACCTAATTTTCTAGTTAATGTTCTCAGAATTCTGAGGTTGACATTATAGCCGATTTTATAGGTGAGTAAGCCTGGGACCAGAAAGGTTAGTTCATTTGCTGGGACCAAGGATCCTGTCCGAGCCAGCTCTCTCCCATGCCGATGGCTCCCTGGCTTCAGGGATGGATAAGGACTGTGGTTTCACTGATGGGGCCATGAGGGACAGAGTGGACACGAGTGGGCTTCTCATCCCCACTCCCGCTTTTCTGGAATAACTCTGATGTTAGGGGTTTTATTGACTGGTGTTCTGTGTAAACCTGTGTTAGAAGAACGGTTTTTTTCAGCGAAAAAAGAAAAAGTCTGCAAACCACAGGACTAGACAGTCTCCGAGTTCCTTCTAGCTCTAAAAGTCTATCTTCGGAGCTAAAAAGTGCCCCCTGTCAATGAGCTCACATGAACAGGCGTTAGCTGGCAAATGGTCCGTGCCGGATGTCCTTTAATGAATTAGCTGGGAGACACCCCGAGGAGAAGCTGCGATGCCCTTACGTCCAGGAAGGACTTCCACGCCCACGGAAGTGGCTTCTGCTCATCGAGCTCAGCCAGTAGGCCTGCTGTTTTGAAAGGCAATCCATCCCTGGTAACGATTCGTGGGACTGTGGGCTCAAGTGCTGGTTATTTGACAGGAGTGAGCACAGCCTGTAGCTCGTCTTCAATCTAAGCATGCCAGTAAATCCCGTCATCTTCCCAACTCGTGCACCTGAGCACAGACGGCCACACTGGGCCACAGAAAGGGCAGGGCAGTGAGGACCAGGTTGTGCACGTGCATGCACGTGGGTGGTGGTGAGAAGGACCAAGGCAGAGGCTTCGGTTCACCCCCCAGACGTGGAGAGGGGCTCCAGTGATGGGATGAAGGTCCCCCTGCCCAGCACTGACCTGGGAAAACGGCCCTCTAACGCTACGCTAGATTCAATCCAAAGTGTGTCCCTTGCCATAAGCGAAAGCAGGAAACGTGAAAGGAAAAATCACGTGTTGCTCTGCTCAAAATGGGGCTGTTACTTACACTGTGATCACATGATGCTGGTTCTGAGACGTTCCGGCAACCTGAGTTGACTGAGGGCCGGGTAAGCCAGCCGCTGAAAGCCAGGGAACTCTGAGGTTGACAGAGAATGTAGAAGCCAGGCGTGACCTCAGCAAAAGGCCTCGGCGCTCTGGGGTTTAACATGCAGGGTGCAGCATCTGTGAGTGACTCTGAAGGAGCACCGCGTGCCTGGCTGGTGGTGCCGTCCAGGCTGTGAGGCGGACGTGGGAGAGACACCTGGCGGGGCAGGTCGGGCTGGGGGACCTTGATGGGGCTCGGCACCTGCACGCGGGTGCAGCTGGAAGCCCTCTGTTGTCGTCACCGGGCTTAGCAACTTTCACTTCGGGTGTGACAGTGACTCGCAGGGAAGCAGGGTTCTGAGGTCCGTGTCAGAGCATCCTTGTTAGCACTGTCCAGGCCCTTCCTTCTGACTGTCCAGCACCACGTCTGTGGAGATGCTGCAGGGACGAGGTACCAGGCTGAGGGTTCCTGGGAAACAGCCCTTGCTCCTGTCGATGCAGAGGGTGTGGCCGTCATTTGCCGGGGCAGCGATGTATCTTCATAAAACTAGCCGCTTTTAATAGCCTGGGGACAGTCCTCAGAAACACCACTTCTACTCGTTCATTCAACAAGCATCACAGGAAGGAGTACTGTGCACTGAGCACTGTGGAGACGGCTGTTGGACTAGGACAGAGTCACGGCCTCAGGGGGGTGAGGACAAGCTACAAAGAGGTTAAATACCTGTGTGAGCGCTATGACAGGCCTAAGCAAAGGCCCCACAGAACATGAGTGGATTCCTGCGGGGCCTGGGAGGGGGGCGGTAGGACCTGGGGAGGGGTGCCTGAGCGAGCGGCCTGGAGGAGAGGTCCGGGTTTGGTCCCGGCTGGAGGGCTGCAGGTTGGTGGTGCTGCTTGTGGCTGAGCTCAGAGTCCTGGGGTTTAGTTATCCATGGAGTCCGATTAGAACGTGTCTCCTTTCAGGGAAGCATGGTGCGGGGAGGGAGGGGACCCTCTGAGGACCCTTCCTATGGATCCTCGCCTCCCATCGGTCACCCTCCCAGGGCTGATGCTGGGTTGGGGGTTGGAGTCCCTTGGTGGCCTCCCCAGGTCCAGTTCGGGGGCAGGTGGATTCTGCAGGGAGTCACAGTGGCAGAGGCCAAGGCTGGCTCACAAGTCCCAGGAAGGCTGAAAACTGCATTTCCCATACCCCCACGGGTGACCCCGGTTCTGGCATGGGAACACTCAGTGAAGCCGGGAGACAGAAGTGTGTAACACACGGGGAGATCAGGGCGTCTGTCGGGCATCAGGTGGAGGCATCAACAGCAGCGTTTCCATAGGAGGAGCCCCGGACTGGGCTGCATGTTTGTCCTGGCTGCACGGCCTCCCACTGGGCTGTTCCTGGGCGTCTATACTGGTTTCTCTGTCATTCCTGGACATTCTGTGAATTATCCTAACTCCACTCCCTCCCACCCCAACCGTCAACGATGATCCTGCTGTCTGAGTGTACCCGACCCTGCGCTCTGCCCCTCCATGCTCATCACCGCCCCTGTGGGTTCAGGCAACAGGCTCGACTCTGAAATCCTAAAGTGAAAGAGCGGGGACAATGGATAGTGATTAGAAGCATCTTACTTCATCTAATGGAAGACTTCCTGAAGTGTTGTGCATGAGCAAACTCTGTAGATCCAGTGCTATTTCAAGAAATAAAATAAGAAAGCTTATCAAGAAAGAAACAGGGCTTCCCTGGTGGCGCAGTGGTTGAGAGTCCGCCTGCCGATGCAGGGGACGCGGGTTCGTGCCCGGTCCGGAAGGATCCCACATGCCGCGGGGCGGCTGGGCCCGTGAGCCATGGCCGCTGAGCCTGCGCGTCCGGAGCCTGTGCTCCGCAACGGGAGGGGCCCCAACAGTGAGAGGCCCGCAAAAAAAAAAAGAAACAAAGCTCTTAATCGTCAAAAGCCCTGTCATCAAGCCTTTTGTAAAGTGAAGACATATCTGGTGCCGCGAATAATAATCCTCTAATGTAACTGTTCGGCACAGTTTCTCAAAGAGAAGCCTTTTCTATGCATAGTACGAAGACAGTAGAAGACCCTTACCTGTCCCGGAACTGCTTCCTGGTGGGCCTGTGGGGTGACCTGGGCGTGGCCGGGAAGGTCTGGGGAGACGTGAGCCAGCAGCCCATCAAGGTCGCGAGCCAGTGACGCCCACACACGGCCCGGGTGTCTGCACGGTGTCGACACCTGGAGAACGTGCCTACCCTCCCTGCCCCGCACCCCACCATATGCCTTCCTGTTCTACAGCTGACAAATACCCGCGTGGGAGAATTACACAGATGACTTTCCACCCAAGACTCCACCCAGAGATGCCTGGGGTTTGCGGAGGAGGAGCCCAGGCTGCAGTGTAAATGGGCACCCTCCAAAGCCACCACCCAGCACCATGGCCACCGGGTCCCCAGGAGGTGGTCTTCCTGCGGCACATGACAGAGCTCCGCGTCACCCAGGGCACATCTGTCAGCCAGTGAAGCCCGCGTGTCACTGGTCCTGAGCCAGCAAGCCCAGCCCCAAAGCAGTGATGCTGCAGGGAATCCACTGGGCATTAGCGCTTTCGGGATGGCCTCTGGGGGGGGGGGTCAGCTGGCGCCAAAGCAGCGCCTGCAGCCAGCCTGCCTGCCCTACCTCCTCCCTCTGCTACTGCAGCCATGCTTCCCTCTGCCCCAGACTCTGCACCTGTAAAATGATAACTGGAGAATCTGCCTTCTGAGGTTGTTGTGGAAGTTAAATGAGCAAATGTTTATAAAGCTCTCAGAACAGTGCCTGGAACACTGGAAGCATTATTTACCTTTCAGCTTATGTTATTACCTGCATTTGTTATGTTCACGCAATATTTGACTACACAATCAGCTAATCCTAAGGAAATACGCTCTTTTCTCAGATAGCTGTACCCGTAAATCAGGGCAGGGAAGGACAGTTTGGAGACTGCTGTAGTTGGTAAGCAATCAGAGGGTGCTTCAAGCAGAAGCTCTGGAAATCACTTGGTGAGTAAGCCCATTGTCAGCTTTGTATAAATGTGGTAGCCTGCAAAATGACCCCGAACAGCTCACACTGTTCTCAACTCTGGGTTGCTTTAGTACCTATCCTTTTAGCCCATACCAGAATAGAATGTACCAAATAAGACTGCAGAACGTCACTAGATCCGTACATTTAAAAACCTGCACAGAGAATAATTATTCAGATGTGAGGTCTAAAGGCAGCTCATGGTTGGTGGATGGGGAACGTGACAAACCTCCCCATTGGACAGTGAGGCAACTGAGACCCCAGGGAAGGCTTGGTGGTGGGTCTGTGACAGTGACGTCCCAGGACCAGGCCTCTCAGCACAGCTCCCTTCTTTCTGTCCCCACTCCTTCCCCTCCCCTCACTACACAGGCCTGAACCCTGCAGTGTCCTCAGCAATGGGATTACAGCTGCGATGGCGCCTTATGGAATTCTCTCAACAGGTCAGGCATTATAGAGACCCTGCCCGGAAGTTCATGAGCCAGAGTGGCCTCGAACATCCTTGCAAGTCAATGCTGAGGCTGGAATATCCTTCCCACCTCTCTGACACCTCACACTTGCAATCTAGCTGAAGCGCCACCTTCTGTGGGGGGCACTCCCCGATCCCTCTGTCCGAATTCACCCAACTCTTCCCTCTGTGCTCCAGCTGTACATTGCGCAGGACTCAACTGTTTGCTCTTCGGCTTGACGGTTAGTTTGTTTACCCGCTTGTTTCTGTCTCCTACCATTAGACGGTGAGCTCTATGGGAAAAGAGGCATTTTCTTGTTCACCACTGTATACCTGGATACTGCCTAGAACACAGTAGGTTCAACAGACTTCATGCGGTGAATGAATGAAGTCTGCTGTGCAGTGTTAGCACCTGAATGTCTACATGGAAGGCGGGCAGGGATGGCAATGTACTTGGAGGTGTAGGCGGGGCTGAAGAGACTTTACAGAGCAAACATCTGGCTTTTACTGAAGATTGTAGATTTATTGTAAACATGGATGTTGATAAAGATTTGGGGGCAAAGCACTCTCTAGCGCCTCTTTGGGGCTCCCCAGTTGTCTTGGTCTGGCAGTTCACATGTCTGGCTTCCTTGTTCAATAATAAGCTCCTGGAGAACAGGTCTTACTCACCCCTGCACCCTCCCAGCCTCCAGGAGGGCCTCACACTCACTAGGGGCAGAAGAAATGACCAAATGCATGAATGCAAGAATGAATGGATGGATGGTAAAACCTCTCCTAACACTGTCCTGTCCGCTTTGGTCACCTGATGTTGGGAGCCAAAATAAGTATTCAGTTCAGTTTAAAGCCAAGTACAAAGCTTTGGGGTCAGGGTGGCAGGGAGGGTGAACCAAGATATGAGGGAAGGACTTGGGAAGCTCCAGCACAGCAAGAGAAGCCAGAAAACAAAACCGGAAAGAGATAAGGCCATCCTGATAGATGCTTTCCATGTAAGGGAGGTTCAAGTACACAGTGGATGAACTTTTGAGTTTCCTGTTTTTAAAACTTTCTTATGGTGAAGTTGAAACTGTACATTGTCCCCTTCAGCGGGGGGTTTGTGCTTATCTGGAATAATCTGGCACATGTGGCCTAGTCCACATGCGTGTGTAAGGACAACGGAAACACGGGAGCTGGAAACCACAATGTCAGCAGGCCAGGGTGGCCAGAGTCCTGAGCTCTGGCGCTGCTGGGTTTGCTGTCAGTGTGAGTCTCATCCCCCCGTGGCCCCAGAGGCCTGAGCTATGATGCACGGAGGCCATACCATGTCATCTCTAGAGCCCTTTCCAGCCCTGAAATTCTAAGACTCATGCCCTGGCCACAGAGAGAACTTTAGCATAAAAGCAAAGGAATTTTCCACAGTGGAAAGGCATTAGTTACTATGTACACAGACTATCTTACTTTAAAATATATATGTGTATAATTTACTAGGATAAATATTTTTTATTATTTGAACACAGCTGTTTCCCAATAATTAGTTTGAAAAACTCATAATTATGATGCGGCAGATATGCATAAATAGGATGTCTGCTCATTAAAAAAGTTTAAAAAGCAGAATGCTTTTCCTTTTACATTTTTAAAATTGAAGTATAGTTCATTTACAATATTGTGTTACCTTCAGGTATACAGCAAAGTGATTCAGTTATATATATATATATATATATATATATTCTTTTCCCGATTCTTTTCCATTATAGGTTATTAGAAGACGTTGAACATAGTTCCCTGTGCTATACAGTAGGTCTTTGTTGTTTATCTATTTGATACGTAAGAAGAATGCTTCTTAACCCTGCCACTAATTTACAATATTTTGAATTCTGTTCAGAGTTTCTTATGTGAGAACTTAAGGAGGATATGCTGCAGAAATAGGCATGCTCTTTTCTCTGTTAGGTATTATGAAGGACCCGATTATGTGTTTTGTTACAGAAAATTAACCCTTCTGCACCATGGTTTCCTCATCTACAAAATTTGAAGAATTAGTGTGTTTGAGTTTATTCATGTCTAGGATGTAAAAGGTTATGTCCTGTGATCCCACACCCTGGTTTTGCTTCTCTATCTGGAGCCATCGGGCAGAATAGCTGACACATCCTATGATATATCCTCCTGAAACCCACGAGGGCTTCCCAGCAGTGGGGAGGAGACCTGGGCTCTGACAGGCCGCATTTCCCTGCATCCTGGCTGCCAGCTAGCACGTCCCTGAGGTGTTCAAAATGTGGAGGGCCACTTATTTCCACAAGGATGTCAAACAGAGATACTCTGGGTGATCTCTTCCCAGGTAATTTTACTTACAACGCATCCCTATGGGCTTCGCATAAAATGCAGTGATCTTCAAATTAACGGCACAGGTAGTAACCTTCCACCCTCGTTCTAGAGAGGACCAAGCACAGGCTCACAGAAGGTAAGTGATTTGCCCAAGTGAAAAACTGTTAAGTCTCTAAGTTCTCCACACGAAGCCCCGCATTTCTTTTGCTGTAAGAAATCCGGGTACCCCACCTGCCTCTGTGTGCCAGGCGCTGTGCTGGATCCCAGGCACCCAGCGAGCCTCAGTTAACTTCTGGGAGGCGGTTATCATAAAAGCCCCACTGCACAGACAGGTTTCTGTGAATACAGAGTTTGTCTCACCTGTTGGCCAGAGAGAGTCACGGGAAGCCCTAGGCTGGACAGACTCAGGTTCAAATTCCCGTTCTGACAAAATATATAAAGAACTCAAACAATCCAACCACAAAAAAAAAACCTGATTAAAATGGGCAGAGGATATGAATAGACATTTTCCCAAAGACATACAGATGGCCAACAGGCACATGAAAATGTGCTCAACATCACTAATTACTAGGGAAATGCAAATCAAAAGCAAAATGAGATATCACCTCATACCTGTTATAACAGCTATTATCAAAAATACAAGGAATAACAAATGTTGGAGAGGATTGGAGAAAAGAGAACCCTTGCCTTTTCCACTGTTGGTGGAAATGTAAACTGGTGCAGCCACCATGGAAAACTGTATGGAGGTTCCCAAAAATATTAAGAATAGAACTACCATATGACCCAGCAATTACACTTCTGGGTATTATCTGAAGAACATGAAAATGTTAATTCAAAAAGATATATGCACTCCTATGTTCACTGCAGCATTACGTATAATAGCCAAGATATGCAAGCAACCTAAACGTCCAATGATGGACGAACGGATAAAGACATGGCACCTATATGCGCGTACGCGCACACACGAATACTATTCAGTCATAAAAAACCCTGTGATTTGTGACAACATGAGTGAACCTTGAAGTTATTAGGCCAAGTGAAATAAGTCAGATGGAGAGAGACAAATATCATATGACTTCACTCATATGTGGAATCAAAACGAAACAAAACAAATGAACAAACAAAATAAAACAAAAACAAACTCATAGCTACAGAGATCAGACTAGTGGTTACCAGAGGAGGAGGTGGCTGGGGGGGTGATGGAAATGGGTAAAGGGGGAGAAATGTATGGATGGTGACTAGACTCATGGGGGTGATCACTCAGATATTGAACTGTAATGCTGCACACCTGAAATTTATTTTTTAAAAATTCCCATTCTGGCCCAAAGTTGATGTTTGAGACGTTAAGTCTTGAGGATCAGTGGTTTTATCTATAAAATGGAGATAAGCACTTGGATACCATAGTGAGGGGACCCCAGGACTTGGAAATAAGATCATCTTTCAAGAATGAAACTAACACGAACACTTCAAAGATGAAAATATGGAGAAGCCAGATTGTGTTAAAGAAACAGAATGAGTCCTTGGATAGGAAGACTTGGCAGTCACCTGACTGAATACTCTTAGCCATTATTAAAGGTGGTTATTAATCATATGTGAAATTTTTATGTGTCTTCCTTCTTGGTTGTAAGTTCCAGGAGGGCAGGAACCAGATCCATCTTTCCCTACCTTTACCTCCAGGACCTAGTCACACAGTAAGCCCTCAATAAATGAATACATGGAACATAGCTAAGGACAGAATACATTCATCAGAAAGGTGAGTACAGAAAGCCCGGAAAAATAAGGCTGGCGCCACAGTATCCAGGCAGGTCCTCGCTGTGAGAAGATGTACTTGCAGACAGACTGATGATTCAGATCTCCTGGAAGTGCACTTACAGGCTAGTCACACTCAAACGTTCTGAGCCCTGGGGCCATTACTTGTAATTAGATCAATGAACTGGCCTTCTGGGTCACACATAGGTCTGTGAGCTGGTACAAGCTACTGACCCAAGAAATAAGCCTGCTCTCAGGGTGGCCAGACCCAGGACCACAGCAGGTTGAAAAGATAAAGAAAACCTTTCTTTTTTCCCCCTCTACTCAGTAGAGTAGAAGTCTCTTAAGGGCAGCCCGCTGGCCACACCCAGATGGTCCTACAAACCTCAGAGCTGCAGGACTTGCTGTTACATGTTTTAGAGCACCTACTTTGCAGGGTTGTCGTGAGAAGGCAGATAATGAAGAGGACTGGCACAAAGTAAGTGCTCAATAAACAGTAAGATTATTATTGCTTTTTAAGGCACACATCTAATAAATGACTGAGTCAGCATTCCATGAATAAAGATGCCCGACGTTCTGTCCCATGGAACTTACAGTGTAGAGTAAAAATAAGGACCACGGTGAGTTTAACAGGCTGAAAGTCTGACAGGTCTGCAGGGGGGAAGGGAAAGTCATGGTGAATGGGGATGACCAGGCAGAGCCCATGGAAGGTGGTGGGAGAGGAATAAATGGCAGTGTTCGGGTGTCATTGTTGCAATGACCAGAGGGCAATACCAGCATTTAGTTTGCAGAAACCAGAGCTGACATCTCACAATGCTTCCGGCATCCTACGCAGGGAACCATCCTGCCCTAAATACCAGCAGCTCCCTGACCACAAATAGCGGATGCAGTGACCAGGTGAGGGGGCAAAGGAGTCAGATTCAGATGGAGAAACAGCACAGAGTTCGGGGATGTGGAATGAGGAGGGGGGGCTTTGCCAGGTCAGAGCCTCACTTACTTCTTTTTAGAACAAAGAAGGGGCTTGTTGACCTACAGCAGTGTGCAGTCCTCCGGCCTGTGGCGAATCACACAGGTCTGTTCCTGATACCACTTTGCTTTGTGCAGCTTGCTGGTCAGTGTACAGCTGCAAGCCCACAACGCAAGGAGGCAGGATGGCCACGTTGGTTTGTCTGATTCCTTTCCTGAGCTGCCTTTCTCCAAAAGTCGATGAGGCCCTGAGAGATGGGTGGGCCCCAGATTGCTCTTGCTTTACAGAATTGTAAGAGGTGACAAAATGCACGTTTAGAAACAGCAGGCAATATGGTAAGGGCACACATGCGCGCGTACACACACACGCACACGCACACACACACCAATAACAGGGAAGCTTCCTGGCTGAAAAGAAAGTGGAACTTTTTCTTCTTTCAAGTTTACAAATACCAAATTTGCAGTGTCAAAGCAAAACAAGTTCTTTGAAATGGAAAGGGTGGTCACATTATACACATGGTGTCAGAAGTTTTCACCCAGAGAACTACAAAGCAAGCATGCATATACATACCCAACTTGGGCACTGTCGCGATACGGCAGCACTGAAAATATACTACAGAAGGATCTTCTGCCACTGATAAGGACTATTCTAAAAAAAAAAAAAAAAAGAACAAATAACAAACATACTAAATGCAAAGCCTCAAATAAATTTAAAAAATCTATAGCAATTAAGCATTCACGGATTTCACAGCAGTATTTGCGCACTCCCGCCACCTCCTCTGACAGATGGTATTCCGCTCCCCTTGCAAAATGCAACCTCAGCACAGCACAATTACACTGCCTCTCCTCATCCGAATTTTAACATGGTGAGACTCTGGTGAGGGTCTCCAAGGAGCACATGTGAATCCATTCTCTGGTGAGAGAGGCTGGCTGTGGGCCGCATGTATTATACAAGACGGAGCAGACGGAGCTATGGGTCCGGGGTGCCCAATGCTGGGTGAACAGTCATGCCACATTTAAACCATCAATTTCTACTTTGCAGTAAACAATGCAAGAGCAATAGTGCCAGAAACCATGAGCAGGAAAGACACTCAGATGCCACTGTGATCATTAGGGTTTTTCATATGCTGGCAGCGTGTTAGGTTCTGAGAATAACCGAGGGAAAAATTACATAATCAGTCTTAGCCTCCATTCCTGCTATAAAGATACTACTGGAAACAGTTCTCCATGACGCCCTTATGCAATCAAAGGCACTTAAGAAAACGTTAAAAAAAAAACCTCTCAAAAGTACTTATCTTGGCATCTGAGAATAACTTGCCAAAGAGAACTGCTGATGAAAAATTGGAGAAAAAGTGGAGGAGATTAAAAACCAAGATCCTTTAGCACAACAGTAACACACATCAGATATGGAGCTTACTGACTTTTGTCATCTTTTCCCTCAATAATTATAAAAATAAAACCAGGGGAAAAAAGCAGTAGTACTAACAGCATCAAGGTTTGGGTATTCTGACCTTGTGTTAAATTAATATCTGACCTATGATATTAAATTGCTTACATGCTCAGGATTAAGTCAGCTTCTCTGGCAGGCAAACCAGGCCCTTTGTTTTCTGGCTCTTTCTGTCTCTCTGGTCTCAACACACATGATATTTGCCTCTGCATTTTATCACTCATCCATGCTAAAGTACTTGCAGTACCCCACCTTCAAAAAATGTTTTTCATAAGGTCCCTGGTGGGGACTTTTCTTTTTGGCTGTGTGGCATGCATGCAGGATCCTAGTTCCCTGACCAGGGATCAAACCTGTGCCCCCTGCAGTGGAAGCACGGAGTCTTAGCCACTGGACAGCCAGGGAAGTCCCCACCCATACCTTAAAAAAAACCTGTTGTTTCATATCTCTGTCCTTTGCATGCTATTTCTTCTGACTGTTGTGTCTTACTAGGTACGCTGGATGAACTCCTATTTAATCTTCAAAACCCAGCTCACGAGTCACCTCCCCAGGAAGCATTTCCTCCCCTTTCACTGAGTTACTCATTCTCTTTAGGGTGCTGCCTCTACTCCTTATTTCCACTTCCAGGAGCACCCTGGTCATGAAGTGCTGCTAAACATTTGCTGCTCTCTTCTAGAGGACGAGTTGAGGGTTTCGTACACGGAAGCCCCTCCAGAAACACAGTCTGGGCAAGGTTGGGCTTCAGAGCAGTACCTGAGTACCCATCCCTGGGAAGGCAGGACCAAAGCTACATTCCAAGCTTCAAATACCAGCTCTGTCACCTTTGTATAACCTCAAGCAGCCCACTAATTCTTTAGTTTCCTCATCTAAAACAACGGGATAAAGTGAGTAGATATCTTATTGGAATGTTGTAAAGAGCAAATGAGTCCCTATATGGGAGAGCCCTCAGAACAGTGCCAATAATACACGCTCAATAAATATTCATGATATTTTACTGGGAACTGCCTTCTTGGGTTGAGGTAAGTTTTCCCACCAGAGTTTGTGGATTCAGAACCTCTTCAGACCTCTGTGCTAAAATACACAGGCCTGCTAAAGGTGAAAGGTCGAGAAAGGACAGCTGAAGGCCGACACGTGTGGCCTGTCACAAAGGTGTAACACGTACACAGAGGCACTGCTTCCAACCCTTTGGCCCTGTGCTGACAGTGTCTGACCAGGCAATGTCTAACGCCATCCAGGATCCTTCAGTGTTCTCTCTTATGCCAAAAACTGGCTTCTTGTTCTATTCCCAGAACCCTGCGGGGTCTCTGTTGGCTGTGGGAAGTTTTCATCTCTTCCAGGTAGAATATTCTATTATAGCAATGATATTCACTTAAGGACATTAAAAACATGCAAAGAACTTCGAAAGTCAGAGCAAAGAAAATCACAGTTGCAACAATGGTGGGTGAGTACACTGATACATGAACACAGCCCAGGAGCGTCCACCAGCCAGGGGTGCATGTTGGGTACTGGACACACATGTGGAGACGTATTCTCAAATTCTGTATTTCATTCCCTCCATGCCCAAGAAGCAAGAGAGAGCATACTTTAAAATGCTGGTATTGTGGTTTCAATCGTGTTCCCCCAAAATACGTATTGAAGTCCTAATCTCTAGAATGTGTGGATGTGGCCTTATTTGGAAATAGGGTCATTGTGGATGTGATCACTTAGGAAGAGGCCATAATATGTTAGGGTGGGCCTTAGATCCAATGACTGGATTTCATAAGGAGAGAGATTTGGAGATTTCTAGAAGAATACAGAGAGAAGAAGGCCACGTGGTGACAGAGGCAGGCATTGGAGTTAGTCTTCTCAGCATGACTGCCAATGCCGCCACCACTTCCACGACCACTTCCATTAGTGCTAATGTTACTATGACGACAGTGCAGGCCTCCACTGCCTGCTAAGGTGTACCTTATCCTACAATCCAGGGAGGGGTGGAAGATTCCTGAGAAACAAGTTATAGGATCTTCCTCTCCTCCTCCCTCCCTTCCACAAATATTTTTGGAGCACCCACTCATGCCAGACATGGTGCTAGGTGCTGGGGACCCGCTGATGCATGACACAGACAAGGGCTCATCCTCACAAAGCTTCTGGTTGTTGGGTGGGAGGTAGTTATGCAGGGGTGTCAGTTCTCTGACTGGGGACTAGAGGGCGCTATCGCACATCGGAGGGACAGTTAATCTAGCTTGAGGGAAGCTAGGTGGGCTTCCTGGAGGAAGTGATGGCTAAACTGAGACCTTGGGGAGAAGGAACAACAGGCTACAAGGAGAAGATACGTTGGCAGAGGGATTGGTATGAGTCAAGGCTGGGAGGAGGAGTGGAAGGCCTATCTGAGGAACACAGGTGCTGTAAAACTCTTCACTGACTTCCCTTGCCTAACCCATCAGGGTCTCCACTCCCCTCCATAAATCACTTTGACCAACACTCACGGCACACCCAAAGCTCAGGCTGGTAGGCTGCTCTCTAGAACACCCACACTGAGTCGTATACTTGCTAAGATCAGGTCTGGATGCCCTCCACCTGTTTCTGCCAGTTGTATTTGTTAGTTATACTTTGTTCATTAAAGATTGCACAAACTAATGCCATGTGAAAGTCAAAAAAAGGAGAAACGCTGTTTCTATAAAAAGTAACACTGAGTGCTTTAAAATGTTTTCAAACAAGGCAAATCACTAAAACAAAAACAAAAACAAAAAAAACCCTGCAGTTGAAATAGGTATGGGCAAGACGTCTATAAAAGATAAGAAAGAATTGTAAAAATCCAAAAGGATTCTACACTTAGTTTCTTGGGTCACTTTAAAGAAGTTCAATCTGGACGTGGAAGCAACAGGTGGGAACGATGATAGTGTGAGGTCAGTGACACAGACAGTCTGCTCCATGAGCCCCAAAGGCAAAGAAAGACCTGGCATCACAAACCCGTGGAATGGGCGATCGCCAACAAGCCCGAAATGAAAGCGTGGTGTTTGAACTACGTATGTCATTTCTGTGGGTATTTTTTCCAGCATTTACTAACCTCTTTCCTTGACCAAGCGATTACTGTAAATAATTCAGCAGAGCTGGACCTGGGGCTCAGGGGGCCGGGGGTGGTTAGGATGGCGATGGTGACAGAGCCTCGGCTGGGTGAGTGCCCCCAAGGGTGGGGAGTGCAGTGAGGAGAGGGGGACAGGGAGAGGACAGGCAGCAGAGCGCACGACTGCAGTGAGAGAGAGACTGAGGGAGTGTGGAGTTTGCCAGGGCTGCCGTAACAAGGTGCCATGCACCTAGCTCTGTGGCAACGGCTCCCACAACAGAAATCAATCATCTCAGGCTTCCAGAGGCCAAGGTGTGGAGGGCCAGATTCTCTTTCTGAGGGCAGGACCTGTTCCTGGCACCTATCCCAGCTTCTGGGAGCCCCTTGGCTTAGAGCAGCATAACCCCAGCCCTCACAAGGCCGCATGGCGTCTCCCCATGTGCATGTCTGTCTCCTAGTTTCCCCCTTTTATAGGGACACCAGTGATTAGATCAGGGGCCACCTTGCTCCAGCACAATCTCATCTTTTTTTTTTTTTTTTAACATCTTTATTGGAGTATAATTGCTTTAAAATAGTGTGTTAGTTTCTGCTTTATAACAAAATGAATCAGCTATACATATACATATATCCTCATATCCCCTCCGTCTTGCGTCTCCCTCCCACCCTCCCTATCTCACCCCTCTAGGTGGTCACAAAGCACCGAGCTGATCTCCCTGTGCTATGTAGCTGCTTCCCACTAGCTATCTATTTTATGTTTGGTAGTGTGTATATGTCCACGCCACTCTCTTACTTTGTCCCAGCTTACCCTTCCCCCTCCCCGTGTCCTCAAGTCTATTCTCTATGTCTGCGCCTTTATTCCTGTCCCACCCGTAGGTTCTTCAGAACCTTTCTTTTTTAGATTCCATATATGTGTGTTAGCATACAGTATTTGTTTTTCTCTTTCTGACTTACTCTGTATGACTGGACTCTAGGTCCATCCACCTCACTACAAATATCTCAATTTCGTTTCTTTTTATGGCTGAGTAATATTCCATTGTATATATGTGCCACATCTTCTTTATCCGTTCATCTGTCGATGGACGCTTAGGTTGCTTCCATGTCCTGGCTGTTGTAAATAGAGCTGCAATGAACATTTTGGTACATGACTCTTTTTGAATTATGGCTTTCTCCGGGTATATGCCCAGTAGTGGGATTGCTGGGTCATATGGTAGTTCTATTTTTAGTTTTTTAAGGAAGCTCCATACTGTTCTCCACAGTGGCTGTATCAATTTACATTCCCACCAACAGTGCAAGAGGGTTCCCTTTTCTCCACACCCTCCCCAGCATTTACTGTTTGTAGATTTTTTGATGATGGCCATTCTGACTGGTGTGAGATGATATCTCACTGTAGTTTTGATTTGCATTTCTCTAATGATTAGTGATGTTGAGCATCCTTTCATGTGTTTGTTGGCAATCTGTATATCTTCTTTGGAGAAATGTCTCTAGGTCTTCTGCCCATTTTTGGATTGGGTTGTTTGTTTTTTTGATATTGAGCTGCATGAGCTGCTTGTAAATTTTGGAGATAAATCCTTTATCAGTTGCTTCGTTTGCAAATATTTTCTCCCATCCTGAGGGTTGCCTTTTCGTCTTGTTTATGGTTTCCTTTGCTGCAGCGCAATCTCATCTTAACCAGTTAATTACATCTGCCACGACTCTATTTCCAAATAAGGTCTCATGATGAGGTACAGCGGGCTGGGGCTCAGCATAAGAATTTTGGGGGGATACCATCCAGCCCATAGCAGGGAGGTAGGAAGGAGGAAAACAAGCTGAGCGTGGTGTCACAGAGGTTAGAAGTCCCCTCTGAAGCCCTCTCATCCTTGCTCTTCCAGGACAGCACTGGTCCTAAGTGTGTCCTAAGCGTGGCCCCAGCCCTGCCCATCTACTGGCCCTAATGATGGTTTTCTTCTCAAGACTGCTGTGGACCACTGGTGGGGACCAAGGTCTGGACTCCCCCCGGCTCCCAGGCCCTCTCGTCAAGCAGAGAGTCAAAACTGAACCACCAAGGGAAGGTTCTCTCCAACCTCTCAACCTTTTTTTTTCTGTGTCTCATTTTATTTCCTGTAAATCAAACTGGTTGAAAAGAAGCAACAAGAATTCCCAGGCCGAGCGCTTTTCTGCACAGTGCATCGCACAGGAGAAGCACCAAGCACAGTCGCTTATGACTGAAAATAATTTCTCTCAAAAGCCTCATGCAAGGTCACAGAAAAAGCCAGCATACCCTCCGTGCTCCTTAAAGAGGTACAGATAATAAAACCGTAATAAACCCTGCGTATGGTTTACCTGCGTACGGACCCCGGGTCTACAGCCCAGGCCCTCCTTCCCACTGCGGCACCAGGGAAGAAGCAGAGGAAAGTCAATGGGGCAGCCATGTTTGAGAGCAGCTCTGGGGGCCACTTCGGTGACAGAACAGGCTGTGCCCAGGAGTCTCGGTGAGGTGTGGGGGTTATTAAGGCTCCTTCAAGTCTATCCACTCGCTGTCCTTCAGGACTGAGGTTTTGCTGACAACTGGTTAGAAACACCGATGATGTTACTGATGAAGATGCTTCCCTGCCAGCCTCCTGCTGCTGGGGGGACGGAGGGTTCTAGTCTTTTAATAAAGAACAAAAGTTCTGGGGGTGGGGGGCGGTTCCCTGGTGGCCTAGTGGTTAGGATTCTGGGCTTTCACTGCTGTGGCCTGGGTTCAATCCCTGGTCCGGGAACTGAGATCCTATAAGCCGCGTGGCGCAGCCAAAAAGGAAAAAAACAAAAGTACTGGGAGTAGAAATGCGCGCTTGGGAAGAAGCAGATGTTTCAGGGAACCTCACAGAAGATGCCCGACATCTATCGAATTGGATGGAGAGAGAAAAGGCGATGACATATTTCTTCTTTCTAGAAGGCCCGTCCAGAGTTGGTAACTAGCTGTTTTGTTTTTTGGAATGTGCCACTTCCTCCAACTCATTTTTCAAACTAAACTAAGCTGACAGATCGGAACTGATGAGATGACAAACGAGGTTGTAATTTAGTTATGACCCATTCGCCCACTTCCCTCCAAAATTTTCAATACAAAAATGAAAGGCTACAACTTGACTTCAGTTACTGCACTTTTTTTTTTTTTAACTATCTTACTTTACATAGTAGATAAAAGCTGCGGGAATCTTTTATATTTTTGTTTTTCCTACTGAGTTCACCCTTTAAAGAGACAGCCCTCGAGCTCGATGCTCTGTCCATTATCTGAAATCTTTTTAAGTCTCTGAAAACTCCTGTCAAGGGATGAGACAGACCAGTCCACTCACTGCAAAGAGCACTTCTCTGCCTGTTCAGAACGCAGTGATTCTCACGGCAGACCCAGGAGGGGGCACTTCCGGTGCAAGTGGCAGCCACCGCTTGTGCTCAAGGCAGACATTCGAAAACCAGATGACTTCAAAAGGATGCAAAGTAATGCCTGAGGGCGGGTGATGTCCACTTGAAACCAGAGCTCTTGTCTTCCACTGTTCTCAAAGACAAACGCCCAGAGGAAAGGTCCTGTCCTAACAGGACCATGAGGGTCACCAGACATAATGTGTCTTTGGCCGGTGGCTAGTCTTCAGTCTTCACGCTCATCTTCCATTCTGATGACCCAGATCTACCTGGTCTACCTGGCCAGCAACCAGCTCTCTGTTGGCACTAGCTAGCCTCATAATGGTTGTCATTTTCAAGGGTGTCTCCTCCTCGAGGGCCGAGATCTGCCTTTACTTCCGGTTAACCCAGGAGACTCGGGGGCCCCCGGTGCCCTCTGTGAAGATGCAGATCACTGTGAATGGTGACTGGCTCTTCTCTACTAACCAAGCGGCAGTTCCCAGTCCCCAACCACCATCCTCAGGATGTTCAATGGCCCCCTCCAGACGCTAAGGCAGCGGGTCCTGGACCCCTCTCTGTCATGACAAAGGGTTTGCTTATACATGTGTGAACAGTTTTTGAAAGAACTCAGGTCATTTCTGAACTTCGTATCAAAATTAATTCACTTTTAGAAGACAATACACTATACACACCCCCCCTCTAATTTTCTATAAGAATAAGGTTACCAAAGAAGATCTATGGGACTTCCTTGGTGGTCCAGGGGTGAAGACTTCGCCTTCCAATGCAAGGCGTGCGGTTCGATCCCTGGTCGGGGAGCTGAGATCCCACGTGCCTCGGGGCCAAAAAACCAAGGCATAGAACAGAGGCAGTATTGTAACAAATTCAATAAAGACTTAAAAAAAAAAAAAGAAGAAGACCTGTGATGCTTGCCCTTGATTTTTGGTTGGCCAGAGTTCTCCTGATCAAAGCCAAGCCAGAGCACGTCAGTCGTCTGCCTAGCACCCTCCATAGCTCCCATCTGACTCACGGTGAAAGCGGACATCTTCACGATTCACCCTCCCAGGACTCCTCAGGGTGCACCTCTCCCTCCTCTCTCCCTCTCTTCCACCCACACGGCTTTCCTATGGTTCCCCAGGCACAGCCCTTGCGTTCCGGCCTCAGCACCTCTGCAACTGCTGTTCCATCTACCTTGAACGCTCTTCCCCGCTGGGACCACACGGGGCTGGCTCCCTCACCTCCTCCCCACGTCTGCTCAAAGGTCTCTCCATCAGTGGAGTCTTGCCCCGGCACATGCCCCGCCCCCACCTCAGCAGCTTCAGTTTTCCTCCAGAGCACATCTATCCCATCTCTGATAAGACACACTTACTTGTCTATATCATCTGCCTCCCCGACCAGCCTGTAACTGCATGAGACAGGATCACGGCTTTATGCACAGATACATCTCATCACTTAAAAGAGTCCCAGTGCAGAGCAGAGGTCAGCACCTAGGTGCTGGAAAGACTGAACACAGGTTATCACTGCATTCTTCCTAGTTAAGGAACTGCTCTATTAGGTGCCGTCTATCCAGAGGCACTTGTCTCCTTCCAGAAAAACGGCTATTTACACATAGGCGGTTCAATGAAATGAGGCGGAATGGTTATTCCCATTGGCTATGTGCCATGCCTCCTACCCTCCGTGGGGAGGGGGGCTTGGAAAATCCTAGTCCAACAATGGGGCCGTCCTAATACAAATCCAGTGTCCTAAAACGTGACACTCGTGCAGATCGAAGCTCGCTCGACAGATG
Organism: Delphinapterus leucas; assembly: GCF_059928025.1. Taxonomy (NCBI): domain Eukaryota; kingdom Metazoa; phylum Chordata; class Mammalia; order Artiodactyla; family Monodontidae; genus Delphinapterus; species Delphinapterus leucas. The sequence continues at coordinate 39,630,018 of NC_143142.1, read as the reverse complement.
CGACTGACCCATTGGCTGGGTGCAAAAGTGATCTGGGATGCTATCTCCTTCTATCAGGACGAGCTACGTTAGCTCACTCTGTAGGGACCTCACATCGTTAGCCTCTATGGAGCACACTGTTTAAAATCTAAATTCCGAGATATTTTTCACATGAACTTCTGAAAAGTCTGTACCCTGTACTGTAATTGATCATCTACCTCTGTTACATTTATCCCTGCTAAGTTTAACCTCGGGGAGCTGTTGAAGGAACCGAGCCTTCGTTCTCCGCTATAACACAGTCTCCTCCTGCTTTTGGTCTTCCACGTGGGCCACCACGAGGCTGACTGGCCTTCAGGCTGCAGAGGAGGTGATGCGCAAGGGCATACCACGTGCTCTTCCTCCCAAGCTCCCTTCAGGCTGACGAAGCTTGGCCAACACACTTCAGCTGCCTGCAGGTTCTCCAGCTGCACAGTCACCCAGCATCCCTGGGAGATGCCATAATATGGAACAGTCTAATGTTCTGCTGAAATCAAGAAATGTCAATGTGGAGGCCCTCTAATTTACTAGCCTAGTTATTCCATCAATAAGGAGATGAAGTTAACATGACTCTTTCTCAGTGAAGCCATGTTGGCTGTGGCCACCTCCATTCTTTTCTAAAAGCACACAAACCATCTGTTTAACAATGAATTCCAGAACTCTGCCAGCAATCAGCTCTAGGCTTGCTGGTTTACGATTATTAGAACTTATCCTCTGCTACCACCTCAGTCTCTTTTTGGCTTTTTTTTTTTGGCTGTGTTGGCTCTTCATTGCTGCATGTTGGCTTCCTATAGTTGTGGGGAGCGGGGGCTACTCTTCATTGTGGTGTGTGGGCTTCTCACTGCGGTGGCTTCTCCTGTTGTGGAGCATGGGCTCTAGGCACACAGGCTTCAGTAGTTGTGGCACGCAGCTCAGTAGTTGTGGCTCACAGGCTCTAGAGCACAGGCTCATTAATTGTGGCACACGGGCTTAGTTGCTCCGCGGCACGTGGGATCTTCCTGGACCAGGGATGAAACCCGTGACCCCTGTATCGGCAGGCAGATTCTTAACCACTGTGCCACCAGGGAAGTCCCTCTTTTTCATTTTTTAAAGGCAATGTGTGCCTGGCATTCAACTCAGAACTTCTTTTATTCTCCCCGGCACTTTAAAGGTAATTTTTATTTCTAAATTCTTTCCATTCCCTGATCTAGTCCTGAAGACTGAAACATTCAAAATGTAAGGCCTCTCCATTTATTCCACAAACACTTGCTGAGGGCCTCCTGTGTGCCCAGCACCTTGCTTTGTTCAGTCTACATTTCTTCACAGTTCTACTTGTTAAAGATGTTGATGCTAGCCCAGCAGCTGACATCTGCTCTGTCCTCGTACCATCAACCCCAAGAAGTTTACCATCCCTTTCCTCCCTCTTCTGAATATGGTTTTAAAAGCCCCATGGCTATCACTGGTGTTTTATTTTATTTTATTATGGCAAAATATATGTAATATAAAATATGCCATTTAACCACTTACAGGTGTAAGAGTTTGTATCATCAAGTACGTGCACGATGTTGTGCAATCATCACCACTATCTGTTTCCAAAACTCTTCCACTGCCCCAAACAGAAACTCTGTCCCCCTTCCCCCAGGCCCTGGTAACCTCTAGTCGACTTCCTGCCTCTATGGATTTACCTATTCTGGATAGTTTGTATAAATGGAGTCATATATTGTGTTTGGCCCTTTGGGTCTGGCTTATTTCCTTTTTTTTTTTTTTTTTTTAATACATTTATTTATTTATTTTTGGCTGCGTTGGGTCCTCACTGCTGTGTGCGGGCTTTCTCTAGCTGTGGCGAGCGGGGGCTACTCTTCATTGCGATGTGCAGGCTTCTCATTGCGGTGGCTTCTCTTGTTGTGGAGCACCAGCTCTAGGCGTGTGGGCTCGGTAGTTGCGGCACTCAGGCTCAGTAGTTGTGGTGCACGGGCTCTAGAGCGCAGGCTCAGTAGTTGTGGCACACGGGCTTAGTTCCTCCGCGGCATGTGGGACCTTCCCAGACCAGGGCTTGAATCTGTGTCCCCTACATTGGCAGGTGGATTCTTAACCACTGCGTCACCAGGGAAGTCCCGTGTCTGGCTTATTTCAAACAGCATAATGTTTCTCAGGATTCATACACTGTAGCAGGTATCAGTAGTTCATTCTTTTTTATGGCTGAATAATATTCCTCTGTATGTATATACCACTTTTGTTTATCCAGTCTGTTGATGGACACTTGGGTTGTTTCCATCTTTTGGCTATTGTGAATGATAATACCATGAACATTGATGTGAAAGTACCTGTTTGAATTCCTCTTTTCAATTTTTTAGGTACACCTGCCAGTGGAATTGCTGGGTCATATGGTAATTTTATGCTTAACTTTTGGAGGACCTGCCAAATTGTTTTCCATAGTGGCTGGACCATTTTACATTCCCACCAGCAACATATGAGGGTTCCAACTCGGAATCTGATGTCTGAATCTGGACTCCACCCCCCACCTTCTAGCCACGTGCTCTAGTTTCCTCCTTTGTAAACTGAAATGATGAGTGTTTTAGTTTCCTATGGCTGCAGTGATAAACTGTGACAAAGTTAGGGTCTTAAATCAACACAAAATTATCTTACAATTCTGGACGTCAGAACTCTGAAATGGGTCTCATGGGGCTAAAATCAAGGTGTCTGGAGCTGCTTCCCACTGGAGGCTTGAAAGGAGAATCTGTTTTCTTGCCTTTTCCAGCTTTGGGGCTGCCGCAGCCCTTGGTTCATGGCCCCTTCCTCAGCCTTCAAAGCCAGCAATGGGCAGTTGAGTCCTTCTCACATCACATCACTCCAACACTGACTCTTCTGCCTCCCTCTTCTGCTCTTAAGGACCCTTGTGATTACACCGGGCCCACCCAGACAATCCAGGATAATCCTGCTACTATTTTAAGGGCAGCTGATCAGCAATCTCAACTCCATCTGCAACTTTAAGTCCCCCTTGCCACGTACCTGACCTAGCCACGGGTCCTGAGAGTAGGACAGTGACATCTTTGGGGGACGTTATTCTGCCCAACACAACAGTAGTAATACCTTCCTCATGAGGTTGTTTCAAGGATTATTTGTATTTCTAAAGTCTCTCCATCCCTCGAAATATAGTCCTGAAGACTGAACTCATTTAAAAGGTCTCTCCAGGGGGTGGAGAGAGGGGGAGTTGGGTGAAGGCAGTCAAAAGGTACACACTTCCAGTTATGAGATAAATAAATACTAGGGATGAAATGTACAACATGATAAATATAATTAACAATGCTGTGTGTTATGTATGAAAGTTGTTAAGAGTGGATCCTGGGAGGTCTCATCACAAGGAAAAAAACCACGTTTTTTCTTTTTCTTTTACTTTGAATCTATATGAGATGATGGATGTTTCCTAAACTTATTGGGGTAACCATTTCATGATGCGTATAAGTCACGTGATTATGTTGTACCCCTTAAACTTATACAGCGCTGTAAGTCAATTATAGCTCAATAAAACTGGAAGAGACATAAAATAGAAGGTCTCTGCCTTAATTTACTCAACAAATACCCATTGAGATGAGTTAATGAAACAAAGCCTATGAAGTACTTAGAGCCTGGTACCCAGGAAGCACTCAATAAATGTTACCCGTCATCACTTTATGTTACTCTTAATTTTATAATCCCTTTTGGCAATATGGATGCAGCCAAAAGAATCCACTTCTCAGTCTGAACCTTCTGAGATCTGTCTTCCTAAAACCCAGACAAGCATTGCTTTCTTTTCATAATTATCAAGTCCAACATGGCCTCCCCATCACCAGCCCGTCTTCGATTTAGGCAGAAGTAGACCTAGAGGGTGACAGCTCCCTCACCACCTGCCCCACCTGCTGGGAGATGAAACACCTGCCAGCCAGGGAGGAACCCATCATGCCATCTGGTTCTAACAGCGGAGCTGAAGCTCCCACCATGGAATTTGTAGTCTGTGTCCAGGCTCTGTCCTTCTTCGCTCCTCCCGCCCGAGGGTCTGCAGCCCGAGTCCCACACGCTCTCAGCATGGTTCTCTGCTCTTGATCCGATGCAAAGCCTTTTGGCAGGTCCCCAGTGCCAGCCTCATAGAATGCGCCGATTCCAGACAGAGGAAGACGGTTCTCACTTAAAGCGGGCTCCATCCTCCATCGGAGCCACACCTTGTAAGGAAGAGGCTCACCTCTGCTTCTCGTGCCGTTGGACTTGGTCTAATGTCACAGAATGAAGTGGGTGAGCACGGACCAGCTGGGGCCCCGAGGTTTATTTCTAAGTAGCTACCTTGATATTACGGATCATGAGGTTAACTTGGACTTTTTGTTTTTTCAGTGACACAAGTATTGTCTTTTATTGCATTTGCTTCTCAGCTTTATTATTTTTTTCCCTTTCTATCTCAAAATTTTGCTTAAAACTCTCAGTCAGGTCAGGCTAGAACCTTATAACAGACACTCTACTCATTTCCCACACCGCGCTCTAGTCCTTGCTGAGACCGGAGCCCAAGTCCCCCCTGACGCCAGTGCCTCTGCCCCATGGTCAGCAGGCTTGGAGGCGGGGGAACCTCAACACCAAGGTCTTCGGGTCCAGAACAGTGAGTGGGCCCTGGGTTTGGCCTGCCGTCCAGGAGGCTGCTCTGTGCTGCCCCGACGTCGCAAGGAGACTCCGGAGCTGGGCAGAGCTGTGAGTGGGCAAAAGTCGGGGCTGGAGCAGGGACAAGCCTGCCCAGCTGGGAGGATGCTTCCCCCGGGCCTGGGGGGCTAAGTAGGCCCCCTTTCAGTCTGTCTTCCCCGGCACAGAAAGAGGCGGACGCACCAGTACTCAGGCCACTCTGTTCTCAGTCCAGACCTTTGAAGTGCTTTAGTGAACATCTCCAGGCTTCTCAGTAAAGCCTCTTTCCTCCCAACACGGCAGGCAAACCTGAGTCAAGTGGCTCCCATGTGGGCTGCAGGAAGGCCCCCTTTGGTGTGGTGTTGTGTGTGTACCCCGCATGCCCGAGGTGGGAGCATCAGAGACCCCCAGGCATCGCCCTGGTCCCTCCCTCCCGAGAGCATGTCCAGGCCCCCTGCTACCCACCACCGCAGTTCTGAGCTCATCCCCGTCCCAGGCTACCTCCAGCAGGACGACCTCATGCCTGCTGCCCGGCTGCGGTGGGTCCCCTACCCCCATTCATCAGCTCCTGACCACAATTTCCTCTGTCACCTCAGAAATCATAGTTTCTTCCTGGTACCCTCCCGAGTTTTTCTTTCATCTGTCTGAGAACAGTCCATCCCTGCTAATAAATCAACCAGAGGGAGGAAGGAGAGCATCTCTAGGCCTTTCATCTTCTCTGGCACCGAAAAAGCAGTTCTCACCTACGCAGGTACAACCGGCTGTCACCACTGCCTATATTATATATAGCCTGTGCTGAGAGCTTGCTTTTCTGCCCTAAAGCCCATTTCTTAGATCTCCAGATAAGCTAACAGTCCCTCCTGGTTCCCTCTGAAAATTCCCCAGCAAAACCGCCAGCAACTGCATGCTTTCTGGACTGTTGACGTTGTTCCAGGGTCAAGGGTGTGCCGGGGAAGGCGGCTTCGGAATATACTATACACTGGTGATCCCATTGGTCCAAATCTTTTATCAACTGCATCCTCTCACTACAAACCATGCCAGGTGATTGATTATCTGACTTTGTGTCCTCAACAGCATTGAGAAGTGGGGAATACCATTAATTTGGCCCCCTTTTTGGTTTTGCCCTTGATTTTATTTAGGAAGTCGAGGCTTTCTATGTTTATTTTATGGTTCAAGAGATTATGGACAAAAACACCAACATACATAAATGATGAATAATTATACTAAAAAGGGTATAAGTAAGGTCTGGATTCAGTAAGAGCCACAAAAGAAAAGAAAAACACGGTGGTGAAATGAATAAGACACAATAATTGTGACAGTGAGAGTCAGGGTGAGAGAAAGAGACTCAGGGTATTCTAGTTCACAGATGACAGTTGGGTTCATTTTAACTGAAAGCCCTGTACTTAAAATAGGAATACATACTGAGGACATAAAAATTATTTGATGGGAGAGTTCAATTTGGCCATTCTAAAATCGTTGAATAGCTATAAAATTATGTTCTCTATTCAAGTGAGGTTTAAAAACTTGAAGAAAACAAGTCTTTAAATACTGTAATTGTTAGTTATTCAGGTTGTACAGTGTATTTTACACCAAATTATAGTAATGCTGGGCCTTAATCGTGCCACGAGTCTAACTTTTTAGCAATTTTCATTTGGCATAGATTAGAGAGTATTAGTGGGGCCCATATGAGCTTCTGTAAATCAGGAGGAGATCAAACGAAATGGTCTTGGGGCAGAAACTCTGCTCTGGGATGTGTCTCTAACTATGATCCAGGTCACAGGTTGGTGGAGAAGAGCCACCCCCAGGAGCAGAGAGCATCAGGGGACCCCAAGAGGTCTTGGAGCCCTGTTCCCAGCGTTGCTGTGAGGCTGCCATGAATGGGCTTCGCCATTCAATTATAAGCAATGCCGGCAACAAGGATTCACATCCACTTGTCACCAGGAAGGTTTTAACACCAAGGTCATATACATTTAACCATAATTTTCATTTAACAGCCCTTTCCAAAAGAGCAACTCTTTGCTGGAGAAACACATGCTCTAGACGTACGTCAGCAGGTCCAGGAATCTGAATTGGCGCCCAGGGAGAATCTGCTGGCAAAGTCGTGATTCTCCCCCTCTTAATGAAAATCATCAGAGAGAGAGCCAAACCCGACTTCAGGCGCAGATCTGGCAGGATATTGACTGACCAGAGCACAGAGCCCTGGTGAAAAAAGAAAACAAAACCCAAAAAAGCGGAAAAAGAAACAACAACAAAAAAAACACCCAAAAAACTCAGCTGTTTTTCTGTTCAAAATTTCCTAATAAAAATATATTTCAGTACTATTAAAAATTCAGTTTTAGTTAGTCTAAAAAACTAAGCCTTTGGTTGCCATTAGAGAGCAGTATTTTCTATAAACTTCTATGGATGATTCCGGCAGGAGTGGGGTGGAAACAGTAGTCTGTTAGGGAAGGTTACATGAGATGCTGTTCATCTTAACAGGGGGCTTCACTCTGTGAGGTCTGGCCATTCAAAGGGTCCCCTCTTCCCTTCCCCACTGGACCCACCCCCTCCTACAGCAGGGAGGATGGGGGCAGCTTTTGTTAGTATGATACCTGCCATTCCTGGTATCGTGTTGCCGCATATTCTTGATAAAATGAATCTTCTTAAAGTTCTTTGGTCTGGGCGAACCTGAGAGAGTACGACATCTGAAAAATAAAGCCATTTCGAAAACACAGTCAGTTGCCCGTGGACAGCTGAGACATCTCCACACAAAGACAGGAAGGAAAGACCAGACTCAAATGGTTTGAGTAACCCCAAGGATAATGAGCACTATATGGCTGGAAGCAAGGAAGCTTTAAAAAAAAAAACCCCAACGACAGACAACTTCCTCGATAATACTGATAATAATTTATATGGGTCTCTGAAGAGCCAGCTAATGAAAACTACTGTCCTCAGTTACAATAACATAACCTACACGAATTCCAACGACATTATTTGTTCCTGTCATCTTAAAAAGAATCCTCCTGTATCAACACAGGTAATGGGAACAGAAAACTGTAAATTTAAAGAATCCAGAGGGGGAAAAAACACTGGAAAATTCAGTTTAAAAACAACCCCGAATCATTTTTCTTCTGTAGCAGGACTCTGGCCTGAATTACCTGGACTATTGCCTCAACATTCAACTTGTCTCTGCCTGGAAGTCGCAGCTTTACTTTGAATGAGAATCAGAGACTGAGACCCAGCTAGTGGCTGTTTGTTTTTTTTTTTAAAGATAAATTTTAAATAAATATTTGTTGAACAAATTGACTTGGATTCCAATTAATTTTTCCTAGAATATACAACATGTGTTTGCACTACAGGAATAACAGAACAGACCACAGGCTGAAAAGATCTTATTTGTGTATATTTTTTCAAAGGTACCTGGCAAATTCTAAGATACACAACTGCAATAACAACTAGGAAAAAAGCAAAAATCCCAGCAACTGAGAATCTGAAGTTTGGTGTTGTATTGAGAAAGGGAGCAATGACTCTTCTAGTTGGGTTTTTGCTACCAAATATTTTCGTTTACCTTTCTGACCATGGACCCCGATGGCTGGCTCCTGGCATCAGACGTGGGTGCCTGAGACCTTATGCTTCAGAGAGTGAGTTCCAGAGAAGCAGTGCCCGGCTTCCCAAAACCACACTAAGGTCCAGGCCATCACCCGAGTTCATTCACTTCTGAACTTTGAGGCTTCAGGTAAGAGAATAACAAGATGACCCAACAAGGAGGTACAGTTGAGGGCAGGTGGGGTGTGTGGGCCCATTGGTGGCAAAGGATTAGGGAATGGGCAGCATCACAGACCTGCCTAGCAGCTTGAATCTTTACTCTCCTCCAAGGGCTCCCCTCAAGGGAAATTGGGGGATAGCCCTGGGCTAGGCTAGGTGCACAGCTCCCAAACCCCCTTACCTGCCCTCAAGTAAGGGCCAGTCTTCCTACAAGCCCTTTCCCAGAGAGTGCTGAAAATTATTTTTTTTCCCTTAAGAAACAGCACCTCAAAATGTAATTTAACTTGAAAAAAATATATAGTAAAGTGAATGAGTGCAGGTCAAAGCAAAGACATGGTAGCAGGTATCTGGTGGCTTTCATCAGGGAAACGGGGCTCCCTGGGCCTTGGATCTAGAGGAAGGAAGCCTCCCTGTCAGTCATGTCCATTCCACCAGAGCAGGGTTCACAGCACACGGCCACAGCCTGAGTGGCCCTCCCAGCATCCACCACAAACTCACTACCAGCCCTAGTGACCTATCACTAGTAATATTTCAGATCCCTCCCTGGAAATGTTGTGAGGATTAAATGTGATGATTTCTACAAGAGCTTCATACAGTGTCAAGTGACACGTTCAAATACAAATATTCACATTCATGCATATGTACACACATTCATATACACATTTCAAGTGCGTGATTATTATTAAAGCCTTTAACTACAAAGGATGCATATTTTGTTACTGTTTGCCTCCTGTATTCTGAAAACCACAGCCCTTATTAAGGGTCCTGAATTCTTGGTTTTAAATAGATTCTTTTAAAGACATGCAGAGGGACTTCCCTGGTGGCACAGCGGTTAGGAATCTGCCTGCCAACGCAGGGAACACGGGTTCGAGCTCTGGTCCGGGAAGACCCCACATGCCGTGGAGCAACTAAGCCCGTGCACCACAACTACTGAGCCTGTGTGCCACAACTACTGAAGCCCACGCACCTAGGGCCCGTGCTCTGCAACAAGAGAAGCCACCGCAATGAGAAGCCCGCGCACCACAATGAAGAGTAGCCCCCGCTCGCTGCAGCTAGAGAAAGCCCGTGCTCAGCAACAAAGACCCAACACAGCCAAAAATAAGTAGTATAAATAAAAAAATAAAAAAAGAGACATGCAGAACCCTGCCTGAGGGCATTTTGTAGATGCTTCCTGTGGACCTCAGGAAGGGTTTGAATAGGGAAAATCACCCACTAATCCCCCTCCCTACTCCAAGCCTCCAAACCCAGATTCAGCCTTCTTGGGGTCCAAGAAGATTCAGCCTCACTCAGCCTTCCTGGGGCAGCTCTCTGGAAGCAGACCCAGCACCTCAGACTGCCTCTGTTCTACCTCCAGAATGACTGTTAGAGTCTGCAGGCCACCCAAGGTCCCCAATTGTCTCTCTCACACACAGCAGAAGGTTCTAGAACTATGTAGTCACTGGGGAGAGGAGAATCCTTGAAGGCATAAATGTGTGCTATCATTGGTTGCTGGACCGTTGTTCAGGAGCATCCTCACATCCTTACCCAGCTTCCCCCCAAAATGCAGAGCTTCCTGGGTCCCCCAGTCTGAGGGCAGTTGGCTAAGAGCTAGACCGTGAGGATACCTTCCTAAGACCCTAAGCTGCTCCCTGCCTCCACACCTGCAGAAAGAGGTGCTGTAACCCTCAGGTTTGGGCACAAAATCTCCCAGCCTTCTGCTGAAACCGGAAGTTGGCAAAAGGGGCACAGGTGGCTTTCGGCACCAGTAATTACTTAATGGCACGGCAGCCCGCACACATCAACTGAGACAGGCTGGAAACTGGGGCAGGTGGTGCCGGCTGCCGCATTTGCTGCAGCTGAACTGAGGTCTTTCTGGACATCTAACAGAGACATCCTAGGTCCTTATTTCTGGGATACCAGGTAACCACCAGGCAAAGTGGAAAACCCCAGTCTAAAGCCTCTCATTGCAAATGCTCAGTCCTTGGAGTTCAAGGTGGATACAGGAAACTAACCTGTGATGTGCAAGAGAAAGGCAAGGCTTTTAAACAGATAACTTAACAGAGGTGCTTTCTTTCGATGCCAGCGTCCAATTCTAACTGCATATGCTACTGATATAGCCCTTCGATCAGCAAGTTGTTTGTTGTCTTGTGATTTTTTAAGCATTCAGCCTCCCCCCCCCCCACCTAAGAAACGCTTTAAGAGAATTGTGGCATTAACAACAACTGCCAAGGAAACTGGAAGACTAAGCACTCAGGTTATGGCAGGTTAAGCAAAGAAGGAATTAATTTCAAAGCCATCTGCATTGACGTGTAAAAATACCCATTTAAAACCATACATTTTAAGTGATGTAAAATTAAATTAGGATAGAATTAAACTGAAAACTGATTTAATGAAAGATTAGCTCTTTCTTGTTAGCACTGATTATGGGATACACTTAATTATGCAAAAGGTTTTTAACAGATGCCTTGGAGCCGTTTGTTCTAGGTGCTGAGTTTAAAAGCAAGTTGGGCTAATAGCCTTCGGCCCCCGCAGTTCCCAAAACACTTCAGCAGCATTACTGGTACATTCATTTCACAGAATCGGGGAGCTGGAAAGGACAGAGATCAGCTGATCTGCCCCTCCCATTTTACAGGTGGGAAAACCGAGGCCCCAGAGTAGGTAAATGAATTTCCAAAGCCACATAACCAGTTGGTAGAAGAATCAGGCCAAGAAATCAAGTCCCCTGACTCCCAAACTAATGCCCCTTCTGCTATTTTTGTTTCTTAGGAACAAGTAAGTTTCTAAGTAAATATCAGAATTCTTTATTGATGTATAGTTGATTTACAGCTTTGTGTTAATTTCTGGTGTACAGTAAAGTGATTCAGTTACATATATATACATAAATATATATATATATATATATCCTTTTCCATTATGGTTTATTACAGAATATTGAATACAGTTCCTTGTGCTATACAATAGGACCTTGTTGTTTATTTTATAATAGTAGTTTGTATCTGCTAATCCCAAACTCCTAATTTATCCTTCCCCCGCCCCCTTTCCCTTTGGTAACCATAAATTTGTTTTGTATATCTGTGACTTTGCTTCTGCAGTAAATATCAGAAATTTTTCAATTAAAAAAAAGTCCATTAGGGAAAATAAGGACTTCTTAAACTGCCAACTCCCTTGGTTTCAGACTTACTTTTTAAGCTTTATATTTACACAAGATTTGTTGAAAATTAAGTATAGCATTCTGTAAGTAAGGGTTGGATGAAGTTACAGTTAAGGCAGATAAGCCATTTTTACTCTGCCCATTTGTGCTATCACAGGACTGAGGGGTGGAGGACCAGCCTGGGCAGATTCTGAAAGGAGGGTACAGGGGTGATGGGGCCCATGACCAGGAACACAGCGCCCAGCTCCTTCTCTGGCCCCCCTTTACCACCTGGAATCCCCGAGGTGACATTTTAGAGCCTGTGACCTTTTTTTAACCTGGTTTCCTTGGTCACAGCTACCATATTGCTCGAACGACCACGGCCCCTCGCATCCTCTCCAAACTCCAGGGCCTTTGCAGTTCTGTTCATTGATTGGCATCAACTGTACTCAAATGCCAAAGCCACTTGGTGCCACCTGAGAACGTTTCTCCCTGACGCTCGCTGATTACTTTGGGCCACTTAACAAAGGCTGACAGAAGAACACTTGTACCCAGGCCACGTGGATCACACAGCCACACACCATCAGCCTTAGATGGTCCCAGAGGGTATGTGTGTTTTCAAAAAGACTTCAAAAGTGGAAATCGGACTGTCTGGCCCTGACTTTCTCTTTGGAATGATGTCGGTGATGAGATTCACAGTCACTGATGCTTCCAATCAGATCCCAGGCCTAGCCTGTCTATGCTCCACCCTTTATCCAGGTGGTCTGTGGACAAGACCCGTGACCTGGGGGTGAAACTCCAGGCAGGGAAGGAGCCCGCTCCAGGGGGAGACGCCTCCCTCCACCTCAGCATCCTCCCAGGCTCAAAGGGAGGAGCCGGGGACTCCCAATCCCTGGCCAGCAGCCAAAGCATGCATGAAGGGTGCAGATGGGGGTTCCCGTAGGAGCTGGTGCGAGGGCATGAGAGCACACCCCCCCCCTCGGCTCTGCCCCTGCCAGGCATTCCCTGTAAAGCCACAGCGTCCCACAAGGTCCCGTCTTGCCTCAGCTCCTCCTGCACAGCCAGCTCAGCTGGGGCTGCGGTGAGGGCTGCAGGGGACGCAGTGTGTGTCTCCTGAACTCCAGGAGGGCCAGGTGGACCGAGGTGCAGATTAGAGGAAGGAGAGCTGCCAGTCAGAGGCCAGGCACAGCTCAGCAACTGCTGTCACCGAGAAAAAGATGCTTCGAAAGCACTTTTCTAATCCGGAGGGAGAAATGGAATGCTTTCAGCCCCAAGGGAGCACTCACAGCTGACCTACCTGAGTTTCCCAGCACCTGGCTTTGGAGGAACATCGTGGCACCTGCTAATGAAGTCGGGGACTGTGATTACTGTGTCCCCGCGCCTGAGAAAGCCGGGGCAAGTGACGTGCTCTTCTTCATTAAGCAGCAATTTTCAAGAGGAACAGGTAACCGCGCCTGAATTCACATGCAAACTGGGCTATTCTGATACATAACTGGGATTTCATAGTGTTCTAGCTCTAATGTTCCAAAGGGCTGGGGTTTCCAAACAGAGTCTGGGGATCTGATTGTCATTTTTAGAATTTAATTCTGTAGATCAAAAACTAAAAAAAAAAATTCAAACTTTGGCCGCCACCTTGTATTGCAGGCCATTCACACGCACATAAATGCAACCCGAAAACTCACCTCCGTAGAGGAGCGTTCTCCTCAATATCTTCCAGGGTCTCCAAGGACGATCTCTGGGAGATGAGGCGACGTCTGCAGAGGGAGGGGAAAACAATCTAGGGGTTAAAACTGCATTGTGAAATGGATCAGGCATTTCTATAAAGCTAAAACTGTTCTAAAAAAATAAAGTCCACTAAGAAAAAAATCAGGCAAAAGGTGTTTTAAGAGGCTGCCATACTCCCAGCCTGTACCCTGAATGCCAAGCCCATCTTGCCTTGCTGAATCCTGAGCTTTCTCCCTGGTTGTAGGGCTGCTCTGGTGATTAGGGAAGTGATGGATACTTTTTATGTTGCCTAAAACCAAAAAAAGATAAGGTGCCTCTGACAGTGTATAACTTTGGTACTGTGTGCACTTTTTCTAACGCATTAGATGGTACTGTTAAGTATTCAGATATCAGTGGTCTGAACCAGCTTTAGCTGATAAATATTAAACATTAAAACTGTACTAAATAAAATCTCAAAATCATTAGGAGGAAGAAAAAACTTATGGTCTCTGGGCCATAATTTCGAAAGCAACTAGAAACAAGGCAGACATTATTCCCCTGGGAGAATTTCTCTGAGGCCAGTGAGAATTTATATCAGGGCGTGATTAGGCAAAACACAAACTCTTTCCATCTGCTAAAGAACTGCAAACCACCTGCCCAAACCTCCTCAATCTAGTTTCTTTCGTCAGACTGAAATAAGAATGGGTCCTAGTTAATTGAGAATATCTGGTAAAGGGACCAGGCGGGATGGTGGTTGGTAATTTTATAGCAAATCCGTGTGAACAAGGGCCATCACTTCATAGTAAATGATTTGGCGGAAGGGTGGTGTGGACAGAAAAATATCTGATTGGGTCTTTACCTTGGAAAAAAATGGGACTAAAATTAGAAGACTATGTCTATTTTGTGTTCATTTGATAATATTTAGGTTAAGAACATGCAATTATAACCATGTTCTAATTTGTTCTAAAGAATAAAAAAATGAAACAAATGTTTTTTGCTTTGTTCTGTGTGTACTTTTTCTGACCAACCACACTGATACCTTTTCGCTTCGTGTTTTATTTTTAATAATCAGAAGGGTCATTTTTGCAAACCATTCGAGGGCTTCATCAATTTTCTCAGAGCCTGTCTTCATGTTTTGACAGTCAAATCCTTTCTAAAACACTCAGCACACACCTCCCTGCTTCTCTCTCCAGTGAGCCTCGTTTGTCCACATGTGAGACCCAGGAGCTCTCCAACATCACCTTCACTGTCTTCATGACACACTGACCTTCTGCAAGATCTGCAGTTTACTCTGTAATTAACTTATGCTAAACTTCCATTTCTGTAATATGGTATTGTTAGAGTTCCAGCAGTCAGTCAAACCAGGGAGACACTGGTCTTACCTGATGGGGTGGGGAACTGATTTTATAGGTGGGGATTTGAGAGGTGGCCAATTCATGAGTAAGTAGGACTCGCCTGTGCAGCCCCCTAAGTCCAGGGACTAGGCACGCCAGGACCCTTGTGACAACACCTGGCAGCTGTGGCTTTGAAGGAAGTGTCCAGGCCATCGTGAGGCACAGCCCCCTAGGTGCCAGGTCTGGCTGGGACGGAGTCCCAGGCTGGGACGGGGACAAACCCCCAGTTAGTCACACTCCCACCCAGTGTAGCTCTCAGATATAGGTGTCCCCATGCTCCCCATCCAAGGGACGGTATGATGCTACATGTGTGCTGGGTCAGACAGACTCAGATTTCCGTTCTGGAGTCTGGAGGCTCTGGGACCTTAGAAAACTCCTTAATCCTTGAGCCTCAGTTTCCTCACCTATGACATGGGAAGTAAGAGTAAGTAAGAAACAAAGAGACATGAAGTCCTTGGCGCAGGACAGTTAATGACCAGGAGCTCCTGGGATTTTGATTGTTACTCCAGTTTCCTCCACTGGGGCTGCAGCCTGACCTGATGCCCTCCCCGCTCAAACGACTGGGGTCAGCCTGGCTGTCCCAGCTCTGGCCGCTCCTCCAACCCCTGCCAGTGGCGAGGTCACTCCCAAATGCCTTGTGCCCGAGCCAACCTGTGACACGTGCTCCTTCCACCCCTACACCCCCTTCGAAGCAGAACTAACTTGGTGTCACCTTCGCTGAGGCACTGGCCACCTATAAAATTAGAGCCCCAGGCCTCCGTGCACCGTTCTTACTTAATACCAATGTCTCCTCTGCAGCTGTGATTAAAATGATATTTACGCTGTTTATCTGTGGATAATGTTCTGAGTTTCGTTTTCCATTTTTTTTTCTTTTTTTGGCTGCACCATGCAGCATGTGGGATCTTAACTCCCCGACCAGGGATCAAACCCTCAGCCCCTGCAGTGGAAGCGTGGAGTCATAACCACTGGACTGTCAGGGAAGTCCCTCTTCTGAGTTTTTAAATCAAAAGTGAAATATTAATTTAAGTATGCACCCCTAAATTGTCATTAGACATAACATAGTCACAGGCAGAAATAAATGTATGGGTTTCAGATCCTGAAAATCCCAACAAATCCTGTCAAACTTTGAGCCTTCCTCTGCAGGCGAATGCAGAGGCACCTGTCACCTCTGCATTTTCAGGTGACAGGTAAACAGACATTTAACATTTGGCTCAATCTGCAACCGAGGTGACTACAGCAACTGTGCAGCTTCAAGCTCTCCCTTCCTTCAATTATCGTATCAGAGGTCCCCCAGGAAGCTCTGTGGTTGGCTCCTTGGGCAGTGAAGATACACCCAAGGCCGCAGCAAAGGCCAGGCAGGCGCATCCTTTTCTGCCCACCCACCCGACCAAGCCTGGCCTGCTGGGACCACAAAGCTGATCCCGGCTTAATTCTTGTCCTTAAGGAGCTCATATTCAAGGGGGAATCCATGGGACCACCAGCAGGGAATTCCATTAACAACCCCTCAAGCTCCTCTGGCATTTGAGGCTGTCTCCCTTTCCCACCCCAAGAAGAGCATGGCCAGCCCTCCAGCTGAAAATGTGTCCAAATGAACCCACGGAGGACACATGAGGCCCTGCCAGGCGCCCTGGGGCCCACAGCCTCCCGTCCAACATTCAAACCAGGGGGTTCACCCTAGAAAACTAGGTCAATTCATAAAAGCACACAATCTGACAATTCCCCCATCTAAAACCCACATCCGGCAATTCCTATGCTGGAAAAGACAGATGCTATTTGGAAAATAATCAAATTAGAATACATCTTTCTATATATTTATAAGGATTTATTTTCTAAAAGCCAGTACATTTGATATTCTCTTCATGAGTTGAACAGATATAGATTCTCTCCCTCTCACACACACAGAGGCACTTAAGGTCTGGATTCCTTAGAGGGAAAAAAATTCAAAACCCAAATGCCCACCTGTTCCTTTAAATTTAGCAGATGTGTGCTTCCCTTCTTCATGAACAGAACTAAGCAATATATTCTTTGAGATGCACATATAGAGCTTGGAAAGAACTACCACGGATCATTGTAAAGAAACTGTCATGTGGTACCAGAAAAACGAAGATGCGATGCCTGCCCTTCCTGCCACGAGGGCCTGCCCTGTGGTGGTAGCTTATCTCTGCCCCTGCCACCCTGCTAAATCCTTCCAAGCTGTGTAGTAACCTTTCCCCTTACCTTCTATCTTCAGAAAGCCCACAGTGGAAGGGAAGGCTAAGGGCAGGTGGCCCACCTTCACTAGGCACTTTTCACCCCGTTATCTGCCTCATAAACCAAGTCCATTACTGTGCAGACTCCTTACCATTGGGCACAGTTAACAAGCACAGGTCTTTGAATATTTTAATGACTGGTGAGGAATACTTAGACTTGGGCCAAAACAGCATGCCCCCTTATTAACCAAGAAAACATTCAGTAAGAGCCCAAGTGTTATACGTCGAAATCACTAAATGAAAGATTGAGTCCTCAGAATTCAGGGTTCCCCATCATGTCTGACAATTATAATTTGGGCCCCTCCATACTGGCCACCAACACTTCTGAGGCCGATGTGGTTCACATTCAACACTCATATGTAAGTCAGCCTCCCTAAAGGCCCCAGACTCAGTTTAGAATACTACCCTTTGAATGTTGGACTCTGCCTAGGCAAGGAAATTCTAATCCATGACAAGGCTGCCTATCTGGATATACCTACTTGGACCAAATGAATCCGCTTATCATTAGGGCTAATGGTTGATTATGGTGTAAGTCACTGAGCGGTCCTGGGACCCAGGGCTGGTCACAGTGGGAATTATAGCAGCAGAGCCTCACCAGAGTGGACTCTGGGCTCACTAATGTCCCTGCTGACCAGCGAGGCTGGGGCAGGGTCGTCCTAGCTCCAGCTGGGCCCAGGGTTTAGGACGGTGATTTAGGACCAAGCTGGGATAAAGAAGGTGACCCCCAGCCTCAGCATTGGTGTCAAACAAGTAGGTCGAGTTGGATCAATGTTCTCCACCCAGGGAACATTAATAATCTCTGGGGGAAAAACACAAGCTTTGGGAGCAAGAAGGGACCCTGACCATCTGGGCCAACAATTCCTACCCTCACAAAAAGGCAATTTAGCTGTGTGGTGCCCCCCATGGATGGAGTCCCCTTCCTGGCTGTCAGGCCGCTGGAGGGCAGGGTTACCTCTTCACAGACGTGAGGGAATGAGGGCCTCACGGATCCCTCAGTTACACAGGGGATGGGCCAGCTGAGGTCATAATTACTTCAGATCTGTTCCAACAGTTATTATGACCAAAAAAAACACAAACAAACAAAACCTCCAATCATAAAAATAACTTATAGCCACGAGACACCCACAGACTTGTAATTTTTTTTTTTTTTTTTTTTTTTTTGCTGTACGCGGGCCTCTCACTGTTGTGGCCTCTCCCATCGCGGAACACAGGCTCCGGATGCACAGGCTCAGTGGCCATGGCTCACGGGCCCAGTCGCTCCGCGGCATGTGGAATCTTCCCAGACCGGGACACAAACCCGCGTCCCCTGCATCGTCAGGCGGACTCCCAGCCACTGCGCCACCAGGGAAGCCCCCGGACTTGTAATTTATTTGCTGTGTTACTTGGGTCCTCCTCCCACTGACCACGTCACCTCCCTCCCCCAGACAAAACTGACCACTCCAGCGAGTGAGCTGCTCAGGCTCTCCTCACCTGCATAGCCCCAGGGATGGAAGATGCTCAGTAAACAGCAGGGGCTCAATCAGGGCCGGTTGAATAAACTAATGAAGTCCACCATCTGCCGGTGGCTGTTTGGGATTTTCCCAGAGAGCACCAGACCTTCCACTCAATGCTTTTCTATACACAATTATTACTGGCTCTTCTCTATTCAATACACAAGGTCCCAATCTGATCACCAGGAGCCCAGAAATCATCCTCAGAAAGCTTCCCATTGTCTCACTACAGCGAGAAGAGGGAGGCAGAAGACCCTCATCCTGCAGGGCTGGGGTGATTGGGTGGGCAGAAGGGCCAGGGCCCCCAGCACAGCTCAGCAGTTCACAGGCAGAAGGCATGATCCGTTTAAAATGGATTTCTTCTGTTTGAGTTTATTAAACATTCATCTTTCCAAATGGATTTTCCCCCCCTGCTTTTGTGACTATAAGAGTACTATGTTCCACTGTTTAAAAAAAAAATTCAAATTAGGAAACGTATAAAGTAGAAACTGAGGAAATGACCTGCAAACCCCAGGGCCCAAAGAGCACCTTCTAAGAGTTTAGTGTATGTTCTTTTTGACTTGTTCCTATTTCCACATCAACTTATAAA
Source organism: Delphinapterus leucas (assembly GCF_059928025.1). Taxonomy (NCBI): domain Eukaryota; kingdom Metazoa; phylum Chordata; class Mammalia; order Artiodactyla; family Monodontidae; genus Delphinapterus; species Delphinapterus leucas. Next base: position 39,611,107 of record NC_143142.1, on the reverse strand, counting down.
TGTGTGTGTGTGTGTGTGTGTGTGTGTGTCTGTGATTGAAACTATGAAAAAGACAAGAAGAATTTGCTTTTTTAAAACCAAAGGCAACAAGGAAGAGCAACCCGCCATGGGGTGAAGCTGGAACCTGGCTCCACTGTTGGTGACATGTGCAGTGTCTGAGCAAGATATAAGGATGGGATCTCAGAGAGACAGCTGCCAAGAGAGAATCCGGCGTCCTTCCCAGGCTGGGAAGCAGCCCCCGGGGCTGGGTACCCTGTTCTCTGGCTCTGGACCAGCAAATGAGGAGCAGTGAGCACAGAGGGGCTGTGCTTGATTGCTTGCAACACCAGCTAGGAAGAAGGGGATCGAGGACCACCGGTAGGATTAGGGCTCCAAGCGCACCGCCGAGGCTTGGCCTGATGCCCGCAGGTCCAGCAGCCTTCCCCACGCTGCGGTGCAGATGCGGGAATGGTGGCCCGAGATCTTTCTGGGGGCTGGAGGACTATCTCACTACCTCAGGTAAAAGAGGTACTGCAGGCAAGGAATCAGGGCTGGACAGCAAGCAGTCCCACTTCAACCTAGAGACCACGGGAGTCTTCATCCCTCAGCCTCCTTTTCTGACTCAGAGTCACAAAGCTTCCAAGGTCCCAATCAGGGCCCAGCAAGAAAAGGTGTGAGGGTCACTAACCTAGAAAGCAGAGCTAGCCTTTTGAGCAGTTAGGAAATCCCTTTGCAAAATGTCATAAGATCCCATCCCCTGGTTCGTATATCTCACGTATGAGGGGAAGCTCACTACTTCAAGAAGCCCTAAAGAGAAGAACCACTATGTATCTAAGAATCGTACTTTCACTGATACAGCTTTTGTGAAAATTCTCATTTTCAAATACCAGGCTTCAAAGTCAAATGCTAACATCCCCACTGTTCTTTCCTTCATTTCTCTAACGCAGCTTCAAGTTGTTGAGGTCACAGCACCAGGAGTTTGATCTCCAGATTCAGCAACTAAGTTGTGATAACTCTGGTCATGATATGGCAAATTTTAAAGCCAGGATTCCAGATGCTCCTGTAGCAGAAGTCAAATCAGATTGTGCTCCTTGAAGAAGCAAACTGTTTTGCACCAATACATATGTGTTCACAGATGAGAAGGAAAAGTCAGCTGTCCCCTCTCAACAGAAGCTACAGTCTGAAAGCAAAAACGGCCTTGGCTTCAGCCTGAAGGTGTGTTTGTTAGGTGCATGCTCGGTTCTGCTTTCCATGATCTAAAGCTTCATCCAGCAGCAAAGGTGCTGAAACTGAGTGAGGCCCTACCTTGCTCACCTGGCAACGGCTGGTTGATAGACTGTGGAAGAAATCCCAGAGGAGAGCTGTGGAATCTGACATAGCAGTGGCGCACTGGCTGGGCCAGGCCACCAGGCTGGGGTGACTGCAGAGCACCATGCCTGGACCAGTCAAGTCCTGCAATGCCACTGAGCAAAGAGCACACGGCTGATTTGCTTGTGCAGGAAAAAAACCCTCTCCCTGTGGCAGCATATGTGTCTAAAGGCAGATCCATACGCAGAATACGGATGGACACAATTCACACACCCCCAGCGGTCATGGAATTTTCCTTGTAAAGGAAGGAAAATAGATCATTAAGAAAAGAAGGGCTGCGTGGATCAAGAAACAGACAAAATGCTAGGAAACTGATTTTGAATCTGGCTATATTTTAGAGTCTCTAGCTGATAATCAGGCACAGAATCGCCAAGAATTGCCAATCAGCTTGTTCAAATAAGATCTGTTTCTACATTAAAAAATATCCAGCCATTTATTTCCTATTTTTGCAAACATTTATTTATTAACGATATATCAAGTATCAAGCAGCAAGCTGGATGCTGAAATACAGCAGTGAAAAACGTAAACACTATCCCTCCCTCATGGAGTTTAAATTTATGGTCAGGAAGACAGACACTGAACAAGTAACATAATTCTAGTTGTGAAAGAGATTAACACAAGGGAGGAAGAAAACAAACTACCTATAATACTGTGGGGCTACTAGCAAGATACATTTCAGTTATTTGTAAACATACTGAGCTCTTGTTTCCGCATGTGTGTCAAGAACTTCCCTGGTGGCACAGTGGTTAAGAATCCGCCTGCCAATGCAGGGGACACGGGTTCAACCCCTGGTCTGGGAAGATCCCACATGCCACGTGGCAACTAAGCCGATGAGCCACAACTAGTGAGCCTGTGCTCTACAGCCCGCAAGCTACAACTACTGGGCCCGTGTGCCACAACTACTGAAGCTCGCGCAGCTAGAGCCTGTGGTCCGCAACAAGAGAAGCCACCGCAATGAGAAGCCCGCGCACCACAACGAAGAGTAGCTCCCGCTCGCCACAACTAGAGAAAGCGCATGTGCATCAACAAAGACCCAATGCAGCCAGAAATAAATAAATAAATAAATTTTAAAAAGAAAGAAAGCAACTCCAAATGTTTACAAAGAATACAGAGACACTCAGCTTGTCTGAGTCTACATTTGTTTCGAGGTTCTCATCAGACTCACCAAATCCTGGAAAACCAAGGTGTGAGGTCATCTTAGCATTTAGGGCTGTGCAGAGACGGACTTGTTGGCAGGATTTAATGACTGGCCAGGTTTTCACTCCTCAGATGCCCCACTCCACCCTGCCCACTGTGCCCTGCTGATCTTACAAAACACCCTTTCCATCATGTCATCCCCTAATTTGAAGATCCACAATGATTCCCTCTGGGAACAAGTTCAAACTCCTCTGACAAAGGGACTAGATGGGGAGATCAGAAGACAGGGCAGACACAGCACACATGGCCATCCCGAAGGCACCTCCCAGTCTCCTGGGGCATCCCAGGAAATAGAGGGGCCATGCCAGAGCCACGAGTTGACACTGCCACATTCTAATTCCCCCTCAGCCTCATCCTGGAGGGAAGGGCCTGGTCCTGCAGCTGGAGGGAGCAAGTTGGGCCAAATGTGCAGAAGAAGAGAAACAAAGCGCAGGTGTATTGGTTGAAAAAAAAAATCAGGACCCAGAAAGGTTTTGGGTTTGTGTGGCCGATGAGATCAAACGACATTACCTTTGCAATAGAACATGCTGGATAGCCATGGGGGTGACAAGTGGGGCCCAGACCAGGGCAGGGTGAGGGTGGAAAGGAGACATGAGCAATGGAAAACCACTCAAAATTAAAGAATCGCCTTCATCCTGGAGACCAAAGAGCACTGTGGATTGAACAGAACCAATCCACGGAGTTTGGGGCCAACTCACGTATGTTCTGGGTGGGCCCCAGAATCAAAGGAATCAAATCCAGGTGTTTCTGTGAAAAGAGTGCCCTGAGCCAGGTGAAGGAGGGCGGCTGGGAACCCAGCACCTGGACCCGGAGTTTAAGGCCAGGACAGACCAGGTGTGGAGCGTGTGGGGGCAGGGGAGGGCACGAGTGAGCTTGAAGGAGAGTCAAGATTTAACTGGGAGAGGACCTCCTGGAGAGGAAGCAGCCAGACTAGCCCGGGAGGTTCAGGGTGGACTCAGGAGGGACCTGAGGAGGGACATACATACTTCATGGGAGCTGAACAGGATGGAACACCGGGCTTTGCAAGACATAGAGGAATTCCCTGAAGCAAAGTCCGGGAAGGAGCCCAGTAGGAGCCGGGAGCCAGACAGGCCCCTATCAGATGGCTGAGGTCAGTTCCAGGAGGAGCTGGCGAGACCCCAAAGGCCAAATGAACACGCAGATGGGTGGGCTGGGGCCTGGCACCACAGTGAGATGGAACAAACACGTGCACCCATAAGCGTGTGTGCACTTGCGTGTGCATTTACACAGTGTTCCCTTCTGAATGGGAACAACGGAGGTGCAGGAACACCTGCAGGGCACATGTGGGGTTAGCAAGGTGCAGGCACAGTTGGCTGGAGACACTTCCTTAGACGGAGGCTGATTGCAACGGGTGCTGAGCCTTCCAAAGACCCACAAGCACCTGAGTCGTGCCAGATGGACCCTCGGCCTCCACTCATCTCCAGCCTCTTCAAGAAGAGTGGGTCATCCTGGACCCTCTTCTCTGTACTCAGGATGGGGCCTTCTCTTAAACAGTCCACCCTGACAATAGCCCAAGCATTGGTGACCTCACCTTTCCTTCCCAGTCATTAGGAGGACTTAACTGTCGCTTTGCAAGAATGCCTTTACATGCTGAAGACCTTTTAAGTTGTTAGACGGCAGAATGGGTGCCCTCTGTGTCCATAGTCAGTGCTATGGGGTCTGCAGCACAAAGGCTAGAGATGGACGAGAAGAAGCCAAGCCCCGCCCCGGGAGGTGACCTCCTCTCCCCAGCTCCCCGGTCTTGAAGGGCTGAGATGTCAATGGGAGCTAATTTAATCAGAACGGCAGAGTCAGGTGGGGCTGGTTACTTCCCCGTTGGCATTTCACTGAAACTTTCAGAGGCTGCCTTGCAGCATAATCGCTCCCCTGAGTTTCTCCCTTGGTTTTCAGCTTGACCTTTCCCTGTTCCGAAGGGCCGTCTGTAGAAATGGATTCTGACAGCTCGGAAACAGCATGCAATTATTTATAGCAAATTCGGGATGGATGGGGTTTCATAAATCTTTATTTTCTGCTTTTTCCGATTAACCATGGCCCACGCTCTGTCGCAGCTTATGGAAACGAAGACTAATCGTCCCTTGTCTTTCCAGCTTCAAGCATCGGCCTCCCTTTTCCTAACGAGGGGCCCAAATGATCTCACTCCTCTCTGGAAGCCTTTTTAAAATGCCTTGCTTCTCCTTGGCTGCCGAGGTTTATTCCCTTTATTGAAAGCTGATGGGGGTTGGGCACAGCTGAATCGCTGGCCTCACAAGGGGCTTATAGGGTAAGGAATGCCCCAGGGGTGACCAAATCTTAGTTCAAAAGAAAACTCAGAATCTGCTTCACCTGCTCTTCATCCAAATGCCACCATCTTCCTAAGGCACAGTGCGGTGCCACCTGCTCTGCGAAGCTACCTCTGACATTTTCTGAATTCCTACCTCATTTGGTATCTTTACTGTATTACGTGGAAATTTTGATATCTAGATACTTGTAGAATGATTGATTTTATTCTTATTACACCCTGTATCTCCAACCTGACTGCAAATACCTTGAAGAGATAACTATGTCTTCCCTTCTCTGAAACCCCCTCAGTGACTGGCACATTACCTGGTCATAGTAGGTGCTCAATAAATCCTTAAGTACAGCATGAACAACTGTCTGTAGCTACAGCCGGCACACAAAGGGCGAGGATGGATCTTAACTCCAGGGAGTCAGATTAACACTGCTCTGAGGGACTATTCTGAGACCCCCCACCAAAGCAGCAGAGGCCCAAACCATATCAGGAATGAGGTCCAAATGAAAGCTGGGAGGGATCTCTGAGATCACCAGATCACCTGTGGTCAAACTTCTTCTGCGCAGCAGAATGTGTTTTTTTTTCAAACTAAATCTTATATCAAGTCTCCACATATGAAACAGATTAGAATAATTATAAATTTAATAAGTAACTTTTTTATATTCAAATGTGTAACTCAATCACTATTAGAACAGTGAAGCTATTTTGCTGTACAAGCAAATCTGAAGTTATGGTGACATTTCTAGTCTGAGGTCAATCTCAGCATCTAGCTTATCTCTTTTGGTCTTGGTTGTACAGTATAGAGATAATCCCAATTGATACAGATAGGTGGGTGCCTACGGTAACCATTTTTAAATGTCTCAGGACCCACTTCAATTAAATAGCGTGGCAGGTGAAGCTTAGCTGCACAGAATCAACTTACTGTGGCAACATGTTAATTAATGCAGAGTTAATGTATTGACAATCACCAGCATGATAGCTATGAACACTACTGAGTTTGTACTTTTCCACAGTTTTAAAAACACTTTATATATGTATATAAGTGTGTAACATACACACATATAAATTATACCTCAAAATGTTAAACACAGAATTACCCCATATGACTGGCAATTCCATTCCTAGACATAATCCAAGAGACATGAAGGTTATACTCACACAAAAAGTCGTACATGAATGTTCACAGCAGCATTATTTACAACAGCCAAGATGTGGAAACAACCTAAATTTCATCGACCGATGAATGGATAATAAAACGCAATATTCTTCAGCCATAAAGAGGAATGAAGTACTGATACATGCTATAAAATGGATGACCCTTGAAAACATTATCCAAAGTGAAAGAAGAGAGTCACAAAAGACCACATGGTGTATGATTCCAATTATATGAACTCCATAGAGGCAGAAAGTAGATTAGGGGTTGTCTAGGGTTGGGTGGGGGGGAGCGGGAAGAATGGGGAGTGATTGCTAATGGCCACAGGGTTTCTTTTAGGGTGATGAAAATGCTCTACAATTAGAGAGTAGTGATGGTTGCACAGCTTCGTGAACATGCTAAAAGCTGCCGAATGGTACACTTTAAATGAAGACTGTATGAATTATCTCAATCAAGCTGTTAAAGTGATATCGAAACTCTATATATGTGGGAAACTACATTCTGAGAAAAAAATAGAGTCAAAATGAATCAACTGTTTGTGGAATTCCTTAAAGCCCTCGCTGAGTTCCTTAGTGCTCTATTGAGATAATACGATTATGAAAACTATGGATCTGGTTCCTTTCCTTTGACCAGACCTGTGGACACTGAGAGCTTAGCTGACCTGCCCAGGCCAGGGCCAGATGGTCAGAAAGCAAGGACAGGGCCCAGATGATCTCACTGCAGAGCTGGCTCCTTTCCTTTCTAATGTGGCTTAAGCTGGCCCTTTCAGGGGGTGTTTCCAGCACTCGGTAACAGGAACCAGGTGAGCACAGAAGGCGGTGATAGGGGCACACTCACCACTTCCACCAGCGCCTCGTTTTCTCCCCCATCTCCCATGGGCATCTCCAGCTCAGCATCACCAACACTGCTGACAGACAACACGTCCGTCCCCTTTCTCCCTGCATCCTTGCAGGGCAAAAAAGGACCTCCTTACTGCACACATCAAGGTGGCATATTTGTTTGGAGTCTGAGACTTCGGCTTCCTTAACTTCCCATTTCCCTCACCTCTGGTGCAAGACACACTTGCAAACGAATCCCTTTTTATTAAAGGCTCATCCTGTTTTCTAGAGAGGAGAGCGCCTGGGAGCAACTTCAGGCCTCCAAGAAGCAAGAAGCAAGACAACACACCCTCTGAGGTGCTTCTGTCAGCGTCTGGGTAGGTAGTTTAATTTTTTAACAGCTCGTTTGGAGCCCTTTGAAAATATATTATTAGCACATTGGCCTCACCATATACCTAATTTAGCAACCATGGTTCTAATTACCAGGCTGTTCAGGAAGGGTTTCCAAAGTGAGTTTGCAGCCTGAGAGCTGTGCGGAAAACCACATGAATATTTACTTAGATGTTCCGTGGATTCAACTTATTGGATACTCTGGCGAAAGTCTAACCCAGAAGTCTGAGTAGCCCTTTATGCCAGGGCTTTGGTGTGATACCACGTGGTTATTATGGAAAATAATATATTCTTTTTTAATAGAAAAATATTTTATTGAGGTATAGTTGATTTACAATATTATATTAGTTTCAGGTGTACAACACAGAGCTTCAATATTTTTATAGATTATGCTCCATTTAAAGTTATTATAAAATATTGGCTATATTCCCTGTGCTGTACACTATATCCTGGTAACTTACTTATTTTATACATGATAGTTTGTCTCTTAATTCCCTACCCCTATCGTGCCCCTCTGTCTTCCCCTCTTTCCCATCAGTAACCACTAGTTTGTTCTCTGTACCTGGGAGTTTGTTTCTGTTTTGTTATATTCATTTGTTTGTTTTAGTTTTAGGTTCCACATATAAGCGATATCATACGGTATTTGTCTTTCTCTGTCTGACTTGCTTCACTCAGCACAATACCCCCCAGGTCCATCCATGCTGTTGCAAATGGCAAGATTTCATTGTCTTTTATGGCTGAGTTGTGTTTTCCATTGTACATATATACTCACAAATAATATATTCTTAAAAACTTCCAAGGTGGGTGATATACCATTTCCAGCCAATGTTTCCACAAAGCAACAGACGAAAATCAATGCAATCAGCTGCCATTTCATTTTCCCAGGATGCTCAGTGGTGTCATTCTTTAGGGCAGGATCCTTAAACTGGGGTCTCTGGACCTCTTAGGGGTTCTGTGCACCTTTAAAATCAGATGTCAAGTATGTGTGTGTGTGTCTGTGTGTCTATTTTCTCTCTTTTCTAAAAGAGAATCTATGAGATCCCAAGAGAAGATTAGAAACCACTGTTATCAGGCAAAGAATGATGCTACCAGGGGTAGCAGGGGTGACAGGGCAGAGTCCTAGATCCAGTTCTGTCTCTATTACGTGACTTTAAGCAAGACGTCACTGTCACCATTATCAGTGTCATCGGCACAGGTACAAATATTCACAGTCCTAGGTACTGGGGGTGCAGAGAAGAGGAAAGAAATGTAAAACTCGGTTCCTGTTCTGAGTGTCATGACCTAGTATGCAGACAGGGAAAACACAGCTCTGAAACTTGTAGACTTTGGTCAAATACTCACAGGCCAGAGCTTGGAATGCGGGTGAGCTCTGAGCTGTGCCCCACTTGGCAGGGACGCAAGGCTGAAGGGATCGTGGGGAACCAGAGCTCCATTGAGGGTGCGTGTAGAAGGTGAGTCTCTGTGGAGCCTTTGGCTCTGCTCAGTGGGGGTCAAGCCCAGGTGGCTAGGGTTTCACTGGGTGGCAGGAATCTTGGAAAAAGCTGAGGGATGACAGTCAAAGCAACACCAAAGCAGAGATGAGGGCCTTCTCTGAAAATTGGGTGGATTCCTAAAGATTGCAGGAGAAATAATAACACTTTGATATATCGAAAGGAAACTAGAGAAAAGTGAAACAGAAGGACTTTGTAAACCTTTACCAAGAGATGGGGGCATGAATCAAGATATGCAGGTCAGAGGAGAAGCCTGCACATATACTCTGGGAAGGTCCAACACATGTGAAACTGCCCCTCTACCACCTGGAACAGAGCTCGCCTGAACTACCAACTGTTGTGCATTCGAACGTCCATCCACCATTTACTAACTACCCACGACAAGGTGCTGGGGGATCAAGAATGCATAGAGCTCAGTCCCTGCCTTCAAGGACAACCTGATGGGGAGACACCTTCAGAGAGATGATTAAAAAGGAGAGTGCACGGATGGATGTGTTGTGGGAGCAACGAGGAGACTCGGGGAAGGCTCCCAGGGTGCCAGTGCTGGGACGGACCTTGGCGACCACTCATCCAGGTGAGGAGACCACGCACGGCCCGGCTGCACAGGTCACGTGTTAGCAAAGCCCCAGTTATGTACCACACCACCTGGCTCATCTCCAAAGGCAAGAGCAACCTCTGCCCTTCTTTGCCACCAAAACGCATCAAGGTTAAGAAGGCGGTCTTCACTGTTTCTCTACAACGCAGAGCAGCCCCTCAAACTGATCCCTGCTCAGCCTGGGAGATTTTGTTCCTGGATTTCAACACGTGTCCTTTGAAACTGAAGCTCGTCAAGCGTCAGAACAGGCAAGGCGCACTCTGAGGCTGGACTGGGCCTATTACATTGGCGCCAAGATTTAATGCCTCGTAATCATCAAGAGCCCACTTTCCCAGGTTCATAAAAACCCAGCAGTCTGGCTTCTGCAGTTAGACTAATAAAAAGCACAATGGGCATAAAGGGACCCAAGGCCCGTCCACATGCCACCCGAGAAGCCTTGGTTATGTGGTCCTGGAACCCAGAAACACCCCTACTGCCCACCCTGCCAGAGGCCATAGAGAAGGCGTGGAAGAAGGCTGATGTCCATCCTGTACGCCTGAGACAGCGCCTCCAACAGCACCCAGACCAGACTGAAAGGCGGCAGGCCCTCGTCACCTGTTTCTCCATCATTCTGCGAACATTACATCCCAAGCACTCTAACAGCTTTATAGATATCTTTTTTTTTTTAACATCTTTATTGGAGTATAATTGCTTTACAATGGTGTGTTAGTTTCTGCTGTATAACAAAGTGAATCAGCTATACATTATACATATATCCCTATCTTTCCTCCCTCTTGTGCCTGCCTCCCACCCTCCCTCCCTATCCCACCCCTCTAGTGGGACACAAAACACCGAGCTGATCTCCCTGTGCTATGCGGCTGCTTCCCACTAGCTATCTATTTTACGTTTGGTAGGGTATATATGTCCATGCCACTCTCTCACTTTGTCTCAGCTTACCCTTCCCCCTCCCTGTGTCCTCAAGTCCATTCACTACGTTTTATAGACATCTTTGTGTTTAATTCTCACAACGCCCCTGCAAGGTGAGCACTATTCTGACTCCCATTTCACAGCTGGAGAAACTGAGGTTCCAACATGGTATGTAACTTGCCCAAGGCCCCAGAGCCGGGAGGTGGTAGATAAGGAACAGGGCAACTTCCATACTGAACACTCTGAGGTGGCACTTTGCAAAGGAGAATCATTCTTGGATCTCTTCCAGAACTAGCAGCTCACAACATTATGGAGGAAGGAGTGGGCTGTTTTCCACAGGAGAGCTGGGAGGGAAGGAGGGCTGCTCAGGGATCTCTCCTTCCCACGGGGCTGGCTGTCCTATCAGGGCCACCGTCAAGCCCAGGCAGGAGCCACCTGCCCCGTAGCTGCCTGTGACTCCACGGTGGCTGGCTCTAATTAGGGGAAACCAACAGGTTTCAAAGGAGTCTCTGGAGAGCCTCTGCAGGTCACAGGCCGCTTTAAACCCCCTCATGTACTTATCTGAGCAACAGGACATCTGCCCCCATGGTCCTTTCAAATTCTGATGAGTTCTCCAGACGTTTGTTTCAAAAGAAGTGAAGCTCTAACAGTTTCTGCTAGGTTTGAAAGAAAGCTCTTTTACTTCAAAGTGAAAGCTATTTTGCCAAAGAAATAAGGCAGCTTTACCCAACTAGGTTGGAACGGTGGGTTCAAAAAAAAAAATTAACTTTGGAACCTTGGACTGGGTGTAGGGGAAGCTTCACTCTTGGAACTCTAAGGCCCCATTCACATTAGAAATAACTGAGTTTTTCTCACAGACTAGGCTTTTTTTTTTTTTGGCCATGCCACACAATGCATGTGGGGATCTTAGTTCCCTGACCAGGGATTGAACCAGTGTCCCCTGCAGTGGAAGCGCTTAGTCCTAACCACTGGACCGCCAGGGAAGTCCCCTCACAGACTAGGCTTAATGTGTTTAATCATTAGATCAGGTCTTCAGGTGGCTGGAGCCTCGTGGAGATCCCGTATCGTGGGCACCTGTTGTGGGAGCCCTCTGGTACAGGTGAGAGCCTCATCACAGGGGGCGTGGAGAGGCCGGGGGCTGGGGGGCTCTTCTTCCAGGCTCAACTGTCAGCCCCATCTTGGACACAGCTTTGCTCTGTGCCAATTTTCCCCCCCCACTAAAAAAATTTTTTATTGTGGTAATATATATATAACAAAATTTACCATTTGAACTATTTTTTAGTGTACAATTTAGTGGTGTTAAATACATTCACACTTGTTGTACAACCATTACTGCCCTCCAACTTAAACTCTGTACTCATTAAACACTCACTCTCTTTCCCCCCTCCCCCCCCGGAAACCACCATTCTCCGTTCTGTCTCTGTGGATTTGCCTCTTCCAGGTACTTCATCTAAGTGGAATCATACAGTATTTGTCCTTTTTCACTGAGCATAATAATTCATCCGTTGCATGTGCCAGAATTTCCTTCCTTTGAATAGGAGTACAGACCACATTTTGTTGAGTTTCATCCATTGACGGACACTTGGGTTGCTTCCAAATTTTGGCTATTGTGAATAATGCTGCTATGAACATGGGTGGGCAAATATCTGTTCCAGTTCTGTGCCTGGATTTTTTGGGTGTGTTTTTTTGAACTCTGAAAGGGCAAACTGGCATCAGTCCCATCAGATGCCCCAGGGGTTGCCCCTGGGTGGCCCGGAGGCGCCTCAGGTGTGAAAAGAAGGGAGGCGGTCCTGGGAGCTGCCCACACAGAGGTGTCACCCAGAAGGCTGCCAGCCTAGCTCCAGTGTTTATGGGAGCCGGCCTGTTGTTTTTAAGCATGGGAATGAACGGAAGGGCACAAGCCCCTGCGTGTCCGTCTCCTTCCCCACCTCAAACACACCCTTCCCTCCATGGAGGCAAAGCTGCCCACTGAGCCCCCCAGGGCACACGTGGGCAGCTGAAGCCCTGATGTGGAGCAGCCCCTTCCCCCCTTCCGTCTCTCTCGCCTCCTCTGCAGACGGAGACCCCTCCTTGCTCCCGTGGCATCCTGGACATGGCTCTGTCATCGCAGCCCTGAGCCGTCCTGGTGGATTTTCCTGTCCGGCTCTCCTAGGTGACTCAGGGCTCCCTAAGTCCAGGACTGACTCATATTAGGTGCATAATAAATACCTGTTGAATGTTGGAACAAGCCAAAATAAACAGCTCCTCAAAACCCCCAAAACAGCCCCAAATGAACACTACACGAATTATAACCGACAGCATCTACCTAATGTGAGTTGCCTAAGGATGGCACCTTGCTAGCCTTCTAAAGTGTATTTTGAATGAGCTAATACAACTGCAAAAAAAAAAAAAGAGACATCTGGTAAATAACACAGACCCTGAACTTCCAAACAACTTCTTGAAAAAACTGGCCTGCAGCTGGACCATCCGGAGCCCGAGGATTCTCAGTGGGGGCGGTAGGGGCCGTCCCAGGCTCCGTCTGTTCTGCAGCCCCTTTTCCAGACATGTGAGGGGAAAGATCCAGGAAGTCTCCCAAAGAAGCCTGGAAAGTTTTTGGTTTTTAAGTGGAAAAAAAAAATAGACGTGGAATTGAAATTACCATTAAGCAAACATAAAAATATGAAAGCACACTCCCAGGAGATTAGGGAAAATAATTTCCGCTGGTAGTGATCTTGAGATTAGTTTTGTCGAGTGAATCAAGCACCAGGCAGTGAGCAAGGGAATCTGGCTTCTATTTCTAGCTTCCCGCGCCCTGGTTCAGTCATTCAGAAATAACTTCTACTCCTTGCTTTTTCTACTTTAAAACAAGGGAAATGCCACCCTTCCTCCTCTGTCAGCAAAGAAATTGTGCTCCACACAGAACGCGCAGGATGCCCGGACTTCTGACACCACGGAGAGAATTCAATAAGTTCCCAGAAAAGCAGCCACCAACAGACATGTGCAGGATGCGATTTAATGACAAGAGGGGGTGTTCATAATGTATTACTGAGTGAAAAAAGGAAACTTGCAAAAGTGGTATGTGCAGTTTGTTCTCTAGTATTAAAAAAGAGAGAGAGAGAACATATATCCACACCATAACCGATGTTAACTGACAGATTCTAACGCACCCATATCCACGCATGCCCTACACCAAAACATGAACTGGTCATTTCTGGGTTTACGGGCAATTTAAATTTGTTTTTTCCTAAATGCTTCACAAAGGTATTCCTTTTTGTTATCAGGGGAAAAATACATAGTTTTTAAGAAGAATGTATTCATATTATACACAGAGACATAAATATGTATGTGTGTGTATGCGCACTGTGTATTCTGGGTGGTAGTAAAGAATCAACTGGCACCATTATTGAAGAAAATAGGTGGACGGGCAAGAAATAAAAGGTTGATAAGAAACGCCTTTGGATTAAGTGATTTCTTGGCCAGCTGCTTGCACACACATCAAAAAATCCCTAGAATTGCTTCTTTCCAGCAGACAGGAAATCACTCATTTCCCCTGAAATGTGAACTTTCAGGCACCAAGTCTGATGAGGAATCATTGCATTCAAACCAACCTTCCCTTTCCTTTCGTAAATCACCTCTAAATGAGAGATTGCTTCTAGATAGGCGGGGAATAAAGAGCAAAATCTTTAGAGTGATGGACACCCATGTTCAAAGCAGTATTAGTCACAGTAGCCAAAAGGTGGAAACAACCCAAGTGTCCATGAACGGAAGAATGGATAAACAAAATGTGGTATATATATATATATATATATATATATATATACACACACAATGGAATATTATCCAGCCTTAAAAAGGAAGGAAACTCTTGACACGTGCTACAACATAGATGAACCTTAAGGATTTTATGCTAAGTGAAATAAGCCAGTTATGAAAGGACAAATACTACATGATTCCACTTATATGGGGCACCTAGAGTAGTCAAATTCATAAAGACAAAGTAGAATGGTGGTGTCCAGGAGCTGGGGAGAGGGAGTAGTAGGGAGTTATTGTTTAATGGGTATAGATTGACAGTTTTGCAAAATGAAAAGAGTTCTGGAGATTAACTGCAAAACAATGTGAATGTTTAACACTACTGAACTGTACACTTAAAAATGGATAAGAGGGTAAATTTATGGTGGGTTTACACTCTACCCGGTTTGGTTTATGAATGCAGGGAGCAATTTCTGGCACGCAGAAATCCCTCTTTTCCTGGGTGGGAGAAAGATAGAACCCGACCCTAGGAGTAAGTGCACCAAAATGTTAGCAGTGATGGGATTACACATGGTTGTACTGGTTACTTTTTAACTGTCATTCTTTTTTTTTTTTTTGGTTGGTTTGGGTCTTTGTTGCTGCGTGCGGGCTTTTTCTAGTTGCGGTGAGCGGGGGCTACTCTTCGTTATGGTGAGCGGGCTTCTCACTGCAGTGGCTTCTCTTGTAGAGCATGGGCTCTAGCGGCGCGGGCTTCAGTAGTTGTGGCACATGGGCTTAGTTGCTCCATGGCATGTGGGATCTTCCTGGACCAGGGCTCGAACCCGTGTCCCCTGCATTGGCAGGCAGGTTCTTAACCGCTGCACCACCAAGGAAGCCCTATCATTCTTTTTTTTTTGCGGTACGCGGGCCTCTCACTGTTGTGGCCTCTCCCGTTGCAGAGCATAGGCTCTGGACGCGCAGGCTCAGCGGCCATGGCTCACGGGCCCAGCCGCTCCACGGCATGTGGGATCCTCCCGGACCGGGGCATGAACCCGTGTCCCCTGCATCGGCAGGCGGACTCTCAACCACTGTACCACCAGGGAAGGCCCCTGTCATTCATTTTTAACACAACTTTAGAGACAACTTTTCTGAAACACAGATTTCCAAAAAGCACCACTAAAGTGTTTTAGGAGAAAGTATGAAGGTAAAGTGAGAGTTGGTGGTTTATTGATTGATTGATTGGTTTGTTTTAATGTTCAAAGCAGGATCTTTATCACAGTCCACAGGCCAGTTCGAATTTACAAGGGACCTCCACTGACAAGGGGGTCTCAGGATGAAGTCCAAACCAGACATATGGCCCCTACAGAGAACATTTGGCGGGCGGGGGGGATGCGCGTGCCCACCTCTCCCCCACACACGTTGGGCCTTCTGTTTTGATGGTGTCAGACAACAGCTGTGCTCGAGGTCCCTCCTGGAAGGGCCCACTGGACAGACGGACAGGCCACAAAGGCATCACACATGACAGCACAGGGCAGCACAGCCGTCCACAGCTCCACACACCGTGCACCTGGCATTGCACCTGGGGCAGAGGGTCTTGCAAAAGAAAACTGGAGGACAACTCTGCCTCTGTCTCTTCTCATTTCTCAGTTTCCTCTAGTAACCCAACCCCTATCCAAACAGCTATCTGAGAATCAACACATCTTTTTGAAAGTCCTCACTTGGGAGAATCTCCTTTTATTTAGATAATTTCCGAGTAGCCACAGACAAGAATTACCTGACAATTCTCTGGAGACAAGAATCCTAGCACCTGGTGAGGCCATTTAAACGGTGTAACTTGACAATGAGTTGAAAAAACCAGTCAAACGTTTATCATTTTCTCTACCTAGATTTTTAGGATGAGACAAAAATGGGGAAAAAAATCATAAATTCTTCTGAGAATAGAAAGAGCCCTTGGAACAGCAGACCAATTCTAATCTCGCTAGGAGCAACTAACTTTTTGTCTGTGCATGTGTTTTAATTATTTATTTTTAAACTTCAACAGATGTCTTTTATAAGCTCACACGGCCAGGATCATCTGACCGGAATCTATTTAGCAGGCTATCTTGCACTGACGCCTTTCGCTGAATAAACACTGACATGGAAGAAAGAATCACTTGTTCACTGATGAAAGTGTATACGATGGAAAAAAACCATCTAGGGTAAAAGGTCTACTTGAAACGTGTCACAAAATTATTGCTTATAGGAAAGGTGCCCTTTCCCCTTAAGGAAAGGAGTTTTCTTTCTCTTTAAAAAAATTTTATTGAAGTATAGTTGATTTACAATGCTGTGTTAATTTTTGCTGTACAGCAAAGTGATTCAGTTATATATATTCTTTTTCATATTCTTTTCCATTGTGGTTTATCACAGGATACTGAATATAATAACTCCCTGTGCTATACAATACGACCTCGCTGTTTATCCATCCGATATATACTAGTTTGCATCTGCTAATCCCAAACTCCCAATCCTTCCCTGCCCCAACCCCCTTCTCCTTGGCAACCACAAGTCTGTTCCCTATGTCTGTGAGTCTGTTTCTGTTTCATAGATATGTTCGTTTGTGTCATTTTTCAGATTCCACATATAAGTGATATCATATGGTATTTGTCTTTCTCTTTCTGACTTACTTCACTTAGTATGGTCATCTCTAGGTCCATCCATGTAGTTGCAAATAGCATTATTTCAGTCTTTTTAATGGCTGAGTAATATTCCTGTGTGTGTGTGTGTGTGTGTGTGTGTGTGTGTGTGTAGGTGTATGTGTATCACATCTTCCTTATCCATTCATCTGTCAATGGACATTTAGGTTGCTTCCATATCTTGGCTATTGTAAGTAGTGCTGCTATGAACACAGGGGTGCATGTGTCTTTTTGAATGATGGTTTTGTCTGGGTATATGCTCAGGAGTGGGATTGCTGGGTCATATGGCAACTCTATTTTTAGTTTTTTGAGGAACCTCAAAATAGAAGTTTTCTAACAAGAGAACTCTGGCGAGCTTATGTTATAAAGGCAAGCAGGTGGGACTTCCCTGGTGGTCCAGTGGTTGGGACTTCGCCTTCCAGTGCAGGGGGTGCGGGTTCAATCCCTGGTTGGGGAGTTGGGATCCCACATGCCTCCGGGCCAAAGGACCAAAGCATAAAACAGAAGCAATATTGTAACAAATTCAATAAAGACTTTAAAGATGGTCCACATCAAAAAAAAAAAATCTTTAAAAAAAATAAAATAAAGGCAAGCAGGTTAGGCAAAAGCAAAGTGTAATATTAGATACAAACACAAATATGAATTTAGCTCTGCAATTTTTTATAAGCAAATAACAGAAAGCCCCACCTCACGCCCCAGGGCTGGAAAGTTCCAAACTCTGTTTCTAGAAAGCAAACAGAAATTTCCTACATTGCTCTCATAGTCTGCTGCTATATGTCCTTGTTCCTAATTGAAGCATCCCCCCACAAAAGATTAATTTTGTGCCACTCAACTGTGAGACCCGGGTCTGTGGAGGGAGGGAAGAAATGCAGAAAGTAACTTGACTGCCCAAGAGTGGGGCTTCCAGAGAGAAAAAAAGAATCGATTCCCAAATCACTACCATATCGTAATTACCCAGATGTGGAAATAATGTTACATCCTTTGTTTTTACCTTCTGCTGGTGACATGAAAGGCATTACCAAGGAGATGGGTGGGCTGCCTGGGGTCTGGTTAGAAAGGTACGTGTCTGATGGGTCCTGGGATGGTCTCCCCATTCCTGTGGGACACAGGACTGCTTTTGACTAACATCTGTACCAGTTGCTGAGTCGCAGAAGGGGAGGAAAACTGGCAGTTTTAAATACACTTGATTAGCTGTAAAGATGGAGGTTCTGGGGGGACACAGAAATTTGCTCTTTACATGCCTTAATTATGCTCTCCCCTTGTGACATCTCATGTTCTTGTCTTCTACCACTTGAATGTTCACAGTCAGGGACTATTAAAACCCAGCAGATGCCCGCTAATATTTGCTCGTCTGATTAGCTGTCCACTCATCAAAAATGGCAGGGACTTGACAAAAGTCTTTAATCTGCTGACTGCTGACAGTCAAACTGGATATAGAAAGCTCTAAAACAGATTTTCCAGGTCTGAACTACATAACCCAAATGGATCGAAAGGACTGGAAAATCGCAAAATCTCCTCTTGGCTCTGGGCTGTGCAATTACAACCATACTTTCCTATTTGCCTAATTTAAGAGCCATCACTGATGACCGGACACTCATTTTCTGAGCACCTGTCAGCTAAATAATCATCATGGCTCATGCACAGAGGGTCTAAGGCAGGAGCAGGTCTAAGCACTGAATATGAATTACACAGAATTCTCACATTAACCACCCACACTTGGTGTTAATACTGTATTTTACAAACGAGGAAACCAAAAGCCAGAAAAGGCTTTATTTAGAAATTGCCTGAAGTCATGCAGGTAGGGAGTAGCAAAGCCAGGATTCAAACCTAGGTCTGGCTGCAGAATTTACATTCTTAGTCACCTTTATCTGATTAAATCACAGAGAAGTCATTAGGAAGATAACGTTTTCAACCATATTAAACTGTGATGTCAGCATTCAAATTCTGCTGTTTAAAGCAACTCATCCTATCTTGTAACTGTGCCTGCACTGGCAGAGTGGGAAGAAAATGGCCAGAAAGTCAGACTCCACTTTCTGCTGGGACCCCCGAGTCAAGTCTTTTCTCTGGTTCTTGGTTTCCTCATCAATACAGGGAAGACAAAAACGCCAGCCTTTCCCCAATCAGGGGTGCGATCAGGAATAAATATGAGAATGGATGGGGCAGGCCTCTGTAAAACAGAAAATGGACCCCCCGCCCCGGCCCCCAAGACAGGCCAGCTTTAGGAAGCCTCTAGCGCACAGCACGTACTTATACCTGGACAAAGTACAGGCAAGTCTCATTATCTGCAGAATCTGTAGCTGCAAATTTGCCCTCTTGCTAATATATATCCGTATCCTTGCCACATTTTGTGCACTTTCGTGCTTGTTGTTGGTACTTTCGCTGTTTAAAATGGCCCCCAGGCCAAATGCTGTCTAGTATGTGACCAACGGGGAAAACTTGTGACAGAGAAGCTTTGTCTAGACAAGAGTTACTGCTGGCCGTGAGTTCAATGCTAATGAATTAACAATATATATTAAATAAGGTATCTCCAAGCAGAGACACACGTGAAACCAGATTATACATTGACTGGATGATGAAAATGTGACCAGAGGCTGGCAGGGTACTTCCCTGGAGCAATGGTCCAGTGTTCAGTGTTTGCAGCTCACTCAGGGTTCACGGCCACTTGACAGAACATAACTATGCACTACCATATAAGCTAAAAGTTTTATAATACAAATTCACTCTCTTGGAGTAGAGGCAGTTAACTTGGACGAAGCTGAGCTCTAAAGAGGAAACGCTTAAGTACTTGGAGCTCAGTCTTGGCCCTCCCTGGGTCTCCATCCACAGCCCGTTAGCCTTTGGCCAATATTAGCCTCAGTGAGCAGAGTCGTGGGCTCTCATCCTTCCATTCCATGGCAGCCTCGCTGCTCTGGGCCTCTTCAAGGTCCCTCTCGTCCACCTGAATGTCCACGGCCCGGCTGCTGTAGGAAACACCAAGGCCCGTCTGGGGGGCGTGGAGCCCCTCTGTTCTAGGTGACCCTACTCCACGCCACTCCTGTGATCCTCCCACCACCCGGCTCTGACAGTCCTTTTTTCCAGGCTGAGCCTCCAAGAGAGATTCTCACCCAAGTCTGACAATGGCATCTAGGGTGAGGAGCCAGAATCTAGACTCATCCCTCCCTGTCAGGTCACCCGGGAGACTCTCCAACAACTTGAATGGGAAAGTCAGCATATATTCTTACACAGAGGCACCTTTCAGAAAGCATTCAAGGAACGCAGCAGAGGTGTCAAGCTACTCAAGACTCATTTTATGAGTCATTCCAGCGCCAGCAAGGAAAACGGCCTGGAGGAGAAGGGAACGCTGCTGAGACCAAAGACTCAAAACGAAAAACCAACTTTTTTAAGCCACTAGGGGAAAATGTGCAAGTCACCCGATGAGCCTGGGGTCCTGTGGAGACCACAAGAGGCCGGCTGCCCCAGATGCAGCGTTCTTGTGTTTCTCCTCTGACCTAAGGTTGAAGTAGAACAGAAATGAAGCTACTGGTTCTAGACATGGCTACACAGGCTGAATGAGCTCCCAGGGCAAGTGGGAGATGCCAATACTAATGTCACCTCGATTCCTTCTGCCAGGGTTATAATAAGAAACTGGAGACTTCCTCCCTTGGGCATCCTCTGTTAATTGCCATTTATAAACGTTCTGTTGGCTGGGCCTGTAATATGCATTATGTTCCCTTTGAAAACAAAACGAAACTTCTAAAATATCAATCGTCATTCCAAATGGCACAGTGATTTGTTTTCCAACTCACACTCTCGGATTAGCTGGGGAGTCTGTCTGAAAGGCAGTCATCTGGTATCAATTTGTGACAATATAAAATCAAAGCTGAACTCCCATGTAAATATACTTTTAAAAAAAAATTCCAGATTTCACCAGCCAGCATGTATTTTACTCATTTCCTTATATTTCAGTCTTGACTGTTATTTTCCTGGCTCCAAAGAACTAAAGTTACATATAACAAATGTTGCACCTCTTAATAAAGCTCTACTGGCTAAATTCTTTTCAGCTCTGTGAAATACAGCTTTCAGGGAGGGTGTATCTAGATTGAAGACTGGGTTGAAATATACCATTACCATCTCTTCCAATCTGCCTGGCCTCATCTGCTCACTTGTGTTTGGAGCAAACAGGGTCAGATAAAAAAGCTGGTTGAATCTCTCTATATACACATAGCAGCTCCCCGCTGACACATCCATGGTCAAACATGGGCTGGATAGGTAACTCACACAAACATATTCTTGGACAGTGCAAGTGTCAAGAAAACCAACTGGGGGTTTCCCTGGTGGCGCAGTGGTTGAGAGTCCGTCTGCCGATGAGGGGGACACGGGTTCGTGTCCTGGTCCGGGAAGATCCCACATGCTGCGGAGCGGCTGGGCCCGTGAGCCATGGCCGCTGAGCCTGTGCGTCCGGAGCCTGTGCTCCACAAGGGAGAGGCCACAACAGTGAGAGGCCCGCGTACCACAAAAATAAAAAAAAAAAAGAAAAGAAAGAAAACCAACTGGATCCTAAAACAGTACCTGCTTTTTGCTCAGGAAGGACACAAAACTTGTTTGGATAAAATGTTACACTTAACAAAGGCAATATAGCTCAGTGGCAGGAGTATGGTTCAGGGTTAGATATGATTCCAGCTCTGCCGAGCTCTACCTTGGAAAGAAAAGTAAACTCCCCAGAGTTCAATTCTCATCTACATAGCGATGTCAGCCCCTACAGACATGCAGGGCACCAGCAGCGTGGCTGGGATATAATCATCACGTCGGATATTTATCGAGAACTACCTGTGTGCCCAGAACTGCACAAAGGGCTTCAGAGAAATAATCACATCTAATCCTGGCTGTCATGCTAGGAGATATCTGATTATTAATATTTCCCACTCTTTACACATGAGAACCGAGGCTCATGGAGTTTCCAGATTCTGCCTACCGTCTCACCCGGGAAGCAGCAGATCTGGGATGTGATGTGATTGCCACATGGCTCTGCAGCTCCTAACATTAGTGTTCAATAAGCAGGCCATTATTCTGAAAAACCACCTATAAAATGAGAAGATGCAATTGCTGCTGGAATGGTAAGACTGCATCCCAGCCTCACCGCGAATCACAGAGCAAACACAGAATCACTGGACACTGGGTAGCGTTTAGTTGCTGCGGCAGATTGCTATGCAGCTTTGCAAAGGTATCTTTTCTTTTTCTTGAGAACGTTATCTTTATCCTTCACACTCTAGATTACTCAGACTTCAACACCTGGCAATTATGCAAATACGCACAAGCTGAACCAGGAACTGTTTGAAAAAGATCTCATGATCTTACTCAAGAGTATTTTTTTTTCTTTAACAAAAAGAAATTATATATCTTTAACTGAAATTAAATGAACAAAATCTGATCTGTTTTTTGAAACTGACATGTTCAACATTTACCTTAAAAGGTAACATTAGACTTTTTAGACCAAAAGAGTTGGAAATGAGTATAAAACTTGAGACGATCTCTCTCAAGCAGAAAATGTACACGTTCTCGGTCAAAGAGTTTTTTACGAGCCTATATACATCACCTTGAGCTACGTGGAGAGTAAAGGCACAAGATTATGTGAAAAAAAGACAATGAGAAGAAACAGGGTCATCTTCAGGTCTATAAATTTTTCTTCTCGGGAGTTTCTTAAATGCATAGCATTGGATTGTGCCAATACCCTCCTCTCTGTCACAGAGATGGCTCTGCCATCCAATCAGTCCGCACACTCAAAACCCGGTGGGAGGGTCTCCCTTGATGCCTCTGTCTCCCCCATCTTCCACAGCCAGTCCATCGCCAAGTCCACTCTGCTGCATCCTAAATCTCTGTGGAATCCGCCCCCTTCTCCCCACCCCCATCACCACCACTCCAGCCCAAGTGGCCACCATCTTCTGCCTGGACTGCGGCGATAGACTGATTTCCTCCCACCTATGGCTTCCCTCCAAACACACTGCCTGCCCTTCATCTACTTTCTCCACATCTCCCTGCTTCTTCCCACCAGAGACCCTGCCCAGGCTGGTCCTGTGGTCTGCACCAGTCCTCCCAGCCCTTGTTCACCCTTTAGACACCTCCAGAAGCCAGCCCTCCCCATCAGAAGCAGGTCAAACCCACCAGGGCGCTCATCACAGGCTCCGAGAGGACCAAGGCCTTCCCCTCTGTCCACGCACCACAGCCGCAGCCCTACACTTGTGGGTGATGGTTCAAGAGTCTCTCTCCAGCTCCATGGAGAGATCCATGCTGGCAGGGACCACCCAAGTAACGTACAAGTCCTGTCAATTCTGTCTCAAGTGGAGTCAATGATCCCCTCACCGTCTCCACCTAGTCTGGAACTGAACCTGTAGTATCTCCAAGGTGAGCCTGTATCTCCAAATAAGGTCACACTCTGAGGTTCCAGGTGGGCGTGAATTTTGGGGGACACTATTCAACCCCATAACCACAAAAGCTGCAGAGATGGGTGACCCGAAGGACTTCGGGGAGCACAGGCAGTGCCCCAAACCATGTGGTCATCGAGCCTCACAGTGCTAAGTTAGGCACCTCTGCATGCTCAGGCCCTCACTTCTCTGAGGGACTCCTAACACCAGCTTCTTCGCTGGTCTCCCTCCCTCCGGGAGAAATTTCCAAGCGTCCACGAACCCCCAAAACTCTTTCTAAAATTCTCTATGTGTAAAAATAGACGAACCCCCAGAACAGAAAATTTTGGACGTGCACAAGTCCATCAACTAAGATGCCAAAGGGTTAAACACAAAAGGCACTGCTCTCCCTCCTCCATCCAACCCGCCTCCAAGCTTTCAAAACACAGCTGCACTCTCACCTGTCCCTGCTCAACAGCCTCCCTCCTTCCTCTGAAATAAAGTTCACTTCCGTGGCCGGGCGCCCAGTGCTGGGCCCTCACCCGCCTGCAGGCTCGGCTCCAGGGCCACCGCCAGGACAGCTGCCCGCTCCAGAGCAGAAACAGGGAGCCGGGCTGCCTCGGCCTGTAATTCTCCTCTCTCCCCGAAGGCAGGCGCTGGTCTCACTGATCCCTGAACCACCAAGCGACTTGATGGTTCACACAGGGGCGTGTGAACAACCTGGCACGCGGAGGGGTGTGGGTTGCTGCTGACCCCACAGTGCAGCCCCCACGCGGGCTACACTGGGGACCCTGCTTAGGCCCCAACTCTGTCTGCCCAGGGGGTTCAAAGAGCAAAGGCGGGGGCCAGGTGCAGAGGGACCTGTGAGCAGGGACGGGGGAAGCCAAGTCAGTCACCAGAGCAGCATACAACCGACTCCAGGGTCACGGCCATGGGGACAGCGAGGGTCCCCCCCAGGAGCCCTCACACTCCAGGGGTGTCCTGCCTAGAAAAGGAGCAGGCAGCACTCAGACCACAGGATGAGGGCCGTGGCTTCTGCAAAGGGCGGGAGTGAGCAGAGGTATGTCTTCCAGAATTGTCTTGGCAGGTAGCACTCCCCTCCCGTGGGCCGCAACGGGCAGGGCAGCGTCTTCCATGCCAGCGTGTGGGCCAGACCAGCTGTTGCTCTTAACCTCACTGCTGTGCTGCTCAAAGGGTACGACGCTGAACATGTGAATTCGCCCCTTCTTGTTTCCCTGCCCCGGAGACTGTCATTTTGCAGCGTAAATAGGGGCAAAATGCAGCACCTGACGGAGGGGGTGTTGTTTTCCTCAGCTGCTCTGATTTTACTTTACCATGAAATTGAAATTGAAACGATGCGGCAAATTGTCTGCAAGCAAAAAGCTCCACCCTGGATGATCTTAGAAGACCCTGTCAAGTTTCTCAACTGCTTCTTGACTGACGGTGTGCGGGCAATACCCGGCAACTGTGAACAGAGCAGCTACAATTTTACCAAGCAATCACCGAGGACCAAACCTCTGCTAGGTGCTCCTCATTTTCATGTTCACAACACCCCAAACGGGCAGGAATTATTATCCCCATCCTACAGATGAGGCTACTGAGGCTCAGAGGGTTAAATGAGTTTTCCCAAAAGGTGTTGCTAGGGGGCAGAGTTGCCCGGCTCCAAGGCTGGTCTCTCCGTTCTCGAATCTGTTCACCCAATTTGCTGAGAAGGAGGCAGAGCATCAGGGCTGTGGGAAAGGAGCAAGCGACATCAAACTATGATTTGGAGAGAGCTATTGTTATTGGGAAAATTTTCCACAACTTAGGCCCCAAACCAGGGTTCTCTGTTGGCCTGTCCCTCGAGGTTATCACATGAAAATCAGAATCCTTGCTTGACGAGAAGGCGCCACTGGCCAAAAATATAGCACAATATTTCTTTGTACTTTAACATTCTGACCTTGATTGACTCTAGCCCATAGGTCTGAAATGGATGAGGCCCTAGCATTTTTGTTCTCTGGAGGTTAACTAACATACAAGTGGAAGATTTGGAACAGGAAGGAGAATAAAATGCTACAGCATGTAATAGAGTCCTTTGCTTTTCTTAAGTGATACAACTACATTAGAATTTGTGGTTTGTTTTAAAACTCTCGGAATCAGAAAACACAGGTTTCAAAATTCCAGCTCTGCCATGTATGGGGTACGTGACCATGGATGTGTCACCTCGCTCTTCATGGTCTTGATTTTCTAGTCTATAAAACAGCTACCACATTGTCTTTTTGAAAACGACTTAATATATAGGAAAGCACTTTGTAAACTGTAAAGCCCCAAACGAGTAAGTAGAACTTATCAGATGTTCGTCTTAGGATGGATAAACTGAATCCCTCAACTACTGACACAATCACCTAGGAATTTGTAATCGTCTTCCTTCCTCAGGTCTCCCTCTCCGAGAGCAAACTTTATTCAACTCAATAAAAATGTAAAATACTTCAAGAACTACCTTTCAACATCAGATCAACCATTTATCTCCTCACATTCCAATTCTGTTTTACTATTTTTTAATTGAGATACAGTTGACATGGAATATTATATTAGTTGCAGGTATACAACATAGTGGTTTGACATTTAAAAACATGGAAGTCTGCACCTCAATTCCCTGCACCTATTTTGCCCATCCCCCCACCCCGACATGCTAATTTTAGTCCTTCAGCAAAACATTATAGACTTTGCCTGTCCTCCAGTCCTTCACACCCTCCCACCCCCTTCCTAAAATGATCAAAGCAGACATTTCACTGTATAAAGCACTGGGTCAATGAGTAAACTGCTTTAAAATAAAAATCAATGTGCTAGGCACACAAATCTTTGGCATTGTCAAATATTTTATTAGTCTCTTCTTGAATGGCTTGTCATCTATTTGTCATGAAATTAAACTTAGATACTAAGTACATCCTAGCCTTTATGTTTTTTATTAAAAAATTTTTTTTTGATGTGGATCATTTTTAAAGTCTTTATTGAATTTGTTACAATATTGCCTCTGTTTTATGTTTTGGCTTTTTGGCCACGAGGCATGTGGGATCTTAGCTCCCCGACGAGGGACTGAACCCACACCCCCGAACTGGAAGGCGAAGTCTTAACCACTGGACCGCCAGGGAAGTCCCTCATCCTAGCCTTTAAATCAGGGATAAGACTGGGCCCTTTCATGCATACACACGTTATTACAATATTCCAAGTCCTAAACTTCTAGTATTTGCATGCTCTGTGTTACAAGCTTTTGTCTTTGTGACCAAATGTGCAGCAATAAACCTCAAACCACATCAATGATAACCCCGTTAAATATAAACTAGTGTGCAATTATCCAAAATGCTAACACAAACAAAAAGGGAAAAAAACCAGGAAACCCTGATTGATTGTATGTTCTCGGAGACTTCTAGAAACCAAACAAAAATAAAAATACATTACACAATTTGTAAAGGAGGGTAACAGCTAATGATTTTACGATTCCTCCAGATAATACGGAGCAGTCTGAGCCCCAGTGTCTGAAAAGTTTGGTTTTTAAATTGCACACAGGTTGAAACTTGAGGCGGGGGGTTGTTAGATATTTTTTTTGAGGTGGAAAATGGGTGGTGGTGACCCTATGGGAAATTCACAGAATTATGTGAAATAATAAATTCTGATAAAAATGTCTGGTTTTCAACACTCTTCCTCTGATGATGACATTTTGCACAGCCCCCCAGGGGACAAAGGAACAAAGAGACGTGTGGTGAGGCTCCTGGTACACGTGCTGACAAACCAGGTCTCCGGAAGGAAAAAAGCAAAACCCTGGCTTGTAAAACTGGCTGATTCCTGTGGTGTAAATACTCCCACCATGACTGATTTCAGTTACTGATCAGCTCAGATTCCTCATCCTTGGTTCCTACCGAGTTATAGGAGCCAGTCCAGCACACTCCCCCGGCTCTGGCAGAAAGCCAGATTAGAAGAGAGCAGGGCTCAAATTCTAGCTCTAGATTCCAGTTATGAGGCCTTAGACCAGCTTCCTTAACCCCTCCAACCCTCAGTGTCCATAGCTCTAAAATGGGTATAATCCCAGTGCCTTAGGATTGCCACACGAATAAAACAAAATAATGCATGTGAAGCCCACAGCACACAGGAAGGTGCTATCTTCCCTCCCTGGGGAGAGGGAGAAGCTGTGAGCGTGGGGTGGGGTTGGTGGGTGGGTGGGTGGATGATGCGGAAGAAACATTCAGGGAGGAAGGTTCATTGCTGCAGGACTGCGGAAGGAGGTGGTAGGTTGGCTACTTTACCAAATAAAAGTTCGGGAGTGACTGCTGGGTGAAAATAAAAGACCTAGAAAGTTGGGGTGAGGGGCAGCCTCAGGCCTGTCTCCAGCAAGTCCCCCAACCAGTGAGGGGCCAGGGCAGGTGCACACAGACCCAGGGAAGTAAGGAAGTCCCCCCGGGAGGGCGTGCTCAGTACCATACCCAGGGCGGGGAGTCGGGGCGGGGGGCGGGGCGCGGGTGATTCTGCAGGGTGATCGGTCCAAAAGGGAGGAAGGGCGTCTGGTGGGGACCCTTCCCACGGAGAAGCCTGTGGGTGCCAGAACCCAGGTGTCCTTTGCAAAGCCAGCGCAGCATGGAGATGACAGGCGTTCAGGGGAGCAGAGAGGGTGCCATGGTGGCAGGAGAGCCACACGTGAAATACAAGGGAATTTAAAACTGCCCAGATCGGGTGTGGGCCTCAGAAAGGCCCCTCTGTTGGTCGGGGAGAAGGGCTGGCGGGTCCAAACAGAAGCCAGGAGCCTCCAGGAGACAAGGACAGGGAGGGACCAAGGCGACCAGCCCACATCTCTGGGGACAGAGCCCTGTGCAGGGGGGCAGAAGTCTCACGCGTTTCTGTAAGGAATCAGAACGAATAGTTCAGGCTCTGCAGGCCACATGGTCTCTGCCACAACTATGCCACTCTGCTCTTGTGGCACAAGGGCCCCCAAAGACCATACAGAGATGAACAAGCGTGGCTGTGTCCTAGAAAATCTTGTTTATAAACAGACCATGGGCCATAGTCTGCCAACCCCTGGGCTGGGGAAGCCGTGATGCTGACAAAATAGAGAGGGCCCGAAGAAAGGAAACACGCCCAGGAGGGAGGTGGTATTATTATTCCCATTTCATGGATGAGAACCTCATCCCAGAGTAAGTGGCAGAAGTAGGGCCACAAACCCCATTCCTGGGGGTGCCAGGCTCCTGTTCCTCTTCCACCTCCCTGTGAAAGATGGAAGGCACAGAAAGCACAGGTGCACTGAAGAGATAACAAAGGTGACAGGAATTTAGGTGTGGTCGAGAAGGGCGGCGGGGGGGGGGGGGGGGCGCGGGGGGCGGTGCAGGCAGGCCCTGGGCAAGACAGGATCGCCGTAGTCAGGGAATCCTGTCCGCCCTGGGCTGTCCCCTGGGCTCTCACGCACAGAGGTCCTCCCTGAAGGACAGAGAGGCAGACACCTACATAAGGAAACCGCAGGGCTAGCAGTGCCCTTCGAGGTCACGTACGCCACCTTCACCCCAGTTCCGCTGAAGCCAGTTGAACAAGCATTTATGAGCCTGGCTCAAACCACAGTGGAGCAGAGACAAGAGGGTTATAGGGAGGGCCCAGGCCCTGGAGCCAGAATGCCTGCGTTCAAACCCAGCTCCCACGGACAGCCTGAGCGATCCTGGGCCAGTAACTTAACCTGTCTGTGCTTCAGACTAGGGGCGATACAGGGGTGCTGTCCAAGGGCTGTTATAAATGTGAACTCGCCTGACCTCCATAGGGTGCTTGGAACGACACCTGGGACATGGTAGTTAAATAAAAATACTGACTGCATCAAGGCACTGAGCCAGGTCCCACGGTGGGGAGTGTGAAGTGTCCCTGCCCTGGTGAGGGCTCAAACAGCAGGCTCACCTCTAACCAAGCTCTCATCACCGGAAAAATCGGCCCATTTACCTGCGTCTCCCAACACACACAGGGACCACGCTGATGTGTGTACCCCCCATAACTGACAGGGGCGCTCCATAACTGATATTCATGATGTTCATGTTTGTTGAATAACTCATACAAGGCATTAGGTCCCCAAACTAGAATTTCCTCCGCGACATACCTGACGGATGTCAGAGCACCCAGGGTGGCCCTCTACTCACTCTGTGGCCTTGGATTCCTGCCCCTCCGTGCTGCTGGGGGCTGAGACCAACATCTACAAAAGCACTTTGTAAACCTGAAGGCCCTTTAAAGGCAACAGAGGTGGGGACCACAGAGCACCTCCGAGACAGGAGCGGTGGCCCTGGCTTCCAGCCTGGATGGCCGCCAGGGGCCGGCAGGCCAGTTACGACACCTCCCCAGCCAGAGGGAGCACAGCTGAACATGTCTTTTAAAGTTCTCCCTTACACCCGGGGAAACCCATTCCTTCATTCATTAGTGCACGTCCTGCCAGCTGGAGCCTCCCAGGATACACGTAGTTCCTTCCACCTCTGCATCTGACACTGAGGTTCAGTTACCCACTTATCCCCAGGCGCAAGGGCAAGGGCACCCAGGGCACTAGGCTGGAAGAACACAGCACTCAACTGTCCCAGTGCTTTCATCCCAGAAGGAAACGGAGAGGCTGGGGTGGGGGGGTGGTGAAGCAACTTGCCTGAGGTTACCGGCCAGTGCAGGGGCAGGTCCAGAGCCCAGGGGGGCAGGGTACCGGTTGGGCATTCCTGATCGACATCGTGTCACCTCACCCGGCCTCACCTACTGCTCCTTCCCAGTGTGTTCAAAGGCCACCTGCCCTTGGCCTTCTCCCTACCTAACAACTCTCCTTCCTGGGGAAAAGTGTCCAGCAGGCGGAGCTCCCCAGCCCGGCTACAGGGACACACTGCAAAACCAGGCTATGGCTTCCCTCACCCTTCCTGGAGGGCAAAGGGTCACACTTGAATTCACTGCCCTCGCTGGGCACTTGCCAGCAGCGGGCAGGCTTCCGATGCATTTCCCCTGCTGAGTTCACCCACGACATGACAACATGGTGACTGCAAGGAAGGGGGCAGCGGGTGAACCTCGGGCTCTCGCCTCAGGCCCTGGCAGGAGCTGTGGGTGAGCATCCTGACCAGGGCGTGGCCTGGCCCGGGACTGCAGCTTTGGCTTCCACAATGCATGTTGCTGGAAAGATGGCTCAACAATAACTTGGGTTGGCTTACCGCAGAGGAGGTCAAAGTCCTTTCCTGACTTCTAAAATCCAGAAGGGTCAGGTGGCTTCCAGCTGGAACACAGTGTGGTGACTTGCCTGAAGTCACAAAGCAGGGAGGTGACAAAGTGGGGAGAGAAGTCCATCCCCCCGCTCTTACTCTTGGCGGCGATCCCCTATTGAGCTCACGTTTTTCTTTTCAGTAAAGAGGACACCACAGACCCAGCACCAGTCCAGGTCTCACCCCAGGAGGGGCCCTGCAGAGGGAGGGCTGGTTAGAAGCTCCAGAGCAGTCAGGTGTGAGCCTGAGCTCTGCCCCAAGGGGTAAGTGACCTCGAGCAGGTTACTTAATCTCTCTGAGCCCTGGTTTCCTGGTCCTTAGAGTAGGAACAATCATAATACCAGTAAAGTCTTTTTCAAGGTGCGGCCCATTTGCCTCCCAGGAAGCTAGTTAACTATGCAGACTTGGGACCCCCAGGCCTGCAGGATCAGAATCTGCCTTTTCTCAAGATCCCCAGGTGACTCTAAACTCATTTACATACATAATACATACAGCACTTAGCACCCGCACAGTCACCCCCCGCCCACCCGCCCAACCCTGATAATAAATGTAAGCTCAGTCTGCACTTGAAAGGGTCTGGAACACAGGCGGGGGCTCTCCGGAAGGGCTGACTTACTGCCCAAGGCTGTGCACCACGATTCGAAGCCCAGGCTTGGGACTCTTCTGCACCCCACGCTCTCTTTCCACTGAAGACCCGAGTCTCCGCAAGGCACACGCTCACACGGGCGTTCTAAGAAGCAAAACCCTCACGTTTTAAATTAATACCCTGGTCCCCGTGTGCCCCTCTCGTCAGGGCCGATGGCGCACGTCGGTTCACCGGGGCTCCATTCTGCAATTCAGGAGCTCTACGACGTGGGGTAACCCGCTGCCAGCTGCTACCTGAGGCGAAATTTTTAAAGTGAAAGAAAGCCTTAAAACACACCGTAGAAATTTACACTCCCCTTCACCTATTAACACCTTCCTGTGGCAGGGAACACAGCAGAATGCCAAGCTAGAAGGCATCCTTTTGGTTTCCCAGCTCTGACACCTAGCCATAGAGCAAACCCCAGCACAAACTCCAGGCAGGCCTGGAGCCCCATGCACGAGGCCCGTGGTACTAAGTTCGCTATACACTTCAGTGGAGACTGGTTAAGTAGTAAGGCTAAACGTGAGGACTAGGAAAGGGAGTACAGAATCATACCAGCACGACTGGCCTGCTCTATCCCGGACAAACATTTACAGCCAACAGCTCCAAAATTCTCCTGGGGCCTACTGCATGCAAGGCACAGTGATGCCGTGCAGTGGCGGAGGAAAGACACCAGGCTTGGATCTCAAAGGTCCTGGCCAACACTGGGTCTGAGAAAGAATCTACACATAGGGTGGCTGTGAGGATTCACTGGGATAAATGTCAAATATCCAGCCGAAAGCACAGAGATGGAGTCATCAATCCATGGACACATCTGTGCCAAGGTCTGGGCACAGAAATTTTCCTGTCATATTTCAAGATTTGGAAGTACAAGTAATAACTGTGATTAGTTTCACAAGCGTCCAGATGGAAGTAGCAAAAAAGAAAGGGTTTCAAGATTTCAGATCAGGAGACTCTGATTTTTATATACCCATACCAAACCGGATATATGAAATCCCAAATCCATGAAAAAAAAAAAAAGGCAGATTTCAATTAACTATGGCAGTGCTTTCCAAACTTTCACTTGTATATGAATCATCTGGGGATCTTGTTAAAATGCAAATTTGCGCTCAAGTAGTCCAGAGTAGGGCCTGAGGGTTTGCAATTGTAAGAGCTCTGAAGGTCCAAGAACTCACTTTTGAGCAGGAAGGTTGTTTGGAATTCTTTAAATTGCAAGCAACAAATCCAAAGAAAGCATAATATGATTTAAAAACAACACCCCAGGAGAACATCTGTGAAGTAGTATATGGAACCACCCAGGCTAGGAGAACTTCTTAAAGGGAGGCATACCAGGAAAACAAATGACATTCTTTAAGTTGGCCTGGGCCTTATTCAAATGAGTCTGTACTCCACATCACAATTCATCTAGGCAGGTGAAAGTACTCTCTAGTGATCACAAAAGCACACTTCTGACAAAATTCTTGCAAGCAAGTCAGTGTAGGAAACAAAGTATCCTAGGAGATTCCAAGCTCCTGGCCACTCCATGAGTAGTGGCCATGCTAGCTCTTCGTGGCCTTTCTTAAATCTCTGTTTTACCCATTTACTTCCTCTCTGCACATTAAATTTGACACGATTTCTGTTGACAGATGTAATTTTTTAAACGCCCGTCAAGTTGCTGGATATGGATAATTCCGAAGTAGTAAGATGAATGTGGCTGTCAGGTTAAGGAAGCATCTTATACTGACTGATCATCTTAATGTGTGTGTTGTGGGGGGGAATCAATAAAACACCCAAGGGGTTCATATTTATAGGTTCAGAGATTAAATCTGGCTGTTTTTTTGGATCAGAAATGTCAACACACAAGATCCTCCGTGTCCTCTGAAATGAGATTCTTGGAGACAAAGTGTGAAGTTATTTGGTTTCTAGATGTTTTGAGCATGGGAACACATCTGTCTACTACGAGACACAGGGCAATCTTGCACACTGGCTTAGAATAACATGTATGTTTATTACAACTCCTGTCCTGACCCGCTGGACAAGCTGGGCTCACGCTCAAACTATAGAGTCATTAAGAGCCAGTGCGTGATGTCAAGCTGCCCAGAAACTGCTGAGTTCGAACCACTCACCCAGAATGGAAGGGATTCCCCTCCCCTCCTGTGCACTGGCCCAATAACGGGGAGAGGCATGCTCTGACAAGAAATGCCAGGCCCAGGCTGTCACCTGTGCCCAGCGTCACTAATCATCCATGCAGTCACAAAGCTATTCGACCGCTCCACACCCCTGCCCGCAGCCCATGTGCACTCAGCTAGGATGCTACATACCAAGCAGGGTCATGATTTCACCACTTGGGAAGAAACAGACTCAGAACAAAATTCTGCAGGAGCCTGCCTTGTTCTCTCCCGTCTGTCCACTGCGGGAGGAAGTTAAGTTTTCCAACAGGCCACCTTCTTACTTAGGCCAGAAAAAGCCTAAGTGTTCAGATGAGCATTACAGGAGAGAGGCTGTAACAGGAAAGGTTCCCCCTTCTCACCTTGAGGCCTGCAACATGTTGGCAAGGTCCCATTCCAGAAGGGGAAACTGAAGCCCCAGGAAGTTAAAATAACTGAGCCATAGGGAGCCTAAGAGGCCTTCCTAAGTAACAAGCCTCCCAGGGAACAGGTCTGCACTTCCTTGGGGCTCCCCACTCCTGTTCTCTCCCAACCTCCAGTCCCACTGCCTGATGCAGACCTAGCTCCCCGACTGTCCCTGGAACATAAGTGACAAGCTCTAGCCATTTCCTGAATAAGCAAGTGTCCAACATTTCACGGTTTTGCTAAGATGCTTGATACCCGCAGATGACTTAAGCAAGCGAACACAACCACCTTTCCACTAATTTCAGCAAATTCACCTTGGAATGGAAAAAAGGATCCTCAAGCCCTATTTTCTCCCTGTCCCCCACCACCAAGGCCTGGTTCAAGGGAACATAAGGACTTCCCTTTTCTTAGAAAAGCAAAAGGAAAACGCCAGGTTCTCCTGGGACACTGGAATACTTTGAGCGCAGGCAGAACTTCTCAGGAGGGATTCACGGCGTGTCTGCGACAAGTTCGGCTCACACGCGCCGCTTAGCCGCCGGCCGGACCCACGGCTCAACTCTGCGCCCCGCCTAGTCTTGCCTGGCGCAAGGAGAGTGCTTCTCCGGGTCCGGACCGGGTTTCTGGAAGCTCGTGATCTCCTCCTTGCAGTGGGAGGTTTTGGTGCCGCTTTTTAGTGGGCTCCCGCAAGCCCTAACTCGGGACCCACTGCATGAGCATGGTGCTTCTGCTCTGTGAGTGCCGGGCTCGTGCACACACGTGTGAACACACACACGCTCCCTAGAGACTTTCTCTCTTCCGCGTGCCCTCGTGGTTTGGAATTCGCGCCAGAAGCCCAGAGATCCGGCAGGGCGCGGGAATTGGGAGCGACCGAGTCCCGCAGCAGAGAGCGGGCCGGGAGGGACGCGAGGTAAGGCGCGCGTGGCGTCCTGGATACTCACCGGGACCTCTGCAGCTGCTCGAAGGCGCTGGTGCTGACCCCCTGGCCCGGCTGCTCCAGGGAACAGTAGTTCTGCGAGGTCTGCCTGGAGAAGGCGATCGGCAGGATTCCCTGAGTGAAAGAGTTGAGGCGGCCACGACTACCGCTCCCACTCCCGGGGGTCCCGGAGCCCAAGAAGGCGGCCGCCGGCACGTGCACGCTGGTAAAGGCATCGTCTTCCTCCAACTCCTCCTGCCCGGCGCCCCCGGGCCCGTCGGGCAGCTGCGGCTGAACGCAGGCGGCGAGAGGCGCGGGCCGGGGCGGCTGCAATTGCTCCCCCGATGCCCGGCCCGCGCCCAGGGGGCTCGCGAACCCTCGGGCCGCCCCAGGGCCGAGCACGGTCGCGTGGCCGCCGGGAACGAGGGACGGCAGCGGCGAGGGCGGCGGATGGCAGGGGCCCGATCCAGCTGCCAACGCCGCCGCCGTGCCCGCCGCGGCGAGCGCGCCGCAACCGCCCCGCTCGGCGGCGGCGAGCAGGCTGAGCCGCGTCCTCGCGCCGCAGGCGCTGCCTGCGCCCGGCTTGGCCGCGCCGCTCTCCTCGCCGCCGGCCCACTCCTCGTCCTGCAGCGGCGGCCGTCCGTCCAGCGAGATGTTGGTGAGGAAGGAGAGGGCAGCCTGGCGGCGCCGCGGGTCCATGCGCGTCTTCCTGGGGGGCTCGGGCGGCGGCAGCGGCAGCGGCGGCTGCGGCGGCGGCGGCTGGGCCGGCGCGGCGGCCGCGGGCTGAGGCTGCTGCTGTGGCGGCTGCTGCAATCTTCTGGTGCCTGCGGCGACGGTGCCGGCGCTGCTGCTGCTGCTGCGGACGGCCTTGCCGGCGGTGGCGGCCGTGGTGGCGGCAGTCGCCGCCATTGTGTCCGTCTGCGGCGATATTTCCGCGATGCCCCGAGAAGCGAGCGGCGCCCGAGTGCTAAGCGGCGGGCGCGAGCGCCGGTGACCCGGGCTGGGCAGGGCGCGGGGCGCGGGCGGCGTGCGCGGCGGCCCGGCCCCCCAGCGGGCGGGCCATGCTTGCCCCTCGGTGCTCGGGCGGGGGGCGCCGCCGCTCCGGCCCACGCGCGCGGCTCGCTGGCTCGCTGGCCGTCTGCCCGCCCGCCAGCAGCCTGGGGGTTCGGTCCCGGGCCCTCTCAGGCCCCGCGGTCTCCGACTCTCGGGCCCCGGTGTCCGTATTTATAGGTGCGCGCGCCCCGCGCTCGCGCTCCGAAGCGCTCTTTGCAAAAACACTGTATCACGTGTGGGGAATGAAACCTGGGAGGAAAACAAAGCCGCAGGCGGCAGCCGCGGAGGCTGGCGGCCGGAGGCGGGGGGCCGGAGGAGGAGGAAGAGGAGGAGGAAGGGAAAGCCAAGCGGGTGGCGGGGCGAGGGACCGGCCGGGCAGTCCAGGTAGTCCGAGCCGACTGCGGGGAGAGTTGGTGGCTCCCAGGGCGCGCGCCCAGGTGAGGGAGGTAGCACGTTTCCTCGTAGCGCTTGGACTGGGAATTGGGGGCGCGAGCAGAACCCAATGTGGGTCCCGGGAGAGTTGTGGGTCTGCGGGACAATTAATTGGAGCGACGCGGAGATTTGGCCCGTGAGCTTGTTAACTGGATCCCGCGCTGCTGTTGGGCCCCGAGAAATACATCCTTATTAATAGTTACCCCTTATGTGGACAGTCCCACCATAAAGCTGTCGCTAACCGTTGAGTTTGTGTCTCATTCATTCGCAGACTGAGGATGCAGCCCCTGATTTAAATGCATACCCGAGGATGCGTAAGAACCCAGGAGCGAACATCAAACGTGTGGCCAGACTAATTGACACATCTCCATTTGATGGTGCTGTCACTTTTCATCTTTCTTAGCAAAGGCCAACATAAATTTTTACTTCGACCCAGAAACGTGCTCCGTTTTCCATGAAGAACAAGGTAAGCTAAGATGGCCTCACAACCTTTTCCCCTTGTCACCTTGCAAATGTTTGTGGGTTATGATCTCTTTTCCTCCCATATAAACTGGGAACAAAATGCACAGCTACTTTCTGTCATTTATTTCATAAACATCCGTCTGGCACCTGCAATGTCTTATGTAAAGATGAGTACCTGTCCAAGCTGCAGCTCTGGATCTGCGAGGGGTGGCAGAATTCTGTACCCCAACCTCACGCCCAACAAATACCTGTCCTGGGGGGGTTGGAGTGGGGGGTGGTTACCATGAGCCATCCGAAAACGCCTGCAGATTTCCCAGTGCGGTTCAGGTGACTTACCAAATGCAGTAGGAACAATTGTCACACTGACTTGAGTTCTGTGACATCTAAGAAACCCTCTACACTTTCCTGAGGGAGAAGAAATGTGTTTAAGATCAAGGGATTAATTTAATTAAAGGTTTAAATTTAGCCTTGGAGCTAATGGGTAACTGTACATTGAAATTCCACTCCATTTCAAGTTCAAGAAAGTAAATTGAGTAATGTAGAGCAAATACACCCTTCCAGAGACATGCAGCCAGCCTGGAGGATGAGATATGGGTGAGTTCGGGTTACAGTGGTTTAGGACAAACATGGCACATGGCCCTTTACATGAACAATTGTTCATTTTTTATGTTATGCCATTTTTAGGCCTTTTGAGAAAGTGGAACCCAGTGTCTATATTTAGAGCAGCCTTACTGCACAGCTAAGCGACCAGTGCTGTGTAATTTCATTAGGATTTTAATTACTCTCTTCAACTAACAACTTGAAACTTCCAAGTTACTTTATTACAACTAACTTAATTTACTTGACCACTGGTCTGGTTGTGCTGACAGGCAGTGTTTAAAAAACACACCAACTCTGCACATGTAAAAGAAAAAACTATTTTTATCAAAAAAGTGATACATTTTTATTGCAGAACATTTAGAGAATAAGATAAGCAAAGAGAAGTAGGAAAAATATAAAGCTTCACTAACAATCGCATCTCCTATGGAAATTTTGATTTCTGTCCTGTGTATATTTTTAAACAAAAGTTAAAGGGGGCTGTTTGTGTCTTGTGATCTTTGCTTGCTGTGTTGCGATCATCCTTCCTTTTAGAATATTCTTCTATAGCATCATTTTAATGACTGCACGGTGTTCAGTTTGATTATTAAGATTATTATTATTCAGTTCGATTATTAATTATTAAGCCTGTGCCCTACATTGAACATTTAGGTTGTTTCCTCTTATGCTTTTATAAAGAGTGATGATGACATCCTTTGTTTTGCTAAATCTTGCTACCATCCAATATTATTTTCTTTGGTTAAATGGATTTGGGGGCAAAGGACATACCATATTTTTAAGGCTTTCTATCCAGAAAAGTTGTTCCAGTTGGTTTCCTCACTCTTGCCACCGTTGGGTATTAAAATTTTTTCATCGATATTTATTTCTTTGCCCATTTAAGCTATTGTAAGGGTCAAATATGCAAACTAATTTCAAATATTTATTAAAACATCAAACAAGAATTAATATCGATTTAACCTCCAAACCGCTCCTGTGATCTTCTTACGGGGATCAGGAGAGATACAATTTACAGTTCACCTACTATGTTCTAGCCACAGAAGATTTCTAATCCTTATGACTACTCTGCAGTGCTGGGGGGAGGGGAGATTATCATCATTAGTTTACAGATGAGGCTCAGAAAAATAAAATGATTTGCCCAAGGTCACTAGCTCTTAAAGTGGCTGGGCCAGGGGCTTCCCTGGTGGTGCAGTGGTTAAGAAGCCACCTGTCAATGCAGGGGACACGGGTTCGAGCCCTGGTCCGGGAAGATCCCACATGCTGCGGTGCAACTAAGCCGGTGCGCCACAACTACTGAGCCTGTGCTCTAGAACCCGCGAGCCCCGACTACTGAGCCGGCAGGCTTAGAACTGGTGCTCCACAACAGGAGAAGCCACCGCAGTGAGAAGCCTGCGCACCACAACGAAGAGTAGCCCCCGCCTCGCCGCAACTAGAGAATACCCACACACAGCAACGAAGACCCAACGCAGCCAAAAATAAATAACTAAATTTATATTAAAAAAAAATAGTGGCTGGGCCGGTATGCAAATCTTACTCCAAGACCCATACATATTCTTGCGCCCTCTGCTGGTGAGGATGTTTTGTGGGGGGGCTGTCTCCACATTTAATCTCATATTCATAATTAAGAGTCAACTATAATGGAAATAAAACAAGTTTTGGAGGAAGAGGATCTGGGTTTCAAGAGTAAGTGTCTTAACCTCTCCAAGCCAGTTTCGTCTGGGTTATTCTGAGGTACAAATGAGGTTGCTTGAGAAGCATTTTATAAACTTTAAAGTACTTTTTATAATGTTTGTTACTATACCATCCTAATCTACTTACTCCCTGAATTTTTCCAAATTCACTTATTTTTCACCTACTTATACATGGATCAAGTATTACTGAGCAACTTCTATGTGCACAGCACCATCTTGCTACAAAAGGGATAAAAAGAAGAGTAACCTTTAGCCCTTGTGCCCTTGACACTGAAAGTAGTGAAAACCAAAAGCTCAGGACACATTTCAGTAAAATGGTAAGGCAGACTCTGATTAAGTGATCAAGGGAGCAATCTGACTGGGACGCTCTATACATATTATCATAGTGTGAAAAAGGAGCTTTTCATTTGAGGGGAGGCCTCAAGCAAGAGCCAGGATTTAAGCTGACCTGGGAAATGAAGGAAAGAAGAAATTCAGTTCGGGAAGAGGAAATTCTGCAAATTCCTCATGGATTGCAAGCTTAGAAGTATAATTCTTACTAAACCAGTTGCCAAGGTTTGATTTTTTTTTTCCATTTCTTTTCATATTGCTCCATTCCAAGCACCCATTCTGAAAACTGTAATTGCATGCACAAACTGTTTTGATTGACATACATGGGAGTCAATTAAAAAAAGAAAAAAGAACCTGCAAGTAATCACTGATCCTTTAAAAAAAATAATTCCGCAGACCAAGAAGTCTGAAAATTAGCTTAGAGAAAACAGTGGATATCAGTCATATCAGAAGCCATCTGACATAAGTGGCAATAACAAGGGGTTCTGTTGCCAGCTTAGGCCCTTACAAGCTTATGACCTTTGGGGCCTCCTGCTTGGGAGAATTACAAAATTTTTGCGTTTGTTGCCTCGTCTGTAAAGATAGGTTTAGTGTAATATTTTACCTTGCAGAGTTGTGAGGATTAGTGACAGCATGATGATGTAACTAGCAGAGTATCTTTAGGTAGCTATTATTAGAAAAATGCAAAATATAGAAGGTGCTCCTAACAAAGGCCAGGATGTTTTCGGTTCTAGGTTTTTGTAGTTTTCACTACTGTCAGGCAGGTAGGGCCATGAGAAGCTTCAGATGTCAGCTCCAGTTCAGAACAGATTATTGTGTTGCATGCTCCCTAAAAGTGCAGGCTGTTGCCTGATTTTTATAGGCATAAAATATAGGCATAGTGCCGATGAGAAACCTGCTACTTTCCTTAATCAAATGAAAGTTAGATTTTCCAAGACTAGAAATGGAGAATATCCAAGAGACAGTCGTTAACACCCCAGCTGTTCTCCCTGAAATTCACCTTCCCGTCGGGACTCTTAATCATCATTTCTGTTATCCTGGGAGAAGGGGAGGGAAATCGATGGGGGGGGATATTGTTTCCCCCTTTACAGTTTGGCATAGATACCTTAATTTCCTTACTTAATTCTCCAGGACATCTGAGACTCGATACAACATTTAAATGTGACTTGACTAGAAGC
The DNA here is from genome assembly GCF_059928025.1 of Delphinapterus leucas. NCBI lineage: Eukaryota > Metazoa > Chordata > Mammalia > Artiodactyla > Monodontidae > Delphinapterus > Delphinapterus leucas. The sequence goes on along the minus strand of NC_143142.1, from coordinate 39,571,114 downwards.
TCAGGGATATTTAGCGAAGAAATAAACTCAATGAGTAAGACAGCCACATAGAGCAACTTACAGAATATGACTTCCTTAGAGTCCTCATCTCAATATTTCCTAAATGCTAATCCCATGCTCTGTTCTGGCTTATGTTCTGTGAGTAGCAATGATCCTACCCTGGAGCCCTCAAGCTAATGGCAGAAAAAGGCATGGAAATATTTTCACCAAAATATATCAGGTATTTTTAAAAGAGAGAGAGAGAGCTATATGCACAGGGGTCAACCAACCCCTGGCATACCTCCTAGAGTAGGGACTATTTCAACTTTTGCCCCCCAGCACCGGCCATCTAGGACACTCTCCTCTCCCTACGCAGGAGAAGGTGCCCAGAGGAAATGGCATTCCTGCTACTAGCCATGATCCCATCCTTCAAGTCTCCTTTTCCTGTCTGAGGACCTGTCCATCCCTCAGTAACTGGCACCAGCAGCCCCTGACATTGTTAAGTCATCCGCCCAAACAGGACCATTTTGTCTCCAGACCCCTCACACTACGTGGAGGAAAGAGGAAGAAGGATGTTTTGCCACAGTACCTGCCTAGCGTAATGGAGGGCCTTCAGACTTTTATAACTTGTATGAGAAGCTGAGAAAAGTAGGCAATAGAAGATGTCCATTGGACTGTATGAACAGTCATGTAAGTGTGTGTTGCTCATTTTTCAAGGACAACAGCTCAGGGCAAGAATGGATTTTGATAGCTGTCAGTCTGGGGAGACAAGTGCCAGTAACCCTTCGTCACTGTCACAGTGTCTTTAGAGTGCAGATCTCCAAAACAGTCGTGCAAATGCATTTACTCTTCTGATCCACCAAAATTCTCCCTTGGATGCAGCCCAGCCAATTGTGAAGGAGGAGGGATAGCCATTCATAATAAGTGGCCCATTCCACTAGCCCTCCGCCAGAGGGGTGCAGCCAATGGGCCCAGGTTCGGTTTTCAGATTCCGAGCTCTCCCACTAACCTGTGACTGCTGGGCCTCGGCTTCTTCATCTCAAGGCTGGAGCAAATCCTGTTCACCTCGCATGGTTACCGTGCAGATGAGAACCAAGGCATGTGTAGACACCTCCCACTGTCTAACACATGGTGGGTGCTCGTGAATGGTGGCTGATGCTAGTATACAAGGGACCCCAGAGAAGCACGCCAGACTGGTGAGCAGGGGATGTCCCGTTCCACTGCCCAAGGCGTTAGCTGCCCTGGAAGAAACGTGGCGTCAAAACTGTGTTAAGAAAAATACATTTCAGGGCTTCCCTGGGGGAGCAATGGTTAAGAATCCGCCTACCAATGCAGGGGACATGGGTTCGAGCCCTGGTCCGGGAAGATCCCACATGCCGCAGAGCAGCTAAGCCCGTGTGCCACAACTACTGAAGCCCGCATGCCTAGAGCCCGTGCTCCTCAACAAGAGAAGCCACCGCAAGGAGAAGCCTGCGCACCACAACGAGGAGTAGCCCCTGCTCACCGCAGCTAGAGAAAGCCCACGAGCAGCAATGAAGACCCAACGCAACCAAAAATAAATAAATAAATTTATAATAAATAAATAAGTAAATAAATATACTGTGTTTAAAAAAAAAAGAATACATTTCAGATGCTACCCTGAGATGGCCTCAGTCTTCCAAAAGGGGATTGTTCATGCCCATAATGCCACCCAAAATCCAATTGCAGAATTTTTATGATATTGGCATTTTAAAGAAAAATCAATGAATTTTCTTCATTGTGTTACTTTTATACTTCAATTGTAGCAAACTCTTGATTTTCTCTGAAATTAACCTGGTTTTATTTCTTTTGAAATTATACTGATACGCATGAATAAGCATCTCACGTACAAAGAAGAAAGCACTTCTTATGTAATTATGTAATTTCCTGAACATGCAAATTACATATGGCGCCGGCTTCCAGATGAAAGCTCCTCTAGACTGTGCACAAATCGACAGGCCTAGAAGGCTCTATGTCTCCCGGTATAAAAATGTTATTTTATAGTGTTTGTGTTTGTTAGGTCACTCTCACACCAGAGTGGGATGAATGTGGCCAGATTCTGGGGGAAACATCACCACTTTGCCCGCCACTGGGAAGTTTAGCTGAGCTAATTAGTGGTCTGTGGTAACCTTCACTGATAGATGGGCAAACCACATGAAGAGACAGCCCAGAGAAACTGAAATGCAAATGCCTACCAATCACTTGAATAAAAGGAAAAATAAGAATGATGGACACTCTTATATTGCTGGTGTAGACTGGAACAACCTTTCTGGAAAGTCATTTGGCAAATGTATCAAGAGCCTTAAAAAGTTCACGCCTGAGGGCTTCCCTGGTAGCGCGGTGGTTGGGAGTCCGCCTGCCGACGCAGGGGGTGCGGGTTCGTGCCCCGGTCCGGGAGGATCCCACATGCCGCGGATGCGGTTGGGCCCGTGAGCTGTGGCCGCTGGGCCTGCGCATCCGAAGCCTGTGCTCCGCAACGGGAAAGGCCACAACGGTGAGAGGCCCGTGTACCGCAAAAAAAAAAGTTCACGCCTGAGAGCGTGGGCTTGGGAGTCACACTGGCCGGGTTAGATTTTGGTCACACTCTCATGGTTTTGAGCACATTGAGCACGTTACCGTTTGTGCTTCAGTTTTCTCATCTGTGAAATGGGAATGATAATCTACCTTTTGTAGCATTGCTATGAGGATTCAGTGCAGTAACATTGCAGTTAATGCTTGGTACATGGCAAACACTCATGAAATGTAGTTACTGCAGTAATCCTAAGGAGCTATTGAGGAACAAGGTCAAACACTTATGCACAAAAATATTCATCGTAGCATTGTTTAAAATAAAGGAAAGTTGAAAAAAGAAACCCTAAATGTGGAGCAATGGAAAAACTAAGTAAATTATGGTTTACTCAAACAATGGGATATTGTGCTTCTATTTTTTAAAAAATTATGTTTACCAAGCTTTCTTAATGACATGAAAAATGTGTTTTGAAACAATGCTAACCAAATAAAATAGAGTAGAAACTATCTCAACTTTGTGAAAAATCTGAATGGAATTGTTGTTTTAAATACTAATATGTGCCTAAAGCGTACATGTGACCAGAGGGTTAAGTCACTGGCTAGGATAGTAGGATTATGGTGATTTTTATTTGCTTCTTTTTGTTTATGCAAGTAGAAATAAGTGTGTGGTGGTCACTATAGAAACTGCTTCCCAATGAATATTTTTTAAAATATTTTTTAAATACATAGAAATAAAGCTTGGAAGAAACTATGTCCAAATGTCAAATGGTGGAATTACTGGGGAACATTTTTCAATTTCTTTAGGGATATTAGGAAGCAACTAGCTTTCTCTGCCACCGATGAGTAGGAGGTGGTTAGGCAGAGAGAAGGAGATGCCTTTTAGTAAGGAAACCAAGTATGAATGAAGGTGCAAAGACAGGATAAGAAAGGAAAGGACTTTTTGGAAGTGGCTGGCAATGACTAGACGTCCCAGAACAGCTACATTAAAAGGACTGTAGCAGTGAATAATGGGAAATAACACCAAAAAAACAGTATGTAGGGCCCGATCATAAGGAGCCCTGAATCTGAAGGAAGGAATTTGAACCTATGGGCACTAGAGAGCCATAGGTGATTTTTATTTTTTAATTTTTTTTAAAGTTTCATCTGGTTTGTTTGTTTGCTTTTGGCCGCTCCTTGCGGCATGTGGGATCTCAGTTCCCAGACCAGAAATCAAACCTGTGCCGCCTGCAGTGGAAGCGTGGAGTCTTAACCACTGGACTGCCAGGGAAGTCCCCATAGATGATTTTTCAACAATAAGTGACATATGTGTCGAAAGCCAAACTGAAGGAGTATTAATTTGGCAAAGGTGCACATGGGGTTGAACAGAGAGTCTTAAGATCGGAGAGGGCTTTTTCTTCATTCTTCCATTTATGTATTTATTCATTCAGCATGCATTGAGCTCCTGCTTTATGCCACGCTCTCTGCAAGGCACCCAGTAAGGCAAGATCCCAGGCCTCAAAGAGTTAACAGTCTGCTGTGAAAATTGGAGAAAGAGAGCAAAGGACACAAGGGTGGGTTCCCTTTTATGAGCAAGCCCTGAAATGGTCATTTCTACCTTCTAGTTTGAATTCTCACCAAAGCCCTGCTATTTATCCTATGTGACCTATGAAGAAACAGAGGCTCAAAAAAGTTAAGCATGGGGTCGTGCTTCTGGTCACACAACTGATCCCTGGATAATTCCTTCTGTAACATCTTAGGGTAGAGGTCTGTGTCACAGGGAGAGGCCGAATCCTAGGTGGTCAGAGAGGCCCCACAGTGAAGGTGATATTTGAACTTGGACTCTAGTGCACATGTGAGATAGGGCATTTCAGGCCATGCACAGGCATGGGGTCAGTAATGTTAGGACTCCATTACAACCATTTGGGCCCGAGGCAGTAACACTTGGAATTGGCAGTGAGAATGGAAAAGAAGGGTCAAGGGCATGAGGCACTGAGGAGAAACTGGCTTCCAGATTTCCAACCTGGGGGGCAGCTGTAATTCCTGAAAGAACCAACAGTACCTGGGGGAGGGGAGAACAGATGAGAGGGTCAGACGCTGGCTACGTTCTGGCATGAGTTCCTGGTCTACACCATCACACAGGGGCCCAGGGGAAAGTAAGGAGTAAGAAGGTCTCATTTTTCTAAATAACACCTTTATCAGGTGGAAAGAGAAGTAGGCTTTGTGTTTGTACTGTCACAACCCTCCAGTCTGGTTACAGATGGGCTGACATGGTGGATGGCTGAGGACTCTGGTCTCTGGAGCCCCTACACTGGCCATAACTACACATTCCATTTGCCCTCTGAGACACAATTCAGAGCTGACACAGCATCCTGCCCCCCTTTTGTGATGTACACGAGAGAAGCTGTTGGAAACAAACCATTCCAGGACTGGGCTCATTTCAGCCATTTTCTAGGATCTTTTGATGGTAGGTGACAGAAACCCAGGTGAAAGCAGCTTAAGGAGAATTTATCTAAAGATATAGGAAGGTCTCAAGGAACACAGAAACAGGAATAGAGCTGGAGCCTGGGCACACAGAGAACCGTGGATGTGGGCCTGCCTTTTCTTGCCCCCTAACCTTCTCTGGTGCCTGGTTCAGACGCCATCATCTCCCTCCACAGATTCTGTTCCTCTAGTCCACTGGGCAAGAAATGTGGCCTCTGACAGTTTACAACCTTTATAACCTACAGAGCCTGGACCCTCCGGGTTTCCATTTCAAATTTACAAAGAAAGACTGAAAGCACAGCTTGTGTGGAGCTGGCCTTGGACTTCTCAACTAACAGGCATTCACTCCCAGAGGCAGATGGATGGTGTGTGGGCTGTAACATCTCTAGGTCTAATTTCCTTGCTTGGGAAATGGAGATACACTCTGTACCTTGGAGGTTACTACTGTGAAGAGTAAAGAGGATAAAAAGACATTGGTGATATTCAGACTTCTCACCAAGTGCTCCTAAAGGCAAAAAAAGAGGAGACTGGGACTATCCTGGCGGTCCAGTGGGTAAGACTCCACGCTTCCACTGCAGGGGGTGCGGGTTTGATCCCTGGTGGGGGAACTGAGAGCCCACATGCCGCGCGGTGCAGCCAAAAAATAAAAATAAATAAAAAGGATACTGACAGCCTGAGGGGTATCTTGGTGAAGCTGGAAGCAGGACATTGATTTGAGGTCTTGTTTTTAGCATAAAAATGTGTTGGCTATGGGAATTTAGCATATGATAAAACTGACATCTCAAATTAGTAAAGATAAGATAAATTATTTAGTCAGTGATGTCGGGATTGACTGGGTTGCCAGCTGGGGAAAAAAAAAAAGATCCCTCACAGTCTACAGCATATTAAATTCCCGATGGAAGAAAGATTTAAATGCAAAAAATGAAATCGTAAAAGTAGTTAGGAAAAGTGTGAAAGACCTTAGCAAAAGAACTAAGAACATGTCCTCGTGGTCTGCCTTGTTCAACACTGCAACTCCATCCCCTAAAGCAGCGCTTGGTACAGAGACGGGACTTAATAAACTTTTCGTGGAAAGAATTAATGAGAGAATATTTCTTTTCTTTTTTTTTTTTTTGCGGTACGCGGGCCTCTCACGGTTGTGACCTCTCCCGTTGTGGAGCACAGGCTCCGGACGCGCAGGCTCAGCGGCCATGGCTCACGGGCCCAGCCGCTCCACGGCATGTGGGATCTTCCCGGACCAGGGCACGAACCTGTGTCCCCTGCATCGGCAGGCGGACTCTCAACCACTGTGCCACCAGGGAGGCCCGAGAGAATATTTCTTAAATCACCTCAGATAGGGGAGAAGCTTTTCTAAAGATGATCTAAAACCCAGGAGCTATAAAAGCAAAGGTAAATTTAGCTACCATATATATATATAAAACAAATGAGGTGAGGGGTGAGCGGAGGGAACCAAACTAATCAAAAGACAAACATACTGGAGGGAAATGTTTGCAATTCACATAGCAAAAGGGACCCTTCCTTAATATTTAAAGAAATTCTAAATGTTGATAAGAAAAAAAAGCCAACAATCTAGTAGAAACATGGAGAAATGATATGAAGAAACAGTTCCCAGAATAAGAAATACAACTGTTTTTGAACATTAAAAAAAAAAAAAAGAAAAGAAAAGAAAGATACTCAACCTCCTTCATAATTTAATAAAAGCAAATAAAAACTCTAATGAGATACAAGTCTTCACCCATCAGACTGGCTAAGGTCAGAAAGTTTAAGAACACTGTGTTGTCCGTTGTGCGTTGGCTAAAGGATCAGGAAACAGATACTCTGATGTAGTGTAGATTGGGAGCACTCTTCAGAGGACAAGTGGACCGTGCAATATGCCCTGTGACCTACTTCCAGGAATCCCTCCTACAGATATACTAACACATGTACACATGAAGAATATTCAGGGTTATATTTGTTGTAGTGTTGTTTGCAGTAGGAAAATACTGGAAATAATCATCACAGGGCTGGTGAACAAATTCTGGCACATCCATACAATGAAAAACTGTGCAGCTGTTGAAAGAATGAAATAAGTCTCTATGATTTATGAAAAGGTCTCCAAGATGTAGTGTTATCTGAAAAAAGCAAGATGCAGGGCAGTGTGTATTTTATGCTCATTATACTAAACAGCAACAACATGGGTACTTACTTGGACTGTGTATAGATGATTTCTTGGAGGATTCCCAAGAATCTGGGCATAGTGGTTGCCTCCTGGGAGTGAAGCTGGGTGGTTGGAGAACAGAGGGGTAAATTTTCATTCTAAACTTTTTTATACTTTGCAAATTTTGCTTCATGAACATGTACTACCTCTTCAAATAATAAATTAAGAACGTGTGTTAATTTAGCATTCTGCTCCGTGCTGTTATATATCCACTATTGATTAATGTAAAAATCATGTTTTACATTACTTACCTCACACTAATGAACTCTCCCTCCCAAATCTTTGAGTGAAATTAAAATTCTAGAAGGATGCAGCACATTTATCCTGGGACTTTGTCTGCTGGGCACACCAACAAGTGGCCCCTTTCTGAAGAGAACAGAACTTTGCAGAGTGTTTGGTACATTGAGTAGCTGCCCTACAAAAGTGAGTTCCTGTCTCTGCAGGAACGGAACTGTTCTGGGAGAGGGGCTGGAGGGAACCTCCGCTCCCCTGGCAAGGACAAGAGGCTGCTGAGTGTCTTGTGCCCTGATCAGGACCTTGGGAGACCTGGAAATCCAAGGTCATGTAGGGTCCACATTCTTCAGCCTAGCCCAGTCCCTGGCACATAGTAAGCACTCAAAAAAAAATGTTTCTGGAATGAATGAACATACCAAGAGTTAACGGGAATCTCGCCTGAGGGAGTGACAAATGCCATTGGGAAACTTTGGGGAAGTCCCATAAATAGATGACATTTAACCTGGGGCTTTATCTTTTCCATTTTTAATTTTTTTTGGCCATGCCATGGGGCATGTGGGATCCTAGTTCCCCCACCAGGGATTGAACCGGTGCCCCCTGCATTGGAAGCACGGAACCTTAACCACTGGACCGTCAGGGAAGTCCCTAACCTGGGGCTTTAAGAAGGAATCCCCCGGGCTTCCCTGGTGGCGCAGTGGTTGAGAATCCGCCTGCCGGTGCAGGGGACACGGGTTCGTGCCCCGGTCCGGGAGGATCCCACATGCCGCAGAGCAGCTGGGCCCGTGAGCCATGGCCGCTGAGCCTGCGCGTCCGGAGCCGGTGCTCCGCAAGGGGAAAGGCCACAACAGTGAAAGGCCCGCGTACGGCAAAAAAAAAAAAAAAAAAAAAAAAAGAAGGAATCCCTCACCTGGAGGACAAGGGGGATAAAGCAGGATTTCAGGCAGAGAGAACAGCTTACCTTTGGGCATAAGAGTAGAGGGATTGGAGCTCACAGAACACCTATCCGCCCTGCTTGGAGCAGCCATCAAATGTTGTCAGTTACCATGGGGGCATCACGTGTGTTGGCGGCTGTCTGACAAAGTGAATTGGGAAAGGTCCAGAAGCTGACAGACAGGAAAGAGAGTAACCAGGTCCCATTCACTTGAAGCCATAGGAGGCTTTGGGAAGGGAGGCCCTCAGGTGGACCCTCACACACCCCTCCAAAGACTGACTGTGAGATGCTCGCAGCCTATCAAATCCAGCACCTCGTTCTTAAACCACCCCCTTCATTATATTATTGCCGAGTGAGAGCCACGAAACAGAGGGCCACGATCGCTTATCCAGAATCCAAAACGCTTCGAAAATCCTAAATCGGTTTTTTAAATTTTGTCAACAAAACCTGCCCTGAGCTGATCGGAAGCTACACGTAGACGTGATTCATCACACTCTTATGTGTCCGTATATACGTTTTACTGTAGAAATATGTGTGATCGATGACAGGATGCTGTTCTAGACCCTGCTGAGGGGTTATATAACATATTGTAGGTGCACCATACTACTTTTAGTACTTAAAGTCTGGAGAATTCTGAATTCTGAAACACATCTGGCCCCCAAGAGGTTTGCATCAGGATTTGTGGTCTAACATAATCGACCAACACACAAAATGTTTAAAAATAAAAGTAATATAATGTCCTGGGTGTAAAAGAAGAAATAAAAGAATAGAAGTGTATAAAAACAGAATATGTATTTCAACCCGTAAATGCTGGGGCAGGACTATACCAGAAGACGGGGGTGGGGGGCGGCAGTGAGTGGCGACATAGACCGCTCCTGTGGAGGGGGGTTGCCTCTAAAGTGGACTTTGAATGTGGCAATTCAAATAAAATTGATAAAGTTATATATATCTTTTGCAACTCAAATGCTAGGAGTCCTTTTTGGATAAGCGGTCTGAGGTGATCTCTAAAAATGGTTCACTATTCACTTGACCCAGAAAACCCCACAGAATCATGCAAATCAAGAGGCTCAGGTCTTCGTGTTCACTTTAAGAGCACTCGTGAAACTGCCCAGGCCATTCAGGGTATGCATATCTGAAAAGCCACCACGTATCTGAAGGATGTGACTTTACAGAAGCAATGTGTACCAGTCTGTCTTTACAATGGTGGAGTTGGTAGGTGTGCCCAGGCCAAAGAGCGGGGCTGGACACAGGGTCGGTAGCCCAAAAAAAGTGCTGAACTTTTACTGCACATGCTCAAAAATGCAGAGAGTAATGCTGAACTTAAGGGCTTAGATGTAGATTCTCAGGTCATTAAGCATATCCAGGTGAGCAAAGCACCCGAGATGCCATGCAGGACTTACAGAGCTCATGGTCAGATCAACCCATACATGAGCTCTCCCTGCCACACTAAGATGATCCTTCCTGAAAAAGAACAGATGATTCCTAAACCCGAAGAGGAGGTTGCACAGAAGACAAAGATATCCCAGAAGAAACTGAAGAAACAGAAACTTATGGCCCAGGAATAAATGCTACAAAAAAAAAAAAAAAAAAGGCAAAAAAAAAAAAAATACTAGGAGTGGCATTGCCATGATTTTCCAAAATGGTGAACAACTCTCAGGAACGTTCCAATATAAAAAAAAATACAGTCGCCCTCAATGTACTCAGTAGTTGCGTTCCTGGAAAATCGGGTGCATATAAAAACCATGCAGAATTACTCTGTGTTCATTTGCAAAACGTAATTAGGTTTTAGGCCCAGATGATTATAATGAGGTTTTTTGCTTACAAGATACGTTTTAATGAGACGTTTGGAAGTGATTCACGATGCAGGACAATTCTTTGTTGTGGGTGACTGCCTCACACATGGCAGGGCGCCTCTTGTCCCTAGCTCCACATGTTAAATGTCAGTAGTGTCCCCCAGACAGATCGTTATGACAACCAGAAATGCTCCTCACATTTCCAAAAACCTTAGGGTGGTAACCTCAGGAGGGAACACAGCTCACCCCTAGCCATCCTCAGAACCACCGAGTGGAGAAGTCGGCAGGGGTTGGCGGGTGCGCCAGTGGAGTCCCAGGGCACGCTCCGTCCAGGCGGGGAATCCCGCAGTCAAGTCTGGACTGAGCAGTTTGGATTTGAAGAACCTTGTTTTCCCCAGAATCTAAGGCTCAGGGAAACACACTGGCATTGGGTGTGCCAGCATGGAGCTGTGGCTCTCCAATTGGCCAACGTGTGGGATGTTTTGGCCTTGTGCATCGCTTTCCCCTGCCAGTGAGGTGGTGCCTTCTCCAGTGGGTGATGGGCCACCTGGTACTTGGCTGATCTGCTCAGGTTGGGGCGTGTCAGGCAGCCCATGGCGGTGCGCCTTCCTTTAAGACTCATTCTCCAAGTCTCTATGTATCTTAGTGGTTAGGAGTTAAACACAGCAGCATATTCACAATAGCCAAAAGGTGGAGGCAACCTAAGTGTCCTTCCATGGGGGCAGGGACAAAAAAAAATGTGTTACATACATACAGTGGAATATTATTCAGCCTTAGAAAGGAAGGAAGTTCAGGCACATGGGACAACATGGATGAAACTTGAAGACATCATGCTAAGTGAAATAAGCCCATCACAAAAAGACATACTGTCTGATTCCACTCTTTAGAGAAGTCAAATTCAGAGAGACAGAAAGTGGAATGGTGGTTGCCAGGGGCTGGGGAGAGGGGGGATGGGGAGTTATTGTTGAATGGGGACAGAGTTTCAGTTTTGCAAGATGAAGAGAGTTCTAGAGATGGATGATGGTGATGCTGCCCAACAGTGTGAATGCACGTAATGCCACTGTACTGCAGTTAAAAATGGTGAAGGTGGTAGATTTTACGTTACGTGTATTTTAGCGCAATTAAAAATTTAAAAGCAAATAAAGAGGGAAGGTGCTGATGGCACGACTACGAATCAAGTGTGGGCTCTGCTGTTTACCAGGCTGTTGTGGATCTTGGCCAGGTTAACCTGTCTGAGTCTTAGTCTTCCCATCTGTGAAACGGGGATAATGATGTACTAGGGGTGGGGGGGAATTACGAGGGCCACTAACTCGTGTTTGTAAGCCACAGGGCACGCTGTCTGCACTCAGGAAGTGTGGCTGTTATAGTGCAGGTGGATTTCACTTATTCACTGCTCCGGAAAGCAATCTTTCCCCTCAGACACTCTCATAGAAGCATTTGGGGCGTTTAGCCTAATAGCAAGGTCATAAGGACACTAACAAAGCAGAATGACTGGGGACCCAGGACGGTGCGTGTATAAGCTTCCTGGGTCTTCCTGCCTGGGGGTCAGCTTGCTCTCCGCCCACAGTGAAGCATTCTCAACTGTACTTTAGGCAACTTCACTGTATCTAGACAAAGGCCTTCTTAACTGACCCTCCCTCCCAGAGGGACACTTCTCCGTAAGTGTAAAACCTCCAGTATTCCCCTGTAGACTCTTAGGGAGAGTTGATAATTGTTGACAGCAACAAGCATTCATTTTCTTTTGTTTTGATTAAACAATAATTTGATTGGAAAATGCTTCCTGGTGCAGTAATTAATGACCGGCTGGAGCTGCTAACGCTAGAGGTAAAGCAAAAGGCACTTAACCCAGCTAGCATTAGCTACCAGGAAATGTTAGACCTGGAGGGTAATCCCTGCTGGTACAAACTCTGAAATGGGGAGGGAGCAAAAGAGAAAAAAAAAAAAAAAAAACCTAAGCAATTTCTTCTTGCGCAATGAAAAGTTTAAAAATGGAGCGTCGTGTTGCCATAGACACAATTCCTGGCTCTGGGCTGTCCTCCATGCCTGCATCCAGCCGCACAGCAATTAGACACGGTTTTCAGCAGGGCAGCTGAGCCTCCCAAGTACCTATAATGAACAACTGCAGCTCCAGGCTCCCGCGGAAATCCTCAAGCCTTCACTTGTCACTATAATTTCCTTGGGAAGTGTTTCTAATTACATATTTCTTGCTGCCTGCTCCAGGTCAAGTCTTCTTGTATACAATATTCGAATTACATAAAACCACAAAACAGTGAGAGCGACCCTGGAGTGGTCCAAATTGCTATGTATTTGCTTTTAACTTAGTAGTTAAGCATTACTGGGTGTAATAGGGCATCGTTTGCATGAGCAAAAATAACGCTGAAGGAATGTGCCTCATTCTTTTTAAATCTCTGTAGAGGTCAGACCCATTTCAGCAAGACATTTATATAATAACAGAATTCCCAACTCCAGCACATGGACCGTTTAACTATTATAGCAGGGTCTTTGTCAAGAGGAACTTAATTCTTCTGTATTATCTCCTGGGACCTGCCATCTAGGGAACTTCTGGTAGTTTAGTTCCCTGGAGGTGGTCTGTTAGTTTAGGTAGTTCTCCAAGATGTAAGACAACCTTCACCCACTAATTCTTAGAGAAAACTGAAGTCAAATGAATCTCAATCCAGATGCTACTGTATGGATGTTAAATTTTCTTTGGAATTGAGTAAATTGGAGGATTCTTCAGCTCTTGAAGAAGAGGCAAAAATGGTTTTCCAAAAGGGTGGGTTGGCTAGGGTTGGGGGTTCCCCTCCTTACGGGGGAGGGGTCTAAGTCCACCACCCTCTCTACCTTGCCTTGCGTTACGCAAGATTGAGCACCTGCAGGACCCAGAGTTACTGACTACCTGATCGTCTTGGGGGGCCTGAGGAGTTGTGCTCAGCTGAGCCTCCAGGCAGTGCCCACTGGGGGAGGGCCGGTTCTGGCCCCGGCTTGCAGCTGATGCAAGAACATGTTCCGACCCCGTTCCCTAAGGAGTTTCAGCAGAAAGTGGCAGCCCTGCAAGAAACAGCATTTGCTCTAGGCTTGCTTCTGCCCACTGGCTCCTCCTCCCAGTCTCTAAATGTTGAGGCCTAGGGTTCATTCCGGGACCTCTTCTCTCTGTCTGCACTCAGTTCCTAAGTGATGTCATCCAATTACGAGGCCCTGAATCAATACCGTCTGTAGCAGATTGTGTTTTCCAGAGTTGGCCACAACAATATCTCCATCCCATATGCTCTTCTACAACGTGGTCTTCACACTCTTTCCATGGAGAGAAGGGATCTATATCCACCACCCTCCCCATCCCACCTTGAGTCTTGGCAAGCTCTAGCTCTCTGGTAGCCCAGAGGATGAGGTGGAAACGATGCTGCATGACTTCCAAGGCTAAGTTAGGAAAGACGGTGCAGCTTCCACCTTGTTCACTGGTACACTCACTTTTGGAGCCCTGAGCTGCCATGTAAGTAGTCCAGCTGCCCCAAGGAAACCCAGGCCACATGGAGAAGCCACTCTAAGTGTTCCAGCTGACAGCCCCTGCTGAGGTCCCAGTGAAGAGCCAGCTTCAACTGCCGGATTTGTGAGTGAAGACACTTCCTGGTGATTCCAGCCCCAGTCATCATGTTGCTTCGAACCCTTGAGTCTTCCAAGCTCAGACCCAAGATTTGTGGAGTAGAAACTAAACATTCCTGCTGTGCCCTGCCCTGAATTTCGAACCCACGAATTGGTGGGTAAATGAAATAGCTGTTTTAAGCTAAGTTTTGGGGTCATTTCTTATATAGCAGTACCATCTGCAACACCGTCTGTATGCCAATGACTCCCAAGTTTCTATCTCCAGCTTAGGGCCTCTCTCTGAGCTCTAGACTCGCGTATCCCACTGTTGATTTAGCTTTTTCACCTGGATGTCAAACAGGCTTCTCATAGAACATGCCCCAGCTGCAACTATTGACCTACCCTGCCCTGCAAAGCTGCCCTTCCCTCAGGTGTCCTCATCTCAATAAATGACACTGAAACCCAATTGCTCAGACTCAAAATCTAGACATAGTCAGTGACTCTTCTCTTTCTCTCCCAACTCCCATCCCATCCATCAGCAAATCCCATCAGCTCTACTTTCAAAACGTTTCCCAGATAGGATTACCCCTCACCTACTCTACTGGTATAACCCAAACCCAAACTGCATCTTCTCTGTCCTGGATTATTGCTATAGCCTCCTAACTGGTCTCCCTGCTTCCACTCCTGGCCTGTAGTCCTCACCTCCATCAAGTCTCCAGAAGGCACAGTAAACATCTCAAGATGTAAATCACAGCAGGAGCCTCGACTCCTCATTCACTCATCTGGTTGTTGACCAGGAATCTAGCTGGGGCTGTTGGTGAGAACACTCACACCCAGCCTCTCCATGTGGCCTGCACTTCCTCATAATGTGGTGGCTGGGTTCAGAGACCAAGTGTCCCAAGAGAGAGGAGAGCCAGCTAGGAGTGCATCTAGGATTTAGCCTTGGGCGTCATGCAGCAGCACTTCTGCCACATCCTACTGGCTGAGGCAGTTAGGAAGGTCCACCCAAGTACAGAGGCAGGGAACACAGACTCTACCTTTCCATGAAGCCTGTTAGGGTCACACTCTAAGAGGAGCATATATGATGGGATATACATTGGTGCGGCCATCCTTGGGAAGTATAATCTGCCACACTGTTCAAGAAGATTTAACTACATAAGAAAGAAAACCGTACACCAAAAAATTCCATAAGCAAAATGTAAATGCAAAAGACAGTATAAAGAAATGCTAACTCTTTTTCCTAAGCCCCTCACTGAGCCCCTCCTCTAGGCTTTGTGGGTTGATTACAGGCATATTTGGCTGGTTAACACTTTATTTTTTATTTATTTTTAATTTTTTTGGCCACGCCACGCAGCTTGTGGGATCTTAGTTCCCTGACTAGGGATTGAACCTGGGCCCTCTGCAGTGAAAGCGTGGAGTCCTAACTACTGGACCATCAGGGAATTTCCTCCCCCACCCTTTTTTTTTTGTTTGTTAATACTGCGGAGGGAAACTGAGTCTAATGTGCCTGCTTCCTCTTCTTTCTGACGGCAGGAAGAAGAGAATGATGTCTCCTTCATCTCAACCTATAAGGCTCGCTTCAAATGATACTTTCTCCACAGACCCTCCCTGACTTCCACTGTGTGAACACTGAGTTTTTCCCCCATCTCACAAGGTACTTATACTTTCTTCCTTGTATTTCAGTCTCTTTTAAATATCTGTCTCTTTTAAATCTTACCTCTCTTTAATTCCTCCAGGGTATACTGAACTATAAATTTCTCAAGGGAGAGGGACTCTTTTTGGATTCATCACTGTTGCTTTTCTGCTCTGATCTTTGCACTGTTCACATGTGTTAATTATGCAATGTGTGCTGGTGGAATTCACGAAGAAGCAGTTGTGTCCAGTGTCTGTCTCATCTATATTTAATAATCCTGGAAGGTAGTAGGGGCTCAATTAAAACATGTTTTTGGCGAATGGATTGTGATCTACTAAATACAGGACATTTAAGGGGGAAGTAAGCATAAGAGCTGACCCCAGCCTTCAGTTACTATTTATACCTTGCCCAACAATGAAAAAGCTATCACAAGGCAGGCATGATTAGGATTTTTTGACAAAAGTCTGTGGGACTTAGAGAAAGCTTTTCTAAACCTATATAGCCAAAGTCAGAAAACATAAAGGAGAAGACTGATAGTTTCTACTGCATAAAAATGAAACACTTCTGTACATTTAAAAAAAATCATAAATACAAGTAAGGCAAATGGAAAGCCAGGAAAAATTTGTCAGTATATTAACAAAAGGTCACTATCTTTAATATTGGAAGAGGTCATCTATGTCAGTAAGAAAAAGACAAACATATTTTAGTTAGGGAAAGGATATAAATACTCAAAACAAAAAGAAAAATATAAGTGGTTAATAAACAGAAGAAAGAAAACCTTTAACCTCATTAGCAATCGTAGAAATTCATAGGAAAGCCACACTGAGGTAACATTTTTCTTTTATCAAATTGGCAAACTATTTTTGTTAAAATAATCTGCAATGTTGGCATGATTAGGAAGACTGAAAATTGATGTTTAAAATGGACATGCTTTGTAACCCAGCATTTCAACATCCCCAATTTATGCCAAAGAATTTATTGCTGAGGTTTGCCAAGATCTGTACACAAAGACACTTCATGAAGTACTGATTTTAATAGCAGAAAACTGGGATTAATGTCCAGCAATTGGAATTAAATTGGTTAAATAAATCATAGCACCACCCTGTGATACAACATTATATAGCCATTTCAAGTGCTGATATGAAATAATATTTAATGAAGTGGGAACATATTCATGTTACATAGTTAATTTAAAGTTTCAATTTATCAAGCAAATGTAGAATTGTTTTCTTTTTCATCATATATATTTCCATAATCAAAAACATGCATAGGGGGGCTTCCCTGGTGGCGCAGTGGTTGAGAGTCCGCCTGCTGATGCAGGGGACATGGGTTCGTGCCCCGGTCCAGGAAGATCCCACATGCCGCAGAGCGGCTGGGCCCGTGAGCCATGGCCGCTGAGCCTGCATGTCCGGAGCCTGTGCTCCGCAACGGGAGAGGCCACAACAGTGAGAGCCCTGCGTACCGCAAAACAAAACAAACAAAACAAAAAAACATGCATAGAAGAAGCCTAGAAAGATTTACATCAAAAATTTTAGGATTCTGTGATTTTACTTTTTCTCACCTCTCTTTTGTGTTTTTAAACTTTCTAGGGAATTCTCTGGTGGTCCAGTGGTTAGGACTCTGTGCTTCCATTGCAGGGGGCACGGGTTTGATCCCTGGTCGGGGAACTAAGATCCCGCAAGCAATGCAAGCTGTGTGGTGCGACCAGAAACAAAACAAAGCAAAACAACTTTATACAGTAGCATTCTTTTCTATCCAGGAAAAAAATACCATTATTTCTTTTAAGTGGTGTGGAAGTTGCCCCTGCAGTATGGGTGGGAATGCCAGTTCTGGCTCTTTCCTTTGAAAATATCTCTAGGTGCCATGGGTACACGTTTACAAGAGCCCATTTTCTCCTGAGAATAGAGTGAGGGTGCGAGGAATTTTGGTGAATGTTTGTACTTGCAGCTTGTCCTGGAGTAAATATTTAAGACTGTGGGAATAGATGCTTTGCGCTCTGTTGAGCTGGCGAATGTATGTCAGGTTTCCTGTCCTTCTGTCTCCGTCATGTGCAAGGATCTGTGAGTGGAGGGTTTCATTAATCTGAATGCATCTGCAACCCCATCAGGAGCATTTCAGTTTCATGGACAAGTGGTTTGCTTTATTTGCTTTATTTGCTCCTGACGGAAATAAAGGGATGATACAATTAGTTCTGTCCGCTGCATGTGGGGGTGGAGCTTAAGTGAATTAAAACGTTCTGTGGCAAAGTAAACATGAAATGGGCGTGAGAAGTTGGATAGCAAGAGGAAAGCAAAGTTTACTGATTTTTCTCCTTTATTTGGCTCTCAGGTTTACGAGGATACACAAAAATCACACAAAGAAATCTGATGGGAATTGTCTCTAAAACTAAAAAATAACATCGCCACTGATTCAGCCTTCATGAATCCCTCTGACTCTATTTCCAAATATAAGCCCTATATAAAACCACCCCGTTTCACTTTGGGGACCACTAAAACAAGTGACTCTTATACGACAGAGAAAAAGAAGACGTTTTAATAATATGTGTGTTCAGATGCTTGCATCAAATGTTAAAAACCCATCAATTCACAATGCAGAATACCACCTGCCCACAGGTACAAACAAAAACGTTTCCTTTGCTCCAAGGGATCTTTTTTCCATTTTATTATTGCTAGTGTAAGAGATCAGGAAATGTCTTAAAATGCACAAGTGGTTTTGCTGACTTTTTATGTGGTTTCTTTTGAATTCAGGAAGCTTTGAATGACATAAATGAGCTCTGTACAGATGTTTCTAGAAGGTTTATGGCTCATCTCTGAGGTTCCCAGAGAGTGGTCAGCTCCACATCACACCTCATGGGACCCCATGGCCCATGACAATGAAATCAAAGGAGGCTGTAATTTTCTCTCAGCCTTCTTTGGGCTTGAAAACTGGAAACAGCACAGAAGACCATACATTCAATGACACATCAGATTGGCATCTTCCCTGTGCCAGCAGCCATGCCCACGAGCTATCATGGTGTGGTGTGTTACAGTCCTTGACCTGCTGGTGTTTATAGCTGGGGGTGAGAATGGAGCCAGGGAGGGGACATTAATTTAATAGGCTTCTGGGTGTTTCCATCCTTATTTCACTCTTGGACAAGCCGAAGAAGGAAATGGTTTTCAGCAACCTCTGTGATAAAAACTATTTGCTTATTCAACTGAGTTATCTCTAAAAAATGTTAAAGGACAGTTTAATAATCACTGTCCCCCAACTGTCTCTCTCTAAATATAGTTCACGTATATGAACCATGAATCTCTCTCTTCCTTTCCTCCACACTCTCCCCGATTTTCCCCCAAACTGGCCTACTTTAGCTCTTTTCTCCTCTCCTTTTTCTCATCTTTTTTCCGATGGATTTTTCCTTCTTCTTCTCTAGCAACTCTCTGTTCTTTCCCATGTAAATCAAACCAGCCTACCTTGGCCATTCTCTCTAACACCACACACAAAGGCCCAGAGTCTACCGGGAAAGGTAGAATTCTCTTAATGGGTGTGATAACTCCAAGTATTAGATACTATTAACTCACCAGACAGACAGATGAGAAACCCGGACATAGAGAGGGCAAGTAACTTAGCCAGGGCTGTGCAGCCCTCGAGTAGCAGAACCAGCCTTCAAAATTCCTCATTCCAAAGCTTGGGCTGTTTCCAAAGTACAAGCGGAGGTCCTCAGGGAGGGCTCTGGGTGGATGAGCAACAGAATTAAGTCATATTTACCGACAGCCACATCCTCTTAGATTCATGGAGCGGCTTCCATGCCCAGGACAGGAAATAGCCCTTCTCCCAGGAAGCCCCCCGTGGTGTGTGTCTCAGGCGACACACACATTGTGGAAAAAAAGCATTCTTGTTCTCAGAGGCCTGTATCTGCACAGCGCCAGGGGACCACTCACACTGTTTTCCCATGAATGGTGCCCCCTGGAGTTGTGTGAGGGCTCGGCCTTGGCTGCACAGTTGCTTTATTTCTCACGTTGCTTTTTTTTGGAGGTCTTGAGGGGAAGGACTGTGACATCTGCTCTTGGAATGTTTCCAGCCCTGCTGAGGTTCAAAGCCCGCATCTGTTCCAGGGTCTTTCACTTCTGGTTCCTCTCAGTTCTCACTGACACTTGGGGCGGGGACCGATAACCTAAGCTTAAAATTCACATTGTCTTAAGAACCTAGAAGAGGCAACTCATGTAGTTGGAAGTATTTGAAAGACTCTGAGAAAAAGGTATCCCAAAATGTATGTGTGAATGTACATTCTCTAGAAGTTACTGTCGTGTAAAATTCCGAAATAACCACTTTTAGGTGAGAATCTATGAATCATTTTGGTGAATGTGGGGTGGGGGAGGGGAAGAACAGGAAGCGAGGAGACTTCAAGGTTTCTGTAGAAATAATTCGAGGGTAGGGGCATCTTCTCTCCCTTCGTCCCCCTTAGGTAGGTTTCCCGACTTTGCTGGACCCATTAGAGTCTGAACTCCGCTTTCCTGTGGCCAAAGGGTCACGGCAGTGTCCTAGCGGAAACCCCTGGGAGCTGGTGACCAATGGGAAGACCAGCAACAGTGAGAAAAGCAGCCTTGATCTGTGGACCAAGGGCGGCTTTAAATGAGTGGAACTCCATGTACGTGGGGTTTGAATAAGCATGTGCATCCTAACCCATTTTTAGTACCTGTATTTGATCTGCTTTTAGCATGATGACCAATCAACAGACGGTCGGCTTACAAGAGCTAGAAGGGAAGGGAAGCTGAAGGAGGCTTCTCGAAAGCAATGCCACCTAAAACAAAACCACTTCTCGTGGCTGGCTTTCATCTGTCAGAAAGCTTTGCACGTGGGATCAGGGGTATTGAAGCAAGAAGAAGGGAGTTACGGCTTTTGTTCCTCTCTATTCTGAATCAATAAAAGTAACAAACCTTGTGTGATTACAATAAGAAATATATACTTGGTCTTCCTCACCCGTTCCTGACACAGAGCTCCTAAATCCCTTGGAATTCCCTGGATGACAGGGACTCTTTTATTTTTAATTCAACATCTTCATTGGAGTATAATTGCTGTACAATATTGTGTTAGTTTCTGCTTTATAACAAAGTGAATCAGCTATACATATACATATGTTCCCATATCCCCTCCCTCTTGCATCTCCCTCCCACCCTCCCTATCTCACCCCTCTAGGCGGTCACAAAGCACCGAGCTGATCTCCCTGTGCTATGTGGCTGCTTCTGACCAGCCATCTATTTTACATTTGGTGGTGTATATATGTCAATGCTACTCCTTCACTTCGTCCCAGTTTACCCTTCCCCCTCCCTGTGTCCTCAAGTCCATTCTCTACATCTGTGTCTTTATTCCTGCCCTGCCCTTAGGTTCATCAGAACCTTTTTTTTTTTTTTTTTTAGATTCCATATATATGTGTTAACATACGGTATTTGTTTTTCTCTTTCTGGCTTACTTCACTCTGTATGACAGACTCTAGGTCCATCCACCTCACTGCAAATAGCTCAATTTAGTTTCTTTTTATGGCTGAGTAATATTCCATTGTATATATGTGCCACATCTTCTTTATCCATTCATCTGTTGATGGACACATAGGTTGCTTCCATGTCCTGGCTATTGTAAATAGAGCTGCAATGAACATTGTGGTACATGACTCATTTTGAATTATGGTTTTCTCAGGGTATATACCAAGTAGGGGGATTGCTGGGTCATATGGTAGTTCTATTTTTAGTTTTTTAAGGACCCTCCATACTGTTCTCCATAGTGGCTGTATCAATCTACATTCCCACCAGCAGTGCAAGAGGGTTCCCTTTCCTCCACACCCTCTCCAGCATTTATTGTTTGTAGAGTTTTTGATGATGGCCATTCTGTCCAGTGTGAGGTAATACCTTATTGTAGTTTTGATTTGCATTTCTCTAATGAGTAGTGATGCTGAGCATCCTTTCATGTGTTTGTTGGCAATCTGTGTTATCTTCTCTAGAGAAATGTCTGTTTAGGTCTTCTGCGATAGGAACTCTTTTGTTCTAATTAGGCTCCTCTTGGCTGGCCCCTAGGTAGCTTCAGGATGGGGCTAGTCTCCAGAAAGGCCAAGCTATGGTTAGAGGCATGGACCTATGAGGAAAAAGGAGGGGTTAGAGACGGAGTTCAACCACCAATGGTCAATGACTTAATCGATCACACCTACGCAATGAAACCTCCATAAAAACCCCTAAACAATGGGTTTTGGAGAGCTGCTGAGTTGGTGAACACGTCTTGGTGTGGGGGTGGGGGGTGGGCAGCAGACCCAGAAAGGGCGTGGAAGCTCTGCATCCCTCCCCCATACCTTGCCCTATGCATCTCTTCCGTTGCCTGTTCCTCAGTTGAAGTCTTTATAGTACACCGAAAATAGTAAAGTTTACCTGAGTTCTATGAACCGTTCTAGTGAATAATCAAACCTGAGAAAGAGGTTGTAAGAACCACCAAATTTATAGCTTGTTGGTCAGAAGTACCTGTGACAACCTGGGACTACGGCCAGCGTCTGAAGTAAGGGGAGTGCGGTTTTGTGAGACTGAGCCTTAAACCTGTGGGGTCTGCACTAATTCAGTGGAGTTAGTGTCAGAATTGAATGGAATGGAATTGTAGGACACCCAGTTGGTATGAGAACTGGAAAATCTGTTGGTACAGAGGAAAAAAACCACCTCATTTGGTGTCTGAAGTGGTATGAGTGGAAACAGTACACCTTGTTACAAGTGTTCTTTGTCGGGGACTGAGAATTCTGCAACCTTGAAACAATGAACACTGGGGGTTTCGAATAGAGCAGGCAGGGACAATTAATAGCCTTCTGGCTGTGTCTGTTTTTTCACTCTTGGACAAGCAGATAAAAGAAGATGGTTTTAAACAGCCAGTTTGATAAAACTGTTAGTTCATTTGAGGTTTGGGGAGGGTTGTTTTATTTTTTTAAAGATAAATAACTGTTAACTGCTATACCGTGTTGTAGGGCTCATGCCTGCCCTATTGTCCCGGCTCTGGCAACAGTGGGAGAGACTCAGCAGCCTGGGATCCAGAAGTGACCTGCTGGCTATGTTGGTGATGCTGGACAAACAGCTGGGCCGTAGACCACATACTTGAGGAATGTTTTCCCAGCCTGGCCAGGGGAGGTTGCGCACTGTCCCGGTTTGTTCATCCACTTTCTGCAGCCAGTGTAGAAAAAGCAGGTCCAGCAGGGGCCGTTGTCACAAATCGATGATATGTACCTCACATTCAAAGTTCTTCACATATTGTTATGCTATATAAAAATAACATTCTATTTGTCATTTATGTTTTTTAGAATCAAAGTGTGTTCACTATGCAAAGATGAGTTGACAACATATTCTCTAAACATAGCTGAAGAATGTTAAGAAACCGGAATAGGATTTTAGAGAGAAGCGCACTTGCTTTCAATGAGTAAAACTCCATGTGCTTGGGGTATGAATAAGCCTGAACATCATAATTCATTTTAATATTTGTCTTTGATCTGCTTTTTGCATAATGATCAATCAACAGACATTTGAGTGACTACTTGAAGAACCTTTGATGTAGAAAATGCTAGGCTAGAATCATGATCTCGTGCCCTATTTGGACTCTATGGAAAAGAAAAGTACTCCTTCTCGTTTAGTGTCCAGGAGAAATCCCTTCATCAATTTATGTTGGTATTAGCAATTCATAATCTACTAAAATGTGGAACAGAATAAAATGAAAAGTTCATAATAAAGAGCTGAGTACAGGCTTTCTAAAAACTCAGTCATCAACACATTAAAGTGATGTGTCCAAGCTGTGGTCTTCTTAGAAACTGTCTAGAAAACTCTGTCTTCATAGAAACTCTCTAGTCCCCCCACCCCCACCCCAGAGTGTTTTTTTGCTCAACAGTAGTACATAAACATTATCAACTGCTTTGAGTTGCCAGTTGTTTTTCCCAAGAAAAACATGCTGTTGTTATCAAGTATCTAGGTTGTGAAATTTTTACAGCTTCTCAAAAGCTCTTCATGAAGAGAAATGTTCTCCAGCAAGGACAGCAATCACAGCCTCAGACATACACACACACACACACCCTTATCCTTCAAAAATTCAGAACATTCGTGCCTGTGTCAACATGATTTCAGATAAGCACCAACCCACGAACCCAAACATTGTGTTGGCAGAGCCAGTAAACAAAGAAAAAGCAGTGATCTGTTTGCCTCCACCTCATCTGCCACCATGGGCACTGTATTTTAATGCATTTTTGTTAGGTAGCCAACCCTGCCGTAATTTGTGTCTACTTGGGCCTTTTACTAGGAAGTATAGTTTCTGATTTTTAGAAGAAAAAATTTGTTTTCTTAAAGACAGAACTGTGAATGTCAGTCACTTAATGAAGGCAAAAAAGATATATGATATGAGGTTTTAAGAAATCACATTTAGGGGACTTCCCTGGCGGTCCAGTGGTTAAGACTCTGCGCTTCCACTGCAGGGGGCATGGGTTCGATCCCTGGTCCAGAAACTAAGATCCTGCCTGCCGTGCAGTGCGGCCAAAAATATAAATTAAAAAACAATCACGTTTAGAAGGAACACAGTCATTTATATCAGCCTGTCATGAGTATTATTGCCCCAGCAGATACGTGAATTACACAGCAGGGTCTTTTTGGTCACAGTTTGTAACGTGACTCACCTAGATTTACCAACTCCTGAAGGAGCTGATGAAACGATGCTTAAAAAAAATAATAAATTGCACATCTATTTAAATTTTAAAATATTGTATATAAATAGCACTTTCTGTGACCAAAGTCCCCCAACTCCCATTTAAAAACTTATATGGTGTTTTCTCCATGATCATGGATTGCCTTTCTGGCTGGACTGTAAGCTTCTTTTTTTTTTAAGTGAAATATAGGTGACATGCAATATTATATTAGTTTCAGGTGTACAACTTAGTGTTTCACCATTTATGTACATTATGAATTGATCACCACAATAAGTCTAGTAACCATCTGTCACCACGCAAAGTTATCACAATATTATTGACTATATTCCCTATGCTCTGCATTATGTCCCTGTGACATTTATTTTATAACTGAAAGTTTGTACCTATTAATCTCCTCACCTATTTCAGCCAACCAGCCCCATACTTTCCCTCTGGTGACCACCAGTTTGTTCCCTGTATTTATGAGTCTGTTTCTGTTTTGTTTTTTGGATTCAACATATAGGTAATATCATACAGTATTTGCCTTTCTCTGACTGACTTATTTCACTTAGCATAATACCCTCTAGGTCCACACATGTCTCAAATGGCAAGATTTCATTGTTTTTCATGGCTGAGTAATATTCCATTGTGTGTATAGATATAGATATTATATAGCTCCAAATCTTTATTTATTCATCTATTGATGGACACATATTGTGTCCATATCTTGGCTACTGTCAATCAGTGGACATAGGTGTGCAGATACCTTTTCAGATTAGTGTTTATTCATTCAACCACTCTATGTCTTTTGATTGGAAGCCTTTAGTCCATTTATAGTCAAATGTTATGTATTGGCATTTTAATTATTTTCCAATTGTTTTTGTAGTTCTTCTCTGTTCCTTACTTTTCTTGTTCTCTTCCCTTATGATTCGATGACTTTCTTTTGTGCTATGTTTGTATTCCTTTCTCTTTATTTTTTTGTGTCTCTGTTATAGACTATTCGTTTATGATTACCATGAGGTTCATGTAAAATAACTTATGTATATAGCAGTCTGTTTTAAGTTGATGGTCGCTTAATTTTGAGCACATTCTAAAAAAACTACATTTTTACTCCCCCTCGCACATTGTATGTTTTTGACATTGTATTTTACACATTTTTACTTTGTGTGTCGCTTAGCTAATCATTTTAAATATAGATGATTTTACTACTTTTGTCTTTTAACATTCATACCACCTTTACTATATGTTTGCCTTTACCAGTAAGATTTTTTCTTTCATAATTTTCTTGTTTGCAGTTATGGCCTTTTCTTTTCTGTCTAAAGTTCTTTTAACATTTCTTGTAAGGCCAGTTTAGTGGTGATGAGCTCCTTTAGCTTTTGCTAAAGGATGGCTGGGGAACCATCTCTCCTTCAATTCTGAATCATAACCTTGTCAGGTAGAGTTTTATTAGTTGTGAGTATTTTCTTTTCAGGACTTTTCATAAATGGTGCCAGTCCTTTCTGGCCTGTAAAGTTTCTGCTGAAAAATCAGCTGGTAGTCTATGGGGGTTCCCTTGTATGTAACTAGTTGTTTTTCTCTTGCTGCTTTTCAGATTGTCTCTTTAACTTTTGACATTTTAATTATGATGTGTCTGGGTGTGGTTCTCTTTGGGTTCCTCGTGCTTGGGGCTTTCTGTGATTCCTGAACTTGCGGGTCTGTTTTCTTCACCGCACTAGGGAAGTTTTCAGCCATTGTTTATTTAATAGGTTTTCTGTCCCTTTCTCTCTGTCCTCTTCCGGGACCCTGTACTATGAGTGTTAGTACACTTGATGTTGCCCCAGAGGCCCCTTAAACGATCCTCATTTTAAAAAATTCTCTTTCTGTTTGCTGTTCCAATCTGATGATTTCCAGTTCCCTGTCTTCCAGATCACTGATATCTTCTGGATCTTCTACTCTGCTGTTGATTCTCTCTAGTGTGTTTTTCATGTCAGTTATTGTATTCTTCAGTTCTGACTGGTTCTTTTTTCTATCTCTTTGTTGACGTTCTCACAGAGTTTATCCATTCTTCTCCCGACTTTGGTGGCCATCTTTATGACTATTTCTTTGAACTTTTTATCTGGTAAATTGCTTGTCTCTGTTTCATTTAGTTATTTTTCTGAAGTTTTGGCCTGTTCTTTCATTTGGAAGGTGTTCCTTTGCCTCCTCATTTTAACTAACTCTTTGTGTTTGTTTCTATTTTTTTAAAAATATTTATTTATTTATTTGGCTGTGCTGGTCTTAGTTGTGGCACGTGGGATCTTGGTTGCGGCGTGCAGGATCTTTGTTGTGGCATGCGGGATCTTTAGTTGCGGTATGCAAACTCTCAGTTGCAGCGTGTAGGATCTAGTCCCCTGACCAGGGATCGAACCCTTGAACCTGGGCCCCCTGCATCAGGAGCATGAAGCCTTAGCCCCCAGACCACCAGGGAAGTCCCTTTGTGTTTGTTTCTATGTATTAAGTATATCAGCTACATCTCCAGGTCTTGAAAGAGTGGTCTTATGTAGAAGGTGTACTGTGGGGCCTTGTGGCACATTCCCCCCCACCCTGTCATCAGAGCCACATGCTCCAGTGGGCTGTGTGGGCAGTGTATGCCCTCCTGTTGTGGTTGGGCCGTGATTGCTACAGGTGCATTGGTGGGCAGGGTTGGTTCTTAGCCATGCTGGCTGAGAGGTCCTGTCACAACTGCTGCAGGTGTGCTGATATGTGGTCCTGGCCCCCAGTGTTGCAGTGCCTGGCCGTGACTGTTGCAGGCATGCTGCTGTGTAGGGCTGGCCCCTCCTGGAGTGGGAGCCACCCCCTGGAGTGGGCACTGGTGCTGGCCAGGGTGGCCTGCCGGGTGGGAGAGGGCAGGAGCCACTTCGGTGGGGCTGGCTGGGGTGGGCAGGCTGGGCAGGGCTGGTCTTCAGGGGAACACCAGGGCAGGACACATGGAGTTAGCTAGTTTGATGAATAATGACAGACGTAGTACCCACCGGCACCAGGCCAGCTAGGTGGAAGGAGAATTGTTTAAATGGCGCCCAACAGCATTTCAGTCCCAGAGAAGGTTCCACCAGATCGCCGCCCCTCCAGCACGTACCCTAAAATTAGTCAGTGAATCACCTGGGAACTTTACAAGCTGCTGCCTCTGCGCTGGGCCTTTGAGCCAGTGAGTTTGTGCCCAAGCTCTTTAAGATCAGCGTCTCAGTTTCCCACAGGCCTCCAGCTCCCCCGGACGTAAGCCCTCTGACTTTCAAAGTCAGGCCGTATGGGGGCTCGGCTTCACAGCGGAGGTCCCCTACTGTAGGGGGGCTTCCGCAGCTGTGCTATCCCTCCCGCTTTGTGGGTGGCTGCACGGGGGGTTTGGTTTCTGACTAGACTGCGTCTCTGCCCCTCCTACCTGTCTCACTGTGGCCTTTTCTTTCTATCCTTAGTTGTAGAAAGTTGTTTCTGCTAGTCTTCAGGTCGTTCTCAGGGATAGTTGTTCTCTATGTAGTTGTAGGTTTTGTGTGTCCATGGGAGGAGGTGAGCTCAGGTCTTCCTACTCTGCCATCTTGATCTGGAAAACCTGGGATCAATCCTTTTTTTAAGTTGATTCCAGATACTGTACTGCTACTGATTCAGTTACCACCATTTTAGTAAATATTATTCCAAAACATTCCAGTCTATCATTCATGATGAATTAATACAATTTCTCTATCAGGTCTGGTGCTAGTTTTTAGAAAATGAAAAATGAATAAATAAAAAGGTATGTATCAAAGCCTAGAGAGGAAAAGAGGACATTTTTGGACAGATTTTTCCCTTGGATTTGATTACATGAAAGCACCCAAAGACCATGATTTCAGTTCCCTCTCCAGGTAAAATGCTGTGCTCCTTCTGTTTCTTGGTAATGTGTCTGAGCCGTTTGTCCAAGCGTGACCAGCGACACTGCCTTGTATCAGGCCGAGGCACTGAGGCAATTGGCCAGAAGAGATTGGAGAGATCTGAGGCCAGAGGACAGGAAAACCCAAAGGCCTGAGCAGCGATGAGTCAGAGGCAGGTGTACCATGGAAATCCAGAGCCCAGAAATATCCAGGGGCTGAGAAAGACAAGAAGGCCAGAGTCCAAGCACACGCCTGCTAGGAAAGTTGGTAGGGTTTCTATGTTCTAAGTCAGGACGTGGTCAGAGGATGAGGCCTTTGTTCATTTTCTTCCCTGCCCCCCAATTCTGTGCTTGCCACAAATGCACTCTCTCTCTTTTTTACGGTTATTCAAAACCTGCCCCTCTTTTAAGATCAGGGTTACATCCCCTTTTGTTCCACCCCTTTGCTGACTTGAGCCACAGCTATTCCTTTCCTTGGCTTATGCTGTTAACCATCTATGCAACTCATTTAGGACTTAATCTTTTGGTGTTTTTTTGTTCTGTTTTGTTTTTAAAGTTATTTCACATACTAATTCATTTTATAAGGATGGTACAATCTTTTTTCTTTTTTTTAATTAATTAATTTATTTTTGGCTGCGTTGTGTCTTCATTGCAGTGTGCTGGCTTCTCATTGTGGTGGCTTCTCTTGTGGAGCGCAGGCTCTAGGCGCCCGGGCTTCAGTAGTTGTGGCTCGCGGGCTCAGTAGTTGTGGCGCATGGGCTTAGTTGCTCCACAGCATGTGGGATCTTCCCGGACCAGGGCTCGAACCCGTGTCCCCTGCATTGGCAGGTGGATTCTTAACCACTGCTCCACCAGGGAAGCCCTGTGGTGTTTTTTTGACATTCAGAATTGTTGTTTCAACATATCTTGTTTCCGCAAACCAGACTAGAAGCTCCTTGAAGTTAAGACCTGATCCATAGTGTGAGAGGCCAGACCAGGAACTTTATTTCCAGTGGTCAGTCTTGCTCACCCACCAATGGAGCCATTGGCCTGTGGTTTACTAGATTTTCCTGAGTGGGGACAGGATGGCTCCCAGAGCCTAAGGCGAGGGTTGAGTCTTCCCGGGTGAATGGTCTTGGTACAGCCTCTCTGGGGTCTGGGCATAAATTCCTGGTGGTGCTTTCTCACGATTCACCCTCTTACCATTTTGCTCTCCAGCTCTCTTTTAACCACATTTGTGCTACCTTTTCTAGATTATATGAAATTCTATCTTCTTTCTGAAACCTGCAAAAGTTATATTGTTACTGTACCTCATTATGGTGTTGACTTTTGAATCTTGGCAATTGTCTAATAATCCAATCTTTGGCTTTCTTGGAACTTTTCTTACAATTCCATGTGGGTCTTTGTTATTCATCCTTTACTATTTATTCTTCCCATCCATGGGCATGTGCTCTTAAGGTCAGGTTAATAGAAGAGTTCCTTTCGTTTCATCAATTCATTGGAGGCGCAACTGGTATTGGGGGAACAATTCTATGGTCCTTGGATTAAAGGACTTTCAGCATGCCTGGCCTTCCACCACTGAGAACCAGCATTGCCCTCAGGTATTACAACAAGCAAAAATGCCTCCACCAATTTCCAAATGGCTCCTGGTCGAGTCACATGGTTTTCGATGCTGTCTCGCCACCCAGCACTCCAAAATCACACACTTCCTCCCTGAATGGGATTGTTTGTGCGTCTGCCAATAGACTGTTTCTTTTCTGAAAGCTCATCATACCTTTAAGTTATTCTTCCTTTTGGAGGGTTTATTTTTGCTTTGGAATGAGTCATATATTATTTTGTTTTGTTTCATTTTACTTATTATTATGGGAATTGTCAAACATACACAAATAGAGAGAATACCAAAATGAACCCCCATGGACCTATCACCTGGTTTCAACAATTATCAGCTCATAGACAATGCTGTTTGTCTCTATACCCTTACCTACCACCCTCCACCCACTTCCTGTGCCATTAGATAATTTTGAAGCAAATTACAGACATCATTCATTGTATGCAGCTTTTAGATAAACTTCGGGATATCTTTTTGTGTTTCAAAGGCAACAAGGGTTAAGGTGAAACACTTGCTTAATTCTCCGGGACTCCACCCTTCCACGTCCCTGCACATTCCTTCTGATTCAGCTAACTTCCTTGCTTCCTCTATATTCTGAGACAAAAATGCCAAGACAAGTCAAGAATTTATCAGACGTTCTGTTTTTAGCAGAGGGAGGCTTGAAGCAGCTGTTTGGAGCACGCAAGTCTCGCTGCTGCTCCGTGTTAGTTTTCTCTGTGCTAGTTTGGTGATCTGTAACAGGCAATTGACATCCACATCTTCTCTAATACAGTTTAACAGCATCCAAATATCATTTCTATTTCTGCCTCTCTTAGCATTCCCCGAAAAGCTCTCCACCAGGCTGGGAATCTGAGTCTGTGCTTTAACCGGCCCTCCTGTTTTATTCTTTGCCTATCCTGCTAATTTGGAAAAGGTATGTCCTTCTGCTGATGTGCTCGAGTTACAGTTCCCATCCTAGCACTAAATGAAGCCAAAGAGATTGCTTTTCATTTGTGACTGTAAAAATATTTTGAAAATAAGGGGAACACATGTTGAGACTGGTAATGGTTGAGTGGTAATCCGGCAGCGGGAGATCAGAATGATTGGTTCTGTCATGACTGGTTCTTGAATGATTGGAACAATCACGTGGTCTGTCCTGCCTTCTTCCTTCGTACCCTCGTGGGATGCCTTTGCTGACTATTTGATTGCCCAATGGTTAGAATTGATTAACCCTGCTGACTTTGGGGCAGCTCTTTGAAAACAAATTGATGAACCATGTAAACACTAAGCTTGACCTGGAGCACTCATAAGTGCCAAACCATTGACTCTGAGGCCCCTGGGTCTCTTCAGTTTATTTGGGGAGTGATGAACTTGACTTGGGATTCAACTTTTCAGCCAGCCTCTCACTGAATTATGACTATCCCCTTGGATTTTTTTCCCCTGAAATGTAACTCCCCTCCAACTTCTTGCTTCTAGAAGAGTGTTTAAAAAGAGTATAGATCTGTGTTAGGAACAGTTTGAAGGCTCCCTGTGTACCTGGGCTGCAAGCAGATCCAGCAGAAGGAAGGGGATGTTAAATGCTCATGCCAGACACTCCAAAGGAATGCTTCGATTGTTATATTCAATTAGTAAGTGCAGCATTGTTTAGAAAAGTCTTGTAAGAATACTTTTAAAAGTTCCACTCCTAAAAAGATGTAATTTTGACGGCTTTATCTTCTTTTGTGCTTGTAACATTAGCCTTAGATTCGAGAGTGCGGTGGTATTATTATTATCATTATTATTGATTCTGGCCAAACACTGAGGGTGATTTAAGGAACTTGCCTAAAATCAAATGGTTTATTAGTACAGAGTCTGGAGCCTATGTCTCTGCTAGAATAGAGAGAGATTTGCCAAGCTTGTCCACTCATTCTGTCTGCTTTTGCCAAAGTCATAGTCTGTAATAATTCAGTCCAGCCTGGCCATTTACATGGCCGTCAGCAAACGAACCAGTCACCATCGTGAGCTACAGAGTAGAAGGACTTTGAGACAAGAAAGATCCTCATCCTCACCTACCTCTCTGAGGTGCTGTGGCAACTAAAACAGCAAATGTGTATGAAAATTCTTTGTAAGATGTAAAGCCCCATTCAAAGGAGAGTAAGGATGCTGATACAAATAGCATATGACACCTGTGGCGTATTTTCAGTTAGTCAGTCATTGAGCTGAATCCTTTATACATCATCTCACTTAATCCTCACACCAATCTTATAATGTTCTGTCATAATTATTGTTTTTCTATCTACATATAAATATATATGATATAGGATAATATAGCAAAAGTATAAATGTGCTTAATAAAAAAATACAGTTTTTAGTGCTGTAAAGACTTCTCTGGACCAATCCCACTCCAAATCATTGATTTCTGCCAAAAAATACAAAAGGAACAAGAAAACCCAATGGGCACCCCCAAATAAATCAGACCCTCAACCATATCCTTCTCCGGCATTCGTAATTCATCACTCACTTAACAGCAGTTTCTAAGCATCTAAATGTATATATATATACACACATACATACATACATACATTTAGATATATTCTAAAATATATATAAATAAATATGTATATGTGCTCTTAAATATGTCAGCAGTGACCTTCTATTTATAAAGAACAAGAACAAGGCTTCTTCCAAGTGGTCACTTTAATAATTATCCATTTAATAATTAATAATTCCTTTAAAAGATTCCATAAAATATATCTATAAAATAATTTAATAATTATCCACGCCTTGTCTCTTTTCTCACTCCTACTCGTCAGTACAACAAAAGGAGAAGCCTTCAAATGCAGTTAGTGTGAAACCAAAGACAGCTAAGAGATAATTAGGGGCAGAGAAGAGGAAATGCCAGCTTCTTTCAGGATGATGTTGCTTCCTTTTTATGGGTGGGAAAACCAGTCTTCATATTGGCTTGTCAAGGCATAAGTGGCAACGTGGTTCCTAAATGTCTAACAAAATGGAAATAATTTAATTAATTATAGTGCAGCCATACAATAGAATATTATGGCCAATTAAAATGATTTTTAGATGGGGAAAATTATAGTGTGGGGAAATCCTCAAAATGGTAAATGATAAAAATCAGGGTATACAACTGTATGCGTGGTATGCCCCCAAGGTTGTTTTACACACACACATACCAGCACAAAATAGGCATCAAAATGTTCATAGAGGTTATCTTTGGATGTCGAAGCTATGAGTTTTTCAAAATTTTTAATTATTATACTTTTCCTTATTTTCCATATATTCTATAATGAACACTTATTATTTTTATAATAAGAAGATGGATGTAAAATGGTAAAGAGGTTGGATATTGTGATTTAAATGTAGGCAAGAGTTTCTGAAGATTATAGTTTCCAAAGTTAATGTGGTTTTAATAGCCCTGTTTAGTTATGAACAGAAATCTGATTTTTCTACACTGCTTTCCCTTATTCTAGGGGCTTTTTAGCAGATTCCTATTGCACTGCATGGTTCTTATCTTCTCAGCATGCACAGAATTTCCCAGGAGTACCTGATAAATGTTTTGGGCAAATGACTTTCAGATGACTGGGGCTCAGCCTAGCAAAGGACTACTGAAGTGCATTGAGTTTCCTTCTAATTTAAAGGAGATTATTTAAATTTGCCTAAAGCTCTCAAGGTGCTACTTGAAAGTTCTTGCTAAACACAGAACAAAACCAATAAAAATCTCTAGGGAATAAATGTGACAAAAATAGGACTAATATGCATTTTTATGAGCAGATATTTGAATATTAAGTGTTGAAAAGAAAGACATTTATTAATTGGAGATAAACCTCTGAAAACCTATTGAAACATGCACATGGGACATGATCATAATGCAGAGGCATTGATTTCTACCTTAGAAAAGTATTTTTAAAACTTAATAAAAATAATGCCATTTGCAGCAACATGGATGGACCTGGAGATTGTCATACCGAGTGAAGTTAAGTCAGACACAGAAAGACAAATATCATATGATATTGTTTATATGTGGAATCTTAAAAAAGGCTACAAATGAACTTATCTACAAAACAGATATAGAGTCACAGATGTAGAAAACAAACATGGTTATCAGGGGGTAAGGGGGGGAGGGATAAATTGGGAGACTGAGATTGACATATACACACTACTATATATAAAATAGATAATTAATAAGGACCTAGGGAACTCTATTCAATACTCTGTAATGGCCTATATGGGAAAAGAATCTAAAAAAGAGTGGATATATGTGTATGTATAACTGATTCACTTTGCTGTACAGCAGAAACTAACGCAACATTGTAAATCAACTATACTCCAATTTTTAAAAAAAGCTTAATTAGAAAAACAAAACGAAAATTAGATGGGTATCTCCTAAAAGTCAGCCAGCCCTCATGGAGAAGAGTAGGGCATCTTTGTCAGTACCTACTTAGCTAGGGCTTGGTGCCTGTGGGATTGTCAGGAGGTCTGTGAACACGCCTGGGTTAGAAGTATGCAACACTTTGTGTGACAGAGCTTCATCTCTGGGGCTCAAAGGCATGGATTGTGTTCCTGTTTGCTGTCAGACCCCTTCCCTGCCTCTCCCCTGCTCCTATCTGCTATTTCAGGGAGAACACTTCTCAGATTCCTTGCCCTCTGGCTTGATGTAGTTTCCATTTGGCCAATGGAAGCTCCTGGAAGACTGGGGGAGAAGGGTAGAAGCCACGGTACTTTTCTCCCTCTCTGTGTACCTTGGGCTGTGTCTTTGGTTATAGCTTTTCCTCCTTTTTGGTACTGGCTTCTGCCAGGTGATTCCGAATTCTGGGCTCCATCAACACCCTCTGCTCCCTTTGCACTCCCAGCCTCCGTAGCTTCCAGCTGTCGCTAATCTGTTTGGCTTCTCTACTCTTTCATCACTTATATATTAAATTCTCAGTATTAAATTCCCTGCGAAATACTCAAATTGGTTTCTGCTTTTCTCACTAGACTCTGGCAATACAGCCGGTTATAATTTAGGTTCATGCTGGGAAATGCACCCCAGGTCAAGGGAACATACATAAGGGAAGAAAAGTGGAGAGTTTTCAAAGATCCACTGCATCTCAGATATTTTGTCGCAGTGGCAGCAGGGAAAATGCAGGGACCGCATAGACTGGGGCTTGTTTATGCACAGAGATTTAGAGAGAATTTTAAGCATGTGTCAAAAGAAAAACAAAAGTTGGCTATCTTCATGATTCAGGGCTGATGGCTGATACCTGGCGAACTGTTTATGGATCATGTGGAGAAGCCCTTTATTTCCTTAGGAATCAGCTTTTTGATTCCATGGAGCTTCAAACAATACTTATTCTCTTGAGTAGAAACTTTCTGGGAAGACCTGAATTTAATAAAACTTGAACAAAGTCTGAATATAAGAGGACGTCTCCCATGACTGTGCTAAGCATGATTGGGTAACAAAGTGTATATAATTTAAAAAAAAACACTCTGGGATAATTACTAGGTGCTTTTTAAAATTTAAAATTCTCAACTCTATAAGTCAGGACCATAATTTGTGAAATCAAAGAATTACCAGTTGCAGGGGCTTCCCTGGTGATGCAGTGGTTAAGAATCCACCTGTTAATGCAGGGGACACGGGTTCAAGCCCTGGTTTGGGAAGATCCCATATGCCGCGGAGCAACTAAGCCCGTGCGCCACAACTACTGAGCCTGTGCTCTAGAGCCCATGAGCCACAACAACTGAGCCCATGCGCCACAACTACTGAAGCCTATGTGCCTAGAGCCTGTGCTCCGCAACAAGAGAAGCCACCACAATGAGAAGCCCGTGTACTGCAACGAAGAGTAGCCCCCACTCACTGCAACTAAAAGAAAGCCCGCGTGCAGCAACAAGGACCCAATGGAGCCATAAATAAATAAATAGATTGATTTAAAAAAATTTAAAAAAAGGAATTACTGGTTGCTATAGTTTTGTCATCAATGGGAAATCCTTATGATAGAGGCAGGCATAGAACAATTACAAACCGTGCCCTCTAAAGAAAGACGGCAAACAAGATGTGCTCAGTACATAGCAGACAAAATCTTTGCTGAGTGAAGGCATGCACACCTGAAATCATCAATGAACAAGCAATTCTTTCTGTCTGGACTTAATAGTATCTTTTAAGTGAGGTTTTGAAGAATGGCAAGTCATTCTGCAGGCAAAAGCAAAGTAGGATTTCAGGAAGACCCAAGCGATAGATTGGAAAGAGTGAGCAGTGGCCAGGTGAGGCCAGAGATCACTGAAGAAATCAAAGAGGAAATCAAAAAATACCTAGAGACAAATGACAATGAAAACATGGCGATCCAAAACCTATGGGATGCAGCAAAAGCAGTTCTAAGAGGGAAGTTTATAGCTATACAAGCCTACCTCAAGAAACAAGAAAAATCTCAAGTAAACAATCTAACCTTACACCTAAAGGAACTAGAGAAAGAAGTACAAACAAAACCCAAAGTTAGCAGAAGGAAAGAAATCATAAAGATCAGAGCAGAAATAAATGAAATAGAAACAAAGAAAACAATAGCAAAGATCAATAAAACTAAAAGCTGGTTCTTTGAGAAGATAAACAAAATTGATAAACCATTAGCCAGACTCATCAAGAAAAAGAGAGAGAGGACTCAAATCAATAAAATTAGAAATGAAAAAGGAGAAGTTACAACAGACACCACCGAAATACAAAGCATACTAAGAGACTACTACAAGCAACTCTATGCCAATAAAATGGACAACCTGGAGGAAATGGTCAAATTCTTAGAAGGGTATAACCTTCCAAGACTGAACCAGGAAGAAACAGAAAATATGAACAGACCAATCATAAGTAATGAAATTGAAACTGTGATTAAAAATCTTCCAACAAACAAAAGTCCAGGTCCAGATGGCTTCACAGTTGAATTCTATCAAACATTTAGAGAAGAGCTAGCACCCATCCTTCTCAAACTCTTCCAAAAATTTGCAGAGGAAGGAACACTCCCAAACTCATTCTATGAGGCCACCATCACCCTGATACCAAAACCAGTGAAAGATATGACAAAAAAAGAAAATTACAGACCAATATCACTGATGAATATAGATGCAAAAATCCTCAACAAAATACTAGCAAACAGAATCCAACAATACATTAAAAGGATCATACACCATGATCAAGTGGGATTTATCCCAGGGATGCAAGGATTCTTCAATATATGCAAATCAATCAATGTGACACAACATATTAACAAATTGAAGAATAAAAACCATATGATCATCTCAGTAGATGCAGAAAAAGCTTTTGACAAAATTCAACACCCATTTATGATAAAAACTTTCCAGAAAGTGGGCATAGAGGGAACCTACCACAACATAATAAAGGCCATATATGACAAACCCACAGCAAACATCATTCTCAATGGTGAAAAACTGAAAGCATTTCCTCTAAGATCAGGAACAAGACAAGGATGTCCACTCTCACCACTATTATTCAACATAGTTTTGGAAGTCCTAGGTACGGCAATCAGAAGAAAAAGAAATAAAAGGAATACAAATTGGAAAAGAAGAAGTAAAACTGTCACTGTTTGCAGATGACATGATACTATACATAGAGAATCCTAAAAATGCCACCAGAAAACTACTACAGCTAATCAATGAATTTGGTAAACTTGCAGGATACAAAATTAACATAAAGAAATCTCTTGCATTCCTCTGCTCTAATGATGAAAAATCTGAAAGAGAAATTATGGAAACACTCCCATTTACCATTTCAACAAAAAGAATAAAATACCTAGGAATAAACCTACCTAGGTAAACAAAAGACCTGTATTCAGACAACTATAGACACCGATGAAAGAAATTAAAGATGATACCAACAGATGGAGAGATATACCATGTTCTTGGATTGGAAGAATCAATATTGTGAAAATGACTATACTACCCAAAGCAATCTACAGATTCAATGCAATCCCTATCAAATTACCAATGGCGTTTTTTACAGAACTAGAACAAATCATCTCACAATTTGTATGGAGACACAAAAGACCCTGACTAGCCAAAGCAGTCTTGAGGGGAGAAAATGGAGCTGGAGGAATCAGACTCCCTGACTTCAGACTATACTACGAAGCTACAGTAATCAAGACAATATGTTACTGGCACAAAAACAGAAACACAGATCAATGGAACAAGATAGAAAGCCCAGAGATAAACCCACGCACCTATGGTCAACTAATCTATGACAAAGGAGGCAAAGATATACAATGGAGAAAAGACAGTCTCTTCAATAAGTGGTGCTGGGGAAACTGGACAGCTACATGTAAAAGAATGAAACTAGAACACTCCCTAACACCATACACAAAAATAAACTCAAAATGGATTTGAGACCTACATGTAAGACCAGACACTATAAACCTCTTAGAGGGAAACATAGGAAGAACACTGTTTGACATAAATCACAGCAAGATCTTTTTTGATCCACCTCCTAGAGTAATGGAAATAAAAACAAAAATATACAAATGGAACCTAATGAAACTTCAAAGCTTTTGCACAGCAAAGGAAACCATAAACAAGACAAAAAGACAACCCTCAGAATGGGAGAAAATATTCGCGAAAGAATCAACGGACAAAGGATTAATCTCCAAAATATATAAACAGCTCATGCAGCTCAATATTAAAGAAACAAACAACCCAATCCAAAAATGGGCAGAAGACCTAAATAGACATTTCTCCAAAGAAGACATACAGATGGCCAAGAAGCACATGAAAAGCTGCGCAACATCACTAATTATTAGAGAAATGCAAATCAAAACTACAATGAGGTATCACCTCACACCAGTTAGAATGGGCATCATCAGAAAATCTACAAACAACAAATGCTGGAGAGGGTGTGGAGAAAAGGGAACCCTCTTGTGCTGTTGGTGAGAATATAAATTGATACAGCCACTATGGAGAACAGTATGGAGGTTCCTTAAAAAAACTAAAAATAGAATTACCATATGATCCAGCAATCTCACTACTGGGCATATATCCAGAGAAAACCATAATTCAAAAAGACACATGCACTCCAATGTTCATTGCAGCACTATTTACAATAGCCAGGTCATGGAAGCAACCTAAATGCCTGTCAACAGACGAACGGATAAAGAAGATGTGGTACATATATACAATGGAATATTACTCAGCCATAAAAAGGAATGAAATTGAGTCATTTGTTGAGACGTGGAGGGATCTAGAGACTGTCATACAGAGTGAAGTAAGTCAGAAAGAGAAAAACAAATATCGTATATTAACGCATATATTTGGAGCCTAGAAAAATGGTACAGATGAACCAGTTTGCAGGGAAGAAGTTGAGACACAGATGTAGAGAACAAACGTATAGACACCAAGGGGGGAAAACCACGGTGGGGTTGGGATGTTGGTGTGCTGAATTGGGCGATTGGGATTGACATGTATACACTGATGTGTATAAAACTGATGACTAATAAGAAAAAAAAAAAAAGACAAGGCTGGCTTTGTAGGTCAGATTAAGCAGTTTTAACTTCCTTTTGTGTCCAGGGGGGCACCGAAGGCTTTTGAGTTAAGGAATGACATGACCAGATTTGTGCTTTGCAAGTCCCTTGTGTTATGGAGTCCAAGCTCATACTGCTCGCTGCATGACAGGGCAATAAATCGAGAGATGAGCTGTTGGGGTAAGGAAGAGTGACTTTATTGGGAAAGCCAGCAGCCCGAGAAGATGGTGGACTAGTGTCCCAAAGAACCATCTTACCCAAGTTAGAATTCAGGCTTCTTTTGTACTCAAAAGGGAGGGGGTGTGACTGGCTTTTGCCAGCTTCTTGATGCCTGAATCCTTTGCTCTTGCATCTCTCCACATAAGTCTGGTCACAATGTCCCTATAAACCTCTGACAAGATGAATGTTATTCTCTGTTCTGCAACGTTTTATCTCTATATGAATGGAAAAGTGTTATATATTTAAAGGTCAGAACCTTGAGAATGGGCTATACTGTATATTTCAGGCTATGGGCAACATTCTTTTACAAGAGGTGTAGATCCAGCATGACTAAGCACAGGTAACAGAGCACAAAAGTTAGAGCTAAAGGAATAGATCCAATATGGACTCAGGTTTGTTCTCTGTTACACTTGCATGCACAAGTTCAATAAGTATTTGTTAAACTAAATTTTTTAGAGATGATAATGAAACAGCAGCTAAGAATTCTTCTGAATATAATTACAGTGCTTTAGATTGTGAGCATTTTCATGTGAGGTGTGGTTAACACCTGCTGTTGGTTTCCTAGCAACCACACATCATTTTGGTGGAGAAAACCAAAGGGTCACTTAACATCTCCACTTAGAACCACTCACAGGACAGTTTGTCTCAAATGAGACTTTTACCTCATTTGTTCCCTCAGCCTCCAGAGAATACAAGACAGGTCAGAAGGGATGACTGAGGTTTGGGGTGGGTGGGATTGTGCTTTTGCAGGAGGTTTGGTGAGTACAAGATGGGGGAAGCAGTGCAGTGCTCTCCTATCATGCATGCTTGCATCAGAATAAGGTTTTCACAGTAAATTTAAGCACAAAGGAATTGGCAGAGAGAGACTCAGATGACGTGAGAGGCAGGAGATTGTCAGATGAGCTCCAAGGGTGAGAGTCGGGTGAGGGAGGATGAAAACAGAAGGAGCAAAGGGCAGAGCATCACCGAGACACTGAGAATCTTTTTAGTGATCCTTAGGACAGTCCTGAAGGAAGTTGTTATCATGCCCAGTTTATAGGTGAGCCACCAGAGACCCATAGAAGTTAAGTGACTTGACCAAACTAGCCAGACCAGGGCCTCATCACTCCAGGCATGAGGGGCACGAGCACAGAACTCATGGACCCACTATGGTCACCTGTGGCCAACTTGTGCTAAGTCCACTCTCTGCTGATCTTCCTTGACCCCTTTTTGGCATTTGCCCCCCTCCCACTTCCTCCTCAAAACATTGCATGGTTCCTGTCCTCACCTCTTTCCTTCACCTCTTACCTCTCCAGCTGCTCCTGTTGGCATCCTTGGCTGGCATCTCTTCCCTTCCTCTAAGAGGTGGTGTTCCCCAGACCTCCATGTCTGGCCTCTTCTCTTCTCAAACTACAAACCCTCAGGGGTGATTCGTCTACCGTCTGGGCTTCAACCTGCACTTACATCCCACTGATGACCCGTACATGTATGCCTTTGCTTCAGACAGTTCAGCTGCCTTCAGTTCAATACTTCTCAGATATAAATAGGTGGATATTCCACAATCACTTCAAATATCAAAGCAGAACCCACCATTCCTACCCTGAAGGCCCCATCTGATTTCAAATTCTGTTATGAGTTTCTTTTTTTTTTTAATAAATTTATTTATTTATTTATTTTTGGTTGCCTTGGGTCTTCATTGCTGCATGCGGGCTTTCTTTTTAGTGGTAGCGAGCGGGGGCTACTCTTCGTTGCAGAGTGCAGGCTTCTCATTGTGGTGGCTTCTCTTGTTGCAGAGCACGGGCTCTAGGCGCGCAGGCTTCAGTAGTTGTGGCACGTGGGCTCAGTAGCTGTGACACGCAAGCTCTAGAGCACAGGCTCAGTAGTTGTGGCACATGGGCTTAGTTGCTCCGCGGCATGTGGGATCTTCCCGGCCCAGGGCTTGAACCCGTGTCCCCTGCATTGGCAGGCGGATTCTTAACCACTGCACCACCAGGGAAGCCCTGTTATGAGTTTCTGATCAGGGGACAATTTATTTCAAAAACATGGCCAGTGTTCTCTGGGGATCCTTTCAGATCTCAAGTCTGTAATGGCAGAACAAGCATATCACAACCCCAGTTTAATGCCAGCTTGGCTTCTCCAAGAGGGGAAAATAAATCTCAGTCTGTAATGGATGTTTTAGAAACCAGATCATAGCTTTGTCCCAAATGTGAGATTTGCTCAGTGAACCTCTCACTCCTCACTCCCACTCTTCTGGGTGGTCTTTTCCTTGACTCTGTCAGGTGAGAAGAGGAGCAGATGATGGAGAGGAGGGAGGGACAGGAGACCCTTACAGAACTGGGTTGGCAATTGCTGGGAATGAAGTCGATTGCCAAGCAACAGTGCCCTCTCCTCACCTCCCCCTAGATATCAGTTTGTGATATTCCATTCCTCCCTCCCTTCTTTTAGGGCTGCTCTTGGTATTTATTTTAACTAGATTTTACCTATATAAAATAGGAAGGGAGGGGATGTAGATGTCATATTCTTAGGATTACACAGCTGAATATCGAATTTGCAGATCATAAGAGAAACGCACAACGTGTCAAATAAAGATGACCTTCTTTTGGCATACTTATTTAACAAATGTTTATTGAATGTGTCTGCTTTGTGTCTGATACTCTGCACAGTATTGAGTTGAAATATCTTCCACAAGAAAGTTTAATAACAAAAATAGGTCCCTTGGGTCCAAGAAAGACTAAGAATTGGCTGAAGGATCACACATTAAAATTCTAACTTTAAGAACATATGTGGGTTGCTGAACATGACGTCAATAGGTTAAAAATCAATTGTAAATACACCAGTAATAAGCATCTGAAAAATACCATTTACAACAGCAACAAAACCACAAAAGTACCTAGAATTAAACTAACAAATAATGTGTTAAGACTTGTGTGGACAGAATTATAAAACTCTATGAAAAAAGTATTTGAAGAAATCTAAACAAATGGAGATATCTCTCCCATGTTTGTGGATGGGAAGACCTCAAATCCTAAAGAAGTCAATTCTCCCTAAAGTAATTTATGAATCCAATAGAATTTAGGCAAAATCCCATAGTTGATCCTAAAATTGATACAGATAAGTAAAGGGCCAATAACAGCCATAGAAATTTTAAATACAAAAAACATGGCAGATTTGTCCTACCAAATGTTAGGATTTCTTTTAAGGCTATAGGAATTATGGCAGTGGTGCCAACCACTGGAACAGAATGGGGACCCCTGCAATAGACTTATGCGTAGTGGAGTCTTGATACACAACAGAGATAGAATTATCAATTAGTGGTGGAAAAGTGGGAAATTTAGTAAATGGTGCTGAGGAAACTGGCTCTCCACGGGGAAAAAAATTAAATTACATCACCATCTCACACCATCTAAGCAAAAATCTATTGCAGATAGCTTAAATATTAAAGTAAAACTTCAACAGACCTAGAAGAATAGGAATGAGATATCTTTATAATCCTGAGGGTCAGAATAATTTCTTAAGACACAAAAACACAGACTGTAAAGGAAAAGATCGATACACTTGTTAAAGGAAATTTTCAGAAAAGGTAAAATCATTGACTCTCATACAGATATAAAATGAATATGTATTAAATATTTTATTTACTTCATTATTAATGAGGGAACCAGGCAGGTGTTACAACTGTTAAAAGGAGAAAGCAGAGAACCACAAGTTTATATGGAATGAAGGAATGTTGAAATAAATTTACAAATGGATGTGAAGCTGGCTTTTCCTGCAGGCAGGTTGTGGGAGAGGGATTAAGGGGTTTGGGCAGAAGAAGGCAACTGAACCACCACCAGACAGAATTTATTTTCACATCAAGAAACAACAATTATTTTGCATTGCTAGCAGTATCTGCAACTTAAAAGTTGTAAAATAGCTCAAAACAATGAACAGCTAAAATCCAGTAACACAGAAGGATGTGCTCTAAACAATGCATGATTTTCCACTGAGAACACGCAATAATCTTTTGTGTTTATTCCAAATCTGTCACATATTTGACAACATTAAAAAAAAATTTTGCCCATCAAAAGAAATTAAAAAGTTAAATAATAAGCCACAGACTGAGAGAAGCTCTTTGTAATGACTATAATTAACAAAGGATTAGTATTCAAAATAGATAAAGGATTCCTACAAATCAATTAAGAAACATAAAACAGCCAGTAGAAAATGGGCAAATGACATGAACAGGCAATTCTAAAAAGAGAAACTCAGAATGACAAAAAGATGTATGCAAAGATGCTCAACTTCACCAGTAATCATAGAAATGCACAT
Source organism: Delphinapterus leucas (assembly GCF_059928025.1). NCBI lineage: Eukaryota > Metazoa > Chordata > Mammalia > Artiodactyla > Monodontidae > Delphinapterus > Delphinapterus leucas. Next base: position 39,527,718 of record NC_143142.1, on the reverse strand, counting down.
TAAAATCACAGTGAGATCACATTTTACATTCGTCAGGTTGGAAAAAAAATAGAGTAGGCTGACAGTTACAAATGTTGAGGACTACATGGCACTATGGGAAAAAAAGTTGGTCAGAGTGTAAATTGGTACAACCACTAGAGCAACTTGGTTATTGCTTGTAAAGTTAAGGCTGCATGCCCTCAAGCCAAGTGATTCATTTCCTGCAGGTCTGAGTTCCTGGGGCAGCGTCATGGCTCTGCAGGGAATGGCCGCAGTCGCCTTGAGTTGCTCAGGCTTTGGAGAGCAGCACCCCTAGCTTTGCAGTGATAGCCGCAGCTTCCTCACATGGCTTCTTCTGCAGCTCTTGTCTGAGTAGCACTGAGCCCAGTGTTTCAAGTCTTCCAAGAATTCTGGGAGATATTTTTTCTGCTTAAACTGGCCAAAGTCGGTTTATGTTGCTTGCAATTTAAAATCTCGACTGATATGCCTAATAAAGCAGCCTTGAAATCGATAAAATAAAAAGGATTAGAATCACATAGAGAGACTGACAAATACCACGATCAGAATGGCTCATCCATGGTTTTTTTTTTTTTAACATCTTTATTGGAGTATAATTGCTTTACAATGGTGTGTTAGTTTCTGCTTTATAACAAAGTGAATCAGCTGTATATATACATACATCCCCATATCTCCTCCCTCTTGTGTCTCCCTCCCACCCTCCCTATCCCACCCCTCTAGGTGGTCACAAAGCACCGAGCTGATCTCCCTGTGCTATGTGGCTGCTTCCACTATATCCATGTTTTTTAAGTTGTAAGAATTATGAACTTACTTTTCTCTCTTTGCAAGATAACCAAGAGGGGACAGAAACTAAATTATAAGCCCATATAATTTATGATTCTCCAAGTTTGCTACTCAGTGAATAGCAATAAAATAACTTGACAATAGTGAGAGGACCCAAGAACACAAGAGGTCACTTGATATGATGCTATTTATAGAAAACATGCCACCGTTATAAATTTAAGAGTATTATTTAAAATAGTCAACTGGGAAATCCATGCCAAAAATCACCTTAGATTATGACCTTCGAGGTCGTTAAAAAAAAAACGACTTTTTGTTTACCCTAAAGTTTGATAAACAGGACCTTATAAAGAAAACTTTTTTTTTTTGGATGATAATGTTGCCCTGTCTACCTTCTTAAAGAACAGAGAAATTATTTATTTCATTTGGCAACAATACAGTTTCTCTCTTCGAGGAACTCAAAGTATGTGTACAAATATTAGCTGATAGCCTTGTAGAGATGGAGGACAAGGGGTGGAGGATGGTGAAGGGGGAAAGAGGAGGAAGAGAGAAGGAGGAAAAGAAGGAGGCGACTGCAGGGGCACGTGGTCAAGATGATAAAATGATTTTTCTGTTTTACTTAATAATCCCCAAGGTGTCCACACCTAGGTCAGTTCACCAGTAAGTCAGCTGTAGTATACTCTGTCCTCAACCTAACATTTGATCTATACATGAGGGCGCCCTGCTTTATATAGCTGTTCTTGTTCACTTGTGTCTCTGTCTCAGCTGGGAAAACGTGTAAATATTTATACAAACCAATCTGTTATCTCAGAATGCAGGATTTTCTCAAAGCGGCTTCAATTCAGCTTAATGAATATTTATTGAGCATCTTCTACCTTCTGGGCATTCTAGGGATTTGGTGGTGGATATATTCATGCAGTGCTTTTCACAGTGTGCTCCTGGGGCGAGTAACCTCGGCACCACCCGGGAATTTTTGAGAAATGCAAATTCCAGGGTTCCACCCCATTGCTACACAATTGGAAACTCAGGGGTCCTGGGCCAGCAATCTGTATTTTAGCAAGTCATTGGGGTGACTGTGAAACAGTAAAGTTTAAGAGCCACTAAAGTTGTGTTAGTGGATGACTTTCAATACAGTAACAGCACAGTAACTGTTAGATGAATGGATGAATGACAAAACAAAAACAACAACAACAAAAATGAATGAGCTGCTGTAGAGTTCAGGACAGGATAAAGTATTTGCATATTTATAAGAATGGGCGAAAAGGGCTCGGTCTCACAGCTTTCCCTGTTGACTTTGGCACACTCCTGGGTTCCCAGAACGGTCGTCGATTTCTTTTTCTCTGCTCATTAATTTATTGGTCATTGTTCACTGCCAGCTGTGGGAAAAACAAAACGACAACAAAATAAATGAACAAGATCAGACAAAACCAGAAGCAGCAGCATTTGGGAACCGGTGATGTCAGGACAGCGGTTTTGGTTTTCTACTGAGAAATTGGGGTAAACGTGAATAGAGTCTGGTTTGTTATTTATTTAAGAGACGAACAGAATTCATTGTCAATTCACTGTGCCCTGGTGTGGAGAGAAAACAGGCTTCCCCCTCTTTCTGGAAGAGGCTGGCAGAGCTTAGCTCAACTGTTTTAGTGAAGTCAGAACTTGCTTGGGGACACAGGACTTCCTCCACAAAAGATTTTTTTTTTAATGAAAGAAACACTTTTGTGCCTTCTAAGCTTCAGCTGGCCCCCAGCCTGGCTCTCTGCAGCCCCTGTCTTCCCACGGTCTGACTGCGAGTCTAGAGGGGCTTTCTTTGGCATTCTAAACCCTGCGACGTTTTGCCCAGGCCTTGGAGTGAAATAAGGGCCTCCGAGAACCTCTTGAAGTGAATTTCATGGGAGTCTCAGCTGGGAGCCCTGGAACGTATTCTGCCCCTGGGGAGACTGGAGATGAGGACACTTTGGTTTCGTAATGTGACTTTTGTCACAGTAGAGCACACTTTGGATTCTCACTTCCTGTTTTAATTTTGTCTGGAAATAAGAAAATCTGCTGAGATTTCATTTCAAAAGAGCAGCTCGACTTCGCGCAGACAATTTCTCTGCAAATTAGAAAAGCGAAGGAGAACAAAACTGTAGTCAGCAGTACAGACAGCCAGTTAAATCCTAATTTAAGAGCCAGTTAACACTGGTGGTTAAATAGACAGTATTTAGCATGGGCTCCGCGTTCTGAGCACCGTGGCGGCGGGGAGGAGGGGAGTAGAGAAAGCATCGCACAGGAGGGGCCTTTGAATGAGATCGCAGAGCTGTTGGGGGAGGGGGCACCGGGAAGGCAGGGCGGAGCACAGGGGTCGCAGGTACGAGCGGACATCATAGGCTCGCAAGGCTTTCGGGAGTCAGGCTGTGAGGGGTCTTGTACCAAGTTAAAGAAACGTGGACTTCACCCCGTAGGCCAGAGGGCCGTGTTGAAGGTATTTCCTCTGGGAGGATGGGCTGTGCCCGCTGGGCTTGTGAAGATCACGGTGCTGGAAAGGAGGAGGCTGCTGGGATAATCCAGGGAAGCAGTGGCCTGCGGGGGAGCAGCCTCCTGGTCTGGGCTCTTCTTTTACCCCAGAGCCCCCTGGCAGAGCAAAGTTCACAGCCCCTGCCCAACTGGAGGCATGGCTGGAAACGGAATAAGGCATGCCAGAAAGTGCTTGGAAGTACCATATTTTGTCTTTAAAAAATCGTGCAAATGTTTGCATTCTGCTTCATTCAATCGGGGCTCCAGGAAGCTGGGCCATATCTGTTTCCTGTGGCCTTTGGTGTCCCCTGCATCCCCCAGGGTCACCCATACTCCAATCTGGGGAGGGGCCTGCCCCATGTTGACATCCCCTTCAAACACCATAGGAGCAAAGTGTTTGAAGGGGCGGTATTTGCAGAAATAATACCTTTCCGTGCCATGTGCACAATGGCTCCACTTGTCTTAAGGATTTACCGAATTGGATTTCCTTAAATGGATTTTATTGTCATTCTCTAATACCTTTCCTTCCCCTCACTCTAACTGATAAATACGTAACTGACTTTACAGATCAATAGCTGGCTACTGAGTGGGTATAGTGTGCCAGGGGTGACTCCCAAACGGGAGGTCTGGCTTTAATTTGATTGCAGAGTATTTCATATTTTCTGTCTAACTTTTCTAAGGTAGATAGTAATAGTTAACATTCACTGGGCACTTACTAGCTGCCAGACACTACACGGGGGTAGGTTATTTCATTTCCTCTTTACAAGAAGCCCAAGGTAGATGTGTTATTGTTATTATTTCCATTTTATAGATGAGGAAACTGGGATTTGGAGATGTTTTAAGTTTCTTAGATTTCCACAGCCAAGGAATGCAAGAGCCAGGATATGGTCTCAGGTGGTCAAAATCCAACATGTGAGTTTTTAGCCTCTCCACTAGAGGACTGAAATCAAAACTTTGGTGGATGACTAGACAGTAACACTTAAGATCTTTGCAACCCTGACATCCGATGATTTAGTGAACTCTTAAAAGAGCAGATGGATTCTGATAAGAATTGATGGATAGAATTTACCTTGAAATTACACTTTTTCTCCAGTCTGTTATCTTAAGACAAAATGGTACCCAGTAAGACTTTTCCATTGGATTTTTTCTTCATTTTCATTGGGTATGTAGGTAGAAGTGGCAGAGATTAATATATCTCAAAGAAAGCTTGATTTTCTTTTTAGTTGTAAAACGAAAATAAAGATATTGTCACTCTCTTAGTCTCCTAGGGCTGCATAACAAAGTATTACAGACTGGGTGGCTTAAACAAGAGAAATTTATTTTTTCACAGTTCTAGAGGCTGCAAAGTTGAAGATCAAGGTGCCAGCAGGGTTTGGTTTCTGGTGAGACCTCTCTTCCTGGCTTGCAGGTGGCTACTTTGTCCTCATGTAGCCTTTCGTCTGAAGGAGAGGGGAGAGAGAGAGACAGAGGAAGAGAAAGAGAGATCTCTTCTTTGTACAAGGCAACCAATCCTATTGGATTAGGGCCCCACCCTTATGCCCTTATTTAACCTTAATTACCTCCTAAAGGCCTTATATCCAAATGCTGTCACCTTTGGTATTAGGGCTTCAACACATGCAGCTAGGGGACACAGTTCAGCCTGTAGCAGTCTCTGACATTTGCCTTGGCAGGTAAGCTGGAGCAGTGGCCCAGTGACTGTCCCAGGTCCCCCTTGTGCACATGGGGGAGCCAGCCCTTCCCAGGCTGTACATTTCACCTGCCTCAACCTCCTCCATGTGTCTGGAACATTCAGGGCCTGTGCAGATGCCAAGTCCCCGTCTAACACTACCTTGCTGTGTTCTTGTTATCTTATGCTTGCAAAGCTTCCCCTGGGTTTAAAAATGCAGTAGAAGTCTCATAATTAATTGCATCATTGTTTCTGGTGCATTTAAGTGGAAATCATTGTTATATATGTTCTTCCAGTGAAACTCCACTTCCTTTACATATACATTACAGAACAGCAATAATACAATTCATCATATTTCTAGAGCACTTTACAGTTTTCAGATTGATCTCACTTACCTAATTTCCTCATATGATCCCTAGGTGATCAGCAAGATGAGTATTATTACCCCCATTTTACAAATGAGGAAATCGAAACTCAGAGGAGTTCATCGACTCACACAGATAAGCTGGGAAATTCTTCTATCTGCAAATAGTGTTCTTCCTACAATGTCTCATGTATCACCTACACCAGCCTCTGTAGGCTTCTGCCCCAGTTTCTCAATGGCATCTATTCAGCCTCTTATCTCCTCTGGGTTCAGTACCCCCTTGACCCAAGAACAAATTCTTCCTGGAATTAGCTTCTGGATTGTGGTGACCTTGAGTCAGTTCAAGGGCAAAGTTCTGGAAGATTCGGGGGAGGCTTGTTTGTAGTGTCCCTATGTGATGGCTGCCTCTGGGTGTTTCAGGGTCACTTAGCAGCTGAGACACGGCACTGCCTTGCTCACGAACACCCCTGGCTTGTTTTGACTGTACGTCGATGTCATCTCTGAGCTGTGGCTACAGAGGTTTGGGGATGCAAAGCTTCACAGATGGCAGGTCAGACTGTAAATACTCCACTCCCATCCCATCGTAAAACCAGTCCAAGGAAAACACCAGAAACTAATTAAAACTAAGGCAACAGTGCAAATATTTATGGGGGCAGAAATTCAAACAACGCTAGCAAAAACAAAGCATGCTTTTCAGATCGGTATTAAAGTAAAAGAAACATAATGCCATCTAATGGAAATATATATATATTTTACCATCAGATTTGATACCTGCAAATGATTGTTTTAACTGGGAGGATAAAGTCATATAAGTTATTTACTCAAAATGGTCATTAATTTCAGCCATTTACCTTCATACTGATCGTCTAGTGTTGCAGTGTCATAGGAAGGGCACAGGAACGGGAGTCAGGATAAATGCCGCAAGGAGTTGTGTAACTTTGAGCATGTCATCTAACCCTGTCCAAAGTGACCTTCGGTTTCTTCAGTTGAGAGGAAGAGAGGAAAAGAGAAAAGAAAAGAAGGGATGGGGAAGAAAGACAGCTCTGAAGTCACTGTCATCCAGAGGGGCTGAAATGTCTAATCTCTAATGTATTGGCTCAGGCTGTGGACTTGAACTGGGGTGCCCAGGTTCAAATCCCAGCTCCATCATTCACCAGCTGTGTGACCTTGACAAATTCCTTATCTTCTCTGTGCCTTTTGTTTTCTTACTTGTAAAACCAATCTGTGTTGTGAGCATTAGGTTAGTAAATGTAAGTACTTTCAATAATGCCTAGCTCATAGGAAGTACCTCGTAAGTGTTGGGTGTCACTATTATCTTCAGATGATCTTTACTTGGAGGATGGAATAATGTGCACTGGAGGAAAGAAAGAATGGAGGGGATTTCTCTAAGGATTCTGTGCTTCTGACTGGGGAATAAATAGCAGAGGTCAAAGAAACTAATATTTAAGTATGTATTATATTGGAAACTTCTGTATTCCCACTGACTAGATCAGAGATGATACAAATGAGGACTCAGAACAATATTTGTTCTAGGAATAAATAATACTGTGATAATTTTTTTTAATTTCTGTTTTTTGGGAGAGGAGTCTGAAGATCAGAGAGGTTAAGTAATTTGCTTGAGATCACACAGCTAGCAATAGCTGAGCTGGGATTTGAGCCCAGGTCTCCGTGGCTCTGAAGCCCCTGCCCCTTCCATTATACCATGATGCTCTCACAAGGGGTCAGCCAGGAAGGGGACACTAATGTGCCCTTCCAGAGTGAGACAGGGCTCCTGCTTGGTGACTGCTGCACAGCAGACAGAACCAGGAGTGCCGTAATTCTACCAAGTGTTGCCTGGGTGCCCCTTTATCACTGGCTGCTGCCCTCCGTTGCCTTCCAGCTGCTACCATCATCCAACTCTCCCCTCACCCCTCTCAGCTTCCATCACCCATGCTAGGTCGGGGTGGGCTTGATATGATGTTGTTTCACATGCAAAATTAGCAGATACGTGGCTGACCCTTAGCTGGCACAAGGCAGGTATTCAATATGTTTGTTTTGCTCCCTTTGCTCCCTTAACCTCTGACAGCAGTCAGGCCTGCCTGAGGCCGAGGACCCAGCTGATTTAGATGTTCACGTTAAAGGCCAATCATGGTCTGAGCTGTTAGGGATTCTGAGGTGAGTGAAGCACGCAGGACACTGCCCTCGGGGAGTTTACGTGTAACCGGGGACAGAGCCATACTGCAGGGGCGTGCAGAGTGGCGAGTGGTGACAGTAGTGGAAGGAGGAGGGGTGGCTCAGCTGCAGGAGGCCCGGGGGGCGCTCCACACAGAGAGCGGGTTTTGAGCCAGGGAGGGGTGCGAGGAAGGGCAAAACAGAGACCACCACAAAGGCAAAGGCCAGAGTCACAGAAGACCCAGAGCTTCCAGGACTTGGTGAGCACTCAGGGCTGCACGTGGTACAGGCTGCCTGGAGAGGACATGAGGCTGCGCGGAAGGGACGTGCAGTGCTCCGGGGCCTGGACCATCCCCAGGGCCAGGGTCGGGGGGACTAAGGAGGAGAGCAATGCGGTTGGACTGGTTTGGAAGAAACTCCCTCAGGCAGTACGTTCAGATGCTGAGGTGGGGGGATAGGTTCATGCAGGGGGAGCAGTTAGGAGACCCTCCCAGTTCATCTGTGGCCTCCTCTAGAGCAGGCGATTGACGGAGAATTGAAGAGAAATGACTGAGGCGGCATCATAAGGATTTGGTCACTGGTGGGGGTGAAAACTCAGGGAAAGAATCATGCAAGCGTTTCCAGTTGAGAGACTGAGCAGGTGATGACCATTTAACGGAGGTAGGAAAAGCCAGATGAGGACAGCGTAGGCTCACAGCAGCCCAGCAGTGTAACAGAGACAATACTCTCTTTCAAAAACCACCCATGAGGCTTCCCTGGTGGCGCAGTGGTTGAGAGTCCACCTGCCGATGCAGGGGACACGGTCCGGGAAGATCCCACATGCCACGGAGCGGCTGGGCCCATGAGCCATGGCCCTGAGCCTGCGCGTCCGGAGCCTGTGCTCCACAAAGGGAGAGGCCACAACAGTGAGAGGCCTGCGTACCGCAAAAAAAAAAAAAAAAAAAGCACCCATGAGAAGAGTCCGCTCCCAGAGCCTCAGCAGGGAGGTGTGCTGAATCTCTGAGCGTCCGGTGTGTGAGGGGGGCCTCAGGGACAGAGCTCTCAGAGGGAGAGGCTCCCCCACTACAAGGGAAGGGATTTCTGAGGAACTGCAGCAGGCAGAGCTCAGCTTTGGAGGAAGGCACTTCATTCATTCATTTCTTCATCCTTTCATTCATGGAGTGCCTGCTGCATGCTGGCTCAGAGCTAAAGGGAGCGAAGCAGAGGTAAGAGAGCCAGTGCTCGTCCTCCAGAGACTCAGACTAGCTGTGAAGGAAGAAGTAACAGGGGAAGCATGTTCCAGTACAATCCACGCTATGGTAAAAGTGAGACAGGAAAGAATGGGGAAGGCTACCTGGAGGAGGTGGCATTCGACTTGGATCTTGAGAGGTTTGTAGAAGTTGGCCAAAGAATAGGACCTGCACCTTCTAACAGAGGAAACAGCTTTTGCAAAGTGTGGGGAGGAAGCAGAGTGGGACCAGAAAGAGATTCAAGGTGCATGGAATGGGAAACAGGTGAACCTGGATTTTAAAAATGAAAATGAACTTTGAAGAACAATGGTAACTATGTGAGGTGATGGATGTGTTAATGAACTTGATCGTGGTAATCATTTCATGATGGACACATATATTAAGCCCCATTGTACACCTAAAAAAGAAAAAGAATAATCATATTATACAACCTGAATGTATACAATTTTTATTTGTCAATCAATCATACCTTAATAAAGCAGGAAAAAATGGACTTTTGTTACCAACCCTTTCAAGCCGGGTGCCAGCAGGCGTCCTTCTGCCCGGTGTCTTTTGCACCAATAGAACCAGACCAAGTTGGGTTCAGAAGCAAAGGAAAGCTTTATTCTTTGATCAAAGAATGGAGAGCTGCAGGATTGCGATCTAGAGCACAAGGTCTCCCCCAGGCCGTGGGCCGGACTGCTTTATAGGGATCTCGTCAGCGGGGAGGGGGCAGGTTCTCAAGGGAAGGGCACAGCTGTGCTGCTGACACTCCAGATCACAGTGCAGGGCGCAGCATCTCTGCACGAGCGCCCCACCCCCTACCCATGAGCAAGCGAAACTAGAGGAAGCACAAAGGAAGAGGTTAGACCTTATCACCTAGATTCCATCTTTTTCTCCCTCCCACACCCCAGTGGGCTTTGCTGGTGACACTGAGGTTGAGGATGTTCCAAAATAGTAGTGACAGCCCCATATCAGGTATTGGCCGCCTCACCCCAACTCTGAAGGGCACTGGCGGGACTGCAGGGGATACACAGGCGGAACCTGCTGGTGACGGAAGTGGGTCTGCTGGGTGAGACCAAGCCAGCTGGGGCACTGCCCGCGCTTGGCCCAGGACACCTGCCGATTCCTCCCGTGTGTGTGGAGGGAGGGACATGAGCCTCCTGAGCCCTCTCCCGAGTGTTTGCAGTTTGTTCACCAGGGACTTCAGCCAGGTGACGAGTGACCCGCAACACGGTACTCGGGCCATGGTGCAGCTTCACTCAGGCCAGCTTGGAGACCCACGGGGACTGAGAGCCCAGGTGTGTTTTACAATTACTTGTGGACAGGTGGGTCCTTCCTGATCGTGGCAGGCAACGTTGATTCTGGTCAAACCAGCAGGATGTCCCCCTGTACCTTTCACCATGACGAGTTACAACCGCTCAGATGGGTCAAAATATGTCCTTTCCTCTCCTGAGCAGACGCTGCCCCCGTTCCTCCTTTTCCTGGATTGGAGTCAGGACACTGGGGTCTCATCCATGTTCTGCAATGAATTTCCCTGGTGAGTACGGGCCAGGCCCTTCACTTCTGTTTCTGCATTTTGAAAATTGGTGACCCGTCCACATCCAGCTCTTGGTGAACGTGTTCAGATCGAGGTGCCCACTTAGGTAGCTTGCTCTGTCTCCCAGCCTTCCCACGCGGGGAACAGGTTATTAATATGAAGTGTTCAACTTCAGCATTCTTTTTTTTTTTTTTTTTTTTCTCGCGGTACGCGGGCCTCTCACGCTCCGGACGCGCAGGCCCAGCGGCCATGGCTCACGGGCCCAGCCGCTCCACGGCATGTGTGATCCTCCCGGACCGGGGCACGAACCCGCGTCCCCTGCATCGGCAGGCGGACTCTCAACCACTGCGCCACCAGGGAAGCCCCCAGCATTTCTTTAGTGAAGTGTTATTAAATAACCTATTCTTTCTCCCCCACTCCCTCTCTTTCTCTTTGTTTTCTTCCTGCCCCATCCTCGTCAGCTTGAGAAGCTGGAGAAAGAGGACTTGGTCTTAAATTGGGCACAGCTGTGTATTTAAGAAACCACCAATGACACCATTCAGTTTTGACAGGATTCTTTTCTCCTCACTAGAGGAGCCAGGAATTCCCACTTGATAGTTTGTTCCTACCTTCCTAGAGAACCCTACCACATCATTGCAACTTGGTACAGAGAAAGAACCGTGAGCTAGGCATTGACTGCTGTTCCCTGTTTGTATAATGAATAGATCAAAGAGATAACAGAGGCAAGCATTCGTTTAAGCCAAAAGATAGCTGAGCAAGTTACAGACTACATAAGAAAGCATGAACTGCAAATTAATTACCCATTTTGGAAGTACCATAGTTTATCAGATTATTATAAAATTCCAGAAGAGAACTTGGAAATCAACTAGTCCTATCATATCTTTTTATAGATAAGGAAATTTAAGATTGAAAATAAGTTAACTCACCCAAGGTCACAGCAGTATTATTTGGTCTTATTCTGGGGAGCTGTGAAATAAAATGACAAAGAAAAAAAGGGCTAATCTTCTCAAATAGAGTTCAGCAAACTTTTTCTCAAAGGGCCAGATAGTAAATATTTTAGGTTTGTGGGACATACAGTCTCTGCCATTGTAGCAAAAGCAGCCATAGACAAGTAAATGAATTGGCACGGATGTCTCAATAAAACTTTATTCACAAAAACAGGTAATGACACTAGGATGGCGATAGCAATTTTTAAAAAAGGAAAACAACAAGTGGTGACAAGGATGTGGAGAAATTGGAACTCATACATTGCTGGCAGGAATTAAAATGGTGTATATAAATAAAATAGTGTAAATAAAATAAAATAGTAAAATGGTGTAGCCACTGTGGAAAACAGTTTGATAGTTCTTCTAAAAGTTAAACATAGAACTACCATATGACCCAGCAATTCTACTCCTAGACATATACTCAAAATAATTGAAAACAGGGACCCAAACAAGTACATATACACAGGTTCATAGCAGCACTATTCACAATAGCTAAAAGGTGGAAATAGCCCAAATGTCCATCAATGGGTAAACAAATCCTCGTGTACACATGCAAGAGAATATCATTCAGCCATAAAAAGGAATGAAGTACTGACACATGCCACAGTGTGGATGAACCTCCAAACCATTATGCTAAATGAAAGAAGCCAGACACAAAGGCTACATATTGTGTGATTTCATTTATAGGAAACCTCCATAATAAGTAAATCTGGAGATTTCACATAAATGATAAATAAATAAGTAGAGACAGAACACAGATTGGTGGTTGCCAAGCACTGGGGGAGGAGGGAATGGGGAGACATTGCTTAATGGGTACAGGACTTTCTTTTTAAATTAATTTATTTTTTGACTGTGATGGGTCTTCGTTGCTGTGTGGCTTTCTCTAGTTGCAGCAAGCAGGGGCTACTATTTGTTGTGGTGTGCGGGCTTCTCATTGCGGTGGCTTCTCTTGTTGCAGAGCACGGGCTCTAGGCGCAAGGGCTTCAGCAGTTGTGGCTCATGGGCTCTACAGTATAGGCTCAGTAGTTGTGGTGCACGGGCTTAGTTGCTCCGCGGCACATGGGATCTTCCCGGACCAGGGCTCGAACCCATGTCCCCTATATTGGCAGGCGGATTCTTTTTTTTTTTTTTTTCAGAGGTCTTCTTAGAACCCCATATGATTTAAATTTATTTATTTATTTATTTATGGCTGTGTTGGGTCTTCGTTTCTGTGCGAGGGCTTTCTCTAGTTGTGGCAAGCGGGGGCCACTCTTCATCGCGGTGCGCGGGCCTCTCTTGTTGCAGAGCACAAGCTCCAGACGCGCAGGCTCAGTAGTTGTGGCTCACGGGCCCAGTTGCTCCGCGGCATGTGAGATCTTCCTAGACTGGGGCTCGAACCCGTGTCCCCTGCATTGGGAGGTGGATTCTCAACCACTGCACCACCAGGGAAGCCCCTGGCAGGAAGATTCTTAACCACTGCGCCACACAGGGAAGCCCCTGGGAACAGGATTTTGCTTTGGAAGGATGGAAATGTTTTGGAACTAGGTAGAGGTTGTGGTTGTGCAACACTGTGAATGTACTAATTGCCTCTGCATTGTTTCCTTTAAAACAGTTAATTTTCTGTTATTTGAATTTCACCTCAACAAATTATTTTAAAAAACCCAAAAAACTAAACAGGCAACCAGGCGCATATGGCCCATGGACAGTAATGTGCCAATTCCTGTTATAACAGAGAGGATAGGATGGTTCAGTGACAGTGTGTTTTTTTTGTCAAGAATGTTTGCTGTTGTTGTAATGATTTTTCCTATCAAGGAACAGAAATAAAGCAATTTTCCAGGTGTAATATTTTCATGGCTAAGAATATTGAGTGTGAAGATGTCTCCAAACCTAACCAGGTGGGTTTTGGACAAATTTCAGACAAAATTTAAATCCATTGACTCTTTTGGTAAAGACCAAATTCATGTTGAAGGGCTTTTACTATTTTTAGAACCTATTGGACATCTCCCATCCCAATTTTGGGAACTAAAATAAATGTTTGGAGCTTTTTGTCAACTTCCTGTTTCTAGGGAAGAAGAACCTAGAAACGTCTCATGTAAAATGTGCCAGAAGCTTTTGGAACATCAAAGAATTCCCAGGAAACAAGGGAATTTGTTCATTGTAAAAGCATCTGAAAGAAGACACTAGATAATTTTATTTAATAAATACACACGATGACTCTTTCTCAAAGATAATTTAAGGGATTTAATTAATTTGGGGTTCAATGACCCCACAACCATGTCTAATTCAAACATGAAAACAAACTGAGAAGTCTGTGAGCTTTGGAAAGATGAGAAATTCTCATGTGAAACTGGACAGCTTGGCCTGATAGGGCTCCCTCGTATTTTGAATTCATTTGAACAGTTAGGAAATGTGAGACAAAGAGGCTATTTTCAACGGAGAAGAAGGTAGAAAAGAAATGATGTCTGTGATTTGACTTTTGTGTGCCAGGCCAGCTCTCCCAGGTGATGGAGGTACCATAGCGCAATTCACTGGAAGACAAGCCCCCTTAGGTGGCTTTTGTTCAAAGAATGGCCGTGTTTCAGGTTACGACAGGATCCATTTAGGCTTTAAAAGAGTCACTAACAAGAAGGGCTGCCTGACATTAGAATGGCTCATTCCTGAATGAGGACTGTCTTCCATGGCATCCTGCTTCCTAACTCAGATGCCTAGTTCTGGGGTATCCCCCTTTCTCCTTGTAGAAACATCACACAGACCTTATTTAAATTTTAGTGTGAATGAGTGTAAGGCAGTGAGTATATATACTTAGCCAAATTTCACTGTGAAATAACAAGTGCTGTTTCCTGAGTTGTGGTTCTGGGGAGCAGATTGAAACAGTATATCTGGGCAGAAGCCTCCTTGGGGACCCTGGACATTCACTTTATAGGGGCTACCAATTCTGCCCAAGACTAAGGCTGGCGCAGGAAGGGTCAGCATGGGTTTTTGGGACTGTGGATGGGCAACTCTTGGAGTGAAGGGCAGATGCCAGAACACTTAAGGACATTTCTCGATCCTGGAAGATTCATTTAGCTCCAGATTCATTTAGCTTTAGGTTGAAAAAGCTGTTCACAGCCAAGGTCGGAGGAGGGTTATTGTTGATTCTTCTTGTTTTTCTTTGTGCTTTGCTGTATTTTCTGCAATGAGCTGTATTACTTTAATAATCATTTTAAAAATCTAAAATTAAAAAAAACATTTTCTGCCTATAAATTATTTTCACTGATCCACAGACTCATCCAAACTTTCATTCAATTTGTCATTGCCAACCTTCTGAAACTGCTTCTTAAAATAATTGCAACAGGAAAATTCCCAGAATTACTCTGGGTGTAGCTTTTGGTCAGACTGATCGATGTTTTCTGTCCACACAGCCAGGAAGAGCTGGTAGGATTAGATGTTCCAATCACACTGGGGTGAGGACAGATCACCAGACTTGGTTTGATTGAAAGAGACAGTTGGAATAGTTGTTGGAAGGATTCTGTCCCTGTGTGCGGAGACAGTCTTAGAAATAGATGCCCTTTTGTATCCCTCCCCATATCCTTAAACTAAAATACCACGAATACTATGCTCATTGTTTATAATCTTATCTGACTGAGGAGAAAGGGGAGGGATGAATGAATGAGGACCCCAGGATACTGCATCCTCATGAATTTCAAGGAGACATGGATTGGAAGGAAAAGGAGTATTTTAAAAATGTATATACTAAATATGTATAAATGAACTATAAATATATATACATTTAATAGTTTAAAAATATATCCATGTCGATGCAGCATCCTGGGGTCTCCATTCATTCATCCAGATGTATACATTTGGAGGCAGTCACTGTCTTTCAGGTCATAGGTATGTACCATGTACAAGTTTTATCTTCAGTCCCCACATTTTATACTTTTGTTACTATAAGCATATACCTCTTAGATCAATATCGGTGTCTGGAAGAAGGTAGGAATATTTTACTAGCAAAGAAAGTTGCCGGGCCTGGCTTTACATTTGAGAGCTACAATAAAGTGTTTACTTACCAAACCAGACCCGCTTCGCCAGCCACTTTCACCTTAGTGCAATAACAGCACGCCAGCCCCTCCTGCCCCTGCTGGTTTAGATTATGTGAGGGCAGTGGATGGGTGTTCCGCATGCCACAGGCAATCAGCTCAGGAGTCATCAGCTCAGTCTGAAATTCGGCTGAAAGCTGTATAATGTCAGAATGATTATAATTTTCTCCTTTTAGATATTTACACTTTGTAGTAAGATTATAATATCAATGGTTCAAGTTTCAAATCTTCCATCAAAATGCTGGGGTTTTTTGGGGTGCGGGGAGAGGGGATTCCTCTCCTTTCCTGGGCAGTTCGAATCTTTGCCAATGCATTCTCCACCCCGCACCCACTTTTGTCCCTTGCAAGCTGTTTGAGACATGTCACCTGTCTCTGGTGGAATGCATTATGTTTCTATTTCTGAAAATAAAGCATGAAAGTAACACATGTATGATGGAAACAGTTTGAGTTTCTGCAGAGACTGTCGTGTTTGAACTCCATGTATCACGTCTCTGTTCCAACCTGGGTTTTGCACATTTGGAGCCTCCCATCTTGCAAGGAAAGCACGACTTTGATTAGCTGCCCAGGTCAACCAAGGGGTGGAACAGGGGATCTCTTTGGTAATCAAGAAATTTAAGAGAGTCAAGCCATCTGTTTCAGCCTGGCACCCTCAGGGTGGCTGTATGTTAGCAGAGTCACCACAATCCCAACTCTTAGCTTTGCAAGTTCAGAGACTCAGTATCATCAGATCCCCAAGAGCAAATCAGGCTTTGGGAGATTGATCCCCAGTAATCAAACTCGCAAAAGGCTGATGGATATACCTACCTCATCATGTACTTGTGAGGATTAAATGAGAGCGTGGACATAACGCTTACTTACCTCTGGCCTGGCACATATAGTAAGTGTCCTGTAAATGTTGGCTTTTATTTGACCCAGTGACCTGTCAAATAGTATTTACAGCACAGGATAAACACTGACCAGTAGTTACTCTTTGGCTTCCTCTCCCAGTTCTAGAATTCATACAGAGCACCATCCTTCTAACAGGCAGTCAGTCATGATGTGATAAAATAGGTCATTTTTAAAAAGTTTCTGGGCTTCCCTGGTGGTGCAGTGGTTGAGAGTCCGCCTGCCGATGCAGGGGATGCGGGTTCGTGCCCTGGTCCAGGAGGATCCCACATGCCGCGGAGTGGCTGGGCCCGTGAGCCATGGCCGCTGAGCCTGCGCGTCCGGAGACTGTGCTCCGCAACGGGAGAGGCCACAACAGTGAGAGGCCCGCGTACCGCAAAAAAAAAAAAAAAGTTCCTATCCTCAGGATGCACCGGGCCCAAACTCTAAAGACACCTCCTTCTCTTGATCTGCTGGAGAGGTGCTCTTGTCTCCTGACTGTATTTGGCAGAGCTGCTGGCCTGCGTTTACAGCTCTGAAGTGCGCTGCTTCTGCGTGCAGGTGGCTGATCTTACGCATTCTTTGCTGAGTCTCATTAGCTTCCGTTGTAATTGACAGTGCCTGTAGGTATTCCCCGTGCTACCTCTCCCAGCTGCTGTAACACAATGCTCATCAACGATCCACTCACCATTTGCACTCAGGGAGTAGTGGAGGTGCTGGTTTGTCATGGGGGTCCACAGAATTTGGTGGAATTCACTGTAGCTAACACTTAACGTAGGTTACGCCTGTGGTCTGAAGAAAGGCTCCACCTCCAATTTCTGTTGTGCATTGAATTGCAGCACTCCCTCCCATCCCTGCCTTCTGAGATAACCAGTCAAGCCCTTGGGAAACAGAGGACAGAGACCTAGTAGACTGAGATAGGAAACTGGTTATGGTTCACTGGGAGGATGGAGCGAGAGAATGGTCTGGAGCACAAAACTCTGCCCAGGAAGAGAGGACCTGACCGCAGGGTGGGGCTGGGGTGGGGGTCAGAGTGCCATGTAGCCAGGGGCCAGCAGGAAAGCACATCATACTCCCCAGAGGTCTGAGGGGACACTACCTGTTGCAAAGAGGTAGAAGCGGGGTGGGAGCAGAAGTCAGCACTGTCCTTGGCTATAACCCCCAGGGCGGATTCTGTTGATGACAATGCTGAATAGTGCTACCTGCCTTGGCATGAGAGAGATGCGAAGCATTTGGAAGGGCATGGCGGCTAAGATGAGCAGTTAGTATAGCCTCTACTCCGTCTATTCTTGACTTCCTTCTGGGGGAATCAGAGCTGTGTCTGCAGATGGTTACTCTTCCTGGAGTAGTAGAAATTTATCCTCCTTTCCTGAGCCACGTGGCAATCTGTTATCTACCTGTCTGCAGCAGTGCGATAGGTCGGCGATAACTGTTCCACATCAGCCGAAGAGGCATGCAGGAAAGAACACTTTCATTTAGATTCTGACTTAAAAAGGAAAACACAGATCTCAGGTTTGAGCCAGGGGGTTAATGTCTTACTAACAAGAAAGTCTTCTCCCAGCCTCAGCATAATCAGTGTTTCTTTGGAGAAGGGGTAGGCAGGGGTGTAAGAAATCACTGAAAGTTCTCTATTTCTCCTTGTCATTAAATCATCTGAGGCCAGCGTCCGGCGTTTGCCCTGGGAGCCGGGTCAGATCACCAGCGGGATGTGCATGCCTCCTACAGACGTAAAGGGCCTCTCTGTATCTTCCCCCCAGGGTCCCAGCTGTGAGGTCTGAGCCACAGCCAGTGCGCTCTCCCATTTCCTCCTGCGCTGGCTCGAGGTGTGAGGGTGGATTTCTCCGTGTGGATGTGCGTGTGATTCCCTGCGCTGGATGAGGGTGGCCTCGTCCAGGCAGGGCTCCGAGTGCCTCAGACCCTTGTGATGCTCATGTGCCACACTCACATTTCCTTTGAGCACTCTCAGGCAATGTAAAAAGAGGGAGGAAGTCATCAAAGCATAGCCCTGGGCATCTTCACCCATAGACAAAAGTCTCCTGATTTAAGAGGCATTCCAGTTACTAAGCTGTCAGCTCAACCTCTGCTGTACTCAGCCCTGCCAAAGGGGGCGCTAGAGGGCGGCTCTGCCCATTTTCTGTACTGCTTATCACCCAAGCAGTCTCCACCTTGGCCGCTACAGTTGATTCTAGAAGCCTGAAGTTCCAGTTTCCAGGTTTCCCACCCTGGCCCTCGCTTCACAAACACCAGCACCAGCCCGGCCCCTCCCCTGGCTCCAGGTTCTACTAACGCCCACCCCAGGGTGGAAGCTGCTTCCTGCAGTGAGTATATCTGTGCGACCTTGTGTTCTTGCCTGACCTTTTTGCACTTCAAAACCTGCTTAACCAATTCCCCTTTTACATGATCGTCAAAACAACTAGTATGATTTCTGACCGACAGAAGCGGCTTTTTCAATAATTCAGTCCACTAACATTCATGGAGGGCAGTTCTGGGTGAGGCTCTTTGCTGATGCTGTGGTTAAAAGATCAACAAAATGCATCTCTGTCTTTGAGGAAATCATTGCTGAATAATGATAACAATGGTCTGTATAGAACTCTAGTTTTGACGAACAACAACTAAAAACAAAGGATTGGAATTAACACATCATTTAAAGAAAGAAAAAAGATCTAATTGAAAAATGGACCAAGGATATAAACTGGTAATTCACAGAAGAAATAATAAAAATGGTCAACATTTATGTAAACTGGTACTCAACCTCACTTTTTTTTCTTTTTTACAGTTAGGCATGTTTTTATTTTTTCTCCTTCAACTGTACATTAGATAGTGAATATATTTTTCTAAACATCTATATTGGAGTATAATTGCTTTACAGTGTTGTGTCAACCTCACTTTAATGGAGGAAATTCAAATTCATTTAGTATACTCATACACAGCTGGAGGGAATATGGGTGTGAGTACGGCCACTTAAGAGGTCACTTTTTATAACCCATCACCCCAAAGTTCTACTGTTAATAGCTACCCCAGAGAGAAACTTCAACCATGTGCTGAAGGAAGCAAGTACAAGGATCTTCTTCGTTGTAATGTTATTTATAACAGTGAAACATTCAAAACAACAGAAATATTCATAAAAGGAGGAATGGCTAAATAAAAAATTGTGCACCCCTTTTATGGAAGACCATGCTGCAATTTTCTAAAATGAGGTGGACCTAATCGTACTGACATAAAAAATTGTCTAAGCCGTATTGTTAAGTGAAACAATAGATACACCGCTTATGTTAAAACACATACACACAGATATCTTTTCTATGGGCAACTCCTAGGAGAAAAGCCTGGAAGCATATATAGTATATTGCTAATAGTGACTATTTTTAGAGAGAGGACTAAGATAGGGGGCATTGGAGAGGGGAGCAATCAAAGGGCACAAAAACAAGCCAAAATAAACCCCGCTAATTTGCATATCACTCTTTTACATAAAGTGTCACTTACTCCTTACATTGACCTTAAGCATCATTTCCAGTACAAACGAGGCAACCACAGCTAAGAGATACCAAGCAACGTTTGCAAAGTCATGCAACTAGTAGACAGAGAAGTCGATGCCTGATTCGCAGGCTCCAAAAGTCATCAGCGGTTAGATTAATTGGAATCTGACATCTTTGTCACTTCTTTTAATTATTTCTCACTGTTTAAAGTGAAAGACACTTTGAGGTACCTCAGACAGTCTCCTGTCTGTCAGAGTAAGAGGGAGGGGAAAGGAGACAATTTGCAAGTGATCAGAAGATATACTGATGTTTAAGATTCTCTTACCTTTCATTTAACAGGTGGGGTCTTAGACACCTCAGGGTCTGGCATCAAAGGACCAGAGCATCTGCACCACAGCTCTCTCACTGCCAGGGTCTCCCACCAGATTGGAAGCTGGGGTGGGGTACAAAATTCTGCCCCTAGGTCTCAGGAGGGGCAGGGAAGAGGGGAGGAAGTGGGAACAACGACTCAGCTTTGACTAGATGGCAGTCCCATTCCCCCAGTGGCCACGAGCTGCAGAGCCCCTGGTGGGTGTTTAGGGAGGGCCCCTCAGGACCTGGGCCTCACCTTCTGCAAGAACTCTGATTGAGTCTTATGACAGCTTCAAATGAGGTTAGGCACACAGTTGTACTTAGCAAGTGCGTGTGCTGAAACCATTGATTTGTTAAATGTAAACAAAATATATCACATTTTTGGTAACTGTGGGAATTTTCTTCCTCCTACTGTCCCTCTACTTCCCCTTCCTCCCTCTGTTTCTATTATCTCTCTCTTCTCTCCCTCACCCCCTCCCTCTCTCTCCCTACACTTTCCCTCCCTCCTTCATTCAAGGAGAGGGCCTAGTAGCTGGCCTTTCCTCTAATTTCATACCAAGTTTGATAGAGGTTTCTTAATGTAGCCTCTATTGGCAGTACAGTTTGCTATTTCAAACACTAGAAAAAGTTATAAGTGTATGATGGATAATATTTTGAGATAATAATTGAGGTTTCTCTTTCTCCAGGCTTTCTTGTACCTATTGACCTTTTCCTACCACTGGGGACACGGGGGTAGGATCCTAAATGCACTACCCTCAGGAGAGAGCTGACAAAGAGACAGTCTTAGCTCAGAATCCTAAAGTAGGTAAAATGAAATAGGTGCACAGCAAGGGGAAAAGTCTTGAAAGCCAAGGCTTCTGTTGTTAAGAGCTGGGTTTTTAAGACAGAGAAGGATTTTAAATTCTGAAAGTTTGGCTTTGACCATCAATAGGCAGTGACCTCAACATCCAGGGGTGTGCCTGAGCGGGCCTGCGCCTGTTCCTGAGAACCGACTGTGGACGTGTCTTCTCAACTCCACGTTCAGTAGCTTGGAATCAACCGTGGTAGCAGTGTGTTCACCATAGAAGTTGGCAAACACTACAAACCAGGGCTTTTTTCCTAGAGAGTCTGTTGTTGAGATTTGGGGAGGAGAAAAGAGCACAGGTGAACTGCCGGGTAGACCCTTCCTGGGCTGAAGTCGGGGTGCAGAAAACTTTCCAGGCAGGGCTGGGGCTAGGAGGCCGAGGTATTGCATCCCACTTCCCACCTGCAACTCTGTGAGAAGGTAGCAGCTATGCAGAGTGCTGTCTGTGAAAATGGGCAGAAATGACAGCAGAGCGGTTCTAGGTGTAAAGATGACCTGAGAGAGCTGGTCTCCCTGTCCCCCACCCCCCGTGCCTCCCTCAACTCTGTTGAGGCCAAGGAGTCCAGAGAGACTTCCTGTTGGACAGCGGGATGGGGCAGAGATCAGCTCAGAGTCTCAGAGTGCATGAGCCAGTGGGGTCACGGACCTTCTCTTGGGCTTACTAACTTTTTCCACCAGTTCCTCCTGTGCTATGCTTTTCTCACTGATGAAATCCCATTAAATGGGCAGCCACCCCAAGGATCTCACTTAAGATACATCCTGTAGAGTTTCCCCCTCTCTGAGTTTTGAGTTCATTCAAATGCTGTATTGAGTACCAGAAAATTAGGAAGAAAATGCCCCAGAAGTCTGTCTGCTGTAGGTTTCCTCACAGTTCTGACAGACATGGATTCCTGTGGCCTCCTTTTAAACATAAGCCACCACCACTATGTTAAAAAAAAAGAAAAAGGAGGGAGAAGATTGGCAAAAACCATGGAAAATGGCAGCTGAAAAGCTTTGTGCTGATGGATGGAAAAAGGGAAAGGGGAACACGTGGAAGACAATGAGAGTAAAAGAAACAGGGAAATAGAAACAAACAAATGACAACAATACCAAAGAGAGCCACAGAGGAAACATGGAGAAGAAAATGGATTCTGTGAGAAATATTGTATAGAGAATGCTGCACCAGAAAGTAGCAAGATCCATGGACGCACAAAGAAAATAAAGAAAAACCGAGAAAGACGTCGTGAATTCCAGTGTGACCAGGACCCCTAAGTTCCTGGCTTCCTGGGATTGCGATAGAGGTGGGGAGCTCTTCCATGGTTCCTTAATTCCCATCGAGAAACAAGGTGTTTCATGGTTTGCCAAACCTGGCAGGTACTGGCCTGTGAGAGCCGATTGCTAAATTTTCAGGAATTTTGTTAAACACGGTTATTTAAAAAATTAAATTATATAAACCTACAACTAACTAAATTACATTTAAAACATGTAATACTAAAAACTCATCACATTCTGATAATTTTAGTATACCTTACTGTCTGTGTATCTATCAATCTATGTCTATTATGTGGAAATACTATACAGTGGTTGTCACTGCATATGCCTCCCCAACTCCACCTTTAAGTGACTTCACATTGGTAGATTGAAATCAGCCACAGTGGGAGTATTTACACCATGAAAATCAGCAAATGCTACAAATCGAGGCTTAAAAATACTGTCTTATTGATTGGCTAGGTGTAACAGCCATGTAACAACATGGTGGAGACAATAATAATGTAGATTAAGCTTAAAAGTGCATTGTGCCTGTGGCTGTTACATTGTGAATAACATAAGAAAACGAGGACATGTTCTTCCAGTATTCAAAAACCTTCATCTGATTCATCAAAAAAAATTGCTCACATCATTAATGAATGAATATTTTCGTCATTTCCCTTTTTTCTTATTACATGAAAATATCAACCAATATTCATGGCAGAACTGTACTTGTTCATCAATTGCAACCGTTGTTGGCTGCAGACACAAGAGTTTGGCAAGTCAATGAAATTATTCCGTGAAAATCAATTGCTATGTGGAATTTAAAATAAAGAGTGTTGTATGTTTTAGTAGTAGTAGTAGAAGTAATAGTAAATTGGGTGACTCACATCCTTTATATCAGTAAAAGTTATAATAAACTTATATACCAATATTTGCGCACAAGTGTTTTTTGTTCTTGTTGGAGAGCCAGTTGTTAAATATTTACCAGCACATCACTGGCTACTTTAGTCACTAACCATTGCCTCACTTAGCAATGATGACACCCAGAGGGCTTCCTTTAGAAAAAGACCCGGAGGCAGTGAAAAACACGGGTATATTCTCCTGCCTTTTTAAAAAAATGTGGCCAAATATACATAACATAAAATTTACCATTTTTTCTTTTTCTATGATATATTTCTGTTATGGAAATTGGAATATGTAGGTATTTATAGTGAGGAATACTATTATTTTCTATTTTTAATTTTTAGTTTTTATTTTCTAAGTTAAATTTTTTTTTTTTTTAAATTGAAGTACATTTGACATATAATGTTATGTTGGTTTCAGGTGTACAACATACTGATTCAACATGTGTATACGCTGCAAAATGATCACCACGATAAGGCTAGTTACCATCTGTCACCACACAAAGTTACAATTTTTTCTTCTTTTTCTTTTCGTTAATATTTATTTATTTATTTAGCTGCGCCTAGTCTTAGTTATGGCACGAAGGATCTTCCTTGTGGCATGCAGAATCTTCAGTTGCAGCATGCGGGATCCACTTCTTGGACCAGGGATCGAACCCGGGCACCCTGCATTGGAAGCACGGAGTCCTAACCACTGGACCACGAGGGAAGTCCCTTTAACCATCTTTAAGTGTGTGGTTCAGTGTCATTAAGTACATTCACATTATTGCACAACCATCACCATCCATCTCCAGAACATTTCATCATGCCAAACTGAAATTCTCTACCCGTTAAGCAATTGCGTATTCTCCACTTTCCCAGCCCCTGATAACCTCTATTCCACGTTTTGTTTCTGCAAATTTAACTACTCTCTGTAACTTATATGAGTGGAATCATTACAATATTTGTTCTTTTGTGTCTGGCTTATTTCATTTAGCATCATGTCTTCAAGATTCATCCATGCTGTAGCATGTATCAGAATTGCCTTCCTTTTTATGGCTTAATAATCTATTGTATGTATATACGGCATTTTTTAAATTGAAGTATAGTTGATTTATAATACTGTGTTAGTTTCAGGTGCACAGCAAGGCGATTCAGTTATATATATATATATATATATATACATACACACACACATATATAATATATATACACACATATTTTTCCGATTATTTTCCATTATAGGTTATTACAAGATATTGAATATAGTTCCCCCTGTGCTATACAATAAATCCTTGTTGCTCATATATTTTATATATAGTAGTTTGTGTCTGTTAATCCCATACTCCTAATTTCACACCCCCCCACTTTCCCCTTTGGTAACCATAAATTTCTTTTCTGCGTCTGTTTCTATTTTGCATATAGATTCATTTGTATTATTTTTAGATTCTGCATATAAGTGATATCATTTAATATTTGTTTCTCTCTGTCTGACTTACTTCACTTAAATATAATATTCTCTAGGTCCATCTATGTTGCTGCAAATGGCAATATTTCATTCTTTTTTATGGCTGAGTAATATTCCATTTTCCATAAACACCACATCTTTTTTTTTTAACATCTTTATTGGAGTATAGTTGCTTTACAGTGTTGTGTTAGTTTCTGCTGTATAACAAAGTGAATCAGCTATATGCATACGTATATCCCCATATCCCCTCCCTCTTACGTCCCTCTCCCACCCTCCCTATTCCACACCTCTAGGTGGTCACAAAGCACCAAGCTGATGTCCCTGTGCGATGCAGCTGCTTCCCATTAGCTATCTATTTTACATTTGGTAGTATATATATGTCAATGCTACTCTTACTTTGTCCCAACTTACCCTTCCCCCTCCCTGTGTCCTCAAGCCCATTCTCTACGTCTGTGTCTTTATTCCTGTCCTGCCCCCAGGTTCATTAGAACCATTTTTTTTTTTTAGATTGCGTATATATGTGTTAGCATACAGCATTTGTTTTTCTCTTTCTGACTTACTTCACTCTGTATGACAGATCTCTAGATCCCTCCACCACACTGCAAATAACTCAATTTCATTTCTTTTTATGGCTGAATAATATTCCATTGTATATATGTGCCACATCTTCTTTATCCATTCATCTGTCAATGGACACTTAGGTTGCTTCCATATCCTGGCTATAGTAAGTAGTGCTGCAATGAACATTGTGGTACATGTCTCTTTTGGAATTATGGTTTTCTCAGGGTATATGCTCAGTAGTGGGATTGTTGGGCCATGTGGTAGTTCTATTTTTAGTTTTTTAAGGAATCTCCATACTGTTCTCCATAGTGGCTGTATCAACTTACATTCCCACCAACAGTGCAAGAGGGTTCCCTTTTCTCCACACCCTCTCCAGCATTTATTGTTTGTAGACTTTTTGACGATGGCCATTCTGACTGGTGGGAGGTGATACCTCATTGTAGATTTGACTTGCATTCCTCTAATGATTAGTGATGTTGAGCATCCTTTCATGTGTTTGTTGGCAATATGTATATCTTCTTGGGAGAAATGTCTATTTAGTTCTTCCACCCATTTTTGGATTGGGTTGTTTGTTTCTTTGATATTGAACTGCTTGTATATTTTGGAGATCAATCCTTTGTCAGTTGCTTTGTTTGCAAATATTTTCTCCAATTCTGAGGGTTGACTTTTCATCTTGTTTATGATTTCCTTTGCTGTGCAAAAGCTTTTAAGTTTCATTAGGTCCCGTTTTTTAATTTTTGCTTTTATTTCCCTTTCTCTAGGAGGTGGGTCAAAAAGGATCTTGCCTGACTTATGTCATAGAGTGTTCTGCCTATGTTTTCCTCTAAGAGTTTTATAGTGTCTGGCCTTACATTTAGGTCTTTAATCCATTTTGAGTTTATTTTTGTGGGTGGTAGCTTTGTAGTATAGTCTGAAGTCAGGGAGCCTGATTCCTCCAGCTCCGTTTTTCTTTCTCAAGATTTTTTTGGCTATTCAAGGTCTTTTGTGTTTCCATACAAATTGTGCATTTTTTTGTTCTAGTTCTGTGAAAAATGCCATTGGTAGTTTGGTAGGGATTACGCTGAATCTGTAGATTACTTTGGGTAGTATAGTCATTTTCACAATATTGATTCTTCCAATCCAAGAACATAGTATATCTCTCCATCTGTTGGTATCATCTTTGATTTCTTTCATCAGTGTCTTATAGTTTTCTGCATACAGGTCTTTTGTCTCCTTAGGTAGGTTTATTACTAGGTATTTTATTCTTTTTGTTGCAGTGGTAAATGGGAGTGTTTCCTTAATTTCTGTTTCAGATTTTTCATCATTAGTGTGTAGGAAAGCAAGAGATTTCTGTGCATTAATCTTGTATCCTGCTACTCTACCAAATTCATTGATTAGCTCTAGTAGTTATCTGGTAGCATCTTAGGATTCTCTAAGGAATCATGTATCATGTCATCTGCAAATAGTGACAGTTTTACTTCTTCTTTTCTGATTTGGATTCCTTTTATTTCTTTTTCTTCTCTAATTGCTGTGGCTAAAACTTCCAAAGCTATGTTGAATAATAGTGGTGAGAGTGGGCAACCTTGTCCTGTTCCTGATCTTAGTGGAAATGGTTTCAGTGTTTCACCATTGAAAACGATGTTGGCTGTGGGTTTGTCATATATGGCCTTTATCATGTTGAGATAGGTTCCCTCTATGCCTACTATCTGGAGAGTGTTGATCATAAATGGGTGTTGAATTTTGTCAAAAGCTTTTTCTGCATCTATTGAGATGATCATTTTTTTTTTTTTTTGTGGTACGTGGGCCTCTCACCGTTGTGGCCTCTCCCGCTGCGGAGCACAGGCTCCGAATGTGCAGGCCCAGCGGCCATGGCTCACAGGCCCAGCCGCTCCGTGGCTTGTGGGACCCTCCCGGACCGGGGCTCGAGCCCACGTCCCCTGCATCGGCAGGTGGACTCTCAACCACTGCGCCACCAGGGAAGGCCGAGATGATCATATTTTTGATCAAGGTTTTTATCCTTCAGTTTGTTAATATGGTGTATCACATTGATTGATTTGCGTATGTTGAAGAATCCTTGCATTCCTGGGATAAACCCCAGTTGATCATGGTGTATGATCCTTTTAATGTGCTGTTGGATTCTGTTTGCTAGTATTTTGTTGAGGATTTTTGCATCTATGTTCATCAGAGATATTGGCCTGTAGTTTTCTTTCTTTGTGACATCATTGTCTGGTTTTGGTATCAGGGTGATGGTGACCTCGTAGAATGAGTTTGGGAGCGTTCCTCCCTCTGCTATATTTTGGAAGAGTTTGAGAAGGATAGGTGTTAGCTCTTCTCTAAATGTTTGATGGAATTCGCCTGTGAAGCCATCTGGTCCTGGGCTTTTGTTTGTTGGAATATTTTTAATCACAGTCTCAATTTCAGTGCTTGTGAGTGGTCTGTTTATATTTTCTATTTCTTCCTGGTTCAGTCTCAGAAGGTTGTGCTTTTCTAAGGATTTGTCCATTTCTTCCAGGTTGTCCATTTTATTGCCATAGAGTTGCTTGTAGTAATCTCTCATGATCCTTTGTATTTCTGCAGTGTCAGTTGTTACTTCTCCTTTTTCATTTCTAATTCTGTTGATTTGAGTCTTCTCCCTTTTTTTCTTGATGAGTCTGGCTAATGGTTTATCAATTTTGCTTATCTTCTCAAAGAACCAGCTTTTAGTTTTATTCATCTCTTATCAATTTTGTTTATCTTCTCAAAGAACCGGCTTTTAGTTTTATTCATCTTTGCTATTGTTTCTTTCATTTCTTTTTAATTTATTTCTGATCTGATCTTTATGATTTCTTTCCTTCTGCTAACTTTGGGTTTTTATTTTTGTTCTTCTTTCTCTAATTGCTTTAGGTGTAAGGTTAGGTTGTTTATTTGAGATGTTTCTTGTTTCTTGAGGTGGGATTGTATCGCTATAAAGTTACCTTTTAGAACTGCTTTTGCTGCATCCCATAAGTTTTGGGTTGTCGTGTTTTCATTGTCATTTGTTTCTAGGTATTTTTTGATTTCCTCTTTGGTTTCTTCAGTGCTCTCTTGGTTATTTAGTAGCATATTGTTTAGCCTCCATGTGTTTGTATTTTTTCCAGATTTTTTTCCAGTAATTGATATCTAGTCTCATAGCGTTGTGGTCAGAAAAGATACTTGATACAATTTCAATTTTCTTAAATTTACCAAGGCTTGATTTGTGACCCAAGATATGGTCAATCCTGGAGAATGTCCCATGAGCACTTGAGAAGAAAGTGTCTTCTGTTGTTTTTTGGTGGAATGTCCTATAAATATCAATTAAGTCCATCTTGTTTTATATGTCATTTAAAGCTTGTGTTTCCTTATTTATTTTCATTTTGGATGATCTGTCCATTGGTGAAAGAGGGGTGTTAAAGTCCCCTACTATTATTGTGTTACTGTTGATTTCCCCTTTTATGGCTGTTAGCATTTGCCTTATGTATTGAGGTGCTCCCACGTTGGGTGCATAAATAATTTACAAGTGTTATATCTTCTTCTTGGATTGATCCCTTGATCATTATGTAGTGTCCTTCTTTGTCTCTTGTAACAGTCTTTATTTTAAAGTCTATTTTGTCTGATATGAGAATTGCTACTCCAGCTTTCTTTTGATTTCCATTTGCATGGAATATCTTTTTTCCATCCCCTCACTTTCAGTCTGTATGTGTCCCTAGGTCTGAAGTGGGTCTCTTGTACACAGCATATGTATGGGTCTTATTTTTGGGTCAGTTCAGCCAGTCTATGTCTTTTGGTTGGAGCATTTAATCCATTTACATTTAGGGTAATTATCGATATGTATGTTCCTATTACCATTTTCTTAATTGTTTTGGGTTTGTTATTGTATGTCTTTTCCTTCTCTTGTGTTTCCTGCCTGGAGAATTTCTTTTAGCGTTTGTTGTAAAGCTTCTTTGGTGGTACTGTATTCTCTTAACTTTTGCTTATCTGTAAAGGTTTTAATTTCTCCGTCGAATCTGAATGAGATCCTTGCTGGGTAGAGTAATCTTGGTTGTAGGTTTTTCCCATTCATCACTTTAAATATGTCCTGCCACTCCCTTCTGGCTTGCAGAGTTTCTGCTGAAAAATCAGCTGTTAACCTTATGGGGATTGCCTTGTATGTTATTTGTTGTTTTTCCTTTCTGCTTTTAATATTTTTTCTTTGTATTTAATTTTTGATAGTTTGATTAACATGTGTCTTGACGTGTTTCTCTTTGGGTTTATTCTGTATGGTACTCCCTGTGCTTCCTGGAGTTGATTGACTATTTCCTTTCCCATGTTAGGGAAGTTTTCCACTATAATCCCTTCAAATATTTTCTCAGACCCTTTCTTTTTCTCTTCTTCTCCTGGGACCCCTATAATTCGAATGTTGGTGCGTTTAATGTTGTCCCAGAGGTTTCTGAGACTGTCCTCAATTCTTTTCTTTCTTTTTTCTTTATTCTGCTCCCTTGCAGTTATTTCCACAATTTTATCTTCCAGTTCACTTCTCCATTCTTCTGCCTCAGTTATTCTGTTATTGATTCCTTCTAGAGTATTTTTAATTTCAGTAATTGTGTTGTTTATCACTGTTTGCTCTTTAGTTCTTCTAGATCCTTGTTAAATGTTTCTTGTATTTTCTTCATTCTGTTTCCAAGATTTTGGATCATCTTTACTATCATTACTCTGAATTCTTACTCAGATAGGTTGCCTATTTCATCCTCATTTATTTGGTCTTGTAGGTTTTTACCTTGCTCCTTCGACTGTAACAAATTTTTTTGTCGTTTCATTTTTTTTCTTTTTGATGGGTGGTGCTGTATTCCTGTCAACCTTACTGGTTGTTTGGCCTGAGACGTCCAGCACTGGAGTTTGCAGGCAGTTGGATAGAGCTGGGTCGTGGTGCTGAGATGAGGACCTCCGGGAGGCCTCTCTCTGATTGATATTCCCTGGGGTCTAAGGTTCTCTCTTAGTCCAATGGTTTGGACTTGGAGCTCCCACCACAAGAGCTTGGGCCTGACCTCTGTCCTGGGAACCAAGATCCCACAAGCTTCATGGAGTGGTAAAAAAAAAAAAGGAGAAAGAAAGGAAAAAAGGAGCAGTACAATATCAAAGAATAAAAAACAAAATAAAATATATATTAGGAAAAATAAAACTATAATTGAAACAACTGCAACAAGGTAAAATAAAACCACAACAGAAAAAAAAAATAAAAAAGGGGGAGGCTTCCCTGGTGGTGCAGTGGTTGAGAGTCCGCCTGCCAATGCAGGGGACACGGGTTCGTGCCCCGGTCTGGGAGGATCCCACATGCCGCGGAGCAGCTAGGCCAGTGAGCCATGGCCGCTGAGCCTGCGCGTCTGGAGCCTGTGCTCCGCAATAGGAGAGGCCACAACAGTGAGAGGTCAGTGTACCGCAAAAAAAAAAAAAAAAAAAAAAAAAATGGGGGAGGAAGCCAAAAGGAGAGATTACTAACAAAGTATAAAGAATAAAATAAAATTCGAAATATAAAAGATTAGGAAAAATAAAAATATAAAAGAATCAACAACAATAAATCAACAAGGTAAAACAGAACCCCAATGTAAAAGAGGAAAAAAGAAAAGAAAAAAAAGCCTATGCTATGGGGGCGGAGTTTAGGCAAGGGGTGGAACTTAGGCAAGGGCTGGGTGTAGGGTGGGGTGGGGTGACGTTTGAGCATAGGGCGGGGCCTAGGTGGGGCGATGTTAAGTGTGGGGCGGGGCCTCTGATTCGGACCTGCGCAGAAGGGGAGCAGCAGTGGGTGGAAAGGAGCGCCTCAGGAGTGTGGAGTTCTGGAGTTTAGACGTAGGGCAGTGAGTGAGGGTGTGTGCCTGGGGTGTAGGCCCCGATCGTTGGAGGGGGTCTCAGAGGGGGTTTCCGAGTGTAGAGGTGGGGCCCTGGGTGGGGGTGTAGGGGCGGGGCTTGGACTCTGTGCGGCAGGAGGGAGGCTCCGAGGGCAGAGGATTAGGCCCGGGAGCCCAACAGGCTTCCCAGTGCCTAAGTGGACAGGGAAAGCGCTGGTCTCATTCCCTTCCGTTCCTTCGCACCCGCCCCCCCGTCTCCCCCAGGGTCTCCCCCTTTGCCACTGGACCCCTAACTGTGGGTGGGTCCCACTGGGTGTAGGAACTCCTCCCCTCCCCCAGCCACCCGTCAGGGGTGCCGGTCCCAGAGGTCCAGCCTTTACTTTGGCTTCCCCTTCCCTCCCTCCCACTCCCTCAGGACCTGGGGCCTAGGTGGGCAGAGGACCAGGCCTGGGATCTCAGCAGGCTCCTGGGGGCCCAGGGGGGCAGGGGAAACCCGGTGGTTCCCCAATTTCCCCTTTTGGGCGTGGGATCCCTTCCCCTCCCCCAGCCGCCCCTCAGGGGGGGCCAGTCCCATCCCGCCTCCACTTCTCCTCCTCCCCTCACTTCCCCCCATGCCCCACGTCCTACCTGGTCACTGGGGGTTCCTCCCATCCCCTTAGGTGTCCGTGGTCCCCCACCGGTGCCTGGTAGGTGCCCTAGTTGTGCGGAGATGCGAATTCTGTGTCCTCCTAGTAAGCCATCTTGACTCTGCCCTACAGCACATCTTCTTAACCCAATCTTCTGTTGATGGGCCCTGGGTTGTTTCCATGTCTTGGCTATTGTAAATAGTGCTGCTGTGAACATTGGGGTGCGTGTATCTTTTCAAGTTAAAGTTTTCATCTTTTCTGGATATATACCCAGGAGTGCGATTGCTGGATCATGTGGTAACTCTATTTATTTATTTATTTTTACAGAAGATGTTGGGGGTAGGAGTTTATTAATTTATTTTATTTATTTTTGCTGTCTTGCGTCTTCGTTTCTGTGTGAGGGCTTTCTCTAGTTGTGGCAAGCGAGGGCCACTCTTAATCGCGGTGCGCGGGCCTCTCAGTATCGTGGCCTCTCTTGTTGCAGAGCACAGGCTCCAGATGCGCAGGCTCAGTAGTTGTGGCTCACGCACCTAGTTGCTCCGCGGCATGTGGGATCTTCCCAGACCAGGGCTCGAACCCGTGTCCCCTGCATTGGCAGGCAGATTCTCAACCACTGCGCCACCAGGGAAGCCCTATTTTTAGTTTTTTAAGGAACCTCCATGCTGTTTTCCATAGTGGCTGCCCCAAATTACATTCCCACCTGCAGTTATACCCCACATTTTGTTTATCTGTTCATCCATCTGGGGACGATTGGGTTGTTTCCACCTTTTTTGGCTGCTGTGAATATGCTGCTATGAGCATGGGTGTACACGTAACTGTTCTTTCCTTCCTTTTTATGGATGTCTTGAATTCTGGAGCCCCTGAAGGGCAGATGAGAGCTGGATGGGTCAACATGGGGGCCCTAGAACCATCTTATCTCTTGTCCTCCCTAAATGCTTGCTGCCTGTTTCTGCTCCCCTTCTCAAACGAGAGGCTGTGTGCTTTGGGAACAGTACCCAGAGAAGCCAAAGCTTGGCTGTTGATGCGTGACACCCCCTAATGCCTTCGCCAATGGCTGGGTTAGGTTCACTGTGAACTGTCCGCACAACAGGAACCACCATGCCCCCCCTCCACGGCCACCCTGAAACTGTTGGCAGAAGCCACGGAGGGGTGGGGGTGTGGTGAGCAAAAGGTCTTTGATATTGTGAGAGGCAAGTGGCCTCAAGGGATGAGAGGAGCAGCTAAGGGCTTGGCCCCTCTTCAGCATCAGGAAATGCCAATGACACTGAGTGACCAGTGCAATGTGGATCTAAGTAAACTTTTTTTTTAAATGCTGGAAATAATCCATCCCGATTTGTGCCTGGTTGGTGACAATGCCATCGGCCTTTTCTCAGATGGAACAAATTATGTGCTATTAAAAATTCAGTTAAAAATAACGTATCCAATCAATGTGTTTCACTGTCAGCTTATCCTTTAAAAGGAACTGAAGAGAAAATGGAAATGGGAAAAGTTTTGTCTTTTTTTTCTGAAGGAGAAAACAGACATGTTCAGTTCCTCTGAGCAAGTGGTAGAGCCGTGTTCAGCAGGGCAAGGTCAGTGCGACGAGTCTTTTTATGCGACATGAAAGGATGTGCAGACAGTGGAATCAAAGCTTGAAATGAAGAGCACTTCCAGATAAATTTTTAAAGTCTTTTGTTAGGCTTAGAAAAGCTTTCCAAGTTGTGGAGTGCTGGCCGGTGCTGATATGTTAAGAGCCTTGATAAGGTAGGCAGAGGACTGAAATGTTGGGATTGCTGACTAAGGTCGAATAATACACAGCAGCCACCTTTCCTCCACACCGCCTGCTCTCCAAGTCCTATCCTCCAACTCCCCCAGTTTAGAGGCATTTGCAGCCCATTCCTTAATTCTTGCCCACACCCCCCTGGCCATGTGACTCTCTGGAAGCTGAGTCTGTTCTGGGCCCAGTATCAATAGACTGAGCCAGTAATCAGCCTGGGTAAACCTCTCAGTTGTGCCCAGGTGGTCCTCAAGACCATCACTGTGGAACAGCCAGGTGCTCTAGATGGAAACAAGCCCCTTCAGTCCATGTCTTCACCTGAGGCAGCTCATACTGGGCTTGGCACCCTTTTGCTCAAAAAAATGCGTATGAATCAGCAGAGGTGTGTGTGTGTGTGTGTGTGTGTGTGTGTGTGTGTGTGTGTGTGAATCTGTATCTCCAGAAGGCAGGAACATCTAAGCATCTAGGGAGTCAATGTGCTTTATTGTTTTCTGACCCTGTCTTAAAAACTGGTATTTACCAGGTGGGCATAAACAGCCCTTAGCACCTCTGAAATTGCTGTGGAGTAAAGCTAACTTCCACTTAAATAAATTTTGCAAGATGGGCTTCCTATGGACAAAAGTAAGCGGATTTCCATTTCAATACAAACCATTTTCTTTCTTTTTTTTTGCGGTACGCGGGCCTCTCACTGTTGTGGCCTCTCCTGTTGCGGAGCACAGGCTCCGGACGCGCAGGCTCAGCAGCCATGGCTCACGGGCCCAGCCGCTCCGCGGCATGTGGGATCTTCCCAGACCGGGGCACGAACCCGTGTCCCCTGCATCGGCAGGCGGACTCTCAACCACTGCGCCACCAGGGAAGCCCCAATATAAACCATTTTCAACAGTTAAAAAAAATCCAATCAGAAAACGGGCAAAAGATAAGAAGAGACGTTTCTGAATACAGATGATACACAGATGGCAAATAAGCACATGAAAAGATGTTCAGCATCATTAGCCTTCAAGGAAATGCAAATTAAAACCACAGTAATGAGATATCACTACGCATCTATCAGAGTGCCTAAAATAAAAAATAGTGACAACAATTTGGTGTTTGGTGCTGCTGGCAAGGATGTATAGAAACTGATCACTCATACATGGCTGCTGAGAATGTAAAAGCTACAGCCATTCTGGAAAACAGTTTAGCAGTTTCTTATAAAATGAATCATGCTATTACCATACTATCCAGTAAGGACACTCCTGGGCATTTTCCCAGAGAAATGAAAATTTGTGTTCACACAAAAATCAGTATGTGAACGTTAATAGCAGCTTTATTTGTAATAGCCCCAAACTGGAAACAGCCCAGATGTCCTTCGACAGGATAAACAAACTGCAGTCCATCCACACTGTGAAACAGCAGTCAGCAATAACAAGGAATGAAGTATTGATGCATGCAACAATTTGGATGAATTAATGCTGAGTGAAAAAAAGCCAATCCCAAAATATGACATGCTGTATGATTCTATTTATGTAACACTTTTGAAATGAGAAAAGCTTAGAAGTGGAAAACAGTTGTCAGGTGACTGTGGTGGATACCTGAGCGTGTGATAAAATTGTATAGAACTAAACACACACACACACACACACACACACACACAAAAGTGTATAGATGAAACTGGGGAGATCTAAGATGGGTGGATGGTATTGAAGGCAGTATCCTGGCTGTGATATTGAGCTATAGTTTTGCGAGATGTTACCACTGTGGGAAACTGGGTGAAGTGTTCACGAGATCTCTGTATTATTTCTCACAACTGCATGTGAATCCACACTTATATCAGTAAAATTTTATTTTTTTAAATTTAATTTAATTTTTTTCTTTTTTACCACACCGTGTAGCATGTGGGGTCTTAGTTCCCCAACCAGGGATTGAACCCGGCCCCCTGCATTGCAAGTGTGGAGTCTTAACCACTGGACCGCCAGGGAAGTCCCCCAAATTTTCATTAAAAGAACATGAATCATAGCACAACATTTTCTTTAAAAAGCATAAGTCCAGGAAAACTCCGGGCCAAACTTTCAATTCTCTTATGGGATGCCACACGTCAGATCACCCTCTTCCTATACATTGGCTTGGATGTACTCACCTGCATAATTTTTCCCCCTAAAGCAGATTATTTTTCCCTTTCTAGTCCCGCCACCCTCCCTCCACCCCATCCTAATCCCTCCACCCCATCCTAGAGTAGACATTATTTTTTAAATAATTTTTTATTTTATTCTATTTTTTTAAATATTTATTTTGGCTGCTCCAGGTCTTAGTTGCAGCACATGGGATCTTTGTTGTGGCATGTGGACTCCTAGTTGCGGCATGTGGGCTCTAATTCCCTGACCAGGGATCAAACCCGGGCCCCCTGCATTGGCAGCACGGAGTCTTGCCCACTGGACCGCCAGGGAAGTCCCTAGAGTAGATGCTGTGTTCTTTGCAGGTTGGTGAACTAATCTGTAGCTAATGTGACTCTGAGACTTGCAGCCCTTAATGGCCCTCCAGCTCCTAAAATCTCGTATGAAGAGATTTCCTTTCTTGGAGGTCTTGAAATTGTCTAGCAGATGATCCTCAAAGCATTAAAAAGATTGTGACTTTAGACCTACGAAAAGAGAAGTCTTACATACTGGAAATAAAATCTTTTTATAGGAAAGAAACTAAATTTTTAATTTTTTTTTAGTTCCTACTATGTGCCAGACATGAGGCAGATTACTTTGCTTTGTTTCATGTTCATAACAAGCCTATGAGGGAGGAATAGTTTTGCTATCTTACATATGTAAATAACTGAGGACCAGCCACTTGGTCCTCACCTGATCCCATAGCTCATTAGTAGCAGAGTCACGACTGGGGCCTCGGCTGATTCGACCCAAAGTCCCCACCAGACCTGCAGTTCTCAAACTTTTTGGTGTCAGGACCCCTTTTAACTTACTTAAAAATTATGCTTTGGTTAATGTGGATTATATTGATTGATATTTACCACATTAGAAATTAAAAGTGATATATTTTAAATACTTATTAATTCTTCTAAAAATAAACCCATTTTGATGTAAAATATACAGTTTTCATGAAAAATAACTATATATAGCTCCAAAAAACAAACTTAGTGAAAAGAGATGTTTCAAATCTCTTTAATGTTTGGCTTAGCAGAGGATAATTGGGTTCTCATGTCTGCTTATGCATTAATTTGTTTGTGATATCTTGTTTTGGTGAGGTATAGGAAGAAAATTAGGTCTCACAGTTTTTTAAATAGATTTTCCAGATAATTTTGGATATTAGTCTTTGATGCTATATCAGTACTCGACAAGTGATAGTTTCTTTTTTTTTTTTACGGTACACGGACCTCTCACTGTTGCGGCCTCTCCCGTTGCAGAGCACAGGCTCCGGATGCACAGGCTCAGCGGCCATGGCTCACGGGCCCAGCCGCTCCGCGGCATGTGGGATCTTCCCGGACCGGGGCACAAACCCGCGTCCCCTGCATCGGCAGGCGGACTCTCAACCACTGAGCCACCAGGGAAGCCCCAAGTGGTAGTTTCTTAAAGGTCAGTTACAGTGAGGAATCTGAAACCATATCAGTGAATTTCTTTTTGTACCCTGTTGTATTAAAATCCATAGGTCTATCTTCAGTTTGGTTCTTTTACCCATGCATGGTTCATAACAAATCATTGGTCATTTGAAAAATATTGATTCAGCTGAGGTATTTAGATCTTTTTTATCTATACTGAAACGTGTTTCAGTATAGATAAAAAAGATCACATTCATCTACACCATCACCGACCTCATCAGAAAAGTCTTTAAGTAGCAGTACCGGCTTTCCAAAATACTAATTTTTACTTGAAAGCTCAAATTTTATCACTGGCAACAAATATGGACATTTGTTTTCCTTGCAGTGACAGGCTTACTTCATTAATTTTTGAAAAAATGTCTGCCAAGTAATCAGGTCTGAATAATCATATTTCTGTCATTCCTTCTTTTGCAATGGCATTCCATGCATTGCGGATGGTTCAGCTTGCAACTCAACTGTACAGGTGCTTTGCCTCAAGACAACCATCCCTACGCAGAATATTAAAAAGATGTTAATAGTTAATAAAATTAATCTTTTTTTTTACTGCTTCAGAAAGGACATTCTTAAGCGGAAATGGCTTTTCTCCTTGCCGGTGTCGGGCAGTGAGAAATACAGTGAAGAATACTGCCTTGGCTGTGTTAAGGCACCTTTACCTGCCTATCTACCTAGCACCAGTTTTGTGCTCTCAGTGAAAATGCCAACACAGAGAAAAAGGCAGATTATGTTAGTATTATTACGAAAAGGACATCAAAGGACCCCCTAGGGGCTATGGGCCATATATCATACCTCTACCAGTTGAAGCAGAGCTTCTCAGATTTTGTTTTTTAGCATCAAACCTGCCAGGGTTGGTGCAGCAACACGGACAGCTGAGGCCTGTTTATTCAAAAGTCCCCATAGATGTGCACGATTTCCACCCAGACGAAATATCAAAACCAGGAGCCAACAGGAACCATCATGAAACATTCTCTTCAGTGTCTTGTTCCCAATATCCCAGGTGCTCTGGGCTTCCTGCTGCCCAAGGCCACACAAGAGGGGCCCCTGTTGTGCGGTGTAGCTTTAAAGAACAGGTGTGGAAAGAGCAAGCCTGCCACCACCATCGCTGCGCTCACTGCATGGAAATACAACTCTAGGAACCCAAAGGAACAAACCCTGGGATGCCCAACAGACTCCACTCTGCTGACTTTCCTGGGCAATGGCTGAGCTCTCTGCTCTGTGTGGAGTACATTGTACCTTGGACTCTTCTCTTCAACATTTCACTTTCCAGAAAACCCTTCCCCAAGACGCTGTTCTCCTTTTCCATCTTGGCAGCTGGTTACCTGAGAAATGAATTGCTGCACAGGTGAGAATGACCATTAAAGTGTTCAGTGCTGGGCTTCCCTGGTGGCGCAGTGGTTGGGAGCCCGCCTGCTGATGCAGGAGACACGGGATCGTGCCCCGGTCCGGGAGGATCCCACGTGCCGCGGAGCGGCTGGGCCCCGTGAGCCATGGCTGCTGGGCTTGCGCGTCCGGAGCCTGTGCTCGAGCCTCCTGGAGTTCTGTAGGAAACCTGACCATGAAGAACTAATTCTGTGATGAGGAGCATTTCGTTAGGATCACAGGCAACTGGGGGTGGTTCTGGAGCCTCTGAAGTTACATCAGGGGTCTCCTCAGCTGACAGCAAGTCAGAGGAATTGGACGATAAAACGATTGGAGGAAGGAGACAAAATCTACACAGCAGGGCTTCCCTGGTGGCGCAGTGGTTGAGAGTCCACCTGCCGATGCAGGGGACATAGGTTCGTGCCCCGGTCCGGGAGGATCCCACATGCCACAGAGCGGCTAGGCCCATGAGACATGGCCATTGAGCCTGCGCGTCCGGAGCCTGTGCTCCGCAACGGGAGAGGCCACAACAGAGGCCCGTGTACTGAAAAAAACAAAAAAAACAAAACTACACAGCAGTGGTTTATCTCCTCGTGAGACGAAGAATGTAGGTTTTTATTTCAGTCTCTAATGAATGAAAAACATGCAATGTTTACGTTGTCAAAGGACAGATAGAACCATGATGTACATCCTCATTTACACAGCTGATTTCATGGGTGATCCCATCTCTAACATTTCCACACTGTTCTCCCTTGCAGGTGTTTGGTTGTTACTTAAGTAGGTCATGTTTTAGTGGTTTGGGGGGGAAGTCTCCTCGACATGCCTCCCACTGTAGTTTTCTTGATTAAGGAGGCTTTCATCTATTTTCTGAGCAGGGAGAGAGGGTGGGGTGTGCTGGGAGCATCTAGATAATTCAGCAGCCGTGTCAGGTTGACCTGGCTAGCCCTCTTGTCTGGAACGAATGGGGTGCCCAGGAAAGTAAGTTGGGGTACAGGTGGTGCTACCCAGCAGACACCTTGTCCCTGAAACGCACACTCACGAGCTGAGCTATCAGGCTTCTGTGTGCTGCGACAGGCAACCTGGCTTCTTTTTCAAGCCCTGAATTATAAAACAAGGTGGTGCACGTTTTGGAAAATCCCTTTGTGGGTGTTCTTCTGAAAGTACTAATTTGGTCTTTTGGGTTTCAGCTGGGACTGGGAAGCCTTTTCCACTTCTGCCTCTAGTCTCTGCTGACTTCAGTATGAGCAAATAAGGTCAATTAATATCTATGGAATAAAACTTACAGAATTAAATTCACTTTTGAAAAATGACAGCATTTGAAATGACTCTATGGCCTAGAAGTGACAGCTGCTCTGTATCCCTCGTCCAGAGTTTGAACGTTTAGGGAGTAGGGAGGATCCAGGGGCTTAGAAAGAGTACTGGGGTCATGGAGCCTCCTATGTGCAGTTTTCCTTAGAGATCCCGACGTAAGCACCCGTGTGTGCCCTATGGGCTGTGACTTCCCTGGTCTCTCCTACCGGGTAATTCTCTTCTCCTTGCAGCTCCCACCACTGCCTGAAATATCCCTTCTGTTCTACTGCCTCTATATGACCCTTGCCCTTTATGAGCCCCTCTCTCCCACCTTACTCCCCCCTGGGTCTCTCTAAATCCCACCTAGTTGTTAGGGCTCAGCTCAAATTCCGACTTCTCCAAGAAGCTTTCTTTCTGATTCATCACCACCATCTCTGCAATACTGACAATAATGATAACAGCTATCAGTAAGTGAACAGTTGCTATATACCAGGCTCTGTAATAAGTTCCTGTAGCATCTCATTCAATCCCCACAATAACCTTGTTACTTGAAGGTGCAGAAAGCTTGGAGAATTTGAGTGCACTGGCCATGTCATACCCTAAGTGACAGAGCTGGAATTCCTGTCGTGACTTGCCTGGCTCTGAAGGCCATGTGTTTAACTGTTCTCCAGTCTGCCCTCCTGAAAGGGGTTAATCATCTAATTGTGAGAAGCTGATGAATCTAGCTGATGAAGGTCATATTGTCCAATCCTCTTGTTTTACAGGTGAGGACCCTAAAGCCCCCAAATGCAAAGAGACTTGCACACGGTGAAGTGGTGGCAGAGCCTAGCAAGTACCAGTTCTTCTGGTTCTCAATCTCACTCATCCTTTTTTCATTCAACAAACATGTATTAAATCCTTCCACATTTAAGACACTGTGTTGTACCCTGAGTATCTTTCCTGCTGCACATTCTCTGGGTGCCCCTTTTGCAAGCTTAATGAATCCACACCCAAAGCTGCCTTAAGATGGGGATTGGGTAAGCCCCTGCCTCCTCTTGGTGTGGCTCTGTGTAGAAGCGCCATGCACCTCTGAGGCCCCAACATGGAACCCTTGTCATTGGCCTGTCCCACACTCAGAGCAGCTGCATAGGGGAGGGTGGGCTGGAGACTGGAGGGGAGGGTGTTTGATTACAGGGTAATGTGAAAAGTGCAGAAAGGCCCGGTTTATGAAAATGATTCAATGCTGCGCCAGTAACTGTTTCAAGAACAAGCATTAGAAAATGGGAAGCATGACTCCTAGTTTTACCAACTAAGTCTAATCCAATTCCAAAAGATGTGTCTCTCTTTTGCTGTCATTTGTGTATATATATAGAAGTCACCAAGCTTGTCCTCTTAGGTGTCTCCCATCCTGGCACCATGTCTGGCTTTATTATTATTAATTTCATGGGCAGATTTGGCTGAGGATCCTTGGAGATGCCCGAAAAACCCTTTCAAATGAGCTGACAGGACTTGGGGGGACACAATGAGGTCCTGTTTGAGAACTTGAAAGGAAAGGAAATGCAGTTGTTCCTTGAGAGTTAAACAGTAATGTCAACACAAACTAGGGGCAGAGTAAGGGTAGACATGCACGTGGATGTAATGAAACAAGACTGGCGACCAGCTCAGCAGCGTGAGACTGCAACTCATCTTGTCACCTTCCACTCACACAAGGGTGACTGACCAGACTGCACACAAACAGCCCTTTTGAAAACTGCGTCTACTGGGGAACTGCGCTGTGCCGGATCCTGTTGTGCATCATTGTCGTGCAGCCTGCGGTGATCTAGAGAGGCCAGACAGCGGCCTGTAGGGAGCCTGGCCCTTGGGCTGTGAAGCTTTTATGCTTCATGGTTGGGAAGCACGCACAAAGCTCAGTCTGCCCCAGGTAGACCACCTTCCACTCCCAACATCCCCCCTTCCTAACAAACTTCCTGACAGGTAAGGCCAAGAAGGAGGCTATACCTACCACTGATTGGCCACCTGCTCTAAAAGACCATGGGGATTCCTGCCAACATGCCCTAAAACCCAGTACCTCTGTTACTAGAAGCCCAAACTGCAATCAACCCTCCTCACCCAGATGCTTCTATGAGTACAGATTCATATAGCCCCAATCTACCTCAAGCTTCCGGATCTCTTCTTGTTTCTATCTACAGTCAAACCTTGGTAATCTCATGCAGGTCAGTTGCTTCAAGTAACACCTAGAGGTTGGACTCCCAAATTGATATCACCTACTTGGCCTCTCCCCTGAACTTCAGAGTCACATATTCAGTTCTCTGCCTCATGCTAGGCATCTTAATCTTGGAATTAAGATTGAAAGCCTGCTGAGCATCTTAATCTTAGCAGGTCCAAAGCAAATTCCTGTTGCTCCACTGCAAATCTGCTTCTTCCTCATTCACCTAGCTGCACAAGCCAAAAACTCTGCAGTGATCCCCAACCCTTCATTTTCCCTTAGACCCTTTAAAATTACCCAGTGAATCCTACTGATGCTCGACCTTCAAATAACCAACTCCACTGCTACCCTCTCAAACCACCATCGTTCACAGGACAGCTGCAGTAAGCTACGACTCTCTGCTCCCACCTCGGCCCCCCTATTATCTCAGCCCTTTCTCACATCAGCTTGAATAATCCTTTTAAAACAGGCCAGGTCAAATCCCCTCCCCTCCCCTTAACGGTTCCCCATATCACCCAGCCTAAAACCCAGTCCTTTCTGGGCACAGGGCACTACATCATCTCGGCCTTGCCTTTCTTTCTGACCACACCTCCCACCAGAGTCCCTGGTTTGCTGCGCTCCACATGAAGACTCAGCGGGCTAACAACATGCTCCCACCTCATGGCCTTTAAGTTGCTGTTCTGTTTGGAAAGCTCCTCCTCAGGTATTCCTGAGCTCACCTCCTCACTTCCTTCTGATCTTCTCAGCCAGGCCTTCCCTGACAGCCCCTATCAAAACAGCCCCCCGGGGCTTCCCTGGTGGCGCAGTGGTTGAGAGTCTGCCTGCCCATGCAGGGGACACGGGTTCGTGCCCTGGTCCGGGAAGATCCCACATGCCGCGGAGCGGCTGGGCCCGTGAGCCATGGCTGCTGCGCCTGCGCGTCCGGAGCCTGTGCTCCGCAACGGGAGAGGCCACAGCAGTGAGAGGCCCGCGTACCGCAAAAACAAAACAAAACCCGTTAAAGGGCTTCGCTGGTGGCGCAGTGGTTGAGAATCTGCCTGCCAATGCAGGGGACACGGGTTCGAGCCCTGGTCTGGGAAGATCCCACATGCCGTGGAGCAACTGGGCCCACACGCCACAACTACTGAGCCTGTGCATCTGGAGCCTGTGCTCCGCAACAAGAGAGGCCGCGCTAGTGAGAGGCCCGCGCACCGCGATGAAGAGTGGCCCCCGCTTGCCACAACTAGAGAAAGCCCTCGCACAGAAACGAAGACCCAACACAGCCATAAATTAATTAATTAATTAAAAAAAAAAACAGCCCCTGTTCCTACATCATAGCCCGCCAGGCCTTTCAACTAAGTCTGGTAGGTAGGTAGTTAATCTGGTAAGTTAGTTACAACTAAGAGTCAGGGTAAGTCCTGAGCATCTCTTTAGCACCAACAATAGTCTGTCGAAAACTGTTAAAAAAACCTTTTTTTTATTGTGGTAAAATATACATAAAATATACCATTTTAACCATTTTCTTAAGGTTTTTAGCATAGCTTTTTAGCCTCCATCCGGTGTAACTTCAACATTTGACTAACATCTTGAGGACAGAACTGTGGAGGAGGTTCCTCAGGTCTCTGCTTCTGTCGCTGCAGCCTTGGGAGGCTCCCAGGGGTTCTGTCAGGCTCTCCCCTTCCTGGAAGTGACCCTCTGCTTGGTGAAGCCTGGATTGCTCAGCCTCCTTCCCCAGGGAAATACCGTTAGCAGAATTCAACTCACCTGTTGGCGTCTTCTCTCTCCCTCCCTCCCTCCCTCCCTCCCTCCCTCTCTCCCTCCCTCCCTCTCCCTCTCTCCCTCTTTCCCTCCCTCCCTCCCTCTCTCCCTCTCTCCCTCTCTCTCTCCCTCCCTCTCTCTCCCTCCCTCCCTCCCTCTCCCTCTCTCCCTCTCTCCCTCTTTCCCTCCCTCCCTCTCTCCCTCTCTCCCTCTCTCTCCCTATCTCCCTCCCTCTCTCCCTCCCCCTCCCTCTCTCCCTCTCTCCCTCTCCCTCCCTCCCTCTCTCCCTCTCTCCCTCTCTCTCCCTATCTCCCTCCCTCTCTCCCTCCCCCTCTCCCTCCCCCTCCCTCTCTC
The DNA here is from genome assembly GCF_059928025.1 of Delphinapterus leucas. NCBI lineage: Eukaryota > Metazoa > Chordata > Mammalia > Artiodactyla > Monodontidae > Delphinapterus > Delphinapterus leucas. The sequence continues at coordinate 39,484,130 of NC_143142.1, read as the reverse complement.
CCTCTCTCCCTCTCCCTCCCTCCCTCTCTCCCTCTCTCCCTCTCTCTCTCTCTCTCTAACCTTAGTGTCTCCAGCCATTGGTGCTTCAGCAGCTCTCTAGGGCATTTAGAGAGGATCGTTAATCTCTCCCACCTGGAAACCTGAATACCCTTCTCTAATTTAGAGGCTTTCCCTAGCTTGCCCTCCTCTCTCTTTTTGCAAGAATTACTGACTGAGGTGTGTTAGGATCACTAGAAATCCATATCACCTTTATTTTGAGGACACTTTTTTCCTCCCAAATATCTTATTGAAATAGATCGACAGTCTGTATGGCCAGGCCACTCAAGGTGGCTGTTCTTTTGCTCTTTGTACATCCCCTGCTCGACCAGTCCCTGCTTCACCTACATTCTGCTCACACGAACGTGCTTGCTCTCTGCCCCAGCTAGCAACTGTTCTAGTCCTTAGGCCAGATGGTCCACCTGCTAGTTTATTAAAGGGAAACATCTGCCCTTGTGATGGTTGTTAACCTGAGGGCCTGGGCGGGACCTGCCCCAACTGCTAGTTTCCCTGGTAACCGATGAGCCAATCACAGGTCAATTCCCCCTATAAATGGTAGCCTCTTCCGCCCCAGGTAGAGGGGTTGTTGTTATGGCTTGCCTACTCATCTGGTGGGGTGGAGTGTCGCTTCAGGACCCTTTGTTTTGGACGTGTAAGGTCCCCTTATCCAATAATTCACTGGTGTCTCTGTCTTCGGGCTCTTTCTTCAGTCTCGAGACTGGGCAACTATAAGGCTTGCAGCTCAACAATTGGTGAGCCAGCCAAGAGGCTGAGGAAACTCCCGTGAGCCCTGAGATGTGGGGAAATAAGGACGAGGGGTGGAACATTGCTGGGGAAATCCCAAGGTGGCTGTCCACCAGCATTTGGGGCCCTGTGGTAACTGACTACCATGAGAGATGTCTTTCTCTTCCGTTATATTGATATCCTGTTAACCTGAGTCTCTTTTCATTTTAAAGGTAGCAGCCCCGTGCTCGTGGCTCATCTGACTGCAGGGTGATGGCTGGTGAATACAGACAGAATGCAAGCACCTGGATTCGCTATCAAATAATTGGGTGTTATCTGGTCAGGTAAGACAAGCATACCCCTGACCCACCACTCCTAAACAATTACAGACACCAGCTTTAGGGATGTTAACTCAGGGACAGGCTTGTGAATTGAATGTGGCTGGTTACTCAGAAGGGTTTGGTGGGGGCCTGAGGCAGCGGCAAAATAATGAAAGGGTACTCTTGGGCTTCTGGTCCCAGCTGTGGAAGGGGGCAGAGCAACGATACCGTGTGATGGAACAACAGCTCTGTGCTGACAATGCGTTACAGCAGGTGGAGGGCATTACAAAAGGCCTACCTGAGTCATTGAGCAACACACAAAAACCCACTATCTGGGGTCTAAAACAGCTGTGTACGACATATGGGACCCCACCGTGGACATCGATAGTGACCAAGGAACTCACTTTACTGGCCATGAAGTTCAGGAATGAGCCGATTAAGAATGACGTACACTGGCGTTTCCTTATTACCCCACTGCTGCTGGGCTATGACCGGACTACTTAACAACTGAGATGGAAAACTGGCTCTCTCAACGTGTGACACATCCCAGGAGCAATTGTCCCAGTGCCTACACCATGATAACCCAGAAGCAACTAGTCAACACAAGCCAAGTTCACCTGTTGGCCACTGAAGGACCATTGCCAGCTATTGGTCAGGACAGTAACTTACTTTTGCCCTTGCCACAGGGTCTGTCCCCAGGAACACGTTATAAAATGGCCCTGGGACTGGCAGGTAAGTCCCCGGTGGTTTGCTTTTCCTGCCCCATGAGGAATAGGATTCGAAAGGGACTTAAGAGATTTCACCTGTCTTCTACCCAGCCCCACCTGAGACTGCTGAAACAATCCAGGCCCCCTACTGGAGAAAGGCACCATTATATTAGCCTGTGGTCAGTTGTTATACCACCTCTCCAGCGTTCGGCACCGGCTCTGAGGACTGAGGGTGGGCAAGCGGTGTACTACTGCAGGCCAGGACGTGGCGGCAGAGGAAATGTTACCTCAGAATGCTGTTACTGCTTGTCGTTTGCTTAATGGTCATGACCTTCCCTGTATGGTGCCTGTTAAAACATCTTACATTTTGTCCCTAGTCTGAATGGAGGGAATCTGTTTGTGGACTGGGCAACACTGGGGGCCTCACTGCGAAATGAGTTTGATTGCTGGAACTACAGCGAGATGCTGTTGTTGTCCTCTGGAATTCCATGAAAATTTGACCTGATGAGCTGCCTGGCTCTAAAGTTTGCCCACCTCTTGCACTCCTGATGCTCTTTAGCTTCTGTTGTCTGTATTGCATTTGCGGTATTTGGTTGCAGGGCACCACTACGTACCTGACCCCAGGGATATCTCGGAAGAGGGGTGAACCAAGATTGTAAGGGTCATGCAGGGTATGCGGGGGGGAGTGTACGGCCAGGCCACTCAAGGTGGCTGTTCTTTTGCTCTTTGTACATCCCCTGCTCGACCAGTCCCTGCTTCACCTACACTCTGCTCACACGAACGTGCTTGGCCTCTGCCCCAGCTAGTGATTGTTCTAGTCTTTAGGCCAGAACGGCTCCAGCTGCTAATTTATTAAAGGGAAATATCTGCCCTGGAGATGGTTGTTAACCTGAGGGGCTGGGAGGGACCTGCCCCAGCTGCTAGTTTCCCTGGTAACCGATGAGCCAATCGGAGGTCAATTCCCCCTATAAATGCTAGCCTCCTTCTCCCCTGACTAGCAAAGATTGTTGCCATGGCCTGCCTGTTGTCTGTCCTACATGGTAGGGTGACCCCTTGTTTCGGACGGGTAGGATCCCCTATCCAATAAATCATTGTCTCTGTCCCTGCCTTGGGGCTCTTTTTTCAGTCTCGAGGCTGGGCAACTACAAGGCTTGCAGGCCTGCGGGGTGCAGCCCCAAATGGTCTAAGGTTGGTCTGAGTTTCATCTTATTCGTTCCTGCCAACGTTTGGAAATGTTAAAGAACACTGAAAGGGTCCAGAGTCAGCATGAATGATTATCTGAGTGAATAAACAGAAGGATCAGTACAAACGAAAACCTCCTGGACACATCTTCAACTGGATAGTGGGCCTCCCTGCATGAGTGGAGAGTAACATATATGAGGGAAATGCTTTAGAGGGAGTACTGGAGGCCAATCGTTACTGCCCTATAATCTGGCCTATGATTTCATAAACTGGTTTGCTGAGCAAATGTCCACTATGTAACTTGCTGTATTCTTTAACGTGTGAAAGTTCACTTCAGAATTAGAGACGAATGTGTTCCTATTTAATAGCTGTACAGTTATAAATGATGTGTAAAACAAGGGTCTCTTCCCATTTCCAGTGAGAGACCCCATCCAATTGATCATTATGTCCCTTGTTACCACTGAATTGGTTATCAGCTCACTGAGGAGAAACTGTCATATTCATCTTTGGATCCTCCCTCAGCTGCCCCAGTTCTGGTAACAATCATTCAATTGCTTAAATTTCTTTCCGATTCCTACTGCCACCTTCTTGGCTCAAATGTTCTTCATGCTTGGAATATTACTACATTTCTTTATTGCACACCTGATTCTATGCTTGACTACCCCCTGCCCACCCCCCCAAAAAAAACCCTCATTTTACATATTATATACTGCTGCCTGATGATTATATATAAATTAATACGTTACTACCCAACTCAGTATTTTCAGTCGGGATGTTTGAAAGCTTATCATGTAGCTATTTAGTTTTCCCTGTTGTCTTAAGCAGTATTTCTTAGATTTGACTCATACTAATAATCTGAGAACTTAAAAAAAAAAAAACTCAAGTTACACCTGAATCAAAATTCCCACAGAAGGAGCCCAAGAATCTCTATCAAGCATCCAGGTGACTTTTATGATTAAGTACTTGTGGTTACTGTACTAGCAGCATTAGTATCACATGTGAAAAAGTAGATTTGGGGCCCCTTCTCACTTTGGGGTCCAGCAATCTGATTTAATAAGTCTTCCAGGTGATTCTGATGCACACTAAAGTTCAAATACCATCGAACTAGGCTGTAACAATGACTTAGGGCAGTGGTTCTCAGATGTGGCTGTACACTACAGTCGTCTAAGGAGCTTTTAAAAACAACAATAACAATACTGAGCCCTTACCTCCAGATATTCTAATTGAATTGGGGGCACAGCAAGCATTTGACTAATATATCATCATGGATGCTGAGGCTGATGTAACCTACCACCTGTAACTCATCTCAGAATTTTGAATTTATCTAGCCTTACTGATTCGATTTATATGGTGACAAGTTGAAATTTTTAACATAAATGTGTGCATTTAAGATATCCAGGTTCTCTGTAGACAGATTTAATTTGAATAAAGGGATCTTCTACTAATGGTTTGAAAACCACAAGCCTACAGACTCAAGTCCAAACCCTTCAGTCTTGCCCCCAAAACACAAGTTTATTGTCTCTCTTACTAATACCGCATAGCCCTACTCTCCAGCTGTAATATTGGGTTGGCCAAAAAGTTTGTTCGGGTTTTTTCCATAGCAGCTTATGAACTAACGTTCTTGGCCAACCCAATACACCTGTAGGAAGTATGCTTCCTGGCACCTAGGAAGGGGAAAGAGCACCAGACTGAGGTCTCAGACTACAGTCTAGTTCCAGCCTGTTGGACCTTGGCAAGTCACTAACTCTCTTTTGGCTTGTTTCCTCATTACGAAGGGAGGGGCCGGAACCAAATGATGTCTAGCACTCCTTCTGACTTAGTGTTTTAGCATTTTCACATTCAGGTTCATTTCCAACTTAGACTGTGTTGTCCCTCGTGTAGGATAACTCATCCAGAGGCACAGTTCAAGATCTAATTATCGTTAGTATTTCTTTGGCACTCAGTCCAAGCTTTTTTGACCTCTTAGGCATATTTGTGTGTTTATGTCTGGTCTCCCACTGGGTAATAGATTTCACATATCTCTTTGTATCCCTAAATGCCCAGTATAAAAGTCCATGTTTCTTATCTTTTTTCTCAGGACCATGAATTATGGCCGCTGCCATTTGTTTTATTCCAACAATAGCTATGTTGAAAGCTTGTTTTTGCTGAGTGAGCTCTCATGACTGTAGGTTTCCAACTTATATCCTACTTATCCTACAAATTTTCTTTTATGATAGTCCTATTCAGCCCCTAGTTTCCACTGATTATTCTCAAAATAGCTCTCTTGTGGCCTCTGCTGGTTTGACAGTAGACAACTGCTTCACTACTTCCTTAAATGCACACTAAAGGATTCAAGTGTAAGGACACTTCAGTTTTCCAAGGAACCATTCTAACAACATCAGCTCAGCAAAGAGAAAGATTTTGAGATGTCTCTTCAACTGCTAGCCTTGCTGAGAATAGACAGTGGTAAAACCTGAGATATTTTAAATGCTTATCTCTGAAGTGGCAGTTTTCAAAATTAAACTCATGCTTGTTAAGATGCCAGGAACAAGTGAATAAGATTCTTAGGTTCTTTAAAAGCTTGCCCCTTTGGAATAAACTTGTCAAAATTGGCCTGATTCTGATACTTATATTATACCTGGCAAAGATAAAAGTAAAAGTGCTTGATAAAGGTTTAAGTAAATGTACTAGTGTTATTTGGTTTATGTAACACTATTCCTTTTTGACAACTAGATTATAAATTAAAGACGATCTGGGCAAGAATCTTTTCAGAGTTATTTGTTTTAGAGGGCCTAAGAATGTTCTCTGTAAGTTTTTAAATACATATGCTAGATGCAATTTTAAATCGAGTTACTGATATGTTAAGCTGCCTTTCCAGTTGAACTGTGGGAAATCTTTCACTACGTGAGAGGTGTTAAGAATATTCTTCTGCTTCACTTGTTCTTTTCTCAAGGTAGCATGTTGTATCTTCTATATACATTTGGATACCTATGATTAACTCATTCAAACTGTTGCCTCTGACAACCTTACGTTTCAAATGATTTAATCGGGATGCCTGTCTGCCAAAGGCAGGAAAGGTGTTAATCCAGTGTGAAGTGCTGACGAGGTTCTGCATGCTTTCAAAGTTTAAATCACAGGTCTTCAACTTTAGAAAGCTCACAGGCAACCTGAAACTATATATAACTACATACAGTGATTGATGCATATGTGCATGAAAATACTGTCTAACATATATAATGCTTTACAAATGAAGAAGCCCTTTCATATATCTTCTTAAATCACAAACTGCAGTTCTGTGTTTAAATGCATCTGTCTAACTCAAGTGTCTATTACTTCATTTAAAGGTAGAGCTGGTCAGCAGCAGATGAAGAGACCTCAGTTTACCCAGCCTCACAGGGTTACTGAGGAAAAATGAAAAATGCTGGCTAAAGGGTTGGATTTCTCTCAAGCCACTATCAGGTAGACAATCTCTTGTCTCTGCTTAGGCTACCTTTTTTTTTTTTTTTTTTTTTTTGCGGTACACGGGCCTCTCACTGTTGGGGCCTCTCCCACTGCGGAGCACAGGCTCCGGACGCGCAGGCTCAGCGGCCATGGCTCACGGGCCCAGCCGCTCCGCGGCATGTGGGATCTTCTAGGACCGGGGCACGAACCCGTGTCCCCTGCATCGGCAGGAGGACCCTCAACCACTGCGCCACCAGGGAAACCCTAGGCTACCTTTTTTTAAAAAAAACAGATCACTGGCGATATACAGCTCTAACTGCACATCCTGTGGCGCCCTGTTCCAATCCAGGTGTCTCTCAGTGGCTATTCTGGCCATTGAGACACAGGGAAAGTTACTGGGAGGGGCCTTCTGGAAAACTTTTTAAAGAAGGACAAAAACAAATGACATGTGCCTTTTTCTTTTCCCTTCTACCTGGCTAGAACATGGACATGATTCCAGAGGTGGCATAACTATTTAATAGTCGCAAGGATGAAGGCCACATACAAAATATGAAAGCAGAAAGCTAGAAGAAATCTGGGTTTACGAGGGCACAGACCAGCTTTGGACTGCCCATCTCCAGACATTCTAATGTGAGAAAAAGAAAACTAGTCATTTGTTGTTTAATCTTTTTTGGATCTATTTTTTTGTAGCTTAGTGTTAAGCTGATACATAAATTCCCAAGATTATTTGAAGATTAAAAGAGAAAAATCTATGTGAAGAGTGTAACACAGTTTCTGGCATATACTAAGTGACCAATGAATGGCTATTATTTGGGGAAGATTAGTTGACTGCCAGCAGAGAACAAAAATCAAACATAGGATAAACAATTTGGGAAGGGAAGAAAAGTGCTGAATAGAAGCTATGATAGGTCCATTAAAAAAAAAATTGAGGGGCTTCCCTGGTGGCGCAGTGGTTGAGAGTCCGCCTGCCGATGCAGGGGACACGGGTTCGTGCCCTGGTCCGGGAGGATCCCACATGCCGCAGAGCGGCTGGGCCCATGGGCCCGCTGAGCCTGCGCGTCCGGAGCCTGTGCTCCGCAACGGGAGAGGCCACAACAGTGAGAGGCCCGCGTACCGCAAAAAAAAAAAAAAAAAATTGGGAATCACATTCAGAGCCAAACAATGTACAAAGAGGGTCTAACATAAATGTAGATACTAAATGTAAGTGATTTCTTTTCCAATCCCCTCTGTGAAAACATAAAACTGATGTCATTTATTCAGGAAAACCTTGATCAATGAGGAAGATGAGACTAAAGAGATTTTTAAAAACTCTGAGAAGTAAAGGTTATATCTATAAGGTTATTTAGATTTTGGTGAGGCATTCCATTCAGTGTGTCATGTACTCCTGCTTATGTAATACTGTCAAGATCTGGATTAAAGGAATACACAAGACACTGATAAACAAAATGCCACTAGGAAAGGTGACACAGATGTGGTCAGTCATCTTGATGACTCAGACACTAGGTTCCAGAGGAGTAGAAAGTTGCTAAGTAGAGAAATCTATTTTTGTTCACAAATTGGAAGTTCATAACATTAGTCAATCCAGAGAAATACAACTAACTGAATTTGAACATGTGGGTGGAGAAGAACTCAAATTGTTTGAAAACTGCACTAGGAAGAACAAGTATGATGAAAAGAAAACATGTGAAGAGCTGGAATAGTATGATCAGAGGATGTTAATTTATAGTACGTGGCAAAGGAAAAGATATTTGTAGTCACCTTGAAAGGCATTCACTACCGAGTAGTTCATTTCAAGTCAATGAAAGAAAGAAGCTGGAAAGTTAAAAGGATTGTTAAAATTTAGCCTTTTAAAAGACATGAATGCCAGACATTGGAATGACCTACGTAAGAGCAACTTGATTAAGAGAATAAAAATCTATGTTAACATGAAGTCACTGCTGAATGTGAATACCAAGGGAAGATGGAATAAAAGACCCGGAAGGCAACAAATCAGACTACAACTATCATATTTTCAAAACTGTAATTAGGTATTACCAAATAAAGTAATAAACAACTTTTAACTTAGAGTGCAAAATAAAAGCACCTTATTATTTTAAAGGTGCAAAAGCAAGAAAATACGACATAAACTTATCCATTTTTAAATAGTCATCTGTGTGATGGGTAAATGCTATTTCAAAACATTTTCAATAGAAAAATGATTTATAACTCAGTTTTCAGAAGATCAAAAAAAATCAATGTTTAATACCAACTTTAACTATAAATAAAAAGAATATTGTCGTCTCTCCTGTTCTTGCTTCAACATTTATGTCTTCTGCTCTTTGCCTTTTGGAGAAAATATTGCATTGTAAGGCTGCCGTCTTTTTGGACGAGGACAAGGATCAAGATCTTCTTTAATGTAACCTTAAAAATAAATCACAAATTTAGAAGACTATCCGCAACGTATTTCAGCATATATCCAGTAAACGTCTGTCTCATTTAATGCCTTTTAAGTTCACATGATTTTTCTGTTAACTGGTTGTGTTGATTAATGATTTCAGTACCTAGCATCAATTTTCTCATTTATACCGAAAACAATAGCAAACATTTATCAGATGTGCTGTATACATTATCTAGGATAACACTCTCACTCCTCTGCAGCAGCTTCCACTACGCCTGTTTCACAGCTGAGCTAACGGAGACCCAGGGAAGTTTGATAACTCGCTCAAGTTCCCAGAGCTAGGAAGCAGGAAAGCTGGCGCCCTGCCCAAGATCTAACTCCAGAACCAGAGCACTTAAGCACTTTCCTATTCTGCCTCCCGTTGGTTGCAAATGGTAAACATGAACTTTTTACTATTATGATAAATTCCAGGTGCTTATCAAAAAGACTTTTTTCAGTAGCTACTTGTTGAGATGACATGTCCCTATATTCTTCAGACTATTCGATTCTCCTAAGGTGTCTCCTTTCACGTAGTTTTCAGGGGAGGATTCTGCTCTGCCATACCCCTAGGCCATATTAGGGGTACAAGCACAGGCTCTATCCAGACTGTCTAATTCTATTTGATGACCAAGCAGAGACATCACGTCAAAGAGGACTTGTTAATGGGGAAAGTGGAAGTATGGTAATAGCTGTAAGAGACTTTGCATCTTTTAGAAAAACTTTTCTCTAAATATCTGGAGCTTTTAAAGCTGCATACGTTCTCAAATTACATTAAATGTAAGTGCTGTATCTGAAGGGGCTAGTTGCATGTCAACAGTCTCCCAAACAAACAAAAGTCCTTTTTACTCAAATATGTTTTATAAATAGTTAGCATTCTGAATAGTGAGGTTTTAACATCTAAAATTCAGGGTAGTCTCTTTAAAAAAAAAAAGATGCTTTTCAACAATATAACTTTGCTGGCAACTTATGTAAAGTTATGAGAAGTCATTTTGATGACTGGATAAAACAAATTACTTTCTGAAATTTGAATGATAAAGGAGGATAATGCATACACAACTCCATTAAAGTGCTTATAAACAATCTATGATTCCAATGAAGTTGTTTGAAAAGTTGAAAGTTAAGCCTTTATCTTTACAAAATTGTATTTATGTCACAAAACTGGCACCCAACTTACAGCAGAAGGTAGAGAATCATGGAGAAAAAGTTTAGTGTTTAGACTCGGGTATACACAGTATTTAAAAAAGAAAAAGTTCCAAAATGTTACAATCTGTATTCTCACCTCTTTCCATACAAGTCTGAGTGGAAGGAAAACCAACTTCCCAGAAATTCTCTGGTGTGTTGGGTGGAATATACCGAAATCGGTGTCTTGAGCAGGAAGCCAACTTCTTTTCTCTTTCTTCTGCTGGAAAATCTGCATAATACTGATAATAAAACTGGTGAGTTTTCCACTTAGGAATAATAAATGGACTGTTGTGCTTACTGGTTATAAAGTAGAAGCTAAGAAGACTTATTCAGGATGCTAAGGAAACTGAATTCTCACTGATAGTAATACTATCTCTAAGTAAATTACTATATAAATTACTAATAATAATTAGTGCTGGTCTGTGAAATGTTTGCTCCATAAAGAAAAGGAGCCTGTATCACAATGTAAAAAAACATACTGCTTCCTGCATCAGCAAAGTCTTACAAGTAAAAAAAAATGCCAGCTGAACTTTACAGCGTCCTTAGCGGTACAGCTGATTTATATACTGGTGCAAACTCTTCATCTTTCTCAGCCCAGTAACAAGAAGGCCAAGGCCTGCACTCTGAATAGCACATTTCTCAATTGTTATTTGACTATAACGTGTGTTTTGAAGTAACTTTCCTTTCACTACAGTTTTTTAAAATAAAAATTTAGCTTTGAATGTTGTACGCTTCACGACCTCCCCTTTTAAACTAGATCTTTCAATTAGGATCAAAGGCATATTACTTTTTGCAAGTGTGATCATAAAGAACCTGAACTTCATGCAAAGAAAGATAAAACTTTTATGTGAAAACTATACCGGTCTTCAAGCTCTAGATCTAAAGAAAATAAAGCAGTAGTGTAAAGTTTAATAGAACACAGATGATAGGATCACATAATCTAGCTAATTCCATTTTACACTTGAAGCACTGAAAATCAAAGTGATAATTCACCAAAGATATCACCTATTAAAAGTGGCAGACTTAGGATTAGAATTTTTTTGAAGTAAAGGTTTCTAATATATTTTTCTTTTACATAGATTAATTAAAGGTTTTAGAGTATCTCTGAAACTTTTTTGGGGGAGGGTATCTTTTCCTTCATTCTCATTGCCATGAATATAAGCCTTTGTTACCTTAGCCTGGGAACTGCCCTTAGAGAATCATGGTTATCAGTCAGTGTTAGAGAAACATTGCCACCAAATTACAACATATTTGAAAACAACAGTAGGCTAGTGTAGCTGTTAACGCAGCAAGCAAGCAGAAGAGTGTTAGAAGATAAAGTCAGAGAGGAGGTGGGGTGGGAGTCTGCTGTCCTTGATAAGGGCTTTGATACCATTTCTTAGAGAGGAAGACAACTAAGGATTTGGGGCAGAAAAGTGACATGATTTAACTTTTATTCTAAAAAGATCATTTGGAAAAAAGACCATTCATTGCTGTGTTGAAAGTACAATCAGTAGGATTTGCTGATAGATCCATTACTGAGATATGAAAGAAAAAAGTAGGTAACTGCAAGATCTCCGGTTTAAACTAGAGAAGAATGGACATATAAGAGGCTCAGAGGTAAGGTTTGACAATTGGAGATAGAAACTGTGTTTGCTTTAGGACACGTGAAATTTGAGGTGACTATTAGCCACATGTATGTTGCATATTCCACATGTGGAACAGGCAATGGGAAAAATTTAGTAACTGTAATTGTAAGCATATAGACAATTTTTAAATACATGGGACTGGCACTTTCACTCCTGGTCATGAGGGAGTAAAAGGGAACAGAATTACTCTCTACCTTAAAAAACTGAAAAAATGTAATAAAATGCATGAAACAGTGTTTTCAGAGACTGGATAACAGCACAAAAAATGATTCCTGAGAGAAGGACAGCAAATTAACAGTGTTTCCAGCAAAAGAGCTTTTTTCTCACTGGTAGTAATAGTTCCACTTAGAATTAAAAACTGGAGGTTTATTTAGTATAGACCATATTCCTTAATTAAGAAATCATGATACATTCGTGTTATGAAAACTCATGATACAGGAGGAGGTTTTGCTTGTATCGCCAAACTGCTTTCCAAAATAGTGATCTCAATTTACACTCCCACTGTTAGTATATGACAGCATTTTTCTCACCAAATGCTTACCTGCACTGTAACCTATTCATACATAACTTTAATGTGCTTGGTTATCAAATTCTCTAGCCATAGTTTTTAAGAAGAAAATTTAAAAGGGGAAGTAAATTGCTGGAAGCAGGGATCCAACAGCTAAAGGATAGCAAGGGAAGAAATAAAAACAGTAAGTTTCAAAAAGACATAGAACCTGCCTAGCACTATTTATTAAGAGGACAATTAGTACAATCTACTTCAAGATATGTTATCTAGTCCAAGACACCCAATGTATAAAAGGAAAATACAATTGTGTTTTAAGGATGAAGTAGAGCCTATTCATCACATTTTGTTTAGAAAGGAAAATGTTTGGGGAAGAAGAGCTTATGGTTGTACCAGTTATTTAGAAAAAACAATTATGAGTACATCTCATTTCCTGAGAGTGCTGGTGTTTAAGTAAAAAATAAAATAGCCAAGTTTCCAACTAAAATGTCAGAATTTCGCCCAAATAGTATATGTATTAGAGCCTCTGCTGTAACATAACCCAAGGTAAAAAAATTAAAAGATATACAAATAAATATAGAAAAGACAAATGGCACAAATGTCTTAAGCTGGAAATAAGAACTACTGCTTAGGCTCCAGATTCACTTAGAGAATCTAAGAGAAATTGAGGGCTTTCGTTTTCATCTATATCTCTCAGGTCCCAGCCAGTATGTATAGTCTATGTATTCATTCTGTTATTCCTGGCTCAAACTTGTTTCTAGATACAAATACGGTTTGTATATGTGATTTTAAAATCATGTATATAAAGCCATCTTTAAAAAAACCCAAATGACAGTATTTACATTAGTACTTACAATTTCACATTCCTTACATGTGTGTCCAAGCAATTTTCTTCTTTCTTCTTTTTTCCGGACCACCTCAATATGAGGAAAATTTTGTAAGCTAGTCTCTCTGGGGGGGAAATGAATTAAATTTATCTGTTACTATAGAGAGCTTTGGTTTAGGTTTTAAATTAGCAAAGGTGAGCATCCAGAGGAGAAATAATCCCAAAACATTCATTCATTTTATTTGAAATGCTTCCTCAGAATGTGGAAAAAAAAACCCAAGCATGTCTTCATTCACTCTCCACTGAAATATTAAGTATTTTACATATTACATAGTATTTTACATAGTATTTTACATATCAGGTATTTTTATAGATATTTTTCTCTAACTGAAAAAGATAACTATTACTTCCTATTTTTGCCTCTGGCTGGCTGAAAATAATTCAGGTAAAATATAAAATAACCTAATCATAAAGGAATGCTGTATTAATACAGCATAATGCTGTATTATTAAACTCAGGAATTGCTATTCTATAACATAACTGAGAGAATACTGCCTGTTAACTCGGTTTCTAGTACTAAAAACCCATAAATCAGGGCTAACCTACTCCTCCCTAAAGAACAAATTCATTTGTTTGCATGTCATTTACTATTCTCTCCAACAATTTCTTTTGTTACTTCCGTCTACCTTAAATTCTTCAAAATATTAGGCACAATTAGCATTTGTGCTTGTCCTTAAAAACAAAGATTCTATTGTGAACCACTGGAAACCTAGGAAGGGTCAAAGCCACTGAGGTATTGATTGATGAGGTATATAGTTCTTTGGTAAGAAAAAGCAATCAGGAAGCATGGAACATTTCTTTATTAATATACCTGCATCCTAATTTAAAAAGCCCAATATAGAAAACTCCAAATTTACAAGTAAATGAAGACTTATGTAACACCATATACATTTGTTTATAATAGAAACATCACCAGTGAACTTAAACAGTCTGACTCACAAAAACTGACTTTTAAAATGACCTGTTGGTAACACATCTACTCCTTTGAGGTATTTTGATAGTTGGCAAGTACTGTTCTTCAAAAAAAAGCTTTAAATGCTCTATTTCAAAATGTATCAGGTTATATAGGTCCTTTTTGTGCTTAAATCCAACAACTCTCTGGAGCAACCAGTAAATTAAAAAAGACCAAGAAACAACAGATAAAAAAGTATTGCCATGACTATACTTTCTTTCAAATAGTTTACGGCCTTAGGCTTACACAGAATATAATTTAGCCGTATCCTTTCCTCTGAACCTGTTCTGTGTCTGTAGCGTACTACAACGCAGCAGGGAATCCACTAGTAGACTGGCAGTTGCAGTAGACATCAAGCGTCACCTAAAAGGTTACTAAGCTTCTTGTACTATCCCTACATCTTTACCCACGTGCTGCATCTCCAGCTATCTAATGGTTTTAGAATAAATAAAACTACTCATGTATTTTTTTAAAAGTTAGTGAACCTATGGGACTTCCCTGGTGGTCCAATGGTTAAGAATCCACCTTCCAATGTGGGGGGACAGAGATTCGATCCTTGGTCGGGGAACTAAGATCCCACATACTGCGGGGCAACTAAGCCTCCGTGCCAAAACTAATGAGCCCGCACGTCTCATCTAGAGCCCAAACACTCTGGAGCCCGTGCGCCACAACTAGAGAGAAGCCTGTATGCCACAATGAAGATCCGACACAGCCAAAAATAGAAAAAAAAAAAAAAAGTTAGTGAACCTGTATTAGAAACATCTGAAATGATAGTTCTTACTCTGCAATCTTACTTCTAGGAATCTATTCCAAAGATGCACAGGCAAAAATTTAAAAAGAGAATGCACAAGGCTATTCACTGTAGCATTATGCATGCTAGCATAACTGTAGACAACCCAAATGCTCATTGCTAGGGAATAAGCTATGGTACAAACAACAAAATACCATGAAATTAAAAAAAGAAATGAGGAATATCACTATATACTACTATGAGTGATTTCCAGGACATATATTTAAATGAAAAAAGCAAAGTAGAGAAAAGCATATATAGCATTCTACCATTTGTACAGAAGAGAGAGTACAATTATCTACATCTACATCAATTTCAAGATATACAGATAGAAATTTGTTTTTAAAATGGATGGAAAACCATAAATTTTTAACAAATGGTTATGTGTGTAGGAATAGGAAGCTATCAAAATGAAGGGGACTTCAGAATAGAAGACAGACTTCTGAATATACCCTGTTTTACAGCCTCTAGTATCATATACATAATTTCCTTAGTTTTAAAGAAAGAATTAAAGATAAACAATTTCTAAAAAATCAAAAGCAAAATAACACAAACATGGATACTGGGTTGGTGGCACAACTACAGTGAAAATAATTATCCTAAGTGACCTGAAAACACAGTGATTTGACTGTACCTTTCTGATGGGATACAGCGTAAGGACAAAAAGACTCAAAAAATTCTTAAACCATTTTCATAAATCATGTTATTCGTGATAGTTTGAATTATTCTGAGACTGTTCTGTGGAATCAAGTTAAATGAAGAATGATGTTAGTGGCACTGAGAAGTGGGATTTTCAGTAAGCGGGGAACTAGATACAGATGTAACAGAGGAGGTTACAGAGAAATCCTGTAGTCCTGAACTTGAATTGAAGCTATCAGTATGAACACATGTAGTTTATCTTAAAAAACAAAATGACAAAAACTTTACTTCTAACTCTGTCCACCTAAAAGGTCCAGAAACAATGGCTAACTGGAGCAATGAGCAACCCCAGCAGTCAGACTATGGCCTAAATACTGTTAAACTAGGGCTCCTGGAGAAATGACAGATTCCAACCTATGGCAGGAGCCTAGAACATCTTTTCATACCAGAGCAAGGAAGCTATGAAAGACAGCTAGAGTAGTGTCCATTCAAAGAGGCTTCTGCTGGGCAAAGATGGGACAATCTGAGTATCATAAGGGTGATAAATACAATGGATTGAAATGCATCAAACATTTAAATCCATTAGTTCATAATGATACTTAAGACACTCTCTAGTCACATTTGAGATGCTAGGGTACTGTTTCTTTGGAAAACTGGTGAATAAAGGGAAAGAATTAATCATTTAGCAACAAAATGACAGCTCTTATCTATTAGAGTCTTACAGGCAACAGTAGAAATTTATCTTGGCCTGTCAGATTTCTAAATCCTTGACCAAAGTATAAACAATAACCTTACTTATTGAGTGACTGAACTTGCCAATATCATAACTTAAAGAAAAAAAAGGATAAAAAGTTTTTTTGAATAAACTGCTATGCCTTAATTCACTTCTAGGATTAATAGTACATGACTGAAAGTTAGAGAATTTGCATATTTGCATAAAAGGCAGAAAGCAGCATTATGATTTAAAATCAAGATGCTTAAATTTTTCTTTTAAATTAAAAAATTCTCATAAAATAATTCTGCAGCACAGCCTAAGGCCTGCCACCCAAAGGCTATACTATATACAAGTTATGGTATTCAATAAATTCCTCAAGTTCAAATAAAGTTCACAATAAAATAGGATAAGAATAAAAATACGTTATAATGAAGCAGAGAAAATAACTGTCATCATTGTCCAAAACAGGGTAGTGGTGGTAAAAAAATTTCCTTATTTTAAAAATTTGTCATTTTTATACTTGAGTTCCATTTTTGTTATGGTCATAAAGTAAATGATATAGATTCTATTTTAACCAAAGTAGCAATTTTAATAGGTCAGAGATCCTCTGACAAAGATAGCTCTGTGGTACTTCCAATCACATTGCTGGTATTAACCAAGGCCAACTTACCTTTCATCATCTTTAAAATATGGCTCCACAAATGTTTTCTGTTTGACTTTATCTTGTTTATCACCAGGAGCTGTAAACAAAACAATCATACCACAAACTGAATGTAGAACTTACTTAGAAATAATTCATTTTGGGGAAAAAAAGGACATATACCAAAACTTCTATTTTTATTGGGTTTCATACTCTGGTCCCTAGGCAATTAGTTTAAATTTTCTATAACTAATTCCTTCCTTTCTTTTTCATCTGCATAATAAGGAGAGTGCTGATTATCTCACCTAAGAATTGCTAAAGAGATAAAAATCGTAACTATAAAAGTATTTTAGACTTCAAAAGAACTACTCAGATGCCCATTATCATCTGGCACCAAACAACAATAACATGGCTTTTAATCTGTTCACTTATTAGTCCCGTTGATTTTTATGTGTCTTTAAGGTAGCTGATAACTAGGAAATAAAAATATTTTAAAATTTTATCAAAATATTGGTGACAAAATAAGAACTAGAGCTCATGGACGTGAATCCCGAGTTGTCTAGACTCAAATAGCTAACTGCTATCATCTGTTCAAGTAATCAAAATTTACTGAGCATTGTGCTAAGTTCTGGACATAAAATGTAGAAGAGGAGAGACCAGGTCTCCCGTCCTCATGGAGTTTACACTGCAGTGAGGGAAACAGACATTAAGCAAGCAGACAGCTAAGGCTACCTGAACATGGAAGGTAATAACTGATGAATACAGAGAAGTCAGCCGTGAGAAGAGGTATGAATGGGGAGTGTTCTAGGTAAAGGTCCTCGATGGCAAAAAGTCTGGCACATTATAAGAAGTAAGAGGAGGATAGTGTGGTTGAGATTTAGCAAAAAAGGGAAGTGTTGGGGAAGATGAGGCTGGGGTGGGGGTGGGGTGGGGGGGTGGGCAGGTACCAGATCATGATGGGACTTGGAGGCCAAGAGGAGTTCGAATTTTATTGCAAGTGCAGTGGGAAGCCACTGAAGACTTTTAAATATTATCTACTTTATTGAGGCATAATTTACATACACGGATTTTAAGTATACTATGATGAATTTTGACAGATGTATATTCCAGTGTAACTGCTACTACCCAAATCGAGACAGAGAACATTCCCATGAAAGTTTCCTATTCCATTGTTTCTCATGCAAAAGAATGTTCTCTTATGTCTCTCCCCTCCCCAACAATCACTGATTTAATTTCTATCACCATAGCTTAGTTATGTCTGTTTTAGAGCTTCATATCAATGAGATTATATAGTACGTATTCTTTTTCATCTTGTGCATTTGTCTAGCTCAACAGGTTTTGGAGACTGATCCATGTTGATGAGTCTAGTAGTTCCCTCCTTTTCGTTGTGAAGTAGTATTCCATCATGAGTATACCACAATTTGTTCACCTGCTGATGGACATTTGGGTTGTTTCCAGTTCTGACCTATTACAAATAGCACTGCTATGAACATTCTTGAACACATCTTTCCGTGAACATGTTTTCATTTTTCTTGGGTATATACCTAGGAGTGGAATTGCTGGGTCACAACACAGGTATATGCTTAGCTCTTACAAAAAACTGACAACTTCAATAAAGCTGTTAAAAAACCCCTGCTGAACTGTTTTCCAAAGTATAGTCAATTTTCTACTCCACCAACAATGCATGAGAGTTCCAGCTGCTCTTCACACTTGCTAATGCTAGATGTTAGCAATCTTTTTAACCATTTCTGGGGGTGTGAAGTGTTATCGCCATCCCTGACTGTCCAAGAATGTTGATCCTCTTTTCATGTGCTTATTGGCCATTCAAATATCTTCTTTTCATTGAAGGATTTTTAAGCAAGAATACAATCCAACTTAAATTTAAACTAAATCACTTAATTCTCTGTAGAGACTGGGCTAGAGATAAGAGATACATGAAAAGATCAGTTAGGAGGCCTGGAATAGAATAGGTAGAGATCAGAGTGGCTGAGACCAGGTAGAGGCAACAGAGATGGAGAGAAGTGAAGTGTTATGAAATATATTTTGGAGATACTGCTGCCAGGGTATTAGACTGGGCATGAAGGTCAGGTGAAAGAAGTCAAATGCGACTCCCACATTTCCATCTTTAGCAAATGGGAGGATAGTTACTGAGGCTTAATGAAACCCAGAAAGGCAGAGGAAGATCAAATATGGGTAGAAAAATTAAGATTTCTAATTGGAATATATTAATTTTAAGGTGCTTGTAAGATGTCCAGTATATAACTGGAATAAAGTCTGGGGTTCAGAAGAGAAAGGATGAGGCTGGGAGTAATGAATATACTGAAACGTCTTTTTCACTTGTCTTACGGAACAGCACCTACTCTCGTGTTCTTCCTACTTCATAGGCTGCACCTCCTTCCCAGTTTCCTTTGCTGGTTTCTTCTTTGTTTCTCTGGCCTTTTAAAGTTGCCATACCCTAGAGGTCAGAACTTGAAATCCTCCTCTTTTCTATTTATATTCAATTCTTGGGTGCTCTCGCTCAGTGCCATGACCTTCAGCTCCATCTGCTTGCTGTTCACCTCCTGCCCACTAAATCATTTTTTTTTATTCTGGATTTCCTGTCCAAACTTGACACATGTCAACTGCCTACAAACACCTCCCCTTGAATATCTAGTAGGTACTAACATGTCCAGAACTGAGCTTTTGATATCCTGCCCGAAATCTACTCCTTCCTATGAGGGAAGACTAGGTAGAATTTTGTGATGTGGGGGTCTAGAAAATGAAATAAATGGACAGAAAGTCCTAAATTCTATGCCTGAGTGACTGGGAAAAATAAAAAAGTCTGAAAGGTCACTTGGTAGGAAATAAATGGAACTTGGTTTAGATATCTTAAGTTTAAGCTGTTGAAGAGATGCAAAAGTAGGATAACTAAGAAATACAGGGCTGGGATTCATTGCAGAAGTCAAACTAGAGATACAGATTTGGAGTTTTATTTTCAGAGGTAATTTAATAAAAGCATGAGAGAAAATGAGTGTGAGGAAGAAAACAGTGTCTTGGGGATACTCTAGGAAACAGAAGTTGCCAGAGATCAGAAGAGCAGTGCAGCACTGCCAAAAAAGCTAAGTAAGAAGAAATTCTGGGATGTTCAGTGTGAAAAACAACTTAAAAAAAAAAAAAGATAGAAATTAAAAATTATACCTTATAAAAGAATATCTTTTTTTTTTTTTAAGTGAAACCAATTTGCAAAGGATTTTGGATCCACCAAACAGGATTCATATTCTTGGGGAGAAAAATGAATTGAACAGTTGTGAATTTTTTTGCGGTACGCGGGCCTCTCACTGTTGTGGCCTCTCCCGCTGCGGAACAGAGGCTCCGGATGCGCAGGCTCAGTGGCCATGGCTCATGGGCCCAGCCACTCCGCAGCATGTGGGATCTTCCCGGATCAGGGCACAAACCCGTGTCACCTGCATCGGCAGGCGGACTCCCAACCACTGCGCCACCAGGGAAGCCCAACAGTTGTGAATTTTTATCACGAAATTTGCTTGATCAAGTTTTTGCCATGGACTGAGCAAACAAAAGCAGGCTGTTATGTATCTTTGGTTAAGGTCTCATCCTGTGGGCTGTCACTTTAAAAAGCACAAGGAAAACATAATCAAGATAGATTTATACTCAATGCTTTGACTATTGTCATAGCAGAAGTTGTGCTCATTTTAGCCACTATAAAACCGCCTTTGCACTAAATTAAAAATTATGACCGTTTTACTCACAGTAAGAAAATGAGATATTTAGCAAGAATTTTAACTAATTTTCAATTCAGATTATCTACTTAAGAGTTTCACTTAGACTGTTCTTTTGATCGCTAACCTACATTATAAATTACTGCTTCTAATAAAACAGATCTGAAGAAGGCAGATATAGTATTTTATCTGGGAAGGTAAAGTATTCAAGCAGGAAACGGGTCTGAATTTTCTGCAAAACTTCCTCTTTTCACTCAATTACAATAATTCACTTAATTATGGTATCACTTAACAAAGAATTTTCTCAAAAGTTTTATAAGCTGAGTGAAAGGTTCATAGGAACCCTCTGAACTATTTTTGGTAACTCTTCTATTAATCTGAAATTATCTTTAAAAAAAAAACAGGAAAAAAATTTATTCAAGAAGCATGAGACTTGGTTAAGGTACCTCATTAAGCCTCTGTTTAATAAGCATGATGACTTAATTTACTAAACTCAGTATACTGGAAAAACCATAATTAGAAAGGAAAGTGCCTTACAGTTTGGTTTTTTTGTAACAGTTGACGACTCCTCTTCATCTGCTATTTGGGGGAAGCTATCCACCAAACAGGATTCATATTCTTCATGTGTAGTCCGATCAAACATATCTTCCAAGCTATCATTCAGTTTTCTTTCTCCATCTGTGTGAAAAAGCATTGGCTTAGGCAACAAGCAAGCTTTTTGCTTTCTATGTAGACCAATGTGAAACTTGTAGGAACTGCCACAAAATAATTCAGATGTGTATGAGGCAAACCCCAAGCCTGGGTAGTTACTGCACATTTATAAAGGTTTTATGTTATGCCTTCAAATGTCCTTTACTCATGTCAAGAGAATGCTAGTTTTTGTTACTGTCATTATAAATGTTAAAAAGTCTTTTTCTCTCTACCTGCTCATGTATCAATATAATTCATACTAAACCAAAAGGAACTACCAAAAGGAATGGTGAGGAACAGAAAACACAGCATAATAAATGGTGAAAAATATGAAGTTTAAATAAACTATGTATAAATAACTGACATCAAAACCTCTATAGAGTTTTGTTTACCTGCTTATTTTTCTAATGTGGTAGCAAAAAAGTATTTTCTTGCATTATCATTAACACTTGGAAGTTCAGTGTTACAGAAATAATGAATTCAATTCCATATTTGATATGCAAAGTGCTAACTTCATCTTCAGAGTACTAACTACATTTCCATTATATAATTGTATTTTTAAAAACACCAGTTTACTAAAAATAGAAGTAGATTCAGTTGGCTAACAAATATGACAAAACTGAAGCCTACCAAGATTACTCTATATAAAGTAACTACCACCTCCCCCCATGCAGACTCTCTGGCACCTCACCCCGTTTTATCTTTCCATAGCACTTGCCATCATCTAGCATACCATACTTGTTTATTTCTCCCCTATTACAATGTAAGCTCCACAAGGTAGGTACTTTTGTTCTGTTCACTATTATCTCCAATTCCTGATACAGAACTGTGTCTTGATAATTACTGAATGATTAAACATTTGTTCATTTTTCATTTTGAGGGTCAAATCTGTAAGTAAAAATAACTTCTATGTGCCAGGAAGTATGCTACGCATTCCGAAAGCATTCTGTGTATGCTGTTAGTAAATCACAATAAGTTAATGATTTATTTGTTTGCGGGTCAGACTTCTGATTGTAAAGCCCTTGAGGACAGAGACCATATCCTTATTGATCTTTCTATCACAGCATCTACTAAGTCTAACACAGAGTAGAGATATAAAAATCAGTTTTTGACTTGAAATAGTAGTAATTGAGAGTTTAATGGTATGCTTCATCTTTAACCAATTCTAAGTATGAAAAAGATCTACTTTATGGGTAAAATGGGCAGACTGTTTTTTTCCAAGTATGGGCTCAACAATATCTACTATTCCATTTGCTGTTCTTATAATGTGATCTTGGAACTCCTCCTACTGAGCAACTTCTGAGTCCAGATCATAAAAATATCATGCACTTCCACCTTGCTCTTTGGGGATGCTCACTCTGGGAACCTAGTGTCCAAGTAATAAGGAAGCTCAAACTAACCCATGTGGAAAGACTATATGGAGAAGCCCTGAGACTGAATAAGAAGAGAGGGAGATGCGAAGTATCTCCCATCTGTCTAGCCCTCTGCTGTTCCGGCTCGAGCCACCATGTGTCTATGACTGCATGAGACCCGGAGATAGAACCACCCAGCCCAGACCTTCCTGAATTCCTGAGGCACAGAAACTATGAAATATAAGAAAATGGTTGTTGTTCTAATCCTCTAAATTACTGGAGTGACTTATTTTTCAGCAATAGTACTCACAACACCTTAGTCAAATTTATCTAGGTAATTTTAGTTTAAGATCAAGTTAAACTCATTAGTTTAAGTTCTAGTTTCACCTCCATATGATACTTGCTTCAAATATATTTGGGAAACTATCATTTTCTTAGATTAACTACATAAATTTGAAGCCAAAGTTGTCATACTTTGTTTTTCCCTTTTCTACAAAACTGAGGAAAACATTATCAGGAACTGGTCCCAGGAAAAAACTAATCTTAAAAGCAAAGTCATCTTCTTAAGAAGAAAGTTATTTAAGCATCATTTACTATAAAAAGACAATAAATCACTGTTAAGGTTTACTTTTCTTTTTTTCCAACATCTTTATTGTAGTATAATTGCTCTACAATGGTGGGTTAGCTTCTGCTGTATAACAAAGTGAATCAGCCATACGTATATACATATCCCCATATCCCCTCCCTCTTGCATCTCCCTCCCACCCTCCCTGTCCCACCCCTCTAGGTGGTCACAAAGCACGGAGCTGATCTCCCTGTGCCATGCAGCTGCTTCCCACTAGCTATCTATTTTACATTTGGTAGTGTATATATGTCCATGTCACTCTCTCACTTTGTCCCAGCTTACCCTTCCCCCTTCCCGTGTCCTCGAGTCCATTCTCTACGTCTGCATCTTTATTCCTGTCCTGACCCCAGGTTCTTCAAAACATTCTTTTTCTTGTTTTAAAGATTCCATATATATGTTAGCGTATGGTATTTGTTTTTCTCCTTCTGACTTACTTCACTCTGTATGACAGACTCAAGGTCCATCCACTTCACTACAAATAACTCAATTTCGTTTCTTTTTATGCCTGAGTAATATTCCATTGTATATATGTGCCACATCTTCTTTATCCATTCATCTGTTGATGGACACTTAGGTTGGTCCCATGTCCTGGCTATTGTAAATAGAGATGCAATGAACACTGTGGTACATGACTCTTCTTGAATTATGGTTTTATCAGGGTATATGCCAGGTAGTGGGATTGCTGGGTCGTACGGTAGTTCTATTTTTAGTTTTTTAAGGAACCTCCATACTGTTCTCCATAGTGGCTATATCAATTTATATTCCCACCAACAGTGTAAGAGGGTCCCTTTTCTCCACATCCTCTCCAGCATTTATTGTTTGTAGATTTTTTGATGATGGCCATTCTGACTGGTGGGAGGTGATACCTCATTGTAGATTTGATTTGCATTTCTCTAATGATTAGTGATGTTGTGCATCCTTTCATGTGTTTGTTGGCAATCTGTATATCTTCTTGGGAGAAATGTCTATTTAGGTCTTCTGCCCAATTTTGGATTGGATTGTTTGTTTTTTTGACATTGAGCTGCTTGTATATTTTGGAGACTAATCCTTTGTTAGTTTCTTCGTTTGCAAATATTTTCTCCCATTCTGAGGGTTGTCTTTTGGTCTTGTTTATGGTTTCCTTTGCTGTGCAAAAGCTTTTCAGTTCCATTAGGTCCCATTTGTTTATTTTTGTTTTTATTTCCCTTTCTCTAGGAGGTGGGTCACAAAGGATCTTGCTGTGATTTATGTCATACAGTGTTCTGCCTATGATTTCCTCTAAGAGTTTTATAGTATCTGGCCTTACATTTAGGTCTTTAATCCATTTTGAGTTTATTTTTGTGTATGGTGTTAGGGAGTGTTCTAATTTCATTCTTTTACATGTAGCTGTACAGTTTTCCCAGCACCACTTATTGAAGAGGCTGTCTTCTCTCCATTGTATACTCTTGCCTCCTATATAAAAAATAAGGTGATCATATGTGCGTGGGTTTATCTCTGGGCTTTCTATACCGTTCCACTGATCTATATTTCTGTTTTTGTGCCAGTACCATATCGTCTTGATTACTGTAGCTTTGTAGTACAGTCTGAAGTCAGGGAGCCTGATTCCTCCAGCTCCGTTTTTCTTTCTCAAGATTGTTTTGGCTATTCGGGGTCTTTTGTTCTTTCCATACAAATTGTGAAATTTTTTGTTCTAGTTCTGTGAACAATGTCATTTGTAGTTTGACAGGGATTGCACTGAATCTGTAGATTGCTTTGGTTAGTATAGTCACTTTCACAATGTTGATTCTTCCAATACAAGAACATGGTATATCTCTCCATCTGTCTGTATCGTCTTTAATCTTTTATCAGTGTCTCATAGTTTTCTGCATACAGGTCTTTTGTCTCCTCTTCTTTTTGTTACAATGGGAAATGGGAGTGTTTCCTTAATTTCTCTTTCAGATTTTTCATTGTTAGTGTATAGGAATGCAAGAGATTTCTGTGCATTAATTCTGTATCCTGCTACTTTACCAAATTCATTGATTAGCTCTAGTAGTTTTCGGGTAGCATCTTTAGGATTCTCTATGTATAGCATCATGTAATCTGCAAACAGTGACAGTTTTACTTCTTCTTTTCTGATTTGGATTCCTTTTATTTCTTTTTCTTCTCTGGTTGCTGTGGCTAAAACTTCCAAAACTATGTTGAATAATGGTGGTGAGAGGGGACAACCTTGATTTTTTCCTGATCTTAGTGGAAATGGTTTCAGTTTTTCACAATTAAGAATGATGTTGGCTGTGGGTCTGTCATATATGGCCTTTATTATGTTGAGGTAAGTTCCTTCTATGCCTACTTTCTGGAGGGTTTTATCATAAATGGGTGTTGAATTTTGTTGAAAGCTTTTTCTGCATCTATTGAGATGATCATATGGTTTTTCTCCTTCAGTTTGTTAATGTGGTTTATCACATTGATTGATTTCCATATATTGAAGAATCCTTGCATTCCTGGGATAAACCCCACTTGATCATGGTGTATGATCCTTTTAATGTGCTGTTGGATTCTGTATGCTAGTATTTTGTTGAGGATTTCTGCATCTATGTTCATCGGTGATATTGGCCTGTATTCTTTTTTTTGTGACATCTTTGTCTGGTTTTGGTATCAGGGTGATGGTGGCCTCACAGAATGAATTTGGGAGTGTTCCTCCCTCTGCTATATTTTGGAAGAGTTTGAGAAGGATAGGTGTTATCTCTTCTCTAAATATTTGATGGAATTCGCCTGTGAAGCCATCTGGTCCTGGGCTTTTGTTTGTTGGAAGATTTTTAATCACAGTTTCAATTTCAGTGCTTGTGATTGGTCTGTTTATATTTTCTATTTCTTCCTGGTTCAGTCTCGGTGAAGGTTGTGCTTTTCTAAGAATTTGTCCATTTCTTCCAGGTTGTCCACTTTATTGGCATATAGGTGCTTGCAGTAATCTCCCATGATCCTTTGTATTTCTGCAGTGACAGTTGTTACTTCTCCTTTTTCATTTCTAATTCTGTTGCTTATAGTCTTCTCCCTTTTTTTTCTTGATGAGTGTGGCTAAAGGTTTATCAATTTTGTTTATCTTCTCAGAGAACCATCTTTAATTTTATTGATCTCTGCTGTCATTTCCTTTTCATTTATTTATGATCTGATCTTTATGATCGCTTTCCTTCTGCTAACTTTGGGGGTTTTTTGTTCTTCTTTCTCTAATTGCTTTAGGTGTAAGGTTAGGTTGTTTATTTGAGATTTTTCTTGTTCCTTGAGGTAGGATTGTATTGCTATAAACTTCCCTCTTAGAACTGCTTTTGCTGCATCCCATAGGTTTTGGGTCGTCATGTTTTCAATGTCATTTGTTTCTAGGTATTTTTTGATTTTCTCTTTGATTTCTTCACTGATCTCTTGGTTATTTAGTAGTGTACTGTTTGGCCTCCATGTGTTTGTATTTTTTTACAGTTTTTTTTCCTGTAACTGATATCTAGTCTTATAGCGTTGTGGTCAGAAGATACCTGATACGATTTCAATTTTCTCAAATTTACCAAGGCTTGATTTGTGACCGAAGATATGATGTACCCTGGAGAATGTTCCGTGAGCACTTGAGAAAAAGTATTCTGCTGGTTTTGGATGGAATATCCTATAAATATCAATTAAGTCCATCTTGTTTAATGTGTCATTTAAAGCTTGTGTTTCCTTATTTTCCATTGGATGATCTGTCCATTGGTGAAAGTGGGGTGTTAAACGTCCCCTACTATTATTGTGTTACTGTTGATTTCCCCTTTTATGGCTGTTAGCATTTGCCTTATGTATTGAGGTGCTCCTATGTTGGGTGCATAAATATTTACAATTGTTATATCTTCTTCTTGGATTGATCCCTTGATCATTATGTAGTGTTCTTCTTTGTCTCTTGTAACAGTCTTTAAAGTCTATTTTGTCTGATATGAGAATTGCTACTCCAGCTTTCTTTTGATTTCCATTTGCATGGAATATCTTTTTCCATCCCCTCACTTTCAGTCTGTATGTGTCCCTAGGTCCGAAATGGGTCTCTTGTAGACAGCATATATACGAGTCTTGTTTTTGTATCCATTCAGCCAGTGTATGTCTTTTGGTTGGAGCATTTAATCCATTTACATTAAAGGCAGTTATCAATGTGTATGTTCCTATACAATTTTCTTAATTGTCTTGGGTTTGTTATTGTAGGTCTTTTCCTTCTCTTGTGTTTCCTGCCTAGAGAAATTCCTTTAGCATCTGTTGTAAAGCTGGTTTGGTGGTGCTGAATTCTCTTAGCTTTTGCTTGTCTGTAAAGGCTTTAATTTCTCGTCAAATCCGAATGATATCATTGCTGGGTAGAGTAATCTTGGTTGTAGGTTTTTTCCTTTCATCTCTTTAAGTATGTCCTGCAGCACCCTTCTGGACTGCAGAGTTTCTGCTGAAAGATCAGCTGTTAACCTTATGGGGATTCCCTTGTATGTTATTTGTTGCTTTTCCCTTGCTGCTTTTAATATTTTTTCTTTGTATTTAATTTTTGATAGTTTGATTAGTACATGTCTTGCTGTGTTCTCCTTGGATGTATCCTGTATGGGACTATCTGTGCTTCCTGGACTTGACTATTTCCTTTCCCACATTAGGTAAGTTTTCAAGTATAATCTCTTCAAATATTTTCTCAGTCCCTTTTTCTCTTCTTCTTCTGGGACCCCTATAATTCGAATGTTGGTGCGTTTAATGCTGTCCCAGAGGTCTCTGAGGCTGTCCTCAATTCTTTTCTTTTTTCTTTATTCTGCTCTGTGGTAGTTATTTCTACTATTTTATCTTTCAGGTCACTTATCTGTTCTGCTGCCTCAGTTATTCTGCTATTGATTCCTTCTAGAGAATTTTTAATTTCATTCACTGTGCTGTTCATCATTGTCTGTTTGCTCTTGAGTTCTTCTAGGTCCTTGTTACACGTTTCTTGTAATTTTCTCCATTCTATTTCCAAGATTTTGGATCATCTTTACTATCATTACTCTGAATTCCTTTTTCAGGTAGACTGCCTATTTCCTCTTCATTTGTTTGGTTGGGTGGGGTTTTACCTTGCTCCTTCATCTGCTGTGTGTTTCTCTTTTTTGTTTAACTTACTGTGTTTGGGGGGTGTTTGCAGGCTGCAGGTTCATAGTTCCTGTTGTTTTTGGTGTCTGCCCCTAGTGGGTAAGGTTGGTTCAGTGGGGTGTGTAGGCTTCCTGGTGGAGGGGACTGGTGCCTGTGTTCTGGTGGATGAGGCTGGATCTTGCCTTTCTGGTGGGTAGGATCGTGTCTAGTGGTGTTTTTTGGGGTCTGTGAACTTAGCATGATTTCAGGCAGCCTCTCTGCTAATGGGTGGGGTTGTGTTCCTGTCTTGCTAGTTGTTTGGCATGGGGTGTCCAGCACTAGAGGTTGTTGGCCGTTGAGTGGAGGTGTGTCTTAGCATTGAGGCGAAGACCTCTGGGAGGGCTCTTGCCAACTGATATTATGTGGGGCCGGGAGGTCTCTGGTGAACCAATGTCCTGAACTCGACTCTTCCACCTCAGAGGCTCAGGCCTGACAGCTTGCTAGAGTACTAAGACCCTGTCAGCCACATGGCAGGAGAAGGTGGGCCATGAGTTGGGTGTCAGCCACTGCCCAGTTGTAGCTCTGTCACAGCTGTCTCCAAAGGTCACCCAGATACATTGGGTTATTCCACCATTCCTCAGAGCTTGCACATGCCTGTCTGGGATTTGTAGATGTCCTCCTGATACTCTTCATTGAAATACCTTGCATTCATGGTGGTGAGAGATATGCTAATAGTGTTGGTTCTCTTCAGTTCAGAGACTGGGACAGTCTGAGCCTTCATGTGGCCAAGTCAGGAGCAGCTGGCCAATGGTCCCAAAGTGATAACATGTCAGATTCCAAAAAGGCTTTCTGCAGCGCCTGAGCAGTAGTCCCAAGCAGCTGCTCAGCTGGAGCACTCTGACTGGGGAACTCGGTGGGACCCTCAAACGAGGATTTCTGCCGGCCATAGTGCCTAACTTGCCCACCCAGGCAAGGAGCTGAGGAGAGCATCTTTCGGCCCCATCTCACCAGAGGAGCGGACACCTGGTTAAGGTTTACTTTTAATAGGTACTGTCCTCTCAACGTAGGCAGCCAGGTACTTGATTGTATGGATATTATTACTCAAGAACAAAGAATTAAGGCAAAGGCTATTAAAATTTTCTCTCACTTACTGCATTTGGGGCAGCAAGAGATAAGGTGTTTCTTAAGAAGCAAGGATAAGACTGGCTGTTTTACTACTGGGCCCTAAGCAGGTAGATTAGAGAATATTCAGCAGAAGATGCACACACAGTCTGAATGTCCTCAATTCTAAGAGACGATCATTGGAAAAGGCCTCTGCTTTTAGCCCTGCATCACGTGGCAGGTCCTAACTCTTTAACACATAAGGGTGATGAATGACAACTATTCCCAGTCTAGTTGATCTCATGTCACATGCCTCTGTAGTTAGGAATGTTGCTAAGGTGGTGCCAAATGAAATCCTTCCATTGTTCCCACCTCTTTCAGAAAATCAAGGCTTTAGATGAAGAATTAACAGTTTCTCACTACAAAGGGCTGTAGTTTTGCCAAATCTCCTTTTCTATAGAAGTAGAATATGGCAGAGTCACTCACTCATCATATACACTATCATTCTTAGTTTACTGCTAATTTGCAAATCTATACTAATACTTCTCAGTGGAATCCTCCCTTTTTTCCCTTATCAAATTGCTTTGGAAAATAGTATTTCTAAAACAGGACTCTCAAGATTCCCTTTACACCTTTTATTAAAAAAATTATCTAAACCAGGGATCAGGAAACTTTTTCTTAAAGGGTCAGCCAGTAAATATTTTAGGCCTGTGGGGCCATAAGGTCTCTGCAGAAACTACTCAGCTCTGCTGCTGTGTTCAACAAGCAGCCATAGGCAATAAATAAACGAGTGAGGCTGCGTTCCAGTAAAACTTTACTTACAAAACTGGTAGCTGGCTGTAGTTTGCTGACCCCTGGAAACAACTTGAATTCTTTTGGAAATAAAAATTATTTTTACTAAAGATTTTTTTCCTGAAATATTGACACTAAGCTTTACTAAAGAGAAATCTAGTATTATGAGAACGGGGGTGGGGGGAAAACTAGTTTATGGTGAAGAGGTCACTTATACTCATCAGTGCAATGGTATGTCTATAAACTTCCCTCCACATTTGTATTAAAATTAAAAAAAAAATCAAACCTTACTTGGACTTTTTTCTCCCTTCTGCTCTTGATTCTTCATTTTTAAAAGCATAGTTTCACTAACCAATGTACAGTCCATGTCCACTGTCTCTCCTCCTGCTAATCTTGACTGACTGCCATCCTGAATAAATATTTAAAAATTCAAAATTTTAACAATCATTCCTTTACGTCCTAATATTTACTTTTTTGGGGGGGTGGGGTAAAATATACATAACATAAATGTTACCATTTTCATCATTTTTAAGTGTACACTTACATTTCAGTAGCATTAAGTAATATTTACCTTTACCCTTTAGGAATATAGATACATTTAGGTTTAAATGCCTATAAACCATTTTTAGCTTTGACATACAAGCATCATCTCTCAAGCCTAGGAAAAGGACTGCTGCCAAGCATGAGAGAACTATGCGTTACCACGATCCCTGGAGCTTCCTTTCTTCCCTAACCTGCTTCACAGAAATGAACATCAATGTACACTAAGAACAAAAGTTCACAAGTCAAATTTGATTTCTTAATGGATATTTATTATTACTCTAGCAACTGTTACATACTTTATTAATATGCTACCAAGTGAAAGAGAACTTCTCAAACTATGAAGAACCTAAATACAAACCAAAAAATTTATTTCTGCTATGAATTTTAATGAAAAAATACACAGTATTTAAAAAAATTAGCCAACTGGGAAAAATGAAATTTTTTTCTTGAAGGTAGATTATTTTAAGTTAATCTTTTGATAAAAAAATAAAACTATTTAAAATATGTAATTAGCATTTTACATTATTTTAAAACTATATTTTTCAGCAAAGTTCTCTAAAGTCAGAAAGTATTATTATTATTATTACACTTTCAAAAATACCATAATGTTGGCATAATAAGTGTTATTATTTCATAGTTTTCTGAATAAATACATGAAGGCTGTAAGAGGTATGTGATTCCCTCAAGGTCATAGAGTGAGTCAGGACAGCAGGGTGACTAACAATACACTAGAATAACCACATGGGCTTTGGTTCTATTTTCTAACTTACCTTTGTATCTACTACAGTAATATCCATTTTATACTGAGAAAGATCTGCTCCTGGATCTATACTCCACTGGATGTTTTCAAAGGATACATCTTAGATAAGGAGAAAAAAATGCACAAATAAAAACAAAGTTTTAAAATTCTCATCACTTTAAAACATTATGGGACCCACAGAATGAGAAAAGTTTTGCAAGTCATATGTCTGATAAAGGACTTGTACCTAGGATATATAAAGAACTGTCACAACTCAATAATAAGACAATTACTTCAATTAAGAATAAGCAAAGGACCTGAAGAGACAGTCCTTCAAAGAAGATATACAACTGGCCAATAAGTACATGAAAAGATGCGCAACATCATTAGCCATCAGGGAAAGGCAAATCAAAACCACAACTGAGATATAACTTCACACCCACAGGATGGCTAGAATCAAACAGACAGACAGTAACAAGTGTTGGTGAGAATGTGGAGAAACTGGAACCCTCAAAATGTGAAGAAATTGGAACCCTCACATGCTGCTGGTGGGAATGTAAAATGTTGTAGCTCCTTTGGAAGAAAGTTAGATAGTTCCTCAAAAGGTTAAACACAGAGTTAGCATATGCAAATGTTTACAGATATACATGTAAATGCAAAGAAAAGGACAGGCTATCTATGGGTGAGGAACAAGGTTTGGACGATAAATTTCTACTTTTTATATTTTTAAAATCTGTATAGTTTAAATTTTTTAAAGCTTTCTTTTTGTAAAGAAAATAAGAAACAACTACATAGAACAGGTAAATCTATAAAATCACCTATAGAAAGTAGGTATTAAAGATGTCAATTTATTTTTTCAAAAAGCAGGAAAATCACATGTAAAGTGAAACCAATAAGAATTGTGCTATAAACACAGAAACACACAGGGATAAGATATTTTTTCTGAAAATAATTCAGTCTATCCAAAGAATGTACATAATATATTACAATACTCAATTTAAAGTCATTAAAAAAGAGTAGAAATGCTATTTATAGTGTACATACCTTGGTTGTTTTGTGGAGACTTTGTTTTAGCAATTCTACATGGATTTAACTGAAGAACTGATGCAAGTTCACATGCTCCATGGACTGACCTGGTTTTTATTTTTATAGGCTCACGAGAACCAGCACCCTAAAACAGAAAGAATTATTAGCATCTAGGAGAAATCACAACAACCATTTTAATCAAAATCCTTGAACATTTAACACAAACCTTCATGTCATCAAAAAGATTCTCTGTCTCCAAACTTTCACGTGGACGTAGAGGGATTTTAAAGATAGAATTTTCTTCCTTTATTTGTAACAGTGTTTTATTATCTGGAGATTTATTCAAGGACTGGAGGAGGGACTCCTGTAAGCTGCTGGGCTCTTCTGGGGAATCTCTGGTTAACCCACAGCTCCCACTCAAGGCCTTACGGCTTGAGGAAGAGCCCTTTGGAACAGGCTTCAAAACCTCATAGAGAGTCACTTGCCTAAATCCGATTTTAGAGTTCTCACTTCCTTGGCTTTTCTCTTGACGCTGAATAGCTGAAAATCGATCAGACAGATCCAGAGGTTTATCCATCACATAGTCTCCATTCATGTAAGAATGACTATCCGGTGGAAAAGGAAAAGCATTTTCTTTATCAAAGGAGGCTTGGGGGCAGCTTACTTCATCCTCACTTTCTTCCTCGATTTTCTTCCTTTTGGTTCGGCCTCCCAGTGATTTCAGGGGTACCACATGTTTATCTTTATCAGTAACAGTATCTTTAATGTGATCAATACTATCCTGCTCACTTGTATTTTTATTTATAAGCATCTGCTTATTAGAAGATGACTGGTTAGTGATCTTCTTCACTTCAGCCCCAATATTATGATGTGTGAAAAGGGCACCATCTTCAGATTTTAATCTAGGTTTCTCTGATCTAGAATTAGAAGTGTTGCTGAAAGGCATTGTTTTCAGATGGTTTTTCTTCCCAGTCTCTAAAAGAGAAGGGGACAAACTTGTATTCAAACCTAAACTACTTTTCACATTAGAGGTAGCTCCAAATACAGGAGATGATACCCGAGTAGTCAATTCTTCTTGAGGAGGAGGCTTTGAATTAGAATCTGAAAATCTAAAAAAATAAAGGGTGGTAAAGCTTTTTTCCTATTAAAGAAATAAGGTAAAAATTAAAAGACAAGCATAATGAGAAAACTTTTGCTAATATACAATTATTAATAGTAAGGTCTTATCCACATCTCAGACGCAGACCATTAACCAAAATTTAAGATACAATATAGTTGCTGGCTTCTCTTTATTTGGCTGACAAAAAGCAGAGGGAAATGATACAGCAAACCTATCTCAATACAATGATATTCCTATCTATAAATATTTTTCCTAAGTAACTTAAATAAATTCACTATATAATAAAATCATATTTTAGTAAATCCCACTGGGGACCCAAATTCTTTTGCTGTTACGAAATCTTATCATGAGTAACTCCAAGAAACAAAATTCTTATACTACAGAATTGAACATAACTCAAGACCCAGACTGCCTGTAGCAGAGGAGACAGCTGTGGCAGTAGAAAGAGCATTAGGGTTAAGTTTGAAGACGTGGAATGGCTAAGAGCTCTGACTCTCATACTTAATAGCTGTGTGGTCTTAAAAAGACATTTAGCCTTTGTGAAGCTGCATTTTTGTTGACTGTAAAAAATGGGGGTAATAAAACCTACTTTAATGAGTTACTATGATGACAAATTAAATGTGATATATGTATCTAATACTGAAAGCTCTTTTAAAAAGCAAAGTACCACATAAATATAGGTACTGTTAGTTAAGGGATGTTCTGAAATTAGTAAAAACAAGATGTATCCCAATCTTGGAAGCTCATCTGAACTAATAATGGATTTCATAAAATGTCCAGTTTTTGAAAATACAAACCCAGAAGGGATGATTGGATCTTTAAAGGAGATAAGGCTGGGACCTCTTAAGTACTCCTTGATAGAAGTACAGAAAGAATCTAAAAGTGATATCCATCTCTCTACATTAACACAAAAAACCCTCAATTGGTCATAAACTGGGGAAAATATTTTTTTAAGTAAAAATTAATACAACCAGAATAACAAACTGAGGGAGAGAAATAGTTTAAATATATGGAACTCACTGTAATGGAATTTCATCAACAGTTTGTAAGTTTTTACCAAAGTGCCCCAAATTACCTTAAACTATCTTCACTATTTCTTCTAGATTCCTCAAAAGGTTTTTTGTGATCTCCTTCCAGACAGTGGTAGAGCTCATCACCAAGAGGGCTCATAGGACCTCGAGATTCCTTCAATAATAAAATATAAAGTACATAAATACAATGGAAGATTACTAATTCTCTCTTTGTTTTTTTGGCCGTGCCACACAGCATGTGGGATCTTAGTTCCCTGACCAGGGATCAAACCCGTGCCCCCTGCAGTGGAAGCGTGGTGTCTTAACCACTGGACTGCCAGGGTAGTCCCAAGATTATTTATTCTTAAAAAGGAATGAAATACTGATACACGTTATGATGTGGATGAGGCTCAGTGAAAGACGCCAGGCTCAAAAGCCACATATATGATCCCATTTATATATGAATTATTCAGAATAGGTAAATTCATAAGGACAGAAAGCAGACTGGTGGTTGCCAATTCCAAAAAACAAGATTAGTTAGATTAGAGGAAGGGAAGAGAGATGACTGATCATACTTATAGGAGACAAATTTAAAAGGATGCTTTAGAGAGCCGTGCTTCCCGAACTTTAACATGCATACAAATCAACTGAGGATCTTGTGAAAATATAAGTTCTCTTTCAGTAGGTCTGGGGTTAGCTTTGAGATTTTCTATCTCTAACAAATTTCCAAGGATGCAAATGCTGTCGGCCTGTGGATCACACTTTGAGCAGCAGGTCTTTAGAGATCAGTTCCCTTACTAGATTTGGTGTCTAAACTACTGACTTGCCAGGTTTATGGGCAGGACGGAATTAAAAACCATTAAAACATTTAAAGTTCAAAGGGTAAAAACTACCCACTATCACTTGAAGAGAGATTTAAAACTAGAAAGGACCAAAAAAAAAAAAAAAATTCAAATGCAGTGAAAAACCAATTCAACGGTTTGAATATACATTTACATATATTAAATGTATATTCAATATATACATTTACATATATTAAATGTATATTCAATATATACATTTACTGACTAAAGCAAAAGAATAGTTTTAAAGCTGTACCAAAATGAAACTTCCCTAAGATTGAAGAATTCAAGGTTTCCATTTTTTAGGGATCAATTAAGAAAAAAAGTAAATGTGTCTGATGGAAGGAAGAACTAAAACAACAAAAAGAAAATCATGGGGTCAATTTCTGACTCAATTCCTAAAGATTTGGTCTAATTGGACTGGCATTTATAAGGACAAAGATGAATTAAAGGATCTATAGTAGACCCAAGAATTCAGACTATCTTCCAAATCAAAGCCTGGTTTAAAGGATGTTGAAAAGATCCAATAAATTCTGAAATCAACCTAAAGGTTTAAGACTTCTCTTAAAGTCTTCTCTTAGTTGGAATAGGGTAGGGAGGAGAGGGGGAGAGGGAAGATGGTTGCTAAATCCTCTAAGTCATATAAATTTTGATTCAACCCACAACCTATATCTCCCAAGAATTCTAAAGATTCTAGATTTCTGCGACTGCCTGGGGTGAATAATATAAATGGGCTTTTCTAGTCACATCAATTTTTGTTCTAGGCCTTTATCCAATAATCTTTGGATAAAATAATTTTTCTCTTGCTCAATTCTCGAAAAACTGACCTCAAAAGACACTAATTAACTCATATTATCACCAAAGTAAACAATTACTTACAGACTCATCTTGAACACTAAGTCCAAGTGTTTCAGCAACAACTGTAGCTAAATTATCAGGAGGATAACTGCTTTTTCCATGTGTATCTAAGTTTTAAAAAAAACAAAACAAATTATACAATTGTAGAAACTAGACGTATGAAAAAATACGTAAAAGGAAAGAAAAAGCTCAAAGGACCACTTTACAAAATGGCACTGAACAATTTTTAAAATTCTACGTAAAGTCCAAAATATCTACTATAAATTGCAGTAAGTTGCAGGTATCTAGCCAAACTTTTTCAGCTAGTTTTCTATTTTTCCTAAATGAATTGAATGTTAACAAGTAGATTATTTTTCTTATTTCCACTGGAAAAAAATCATAAAAAACATATAATTAAATGGAGTTCTTGTGATACAAGACACAGCATGAATATCAAACCGTATTTATATAGTAACCTTTCATGAAAACACTTTCATGAGAGTTTCACTTCATGAAAACTCTCACAGTGCAGAGAGATTTTCAGCATTGCATAATTTTCAAGTTTTAAGCTAACACAACATTTATACAGAATTCACCTGTGTTCAAATGTTTTATAAAGTTTTATGTATACAGTGTTTCAACAAGTCAACAAGTATTTATGTAGCACATACTAGGTTTCAGGCATTGTGCTACGAAGAGAAAAGGTTGTTGTCCTCGAGGAGCTTATGGGCTGCTATAGTTGAAAGGTATAAAGAAAATTGCAATAAAATGTGATAAACATTAAAGGTACATAAAAGGGGTCATTAAACACAGAGCAAGGACTCCTAAATCTGCCTTGAGAAAACAAGGAAAGCTCACCAAGTGTTGACTAAGCTGACCCTTGAGAGAAAAAGGAATTAAACTGGGCTGGGGGCAGAGAGGATTCTAGGTATGTGGAAGGTGTGATATGTGAAACAAAACTGCATGTTGAGGCAACTACATGTGGTTCAACTGCTGGAAATCAAAGTGCAAAAGCTAAAATGGTAGTTAGGACATGAGCGCAGACAGGTTGATAAGGGATCAGATTATGCTAAAGAATTTAAAATTTATCCTGTAGACAATGAAGAGATAGTCAAGGGTTTTTTAATGGAGGACAGATGCAATATTTGGGCTAAAAAGGTGATTCAGACAGGCTGACAGAACAAGAAGCGCTCACTAATAGGCAACGGGACTAATTAGATTACTAAAAGAGTCTCATGAGAGATGCTGATGGCCCAAGCTAGTATCATGTGGGTGCAGAAGAATGTGCATGACAGATGTGTAGGAGGTGCAATCAATAAGACTTGGAGACTGTTTACATGTGAGAGTTGAAGAAGCAGGAATCTAAGATGATTCGAAGTTTTCTGATTTAGGTAACTCAGAGAGGTATGTAAACTGTCATTCACTGAGACTGTAAATAAAAGGATAAGCAGGTTTGACAAGAAAGTCTCACTTTGGACATGCTGAAGTGTAAGGATATCCAGGTATAGATGTTCAATAGCAGGCAGATACATCAGTTTGGAATTCAAGAGAAAAGTCTTGGAAAGAGATAGATTTGGAATTTATTATCATATAGGTGGTAGCAGAATACTAACTCTAAGTGAAGATTCCTCCAGAAAAGAAAATGAGAGAAGACTAGGCCAAGGATCATATATACTGGGGACAGTGACATTTAAAAGACAGATGGAGAAAGAATAGCCAGTAATGGAAGGTGAAAAATGAACAATAAGTAAGAGAATCAGGAGAGTGGCACCACTTCAAGAAAAAGTGTGTGCAATGTCAAATGTCATAGAAAGGTCAAGTAAGATAAAGACTGGTAAGCATTCACTAGATTTAACAGCCAGGAGGTCTCTGATGACTACTGCCAAGCAGTTCCAATGTAATGAGTGAGAGAAGAGAGTGTGAGGATGTGTCCCCTTTTCTCCCCCTTCCTCTCCCTCTTTTCCGCCCTCCTTCCTCCCTTCCCCTGCACCCCTTTTTCTTCCTGGAGTGAATGGGAGTTGACAGAAAGGAGAAACTGAGCACAGACTGCTTTTTCAGCTTTGAAGAGAAGCTCTAGCTGAGAGTAGAGACAATTAAGAGGGGGTTATTTTAAAAGACAAAAGATAACATGTATCTTTATGTTGAAAAGAAAGAACCTGCAGAGAAACTGGAGATACAGGATGAGAACAACTGATGGAGTAAAGTTCTGGCAGCAGCAGAAGAAAATGGGCTCCCGAGTGCTGAGAAGCAAGGTTCTGACACAGTCTAACATCCCCTGCAGCCTTTGCCTGACCGTCTGTCTATACACATGCACACAAACATACATACACTAATATAAAAAATTTGTAGCTTTCAGAGTATAGGCTCTGATTTTACTAATTTTACTAATATAAAATGAGTAAGTGATTAACCATGGCCAGTCCTCCCAGTTTTGCTCTGCATTTCATCTCCTCTCACTTTTTCAAGGATCTAGCAATTGTTCCCTCTTTCTCCAGAATTACTCATTTCTCTCTTTACAAGATCATTCCATCAGCATAAAGACATGCTGAATATGCTATAATAGTCCATCTTTTAAAATCCTCCCTGGACCCATGTTTCTCTTTAGCCACTGTCCGTTCTCCCTTCCCCCTTCACCACAAAAAGGCCCTGAAGGACTTGTTCACAAGTGCTCCTTCCGGTTCTCTTGAACATGATAGTCTAGTTGATCACCTCTACACTTTAACAACTCTCATTAAGAGTTAAACACTCAGTGATCCCCAGGGGACCAAATCCAACGGTCAATACTCAGTCTTCATCTTCTGCGACCTATCAGCACTGTTCTCCACAGTGACCACTCCGTCCTTTCTCTTTTGGTTTAAAGGACGCCACTTTATCTTGGTTCTCCTATCTCACTGGCAGCTTCTTCTCTGGCTACTTGGTTGTTCCTCATTTTCACAATCTCTATATCATCATCCTAACAGCTGCGATACTGCCTCCGAGGAAGTGAAAATGGTTCTTGGGGGGCAAAAAAATATTTTTATGTATGAGACACAGATACACATACACTCAATACAGTATATCTGCAGTATTAAAATCTCATGGGGGAAGTGATGCAGGGGGGCGGTGGGGTGTCTAAAAAGGCCACGTGGGAGTGATAATAAAAAATAGCTGAGAATCACTCCTTTACATAATGGAGTGCCTCAGGGCTAAGTACTGGAACTTCTTCTCTTCCCCATCTTCACTCACTTGCTTGGCTATCCATCCAGTCTCATGGCTTCAGACACCACCTACATGCTAACAACTTCCATTTGTATCTCTATGTTAGACTTCTCTACATTCACACCCACCTACCCATCCAAAATCTTTACCTGAATGTCTACCCGGCATCTGAAAACAAAATATTCTCAAAACCAAACCCCTACCCTCAGCCACCCTGCAAACCTCCTGCTCCCAGTTGCTTAGCAAATAGCAACTCTAAAGAACAGAGTTGCCCAAACCAATCTCCCTTTCCCTCACTCTGCCCCAGCCACACAGGGCTCCTTAATGTTCCTCAGTCAAACCAAAGAACACCCCCACCTCAAGGCCTTTGTGCTTACTGACTTCTCCACCTGGAATGCCCTTGCTCCAGAAATCAACACGACTCACTTGCTTCCCTCAGTCTCTGCTCAAATGTTGCTTTTAAAGTGAGGCTTTCTAATATCTCTTCTTACCCTGCTTTATTTTTCTTCAGAGCCCCTGATCCATCTAACATATATTTATTTTCTCTCTTCCCCAACTAGATTGTAAGCTCTATGAGGTTAAAGATTTTGTTTTGTTTAGTGCCCGGTATACATTAGGCATCCAAATATTTATTGAATGAATGAGTAAACCACAGTAAAGCCTTATTTACTTAAAATTACTAGCAATTGTAATTAATGTGGATAGGGATATTAATATGAATTAATAACAGGATAACATTACTTTCCAATATGAAAAGGACTGCTAAACAACAAATGATACAAACAAAATTATACGGAAAATATTTTAAAACGTTGTCTAATTCAGACGGTCACTCTTGTACACCAATTTTAAACTTATAAAGTAATCTCAGTATCTTGCTTACTAGCCACTGGAGCTTGACTCTGATCACAAGTGTCAGCTACTAGAATTTCACGTTCATTATGTTTATGTGGTGGATGAGTTGAAGACTTTGGTATTTTTCTCAATTCTAAGGGAAAAAAGAAGAGAGATTACACATAAACAATCATGAAAAATGATAAGCCAATACAAATCTATCTTTAAATGCACTAGAAGTGCATTTTATTCACGTAACTTTAATATTCTAAAAAGGTTATTCCTTTAGTTTCACTGAGAAACAAAGTTGGTAGTTAGGACAGTGGGGTAGAGAGGACTGGAACAGATAAATTCTTCTGACCTAAGCCTTCTAGAGTTGTAATATTTTAATGTATCTTTTCCTTGTGTATCATTGCAAATCAGTAGGTTCATTTGAAATGAATATTGCATCATACAGCTTTTTCAATCTTTGTTTTAGAGTTTTCATTTTCTGGAAGGAAAGCTGAAACATGCTTTATCAGAAATCATTCCACTATTTAAGGGTTTAATTCAAAGAAAACCAAAAGAAGGACAAAGTAAAGGGAAATAGACTTTTACTAATTATAACTAGAAA
This sequence comes from Delphinapterus leucas, assembly GCF_059928025.1. Lineage (NCBI taxonomy): Eukaryota > Metazoa > Chordata > Mammalia > Artiodactyla > Monodontidae > Delphinapterus > Delphinapterus leucas. Next base: position 39,443,320 of record NC_143142.1, on the reverse strand, counting down.
TTATCATTAAAAAGCAGTATACATGTAAAAATAAATAAGCATGGATGGTTAGAAAGAGAAAACGAGTAACTAGTCATTAAATTAGTTTTAACATAACTTGCATGGCTCAAAAGCGTATTTTAAAAGCAGAATTTCATATTCCAAGTAAAAATGATCACAACAAGATTAAAATTGACAAAGTTTTAAATAGTTACAGGTTATTCTCATACAATGAAAAAATAAACCAAGAGCATTTTACTAGATACAAAAGAAAAAAGAAAATTGCTGTGATTTGCTTTTCTGGATATTCTTTCAGATGGATTTAAACATGATCTAAATTATGCCGATGCTTATCTGTAGTGATTCATGTTCTATCTGATACCAGACAAAAAGGCCCACAAATGTTCATTCTAAATCCATGATCTTACATTTTAATTTAGCTCCTAATTACGTGTAAGATTTTTAACAATTCTTTTGTTTTCCACTAGATGGTGATGCAAGCTCATATAAAATGGGGGAAAACTGTCAATTTTCCAGTATCAAAGATTAAGATATACTGTTTCTTTAAAAGGCATAGCTACTGTCAACAATTTATTTGCATTAGAAAAATATCTCTAAGACTGTGTATACTCCTTTCCCTCGAGTGCTTTCCTTGTTACAAACAGTTTAGGTTAAGATGAAAGTTTTAAAAATATTTACTTTTAGATTAATATTAAAAGGAATAAGCACTGTATCACATCACAGGATAAATTTCAGGACTACATGAAAAGGTATTTCCAAAGCATTTAGCAGAAATGGTCAACTGGCTTGGAATTAGAAATATGCCACTGACAAGCCACGAAGTAGATACATTATAAAGCCATTTCTTGATTTACCACCAAACGCTACATATTATAAAAAATAAAAATAGCTAGTTAAAGCGTTGGTGGGAGTAGCTGTGGATAAGACTTGGAAACTACAATAGTTTAGAGCCAGGAAGATCTATATTTGAATTTTGACTCATCTACTTACTTGACAGGTTACTTAACCCCTCTAGATGAGCAAATCTTTCCTCATCTATAAAACGAAGGTGCTAGTAGCTACCTCAAACCTGTCATGAGGATTAAAACACAGTAATAATGTATTCAAATCAGCAAAATAACCAGCACACAGTAGGTGGAACTTAATGTTAGGATATCTCCTCTTCCCATGTATCCTACTCAGATATATACACATAGGAATAGTTTTTAAATAAAAAGAAAACTATTCACTACCTTTGTAAAATGCTGAGTGTTTACATATTCACATGAGCAACACACGTCTATACATAATACGGGCAGTAGATGCCTTCCCAGTCACTTCACTAATGGAAGTTAAACTTACAGTTGTAACGTAAGTTACCTGAAAAATGACTATCTTCCTAACGATAGATGAATACTTCTTTTTTAACAGAACCAGGTAACTAAACTACAACTCCAATCCTTACCCTGTGCACACCCAGAGTGCTCCAGTTTAGTATGTGTTTGTTCTACGTATCGGACGTGGAGGTTCTCCTTCCTTCGTAGTCGGTTAGCGCCAGAAAATGAAAAGGTTGTTATTGGTGAATCTGGAATAACATCTTCCTCAGTTTCAAGATCGGTTGATTGATGTGGTTGATCATTCCTAGAGGAAAATAAGGACAACCGAATGAAAATTAGTTTGATAAATATTTATTAAAACAACTAGCACATGGTATGAGTGACAGCAGAACACAGGTATGAAGCCGTAAGAGATATAATTCCTTGCATCTGATGTTCCAAGTCTAAATACAAGGATTAGAGAAATACTCACATGACTGGAGTACCAGGTGGGGAATATTACTGTGAGAAGTGAAGTAGAAAGTGTAGTTGGTGGTACTTGAGGTGAAAATAAAGAATTTCAAATGGCAGAGAAAATCAGCAGAGGATCCTCCAAGTTTGAGTTAAAGGCAGGCAGTACTGTGTACCTGTGTTAGAGAAAGACAAGCCGGAACTACATGAAGGAGAGCCTCGACTAAGTGTGCACATAATTTAGAAAGCAAGAGGAAAGGAATGAAGGTTTTAGAGAATGGAAGTAATGTGACAATCTAGCAGCAAGAGTGTGCAAGATTGACTGGGACAGAAAGAAAGGAAGTAGTGGCTGTTATAGTTCAGGCAGGAGCTTCTCTGGGTTTGAACTGGAATTCTGAAGATATGTATGGAAAGGAAGGGACCAGTGTTAAACACTCTGGCAACAGAATCAACAAGACTTGGCAAATGACAAATTCAGGGTGATAAATAATACTAACACTGGTAACACCAACATTTGTTGCAGGTTTACACTAGCAGGCACTGTTCAAAGTGTTACCTGTATCAGTTTAAGTATAAGGTATTATCATTATTACTCTCATTTTACAAACAGAAAATACAGATACAGAGGTTAAGTCACTTACTAAAATAAAATAGGAAGGGCTTCCCTGGTGGTGCAGTGCTTAAGAATCCGCCTGCCAATGCAGGGGACATGGGTTCAAGCCCTGGTCTGGGAAGATCCCACACGCTACAGAGCAACTAAGCACGTGCACCACAACTACTGAGTCTGTGCTCTAGAACCTGTGAGCCACAACTACTGAAGCCCAAGCGCCTAGAGCCCATGCTCTGCAACAAGAGAAGCCACCACAATGAGAAGCCCGTGCACCACAATGAAGAGCAGCCCCCGCTCAACGCAACTAGAGAAAGCCCACGCACAGCAAAGAAGACCCAATGCAGCCAAAAATAAATAAATAAATTTATAAAAAATAAAATAAAATAAAAACGTTTAACAGAAGCAGGATCTAGACCCTGGCAGCCAGACTCCCAGGACAACACTGTTATCCTTGGTATAGACCATGGGGCTGATGACTGACTACAAGTAGGACTCAGACTTTGAATTTCTACTTCTGCTTCTATCCACGCTTCACTGTCAGTACTCTCAACACATCAGTCAAAATAGTCTTATTAAAACTTACATCATATCATGTCACTCTTCTGATTAAAACCTGCCACATCTCCCCACTTCACTGAAAACACAAGCCAAGCTCCTTATAATGATTGATCTGATCATCCCCCTCCCCCATGACCTGACTCCTCTCATATTACATTCTACTCCAGCCACCCTCGCTTCCCCAGGCTCCTCAAACACACCAGGCACACCCCTACTTTACGTTCTTTGCTCCAGCTGTTCCATCTGCTTGGAATGCTCATCCCCAGATATCACATGGCTAACTGCCTCATCTTCTTCAAGTGTTTGCCTTCTCATCAATGCCTGCCTTGAACATGCTATTTAAAACTGCAACCCCCTTCCCACACCCTAGTACTCTGGTTCCTTGTTATTCTGCTATTACTTTATCCATAGCAGTTACTGCTTTCTAACATAGTACATAATTGATTTGTCTATTGCTCACCAGCCAGAAAGTAAGCTCTAAGAGGATAAGGATCTTTTTGGTTCATTGATACATCACAAGTGTCTGCAATAGTGGGTACTTGGTACATGCCCAATAAATATTTATTGAATGAATGAATATGAGAGGTTCCCAGATTTCACTAGAAAAATAAATTTGTGCTGATCTAGGCATATGTTCTTGCCCAATTCAATTCAGGCCCGAAGGCACCTAAAGACTGGGTTTGGACTGAATTGTGGGTATTGAGTAAAATAAAGTTAATTCACTTTAACTCAACTGCCTTTCCCATGTCAAGCCATCACTGACCTTATTTGCCACCAATTTTTATCAGTCTGTCAGGCATTTAGGCTTTACATGACAAAACCAGTCTATCCTAATATACTCATATCAGTTTGTAATACTACATATTTCAAACAAAGAATAATGAGATTTTTATAAATTATGACCAACAGAGATTTTTTTTAATTAAAAGAGATTAATTTTTCCTAATGGATTTGTATCTTAATTTCCTAGATAATATCAATATTTTTTGTGGTCTATAATCCTATATACTGAGTAAAATCTTTAGGGCTAATATCTAATCTCTACCTACAATTCTACCATCTTATTCTGGAAAAAACAAAGTAAACTAAAGTCATACGAGAAACCTTTACAAATTAATGGAGTATGAAATCTATCTGACCTCACTTTAATTAATCACATCACAGGCTACCTGCCTATTAGTCATAAAAATTCAACCTGAAACATGAATGAGTCATGAGAAGAAACTGATTTCCTGGCAGAGTCAATCTAGAAGTAGCTGGGATCACAAAAGGAAAAAACATACACACACACACACACACACACACACACACACACAAAACCAGCTCTAACTAGAGGTGTCCAAACTAAGTAAACAAGTGCTGGCTTTGTCCTCCTTTGTCCTTTGTCATAGAAGAAAAAGAAAAAAAACAAAACAAAACAACTTTCCATGTGTTAACCAAGTTTCTTCTTTAAAGCATTAGGTCTCATTCGGATTTTCTGAGAAAAGTTAAAATTTTATGCCACAGCTTTAGGTTAATTATGTACACTGGCCATCTTTCTCCTTCCACTTTTCTTTCTAATGGCCCGAGAGCCTCCCCTTAAATTCCTGTCAAAACAATTTTAGTTGTCCATTTTTCTAAGAGCTGTAAGGATCCAGGATGTCCCTTCATAATGAGTCTGTAAAGAAGCTTTTAATATTCAAGCTTTTCTCCTCCTCCAAAAAACTTACACTTCCAGTTAAAATATAATTTAAATTTAATGAAGTAGTTACAGCTATCAGGTTCACTTAAACATTCTGATTTTCAAAAAAAGGGTTCCCTGAAATATACACTAATGAGTCTGATACCCTGCTTTCTTGGAACCAGTTTATGATATGAATAATTCAAACAAGACTAATTTTTAAAAATAGGGTTATAAAGCCAGTTTTCTGAGGAATGCTCTACTGCATATCTCGCTCTCAGGAAGGCATCTGACAGTGACTCTCTTGTTATCTTCTCACTGTAAACAAAAGGGAGAAATACAAACTTGGTACTAATAGAGAAAGACAGACTCCAAACTGACTGAACACCATCAGACAAAGAATTATATCGATGAGGAAACCTGTGGAAGTGTGCCTCAGGGCTCCATCCTCAGGCAGGTTTTGTTCAACGTTTATTACTGATTTTGATGAGGGCACTGATGGAATATTCATTGAATTTGTGGAAGACACAAAGCTGAGAATAAAAGTTAACCCAATACATGGTAGGAAAAAAATCAGAGGCCGGAATAATGGGCCAAATCTAACAAAATGAAATAGAACAGGATAAATGCAAGAGAAAAAGCCTCACTGAAGTGAGTCAGAAGAGAGAGAGTCCACCTACGCAGGGTGACACCATGCAGGTAACCTTCTAAGGCTGTTTTAGCACAAAACTATACAGAGGGTTTAAAAACTCTGAAGTTGAGGTAGACCTGGGTTCAAATCCTGCATCTGACATCTACTAGTCACATTGGGTAAGTTAGTTAACCTTTCTGAGCCTCTATTAAAGTAGATACAGTACTGTACTTTCCTACTTCGTTTTTGTGGGGAAGTGGTGAGAAAGAAAGAATATATGTAAAAATGTAATGCAATGCCCAGAAAATAGTATTTAATCAATAGTGCTCTTTACCTTACAATGAAGACTCCTTTGATAGAAGGTTTCCATAACAACTACTATAAAGCCATAGGGAAGACTTTGACTTAGAGGTTCTAGTTAGCGGGAAACCTGGTAAAGAACCACCAGTAATGTATGTTTTGACCACATTAATATAAGTAAAAAGATACAGAAAAATGGAGGGAGCAGTATTGCTCTACTGGTCAGACTATACCTAGAAGACAATTGAATTAATTAAAATATTGACAAACTGAAACATTAAAGAGAAATGATAATTTGAAGAGTCTTGAAGTAATGTCTCACAAAGAACAGTTAATGAACAGAGAATATCTACTCTGTATATCTACCTATTTACAATTAAGACTCAGGAGGGCCCCGTACCCTGTCTTCACGTAAACAAAGGGCCATCAGATAGAAGGCGGGGGGTGGGGGGGTGGGGGGTGGGGGGTGGTAAACTTGCTCCAGATGGTCCCAGAAGGCAAAAATCAGAATCAACAAATATCACTCTGTACAGTGACTTCTACCCAAACTTAGAACTTCTAACAGTATCATCTCGTTAAAATTAAATAGGGTTGGGACACAGTGAACCTGTATAAGAGGTATTTGAACAATGGCTATTTGTTAAAGAAGTTATACAAGGAATTCAATTTAAAAGAGAGCACTGAGGGAACTCCCTGGCAGTCCAGTGGTTAGGACTCTGTGCTTTCACTGTCGAGGACTTGGGTTTTAAAAAACAAACAGAAAAGCAGACTCCTTTGACTTTCACATCCAGCTCATCCATTTCCCCAAACAAGTCATGACCTCAACACTTAGCTTATTTAATTACTTGCCTTCTGTGACTGGTACAGCTGAGTATATATTTTGAACTTTATAACAGCAAATTTTTTTCTGAATAATTTCTTACTATAGTGTCACTAAACAACTGTCCTACCATAAAAGGTCTCTGTGGGACTTCCCTGGTGGCACAATGGTTAAGAATCCGCCTGCCAATGCAGGGGACGTGGGTTCGATCCCTGGTCTGGGAAGATCCCACATGCTGCGGAGTAACTAAGCCCATGTGCCCCAACTACTGAGCCCACGTGCTGCAACTACTGAAGCCCACGCGCCTAGAGCCCGTGTTCTGCAACAAGAGAAGCCACCGCATAAGAAGCTCACGCACCGCAACGAAGAGTAGCCCCTGCTTGCCACAACTAGAGAAAGCCCACATGCGGGAACAAAGACCCAATGCAGCCAAACAAAACAAAACAAAAACAACAACAAAAAAGGAAGGTATCTGTAACATCAAACCCAGACGAGGTGAGTCGGAATTACTGCATTTAACAAGAAAAAGTATAAATAAAATAACACTTTTTCTGAAGTTCAGGGAAATTTCAGGCAAGATAATGCTTGCTACTTCTTTTTCTGACTGAAAGCAAAAGGGAATTTGAGGAGAACAAGTTTTAAAAGAAGCTGGCTTATGAGAATAACTATCTTAAATTTCAGGAGAGAACTGAAAGACACAACAGATTACCTCCTACACTGTTCTAAGGCCATGTACTAAATAAAACATACAGGCCCTGAGCTCATCTATATGATTGATCTTCACCGTTATTACAAACTTCAGCTTTTACTTCTTTTCTAATGTATCAATGAGCTTCAACAGAAAAATCTGTGAATTCGAGAACACTAAAACTAATTCTGAACAAATTAGAATTCACAGTTGACCAAGCAAATGACATTATCTAGTTACAAATCACTTTATAACCTTGGTTTTGGAGGCATTCACTCATCTAATTCTGTATAACCTCTACAGACTAGTTATCTTATTTATCTTTGGAATTCATAAATATCAGGGCTGATGTGTTAAAAATACCATAAGCTACATGTGCCAAATTAATTGACAGAACATAAATTAATGTAGGTCAACCACCACTTATCTGAAATCTTTGGAACCAGATGTGATTCAGAATTCAGTTTTTTAAAAATGAAGGGTACACCTAAAGCAACTAGAGAAAGAAGAACAAAGAAAACCCAAAGTCAGTAGAAGGAAAGAAATCATAAAGATCAGAGCAGAAATAAATGAAATGGAAACAAAGAAAACAATTGCAAAGATCAATATAACTAAAAGCTGGTTCTTTGAGAAGATAAACAAAATTGATAAACCATTAGCCAGATGCATCAAGAAAAAAAGGGAGAGGACACTACTCAATCAAATTAGAAATGAAAAAGGAGAAATCACAACTGACACAGCAGAAATACAAAGGATTATAAGAGATTACTATAAAAAACTATATGCCAATAAAATGGACAACCATGAAGAAATGGACAAATTCTTGGAAGCGTGCAATTTTCCAAGACTGAACCAGGAAGAATTAGAAAATATAAACAGACCGATCACAAGTAATGACATTGAAACTGTGATTAAAAATCTTCCAACAAACAAAAGTCTAGGACCAGATGGCTTCACAGGTGAATTCTATCAAACATTTAGAGAAGAGCTAACACTCATCCTTCTCAAACTCTTCCAAAAAACTGCAGAGGGAGGAACACTCCCAAATTCATTCTACGAAGCCACCATCACCCTGATATCAAAACCAGAAAAAGATATCACGAAAAAAGAAAATTATATATCAGTATCACTGATGAACACAGATGCAAAAATCCTGGACAAAATGCTAGCAAACAGAATCCAACAACATATTAAAAGGATCATACACCATGATCAAGTGGGATTTATCCCAGGGATGCAAGGATTCTTCAATATGTGCAAATCAATCAGTGTGATACACCATGTTAACAAATTAAGGAATAAAAACCATATGATCATCTCAACAGATGCAGAAAAAGCTTTTGACAAAATTCAATACCCGTTTATGATAAAAACTCTCAGAAAATAGGCATAGAGGGAACCTACCTCAACATAATAAAGGCCATATATGACAAACCCACAGCAAACATCATTCTCAATGGTGAAAAAACTGAAAGCATTTCCACTAAGATCAGGAACAAGACAAGGATGGCCACTCTCGCCACTCTTACTCAACACAGTTTTGGAAGTCCTAGCCACAGCAATCAGAGAAGAAAAAGAAATAAAAGGAATACAAATTGGATAAGAAGAAGTAAAACTGTAATTGTTTGCAGATGACACGATACTATACATAGAAAATCCTAAAGATGCCACCAGAAAACTACCAGAACTAATCAATGAATTTGGTGGAGTAGCAGGATACAAAATTAATGCACAGAAATCTCTGGCATTGCTATACACTAACAACAAAAAATCACAAAGAGAAATTAAGGAAATAATCCCATTTACCACCTCAACAAAAAGAATAAAATACCTAGGAATAAGCTTACCTAAGGAGATGAAATGCATGTACTCAGAAAACTATAAAACACTGATGAAAGAAATCAAAGATGACATAAACAGATGGAGAAATATACCATGCTCTTGGATTGGAAGAATCAATACTGTGAAAATGTCTATACTACCCAAAGCAATCTACAGATTCAATTCAATCCCTATCAAACTACCAATAGCACTCTTTACAGAATTAGAACAAAAAATTTTACAATTTGTATGGAAACACAAAAGACCCTGAACAGCCAAAGCAATCTTGAGAAAGAAAAACGGAGCTGGAGGAATCAGGCTCCCCGACTTCAAACTATACCACAAAGCTACAGTAATCAAGACAGTATGGTACTGGCACAAACACAGAAATATAGATTAATGGTACAGGATAGAAAGCCCAGAGATAAACCCACACACATATGGTCACCTAATTTATGACAATGGAGGCAAGAATATACAATGGAGAAAAGACAGCCTCTTCAATAACTGGTGCTGGGAAAACTGGACAACTCCATGTAGAAGAATGAAATTAGAACACTCCCTAACAGCATACACAAACATAAACTCCAAATGGATTAAAGACCTAAATGTAAGACCAGACACTATAAAACTCTTAGAGGAAAACATAGAAAAAACACTCTTTGACATAAACCACAGCAAGATCTTTTTTGACCCACCTCCTAGAGCAATGGAAATAAAAACAAAAATAAACAAATGGGACCTAATTAAACTTACAAGTTTTTGCACAGCAAAGGAAACTATAAATAAGATGAAAAGACAACCCTCAGAATGGGAAAAAATATTTGCAAACGAATCAATGGACAAAGGATTAACCTCCAAAATATATAAACAGCTCATGGAGCTCAATATCAAAACACCAAACAATTCAATTAAAAAATGGGCAGAAGAGCTAAACAGACATTTCACCAAAGAAGACGTACAGATGGCCAAGAGGCACATGAAAAGTTGCTCAACATCACTAATTAGTAGAGAAATCAAAACTACAATGAGGTATCACCTCACACCAGTCAGAATGGCCATTATCAAAAAGTCTACAAACAATAAATGCTGGAAATGGTGTAGTGAAAAAGGAACCCTCCTGCACTGTTGGTGGGAGCGTAAACTGATACAACCACCATGGAGAACTGTATGAAGGTTCCTTAAAAAACTAAAAATAGAACTGCCATATGACCCAGCAATCCCACTACTGGGCATATACCCTGAGAAAACCATAATTCAAAAAGAGACATGTACCACAATGTTCACTGCAGCACTATTTACGATAGCCAGGACATGGAACCAACCTAAATGTCCATCGAGACATGAATGGATAAAGAAGATGTGGTACATATGTACAATGGAATATTAGCCATAAAAAAAAACGAAATTGAGTTATTTGTAGTGAGGTGGATGGACCTACAGTCTGTCATACAGAGTGAAGTTAAGTCAGAAAGAGAAAAATACCGTATGCTAACACATATATATGGTATCTTAAAAAAAAAATGGTACTGATGAACCTAGTGGCAGGGCAGAAATAAAGACGTAGACATAGAGAATGGACTTGAGGACACAGTAGGGGAGGGGGAAGCTGGGGCGATATGAGAGTAGCACTGACATATATACACTACCGAATGTAAAATAGCTAGTGGGAAGCAGCAGCATAGCCTAGGGAGATAAGCTTGGTGCTTTGTGATGACCTAGAGAGGTGGGATAGGGAGGGTGGGAGGGATGCTCAAGAGGGAGGGGATATGGGGATATATATATGCACATGGCTGATTCACTTTACTGTACAAGAGAAACTAACACAGTATTGTGAAGCAATTATACTTCAATAAAGATCTATTAAAAAAAAAAAGAAGGGTAATGCAGAGCATATACAGCTTGTTACAAAACACCTCCAGTGGAGCCTGAGGTATCATCTTGTAGTCAAACACACTGATATTATCACAGTGAAGCATAGGAATGCTCACAGGAAGTGGGACAAATAAGGACTATAATAAAAAGTATCTTGTCAATTGAAGTGAGATTAGGTTGTAACTTTTCAAAAAGAAAAACTCTGTGTTTTGGAATCATATAGAAAAGACTATTTGTTTTCTAGTTTCACTTCAATATGCAGCATGAGTAAAATGAGAAAGGGTTGACATTTTCATACACACATGTTTGATAACCTCAGTCTGGCCTGATAGCCTTCTTTCCTCATCTATTATCCCCTCTCAAAATTCTCTTTGACTACCAATATTCATGATAACATGGGAGAAATATCAAAATCCTATTGGACATCCACTACTTAAAAATATACTGATATGATAAAGATGTTAATTCCACTTGTGATATGTGTTTATACATAAGGCAGTAAGTACTCGTAAGCCAAAATAATGTTACGCCTACATAGTTTAGCAAAGTTTTTGTAGATGTCCACTCAGATGCAACAGAGTCTTTAAAACCCTATAAACCATTAACATTATCCTGAATCCTAACTTTTAAAAAATATTATATAAGCTTTACATAAATGGGAACTAAGAACTGGCCATAACTCTGCTTGGTATCAGTCAGACTAGACCCAGAAAAAGATTCTTTTTTTGAGATGCTGTCAAATAATGGAAAGAACAGAGGCTTTTAAGTCAGAAGATGGGGTTCTGAGTGATGTCTCATTATCTACTAGTTGTGAGACCATGGCAAGTTACTTGACTTTTTTAAGATGTGGATTCCTCATCTATAAAGTAGAGTTAATAAAACTACCTTGAAGAGTCACAGTGAGGATTAGAAATAATAAACATAAAACACAAAGAAGAGTAACTGGAACACAAGATGAAAGTTATTATTTTTATTATGAGAAATTGGGGGAGAGGGAAAGGAGGAAGTTCTCCAGGCCTGAGAAGTGTATAAGAGGAAATAATTATTCAGATTGCTTTTATAAAGTTTCTGGGACAGGGCTAGAAAGATGGTAACAAAGCTCAAATATTTAAAATATAAGTACTTCAAATAATTTATTTGAATGATTTGTTATTTATAATAAAGTTATAAAAATTAAAGTGCTTTAAATTAAAATGTTTTGATTTTTATATATTCACACACTAAGCTAAGAGATGCATACACACCCTTCATATATACTCCCAGAACAAAAATATAGTGATTTTCTTTATATTTTCATTTGCAGAATACTTTATAACTTTTAAAAATGAGACCTTTAACTCTTAATATACCTTTACAGTTTGCAAAAAGCTAAGTAAAATGAAGAAAGAGAAGCTAGGGGAAAATATTCAATTTTCTGCCACAATTAAGAAAAAATACTTACTCAATTTTCTGCTGCAGCTGTTCAGAAAGCTTTTTGTTTTCTTCCTGTAGAGTATTCTTTTCATTCACTTAAATATAATGTGAAAAGAAAGCACAAATTATAGCTATAATAAGATGTATGTCAGGTTCTTTCAACAGTTGCAACAATCATGGAGAATTAGGATTTCAAATTCTAAGTCATGATGTTAGGGTTAATGCTACTGTTCAAAACTAATTTGTTACTAGGTAGTGATTATTACATCTCATGTTGTGCAAGTTCCACGTAAATGATTAACTGATAATTCTATGTAGTGCTTGTGGGCAAAAAAGAAAGAGTACCTCATGTACTGGGGAGTATAGTTTAATTATTCATACTGAGCACAAGAAAGCATTCCATCTGGTTACTCAGTCCTACTAATTTCAAACACCACCTATCTTGGAATAAATCTGATCATAAAATATAACACTGAGTATCAGTGTAATTTTTATAACATAAGCACACTTAAGTAAATTTTCCTCCTTAGTCATACTCTACGTTTCATTAATAATTATGGTATTAGTAACTTAAATATACCATTGAAGTAGTATCTCCTTGTTTGAATCTACCTTGACGAAATTTTCCTATCCATCCTTATTTATAAAGCAGAAACTCAGTTTTGGGCTATAATTTCTACTGCTGCCAGCACAAAATTATCAATCCTTGATATTATGTCACTGGTTAAGCATGTGTTTTACGAGGAGAAATATATCAAAGAAATCAAGTCAGAGTAAGTACAATTAACCTCTCAGAAAGAAAGTTAATCATACTCCAAAAATCTGTTAATAATTTAGTGGTTTACAAATCCAAACATATTTTCTTACACTGAGTAAATAAAAATTTGTTGACTATATATCAATACGTGAGGGTTACTAAACTACCTCCTGTGGAGGATCTGGAAAAAAACAAAACAAAACAAAAACCTGAAGATATGACAGTGACCTAGAGGAAAGTGTAGTCTAATGAGAGACAAGATATTATATAAACATATTTTTTAAAATTGAAAGTGACAAGGGCATTAGAGAGGTACAGATAAAACACTAAATGAAATTCCAAGGAGAAAAAATGAAATTCCAAGCAGAAAAAGGTTAGGTTGAGCTGTTGAAAAAATCAGGAAAGGATTCAAGAGGACAACTGAGCTGGACACAGAAAGAGAAATCCAAGAGCCTCCCATTCCACCACCCCAATCAACAACAAAAACAAAACAAATTGTGAGCTAAAACCCAAGCAGTGTAAGCAATCGGATACTGGTATCAGCACTGGTGGAGGGACTGAACTTGAGATTTCCAGTTTAAGCCTGAACTCCTGGAATGGAGCCAAAGTGATCTGAATTCACTTACCACTAGAGTCAGTAGAAAATAACTCATATATAGGTTCCCAAGTATTTCAGATAACAGAATTATATGATAATGAAATGTTTAAAGATTTAAAAGATGGAAGGCTCAAAACTAACATGATAAAAGTGATTACCAAAAATGAGTAGACAGACAAGATTGAGATAATTTGAGCATCAATAAAAATAATGAACATAAGTGAATGACACACACTGAATATATAAAATTACACGTCTATTATGCTCAAAAAAGAGAAAGCTCCATTCGTGTCAAAAGCAAAATGAAACATAACATATACAACACACAAAACCTCATTTGTCCTAGAGACTGTCATACAGAGTGAAGTAAGTCAGAAAGAGAAAAATAAATACCGCATGCTAACATATATATGGAATCTAAAAAAAAAAGGTTCTTCAGAACCTAGGGGCAAGACAGGAATAAATATGCAGACATAGAGAATGGACTTGAGGACGTGGGGAGGGGGAAGGGTAAGCTGGGACGAAGTGAGAGAGTGGCATGGTCTTATATACACCACCAAATATAAAATAGATAGCTAGTGGGAAGCAGCTGCATAGCACAGGGAGATCAGCTCAGTGCTTTGTGACCACCTAGAGGGGTGGGACAGGGAGGGTGGGAGGGAGAAGCAAGAGGGAGGAGATATGCGGATATATGTATAGCTGATTCACTTTGTTATAAAGCAGAAACTAACACACCATTGTAAAGCAATTATACTCCAATAAAGACGTTAAAAAAAAAACCTTATTTGTCACCATTTAGGTAACTATTATACAAGATATTACTCTGAAAACTGGCAATTAAAGGGAAAACATGAAGATGTATCATGCCTTTCAAGTAGGAACTACATCCCACGGTGACCAATAGCCCTAAACTGATGAGGGAGAATTCTTGTTTACAGAAGAATGCCAGCTGATAAAGAATAAGAATAACAGAAATGGAAAATTATCATTTTGTAGTCTGTAATTAGATAATTGATTCAGGCCAGAATCACAAATGGATATTAAAACCATTAAAGAAAGATTGAGGGAGAATTGTATTTTTGCAAGATTTCAAAGTATCACACATTCATCCTCCCAATTTAGACTACTTGGTGGTACTTGGGGGAAAATATAACTCTATAATGGAGAAAGGTGGCCACCAATCCCAGAGAGTGGAATAACCTGACAATATCTATATCCTAATATGATACAATATAAAGTAGACAATTTTACCTATAAAGTACTGCTGTCAAAAATGTTTAATCTGGACCTAATCAAGCCTTCAGATACAATTTCTATTTTATAGGAAATAAAGAAACAAGATAAAGAAAATGATGAGAAAAATCCAGAAGGTGGCATAATTTTAGGAAAACAGCCCTACTTCTTCAAGAAGTCAATGTCATAAAAGAAAAAAATAGGAAGGGAGCTTATTCCAGATTAAAAGACAAATGCAATGTGTGGTCTGTGATTGGCAGGTTTGAACAAAACGGTTGCAAACAGAGGAAGAGCTGTAGAAATATGAATATGGACCGGCTCTTAAACAATATTAGAGAAAATTATGGGTAATCTTTGGTAGGCAAGATAGTGGTACTGTGGTTAGGTATAAATTATCCAAGTATTTAGGGGGAAAATCTCCTGATGTATGTAATTGACATTAAAATATTTCAGTTCAAAAACAAATGAAGAAAATACAGCAAAATATGAACAACTGTTAAATCTATGTGATAGGTGTATGAGGGTTCCTTACTATTCTCCTTACTTTTCTATATTTTTAAGAAATTTCATTAAAAAAAAGACTACACAGACTTGAAAAAGAACCAAACAGAATTTTTAAAAATGAAAAATTTGGTTACTGAAATAAAATAACTCAGTTTAACAGAGCTGAAGAACTTAGTATAATAAGCAAGAAAGCTGAAGAAATTACCGAGAACGCAGCAGAGTGAAATGAGGGGACGAAAAATAAGAAAGAGATGTTAAGAGACCAAAGGATCGAATGACAAGGCCTCATCATAACCCCCAAATAAGGAGAATGGAGAAGACACAATATTTGAAGAGCTAGTAGCCGACAGTTTTACAGATATGATTAAAGAAGTGATTAAATAGATTTTGTAATGTATACTAAACAGACTTTTTTCTTAAAAACCTACTTGAAATTGCACTAAAACTACAGAATACCAAAAACTAAGGAAAAAATCTTAATAGTAGCCAGAGAAAAATAATTGTTATCCTGTAAAATAGCCTTATAAAAATAACGGTGAAATAAAAACATTGACAATAAAAACTGAGGGTTTAGAACCAACAAATATCCTCTAAAGGAACTTTTCAAGAATGAATCTCAGGACTTCCCTGGTGGTCCAGTGGTTATGACTCTGCACTTCCACTGCAGGGGGCGCAGGCTTGATCCCTACTTGGGGGAACTAAGACTCCGCATGCTGTGCAGTGTGGCATGGCCAAAAAAAAGAAAGATCAGAAAGGGTAATAATACCAGAAGAAAAGTGAGACGTAAAAAGCAATAATAAGCAAAGAAACTGCTGCACATGTAGTTAAGTCTTTTAAAAACTGTCTGAATAAGGTAATTTTTTTAAAAGTTTCTAACTTGCAGGGCTGAAAAAAAAATACAGGCCATAAACAGTATGTAAATGGAGAAGGAGATGATCAGAGTGAAAGTGTTTTAAAGTCCCTGTACTATTCAGAAAAGAGTATCTTTATATTTTAGGAAAGCATGGTAAAATTTCAAGGTTGATCAAAAAAATAGAAATAAAGAGTTTAAAAACAAAGTAAAGGATAAAATAAAGATGAAATAACAAGATAAATATCCTCAAAATGCAATACCTGGAAAAAGTAAGAACAAAAAAGAGAGGCAGGCCAGGGGTGGGGGGGAAGTAGCAACAATATAGAAACAACAAGAATTCATAAACATGAAGCCCTTAGTATTTTTATTCATAAAATAACTTTGTTTGGGATTTGACCTCAATGATTTTCCTGTTGCTCATTTTAATGTAAAATTAGTTTTCCTGAGCTTTTCAGTAATCACATTGGGGGTATTATTAGTGGTATTATTCTAAGACTATTGTGCTATAATATGAGATTAAAAAATGAGTAGT
Organism: Delphinapterus leucas; assembly: GCF_059928025.1. Lineage (NCBI taxonomy): Eukaryota > Metazoa > Chordata > Mammalia > Artiodactyla > Monodontidae > Delphinapterus > Delphinapterus leucas. The sequence goes on along the minus strand of NC_143142.1, from coordinate 39,426,701 downwards.
TAGGGGATATTTTAATTCTATCATCCCTGTGTCCTTGAGAACCATGATTCTCAGTGTGGAAGAAAGGGGATACAGATATTATTAGAAGAGGTTAGCAAAAGCTCTATAGTCTTGAATTTGAATTTTCAACATGAACTCATGAAGTATTTTATCTATCTGAAAATTAGACAAAGGATATTCAAACCATTCACCCAACAAGAAATGCACACTGAAGATCAAGTAAAAAGATACTTGACCTGAATAGTAATAAAGAGAATGCTAATATTAAAAAGGTATATCATTCTTTACCCACTGAACTGGATATTGTCAATTAATACATTTTTGCACAAAACTGAAGAGAATGTAGGGAAACTGAAATTCTCAAACACTCAAACAAAAAATTGACTTGTTCATCAATATGAGAATGGGTAAATAAATGGCATCTACACAATGCAGCCATTAAAAAGAATGCTGTCTTATTCCTCAATACCTAGGGTTTTTGCTTGTTGAGTTTTGGGCTATTTTTCAGACAGTTAAAGTTGCTAGAAATCTGACTATTAGACATGTAGACATTACTGCAGATTATTTCAAGTACTAATGGTAATATAATTGTGGATCGCAACTATATCTATTGAAATGTAATAGTTTTCTACTCATTGATAATCTTATATTCCTAAATAAACCACGCATGCATTCATTCATACACACCACAGAATCTATAGGTCTAAATATATAAACAAACATATAAACATGTAAAGACTTCTAATATATAGTCTAAAATAAAATAACATATGTCAGAACAAGAAGTATGATATGATCCCATTAAAAATTTAAAAGAGAAGATAGAGGAGGGGGTAAAATGAGGGAAAGAGACAAACAGAAAGATAGATAAATCTGGACCTGTAAAGATATTTATTATATACTTAATAGTAGTTACCTCTGGGAGCAGAATAAAACTATGTTCTTCTATCTTTTTTTAAAACAATCAGCATACATTCATATATTCTTGCTTGAGTAACCAGAGGACAGCAATATAATTAATAGAAAAAAAAAGTCAAAATACCAAATTAGTTTGGAAAAGAAGATAAATGTAAGAAAGTCCTACATAAAATGGTAAGTAGACTAAACTAAAAATGGTACACTTGTAATAGTGTGTCCAAAAAAATTGTGAAAATAAAAAAAAATACACCTTTGTAGAACACTAAATTGTCTGCTTTGTGTTTAAATTTACCAAATATAAATAGTTGAATTAATATGAAATAAAACCAAAGAAGCAAATATGGATATAACCAAAGAAAATTTGCTTCTTGTCTTATAGCTGGTGAGACTTTAAGGCCAACGAGGATAGTATCTGCACAACCTTTCTGTACCCTATTTCTTACTAATATAAGCATGAGATTAAATCTACAAAAAGGGAAAAAACAACATTTGAACTTTTGCCTAAATAAAGAAAAACATATGTAAACAATCCATCTGATTGTAACCAATTTAATAACAGGTTTTAACAATAGCATACTATGCTTTACATACTTAATAAATGAAGAAAGGAAACTCACTAAGCTCTGTGATAAGTTTAAGATTCTGCTGTCGAATATTTTCAAACTCTTGTTGTTTCTTCCGCATATGTTCTTCAGTTACTGCACAGCGATCACATAATCCTGCTCTTAATCTACAAAACAAAAACAAAACATTTTCAGAGTAGAACTTAAATGTTCTCATCAAAAAATAAAAAAATATGTGAGGTGATGGATATGTTAATTAACCAGATGGGTGGAAATCCTTTCACAATATATACATTTATCAAATCACCATGATAAATACTTTAAAAAAAATAATTTTGTCAATTATACCTCAATAAAACTGAAATTTAAAAAATTTTTTCAACTACTAAAAGATACTTATTCATATTTGAATTTCAAGCTTTTTACATTTTATGAAGAACTAAAGAATTTACTTGGAAAATACAGAGAAAATTAACTAGTTATTATACCTTTAACATATTCCCAAATAGGCTGAAATCATGCTACATCATTTTCTACAGACTGCAATTCTGTAAAAATCTGCCAATTTTAAACTCTATTCAAGGGAACTTATTTATTGAAGCTCCCTTGTTTTAATTTATTAGAGCCAAAATATGAACCCAGTCTCGTACCAATGGACAGAATTTTATCTTAAGCAAGCTTGCATCTGCTTAGCATAGCATATAACACATAATGAGTGTTCAACAACTAAATTTTAGTTGAATGAGTACTAAAGGTCAAAGAATACAAAGTTTAAAAAAAAGTAATGCTCTTTTCAGCATTAAAAAAAGACTCCAGTGTTAGTAGAAATTCACAGTGTACTATTTTTTAAAAAAATAAAAAAGATTACAAAATAGCTTTTACTAATTATTCGTGAGTGCTGAAGGGAAAAGGGAAATACATGTATTACACAGGAGGGGTGGGTGATGGAGAGAAAGGTGTATTTCAAAATGTTAATACAATTATCTTGTAGGTACCAGTAATACAGAAGATTTTCTTTTTAGTGTTTTGCTATATTTTTCAAAATTTCTCTAATTTCATTTTATATATATAACCAGGAAAAAATATGGTTGAAAAAAATGACACATATCCCACATTAGGAATTTAGAAAATATAAAATCTAAGATAATCATTTTAACTCAATGACCTAAGTCAATAAGGTACTAAGTACGTGAGTGTCTATGGAAGTCATAGCATGGTAGTACATGCCATGAATTTTAAAATAAGGCGACAAAACATGAAAACGATACAACTAAAACAAACAAAAAGAGCCTAGAGATTTTTATATAAAAGTAAAACTCATATCAACAGTGTTGATATGGATGTAAAAAATAAAGATTATAGATCATAGGTTGCATTAATAGGACTAAAATTTCTAGAATGAAGGAATAAAGCATTGGGCAACATGGTTTAATTGGAGTACATTCCAGAACAGGAATTAGGCCAATCAAGATCTAAGTAAAGATGACGAAGTGAACATCTGCATCTACTGTCGCTTCCTTCCCAAATCCCACTAAACTAGAGTAAAGATCTGTGTATATTTTTAAAGACACAAGACTATGAGAACTGGGAGAATGGGAAAGAAAAACAAACGAATTAAAAAGCAAGGAGCTGGCGGACAAATAGAAACTGACCTGAGAATGCTGAATCGTAGCCTAACAATGGGAGAAGTCTAGAACTCTTGTCCAAAATGGTAGCCACAAGCCACATGTGGCTATTTCAATTTAAATAAATTAAATTGAGAAAAGATAAAAAACTAGAAGATTATCCTAGAAGGTCCATCATATCAATAATAGGAGTTACAGAAAGAGCAACGTGGGGGCAGGTACAAAAAAACAGGAACAGAGGAACAAAAACGACTTGAGACATACAGAAAGCCAAACGACTAGCATAAATCCAACCATATCAATAACATTAATCATGAGTTGATTAAACACTCCAATCAAAAGGCAGAAACTGTCAGACAGGACAAAAAAAATAAGATCTAACTATATGCTGTCTACAGTATACACACTTTAGATCTGAAGATATAAATAGGCTGAAAGCAAAAGGATGGAAAAAGAAATGCTATGCAAACAAAAACCAAAAGAAAGCTGGTTATTAATTAATTAGTATCAAACAAAAGAGACTTTAAGGTAAAAGTGTTACTAGAGACAGTGAATTCTATAACAAAAGGGTCAATTTATTAGAGATATAACAATTAACATTTAACACGAAAGCCCCCAAATATGCAGAGCAAAAACTGACAGAATTGAAGAAAGAAATATATAAATTCGTCAATAACCGTTATAGACTTCCACTCTCAATAGTGGATAGAACAAGACAGACAGAAAATCAGCAGAGATATAGCAGACTTGAACACACTACCACCTAAACCTCTAGGTTTAGGAACATTCTCTAGGACAAACTATTTTCTAGGTCCCAAAACAAGTCTCAATAAGTTTAAAAGCACTGAAATTAGACAAAGTATGTTCTCTCACCACAATGGAATTAAATTAAAAATCAAAAAAGAAGGAAAATTCACAAATATGTGAATCTTAAAAACAATGTACTTCCAAATAAGCAATGAGTTAAAGAAGAAATCACAAGGGAAATTATAATAATAGGGCTGTAGCTGAGTGAGTGCCCCAGTCTAAAATCCTACCCAGGTCAAAGGATAGCTCCTCATTTTCTTATTGAAAAGTAAAGCTCCCATAACATATACAGAGTCCTCAGTTGACTTTCCTATTCATAGGAAAACTCCTGGGGGAGGGAGAATTGGGAATGGCTGGGGTAAAACAGATAGACAATTAAAAGCAGACTACATATACCATATGTAGTCTAATGCAGAAAATTCATTGCAGTCATACACTACTAAATACAGACAACCAAAGATCAATAGTGTATGAAACAAACCAGTAACATAAAAGAGCTAGTATCCCTGGAAAAATGAGAAGTGATGTTGACATAAAACAAGAAAAGGGTACACGTACACACACGTACATATAAATGATCAACAAACAATAAAAAGTTCTTGGATACTAAACATGTGATTACCAAAATAGCTTCAATAATAGGGTTGGAGAGTAAAATAGAAGAAATCTCCCAGAACATGGAAAAAAACAAGTAACAAAAACAAGACAAAAGATTGTAAAGGATCAGTTTATGACTAAGAAGTGCTCCAGAAAGAAAGAACCTATAAAAATGGAGAGAGGAAATAATAGACAAAAATAGTATCTTAAGAGATACTAGTCTTCAAGTTAACAGGATGACTGGACAGCACAATGAAGGAAACACACACACACACACACACACACACACACATACAAATTATGAAATTCAGAACTAGGATAAAAAGATCTTCCATTCCAGAAAGGGAAAACAATCTATTACCTATAAAGGAATGAACATTAGAATGACAGCTTTGGATGCTCACAGACAATGAGAAAATGTCTTCAAAGTTTTGAGGGAAAACTATTTTCAAGCTAGAATTTTATATCCAGTCAATATACCATCTAAATGCAATAGTAAAATAAAAACGTTTTCTCAGATATGCAAGACTCTTTGAAAATTTACTTCCTGTGCATTTTTAAGCAGTTACTTGTGGGTGAGCTATAAGGGAAAAAAAAAAAAAAAAAGGAAAAACAGGCCCGCATTTTTCCAACCATGTATATTAGTATATCTTCAAGGTCTAGAATAGTGCCTGGCACAAGACAGGAGCTCCATAAATATTTGTTGACTAACATGAGTTGAAAGAAGTAATGGAATTAATGTAGGGATCCAGTGAGAGAAATTCCAGAATTGCTGTTGTAGGACAGCCTAGAAAGTAAATGGTCCAAATTAGTACAGAAAGTTTTTCAGCCCAAGAAGTATGTCTTCAAGAAAAAGAACAAAAAAGATTATAATCAAATAGAATAACAGGCATTAAATAATATTAATGACATGATGAGGAAAACACTTCTTATCTCAATAAGAAAAAAGGTAGTTAGAAATTATTAAAACAACAAAGCAAACTTATACAAGTACGTTGTTATCATAATACAGTTATAGGGTGACTTGAGCAACTGATTTGGGACAGAGTAGAAAAGAATCTATTTGACCTGGACATTAGAAACACTCTCCTTGAGTGGCACAGGGGTCATGACAATGGATCTATAGAGAAGGAAATGAATCCTGGCTCAGCAGTGAATAGTCAATAAATAAACATTGTTCATTATTTTCCAACTTCTACAATCAACTTGTAAACAAAATACAAGGGACTGAAATCTGGTAACAGAAAAGAACATAGCAACTATCAACTTTGTCAATATTTATTGGTTCCGCTAACACAAGGCAGAAGGTAGCAAGAGAGGAAGAGTGATGCAGGTAAGGGTGAAAGCATCAGTATCCTCCTGTGATACAGAGGTGAGTTCAGGGAGACTGTTCAGACCTCTCTCTCTAAAATATCTTTATGTAAATATGTATATCTGCATAAATGTATGTATTAAGGTCCAAAAAGAAAACAGCACTAAAATAACTTCAAAAATAGGTGAGGGAGGGAAAAATTATTCCTCTTCATAGCAAGAAGTAAACAACTATTGTCTCAAGTTGATAAATCAAGTGTTGAAGTGAAAATACATCATTTAGAACTTTGGAGAACTAAAACCTGGGACAGGCATGGGTGGGAAAGAGTGGAACAGGAAACTATTGGTTGATGATAACTATACAACTTTATAATGTACATGTATTACTTGAATAAAAATTATAAAAGGAAAAACGTAAAATCAGCTAAATAGTACGTTATACTCCTTTTTCGTCATAGCATTTTTTTTTTTTTTTGCGGTACATGGGCCTCTCACTGTTGTGGCCTCTCCCATTGCGGAGCACAGGCTCCGGACGTGCAGGCTCAGCGGCCATGGCTCACGGGCCCAGCCACTCCACAGCATGTGGGATCCTCCTGGACCGGGGCACGAATCCGTGTCCCCTGCATCGGCAGGCGGACTCTCAACCACTGCGCCACCAGGGAAGCCCCGTCATAGCATTTTAATTTAATAGAAATATATTCTAGTAAACTTTACATAAAATTTTTTTGAGAACTGAGGTACTAAGGATGTACACCTTCTTATCTTTCTGCTGTAACACTTAATGTTTTCAGACTTTCAAGCATTTCCAAAGCTAATAGTAAAGTCTATTTATGCCTTTAAAATTCCAAAGGAAATAAGAATAAAGTTCTCTCTAAACTATTCCAAAACCAAGACATTGTTAAACTGTTATAAAAAGAAACTCAATTTTAACTATTGGTTTAAAATACTTCACATTTCACTTTTATATTTCTCTTTTAAGATCTATTCAAATTAATAGCTTGAGATTCATGCAATAAACATTCAAATAGTTGACCTGATTGTGGTAAATAACTTATACACAGAACTACTAAGCTAGAGAGGCCAAAAAGAGCACTGACACTGAAAGGTCACTGAAAAACACTGAAGGAGTTAAATGGCATTAATCAATCCTAATTAAGTATTCAAATGTCACCCTACCACTTTTTCATTGAAAACTGAACACCTTATTGTTTCCAAGAAATCAACTCTGATATATTAAAATGTCATAAGATATCATGTTAGACAACCTCTTGAAACCCTTAGTTTCCAAGTTTAAAAATGCCACTGGTATAAACAGTTATAAAATGAAACAATATTCCCTAACTTGTTTATTACATCTAGTTTTCTCCGGTTAACTGCCACTCTTGATAATACCTGTGAAAAAGAGTCAACTCTTGATTGTTCACTGATCCTAGCTTAAATTTAAATGAATATGAGAAAACAGGCTAGCTCCTATTCCATCAGCAGGATTCTGTTTTCCTCTTGCCTATCTTCAACTGCTGCTGTCAGAGAAAGAAAAAACAACCTCAATTTCACAGGAGAATGCAATTTCAGTAGCTATAAGCAGGTAAAAGGGAAAGAAGAGTAATTCTACTTGTAAGGGCTGAAAGTATCATTCATTCTGAGTTATACTCCAGCCTGTTCACAGAGATGAAGAAAGAAAAGATTTCAGTTTTCAGTTAAAACTTACCAGATAAACAAGTATGCTCAACTGTTTGCTATACCCTAAAAAGATTTCCTCAAACTTACTCATTTTCATTCAAAAGGGTTTTACTAAACACCTACAGTGAGTACTGTAAGTGCTAAAATACAACAGTGGCCAAGATAATGTCACTTCTTTAAAAGAGTTTACAGTGTACTAAAAAAAGAAAGACAATAAAAAGTAATTACAATAAAGTATGATTCACAACATTAAAGTGGAAATACACGGTACTATGAAACCACAGAGCACAACTAAGTCGAGTCTAGGAAGTCTGGGAAGGTCTCCTGAAGAATACATTTAAATTCAAATCCATAAGTAAGAAGAGTTAGCAAGACAAAAGAAGACATTTGGTCAGTATTTCAAAAATAAAGAACCACAAATCCTCTGATTATGAGTACCAATTTTCCCTTTTAACAACAGTTGAAATATGAGTTTCCTAATATTGACAAAAATACTTTTAAAAATATTAAAATCTATCAGACAACTATGGTTTAACTGCTTTGTTCAGATTTTTCTTTTTTAAATGCCTTCTATCCAGTACAGTGACTGTTCTTTAGATTAAGGAAATACTTTAGTTTCTTGAGGGAACTGTAAATAGTAATGTAATAACAGTACTAGTAAAACACAAACAAGCCACATTAAATTAGAACTTTTTATTATCTAAGTTATCTTTACTGAATAATTCCTTTCATCTAAACATCTCCTGATGTTTTCATAATGTGAGCATAAGAAATAATCACTTCAACTTATGAAGGGTAAACAGCAAGTTGCAGAATTACCATTTAGAAATTTAAACAAAATATATGTTGCTTTTAAAAGGTCTCAGCAAAACATTAATTTTTATAGATATTTAAAGCTTGCTCTAGGATTATCATTCTTACATATGACAAAATTAAAGTAAAATTTTAAGTAAGGCAGAACTTTACTAAATGTTACCTACTTTGACATTTAAAGGCAGGATTTAGTTAGTAGCAATTTAAAAGAAAAATAACCAAAAACAAGCAAAACAACCTTCCAAGAAAACAAGACTAGATAATAGGCAATGTTGAAGACTTAATATTACAGAGTACTTGTTTTGGTAACTTTATATCAAGCATAAATACTTTGAGATAATCAGTTAAGTTGTAATTCATTTAAACGTTTATAAAATTAAGACAACACACAGACAAGGCATCGTCAAACAGTAGAAATTGGGAAGTTTGAGGGGCAAATTTAACCTAATTATCCATTAACTATGTGATCCTGGGAAAGTTTCTTAACTCTTTGTCAGCATAGTTTCCTCATTTGTAAAACAGATTTATCATCTACCGCACAGTGTTAAGGTGAAGATTAAGTGCTGGAAGGATGGGTATAACGTGAGCCCTCACAACTAGCAGATCCTACATTAAAAAAATGATTAGATCTACATTGTTCTTGGTTTCATTAAATGAAGCTTCATAAAATGAGGGACAAATCTTAAAGTAATCCCAGAAGGAAATTTCAGATTTAAAGAAAGGAAAGAAAAAGCGTGTAAATAAAGAAATGAGCTACACTCCTTGTCCCACCCCCAGATTAATACCATGTAATGAATTATAGGCCCACCTACCTAAAAATGTAAAGGTGAACAGAATGAAAGGCAAGAGAACATTTAGGGTAAGAAACAGCACAGAAGTGTGACATCCACCTGAAATTAGTGAAAATAGATGATAAAAAGAAAATCTACTTTTTAAAAACTGCAGAATAAAAATGATAATTTTAACAAATATATTAACCGAATAAAGGATGGTAATTTAGAAAATACTTCAATGGGAAGGGTAGGGGCACACATCCACTAACATTTCTTCTCAGAATGAGCCTGGAGAAGAAAAATTCACTTAAGAAGAGAAGCACAAGATGCAAAGAATAAAAGAACAGCCAAAACTTTAAATCATAAAGTGAAGAAATGTTCTGAAGATATTAGAAAGGAGTGTCTTCAAGCGCTAAGATGAAGAACACTATGTCTTGGGGATGAAATGGAGAGCGAACTGTATGAAGCCAATTCGTGTAAAACATAATGAAAACCTTGTGATTTTTTTTCAGTGTACTGAGTCCTAAATAACTTGCTAATGATCAACTAAACAGAAAGGATGCTGGAAATAAACACAATCAGTCTTTGAGTGTGGCAACCATGAAAACGTATCTCCTATTGTGGGAAGTAAAATCACCGGCTCCAGCTGTTGTGCTCTGAAATCCTTCACCGGCCAGACAGGTGAACATACCAGGCATCCCACAGTGAGAAGCCAGCCAATGAATGAGTAGAGCAGGGATACCATGGCTCCAGAACTCCCCATTGGCCTTGCCAAAGCTTTCTTAAAACTGCAGTGCAGTCTAAGACCTTCCTTTTTCTCTCTTTTTCAAAAGGGTTAGATGCATGGACATCTCACAGCTCTCCCAGTCACCTCCAGCTCCTTCTTCATTTACCTTACAGGTGTGTTTCCCCCCAAAATCTCTTGAATATCTAATGTCATCCTGATGTTTGCTTTCTTAGAGAACTCAGACTTAAAATTTTCTATCCTTGGGAATCACTGAACAGAAAGAAAGTTCCTAATCTCTTGCCGTTACTACTATTATTATATGGAAGGAAGAACCTCATCGCTTGTAGAAAGTAGTGGAGCAGTAGAGATGAGAGAAAAAATATGGTGAAGTAAGAGAAGGAAGTGCTTCAATCACTGGAGAGTTAAAGGCTGAGAAAGATATGCTCTCCACCCTTCCTGCTCAATCCTGTACTACATATCCAGAGAAAATAGAAGGAAAGGCTGCACCACACTGCAGGAAGAGTAATTGATGATTTCCTCTTTGATCCTGGACTAGGGAAGAGTGAGACGGACAGATGGCTTTCTAGTTTCCAGATATCTCAGCTTGAGAGAGGGACTAGTCTGGCTGTGTGTAGAGTACAGACTAGAGCACTAGAGGTTGGAATCATATTCACCAAACAGGAGGGATATTGTAAGACTTTTTAAGCTTCCATTATGTATTTTTACTTGCATTATCTCATTTAACGTTCAAAACGGCCCTGTGAAGAAGGTATTGTTAGTGTCACGCCATATGTTCTTGGCTTTTCTCCTACTCTGCTAATTCCTTTCTCAATCTTTTTTGCTGGCTGGTCCTTATTTTTCATTAAACCTTAATTAGTATGCCCAAGGATTCAGCCCTGAGCCTTCTTCTATTCTTTTCCTATACTTTTAAAGATGTCCTTAGGAGATCTTATCAAGTCCCAAGATTTTAAATGCTGTTTATATACAGTTGATCATTTTCAAATTTGTTTCTCTAGCTCTAACCTCTCCCGTTAGTTCCAGACTCACATATGCAACTAACTGCTCGACATCTACATTTGGATATAACAGATGCTGTCAGTACCTGCTCGTATCCCTTTGGCATTCCCCTGCTTAAACTCTCCAATGGCTTCCCAATGTAATTAAAATCCAAATTTTCTGATGTCCCTACAGAATTTAGTTACTTCCCACCTTTCCAATATTATCTATCATTCATCCTCTTACTCATTTAGAATCACAGTGGATGTCCTACTCCTCAAATATTTCAAAATCTATTTCCACCATAGGCTTTTGCATTTGTCCTCTTCTTATCTTCAGTTCTTCAAGTGACGGCTCTTTTTTGTATCACTCAGGTCTCAGTTCTAATGGCACCTCCTCAGAAAGGTCATCCCTGACATCCATCAGTAGCCCTTCATTTCCCAATGCTTGTAGTCACTCAATTACATAATTCATTTTTATTTCTTCTTCAGCTCTTGTAATCTGAAATCATCTTATTTGCAGGCCCACTCCCAATCTTTGAAAATTAAGTATCAGCTCCATGACATACTAAGGATAGTATTCCTAGCCCCTAGAACAACACCTGGAACATAGTAAGTACTCAACTATTAATTGTTGAATTCAATTAAGGAGATAGTGTGAAGTTGGAATTCAGATTCATATCTATGATTCTAAAGCATATGGGGCCTTTTCCCACAACAGGCTGCCTATTCCAGTAAATGTGCATCCACTGAGATAGCAGTCATGGAAGAAAGAGTACTCAACTTTAGTTTGCATCATGCAGAATATTAGATTATTCCACCACTAAGACACAGTGGCGAATTCAAACCACCAGCCTTCCTGTAACATATACAAAAATGAAAATAATGGAAAAATATTAACTAGAAATAAAAAAAGCAAGAAACATAGTTTGCTATAAATAGTTCAAGTTCCTAAATAGCACTTACAGTTCAGACAAGGGAAAACAGCAAAATCTGAAAGCCTTTTCTAATGTAGAGTGTTAACCTCAAAGGAGTGGGAAAGAAAAAAGTCTGTATATGAGGTGAAGTAATAGGCATTATCTTGGGAATACTCAGTAAAAAGAATCCCTAGATGCTTGAAAGTGGAGAAATATGCAAGGAAGAAAAGAGAATGGCAGGAGTAAGAAAATAAGACAGGAATAGGGCTTCCCTAGTGGTGTAGTGGTTAAGAATCCGCCTGCCAATGCAGGGGATGCGGGTTCGAGCCCTGGTCCGGGAGGATCCCACATGCCGCAGAGCAGCTAAGCGTGCGCCCTAGAGCCCGTGAGCCACGAATACTGAGTCCGCGTGCTGCAACTACTGAAGCCCGCGTACCTAGAGCCCGTGCTCTGCCACAAGAGAAGCCACTGCAACGAGAAGCCTGTGCACCGCAACTAACAGTAGCCCCTGCTCGCCGCAACTAGAGAAAGCCTGCGCGCAGCAACAAAGACCCAACACAGCCCAAAATAAACAAATAAAATAAATAAACTAAAAAAAAAAGAAGACAGGAACAGAATTGTGAAGCAGTTTCCACCTATTTAGAAGTAAAAATGGAATGGAAGCATCAAATGCATTAGAACACTGCTACTCTTGAGCTTGTCCTACAACAAATACCAGATAAAGAAACATCATTTAAAGGGTAAATTGATGTGATTGCTGTAATTAATGAAAAAACAAACCTGTAAGTTTGTTTTAATTTCATAAAGTATTTATCCAAAGTTGACACAGAGTTGGAAAAAAGATCACTTTAAGTCTCAGAACTGATTACAAATGAAAACCAATGTATACTCTCTATTAAGAGGGAAATCACCTCTTACACAAGAAGACCCAAGAACCAGACTCACCGATCTTCTAAAACTTTAATGGTTTCATGAAGAACTTTCTGTTGCTCTCTCAGCTGTTGATTTTTGGTGAAGAATTCTTCTAGTCTCTGTGCATCTCTAAAAGTCAAGAAATAAGTCATTTTTTTTTAATGGAAAAATACTCTAACAAGACTATTCTGTCATTAAGAACTCCAAAGCATGATCTCACCACTTACATATTATGAATTCGTTGTATCAAAACAAACAACTTAGAAGGTGAGGTTTGAATATCTTGTTAATCAGAGTTCAAATTATACTAGAATTTGCTCTGCAGTATTTTTATGTTCTACAGAAGTATCTTCGTAAGCACCAGGTATTCATTATACAATGCTGGAACACAGATGAAGGAGTAAATTCTGATGCCACCACTGACTCAACATTGTCAAAATTGCTATTAAAATGTACACTTACTGTTTTTTTTAATTATTTTATCTACATTCAATAATGTAAATAGGTAACTCCACTCATATCATTCCTATTCCAATTATGAGGGATTTGTACTTTCTATTTTACTAATTTTTGTGTTGCTTAAACTTTTACCTGGTATTACTTTTAAGCCAGGGTTTACTGTGAAGTAGAAGTACACAAACCCTACATCCTGAAGCCTAGGTTTGAATCTCAGCTGTCACGTAACAGCTGTGTGAGCTGGTGCAAGTAACCTAAACTCTCTGTGCCCCAAAAAATGTGGATACATTAGTAGTATCTACTTCATGAGACATTTGCAAGGACTAAGTACTAATGAATATACAGCATACAGAACAGTACTGGCACACAGTAAGTTCTATTTAAGTATTTACCATTTTGATTTTAGTCAGGAAAAAAGAAAGACACCTAAAATTTTCTTCTAGTAAACTACCTGGTTACTTTCCAAGGTTGTGCCATATTTTACCTCTCCATCATTATACTTCAAACAATCACATATATAAAGTATGCATATATTTTAATTCTATGAAAACCCATTAGAAATTGAATCAGGATTCTCTGTGTCATCTGGAATCTGAAAATATAGGATAATACCACGGTTCAAATATCTTCTCCCAGCCCTCTCAAGGGTCTGAAATATCAAATCAAATAAAGGAGACAAACCAGTCTGCCAGAAAAAGGAGATGTCCAAATGACTGTGTCAAAATTGCTAAAACGTAGAATGTAATATCACTGGCAACAAAACAGACGAGCAAAACAACTAAGTCAAAATGTCAGATACCAATATGAGGGTACTTCTTATATACTGATTGAATATTTGATATTGAATGAAAAGCCAATACATCTAAGAATGGCCTCCTGCTATACAACAAATATTGTTCTGGTAGCATATGTATATATATATATGAAATTTTGGAAGTAATAGATAGCTGAAGCTAATAATAAAAAAATTTTCTAATACTTCTAGAAAATGTATTTAATTCAGAAGCAGCACTAGGTTTTCACTGATCCTATTTTGGGAGTATTCAACATTTCTATTGATACATGTGTAATTTTGTAAATGAATCTGTGTAAGAGAGGAGCATTAGTCATGTGCAGAGACAACTATCATCAAAACACAAGTCTGAAGCAATTAAGTGACAGACAAGTATAGTGCAGTTACTGATTTCTTTTCTAATTGCTTCTTCCAGGTGGGAATCCCTAGGACTGAGATACCCTCACAAATAAAGCTGTTCTAACAATATAGAGACCAGACATCCTGTTACTGTACCCTGACTGTCTATCATAAAATATACTTGAAAAGGAGAGTTATGGTCATACAGGCAAATCTGAGTTCTTGGTCCCACAATGCAATGACCTATCCTTCTACAAAATAAAGCATCCCTTTAATTCTCTGATTACTCAGGGGATTTAGTTACTTACCCATGCTTCCAAAATGTGTAACCCCAAGCTACCTAAGGTAGGCAGGTACAGAGTAACTACAATATATATTAAAAGGTTGCTAAGAGGATCAAATGACTGAGAACTATACAGTGAAGTAAACCATTATCATCACCTACTGAACAACCAGCTGTGTTTCCACTCTTTAAGATTCAGAAATGTTTTAGGTGATTTTTGATAAAGTAATATTCAACAGTCATTTACAAATTAAAGGTTTTTCATGTGGTTGTTTGGTTAGAGGTATGGAGAAATACATTTTGTATAAAAAGTCTCAGTTAAAAAAAAGTACATTTGTTATAAGCAAATCTAGATCTTTTTAAAAAATTTTTAATTTATTTTTATTGTTTTTGGCTGCATCAGGTCTTAGTTGTGGCACGTGGGCTCTCTAGTTGTGGTGTGTGGGCTCAGTAGCTGTGGTGCGCGAGCTTAGTTGCCCCACGGCATGTGGGATCTTAGTTCCCTGACCAGGGATCGAACCTGCGTCCCCCACATTGGAAGGCGGATTCTTAACCACTGGATCACCAGGAAGGCCCTAGATCATTTCTAACTATGCCTAATCATTCAATCTGCAGGAAAATGATTCTGATTCTAGCCAAGAGGAAATACTATTCTACAGCTATAAATCTATCATTTAAAATAGTAACATTTTAGAAAATAAAATTACTAGGTCTACAAGAAGGATCCATTTTTAATAAAACTAAATTCCTTCAAAAACATTTAGTGAATGTAGTTTAAAATATAAAATCAAATAGCAAACACAATGTTTCTAAAAACTGACCAACACTTTGATTCTAAAGGATGTCATTCTAATCAATGGTTGTTAATCTAGGATTTACAAGGTCATTTACTTCCAACACTGAACCAAGGTACAATATAAAGAGCTCACTGTCTAACTACTGATCAACTCCAAAATATTATACTTTGGGTATTATAATGGTAAGAGGGAACAAGACTTCCTATACAGTATTATTATATATAAAAGAGGAGACTTGTAGAATAACTCCAACAAACAGTAATTAGCTATTTAGTGTAGTGTGTGTTATATCAGCATACCAAGTCACTGATAGTACATACTCATCTTCTGATTAACAATGCTTGTAGCCACCATCACTAGCTGGGCTATAAGCAAAGGTGAAGATGAAAACAATAGAATACGTGTATTTCATAATTTTTAATCTCAAACCACTCAAAAACAATTTCACCACTGAGGAAAAGCCTCCTTATCAACAATATATTTGCTTTTTCACTTAATCCTAGAATACATATAAAGTAGTGTCAGAATTAGTGTAAGCCAATCATGTTAATTCAATTCTCTTTGCCAGTTATTATTTAGGAATGAACATTGTCAATGAGTTAGAGGAAGTCTGCTGGGGGCTGCTTCTGACAAACCTTTATAATTAGTAAAAATAAAAGGACACAAAGATGTTGTGCAAGTGATAACTAGAATGATGACGGCCAGCTTGACATACTGAAGTGAATCAAGACTAACAGGGCAAGTCTGAACACTAAAGATGGCAGAGAAGAAAGATAGAAGTAAGTGACAACCAGTCCTAGAATCTCCGTACTTTGGGCCTTCTATGTGAAAGGATACATCTTCTTTACCATAAAAGTCCCTTCTGGTGTTTTTTTGGTCTCACAGTAAGAAAATATGATAAACTAATAAGATATACATCCTAAATTTAAATGTTTAAAATGACACCTTTAAGGTAGGAACAGGTACATTTTCAACAGGCAAAGCATTTAAAAGTGTCAGTAATTAAGAATCATAAAATTATTCTTCAAAAAAACTGTTTTAAAAATTTATGATTTCTCATTTCTGTATCTAGGTCATCTTCCAAACATGACTTTACAGGTGTAATGGAAAACTTCACAATTTCTATTTTCAGATTATAATAGCAAAAATAGTGAGGTGTATTTTGATGAGTGGTTGGTAACTCCAGCTTCTGGTTACAGTCTTGGAAGCTTTAGAATATGAAGGAACTGAGACCTATTGGTATATACTGTAAAGCAAATGCAGTTATTATTGGTCACAATGATATTAATTTTTGTTATGAGTAATAACATTCTATTATGCCATCTGTTTCAGATTCCTGAATGCGGAAGGTCTAAAGAACCACGAGTAAAATCTGCTCCTGACTTAGAAAATCAGATCTGATTCTGGGCTTAATAACCAAAACAATACAGGGGAACTGCTGGTAATTTCAAATTAGTTAAAAGGGGTCTCAGAATATCCATTTAGTTCCCATTTCTTATATGAGTTAGAAATCCCAGACTTATTCTGCTCCCCATCTTGTAGTATCTTAAATTCCAGGTATCAATCATAGTTGAGAAAAAAATGCCATTAACAGATCAAAATGGTTTATAGATCAGTTTCCATCTTAATAAATATTTTAAGGAAAAAGATTATACACATATTAAAATTATGTTAAAATATAAATATATGCAAATATTAACTAAGATTATACTCAAAATTATTCTTTTTCCTTTAGAATTTTGAATAACTCGCTGTCAACTACACAAGGTCCACACTAAGTAAAGCGAACTTCCTTATAAATAAAACACTGAATTCAAATAGGACATCAATATCAATTACTTTATAAATAGGACATCAGTGTTATATATGCTGATACTTACAAAATTCGTTCCTTTTTCAGTTTGGTTACTTTTACTTGTAAACCTGAAAAAGAAAAAAATCCTCAGTATTTTATTTATACATTTTATCATTTCAAAAGCAGTTAATCTAAGTTTCTTTATGAATCTAATGCTACACTATTAAGTTACTTGAGCCTGGCCTCTGAACAATGAGCCACGTCCCATTAGTTTGAAAAGTGTATTTCCCTCACTTGCACCCTTAGGTCACAAAAGAGTATTTGCAACATTATTGCTCTTAGTCTATTGTATGACAGCCAAATAGAATGAAATTTTCTCCACCTAAAGTGAGTTACTTCCCAATAGCATGGGCAAGCATATAATTAGAAGTTCACTATAAATGAAGGTTTATGTTCTGGCATAGCCTATGTATTTTGATAACAGCAATAGTGCTTATGTAGGCTCAAATCTTCTGGGATTAAAACAGATTGTGTCAGGAAGTCCGGGACTAGGAACACAATTGCTTACAAAAAAGTACTTAACATAAGGCAGTACTGTTTTTAGCTCAAGATATGTATTACATGTGTTATATGTATTTTTAATTTTAATTGAGTCCAATACAAAATAGAAGACCACTGCCTATGGGACTTGGGTAATTACTGTTAAGAAAGCAGGCTGATGAGCATTGAGACTGCAAGAAAGGACATAAAATAAGAGTGACATTCCTCAGTCTCGGAAACAATAATTAAAAGGAGAAAAACAGCCATTAAACAAACATGAAAATATATCCAACACCACTAGCAATATAAATCCAAACCCAAAAGATTACTTAGCAAAATTATAAAAATTATAATACCCAGTGTTGATAAAAGTGTTGTAAAACTACACTGCCATGCTTTGCAGGAGGTATTATAAATTAGCACAATTCTTTTGGAAAGCAAGCTAGAGATATATAACAGGACTCTCTTTCATCAATATCCCACATCTTGGATTCTAACCTAAATAATCCAGATTCTAACCTAAATAATCCAAACTATAGAGAAACTCATAGTCACAAAGAATATTGAACAATGTATTGAAATATAAAATGCTTAAAATAGGGATGAGTTTAAGTAAAGTATGATGTAACCACTAGACAGAATGATACACAGCTATTAAAATCATTAAGTAAAAAAGAATAAGTCTATTTAGCAACACTAAACTATTTGGTTCTCTATTTTCTCTATGCTATTTTCTGCAATGTGATTATTAAAAGGGGGGAAAAACTTCTGTGTTTACATTTTCAGATTCCTAAACCAATTTTTTTACTATTCTACAATTTTCCCACTTGTGGATATTATATTCACTTTTAAAAATAGTGCCTAGAAAGTTTAAAAATTCTATATCTACTTAAGAATTTCTTTTATTTGGGGCATAGTTAATCCCCAATAAATGGTTATTAGTTAACTAATTTCTGAAAAATTAAACATTGACTGTCTTTGGTAGTTTATGGATTCTAATAAGCTATACATTTAGAAAATCTTTCCATATAATTTGTATAGAAACATTAATAAATTTGTCACTTCTAAGAACAGGATTTTTTATTATCTGTCTGAACAACATTATTTAGCTAAGTAAGAGTTTTAGAAAACAGACCTATACATTTCTCCACAATCTCCCCCGCCCTGGTGCTGACTAGGGATGAAATTAAAAGTCATACAGATACTAATGGGGAAGTCACCTTTTCTTACTGCCCAAGAGGTAAGGATTTAATGCTAGGAAATCCAGTTATTATGGAAAAATAAAGGCCCTGGAGAATTTTTTAGTTATACTTCTGCCCTATATCTCAAATTTCACCTCTAGGAAATGTCCAACTGATATGATACATTTACCCTCATTTCTATGGCCTATAATTTGAATAAATAAAATGTTATGAATAAACCTGTAATCAAATGTTCACAGCAGCTTTATTCATAACAGCCAAAAACAGAAACAACCCAAATATCCTTCAGTGAGTGAACTGTTAAAAAAAACAAAACGAAACAAAACTGCAGTACATCCTTGTACCACATGTACTACTCAGCAATAGAAAGGAAAGAAGTATTAAAATATGCAACAACCTGGATGGACTACAAGGGAATTATGCTGAGTTGGAAAAAAAAAAAGCCAACCCAAAAAGTACACCCTATGTGATTCCACATACATAACATTCTTAAAATGACAAAATTATAGAGCTGGAGAACAGATTATGGGTGGCCAGGAGCTGGAGGGGTTGGGGTGGGAGGAAGGTGGTTGGGGACTTAGCATTAGGGACCCTTGGTAATCCAGGGATCTACACGTTAGTGAATTAAAACACACACACAAATGAGGGCATGGAAAAGTAGCAGAATCTAAATAAGATTGATAAATTGTATAAATGTCAATTTCTAAGTTGTGCTATTATACTATAGTTATACAAGATGTTACCACTGGGGTGAACTGGGTAAAGGGTATATACTACAGTGTGAATCTACAATAAGCTCAAAATGAAAAGCTAAAAAAAAAAATTATGGAAAAATATTTACCCTAAGAGTTGGAATACTGTTAAAATGTAAATTATTATAATAAAGGGAAACATTAGTTTTTCACTGTTTAAAATAAAAACTGGTGTGATCTTTTGATTTTTAAAAAAATCTTTTCCATCTGTCAAGTTCGTAGCTGGAGAAGCTTCCTTCTTTTTCAGGTAATGATGACAAACTCACAAGACCTTGAAAGTACTTAGTAAAGCATCAAATCATTCTTGAAGAATTAAGAAAAGAACTTGTGACCCTACTAGGCCAAAGACTAGAGTCAGCAGTTTTTCACTCTTTTACCCTTCCCAAAGTGTGTGAAAATTTACTTGCTTTTAGATTTTCTTGTTTTTTAATTTTGGCCGACTCTAAAACTCAGGTCCGCCTTTAGAAGTGAAAAGTGCACCCAAGATGAAATGGATTATTGCCATAAACCATTTTAAGAAAAGAAACAATGAGACAGAAAATCCTTATAAACTTCAAAAGAAAATTCTTGGGAAATATGGAAAGACTACTCTTTTATCTTGTAAGCATTCAACACCTGTGAGGCATTTGTTCTGTCATGCAGATCAGCCCTGAAACAGGTTTATGTGTGTATGTGTATGTATGTGTGTTTAAATTTTAGCATTTGCCATTCATCAAGTCAATTAGGCATCCACAATTAGAACCCCTATAAAGTGTGCTTTAATCCTGCTCCACACCCATCGGAAGGAATGAGGCTATACAACAATGCAGCTCCTGTATGAACAGGTAGTCTGTTCAAAAAAGTATTTAGGATTGTAACACTGGCAACCTGAGACACCTAATGAGGAAACAGCGCTCAAAAGACCAAAAGCGCTGCACTACAATTAACCTTATAACGTGTATGTGAATTTTCAAAGAAATGAACAATTAAGGGCCCATATGTGTAGTCACGAACATAATACAAGAAACAAATTTAAATAAGAATTCAGAAATAAGCCAAGAATTCAATTTGTTATAAACAAAATAAAAATCATTGCTATGTTAATTTTTACTCATTCTCGTTTGCTACCCAGAATAAACCATATATGTATGTACTGTCACTCTAAAACAAGTTATTTATGGTTCTGAATTATAAATTATAAGCCTAATAACACTTCTTGATAAATAGTGGCTTTATATATAGCTCAAAGAATTAAGCTTCTACCAAAAACACAACTACTAGTATTTCTGTAACTGCCTAATCAATTATTTCAACTTCAAAGTAAAGACACTTGTCTTTATGAGATGCAGCCATATTTAAGGTGTGCTTAGTTTACTCTTAAGATTTAATGATCTCAAAATGGGTAAATTAATTTTTTGTGGATATTATCGAATTTATGTTAACACAAATGGAAAATAACATGAGAGTTAATGATAGTACTTTTTTATTGAATTATAAATGATGTATAATATTGTTACAGGTGTACAATATAGTGATTCCCAATTTTTAAAGGTTACACTCCATTTATAGTTGTTATAAAATATTGGCTATATTTCCCGTGTTGTACAATATATCCTTTTGTTTTTGTTTTTGGCCGCACTGTGCGGCATGTGGGATCTCCGTTACTGGACGAGGGATCGAACCCAAGTCCCATGCAATGGGAGTGCGGAGTCTTAACCACTGCTGGGTTAACGGACTGCTGCGGAAGTCCCTATCCTTGTAGCTTATTTTATACCTAATAGTTTATACCTATTAATCTCCTACCCTATATTGCCCCCCACTTCCCTCTCCCCACTGATAACCACTAGTTTGTTCTCTGTATCTGAGTCTGAGTGAGTCTGCTTCTTTTTTGTTATATTTACTAGTTTGTTGTATTTTTTAGATTCCACATATAAGTGACATCATACAGTATTTGTCTTTCTCTATTTCACTTGGCATAATACCCTCTAAGTCCACCCATGTTACTGCAAATGGCAAAATTTCTTTTTTATGGCTGAGTAGTATTCCATTTTTTTTTTTTTTTAATGGCTGAGTACATATACACACCACATCTTTATCCATTCATCTGCTGATGAACACTTGGGTTGCTTCCATAACTTGGCAATTGCAAATAATGCTGCTATGAACATTGAGGTGCATGTATCTTTTCGAATTACTGTTTTTGTTTTTTTTCGGATATATACCCAGGAGTGCAATGGCTGGGTCATATATGGCAGGTCTATTTTCAGTTTTTTAAGCAACCTTCATACTTTTTTCCACAGTGGCTACAACAATTTATATTCCCACCAACAGTGTATGACGGTTCCCTTTTCTTCACATCCTCACCAACATTTGTTATTTGTGCTCTTTTTGATGATATCCATTCTGACAGGTGTGAGGTGATATCTCATTGTGGTTCTGATTTGCATTTTCCTGACGACTAGCCTTTCTTAATGACTAGGACACTGATGTTATGGACCAAAATTACTTGCAATTCCTTTCATTGCTAATTTGTGTAGTCTTAATATGAATGTTATCTTTTTGGAATTTTTGATGAAACATCTAAGAAAATAAATGGAGCAATCCGAAACTGAATCAAGAAATATTTATCCTGTCATATTAGAGTCTCTATACTTTCCGTTTCTTCAATGGGGCTCCAATTCTGTCTCAAAAATCTGCCTAGTTTTCTATGAAAATGATTACCTTATTTACCAGATATAGAAAACATTACTAGGTGAGATGTTGATGGTAAAACATAGCGTGGACAAAAAGCATTTATTAAAATGGTGACATTATGAAAAATATTCTAAATTCCATCTTATTACCTGTGCTTTTTAATAATAAACCCGATACTGAAAGGGATTTTAAAAGGCAAAAAAAAATTGTATCCAAACAAGTTCAGATGCATTTACGTTCTTATGCGTATCTAAGAAAAATTATGTAACTCAGGTACTACCTTCATATCTTTTCTTTCCCTTTTTTTTTTTTTTTAACCTGACACGAAGTTTTAAAAGCAATGACTGAATTTTAATTCCTATGTATACTTCAAAACCTGCAAAGTCTGGAC
Organism: Delphinapterus leucas; assembly: GCF_059928025.1. Lineage (NCBI taxonomy): Eukaryota > Metazoa > Chordata > Mammalia > Artiodactyla > Monodontidae > Delphinapterus > Delphinapterus leucas. The sequence continues at coordinate 39,404,042 of NC_143142.1, read as the reverse complement.
AAGTTCATGTTTGACGTCTTTCAAATAGCCTCTTATACTGGTTTCTCCAAGTGGATCCTCTACTTTAAAAAAAAAAATTAAGTACCCTTTAGGCATGTCTTTGATGTTATCACAGAGTCACAGGATCTAATTTTATATGGAACTATCTGGAACACATTGACAAGGGACTGTCAAAAAAAGTCTTCCTTTCAACAAATTTGCCTGGGCCCAACCAAAATGTTTTTAAATAACATACTAATTTTTAAAAAATAGTGCACGATCATTTAAAACTCTTAAGAATCCATAAGTGATTTAGAAATTGGCAAAAGTAGCCTGATCAATATATTATAATATGCCGGAAGTTATCTTCTCTCATCAGCTCAAACATATATCCAATACCTACCATTCATAAAGCACAAAGATGTTAATCAAAATCATCAACAACTTCCGTATTCCTCCCTTAAAGTTTTTCCATGTATATAAACTAATGCTCCTGCGAGTGTGATGGCTACTAAGAGTATGGCCATGAGGAGTACACACTTTAAAAAGAAATTATCCATTATGTAATATTTGTGAGTCTTATATGTTCTGTAATCTGATGAATAGCATATTGTTCTTATCAAACAATATGTTATTTATTTTCTTGATGCTTCCTCATCATAGAGGTCTCCTGAAGACCCTGAAACACCAATGAACATGAGGAAGAAAGCTGCCAAATACTTTATCCTTGTTAAATTAGGAGCCTAAAAAATAAAACTGTCCCAGTTTTAAATGGGTATGCCTAAAAATTCTAAAATGAAGATTATGTACCACATGAAAAACAAGCAGTTTGGTTAAGTAATGAAATAACCGCAAAAATAAATCACATATAAAACAGTATGTACACTGAACACAACAATACAATAAGCTACATGCATTTCTTTTAAAACTAGGAAAGAATAAACAAATGCCATTCCTATAAAATGGTGATTTATTTTTCTTTTCCCAACTTTCTACAGTATCATCTAAAAATAGAAAATTTAAAGTAAATGGGTAGTAAAGCATTTCAGGGTTTTAGAGATATGAAGTTTTGATATTTTCATATATTATGGGATTTTAAAAACTTATGTTCAAGAAAATGTTTCACTGATGCAGCTAAACTATGCAATTCATTCAGATACCATTTACTAACTTCTTACTATGTGCCAAGCACTTTCACCTATGGGAATGCAGGTAGAAAGATGAGTAAGATAGGGACTCTGCATAATAAAATTTTAATGATCTTCTTAAAATTTTAATGTCTTATTATAAGACAACAGAAAGTAATCATTTAAAGGATAAAGAATTTAACCTTATACTTGAAGATGGCAGAATGCTAATTCTTCTCTGTTAAATGTTTAATTAAAAACTCAAGTACATCTGGTCCTATTTAAATCATTTGAAGATATTGTATTTGCTTTACCTCCAGGTCACAAAGAATAAGCTTTTTCATAGTGTATAGCTCCTATAATAGTTTAAACTTGAAACTGTTCCTATTGGTAAACTTACATGCTGGGGTCACAGTATTATAAACCAAGAGGAGGATATGGCTTCTCTTCAACAGAAGTTGGGAGATGTTATTATTCCTTTGCAGTTTTAAAAGTGCATGTAGCTGATTACATTGTTATTAACAGTGTAGCCATTATACAAGACAGAATATCTTGTATCTGGATTATTTTTGCTATCATTTCGTTATATAACTACAGTGTATAAATATTTTCCGAAAGAGAATGAATACAACGCCCCCAAAACCTACTGTGTCTTCTTCACTGTTGTATTCTCAGCAACTGCTACCATTCTCAGCATATAATTTAATAACTGCTCACTGAATGAATAGCAAGTCAGTACTAAAACTCAGAATACTTCCTCAATGTTTCACACTACATTTTCTGGGGGAAAACAGTGTAGTCAAATGAAGAGCAGAATTAATGTAAAATACTCATATTTGTCCCTGAACATATGACCACAAGCACAGTCACTTAAAAATCAGATGTTTATCACTAACAACAAATTTGAATTTCTAAACTTTCAAATATTTAAAGTGAACTAATCTGCCTCACATATAAACAGCTCCTATCAATTGATAGGGAAAAGGCCAACAACCAAAGAATAATCAGGTATATAAACAGTTCTTAAGAAAGAAATACAAATCACCCTCAAGCATGAGCAAAGATGCTTAATCTCATTCATAAGAGAAACATAAACTAAAACTACACTGAAAATAATCAATAGATATATTAATCAAACACAACATGGAGAATTCTTCTAGATACAGATGGGAACAAACCAACTATAAAAAGACATTTTAGATAACTGGGGAAATTTGAACATAATCATCTAATAGGTATAAGATGACATTAAAGAGTTTGTTTTGTTAGTATGATAATGGCAATTTTTTGTTAAAAAAGACTACTGGAATATACTGAAGTATTTATAGATGAAATTATGTCAGAAAGTTCAAAATAACTGAGTGGAAGAGGGATAAAGATGCAAATGCAAAATAAGTAAAACAAGATTGGCTGTGTACTGATAACGGTTGAAGCTGAGTGATGGGTAAATAGGAGTTCATTATGCTATTTTCTTTACTTTTATAAATGTACAATATTTCCTAAAATTAAAAAGTCTTAAACTTTAAATTTAAAAAAAATGGAAGAATACACACACAAAAGATAATAAAAGTGGTTACCTGTTTGTGTGTGGGGAGAAGAGGGTAAATTTTTGCTGTTTATTTTGTGTTTTCACAATTTTAGAAAAAAAAGTTTAAATTAAAAATGGATAAAACAATAATAACTTCATTGACACCTGGATTTCTAACCGAACACTAATGTACCCTGACTGCATCAGCAATTCTAATATGCTGAAAGAGAGCTTTAATGGAAACATGGATCAGAAAAATCTATCAAAGAATGAGCATAATAGAGCAGTAACAGATGTAAGTGAAGTAGCAGATGTAGTTGAATTCCAACCTTTCATAATAAAATTAAAGAGTTTCTAATGTTTTTGTCAGCTAAGAATTCAAAAACTACAATTAAGAAATAGAAACTTTCAGCAAAGCTGTAGGATACAAAGCAACACACAAAAATCAGTGGTGTTTCTTTACATTAACCACGTGCACTCTGAAGAGGAAATTAAGAAAATCCCATTTACAATAGCATCTAAAATTAAGAAAATTCCATTTACAATAGCATTCAAAAGCATCCAATACAAAATAAGGAATAAGCTTAACCAAGGAGATGAAAGACTTGTATGATGAAAACTACAAAACATTGCTGAAAGAAATTTAAAAAAGGAAAGATGTCTCATGTTCATGGACTGGAAGACTTAATATTGTTAAGATGTCAGCATTACTCAAAGTGATCTACAGATGCAATGCAATCTCTATTGAAATGCCAATGATGTTTTTTTGCAGAAGTAGGGAAATATGTCCTAAAATTCATATGAAATCTCAAGGGACTCCAAATAGCCAAGACAATCTTGAAAATGAACAAAGTTGAAGTCACATATTTCCTGATTTCAAAACTTAATAAAAAGCTACAATAATCAAAACAATATGGTACTAGCATAAAGACAAACATACAGACCAATTAGAATAGAGCCTTGGCACCCTTCTCAAACAAATGGTTTTTGAGAAGGGTGCCAAGACCATTCAATGGGGAAAGGACAGTCTTTTCAACAAATGGTGCTGGAAAACTAGATATCCACAGCAAAAGAATGAAGTTATGCCCTTACCTTACACCATATACAAAATTCACCTCAAAATGGAAAAAGGACCTCAACATAAGATCTAAAACTATAAAACTCTTAGAAGAAAACACAAGGCAAAACTTAATGGCAGTGGATCTGGCAATGATTTCTTGGATATAATACCAAAAATATAGGCAACAAAAGAAAAAAGTAGATAAATTAGACTATATCAAAATTAAAAACTTCTATGCATCAAAGGACACAATTAACAGAGTGAAAAAGCAACTCACAGAATGGGAGAAAATACTTGCAAACCATATATCAGGTAAGAGATTAATATCCAGAATATACAAAGAACTTCAACCACAACAAAAACCAATATGATTAAAAAACAGGCAAAGAACCTGAGTAGACATTTCTCCAAAGATACACAAATGGCCAATAAGCACATAAAAAGCTAACATCACTAATCATTAGGGAAATGAAAACAGTATGAAGGCTCCTTAGAAAACTAAAAGAAGAGTTACCAGTTGATCCTGCAATCCCACTCCTGGGCATATATCAGGAGAAAACTCTTATTTGAAAAGATACATGCCCCTCAATGTTCATAGCAGCACTATTTACAACAGCCAAGACATGGAAGCACCTCATGTCCATTGATGGATGAATGGATAAAGAAGATGTGGTATATATATACAATGGAATATTACTCAGCCATAAAAAGAATGAAATAATGCCATTTACAACAACATGGATAGACCTAGAGATTATCATACTACGTGAAGTAAGCCAGACAAAGACAAATATGATATCACTTATATGTAGAATCCAAAAAAAATGATACAAATGAACTTATTTACAAAACAGAAATAGACTCAGAGACAAAGAAACCAAACTTATGATTACCAAAGGGGACTGGGGGTGGGGTGGGGGGAGATAAGTTAGGAGTTTGGGATTAGCATATACACACTACTATATATAAAACAGGTAAACAACAAGAACCTACTATACAGCACAGGGAACTATATTCAATATCTTGTAATAACCTATAATGGAAAAGAATCTGAAAAACAATCCATATATATATATATATGTGTGTGTAACTGAATCACTTTGCTGTACACTTGAAACCAACACAACATTGTAAATTAACTATACTTCAATTTTAAAAAAAGAGAAAGCTATTCAACTGAGGGAAAAGAAAAAAACTATAAAGCACGGTAATATTAACCTATGGTTGCAGTAGGTAATAAAGAAACAAATGTAATATGAAGCATTTCCCACACATGGGGGAAATGTATTACATGAAAGTCACAGAATTAGATAGGTATATTAAGGCTTACTATCAGACATTGAGTTTAGCTTTAATAGTTTAGCTTTTAATAGTACGTTTTAACACAATCATATATAACATCTATATACTCAACCTAATCGCAACAGCTCAATTCTCTGTATGTTCACTGCATTTCATATAAACCTTTTAGCCCTTATTTCACTATACTGTTAATTATCTGTTCACATGACTCTCTCTCTACCAGACTGCAGGCTCTTTGAAGGCAAACTGCCATTTACTTTTGGGTCTCAGGGCTCGGTGGCAAACCCAAGCACTGAGATACAAATTCTGAAGGTTTGTCGAATGACTTAGGTAGTATTTTTATGTCAATAAACAATCCTGCAAATAATTTTACAGAAGATAATTAAGTTTAGAGGTTATGTAACTTGCTGAGATCACAGAGCAAGTACATAAATGAAATTAGAATTCAAATCCAGATCTTCGGTCAACAATCTCTATGCCCCTTCCACCACACCATACATATTACAAGAAACTACAAGCTGTGCAAGAGCTACATTCTGTGGTTAGTTGTCTGTAGTCAAAAAGCAACAACTCAACCCTAAAAATGAATCTCCCAAAATTGGAATAGTAAAGGTCCCTTAAAAATGAGATCTTTGAACTGTCATAAAAATTAGTTATTATTATTATAGTCTCAGCAGAATACTGCTACCAAGTATTTCAGAAAAAAATTACCTTGTACTTCTTTATCATGACACTCCTTTAGTTTTGTCCAAACATCCTTAAAGTCATTAGATACATCTGCAGAACTAGGGCTTCCACAACTGCTTCCCGAGACGTTCATCTTACTTAATATGCTCACACTTCTACTGCCTAATGTTTTCTGACCTTTTCTGTTACATTATACAGGTCTGAAGTTGTCTTTGGTCAGTTCAAATACCTGAAACAACAGATTGCAACATAAGTGAATTCTGCATTTATCTTTGTGTAATTTGAAATCAGGGTGACTTCAAGCCCAGGCAGCTGATCTCAAGTTTTCCTTATTTACCTATGATCAATCACTTTAGAATTTGAGGGGGTGGAAGTGAGGAAAAAAGATGAGTATGGTGAGAAAAGCCCCAATTTCAGTTATCTGGCCTTAAGTTAAGCTACATTTTCAGGCAAATTTTTTCTTATTCCGCCTATGAGGAAGTAATTACCTACATTATGTTTAATTGAAAGGACTATGATATAGAGAGGTTTGTAATCATTCATGGTCAGTACTGTTTCCCCATTCTAAAAGAATTTATTGCTTTCTTAACTTTTGAGTTGATATGGAATACAACGATATATTGAACCAAAAACTGGAAAACACTGAAATATTCTTGACTTAATAAGCATTCACATCTAGACACACAGACACACACACTGTAAAAGAGCAAGAAAGATGACTAACACGAGTATCTGAACAGCTTTCTCATAACAATGAAATTTGGTGAGCAAGATACAGACACAGCCAAGATCTATGAATACGGAAACATCTAAAAACAAGGCAAATATGGGTAAAGCTATTTTGTGCCTCTCAGAATAAAGGTGAATGATTAAGTTTATTATTTGTGTAGCCCCTGAAGGAAGCAACAGGCTGTTAAGTTCAAGTGGATTAATAAATATTTTAATATGTGTTCTTAAACTGAAACCATTAACTAGCTACTACTAAAAAAATAAAATAAAATGATTAACAAATCTACTAACCCTCACATCTGGCTCCTTAGGCAACGCCTTACCATTGCTAACAAGTGCCCAAACGGATTTAAGTGTCTTTTACTAACCATTTCCTGAGGTCTCTGATGAAGAGGCTAAGATAAGCAAGGGCATGTCTAAAGGGAGCAATATTATGTGCAGAGCCACTTGGTAAACTATAAAACACTAAAGAAATAAAAATACATTTATTAAGCTTTTCAAAAATTGTGATTACACTTTTTTTAAAGATAATCAGTGAAAATTGAACAAGTACTAGATTTTACATAATATTAGGAAATTATTTTTAATTTCTAAAGAGGCTTGTATTCAACTATTTATTAATTCTAAAAGATAAATCAATGGGTCTATACTGCTGTCAATAAAAGCCACCATTTATTAAGTGTTCACTATGTACCATGGAGTGTGCTGTTTTATATTTCCTTTTAATTTAATCTTCACATTGTATAAAACAGCTACTACTGATATTATTAATTTCATTTTAGAGTTTAAGAAAACAGGCTTAAGAGACTAAGTGATTCGCCCGAGGTCACATTGCTAGGACACGGCTACTACGGCCACGTCACTGCTGCAACTCAAGTTGTGATGCCAATGAACTCCAAAATACTTCTAAGAAGCAAAAAAAAACAAAACAAAAATGTTAATTGTTTTTATTAATCAAAAAGTTCAAAACAAAGTTTTAGTTACTTTAATGAACAATTTAAAATTGTATATTTTAGCATTCAATAGTTTAAAACCAATAGTGTAAGATAAGCTTCCTTTATTCTACCTTCAGGGGTAATAAAAAGGTTGTTTTTTTTCCCCCCACCTAACAATTTATCAATACTAAGCTGTTAAGATACTCGTGTTATGGCAATCATCTTTCTTGCTCTTTTACAGTGTGTGTGTGTCTGTGTGTCTAGATGCTTGTTAAGTCAAGAATATTTCAGGGCGCTTTCCAGTTTTTGGTTCAATATATTGTTGTATTCCACATCAACTCAAAACCTGAAACCCTCTCCAATCTATTTTGCATGCTTAGCACTTTTTGCTGGCATTTCTTTTGATATTGAACCGTTATTCGCTGCACGAATAATTTCTCAAAAATGTGCATCTTGCCTCTCAAGCTGCATCCTGGGCTCAACAGTTTGCAATAATTTAATACATTTCTGTGCCTCCTGTTGCAGTGTAAACCATAAACCACCACACGGAAGGTGCTCAAGAGAAGATCTTTCCTGTCACACCACACACATTCTTAGGTGAGGCAAGAGCCGCTCCTCAGTTCACACAAGGGCCCTGAACAAACTGAATAGGGACTCTGACTGCTGCTCTTACGAGCAGAGCAGAGGTCCAGTGGCTCCCACCCCAGGACCCTTAGCCATCAGCCTCCTCCCGCACCGCGAAGGGCTGGCGGTCCGCCCTCGCCAAAGCGCTCCCCCGAGCAAACCGCACGACTGGCGCCGGAAGCGCGCGCGGCGACGCCGGGCGCAGGTCGGCGCATGCGCGTGGCGGGCCCGGCGCCGGCAGGCAAGTTCTCAGCTGGTGCGAAGACTCGGGACCAGCACTCAGCGCTGGGTCGTCCGCAATCCGGTCTACCTCCTGCGTATTTTAGGCCGGCTCCAGCCGACTCCTCAGATTCAGCCCCAGCGCCATACAGCCATCCCCACCCCGGGGTAAAACGCCTTCGGTCAGCCGGCAGCTCCAGACCGGAAATAGCCCGCTAGGACCCAGCGCTTTGGGTCGGGGAAAGAGATTCCTTTTACTCACGGCTTGCAAGATTGCGTCGAGATTCTCGAAAGCCCCAGCAGGAACGCGAGCACGCTCTGGAGAGGGGAAGAGACGGCCGTTCGCTTTTCTGCTCGTTCCCTCACTAATCTGCCAAACCGCCAGCAGCCAAGCCGCCCCCTCGGGGCAGCCCGCGTTTTCCAGCGCTGGGGGAGGGCCCGAGGGCCGCCGGCTACGCTCGCCCCGCCCGGACCTCGCGCGACGTCACGCAACGTCGTGTGGGAGTTCCCGCGACGTCACGCTTCTTCCTCCTCCTCCCTCCGCGGAGCTGGGTGGCGCCCCTCACGCCCCCTGCGGAGGAGCTGGGTCGGCGTCGAGTCCCACCGCGTTGGGCGGTGACTGGAGAGTGGAGCTCCTCCTCTGAGCCGTCAGAAGAGTCTCCGAGAGCTGGCGGCCGCCACCGCGTTTTTTGAGAGGGCCCGGAGAAAGCTCACGCTGTTCTGTCTGCGGAGCTTCACGTTCTCCTAAGAAGTGATCAATGTGTCTGACTTAAGCCCGTTTCTGGGAAAGCACGTAGGAGCGGCCCGTACCAGATGGAAAGTTAAAGTTAACTGAGGAGGGAAGGAACACAGATCAATCTAACGTAGCTTTCCGGCTGGTAGCTCTTACCTACAGTTTAGTGATGCGACCTGACCGGACTGGGTGGCGAGGCCGCGTAGCAAAATGAACGATGTATATTTTGCTCAGGTTAAAGAAAGTTTCTGACGAACCTGAAATGAGACGGAATCAGAAGTGACGCATTATTTATTGGAACAACATGCTGTTAGGTAATTTTTTTAAGTCAACGTTTTATGTGGCTGTTCGTTTATAAACATTCAAATTATTAGTATATTTTCCTATTTATATTACCTATTTAAAAGAAGAGTTTTAGCGTTAGAAATTCTAAATATATGAAGTTGAAGAAAATAAACAGAATAGACAGTATCATAATATTTTTTAAACCAGTTCAGTACTTTTTTTAATACTTATAAGACCTGGGAGGAAGACAAAGGATATTATAAACTTTAAAAAGTAGAGTTGTATTTGGGAAATCGAAGATATAAAATGTAAAAGTAATTTTCCCATTCATTCCCGGTCTTAAGGGATGAATATCACAGCTTACTCCTTGCGAGTGGGCATAACAGGATGTTTCTGTACCATTCTAGCAATGCTGTAAGAACGTTGGTATCTTTATAAAAGAGAGCTGCTGAACATTCATTACTCTGTTAAAGTATCATTCACTTCCAAATTTTATCTTGTTTTAGTCTTTTCTATCAGATCCTCTTACAGCACTATGTGCTATGTGCCTTCCTATCTGACACTTATTGCAGTTTTCATTATTTATTTAATTAATTCAGTCTCCTCACTAGACTCTTAAGTTTCTTAAGGTCAAAACCATGTCTTGTTCACCTTTTTATCACCAGAAACTAACCCAGTGCTTGCCAGAGAGCAGTCTCCGTGTAAAATTAATGAATTGGGCGTTCCTTGAGGGACTCATCTTTTTCATTTAAGCGGAGAATATCTTTGAATCCATTCTAAATTCTTAGATTCTCTTTATGGGATTTTATGATAAATCACTTTAACGGTGGAAACAGTAGGCATACGTGTAGATACCTGCCTCCAATAAGGAGCCTTAAGCCCTACATATAAATTTTGAAGTCCTATGAGAAAACTTCTATGAGAAAACTTCTTTAACAGTGAAGCAGATATTTTGAACTCTTCGTAATACTGGGTTTCTCAAATTTTATGGCTTAGAACAATGCTTCCCAAACTTTTTCAGTACCTGGAAAAAGAATACTTGTATTACATATTGTGATAAAAAATGAGACTGCTTCCATCCAGAGGCAACAGAAACTAGGATTCCAGCCACCTCAGGCCCAGCACTGCCACCTTGAGGGTTGGGAGTTTAATGTCCTAGCATACATATTGGAGGCCCTTGGTTAGGATGCTCAATTTAAAAATTGTGTGGTGAAATGGTTAAAACGGTAACTTTTATATATGTACACTTAACCGCAATGAGAAAAATTGTGTACTGAAAACTCTAGGATTCTTAGAACTGTAAGAATTTTGGAACTATGTAGATTTTGAAATCATGTAACTCAAGCCATTTTACAACTGAAACTCTTTGTTGATTCATTCTATACAATCTGCTCACCTCCTACAGCTGGGTAGCTGAGGGTTGTGACGGGAAAAATCACATAACAGGTTAGACTGATATCACTAAAATTACATGGTTTCAGACCTCATATAGGGCACCAATTAATCTCTAAAATAGCCTTTATTTAGCTCCTTCTGTTTCCTTTGCTGTCTTCCAAACCTTCACTGTTTTCCTTAAGCCTCTATACAGTATTCTCACTCTCAGCAGACACCTTCACCTCTTGGTTAAACAAGACAATGGGACTCAACAAGTGTGATCTTCCTGAACTTTCCTTTTCCTTTCTCAACTCTGTGAATTAGGAAATACCATTTTGCAGAGAAAAATGCCACCCTAATCCAATTGCTTCTCATCACCTCATCTGTATCCACCCTGGGCCAAGCCACCGTTATCTTAAACCTCTTCTGCAGCAATAGCCTTCCTTTTTTTTTTTTTTTAATCAACTATCTTTCTACTTACACTGTTTTCCCTTTACAGTGTATTCTCCAACAGCAGTCAGAATGATTCTTTAAAACCCAAGTCAGAACATGACACTCCCTTAGTTTAAGACATGCCAGGGTCTTCCCATCACTTTAGAATAATATCAACCCCCTTTCCATGGAGTCAGGACAGGTCAATCACTGTATTCTACTGATGTTACCTCCTAAATAGGGTTCTGAATTAGTGCTTTCCTATCCATCCTCACTCTTTTTGCCCTAGTTTTGGCCCTGATATTTCTTACCTAGACCGTGCTTCCAATCTTGCACCTAAATGCAGTTTCCACACAGCTGCCAGAATGCCCAACCATTATTTCTGATCTTGGCACTGTCTTGTTTAAAACCCTTCAAGTGGCTCTCAATTGCCTAAAGATTAAAATTCAATCCCTTTAAAATGTCAAAGAAGCCCTTCTTAACCTTACACCTCTACCCCCCACCTTATCCTTTCCCTCTAAAACAGGAGACTGCTTATATTCCTCCTTCCTGCTCTTTGCTATTTCATTGTCTTGGCTCATACAATCCTCTTCTCTTGAAATTACCTCCGCCCAGATCCTTAATATTTCACCCCCTTTCTACGTATCCTTTAAGACTTAGCTCAGGTAGTGCAGCTTCCAGGAGACTACCTTAATGTCTCTCTTCACCCCTTCTTCCTACCCCCTTCCACAAATAGCCCTCCTCATTCTCCCATACCTTTCTATGTGTATCTTTGTCACTGCATTTAATGCTATTATATTGTAATTATGTTTATATCTTTTATCTTACCCAGCTAGGCTGCAAGGGGTTTCTTGATAGCGGGGACTGTGCTTTCTTCATTCTCCTCGGTATTCCTAGTTCTTATCAGAGAGTCTTAGAACAGTACTACCCAATAAAGCCACATATATGATTTAAAATTTTCTATTAGCTGCATTTAAAAAGGTAAAATGAAACAGGTGAAATTAATTTAATATGTTTTGTTTAACCTAATTTATCTAAAATATTATCATTTCAACATGTAATCCATATAGAGATTTATGAATGAGGCCTTTTACATTATTTTTCTTCATACTGAGTCTTTAAAATCTGATGTGTATTTCACCTTCACAGGACATCTCAATTTGGATTAGCCACATTCCAAGTGCTCAAACTCACATGTGCCTAGTGGCTACCATATTGGCACAAAACATGCCCAGCATATATAATGAACAAATGAGGTTACATGATTTACCTGAAGAACCAAGTTGGAGCTGATTCCTATGGAGCTGTTTCCTACTCTAAGGCTACTTCTGCTATTTGTGCTGGGCATTTCCCATCTCTCTCCCACTCTACACATCATGCCATTCTCTTCCCCTCCCAGCAAATTTTTTGCCTGTATCCCCAGGCAAAAAATCTAGTGATTAAACCCATTATGATTATTTACATAATAATGTCCAGCACCTTTAATACAAACACAAAATACTAGTAAACTGGAGTGAGCTATATACTTACAGTCAGAACTACTTTAAGAGCAGAACAAAAGAGATAATAAGAAAGATAAAAATAATAAGATAAAAAATAAGATAAAAATAATAAGAGGGATAAGAGGGGAGAGAAGTATTAGCATAATAGAAAATTATGCTGTCAAAATTTGTGTCAACCTAAATGAACACGATTTAATTTTTAAAAAGTTGTTTACAGTAATTACTAAGTGTTGTTTGGGGGTAGGGGTACACATCAATTAGTGATCTTGTCCCAAGTGCCAAAATGTTTTATGATTTGAGTTGATGGTGCTGAGATTCCAGTTAGGTTGAGCAGTTTTATAATTGTTTTAAAAGATATATTTAACATTCATGGAGGATGTCAGTATCACAGTTTTTCTTTTGACAGTCAGGTGGTCATTAAAGTGCTTATAAAAGACATTAAAGATTATACATTGCTTTCCGATTAGAAAAAGTAGCCTCATGTAGTCTAGCCAACTTCCAACTTAGGTAGAGAAACTTTTATGTATTTTGATTATCTCTATGGCTACATATACCTTCTTCATTTCCCTTTATAAACTATTAAAGTAGTTTGTGTTTTTAAGTACTTAGCTACTTCATTTCGCATCAGCAATGAGCAAAGTTTTATTAGATACATAATTTTCCCAATTTAGGAACTATCACTTTATACTTGATAAATAGTCTTATACAGTATACTGTGTGCTTGCCTATTGGCATAGGTTTAAATGATGGTGGGCTGATCCAGGATGTTAATGATCTGCTATTTATTGTCAGTGGAAAGAGGCATCTTTTTCTTCCAGGCCATCAGTTTGTATACAGTGGCTGCTTGGGCAGTATTTCATATCTCTGCAATATAGGTTAATGAAGCTTAGGAATTTTGTTAGATAGCCCTTAGGCCCTTTCTTTAACACTGGCATTTGTAAGAACCTCAGAGCTTAACCGCTGCAGAGATGATAAAAGAATTTAAGAGTGATCACTCAGACTGTAGAGTAGAAAAGTGGATTGTATTTTGGGAATCTTGAAAAACCAATCTTTATCTTTTTATCCAGTAAATGTAGTTCTATACAAATTGTCCTGTGTACATATATATAATGCTGCCATGATGGAAACTGTGGGAACAATATTTACAGTAATGTAAATGGAAAATATTATGAAGAGTTAACTGTAGGAACAAGTCACTGACACTTGGAGTCTATTAATTAAAGCATTCCTTGATGGGTTCACAGGAGCAAACACATTTAATATTCATTGCTTTGTCCACTTAAAAAAATAATGATGCACGTCTTAAATGGTAATTTTTCCACCTATGAATTAATGAATTTATTCACTGCTGGCATGTAGTTGTGATCTTTAATGTACTCATGCCTCACAAATTGCAGCTGTGTCTTCAAACACACTGGCTGACTTTTTCCCCCCGTTTTTTTCTTATTCTAACCATGTTTGAGAAAAACAGACTATTTAAAAAATAATGACATTTTGCTTTTCCTAATCCATATGTCAGTCTAAGGTTAAGGAAGCTTTGATAATTACTGATCCAAAAATGTTTTACGTTTAAGATTCAGTTCTTAGAGGAGGCCTTCAGTTTTAGCCAATACTTTTCTATTTTACTTAAGTTATAATCGGAAGTATTAGAACTGAATAGTGAAATTAAATTATATTTTAATTCACTTCTCACCCTTTGGGACAATTTGTTTTTGCAGACTATTTAGGATAGATAGAATTCCTCTTCCCAAATCTAGTACACTTATATAAAATGACCATATGCCCTGGCTTACCAGCAACAGTTCTGGTTAATGTCTGTTCTTCTGGCTTAACTATTAACAGGGCTCCCATTTACTCTAAAAAATGTCCTGGTTTGGGTGATAAGTCAAACGGTCAGAAGCTTTAGGGAATTTGAAATATAAACTAGTAAAAAAGGGAAGATTCAAATGACCTTCTCTTGTCAGGAGTATTTTCTTCTCAACTATGTACAGATCTATCTAAACTCGTTTTAAAGAATATTATGATACAGATAATGTAAGCCATAAAAGAATTGCACTTTTTGATTTATTGCTAGTACTCTGAAATTCCCATTAGTTGGGAAGTGGTTTGTTTAATACTGATAGAAAATGGGTTCAAGAAAAATTTGTGATGATAAAAATACAAAGTACTGTTCCTACTTATCTTCTCTTTTGAACCTAAAAACTGTATCATACAGGTAGAACAGGTACAGTTTTCATCTCTTCAGAAAGGTTGATAAATTAGGTGGTGTGACTAGCACTATATGTACAAACTAGTAGATAAGTTGACCCAAGACTTTAAACCCAGTCCTCTGGACATGAGTCCTGTGTCTATGATCTTTTCAGTACACCATGCTATTTTTAAATAATAGAATCTCTATGAAGCTTATTCTGTGCTTTTCTGTTTTTAATTTAGAAAATGCTTTTGAGAAAATAACCAAATAACGTTTCTGAAAAATTATTTAAAATTATTACCTAAAGGCTAATTTGCAGTCCCAGTACATTTTTCTGTTTACTTCAGAAAGCTTTACATTATATGAGGTTACTATAAGGACTTTTAAATTTGATAGCAACTTAATTTGTCTTATTGAGAAGAGGAAAATAAACTGGGCTCTCTTGGTCAGGATTGGAGTGAAGCACTATTCTATGGGTTAATCTCAGTTTTTTTAGACTTTTTTGCAATAATTTTATTTCTTAGTAATTATGGCACATATGGCCTTTTACTTGGTTTACGATAGATGTGGACATTTGAGAGATGAATATAAATTGACTTCTAATGGAATTAGTGAAAGTGTTTATACTAGATTCCCAGCTAGATTCTTTCATGTAGTAAATTTAAAACTAAATAGATTGAAGAGCCTTGGATTATGTTGTAATCTCAGAAGGGACCAGAGCAGGAAGTGCTCCAAAAATTGTGGCCTTATTTTACAGTCAGTGATGGTGTATGGCCATATTCCCAGCCTATGGTACTGTGCAAGTCCTGAGTAAGAGACGACCAGGGTTTATGCTCTGGCCCTATCTCTGGTTATCTGCATGTTTCCTAGACAAGTCTTACTTCCTCAACTGGAAAATGAGAATACTCATACTTAGTATGTCCAAAAGGGTGGTTGTAAAAATGAGGTATTATATGTGAAATTTCTTAAAGCTTGCCAGTTGGGAACAGAGTGGTAGCAGGCTTTCCAGGCAGAAGGCATGTGCAAAGGTTCTGCTGTGGGGAATCATTGTGAGCTCTGGAAAGTGCAAGTATATAGTAATGTATTTGTATAGGTTGATAGTGGGAAATCAGTAGCAGTTCCACCTGATTTTTTGAATGAATTATAATCCTATTAAGCAAGTAATTTAACTTCTCTGTGCCTCAGTTGTTTTATCAGTGATATGAAGGTAATAATATAAGCCTTGGGTATTTCACAAGATTGTTAAGGATTGAATGATTATATATATGTATTCAAATAGTGTAAGAAGCAGTTGTTAATAATAGATAAATTTAAGAGCTACAGCTAATCAGAGAGATCTTTCCAATTGCTAACATTATATAATTATAGTGAAATTGTTGAATTGCTATGCAAATTGTGAGAGATTTATAATTATAGAAGGGATTAAATGATAATTTGTTAAGTGCTTTTTTTTTTTTTTTTTTTGCGGTACGCGGGCCTCACACCGCCGTGGTCTCTCCCGTTGCGGAGCACAGGCTCCGGACGCGCAGGCTCAGCGGCCATGGCTCACGGGCTCAGGCGCTCCGCGGCATGTGGGATCCTCCTGGACGGGGGCATGAACCCGTGTCCCCTGCATCGGCAGGTGGACTCTCAACCACTGCGCCACCAGGGAAGCCCCACATCTTATTTGATTCAAATAATTAAGTTTAAATAAGTCTGGTAGTTAAATAGTCAGGTAGTTATATTGTTGTTATTTCCATTATATTACAAGGGATTTTAACCATTATCTAGCTGAACTGCAGAATTGTATAGAAAGGAGAAACTAATTTATTCATTTATTTCAGAAATTGGTGGTTGTAAGGAATCATTTATTTGACAGAGATTTATGATCTATTCAGCTTCAAGTCCAAGAAAGGGAGCATTGGTATCAAGCTGATTATGATCTGAGCTAATTTGGTGAAGACCTGAGTATATTTGATAAATCCTTTTGAAAATAGTATCTGCTATTATTGGGCTGTGTTCAGTAGTGTGTGTCCCCACTTTTTCTTATATCTATGCCCTCTTCAGTTTCCCTTTTTTAGTTCATTAGCTAATTTAACCACCTTCTAAGAAAGAGTTTTTTTAAAACTCAGATAATTATTCTATTCTAACATAGTTCAAGTTAAGTGAAAAAAGGATATGATTTTAATCAGATTTCTTTTTTATTTGTACCTGTTTCTTCCTCATTTTTCTAAGCTAAGTTTCTATCATTATGCAAATATGGTATTTACTTAATTAGAGCACATAACTGGCTATTCAGTTTTCTATTTTTAATCCACTTGACTAGAACCTTCATCTAACGTATTCTTCAGAGCCATGCTCCAGGATCACAGTATAGGTTATAATGAATTAGTTCTTGTAACCAGACCCTATTGGACATAGTCCAAGACAAACTTGTAGCTTTCAAAATTCTGTGTTTTACTATAGTGAGAAGTGTTATTTGAGGGTCCAACATAGTCAATCTATTTTTATTACAGTTTTACCAGTGTAGACTTAAACAATAAAGTCTTTGAATCAATGCTGGATATAAAAGTATTTACAGAGTATGTACTAATTGTTCATTTTGTGGCTGTTTGGCTCTTCAAAAATTGGCAGCCAAATTCAGGAAATGAAATGTAGTTTATTAGAAAATACCTTTCTCACAGAAGATCAAGTTTCTGTGCATCTCAGGTTTTGTGGGAATGGATCAAATACGTCAGACAAAAATTGGCTAAAGTTCCTTATTTCCATTTGAAATTGCTGTACTCATTTCTCAAAAAATCTATCGTAGTTGTACAGTGTATTAGTTAAAAGTATATTGTTAAACCAAGGAAAAAGTGGTTTTACGATATTTGTTCAATAATAATAATGTACTGGACTCCTCTTGGGCCCTGCTTACATCAGTCATTGCAGTGCAAACCAGATTCCTGTCAAGTAAAACCTGACACCTCACCTGACTTTCGGCTTTAACGTTAGCATTAACAAGTGATTTGTTATGGTATCGGAGGAACTGCTGAGAATTTAATTTACACTAGATGTGTTTAGTTTACACTTACTGGTGGAACTAGAATAACATGCCATTCATCTTAAAAAGTAAAACTGTGGGAAAAGAGACTGGTTTTATTGTGCTGGAATGGACTGAACAGCTTTTCTTCCTGAATGGACTATAGCCAGGTTCCAGTGTAGCCAGGTTCCAGGTTCCTGGTTCCTGGCCCTATAGTCAGGTTCCAGTGGTTAGTTCTATATTATAGTTAAAAAGCAGTATACTTGTTCCTGAGCAACATATATTTGTTTTAAGTTTTGTCAAACAAGCACTTGGACAGTGAATAGAGCAGAAGGTAACAGCTCACGAAACTGCTATGTAGATGGTATTTATCATTCAGTACTTATTATATGATTGAAAATTGATCACAATATTAATATCTTCAGAAATGGAAATGTTCCTTTCATCTCAGACTGAATTTCATCTACTTTCAGTTAGGAGACCTCCAGATGTAGACCTGTATGGATGGTCCTCAACTTAAGATGGTTTGATCTTAGCGATCTTTCAACTTTATGATGGTGTGAAAGCCATACGCATTCAGTAGAAACCATAATTCGAATTCTGAATTTTGATCTTTTCAGGGGCTAGCAGTGTACAGCATGATGCTCTCTTGTGATACTGGGCAGCTGCAGGAAGCTGCAGCTCCCATTCAGCCATGCAGTCACGAGGGTAAACAGCTGGTACACGTAAACCATTCTGTACCCAGACAGCCACTTTCAGTACAGTATTCAATAAATTACTTAAGATATTCAACACTATTATAAAGTAGGCTTTGTGTTAGATGACTTTGCACACCTGTAGGCTAATGTAAGTGTTCTGAGCATATTTAAGGTAAACTCGGCTAAGTGATGGTGTGCAGTAGGTTAGGTGTATTAAATACATTTTTGACTTATGATATTTTCAATTTACAGTGGGTTTATCGAGACATACCCCATCGTAAGTTGAGGAAAATCTGTGTATGTTAAATGTAAATTTTTTCTAGAAGACCTCATCGCAGAATTCTATAATATTGCTTTGTGTCCATAAATATTGTACTGCAAGCTACAGAAAGTTATCGATATGTATTTCTTAATGTTTCAAGATTCATTCAGAAATTCATTAGATTTAAAATATTTTCATATTGGAAGGAAGTGTTTCTCACTCCTAATCTAAATTATTGTAGAAGGGATAGGCACAGAACCTTCAAGGGAGTAGACTTACAATAGAACTTTGAAAAAAAATTTGCCATGTAAGTTATATTTTCACTTTGTCAGTAATACATAATTTCTAAGTTAATAGTTTTCTGATTACTTTTAAGACTATATGTCTTTAACACGATGAGCTATACCATTTATTTCCCAGTCAGTTTTTGATGCATAGCAAGTTTGGTCATTAGTCCTGTGTTATCCAAATTAGCTATTTATATAGAAACATTTTAAAAATATATGCCTGCTTTTCAATTATTTATAGTAATATCCACTCTGTATGTATGAAAATTAAATGCAAATTAAATACTAATTTAATGAATAGCCACATAAGGTTAAATTGCTTATGTATCTAATAGTTTTAATAAGAATGTATAATTAGTGGGCTAAATTGGTGAAGTGGTACTTTTGTCTTTAGCTATACCATCTACATACACGCTTTTCAGTTTAAGAGAAAAAACAATGCATTTACCATGGATACAAATTCAAATTATACTATTCACATAACGCTTATTTGTACAACAGTTAAACATCTTTCAGGAAATTAAAGTTGACTGCAAGAGCTCAATAAGATCAGCTTGTGTTAGAAGTGGATCTGTTTGTTGGTTCTAATATGAAGTCATAGCCTCTTTCCTGTTCTTTCTTCACACATTGGAAGATGTGTCAATTGACCCAGCTTTCGTTAGATAAGCTCTTAAAATGTTTTGTCACACTCTTCTGAGCTCCCTTCTGGCTGATGACATGCATTTCATGAATATCTCACGTGTGAACTTTGCTTATTGGCTCCATCTCCTAATCAATTTATCAGTCTGAGGCTAATTTAATATCTTTAGAACATGTTAAATCCTATTCTATCTTCTTACATCCAATTTTGGATTCACTTTTCCTATCATTATTTACTATCAAGGGAATGTAATATAATTTCATATTGACCTACAGTAAATTAATTCCTAAGAGAATCTTTTGGAGGAAAAAACATACTCTAGAGCCCTGAAGAAATAATTCAATCGGTAGTAGAAAGCACAATCCTTAGAGCATATAGAAATCCTTGGCCAACTAATCTGATATGTGAAATAATACAATAGATATAAATAGATGTAAAATGCCTTTGAAAAACTCAGATACTAGGCACAAGCAAGGTATAATTTGGACTATGTCACAATTCCTTCCTTTGGCATAGATGATTGAAATTTGAATTTTTTTAAATTAAGCCTTTTAATCACCTTGGTATATTGCTCTCAGAATACGTTTAACAAAGGCATCTTTGAAGTGATTCTTTAATTTGATTCAATTATATGGGTTTCTAATTTTTTTAATTTAATAAGATTAAAATGTTTTCCAATATTAAATCTTAATGCTTTCCAAGGTTGCTGATTTAATTTTATCTCTGACCAATAGAAAATGTATATTCTAAGTTAAGCTTTGACTTCTCTTACTCAAGCTATTTGTTGAAATTTATATATTCTATTAAAGAGGGGGGAAGAATATTGACGTGCTACACCTACTATGTTCTAGAAACTCTGCTAGGTGTTTACACAGAATATCTCATTTGATCTTGCCAACAACTCTTAGAGAATGGTATTTGTTTCCTTAATTTACAGTTGGAGAAAAGAGAACTCAGTGTTAAATAATTCCCAAGGGTAAACTAGCTTGTAGCAGAGTCAGTATTCAAACCCATCTCAGTTTGGCTCAAAAACCCATATGTTTTTCAATATACTACCTTTTCTCTTGATTGTAAAGACAAGAAACAAATGGAAGTAATTATTTTCCAGAGTCCACTTGAACTGAACTAAATTTACCAAATTTAGAAACATCCCTCTGGTAAGATTTTACCTGTAAAAAGAGAAGGGGCTTAGTAGAATTAATTTTTAGCTCTAAGAATCAGGATTGAAAATTCTGAGCCTTTGGTTCTCAAGCTTTCTATAGTCCTATTTCCTTGGAATTTCTCAAGTTAAAAACATTTAAAGCATTTTTGAGCACTTGTGCTCAAAGCACTCTATTAAGATCTCACGCTTTAAATAACAGGTTTTGTCACCTCTAAGATGGGTTTTGAGTCCTTCAATTCTGGGCTTCATAACCTTATTGAAATTTTCCTCTCAATTCTAACCAAATTTTAGAAGTACAACCTTCTTAGGCAAATCCTAAACTATATCCATATAAGAGTGATTAAAACAATACAAGAATACATACATGCTAAGAAAATAAACAGTTGAGACAGTTTAAAGCAATAATAAGTCAGAAAATGACAGCCGGATCCACAAATAATCTGGGCAAATATGAAGGAATGTGAGCTACTCTTATGATTTTGATTCACAATTTTGTGATGGCACTAAGAGGTTAGGTTTTGAAGTGGTCGTCATCTTCATTGCCAATGGCAACCCCATAAGTTCGGCCACTATACCAAAAAAGTTTGGGGGCAATAATTATATAGATTAAAATATAAAAGCAAATAATTTCTTGGTTCAGTAAATATTCCTTAAAATAACTTATACAACACAATTTTACCTTTTTACAAATCCTTTAGAACTCACAGAACAGATTTCATGTAGTAGAAGGATCAATGTAGAGCAGTGAAACAAATATTCGTCTGGGCTGCTATCAGGAAGCTGGGATGTTCTGGTACCACCTCTACCCTTAGATTGTATAATAGTGATTTAGCTACGTTTTGGGGCTTTTCATTCAACTAAAAAGTGAGAAGTTGAATTCATTAGTTATTCTTAAAGAGTCCTTCTAGCTCAAAAATTTCATGATTCTAAGTGCTTTTGGTAGGAAACACATGAATATATTCAGGAAGGAAAGAGGTTATAGTTGTAAAGAAAGCTAGCATGGTTGACAAAAAGAGTCATTGTGTGAAACTGTTGCCAGGAATAAAGACAAAGGAATGACTTAGACTTAGAGAATAAAAAGATTTTTAAATGACTAGAACAATTTTTGACCTGGGCCCTCAGATAATGCAGGGCTATATAAAATACATACACACACACATGTACAAACGCAGACTCCTAATTTGATAGGTAAATCCATATATCCTTAATTTTCCTCAAAACATCACAATGTATCAATATTTTAAAGGAATCAATATATGGAAAATACATAAAAGTTGTATTTAATAGGACTTTCATATATTTGAAACTAAAAATCCATTAAGTGAAAACTGTTGACTCCTCCCCCAAAATGTAGAGTTAGACTTCAAATTTTACCCACAAATTTTATATGAACTATATATCTAGTTTCTAAATAGCTTTCCTCAAAACCATAAACATAAAAACCACTTAATAAATCAGTTGGAATCCCAAATTAAGTTAATCTTTGAAGAGTAAGCCCTGTATTTTAAACATAGTAAGATTTAAAAATTTTAAGTTACTATATATAATATAGTTACCAGAACCACTAAAACTGTACTCAATTGACATATATTTATATTTAGCCTGAAAACTAACTGAAAAGAGAAAAATTCAACTAACTAAAAATTTTGGTCCATATTCTCCAAAAATTGTCCAAATACAGTTTATGCTGAATAAAATTAATTTTTGGTTTGCTGAATCAGCACATTCCTTTTGGAGATTCAACATTACATAGCTTTTTAGAAATTCAGCTGAATATCAGAAGTTTTATGCAAAATTGCCTTGGAGTAGGCAAGCATCCAAAAGGTTTCCCTGCAAAAACTGAAATCTCATCTGAACATTTATTCTCACTTTTTAAAAATTCTTTATTAACATCCTGATGAAACTCTTATAGCCTTTGAGTCTGAACGTAATGACAAAGTGAAGACTCTAAAGGGCCAATGAAAAGGTTGCATCAGTCTTGCTCAGTTCAAGGCAAGTCATATGATGGCCTACAGATAGTCCTTGAAGGGAAAGTATTTAGTATAAATCTGTTTTAAAAAGCAATTTTTAATTCCCAGGTAAAGTTCATGTGTCAGCTGTTATGTTAGATTGAATGCCCAGAAGGTGTGTACATTCAGTTCCTAATATTAATAACTAAGGGTATGCCAAAATAAATCTAAAGGGATTTATAACTTTCATTTTAAGTGACACAAATTACTAAAATAAATTAATTGGATCAATGAAAAAGAGAGGTAAAAGAATTATTTTAAAATATAATATAAATTAAAGGAAGATCCAAATATTCTTTAACCTAAAAAGGTTTTCAGACCTAATAGGCATGACAAAACCTGTCTTCATTCCTTTCTGTTCAGCTCAGCAAGTGCTTTTGAGCTCCAATAGTTAATCAGTTACCAGATTCCACAATCTTTGTTTTTCACACTCCTCACTTCTTGCTGTGAATTGTTCTTTTAATGTGCTGAGGATCACCAAGCAGGCCAGCACTATTTTTTTTAATGCCTTAAAAAGGCAATTATTTTATCCACAATTAGATTTGCCATATAAAATGTTACCATATAGCAACAGCCTGTAAAACATAATAGTATATTATGAAAGAAGTAGATAGCTTAAGATGCAACATTACATTAATAGGTGAAATATATTTAGCAAAATTATTCAACCCAGCTTTCTTAATGACCATAGCCATGCCCAACTTACAAAAAGTATAGCAAAAGTGATCATATACCAAATAACCTTTATCCAAACAAATCAATGAACATATATGCAAGTATTATAAAACAATATCTAACCAGCTTTATATAAAAGATATAATGCGGGTATTACCATGTTAAAAATAGATATCTTCTTAAACATCATTTCTGAACTTAAACTTCTAAAAGTGCATAGAAAATAGAGAAAGATAAAAAATATATTAACTTACCCTTCCATTTGTTTAGAAAACTTCTGCTCTTGGCCAAAAGCAGAAGGTGTTTCACTGCTGACTTTCCCTGAAGCTATGAACTTACACAGTAAATCAGTGGGAGACACCTCTGTGGACCACGCTAGAGTTTGCTAGACACTACTGCTATGTGGAAGAGTTCTGCTGCATCTAAGCTATATAAGGCGTGCAGTGGATAACCTAATATGCCTTTCATTTAACTGGCTGGGCAGGTTTCTACCGTCTGTGGAACATGGAATCACACCAGAATATGTTGGCACAACAGGCCAGTCAGACCGGTTCTTCTTTAGATCCAGAACCCGTCCAACCAGTCTGCATCAAAGGCTAGCCCAACAAGCTGCAGCGGCTCAGCTCTGCTAAGCTTGTACCAGGTGAGTTATCCCCACCTCCCGTCAACTCCCAACAAACTGCTCAGAATGTTGTAGCCTCCAGCAAAATAATTCAGAGTTCTAGTGGGAGGGGTAGATCTGTGTCAGGTACAGCAAGTGTCCATTGTTATACACCTCTCATTGTAGATAACTTGAGAGTCTGTCATCCTCAGAGGTAGGTAATCCTTTTTTAAATGTACTCCATGGCTCTGCAGACTAAAGCCTCTAGAAAGAGATTACAATGAAGAAGAATCCATAATGCCTGACCTTTCCACTAGTCCACTTGGTCTAGCTCAGCCTTGAGGGGGTGTTGATATTCCCCACAAGGGCAGTGGCCCTGAGAGTTTGAAGGAAGCATTTCTAGAGGGAGGAAAACAAGATGTGGATTGACCAGACATTTGTCTGGGTGTGCTATCTTTCTTGTACTCAAATGATCCTCATACCATTCCAGTTTTAAAATTGGAAAAACTCCTATTTCTACATACTAGGACAACTTGGAGAGGTTTTACTTTGGATATTCAACAGTTGAACACAAATTCATGATAACTACTATATGCCAGGAACTGTGCCAGGTAAAGGGTTACAATGGTGAAAAAAGACAAATTTAGTAAGAGATGGGAGCAATGTCCAGATTCCCAGTTAAACACGTCTACTAATCATTTGGATGGCGGAAGTGAGCAACACAAGATCACATTTTGACAAAAATTGGTTTGTATTAAGAGAGATCATGTGAGATTTGTTTTTACTCTCTCATGATACACATTTAGAAACAGTCTTTTCTATCTGCTGATGGAGTGATTCTACAACTTTCCTGCTTAAGTATAACCTGAAGTTTATACTGGACCTCACCTCCAGAGATTACTGGACCTTACCTCCAGAGATTCTGATTGAGTAGGTCTGGGGTGTTATCCAAGTATTGATACTTACAGTGATCCTGCTGCAGTTGTTGCAGGGACATGGGCTTAGCCTCTGGTGCTCAGCTTCTTTTCTATTTTTGTACCTAATTAAATAGACTATATTAATCACAAGTTGCCATATTCATCTTTATATCTCTAGTGTCTAGCACAGACACTTAGAAAGTGTTTAATAAATGCTTATTGAGGAAATACCTACTCAGGGAC
Organism: Delphinapterus leucas; assembly: GCF_059928025.1. Classification (NCBI taxonomy): domain Eukaryota; kingdom Metazoa; phylum Chordata; class Mammalia; order Artiodactyla; family Monodontidae; genus Delphinapterus; species Delphinapterus leucas. Next base: position 39,378,840 of record NC_143142.1, on the reverse strand, counting down.
AACACTTGCTAGATCCCAGGGGTATCACAACTAGCAAGTGTTATATGAATCAAACTGCATTAAGAACTGTAATTAGAATAACTCAGGTAGTAGCACAGAAAAGGGAGCAAGTGTGACTGAGTATAGGAGATTACAAAGGAGATTGGTTTAGAGACTTTCCTTTTTAACCATGACCAAAGATTGCTATCTGCAGGATAACAAAAGGTTGAGGGAACAATAAAAAGAATGCCTTTGATAGAAGTAACAAAAGTTTTAGGTACCTGAGGACACCATGACCTCAACACTTAGTAATAAGGTTATTTTCTATAGCAGGTGTCAGCAGATTTTTCCATAAAGGATCAGAGATTAAGTATTTTAGGGTTTGTGGGCCAGATTGTTTCTGTTTCAGGTATTCAACTCTAACATTGTAGCACAAAAGCAGATATAAAGAGTAGTCAATGAATGGGGTGGCTGTGTTCCAATAAAATTTTATAAACAAGTGACAGGCTGGATTTAACCCCTGCTCTAGAGTGTAGCTTGTGAAAATTAGCAAGATTGCATAATTGGTTGGGAAAATAGGGTTGGAAGTCAAAAAGTCTATCTCTTACACAGAATCCTGCAAAACTTCAGGAATTGGAGGCATAAGGTACCTCTAAATAGTCTTTGGGTATTGGGCAGGGGTGGGGGGAATTTGAAGTAGAGGATTGGTTGAAAATATGCTTAAGCAACAGTTTGCTCCCTAGATCCCTTCCCCAGCCCAGGAGCCTGGAGACTGCCCCTCTTCAACGTTGATGAAAGACAGGTAGGACTTGTTGATTCATGCTGGGAGAGATTGTCCCAGGTTGGTTTTGGACTTGAGAATACCAGGCAGAGCTGGGGGTAAATGGTAAAGTAATGAGATTGTATTAGTTTCATAAGGCTGCTGTAACAAATTGCCAGAAATTTAGTGGTTTAAAAGGACACATATTTATTATCTTACAGATCTGGGGGCAGAAGTCCAAAATGGCTCTCACTGGGTTGAAATCAGCAGGGTTGACATTCTAAGATATAGAGAGTCAGCCAGGTTGAATTCTTTTCTGGAAGCTCTAGGGGAGAATCTCTTGTCTTTCCCAGCTTCTAAAGGCTGCCTGTGTTTTTGGCTCATGGCCCCTTCCTATCTTCAAAGCCAGCAATGGCCAGTCAACTCCTTCTTACATTGCATCATTCTGACATTGCTTCTGCTGCCTTCCTCTTTCATATTTAAATCCAGTTGTATAATCCAGAATAATCTCCCCATTTTAAGGTCAACTGATTATCAACCTTAATTTTATCTGCAATCTTAATTCTCCTCTACTATGTAACAGAACATATTCACAGGTTCCCAGGATTAGGATGTGGACATCTTTGAGAGACCATTATTCTGCCTACCACAGAGATTAGGTCAAAGTTTCCAAATTGAATAGTGAGATGGCCAGATCCATTCCGCTGCATGGCTTCTGAATGCTGATAACCAGGTTCATACTCCTCACTCTGAAAGCAGAAAACTGGAGATTTCTCTCCAAGAAACTCTCAAGACTCTCATCACCCTAAGACAGTGGTTATTAACTAGGGATGATTTTGCCCCTAGGGGCCATTTGGCAATATCTGGAGAAATTTTTGATTGTAAACAACTGGGGAAAGTAGAAGAGAGCTGTGCTACTGGCATCTATTGGATAAGGGCCAGGGATGCTACTAAACATCTTACAATGCACAGCAAAGCACATCCTCTACCTCCCTCACTGCTTCCCTACATAATTTTCTGATCCAAAATGTCAGTAGTGCCAAAGATGAGAAACCCTACTCTAATGTTAAGCCTACCAGTCAATATCACCCTAATATAAATAAATAAGTCCCACCTAGGCACACAGAGTTGCAAATCAGTATTTTTATGCCTCATTCTAAGATACAGAGAGTATCTAACATGAAAGAGACAAAAAGAAACTAGTAGATAAAAAGAACTTACAGAAAATAGTGTAGGGAACAGAATAATAATAATTTAAAATATCCACTATAAGAATTTCTTCAAAGAAACAAGAGAAGATACTGAATACATGAAACAGGAACAGAAGTCTATCTAAAAGTGGAACTTTTGGAGAATAAAAAAGAGATATTGGAAAGTAAAAATATGGTGGCAGGCAGAAATAAAGCCAACAGGAGTTGGAAGATAAAATTGAGGAAATCTACCGGAAGTAAAATTAAGAAAGCACTGAAGGATGTGTTACAAAATAAGAATAAATTGAAAAAGATGAAATATGGAATCCAGAAGTAGCTCCATTTCTTCTCTTTGCTTAAAGTTCAACATGACCACCAGTCCCAAGACCACAGCACTCTATAGGGCCACTGCACACTAGTAAGTTATTGAAGACTGTGATTTTTACTTCAAATTCACATTGCCTATGATTGAGGGAAGAAAAGGGAAGTGGGGCAGAGGGGGAGAGAGAGAGAGAGAGAAGAGGAGAGAAAGAGATGTGAATATGATTAGTTTTTGGTTTTAGATTTAAATTTAAAAGATTTTCTTAAATGCAAGTATTCACTTTACCCTTTACCAAGGGTTAATGTTCACAGATCATAAAATGAGGAAGGCAGTCAAACTGGTACAAGTACAAACGTGCACCTGCAGAAAAAGTTTGCATAAACATTCATATCTGCCAATATTCATAAGTAAAGGTTTGCAACATTCTATCCAACAGCTAGTAAAACCTGATTACAATGAAGTTAAGAGCATGTTTTACCTGAATAAACCCAAATCAGGAAAACCTGATTTTGAGCTTGCCTCAATTGTCCTTAGAGTATGGAAACATGGATTATTTATTTATTTAACATCCTGAGCCTCAATTGCTTCATTTATTAAATGAGGGAGTGTGATTGGATATATTTTAAATATCTATTCAGCTCAACACTTTTATTCGAAAGTTCTTTTGGGCAAGTGAACAATTCAAAAAAATATGGGAGCAAAAGCAAGATAGACCAATCAAGGAGACATTTTACAGAAGAGAAATTATAAAATGCAAGTTAATTTTTGGTTGTATATTCTCCAAAAGTTGACACTGAAATATGGATTCACATTCAAGTGATTTATTAGAAATATGCTCCGATATGAAACTAGTTAGGGAGTGAGGAAGGAAGGACCAGAAAGGAGAATGAGAAAAGCAAGGGTATGATTTCAGCTCAGCCTGGTGCCAGGGAGCTCTAGACCATAAATTACAAGGAAAGAATTTATCCCACCTAGAGGCAAAGGAAAAGGCCTTCATACTCCTGAACCAGTCACTGCCTACTGGCTGCTCCAGGGATTTGTAAACTTCCAGGCACTTTCAGCTCTCCATGAGAAGTGGTTCTAGTAACCTGAGAACGTTCCTTTGAAGAAGGTTGTAGGTGCTATAACATTAAGAGTGAAGCATTAATATTCCTGCTTCCAGCCAAGATGAAGATATAGGAATCAGATTTATCCTACCACCTAAAAAAGCAACAAGGGTAAAATGTATAAAACAGTGGTTTTCAAGACATTGTGCATCAGTCAACAAAGAACAGTTATCTCTAGAGAGAGAGTAAACAAACAAGGCGAGTCCCACAATCACTCCAGCTTACTGCCAGGAGAGAGTATCCAGGCCATGGAGAAGAGAGGGATTCCTCAGGTAGAGTTTAGTGGTCTTATGGAGATTGTCAGATTGGATAAAAATGCAAAACCCAACTGTGTACTCCCCTCAATAAACATATTTTTAGATATAAAGATGCAGATAGGTTAAAAGTAAAAGGATCAAAAAAATATGCCATGCTAATACTAATCAAAAGACATCTGGAGTGGCTATATTAATCAGACAAAATAGGTTTTAGATCAGAGAATATTACTAAGGACAAAAAGGGTGATTTCAAAATGATAAAGAGGTGAATTCATCAAGGAAACCTAATAATCCTACACATTTATGCATCTAATCATGTAAATAAAAAATATGTGAAGCAAAGGCTGATAGAACAGAAAGGATAACAGAACAAATCAATAATTATATTTAGTAGCTGTATTTGGAGATTTCAACAGCCCTTACTCAAAAATTGATACATAAATAGACAGGAAATCAGTAAGAGTGTAGAAGACAACACTATCAATAATCTTGATTTAATTGACATTTGTAGATCCCTCAGCCTAAAAACAACTGAATGCACATGTTTCTTCAAATGTACCTGGAACATTTACCAAGTTAGACCATTTTCTGTGTTCTAAAATGTCTCAAATTTAAATAGATTCAAGTCATACAAAGTATGTTTTTGAGCTCAGGAGAATTAAATTAGAAGTCAATACAAGAATAATGTGTGGAAAATCTCCAAATATTTGTAAACTAAGTAACACACTCTTAAATAACTCATGGGTCAATGATGGAATAAAGTGGGAAATTAGGAAGTATTTTGAGATAAATGGTAATAAAAACACAACATACTAAAATTTGTGAGGTAAAATATATAGTTAAATTCAGAATGCTTTAATGTAATGGTGGTAGGTAACTCATTTATAAATATAGTAAGAAGGTTAAAAGATAAAAGTATTAAAAATAACTATAACTATAATTATTTGTTAATGGATACACAAGGTAAAAAGATGTAAATTGTGATATCAAAAACAAAATGTTGGCTGGGGGGGAGAATAAAAATGTAGAGCTTTAGTATGTGTTTGAAGTTAAGTTGTTATCAGCTTAAAACAGACTGTTTTAACTGTGAGATGTTTTATGTAAGCCTCATGGTGACCACAAAGCAAAAAACCTATGGTAGACATACAAAAGAGAAAGAGAAAATAATCTAAGCATACCACTACAGAAAATCACAGAGGAAGAGAGGGAACAAAGGAATTACAAAATATTCAGAATACAATGAACAAAATGGCAATAGTGAGTCCATACTTATCAATAATTACTTTAAATGTAAATGGACTCAATTATCCAATCAAAAGACGTAAAGTAGCTGAATAAATAAAAAAACATGTCCCGACTAACTAATGCTGCCTACAAAGAGACTCACCTCAGCTTTAAGGGCACACATAGACTGAAAGTGAAGGAATGGGAAAAGATATTCTACGCAAATGGAAACCAAAATAAAGCAGAGGTTGCCATATTTATCTCAAACAAAACAGGCTTTCAGTCACTATAATAAGAGACAAAGATGGTCATTATATAATGATAGAAGTGTCAGTTCATTAAAAAGTTATAACAATTGTAAATATTTATGTACCCAACATAAATATATAAATACCTAAATATATAAAGCAAATATTAACAGATTTGTAGGGAGAAATACACAGCAGTACAGTAATATTAGGGGAGTTTATGCATGTTGTCAATTAATTTATGACAAAGGAACTGAGAATGTACAGTGGGGAAAGGGCAGTCTCTTCAATAAATGGTGCTTGGAAAACTAGACAGCCACATGCAAAAGAGTGGAACTGTACCAACTGTATAACACTATACAAAAAACTCAACTCAAAATGGATTAAAGGCTCGAATGTAAGACCTGAAACTATAAAACTACCAGAGGAAAACATAGGTGGTAAGCAGCTTAACATTGGTCTTGGTGATGTTTTTTGCATTCGACATCAAAATCAAAGGCAACAAAAGTAAAAATAAACAAGTGTGACCACAGCAAACTAAAAAGCTGTAAACTGTACTGTATATATGAAAGTTGCTAAGAGAGTAGATCTTAAAAGTTCTCATCAAAAGAAAAATGAGTAACTATGTGTGGTTATGGATGTTAACTAGACTTATTGTGGTGATGATTTTGCAATATATACATATATCAAATCATTATGTTGTACATGTGAAACGAATAAAATATTATATGTCAAGTATAGCTCAATTAAAAAACAAACTCAGTGAGGTCAGGGCCTATGTCTGCCTGTTCTCCAATGTACTTCCAACACCTAGCATAAGGTCTTCCTAGCATAAAGTCAGCATTCAATAAATGTATATTGCATGAATTCAACCAAATATTATTTGACTTGGTGACCTGAGCAAATTTGTTCTTTTCTCTAAGCATTAGCTTCCGTATCTGTAAAATAAGGGCTTTGGGCTAGATACTCTCCTAGGTCCTTTTTGGTTCTGACATTTCATGGTTTACTTTCCTTAAACTTTAATCCCACTCCCAGTAACATTCTCACTCATTTGGGAAAAAAAATGTAGAGGACTTCAGTACCCCACTTTCAACAATGGATAGAACATCCAGACAGAAAATCAACAATGAAATGTTGGTCTTATACTACATGTTTGATCAGATGAACCTAATGGACATATATAGCACATTCCACTCACATTAGACCAGGTGGACCTAACAGACATACAGGGCATTCCATCCAGCAGCAAAATACACATTCTTGTCAAGTGCACATGGGATATTCTCCAGGATAGATCACATACAGGTCACAAAGCAAACTTTAGCAAATGTAAGAAGATTGAAACCATACCAAGTATCTTTTCTGACCACAATGGTATGAAACTAGATCTCAGTAACAGGAGGAAAACTAGACAATTCACAAATGTGTGGAAATTTAATAACACACTCCTGAAAAACCAATGGCTCAAAGAATAAAAGGGAAATTTAAAAAATCATGAAACAAATGAAAATGGAAACACAGCATACCAAAACTTACAGGTTGTAGCAAAAGCAGTTCTAAGGGGGAAGTTTATAGTGATAAACACCTATATTATGAAAAAAAGATCTCAAATAACCTAACTTTACATATTAAGGAACTAGAAAAAGAAGGACAACGTAAGCCCAAAGTTAACAAAAGAAAGAAAATAACAAATATCAGAGCAGAAATAAATAAAATAGAAACTAAAAAGGCAATATAAAAGATCAGTGAAGCTAAGAGCTGGTTTTTTCGAAAGATAAGAAATTGACAAACCTTTAGCTAAACTAAGAAAGAAAGAGAGAACACTAAAATAAATAAAATCAGAAATGAAAAAGGAAACATTAAAATTGATAACAGAAATACTAAGGATTATTAAGAAACTACTATGAACAATTATACACCAACAAAGCAGATGACCTAGAATATATGGTTGTTCCTAGAAACGTACACCTATCGAGACTGAATCATGGGGACTTCCCTGGTGGCTCGGTGGTGATCCCAATGCAGGGGGCCTGGGTTCAATCCCTGGTCGGGAAACTAGATCCCACATGCATGTCACAACTAAGAGTTCACATGCCACAACTAAGGAGCCCGAGTGCTGCAACTAAGGAGCCCACGAGCCACAACTAAGGAGTCTGCCTGCCACAACTAAAACTCAGTGCAACGAAATAAATAAATATTTTTAAAAAAGATCATGTTTTTTTTTTTTAAAAAAAGACTGAATCACGAAGAAATAGAAAATCTGAACAGGCCAGTTACTTATTGAATCAGTAATAAAAAACCTCCCAACAAATAAAAGCCCAGGATCAGATGGCTTCACTCGTGAATTCCAACAAACACTGAAAGAAAAATTTATACCAGTCCTCCAATTCTCCTAAAAAATTGAAGAGGAGGGAATACTTCCAAACTCATCGTATAAGGCTAGCATTGTCTTGGTACCAAAGCCAGAAAAGACACTACAAGAAAAGAAAATTACAGGCCAATATCCTTGATGAGTATAGATGCAAAATTCATCAACAAAATATTAGCAAATCGAATTCAACAGTACATGAAAAGAATTATACATCATGATCAAGTGAGATTTATTCCTGAAATGCAAGGATGTTTCAACATATGCAAATCAATAGATGTGATACACCACATTAAACAAAATGAAGGATATAAATCATATTATCATCTCAGTAGATATCTAAAAAGCATTTGACAAAATTCAACATCCTTTCATTGTAAAAACTCTTATCTAATTGAGTATAGAAGGAGCGTACCTCAATATAATAAAGGCCATATATGACAAGCCAACAGCTAACATCATACTCAACAGTGAAAAGCTAAAAGATTGTCTTCTAAGATCAGGAATAAGACAAGGATGCCCACTCTTGTCACTTTCATTCAACATAGTAATTGATGTCCTAGCCAGAGCACAAGGCAAGAAAAAGAAATAAAAGGCGTGAAAATAAGAAAGGAAGAAGTAAAATTGTCTTCGTATGCAGATGATATATAGAAAAACCCTAAAGACTCCACCAAAAAAAACAAACAAAAAAAAAACTGTTAGGACTAACAAATTTATTTAGTAAATTATCAGGATACAAAATTAACATACAAAATTCAGTTGAGTTTCTATACACTAACAACAAACTAATGGAAAGAGAAATTAAAAAAACAATCCCATTTACAATTGCATCAAAAAGAATAAAATACTCAGGAATAAATTTAACCAAGGAGGACAAAGATCTGTACACTGAAAGTATAAAATATTGATGAAAAAAATTGAAGAAGACACAAATAAATGGAAAGATATTCCATGTTCATGGATTGGAAGAATTGATATTGTTAAAATGTACATACTCCCCAAAGTGATCTACAGATTTAATGCAATCCCTATCAAAATTCCAGCAGCATTTGTCACAGCAATGGGACAATCCTAAAATTTGTGTAGAATCACAAAATACCCCAAGTAGTCAATGCAATCTTGAGAAAGAAGAACAAAGCTATAGGCATCATGAGCCCTGATTTCAAACTATATTACAAAGCTATAGTAGTCAAAGCAGTATGATATTGGCATAAAAATAAACACATAGGGAAAAAAAGACAAAAAAAAAAACAGACACATAGATCAATGGGACAGAATAGACAAATGGGATATTATTCAGCCATGAGAAAGAAGGAAATTCTGCCATTTGCAACAACATGGGTAAATCTGGAAGGCAGTATGAGTATGCTAAGTGAAATAAGCCAAAGACAAATACTGCGTGATATCACTTTTAAAAGATTTGAACACGTAGGAAAAGAGGGTAGAATGGTGGTTGCCAGGAACTTGGGGGTTGGGGAAATAGGAAAGGCTGGTAAAAGGGTACAAACTTTCAGTTATAAGATGAATAAAGTCTGAAGACATAAGAAAATATAACATGGTGACTATAGCGATAATACTGTACTGTATAATTGAAATTTGCTGAAAAGGTGAAACTTGAGTGTTCTTACCAAAAATTAAAAAATAAATAAAAAGGTAAATATATGCGGTGATGGATGTGTTAATTAACTTGATGGTGGGAATCCATTTACAATGTATATATATATGTATCAAATTATAACCTCAGTTTAGCTGAAAAAAGGTCATTGATATATCCATGGTCATCTAGGTTTTTCTTATGTTATCATCTAAGGATTTTATAGTTTTGCATTTAACATTTAGGTCTATGATTCATTTTGTGTTAATTTTTGTGAAGAGTGTAAGGTATGTGTCTAGATTCATATTTTTGCATGTCCAGTTGTTCCAGCATAATTTGTTGAAAAGTCTCTTCCTTGCCCCATTGTATTTCCTTTATTCCATTGTCAAATATCAGTTGACTGTATCTATTTCTTGGCTCTATTCTGTTCCATTAATCTACTCGTTTATTCTTTTGCCAATACCACACTGTCCTGATTGCTGTAGCTTTATAGTAAGTCTTGAAGTCCAGTAGTGTCAGTCCTCCAACTTTGTTCTCCTTCAATATTGTGTTGGGACTATAGCTTTTTCATAATAATAACTAATAATTTAGGGTACTTGTCACCTCTAAGCACTTTTTATACAATAACTCATTAATTATCATAAAACATTATAAGGTAGGTGTTAAAATATTTAGAGATGAGGAAATAAACAGTTTTTTTTTTAATTAATTAATTATATTTATTTAGGCTGCACCGGGTCTTAGTTGAAGCATGCTGGATCTTTGTCGCGGCATGTGGGATCTTTTAGTTGCGGCATGTGGACTCAGTTGCAGCATGCATGCAGGATCTGGTTCCCCAACCAGGGATCGAACCTAAGCCCCCTGCATTGGTAGTGCAGAGTCTTACCCAATGGACCACCAGGAAAGTCCCAGTTGAAGAGGTTTTGGCAGCTCATCTCTAGAACTCATGTGTTTAATCATTACATTACACTGCCTTAGAGGTGAACTAGATTTTGATCCTCAAATTGATATTTTTTCTATTATTTAGCTACTTTTATTTATATGTGTTATTGTTAAGGCAATAATTACTTTTAAAGTTCCTTTCAATAACATACTTGTTTTTTTTCTGCCACTCAGTGAGTGGGAAAGAAGAGTTTTATATTCACCCCCTCCAAAAAAAAAAAGTTTCCTCTACTTCTCACAAGCTATTTATTCTGTGTTAGTATTTCCCTAACATATTTGACCTGAGATATGTTTCCCAAACATATTTGACCTGAGAACACTCTTTTTTTTATAGCATACTATCATACTTGTTAACCTCCTACCTACTACCACGTGAAGTATTCTGCAGGACACTAGTTTGGAAAAATGAGATGGCACCAATACTCACTGTATGTTGTAATATCAAATATTCTCCCTGGAATAGCAGCAGGTGTGATTAAAACCTCCCATAATTATCTACCTGGTTTTGCTCTTTATTTTTCATACCCCTTTACATGTATTTTACAAATCTTAGTTAAATTCTTTTGTCACAAATGAAACTAACTTGAGATACTTTAAGCCAAAAAAGGCAGAGATTTATTTTGAGGTTATAAAGGTATCCTAAGAAGAATAAAGGGATGTAGGTATTTTGAAAGCAGGGAGTCAGTCTGGCCAAATGAGGAATTTGAACCAGGAAATAGAAAGCCTCATTACTCTCATTCTCTCCCTCTTTGGGGCACATGGTCTTTCATTTCTGCATGTATCTACTTCATTTTCCGTTCTTTGCAGATCCAAATGTCAGCTAAAATATCCCAGGACTTGAGATTTAGATAATATTGGCATGAACCACATTCCACACGCATTGAGGCTCTGGAGACTTCTATGAGATTTCTACAGATTTCTGAGTGAGGGCCAGTGAGATAAGGGGGTGGGAGAATGCCAGGCTGATGCTCTCCTGGTCACCTCTGGCTCTGGGTCCCTGTTTCCATGTCATAGACTTTGTTGAAGATTTTGGAGTTTATATCACAGCAATATAATCAGTACTATTTGCTGAGAATATTTTTAACCACTCCTGAGAAATTTCCTTTGGACCTTCACCCACAATAGTCCTTCCACTTCAAACTTCCCTGCTGAATTCTTTCTCCTTCTCTTTTCTGGAGGGAAATAATTGTTTCTGATGTCATGCAGAGCAGCTTTACCATCTCCTTTGTTTCTATCTCTTCTGATACTTACACCCTCAGGGTTTTATACTCTATCCTAAGCAACTCAAACAAAGACACATCCCTTTATGTTTTTATTAGTTTGCTAGGGCTGCCATGACGATACCACAGACTAGGTGACTTAAAAAACAGAAATTTATATTCTTACAGTCTGTAGGCTAGAACTCTGAAATCAAGGTGTTAGCAGGGTTGGTTTCTTCTGATGGCCATGAGGGAAGAATCTGTTCCAGGCCTCTCTCCTTATCTTGTAGATGGATATCTTCTCCCCATGTCTTCCTTCTGTATGTATCTGTATCCAGATTTCCTGGTTTTATGAGGACACCAGTCATATTGGATTAGGGCCCACCCTAATGACTTCATTTTAATTTAATTCTTTAAAAATCTATGTCCAAATACAATTATATTCTGAGGTACTGGGAGTTATGATTTCAACACATGAATTCGGAGGTTGGGGGGTAACATAATTTAGCCCATAGCACTGGTATTTGTCTCTAAAATAGTATAAGTTTTACCTTCGTTACTTTTGCTTCTTAGTGTTTATTGGGGGAAAAAAGTCCTCTCTATAGCAAGTCAGTTTAAGCAAGCAGCTTTAGCGGATTAGAATTGGGTTCCAATTCCAAATCCCCAGGACAGAGAATCAGATTGACAGAATTGAGGTTATATATCTACCCCTGATCACTCAGCACTTGCCAGCGTGAGATTATTTAGTACATATCAGGTTGATGGGGCCCATGCTTGTTGACTAGCTTCCAGTGAAGTGAGAACAGTTAGGAGCTGGTCAGTCACCTTAAGCATTATCTACCATTAAAAAACCAGTGTAAATAGTGTAAATTAAAATTTATTTAGAATTGAAAAGGGCAATATTGTATATTTTCCAATTTTTATGACTAAAACTAACTTAAATAGTAGAATAAACCCTTGAGAATTTATTACTGAGAAAATTTTATGATCAAGACTTAAGAGAAAGAACGTGAAATGGGTATTTTATATCTGTATTTAATGTGGAAGTAATTGGTGTACTCAAACTTCTAATGTGCAGTCATAGAACTACAAAGCAAAATGAACTTATGGTTAAATATCGCAACTTGCTTTGTCTGAAATTACCTAAGTACTACATAGATGCTAATGAATTCTCCAACTTGAGGAGACATGCAATGAAAATTGCATCACTCTGGTTCTAAGTGCTGCTGTAAGCAGTGATTATTTTTTTTCCACCCATAGTTTTTTTCCTTTAAATTGCTGCCTTGTGCCAAATTAAGAGAGATGAATTTGCAAATAGCTTCACTTTACGTGCCAGCAATAAATAACTAGACTCATCAAGGAAAGGTAACCTCAGCCACCTTTACAAAAGTTCATACATTTTCTTCTTTACCTTTATGCCTGTGTCACTACTACTTATTTTTTGCTGTGACACATGTTAGAGATTTCCTATGTCTGAGAGTATAATGACCAGTGTCTTTAGTGACAGAGAAGTTGTAATTAGCCGGAAACATGGCTGGAGGTCACATTTTCTAAGTAGCAACATGCTTTTACTTCTGGCTTGGAAGGCAATGGCAAGCTTCTCTCTTCCTACCACTCCAATTCTTTCCTCCTTGGCATTGTAGTATAGTTGTTAGGAGTCTGGGTTTCAAAATGAGAAAGGCCTGTGTTCAAATCCCTGTTCAACCATGTATTAGTTGTTAAATTCTTAGGTAAATTACTGGGCTTGTGAGATTAGTTTCTTCATCCATGAAGAGGGATAATAAGATTATTAAAAGGATTAAATGGGATATTTGCATTGTGTTTAGCAAGAGCCTGGCACATAGTCAATGTTTAAAAAGTAGTAGCAAGAGTTACAAATAATACTAATTATTATTTTCAGTGCTAAGCCTGGGGAAACAAAGGTGCATGAGGCATGGTCCCTGTCTTGAAGGAACTCACAGACCAATAAGGTGTGGGACTCAAAAAGTATCAGTGTAAATGTATCTTTATATTGGGAAGGCACTTGGTACTTGATAGTTGGTTCTTAATTTTTCTATTAAGGCTACATTATTATTTTGAAAAATACTTGTTACTGAAGTTTATTCTTAACTTTAGATTTTAAGAACTTTATCCTCAGAGCAAGTTATCATAAATGACTCATTAGACCTGTAGGTGTTGGCATTCTTTGCTCTGTTCTCAGTTCTGTCCCAGCTACATAGGCTGCCAGGCTCTTTCCTAGGTACCAGGGAGAGGACAGCCAGGTGGGTATCAGGATCAAAATGATGAACCATATTCAACCCAGAAGATTGGCTCTGGTCCCAGCTTTGGAAGTTGAGCAGAAGAACTAGAATGTGAGGTGGAAACTCAGGAAATCTATCTAGTATTGAGGCAAAGGAAAACAGGCTCAAGTCATTCAGTTGGTACCCAAGGCCAGATTTCCTCCAGGCACCTTGGGGGAAGAGGGAACAGAGAAACTTAGGAACTCAAGGAATCTGAGAAGGTGCTCAAAACAGCAGCCTGACCTTCATAAAAGTAGCCTAACCTGGGAGTAGGGTAGCGTAAGAGAGGTAGAGAGAATGGTGCTACCCATGCCTTAGCCCAGCGGCCTCTAAACCTTTCTGGCTGTTAATCTTTATTTTTATTTATTTATAAATTATATACATGTACCTGTATTACTAGTAACATCTCAGTGCATAATAAAATTCATTGTTAATGATAACTGCAATTATTTAAATAATTTAAGAAGTAGTTTAAAATTATTTTGGCTGGCTTCTTGCCAGATTTGATTATACTGTTACTGTTTTTAAATGAAGGTAGACTGATGAAGAAGAGATTTATCCACTTTCTTGTTGTTTGGTATTGTGCTTGCTTTGTTAATGTTATCTTTGTTTTGCCTTTTCTTTGTCTTTTCAAGGCATCATTTGAGGGTTATGTTTAATAATCCATAAATGCTCTTAGTTAGGCGTGTATAGACAGAAATGCATTGCTTATATACTGAAAACCAGAGAAAAATTAGGGAATTATCTCTTTCTGTTTGTAAAACTCCTGCTTCTCCCCCAGGTTACCTTGCATATCGTATGGAATGTGTTTCCTCCCCTAACATTCGAAGGGTGAATGGTTATGATATAATCCTTTTATTTTTTTCTGAACTGATGTTAGAAGAGTTTGGGAGAAGTTAAGGAAGTAACATTCTCCTTTTTATAAAGAAGGAGAAGAGAGGCAGGTCGATGTGTAGAGCTGCAGAGGAGAGGAGAAGGAGTGGAGGTTGAAAAGATGTGACAGTTACCAGAGGGAGTGAGTTTTGGGAGAAATAGATTAATAAAGGATCTTTTCAGGAGGCTTTACTATGTGAAATTGGTGTGCCCTGTCCCTCATATCTCCATATCTTTTGTTCTGGTTATACATATTTTTTGACTAAATAAGAATGCTGCATTCTTTAAAATTTCTTAATGATAGAGTACACACAACATTATACGCTCAAAATAATTTTCCTTGCTACTTGCCTATCCAAATCCTGCTCAGCTTAATGTCCACTTTTTCCAAGTAGTGTGTATCAGACTGTATTTTCTAAAAATGGCAGCAAAAATATTGCCCATTCCACATAATTCTTTTCCAAGGTGACTTTGATACTCTCCCCTTCACTGAAGGGTTTATACAAATGGCAAACAAATACATGAAAAGATGTTCAACATTAAACATCACTAGCTATTAGGGAAATGCAAATTAAGACCACAATGAAATATTCTTAACACACCTATTATATAAGCTAAAATTAAAAAAAATAAATAGTGGCAATATCAAATGCTCATGAAGTTGTAGAGAAACTAGATCTCTCATACATTGCTGGTGGGGAGGTAACATGGTAGAGCCAGTCTGGAAAATAGTTCATTGGTTTCTTGAAGAACTAAACATATACTTAACATATAACCCAGCAGTCACACTCCTGGCATTTATCCCAGAGAAATGAAAACTTATGTTCACACAAAAACCTTTACGTAAATATTCACGGTGGCTTTATTTGTAAGAGCTCCAAACTGTAAACAACGAAAATGTCCTACAATAGGTGACTACTTAAACAAATGATGGTGTATCCATACTAGGGAATACTACTTAGCAATAAAAGGAATGGATTATTGACACATGCAGTAACTTGGATGGATTTCAAGAGCATTATGCTGAGTGAAAAAACATCAGTCTTAAAAGGCCACATACTATAGAATTTCATCTACATAAAATTCTGGAAATGACAAAATTATGAGATAGATATAACAAATTAGTGGTTGCCAGGGTTTAGGGATGGTAGGGGGAAAGTGTGACTATGGAGTGATAGCACAAGAGACTTATTTGTGGTGATAGTTCTGTATCTTAATTGTGGTAATGGTTCCATGAATGTACAATGATCAAATGTACACACAGGAATGTATACATGTGACATTGTCACTATCCTGATTTTGAGATTTCCTGGTTTTGAGTAACTATACACAGTTACTAAGATGTAGCTATTGGGGGGAACTGAGCGAAGGATAGGTGAGACCTCTCTGTACTACCTTTGCAACTTTTTTTGCAATTGTAGTTATTTCAAAATAAGAGTTAAAAGAAGGCAAAAGACTAAATTTAGATTAGACCCTCATCAGCCTTTGTCTGCACTCTTTTCCCACCCCTGGAAAAGGCAGCAGAAGGGTGTTACAGAGCACACTAGAAATGTTTTAAATTTAACTTGTGAACTTTTTCTTTGACTTCAGTATTGCATAGCATTGTGTTATTTAATTTCCAAATGTTTGTGGGTTTCCTAGATATCTTACTATAATAACTTTCTAATTTAATTCCATTGTGCAAGATTTTAAACTTTTGAAAAATGTTGAGGATTTATAGCCTACTATATACCTACCTTAGTGTACTTTCCATGTACACTTGAATAGAATGTGCATTCTGTAGTTATTGGATAGAGTGTTTTGTAAACATTGATTAGGTCAATATGATTTATCATTTACTTCCTTGCTGAATTTTTGTCTACTTGTCTTATCAGTTACTGAGAGACGGTTATTAAAAATGTCCAGTACTGTTTGTGGATTTGTCTATTTCTTTATTTCTGTTAATTTTTGCTTAATGAACTTTGAAGCTCTTAGTAGGTACATACATATTTAGATTGTTAGGTCTTCCTAATGAACTGTGCTTCTTATCATCAGGAAATTTCCTGCCTTATCCCTTGTAATATTCTTCATCTTGAGTCCTACTTTGTCTACTATTAATATAGCCATACCAGCTTTCTTATATTTCCTATTTGCATGACGTGCATTTTTCCATTCTTTCACTTTCAACCACTTTATGTATTTATATCATTTTTATATTTGCTCTTCACAGTGTAACATTTCTATTAATTTGTCTTCGTGTTCACTGACTCTTTCAATTGCCATCTCCAATATGCTGTTATGCTCATTTGGTGAATTTTTCTTTTCAGTTATTGTGTGCTTTCCAGTTTGGGATTTACATTTAATCCATAAAAAATAATAGCTTTATTGAGAAATAATTCACATAATACAATTCACTCATTTAAAGTGTACAATTCGATGGATTTTAGATATGACACTAAAAATATGTGCATCAGTCAATACAATCATTTTTAGAATGTTTATATCACCTTAAAAAGAAGCCCTGTATCCTTTAGCTAACACCCCCAACCCCTCATCCCCTAAGCTCTAGACCATTAAGTTACTTTCTGTCTCTATAGATTTGCCTATTCTGGACATTTCATGTAAATGGAATCACACAAAATGTTTTTTTGTTTCTGGCTTTTTCCATAGTATATTTTCAAGGTTCACCAATGGTGTAGCGTTCATCAGAACTTCATTCCTTTATATTGCCAAATAATATTCCCATGTACAGATATACCACATTTTGTGTACCCATTTGTTTGTTGATGGACATTTGGGTTGTTTCTACCTTTTGGCTGTTAAGAATATGCTGCTAAAACATTTGTGGACAAGTTTTTGTGTGAACATATATTTTCATTTCTATTGGGTAGAAATCCTTTACAAGGATAAAGATCCAGGTGTTGTCTGGGCTGTCTTTTCATGTAGAGCTGAAGTCCTCTTTCAAGCTCTTATGGTTGTGGCAGAATTCAGTTCCTTGTGGAAGTATAACTGGGATCCCCATTTCCTTGCTTGCTGTCCAAGTATCTCATATAAGTGAAATCATAGAGCATTTGTCTTTTTGTGACTGGCTCATTTCACTTGGCATTATGCCTCTAAAGTTCATCCATGTTGTAGCATATTGCAGAATTTCCTTCCTCTTTAAGGCTGAATAATATTCCATTGTGTGTATATACCACATTTGCTGATCCATTCACCTGTTAAGGGACACTTGGATTGCTTCCATGTTTTAGCTATTGTGAATAATGCTGCTATGAACTTGTTCATAGTACTCTCTTACAATCTTTTTTATTTCTGTAGAATTGGTAATAATGTCCTCACTTTCATTTCTAATTTTAGTAATTGAATTTTAGTCTATCTAGCTAAAGGATTGTCAATTGTGTTGATTGTTCTGAATAACCAACTTTTGGTTCCACTGATTTTCTATATTGTGTTTCTATTCTCCATTTTACTCATCTTTGCTCTAATCTTTATTATTTCATTCATTCTTCTAGCTTTGGATTTAGTTTGTTCTTCTTTTTCTAGTTCAATAAGTTGTAAACTTAGATTGTTGACTAGAGATTCTCTTGTTTTCTATTAAAAAACTTTTTTGGACATCAAGTTGGGGACTTAGCCATCTGTCACATTTCTCTTTCTAGACAGTCCTCTGCAAGTAGTGAGTGAAGTTAAATCAAGCAAGTTAGAGTGTTTAGTACATCATTTTTCTCATAGTATTAGCAATTCTACACTTAGTAAGAACTTGGCAGAGGTTTGTTGATTAGATTTCATTTTTTCATTCAGCAAATATTTTTTGAGCATCTACTGTAAGCCAGGAACTGTTCTTTTTTCCCAATTGAGGTATAATTGACATATAACATTATATTACATTCAGATATACAACATAATGATTCGATATTTGTATATATTGCAAAATGATCACCATAATAAGTCTAGTTAACATCCATCATCATACATGGTTACAAATTTTTTTTTCTTATGAGGACTTTCAAGATCTACTCTCTTAGTAGCTTTCAAATATGCAATACAGTATTATTAACTATACTCACCATGCTGTACATTACACCCCCAGGACTTGTTTATTTTATAACTGGAAGTTAGTGCATTTTGACCCCCATTTTTTAAATTGGATTGTGTGTGTGTGTTTGCTAGTGGGCTGTATGAGTTCTTTATATATTGTGGATATTAACCCTTTATCAGATATATGATTTGCAAATATCCTCTGCCATTCAGTAGCTTGACTTTTCATTTTGTTGATGGTTTCTTTTGCTGTGCAGAAGCTTTTTAGTTTGATGTAGTTCCACTTGTTTGTTTCTGCTTTTGTTGCCTTTGCTTTTGGCATCAAGTCCAAAAATAAATCATTGCCAAGACCAACGTCATGGAACTTACCCTCTATTTATCTTCCAGGAGTTTAATTTACTATATTTGTGGGTTTATTTCTGGGCTGTCTATTCTGTTCCATTTGTCTGTATGTCTGTCTTTTAGCTAATACCATACAGTTTTGATTCCTATAACTTTGCAATGTAGTTTGAAATCAGGGAGTGTGATGTCTCCAACTTTGTTCTTCTTTCTCAAGATTGCTTTGGCTACTCAGGGTCTTTTGTAGTTTCATACAAATTTTAGAATTGTTTGTTCCATTTCTGTGAAGAATGCCATTGGAATTTTGATAGGGATTGCATTGGATCTATAGATCGCTTTGGGTAGTATGGACATTTTAACAATATTAATTCTTCTGATCCATGAGCACAGAATATCTTTCCATTTATTTGTGTGTTTTTCAATTTCTTTCATTAATGTCTTATAGTTTTTAGTATACAGATCTTTGACCTCTTTGGTTGAATTTATTTCTAGGTATTTTATTCTTTTGATACAAAGTTAGATTGTTGATGTGAAATCTTTCTTGTTCTGTAATGTAAGCATTTATAGCTATAAATTTCCCCCTTGGCACCATCTTTACTGCATCCCATAAAATTTGGTATGTTGTGTTTTCATTTTCATTTGTCTCTAAGTATTTTATAATTTCCCATGTGATTTCTTCTTTAATTCATTGGTTGTTTAAAAGTGTGCTGTTTAATTTCCACAATTTGGTGAATTTTCCAGTTTTCCTTCTATTATTGATTTCTTTATTCAGCCTGTTGTGGTTGGAGAAGATACTATAAGATATCTATCTTTTAATCTATTGAGACTTAATTTGTGGCCTAACATACAGTGTAGCCTGGAAATTGTCCCATGTGCAATTGAGAAGAATGTATATTCTCTTGTTGGGTAGAGTGTTCTGTACATGTCTGTTAGATCTAGTTAGTCTATTATGTTGTTTAAGTCCTCTATTTCCTTACATATCTTCTGTCTATTTATTCTGTCCATTACTGTGGTGGGGTATTGAAGTCTCCAACTAATAGTATAGAACTATATGTTTTTTCCTTTAATTCTGTCATGTTTTGCTTCATATATTTTGATGCTCTGTCATTAGGTATATAAATGTTTATAATTGCTATGTCTTCTTGAGTATTAACTCTTTTATTAATATATAATATCCTTTTTTTGTCTCTTGTAAATTTTTTTCACCTAAAGTCTATTTGTCTGATATTAATATATATACCCCTGCTTTATTTTGGTTACTGTTTTCATGGAATATCTTTTTCCATCCTTTAACTTTCAATCTATTTATGTCTTTGGATCTAAAGAGAGTCTCTTGTAGATGGCATATTTGCTTTTATCCATTATGCTAATCTCTGTCTTTTGATCAAAGAGTTTAATGCATTCACATTTAAAGTAATTACTGATATGGAGGTACTTTTATCTGTCATTTTGCTATTTGTTTTCCATGTGTCTGATAGCTTTTTTGTTCCTCATTTCCTGCATCACTGTCTTCTTTTGTTTTTAGTTGACTTTTTGTAGTGAAATGTTTAAATTTTTTTCTCATTTTCTCTTTTATATATTCTATAGTTATTTTCTTTGTGGTTGCAATGGGGATTGCATTTAACATTCTTAAGTTATAACACTGCATTTTGAATTTATGTCAGCTTAACTTCAATAACGTACAAAAACTGCTCTATTACAGCTGTATCCCCACCCCTTTCAGTTGTTGATATTATGAAATCACATCTTTATACATTGTGTGCCCCAAAACATAAACTAACAATTATTTTAAGCGCATTATTTTCTTAAATTGAAGTAAACAAGATTTGGAGTTACAAAGCAAAGTTACAATAATACTAGCTTTAGGTCAATTCTTCTTATTATTTTTTATTTGTATTAATCCCTTAAATCATGTAGAAAACAAAAAGTGCATAAAAATTGCATGTAGAAAACACAAAAAAGTTACAATAATACTAGACTTTATAGTTGCCCGTGTATCTACCTTTTATTGAGATCTTTATTTCTCCATATGGCTTCGAGTTACTGTCTAGTGTCCTCTCATTTCACCTTGTTGTACTCCCTTGAGTTTTTATTGCAAGGCAGGTCTAGTAGTAATGACTCCGTCAGCTTCTCTTTTATCTGGGAATGACTTAATTACTCCATCACTTTTTTGTTGTTGTTGTTGTTAGCGGTACACAGGCCTCTCACTGTTGTGGCCTCTCCTGTTGTGGAGCACAGGCTCCAGACATGCAGACTCAGCGGCCATGGCTCACGGGCCCAGCTGCTCCACGGCATGTGGGATCCTCCTGGACCAGGGCATGAACCCGTGTCTCCTGCATGGGCAGTCAGACTCTCAACCACTGTGCCACCAGGGAAGCCCCTCCATCACTTTTGAAGGACAGTTTTGCTGGATATAAAAATCTTGGTAGACAGGTTTTTTTTGTTGTTGTTAGTACTTTGAATATATCATTCCATTGTCTCCTGGCATCCAAAATTTCTGAGAAATCCACTGATAATCTTATTGAGGATCCCTTGTATATGATGATTCACTTCTCTCTTGCTGCTTTCATGATTCTCTCTTTGTCTTTGTCTCTTGAAAGTTTGACTATAATGTGTCTCAGTGTGGGTCTCTTTCAGTTTAACTTACTTGGAGCTTGTTGAGTTTCGTGGATGTTTACAGTTGACCCTTAAACAACATGTGTTTGAACCACACAGGTCCACTTATACATAGAGTTTTTTCAATAAATACTACTATAGTATTCCACAATCTGTGGTTAATTGAATTCATTGATGCAGAACAGAGGACATGGAGGGCTGACTGTAAAGTTATATGCGGATTTTTGACTGGACAGTAGGTCAGTGCCCCAACCCCCGCATTGTTCAAGGGTCAACTGTATATTCATGTCTTTCATAATATTCTCTCTGCCCTTTTCTCTCTCTCTTCTTCTGGTACTCCTGAAACGTGTTATGTTGGTCTGCTAGATAGTGTAACACAGGTCCTTTAGGCTCTGCTCATTTTTCTTCAATCTTTTTTGTTTCTGTTCCTCAGACTTGATAATTTTCATTGTCCTGTCTTTAAGTTCACTGGTTCTTGTCTTCTGCCTAATCAAATTTGTCTTTGAATCCATCCCTCTAGTAAATTTTTCATTTCAATTATTGTACCTTTCACTTCCACGATTTCTTTGGTTTCTCTTTAGGTTTTATATCTATTGATATTACCATTTTTTTCCTACATCTTTTTCTTGACCTTCTCCACATCTTCCTTTAGTTTTTTGAGCATTTTTAAGACAATTGTTTTAAAGTCTTTTGTATATCTGCCATTGGGTCTTTTTCAGGGACAATTTCTGTTGATATTTTTTTCCTTTGAGTGGGCCATACTTTCCTGTTTCTTTGTATGCCTTGTGATTATTTTGCTGAATATTGGACATTTGAATTATAAAGTGGTAATTCTGGAAATCAGATTCTTTCCCTTCCCCTGGATTTATTGTCATTTTTGAATGTCCTAGCCTTTAATGTCTGACTCCCAAAAGGGGAAAGAGAGAAAAACGAAGTGGGGAGGAAGGGCATTAGCCCTTTAAACCTCCTGGAAGTCACTTCAACCAGAAGGGAAAGGGCTTGCATCAATGGGAGGAGGTGCAACAGCAATTGCTGACCACCTCTTTGTCTGCACCTCTGTGCCCAGAAGTAGCAATCAGTGATCAGAGCACAGATCCCCTATATTTAGAGGATAGGGTCCTTTTTGTCTACCCTGGCTCTCACAAGCTATGTGCAAACTGCCCCCAAGAATATGTGCACAATTCCCTGCCACATGGCTAGGATTGAGGGATAGGTAGCTATTACTGTGCTAGGAGCTGAGAGCTGAGATTGACTAAAATTAATTGCAATTTATTGTCCAAATCTTTCCCTGGAAGTTGCAAGCCTTCAATAGACTCCAGGATTCCAAAATAGTTATATCAGACAGTTTCTGCCAGTCCAATTGTTGTCTAGATGGGGAGACAGATTCCTGGTGCTTCCTACTCCACCATCTTCCCAGAATCCTCTGGTATATCTTTTTCTGTAATATTATTTCCAAACTTTCTGTGCTCTCAGGTTTTTGTTTTTGTTTTTTGCAGTACACGGGCCTCTCACTGTTGTGGCCTCTCCCATTGCGGAGCACGGGCTCCGGACACGCAGGCTCAGCGGCCATGGCTCACGGGCCTAGCTGCTTCACGGCATGTGGGATCTTCCTGGACCAGGGCATGAACCCGTGTCCCCTGCATTGTCAGGCGGACTCTCAACCACTGTGCCACCAGGGGAGCCCTGTGCTCTCAGGTTTTAAATGTCTCTCGTTAATAGCATATAGCTGGGGCTTCCCTGTTGGCACAGTGGTTAAGAATCCACCTGCCAATGCAGGGGACACAGGTTAGAGCCTTGGCCCAGGAAGATCCCACATACCGCGGAGCAACTAAGCCTGTGTGCCACAACTACTGAGCTTGCGCTCTAGAGTCCGCAAGCCACAACTACTGAAGCCCATGCTCCTAGAGCCCACGCTCTGCAACAAGAGAAGCCACGACAATGAGAAGCCCGCACACTGCAATGAAGAGTAGACCCCACTCACCTCAACTAGAGAAAGCCAGTGCGCAGCAAAGAAGACCCAACACAGCCAAAAGTAAAACAAATAAACAAACAAATAAATAAATAGCATATAGCTGGATTTAAGAAAGTACCAGTTTTGGAGTCTCTGTTTTGTGTCTTGTGAGTTACCCTACTTAGTGATTACTGGCATATTTAGAATTGTTTTTAATCATCTTATTTTGTGCTTCCATGTGCTCTGGGGATTTTTTTTCCCCTACTTTTTCCTTTTCTCACTTCCTTGATTGGTTTGATCTTTCTCTCAACTGGTTTATTCTCTTTGTCTCAACTGGTTTGATAGCTATATATTCTCTAATTTCAGTGGTTTTCTTAAAATATGTACATTTCTTAACAAATCTAAAGTTAATCAACATCTATCCTCCAGGTAAACAAGATAGGAACCTTAAATTACTTTAATTCCAATTATCCTCTTCAGTCTTATAGAGAGAAAAGATGTATTGCTTGTAGGTGAATGACAGTCTGTTGGAAGATTTCTCATCAGCATCAATGATACAGCAACAAAATATCTTCTAAGAGCTGAGGAAAATTAACCATTTACTTAAAAGTCAGTATCATTCAAGAGCAAAACTCACAGATACTTAAATTTAAAAAAAATTTTATATTGGAATATGGTTGATTTATAATGTTGTGTTAGTTTCATGTGTACAGCAAAGTGATTCAGTTATACATATAAATATATCTATTATTTCTCTGATTCTTTCCCATGTAGGTTATTACAGAGTATTGAGTAGAGTTCCCTGTGCTATACAGTAGGTCCTTGTTGGTTATCTATTTTATATATAGTAGTGTGTATATGTAAATCCTAACCTCCTAATTTATTCCTCCCCCCCACCTTTCCCCTTTGGTAACCATGTTTGCTTTTTAAGTCTCATAGATCCTTTTTGAAAGTGTTACTGACTGTCTCAGATCAGGTGGACCCCAACTGGTCCTTCCCTTGCCTGGTACCAATTGCTCAAATTGAACGAGACTGGGTTTGGCAAAGCAGAGCAGAAACTTTATTCATTGATCAAGGAATGGAGAAGGGTGAGCTCATGCTCTAAAGACACCTTCTCCCAGAAGGGAGGAAAGTGGGAGACTTCTATGGGGTAAGAGGCAGATGTGTCCTAAGAAACTGGGGAAAATGGTGGAGATTTCCAGAAATAGCCGGGACACATGCAGTCCCTCAGGCTCCCTTGCACATGGCACTAATTGTGCCTAGCAAGGTAAAAGTCCCCACTTTGGGCAGAGATCTAGCATGGTAATGAAGCAAAGACAACTTTTGGACACTTCTAGGTTTCCTCTGCACAGGCACTGCCCTTGCAGTTAGGCTAGAACTGGTTCAGGGCAGTTGATTGTGTTTCCTTTGAGTTGTAACTGTGAAACATCTTTGACAAACATCAGGTGTTTTGGAACAAGAATAGAAATAGGTTAAAGCAGAGATTTTTCGGCTCCCTGGGATATGTATGGGTGACAGAAGAACACTAAGTGATGTATTTCAGTCAGAAAAAAACTAAATGCAAAAGAAAGGAGTAAGGTGTAAGAAACAATGTTGTTCAAAGGGACTGGTAAATGTATTGGTAAATTTTTGTAAGTTCTGACTATAATATCTAATACTAAGAATACTCCTGTGAGGTAGTTGGCTCCCCATTTTTACAGATGGAGAAAATAAGGGTGGAGAGGCTAAGTATCAAACTTGCATGAAGTCACACAGCTGAAGAAGACTAGAGCTAGGAGAATGCTCTCTTGTTCAGAAATAGCATGAGACTTAAAAAGCAGTGCTAGCAATCTATGTTCATTCTTTGAGCTAAGCTGTGACTCAGAGTTCTTGTGTTTATGAGCTCTAGAATGTATAAGGAAAATTCACTCAGGTATTATCCTCTGAATTAAGGAGAACAGGGAGCAAGAAGACCCACTAAAGATAAATTGTGAAAGTTTATCTTACTTGAAATCACAATTGTGTGGAATGATTTTTCAGTCACTTAGCATGATTAATAAACTTGGAGAAATATTAAATAACTGATGGTGATATGACCGTGTTAAGAAACCAAAGGCAGAGAGAGAAATCAGATTGAAGCAACAAAATTACTCTATTAGTAAAATTAGTAAATAGCAAAACATACGAGTTCCTCTGTATATGGGGATAAATTCTATACAATAAAACACATATAAAGTTGTATTTTTAAGAAAACATCACTTGATTTGTTCTTTAACCAGGCTTACAAGCTGCAATGTAATCTTTTAAAATTATAGGTAATTACAAGAAGGCACATTAAACCTCAGTTAATCACAGTTGTTTCAAAAATATGTCTCTTCTCTTAACAAAGCAGTAACCCAGCCAAAGCTTGGATAAACTGGCATTTCCCTAGATCACATGTTTCATTCCTAAACACAATGCCCCTTGTGTTTCTTTCAGGTGTCCATACTTTCTCTGAAAAATAGATCTCCCCTTCCAAAGCTTGAGCATTATCTGCTCTTTGTTTAAAAATAAATGCATTGTTCATGTGTGGACTAGTAGCGCAGGTGTTTTACGTCTCTTTTCCCAGTCAGGCTGATTCTTAAGCCTCTCGTGAAATCAGTTCAGTTTAGTTAAATCTCTGACATCCATTTCTCATTGCCATTTCCCTTTATGGCCATAATATAAGCCCCAAATACAACCAGATCTTCTTTCATTCCATTATGTTTACATTTTTTATTATCTCCGGAGTTGCCAACACTATTTCTTTCTCAGTTCTTGAAAGCTGATTCGAGGGCAAGGCCAAAGTTCTCATCAAGCATTAGCAGTCTGGGTTGCTTTCATTTTTCCTGAACTTCCAACTGCTACCTAATGGTATGTGTTTGCTCCTATCACTGGAAAGCACTATCTGAAAGCTTTGCATGAAATTAAACTCCCTGAGGTGTAACCAAACTGAATAAAGCCACAGAAGCATGTATTGAAACAACTCTTTTCCTGAGTGGGGCATGTGAAACACTGACATTCTTAACACAGTGAGGATTGGTATTGAATGTCAGGTAACTGATTCTGTCTTCTGAAGTATAGGGTTTCAAACCCTCATTTTATTTTCAAACAATCACTTTCATGTTATTCCCTAGAGAAGGAGGACGGTATGAATCTCAGATCACTGGGCAAGCTATAGCTGAGAAGGGAAAAAGGAGGGCAGAATTACTTAAAGACTTCATCTCTTCAATGCAAAAGATAGTAATTGATATTACTTATCAAAGTTTCTATTTTCTAGCTGTGTAATTTGAAGTTTCAAGCAATTTCTTACTGTTATTCATATCTCTAGATTTTTTTGCATAATCCCCCCTTTCTGAAATTTACTGTTACTGAGGTGTACTTCAGTAAAATACAGTGCATATTTTAGGATTTTATTATTCCTATTGCTTTCATGTCTAAGAGTTTTAAAAATTTCATCTTCCATTGTAAATGTTAGAAACTTTCCATGAAAATAGTGAATAATCAGCAACGAATCTAGCTTCTTTACTTTTTCTTATCCCAGTGTTTTGCTTAATACAAAGTGCTCAATGCTTTGTTGGTTAAAAAGAAGAATGTAACACACTGATGGTGTGTATTATTGCTTCTTTGTCCATTTACCAAATGTAACTGATCTGAACTTAATTGTGAAACACATTATTCTCCTGTGTCTGTAGAATTTCTCTAGGATGTTGCAACTTCATTTAAAAAACAAGAGCCCATTTCTTCAGTTGTGTTAAAAAGCTGCTTTTTGTAGGATTAACAATTTCAAAATCACTTTCACTTTATATTTTAGGATTGATAATTCTATAGATTTTAGACCAGAGTTTAGTATTCATATTACTACTGGCAATTCTCTGTTACACTGTGGCTACAGTTCATGTGGACTCTAGAATGGAACTCAGCATTATGTGAAGATATTAAGGAGATTTTACTTAGAAGTTAAGTGCCATGCCTCTGGCCTTAAGGAAAGTATTAATCAAGACACTCAGTGTTTTTGAGATTTTGATTACAATGGCTGAAGTGAATTTGCAACATATAATATGGAACCTAAACTCAAGCACAATTTCTCCTTTTATAGTTGTGTTTGAGCAAAGGTTCCTTATTTCTTCTTGAGCCAGCTGATTTCAGAATTCCTATGTAATGTCCCCTTGGGACAGCTAAAGAAAGGTCTACCCACAGATACATGGGAAATAGCACTCTGAGCTCCTTGAGATGGAGAAAGGGAAAAACTCTATTTTTCCAGCATCCTGGAGTTAATGTTTGAAAATGCAATTTGCACAAAATGTCCAAAGAGTTTTACTTAAGTGGTAAACACTACTGGTAAATTGACTCAGCAATTACTTTTTCCTTTTCAACTTTATTGAGGAGTAATTTATGCACAGTAAGTACAATTTGTCTCTTCTCTCCATTCACTATATTTATTTGACCATTTAAATATGTCAGTAGTGACTCATGTATATTTATTTTATAATTTGGGGTTATAATCCAATACCATGTTATTTATTTTTGTGCTCAAATTGTTCCAGCTTTGGCCATTGGGACCTCTTTCAGGTTGGCTCCTGTGTCGCTTTGACATGCCCCAGCCTTTTGTTTTTTGTGAGCTTCCTTACTTTCTGGTGCTACAAGATACTCCAGGCTTATCTTTTATTTTCTTTCCCTGCCCCAATCCTAGAATTAGCCATTTTCCCAAGGATCCCTAGTTCTTTTTCTTGGAAAATGGCATTTAGAAACCAAGATGTGGGTGCTGGATTTGCTCTTTGCTGCTGAGGTTTGATTGCTTCTAGGTCCTCTCAGTAGACAGAGCTAAGTAACATATGTATACATACTAACCCATGTATGCACATACACTTATAATCGACCTGTATCTATCTGTATATAAATTAATTGGAACATGAGTTCATACTGATGTCTCTGACTCTGATCCAGCACCACAGGGTTCATTCTATCCTTCTCTTGTTTATCTGCATCTTTCATCTCTGACAGTGAGAAACCTGGCTCATCCACATTCTGTTCACTTAATTGTTCAACTTTAGTATACATGTAAAGAGGTTACTATCAACATCTTATATGCAATTCTGTGTCTAAGAATTTATCCTACCATACATTCACACTGGTATGCAAAGATATATAGACAAGAACTCTTCACTGAAACATTGGATTCTCCCCCTTTCCTTTCTATTCCTTTTCTTTTAAACCATATTAAATTATCTTTGATTTTTAAACAAAACTTTTAAATTATGGACATTTTCAAATATACACAATAATAGAGAGAAAAGTATTCTGAACCCTATGTCATTATAGTACAACTATAAAAATTTTTAGCATTTTGCCTATCATGTTTCACTTATTTCTTATTCTTTTAAAATGTGTTTTATTGCAAATACCAGATATCATATTACCTCATTTATAATTCAGTAAGCATCTCCAACAGATGGCCTACACTAAAAACATAACCCAAATACCATGATCATAACTTTAAAAATTAACAGTTCCTATATATGATACCCAACCTATGGTCATATTTTCCCAATTCTATGAAAAGTGTCTTTTTTAACAGTTTCGTTGTTTTAATCAGAATCTGTGGCAGGCAGAATAATGCCCCTTCCTCCCCACCCCCCATGAAATGTCCACATCCTGATCCCTGGAACCTATTTTACATGGCAACAGGGGCTTTGCAGATATGATTAACTTAAGGATCTTGGGACGAGAACATTATCCTGGATTATCTGGGTGTTCTCAGTGTAATCACAAGGGTCCTTATTGAGAGAGGTGGGAGGTCAGAGTCACAGAATGAGATAAGGGCACAAGTAAATCTTGGAGTGATGCCATTGCTGGAAGGAGGCCACTAGCCAGGGAATGTGGACAGCCCCCAGAAGCTAGAAAAGGCGAGGAACTGATTCACCTCTGAAGTCTCCAGAAGGAATGCAGTCCCAACACTTTGATTTTAGCCCTGTGAGGTCCATCTTTGGACTTCTGACCTTCAGAAGATAATAAATTTATAAGGGGCTTCCCTGGTGGCGCAGTGGTTGAGAGTCCGCCTGCCGATGCAGGGAGTGCGTGTTCGTGCCCCGGTCCGGGAAGATCCCACATGCTGCGGAGTGGCTGGGCCCGTGAGCCATGGCCGCTGAGCCTGCGCGTCCGGAGCCTGTGCTCCGCAGCGGGAGAGGCCACAACAGTGAGAGGCCCGCGCACCGCAAAAAATAAATAAATAAATAAAATTATAAGCTAATCACTTTGTGTTGTTTTGTGTTAATTTGTTACAGCAGCAATAGGAAAACAGAGGATCCAAACAAAGTCTACATATTGTGTCGGGTTGTTATATTTCCCAAGTTTCTTTTAATTTGTAATGGTCCTACTTCTTTGTCTTTTCTGATTTGTTGGAGAAGCTAGTTCATTCTTCCATAGAATCTTCTGCATTCTGAATTTGGCTCATTTTTACCTTGTGGTGTCATTTAACACCTCGTGGTGTTCTTCCATATCCTGTATTTCCTAAAAACTGGTATTAAGTTATAAAGTCTTGTTTATAATCAGGTTTGATTTGGGCAGGGGCAGGATGTTTCTTAGATGGTGTCTTATACTTCCTATTATATCACATCAGGAGATAGCTAACAGTTGTCCCATTGTTAGTGCTGCTTGGCTGATCCACCCACTAGGAAGCTTCCATTAACTTTTAACCTAGGGTTTTAGCACCCATTGATGATTGTTGCTTACGTCCATTATTTCACTAGAGGCTCCAAAATGGTGATGTATTAGCTGGAATTCTATAAAGAAAAGCTTTCCCATATCAATTATTTGGTTACTCTGAAACAATTTGTGTATGAAAGCAGGGTGAATGCTTAGTTCTTTCTTTTCATTCATTAATTTTTTCAAATAATAAGTTTGTGTGCCTTAGCAAACCTCTAATGGTGACAAATGAATGTTTTTTATTAGTTTAATTATGAATTCACGTTTTTATATATATTTGTTGTGTTTTAATCAGTTGGAGACAGTATTATTTTTCATGCTCAAATTGTCCTTTGGCGAGTGAAAACTCTTCAAGGTGACTCCTGTTCCTATTGATGCTGTAAAATAAGGTACAGAGAAATTTTGTTCCCATGCCTTTTCAATACAAAAGAATGGAACAAACATCCTGAGCCGATTTCACTACGTGTAAATTCATACTGTTTAAATTTTTTATGCAATCTGATGAGTAGATGAGCTCTGATTTAAAATTTTTAAAAAGCATGTTTATTGTAACGAATTATGTTTTAATACTGCAGTTTTCAATAAAGATTGACGTAAGTTGCAAAAAAAACATTTGTCAACCCCCAGAATATCTTTTATATTTGTTTTTAGTTTAGCTTTTCATTAATTCACTTTGAAAATGAAGGCAAAGGTGTGTATATTTTAGTATTCTTTCCTTTTACACAAAAGTTAACATACCATACACAGTGATCTGCACCTTGTTTTTCATTTAATAATATCTTCTGGAGATCCCCACATAAAAATATAGAGAGAGACGCCTCATTGTTTTTCACAGCTACACAGTATTCTATGTTTGGATGGACCACAGGTTAGCCAACCAGTTCCATATTGATTAATATTTATATTGTTTCTAGTCTTTGGGAAAGAACAAGAGAATCATTCCTGTGTATACTTGCTGTGGTGTTTTAGGATCTTTAGGACCCTAGCTTCTCCTTTTGTCAGTGAGTTCTGGTTCTAAGAACTGGCTCAGCTCTTAGAACCAAGCAAGGGACTGCATCTTTTTATTGGTGAAATTACCATCAGCCTCTTGTTTCATCCATCTTTGATTTCTTTCCATCGTTGAGATTGAGCAGTACTTTTCTTGCCTGCCCATTTATCTAGCCCCAAGGGTACTGTTCCCTATTAAAAAATTATATCTTTCTGTGGTTCAGGCCTCCCCCACCTGCCAACTTCCACAATGAACTTCTTGTTCCTTATGATAACTGTGCCCACCTTGCTTCTACTAGCTTAACTTCATCAACTGGCCTCTAATTTGGTTTGAGTCTTAAACTGGTATTTGTGATTAAAATGCTAAGGTGATTATAGCCTTAGATATTTGCCTAGAAATAAGTAAATAAATAGAGTATATGAGGTTAATCATTACCACTTCCCTTCTCCCCAGTAACGCAGCAACTAGGATTTTGATTTAAATAATTGAGCTAAACCTAATCTGCTTCTGACATCTCATCAGTTTCTCCCCAGGTAAGGCAGGAAAAGGATGTGCACATCTTCCAGATTTTAAAATCCCATACAAAATAAGCAGAAAATGCTGTGCATATTGAGCACACAACTAAAACTGATGTTAAGCACCTGAGGAGGTAAATCATTATAGCTTGTCATGTTTCTTCAAAGCTTTTCATTTTTCATATAAAATAGGTGTTCTGAGATCTCTGTTGGAAATCGATACAAGCTTTCCACTATCAAACACACATCAAACCCTTGTCTACAAGTATTCCCAAGTAGATCATTTATTATTTTGACATGCTCTACTTTGTTTACCTAATGTAGGGTAAAATATTAGTTTTTAGTTTTACATCCTATTTCTGCTTTGCTAGGAAGGAGTCCATAGTCTTTAGCATAATCTCATTGTCGGCCTTTAATGAAAATACAGTAAAGACCACCAATAGCCAACTCTGTGTTATAACTGATATATAACTGACCATCCACTTTAGCCTTATATTTTGTTACTACAAGTCTTGATGGATTATCTCACTCAGTCACACAAACCTAATAATAATTTCTTATAGTCAGGAAATTCATAAGCATCTGTCATAGATTTAGTATCGAAGCCATCAGTTTTCTAGATTTTCCTTTCCAGAGAGCACCCTCGGCTCTTGAACACTGGTATAAGGAAAAGTCAAGGATCTTTACTGTTCTGCCCATCAACACCCTCCTTGCAGGCACCAATTATGATTGGTGAGTGGCAGTCTCGAGTAGATGTTGTCTGAAATTTCTGGGCTTTAAAGGGACTATTTGGGAGGTATGTTGAAAATACTTCAAGCTTCTTTTTGCTTGCACCAAGGCAACAAAATAAGTCTTTTAGCATTCATGCAAAACAAAACCAAAAAATAGAAAGCACCAAAAAAACCACCCCCAAACCCCCCAAACCAAGCAAACAGAAGAACTACCATCAGAGGCAACTGTTTTCTTGATAATGAATACGTCTGTTGTCTTCAAACCTGCTTCCTTTGTTCCTGTGCTGGATGTCTTCCAACTGCACACTCCACCCTTCTCTACTCTGCTTTCTGCCCAAAGAGGCTGACCTGTTTAGATGAAATCAGCGGTTTTCTAAGTGTGGCCTGAGGAACAGCAGCATCGGCATTACCTGGGGACTTATTAGAAATGCAGATTTTCAGGCCTCATACAGACCTACCGAATCAGAAACTCTGGGGTGGGCCCACCAATCTGTTTTAAAAAGCCAGTCCTCCTGGTGATTCTGATGCATGATAAGATTTGAGAACCACTGGAGTACATGTGAAGCTCCCTTATCCTGTGGCCTCTTGTTGAGTTTGGTCCATGGGGTGCACCAGCAGGAAATCTAAGGGAAGAAGGAGGGTGACATTTGGGCATTTATTTTCCCAGTTCTCTTCCTGTGACTGAATGTCTGTGTCCCTGCAAAATTTATTTGTTGAAACCTAAATCCGCAATGTGAGAGTATCTGGAGGTGGGGTCTTTGGGTGGTGATTAGGTCATGATGGTGAAGTCCGCAGGATGGGATTAGAACCCTTATAAAAGTGACCCCAGGAGCTCTCTTGCTTTCTCTGTCATGTGAGGACACAGTAAGAAGATGGCCATCTGTGAACCAGACCCTCCTCACCGGACACCCAATCTGCCAGCACCTTGATCTTGGACTTCAAGCCTCTAAAAGTGTGAGAAATAAATTTTAGGTTTTCTTTTTTTTAATAAATTAATTTATTTACTTTTGGCTGCATTGGGTCTTCGTTGCTGCGTGGGCTTTCTCTAGTTGCAGCGAACGGGGGCTACTCTTCGTTTCAGTGCGTGGGCTTCTCATTGGGGTGGCTTCTGTTGTTGCAGAGCATGGGCTCTAGGCATACGGGCTTCAGTAGTTGTGGCTCGCAGGTTCTAGAGTGCAGGCTCAGTAGTTGTGGCGCACGGGCTTAGTTGCTCTGCGGCATGTGGGATCTTCCTGGACCAGGGCTCGAACCCGTGTCCCCTGCATTGGCAGGTGTATTCTTAACCACTGCGCCACGAGGGAAGTCCCAAATCTTTGGTTTGTATAAGCTACCCAGCCTATGGTATTTTGCTATAGCCATCTGAACTAAGACAGGAGGTGTTACAGTGTCTTTGCTGTATGCAGTCATGAGAAATCAAAATGCTAATGCCTTCAGCTCATTGCCTTCTCTCACCTGTTCCACCTCAGCTCTTTGGCTTCCCATTATTAAAGCTGGTTTCAGTATTTATTAACTGAGTTCAGATGGAGGAATTATAAGAATCATAAAAGAGTTTAACAGTTGGGGACCCCAGGTTAAACATTAAAACCCATTTTAAATAGTCTGACCCCAAATACCATTAAACTCAATAATTAAATAATGATTATTATCTAATTTATAAAATATGTAGAAATATTTTTATTTCCTTATCACAAACAGCTATTTTTCCTCTTCCTAATAGCATGACTGTGAACTTTGCATTGGTATTAAGACATCATAAAATGATGTGTGCAATCATCTGAATAGGTAAAAAATTCAGCAAAAGAATGTAAGGGGGTCTTAGCAGTGATTTTGGCTCAATGTGTGTGTGAATTGTGCAGTCACAGAGGGCCCTGTACTCAGAAGGTCTTGTGCTTGGTTTGATGCTCTGTTGTGAAATTTTTTTTTTTTTTTTTTGCGGTACGTGGGCCTCTCACTGTTGTGGCCTCTCCTGTTGCGGAGCACAGGTCCCGGACGCGCAGGCTCAGCGGCCATGGCTCACGGGCCCAGCCGCTTCTCGGCATGTGGGATCTTCCCGGACCGGGGCATGAACCCGCGTCCCCTGCATCGGCAGGCAGACTCTCAACCACTGCGCCACCAGGGAAGCCCCATGTTGTGAAATTTTTAAGAAATTTTGAACAATGGCCCCACTTTTTCATTTTGCACTGGATTTGGTAAATTATGAAGCTGGTTCTTGCCCAGTCATATTTGTTCAAGGTGACTAAGTAAGTATGAACACTATCAAAAATAGAGTCTGATTGTTAGTGTCATTATACCTATTAATAATTGCTTTATTCATACTGGTTTCTAGATAAAAGGTGCTAAACCCCAGGTCTCACAGTATTAAATAAATATGTCCCTCTCAAAGACTGAAAAAGTGTCACCTATATCACTATTTCTAATCAAATGTAACAGGTAAGGAAACAAATGACATCTAGTACGCAAAGCCTTCAAGGTTATGTTGAAAACACTGAGAGGCTAATTTCAGGTGCTAATAGGAATTGCTGTTCTAATTTCATCAGGCAACCAAACTCTGAAGACTGACTCAAAACTAGACACACAAATGAAAAGATTTTTCTTTGAGAACAAAATAAGAAACAGGAGATGTCCTTTGTAGCACAGCAACAGGTAGATATCCTCTAAATAATAACAAAAAGTCAGAGACTATCTTCCCTGAATAACTGAAACTTGTTGCTGGAAGTAGAAATGTCTTGGGTTTGAGGGAAAACTTTTTCTATAGGGTTGAGCCTTGGCTGGAATTAGAAGTAATTTCTAGTTAAAAATTTATTTCCTGAAGGAATAAGTATCTAATACCTGACATAAGGGTGACTCAGAATGTCACTATTTCCATTTTTGGCATCCAGTGCACAAATCTTAGAAAAGGCTACATGTGCCAATTGACAGTCTTTTCCCAACATGGTAAAGAAACAGTCTATTCAGTTATGGTTTGCACTGCAGGCCCTGTCACTATGTTTACTCTGACCAGGCCTAGTGGGACATGGCATAATATACAATTGGGTCCATTCAAATAATTTCCCCACTGTATATTCATAATATACAGAACCTTGTCATGGCAAGTCAAGCAATCTCACTGCCTGAAGCAGCCATAAGCTAAAGAAATGTCCAGGCTTGCAGGGACAGATATTCTGGAGGCTTACAATGTGTGGGTAGAGTTGTAAGGACTCATGCTGGTGCTTGGTTACATCATCTAGAATTAAATACTGAAGGATTTGCCTTTCAGTACGTTCTTATACCTAGAACTTTTCTCCGTGTATTCCTTGATTGAACTCCACTACAGGAAATTTATAACATTCAAACTTAGTATCTATTTTCTCATTTGGTAAACCACTCAACAAGTGTTTCGAAGAAAAAAATCAGAGTGAATGATATACCATTTCTTCCTCATAAATCACTAAAGTGGACACTTTGAGTGGGGCCCTTTGAGAGCACAGAGACTGTGATGAGATGGGCTTACGGCATCACCTAAATAGAATATTTTCTGTCATTTACTAGACTTTAAAAGGTCTTGCTATAGGCAGCTACCAGTGTGCCTTAGCAGAAATCTTATCTACCTTATAGAATTTATTAGTATCAAATTTCATTTTGTCCTGACACAATGGCCTTTGAGAAACTAAACAAACCACTAATGAAATTTTTGCAAAATGGAAGAGTTTAAAGATAAAATACACTTAACTGTTTGAACTCAATTTCTCCCCTCTTTTAAAGGGGCTGAAAAGTTATGTATATTGGATTTCACAGGGTAAAATCTCTAGAACAAAATCGTGTGTATTCCAACAACTCTGATATGCACAA
This sequence comes from Delphinapterus leucas, assembly GCF_059928025.1. Classification (NCBI taxonomy): domain Eukaryota; kingdom Metazoa; phylum Chordata; class Mammalia; order Artiodactyla; family Monodontidae; genus Delphinapterus; species Delphinapterus leucas. The sequence continues at coordinate 39,342,815 of NC_143142.1, read as the reverse complement.
CTCAGTGATCTGCAATTCAGTTCTTCAAAAGAGGAGTGCGTCTATAATCGTCCAAATTATTTATCAACATAAACAGTCCTGACATTTTCTTTAGTGATCTAGTTGTGTAAGAGATACTGCATTTGTGAGACATACATGTAATTTTCAGGATGAGAAATACCAAATTTCATGGAGGGAGTATTTACACCAATTGTGTACTGTAGGCCTCCCTCAGTATCCGTGGGAGATTGGTTCTAAGACCCGTATGAATACCAAAATCCATGGATGCTCAAGTCCCTTATATAAAATGGCATAGTACAGTTGGCCCTCCATATCCACAGACATAGAACCCAAGGTTACAGAGGGCCAACTGTGCTTAAGAATAGTGGAAGACTTCTTCCCCTGGACAAGACGGAGAACAGAACAGTATTCACTCTCCTGGTTGAAGCAACTAAAACACAACAAAATATCTGAAAAGACAGTTTTCAGACAATGGGCATCAGGTAGTGAAGCACAGTGATCCCTGAGAGAAAGGAAACAGATGAGGAAAGCCCTAAGAAGGGAAGAAGACCACCTGAAGATGGAGGCAGAGATTGGAGTGATGCATCTACAAGTCAAGAAATGCCAAGGATTGCTGAAATCACCAGAAGGGAGGAGAGAGGCATAGGACAGTTTCTCCCTCAGACTGTCCAGAGGGAATGAACTATGCCAACATGTTGATTTTGGACTTCTGGCCTCCTGAACTATGAGAGAATAGATTTTTGCTGTTTTAAGCCCCAGCCTGTGGTAATTTGTTATGCCAGTCTTAGGAAACTAATACACACAGGTAGAATAAAAGCCTGAAAAGAAAATCAACAGTGATTCAGCAAACTGGGAAGCTTCAAGCAACCTAATATATATGTACTTGGAATCTCCAAAGAAGAGAAATGAGAGGGAGAAATAAAAAAATTATCTGAAGAAATAATAGCTGAGGATTATAAGCCTAGAGATTCAAGAAACTCAACAAATTCTAAGCACAAGAATTATGAAGAATGCATACCATAATAAAACATCAACAAAGAGAAAATGTTACAAAAAAACAGTGATAAGGAGAAAATATTAAACCAGTGATAAAAACATTAAAGTCATCTAGTAAGGAAAAAGACACATTATGTCCAGAAGAAAAAAGGTATTCTTTATTCACATAAAGAATGTCAATGACATTTTATGTCCTTGTGACAATGACACAAGACTTCTTGTTGGAACAATGCAAGCCAGAACATAGTGGAGCAGCATTTGCTGAAAAAAAGAAACAATCAACTTATAATTCTATACCAAGTGAAAATATTTTTCAGAAATGAAAGCAAAATACATTTCAGATACACAAAACTTGAAATAATTAATCACTAACAGACTTACATTTCAAGAAATGTTAAAGAGAAAATGATACCAACTGGAAATCTGGATCTACACAAAGGAATGAAGAACACTGAAAATGGTAAATATGTGAGTAAATATAGAAGGCATTTTTTATTATTTAGAAAAATCTCTTTAAAAGATAACTGACTGTTTAAAGCAGACATAATAACAACATATTGTGGGCTTTATAACATATGCAGAAATAAAATATATGAAAACAATAGCACAAAGACCAGGAGGAAAGAAATGGAAGTAAATGGAAGAAATGGAAGTACAATAAATTGTTGTAACAGTCTCATACTAATATGAAGTGATAGAATATTACTTGACAGTAGAAAGGAGAGAAGATTGTTGTGTTACCAGAAATTGCACTTGCATCATGGCTTATTATACCACATATGCTAAAACCTATTGTGAATAGTCACTTTAATTTTCTTTAAAAAGTTTTTATTATGAAAAATTTCAAACATGCAAAAGTGGAGGAAAATATAATGAACCCTCATGTACCCATAACTGAGCTTCAGTAATTATCAAAACATTGACAACCTTATTTCATCCAGACTCTCCCCAACTTCTCCCCACCTTATATCATGTCAAAGTCAATCCTAAGCATTATATAATTTCATTCACAAATGTGCAGTATGTATCTTTAAATATAATTATCATTATTATAGTTAACATTTAACAGAAATTCCTTAATATCATCAAATACTAAATTGGTGTTTAATTTCTCCAATTTCATTTAAAAAAAAAAACCAATTGCTTTGAGTTAGATTTCTTTCTTTTTTTTTTTTTGCGGTACGCAGGACCCTCACCGCCGTGGCCTCTCCCGTTGCGGAGCACAGGCTCCGGACACGCAGGCCCAGCGGCCACGGCTCACAGGCCCAGCCGCTCCGCGGCATGTGGGATCTTTGCGGACCGGGACACGAACCCACGTCCCCTGCATCGGCAGGCGGACTCTCAACCACTGCGCCACCAGGGAAGCCCCTGAACTAGATTTCAAATGAGGTCCACATATTGTACTTAGTTGGTATAGTTCTTAAATCTATAGGTTATTTACTCTTTTTTATTTGTTATGTTTTGGTTTAATCCTTTAATATAATTTCTATCTTGAAGGTGGTTAGAGACCTTGGAAAGTTACTTAATCTCTCCCTCACTTTTACTTCAAGCAAGATCACACCTAACTATCTTAGACAGTGAGGTGCTGTCTGAGAAAGTTTCCATTTTGACAAAATCAGCTCTCTTAGGGTCTCTTCTACACTGAAATATCTGAGGCTATGGAGACACTTTGCAAAAGGAGCTATATAAATGAATTTAATGTGCACAATGGATTGAACTGCTGGAAAGACCTCTTAGATCTTTCAACTCCATTAACTAGGATTCACTTTTGCTACTAACCTGACAAGAGGTTTTCTTTGTTAGATACAAGAGGTTACTATGAAAGTACAAAGAACTCTTCTCAATGGAAGAGTTTGTTTGGGGATGATGTGTCCCCTCCGTGGGTCTCTGAAATTCTTACCTTAGACAGAAATTCAGTTAAATAGTGTTTATATGCTGCTTTATATTATCAAAGAGTAATTGGTGTTTTCCTTAGAATCCTGGCCAAATTCCAACTCTGATAAATACGTTCTACTTCCCAAAATTTCCGCTGCAGTTTAAAATGGATCCCATACCCTTCATTACCTGTCCCAACTTGTTGCTTGGTGTTGGAGTTCACCTATTAAGCAGCTGCTGCTTTGGGCCTCAAAGGCTTGTTCCTTTTGGGATTAGAAAAAGGGATCCTGGTCAACTTGGTCAACAAGTACGTGTGTATGAGAGTATGAATGACTGTGATGGTTTTAGAACTCAAACTTATCATCTAATGAGAAAAAATTGGAAACTTCCAGAGAGAGAGAGAGAGATACACAGTCATTTCAGAACTATGAAGCCTTCATTTGCTCAGTAAACTTTTATTAAGAAGTTTGTATGTGTGAGGCATTGTTCTAGATATTGTGGGAGATACGAAGATGAAGTAGATAATAGTTCTTGCCTTAAAGGAATATACAATCTAGTAGAGTGGATGTTTTCATAATATTAAGCAGTGCTAATTATACTTTTTAAAAAGTCTTCCTTAGGACTTCCCTGGTGGCGCAGTGGTTGAGAGTCCACCTGCCGATGCAGGGGACACGGGTTCGTGCCCCGGTCCGGGAGGATCCCACATGCCACGGAGCGGCTCGGTCTGTGAGCCATGGCCGCTGGGCCTGTGCGTCCGGAGCCTGTGCTCCGCAACGGGAGAGGCCACAACAGTGAGAGGCCCGCGTACCGCAAAAAAAAAAAAAAAAAGAAAGAAAGAAAAAAAAAAGTCTTCCTTATAGTGGATCAAAACTTGAGCAAATTCCATACCTCTTTAATCCAGGGTTTTCTCACCTGTAAAATGGAGATAAATATCTATTCAGAGTGTTTCGTGAAAATTTTATGATGTAAAGCATTTAATATATTGCCCAGCACGTAGTAAGTGCTCAAGGAACATTAGTTACTGTGGACATACATTAGATACGTGTGGACACATTAGTTACGTGTCACTTGGGTCAGCTGCCATGGAAATGTTAATGCCACTGAAGTATTGGGTTGTTCATATAAGTTCAGATATCTTGACTCTCTAGGTAACAGAACTTGGGTGGACAGCTCACTCATCCCATAAACAAGATTACAGGAGAATTCCACACCCAAGTGCCTAGCAGGCTCTAGATCTTTCATTTACTGGTTCTATGAGAAAGATCATGAAGGGAGAAAAGGAATTGGGATCTTCCTATTCTCATTCCATTACCTAGCTTAAAATCCTGAGTGGTGTTAGGGACCGGGATTTGGAAATTCAGACCTTTAAAACTGTTACAACAGGAGAAAATAAAAACCTTACTGTTTGACATTGGCACATATTACAAAGTCCCTCCCTGTTTAACAAGCTTTAAGCTTTCATATGAGACATAAGACACTTAAGGGAAAAAGTATTGCCACAAGGCTGATGATGACAACAACTGCCAGCGCACCTTCCATCAAAAGCAAGTGAAGGCTTGAAACAAATCTGAGCTCCGGTTCGGTTTAGAAGCATCACTGTGACATGCCCGTGCCGGCAGAGGCTGAGTGCATTCCTTAACACTAGAACTCTAAGACGTACTGGGTGCCAGAAGCCCAGTGGTAATAAGGGAGCAATTGTGAAGCTTCGTTCAGATGGTGATCTTTCACTGTGGGCGTGCTGGCTCCAAAAGTTTAGTGCAGGGAGCCACAAGAAAGAATGCGCCAATTCCTTTCCTTCATCAGGGGTTATAGTCCAGCTAATCCATTCTTTTATACCTTTATCTTTCAGACATTTATTGAATGCCCCTTATATTCAAAAGCACTCTGTTGGTGATTAATGCAAGTGAAATAGTATATTTAGAAATGGCAATACGTGATAAACTTCATATTCTATTCTTTGTGCAATTTGGAGAAAATCCACTGGCATACTTTAGATTGAATCAAACAACAGATATACATAATATGACTACACAGTAGTGAACTTGATTCTTTTTTAAAAAATAAATTTATTTATTTATTTTTGGCTGCATTGGGTCTTCACTCTTGCGCACGGGCTTTCTCTAAGTTGCAGCGAGCGGGGGCTACTCTTCGTGTGGTGCACGGGCTTCTCATTGTGGCAGCTTCTCTTGCTGCGGAGCACGGGCTTTAGGTGCACGGGCTTCAATAGTTGCAGCACGCGGGCTTCAGTAGTTGTGGTTTGCAGGCTCTAGAGTGCAAAGCCTGTGTGATCTTTGCGGGCTTCAGTAGTTGCAGCATGCGGGCTTCAGTAGTTGCAGCATGTGGGCTTCAGTAGTTGTGGCTTGCAGGCTCTAGAGTGCAGAGCCTGTGTGATCTTCCCAGACCAGGACTGGAACCCGTGTTCCCTGCATTGGCAAGCAGATTCTTAACTACTACACCACCAGGGAAGTCCCTGAACTTGATTCTTTTATACTGAGAATTTATAATTGTAGAACCCCATTCTAGGTTCTGAGGAAATCCTAAAAATAAAATGATTGGACTCTAATAAGTAGGTTGGTGTGGGAGCAGATGTCTTCACCAGCTCCACAAAGAGGAATCTGTGTATTTTTTTCTTGGGAATAGCTCTGCTTATAAACAGGTGTTCCCTTTACTGAGTCTTACCTCCAACCTGTGTATCAGGTAGCTAGCTCATTCTAAAAACCCTAAATTGGTAAGTTGTAATCTCAGTCTTCATAGTTATCTGTGGGATTTCCATATACATTTTTGCTGTGATCACTTTCCTACTTTCAATCTGAGTGACTGGTGGAAGTCTATCTTCCCCCTTTCAGCATTTAAAAAGAATTATAGTTCTGTAAATATCTACTGGAATAATCAGTATATATCTAGTGTCTCCATTTCAAACTATATTTGTCTTTCACATGTGGAGTGAGAAGGAGTCTTGGGAAAAGTTTGTACAAATTCTTTTTAAAATTTGTGCTGTACATCAAAGTTTAATTGGTTAAGGAATGCTGTCCGTAGTAAAAATGTGCTGTATTTCTAACTTCTAAAATTATATAAACAGGTTTTTATTAAACTATCATCATCAGGTTAATTTGCTAAGGCAGAATCATAACTTTTTTCTCTTTGTTACCTGGAAAGCCAGTTACATTCATTTGCAGCCACTCTTTTCCTACCATATATTCTTAAGACAGTAGGTAAATTTCATTCAATTTCTCCCCACGTCTAGACAATTCCATTGTGCCTTAAGATATATGAAATCTTCTTCTATCAGCTCTTTCTGTATGGTTTGTCTTCATATGTCTTCTTTAATGTCCAGGCTTATAATCCATATTCCTTTCTACCTTTGGCCGTTCCATTTGCCAGGCATTATTCTTAGCCCTATAACATACATCAACAAAGATGTGACTTCTGCTCTCAAAGAGTTAGCTCTCTATATGAGTATATGAGACATATGCCTTTGGAAGAAGTAGCTCCTGCCTATACTTCTTCCATGAAATTTTCATTTTTTGAAAGACTATGGAGGTCTTAAAATTTAATAAGCATTAAGTAGCATTGAAAAACTAGGCACATAAAAAGAGAAATCTCTTTAAATGATTCAGCACTGTGGAGTGATTAAAAATATTAGGTGGTGGCACAAAATTCTTTCAAGCATAGTTCTATATTTGTGTCACTGGCCATTGAATTGACTAGTCTTTGGTATGATGGGACGTTTTATGTTGTTATTAGTTGCTTTAAATGGCACAATTAAATGGTCCAGCCATGCAGGGAGGGATTCAAGTTGCTGTCAAGTCAAGCAACAAAATACTCTATTATTTTATTCTCCTAAATACACATTTTGTCTTTATATGATTGAATGAATGTATTGTAGTCTTTCAGCCTGGTGAAATAGAAAACAGCAGGAGGAAGTAGAGACAACATTGGCAAAACGTTTTCTTTTTTTTGGAAATTATCAATAAGAATGCTTCTGATTTCTGAAAACAAAATAGTACCTGTAGTGGGTCAATGGACAACAAACTTCACATGTGATTGAACTAGGTTACTTATAGTTAGGCAAATGGAGAAAACAAATATCAGTTTAATGGAAGCGGTACTGCAGTTTTAATCATTTGAAAGACTCTGAGACCAGAACTCAGGGATAGACCAGAGCCCAAGACTCAGGCTGGTAACTGGGTGGCACACACATGGAACAGAACTGAACACCAAAAAAATCTCAACTTGTATAAGTATTAACAGATGCTAATATGTCATAGCTGCTGGAATTAGCTGACAAAATGTGTTGAAAGAAGTAAGAGTATACACTCTTTAAAATTTTTTTTTAAATTTATTTATTTTATTTTTGGCTGCGTTGGGTCTTCGTTGCTGCGTGCAGGCTTTTCTCTGGTTGGGGCGAGCGGGGGCTACTCTTCGTCACGGTGCACGGGCTTCTCATTGCGGGGGCTTCTCTTGTTGCAGAGCACGGGCTCTAGGTGCACAGGCTTCAGTAGTTGTGGCACATGGGCTCAGTAGTTGTGGTGCACGGGCTTAGTTGCTCCGCGGCATGTGGGATCTTCCCGGACCAGGGCTCAAACACATGTCCCCTGAATTGGTAGGCGGATTCTTAACCACTGTGCCACCAGGGAAGCCCTCCTTAAAATTATTTTTAAAATTTTATTGTGGCAAGAACAATTAACATGAGATCTACCCTCTTAAGAAAATTTTAAAGTGTACAGTACATAATTGTTGACTATAGGTACAGTGGTGTACAGCAAACCTCTAGAGTTTGTCTTGCTTAACTGACACCTTATGCCTGTTGAATAATAACTCCCCATTATTCTCTGAATTCAGCCCCTGGAAACTGCCATTCCATTCTTCAACTCTATGAATTTGACTATGAATTTTTATAAATTCAAATAAGTGGAGTCCTACAGTATTTGTATTTCTTTGACTGGCTTATTTCACTTAGCATAATGTCCTCAAGGTTCGTTCATGTTGTTGCACATTGCAAAATTTTCTTCTTTTTAAAGATTGACTCGTATTCCATTGTATGTATAGCCACATTTTCTTTACCTATTCACGTGTTGATGCACATTTAGGTTGTTTCCACAACTTGACTATTGTGAAAGTGCTGCAATAAATATGGGAGGGCTAATATCTCTTTGAGATTCTGATTCTATTTAAGGGGGCATAATTACCCAGAAGTGAGACTGCTGGAGCATATGGTAGATCTATTTTAATTTCTTGAGGAACCTCCATACTCTTTTCCATAGTGGCTATACCATTTTGCACTCCAACCAACGGTGTAAAAGGGCTCCAATTCTTCCATATCCTCATCAATACTTGTTGTCTTTTCTTTTCTTTTCTTTTTTTTTTTTTGCGTTATGCGGGCCTCTCACTGTTGTGGCCTCTCCCATTGTGGAGCACAGACTCCGGACGCGCAGGCTCAGCAGCCATGGCTCACGGACCTAGCCACTCCGCGGCATATGGGATCTTCCCGGACTGGGGCACAAACCCGTGTCCCCTGCATCGGCAGGCGGACTCTTAACCACTGCACCACCAGGGAAGCCTTCATTGTGATTTTGATTTACATTTCCCTTATGATTAGTGATGTTGAGCATTCTTCATACAATAGTTGGCCATTGCATGTCTTCTTTGAAGATGTCCATTCAAGTCCTTAGCCTATTTTTAAATTGGGCATTAGTTCAGTTTTTTGTTTGTTTGTTTATTTGTTTGTTTTGGCTGTTGAGTTGTAGAAGTTTCTTATATATTTTAGAGATTAACCCCTTATCAGATATATAGTTTGTAAATATTTTCTCTTATTATATAGGTCACCTTTTTACTCTAATGATTGTTTCCTTTGCTATACAGAAGTCTTTTAGTTTGATGTAATCCTGCTTGCTTTTATTGCCTGTAGTTTTGGTGTCACATCCATGAAATCATTGCCAAGGCCAATAGCGTGAAACTCTCCCCTTCTTCTAGGAGTTTTACAGTTTCAGGTCTTACATTTAAACCTTTAATCCATTTTGAGTTAATTTTTGTGTATGATGTAAGAGAAGGGTCCAATTTCTTTCTTTTGCATATGGATATCCAGTTTCCCCAGCACCATTTACTGAAGAGGCTATCATTTCCCTATTGTATACCCTGGTTGAAGATCAGTTGACTGTATATGTGTGGATTTATTTCTGGGCTCTCTATTGTGTTTCATTGGTCTATATGTGTGTCTTTATGCCAGTACCATACTGTTTTGATTACTGTAGCTTTGTAATACATTTTGAAATCCAGAAGTCTGATGCCTCCAGTTTTGTTCTTTTTCCTCAGTATTGATTTGGCTATTTGGGGTCTTTTGTGGTTCCATATGAATTGTAGAATTGTTTTTTCTATTTCTGTAAAAATTGCCATTGGGATTTTGATATGGATTGTGTTGAATCTGTCGATTTCTTTGGGTAGTATAGATAGTTTAACAATATTAAGTCTTCCAACCCATGAACATGCATATGTTCCCACTTGTTTGTGTCTTTTTAATTTCTTTCATCAGTGTTTTGTAGTTTTCCATATACAAGTCTTTCACCTACTTAGTTGTTTATTTCTAGGTATTTTATTCTTTTGGTGCTGTTATAAATGGGATTGTTTTTCTAATTTCCTTTTCAGATAATTAGTTGTTAGTGTATAGAATGCAAATAATTTTTATATGTTGATTTTGTATCTTCCAACTTTAATGCATTTGTTTCCTAGTTCTAACAGGATTTTTAATGACTTTTTAGGGTTTTCTATATATAAGACCATGTCATCTGCAACATACGCTCTTGAAAATAATGAAGAGATAGAAAGTCCTAACAAAGAAATAGATAACATAAAGAAGAATCAAATGGAAAATGTTGAACTGAAAAATTTATTAACTAAAATAAAAACATTACTGAATGGGCTTAATAGCAGAATGGAGGTAACAGAAGGAAGTGTCAGTGAATGTGAAGATAGATCAATGGAAAGTAGCCAATCTGAAAAAGACAGAAAAATACTGAAAAAAAAGAGAACACAGGATCTGTGGGTTAATATTAGAACGCCTAACATTCATGTTATTAGAGTCCCAGGAGAGGAGAAGGACCATACAGAAGAAACGTTATTTCAATAAACAATGCCTGAAAACTTCTCAATTTTGGTGAGAGACGTAAACCTACAGATTCAAAAAGTTCAGTGAATTCTGTGAATCCTAACCAGGATAAATCCAAAGAAATCTATGCCCAGACACATCACAAACTGTTGCAAACTAAAGACTAAGAAAATATTTTAAAAGCAGCAAAAGAAAAATAGTGTATATTCCAATGACTACAGTTTTCTCATTAGAAATCATACAGGCAAGAAGAAAATGGAACAATTTTGAAGAGCTGAAAGAAGTGTGAACCCAGAATTTTATATCCAGTGAAAATATCTGTCAGGAATGAAGGTGAAATAAAGATATTCCAAGATGAAGGAAAACTAAAAAGAACTGAATTTATCACCAACAGACCTTCTTTAAAAGAATAACTATTTGAAGTTCTTAATACCAGAAATCATACCAGAGGGAAATTTGGAGCATCAGGAGTTAAGGAATAGCAATACAAATGGCAAATATCTGGGTAAATATAATAGACAATTCTTCTCCTTTTCAGCTCCTTAAAATATATTTGATAGTTGAAAGCAACAACTATAACGTTGTCTGATGGGGTTTTCAATGTATGTAGATGTAATACACAAGACAATTACAACATGATTTGGAGAAGGTAAAGGGATCTATATTGTGAAAACACTTTCACATTATATTTGAAGCTGAAAAGTATTGATTCTAATTAGACTGAGAAAAATTCAGTATGTTTACTGTAATAACTATAGCAACCAACCCCTTCCTGACCCTACCCCCTAAACTATACAAAGAAAAATAGTAAAAAAAAAAAAAACAAAAAAACACAATGGATAAATTAAATAGAATACTAAAAAATTCTCAAATAACCCAAAAGAAGGAAGGGATAGGGTATCAGAGGAAGGAAAAACGTAGCAAAGAAAGAATAAACAAATAATAAAATGCTAGGCGTAAATTCAAACATATCAATAATTACTTTAAATATAAATGGTCTAAACACACCAATTAATAGAAATAATCAGGATAGGTAAAAAGATATTATCCAACTATATGCTATCTATAAGAAACTTACTTCAAATATAATGATACAGAAAGATTAAATGTAAAATAATGGAAAAAACATATTATTAAAACACTAATCAAAATAAAGCTGGAGTAGTTATACTAATATCTGACAAAGTGATTTCAGAGCAAAGAAAAATCACCAGGGATAAAGTGAGACATTATCTAATGTTAAGAGTCAATTCACCAAAAAAGACATAAAAATCCTAAATGTGTATGCACCTAACAACAGACTTTCAAAGTTGGAGTATTGGAGATTCAATGCTTTTCTCTTAGTAATAGAACTAGTAGACAGAAAATCATCATGGCTGTAGAAGAACTAAACAACACTATCAACTAACTGACATTTATCACCTATCTAATAACAGTAGAATACTTTTTTTTTCAGATGAACATGGAACATTCACCAAAAGACAGGTTCATAAGACAAATCTTAATAAATTTAAAATAATTGAAATTATACAAAGTATGTTCTCCAACCACAATAGAATTAAACGAAGATCAATAACAGAAAGAATTGGACAATCCTGAACACTTGGAAATTAAATAATTTCTAAATAGTCCTTGGGTCAAAGAAGAATTCTCAAGGCAAATTAGAAAATATTTTGAACAAATGTAATTGAAAATACAACGTACTTGTGAGATGTAGTTAAAGCAGAGAGTAGAGGGAAAATTACAGTATTAAATATTTATGTTAGAAAAGAAGAAAGGTCACATATCAATAATCTAAGCTTCCACCTTGAGAAACTAGAAAACAAAAGAAACTAGCAAAATAAACCCAAAGCAAGCATAGGGAAGGGATTAATAAAAATAAGAGAGGGAATTAATGAAATTGAAAACTGAAAGAAACTGGGGAAAACCAATGAATCCAAAAGCTCGTTCTTTGAAAAGATCAGTAAAATGAATTCAACAATAATCAGAATGACAAAGAAGAGAAAAGACATAAGTTACTGATATCAGGAATGAAAGAGAGGATATCGTTACAGAACCCTGCATACATTACATGGATAATAATGGAGAGCTATGAACAACTCTACTCACATAGATTTGTCAACTTAGATGAAATGGACCCCTACCTCAAAAACTGCAGTCTCCTAAAGCATACCAAGATGAAATAGATAACCTGAATTAACTGATAACCTGATAACTGTGTCTATTAAAGAAAAATTGAATTTTGTTTAAATATCTTTTCAAAAAGAAATCTTCAGGGCTCACATGGTTTCACTGGAAAATTCTACCAAAAATTTAAAGAATAAATAACAGCAGTTCCATACTGTCTCTTCCAGAAAATAGAAAAGGAAGGAGCATTTCCAATCTCATTTTATGGGACTAGTATTACCCATATACCAAAATAAGATAAATACAAGAAAATATTCCCCATGAAGATAGATACACAAATCCTCAATAAAATAGTTGCAAATCAATTTCAGCAATACATAAAAAGATTAACACATGATGATCAAGTGAATTTTATCCTTGGAATGTACGGCTGGTTCAATATTTGCAAATCAAAAAATACAATCCACTATATTTATAGTTGAAAGTAGAAAAAAGCACATGATCATATCAACTGATGTGGAAAAAGAATTTGACAAAATTCAACATCTATTCATGATTAAAAAAAACTCTCAGCAAACTAAGAAGAAAAGCAAACTTTCTCAATCTGATAAGAGGAATTTACAGAAACCTACAGCTAGCATCATACTTAGTGGTGAAAGACTGAATATATTCCCCTTAAGACTAGGAAAAAGGCAAGGATGTCCACTCTACCACTCTTATTCAGCATCATACCAGAAGTCATGGCTATTGCAATAAGGCAAGAAAAAATACTAAAAGATGGAAAAGAAGAAATGAAACTGCCCATGTTCCCAGAAAACATGAGTATCCACTTAGAATAATCCCAAGGAATCTACAAAAAAAGAACTCCTAGAACTAATTCATGAGTTTAGCAAGCCACAGTATACAAGGCCAACACAAAACTCAATTATATTTCTTTTATAAAAGCACCATTTACAATAGCTAAAAAAGGAAATACTTAGGTATAAATCTAACAAAACATGTGCAGAATCTGAATGCCGAAAATGATAAAACATTTGTGAAAGAAAAGAAATAAAATAAATGGAGCAACATACTGAGTTCATGGATTGGAAGACATTAAAAAATTTTAGTTTTCCCCAAATCAATTTATAGATTTAATATAATTATCTAACTATCCATCCATCTAGCAATCAATCGATCAATCAATCATCTATCCATCTATCTTCTAAAATGTATATGGGAAGACAAAAAAAGCAGAATAGCCAAAAAACTCTTGAAAAAGAAGAATAAAATTGGAGGATTTATACTATCTGAAGACTTACTACACAAAGCTACAGTAACCAAGATAGTGTGGTATTAATGAGAGTATAGACATGGTGATCAGAGGTACTGAATAAGAGACTCCAGAAATTGGCCCATACAAATACAGCCAGCTGACTTTTTTAAAAAAATTAATTTATTTATTTTTGGCTGCGTTGGGTCTTCGTTGTTGCAGGCGGGCTTTCTCTCGTTGCAGTGAGTGAGTGCAGGCTACTCTTTGTTGCGATGCGTGGGCTTCTCATTGTGGTGGCGTCTCTTGTTGCGGAGCACGGGCTCTAGGCATGCGGGCTTCAGTAGTTGTGGCTTGCAGGCTCTAGAGCACAGGCTCAGTAGTTGCGGCACATGGGTTTAGCTGCTCCACAGCCTGTGGGATCTTCCCAGACCAGGGCTCGAACCCTTGTCTCCTGCATTGGCAGGCAGATTCTTAACCACTGCGCCACCAGGGAAGCCCTGGCCAGTTGACTTTTGATGAAACTGCAAAGACAATTCAATGGAGAAAGGGTCACCTTTTCAACAAATGTGTTGGAACAACTGGATACAGACATGCAAGAAAAAATTAATCTCTACCTAAACCTCATACCTTATCCAAATATTAAATCAAAATGGATCATAGCTCTAAGTATAAAGTATAGGATGGACCTAGAGTCTGTCATACACAGTGAAGTAAGTCAGAAAGAGAAAAACAAATACCACATGCTAACACATATATATGGAATCTTAAAAAAAAAAAAGTTCTGAAGAACCTAGGGGCAGGACAGGAATAAATATGCAGACGTAGAGAATGGACTTGAGGACATGGGGAGGGGGAAGGGTAAGCTGGGACGAAGTGAGAGAGCGGCATGGACATATATACACTACCAAATGGAAAATAGATAGCTAGTGGGAAGCAGCTGCATAGCACAGGGAGATCAGCTATGTGTTTTTTGACCACCTAGAGGGGAAGGATAGGGAGGGTGGGAGGGAGATGCAAGAGGGAGGAGATATGGGGATATATGTATTGTATAGCTGATTCACTTTGTTATAAAGCAGAAACTAACACACCATTGTAAAGCAATTATATTCCAATAAAGATGTTAAAAAAGAAAAGTATAAAACCATATAATTTTTAGACGAAAATATAGGAAAGATTATTCATGACCTGGGGCTAGGCAAAGAGCTCTTAGACATAGCACTGAGAGAATAATCCATAAAAGAAACAATTGATAAATCGGACTTTTTCAAAATTCAGAATTTTTGCTCTGCAAAAGACACTGTTAAAAGAATGGAAAGATAAGATCTTGATGTTACTCAAAATTTACTGATCCACTTAGGTAGGTACCCATTTCTTTTTTCCTTTTTATTCCACTGTGCTAGAATTCAGTCCTGCAACCTCAGGATGCATCTTTACTCATCTCCTGGGCAACCACCTCTGGTTTTTTCTTGGCGATGTATAGGTATACCCCCAGGGGCTCTCTCTTACCCTGGCCCGCCTTGGGCCATGAAAAACATGTTCTTTGACTCATAGTTGATGAGAGTGCAGCTGATTCACTCTTTTCATTTGACAACCTCAGTCCTTCTATCCTAAATAGTTGTCACTAGTTGTCACTAGAACTAGAATGAGAATAGTTGTTCTAGTTGTTCTAGTTGTTCACTAGAACTAGAATGAGAATATCACCAACCAGTTACCTGATATCTGGAATTTGAGAATAAAATTTTATTGTTGTTATGTGTATAGTGCATTTGTGGATTATCTGTAGCAAATGCTGACTCCCAGGTTTGCTATACCCTAGTTTGCTTGTGGCGTGCCTCTTATAAGCATATTCCAAATAAGGAAAATAAATCTTAAAATTAATCTAAGCAAAAACATAGGAAGATGGCACTGTTGCTGCAAAGAGTTACCTGAAAGATTCTGAATAAACTCTGAATCTTTGTTTCTCTACTGTTAGATTATCCCTGCAGTTTCCTCTCTGTGTAGAAAATTAAGAGTTAATATGTTGAGTTAATGTGATACTCAGGCAGGAGGACTTAAATTCAATATTAGAATTTTTTCTTGCTTATAACAGATACTCTTTGGGTATCCATTTTATCATAAAAACCCTTCCATAAGCTAAAAACTTTCTTTTTGTCTCCCTAGTCTAAATGAGTTTGTAGCAATTAATGAACAGATAATTATCCCTATGTTATGCCACAAAACTCGCCAATTTGTTGAAAAAAATCAGTTAAACCAGATGTTTTGACATTTTAGATTGATCAGTTTATGAATAGATGAAACTCAGGAATGAATGATACACATGAATGATTTTAAGTTTCTAGGTGTTAGTCAGTGGTAGTTTATAGAGTATTTTACTCTATTAAATTTAGTCCTTCTTCTCTTTTCCGTACTATTAGAATGGCCTTTTAGCTGATCTTGATGACTCCAACTTACTCCATTTAAACTATCATCCACACTGTCATTCGATAATTTCTCAAATTCTTCTGATTTGATTGTGCTACTCTCCTGCTTAAAGGCCCCTTGGTGGTTTTCTATTACATACAGAAGAGTTCATATTCTTAAGTTGGCCTTAGGACTTCAGAAGCTAGTCCCAATCTACCTTGCCTATCTTACTTCCTTTAACATCTTTGCCTCACACTCTATACCCTATAGGTGTTCCCACCTTTCTCTGAATAAAGAATATTCTTCCAGGTCTTCATATTTTGCACATCTTGTTCTCTTAGCCTATAGTATCCATCCCCCACCCACACCACATGGAATTTATATCTTCAAATTCCAATTCAAATGTTGCCTTCTTTGTGGATTATGTTCTCCAGTGCCCCTTCTCTACCATGTTATGTCATTATAGTACTTTGCACAAGTACTTGTCAAAAGGTAGTGCAAGTATTTGTTTACTTATCTGTTTTATCCAATAGAATGTGAACTCCTTGAAGAGAGGGACTGTTTATTTCCATATCTCAAATCCAAGCCCAGTGCCTGACATAATAAACATTCAGGCAATGTTTGTGGGATGAATGATTGATTGCCTAAGAGTTAATGGACTTTCGTGGTTTATCGCTTATTCATAACAGTGGGCATCTACCCTGGGAGAATCTGGCACATTCATAATTTCATAAATCATCCTTTATAATGAAGTGAGTGCCCCCCAAAAGTTGTGAAACTCTTGTGGGTCAGCTTGTTCCTTCTCATTCATAAACTCAGCCCAGGGCCTCCAGAGGGCATTGGAAGAAAATTATGACTGTAATTTTTAAGTATTCCTCTTAGAATTCCTAAGCGTGACCAAGTGTTTGACATACACAAAGTTAAATTTGGTTTAAAGCTCAAGGAATTCAAGTCCCCAAAATATTTTAGAATTTTGTCTCCATAAATAGCCCAATAAACTCTAGCATTTGCATATCATAAATGTACCTATTCAATAGCACTTTGCCCAAAGTAGCTGTTCAATAAATACTTGTTTATGAATTAATTTTTTTCTTTCTGTAGCAAAATTACAGTAGTAGATGGCACCTATGCATATGTTCCCCTGTGTATCTGTGTATGAACTTGGTCCTGTAACTCTTAGAATCATAATATTTTAGACCTAGGATCTTTGAGCTCATCTCATTGAACATCCTTAGGTTATAGATGAAGAAACTGAGGTCTGGAAGAATGAGCTATTGCTTGGGTTGAGCCACATGAAACTGCTGTTTTAGTAGGTCCAAAATTGACAGTTTCATTTGTTGCAACCTAAAAAAAGTCAAAATATACATTCCATATCAGGATACAGAACTCTCCTTGAGGGTGATAAGAAGTTAGGGTCTTAAGTGAAAATGAAACATCAAGTGGGTCAGCCTCCAAGTTGTAGAAGAGGGATTATATTTGCCCCAAGTTAGTTACACGTTGATCAGGGACACATTTGGACCATAGGGTAAAAGGTAATGGTTTGCACTGAATGTCAGGTTGGAAATCTTATAAAGAAATAATTGACCAATTTTTTTTAAGCTCCCAAGCTATAAAAATTTCCTTGCTGTTTTTTTTTGATTTGTTGAATTTAGTTGTTATTTATTGATTCTCCACTCCAAATAAGCCACTGAAAAGAATATGATCCTCACGACAGAATCTATTGGCATCTTGTCTTAGATTGGGTTCCACAGGAAACAATTCTGAGAAAGAAGTTGATGTGCAGGATATTTATTGCAGAGCACTCTTGGAAAGGACCCCTGTAAGACAATGAGGATGGGGCAGAGAGAAAGCTTCAACTGTGAAGCAGAACCTCCCTTGCTGAGTGTTTTAAAAATGAGATTTAAAAACCTTTGGCTAAGTTTAATTGGTGGGGCTGTATATCAAAGGGCCAGAATTTCTCAAAGGATTTCTATTTCCTAAACATTCTCAATCCTACCTAAAATAAAGAAATGTAACTGAAAGTGAAGATTATTTTGTTTTCTCTGTCCTGCCTTCATGGGAAGCTAGGCTTACCATGGGACTGCATTTTATTTTCAGAATGGGCTTTCAGCAGGAAGCACTGTGCTCATGCAGGCATAATAGGAGAGGAATGTTTCCTGAGATAATGATATTTTTACCTAAGAGTGAGGTTTGGCTCAGGGATTTCTTTGGGAAATCTCTTTATGGTGTCTTTCCCCTTGACATATGTGGTCTAGTTGGCACTTTTCTTCATAAACACATACAGTTCCACCCAAGCCATCCTCTGAACATTTCTGTCCTCATTTTCTCTTTTTTCTGTAGCGTTTCTGTCAGAGGAAATGTGACATTGGGCTTGGGGCCAGAGAATGTTCATGTTCTTTGAATATTCAGAGGTTTCTAATCTTAGAATTTGGACCCGTGAAGATCTGTAGGTGCAAAGGGAGCACAGATGCAGTTTCCTAGACAACTAAAGTAAATGTGTTTTGTTTGTTTTACTTTTAGATTAGATAATTATTTCGGCCCTTACCCTTACCTCAAATGTTCAGGTAATTATTTCTGCTTTCTGTTTTACTTTTTGTATGAAAAAAAAAACAGTGAAAAATGGTTTAAAAATATTGGTCACAGATTTCTGACTTTCTTAATGAACATACTCAGATTTACTGGACAGCCTATCCAATTAATTTTATAATCAGTTAAAATAAATGTTTTATGGCTGCCTGCAAATATAGCCTTATGTTTATAGGCACAGTCTTTAAATTCTATGAGAGCAGGAATCATCTGTTTTGTTCATGGTCAGATCCCCAGCTAGTACTCTGCCTGGCACATAGTAGGGGCTCACTATACATATCTGTTGAATAATTGAATGAAAATAGAGATATTAACCTTGAGCTCTGAAAGACATAGTTATCTAAACTTACAAAAAATTAACCTAATGAAATATTCAAATATGGAGGTTAGAGAAAACATAAAAATTGTTATTTGGACATGAAACAGAGTCCAGGGAGGCAAGTGTCCGTGGGAGGATTTAACTCCAATTCTTATCCTTCAAATCTGTGTGTCCTTGAGCCTTAGAATCTGAAGGAAACTTTAGAAGTTATCAGAGCTAACTACTTATTTCACAAAAGGTCATCCAGACATCAGTTGATCACTATTTATACTAATTTGATCAGGTACTCACTAGTTAAGAGGTAGAGCATTGTTTTATGGGAAAATTCTGGTGCTAGGAAGTTTTTTTCTTTTTATTGAGTCAGAACTTATCTATTATTTCCATACATTGGCACTAGCTCTGCTTTGTGGGACCACATGTGATATGCCTGATGGTGGACCAACCAGACCCGAATTAAGGGTACATCCTTTATGTCAGCACTAGTCTAGATTTACAGTATTTTGAGGCAAAGACCCAAACTAGATAATAAGCCCTCCCTACTTCTTGCCACATGGTAGCCTGAATTAGCATGCTTAGCACCACCTAGTGTTCTTACCTCTTACATTGTTTGTGGGGATGTAAATTGTTAATACTTGTTTGGAGAGCAATTTGGCTCTACATATGAAATTGTACCATTTCACCCAGAAATTACACTTTTTCGGAAATATTTCCAAAGTTGTACAAAAGTAGATGAACAAAGATGCCGATACATGACCCAGGATGCCCATTATAAAAATTTTAAAACAACTTAAATGTTCATCAGTAAGAGATAGGTGAATAAATTGGATACATTCATTCAGTGGAAAAGAATCATGAAAAAGAATGAGATAGAGCTACATATATCTGGTTGAAAGATGTTCATTATATATTATTAGATGAAAAAAAGTATCATGAAAGTATGTATGACATGCTGTCATTTTGTAAAATAGTAGATTACATAACAATACATCTATGTAAATATATCAGTGAAAAATTTGAGAGATTATACAGCAAGCTTTTAACACTTAATCTCTGAGGAACGTCATTATGATGGACTCTTAACTTTTTACTTAATGTATTTCTGTAACCTTTGAACATTTTTAAATGAGGATTTTTAAATTACCATTATAATCAGGGAAAAAAAGACATTTTAAAATATCACTTAGAGGAATTATAGACTGTTAGGACAGGAATAGACCTTAGTAGGAAGAGTCTTAAGAATTAATCTAACCTAATACCCTAATTTTACATATAAGAAACTGAGTCCTGCAAATGTAGGACTCCAAATTCCCTGAAACATTTCATAGCAAATCCGTTTTTAGAACACAGGTCTAGTACTCTTTGAATTATACCACAGTGTCTTTTAGAAAGCAGTACAAATTTTTAGAAAAATGAAATATGCAAGTGTTTACTTATAAATGTCTCCGTATTTCTTCTTTTTTAAAAAGTGGCTCTTCATTAGATAACATAAAAGGGTAAAAACTTCACAAATTGTGATAGGTTATTTTGAAAAAAACCTGAATGTTACTTAAGAGATGATTAACACCAGTGTCCTCATCCTCAGAGGAGAAAATTAAAGTCGAGTGATTTGTGGAACATTCTATAGTGCATCAGTAGTGGAGCTGAAACTTAAACCCTGGTCTTGGGATTCTTAGTCAATGACTTCTTCACTTTGCCACACTGCTTCCTACAAGTTGATGTGCATTTATTAAATATCTGTCATAGTGCTAGGTACTGCTGCCAAAGATATGTTAGATGCAGTCCACACCCTTGAAAAATAAAATAAAATGTGCCAATAAATTGTTCATTAAAGAGACTTCAGCATAGATAAGATCAATTAAGTCGAGAAAGCCTAATGAACTAAGCCTCAAGGTTTGACCAAATTCTTTATCCTTAAATTAAAAATGGTGCATATGAGAACTTTTTTCCCCCTTATACCAATTAAGGATTTCAAGGCATTCCATATAAATATATAAAGCATCACAACCTTCTCAAAGGGAGGGATTATTATATCCATCAGGAAATGAAGGCACAGAGACATTAAACGATTTGTCTGTTAGTCACCAAGAATAAGAATAACTGTAGGATCTCCTAGTTCTGGGTGACTCCCAGAAAAACTACATCTTTCATGGATCCAAATGAACTTCGGACCACTCCTAAAATCCTGGACATATGTGGAAAGTGAACTTTATTGCACTTTATTTTAGGTAAAATCAACCACAAACCTGGCAGAAACTGGCTTATCTGAGCAGAGTCCACCAAACTATGGCTTCTAATCTAAGTTTACTCCACCAGAAGTGGG
Source organism: Delphinapterus leucas (assembly GCF_059928025.1). NCBI lineage: Eukaryota > Metazoa > Chordata > Mammalia > Artiodactyla > Monodontidae > Delphinapterus > Delphinapterus leucas. Next base: position 39,321,838 of record NC_143142.1, on the reverse strand, counting down.
AAACCATTTATTATTCTCTGGATGAAGTTGTAGGCATCAACAGCCATGCCAATAGCAGGTGAATGGAAACCACAAAATTAAAGGTACTGTTGGCACCAAGACCCAAACTAAAAGTGCTGATGCAGGAATGACAATCTCTAAACATTTTCAGACAAGTTAGGAACACAAGTAAGACCAGCTCTGGGCAGATCCCACTTGTGTGACTGGCACCAATAGTACAGTGCATATTTATCTTGGCATTGAGGCTGCATCTGCCCCTTTGTGCTCTGTTTTATGCAAATTTTAAGATACAAAGCCATTTTTGTTCCAGATTTATTTTCTTAATCATCTTCAGACTCTAGCAGGTTACCTTTATTTTAGTAAAAATAAAGAAATAAGTAAGCCTCTCAGAAGTTCCCTGGTGGTCTAGTGGTTAGGATTTGGCGCTTTCACTGCAGAGGCCGGTATTCGATCCCTGGTTGGGGAACCATCCTGCATGCCGCACAGCATGGCCAAAATACACACATACAAAAAAGTAAGTCTCTGATCACCTTGTGATTTTGTGTAGTTTAAAACATTGCCAGGGACTTCCCTAGTGGTGCAGGGTTAAGAATCCGCCTGCCAATGCAGGGGACACGGGTTCAAGCCCTGGTCCAGGAAGATCCCACATGCCGCAGAGCAACTAAGCCTGTGCGCCACAACTACTGAGCCTGTGCTCTAGAGCCTGGGAGCCACAACTACTGAGCCCATGCACCACAACTACTGAAGCCTGTGTGCCTAGAGCCCGTGCTCCGCAACAAGAGAAGCCACTGCGATGAGAAGCCACGCACCGCAACAAAGGGTAGCCCCCGATCTCTGCAACTAGAGAAAACCCATGCGCAGCAGTGAAGACCCAACACAGCCAAAAAATATATAAACAAACAAATAAATAAAAACAACATTGCCAGTAGAAATGCAGATCTTTTCTCTCAGACTTTCAGGGTGTGCTAGTTCAGGTCCACTAAGAAATAAATTTAGTGAGAGAACAAGCAGGAGAAAGTGGGGGAGAGTCTTCGGATTACGAAGAAGAGAGGGATGGACCAAGGAGGTATCTCAGACTGCAGTGCAGTGCCAAAAAGATTTGGCCAGGTTGATGGGGAATCCTGGAATTGCAGTCATTGAAGAGTCCTGCATATTTCCAGAATGGGCCTGTCTTGGTACTTCTGCTGTGCTCCATCACTGGCTGAGAAGAGTCTATGGGGATTGTGGCCTTGGGGCAATTGTAGTGGTGGATTCAGAGAGACAGGATCTGAGGCTGTTAGTCAATTATGCTCCCACAACAAGAGTTCTGAGAGAGCATTTTCATGACTGCTACAGTCTAACCCTCATGCTACACAGATCTACTTCTTTGCCTTGGTTTGGGGAGCAACTTCCCTTGGGTACCTATTTCTGATGGGAAAGTTAGAAGAGGGGTAGTAGTACCATGTCTGGCACAATAGCCATGATCAAGTATACTATTTGGTTGAGCTTGATCTATAATCATTCTCCAAGATGGCTTTTACAAGGGCAAGATTTGTGAATTAAATAAAGATATAATGATAGCCACGATCTTTGCTTCCTTTAAGATCATTAATGGGAGAACTAATCTCTGGCATCATCTCCAGGTTGCATTTGTGACTTACTATGTTGGCTGTGAGAAAGGATAGTTTCAAAAATTTTCACTTGGCTTTCCCCTCTATGATAGCTGTTACCCCATAGGCCAAGGGCTCAATGTGGGGGTCACTCCAATTGCGAAGTTGCTGCAGTGGGTCTCATAGGAATCATTACAGTATATACTTTCTGTAGGATTTAGCCAAGGGGTTCTGGATCTGAAAATTTGCTCGGGTTTGTGAACTGAGCAAAGGACTGGGACTTTTTATAGATGTTGCTGCACTTACTTTAGCATAACAGTACTGCTTTGGCTGATATTCAAACATCGCTAGAACTCTGCACCTTTAACTATCAGATCTGCAGCCTGCTGCTCTCCTTTCTTCTTTTCCACTGCAAGAGATAAGAGCCTCTTTGTAAAAGCAGTCCATTAACTTCTTGTCAATGGGCCTCATTTCCCAGTACCCCCTGTAGGGCATCAATACAAATGAGCAATTATCATCAACTCTGTCCTCTTTGTAGCCACTTTGTTGTCTTTCAAACACCTGAATAATTAGACCTGTATCAGTGTTGTCTTCCACTGGGACATTTCCCCAGGTCATCACTGGTGAAATCTTTAGCAGTTGAACCCCACCCTGTGTCAGAGACTCTTGTGCCCTACCTATCACACACTCTTAATCTACTGTTTTGGGGAATGAGCAGGTTCCAAATTCCCATCTTCCTGCCTATTTTCTCAGACTACTCTCTGTACCACCTGTGTTAATTTGAATCCCCCCAAGGCAAATGGCAAGGTGGGATTAGACGTGAAAGAGACTGGGGGAGGGAGCAGTGGGAGTCAGGAAGAGGCTTCGGACTGTCAGTGTAGAAGGGAAGAGGGAAGGACAGAGGACTGGGTAGGAGGTATCCCGGACTGCAGTGCAGTGCAAGTATCTTCAGCCTGCCTCCTCTTAGGTAACCTTTTCATGCTGCCAGAGTATGTGCTTTTTCGTATTATCTTGACAAATCGTTATGTTTCTAATGTTTCTCCAAGTTCATTCCTTCTGTTGGTATCTCTGTTTTGTCTCTGCTTTGGTATTTTGGGAGTAGTGATAAATCTTGGGTAGAAAAAGCAAGAATGGTGAAGCATACTTTGCGTATGTCTATTGTACTTTTGAGAATCCTTTGTTCTTACTGTATTATCAGGAGAAATTCTCCAGACGCCTGCATGGCCAAGCTAAGTTTGATAACCTGATACCTTTCTATCTCCAAAGACACCTTGGATTTATAATGGAGATAAGACAGAGAAAGGAGCGATTACAACTTCAGTGACCCCTGTTCAGGGCTGTAGAAATTCCCTGAGTCTTAATGAATAAACAGCTGTGTGATAAGACCCTAAGGGGTCAAAACAGAAACGATGTGCTTGAGTCAGCAGTTGGATATGCAGGTAAACTGATAAACACTATTAAGTTTTGAGTTCTCAAACTATAACAAATAGGGCGATAGACTATATGTGATTTTTGAAGCTTATTTATCTTTTGTGACATAACTGAGACTTTCCTGCCCTTTCTGTGATCTGACAGTGTATCATAAAACGTTTTAAACTTTCTTTCATATTCCCTTTTCTTGATTACTCAATCCAGATGGTGTAAGCAAGGAGGTATCCTGGAGAAACCAAGTCAAAAGAGGTTGAGAAGACTGCAGTTAAGAACTTACCACCTTAGCTTTCTAGGAGAGTTCTGGCTGTCAGACAGTTTCATCTCATGAGCCTCTCTTTTCTACAATTCCTTCATCCTCTTCTCACCCCTTTATATCCCCCCTCACAAAGTAGTGCAACTCAATCTAACCCCCTAAATCACAATATCATAAAAAGCAAAGAAATTCCCTGTGGAGGCTTCATGCTTTTGGAATGGGATAAAGCTAGTAGGGATAATAGATGTGGAAAGAGGTCTGACTGTCAGGAGTTAAGAAAAGATGGTGGACTTCCCTGGTGGCACAGTGGTTAAGAATCCGTCTGCCAATGCAGGGGACATGGGTTCGAGCCCTAGTCCAGGAAGATCCCACATGCCTCGGAGCAACTAAGCCTGTGTGCCACAACTACTGAGCCTGCGTTCTAGAGCCCACGAGCCACAACTACTGAAGCCCGGGCACCTAGAGCTCATGCTCTGCAACAAGAGAAGCCACTGCAATGAAAAGCCCGCACACCACAACGACAAGTAGCCCTGCTCACCACAACTAGAGAAAGCCTGTGCACAGCAATGAAGACCCAACCCAGCCAAAAATAAATAAATATAATTAATTAATTAAAAAAAGGTGGTAAATGAGCTGTGAAGCTGTTGGTTAAGGAGCTTTGATTTAAGAGCTACATTATATTTATATTCAAAGAGTTATTTTGAGCTCCATTGCTCCACATGGACCCACTTATAATTTTTCTTTTTCTCTTCCCTCCTCTCCCTCCCCACCCATTTAGTATCAAAGCAACCTTGTTTAAAGAATATTCCCTTTTCCTAAAGGAGGCCTCATGGAGCAAATCAAATCATTATCTCCTAAATATCAGCACTTGGAATAAAATTTTCCTTATAAAACCATTTTAATTCAGAGGAAGGAAAGCCAGTCATTAGGAGAAGATATCAATTTCAGTAGCTGAAGGAACACTGAGACATGGGCATATCCCCTTATGTCAGGAAAGGGCCAGGGATCAAACTTTCTTGAGCTCTTATAGTGTCTATATACCTACAGAAAGCCTTGCAGAGCATTTGGTCCTGTCTAAAACATCCTTAAGACATTTGGTGAATGCCAAGAGGTCCTTGAAATTTGATCCTATCCAAAATATCCAAGACATTTGGTTCATGCCTAATGGTTTTAGATAGGACTAAATATCAAGGACATTTTTGTCTGGACCAAATGTCTTATGGGTGTTTTGGACAGGACCAAATGTCTGCTAACCATAGAAAGTCATTTAATTCTCATAGTAGATTATGAGACAGGTGCAGTTTTATTAGCCTTATTGCACACACAAGGAAACTGAATTTAAGTAATTTGCCCAAGGCCACAAAACTAGTGTGAAAGTGGTGGAGCTAGGATTAGCTCCAAAGTCCGTGATTTTCCCATTCTACTTCTCAGTATTAGAATCTAATGCCATATACACACAGACGCACAGACACACAGACACAGACACACAGACACGGACACACACACACACGTAGCATTAGAACCATGTGTAACCCATTATAATTGTTTCTTATGGACAAGTCTTTGGATTTAATAATAAGCTACCCTCTGAGGAGTAAATATCAATTATGAGGTGAGAGACTAACCCAAACCAAACCTGAAAAGAAAAGACAAAGTAGTTTTTGACAAAATTGATGCTTTCTTTTTAAAACATTCATCTCTGTGCTTCCCTGATTTTCCTGCCTCATCAGCTATCATTTCTGTTTCCTATACTGATTCCTACTCTTCTTCCCAATCTATTAATGTTGAAATGACCCAGAACTTGGTTTTCGGACCCCTTCTCTTATCTATACACGTTCTCTCTTTACCTCTCATTTATTCCTGGACTTTAAAGATGACTGTAAATGTTTATCTCCAGCTTGGACTTTCCCCCTGAACTTCAGTTTCATATAGCCACCCTCCTCAATTTCTTCTTTGGGGTGTCTAACAGACATCTTAGACCTAACGTGTCCAATGTTGAACTCCAGATCTCCACCCTACCCGTGCTCCACATACTTACATATAGTCTTTCCCATCTTAATTAGTATCAACTATTTGCTTCTAATTCAGGACAAAAACTGTCTTTGGATCAAAACTGTCTCTTGTAGACAGCATTATAGTTCAATCATTTTTTTTCTTTTCTTCCATTCTGGCAGTCTCTGTCTTTTAATTGGCAAGTTTAATTCATTTACATTTAAAGTGATTACTGATAAGGAAGAACTACTTCTACCATTTTTCTATTACTTTCCTATATATCATATTTTTTTTGTTCCTCAGTTCCTCTAATACTGCCTTCAGTTGTGTTTGATTTTTTTCCTAGTGTATTATTTTGATTCTCTCCTCATTTCCTCTTCTGTATAGACTTTTAGTTATTTTCATAGTGGTTACCATAGGAATTATAATTTAAAATCCTACATTTATAATAATCTAGTTTGAATTGATATCAATTTAGTTTCAATACAAAACCTCTGTTCTTATACAGCTCCACTTCCTTTATTTTATTGTCACAAATTGTATTTTTATACATTGTATACACTTTAACATAGAATTATAATTCCTTTTTGTGCATTTGGCTTTTAATCATACAGGAAACAAAGAGAGCAGTTACAAACCAAAAATGAAATGCTATTTGCATATACATATGTAGTTACCTTTACTGAAGTTCTTTATTTCCTCATATGGCTTTGAGTTACTGTCTACTGTACTTTCATTTTAGTCTGAAGAAGTCTTATTAGCATTTCTTGTAGGGCAGATCTATTAGCAATCAACTCCTTCAGCCTTTATTGTATGGGAATGTCTTGATTTCGCCTTCATTTTTGAAAGATAGTTTTGCTGACTATAGAATTCCTTGTTGACAGCTTTTTTTTTATCCTCTCAGCACTTTCAATAAGTCATCCCAATGCATTCTGTCCTGCATGGTTTCTAATGGGAAATTAGCTGCTAATCTTTTTAAGGATTGCTTGTATGTGATAAGTTACTTATCTCTTGCTGCTGCCAAGATTCTTTCATGTCTTTGGCTTTCAACAGTTTGATTATAATGTGTCTTGGTGTGGATCATATCCAGTATGTGAAGTTTATTACACTTGGAGTTTGTTTGGCCTCTTGGATGTGAAGATTCGTATCTTTTATCAAATTTGGAAGTTTTCAGCCATTGTTTCTTGAGAGTCTTTCTCCTTTCATTCTCCTCTCCTTCAGGAACACATGTTATGCATATGTTGGCACACTTGATGGTGTCCCACGTCTCTGCAGCTGTGTGTTATTCTGTATTACTATTTGTTTTCTATTTGTTCAATGTTCTTTTCTACTTTTTTCCTGCTTTCTTTTGAATTAATTGCATATTTTAAAAATTCTGTTTTGTGTCCATTTTGCTGTATTCTGTTTTATTTTTTAGTGGTTGCCTTAGTGTTTCGAATATACATCTTTAAGTGATGACAGTCTACCTTCCAGTTATATTGTATTACCTCACACATAATGCATTAATGTAGTATCCTTACAATAGTATAATTCTATTTCTTTCTTATTGTCCTCTGTACTATCATTGTCATACATTTTACTTTTACATATATTATATACCCCAAAATACATGGTTTTTGCTTTTGTTCAATTATCCTTTAAAGAAATTAATAAAAGAGAAAATATTATTTCTTTTTACCATTTTTGACAATCTTAATCCCTTTGTGTAGATCCAAGTTTTTCTTCCCTTTTTTTTTTTTAACATCTTTATTGGAGTATAATTGCTCTACAATGGTGTGTTAGTTTCTGCTTTATAACAAAGTGAATCAGCTATACATATACATATATCCCCGTGTCTCCTCTCTCTTGGGTCTCCCTCCCAACCTCCCTATCCTACTGATCTAGGTGGTCACAAAGCACCAAGCTGATCTCCCTGTGCTATGCGGCTGCTTCCCACCCACTATCTATTTTACATTTGGTAGTGTATCTATGTCCATACCACTCTCTCACTTCATCCCAGCTTACCCTTCCCTTCTGCCGAGTCCTCAAGTCCATTCTCTACGTCTGCGTCTTTATTCCTGTCCTGCCCCTAGGTTCCTCAGAACCACTTTTTTTTTTTTAAATTCCATATATATGTGTTACATATGGAATTTGTTTTTCTCTTTCTGACTTACTTCATCGTGTATGACAGACTCTAGGTCCATCCACCTCACTACAAATAACTCAATTTCGTTTCTTTTTATGGCTGAGTAATATTCCATTGTATATCTGTGCCACATCTATATCCATTCATCTGTCGATGGACACTTAGGTTGATTTCATGTACTGGCTATTGTAAATAGAGCTGCAATGAACATTGTGGTACATGATTCTTTTTGAATTATGGTTTTCTCAGGGTATATGCCCAGTATTGGGATTGCTGGGTCATATGGTAGTTTTATTTTAGTTTTTTAAGGAACCTCCATACTGTTCTCCATAGTGGCTGTATCAGTTTACACTCCCACCAACAGTGCAAGAGGGTTCCGTTTTCTCCACACCCTCTCCAGCATTTATTGTTTGTAGATTTTTTGATGATGGCCATTCTGACCTGTGTGAGGTGATACCTCATTGCAGTTTTGATTTGCATTTCTCTAATGATTGGTGATGTTGAGCATCCATTCATGTGTTTGTTGTCAATCTGTATGTCTTCTTTGGAGAAATGCCTCTTTAGGTCTTCTGCCCATTTTTTGATTGGGTTATTTGTTTTTTGGATATTGAGCTGCATGAGCACTTGTAAATTTTGGAGATTAATCCTTTGTCAGTTGCTTCATTTGCAAATATTTTCTCCCATTCTGAGGGTTGTCTTTTTGTATTGCTTATGGTTTCCTTTGTTGTGCAAAAGCTTTTAAGTTTCATTAGGTCCCCTTTGTTTATTTTTGTTTTTATTTCCATTTCTCTAGGAGGTGGGTCAAAAAGGATCTTGCTGTGATTTATGTCATAGAGTGTTCTGCCTATGTTTTCCTCTAAGAGTTTTATAGTGTCTGGCCTTACATGTAGGTCTTTAATCCATTCTGAGTTTATTTTTGTGTATGGTGCTAGGGAGTGTTCTAATTTCATTCTTTTACATGTAGCTGTCCAGTTTTCCCAGCACCACTTATTAAAGAGGCTGTTGTTTCTCCATTGTATATTCTTGCCTCCTTTATCAAAAATAAGGTGACCATATCTGTGTGGGTTTATGTCTGGACTTTCTATGTTCCTATTACCATTTTTCTAGTTGTTTTGGGTTTGTTATTGTAGGTTTTTTCCTTCTCCCGTGTTTCCTGCCTGGAGAAATTCCTTTAGCATTTACTGAAAGCTGGTTTGGTGGTGTGAATTCTCTTAGCTTTTGCTTGTCTGTAAATGTTTTAATTTCTCTGTCAAATCTGAATGAGATCCTTGCTGGGTTGAGTAATCTTGATTGTAGGTTTTTCCCTTTCATCACTTTAAATATGTCCTGCCACACCCTTCTGGCTTGCAGAGTTTCTGCTGAGAAATCAGCTGTTAACCTTATGGTGATTCCTTTGTATGTTATTTGTTGCTTTTCCCTTGCTTCTTTTATTATTTTTTCTTTGTATTTAATTTTTGATAGTTTGATTAATATGTGTCTGGGCGTGTTTCTCCTTGGATTTATCCTGTATGGGACTCTCTGCACTTTCTGGGCTTGATTGACTATTTCCTTTCCCGTATTAGGGATGTTTTCAACTATAATCTCTTCAAATATTTTTCAGTCCCTTTCTTTTTCTCTTCTTCTCCTGGGACCCCTATAATTCAAATGTTTGTGCATTTAATGTTGTCCCAGAGGTCTCTGAGACTATTCTTAATTCTTTTCATTCTTTTTTCTTTATTCTGCTCTGCGGTAGTTTTTGCCACTATTTTTTCTTCCAGGTAACTTATCCCTTCTTTTGCCTCAGTTATTCTGATATTGATTCCTTCTAGAGAATTTTAAATTTCATTAATTTGTTGTTCATCATTGTTTGTTTGCTCTTGAGTTCTTCTAGGTCCTTGTTAAATGTTTCTTGTATTTTCTCCTTCCAGGATTTTGGATATCTTTATGATCATTACTCTGAATTCTTTTTCAGATCGACTGCCTATTTCCTCTTCATTTGTTAGGTCTGCTGGGTGTTTACCTTGCTCCTTCATCTGCTGTGTGTTTATCTGTCTTCTAATTTTGCTTAACTTACTGTGTTTGGGGTCTCCTTTTCACAGGCTGCAGGTTCGTAGTTCCTGTTGTTTTTGGTGTCTGCCCCAGTGACTAAGGTTGGTTCAGTGGATTATGTAGGCTTCCTGGTGGAGGGGACTGGTGCCTGTGTTCTGGTGGATGAGGCTGGATCTTGTCTTTCTGGTGGTCAGGACTGCATCCGGTGGTGTGTTTTGGGGTGTCTGTGACCTTATTATGATTTTAGGCAGCCTCTCTGCTAATGAGTGCGGTTGTGTTTCTGTCTTGGTAGTTGTTTGGCATAGGTTGTCCAGCACTGTAGCTTGCTGGTCGTTGAGTGGAGCTGGGTCTTAGCCTTGAAATGGAGATCTCTGGGAGAGCTTTCACCATTTGATATTACGTGGAGCTGAGAGGTCTCTGGTGGACCAATACCCTGAACTCATCTCTCCCACCTCAGAGGCACAGGCCTGACATCCGGCCAGAGCACCAGGACCCTGTCAGCCACACGGCTCAGAAGAAATGGGAGAAAAAAAGAAAGAAAGAGAAAAATAAATAAAATAAAGTTTTTAAAATAAAAAATTATTAAAAATATAAAAAAGTAAAAAGTAAAAAAAAAAAAAAGACAGAAAGAAAGAAGAGAGCAGCCAAACCAAAAAACAAACCCATCAATGATAACAAGTGCTAAAAAACTATTCTAAAAAAAAAAAAAAAACCAGACAGAACCCTAGGACAAATGGGAAAAGCAAAACTATACAGACAAAATCACACAAAGTCCACTGCCTGCATTTTGGGATGATTCGTTGTCTCTTCAGGTATTCCACAGATGCAGGGTACATCAAGTTGATTGTGGAGATTTAATCCGCTGCTCCTGAGGCTGCTGGGAGAAATTTCCCTTTCTCTTCTTTGTTTGCACAGCTCCTGGTGTTCAGCTTTGGATTTGGCCCCGCCTCTGTGTAGGTCGCCTGAGGGCGTCTGTTCTTCGCTCAGACAGGACTGGGTTAAAGGAGCAGCTGATTAGGGGGCTCTGGCTCACTCAGGCTGGGGGGCAGGAGGGGTGTGGAATGCGGGACAAGTCTGCAGTGGCAGAGGCCGGCGTGATGTTGCACCTGCCTGAGGCATACCGTGTGTTTTCCGGGGGGAAGTTTCCCCTGGATCACAGGACCCTGGCTGTGACGGGCTGCACAGGCTCCCGGGAGGGGAGGTGTGGATAGTGACCTGTGCTTGCACACAGGCTTCTTGGTGGCTGCAGTAGCAGCCTTAGTGTTTCATGCCCATCTCTGGTGTCCGTGCTGATAACCGCAGCTTGCGCCTGTCTCTGGAGCTCGTTGAGGTGGTGCTCTGAATCCTCTCTCCTCGCGCACCCCAAAACAATGGTCTGTTGCCTCTTAGGCAGTTCCAGACTTTTCCTCAGACTCCCTCCCAGCTAGCTGTGGCACACTAGCCCCCTTCAGGCTGTGTTCACGCAGCCAACCCCAGTCCTCTCCCTGGGATCTGACCTCTGAAGCCCCAGCCTCAGCTCCCAGCCCCCACCCGCCCTGGTGGGTGAGCAGACAAGCCTCTCGGGCTGGTGAGTACTGGTCAGCACCGATCCTCTGTGCGGGAATCTCTCCACTTTGCCCTCTGCACCCCTGTTGCTGCGCTCTCCTCCTTGGCTCTGAAGCTTCCCCCCCACTACCCCCCCAACCCCGTCTCTGCCAGTGAAGGGGCTTCCTAGTGTGTGGAAATTTTTCCTCCTTCACAGCTCCCTCCCAGAGGGGCAGGTCCTTTCTCTATTCTTTTGTCTGTTTTTTCTTTTTTCTTTTGCCCTACACAGGTACGTGGGGAGTTTCTTGCGTTTTTGGAAGTCTGAGGTCTTCTGCCAACGTTCAGTAGGTGTTCTATAGGAGTTGTTCCACATGTAGATATATTTCGGATGTATTTGTGGGGAGGAAGATGATCTCCATGTCTTACTCCTCCGCCATCTTGAAGGTCTCCCCAAGTTTTCATCAAATATTATTTTCCTTTGACTTTAATGTTTCTTGTAGTGCAGATCTTCTGAATATGAACAATCTCAGCTATTTTTTTTTTTTGGTCTACTTTATTTTACAAGATTTTATTTTATTTATGTGTAATTTGTTTTTATTTATTTTAAAATTAATTTTTATTGGAGTACAGTTGCTTTACAATGTGTTAGTTTCTACTGTACAGCAAAGTGAATCAGCTGTACGTATACATATATCCCCTCTTTTTTGGATTTCCTTCCCATTTAGGTCACCACAGAGCATCAAGTAGAGTTCCCTGTGCTATATAAGTTCTCATTAGTTATCTATTTTATCTCAGCTTTTGTTTGTCTTAAGAACTCTTTATTTCACTTCCATTTTTGATGGACATTTTTGCTGGGACTAGATGACATGGTTGACAGTTTTTTCTTTCATCAGCTTAAAGTTTAAAGGTGGCATTTCATTTTGTTTTCTTCTGGTTTGCATAGTCTGTCAAGACATCTGTTTCCATTTTTATTTCTAGTCATCTGTAGTAATGTGTCCTTTTTCCTCCGATAGCTTTTAAGGTTTTCTTTTAATCACTTACTTTTAGTTATTTGATTACAGTGTGACTTGGAGTAGTTTTCTTACTGTTAATTTTGTTTGGTTTTCATTGAACCTTACGAGTCTGTAAGTTTAGAGTTTTCATAAAATTTTGGCCATAATTCCTTCAAATATTTTTTTCATATCCTCAAACCTTTATCCTTCTGGGCTTCAATTACACATATGTAAGATCTGTATTGTGACAAAGGTCAGTGAAGCTCTGTTCAATTTTTTTTTTCAGCCGTTCTTTTTTCTGTACTTCAGTTTAGGTAATCTCTGTAGTTGTACCTTCAAGTTCATTGATCATTTCCTCTGTGGTGTCTATTCTACTCTTAATTCCACCCAGTGAGTTTTTCATTTCAGAGTGTGTATGTTTCTTCTTCAGAAGTTTTCATTTGTTTTTGATTTATTCATTTTTCTCCTCATTAGATTCCTGCTTTCCTTTAAATACTTTTGCATATTTATAACAGCTGTTTAAAATACTCTGCTAATTCTATCATTTCTAAGTCTATTTTAATTGATCCTTTTTTTTTCTGATTATGGGCCACATTTTCCTGCTTCTTGGGTGAACTAGTAATTTTTGCCTGGATATTGGACATTGTTTTACATTGTGGTATGCTGTATTTTGTTGTATTCTTTACATATTGTTGGACTTTGTTTAGGCAACCATTTAAGTTACTTGCATATCACTTGGATCCTTTTTGAGAATTTTTCATAAATTTTGTTCTGGAAGTCAGAAGTCCAAAATGGGCTTCACTGGGCTAAAATAGAGGTGTCATCAGGATTGCATTCATCATTGGGATTGCATTCCTTCTGGAGGCTCTAGGGGACAATCTATTTCCTTGCCTCTTCTATCTTATAGAGTCTTCCCACATTTCTTGGCTCATGTTCTCCTTCCATCTTTAAGCCAGCCATGGTGGATTGAGTACTCACATCACATCACATCACTCTAACCTTGTTTCTGTCATCTCATTTCCTTCTCTGATTCTGACTCTTTGGCCTCCATCATTCACTTATAAGAATTCTTATAATTACATTGGGTCCACCCAGATAATCTAGGATAATCACCCCATCTCAAGATCCTTAACTGAATCACACCTGTCTCTTTTGCAATATAACGTAACATAGTCTCAGGTTCTGTGAATTAGTATAAGGACATCTTTGGGGAGCATTATTCAACCTATCACCCCATTGTATAAAGCATTGTTTTATATTTTCCTTCCTCCTTCCCTCCCATTAAATCACTTACTAAGTAACTACAAGGAAAGATTATCTTTAACAGAAAGGCTACATATGGACAAAAAGAAAAAAGTTTAGAGAAAAGGCAGAGTAGTAGAGAAGAAATAACCCTGAACTTGGGTTCTAGTCCCAGTTCTGTTTTTCAATAGCTGTTTATCTTTAAAAATAATTTACCTCTCTGAATCTCTGTTTTCTTTTTTTTTTCCAGGAAAGAATTTTTAATTCTTATATTTAAGTAAAAAATCCAATAAAGCTTTGATATAAAATTTACTGAATAAACGACTTGAGGAACTGAATGGCTTTTTAGAATGAGCTTTGGTTTAAGATAATACTGTGAATCTCCATTTTCATATAAGGGAAAATAATTAGGAAGTCTCTTAGATTCATCTGTTTCTACTGTTTGATAAATCTTATGTATCCTGCAGTGTGATTAAAGTGGGATATGAAATGTGTCATTGTAGACTAGATTCAGGGCTTATAACCCAGAGCCTCCTGTAGATTTTCAAGGAAATTCAGGTCTTTGGATAAAAGAGACCCATAGTCTGCTTTTGCTACCAGAAAGGAACTGTACAAATCTAATTGCACATGAGGAACTATAACTTAACCAGAACCAAACAGGCTCTTGAGGGAAGGCCCAGGAGTCAGAGAGAAAAGATGAGAAAAAAGACAAAGGGCTGGCACAAGCTCAGTGCTCAGGAGGGATACCTTCTAGCAGTGTTCCAAGGGGATCTAACCAATGTGCTGGTGAAAGCCCCATCATCAAACACATGCAAAGCCCTTCCCTGAGGTTATGCAATGGAAAAACAGACAGACAATGACTCAGAACCTTAGCTGTGTATGGGATCCACTGAAATAAACTGTCAAAGGGGAAAGGTGGATTGCAACAGCTTCCACCAATGGTATTATGACAGCAAATTAGGTATAGGGTGCAGTCAGAAACCTTAGTCAAAAGTGTTACCAGTGATTAAGGAAGTGCCTGCAGGTTACTAATTAGCACGTGGGTCTGCACTTGTGAATGGAGGTCTGAGAAATGATTCCTCTGCTGGGACTATGTCAGCTGTTCAGGTGCCATAATGAGAAACAGATTTTGCTGTGGCAAGAGGACTAGAAAAGTCTTCTTTTTAGATCTGATCCATCACCTGATAATTTTCACCATGTCTCTGGCTTAAAGTTGATGGTGGGTAAGATTGCATGTTGAAAGAAGCAGGGAGCATGCCAGCCACACTTCATATTGAGTTTAATGAAGAGGTCAAACTCATTTTTCCAGAGTTCCATGGTCATAGATCGTGAAGGAACACAGACAGATAGCAGAGCAAAGCAGTGGATCATTAGAGATGGGACCAATGGTTTGGCTGGAATAATTTGAACAGAATTGCTGAGGACAAATGTCCATGAGGAAGGAGAGGAAAATCTCCCAATCTCATGCGAAAGAAAGCAGGGGTTATAGAGAAAGATCTTTGATGTTTAATTATATTGTAAGATTACAGAAAATTCTCTTTACTAGCTTTTTGGTAGGTATGCCAAATATTATGTCAAATTCCTGGAACCTGTGTCTAAAATAATTATCTTTCAGATGGTTCTCATCTTTAACTCGTGGGCTTTGGATTAGTAAGTTCTGTGGCCTATAAATTCACTAAAGAATTTAGTGAAAAAAATAATAAAATTATATATAAGCCTGGATTGTTCTAACAGTTTGATCAAAATGGTATACTTGTTATAAGCAGAAATATTTATAATATCTGTTGGTATGAGAAATAGGGAAACAATGCCAGTGGCATAAATTAAACTCTGGACTGCCAAGCAAAGAATGGGCCTCTTCATGTCCTACTCATTGGCAAGAGAGTAACAGACTTCTTTTGGTTGATCAATTCTATTTTGGTTGACCATTTGTGAATATTATTATAAGGCATAAACTGTTTTCTTTTCTAGGGTTTGAAAATCCCAGTGTGATGGAGAGGAGCTAGTGATGCAAAGGAGAGGGGATTATAGAAAAATGTATCTGGCTTTCTAGTAGTATTGGTAGTAGTAGCAAAATCAAGCTTCTGGCTTGGCAGTGGCAGTAGATTGGTTTGCAGTAGTAGTTGCAACCAGACTGAAT
This sequence comes from Delphinapterus leucas, assembly GCF_059928025.1. Taxonomy (NCBI): domain Eukaryota; kingdom Metazoa; phylum Chordata; class Mammalia; order Artiodactyla; family Monodontidae; genus Delphinapterus; species Delphinapterus leucas. Next base: position 39,306,522 of record NC_143142.1, on the reverse strand, counting down.
TTACAGGGTAGTAGTGGCAGCAATGCTAGAGGTGATGATGGTTGCCCCAAGACTGAATTCGTGGGGACAGTTGTGCAAACCATAGTGTTTAATGTTCTTTGGCAGCATCAGTGACTGCTCTACTGGATGAATTTGCCAGCATAATTTTGGACTTCATTCCTTACTACATAGCCCCAAGCATGGCTTTCCAGCCCTCCTATTTATTTTATAAGATGTTTAATGTCTTTAATGGACTCTTTTTGCTTTGGTTCTGCTAGACTTTGGTTTGTTGCTTGCAACTCAGTATGTGTTGGGAACTTCTGGAGACCTTGTTAAAATACAGACTCCATGGCCTTGACATAAACAGAATATCTGGCATTGGGGCACAGGAATCTAATTTTTAAAGATCATGAATCAATCAAGAATTTTTTTTCTGTAGCAAGTGACAGAAAACCTAATTCAAATGAGTTTAAGCAAAAAAAGGAATGTTTTGACTCATAGAATTTAAAAGTCTAGGGAGTAGATTTCAGACAGTATGAATTCAGAGCTCAAGCAGTGCCTTCAGGATTTGTTTCTCTGTTTCCCAGTTCTGTCTTCTGTGGTGTTTTCTTTAGTCTAAAATTTCATGTGGTAGCAAGATGGTGGCAGAGACTTCAGACCTTATATCCTCTCAGCTTGTGTTCTGGTAGACAGATCACTTGTCTTTGTCCTAGAAGCCATGGTTCTGATGAAGACCCATATCTGAGACCATCACTGTGGCCAAAGGAATGCAAAGCTCCATTAGCTGGCCTGAGTCTCTTGCCACCTCTGGAGCCCAGATTCTCTTAGGAGTACATTTTCTCCCTTCACTTGGCTGACAGTGTCAACTTTTTGCTAAACATTTTTTCTGAGGGCTGTTAGACATCCTCATGCTTGCAATTGAGTTGTATACTTTTTAACTCATTTTTCATGAATAGATTGAACACTTACTAGGCACTGTGCTAGGCAAAGGGGATTTTAAGTTGAATATGATAAGGTCCTTCTTTTAAAAGAGTATAAGATTGGTTCAAGATGGCGGAGCAGAAGGACATGTGCTCACTCCCTCTTGCGAGAGTGCTGGAATCACAACTAACTGATGAACAATCATCGACAGGAAGACACTGGAACTCACTGGAACTCACCAAAAACTCACCCAACATCCAAAGACAAAGGAGAAGCCACAGTACAATGGTAGGAGGGGTGCAATCACAATAAAATCAAATCCCATAACTGGTGGGTGGGTGACTCACAAACTGGAGAACAATTATAACACAGAAGTCCACCCACTGGAGTGAAGGTTCTGAGCCCCAGGTCAGGCTTCCCAACCTGGGGGTCTGGAAATGGGAGGAGGAATTCCCAGATAATCAGACTTTGAAGGCTAATGGGATTTGATTGCAGGACTTCAACAGGACTAGGGGAAACAGACTCCACTCTTGGAGGGCACACACAAAGTAATGTGCACATCAGGACCCAGGGGAAGGAGCAGTGACCCCACAGGAGACTGAACCAGACCTACCTGCTAGTGTTGGAGGGTGTCCTGCAGAGGCAGGGGGTGGCTGTGGCTCACCACAGGGATGAGGACACTGGCAGCAGAAGTTCTGGGAAGTACTCCTTGGCATGAGCCCTCCCTGAGTCTGCCATTAGCCCCATCAAAGAGCCTGTAGCCTCCAGTGCTGGGTCACCTCAGGCTAAACAACTAACAGGGAGGGAACTCAGCTCCACCCATCAGCAGACAAGCGGATTAAAGTTTTACTGAGCTCTGCCCATCAGAGCAACAACCAGCTCTACCCACCACCAGTCCCTCCCATCAGGAAGCTTGCACAAGCCTCTTAGATAGCCTCATCCACCAGAGGGCAGACAGGAGAAGCAAGAAGAACTACAATCCTGCAGCCTGTGGAACAAAAAACACATTCATAGAAAGACAGACAAAATGAAAAGGCAGAGGACTATGTACCAGATGAAGGAACAAGATAAAACCCCAGAAAAACAACTATATGAAGTGGAGATAGATAGGCAACTTTCCAGAAAAAGAATTCAGAATAATGATGGTGAAGATGATCCAGGACCTTGGAAAAAGAATGGAGGCAGGGCTTTCCTGGTGGTGCGGTGGTTGAGAGTCCGCCTGCCGATGCAGGGGACATGGGTTCGTGCCCCCGTCTGCGAAGATCCCACATGCCGCGGAGTGGCTGGGCCCACGAGCCATGGCCACTGAGCCTGCGCGTCTGGAGCTTGTGCTCCGCAGCAGGAGAGGCCACAACAGTGAGAGGCCTGCGTACTGCAAAAAAAAAAAAAAAAAAAAAGAATGGAAGCAAAGATCAGAAGATGCAAGAAATGTTTAACAAAGACCTAGAAGAAGTAAAGAACAAACACCTCAAAGAATTAAAGAACAAACAAACAGAGATGAACAATCCAATAACTTAAATGAAAACTACACTAGAAGGAATCAATAGCAGAATAACTGAGGCAGAAGAACGGATAAGTGACCTGGAAGACAGAATGGTGGAATTCACTGCCATGGAACAGAATAAAGAAAAAAGAATGAAAAGAAATGAAGACAGCCTAAGAGACCTCTGGGACAACATTAAACAGACCAACATTCACATTATAGGGGTCCCAGAAGCAGAAGAGAGAGAGAAAGGTCCCAAGAAAATATTTGAAGAGATTATGGTCGAAAATGAGAAAGGAAATAGCCACTCACATCCAGGAAGCACAGAGAGTACCAGGCAGGATAAACCCAAGGAGAAACATGCCGAGACACATAATAATCAAACTGACAAAAATTAAAGACAAAGAAAAATTATTAAAAGCAATGAGGGAAAAATGACAAATAACATACAAGGGAACTCCCAAAAGATTAACAGCTGATTTCTCAGCAGAAACTCTACAGGCCAGAAGGGGGTGGCACGATATATTTAAAGTGATGAAATGGAAGAACCTACAACCAAGATTACTTGGAGAAATCAAAAGCTTTACAGACAAGCAAAAGCTAAGAGAATTTGGCACTGCCAAACCAGCTGTACAACAAATGCTAAAGGAACTTCTGTAAGTGGGAAACACAAGAGAAGAAAAGGACCTACAAAAACAAACCCAAAACAATTTAACAAATGGTCACAGGAACATACATATCAATAATTACCTTAAACGTGAATGGATTAAATGCTCCAACCAAAAGACACAGGCTTGCTGAATGGATACAAAAACAAGACCCATCTATATGCTGTCTACAAGAGACCCACTTCAGACCTAGGGACACATACAAACTGAAAGTGAGGGGATGGAAAAAGATATTCCATGAAAATGGAAATCAAAAGAAAGCTGGAGTAGCAATACTCATATCTGATAAAATAGACTTTAAATTAAAGAATCTTACAAGAGACAAGGAAGGACACTACATAACGATCAAGGGATCAATCCAAGAAGAAGATATAACAATTGTAAACATTTATGCACCCAACATAGGAGCACCTCAATACATAAGGCAACTGCTAACAGCTGTAAAGGAGGAAATCGACAGTAACACAATAATAATAGTGGGGGACTTTAACACCTCACTTACACCAATGGACAGATCATCCAGACAGAAAATTAATAAATACAAGCTTTAAATGACACAATAGGCCAGATAGATTTAATTGATATTTGTAGGACATTCTGTCTGAAAACAGCAGATTACACTTTCTTCTCAAGTGCACACAGAACATTCTCAAGGATAGATCACAACTTGGGTCACAAATCAAGACCCAGTAAATTTAAGAAAATTTAAATCATATCAAGCATGTATTCCAACCACAATGCTATGACATTAGAAATCAATTACAGGGGAAAAAACGTAAAGAGCACAAACACATGGAGGCTAAACAATATGTTACTAAATAACCAAGAGATCACTGAAGAAATCAAAGAGGAAATCAAAAAATACCTAGAGACAAATTACAAAGAAAACACGACGATCCAAAACCTATCGGATGCATCAAAAGCAGTTCTAAGAGGGAAGTTTATAGTAATACAATCCTACCTCAAGAAACAAGAAAAATCTCAAATAAACAATCTAACCTAACACCTACAGGAACTAGAGAAAGAAGAACAAACAAAACCCAAAGTTAGTAGAAGTAAAGAAATCATAAAGATCAGAGCAGAAATAAATGAAATAGAAACAAAGAAAACAATAGCAAAGATCAATAAAACTAAAAGCTGGTTCTTTGAGAAGATAAACAAAATTGATAAACCTTTAGCCAGACTCATCAAGAAAAAGAGGGAGAGGACTCAAATCAATAAAATTAGAAATGAAAAAGGAGAAGTTACAGCAGACACCGCAGAAATATAAAGCAGCATAAGAGACTATGATGAGCAACATATGACTAAGACTATCACAAGCAACTCTATACCAATAAAATGGACAACCTGGAAAAAATGGACAAATTCTTAGAAAGGTATAACTTTCCAAAACTGAACCAGGAAGAAATAGAAAATATGAACAGACCAATCACAAGTAATGAAACTGAAACTGTGATTAAAAATCTTCCAACAAACAAAAGTCCAGGTCCAGATGGCTTCACAGGCGAATTCTATCAAACATTTAGAGAAGAGCTAACACTCATCCTTCTCAAACTCTTCCAAAAAATTGCAGAGGAAGGAACACTCCCAAACTTACTCTATGAGGTCACCATCACCGATACCAGAACCAGACAAAGATATCACAAAAAAAGAAAATTACAGACCAATATCACTGATGAATATAAATGCAAAAATCCTCAACAAAATACTAGCAAACAGAATCCAACAGCACATTAAAAGGATCATACACCATGACCAAGTGGCATTTATCCCATGGATGCAAGGATTCTTCAATATACGTAAATCAATCAATGTGATACAACATATTAACAACTTGAATAATAAAAACCATATGATCATCTCAACAGATGCAGAAAAAGCTTTTGACAAAATTCAACACCCATTTATGATAAAACCTCTCCAGAAAGTGGGCATAGAGGGAACCTACCACAACATAATAAAGGCCGTATACAACAAACACACAGCAAACATCACTCTCAATGGTGAAAAACTGAAAGCATTTTCTCTAAGATCAGGAACAAGACAAGGATGTCCACTCTCGCCACTATTATTTAACATAGTTTTGAAAGTCCTAGCCACGGCAATCAGAGAAGGAAAAGAAATAAGAGGAATCCATATTGGAAAAGAAGAAGTAAAACTGTCACTGTTTGCAGATGACATGATACTATACACAGAGAATCCTAAAGATGCCACCAGAAAACTACTAGAGCTAATCAATGAATTTGGTAAAGTTGCAGGATACAAAATTAACGTAGGGGCCTCCCTGGTGGCGCAGTGGTTGAGAGTCCGCCTGCCGATGCAGGGGACGCGGGTTCGTGCCCCGGTCCGGGAGGATCCCACATGCCACGGAGCGGCTGGGCCCGTGAGCCATGGCCGCTGAGCCTGTGCGTCCGGAGCCTGTGCTCCGCAATGGGAGAGGCCACAGCAGTGAGAGGCCCACGTACCGCAAAAAAAAAAATAATAAATAAAAATAACAAAATTAACGTAAAGAAATCTCTTGCATTCCTATACACTAATGATGAAAAATATGAAAGAGAAATTAAGGAAACAGTCCCATTCATCATTGCAACAAAAGAATAAAATACCTAGGAATAGACCTACCTAAGGAGGTAAAACACCTGTACTCAGAAAACTATAAGACACTGATGAAAGAAATCAAAGACGACACAAACAGGTGGAGTGATATACCATGTTCTTGCATTGGAAGAATCAATATTGTGAAAATGACTATACTACCCAAAGCAATCTACAGATTCAATGCAATCCCTATCAAATTACCAATGGCATTTTTTACAGAACTAGAACAAAAAATCTTAAAATTTGTATGAAGACACAAGAGACTGTAAATAGCCAAAGCAATCTTGAGGGAAAACGGTTGGAGGAATCTGGAAGAATTCTGAAGGAATCAGACGCCCTGACTTCAGACTATACTACAAAGCTACAGTAATCAAGACAATATGGTACTGGCACAAAAACAGAAATATAGATCAATGGAACAGGATAGAAAGCCCAGAGATAAACCCACGCACCTGTGGTCAACTAATCTATGATGAAGGAGGCAAGGATATACAGTGGAGAAAAGACAGTCTCTTTAATAAGTGGTGCTGGGAAAACTGGACAGCTACATGTAAAATGGATTAAAGACCTAAATGTAAGATTGGACACCATAAAACTCTTAGAGGAAAACATAGGCAGAACACTCTTTGACATAAATCACAGCAAGATCTTTTTGACCCACCTCCTAGAGTAATGGAAATAAAAACAAAAGTAAACAGATGGGACCTAATGAAACCTAAAAGCTTTTGCACAGCAAAGAACACTATAAACAAGATGAAAAGACAACCCTCAGAATGGGAGAAAATATTTCCAAATGAATCAACGGACAAAGGATTAATCTCCAAAATATATAAACAGCTCATGCAGCTTTATATTAAAAAAAAAAAACCCAATCAAAAAATGGGCAGAAGACCTAAATAGACATTTCTCCAAAGAAGACATACAGATGGCCAAGAGGCACATGAAAAGCTGCTCAACATCACTAATTATTAGAGAAATGCAAATCAAAATTACAATGAGGTATCACCTCACACCAGTGAGAATGGCCATCATCAGAAAATCTACAAACAACAAATGTTGGAGAGGGTGTGGAGGAAACGGAACCCTCTTGCACTGTTGGTGGAAATGTAAGTTGATACAACCACTATGGAGAACACTATGGAGGTTCCTTATAAAACCAAAAACAGAATTACCACATGACCCAGCAATCCCACTATTGGGCACATACCCAGAGAAAACCATAATTCAAAAAGACGTATGCACCCCAATGTTCATTGCAGCACTATTTACAATAGCTAGGTTATGGAAGCAACCTAAATGGCCATTGACAGACGCATGGTTAAAGAAGATGTGGTACATGTATACAATGGAATATTACTCAGCCATAAAAAGGAACGAAATTGGGTCATTTGTAGAGACATGGATGGACTAGAGAATGTCATACAGAGTGAAGTAAGTCAGAAAGAGAAACAAGTATCCTATATTAAAGCATATATGTGGAATCTAGAAAAATGGTACACATGAACTGGTTTGAAGGGCAGAAATAGGGACACAGATGTAGAGAACAAACATATGGACACCAAGGGGAGAAAGCAGGTGGGGGAGTTTGGTGGTGGTGGGATGAATTCGGAGATTGGGATTGACATATATACACTAATATGTTTAAAATAGATAGCTAGTAAGAACCTGCTGTATAAAAAAATAAAATTCAAAAAAAGAAGAATAGAAAAAAAATAAAAGAGTATAGATTCTAGTTGGGGGGAGACACATAAGTAGGTATTTACGTCTAGTTGATTTACTGTGGAACATCTATTGAGTGCTTGGCACTATACAAGTGCAGGGGATACAAAAGTGAATAAAATAAGATACTTGTTCTGATAGAGCTACATTATAATGGAGTAAGACAGAAGAAAAACCAGTCAACAAACAAGGTAAGAGATAGTGATAGTTATAATTGTAAATTAATCAGACAAGGCTTCTGAGAGGATGGCAGAGATATGAAGGAAGTGAAGGAGCAAGCATGTGGCTGTCCTCAGGGAAGAACACAGTAGGCAGAGGAAGCATCAGGTGTAAAGAGCCTGAGGCAGCACCATGTTTGGCCAGTGTAGTTGTAGCAGAGTGTTGGGGAGAGTTGTTGGAGATGAGTTTAGGGTGTTAGTAGGGGGGCTAAATTATGTAGGGTCTTGTAAACCATTACGCCCTCCAACATGATAATAATTTGGGGATTCTGAGCAGAGAAGAGACATGAAACAAGTCGTTTTCAGAGAATCGCTCTGGCTGTTGTATGAAGGGAGACAAGGGTGGAAGCTGGGATACCATTTGGGAGGCTGTTACATAACCCAGGTGAGAGAGAATGGGCTGAGCAGGGTGATGAATAGACATGGTAGGTTGGATTGTGGATATATATATATATATATATATATATATATATATTTTGGTACGTGGGCCTCTCACCGCTGTGGCCTCTCCCGCTACGGAGCACAGGCTCCGGACGTGCAGGCCCAGCGGCCATGGCCCACGGACCCAGCCGCTCCGGGGCATGCGGGATCCTCCCGGACCGGGGCATGAACCCGTGTCCCCTGCATCGGCAGGCGGACTCTCAACCACTGCGCCACCAGGGAAGCCCTGTGGGTATATTTTGAAGGCAGGTCTTACAAGATTTACTGGTGGTGTAAATGTGAAGCGTGGGAGAAAGAGAGGAGTCAAGGATAACTCCAAGGTTTTTGGCTTGAGCAACTGGAAGAATGAAATTGCTTTTTGCTAAAAAGGGAAGGATTGCTGAAGGAGTTTAGTAAGCTGCCTATTAGACATTCAAATGCATGTGTTAAGTTGGGTATTCAAGAGTTCAGGGTAGAGGTTTAGGTTAGGATACGTATCTGGGCACTGTTATCCTTCTAGGGGGTATTTAAAGCTATAATAGTGATGACATCACCTAGAATGGGAATAGATAAAAAAGAGCACTCCAAGTTTTAGAGATTAAGATGATCAGGAGAAGCAAAGGAGATGGAGTAATAGCTGCCAGTGAGATAGGAGGAGAACCAAGAAAAAGTGGTTCCTGGAAGCCAAGAGAAGAAAGTCTTCCAAGAAAGAAGGAGTAGTTAATTATATCAAATGCTACAACTGTGATGGGTCACTGAGGTGAGGACTAAGGATTGACCATTGTTTATAGCCATGTCAAAGACATTTATGATTTTGTAAAGAGTTATTTTGCTACAAGAGTCAAGATGAAAAGACCAATTTAAATGTGTTCCAGAGATGAAGGGAGGAGAGGAAGGGGTGACAGTAAGTATTGATGATTTTTTGAGGGGGTTTGATACAAAGGAAAGCAGAAAAATGAGGAAGTAGCTGGAGGGGATGTAGGGTCAAGTGAGGTCAGTATGGTAAGTGAGTATAAGTATAGTGTACTCACAGTGCCTTGGGAGTACATAAGAAATTTGCCTGCAGTAAATATCAGGATGGAGTTTAGAGGAAGGTCTAGGAGCTAGCAGTAATAGCAGGTGAAGAGAAGATTTTTCAAAATAGGGATATGTTTGAATGTACATAAGTGTGATGCAATGTACAAATTGCAAGTAATTTGGAATGGCTGGAAGAAAAGACCATGAGGCAAATTGGTAGGATATTAGGCTAAAGGACAGTCAGCATCACACTTTGAAGTGAATTTTACTTTTTGAGCTAAAGAGAATTTTGAAATAGTTTAAGTAGGGGAGTGAGGTAATGAGATTTGCATTTCCAGAGAGAAGACTGGAAGCTGTGCAGAAGACGGGTTAAGTGGGGGATAGACTGGCATCAAAGAGACAGGAGACTGTTGCTGGAACTCAGGTGAAAAGTGACAAAGGACTGAATTTAGGCAAATGGCAGTGAAATTAGAGGCAACAGATATGCATGATGTGAAGAAGGTAGGAGCCACAAGATTCTTTGACTGTTTGGAGTGTATAAGGAAGACTTTTGCATCTTCCTTTAGGCATTAGGTGGATGGTGGGTCATTAGCAGAGTCAAGGACTATAAGAGTAGTTTTAAACATACTATTTTAATTTTGGTTGTGTTGAATTTAAGAGGTATGTGGGAGATTTGAAGTTGAAAAGTCTAGTAGACATTATGAGTTTGGAGTTCCAAAAAGAGGTTTGAGCTGAAGATACAGATTTGGGAGTCACGAGACATAAATGTTAGCTAAGTCATGAATTTGGATGAAGTCACTCAGAGAGAGGGTGTAGAGCAGACGTTCTTTTAATCTGAAGTTCAGCTGAATGTAGCTGGAGGAAAACATCCAGTTGTGCTGATCGGTCCCACTTTAAATCTATTACCACCTATTTTAAGTGATCCTTCCATGGCAGAGCAGCTATCTTATTTCTCAAACCTCTTACACCCTTTCTTTTCTCCTCATACTCAGCTGATGACTTTGCATCTAATTAACTGAGAAAATAAGAACAATTGTAAGAGAACTACTTTACCTTCTCACCATCCAACCTACCAGTTACTCTGCATCTGTATACTCTACTTTTATTCCTGTTGCAACAGGTAAACTGTTCCAGCCCCTATCTAACTAGAATTGTGCACTGAACCTTGTCCCCTCTCTTGTATTCAAGGACTCTGCTTCTGCAATTATCCCCTTTCTCTTTTGCATCATCAATTTTCTACTCTTTATGCATCATACTCATCCCCAAGCTGTAATATGTCCCATCTGAAAAAGGTCTCTTGTGACCCATGTTCCTATCCCACAACTCCCTCCTCCCATTTCCCTGCTCTTTTTTTTATAACAATTCTCTTGGAAAGAGTTGTCTATAATCACTGTGTCACCTCCCATTTTTTCTGGAACACACTCCAGTCAGGCTCTTGTCCTCTGATTCCACTTAAACCGATCTCATGATTGGCAAAGATATCTTTCTTGCCAAATTCAATAAACCATTTTTAATCTTCATCTTAGTCATCCTCTCGGCAGCATGAGACACAGTTGATTACTCCCTCTTTCTTGAAACACTTTTTTTGTTGTTTTTGGCTTCCAGAGCCTCATATTTTCTTTTTCTTTTCTTTTCTTACCAACTGCTTCCTTCTGAGTCTGCTTTACGGGGTCTTTCTATTCTTACTGAAATTGAAAGGGTGAAATACCCCAGAGCTGAGTCCTCAGCTTTCTGGTCTCTATTTGCTGTCCTCCCTAGGTGATCTCATCCAGAGTCATGGTTTTAAATAACATGTGGTCAAATTTCTGTCTCAGAGAGGTCTTTCTTTTCTGCTTTGTTTTTCTTCATGGCAATTATCACTATTTGAAATCGTATACATATTTAAAGTTATTTACTTATTGTCTGCATTCCCCATGAGAACAGGGATCTTGTGTGTTTTGTTCTCTTCTTATATCCTCAGCAACTAGGACAATGCCCAGCACATAATAAGCTCTTTAAAATATTTAATAAATATATGTTGTTTTTGGTTTTTTTTTTGCGGTACGCGGGCCTCTCACTGTTGTGGCCTCTCCCGTTGCGGAGCACAGGCTCCGGACGCGCAGGCTCAGCGGCCATGGCTCACGGGCCCAGACGCTCCGCGGCATGTGGCATCTTCCCGGACCGGGGCACGAACCCGTATCCCCTGCATCGGCAGGCGGACTCTCAACCACTGCGCCACCAGGGAAGCCCTAAATATTTGTTTTGAAGAGGCGTCCATAGCTTTTGTCTTATTTTTAACTCCCCAAAGGGAAGAACCATTAATCTCTAGAGTGAAAAGATATGAGCCAAGGAAAGACACCTAAGGAATACAGATATTTAAGAGGCAAGCAAGAAAAAGGATCCTGAAAAAGAGATGAAGAATTAATAAAGAGAAAGATAGGGGGAAACTATGAGGCCACCGTGAGCAAAAAATTCAAGCTAAAGTGTAAAGATAAAGGCAGAATCTTATTTAGGTTGGATAAAAGAAGGACAAGTGTGATTTCATGTAGTAAATGAGAAACTTTGGTTATTTGGGGGCTGTGGAAAGAGAAACAAAGAAAAGTGGGAAATCCCAATGTAGGTTATAGGACTTTGCTTGGAGGGAGAGGTGGGGCTGGAGGTAAGAGGTGGGGCTGGAGGTAAGAGGTGGGGCTTGGAGGAAGAAGTGGAGTGCTGCTGCAATAAATACCTAAACCTGTTGAAGTGCCTTTGGAAATGTATAAGGGGTAGAGACTGGAAGAGTTTTGAGGTGCATCGAAGAATATGGACAGTAAGGAAAATTCTGGTGAGAGCTCAGAGAGAAAGGAGAGCTAGAGAGAAAGCTTCCATCTCTTTAGAGAATACATCACTAATCATGAACTTAATGTTGGTAGAAATAAGGACATTAAAGGCCATTCTACTTAGGTGTCAGATGGAAATGAGTAACATGTTATTGGAAACTGGAGAAAAGGCAGTCCTTTTTATAAAGTGGCAAAGAACTTGGCTGAATTGTGTTCATATTCTAGCATTGGAAGGTAGAACTTGCAAGCAATGAAACTGGATATTTAGCTGAAGAGATTTCTAAGCAAAGTGTTGAGAGAGTGGCTTGGTTCCTCCTAACTACTTAGAGCAAAATGTGAGGAGAGAGATGAATTGGAGAAGAAATTGTTAAACAATTCCAGAGCTGGAACTTGAAGGTTTGGAAAATTCTCAGCCTTTCCGTTTTACAAAAAAAAGAGAAATAAATTTATGTTGTTGAAGCCACCCAGTCTGTGGTATTTTGTTACAACATTCCAAGCAGATTGAGGGATATTGGTTGCCAGTAGCACCTGGAGGGGTGCAACCTGCAGCATGGGGTGCTGGCCACTTTTCTCTCAGGATTCAGTTCAGGGTTTTGCTCTGAATCAAAATGGTCTGGGAGCTGGTTCTTCAAAAGATTGAGTCCCTCACTTAGTCCTTACTAGGTAATTAATTGTCAAGGTAGTTCATTTTCTCATTTCCAGAGGGGAGGAAAGTCTTCTGGGACAAAGAGTCTATAGCCTAAGTGAAAGGCTACGTGGCCTGAAAATGACCGCTTTCTCTGCCTGACTTAGAAAGGAGAATGTGGTGTATCTTGCATTCCTGCCTCGAAGAAAGGTTTTAAAGCATAGAAATGTGGAAATGGGCAAGTAATTCAAGGGCCTCAGGGTAAGGCAGAGGTGCCAAGGCTGCCCAGAGGTGGGAGTTTATAGGAGGCAGAAAGACATCCTGAGGACAAGTTTATACAAGAATGCTCAGGGAGGGACATAAAAGGAGGTGAGGCAAGAAGCCTCAAGATTAACTTGGCATCTTGCAAATCTTTTTGAGAAAATCCCCAGCTAGCTGCTGACAGAAAGCCTTCCTGTGCTATCCTCAGATGCTTGCACTTCCCCCAAACCTGCTTCCTTGCTGGGTGTGCAACTCAGACCAGTCTTTAGGGACTCAACCTTGGCAGCATTTGATGTATCATTTCTTGCTTAGCACTTGCTCTGGGTGGGAGCGGAAGACTCCTTTGAGCAGTTGTTGGCATGGCTTCAAAGATGAAGCTAGAAACTTTAACAATGTTACTGTAAATGTAATTTTTACCAGTGAGCCAAAATTTTGTCCATATGGCTTGTTACCGTTTGGAAGTATTTACTATTAAAGCACCTGCCATACCTCAGTTTGATGAAGAGCAATTATAGTTTGTCAGTGCTTTTACTGGCAAAAGTTATCTAGATAGTGTCTTATAATGTGGAGGGCAGTTAAACCTAGTCTAAGAAATAATGCCCAGCAAAGCAAATTAAAATTGGGAATGTTTGGATAGTCTTGTAGTATCAAGAAGAATGACATGCTTGCAGAATTTCTTCTTGCCACTGAATTGACAGCTACTAATTGAGCTAGAAAGATTTACTGTTGGATACCATACAGGATAACAGAGACTATGTGAATTCCAGAGAACTGATAAGATTGTGTTACATGTGCAAGAAACCCATTGCTTGTAAACATTTTTGCAGAAAATATATCAGTCAACAAAATAAAAGGCTATTCTTACCAAATTGTCTGGTTCTCTTAATTTGTGGTTCTCAAAATGTGGTCTCTGTACCAGCAGCATCAGCTTCACCTTGAAACTTGTTGGAATTGCAGATTCTCAGGCCTTACCCAGTTCTACTAAACAAAAACTCTAGGGCTGGAGCCCAGCAGTCTGTATTTTAACCAGTCCTCCAGGTGATTCTGATGCATGCTAAAGTTTGGAAACTACTCTCTTGAACCCAAATCAGTACTGAGGCCAACTCTACTTTTTCAGTTCTGTAACTACCTAGGAGTCTTTATGTTGGGAGAGCTTAAGACATGAAATGTGACTGGTCAGATTTTTTATGACAAAATGTTTTGTCTAGTTAGATATGTAGCTGGTGATAATCTTTTTATTAACCCATTCAACAAATATTTCCTGAATGCTTACAGTGTAGGCGCTGGACAGACAATACTGAACAAGACAGAAAAGAGCCCTGCTTCACAAGGTACCATTCTGGGCTGAATATTATATATTAATACAGATATTAATTTAGCACCATGGTTCAATTGCCTGGTGGTAGACTATAAGGGGGAAAGTTTTTATAATAATCATGTATCCTGGTGGGTGAAAATTGCTCACTCCTTACAGGGAATGAATTCTTTCTGCACTTGACCTGACGTGATAACAGTGTCGCATTCATGTTAAGTTAACACACATTCCCTGAAAAGTGATCAGTTCAATCAGCTGTTTCATTAAACAACCCCAAATGACTGGATTTTACTCCACTGAATTGTTCGATCCAACTAGTGGTGTTGGAATTATTTAGGATGGATCTTCACCTATGCAGAGGGTTATATCTGAAGATTTCAGGTGGAAAAAACACTGGTGAATGAAAACCAACATTTGGAACATAAATGATCCAGATTGGTTACTACCTGATTTTACTAGTTTTTTCTCAGTGTTCCAGTTTATTTTATAATATACACAGCCTACTTCAACCATGCTAATAATAAGAGATGATATAAGGAAAATTTAGGACCAATACCTACCTTTTAACACCAGTTTAATACTTGCTCTCATGGTGCTTACAGACCAGCTTTAGAGAAGTAAACAGGCAATTCTTTTATAGTAAAATGTGTTAAGGGAAGTTCAGAATGCTATGAGAGTATTTAGGAAGGGGATATCTAACTTGAAACTGGGGATGCAGGAAGGTTTCCTAGAAGAAGGGACTTGAGAATGGAAAGATGATTAGGATTTAGCCAGACCAAGGGGAGTGGCAAGAGTGATGGAAGTAGACAGAATAACATGCACAGCTGAAAGGGAACCTATTGGTAGTAAACTATGAATAGCTTGACATGACTGGAGCATATAATGTGAGGAACACAATATGAGTTTGGAGAAGTATGGAGAGACCATAATCATGAAGGATCATTTATGCTAGGTTTAAGTGTTTGGAGGTTATCCCAATGGCAATATCCAGTTATTGAAAGATTTTATAGGGAACAGGATGTAGTGTGATCAGAATTTTAGTAAAATCACTTAGGAAAGACAGTTGGAGACTATTGTAGAAACAGTGGAAATAGAGAATACTAACTTGAAATAGGCAATGGCAGTGGTGATAGACAGTAGCTTAGAGAACTTTGTTAAGAGGTAAAATCAGTTGGCCTGGTGATTAGCTGTGAGAGAACGAAAACACAGAGTTAAAGATGCTTCCCAAGAATCTGACTTGAACAACTGGTTGGTGACATTTAGAGAAGCTGAGATTGAAGAGGAAGAGCATGAATTCACTTTTGAACCTGACAAGTCTGAGTTGGTTATGGAAATTACAAACTGAGATAGTCAACAAATAATTAGATACACAGGAAAGACATTTGGTAATAGGAGTATAAATTTAGAAGTTTATAGATGTAATAGGAACCATCGAAGCGCATAGATTCCTATACTTGAGAGGATGTAGAGTGAAAAATTCCAATCATGATCCTTGTAGAACAGACACCTTTAGGGACAGGCAGAGGAAGAGGATGCTACAAAAGGTATTGAGAAGAAGTAATCAGAGGAAGAAGGAAAACTGGAAGGGTGTTTCATAATGGAAGCTAAGGGAAGAGTGTTGAGGGGAAAGAGAGATCAGCTGCCACAGGTACTGCTGAGAGCGCAAGTCAGACTGAAGTTCGTTGTGTTTAGCAACAAGGAAGTTGTCGGTGGCCTGCTGAGAGCAGTTTTTACTGGAACAGTAGAGTCACAAACAAATTGAAGTGGTTAAGGAATGAGTCAGAGTTGAGCAAATGGAGATGGTGAGTCTAGGCAGATCTTTAAGTGATCTGGCTTTGAAGGAGAAAAAAGAATGTGACTCTGAAGGAAGTTATTTATTTGTTTTTAAAGGATGGCCTAGTCTTGATGGGAAGGAGCTAGTAGAAGAAGAGTTTGAAGAATTGTGAGTGATAGGAGATGGGTGAAGGTTGAGATTCCAAAGAAGCCTGGAGGAATTGGGGTTCAGAACATAGAGGAAGGGTTAGCCTTAGACAGGAGAAACTGAAGGGAAGAATTCTGAAGTTTTGAGCTCTGTGATGGAAAGTTGAGGAATTTCCCATCTGATGGGTTTTATTATCTTTATGAAGTAGGATAAGTGGTCATCAACTGAGTATGAAAAGTGGTTTGAAGTTGGAAGTTTGAGGAAAATAGAGGTCTGTAATAGATGTTCTTACACTGTAGCCCAGAAAGAGAAAACAAAATAATGAAAAGAAAATGCTGCCAATTAAACTGTAAGATGTCCTGAGGTTTTAGAGATGCTAAAATACAAAACGGACATCTTAAGAACTAATGAAGCAAGTTCTTGGTAAGATGCAAAGAGAGTAAAGAGAATTCATCCACATTAACACAAACAGAAGATATGAAGAGAAGTTCTGATGTTAATTAACATGAAAAGAGACAAAGTGGCAGCTATGTAAGCATAACATAGCAAATAAATCAATAAATTATAAGTAAGAGACATAGGATAACAAGACTGAGGAATACCCTAGTCCAGAAAATATATAATTAGAGGGAACAGAAAAAAATTTTCCATGAGTGTTTTGCATATAGAAGGATTTAATAAGAACATGATGTACATATAATAAACTTTCAAATAGAAGAATAAAATGAAAAGGGAGGTCACAGAGCTAAAAAATCAGAGGCCAAACACTATATAGAGCTGATTTATCTGGTAGAGTAATGGACAGCTTTGACATGGCTTAAAACTGAGTTATTGATGTGAAGGAAAGGCTTAATAGAATCAAAGCAAAAAATACATTAAAATAATTAGAAGATAATATAGAGGAGACAAAGCTGATATAGCAGAAAGATAATTGGAATCCCTAAAGTAGAAAACCCAACAAATAGCCCAGAAAATATTATTTGAATATTCTGTATTCATAAATATAATATAAAAATATGTAATATACACAGAGTATATATAGAATATATATATTCCACATAGTAAGATTTAATGTCAGAAGACAATGGCAGGAAGAGCACACAATCCAAGAATGTAATACCCAGTCAAATTGCCATTCATGTATAAAGGTAACAGGAAGTTATTCCTAAACATCCAAGAACTCAGTGAATCCAGAACATATGAAGCCTCGCTGAAAAAAAGAAAGACTGATGAAGTACTGATAATCAAAGAACAAATTAAAAATATAGAACTCAGGAATGGAAAAGACAAGGTAAAAGAACAGGCAGTGATTGTTGGATCTATTTATATATCAATCTAAGATTTAACAACTGGAGGAATTACAGCTATCTAAGCTAATGTAAATATTATAAACCCTGAGAGTATACAAATAATAACTAACTAAAATGAAGCTGTGGGAAGTGAAACTTACTAATTTTCTTTTCTTGCTTAGAAAGGAGTCAGTTTATACTGTCTATATTAAACATATGGTTTAATCATCATTTAATAATTTAAGCTGTTTGTATTTTATAATTTTTTCATAACCTTAGAGAGATATTTGGGGAAATAATAGATTTTACTGTGATAAAAAACATTTAGCTGAAGTTCAGCAATTTTTTTAGTGTATTTCCATTTCTTTTTCTTCTTTTAAAATCAGTGGTGGTTATATTTAATGCTTCTTTATGAAAATGTAACATGTATACTGTGATTCTATTTTAATAAATTCTAATTGATCTGCTTATACACCTATCATTTATCTATCTAATTTACATGTCTATGTGTATTTATGCATATAGACATACCTAGGATAATGGTCACCTAATGAAAAAAATTGTTATTTGTGGATATGGGGATGATTATTTCACTTTTTTCTTTATACTTTTTTGTGTTATATAAATATCTTTAATAAGCAATACTTTAAAATTGCCATATGCTCATTTTGAAAAATTAAGAATTTACAGAAAAGTACAATGAAGAAAAAAATCTTATAATTTTACATCCCAGAAATAATAATAATTTTTTTTTTTTTTTTGCGGTACACGGGCCTCTCACTGTTGTGGCCTCTCCCGTTGCACAGCACAGGCTCCGGACGCGCAGGCTCAGCGGCCATGGCTCACGGGCCCAGCCGCTCCACGGCATGTGGGATCTTCCCGGACCGGGGCACGAACCCGCGTCCCCTGCATCGGGAGGCAGACTCTCAACCACTGCGCCACCAGGGAAGCCCCAGAAATAATTATTATTTTGTTAAATGTCATTCCAGATTTTTTCCTGAATATAAACAGATGGTCATTCACATACGTATACATTTTTTTTTTTTTGGCCGCACCACATGGCATGCGGGATCTTTGTTCCCCAACCAGGTATTGAACCTGTGCCCCCTGCAGTGCAAGCACAGAGTCTTAACCACTGGACCGCCAGTGAGGTCCCTATTTTTTTTTTTTTTTTGAGGTCCCTACTTTTTAACAAATTAAGATCCTCTTGTTCACACTATTTTTTAATGAGCTCATTTAGTATATTGTGGACATCTTTTAACGTCAATAAATTTAGGGTCACACTGTTATTTTAAGTAAAATTTCTTTGTATGTTTATTCCATAATTTATTTTACCAGTCTCCTAAGGAGAGACATTTAGAATGTTCAATAGTTTTCAATATTATAAAAGCAATCCTAGGTGAACAGCTGCACTCACATATATTTGCACACTTATTTAATTATTTATTAAGGTAAGTTCCTAAAAGTAGAATTTCTGGGTTTAAATCTATAGTTTTTTTTTTTTTTGCGGGGGGAAAAGCAAATTCTTTGTGTGTGTGTGTGTGTGTGTGTGTGTGTGTAACCATGCATCAGGCAGTATGTTGCACATTTTCCACCAAAAAGAAGGAGTGAGCCTGCATCTCTTGGGGTCTGAGAGTATGTCTTCAAATGTCCAGCGGCAAGTGTGAGTTGTCTTTGATGTTCATATTTGATCTTAAAAATTCATACTGATTTTTCACACTCTATTTTTAAAAAATATAAATGTCATGTCTTATACCTCCAGATCTTTGAGTAAATTTGATGGTCCACGAAAGTGTGTCAAGAATATCTTGTTGCATAGAAAGCCTAGAGACAAACCCACGCACATATGGTCACCTTATTTTTGATAAAGGAGGCAAGAATATACAATGGAGAAACAACAGCCTCTTTAATAAGTGGTGCTGGGAAAACTGGACAGCTACATGTAAAAGAATGAAATTAGAACACTCCCTGACACCATACACAAAAACAAACTCAAAATGGATTAAAGACCTACATGTAAGGCCAGACACTATAAAACTCTTAGAGGAAAACATAGGCAGAACACTCTATGACATAAATCACAGCAAGATCCTTTTTGACCTACCTCCTAGAGAAATGGAAATAAAAACAAAAATAAACAAATGGGACCTAATGAAACTTAAAAGCTTTTGCACAACAAAGGAAACCATAAGCAATACGAAAAGACAACCCTCAGAATGGGAGAAAATATTTGCAAATGAAGCAACTGACAAAGGATTCATCTCCAAAATTTATAAGCAGCTCATGCAGCTCAATATCAAAAAAACAAACAACCCAATCCATAAATGGGCAGAAGACCTAAATAGACATTTCTCCAAAGAAGATATACAGACTGCCAACAAACACATGAATGGATGCTCAACATCACCAATCATTAGAGAAATGCAAATCAAAACTACAATGAGATATCACCTCACACAAGTCAGAATGGCCATCATCAAAAAATCTACAAACCATAAATGCTGGAGAGGGTGTGGAGAAAAGGGAACACTCTTGCACTGCTGGTGGGAATGTGAATTGGTTCAGCCACTATGGAGAACAGTATGGAGGTTCCTTAAAAAACTAAAAATAGAACTACCATATGACCCAGCAATCCCAATACTGGGCATATACCCTGAGAAAACTATAATTCAAAAAGTGTCATGTACCACAATGTTCATTGCAGCTCTATTTACAATAGCCAGGACATGGAAGCAACCTAAGTGTCCATAGACAGATGAATGGATAAAGAAGATGTGGCACAGATATACAATGGAATATTACTCAGCCATAAAAAGAAATGAAATTGAGTTATTTGTAGTGAGGTGGATGGACCTAGAGTCTGTCATACAGAGTGAAGTAAGTCAGATAGAGAAAAACAAATACTGTATGCTAACACATATATATGGAATCTAAAAACAAAAAGGTCATGAAGAACCTAGGGGCAGGACAGCAATAAAGACTCAGACCTACTGGAGAATGGACTTGAGGACACAGGGAGGGAGTAGGGTAAGCTGGGACAAAGTGAGAGAGTGGCATGGGCATATATACACTACCAAGCGTAAAGTGGATAGCTAGTGGGAAGCAGCCGTGTAGCACAGGGAGATCAGCTAGGTGGTTTGTGACCACCTAGAGGGGTGGGATAGGGAGGGTGGGAGGGAGGGAGACGCAGGAGGGAAGAGATATGGGAACATGTGTATATGTATAACTGATTCACTTTGTTATAAAGCAGAAACTAACACACCATTGTAAAGCAATTATGCTCCAATAAAGATGTTAAAAAAAAAAAAAAGAATAAAAGGATCCCTTGATCTCCTTAGCGCCCTTGCTTAATGGGCTTCTTTGTTCTCCCAGGACAATTCTGTTGTTTCTTCTGACCCAGACACACTTCATTCCTCGGGAAGGAGGCACCTGTCCTCTTGCTCTGGGTAGAACCAGATGTCCTGATTCTGAAATATTTTTGCTCAGGTTATTATCCAAGACTGAGCTGAAGATCTGGTAGGGCAAAGGGCAAGACGCAGTCACACTGATGTGGAAGAAGTTATGCTGCCTTTGATTTTATTTATTTATTTGAATAGAATTGAATTCATCATAGTCCTTGGTTTATAATATACTGTCATTGTTTCATAAATGGCTCTAATTTATTTTAATTGTCTATTTATGCTTTTTATAGTATAATGGACAATGAATCCACTACCCACTCAAGAACTAATATGTTCCCAATCAATTATCTCCCTCTGTATTTCTTTTCTGCTTATTTATTTCTTAATTTCTCCTTTTATTTATAACAATGAGACCTTTGCCAGTTATGAGGTGAAGCGGATGTCTTTACTTAAATATAATCTAGTTCATGAAAAAATATTCCTCCAGGCGCCAAACTTCCTGGTGTAGTCATTCATGAAGAGAGCTTCATGAGTTATATAATGGAGATCTAAAGACCTGGTGTGGAAATTCCACCAGGCAGAGGTGGGGCTAAGATTTGGAACAGTTATTATTTTGACCTTACTTTGTAGGGGCACATCAGTGTGGTATTAAAAGGATGCTGCGTGACGTGGTGCCAGCATCCACAAAGGACAAAGACAGTAGAAGATGGTGTGTGTGTTTAGTTGTACAAATAAGCAAATTATTTAAGGGTGAGAGATGTTTTAACATTTACAAATTAGAACTATTTTCTCCTTTAATCCAGTTCAGAGAAAGTATGATTCACACGAATCTTCCTTTATGTTTCATATTGGCACTGGATTACATGCTAGTTGGTGAGCTGCTAGTCTTTGAACAATCAACTCAGATCAGACTTTCTTTTTTCTTAAAGTTTCTGACCATATTGGACAGATTGGTAAAGGAGCCTTTTAGTTTAGTGATTTAGTTGTTTGTTGATCTGGACTATCAGAGGAATTTTCTTCCCCTGCAGCTGGCTGTAGTCTTAAATTCTTGCCTAAACATGCCTGGATCTGGAATGAAAATTCTGCCTTGCTCTACAAAGCATTTCTCCATATTGTCACTCCTCTGGGACTGGTGACTTTGTAGTTTAGAAGATTTCACTCAGGCTCAGCCTTTTTTGAAGTTAAAAATTATATGACAGTTTCTGCAGAATTATAGCTGAATTCTGTCCTTGGCAAAGTAGGTAATTATAAATAATTTGGGGAAGGGAAAGGCCCATGATCATTCTTAACCTAAAGCATTATTTTCCCTTTATATTTTCAAGAAGTAAAGGCCCATGATCATTCTTAACCTAAAGAATTATTTTCCCTTTATATTTTCAAGAAGTACAGTTGTTAATAATTGAGACTTATTCCTTTGGATTTACACATATAAAAACAGTTATTCAAAGTGAGAGGTTAGTTAGCCTTTTACCTCACTGGAAAAAGTGTCCCAGCTCAGATCAGGCCGTTAGCACCACCTAGTGTATCACACACGCACAGAAACACAAAGTCAAACTCCAGGACAAAACATCTAAAAAAGTTTTTTAGATCTTTGGGAACATTATAGGTAGGACCATCTGGGACAAACTCCTTTGTGGCTCATACTTTCACTTCAATATTTTTTATAAGGTTGAAAACAGGGAATATAAGAGGATATGTCAAAGAAAAGAACACCAAGATCATGTGGAAGGAAATAGTTAGGGGAACTGGGGAAGGGAACTAGCATTTGCTGAACGCCTGCTGTGTACCTGGCTGTGTGCTCTGCTTATGTTTTCTTGAAGGAGTGAGTGGAGTTGGGGTTTTTCTCTCACTAAATCTTTGGTGCAAATGAATGACACAACGGGTTGATGTTATTACCTGACTCCAGGTCTTTTCCAGAACCTGGGAAGTCACTGTTGGGAGACAATTTTGCATGGGTCTCTTGCACGTCTAGTGAAAGAAGCACTGACAGCCTTTTGTTCCAGATTATGTTTTCAAGGGTGTTTTATAGTGAACAATCTTGGAAAATAGAAATAGTGTCTCCCTTCAGAGCAGAGGTTTGTTTTTGTCCAGTACAATGTCTCCTCCTGGAGCAAAGGTTGGGCAGGTTTGCTTGCAGCCATTATGAGATTTGGGTCTCCTAAACCTGGGGTCCCTCAGCTGTGATGAAAACCCATGGTATGTACAGCGTCCACCTGGGCATCCCCCCGCCCCTGTGCCACTGTGGGACCTGAGGGGTGAGGGAAATTGATACGAATATGAAGCTCATGCTGCTGCTGTGGCTTGAGTGCTAAAGTCCTTTTCTCTGATCCAGGAATCTTGTATCTTCTAGCAGCACCCGTGAAACTGGCAGCCTAACTGGTTAGCATGCAAGCAGAGTAAAATCTCAGACCCTTTGTAGTTCTTGACCGTCACCACGCCGAGTGAGCGCCTAATTGGTAGATGCTTGGTTCCTACAGTCGTGTAGTTCCTGCCCTCCCCACCCCCCAGAAGGAGGAATCCCAGTTCATCATGCCCTTGCTCTGACTACAGTTTTGCCCCATTTTAGGAAAAATCAGATGTTATGAATAATCCAAATATTAAAACTAAAACCAGTGGATGATTAGACACATAATATATAACATTTGTATTACATTTCACAGAGCACATATATAATTATATAACATTGGAATTGCAGGAACTGGTTTTTTAAAATAGGTTTAATACAGTCTTAGTTAACTGTTCATGGCATGATGAATTTCCAGGACTCACTAGAATTGTTTATTATGTTTATCATAAAAAAAAAAACAACCCAGAAGTTTGAAGGCATTTCTACTGAGCCAGGTTTTTCTAAAGATATAATTTTTCTTATTCCTGGAAACTTGAAAAACGCTCTCAAACTTTAGAATTACAGTGTAGGAGTGGGTTCATTTTGTGTGTGTGTGTGTGTGTGTGTGTGTGTATATGTTTGTTAAAATGCAAATTATCCAGTTTCTAACTCACCGGATCTGGGCTGGGATTCAGGATTCTATATTTTCAAAATGTGACCTTGGGGTAGGTTCTGATGTTGGTGTCTCAGGAACCACATTCTGAGAACCGTCTTGAAACAGTTTATATGTGTATATATATATATACACATATAAACTGTTTCCATATGTATATAAGTTTATATATATGTTTATATAAATAAAAGTTTATATATAAACTTTTATTTATATATATATGAAATAAAATACTCCTCAAGTAAATGAATGACTTAAGATATGCAAGTGATTTGTGCAACTGTGACCTCTGATAATAAGAATGAGTTATTTTTTCATAGGTTGCTGATGGCCTTTGTTGTAAGAATAAGTGCGTGCCTCCTGGGTGTAGACTGCTTGTGATTTCCAGTGCACAGGATAGTAAACAGTGGCTGAAGCAGTTATATTTTCTTTTTGTTTAATCAAGAAATACTATGGGCTGCAATATGGCTTATATCTTGAGATGGTTTCATTTTCATATCCATTGCCTTCCCTTCCTCATTGTTTCCAATTCTTGTAATTGGATTTTTATGAATAGGGATTGAAATCCTAAAGGACATGGCTTCAATCTTTCTTTTCTTTTTTGTAAAAGCCTGTTGTTTTATTTTTTTAAATTTTAATTTTATTGGAGTATAGTTGATTTACAATGTTGTGTTAGTTTCAGGTGTAGGTTTCAATCTTTCTTTACCTTTCTTAAAAACATTTCACTGGACACTCATGAAAATCCATAATGTAGGTAAAAGATCCATTTTATCCTCATTTTACAGATGTAAAAACTCTCAGACTAAGAAGTTAAATGAATTCTGAGAATCATACACATAGGAAATGATTGAACTAATGCTTGAATCTTGATTTTCTGACTCCTACCCTTCACTCTTTCCTATACACACAACTACCTCCTATATGAGCTCTCCAGGGATCCTATTACATTTTGGATATAATTTGATTTTGAGGAAATGTAATTTATATGTACATTTCCAGGACAAAGAATCTCCTATTGTCTAAGCATGGTACACCTGTGCAGCAAAGAAAAAACAGTGACATCCTTATGATATAAAAAATACCCCAGAGGAAAACACAGCGTTCTGTTTTCAAAATGAAGTGGTGTCTACAATAAACAGAGCCAAGCCTAATTACAGAACATCATGCTCTGACCCAAGACATGCACATTGAATTATACTACCAGTCTTCAAAATGCCCCATGAGAGAGAGGAATGGAAAAGGCAGTGCAGAACAGGCGCAGATTGTGGACAGACTGCCATGTTAATTCTGAAGGGGACTTGGGGACCACACCTTGATTTCTTGTTCCCAAGTACCATGCCAACCATTGCTCTGGGCTTCCTGACTTTCCCAGAGACTTCTCTAGATTTTGTATTTTCCAGGGCACCCAGACCCTGTCTGGCTTTCAATAAATGTTTGGTAACAACAATAACACAGAAGTGACTGTTTATTCAGATGGAATTTAGCATGGATGAGATAACATTCTGAATTTCTGTTTCCCACTCCTATGATTGTGAGTTTAAGCAACAAGAGAGAGAATGGATTTAATACACATTTCTATCGCTGGTAGAGATTGGCAATACTTACCTTGGAATAGGTTCTTTATTGTTTTCAAAATGCTCTCACGTGTATTAGCCCCCTTAACCAAACACCTATGAATTGAGCAGCACAGACATCTATTTCATTTTATAATGGAGCTCAAAGAGATTAATTGACTTGCCTAATGTTGCAGTAATGGAGCCTGTCTGATTTTGAACCTGGTGCTTGACTCATTTTAAATTTTTTATTCACTTAACCACAAAGTCTGAGATTCTCCTCTAGCCAGAAAGTGGGCATCACCTTAGAACGCTGTACTCTACAGCATGGTGCAGAGGCCAGAACGTCCCGAGTCTGATCCCAAGTTCCGCCTACCACCTGCCTTGGTCAAGGTGTTTAACCTGCCTAAGTCCCAATTTCCATATTAGTCAGAACTAGCTTGGAACCTGAGAGGGATTCACTATTGATATAATTGGAAAGGCAGGTGTGTAACAGAGGACAATGGGAACCAAGGTCTTATTGTGATTGGGGGTCCTCTCTTTGCTTCTCATGGCCCCCTGTTTGCTTCCCTCCCACTGCAGTTCTGCCTCTCTGTGCTATATGCCAGTAATTAAGGTACTGACATGTGTGCCATTTTGCTATGAGAGGAAGGGGCCCTTTACCCCAGTTACAATTCAGAGAAACCTAGGTAAAATTTTCCTTCTTCTGGTCATGTCACCCTAAGACAGTGGCCAGAAATGTAAGCTACTCTAATGACCCACCTTGGGTGACTGGTCTTGGAGGGCACAGAGCTCTACACTGACTCTACTTGAACCACATGCCTGGGGTGGGGAGGAGCAGTTTCCTGAGAGAAGGGGGAGGCTGTTACTAGATGAAGAGGGAAGGGGTTCTGGCAGATAAAATCAACAGATGTGCACTATGGGCTTTCAGTGTCAAGTAGGAATGCTAATGCTGACTTTCCTAGATTCTTTGGTGAGGATTATGGATGCACTGAAAACTACTAAATCTTCAATCCTGATACCTTACTGACGTTCTCATCCTTTCTGTCTAAAAGATTAATGTCAAAAATCCTTCACGTGGCACCAAGATGCCTTTGTTACTTGCCCCTTGGCTTGCCTCTTGAGCCTCATATCTTTCTGGTCCTTTCTGGAACTCCATATTCTGATCTTATTGAACCTGTTGAAACAACATGCTCTCTCATCTCCAGACCTCAAAATGTGCCAGCATGCAGTCAGTTACTCTTGAAAAAAAAAAAACATATATATACATATATATATTAATATTTTATCTTCTATTCTATTCTATTCCATTCCATTCCATTCCATTCCATTCCATTCTATTCTATTCTATTCTATTCTATTCTATTCTATTCTATTCTATTCTATTTTTGGCTGCGTTGGGTCTTCATTGCTGCGTGCAGGTGGGCTTTCTCTAGTTGCAGCGAATGGGGGCTACTCTTCTTTGCCGTGTGTGGGCTTCTTATTGTGGTGGCTTCTCATTGCAGAGCACAGGCTGTAGGCATGCGGGCTTCAGTAGTTTCAGCACGTGGGCTCAGTTGTTGCGGCACATGGGCCCTAGAGCACATGAGCTTCAGTGGTTGCCGTGCGTGGGCTCAGTAGTTGTGGCACGTGGCTCTAGGGCGTGCAGGTTTCAGTAGTTGTGGTGCGCGGGCTCAGTAGTTGTGGCTCATGGGCTCAGTAGTTGTGATGCACGGGCTTAGTTGCTCCACAGCATGTGGGATCATCCCAGGCCAGGGATCAAACCTGTGTCCCCTGCATTGGCAGGCGGATTCTTAACCACTGTGCCACCAGGGAAGTCCTTGAATATATTCTGAATTTATTAATTAATTCAGCTAATTAATTAATCAGTAGTAGTGTCTGGCCTATAACAGATGCTCACTGTATAGAAAGTATTATTTTCCATTTTGTCTGTAAGCTGCCAACCATATTGTTACATTCATCTCGGTCCAACCAAAGGCCAGAATCCTTTTGTGATGAAACACTTATTCTCAAAGGTAGAGGTCATCCTGGGTAGGCAGTGGGTTGTTGGGATTGGCATGATCTATGGTTAGTGGTCATAACTGGCCATGGGCATAGAATTAAGGGAGACTTAAGACACCTGGGGGGTGCCTCAATGTTGTAATCTCTTCTCTGTCTCTAGAAACAGGGCATATGTCACCAAGGAGTGGGGAGAGCTTCTGTAGTCTTCTTTCCTTAGGGTTAGACAGACACATTTATTAGGCAAATTAACTGTTACCTTGGTAGGCAGAGTATCTAGCTCTGGAGTTGAGGGAAGGGAATGTGGCTTTTTGTTGGAGAAAGAGGTCAGACACATGTTAGCATGGCTTTATTAGCAGAGGGCAAGGGAAGAATGATCAGAGAAGGATGAGCTGAGGGAAGCCAGGTGGGATGTGAAGGGCTGCATCAGAGAGGCTAGGCCAGGGAGGTGCAGTCTCAGCACTGAGAGGAGGGTATGAGACACACGCTAGGTTGGGTGCAGGGGTGGGGGGGGGGCGGGTGGAGAGCATCATGATGACTGTGCAAGAGCACTGAATCAGGAGGCTTGTGTTCCAGGCCTGGATCTACCTTCAACTTCTAGCTGTGTTCCTTTGGTGAGGTCACATGTTTCTCTGAGCTTTGTCCAGGGCACACTGGGGAAATGACTGTATTAAATCAGATTCATTTCAGCAAAGTGTAACATGATTTTTAAAGCTATAACATACAGTTGTATAGTTAGCACTTGCAAATTAAAAGTATAATTATTAAGCTTTCCAGAATTCATTCTTGTGGGACTTTATCTTACAGCTTTGCCATTAGGAAGCATAAATATGCTCTGAAATAAACCTATTTTGTCATTTAAAAAGTCATTAAAAAGTTGATTTCAAAGAAATTAGATCATTTTATCATGTCTAATTTCCATTTTTTATAAAGAAATGCACAGTGAGCTTTACTTTTTTATTATCTTGTAAAAGACTTTCTAAAAGAATTCTATATATTAGACATTTTAGTTTTATGACCTAAGTATAATTATTTGGGGGATCAAGTCTAAAATACTTTTAAAAGGAAACTTTTAGAAAGTCTTTTTAAAAGATAATACCAAAAATTAAAGCTCATTGCTTATTATTTCCTACAAGATTGGATTTCTTAATGAAGAGAGGAAGGTGAGTGTGATGAATTGAGCAAATTTTTTCTTAGAAAGAAAAAGTCACAAGAACCTCCTCCTGTAAGACAGGGGCCTCCATTTCACAACTAAATCTATTTTTAAAATTTCTAATTGGCAAAGTACTGAGCTAAATCCCCACAAGACCTGATTACAGCAAGTTCTTGGACAAATGCTTATCTCTAATTAATAGTATTTTCATCCACACTAACCGTGTGGTTGTATGACATAGCTTTGCAAGTTGTATCATATCCTGGTAAAACCAAACTGATTTAATACAATGATTTCCCCAATGAATTTGGGGATAGTCCCAAAGATAGAATCCAGAATTTACTGATGTTATTTGGGAAAATGGTTTTTACGTTCAATCCAGGAACATGTCATCAGACTTCTTGTACAGATTTTGTTCCTGAGAGATGGAAAACGATCCCTTTCTGTGATTAACCTTTGGCTCTAAAAGTTCTTGCAATTCTGTGTCTGTTCATGGACAAAACAACGGGGTGAGGTGTCAGAGTCTCTGCAGTCATTCTGATCATCTCTGCTCCTCTAGGACCAAAACAGACGTAGCTAAATTCACATTTTATGTTGGTTTGTTTTTCCTCCGTAAGTTTCTGTTTTGCTGAAACAGGTCATTTTATGTCCTCTGGAACCAAAGATGAATTCCCACTCATATGACTGCTATCCGGCTTCACAGGGCCCACGTTCTCAGAACTCTGTGGGTACCCAGTGCCGAGGTCCATGGCAATGCCCTGGCTGTCCCAGCAAGCCCAGTGTTTCCATCTGCAGCAACACCTATGGTCACCTGAGCTGGGAGAGCATTTTGCATTACAAACCATGGCTGAAGAGGGTCTCACTAAGCAATCCCACCCTGTTCTTCATCTTTCACTGGTTCCCTCAGCTGATTAGAGCCCAAGGAAAAGAATGCTAAGACCCTGGCTTCTTTCCCACTACAGGCTTGCAAGCCTGCATTCCCAACCCCAGTGACTGCTTCCCCATACCAGTCTGCTGTAACTAGTAGCAAGGGAAAAGCACTCCTCTGTTATGACCCTACTTTTACCCCAGAGTCCAAGACCCCAAATTCCTGGATATTAAAATAAGGTGGGATTTAAAGTCATTAAAAAAAAATAAGTTTACAGCCAAGCCATGCAAAAGTGTTTGTTCCCTCATGCGTGGTAACCTGAAGCCTAAATTTATTTTATTTTCAAGATCTGGTTTGGGGGTTTAATGTGGGAAATTAGGTAATCATGAATGGAAAGCAATTGTGCAACCACATATGTCTGATTTATTTTAAAAGAATGATGAAGAGAAAAATCCCAGCAGCACTTTATAGTTATACTGGTACATTCCTTAATAGCTGTTTGTCAAGAAGTCTTTTCTAGTTTTGAATCTCCCTTCGCAGATAAAAGGTGATGTATACACATTTCCTAGAAGCTGATATGTAAACTACATTAACAACATGTTCTATTCAGAGATGGTTTATATTTTTTTATTAATTTATTTTATTTTATTTATTTTTGGCTGCGTTGGGTCTTCGTTGCTGCACGCGGGCTTTCTCTAGTTGCGGCGAGCAGGGGCTACTCTTCATTGCGGTGCGTGGGCTTCTCATTGCGGTGGCTTCTCTCGCTGTGGAGCACAGGCTGTAGGCACACGGGCTTCAGTAGTTGTGGCACATGGGCTCAGTAGTTGTGGCTCATGGGCTCAAGAATGCAGGCTCAGTAGTTGTGGTGCACAGGCTTAGTTGCTCCGTGGCATGTGGGATCTTCCCGGACCAGGGCTTGAACCTGTGTCCCCTGAATTGGCAGGCGGATTCTTAACCACTGCACCACCAGGGAAGTCCAGAGATGGTTTTCAGAACAGCCTTTGCGTGCTTCTAATGACAGGTTTATTTCATTGTTAGATTTTTCCTATTATTAGAGACTCCTTTTAAAATATGAAATAATACCTGTGTCCTGGTAAAGTCTTCCTCTTTGTTGAGTGAATTCACAAAAGAATCCTTCCAAAGAAGACTAAAATCATCGTCCGCCAAATTCCATGGTGTGGTTCGGGGTTGGATTGCCTTTGGCTCCCTCGGGGCATTTATAATCCCTGGAGGGATCTCTTGAAATTTAGTACATGCCTCCTTGAGCTCACATGTTCCTTTGGCAGTGGGTGAGTGGGGTGGCAGTATTCCCATACAGTTTGTTCAGCTTGGACAGTGCCAGGAATCCAAAGGGCTTTACTTCACAAGGCAGACAAATAGCTCGGCTTTGCAGACCCCAGAGGCTCAGGAGGAGAAAGTCACCTAAGGCCCAGAGGAAAAGCAGGACGTTTAAGGAGACCAGAATCCTTTTATCTCATTCCAGAACCATAAATCTCTTCTCCATCTTGGATTGCCTCTCTCTGTACCAACATGTGGGAGAGATTTTGACCAAAGTACTCATTAAACCTGAAGGAACCCCAAGGGGAAAGCACAGTCGTGAGTCTCCCTCTGGTGGACGATTATAGTCATCCACATACAACTCTGCCAAATTAAGGGATGGGTTTCAGAAACAAACATACAAAGACTACATGGTACACATAGTAAAACTATTTTAAGACACCATCACTGTTCATTACTATTTTCTTTTTTTTTATTTAGCTGTTTTACAATGTTGTGTTAGTTTCTACTGTATGTGCATCACTATGTCCTTTTTTATAAGTTTATTTATTTATTTTTGGCTGCTTTGGGACTTCATTGCTGTGTGCGGGCTTTCTCTAGTCGCAGCAAGCGGGCGCTACTCTTGGTTGCGGTGCACGTGCTTCTCATTGCAGTGGCTTCTCTTGTTGTGGAGCACGGGCTCTAGGCGCCTGGGCTTTAGTAGTTGTGGCATGCGGGCTCAGTAGTTGTGGTGCACGGGCTTAGTTGCTCTGCGGCATGTGGAATCTTCCCAGACCAGGGCTCGAACCCATGTCCCCTGCATTGGCAGGTGGATTCTTAACCACTGTGCAATCAGGGAAGTCCACATTACTATTTTCTACACAATAATTAAAAAAATTTTTTTTTAATTATTTTGGCTGCGTTGGGTCTTTGCTGCTGCGCAAGGGCTTTCTCTAGTTGCAGCGAGTGGGGGCTACTCTTTGTTGCGGTGCTCGAGCTTCTCATTGTAGTGGCTTCTCTTGTTGCGGAGCACGGGCTCTAGGCACAAGGGCTTTAGTAGTTGTGGCTCGCGGGCTCTAGAGCACAGGCTCAGTAGTTGTGGCGCACGGGCTTAGTTGCTCCGTGGCATGTGGGATCTTCCTGGACCAGGGCTTGAACCTGTGTCCCCTGCATTGGCAGGCGGATTCTTAACCACTGTGCCACCAGGGAAGCCCTAATTAAAATTCTTTAATTACATACTCACCTAATCTTCTGTTTTATTTCAAAGAATTTACCCTCACTTTGAAAGTCTAAATTAACAGCTCCTTGTAACTAAACACCTAAAGAGAGTCCCCCCACCCCATCCCCACCAGTAGATGAAAGAAGTAAACAGTTTATCCATCTCTATTTCCATTCAAACAGAGAAGACCCAAGCATGGGAGATTTAAATTCTGTCATTTGTAATTAACCACTGGGCAGGATTCCACTGGAAACTTCCCGCCTCACCTTTACCCTTAATTCAGGGGTTTAACTTGGATGTTAGTGTTTATGCTGGCAGGTCTCCACAGGACAGCTTCCAGGGGCCACTCACTCCAGTGACTTCCCCTGGGGCCCTATTCCCTAGGCAGCTGCACGGTCTTGGGCTCAGACGCCCAGTCAGTGGCCCTCTGAATCACTTCCTTTGAAAGTGGACACTGAGGAACTGCCTCTCCCTTCTTCAGATCTGACTGTTCCTCGTGTTCTTCTGTCATTAGGTTAATCTAGTTTTCCTCAAGCTCAGACCCCACTGGACACGGATATTTGAGCAACACCCCTTACTTCCCTCCCCATGAACCTTCTTCTCACTGCTGGATTCACAGGCTGGTGCTAATTTGTCTCCACATACTTTGCTCTTTTGACATTTGCAAGGTTAACAGTAGTTCCAGTACTTTTTTGAAAAAAGTTATTTCCCTTAAACAGACCATCACTCTAGTCTACTTAGACTAGTACTGATCTCACCTGTAGTTTTAAATAAATGTTTCCTGGTACTTAGTTCCCTGACTAGAATCTGCTGCCATTAAAATTTTTAATCTAATTTAATTTAATTTTTAAACTAACATGGGGAAAATTGACTTT
Organism: Delphinapterus leucas; assembly: GCF_059928025.1. Lineage (NCBI taxonomy): Eukaryota > Metazoa > Chordata > Mammalia > Artiodactyla > Monodontidae > Delphinapterus > Delphinapterus leucas. The sequence continues at coordinate 39,273,967 of NC_143142.1, read as the reverse complement.
TGCAGGAGAGTATACAGCTCTAAGAGTTTTAACATGTATGAAATTTTGTAACAACAATCATAGTTAAGACACAGAACTGATCTGTCACCCCAAATACTCCCTTATGCTGACCCTTTATTGTCATATCCTCCCCCACCCCTGGCTCCTGGCAACCACAGATCTGTTCTTAGTCTCTGTGGTTTTGCCTTTTCTACAATCTCATATAAATGGAAGCATACGGTATGTAACCTTTTGAGACTGACTTCTTTTACTAAGCATAATGTCTTTGATATTCATTCATGTTCTGGTATGTATCTGTTATAGACTAAGTGTTTGTGTCCTCTCAAAATTCATATGTTAAAGGCCTAACGCTTAATGTGATAGTATTTGGAGTTGGGGCCTATGGGAGATAATTAGGTTTAGATGAGGTCATGAGGGTGGAGCACCCATGATGGGATTAGTGCCCTTAAAAGAAGAGGAAAGACATCAGAGCCCCTCTCTCTGCCTCAGGAGGTGGTCCTTCACCAAGAACTGAATCTGTTAGCACCTTGACCTTCGATTTCCCAGCTTCCAGAACTGTGAGAAATAAATGTCTGTTACTTAAGCAACCCATTCTGTGATATTTCATTATAGCAGCCTGAGCTGACTAAGACAGTATCAATAATTGGTCCCTTTCTGTTGCTGACTAGTATTCCATTGGATGGGACTAGTATTCCATTGAATAGCGGGACCACAGTTTGTTTACCCATGCACCCATTGAAGTACATTTCAGTTATTTGCAGATTTGGCTAGTATGAAGAGAGCTGCTATAAACATTTGTGTACAGGTATTGGGGTGAATATAATTTCTATTTGTCGAGGGTAAATAACTATGAGTGGCATTGATGAGTCATATGATATGTATATGTTTAATTTGATAGGGAACTGCCAAACTGCTTTCTAGAGTGGCTGTTATAATTTTGAACTCCCACCAGTAACATAGGAGAGTGCCAGTTCTTCCATCCAGTACTTGGTATTGACGTGATTTTTTTTAAATTATAGTAATCCTAGTAGGTGTGTAGTGATACCTTATCATGGTTTTAATTTGCATATCCCTAATGGCTAATGATGTTGAGCATCTTTTCATGCGTTTATTTGTCATTCTATATCCTCTTGGCTGAAGTATCTGTTGAACTCTTTTGCCCATTTTTTAAAAATTGTTTTTTTTTTCAAAATTGTGGAGGAAAATTCATGTACATGTATATATATAATTTGCCATTTTAACCATTATTAAGTGCATGACTTGTTACATTCACAATATTGTACAACCATCACCACTACCTATTTCCAAAAATTTTTCATCACCCCAAACAGAAACTCTGTACCCTCTGTACCCCTAAACTATAACTCCCATTCCCTCCCACTGCCAACCTCTGGTAACCTTTATTCTACTTTCTATCTCTATGAATTTGCCTATTTTAGGTACCTCATATAAGCAGAATTATATAATATTTGTGACTGGCTTATTTCACAAAACATAATGTTTTCAAGGTTCATCCATGTTGTAGCATGTATCAGAATTTAATTTCTTTTTAAGGCTGAATAATATTCCATTGTAGGTATATACCACATTTTTGTTTATTCATTCATTTGATGGTCACTTGGGCTGTTTTCACATTTTGGCTGTTTTGAATAATGCTGCAATGAATATGGCTGTACAAGTATTTGTTTGAGTTATTGCTTTTAGTTCTTTTGGCTGTATACTTAGGAGTGAAATTGCTGGGTCATATGGTAATTCTATGTTTAGCTTTTTGTGGAGCTTTAGAGGAAAAGTTTTTAATTTTGATGAAGTTCAATTTATTAATTTTTATAAATGAATTGTGTGTTCAGTGTCATGATTAAGAACTCTTCGCCTAACCCAAGGTAATCAAGATTTTCTCCTATGTTTTATTCTAAACGTTTTATAGTTTTCTGTTTTACATTTATTTCTATGATCTAATTTTGATTTAATTTTTGTATGAAGTGTAGGGTTTAGGAAGGGGTTAATTTTTTTGCATATGGATGTCCAAGTGTTACACAACTATTTGTTGAAAAAACTATTCTTTCTCTGTTGATGTTCTTTGTACCTTTTTCAAAAATCAATTGATTATATTTGCATGTGTCTTTACTTTGTTCCATTGATTTATGGCTGCATTCCTTCTTCATTAACATCCTGTCTTGATTACCATGTTTATTTGTAATTTTAAAATCAGTAGTGTGTGTTCTTCAACTTTGTTCTTGTTTTTTCAAAATTATTTTGGCTCTTATATCTCCTTTGCCTCTTCATCTAAATTATGGAACCAGCTTGTATTTATCTACAAAAAATTCTGCTGGGATTTTGATTGTAATTGTATTAAATCTGTAGATCAGTTTGGGGAGAAGTTTAAGTACATTGAGTCTTCTAATTTGTGGACACCATATGTGCCTCCATTTATTTAGGTCTTATTTCATTACCATTTTGTAGTTTTCAGCACACAGAACCTGCTCATTCTTGTTAGGTTTACAACTTGGTATTTAATTCTTCTGGGGACATTCTAAGTGATATTGTTTTAAAATTTTGGGTTTTAATTGTTTATTTCTAGTATTTAGAAATATGATTGGTTTTCTTGTGTGTTGATTTTGTGTCCTTCAAACTAGAGAGTGGACGCCATGGAAAGTAGCTGAGTTAAGACATCTTGCCAATACCCTAGCCAAGAGGACTACCTGTGAGCAAGGGGCACTGGTTGTGGGATGGACGGATGGGTGAGGGTGGAAGAGCAGGAGTGCCTGGGAACTGTGTGGTGGAGAGGACTGCAGGGCTCTCTGAGGAACTCACACATGTGCACATAAGAGAGCTTGCACCAGGAGAAGTCCATGTTCACCACAGACACACTGAGAAAACCATTACTGTGTCCAGTTAGATAAAGAGATGCCTGCCCTTTTCCTTCATTCTCCTCCCAGTCCTAACACATGGAAGGTGCTGGAGCCTTTAAGTCAGATATAAGATTACATTTTTGCATTGGCCTCTTTTAGGCTTTGAAAACCAAAAGTAAATAGAAAGTTATTGCCAGTTAAGTGAGGTTCAGTATAGCATTGGAGAAAAGATAAAACAATTTCCTACTATGGAAAAATTGGCAACACTGATTTACAGCCACTCATGCTTCAGCCTCAGGTTTGATGTCACTTCTCAGGGACTTTCTTCCTCCAGACTGGATTAAGTACCCTCTGATAAGCTCCTGTGGTCCTGCATTACCCCTATTTTATCACATATCACGAAGTATATGACTCCTGATTTATTCTGTATGTCATTAGGCTACAAGTACGTTGAGGGTAGGGAATGTGTTTCATGTACTAGGGTGTACATAGTGCCAGCATGCTCCCTGCCACCTACTGAACATTTTTAGTATTTGCAAAAAGTTAAACATGTGGAGAAGCTGCATCCTTGCCGTAAACTGTCCCATGATCTCTAAAATTCTACAAAAATTTCCAAAAACAAAAAAACCCTTTCTACTTAAAAAAAATACAGGGAAATCATTTTTCAATGTATGATTTTCTTTTTTTTTGGTCAGAGCTGACCAAAGATGAAATGGACTGCCTAGGGAGGTAATGAATTTCCTGTCATTGAGGGGTGTTCTTGTCTAAACTGGACGGCTGCTTGATTGGGGATTTGTAGTGATTCAGACTAATAGTAGGACTTTGGCATCTTTAAAGTTCTTTCCAACCCTGAGCTTCTAATTAGTGTTTATTATGCTTTTAAATAGATTATTATCTATTGAACGGAGTGCAACATTCAATTCTTGAGTTGATGCTGAGCCTCCCTAAGGCTCATCTTAAATATTACCAACACCAGAGTAAAGTAATTGGCCCATTTATGATAATTCAGATAATGTATTTTATCAGTTTCAATATAATTATTTCTCATTAGTAATTCTTTATCATTGCAATGGACAGGTGAGTCTGAATTAATCTAATAGGGAAAAAGAAGAATCAAAGCTTTGGAGATCAAAGTAAGGGAAACCAACTAGGGAAACTGTAATGTGGTATGAATCACCTGAGATCTTGTGAAAATGCAGATTCTGCTTCAGTGGGTCTGGGATGGGGCCTAAGGGTCTGCATTTCTAACAAGTCCCAGTTGATGCCAGTGCTGCTGGTCTATGGACCTTTTTTTTGGGTAGAAAAGACCTAAAATTGTGTTTCCCAAACTTTGCTATTCATATGAACCTCATGGGGGTGAATATAGATTCTAGATCCTCATCCCAGAATTACTAAATCAGAATCTCCAGGGGAGGAGCCCAGGAATGTGTATGTTTTGTTAAGTGCCCTGAGTGGTTCTTATATCATTCAATCTGGGAGTCAGTGTCCTAAGAACTACTAGGTCCGCCTTTATTATCTCATCCTCTCCCGGGGAGGGGGAAGCCCGAGGTGCTGGTCTTGAAGGGAAGATGGGAAGCTGAGGGGAAAAGAGAGGGAGGTATCAGAGCAGTGTCTCCACTTTGGTTGCATTTTAGGACCACCAAAGGAGAGCTTTTACAAATCCTCAGGATCCCTGGGCGTGGGACCCAGGCCTCAGTAGTTCTTGAAGCTCTTTAGGTGACTCCAGTGTACAGCCAGGGTTGAGACCCACTAAAGTAGAGGGAGGTGGCAGAGCCAGGCTGGAACTGACACTGTTCAGGAAAGGATGGTTGAATAGAGGAAGTAGATGACTTATTCAGATTATAGGTAAGTTTTTTATGCATCTGCTGGCCTCTTTTTAACACTGGCTTTCTATAGATGTGGTTTGAAAATAATTTGTGCTTTAAGGTAAATCTTCCTTTCTTTTCTTTTTCTTTGTGATTAAGGAAATTGTTATTCTCCCCCACCCCCACCCCCCAGTACATCGTTATTAACATACACTGATGGGAGAATTTGCTATTAACTAATGGAATTAAATAAGGAAAGGAGTTTGGAAAAGCTTCAAGAGAGGGCTTGCTGGCACTGAGTGTTCTCCTTGGCCAGCTCCTCACTGTTCCCTAACCAGTTTGCTTTCTGGAGCCATCAAACTAGGCACTAGGACAGGTGGCTAGACTTGGAGCTTCTAGAAAAGCGCAGACGCTGACATAGGAAAGTATCTAATGACTTTCATTTCACTTTCCCAAACCAACTTACCACAAAGCAGAGAGGATCTGTTTTCTGTATCATCACATCAGATTGGTATGCTAAGCTTCATCCAAATTTGAGGAGCACACCCTGGTGAGATTTACACTTTTTTGCTTTAGTAATTTACTGCTTCCTTCTCCTGCAAGCCTAGTAAACCAAATAACAATGGAGTGGGGGAGAGAAGGAATTGTTCTCATCTTTAAAACAAGAAACAACATGATTTGGCATAAAGCAGTGCTAGCTTGCTACTGTAAACAGCAGCAACCCTGTCACAGCTGCACACTGATGACGCCCCCCACCCAGGGAAACGTGCGTGGTTGAGACATACACACTGGCCCAGGCGGCAACAATGGAGAATAGGAGCTGAGGTCTTTTCCCAGGTTTTATCTTTAGCAGGCATCAATGTCTAATGTAGTAAGTCAGCTACTAAGCTCTCCCAGAAAGAGTCTGGCTTCCTCTGTTTGTATGGAATTTCCTCCAAGTGTGTGGCTAGAGAGACCCAGGTTCACAAAGAACAACAGTGTGGGACGGGATTAATGTCACCTGTCTTTCCTTGTCTGCTCTGCTCCTGGGGAATAATGTACTCCAAGCAATACAAAACAATGCCAAACAACTTGAGAGCAGTAGTTTTTAATTCCCAAAGATTTTTCATAAAAAGTATACTTTACTATGTCTCTACTGATGTCCTCAAAGCTAAGTTGAATACTCTACTGTGAAAAAGTTGTGTTGGAAATGGGAATAAACATGATTTTAAGATGCATAAATGTTATTATTGTTTGATTTGGCTCTTGGGGACTGACAAAAGTTAGAAAACAGCTTCGGTTCTTGAACGTTTACTTAAAAATAATATTTCAGTATTATGAAATCTTAATAGATATTGGAAGGAATAGGTTACTGAAGCGTAAGATTCACAGAAGATAGAGCCAGGAGATATTTTAAAGATCACCTAGTCCAGTGGTTCTAAACCTTAGGGTGCATCAGGATCCCCAGGAGGGCTTATTAAAGCATAGATTGCTAGGCCCACCTCCAGAATGGAATTTCTGATTCAGTAGGTCTTGGATGGGGCCTGAGAATTTGCATTTTTAACAAAATTGTCAGGTGATGTTGATGCTGCTGGTCTGGGGACCACACTTTGAAAACCTCTGGTCTAATCCAGTCTCATTTTATAGTTGAGCAAACTGAATCCTGAAGAATTCCTTAGTCTGGCCCTTTTGCTAGGCCATGTCCGAGTCTAGGGGAAGCTTCTCCACTTGAGTATAAGATATTACCCTCTTTCAAGGACATTGCTTTAATAATTGTTCCTTCTTCTGGCATCAACATCTCCTAGTATCAACTCTCCAGTTAATTGCATTAGTCAGCATACAAATGTTCTGTGACAATGTCCGTCTTAAAAAGACAGTTCTCTGGACTCATATCCTATTCCAGCTACCTACAGAGAGTCTCCTCAGAGGGGTTGTCTGTGGTCATTTTTCCATTTCCTCTCCTCCCATTCTCTCTTGAACTCACTCTAATCAGGCTTTCATCCCATCACTTTAGTGAGAACAGCTCTTGTCAAGGCACCAGTGACCTTCATATTGCCAACCAAATACCGTGGTCGATTCCCAGGTATTGTCTTGCTTGTCTCATCAGTAGTACAGTTGGTTACTCTTTCCTTGCAACCCTTTGTTGACTTTGGGACACCTCTCTCTCGGTTTTTGTTCTAGTTCACTAGCACTCTCTGTCAGCTTTCTCTGTTGACTCTTCCTCCTTTCCCTAAACTCTAATCATTGGAGTTCCCTGGGGCCCAGTCCTTAGACCTTTTCTTTATCTACACTCACTCTCAAGGTGATCTCATCCTGGAATATCATCTATCCGGTGATAATTCACAAATTTATGTCTCCAGCCTGGACTTCTTCTAAACTCCAAATTCACATACAGGCAGTTCTCACTTTGCACACTGTGGGACCATAAAAATGACCATGCAAACTGAAACTGTGCAAAGTGTTCTTAATAATCAATGAGAAAAATTATGATTTTTCTGGAACCTTAAAAATGTTGTCAGAAAGTAAAAACTCTTACTGTTAGTTATAAATGTGTAGGGAAATGAAAAAATAAAAACTGATATTTAAAAACTTTTAAATTTAGTTTAGTATGCTAATTTAAAATATTAGAAACATTAAGAATTAGTGTTTTATTTCTTTGTAAAATACTTATCAAGAGTAGTTTGAACCATGCTTGCCATCTTCCTGTTGTATAATGTGATACAGAGCCAGCATCTTTTCTATACCCTGGCAAATTATCACAGTCCTTTCTAAGTTTGGATCATCTTCCAACATTTTAGCCTCTGTGCTTTCAGTGTTGTGAAATATCTCCAAGAGTTTCTCTAAAGTGAAGGTTTTTGCCAGGATCACCTCCTCTGGGACACTTTCATCTTTTTCGTTACAACTGCTTTCCTCCTTTATGTCCATTAGCTTGCGTTCACTAAGCACCTGTGGCTGCATGTGTAGAGTCTCTTGATGGTAGCCAGGTCAGCTATTCCTTCTATAACTCCATTTATGTTTGATTCAAATTTCACTTCCAGAGCTACCACTTTTTTCTTTGCTACAGTTTCATCTTTGTTGACCAGTTTCCTCTTTTGAATACCCATTATGGTGGAATGTCATGTGGGTTTATCACTGGGAGATAAGGAGACAACACAACAACACACTTTGCATTCTGTGTGGAGACTGAATAAAAGATGTGCAGTGGCTTGGGCTTCCCTGGTGGCGCAATGATTAAGAATCTGCTTGCCAATGCAGGGGACATGGGTTCGAGCCCTGATCCAGGAAGATCCCACATGCTGCGGAGCAACTAAGTCCGTGTGCCACAAATACTGAGCCTGCACTCTAGAGCCCGCGAGCCACAGCTACTGAGCCCGTGTGCCAAAACTACTGAAGCCCGCGTGCCTAGAGTTGTGCTCCACAACAAGAGAAGCCACGACAATAAGAAGCCTGCGCACCGCAACAAGGAGTGGCCCCATTCTCCGCAACCAGAGAAAAGCCCGCTCAAGCAATGAAGACCCAACGCAGCCAAAAATAAAATAAAATAAATTTATAAAGAAATAAAAAAGATGTGCAGTGACCAATCACAGACAGACTCTGAAAGAAGTGATGTGATTGGTCGCTGATCGTGATGTGTATCTGTTAAACGTGGTGATCTGTGGGCCAAGGAAGCAGGGGAGTTGTACTTTCTGCAGTTACTCATAGTTAATCCACTGTGGGTAACTGGAATTTGAGCCACACTCTTGGAGGACTGCTGTTATTTAATGAAACTGTGGTAACTGAAATTTGTGCAGTTTCAGAATTGTGCAGGGAGAGGACTGCCTATGTTCAGCTTCCTATTTGACATCCCCACTTGTTTAACAAATATCTCATATTTAACATGCCCTAAACTGAGCTTTTAATTTTCTCCAACCCCAAGCCCACAATCCTCCTTGTCTTGTTAAATGACAGCTTCATTCTTCTAGTTGTTCGGGTCAAAAATCTTGGAGTCATTTTTGACTCCTTATTTTCTCTTATACTGCACATCCAATCCATCAGCTAATCTTGTAACTATGTTGAAAATTAGAATCCTACCATTTCTCAGGAACCCGACTGCTATTATCCTAATCTGGGCCATCATCATCTCTAGCCTATCTTCCCAACTGGCCTCCTTGCTTCTACCCCAGTGCACTACATGTATTCTCCATAGTAATCAGAATGATCCTTTAAAGACCTAAGTTGTTATGTGCCTCCTCTACTCAGAATTCTTCAATGACTTCCTGTTTCAATCAGAGTAAAACCTGGTTTTATGAGGATCTCCAGGGCCCTATGTCATATCCCATCTACCAGAGGCTGCTTCTCTGACCCTTCTCCTTTTACATCCCTCCTTGCTCACTCTACTCTAGCTGCACTGGCCTCCTCACTCTTCCCTGGACGGGCCAAGCATGCTTTGCCTCAGGGTCTTAGTGCTTGTTTTACCTATGTCTGGTAGGTTTCTTCCCCATATATCCACATGGCTTATCCCCTCATTTCCTTCATGCCTCTGTGCAAATATCACATTTTATAACCTATGCTATATAAAATGATAATACCCATCCTTCCGTTCCTCATATGACAATCCTTTGTTCTCTTATACTGGTTTTTTTTTCCCCCCATAGTTTGTGTTACCACTCAACATATTAGATATTTATCTGTGTATTTCCCCTGCAACTAGATTGTAAGTTTCATGAGACCGGAGACTTAGTCTACTTTATTAAACTTTATTCCCAGAACTTAGAACAATGCCTGGATCATAGTAGGTCTTCAACAAATATTTGTTGAATGAATGGATGATGAATATTGCTGGTTTTGGCAGTTTTGAAGAACTACCTCTTCAAGTGTGGTGTCTGCTGAGGCAGACGTGTTCTGGAGTGATGAGCAGGACAGTGACTTCAGTGCTTTGGTTTCTGCCGATTGGAGATGCAGAACTGTCCTAGAAGTGTAAAAGTTATTGAAAAATTTCTTATGGAAGTATTTGTTTATGTACAGAGCATGCACATCTTGTCTGGAAACTTCTGGTGGTCTTTTTGCCATCATATGTACCTTATTAAACAAATCTGAAAATTCATTTTTTTGTGTGTATAAATAGGTTGAAGCAAAAGATTTTGTTATTTTTGTTTTCTTTTTTTGGAATGATAGGGGAAAATGGAAGGGGGAAAAAAGAACAATGCTAAAACCCTGGAGTTGATCACACGTGCAAGAACCGTGGTACAAAGGACTTAAGAAAAAGGAATCAGGTAGGAACCTGGAAATAAGGTTTTGGACTGGATTGATCTTCCTTTGGAGGTTATATCATACATCACTTATGGAGATATCCTCTTGGACCCCTCTTAACTCCAGCCATAGTTGGGGTTACCAGCTGCATGCAGGTGTTAACTTGAAAACACTGTACCTGAGCCTCACTGTGTATTTCTTACTTTTTGCTCCAGGGCTGCTCTGCCTATACTAAGTGGGATGCCTGCAGAAACCCATTTGGGCATTCTGGAGCATATACAAACCGTCAGATGTGAGAGCAACCCTTAATTAAAGGGTGATCGGAATTGATAGATAAATATTTCTCACTTTAATCTCTTGGATGAACAATTCAGAGATGCATTCTTCATGGTTCTTTTAGAGGGTCCTGGGGGATCAAGCCTCAGTTTCCCACAGGGGCGAGGAGCTTGATTGCATTGGCTTCTCCCCTTCCCTCTTGTGCTCTTCTCAGTCTGCAGCTCTGGGTCCTTGGGATCACATCCCAAAATAAAATACCTTTACCCCAGACCTTGTCTCAGGCTTTGCTTTTTGGGGGAACCTAAGCTAAGAGGTCAACAAGAAAGCCTTTTTTGTTCTAGTTGCTGAGGGCAGCACAACTTTCTGTAAATACACTTGCCTCTGAAATGTTTGCTCTTCACTCAAAGACCTCCTCTTGGCCTGTATGATAAAGATCCAGATCCTTACTATAGAAATTGGAGCAAGGTCTGTTACACTCTTACTCTATGTACTTGTACAAACTCTTAACTAGTCTTCTTATTTATTGCAAATATGCCATCCATAGTTTTGCCTCTGTGTGTGTGTGTGTGTGTGTGTGTGTTTTCTCCCAAGGATTAACTCGTCTCATATTCTTCTAGAACCTTCCCTAAACACTTAGCTTACAGCAATCCTGCCTCCCATGCACCCTAGCTGCACTTTTTGTTTGGACCACCCTTGCTGTACTTATGCCATGGTGCCTTAAATTATTATTTATCTCTTTATTTATATGTTCTGGTTCAACTTTATTATAGTCATCTGTGGGAATAGATTGTACCTTACAATCCAATGTATCCAGCAGTACCTCACACATGCCCTGGACAATAAATGCTACTGATGCTTGGACTGACATTGTGATGACATGATCCGAATCAGCATTTAGCAAAGTGTATTCCTAGGCATTGTAAGAACAAATGTGTTCTGTTAACCTAATTAACATAGGAAACCCTGGAGGACTTCTCTGAGTCTTTAAATTAACCAAACTTCATTGTAAACCTCTAAGAGGAAAATACAGTATATGGTTTTCCCAAACTTACTTGGCCATGGATAATTTTTTTCATGAACAGTTACCTTAGGCTAGTCTCCTGAAATGCATGCTTAAGCTATTTCTAAATACGTGGGTTGTCTACACTGCATAGAAATCCAAGGGATCTAGGGCAGAGTGGGGGTGTAGGGGATGGATGCATGTTGTAGAGTGAAATACTATATGGTATGAGAGAGGCTTATAATATACAGGAAGAGACAAAATATTTACATCCTAAAAATCGCCAGTGAACGCATGTCAAGATTTGTCGACTGTGCAAGTTGAACATATACAAGCTGATGGGATACACAGAAGAGGTGTAATCAGATTTTGTTGGGGACAATCTGGTCTCCAGGAGGTACATGTGACTACGGAATTCTCTTGCAAAAATAGGGCTTCTGGAAGCTTGCTTTGGTATGACAAAGTAAACGTGCATATTAGGCTCACCTACAAGGATGTTGCTTCATATACCAGTCGTCTCCTTTTGTTCTCAGGCTCATTCCTCACCCTTCTTTTGCAATCTCAATTTCTCTGGCTCCCTTACTAACCTACTTCAACTAAGTCTGTCTAAGGGAGGCTCTGGAAGCAGGGAATGGAGGGCTGGGTCTCTCTCCTTCTCTCTCTTTCTGTGTTTCTGAGAGCGTTTTTCCAGTTTCCAGCAGGGGCTGCATCTTTTCTGAGGTTTCTGGGTTCTGTTAACATCTCCTCTATCCTCTAGGTGTGGTAGTGGTTTCCTGATTTGGTTAATCTCTGGGTTGCTTCACCACCCCTCTTTGTTTTTATCAATGCTTCCATCACCTGTTTAACCAATTCCTTACTTCAAATGGTCTTTGTTGAAAAACCTGGAGTGGTTTCTGTTTTCCTTACTGGGTCCTGAGTGAAATGTCACATATTTGTATGTTGCATCTCTCCGTGACTCTGCTCCAGTCAGGGTGATGCTTCATGTCCTTTTTCATCTCTTTGCAGTGCCAGACACACAGGAAGTACTCAATATATATTAAGTGAAAAAAATGCATGACTAGTTCCTTTTACATTAAATTCATTTATATTCCCACAGAATTTTGGAACATTTATGTGTTATTGTTTAAATATACAGGAAAGAAAATTCTTTCTATGAATAAATTGAGCATGGGGGAGAACCACTTAAGGGAAGTCAGAAATTTTCTCATTCCCAGGGCATTATAGAGAATATTTTTTTTTAAATTGAACTATAGTTGATTTACAATATTGTGTTAGTTTCAGGTATACAGCAAAGTGATTCAGTTATATATATATATATAAATCTACATATATATATATTTTCAGATTATTTTACATTACAGGCTATTACAAGATATTGAATATAATTCCCTGTACTATACAGTTGCTTATCTATTTTATGTATAGTGGTTTGTATCTGTTAATCCCATACTCTTAATTTATACCTCCCCCCTCCCTTTCCCCTTTGGTAACCCTAAGTTTGTTTTCTATGTCTGTGAGTCTGTTTCTATTTTGCATATAGATTCATTTGCATTATATTTTAGATTCCACATATAAGTGATATCCTATAGTATTTGTTTTTCAGGTTGTATATATTCAACTTGCACAGTCGACAAATCTTGACATGCGTTCACTGGCGATTTTTAGGATGTAAATATTTTGTCTCTTCCTGTATATTATAAGCCTCTCTCATACCATATATTATTTCACTCTACAACATGCATCCATCCCCTACACCCCACTCTGCCCCAGATCCCTTGGATTTCTATGCAGTGTAGACAATGCATGTATTTAGAAATGGTTTAAGCATGCGTTTCTTACTTCACTTAGTGTGATGTTCTCTAGGTCCATCCATGTTGCTACAAATGGCAATATTTCATTCTTTTTTATGGCTGAGTAATATTCCATTGTATATTTATCCCACATCTTCTTAAACCAAGTATCTATTGATGGGCACTTGGGTTGTTTCAATGTCTTGGCTATTGTAAATAGTGCTGCTATGAACATTGGGGTATATGTATCTTTTCAAATTAGTGTTTTCATTTTTTCTGGATGTATACCCAGGAATGGAATTGCTGGATCATATGGTAATTTTGTTTTTAGTTTTTTGTTTTTAGTTTTTTTTTAAAGGAACCTTCATACTGTTTTGCATAGTGGCTGCCCCAATTTACATTCCCACCAACAGTGTAGGAGGGTTCCCTTTTCTCCACATCTGCTCCAGCATTTATTATTTGTAGACTTTTTGATGATAGCCATTCTGACAGGTGTGAGGTGATACCTCATTGTGGTCTTGATTTGCATTTTAGAGAGAATAATTTTATTAGGCCAACTCTCCTTAGGAGGAAAAGCCTTTACTCTAATGGTCCTCTTTGTTTCTCCTCCCTAAGCCTTAGCCTTTGGAGACCATCACCTCCAGGTACCTCAAGAAAGGAGAGAATATTTTTATTTTTTAATTTCCAAAAGTATGACAGTGCTTTATCTTAGGCAGCTGGGCTGTCATTTCTCCAATTGTAATGCCTTAGAATAGTATAATTTCAGTTTCTTCTTAGCAAGTGGAGTTTGGTGTTTAATTACCTTTTGTTTAATAATGATGGATATTTAGATGCATCAAGAGGTAGAGAAAGCAAGAAGTAGACTAGAAGAACTTTCAAGGGTTCTTGAGCTCATTTAGGCTATGAATAAATTTCAATTTCCTCCTACTAATTTAGAGAGCCTCCAGTATATCCTGGTCTATACTGTACTGTAGATTGTTCTTAATATGACCATCACTTGAAAGTATGAGAGGGTCTGTATTAGTCTGGGTTCTCCAGAGAAACAGAACCAATAGGATATATTTAGAGATAGAGATCTATCGATATAGATACAGATATAGGTAGATAGATAGATATAGAAGAAGATTTATTATGAGGCATTAGTTCATGCAGTTATGGAGAGGTCAACAATCTGCCGTCTGCAAGTTGGAGGCCCAGAAGAGCCAGTGGTGGTGTAGTCCAGTCCAAACCAAATGGCCTGAGAACCAGGGGAGCCAATGATGTAAGTTAGGTTGTGTTTAATGTTTGCTATAGTTGTAGGTGCCAGAGCCTTCAAATTCCTCTTTCATCCTTGCTTTTGTCTCCACTGTTAATTTGGGCTTCCCTAATTTTGTATGGTAACAGATGGTAACTAGATTTATGGCTGTGGTCATATTATAATGTATAAAAATATTGAATCACTATGTTTTATAATGAAAAAACTACATGAAGGGCTCGGAAACTCTGCTATTAATCCACCAGTTTTACAGAGAGAGGTAATAGCTTCATTAAGTGAAGTTCTGTTCTTAAAAGTTAATATATATAAATGAAAAGTTTAGAGTCCCCGTGTTCTACCTGCAGAGAAATGGAGTGATTCTTTGTGTGGTGAGTCACATAAGGGAGGCATTAGGGTAGGTTTAACATGAATAAGATATTGATTTCCCCTTGTTATTTGCTTCAACTCTATTCCTTTTGGATTGCCAAAAGCCTGTGTGACAACATTGTCTGTAGTTTGGAGGGCAATTAGGTGCTATATATTCTGGTCCTTATTTATCCATTAAAGTTTTGTGCTAACAACAACAACAATAACAAAAAAGTTGAAGTAAGTTTGGCAAGTTCTCTGAATGGTGATGGTGTGACTTTGGTACCATCTCATCTCCTGCCTCAATCACTGCTCAGGAATTATGGTTTAAGTTTGTTAGTGAGTTCAGGGAAGGGGTCCATGCCCTCATCATGTTACCTTGAGCCAGTGCCCCAAATGACATAGATTTTCTCACTATGAAAACAAACATAATGGTCACACTAAACTAAAATCTCAAAGCCTATGAATTGCTAGCTTGAGGGAACAATGCTGGAACTAGATTTTCTGAAAAGAAAAGCTACATTCCACAACCTTTAAGCCTGTGGAAATGGAAATTTTAAAAAATAGAGAAAAAGAAAAACTGCCAATCCAGATACAAAGAGTGAATTAGGTGGCTTCTGCATAATTAGTGAGGTTCTGATAAGAATGGACATTCCTCACTAGCATAATCACCGTTATTTGTGATTCAGGAAGTGTTTTACAGTGAATGAATAAATGACATGAATCAACAAACAAGATTCATTGGTTGCTGTTCAGTAGCTTTCACGGACTATTTCTTGTTTCTTTGGCTGTAGCAACTTGACTCTAAGTTCCTTGAGGACTATATCGTGACATTTATTTCTTTATATTCCTTACCACACTTAGTTTAGTGTTAGACTTATTACTTAATGTATTAGGGTTTTCCAGAGAAACAGAACCAATAGTATATACGTATATACAGCTGACCCCTGAACAACATGAGTTTGAACTGTGTGGGTCCACTTATATGTGGATTTTTTTCAATAAATATGTTCTACAACACTACATGATCCATTGTTGGTTAAATCTGTGGATGTGGAACTGCAGATACATAGGGCCGACTACGGGACTTGATCATCCTTGGATTTTTGTATTCAGGGTGGGTCCTGGAGCGAATCCCCTGTGGATACTGAGGAATTTCCGTATAAGAGGAGATTTTTTATAGGAATTGGCTCACATGACTATAGAGGCCGAGAATTTCCACAATCTGCCATATGTAAACTGGTGAACCAGGAAAGCCGGTTTAATTCAATCTGAGTCCAAAGGAGCACCGGTGTCTGAGGGCAGGAGAAGATGGATGTCCCGGCTCAAACAGAAAAAATTTGCTTTTCCTCCTCCTTTTCTTCTATTCAGGCCCTCAACGGATTGGATGATGCCTACCCACACTGGCAAGGGCATCTTCTTTACTCAGCCCACCTATTTGAATGCTTGTCTCTTCCAGAGACACCCTCAGACACACCCAAAAATAATATTTTACCAGGTATCTGGCATCCCTTAGCCTAGTCAATCGACACATTAAATTAACCATTATAGGCTCCAATTCGTTAACCATATTTCAAAAAAGCAAAGCCACAACAAACAAAATTCCATCTGCTTCCTAATGATGAAAACTGTTAGGTTGGGAAGTCTCCTGGGTATATTATCTCATCAGGTCTCAGGCTCAAGTGGAGTAAACATTTTTTTGTAGTCTTAAAAAACTTCACACTTCTCAGTATGACAGTTAACCCTTGACTAAATAAATACAAGGAGGGAAAAATTGAATCTTAATTTTTTTTAATGGAGAAATTAAAGCAAAGAAGAATATCTAATGTGTGGTAGCAGCATTTGAAGAAAACTCAAACTCCCTTCCTCTGCTGAAAATGCACCAAGGTCAAAGCCACCTAACTTTCCTTCAGAACATTCTTACTCCCTCTACCATATTTTTGACTCTTTTGGAATCTCAAGTCTCTGCTTCTATGCACCTCTATCCTTCTGGGCTAGCATTGTTCAGAGTATGTTCTTGGACTCCTCTGAAGGTGATCCCTGTTCATAATATAGTTTGGGAGCCACTGTCTTGGTTTATCTGATCCCCCGTCTTCATTTCTTTTCCCACCAGGCTTGGATTTCACTGATAGTCGTAGTAATGTCATCAATTCCTTCCACCCTTGCACGCTCATCCCATCTACCCAGTCAGCCTTTCACTCTAGGTTAATCCTTCTTCCAGTGTTTGTGTTCTGCTCTCTGTTTTAGGAATACAGCTGGAGAAAACTATATGACCAGCCAGGCTGGCATTAATGCAGACTCCCACCAGGCTTTCCACAAAGCTCAGAAACCTTCTTATTTGTCCTTGATCAGCTTGTTTTCTTTCCCCACAGCAGCTATTTTAAAATGCACTACTTTCTTTAGGAATTCTATCCATTTTCATTCTTCTCATTTTCAGCCAGCAATATATTCATAGTCTTTCCCTCTTCAAAGAGAAAGTGGAGACCATCAGCAGAAAGGCATTATCTCTGTTCTATTCCTGTCTCCCTTAAAACTTGTCTGTGAGAGATCCTATTCCATCTCATAGGAAGAGGTCTCTCCCTTATGTTAAAGTAATTCCTCCACCTGTTTCCTGGGTCTCATTCCCTCCCCCTTTTGCATCTTTCATGTCTCTCTTCTACTGGCTCTTTCTCCTCTATATGCAAAAATACCTACAGTCTAAAAAATACCTACAATCTAAAAAATACACTTCCCTATCTCATGCTTTCCTGTCACCACTTTCTTCTACTTTACCAATTCCCTTTGCTTCCTCAATCTATCATAATCTGACTTCTGCTTCCAGTTCAATTATTCTTAGTATTATTTGAAAACTACTGAACAACCTCAAAAAGTAAAAGTTACCCATAATTTCTTTTTCTTTTCTTTTTTAAAATTTATTTATTTATTTATTTATTTGGGCTGCATTGGGTCTTCGTTGCTGCGCATGGGCTTTCTTTAGTTGCGGCAAGCGGGGCCTACTCTTCGTTGTGGTGCGCAGTCTTCTCATTGTGGTGGCTTCTCTTGTTGCACAGCACCAGCTCTAGGCACGCGAGCTTCAGTAGTTGCAGCACGTGGGCTCAGTAGTTGTGGCTCACGGGATCTAGAGTGCAGGCTCAGTGGTTGTGGCGCATGGGCTTAGTTGCTCCGCAACATGTGGGATCTTCCTGGACCAAGGATCGAACCTGAGTCCCCTGCACTGGCAGGCAGATTCTTAACCACTGTGCCACCAGAGAAGTCCCTACCCATAATTACAACATTTAAAAGAATATAAAATAAGAACCAATCGCTTTCCTATCCATTCATCTAATACTCCAGACATGGATTGACTATATTAGAAAACGTAACCATTTGTCTCCCTTTTATTGTGTTTTTACATTGTTTATGGTCTTATTTTATGTAAAGAAACTTCAGATTTTTATGGGTCATTACTCTGTTTTTTTCTCTTTATGGCTTCTGAGTTTCTAATCTTGTTTAGGAAGATCTACATCTCAAGGTTATGAAAATGTTTCAACATTTAAAATATATTTATGTACGCTTCTACTGCAAGAGGCATGGGCTCGATCCTGGTCGGGGAACTAAGATCCCACATGACACGCCACGCTGCCAAAAAAAAAAGAAAAAAAATATTTTTGTAGTTTTTTCTCATTTACTTCCTTATGCCTGAAATTTATTTTAGGATTCAACATTTTCTTCTACATGGATAGCAGCTTGTCCCAACTCCAATGTTTTTTTAAAGAATACATCTTTACCCACTGAATTGAAGTGCTGTTTTTATTAAATGTTAAATTTCTGAATATACTTCAATTTGTTCTATAGTCTGTTCCACTGATCTACTTTCCTGTACTGTTCCTGTATGAAAATTACTGTATTTGTTTACACAAACCTTATGGTAGACAATATCTGGCAGGTTTGTCCCATCATCACTATTCTTTTTCAGAATTTTCTTAGAAAATTGTTGGACGTTTATTCTTCTGGTGAATTTGAGAATTATTTTATGCAGTTCCAACCTCTACCCCACCCTCATACCAAAAACAAAATAATATTTTGGGATCGTGATTGATATTATGTTAAATTTGTGCATTAGCTTGAGAACGATAGACTTTTGCGTTGCACAGCATGTGGCGTCTTAATTCCCTGGCCAGGGGTCAAACCTGTGCCCCCTGCAGTGGAAGCGTGGAGTCTTAGCCACTGGACCGCCAGGGGAGTCCCAAGAATGATAGACTTTTTAATGCTATTAAGTCTTTCCATCTTCGTGTCCTAGAATTATAATGTGTTTCTTCATTTATTCTGTATTTTCTGTAGGTCTTATACCTTTATCGTTAAATGTATTTCTAGGTTTTGTCATTATTTGAATGGTTTCTAACTATGCACCCCCACCCGCCACATACACACCATTTTATTTTTTAACCTATCAGTTCTAATATAGGAATAATTTAATAAATTTTATATACTTATATCTAGTCAACTTACTAAGTTCTTTAATTAGGGTCAAAAGCTTTTTGGTTGAGTCTTTTGTATTTTCCAGGCATGTGCCAAATCCTCTGCAAATAATTATTTTTGTTTTTTCCCCCAAAATTTATTGATTTGTTTAATATTTTTTATCAAGTTTAGAAACTATTCTTATTTTGTAGAGTTATTTTAAGCTCAGGAATATCTGTTCCAATATCTCAAAAATTTTTCTGGCCTGAACTCATGTAATCACATATTTTCTCCTTTAATTTTTTAATGTAATAAATTATACTAATATATTTCTTAAAATTGGGACATCTTGATTTTCCGGAATAAGCTTTACTTAGTCATAGAATATATCTAGTTCAACATATTACTGGATTTGATTTGTTAATATCTGGTTTCAGATTTTAATTTTTGTTAACTATAAGCATTCTAGTTTTCTTTATTGGAATAGCTTTGTCAAGTTTTGGCCTTAGTATTATAATAGAATTGTAAAATGAATAGGAAGACTTCTGTTTTTTCTCCCCCTAGACTCTGAAATAGGATAACATGGGAATGATTGTTCTTTGAATTTAGAGATAACTTACCTGCAAACCTCCTGAATCTGGTGCCATTTTTAATGGTAGAGTTTGAATATATAGTTTTTCAAATTCTATAGATGTTGGATTGCTTAGGTGTTCAACTTATCATCGAGTCAGTTTTAGGAATTTATATTTTGATAGAAAATCATCTGTTTTCTTTAGATTTTAAAGTTTGTTGGCAGAATAAAAGTGGTAGATATTGTTTGTCAGTGATTTGTGATCAAAGAAGACCTTTTATGAGTAGACAATGTTTCTGTATAAGAACCAGACTAGTTTTAAAAAATGTAAATTGGACTATTTTGTTCACTTGCTAACTCTTCACTGACTTTTTATTACATATAAAATAAAATCCAATCTCCTGACCATGGCCTACAGGCCTATATGAAAATTTGGCCACTGCTACCTCTCCAACCTCATTTTGTGTCCCATGCTTCAGTCACAAAGCCCTTCTCTATGTTCCATCAATACAAGCTTTAATGCCGTTATGACATTTATATTAACTGGCCCTCTTTCCTCTAATTATCAGGAGTAAATAGAGTGTTTTATTGGAGAATAATAGTGGGGATCATAACTTAGGCTTTTATGAGAATGTGACATTGAAGTTGTCACTTGTAGGATAGGCAGAAACCTCAACTTCTTATCTATTAGGTTTTCATCAGGAACAAATGAGATAATATTCATGAAATACTTTAGTAAAGATAAAGATACATAAATGTAATCTGCCATTATTATGCCCTTCATGAATAATAATTATTATTAGTTTAATTTAAACATTGCCTTGCAATGAAGGCACAGTGTAGAATGTAGTACAAATTACATTTTTTAGTTATGGGGCTAAAATTTTATTTGCAGGTGTAACAATCCTGGGGCCAGCTACAAAATGCAATTCTTTTGCACCTTAGTAAGTGGGAGGAATCCCTGAGCTCCTCCAGGAGGGACGGAGGGGAAAATTTCTTCACCACTTGAGACATGGTGTGGTCTGGGTTTTGCAGCTCTTATTAGCTTACCAGCAGGTAGGTCGGGTTCAAATCCTGGTACTGTTTATCTCTGTGCTATTTCTGAACACAGTGATCACAACAGCCAGCTCTACGTTTCAGAAAGTTACAATAGTACAAGGTTTAATGCAGTCATGTGATCTCTACCTAAAGAGGGATCCAACAATAACATTTTGTCTTGAAATAATGTGCCAGGCACTATTCTAAGTGCTCTGCAAATACTGATTCATTTAATCCTCAACAACCCTATGAGGCTGTTATTTTAATTTTCATTTTATAGATGAGGAAACAGAGGCACGGAGAGGTAAGTATGCAGTCACTGGGATATAGAGGATTCAAACTCAGACTGTGTGTGTTCAAACTCCATGCTTTTGACTCCTAAATCAGGGAATTCCCTGGCGTCCAGTGGTTAGGACTTGGCGCTTTCACTGGGTTCCATCACTGGTCGAGGAATTAAGATCCCAAAAGCCTCGCAGCAAGGCCAAAACAATAACAAGAACAACAAGAACAACAGCAAAACAAACATCCTAAATCAAGACTGCAGTTGGGAAAGGAGACAAATACTGGGTGTCCACAAGTCCCATAGCTACAGATTAATTTTTATGCAAAAATAATCCTTTTATTTCAAAGCAATACAAAAAAGTAAATTAATTGACTGGATTGGATCACTGGAAAATATTTTTTTTCAAGGATTATGAGGAACAAGGAACCGCCTACTCTATATTTGATCCTCAGCAGAGTCAGAGGAATATGAAGGCCTCTGGAAGTATGGGAATAGTTGTCTGTGAATTTTTCATGATTAGACTTATTCTCGATCTTACACTAGAGAGTAAGAAAAGAAAACATGGTACAAGGTCATAAAATCTTTTGGGTTCAGTGGTTGATTTGTGAGTGGGTTCTGTGTTCTATCAGTTCCCTGACCCTTTGTATGCAGGTGAAGCAGTCACACAGAAGTGATTATCAAAGTGAATAAAGTGGAAGTAGCAACTTCCACAATGTCTGATGGTTTCATCATGGTTTTGGCTAATCTAGGTCCTTTGCCTTTCCACATAAATTTTAGAATAAGCTTGTCTATGTATACAAAACTCCTGCTGGAGTTTTGATTGGAATTGTACTAAGCTTATACATCAATTTGGGGAGAATTGACACCCTTATTATTTTGAATCTTCCAACCTATGAACGCTCCAATTATCCTGGTCTTCTTTGATTTCTTTCATTATATACATAATTAAAGCATACAGATCCTGTACATGTTTTGTGTCATTTTCTTTGGAGCAATTTAAAGTGGCATCTTATTTTAACTTTTGGTTTCCTTATGTCCATTGCTGTATAAAGTAATACGATGGATTTTGTGCATTGATTTTATAATCTACAACCCGGCTGGACTTAACTTTAGGAGGTTGTTAAAAAAGTGTGTTTTTTGTTGTGGTAAAAAGCATGTAATATGAGATCTACCCTCTTAACAAAATTTTAAGTGTATAGTACAGTATTGTTTATTTTAAGCACAATGTTGTAGAACAGATCTCTAGAACTTTTTACCTTGCAAGACTGAAACTTTTGTATAGCAACTCCGCATTCTCCCCTCCTCTGTCTGGTCCCTGGCAATCACAATTATACTCTTTGTTTCCATGAGTCTCTTTTCTTGGGTACAGCTGACTATAAGAAAGTTCTTACTTAATTAAGCTAAATAACAACTCTGGTTGAAGAGACCGTGGGTTTTTAAAGCATAGAGTCCTTTTGCTTTTCCTTTCTTCTAGTTGTTCCTCTTGTGGTTTGAGGGAGATAAAGTTTTCATGCTTCTGGCTATTAGTTCTGCAGTTCTGAGAGTGATCACGGTGTCAAGTATCAGGGACAGCGATTTTCTGGGGGTGGGGGGAGAGAGAGAGAGAGAGAGAGAGAGAGAGAGAGAGAGAGAGAAAGAGAGAGAGAGAGGGAGAAAAGAGAGAGAGAGAGAGGGAGAGAGAGAGAGAGAGCGAGAGAGAGAAAGAGAGAGAGAGAGGTTTTTTCACAGAATTAGAAAAATACCATAAACAAAATCTGAGGAAATGAGGATTCTAGGTTTTACAGCACACCCCAGACCCCATCCCTTATTAGAGGATATGGTATAAAGTGAAGCAGGACATCATGGTGGGTTTGCTTCATTTATCATCAAGATGGAAATCCAAGCATTAAAGATACTTTGTCTGAAAATGTTTTAGGTAAATAAATTCCCCGTTTAATCTCTGAGACTTCTGTCTTTATGGATCTTTGTATTCTTTGCTCTGGCTAAGGGTCCTTAGATTTGTGTTTAGGGATCCTAAGTTGGGTTTGTTCTCAGCACACCATTTTTCTGAAAGGCTCAAGTATGGCATTACTTCACTCTGCAGTCCCCACAAGTTCTGGGCAGTGTTCTTGGAAACAGGAATATGATCTCACCCAGTTAGAAGAAGCGTCACATAATAAAATAATTGTCCCTCTCTCAGGCCATTGCACACTACTAAAATATATTGCTTCTTGACCTTTTGGCTAAGCGCCCATGTAGACCAACTAAAGTATTAACTTCCTTTCAGCTTTACCACACTCAAGGCCATATTTTATGACAGCTGAAAGCGATCTTGTGCCTTGTGGGGGCCCAGATGAGTCCCTTTGTGATAGCTGAGTTTGTCCAAAAAGGCTGGATCATAGACTATCCAGTCCAATAATCCACATAATGCTGGAGCCCTCACTGTGATGTTTGCCGATATTCCTAGCTGGGGTTGTCCAGCCTGAGCTTGAACACCACCAGTGAAGGGCAGGGGACTCGGAGGCAGCCCATTCCATCTTTGCCTCACTATTTGTCTGACTACAAAAAAGTCCCTTCCTTTGCACTGAAATCTGTCTTCCTAAAATGTAGGCTCAATAATCCTAATTCTTCCCCATGGGTCTATGCACAGTAAGTTGGATCCCTTTTTAACTATTTGATGATACCTACTGTTTGTTCCTCAAGTCCTGTCTTTAGGTTAAATAACCTAGTCCCTTGAGCACATTCTCTTGGAATGTGCATTCAGGCTCTTTTACCAAGCATATCCCAAGCACACTCTAATGTGTGCCCAGAGTTGAATTCAGTACTGAGCTATCTACTTTCTCATTATTGATATTATATATTTACGAGAGCACCATAAAGCGCCATTAGATTTCTTTTGGAATCATATCACACTGTTGACACATTGATTTTATTATTAAAAAATCCCCAAGTCTCTTACATACTTACTGCTACTTGCATAGTTAATTTTTGAACCCAGGTATAGGGTCTTGTAATTATTCATTCTAATTTTGTTTGTTATATTTGGTCCATTGTTCAAGCCTCTCATGCTCTTTCTGAACCTTGATTCTTTTGTCAACAATATTTGCTGTCCTTTTGGGATTTTTATTGTCTACAAATTTGTTTGTAGCATAACTTCTATATTTGCATCTTACCCATTGGTATTAGCAGGGCAGAGCTAAGGGCAGAGGGCAAGTGAAAATGAAAATTTCAGTCCAATAATGAAATAAGCTTACTATTTAATAACAATGAGTTATGGGTCTAAACAATAGAGTAATATTTTGTAGTGAACCTGGTGTGGTGGGAAGGATCGATGTCTCAGTAACCTATACTCCTTATGATATGGCTTCTTAATTGATAAAAGAAGTCAGAAATTAAAGACAGTCTTTAAAACAAAAGTAAAATAAGTTGTTGGTGTATAAAATTTTTAAAAAGATAGTCCAAGATTTTATTTGAGACTCTGGTCACTTCCCGCAAACCTCAATTGTTATTTTATTTAAGAAACCAAACCAAACCAAACAAAAACCTTACTGCAGAGTAAACTTTTCACAGTTGAGTTTCTAGATCATCTGGTTCAGTTAATTTGTGGCTAAAGATATGGTTTTGTTTAAACAGCCCGACATGTAGGCTTTCAACCCTCCCCTTAAAATTAATTTCCATAATCCTTAACAGTGACAGAAAGATGTATGTGAAAGATGGGAAGGAACTCAACTGCAGTTGGTACATTCTGACTAATAAAGAGAAGGGTTTAAGCTTCAGGAGATACATTTGAAGGATGAGTTGAATTTTCCAATTAGGAATGGATGTAGCATGACTCTCCATGTTAAAGCTTCCCAGGTAAGTTCAAGAGGAAAATAACTGAACCTGAATTCCATAGGGAAGTAATAGTTCCCTTTCTGATTAATGACTGTCTGTAGGCAACACAGCCAGGACAGACAAATTGCTGCACTACATTCCAACTTTTACAAAAACTCCTTTCATCAGTTGGATACTTAAACCCACTTTAACTTAGTCTAATTAATGAGATGCAAGCCAGTATGAATGATCAGTAATGGGATCATTGTACTTTATTTTCCTTTTGTTTATGCAGGGTCACAGCTACATTTTTGGCCATGTTTTATGATGTTATGACCTGGACTGCAAACAAATTCCTAGTCAAACTGCTGTGGGTTGTTTATAAAATAATTTTGGAGTCTAGTTTAACTTCCAATCCTCCTCTGCTACATGTACACACACACACACACACATCTATCTCAGATAGTCAAAAGTAGCTTTTTCTAGCACAAATGTTGTAATTATAATTTATTTCTAGCTGAACATTATATTTGTGAAGCACCATCTATCCTTGAAGATTTTTTACCTTTAAAGCTCGGATCGTCTGTGTGATGGGTCAAAATCATCCTTACGCCGAAACATAGTCTGTGCTTTAACCATGGTAAACTCCTTGCAAATGTCCAAATGTGTTAGGATATAACTGTCTCCAAAGCTTTGCATATGTTCTTCCCATTGACTGGAATGTCCCCTTTCTCTGGCTCAATAATTGTTTTGCATCAAAATGAGGCTGAGTGCTTTACAGGAAGTTTTCCCTGATTCCTGGCACCTATACAAATGCTCTTGTGCTTACCTATTACACATCAGGTATCACACTGTATTATAAAAGTTAATTTCCTTCCATGTCTTTTATTAACATTATGTACCTATAGATAGTCATATATAATACGTGCTGCTACTCTCTGAGATATAATAGATGCTCAACAAATATAATAAATATTCCCTTTAAAAGAGGGGGCCTTTCAAGAATCCCCTGGCGGTCCAGAGGTTAGAACTCCGTGCTTTCACTACCGAGGGCCCGGGTTCAGTCCCTGGTCGGGGAACTAAGATCCCACAAGCTGCATGGCAAGGCCAAGAAAAAAAAAGAGGGAGCCTTTCTTATTGTCCAGACTAGAATAGGTGCTTGTACTGTATATTCTCATAGAACACTGAACTTCTCCTTTGCAGGACTTATATTTGTAACTAGGTACTTTCTTGTATAGTTGTTTGATGTCTATTCCTCCCCTAGATTATAAGCTCCATGAGGACAGGGACCACTTTTTTCCATTGTTCTATTTTTCTTCCTGGCACAGTGCCCAGCACAGGGAATTTTCTCAGTAACTATTTGTAAAGTGACTGATGAATTTAATGAATAGGTCTCTATGAGAGAAATTGATGAGGGAAGTCTTGCCCTTAGGTTTTAGTTTAATGTCAGGTGTTGCAAAGGGGGAATGTACTAGGAAAAGGGTAAAACCGTAAGAGAGGGTTTCTTGAAAATTAACTGAAATACTAAAGGATAGAGTAGGAAGAAGGCAGCAGGGTTGAGGATGGAGCAAGGAAGTACAGTGCCCTGATAAAAGGAGAGAAGTGTGAGGAGAAGGGTTTATACCCTAAGTTGTGACTGTGGGTCACTGAGATGAAGACCACAGGCGAGATGGAGGTGATTGGGGTTTACCTAACCTTGGGGTTCCAAATAGGGCTTTGATTTAAAGATTTTTTCATGGTCTCAACAACTCCCCTTCCAAAGGCAGTGTAGAAAGAATTTTGAGCAGCTACAGAACTTACTAGCTACAACACTTATTAGCTGTTTGACTTTGAGTAAGGCATTTGACATTTCTGAGCCTCGGTTTTCTCATTCGTAAGGAGAGGGCAATCATATTTACCTTAAAGAATCGCATGCCGTGAAATGAGGTACTGTTCATAATCATCCAACTCGGTCCCTGGCTCACAGCAATTACTGTACAAATGGTAGAAATTTTAATATTAACCAGACTTAACCTTTACAGAACTTTTGAATGGTTCTGTTCTTGGCCTCAAGTTCAGTATTTTTAATAAACGGTTGAAGCATTCTTATCAAATTTAAAGATGACACAAAACTGACAAAAACAGCTAGTATGTTGGCTGACAGGCTAAGGAGCCATAAACAGCTCAACAACTGGGGAGGATAGGCTGAAACCAGCAAGATAAAATTAATAGGGACAAATTTAGACTCTTGCTTTTGTGCTTAAAGAATCAGCTGAAACCAGAACAAGGGAGACCTCGTTTAAGAGCTTATAAGAGAAAGGCCCAAGGGTGTTAGCTGACTGTCAGATTAACGTAAGCCAACTGGGTGAAGGCTGCCAAAAAGCTAATGTGATCTGAGGCCATGTGCTGGAAATAGAGCATCCAGAAGAAACGAGGTGATCATCCAAGTGTCCTCACGCAGGGCGGACAACATCAAGGGATTGTGCTCAGTTCCTGGCCTGTGCTTTAAGACTGATAGATCTAGAAGAAGGTTGGCAAGAAGGCCAGAGCTCTGGAAATCATGTCTTATGAGCAACAGTCAAAGGAACTGGGAATGTTTAGTCTGGAAAAGAGGAGACTGGAATGGTGCAGGGTTGGAGGTAGAGAGTGGGTGGCATGGAGCATGCTGTAGCCTTCAAATATTTGAAGGGTTTTCATTTGGACGAGGAATAGACTTGCTCTGCAGTGTTTCAAAGGATGAAAGAAATATGATTGGAAATCGGAAGGGAAGTTTTGGTCAATGTATGTCAAAGTATACTCATTGTAGCTGTACTTGCGAGCATTTATAAACCATGTGCAAGGCACACTACTAAGCTCTTCTGATATATTACTCTTCTTATCTACTACTTATTTAATCCTTACATAGACTCTGTAAGGCGAACATTATTATCCCCATCTTATAGATGAGGAAACTGAAGCTTAGAATAAAGAATTTATTTGCCTAAAGCTCTGAAACAGGTTAAATCGTAAAGCTGGGGCTCTAACTCAGGTCCCTTAGGACTCGAAATCCTGTGATTTTTAGCCCTATGTCATAGTTCACCTAGAGTTTCCTGGGACATAGGAGTTTCGGTGCTAAAACCAGGACAGTCCAGGGCAAACCAGAATTATTGGTCACTCTAATTTCATAGTATGTTTCTCCACACCCCCATGGTGGAGGAGACCTTTGCTTCCTAAAAGCTGGGATTATAGCTCAGTGTCTGGCTTTGGCTCAAGTTTCAAAAGTGGTTCCAGAAAAATGTCACTGTTTAAACATGGAAATGGTCCGTCCTAAGTGGCAATGAGCATCCAGTTCCTGGATGTAATCAGACCAAGGCTGGATGCCACCTGATGGAGCTGCTGAGGATGCGAATGCTCTACTGGGCTCATTGTCAGCAGAGGTCATTTCTGAGCCTCTTCCGCCTCTTGTTGTTATGTGATTCAGACAAAGAGGGCTCCTTCCTTGGGCCCTGAGGAGACCCCCCAGGCTCTTTATCCAGAATTAAGAACACACTTACGGGGCTGGTTTGAGATGGTTTCTCAAGAAGCCCGGAACATGGACCTCTGTCTCCCTTCCTGTGTCATTGCCCCCTGCTACATGTAGCCAAAAACATGTGTATAAATGTTCCGAGATCTTTGCCTTGGAGCACACATGCTTTGGATTTTCAACCCAAGGCTCTTCCAAGAAAGACCCAGACACCGATTCATTATGTATAGGTCACTGATGTGTTTATGTGTTTAAAAGTCATTTCAAAAAGGAGAAGAAAAGCAGGCCTCAGTCCATCCTTTGGCATGCACTCATCAGTGAAATATCATTTCATTGGTAGTCTTTAAGGGCCTCATGGCTGAGTGTCTAGGAGCCTATTAGTATTCTGAGAAAGATTTTAAAAAGTTTTCTAGACCCTTGAAGTTAGTTCTGGGTGTGTCTGGGTAGTGTTGTCTTGGAAAGGTCTTCTTTTTTCTTACAGCCTGCACTGGAGTAAAACTGACATAGAATAAGCAAAGTGACATCATAACACATTGGCCCCAAGTGAGTTAGGACGTCCTTAGTGATGCTCTGCTACCTTTCCTGAACAGTCTGTTGGACAGTGAGATTACATCTCTCCTGAGGAGGCCTTTGGCATTTGGTGAGTCTCTATTTCCAACTAAAGGAGATGCCATCTTATCTGTGACAATTTTGCATGTGCAGCAAGCAAACGCAAGTGGCCAACACAGGGAATTCTCCACGAGGGAAACTGAAAACAGCAAAAATTTCCAAAGAAAATAGCCAAACTACAAAAGTCCACACTTTATCCCCTCTGTGTTCTTCTTCTATGTATACCTTCTCCTTGAGGGCCCAGCAACAAACACCTGAGTCATTTTTCATTTAAGTCTAACACTACTTATGTCTATGTCCTTGAATAGCTCAGCTGTTGCTGCTTTCTTTACTAACAGCCTTTGTTACTGAAGACCCATGTGGAGAGAAGCCCTGTACCAAATGTTTTACATTATTATCTTATTTATCCCTCAAAACAACTCTGAGGTAGGCAATATTGTCCCCCTTTTGTAAGTGAGGAAAGTGAGCCTCAGAGAGGTTAAACATCTTGTCTGAAGTCACACAGCTGGTAAGTGGAAGAGCTGGGATTTGAACCCAGTTCTATCCAAAGCCTATTTTCTTTTCATTATGCTACTCTGCTTTACTTTGACCTGAATCTGACCTTCTGCCAAAGCCTACCTGCAATATGAAACGTTTTTTCAAGACTTCCACCCTCTAATACTTGTATATCATCACCATCTTTTATACAACTTGCTTTCACTGAGTTACGCTAATCCTGAAGCCTCAGAGAAGTCTTCTTTCACATCAGAGCCTGGATCCTTACTGCATAAAGACCTTCGCTGGTCGTTTTGAACTGCCCCTTATCTATGCCCTCGCAACCAGGATCATCGCTCTGCTTCTCATAGGGACGTATCTTCATTGCCTTTAAGTCTACCCCACATGCTCTTCTCACTGAACATTCTTTTCCCCTGACATAAATATGATGTTATTTAATATAAGGAATATACATTTACATTATAGCTCTTTGTGGATATACTTTTATTCAGTCTTAGCTTCTAAGCTTCTAGAAAACCAGATCTCTTTAACTGGAGCTCTGCTGTTTGGGGGCAGTGGGAGGTGAGTGGAGGATGCTTACTATCTGCCCTTCTCATGTTTCGATAAAAAAGGAACCTCTGCTAAGACTTCTGCCCTCTCAGCAGTTCTGGGGAGGAAGAGTCCACCCTCTCCCCACACTTCTTTCCTCCTTCCTTTGGCAGGAGAGTACCATCTGTTTGGTCTGTGCCCATGTATAAACCAATGGGATTACGGATAGTACAGTTCTGATTTCCTCAACCTTTTCCTAAGGTAGGGTGGTGGTGGTGGGTTTCCATTGAGTTGAGGTGACATAAAGCTTGCACAACATCATTTTGGACCTTGGGAGGAGAGCACTGTCCAGGAGGTCTGCTTCCTGCCACATCTGGTTGGACTGGCACTGTAGTGTGGTAGACAAGGAATTTATATCACAAGTAAGAGAAAAATCTGCTCTACTCTTTTCTTGTTTGTTTGTACTTGTTATTAATATTATCCTCAATTTGCTGTTTCTTTACAGAAATCTTTTTAAGCCACTTGTCCACTTCTTGAGGGCTAGTTTAGTTAAAGCTAGATGATGTAATTTGTAGCTCATGCCTCCAGGCCTATATAAACTGAAATACGTGGCCATATAGGGAAAACAAGCAAACAGGTGAGAGATCCCTGAAAACTTCTTTCCTTCATGAAGTTCCCATTCATCCATTGGGATGTCTCCTGTGGTATGTGTATGTGACACATAACCAGTCAGACCATGTGTGGGGGCCAGTGCTAAGATGAACAGGCAATATGAGTAAAGTTTAATTACTTTTTTATAGATAAAGAATAAATATAATAATGAATAGATGTCCTAAGATTTTCTTAAGGAGGATTTGAGAAGAATTTCTCTGCCATCTCCCATCTCCCACTGGTCAAGGTTTGCCCCCAGGGGTGTTGTTAATGCCCCTGCTTTTATAGGTTAGGTGTGTGTGGCATTAATCAGGTCCCTTGGTATCTTACCCCTCAGTGGCATCAGGGAAGCCATCAGGTAGGAGGAAAGAGGCAATTGCCAGGGTAGAGATTTGATAAATATGACCAACAAAGGCTGAGATCAATCCCATTCAATAGTTTCATACAGCATTTAATTAAGACTTCTCACTATCAACAGGACATCAAGCAGCAGGATGGAACTGCAGTACAGACTGCTTCCCAGAGCCCTGGACTCAACTGAACAAGTTCTACAAACCACCAGGGTCTACATCAGAAAGCCAGGTGGCTTTCTCCTGAAGGCTCTGTATTGACCTTTCCACTCCGCCCAAGGCATTAACCCAGGAGCAGCAGGGTGTATTTGGATTGTACAGGCTCTGCCTTGGCCTCTGAGGCAGTCTAAGGCAGTTTTCTCATCAGTAATAACTCTGGCCAGTGAGATGAGGCTGACTTGAAGGCCTTTAAGACTCAAACTAGTGTCACTGATCTCTTTGGTTAAAGTCAGGAACAAATTTCTTAACAGCTTTTCTAATTGAATGACTCCATCTGGAAGGATAAACACCCACAGAATAAACAATGAGTCAGTTATCCTTCAGGAGACTTTCCCCAAGTAACTAAGGATGGTTGTGTTTCAGAGAAATCTCACAGATGTCTGAAGACAGCATAATCTACTACTGGTGGTTCCTCAAATCCTTGAAGATGCTATGACCAAGTGTAGGGTGTAGGTTGCTGTGGTCTTGGGGAACATACAGATGAATGTCTAGTGTCATCACAGGTACAGTCCTGGGGATGACCATGGTGCCTCTGGAAGGAGTATTGTTTATAATTATTAGCATCCCCCAAGTGGGACCTACATCAGTTGGGGACACAGATTGACAGTGTCTTAAGTGTGGCCTCTCAACAGGCTGGTAAGCATTAGAATATTCAACTCATGTCAGATAAGTGAGTCTAATCCTCACCTTTGGAGGGATTGCCTGTAGGCAATTATCCTGACCTTTCCTATCTGTCCACACCACCAATTGGGTGCTATTTGTCTGTCCCATGGAATGATTGAGTGATGCCTATGAGAATGGGGCTGGGGAGAGACATCCAGAAGTGTTGATAGGTGTTTTGTGTAGGAGGTGCAGGAGCTGAGGCTAAGCCCCTAGTGTTTGCAATTGATTTCTCAATAAGGTTAAGGGCAATGACAATATAATTGTAGTTAGATCTGTCTGGTGGAAGATACCAGATACAGCTTAAATTTAAGTTAAGTTGGAATTTAAGGCCCTTGCCATGGTTTAAATCTAAGCTCTTACTATAGTTTGGGAGACCTGCACCAGAGGTTCCTCTCTAGGCAGGTTCCTCTCCACCAGATAACTCCCAACAGCTCATTTTGGTGCCTAAAAATTCAACATTAGCGGTTTGGTCTTTTGAGTATTGCTCTACTAAAATATAAACAACTGCAGACAGATAATACATTGTTAGCCAACCAGCCGTTTCCTGAGGAACACATCTGCAGGGCCGTAGTATAATGGAAGAAAATTGAATTGAATCAGGACACTGATTTATCTTGGTATACTCTAATATTAAAATGGCAACATTTTAATATTAATTCCTTAAAAAATTCTTATTAATTTAATTCTTATTTAATTAGGCAATATACACTTAGTTAAAAAATAAGTACAAAATATATTCAGTGCCAAGTTTCTCTCTCACTCCCATTCCTTAATCCTCCATTTTCCTTTCCCAGAGCAGCTTTTACCAGTTATTTATACCATTTCAGTGATATTCTCTCCCCTGTCCCACTATTTTTTTTTTTTACCACAAATGGTAGCATGTTAAAGGGACACTTTGCTTTAGTTTTACTTAGCTGTATGTCTTGGAGATTGTTCTGATCTATACATAGTATTTTTCTTCATTCTTTTAAATAGCTGCATGGTCTGGCTATAACATAATATATTTAATCAGTCCTCCATTGATATTCATTTAGGTTGTTTCCTATTCTCGACTATAACAAGTAGTGCTCCAACAGATACTGCCTCACAATAGCACAAACAACACATGGCTCATCCAAGGCAGAAAGCCCCTGGCATAGGTCTAGCAGAGTGTACGGGTCCCCATTGACTCTTTCCATCACATGGTGTCTTGCACAGGCTTTTGTGTGACTCTTAAGATCCCTGCTTCCTAGTATTCATGTTCTAGTATTCTCCCCTCCCCTTGACTGTTGGTGGGACCTGTGACTTCCTTCTAATCAACAGAATGTGGTAAAGGTGATGAGATGTCACTCCCATGGTTATGTTACATCATAGGAGACTCTGTCTTGCTAGCAGACTCTCCCTCCCTTGCCAGCTGTGAAACGCAAGTTGCCACAAATCCTACAGATGCAAGGAACTGAATGCTGCCAACAACCCGTAAGTTGGGAAGCACGTTTTTCCCTAGTTAAGCCTCCAGATGAGAACTCAGTCCTGGCTGACACCTTGATTACAGCCTCATGAAATTCTAAGCACAAGACCCAGCTAAACTGTGCCTGGACTTCACACTCACAGAAGCTGCAAGATACTAAATGTGTGTTGTTTTAAGCTGCTAAGTTTGTGGTCGTTAGTTACACAGCAATAGAAAACTAATACACGTGGGAAGGCGAACTTGGACTGGGTGTGACTGAGCATACCATGGCTTGTAATTAAGGAGAAGTTTCCCAATCCTTTGCTTCTTCAAATATTTGTAAAGTTGTAAGGAAGAGTCAGGAATTACTCAAGTAAGTTGGAAGACCCTCAGTTTTGCATTCAAAGTTATAGCCTTGCTGTCATGAGATACCTCTTGCCCTCAGATGCCAGTTGTTTGGAAAGCTTGCACATTGGTGTTGGTTTCAGACCGGTATCTTGAAGCCCTTCTGGTTGAGCTTTCTTGCTGTTAGACCACCTGAAGGAAAACCACCACGGTCATCTAGTGCACCAGCTGCTATGTCTCTCCACGATATTTTTATATTCTTTTCTTTTTACACATGTGGAGTTATCTAAGTAGGATAAATTCCTAGTAAAAATTCTGGGTCAAAAATGTGTGTACATTTAAAATTTGTAAGATATTCACAAATTGTCCTCCAGAAAAGTTGTACCAGTTATTACCATCAACAATGAATGAGAGCACTGCTTGTCCACACCCTTTTTCTGTTTTCAAACTTTTTGATCTTTGTCAATGTGAAAGTTAAAGAATGATATTTAAGTATGACTATATTTTAATTTTTTTATTCTGGGGAAGGCTGACTTCTTTTCACATGGTTAAGAACTATTTATATTTCCTTTATTTGCAAACTGCCCATAGCTTGCGTTCGTTTTTCTGTTACTTTATTGATTTTCTTCTTTAGTCATTAAAGTTTATTTGTAAAGAATTCTTTACATACTGAAGAAATTATTTGTCTCTCGTTTATATTGCAAATATTTTCCCAAGCTTTCCTTTGTCAATTTACTTTATTGTTTTTTCATATAAAATTTATATTTTTTAAATGTAGTTGTTTTTCAGTTTTGTTTTGAAGTTTTAGATTTTGTACCTAATGCTTTCCTCACTCTGAGTTTATGTATAACTCTTCTGTACCCTCTTCTATTGCAGTTAAAGACTCTCTCTCTCTCTGTTGAACTCTTTGAAACAGTTTCATGTTGTATTTTTAGTGAATACCCAGTTATCTCAATATCATTATCTAATAATTCATTTTTTATTCACATACTTGGACTACTATCTTCATCATAATCTAAATAGGACAGTCTTATGAGCTTCCAGGAAGTTATCTCTAGAAGCATTTGCAAGTTCATAATACATAACTGTATGCAGAATATTTGACCATCTTGGAATTTGCACTCTTTTTCTTTCTCATAATATCAGTCATAACATACTGTTAGTTTTCTGTATGTAGTGTCTCTTGCATTTATGCTTTCCTTTTCATTTCCATTTTGCCTGCTTTATTCAGACTCTAGTCTAAAGTATTGTAGTGTCCTAATAGGTCTTCCTGCTTTTATCCTCATTTCAAGTCATCCTACATATTGCATCCAGATTAAACTTTTTAAAAATTCCACTTTTATCATATAACTTTCTTACAAAAAACTTTAAATTCTCACTTTTTATTACAGGAGACAGTTAAAATTTCTGAGCCTAGTGTTCAAGGCACTCTAAGTCGGCCCTGTGGAGGCTTTTAAGCTGTTGTCTCTCAGCTCAAGGCCCCCCTGTACTCTGCTATTTGAGGCTGGGAGACTCAGGGCTATATTTCTGCTTTGCCAGTTGGGTTTCTGTTGGCCCTGCCAATAGGGGGCGCTAGAGGGAGACTGGCGTGCTAGAGGGGAGCAGGGACTTGCTGCTTCCTCTCTTGCTTCCTGTCTGCTTGTGAGTCCTATGAGTGTAGTTCAGCCTCATTTTTCATTCCTGCTGCCACAGTTCCTTCCTGCAGAAGCAGCTGAATCCGGTTTGCCATTTTCCTCACTCTTGGAGAATCAGTCTTCTTGAGCCCCTTCAGAGACTCCAGTCCCAGCCTCTCCTCAGAGATTCGGGTCCCAGGCACATGGGTCCCTTCCTCTAAGTTTCTACATTTTAATTATCCCTCTTCTTTTTGTCCCCCAGGCCTAAGGGTGATAGCTGCTTCCTACAGTTGCTACCTCAGTGATACCCTAGAGTTCTCTTTTTACTCTTAGTTAACAACTTTATACTTAGTTAACAATTGTTTATATTAAATTCTCTCTGTTGAAATAATTGATGTGGTTTTTGTCACCTGATGGAAGCCTCACTGATACAGGCACCAAACCACTGCCTCGACTGTTTAAACTCTGTACCCCAAACCAGACCCTCTGTTCCAATGAGAAAAGTCTGCTCTTTCCATGGACCCCCAAGTGGATTTTTCCCTTTCCCAGTTTTGAAGGCCTGACTATATCACCCCCTTCCTGCAAAAGCTACCCAACATCTGCCAATTGGAATCCTGTCTTCCAGAGCCCAGGTGACATCCAGTCTTTTCCGAAGCTGCTGCTCATCAGTCCGCTTGCCCAGATGGCTCATTCAACACTCAGTTCCATACTGACAGCCTCCTCCATGTCCGCCGTCTCAGTAACTTGCAGATATGCAAGTCGGTTCTTTAGACCTTTGAGTGCATTCCACCATAGGAATGATGTTACACATGGTGCCTTAGGCAATGCCAAGTGGTACGTCGGCTGCTCCGTATGAGCACATTTAACTCACAGTGGAACTGAATTGTTAAGATTCAGGACTGGAACCTAATGATGATATGTAAAGTTATTTTTTGGAAAAGTTTGACACAGGGGTCCCGTCTTATTGTGGTGCCCTGCCCATGAGCATAGGGCACCCTTGGTTCTGGTGATCTCAGCAGTGGCAGCTCCCATCAGATCTGCTTGAGGAGGGAGAATTGAAAACCCTGGGGGCAGCGGCACCTATATCTAGTCAGGGGCTGCTTGGATGCAGGATTGATTCAGTGTCAGGATCTTTATGTCAGGAACTGCTTGGACCACTTAGAGGTCAGTAGCTTTCTATGTGATATGTTTTCCTCCTAAGGCTTCCAGAAGGGCAGGACTGTAACTTGTATTTTAATTCTTACTAATACTTAGCACAGTACTTTGGACATCATAGGCCTAGTTTTCCCAAAATATGCCTCCTACTATTGCACAGCCATTCTCTCTATATATAACTTATTGTCTACAGATACTTAAAAAAAATTCCTCCTCTGTTTTCATTTTTTTTCCCCCTTGGGGATATAGCAATAGAGGTATCTGAAAAAAAGGGTCTAGTACCCAGGTAAGAATAGTCTACGTACTAAACATTCAGTCAAACCCATTTTCTCTACAGGTAGAATCACTAAAATTGGGGTTTGAATGGATACTTAAGGAAAAAAACAAACAAAAAAATTCCCCCAGTGGAAGAGAGGAAGAGAGGCCTGGAGTTGCCCGCAGCTAGAATGTCCTTCTGAGAGTATAATACCTGTATGGAAACTTCATGGTATAGTAGAGGTGTAGTGGCCTAAAGATCCATCATTTCTGTATTCAAACTCCAGTTCCATAACTTTGCAGTGTGAAACATTAAGTTATCTGATTATTGAAATTTCAGCTTCCTCATTTATAACATGGTGATAATAATATTACTTCATGGAGTTATTTTGAGGAATAAAAAAGATAACACGTAAGGTGTCTGGTATAGAGTCTCGCATAGAGTAAGTATTTAAGTATTCAATACATGTTAGTTCCTTTTCCCTTTATTTTAGACATAAGTTTATTTGTACTTTGAGTTTAAAAAGACATAGCCACTGTGAACGGTGAGTCAAGGCTGAAAAGTAGACAAAATAACACAAACACCAAGTTTTGAGGATTTATATGCTGTGTTCTTTCTATTCCTTGTTTCTCTACCCGCTTTCTTCCATGGATGTGGTGCTGAAAGGAAGCATGCAAACATTTTCTGAAATGGTTAGAGCACGAGCCCCACAATTCATTTCTGATTATCTCCCTGGAGTGTTTTCTAACTGACCTTTCTGTAATGTATTGATAAATGTTTTCAAGTTAACAACTCCAGGAAGCAGGATGAAACTTCATAAGAAATCTTGGAATCTCTAAAATCTTAGTCTTTGGGACTTAGTATTACTTTGGATACAACATTGTTACTGAAGTGACACTCTGAAATCTTAATCCTTCTTTCCAGGGAGCAGGCTGGGAAAACATCCAGTGATGCAATAGGCTATGGAGTTGCTGAAATGTGGCCTGAGTTTTGGGAAATATGTGATGGTTTAAACATCTGGGACCCCAGGGGTGGTGATGCAGTGGACCAGATGTGGACAAGACTTTTTCACGTCTGCTGACTCTGGGGGACTCAGTTTTTTAATATGAACAATGTGGAAGATAGTAATTTTCTGCAAGCTCCTTTTCCTAACCTGCTGTGCTTGTACATACTATTTGAGACTTTTTATTTTTCTCATTTGTTTCAATTGTGTTCATAATTTCTTGTTGAAGCATTTTTATAATGGATGGTTTAACATCCTTGTCAGAGAATTCCAACATCTCTGTCATCTTGGTGTTGGCCTCTGTTGATGGTCTTTTCTCATTTGAGATTTTCCTGGTTCTTGGTATGACGAAGTATTTTCATTTGTATCTTGGATGTTTTGGGTATTGTGTAGAGACTATGAATCTTGTTTAAATCCTCTGTTTTAGCAGGCCTCCTCTGCTTCCACACTGGGAGGGGAAGGGGCTCTTGCCTTGATTCCGCCCAGTGTGGGTGGAAGTCCAGTTCCCTATTCAGCCTCCACTGACTCTTGAGGAGGGGGTGGAACTCTGTTATTGCTGGGGGGTGGATGGGCTCAGGCTTCCCCCAGGCCTCTGATGACATCACGCTGTTTAGAAGGGAGAGGGCATCTTGTTACTGCTATCTCCATGCCCCCCACTGAAACACTGAGGGTAGAGGGGGCTAACTATCTTCTGGGGGTGGTAGAAATCCTGGCTTCCCACTCAGCCTCTTCTGACATCACCCTAGCAGGTCCCTGGACCATTATGGCCACAGCAGACTGCCATAATATAACTAGCTCTCATCTTTTTTTTTTTTCATCTTAAAATCTTTGACACATGCATGAAAGTAGAGAAAAGAGTATAATGAACTCCATATACCCATCATCCAAATTCAACAGTTGTATTTTGCCAATCTAGTTTTATCTATCTCCCCACACTTTCTTTTCCTTGCTCATATATTTTATAGCAAATCCCAGATTTGATTTTATTTAGTAATACATCCTTCACACGGAAGTTAAAAAACCACAGTCTCAATTCCATTATCCTTTTAGTAAAATTAATAACAATTCCTTAATATCATTTTATGCCAGTCTTCATTCAAATTTTCATGATTGTGTCAAAAAATCTTTTTTAAAGTTTTTTCAAATTGCAGCTCCCATCTTTAAAACAAACAAACAAACAAACAAAAACTTCCCTCTTATTAGTTGCTGCCTATTTTTCTACTCCCTTTATGGTCCAATTCTGTAAAAGAGCTGTCTAAATTTAGAGGAGCTGTCTCTAATTCCTCGGCTCCCATTTTCTCTTTAACCCATTTTGATCAGGATTTTGTCCCTATATATCCACTGGAGCCACTCAAGGCCACCAGTGGCCTCCATGTTGTCAAATCCAATGGTTCTTTTCTAATACTTACTCAACTCCCAAGCAGCTGAGAAAGCTGATGCTTTCCTCTTTCTGGAACACTTTCTTCCCCTGATTTCTGGGACATCATGCTCACCTTCTTTGTCAGTCTCACTAGCTACTCCTCCCCTTCTTGATCTCTAATTTTTGGAATACTCTAGGAAGTACTGTGTCTTCTTCTCTTAAATATATGCCTGTCTTTCTTAGGTGATATCACAAATTTGTATGTTCACTTCCAGCCTTTCCCCTGACCTCCAAGCTATATGTCAAACCAGCTGAACATGTATCTTCTCCTGGATATTAAATAGGCATCTTAAAGTTAACACCTCCAAATCAGGACTCCAAATAAAACTGTACTCCTCCCCAAATCTTCCTTATTTCAGTAAATGGCACAACAGTAGTAAAAGGAAGGAGAGTGAGTTAACGTGACATTTTAAACTAAAATTGTCAGGGAAGGCCTCTCTGAAGAGGTGACATTTGAGCAGAAATTAGAATGATGAGAAGGATGCATTCAGGAGCCAGCTCAGGTTAAAAAGCAAGAAAGAGAGGGAAATAGAGGGAGACAGAGGGATTATCTATCTATCTATCTATCTATCTATCTATCTATCTATCTATCTACCTGCTATCTATCTATCTGCTATCTATCTATCTATCTATCTGCTATCTATCTGCTATCTATCTATCTACCTGCTATCTGTCAATCTACCTACCTGCTATCTGTCTATCTATCTATCTACCTGCTATCTATCTATCTGCTATCTATCTATCTACCTGCTACCTATCTCTCTACCTGCTATCTATCTCTCTACCTGCTATCTATCTATCTACCTGCTATCTATCTATCTGCTATCTATCTATCTACTGCTATCTATCTATCTACTGCTATCTATCTACTGCTATCTATCTATCTACCTGCTATCTATCTATCTACCTGCTATCTATCTATCTATCTCTCTACCTGCTATCTATCTATCTACCTACCTGCTATCTGTCTATCTATCTATCTGCCTGCTATCTATCTCCTACCTACCTGCTATCTATCTGCTATCTATCTATCTACCTGCTACCTATCTCTCTACCTGCTATCTATCTCTCTACCTGCTATCTATCTATCTATCTACCTGCTATCTATCTATCTATCTACCTGCTATCTATCTATCTATCCTGCTATCTATCTATCTACCTGCTATCTATCTATCTATCTATCTACCTGCTATCTATCTGTCTATCTATCTACCTGCTATCTATCTATCTATCTACCTGCTAACTATCTATGTATCTACTTGCTATGTATCTATCTACCTGCTATCTATCTATCTACCTATCTACCTGCTATCTATCTATCTATCTACCTGCTATCAATCAATCAATCATGTAATTCTTCATTGTTTACTTTCTTACCCCCCACATCCATCTATCAACTGATCATTGTGGCTCTGCCCTCAAAACAAATCTGGAATCTGACTAGTCTTTATTACTCCCATTACTACTGCCTTTTTCCAAGTCACTGCCATTTTTCAGTAGACCACTATAATTGTTTTCCAAGCAGTCTTCCACTGGAATGCAATCTCTATCAGAAGACAGACCTATTTCATTCACTGATTAACCCCCTGCACTTGCAACAAAGCCTGGTGGATATTGATGCTCAGTAAATTATTATTGAATGAGTAAGTGATCTACTTTCATCAGCCAAAGTGATCTTTTAAGAAGTTTCAGGACACCTCTCGGCTCAATAAATACCCTCCAGGGGTTTTGTATCACACATTAAGCTTAAAATCTGATTCTAAACTTACACAATCTGGCTTCTACTTATCTCCCCAACTCCTCTCCAACCACTTTTCCCCTTGTTCTTTCTACTCCAGCCGCATTGGCCCCCTTGATGTACCTCATATATGCCAAGCATGCTCCTATTTTATGGCTGCACATGGCTGTTCCTTCTGCCTGGGACATTCTTTCCCCAGATCTTCACCTGCCTCCTTCTCATCATACTTGTTTCTGCTCAGTGTCTCCTCTCAGAGCAGCCTCCCTGAATACCTTACTTTAGTGCCAGCTTAACTCACTGCTCTCTTTCCTTTTATGATGATTGTTTTCCTTCATAGGCCTTATGCAACTCTAGCTCAACAAATATTTTTGAATGAAGAGATGCGTTAAGCTGGCAATATAGCCTTCTTGCTTACATGTGAGGACACTAGGACCAGAGAGGTGGGGTTACTTGCCAAATTCTCTTAAGTTGTTGTCTGAGCACGGGCTCCACTGCTATCCTCTGGCGTCCTAGTCCAGAGCAAGTTTTACTGCGTGACGTTGTCATGAGGCCCTGAGAATTCTGTTAATCCCATTCTCTGCCCGTTATAAACACAGAGCTTGCCGCATGCTGTTATCTCACATCTTTAACAATACTGCAAGCTGGCTGGCAATTCCCAGGATTTCCCAAAGGGGAGAGGAGGAGCAGAACACCTCTGCTGGTTTCTCCTCTGAAATGGAGGCTTTGCAACGTCAGCCGCCGTGCCATTGTTGGACAACAATATGTGTCTCAGAGGCAAGGAAAATTTCCCACACTCTGTGCTTACCAGACGCCTGGCTGGTGAGCCCTGGTCTCCCCATTACTCCTGAGTTCCTTGTTTCTTTTTCCTCCCTCTTTGTTATGTCATCTATTCATGACTGGGGCAAGATGCCATGCTATTCTTTCTCAATTCTGGGTCAGTCTGTTATTAGCTATTCTCCTTAGGTGCCCTATTCATAGAAACCTAACCACCCCCAGTTGCAATAGGTGAATTCTGTGGAAAAGTGCAAGGCATGTTTTTCCTGCTTGGATTGTGTTTTTCCTGTGATTCAGCAATCTTCAGAGGGAGCTCTTCATCATGTTATACCATCGTGGCCTGTGTCCGCAGGTCCAAGGAAGCTAAGTGCTGTCCAGATTTTGTGGATGTTCTCAGGGGATTTTAAAGCTAAGTCACAACAAAGTGAGCCTGTGTGGTGGGTTTGCCTGATCAATCTGTGGTTTTAAGAGACATAAAAACAGAAATGTTCTCATGGTAAGAGCAAGTTGGTAGAGACGGTTAAACACGTGATGCTCAGGTCACTCAAAGTTAAACTTTAATTGTTCTCCAGATGTACTCTCTTCCCCCTCACCCTCTATCATTTCTAACGCTCTCCTAGGGTACCCTGATTTCTGGACATCAGTTTCTCCACTCAGTAAGCGGG
The DNA here is from genome assembly GCF_059928025.1 of Delphinapterus leucas. Classification (NCBI taxonomy): domain Eukaryota; kingdom Metazoa; phylum Chordata; class Mammalia; order Artiodactyla; family Monodontidae; genus Delphinapterus; species Delphinapterus leucas. The sequence goes on along the minus strand of NC_143142.1, from coordinate 39,231,927 downwards.
TCTCAGAGTAACAATGAACCTGATAAAAATCTGGTGTTCTGTATCGTGCTTTTAGCAATTTTTAGAAGGGAGCTAAATCCAGGCAGAGCATCCTTTCATCTGCAGAGTTTAAGTGCAGGATATCGGGAAGTGGGGCCCCAATTCATTTAACATGTGCTCAGTCCTTTTGCCTGTGAAGTTGTATACTTTTTTTCCCTACTTCAGGAGTTATATATATGTATATGCATATATATTTGATGTGTGTATGTGACGTGCGTATGTGTATGAAAAAACTGAACTGAGTCCTGAAATGTCTTTGTCAAATCATCAGCTAAAGTGGAAACAGTACAGTTTTGTGATTAAGAGCACAGAATCTGGGCCTTGGAGCCAGAAAGATCTGGACTCAAACTCCTGCTGCACATCTTGCATGATTTTTGATTTGGAAGAAGTTCCTTTTCCTTTCTGCGTCCTGGTTTCCTTATATGGAAAATAAAGTTACTAATAATATCAACCTCATGGGGTCAGCATGGGTGTTAAATAGTGTACATAGACATGAATAAAATGCTTAGTATGGTTCTGATATATATGTTTAATAATTATTAGCTATAATTATGATTATTAAGGCAATGCACAGTGCCATGGAATTAGAGGTAAAACAGTGTTGGATATTTTCTAATGTATTCCCTTCTCTTTAGAATTTCATTGGTGCTTCCTATCTCTGCCTAATTTCACATCTTCCCTGAAACAAACCTCTCCAAATGTGATATGTTCATGGTGGTCCTTAGAAGGAACTCTCCATTGCTTGGTGGTCTTTTGGGAGTCCCTCAGACATTTTTTTCCTAAAGGGCTTCAAGTCGTATTTCTATATTTTCTTTGTTAGTTAAAACTGTTTCTTAAGCTGTAGGAAGGGTACAAATAATTGTGTGGGATTTACTCTACCCATTTATTCTTGTAAATGAATAAAATCAACCTAAAATGCACAGGATGGGCACTTGGGAGAGAAAAAGGAACATAAAAGAGGATGGAGAGGAAAAAGAATGTGGAAATGGTAGCTTCCCAGTTAGGACTGAGTTTGGCTACATGTAACAATTTCCAAATAATGTGGCTGAAACAAGATAAAGCTTTATTTATATCATGTAGAAAAAGTTCTGAGGAAGGTGGCCAAGGGTTAGTATGGCACTTCCTTGTCTTCTAGATTCTTCCATATTTCCTCTCTATCGTCCTTGGTGTGTGGCTTTTGGCCGTAAGTTCTCTTTATGGTCCATGATGGCTGCTGGAGCTTCAGTCTTCATGTCCAAATTCTTGGGGACATGATAAAATAGATAAAATACAGGATACTCACTTAAATTTGAATTTCAGATAAACAACAAGTAATTTTTTAGTATAAGTATGTCCCAAACTGCATAGGATATACTTAGACCAAAAATTACTTGTTGTTTATCTGAAATTTAAATTTAACTAGACATCCAATAGTTTTATTTGCTCAATCTGGCAACCTGACACATACGAGGTAGAAAGAATGAGGAAAGAGGGAAAGGTCCCAGGGTTGTTCCTCCCAGTTGAGTAAGCTCCTTATATAAACTTCCACTTACATCTCATTGGTCACCCCTGACTGCAAGAAGTTTCTGCCACCGATGCAAATTTATTCCAGTGATGTTGTCAGGTGGATGCTTGTAGGGATCAGAGATATCAAAGCATTTTAAACACTTTCTTAATTGGAGACAGCTTAGCATCTTCTCTTCAACCTCTCCACAAGGCTAGCATTTTTAGATGCTCCAAAGAAAGAGCCTGAGGACATTGTCCATCTTTCCAGAAGGCTGTTTCAGGTCCTTTTTGTATAGGATAAGATATAAATGAATTAAAACAAAAAACACATTAAGAATTGTCAGGAATGTTCCTAAGTTTGGGGAGTGAAGAGGATGCATTTTGGATATATAGTTTGGGGCTCTGTGCTAAGTATTGATCCATTCTGTATAGTTTCACCCTTACAGCATTTCCTTAGATATAAACGTAAACCACAAACAACCTTAGAATAGTTTAAACCACCAGGCTTCAGTCCAGTGAAAAGCAAAAATTGGACTTTCCAATCTACCATACTTTATATTCTCTTGGCTCTTGAGATAAGTCAATTTATGCTAAATGATTTTTTTCATAGTAAGAATTAGTTTATTGTTAAAAAGTAAAGGAAGTTTTATGTACCACGCGAGGCAGATATTCAATATGGGCAAAGGCAACACTAGTCAGCAAATAATAAAATCAATAAGTTTATAAAAATGGTGTATTTGAGCCCTTGGAAAACTCATGTCTACAACAACCAGATTTTAAAGAATTCTGATGGTAGATACAGAGCTGTTATAGTAGTTTGGTGGTGAGAAATCCACACGGTAGCTTTGATGTTGGATTAGATCACACATCGGCTGGGACTAGGCAGCAGCAATGGCATAAAGGTAACCCCGTAGCACCCCTCCTTGATAAGTGGGGGCCCAGCGACAAAAGTATGTAAATTGGGCCTGACAGGAGGAGGAGAACGGAACTGGTAGACCTGAAAGACAGTGTTTGGTGGTGAATCCAAGCAGATGGTTCACCTGAGGCATTGCTCTATGAGGGCCAGACAAAGAAACAAACCCAGGTGCTTGCTCGGGTACCTGAATATGCAGGTTGGAATGAAAGTGAGGTGAAGCCTCCTAGAGGTTTGTTTGCTCAAAATTCATGGTGCAGTGACAAGGACTTTCGATAGTGTGGATTTAGTCTTTCCTGTGGAGATGCAGTTAAGAGCACTGTGCTGGTTTGGACAAGGGCCAAAGAGACACAGCATGGTGGCAAGGAGTAGTGTGGTTCTCATTTGCCTGCAAATCAGTCTATGGAGTCACTTATGAAGAAAGAGGGTGTTTGAAGTCACAGGTGGACTTTGGGCTCAGTAGTGAGCCCCCAGGTCATCAATTATCAGAGTCAAAAGGGACCTCAGAGTCTGGCCATCTGGGCAGAATTTTTAAGTCAATTTAGATCTCTGTAGACTACCCCCAGCTGGTAGTCTCTTCCTGAACACTTCTGGGTGGCTTGGCTTTTTAGCAATTATGTGACTGGAGACTTCTTAAATGGAAGGTTGCAAGAAAGCAGTTTTCTTTCATTTGATCTACCCAGGAACAAAAGTCCCTGGCACACACTTCAGTCCCAGAATAAATAAGCATCTACTCACTGTATTATAATGACTTAAATATCAGCATCATAACAGAGATGCACTGGGAAGATGACCGGATTTACAGCCAGAAGATCTGGGCTTGAGACCCAGCTCCGTCATGTGTAATTCTTTGACCATGTCGCATTAGGAGGCTCAGAGAGATTAGGTGACCTGCTCAATGCAGCAAAGCATCACAACGACCTAGAATCAACACCCCAGAAAACTAAGCCCAAACTCCAATTTCCTCAGGCTTCCTTGCCTTCTAAACTGTAATCCTCTTGAGGTGTTGGCTAACATAGTGCTAATGTTAAAACAGAAATCTGGGAGTCCTACTGATACTCTTCAGGCTCTCATGACACCAGAGAACTTAAAGAGGCCCATATCTTGATGACATATCTTTTTAGCTAAAAAATGTGCATATCATTACTTTGCATATGCAGTCCAGTCTGTAATTTCTCAGTTCACTTTAACTGCAGTCCCATGACTGACACAGATGTTATTGCTCCCCAATTACAGTGTTTTCTGCTTGGAGGCATCTTGTCTTCTGTAATATATCATGAACCAGAGCCCCAGTGCTAAACATTAGCTAGTAATTTATGATCATACCTTCTGAGGCAGAGAGGGCAGCCATAGCTCACTTTGGACTTGGAAAAGCACTCCACGTTTTCCCTCAGCTCTTTTTTTCTCTTTTCTTTTTCTGCATTTGCTCATTACTATATCTTTTCAATTTAGGGATGGCCTGGATCCTGCCATGTAAATCAAAGAAGAGAGGGCCTGACTCAGCCGCCTAGCCTGGGTCACCTGGAACCCATTATGATACAGGCTCATAAACACCTCCATTTTCCCTTCAGAGAGAGACCAGACCCACTGAAGTTAAGCTACCTGCATAAGAGCTGAGTGCGATCAGCTGTACTTAATCTTTAAATGTCCAACCCACTGATAACCTTTGGTTTGCTTTGATAACTATGAAATAAATTCTCACTGCATTGGATACCAGCATTCTGGTTTCTATTCAAGGCTGTGGTGCAGATGTCGTGGAATCTTGGACTGGACAGCAGTCCTTGGAGATCTCTGGGGCTAGTTACTGGCTTTCAGGCACTTAATTTCTAAGCCTCCCTCTGCCAACTTTAAATTTCCTCAGGGAATGACACAGCGTTTGTGCATTACCAAGCTTTAGGTACTCCATGGGGTGGAAACCATTTGGAGGTGGGAGAAGGGAGAATAAGAAACATCCATCAAATTCAAAGCTTTACAATGCGCTCTAACAGAAAGAACACTGGTCTGAGTTTCAAGCATCTTGGGTTTGAATCTAGCTCTTCTGTTCTCGTCCCTTACCCCACACCCTCCCAGCTGTGTGACCTTGGGAAAAGGATGTTAACTCTTTTGGTCTCCATTTTTCTCCCTGTAAAATGAGGGGAATGGTCAGTGCTGCTCAAACTTTCATGAATATATGAATCACTTGGGGATCTTGTTGATTTAGTGGGAGGATTAAGTTAGTTAATGTATATAAAGCTGTTAGAAGAATGGCTGGCTCATAACACTTGATAAATATCAGTTTTATTATTATTTAACATTACATACTGAGAATTTCCCCATGTCATTCAGAAACACTTCAGAAATATAACCTTATGTAGACTGAAATATCCTCTAATATGACTATCCCTATAATAATTTAATTATCCATTTTCTTACTTTTGTCTATTATAATGCTGTTCTGAAAATCTTTGTATGTGATTCCTGGCCCATAGACATAAATTTCCTACACATAATAGGAAGTAAATCTAACAGGTTTCACTAAGATCCAAACTACAAATCATTGGCAATGATCAAATTAACTTCATTTAAATTTAACAGACATGTGTCACACACCTCCTGTGGGTCAGGCACTGTGCTGGGTGTTGGGTACAGAGTGGTAAACAAGACAGGCATGAACCCTGTCCTCAAGGATCTTATAAGCTAGCAGCAAAGTCAGACATTAAAAATGTAATTACAGCAAAGCATGGTGAGTATTACGACAGGGAAAGTAGAGGGAGCACATAACAAGGGGGCCTAATTCAGGAGAAATTCAGGAGGAAGGGTTGTTTATGCTGAGTCTGGATGGTTAAGGGGGAGGTGTCCAGTGAAGGGGAAGGGTAAGAGGCTGAAAGAATGATAGGTACAGAGATAATTATTAATATTCTTCAGTTTATATTCTAATGGCTTGTTTATCTGGTAGTTGCTGTTTTAATTTTAGTCTGTTAGAACCTCAAAACTCCTCATTGAGCCTATCAAAACAATAAATTATACTTCTTTTGCTACTCCTCGAGACAAAGCCAGTGATAATTTAAATAACGGACTAAAAGTCCTTAATGGGGCAACTAAATAGATCAGGCAGTTAAATAGGTTAGAACCAAGTGTTGCCTGGGTCACTCTCTAATGGAATGATGATCATAATAGACACTAGTGGCAACATGTATGTGCCCTCAAAGCTATAAAGTAGTAATGCAATTTAATTTTAAAAGTAAAGAAATAACTATGATGGGAATGCCTATAAATAATAACTTATTGGGCTTTCACCTTAGAAAGTCAAGTAGCTTATTCAGACATGAGAATTTGTATCACACTTGATGATACTACTGTCATGTCTCCACAGTGATGTAGCATCAGGACTTTGAATATTCCTAGAAATCCATTCCTCATGTATTGGGGTAAATCCTAGCTGTTGATGATCTCAGTTTTATGTGATTTATGCTTCATAGTTATTTACTCTAATCAACTCGAGAGTTGAAGCAAAGTGACTGATACGTTTATACTTAATATTCACCAAAATTATAACAAACACAGATTTGGGATTCTCAGTGCATATGTATGCTGCTTTGATCGTGTATTTCTGGAATTCGGGAATATCCAAGGTTATGATTTGTTATTGATATTAGCCTGTGCTGGAAATGGAAGTGGGTAGAAGAGCTTGTTTCTATTTTCTCCTCATCCCAGGTCATTCATTTATTCATTCAAGAACCAAAGGCTGCTGTGGGGCACAACAGAGAGAAGGAGGCACAATCTTACTTTTATCTTCAAGTTGTAGAGATAAATATTCAGAGTATAATAAAGCTGGCTGGGCTTGAGTGGGGATTATTGATTGTGAGAGGAGGATACGAGTTTAAGTTGAAGGTAATGGCTCTGTCATTTATATCTAGCAAAAGTTCAAAGAATATTTGATAGATCCTCATGGTAGACATTTCTATCATCACCTGTGAGCAAATTAATATTAAATACATCCATGAGCTACCATAAGTACTTATTATTGGGCTAAAATAATCTTAATTTGTGTTCATTTTAATCATAATTCTTCATACAAATATTTTTCACTCTGAATTTATATCATATTATGAAATAGTAAAACCGCATGGATTTTGAAGTCACACCGACCTCAGTTCAAATCCTGGCTCTACCATTCATGAATTATATCATCATGAGGTAAATAAAAAATTCTGCAGTATCAGTTTCCTCATTTATAAAATGGATATGTGTGTGTATACATGCATATGAATGTCTATCTATCTACCTATCTACATTGATATAGGTAGATATTCTAAATTAGCAGTTAAACTGTTTGTAAATTAATGAAGTGTATTATTAGAGCAATTAGACTGCAATGTGTTATACAGAATATACAAGCTTGAAATTAGAAGTGTTTGAAATTGGTAAGTTAAAAAATCAGTAATGTGTTGGCTAAATTATAGTGATTTAATAATCAAGCCAAACTAAAAATTAACTGGTGCTGTAATGATTTATATAGAAGTATGAGGCCAAATCTAGCCAGCTTATTTTATTATATTCTCTCTCTCCCTTTGATATCTGAAAATGAAGTCCCTTTCTCTGGATCCATCCGTCTGTAATCAAGCTCCTGCCCCCAATTTATTCAGCCAACTTCCTGGATTACCAGCACAGTAAGGTAATAGTAAGGTATAGGCAGGCCAGTCATCTCTGTGTTTTAGGACCTTTGCTTATTCCCACCTTCATGCAGGTCTCTGTTTTCAGGGAGCTTATAATCTTGTGGAGAAGAAGGACATTAAAAAAAAGTAATTATCGAAGAGTGAGATGAGTGTTTTATGAAATTTATGGGGTGCCATAACAACAGAGAGCAGGGGAACCTAATCTGGCATTTCTGAGAAATGCCATTTATTTATTCAAGAAAATATTTGATGAACCCTTAGTATGAGCCAGACATGTGTTAGGCCTAGTTGGGAATTTAAAAGGAAACATAACAGACATAGCCTGTAAAAATGATGTTTAGGCTGGAACCTGAAGGATGAATAGGAAATAACTATGTGACAGGAGGTAGGAGAGGAAGTTGATTTTCAGGGGATACTGCAGGGCTGAGTGATGGTTTAATGTGGGGTAAGAACAACTGTGCTGAGTCCAAGCTAGCCCTGTGTTTCTGGGTAAATTGGGCAGCTGGGTAAATGGGAGTGCCATTTACTGAAATGATGAATTGCATGTTTAGGGAGTGAGCGGGTTGGAGATTCATTCATTTATTTATTCCACAGCTGTGGAAAGGAGTAGAAGAGAGAGTAGCCGCTGAAGGGAAGGGTTTTGTAAGGTGGAAGAGACTCAAGTATGATATAAATCTTGATGAAAAGAAGGTACCACTGAAGAGCAGGAAGTTTAAACCCCCAGAGAGAGGGAGTGGTAGCTGACATGGGATTCTCAAGAAGGTAGGCAGGAGAGCATGAGATCTGGGGCAAAGTGGAGGGATTACACTTAGATGGAAGGAGGGATACTTGAAGGACTAACAGAGGGATGGAAGAGTGGCTGCTACTTGGTGAGAATGGGAGGCCCTGGTAGTATTTTACCCACATACAGAATTGTTGCTGATGCATGAGGTGAGTAGCATCCCTACTGAGGCTACTGACCACCATGTGACAGAGACAGCAGTTACTCAACTGTGTCCCAAGAACCCAAGAGGATGGAACTATTCTTGAGTGTGCCTTTGCTTTGCTTGTAAAATATAGGTTGACCATCTGACAGGATCTGGCCTAATATCATGGAAAGAAAAATCTCTTCCATCCCATCATCTTGTATTGATTGTTATTTCGGGTCAACATATATTTTGCAACACTGCTCTTGCAAGGATTAGTATTACATGATTTAAAAAAAACTTTTATTAAGCAAAATACTTTTTACAGGATTTTTGTGTTAACTTTTGAAACTTATGACTAACTTGTTAGCTCTATTTATGATTCAGTCAAGGAGAATTTCACCAGTTCTCTCTAAAACTCACTCAAAAATGAATACAGCTTAGCAAAGTACAATAGATCCTTTTTTTTTTTCTTCAGAGGACTTACTTCAACAGGTGTAGGTAAGAAGAAATCTAAACTTAAATGTAAATGTGCCTTCAGGTCGGCACCAAAGTGTTCTGTGTTACCAAATATTTCAATTACTTTATCTGTTTTTTATATTTAATTTTGCCCTTTTAATGAATTTACCGAAATCAAATAATACCTTGCTGCTTACTCTACACGGGAAAATTACGATGGACTTTCTTTCCTATATAAATGAGGAAAAGCATGATATGAACCATTCACTGTCTAACAACTTTTGAAGATTCAACTCTAAGCTTAATTTCAACCAAACCACTTTGGGAGTTCAAGGCAGCTGTTCACACTGATGAACTGATCTTGCCAATCCATTTCTAGCCTTGAGTCAAGGTAGTCTGTTCACACAGAGGGAAGGGTAAAGATGAAAATTCATATGTAAAAGTATGATATCGCCTCCTTATTTTTCCCTGAAGAGAAGTTATTTCTTTTTTGTCACTTGGTACCAACTGTTGAATTAAATCACTTCGAGATAGATGGAAACTTTTTTAATGTGGTTGGCTTTAAAACTTGATATAAGAAGGGAACATGGAAAATGGTCACTTCCAAAGACCATCAAATCATTCTTTTAAGAGACTTTGTTACTATACCTTTCACTTTTTTGGGGTTTTTTTGGCTTCTCTGTGAGAAACTGTCCACACAGAACTCTTTTATCTAATGAAATGTGATTCATCAGGGAAAAGTTCTAGGGTATTGGTGATAGCATCTTTAAAGGATATGTTAGGACCTGCCCTCTGAAAGAAAGAACTGGAAGGAAGTGAACTGCTGAACTGCTTGTCTAAGCCGGAAGACTTGTATCAATCTCAGAGAGTTGTGTTGGTTCAGTGAAAGTATTATTCACAGGGAAGGAGATTGGAGGATCCAAAAATAGTTGACCCTTGACTTGTCATTGCTTTTTTTTTTTATTGTTAAGTGGAATTTATTTTTTAAATTTATTTATCTTATTGGAGTATAATTGCTTTACAAGTCATTGTCTTTTTAAGTCTGAAGTCACAGATACAAAATTGTATTAATTAGTGTATGGGGAAGACTTTTCTTCTTAACATTTAAAAAATTGTAGTCCTTATAGTTGTTTATAAGATTTCAAGACTCCTCCAAAGTGGAAATCTAAAAAAAATTGCATTATAAATTATTTGGAAGTTTCTCTTTGTAGAACTAAACCACATGTCAAACATTTCATATATCTTATAATTTAGGCACCTACTCAAAACTTTCTTCTCTTATGTTTGATTATAAAAGAGTCCTTGAATAAGAAAATGAAGACATTTGCTGGTTTTCCCTGGAGCTTTAATCAGTTGATATCTGACAGGTGCTTTTATTTTCCTGGCCTTGAAATCTTTCTGGATGGGATGTGGGAGAAATATTTGTGAATGCCCTCTTGGTTAGCAAATAAATCTTTACTCTTTTCATTTTCTTTTTTGTAGTCTTAGCTCATCATCCTCCCTTCAACACACACTCACATGCATGACTCCAAAGTTCTTGCTCCTTTCCCTCCATCAAGGGCAGAAAAAGGCTTTCAGAGTCGTCTGACTGATTTGCAGCCACCCATCCATGGCCTGGCTGAGGACACAACCTGAACGTCTTCAGGTTCCATAGCCTTTGCGTACAAATGAGGTCACATAGCATTGACACCTGGATTCTGCTGCCCACAGTATTTTACACTTGACTCATGTAGGGCCCAGCAAGGCTCCCCTACGCATTCCTGGCAGTTTCCTGGACTGTCTTGCATTTTACCAGATTGTGTCAGTGCCATCTGGGCTCGGCTCGCTCTGGGCCTCTAGGTGGTCAACTTGGGCACTTAGTATACTCACCTGGGCTCTGTCCAGTGCACTGCTGTTTCCTTCGCCATTCCTCTCTGCCAGGCATAGCCCTACCTTAGTTCAGAGGCTGTCTCTCAATTTTCTTTTGGCTTTTCCTTCTAATCCCATCTCTTCAGAGCAGATCAAAAATCTCAGTTAACAAGGTTGGGTGGAAAACCAGATGTCTCGGATTCCCTGCTTCTGTGCAGATCACAGGAACCTTTTCTTCCTTTTTAGTCTAATGTAAAAGCCCTCAGGCAGAGTAAACTCATGTAAAAGAGATTCCCAGAGGAGGTGTACCTTGATCCAGTAATGTCTCAGCCTCCAAGGATACAATGTGAATTGAAACAAAACAAACATTTCTTGAGCATCTGCTTTGTGCTCTGCCCTGTGCTAGGTACTTACCTTTGCTGTTTCATTTAATTCTTATAGTCCTCTGTATTATGCTGTTTATTATTATTCTCATTTTAGGGACGAGAAAACTGAGGCTCAGAGAAGGTAAGGAATTCACTTACCAAAGATCACAGAGCTGATAAGGGTGGAGTTAGGATCTGGTTCCAGGGTCCATGCTTACTATCTTATACATGGCCTCTGACTCTGGATAATAAGTTACTTTCATTACAGTAAAATTCACCTTAGCTTTTAAGAGGAAAAACTGCTCTAAAAAAAAGACAAACAGCTCAATTTTTCTGTAAACCTAAAACCGATCAAAATAAAGTCTATTAATTAAAAAAAAGATATAAACACTCTTGGCTAAAGCAGGTTAAGTGGTGTGTTTATACATCATCATTGTTATCACTATTATTTTAAAGATTCACAAGAATAAATGACATAATTCATGTGAAAGTACTTAGAAGGCACCACATTATGTGAAGATTATGATATGAGAATAAGAAATTACCTTTTTACATGGAATTTACCTTGCCCTAGTCTTGTAAATCGGTGGGATATTTGTATAGTATTGTGAATCATCACCTATTAGGTGAATCAACATAAACTCAGACTTTGCGGCTGCTGATACGACACTTTTCACCAGCAAGAAATTGTTTTAAAAGATTCTTTCCAAGGAACTTAATATTTTGTAGAAGATCTTTTAGTCTTGTTCCAGAAGCCAAAACCCTGAGTTGCTATTCTGTTGAATGAAATTTAATACAACAAAGTTAATCTTGCAATAGTTCCTGTAACTGTGACTTGGGAAAAGGAAGGGAGTGGAGCTTCGCAGACAGCCCTCAACCACAGAGAATGTGTGTGTGAGGGAGGGAGGTGGGAGGCTGTGCTGAAACAGAGGTCCGGGGAGGACTCCAGGAGGCCATCTCCAGCCAGACAGGGCTGCTCTCCTGAGAAGGCCCAACACGTGGGGACCCAATGTTGATAATTTGGTCCATTACTAGCTGATAGTTGTTAGAGAGGAAGTTGTTTCGCCTTTCTATGTGAAATATTCTAGTTTTACTTTCTGTTTAACTTCCGTTGAAATGAGGAGGGTCAAAGGGTATCATTACACTTTAGAGCTTCCAAGGGGCTTCCCAAAGCTGTCTCCTTTCTAATTCTTAAAACAAGGTAAGATATTAATTTGTTATTCATACATTTTTTCTGGCAGATAGGAACTATGATTTAAAGAATAAGTGACTCAGAGCAGCTGCTGGGACCGAGGCATCCGCAGCTGAATCCCTCCCTCCTGTAACCCAGAGCTCTTTCACAAATTTGGGAGTACTTCCTCTCCTCCTTGCACCCTTGGCTCAGTGGGTGCTAAAATACCATATTGAATGCAATTATAGAAAAGTGTTCATATTTTTCAGGTGGCATTTAAGAAAGATCGCTAACAAAAAGGAACACCAGAAAGCACTAAAAACGGCGTACCTTTCCAATCTCTCAACCTTCTACCAGTAGTGACCCCACTATTCTCCTAATCTACCAGTTCAAAAAGTCATCTTTGACTACATCCCCTCCTTGTTTTGCCCTGTATCACTGGTCCTAACTGGTGTCATGGAGAGAATGTGGCATGTATGAATGCTGCCATGGGCATTCAGTTCACTTATTACCAATATAGTGTGTACTATCCATGGTACTGTTACTATTTCATGCTTTTTTTTTTTTTTTTACTGCTTTTACAGCAAGGCAGACATAAATAGTATTAGAACAAATATGCCTGGCTTGGGAATTCCTTGACTATAAGGAAGAGTAGATGACAGATATTCTATGGAAATTAGAATTGATGGCATAGCTACAGATTTCCCTTCTTTGCAGAAAAACCAGTTTTGATCTCTAGCTTTGACATATCTGCAAAGATGGTGGAAATAAAATTACTTCTGACATCGTAGTTTTCCCTCACTAGTTTAGAGCCAACATAATAAGAGAAATGTTGAATGTCCAACCAAGTAGCAATTCAAATGAATCCCACAAGAACAGGAAACCAAGTGGAAATCCAAATATAAGCTGTACCCTAAATTTGCCATCAATAATCCCTGAAGTGAAAACAATAAAATTAGAATATTGTTTGGGTTGCCCTCCAACCTGATAACTGAACAAGAAATCAGCCTATTTTCATCATTTCCAGTTTAAGAGTTAATGAGGTGGAGAAAGTCCAACAGAAACTGGGCAGTGACGTTTGCTCCTTTGTCAATGACAAAATCATGTAGCAATTTCCTGGCCTGCAAAAACATCCCAATAAATCTCCTGTGTATACCATTAGGAAGAAGTTTTGTGGAACTGGGTAGACTTCAGAAGGCTGCTAACCTTGGGCAGCTGGGCTGTTATCCTGCTCTTATTGCTCAATGGAAAATTCAGTGGAATTGCTAAGTAACAGGAGACTAGGTTCAGGGCCGTAAATCTCCGACAGATGCTTGCTGACATCCACGGTGCTCTGCAGAGTGAGTTTACCAAGGTCATTCTTGCTGAGCTTCCTTTGAGTTGGAGGCTACAGCTTACTGTCAGGCCCAGAGCCAGGCTCTTAATCATCGAGGAAACCAGAAGGTGAGGGGTGGGGAGGCCATGAAAGTTACCCTTAGGCCTGGTCCCAGTGTCAAAGGGAGGCTGGGCAGGAGCCCCATACAGAATGGCATCCCCTTGGGAGCCTTCCTACTATAGCTGAGAGCCTTCCCTGCACCTGCTGCTTTAGTCTTATTATTCAGTCCTCTGGGGACTTCCCACCATTCATTGAATCAAGTGTAAACTTATGGCCACTGTCTTCAAAGTCTTCTCATTATGCTTTAAACATCTGGGCATATCTCCTAATGATTCTTAGATTTAGCCACAGTGGTCTTCTGATATCTTCATTTGGCTTTCTCCCTTATCCCTTTTAAAACTTAGTCATCCATTGATGAATGACTGAGTTCCCTTCCTTTGAATTTGTTGTGTGTGACAAAAATACCAAAGGGCAGGCAGGGTCTAAAGGCATATTTGGAAGCCCTTTGGAAGCAGCAGTGGGAAAGGGGATGAGAATCCAACCAAAGTAAGTAATCCAGCCAAGAGGAAGATTGGGCTCACTCTACCTGGGGAGGAAGGAAGGTGTCTTGCAACAGCTTCAGAGTTGCAATGGGAAGATTAGGGACTCTGGAGCCCTGGAGCCCTACATTTAAGGTTTATAAACACTAATGGGTTATTTTATTCATTCCTCACTGAAGTGTCATGAGATGGGCAAAGCAGGCATTATCATTCCCAGTTTTGAGGTGATAAACTCAGATCCTGAGTGATTATAAGACCTTGGTCAGTAAGTCTGAACCTGTCTTATAATCATCAATTATATCTATTTTATGCCAGGGGTCAGCAATTTCTTTTGTAAAGGCCCAGGTTAAAAATATTTTAGGCTTTGTGGGCCACATGGGCTCTGTCACAACCACTCAACTCTGCTGTTGTAGTATGGAAGCATCTATAGACATCCATAGACAATACACAAAATAATGGGCATGTTTGTGTTCCAGTCAAACCTTATTAACAGAAATAGGCTGCAGGTCAGATCTGCCCCATGGACTGTAGTTTGCAGATCCCTGTCTTACGCCATAAAGCTGTAATAGACCATATGCCAAGAGTAAGTATTCATAGACTATTAAATGCTTTCGTAAGTTTGAATTCTCAATATGTAGATATTAAGTAATAGAATGTAAAGGAATACAACTTAACCTCATGTGATTCAGATAACAAGGAAACAACACAGGGAAGCTAGTCAATGCGCAGGTTACTTAATAGTGAGGTAACAGGTACCCAGGAGATGCCCACAGCAGATAAGGGAAGTGGATGATGCTGATGAGTTGATTTTCCAGGTGCCTCTGCAGTGTGAGTGCCCTGGGAACCTCATGGATCTTTTCTCAGCTCTCTACCTTACTGGAGACTTGGTCGTGGCTTCTCTAAGCCCTACATTTTCTACTCTGAGCACTTCTCCCAGAAGGTGTCATCCCCCTTCTGATATGACAATTATCCTGGAACTTGCTTCCTGGAGAGAAAATGCAGGCTCTTCTCTGAGGTCAAGACCAGAAGCCTTGATGGGGAGAGGAGCTGGGAAACTTGATAGAAAAAGGTCTTTGCCTTTTTCTACCCACTTCTGGCGCTAGTTGGATGACCTTATTATTTGGTGACACTTTTCCTGCTCACCTGACTGGCTAGATCTGCCACTAAGGCTAGGAAGGAACAGAGGAGATACTCTCAGACTAGAACCCACTCTTTTAGCGTTGTAAATTTCTATGTGTACTCAGAAAAATGGACTTATAATTAGGCACCGTGAGTCTCAGATTCCTTCCATGGTCTTCAGTGTACATTTCCAGTCACATCTCATCCCTGTTGCTCCCTGCTGTTTCTGTTACCTAGGATGAGTTTCCTTTACCCCTTCCTCTCTACCTATCCAACTCCTGCCCCTCTTTAACGCCCAACTCATGACAGATTTGCTGCCTCCTTCATGGAGCTTTCTCTATTTAGTCTATATTGTCTATACCATTCCTTTAGCATTTTATTTTAAGTTGCTTTGTGATTGTGCATGTTAATTAATTTTTCATGTATATCTTGTTCTGCAATGAAAATTGAGCTACTTGGAGGCATTGGCTGGGTTTTGTCTGTATCTTCCAGCACAGTGCTAAGCTCATATTACAGACTCAGCAAACACCTGTCAGGTGGGATAAACCCACAACTGTGATCTTTCAATGGGCCTCTAACATGGAGGGTCTCCTCTCCCAGCCTCCTGAGTGTTAAAACTCTTATTTGTCTAGTCCTTTTGAGTTGTTATTGACACCTTCTCTCTCAGAACTTGACATAAGTTCCCTCAGGGGCAGGTCGGAAGGCATGAGTGACAGCACATGAGAAATGATCACTTTTCATTGACCCTCGCCTTGTCCAAGTCTAGTTAGTGCTCTGTGAATCCATGAGAACAGAGGCCGTGTCTCACCGTTGGACCATTTCTCACCATTATATTTCCTCCAGTTAGCAAGTGCCTGGCATGTGGTAGATGCTTAATAATTATTGGTGGAATGAATAATTATTGGTTAAATGAAAGAATGAATGAACAAATATTACCTTGATCTGGCTCTGGGTGATTTGCTTGCCCTGTGCGAAGGGGGCTGGTTTTCGAGAAGTGAGGAGGTAGACTTAGCTGTCTCTCCTTAGCAGAACATCTCAGCCCCTTGGCATTTTGCTCTCACATGAGGTCCATCAGACCACATGCAAGTAGAATGTTTGATGGCCAATCCCAACCTATCAGATGCCCATGGACCAGATCAGTGTTGTTCTCCCAGCACGTAATGAACAGAGATCCAGCAATTAAAGTTACTTTCTGAGGCTACACCTCCTAATATAACCCACTAGGGCTTGCTTCATAGCTCACTGTCATGTTCCCATCTTTATCCACTAGAAGTTTGGAAATTCTTCCACAGGGTGGGTGGGTCACACATGCAGTAAGTGTTCAATGGTGACCATTTGCTGTTTGATTATTAAGCAAAACCTGATTTAAGGGCCCAAATGATACATCAAGAGTCACTTAATTAATGGTAAAATATTTCCTTTTCCTGAATAACTCCTTACTTCAAGTATTTTCCTCTTTGGGGCATTATGTAATAATGCACTAGAGAAAAGGGTCGGTGTATTGATTTAATTGGCTCTTATGCATACTTACCACAAGGTGGCAGCATAACAGCCCCTACTTGCATATTAGGGTCATGGATATCTTTTAAACTGAGACAGTGAAAGGAGATTTATTTCCCCCTTAAGTTTCTAAAATCTAAAATCATATCCCTATGACCTAATTTTTAGTTAGGTAGATTTCATAATTAATCACATACTCACATAAGTCCAAGTACTCACACAATATTCTCACATACAACCTGTCGCATATGAGAGGCTGTATATTCTGTATATTCTGTCCAGCACTTAGCTAATCATGTGTGAATCATACGTATTAATAATGCAATCGCTTGTGTAAGTAGGCAAAGTCAATTAAAAAACTTGTCAATGGTACTTTTAAGGCAGTATACCAAGAGTAACCCATTTTAGGGGAGGTATTATTATTGCAGACAAGATGCCTCAGTGGTTCTTGATTGGGAGAGGGATGGTCTCTATAGAAGGAAGGTCTGTATGAGGCTGCGGGAGATGTGCATCGGGAAGTTGTCATCATCTCTTGGCTACAAACATTTACTGAGCACAAATTGTCCATTATTTCATTGCCTGTAAGGCTGGTCCTTGCCATATAAGAGCTTAAGATCCAGTGTTATAAACAACAGGAAAAACCCAGCAAACATGTGACAAGACAAATACCATAACCATTATTTGAGAGGAAAGAGGGAAGCAAAGAAGGAAGAAACATTGATGTTTTATGTTTTTCCAGAGGATAAAGAGAAGATAGTAGAAACAAACAGTATGGAATGGTCAAAATATCATGGGAATAATAAGAAGGAGACCCAGTCTTGTCTTGGCTCTGCCCCTCACCATTCTTGGCCATGTCAGTTTCCTCATGTGCAGAAGGAAGCATTCAGACTTGGATCTTGGAAGCATTACAGGAATATAGTTTGTCAACAGTTGTTGTTAGTGGGTACTCTTCAAAAAGGATTTGTGTTGAAGTAAGTTTGAGGAAAGCAAATTATTATAGTGCATCTCATCCTTTTGCCCACCCCCTAAGAGAGTCACATGTGTGTTAGCATATTAAAGGTCTGGAGTGAGGAAACTGGCTTAGCTTTGGTTAACCTGTCATTTCAAAGTTAATTTAACCATTGAACACAATTCTTCCCTTCACTTCACCCAAGAAACAGCAGTTAACATTGCATAGAATATTAATGATCTTTGGTAGATAGTTTGGGAACCACTGAATTAAGAAGTCTTTAAAGGCTGTCCAGCTCTAGAATCTGGATCAGAAGCTCCAGGAGGGCAGGGAACCAAGTCTGACTTATTTACTCCTTAGCCTTAATGCTTGGCATAAGTGACCAATAATATTTGCAAAATCAATGAATGAACTGTGGCAATATAGATTTTTCCCCTCCCTCTTCTTCTAGGAAGCATGGGCTATGTCCATCGCCCTTCTGAAGTTATGTACATATCAAATTAGAGCAACTTCAGCTAGGGAAAGGAGACAAAGACTTTTTTTAGTCTAAAAACACAAGGGAATTATGCTGAGTCTTTCTTGGAGATGTAAAAGCGTGATTGTCTTGAAGATATTTGACCCTGATAGGATTGGTTTTCCATTTCTTCCTCTGTTTTCATGAGTGGTAGTCTTATCTAGATCCAACTAGAAAAAAATAAAATCAGATGGAAGGAAACGACTGACAACCCCATTCTGAAGATCAAAGTGAAGAAAAGATTCCCAGGATGGGGGGAGAATTTTAAGAGACTGAGAGGCTCCTGGCAGTGGAGGATAAAGGAAGAGAGATTCTGTAGAAGGGGGAAGCTCCCTGAAGGATGGGGACATGGTGATCAAATGTTTGGCCCCCAAAATTAAGAAAGAAGTTTGAGAAGCTGGTAGAATGAGCTGAATAAGATAGAGGAACCACTCCACAGGCTAGTGAAGCTCTATGGATTACAATGGGTATCTTGAGTCAGAAGTAAGGAACTCCTCTGTGATTCTACCGGATTCTGTATATGTGTGTGTTCAGTTAAAAGTTAAACATTTCTCAGGGACTAGACCATTATACTATTAAAAGCATAATGAGGGAAGGGACAAAGTGCTAAAAAACAAAGTCTACTGATAGGAAAAGTAATGTAGGGTGAGATTTCAGGCTGTACCAAACCAAAGGTATCTACTGCCTCCTATGAACTCCTTTGGTTAAGACAAACTCTGAAAAGTGCCTGTTAAAATGCAATTTGTGACCAGAGGAGAAATAACACGTTGATTCATTAGTGATCATATTCACATTGCAGAGAACAGAGTCCTAGGAAACAAAGCACAGGGCAGGTAAATTTTCTTGGGGAAAAAGAAGCTCTAAGTATGGCCAGTGCTGCAGGATTGTACTGCAGAGTTCCTGGGAGTCAGGAGTCAAGGTGTCAAAGGTTGGGGGGACTCCAGATATAAGATGTGGGAGACATCAAAAGTATGTTTCATCTACTTTTGCAATTTTGTTCAGAGAAGACATAAAAAGAGACAATATCAGGTAGAAAACAAAAGGTCTTAGAAGACAGCCCAGGCCTCCTTATTTCTGCTTTATATCAACTGTCTTGATCCTTATTAAGTAACTTATCTCTAATAATAAAGTATCAATGTTTATAATCATTAAATATTCATACACATATTTGTGTCATATTTATGTTATCTATACAAATATATTTGTAATTATTTTTTCAAGTAAATTAAATAAAATTCAAGGTTTAAGGTTATTCTTATAATTCTTCATTCTTCCTCACTTTTATTCGACCGTGATTTCTTAATAAGGAGAAAAAGGAGCAGGGTAGCAGTTGGCATTCTGGAGTTGCATATAACTTGTAGCTTGTAATATTTCCATCAAAAACTAGTGGACTCTGTCTGGTATTGAATTGGAGTTAGTAACTGTAGTGATAAATCACTCTATGGCTTTACTTCCCCTCCAAATTAGTTTGAGTTTCATTACCACATAGGTCCTCTATGGAGGTATGTCATGTGTGTGAATGCCACTTAGCACCTAGGACCTATAATACTGCAAGAAGGCTGACTCTGTAGACTGAGTTCATCTTTCCAGCATTCAGGTAGAACAACACTGCAAACTTAAAGTGGGACAAATCCTTTAGTCATGTGGATGCCATTTTTAAAGCAACACAGGTTTGTAAGAGTATTAACAAAATTTCCCATCTATTTAGACACAATTCAGTTTTACGTGCTTGTTTCACACAGTTTGTGCTATTTTTCCTAAGTTTCTTCAACCTAGGAAAGTAAATATTAAAAAAACCCTAAACCAGACATGCATATAGTACTTGGTATGTGGTGATTCCCATTAAAGAAAGATAAACTAACAGGTTTCGAGCCACAGACAGAATATTAAACAAGTATGTATTATAATGTCAAGGTGAACTGTTAATTCTGATCCAGTAGGAAATGATGCTCCTCATTTTATTGATTTATTATTTATTTTATTTATTAACTGCTTATTGCAGTTTGCTTTTAGGCAGAAAAAGACTATTAGTTTTAGGGAAAGGACATGATTTATACTACTGCCCTTTGTTACCCTGAAGAGTTAAATGTTATGTCAACTTTTCAACACTCGAAGCAGAAAGAAATTCAAGCATGAAATTAATTTACCTTAAGGAGAACTAATAGCTTCTTCAGGTTCTGATGTCACCATCCTCCTTAGCAAAACAACCAAAGAGCAAGAAGTACCCATACGCTGGCTTGTTGAAATGTTCCAACTACATTTTCGGCTTTTCAGATGATAGATATGTACCATTTTATGCAAAGAAATGTCGCTCGGCTTGGAAGTTTCAGGTTCCAATAGAAGTCCCCACGAGATTTTATGTGATTTAGACACATAGATAAGAATCTTGTGCAGGCTATGCAAGAGGACACAAGGTGGGGACAGGACCCACTCTGTATGTGTGGTGACAGAAAATAGTCTCCAAAGATATCCTTGCCCTAATCCTCAGACCTGTGAATATGTTACAATACATGGGAAAAGGGACTTTGCAAATGTGATTAAATTAAGGATCTTGCGATGGGGAGATTATCCTGGTGGGCCCCACATAGTCACGGGGTCCTTATAAGTGGGAGGCAAAGGATCAAAGTCAGGAAAAGGAAGGTGACAAGGGAAGCAGAGGTTGGACTCTCAAGGGAAGCATATGGACTATGGAAGAAGAGGCCATGAGGAAAGGAATATAGTGGCCCCCAGGAGCTGGAAAAGGCAGGAAATGACTCTCTCCTGGGGCCTCTGGAAGGAATGTAGCCTTGCTTTTAGCCCAGTGAGACCTGTTTCAGACTTTTCTGACTCTCAGAACTGTGAGATGATAAACTTGTATTGTTTTAAGCTACTAAGTTTATGGTGATTTGTTACAACAGCCGTAGGAAATGGAAACCCATGTGACCCAAAGCTCCTTTTTTTCTTTGAAGAAAACTCCTGAGAAGTAACATGGTGAAGGAGAAAGAGAAGCTGGAGTTCAACAGATCATTGTCCAAATCCTGATTTTGCCACTTCCTGTGTGACCTTAAATAAGCTATTTAACATCTGTGACCCACAAGTTTTTCTCCAGGAAAAGGGGTCATAATGGGAGTTAAATATAATAAGATATGTAAAAAGCCCAGAGTAATACCTAGATGATTACCTTCAAGATAGATCTCCAAGAAATGTCCCCCCCCGCAACTCTCCACCAGATCACTGAAGATTTATTGCACAAAAATGGTCCGCTTGGCAATTTCCACCCTGTGTTAGGAGCCCCCCAGAGCCCTGGGAAGTTACTGACCCTGGCTTCTCAGTGTGAGTCAAGGCAAAAAGGCTTCCTTGGAGATTGGGTCCAAACCAGAAAGCTCAGAGGAGCTGGGGTGAGGGTTTGGCATTCTCTTATGAACTTCTGACCTGTCCTGCCTCACTCGTCTATCTGCGACCCAGGGACAGCACCGTCTTACCCCCAGCGGCACTGTGTTGATTCACGAAGAGGTGCAAAGCCCATGTGTTCACAATTGGGGCATGACTGCACTCACCTGCAGCTGCCTGGGTCTGGAGACTGAATCCTGGGCTGTGGGTTCAGTGACTCAGGCAGCACAAGCCATTGCCTGCTTGCGGTCCAGGCTGCCTGGCACGTTCAGTGTTAGCAAACTAGGGGCCCCCATTTCCAGGCGTGGGCTCGGGTGCCCTGGAGAATGTGAACTGCTTTATGAAGCCACTTTCACTAGAGAATATGGAGCGATCCCAGAAAGGCAATATTTGGTTGGAAGAAAAACAAATTTGTAAGGATCACACATAGGAAATGAAGGTCGTTTCTTATCCTCATACTTGAAGTCTCACTATCCAAGGTGAGACGTAAAAGGACAAATCTTTGCTGCTAAACGTCTTCAGGAGATGCCTTAAAGTCTGTCCCTTTCTGATATGTGGAATTTGAAGACAATTGGTCTCTGTCTATGTTATCTTCTCTAATCTTAAAAAAAAATTTTTAAAGTCATTTTTAGTAGATACAAAGAACACAATTCAGTGCCTTTATCAAATCCACAATAAAGTTAATTTGATCTGCATTTAATAATCTGCATGATTGTGATTGTTCCACATGATAATTAGGCATAAATGGTGAGCAGTTCATATAAATTCCTGTAATTCTTATCACTTGTATACTACCAAAGCATCTTTTTATGATTTTTTAAATTTTTAATTCCTTAGCTTGGAGTGGCCTATAAAGTACCATTGTTGCAGTTTAAATTTCATCAAGCACAGTGTGTATGCTCTGGTCCTCCAAGAAGCATATGCCAAGGTGGGATTAGATGTGCTGGAGATTTACTGGGGGAAATGGCTGTGAAGCGTAAGGGGCAGGGGCAGGGGCAGGCCCGGGGAGCCTTCAGACCAAGATGCACCCTGACACCTGTGAAGGGCAGGGGGTGAGACAGAAGGTTGGGTGGGAAGAATCGCTGACTGCACAGCAGTTTCAAGAAAGATGTAGCTAGGCTGGTGGGGGTTGGGGTGGGATTGAGGAGCCCAAGGCACCTGTTAAGAGGAGTCCCAACTCTCACAGGAACAGGCCTGCACTAGTGCCCCACTTTTGGGTCATTGGCTGGGAGCAGCCGGCTGGAAGCATGGCCTAGGCTTGACCACCGTGGTGGATCCAACTGGGCCATCAGTTAGCTATGCCCCCGTAGCAGGAGAGCTGAGGCAGGCATTTTCATGGTCCCACCGTACACACTTATGCATATTAAAAGGCACGGATAGGGAATTCCCTGGCAGTCCAGTAGTTAGGACTTGGTGCTTTCAATGCCGTGGTCCCTGGATCCATCCCTGGTCGGGGAAGTAGGATCCTGCAAGCTGCATGGAGTGGCCCCAAAATATAAAAATATGAAAAAAAAAAAAAAAGCACAGATGTGTGTGTGTGTGTGTGTGTGTGTGTGTTAACTGCAGGCCGTCAATTCCTGGGATCCCCTATTCCCATACCCTTTGCCAATTTCTCACATCTGAGATGCTCTCTGTCACCATTCAGGGTTTTCCCATCAGAATTGGTCCTGGGCTGTGGATTCTGCTTCTTTCTGTCTCCAGAGAAAAAGCAAGACCCTGATGTGCTGGTTCTGTAAGGATTTCCAGGACAAGGGCATGGTTTTCCTATGTGAGGAAAGGGAAGAAGGGTTGAGAGAGCACACTGGATTCTTGGCCTTCGGGAGTCTTGGGTTAGAGAGAGGGATTTTGTAGACTCAGAATCTGTGTTGGGAGTGAGAGCTGTGGTTGGAAGAGGCAGATGGAGCATTTGCCAGAACCAGGCTACCAACAGTCACAGAGGGTGGGCTTGTCATTCTAGAGGGAATATGGGGAAACTGAGAGGGGGATGTCAGGTCCATCTGTCCTGATTCCTGCCAGGCACCCTTACACGACCAGGCATACTCCCCTGAAGGTAGCTTGTTTTACCAGCCTGTTACCAAATAACTCCTCACCTGCCAGCTTATGCCTAAAACTCCTTTAGCTGCTATAGAGCCTTTTATGCCATAATTAGAAAAGTTTTAAAGCAGTCCTGTAGTTTACTACACTACAGTTGATTGCCTCCTAGCTAGGTGTGTCTGTCCCTCTTTAGACTAGGAGTTATTTTGGTTCAGAGACTGTGTCTTTTCCTCATTCAGTTTCCAGCACTTACAAAATGTCTGGTACAAAATTGATTCTCAATAACGTTTTTGTTGAATTGAATGGAATCGAATAGATGCAGATACTTCTGGGAGAAGTACCATAGCAACAAAGATGGAATCACGTCAAAGTGGATATATACCTGGGAGTGCAATACTTTGAATTCAAGTCTCAATTCCAGGACACTCTACCTCTAAGACTGTATATGAATGTTTTATCCTTTCTGCATTTTAATTTCCTACTTACAAAATGAGACCAAAGTAACTTTCCCTAATGAACTCAGTATTCCTGTGAGTATCAAATGATAAAGGACTTTGAAATATAAAAGTGATGGATAAAGTTATATATTTTTTTCTTGTTTTGTGGGGTACTTAGGATTTAGTTTACAGGTAGCCAGTGCTTGGAGCCAGGAGAGCATATGGAGAGAGGGGTTTTAAGGATACTCAAATCTGCCTGGGCATGGAGGTATTTTAGGCCATGAAGCATTGTAATTGCCAGTTCCAGGAAATTCTAGATTAAAAAAAACCCTGTAACTTTATTATACAAAACATGAAGTAATCCGTGGCTCACAACTAAATAGGCAATCCCCCTGGTAGCTTTTATGCTTTCTATAAACAGGAATAAATGCTATTGACTCAATATACTTGCTTTAATAATAAATCCTATAAACAACATAGCCACCCTTTTATTGCTGGAGAATGGTGTTTGACTAAAGAAACCTACTATTGTTTAGCTCTTTATGGTTTACCAAATGTTTTAATGTACATTACCGTTTTGATTCGTCATAATTACTCTGAAAAAGGAAAATAATAGTTTTCATGACATGTCACCACTTAGTAGTTCAGAGCTGTTAAAGGAATTTTACAAGAAAAAAATCAGGTGGTGGTTAAAAGCTTGGGGTCAGATAGACCTGGTTTAATCCAGGGTTTTGCAACGTGCTAGCTGTGTGACCTTGGAAAGTAAATAACTTATCTCAGGCCCAGTTTCCTGTTCTGCAAAATGGAGGCTTAACTATAACTCAAATATTTTCTAGGTAAATGCAATAGCTCCGCATTTGGATTTCAAAGAGGGAAAAGGATCTTGATTTTGGGATGAGCCCCAAAGACTTTCCCAAGTAGTAGTGCTGACATTAGATTAGCTGACGGGAGGCATGTGAATTCTTAGCACAGAGACTGTCACATACTACATTCAATAAATATTCAATATTAGCTTTACAAATAGTTTACAAAGTGTTTTCACATACTTCACTCACTCCTCCCAATAACCTCATAAAGCTTCTCTTTACAAATGAAGAAACTAACACTCAGGGAGCTTATCTTTGTCCCCGGTTACATACCAGCCAAGTGTCAGAGCCGGATCTTACACCCGGCTCAGCTAGTCCTCTAGCTGTGACCACTGCCTGTCTCAGTCAGGACAACTCATCACCAGCTGTGGTTGTTAAGAAAAAGTAGATGATGGGGGTGGGGGAGGGGTATCCAGCTGCATGGATAACCTACTGAAGAATGAGAGGATCCTTTGCCAAAGGATGAATGAAGTTAGATGGAAAAGACTCCAGTTTCTGTTTTCTCTTTTCTTCAGCGTCAATGAGCAGACCTATGACGTGAGAGTATTTCTAAGACCTTTGTAAATTCTTAGTAACCCTGGTATTTGATCGTTTGTGGCATGTATGAGAATTTAGAGAAAATGGATCCTGTTGGTTAGTTGACATTTTGAGTAGCATTTAATTACATTTATTTTCTGTCATAGAAGTTATATTATTACTAAAAATTTGAAAAATGATACAGGACCTCTAATATAGGTAACAATATAAGTGGTTTTCTTTGCTAGACACAATCTCTGTTATCATCTCAATGTCTTTGAACATTCTTTTCCTTTTCTTACTGTGTGCAATTCTATCATGGTTTGAAACCCAGCTTTACACATTTTGGAGGTGTTTTTGTAGAGCAGTGAGAGGAAGATTATCTTTGTTAGTTTGGAAGGAGTTTTGAGGGTCATGTTAACATACTGATATGTGCAAATATACAGGGCAAGTTAATTCAGGTGTGGGAGGCTCGTAGTGCAATCAGAACACGGGCAAAGGAGGCTGCCATGAGGAGAGGAGCAGTGGAAGGGGCTCCCTTGGAGTGCGACTCAGGATCACTGGGAAAGTGATCACACTGTACCCAAATGGGGTGATAATGTGGTGAGGCAAGAAACCACAGTGGTGACTACACAGTAAGATTGGGTAGGTGAGGTGAAGAGAAAGAATATGAGAACAAAGAAGTTGTAGAATTTACTCTGGTTCCCTAAAGAGAAAAAGATGCGAGATAATCCTTTAAGTCGAGGAAAACCATAGAAGATAGTCAGGTAAGACCTATTATTAGAGAGGAAAAGAAAGTAGGTGTGGTCATTCGTTTACTGCCCCACTCACCTCATTCATTCATTCTTTCCTTCACCTGCTCAGAAAGAATGTTTAAATACTTGCTGTAGACTCAGCATATCCCCAGATGCTTCTTTTTGGGAGGAAATGATGACACAGTCCCCATCTGCATGGGAGACATTACAAGCCCACTCAGTGATTGGAGAGCACATAGACAGCAGCCTGTATATAAATTCAGAAAAACCTGGTGTCATCTGTGCTGAGGACCCATAAAGTCAAAGGAAGGATGACAGTCAGGGGAAGGTAAACTTCAAATATGCTTACAATTTGCCTAAGGTGTCCGTGTGTAGAACTCTCATAAATTTAATGTTCAGGAAAACACCTGGTCCACAACCTTGGGAAGGGAGTCTCGTTAGCATCCTTCAGTGATGCCTACATGAGAGAGTCAATTGAGTTTCGTCCTTGCCTGGACTCAGTGGTAACTTGTGATGGAATACATCTATGTGTAGACAGTTCTGGCAAACCTAACTTCACCAAAGGAAGGACCCTCATTCCTTGCTGAAAAGACCTGCTAACTATGACTTAATGATGTACCGCTAGCAGGAGGCCAGAAGTCTTTATGATACCTGGACTAGGCACTAGGAGCTCAGAACTTTGAGGGCCATAGGGAGCTCCCCATGTTTGACTTCAGCAGCAGAGGTAGTTATCTATGTTTCATCTGTAAGGTCCTTTGTCAACATGAGGTTATGGTGTGGCGGAGAAGTCAATATGCCCAGAACTGTGCATTGTTCAATTCAATAAACACCTAATGGATTGAATAGAGGCCGAATAGAAGAGCTTCCAGGTGTCTTTTCCTCTCCAAATGACTTTTTCTCTGCCTAGCAACTGAATACTTGAGTTGACATCACGCCAGTGTTTAACTGTTAGTCATATATTTTCTAGATAAGTGACACTAGCTCCCCCTTTGGATTTCAAAAATGGAAAAGGATCTTGAAATCAGGATGAGACCCTGAGGACCTTCTTAAGTAGTGCTGACAGGTCTCCGGATGGGTTAGGGATATTCTTGATATTAGGAACTGAGCAGTCTAGCCCCACAAGTGTGCGCACGCACTACCAAATCTTATGAGGCCATTTGGTAACAATATATTTTGTTACGTTTTTAAGATGTCTTCTTGGGTGGCCAGAATATTAGCCATCAGCCTGGGACTGGGTGGTTAAAAACTCCATGGCTTTCATATTAAAACAGAAATTGAAGTCAGAACAGGATCTATTTCCTGTAGTCCTATTCCCTCCGCCTGTCTCCTGCTTACCTATTTCCATTGTACTCATAGCCACTAGTCCTACTTACGTCATGTCTTAAAGGCCAGTGAGATTTGAAGGTCTGTGCCAGGAGCTTATGTTAGATTTGGATCTTCTTACAAATAAGGACACTATGTCTGGGTCTGCAATGCTCTTTTTAGGATTCTGGGGAAGAAAGGAGCAATGCTGCTATGAAGATTATCCAGCTCCCTTCCCCACTTACCTACAAGTCCCTACATAGTGACCAAATGATCTGCAAGTGAGCTATGAAGAGACCTGCCCTGTTAGAGGTTTTAAATTATGTATAAGGATATTTTGCAAGAGCAGCAGAACAGAACAAGTTCAAAAGGACAGAGGAAACATGCTCCAAATCTGTGGCAAACAGGATTTCATTGAAATTTACAGGATTCCTTGGATGTGTCTTTGATTCATGCACTGATTTCCCAACACTTTGAAACTATTTCAAGCAGTGTTTAAAGAAACAAAAACTTTTCTCTGTAATAAAAAATAAGTTACTCTATTTTATAGACAAACTGAAAATTGACTATTGTTTGAGTGCTTTTTTTTTTTCAAATGGGGGGAATGGTTAAAAGAAACTTCATCTTTTTCTCCCTCTCTTTCTCTCTCTGCCACTCCCCTCTATTTTAACTGAAAATGAAAAACACACCATGTGATTTAGCCAAAGGAAGTTTAGGATGAGTCTTTGGGGAGAGGAAGTAGTGCAACCGGTTATCATGTTAATCTTCCATTATATGAGTCAGGCTCAGAACCAGATTTGCTGCTTATACCAAAGAACAGAATGTGAATGGTTAAAAAAGGTCCCTCCATTCTTCAGATCTGGTGCCTATAGGTCAGCTTAATATGTTTTCTAGCATCCTTGTCCTGCACACATACTAAAAACCTAAAGTGACTGGAGATAAAAGTCAGATTATTAAATATGAAATGCCTCCTCCTTTTTTCCCCCTTCAGTAAATGTCTCTGTGTAGTTAATTATGAACATAAGCCACCTCAAAATTATACTTCTATGTCAATGTTTCTGGACAGTTCTCTCCTCTTGGTCTCTGGCTCAACTTTCCTATCTGTTAATGTGAACAATAAAAGGCCCTGAAGGGGCATTAAGAATACAATATAACGATGATTTTAGTGTGGCATGGAAGTCAGGATGTGGGTTAAGTTGGGGGAAAGGTGCCTCCCATTGTTCATTTGATTCTAGGCTTAGTTATTGGTTTTACTGTCTTTGAAATTCCTCTTTTCATCAGACCTCAGTTTCTGTATTTGAGTTGAGTTCAATAATTTAGCTTAGCGATGATAATGTAAGTGTACCTTATTTTATTGTTGACTTATCCTAACACGAAAGGGATGATTTTAAGAATAGAATGAATGTGGAACACCAGGAGAGGGTGTGGCATCTATTTTGTCTCTCCCAGTAGCCCGCTGTGAGTTTTTCAGTAGGTCCCTCAATGGTTCTAGGTCGGTTTCCTCAAATATGACACGATAAGGTTGTAGCAAATGACCTCTAAGGTCCCTGAAAGATGAAAATGAATCGCATTATTGTCTTCCAGCTTCTGATTCACTAGAGCTTCACTCTTTGATTCACTCAGTAGTTATTTACTAAATGTCCGCTATGTGTCAGGCCTGTTCTAGTTGGTGGGGATTCAGGAGTGAACACTAATGACAAAATTCCTTTCTTAGAGAGCTCATATAGACAGACAATGAGCGTATGAACAAATACATGTATTGTCAATGGTAAGAGACGTTATGAGGAAAAATAGAGCACAACACGTGAATAGAGACGGTACTCGTGGGGGGCAGTAGAGTTCTCTTATACAGGGTGGTCAGGGAAGTTCTCTTTTATAAGGTGACATTTGGACAAGATCCTTAAGAAAGTGAGAGAGCATGGCCGGCAGAGATCGGGAGGAAGAACAATCTAGGTGGAAAGAACAGCAAATGCAAAAGCCCTAAGGTGGGAATATGTTTTATTTGTTCAAGGATGAGCAGAGATGCCAGTGGTTGGGTCAGAGTGAGTAAGGAGAAGAGTGACAGACGATGAGCTTGGGGAAGCATGGTGAGCAGGGCAGATCAGGGCAGTTACTGAAAGACTTCTGACTTTTTCTCTGAGTGGCATGGGAAGCCATTGAAGGGTTTGGAGCAGAGGGGTGATATGATTCGATATACTTTTTTGGCTGCTATGTTGAGAACAGACTTAGGGGAGTAAGGGCAAAAGCAGTGAGACTAGTTAAGAGGCTACAGCAACAATTCAGACCAGAGATGATGGTGACTTGGGTTAGGGGTAGTGATGGAAACGGTGAGAAGTGGTCAGATTCTGGGTATTTTTAAAATGTAGTGTCAACAGAATTTACTGATGGATTAAAATGTAGTGTGAGAAAAAGAGAGGTGTTGGGGATGGCTCTCATATTTTTGTGTTTGGCAACTGAAATGTTGGGGTTGCTATTTTCTGAGATGCAGATGACTACAGAAGGAGCAAGAAAATCAAGAGTTTGGCTTTAGGCATATTAAGTTTGAGACGCCTAATAAACATCCAAGTGGAGATGTCAAGATGGTAGTTAGATATTTGAATCTGGAATTCAGGCTGGAGATAATAGATGTATATAATCTCTCTCTATATATATTTATATATCATATGTATATTATATATAAATATTTGGGAATTTCCATTGTATTGATATTATTTAAAGCCACGGGTCTGGATGAGATCACATAGGGCCCAGGCCAATCGTTTTTAACCTTGGCTGTACATTAGAATCACTGTGAGAGCTCGTACATGTATGGATGACGGGGCCTCATCCTAGACCAACTCTGGTCTAGAGTATAACGCTGGGGGTCTGCCCCGGCACTGGGAGTATTTAAAAGCTCTCCAAGTTATTCTAACATAAACCAGGGTTGAAAACCACTGACCTTGAGAGTGAGTGTGGATGCAGAAAGGAAGAGACCTGCTTCCTGCTCCCCTACAGTGTTTAGAGATCAGGAAGTTGGGAGGAACCAGCAAAAGAGACTGAGTAGGAGCTGACAGGGAGGTAAAGGATGTTGTGTCCTGGAAGTCAAATGAAGAAACTGGCTCAAGAAGGAGACAGTGATCAACTGTGGAATGTGCTGCTCAGAGATTAAGATAAAGAATGAGCAGGGATCACTGGATTAGGTAACGTGGAGGTCTCTGGTGACCAACTGGTGATGTGATAGGAGTGAGGCCTGATTCTCTTATTCTAGAGGGAATTGGAGGAGTGGAGTTGGAAGCAGTGAATAGGGGTACAGAGGAATGAGGTGGAAGCTGGAGGGGGACTGAAGGGTAAAGGGAGAGTTTTTTAAGAAGAGGCACATTACAGCATGTTTGAAGGTGATCGTAGGAAGGAGAAAAGCTGATGGTGCTGGACAGAGAGGCGACAGTTGTAAGAGTGAAGTCCCTGAGAAGTCCTGGGTGGGGGTGGGATCCAGGGCACAAGTGAAGGGGCCGGTCTTAGATCAGGTCATTCTTTTGGCAGCAAAGAAGGCGGAGTATGTGTATACAAACGTGGATACACTGGTAGATTTGGTACTGGGAATGTGTAGAAGTTAATTTTATTCTCAGTGTTGGAAATTTTGTATTTGGAGATTTGGAACATACTAGATTAGTAAAGTACATAATCTTGAGACTATGCATGCTTGTAGCCTTCAGAGGCGTACAAATAGATGTCAGAGAAACAGAAAGTAAAAAGACACTATATTAATGTAGCCAACTATCTTATAGACATTTAAAATTATGTTTTAGAAGAATATTCATTAAGTGGGAAATGTTTTTAGCATAGTGTTAAGTGAAAAAGGTATGAATAGTATGCTCCAAATTAAAAAAAAGTATGAATGGTATGCTCCAAATTAAAAAAAAATACTTATGTGTATTTATACATATAACAAGACAGCAAAATCTTATCAGTTCCATCTGGATGGTGAGACTATAGTTAACTTTTATTTGTACTTTTCAATACATTATTAACTTTATATAAAAATTACGTGTTTAGAAAAAACAAATAATACAAAGTAGAATGTACTTAAAATTAAAATAGAAAAAATACAAAAATAGGACTATATTTTCCATTTCACAGTCGTTCACAATGGAAGTATAAATTTATAGAATTTGATTCTACAGATTGGATTAAGGTTTATAATAAACTCACAGCTCAGAGGAAATATACTCATAGGTTCTGGTTTGGGTTATTCATGGAAAATATTTGATGACTAAATTAGTACACAGCTCAGTTATCTTGCATCTCAGAAAGGAATTGTAATTAAATCTACCATAAATCAAACTCTGGATTGTAATCGGGGATTCAATTTTTTAAAAGTTTTGTTTGTTGATATAAAATGTTCAGTGTAATTGTTACTTTTGCCAACCAAGGGCGTTTCTATTTCCTCCTCTTCCTAAGGTTTTGAGATTTTTCTGAGATTCTCTCTGCTGTCCTTATTTTAGCACTGACTGTGGCATGACTTCTGGAGTAATTAGGTGATCACAATTAAGAGGCAGAACTTCTCAATGCCATAATCTTTGGTAGTAAAATGGCACTAGCACTCCAAACTGAGCTCCCATGTTTATGCCATTGTAATGTATCCATCATTAGCTGGTTGTCGGATGTCACCAGCTTTTGGTGGCCTGATGCTTATAAGCAATGAACAGTCCTTCTACGCAGATAGCAGTCTAACTGAGTCTACAATAGAATCCCAATGAAGTTACAAGAATGTGCCATAGAGATGAGGACGACTACGTGGACAGAAAAGCCTTTGGAGAACTGACTGGAGATAAAACATGATGTTTGATTGGCATGGGATAAAGACAGAGAGAAGGAAGGATAATGGTGACCTCCAGTAAAATGAGTTATGTTCTTTATCCCTTCTAGATTCAAAAAGGGTTACAGACCTGCTATCACAAATGGAAAACTTTCAGGTAAACAGACAACAGTTATGACACGGTGCCATAGATCCTTCAAACATGGCACCTGTAATAACTCATAGACTGAGGGTCTAGAGACTGACTTGCCATCAGGGAGCTAGCATTTTATGGATGACATCAAACAGGACAGCAGGGCATTTCCAATGCCTGAATCAAGAATCAGCATGCACCTCCAAGAGAGAGATAAGTTCTTCTTTGGGTTTTTCTCACAGAGATCACTTAGAAAAATCAGTGTGACTTTAATGTTGGCTACGTGGGTACCATATAATACATTGTAATACATATGTATGTATTCTGTTATATAATATAGTCTTACACAAGAATATAGAATATATTCTTACAGAATTCTGTAAGTTTAGAGTATTGAGCAGAAGTGTTGAGTCTTGGAGACGTGCTATCAGAGGATAAATATTACTTGCGAATTAAAAGGCACTGGAGCAGTGAGCTCTGTCCTTAGTGCCATCATCAAAGCTGATTGCGGTGTATTGCTGCCAGCAGGCCTCTCCACACCAGCAGGTGCCAGGCACAGAGCGCACCGCTCCCTCAGACGTTGACCCCGTGTTAGGGAATACGCTGACGCGTTATGTTTACTCCAGGAATGAACAGGGAGGCTAATGCCCTACTCCCCGAGGAGCAGCCCACATACCATAAAGGTTTTATAGCTGTTCAAGATAGACTTCAGGTTCATTCCTTCCAGATTCATTCACGGGGGGAGAAAGCAAGGGAGGGCATGGTAACAGTAGGGCAATGTTTAACTCAACAGATTCCAATGTCTCAGAGGTGAAGATGATCAAACCCCCAACTCCCCACCCTGTTGGCTCCACACACAGAAAACGTCAACGGTGGGCACACTGCCAGATGTTCCAGCGAGCAGCTGAACTGAAACAGACCTGCCCTGGGAAGGGAGGGAGAGAAATAGAGCCAAGGAAACCTAAGAAGGAAAAACTGGCAAACTACCCCTATAGCTTTGCCACTGACCCATTTAAGTGTTTGTTACGGTGAGAATTAGAATATATCTGAAATGTTGTTGCTATTAGTAGTATTATAGTTTTATCACTTAAAATTTATTATGTGCTAGACACCAGGTTAAGCATTTACATGCACTTTCTCAGCTGTTCTGCTCACCCTATGAGCTAGGTTCTATTATTATCTCCCTTTTATAGAAGAGGAAACTGAGGTTGAATAATTTGCTATTTAGTGGAAGAATTTGAAAGTAGGTCTGTTAAATGTGATTAAAACTTGAGGTGTGTGGTATCAAGAATCAAAGAACTTCACTAAAGTTGCTTTAAGTTGTAGGTCCTTTGGATGGAAAGGAGTCAATCTTTTGGCTACTGAACACTTTACAAAAGTTACCTCATTGTTTCCCTATAGAGTAGATATTAATTTTCCTGTTTTAAGGTAGAATCACGAATTGAATTTAGGTTTGCCTAAGCCTAAAGCCTCCCTGTTTTCATAACACCTTACTGGGAAGAAAAGGGAATGGAAAGGAATCTCCATTTTCAGTGAAAATGGTGGAGAGATGCATGCCATGAGGAGCCACATTTATAGATAGTTCAGATCTCATTTTAAGCAGTTGATGCAGCTCCTTCTCATGATTACTTATGAGAAATACTGCTTGATTTGAAGTTCACTTCCTTTGAAGCTGCTAATAAACAATAAAAATCTTAAGATACATAGAAGGAGAAAGAATACAAAGCCTAGTTTGAAATTGTAACTTGTTTTAGTTTACAAAGCACTTTCTTAAACTTTGCAATGGTTCTGCCAGTCCAGTTTTATGATTTCCCAGTCTCCGTTCTTTTTACAATGAGGAAGCCAACACCAATCCCTAAATATTTATTACATTGCGATCACAGCAGCCGCTACCATTTGTGCATCCGGGACTTTACAGGCATTATCTTGTTGGTTCTTCACAACCACACGGAGGGGCAGACAGCCTCTCTTGAGCAGCAAGGAAATTGGGCTTCACAGTGGTTCCCTGGCTTGCCCAAAGGCAGAAAGGTAATAACTGAAAAAGCCAGAATTTGTTAAGCTTGGCCAGTGCTCTTTTTCTTACATTATACCCGTTTTCAAAGCAAGAAAGTTGGATTATCAGCCTCTCAATACTTGAAAGTCGGCTGGAGAACGTGAAACACTTAGAGATAATGTTGATCTCTTTACCCGATTTTACATGCATCGAAACAAAGGCAGAGTGCAAATGATTTATTCATGTTAGATCAAACAAGTTCTTATTTGAAAATTGAAATTTTTCGTTTCAGTTTTCAGTTCTTTCGTCCTAATGACTGGTTTCCCTAAAGACGTGTTTCTGTAACAAAAGATGAAGAAAGTATGACAAATTAGAAAAAAGAGGGGAGATAAAAAAGGAGAAATATATGGACAAGAGGGCAAAGGCAAAAAAGCAATTGCATCAACAATGAAGAGACTAGAGCAAGTAATTACCATGTGTACTCTTCACAGGGGAAAACCTGGACACAGAGAGATGAGAGAACTTCTCCCATGAATGAAATACAGGTGAGAGTTCTCTTGGGCCCTTT
The DNA here is from genome assembly GCF_059928025.1 of Delphinapterus leucas. Taxonomy (NCBI): domain Eukaryota; kingdom Metazoa; phylum Chordata; class Mammalia; order Artiodactyla; family Monodontidae; genus Delphinapterus; species Delphinapterus leucas. Next base: position 39,197,323 of record NC_143142.1, on the reverse strand, counting down.
CCTTCCTGAATTGCCCTAAACCTAGCTTCAAAACAAGATTCCAAGTTTCCAGCATTTAAATGTGCATAGGATAAGATTTATAAATTCCAGTTAACTTTCGTGTCCTTGTCCCTCTCGAAAGGCATACATTTTAATGACCCGTCTACTTCGCTGCCCCTGAAGCCTTGCTCCCCCATGGCCTGTAAGCAGAAATACTTAGCCCCTTCCTGTAGGCTCAGTGCCATTCCAGATGCTTGAAACAGTTAGAGTTTTGATAAAAACAAATAAAAATCTCCTCAGTCCATCGGTCCACGTTGCCTTGTGGTTGATTCTTGTAGTGTTTGCTGTCATTTCTTTATACTAAAACCAAGCTTCTCCCCTAAGTGACCCTTGTTAAACAATAATTTCTCAAAAATAACACCAAAACAAAGCTGACTTTACTCTTGTCTCAGTAAGGGAGAGCATGACCTTGAGAGAGTCTTTAAGTGATGTCTCAGAGTGGAGTGCCCTCAGGGGGCAAATTTGGGATATTTATGGGCTTCCCTGGTGGCGCAGTGGTTGAGAGTCCGCCTGCTGATGCAGGGGACACGGGTTCCTGCCCCGGTCTGGGAGGATCCCACATGCCGCAGAGTGGCTGGGCTCGTGAGCCATGGCCGCTGAGCCTGCGCGTCCGGAGCCTGTGCTCCGCAGCGGGAGAGGCCACAGCAGTGAGAGGCCCGCGTACCGCAAAAAAAAAAGTTGGGATATTTTTGAGGTTTTGGAGTCTAGTTCAGTGTAGGTCTTTCAGTCTCAGGGCTTGATTAGGGTTAGGTAAGGATCATGATATAAGAGTCTAGGACTGGAAAATGTAGTAAGGCAAGGATTTTATAGCTGGGGATTCGAAGAATCTTAGAAACTATCATTTGATGCGACCTATTGAAGAACTGAACCATTTTATATTCATTTAAGTGGGTTTCGGGGACGTTCCTAAAATGAGCAATACAGTTTATTTGCAACTTTTATCTTCCTAGGCAAGAGTTTCTCAAAATATTAAAGCCATGTTAATGACTATTGGGGAACAGTAACATCATGTTGATGGAGATAGTAAGCTGTGTGGTTGTAAATGGTTTTGCTTCTCAGTGTCTCACTTTGTGATCATCGTTCAGCCTAAGCTAAAAGGTAGACCATTAACATCAAGACCAGTCTGGGGATGGTTATTTCACCCATCATGCCTGTGGGTTTTCTTATTCTTTTTGATGGATCATGTAATGGACATCACAAAACACAAAGAAGGATCATTTGATAGGGGTTATATAGCAGCACTTAAAACTCTGGAGGTCATACCTCTAAACATTGCAATATGGACCAATACTATGATCAAGAGTTCATTGTCCACTTCTCAGCCAGGAACAAAGGGCACCCAATTTAAACCAAGAGAATAGAGCCTATCCCCAACCCGAAGTGCCCACAGATTCAGATAATTTACCAGATTACTTACATTTAGGATTTTTGCTTTCTAATTATTTTGAGTAATATTATAGACCCTAGAGAGGTCTATAGGGATCTAAGCACAACATTCTTCCCCTAAAATAGTACATGTTTACCCTCAAGAGGCCAATATTATATCTAAAGTGGCTCTATTCTGATTCTGCCAGATTTCATGATCCTTCCAGGCAAGGAGTTCTATGGCTGTGGTGGCATTATTGAACTCTTCTGCATTTTCTGAACCATGGCATGCAATATTTTTGCAAGTTTCCATTTGAGGTTGTCTGGTACTTCTATGAAGCCATTCTCAGAGTGCCAGAGATTATCTCTGTGCAGTTTATATCCGGATTTCTCCCAGTACCCTTTTCTGCCTCTGGATGCAATGACTGGCATTCTATAAAAGCCTCTTGGAATGCCCCCCACCCCAAGATTTAATCTCTCAGTTTACCATTAGGGCTAGAATCTTAGTGAGTGCTGCCGTCTGGTATAAAGAGTAACAGGGATTTGCTCCATGTTATCCCTTTTTCTATGAGCCCCTACCTTTATATAGCCATCTCCTTAGGAAGCATTAGACCACCCAGAAGTTCTTTAATTTGTTGACCCCATTCTGAATTGGGGTTCCTGTTGGGGTTTAAGAACGCTTATTTACAAAGTATTCCAAAATTACGGAGTATCCAACAGCATAGCTACTAACAGTGGAAATTTTCCTTCTACTTCTAGCTAGCTTTCCAGCTCTGGTGAGTGCACCATGTTTTTCCATCTGGGCAGACTTTGCTTCTGGTAAGGAGTGATAGTCTTACCTAGAATTTTTCTGAATCAATGTTCAGATATGACCTGTTAACAAACAATATTGAGTCTGGGTTTTCTAAAGGAGTTTATAATAAATCAACTTAGGGCATAGATGTTTTATTAACAGAGGTTAAACAGTTACGAATTTCCTATTTTAAGTAATGGAAGAAAAATAACAGGATTTTAAAGTACTATAATGACGACTAGAAATATATGATGGAGAAAATAGGATTTCATGTGCAGTAAGCCTGTTCGCTAAGAAATGTGTATTTTCAGTAAGTAGAAAGACTGTACAGTATGAAGGACCATCAAATTTAAAGGATACCCTAAAACCAAGTCAGCAGATATCTCTACTGGTTTAGCTGCTGTGATTATTGAGGAGATGGGTAGGCTTTTGCCACTGGGTCAGGAAGGGCGGTTAGTAAGCTATTGATCTCTCGTAGTTTCCATAGAGTTGAGTCAGAATGCCAAGAACCCATCCAGTTAATTAGATTTATGATAATTAGATAGGCCCAGACTGGGAGGTTGTTGGAGAGCTAATATTAATTAGACCTGTTCATGTTTAGATTCTAAGGGAAGAGGTTTGGTTACTGAGAATTTGGTTAAGCCCTATAATGGAATGGCAATTAGAAAACTTGAGAATCCATGACACTTGAATCAGTGAGATTGAAGAATCCTCTCAATTATCTCTGGCCCAGTAAAATTTTGAATGACTTGTAGTTGGTTAGGAGTAAAGGATTGACTCCCTTGGGATAAATCATATCCTAGATCAGGGCATGGCTTTTACTTTTTCTGTAAAGGACCAGGTAATATAGTCTCTGTCACAACTGTTAGAGTTGTGGTAGTGTTAAAGTAACCATAGACAATAAATAAATGAATGGGTGTGAATGTTTTCCAAAAAAAATTTGTTTACAAAAGTAGGCATCAGGTTGGATTTGATTAGTGGCTATAGTTTGCCAATCCTTGTCCTATATAATGAAGTTACTTTGACAACATTTTGCCTTCTCTTTGGAAATATGCCTATCCTGAGGTAGAACAGTAAATAGATAGATGGAGACAGTCTTAGAGTTTACCTCATTTTAGAACACAGCAAAAGGTTTTCCACATACTGCAAAAGAGTAGGACAACAGGGAAAGTTAAGGTCCTTGTGGTCCTGGTTAAGGATTTATGAAAAGCAGCAGATGCCTCAGAAAACCCCTGGAGCATCACAGTCCAGGCATATTGTTGAAGGCAAACGAGTATTGACTATTTTGAGCTAAAAGGACACTAAAGAAAGCAGAACACAGATCTACAACTGTGTAGTATGTAGTCTCAGGAGGCACTTAACACAAAATGGCATTGGATTTAGTATCAATACTATAGGGAAGCCTTGAAAGATTATCTTACTCATGATCTGATGAATCTTTACCTTGTCTATTGGGATTTTTGCCTGGAAGGACAGGGGTGTTACAAGGGCCAGGATAAGGTATGTTGAGTCCTTTTTCTATTAGACTTTATACAATCAATTTTAGTCTTTCTTTAGCCTCTGATTTAAGAAAGTTTTGTGCAAATTTGGGGAGAACTGGGTTAAGATGGGTCTTGGACCATGGCAGTGAGAATGTCTTGTTTGGATTTTGATGGACCTGTAACATTGTCAAGTGCTGGATCCCTGAAAACATCACCAAGACAAATTATAAATAAGATAAAGTTGTTCTGTGGACTTCTCCGGCTGTCCATTGGTTAAGACTCCATGCTTCCACTGCAGGAGGTGCGGGTATGATCCCTGGCCAGGGAATTAAGATCCCACATGCCCTGTGATGCGACCAAAAAAAATAAAAGAACTTAAAAGGAAAAAAACAGATAAAGTTATTTTTCCCTAAGCTATTAAGGAGAGCGCTACAATGACAAGTGTTTTAGCAGTGTCTCGGAGGGTGGGAGGGCAAAGTGGGCATATTTATGCATGTTCGGAATGTGGTTTAAGGTGGGTCTTAAATTATGAGGGCTTGGTTAGGATTGGCTAAGAATCCTGATATAGTAGTTTAGAACTAGGGGACATAGAGAGATGAGGGTTTTGAGGTGAGAGATTCAAAGAGTCTTCAAAAGTAAATTATCATTTGCTACTATTTATTGTAGAAATGAATGAGTTGATGTTCACTTAAATAATATAGTTGTTTGAATGCTTATCTTCCTGGGCAAGAGGTTCCTGGAATAGTGACGTCATGTTGATGAAGACAGTGTAAGAGTAAGGCCGTGTTGATGTAATCAGTAAATGGTGTAGGTGTAGATGGTTTCCGTTCTCACTTTTCATGCCAGGATTTCTGACTTGGATTCTGGTCCTTGAAGAACTTGGGTGCTTAGGTTGTTAGGACTACATCCTGTCTTTCACTCCATTCCTTGTAGTTGGCTCTCCATGGTTTTCCACAGCAACACCCTCCCCACCTTCCACCTGATCCAATCCCTAATCTATTTATTTGCTGTACTTTGTCTATTCCTCTTGGGTACATTTCCTTGTCTTTAACCACCTGACTGACTATGAAAAATTCTGCCAAAACTTTTGCCTGTAACCTTTTTCCAGATTCCACAGCATGATATAATGGATGTGAGTCTGGGCTATGTTATTTACCAGCTGCAATACATTTACCCTCTGCCTCATTTCCTTCTTTTTTTGTCTATAGTGGGACCTTTCATGGTTTCCTGACTCGCTTGTATAGGTCTGTCTAGTCTCTGACTCATGGCCATCCCTCACTTGGTCAGTCTTGCCCAGACAGAGCTTCTGTGCAGAAAATAATGTTGTGAGCAAAAGCTAAGCTCTAGAAAAACCAATCTTGATGTGAAATATATTGGAGTCAATGCTGTTTTTTGTGAGTAAATTCTCCCAACTCTTAGATCTTAGTTCCAGATCTGTCATTATCTGTGTGACCTTGAATCAGTTACTGTTCCCTCTCTAAATCTTACTTAATTCCTCAGGTTTAAAATTTTAACTGCAATTTTGACCTGATAGGAGGATGTTTTTGTAATTCAGGTAAGTTAGACTAGAATGGTGGTAGGGAGATGGAGATAGACCCTGAAAATCAGCAATTTTAACAAGTTTCCCAGGTAATCTTTATACCTAATGAAGCTTGACAGCCTTTATATATTTTAAAGCTATGCTTTCTTTTCTTTTCTTTTCTTTTTTTTTGCGGTATGTGGGCCTCTCACTGTTGTGGCCTCTGCCGTTGCGGAGCACAGGCTCCGAACGCACAGGCTCAGCGGCCATGGCTCACGGGCCCAGCCACTCCGCGGCATGTGGGATCTTCCCGGACTGGGGCACGAACCCGTGTCCCTTGCATCCGCAGGCGGACTCTCAACCACTGCGCTACCAGGGAAGCCCCTAAAGCTATGTTTTTAGGTATTAAAAGGTTCAAACTTTCACATTTTCTTATTGGAGTAAGCCTTTTTTCTGTATGAAATACATTTCTTTCTTCACATTTAATACTATTTGCTTTAAATTCCCTATTGTATAATAGTAATATTTTTATACCTGCTTTCTCTTTGCTAACATTAGCTTGCTATCTTTTCTCTTTGTTTTTAATTTTTCTGATATTTGATTTGAAATTGAAAATTCAAATCTCGAAAAAAATTTCAAAAATTATTTTGTTTTATGTGTAACACATGTAACTGAAATAGAGTTGGATTTTATTCTCCCACAATCTGATTGAGAAATTTAACACAGCTGCATTTCTTGTGATTAATGACATATTTGGATACATGCCTGACATCTTACTTTATAGTTTCATTTGCCACGCTGTCCTCCTCGTTTCTCATGCTCCCTTCCCTTTCCCATTCATCTTCCCCTCTCTTATTCCTTCCCCATTTATTGATACGTTGATCATATTTTCTTTATTCTATTTTTCTCTAGTGGTTTAGAAGTTCAAGATCCTATTCCTATTTTTCTAGTAGTTTTACTTAAAATTTAAAGGACATATTTAAATTTACCTCATTATCTAGATATCTCAAATTAATCAATATTTATATTGGCCCCTGCTTGCTCCCTTGCTGCATCAAGACAAGAAATTTCGCATGCTTTCAGTTCTCTCTGTCTTCTTTCAGTCTGCCCCTAACCTTTCATGTTGAGACTATCCAGAACTTTTAGTTACTATTTTTTCATACTAATAATTATTTTATGTAACAATTTTATGTACTAATAATCATTTAGAAAATTGTAAAATATACTGATTCATTTGCTCATCACTTTTTAATTTCAAGTTTTGCATTTTTTCTGAATAATTTTTCATTTTTATGGAGTATGTAATTAAATAATTCAGAGAATGTGTGGTCAGTTTATTGAATATTTGTATGCTTATCAAAAGTTTTTATCAGAACTTTTAGTTCTGATGCTAGTTTGGCTGGTTATAAGAATCTAAGTTCAAATTTCCTTTAAAACTTCTGGAAAATGAATAACAGAAAGATGACAAAAAAACTTAACCATCTGGAATTTAAGAGATACTCTTCTAATTAACCCTTGGCTCAAAGAATAAGAAAAATGGAAAATTCAAACTAATTAAAACATAATTTAGAGGAAAACACTTCCTACCAGAACTTATGTTACACAGATAAAGCTAAACTCAAAGGAAATTTTATAGCCTTAAGAATCTTAATTATTAAGGAAATAACATTGAAAACAGTGGAGACAGTTGCAGTTGGATTGGAGTTGGGAAGGGAGGACAGCAGGAATGCATTCAAGTCACCATCTTCCTCGTTGCTAGCACTTTTACTGTTTAATTTTTATTATTTAAAACTTTGAACAATTTGGAATTTTTTTGGTTCTAGATGTCAAGATGGATTTCACTTCATTTTCTCCCCCAAAATATCTAACCAGTTGCTTCAATAACTTTTATTACATAATCCATATTTTGCTCTTTGATATGAAATTCCATTTCAATCATAGAATGAAGTCTCAAATGAACTTTGGTCTATGCTTGCATCGCCTATTCTGTGCTATTTATCTGGATGTACATTTTGGCATAGCTCCTGGCTGTTTCAATTACTATACTTCTGTAATGCATTTTGATATTTGGTAGAACAGGATCTTTTTAATTCTTATTTTTTATATTTTAAAGGCTCTTTGTTGCATCTTTAATCTTTTAGATGAATTTAAAATATTTTTTCAAATCCTAAAAAAAACCAAATGGGAATTTGAATGGAATTGATCATATAGATTAAATAAAGAGGAATTGACATCTACTGTATTACTCCCTCCCAAGAACAAATCATTTATTCCCACAAATTAAAAAAAAAAAGATTTAGACTCCCAGTTTTTGCTCCAACATATAAAGAACTTGAAAGTTGTCACTCTCATTCTCAAGCAAAAAAACTGAGCAAACTGAAAATCAGTAATTCCTCTTAGATCCATCAGAGAATTGAGGTCATAGGGCAAACCAACACTCCCAAAATTGGGGAGACAGGCAAATACAGAGAATCACAGCTTACAGGGAGCAGAAGCCACTGGAGCCAGGAATTGTTAGGAAAACTGAAACTGTCATTGCTGAACTGCTGGAGACTGAGTACAGATTAACTTGAGAGTGAAAAACTTAGTGGGGTGGCGGCTTCCCCACGCTTTCATGAGTTATATCTTCAGAAGCCCCAAAAGGTTCTCTCTCACGGTGAAGACTGAAGACAAATTCCCCATGCTTCCAGTGAGGTGGAGAGGGGAGGCCACCACTTTGAAATATGCCCAGGGGAAAAGTAGCCATTTTGAAATAAGCCTGGGGCATTCTGTTCTCTGTTTGCTCTCAAAAGAATTTGCTTTATGAGTCAAACTGATGTGGAAGAAAGGGAATATCCAACTGTAGGCCCTGCTAACCTTCCTGTCTCATCTGAGTGGAGGTGGGTACTGAGAAGCATTGTGAAGGTCACAGTCTAGGGATGCAGGCCCAGTAGAGATTGAGATCTAATCATAGGATTACAGAATGCGTGCCTCCACCACACACCTTATCAAGACATCAAAAGGGCTCCTGTATAATAACGGATTACAGCTGAAAGGACTGCAAGGTTCACACTCTATTTAAGAAGGAGTTTCTAAGGAAACTAAAGTACAATAGGGGATACAAAAACAAGGACACTAGAGGAGACTGAAGCCTCAGACATCTATAACTACAGCAAACAATAAGCATAGTGTAACGTCTAGCCAGATAAACCCTCACACAAAGGCATATTTACCTCTGTTCCTATTACCCAGTACGTTATATCTGACTTTCAGCCACATTTAGAAGGTATGCTAAAAGACAACAAAAACAAAAAAGTCTGAAGAAACAAAGCAAGCAACAGAACCAGACTCAGATATGGCAGAGATTTTGGAATTATCACACAAGGAATTTAAAATAACTGTGATATGCTGAGGGCTATAATGAAAAAACTGGACAACATGCAAGAATGGATAGGTAGTATAAGCAGAGAGATGGAAACTCTAAGAAAGAATTAAAAGGAAATATAAAACACTGTAACAGAAGTAAAGAATGAACTCTGATGGGCTCATCAGGAGACTGCACTCAGCCAAGGAAAGAATTATTGGGCTTGAAGATATGTTGATAGAAACTTCTCAAACTGAAAGGCAAAGAGAAAAAAGAATTTTAAAAAAGCAACAGAATATTCAAGAAATGTGGGACAATTACAAAAGTAATACATGTAATAGAAGTACATGTATTCATGGAATACATGTATTCATGGGAATACCAGAAGAAGAATGAGAGAGAAGGAGAAGAAAAAATATTTGAAGTAATAATGGCTGAGGATTTTCCACAATCAATGACAGACACCAAACCACAGATCCAGGAACCTCAGAGAACACCAAGAAGGATAAAGAACGAAAAGTTTACACCTAGACATATCATATTCAAACTGTAGAAAACCTAAGACAAAGAGAAAATCTTGAAAGAAGCCAGAGGGGGAAAAACACTTTACCTACAGAAGAACAAGGATAAAAATACATAGAAATTCTCTTCATACATCGGGTAAGTAAGAAGAGAGTAGAGGGAAATATTTAAAGCCTTGAAAGAAGCAAACCTAGAATTCTGTATCCAGTGAAATTGTTCTTCAAAAGTGAAGTAGAAATAAAGACTTTCTCAGACAAATAAAAATTGAGGGAATTTGTCACCAGTAAACCTTCTTGCAAGAAATATTAAAAGAAGTACTTCAGAGAGTAGAAATATTAAATAGGTCAGAAACTTGGATTTATACAAAGAAAGGAAGCATGTTAGAGAAATTATACATGAAAGTAAAATGAAACCTTTCATTTTTTATTATTAATTTATCTAATATATAGCTGTTCAAAACAATATTATGTATTGGGTGATTATAGCTTATGGACAGGTGAGATGAATGACAGCAATATTATAAGGGATGGAGAAAGCAGTTGGTCCAAATATATCAATTAAGAGACAGAGACTGACAGAGTGGGTTAAACAAACAAACAAAAAACAAAACAAACAGACCCCCCCGCCCCTAGACCCAACTATATGTTGTCTGTAAGAAACTAACTTCAAATAAGAAAAAAATTTTAATTTATCTGTAGTCACTTAGATTTCTTCATTATAGCTCTGGCATCTATTTTATTTAGTTTTTTTCCCTAAGTTTTTAGATCTTTTGTTGCTGTTATGAATGTATAATCGATAGGAGCCTTGATTGTGAATAACATAAGGCAGCTTAAACTAACTTTAGCAAAATATGAAATTTATTATTAGACTATAAGAGCATCTCATGGAATTTAAGGATGGGAAAACAGCTAGCCTCAGGAGTCAACTGGAAATAGCAACTTTATGCCCAAACTACCCTTCCTCCTTCTTTCATCTTTACTTCTCTTTGTACATCTGCTCATTATTCCTTTTCTCTCTGTGGACCCAATTCCTTTTATTCTCCAGTCCATAGGGTATAAAATTTGGCTTTTGAAAATGGCTGAATTTACATTTTCTCTCTCTCTGTGTCTCAGTTCTAGTTCCCAAGGATGTGACTTGGATTGCCCAAGCTTGAATCAGCTGTCCACCCTCTGATTCAATACCTTTAACCAAGGGTACAATGTCCCATGGCACAACATTATGACTAGAAGACTATTGTTTGACCCTATGGATGGTAGAGGCCATTTTTTTTTGCCAAATTTTGAGAGACTGTGCAGACAACCAATAGAGGATCTACTATAGATCCCCTATAGAACAGAGTGTTTGTTTCCATGAAATTTTCTTCCTGGCTACTGTGTGTGTAGGAGAGAACTCACTAAACACTATACTTGTGTTTTATTTTCATAGCTTTTGGCAAGAGGGATACCTGACCGTTCCTTTGATAGCCATAAGAGGTAGTAATTCACACTTTGAGGATCAGAAGGTATTTTCTCCACCTAGGGATTAAGCCTTTGTGATTAGGGTGCTCTAGGCATGTGCAGCCTACCCTGAACACATCAATCTGTAGATAGCCCTGCAAGATTTGAAGGGTTCAGCCCATCTTCCTTTGTTCTTTGAGAAAGGAAAGAATGTTTTGTGTTTGGGGATTGAAAAGCAAAGTGACCCAACTCCTAGATGGGTCTCTGGGACTGAACAGTGGGCCAGTGGTCATGGATTCCACTGTAGAATGGACTGAGCCAGCTCTGCATAGTGCCTCTGGGAGAACTGGGGCTTTGGAGGGGAATGGAGAGCCTGGAAAAACCAGTGAAGGGCTACCAGGTTGTAGGATAGTGAAATTGCCTTTGAGTGACCTCTTTTAGAGGAGTGTGGTGAACTCTGAACAACTGAGGGTCAGGAGCTTGTGAAAATCTTTTATAGGTAAGATGAGCAAGGCCAGACAGGAGAGGAGACCTGGTGTTGTGTAGCAGCATTAGCAGGTGGACACCAGGGTTCTCTCATTTCCCTCATTTTGGAGGGAAAGTTCTGCAGACCTCCTTTCCAGGACATGGTTCTGGGGCAGTTCAGGAGAGACAAGGAAGCCCTGAAATGTGATAATGGACTTCTTGCCAATCTGGTATGTGGGACTTGGAGCTAATTCTGAAATTAATATTGAGAAATAAAGGAATACCCTGAGTATCAAAGATTATACCTGTTAAATTTGTATGGAATTAAGGTATAGTTTTTTTGGTGTTTCTATGAATCTGGTGTCCTAGCTGCCCTCCATTTTCTTTCACATAAGATGAAGGCCTGTCACTATGTCTCTGCACAAAGCACTAAGAGACAGAGCTGTTGTTTGAGCAAGTCTACCCTCTTGACCGTGTGAGATGTCACCAGACAAGCAATATAGAAAAACCGTGCCTCAACTAAGACCTGATGCAGCCAAAAATAAAAAATAAAAAAAAATAATAATAAATCTTTTTTTTAAAAAAAGAAAGAAAGAAAAACCATGCCTTAGAATAGTCCAGTAGATGAAGGAATGGAAAAGGAATTTATCTTCTGGTTTTCTCCCATTTCCTGTCTCTCGTTGATTTAAGCTCTCTCCTCGAAGAGTTAACTCTTTCACATTTCTAGGTTGTGTTAACTGACCTTTTCAACAGCTATTAGGGAAACCAATGTCCATGTCCTGAAATGTGGTCCTTCCTCTGAGTTTGAGAGTGGAGGAGGAGCCAGAGCCAGTGACTCTGGATGTGGGATTCAGGCAGTAGAACTTCACACAGTGTGGAGTTTGTCACCACAGCAACAGCTGAAATGGAGCAAGTGTCTGAGGGTCTAGGGGACAGGTGACACTGAAAGAATATGAGGAAACACACAAGATTATCTAATACAATATATTAGCAGACTTCTGATTACAACTTATTAGCCAGATCTGTGTCACGTGGACACACTTAGCTAAATGGGAGGTCGGAATATGAATAGCTTGCCTGGAGCTGAGCACCTGGCTGACCCTTCAAAAATCTGGATTTAAGTAGGAAGGATAATGGGGGAATCAATATTGGGGAAGTAATGGTAGGTGTGCCAGGCAGGGATTTTTTTTATGGGCAATAGTAACCAATTTTCCTAAGTATAAGAAAAAAAGAAATTTGTTAGAAGAATGTCAGTAGTAGGTGTTGGATAAGTGTTTGTTGAACGGATGATCGTATTTGAGTGGGGCTGTATGTTTCCAGCTGGGATTTCTTGCTAATGCCAACACATTGTGTGAATATCCTATAAACCAAATTCAGACAGTCATTTGCTCATAGAGAGATTATCAGTGGTCATAACCTGGGTTGGGGAAGCCATGACCTGAGAAGGCCCTTTGAAAGAGAGACGTGTGTTCTGGTACTTTTTAGGCTTCATTTGAAAACCAGTGATGTGTTACTGTAGAATCAGAGGAGTAGACAGTAAACGAGGAAACTGAGGCCTTTGGAGCTTAAGAGACATGTCCCAGGTCATATAGCTACTGAGCAGCAGAATTAGTGTACTTTCCATAAAGAAAGCATCAGTGTACTTCCTTTTGCTAAATCAAGATAAAAATAAAAATGATTTAAAAAATACAGTTGGTGAGCCCGACATGTGGGTGTGCATTTTAAAATTCCCCAAATACATAATGTTCTTGTCTGCCTAGTTTCAGAAAGTGTTTTACATTTCTGTCATTCTGAGTGCTATGACAACATCAGGATGGCAGTGGCAGCTAAGAAAACACAGAAAACACGTAGCACGGAAAAAGAATCAGTCACAACAAAGGCTGGCCTTCCTTATCAGTGTGAGCCCAAGAACCCAGTGAGCACCCCAAAATATACATTGACGATGACGCTGTGAGTCACCGTATGACTCACAGCTCACTGACCACTACAAAACAGAAACTTGAGGATAATTTACTGCCCAGGCCCAAAGGACTTGAAAGAACTTTCCCACCCACCATATGAGTGATATATTAAATTAGGGGTAAGGCGCCATTGCTTTCTTCTTCTTGGAGTGGATTAATTCTCCCTCTTTGTGCATCTCCCCCGAGACACAGAGCCAGATAAGCCTCTGGTTTCACTAATAATCTCTCAGTGAACCGTTCTATTCCTGTACCTGCCTACTTGGGCTCGTTCTGCAAAGAAATCTAACCCATAAGAGTGCCTCAGCACACAAAAATGTACTTCATCACTCCTCAGAGCAAGATGGCTTCTTGGATCAGCGTTTTATGCCTTCCCTCCCTTGACTGTGACACTAAACAGACCTATAATAAACCGTCCTCGACTGCACAAGTAAGAAATGACTCTCAGGGCCAAGGGAGTTTGTTCTCCAAAACCATTTCCCTTACTTGTATGAATCAAGGACCCAGCGATCACAATTTGGGGTTATAGACAAGATTAGAGGAAAGGCTTATTTTTCTAAAGGAATGAAGGTGTCTCCAGCACCTTCTCAGCAGGGCTGCAGTTGTACTCACATGATCTTTGTGCTTGCGTTGGTGGTATTCCTGCCTTTCCCAGGAGGGTTCTGAGGAGGTCTGCGACCTGGGTTCACACGGGTTAGGTCCTCTCAGGAGCCGGGATGTACGCTAGGAAGCTCCCCTCTCTGGCCGGTACCTGACACCGCCCAGGCCATCTTCCAGGGCTTTGCCGCACCAGTCTACGCAGCGATGGTGACACGGGCCTTCTGGTGTCAGGAGGCTGTCCGGCATCCGGGTTTTCTCTCATTTAGAAGACAGCCCGGTTAAAAATAGTCTTGTACAGCCATAACGTATCCCCTGCTTTTGGAGCAATGGATGCTCTTTAAGGAAACACTCCAGGGCGAGAGTGTTCTTCCCTCACCCCATTCATTCCTTCCACACTAATACAAACCTCTTTTTTTGCCAGCTTTTTATATTGACATATAAAATTGTAAGATATTTAAAGTGTCCTTTGTGATGATTTCATATATGTACACATTGTGAAAGGGTTCCTCCCATCTAGTTAACACACCCATCACCACACACACACACACACACACACATTTTGGTGAGAATATTTACGTTCTACTTTCTTAACAAATTTCAATTGTATGATACAGTGTTATCAACAGTAGTCACCATGTTATACATTAGATCCTCAGACCTTATTTATCTTATAGCTTAAAGTTTCCCCCCCTATTTTTCCCTCCTCCCAACAACTTTTCTATACTGTTTCTATGAGTTTGACTTTTAAAAAAAAGAGTCCACATATAAGTGATACCATGAAGTGTTTAGTTTTCTCTGTTTGGCTTATTTCACTTAGCATTATGCCCTCACGTTCCATCCATGTTGTCACAAATGTCAGGATTTCCTTCTTTTTTTAATGACTGAATAATGTTCAGTCATTAATGTATATAAATGTTGTATTTATATACATATCACATCTCCCTTATCCACTCATCCACTGACAGACACTTAGGTTGTTTCCTAAAACGCTCTTAATGGCACCAAGAAGGCATTTTCCTATCTGAGCTCTTGCACTGCTCAGGGATTATGAGAAATAAAGTATAATTAGGCAACCTGCAGGGTTGCCCTGATTCTGCCTGATGCAGGGGCCACCCTGGCTTGTTTGCACACTGAAGATTGTTTGAATGATCCTGCAGATGAGAAGTCACTGGGTATCAGTATTTTCCTAGACAGAAAAATATACTAAAAATTGAAAGGAAAACTGCTACTTTGGTAAGGTGAGCCCTGGAGCAGACGTCCAGTATATCTTCCTTCACTGAGATTTCTTTCCCATCCTCATCACTCTTTAAATCAGTATCAGTTGAATTCCTACTTAAGCTAGGCTTGGAGATGCAGAAATAACACTGTCTGAAATAGAAAAAGAAGAACCAAAGTGGTGAGGCAAGTCATCTGTTGAGAGTAGGTCAAATCAGTGAAATTAAATGAAGTTCAAGTCCAAAGAGCAGGAGTGCCTTGAGTTAAGAGCTTGGGCAATTGTCAGGGTTGAAGCTGAGTTTTCTGAGATTTATCTATCTTGGCTTAGATCAGTACATGTGGTACACTTTCCTGTTGAAATATCAAATAATATCTTCATATGGTCAGCTTGTTAGAACTCACTTCTAAGTGAAACGTTTTAATTCATAGTTTAAATGCAATCCTTGTCAAAATTTCAGCTGCCCTTTTTTTTTTTTGGCAGAAATTGACAAGCTGATCTTAAAATTCATATGGAAATGCAAGGGAACTTGAATAGGCAAAACAATCTTAAAAATGAATAACAAAATAGGACTCACTCTTCCTGATTTCAAGACTTATTATAAGTCTACAGAAATCAAGACAGTATAGTACTGGCATGAAGATAGAAATATAGCTTATGGAACAGAATTGAGAGTCCAGGAATAAAGCTTTACATTTGCGATCAATCGATTTTTGACAAGGGTACCAAGGCCATTCAATGGGAAAAGAGCAGTCTTTTCAACAAGTGGTACTAGAACAACTGGATATCCACATGTGAAAGAAGAATGTTGGACCCCCAATGTTGGACCCCTATACTACACCACAAATGACAATTAACTTAAAATGAATTAAATACCTAAATATATGAAGTAAAACCACAACACTTTTAAAAGAAAACATATTAATAAGTCTTTATGACTTTGGATTAGGCAATGATTTCTTAGTTATGACACTAAAAGCACAAGTGGGAAAAGAAAAATAAAGCTTAGTTGGACTTCCTTAGAATGTAAAAACATTTGTGCTGCAAAGGACACCATCAAAAAAGTGAAAAGAATGCAGAGAACTGGAGAAAACATCTGCAGATCATACATATACAAAGGGACTTGTAACCAGGATATATAAAAAACTATTACAAATTATCAATAAAAGACAACCTAATTAAAAATGGGCAAATGATTTTGATATACATTTCTCTAGAGATATACTAATGGTCAATAAGCACATGAAAAGATATTCAACATAATTAGTCTCCAGAGAAATGGAAATAAAAGTATGAGATACCATTTTATATCCACTAGGATGGTTGTAATAAAAAAGACAAACAATAACTGTGTTGAAAAGAATGTAGAGGAATTGGAATCCTCATACATTGCTGTAAAATTTCCATAGTAGCTGCTGTGGTTAACAATTTGATGGTTCCTCAAAAGTTAAACATAGAGTAGCCATATGACCCAGCAATTCTATTCCTGGTTATCTGCCCAAAAGAAATGAAATCTACACACAAATGAACTCAAATGTTCATAACAGCATTATTCATAATGACCAAAAAGTGGAAACAACTCAAATGTTCATTAACTGACAAATGGATAAACAAAATATGGTATATCCGTACAAAGAAAGATTATTCAGCCATAAAAAGGGATAAAGTACTGATACATGTTACAACATGGATGAACATTGAAAACGTTATTCAAAGTGAAAAAAACCAGACACAAAAAACCCACATATTGTATGATTCCGTTTATATGAAATGTACAGAATAGACAAATCCATAGAGACAGAAAGTGTATTAGTGGTTTCCTAGGTCAGTTGGGAACAGGGAGTGACTGCAAATGGGTATGAGGTTTTTTGAGGGGGTGACAAAATGTTCTAAAATTAGATTGAGGTGATTTTTGCTCAACTTCATAAATATACTGAAAGCCATTGGATGATATACTTTAAATGGGTAGATTTTATGGTATGGAAGTTATATCTCATAAAGCTGTTAAAAATAAATAAGTAAAAAGTGAAGGGAAAGTATACTATAATTTTTGGCAAATATTTATTTAGACTTTTTCTTTGCTTTATCAAAATATATACATATTTTATGATTATTATTTTTAAAAAGGGAACATACTACAGATACTAGTCTGACATTTTGAAAATTTTGTTATGCAATGAGCATTTTTCTTAGGTCAAAATATTCAGATTTCAATATTTATAAATTCCAGAAATTAATCCATTCATTGATATTACATAGCTTATTTAAACATTTGTTTCTTGATGAACATTTAGGTGATTTCTTTTTTTTTTTTTTTTTTTTGTGGTACGCGGGCCTCTCCCTGTTGTGGCCTCTCCCATTGCGGAGCACAGGCTACGGATGCGCAGGCTCAGCGGCCATGGCTCACGGGCCCAGCCGCTCCGCGGCATGTGGGATCTCCCCGGGTCGGGGCACGAACCCGTGTTCCCTGCATCGGCAGGCAGACTCTCAACCACTGCGCCACCAAGGAAGCCCAACATTTAGGTGATTTCTAATGGTTTTTAAACAAAGAACACACCAGTGAATATCTTTATACATTTATCTTTGAGTAATTGTGTACTTCCATAGGATGTTTTCCTTAAACTAGGATTGTCTTCAAAGTTATTTTTATGACAAACTGGGAAGGGCTTAATTAAGTGCTATGTACCATTTTAAATTGGAAGTTCTCCACATTTACATTTTAACTCTGAAACTTTGTCCATTACCTGAAGTTTTTCTTTAAATACATAAATTATCCTTTTGGAAAGGGAAGAGATTTTTCCATATCCATGAATACTCTTACTCTTATAGAATACAAATACATTCACCACATACTATCTGACTAATTTACATTTTGGAAATATCTCATAAAATAATTGCTAGTCCAAAGAGTTAAAACGCAAAGCTATGATATTAATCTTAAGCCACACAGTATTTACCTGTAGGTTTTATATTTTATGCTGCTGTATTGACAATAGCCTTTAAACATTTTCTTTTAAATTACTTATGTTCATTTTTAGAGTTATTTCAACTCTGAGTATTTTAGTTCTAGTATAAAGAATTAAATCTAGAAGCAGAAAAGTTGTAAGACATGTTCTTCTGATAAGTTTCTAATCATGATCTAGAAAACCTCAACTTACTATATGAGTAATCAATGATTATTCTATTGTATATAATTTTGTCATGAAATTCATGCAAAAGAGGAATGACCAGGAGAGAGGTTTGAGCTGCTCCCTGGTCAGGTGTACTATTCACCTGCTCTCTAGTCGTGCTGCGTTCAACTAGAGCAAATGGTGACACACATTTTCTGTCTTCTCATTTTGTCCCTCTCCTAGTTTGTCTCAAGTAGGAAAAATTATTCTCACTTTTTAATAATTATGTAGAAGCTTGACTTTGGTGTAGATTAAAATTACCCCAGATGTCAGCTATGACAATTAGTATTGCACTAGTTGGAAGTTACAAAGTCCTGGCAAATAGCTCTAAAGCAGGATGTAGACTGTTTCTCTCTAGTCAACCTTAAAAGTAGTTGGATTTCATATAATCATGGATGTTCACTTTGGATGGAACCTTATATATAATCTGGTTTGATGTATGCATCTCATGTATAAAAACATTGAATTTGAGGAAGATGATGTGATGTGTTCCAGGTCAAATGGATTAGTGGCTGAGACAGGACTAGAATCCAGGTTTTTTAAATTTCCTTTTTCTTTATTCCCAGTTCTTTTGGTCTTTTCTTTTCTGAAGGCTTGAAAAGGAACTAGGTGTCCTTTCAAGGTTCTTTCCAGCATTGGGATTCTGTGGAGTAGATTACAGTTAAGGAATTTTGATAAACTTGGCCTTGTTTCATTTATGTTAACTTTCTGAAAGAATATAAATGTTTTTTTCCTTTTTGTAAAGTTGCTTTGCTTATTAAACCTGCCACCTGCCAAGTTGGAGCGATCTGCCATTTCTCGCCCTTTTTCTGTGGGAGCCACGTTCAGATTTCACCCAGGAAGCTCTTGAGGTTGTGACCCAGCAGCAACAAGGGATCTTTTTACTGTCTTCATAGTTTTGCCTTTTTCAGAATGTCATATAATTGAATAAATAAAATATATAGCCTTTTTCAGACTGGCTTCTTTCACTTAGGAATGTGCATTTAAGGTTCATCAATGTATTTTGCAGCTTGATAACTCATTTTTTTAATCAATTAATAATATTACATTGTATGGATGTACCAGCTTACTAACTCATTCACCTATTGAAGGATATCTTGGTGGCTTCCAGTTTGGACAACTATGAATAAAGTTACTATAAACATTCACATGCAGGATTTTGTGTGGACAAAAGTTTTAAAATAAGTTGAGTGAATACCTAGGACTGAGATTGCTGGATGATAAGACTATACCTACCTTTGTAATCGATAGCCAAATTGTCTTCCTAACTGGCTATGCCATTTCACATTTCCACTAGCAATGAATGAGTGTTCCTGTTGCTCTACATCTTCTCCAGAATTGGTATTGTCAGCTTTCTGGATTTTAACCATTTTAATAGGTATATAGTGTGGTATTATTGTTTTAATTTGCAACTCTCCAATGACAAGTGATGTTGAACATCTGTTGATATGTTTACGTGCTATCTGTATATCTTCTTTGGTGAGTCATCTGTTCAGATTATTGCCTATTTTTTAAAACAGACTTTAATTTTTAGAGTAGTTTTAGGTTTATAGAAAAATTGGGCACAATGTATAGAGGGTTCCTATATAGATCCTCTCCTCCCCATCAATTCTCTCTCTTTTTTTTTAATGTGTTGCATTAGTGTGGTACATTTGTTACAATATGAATCAATATCGATACATTATTATTAGCTATTATGTTTGAATTCTGTAAAATACCAGAGAAATTATTCCACAATTAGTAATTTATTGTTGTCAATGAACTGAAGCATGCCATTGTGATGAAAATGTTAGTTTGCGGCTGCAAGCTCCACAGGATACATTTAGTCCTGTACTTTGTGAAAAGATACAAGGGAACTAATTATTGTAGATGAGTTTCTCTTTGGAGAGAATAGTTTATTCACAGGAAACAAAGAGGATTACTATTATTTGAGAACCTGGGAAAATAATATCAGTCTTTTGGGTCCTCCTAATTTTATGGGCGTGAGTGGACAATAGCTTTGGGTCCAGGCTCAGAGGAATGGCATGAATCATTAGGACATCACATCATGTCTTGCATTAATGGTGGTCACCTAATCAGTTCACGTCATTTTTTGTAGCACTGACATAATGGCCCTGGGTTATATTGATGGGACAATAAATTGCATGTTCTAATCCTTCCACTATTGGTTGGATCTATTCTTGATTTGAACACAGATGTTGATATTTAGAAGATAAATCTATCTTGTTAGCTACATACTGATCAGAATTGTGAATCTCAGGATTGGTGTTTAGGAAGCACTTGAGCCCCTGGAAAATAAAGTTTTCTGCTTGGATAGAGTGCCACTGAACTTGATATTAATTCTTATTATTGATTTCTATCAATGGAGACTGGGGCTTCTGAGGGAGAAAAGAATTGTCTTGCTCAGAAAGTAGTGTGGGTAAGCAAGCAAGTCTGAGCATCTTAGTAGCTTTTCTCTTGGGTTCCATTCATTAACTCTTGAGAAAAACAACCCAAGAAAATCCACAGCACAAAAAATATGCAGCACTGTGCTTGTGATTTACTTGACATTCTTGCATCTTCTGCTCTGGCTCCTGTGTGCCATTTTTAAGACTCTGTTCTCCAAGAAACCAAGAGGTAAAAGAGGCACACAGGCACAAATCCTAGACGTCTCCATTATCTTTGAATAATAAGTCAATCCACTGGGTTTCCAAGAGCCTCCAGTGTTTTCCGCTGGGTGTAAAGGGATTCACTCTGGTTTCTGGCTGCCTTGGTCCTTTATAAGATCAGTTTTCTTAACAGTATCTCTTTCCCCAGTATGGGGCTATCCCTAAGCAATACAGTTTTCCTTTGCCTAAGGAACTGTTGCTATTTTGATATTCCCCAGAACTCTCTTTTCCCTGTCTCCTTCACTGTTGCTTGGGAAAGGAAAAGCAATTTCCTTCCTTGGGGAACCCTAATCTTCATTTGTATTTCTATTTTGAAGCAGAACTCTAAGTTTTGTTATGTTGTCACTCACTGTAACAAAGGCAGAGGGACCCCTCTCTATGTACCCTTGGAGAGGAGGGAAGTGAAGCCAGAGGAAATTAATTGCTTGACAGAGAGTGGAAGTACAAAAACCATCTCAATGTATTATTTGCTGTCAATACCTTTCTTCATTCCTTTTGTTGATTAGTTGTTTCCTTTACGTACCACAGCTGGAGATTTCTGCAGTTGGGGATTCTCTTTATGATTGTCTTGGTGTTCTTTTGGTCCTTTGGTAAAGGCATTTGACCTAATCATGATAAGCTGATGAGTTGGCTTCATCTATAGAGTGGAACAAGGACTGTTGGCTGAGAAAAGTATGAATGCTGAAGCTGAGGGCAGAGTTGGCTCATGGAACATTTTGTCTGTTCTCTGAGTTTCTTGTCCCAGTATGTCAACAAATTTGTTTTTGTTTAAAGACTTTCCCACACAAGTGTCTGCCAAGTTCAGAAGACTGCTTTTTGAGATTGATCTTGGTTTTCTTGGAACAAGAGCTGAGATCATATAATAAGCTCAGTTGGTCTTAGTGAGTGAAAGTTGGGAGATTTTATTTCCATATACATCAGCCAGATCTGGGCATAGAAGAAGAAAGAAAGGTCTGGACACTAGGTGGGTATGGGTGGGAGATGGAAGGAAAGAACTAGTGAAAGGAGGCTTTCACTTGTGTCTACTTTTCCCACTTGTTTGTTTGTTTTTTTATTTAGCATCTTTATTGGAGTATAATTGCTTTACAATGGTGTGTTAGTTTCTGCTGTATAACAAAGTGAATCAGCTATATGCATACATATATCCCCATATCCCCTCCCTCTTGTGTCTCCCTCCCATCCTCCCTATCCCACCCCTCTAGGTGGGCACAAAGCACCGAGCTGATCTCCCTGTGCTATTCCCACTTGTTTTTAAGGCTCTCTAGGTCACTTGGAAGTAAGGCTCTGAGGTTGTAATGGTCCATGCTGAGATTGACTCTGGTCATACTCTTATTGGATTTAAATTAGTCAGGTTTATTAGAAAAGAGTCTTTAGGTTTCTGATCTCTAGATTGGTAGAAACATTGTCAGTATGTAGAGAAGTTCCAAAGCATCCATTTATAGACTAGACTAGAAGACTCCTTTCCTTTGAGGCATAAAAAGCACTCCCCTGTGATAATCCCACTTGCTGGGACCTCCTTAAAAGAAAGAGGCTACAAAAATGTAATTTAATGGGCATAACTTAGAATGTTCTTAGTGAAAGTAGGAGATAAGTATCATGGTAGGATCACAATGTCTGCTGGGTTGTTATTCAAAAAGGGATTATAGAATCAGGCAGGCTGGGAAATGGCTCTGCCCTGATGAAGGAAGGCATTGATTGATCATTGTGGGATGCCATGTGTTCCTTGAGATTGGTTTGTGGCTTTAGGCCACATGGCAGTTGAATGAGAGGAACTTGGAAGTTTATCAGAGACAGAAGTGTAGGGGATCACAGTGGCCATTGTGAATACTAACTCTAGCATAGGCTTTCAGGGAGGAAATAGATGTCTGCCATGCCCACAATCAAAGAGAGCAGCGTTGCCTTGGGATCTTACTAACTTCTGCCAGTACCAGCCAAATGTCTGATAGCGCTTTGAGGTTGTAGGGGGACCCAATATACACACTCCTTTCCTGACTAATCTTATGACAAAGAACAAGATTATAAACCAAGAGTTTATAATGGAAACCAAGAGTTTCTGATGGAAACCAAGACTCTAGATGTTAGAAGCTTAGGTATGCAGCAACAATGGGCAGCTTAATGCTAGTACTTAATACTTGGAATGAGACTGACCTACCCAGCCTCAGGCACTGCTGCTCCTCTGTAGGCTGTCCTCTATGGTATCTGCCCTCTAAAACATCTGGCATAGAGGAGCCTTGCTGACTCCCAAGAGGAAAAGAATGATAAAACGATGCTGAGCTGTACATGTCTAATTCCTCTTCCAGACTCATCAAATTGTGTAACTCACTGTATATCCATAATGAAAAGTAAGGGGTATGCCAAGAAACCAGAAGCACTTGGAGAAAATCCTTCCTCAAAGAAACAAGGAGTGCGGAATATGTGTTCCTTCCTTTTAACAAGTTCTCTTGGCATAGACACCAGCATTTTCATGATTGACACCATCAGCAATAAGAAAATTATGCCTTTTTCAGGAAGCTTTGGGGACTATAGCATAACAACAGAGAAGATAAATGTTTAAAAAGTAATAATTTCCTCAGCATTGTTAGTGATTTCCAGTGTTTTCAGAATTCCAGGAGATGTTCTGATTACATTAGCCCGTTGAAGGTGATACAAGAGAATAAAGTTATGAAGAACAAGATAAATTCATATACAGTCCTATAAAATTCATATGTTGTCAAAGAATAGGAGTTGGTCAGTTATGAGACATTTTTTGAACACTTACAGCTCATGAAGAGTTTATAACACTCACAGCTCATAAAGAGTTTATAAAGAGAACACAGAAACTAACCAGGTCAAAAGAAATAGACATTTGCAAGTACAAAATTTTATTCTAGTGAGAGTTAAGTCAATGATTTTGCTAGCGGGCAGGGTTAACCAGGCAAAGTTTCTGAAGAAAGTGAATCTTGATCTGTGATGATGAAGAGATGGGGAATGTGGGAACAGTGGCCCTGAGTTTCCAGGCATATGGTGAAAATCCATAGAAACAGGCTGGAGAATTTCTGATGTCATCCAAGGTTGAACATGAAGTATTATGATGCTTCTGCCACTTCTGCTGTTGATGGAAGGAAGATAAATGTTGTGACAGATGCCCTCAATGTTTTTGGCAAGAAGTAAAATTCCATTTAGTGTGATGCATTTCAAGGGGAATGACCTTTAAATGCAGATATGGCATATTTTTGGCTTATTGCTGAACTTTGGGGTTTGGGATCTATACAAATATGGAAGGCATCAGGTGAAATGCAACACACTATCTCTTGGCCAATGTAATTGACAAAGTGAAAATTGCAACAGTTACCCACATACGTGTCTGAAATAACAAAAATAACACCCAAAATACCAGCAAGGGCTTTCTCCAAAAAGAGAAAAATCACTAAAACATATGCTAAAGGCTACCTATATTGTTACTTCTAATTCTCATCTCAGCCTGAAATCAAATGCATAGTTTGGTTTTTTTTTTAATGTAATAAGAGAAATACTTCTGTTTTTCTTCACTAAAGTCAAAGCGACAGTGAGGGTTAGTGAGATATCCCCAGGCAGGTTCTCCCGTAGATCTTCTAATTTCCACTACTATCACCCCAATAAAGACCTGGTACACATCCATGGTTTCTTGCTTTTAACTTTTTTTCCTTTCATTTTATCCAGCTCAAGGCTACTGATAAATATTCCTACAATACTTATTCTTTGTTTGCCAATCTAAAATTTTTAAAATAATTCTCTATTCTCTATAAGATAATATTGAATTCATTAACTTAATATTCAAAATGATATATAAGATGGGCCTACTTTTTTCTTTTTCTTTCTTTTTTTAAGGGAGCTTGAGGCCTTTTTATTGACAATTCTCCATATACACAGACACCCTTTTAGTTCTTCTCCAGTGTAAATAAAGCATGAGCACTTAACTCTCATTTCTCAACAGGATGAGATGGGCCTATTTTTTTCAACTTTAATTCTCTTATTTCATCACACAAATTCTTCTGTATGATTTACTTATACTGATTTACTCATTGTTTCTCCAAACATCTCTTTGAACTTTCTATCCATTAAGTCTTTGCTCACCCTAGTCTGTCTTATCCTTCCCCTCCCTCTATCTATATCCCTCCCATAAATACAGGTTCAGCTAAAATCCGTATTCTACGTGAAATTCTCTCCAAATAGTGCACAGGTTTTTTTTTTTTAGTTGTCTGTACTAGTCATGCGTCATTTACCATATTTCAAGTGTATTCATTATTTTATATTCATCTTTATACATCTTAACTTTTCAACAATATTCTTGAGGATAGGAATCTTTTTTTTTTTTTTTTTTTTTTTTTGCGGTACGCGGACCTCTCACTGTTGTGGCCTCTCCCGTTGTGGAGCACAGGCTCCGAACGCACAGGCTCAGCGGCCATGGCTCACGGGCCCAGCTGCTCCGCGGCATGTGGGATCTTCCCAGACCGGGGCACTAACCCGTGTCCCCTGTATCCGCAGGCAGACTCTCAACCACTGCGCCACCAGGGAAGCCCAAGGATAGGAATCTTTTTGTGTCCTTATTAAGTCCTAGCAAAACTCTTTCACATTATAGATTCCAGTGATTAAGAAAAAATTGTCAGAAAAGCGAAAAGGTGAAGGAAAATGCCACAGAAGTGAGTACAGTAGGCTTCTGAGGCAGTAAAGCACTTTTGAACTAAATGGTAATGAAAACGTGACATCAGATATTGAGAGTTGCGGGTAAGTTCACTTAGGGGGATCATTCGAAATGAATACATTAGAAAATAAGAAAGGCTGAAAACCAGTGCCTAGGAATCTATTTCTAAAAGTTAGTAAAAGAACCATAAATTAAAACCAAATAATGTAAAAAGAATAAAATAACAAATATAAGAAAATGAGTTAGTGAAAGAGAAAGCAAACATAAACTAAAGAACTTCTAAACAGTATAAATTTCTCTATTTGAAAGACTAGTAAAGTTGATAAAGCCATAGCAAGAATGATCAGATAAAATAGAGAAGGCAAAAAAGCTGGTATCAGAAATGAAAAAAATGACATCACTACAGATCCAATAACCAGTAAATAGATAATAAAATATTACAGAAATCTTTATGCCAACAACTTTATTGGAATTGGTTATTGGAATATCTCACATGACTATGGGAAAGACAATGATGCAGTGAGGTGCAGTGTCCACTGGAACCAAGACTCAAGGCTACCAAGCCTCTCTTTCTCACATGTCTGTTTTTGCCTATCTCTACACTGGAGCCTTAATTTTTGCCTATTGCAAATAAGCTTTCTCCACATAGTGGGAACCATGGCAACCAAAAGTTCCTGGGTTTCACATTCTATGTTTCCCACTCCAGAGAGAGGCTGCCTCTCTTTTAACTTCTGCGACAAGAATTTGGGGGTAAGGACTAATTAATCCAGATTAGGTCAGCTACCGACCCATACCTATGGCTAAAGGAGCAGAGTCTTATAAATAGACATGATCTGTGTATGGGGTCATTCCCAGAGAAGGAGGAAACCATCGCCAGTTACAGGGTCACTGTTGGGAAAGGCAGCCTCATGCATGCAGTCTTTTGACCCCTACTTAGCCACATAAAAATGGGCCTCAGGCCTGGAACACTTCTTTACCAAGAGATTAGGAATCCTCGCAGCCTGTGCTGGGCTTGGTTCCTTGTGTGGGAATATCGTTCCCTGTTTTGGACTTTTATTCTGTTTAAGCATGTGTCAAATGGTAACACTACGATATCTGTCCCTGTGGGGGGGGGGTCCTTCATTCTGAGGCACAGGAGGAATGCCTGTAGGCTAATCACTCTATGGCAGCTGCCTGGAGGGGCCCTCTGGCTACAGGGGACAAGCACCCATTACCGAAGCTGATCTTGCTCTGTATCTTCTCTATGTGAGCAGAGGTGTTCCATCCAGTTCATGACTGCGTTGGGTTTTCCTTGGCAACTCTAATACCAAGATGCAGTGGGCAGAAGTGTTTGAACTTGTACTCCTGATGATAGGCAACAAGTATCACTTGCTTGACAGTTACAAAGAATGATGTCTAATGTGAATGATATGAAAAATAAAGCCAAATAACAAAATGCATGGGTAGCTCCAGTGTAAAGCCTATACCTGTGGAAAGAGTGTTATTCATTCTTTATCTGAGTTCCAGGACTTTCATTTTAACAATCACATTTCCTGGTAGTTGAAGATTTGAGGATGAACCAGATCAGGGGTGAAAGACAGAGTGCAGCTGCATTACTTTGCTGAGTCATATTCTAATGCAGGATATCTAATAAGCAAAGAAAAAGAACAGATACCAAGGAGTCAACAAACATTCTGGAAAATAGGTTTTGAAAACAGACGTGCCTACTGCAGGAAGTCTGTCTTTCCAGTTATTCACACTCTACAGCATCTCTCAAAACTAAGGCAGGTAGGATAATGATCTACAACCATTCTCAGACATTTGCCAAGTGATTTTGCAATAACATTTAAGGAATTTATGAAAACTAGCCTTTAATTTGAAGGCTCTTTTGTGTGGTTAAAATACCATTTTGGGGGGAAAATTTAAGTTCCAATGGGAAAAGAATGTAGTTTGGGTTATGGGTCAAGTTGGGAATATTGGGTGAAGGAAGAAGGAATGATGTCACAGTGAAGCACACTTACTTCAGGGAAAAAAAGTGCCTCATTTCCCAGAATACTTGCTAGGGAAAGGTGGAAAGAAAAGGGGGAGCTACCCACACAAATTCTGCTGGCTTACGCTTGATATTCTATTAGCATGACTAAAGGATGAGTTATAACATTTAGTATCAGATATGTAGTTGTAATCAATTTTGATGATTCAAGGAAAAAAGAAAGAAACATATAATTTAAAAATTATTCCTACTTGGCTTTGTAAACTGGTCTGTAAATTAACACTAATGTTAGCATAACATATTCTGTATTTTTTTTAAGTTAAAATTTGTCTGGGTGATCAATTTATAGCAAAACATTGAAGCTACCTCATTCTTTTTGATGGCTGAAGAGTATTTGAATATATGGATTATCATAATTAACCAGAGGCCTATTAGTGGACATTTTGTTTATGTCCAGCATTTTGCTGTAACAGAAAATACTGAATGAATATCCCTGTACACGAGATGTACAGGCTTGCCTCTGTATTGTGTTATAATTTCTCCCTCCTCGTCATGACATCCCTTCTACAATTCCTTTCCCACCTTAAAACAAAACAAAAAGCAAAACAAGACAAAGCAAAACCCAAGGATATGAATAGCTAGAAATAAACTAAATTGGTCATTGTTATTACAGGAAAACTTCATACCAAATACGAGCAATAATCTGCTTATACACATTACATTCTCTTACACAATCCCTTTTGTTTCATCACTCTTCTCCTCTGCTTGGTTCTCAGTATCTGTGAGTTTTGTTTTGTTTGTTTGTTTAGATTCTATGTATAAGTGAGATGATGCAGTATTTATTTTTCTCAGTCTGACTTACTTAGCATAATGCCCTCAAGGTCCATCCATTGTTGTCACAAATGGCAAAATTTCCTTCATTTTATGGCTGAATAATATTCCATTGTGTATGTATATACCACATTTTCTTTATCCATTCATCAGTTCATGTACACTTAGGTCATTTCCATATTTTGGCTATTATAAATAATGATGCAATGAACATGGGGGTCATATATTTCTTTGAGCTAGTGTTTTCATTTTCATTGGATAAATATCCAGAAGTGGAATTGTTGGATCATATGCAAGTTCTATTTTTAATTTTTTGAGGAACCTCCATGATGGCTGCACCAGTTTACATTCCCACCAGTAGTACACAAGGGTTCCCTTTTCTCCACATCTGCTCTAATATTTGTTATTTCTTGTCTTGTTGATAATAGCCATTCTAACAGGTGTGAGGTGATATCTCCTTGTGGTCTTGATTTACATTTCCCTGATGATTAGTGTTGTTGAGCATCTTTTCATGTACCTGTTGGCTGTCTGTATGTCTTCTGTGGAAAAATGTCTATACAGATCTTCTGTCCATTTTTAAATCAAATTGTTTTATATATTTATTTTTTCGCTATTGAGTTGTATGAATTCTTTATATATTTTGGATATTAATACCTTATTAGATATATGATTGGAATATTTTCTCCCATTCAGTAGGTTGAATTTTCATTTTGGTGATGATTTCCTTTGCTGTGCAAAAGCTTGTTTATTTTTTCCCACTTGTTTATTTATTTATTTATTTATTGCCTTTGCTTTTGGTGTCAGATCCAAAAAATCATTGCCAAGGCCAATGTCAAGGAACTTTCCAACAATGTTTTCTTCTAGGAGTTTTATGTTTTCAGGTCTTACATTCAGGTCTTTAATCCATTTTGAGTTAATTTTTGTGTATGGTGTAAGATAGTGGTCCAGTTTCATTCTTTTGCATATGGCTGTCCAGTTTTCCCAACACTATTTATTGAAGAGACTGTCCTTTCCCCATTGCATATTCTTGGCTCCTTTGCCATAAATTAATTGGCCATGTATGTGTGGGTTTATTTCTGGGCTGTCTATCCTGTTCCATTGATCTATTTTTCTGTTTTTATGCCAATACCACACTGTTTTGATTACTACAGTTTTGTAATATAGTTTGAAACCAGGGAGCATGATGCCTCCAGCTTTGTTCTTTCTCAAGGTTGTTTGGCTTTTTGGGGTCTTTTGTCATTCCACACAAAGTTTAGGATTGTTTGTTCCATTTCTGTGAAAAATGCCTTTGGAGTTTTGATAGGAATTGCATTGAATCTTTAGATTGCTTTGAGTAGTATGGGCATTTTATCAATATTAATTCTTCCAATCCATGAGTGTGTAATATCTTTCCACTTATGAGGGTCTTCAATTTTTTCATTAATGTCTCATAGTTTTTAGTGTATAGGCCTTTTACATCCTTGGCTAAATTTATTCCTAGGTATTTTATTCTCTTTGATGGAATTGTAAAAGAGAAGGTTTTTCTTAATTTCTCTTTCTGACAGTTTGTTATTAGTGTATAAAAGCATAACAGATTTTTGTTTATTAATTTTGTAAACTGCAACTTTACTGAATTTGTGTATTAGTTCTCACAATAACTAATAACTGCTCATAACTTACTTTTTCCTCTGTATTAGTCACGGTGTGGAGAAGCAGATCAAGAATATCCATCACATGCTATTATTTATATAAATTATAAGTAAGGTTTTATTTTAATATAGCCATTATCATTTGGATACATTTGTTATAGCAATTTAGCCTACACTAATTACTAAACCTTGTATTTCTATTTTGTTGAGCAGTTTGTTTCCATCAACAACAGGTTGTTGTTATATGAAACAACAACAGGTGTTGAGTTATATGAAATTCCTTTTCAGTATGTATAAAATAATCCAATTGTTTATTCTTTATTGTATTAGTATGGTGGTTTTTATTGATATACTTTCTAATATGAAATCTTACTTGAATTTCTGGAATACTCCTCAGTTGGCCATGGTATATTATTCTTCTAATAAGCTTTGGATTCTGTCTACTAATATTTTGGAGTTTTGCATTGGTATTCATCAGTGAGATTAGTCAGTAATCTTCCTTTGTTGTTCTTTTCAGGTTTTGGTATCACTGATTTCATAAATTGAATTTAAAGTGTTGCCTTCTATGATAGGCACCCTCTAAAATGGCCCTACTTTCTGGTATTCTTGCTCCTGTGCAATCTCCATTTCTTGAATGTGGGTTGAATTTATTGACTCATTTCTATTGAGTCAGACATGGCAGTAGCCATGGAATGTCACTTCCAAAATTAGGTTCTTAAAATACTGTATCTTCCATCTTGTACACTCTCTCTCAGGTTGCTTATACTGGGGGAAGCCAGCTGCTATGTCATACGGCAGCCCCGTGGAGAAGCCACCATGAGCGAGCTTGGAAGTAGATCTTCTGGGGTCCACCAAAAGCCATGTGAATGAGCTTGGCAGTAGAGCCACCTCCAGTTGAACCTCAAGGTGACTGCAGCCTTTGCCAACATCTTGATTGTAGCCTGGTGAGAAATCCTGAGCCAGAACCATCCAGGTAAGCCACTCCTAGATTTCTGACCAACAGAAACTGTGAGATAATAAATTTTGTTGTTTGCAATCACTAAGTTTTGAGGCAATGTCTTAAGCGGCAATGGATGACTCATGCACCTTCTTTGTGTATATTTTGGATAAGTTTAACTAACACAAGAGTTATCTGTTTCTTAAAGCTTTGGTTCAAATCTCCTATGAAAACTTCTTACTGTGGTGCTTTCTTGCGGTTTTAGTTTTAGAGTAGTAAGGTTTACCAATTTTTTTGGTTTATTATTTGTAATAGTATGTTCTGATAGAGTCAGAATTAAGAGGTATCTTTTGAGTTATCTCTATTTAAAACAAATCCTTTAGTGCAATTTAACTTTCTCCTTCCCACCTTACTATTCTTGGCCTTTGTTAATATTATCTTAGGTTTTAGATAGGATAGGATGTATTAAATTTATATGTTGTACATTTATTTAAAATAATGCAATGTCTACATTCAGTTTTTAAAAACTTGTTTCCAAGTGCTTTTACTATTTAATAATAATAATAATGGAGACTTTGAACACTTACAAAAGTAGACAGACAATATAATGAACCCACACATACCCATTTCTAGTCCCAACAACTGTGAATCCGTGGTGAATCTTATACTTTTCCCTCTCCCATCCACTCCCTAAATTGTTTTGAAGCAAATCCCAGATATATTTCATTCATAAATATTTCAGTATGTATCCCTAAATATCAGAACTTTAAAAAATAACCATAGAGATATTATCACAACTAAAAAATTAATTTCTTAATTTTTTCTATCACTCAGTGTTTAAATTTCTGTTTATCTCATAAAACTCGTGTATTTTTTGCCATTTCTATAGTTTTTTCAATTTAAGAATGTTATATAAATGAAATTATACAGTATGTAATCTTTGGGGATTGACTTTTTTCACTCAGTATAATTCCCTTGAGATTCATCCAAGTTGTCATGTGTGTCAATAGTTTGTTTCTTTTATTTGCTGAGTAGTATTCCATAGTATGGATGTACTACAGTTTGTTGGACTATTCAACCCCATTGAAGTTCTTCTGAGTTGTTTTTAGTTTTTGGCTATTATAAATAAAGCTACTATGAACATTTGTGTACAGGTTTTTGTATGAACACAAGTTTTCACTTTTCTGGAATAAATGCCCATGAGTGTAGTTGCTGGGTCCTCTGGTAACTGCATGTTTAGTTATATTCACTCTTTACCTTTTAATTGGTGTATTTAGACCATTTACATTTAAGGTAATTATTGGTACGTTAAGATTTAAGTCTGCCATTTGTTACCTGTTTTCTGTTTGTTTCCTTGTTTCTTGATCCTCTGTTCTCTTTTTTTGCCTTTCTGTGTGTTACCTGCACATATTTTTAGGGTACCATTTTAATTTATTTATAATGTTTCCCTCGCTCTGTTCAGACACAGCCTTGGGTCCAAGTTCCCTCTGTGCCTCATAGCTGATCACTCCTCACAGGCTCCACTGCCCCCTGCTCTCTTGTGCAGCCACACCACAGGGCAGGTGGGCCCACATGGACTCTTGGCATGTATTGGGGTGTGAGCTGTGTTGAACCAGCCACCTTCAGAGTTCTGGGCTGCTTCTGATGCACTGCT
This sequence comes from Delphinapterus leucas, assembly GCF_059928025.1. Taxonomy (NCBI): domain Eukaryota; kingdom Metazoa; phylum Chordata; class Mammalia; order Artiodactyla; family Monodontidae; genus Delphinapterus; species Delphinapterus leucas. Next base: position 39,165,092 of record NC_143142.1, on the reverse strand, counting down.
TGAGTAAACGCCAACTATGGCTGCTGCCCCACCCAGACACTGCCCTAGGATGGAGTAGCATCTGTGGCCCATGGTGGAGCTTTCACCTGGTTGCAGCCCCTAGGTCCAGTGCCACATTGTGACATGGAATAAACTGGGCTTGCACGAACCCAGGTGATTGCAGGAAACCTGCAGCCACTGGAGCATTCCTCACTCCACCCTCTGCCCTGCCTTGGGGGCAAGCTAGTGCTGGAGCTGCATTTCTTAACCCCCTTTGAGTTGGGTGAGGCCATGTGACTAGTTCTAGCCAGTGAGTTGTGAATGGACTTGCCAGTGGGAATTGTCCAGAGCTCTCTTTCCCTCTGGAGAAGTTCAAGATGAAACTTCTCCATCAGCCTGGACCTCTGAGTAACAGTAATCAGCAGATGATCCCAGCTCCCTCCCCTGCACCATAGGTACTAAGTGTGACCAAAGAATAACCTGTGCTACTTTCAGTCACTCAGGTTTTGGGGTTGTTAGTAACTATAGCTTCATTTAGCTTATACCATCTGATATAATATTAAATAACATTTTTCAAGAGGGGTATATAGTTTATATATATATGAAAGCCTTGCACATTTGAAAATGTCTTTCCCATATGAAAGACAAGTTCACTGGCGAAGAAAATGCTTGGAGGTTACTCTTTTCCCTTCAAAATTTTTTATATGTTCCTCCACTCTCTTCTGATGTTTACTATTGCATAGAAAAAATATTAAGCTACCCTTTGTAAACTTTTTTTCTTTTCTCTGAATTTGTGTAGCAATTCTTCTTTAATATAATATTTTAAAAAATGGGAATATCTAGGTTTGGGCTTCATAAGTTGTTTTTGCTTGGAATATAATGAATCTTTTCAACATGTATGCACAGGTCTTTATGTAAGTCATAAAACTGGTTTTTATCCTAACCCTTTGATTATTACTTCATTCACTTATTCATACACTTATTTAGTAAACATGTACTAAACACCTGCTATGTGCCAGGAACTGTGCTGAGTGCTGAGGATGCAGCAGTGAACATGTCATATGAGTCCAGAAACTTTAAAATATTTTAACAGCTTTATTTAGTCGTAACTTACATACTGTAAAATTCACTCATTTTAAATGTACAACTCAACGATTTTCGGTGAATCTACAGAGTTCTGCAGCCGTTACCACAATCCAGTGATAGAACATTTGCATCATCCCAGAAATATCTCTTGTGCCCGTTTGCAGTCACTTCCCATTCCCATCCATTCCTAGTCGTAGGAAGCCGTGATTCTAATTTCTGCCCATAGATTTACCTTTTCTAAATATTTGGTATAAGTGGGATAATACAGTATGTGGTTTTTGGTTCTGGTTTCTTTCACTTAGCATAATGTTTCCAACATCCATCCATTTTGTAGTGTGCGTCAGTATTTCATTCCTTCTTATGACTGAATAATTTTTCATTCTATGCTATGCCACGTAAAATGTGTGGATTTTCCTGTTTTTCCACCCCTTTGCATCATGTGATAGTCACGTTCCTTTATTTGATCTACAGCCCAGAGGGCAGCTTTTCAGTGGGCTACTGTCCAGTTACCAGTTTCCAGCTGGTATCCTCCTATGCAACGTTGCTTTATTAAGGCGGTATCTTTTCCTACTCTTGTTTCCTCAATACTCAGAAGTGATGGAGTACATGAAAACCCATAGTTTCCACACAGCAAAAAGCTAGAGAAAGTTTTCCTATCTTTGCCCCTGGTTGGAAGCACAAAAATGCCAACACTAATCTTCTACCTACTTATTGCACATTTTTTCCCTGGAAGTTGTGTTCTCTGAATGCATGTAAGAATATGGGCAACAGAAAAAGATGTAGAATATTTCTCTGGCTGCCTCAGAAATCTAGGTGTGTGTAATGAAATTGTTGTAGAATGTTTCAAATTCATGTTGAATTTGGGCCCTGAATCACAGGGCAGGAAGTGGAAGGAGTATGGCATGTACTTTTACCTTTTCTTTTTTAGGTTGGACTTTTATTTCATAAGGTGTCTGGGTATGCCTTCATTTAATAAATGATGATGGACTTTTATTTCATAAGGTGTCTAGGTATGCCTTCATTTAATAAATGATGATTCCCAGGTCAGTACTCTCGTGTTCCCCAATGCTGTTTTCATGGTAGGGATACCAAAACTTTTTGTCATCAGGGAACTTATATAATTTTTCTTTTTTAAGTCCACGTTTTCAAATATTTTCTCATATCAAACTACAGTTTAAGGAATAATTAATTTCCCTCAATAACTGATTCATCAGAATCATGTATGGTGCTAACCAGAGCTTCTGATAAGTATGAGACAATCAGGATTATTTAAGGACTTGGTAAAACTCAAAACCAAAGAAGGCAGACCGTTTGCCTATTGTAGTCTTTGTAGGAGATGTAAAATTTCCATTAGAATTTTTGAAACATGGACACTCTATCAGAACACCCCAATTTCTAACTCCGTGAAGGCCTAGCCGTCTGGGGACGTCATGGTTGGGAATTGCTACATCTTCAGGGATCTGAAGTGGCAGAAATTGGGCAGAGGCTGAGTTTGTCAGCATGGAGAGACAGCAAGCTCCCACTGGGCTGGTTTGTACTTAAGAGAATAGGGTTGCCACTTTAAGGTTTAAACTAGATTAAACACAGGGTGTACTGGTCTGACAGATTAATGCAGGTTATTAGCTAACTAACTGTGAAGAGTAACGTTATGACTTTTCTTTTCTCATTTCAGCATTTATCTTTAAAATATACATATATATTCTTAAATACATATGTATATATGAATGTGTACACATATGCATGTACACACACACACACACACAGAGTCTCTGAATTAGTTTCAATAAAACCTGCATCAGTGCAGAGGTACTCACGGAGTGCCTTCAATAAAAAAGTCACTGCGTGTTATGCGATAACATTGAACAGACTCCAGACAGCCTCTTATCTTAGATATACAACGACGTAGCATAACTCAAGCCTAAAGGAGAAGTTAAAGTATTAGGTAACGGTAGCAACAGTAGCATGTTAGTGGAGTAATAACTCTCCTGGCGGATAACCCAGGATGGGTTTTATTGAATTCAGTTTATTTAGCTGGGATAAACCCAGATAGGCATCTCATTTACAAGAAGGTGCTAGCAAGAGGGCAGGTTATTACAAGCACATTTAGAAGATAAGCAAGAGAAAATTGAACAAAATCAGAGATCAGGAAGGGAGCAGAAGTGGTTCCTGGTTCAACTTCTTGCTTTGGGCAGGTCTATATTTACTCCAACTGAGAAAAGTAATAATTGCCTTCTTAGCTGTCTGTAGGGATGAATGGTGTGTGAACTCTGTTAGGAACCTGTGAGTTACCCTCATTGACAAGCTTACTTTGTGGCTAATTGAAGTTTCTTTTTCTTGCAATTTAAGTGCATTTTCTTTGTTCCTCTGCTCTTTGGAGAATTAGAATAATTATTTAATGTTTCTTCATAATAATTCTTTTAAAAATGTGACAGTAATTGTCATCTTTAGCTTCCCCAGCTTCCCACACAAATTAACTGTAAAATTGAATTGATGCTATTTTTCTACCCCTTTACTTATTTTTCTGTTTTCATAGGTTGTTGTCCCCCTTCCTTCCTTCCTTCTTCCCTCCCTCCCTTCCTTCCTTCCTTCCTCCCTCCTTCCCTCCCTCCCTCCCTCCCTTCCTTCCTCCCTTTCCTTTTCAAATTTAAATATGACAGATGTTTATTTGGTTATTTCTATGTGTGAGTCTTTATTCTAAGCACTGCTGCTGACTTTGGTAGCTGCATGGACTCTGTCCCTTGGAGTAACTCCTGAATCTTAAGGTGTTAACGAAGCTTTGTCCAAGAGGTCAGACCAAACATATGACTAGGAACCAATGTTTAGTTGACCGTTCTAGTTGGTGGCTTTGGTTCCAGAGGTATCCTTTGTGACACAGAAGAGCATGTTCCAGCTGAGTTATCATTGCAGTAAAGTGTCATGCACAGAGGACTGGATTTTATACATTGATAAATACTGATTAATTGAAGATGTATCCTTCCACTCACCATTGCCTTCTACTCCTGTGTGTGGTTTCTGACGTGTGTGTGTGTGTGTGTGTGTGTGTTTGTGTGTGTTAAGTGGTGGCGGTACTCAGGAAAAATATGTGCATAAATGGAGGGATTATATTGTGGTGTATTTACAGATAAATTTTTGTTTCTGGTATTTCATTTTTACCTAGACTTCTTGTTGTTCCCTCAAGGACCTGTGTTCTCTTTAAAGTTGCTTTCTCTTGAAGAGACCTTTATTTGGAAGTTGGTTTTCTAGAGAAAACAAGTCTATCTGCATGCTATCTAACTCCTTTGAATGCTTCATCTTTTCTCTTGCCCCATTTAAGCTCTTTCTTCTTTCCTAAAGATCCTGTTTTCAAATCAGAAAATATTCATTATGTGTCTACTCTGTGAAAGCTAATGTGCATTACACTGAGGATGGTAGAAAATAAATATAAAAGAGGTCCTCTCTTCTAAGATCTCACAGTCTAGGGGACGAGAGATACGTACACAAATAACTCCAGTATGGGGTGGACCATGTGAAGTACTTTAGTTAAGAAAAAAAGTGTTATTATTAGTTTGATTAGGTGTAGACCTATCCGAGGAAGTTTAAGGGGTAGTCATATATTTTCATTTTTTTAAAATCTTCTTTCTTTTCTTAAAATCTTACAAAATCAAATTAGTGACTGCTTCTACCAAATTGTTCATTTACTTAAAAAAAAAACTTTATTAAGCTATAATTTACATACCATAAAATTCACCCGCAAAAAGTATACAACTCATGATTTTTAGTAAATTTACGAAGCTGGGCATCCATCACCATCATTCAGTCTCAGAACATTCCCATCACTCCAATAAGGTCCCACATTCCCATTTTCAGATAATCCCCACTCCCAGCCTTAGTCCCAGGCAAATAATATTTTACCTTCTGTCTCTATAGTTTTACCTTTGCAGGATATTTCATGTAAATGGAATCATACAATATGGGGGTTTTTTGGGGTTTTTTTTGCATTGGCTTCTCTCACTTGGCATAGTGTTTTAAAAATCCATCTGTGTTGTAGTGTGTATCAGTATTTTATTCCTGTTTAGATTGCTGAATAGCGTCCAACTCTATGGCTGTACAAGATTTTATTCAGCTATTCAACAGTCATCTCTTCACGTTTTAACCTTTTAATTTTCTTTTTCCCTCCTTCCTCTGTCTCTCCCAATAAAGAGCACTATAGAAGATTACACTGTCAAACATATTCCAGAATCCCATCTCTGTCCATGCCCAACTGTTACTTTTCTAGGAGAATCTGACTGAAGTTTTTAAGCACTGTTAGCACTTCAGGTTGTCTCTGTGTAGGTGGGGAGCAGGTGTGGGGGTGGACAGAAAGTTCTCACCCACTTTTCATTTTGGACCTGAAGGTTAAAAAAAGTCTGATTATATTAATATATTCACTTTTTAAATAGAGGAATACACTTTGATGTCTGGGAAAGGGACATAAATTCAAGTCACCAGAACATGGTACCCACATGAATTCTTCTGCTGAGCTGGTTACCTTTCAGTGACCGCTGTGCCCATTATCAGCCATATTCGAGCTTTGTGGTATGCGGTATGCACTCAACATTTTAAGGTGTTAGAGACATTTCCTTCTCTCAGTATAAGGCAGGGTGACCCAGCGTCTCTGAAAGGTAAATACGAACCCTCTCTCTCATTTGAAAGAGTTATTGAGCCATGTTTATAGTGGGTCCCCTCTGTCTGCAATGCACATACTTCACATTTTCTTAAAGGGAATGGGCTACCTGCCAATGACATTTCACAGTTCTCAAGCTGCACGGTTTCTTCAGGAATATAATTCCTCATCCGCTTCGCCCTTTCCCTTTGAGTTTTACGTTTCATCCTTGCTCTGCGCAATGCACCAATCAACACAAATTCAGGCAACTCCTCATTTCTCCTTCCTTTGATGACCTTGAAGCTCTTCATCTGGCCAGTCGATCATGCCCAGAGGAATGTGGTGGGATGTGCCTCTGCAGTGGTGCTGGGAAGCCCGGCTTGCCTCTGTATTGTGTTATAATTTCTCCCTCCTCTTCATGACATCCCTTCTACCATTCCTTTCCCACCTTAAAACAAAACAAAAAGCGAAACAAGACAAAGCAAAACCCAAGGATATGAATAGCTAGAAATAAACTAAATTGGTCATTGTTATTACAGGAAAACTTCATACCAAATACGAGCAATAATCTGCTTATACACATGACATTCTCTTACACAACCCCTTTTCTTTCATCACTCTTCTCCTCCGCTTGGCAGATGGAGTAGTTCTACCTTCTCATTCCCACCCTATTTTGTACTCATGAAAAGAAGCCAAGAGAGCTTCCTTTTGTTTTTATTTTGTTTGTGGCCTTCTATCTGGGTCCCAGCATAGGGCAACCAGCTGGAGGGCACTTTTGCTGGTAACTACTGTAGAGGGAGCTCTCGTGTTTTATATGTAGAGCTTGTAGCTTTCTCACAGCACTCCACTGAGAGTGATTCTGTAAAAAGCAAATCTGCTTTCCTCTGAGGCATCAAAATAGTACTGGAGACACTGTCAAAGTTTAGGGAGTTGTTATGGCGGATTGATTGGCATCCCTTTATTGAAAATGTATTAGATGAAAAGCCAGCCACTAGAACCCTACAGTCAATACACTGAGTTAATTAAGCCTCCTCACAGGCAACCTGGAAATATTGAACAAGCTGTGTATCTTCTGTGGGCATCACTTTACTTATTTTCAGGGAAAATTACACCTTTCATATTTTCCTACATCTTCTATGTCAGAAGTGTCAAAAATTCCCAAGTCAAAACTTTATTAAGAATGAGCCTATGTTATTAAAAGTGATTTTGGAAAAAATATTTACAAATACAAATACGAATGAACAACTTATCTGGATATTTTGAATTTGCAAAATGATTCTGATGCTTTGCAGTGGAAGCCTTTCTTATGCAAATTTGAAGTTGCAGATGAACTCCAAATGGGATCCCTGATTCATGACGGAAACAGACAAAGAATTGGAACATTTTACAGTACTCTAATGGACATTTTAATATTTCTCATCTGTTCTTAATTTGAGATAGACATAATCTCTTCTGGACTAGAATATACTTTTAGTATTATTTTTAGTTGTTAGTAAAACCTTCTCAATGCTTTGGCTCCCAACTAGAACTAAGAAATATTGAGCAAAAGCTAAAGAGTCAGCTGAATAATGAAGTCAGGTCAATTCAGTTGAACCGTGTTTATGTCTCTGCTGCAGGCGAGGCACTGAGTTGAGTATCATGGAGGATAGAAGGATGAGTAAGGAACAGATGCTTATATCAGGGAGCTAGGAGGCTAGTTAGGAATCTAAGATAGCATAGCACTTTAATCCAACATGTGAAGAGGGTATACATAAAAGTGTTTTCATGGGTTCAGCTTATGGTAACCTAGGAAACATAAAAGCAAAGGAGTTTTAAAAATCTGCACTTAGAAGTGAAAGTTTCTCTAAGATCAATGACCAGTCTTCTTTTTCTGTTAGTCACAAGGCAGCAAGCTTTCATCTTCTGTGCCTCACCCACAGTGGGTGCTTGCGTTACTTTTTTAGGATGAGCAACAGTTTATGACAGCCAGACAGAAAGACTGTGACTTACTTCACTTCTCTCCCAAACATCACTGCAAAATCAGGTTGGACTGTTAGAAAAATTTTAGGCACATTTTTGTGGTTTGGGTTTGAATTAATCTACACAATTATTTTAGAGTTAAATGCTTTGATGAAAGGGCTGTAGATCTTAAGAAATAAAAGGACTATATGCAAATTGATCTAATTCCTTGCTTTCAAATAGAGAATGTGTTTTTATTCCTCATTTGATGAGCACTATCAAGAGGTCATATGTGTCACCTAAAGTTGCAAACACAGGAAGCCTAGATCCCTGGTCCTTTGCCTCCCAAGAGAGCGTGATTCCACCTTACCACCTCTTGTAGATGAGAAAAGAAAACCACAACATTGCCGTGAGTTGGTAAAAAAAAAAAAAAGAAAGAAAAAACTCTCATTTTTGTTTGTTTTTTTGTGCCTATCACTTCAAACCTCTATCTATTTATATAAAATAATACTATTCTTAGAGACCTTTGTTGCCCTCTGTTATCACTATTTAAGACTTATACCACATCAATTTCCAAAACAAATTTAAAAATATGTTGCAACTGTATACACATTACAGAATAAAACAACTTTTTGTTTTTTCCTAAATCATACAAATAGTTAACAGGCTTCTAGGTGGCAAGCACTTATTATCCCAGAAGATGAAATTTAGTTTTCAGTTTGCTGGTAGATGAGATAAATTATAAACATGTGGGGCTATGTTATTCCCATTATCTTACCTGTTGGCTTTATGTTAGGTTCCCAAATTTAATAGAACAAAAGAAAGGAGAAGAAAGTATTTTTTAATAGATCTTGTGGAGTATCCGTCAAGTTTTGACTTATATAAAGCAGTAGAGTAAAAAAAATGTAGAAGAACAATTATTTTCCAATACTTTCGTGTTTTAGAAGGATGATAATAGAGAGCATTTTTCTGAACCTCTAGCACTAGTGGGAAAGTTTCTCTTTGGTGGGAAGGGTGGTCCAAAGTGTTTCCCTAATTGTTTTTAGACTACCTTTTCAGCAGCCTTTCAGCCAGAAAATAGTGAGAAATGGGGCTAATCCTATTTAGATCGTGATGAGGAATCAATCAAAATATAGAGTGTTTATGAAGTTGCTCTGAACACTATGACTGCTATAAAAGCGTAAGGTATTATGACTACACCAACTCTTGGCTCCCTTCTCTATTTATTTAAGGGTTACACAGGCCTTGTTTAATACCTCAACATCCTTTCAGTTGAATCAAGCACAGACATAACTTCAGCCACTTGAGATTAAATACTAAGCCCTGCAGCAGAGCAGTGTCTCCAGCCTCCCTTCTGCCTCTTACCTTTCAGGTTCTGTTCTGGAAATGGACCCAGTAGTGATGTGTGAGAATTCAGCCCTTTGTATTTGTTTTGGTGTTTTACCTGGCAGCCTTGGTCACTGATTGGCTTCCTTCTTTTGGGATGAACCTTTTCTATTCCTTTATGATTGGGTGACAAAAACTAGACAAAAGTGCCAAAATGAACAGCCCAGAAAACTCATTAAGGTTCCTGAATCAGCTTTAAAAAAACAAAACAAAACCAAACCCTACCAATAACCCAGAGTTCTGAACATAATCAGTTGGTTCCCAGAAGTACAATAAAAGGAAACCAGAAGTATTTTATTCCCTGGTTGTTTATGAATCAACCCAATTTTCTTTTTCAGACTTTGAAGGTCACAGAATCAAATCATGTGGAGCCACAGAAGGGAGATTCTCCCCTTCCATCGGCCTTCCTGCCCACTCTTTCTCCCCACTTCTGTTAGAAGTGAGGGTTTGCTAGATTTAAGTAGAACATTGCTCAAAATTTCCAGGGGGTTCCAATCAAAGCAGGTCACAATGAAAGCTGTCTTGGAGGTTACTAGAGAGGAAGCCACAGTGACAAGTAAAGCAGATCTCTGGATACCTTCAGTGTATAGCAGCAGTGCTGCTCTCTTGGTGCACAGGCTTGGGAATTCTGCTGGTCTCAGGTGGGCACCCAAGGAAGAGCAGCCCACACTCATCTCTCCAAGTAAGCCAGGGTACTTTACGCCTGGAGTAAAGACAGTGAGGTATGGAACCGTGGGGCATGGAATTGGATTTATGTAGAAAGTGGATAATGAAGCCTGAGTTTTAGACACACAGAGGAAGGTGAAAGAAGAAGAAAGAATGACATTTATTATTTTCTAGGGATCTAATCTAGAGAGCCTCAGTGTCCTCAATTATAATGTGACCATTAGATAATACAGCAAAAAAGTTGGCATATTTCTTGGCACATACAGTTACATGAATAATGTAAATTTTCTTCCCTGGCTTTTTCTTTTTATTATATACTATTATCAAATGGTATAACTTTAATTTTACTCTGCAGATTAGTCAGTAATATATATTTTGTTATTTCATACTATAAACAATTTCCTACTGCTTGTATTTCCTTTTTTAGGACTTAGTGAATAGCAAAGAAATATTTTTCTAATTAATAAGCTTGTTGTGCAATTCCAGAAACCTCCCCTCAATGTATCTCACATCCAACTGGTACACCTAAGCATAATTTTAAAAAGTAATATTCAAAATAAGAATTAAGATGTATCAGTCACCAACTATGTGCCAGGCATTGTACTAGGTGCTATATATTAGGTATTCCATTTAATCCTCAAAACAACCCTCAAAGCAAGTATGACTACTTCCCACATCCATATAAGAAAGTGGGCTCAGAGAGATCTTACCCAAGTCTCACAGTTAGTAACTGTCAAAACTGCTGCTGGAGGGCTTCCCTGGTGGTGCAGTGGTTAAGAATCTGCCTGCCAATGCAGGGGACACAGGTTCGAGCCCTGGTCCAGGAAGATCCCACGTGCCGCGGAGCAACTAAGCCCATGCGCCACAGCTACTGAGCCTGCGCTCTAGAGTCCGAGAGCCACAACTACTGAGCCCACGAGCCACAACTACTGAAGACCGCGCGCCTAGAGCCCGTGCTCCGCAACAAGAGAAGCCACCGCTGTGAGGAGCCCACGCGCCACAACGAAGAGTAGCCCCCTCTCACCACAACTAGAGAAAGCCTGCGTGCAGCAACGAAGACCCAACGCAGCCAAAAATAAATAAATAAATAAGTAAAATTATTAACAAAACAAAACAAAACAAAACTGCTGCTGGAGCTGAGCACACTCTAACCCCAAAGTCCAAGTTCTCTCCACTTCATCATAATACCAAGATTGTACTGGAAGCCCAGAATGCTAGAACAAGAGACCTCTCACCGGCTTACACAGCTTAGTTTCCTTAAGAGTATCTACAGAAGGAGACCAATTCTAATGAACGTAGATGGATCTGGGGTGTGGAGTTAGGGTAATCTTTTCCCCTCTACCCTCCAGTCAACTGTGTCTTGGATTTTTCTGGGGTCTGAGGAGGTTCCCAGAAGAAGTTGAAACAGGTCCTTAAAAGGGGTCTTGATGTTCGCAGGTTGTCTGGAGAACAAAATAGGGAGGGCAGGGCAGGACAGCCGAGGTCAGATTCAAGGGAGTATCTTTGAATCCTTCTAAGAGAGGATTCAGCAGAAGGAAAGGGGTGTCAGGCATGGTGAATCTGATTCAGCGAAGGCACAGTAAGCTGAGGTTGGAAAGAAGGTGCAGTTCTAAGCACGGCCAGCTTGTTCTGTCCTGAACCTGTCCCTACCCCACCGCTCTGGAGGGCTATGCACATTCTGGAGTTGGAAGGGCTATCTGTGGAAGAGAAGGTGTTGCTCCGTGAGCCAGCCTCCCAGCATCTCTGAGCCCAGGCTGCCCGCCATGGTGCCCTCTAGCAAAGGGAGCTTGCGGGTGGGGGTGCTGCTCTTTTCAGCCAACTGCTGAGTAGACAAGTGCCCAGGGGATTGAGACGTGTGCCCAAGAGTCGATCCTCAGTCAGGGGAGGCAGAGATCAGCAAGAGTATGCATGGTGGCATGGGGCAGCAAAGTCAGCAGTAAAGAGAGGCCTGGATCCCTGTTTCGGGCTGCAGGGGTGGTAGTCAAGATGCAGCCTACACTGATTCGCAAGAGTGTCTGAAACATCCCGCAAGAGAAATAGTTATGTCTGGATAGAGAAAAGGATCTTGAAAACGGGTTGGTTCCTTCTATGCACGTGGGGGCCGTGAAGCCATGAGAGGTGGACATTAATGTTACTATGTCTGCATCGACCAGGGAGGCCTAGAGTTACTCTAGTACTTGAGCTATGAGAATATAGAATAGCATGGCTGGTGTATAGTGAATAGGTATTAGTGCCTTGTAGAATCACACCACCTTAGCCAGGTGGGTTGTGCAAAAATCCCTAATAGCTGTGCATACCCACTAGTGCCGACGACACATATTCCTCCAAACCTGGCTTGACTGTTTCCCAGTTGAGGTCCACGGAGAGGTGCTCAAGTTGGCTGCTGTGTAGAGTGGTGTGCAGTTGCCACTTAAATGTGCTGTGAAATCAGGCTTGGTGACTATCCACAGAGCAGCTCATCCTGACCCTGCTCTCTCTCAAGTTAACGAGACAGCCAGAGGCAAAGCCTTGGAGCGAGTAGTGTGGCTATGGAGCCACACAGCAGCCCTGGGGAGCGTTGGTGTGAGGCTATTGAGAAGGGACACTAGTGCACATGCTGACGGGCCGTGCAGTTCCTGAGGAAAGTGTAAAGGTGTGAATCAGCCTAGACAGCAGCCCCGCAAGGTGTCCATGAGCCCAGCTTCCCAGGTCTCCTCAGTTCCTCACCAGACATGGCCTTGGCTTGTTGACCTTCATGCTCTGCCTAACCAGAGTGAAGTTCTAGCAGGTGGCGGGAAGACCCAGTTCAGGTGACCAAGCCTTTATCCCCTCAACTCTTCAACTCCAGCAACATGGCAGCTGGGCTCTTAACTTTCGTTGGTGTATGGACCCCTTCAGCAGCCTGGTGAAGCCTAGGGACTCTTTATCCGAATAATGTTTTTAAATGAATAAAATATTATACTTAGGATTACAAAGGAAGCCAATTACATGGAAATATAGTCTGAAATATCCTAGGGACTTCAAGAAATAATTAGGGCCAGATGGAAATAAGAATCCTGAAAGGAGACTAGGTTCCTTCTCTGCAGATAGGAGCCTGCATGATCAAACTGTCTAAAAATTAAACTTGTGATATTAAAATATAGTTGCTTCATCAATAATGCAATAAGTAACAAAACTTAGCAGCAGGCCTAATATTTACCATAATTCCAAGTAGTGATGAACATAAATGGTATTTTGAGATATCTGTTACAACTGAAATGTGATTTGAAAAATTTGTGATTTCTACTGGTGACAAAGTTACAGATACTGTAATACTAATGTAGTATGTTGCCTACATTCATAATTGGGGGAAATGCTAAATTTCAACGAAAGGGAATGAAAACAAAGATGTGATTTTTCCCCATCCTATTTCAACAGACCCCCTAAATTCTGTCTATGGACCTCAATTAAGACTTCATACCTTATGTGTTTGGAAAATGGCAAATGCCTTTAGAAAGTCATGTTCCTGGTTCTGGGTAAACTTTTTTACCTCAATACCAGTATCACAGAGCTATAGTGTCCCCAATTTACGCAATAATGACGAGGCAATGCCCAGCCCCATTGCAAGGGCCAGTCTGCGGACATGTGAAATTAGTTACATCCAAAGTCTTGGAGGGTTGAGCACACGCAGACAGGCAAAGGCACCAGGGCCAGGCACAAACTCTGTGTCATTTATGGGGGCAAAGGAAAGTTCTAGTAGTTCTGTAAGATAGAGCAGTACTACAAACTAGATAGCTGGACAAACACTAATTTGGGGCGATTTCTATGAAGACCAGGAATGACGAAAGGAAACTAGGACCCCAGTTCGAACACAGAGTGGAGGACTTGGAAGTACATGGGATTTGGATTTGAGTCCCAGTTCCACCCTTGATAGCTGGTGACCTTGAGTAAGTAAAAAAGTTCTCCGCTTTTTGTTTTTGATCCCCATTGGTAAAATGGGGCTCATACCTCACAAGGCTTCTGTGATGGACTCATACAGGAAAATATATGAAGGCCTGCTGCAGAAACTGTAAAGCCCCGTATACATTTTTGTTATTATCCTGTTACAAACTGCCTCCTGGTCACTCTGCTCCAAATCACAGGGCAGCACTCTCACTGCCATTTACAAGTTGAGGCTAGCTCCTCACTTTGCCCTCTCTGGGGACATTGCCATGACTGGCAGCACTGCTAACCTGACTGACTCTATCACCCAAAGGTCGGTAAAGGTGACCTCTGGTTCTCCTGAGAGTCCTGTGTCCCCGTTTTTCTGAGGAAGCTCCCTTTGACCTCCTATTCCTCTGGCTTCCCTTTGCTCCTCTGGTGATGGCTTCTGTCCAAGGCCCTGGGATGGAGGTGAGGGGTTGGGTTGGGGGGGCGGGGGGGGGGATAATGGACCGGTGGGTGGAGAGGAGAGAGGCTTTAATCCTATGGCTGCCTCCCCCAGGTCTGCGGGGTGTGGTTTCCATAGCAAGCCAGCAGCCAGAGTCCACGGAATAAAGTATATTGAAGTCATTCGGCTTTGAAGACTTCCCATATACTTTTAAGCTGCTCATGACATCATTTTGCTGGCCGGCTCAGAACAATAGGCGGGGGAGGGCTGAGACGAACCAAATCCACAAAGCGCCAGAACAGAGAAAGAGGTTGAAACAGAAACTGCCACGGTCCATGTGGACATTCCTGAACGAACTGGGAAAGAACTGGCCCCCGAGCTTTCAAAGATGGCCCCGTGGCCTAGCAGCCCCCATACGCCCACGCGGAGCCCTGACCTCTTTCTGGGGAACAACAGCAGCAGACACACAGGGAAAGTCATGTGACTTCCAAACAGTTCATCCATCCAAGTTCAATAAATTAGCAGCCAAAAATTTTAATCAGATATTTAATCTTTCCTCCCTGTAAGGGAGATTGGGTGTTTACCATGGCTCTAGGCCAGCTTAATCTCAGAGAAGAAAGATTGCGTGCGGCGCGTCTTTGGTGCCGGGGGGCCCTAAAGCAGTCACTTTTGCCTGTTGAGCCCTCCTCAGCCAGTAACAAGGTTAGCCCTGGTCTCCTGTAAGTCTCTGCAGTTTGTGTCAGGGCTGAACAGTGACCAGACCAGGGATTTCCACATCTTATAAACACACTCAGATAGAACAAGCCAAATGAAGGCCTGCAAAAGTCAATACAGTGACAGTCTTGTGTGGTGACTGTTCGCTAACTCCTCTCTTCTCCCCTCCTCTCTGACCTCTTCTTCTCACCTTTTTTGTACCCTCCCACCTCCTGGAGCCCAGAGTTCTCCCCAGGGAGAAGGCCTTGACCAAATCCTGCCAGGGAGCTCCTAACTTTGGTAGCAGGACTTACCTAGTTTATGAATAATTAGCTGATATCTACATTGCTAACTATGGTTGAAATGTATTAATTCCTTCAACCAATAGTGATTGATTGCCAGGTACTCTTCTAGGTTCTTGAGACAAATGAAAGAACAAAAGACACAAAAATCTGTGTCTTCATGTAGCTTATACTCTAATGGTGGGAGACAGATACTGAACATAACAAACAAATTATATAAAGTTGGAAGATGATAAGTGCTATGAAGAAAAGAAATGCACCAGGTAAGGTGGGCTGGACGTGTGTGTGTGGGAATATAATTTTGGAAAAAATGCATTGGAGTATTCCCATGGTGGGACCCTGAGAATGCTACTTCAGTGAGATGTTAATATATGCCATGGAAGTGGGGTGAGGAATTGACTCCATGGTCAAGGTGTGTAAACTGAGTCAGGGAGAAAGGTGAGAAGCAGAGACATTTTGGAGGCTATTACAGTAGCTATGAAAAACTGTGAAACCTGGAAGCAGCTGTGAGTAGAAATGGAATTGAGAAGCCATGTAGCAGAGACACTGAAGGAGATGAGAAGAAACAGCCTGGTCTTGGCTGGAGAGGGCAGAGCAGCAGAAAGAGGAATCAAACTCTAAGTGTTTAGACTTTTCTATGTGTCCAGATTTGAGCCTAGGTGACTATGAGAATGAAGAGATTTTTAATCCAAATGTGGAAGTCAAGAGAGGCACATTTGGGGAACTTGTCAAGTTTTCAGATACAGATACAGATACATGTTTGTAGTAATTATGGATGAAACTACCAAAATGATAGAAAAAGTAGCCAGTGATGAATACGAAGAAGTGATTGAGAAGTAGGAGAAAATACAGAATAGTGCTGTATCTCAGGAGTATGGCAAGCAATGGTTTTAAACTAGTGCTTCTTAAGCTTTGCTCCCATTAGGATCATCTAGGGAGATGTGGATCTTCCAGTTCTCAGGCTGCACCCCATACTAATTACTTCAGAATCTCTGGGGGTAGGACCAAAAACCAGTAGTTTTAAAACCTCTTCAGGTGACAGCGATTTGTAGTCAAAGCTGAGAACTAGTGTTTTAAAGCAGGAAGAATGAATAACAGCTGCAGAGAGAAGAAGATGGATGAGGGTTGAAAAAGGATCGTTGAACCTGGGGATGAGGAGAGCATTAATGGCCCTTTCTGGAATGGATTGCTACTTAACATGTGATCCCCAGACCATAACAACAGCATCACCTCAGAGCTTTCTAGAAATGCCCAACCTCAGACCTACTCAATCCAAATCTGCACTTTAATGAGACTCCCAGGGATTTAAAAATACTGATGTTTGGGGCCCTACCCCAGTCCAACTAAGTCAGAATCTCAGCGGTGGGGTCCAGGAATTAGTATTTAGAAAATACTTTCCAGCGGTTTTAACATTTATGCAAGGACCATTGATCTGGAGCAGTGCTTCTCAAACTTTAATGTGCATATGAGTCACATGGGTCTTGTTAAAATGCAGATTTTGGGTCAGTAGGTGTGGGTGGGGACTAGATCCCGCATCTGTGACAACTCCCAGGTGAGCTGTGGCTGGTTCACAGGCCACACCTCAAGCAGCAAGACTCTGGAGCCGTGGTTCTTGAGTGTTCCCGCACAAGGACGTCAACATCACCTGGGAAGTCGTCAGAAATAAAATTCTCAGCCCTAATCCAAACTTAATCAGAAATTTGGGATTGAGACCCAGAAACCTTTGCTTTAACAAGCCACCTAAGTGTTAAAGAGTGAATAAGTCATCATAAAATGGCCTATGAAGGTTTATTACCCACCCCTACTTTTTTCCCCCAGAAATTGGTGGTAACTGGAATAAGGAAGCTAGAACTTTTCTATTCAATAAGGTGAAATATCTCCAATGTGGATGGAAGAAAGCATATCAAAATTCCCTTGAAGAGTTGTCAAATATACATCATGCTCAGAACTGTCGCTTACTTTCTCCCTGATCCCCAGTTGTAACCACTCTCCTGCAGCCTCTCCCCTGAGGATGTTTTCAAGGCCAGGGGAGTCCTGTGCAGGTGAGAAGCCAGCTGGAAGGGAGTCCCCAGAGAAGGAGGAGTATAAGATGCTGGAGGGAACAGACAGCTAATGGCTCAGAGCCCAGAGCAAGGGGAAGAAAACAGACTCATAATCTAAGGAAGAGGGATTCATTTTGAAAAGGATGAAAACCACATCTTTTGAGGGAAGAAGGTTGGAAGGAGGAGGGTGTGGGTGAAAATAAGGACAACTTTGGAAGCAGAGAGAAGAGTATGCTAAAAGAGAGATAAAGTGAAAATAACTATCATTGACCAATTCCTTGTCATACATTATACTTGTTGTTTTACACACATGAACCCTAACCATCACAGAAACCTTACAGGGTAGATTTCCAGTCTGTTGTTGCTGTTTAACAGATGAAGACATTACGGCCAAATGGGGTTAGTAACTTCCCCACTGTCACATGGACAGTAAATGACAGAGCTGAGATTGGATCCTGCTCTTTCTGGCACCAGGCCCATATTCTTTTCATTCCACCATGTTGGGGGTAGAGATTGGGAAAGTTAAGAGAGTTTTTACTGGATGATTCTTTATTGTGTGCTTTTTTTTTTTTAACATCTTTATTGGAGTATAATCGCTTTACAATGGTGTGTTAGTTTCTGCTGTATAACAAAGTGAATCAGCTATACATATACATACATCCCCATATCCCCTCCCTCTTGCGTCTCCCTCCCACCTTCCCTATCCCACCCCTCTAGGTGGTCACAGGCACCAAGCTGATCTCCCTGTGTTATGCAGCTGCTTCCTACTGCCACTCTCTCACTTTGTCCCAGTTTACCCTTCCCCCTCCCCGTGTACTCAAGTCCATTCTCTACGTCTGCGTGTTTATTCCTGTCCTGCCACTAGGTTCTTCAGAACCATGTTTTTTAGATTCCATATATATGTGTTAGTATATGGTATTTGTTTTTCTCTTTCTGACTTACTTCTCTCTGTATGATAGACTCAAGGTCCATCCACCTCACTACAAATAACTCAATTTTGTTTCTTTTTATGGCTGAGTAATATTCCATTATATATATATGCCACATCATCTTTCTTCATTCATCTGTTGATGGACACTTAGGTTGCTTCCCTGTCCTGGCTATTGTAAATAGAGCTGCAATGAACATTGTGGTACATGACTCTTCTTTTTTTTTTTTTTATAATTCTAGAGATAGAAGACTATACACCTAGAGATAGAAGAGTATACTCCTAGAGATAGAAGACTTTACACCTAGAGATAGAAGATTATACTTTAGAGATAGAAGACTATACACCTAGAGATAGAAGAGGATACTCCTAGAGATAGAAGACTGTACACCTAGAGATAGAAGAGTATACTCCTAGAGATAGAAGACTTTACACCTAGAGATAGAAGATTATACTTCTAGAGATAGAAGACTATACACCTAGAGATAGAAGAGTATACTCCTCGAGATAGAAGACTGTACACCTAGAGATAGAAGAGTATACTCCTAGAGATAGAAGACCTTACACCTAGAGATAGAAGATTATACTTCTAAAGATAGAAAACTATACACCTAGACATAGAAGAGTATACTCCTAGAGATAGAAGACTTTACACCTAGAGATAGAAGATTATACTTCTAGAAATAGAAGACTATTCTCCTCAAGATAGAAGAATGTCCTCCTAGAGATAGAAGACTTTACAAGTAGAGATAGAAGATTATACTTCTTTTTTTTTTTAACATCTTTATTGGGGTATAATTGCTTTACGATGGTGTGTTAGTTTCTGCTTTATAACAAAGTGAATCAGTTATACATATACATATGTTCCCATATCTCTTCCCTCTTGCATCTCCCTCCCTCTCACCCTCCCTATCCCACCCCTCCAGTCGGTCACAAAGCACCGAGCCGATATCCCTGTGCCATGCGGCTGCTTCCCACTAGCTATCTACCTTACGTTTGTTAGTGTATATATGTCCATGCCTCTCTCTCGCCCTGTCACAGCTCACCCTTCCCCCTCCCCATATCCTCAAGTCCGTTCTCCCGTAGGTCTGTGACATGACTCTTCTTGAATTATGGTTTTCTCAGGGTATATGCCCAGTAGTGGGATTACTGGGTCATATGGTAGTTCTAGTTTTAGATTTTAAGGAACCTCCATCCTGTTCTCCATAGTGGCTGTATCAATTTACATTCCCACCAACAGTACAAGAGGGTTCCCTTTCCTCCACACCCTCTCCAGCATTTATTGTTTGTAGATTTTTTGATGGTGGCCATTCTGACTGAGGTGAGGTGATACCTCATTGTAGTTTTGGTTTGCATTTCTCTAATGATTAGTGATGTTGAGCATCCTTTCATGTGTTTGTTGGCAATCTGTATATCTTCTTTGGAGAAATGTCTATTTAGGTCTTCTGCCCATTTTTGGATTGGGTTGTTTGTTTTTTTGATATTAAGCTGCATGAGCTGCTTGTATGTTTTGGACATTAATCCTTTGTCCGTTGCTTCGTTTGCAAATATTTTCTCCCATTCTGAGGGTTGTCTTTTCGTCTTCTTTATGGTCCTTTGCATGCAAAAGCTTTTAAGTTTCATTAGGTCCCATTTGTTTATTTTTGTTTTTATTTCCATTATTCTAGGAGGTGGGTCAAAAGGGATCTTGCTGTGATTTATGTCATAGAGTGTTCTGCCTATGTTTTCCTCTAAAAGTTTTATAGTGTCTGTCCTTACATTTAGGTCTTTAATCCATTTTGAGTTTATTTTTGTGTATGGTGTTTGGGAGTGTTCTAATGTCATTCTCTTACGTGTAGCTGTCCAGTTTTCCCAGCATCACTTACTGAAGAGGCTGTCTTTCCTCCATTGTATATTCTTGCCTCCTTTATCAAAGATAAGGTGACCATATGTGCATAGATTTATCTCTGGGCTTTCTATCCTGTTCCATTGATCTATATTTCTGTTTCTGTGCCAGTACCATATTGTCTTGATTTACTGTAGCATTGTAGTATAGTCTGAAGTAATGGAGCCTGATTCCTCCAGCTCCATTTTTCTTTCTCAAGATTGCTTTGACTATTCGGGGGCTTTTGTATTTCATACAAATTGTGAATTTTTTTGTTCTAGTTCTGTGAAAAATGCCGTTGGTAGTTTCACAGGGATTGCGTTGAATCTGTAGATTGCTTTGGGTAGTATAGTCATTTTCACAATGTTGATTCTTCCAATCCAAGAACATGGTGTATCTCTCCATCTCTTTGTATCAGCTTTAATTTCTTTCATCAGTGTCTTACAGTTTTCTGCATATGGGTCTTTTGTCTCCTTAGGTATGTTTATTCCTAGGTATTTTATTCTTTTTGTGGCAATGGTAAATGGGGGTGTTTCCTTAATTTCTCTTTCAGATTTTTCATCGTTAGTGTATAGGAATGCAAGAGATTTCTGTGCATTAATTTTGTATCCTGCTACTTTAACAAATTCATTGATTAGCTCTAGTAGTTTTCTGGTGGCATCTTTAGGATTCTCTATGTATGGTATCATGTAATCTGCAAACAGTAACTGTTTTACTTCTTCTTTTCCCATTTGGATTCCTTTTATTTCTTTTTTTTCTCTGATTGCTGTGGCTAAAACTTCCAAAACTATGTTGAATAATAGTGGTGAGAGTGGGCAACCTTGTCTTGTTCCAGATCTTAGTGGAAATGGTTTCAGCTTTTCACCATTGAGAATGATGTTGACTGTGGGTTTGTCATATCTGGCCTTTATTATGTTGAGATAAGTTCCCTCTATGCCTACTTTCTGGAGGATTTTTATCATAAATTGGTGTTGAATTTTGTTGAAAGCTTTTTCTGCATCTACTGTGATGATCATATGGTTTTTCACCTTCAATTTGTTAATATGGTGTATCACATTGACTGATTTGTATATATTGAAGAATCCTTGCATTTCTGGGATAAACCCCACTTGATCATGGTGTATGATCCTTTTAGTGTGCTGTTGGGTTCTGTTTGCTAGTATTTTGTTGAGGATTTTTGCATCTATGTTCATCAGTGATATTGACCTGTAGTTTTCTTTCTTGGTGACATCTTTTTCTAGTTTTGGTATCAAGATGATGGTGGCCTTGTAGAATGAGTTTGGGAGTGTTCCTCCCTCTGTTATATTTTGGAAGAGTTTGAGAAGGATAGATGTTAGCCCTTCTCTAAATGTTTGATAGAATTTGCCTTTGAAACCATCTGGTCCTGGGCTTTTGTTTGTTGGAAGAGTTTTAATCACAGTCTCAGTTTCAGTGCTTGTGATTGATCTGTTTATATCTTCTACTTCTTCCTGGTTCAGTCTTGGAAGGTTGTGCTTTTCTAAGAATTTGTCCATTTCTTCCAGGTTGTCCATTTTATTGGCATATAGTTGCTTGTAGTAATCTCTCATGATCCTTGTATTTCTACAATGTTAATTGTTACTTCTTCTTTTTCATTTCTAATTCTATTGATTTGAGTTTTCTCCCTTTTTTTCTTGATGAGTCTGGCTAATGGTTTATCAATTTTGTTTATCTTCTCAAAGTACCAGCTTTTAGGTTTATTGATCTTTGCTATTGTTTCCTTCATATCTTTTTCATTTATTTCTGATCTGATCTTTATGATTTCTTTCGTTCTGCTAACTTTGGGGTTTTTTTGTTCTTTCTCTAATTGCTTTAGGTGTAAGGTTAGATTGTTTATTTGACATGTTTCTTGTTTCTTCCCTCTTAGAACCACTTTAGCTGCATCCCATAGGTTTTGGCTGGTCATGTTTTCATTGTGATTTGTTTCTAGGTATGTTTTAATTTCCTCTTTGATTTCTTCAGTGATCTCTTGGTTATTTAGTAGTGTATTGTTTAGCCTCCATGTGTTTTTTTCCTGTAATTGATATCTAGCCTCATAGCGTTGTGGACAGAACAGATACTTGATACGATTTCAATTTTCTTAGATTTACCAAGGCTTGATTTGTGACCCAAGATATGATCTATCCTGGAGAATGGTCCATGAGCACTTGAAGAACATGTATTCTGTTGTTTTTGGATGGAATGTACTATAAATATCAATTAAATCCATCTTCTTTAATGTAAAATTTAAAGCTTGTGTTTCCTTATTTATTTTCATTTTGGATGATCTGTCCATTGGTGAAAGTGGGGTTTTAAGGTCTCCTACTATGATTGTGTTACTGTCAATTTCCCTTTTATGGCTATTAGCATTTGCCTTATGTATTGAGGAGCTCCTGTGTTGTGCATAAATATTTACAATTGTTTTATCTTCTTCTTGGATTGATCCCTTGATCATAATGTAGTGTCCTTCTTTGTCTCTTGTAATAGTCTTTATTTTATTTTAAAGTCTATTTTGTCTGATATGAGAATTGCTTCTCCAGCTTTCTTTTGATTTCCATTTGCATGGAATATCTTTTTCCATCCTCTCACTTTCACTCTGTATGTGTCCCTAGGTCTGAAGTGAGTCTCTTGTAGACAGCATATATACGGGTCTTGTTTTTGTATCCATTCAGCCACTCTATATCTTTTGGTTGGAGCATTTAACTGATTTACATTTAAGGTAGTCATCAATATGTATGTTCCTATTACCATTTTCTTAATTGTTTTGGGTTTGTTATTGTAAGTCTTTTACTTCTCTCGTGTTTCCTGCCTGGAGAAGTTCCTTTAGAATTTATTGAAGGCTGGTTTGGTGGTGCTGAATTCTCTTAGCTTTTGCTTGTCTGTAAAGGTTTTAATTTCTGCATCGAATCTGAGTGAGCCCCTTGATGGGTAGAGTAATCTTGGTTGTAGGTTTTTCCCTTTCATCACTTTAAATATGTCCTGCCACTGCCTTCTGGCTTGCAGAGTTTCTGCTGAAAGATCAGCTGTTAACCTCATGGGGATTCCCTTGTATGTTAATTGTTGCTTTTCCCTTGATGCTTTTAATATTTTTTCTTTGTGTTTAATTTTTGATAGTTTGATTAATATGTGTCTTGGCGTGTTTCTCCTTGGTTTTATCCTGTATGGGGCTCTCTGTGCTTCCTGGACTTGATTATTTCCTTATTCATATTAGGGAAATTTTCAACTATAATCTCTTCAAATATTTTCTCAGTCCCTTTCTTTTTCTCTTCTTCTTCCGGGACCCCTATAATTCGAATATTGTTGCATTTAATGTTGTCCCAGAGGTCTCTGAGATTGTCCTCAATTCTTTTCGTTCTTTTTTTTTATTCTGCTTTGCAGTAGTTATTTCCACTATTTTATTTTCCAGGTCACTTATCCGTTCTTCTACCTCAGTGATTCTGCTATTGATTCCTTCTAGAGAATTTTAAATTTCATTTATTGTGTTGTTCATTACTGTTTGTTTGCTCTTTAGTTCTTCTAGGTCCTTGTCAAATGTTTTGTGTATTTTCTCCATTCTGTTTCCAAGATTTTGGATCATCTTTACTATTATTACTCTGAATTCTTTTTCAGGTAGACTGCCTATTTCCTCTTCATTTGTTTGGTCTGATGGGTTTTTACTGTGCTCCTTCATCTGCTGTGTATTTCTCTGTCTTCTCATTTTGCTTAATTTACTGTGTTTGGGGTCTCCTTTTCACAGGCTGCAGGTTCATAGTTCCCGTTGTTTGTGGTGTCTGCCCCCAGTGGCTAAGGTTGTTTCAGTGGTTGTGTAGGCTTCCTGGTGGAGGGGACTAGTGCCTTTTTTCTTGTGATGAGGCTGGATTGTCTTTCTGGTGGGCAGGACCACATCCAGTGATGTGTTTTGGGGTGACTGTGAACTTATTATGATTTTAGGCAACCTCTCTGCTGATGGGTGGTGTTGTGATCCTGTCTTGCTAGTTGTTTGGCATAGGGTGTCCAAAACTGTAGATTCCTGGTCGTTGAGTGGAGCTGGGTCTTAGCGTTGAGATGGAGATCTCTGGGAGAGCTTTCGCCTTTTGATATTATTTGGAGCCGGGAGGTCTCTGGTGGATCAATGTCCTGAACTCAGCTTTCTCACCTCAGGGGCTCAGACCTGAAACCCAGCCAGAACACCAAGACTTTGTCAGCCACATGGCTCAGAAGAAAAGGGAGAAAAAAGAAAGAAAGAAAGAATAAAATAAAGTTATTAAAATAAAAAAGTAAAAAAAAAACAGAAATAGAGAAAGAAAGAAGAGAGCAACCAAACCAAAAACCAAATCCACCAATTATAACAAGAGCTAAAAACTATACTAAAAAAACCCAAAAAGCGGACAGTCAGAACCCTAGCACAAATGGCAAAAGCAAAGCTATACAGACAAAAATCACACAAAATTGCATACATATACACACAAAAAGAGAAAAAGGAAAAATTAAAAAAAAATATATATATATATAAAAAGGAAGAGAGCAACTGAATCAGTAAACAAATCTACCAATGATAATAAGCTCTAAATACTAAACCAAGATAAACATAAAACCAGAAACAAATTAGATGCAGAAAGCAAACTGAAGTCTACAGTTGTTCCCAAAGTCCACCGCCTCAATTTTGGGATGATTCATTGTCTATTCAGGTATTCCACAGATGCAGGGTACATCAAGTTGATTGCGGAGATTTAATCCTCTGCTTCTGAGGCTGCTGGCAGAGATTTCCCTTTCTCTTCTTTGGTTGCACAGCTCCTGGGGCTCAGCTTTGGATTTGGCCCCGCCTCTGCTTGTAGGTCGCCAGAGGACGTCTGTTCCCCGCCCAGTCAGGACAGGGTTAAAGGAGCGGGTGATTAGGGGGCTCTGGCTCACTCAGGCCAGGGAGAGGGAGGGGTATGGAATGCGGAGCGAGCCTGCGGCAACAGAGGCCAGCATGATGTTGCAACAGCCTGAGGCACACTGTGTGTTCTCCTGGGGAAGTTATCCCTGGATCACGGGACCCTGGCAGTGGTGGGCTGCACAGGCTCCCGGGAGGGGAGGTGTGGATAGTGACCTGTGCTTGCACACAGGCTTCTTGGTGGCTGCAGTAGCAGCCTTAGTGTTTCATGCTTGTCTCTGCGGTCTGCGCTGATAGCGGCGGCTTGTGCCCGTCTCTGGAGCTGGTTTAAGCAGTGCTCTGAATCCCCTCTCCTTCCACACACCGAAACAACGGTCTCTTGCCTCTTAGGCAGGTACAGAGTTTTTCCCAGACTCCCTCCCGGCTAGCTGTGGTGCACTAGCCCCCTTCAGGCTGTGTTCAGGCAGCCAACCCCAGTCCTCTTCTGACCTCTGAAGCCCGAGCCTCAGCTCCCAGCCCACACCTGCCCCGGCGGGTGAGTAAACAAGCCTCTCAGGCTGTTGAGTGCTGGTTGGCACTGATCCTCTGTGTGGGAATCTCTCTGCTTTGTGCTCTGCACCCCTATTGCTGTGCTCCTCTCCATGGCTCCAAAACGTCCCCCCCACCCCACCCCCCGTCTCAGTGAAGGGGCTTCCTAGTGTGTGGAAACTTTTCCTCCTTCACAGCTCCCTCCCAGAGGTGCAGGTCCCATCCCTATTCGTTTGTCTCTGTTTTTCCTTTTTTCTTTTGCCCTACCCAGGTATGTGGGGAGTTTATTGCCTTTTGGGAAGTCTGAGATCTTCTGCCAGTGTTCAGTAGGTGTTCTGTAGGAGTTGTTCCACATGCAGATGTCGTTTTGATGTATTTGTGGGGAGGAATTTGATCTCCACGTCTTATTACTCTGCCATCTTGAAGGCGCCTCGATTCTTTTTTGTTGATGCAGTAGTTGTTGAAATGAAAACCCATGACTTGAAGGGTCAGGGCACAGGTGAACTAAAGTGGGATAGAGTTTGGTTTTCCCCTTTCTGGATTACAGTCAGACCTTTATCATTAACTGTGTGACTACCATTAACTGTGTGACTTCCTATGTTGGACTTTCTTCCTTTTCCTTATTTGTCAAATAAAGGCTTTGGAGTTTCTGTACTCTAGGATTCTAGGTACTTACAAAATCCCATGACTTGAGGATGCTGTGAGTGTGGAGTGTAACGGAGCATCAGTATGAGATGAGTTTAAGAACCAGCGATCAGCACTGGGAGCCCCCCGAAGTCAGAGAGCATGGCTCTGGAGTGCATTGGGTGACTTGCTGCTGTGAATCAGTGAAAGGGTCATCGTGAAGAAGTGAGCTGGAGAGGAGATGATTGCCAGAGAAATGTCCAAAAGGACTTTGAGGACATGAGCCTGGCCCAAAGTTGTGGGGTGGGAATGGTGGATAGGGCAGATCAGGAATATTAGTTGACCTAGTTTGCTAGTTAGAGCTGTGATGAAATGCCTGCTGGGAGAGTTTGGGCTACCAATGAGAGTGAATGAGACACAGAGGAGTTGATGGAGGAGAAAGAAGAAAAGCATGAATGGTCCAGAGGTCAAACAGCAGAGGGAGAAATGATATTCAAGGAACCAGTGGATGCTGTTGAAACCACTTTCTGATTCTAAAATAGGAGATTTTACCAAATGGTCTGTAAGAATACTTTTAGCTATATCTAGTATTTTATGATGCCACTGAATCTTTGGTGAATTAATGACTTCCTTATCACCCAAAGAAAGTTTCATAAGGGAATCTTAGCTTTGGTTTGGAAATGCCTCTCTTTTATGAGCATTCTAAACATGACACTAAAGCATGTCACTTTACAAGGAAACATTTTATGTTCTTTCATTTTACTTTTTGATAAAGTGATAAATGATAAGGACTGAATGATGACAAATGAGCTGGCCACTTCTACATTGTAGGCAATGGATCCACAACTTTTGAATTAAAATGTTACAACCTCTGCACCGTTGCTTTGTATGAAACATGAAATCTCTCAATTCTTCTAAACATTCTTTCCCAGATCTTTGATTGCCACAACCTAATTTTGTTTGTTCACATGACTTAATTAAGATGATGAATATCATATCAGGTCTGTGGACACTCGTTTACCTTGACACTAAAACAACAGTGGTGACAAAGAACAGGTCGAGGCATAATGGATCTCCCTCTTCCATGGAATTACCCAAGACAGCCTAATAGAATCATCAGATACTGCACTCATTATTGTGAAACTTTGTTCATCATGATTGCTTCTGAAAACTCCATTACAGAAAAGCATTTGCTCTGAGTCTTCTTGGTTCTCAGAGAGAAAGGTATCGAATGTACCATTTTTATTTTTAGTGCCTCTGTGGACAAAGGCAAAACAAAAGTGAGGAATTAAATGACATCTGGAAAATTTGACCCATGGTGTCAACGAAATGTAAAAGTGCTGGCCTTAAGGTCCTTCTGGTTTCTTAAACATTAGGGTTTGCTTATTTGTTTGTTTCCTTCCTCCCTTTATCTCTCTCCCTCCCTCTATCAGTTCTTTGGTTAATTACCTTATGTTTTCATTAATTTATTCATCAAATATTTGTTGAGATCTACTCTGCCAGCTGCTGTGCAAGGCACTGGAGCTTTAGCAGATTTAGTGAGAGAAATGTTGAACTTTCATTTGGATTTAACAGTCTAATGGAGAAGACAGATATTAAATAATTATAATGAAATGTTGAGGGCTATTGTTAAGTCAAATCCAGAGTATTATGAGTGTCAGGCAGGTATAAAACCAACTCTAAGTTTTGTGGGAGATCTCTCTGAAAAAGGGACATATAAATTAGTTATAAAAGACAACTAGATATTAGTCAGGGATAATGAATATGTGAGGTACAGGGCAAATATCCTAAATCAAGAGAAGAATATTTGCAATGGTCCGGATGTGAGAGAGAGCACAGCGTGTTTGAAGAACACTGGAAGTAATTTAATAATGCTGGAGCATAAAGTGGAATTTGGGGAATGGTGAAAAATGGTGCCATAGGGGTAGGTAGGGATGAAACCATGTAGAGTCAGCAGCCATCATAGCAGTTTGGGGCTAATATGATCAGATTTGTGTTGAGAGAATCACTCTGGCTACAGTGTAAAGGATGGATGGCAAATGTCAGACGTGGAGGGAAGAGACTTATGTTTTCAGCCTTGAGGAATAAATAGGGTTTAGACTTATCCTTCCCCTGTAAACAATGAGAAAACTGGACAAAATATAGGAAACAACTATTTTCAGATATTATACAACAGGCAGCACAGGATTGCAATCACTGAGAAAAGGAAAACATGATATAAGGCCTGTCATCATTAAAGCATTCTGTCTGGAGGTTATTTCCAGTCTTCGGTGTAGGAAGTATGAACTCAAATAGAACTCAGCAATCTTTCAAAATTCCAGGAAGCTGAAGCATTTAGAATTTTGGGGGCAGAGTACCCAAGAGGAGAGAAATATTCAGAAGGGTTCCAGAAATATGCACGGAAATTCCCTTGAGGCTTTGACTGAATATCAGTACACACACGCATAGGGTAAAACCCATGAGGCCAAGCAAGAGTAAATCTCAAGGAAAGAGTTATTACTGGAAAGCTGTGATACAAATAATTTCCACACCTCAAACAGAGCTATGAATTGTTCTAATTCACTTCAGCCAAGAGGAGAGACCTTATTAAATATTTGAGGCATTTAACGGAGACCCCAGAATAGTGATACCTTGGAAATGGGGCTAAATTACCTCCAGATAAAGTACTTTGCATCTACTGTAAAAGAAATTAAAAATAAGCCTCAAAAGGTTAAACCACTTTACAAATAACCCTCTACCAGAAAAAGTCGAGCAAACCTAAAAACAATGCAAAATTCAATACTCAACATATACAATTCAAAATGTCCAGCAATCATTAAGCAATTACTAGACATACAAAACAGTGAAAAATGTAACCCATAGCCAGGAATAAAAAAGTAAATAGAAACAGACATAGAAATAACAGAGAAAATAGAATTAGCAGAAAAAGACATTAAAATAATTATTATAAATGTGCTCCAGAGTGTAAGGGAAAACATAATGTTATAAAATTAATGTTATAAATTACAAAAAAGATCATACCAAAGCATATGCTTCTATCATAAGAAATTAGAAGAAAAAAAGTAAATTAAACCTGAAGTTAATAGAAGAAAGGAAATAGAAAGCAATAGAATTTAAAAATAGAAAAACAATAGAGAAAAAAGAATGAAACCCAAAGCTGGTATTAAAATTAAAATGCTAAGTACACTGACTATGAGAAAAAAGGACATCTCTAGAGATCTTATAGATATTAAAAGAATAAGGAAATATTTTTAAAAATATGTCAATAAATTGGAAAACTTAGATGAAAAGGAAAAATTCTTTGAAAGACAGTTTATCAAAACTGACTCAAGAAGAAAGAGAAAATTGGAAGAACCCTACATGTATTAAGGAAACTGAATTAATAATCGAGGACTTTCACACACACACACACACAACCTCAATCCAGATGTCTTTACTGGTGTATTATATTGAAATTTAAGGAAGAAAGAATACCAATTCTATACAAACTAATTCAGAAAAGAAAAGAGATGGGAACATTTTACAAATTATTTTTGAGACCAGATTTACTCTTCTACCAAAACCAGATAAAGATATTACAAAAAAGGGAAAACTAAAGACCAGTATACTGCATAGACATGAATGCAAAAATCCTTACAATATATTGGCAATATAGAATCCAATAATATATAAAATGATGCCATGCCCATTTGGGATAAAATCTCTCAGCAAACTAGGAATAGAAGGGAACACTCTCAACCTGATACTGAC
The DNA here is from genome assembly GCF_059928025.1 of Delphinapterus leucas. Classification (NCBI taxonomy): domain Eukaryota; kingdom Metazoa; phylum Chordata; class Mammalia; order Artiodactyla; family Monodontidae; genus Delphinapterus; species Delphinapterus leucas. Next base: position 39,135,506 of record NC_143142.1, on the reverse strand, counting down.
AGAATATCTGTGAAGAGCCTACACTTAACATCATGATAAATTCTGAAAAACGAAATGATCTCTTAGTAGTATTGGGCAAGGATGCCCACTCTCACTATTTATACTCAATATTATGCTAGAGGCTCTAGTCACTGCAAAAAGGCAGAAAAAAAACAAACTAACAACAAACAAAATGCATGTAAATTGGGAAGAAAGAATTCTGTTTTTATTTGCAAATAATATGATTATGCTTGAAAAATATCTTACAGAGTCTACAGAAAGCTACTAGAACCAATAAATTAATTTATCAAGTTTCCAGAATACAAAGTCAATACACAAAAATCAGTTGTACTTTTATATACCAGCAATGAATAATTGTAAATAAAATTAAAAATATCATTTGCAAGAGCATCAAAAAGTATGAAATACTTAGGAATAAATTTAACAAAATAAGTACAGAGTCTTTACAACAAAAACCATAAAACACTGCTGGGAGAAATTAAAGAAGATCTAAATAAGTTAAGAGATAGACCATGTTCATGGATAGGAAGATTCAATATTTTTAGGATATCTCTTCTCTGCAATGTGATCTAATTAACACAATCCCAGTTAAATTCTAGGAGGACTTTTTGGGTGGAGCAAAAATTTCTAACCTCATTCTAAAATGTTTATGGAAATACAAAAACTATAAAACTTCTGGAAAAAAATAGATGAAAATCTTTACATCTTTGGGGTGGCCAAAGATTTCTTAGGACACAAAAAGCATGAACCATTAAAGAAAAATTTGATAAACAGAAAGTCATCAAAGTTAAAAACTTCTGCTTTTTGGCAAACATTGTAAAGAATATAAAAGTTTATACTAAAAACTGTGAGAAAATATTCACTATATATATTTAGCTGCCAAAGGAATTCTATCCAGACTACATAAAAAACTTACAATCCAATAGTAAGTATACAAACAACCCAATTTTTAAAATGAGCAATATATTTAAAGAGACACAACCAAAAAATGATATACAAATAGCTAATAATCACATAAAATGATGTTCAACATCATTAACTATCAGGTAAATGCAAATTTAAACTACAATAAAATATCAATATACACCCTTCAGAAAAGCTAAAATTAGAAAGATTGATGATACCTAGCACTGGCAAGGATGCTGGCAACTGGAATTCTTATACATTGTTGATGGGAATGCAACATGGTACACCCACTTTGGAAAAAATTTGGCAGTTTCTTATGAAGTTAAATATATGTGTAGCATACAATTCAGCAATCCTCCTAGATAGTTACCCAAGAGAAATTAAAACACATGTCTAAATAAAGACTAATACAGAGAAATTAAAACACATGTCTAAATAAAGACTAATACATGAATATTAATAGCATATTTATTCATAATAGCCAAAAACTAGAAACAACTCTAGTGTCCAGCAAGAAGTAAATAAAACAAGGTTGTGGTATTTCCATACAATGGATTTACTAAGATGGGGCATAAGGGAAATTTTGGGATAATAAAAATGTTCTATATCTTTATAGTGGTGGTGCTTGCACTGAGGTGTAATTTGTCAAAACTCATTGATATGTACAATTAAGTAGCTGCACTCTATTATTTATTTATTTTTTTAACATCTTTATTGGAGTATAATTGCTTTACAATGTTGTGTTAGTTTCTGCTTTATAACAAGGTGAATCAGCTATACATATACATATATCCCCATATCTCCTCTCTCTTGCATCTCCCTCCCACCATCCCTATTCCAACCCTCTAGGTGGTCACAAAGCACTGAGCTGATATCCCTGTGCTATGTAGCTGCTTCCCACTAGCTATCTATTTTACATTTGGTAGTATATATAAGTCCATGCCACTCTCTCACTCCGTCCCAGCTTACCCTTCCCCCTCCCCGTGTCCTCAAGTCCATTCTCTACGTCTGCATCTTTATTCCTGTCCTGCCTCTAGATTATTCATAACCATTTTTTTTTTTTAGATTCCATATACATGTGTTAGCATATGGTATTTGTTTTTCTCTTTTTGACTTACTTCATTCTGTATGACAGACTCCAGGTCCATAGACCTCACTACAAATAACTCAATTTTGTTTCCTTTTATGGCTGAGTAATATTCCATTGTATACATGTGGCACATCTTCTTTATCCATTCATCTGTTGATGGACACTTAGGTTGCTTCCATGTCCTGGCTATTGTAAATAGAACTGCAATGAACATTGTGGTACATGACTCTTCTTAATTATGGTTTTCTCAGGTATATGCCCAAGTAGTGGGCTTGCTGGAACATATGGTAGTTCTATTTTTAGTCTTTTAAGGAACCTCCATACTGTTCTCCATAGTGGCTGTATCAATTTACATTCCCACCAACAGTGCAAGAGAGCTCCCTTTTCTCCACACCCTCTCCAGCATTTATTGTTTGTAGATTTTTTGATGATGGCCATTCTGACTTGTGTGAGGTGATACCTCATTGTAGTTTTGATTTACATTTCTTTAATGATTAGTGATGTTGAGCATCCTTTCATGTGCTTGTTGGCAATCTGTATATCTTCTTTGGAGAAATGTCTATTTATGTCTTCTGCCCATTTTGGGATTGGGTTGTTTGTTTTTTTCATATTGAGCTGCATGAGTTGCTTGTAAATTTCGGAGATTAATCCTTTATCATTTGCTTCATTTGCAAATATTTTCTCCCATTCTGAGGGTTGTCTTTTCATCTTGTTTATGTTTTCCTTTGCTGTGCAAAAGCTTTTAAGTTTCATTAGGTCCCATTTTTTTACTTTTGTTTTTATTTCCACCACTCTAGGAGGTGGGTCAAAAAGGATCTTGCTGTGATTTATGTCATAGAGTGTTCTGCCTATGTTTTCCTCTAAAAGTTTTATAGTATCTTCCCTTACGTTTAGGTCTTTAATCCATTTTGAGTTTATTTTTGTGTATGGTGTTAGGGAGTGTACTAATTTCATTCTTTTACATGTAGCTGTCCAGTTTTCCCAGCACCACTTATTAAAGAGGCTGTTGTTTCTCCATTGTATATTCTTGCCTCCTTTATCAAAAATAAGGTGACCATATGTGTGTGGGTTTAGCTCTGGACTTTCTATCCTGTTACATTGATCTATATTTCTGTTTTTGTGGCAGTACCATCCTGCCTTGATTACTGTAGCTTTGTAGTATAGTCTGAAGTCAGGGGTCTGATTCCTTCAGCTCCGTTTTTCTTTCTCAAGACTGCTTTGGATCTTCGGGGTCTTTTGTGTTTCATACAAATTGTGAAATTTTTTGTTCAAGTTCTGTGAATAATGCCATTGGTAGTTTGATAGGGGTTGCCTTGAATCTGTAGATTGCTTTGCATTGTATAGTCATTTTCACAATGTTGATTCTTCCAGTCCAAGAACATTGTATATCTCTCCATCTTTTGTATCATCTTTAATTCCTTTCATCAGTGTCTTACAGTTTTCTGCACAGAGCTCTTTTACCTCCTTACGTAGGTTTATTCCTAGGTATTTTATCCTTTTGTTGCAATGGTGAATGGGAGTGTTTCCTTAATTTCTCTTTCAGGTTTTTCATCATTAGTGTATAGGAATGCAAGAGATTTCTGTGCATTAATTTTGTATCCTGCAACTTTTCCAAATTCATTGATTAGCTCTAATAGTTTTCTGGTGGCATCTTTAGGATTCTCTATGTATAGTATCATCTCATCTGCAAATACTGACAGTTTTCATTCTTCTTTTCCAGTTTGGATTCCTTTTATTTCTTTTCCTTCTCTGATTGCCGTGGCTAGGACTTCCAAAACTATGTTGAATAATAGTGGTGAGAGTGGACATCCTTGTCTTGTTCCTCATCTTAGAGGAAATGCTTTCAGTTTTTCACCATTGAGTACAGTGTTTGCTGTGGGTTTGTCATATATGGCCTTTATTATGTTTAGGTAAGTTCCCTCTATGCCTATTTTCTGGAGGGTTTTTATCATAAATGGGTGTTGAATTTTGTCAAAAGCTTTTTCTGCATCTATTGAGATGATCATATGGTTTTTCTCCTACAATTTGTTAATATGGTTTATCACATTGATTGATGTGCATATATTGAAGAATCCTTGCATTCCTGGGATAAACCCCACTTGATCATGCTGTATGATCCTTTAATGTGGTGTTGGATTCTGTTTGCTAGTATTTTGTTGAGGATTTTTGCATCTATGTTCATCAGTGATATTGGCCTGTAGTTTTCTTTTTTTGTGGCATCTTTGTCTGGTTTTGGTATCAGGGTGATGGTGGTCTTGTAGAATGAGTTTGGGAGTGTTCCTCCCTCTGTTATATTTTGGAAAAGTTTGAGAAGGATAGGTGTGAGCTCTTCTCTAAATGTTTGATAGAAATAGCCCGTGAAGCCATCTGGTCCTGGGCTTTTGTTTGTTGGAAGATTTTTAATCACAGTCTCAATTTCAGTGCTTGTGATTGTCCTGTTTATATTTTCTATTTCTTCCTGGTTCAGTCTCGGAAGGTTGTGCTTTTCTAAGAATTTGTCCATTTCTTCCAGGTTGTCCATTTTATTGGCATATAGTTGCTTGTAGCAATCTCTCATGATCCTTTGTATTTCTGCAGTGTCAGTTGTTACTTCTCCTTTTTCATTTCTAATTCTATTGATTTGAGACTTCTCCCTTTTTTTCTTGATGAGTCTGGCTAATGGTTTATCAATTTTGTTTATCTTCTCAAAGTACCAGCTTTTAGTTTTATCGATCTTTGCTATTGTTTCCTTCATTTCTGTTTCATTTATTTCTGATCTGACCTTTATGATTTCTTTCCTTCTGCTAACTTTGGGGTTTTTTTCTTCTTCTTTCTCTAATTGCTTTAGGTGTTAGGTTAGGTTGTTTATTTGTGATGTTTCTTGTTTATTGAGGTAGGATTGTATTGCTATAAACTTCCCTCTTAGAACTGCTTTTGCTGCATCCCATAGGTTTTGGGTTGTCATGTTTTCATTGTGATTTGTTGCTAGGTATTTTTTGATTTCCTGTTTGGTTTCTTCAGTGATATCTTGGTTATTTAGTAGTGTATTGTTTAGCCTCCTTGTGTTTGTAGTTTTTACAGATATTTTCCTGTAATTGATATCTAGTCTCATAGTGTTGTGGTTGGCAAAGATACTTGATACGATTTCAATTTTCTTAAATTTACCAAGGCTTCATTTGTGACCCAAGCTATGATCTATCCTGGAGAATGTTCCAGGAGCAATTGAGAAGAAAGTGTATTCTGTTATTTTTGGATGGAATATCCTATAAATATCAATTAAGTCCATATTGTTTAATGTATCATTTAAAGCTTGTAATTCCTTATTTATTTTCATTTTGGATGATCTGTTCATTGGTGAAAGTGGGGTGTTAAGGTCCCCTACTATGACTGTGTTACTGTCGATTTCCCCCTTTATGGCTGTTAGCACCTGACTTGTGTATTGAGGTACTCCTATGTTGGGTGCATAAATATTTACAATTGTTATATCTTCTTCTTGGATTGATCCCTTGATCATTATGTAGTGTCCTTCTTTGTCTCTTGTAATAGTCTTTATTTTAAAGTCTATTTTATCTGATATGAGAATTGCTACTCCAGCTTTCTTTTGATTTCCATTTGCATGGAATATCTTTTTCCATCCCCTCACTTTCAGTCTGTGTGTGCCCCTATGTCTGAAGTGAGTCTCTTGTAGACAGCATATATCTGGGTCTTCTTTTTGCATCAATTCAGCCAGTCTATGTTTTTGGTTGGAGCATTTAATCCATTTACATTTAAGGTAGTTATCAATATGTATGTTCCTATTACCATTTTCTTAATTGTTTTGGGTTTGTTATTGTATGTCTTTCCCTCCTCTTCTGTTTCCTGCCTGGAGTAATTCTTTAACATTTATTCTAAAGCTGGTTTGGTGGTGCTGAATTCTCTTAGCTTTTGCTTGTCTGTAAAGGTTTTAATTTCTCCATCGAATCTGAGTGAGCCCCTTGATGGGTAGAGTAATCTTGGTTGTAGGTTTTCCCCTTTCATCACTTTAAATATGTCCTGCCACTCCCTTCTGGCTTGCAGAGTTTCTGCTGAAAGATCAGCTGTTAACCTTTTGGGGATTCCCTTGTATGTTATTTGTTGTTTTTCCCTTGCTGGTTTTAATTTTTTTTTGTTTGAACTTAATTTTGGATAGTTTGATTAATATGTGTCTTGACATGTTTCTCCTTGGGTTTATCCTGTATGGGACTCTGTTTGCTTCCTGGACTTGATTGACTATTTCCTTTCCCATATTAGAGAAGTTTTCCACTATAATCCCTTCAAATATTTTCTAAGTCCCTTTTTTATCTCTTCATCCTTTGGGACTCCTATAATTTGAATGTTGGTGCATTAATGTTGTCCCAGAGGTCTGTAAGACTGTCCTCAATTCTTTTCGTTCTTTTTTCTTTATTCTGCTCTGTGGTAGTTATTTCCACCATTTTATCTTCCATCTCAGTTATCTGTTCTTCTGCCTCAGTTATTCTGCTAATGATTCCTTCTAGAGAATTTTTAATTTCATTTATTGTGTTGTTCATCCTTGTTTGTTTGCTGTTTACTTCTTCTAGGTCCTTGTTAAACGTTTCTTTTATTTTCTCAATTCTATTTCCAAGATTTTGGATCATCTTTACTAACATTACTCTGAATTCTTTTTCAGGTAAACTGCCTATTTCCTCTTCATTTGTTTGGTCTGGTGGGTTTTTACCTTGCTCCTTCATCTGCTGTGTGTTTCTCTGTCTTCTCATTTTGATTAACTTACTGTGTTTGGGGTCTCCTTTTTGCAGGCTGCTGGTTTGTAGTTCCCATTGTTTTGGTGTCTGCCCACAGTGGCTAAGGTTGGTTCAGCGGGTTGTGTAGGCTTCCTGGTGGAGGGGACTGGTGCCTATGTTCTGGTGGATGAGGCTGGATCTTGTCTTTCTGGTGGGCAGGACTGTGTCCGGTGGTGTGTTTTGGGTTGTCTGTGACCTTATTATGATTTTAGGCAGCCTCTCTGCTAATGGGTGGGGTTGTGTTCCTGTCTTGCTAGTTGGCGTAGAGTGTCCAGCACTGTAGCTTGCTGGTTGTTGAGTGGAGATGGGTCTTAGCATTGAGATGGTGATCTCTGGGAGAGCTTTTGCCATTTGATATTACATGGAGCTGGGAGGTCTCTGGTGGACCAATGTACTGAACTCGGCTCTCCCACCTCAGAGGCACAGGCCTGACACCCGACCGGAGCACCAAGACCCTGTCAGCCACATAGCCAGGTACATGGGCAGTTTCTTGCCTTTTGGGAAGTCTGAGGTCTTCTGCCAGTGTTCAGTAGGTGTTCTGTAGGAGTTGTTCCACATGTAGATGTATTTCTGATATATTTGTGGGGAGGAAGGTGATCTCCACGTCTTACTCCTCCACCATCTTGGAGGTCTCCTCTGCACTCTTTTGTATGAACTGTATCCTAATAAAGGTCTTTAAAAAAGACAGATGGAGGGACCATTTAGGGGATTGTAGCTGTGTCCATGTTGGAGACAATAGTGGTCTTGATTAGGGGATTGGCACTGGGGATGGAGAGAAGTGACAAGAAGTAGATGGATTTGAAAGATGTTTGAAAGTGAAAGAATCTTGCACTCTATTTCCTTTTCATCTGAGTGAACACATCTGATATTTTTAAAATGGAGAAGTCAGAGTGGAGAGAAAGTTTCTGCAATATTTGGTGTGGATGAATAGATAGATAATTTTTTCAGAAAATAGGAAGTAATCTTTACTGATGATTACATTGAGTTCTGAAGGTCCTCTGAAGTTTCAGAGCCCTTTGTAGGCATGATTTGCTAGGAAATGCCAAGTAATACTAACTTATATGGAAAATGCATTAATATTCCATGTCTATAATAAACAGTGGCATGTAGATTTTTAGGTAATTGAGTTACTTTTCTCCACCCTATGGAACCAGGAATTAGTGAGTATCTTCTCACCTATTCATATAGAGCAAGGATTTATTTAGAAACTCCTTATGTACTCTTCAAATTGTATATGCCAGAAAGAGGTCAATTGACTATATATCCTCAAAAAATTTAGATGGAAACATTTTGTAATAAATATTTGGAGATCAAAAATTTATTTTATTTTGTTAAGTAAGGAGGATAATGATATAGGAAGTAAAGATTGTTCTCAACATTTAAAAGTATATAATTTTCAAGTTTTATATTCTCATTGAGGAAAATTTGAAAATCCAGAAGAGCAAAAAGATAAAATTCAAATTACGCCTAGTCCCATCACCTAAACAACTACTGTTAACATTGTTTATTTCCTTCTAAGCTTTTCTTTCTTTAAAGATTGGTCTAACAAAATGGTTGTAATGATAATATCCACACCATTTTCTAACCTATTTTTTTTATAGACAATTTAACCTAGAATATTGATTTACTTGTTTATTCATAAATAATCATTCAACAAATATTTATTGAAACTTTACTCTGTACACAGTATTGATGAAAAGAAACAAATAAAAAGAAATGATTTCTGTCCTCAGGTATCTTCCGATCTAGGAGAAAGAGAGGTGGTAAGCAAATATACAACAACAAAATAAATGTGTAATTACAAATTGTTTCCAGAAAGGAAATAAACAGTATTATGAAAGAGAATAATGGGGAAAATTAAATTAGATTGGGAAATAAGGAAAGGCAGGTTTGAGGAAGTAAACTGAAATGGAAAGATGAAGGATGTGTGGGACTGGTCAGTTGGAGTGAGGAGAAGATCATTGCAGGCGGAGGGCATGGCAGGAAGGAAGATACAGGAGAGTGACAAGAGTTCAGTGAAGCTGGAGCACAGAGTGGTATGGGGAGAGTGTCCTGGGGGGAAACCAGAGTTGTAGGCAAGAGTCTGATGATGCAGGGCTTTCTCATTTAGGCTAGAAATTTGCAATGTATTTTAAGAGCAATAGGGAACCATTGATCAGCTTTAAACTAGGGAGAAGAAATAAAAGTAGAAATAAGGAGATTAGTTAGGATGGCATAGAAGTTGTCTAGGTGAAGGATGAGGTTGCTTCCACCAGGAAGCAGAGAAGAAGAAAAATGAGAGGATTTGAGAAATATTTTGCAGATAGAAATATATGTTGAATCATGTGAAATTGTCATTTTTGTTAAGTCAAAGGGATCACATTGACAATTTCACACAGTTCTGCCTAATAATAGGATTTAGTGTTGCACTGGATGTGGGGGACAAGGAAAAGGGACTAGGAGGAATGATTCTACAGTTTTGGCTTGAGTAAGCTGGTGGACACAGGAACCACTGAGATGGGGGAAATTAGAGGACCAGGGCTGTCAGGTCCTATCACATGTTCAACCCCCTCCCACTGTGTAGCAGGGACAAAGTTTTAGGAATTGACTCTAGCCCTGGGTGTCATCAATGATTACTCTTGGTTTTCCCATTTTTCTTCCAATGGCTGGTTTGGAACAGGCTTTATATGTTCTTATATGTTGAATTATAACCAAAATACTGATAATTTCTACTGCCTTGATTTCTTAGCATAAGGGATAGTTTATATGACTGTATAAACCAAATCAATACATAAGTCAAAGTTCCAAAACTGCCTAACTTTATTCACAGCATTTAGGAACTGAAATCACATTTTTTTTTCCTGATAGAAAGTTCTAAGCCAGATTTACAAGAATGATACAAGACTTCCCAGTATTTCCCACCTGTTCATTTGCTCAACTCAGAAATGTTTTCTTTGCACTGTATTTAACCTACCAAGTGATAGTGCTTTTTGTAATCTGAATTATTATTCTTTAGGAACAAAGAAATGAGATACTCTGATTGGGCTATCTTTTTGTCTTTAATCCTCAAAGTTTTCATTTGTTTAATTTATTTTTCCTCTTCCTATAAATTTAATAAAAAGAAACAATTATTCATTCATTCATTAGTTTTAATATTTTTATTTCTCACAATGAGGGGCCTATCCTCTGAGTTTACTGTATTCTGAGACATCTATATTCCACATTATTAAGAGAATTTTTCTGGAAGAGCTATAGAAATCTATTTTCTATGATATATCTTGCTCCCAAAATCAAAGGTATCAGAAGAAGCAGCAAGAACTGACCCTTCCTCCCCAGCTTCCATGGGTTCAAGGTAGAATTTTACATGGAATGAGATAATGGCTCACGTTTCTCTTGTCTTTTTGCTCCAAATGACGCACAAGTTTACATACTATGGTAATCTACTTATTTACACTATTCATGTGCTCTTATTTTATATTATCTTGTAATGTTATTTGATTCTATATATTTTACAACATTACATGTTCTGTGTGAGCAGCGACTTGTTTTTTTCTTCTGTTTAACTCCCCTAACATTAGTGCCTGGAGCAGAGTAGGCACTATAAAAATCACCATTTTCACATACAGATGCAGTTGAAAACACCAGTGGTTTCCCATGAAATCTGTTTTGCCCGGAACTCTTTGCACTTCTGCAGAGTCCTGCAGAAACTCTTTCTAGGTATTTATTATACAGAATCATAAAAAATATTGAGGAAAATTATTATCATCAAAGAGTTGCAGACATCTCCTCAGTTTGGTTTTTCTCTAACATCCTAATGCTGTTGATTACTATCCCAGTCAATAAAAGTCTCTTCCTCTGCCTCTTCTAAAAGTTGTTCTAACAGACAAAGTTTTCTGAGAAAAAGCTAGAACTGGGATCCAACTTGTCAGGCTCTGAGGTTTACATCACTCTTTGGTGTGGTGCCCAGAAAAATACAGCTCACTTCAAAGAACTGACACAGCTTCCAGAACAGCAAAGGGGCACATGCTGAGAGACTTCTGGTGGTTTCCGACAGCTTGACCAGACACATCCCTTCCTTGAAGAGACGATGCTGTTCTATAAGCGTATGGTCTTTGTTTTGCATGTATATCTTCTAGATTAAAAATTCATGAACATGTAAATATCCCCCCCTCCAAAAAGGGGAAAGAAATAACAGGTGGATAGAACTCCTCATGCCACCTCTACTACCTCAGGCTCTCGTCTTCATCTGTATCTCATTTCTTTCTTACATATTAAACCACCCACTTTCTTACAGGCTCCTGAGGAAGAACAAGAGAGAAACCACTTCCTGCCCTCCCACCATGTCTTGATGTCATCTTCTCTGGTTCTCTCATCCTCCCCCATTTCTCCCACAGAGATTCAAAATCTGAACCACTGTGATGTCATACCACTCTAAGTTTCTCACTAAATGTGTGGCCAGTTTAAAAAACACAACAAATCCTTCAATCTAGTTAAAAGCCACTATTTAAAATTTGCCCTTCCATCCCAGATATATTAATGCATGAGTACATATAAGTCTTACTTATTTATAGTCATGGAGCAACAAGTAGAATGTTCATTATTCAAATCTACCAGTATTTTGTTGAATACATGGATCTTTCTCCCCTTCAGTTTTTTACTGTGTTTGCTCAGAAGTGAAAAAACAGATTCAAAAGCATGGTTTGCAGTTTCTTCTCTTCTTAATAGGTAGCATTGTATAATAAGAATTGGTCAACTGTACTGGCTTCCACTGCTGGTCCTGCATGGACTAGTTGGAATGACCTTTGGCAACTTATTTCTGAATGATCCTACCTTATGAAAAATGGAGGTGATAATCAGGTTCTCATAGGATTGTACAAGAACAAGGTGGGCGGTGTATGTCTTATGCCTAGCATAGTGCTCTAGGCTTTCAATAAATATGAGCTCCCTTTCCCCCCTTTCTCTTCTCCATTTATTTCCTCTGCATCAATAGTGGAACATCTCAAATCTGGACAATCTTGGAATAGAGCAAACACAGTGAACATATATCCTGCAAATGGATAACGACAAGTTGACTGTAGCCAGACAGTTCTTGGCAGGCATCACGCTCTGCCTCAGTTTGCTTTACACTCAAACCTGCTTTATAAACACTCCCAGTGAGATGCAAACTTCAGGTCGATCCTCAAAGTTTGCCATTACTTAGACTCACACTGCCTATCCAGTGCTGCCTCTTCTCACATGGATCCCTCCCAACAAGGCAGGCAGTCTCTTCACTGTAGCATGAACTTGAGTGTTGCACAGGATCTTCCTGTGTGTTTGCATATGTTGCTGGTAATGCCTGAAATTCTTCACGCGTCTTCTCTGTCCTTCCAAGCCCTAGTCACTCATGAAGTTTGTCCAGTGCTGTCCTATAGGATATAATGCAAGCTGCATATGTAACTTTAAACTTTCTGCTAGGCATATTTAAAAAATCAAGTACAATTAATTTCAGAGATGTTTTATTTAATCCACTATATCAAAAATATTATTTCAACTTATGATCAATGAAATATTGTACATTTTTTAAAATTAGGTATTCAAAATCCAGTGTCTATTATACTTACAGTACATTTCAGTTCGGACTTCCAACATTTCAAGAGCTAATAGCCACATGTGGCAAGTGGCTACCGTACTGGACAGTGCACATCTAGTTTGTCAGATCTAGCCCATCTTTGTAGTACTGTGTCACTCAGAGACTTTTAACTCGATAAACATGACACCTTACAGTTTTGAAGACTATAGTTTACGAAGAAACACTTTCAATATACTGTCTTCAGCAGTCCTCACAGCAATGCCTGTGAGAATGGAAGGGATTTTTATTACCATTTCAGAGAAATAGTAAAGAAACCAAGACATGGTTACCAAGGCTCTAAGACATTGGGTAACTTACACATAACTGTACAGAAAGTAGAATTTGTTCTTGAATCCAGGACCTTATGTTCCACCCAGTAACAAACTGCTTCTTGAAATTGTATTTGCATAGACTTTAAAGTTTACAGACTTTCCTATAAATCATCTCACAAAAATGAATCTTCACAAAACCGTCTGAAGGCAGTTTAATTTCAGTTATTTACGAAGAGTTAACTTATGCTCAAGCTACAAAATCCAAAAGGCAATCACATTTACCAGTTTCTTGTAACCTTTTTATTTCCTCCTTTTTACTAAATGACTGCACACTATGTGCAGTATTCTACACTTGACTTTTTTTCCCATGACAGTATGTTTAGTATATTAAGTATACGAGACGATCCTTGCATACGGTCCAGAAAGGCCTGCCTCATTCTTTGTAGCTGGTGTCGTATTCCATTGTCTGGGTCTACCACACTTTATTAACCAGTCCTGCTGAGGAGCATTCAGGGTGTTTTCAGTCTTTTGCTATGACAAGTAACATTGTAGTAAATAAACTTGTGCATATGCCATTTCAATATTGCATATAGCTACAGTATACATTCTACACCAACATTTCTGGGTCAAAGTGTATACGCATTTTAAAATTTGGAAATACTTCCAAATTTCCCTTAAAAAAGGTTTAATGATTTTCACTCACACTCAGAAAATGTAAGCACCTGTGTCCTCACACCCGTGAAAACTCTGTGTGCTGTGAACTCACACTGGTGAGCTTGAGCATCTTTTCACATGTTTAAGTGTCATTTGCATTAATTTTTCTGCAGCCTGACCATTTGTGTCTATATCCTATCCTGTGTTCCTATTGCATTGTTATTCTTTTCTTTTTTATTGTAAGAGCTCTTTAAATTTTAAGGAAATTGTGAGGTGAGGTGTGATATTTTGACTTTGGCTTTTTTTTTTTTTTAAAGATTTTCGTTTTGCTTTGTTGTGTTTGCTATTTATACAGGCTAATTTATAAATCTTTTCTTTCATGGCTTTTGAGTTTTGTATCATGTTTAGAATTTTAGTGGTATATGTCCAAGTTTAATATTTTTTTTCAGATGATTATCCAGTAATACAATGCCATTATTGAATAATCCACCTTTTCTTTACAGATTTAACATGCCACCCATATTCTATGCAATATTACCTTGTATTTTTAATTTATTAAAAATTTTTTTTTCTTTCACTGATCTGTCTGTTCTTGCACCAGTATCACAATATTTAATATCTACTAGGGCTTATCCCCTCACCATTATCCTTCCTCCCCTGATTTTTTTGGGTGTCTTGTATACTTATTTGTTGTCATATGAAGCTTATCTGGCTTAAAAAGAACACTTCTGTATTTTATTTGGATTGCCTTTTATTCTTAGACTACCTTTTGGAGAAGGGTTAGGAAAATCACCTATATGTAATGAGGCTTACCACCCAATGGTATGCTTTTTCATTTGTTAAAGTCTTCTACTGTGCCTTTCAGTAATGTTTTAAAGTTTTATTTTCATATGCTTACTATCCATTTTTCTAGGTGTTTTATATTTTTGTTCCTATTGTAAAGAGAATCTTTTCTTCCATTATAACTATTTAAGACATTTTATGATAGAAAATTTCAAACACATCAAAAGTAGAGAGACTAGGTTAATGAAGCTCCTTGTACCCATCACTCAGCTTCAATAATTTTCAACTTACGACCAGTTTTATTCCATCCATCCCCCACTTCTCTTTCCTCCCCCACCCAGATTATTGTGAAGTAAATCCGAGACTTCATACCATTTCACCTGTAAATATTTCAGTATGTATCTCTAAAAGATAGTAACTTGAAAAAAATACAACCATATAAGTTTTATACCTTAAAATATTTTACAATAATTTCTTAATATCTTCAAGATTCAGTGAATGTACATATTTCTTTATCTTTAAAGTCTTTTCTGGGTCATTTGTTTGAATTGGGATCCAAATAAAATCCATATATCACAATTGTTTGATATGTCTCTTAAGTTTATTTTAATCTATAGGGTCATCCTCTAGTTCTTTTTTACCTTGCAAATTTTTGTTGAAGAATTTGGATCATTTATCCTGTAGAGTTTCCCGTAATTTGGGTTTTGCTGATTGGCTCCCCATGGAGTTATCATATTCCTTTATTCCTCTGTTTTCCTATAAATTGGTAATTGGATCTAGAGATGTGATGAAATTCAAGTTGGGTTTTTCTGAAGGAAGACTACGTAATATCTGATTGTTTTTCTTTTTGTGGTATTAGAAGTCGGTGATAATTATTTCCTATGTCTATTGATTCATTAGGGCTTGCAAATGGTAATATTCTAATTTTATCAGTTTTCTTCATTTATTAGATTGGGCTACTTCTAAATAGAGATATTTGTATGTATACTGAGGTACAATAACTTGAGGTACATTCTTACAGGAAAGGCAGAATAAATACTTCATTCTTTCCCTTTGTTTATTAGTTTTCAAAACAAGTTGGTTCTTAACATTTATCAAAGGTGACCAGCAAGATCTGTTCTGTTTTGTTTTGCATCATAATGAATACATGGATTTTAAACATGTTTGATGTGTTTTAGTCCATTGAAGTTATTATGCTTATTGATGCTCAAATCGTTCTATCTTTGGCCAGTGGTAGCCTATTCACATTGGCTCTTGAATTCTTTAGACATGATAAAAATCACTGATGGCTTTTTACTTTCTTGTACAAAAAGATGTTCCAGGCTTATCTTGCACATTTCCTGTCCCAGATCCAAAAATGGATATTTTTCCAAGAAGCCTTGGTTACTTTTAGTGGGAAATTATTTTTAGAGACTACAGTCTGGACATTAGGGGTGCTTACTGCTATTGTGTTGGCCATCATTCGCAAGCCTTTTCAGTTGATAGAGATGGGAAATGTATGCATGTGGGTGTTTCAAAGATTAATTATATCATGAGTTTATACCAGTACTTCCAGCTCAAATTCAGGTCTACAGGGTTTTTACTCAACCTAATTGATATTGAATCTATATCTCCTTTCTTCTTTGGTAAATATTCTAGTTTCAGTAGGGAGGTTAATACCTCAAAGTGAGAGAAGGGCAAGAGAGTTTAGCTATATGTAAAAGAGTGGTTATACTTAATTATTAATTAATTAATTATTACTGATCATAGAATTTAAGCTAGGTAAGGAAGGAAGAAGATGAGGGAGATGATGAGATGGAGGTGTTAGCTAATGCTATGGTGGTAATCATTTTGCAGTATATAAATGGATCAAATCAACAAATTGTACAACTTAATATTACACAATATTATATGTCAGTTATTACTCAATAAAGCTGGAAAGAAAATATGAGAGAGATGAAGAGCCATGACTCTGACGGTATTGTGTGGATCTCAGTGGAAAGGGATGAAAAAGTGTTGAAGTCAAAGGAATAGAGAGAGAACCGGAAAGGTTGGAGGTGGTAGTCAGAGGGCAGCCATCCTTGAAATCGAGATGATGGAGGAGGTGCAGTTGAGGTAATTGTAAAGCCTGGGGTGTTAGCATGGGGGTGAGGGGCTGAGGACAGGAGTAGGAGATCCCTGGATAAAGGAAGATGGAAAAACAGATTGGCCAAGGTCCCAGAAGGCTCATCTCCGTGGATCTTGAAACATGAAAAATTATGGCAGGAGCGTTGGAGAGAGTGACAGTGAGGCAAAAGCAAAAACATCGAGATGTAAGAGCAGTGACCTGGGAGTGGTAGGTGAATGCAACGATGAGGAGGATGGGTGTTAGAGCCTGAAAAAGTGAAATTCTAGGCTGCGAGTTTTAAGAAAGACGAAAGAAAGAGGAAGGGTGGTTAGAAAATGGCAACTCAGAGCAGGGGTAACCATTCCCCCACCACAGGCCCCATGGGAGAAGGTTGCAGGGGAAAGCTGTCCTCCTGAGAGGGCTGCAGGGGCATTGTGTCCTCAGGAGGAGAGCCAGTTCTGTGAGAGTGAGAAGCTAAAGGGACTTTCAGAGAAGAGGCTGAAGACTTGAGGATTTTGCTGAAAACTATCTTTCAGTTCCAGAGGGGAGCAGTGAAAAAGTTTCAAAGTTTGGAGAGGGATATGGGATCAGAAGAAAAGACAGATGGAGGGTTAAAGTACAGGGGTTGAGTGATGGTGCAGGGGACTTGGGTTTCTTGTGATGAATGTAAACACAGATAAAAGCATAATAAAATGTTTCCCATTGGTCCCTTGCCACATTGCGGTGGCAAGGCTATGAGAATAGTAGACAGGGTGGGCACAGACGTGTGGAGGCCTTGCCACAAGCAGGCAGTCCTGGACCTTCTCAACTCCTGCCTGTGGCGGTGGTGGAGTTGGTATGGAGCAGGTAGCAAGGAGGAGAGGGGTGGCCTTATCCAGAGCACCAGGGGTTCAGGGGTGCCCTTTTTTTTAAAAAAAAGGTAAACTTTATCTTGAAGAATAAAATACCTGCAGCAAAGTGCACAAGTATTTGGTGTTTTGGCTCATAAATGAACTCAGGTTCATTCACCAATAACCAGGTGGAAAAACAGAGCATTACCAGTATCCCCTGCCCAAAGTTGGTTAATTTTTCTAATAAATAATTGAGTCTAGGAAGAAGGAGTTAGTGGTACAGAAGAATTAGCTTTGTTGCCAAATAAAGCTTATGTTGCCTGCACACTATTTTACAGGTAGAGTAAAACAAGATACAGAGAGCAAAGTTGATTTGCACCTTTACCGAGTTATTGATAGGTCAGGAAAATTTCAAAGCTAAAGAGCAAGGATTCACATTTCTGCATAATAAAACACATTATATAGATCTAATAATTTGAAGAGTGTCACAATGAGTCAAAACTAGTGAGTCTTGAAAAGTCTTGAAACAGATCCTAGTATTTACAAATCTTAGCATTTGATTTATTTTTTTAAAAAGCCTTCCAAATTTGTATGAAGAAAGTGACATTAGCATGCAAAAATGAATCTGGGAGAACTGTTAAATGCTTAGGAAAAAGAAAACAAAACCAAAATTATATACCTACTTTCACCCCATCACACATATTAAACTGGATTATAATATTAAATTTTTAAAAAATCTTTAAAAAAGTAGAAAATACATAGGTGATTTTCTTATCTGATATTGGAGTGGGAATGGCTTTCCTAAACACAAATGGAAAAGAACCAAATACTGGAAAATATTTGACTTTTGACAGTTTTAATTTATACATTAAATAAACTAACATTGACAAAAAACAAATAATAAACTGAAAATAAATATTTGAAACATATATGACTAACAGTTATTATATCCTTAACATACATAAAGTACAAATCAGAAAAAAGAAAGATGTACACCCTAATAGAAAAATTGGCAAAAGATGTAGGCAAACAATTCACAAAAGAAAAAATATAACCCCCCAAATATGTAAAAATACTTATTTCAACTTTACTTGTAATCAAAGAAATGTAAATTAAAACATTTTCCCCACCTAATTGGCAGAATTTAATACTCAATGTTGGTGAGGTAAGAATGAATGAACAAGCTTGTATTTTACTGGTGGGAACTTATCCCAGCACCTCTGAAGGGCAATTTGGCAATATATATCCAAATCTTGAAAAATTCATATACTTGTGTCTAGTCATTTCACTTCTAGAAATTTATCCAAAAGAACTAACTAGAAGTCTGTACAAATATTTATATACATGAATTTTTAGTGTTGTAATATTTATAACACAAAAAATTAGATAAATCTAAATAACCCCAAAAGAACATTGGTTAAATAACTTATGATATATTACCATGATAGAATACTATGTATTTTAAAATTTATTTTAGAAAACATTTAAAGGTGTGAGAAAATGTTCAAAATATAATGTGAAGTGGGAAAAGTACATTATGAAACATTACATATAATATAACCTTAATTTTATAAGTACCATTTATAACACTTAAATGTACTTATATTTATTTACCTTGTACATTGTACATATGGAAGACTAAAACATAAAACAAAATGTATATATGTACATATTAATCAACCATATTTTATATTTTATAATAAAATTTAGACTAAAAAGAGACCAAAATGTTAGCCATTATTATAACTGGGTGGTGCTATTATATCTAATTAAAACTAAAAAGCATTAAATGAAAGAACACTTATTAATAAATAAAAATGTCACAATTAAATACAGTAATTATTATCTTTTAGTGAGTTTTGTCTCTATATAGACAGAAGCTCTTGGCAGAAGAAAAATGATCAGAAGCACAATTGTCATGGGAGCTTTCTAAATCTTTGTCAAGTCAAACAAGGACAAGAAATTTGAATCATATTACAAGGTCAGGTTTGATCTATATTAAACTTTATACTGTACAGGTAATCTTCAAATTCAAGAAGTTGGATATATAAGAAAGCACATCTTAAGAAACAAGGAGGTACATAACAATGATGCTGAGATCAGGAATTACCGAATTAAAAAAAAACTCAGTAGAATAAATGTAGAAGATGGTTCTGTAAAGAAAATAGCACTATGGGAAAAAAAAACCCTAAAAAATTGATTCAAAGAACAACCACAAGAAAGGCATTGGATTTAAGATAGAATATATAATAGCAGATACAGAAGAGGTGATAAAATTATAAGAGAATTTTATGTAAAATTCTTTGATATTAAATTTGAAGAATATAATTTCAAGTAAAGTAAACGTGGCCAAAATTAACTCAATAATAAATAGAGTAACAACCATAGGAAAAAATGAAAAATGTATTAAAGAAATAATTCAAAAGGCTTTATGCCAGATAATTCTGGTGAATTTTCTCCAAACTTTCAAGGAACAGATAATTTCTATGCTATTCTACTTCATAATATTATAAATCTTCAGTTCACTTTATGAAACTCACATATGCCAAAACCAAACATTAAAAAAGAAAGTTTAAAAAGAATTGCATTTGGTTATAAATATAAAAATCCCCAATGAAATTCAACTCTATACTATTGTACACTGTATCCCCAACATGCAACTTTTTTAATATTAGGAAGACAATGGATTCAATGAGTAAAATAGAAACGTAAAAAAAAAAAAGACGTATGATGAAATATAGCATGTACTTCTAAAAAAACAAAACTCTTGGAAGATTTGGATTAAACTGATCCTACCTTAATGTGGTTAAGAATATTTGTCTGAAACCTGAGTTTGCCAATGGACTGAATATGGACCATTGTTTTAAATGTTTTTGTTCTGGCCTATATATTTTGGGGAAATGATTTTAGTTATAAACATTTTATAATTGAGAGATTTCATAAAAAATCAGAAATTTTCTCTTATGCAAAAACAAACAAACAAAAAAAATTAGGGGTTAGGGTTAGGGTTTCCAGTGTGAAAAAATGGCAGATCTGTTAGCAGTAGGTCCACATTTTCATAGGGTATAATAGGCTTAAGCTGAGCATCTCCTGTGTGCTCCATTCAGAAAGAGCCCTCTCCAGTTTGTCACAGTTTGCACCAAGCTCGCTATTCCAGTATTAAATTGAACAACAAAGCTCATATTCAGCAGTATAATACATAAGAGGTTATTGTCATTCTTATTAGGAACACATCAAAAATGTCATCTATCACCTTTACTACTTAACTTTTCTGAAAGCTGTGGCCAATGGAAGAGACAAGAACTCAAAAAAAGGGTATAACTGGGCTTCCCTGGTGGCGCAGTGGTTGAGAGTCTGCCTGCCGATGCAGGGGACACGGGTTCGTGCCCCAGTCCAGGAGGATCCCACATGCCGCGGAGCGGCTGGGCCCATGAGCCATGGCCGTTGATCCTGCGCGTCCGGAGCCTGTGCTCCGCAATGGGAGAGGCCACAACAGTGAGAGGCCCACATACCGCAAAAAAAAAAAAAAAAAAAAAGGTATAACTATTCGAAAGAAAAAGTCAAAATATAATAATTTCAGCTGGAATGATTATATGTTAACATACACACCAACTATAAGCTTGTTGTAAATAATAAGATAGTTAAATAAATTGGTTAGAGGATAAATATTTCTAAAATTAGTAACTATTTTTTGTATCCCAGCAACCTCCAGTTAAACAATAAGATTATATTTATAACAGCAACAAAAATTTTAAAATACAAGGAATGTGTGGGAACAATATGAAAAAACTACAAAAGTTTATTGAGGTATAAAAGATTTGAATAAATGGACATACATATCAAGTTTCTGAAAATTGTAAAAATGTCAGTTCTTCCCATTTGAATTTATGGTTTTAACATTATCCCAATAAAAATTCTAAAGAATGTTTTCTAGAATGTGAAAAATTTAAATAAAGTGCATCTGGGAATGTAAACAAGTAAGAATAGAGAAAACTTTGGAAGAGGCTGTTTAAAGTGGGAGAACCTTAAAAGTGTTCATAACCTTTTTCCTAATAATTTCATTTCTAGTAATGTATTTTAATAAAATAATAGGAAATATGGATAAAGATTTATTTATAAGATGTTCATCACTGCATTACTCATGATATTGAAAAATTAGGTTTATTAAAAAACATCCTTCCACAATATGAAAATGGTATATAAATTATGGTTCATTCATATGATAGACTATTAGGCATTCACTAAATGTCATGTTTGTGAACCATTTTTTTATGACATAGGATAAAGCTCATGATGTATTAATGCTTTGTAAAAAAAAGAAAAGCAAGATATAAAACTATGTTCAGCATGACTCCAGTTTAAAAAAATCTCAGGGTGGGAGAGATATAGGTGATTTTTGTTTTCTATAGGTCATATATTTCTAATTTTTATAAAATAAGAATGTATTTTATAATTAGAAAAGAATACAACAGTTTTTATCTTCTCCAGGGAAAAATATTTCTTAACCAAGAAATACCCTTAGTAGTGGGGTGATGTTTTTGGACAAAGGCACAGAACACACTTCAGTGGGGACCGTCTGTACTTGCTCTTCCCTCTCTTTACAACATTTTCTGTTGGTAGGGGATTTGTGTAAGAACTAATTAAGGAAGACCAGCATTAATCTATATTGGTTTTCACCATCAGGGCCTATTCTTTATGAGGCCAAATGAGAAAGGACTGTTTATATATAAATGCAAATCCCCTTGTCAATACATCTCCATATTCTGGTATGTTAGCTCCAGCTTTTGCATTTTTAATAAGATCTTATCTCCCTTGTAGTCCAGCAACTGCTGGATCATTTAAAGACCATCCTGTAGTGTTTATGACAGCACAGATGGTTGCTATGGAAAAAATTGAGCTGTCCCTGATCCCATAACAAAAATGGGTTCGAAGCAGTTGATTTGGCCAAATTCAGAGCCTCTGTGAACCCTGGGAGTTCTGAATTTCCAATTTTCTTGAGCTCTTAGAAGTTTGTTTGTTTACTGTTAGCAACATAAAACTCTGTTTTGTTTCTTTTTCTTTGTTTTCTTAAAGAAATGTTTATTTTTTAAAAGACTCAAAATTCTGCTTGTATACCATGCTACTCTATCACAGTAAGCTTTCAGTGTGTTTTAAAACCATATACACAGTTTGTTACATATACATACCTATATGTAATATTCTATTTTTATATAAGATTTTATAAAAACCATATATATCTATATACATATATTTTTATCCATAAAATAAATATAGGACAACATGAAAATACTGTTCCCTAGATTTGTGTTCAGAATCTACTGGGAATGACAGTAAAATCCTTTATTTTTCATAATTTCATGCAAGTGGAATGGACCATAGGTAGGGTGACCACATCGTTGATTGTTCTAAGTGTTGGACGCTATCGAGAGTCGAAGTAGGCACAATTAGTAACGAAGCAAGGGTGACATGTGTAAACTGAGACTGTCCTGAACAAAGTGAGTTGTTGGATCACCCTGACCAGAAGAGATATATGAGATATAAGATATATATATATATATATATATATACATATGAGATGCGTTATGAGTTGAATTGTGTCCTCCAAAATTTTCCATGTTTGTAACCTGATTTAGAAATAGGGCTGTTGCCAATGTAATCAGTTAAGATGAGGTCATACTGGAGTTGGGTGGGTCCTAATCCAATGTGACTGGTGTCCCTATACAAAGGGCACATTTGGACACAGATACACGCAGGGAGAATGCCATGTGGCCATGAAGGCAGAGATTGGGGCAATGCATCTATGAGCCAAGGAGCACCAAAGACAGCCCGCAAACCACCAGCAGCTGGGGGAGAGGCATGAAGAGATTCTCCCTCACAGCCTCAGAAGGAATCAACTTAGCCGACACCTTGATCTCAGACTACAAGCTCCAGAACTGTGAGACAACACACTTCTGTTGCTGAAGCCATGTAGTCTGTGGTACTTTGTTACAGCAGCCCTACCAGACTAATACAGGATCCTCAACAACTTGCTCCCTAGCAGTTCTGGGGACATCACCCAGAAGTGCTCAAGACCTCCCCTCTCATGATGGCCAAGTAATAACGCTTTCATTCTTTCTTTGCTCAAATATAATATCACCATCCAACGAGGAGAGCAAGCAACACATACAAGCTCCATTTCTAATGATACTTCAAGACCTCTGTAATCATGAGCCATCCAACAAAGAAGAGAGAGGGGGGAACAAAAAATGTCTTCAGAGGGCCACACTTAGTAACAAGGTGATTCACCCCAGGAAAGGCGCTGGAGCAGAGCAGTTTCTGCCAAAGGTTGGGGGAGGTGTGCTAAAGGGGGGAACAAAAAATGTCTTCAGAGGGCCACACTTAGTAACAAGGTGATTCACCCCAGGAAAGGCGCTGGAGCAGAGCAGTTTCTGCCAAAGGTTGGGGGAGGTGTGCTAAAGGGGGAAACAAAAAATGTCTTCAGAGGGCCACACTTAGTAACAAGGTGATTCACCCCAGGAAAGGTGCTGGAGCAGAGCAGTTTCTGCCAAAGGTTGGGGGAGGTGTGCTAACAATAGAGGTCTCTTAAAAGTCCACATAAGGAGCTGTAGACCTCAGAATTCTTTCCACTAAT
The DNA here is from genome assembly GCF_059928025.1 of Delphinapterus leucas. Classification (NCBI taxonomy): domain Eukaryota; kingdom Metazoa; phylum Chordata; class Mammalia; order Artiodactyla; family Monodontidae; genus Delphinapterus; species Delphinapterus leucas. The sequence goes on along the minus strand of NC_143142.1, from coordinate 39,111,910 downwards.
TGATGCAGCCAGATGAATGCTCCGTGCCCCATGCTCACCCTCTAAACAGGAGACAGGAGGCTTAGGTTCTGAAGAGACTGAATCAGAAAGTCTCTGAATTTGAGGACATCTATTACAGAGCAGGTAGCAGTGGGCTGAAAAAGGAAAACTAGGGGGTGAAGTGAAAACCCATACTCCGATCTTCAGAATGCAGCCAGGCTTACCACAGGTAAGAGATCCTTCTCTGGGTACCCAGAAACCATTCAGAGGAGGGACCTAAAGATACAGACATATGGGAGCATCTAGCAGAGGTGCAGGTGCCACCCAATCACTCTACAGTAGAGGCTGCTTCCCACAGAGCTCCTAATCAGATGTTTAGTGCTTCATTCTTAAGTAGAATTGGACAGCCAGCAACACCTGGCATTTGAGGGAATCCCGCAACACAAAAGACAGAGTTCAAAATAAGCAGGAGGGCAAGGGAGCTTGGAGGAAAAAGAGACATTTCAAGAGGAGAAGAAAGCTTCATGAAAGCAAAATATAATCAGTATTCTCAGATATTATACCCACGAAACAGACAATGATGATATGAAGAGAACAAGAGTTCTTACAAATTAAAAATATGATAGCAGAAAAAAAATATTCTGTTAAAAGATCTAGAGACAAAGTGAAGGAACTCATCCAGAAAGCAGAATCAAAACGCATAGAGATGGAAAAGAAATGAGAGAAGAGAAGAAAATCAAAGAATCAGCCCAATATCTTACTAATAAGCATTATGGAAAGAAAGGCAAAATAAAGAGAAGAGCAGGTTATCTCGATAGACAGATTTTTCTACAACTGAATGACAGGAGCCTTCCAAGTGCTAAGCCAGTGAAATTGAAGAAGACTCACACTGAGGCAGATCATTGTGGAACTTAGGAATACAGGGGATTAAAATAATACTCTAAAAATTTCCAAAGATAGAGACAAGGGACGTTTACGAAAGGTCAAGAATAACAATGGAAATGAACTTTCCAACTGCACTGCTGAAACTAGACAACAATAAGCAATGACTTCAATGTTATCAGTAAAATAACATTTTCACTTAAGTTTGATACCCAGTGAAACTACCAGTTGAGTGTGAGGGTTGAATAAACTAGCAGTCGAGTGTGAGGGTATTTTCAGACATGTAAAGTCTCAGAAAAAGTTATCTTTCATGCATCCTTTCTCAGGAAATTCTTGAAGGATGTGCTACAGCCAGAAAAAAGGGGTATTCCAAGAAAGAGGAAGACATAGAATCCTGGAAAGAGGGAATCCAGCACTGCAGAGATGCAAAGGGAAACACCAGGGCAACAGCTGTGCAAGCGATCCAGTGAGCAGCCAGGCAAACTGGAGCAGGTGGAGGAGGGATGTTTCCAGAAAAAACAACATGAAACTGACAGAGCAACTTCTAGGTTTGACTTGGTGGAAAATTGTATTGAGAGTCATTTTACAAAGTTGTTGGAATGCGTTTTAAGATTTGGCCACAACTTCAAAGAAAACTAAATAAGTGTGAATATGAGGCAACAATTAACTGTAAGAAAATTTAAAAGTTTTATGAGAAAGAATATTAAATCGTAGAACACTACTTTGCTGGAAGATCCAGCAATATAGTAAACAATATTTCCATAGTTATAGTAATGAAAACACTGATTATGGACATAACCAAAAATTGGTTGAATAGAAAGGGAAAGAAAAAAAGGTATATAGGAGAGCTAAAATTTTTGTCTATCATAACGTATGATCTCTAAATGGATAAATCAAGAGATATAAGTATATTATTTAGAAATACAGAAATACATACTAGAATAAACGGGAATGAGATGTGTGTGTATGTGTGTGTGTGTATGGGAAGGGAAAATGAAGTTGCTGCTCTTTTTATTAAAAGATTTTTAGCACAATTTGATTTTTAAAACAATATGTGTGTAAGTTATATTGATAAAAATATCCAAAAAGGAAGACAACGAAATTATGTTTGAGGAAAAAAAATCTAGAAACAGCATGTGTCAGTATGTAGACTTTGATCTTGGGTAAGTGATTATCAAACACGAGTGGTTTCTCCTTTTTTCTTCTTTTTGGAGACTTCTAAGCGTCTAATTTCTATGTTTTGTTTTTGTGTATTACAGGATACACTGTATCAAACTTATACTAGATAACCATGCTGTCTTAATGGGTAGGGCAAGATATTATTAAACCCAAAAGACACTTCTGATCATCATCATTTTTATATGAAGGTAAATAGCTGTTTAAACTGCAGGTGTTGTGGTATATTGTGATTTTTGTTGTTGCAAAAAGGATTTCATTCAAAAGAGCTCTTTTGCCCCAGTCTCTGTATATTCTATTCTCTGTTCATAAGGGCATTGCTTTTAATTTGCCACCATAGCCTAATCATAATTTCATGTGCAGTAAAAGCTTTAACATTATCCTTTAAATTATGAGTGAAGAGGAAAACAAAATCCCCTTTGTGAACAATAAATGAACTTATACATACTCAGTCATAAGCCATAAGATTCCTTTTTCCCCTATTCTGCTTCTTTCACAATAGAAATTATAAAGTTGGTAATATAAACTCTTTCAGGAGCATTATAATTACTAAACTTGGGAATTCAGGGACTTGATTGCAATCAGCTATGTATTCTGACTATGAATCTGATCCAAGTCATGCACAGATAACCAGTGTTATAATGCTGAGTCTTTCATTTGTCAGCTGGGTGACATTGGTCAAGACTTTGGTTATTTCATGCTTTTCAGCCTCCGCCTATATGTAAATTGAAGAGCTCAGAATACCAGGGATGGCAAATAGTTTCTTTACATATGCCAACTCTGAGTGAATGATAGAGGCTACAGAGCTCTGGAAGAAGAATAATGAGACTATGTATGTCTGGGCTCAGCTGGAAACTGCTGAGTTTGATTAGTTATGTCTGCCTTGGACAGAAACTAGGGAAGTGCCTATCCTTACCCCCATGTATTTGTCAACCCTAGTTTAGACGATCTTGAAATTTTATTTCAGGCTAAACATTATTTTATTCTAGCCTATGATTTCTATTTTCTACGTTGGACTCCGTGATTTTCTTTTTTAAATAGTGCATTTATTAGATTACACTAGATCTTTTTAAAGATAAAAATTTATATAGTGCTCTTAGCCATTAAAAAAATTTTTTTTAAGTTTTTATTTATTTTTTTATACAGCAGGTTCTTATTAGTTATCCATTTTATATTAGTGTATATATGTCAATCCCAATCTCCCAATTCATCACACCACCACCAACCTGCCCCCCACTGCCCTTAGCCATTTAAAATTCTGCTAAATAACATTTTAATGAACCAAATTAATTAATTATGTAACATTAAACCAGGAATGTTTGAAACATTAAACTTTTTTTCCTCCATCAACTTTAGTATATTTAATGAACCAGTTTTGTAGACATAGATCATATGTAGTTGAAGAATCCAAGGACTAATACATAGGGCAAAATGCTTATTATTTTACATATCTCTTGGTGGGTAGATTCCTTGATCTGTGTGACTTTTTCGGGAATGGAGTTACTTGAAGGTATTCAGATGTGTAGGTTTTTATAGAAGTTCTTTTTTTGTTGTTTTTTGTTTTTGGAAATCATGACAATTTGTGACACTTAGGGACTGACCCATTTGAGGTAATTTTGGGAGAAAGTCCGCTGTAAGATGAAACTGGATTCTTCTTACTCCAAGCTCTTTTATATCATGATGCGTGTGACTGCCTTTGTGTTTGTGTCTCCAGTAGGTTAGAGCCAGCAATACTAGCCCTTCGGGAGTGACTTCCTTCCAGACATGTATCTGTTTTGCCTGGTGGTGTTTCACTAAGGGAGAAGGGGTCAATTAATAAAATGTGAATAATAGAAATAGAAGTTTTGACATATGATATATCTTCTGCTTTTCCAACTTGAATATACTTTTAAAATAATAATGTATTCATATTTTACTATCAAAATATAAAAGAAAATGTACAGGAATTAATGCAAGAACAATAATTCAGACATCTAAGTACAAGGTACGGCTCCTTCCTTAAACATTTTAGCTGCTACCAATTATTGCTTAATCAAGCTCTAGTTTCCCTTATCAAGGCTGAAGCTATTTCTAGAGGGAGAAGTTCTCCAGTGATGCTTTGTAGGTTTATAATGGCAGTGTGGGCTGAATGAACTGGCTGAAAACTTGCCGATTCATTCTGCTTTCTCCAGATCAGGTGTTAATGGTGTTTGAAAATAATTGCTGATTCTAATTATTCTAGTTAGGATTTTTATGTGTCCCTCTGCCATAAAATATTAGGGAGCACATAGTGTTCTTATCTTCAGTAGAGGCAGCCCAGCTCCTTTTGAACACCCCTTCTGTGTGGTGAATTGTCTTCCTCCCTCAGGTAGAAAACACAGAACTTGCTTCCCAGCAAATTTTTCTTTTTAACATCTTTATTGGAGTATAATTGCTTTACAGTGGTGTGTTAGTTTCTGCTTTGTAACAGAGTGAATCAGCTATACATATACATATGTCCCCATATCTCCTCCCTCTTGCATCTCCCTCCCTCCCACCCTCCCTATCCCACCCCTCTAGGTGGTCACAAAGCACCGAGCTGATCTCCCTGTGCTATGTAGCTGCTTCTCACTAGCTATCTATTTTACATTTGGTTGTGTATATATGTCCATGCCACTCTCTCACTTTGTCCCAGCTTACCCTTCCCCCTCCCTGTGTCCTCAAGTCCATTCTCTACGTCTGTGTCTTTATTCCTGTCCTGCCCCTAGGTTCTTCAGAACCTTTTTTTTTTTAAGATTCCATATATATGTGTTAGCATATGGTATTTGTTTTTCTCTTTCTGACTTACTTCACTCTGTATGATAGACTCAAGGTCCATCCACCTCACTACAAATAACTCAATTTTGTTTCCTTTTATGGTTGAGTAATATTCCATTGTATATATATGCCACATCTTCTTTATCCATTCATCTGTTGATGGACACTTAGGTTGCTTCCATGTCCTGGCTATTGTAAATAGAGCTGCAATGAACATTGTGGTACGTGACTCTTTTTGAATTATGGTTTTCTCAGGGTATATGCCCAAGTAGTGGGATTGCTGGGTCATATGGTAGTTCTATTTGTAGTTTTTTAAGGAACCTCCATACTGTTCTCCATAGTGGCTGTATCAATTTACATTCCCACCAACAGTGCAAGAGGGTTCCCTTTTCTCCACACCCTCTCCAGCGTTTACTGTTTGTAGATTTTTTGATGATGGCCATTCTGACTGATGTGACGTGATATCTCATTGTGGTTTTGATTTGCATTTCTCTAATGATTAGTGATGTTGGGCATCCTTTCATGTGTTTGTTGCCCAGCCACTTCTGCAGCTGGGCATGTGCCTGTGATCTGCACCCCATCAATCACTGTACTTACCTGAGACATGCCTTACAGTTTGAAGGAGGGGCTCTATGGAATCCTTTTTGCTTTTGAGGTGGATGCCCAGACATCCAGGTTTGGGAGATGGCGGGAGCTGCAAGGTTTGCATCCTGGGCAGAAACGGAAGACTTGGAGGTGGTTAAGTGCAATTAAGTTCTGGCAGCCATCAAATGGGACACCCACTGCTCAGTGCTGGCCTAAACTTTGGTGGTTTAGGCCACTAAACTCCTCATACCATTTTGGACATGGTTTGGAAGCCTCAAGTCTGGTTCTCCAGCCATCCAGCAATTCAATGAGTTCTACAATATTCTTTTATAAACTCCTTTGATACTTGCTCCATTAGAGTCAGTTTCAGTTGCTTGAAATTAAGAATTTTGATGGACACATTGTTCTCTCAGGAGAACATTCTTTCTACTAGATTTCTGCCAGGAAACTTTGTGTCCTGCTGTCATATGATCAATAGAAATGTTTTTTTAAAAAAACCATGGTAACATAGACCACGTTCGATTTTCCCAGTGCTTGACTTGGAAATTTAACACACATTTATTGAGTACTTACATGTGAGTCTACGCTGATGTTGGGATAGCATGGGAGGTGATGGCAAAGACTGTAAAGATAAGAAAACAAAATCCCATAGCTTTAATTTAAAACAAGTCTACATGGAATTATTAAATTATTTTTTAATTACTCTAGCAATCTCCAGTAGTCTTTAAAAATATATAGTTTCAAGTTTCTTGCAGAAGAATCTTCTTGACTTCACTTCTTAAAGATTTGTATTTGTTTTTCTTGTGCATTTGAAATATATTTTCCACAAAAGCTCACTGACAGAAAAACAAAATGTGTTATATACTTACAATGGAATATTATTCAACCTTAAAAAAGAAGGAAATTCTGACATGTGCTACAACATGGATGAACCTTGAATACATTATTCTAAGTGAAACAAACCAATCAGGAAAGGACAAATACTGTAGGATTCCACTTACGTGAGAGACCTAGAGTAGCCTAACGCATAGGGATAGAAAGAAGAATGGTGGTTATCAGGAGCTGAGAGGAGGAGGAATGGGGAGTTATTGTTTAATGGGTGCAGAGTTTCTGTTTGGGAAGATAGAAAAGTTCTGGAGATGGATGGTAGTGATGGTTGCACAAAAATGTGAATGTACTTAATGCCACTGAACTGTGTACTTAAAGATGGTTAAAATGGTAAATTTTATGTTATGTATATTTTGCCACCATAAAAATGAATTTCTAACCAAACAATATATACTACTATGAACAAGGCTAAGAAACTGATTTCCTTACAATCACTAAGGAAATTCTACCTGGGAGATGAGAGTGATGTAAGGGGAAGAGCAGGAGCCTAGGTGGTGTAGAGGGGGCTCTTGCTGGGTATCAGCTTTGTAATTAGCTAACACTACCTAACTTGGCCAAACCTCAGTTTCTTCTTCCATCAGATGGGTAAGACGAGGAGAGGGGCATTTCATTTCTACAACGCTGTCATTATTTGACCTCAGTTTTAGAACCAAGGTTATCCTTGACTTGAAGCCTTCAACTCCTCTGCTGATGAATAAACAGATCTTCAGGAAATTATATTTGTCTTCTGGAGAAATAGTTTCTTTCAGAACATTCTCACAGAGCAAATGCAAGCACCAAAAACGTAGGATTTTGAGAATGTGGAGTATTTCCTGTACCCATAATCCTTCCCTCCTAGAGACTGTCTATGATGTAGAAATCCAATTCCCATCCAGATTTAAAAATGCAATTCTTCAGGTACCTGATAAGATGGATGCAGGAAAATCATGTTATTATATTTTGAATCTCATAATATGAACGCATTCAAAACCATACTTCATTTTTAGTGTTATATTTAGGCCTCTACATTTAGGCTCCTTATACAACAGTAAATATCGAGACAATATTTATTGGTCCACAGCTTCCCTAGGCAGATCAGGTTATTCAACACAGGAGTGGTGTTTAATTGGCAGGTTCTACATTACCAGCTAAATAGTTGGGCACACTCAGTAGGCCTGCAGACCGAGAGAGCTTTCAAGGCCAGTCTGGAGGCAAATAACTTCTTGGAATCTATTGCTTAGAACTATCTCAATTGTAGAAGTCTGTCTTGGAATATGTATTGTTCTTGAAAATGCCACAATACCAGTACGAAACACAAACAGTAGACTCAAAAGAGGCAAGGAACTGTAGACTGAATAAACAGCCCACGACCACCCATTTTCCTGGGAAATGCATACCCAAGACTGAATTGTCCTGCTGCAGGCTTATCGGTCATCTACTTCTTCGAGATAGGTCAGTCTTGGATGACATTTGCTCTTGTGCCCCACAGGAGGCTGCCAACTGTTATCATAGATCATCCACTAGAGGGTGACAACCACATATGCTTAGGGATGGATGGCTATTCCATAGACATGGTACCTAGGCACATTCCAAAGTCCTGAGTAGTTTCTTGAAGCTCATCAGCCTAAGTGGTTGGACTTTCACTTCTAGAATCTCCCATATGGAGGAGAGGGGAGGAACTATGATTTTTCCTCACATTTATGGGCTGTTGTTTGTTTTTGTTTTTGAAGCAGAAGGAACACCTCTCATCGGTTTTGACTGGGGAGGAGAACTCCCCAACAGTTGGAGGGAGAACTTGCTGGCCACTATTTGTGATATTTTCTTGATACTGTTATGGATCTTTGTGACAGTTTCAGTAAGTAGTTTCAGAGAGGTTACTTGGGCTAAAATGTGGGCTACGTATTATAAACCTTAGAGCAAAATTCTTAAAGCGAAACAGGGGAACCTTTGATTAGAAGGTTTTGTGCATTTCCAGCTGGTATATTAATATACTAAAATGTGTGAGATAACTTAGTGAGTCTGAGTCTTAGTTGGGATGTGGGTGTGGAATCTGGGATTACTGACACAAGAAATAATAACCATTTAATGGACACCCAGGCAGCAGGCTCAAACCCATGCAGACACCACAGTAGCTTTCAAATACATGGGATATATTCTTACTTGAGTTTCTCCCCAGCCATGTTTGGGGAGCATTTAAGCAGTTCCTCATAGAGCTCTGGACCTTGTCCTTCACATTCCACAAAAATATTTCAATTTTAGGAACAAATCTTGGGAAACCAGGACTTTTCAGATTATGTGTGTTTAAATCTTCTGTATACTACTTAGACAAACATATTGAGTACTCTTTTTTTTTTTTTTGAGCGGGACAATGGCCTTTATAGCAGGCGTGAGTATAAGCGCCTATGTTCATTGCTTTTATAGCACTTCCCAGGGCTTCACTCAGGGCTATGTACATGGTAGGTACATATGTTGGTAATATTATATAATAATACAATATATAATATAATTATAAATTAAATATATTAATATAATAATTTTAAATAAGAAAATCCATCGTCAATTATGTTATGTGTTTATGATGCTTCTTGACACTTCTTTCAGTTTAAACAGAAACCAAATTGGTTTCCCTTATGGGTGACTTTGGCAGAGTATCTATACATATTCATCAATGCTCCTTGCCTTTGTGGTTACTGGTTTTCAGAGGCAGTGTTTATTGTAGACTAAAGCTTTGGGAGCCAGACAGACCTGGGTTCAGTAGGTTTACATTGCTGGGTTTTATAAGGATTAGAGACAGATATATGTATAGTGCCTGGAACAAAATGATAAAATTTTGTGTATTAGTTATTATTTCTAGCTGTATTAGTAATGATAATAATAATAGGTATATTGGAAAGCTAGATAGAAGATGCAGAGAGGAGATGGTAGGGAGAGCATGGTACACATCTGAATTAGGCCAGTCTGGTTATTTGCAAGTTTTCTTTCAGCAAATATTTGTTCAGTACCTTCAATAAGGAGCACTGTTCTAGGCACTAGGGGCCAAGTGGAGAATGACAAAGTCCCCACCCTGATGGACATTACCTGCTGGTTTCATTGTCATGGAGAAACCAGCAGTGTACTTAGCAAGATAATCTTTTAATAGCACTTTTTCTGGCCTGTTTCTATTTAACTTTTTGAAAACTTTTTTTTTTTTTGGTAACAGCTTTATTGGGGTACAATTCACATACCATACAATTCACCCATTTAAAGCTTATAATTCAATGATTTTTAGTATATTGAGTTGGTCAACCACCACTACAATCAATTCTAGAACATTTTCAGCACCCCAAAGAGAAACTCTATACCCTTAAGTAGTTATTTCTCCCTCTTTCCACTCTACCCCCCTTCAAGGCAACCACTAATCTACTTCCTGTCTCTAGACATTTTCATATTCTGGACATTTTATATAAATGGAATCATACAATGTGTGTTTTTTTGTAACTGGCTTCTATCACTTAGCATAACATTTTCAAGGTTCGTCCATATTGTAGCATATATCAGTATGGTCCTTTTTTATGGCTGAAAACTTTTTAAAAGTCTCCTTAATGCATATTAAATACTAATATGTTGATGGATTGATGCATTTTTTTTTCTAGTCTGTGGGGTACTGTCTTGATTTCTTCCTCACCGCTCCTTCTCCTACCCTCCCTAAGAAGGGTTTTCTCTCCTAGTCTCTTTGGAAGGCAATTACACTCCTGCTGCTGCTGCTGCTACGTATTCCAGCTTTAACTTTAACTTCTACTGAAATCTGGGGCATGTGGCACCTACTTTTGCAATGACAGGAAATCTGGTTTCTGTCCTTTATTTCTTCCCAGTCCTTTCATTTTGCCTCTGTGCACCCTCCAAATGTAATGGCGCCAGGATTCTCTAAAGAACTCTGTAGAGTTGGCCTTAGAATGGAAGCTTCAAATGATATCCAAAGATACATGAACCAGCCAAAGGAGAAAGTGGTGGGATGAAGAGAATCAGGAATGACAGCCAGGGAATTTTCACAAAATTGGGACAGACTGTTGTTACTTATTCTTATGCCTGACGGATTGAACATTTCCCACAAGGGCTTGGTACCATCTAGGACCTGAAGATATGCTGCATTTTTCCTAGCGAACTCCAGACTCTATTTTACTCTCACTTCCTTTCTTCTGGGTTTGGCCCATGCAAAGCCCACTGATAAGTTATAAATGACTTATCAAGCATTAGTGTTTAGAGAGTAGACGGCTCCATAAATACCTACTTGGCCTCATTAAAAAGCTACAGTGATTAAAGAGAATGATTAGTGTGGTGCCAGAGGGGAAAGAAGAAAATCCAACATCTGACTCAAACCCGGCCAGACCTCTTCTCAGGACAGACTGTTCGTGTCATGGAGGAGGATCTGGCCTGCGCGCCGTGAAACAGAACTTAGGAGGCGGCATCTGAGGAAACTCCACACTGGGGCCTGTCAGGGAAAGAGTTATGAAAAGTGCACACGTTCTCAGAGACGATTACCCTCTTGCCCTCCACGCCTCCTTCCCAACCTCCCTTTCCACTCCCTGTTGCCCCCCTGGAACTTAAAACATTATTAAAACAGGGAAACCTATAACTGGTATGAAATGACCCTCAAATGACTGCTTAATTACAGCGAAATGAAAGCCGGGGGGCTACAAATAACCAGTAACTGTCCCGGCTGTCACTGAAGAGGAGCCCGCGCATGAGTCATGAGTCATGAATTAGCCGCTAAGTGTTTCACTTCCAGCCACGGGCCGCCCGCCCCTGCCCTGCCCGCGCTGTCCCCTCGCGGCCTCCCACGCCAGGCCCCGCGCCGCGCTCCGCGTCCCAGGTCGGGACCGGGCGGCGGGGCTTCTCCTCGGAGGCGTTTGTTGTTACTCCGAGGGCGCAGGAACTCGGCGGCCCGGCTCCCTCTGTAGCCCCCGGCCGTCGGTGGGGGAAGTCTCCCAGGCTGCACAGGAGACAGGCTGACTGAAGGAGCGCAGCCAGCGCGGCTGCAGATAAGTTAATGTACACAGAAAGGATGTAAATTACCACGACCCTCAGCAGCAGGACATTGGCCAGGGCCCTGTCAGGGAGAGGACAAGCGTCGGCGGGCCGGGGGCTCGCTGACATCCACCCCGAGATGGAGCCGCCAGGCGGCCCGGCCGGGGAGGACCCTTTGGAGCCAGGCTTTCCTTGAAAACAGCTGCGTGTCCCTGACACCTCCAAACTAATGCATTTTTAATCAGGGGAATTAGCTCTAGGCGTCCCATATTTTTCCAAACCCCCTCTCTTACAGCCACGTACCCGTCCCCGCCCCACTTTAGTGACTGGCAGTCCCATTAGGTTTCTTTATCGACCCTGAAGTCTCCCGCTGCTCCCACGCACTCCAGACCCCGCCACCTTTGCAAACCTCCCGTGCCCACCCCCATCCTCCTCCTCTGCCTGGTCCTCTCCAGTGCAACTTTCGCCCCCACCCTTCCCTCTGTTTATACAGTGACATCACAGCCCCTGGCTCTTCAAGGCTCAGAGAAAACAGTTCAAAAAGGCAAACAGGAAAGCCGGCTTGTCGTAGGCACCGGGCGGAGATTCGGTCCAACTGAGGCGGGGCTGCACGTGCGCGTCCACCTCTGTTGGAGCCCAGCTCCTTAAACTATCGAGTCGTTGGGACACTGCTTCGCCGGAGTATGCCCCATGTCAGTTTTAGGGGAAATCTTGTGCGAGCCACTTAGAGGATTTACAGTTTTCGAATAGCCAACACAAGAAAAAGTGAAAAGAACAGGTGAAATTAATTTTAATAATATTATTTAACCCAGAATGTCCAAAATATGCTCTCAGCACATGATCAATATAAAAAATTATTAATGAGGTATGTTATATTCTTTTTGTTACGCTAAGTCTTTGAAATCCAGTATGTATTTTATGCTAACAGTACAGCTCAATTTAGATACTAGTTTTCCATTGGAAGTACTCGATCTGTATTTAGAGTTCATAAAACTTGCAGTTGGAAAAGTTGATTTACATACCCAACTTGTTCCAAACATACTTAAACGTTTCCTAATAACTGAATTCAGTATTAGTTTGTAAATTTAAATTAATTAAAATTAAGTAAAATTGAATTTAAATTAAATTTAATGTAAAACTCCCTCAATCGCACATTTCAAGTTCTTAATAGCCAGTACAGCTAACGGTTGGCTATCCAACAGCAGATATAGTTACTTAGCCTCTCCAAGTTTTGCTCTTGTTATTATAAAATGGGCACGTAATAGCTACCTAATGGAGGGTTTTTGTAAGAATTAAATTCAAAAGAGCAATGCGTATAAAGCTCTCAACACAGGCAGGGCCTGGTACGTAGAAAGTGCTCAGTAATGAAGGCCACTCTGAGGATTATTTCTCTTCCCCACTTGGGCAATTGCCCCTCCATCATCCTTAAGCCCCATGTGACATACTGCTTCCCTCCAGCTCTTAGGTAAATGTTGTTAAATGAATTTACACTAAGCTGCCAAGAATGAACAGAGTATTCAAACAGGCATGTGCCCTTCTGTCTCTCCTTACTAGACAACCTCCCCTCACCCCCAGTACACCTACAGCTTCATTTATTATCTATGTATGAATCACTCCCAGCTCTGTAAGTAAAACACAGATCTTCAGAGCTGTATATCCAACTGCCTAGTAAAGATCTTGACTGAGATTTTCCAAACATATTTTTAACTCAACCCACCGAAACCTGAATTTATTATTATCATCCCTAACGTGCCTCTTACCTCTCCTGGGCTCCCTTATTAGCTTGGTGCTGCCATCCTTCATGCCTGATGACTCCACCAAAATCAGGCAGTCATTCGAAGCTCTTCTTTCTCTTTCATACTTCTCCTCCACCCCAATCCGTAATCAATCACCAAGACCTGTAAATTCTTCCTCCTAAAAAGCTCCCAAATCCATATATGTCCCTCAACCTTCATGGCCACTGTCATCCTTCACTTGGATATTACAACTGGTCCTTCTGCCTCTACCTTTGCCTGCCGTCAATCCACTCTCCATGCTTCAATGAGAATAATTTTTCAGAAGCATGAATCCAGTCATTCAACAGCTCTGCTTAAACAGTTAAATAACTTTCAACTCTTCAGAAGAACCTACAAGGCCCTTCAGGAACATGTCCTGCTTACCTGTTTTTACTTGTCTTTTACAGTAACCTTCACCACCACCTCCTTCCCCATTCTAGCGACTCTGAACCTCTTTCAGTTCTTCTAACACACCACATGTTCCCTGATGGAGGAGCTCCAACACATGGCCACATTGGCTCTGCCTGGTTGCTTCATATTTATGTATATCCTACAAGCCATGTCTCCATTCTGAGAAGGCATTTTATATGCACAGCTAGATATTTCTTCCCATTTTGCCATATGGCAACCTGACTGCTCTGTTTGACTATGTCTGTTTCAGAGAATCCCTCAGTCCTAGGCTTCCAATTAGAAAATTGCCACCTCCTCTCAAAAATCTACACATGACTCTGGGATGCTAAGACTTTAGGCCATTAAATGTGCACACTGGCTGTTGTTTATTGTGTCTGTTTCCATTATACAACACCAATTTTTACAAAGTTTCCTTTCTTTGTTTCACTTTGACTACAGAAACTAGCTAAGATACATTGGCACTAGGACTATCTATTGCTTGTAAAAGTTTTGGTCAAAAGGAGTGTTGATGTTGGAGCTGTGAGAAAAGCAAGGATCCTACCTTGCAGGGTTGGGGGTAAGAAAGGAATGCTAAAAGTTAACTTTAAAATGGTAGACGTTTGGGTACCAGGCAGCAGCAGCAGTAGAACCTTTCAAAAACCAGCCCAGAGCCTAACAAGGCCAGCCAGAGCTCTGGGCAGGCGTCACTAGCTGGCTCTTCTCCACACCTCTTGTCCACCCATTCCTCTTCTCCCACCTCCCAGACACACAGAGTGTTAGGAGTCAGCATTTGTGCTGACATTGGAGCCGGACGGGCAACCTGAGACTGGTAGATCAGGGTAATGATGGGTAGGTATTTTCCCAGAGGCCCAAAGTGAGCAGGATTTGTACATCTGGTTTCTGCCTCTAACACCTCCAGGCCTAGGGATGGATTCCCAGTGATCTCCTTCCATCAAAGAGCTTGATCCCTGGAAAGGCGAGTGAAGATGAAACTTCAGCTCTTTGTCTGGCTCCAGGATAAAGCTATGTGAAACTGTCAAAGCAAATATCAAGTTGCCTTGGAAAGCTGTAAATTCCTTTGGCTTTGGGTCCAGGGGGTTTGTCATGTAGTTCAATGAAAGATGAGTCTGTTGATCACAGGTCATTAGCTGTAAGGTTCTAGAGCTTGGGGCCAAGTGCAAGCTGCTTTATATAACACCAAGTATAATGCTGGCTTCCGGTAGTGCTTAGCAGATGTTCTTTAATTACTGCTCGAGATGAAGACAGTGAAGGCATGTGTTACGTGCTTGCCTACTGATGCACATTTCATCTGATTAAGTAGCGGTGTTGATAAGTTTTATCAAAGGGACTACAAATAAAAAATGGAATAATTATAAATGCTGTTGTAATAGAACATGGCTGAAAATCTTCAGAAGGAGATGGAGAATTCCAAAATAGTTATTTGTTGGTTGGCCGGTTGGCCTATTTTTGTTAGATTCTTTATATATTGAAGTAGTATTAACATTAAATTCATGCTACAAAAGTCAGATGGAAAAGTTTAGAAGTTACCATGAGTGAAAGCTCCCTTCCTCTTTTATAGTTTGGTAAACAGGAATGATGGATGCTTAAATAATGTTTTTCCAAAGCTTCTTCTTTCATTGCTGTGCTGTGTTCAGAAAGAAAGAAAATACTTAAGAAAAGAAATTTTGATCACCCGTGGCTGCGGCATTAACTATATCTTACTAGTCTTTTTGTGCTATATTTAGCATTCTGAATTTCTAACAGTTATTTTACCCATAACAATACCCATATTTAACAAGTATTTCCCCCATGTTATTATAACTCTTTATGAATATTATTTTTAATGTCTACAGACTGTACTATCATATAGATTTGCCTCACTTAACCACTTACCTAAATTGGTTATTTGGGTTATTTTATTTTAAAATAAGAGTTTTCAAAATACTCACTTATGGGTAAATTTACATTGGTTTTATAATCATGGCAATATTTAATGTACATATGGTAATATTTCATCTTAATGTGTGTCCTGTTGGCAAAAATTAAAAGAACCAGAAGTTTTATGTTGAAATCTTACGAAAATCAGCACAATACAAAAAGAAAAGCAATCAATCAGTTTCACAGAGCTTCCAGTTTCACAAACTGTGGCCTTTTCAAGTAGAGATTTTTTGTTCCTCCATGGGAAGAGCCAGATAACTGAATAATTCTAGGAAAGATGCACTGTAGAAGCACGACAGGGGAGCAAACCCAATGTAGATGACCTTGACATGTCCCCTAGAGAGGTGACATTTAAACCAGGACCCAGATGATGAGGAGGCATTGAGAACCCCAGTTATCCTGGCATACTCAAATACTTTGGGGGATAACAGTGGCTAAAACCTTTCTAGAAAGCAATATGCTAATACATAAGGAGGGTCTTAAATATTTTTATAAATTTTAGGAGAAACAAATATTCCGAAGTAATCAGAAAAGGTGAAAAAAAAGTTAGTGAACTAAGATGTTCATCTTAACATGATTTGTAATAGAGAAAAAAAAACAATTTATATGTCTAAAGCTAAGAGAATGGCTGTGTATATGTCTACGCTAGAATGTATGCATCATTAAAAAGTATGCTTAGAGGGATGGAAAACTAGTGAGAAGATTGTTCTGGAATAAAAGACACATAACTAAACACAATGCATGAATTGGTTTGCTGGAAGAAAAACAGCAAATATCATTTGGGGGCAATTAAGAAAATCTGCATATGAACTGAATATTAAATGACATTAGGGAATAATCACTAATATTCTGTTGTGGTATGGGTATAGTGATTATGTGGGAGAATGTTCTCATTTATAGGGGATGCATATTGAAATATTTAAGGTTGAGATGCAATGATTAATGCAATTTAAAATATTTCTGCAAAAAACACAGATATATGTGAAAACATGCACATACACACATATATAGATAAATAAAGCAAATATGGCAAAGTATTTATAATTATTAAATCTAAGCAGAAGATATGTAAGTATTCATTGTATTTATCTTTCGACTTTTGTATGTTTGAAAACTTTTATAACAAGGAAATGCATTATGTAGCCTTATTTAAAAAACCAGAAAATATGCTATAATGGTACAGTGATTATATTGAAATGGTAGATTTATGGATGATTGTTATTTCCTGCTCTATACTTGGATGCATTTTCCACAATGGGTATATTTTGTTTTTATTATCAATAATTAAAGCCATATTCTATGGAGCACTTATTGGGCTCTATGCTTCGCATGAATTATTCTATTTAATTCTGACAACAACTCTAAGAGGCTGGTATTGTTAACTCCCTTTTTATAGCTGAGGAGACTGGTATTTAAAGAGAATATATGAATGCCCACTGATATATGGCAATGTCAGGATTTAACCTCAGCACAAATTATGCTTTTACAATTCAAATTTAACTTTCAAAATATTTAGTAAAATAGAAAGAAACTATCTACATAAGTGGAGATTTCACCCTAGAGGCAGAGTAGTAATATGGATTTGGAAGTTGGAAATTATGATTCAGCCCTGGCTTGGCAGTTTGCTGCCTGTGTGGTCATGAAGACAACCTCAAGTTCTGTGCGGGGGGTGGCATTTAAGCCTGATCTGTCCTCGTCACAGAGATGTCACCTCTGAGCAGTGCATGTGTGAGTGTATCAGATTCTCCTACGATGTAAGGCGTTATTCTCACTGCTCTGAGGTCTCAATAGTGTATCCCAATATCTAGAAGAATGCCACCTATAATTTTGAAGTTTTTGAGTGTTTTGAGTTTTTAGGATTTGATTCCGTTATCATGAAAACATCTTTAGTGACATCTTTGTTATTTTTTTACATTGAATTTTTAAAAAAATTATTTATTTTATTTATTTATTTTTGGCTGGCTTGGGTCTTCATTGCTGCGCACAGGCTTTCTCTAGTTGCGGCGAGCGGAGGTGCTCTTTGTTGCTGTGTGTGGGCTTCTCATTGCGGCGGCCTCTCTTGCTGCAGAGCACGGGCTCTAGGTGCACAGGCTTCAGTAGTTGCAGCACGCAGGCTCAGTAGTTGTGGTTCATGGGCTCTAGAGCACAGGCTCAGTAGTTGTGGCTCATGGGCTTAGCTGCTCTGCGGCATGTGGGATCTTCCCGGACCAGGACTCAAACCCGTGTCCCCTGCATTGGCAGGGAGATTCTCAACCACTGAGCCACCAGGGAAGCCCTTTTTTTTGGTTTTGGTTTTTGCTATAATTGCAAAGAATAAGAATAGGAAATTCTTCCTCATTTCTTGGTAAGCCCTGGCTGGGAAATCTACCCTTCTCATTTGTTGGGCATAGCTAATGAGCTAGGAGTAAGTGTCTCTGAAAGATAGCCTCCATGAAAGACAGGGGGACAAAAGAGGAATGGGTGTGTAAGGCTGCAGATCTATGAGGAGTGGGCTTTCATTTCTCACTTGGCAAATCTGTCAGCCTATTCCCTATTTTCAATATTTTAATCTAGGCACAGGCAACCCAGTAGAAACTACAGTGAATTATTATTGAATGGATGAATGGCTGTTGAGAAAACTTGTTCTTTTTGTGTAATTTCCTATCACTAGCATGAAATAGTCAAGAAATTGCCCTTGTTGTGAAAACTTCAACTCAGTAACTCAGAGGTAAAGAAAATTGGCATAAGAATATTAATTCTCCATTTGGACAGAATGTCTGAACTTTGTGAGGTTCACCCATCATTGGTGTAAAACTCTAAAGATCAAGTTTATTTTGGAAGTTCTGCTACCACCTCAAGTATCACGTTACCAATAGCACAGCAGTGGGGAAAACAGGAAAGACCAACATTCTATTTCCGAATACACATCTCTGTTGTTTTAAAGTTCACAGTGTTTGCTTTACTAATTCAGAGAAGATCACAAATTATGTCTTAGGTTAGTGTTTAACATTTTGCTTTTCCAAAGTAACCTTCTTATTACCAATGCCACTGATGACGATCACAGGAATAATAAACTTATATCTTGAATGGGAATAAAAAGTATGACCTGAATTATCTTTGACTAGGATTGGCCACCCTCAAACCTCTCAACGTTTGTCTGTTTCTTTTTACTGATATAAGCAATGATGTAAATGTACCCACTTTGGGGTAAGCAAGCAAGAAAGCTAGCTAAGATCTCCTATGGCAGCGTGTATAGAGTCAGGTTGTGTGTGGGTGTATGGTGGGGAGAGCAGGGGGCTAAAGTCACACCATCTCATTGGGATACCCTAAAGTTTGTGCAACCAAGAAAATAGTTGGCTTCCCTGGCAGAAAACATCACACAAAATTACACAGCGTTCTTGGAAGGATAAGGTTGTAGCCCTGGGGACACCGGAAGCCAGTGATTGGCAGCAGAAAATAATGGCTTGTGATTAATGGTTGGAAGCCTTCTGATAAGCTCCTTAGATACCAAAACATCAGAGGAATGTATGACAAATATGGCTCCAATTTATTTAATCTTACAAACCATAATAATCAGCTTCGTAAGGTTTATTTGAATTGTTTCTCTTATCTCTTTGTCTTGAAGATTTAAATTAAATTTATTTTTTTGACTTGAGTTAGTTCAATTTCTTTAGAAATATTTTTACCCTGTAAATTAGTATACTCTGATGGTTAATTTTATGTATCAACTTGACTGGACTGAGGACTGTCCAGATAATGGCTAAAACATTATTTCTGGATGTGTCTGCAAGGGTGGATCTGGAAGAGATTGGCATTTGAATCAATAGACTGAGTAAAGACCATTACCCTCCCCAGTGCAAGTGGGCATCAACCAATCTGCTGAGCACTTGAGTAGAGCAAAAAGGCAGAGGAAGGGCAAATTCTCCCTCTCTGCTTGAGCTGAGACGTACATCTCCTCCTGCCCTCAAATACTGATGATGTTCCTGGTTGTCAGACCTTGAGACCCAGACTGAATTATACCACTGGCTTTCCTGGTTCTCCAGCTTGTGGAGGGCAGATCATGGAACTTCCCATCCTCCATAATCATGTGAGCCAATTCCTATAATAAATCTCTTCATATATATATATATATATATAGTCTCCTATTGGTTCTGTTTCTCTGGAGAACCCTGGCTAATACATTAAGTGACAGTTCTAACACTAAACTAAGTGTGGTAAAGAATATAAAGAAATAAATGTCATGATACATCCTCATGGAACTTTGTTAGGGCCAAAGGAACAAGAAATAATGTTTAGTGTGTGGTTAGATTAGTCAGTGAAAGCTACCGAACAGCAGCTAATGAACCCTGTTTGTTGATTCATGTCATCTATTCATTCACTGTAAAACCCTTCCTGAATTCCAAACGGCAGTAGGTGATTATGCTAGTGAGGAATGTCCATTCTTATCAGAACCTCAGTGGTTTGCAGAAGCCACCTAATCCACCCTTTGCATCTGGATTGGCAGTTTTTCTTTTTTCTCTATTTTTTAAAATTTCCATTTCCACAGGCTTAAAGGTAGTTGTGGAATGTGCTTTTCCTTTTCAGAAAATCCAGTGCCAGCATTGTTCCCTCAAGCTAGCAAGTCTCAGGCTTTGAGATTTTAGTTTAGTGCTGACCATTATATTTGTTTTCACAGTGAGAAAATCTAAGTCATTTTGGGCACTGGTTCAAGGTTACATGATGAGGGCATGAACCCCAAGCCTGAACTCACTAACAAACTTGAATCATAGTTCCTGAGCATTGGTTATGCCAGGAGATGAGATGGGGTCCAAGTCACACCATCACTTTTCAGAGAACTTGCCAAACAGACTTTAAATTTTTGACATTGATCCCATTTCCTCATTTCTCAGCCTGGAATTATATGAAGCTTATTTTCATTTCTTGCTTAAAGTATTACCCTGCATGATCATGGGCACTGGGATTGTCAGGGTCACTGGTATCCTCCATGGCTAAATCCACAGATCTGTTCTCAGTCTTTATTTTACTGGAATTATCTGAACAGCTGACATAGTTGATCAATCCCTCCTTCTTAAAGCACTTTCTTCACTTGATCTTTGGGACACCACATTCTCTCTGTTTTCCTCCTATGTCACTGGCTCTTCCTTTCCATTGTCCATTGCTTGTTCTTCCTCATCTTCCTCATCTTCTAACATTGGACGCTAAACCAAGCTCATGATCCTTCCTCTAAACTTTTTTGTGATCCAGTTTTTCCCACCTCAAGAAATGACAACTCTTTCCTTCTAGCTGCTCAGGCTAATAGCTTGAAGTCATCTTTGGCCCCTCTTTCCTCTCACACTCCACATCCTCTCTGTCAGGAAATTCTCTCAGCTTTTCCTTTGAAATGTATCCAGAATATGACACCTTCTACCTACCTTCACTACTTCCACCCTAGCGAAACTACCATGATTCCTTCCTGGATGATGGCAGTAGTTTTCTCCCTGCTTCTTCCATGTACCTCTAAAGTCTACCCATAACACAGCAGAGGGAACCTTTAAAATACTGTCGCCTCTGTGCTCAAAACTCTCTGATAGTACCCCCATCTCACTCAGAGTAAAAGACAAAATCTTTGCAATGCTCTACAAGGCCTTCTGTGACCTGGTACCAACAACTTCTCTTATTTCGTCTCCTATTCTTTTCCCCTAATACCTCTCCAGCCATATGCCTGCTTTCTGTTTCTCTGACATTCCAGGAATGCTCCTGACTTGAGGATGTTATACTAACTGTTCCCTCTGCCTGCGATGCACTCCCTTCATGGAAC
Organism: Delphinapterus leucas; assembly: GCF_059928025.1. NCBI lineage: Eukaryota > Metazoa > Chordata > Mammalia > Artiodactyla > Monodontidae > Delphinapterus > Delphinapterus leucas. Next base: position 39,090,763 of record NC_143142.1, on the reverse strand, counting down.
CACATGGCTGAATCCCACACCTCCTGCAGGTCTTTGCTCAAACGTCACTTAATCAGAGAAGGCTTCCCCAACCAACTTAAAATTGCAACCACATTCCCCATCCCAGCACCCTCTTCCCCTTTTCTTTTTAATTCTTTCCCATTGCACATATCATCATTCAATACACTACTTATTTTACTTGTTTACTGATGCTCTCAATTCCATCTACAAAATGTAGACTCCGTGTGGACAGAGAAATTTTTGTCTGTTTTCTTTCATTGCTATATGCCTAGTCCTTAGAACAATGCCTGCCACATAGTAGGCCAGAAAAATATTAATAAATATTTTTGAATAGTCACATCTTACTCGGAGGCCATGAAACAAGCCTCAAGTAAAGCTCAAAGCCTCAAGTAAGGCTCTGAGGAAGTTGTCTCCATGACCACATATCTGCTTACACTACCCCAGAGAACAAGAAGCTGTATTGTTTTGCTTTCTTTTGTTTTGATTCCCTTGTACATCACGTCCTTGTATAAAGTATACAGCATGTTCTTGTACAGTGTATACAGCATGTCCTTGTATAATGAGACAGCTGTCCCTTCCAATTTACTTGGCTCTGTTCTCCCTCTATCATATGGTTTCTTCACTATAGAATAGTCAGTTCTATTTTAAAGAGCAAAACTATCTTACTAAAATGTGAAGAAATCTTAGAGTTTGCCTGTATATCAGAGATAAGTATGAGGCAATAAGACTGAAGCAGAATTTTTTAATTGTAAAAAAACAAATTATTTGAAAAACCATGGAGCCATTTTTTTCTTGCTCTTGACCTTGAACAAACAGGGATGGTTATTATCACCAAATTTGGGTTAATCAAAAAGAAAGAATGAGATGTAGTGAGTTAGGGTAGGAATGGAATGGGACTTACAGATGGATGAAGGTGTAAATTGGGTATATTAGTTGCTAATTTAGGATCATGAAATGCTTCAAACCACAACATTTAAATATCTGGTATGTTCTGCTTTGGGCAAGTTCTCAGTTATATCCTTCTCACTCTGCATGTCAAATGTCCAAGGCAACAAAAGAGCCAGAACAGGTCAGTAATGTATAAGCTTCATGTACTCTAATGGGATGGTTTTTACTGGTCACACACATATGCCAGTTTCTGTTATGATAATGCACATGATCACTCACAGTACTTTGATGTAGCTTAGCTTACTGACCATGATTTATATTACTTGTAGTTTCTGCTAGTTGACTCATTCATTCTGTCTCAATCCTTGAATTATCCAAGCCTCCCTTACCACTTTCACCTGCATTTTTTCTCCTAGTCCAAGACTTTCCTTTTCATTTTTTTAACCCACTGAGGAAACGTGAGCCAGTTAGCATCACATAGATCACTTCAGTTGCCATGCTCTTTCTCCAGATTCTGTTTGAGGCAATCCAAACATCTACAGTCTTTTGACAGAGTTAAGTTTCCATAAAGACTTGTCCTTCTCACTCTTTTCAACACCTATGGTCCCAACACTGCTTATAAGAGCACACAATATAAAATAAGTCCCCTAACAGACAGTTTTGCCCTACACTTAATTTTCATAGACTGCCCCTCACCACCACCACCCCACCCTCACTCCCTAGCCTTCCTGTCTCATCTAAGAGGGAAGAGGGAATAGCTAAGAAACATCTGTGAAGGTCACAGCTCAGGGACACAGGCCCACTAAAAGACTGAGGTTTAATAATAAGATTATAGAATGCTTCCCCTCCCCCACATTTACCCCTACCACTGCCACTAACAGGGCTTCAGTATAATAACAGTGGCCTCCAGCTGAAAGAACTGCAAGATACAGATTTTTTCTAAGAAGGATAACTTACAGAAGCCTAAAGTTAACAGGGGAGATAAAACAAGGAAGAAAGAGAAATATGAAGCCTCTAGCACCTAGAGCTACAGCAAATATTAAATACACCCCAACTCCTAGCTAGATTAACATAAAATCTCACATTAAAGGCCTATTGATACAATATGTCAGTCTTTCAACAAAAAATTACAAAGCAAGGGAAAACACAGCCTGAAGAAACAAAGCAAGCAAGAAAGAAAGCAAGCATCAGACTTAGATATGACATAGATACTGTGATTATTGGGCAAGGAATTCAAAACAATTATTTTTAATATTTTAAGAGCTCTAATGGAAAAAGTTAGACAACATGCAAAACAAGTAGGTAATATAAGCAAAGAGATGGAAACTCTCAGAAAGAATAAAAAGGAAAGGCTAGATATAAAAAAACACTGCAATAGAAATGAAGAACACCTTCAATGGAACCATAGACTGGACATGAATGAGGAAAGAATCAGGGAGCTTCAAGATATGTCAGTACAAACTTCCCAAACTTAAATGCAAAGAGGAAAAAAAATTAAAGAATAAAACATCCAAGAACTGTGTGACAATTTCAGAAGGTCAAACATACACATAGTTGGAATACCTAAAGGAGAAGAAAGGGAGAATGGAATAGAGAAAATATTTGAAGTGATAATGGCCCAGAACAAACACCAAACCACAGATTCAGGAAACTTAGAGAATAGCAGCTAGGATAAACACTAAAAAGTACACACCTTGGCAAGTCATATTCAAATTGCAGAAAATCAAAGACAGAAAGAAAATCCTGAAAGAAGCTAGAGAAATAAAACACCTTGCCTGTAATGGAATATGGATAAGAATTACATTGGAAGTCTCATCAAAAAACATGCAAGCAACAAAAGAGTAGAATGAAATATTTTAAATGTTGAAAGAAAAACCCACCAACCTAAAGTTCTATATCTTGCAAAACTATCATTCAAAAGTGAAGGAGATTAAGAGAATAAAAAGCAAGTCACAGATTGGTAGAAAATATTTTCAAAAAACATATCTGATAAAGCATTTGTATCCACAATATGCAAAGAAATCTTAAAACTCAATAATAAGAAAACAAACAACCCAATTAAAAAATGGACCAGCACCGAACAAACACCTTACCAAAAATGATATACAGATGGCACATAATCACATTAAAAGATGCTCAACATATATTTTTAGATAATTGCATATTAAAATGACAATGAGACCCCACTACACACCTATTAGAATGGTGAAAATCCAAAACATTGACAACACCAAATGCTGACAAGGATGTGGAGCAGCAGGAACTCTCATTTATTGCTGGTGAGAAAGCAAAATGGTACAACCACTTTGGAAGACAGTTAACAGTTTCTTACAAATCCAAACATATTCTACCATATGTCCAGCAATTGTGCCCTTTGGTGTTTATCCAAATAAGTTGAAAACCTATGTCCACACAGAAACCTTCACATAAATGTTTATTCATGTTTGCCAAATATTGGAAGCATCCAATATGTCCTTCAATAGGTGAATCGACAAATTGTGGTATAGCCATACAATGGGATATTGTTTAATGATAGAAGGAAATGAGCTATCAAGCCATGAAAAATCATGGAGGAACCTTAAATGCTAATTACTAAGTAAAAGAAGCCAATCTGAAATGGCTACATACTGTATGATTCCAACTGTATGACGTTCTGGAAAAGGCAAAACTATAGAGACAATAAAAAGATCAGTGGTTGCCAGAGGTTTGGGAGGATGCAGAGGGAGAATGAGAAAACATTTTAGGACAGTGGAACTATTCCGTATGATACCATAAAATAGATACATGTCATTATACATTTGTCAAAACCCCAAAATCTTCACAAAGTGTGAAGCCTAATGTAAACTAAGGACTTTAGTTAATAATAATGTGTCAATAGGGAGATGCAAGAGGGAGGAGATATGGGGATATATGTATATGTATAGCTGATTCACTTTGTTATAAAGCAGAAACTAACACACCATTGTAAAGCAATTATACTCCAATAAAGATGTTAAAAAATTAAAAAAAAATTTGTCAGTACTGGTTCATCAATTGTAATAAATGTACCATGCCAGTGCCATTTGTTGATAATAGGGGAAACCATGGGTGAGTGGGGAGTGAGGGGGTATAGAAGAACTATGTAATTTCCACTCATTTTTTTCTGTAAACCCAAAGCTGCTCTAGGAACTAGTCTATCAATTAAAAAAGTGAAGGAGAATAAAGACCTTATCAGACAAGCAAAGCCTCTAATCTGGAGGCTTCTGAAACTGTTGTAACCTGTTGGGTTTTGGGGACACTTGGCTGACTGTAGAGATTTAGCCTACCTAGGTGTGAAGAGACTTCACCACTTTGCTAAGTGTGGAAAAAGTAATTATAGGACTTGGTTAAGAAAAGTAAATATGTGTGCTTTATCAATATAGAGCAAAGGCTAACATTTGTTGCTATGTGACTAATTCTGTGCTCAGTGCTTAACATGTTGAATTATTTCCTTCCTGCCTGCCTGCCTGCCTTCTTCCCTTCCCTACCTCCTCCCCGACTGCCTCCCCTCTTCTCTCCCTTCCTTCCTTTATACATAGTCATTGAGTGGTCTGATACATACCACCGAAGATACAATATCCTCAAAGAGTTTACAATCCAATGGAGGAAAGTTACCGGTACAGGAAAGTCCAGTATGATGAGGTCCATGTGCCAATGTTAGGGAGATTACAAGGTACTTGGCAGCACAGGAGACGGGCACATATCCAACCTTGTGGGCACAGGGAAGGCTCCCATGGGAGGTATCTAAGTTGGGATCTGAAGGATGAGTAGCAATTAGTCAGATAAGGGGAAGGGAGACAGGGCAAGGGAAGCAGACTCCAGGCAGAGAGAACAACCTCTCTGAAAGCCCAGAGACAAGTGAAAGTCAACAGAATTTAGTTCAGAGAGAACTCATAGTGCCAGGAACTATGGAGACTAAAGATGACACTGGGTTGGTAAGAAAGAAACCAATCTTGGCTAGTCAGAGTAGGAGATATCCTGAGGGTAGTGAGTAGCCATTTAGAAAGGGGAGTGAACCAAACCAAACAAACTTGCTCTTTCCAACGGTGGATGGAGTGTGGAGACTAGGCAGGAGGGGTTAGGGGCAGGAGATGCTTACAAAAATCTAGGCATGAAATGGTGACTCTCAAACTAAGGACGGAGATAGCTGGAAAGCTTCAAAAAGCTGGAAGCAAGAGCTGAAATTTGGAGGATTTTTTGATTTGAGAATGGTGATGGAGCGCACAAATTCGAGAGACCTCTAAGTTTTCTGGTGGCACGTGATAACATCTTTAACTGAGGAGAAAACAGGTCTGTGAGGTTAGAGGGAAGAAGGATGATGATTTCAGTTTGGAGCATTTGGTTTTGAAGAGCCTGTGGGAGATGGGAGAGAGTATATGAATGTGAAACTCAGTAAAGACATTTTGGCTGGAGAGAAAAGACCTGGAAGTTGTTGGCATAAAGGTAGTGATTAAAGTGGGAGATTTATTTTTACAACAACCATTAAGGCAGATATTTCTCTTCTTGTTTTCAGAGGAGGAAAGCAAGATTTGGAGAGCATTAATAACTTGCTCAAAATCAGGGAGTGGTGGAGCCAGGATTTTTAATCTATGTACTTCTACTTCACACCACTATTTCTGGGTGAATGCACTGTTTTCGAGTAATCTGATTGTACTACTCCTATGGGATTTTTCTTTTCACATCTGAGAATTCTGGAAAACACTTCTACTACTTTTCACAGGAACTCCCTTGGAGTAATGTCACCATTCACAGCCTCAAAAACTCCTTTTCAAAGCTAAGGTAAAACACGTTAATGTCTTTATGGGAATTTCTTTTCATCTGGACAGAATGATCCCGATGATACGTGGTTTCTGAAAGCAGCCCCGAGTGTGTCTTTCTAAGCCAGGTATGTAGTGGGTGACAAACCTTGGCATTAGGTTGACCACTTGCCTCCTCATGCTGTATACCTGACATTGGACACGTCAGATAAGTGATGGCAGGAGCAGACACCCATTTCACTAGCCGATGCAAGGCTGGCTCTGTATTTGGTTACCCATCCTTCTGGGACATTCACTGATGTCACCTGTCTCCTCCTCATGGGATTCCCTCATCTCCACCAACCTGACCCTCAAATTCCATCTCCTTTATGTCCAGATAGCACCAGAGTTGAAGTCTTTTCTTATTTCCCATTCAGAGAGAAGCTGGATGCTCATTGTGGTGACTTCATCCCTCTTGGCATCCCCCTCCCACCCCCTCCTCCCAGGCACTGTCCTTTTCATTTGCATGGCCTCAGGGGTCTTTGACTGTGGAGGGACATGCTTCATAGCTGACACCAAGGCTCAAGCTCTAACCTCTCACACTTTCTCATATAACATCTCATCTGCTGGTGGAATACATTTGTTTGTGATTACAGGCTGCACATAATACCATTGCACAGGGCCTTATGTTATGGCCCAGCGCCATGAGAAAACACATTAGTAATTTTTTATGACCCTAGTGCAACCATGCAGGATTTCCCTAAAACAGAAAACATGAAGGGATTTTATTGTCTTTCACTATTAGCCATCCCTTATGGCTGATGCATGTATATTAGAGCTAACAGAACACAGGACTTTCTGGACATTCTGGGTTGAGAGGTTTCTGACTCTAATTAGTGAACACCCCTTGTTTATCTGTTCTGGGGAACGTAAAACACACAAGGAAATTACAAACAAAAGGCATCAAGCTCTTGAATGTTTCTCTTGGTATATTGACTTACTCCTGGGCTTAAATAAGATTCTCTTAGGAAGCCACTTCTGAAAGTAACTGTGAAATGATAAAAATTGGAAGAGACTAGTGAATTCTAGGGATTCTCACTACTCCTCTTTGAAAAATAACATACAGATTGGACTTCCCATTAGACCAGGACAAGATCTGGCTCTCTGCAATGGGCTTTGTCTTTCTATCTCTGTCTCTGTCTCTCTCTGTCTCTGTCTCTCTCTCTCTCTCTCTCACACACACACACACACACACACACACACACATCATCTAATCAAAATGTCTAAAAAGAAAATAGTGGGCTTTCATTTGGCCTTAAGAATATATATAATTCCTATAAAAAACCAATCTATTTTTGGCACTGTTAATGGTATTCAATGTCCACCCAGGAGTTTTTGTTAAACTAGCAGGAGAGAACTTGAGAGGTTCTAGTCCTCTTAGAGGAACTGCATTGGAACATTTTAACTACTTTTCTGTGAAGGACAAAATCAATCTGACTCTGGCAGCTCTTAGAAGCCACTCCACCCAGCTAGGAGTGTGTCCCCAAGGGTCCAGGAGGTGAAGATAAGTCAGCCAAGAGCATGAGAAGACAACAGGCACCATGGAGTAAATGGACAAACCCAATCCTATAAAAGGGTTTAAATTAGAAACATTAGAAAAAATAATGTTGCCTATTCCATATAGAATACTAGTAGTTGGCATGATGGTGCCAACTCTTTAAGCTCCACATAAATGTGTGATGGCTACTTTTCCAAACTACACATCAGCCTTCAAAACTATGCCTCCCATTGAGGGGCGGACACAGGTGAGAACCTGGCTGAGCACTTCTGTATTAAGAGCCACAGGAAAAACGTGGTAGACAAAGCAGAATAATAAAGCACAATGATGTTTGGGTTTCACATTGACTGTGCTATGGTTATAGTAACAAATGTACCAAGGCTCAAACATTAACTTCCCTTAAAAAAAAACCTAATATATTTGTGAGGTACTCTGGGCGGAAAGCTGTTCACGCCATCTCACTCCTAACAGAAGGGAAAAGCTGAGTTTGCACCCTACCCCCTCACCTATCGCCTTCCCTGGGCTTCAGTGTTTTCACCCACTGCTTATGGCTCCCAGGCAGCACTCTGGGCTCACACTTAGTGCAAAACAGCATAGATGGGCAACATTAAATGCCCTTAACTTATGAGATTGATCTGTGTATTGCCTTTTTGTTTTTAATGGGCAGACATATACTAATATTTACTAATCTTTCAGCTTTTCTTTTTAAAATATTCAGACTGGACTCATCCATGTTGCCATTTCTACACATTAGTTATACTGGAGGCTAGGCTGTGAATGCTATTCTGTATATATTGAAAGGTATTTTTATCTAACCAGCCAAACCCTGGAAAGGAGCTCCAGCTCTGCCAGCCCCTCCAGCACCTCACAGGGAGATTCTGCCAGCAGAAGGAACTGGGATTATCTCAGGAGCTAACCCCGGAGGTTAGGTTTCAGGCCATCCCTGCCCTTGCATGTCTTTTTCCTTGGAGAAAAGATCTTTTCCAGTTTGATTCACTGGGCTGGTAAGTGAATTGAGTAGCTAAGCCCCGAGGGCACACCCAGAGACTCACTCATTAATCCCATTGTGAAGGAGAGAGGGCTGCACATTTAGTCTGTGATGAGGCTGGTTACATGGCAGACACAGATGTGACGTGTGGCAACTCGATCTTGACTGTGTTGTAATGAATACAGTGTGTTCAGTGCTCACTTGACAGGGTGATGCCTCTGAGAAGCATTGTCATGAACTTATGACTGGAAGCACATTTTAATCGTGTTTGGCTCCTTGTAGATCAGTTTCAGATCGTGTAATCTGTGGAGAGCATCTGTTGATTGGCATGTTTTCCTAAGTTCAGCTCTAGTTTATGAGATGTGGAAGAAAGAAATTCTGCTCACAGCTATTACACTAAGATTCACAGGACTTTGCTCAATTTGCAAATGCTCTTTCAGTGGTTGACTTATGCTTGCTCCTCTCCAACCCAGGTTTGGCTATTCATAGACCAGGAATTAAATCACTGAAGTCCAGCCTTCTCAGGTTTCTCTTCCCCTAGGGAGGGCAGTTTTAGAGTGGTTATAAGAAAATCAACTCATCCCTAATCAGTTGGCCCAAAGAGACCCAAAGTGCTCCTCCCCCTTCCTTTTACAATCCTTCCAATAAAACTTCTTTACTTTTTTTATCCTTAGGTGGGGAGCCCTCTTAGAGAGTTCACACAGTGAGTGTGGTTTGTGCATTCAATATTAAGATCTGATCATTGCCTCTTGAGGGCTGAAAAACGAAAACACTGGATAGGAGCCCACCTTCTGGCTTCATGCTTGTCAAGAACAGGATCTATTAGCCTTTTAAAGAAATACTGATAATAAAAAGCAGACTAAGTGAGCTATGTGAATTGGCATCTAATCAATTATTTTCTGAGCTCTTCCCCCCTTAAGTTACTCAGAGCCGCGTGAGCAAACAAGATTTTACTGTTCCAAGCCCTCTTGCTTTCCACAGAGCTTGGATAATATATAAGCCTGTGCACATCCCTATTGTCTTTTGAGATGTTTTATTAACATCATCATCATAGGAAAGATCGTATTCCCTTTAATTAAAGGGTATACAAGTCAGAAACCTCCCCACCCCACATTCCCCAAGCATCAAGAGGTGCAAGGCCAGAGCATCCCTCCCATTGCCCACCAGCTGGGCCAGGATGTCCGTGGTGTGAGGACCAGGACAGCCTCTGGGGCCGGGCTGCTTTCTTTTTCCCACATTAGTTCCTCATTGTGTCGACCTAGAACTTTTGGATGTGAACAAGATCGCATACTTGGAATGATACTTTTTTTCTCCATAAACCTTTTGCCCTATAGTTGATTTATTTCTCCTGGGCTAAAATTGGACTCATCCTGAATATCAGTCTTTGACATGGAAGACACTCCAGCATTTGGAGGCTCTCCTCCTCACAAGCTGGTTGCATCAAGTGCTCTGGTTTGCCTTTGCTTTTCCTGTCTCATCCACGCCTCACCCTCTCTCCTACGCTCTCCATACTCAACCTCCACCCTTTGACTTCTAGGACATACATCACTGGAAGAAGAAATGCATCTATGATTTTCCCTGAGTGCGGGCCAATTCCTTATTTTAGCGTGGGCGGGCCTGGCTTGGGGAGGTGCGTGCCAGGCAGTTGAATGATGTTGGCATTGTCCGGTCATTTCTAGTCCCCACCCAGGAGGTGTTCGGAAGCACTGACTCGACTAGGGGAAGTCATCTTTGTTAACCCCTTAGTGGAGCAGCATAATGCCAAAAGAAATCACAAAACACAAGAAAAAGGCAACTAGAGGGTAAATAGTCATTTAAAAGGATTTCTGTTTTTCTATTAAAGAAAAAAAAAGCTACTTTCCAACCTGGGGCTTGAGATAGGTGTGATTAGTGCCATTGGCTGGTCTCTGCCACAGAAATGCTTCTTTTTTTTTTTTTTTTTTTTTTAAGAAGATGTTGGGGGTAGGAGTTTAGTAATTTATTTATTTATTTTTGCTGTGTTGGTCTTCATTTCTGCGCGAGGGCTTTCTCTAGTTGTGGTGAGCGGGGTCCACTCTTCATCGTGGTGCGCGGGCCTCTCACTATCGCGGCCTCTCTTGTTGCGGAGCACAGGCTCCAGAAGCGCAGGCTCAGTAGTTGTGGCTCACGGGCCCAGTTGCTCCGCGTCATGTGGGATCCTCCCAGACCAGGGCTCGAACCCGTGTCCCCTGCATAAGCAGGCAGACTCCCAACCACTGCAGCACCAGGGAAGCCCAGAAATGCTTCTTTTGAGAAAAAAAGTAGAGGATTATCTAAAGCACTCAGTTTCTCTTATTAAGTTTGGGTTTTCTTAAAATTAGATTGAGAAAAATTCATTTCTGCATGGAGTGTGCGTTCTAGAATAAGCTTAAATGCACAAGTTTCCAGGCTTGATCTGCAATCCTGTTGGGTAATTCCAGCCAGACCTTGACCCTGGGGGTTGTGAGGACCAGAAGTGGCGATACCAGTTACTGTCTATTTTGTTAGAAGCTGGAGTTGAACTTGGGAGCATGAATAATGCTAGCTCAATTTTCCCCTCCCTCCAGCCAACTGCTGAAATCACTGAGACTTCTCATAGGATAAACATGTCTGTTAGATTGTTCCCAAGATTGCTCCTATACTTTACCTTGTAATATTCATTTGCTCCTTTCATCACTTTCCCCTGACCCACTGGCACCTTTCTCCTCCACTCTTTACCTAATTGAACCTAAATCCAAAGCCACAGATTCTTCTGGGTGTCTATTCACATATGTGAAAGCTCAGTCAAGGTGCCCCTAAGCTGGAACAGAGCTAACCGTTCCTGTCTTAATACTCTGGGTCTTGGTTGCCTGTTTCTGGTGCTTATTCATAATCCCCATAGAAGAAAGCAGTTTTTAATATTTTTCATAAAAAATTCAGAAATCTGATAAATATCCACATTTTCAAAGAACTCGGGCCCAAGGCTTCCTTTTTCCCAGTTCCTCCCCATAGTCAATCAGCATTTATGGAGAGCATTTTATGAGGCAGCTGCTCTGCTGGGCCCTCACTTACACTGTTTCCTTTAATCCTCACCACCATTCTTTAGCACGGTACTACGCATAGGGCAGGTTCTTGGTGAATGTGTTACGTGGATAACCTTATGGAAAAGAGTTATTAACCTAACATTAGAGCTGAGAAGACTGAGGCCCGGAATAGTTAAGTGATTTGTCCAACATACTGAGGTTTGACTGAATTCACCCTCTGTCTAGCCCGTTGGTCTTTGTCACCTGCATGTCGGTTAGTTAAAGCCACCATCCAGCTGGTACCGGAAACGGGTCTGCCTGATGCACTGTCTCATTGCTTCAGAAAGGCCTGGTGCTATTTATGGACAGAATAAGGGTGACAGACCGGCGTGGTGTTTTGCCTCTTGGCCTTTGGAATGCAGTCTACAGCATTCGCTCCAGAAAACCTCACACAGATTTGTGTTTGCACAAAGGGGTCCAAAGACTTAATTATTTTTTGGGAACTCTACTATTTGTCCTTTGCTAACCAGGTCATCCTTCAGACAGAAAAAATGCTGTGTATGACCCAGCCAAGGCTGCTGCTCAATGGGGTTGACAGCAGGCCAGAAACTCAAAACCCTGCCCGCAGGCCTGAGCATGTCCAGAAAGTGAGCTGACGGAAGGCAGTTCTCTGTGTGCGCCCTGCATGTGTCTCTCTCCCCTATGCCATTGTTCAAGCTGGAAGAGTTACCAAAAGCAATGCCTACTTGACCCTTGTTGATAGGTGGTTGCACTGAACTAAATGAGACAAAGGCAACCTGTCTCTTCTGACAGAAATTGGCAAAGCAGAATCCATCACCGTGGCCCGGATGTTCTATGACTTGCAACGTTTCAAAATGTGTGTTTCCATCACTGTCACAGCAGCCGCCACACTGTCTCTCCTGGGAGGCGGATGTAGAAGTGCCCTTAAGTAAAAACTTTGAAATTTCAACTTTTGGTTTTTCTGCTTTCCCAGCAATTGTTTTGTGGATATGTTCACATGACTAAGATTCTTGCTCAAAAGCCCCAAAGCACTTGAGAATAAATTAAAAAGGGCCCAAGTGGTGGTCCCCCTTATTCTACAGCAGTGTGTTCTTGGGGGTCTCTTGAGTGTCCATAACAGGGGCACAGACAGAGCTGCTTGATCAGTGAGTCCATCAGAGCCATTAGCCATGCCGATCCTGAAAGCATAGAGTCACGAGCGGAGTCCAGTGGATTTATTCCACAGATATTTCTTTGTCTTCATGGCTGCATGCAGAGTGCTAGGTAAAGAAGCACTCACAGGCAGGCTGCCTCAAGCTCTCCCAGGCCGACGAGCACTGGTAAAGGAAGCGCTGTGCTCCAGAGGGTGCTCCAGTTCCCAAAGTGGATGTCAGTCAGCGTTCTCTAGTCAATCCAGACATGATTCGTTTGTCCTTAGGTATCAGCAAAACTACGGCTAGAGTGACAATAACCATACGGGCTGGCGAGTCCTCTCATGAAATCAACACTGATTTTACCCTTTCTTACACGTAGACATTGTGTTTTCATAAGGAAAACCCAAGCTCTTGTCTAGCGGTCCTTCTCCTTGTTCCTGTAGGATGGAGGCACTGGGAACCTAGGTATTTCACCTAGGTTATGCGCTAAATTGTTTTCCCCCTAAAATTCATATGCTGAAATTCTAACTTCTACTGCCTCAGAATGTGACTGTATTGGAGATAGAGTCTGTAAAAAGGTAATTGAGTTAAAATGAGGTTGTTATAGGATGGCCCCTAATCCAGCCTGACTGGTCTCCTTCTACAAAGAAGAGATTAGGACTCAGACATATACAAGGGAAGGCCATGTGAAGACTCAGGGAGAAGACAGACATCTACAAGCCAAGGAGACAGGTCTCAGAAGAAACCAACCCTGCCTGACACCTTGATTTAGGTCTAGCATCCAGAACTATGAAAAAATACATGTTTGTTGTTTAAGCCACCCAGTCTGTGGTGTTTGTTATGGCAGCCCAAGCAAACTAATACAACATATGTCATCTCATTGACTCCTCTGCACAAAGCAATGTGTTATTATCACCAATTTGTAGATAAGAAAACTGATGATTTGAGAGATAAGTAAGTTGTCCATGGTCTTACAGGTGGTCGAGTAGCTTGGCCAGGTTTTAAATCCAGTTCTGCTAGAGGGTACCTGTCATATTTTAATATTTTAATAAATATTAACACTTATTATTTACCATTACTGTTGGCTTCAAGAAGGTAATATCCAATTCAGGTAAGCATACCACAAAGAGATGAAGTTTATGTAGATCAGTAGAGGTACTTCCCATATACCAGGAGAGAAACATGTTGGCTTGCTTGTAGGAAAAGTAGGAGCCCAAGTCCCATAAATATTGTTCAAACTCAGCATGAAGTAAAACTTAGCATTTTATAAGCCATGTCTTGTTATAGAAGTCTCCAAAAAATGAAGTTTTAGAAGTCAAATATGCATTGATTTATAGACAGAATAAGAGGCATTTTGGTGGGAATATGTTGTGTAAGGTGTTCGGGTGCATTTACACCCACTCGGAAACTAAAAATGCTTTGCCAAATAAGATCGTAAAAGTCTTTGTCCTAGTCAGTCAAAGATAGCCCTTATAACATGGCCAAAGATTAAAGTTTATGTTCACAATTATTTTAAACCAAGAAATTACTCTCTGGCTTCTCAATCATATTTCTATTCCTTTTGTACATCTCATCAAAGCATTTCGATTAGAACAAGTCATTGAGGACAGAAGCCAAAATAAATAGTTGAGTTTGAATTACTACAGTGAAGGGACCACAGTTTAAGTCAGGCCCAAGTTAGGGGGACTTTTCATGATTCTATGAGATTCTAGTATTTATGGAATTGGCTTGCGTGTCGATTTTTTTTCTTCCTGATTTCTAAAATCATCCATGAATTTCTTAGTCTATCTTGTCAAGCTTTTTCTGATGCCCTCTCAAAAGTTCCAGCCAGTTGATGGTTTGCTTTTCCTTGGAGCTCATTAACTTGGCCTGCAGCCAGCAGCCTCTGCCCAGCTGTCTGGCCATGTCGCCCACGTTGGCTACATGAGAACCAGAGGTGCCTGCCAACTCCCCTGCTTCCATCCCTGCTTCCAGAATGGACCAGGGGGGTCTGCAGTCAAATGGAAATAAAGCTAGGGTACACATCTACCCACAAATCTAATCTTTGTTCATGTCCTTCTGGGCTGGTCAGGGGACATCATAGAGTGGTTAAGTGCACAAGTTTTGGAGATGGACAGAGTCAGTTCAAATCCCAACTGCCACCTACAAGTCATATGACTCTGGGTACGTTGCTTAATCAGCCTGGGCCTCCATTTCCTCATTTAAGTGGAGATAACAACTACTTTGCAGGTTAGTTGAAAAGGTTAAATGAAATAACAGGTGAAGCATCTAAGAAAGTATTTGGCAGAAGCCAGGTGCTTAATAAATGAAGACTATGAACAGAAGTTTGATGACTTCCCCTAACATAACTTCCAGTGCTTTCTGTGTCGTTGATATTTAATTTTTGACACAACAAAGCCAGTCTGTATTTCTCCAGAGGAGCAATACCATGGCGACCTGATGTGCAATCAGCACTTAACCTCACATAAGACCCAAGAGTCCCCACGGAGGGCATTCTCCATGTGTTTCAAACTTGGTGCATCATCCACCAAGCATGTTCCCTCCGGAAAAGCAGGAGACCGCCCAAGGTTTGGATAAGTTCAGGGAAGCATCTGAACTTTTTGGGAGCTGTCCCATCAAAACTGGAGTTGTCTGGGTTTTGACCACTGGGGCCAATATTCTCTTCTGTCTGGGCTTTTAAAAAAGATTAGAACATTTATTCCCAGTTCTCTATGTCATTAGAAGCTCTTAAGCATGAAGACTAATTTCAACCAGAATTTTGTGGGTAAAAGAGATGAGTAACGTGAGAAAATGAATGAGGAGATTGGCACTCACTGGGGGACATTAGGGACCCCAAGGAGAAAAATAAAAGCTATCTTCATCAGCTGTCCCAAGGTGGAGAAGGGTTTATGATATGTGATTGGTCCCAGCATTCTGTTTTGAATCTCTCCCTCACTGCATAAATTAGAATTGCAAAGATTTGGGTTTGAATTCTATTTGCAACATTTATCAGGTGGGTTGGCTTCTTACAACCTCCCCAAACCTCAGTTTCCTCATTGGCAACGTGGAAATATTAGTAAGTACTCAGTAAGATTGTTCATTCATTCATTCATTCATTCACCCAACAACATTTGTAAAGTACTTGCTCTGGCACATAGCAAGCACTCAATAAATGGTAGCTCCCCAGAAGCTTCCGTGGAATCCTCATAATTCATGTCCCTAGATTTCAGGAAAAATTTCACATTTGTACCACAACTTTTTTCATTTTGCTTGGGAATATGCTCTCACCTTTATAAAAGGTGTGCTTGACCCTTTAGAGCCCTCAGAGAAAATTTTTAAATGGAAGAATGTGGGTCCTTCTAAAACCAGTATTATTGAAACTCACTAAAATGTTAGACCCATTCTTTGCTGTTCTCAATTCACTTGAATTAACATGCATGAACAATACAACTTAGCTACATCCAAATACTATCAAGTGGCACTATGCCATTAAATGACACGACATTCAGTCACCAGGAAGGAAGCGTGCTCAGTGATGAGGTGCACAGGACCCCAGGACACCGCCCCCAGCCCAGCTCCACAAGGGGCTCCAGTACCTTCTACACACATTGCAGTTTCCTTCAGTGCCCTGAAGGTGAGCAGAGAGTATGTGACCATTATGCCTTCATAGAGTTTATGACTTTCCAGAGCTTTTAATACTTCCCCCAAACAGTATCCTTTGCCTCACAAATAACTCTTTTGTGAGTCGTGTCTTTTTGTTTCTCCCCCATTTTAATTGTTGATCCCCTTTTCTTTCCGAGTCCCGAGTACTCTCCTGATTTATCCATGACTGAGTCTTGCACTACTCTGAAGGAAACGATGATTTGAGTAAATAGCACACATTGCTTTCATTAATATGTCACATTAAATTTAAAATCTCAAATCCAAATCCAAAGTTGGATCTCTTAACATTGTTCATACTTTAGGAAAGTCTGAGGGCTGGGAATAATTTTTCTCACGGGCCACACACACACACACACACACACACACACACACTGCAGCTGATTCTAATGGTTCCCAACAGTTTTTTTTTAACCTCCTCACCATCATGTATGTAGCACACTCTCATAGGTGGCATTTCTCCTCAAGGGTGGTGATTCTGGGTGGGTGAGGTCATGTGTAGTTTGAAGAAGTAGCTCCTCCCACCTCACCATACTGAGGATCACATTTCCAATTACATCGAGAGAATAGGATTCCTCTTGTCTGCTCTGATGGCTTTATTGAGAAAACCTTGGCTAGAACTGTCATGCTTTGAAGTGAACCTTAATCTCCTTTGGAGATAAAGGGTCCTACTGGAAATCTCTTTTGAGGGCTTGCCCGCATAGGTACTCTCGGCAACCCTGTTCCACTCACAATTTCTCTGCTGTCATCATGCACCCACAACAGGGAGCTGTTGCTAGGTCAGTGATGTCTCGTGATGGTACCAGGAAACCTTCCCAGTGCCTCCATCCTACAGGAACAAGGAGAAGGACCGCTAGACAAGAGCTTGGGTTTTCCTTATGAAAACACAATGACCTGCAAAGAGATTTTATAGCAGACCCAGAATAAAAAGAAAAGAAAACAAACAGAAAATGTTTTCCTTATATTCATACCATCAAGAGTTCAAATTTCCCAACAGCGAAGTCAGAAGCTTATAGAGGAAACAGAATAAAGCAAAGCTCCTTGGGAAAAATTCTGAGAAGGGCTTGCTTCCTAGACGTGGGTGAGCTGTCACCTACGAGATTGGTGACATCATTCACGGCCCCCTCCTATCCTCATCTCCACCAAAAGAAGAACAAAACTAACATTTAAAAAAAGATATATTGGTATCACTTGCCGTGTCAGGAAAGAGAGTAAAAGTGCAGGAAAAAAGGAGGAAAGAAAGTAATTGATATAGCATCCAGAGGCCTAAACAGAAACCTCATTTTTTGGGAGGGGAAGGCTCAGTCCAGCCCCGCATGTGGGATGTGGGAACTCCAGGCTAGTGAGTTTGGGGCTAGCAGCAGCTTCTCAGAGCCTGTCTTTTCAGAGCCAGCGATGCTTTCCTTCCGATAGGCTTGACTAAGCTAATTATGCTCTTTTTTTTTTTAGTTAGAAGTAAAGTGCAGTATTTTACCACGAAGATGGTTTTTTTGGCTGTCCAAGTCGACCTGATCTCCTCTATTCTGAGAACTGCCAATTTCTGGAAGGTGTTTCCTTTCAGCCTGGAGTTGTAGGTACAATAGCACACAAGGGAGAAGACAGGAATAAAAAAAAAAATCACGCTATATAATTATCACTGCGGCCAATGCTATGTCACTTTCTATGAACATATGCCATTAATAGAATGGTAAAAGAATAGTCATGTCCAAATATTACGTTTATGTTTTCAGCCTTCACAGGTATTAATAGTTGCTGTGGACACTATTTGACCTGGTTTCGCATTACAGCAAAATTCCATTTTTATGGAATGGATTTGGGATTAAGGTCATTCAGTTCTTTAGCAGATATTGGCAATCAAGCCTAAGGAAACGCTGTAAGAATTAGGAAGAAATTCAAGGATGCTTTAATTTCCACCATAGAACCAGTCTCTTCTCTCAGAGGAAAATAAAACCTCTGCTTTTGGCAGAATGGTGAGAGGGGAAGACAGGCAGTGTAGCGACAAAGTTGAGGAGGGAAATCTGAGTGAGTTTCTTAGCATTCTGTTAGTCACATTTGGGGAAATAATGCTGCTAATCTGGCACTATTGCTAATCAGAAACTTGGCTACTGGTGAGCGGAATCGTGTGTGCCTAAGGAGTTCAGCCGCTGCAGGTGACCAAGTCCGTCAGACTTGTCCCCATGGCAGAGTCGGGCCAACTTGAAACAGGTAGATGGTCATGGTCACTTGCCTTATGTGAAAACAGTGTTCCGTTAAATGTGATATTAATATATCATATTTCTCCAAGAGCAGGCTCTGTCTTGCAGACTTCATCTAACTAATTCTCACGGCATCCCTGGAAAGCAGAACGTGAACGGGAAACTGATTTGTTCATATGTGTCTGGCAAAGTTCATGATTTCCTAACAGGAGAATGTAAATTTCCCTAAGAACAACATCAACAAAAACCAACTATACTGCAAAGATAGGGAAATGTTAAGGAGGCTTTGGCAGAGGTTAGAAAGGGGAGGGGTAATAAACAATAATGGGAAATCCAAACTTCAAGAAAAAAAGTTTTGGGAACGCCAACAGAGGGCCTTGTTGTGGGTGTGGCAGAAATCCTGAGTGCTTTGAGAGAGAGAATGGGCAGCCTATTCTATGACAATTCTTATACAGTTAGGCATTATTTGCACAGAAAAGTTACAGTCCCTTGAGATTTGAAGAGTCATCGTCCTGTTTTTAATGGAAGCATCTTACTATTTATTAATAACAACAACCACCATGTAGTGGGTACTTACAAAGCGTGGCCTGATTGCGTGTAGTCCCTTCAATGACTCCATAGACTTTGCGTTCTCATTTTTCTCTTCTAACAACACAGACACAAAATGACATTCTCAGGTCACAGGGGTGGTGAAAGTCAGGGCCTGCACTCAGGCCCACTTCTGTCTGCTGGCCAAGCCTCTGCAGGTACCCAGTGCCTGACGGTGCGTCCTCTCAGGGCAGGGGGTGCTGTAGCTAGAGAGAAAACAGGGCTTATCTTTACAGGGGGGGAATAATGAGAAAAGCTTAGATCCAAAGTTAGATTCTAAACTTTTGACTCAAAAACAGGCACTGGTGGGAGCAGAAGAATGACATGAGTGGAAAAAATTCATGTGCAATAATAATATCGTGTAACTCACGTCCGTCCCTTAATGGAAGGAAGTGTGTGAATAACAGGAGTCGTAAATGGCCACGTCATCAACGGAGGCTCCTGTCCCAGGCTGTGTCTTGGGATGTCACCCATGCGAGCCTGACCGGCAACTGACCTGGTCACCAGCATGGTCTTTGGTGGTCTCAGTCAGCCACGGGGCCACTCTCCCACCAGTGAGAGAATTTTTCTACAGACTTGCCCTGTCTGTTTCTCACAGAGCTGAGTTCTCCCTCTGTTGACTCATGAATTGAGTTATGATAGCCTCCATCTGCCCAGGGCCTTGGCCCAGGCTGCTGAAGGGGCTGACTGGAGGGCACCCCACACACCCACCCGCAGTGTAGCATCCACAAGCAGCACCCCTACCCAGGTCCCCAGTCAGGTTTCTCCCATCAGAATGAGCTCCTCTCCTGAGGGCAGCTCTGCCAGGAGCTTGCATGGTGGCCGTAACCTCAGGGTTTGGGTCCTGCCACCAGGCATTGGCTCAGATACTCCCTCATTTTCCTTTCTGTGCACACTCTTTCCTTTAGGCCATTAGGAAAATAGAAGCTCCAGATGCCTGTTTGTGCAGGCCTTCATTTCGGGTGTGAATCCTGGTGTTTACACTTGCTAGCTATGAGATTTGGGACAAGTCACTAAAAAACAAACAATTTTCTAAGTCTTGGTTTCCTTATCTGTTATATGGGGACACCAGCAAGCTAACTGAAAAGCAATTTGAGTGGAAACTTCAGTTTATTTTTTTCCTAGCACTGGTAGGACAAAGAGATAAATAACAAGGAGTCAAGCCCAACTGGGGGGTTTCTTTTATAAGCCAACACGTCAAACTCACCTGTCCAGTCTCTGTCAAGATTTAGTCTGATCTCACATGCCCCAAGGTGATTATCTCTAGTTCTATAAAATCCTTCCAGTTGCGGAGTGTTTTAGGTTAATGCAAATGCATTCACAGAGGCTTTTTGTAATCTTCACATGGTCCTGTGAAGTAGGTAGATTTGCTTTTTTATCCCCCATTTTACAGAGAAGGAAACTGAGACTTGGAGTCTTGGGGGTGTTGTTTTTAAGCAACTTACCCTGAACCTCACAGCTCTAAGCAGAGCCAGTCCTCTCGCTCCAGTCTTCAGTGTTTGTCCCACGGCCACAGCACTGAGGTCAGTTATGACCCACATGATGATCCAAACGATGACTCTGAGGCTGAATACGATTCCGCATCTTCAAAGAGAGATTCTATTTGATCAATTCTATTGTACCAGCAAAGTGGGCTTGAAATCTGTAGAAAGATCTTTTTCAAAAATAGCAGATGCAACAATACTGGTTAAAGAACATTCCATCTTCTAAACATTCCCATTGTAAGTCTGTGCCCCAGCCATCAACCCGAGGTGGGGGTGGGTGGCCATACACAGATTCACCATTTGGAGAAAAGAATAAAAGAGCCGTCACAGAAACTTAAAAGAGCACATAGCAGGAAATGAGGGAAAACATCATACATCATAATCCTGTCTCTGTCTCCAAGGAGCAAAGTGGAAAACAGACGCCTATGGCTTTAAGAGAAACAGTCATATTGGGAGAGTGTTACAGGTGCTAAGGAAGAGAATGTTTTTCATGCCTTGGTTCAGGGGATTCTCAAAGGCCTGGGTCTGCTTCCAACAGCACAGCCTTCAACGTGTGTGTTATCTGATATATGTTTATTATTGGGTATAGAATGAGGTGGGGAGGAAAGTACCGCTCACTTCCAGGGGGACCTTGCTCCCCATCATGGCTCCATCACTTCATCTCTGTGGGGAGATGGTCGCCCAGGTATTCAGGGTCATTGCAAAGAGCCGGCCTCTACCCTCCTTCTTCCTCAGTCCCCCCTTCCTCTCTATCATTTCCATTTGTTCCTAATTATTTTTCTGTTTTCCTTGTTTCTGAAGAAAGTACTGGGCCACCAATCACTGGCTGAGATACACTCAGGGTTTTTCTAAATTAGGCCTCATCACTGTGAACTCTCTTCTCCATTAGAAGCAAGAAATGGATCCTGAGATGGGCAGGGTCCAACCTCTCTTTGGTCCAGCTGACTCTAGTGGTGTGAAGTGGGTCCAAAAGGTGAACACGTCAATCCAGTTCTTCTAAGGAGCTTCAGTTCTTTTCACCTGGATTTCTTGATCTTGTCAAACTTACCTACTTCCAGACATCAGGCATATTACCTGGAATGCTACACATGAGAACCTGGTACCCTGGAGTTCCCCTTGCCTCTTCGTTCTCAGTGTGGCCCGGATCTGTGGGCTGGTTTTCCTTAGTCATGCTTATCACTAACTGTGTTCCCTTAAAGATCAGCAGCCTTATCTTAAGTGCCAAATCCAGTTTCCTCTGTCCATTTTCCATCTTCCTTGATTGACCAGATGACCCAGTTAGGAGGGTCCCATCCTGATACTCCTCCTTCCTCTCCATATAATGCTTTTACTTCCTTGGTGGTTCCTCTTCTTTCTTCTCTCCTCTGACCATGGGTGTGACCCTAAGTTTTATCTTGGTCCTCTAACCTTCTCTTTGCACATTATCCTTTGGTAAATTCACCACTCACTGCTTTAAATGTCACGTCTGTGTGAATGACACTTGAATTTGTACCTGAAGCCCCATAAGGCTCTTCATGGTAACAGTATCAGAGGCTGTTGTCTGGCATTTGAAAATGTGAGAGTTGGAAAAAAATATTAGAGGTGGATTCCTGATTTACAGTTTTATAGATGAATCAGCTGAATGCTATAGACACTCCTGAGGTCATATCTTTTATTTATTTATTTAGAATTTTTGAATTTTATTTTATTTATTCTTTTATGCAGCAGGTTCTTATTAGTCATCCATTTTATACACATCAGTGTATACATGTGAATCCCAATCTCCCAATTCATCACATCACCCCCCTGCTGCTTTCCCCCCTTGGTGTCCATACGTTTGTTCTCTACATCTGTGTCTCTATTTCTGCCCTGCAAACCGGCTCATCTGTACCATTTTTCTAGGTTCCACATATATGCATTAATATACGTTATATTTTTTTTTCTTTCTGAATTACTTCACTCTGTATGACAGTCTCTAGATCCAGCCACGTCTCTACAAATGACCCAATTTCGTTCCTTTTTATGGCTGAGTAATATTCCATTGTATATATGTACCACATCTTCTTTATCCACTCATCTGTCGATGGGCATCTAGGTTGCTTCCATGACCTGGCTATTGTAAATAGTGTGGCAATGAACATTGGGGTGCATGTGTCTTTTTGAATTATGGTTTTCTCTGGGTATATGCCCAGTAGTTGGATTGCTGGGTCATATGGTAATTCTATTTTTAGTTTTTTAAGGAACCTCCATACTGTTCTCCATAGTGGCTGTATCAATTTAAATTCCCACCAACAGTGCAAGAGGGTTCCATTTTCTCCACACCCTCTCCAGCATTTGTTGTTTGTAGAATTTCTAACTGGTGAGGTGATACCTCATTGTAGTTTTGATTTGCATTTCTCTAATAATTAGTGATGTTGAGCAGCTTTTCATGTGCTTCTTGGCTGTCTGTATGTCTTCCTTGGAGAAATGCCTATTTAGGTCTTCTGCCCATTTTTTGATTGGGTCATTTGTTTTTTTAATATTGAGCTGCATAGGCTGTTTATATATTTTGGAGATGAATCCTTTGTCCACTGATTCATTTGCAAATATTTCTCCCATTCTGAGGGTTGTCTTTTCGTTTTGTTTGTAGTTTCCTTTGCTTTGAAAAAGCTTTTAAGTTTCATTAGGTCCCATTTGTTTATTTTTGTTTTTATTTCCATTACTCTAGGAGGTGGATCAAAAAAGATCTTGCTGTGATTTATGTCAAAGAGTGTTCTTCCTATGTTTTCCTCTAAGAGGTTTATAGTGTCCGGTCTTACATTTAGGTCTGTAATCCATTTTGAGTTTATTTTTGTGTATGGTGTTAGGGAGTGTTCTAATTTCATTCTTTTACATGTAGCTGTCCAGTTTTCCCAGCACCACTTATTGAAGAGACTGTCTTTTCTCCACTGTATATCCTTGCCTCCTTTGTCATAGATTAGTTGACCATAGGGGCCTGAGTTTATCTCTGGGCTTTCTATCCTGTTCCATTGATGTATATTTCTGTTTTCTGTGCCAGTATCATACTGTCTTGATTACTGTAGCTTTGTAATATAGTCTGAAGTCAGGGAGTCTGATTTCTCCAGCTCTGTTTTTTTCCCTCAAGACTGCTTTGGTTATTCAGGGTCTTCTGTGTCTCCATACAAATTTGAAGATTTTTTGCTCTAGTTCTATAAAAAATGCCATTGGTAATTTGATAGAGATTGCATTGAATCTGTAGATTGGGTAGTATAGTCATGTTTACAATATTGATTTTTCCAATCCAAGAACATGGTATATCTCTCCATCTGTTTGTGTCATCTTTAATTTCTTTCATCAGTGTCTTCTGGTTTTCTGCATACAAGTCTTTTGTCTCCCCAGGTAGGCTTATTCCTAGGCATTTTATTACTTTTCATTGCAAGGGTAAATGGGAGTGTTTCCTTAATTTTTTCTTTCACATTTTTCATCATTAGTGTGTAGAAATGCAAGAGATTTCTGTGCATTAATTTTGTAACTTGCAACTTTACCAAATTCATTGATTAGCTCTTGTAGTTTTCTGGTGGCATCTTTAGGATTCCCTATGTAGAGCATCATATCATCTGCAAACAGTGACAGTTTTACTTCTTCTTTTCCAATTTGTATTCCTCTTATTTCTTTTCCTTCTCTGATTGCCGTGGCTAGGACTTCCAAAAGTATGTTGAATAATAGTGGTGAGAGTGGATGTCCTTATCTTGTTCCTGATCTTAGGGGAAATGCTTTCAGTTTTTCACCATTGAGAATGATGTTTGCTGTGGGTTTGTCATATATGGCCTTTATTATGTTGAGGTAGTTTCCCTCTATGCCCACTTTCTGGAGAGTTTTTATCATAAATGAGTGTTGAATTTTGTCAAATGCTTTTTCTGCATCTATTGAGATGATCATATGGTTTTTATTCTTCAGTTTGTTAATATGGTGTATCACATTGATTGATTTGCATATATTGAAGAATCCTTGCATTTCTGGGATAAATCCCACTTGATCATGGTGTATGATCCTTTTAATATGTTGTTGGATTCTAATTGCTAGTATTTTGTTGAGGATTTTTGCATTTATATTCATCAGTGCTATTGGTCTGTAATTTTCTTTTTTTGTAGTATCTTTCTCTGGTTTTGGTATCAGGGTGATGGTGGCCTCATAGAATGAGTTTGGGAGTGTTCCTTCCTCTGAAATTTTCTGGAAGAGTTTGAGAAGGATGGGTGCTAGCTTTTCTCTAAATGTGTCATAGAATTCACCTGTGAAGCCATCTGGTCCTGGACTTTTGTTTGTTGGAAGATTTTTAATCACAGTTTCAATTTCATTAATTGTGATTGGTCTGTTCATATTTTCTATTTCTTCCTGGTTCAGTCTTGGAGGGTTATAACTTTCTAAGGATTTGTCCATTTTATTGGCATAGAGTTGCTTGTAGTAGTCTCTTCGGATGCTTTGTATTTCTGTGGTGTCTGTTGTAACTTCTCCTTTTCATTTCTAATTTTATTGATTTGAGTCTTTTCCCTTTTTTTCTTGATGAGTCTGGCTAATGGTTTATCAATTTTGTTTATCTCCTCAAAGAACCAGCTTTTAGTTTTATTGACCTTTGATATTGTTTTCTTTGTTTCTATTTCATTTATTTATGCTCTGGTCTTTATGATTTCTTTCCTTCTACTAACTTCGGGTTTTGTTTGTTCTTCTTTCTCTAGTTCCTTTAGGTGTAAGGTTAGATTGTTTATTTGAGATTTTTCTTGTTTCTTGAGGTAGGCTTGTATTGCTATAAACTTCCCCATTAGAACTGCTTTTGCTGCATCCCATAGGTTTTGTATCATCGTGTTTTCATTGTAATTTTTCTGTAAGTATTTTCTGATATCCTCTTTGATTTCTTCAGTGATCTCCTGGTTATTTAGTAATGTATTCTCTAGCCTCCATGCATCTGTGTTTTTCCATCTTTTTCCCTGTAATTGATTTCTAATCTCATGGCGTTGTGGTCAGAAAAGATGCTTGATATGATTTCAGTTTTCTTAAATTTACTGAGTCTTGATTTGTGACCCAAGATATGATCTGTCCTAGAGAATGTTCCATGTGCACTTGAGAAGAAAGTGTAATCTGCTGTTTTTAGATGGAATGTCCTATAAATATCAATTAAATCTATCTGGTCTATTGTGTCATTGAAAGTTTGTGTTTCCTTATTAATTTTCTGGTTGGATGACCTGTCCATTGGTGTAAGCGAGGTGTTAAAGTCCCCCACTATTACTGTGTTACTGTCAATTTCCTTTTTTATAGCTGTTACCAGTTGCCTTATGTATTGAGGTGCTCCTATGTTGGGTGCATATATATTTATAATTGTTATATCTTCTTCTGGGATTGATCCCTTGATCATTATGTAATGTCCTTCCTTGTCTCTTGTAACATTCTTTAGTTTAAAGTCTATTTTATCTTATATGAGTATTGCTACTCCAGCTTTTTTTTGATTTCTATTTGCATGGAATACCTTTTTCTATCCCCTCACTTTCAGTCTGTATGTGTCCCTAGGTCTGAAGTGGGTCTCTTGTAGACAGCATGTATATGAGTCTTGTTTTTGTATCCATTCAGTGAGCCTGTGTCTTTTGGTTGGAGCATTTAATCCATTTACATTTAAGGTAGTTATCAATATGTATATTCCTATTTCCATTTTCTTAATTGTTATGGGTTTGTTTTGTAGATCCTTTTCTTCTCTTTTGTTTCCCACTTTGAGAATTTCCTCTAGCATTTGTTGTAGAGCTGGCTTGGTGGTGCTGAATTCTCTTAGCTTTTGCTTGTCTGTAAAGCTTTTGATTTCTCTTTTGAATCTGAATGAGATCCTCCTGGGTAGAGTAATCTTGGTTGTAGGTTCTTCCCTTTCATCACTTTATTTTTTATTTTTATTTTTTATTTTATTTTTTTTTGCAGTACGTGGGCCTCTCACTGTTGTGGCCTCTCCCCTTGCGGAACACAGGCTCCAGACGCGCAGGCTCAGCGGCTATGGCTCACGGGCCCAGCCGCTCCGCGGCATGTGGAATCTTCCTGGACCGGGGCACGAACCCATGTCCCCTGTATCAGCAGGCGGACTCTCAACCACTGCGCCACCAGGGAAGCCCACTCTTTCATCACTTTAAATGTGTCATGCCACTCCCTTCTGGCTTGTAGAATTTCTGCTGAGAAATCAGCTGTTAAACTTATGGGAGTTTCCTTGTAAGTTATTTGTCGTTTTTCCCTTGTTGCTTCCAATAATTTTTCTTTGTCTTTAATTTTTGTCAGTTTGATTACTATGTGTCTCGGTGTGTTTCTCCTTGGGTTTATCCTGCCTGGGACTCTCTGTACTTCCTGGACCTGGGTGTCTATTTCCTTTCCCATGTTAGGGAAGTTTTCAACTATAATCTCTTCAAATATTTTCTCAGGTCCTTTCTCTCTCCCTTCTCCTTCTGGGATTCCTATAGTGCGAATGTTATTGCACTTAATGTTGTCCCAGAGGTTTCTTAAGCTGTATTCATTTCTTTTCATTCTTTTTTCTTTATTCTGTTCCATGGCAGTGAATTCCACCCTTCTGTCTTCCAGGTCACTTATCCGTTCTTCTGCCTCAGTTATTCTGCTATTGATTCCTTCTAGTGTATTTTTAATTTCAGTTTTTGTATTGTTCATCTCTGTTAGTTTGTTCTTTAATTCTTCTAGGTGTTTGTTCTTTACTTCTTCTAGGTCTTTGTTAAACATTTCTTGCGTCTTCTGTATCTTTGCCTCCATTCTTTTTCTGAGGTCCTGGATCACCTTCACTATCATTATTCTGAATTCCTTTTCTGGAAGGTTGCCTATCTCCCCTCCATTTAGTTGTTTTTCTGGGGTTTTATCTTTTTCCTTCATCTGGTACATAGCTCTCTGCCTTTTCATCTTGTCTATCTTTCTGTGAATGTGGGTTTTGTTCCACAGGCTGCAGGATTGTAGTTCTTTTTGCTTCTGCTCGGTCATATCTTTTAAGTGAGGTGGAGACCATAGTAATTTGCCCTAGCCTGCTTTCCCTCCTGTCTTCTATCACTTCACGTGTGCACCAGCCCAACTGGGCTACGTAAGCTGCTCCTTTGTCCTGACCCCACATCCATAATTTTTCACATTGTTTCCTTCCTGAAATGCACATTCCTCCTTCCCCCTCCTTCATCTATAAAAACCCTACCTCTAATTCAGCACACCTGAAATATTGGTGTTTCTCTCCCATTTCCTCAAAAAAAGTCCCAATTGATCAAACTAGTACACAATGGCCAGGAGAGCCAGACTCTAATGGACCAGCATCCTCAGGGGTCTCTGTGGGACCTGCCCATAGATTTAAGGGAAAAAAGGCAATGAACCCCCCACCTTTATTCTTTCCACTACCTACTTCTCCATCACCAATACTTAGTAAAATCCAAAATATCTTTAAATGACTACATGTCAAAAAGTTAAGTGTTATGTGGGAGGGAATTCAATGAAAACTTTTAAACCATTAAAAAAAAACAAACCCACTCCTTTCTCCAAAAAAAGTCCAAAATATCTGTTGATAATTTAAAAGGCACAGCAAAGATTTTGACCCTATTAAACTTCCTTAGACAATGACTTATTTTAGGCATTAGAAAATTTTTTGTTCAAAGGACAACTATTTTTATCAACAACATGAGTCACTCTTTCTTACCATTTATTTTATCTGCCTCCCACTTTCTCCCTTACACACACATACAGTTGGAATATTACACATTTTCCCAATTCTCTTTTATTCTGGTCAAATTTTGGTTAGAATTTAATGTTAAGTGTAAGTATGCCATAAGTATTTTTATATTTGTTTTAATTTTTCGTGTCATTAGAATATGTTGAAGAAACAACAATGGGAAACAGGGGTTTATGCTGAAGAATAGCTTTGCATGGGTACTAATAAATACCCCACAAATGAATTTCTACTTTTAATTTGTTGTTAATCATCAGTGTTATTGGAGAAAGATACTAGTGGCACACTAATTTTAGGTCTCTTGAAACTAAATCTTTGCTTAGTCTACTGAGCTGCTTTGTTAGTGGTCCAAGAAAATCCATATTTAGTGGGAATTTGAATACTTGCATTTAACTCTTTACACAGTGGGTTACAAAACTATCTTGACATTAGTGAAATTACACAGTCCTCACACTCAAGCCCCAGTGATACCATGTCTGGCCAAGAAGCTGTATTGGGAGAGGAGAGCAAAGAGAATGAGGCCACACTCTGAGCTTAATACTAAGACAAATCAGTTACACTTCACCCCACTGAGTCTTTCTTTTCTTGCAAATGAAAGCATGCTCTGTATCCAAACTCTACCTTCCCTATACCCTAGTTTATGGATCCTCAACCTTTCCAAAGTGGAGAGTCCAGTGTCTGACCCCTGTTTTAAATGAGATAATGTATGACAAGTACTTGGTCACTAGTATATCACTGAGACCCAGAAAGTGGCAACACTTATTCCTATTATTTACCCTGAGGGTTCTATGAATCCCTCTGAGGCCCTGAAAATGGATGTTGTTTGAGGTCTCATGCCACTGAAAATTGATCAGTCTGTCTTCCTTTTCACCTTGTACTTCACCCTCATTGCACTTGTCATGATTTTAATGCCAACTATCTCTGAAGCTTGGGAAATCCAGATATCTGCATGGCCAGGAAATCATAGCTTGGACCTAGTCCCTTAAAACCTGCCTCCTTTGCTAAACTTTAAGTTCCATTTAGGGCTGGGACCCTTTGGCCTTGCTCCCTCATTGATTCCTAGTCCCAAGGAATAGTTCTGGCACATAGTAGGCACTCAGCATTAATACAGGCTCCTGATCCAGGCCCTGTCTTCTCAGTCCTCTGATGTCTGCTATAAATACAGCTGTTCTCATGGAATTGATACCACTTGACTCATTCTCCTCTAGGTCATGGAAGGCCCTTCATTGTGGGACAGTGGTTTGGCTAAGACTGAGTTTCCCTCCTACACGGTACTGCATGGGAGACACTGGAGGGCCTGCTCTTTTGTGTGCTCAAAAAGCACATTCTTTGCACATAGGGGATAGTGAAGCTGCTTAGGTAGCACAGAACCCTCTGGAATGAGGAAGTTCTGTAAACAACCATCTCATCTCACGGTGTTCAGTAAACATCTGCAAACATTAACAGCTACTAGTTAGTGTCCTGAAATGCATTGTGTAGTCTGGGGTTATTTTTACTTTTTTTAAGTAATGGAGAGCTTCTAGGATCATTTTAATTGACTTTTCCATTTTTCATCTGTACCTAACCACAGGCAAAAGGGAGCCAACAGTCCCTTTATGAAACATTTGTTGCCAAATACCACTGGGTCTTTTTGATTGTATGGTGCACACCCATTGTAAATTATGCTGATTGTTATACCTAATAGAGGAACAAGTAAGACTCTGGCTCTGAAGCTTGGGAAAACCCTATTTTCAGAACAGACAGGAAACCACAGCCTGGGCTTTGATTGATGTTGAACTTTATTCTCACCTTCCTGTCCCCCTTCCTCACCTTCTACTCCCCCACCTTCAAACACACCTTGAGTGTAAGTGATAGGAAGAGAGCTTCAGTAAAAGTGGGAAGCTATTTTCCCAGTAGTCATTTGGAAATCATAAAATCTAGGAGTGGGAAATGATGTAGAGTTCTATTATTTCATCCAATTCCTTCATTTAACAGAGAAAGAAAGTGGAGCCCGGAATGGGTATGTGATGAGGCAGAACGAGGACCAGAATCCTGAGGGCCGAGTTAGAATTCTCCAGACAAAGCCTGAGTAAGGGGCCACCCCTGCTCTAGATTTACTGTACACCTTTAGGCTCATGTGGAGCAGAATCGACACTGAGAAATAGTTAATGGTTCTTTTGTATACTTTGATCTAAAAGCTTCCCAACCTCTAAGGCATAAGGCATATTTTAAAAGTAGAAGTAAAGAGAGAGAAAGAGGTGATAGGTACTTAATTTAGATGTTGGATGTAGCTTCTTAGTTGTACCAGAATTCCTCTTGATTTTATTCAGCTAAGTGAAGACCAAATTACCATCATGGGTGATTTTTATGAAGGGTTGAATGACTTAATTAGCTTGGCTTTTATAGTAACCTGAAGAGATCCATCCCCACTGACTCCTGTGTTTCGACAAAGCTCAAACACTGTTATAGATCAAAGGGAAGATGACATGAAATCTGGACGTATCAAGGGTGCTACACTGAAAGCCTCCTGTAAATGGGTAATTGAGGAGCTGTTTCCAGGCTGGACTCCCGACCCCAGAGGCTGTAACATCAAGGACAGAGATAACCACAGTCTGGAGTGTCTGAGCCCTGGCTGCTGGGAGAAACGGATCCTCATCCACACACCCCTGAGTATATGATCGTCCTGGCAACAATTCAGAATATCAACTAACTGCCATGCCTCTTGTAAACGTGTCCTTCAGAAAGGAGCCTTCCTTCATGCCAAAGTCTTTATTGCTTTCAAAGTCTCAGGCTTCCTTCAAAATCAACATTCTCCTTATTTATTATTGACATTAATATCAACCACACCAAAGCTATCAAAGCCAAAGTTGTTAATCTTGCTAACGCTAATTTAAGCCGATATTGGTTACAAATAATGTTTCATCTAATATTGTGTGTAGTTGAATTCAAAGCTGATGACCTTGGTTAAAATATCAGCTGTGGGGCTTCCCTGGTGGCGCAGTGGTTGGGAGTCCGCCTGCCGATGCAGCGGACGTGGGTTCGTGCCCCGGTCCGGGAGGGTCCCCCGTGCCGCGGAGCGGCTGCGCCCGTGGGCCATGGCCGCTGGGCCTGCGCATCCGGAGCCTGTTGCTCCGCGGCGGGAGAGGCCACAGCGGGGAGAGGCCTGCGTACCGCAAAAAAAAAAAAAAAAAAAAAATCAGCTGTGGACCCTTGGAAATGACACCGTTTTTCAGTCTCCTTATAAAATGAGAATAATAACACCTATTCTGTGAGGCTTTTGCTTCTTAATGATTTCACTGGTAATGTATTCATCGCAGGAAACAATTTTTGTAGAGCAATGTACATTATGTTTTAAGAAATAGAAGTAAAATTAGGTGCAATGGCAATTAAACTTACAATTTCAAAATTTAAACTAGAATTAGTCATTTGAGAAACTTACCCTTTACCCATATTTAAAATTTATAGTTTCTAATCAGAAGAAACTAAAATTTTTTTCTTTTGAAAAAAATCTCAGACTCTAAAGGAGTTCTAAAAGGCTGACTCTTCACACATAGTGCTCTTGAAGTAATCAAAGAAACAATATGTTTATTTTTTAGGTGACTAGATAGATGTTCATGTAAAAATTTCAAGTAGTTCCAACCCTATGAATTCTAAATTCTTGGGATTATTTATTACTTTGGCTCCTTTCATTAAAATTTACTAAGTTTTATTATAATCATTATCAGGATTTTTCCAGGGGGACCTGAGACCTGTAAACATCTCACAATCATGCTTAAATGCTTCATGAATGGATTATGTAAAAACTTGTAGAAGAATCAGTTTTTCTTGAAATTTTTCTAGGGGGAAAGGCTATGAAGAAAGAATTTTATCAAGTGCTAAGAGAGAATACATATTCAGACCTTCTCTGTACATAAAAGGTTTGCTCTGAAATCTTAAGAAATCATCAAAAAAAAGGACATTCAGATGTGTTGTTATTTAAAGATTTTGTAGGAAAATCATAAATGTCTCATTTCTGTAGCACTTAAGTTTTGCCCTCCAAAAAGACCAAACAGATTTGTTACAGAGAGTCACACAGCAATTTGTGAATCTTTGAACATATCTGTTTAATGGAGAAAATAGTAGAACATTCATGGATGTACAATGGTGCTATCTATTAAATCAATGGATTTTACAAAGTAGGCACAGGAACCTTTCTGGTTTCAGCTCATAGAGGTCAAGGTCTCCACCACAATTCTGACATAGAACCTAATATACAAAGAGAAGCTTTCACAGCTTGCTTCAGTGTGGCTTCCTGGTCTACCAAGCAGCCTCTGCTACCAGGTTCATAGCCCACATCAGATCTGAAGGGCACAGATGCAGGTCTACTTGGAGTCTAATGGATAGTGTGTCCTCTCTTGTGAGAGAAGGGGAATGTTGGTCAACCTGTCAAAAAATTTCTTCCCAGATTTGAAAGACAAAGATTTTCCTCCTGAACAGAATATATGTCAATTACAGAATATATCAGGACTGCATCTCAGTCCTCTAAGCCCGCTGGTTAGTTTTCAATTTCCTACCTTTAAAAAAGATAGAATAGGAGAAGAAAGAGGAGAACTGGCTCTAAAACTGTCAAGAGAGTGTAAAAAAACCTCAAAATCACAGTATAGTTTTTCTTTTTTTTTTTAAATTAGGAAACATATGACACTGTGTAAAGAGGTCTTATGTACAATTACTCGCTCTCCTTATCTCTAGTAGGAGTACTATTTTGCAATAAGAGAAACTCAAGTATTCAGGGACAAACAGATTCAAGGTCACATAGCATTGGATGTACTATTACTTTTCTGTATCACCCCCCCCCCACCTTTCTGGAATTCAAATTCTATATACATCAGGCAGTTCGATGTTATTTCACAGCTCACAGATGCTCTGTTTATTTTTTTTCCCCAGCTTTTTAATTTCATTTTGGATAGATTCTACTGCTTTGTCTTCAAGTTCACTGATCATATCTTCTGCAGTGTCTAATTTCTTAATTTGATTGAGTATATCTTTGCATCTTAGATATTTATTTTTCCATGTCTATGATATTGATCTGGGTCTTATATCTTCCATTTACATCCTATCATTCTCATACTTTCCCCTAATTTTTGAAACCATGGAGTATATTTATGGAGTATATTTATAATAGCTGTTTTAACACTCTTGTGTATTAAGTCTATCATCTGTGTCACTTTGGGTATGTTTCTGTTGATATATCCCCTAGTTATATGTCTTTTATTTGATTTGCACCTAGTAATTTTTATTCGATGCCAGATGTTGTTAATTTTATAACAATGAGTGAAGCTTCATGAGGTTGGAAAAGGTGTAGTCCTTTAAAAATTATTATGCTTTGTTCTGGAATGCAGTTAAGTCACTTGGGAATGGCTTGATCCTTTTGAGGCTTGCTGTAGAATTTGCCACTATTTTGTGGATTTGGAACAACTTTCAGTCTGAAGATCATTTGGCCCACTCCTGAGGCAATACGCTTCCAAGGACTCTACCAAATGCCCAGGTATAGGAGATCTTTCCTCTCTTTTCTCTCATCTAGAAAATGAACTATTCCAGGCTATGTATGAGCTTTAGCAATTTTTCCATCCGCTTCTTTCCAGTGTTTCTTTCTTTAATCTTAGCAGTTTTCTTACACAAATGCATAGATCAGAACTCAATCAAAGACTCAAGGGAAACTTGGCAGTTCTCAGAAACTCTTTCCCTCTGTGCAGTTTCCTCCTCTCTGTTACTTTACTAGGAAAGCAAAACTAAACTCTGAACTCTGCTTCCTCAACTCAGGGAGCTATTCAGGCGATATGTAGGTTCTGTCTCCCTGTGCTGTGACCTGGGAATTCTCTCCAGGCAGTGAGCTGGGGCATTCATAGGGATTGCCTCATATATTTCTCTTGTCTAGGGATTATCCTCTATGGTACCTGTTGTGTGTCACCTAAAAAGGTTATTTCATATATTTTGTCTAGCTTTGTATTAGTTTAACGGGAGAGGGAAAATTTGGTTCTTGTTACTCCATAATGGCTGGAAATGGAAGTCTTTAGTGATATTATTTCTATTATAAAATGAGAAAATATTTATTTAAGAAAATGTGGAAATTACTTATGCATATGTAAATTAGGACAAAATGCCCACTGATCATTCACTAAACACATGAAATTTTGGTATATTTCATTCAGGTATTGTGTTTCCTATGACTAGCTGGCTTTATTTTAAAAAAAAAAAGCAACAGATAAATATGGCATTTAAAATACAACTTTAATACTTATTTTTTAGTTTAGCATTATTTCATAATCATTTACCTATGCTCTTTCTTAGAATCATTTATAAAGCCTGGACAAGATCCCAACATGTAGACATGTACACTATAGATTATTTAACCTTCTCTCTGCAGATGGGCATTTAGCTGGTTTCCAGTTTTTGTTATTATAAATAATATTTTTATACAGATATTTTTGTTTAAATTTGAATGATTTACTTAGGCAACATTGGAATTACTGGATATAAGTATTTTGAGGGACACAATTCATTTTTTCAAGTTGGTTTCCAAAGAACTGTATCATTTAAAATATTCACCACTCAGTACAATTATGAAGTACTTACTCTGTGCCACTCATTGTGCAAGGTTCTGGTGATTTAAGGTGAACAAGACCCCAACTTTGAGTTCTAGATGCTTACAGGCTAGCTGTGGAGACCAATATGTTAATAGATAAGTGCTGCAAAGCATTATGGGGGTTCTGTATGCACATGAACAGGTTGCAATGAGTTGCTTTGGACAGAGAAATGTGTCTACTTTATTACCTTACAGAGGCTGATGTAAAGTAAGCATTTAATAAATAGTTGTTAGAAAGGAAGAAAGAAAGAAAGGAGAAAGGGAGAAAGTTAAAGAAGTGAATGTTATTTCCATTTAGGGACTTGTTCAGAAAAAGTGTCTTAGAGAAACCTGTGATTTGTAGTTAGTGTATCACCAATTCATTCACACATTCATTTAATAAATATTTTTTGGCAGTGTGCCAGGGACTGTGCTAAGTGCTAAGGATATCGTTGCTACTGTTCCTGTGGAATTTGCTGCCTGGCATGGAAGACAGTAAACAAGCAATTAAAATAATGGAGGACATAGGGTAGTCCAAGAATATATAATAGGAATGAGTCACTTAATCTAGGGGTCAGTGGAGACTTGTGACAGTTAAGGCATGACTTCAAGTGTAAGTAAAAGTTAGAAAAAAGGAGAAAGAGAAAAAGAGTTCCAGGTAGAGGCAGTCATATCATTCATCTACATGCAAATAAATGCTTTTCTAATGTTTGATGTGGTTTAAAGACAGTTTATTTGCTTAGATATTTTCACACTCCTCCTCCCATCAATGTGGTTTATATGGTTCTTAATTTTCTAAACCGTTTCTTTTATGAATAGTACGAAGGTAACTTCACCTGAGATCCTGTCCATATTCAAATTTAATGGGATCTTACTCCCAAGGGTTTTAATTGTGTTGCTTTAATACCATCCTGTGTGGTAAGCAATGTTGTGTCCTTTCTATAGCAGAGGAAACTGAGCCATAAGCCACAATGTGCAGGTAGACATCAAAGAGCCAGTCAGCCCAGGTCACGTGTCCTTCAGCCTGCCTGACTCCATCGTGGGACAATCCCAATAAATCCACATTGCTGATTGAGATGACCACCAAAAAAGTATACATAGAATTTATATATATGGATGTAAACTCTATCTTTCTGGTTATTTAGAGATCACCTATGAACCAATGCTGTGGACAAGGGCCTAGAGGGTTTTTTTGTTTGTTTTTTTTTTTTGCTGTACGCGGGCCTCTCACTGCTGTGGCTTCTCCCGTTGCGGAGCACAGGCTCCGGACGCGCAGGCTCAGCGGCCATGGCTCACGGGCCCAGCCGCTCCGCGGCATGTGGGATCCTCCCATACCGGGGCACGAACCCGTGTCCCCTGCATCGGCAGGCGGACTCTCAACCACTGCGCCACCAGGGAAGCCCTAGAGTTTTTTTTTTTAATTGCACATTATTCTTTAAAATAATGTCTTCATTCATCTGGAACTGAGATGAAATGAGGTGTTCTAGAGAAGTGTATTTCCATTTTACTGAAATTGACCTCTTCTAGGCACAACACTTTTCACAAATGCAAATGTTTGTGAACATAAATAATTTTAAAATAAATTGCACACTCTCAGAATTCTTAAACAGTGTTTCTAACCTCCATTTAACCTGATAACTCAGTCCATGAGCATTGACTGTTTTCTCTCATTTGTTTGTCACTATTAATTTGTCTATGTATCTGGCTCTATGCTAGGAATTGGGAATAAATTAATCAAAATCCCTAACAGATAGAAATTGTAAGCTTAGAAGGAAAAAAACTTACTGAACAACTAAGCTTAATACGTCCAATAATTATGCTGTGTTGAGGGAATTTGATGCAGCGGCTGTTCCATGTGAGTTCAGGAAGACGTCACAGATAAGACGATGAAAGTGGACCTTGATGGTAGGGGAGGAAGGTGGTGTTGGTGACGGTGTGGTGGTGGATGGCTGGAGGATATTTCTCGGGTTGAAAGGAGGAGGAAGAGCTTCACAGCCCATGAAGTGGCATGAAGAAAGCATAAGGTACATTTAGAGAACTGGAAATGGGCCAGGGCATGAGCAGTGCAGTGGGACATGGCAGACATGGCTGTGGACGGGCAAACTGGGGTCAGCTCACCAAGGGCTTTGGGTGCCGTACCCAGGAGGGACAGCTGAGGTTTCTAACAGGGAGTGGTGTGATCTGCATTGGTTTTGATAAAGATTACTCAGGGGAAACCTGAAAAATGATGAATGGGATGGTGGGCAGACTAGAAACAGAGAAGTCAGGCATCTGTTAAAACAACGCAGGGGGATAGGTGGTCCAGGGAGGAGAGGAGGAGGAGCTCAGTTATAGGTAACAATTCAAATAAGGTAGTAAATTATGGTTGAGAGGCAGATCTGAGCTGGGATGGAGGCCTTGCCCCTTACTGGCTGAAGGACTCCACTTCTCTGTGTTTCCATTTCCTTGTGTGTGAAATGGTGATCTGAATACCTCACAGGATGGCTGTGGAAGTAAATGAGATAATAAATTAAGTACCTAACACTGAGCAGGCAGTTTGCAATTTAAGGATCTTTTCCTTGTCCTAAGAGACCCAAGGCATGAGAGCATCCATTTTAACACATTGGGTGGGTTTGGGGGGTCTTCTCTCGCTGTTAACTGTGTCTTTTTAGATGCCTTTGTTCAATAAATTTGCATTGAGCGTCTACTACATTCTAGGCAATGTCACTAGGCCTGGCCCTGTGGCTCCAGGATCCCCTGAGAATTGAGGACTTCTGTTTGCTGTGGGCTCAGAAATCAGAGGGCTCATCGTTTTGTTTGTGTAAATGAATGTGTGAGTGAACATAAAGTAAGTGAGGGCCTCAAGGCCTGTCCTATTGTGTAATCACATAGAGAGACTTTGTGCTTGGCTTTGGGACTTTATGCTGCTCAGAGCATTTTCCCCTGGACCGCTGTGTTCTCACACGTCTTTCAACTTACCAGAGGACCCCGTAGACATGGGAGACCTTGCTTCTGCACAGATGGTGGGACCATGCTGGGAGCACTGCTGAACACAGCGGAGGCCAGTGGCTCACCCTGCACCGTAATCCTAAGAAGAATGTCCTGCAAGCAGAAGGTATTGGGAACTAGATTGTTAGCCAAAGAGCTGTGGAATCCACTCTTGGAGATGCCTGGAATAAGAGACGTTCTCCCAGGCTGGCTTACATACTGTAGCCATTTGTCATAAGAGAGAGGGATGGCCCACCCAATTCCCCTGCCCCTGCCCCCCTGTGAGTCCACGCCGTCTTGCGCCTTTGTGGGGAGATTGTAGCACGCATCTCCACAACGCATTACATCATCTCCCAAAGGCAAGGGCCACTCGTCAGTTTTTGCTGGCTAAGACCTCAGGGCAGGACTTGGTGTTCTTGATATAGAACATCTGTCTGGGGAGGCACAGTTGGGAAAGAATGAGGGATTTTCTGGGAGCCCGACTGGCTCACTGAGCAAAGGCCAGGAGGCATTTGGTGAAGTAGTGAGAAGGCTGTGATATGTAAACATGATGTGGGTGTGTTTCTCAGGAGTGATTGGGAGTCTACAGAAAGGGATCACAGGCCTCCCTTCTCCTCAGGCACAGAGAGCAAGAAGGAGCTTTGTAACACATGTATGTTTATTTGTTTGATTCAGTGGATAAAGAGATATATATCTTACCCTGGAGATATGAATCAGTATACATGGATATCATC
This sequence comes from Delphinapterus leucas, assembly GCF_059928025.1. NCBI lineage: Eukaryota > Metazoa > Chordata > Mammalia > Artiodactyla > Monodontidae > Delphinapterus > Delphinapterus leucas. The sequence continues at coordinate 39,052,548 of NC_143142.1, read as the reverse complement.
TTTTTCCCTTCACAGTTGCTATTTGTACAAAATCACTCTTTTTGTAGATAGTTCCCTCCCATCAAATGCCCCAATGTCCTGAATTCAGTTTATCTATGGAATATTTTCCCAAATACGCTGATAGCAACACAAAAAGTAAATAAGCCCCCTTTTGGCTATCTGTATTTCTGTGGAGATGGAGGAGTTGTATAACAGAGTACTATTCTCTAAAAGCAAAAAAAAAAAAAAAAAAAAGGACATAGTATGAAACAGTATATTCCAACTAACCTGGCTAATGATTTTGACAGAAGCTTGTAGGAAACAAGTCAGAGGATAAGAGCTAGAACTCAGAGGAAAAGGTTAATAAAGAACTTACTTGGGACTTCTCCGGTGGTCCAGCGGTAAAGAATCCTCCTTGCAATGCAGGAGACATGGGTTCGATCCTTGGTCAGGGAAATAAGATCCCACATGCCACAGGGGAAGTAAGCCCATGTGCCACAACTACTGAGTTCGTACGTCTCAACTAGAGCCTGCATGCCACAAACTACAGAGCCCAAGCGCTCTGTAACCTGCACACCACAACTATAGACCCACACTCCCTGGAGCTGCGTGCCACAACTAGAGAAGAGAAAACCTGCTGCCACAACTAGAGAGAAGCCCACGCACCACAACAAAGAGCCCATGTCCTGCAACGAAAGATCCTGCATACCTCAACAAAGATCCCACGTTCCGCAACTAAGACCTTATGTGGCGAAAAATAATAATAATAAAGTAAATAAATAAATAATAAATCTTAAAAAAAGAAAACTAACACATTATTATTAAAAAAAACTTAAATGGCCATTTATCAGAAATTCTGTCCATTAGAGTTGGAAAATCTCTGACTGTTGGTGCTCACTGGCTGGGAAAAGAGAATGGAGAGTACAAGGAAGGCAGTTGGAAAAGGTTCTTCTTCCCTCCCAGGACCTCCTGAGATAAGAGATAGAACTTATTTGAAGGTACAGTGGATTTTTTTCCCTTAAGCTCCCCAACTACAAGGTAGACGTGAAAAGTATATATGCTGCCTCTATATGCACAAAAGTGCATGTGAAGGGTGTGGTCACTCTAGGTGTCTCAGGACAGCTGACCACACCTAATCATCTTTCAAGAAGTGATTCAGATGAAAGCCCTTCTTCTGACTCCTCTCCTTGGCACCCACACCAGGTAGAATCTATCCCTTTGTGTCCCCACTTTACTCCATATATTCACACAACTTTTATCCCACCTATAATTCTGACTCCCATGTAATTCTGGTCAGGGATTGTCTGAGTTCTTTGTGTAACCATGCATCTAACACAGACCCTGCTACATAATCAAGGATGCAAGTTGAATAAATTAATTTATGTATATGCAATATACTCTCTCCATTTATACATTCATATACCAATAGAAAAGTATATCATATGTTAGAGATGTAAGGAAACATAAGTGGTACATGAGATATGTTTGTGCTTATGTTTTGAAAATAGAATCAAAGACATACTTTAAATCATTGTTTCTCAAGAAAATATTATGATTCAACTAATATGGAATAGGTGTTTTATTTTGACACTCTCCCGATGATTCAAATATGCTGCCAGGATTACAGATCACTGATTTAAGAGGAGAAAGGTTTATTTTGGGAAAGTCAAATTTATCCATTTTTTTCTTTTATGTTTAGAGATTTCTATATCTCAAAATATCTGCCTGCACCAAAGCTGTAAAGATTTCCTCCTGTTATTTTTTTTCCTAGAAGTTTTATAGTTTGGCGTTTACATTTAGGTCTATGATCCATTTCAAATTAATTTTTCTATATGATGTGAGGTTGGGGCCCATGCTCATTTACATACAATGATTTACATTCAATCAGTTCCGTCCACTTGAAGTGTACAGTGGGTTTTGACAAACTTATATACCCACGTAACCACCACCACCACAATCAAGATGCAGAACATTTCCATCAATATTCTCTCTTTCCATTGAATTACACAGGCACCTTTTTCAGAAGTCAATTGACCATATATGTGGATCCACTTTTGGACATACTATTATGTTCCATTAATCTATGTGTCCATTTTAGCACTAATGGTACATTGTCTTGATTATATGAGTTTTACAGTAAGACTTGAAATCGGTCTTCAGATATTGTTGGGTTTTTTCCAAAATTGTTTTGGCTATTCTGTTTCTTTGAATTTCTGTATACATTTTATTTGATTTTTAAATTTAGTTATTTGTTTATTTATTTTTGGCTGCATTGGGTCTTCGTTGCTGCGTGCGGGCTTTCTCTAGTTGCCTCGAGCAGGGGTTACTCTTCATTGTGGTGTGTGGGCTTCTCACTGCAGCGGCTTCTCTTGTTGCGGAGCATGGGATCTAGGTTGGCGGGCTTCAGCAGTAGTGGCTTGCAGGCTCTAGAGCGCAGGCTCAGTAGTTATGGCACACGGGCTTAGTTGCTCTGCGGCATGTGGGATCTTCCCGGACCAGGGCTCGAACCCGTGTCCCCTACATTAGCAGGCAGATTCTTAACCACTGCGCCACCAAGGAAGTCCCTGTATACATTTTAGAATCAGCTTGTATTATGGTTGGGGTTGCACTGAATTTATGAATCAAGTTCAGAAGAATTGATATTTTAACAATATTAAGTCTTCTTATCCATGAACATGATATATTTCTTCATTTATTTAGGTCTTCTTTAATTTATCTAAGTAACATTTGGTAGTTTTCAGTGTAAAAGTCTTCCCTGCCTTTCATTAAGTTTATTCTTAAGCATTTTATGGGTTTTTTTGGTACTATTATAAATGAAATTGACATGTTTTAAATAAACTTTTTAGTTTGAGATAATTGCAAATTCACATGCAACAGTAAGAAATAATACAGAGAGATCCCATGTACCCTTTACCTAAGTTTCTCTTAATGGTAACATCTTGGAAAACTATAGTACAACATTACAATCAGGATATTGACATAGATTCAGTCAAGATACAGAAGATGTCACCAAAGGATCCTTCAGGTTGCCCTTTTATAGCTGTACTGATTTCTCTTCTGTCTTTATCCACTCCTTAACCCCTGGCAGTAATTAATCTGTTCCCCATTTCTATAACTTTGTTATTTTAGGAATGTTATATAAATGGAAAATTAAGTATGTAACTTTGGGGATTGGCTTTTTTTCACTCAGCATAATGCTTTAGAGATTCATTCAGGTTGTTGTATCAATAGTTTGTTCCTTTCATTACTGAGAAACATTCCATGGTATGAATTTAATGGTTTGTTTAACAATTCACTCATTGAGGAACATCTGGGTTATTTCCAATTTGGGGCTATTACAAATAAAGCTGCTATAAACATTCATGTACAGGTTTTTGTGTGGACATAAGCCTTTATTTCTCTGGGATAAATGCTCAGGAGTGGAATTGCTGGGTTGTATGTTTCAGTTTTGTTTTTTTTTTAAACTGTCAATCTATTTTCCAGAGTGACCATTTTACATTTCCACCAGAAATGAATGAGTGATCCCCATTCTCTGCATTCTCACCAGCATTTGGTGTTTCACTTTTTAAACATTTTTATCCATTCTGATATGTGTATTAGTGATATCTCATTATAGTTTAATTTGCAGTTCTCTGTTGGCAAATGATGCCATCTGTATATCCTTTTCTGTGAAATGTCTCTTCATAGTTTTTGCCCATTTTCTACTTGGATTTGTTTGATTTTTTTAACTGCTGAGTTTTGAGAATTTAAAAATATTTTCTAAATACTAGTCTTTTGTCAGATATGTGGTTTGCAAATTTTTTCTTCCAGTCTGTCACTTGTCTTTTCATCCTCTGAAGAGAGTCTTTCACAGAGCAAAATTTTTATATTTTGATATGATCTAACTTAATTTTTCTTTTATGGATCATATTTTTGGCGTTGAGTCTAAGAACTCTGCCTAGCCCTAGATCCCCAAGAGCTTCTCCTATTTTTTTCCTGAGTTGGTAGATTTATGTTTTGCTTTTAAGCCTGTGATTGAGATTGTGTTAATTTTCTGTCTAAGGTGAAGACTTAGGTCAAAGTTAATTTTTTTGCCTATGTCCAATTGTTCCAGCACCATTTATTGAAAAGCTATCTTTCCTCCATTGAATTGCTTTTGTACCTTTGTCAAAAATCAGTTGGGTACATTTGTGGGGATTAATTTGGGGGTTCTCTGTTCTGTCCCATTGATCTATGTGTCCATTCATCCACCGATACCATAGTCTTTATTAGTATAACTATATAATAAGTCTTGAAATATAGTGGACTGAATTCTCCCACTTTATTCTTCTTTTCAAAATTATTTTAGCTCTTCTAATTCCTTTGCCCTCAATATAAATTTTATGATTTTAGGTCTTACATTGAAGTCTTTAATCCATTTTGAGTTAACTTTTGTATATAGTTAAGATAGTGATCTAGCTTCATTCTTTTGCATGTGGCTGTACAGTTTCCCTGACACTATTTATTGAAGAAATTATTCTTTTCCCCATTTTATGGTCTTTGCTCCTTTGTCATAAATTACTTGGTCATATGTATGTGGGTTTATTTCTGAGCTGTCAATTCTGTTCCATTGATCTGTGTGTCTGTTTCTGTGCCAGTACCATACTGTTTTGATTACTGTAGCTTTATAGTATATTTGGAAATCAGGGAGCCTGATACCTACAGCTTTATTCTTCTTTCTCAAGGGTATTTTGGCTATTTGGGATCTTTGGTGGTTCCATACAAATTTTAAAATTATTTGTTCTAGTTCTGTGACATATGCCATTGGAATTATGATAGAAATTGCATTGAATCTGAAGATTGCTTTGTGGAATACGAAAATTATAATAATATTAATTCTTCCAATCCATGAACATGGAATATCTTTCTATTTATTTCTGTCTTCTTTGATTTCTTTCCTTAATGTCTTATGGTTTTCTCTGTAAGGTCTTTCCTCTCATTGATTAATTTTATTCCTAGGTATTTTATTCTTTTTGATGCAATTGTAAATGGGATTTTTTTGTTAATTTCTCTGATAGTTTGTTATTAGTGTATAGAAATGCCACAGATTTCTGTATATTTATTTTGTATCCTGTGACTTTACTGAATTTATTAGTTCTATTCTTTTTTTTCTCTTTTTTTTTTTTTTGGCGGTATGTGGGCCTCTCACTGTTGTGGCCTCTCCCATTGTGGAACACAGGCTCTGGATGTGCAGGCTCAGCGGCCATGGCTCGCGGGCCCAGCCACTCCGCGGTACGTGGAATCTTCCTGGACCGGGGCATGAACCCGCGTCCCCTGCATCGGTAGGCGGACTCTCAACCACTGTGCCACCAGGGGAGCCCTAATTATTAGTTCTATTCTTATAAATTTTGAAGTCAGGGCTTAGATGATTGATTTGAGACCTATCCTCTTTTATAATCATGTATTTAGTGCTATAAATTTCACTCTCGGCACTGCTTTAGGAGTGTCCCACAAATTTTATCATGTTGTATTTTTGTTTTCATTCAATTGAAAGTATTTTTTAATTTATCTTGAAACTTCCTCTTTGATCCATGGATTATTTAGTGTTATTTATATTAGCGTTTTTTAATTCCCAAGTGTTTGGACATTTTCCTGTTATCTTTCTGTTATTAATTAATAGCTTGATTCCATTGTGGTCAGAGAACACAGTCTTTATAATTTCAACTCTTCTAAATTTTTTGAGTTTTGTTTTATGCCCAAGGAATCATCTGTCTGTTACTTAGGGACTTGAAAAGAATGTGTATTTTGCTGCTGGGTGGTATTCTATAAATGTCAATTAGATCCTGTTGTTTGATGGTGTTGTTGACTTCTTTTATATTCTTGCTAACTTTCTGTCTAGTTGTTCTATCAATTGTTGAGGGAGAAAGAAGTGTTAAAGTCCCCAACTATAACTGTGGACTTGTCTGTTTCTCCTTTCTGTTTTATTGGTTTTTGCTTCACATATTTTGCAGCTCTGTTGTTTGGTGCACACACACTTAGGATTGCTATGTCTTCTTGATGAACTGATTCTTTCATCCTTGCATAATGCCCCTCTCTATCTCTGGTAATGTTCTTTGTTCTGAAGTCTACTTTATCTGATAGTAATATAGCCACTTCTGCTTTCCTTTGATTAGCATTTGCATGGTTTATCTTATTTCACTTTCAACCCCACTGTATCATTATATTTAAAATGAGTTTCTTGTAGACAGCATACAGTTGGGTTACATTTTAAAATTTGCTACACAGTAATCAATACCTAATACAGTTGACATAATATCAGTGTTTCCACCTTCCAAACCTAAAATAAAGCCACATGACTCTGCAGAACAAGTAGGCGACTTTGGAGCATATGCTCAGTATGTGAACTTCACTACAGAACATCTACCAAATCCCACTGGATTCCTCTCTTAATAAAAGAGATACTTTCCCAAGGCCCCCTAAGACACATAATGAAAATATCTTAGGTGTAACCTAGTTATCATAATGTAGACGGCTGGTCCAAGGGATCACAAACTCAGAACTTCAAGGAAGTTCTCAATGTTAGACTTTAGAGAGTTGCGGGGAGGAGTGGAAAGCTGGATGCAGTCTCTGTCTATCTCAGTATTCTTCTTGCTCCGTATCTAAGTGTGGAGCCTTACTGCCTTTCAGGGAATCCTCATGTGAATGCTCCTTGGCTGATAAAAGTGTTCTATGTGGATCCCCTCCGCCTCTCTCAGTGCTCTCTTTTCTCTTCCCCTCTGCAGTCCCTGCCTCTCTTCTTATTCCTGGGGTAAGTTTGCCTTTTATTCTTATGCCATGTGTCTTCCCACAACTTCTTCTTGCCATGAAAATATTCAAGCTTTCAGCATGGAATATGAGCCATTTTGTAGAATAAAGACTTACCATACCTGAGAGGTTGGAAGAAAGGACACAGGTTATTTTCACTTCAGGTAGAAAGATATTGTAATTTTTCTGATTTTCCTTTTAAGTTTCCACTAAAAAAATCAGATATCCTGCATGAATCACTTTTGGAACTTATTATATTTTTAAAAGTGTGTCTTTCTCCTTCCTGAATTTTCATTCCACCATCCAGAAATTTTCTGCAGATTTAGCCTTGGGAAAGACCATGCCCAACCTAGCGTTGACTTTTCCCAATTCCTGTTTTGTTTCCTTTGTTGCAGAAGGTAGAGGCAACAGCAATTCCATTTCACTTAGCTTCACTCTCTGTATTTGGTACCTCCTCTTACCCTATGCTCTTTGATAAGTTTTGTTAAACCATGCTAGGTGTGCTTTGGCATTTCAGTCTACACAGTGGTTAAGTAACAATTAAAACTCCCATCTCCCGAAAAGGAGTTTTAATTGTCAAGAGGGGTATGAAACTGAGGACATGACATGAACTCCACCAACATGGAGCTGCTGCAGAGAGAGACTGAGTTTAAGAGACCCAGTGTGAGCCCTGAAAGAGACCTCAGAAAGCCACAGTTCTTGAATTTGTAGCCGAGAGCTTGAAGCCTTGCCTGCCCTGAAAATGCCCCATTTTGCTCATTATACCCACTGGGTGTAAGCTTTAAATGACTTGACAAATTTTTACAGTTCCAACCCTATTGAAGCTGCTGCCTGAGATGGAATTGTCCAGAGGCCCCAGAAGCAGGAGAGGCAGGGCAGCAACAGAGCAAGGCTGGGAGAGCTTCAAATTGACCTCCTGGCTCTGCTGCCCTCACAGCCCCTCAGCTTCGTGCTCTCAGCTTGCTGTCAGTCTCCTTCCCTGAATCTTGAACCACATGGCCTTCGACTTTGTCTCTCTAGAACTCTAGTGTCCCACACCTTGACCTGATTCCTCTTGTCTTCCCCAGAAATGGGACGTCCTCCTGGCTTGAACTCAACAAGCTATACTGGACCCATCTCAGGTGCTGGCCCATCACCCACTTCCCACCTGGAGAAGGGGTTCTGGACTCAATATGACATCCCTCCCAGGGATTTTGTGAGGCTAAAATGAGCTGAAAGGATGTTCTTAATGGTGGTGGGAGTGGTGGTAGAAGTAGTGGTTGTTTGTACTGAATAAAGAGTAACTGACCACCAACCTTCAGAGGGAAAAGCCTTGGGCTCTCTAAATTCATTAGCTCAGAACCAGATACAAATTCTTTCTCCAGGCTTGTACTACAGGAGACTAAATGTCCCAGGAAACCCAGCTCTAGCCACAGATCTGTGTCTATAGCTCTCTAGCAGTCATTAAAAATGTTTCTGCTTATTCGGCAAGGCACATTTACTGGGGATTAGGAGAACTCATAAAACATTGCACTCTATTCAGAGTCTTATTCAGATAAACCCTCTGAAGCTTTGAAGTATCCACTTGCCAAGGATTTTTCATTACCCCTTATCCCCTTGGCAGAGGGCGTGTGTGTGTGTGTGTGTGTACACATGCAATTTTTTTTTTTTGAGGTCTTAGTAGATCTAAAGATCAACCCATACCACAGAGGTGGATGGGGGAATATTTTTATTTTTGGATCATCAATACAGGATATCCAAATATCCCATTTGTAGTCCCATCCCTTTCCAAGAGCATGGCGTGCTGGGAAGGACACTGGGTTGGGACTTAGAGAATTGGCCTGTAATAGCAGCTCCACCACTAACTGGTTACATGACCTTGGGCAAGTCACTCCAAGCCCTAAATTCCTCATGTATAAAGTTAAGGAATAGACAGATGAGCTCTAGGCTTCCCTTCGAAAAGTTAAACCTCCACCTGTAACTGACTTGGTTTTTAGCTGAAGACTCAGTCACATGCAGTGTTTCCCTAACTCCCAGCGGCACCTGGGGGCTGCCTTTGGGGGATGATAGGGCATGAAAAGAAAATGACATATGATTCTTTTTCAACATGAGCCTTGGGATGTTATGCAGTCTTGTTTTTTGTGCTGTGGAGAGTGTGTGAGTAAGTGTGTATGTATCTGTGCTCCCAAGTGTACATGAACATGAACTCAGAAGACATTTTTTAGAACTGAGAGTATGTTTAGAGGTCACCAAATCCTGTGCTTTTCAAACTCTTTGTAAGCAGCAGTCCTTTCCTCAGTGAAACTTTATGCAGACTCTGAACATGTACAAAGGATAAGAATAGAGCTCTGGCTATGGAAGCCCAGGACCCCCTCTCTCTCTAGGTTCTTCTCCTCCCACCCACCTCCCACCTGGACCTCAGATGCTCTCTGTAGAACCCAGAGCTTTGGACGCCCAGCTGAATAGTTCACAGGGGGGCAAACTGAGGCTCAGGGAAGCAGGGACTCACTCAGGCTCATACACCACCTGGTGGAAAAGCTGGGGCTTTTGAATGTCTATCCAGGGATCTTTGAACACACCGTGTTATAATCACCGTTATCATAAATGATTAGGTACATAATTGCAAGTGTGCCAACACCCCGACAAAGAAGAACTCTCTGAGGATGGTGGGAGTTTTGAAACTCAGTGACAGTCAAAACAGCATCTGTGTTAAGATTCAGGAAGCTCTGGGCTTATTCTCCTCTGGCTCAATACACGGATGACTCTTCCTGTGAAGACAAATATGACCTTATTTCTAAAGTGCTTTTTAAACTGAGCTATCAAAAAAGTCTTGTTTAAAAATTCATTTCATGTATAATTAAAGAAAAGAAATGGTTCAAGAAGAGGCAAAGGGAAATTTTTTCACTTGCTCGTTCAGGAAAATGTTCATGGAACCACAGCACCACTAGCAGAGTAAGCTCACAAAAGCTCACAGAGAAATGTGAGGACTCCTCAGTATGGCCCTGAATGTTTCTGGGAAAATCTGTGTTGGTAATCATGATCGTATAGCTCCAGGGTCCAACTCTAGATTGCAAAATATTTCCCCTTTTGGACTTCAACTCGACCATAATTCAACAGTGTGACAAGTCAGTAGGCAGTGGACCTTGAACACGAGTGACAGGTATCTTGAGCTTGGCCAGAGCTGCCCAGGAAGCTTAGTGGCAGATCAAGTAATCATATCCTATGGCCTTCCTCTCTCTTGGGTTTGCATCGTGCAACCCAAGCATATTTCATACAAAATCCTGTTCCTATTTTTTTCTCTAAGTGGTATTTGGCAGCTTTTATCAGTTCCTAATATATCGTTCTGGTCACAAACAAACCTCCTCTGTCCACTTTATAAGCAAGCTGAGTTGCAGACTATTCGAGCTGGAATTGGCCTCAGAAGTCATCGAATCCAATCCTGTCATTTCCTAGCAAAGGAGTCAGAGATAGAGAGGGGGAAGTGACCTGACCAGAGTCACACAACAAGTCAGTAGCAGACCTGGGGCATGAGCACAGCTGCTGCCCCGATTTCAAGGACTTTTCCGTGATTCTGTGCCACTTTTTAAGTTAGCCACAATACAACAAGGTGAGGTCTTTTCTACCTGCGTCACTGGTGTGGTATTTGCAGTCTGATCACAGAGATGTATTGAGGACCTCGGGAAACCCCTCAATAGGCTGGCAGTCTGGAGAGGAAGACAGATATTGAACAAACAATAGCAAACGATTAGGTACATAGTTGCAAGTGTGCAGATACCTCTGTGAAGAAGGACCAGCTGCTCTGGGGGTGTTGCCTCTGGGGCTGATAGGGTCGAATCTGATTGGTTGGTCCTGTGACTTAGCAGTTGAGGATGTTGAATCTTACCTTTGGTTATCTCCCAAAGGTGGCTTCTGTAATGTGTGCGTTGCTTAAGCCGCTTGATTCTGCTCCTCTTTGTTTCTTCTGCCTGACGAGTCTACCTCCAGGAAGACGGGTACTGCGAAAAGAACTAAGATCTGTACAAACGACCTTACTCTGTCACATAGCTGCACATGGAGTAGTAAAGCGGACACCGGAATTATCCGTGAGTCCTGTGTGTTTGTGGTTTTCCCAGGACAGGGCATGTCGGATACTGGAACCCTGGTATCCCAGTAATACAGTTCAAAAATTGCTTACATTTATATTGAAACTAAAGCAGTGATTTCAAATTGAACACCAACCTAAATTTTGAATAGTAACTCTCCTCCTCTTCAACCCCGACCAACATTTTAGTATATAAAATGTATATAGAAACTATAACTTTAGTATATAGAAACTATAATTTCTGCAAATGCAGCCTCTGCAAAGTTAGAAGTCCTACCATGAATTTTTCTGGAAAATAAGCTGTCATGCCTAAATTCCTTGTCATTCCAGAAATATATAAAGAAGCTACAGTTAAAGGAAATTCCTACACACTGGGCTTCACATTGAAGGGTTAAGCTCAGAACATTTTTCTAAATCAAGAAGGTTTGAGCTTAGGGTCTGGATTAGCACCTGGAGTTGCTCTCAGCTTGATCCACCCTCCTCTGTGTCTCTTCCCAGCTCGCTTTCCATCCTGGGATTCTTCCCTTCCTCCTTCTTTTCCATCGTGTTCATGTGGTTTCCCTGAACGCTTTCCTCATTTTTCCTTAGTGCCCAAGTTTGTTCACATTTTCTTCTTCCCCAATAACTCCCTCCTGGTTTTCCTGGCTTTCTCTAAGCCCTGCATCTTCATGGGTGGCCCTATTGCCTCTCCTTCCACTTGCCAGTGTTTTCCTCCCCTCTCTTCCCCCTCCCCTAATTGTAAGAGCTACACAAAAGCTGGAACCAGTCAGTAGAAGGGGAAAGAGCGAAGCTGCTTGTCCCGGCGTTTCCTTCCCCTGGCTGGGTAAGTACCTCAGGGAAAGGGCGCTGGGCTTGCCTGGTAGAGGACAATGTGTCCAAAGCAAGTTGGCTTTGAGTCAGCGCTCTCTCTCAGTTGAGAAATTGGGCCAAGTCTGGCCAAAGGCCCATTCAAAGTCCAGTTCTGGAATACGTGTCTATTCTTTCTCTCCATCTACTTTCCCCAGAGAGCCCAGGAGGCCAGACAAGCTGTTCCCACAACGGGACCTCATCAGGGTAGCTTGACATCACTTTTCCTCTCCAGGAAAAGAACTAGAGTTGAACTTTCCTTTAAACAGATCCAATATAGATTTAGAATTAGAGAATAATATCTCTTTTTACAAAAAGTTTTATCATGGAAGTGTTTTCAGTAGAACACGGCTATGTTACACTTAAGACATGGTTCAATTTATAAATGCTTCTAAGCTACTTTCAGCAATATGTTCATTGCATAAAGTAAGACAAACTATAAAGGCGAATCATCATCCAGCCAGGAGAAGACAAACAACCTGGCCTGATCACTTTGCTCTTGTCCTAAACTTCTACCTCATACTGTCTTCGTCTCTTTCTGCTATCTTTTCCTGTTCTTCCCACATGTCTGAGGTGGAACCACAAAATGTTACCAATGCACTGGAATGTAGAAAAATAAGCATTCAATACGTATTATAAAAATCACCTGACTTGAATTATACATCCAAATGAATATTGTCCCCTAAAGTAGTCACACTTTATCGCTATGATGCTGCTATACTTAAAACCCCATTTTGGAATTTATCTCTTTGAATTGCTTTGGAATTACATCCAGATCCAGTTTATGAGCCAAAATTATAGACTCATAGAGAGAGGCCTTAAAAGTCATCTGGTGCATCCCTTGATTTTATAAACAAAGAAACTGAGCCCGTAGAGTTTGTGCATTTGTTTTTTTCCTCCTACATCAAGAAGATGTTAACTCATTCTTTCTTAGAATAAATCCAAAAATGACTTCACTGCTCATCCATTAGTCATTTCATCAGCAAACTCAAATGTCTCCATTACGCCTGCAGACGTTACAGTATAAGAGTTACCGTCTGTTAAAGACAGACTGTGCCAATACCTGTACCAGTCACTTATCACAACAAAAACATACACCTGGGATATGTAATGTGCAGTTTATGGAGGAGGAACACGAACTTTGTGAATCAGAAGTGACTTGCTCAGTAAGAGGCGGCCGTGGTGGAACTTGGATCCAGGTCTCCTAGCCTTCAAAGCTTGTGCGCTTGTCACGATTCTATGGTGCACTAAGGAAAGCTGAGAAGTCCTTTGTTTTCAGAATGTTAGAAACTGTCAGACATTGTCATTATGAAAACTAAAAAAGCTTACAATTTTACACAAAGCATTTCCTGCAAACCGCACACATACTCACATATGCACACGCAGTTCACAAAAGTTTATAAAATGTTAGAGCTAGACAAGAAATTGAAGAGAAACCCTTATGTTTAAAGTAAAAAGAGGAATGGTTAGGGAGTTTGGGATTGACATGTACACACTGCTATATTTAAAATGGATAATCAACAAGGACCCACTGTATTGCACAGGGAACTCTGCTCAATATTATGAAACAACCTAAATGGGAAAAGAATTTGAAAAAGAATGGTTATATGTACAACTGAATCACTTTGCTGTGCACCTGAAACTAACACAACATTCTTAATCAACTCTACTCCCATATAAAATTAAAAGTTAAAAAAAAAAAGACTGAGGTCTAGAGAGATCTCAGACTTTGTCTGGAGTCCCATCAGTAGCAAGTCCAGGCCCGGAGCTTCCCCCATTGTGCCCCACTGAGGACTCTCAGCCCCACCCTTGCCCTCGGGGGCAACAACCTGGAGGTGTGGAGACTTCAGGACACCACCTCAACCAGTGTGTGTCATCGGCCCTTTCTGATAAATCATTCTCATGTGGTGGGAAAGTTTCTCCAAGACAACTCTTTTCAATAACACACCTAAATATTGCCTAACTTCTAAAGCTGGTAGTCCATGTCTAGATCTTCCCATCAGCATGAGTGGTGCACAAGAGAACTCACTCTGAGTACCTATCATTCTGGAAGATTTTTTTTTTTTAATCGCACAAAAGAAAACAGAAAAGAACACAAAGGGTCCTAAAAATATCACCTTTCTAGCCAGCTTCTTTTATTAATTAGGGCACTGAAGGAGGGAGCAGCTTGCCCAAGTCAAAGCAGTTAGTTAAGGGCTGATCCAAAGCCTGATGATAACTCTTTCCAACTCCCCGCTCACTCCTTTCTGCTCTGCCACTAAGTTGCTTCTCACGCCTCATGCATCTGAGCAGAAAGGGCCTTTACTGCCATGACTGGAATTCCTCTAGGCTGCTGTTAAAAATCAAGTCCACCCTGCAAGAGCAAAAAATTGCTGTCCTGTCAGAGTTGCAGATAAGATTTTGCCTTTTTGGGGTGTGAGCACAGCCAGAGCAGACCTAACATGGCCAAGCAGATGAAAGCCACATTTTAGGGACAGCCTGCATTATTTGCTATCATGACTCACATTGTATAAGAAGAGAATTTTGGTGGTCCAGAAGGACATCAAATTTCATCCACCAAGGTTTGCTATGGAGTTTCTCTTCTGCAAGCTTGAATCAATAATCTCCTGGTTGATATGCTATTTGTTGAAGTCAAGCTCTGTGTGTAGCCTGAGCAAGCCACCATGAGGAACAGTAAAGAAGAGGGTGGACCTCATGTGCCTTCAAGAGGCCTAGAGTGACTTGATTTTGTGTTATCTCCTCTTCCAACGGATAGCCAGCTGTCTGAGGGCCGGGACCATGCCTGAATCAACTGTGTGCCCATCACCTGGTATAGGATGTGTGGATGGGTCACAGTAAATATTCGCTGAGTAAGTAGATGGAATTGACTTATGAGATAAGAGATTGAACAAGTGGAAGAGCAATATGAGGAGCTTCAAGTCTTTCCTCTAAACATAATACTGACAACAAGTGCTATTAGAGGTCAGAAGAATGTGGGCAAAGATGCTTCTTGGAAGCGTAGGAACTAAACTGGGCTCAGAAAGATGGCTCAAGTGTGGTCAGTATTAGAAGAAAAGGTGGCTGTATTTCAGGCAGAGAAAAATAATGAGAGCAAATGAACATACATGGAAATTAATGGAGTGGTAGAGAAAGCTTGAACATCTCCATCTGGCTGTCCTAGGCAGTTTCCTTCAAATCAATGTGTTCAGAAATGAATGCTTCACATTTCCTTTCAAACCACTCCCTGCCCCCAGTCGGTAACCCTATAGTCTAAGCCAGAAACCTTGAGTTCATTTCTCTTTCCATCCCAACTAGTCAGTCATTAAGTTGAGATGTTTCTGCCTTACAAATCTCAGCTCTATTTCCTTCTCTCCATGTGAACATTCATGGCCTCAGCTCAAACTGTCAATCTGCCATACTTCTCTAACTGGAGTCTGTGCCTCCAGACTGGTCCTGCTCAATCATCCGTATGACAATATGCTTACCAAGACCCTTTCTCCTTCCAAAAATGTTGTAAAAGTCACTATACCATAAGAGATAGTGCATCATGGAAACATATGTGTATAGATATTCTTTATATAAATGTAGATATGTATGAACAGGCATACCTCATTTTGTTGCATTTCACTTTATTGCACTTCACAGATGCTATGCTTTTTACAAATTGAAAGTCTGTGGCAACTCAGCATCAAGGAAGTCTATCAGTGCCATTTCTGCAACAGCGTTCGCTCACTTTGTGTCTCTGTGTCACATTTTGGTAATTCTTGCAATATTTCAAACTTTTTCATTGTTACTATATTTGTTATGATGATCTGTGCTCGGCGATCTTTGATGTTACTGTTGTAATTGTTTAGGCATTTTTTAGCAGTAAAGTATCTTTAAATTAAAGTATGTACATTTTTAGACATAATGCTGTTGCACACTTAATAGACTATAGTATAGTATAAACATAACTTTTGTATGCACTGGGAAGCAGAAAATTAGTATGACTTGCTTTATTGTGATATTCACTTTATTGCTGTGGTCTGGAACCAAACCTGCAATATCTCTGAGGTATGCTTGTGTATCTATGTGTGTGTGCATGTACAAATATGTGTGTGTATGTATATATCAGGGGATCAGGGGAAATAGAAAATAAGAATGAATAAGACAAAGCCAAATAAAAATTTAGGACACAAATGTATGACTTAAAGTTCTACACGGGAGCTAGTATCTACTCCCATGGGTACTATACAAAGCACTACTATATGTTAAATGAAGTAGTTTTCTGTGTTTGTATATTTTGCTATAACAAGGGAACTAAGGATAATGTTCACTGAGAGCATTTTGAAAAATAATCAATTGACTCAAATTTTATTTCTTGGTCTTTGGCCGTTTAAATGATGATTTTGAAAGATTAAACTTATACTGTTGGTATCGTGTAGTGTGTGGACCAAAATTGCCTGTAATAAAGTTTTTTTAAAAAAATGCAATATTGATTCATATACTACACAATACCATATAGTATAGACTGGTTCATACACTAGAATGTTGGCTCTAATCTCCTAGTTGCCAATAAAAAGAAGAGAATACATTGAGTGATCTGATTTGCATTGTCAATAAGTTTCCTTAAAACTCATGCTCTCTGTTAAAGAGAAGCAAAACATTTTTTTAGCAATAAGCTATGAGAAGAATGTTTCTCTTGAGACCTCTTAAGGGAGACATTGCCTGATGTAGCGGACAAGACCTCAATAACATCCTTAGAGCAAACATGACAGTAAATTTCATATTAAAAATGCTATCTCTTTTACAAGCTGAGAACATAACACCAAAATACAATTTAAGATACAATTTTACAGTGGATTTAAACAATTCAGACCAACTCTGTTGCTCCAAGATGGACTTTCTTGACCCAGGGCCAGGGGAGGAGTGGGGGGTCCAGATTATTTGGAGGATTGTAGGAATGGCAAATGCTTTAGGAAACACTTTATAAATATTAGTTTGTACAATTGACTTCCTGTTAAAATTGGGGCTTATGCTAAAAGAAAAGAAAAAAAATTACTATATTCCACATAACCTAAGCTATTTTAAAATATTCACAGAAAAAAAAGACTAGGAAAAGATACACCAATATGTCAACAGTGGGACTCTAGGTTGCCAGTGTATATATAACTTTTTTCCTCATTGTTATTTATAGTTTTCTGTACATTTTAACAGGATTACTTTGGCTTCTGTGTTGAGAATAGAATGGAGGTTGGGAGGGGAGGAGAACAGAAGGGTGACCAGTCAGGAAACTTCTTATTGGCTCCATTTTCGGAAACAAGGGAAATGGATATGAAATAAATTTAAAAACAGCAACAACAAAATACCATATACTTGTAATCTCAGCAATTTTAAAATATGGATAGAAAAAAGACTGGAAGAATGTGTTCCCAAAAGTTGTTCATGTTTACCTCTGCAAAGAAGAGGTTATGTGTAATTTTTTTCCTATTATTGATTATGCTTTGGTACACTTTCCAAAGTTTCTACAATGTATATGTGTTAGTTTCATCATTCGAAAGAGTGAGAAAATCAATTTCCTCGGAAGACAATTCTGGCACTATTCTAACATAATAAGGGAGAATGATGCATCTAATACATACCATGTTACTCCTGAGGAGAAAAATAAAATCCATTTGGTGACTTCCCATTGCCTTTGGGATAAAAGACAGGTTCCCTAGCGTGAGTTATGAGGCCCTTTATGACCCTTGTCTGTTCTCCAACTCCTCACCTCTCGCTTTGGCCACACCAGACTCCCCGTGGCTCTTCAGGGCTTTCAGCCTTTACTCATGCTCTGTTCTTTTCGTACAGCACCCTCCTCTGCCTTTCTCCCTCCTCCTCTGGAAGCCAATCTTCCTCATGGAGCCAGTCCGTCATGACTCAGTTTCCAAGAGAACATCCCTTCCAAGAGAACGCTTGGTCCCCACAGGTTAGTTTCTATGCAGAGCACTTGTGTAGCCCCTGCCACGTTGAATTTAAATTCTGTCTACCTGTCTGTCTCCCCACAAGTGAACCATTTGTGTCATTCATCTTTGCTTATACTGGCAAGAGCATCGTTGGCTGTCACAGAGGTTTTCTGTAACCTTTCTCACACAGTAGATTCTAAGAGGATCAAACGATTCTTCCAGGTTCTTCCCAAGACAGCCTTTGTATCCTGTGAAAAGACAATGTCTGACTAATGATCAAAATCTTTTGTGATGAGAATGTGGTGGATCCTATGAGAGGTCTTTTCCTGATCCTACCACTGTCCTCCCATGTCCTTAGATACCGTATGTGAACTCATAAAATCCCGAAGCTCGTCCAACTCCTGCATTTGATTGAGAGACACTTAATGTCCAGAGGATTGGTTTGCCCTGGGCCCAGAGCTTGGGGGAGGGAGGGGCGGGGATGGGGTGGTGTCTTTTGTGTCCTTCAAGCCCAGTGCATCAGGACCAGGTAGGCAGTTCTGTATGACATTACATACAATCACGTTTTTAGTTGTTCTGAATACAGCTTTCAAATATTAGCTTTCCTCTTAGCATCAAGTCTCTTTGTCATCACTGAAGGACCAATTTCCAATTTTATCCAAGGTTTCCTCTGGTGGCAAAGCAAAGGAACACTCTGCTTTGTGTTCGCCAGATCCCATCCCCCCATCTTCCTGGGCCCACAGCTAGATTTCATCACCCAGGCTACCTTGCAGTTAGGTGTAGCCATGTGACTGAGTTCTGGCCAATGACATGGGAGTGGGCATGAAGAACATCACTTCCAAGCCTGGCGCATACAAACCTCCCATGGATGTCCCATCATTCTCTCTTCCTCCATCTTCCAGTGGGATGCCAACACCCAGGATAACTTGAGAAGTTACATGTTAAATACAGCAGAGCTTCCCTCAGCCCACGTACCTAAATGATAGCCAATTAGACTGTGTCCAGACAAGAAATAAACTCTTGTGTTAAGCCTCAGAAATTCTGATTCGTTAACAGTACTTAGAGCTACTTTAACTTTTATACTAAGACACATTTTCCGTGCCCTGAGTGATGAAAAGCACATAGCATGCAGTGTTTAACTTGACCTCTTTTTTTTTTTTTTGATAAGTAGAACATTATCTTTATTGGGAAGGAATTTTTTTTTAATTGGAGTATAGTTCCTTTACAATGTTGTGTTAGTTTCTGCTGTACAGCAAAGTGAATCAGCCACACGTATACATATATCCCCTCTTCCTTGGATCTCCTCCCCATTTAGGTCACCACAGAGCATTGAGTAGAGTTCCCTGTGCTATACAGTCTGTTCTCATTAGTTATCTGTTTTATATGTAGTATTGTATACATGTTAATCCCAATCTCCCAATCCATCCCACCTCCCCTTGCCCCCTGGTATCCATACGTTTGTTCTCTACAAACGTAACTTGACCTCTTTATGAAGCGGTTACCTTGGACGGTCACAGTTCCTCCAGGAGAGAGAATGGTAAATCTTCCTCAATGAAACATTTAATGTATGAATCTATAAGAAAAATTCATTGTTACTTGCTAGGTGTATGCACACTCTTGGCTGCAAAGATGTTTTTCTTCATTCTAGAACTGGAGTTGGCAACATTTTAAAAAATCCAGATAGTAAATACTTTTTACTTTGTGGGCCACATATAGTCTCTGTCACCTGTTCTTCTTTGTTTGATTTTTTAAAAAATTTTCTTTATTTTTATTTATTTATTTCTTTTTGGCTGCATCGGTTCTTAGTTGCAGGATGCGGGATCTTTTGTTGTGGCACGTGGGCTCCAGAGTGCATGGGCTCTGTAGTTTGCGGCGTGCGGGCTCTCTCTCATTGAGGCGCGTGAGCTCAGTAGTTGTGATGCCCGGGCTTAGTTGCCGCACAGCATGTGGGATCTTAGTTCTCTGACCGGGAATCGAACCCACATCCCCTGCGTTGGAAGGTGGATTCTTTACCACTGGACCGCCGGAGAAGTCCCTGTTTGATTTTTTTATTAACAATTATTTACAAAGATACATTTCTTTTCAAATTTGCAGTATGTTCATAATGTTTATAATAACATATTGGAAAAAAAAAAGATAACAGCCATTCTTATGTAAGCCTTACAAAAATAGGCTGCAAGCCAGATTTCGCCCAGAGGTCATGGTTTGCCAGCTCCTCACCAGGCTTGAATTAGACCAGTGGGTCTCAGCCAGGGATGATCTGAACCACGACAGGACATGTGGTAATATCTGAAGATACTTTTGATTGTCATGATTGGAAGGGGTACAGCTGGCATCCAGTGAATAGAGGCCAGGGATGGTGCTAAACATCTTATAATGCATAGGACAACTCCTGCCACAGAGAATATTCTGGTCCAAAATGTCAATAGTGCATAGGTTGAAAACCCTGGAGTAGAGGAATGAGTTCCCTCCTTTGTCAATAATGGGAAAGACTCTAGGGGCCTGCCACAGGGATCTGCAGAATCCCCTGGACCTGACCCAGCCCAGGGAAGCCCTGTCTGGAACAACACTGATCTTTGGTCAGACAGCAGGAAACCCAGGAATTGGTACCATCTGAGGACGGAATGGGCTCTGGGTTCCAGAAAGGTGGAATCCCCTGAAGGAGAGATACAAGTGAAGGTCACCATGGTATCATCAAATTATCTGCAATAGAGAAGAGACCTGTTTCTGGAATAAAAGCATCACTAGCCCAAATCATGGAGACTTGGTTGGAGGTGGTGACCAGGTTCTGCCCTGCCCTGGACTTTTTCCTCCTCTTTTTTTTTTTTTTTCAAGCTTTACTGAAATATAATAGAGGAAGGATAAATGATAAAGTTGCCTTTTACTTTTCTCTTTGTAAGAATGGAACTGAATGTTTAATGAGCTATTATTTTATGCTAGACACTCACCTTCAGGGATGGGGCTTTCAACCTGAGTATCTGAGCTTTCCACTTCACTCAGCGCCTTACACTCCATGGGGAGTCCATCTTTTTCCTCCATAAGAAGAATCCTGATATTGAAAAAAATCACTGAGCTTTGGTGATTAAGTTTTAGGACAGGCATTCAAAGATCTCTCAAATTCAATCACCAAAACTCCAAGGGAACTTGGTTGGAAGTTCTCTTCCGGACTGCTAAACCTTTCAGCTTTTGGTAGAGATAAGTGTGGAATACTTCAAAGGAACCATTCATTCATCTCCTAGAGCTGAATTAAGTACCTGTCAGTGCCAAGCAGGTTGGTATAGGGAATGCAGAAATTCAAACAAACAAACAAACAAAAGAATGCTCTGGTTCGGAAGGATAACAAATGAATCAACAATTACAAATCAGGGTGATGGGTGTAGGTAGCCATGACTTCAGCGCGCTACTGGAACCATAGAACAGGCTGAGGGGCGAGACGTGGGAGGAGGGGCTTGGGATTTTCCCAGAAGAAATGAAAGCTGAGCTGGACCCTTTGTTTTTCTCCCCTCTTCTTCTTTATTGATTTATTTATTTATCCTAGACTTCTCAATATGGATTCCTTCCTCAATCAAATTTGTACTTAACTGTAACTTCCCTCAAAGGAGTTCCTTATTAAAAGAAAGGAAGGGGGGAAGGGAGGAAGGGAGGGGGGAAGGAAGGAAGGGAGGGAGGGAACCCATGGCAGACTCTTGTCAGGTCTCTGCCTGTGTATCCTTGGCTCCCGCCATTCCCTTGCACATTGGCAGCACTGCACGCACCGGCACCTCTCTGCCTCAGAGCCTTTTCTGGCTAAGGGAGTCTGCTGAGTCTGCATGCGGAGCAAGGCTGGAAGTGCCTGGTAGCTGAGAGCCCCTGGAACAACCTCAGCCAATGGCAAAACGGAGTTGGTGGATCAATATCCCAGCTGCTAGATAGCCCCAGAAAGCTAGGGCTCTGGATGCATCCTGCACTGTTCCTCGGTGCCCACAGGAGTAACTGCCCTTCAGCACACCCACCCTGTCTTGGTTTCCCTCCCCACTCCCCTGCTGGTGCTCCCAAGACCACCTCCCAGATCACCTTCTCCCATTCAAATGCCAGTCTTGGGTTGGCTTCCAGCTGAAGACAAAGCATGTGCCAAGTAACACATAATTGCCTCATTCCTGGGGTTCAACCAGGGCGGGGGGGCACCCTTGGTAAGAGGGTTCCTGCGTCTACATAAAAGTTATTTTTGCTCTTCAAGAAAACTCATGCAGTTGCAAATGCCCTGATGAGTTAGGGGACTACCCTAAAACACAAGGTCACAGACAGGCTCTCTGAATCGTGTAAACTAACATTTTGTGGGTCTTATTCCTTTCACCATATCAAATGTCCCATTAAAAAAGAATTTTCTAATTGAAAATGCTGCATTGAAAATGAGGCTCTGTAGTGAATCACTCTTTAAATTTTTTTCACGATTAAGTTAATTTGTTGTAAAGGTGTGCTTTTTTGCAAGAATTTTTAGTAAAGTCTCGTAACTCGTAAATCTAATGTGTTTAATATAAGCCATTTGTTTAACAAGAGAAAAAAGACTGTATTTGATAGTCTGTAAATAAACTGCCCTAAAAATCCAAAAAACAAACAAGCAAAAAAAAAAAAGCAAGGTCACAGGGCTTCCCTGGTGGCACAGTGGTTAAGAGTCCGCCTGCCAATGCAGGGGACATGGGTTCAAGCCCTGGTCAGGGAAGATCCCACATGCTGCGGAGCAACTAAGCCCGTGCACCACAACTACTGAGCCTGCGCTCTAGAGTCCGCAAGCCACAACTACTGAAGCCCTCGCGCCTAGAGCGCGTGCTCCGCAACAAGAGAAGCCACCTCAGTGAGAAGCCTGCACACCCCAACGAAGCGTAGCCCCCATTCGCTGTAACTGGAGAAAGCCCACACCCAGCAATGAAGACCCAACGCAGACAAAAATAAATAAATAAATAAAAAATAAAATAAAAAACAAAAAAAACGAGGTCACAGACAGGGAAGTTCTTCTGGGGACCGTGGTGCCGGTGTGAGGGTCCAGGTAGCCTGTTGCCACTGCTCTACTGACTTTCACAGCTGGGGGCAGACTCAGAAGCTGTCCTTGAGACATGATTGACGTGATGAGGTGTCCCAGTTGGTCCTTCCTAATCCGGCATCATGGCATATAATTCAGACATGACCAGCAATGATGGGTCAAATCTACAAGTTCTGATGTCCCCACTGCAGACCAAAAACCATTTATAGATAGTTCTGGGATCCATGATATATTTGCGAGTGTGGACGTACATAACGTGTGTGTCTGTGTCTGGTGGGAGGCGTCTTTATGTATCTAACAATGTTTTAATTAAGCTGATGTTCAAATTAGCTTATGTCCTCAGAGGCTCCAGGAGATACAGCTTATGGAGTAGCAAATGATGGGCAAAAGACAGTCCACAACTAAAACGTCACATGGGATAAAGGCCAAAGCAGAGGTCCCACCCTGGGAGAGCTATGAACTGACTGCACCCCTTCTCATCTCCACCCCCTCAATCATTGCTGATGGGCAGAGGGAAACCATTTTCTGCCATCTGGTTTTTGCAAAAGTCAGGCAGTAAGCTCCCTGGGACAGGGATCTTATCTTGTGTAGTTCAAGAATGAGCACACGGCTGTGTACACTCAACAAGCCCTATTAGTACTGAATGCAATCATAAAAATAGCCCAAACGTGGATATTTGATAACGCCCCTGCGGTCAGCCTTAGTCATCGTGTCCGAAGGGCACTGGGCTCCCCAGGCCAGTGCCTTGTGTCTTACAGAAAAGCACCTTGGCTGATAAGGCAGCGGACTATTGTGAAAACCACACAGTAGTTCCCAGGATCCTGGAAAAACAGCAGTTCAATCACAACTTTTTTTTTTTCTTGGTGTTTGACTTTGGCACTGAGTTCTTTTCAATGAGAACTATGCCAAACATCTTGTCCAAACCCTTCTACTCAGCAAGTATGCGAACAAGCTCTCTGTAGCATGCCAGGGGCCGGTGGGGGGGGGCGGGGCGCGTTCTGGTGGGAGGCCGGGAGGTGCAGCACTCTTTCTCTGCAGGCAGCAGCCAGCTCCAGGGCATCTGGAAGCGGGACGCGGGCTGAGCAGCACCGAGTGTATAGCACAGTAAGGGCCTGCCCAGCTCAGGCATCTCTGCCTCCAGGGCCCCAGGCCAGGCCCGCTGGTGATTTTCAGGGTTGGCCGTCACTGGGGTTTCCTCCCCCAAGAAAAGCACACAGACGTTAGGGGAATGTCTCATTGTTGGGGCATCTGGAGCTGAATTCTCCTCCGGGACCAGCTATGAAATCGGTGGAGCCCAGCAGGAGAAAGTTCTTGGGACAAGGGTGTGCTTGCATGTAAATATACGAACGTGCAGGCGATCACGTGTTCACAGAGAGCCAGGATGGCCGTGGGATGGACCCAGCGGTCTGTGTCTGGAAGACCTTGCACACAGGATTTCCTAGGGAAGACGTTCCTCTCCTGAGCGAGTAAATCCTTTTCCCAGGCTCTGAGAAACAGCAGGAGGCAGGGCCCGCGGGATGCTGGGCCTGCACCAGGGCAGGAATGAGCGTCCCCCAAGACAAGCCATCCCAGTTCCCAGCCAGCTTCTGGGGCTCCAAACCTCTGCACCAAGGCTGTCCGTCTCCCACTACAGGAAAATCATCTTTCTTCATTCCCAGAGCAAGTTGTTCCTAGGAAAGAGCAGAATCTTAGGAGGAAATCACATCATCCACGAGGGGAGAGCCAGTTCCTTTGTACTATTTTTCAGGGCTGCCTTTGGAGCCAATAATCTGTCATTCCTTGAATAAACAAGCACCTTATCATATCACAAACATTTATTTAACCCTTTTCTCCTGCACTTTTACCAGCAGGGAGAAAGAAGGCAGTTAGCAGGGCAGCCGGAGCCCTGTGGCAGAAATGCCAAATTCCCTGAACATGACACCCAATCTGTAAAGTGTCAGCCGACCCTTCTCTGTCTCCATAAAATGCCAGGGCCGGTCACCCAGACTCAAGCACCACATTCCCACCTCCCACTACTCTTCCCATCCCCCCACACCCTCCATTAATACCCCTCACCCTTTTGCAGACAGGCCCTTAATTCCGTCCAAATGGAGTCTGGACTAATTTGTTAGGTTCTTTCGGAGGCTGATGGGGCAAATGAAAGGGGGGCGGGGAGGGGGGGCAGGCAGGGGAGTATTTACATTTCTCCTTCTCCTCTGCACAACGGTCCGCTTGACGGACAGAGCTGGTGAGCCTCAGCATTTTTAATGCGTGTGTGAGTTTTTAAGAGGGATATTCTTTGGCTCTGACATCACCAGAAAATGGAATGAGCAAAGTATGTAAATTTCTCCAAGCTCCCACAATATCCATTTTCTCTCAGTGGATGGATTTTGTTTTTCTTTTCTGGTGTTGCTCCCACACAATGGGGCCAAATCTTGTTCAGGACAAAGAAACATAAATAGAACATGCATGTGGTATGCGAGAGAACTCTCAGAGACCAGAGAGAGGCTGTTTTGGAAAGGCGTCTGGGGCTGCCAGGGGGAACCGTGGGGTCTTGGCCTCAAGGGTTGGACAGGCAAATGTCTGCTTGTCC
Source organism: Delphinapterus leucas (assembly GCF_059928025.1). Lineage (NCBI taxonomy): Eukaryota > Metazoa > Chordata > Mammalia > Artiodactyla > Monodontidae > Delphinapterus > Delphinapterus leucas. Next base: position 39,027,409 of record NC_143142.1, on the reverse strand, counting down.
CTAACATCGTTACAAGTCAGAAATTTCAAAAGTGTTCTCGTTCTTGGGGAAATACTAAGAAACACTGGAATGGGTACAAGTGTAAAAGGAGAATGTGAAGTATCTGTATGTGAGTGTGAACAAGAATGTGTGTGTTGCATGTAAGAGGACGATAAGCCTAATGAAGAGTCTAAAGATGCTTTGTAGAGCTGATGGAGTCAGTTCTCTTTCTCCTTCAGTACGAAGGATGCTAAATCACAGGCAGCCTCTCACTTGGCCTTATCTTAGTGGCTATCGGGGACCAGCTGAAACTTTCCTCAAACGTGTTTTCCTGTATGAAGCATTTGCAATTGTTTTAGTATCAATCACCTGCCAAGCCCTCCAGTCTCACAACTGCACACTACAGCCCCAGCCAAAAAGACTTTTATCAGCGCAAGTTTGAACAAACTAATGTGTGTAGGCCCTGAGTGGTTATTTTTGTTTCCAAGTCTGGACATAGAATCACTTGTTCAATTTCCTGCTGGGTTATATCAAGTGGTTTTAACATGTAAATCTCTGATAAGGAAACTGACTAATTTATGTAGGTTGCCATCTGAGTAGCTGTCAGTATTGCCTTAATTTTTTTCCCCTGCTTCCTTTATTCTTTCTCAGTCATTAAAGTCATCGCCATTACTGGTACTATCGAGTACATCCTTATCTGTTATATGTTTGGAATATGTTCTTATACTAAAGATGCTTTAAAAACAGACAAACTCTTCATCCTTGAAGTCTGTGTGGGAGTTCCGTTGGTCTGGACGTTTATGTTTACAACCCGGATTCTAAATAAATATGCCTCTCAGACTCCTTCAAGTAATGTCCTTGACAATTAGAAGATTGTTAATTTCTAAAATTGAAATGTAAAAACAGTAATAATAAACTACTTCCATTTCACGGATATCCCTTAGGCAGCCTCATCCGACTTCAGTTGATGGAGCTTCACTACGTCTAAGTAGAAATCCTACCAGCTGCTTGAGCGCCAGTTTCCAAAACCCACCCTGGCTGCAACCTGCAGGCACGTGGATCCCTGTGGTTGTTTCCATTCAGAAGTTTGTTCAAAGAAGTAGATATTTTCAAATCGTTATTAATTCTATGCCCCAAAACACAGACTGGGGTGGACTGAAACCTATAATCCAATATCTGTGCTGTTCTCAAACCCGGCGTCAAACCTGGCCTGAGCAAAGTCCAGAGCTGCCCCCAGGCTTGAGAGCTGGGGCCCAGTCTCTAAGGACTCAGAGTCAATGCCTGCCTCGCCATTAGCTGGGAACAGAGAGAGAATCCGTCTGTTCTGGGACCTGGACAGCAAGTCAGGTAGGGCTCTGTTCCCTCCTCCGTTTGGTGGCTCCAGGGACAGGGTGGGTGGGGAGGGGTAAGAGGGGGGATGGGGCCCAGGCCAGGAGGCCCCGGAAGTGGCTGCCTCAACTCCACTCCGCAGCACCAAGTCCCTCCCGGCTGCTCCCACCACTGCCCCGGGGCCTCTCAGAAGCCTTTCACTTGAGATATATTTTTAAGACCACAAGACAATGGGAGCCTAAATGAAAACTGGCTTCAAAAATGACCACATTCGTAACCACTGGTAATTCTTCAAGGCCCCTACCTCCTCCCGTCTCCCCTTCCTCCACAGTGAACTTTAAATCCTTTCGTCTGTGGGGACTGAAGGTGAAGAATCTGGGTTTTCCTTCCCAGCCCCCTGCCAGTCTGGCTTTTCTCCCCTTTGTTTGGATGCTCTTGTTTATGGCTCCTTGCCAACGCACAGATGTAAACTATTGTCTGATTATTAAAAGAAGAAAACCCAAAGCACAGAAAAACACACAAGCCATCAGTGTTAACGACTATAGAGCTGTCCACGTACAGTCAAGACCATGTGGTCTGGCGCCAATGACCAGCCATCAGCCTTTGCTGCTCCAGGAACTTCGGCTTCCTCCAAGGTTGTGCTCAAAATGAATCTAGGCAAACACAGCAGGCTAGGAAAGGAGCACCTCTGTGCCCTGAGGGCGTTAGTGGGCAGCCATCAGTGCCACCTGCTCCCCCTCTAAGTTCACTATCTTGGTGCCCCCAGCAGCCTCTTCATGCAATCTTGCCCAGTCCGGTGGCCAGTGACCTCACGTTTGGTCTCCCTCGCCCTCAGCGAAATAGGTGTAGCCGTGCCGAGTCCTAGTAATAGACTGGAGTGGAGGGAGGACCAGGTGAGGAGTCAGGCCTGGCTTCTCTCCCGCTGCGGCCGACTGGCTGCGTGGCCCTGGGCAAGTTTCTGCTCCCTGCCCAGTCTCCTTGTCTGCGAGCTAAGAGGGCTGAGTTAGATACATTCCTTCCATTTTTCCTTAAGCAAATATTTATTTAGCTCCTACCCTGTGCTAGACACTGAGGATGGAACTGGGAACAGGACAAACAAGGTCCCTGCTCCCATGGAGCGTATGGAACAGCGGGAGGAAGAGAAAAGAAAGTAAAACAAAACAAAGTCTGAACATCCTTGTAAACTCCAACGACCTCTGAATGTTTTGTTAATAACAGTCTATGTGTTGTCCTTCTGGTTTATCGAGGATCAGAGTTTTTAGTGAAAGATGTGGGGTTCTAGGATGTTAGGCATCGGCTTATGGGAAGAAGTGAGAGTGATAAGGCCTTGGGCCCTGAAATCCCCACCTGCACGGACACTTCCACAGCTCTCCTGAGGGCGGCACCTGCCCAGAGCCGCCTCTGGGTTTGTTTCTCTCACCGAGGGCTGGCCACTGGCAGCCATGACTCCACTCTCCAGTTCCACTGCGGGAATTTTCAGAAACAACAGCTAGTGTGACACAACACGAGCCTCCAGCTCCACCCTTCAGGGGAAGTGTTATTTTTAGTCTTCTCCTCTCTCTCTCCACAGCCATCTACATGCCTCTGTGGGTGAGTCATTTCTGTTGCGAGCCCCGCGTTTCATGACCCCCGGGACATGGGGCTGGTTGGCCTAACAAACCAGTTCACTCGACTCCATCTCTACTGGCAACACTCAGAAGACTGTGGTGTGGGATTAGCTGTGGGACCCCCAGGGCCCCCAAATGCACACTATACAAAATGACAGTGACCCACAGAGAAGCTGCAGGACGAAGCTGCCCGTGAGCTGATGACCCAGTCATAGAGCTGAGCGTATTGTTTCCATATTTTGTTTGCCCCCTGTTCACATTCATGTGACTGACACCTGACCCCAGAGTTCTGGGCACAAGGAAATGCTCTTACTCAATTGGGGACCATTTTACCCAGGGACCAGGCATCGAGGACTGTCCTGAAAACTCACACCTTCATAAATCCGTTCAACAGTCACGTATTGGGCGTTCACGGTATCATCTGAACCCACCTCCCCTGGCCTCGCCGTGCTTCAGACCCACATTGTGTTTGGATTCTGGTTTGTTTTATTTCAAGTCTTCCATGATCTCAGGCTTTCTTACCACAGAGCATCCTCATGCGGTATCTGCCTGGGTATCTCTCCTCCCCCCTACTCTTCACCCGGCTTACTGTTTTGTTTCTTTGTTTAAAAGTGTTTTCTCCAGGCATGCTCTCTCCACCCCTTCAGGTATAGGTGGATTTCCCTGTTCCTTACACTCGTAGCATCATGTGATTTTCCTTTGTTGCACTTACCACAACTGTATTTAAGTGATCACTTGTTAATTTACTGAAATCTGTCTTCCTCACCAGATCCTTATGGAGGCAATCCTCATTCATTCACTGCCGCTGCTCTGACACCCAGCACAGTGCCTTACAAATAGAGTCTTTTTCTCAATAAATGTGTTGATTTGGTACGCATCCTCACTCTCAAAATTCACAGTCCAGCTGAAAAGTAAAGTGGTACATTCACTGTTACATAAACATGGACATCATGGTGTAGACACACAAAGAAAGCAACAAATGATTCTGCCAGGAATCATGTAAGGGGAGACACAATTTAAGTGGTAACATTTGAGCTGGGCCTTCAGGTAGGAATAGGAGTTCAGGTGAGAAGAGGGGAGAAAGGAATTCTGAGCAGAAGACTTGGTACAAAAAAGACAGGGAGGGACAAAGGTGTAGATTGGCTTCCAGGGAAAGCACACAGTCAGTGTGTTAGGATAGAACATGACTGTAGGGGAATGCAGGAAAGGGCAGAGGGCTTGTATTTTCTGCTAGAGACTTGATATTTTAAGCAGACAGGAATAGAACTTTGAATACATGAATATTAAATGATCTAGGGACTCCCCTGGCGGTCCAGTGGTTAAGACTCCATGCTTCCACTGCAGGGGGCACGGGTTCGATCCCTGGTCGGGGAACTAAGATCCCACATGCCGTGAGGCACAGTCAAAAAAATAATAATAATAAATATAAACTGCTGTGACTGTGAAATGTCAGACTTTACTTAATAAAAGCAGCTTATTAAAAAAGTTAAATGATCTGTCTGTGTTTTAGAACATTCTCTCTAGTGGCAGAGTGAAAGATAGATTGGAGTAGGGAAGTGGATGTAAACCATTCAGGGGTCTGTTGCTGTGATCCAGGCAAGAGATGATGAGACCAAGAGGCTGGAATGGGGAGAGATGGTGGGAGGTCAGCTGGCAGGCTCGGCATGACTAGACGTGGGCGCTGAGGACGAGGGTTTTGCCAATACGCCTGAGGGTCCCAGCAAGGGCGCTGGGTCACTGACAGTGACGTTAACTGTGACAAGAACGTGGGAGGAGTAGGGTGGGGACCTTGGAGCAAGATGTGGGAGCGCTCATTTGCTTTCAGACAGACTAGGTGTGGCGTGTCTCTTTCTCAGCCTGGTGGAAATGTCAAGAGTGGTGTTTCTCAGCTTTCCTTTCATTATTACTCCTTTAGGAGCCTTTTTTAGAATTGTTTTCCTCTAATCTCCCTGTCCACATGAAATCTGAATACCACAGCTATACTATATATCTGTTTATATACAGTACATAGATCCGTGCTTTGTACATAAAAAGAATAGGATTTTTGCCTCTCAAGCACCCATTTCTGCCCCCTTGAGAAGGCATGGGAGGAAGAGCGGGGAGGTGGGCTGACCCTATCCTGCCAGCAGGGAGTAAGGAAGACTTCATGCAGAGAAGCATCTGCAATGGGCTTTGGAGACTGGGTTAAAAAACAGTTGTTCATTTTGCGTATCTATAGAGATATAACTGACATATAACATTGTATAAGTTTAAGGTATACATGTTGAGTTCATACACTTATATATCGCAAAGGGATTACCACAGAGTGTTAGCTACCACCTCCATCATGCCACATAATTACCATTTCTTTTTGTGGTGAGAACATTTATGATCTCCTCTCTCAGCAACTTTCAAGTATATAATACAGTGTCATTAGCTGTAGTCATCATGGGGTACATTAGATGCCCAGAACTTATTCAGCTTATCACTGGGAGTTTGTGCCATTTGACCAACATCCCCCTCTTTTCCTCCTCCCAGCTCCTCTTAACCACCACTCTACTCTGTTTCTATAAGTTTGGCTTTTTTAGATTCCATGTGTAAGTGAAATTATCCAGTATTTGTCTTTCTTTCTCTGACTTGATCTCACTTAGCATAAGGAAGACATGGTGACATATATATATATGTATACAGTAGAATATTATTCAGCCACAAGAACGAAGGAAATTCTGCCATTTTCAACAGGATGGCTGGACCTTAAGGGCACTGTGCTATAGACAGTTTTTAAATTGAGGTGAAATTCACAAGGAGAGGTTGGTTGGAATCACAGATATGGGAGCGCTACAAATGACAAATGAAACCACAGAAGCAGGTGAGAATGCCAGGAGAGAGAGCCCACAGGGGGAAAGAGTGGAGGACAGAACCCCAGAGGCCCCCAGAATTCCAAGTCAGCAAGACAGGGAAGGGGCATCCCTGGTGGAAAGGGGAAAGACGGCAGTGTCACATGGTGAGGACAGTAGGAGAGAGAAGGCAGAGCAGCAAGGCATTGGGCCACAAGCTGACGGGGCAGGCCAAGAGCTGGAGCGGGGTCACTAAATTCAGCAAACCAAAGCTCGTTAATGCCCCTCTTGTGGGCAATTTGAGCAGAAATGTGAGTAGTAGAATAAAATAAAGGTGAGTAGGTATATTAGGATGTTTAAAACATACGTTCAAAGATTCTGCAGGCAGAAAAGGAGAAAGCTATTGAACTGTGTATGGTGATTATAAATTGGGGCAGGGTGGGTTCCTTTTGATGTTTTTTTATACTTTCGCTGTCTTCTGTTATCAAGCTGAAAACTCTCTCTTGTCGTTAGTGATTCTTCCTCTCTACTCTTCTAGTCTTCTGTGAACTTGGAAACCTCAGCAGTCTCCTGGAACTGTTTGTAAAATTAGTTGGTGAGCTGGAAGGGATCCTCCAAAGGTTCTCCCATGTGCAAGGGGCCTGAAGAGTATGTGTGCCAGTTAATGTGCCCGTGAGGTGGGGAGAGAAATCGTTGGCACGAGGCTCACAGGTTCCCCAAAGACAAGATAAGGATTTAAGTTGTTTCCAAGCTTTTGTTTTCACAATGTTGTAATGAATATTCCTGAACACTCTATTTCATATATTTGTGACTATATCTGTAAGATATATTCCTAGAAGTAAAGTTGCTGGGTCAAAGAGCATGTGATTTAAAATCTTGGTGTGGAGCATGAAACACTCTCCAAGAAGACAGTACCAAGTTACGTTCTCACTGGCAAGGTGCAAGAGAACCCTTTGCTTACATCCTTGCCAACACCACATACTCAGATGTTTTCATCTTTGTCAACCTGATGGTGGAAGAGTAGTATTACATCTTAGTTTAAATATGCATTTCTCTTTCTAAGAATGGAGTTGAGCGTCTTTTCATATGGTTAGAAACCAGTTTTATTTTGGTTTTTGGTAAGATGTTGTAGAGGTTTTGTCCATTTTATATTTGATTAATTTCTGCACGAGATTATTGTTTGTATAAGTTCTTCATACATTAAGGAAAATTTGTCTTTAGTCAGTGATATGAGCTGTGGTTCATTACTTTTCATTCACTTATGATATTGTTATGCAATACACATTTAAAATATGCTTTTGGTAGTAAAAGTTACCACTATATTTTTTTATGGTTTCTCAGTTTTTTGTTAAACAGAGAAAAGGCTTTACTACTCTTGAGTTTATTTTTTCAATATATTTTATTTTTCCTTCTAGCACTTTTCTGATTTGTTTTTACCTTCTAAATTTTGGGTCTACCTAGAATTTAATTGGAATAATGTATGAGGCTGGAATCCAAGTATGTGTTTTTTTCCAGAGGCTTATATATTTCAGTATCAGTTATTAAATAAGCCATCTTTCCCTACTGATTTGAACTGCCTACTTTTGTCATATACTAAAATTCCCAGATATCTCTGATTTACTTCTGGACTTTTTATTCTGTTACATAGACCTATCTATTTACTCATGTACCAGTACCATGAGGTATTAATTAATAGCACATTACTATGTATTTCGACATCTGGTAGGGCTAGTCTTACTCATTAGTCATAATATACCACCCCACCTCAACTCTGGCTGCTTTTAAGATCTTCTCTTTGTCTATAATACCCTACAGTTTCTTTGTGATTGTGCCTTGATGTGAATTTATTTTCATTTAAATTTAAGATCTATAATTTTTTTTATCAGTCCACCCTCCTGCATTCTTTTCTTTTCTTGCCTTCTGAAATACCATTTACACTTTTGAGAAAGAAGAGAGACTTTCTTCAAGAAGAGAGACCTTCTCCATCTTCCATATCTATTAACCTCTCTCTCATATTTTCCATTTCTCTGACTCTCTGCACTACAGTTCTATATATTTTATTCTCACTATCTTCAGTTCTCTAATTCTGTCCTCTACTGTGTCTAATTTTTTGCCACACCTATCCATTGACTTTTTCATTTGTTCATTTCATATTTTTCACTTCTAGAAGTGCTAGTTGGTCTTTTTCAAACCCTTTAAGTCACTTTTTATTGTCTCCTATTCCTTGCAGATATTTCAAAGCTTATTCCTCATTTATTTAAATAAAATTAGCATAACTGTTTACACTCTGTGGCTGATCATTCAAATAGCTGAAGTTGTGTGACTCCCTCTGCTGTCTATTTATTTCTTCTGGCACTAACTAATGGTGGCTTGCTTTCTAATGTATTTGGTAGACTTCAACTGCACTGTTTACTGCCCACGAAAAATCATTTGTACAAACTACCTGAAGCTTAGGATGAAAGTGTCTACCTCTAGAGACGATTAAAGTTTACTTCTGCTGGGTGTTAGGGGGCACTATGGTTTGGTTTCACTTTAAACTAAATTTATAGCTTGAAGTTTCTCGGCCTACTCCAGTGGCATGCCTTCGGGCTGTAAATATGTGCAGATGCTGCCCAGACGTTCAATGGTGACATCCTATCAGGCACAGGTTTTGTTTTGTTTTCTTTTCTTTTCCCTGCTTTGCTTAGTGTCAAGGCAACTCGCTTTACGGTACACTGAGGAGGGGGGATGGGAGTAGGGTTACCTCTGGTTCACCTTTGGAATTCCCCACCTAATGTGGGAAAGGCTCCTATGAGATCCCCCATTCTACCTTGAATGAATCCTGGCCTTTGCATTCTGTCTTCATTCTGAGACTCTATTAAAACCATAGCCAAGGCAATTTAACCTGATCAACAAAGATGTTCATGGCAAAAGCTAATCACTCGGTAGCTCCTTGTTATAGGTCAGGTTTTCAGTGCTTTAAAGAAGAAACTTATTCAATATTTTGTTCAATTTTTCATTGTTTTTAGTGGAAAGGTTAATCTAAATAACAAAGTCTACTGTTACCAGAAATGGAATAATGCCTATTGATTTTTCTTACAAGTGTTAGAAGCAGCTTATTTAGTTTTTAAAACTCCTTATCTTTATTGGCCTCACAATCCATTTACAGATTTTTGTTTTAAAGGGAGAATTGAAGTTTTTGCTTTAAATCTTCCTGTTTAAGAATATGATATGCCTTTCTATTTCTTGAAATCTTCTTTTGTTTCTCAATAGCATTTCAAAGTTGTCTTCTATATCATTTATATTTTTTGTTAAATTTTAACTTTTTGATTAAACGTGCCTAAGCACTTCTTTCTTTTCATTATATTAATATAAATACTAAACCTTTAAATTTTACTGAGTTCTGCTTTAGTTCTGTCCTGTAGGTTCTGCTATATACTAACTTAACTATTTTTATTTTTTTAAATATTATTCAGATATATCCCTGATGGTAGAGTTATACAAGAAAGAGTATTTTGGCATTTCCAGGTAGAAGGGTTTTTCTTTTTTTTCCTAATTTTATTATTAATTTTTAAATAATTGCTTTGTGATCAGAGAAGGTTTTCTGTTATTCACTCTAATTTTTGGAATTTGCTGAAGTTTCTTTGTGGCCTTGTAAACATAGTCAATTTTTTGACTATTCAAAGAGTACTTAGAAAAGGATATTATCAAGGTATAGAGTTCTATGTATTTCAAGTATATTTACTTTACAATTACATTAGTTTATATTGATTAACACTGAAAAGCATAGTAAAAGGGAACTAAAGTATCATACATGGGACTTAAATTTTTCTCAGTTTTTGTATATTTGGCATGTTTCAGTTTGGTCTTCTGTGTTTTGAACTGGAAATGGTTTGCTGGGTATAAAATTCTTTGGTCATGCATTGTAGACAAATCTCTTCTAGCTCTTCTGAGTGTTGTGGTGAAACCTAAGACCAGCTTGAATTTTTTCAAGTCTCTTTACAGGTGACTTGATGTTACTCTCAGAAAGTCCAAAGGATTCTTTTGTATCTTTAAAGTCCAATAGCTTCTCTAGGATATGTCTCAAAGTTCATCATTCTGTGTTAATTTTTCCTGCAACAGAGTAGCCCCTTTCAACCTGAATTATCCAGTCATTTATAATGGAAAGCGTTAAAATTTTATTTATTAAAACATTATTCCTGTCCCATACTTTCTGTATTCTTTTTCAAGTATATTTTACCTACTATCTGCCCTTCATATCTATCTCCCTCCTGCTAACCCTTTATATATCTTTGTTCATTTCCATTTAATTTCATTCATTTTCCTCACTCCCATCCTGTGAGTACTTGGTGTGTTTCCAGCTGAACTGATCTTTTTTCTGCTGCTTCCATTGTGGTCTTTATTTCTAAGTCACCTTCTTTGCTATGTTCTACCAGTGCTTGTTTCACCTCCTGTTGTCTTACTAAGTATTTTCTGAACTATTAACTGTCCTTTATTTTGTTTTTAGTTTTACTTGAGCTTCTATTTTTTTAAAGATGATTGCCTCACTAGGTTGTTTTTTTTTCTTATTAAATTCATGACAGTATATTGGGTCACAAATTTCATCTGTTTTGTGGCACTATTTTTCTAGTGAATCTTTTTCAACTCTTACTCATTTGTTTTTCTAGTTTCTTTATCCTTTTTTCATGTATAGATACCATGCTAGCTCCTTTTTGATTACTCATCTTAAGTGAGGTGAGGCTTTCTGAATCAGCTGTTTGCAAGAAATTTAAGTTGGGGGAGGGCCATGGCTATAATTGAAGCTAACAGGAAATCTCCTTAAACATAAGGTTTTATGGATGAGAGACAACTTTTAGTTGTCAACTTTTCATTTCTCCTCCTGAAGCTGCAGAGCTGCACGCAAGGAAATCTTTCTCCTTCCCCTGACTCACCAGCACACTAAATGATGACTTTTTCATTATTACTGAGTATCTGAGTCATCAGATTGCTCAGTTTTCTGGAACTCTGGTCACATGGCCCTTCCCTTTAGAATAGTGATGCTCCAAAATAAAGGGCTACAGTTGATCTGCTAGTGCCACCATCATCACTACTGTTATTGAATTCTGTAACCTCAACCACCTTCTTCAATCCAGGTTCAAGACTAGGACATGGAACATAAGAAAGTGTGAAGTAATTTCCAGGATGAAGGGTAAGGTCCTGATTGAATGGCCATCAGCACATCTGAAGGCATAAATTCTCTGTTTAAGACAAGAAGTCACCTACTGCCCTTAAAAAATATCTTATCACATTTCAGTTATATCACCTGGGAAGATAGATTATCCTGGAAAATAAAAGACACCAACCTCTGCTAAAGCTAGGATTTTCAGGAATAAAAGCAGGAGCACACCTCAGGCAAGAGCAACAAAAGCAAAAAATAAACAAACGAGACTACATCAAACTAAAAAGACTACATCAAAACTAAAAAGCTTTTGCACAACAAAGGAAACCATCAGCAAAACAAGGAGGCAACCTACTGAATGGGAGAAGATATTTGCAAATGGTATCTCCAATAAGGGGTTAATATCCAAAATACATAAAGAACTCACACAACCCAATATCAAAACCACAAATGATCCAGTTAAAAATGGGCAGAGGACCTGAACAGACATTCCCAAGGAAGACATATAGATGGCCAACAGACACATGAAATGATGTTCAACATCACTAATCATCTGGAAAATTCAAATCAAAACCACACGCGTCAGAATGGCTATTATCAAAAAGACAACCAAAAACAAGCATTGGTGAGGATGTGGAGAAAAAGGAATCATCGTGCCCTATTGGTGGGAATGTAAATTGGTGCAGCCACTATGGAAAACAGTATGGAGGTTCCTCAGAAAATTAAAAATAGAACTACCATATAACCCAGCAATCCCATTCCTGTGTATTTATTGAAAAGAATTGAAATCAGGATCTCAAATAGACGTTAGCACTCTCATTTTCATTGCAGCACTATTCACAGGAGCCAAGATGTGGAAATGATCTAAATGCCCATCGATAGATGAATGGATAAAGAAAATGTGTCTCTACATGTAATAGAATGCTAAATAGCCTTTACGAAAAAGAAGATAATTCTGCGATACGCAACAATATGGGTGAACCTTGAGGATATTATGCTAAGTGAAATAAGCCATCACAGAAAGACAAATATTGCATTATTCCTCTTATTCATTCTTTATAACAACTCTACAAAGCATGTGTGATTATCCAACATTTTGCAATGTAGTACTTAAGGCTCACAGAGGGTAAGAAAACTTGACAGAGTCATCCAGTGAGCAAGGTCCAAAGCTGGAATTCAAACACAGGTCCCCAAATCTTCTTTGCCATGTTCTTTAGAGGCTCAGACAAGAGCTGGTGCTTCTGAGGAGAGGAGAATGGGCAGAGCCTAAGATCCTGCAGGGAGGCAGGCCTGATCCTGAGAAGGGGCCCAGGTCTCAGGGGGAGACTTGCCCAGGGAACTCACAATGCTGTGAGCTCCATACCTCCCTCCTCCAGCCAGCCATTTCCATCGCCACCAGACAGCTGTTTGAAATACTACAGCTCCAATCCCCATGACCCTCTTGGAATTCTTCCACCATCCCCACAGCCTCAAAGTCCCAGTATGGGAAATTGTGCTTTAGAGGGATGTTATGAATATTAAGGAACAAGTGATTATAAATCTTTTGGCAAACAGACAGTCCTATAGAAATGTTAAATAACCGTATGTTCCCATTTAACTTCATTTATAGTGTTTGGTTGAAACTAAGACATTCTGCCTCTTGTTTAGGACTTACACTCTTCAGTATTTGTAAAAAAGTCATTAGCCACCTCTTACGTAAGGCTTAGGGAAGTTCTCTTCATCTTCATGCCATCTGCATCAGAGGACTTTCTTTTAGGGGGTGGGGGGTGGGAGGTGGTGTGGAGGGCTAGTCTGCTCTGAATGCCTTGTAGTTGGCTGGGTCTGTTACAAATAATCTCTTAATTATGTGACTTTACTCGGGTCAAAAGGCTTCATCAACTCACTGACTCTCCAAGGGCATTTCCAGGTCGTTAAAAAATCTAAGTTCTGTACAGTCGGCCTTCATCTTGGACAACAGATAAGACTCCACATGATTCCTTTCCACGTGTTTCCATTTGTTGTGTGACAACATCCTCCTCCCACCCCTGAATTAGTGTACACGTCTCCAAAATCCAATTATCCATAAAAACGTGGGACCTGTTTCTGGATAAATGTTATCCATAAGTGTTCCAAGAAACTTTAACCTTAACTACTTCATAATAATTAATAGTTCTAAATTAATCTAGAGAGCCTTTCACTAGAGTTGCCAAAAAGGAACTTAACTACTTTGAGAGCCTTTACTCCACTCTCATCCCACGCTTCCACGGAAGTTCCAAAGAGACGTAGCAGAAAGGTGACGGCCATAGGAGAACGAGATGAAATGAGTCTCTGGTTCTCTGCAGGCTGGACAGTCCACCTTCCACTTCCCTGAGCTGGAGTCTAGAATCCCTCTAGATTCTTCCTACCATTGGGGGTACCTCTGTTTTTCCTCTCTCCTCGGTGGAGTTAATCAGTACTTTCCACTGCTCTAGAATTGCCCTCCAACATCGACTGTTCCACTATTCGTGGAGGCCATCGGACAGACCACAGTCTTCTGTGGCTTCATCTCCTCCTCACTTTGACACAATCTTCAAAGTCTGTCTGCACTCAGTGCCCAAGTCCCTCTCTCTGGCCTGATTATAGCACCCAGGCCCCAAATACAAAGTTTCTGGGGATCTGGGGTTCAGAAATGCCTCACCAGACTCTTCTTCTGCATCTTTAGTAAACTGAGTACTAAGATGTTTTAAAGCACTGAGGTCTTCATTTACACCCTTTAAACATCTGTAGACAGTTATCATGGCCCTCAGTCAAGCATCACACTTACCCAGCTCTGCCCTCTCTCAGAAAGTGTATGGGAACAGCATTTGTGCTGTTTCAGAAGATCTTTGATGGCACCAAACAGACTCTGACTCCCTCGTTATCAGATACAGAGGTGAACTGTCTCTACCTCGCACACAGGGAAGCTTCTCCACCTCTTCGTAGGAACTTCCCGTGCAGCCTACAAACACTGGGGATGTGGTCAAATAGCTATCAGTAAATAACATTTTATTGAGCAGATTTTCATAGTGGTAAGAGTCTTCTCTTCCCTTTTTCTCTAAACTGCTTTTCCTCCTCTATTTCTATTTGCTCTTATCTTCTAGTAAAATGTGTGAATCTGTACTTTGTAGCCAACTTGGAACAGATTTCACTATGCATTCTTGAAGGACAGCAATTATAATAGTACTTGCTGGTGTGTGTTGGCGGGGGTGGGGGTGGGGCCAGGGATGCCAAATAAGTGAGTGAGTGGATAAATAAATACCTGAACAAATGAATACAATTGCAGAAAGGAATCATCAGGAAATAGGAGATAACATAAAAAGAGGGAAGAAAATCTGTTTACATTTCTACATTCACTACTGATGTTGTACTGTGACTGAAATAGTAAGTCCTAAGAAAACTGTGATGACTGAGAAAGGCACATAGCAATGTGCTGGCTTTGGCGACAGACAGCCTTCAACTTGAATCCCGACCCCACCACTTATGAGCCTCCTAAACCTCTCCAGGCCTCAGTTTTCTCTTCTTCCTGAGGCAGGTCGAAACAGCCATCATACCCATGTCACTGAATTCACAGTAGAAGGATGTCGTAAAGTGCTTGCCACTGTACCTTGCACAAGGAGTGCTTAACAAATGTAATTACCTCTGGATGACTTTCTAGCAAGTGTTAAAGACATTCCTTCTTTTTGCTAAACATACGATATTCGGTCCATGGATCTATTCTCTCATATCTTGTAATTCTCGTCTCCTGTTTTTAAATCCTTCATGTTTATTTTACTGAAGTAATTCCCATACTGTTTTTAGATTAGGATTTAGTAAGTAATGCCTTTGCTGTGTCTTGACCAGCTTTTGGAGGACAAGGTCAAAGACCAAGGTGGTGTTGGCCCCGTACCCAGCTGTACGCTGAGTCCTCTAGTAGTCCCACCCTTCCCATTTTTGATGATGTAACTGCACTGGAGCATAAAATAAAGGAGAGTGCTCCGGCAAGCAGAGAAATGTCTCTCAACATAAATCAGAAGGAGGAGAAAGGCAAATGAGCATTTTTCAAATTCTAAAGGTATCGTTTGAATGGTCTCTCTTCCAGAATTTCTTATCTGAAGTTGGAAAATAGATTCTTGGGATCCTGTCTGCCATTAAAACTTGGAAGTTTTGCAAGCACCCCAACAGGGCAGGCATCTTAGACGTGGTGCCGCCATGTTGCCTGTAAACTCAATCCGGGTCCCATTCTGTTAGTCCCCTCAAAGCAAAACTGCACAACTGGGATTATCCTGGACACTGTCACAACTGACAAGTGAGTCAAGACGAGAAAAAGGAGCCAGAAGTGAGTTTGCTGTGAGTGGGAAAGGAGGGAGCAGCAAGGCAATTTAGCTGAGAGACTTGGGGACTGAGGGCTTCATATGATTAAGAAAATAATGAGGGTTTGCCTGGAGGCGCAGTGGTTGAGAGTCCGCCTGCCGATGCAGGGGACGCGTATTTGTTCCCCGGTCCGGGAGGATCCCACATGCCGCCGAGCGACTGGGCCCGTGAGCCATGGCCGCTGAGCCAGCGCGTCCGGAGCCTGTGCTCCGCGAGGGGAGAGGCCACAACAGTGAGAGGCCCACGTACCGCAAAAGAAAAAAAAAAAAAAAAAAGAAAATAATGAATCCCCAAATTAACAGCTGTTGGCCAGGGAAACCTCAAAATGCCATTTTTGTTTAGGGTTCAATTGTCTTTGCAGATGGGGATGTTCGTGCAAGATGGGCTGCTTGGTGTGACTGAATCAGAGGACACTGAGTCCATGGATGGAAAAATTATGTGCCAGCCCCCATGGTCAGCTTTTGCAGGAATTGTCTCCTTTGTTAACCCTTACAAACCACCCATGAGTAAGGTGTTATGGCTATTTCCCATCTTACAGAAGGGGAAACTGAATGGAGAGACATGAAGTAACTCGACCAGGCTCATACAGGGTTGGGATTCCCACTCTGGCACAGGGACTCCTGGGCCATGCTCCTAACCACTGTGCCATCTGGCCTCTTTAGCAACCCGGAAAGAAGACACAGTGATATGTTAGAGGTATTTACCTAAGCCCTGTCCTAGGGCCGAGATACATCAGGGCTGCTGAAAGTGCATTTCCTACTTTGGCATGGTGGGAAGAAATGTGGGTATTCCAGTATGTTCATGGGGAAGAGGAGAGAGACTTGGTGGAGGATAGAATGTGGAGTGGTAAAGTGTGTATGTAGCACACAAGACACGTGCCCACGGGTTCGAGCCCTGGTCCGGGAAGATTCCACATGCCACAGAGCACCTAAGCCTGTGCGCCACAACTACGGAGCCTGCGCTCTGGAGCCCGCGAGCCACAGCTACTGAGCCTACATGCCACAACTACTGAAGGCTGGGCGCCTAGAGCCACTGCTTTGCAACACGAGTAGCCACTGCAATGAGAAGCCCGCGCACTGCAACAAAGAGTAGCCCCCACTCACCGCAACTAGAGAAGCCTGCGCGCAGCAACAAAGACCCAACGCAGCCAAAAATAATAAATAAATAAATAAAATTAAGGACTTAAAAACACACACACACACACACGTGTCCACACACACTCACTCAGTGTCCACAAGAAGCCCCAGGCAAGATGGTGCTCAGTCCTTTTTACCAGTTTCCTCCTGCCCAATGCCGTGGGTAGCACACTCTTACCTTTCCCTTACCATCCTCACATGTCTTACCCCCCAAATCCTGAACACCCAAGCTAGCATATTCCTTCCTATCATCTGGATATCCAGGTTTCCAGTTGTAACTTGGATCTTCATTTCTCTTTGTTCTTTGAAAGCTGCAGACACAGAGACTTGCTGCTTACTTATTATATCCTTATGCTCAAAATCCTGGCTGAAATTGATAGCACTGAAATTAAACCACAGTAGAAAAAAACTTAACATGAAATAAAAGTAGCACTTCTTTTAAAAATTTTTTTCATGAGCTTTTGTGTCATTCTGACTACTGGAAATGTCTTCCTGTGAAACTCATATATTTTTTGAGCTTAACACTTCAGTCATTATGATCACTTTACATTTTTACCTCTTCTAACTGGGTTTTTGCAACTCGGAGATCGAGTTTGTTGCATAACATTAACAGCTAATAAATTAGGCTCCCCTTTGCCATTTTCCTGCGCAGGCCTGTTGGAGCCAGGACCTCATGGAATTTGGCGGGAACCTATTCCCAGTCTGATCCTCTCCTTGGCCTCTAAGGTCAGGATTCCGTGTCAGAGCTCTGCCGTTGCTGATGAGGGGGTGGATGTGAGAGTCGCCATGATATGGGTCCATAAGCTTGTCTCTGAAGCCCTCTGAACCAACGTGATTCAGAATTTTTTACCTTTCAGAGAAGAAATGTGCATGTACTGTGTATTATGTAACATCTCCCACTGGGGTCTAGGACGGCACCCCCAATCAAACACATTAATATTTCTGTAGGTAAATATATGAATATTCCCACTAAATGGGGTAAATGTGAAACATAAACAGTCTAGCCTCAGGTCAGGTTAGCTTTGACTGTCAGGACCTTCACGGTTGCCAGATGAGTTACCAAAGCCCTTTTGGTTTTCAGTTGTTTAGGATTGGGGATTTTATGGGGAAGAGATTGTGGACCTGCAAATGCAAGTCGCTTCCTTTTATCGCGCGTTTGTTTGTAGGCTCTCTGTAATCCCAACAGGAGCCTGCACAGGAAGGTACGGTTGTTCTAAGCTTCCTGTCGTAGATGAGGAAACTTCCAAGTGAAGAGTCTAGGAAATCGGCCTGAGGTCTCAGAGCTAGAACGGGGGCTCAAAGCTGGCGTTATCTAAATCAATGTGAGGCTGCCGCGAAGTTCTCCCCCTGAGAAAATAACCAGCTCGGAGGCTTTTTCCTTAAGTGACAGCTTCCTGCATCTCACCTCTCTGACAAGCAGGCCCCTGGCTCCTTGGTGAGAGCTCTGCTGTCCTCACAAAGCCTGAGCTCTTTGGGCTGTCGAGTTGACACTGATCCCCTGCTCTTCAGGCAGGGCCTCTCCGTTCTCTTGCTCAAGATATTTGAAAAAGAGTTGAGTGGCCCAGACAGGCTTGAAGCAGTCATTTCCTTCCCTTCTCCTTTATTAATGGCTTTATTTCTTTGACTCCACGGTGCTGCCCTGAGGCACCGTGGAAGGCCTGTTTATTGCCTTTGGCTGACATCAGCTTTCTCCCCCTCCACCCACAACCTTATCTCCTCCCTGCCAGCAGGACTAACCTTTGTGCCTTTCCTCCTCTGGGCTTCCCTCTCCTGCTCTGCGTGTTTCTGGGCCGAGACTGACCGCTCCCACCGCCCCCCGAGAGGGTTTCTGAGGGGTGGGGCTCCCCAGCCCGTGGAATTGCGCCCTGCTCCTGGCCCCCTCCTTCTGCAAAGGGCCTGGCTGTGGGAGAGTCACAATCTGGATTGAAAATGTTCAAGCTCTGTGTGAAAAAGCTGATCGTCTTCAATGTTCTTCTGCATTTCATCTTTTCCCAGGGCGCACACTGGCCCGCACACTCTCAGCAGGCAGCGCCTGGGGCTGGGGCTCTTCTTATTGGAAACCCAGTGCAGGATCACGTGCCCCTGGGCAGCTCGTGGCTGCTTTGTGAGGACGGTGCTTGTGAGTTGACACCAAGGGAACATGCAGCAGATCAAGCTTCTGTTCTCCCAGCCCTTCCTGAAGGAGCCCCTGGGTTTTTAGGCAAGGCTGGGGCTGATACAGTCTGCAGTTCACCGCTCGCCCGTTGGGTGACCACCCCAAGCAAGCTCTTAACCTCTTTTTCTTTCACATCCTCACCTATAAAACAGGACTCATGAGAATACCACTCCACTTCAGACACCAGTTCCAACGTGTGCTTTTTTCACACCACCAAGCAATTCTCTCACCCCAGTTGAGTGTCCTACAATGCAACTCAGTTCTCACCCTGTCCTCCTGGAGACAGCATCAGATCCCACAGGTTAAGGGTTCAGTTCTAACCAGACTCCTATTCAGATGCCAATGCAAGTGCTGGTTGTCACCTGTGCTTCTGACCTGTCGAAGCTGTCGATCAGAGACTCCCAAGACCCCCATCCCTGGGTTCGATTAATTTGCTAGAGGAACTCACAGAACTCAGAGAAACATTTACTTACATTTACCGGTTTATTATAAAAGGATATAACTCAGGGCAAGGTATATGGGAAGGGGCACAGAGCTTCTACCATCTCTGAGCTTGCTCCTCTACCCAAATCTCTGTGTGTTCACCAATCCAGAAACTCTCTGAGTCCCATCCTTTCAGCTTTTTATGAAGGCATGATGGGTAAAATCATTGGCCACTGGTGATTGATTCAACCTCTAGCCTGTCTCTGTTCTATGGAGGCCTGGGGTGGGACTGAAAGTTCCAATCTTCTAAGCCTGTGGTTTGTTCCCCAGGCAACCAGCCCCCCCCCCCCGTCCACACCCAGATTACTGAGAGACATTCAAAAAGTCACTTTATGAACATAACAAAAGAGTTTTCCCACTCTCATCACTTAGGAAATCCTAAGTGTTTTAGGACCTCTGTGCCTGGAACGTGGACTGAAACCAAATATATATTTATTATAAATCACAGTCACCAAACCCATTGACTTGTTATGAGGAGTAAGTCAATTAAATGAGCAAATGTGTGTAGAGCCTTCCACACGCTGTCAGCTCTCTGGACAGAGTCCCTCACCACCCCCAACCCCAACAGGAAGTCCTTAGGCCACCAAGGCTTACAAGTGCTAACGTTAAGATTGTTATCTCCCACTAGTTTCTGCACCTTCACTATTGCTACGCTATTGTCTTCCTTATTTCCTAGAATCTTGAACACCATTCATCTCAGAGCTGACAGGAGCATCAGTCATTCTTTAATTGCTTCATTTTACAGATAAGGAAAGACAATTCCATGAACTTGCCCAGGGTGGGACCCCCCGACACACACACAGATAGGGCTGAAACTAAAACCCAAGGATGGGGATTCCTAGTTGGTGCTCCGTACTAGGGTGACCAATCATCCTGATTGGCTAGGGACTCTTCCAGTTTTAGCACCAAAAATTCTCTTCTTAGAAAACGCTCAGCCCAGGTGGTCCCCCTAACCCTGTGGTATTCATGAGCCTTGTTGCTTTATTCATCAAAACAGTATGTTTGTTGTCTGCACAACTATTTACAACGGGGGGGAAGAAAACCTTCAAATGCCAGTTCTCCACATAGGCAATATTTTAAGCCACTGAATCCTAATGTTTTATAAAATAAGCATTTTCAGTTAGCCATGCTGTTTGTTTTTACTTACCTTCTGTGTCATAGCTCATTAGGTTACTTCAAACCAAACGAGCAATCTGATGCACTTTCAAATTGACTAAGGATGAGCTCAATGCTGTTAATAATAAAAAACAAAAGTCCATCAAGTTCTAACTTTTGAGAGTAGCTTACAATCCATCAGACTTAATCCCCAAGTTTGAAAAATTTTGGCCTTCTGGAAACCATTATAAGGAGGTTTTGTTGCAAACACACCAATGGAGTAGAAATGGTATGCAAACTAAAACGTTAAATGATGGTATTAATCCAAATATGTTACCACAGTGGCTGTTTCTTTTGGAAGAGCATAGGTAAATCCAAGACTTCACTTGGCCTGAAATGTGCAGGAACTCAAGAAAAGCAATTAGGGCTCCCATCAGTTTAATCTATAGCAAATATTTATTGCATGCTTAATATATGCTTGTCACAGGTGTTGGCTATTGAAGTAAATCATATTAAATAAGACAGAAAATGGCTGCTGTCTTCATGGAGTCTAGTGTAGGGAAAAAGAGAAACTAATATAATTACACAAATAAGAATGGAATTGTATTTGTGATAAGTGCTATGAAGTAGAGTGCTGGGTGCTCTGGGAACGTTACACAGGGCACCAAATCTAAACTGAGGAAGTGACATTTAAGCTGAAATCTGAAGGATAAGTTAGCCAGGCTCTGACTTGGGGAAGTAGCATTTCAGGTAGGGAGACCAGCATGAGCAAAGGCGCTGTGGTGGGAAAAGGGTTTGGCATATACTAAGATACTGAAAGAAATTCAATGGGCCACTGACTTGATAGCCGCAGGAATATTTTCATTCCTACAATGGATGATAACAATATTTTTGCAAACTCTGCCAGCAATCAGAACCTCTTCAGCAGCTCCACCATGCCACACTTGTACCAAGAGCTTCTAGTCAGCCATAGTGACGTCATAGCATCACCATTCCTGAAGGAAACCTTGACATCGGTCAGCATCCTCAAGCTGTGACTGGGGCTCAAAATGTGGATGAGGTTTGCCAAAATGCACAGAGCCAGTTAGAGGCAGAGTGGGAATTACAAACGAGATCCTTTGATCCTAAGTCCAAAACCCTTTCCACAGCATCCTTATTACCCCCCCATCTTAAGATGACATTTTTCTTCTGAAGTCCACCCCCAGCGTCCTTTTGAGTTTTCCAACCAAGAGTGGCTTCTTCCCTGTCCCTCAGTACCATCAGAGCCTGCTAGCAGTGCTCTGCCTTCACTGCCTGAGATGTTACCCCTCACACTAGTCAGCAGGACCCCAGCACCTACAGGGAAGTTTGTGAGTATCTCCAATGGGGGTCTCAAAAGAAGTTCTTGCACAGTCACCATCCTTGGTTCTCCTTCCTGTCTAGTATTTGAAGGCCACCATGCATTTTGTCAGCAGTAACCATAATGGGAGTTATCTTAAACCTGTCTGCTTTGAAAATCACTCACCGCCTCAGCATCCCCTGTGTCTCTGCTTCTCATTAGAGCCTAGAGTCAGCATTCATCCTCACCTTTTGCCATGAGTCATCCAACCAGAAAGTTATCAAGCACTATGTTAGGGAAGATCCATGTCGTTCACTATTGCAGAATAGATGGCAGGAAAACCCCACAGACACTCAGGCTAGATCACTCAGGAAACTGTGTATCAGATTTTTTTTTTCCAATGAACACAAGGAAAGAATAATCATTTCTTTGATCCTGATGTATCCCTGCAAGGAAACATTGGTACATGTTGTCACCTCTGGGAGAGACAGGTGGGGGCCACTGCAGTCTCCTGGTTGGAAAGGGCTGCCTGCCAAAGTTTCTTAGGAATATGTGTCACTTTGTGGTATCCCTATTTTCCTCCACAGTGAAATAATAATTTGGCAGAGTTTGAGGTGAACAAGGTAAGTCAATACCAGATTGTAAAACATACAAAAGTGTTCCACTAGTTCATCAAGCAGTGTTTAAGAGCTTGAGAACTTCCCAGGGAAAGAAGCTCCCCTGTATTGGAGAATTTTTTGATTTGGGAAGTCAACGAGGATCCTGATTTTCTTGTCAAGTAAAGAAAAGCCACAGAGAGAAAGAATGGTTTCTAATCTTCAAGGTGGTTATGTAGATGCTACGGAAGTAAGAACATTTCTGTAAAACGGTGCTTTTGAAGTTCCTCTTTCAGCAATCGTTCAATATTGAATGATTGCATTGAATGGAGTCTCCAGACTCCAGCCACACTGGGTCTGGAGAGGCAGAGCCTTGGTAGAATTTCATTATAAACCTCTGAGACGGATGTCAGGGTGAGTAGCTTATTTTCACTAACACCTTCTTAATAAACTGTTAGCTAAGAATCATTTCTAAATTTAGGATCAATTTGCCTTAAACTATCAAAATAACAAGTTGGTGCCCATATAACATGGCTTCTTATTGAAAAGAGAGAATACACCTTTGCAGGGCTGAATTTAATTTCCAAGATGAGACAAAACTGTGAACATAAACAACTGCTATTAAGAAATGAGGTACATCCTAATTTTGAGGAATTTTGGAATAATCCTTGTGGGAGAGTTGTATGACATTCATCTTGCAGTGACATGAATACCTAGGAAGTTAATTAACCTAAGTGTTGTAATGCAAGTTGAGGAAAGGCAGCAAAGGTCTACTACTGGAAAGGAAATTGATTGGGCCATATTTACAATTGTAGATTGTCAGTGGCCACACAGAGAAACCTGGCCTGAGAATTGAATGCATCTCAGACTCTGGGACATCTAGCATGAGGGACCGCCACCCAGAAATGTCCAGCAGAGTCCTCTGATGACTGAAAGATTTACCAGGACTAACGTTTCTGCAATTATTCTCATTTATCTTCTTCATTCTCATTATCTCTCTCTCTCCTCCCCATACTTGTCACCTTCAGAAAATATTTAGAAGCCGCTGGTTTTCTATAAATGATTGCAAATATAAAGTTGCTTCCTTCCAAAATAATATGTTGAAAAAGAATTTTTTAAAGACTTTAAAAGACATTCATTCTTTCATGAATGACATTTATTCTTTTGAGGGCATTATAGCTCCCAAACACTAGCGTAAAAGAAAATGATCCCCTGAATGGTGAAACCTGAAAATTCTCTGCTTCCAGAGAGGATTGATCGAGAATTCTGGCATCAGGTGCTCCAGGGTTAGAACCAACACAACTTGGGGTTTATCTAGTCCACCCACTGCCTTTTGGGGTCAAAACCATTCCTCAAAAACAAAACCTTCTCATGATGGGATCTCCTGAGAAAGGTACATTTTGATTTATTTTTTATTTTATTTTTTTTTTTACTGCCGTGGCTTTTCTCATTGTTTGTTGTATGTTGTTATGTTGGTTTTTGGTTTTTCCTGTCCAAGCCCTAAAAACTGATAAGTCATCTCAAGAAAATAATAAAACACACCATTGACAACATCTTCCATATCTTTCTAGTCTTTTCTACCACCCAAATGCCCAGCTTCACCATACTTCTTACCATATACCAGTTGGGCCTGGCATGATTTACCTTTGCTCTGTAGTTTCGTCCGCCTGAAGGCAGTCCCCACCTCTATCTCCAACCTGACTTTTCTGTCCCCCGGGTCCCTGCTGACTTGCCATTTCCTCTATTTCCTCATCCTCACAGTTTCGAAGAATCAATCTTTTGATGTGGCTTTAATTTACATTTTCATAACTACTAGTGGGATAGGACGTTTTCATTGCCACTTTGATCTTTCTTCTGTAATATATCGAATACTTCTTCATGTCCTTTGCACAATCTACTATTGAAAATTTGTCTACTGTAATACTTCTAAAGTTTCTTTTTCATTAAAGATATTGACCCTTTCGCCACTATGAAAGTTGCAGTGACCCTTGAGTTTTATGTTCACCTTTCTTTTTTTTTTTTTACATCTTTATTGGAGTATAATTGCTTTACAATGGTGTGTTAGTTTCTGCTTTACAACAAAGTGAATCAGTTATACATATACACATGTTCCCATATCTCTTCCCTCTTGCATCTCCCTCCCTCCCACCCTCCCTATCCCACCCCTCTAGGTGGTCACAAAGCACCGAGCTGATCTCCCTGTGCTATGTGGCTGCTTCCCACTAGCTATCTATTTTACGTTTGGTAGTGTGTATATGTCCATGCCACTCTCGCTTTGTCACAGCTTACCCTTCCCCCTCCCCATATCCTCAAGTCCATTCTCTAGTAGGTCTTTGTCTTTATTCCTGTCTTACCCCTAGGTTCTCCATGACATTTTTTTTTTCTTAAATTCCATATATATGTGTTAGCATACAGTATTTGTCTTTCTCTTTCTGACTTACTTCACTCTGTATGACAGACTCTAGGTCCATCCACCTCATTACAAATAGCTTAATTTCGTTTTTATGGCTGAGTAATATTCCATTATATATATGTGCCACATCTTCTTAATCCATTCATCCGATGATGGACACTTCCATCTCCTGGCTATTGTAAATAGAGCTGCAATGAACATTTTGGTACATGACTCTTTTTGAATTATGGTTTTCTCAGGGTATATGCCCAAGTAGCGGGATTGCTGGGTCATATGGTAGTTCTATTTGTAGTTTTTTAAGGACCCTCCATACTTTCATTTTTGTTTACAGTGCGTTTGAAGTGCATTTATTTTTGTGTTGTCATTTTTAAACTGTATGGCTTCTGCCTTTGATGCCCTTTGCATTCATTTATATTTTCTTCTAGAATTTTTATGGTTCATTTTTTTACATTTAGATGCTGACTCATCTGGAACTTATTTTGCTGTATGGTTTAAGGAAGAGATTAAATCTATTTCCTTCCAAATGTATAGCCAAATACCCCAACACAATTTATTGAATAAACTATTCTTTCCCCACTGATTTATGATGCCAACTTTATTATATACTAAATATACATGTATGTGTGTGTATGATTTTTAACTCTACTCTGTACTATTATTTTATTATTTTAGTTTATAATTATTTTTCATGTTTAGTATTATTACATACTTATTCTTCAAATTGCATCTTATTTTTAAAGATTAACTTTAAAATTATTTTTTCAAGTTCCTCCTGCAATTTCATGAAATTTTAACATAATTTTATTGTATTAAGTTAAATATATGTATAATATACTTATATATGTGTATATGTAAAGACAGGTATTTAAGCTTTTTCTTTTTATGAACAATATCTTATTTGTTCTTCAGTCAGCAAGTGACGATTTTTATCATGATTGTTTACACGAATTAACTGAACCTCAGAAACTAATTCTGTAAGAACTGCCAAACTGTCTTCCAAAGTGGCTGGACCGTTTTGCACTTCCACCAGCAGTGAGTGAGGGCTCCTGCTGCTTCATATGCTCACCATCATTTGGTGTCATCAGTACTGTGGATCTGGGCCATCCTAATAGGTGTGTAGTGGGATCTCTTTGTTGTTTTATTTATTTGTTTTCCTTGTTTTAATTTGTGATTCTTTAATGACATATGATGCCGAACATCTTTTCATATGCTTATTTGCATCTGCATATCTTCTTTTCTGAGATACCTGTTCAGATCTTTTGCTCAGTTTTAAACTGGGCTACATGTTTTCATATTGTTGAGTTTTACAAGTTCTTTGTATATTTTAGATAATAGTCCTTTATCAAACATGTCTTTGAAAATATTTTCTCCCAGTCTGTGGCTTAGGCTCTCGTCCTCTCGACAGAACCTTTTTCAAAGAAGAAATGTTTAATTTTAATGAAGTCCAGCTTATCATTTATTTCTTTCATGCATTGTGCCTGTAGCGTTGTATCTGAAAAGTCATCACCGAACCCGAGGTCATCCAGATTTTCTCCTGCATTATCTCCTAGAAGTGTTTTTTTTTGTTTTTTTTTGTTTTTGCAGTACGCGGGCCTCTCACTATTGTGGCCTCTCCCGTTGCAGAGCACAGGCTCCGGACGTGCAGGCTCAGCGGCCATGGCTCACGGGCCCAGCCGCTCCGCAGCATGTGGGATCTTCCCAGACCGGGGCATGAACCCGTGTCCCCTGCATCAGCAGGAGGACTCTCAACCAGTGCGCCACCAGGGAAGCCCCTCTAGAAGTCTTTTGTTTATTTGTTTTTGTTTTTGTTTTGGTGGTACGCGGGCCTCTCACTGCTGTGGCCTCTCCCACTGCGGAGCACAGGCTCCGGACGCGCAGGCTCATCGGCCATGGCTCACGGGCCCAGCCGCTCCGCGGCACACGGGATCTTCCCGGACCGGGGCACGAACCTGTGTCCCCTGCATCGGCAGGTGGACTCCCAACCACTGCGCCACCAGGGAAGCCCTCTCTAGAAGTTTTATAGCTTTTAATTTTACATTTAGGCCTGTGATCCACTTTGAGTAATTTTTTTGAAGGGTGTAAAGTCTGTTTCTAGATCCTTTTTTTGGCAGGGAGCCAGAGAATGTCCAATCGTCTTAGCATCATTTATTGAAAAGACTAGCTTTGCTCCACTGTATTGCCTTTGCTCCTTTGTCAAAGATCAGTTGACTATATTTGTGTGGGTCAGTTTCTGGGCTCTTTGTTTTTTTGGTTTTTTTTTTTTCAGTTTCTTTATTTGTCTATTCTTTCATCAATACCATATTGTCTTGATTACTGTGGCTTAAATCAGAATGCATTGGCCAGGAGTTCAGGAAGGGACAGAGGCACAGATGGCCCAGGTTGAGGTGACATTCACACACAGACATGCATAAAGATGGGGCACCAGATCACATTTTGCAGAACTCTAATGCAGTATCGCAACCAGAATATTGACGTTGATTCGTTCAAGATGGCAGAGTAGAAGGACATGCGCTCACTCCCTCTTGCGATAGCACCAGAATCACAACCAACTGCTGAACAATCATCAACAGGAAGACACTGGAACTCACCAAAAAAGATACCCCACATTCAAAGACAAAGGAGAAGCCACAATGAGATGGTAGGAAAGGCGCAATCACAATAAAATCAAATCCCATAACTGCTGGGTGGGTGACACAAATTGGAGAACACTTATACCACAGAAGTCCACCCACTGGAGTGAAGGTTCTGAGCCCCACGTCAGGCTTCCCAGCCTGGGGGTCCAACAACGGGAGGAGGAATTCCTAGAGAATTAGACTTTGAAGGCTAGCAGGATTTGACTGCAGGACTTTGACAGGACTGTGGGAGACAGAGACTCCACTCTTGGAGGGCACACACAAAGTAGTGTGCACATTGGGACCCAGGGGAAGGAGCAGTGACCCCATAAGAGATTGAACCAGACCTACCTGTTAGTGTTGGAGGGTCTCCTGCAGAGGCAGGGGGTGGCTATGGTTCACCGTGGGGACAAGGACACTGGCAGCAGAAGTTTTGGGAAGTACTCCTTGGTGTGAGCCCTCCCTGAGTCCACCATTAGCTGCAACAAAGAGCCAGGTAGGCTCCAGTGCCGGGTCACCTCAGCCCAAATAACCAACAAGGAGGGAACCCAGCCCCACCAATCAACAGACAAGTGGATTAAAGTTTTACTGAGCTCTGCCCACTAGAGCAACACCCAGCTCTACCCACCACCAGTTCCTCCCATCAGGAAGCTTGCACAAGCCTCTTAGATAGCCTCATCCACCAGAGGGCAGACAGCAGAAGCAAGAAGAACTACAATCCTGCAGCCTGTGGAAGGAAAAACACTCACAGAAAGACAAAATGAAAAGGCAGAGGACTTCGTACCAGATGGAGGAACAAGATAAAACCCCAGAAAATAAACTAAATTAAGTGGAGATAGGCAACATTCCAGAAAAAGAATTCATAACAATGAGAGTGAAGATGATCCAGGACCTCGGAAAAAGAATGGAGGCAAAGATCGAGAAGATGCAAAAAATGTTTAACAGACCTAGACGAATTAAAGAACAAACATCTAGAAGAATTAAAGAACAAACAAACAGAGATAAACAATACAATAACTGAAACGAAAAATACACTAGAAGGAATCAATAGCAGAATAACTGAGGCAGAAGAACGGATAAGTGATCTGGAAGACAGAATGGTGGAATTCACTGCCACAGAACACAATAAAGAGAAAAGAATGAAAAGAAATGAAGACAGCCTAAGAGACCTTTGGGACAACATTAAATGCAACAACATTCGCATTATAGGGGTCCTAGAAGGAGAAGAGAGTGAGAAAGGACCCGAGAAAATATTTGAAGAGATTATAGTCAAAACCACCTCTAACATGGGAAAGGAAATAGCCACCCAAGTCCAGGAAGTGCAGAGAGTCCCAGGCAGGATAAACCCAAGGAAAAACATGCCAAGGCACATAGTAATCAAATTGACAAAAATTAAAGACAAAGAAAAATTACTGAAAGCAACAAGGGAAAAACGAAAAATAACATACAAAGGAACTCCCATAATGTTAACAGATGATTTCTCAGCAGAAATTCTACAAGCCAGAAGGGGGTGGCGCAATATATTTAAAGTGATGAAAGGGAAGAACCTACAACCAAGATTACTCTACCTGGCAAAGATCTCATTCAGATTCGACAGAGAAATCAAAAGCTTTACAGGCAAGCAAAAGCTAAGAGATTTCAGCACCACCAAACCAGCTCTACAACAAATGCTAAAAGAACTTCTCTAAGTGGGAAACACAAAAGAAGAAAAGGACCTACAAAAACAAACCCATAACAATTAAGAAAATGGAAATAGGAACATACATATCGATAACTACCTTAAACATGAATGGATTAAATGCTCCAACCAAAAGACACAGCCTCACTGAATGGATACAAAAACAAAACCCATATATATATTGTCTACAAGAGACCCATTTCAGACCTAGGGACACATACAGACTGAAAGTGAGGGGATGGAAAAAGATATTCCATGCAAATGGAATCAAAAGGAAGCTGCAGTAGCAATACTCATATCAGATAAAATAGACTTTAAATTTAAAATGTTACAAGAGACAAGGAAGGACACTACATAATGATCAAGGAATCAATCCAAGAAGAAGATATAACAATTATAAATATATATTCACCCAACATAGGAGTACCTCAATACATAAGGCAACTGCTAATAGCTATAAAAGAGGAAATCAACAGTAACACAATAATAGTGGGGGACTTTAACACCTCATGTACACCAATGGACAGATCATCCAGACAGAAAATTAATAAGGAAACACAAGCTTTAAATGACACAGTAGACCAGATAGATTTAATTGATATTTATAGAAAATTCCATCCCAAAACAGCAGATTATACTTTCTTCTCAAATGCACATGGAACATTCTCCAGTACAGATCGATCTTTGGGTCACAAATCAAGGTTCAGTAAATTTAAGAAAACTGAAATCATATCAAGCATCTTTTCTGACCACAACGCTATGAGATTAGAAATCAATTACAGGGGGAAAAAACCTAAAAAATACAAATACATGGAGGCCAAACAATACGTTACTAAATAACCAAGAGATCACTGAAGAAATCAAAAAATACTTAGAGACAAATTACAATGAAAACATGATGATCCAAAGCCTATGCAATGCAGCAAAAGCAGCTCTAAGAGGGAAGTTTATAGCAATACAAGCCTACCTCAAGAAACAAGAAAAATTTCAAACAATCTAACCTTACACCTAAAGGAACTAGAGGAAGAAGAACAAACAAAGCCCAAAGTTAGTAGAAGGAAAGAAATCATAAAGATCAGAGCAGAAATAAATGAAATAGAAACAAAGAAAACAACAGCAAAGATCAATAAAAGCTGGTTCTTTGAGAAGATAAACAAAATTGATAAACTGTTAGCCAGAGTCTTCAAGAAACAGAGGGAGAGGACTCAAATCAAAAAAATTAGAAATGAAAAAGGAGAAGTTACAACAGACACTGTAAAGATACAAAGCATCATGAGAGACTACTACAAGTGACTCTATGCCAATAAAATGGACAACTGGGAAGAACTGGACAAATTCTTAAAAAAGTCCAACCTTCCAAGACTGAACTAGGAAGAAATAGAAAATATGAACAGACCAATCACAAGTAATGAAATTGAAACTGTGATTTAAAATCTTCCAACAAACAAAAGTCCAGGACCAGATGGCTTCACAGGTGAATTCTATGACACACTTAGAGAAAAGCTAGCACCCATCCTTCTCAAACTCTTCCAGAAAATTTCAGAGGAAGGAACACTCCCAAACTCATTCTATGAGGCCATGATCACCCTGATACCTAAACCAGACAAAGATACTACAAAAAAAGAAAATTACAGACCAATATCACTGATGAATATAGATGCAAAAATCCTCAACAAAATACTAGCAATCAGAATCCAACAACACATTAAAAGAATCATACACCATGATCAAGTGGGATTTATCCCAGGGATGCAAGGATTCTTCAATATACGCAAATCAATCAATGTGACACACCATACTAACAAACTGAAGAAGAAAAACCATGTGATCATCTCAATAGATGCAGAAAAAGCTTTTGACAAAATTCAACACCAATTTATGATAAAAACTCTCCAGAAAGTGGGCATAGAGGGAACCTACCTCAACATAATAAAGGCCATATACAACAAACCCACAGCAAACATCATTCCCAATGGTGAGAAACTGAAAGCATTTCCTCTAAGATCAGGAACAAAACAAGGACGTCCACTCTCACCACTATTATTCAACATAGTTTTGGCAGTCCTAGCCACGGCAATCAGAGAAGAAAAAGAAATAAAAGGAATACAAATTGGAAAAGAAGAAGTAAAACTATTGCTGTTTGCAGATGACATGGTACTATACATAGAGAATCCTAAAGATGTCACCAGAAAACTACTAGAGCTAATCAATGAATTTCATAAACTTGTAGGATAGAAACTTAATGCACAGAAATCTCTTGCATTCCTATACACTAACGATGAAAGATCAGAAAGGGAAATTAAGGAAACAACCCCATTCACCATTGCAACAAAAAGACTAAAATACCTAGGAATAAACCTATGTAAGGAGGTAAAAGACCTGTATTCAGAAAACTGTAAGACACTGATGAAAGAAATCGAAGATGACACAAACAGATGGAGAGATACACCATGTTCTTGGATTGGAAAAATCAATATTGTGAACATGACTCTACTAACCAAAACAATCTATGGATTTAATGCAATCCCTATCAAATTTCCAGTGGGATTTGTTACAGAACTAGAACAAAAAATCTTAAAATTTGTATGGAGACAGAAAAGACCCCAAATAGTCCAAACAGTCTTGAGGGAAACAAACGGAGCTGGAGGAATCACACTCCCTGACTTCAGACTATATTACAAAGCTACAGTAATCAAGACAATATGGTACTGGCACAAAAAACAGAAATATAGATCAATGAAACAGGATAGAAAACCCAGAGATAAACCCACACACCTATGGTCAACTAATCTATGACAAAGGAGGCCAGAATTTACAATGGAGAAAAGAAAGTATCTTTAATAAGTGGTGCTGGAAAACTGGACAGCTCCATGTAAAAGAATGAAATTAGAACACTCCCTAACACCATACACAAAAATAAACTCAAAATGGATTAGAAACCTAAATGTAAGACCAGACACTATAAAACTCTTAGAGGAAAATATAGGAAGAGCACTCTTTGACATAAATCACAGCAAGATCTTTTTTGATCCATCTCCTAGAGTAATGGAAATAAAAACAAAAATAAACAAATGGGACCTAATGAAAGTTAAAATCTTTTGCAAAGCAAAGGAAACTACAAACAAGATGAAAAGACAACCCTCAGAATGGGAGAAAATATTTGCAAACGAATCAACGGACAAAGAATCAATCTCCAAAATATATAAATACCTCATGCAGCTCAATATTAAAAAAACAAACAACCCAATCAAAAAATGGGCAGAAGACCTAAATAGACATTTCTCCAAAGAAGACATACAGATGGCCAAGAAGCACTTGAAAAGCTGCTCAACATCACTAATTATTAGAGAAATGCAAATCAAAATTACAATGAGGTATCACCTCACACCACTTAGAATGGGCATCATCAGAAAACCTACAAACAACAAACGCTGGAGAGGGTGTGGAGAAAAGGGAACCCTGTTGCACTGTTGGTGGGAATGTAAATTGATACAGCCACTATGGAGAACAGTATGGAGGTTCCTTAAAAAACAAAAATAGAATTACCATAGGACCCAGCAATCCCACTACTGGGCATATACCCAGAGAAGACCATAATTCAAGAAGAGTCATGTACCACAATGTTCATTGCAGCACTATTTACAATAGCCAGGACATGGAAGCAACCTAAGTGTCCATCAACAGATAAATGGATAAAGAAGATGTGGCACATATATACAATGGAATATTACTCAACCATAAAAAGAAATGAAATTGAGTTATTTGTAGTGAAGTGGATGGACCTAGAGACTGTCATACAGAGTGAAGTAAGTCAGAAAGAGAAAAACAAATACTGTATGCTAACACATATATATGGAATCTAAAAAAAAAAGTGGTTCTAAGAACCTAGGTGCAGGACAGGAATAAAGACACAGATGTAGAGAATGGACTTGAGGACACGGGGAGGGGGACAGGTAAACCAGGACAACATGAGAGAGTGGCATGGATATATATACACTACCAAATATAAAATAGATAGCTAGTGGGAAGCAGCTGCATAGCACAGGGAGATCAGCTTGGTGCTTTGTGACCACCCAGATGGGTGGGATAGGGAGGATGGGAGGGAGATGCAAGAGGGAGGAGATATGAGGACATATGTATATGTATAGCTGATTCACTTTGTTATAAAGCAGAAACTAACACACCATTGTAAAGCAATTATACTCCAATAAAGATGTTAAAAAGAATCAGTTGTTTAAATTCAACAACAGCAACACAAAACAATCCAGTTCAAAAATGGGCAAAGGACTTGAAGAGACATTCCTCCACAGAAGATATACACATAGCTAGTAAGCACATGTAAAGATGCTCAACATTACTAGCCATTAAGGAAATGCAAATCAAAGCCACAGTGGGATACCACTCCATACCCATTAGGATGGCTGTTATTTAAAAAATGGAAAATAATAAATGTTGTCCAAGATGTGGAAAAATTGGAACCCTTATACATTGTTGGTGAGAGTGTAAAATAGTGCAGCCACTGTAGAAAAGCTTGGCAGGTCCTCAAAAATTTAAACATAGGGTACGATCCAGAGTTCACTTCTGAGTATATGCCCAAAATATGAAAGCAAACAGAGACTTGTACACCAATGTCCATAGTAGCATTATTCACAATAGCCAAAAGGTGGAAACAATCCAAATGTCCATCTATAGATGAATGGATAAACAAAATGTGGTATTATCCATTAAATAGAATATTATTCAGCCATAAGAAGAAATGAAGTACCAATACATGCTACAACATGGATGAACCTTGAAAACATTATGCTAAGTGAGATAAGCCAGACACAAAAGGACAATTATTGTATGATTCCACTTATATTAGGTTCCTAGAATATAGATGGATAGTAGAACAGAGATTGCCAGGCAGCAGGGAAAGAGGGAAATGGGGAGTTATTAGTAAAGAGTATGAAGTTTCTGTTTGGAATGATGAAAAGGTTCTGGAGGCAGATAATGGTAATGGTTGCATAACATTTTAAGTATAATTAGTTCATGAACTGTACACTTAAAAATGCTTAAAATAGTAAATTGCTATGTATGTTTTACAGTACAAAATTTTTTTAATCAAAAATAAAAAGAATGCATTAGACTTAAACGTAAGACCTGAAGCTGTAAAACTCCTAGAAGAAAACATGGAAAATCTTCATGACGTTGGTCTTGGCAATTTCTTGAATATAACAACAAGAGCACAGGCAACAAAGCAAAAATGGACAAAAATGAGACTACATCAAACTAAAAGTTTCTACAAGCAAAGAAAAAGAATCAACAGGGTGAAAAGGAAGCCTAGGGAATGGAAGGAAATATTTTCAAACAATGTATCTGATAAAAAATTAATTTCCAAAATAAGGAACTCCTACAACTCAAAAGCAAAAAAACTAATAATCTTGTTGAAAAATGGGCTAATAACTTGCACAGACATTTCTCCGAAGAAGACATACAAATGGTCAACAGGTATATGAAAAAATGCTCAACATGACTCACTGTCTGGAAAATGCAAATGAAGTCCATGAGGAGATATCACCTCATACTTGTCAGGATGGCCATTATCAAAATAAAGGACAACAAGCGTTGGCAAGGATATGGAGAAATTGTACACTTGTACACTGTTGATAGGAATGCAAAATGGTCCAGCCACTATGGAAAATAGTATGGAGGTTTCTCAAAAAATTTAAAATAGAACTTTCATATGATCCAGCAATCCTACTTTGGGGTATTTATCCAAAAGAACTGAAGTCAAGATCTTGAAGAGATATTAGCAGCCCTATATTTGTTGCACCACTATTCACAGTAGCCAAGATGTAGAAACAACTTAAATATCTTCAGGGCTTCTTCCTCTGTAACCCACCATGACTATTGCTAAAATCTCTCACCTACAGCTCCATTCCTTTAACTGCTAATAACCAGCACCTTGATTTCTAAAGGTTTATCCCTCCTTTGGAGTCAACTTGACCAGAGTCTTTTTCAAGATGCTACAATTCAGCTTTATTCCATTTGGCCCATGGGGAACTCACCAGTTCCTGTTTCTCTCTAATAAGGGGACCCATGTCAAGCTTTTCAAATTATACAAGCCCAACCTCTTGACTTGAAGACCCTCTTCCCCTCCTCCATGGGAGAGATACATGGCCTACTAACCATTCCAAAAAAATAGTCAACACAGGCCTCTTCAATTACAATGAATTCTGTGTCTTCCCTTTTACAGCCTAGAGGGGAGTAGGCTAATGCTGGCAGAGAATTTCAGTTTCTTAGCCCATTCTGCACAGACAATCTAGCATCTTCCAAGAGGTGCAGGATGTGGAGATAATCAGCAACTATTGATTTGTTCTCAGATTTGGGAGCCTTAGCTGAAACCGTGAGTCAACAAGAAAAGTTCCATCTTAACATAGCTTTATAACTATATCATGTGCTCCTACTGGTAGCTCTTCAACATATTATTATTTAAATAATGTTCCTTGACAAAACAAATTTGGAATCTAGTATTTTGCTTTTAAGCATGATGTAAGCTACTTGTTTGAGATAACTTTTTAATCATGTTGAGGGAATATTCTATATGCAATTTATTTACCTTTTTATCAGAAATAGATATTGAATTTTAAATGCCTTTTGATATTCGTCAAGATGAGCATAACATTTGTCTCTTTTGACCTATTGATGTGCTCAATGATGTTTTTAGATTTCCTAATATTGAATCATTCATGGTTTCCTAGATCATTATTTTTTTAATATAATGCTAGATTAGATTTGCTAGTGTTTTATTTGTTGGTATCGTATTCCTGAGTGAGTTTAGTCAAAATTTTTGTGCCATCTTTGTCAGGTTTCAATATATGCTAACTTTTTAAAAAAATGCAAAGCATTCCATATATTATTCAAGTCATAGTCCTTTTAAAGAACTTTTTATTAAAGTCTAATATATGTATAGACAAGCACGCATATCAATTAATTCTCAAAAAGTAACCACACCTGAGTTACCAACACCCAGATCAAAAAACACTAACATCAGCACTCCCAGAATTCCCTCTCACTTTCCCTTCCACTAATTAAGGTAAACTTAGAGAGTGAGGATAATTTCCCTTCCACCTAAGGGTAACCACTACTCTGGCTGAGCATAGATAAATTTTATCTGTTTTTATACTTTATCTAAATAGACTCATACATATGTACTCTTTTGTGTAGGTGTTCTTTAACTCACTATCATGTTTGTGAGACTCAGCCACATTATTGTATTCAGCCACATTACAATTCATTCTCACTGAAATATAATATTCCATTGTATGCATATACTAAGGAATGCTTACCCATTCTGCCATTGACAGACACTTGGATTATTTTCAGTTTGAGGGTATTACAAGTACTGCTTCTATGAACAATCTAGTGCATGTTGGGTTTTTCTTTTTAAATGTATGCACATATATGTCTTGGGTATATACTCAGGAGTGGAATTGCTGGGTCATAGGTAATGCATATGGATTGTTTGTCATTTTCTTATTGTTTTGTAGAATTTTTTACATATTCAGGATGCAAAGCAAAAGAATGGAAAGAAGATATATCATGCAAACAGCAACCATAAGAAAACTGGAGTGGCTATAATATTGTGATACCAGACAAAATAGACTTTAAGGCAAAAATTGTTACGAGAGACAAAGAAGAACATTTTATAATATAAAAGGGTCAATTCATCAGGAAGCTATAACAATTATAAGCATATATCCACCTAACAACAGAGTCCCACAATACAAGAAGCAAAAATGGACACAATTTCAAGGAGAAATAATTCAAAAGTAATATTTGGAGACTTCCAAACCTAATTATTAATAATAGAACAACTAGAAAGAAGATCAACAAGGAATAGTAGACTTTAACATAGGAGTTAAATCTTCATTACCTGAGGCTAGATAAAGTGCTCTTATGACATCAAAAGCACAGTGACAAAACAAAAACTAGGTAAATTAGATTTTATCAAAATTAAAAATTTTGTGTTTCAATGGAGACCATTTAGAAAGTGAAAAGACAACCCACAGAATATTTGTAAATCATGTATCTGATAAGGGACTTGTATCTAGAATATATAAAGGACACTTACAACTCAATAATGAAAAGAAAATGACCCAATTTTAAAATTGGTAATGAATAGGAATAGATGTTTCTTCAAAGAAGATAGACAAATGGCCAAAAAGCACACAAAAAGATTAGTCATTAAGAAAATACAAATCAAAGTCACTATGAGATAACACTTCACACCTGCTTGGATAGCAATAATCAAAAAGACAGATAATAACAAGTGTTGACAAGGATGTGGAGAAACTGAAACCCTTGTAGTTCACTAATGGTGATGAAAAATGGTGCAGTCACTGGGAAACAGTCTGGCAGCTCCTCAAAAGATTAAATATCGAATTACCAGCAATTATATACTTATACCCCACAAGACAAATGAAAACATATGTGGATATTATTCCATTGTAAAAAGGAATAAAAAACAAAAGGGAATACAATGAAAAGGCATGAAGTGCTGATTCATGCATGCTACATCATGGATGAACCTTGAATACATTATGCCCAGCGAGAAAAAAAATTGTTACAAAGACTGCATATTGTATGATTCTATTTATGTGAATTATACAGATCAGGCAATTCCATAGAGACAGAAAGTAAATTACTGATTGCCTGGAGAGGGGAGATTTAGGGGGAGCGGGAGGGGGATTGATTGCCATTTGTTCTTACGGGTAATGAAACATTCTGAAGTTGATTGTGGTGATGGTTGCACAACTCTGAATACACTAAAAATCATTGAATTGTACACTTTAACTGGATGACTTGGACACTGTGTGAATTATATCTCAATAAAGCTAGTTTAAAAAGGAACAATTTCAATCTTGAGTCATTCACGCTTACATTCTTTAAAAGGATTATCGTTTTTTTTAATATTTCCCACAGTGCTCAGGATACACGGCTAAGTGGTCAATAAATGCTAATCAATGGAGTAGCCAAACTAGACTGACTGAATAGACAAAATGCTTTCAGATTTCTCCCGTACACACAGACTTAGACCATGTGATCTGATGAAGAACAGAGCCCTTTCCTGGGTTGGATGAGAAGGGGAAGCACCCCAAACAGCCTGACAACCAAGCTACAAGCTGGCGCGCTCCTATCTGCGTGGCTGATAAGGACCATCTGATGCAATGAGGCCATTCTCTCCACAAAGTCACAATATTTATTTTAACACCAGTGAGTATTGAGTGTGTGTATATATCTATATAGTGATAAAACATTGCTCTAATATGTACACAGGGTCTGAAGAAAATCAATTCATCAGGGTAATCATGCAGCCCTGTGTATGAGAGAGGTTGTTTATACAGTGAGTTGATAGAGTACTATGATAGAAGCCATAGAGAAGCACCATCTAATGCTCATAATGCATGATATATATTTCACAATATGGGCATTATATAAATAATTAAGAGCATGGACTAGAGATAGCCCTGATATGAATAAGAGAGATAGTATGCAAGAATATCTGCTCCGATACTCTGCTCTTAATGGTAGGATAGAAATGCACAGCTTGGCCACACATATCACACATTTTAGGGACATTCTTTATCAAGCATCACCTCCTGTGAGGACCGATTTTCCTACTCAATGACCGCTATTCCTACAGATACAGTTTCAAAGCATTTTATTTGTAAGTTAAAAAAAAATGTTTCTACTGTCTATTTGCAGGAAGGTCCATGTGGAAAGAATTGCCCTGTGAAATAGCACAAGGAAAGGCAACTATTGGAACTGCTTACATGCCAGCATTTTTCTCAGAAATGTCCTATTCAGGAAGCTTAATTGGCAAGATATTGACGAATCTATATGTAATTTATCTTTCCACCATTACTCGGTGCTTCCCCAAGCACCCTTGTTGTCTACCTAGGGAAGAGCAGCGTGCTGACACTTAGCTCATGTCCCCAGGGAGCTCTCCTTTCCCTAATACATATGTATTAATTCCCATTAACCTCATTTAGAGTAAGGAACATGTGGGCATGAAGAGCCCAGATGGTAGTGAGTGTCTGTTACAGCATATGAGTAACTCTTCCCATTATCATTCAGCCTTTGTTTACTCAATGAATTCACATCGTGAGTAACTCATTTTCGAGGACGGGTTCATTTTCCTCCAGGACTACTGGCAAAGACACGAACTCCCTCATACCCTTCCCTCGAGCTAGCAGTTACAAGAGCTGCGAAAGACACTGAAAAAAAGAAACTCTCCAAATGAATGCAGACATTTGCAGACAGAAAGTGCACCGGAGGAGCACTTGTGAAAGTGCGGGTGCTAGCCGAAGCTCCAGGAGTTTCTCTCACAGAGGGGCGGGGCCCATGAATCATGTCTGCTCCCTGTCAGTCAACGCCCTAGAGACCGGGCATTCCCCCGCCCCACCCCTACCCACTTAGACCTTGCTGGAACCTGAAAGAAAACCAAATAGGTATTTATATATCTCTCTGGAGTCCTGTGATTCACCAGTGGAATCGAGACACTTCTCTCCTCAAGTCTCAGGCTTTGAAGAATAATGAAGAGCAGTCAGCTGACGGCCGACTCTGAGGCTGACACAGAGAGTTACAGGGACTGCGGACCTTGCCTTCTGAGTTTTCTTAAGTCCTCGGGAAACACAGTTCTAGGACTCTAGAATTTACCATGAGAATATAGGTCCTGTATTCGAGACAGGGTCAGAAGGGCTCTGTCCAAACTTTGAAGGAGCTTCCCATTCTTTAAACGGTTTGCTCTTCAGTAAAATCATTGTGTCCTGGTTCTGTGAAACGTCGTATCATAGTCCTTTGAAAAGGGACGAAACTCTAGTTTTAATTTAAACAGTGAAGCCAAGAACTTTAAGTTATATGTATATATTTTGTTTTGTTTTGTTTTGCGTAACGCAGGCCTCTCACCGTTGTGGCCTCTCCCGTTGCGGAGCACAGGCTCCGGACGCGCAGGCTCAGCGGCCATGGCTCACGGGCCCAGCCGCTCCGCGGCACGTGGGATCTTCCCGGACCGGGGCACGAACCCGTGTCCCCCTGCATCGGCAGGCGGACCCTCAACCACTGCGCCACCAGGGAAGCCCTAAG
The DNA here is from genome assembly GCF_059928025.1 of Delphinapterus leucas. Taxonomy (NCBI): domain Eukaryota; kingdom Metazoa; phylum Chordata; class Mammalia; order Artiodactyla; family Monodontidae; genus Delphinapterus; species Delphinapterus leucas. The sequence continues at coordinate 38,987,578 of NC_143142.1, read as the reverse complement.
TTATATTTTAAAGTGGTGTTAAGAAATCAAGAAGAAGGGAGCAACCAATTGTGTCAAGTGATGCTGAGAGCTGAGGGAGATGAGGGTGGAAAAGTGTGAGGTTTGTGTGAATTTCTTCCACGCATTAGGTGAGAGGATTAGGATGAAAGCCTGAGCAGTGACTTGATGGGTCCATTTAGGTTGGGGATTTCCAGGCCAGGACGATGGAAAGAGAAGGAAAAGGGATTCAAGAGAGTTTTAAGGGTGAATAATACAAATCCATCTAGAAGAAGAAGGATGTGGGACCTGAGGGCCTAATGGCTAATGAGAAAATTAGGCTGTTAGTGAATTGGCCTTCCATAGATGTATTTAATTTTCACAATAGCCTCAAAAGGTAACTGGGGTTTAGAAAGATTAATTAACTCACCAAAGCTCCATAGCTAACAAGAAGCAGATATGAGATTTAAACGTGCTTTGCCTGACTTCACATCTAGCACTTTAGCCACCACTTTACACTGTCCACAGACACCGTCCACGGACACTGTCCACAGACGCTGTCAGTAACTTCCATCCTGCAACTCTGACCAGCTGCAGCTGGATGCAGCAGGGGAGATCCAATCCTGGACAGGGCAGGACTGATCCACTAAGAGACTCCGAGTCCCTCTGAGATGTCCTGATGCTACTGTGGGCTGTGATCCTCTCACTCAGATCATGTTTGCAGAACATCAGGTAACAGGGTGATCTGTAAGGCCCGCATCCTATATCAAGCTTTATTTTTATCTTTCAACATTATGTACCTTCAATCATTTTTAACAATAGTCCTAAAAACTGTAAATGCCTATATGTGCTCTGAGTTTATAACCACATACTCAAAGTTCCACAATATATTCCAGATTCAAACAACAAAACATCTCTTGAAGAAGTATTATATTTGCACTAAAAGTCTCCAACTTGCTTGATGAATGACCGTAAATTATCAAGTTATTCAACATCTTCATCTACGTGTGTGTTTTCCAGTTAACAATAATACAGTGGCTAGCTGTTTAACCAATCTTAGATCATTTCAATGACAATATCATGTTACTTTTCCATTGCTTTGACTATTTAAAGTAAGACTTGCAGTGTCTTTTTTGTGCAGTTACATACTCTATAGTCTTTGAGACCTGTCCGGGGCAAAGTGTTACAGGAGAATCCTGCTTCTCTGTGTATTTGTGATGCATACGCTTGTAGAACCTCAGACTTCGAACCAAATCAGAAATCCAGTTGGTGCCTTGCCTGGTGCTGGAAGCCTCAGTGCAGGATCCCTGACCAGCAGCAATGCCCAGGTCCTTCTAGTCAGTTCTAGCAACAGCTATGGAGGCCGTGCCATTTTTAACTGCTCCGATTACAGCTCCCAGGGAGGAAACAAGCCTCCAAGATGAAGAACATGTGGCCTCCCTAAGCCTGTGTCCCATGACGGGTCACTTCAGGAAGCAACTGCGCATAAACCAGTAACTACAGATATAACGTTGTTTTCTCTGCTCGCAGCCCCCCTCTAAAATTTTTCTTGACTGGAAGCTAGGACCAGGAAGAGAGGGAGAGAATGCAGGGGGAGCTTTCTTGCTGGCCCTATCAGACCATGGATAGGATGTGTGCTCTGGAGGCCAATGTCGACAGGAACACTGGATTCTCCCTTGTTTGTTCTTTATCTTTACTTACTGCACATTTTTCTGCCAGTGGACTTTTTTATTATTCTAAATTGTGGGTGAGATAATAGTTGGTTTCTCAAAGTACAAAGGCTAAGCCTACTGATAAACTTCAGCCACTACCAGGGGATAAACGCCAACCAAACTGCCAAAACAATCGTGACCTCACTTCCTGCATGGCGTACTGTGTGCTTCACCAGAAACTCACCCAAAAACCCAGCAGGCAGGCGAGGCTCTGCCCTGGGCCAAAGGGGGAGATCAATGAGTCATCCAAGCAGTGCTTCGGCCAGGCCGATTCTTTTAAAGAAGAAATAACATGGGGAGAGTTCTTTGACTCCATTTCCCCTATTACTGCTTCTATCTCAGGAGAATTTGCTATCATCACAGCTTTGCTCCTACCAGTAAAACGTACTCGTGGGCTTTTTAAAAAGTCAGGGCCAAACATCGAACAACGTAGACATTCGTTTCCTCCCCAGCTGATAGGATTTTCGGGTGCGTGTAGCATAGCACGGCCAGAAGAGCATACATTTAATTTGTAATACTGATTAGTGCTCTCTAAGGTGACTATTTAAGGCTTCCAGAAAGCATAGTTTAGGGAGCTTTTGAAGGTTTCCAAAGGAACGATAACATTTGTGTTGTTCTTGAAGTTCTAGTGATCCTGACACAGATAAAACTGTCAGTGCCCAATGAGGGCTTTGAACAGCTTTGGGGAAGGGAAACCAATATTGTTTGAAGGGCTACTACGTGCCGAGCCCAAGTTGGCCCTAAAGATACAAAATTAAAACATCTTTGACCTCTGTGCCTAATCATTCCAAACACAGTGGAGGAATGTACAGGTACTAGGGAAGCACAGAAGAGGTACTGAGTCCCACCTCCACTGGAAAAGGGGGTCAGAGAGGGCTTCGCAGGACAGGTATTGTAATTGAGCTTTGGAGGACAAGTAGGAATTAATGAATCAGGCCGTGGGATGGCAGAATACAAGGAAAATAGGAATTGAAGTTATAAAACCTACATTTGAGATTTAATTCTCTCCTTATTACTTATGTAACCTTCTGAGAGAAAATAACTTCAGGTTTCTAAAACAGTTTCCCTCTTAGAAAATGGAGATGATAATGCCCGTCTTACAGTGTTGCTAAAAAGACGAATGAGACAAGATTTCTATTCCAGGGAGAGAAAGCAGTATGTGCAGAGTCCTGAGCATGGAAGAAGCTGGTACAATCCCCAGAACTGAACGTGTCCTAATCCCTACACCCTAAGACAGATCTGTTTCCATTTTTCCCATTTCTGAACTACAGAGATTCCTTACAATTACTGTGTATATTCGACGTGGCAGAGTTTGCTTTCTTCTGAAAATCTGTTATTGAACATTATGGCCTCTTCAATGGGTGGCATCTTAGAATCAGAGAAATATCTAGTCCCTTCTTCTGCCTGGAGCAAGGAGGCAGAGACGCAAGACCCCAGCAAGAGAAGAGGCTGCAGAAGGAAGTAGGGGTCACGACCGTGGGGTCAGGCTGTTTAGGAAAAGCAGTACGACAGGATGGAACTTGCACATGCAGAGAAGAGAGGCGGGCTGAAGTCTTGCCACCCTCCCCGAGGCAGAAGCACACATGTGGTGCCAGTAACCAGAGTGAGAGCACGGACAGGGCCCCAGAGGCAGACAGAAAGTGGGCTGTTCCGGTGTGAGATTCTCCTGTGGGGAAGTTCCAGGGAACTCAAGGAACAAGCACAGCCAAGGGGGCAAGTGGCTGAAATGGAGTCCAAGTGAAAGCCATTGGAGTCAAAGAGGCCAAGAAGATGATTGGCTGGAGTGTTCGGACCAGCCTGTGAGTTGGGCTTTGCAGTTCTTCATCAGGAGGACAACAAGACTCACCGTGGAGAAGGTAGATGCCAAAGTCTTCACACACCTTCTTCTGAATTTCCAACATGGGCAAAAGGTACCGCTTGTCTACCCAGTTATCCAAGCTGGGACCCTGAGCTGGGTCCTCAAATCCTCTCTCTCCTTCACATCTCCATCTAACCAAGGAGCCCCTTCACTAGGGGGCCACACAGAGCACTGGCCATGCCCCTACTCCATGGAGCAGGCAGATCTGGTGGAGTCTCGGCCCTTCCTTTTCTAGCTGTATCATCTTGGGCGAATGACCTACCCATTAGGCTTCATTGTTTTCATTTGTAAGAGAGGATAGTAACATATCTGCCTCAGAGGTGGTTGTAGTGACTTATGAGACTGTACACATAGCACAGTGTCTGGCACACAGTAAGTGCTCAGTAAATGCTAGTTGTGGATATGGTAGCGTTGGTGGTATTTTAGAATGCTATAGCAAACATGGAAAACCCCAGAATTCTTCTTTGGCTGTAAGAGAGGAAGAATGCCTATTTTGGGTAAAAATGGAAGTGTATGAGGATTATCATACAGGATGTAACGTGGAGAATGGTGGAAACTGAAGAGTGAATGATCAGGCAGAAGGGACCTTAGAGAATTCACAGAGGGTGGGGACTGATGCTTGTCAGGACGAGAAACCAGATAGCGAGAAACAGAAAGGTGGCCAGCAGCGGCAGTAGGGTTGAATTCTTGTGCCTCTGGAGGAGGGTGTAGGAACGGAGAGGGCTGCTACCCTACTGTCCAGCCTGAGCAGGCAGAGGGATCGGAGGGGAGGTGGCTCCAAGGTGGTCTTCTAGGCTGCCTCCAAGACCAGCTCTGGTTGAGGAGTCCTGGGAAATCTGGAACATTAAACATTGACCCCAGCACCCAAGAAGTGTCATGGTTACCAGGGAGATGAATAGGCTTTGCAGACTGAGGTCACCAGGAATTCCCAGCATCTAGAAACACTCACTTGGTTTTTGACATCCCAAATTTCAGCTCCATATTGTAAATTTCCCCATGTATTAACGTTTCTAAAATCAGAATGTGTCTTCTTGTGATTGTTTTCTTTCTCCCCAAAATGCTGTATAATAAATCCATAGTGCTACCATCGATGGCATCTTAAACTCAAGGAAACACAAACTATGTCATAATAGTATTAGTTAAATGAGATATGTAAGTTAAACTTCTTCTATAACTTTGTGGTGTTTGATCTATAAGTCACGCATACTCTGAGGGATATTTAGGGAAAATGAATATACTAACCAGAGATACTCAACACAGTTAATTACCTAGGGAAATTCATGATCAAATCAATTGATTGCGGGATTATGCACAGTTAGGAAATTGGCTCATTGGAGGTGATGACAGCCGAGACCCCCACTGCCTGGCCAGCTACAGTGAATGTCTTCCTCCTCCCAGCCCAGGGCTGCCTTTCCAGTAAGTCCTTCTGAATATCTGCAAGTTTAATGCACAGAAGCTTTCCTCATTCATCTTGAAGCCTTGACAAATGTGCCTTTGCTTACTGGGGCTTCCAAAAGAAAAGGTTAAATGAAACCTGAGTGGAATACAAATAGTTCTTCCTCTCAGGGATTTCATGCTCTGAGAGCTTGTGCCAGAAAATGAACTTCCTTCATGACCACCGGGGAGACCCCATTGGTGTTTGGAGTTCTAATGGCTGGAAACATCCCCCACGTTCCCCCTATCAATTCATGTGATTGCATATATATTTAATCAGTTTCCACCATGTTCCTGGAAAGGCATTTAGCTGGCTGCCAACAGACTCCCCCTGTCCCGTCCATACATGAAGTCAGTTGGCAAAGACCTTGATTCAGCTGCCTGGGCTTGGTCATCCTCTCCCTGCGTTCTATCCAGGGCAAGCCAAGCTTCCCATCATGTTTTAGCTCATTGTTCTGAGGAGAATTACTGCCTTCCAAAACTTACCTACATGAAATCACCCATCCCCTTTTCATGTATGGGTCAACCAAGCCAAATCTTCTTTTTAAAAATTCATAAAGGCTAGCACCATTCAGGAAAAAGAAGACTCTGGGTAGAAATGAATGAAAACACATGAATCGTGCCTGACTCTGCAGAAGGGATTGTGGTGCTACAGAGAGAAGCAACCCTACAGAGAAGGAAAATCAATTTTCATTAATGATTTTGAATGTGTCATTGACCCTGGGTTATTTATTCACATGAGGGTTTAGATTTATCTCATGGATATGCCAGATTATTTGAAAGGGTTTTAGTGCCTTTGACATATGCTCAAAGAATCTTCTTTACCCGTATTTCATTTCACATGCAGAACAGTGAAATGCATGTGTAAAGGCAGGACATTGGTCGTTTTTTCTAGTTTATTCATTAATTCGGTCAACTGGTAATTAAAGAGGCTTGCTGCGTGCTAGATGCTGTTCTGGGCTCTAGGAACAAAGCTGTGAGCAGAGCAGTCCATGGAGCTTAACATTCTAACAGTGGCAGAGACAGGTGACCAGCTAATAGAAAATGAATATGATAGGAATAAAATGGCACTTTTTCTCTGTGCTGTATCCCCAAAAGCCATAGCCCCAGTCTAATCATGAGAAAAACATCAGACAAATTCCAGTAAAGGGGCATCCTACAAAGTACTTCACCAGTACTCCTGAACACTGTCAAGGTCATCAAAAACAAAGTTTGAGAAACTGTGACAGCCAAAAGGAGCAGAAGGACACAGGGCAGCTAAGTGTAATGTGGGATCCCGGGTGGGATCCTGGAAAAGAAAAGGACATTGGGCAAAAACTAAGGAAGTTTGAATAAACTATGGACTTCTGTTAATTTTTAAAAATGAGGGCTTCCCTGGTGGCGCAGTGGTTGAGAGTCCGCCTGCCAATGCAGGGGACGCGGGTTCGTGCCCCGGTCCGGGAGGATCCCACATTGCTGCGGAGAGGCTGGGCCCGTGAGCCGTGGCCGCTGAGCCTGCGCGTCCGGAGCTTGTGCTCCGCAATCGGAGAGGCCACAACAGTGAGAGGCCCGCGTACAGAAAAAAAAATAAAAAAATTTTAAAAAATGAATATGAACATCATAATTTCAGAGAGTGACGAAAGTTTTAAGGAAAATTAAAAGGAGTGACGTTAAAGAGCAGTGGGTTTAGGGAGCACTACTTAGGGAAGACTCCCTGGGGAGGTGATATTGAGATGCCACTTGAAGGATGAGATGGCACCCATCTGCAAAGCAGTGAAAGGCTTCTGAACAGGGAACAATGAGGTAGGAATGAGCTAGTATGTTTAAGAAACACGAGAAGGCTTGTGTGACCAGAACCTGGCAAGCAAGTGGGAGAATATTGCAAGAGGAAATTGGAGAGGTTGACAAGTCATGAATTGTCTTCTAGGTTAAACTAAGGAACTTAAATGTTATTCAAGGCCATTGAAAGGCTCTAAGCAGGGAAGTGGCCTGATCTGATTTATCTTTGGAAAATATCACTCCAGCTGCTGTGGAATAGATGCTAAGAATAGATGGTATGAGTGGCTGCCAGGGGCTGGGAGCAAAGGAGATGGGGAGTGACTGTGTAATGGGTATGGGGTTTGGTTTTGGGGATGATGATAATGTTCTAGAAGTAGATAGTGGTGATTGATTGCACAACTGGTAATATACTAAAAACCACTGAATTGTATACCTTAAGATGGTTAAATTGGTGAATTTTATGTCATGTGAATTTTATCTCACTTTGAAAAAGAATCGATTGCAGAAGTGGGGCGAGCATGAACGCAGGTGGTTCAGCTATGAGGCTACTGCTGTTGAACAGGAAAGCAATGATGGGGGCTTGGATTAGAGTGACAGCCGCAGAGATGGGGAGAAGTGTTTGGATTCAGACCTATTTTGAGTAGGTAGGATTACTTTAGAGGTGATGGGAATGAAAGGGGTTATTGAGGGAAATCAAGGGTGATTAGGACCATAAGAGAGACACTTCTGACTTCTTCTAGTTTATATTAAGACATTCTACTGTGGATTTTATGTGCCGTGTATTAGTATACTTTTGGCTATAAATAATAGAAAACACCAGCTCAATCTCGGTTAAACAGTAGGAAATCTATTAATTCTCGTAAGTCCAGTGGCAGTAAGGGCTTCATATTGATACAATCAGCGTCTCAGCATGGAATCAAGGACCCAGGTTCTTAACATCCTTCCACTATGTCCCCTTCAATCTATCAGCTTTGCTCTCCTATGGGCTGTCCTCACGGCTTTAAGGTGGCAACAGCAGTTCCAGGTGTCAAATACAAACAAGACAATGACAAGGGGAAGAAAAGGCATCCTTTCTTATGTGTCTTTCTTAGGATTAAAGAAAGTAGAAGATCCCCAATGACTTCTCAGCATGCTGCATGTCTGTGTATTTTATTTTGTTTTATTTTTGCCTCATGGAAAACAATTATGTGTTTATTCAAATGGAACTGAGAAACAGAGAGAAAAAAGAGTAATTTGGGGGTGGGAGTAGAGGAAGGAAAGGTATAGAAATTAAAAAGAAGTGGCTTTCATTTGGACCTGTGTGGTGTTTGCTGTGGTACATGCATCTTTCCATGAACAAAAGGAGTCTGGGCTTACAGTTAATGAAGAGACTCGTGTTTTTCTGTCACATCACCATGGTTGCCTTAAACTACCCAAGATCCATCCCCTTCAGCTGGGGATGAGATTTAGTTTCCCCTGAAGTATGTGTCAATAGGAGATGGTCAGGGGTTCCATTAAGAAGGGTGTAGGCGTCGGAAAATAGATCTTGGGTCAGCAACCAACAGTGTCTGGTCCATGGTGGGTGAGCAGAACATTTTTGTTTGTTTCAAAAGTTTATTCATTATAAATAGGGAGAGGTGCACAAAACACACAGTACATTATTGTATCACTAGAACTATGTCTGATGAACTTCACTATCCCTATTTATTTCTTAAAACTAGAGAAAATGCATTTGGAACAGTCCTGAACATTTGACAAAAACTTGAATTTCCTCAAAAGATTTAATAGGACCAGAGAAAAACGGGAAATCAAAAAATGATGCCTAGTAATAATAGTTACAATCATTGACTTTCCTGTGTCTAACACTGCTGCATACTTAGCATGTATCATACCATTTAATTCCCAAGACACCTTATAATGAGGTCTCATTACTACATCTTCACTTTACAAGTGAGGAAATGAAGGTTTAGAAAGTGCAAGGCAACTTGCCAATGTCACACAGACAGTAGAACCAGGATTTGAACCCAGACAGTCTGGCTCCAAAGCCTGCCTGCCTAATCTCTGAGCTTCCTACACAACATCGTCAATCTAGACTTGAAAGTTTAAACATTAGAGCAATATTTCTAAACCAACAGCCCTGTTTTGAAAACCAAGATGTCCTGCTCTCCTCAAAGAGACTTTGATTTCGATTACTTATCTTCATGTAGGAAATCAAGAGGCATCTTCTTTTCTTTTTCATATATAAAATGGCATTATGAAATCGACTTGCATTTTCAAACTTTCCCCCTTCCCTGAAATTCTGATATGCTTTCTGTGGGGGACATGCCCTTCTGGAGTGTGAATCACTCCTCTGGAGCATTTGGGGGAGATATCCACAGATTGAGATTCCAAAGAAATTCTGGTCCTGATGGAATTCTGGTCCCTGTGACCTGTACTTGCTGTCCATATACCACTCAAGTAAGCTAGATCATTGCTCAACCCTTCACTTAACTTTAACTGAACCGTCTGGTCTTGGGGTCAAGGACCTCCTAGAACTGACTTTTAATTGTGCAAGAGCGGGCAAACCACTAATCCTCTCATTTCTTAAGTAGAGAAAACACATGATAGTTAACATCTCCAAAGGATATCTGGAGCTAATAATAGTCAAGTACAATTTGGAAATGAGCATTTTTGTTTCTCAGAAGATCATCCTCAAGGGAGAGAAAATACATTTCTATTTCCTCCAAGAAGGCAGGTGAGGCTTAAAGAGTACTTTTGCTTTCTCCTTCTTTCTCTTTTTGCATAATTATTTCTTCAGGGCAGGGACCATATTGCTAACAGTCAGCACTTGTGTAGAATTAAGTCATAAATACAATAGATAAGACGTGCAGCATTAGACTGGGAGTCCCCCCCCACCCCGCCCAGCTCATCACGTGGACTACAGGACTGACCCCTGCCTTGAGATCAGCGATTTATCTGTGTCCCAGTTAAAGATCATTCAGAATTGCCATCCAGGCTGCAAATGCTAAATGGGGCAATAAATATTAATATCATGGCTGCCACTTGGCCTGCACAGATGGAGACTTAGCACAGCCCACTCTCAGCACAGGCAGAGATGATGTCACTGCAGCCACACATCGGAAACCCGGTGTCATCATTTCTCCCCTTCAGGTCTGTGGATGACCGTCAGCTGTGTAGGGCTTTGAGTGGAGCCTGTGTGCTAATAAGAGAACTTGGCCAATTTTTTAAAAATTATGCTGGTATTTGGAGATCGAGTTCTTGCTTCTGACAGTACTATACTACACATGATGTTATTGCCTTATTCTATCCCTTTTACTATTATGTGTAAGTTGGCACCATAGAGAATTAAATGAGTTTATATATAACAGTGCTTCAAATACTACTTGGCACATTTATGCATGTAAGTACTATGGAAGTATTAGCTGTTGCTCTTGTTGTTAGACCAAGGGCCTGAAAGGCAATACAAGACTATCGACCTAACATCTCTGAGGGCTGTCTGTCCGTGGAGGCTATTCACATTCTCTCTTGGATGTTGGCTGTTGTCAGGACTCATCTATTACTTCCTTCAGCTCTCGCCTGAGATAATCAGTGGCGTAATGGGAGCTTTGGAAAAATGATATTTACCAAGCTTTGGCTACTTGAGATAAAATTTGCTGTAATATCCCTCTTTCCCTTCTGAGGAAAGGCAACCCTGCTGTTTACTTCCTTGGTCCGTCTCTCATATTGGCAGGGAATCATGGGAATTTCCGCAGTTGGCTTTGTGGAAATGTTCCAGCTTTAATGTTTGTCAAACTAACCCCATAGAATGAAGACTGCTAGACTCTGCATAGTAGCATGAGCTATAGAGACACCTCAGCTGGTATGAGTCCAGACTCTTTGGCCACATTTGTGACCTCGGGCATATTGCTTAACCTCTTCTAGCCTCAGATTTATTGTCTGTTTAGCCATAGGAAATGGAGAGAATAAAAATTTATAGGATTGGGGTGAGATTTAGGAGTAATGTGTATGATACACATAGGGCACTGACTTGGCAAATTATTTGGTGCTCGATAAATGGTAGGTATTGTTTTTGCATAAACTTTGCAGTGTTTATACCAGGGAACATTGCTTCTGTTGGGTTTCTAAAAGCTCTGCATTCAAAATTATACACACACACAAACACACACACATACAGTATCACAGCTAGGTTAAAATATGCACAGGGAAAAAAAAAATCAAGATGTTAGTAGTCACTATTTGGGGATGAATTACTTGTACAATGAAAGAATAAAACAAACTGTATAAGAAATGACTGCAAGTCATATTCATTTTAATCACCCTAGTGATTCTTGATGAGTATATTCTCCTACGTTCCCCTCTTCTTACCAGATGTGAGCATGATTAGGACTCTGTGTGAAGTATTTTATACCTTTGCCATTTTAAAAAATTTATTTATTTAATTTATTTATTTTTGGCTGTATTGGGAGTCTGTTGCTGCGCACGGGCTTTCTCTAGTTGCGGCGAGTGTGGGCTACTGTTCGTTGTGGTGCGTGGGGCTTCTCATTGCAGTGTTTTCTCTTGTTGTGGAGCACCGGCTCTAGGCGTGCGGGCTTCGGTAGTTGTGGCACGTGGGCTCAGTAGTTGTGGCTCGCGGGCTCTAGAGCGCAGGCTCAGTAGTTGTGACGCACAGGCTTAGTTGCTCTGTGGCATGTGGCATCTTCCCTGACCAGGGCTCGAACCCGTGTCCCCTGCATTGGCAGGCAGATTCTTAACCACTGCGCTACCAGGGAAGCCCTACCTTTGCTTTTAATATCTTTATATTCATATATATTTGCCTAAAGAAAATATATAGTATTGTTTTATGTGTTAGCTTTAAAAATGGCATTCTCCCATATGTGTCTTCTGTAATTGGCTTTTTCATACAACACTATGTTTTTGAAATCTCATCACGCTGCTACATATGAATGTAATAATTCCTTTTAACTGCTTTGTTTCATTATATGACTTTACCATATGTACTTATTATTCCACTTTTGATGGACATTTAGTCCGTCCTCATTTTTCACTCGTCCAAGCAATACTGCAGTGAATCCTTGTATGTCTCTCTCCTTTGCACATGGGTGTTTCTTTAGAGGAAACACCTAGAATCTCTTGGAAAATTGTGCATCTATTTAGCCATCATAGATGCTATCAGCTACCCTTCAGAATGACTGTCCCTCTTCTCTAACCCTCTACCAAAAGTTAATTTTATCAAATTTTAGAGTGTTTTCGAATCTGATCAAAAAATTTCACCCCATAGGGGTTTCTTTCCTTTTTCTTTTGGAGTAATTGTAGATTCGCAGCAAGTTGCAAAGATAGTTCAGAGAGGTTTGTGTACCCTTTACCCAGTATCTCCCAATGTCTCATGTAAGTACAGTACCATATCAGACCTAGAAATTGACATGGATATAAAGTGTGTATAGTCTGTGTCACTTACCACATGTATGGATTCATGTAACCAATACCACAACCAAGGTACAGAGCTAGTCCATCACCACAAAGATCTCCCTCCTGCTGCCCTAACCCCTGACAACTCCTAATCTGTTCTCTACCTCTGTCATTATGTGTCATTTTGAAAATGTGATATAAATGCAATCATGCAGTATATGACCTTCAGAGATTGGCTTTTTTCAGTCAACGTAAAGCGCTTGAGATCCACTCAAGTTATTGCTTTTATCAGTTATTTGTTCCTTTTTATTGCTGAGTGGTATCCCATGATGGGGATCCCCTCAGTTTGTTTACTCATTCATCTGCCATAGGACATTTTGGTTGCTTCCAGTTTGGGGCTATCACCAGTAAAGCTGTCTTTTAACACCACATATAGGTTTCTGGGTGGACACAAGTTTTCACTCCTCTGGGATCAATGCCCAGAGTGCAATTGCTGGGTCGTATGGTAAGTGTTCAGCTTTTTAAGAAACTGCCCAACTCTTTTCCAGAGCGGCTGTACCATTTTACGTTCCCTCCAGCAACATCAGACAGATCCATTTCCTCCACATTCCCACCACCTGGTGTTGTCACTAAGTACTATTTTAGCTTTTCTAATTGGTGTGTAGGAATATTGCTTTGTGGACTTAATTTGCATTTCTCTGAAGCCAGGTATGTTGAATGAGTGCTTATTTTCCATCTGTATATCCACTTCAATGAAGTGTCTGTTCATATCTTTTGCACATTTCCTAGTTGGATTGTTTTTTTTACAGTTGAGGTTTGAGTGTTCTCTATATATTCTCGATATGAGTCCTCATCTGGGGGTGGAGGTTCAGGATCCCCAAGTGTCCCAATGATGGGGAGGTGGGCATCCCATCATCACCAGGTGGGGATGAAAGCCTGATCCCTCACTTCCTTTTCTGACACCACCCAAACTTGGGGAGGAGCTGTGGGGTCTAGAGGGGTGCTCATTATGCCTCATCTAGAGTGGAAACTTAAGCTCCCTGCTCAGCCTTTGCTGGTGGTGTGAGGGCAGGGCCACAGTGTTGCCTGTGGAATCCAGCTGAGGTAGAGCAGTTACTGTCTAAAAGTGTTCTGTGTCTCCAGGATGCCCCTTTCCTGGCTTCTGACCAGAGAGAGCAGGCTCTTCTTGGGCTTTTTTTTTGGTCTGTGCCTGTTGGTATTTCCTGAGTGCCCACTTCTCCAGCCCCCAGTCTGGGACGTATGAGGCAAAAAGAAAACCCAGGGGACTCAATGCCCTGTTGGTTCTTGGGTTCCAGGGTCTCTAGCTGGTCTCCCTTCTTCTCGTTACCTTTCAGAGTCTTCTTATATCATTTTATATATAATACCCAGGGTTCTTACCTGTACTTAGCAGGAGGACTAGAGAAAAGCACTTCTAGAAGTGCTTTATACTTTCCAGAAGCAGAATGCAAACCCCGTTGTTTAAATTTGCATTTTTGTTATTAGTGAGGTTGATTATCATTTCATCTATTCACTGGACATTTGCCTTTCCCTCTTCTAGATTTCCCTGCCTCTTCACACACCCTTTGCCTATTCTCCTATTAGCTGGATTATATTTTTCTTAGTGATTTGTCAGAGTTCTTTATATAGTCTGAATAAAATTCCTTTGTCAGTTTATATATGTTGCATGCATTCTCAAAATCTGTTGCTTGTCTTTATCTTTGTTTATAATGCTTTTGTCATGCAGAGACCTTTAAATAATGCTGTTAGCATGCTATCTTTTAATAACAAAAAATGTGGGAACTGCATAAATAAGCATTGATGGGAAGGTGACATCCCATGTAACTGTTAAAAAGAATGTTCCGCTCTAAGTCAAGAAAGATCCAGATCTAACTTAGATCTCTTGTTTTATAGATTTCCTGTCCTCTTTCAGTACTTTGAGAGTATAAAACATTAGTAACAGAAAGTATTCCTGTTCCCTCCATTGTCTTCTTCAAGAATGATTTCTCCATTTGCCTTTCAAAGCTATGCTAATTCCTTCCCTTTTTTGCTGTAGTCATTGCATAGTTGTGGTGCCATTTCTTTTTATCTTATCCTTATTTGATGGATATAGCTCTATCCAGATCTTTTACTTGCTCAAATAAAATGTATTATACATGTATTACATATATATATACATACACGCATATATGTATTGTATATATATGTATGTGTATATATAATACATATGTGTATTGTATATATATTACATATGTATGTATATATTGTATATGGATTTTCCCTGACACCTTCCCCATCTCTTACCTCTGTGTGTGTTCTGATAGCTTGTCTTCCACCTTCTGCTTTTCTGGGGCAAGGAAAAGGAATAAATCTAGGATCGTGTTTAATTGTGGTTGGTGAATTTGATCTCTGGTTCAGCTCTCTTCTCTGGAATTGTGTTAAGAGTTCCCCCTAGAGAGGGGCCCTCAAATTTTGAATTATTCCCCCAATTCAAGCTGTGCCACCAAGTCATTTTTTCTGTTGGAGACAATCTTCCCTAGTTTAAAAAAAATTCTCCTGGCTCACCTGCCTCTCCCCAGCTGTGAATGCACTCAGCTTGAGTGGAATAAAATAAAAGTAAGGGATTTCGAAATGATGGGCCCTTATTCCACCCTGAGGGCTTCCTATGCATTCCCTTGGACCATCACCATCTTCAGTGGCTTTTGTTTTGTTTCTTTTCTCTTCCTGTTCTGCTGAAAGCCTTACTTGTGGTTGCAAAATTTTAACTTTTGGAGATTTTTCCACAGAATTTCCCCTGCTTTCCTTCCAGTCAGTGAAAGAGAAAGCAGTGAGGCATGGTTTCTTCTTCAGTGTCGGGTATGATTTATCCAGGGTGTCAGGGAAGAACTCCTCGGGAAAGGCATGCTTCATCTTCACCCCCAGTGGCATGTCCCACTCCCCAAATGGAAGGAGGATGGGGGTGGGCAAGATTAATGAGATTTTTCTGAATTTTGTCTGTGCCTCACCTCCACAGAAATCTCTCTGGAGGAGTTTTTGGGTGTTTTTGTTTTTGTTTTTTTGGTACGTGGGCCTCTCACTGTTGTGGCCTCTCCCGCTGCAGAGCACAGGCTCCGGACGCGCGGGCTCAGCGGCCATGGCTCATGGGCCCAGCCACTCCACGGCATGTGGGATCTTCCCGGACCGGGGCACGAACCCGTGTCCCCTGCATCGGCAGGCGGACTCTCAACCACTGCGCCACCAGGGAAGCCCTGGAGGAGTTTTATATTGGGCCAGGCATCAATTTCCTGAGTCTTCCATTTTGAGACACTTTCCAGTGTCAGAGCACTGCTCTTATATCATTCATCGGTTTTATTTATTTATTGTTCATCCCATTTCATTAGGTTCATGATTGAGAGGATATCATACTTTTGTTGTATCTACTTTGCCATCTCTCCCCAAAAGATGCCCAAATGAAAATAAAAATGCCACTTTCAATTCCTTGTGTCTGATGTTGCTTGTGAGTTACTAAGAGAAAGAATACTTGCTTTTGTTGAATGACAGCTAAGTTTTTTCCATGAACTACAACCTTATAAACTAAAAACACAGTTAAAGTAATGAATAATGAACAAGTATGAAAATCCATGTTAGCGTCAATTTTTATTTGCTTCTTTCAGAAATCTTTTTCTCAAATTCTCTTACAAGTTAATTATTCTCATTACATATGAACTGAGTTGCCAATTCTTTTTCTTTCTTTCTTTCCTTCTTCCCTTCCTTCCTTCCTTTCTTCCTTTTTCTTTTCCCCTCCTCTCTTTATGATCAGTTAAATTTCCCATGACTTCCAAGGGAACTCTTCACCCCTCTAGGATGTTCCTCTAACCTGCCTCTGCTGGGAAGTATGCCTTTTTCTAGACATTTCTAGAAATTGAAAATTAAAGGTATAAACTTATTTCTTCCCTCAATTTTAACAGCGATTGCCTTTTATGTGCCTTCTTTCCCGACAGCACATAGAGAAGTCTCCAACAGTAGCATTTCCCAAATCACTTGCTTGCACCATCTCCTTTAGAAGGAGACCTGACTTCTAAAGGTGTAGAAGGAGGAGAGGGTGGCTTTTTCCAGGACATACTTGGTTTAACCCAACTGAGCTGCTTGGTCTTACCAACATTCCATGTTCATTCTCTCCTCTGCAGTTTTAAAACAGCAGACACTATGCCCAATATGCCTTGACTAAGTCCCATTCCCTCCCCTGTTTGACTTCTGCTGGTCCTTAAGCTATCAGTTTAGATATGGTTTGATATGATTTCTCTGGGAAGCCTTTCCTACTCCCCAGAACTGGATTGGGGGCCCCTTATGTGAGTCCACTCCCATGACACACTGTCTGCATCCCTGATTTGCATTATCACTCTGAATGGTGATTGCCTCCATCTTTTTATTTCCTATTGGACAGCAAGCCCAGGAGCAAAGACAGTAAGCACCCTGCTCAGTACTTGGCATGCAATTGCCTCTCAATGAATATGTGTGTCGTGGCTACATTTTTTAAAACTTAATAACATTTTGAAAGTTTTTAAAGTGCTTTGAAGTCCAAAAACAGTGTACAGTTGCCAAATTGTTTCTCGTCATCCCATCCTTTGTGGTTTATTGGAAGGGGGGCGTGCATGCATTCAATTCACAAAACTGTGATCAAGTAAACCAAATTTTAATGGAGTTTGGTAAAGCACCAGAGCAAAGTTACATGTTGAACCAGGCTGAGAAGCCGCAGGTTTCATCACACTATTATTAATGGCTTTTTAGTTATTTATTTATTTTATCATTACTGTGTCACCATTCCACCCTTTGCAGATTTCATCAAAGGCAGAATCTCTGCCCTGAGGCTTTGGATTTTCTCATTCCACTGCCTGAAGTCACCCATCTGTGAAGCAAGGGCAATACGCACCTACCTCATAAGGGTGCTGAAAATTAATTAGGCAGTGGCCAGCTGTCTTCAATACTGAAAGCACCGTGTAAGTGCACGTGTTCCACGTCTCTTTAAATTACACCGCATGTGCCAGCGAGGTGGCTGAGACCTCGGAGCATTTGGATTTGCAAAAGGGCTTTGAATGCGGTACAAAGCTTGTTGTCTCAATGTAACGTATCAATCGGAGGCATTAAAATGTCAGCACCTTTTCAGGCATTTTGTTCATTAAAACGGCTGCAAAAGAGTCCTTGGACTGAGTGAATGTAGGCCAAGTCACAGTCTAAGCAAACAGGAGTCTCCGGAGAGCTTCAGGAGTGTGCGAAGCGAGAGTTTTCAATGGCGGGTGAAGCGGGGCTCAGGGGCTCGGGGAGAAAGTTGGATTTGCCCGGCACTCCCGCCCCGCAGCGCTGCAGTAGATCAACTTGACACTTCCCGGCTCTAATTTCCTTCCTCCTAGTTTTGATTTCGCGGCATTCCCAATTATGCAGCTGCCAGGAAAGGAAGCAGTGGAATTGCAATATAGAAAAGACCAGGCCACTTCTTTTTTCGGATTAGACATTTCTGCGCAGAGAGCCAACAGGTCACACCTTCTGCCGGTTCCGAGATGCTTCCAGGACGACCCAGCACAGTAACCGGGCTGCATCTTCTGGTCGGCTCCACTCTTTCCTCAATGGCCACGCGGGTTCTCTGTGGCCTGGGGCATCATCTATAATAGGCCATTTTATTTGGTAAATATTTTCCTGCTTACTGAAGCCTGCTCATTATTAATGACCAGAAAGGGAACTCCTGCCTCCTGGGGCAGAAGTTGATACATTCGCTTTGTGTAATTGCTGTGTATAGTTAGCCATGTGGTCCTTCAGCTAAAATAAATTGCCTTCTTCCCATAAGAGGCTCCCACAGTGTCACGGGAGAACGAGAGGGAAAGTGGCTGCTGAAACTAATCTCTTAGCTAACACGATGGACGGATCCAGAAACTGAAGGCAGATGGCAAGTTCGAGATGAATAGCATTTTTTAATGGCTTCAGAATATCTCTGTCTGTAAACGGCTTTGCTGAATGACAACATGTAGGGCAATTTAATTTATCTATTGCTGCGTTGTCAGACCGTCTGAGAACTGTTCTCCCGTTTGTCTATTAGGACAAAAACTGATCTCCTTTCAAAGGGGGAAATATAGGATGCTACAATTTAAAAGGCCAGTAGAGAGGAAGGGTTAGAAGAAAACACTGCAATTATTTACAAATAGATGACAAGGATCCTTCCACACCAACAGTCTCTTGCTTTTTGGCATTTGAAGATAGCAACTCCATGTTGAGATTTAATGGCAGAAGTTGAACTCCGAACTCTGAAATGAACTAGGCCCAAGGTCTAGGAGAAAAGGTCACGATAAAGACAGCACACCCTGTCTGTCTCCAATGACTAAGAATTCACATTCTACTGATGAGATTAACCCTTCATCATCCAAGCATGTGATTTGAGAAATGCTACTAATGAGAACGCAGCTTGTCTGTATGCTGTCCGGAAAGAAGGTGTATGAAAGGTAATCAGTGGTAAAATTGAGGGAAGAA
This sequence comes from Delphinapterus leucas, assembly GCF_059928025.1. Taxonomy (NCBI): domain Eukaryota; kingdom Metazoa; phylum Chordata; class Mammalia; order Artiodactyla; family Monodontidae; genus Delphinapterus; species Delphinapterus leucas. Next base: position 38,968,963 of record NC_143142.1, on the reverse strand, counting down.
ATAAGTTCATACCTCTAAGTTTCAATTTCTAGAAATGTCTAGAAAAAGGCGTACTTCCCATAAGAAGCAGGTTTTGGTTTTGGTTTTGTTTTCCTTTGCGGTACACGGGCCTCTCACTGCTGTGGCCTCTCCCATTGCGGAGCACAGGCTCCGGACGCGCAGGCCCAGCGGCCTACGGCTCACGGGCCCAGCCGCTCCGTGGCATGTGGGATCTTCCCGGACCAGGGCACGAACCCGTGTCGCCTGCATTGGCAGGCGGACTCTCAACCACTGCGCCACCAGGGAAGCCCCAAGAAGCAGTTTTAAAGGAGCATCTTAGAGCGGTGAATAGAAAATAACTAGCATTTGTTACAAGTTAGCAGATATACTCACCCTGAAATTAAAGGATGAGAGTTAAACAGAGGGGAAGTTATATGGGAACAATAATTTTATGGTAAGAACAAAGTCACAGACACAGAGGAAGTTAGACCATGGTCAGCTTTTCCCTGTCTTTTCTGATGTTGGAAGTGAAATGATGCAGAAAGCTGTTCTTCCTTCTTCTGTGTTGCATCAGGCCTTCAAAACATACAGGTGCTAGGGCTTCCCTGGTGGTGCAGTGGTTGAGAGTCCGCCTGCCGATGCAGGGGACACGGGTTCGTGCCCCGGTCCGGGAAGATGCCCCATGCTGCGGAGCGGCTGGGCCCGTGAGCCATGGCCACTGAGCCTGCGCGTCCGGAGCCTGTGCTCCGCAACGGGAGAGGCCACAGCAGTGAGAGGCCCGTGTACCGCAAAAACAAACAAACAACAACAACAACAAAAAACATACAGGTGCTAGTAATTAGTGACCACTTGCAATTTATGTTGTTGTTTTAATAAAGCATCATATTTGGATTGGGATCATTTACCCTCTCTCTCAAATCTGAAAATAAGCCTGGCTTGTTTATTCACATTATTCAATTCAGCTTTACAGATATTTCTTGATTTCCTGCAATGTTCAAGGCATTTGTAGACACTGACCACGCTTTACAAGCCCCAAATTGGGTCATGAGTCCTTATTCGTACAGTGAGATAAAATATTTGAAATTGAGACTCTCTCCAAAGTTCCAAATTATAAACTTGGTGCCAGGAGCTGAAAGGAAAAATTAAAAAGCTCTTCAAGGCTTTGCATACACAGGAATTAAATAATTACAAAAATAACTATAGCAGAAGGTGCTCTCAGACAGGTGCCCCCAAGAAGGCACAAACTAAGCCATGTGGTTGCCCTATATGCAGAGTCCCAGGCCCATCACATACAAATCACGTGACCCTCGGTAGGTGGCTGGGTCTCAGGGAGGCCTGGTCTCCACTGTAGAGTGGGGATAATAATATCTAGTTAACAGATGTGCTGTGAGGATATAAGGCCTTGGAACATATGAGCTGTTCAAACAAAGCGTTGAAAATGCATTGTGGATTTAAAAGAAGGAGCGACATTAGAGTGGAGAGAGGTGGACCGAGACAGGATCCGTATTTTAAGGTGGTATTTGAGGTGTCTGAGGGGTGAGCTTTCCGCAGGGGGACGATGTGCTGGGAGGAGGAGCTGCGTGTGCAGAGAGGAGTCACTGCTTCTATGTCCCGGCGTCATTTAGGGCATCCTGGGGACTAACACCTACTCGGCTGAGAGCAGCTGGAAGGATGAAGAAAAGAGAGCCAAGGACACAACCATGGGCAATGCTGGTGGGTAAGAGGAGGAAGTACAGGTGGCAAGAACAGAATGTGGTCTGAGAGTTAGAGGAAAACCGGAAGAGAACAGCATCACAGATGCTGAGAGACGAAAGAATGTCAGTGGGAGCTGTGGTGTCCAATGTCTCAGTGAGCCAGACAAGGAAAACCAAGGAGACAAGTAAATCGGGTGAGTAAGTGGTCAGTGGCAGTCTTCAATGGTGATTCTGTAAGGAAACTACACCTGTGTTGCTATGCCCGCGTCTCTTAAAGAGGTTGGGTTTGTTGCCTTGTATTGAGAAGGGCTTGGCCTTTTCTGGCTATGGGTTAGGGCCCTCCCCATGCCTCATGAATAGGATGGATGTTGCAGTGTCAGGAATGCCGGTTGTCCAGGGAGGACATTGAAGATAAGAAGGCAGGCAGGAGAGAGAACTCCTAGACCTCTGTGGGTCTCACTTCCTTGAGTCTGGACTCTAACAGGAGTTTAAGAAGGGCCTGAAGAAACTTCTAGAGAGAGGAAAATACCCTCTGCACACAGAACTAGCAGAGAGGCATCCTCAAGCTAAAATCTATGAGGAAGTCCTACAGAGTGGGGCAGATCACTTGGTTTCAGGTGATTCCTTCAGTTTGTTTACCCCAGATCTTCATCCTGTCTTGTTTAGAGGTTTCTGACTGGTCGTAGCTGTGCTGGGGGGAGAAGTATGGTCTGACCTGATCCGGACTGAGGTGCTGAAGAGGACAGAGCACCCCTGAGGCCGAGTGGGAGTGGCACCCTCGAAGGAGAGCAACCGCAGCGGGGAGTCGGCGTCCAGGGGAGGCCAGAGGGTGAGATGAGGAAACAGGGGAGGTGGGTTTAGAGGTGAAGAGAAGGCGGGGGCTGTGGCGGATTCCCGGCTCCCTCCCGTCATTGGCATATTGCAGACGTTGATCTGGCGTGAGGGGAGCGGTGCGGGGATGGGGGACTCATCGCTAGCAAGGCCCCGCCCACGTCCTCTGGGAGCCTGAGAAAATAACCGGGTTTAGGGCCTTCGCTCCAGCAGCGTGGAGGTGTCTGCAGGTAGGGGAGGGTCTGTGCGAGGCAGAGAGGGGTGCTGGAAGGGGCAGGGGGCGCGGAGGGCAGGCGGGGTCCAGGGCTCAGGTGGTCAGGCAGCCTTGAAGATTCGTCTGCTGCAGCACAAAGAAAGACACTCCCAGGGAGAAAACGGGTGGTTTTTTGAGGGAGAGAAAAAGGAAGACGCTTCAGGCGGCCTTGGCCCTAGAAATTGAGATCTGCACAGGGAGACAGGGCAGGGTGGAGGCCTGCGGGGGCATTTTGGAAAAGGTAGGAAGGAAAGAGATGCCACGTAGTCCTGAAGGCTGGCTCACCAGTCACCGTGTGGTGACAGCTGCCAGACGGCAGGTGTTAGGTCTTAAAGGGGGGATATCATTGGCCTCTGACGTGCCCGCTGGCTGAGCTACCCAAGCCCCAGGGCGACTGTCTTCAGGTTGTGGCCTAGAAAACCGCAGATTAGATACAGTCACACCTGTGACATAGTCACACCTAGCGAAGCACATGCAGGTTGCTGCCTGGACTGCCCCTTACCTGTTTCTCTCTCTAACAAACTTCTATTCAACCTCGACGCTTCAGCTCCTTGGTCAGCGACACCTTCCTGAACTTCCCAGGCAGAACTAGTTTTCTTTCTTCGCTCTCTCCCGCCCACTTGTATCTGTAACTCCTGTCATTGTTGTAACGTTGGCAGGACTGTGTGGTCCACCCCCAGACTGTGAGCTCCCTGAGGGCAGGGGCTATGACTTTTCACCTTCGTGCGCAGGGTTTGGCGTGGCCCAGACTCCACAGCCCAGGCTTCCATCCGACACACAGCACCACAAACAGCCAGGAGCTCCAGCCTCCCATGAGCACTGCTCCACGGGCGCTCACTTTTCTCGTTCGGGTTCACCTTCATTCCCACATAAACCACCCAAACAACAGTTCTTCTCAGCCTCCTTCCGGTGCAGCCAGCTGTCCTGCACATGCTGAGTGGGCATCAGTCACAACTTTTAATAGGGCTTTATTTGGAGCTGATAAGGGAGCAAGTGATCTACGGAAATAATCGATGAAGGAAGATAGATTTCCCTTTGATTTGGGAATCCTTTGTTTCATCACACCCTAAATTTAATCTGAGAGAGAGAGAGATAGAGAGAGAGGGAGAATATGAGTGAGATCACGTGCGTGAGCTATAAGCACTTGCTCATCAAAGTATGATTCAGACCAGCAGCATCCATGTCTCCTGGGAGCTCATTGGACATGCAGAATCTCCGGCTTACCCAGACCTGCTGAGGCAAAATCTGCCTTTTAACCAGATCCCCTGCCGATTCACAAGCACCTTCAGAAGGACATCTTGCCATTTTCAACAACATGAACGGACCTTGAGGACATTATGCTAAGTGAGAGGAGTCAGACAGAGAAAGACAAATACTGTATGATCTCACTCATATGTGGAATCTAAAAAAGCCAAACTTGTAAAAACCAGAGAGTAAATGGTGGTACCAGGGGATGGAGGTGGGAGGATAGGACAGATGTTGTTTAAGGGAACAAACTTGCAACCGGTAGTAAATAAGCCCTAGAGATCTAATCCGCAGCGTGGTGAGTACAGGCAATAGTGTCGTATAATCGGCAAGCTTGCTGAGACTGGAACGATTATTCCAACCACTAAAAAGAAATGACAATTATGTAACATGAGACAGGTGCTAATTATCACTACAGTGGCACTCATATTACAATATATAAAAGTATCAAATTAACACGTTGTATACATTAAATTTACATAATGGTATATGCCAAATGTATTTTAATGAAAAAAAAAAAAAACTAAGAAGCACCATCAGTGGTGAAGAACTGATATGAGTAACTTACTATTGTAGGAAATGCAGCCAGACAATTATTCTGTCTGTTTCTTTTTTTAAAGTGATGGACCCACTAAATTTACTTTGTGTCTCAGTAAAGGTCATGAGGAGTGGTTTGAAAAACAGTACATTAGGGCTTCCCTGGTGGTGCAGTGGTTGAGAGTCCGCCTGCCGATGCAGAGGACACGGGTTCGTGCCCCGGTCTGGGAAGATCCCACATGCTGCAGAGCGGCTGGGCCCCTGAGCCATGGCCGCTGAGCCTGCGCGTCTGGAGCCTGTGCTCCGTAACGGGAGAGGCCACAGCAGTGAGAGGCCCGTGTACCGCAAAAAACCACTACGTTAGTTCATCTGCTTTTCAGAGCTTGACCCATAGATTGTAAAGTTCCCATTGATGCTTTTAGGGCTTCTCAGACCTTCCAACCACCCCCAATGGCAGTGGACAACCACCACTGTGCACCCCCGGTTGTCTGGGGCGTGAGAAGAAACCACTGAAAGCTTGAAACTTTGTTTGAATTGTTTTGTTTTGTTTTGAAACTTTACAGAAATTTTACATACAGATTTGATTTGTAATATCTGTTTGCTTTGGCATAAAAACATGTTTTTTATTGTGGAAATTTTCAAACACACAAAATAGAATAGTATGGTGAATCCCCTCTTATCATCACCCTGCTCTAAAAATTATTAACGTTCCGTCCTTCTCTTTCACCTGTCTGTGTCCTCCAACACACGCAGATAGAGACAGACAGACACACACACACACACACACACACAAAGTTTTTGCTGGAGTTTTTTCAAAACAACTTCCAGACAGCATGTTATTTCACCTCAAAATTCTCTAATGGGTGAGGACTTTTTAAAAATTAAACTTCAATATCATTACCACACCTAACAAAATTACCAATAACTCTTCAGTATCATCTCGTTGTCAGTCAGTCTTCAATTTTCCCTAGTTGTCTCAAAAAATGTCTTTTTATGACGGAATAGTCTGAATCGGATCATAAAAATATCCACATATTGCATGTGGCTGACGGCTCCCTTAAGGGAGTGCCCCCACTTTCTGTCTATTTTTAATGCTGTTTATTTGTGGTAGAAACTGAATAATCTTTCCTAGAGGTCTTCCTTAATTAGGTACTTGGCTAATTGTAACCCCTGGTGTCATTTAACATGTTCCTCTGTCCTCCACATTTTTAAAACCTGCTTGGTAGGGGACTGATTCACATCAGGTTTAACTTTTGGCAGGCAGTGCCAAATGCTAAAGCGTGCAGTCCTGTACTTTCATCCTATCAGGGGTGCTTGCCCCACGCTGGGGGCTACTAAGATTGGCCAGTGGGTTGAGGGGGTGTCAGTCTGATCCATCAATTATAAAATTCCCATCAACATTTTACCTGATAGTTTGAGGGCCACTGAGGATTGTTGCCTGGAGCCATAATTTCACCAGTGTAACAAATGGTGATTTGCTAATTCTGTCATTTCTTCCACCTTTATTAGCTATAATATAAAAAATAACTTTCCCTCATCAGCTACTTGCCTACCCTGAAATACCCTAAGAGTAAAATAAGATAAATGCTTTATTCTTTCCCTTTATTAACCAATTTTCAAAATGAGTAGTTACCCTCACAAGATTGTTTACAGCCCCATTTCACAGAAAAGGAAACTGAGCCAGCGAGAGGTTACATGACATTCCCAAGATCACACAGCTAGTAGAGGACAGAGCAGCAATTCAGATTTTAGTCAGACAGACTGCAGAGTCCCTTTAACTCTCTTGACTTTCCACTTCATATTTATAAACATGTTAAAATGTTAGTACAATTGATTCATAAGTAGGAATTACTTTCTTGCTTAAGAAAACTTATCCTTATTAACTTAGAAATACCCCTCCACAATGAGATATCACCTTACACTTGTCAGGATGGCTATTATCAAAAACAAAGACAAAAAGCAAAAAACAAACAAACAAAAACAAAAGACAACAAGTATTGGCAAAGACTTGAAGAAACTGAAACCCTTGAACACTGTTGGCAGAAATTTTAAATGGTGTATCCTGTATGGAAAATAATATGGAGGTTCCTCAAAAAATTAAAAATGAAACTACCATATGATCCAGCAACCCCACTTCTGGGTGTTTATCCAAAGAATTGAAATCAGAATCTCAAAGAGATATTATCCTTTCCATGTTCATTGTAGCACTATTCATGGTAGCTAAGATGTGGAAACAATGTAACTGTCCATCGGTGGATAGATAAAGAAAATGTGGTATATACACACCATGGGATTTTACTCAGCTTTAAAAAAGAAGGAACTCCTAGAATATGTGACAACATGGATGAACTTTGATAACACTATTAAGTGAAATAAGTCAGTCACAGAGGACAAATACTGCATGATTCCACTCAGATGAAGTATTTAAAATAGTCAAACTCATTGAGGCAAGGAATAGAATCATGGTTACCAGGGGCTGTGGGGGAGGGGAGATGGGGGCAGCAGGTATAAAATGTCAGTCACGAAAGAGAAATAATTTCTAGAGATCTGCTGCACAGCACTGCGCCTGTAGATAACAATAGTGAACACTTCAAAACCTGATAAGAGGGTATATCTGATGTTGAATGTTCTTACTGCAATAACACTTAAAAGAGAAAAAGAGAAATAAATTTCCCTGTCATTTGGAGAGGAAGAAACCTGAATGGAAGACGAAATATAAAGAACGATTTTCTTCTCCATCGAACTCTGGAAAAGTATCAAGTGCATTGTTACTACTATTAATGAAATATCTGTGCCAATGACCCTGAAGAACGCCTCACTACCATGAACTGTAAGCTCGCGGCTTTTTCAGATGACTTCTAGTTAACTAGCATCATTCACATCAGCAAAAGGCTTCCTCCAAACTTCCACATAACAAAGAATTGTCTAGAGAAGAAGCTAGTCAGAAGGATGGGGATGGGGGTTATCACCTGAAATAAGATATTCGATGGTTAAATAGACATTAGAAAATGAGATGCTAAAAATGCTCGCGTGGCTGAATATTCACAAAGTAAAGAGGTTGACGAGGAAACAGTTTGGAAAACTGCAGGTTATAAAGCCCAAGGAATGAAAGAAACTATATTCATTTAAAATACAAAAATATTGCTAGATGCAAAAAAAACTTCTGCAACTCCATTCCTTTCTGCCTTTCGTGGTTTATTTCTTGGTACTCCCTTGTGGACACCACCCTTTGCCTGCGGAAAGACTCTGCTTTCACTACAGCATAAGCTCCGTGGGGCAGAGATATGGGTCTATGTTGTTCACCACTGTCGCCCCGGTACTAAAACAGTGTCTGGCACACAGTAGGCACTCAGGATATTTTTCTTGAACAAATCTATAACCTTTCCTATGAAAGCCCTATAGTTTCAAGGTCAAACTCAACTCAAGCCCATTTCTTTCAAGAAACTGTAATTCCTCCATCTGATAACATTATTAATTGCTCTATTACATCAATACTTTGTGCCTTTAGTTTTTCTTTAATTCATAGATTTCTTTGCCACTGAATAATTAGTCCCTGCTAGTTTTTCCAAAGATATAATCCAAAGATGTGTTGCATCAATTCTACTCATGGTGCTTAATTTTAAAAGTTGTATGCTAGGCTTTGCCCCAGACCTACAAAATCAGAATTTCTGGAGGTGGAACCCAGGAATCAGCACACCTTACCATTTCCCCAGATGAGTCAGGTACACACTGAGGTCTGAAAAGCCACCAAGGAGGCCTCTTTCATCTTTTTGCTTCCATTGTGCTGACACAGGACTTGAGCTTCGCAATCAATGTTTATTCCATTGAATTGAATTGAACTAAGTGATGGCCATAGTGATGCTGCAACTAATTTTCTTGTTAATTTTGAAATGCAGCTGCCTTCCCAGAGGAAGCAATACATGGAGTTAAAATTACCTGAGTTTCTCTATAGGACAACAGAAGACAAATTTAAAAACAAACAAAATTCTGATTTTTGTGTAAATTTCAGGAATGTAAGCACACACAGAGAAAACTAACTACACAATACACAACACATGTGTACATCTTTTTTTTTTTTTTTTTTTGGTACGCAGGCCTCTCACTGTTGTGGTCTGTCCCGTTGTGGAGCACAGGCTCTGGACGCACAGGCTCCGAACGCGCAGGCTCAGCGGCCATGGCTCACGGACCCAGCCGCTCCGCGGCATGTGGGATCCTCCCGGACCGGGGCACGAACCCGTGTCCCCTGCATCGGTAGGCGGACTCTCAACCACTGTGCCACCAGGGAAGCCCCTGTGTACATCTTAATGAACATTTGCAAACGGAGCACAAGCATGCAACTAGTACCCAGATCAGAAATAGAACAGGACTCGTATCACAGAAGCCCCTTCCTTCCTGCCTCTTCCTGTCACTACAGTCCTTTGAGGGCAGCCACCAGCCTGACTGCTAACACCGTAGATTTGTTTTAGTGTTTGTTTGCTTACATATTTTAAATCAATCAATCTATCTATCTACCTGTCATCTATCTATCCATCTATCTCCATGTTGTCACATTCATTTGTTCTCACTGCTGTATAATGTTCCACCACATGAATATAGTACAGTTTGCTTATCCACTCTACATAGATGGACATTTGAGTTGTTTTCAGTTTGAGGCTATTATAAATAGTGCTGCTATGAATATCTTTGTATATGTCTCTTCATGAACACATGTAGCTTTTTCTGTCGGGTATATACCTAAGAGAAATTGCTGGGTCATTGGGTATCTACATGTCTGTCCAGCTTGAATAAATACTGGCCAAATTTTTCATGCCTGTCTGTATTCATGCCATCATATTGCCCTCCCACAGTGATGCTGGGCTTGGCCACGTGACTTGCTTTGGCCAATGGGACAGCAGAAAACTCAATGTAAATACAACTCACAAAAGTACTTAACCGTTTTTGGCTTTCTCTCTTGCTTCTTTGTGGTCACATGTCCAGGCTAGCCTGTTGGAGGATGTGAGAGACATGGGGAGGAGAGCAGAGTCATCCTGGATGAGGCCATCCTACTAGCCAGCCCCCAGCCATCCTGCCAGCTGACCACAAGTGTGTGAACAAGCCCAGGTGAGAGGAACTGAGCTTAACCCACATCAGCAGAGCTGCTCACTTGACCCATAGACTTGTATGAAATAAGAAATTGTTTTTCTAAATCACTAAGCTTCCATGTAGTTTGTTACACAGCAATAGCTAACTGCCACACTGCTAAACAGATGTCTAAAGAGTTGTGCCACTGACACTTCACCTAATGTCTGAAGATCTGAAGTTCCACATCCTCATCAATATTTGGCATAGATTAAAATATATGAAATTGTTGATATTTGACTATTTCTGACCTGCAAAAATTGCAATTTCATATAGTTCAGCCTCATATATTTTTTCATTTTAATTCTTCTTGGGAATGTATAATCATATAAAATTGTGGATTTAATTTCCATTTTCCTAATAACTAATGAAGCTATGCACCCTTTCATATGTTATTTAGCTAGTGGTATATCCTCTTTTGTGAGGAGTATGTGTTCAATGTTTTAATCCATTTACCTATTGGATTAGCTGCCTTTTGGCCATTATCTTAGGAATACATACATACACACACAGACACCCCCCACACACACACACAGGCAATGAGCCCTTTGTCAGGTATATGTATTGGAGGTATCTTCTCTTACTCTGTGATTTTCCTTTTTACTTTCTTAATGGTACCCCTTGGTGAACAGGATTCCTTAATTTTAATATAATGCAATTTGCCCATTTTTAAAATATAAATTTATTTATTTTTGTTTATGATTTTTGGCTGTGTTGGGTCTTCGTCGCTGCGTGCAAACTTTCTCTAGTTGCGGCAAGCAGGTGCTACTCTTTGTTTGCTGTACGCAATCTTATTGCGGTGTCTTCTCTTGCTGCAGAGCACGGGCTCTAGAGCACACAGGCTTCAGTAGGTGCAATGCATGGGCTCAGTAGTTGTGGCTCACGAGCTCTAGAGCGCAGGCTCAGTAGTTGTGGCGCACAGGCTTAGTTGCTCCGTGGCATGTGGCATCTTCCCTGACCAGGGCTCGAACCCGTGTCCCCTGCATTGGCAGGCAGATTCTTAACCACTGTGCAACCAGGGAAGCCCCAATTTGCCCATTTTTAACCTTCATTCTTGTAAGCCCTTCTTTGCCAACCCCAAGGTTATGAAGATATTCTCCCATGTTTTCTTCTAAAAGCTTTGTTGTTTTGCCTTTCATATTTAGAATTCTGATCCACCTGGAATCGATTTTTCTAAGTATGGTATGGGGGGAGGGGTCAAGATTCACCTTTTTCCCAGATGGGGATCTGTTGACCAATAAACATCCATGGACATTTATTATAAAGGTGCTGAGTTGTAGAGTTTGGCTTTCACATCTTTCATAGGGAGGCAGCACAGGTCATAGGAAGAGCTCCCACTGGAGCTAGTCCCAACCCTGCCACAAGCTCCCTGGCTCTGTGACCTTGTGCAGGTCACAAGAGCTGTGTCTGTTGGCTCGTATGTAAAATAAGGGGTTAGATTAGATAATCTCCGTCATTCCTTTCAGAAGGCAGAGGTGACATAATACTCCAACTATGTCTGGCATTGTTAGTTCTGGAAACTCAGGGAACATGTTTAACATGTCTGAGTCCCAATTTCCTTACCTATAAGATGGGAACAATCATACCTCATGCAGGGCTGTTGTGAGACTAAGGAAGAACATACATGAAGTTCTGTACTTGGCATGTTATATTGTTCAACAAAAGGTACCACCCACTGTTGTTAATAGCCATGCTGGTCACAGCATACACAATTGCCTTTATTTAAATTCAGTAAGAATAGAGTTGGTACCTCTACACTAGCAATAGAAGTTTGCATACAAGTTTGCTTGGTAGGAAAGTTAACTTGCCCTGTGATGAGAATCTTAATTTTGCCTCATTCTCTTCATTCCTAAGAGACGTTATTTAGTAAAGAAAGCAAGGGGGAAGAAAAGTTACACAGATATAAAAATCAGCTTTCTTAAAGTTGCTTCCCATTATCCTTGAACTCAAAAAAGTTTATCTTAAACATTCGTAGAGTCCAGGACAGGACAGAATGCCACAGCGATACTTGTCCACCATGAATTATGAAGTCTTTAGTCATTAAATTTCTGCAAAGGGACTGATTCCGACTCTCCGCCTACCCCATCGCTCCCTCACTCTAAACTCACTCTGTTTTGCTTCACAGTAATTACCGCTACCTGACATATTGCCCTGCCTTTTTGTTAATCACCTGTCACCCTCAGCTCCACGGGAGCAAGAGCGTTGCTTAATTTATCCTGTAGTTTCAGCACCTAGCAGAGCGCCTGGCACACGGCAGACATTCGGTAAATATTGTTGAATGAATTAATGAAGGCAAAATAAGAACCACATAAAACATGGATCAAAAGTAGTAACAATTTTCAATTAGGTCCATGCTGTATTTAATCTGATATAGAAATCAATAATGTATTCTGACTGCAATTCCTCTATCAACCCCAAACTCTAACTAATTATTGTAGATGTTCAGTAATAACATTACCACAAAAATATTAGCCCTGTTAATAATCAACACATTTTTCTCAAGTGCACCTTCACCTTTGGGGTCTCTGAGGAGGAAATTGATATTTCACACACACATATGCTGTAATTGGTTCGGTTTATTTTTTTTAAGAGGAACCACCTAATAAATATGGTTACTGAAAATTATTCAAAAATTTATTTTTCTTTTCTCTAAATAAAAGCAGACGTGGGAATCATGTTTTTACTATAAACAGATATGAAGTTTTACATGTTGAGTGGTAGAAGTTTGGTCAGTTTTTCCTTTACCAAAATAAATTGTTAATTAAGATAGACAAAAACCAGGAAACATCGAAGTTAGTCATTTAATTTCCTTACTTATTCAGAACTGCCTAGAGTCATTTCCTGCAGGAATTTCACGTCTTCGCATGGAAGTGTTTCAGCAGCTGGTAACGAAGTCATCAACTCAGGCAGTGGGTGATACTCCAGGGTCCGGTTACAAATCAGATGTTTGGGTTTTTTGTTGTTATTTTTGATTTGTGAAGGAGCCAGATCACCTTTAGAAAGAAATCTAAATACCTTCTAGAATGCTGTTTCCACATTGGTCTGAAGAAGCAATTGGGTCTAGTGGGAGAAACTGCAAACAAGGAAATCTGACTTCTAGATTTGTCTCAGCCACTAATTAGTTGTATGACCTTAGCTTTCACCTCCTGTACCCTAATAGCCTCATCTACGTGAGGGCTGTAACACTCGAATTTACGCTACCAAGTTGTTTTTAAGATGGAAGGCATACTAGCCAAACTCTGAATGTAGCTATTTTTGTTGATGTGTGTGACTCCAGTATATGCCATAAAGCTTGTAATATTCTTAAGGATAAAGACCTTGTCTTATACTTCATTGGATCCAGCCATGGCCAGTGCAATGTGCTGGGAGGATAGCAGATGACTTATAAATCAGAGAAATCAACGTCTTTTGCAGTATTATAAGGAAATGATCACTATTCCTTACAGGTCTGAAATGTACAAGCTTTTTTCTCATTCCTAAGTTGGCTATTTGGGAAACAGAAACCAGTCAGCTACCCATGCTATTTTTTTTTTTTTTAAGCATAACAAGAGATTTGAGCACATCTACAGTACAATGTCACTGTAGTTGGGGTGAGTGGGGGGGCTGGGGGGTGGGACTAAATGTATACAGTACTCTTTTCGTGTCCAAATGTTTTCCCAACAGAACCAGTCAACTGAACAAGGAGGGATACCAGTAATAAGTCATATTTTAAGAGATTCTTTTGTTTAGTTTGGCAAATCAGAAGAAATAAAGCAGTCTCCATATTTCCCAAATTGAGTGAGAACATATTGAATTTTGGCAAACTTGAATCAATAAGCTGAAAGGAAAGTTCAAACTCTAATTTCAGGAGAACTTGGCTTCTGCAGGTTAAACCATGCAGTCGTGGGTGTTCTCCAACTCGTGGGAGAGCTCGGTGCTCAGCTTGCACTTGCACTGAAGCTGAGTGCTGGGAGAGTCAATTAACTTCTGAATGAAGACATTGTTTGGACAGTATAGTATGAGAGAAGATGAAACACGTATTATCCAACTCTTTTGAATATATTACGTTTATTGAGAATAAGTTACACATTTCTATCAGTAAAGCACCTCATTCATTGTGGATACGAAGCTGAATTCTTTCATATTTTACCTAGCTATCACTGCTTCTATCCTTAGTGGTTCAAAAAACTCTACAGGCATGATTTCTGAGCATATGATGACTTGTGGGCATATGGGAACATCAAACATTGGAGTGTGTTGATTCTGCACAACACTTATTTTAAGTGTGTGTTCATTTTAATGATACACTAAACAAATTATTATGAGTATTGTGTTCAGGTTCTGCCGTCAGACTTTATAGGTTTTAATTCTTTATGAGTAGCATGGATTTGAGAATGCTACTGGATTTCTTTGAGCCTCTGTTTCCCCATCAATAAGATAGTGATAACAATTGCTTCTTTCTCAGGGGGTTAATGTAAGAAATAAATGAGTTAATCTAGATATACTTTATCACAAAGAAGATAGCCTGTAAATATTAGCTAGTAATAGTAATATTACAATCATCGTCATCTGGACGGTCACCTTATCACAAAGTACTGCCACAAGATTCCACAGTATCTGTGTTTAAGCCCATGTTGATGCCAAGAAGTACATTCATTGTCATAGGTAAATGAGAAAAGAAGAGAGGTTAGAATTAACACCTAAATGATATATCTGTGCCAAAGGAAGTTCAAATGACACAGTGGTTCAAATAGAGAAAATGGATGGGGAAATGGCACGGCCATGCAGCAAACCTCCGTACATGCACCCCGAATCAGAGAGAGCCTGCACGAGGGCAGCCAGTACCATATTCACGCTATGAACAGTGATTCACTTTCACCAAAACAGTATCATCTGTCACATTAAACTAATATTAGTTTGACTATATTGGGTTTGTTTTCCTTTAATTGTAAACTTTCAGTTTCATGGTTGTATTAGAGATGTAAACATAAGGAGTTTATGCTTTGTTTTATACTTAAACATATTTAATACTTTAAAATTTTAAGCCAACGCTAGAGGTGCACAAATTTCTTTTCCTTTAAGGGATCTCTACATTATTCAATTTTGAGAAACACTGATGTTTGGTAGAGTGAGGCTGTAAATAATGTTGGGGGCAATGCCCAATTACATGATTCACATATATTTGCAAAAGCTCACTGTGTACAGGGCATTTGCTGGCCACAAACAGTGATAAAATGCAAACTGTGTTTGTTTAGTTTGGAAAGATAGGAAGGGTATGTATGCGTGCATGAAAGAGAGAGAGAGAGAAGGAAGCCACAAACAATGCAAGGTGACACTAAGTATCACGTGAGCAGCATAGAAAATATCATAAGAATTCAAGAGAGGCCCCGGTTGCAGACAGCTGAGATGACCGGGTATGGTTCTGTGGGGACATGAGATTTGAGCAACTCCTTAAGTAAAGATGGTAGAAGGCATTCCAGTTTTAGGAAATGGATATCTGGAAGTAAGGAACAGTGTAGGCAAAAGAGGCAGTGGTGTTAGTTATATTCAGTTGCTTACTGCCCGATTTAGAGCAAAATATTAAAATAAAACTTTCCCGGTAAAAGCAACATATTATATATAGACAGTTTCAAGTGACCCAAGAGAAGAGTAGGTGTCTGCGCACTAGTCTGGTCAGAAGTTCACATGTTGCTGTCACAGCTGCTGTGAAGTAGAATCTCTGTGACCTGCCACTCTTGGAAACTTCCGAGCAGCTAAGAATCATGGGATTTTCTCACTTTGATTTGTGAACTTTGCCCCGAACTGGCGACGCAGTGATATAACTGACCTTTTAAATGAGTTCTCAAATGCCAGTATTTTATAAATTAAGCAGAGGGCTTTTGTCCCTGAAAAGGAATTAGGGATTCTTTGTCTCAGATAAATGCAAAAATGGGTAAATTTTTATCTGTGCTTAATATTTCTCTCCACATATTTTTCTTATATCTGTAGTGCCTACCATTGCTTATCTGCTGGCAAATTCCAGCAGATAACAAGTTAATGATCAATTAGCAAACAAATAGTAGTGGAAACCCATGAAATGCCAATTACATTGACCTGATATGTGTGTTTGCATGTTCGTGCTAATAATTTCATAATATGGTCATATTTCTTGTAATTGTTTTTGATTTATGTTTGGAATTAAATAGATCCAAATTATGTGATGCTCTGCAGTGAGTGTGGTGTTCTCCACAAAGAGTACCATGATTTCCAGAAGCTCCTTCACTTATATTTTAAGAACTGGAGCCTAAGAGAGAAGCTACCTCAACTTTAAATAGAGAGGTAAACTTAGTGTCGTGGGTGACTTTACCATGCTGGAACATAAGCCACGCCCTCTATCAGGTCATGGAGAAGGCGCTGGTGAAGCAGATCGCCAGGCTGTTGTCCAGCTGCCCACAGAGGTACACTGACTGTCTTTCTTCTCTTCCTGGACTCCCTCACCACACTTCCTGGGATCACCTGAATAAACACCCTGCACACAAATCCTTATCTCAGGGTCTGCTTTTGAGGAATTCAAGATACCAGTTTCCCTAACAAATATTTCATTGATCCCTAGAGTCGTGCAAGGGAAAATAATAATTTTAAATATGCCTGTTAAAATACTAATAGACGTCATTATTCTGTGTTTACTACGTGCCAAGCATTGTATTGAAAGCTCTCCTTACAGTAGCCTACTGAATACGCACAGTAATCATGTGAACTACATCTTATTCATATTTTTTAATAATAAAACTAAAGCTTCAGAGGGTTAGATCACTTGCTCAAGGTTACTAGTAAATGACAGATTTGGGATTCAAACCCAAATCCTTTGTGCTTTTTTCTATAAGCTCATACAGAAGTATGATTTAGTCATTTATATCTTTATTTCACTCATAATTTTAACAAAACTACCAACCCGCAAGAAACATCTCTGTAACAAATATAAATGTAATAAGAGGGAGGAAGGACCCTATATGACGCCTTGCATCCTCCCAATAAGCTACTGTCAAGGTGGATCCTTTCAGTTTCAGAGGAGACAAAAGTAGAGCCGTTATGCAATTTTTAAAAATCAAAATTAAGCTGATACACGTTTTATTTTTATCCTGGGCATCTCAATTCTTTACTTCGGTTCATAAAGATTTGTCATTAAAGGATTTGTTTTCTTAAGTAGGCAAGTTTCCAGACGGGTATTGGTCTGGAATCCAAGACCCTTCTCCTGTGGTTCAGCCACCCTTCCCCCAAAGTGGCTGTGCTGACGGCCACTTTGGACCCAAATGGAGGAGTCCAGAGGCACAGTGCCCGCCCCACGCCGCCCACTCTTCGGAGCAGGCTCACGTGACCTCGGTGCCCCAGCTGCCTTAGTTTTCTCATCTGTAAAAAGCAGAGTTTCTTTCACCTCTAATCTTGCTAAAATACTCTAGAGATTGCCTGAAGGGTTTTTTCCCCCCATTTCCTTATTTCACAAGTAAGACAGGAACACATTTTTGTTTGAATCGATACACAAGTGTACAGAATAAAGTGTGACAAGGTCCCACGCCACCCATCCCGGCACCTTTTCCTCTCCCTTCCATGGAGGTTTCCACTGTTACCAGTTTAATGTATATCATTCCAGCCCTTTTCTCATGCAAGAAACCTTTGTGTCTTGGTGGCGTGCTATCATGGAGCCCTCAGGATTTACCAGGTTCCAGAGTGTGGAATTATCTTCTGTGTGTTTGGGGGAAATGGAGCTTGTGGCAAAAGAGAAAGTGAGTTACTAATTGGATTTATGGCCATTACTCCCAGGGCAGCCCTCTGCCCTCGGTAATCTCAAGAGCGGTTCAGATAGAAATCTCTCTCTGCAAAAGATCCAGGAGACTCTGTAAGGAGAAAGCTGGCACATCTCCTGCTCACCCAATAAAAAGTCAGATAGTTATTAAACTGTCCCTGAAGCTACTGTGATTTACATTCATTTTAATGGTTCTCTTTGTAGAGCAGTCCCTTTAATGGGGGTACCCGCCAGTTCCTATTGGTTGCATTTAAAATAAATATTACACCATCTCCAGCTGTCCAGCTCTCCTTTCATGCTTTGACCTGCCACATAAAGTACAGTGACTTGATATTTCCCCCTGAGAAACTCCCACATGTTCAAGGATGCCCCCCCAGCACATTATTTGTGTAGCAGAGAGGTAGAAGCGGTCCAGGTCTACCCATCATTAGGGAAATGTAGACGTGTACTGTGAAATACAATGTCACGCTCAGAAGTGAGGAGCCAGATGGATAGAAAGCATCTATGGAGAACTTATAATCATTGAGAACAAAGAAAGAAATAGTGAAATGCTATGTATACAATTTAACATGCACCCCTATGTAAGACAATGCTATATGTATGTTCAAGAATATATGTACATATACACACACACTCAAGAACATGTACCAAACAGAGTAGGGTGGTGCCTCCAGGGGAGAAAGAAATGGGGATGGGAAATGAAAGAGAAAAATTTAAAACTACAACAGACACAGCTCTTAAAAGGAATGATGAATTAGGATGATACTAAAACGTAATGCTCTGCCCCTGATAGGTAGTAAACAAATAAATGACAAATGAATAAAAGCACAAATCACCTTTTACTTTCCTTTAAATTAAATTTTATTTCCAGCAAGCATTCATAGACCTCCTTCTAGGTATGTGACATGATCTGAGTTCTGCTCTGTGACCATGGACAAGTTGCTACACCTCTCTGAACCTCAGTTTCTCTAATGGTAAAAATAACAAAAAGGAAAGGAAAGGGGAAGTGAGCAATAGTACTACGTAAGTTAAAAACATTGTAAGTTTTGTTGAGAAGATATGGTTTATAAGATTGACACAAAGTAACATCTGAACATGGCGGGCCCTGGCGAGTTCCAAGCACCGTGATTTCATCCATGGAGAAAGGGACCATAGTGAAGTCGTGAAAAGCTCTTGGACATCTGTTCCTAACTTACCTCCAGGGCTACAAGAGGCAAACGCCTATGTCTGCTGTATGATGTTCAACTGTTAATCTGTTCCTGAGTGAGAGGGCAATCTGGCCACAACGTGTCAGCCCCCTGTTACCAGAATTAATTTGGCATAACTGGCCTTACTGCCCTCTCCTCCTCCACTGCAAAGGTACGGGCCTGGTCAAAAATGAACCCGTCCAATCCGAGGCAGTGCCGTTCTTCAGACTGTCAGGGGCACCCTCCTAAGCTCTGAGGTCCGAGGTCAATACCCAAATAGAAGGCCACACTGCACCCCCACGGCTGCCAACCCCAGGCCTGCGCGCTCTTTACCTGCCCCAATCCAAAAGAAGCCCTTAAAGTCCCGCTCCACGTGCTAGAGAGGAAAGCAATGTGCCTCCACCTCTCCTTCTCAAACAGAATGCACGGGCTATGAGGGCCTGAGAGAATATACCCTCCCATGTGCTGAGCTGTCAAGGTTTCCGCAGCAAACAAACACCAACAACCAGGAAAACTAGCAAAGCAGAAACCGGTCCGAACACGACGGCGGCTCAGTCTCCTGGTCACTCTGCGGACGAGGACCCAGCTGGGCCTGGGCCTGGGCTCATTGTCTAAGGGATGGCAGAGGATGCTCGGAAGCACCTCGGGGAAGGAGTACCTCCGGGCAGGATGGGAATCAGCACACCCTGGAGCTGTGACAGGGAGTCTCCAGAAAGCTGTTGGCTGCGTCCAGACAAAGATGTCATCAGAGTAAGAACAGGAAGCACTGAAATTATCTCCAGCCTCAAGGTTAACTTGTGCTGGTGGCTTTTAGGAATTCTCTTAAGTTCCGCTTTAAGTCAAATAAAATTGCAATGGAAAAACAGAGAAGACAGGAGAGAGAGAACTCAATCTTCTTTCCTCCTTTAAAAGTGTGGCAATCCCAGAGTTTCAGCTGACCACAGAGAAGTAGCCTCTACTGACGAGTGGGCTAAGTTAGACTCTGTCAGTGTGTCCCTGCAGCCGCCCCTAATCAGAGTATATTCAGAGGCAGCAAAATAGGGGAATCTTTCAAGCTGAGATCGAATCTTCTGGAGATTTTCTAAATCCAGCTCCAATTTCCTTAGGATTTGGACATCTTACATCCTGCCTCTGGCATTATACTGTCACCTTAAATTTTTATGTTGTTGTGAATTTGGGGATATTTTTTGCATTTTCATGGATGTCTGGAATATGAAAATAAAAGGATTCTACAAGATCTTCAGAAAGAAGCATACTAGAAAGCCAACTGATGTTGGAAAAGAAAGGTTGAAGACCTCACATTAAGACCTTCTATAAAGTTTATTAAAATATGTGGTACTGATTGAGCAAAGGACAGTCAATTCAGTGGCATAGATAGCTCATCCGGAAACATTCTCAAAGATATTTAGTAGCTTAGTGTATGGAAAAATTTGCAACTCAAATCAATGGTGAGAGGCTGGGTCATTCCAAAAACGGCACTGAGTGTCACTTGCAAAGATATCAATTTTGCAAATGGATTACCATTTGCAAAAATATGATACATCTCTTCCACCCTATATCAAATTAATTCCAGGTGGACTAATACTTTAAATGTTTGCAAAAGAAATCCTCAGATTTCTGGAATAATATACGGGTGACTATTTACACAACCTGAGTGGAGAAGGATCTCCTAAGAGGAATCACAAGGAAAGAAAGTTAAAGGATAATGCTGAGAGATTTTACTCCATATAAAGACAAGATGTACGTGTCACTGCCTTCCATTGACCAGCAGTCAAGGGCAGGATGGTGTCAGTGAGACACTGGGAAGATACTTTGACATTGGGAGTGAGTGTGTGTGTGTGTGTGTGTGTGTGTGTGTGTGTGTGTACACGTGCACACATTTATGCAAGTGCGTGTTTTCTTTTTTCAACAATGATTATATATTATTGTGTAATAAAAAATAGAAATGTTATTTTTTATAACAAATGTCTAGGGACTCAACTTTCAAAGTATTTTCCCCTTAACTAACCTCAAAAGCAAGCAAAAACTAAAGTTGATATGTCTTCCAGTAAATAATGCCCTTTCACATACAGTATGATGCCATTTTTCAAAATAACTCAAAAATTAAATGACTTCACTTTTATCTCAACACTTGGTTAATGAGTTTATTGGAACTATGAGTGGTGTGGTGACTTGTCCAACATCACACAGCAAATGAGAAGCAGAACTGTGAACCATCCCCAGATATCTAGGGATATCTAGATATCTAGATATCTGTACACTATGTATGTGCTACATCATATTTTCTTTAACCCTTCATCTTTTGATAAACATTTAGGTGGTTTTCATATCTTAGCTATTGTGAATAATGTTGCAGTGAACATGGGCGTGCAGATATCTCTTCAAGATCCAGATTTCAGTTCCTTTGGAAATATACCCAGAAGTGGGTTTGCTGGATCAAATGGTAATTCTATTATTAATTTTTTGAGAAATCCCCATAATGTTTTCTGTAGTGGCTGCACCATTTTACATCCCCACCAACAGTGTAAAAGTGTTCCCTTTCTCTGCATCCTTGCCAACACTTGTCCTTTTTTTTTTTCCTTTTTTTTTTTAACATCTTTATTGGAGTATAATTGCTTTACAATGGTGTGTTAGTTTCTGCTTTATAACAAAGTGAATCAGTTATACATATACACATGTTCCCATATCTCTTCCCTCCTGCGTCTCTCTCCCTCCCACCCTCCCTATCCCACCCCTCTAGGCGGTCACAAACCACTAGCTGATCTCCCTGTGCTATGCGGCTACTTCCCACTAGCTATCCACTTTACGCTTGGTAGTGTATATATGCCCATGCCACTCTCACCTCGTCACAGCCTACCCCTCCCCCTCCCCATATCCTCAAGTCCATGCTCTAGTAAGTCTGTGTCTTTATTCCCATCTTACCCAGTCCTTTTTTTAATAATAGCCATTTGAACAGGTGTGAAGTAATATCTCATTGTGGTTTTCACTATGGAGCAAAAGGGAACTTTCGGAGGTGATGAATAAGTGTATGGCATCTATTGTGAAAATGGTTTCATGGGTGTATACTTATCTCCATACACACCAAGTTGTATGTATTAAATATCTACAGCTTTTTGTATGTCAGACCTCAATAAAGTAGTTTTAAGACAAATAAATAATTTAAAGGAATAGGTAATTTAAATTCATGCATGGAAAATTGTGGATTTCCCTAAGAAGTTATAAAGTCTGAAGCCATAACTCTTTATGCTAAAATACCTGTTTACCTTATATTACTAATCAAAACACTTAAAATCGCTCAGTCTACGACATCTGCTGTCATATTTTCTCCAAGAACAAATAGGTGGGAATTAGTTTCACATCTATTGCTTGGTTTTTCCAAATGAAAGAAACACAAGGTTTCACGAGCTACACAAGGACCAAGATCTTGTCAGTTTTAAATTACGGTTCTATCCCGAGTCTGCAGCATGGTAGGCACTCACAAAATAAAAATAAATGGATGAATGAAGGAAGATTTGGTTCCAAAGGAAGCAGGCCTCCTGTTCTTAGGAAACAGAAAAATGCTTGCAATTTTATTTGGCACAATTTGCAGGAAGGGACCCTCTTTATATTATAGTGATTGAAAGTGGAAAGTTGCCTAACTGTTAAGTTGCAGTGCATTATTAAATACATTATAGTCTAGACATGCTCTAGAGACAATTAAAATAACATTACAGAAGTCAACCTAACAATATATCACTTGGATGTTTTCAGTTTCAAGTAACATAAAACACTGACGGAAACTGACTTTAAAATGAGGGCTTTTATTTTCACGCACATCAGGAAGTCCAGAGGTAGGGAGTGTTTCAGGTCAGTTGATTCCCCGCCTTGATAATGTCATCAAGGACCAGGTTCTTTCCATCACTCTGCTCTGCCATCTTCAGTGGCTCAGTGAAAACCTTCACTTTTTCAGAATGGCTGCAAAGCTCCAGGCACCACATCCAATTACATCAGTGCCCAGAGGCCCAAAGGACTGTCTCTTCAGGTCTCTTTTCTAGGATCAGGGAAAGTTTTCTCTGGAGCCCCCAGCAGATCTCCCACTATATCTCAGAAGAGAGTCACATGCTTACCCCTAAATTAATCACTGGGAAGAATAGGGTGGCTATTATTGGTGTAGAGTGATGAAGATAAACCCCCATGATCTTGAATATAGTCACCCTCATCTGATGATACGGAGTAAGCCTCTGAGCAGAAGTGATGACTGGGTATCAGATGTATCAATCAGGATAGGCTGGGTTACACTGCAGTAACAAACAACCGCAAAGCCCAATGGTTTAAAATAGCAAAAGTCTATTTCTTTCTCATGCCACATGTAGATCACACCAACAAGGTCCCCTTTTCATCACGGTCTCTTGGATATCCAGGCTGATGCGGTAGTGCCATCTCAAACACTGCTGGTCCCTCTACCATAAGGAAATAAAGGGCTCTGGAAGGTGTCAAGCAATTAAACGCTCTGACCTGGAAAATGTGAGTCACTTCCACTCTCAACTCATTGACCAAAACTAGGCATATGGCCCCACCCATCACAAGGGGGTCAGGAGGTAGGATCCTACTTTGTACTTAGAAGGAAGGAGGAGGACCAGAAATATTTGGCAAACAGCCTCATACTAGGTAAGCAATGGGAAAATATTCATGATACTCTATAAAGTGAACAAAGCATGCAGCAAGAGAATATCCACTGTGTTATCCCAAGTATAACCCCATGGGTGTGTAATAAGCTGAAAATGATTATTATCTTAACAAATGGCAACTAAATTCCTCTTAGACAGGAGGGCTTCCCTGGTGGCGCAGTGGTTGAGAGTCCGCCTGCCCATGCAGGGGACATGGGTTCATGCCCCGGTCTGGGAAGATCCCGCATGCCGCGGAGCAGCTGGGCCCGTGAGCCATGGCCGCTGAGTCTGCACGTCCAGAACCTGTGTTCCTCTTAGACAGTGTACTGTATTTGCAGAGGAGTATACTTTATTAAACCTTTTGGGATGGAAGTATGAGCCTAAAATCTATCAGGGGATAAGAAAAAAGGAAATATCGAAAGTGTTCTATATTAGAACTAAGTAGGAATCTGGGAGGAGGGAGAGCAATGAAGAGGGAACTGTAGAAAGGAACCAGCAGGAAGAGTCAAGCACTGTTAAATATGGCCCGTGGACTCTTAGCTATCTTAAAGCAGGCTTTCTCAACAAAGGCACTGTTGACATTTTAGACTGGATGATTCATTGTCAAGGAGGAGGGCTATCCTGAACATTGTAGGATGTTTAGCAGCATCATTGCTCTCGACACTAGTAGCACTTGTGACAACCAAAAACGTCTCCAGTCATTGCCAAATGTTCCCTGGGAGGGGGGAGGGCAAAATCACCCCCATACAATGGTTGAGAACCACAGTATTAGAGAGCTATCTAATATTGTTTTAAATGATTTGTACTGCTACAACGTAAACTCTTCCCCACTCCCCGTATGCCCCAAACCTTCAGTGGAGTCTATCAGACACACAAAGATTTTACATGAGTTGTTTCTTTTGGGACATTCAAGGAGTGGGTATGTTTACCCTGAACGTGAATGGGGGCTTTGAACAAAATTTCAAAGACTTAAAGGGAAGGGGACTATCGACTGATTGGATCGATAGATACATACATACACAGTGAAAGTAGAAAGACATAGAATAAGGCACATGGAGGCTTCTCCTCCAACATCCATTCCTCCTCTCAATGCCTCCCCCACCACATACCTGACACATTGTTTGTCTCCCTCCAGCTCTAAAGGATGCTGGTTGTTCAGGCAGTGTAATACCAGGTCTCCCGTTTTAGTGATTATCTCAGGAGTGGGCCAATCAGAGCACAGCTCAGAACTCTTGCTCAAAAGCTAAGAGAAGTGATGCTCTTTTTCCCTATGAAGATCGTTGTGAGAGCCTGTAGCCCTGGCCTTGCAGGCGTAGGGAAGCCAGGCTGAGAAAGGAGCCCATCAATATACAAGAGACGACCGAGAATAATAGAGATACTGAGCGGAGAGCTGATCAAACCAGGCACAACACCTCCCCTGCCTGCCCCTGAACTTCTCACTCATAAAAGCCCCAAAGTCCCCTTTATTGTTTAAGCAAGTTTGAACTGGGTTTTCTGTTACTTGCTACAGAAGGCCGTCTAACTGATTAACATGTGGTAAAATAGATACGATACGCTAGATGCCTCTGAATATATGCATAGACACATGCATATGCATAATTGGATAGCAAACACGCACTCATGCGCAGACACATGCATAATTTAAAGGTCTAGACAGAAAAACATCAAACATTAAGAGTGACTTAGATTGTAGGAGTGCAGGCAACTTTAATTTCCCCTTTATGCTTTTCCAAATTCTCTTTAATAAACATGCATTAGTTTTGCTAGCAGAAAGAAATCATTAAGTATAATGTAGTATTTATGGGTGAAGTGACATGATTGTGGGATTTATGTTAAACTATTTCAGCAAATATAAAAGGTTGGAGGGAGATAGATGAAGCAAAATTAGTAAGATATTGATATTGATACTGAACCCAGATGGCAGAGACTTTAAGGGTTCATTCTACTAGTCTACTTTTTTGTAATTTTTGAAAATGCACGTAGTAAAATGATGAGAGAAGAAGAAAGAGAAGAAGGGAGGGAGGGAAGAGGGAGAGAGAGGGAGGAAAGGAAGAAAGGTAGTTAGTTAGCTAGCTAGTTAGTTAGCCAGCCTTACTGAGTGCCGCAGTTGTCGCTAATGGGCCTGGCTGTACACATCCATTGCCTGAAGGAGATGCTAATATTTCTTCAACTGTTTGGACAGTATTAACGTTATAGTGTTTTGAATAGCAACCAGTATTTTGTGTCACTTATGCTTTCATCTTCAATTTTCTTCAGAAATAGAAATCCAGCAGTTAATTTTTCCTTAAACATGCATTTTATGCACTTCTTTTAAAAGAAGATTTTTTAATCTTCTTGCTGCTGAATTTATTATAAAATGTTAGAAAGGTGTTAACCAATAAAAATAAGGCAACATGTGTGATGTACACTGTCCAATAAGTAACAATAACACTAAGAATAGCACTCGGACTGTGACCTACTGTTTAGCATCTATTTACCGCACATTTTCCACACACAACTTACCTAACATTTGCTTCATTTCCCATGGTGGAAGCAGACAGACTGGTGGTCTACTGGCCTCTTGCATCTCATGTGCTACAGCCTGGGCCCTGGCACAGCCAGAGGGACACCAAGTGCCCAGCATAGGCAGTAGTAGCAAATACCACCCTAGACCAGGAGGATGTACTAGGTCTTCTGAGCCACTCATGGCCACCACACTTAGTTATCACTGAGTGCCCTGCATGCTGTCCATGAAAGGGAGGTATTCATTGTGTTGCATCTAGAAAGAATAGGAAAAAAAAAAAAAAAAGCCAGGAGAAGAGAGCTGGATTATTTCCAGTCTTCTTACAAAATTTCTAGCATGTTCAAGCGAGAACTCCAATCACTGCTAGACGGCCTTGGAAGAAGGTTTTCTCTGGATGAAAAAGTTTACCAAATATTCAGCTTCATTTAATGCAATCTATAATAAAACTGCTTCATTTAAACTTTTTAAAAATCAGGGAAATTACTAAACTAGACAGAAAGGCAGGCTAGACAAAAATTGGGATCACCCCAGTCAATCATGGCCATGGATCACCTTGCCTAGAAACCTTCTCATCTGTTTTCTATCCCTATAATTTAGCCTCTTCCAGAATGACATATAGATGGAATCTTCTAATAGGCAACTTTTTGAGTCTGGCTTTTCTAACTTAGCATCACACATTTGAGATTCATCCATGTTGTTACATGTGTCAATAGTTCATTATTTTTATTGATAAGGAAGTATTTCATTATATGGCTGTACCATAATTTGTTTATCCACTCCCCCATTAAAGAACATATGGCTTGTTTTCAGTTTTTGGTCATTACGAATAGCACTGCTATAAATATTCGTGTACAGGTTTTTGTGTGAACATAACTTTTCGTTTCTCTAGGTTAACTATCTAAGAGTAGAATTGCTGGGTCATCTGGTAAATGTATATTTAACTTTATAAGAAATTGCCAAACAGTTTTTCCAGGAGGGCTATGCCAGTTTGCATTCCTACCAACAACATATGTAAGTTCCAATTGCTTGGAATGCTTGTCAGCACTTGGTATTGTCAGGTTTATTTGTTTTCTTGTTTTTCTTTTTTAGCCATTCTAAATAAGTATGTGGTAGTATCTCATTACAGTTTTAATTTGCATTTCCTTCTGACTATTTATATTAAACTTCCTTCCATGTACTTTTTTGCTGTCTTGTTTGGTGAAGCATTAATATTTTTCACCAATGTATATAACTGAGTGTTTGTTTCCTGATTATTGTTGGAGAGCTCTTTATATATTCTAAGTGCAAGTCCTTTATCGCATATGTAATTTTCAGATATTTTCACCCAGTCAGTAGCTCATCTTTTTATTCTCTTAGTGGTGACTTGCTCAAAGCAAAAGATTTTAATTTTGATGTTCATTTTGTCAATTTTTTTCCTTTATCGATCAATGCTCTTAATATTATATCTAGAAAATGTTTGCCTAAGTTGAGGTCATAAAGGTTTTCTTCTAAAAGTTTTATGGTTTTGTCTTACATTTAGGTCTATGATCCATTTTAATTTTTGCAAAAGTTGTGAGGTTTAGGTCAAGGTTCTTATTGTGTAAATGAATGTTCTATTATTCCAATACCATTTGTTGAAAAGACGACACTTTCTTCATTGCATTGCTTTGTACCTTTGTCAAAAATCAGTTGACCATATTTGTGTGGTTCTATTTCTGTACTCACTATTCTTTGTGTTCCATTTATCTTTGTGTTTTTCCTTTTGTCCATACAACACTCCATTGAGGACTACGATTTTATATTAAATCTTCAGATCAGGGGGTCCTCCAACTTTGTTCATTTTCAAAACTGGTTTGGCTATCTGATTCCCTTTCCATAAAAATTTTAGAATCAGCTTCTTTATATTTACATAAATCCTTTTGGTATTTTTCTTGGGATTGCATTAGATCTATATTCAATATGGGAAAAATCGACATCTTAATATTGTCTTCCAACCAATAAGCAAAGTATATTTTTTCATTTATTTAGGTCTTTGTTTATTTTTTCATCAGTGTTTCATCATTTTCAGCATACCAAACTTGCATATATTTTGCTAGATTCATTACTAAGGATTTCATTTCTTGGAACTATTGTAACTGGTCTTATTTTTGAATTTCTATTTACAATTGTTCATTGATAGTTGATAGATTACATGATAGTTTTGTGTATTAACCATGTATCTGGCAACATTTGCTAAACTTGCTAATTAAATCCAGAGCTTTCTAGAAGATTCCTTGGATTTTCTATGTAGATAATCATGGCATTTGTGAATAGAGACAGTTTTTTGTTTTTTGTTTTTTCCTTTCTAATATGAATGCTTTTTATTTCTTTTCCTTGCCTTATTGTGGCTAGGACTTCCAGAATGATGTTCCCTTGTTCTTGATCCTAGGGGAAAACCTCTTGGTCTTCCACCATTAAGTATGTTAACTGTGGGTTTTTTGTTGATGCTGTTTATCAGATTAAGGAAATTCTCCTCTATTTCTAGTTTGCTGAATTTTTTTTAATTTTTTTTTTTTGCTGTGTCAGGTCTTATTTGGCGTGAGAACTTAGTTGCCCCGTGGCATGTGGAATCTTAGTTCCCCGACCAGGGATCAAACCAGCATCCCCTGCATTGCAAGATGAATTCTCAACCACTGGACCACCAGGTAAGTCCCCTAGTTTGCTGAAATTTTAAAATATGAATAGGTACTGAATTTTGTCAAATGCTTCTCTGTGTCTCTTAAGATGATGTAGTTTTCCTTCTTTAGTCTGTTAATATCATGGCTACATGAATTAAATTTCAAATATTGAACCAGCCTTCATTCCTGAAATAAACCATACTTGGTTATAATGTGTTTTCCTTTTTATGCATGACTGGATTCAATTTGCTAAAATTTTGAGGACTTCTGTATCTATGTTAATGAGGGATATTGGTCTGTAGTTGTCTTCTCCTGCTATATTTTTGTCTGGTTTTGATATCATAGTAATACTGGCCTCATAAGGTGAGCCTCCGTTTCTATTTTTCTGGAAGACATTGCATATAACTGGTATTGTTTCTTTCTTAAATATTTGATAAAATGAACCAATTCCTCAAAAGACACAAACTACCAAATTTCACTCATCAAAAAGTTTTTAAATTTATTGATATAAAATTGTTCTTAATGTTTTCTTATAATTCTTTTAATTTCTATAATATACTATATAATATAATATAATATAATTTCTATAATATACTAGTGATGTCCTGTCTTGCATTCCTGATTTTGGAAATTTCTGTCTTCTTTGTGTTTTTCTTGGTCCGTCTAGGTAAAAGTTTTTCTTTTTTTTTTCAATCTTTTCAAAGAACAACTTTTGGCTACATTGATTTTATTGTTTTTAAGCTTGGCTTCCTATGGTCATTCCTGTGTCTGCCAAGCATAATGGTCAGCCAGTGATTGGAGAGAGGTAGTACACAACCACCTCAAGCCAGTAAGCCTTCTGTCCTCTGTCAGTGGACCTGTGTGTGGGTAGAAGAAAAGTTTCAAAGATCAAGTCATTTTCAAGTCTTCCCAGTCATCGCTTTCCACTGGGCCCTTTTGCATCTCCTCTGTGTGTGTGCACAGCCTCAGGGTTGTTCAGCACTAGGGCTGGCTTGAGTCCTTTCCTGTCTTGCTATGCATTCAGGCAGCCTCCGTCAGAAATATTTTGTCTTGCTCACCACCGTGACCTCAGACTGGAGCCATCACGTTCACTCACCTGCCCCTGAGGTTGTCACTTCCACTGACAACACCAACACCCCTAAATCAAGTGAACTGCTTTCGACTGTGGTAGAGAAGCTGCCAGTCCTAACTTGGCAAAACCTGGCCCTGGCAGAATCTCTGTGTGGATTGAGCTTGGGGGATGGGGTGAGGGAGAAATATGGGCATCCCTAGGCCAGAACACCACAGATTCCCATATTTCTTAACCAATGTTTAGCGGTGTTACAGGCATAAATGCTACTCAGATTCTTTATATCTGTGGTTGGTCTCTGAGTGCCAAATGGGTTTGTTTGTTTGTTTTTTCAACCTGTCCGTGCCCATAATTGCCCTTTAGAAAAAATTTGCTACCCTTCTCACCCCGCCATAGCCAGGAGGAGCCAGTAACTTAGTTTTGAAAAATACAGAAAGAACCTACTGAACCTTAAACTTTTAATTACAGTAAGTCCCCTACATATGAACCTTCAAGTTGTGAACTTTCAAAGGTGTGAACATGCATTCGCATGTCCAATCACATAAGTTAGTTCACGTGTCTGGCGTACATTGTCACGTGCATGCAACCTCTACAAGTGGTTGTGCTTTTGTGTACTGTACTGTACACTGTATAGAGTACGGTAGTACAGTGTCTTTATTTCAAGCCCAGGATGTCCGGAAGCAAGCGTAAAAGCAGCGGTATATAGCCGATTGTGTTAGTTGGGTACCTAGACTAACTTTGTTGGACTTACTTATGAACAAATTAGATTTAGGAACGTGCTCTCAGAACAGATCTTGTGCGTATGTAGGGGACTTACTGTATAGCTCTATACATTCTCCTATTTTTAATGTTTACATTTATTTTATGATTGTAAGTATTTTTTTGAATTCTGTTTTTTAAATTTATTATTTTATGTATTCATTTCAGCGCATTGGCATAACTCACAGAATACCATCATGTTCACATTTCTCTAAAGCAGTGTACTTTTAAAAGTCTGCAAACACATGATCCTTTCAATTTTGTATGTGGGTTTGGAAGCCAGTTTTGTTCTTTCCAGGTTGCTTACAGAGCTATTCATAAGCTTTGTGAAATAAGTATTCTTGTCGCTATCTCAGTGGCTTCTTACAGATTCAATCTCTTACAGATTGTGAAGCAATTCTAATGTACAAAACATATTCTTGACAGGCCTTAAGACCCACACACTTATTATGGTAGTGAGTAACTGCAATATTTATAAAGCCACATTACAATATGTCACTGTGACTTATAATGGTTTGGATACTTGGTATCCTATGCTAGATATAGACTTTCATAATATACCTTGCTCTTATAAGTTCTACATGTCAGTTATATATCTAGCTTTATTGATATCTATTCACCTATATATAATTAAAGTGAATTGAAATCATTGACATTGATAATCAATATTTTATGATAAGCCTAGAGATAGCTGGATATATTCTGGATATCACAAAACTGAATGTGATCATTACAGTATAAGTGTTAACACTTCTGCTTTTCAAGGCATACTAATCCTATATTGGATAAAAAATGCTTTAGACCAAAAAGCACGTAGAACTAGGATTCCATGTTTCCTAAACTTTCATGAAATAATATATTTCCAAAACTATTAATTCTCCACTACACACCTATTATTGAACATGCTAAAGTCATTGTGCCTTACTTTCTATTTTCCACTCGGTTACAGCATAAATCAAATTGATTTGGTGTGGCCTAGTGGTAACACATGATAATGTACCAGAAGAAGTGTTTTAGGAAAAGCAAAAGAAACATGAAGAGGTGACAGTTTTTCTTTTAAATCCATATGCAGTAATAAAGATATCAATGCTACCTATGGATATTACAGAAGTTTTTTAAAGGTTTTTTATAAAATTCATGTCTTAGTCCTCTAAACATATTCCATTAATGAACAGCTGTTTAAGGTTAATCAAAATAAATCCTTACTGTAATTTAATACATTGGTTCCTCCAAATCAGCATGTTGTAGGCTTCATTTAGGTGTTTTTAAAAGATCAATTACATGGATACTGGAGAAGAGATATGATTTGTGGGCAGTTCCCATGAAACTGAAGAATTGACCGCAAACTCGGTAAGAACCAGCCTATGAAATGTGGATGGCAAATGTGGAGTCTGACCATGAGAGATACTCTTGCTGTGCTAGGCACTGGTGCCAGACACGTGAGGGCCCCAGGCTGAGGCCCAGGCCCACACTAGAGCCAAACACAGGGGCCAACCAAAGGAGGTGGGAGAACTAGGCAAAGAAACTGAGTGCGTTTTAACCTTGAAGATAAAAAATTGTAGGGAGATTCGAGAGCAATCTTTGAATATTTGATGCGTGCCTGTGGCAGGTTCTGTTCTATGACCTTCCTACCATCCATTCTCACCACCCTACCCCCTTCCTCCCTGCTAACCAATCAGATCTGCTTAGGATGCCTCAGAGACCCCTCAGTCTCAGGAAGAGGAAGCCCCACCCATGCCCTGGGATAGAATCATGATGGGTCTAAACCAGCCATAGTAATAATTCCCCATGGCCAGTGACCAGTCTAGGGGTAACCACGTACCCAATTCTGGCTAAGGAGAAAGGTGAATCAGGCTTTCAGGCTTTCCTCATCCTTTAAGAAGGAAAGAGTTGACTGGCCTGCCTTTCACTTCCTTCTTTTTTTCCTACTGGAGAACATAGCGGAAATCACACTAAGAATGGCAGTGTAGAAAGATAGAAAGCACCTGTATCCTTGAGAGCTCCAACAGCTGGACTGTCTACCTGCAGATATTTTGCTTTGTGAGAAAGCCAAGCTCCTATGTGTTTAATCACAGTAGTTAGGTATTCTGTTCATTGTAGCCAAACACACTCCTAGCCGATGTCATGGAAGAAAAAAATATTTCATCCTCACATTCTAGAAGGCAAAACTAAAACCACAGAGTGTGAGTTACAAAATGGAAGATTTGGGATCAGTATCATAAATCATTTTCTGGCAAATAGAATTGCTGGAACACGAGGTTGCCCCTGGAATCAATGATCCCGCATCACAAACACAGTCAAGCAGAAGGTGGCTGACTGCCCAAGAAGGAATATCTGCATGAGTTGGGAGGTTCCAAGGTCCCTTTGAACTCTAATACTTTGGCTTTATAGTTGAAAAAGACACTATTGATATTTGCTAGTCATGTATGAGAAAATTGGCTTTAAAAGAGTGACAAATTGCCAATTATTTTTCTAGATTGCTCAGGATTAAGAACAATGCCTTCCTGATATCAGATCTCTTGATATTTGAGAATATACAGATTCTGTTCCAAGGTTCTTTCATCTTGGCATTTGTGTTGAACCAGTCAAATAACGTCCCATGATTTGTTGCAGTGGGTTGTTTTTAAATTAAAGACCAACTGTTTGAACAAGACTGTTCTGGTTGAATTCCCATTGTGAGGATACTGCCTCTACTCTGAATGAGTCACCTCAGTCCTGACTGCTGAATGCCAAACGGGCTCGTCTTCTGTTATGCCACCTTCTCACCAGCCCCAGATAAACTGTACATTACTGCACTGTGCTCTGAAGAGTCTGTTAACTTCTTCCTTTAATCATGCTCCAGGATGCTCTGTGAGCAACTACTTCCATATATTATAACCCAGGCTCTGCACATGGTCAACAGGGCAGAGGCAACATTTCAATGCCACATTCTGGTTACTTTCTGGAAATTCATTGTGGATTACTTTAATGTTAAGTTTGACTTACAAGATGTGACACAGAAAATCATTCATGAACTTGTAATTTTGAGTGCTTGTCTACACTTGGGTCTCACAATGTTTATTGAGCTACAGCTATGAAAATGGTGGTTCTTTGCAGAAACTCAAAAACAACGAAGATAGAAAGCACGGTAGAATAAGGGAGATGAGAGAAGTAACAGCAATGATGCCTTTTATTTGTTTGCAACACTTTTCATTTTGTATGTCAGGACAGACTTTATTATTCCCATTTTATAGATGAGGAAGTTGAGGCTCAAAAACTTACAAATAATTAACTACAAACAGGCCAAATGAGACAGTGCCCTTTAGAGGTACAGGCCCACTACTTCTTATCTGAAACCTCGGGCCCACTTGCATGTAGGAATTTTTCAGACTCTAGACAGATAATGGAGTTCATGTATCATTTATTAACTAACACCCACAACAGAGTCTGGGCATCCCTCTGTCATCAAACACATTAACATGTTTCTGCGGCAAAAATGTATGAATATTCATATTAGTGAGATAACAACTATAAAAGGCTTCAGATCAGTTAGGTCAGGTTTTGCAGCCAAGTAACTTACATAAAATTTTTCCATTGTCGGAGCTAAAGTTTGGATTTCAGAAGCTCAGAGAGGGATCCGTGGGCCTGTTCCAGCAGCAGAGAGCTAGTCCATTGGGGATGGAGAATTGGATCGTGGGAGAGTTAACGAGGGAAATGACATCTTAGCCAGACCTGGAAGAACCATCAGCGTTTCAAGCACTGAAGACGTAATGAATATACATCCATAAACGGAATCAGCAAGCACTAAACGGGAGAGGTGGTGCAGGAAAGGCACTTCAGGTCATCACACGCTGGCTCCAGGTGATGTATGTACAGCCTTGAAAGGCCCTGCAGCCCCCTAGGGTGACCAACCTTCTGGGTCAGCCCAGCCTTCTCCTGCCTTTAACACTGAAAGTCCTGTGTCCCAGGAAGCCTCCAAACCCCGGATGCACAGGGATGGTTGATGGGCCAATAGCCCCATGATCCATTTTCTCTGTTGATGAGGGTCCCAGTCAGCAGGACTCAGAGCTGCCGTTTGGATTTGTGCTGTCCATGTGAGCCCTCGGCTGTGCTGGGCTTCCCAGCTCAGGCCTTTTCTGAGCGGGTCCCAGGCCCAGGCCGTGGAGCCCCGGAGCAGCCAGACCCAGAGCCTACCAACAAGCATATAAGGATTTTAAATGTAGAATGTGGAAATACAGCATTTTTTTCTTTTTAAAAAATAATTTTTATTGGAGTATAGTTGATTTGCAATGTTGTGTTACTTTCAGGTGTACAGCAAAGTGAATCAGTTATACATATACATTTATCCACTCTTTTTTATATTCTTTTCCCATATAGGCCATTACAGAGTATTGAGCAGAGTTTCCTGCGTTATACAGCAGGTTCTTATTAGTTATCTGTTTTATATACAGTAGTGTGTATATGTCAAACCCAAGAAATACAGCACTTTAAGTCACTTTTTTTCTGTATAATTAACTCATTCTTGGTAAGGAGACACTTCGTTTGAGTAACACCTAGATGGATTATTGAGGGAAACTTTTGTTGCTGGTTGTTAGTCAAAAGTGGCAAGGAAGGCCGGCAAATCCACACCAACAAAAGCAAACTTCAGTTGAAAACCTGAATGTTTGGGAATATCCAGATGTTTAGTGTCCTGTGGTCTCGGCCTCAACGTTGATCGTTTGGAATTAAGCGGAGGGGATGAGGCAATGCTCTTAGAGCATTTCACACACAAAAATGTAAAGCTGGACTTAATATAGCAAAATGATAAAAGCCGAATCCAGATAACACTTTCTCCAGAAGAAGCAAACATGCCCGAACAACTTGGCTAACACCTATGTTTAGTCATGAGGACGATACTAATTACCACCAAGTGGTCTTGGCCTTTTATTAATAGGATATCGTGGTGTTTCCTGTCTCTAGTTTCCCAGAGGGTGGACTAAGAACTGTCACTACATTCTACACACACCCGCCTGAAGCCGGCACGGGGCTGCCTCCCAGGGGCTCCAGCGTGGACGTGACAGAACTCCGCCAAACTCCTCCCCGATCCTACACGGCCTCACAGAGCGCATTGATAGGAGCTGTTCTGATTCCAGTGGTGACCAAGCTGTACATACCCTTTAAGTGACACAACCATTATTTACAAATGAGGGTGTGTCTGCTTTAAGACATTTCTGTAATTTTCAGAAATAATCATAACCACAACCTTGGGCAACACAAAGGAGAAAAGCTGAAAGAAGATGCAATATACACTAACAAAGCAGGCTTTACAAAATCTGATGTGTTTGGCACAATTTAATTTTCAAGAAGAGAATTGGTGACACTGAGTTAATTAAATGAGGAAGGGAGGAAAGTAAGAAAGACCTAATATATTGCAAAATATCTAAGTATTCATAATAACTGCAATAAAAAAATAAAATTGACACATCTAAATAATATCCATGGAACTCTTTACCAACTTCGAGAAAAGAACATCCCCCGCCCCCCACGACACTGATAAAATAGTAAAAGTCAAAGGATCGCTTATCATCTTGTCCATTCATTCATTCATTTACTCATATTCATTTAACAAATATTTATTCAGGGCCTAATGTGTGTCAGCCGCCAGGGTAGAGTGTTGAAAATACAAAATGTTCACACTCTAGCAGGAGAGATGATCTAATAAAGATAATCATGGAATCTACTGGTGAGTGATGTAACTTAATGACGGTATTTCCCATTTGGAGATAACTTTATAGTTTACAGGATTCTTTCACATCTTTTTGTATCTTTCTGCTTCATTACATTTAAGGCATGTCTCTCATAAACAGAATATGGTTGGGCATATTCTTCAATACAATCTGAGATTTCCTGTCTTTTAACTGAAGAATTTGTTTACTGATACTATAACTTATTTCTAACATCTTATTTTGTGTTTTCTATGACCACATTTCCTGTATCTTTTTCTCCAAGTTCCTGTCTTGTATGGGATTAAGCTTTATTTATTCTTTTTTGTTTTCCTTTTACTGATGTGAATTTATAAATTGTACTTCTATTATTTTACTAAGTTACTACTAAAAAGTTTTAACATGAGCACATAATAAAATCAAAAGTCACCAATGGCTGTATCCTCCTTCCAAACAAAGCAAGAGGCGCGCACCCCTCCTGCTGCCATATTCTTATCTGCTGTCTTAATCCCACTTTATTTTTAACCCTCTCCCGTTAGTCAGTACTATTGCTACTGGCTAGGGGTTGTTGTTCTTTTCACATCAATGCTTATTTATTTGACAAATATGTTTACTAATGTCTTTGTTCTCCATTGGTTTCAATTTCCTTCTTACTGAAATACAGGCTACCCTGAAAAGTGATTCCTAGATTAACATTTTCCTGTTTTTAATCCCCAAACTTCATATGACTTACATATTTCCAAATACAATGTGGTGGAGTTTGTTTTTGTTTTTTGTTTTTTGTTGGCTAGAGTTTTTATAGAAAAACTGTATGTACATCTCAAAATCTAACACTTATTTTAAAATATATATTTATTTGTTTATTTTTATTTATTTTCAGCTGTGTTTGGTCTTTGTTGCTGCTTGCGGGCTTTCTCTAGTTGCGGCGAGCGGGGGCTACCCTTCACTGCAGTTCGCGGGCTTCTCATTGCGGTGGCTTCTCGTTGCAGAGCACGGGCTCTAGGTGCGCAGGCTTCAGTAGTTGCAGCACGTAGGCTCAATAGTTGTGGTTCACGGGCTTAGTTGCTCCCCTGCGTGTGGGATCTTCCCGGACCAGGGCTCGAATCCGTGTCCTCTGCGTTGGCAGGCGGATTCTTAACCACTGCGCCACCAGGGAAGCCCTAAGTGGCTCTTTAATAGACTCTATATTATCTGCAATGTCTTCATTTTACTTTCACTTCTGAATAACTTAGCTGGGTACTCATTCTAAGTTGACTGTTTTGCCTTCCATAATTTAACGATATTATTCCACTGTCTTTCGGTAATACATCTGAGAATTCTGTTCTCAACTGATTATCATTTCTTTGTAGGTAATCTGTCTTTTTCCCCTGGATTCTTTTAATATTTTTGTTGTTTATTGGCTATTGTGCAGTTTCTATTGTGACGCAGCTAAGTGTGGATTTGTATTTGTAATATTCTGCTCAGAACCCAGCCAATCATTCAATATACACGTATTGTGCACCTACTACATGCCAGATCCAGGCACTAGGAACCAGCAGAAAGCAATTCAGACAAAGTCCCATGTTCACGCAGCTTACCTTCTGGTGGGAGAAAACAGGAATTAAACAACAGTCCCATACAAATACATTATGTCTGGTAGTGATAGGTGCTATGGAGAAAAATTAATTAGAGTATGGGCATAGTGAGTTCTGGGGAAGCACTATATAAGGGATCAGGAAGCCCTTTTTGACTAAATGACATTTAAGCAGATACTGACGAAAAGGGGGACATGCCGATTGTGTAAATATCTGGGGAAAGAGCGTTATGATGGAGAATACAGCATATGCAAGAGCCCTGAGGTCAGAGCATGCCTGGTGTGTGATCAAGGAATAGCACAGAAGCCACTGTGGCTAGACAGAAGTGAGAGAGAGAATGGGAGTAGATCAGGTCAGACAAGCGGAGAGGTGGGTAATGCACATGGACCCTACAGTCTGTTTGTGAGGACTTTGGAAAGGCTGTGGGAAGCCACCAAAGTCTTCAACAACAGAATGTGATGTATGTCTAAAAGGCTCACTCTGTATGCTGTCTGGAGAACAGATATTTTATCATGTAGAGGAGCAAGGATGGAAGCAGGATGGCCAATCAGCAGGCCATCCGGAAGAAAGAAGATGGAGATCTGAATGGTGGCAATAGTGGTGGAGGCGTTGAGAAGTGGTCAACTTCTGGAGATATTTTGAGGGCAAAACTAACAACATTTGCTGAATTAATTGTGGGTTAGGAGATAAAAAGATAAAATGATCACACCAAATTTTGTGAACCAAGTAATTGAAAGAATGGAATAGGCATTTTCTAAGGTGGGAAACTTTAAAGTAGAACAGTTTGGCAGAGCAGGGGAAATCAGGAGTCTCCTTTTGGATATGTTAAGTTTGAGATGTGTATTAGACATCCAAGTGGAGCAGTAGTATATGAAGTTGGATATAGAAACTTTTAAGTTCAGAGGAGAGGTCCAAACTGGAGATATAAATTTGGGGAGTTGTCAGCATTTACCACATACAGCCACATGCAGGGATGGGATCGCCATAGAGAATAAAAAAAGAGACTAAGCCTTTGATGACTCCATCACTTAAGGTCAGGAGATGAAAAGGAACCAGTAGAGGATACTGGGAAGGACCAGCCAGAGCAGTATGAGAAGGACCAAGAGAGAGTGATGCCTTAGGGGCTAAGTGAAGAAAGCATTTCAAAGAGGGGGGAGGAATGGACCGTCAAATGCTTCTGATTATACATGTGAGGAGAGATTATACATGTGAGATTGCACCGTTAGATTTAGCAACGTGGAGTTTGTGGGTGGCCTCTTGGTGGACAGATGGAGAGGAAATTCTGACTAGAGGGGCTCCAGGAAACACTAGGAGGGGAGAGGGTGTAGATGGGGAATACAAGCAACTCTTTGAATGAGTGTTGTGAAAAGAACAGAGAAATAAAATAGCATCTGGAGGAGGGGGGGGCAAGAGAACTTTGTTTTATTTTACCATGACATGTTATTGCAATATGTTTGTTTGCTGACACTAATAAGATTGCTGAGAGGGAAGAATCGATTGGGAGAGGGTAGGAGAGAGAGAACAATTGCTGAAGAGAGACTGTGCTGCTTTGTTCTGTGGACTCAATTTTTTCTTCATTTCTAAAAGACTATGAGCTTCTCTGTCTTCAAATATTAATCTCCTTGATTCTCAAAATACCTTCATTCCAGGACCCATAACTGGATACGCACTGGGTCTCCTTAGTGTAGCATCCATATAGCTAAATGATTCTTCCAATTTCCATTTCCTTATCTTTCGGTACTATATTCCAGGCGATTTCTTCAACTCTACCTTTGAGTTAAATAATGCTCCCTTTGACTATGACTAATTTGTTCTTTGACCCATCCACTGAATTCTAAATTTCTATATTTTTCATTTTTACAATTTCTATTTTAGTTTTCAAATCTACTTATTCTTTTCTTATAAGGTCATTTTCTTTCTTACTATTTCTATAATTTATTTCTCTTCATTTTAAACATTTTTATCTTATGTCCCTTTCAGATTGTTCCATTTTCACAGATTCTTGGGAGCCAGTATTCTCATTTATGGCGTCTGGAAACTTTGCATCATAGTGGCCTTGTTTCTCACAGAATTTGTGATTTTTTTTTAGCTTGTCTTCAGCCAAACTTGTTTTTCAGTAGGAGTTCTATGCACCCTTACTTGGGCAAAGGTCCCTTTGAAGAAATGTTTATCTTTGCTCCTATTAAACCAGAATTTTTAGTCTGACCCAAAGATACTGTTTTTACAGCCCCTCTGGAAGGTTGCGAGCCCTTTGAGTGTCCCATATTGAGGGCCTAGTCCTCAAGGCCATGCCTTGTCACCGTGTAAGCACTAACACCCCCAGCGCCCAGCTCCTGAGACGACATCCACGTCCATTACGCCCACAGGTCATCTTAATGCCAGCTATAGTTCCCTTCTCTCTGAGTCCCCTTTTTGTTTTTGAAACCCAAGACTTTCCCTTTCCTTGCAGTTTAACTGTATCTTTTAAAGTATTTTCTGAACACTTTTTTCACCTAACATTTTTGTTTTTGCAACAGAAGAAATGCCTGCATAGGGTTAATCTTCCAAATACGGTAAACTCAGAAGTCCAGCACAAAATACTGGTCCCAGAGCACTCGGACTAAACTCAAAATTGAAAATGGCCTCAAAATTCTTCTCAACCCAGAAACAAGTACCAATCTGTCAGAGTTAACATGGGAAATGAAGACTTTCTCCATCCCTGTGATACTACGGGAAGAGCAATTACTTTTTTCTCCCCTCAGGCAGTTCAGGAAAAATTCAGTAACAGATCTCCGTGGATCCTTAGAGAGAATTCCTGATTCCCAGCTTTTAGCCATATTTTTTTTCAAACTAGGGGGGTGTCTAAATGAGGATCAAAATAATGGTAAGGAGGGACATTCCCTGCATTGTACAGATGGAGGCTCCGTGGACCAGAGGGCTTGCTTCCTCTAGCATGCTTAGACTTCATGAAAACGAAAACCTAACCCTGCCTTGGAAGTATCAAGAAGGAGGATGCTGGTGTTTTATGCAGGAAGAACTAAGCAGGTTTTAAACATTTGGAGCATAAGAAGTCATTGATTTCGTGGATTTTATTATTTTTATTTTTGAATAGATGGCCCTTCATGTATTAAAGAACCTTATATTAGGTTAAGAAGTTACAACACATAAACATTTTAATATGTGCCCGATAATACTCCTATATTTTTACCAGCCAATGTAACACAGAGATAGCAATTATCCCACTAATCTTCTCTGTTTATAAAGTTGTTAGTATTTTAAAATCTGGGACAGAAGTTCCACTTTGCAGCGTAGATAATCCCATTCTATTCTCTTTAATATATTTCCAGCTCTACTTATAACTCGAGTTTTACTGAAAGTGGAAATGTCATTAGGAGCTAAAACATTATGTTAAATAATCAACATGCAAACTAATCTTAATAATAATGCAATAATCAACATGTAAAACAAAAACATTATTTAATTTTTAATTTAATTACCTAAAACTACAAGGTATTAAAGATTGTAATTATGAAGACTGTACAAATGTGTGAAGAAAATATCAAAAATCTTAAATAAGTTCATGAAAATGGGTGCAAAAGTGTCCTCTGTCTGCTGTGACATACTATAACACTAAATAAACACTAAATAACATTAAAGTGTTATGACAGAATGAAGAAAGGTAAGCCTCAAAATTATACTCCTCTACTGCAATCATGTAAAAATCTATGTTTAAATATCAATAAATAGAAATATAGTTTGGAAACATATTTTAAATAAAATTATTTTAATTAAAAAATATTCTTGGGAATTCCCTGGTGGTCCAGTGGTTAGGACTCCACGCTTTCACTGCCCAGGGCCCGGGTTCAATCCCTGGTCGGGGAACTAAGATCCTGCAAGCCATGCAGAGCAGCCAAAAACAAACAAACAAAAAATTCTTAAAACTATTGACTATAAGAAAATGTATCAAACGGTAATATTGGTTCTCTATGGGCATTTTTCTTTCTTTTTGCCTGCCTGTTTTTCCTATATTTTCTTTCATGAGCTTGATTATTCGAAAACCTTTTTCAATTGAAAAGAGTCTATTTGCAGTAGAGGGCATCTATACTATCTTGGACTTATTCAACATAAGTGGTTCATCCTTACGTAGAGTAATCACGCATGTCCTGATATTGCTTCCAAACTTATGGCCCAGCGTTGCTCTGTTAGGAAAAACATCATCTATGTGAAACAGTGTGGCTCGGCTGCTGACTTTTCTCCAAACCCGTTTCCTTCTCTCCTGGCACATGGCTAGATGTCTTCCCAGCACACACCACAGGTAGGTGTTTACCTGTGACCAAATTCTAGGCAATGGATCTGAGAAGAAGTAGCTGGTACCACTTCCAGAAAGGCCCACGACAGCCTTTCCACGTGCAATGCTGCAGGCTCTTCTCACTCCTTGGGCATCATGGACGTGAGCACCGTGATCTCGGAGACCTCACATGAATGATGAGCCTGGACGTGACAGGCCTCACAGCCCGCCCACCTTCGCTGCTTGGAGAAGAGCTGCCCGCTGATCAGAAATACTCATTTCCGATCTGATGCGAGCAAGACGTTACGTTCTGACTGTGTTAAGCTACTGAGATGGGAGTGTCTGCAAAAGAAGAAAAAAGAAAAGAAACGCTCAACTAAAGGAAAAAGACAGAGATGAGGAATGACAATGAATTCAGTTTGAAAGTACAATAAAAGTCAACTTTGAATAATTGGATCTCTACAGCTATTCCACATCAGTGGTGTTTATATAAGAGTAGTTTCCTCCAAAGTCTTCAGCAACTCATGAATCACGGTGCTTATCCTCACCCAGAGACAGCTATGGGGACAAAGGGAAAGAGCCTGCGATGGGAGTGAACTCCCATGGGCCCCCATGCTCTCGCTTCAACCTTTATCCTCGCCAAGGGAGCCCTGGGAACAAGCAGGAGATCATCCCCAGGTGTGAGGAGCCTCCCCGCTATCTTTACTTCACCCCGATACTTGGATATTCAATACTCAGCTAACACCAGAACGCCCGCCATTCTTGGACTCATCCTGCATTAAATATCTGACAACCACGGGCAGCCTGTGTTGTGTGACTATAGTGGAGACGTATCCGCAAAAGACCTGGGTCCCGGGCCCCATAGATAAACAACGCTGAAGCTTGCACAGAGCCCCTAAATCTCCCTCTGACCGTTTTTCATCTGCAAAACAGACGTCAAGAAGATTATGGGCCACTTACCTCACGGAGCTGTTGTGAAGGGCAAAGTGAGATCATAGGCTTAAATAAGATGCGAGGTATTGTATTTATTTCTAGAACTGGCAGAAATACAAAACTAACTGACTTCCTAGCCTTGAGGAAGTTGCCTGAATACTGTTTCATATGGACTTTTATCACAAGGATTTGGGAAGATCGCTCAAACAGTTCCCTGCTTTGCCTAAGTGAGCCAGCGACGGTCCATCTCTTTGGCCAATGAGAGGTTAATATAAATCTGGGACCCTGCTTTAAACAGTTACAAATTCCCATCCTCATCTTGACTTTTTTAAATTAGTTTTTATTGGGGTATATAATTGATTTACAATGTTGTGTTAGTTTCTGCTGTACAGCAAAGTGAATCGGTTATACATACACATATATCCACTCTTTTTTAGATTCTTTTCCCATATAAGTTATTACAGAGTATTAAGTAGAGTTCCCTAGGC
Source organism: Delphinapterus leucas (assembly GCF_059928025.1). Classification (NCBI taxonomy): domain Eukaryota; kingdom Metazoa; phylum Chordata; class Mammalia; order Artiodactyla; family Monodontidae; genus Delphinapterus; species Delphinapterus leucas. The sequence continues at coordinate 38,925,804 of NC_143142.1, read as the reverse complement.
TATACAGTAGGTTCTTATTAGTTATCTATTTTATATATAGTAGTGTGTATATGTCAGTTCCAATCTCCCAGTTTATCCCTCCCTGCTTTCCCTCTTGGTATCCATAAGTTTGTTTTCTACGTCTGTGACTCTATTTCTGTTTTGTAAATAGGTTCATTTGTACCTCATATTGATAAATCCACCACTGTATTGGACTGGAATACACAATAGTTACTATATTAATAGGTCTTCTGCAAAGTATTTCCTGTTCTTATTTAATGCCCGGGAACATCATACACGTCTCAGAGGTTAGAACGGCACATCTCTTTCCCTGGATCACCTTGCTGCTGCTGTTACATGTCATTCTTCCCTATCATGTTATTCACCTCTACTTTAACACAGTGTCCCCAAGTCCTAAAAATGTTCAGCTTATCCACGTCACTGAGAGGCCAGATTTGCAAGGATGCTCGCAGGGGAATGCAGGAAGTTCAAATTTGGCTGTGCTATTAAGTGCATTTAGAGGAACACTAGTTCATGGTCACGTTCAGTACAGCTGCTTGATGTATTTATTAACTCACATTCAGGAGTCCAGAATTTCATGTGTGGCTGCTTCCTGTTTCTAGTTTTGAAGGAACCTGTCGGATTTCTGTGCAACTGCACGACAGCTCGAGGTGGTAAAGTGGCCGGTGAACCCTCTCTGTTGTTTGATGTTTGGAACAGGACGTCTCTTCACCCTGAGCTTCTGCAAGGCTCTGACAAGCAGACAGATGAGCCGGCATGTGGAAGAGACCTCTTCCCGGAGTTTAAGTCCCTTGCAGGAGAGCAGGACACTGAACTTGAGGTTGATTCACACAGGGCCTATCTTAGTGAAAATTTTCTCATAACATAACAGTCATGGTCTAGAGCTGCATGCTACTGTCTAGGGGGATTTAGAAAGGACATAGTTTGATGCCTAAACTTGGTGCTATTCCATGATGGTTAAGAGTGAGAAGAAACAAAAAGTCCAGGAAAGCTGAAAGAAGAGAGAGAGAGAGAGAGAGAGAGAGAGGGAGAGAGAGGGAGAGAGAGTGAGCCGGCACGCCTGAGAACTGATTGAGACAAGTTTTGACCTTAATTTGCTTGACTTGACGGTCAGAATTATACACGTCAAAGAGGTGGCTGGGTGTGGCTTGGATGCGGTTGGGCATCATTCAGTTATTTTTCAAAGGCAGAGTGCTCTACAGACACTGAAGCCACACTTCCTGGGTTTAAGTCAGGGCTAGTCCCTAACTTGCAGGTTACTTAAGCTCCGTGCCTCGATTTTCTCATCTGTAAAATGAGCATCACAGGTGTGCTTGACTTCACAGAGGATTAAGGTAAATCAGTGCAGACGGAGTGCTTGGAACAGTGGCTGCAGGCACCGTTTACAGTTGTCACCATTCACTGCGCTTGTCAGGGACTTGGCCAGTGGGCTCTGCCGTTTCTCCATTTCAACAATGTCTCTTGATTGTGGCAAGAAACTGACGGATCCAAGACGAGCAGGCAGAGAAGAGGGAAGGAAGCAGGGCACAGGGTGGTGATGGGCGAGGATCCAGGAGATCCCACTGATTTAACTCGACTTGACATTTAGTGAGCACTTACTCGCCAGGCATGCACTAGCCCAGGGGTGTTCGAGGATGCACTAGACTCAGGTTCAGTCACTAAACCGAATCCCAGCTCAGCCGGACTCGCTCCTCACCGCCATGCCCATCTCCACCTCTAGCCCTTTGCAAAGCTGGTGCCCCTTCATCTCCCACCATCCAGACCTTACCTGTCCTTCAGAGACAATCCCCTGACCCCTGTCTCTGTTCAGGGACACCTCAGCAACTGCAATCACTTGATATGAATTTGAGGATGAGAGATTAGTAAAGAAAAGATTTCATGTCTTGCTACTCACCCAAAGTGGACTTCTCTGTCTCCCTCCTCCCTACACGCACACACACATACACATGCATGCACACACGCGCACATAAGCACACACACATGCACACGTGCACACACACGCGTGCACACGGCCATAAGCCAGGGTGCAAAGGAAAGGCCCAGACCTTGACAAAGTTACTCTGTTTCTTTGAGCCTCTTTGCTCCAACCTCAAATTGGAGGTGATAACTATGTACCTACCTTGAGGGGCAGCTGGGAAGATTGAATGTGCCTCGTTCATACTAAGTGCTCCCTTCATGGTAGCTTTCCTCAGAACCATTGAATAGATCTGTTTTCATTTCTTGATTGGCTTTGCCACTGACTTTTCAGTAGGAAATCGTATGGGAGGCAGTTCAAAATGGTGCTCTAAAGTCATTTCTGTTTCTTGGCTGTGTGGCCCCGGGCAAGTGACATAACCTTTTTCTGACTTCATTTCCTTATCTATAAAATTGGAATAACAGGGGCCTAGCTCACTGAAGTTTTGTGAGATTAAATGAGATCATGTATGCAGGCACTCAGCACAGGTGCTGGCATATCGTAAGTGTCCAGTGAATGTTAGCAGTTATTATTATCAATGTCGTTATTATTAAGGCTGAGCAAGTTGACGCCACTAACAGAGATGTGCTTTGAGCAACCTTCATGTGCTGAGGAAATTCCTTCTTTGGTTTTCATTTCTTACACTGCCCAGTGGACAGTTGGAATTATCTACCTCGTGGACAATTTATTCTAAGAAGCACTTATTCAGCGTGCTGATGGCGTTTGATCTCCCTGCTTTTGACTTGCAGAACATCAAGAGGAAAACACTGTGTGATGTGTATGTAATGATATCGTGGTTTCCTTCTAAATCTAATGGAGCAGGAAAGATAATACCGTGTTTAACGCAGACTTGTGTGTAGCTGTCTGAATGAGGGTTCCAAGCCCTAAAACCAACACCGTTTACCCAATTGCCTTTGAAGAAAAGTAACTGTTAATCATAAAGCAGAAAGAATCTTTGGGAAAACTTTATCAGTATGATCAGCCTATTAGTCTAACATGGTCTGATCCATTTGCTCAGGCACAGTAAGTGCTTCTGGGTTAACCCTTGCTGGTACTGTTCTTCTCCAGTTGGGGCGACATGTCCTTATGGGCTGTTCTTACACAGAATGTGAAGGATATGCCATCACCTTGTGCAAAGAACGAAAAGAACATCCTGGTATCGGTTCCAGCAGCTCCCTGTGTTTTCGTTTCCAGCAAATACCAAGTCCTTCCATCTTTCACCAGCCTGTATGTGGGGAGAGATGAACAAAATGTTCTGATGTGTAAGCTTCTTTCAAAACTTCTACCAGGGAAGCAACTTGAGCGATTGCGCAGGGAAGGTGTGGGTGTATTATCCTGGTCATGCTTAAGGAACTTGGAAAACAGAGTCAGAAAATAGGGGTGGGGTGGGTGGAGAGTTATGGCAGAGATGACTTGGCAGTGGAACAAAAGCGAACCAACGAAAACAGCACAACCTGAGAGAGGGATCGAAGAGGCCGGCAGAGAAAGGGGACATCAAATTGACAACTTAGCCAGAAATCTGGACACTGTAAGACGGGGTCACGCCCCGGACTGAATTTATTGCTGCTTTCCTTGTTAACTCGCCTCATGTTTTAAGTCAAAACTGCCACAGGGATTTTATCTTCGAAATTTGTATGATCTGCCTCAAAATCCAAACCCTGAAAGAAGTCTCCTCAGCTTTGAGGTTCTTACCCGAAGGGAGGAGAATGATGCCGCTCCCATCAGAGGGGAAATTAAAAAAGCAGAGAATTTAGGGATGCTGAAATCGTTTTTGTTTTGTTTTGTTTTGTTTTTTTAAGGTGGTGCCTTTGAAAGGAGGTTCTGAAAGCGGCTTGTTCTCCGAGAAATGAGCGAGGCAGGGAGGTGGGGGGAGGACCGGGCCGATGGAAGGTGGCAGGGACACAGGTGAGGGAGACGCGTGGACGCCGGCAAAGGAGTAGAGAGGAGCGCGCCCGACCTCTGGGCCCCAGACGGCGGTCCAGCCGTCGCCACTTGTCACGGCTTGTGGTGGCAAGAAGATTCTGCTCCCTTCTCCCGCCCCGGGAGATTAAAAAGTAAACCTTAATATGAAGCCACGTTTTGTCAGTTCCAGGTGAGTAGAAAAGATTTCCTCCCGATCCAAATATAATGTCACAAATGAGGTGCGTTACGAATGCAGCCGGGACATCACCTTTGGGTGCAGGAAAGAGAGGCGCGCCTCTCCCTTTTGTGTCTGAGAAGGCGGCGCCCAGAAATGCAACAGAAAGGCGGAGAGGCGAGGTCTCCAGCCTCCTCTCGAACGCGAGGAGGCCGCAGTTCGCGAGGCGAAATTGAAAATGCACAACGTGTCAGCTCCGGAGGCTGGTGATGTTTGTGCAGACGTACCACTCCGGTGGAACGGTCCCAAAATTCCGCGCAAGAGGCGGAGGGGAGGAGGTAGGGGCGCGGCCGGGCCGCCCCTCCCCCGCCGCCTTCCAGCGCCTCAACCTGGACTTGACCCCTGGGAGCCTGGAGCGGCGCTGCCGGGGCCGCCCCGCCGGAGCCGGGCGCTGAGACTGGCCGCCCGGGCCGGCGTCGCCGCGCGCGCCCGCAGACGCCCGGCCGCGCCCCGCCGCGTGCTCGCCGAACCCGGCGCGGAGGAACCGGAACCCGGGCCAGTCCAGCGTGGAAATATTTCAAACGCCCAGACCCGTTGTTTGATAAGGGAGCGGGAGTGCCGATGGAGCAGAAGGGAGTTCTGACTCGAAGTGCTGAGAGAACGGACAGCTCAAAGGCCAGGGTCGAGAGCAGAGAAGGGCTGCGTGACCCCGGGTCGGATTCGACCCCGAGGACCCCGGGCCGCCCCCGCTGGGTGATGCCGGGCGAGTCGCTCCAACCCTCTGGGCTTCCGTGTCCTAACTGTAAACCCGGGCACTGGGCTAGGGCATTTCCAAGGGCCCTCCAGCCCTGACATTCTGTGATTCTTCTAAACCTCTTTAATTTGTCTCATGCGGATGAAGACTCCAGGCAAAAGGAAAAATAAATCCATAACGAGGAATTAGCTAAAGCTCAGCTCTAGAGAGAGACCCCCTCCCCCGAAAAAAGAAAGTTTCAAGTAACCCCAAACACTAGAACCCAGTGCATTTTAACTCTGTTACACTTTATAGATTATTTATTTCTTTAGTAACAAAGGTAATTGATTAGAGCCAGTGCTGAGGAAAAAAAATGTTCCTGGGTCATTTGTCTTTTGGAGGAAACGTAAATCCATAAATCCTCTGTCTTTTCTTCTTTCTAAATCTTTGCTCTTAGCCACCTAAAATCAATGAACCTAAAATCATTGGTTTGAGGTGATTTAGCCACCTAAAATCACTCGCCCGGCATTCTTTTCCTGAGATTCATATAATCTTTCGATAACGGGAGAAACGAAAGCCTCATTCTACAGCCATGACCTGAGAAAGCTGTGCCCAGGAAGAAAGATATTTAGATTTTATTTAGACAGCGTTTTTAATCTGAAGCAAAATGTTTTTTTATCTCCTAAAAATAGTATGTAAGGGCTTCCCTGGTGGCGCAGTGGTTGAGAGTCTGCCTGCCGATGCAGGGGACACGGGTTCGTGCCCCGGTCCGGGAAGATCCCACATGCCGCCGAGCGGCTGGGCCCGTGAGCCGTGGCCGCTGAGCCTGCGCGTCCGGAGCCTGTGCTCCGCAGCGGGAGAGGCCACAACAGTGAGAGGCCCGCGTACCGCAAAACACACACACACACGCACACACACACACACACAAATAGTATGCAAAATAATTATAAACTAGGTGTTACTTCAAGAATCATGTTGTATATCTGTGTATCTCTGGTTGGGAAAAGGAACATAAGATCTTCTAGTTACACCACGGAATGTACGACATGTGGATGATTCAGAGGCTGGCTAATCTCTCCCCACCTCCCCCAAACAGTAACATTAACAATCAGGATTATATTTCTAACATTTGTGGTTTTAAAAATAATGAGTATTAAGGTGATTGACTCAAATTCTAGTTCTTACGGAAACAAGGTAACAAAGTGTTCAGTGATCATCAGGCAAAAGCTCATTCCAATTACAGCCTCCTAGATAATCTTCCAATATGCCCAAAGTAAGTGTTCCGCTGAGTTCCCAACTCCTCCCCCACCTCGTTCCTGCCCACCCCCAAATGTTCCTTCTCCAATCAGCAGTCTCCTTGCTCTGGACTGGGCGGGGCAGGAGACCCAGTAGGACACGCCCCCCCACCTCCCCCAGCTTCTCAGGGACAGTTCTTGCAGTGGGGTGTTTGTTGTGCTGACCTTCTGAGTGGGTGACCCACAGAGAAGGACATTGTGTGCGGTCACTGGAGTTTTCTGGCCTCATTTGTCCCTGCCCATGTCCATGAGGCGGCCAGGGGAAGGCGGGAGAGGAAGTGGGAAAAAAATGATTATAAGGACATGCAGGACAAGAGATTGCAGCTGCTTTGGTGACAAAGAATAAATGGACTCGTGTTTCCTTCAAGGAATTGTTTTAAGTCAAAGGTGGGCCTGGTGCTCACAATGCTCTAACCAGCCTCTCTTCTCACTTCCTTCTACGCGTGCCCAGCCGCTCTCCTCAGAGCTCCTATTCAAGGCCAGTGCCAAAGCCCCAATGCCCCGGGGTCCAAATCCCACCTCTGCTTGAGGACCACAGCTTCAAATGGAAATAATGATAGTTGTAACTCAAAGGGTGCTCTGAGATTGAAATAAGTTATTATATGCTTCGAAAAGTGCCTAGCGCGCATGCAACTTTCTAAATGTTTCCCTCCGTGGTTGTTTTAGTCAGCTGGTGGCTGCCTTCCTTCCTCACTGCTGCTTCAAGCCATTCCTAGCAATGATCCCACCTTGTCTTGTCCAGGAAGCAGGGAAGTGTTGCCAGATTTGCGTTTGAAAAGATGTCATGGAGAATCTAAAAAAGTGTAGAAAACTCAGGAAAAAAAAAAACCTCTTCCTGGGAAGGCTGCCATTTATCAAATCCAGCTCAATAAACTCCACTTTGTACACGATTCCAGTTAAACTTTAATGGCCCCGAGGTAAGTATTTTTACTCCATTTTATAAGAAGGAAATGAAGACTCAAAGAGGTTGCTTGCACAGCTACGATTGGAACACAACAATAATAAATAACACAGTGATTACCTGTTATGTTCCAGGCCTTAAACACGCTGCGTGTTTTCACTCCTTTAATGCACAGGATGCCACTTTACAGCTGAGGAACTGAGGCAGAGAGAATAAATTACTTGCCCAAAGTCCCCCCCAAGTACAGCGTGAACTGACAGCTGCAGTAGAGTGCAGGCCGGCTGGCTGCCCGCCCAGGGGCCCAACCACAGCACGTGCCGCTCTTGCTTGTGCATCATACCCCGCCCCCTGCCGCAATGGGAGAGTCTTGGCCGCACGGACGCCCGCCTCCCACTGCCAAAGGCTGCCATCACCATCCAGAAAGTCCTTGAGAACGGCAGGTCTATTAAGAGTCAGCCCCGGGAGAAACACAAGCCTCTATAATATATCATCCCTCTGTACTTGAATTTTCAAGACAGAATGAATGTTGATTTTCCTTTGTTCTGTTTTTTTTGTTGTAGAGAAGTCAAGTAACTTGCTCAAAGTCGCACAGCTGCTAAGTGGTGGAGCTGGGATTTGAACTCAGCCATTCTGTCTCCCAAGTCTGTGTTCTGAACCACCACAAAGTACCATGTTTCTCTGGTTTAAACAGGTAATTCATATCTCAGTGAGGATGAAACGGAAAACATAGGCAGCAAAGAGAGGTGGTGAAGAGCAGAGGCGTTGCCACCAGACTTCTTGGTCCAGTCCTGACTCTGCGCTGGTCAAGTGTACAACCTCTGCTTGGTTTCTTAATCTTTCTGCACGTCAGCCACTGCCAAAGGGGGAAGCAAAAAGAAACTAACCACAGGGCTGTGTGGGGATTACACGGCATAAATGCTCTGGGAAGGTCGGCCATTATTACCGGTGTGCGGGTCCTTTCTGAAACCTGGAGATCCAGTTGTGTTTTTGATTCAGAGTTTTTCCAATTTTAGAAGAGTAGTTCCGTGCATTCCTTGAATTATGTAACTCCCCCGACGGCGAGGTCTGGGAGTCCAGATTAGCATCCTGTAAGCAAACGTATTAATAATTCTGCACAACCCGCTTGACACGCTAGGTGGGCAAATGCAGGTTATAATGGCCTCATGCGAGTTATGAGATATGAAAAAACTTGCAGTGTTCAGGGCTTTTACGTTTCAGATGGGGAGAAGGATTGAGGTTCAAAGCAGGCTGATTTCACTGGAGGGTGTGGAACCAGGAAGTGAGGGGTATCAAAAGGTACAAACTTCCAGTTATGAAATAAATCCATCCTGGGGATGTAATGTACGGCCTGGCGGCTGTAGTGAATAACACTGTGTTGCATATTTGAAAGTTGCTGAGAGTAGATCTTAAAAGTTCTTTTCACAAGGAAAACAACTCTGTAGCTGTGTGTGGTGACAGATGTTAACTAGACTTATCGTGATGATGATTTTGAAATATATACAAATAAATTCAAGGGAAAGCTAGAAAGGAAGCTGCAGGTAAGACCCAGGAGGTGATCATGGGGGAGAGAGACGGACACCAGGGGTACAGGGAGGGAGAGTCTTGTCATCGTGGGGCAACAGTGAAGGGCAACAGTGTCACCTCAGCCAAGGAGTGACAGGGACGAGCTGTGGGAAGAGCAGTGCTCTGCCCGCACCATCCCTTTTAACCCCGGAGCAAATGAGCACTTATTATGGGATTAACAGCAAAGGCACCCACAAGAGGTAGAAGGGGAGACAGGCTTTGCCTCCCTAGCAACGGACTCTTGTTTTCAGCCCTCTGAGAACAAGAGGGATTTTGTGGACTTTTCGCAAACGTGTGTCACTGGCAGCACGTATTAAGCCCTTGCTGAATACCAGGCATGGTTAATGCTGTCATGTGCAACACTGAATCCCCAAACAACCCCGAGAAGCAGGTGTTGCCATCATTCCCGTTGTATGGATTTAGGGCTGTTCTGTAGGGTTTTGCTCAAGATGTCACAGCTAGTCAAGGGAGAGACCTGGGTCTCCGGCATCCAAACGCTACACTTTACCCAGAATGCTGGCCAAGGCCGTGGGACTCACAGACGTGAAGTGACAGGATTAAGGACCCAGGGCTGCCTTGTGTAACTCATTTCCATTCCTGTGATGGTAATTTGGCTCTTAAAAGATTGGCCTGCCCTTCTAGAACAAGACAAAATGAGAACAAATGCACACAGCTCTGATTTTCAGCTCATAAACACTCTGCTCAACAGCTAAAATAGACCCTTTTGAATTGGAGAGTGAGGCAAACAGAAGCCCTCGTTATTATAGTTAATGCAATTTAATTAAAGCCATAAAAGCAAAGCACAGCTTTGCAGTGGGTACTGACCATTCTGATTTGCTTGGAGGGCTCAGAGGAGTCGTGCTCTTATCTGATGGGCAGGGACTCAAGCCACCACCATCACTCAGCCTCGGTTACAGCCTTTCTACCTTGACTCGGCCCATTATTCTTTTGTGCACTGTTTCTCTTCTGTATTCTTTTGTTTGGAAGGTGATCTGCTGTGGTTCTTTTCCAGTTGTAGTACGAACTGCACTTGTATTCCCTTTCCCCTAGAAGCCCCCAATGCTGACATAAATCTTCTATTTTCTTTCCCTTTTCTAGTTCTCTCCATCTCTCAGTATTCTGTCCCTCTCTGCCTCTGCATTCTCTTCCTGTTCTTGTCGACTACCTTAAGCTGACCCCAAACCATCTCCCTGGGAGGCCAGTGAGCTCACTGGCAAGACCAAGCCAGCCCGTGGGCATCCTGTGAGGATGGGGGCTTTGCCTTGTTCATTCAACCCCAGATGGGCAGCATTTACTCTGCAAGGCTGAGGGCCTGCCGGAGGTGCAGGGATGGTCCCGCCTCAGCTTGCTCACAGCCCAGATGCAAGAGACACACAAGGAAACAGGCAAGTGCGGTGCAGTGTGAGGCCTGGGATGGCAGATGCATCACCTGGAATTACTGGGGCACCGGCACAGGGTGAGGGAGCACGTGATAATGCAGAGCTTCTGGTGGTTCCCATCTTCGTTGAGCTGGCTTACTGCGTGCTGGGAGAGCCGGCCTCTGCCTGTTCATCCAGGCCCACCTCTACCTCTTCTAGCTTTCAATTTCTAGCTCATTTTTCTATCTTTCAATCACATGAATTTTCCTTTCTCGCCTCAGCCTTTACTCATGCTGTCTGGAGCATGCTTCCCACCCTCCCCACCCCTCTCCCGGCTTACGACGTCTCACCCTTTACATCTCCAATTAAATGTCCTTTCCTCCAGGAAGCATCCCTAGCCCACCAAGCCCAGGTGGCATCCCATCTGCTCGTTCCCTTGGCACCCTGCACTTGGGTACCTAACACTTAATCCTCACCAGTGTTATCACCTGTTTGTTTGTTTGTATTCCATCCTGGACCACCAGCTCCTTGGAAGCAGGAATGGTATCCCTATTGTTTGTCTCTCCAGGCCAGAAACAGTGTTAGGCACAGAGTAGGTGCCTTATCCAGCTTTGCTGGAGGCACTAAACATGGCTACAGAGGAAGAGTGGTATGAAATGAAAGCAGAGAGGTAAGCTGGAGCAGATCACCAACATCCCCAGCTGAGCCCTGAAAGAGGAGACAGAACAGGGAACCAGAGCCAGAGGTAGCTCATCCCAATTTGGATGAATTTTCTCCAAGAAGAGAGAAAAGCCCCAATGGCCAGAGCCATCTTGAATTCTCCTGTAATGACAAGACAGCAGAATCAAATGGTGGGAGCTAAGCTTGTGTCAGCAATTTCTCATCAGGATTAACAAGAGGTACTTTGTTCATATCCTGAAACAAGCGAGAAACTTCTGGAGACACAAAGAGACTTACCAGTAACAAAGAGGATAAGGCTGTCTCACTGTTGGGACTGCACGGCCGTCGCTGAGCATCTCCCTTAGATGACTGTTTCCCAGTGCTTTCACTGTCCATGGCTGGCACTGCCATCTCTACTGGGGGCCCCTCAGATGCCGGAGCCCACTTTGCCTGCATGAGGAGAGTGCCTGGGAATTTGAACCCCCGAAGGCAGCCCTTAGCCAGACACAGGAGAGCAAACACTCCATCCCCTGAGCCCTGAGGAGTACGCAGATGGAGGTGCACCTGCCCTGCTCACAGATCCTGCAGGACTTGGCTTCATATCATCTTCCCTTGGCTGCCTCCACACCACGCACCCAGGAACACTCTTACAAAAGGCACCTGCACAAGGTTCCTGTCTCCAGGTTGTGCCTGGGGAACCTGGACAGAGTCCTGAAGCTCCGACAGAAACAAGCATTCTGCTGGGAGAGGGATGCCCTGCTCTCCATCTACACCCACAGCATTGCCGTGGAAACCACAGCCATGGGAGGCGAGAGCACACTCTGAGACAGTTTCCAACCCTAAAGGGGGATTTTTAACTGAAAGGAGATGTTTCATTTTTCAACCCCTCCAAAAGGAATTCAAAGCCAGGCGCTTTTGTGCATTTGTCATCCGGTGGCATCTGGTGGCCTCACATCCAACCCCCCCAATCCCCCACCCCCAGGAAGGAGTCCCCACCACCTGAGCTGAACGTGTCAGGGAAAGGAGAGCGAATGATTCCATCCAGTTCTCCAATGGACGGTGCATCTTTCAAAATGTCCCTGGAGGGAGAAAATTGTGTTTAGGGTGTGTCTGTATTCAAGGAAATATAAAGTTGCAAATGGTCAGTACTCCTAGTTTTCTATGTCAGGTGTTTATCAAAGGAAGAAGTTTCAAATGCTTATGGGTGGAGAAGAGAAGCCTTCAACCTCTGTAGGTCAGCTTTTGGAAGTCTATACGCTACGAACGTACAAAATTGTTCACACGTTCTTCTTTCTGAGCTTTACCTCCGTTTAAGTTTCAGCGTTTTACATGGATGTGCTGCCAGGTAAAAAGAAATGTCAGGTTAGTCAAAAACAAGACTTTTAAATAAATAAGAGGGAAATATACAACTTTGCTGTGTTGTCCCCTGAATAAGCAACAGAGATTCCTGAGCTGTTTATTTAAACCCTGAGGTTTGGCTTCAACACATGAACTTTAAAATCATTTTTGAGTAGTCATAATTTCTTTTCTCAGTCTGGCATTGGTCAAATTCAAGAAAGATTGGAAGCAACATTTAAAGACCACGATGCTGTTCTAGATGGCAAAGCCTGCCCTGCCCTGTGCCCAGCCCTCCCTTGACCACCCAGCAGCCCGGACCTGGGGCCTTCAGCACCAGGTCATCCTTGACTTGACTCACCCCACCTGGACCCAGGGCAGTCTCTGGGCCTCTGCTTCCTTTTAGTGCCTGAAGCTCCTCCTTGAACCTAAAGCGCAGACAGAGGGGTCCCATCTAACCCTGGGTCAGCTTCCCTGGCTTTGCTGGCTAGCAAGTAACACTATGGCTTCTTGCAGGTGCCCTGCAAGGAGTCTGTATCACTGAGCCCTTTGTTGCCTGAACCTGGGAAGTCAGCTGAGGCCCCAACCCTCCTTCAAGTGTAATGCTGCTTCTTTACTCCACACCAACCCTGGCACAGTTGTACCCCTTCCTCTGGCTATCCCAAAAGATCTCTTCACACCAAATCATTCACTGGGTCAGCAACACTACTGGAGACTTTACTGGAGGGGGTCAAGAGGAAGAGGGGGTGTGGTGCACACCGCTCAGCCCCCAGCTTCCCGGCTCTCCCTGGCTGCCATCCATGTCTTGGGGTGTCAGCATCGTCCCCCAAACAGGACACTTAAATACGATTGAATACAACTGCTCCCGTACAGTAACATATGGATGGGCACCCCGAAGTAGAGAGAGACTCAGTAATTGGTTCCGGTTCACTCAGCTGATAAGAATCATAATTGGAGTTTGAGCCCAGGTCTGCCTGAAGTCCCACTCCAATACGTCCAGCTGTCTCTCCAGGACGAAGTCACCTGCCTGGCACCTCATTTCTTCCTGTCTTGCTAGTCCCTTTCCTCAGGCTGAGAGCCTGGTCCCTGATTTCATCCCAACAGCTGGGGCCCCGGTACTGACTGTGGGCTCCCTGACCCCCTGCACACCCCACACACTGCCCGGGGGTCCCCACTCTACCCACCTCCATGCGTGCTTGTCCCTCCCTCTGAAGAAGACTGATCGCTGGGCCTGCCTCCCATCTGCTGTCGCACTTTCTCTGTCCATCTTTTTTTTTTTTTTTTTCCCGGCCGTGCCTTTTCACATGTGGGATCTTAGTTCCCCAACAAAGGATTGAACCCGTGCCCCCTGCATTGGAAGCTCAGAGTCTTAACCACTGGACCACCAGGGAATTCCTCTCTGTCTGTCTTACTGGACCTCTTCCCATCCCCTGTGGCATGGCCCCTGCCCTGTGCTCTGGGCCACCTCCCATCCAGCTCGGTGCCCACGGCAGCGGCCACGGGGCCTTGCTGACGGTGTTCATTGTTTTTGGAAGACAACGAATCTCTCATCTCTTCCTTTCTCGTCCTTCCTCTTGGCCTGTCGCAGGCAAAGGACATCTGCCCTCCTAAGAAGGATGGTTTTTCCACTGTCCCTAATGAGCAGGCGGCTCCAGGAAGGACCTCAAAGTCGCCGGCGTTTAATGGAGTGGCCAAGACCTCGCCGCCTCCCTTCTCTCCTCTTGACTCCTTGTCTGTTGGCTGAGAGGAGAGCCGCGCTAGGAAAGGTTTCTGGCGGATCCATTTTCTCCCCACTTCCTCGGACTTTCCCGTGCAAAGCTAAAAAAAGCAACTCATCTCTGTTCTCAAACTGAAAGACAGAAGCTGACTCCCACCATCTGGGCAAGGAGATGGGGGGTCTTGCTCATTGTGTGCAGGTGTGGAGGCCCCCAGCCTCAGGGAGGAAACAGAAATAGCTCGAAGGAGCCAGAAGGGACCCTCAGGAGGGGGCTGGTAGGCATCTAGTGTCCAAGGAGATAGACACCATTATCACAGGTATCAACACAAATATTACAGCAGGAGCTGAATTTCGCAGATAATCTGGCAGCCACTTGGGACTTTCTGAAGGGTCTCACGTGGTCCACCAGCGTGTGTGACCCTGGACCACATCAGCAATGCAGCCCCCAAGCTGTGGAGGCTACAGATCAAATTGAAAGTCACCCCTGGGGGTACTTTCCTGGTGGTCTGGTGGGTAAGACTCTGCACTCCCAATGTAGGGGGTCCAGGTTCAATCCCTGGTCGGGGAACTAGATCCCGCATGCATGCCACAACTAAGAAGTCTGCATGCTGCAACTAAAGATCCTGCATGCCACATCTAAGACCCGGCGCAGCCAAAATAAATAAATATTAAAACCAAAACAACAACAAAAAACCAATTGCATGATACCTACACATAATTTAAAAAAGAAAGAGAGAAAAAGAAAGTCACCCCTGGGGACTCTGGGCCTGTGCTGAAGAGCTGTGGTATGTGCGGTTCCCTGGAATGAGCCAATCTCACCATCGCTGTTCCATCACTTGTGTCTTCCCACCTCTTCCCAGCCTGGCCCCCCGTGGTGCCTTCTTCTCCTCTTAGTTTCCTATTGTCTGCACCAGCCACTGGGCATTTAATCAGGTGTGGTCTTGTGGCACTCCCATTATCCTATATGGAACTTCTACCTGCTGCATTATTCTTTAAACAGGTGTGTGTGTGTGTGTGTGTGTGTGTGTGTGTGTGTGTGTGTCCTGGTGTGGGAGCTCCTGTCGGGAGCAGTGGGTGTGCTCTGCAGAGTTGAGGAGACACAAGCTTGGAGTCAGAGAGGCTTGGCCCCTCGTTCTGGTCTGGCTCTGCATAAGGGACAAGTCTTTCTGAGACCCCCCTTTAAGGTATGGTGGATAACACTGGAGTGGAAGGAACTGGTCTCTTCTCTAATTTGTCTGCAGTGAGGGAGTTCCAGGAATGTCCAGGAATTATTGGGAAAAAAAAAATAGAAGCAACTATACTCCAATAAAAATTAATCCAAAAAAAAAAATAGAGCAGGCTTTAAAAATACATTTTTAGAGATTCCAGGGAAGTGAGTAAGCTAGAAAATGTAATCAGGGTAAGGACCTGGGTGGTTAGAGGATAGATGATAGATTGATGATAGATAATAGATAGATGATAGATAGATAGATAGATAGACAGATAGATTTAGATAGATAGATGCTGTCTATAACCAGAGAATTAAGATAGATTCATGTTTAGGTTGGAAAATCAGGAGACTTTCCTGAGGTGACCCAGAAAAATTTCCAGTGAAGAAAGAAAATTGAGAAGCCACCTGATTTTTAAGAGCTGTTCATGAAGATGTAAGAGGTCATTCCACCAGGTCACAGCTCCTCGGGCTGAAAATCAAAAGATACTGCTTGGAACCCCTAAAGTAGCATCATCCCATGAGTGAGGTGAAAGGTAACAGTGGCTAAGAAAAGATCTTCTGAATCCCTATAAATAAGGAAATGGATGTCTGTAACTTACCTTCCTGTGCCCAATATCTGCTCACCCCTCTATAAAAAGCTTTATGGTCAAAAATGCCCAACGGACCTGATGGGTCCTCCTTCCCCTCTGCCTTCTCCACTCCCTCCCCTCAATTCAGGTGGCCCCTCTTTCCTCTAAACACCCAGAGTTCCTTATTTGAACATCTCATGACATTGAACTAATTAGTTGTGCACATACCTGTGTTTGTCAGAAAAATGGCCCCCAAGGATGCCCACATCCTCATGCCCGGAGAGACTCTGAAGGCTGAATAAGGAGCTGGGGATGGGGAGAGTCTCTGAATTATCTGCATGGGCCCCATGTAATCGCACAAATCCCTTAAAAAAATTTTTTTAAAAAAGAACCTTTCGTGCTGTAGTCAGTAAGAAGGGGATGTGATGACAGAGAAATGCATCCTAGCTGGTTTTAAAGACCGAGGAAGGGAGCCACAAGCCAAGGAATGCAGGCAGCTTCTGGAAGCCAGGAAAGACAAGGAAATGGAATCGCCTCTAAACCCTCCAGAAAGGAACGCAGCCTCAATCGCATCGTTATTTTCACCCAGTCTGACTTCTGATCTCGGAAATACAAGACAGCAAGGAAACAATACACTCTCCCCGCAATGGACTGCAGGCCTTCTGAGAACAGGTGTCTTTTTCTGTTTCCTCAGTCGTTACACCTGTGCCATCAATAAATACATGTTGGAAGAATGAACACGTGGACAAATGAAGGATATATGTACACAGAGCTCACCACCAAGGACGGCACTGGACCAAAGGAAAGGCAACAACCTCAAGGTCACAGAGAAAATAGGCTCTCGAGCCCTTGGGTGGGGAGGTTGAGCGCTGCCACCAGCGACCTCCTTTTGCTGAGTGGCTTGTCCCTTTGGTCATGTAGGAGAATGATACACACATAGGGGAAGAAATTCCAGAGAAAGATGAGACCGCATCTAATTAAGCACTAAATGGAAGAAAAGGGCTGTGCAAAGGTAGGATGAAGAGAAACTGAGTCTGGAAAGGGTTACTGATGAACGTGGACTTGCTCTGGACTTTGCAGGGCGGCCAGGAATGGTTACGTGGAGGAGGTGGTAGGGCTGACTCCAGGAGACTGGCTTTGCCAGGAGTTGAATCATAACGAAGAATAGTTACATAGTAGAAACAGCCTCCATCTACTGAGTTCTTCCCAAATGCATCAGCTCACGTAATCCTCCCAAAGACCCTCCAAAGTGGTATAAAAGACATCTTGAAACCTTTTGACGTTTGTGTTCTTGGTTGCCCAGCATCTGATCCCCCTTCTCAGGTGTGGGGAGGTTCTCCCTCTACGAGCTTCGGGTTCCCTTTCTCGCACTGCTGACAAGACCCTTTGCTGCAAAGCCCAGACCCTTGCTTTCTCCTCCCCCACTCCACCCCCCACCCCCCGGCAACCAGGACATGGACATGTGACCTGGTATAACCATCAGATTTTAATCAGGAATAAGTGGCAGAAAGAAAGCGGACAGGGAGAATTTGTTCCAGCAGCAGCCCTAGTAGCAACATCTGGATTCCAGAGGCAGTAGGGCAGATGGATCTTCCCTTGTTTCCAGCATGTTTTCTGAGCCTGGTTTGATCCAACCTTCTCAGTGATTCTTTGAGCTTCTCAAATCCCATTAGAAAAGTCTTTCTGTACCTCAGTTGGTCAGAATAAATCCCTGTTATTTACAACCAAGAACCCTGGCTGATACAGTAGATTAAAGTTCTTATATTGCAGGTTAGGAATCTGAGGCTCAGAGAGGTGAAGTGACTTGCCCAAGGTCACACAGCTCATACCTGTTTGATTATAAAGCTTGTGTTCTTAACAGTACTACTCATTAAATGTTCAAAATGAGAATTGGATTATAAAAGTCTTCTTTTGTGGATACTTCATAGATGGTATTTTTTTCTAAGGGATAATTAGGATAAAACAATTATATAGCTGGTGATAGTATGTATCAGTACAAACTTTGTAAAAGGCAAACTGGGACTATGTACCAAGCCCCTTAAAGTGCTCAAGCCCCTCAAGTTAATGATTCCATTTCTGGGCCTCTGTCCCAAGGCAGTGTTTCTTAACCTTTTCTTTTTATTATGGCCCATTATTAGATAATATTTTTAGACACTTTTCTCCTTGTCTCCCCCAACCATTTTATACCACAGATATACTATATGTTTTTTTTTAATTTATTTATTTTTGGCTGCATTGGGTCTTCGTTGCTGAGAGGGCTTTCTGTAGTTGCAGCACACAAGGGCTACTCTTTGTTGCGGTGCGTGGGCTTCTCATTGCGGTGACTTCTCTTGATGCGGAGCACAGGCTCTAGGCGCACGGGCTTCAGTAGTTGTGGCACTTGGGCTCAGTAGTTGTGGCGCACGGGCTTAGTTGCTCCACGGCATGTGGGATCTTCCCGGACCAGGGCTCGAACCCGTGTCCCCTGCATTGGCTGGCGGATTCTTAACCACTGTGCCACCAGGGAAGTCCAAGATACACTATATGTTTATGTATTGCGTTTATATCTGTGCTTTATCCATTAAAAGAGTAAGATTTATTTTACCCCCAAGAATCAGCTTTAGTTCCCTTAAGGGCGATTATCACTAGAATTCATGTTCTAGGTAAAGAAATTCATGTCCAAAGATGTTCAACACACATTAATTAAATAGTTAACAACTGAAGATGCACAGCAAAGTGGAATAATATATCTACCAATTTGAATATTGGCCATTTTAAATGATCTTCAATGAATAAAAACCTGCCATTTAGAAAGTTTAAAAATACTTCATAAACAACTCAAGTGAAATAGGAGATATAAATTGAGGACATAGAAAATTTAGGAAGTACTATTAGTAAAAATACACTACTGCCCAAACAGACTTTTCCCAAAGGAAAAATCATTGCCTGAAACATTTACATTACTAAATTGCAAAAACATAAATAAATAAAATCAATTTGAGTTTAATTCAAATTGATCTCCCTGTGCTATATAGCTGCTTCTCACTAGCTATCTATTTTACATTTGGTAGTGTATATATGTCCATGCCACTCTCTCACTTCGTCCCAGCTTACCATTCCCCTTCCCCATATCCTCAAGTCCATTCTCTACCTCTCCATCTTTATTCCTGTCCTGCCCCTAGGTTCTTCAGAACCTTTTTTTTTTTTTTTTAAGATTCCATATATGTGTGTTAGCATACAGTATTTGTTTTCTCTTTCTGACTTACTTCACTCGGTATGACAGTCTCTAGGTCCATCCACCTCACTACAAATAACTTAATTTCGTTTCTTTTTATGGCTGAGTAAAATTCCATTGTATATATGTGCCACATCTTCTTTATCCATTCATCTGTCGATGGACACTTAGGTTGCTTCCATGTCCTGGCTATTGTAAATAGCGCTGCAATGAACACTGTGGTACATGACTTTTTGAATGATGGTTTTCTCAGGGTATATGCCCAGTAGTGGGATTCCTGGGTCATATGGTAGTTCTATTTTTAGTTTTTTAAGGAACCTCCATACTGTTCTCCATAGTGGCTGTATCAATCTACACTCGCACCAACAGTGCAAGAGGGCTCCCTTTTCTCCACACCCTCTCCTGTATTTATTGTTTGTAGATTTTTTGATGCTGGCCATTCTGACTGGTGTGAGGTGATACCTCACTGTAGTTTTGATTTGCATTTCTCTAATGATTAGTGATGCTGAGCATCCTTTCATGTGTTTGTCGGCAATCTGTATATCTTCTTTGGAGAAATGTCTATTTAGGTCTTCTGCCCATTTTTGGATTGGGTTGTTTGTTTTTTTCACATTGAGCTTCATGAGCTGCTTGTAAATTTTGTAGATTAATCCTTTGTCAGTTACTTCATTGGCAAATATTTTCTCTCATTCTGAGGGTTGTCTTTTCGTCTTGTTTATAGTTTCCTTTGCTGTGCAAAGCTTTTAAGTTTCATTAGGTCCCATTTGTTTATTTTTGTTTTTATTTCCATTTCTCTAGGAGGTGGGTCAAAAAGGATCTTGCTGTGATTTATGTCATAGAGTGTCCTGCCTATGTTTTCCTCTAAGAGTTTTATAGTGTCTGTCCCTACATTTAGGTCTTTAATCATTTTGAGTTTATTTTTGTGTATGCTGTCAGCAAGTGTTCTAATTTCATTCTTTTACATATAGCTGTCCAGTTTTCCCAGAACCACTTATTGAAGAGGCTGTCTTTTCTCCATTGTATATTCTTCCCTTTTATTTATCAAAAATAAGGTGACCATATGTGTGTGGGTTTACCTCTGGGCTTTCTATCCTGTTGCATTGATCTATATTTCTGGTTTTGTGCCAGTACCATACTGTCTTGATTACTGATTACTTGATTCTGGTATAGTCTGAAGTCTGGGAGCCTGATTCCTCCAGCTCTGTTTTTCTTTCTCAAGATTGTTTTGGCTATTCGGGGTCTTTTGTGTTTCCATACAAATTGTGCAATTTTTTATTCTAGTTCTGTGCAAAATGCCCTTGGTAGTTTGATAGGGATTGCATTGAATATGTTTATTGCTTTGAATAGTATAGTCATTTTAACAATGTTGATTCTTCCAATCCAAGAACATGGTATATCTCTCCATCTGTTTGTATCATCTTTCATCAGTGTCTTATAGTTTTCAGCATACAGGTCTTTTGTCTCCCTAGGTAGGTTTATTCCTAGGTATTTTATTCTTTTTGTTGCAATGGTAGCTGGGAATGTTTCCTTAACTTCTCCTTCAGATTTTTCATCATTAGTGTATAGGAATGCAACAGATTTCTGTGCATTAATTTTGTAACCTGCTACTATACCAAATTCATTGATTAGCTCTAGTAGTTTTCTGGTAGCATCTTTAGGATTCTCTATGTATAGTATCATGTCATCTGCAAACAGTGACAGCTTTACTTCTTCTTTTCTGATTTGGATTCCTTTTATTTCTTTTTCTACTCTGACTGCTGTGGCTAAAACTTCCAAAACTATATTGAATAATAGTGGTGAGAGTGGGCAACCTTGTCTTGTTTTTTTCCACCATTGGAAAAAAACAGTTTTTCACCATTGAGGATGATGTTGGCTGTGGGTTTGTCATATATGGCCTTCATTATGTTGAGGTAAGTTCCCTCTATGCCTATTTTCTGGAGGGTTTTTATCATAAATGGGTGTTGAATTTTGTCGAAAGCTTTTTCTGCATCTGTTGAGATGATCATATGGCTTTTACCCTTCAGTTTGTTAATATGGTGTATCACGTTGATTGATTTGCATATATTGAAGAATCCTTGCATTCCTGGGATAAACCCCACTTGATCATGCTGTATGATCCTTTTAATGTGTTGTTGGATGCTGTTTGCTAGTATTTTGTTGAGGATTTTTGCATCTATGTTCATCAGTGATATTGGCCTGTAGTTTTCCTTTTTGTGACATCTTTGGTTTTGGTATCAGGGTGATGGTGCCCTCGTAGAATGAGTTTGGGAGTGTTCCTTCCTCTGCTATATTTTGGAAGAGTTTGAGAAGGATAGGTGTTAGCTCTTCTCTAAATGTTTGATAGAACTTGCCTGTGAAGCCATCTGGTCCTGGGCTTTTGTTTGTTGGAAGATTTTTAATCACAGTCTCAATTTCAGTGCTTGTGATTGGTCTGTTTATATTTTCTATTTCTTCCTGGTTCAGTCTCAGAAGGTTGTGCTTTTCTAAGAATGTGTCCATTTCTTCCAGATTGTCCATTTTATTGGCATATCGTTGCTTGTAGTAATCTCTCATGATCCATTGTATTTCTGCAGTGTCAGTTGTTACTTCTCCATTTTCATTTCTAATTCTATTGATTTGAGTCTTCTCCCTTTTTTTCTTGATGAGTCTGGCTAATGGTTTATTAATTTTGCTTATCTTCTCAAAGAACCAGCTTTTAGTTTTGTTGATCTTTGCTATTGTTTCCTTCATTTCTTTTTCATTTATTTCTGATCTGATCTTTATGATTTCTTTCCTTCTGCTAACTTTGGGGTTTTTTTGTTCCTCTTTCTGTAATTGCTTTAGGTGTAAGATTAGTTGGTTTACTTGAGATTTTTCTAATTTCTTGAGGTAGAAGTTTATTGCTATAAACTTCCCTCTTAGAACTGCTTTTGCTGCATCCCATAGGTTTTGGGCCGTCCTGTTTCCATTGTCATTTGTTTCTAGGTATTTTTTGATTTCATCTTTGATTTCTTCAGTGATCTCTTGGTTACTTAGTAGCGTATTGTTTAGGCTCCACGTGTTTATATTTTTTACAGATTTTTTCCTGTAATTGATATCTAGTCTCATAGCGTTGCGGTCGGAAAAGATACTTGATATGATTTCAATTTTCTTAAATTTACCAAGGCTTGATTTGTGACCCAAGATATGATCTACCCTGGAGAATGTTCCATGAGCACTTGATAAGAAAGTGTACTCTGTTGTTTTTGGATGGAATGTTCTATAAATATCAATTAAGTCCATCTCATTTAGTGTCATTTAAAGCTTGTGTTTCCTTATTTATTTTCATTTTGGATGATCTGTCCATTAGTGAAAGTGGGTTGTTAATGTCCCCTACTATGATTGTGTTACTGTCGATTTCCCCTTTCATGGCTGTTAGCATCTGCCTTATGTATTGAGGTACTCCTACGTTGGGTGCATAAATATTTACAATTGTTATATCTTCTTCTTGGATTGATCTGTTGATCATTATGTAGTGTCCTTCTTTGTCTCTTGTAATAGTCTTTATTTTAAAGTTTATTTTGTGTGATATGAGAATTGCTACTCCAGCTTTCTTTTGATTTCCATTTGCATGGAATATCTTTTTCCATCCCCTCACTTTCAGTCTGTATGTGTCCCTAGGCCTGAAGTGGGTCTCTTGTAGACAGCATATGTATGGGTCTTGTTTGTATCCATTCAGCCAGTCTATGTCTTTTGGTTGGAGCATTTAATCTATTTACATTTAAGGTAGTCATCGATATATATGTTCCTATTACCATTTTCATAATTGTTCTGGGTTTGTTATTGTAGGTCTTTTCCATCTCTTGTGTTTCCTGCCTAGAGAAGTTCCTGTAGCATTTGTTATAAAGCTGGTTTGGTGGTGCTGAATTCTCTTAGCTTTTGCTTGTCTGTAAAGGTTTTAATTTCTCTGTCAAATCTGAATGAGATCCTTGCTGGGGAGAGTAACCTTGGTTGTAGGTTTTCCCCTTTCATCACTTTAAATATGTCCTGCCACTTCCTTCTGGCTTGCAGAGTTTCTGCTGAAAGATCAGCTGTTAACATTTTGGGGATTCCCTTGTATGTTATTTGCTGTTCTTCCCTTGCTGCTTTTAATGCTTTTTCTTTGTATTTAATTTTTGATAGTTTGATTAATATGTGTCTTGGTGTGTTTCTCCTTGTATTTATCCTGTATGGGACTCTGTACGCTTCCTGGACTTGATTGACTATTTCCTTTCCCATATTAGAGATGTTTTCAACTATAATCTCTTCACATATTTTCTCAGTCCCTTTCTTTTTCTCTTCTTCTTCTGGGACCCCTATAATTCAAATGTTGGTGCATTTAATGTTGTCCCAGAGGTCTCTGAGACTGTCCTCAATTCTTTTCATTGTTTTCTTTTATTCTGCTCTGCAGTAGTTATTTCCACTATTTTATCTTCCAGGTCACTTATCCATTCTTCTGCCTCAGTTATTCTGTTATTGATTCCTACTAGAGAATTTTTAATTTAATTTATTGTGTGGTTAATCATTTTTTGTTGCTCTTTAGTCCTTCTAGGTCCTTGTTAAACATTTCTTGTATTTTCTCCATTCTATTTCCAAGACTTTGGATCATCTTTACTATCATTACTCTGAATTCTTTTTCAGGTAGACTGCCTATTTCCTCTTCATTTGTTTGGTCTGGTGGGTTTTTACCTTGCTCCTTCATCTGCTGTGTGTTTCTCTCTCTTCTCATTTTTCTTACTGTGTTTGGGGTCTCCTATTTGCAGGCTGCAGGTTCGTAGTTCCCATTGTTTTTGGTGTCTTCCCCCAGTGGCTAAGGTTGGTTCAGTGGGTTGTGTAGGTTTCCTGGTGGAGGGGACTGGTGCCTGTGTTCTGGTGGATGAGGCTGGATCTTGTCTTTCTGGTGGGCAGGACTGTGTCCAGTGGTGTGTTTGGGGTGTCTGTGACCTTATTATGATTTTAGGCAGCCTCTCTGCTAATGGGTGGGGTTGTGTTCCTGTCTTGCTAGTTGTTTGGCATGGGGTGTCCAGCACTGTAGCTTGCCGGTCGCTGAGTGGAGCTGGGTCTTAGCGTTGAGATGGAGATCTCTGGGAGAGCTTTCGCCGTTTGATATTACGTGGAGCTGGGAGGTCTCTAGTGGACCAATGTCCTGAACTCGGCTCTCGCACCTCAGAGGCACAGGCCTGACGCCCGGTCAGAGCACCAAGACCCTGTCAGCCACATGGCTCAGAAGAAAAGGGAGAAAAAAAGAAAGAAAAAAATAAAATAAAGTTATTAAAATAAAAAATAAACAAATTAAAAAGTAATAATAAAAAGAAAGAAAGAAAGTAGACAGGAACCAAACCAAAAAACAAATCCCCCAATGATAACAAGCGCTAAAAACTATAGAAAAAAAAAAACAACGGACAGACAGAGCCCTAGGACAAATGGTAAAAGCAAAGCTATACAGACAAAATCACGCAAAGAAGCATACCCATACACACTCACAAAAAGAGAAAAGGGAAAAATATATATATATTGAATGTCATTCAAATGGTCCTTCTTTAGCTTGTGTTCTATGTTGGGTACAAATTTAATTATTCCTTTCTGAGAAGCTCAAGTACTGTCTTCTTCAATGAAGAATGTTGCAATAGTCTGAGCAGGACGGTGATTCTCCCATGGCAAAGTTTAGCTTTTTCACTCTGTAGGAATAACCTCAGCCATTTTTCCAAATATGAAAACTCAGCTTCATGCTCTGCAAGAAAACTGTAACTCTGGTGCTGTTTGACCACAGTGCAGTGAGCTTCTGAGCTCTATTAACTCCCCAGCCTCCAGGACCCTTCAGTGGCAGCCTGTGTGGCTCCATCAGTGGCACTTCATTGAAATCTTGAGACCCTAAGGATCCTGCCGCTGTCTATATTTCAAAAGGGAGCCCAAATCCAGGCCAGTGTGTTGTCAGTTGCACAGGTTCTAAACCAGAGGCTTCAGTAGTCAAGGGATGTGCTTTTATTTCTGAATCCTTCCTGTGAGCCCCTTGAGCTCACCACTTTATTGCTGGTGGTGGGTAAGGCCCTACTCATTCCTAGCTCTGCAGCTTTTGTGTCATGAGCTTTAAACTTTCTTTGAGCAGCTCTTTTTCCTGGTTGGGTCCAGAAACCGGCTCTTTGGCACATTTTAAATGAACGCCAACCACAAATCTTCCACTCTGCTAAATCCACAGCTGCCACATTAAACAAGATGATGTGGTGGGTGCCCCGAGCAATAAGCAAGCAAACATATTATAGCATGTAAAATTAAAAAAGAGTTTGTAAACCAGGGGCACAACGTCAATCTCATGGCACTGAACTGCATCCCAAGCGTAAGCCTGCATTACCTAATGAGCTGGGCTTGCATCTGAGCATTAAACCTCCTTCCAGGGGCACCCGCCATATCTTCCCCTCTCTCGCTCTGTCTGTTCTTTCCCAAAGCCTGTGGGGCAAGGGTCACTTTCCCTCCTTGTTTGCTTCCTGGAAACCCCTGCCACTCACCCCCAGCCTTGGCTGGACCCTTCCTCCATCGTCTCCTAAGCCCTCGGAGTAAGGCTGGTCCCCTCTGCACACCAGACGCTCTTGCATTGGCCCCAGCCTGCAGCTCACATCAAGCCCTCTCCAGCTCTAAGGAGGCTCCTTGAGCCACTCAACAGTAAGAACCTTTCTCCTGCAACCCACACCAAAATGCCCCAAACTGAGCTGCACGTCTTTTGTCATCATGCATTCATTCACACACTCATTTCGTCCACTGTTCATTCATCCATCCCCTAATACAGGTACCCCCTGCTTTTCGGAAGTTCTCTTTACACCACTTCACTTTTATAAAATTTCAAGGACTCTTTATTAATATCTATTGCTGCCTAACAAATTACCCGCAAACTCGGTGGCTTTAAACAACACACATTTATTATCTCACCATGACTGCGGGGCAGCAGTCTGGGCTCGGCTTAGGGGGTTCCTCTCCTGTGATTGCCTCTCACAAGGCAGCAACCAAGCTCCAAGCAAGGATCTATTTCCAAGCTCACATGGCTGTTGGCAGATTTCTGTTCTTTGGGGGTTTTCGTACTGTGAGCCTCAGTTTCTGGATGGTTGTCGCCTTCAGTTCCTCTTCACATGGTCCTTTCCAACATGGCCAGTGGCCCCACTGAAACGTACAAAGAGTTTGCCAGCAAGACAGAAGTGACATATCTCATCACCTTTATCATAATTAGAAGCAAGCTGCTAGGCCAGCCCACGCTCAAGGGGATGGGATTCTACCAGGTCGTGGGGATCATCGGGGCCTCTGAGAGTCTGCCTCCTACAGTCCACTTGGGGAATTGCAGGCAGTCTTGTACCGAGGGCAGTGCAGAAGCAGGACAGTGTGGGCAGGTAGGTAGAGACCTCGAGGGCTTCATAAACCGAGCAAACGAACTAGGGCACCGTCCTGTGAGAGATGGATTCCGCTTCTTTTCTTTTACTGCACCTTTTGGTTTCGTTGCATTTCTGAAAATCACTTCAGCCTCCTTTGCTCCTGGAGACCCTCCTTAGACTTACACGGCCCACACTGTCAGTTCCCAATCTCCTTCCTGCGTTTCCATCCCCCAACAGGTGTCGGCCCACCTGTCATTTAGAAACACCTCAGTACGACTGGCACAGGCGCAACTGAACTCTACTCAACCCCCCTGACCGCAAACAGATGACACCCCCAAACCCATCAGCTAGGTTTCGGCAGAAGGTTGCTTTTGGCTGTCAGAAAAACCAGGACAGATGAGGGGAGGAGAGGGAGGGGGTCAGGCAGGACTGTACCTGCCTTGAGACCCAGCCTCTCCCACTGGTTTCTGAGTTGTTCCCTAATCGTGGTGCTGCCACCAGGCCTCAGTCGTTACAAATCCATCAACAGCCCCGCTGTTCAGCGAGCAGCCCCAGAAAAGCCAAAACTTCCCAAACCGCAACCAACTTTCCTTGAGGAAATGGCCTGAAGTCATGATCCCTCATTGCTGGAAATGTCACTTGACTGTGATTGTCACCATGATGACTGTTCTTTCTTTTCATCTAGGTTGAAAAACGTCCACCATTCTAGCTGCTAGCGATTTTTACTGGCTTCCTTACCTTGATCACTTTTCCTGCACGTGTAAGAGAGTGTTCTTGCCGAAGCTCATTTCTCTGGGCTTAATAAACCATTTTATGGGCTACTTTTTTTGGCAGAAAGCCCCATCCTCCATCCTTTGATCTGCGGACTCTGCACGTACAGAACTAGTGCTGAGTAAGCACTACCTGTGCAAATATCAACAGCCATGTCCGAGACATAACCCCAGCTTCCATTCGGAAGCCCTGGGGACTCCGCCTGTAATCCTTAGATCCCTTTGGCCTCCATCCTTGCCCAACCCATTATTAATCTCCTAGGAAAAGGAAGAAAGTTCTATAATTGGTGGAATTTGAGGATTTCCACCCAAGTACTTCTTGCCATCACACTCACTGGTTACTGCACATCCATTTGGAGGATGGCCGCCTTTTAAAACGGATCATTACCACTTTCCAAGTGCAACAGCTTTGATCTCTCGGCCAGAGGACATCTGCTCGCCTGTTATGACATTTCTACCTTCTAGGTTCAGGCCAGAATTGTCCCCCTATTCCCCAAGCCCGTCTCCCTGCTGGAGTATCACTCGTTCTCCTCCACCTTGGTTTCCTAGGCTTTGAGTTCTCATCCTCTCATTCCAACACTTTCGCCTCATCCTTCCATGTCATATTTTACCTCGGACCAAGAGAAACGCTGCGGCTGACAGGCCATCGTGGTGTCTTTGAAGTGTGCTGGCTCTGGCTGGAGACGCAGCTCACTGGAATTTCTGAGAAGCCTTCTTTCCACTTTGTCTCCTTCTCTGTTTATTCACGGAGGAGAATGTCCATGATCAGGAGGGAAATTGCCAGACAGTCAGTTCTTTCTGCGAGTCAGCAGAGGATGCATTTTCCCACTTCCTCCCCTCCCTCAAAAGGCGACAGTGTTGCCTAAACCCCCCCTCTCGCTACCTTCATCTCCAGCCTCATCGCCTCTTCCTGCCAAGCCCAGCATTTCCCCTTCCTGGGAGAGGGGTTGCAGTTGAAGTCAGGGGTTATCCACCTGCCCAGAAGAGCCCAGCCAGAATCGCCCCCCTAACAATGAAATATTTCCTTTGGTTTCACCTGATCCCCTGCTCCTTTTGCAAAATACAGAGCCAGGCAGGGACTCAGTGGGTTGCCAGGAGATTTGTTTAACTGCTTCGAAATCATTATTTGCATGCGGGAAAGCCTGGAACAAAAAGCCCTTGTGTGTGTAAAAATGCCGCAGGATTAAGCCTTGGTTTGGGTCCCTTCTAAAAAAGAAGTGCAATTGTACACATAGCAAGGGTGCCTGAGGGCTGAATGAGCCATCAGATGACCTGATAGGTTCGAGAAGAAACCTAACCTGGCGCGCAGCCTCTGTTGTCCTCGTACACTGGTCAGCTACGCCTCAAGATTGACCCTTGTTTCTCTGCAAGTCATGCCTTTGTCTCCAATCAGGGGGTCTGCAGCGAGGCCTGCTGGAGGGGCCGGCAAAGATGAGCAAGGGAATGGGACAATCTGAGGATGCAGTCAGCGGGCGCACAGTGCCTCGCACTTACAAGGACCCAGGAAACGTTACTCAGTGAGCCATTTGGGCTACCGAGTCCACACCCACCGGTTACCAAGCCAGGATGAAGAAACTGGAGTTCAGGTAGCCCCCAAGACTCTTGCAAACCTTAATTCAAAGAGGAAGAAACTGACAGAAAACCGTGCCCGCCTTCAAATCCCCACCTCCTGAGAAAGCAGCATGGTGTCTGGAACAGCAGTGAGTCATAGAACCTTAGTGGGTGTCACCCTACCCTCTCCTGGAAGCGGAGTCCTGGGAGGCAAGGAGCGTGCCCAAGGTCACACAGCAGTCTTTCCCAAATGGATTAAAAGTCTAAATTTCAGTCTGTGACGTTCAGTCACTCTGACGCAAGCTCTAACAACAGCGTCCCTTGAAGGTTTGCTAATAAAAATGAAGTCGTAATTGTAAAGTCCTCCTTACCAAACAGCACTCACGAATGCTCTGCCTGAAGAATAACAGAGCAGAGTGGTTCCACCAGGGTAGCCCTGGGTTCCCCACAGAGACCCCAAACCCAGCACATGGACAACTGAACTTGGTAGCACTGCACACCCACCCCTCACACCCTCCACCTCCACCAGAGTCCACTCAGTGATCGATGGCCCCTGGTCTGCCTCCTGCTTCTTGCCTGGATTTCTGTGCGCCTGTGACAGCCTTCCCAGCACTCTCCCTGCCTCATCCTCCACTCCTTCCAATCCAATCTTCACAGGGAAGCAAACAGTGAACTGTCCAAAATGCAAAATAGATCCTGTTGTTCCTCTGTTTCAAATCCCTTGATGCTTCCCCAGGTCTAAGCAGGAGGACGTGCAGACTATATCGTGTTGCACAGCCAGCCTTGCGTGATCTGGCCTCTGCCTTCATTTCCAGCCTCATTTCTCCTGTACCTCTGCCCTGCCAGGCAGAAGTGCCTATAGGCTCTTTAGCATCTCTGTGCCTTTGCCTGTATTATTGCCTCTTCCCACGAGGCCACACCTAACTTTTATCTCCTGAACATGAAGCCTACTCATCCTTCAAGTCTCAGCTCAAATGTCATCTCCTCCAGGAAGTCCTCCAGTACCACCATAACTCTTGTAGCAATTTGTGCAAACCCTGATCATGTTGCAGAATTAATGCTCATATTTCAGGGTCTCCATTAAATGGTAAACTCCTGAAGAGCAAGGACAGAACTCTGTCCAACTGTGTATCCTAGCACGTTGCCCGGAATGTAGGGGCTGGTTTATTACCAGAAGAGATACTGGTTTATTAGAAGAACTGAATTGATTTATCGAGC
Organism: Delphinapterus leucas; assembly: GCF_059928025.1. Classification (NCBI taxonomy): domain Eukaryota; kingdom Metazoa; phylum Chordata; class Mammalia; order Artiodactyla; family Monodontidae; genus Delphinapterus; species Delphinapterus leucas. The sequence goes on along the minus strand of NC_143142.1, from coordinate 38,896,327 downwards.
ACCTACGATATGCCCAGCACTAGGGCGACAGAAATGAACAAAACAGAAAAAAAAAAAAATCACTGTTTTCTGACGTTTATATTATAGTGGGATAATAACCAAATGCTTAACCATATAACCAAATGCATAACTATATAACGTCAGCCAGTGACAAGTACTAAGGGGAAAAGTAAAGCAGAATGAGGAGATGGGGGCGAAGGGTTCACTATCTTAGAGGGCAGGGGTCAGACAGTAACTCTGAGAGGTGACATTTGGGCCTGGACGCAGATGAACAGGGATTCCCGTCATGGGGAGAATGGGGAAGGGTGAGTACCAAGACCCTGGGGTGGGAGTATGTTCGGCGTGTTTGAGGAACAGGAAGGAGGCCCCTGTGTCTGGTGTGCAGTGAAGGAGGGAGGGGAGGAAAAGTCAAGGCTGAAGAAATGGCCAGGCCACGTATGCACATCTGACAGGAGGATTTATTTTAAAGAGAAATAATAAAGACACAATTCAAGAGGGTGGTTATTTACAAGGAGGGAGGGGGGAAGACATGGAGGAGAATACAGGTTGCTGTGAATTACTGTCAATATTCTCGTCCTGGGGTTTACTGGTGGCTCCATGGGTGTTCGTTACAGAGGGAATAAGTAAGCAGCAGAGCCGTGCATGAGCCGAAGATGACAGTCACGAGCCAGGAATTCTCACTAATCTGATTCTGCACACTGGAGAGAGAAAGTAATTCCCTGGGGCTAAAACTTTATTCTGAAATAAATGTCTATATACCTTGTACTTAAGAAAACCCTCTAAGTTAATACCTGCTTCACTGAGAAGTTCTCTCCAAAGGTTTTGGTGGTTTTTCTCCCCCAAGTAATGTGGGAGGTGTGGCTGCCGTTCTCAGTTCCTTCCGCCCGATGCTCTGAGCAACCTGTGGTTCAGTGTCTGGACCACAGGATCGAGTGCAGGAGAGACCAGGCTCCACGGTGCTGGGCAGGCGCACAGGACAGTGAGCCCTAATGCTGACGCTGGTTCTCACTGGAGGATGTCAGAGCAGTGCAGGGAGGCAGACAGACCCAAGTTCAAGTCCCAGGTCTGCTGCCACTAGTGCGCTGACCTTAGGCAAATCCTGTGGCTTCCTGAGCCTCAAGTTCTCAAGTGTCAACTTGGAGTGTATGAGTCCCGCAGGGACTACTTGGCTGTAGCAAAGAACCGCAAACTGGGGGCCTTAAAACCACAGAAATCTCACAGTTCTGTACCCTGGAAGGAGTCAACAGGCCACGTGCCCTCCGAAGGCTCTGGGGAAGGAGCGTCCCTGCCTCTTCCAGCTTCTGGTGGCGGCCACATTCCTTGGTGTTCTTTGGTTTGTCACTGTCTCTGTCCCTGTCTCACCTGGCATTCTTCCCATGTGTCTCTGTGTCTTTTAATGGGCTTCTTATAAGGATACCCGTCAGTGGATTTAGGGCCCACCCTGATCCAGTGTGACCTCATCTTAATTAGTTACATCTGCAAAGACCCTTTATTCCAACCCTTTATTCCAAGGTCACATTTTGAGGTTCTGGGTAGACATGAATTTCAGAGGGATATTATTCAACAAGGTACGTGGAGAAGATGATATATAACAAAAAGGGCCATAAAAAGAATTAAATTAAATAATGTATATTAGGCACGTAGCACGATGCTAAGCATTCGTCTTCACCATCATCATCTCAGAGAAAGAATCCTGTTTCTGAAAACATTCCTTCCTGTTAGCTAAGGTGACCACAAGCGAAATGGCCAAATAGGTCTAGGTTCAAATCTTGGCTGGGCGACCTCTGGCAAATTACTTAACCTTTCTGAGCTTCAGTTTCTTTATCCACACGGATGGACATATATATCCAACACTTAAATGTCTTTTACTGTGCAGGAGGCACCGTTCTAAAAGATTTATGAATATTGTCTCAGTGAATCCTCAGAACAACCCTGTGAGCTAGGTATTATGATTATCTCTATTTTACAACCAAGGAAGTTGAATTAGCAAGTATTTTATTTAAGACAGTTGTCTAAGGTCACATAGGAAGTAAGTGATGGAACCAGAGTTTAAACCCAGGCAGTCTGGCTCCAGAATTCCCCCAAGATTAAAAGAGAATAAATAAACTGATGTATTTTTGTGTCTGAATATTTGTTCTGATTTAATAAAATGCTTTCTGAAAAAAAAAAGAGAATAAATAATAAAATAAATAAATAAAACATGTAACCAGCGCTCACTCGCTACACGGCAGTCAACAAATGGTGGGACGGTAACTAGGGCTCCCTCGTCCAAACCTTTCCCCTTTGCAGACCTCAGGGATGCCTTTCCTCCTTCCTCTTTCTCGGTTCAGATGTTCTGGTTGTTGACATTAATCCATATTTAAAAGTCCAGGCTGCTCAAGTTCCATTCAGTGTCCTGTGGCATCTTGCCCTTTTTTTCATCTTGTTCTCATTCTCTCCAGTGTCCTGTGACCATGATGCCTGGGTTCGGGGGTGGGGAGTCAGAGAAGGGGAGGGAGCTGCAGCTCACTCTCTGGCAACTGGGGAACGTGGAGGTGGGTGCTTCTCTCCTGGGGTGGGGACAGAGTTAGGTAACAGACTGTAAGACACATCTCAGGGATGTCCGCCCAGCGGGGCCACCCACTAAACCCAGGAACGTGTATGCTGTCCTTGGCACAAAGATCCTTGAGAGAGCCATCGTGGAACAAAACCTCTGTTCGATTTAGGAAAGCCACCACCAGAGAAGAAAGGAAAATTCTCCTGTTGAGGAAGCCGCTCCATGATGGTGGCAGAGGCAGGAGGAATGAGTGGTCCCCTGAGCATCCATCCTGGGGCACCTCTCCTCTCACCCTGCCCCACTCTACCATGAGCAGGAGGTGCTCGCACAGCTCAGTCCAATTTTCTGGGGCTCCGTGGCCCCCACCTGCTGGTGGTCGGGGTTTGCCCTCTGCCAGCTGGTGCGGGAGAAGGCGTAGGAGCCCTGCCCGGCCCGGTCCTCCTCCTACCTTTTGGGCCATTGCCAGAATCCCAGCGGGAACCCGCGCTGTCGCAGAAATTCAGTCATCAGAGAGTGTGCACATTTACCCCAGGACGGGGGAACCGGGTAGACCCAGGGATCACTTAAGCAACTCTGGGCAAATTTGTTCACCCTCCCCGACAGACCAACGTCCCGGAGACAGGCTTTCTCCAAGAGGTAAAGTACGGGGCAGCACTTGGCAAATGGTGACGGAAGCGGTTTGCCGCTACCGCCCCACCCTTCCCCTTTCAGGGTCCCGCCCTCTTCCCTCCTGGGGACCTCGTGCCCTCGTGCCATGTGGGAGCACCCACCCATTTAGCAGTCCTGCCTTCCCTCCTTTCTTCCTCATGAGATGTACCTTTCCTCGCCCCAGACTTTTGAGGGCTCGAGCTCATCTTGGTAACAATGGAAGTTATTAAAGGAACAACCCTGCTAATTTGTCAGCAAGCTCTGGGGCTGCACCTCCTGGGGGCACCACGCCTGCCTGGGTCAAATGTGGGAAAGCTGCGGCTGGTACAGAGTCTTTAGGTAATTCCTAAATTTGCCTGCTCTGCTGGGGGCTGCTAAGATGTGTGCAGAGCTCACACTTGCTGGGCGGGGGGAGCTGGATCGGAGTACGAAATTACCAGACCGTCACGCAAACCCCCAGACACAAATGACGAGAGCTACATGACGTAAATAAGAAAGCCAATATAACAAATTGATAAATATGTACTTTCTCTCCTTTCTTCTCCCAACTTCTTTAAAAGACATAAAATTATATAAAGCAATCATTATAATAATGGGGGAAAAAAAGAGTTTACGCTTGATGCTGTGAGGCAAGGGCAGTTGCTATGAGCTGGTTGCTAAGTCCCTGAAAACACACTAACAGGAAGTAAGCAAGTCTCTGCGCTGGAAGCAGGGGCTGCCACACACGAGCCTGGGCTCCAGGCAGCCTCACACTTCACGGACTCCTCCTCAGTCCAGCCTGGCTGCCGCCGTCATCCCTCCAGAGTCCCCAGGACCGGGCTGTCACAGGGCTCAACTCAGCCCAGACATTTTGACTGGGATTTGGACTCCTGGGGATTGAAATGAATTGTGCCCTCTGGGAGCATAAATTATAACCAACTTCTTTTTCTATCTGAACTCACTTGGCTTGCCTTTTAACTCTGTCTGTAATGCATGGAAAACCTCAGCTTTTTCCTTGACTTATACCTTCCTCATGCTTATCATTATGTTATAAATGTAGCAATATATATGCATATATATCATATTGTCTATATATTGTCTGTTCCAAGTACCTCATGTAAGTGGAATCATACAATATTTGTGTGTGTATAAATTCCACTTATATGATGTACCTGGAATATTCAGATTCCTAGGACAGAAGTCACCAGGGCCTGGGAGGGAGGAAAAGGGAGTTAGTGTTTAAGGCGGGGGGCGGTCAGAGTTTTGGTCTGGGAAGATGAAAAAGTTCTGGACATGGATGCTGGTGATGGCCACACAGCATTGTGAATGCACTTAATGCCACAGAACTGTGCACTTAAAAGTGGTTAACGTGGGGTGACTTTTATGTTGTGTATATTTCACCACCAATATATAAAATGTATAGTGTATGTACATATTAGCTCAACTCTTATTTAGATATACTTATGTAACTATTTTCAGACAGTTTAGATTTTCCTTTTTGCTCTCTCTCCTCCATTGTATGCCTTGGTTTGAGCCTTTTATGGCCTAACTATTTTCTGGGTTTAGGTCTTACACAACCGAGAGGAGCATCCCTGGGATAAAAACCCTACGGCCCTCTCTTCCCTCTGCTTTTCCCACAGTCACCCTCTTCTCAGTTGCTTTTAAGCAGAAAGCTTTACTAGTTAAAGTCTGTGATTTTCAGTGGTACATTTAATAATTCATAAATCATGAGAGGTTCAAACAGGTTCAAAGTTTAAAAGTTTAAAAGTTTTGCTGAAGCTTTAAAGTTTAAACTGTCAGAAGCTTTGACAAAAAACTTTTCCTGTCTGGAATATTTAAGATTGTTGTTCCATATTAGATTCAGGACTCCGCGATGTACTCCTCTCCCAAAACGCTTCTCCTAAGGAAATCCTGGCATCGTCTGCGTGGTGATGTTCCTCTGTGGTGTGGACACGGCGGGTCCAGGAGATCAGCAGGTACGGGAGCAGCCTGGGGACGGGGCGGGAGCTGTGACAACCCACACTTTGTGGGGAAAGGCACTTAGTCGGCCAGAATCGCCTTTGTGTGGGGATTTCTCTTTAAAAGAAGGGAAACTGTAAAATGAGATCCTGGCCAGCGTGTGTAACAAGGTCTTGGCGGCAGAAGACCGTGAGCTGTGCATATCTGCTATTTCAAAATCTGGAAGCAGAGAGGCCAAATCTTCTGCTGGCCTGCCGCTGACCTCTGAGTTTTTAGGCATAATTACTGTATTCGCATGTGCAATTGAGTGTGGTATCAGCCGCCCGCGCCAGAACCACTTTGTGGAGTTTGTGGGACAAGAGCAAACACTGTCACTTCCCTCGCAGACTGGGTGACCAAGCCCGGAACGTGTACCCTGATGCTGCATATACTGTGTTGTTCTGATAACGTCACTCTGTTTCTCAGAAACCTACCGTGGGTCCCAGTGGCCTTTCAGGTCAGATCCAAGGCCTTAGTCACGGGCTTTCGGAGCCATTGCGCCTCACGCCAGACACTCACCTCAGACCAGCAAACCCTCGCTTCCCACCCACCCGGCTCCCTGCAGCCTCTGACATTTTCCACTTGCTGTTCCTCGAAGCTGAGAAGATTTTCTTTCTTCTTTTCACCAAACACATCTTTGCCTTTCCTCCAAATTCTCCTCTACCATTGGCTTCCACAAGCCATCAGCATCAACGCCAAGAACAATGTCAGCATCATCGCCATCTTTTCCCAGGTTCCAGGATGTGGTGACGGCAGATTGTAAAATGCTCCCATGACGCAAATGAAGTTATACGGACTCCCGACACAGGTAACCACCCTTGGACAATAATGACTGCACTTGCACATAAATTACCGGCTTTGATCCTAACAACCTCCCATCCACACCTTTTTCCTCCTGCGGTGACACTTCAAGGTGCTCTGCTGGCTTCTCCAAGGATTCCTGATGAGAAAACCCAACACCGATTTTCAGGTCTCTCCTCGATGGCCGCTTGGTGGCACCTGACACTCCCACCCCTGTTTTCTTAAACCTTTCCACCCTCTTGACTTTAATTTTCTTGCCTGCCTCTGTGACTCGCCCAGCTCGCCTCCTCCAGCCCCTCTCCTCCTCCTCCTGCAGCGAGGGTGCTCACAGGTCCAGCTCCTTCACCTGTGGCTGAGCTACAACCCATATCCTAGTGACCCCAAGTCTGGGTCTCTCCTCCTCAACTCTCCTGGGTCCCAGGGCCACTGTCCGTGTCCCCACTGGCTCCCAAACCAGAATCCAGCAAACTCATCAACCATGAATGGATTGCCTTCCACCTGCAATGAAAATTGGTAAGACACACGCCCTGCCCACCCTCTACATCCATCTCAAACTCGATATTTCGTTTTCTTTGTGCAACTACTCCTTCTATGGGTCCTGTTTAGGGTCTAGTTGTCCAGAGTAGAAACCTCAGAGCCACTCTTAGTGTCTTCCCCCCTCAAGTTCCCCGTCTGACCTGAGAGCAACCCCTGCTGCTTTAGCACCACCCACCTCTCTCCCCCTGCCTCGACTCCAACCTGCTACGATTTCCTTAATTCCAGCTCTCCTCATCTCTGGTCGTGAACTATTGCAGTTACCTCTTTTCTGGTTGCCCTTCCTCTCTTTCCCTGTTCCAATCTTTACACGGTCTAACACGGAAACAGTCAGGTCACTGACTGTCGACAGTACCATTTCCCAAAGCTATAGTCCACACTCTTGGACATGAATACAATGCCTTTCCCAGCCTGGCCCCCATCAACCTTAACAGCTACATAGTCCCCCGCATCCTCTCCCTCCTCCTTCTCTCTTCACTCTTAGCTCCAGACAGACCAAGCTTCCTTCTGTTTCCTGAGACTGCAGTCTCATTCAGTCTCCATACCTCTGCAAATACAGTTTCTCCAACGTGGATGGCCTTTATCCTACTTTCTGCTTGGTGAGCCCTCATTCATTCACGGGGTCCAGCTCACCTCCACCATGAAGCTTCTGAGGACTCCTCTGCCTGTGGAGAGACACACCCTTCCCTCCCGCTCCTGGACCGCTGTGCTCCATGCGCACGCCCCTCCGTGGGACAAGCATTCCTCGCCTGTGGGTCTCAGGACGGCTCATCTTTGAGCCCTCAGTGCCTAATACAGGGCCTGGCACTGCAGGTGCCCGTCTCTCTTCTGAACAAATTAAATCTCATGGCACCAAATGACACCCCCTGGATAATCAAGTGCAGGTAGGGTGGGGAAGCACAGCCCCTAATTCAGATTCTTTGTTCGTCTCCAGTTGCAACCTCATTGAAATTTTCACCTTTCCTGGATAAGTGTGAACACTTGGAGAGGAAAGAGGAAAAATTCTCATTTCAATGAATCTTCTCTCCCCAGCGGACTCAATCTACCTTTCTCTGTGGGTTGTAAAACTCATTGATCCAGTGGCATGTGTTTTAGGTATCCCATGTAAAGTTCAGTTTTCTACTAGAGTGGCTGTAACTCATTTTGTGCTAAAATCATGCAGATATTGGTCTGGTTCGTAGTTGACTCTCTTTTCTGGCATATGAATTAAGGATAATTTAGAGAAATATAGGCACCGTGATATTTGTGGGTAGGTTTTCCTTTGCTTCAATCTCTGGCGAGATGACCCTTGCATATGTCAGGTTTTGAAGTCAGACACTCCGGGTTTAAATCTGGCTCCATCAGTGTGTGACCTGTAGCATGTCTCTTTCTGCCTCAGTTTCCTCATCTGTAAAATGGAAAAAGTGACACCTCACAGGCCTGTTGTAAAGATTAAATAAGATCATATCTTTAAGCATTTATCACAGAGGAAGCCCTCAAGCATTGCTACCACTCACCGTGCTAAGTGCTTTATACATTATGTAACTATATACACATGCACAGACACACACATATTGCCTACCACAACATATAATCCTTACAACAAGTCTATATTGCAGGTACTATAATTACCTCCACTTTATAGGTGAAGAAAATGGAACGGATGAAGTATCTTGCCCAAAGTCACACAGCTAGTAAGTAGCAGACCTGGAATTTAAACGTAGGCAATCTGGAGTCCGAGTCTATGCCCTTACCACCCATCATAATGCCTCAGTGCACTCGATAAATGGTAGCTATCATCACTATCACCATCACCATCATCATCTCCATCATCATCATCTCCATCCCCATCGCTATCCAGGATGTCACCATGTCTGTCTATCTCTCATTACAAAATCGCTCCAGCAGGGCTGTTTACTCAGTCAGCCCTGGGGTGGTAACTTCATTGCACAAATAAAATTGTATTCGTCTGGCAACCTCTGGGGCTGCCCCAAAGGTCGATCTCATGCGACGCTAATACTTGGATAGTAGGAAAGACTTTCAAGGGAGGTCTTGGGATTCCGAAGAGTCAAGCCAGGATACAAGCTGGCCCAAAGCAGAGCGTGTGGCCCTGGCATCACTTCATTCCACTTGCTTGTTGTTTTCCTTCTTTTAGCTGCAGAAAGAGGCCAATTGATTCCTTCTTCCCAACCAACTCCAGCTAGACTGAGAGATTTTGTAATCGTGTCTGTCTCAGATCACAGCCCACAGAAATCAGACACAGAAATGCTCACTCGGGCTGTCCACACGTTCCACCCGTGAGCCAGGAAATGAGAACTCTTAATCCAGTGTCACTGTTTTGTAGTAAAAAAATAACATTACTTGTAAAAAATAAGAGGAATTCAATGTATCTTAGTGCCATGGGCTTGTTTACCAACATTTCATTTAGCCTGTGTTTCCTTTTCTTCCCTGTCGTCACCTACATTTACTGACTGTTCTTCTTTACCTACTTTCCCCCAACTCTCATCTCCGAATTTATTCTTTGGCTTTACCCCAATTAAGGGTCTTTACCCTCTGTCGTCCATACAAAATATGCTTTCCTGAAACACTCTTGCTTTTGGAATCAGGCAGGTCTGCCTTTCAATTCTGATTGTTCGGCATTAGGTGAGCTGCCTTCCCTATGCCTCCGTTTCTGCATACATCAAATGGCTGTAGTAACAGTAACTAACACTGGCTGAGAATTGACACAGGTTGATTGCTATGCGAGATGCCTTTTCCCAAGCTTGCAGGCAAAATTACTGAAGGAAGGAAGTGACTAAAAGGTCCTATTCGGCCCCTGGCCTCTTGGCAGGAGGCATAGTTCCACCCTGAAGGAGAGAATGAAGACTGAGTCACCTGTCAGACCAGTGCACACAGCGCAGCACCACAGGCACCATTTAATCCTCAAGAAAATCCTATGGGGAAGGTATTGTTTCTACCCCCCTTTAGAGATAAAGAACTGAAGTTGAGAGTAACTTGCCCAAGGACACCTGATGAAGTAGTGGCAGAGGAGGGACTCTTAGTTACCATGTGATACAACAATAATAAACAGTAGCAGCGACAATTAGCGGTCATTGAGCTTTTATCATGTGCCAGGTACCTGTCCAGGAGCGGGGCAGGGATGGTTTCATTTAATCCTCACATCAACTCTATGAAGTAGATACTATTCCGGAGCCCATTTTACAAATGCGTAGATTGAGAGGAAAGCGTGTTAAGTGACTCACCAAAGGTTGCGTGAGTGGTAAACCGACAGCCAGAACTTAGGACCTGATGGACTGAATTTAGAGCCGGAACCCATCCCATGCTCTCTCTTTAAAATGAAATAATAAAATATGCAGATAAAGGGCTTAGCCCAGTGCCTGGCGCACAGCAATCTTGAATATATTATCATTGTCGTTGTTACCACTATTTTAATGATAGTCAATATTTTAATATTGCTCTGCTCTGCAAGGCATCTCTTGGCTCATCTGTAGCATATGAACTCCAAGCACAGATCTGAGTGGACAGAAGCCCATATTCCTTGAGTCATTTGATCTTTGCTTATCTTAACTGCCTTCTGCAAATGTCGATAACAAGGTCCCCATCCCAACCTCGATTTGTCATCGCCCCAAGTTTTCTCTTCCAGCAGTCCTTCAACTAAAATGATCCTGGAAATTGCCTTTTCTTTTTATAGCAGCTCTGTATTAGTTTTCTATTGCTGTATAAAAGATTATCTCAAATTTAGTGGATTGAAACAATACACTTTTATTACCTCACAGTTTCTGTAGGCCAGGAGTCCAGTCACGGCTGAGCTTGGTCTTCTGCTCAGGGTCTTACAAGGCTGCCATCAAGGTATTGGCAGGGCTGCATTCCTTCTGGAGCTCAGAGTCCTCTTCGGAGCTCATGTGGTTGTTGGCAGAATTCAGTTCCTTGTGGTTGTAGGACTGTGGGCCCCTGGCTTCTTGATGGTTATTGGCTGGAACCCACCCCCCCAAGTCCTAGAGGCCCCCCCACAGCTCTCAGTCACATGGCTCTCTTCATGGGAAGCCCACATCAGAGCAGCTTGCTTCTTCAAGGCCAGCAGAAGAATCTCTCCCCCAGTCTGCAAAGATGGAGTCTTACAGAACAAAACAATTGAGGGAATGAGATCCCATCCATCACCTTTGTCATATTCTATTGGTTAGAGGAAATTACACAAGTTGGGTCATTGAAGCTCATACTGGGGTGTGTCCACAAGTTTCCTGACTTCAAATTTAATTCTTCCCCCACCTCAACTTCCTTTTCTTCCCCAAACAGTACCAGGTCCCATTTCATCTTCATTTTCACATCCACACAAAGCACTTTCTTACTGTGTCTATAAAGTTCTAAAATTCATTCTTTTTTCCACATTTATAGAATAGTAGGAGTCTGAGCCTAGACCTCTCGTTTTCTTTCCATTTCACCCAGGACTATAGTTTATTCTTTTTTTTTTTTTTTTGTGGTACGCAGGCCTCTCACTGTTGTGGCCTCTCCCATTGCGGAGCACAGGCTCCGGATGCACAGGCTCAGCGGCCATGGCTCACGAGCCCAGCCGCTCCGTGGCATGTGGGATCTTTCCGGACTGGGGCACGAACCCGTGTCCCCTGCATCGGCAGGCAGACTCTCAACCACTGCGCCACCAGGGAAGCCCTATAGTTTATTCATTTTTAACAGCTTATTAATATGTAATTTACATACCATAACATTCAAAGTGTACCACTGGGTATATATTTAGAGAATTAGGCAACCATCCCCATGATATAATTTTAGATCTTTTTTCATCACCCCAGAAAGAAACTGCACACCTTTAGCAGTCACCCCGCGCCATTTCCCCTGTTCCCCTCAGCCCTTGGCAACAACAAATCTGTTTTCCGTCTCTATAGATTCATCTGTCCTGGACATTTCATATGAATGGAACCATACAATATGAGGTCCGTTGTGACTGGCTTTTTTCACTGAGCGTAATGTTTCTGAGGTTCATGTGTGTTACAGTATAAACAATATTATTATGGCTATATAGGAAGTTCAGAGTGTTGTAGACAAAACAGCCAGGAAATGAAGGAGTAACTCAACTTACAAAAATAGGGTTAGGGCTTCCCTGGTGGCGCAGTGGTTGGGAGTCCGCCTGCCGATGCAGGGGACATGGGTTCGTGCCCCGGTCCGGGAAGATCCCGCGTGCCGCGGAGCGGCTAGGCTCGTGAGCCATGGCCGCTGAGCCTGTGCGTCCGGAGCCTATGCTCCGCGGCGGGAGAGGCCACAACAGTGAGAGGCTCGCGTACTGCAAAAAAAAAAAAAAAAAAAAAAATAGGGTTAGAAATAAGCATCTTCACTCATTTTTCCACCTTTCAATTTTTTTATAAGAACTTATTATACATAAGTCCCTGGAGGGAAGAAAAGATAAATATGATTCAGCCAATGGCCCTTAAGAAGCTCAGGCTGATAAAGAAACCAGGCAATTCACAGGTATAGAGAACAAACTAGTGGTTACTAGTGGAGAGAGGAAGTAGGAGAGAAGCAGTATAGGGGGAGGGGAGTAAGAGGTACAAACTATTATGTATAAAATAAGCTGCAAGGATATATTGTACAACATGGGGAATATAGCCAATATTTCATAATAACTATAAATAGAGTATAACCTTTAAAAATTGTGAATCACTAATTGCACACCTGTAACTTATATAATATTGTATAGCAACTATACTTCAATTAAAAACAAACAAAAAAGAAACCAGGCAAAAACACAACTGATACACTATAGTTTTGCCAGGTTATTCAGCACCCATAAACATCAGAGAAGAGGAAATGCAGAGTGAATTTTCAACTCACTGGGATAAAACAGAAGCCAAAACTAATCTAAGATGTGAATTGTTTTTTAGAAAAAAAGATAATGTTAACCAATAGTCTTCGCTTTTAGTTATACGGAGCTTGATGATTTTTTTTAATGGGGAGGTTTGGCTTTTGTTTGTTTGTTTGTTTTTGAGAGCTGTCACGTGTGGACCCGGCAGAGCCTAGGGGCTCGCAGGTCCAGGCAGAGAGCTGGGGGGAGGGGCAGGCTTTTCCCCAGGGGCTAGGGTTCCCTGTCCTGACAGCAGCCCCAGGAATCCCACAATCCATTCTGTAGCGATCAGCCCGTGGATGTGTGCTCCAAGCCTGGAGGATTTTCGCTGCGACTTTGCAATTTTTCTTTTACCCAGAGGTCAGCATTTGACTATGGAAAACAGTTCTGACTCAGACAAGCGAGGAATGATGAGCCTAAAGGGTTCTGTCAGCAGGAACTAACCTACATGTGGGAACTCTGGATGCTTCACAAAAGGGCAAGTTCAAGAATCCTTGAAACTAAGAGGTGTCTGTCACATCAGCTGAAGAAAACAGTAAAATAATGAAACATTTACCACAAAAGGAATACTCATAGTGTTTGCAAACATTCCTCTGGGATAAGCAAGATTCTTGCTTAAGATTTTCAGACGGGGCCTCACGATTTCAAGCTCCGGTCATGGAGCAAGGCCAGGAGCCTTGCATGGGACCAGCCCCTCCCATGGCCAGCAGCCCAGCCCAGGCCTCCATCACCGGCCCCGGCTACCTTGGAGCTGGGGGGTTCTGGGATCAGGCCTACAATGGCCTCAGGAAGATTCCTCACCCCTCAGCCCCTCTCCCACATGGCTCGCTGCTCTGAATTTCCACCCTTAGACATTTAGATCTTTGCTCCAATGCAAATACTCCTGGGAGAAGAAGCACATTGTTTATCAGCCATTTACACCTCAGTGCAAATGTGTTTATCAGAGCTTTTGCCAGCAAGTGTTTTTAGAGGAGAGAAAGTGAAAGAAACTCAGAGGAAAAAACATGCTTGAGGATGAAGAGAAAGTAACCGAAAGTCACAAAAGGACAGAAAAGGAACACAAGGGGCACCGAAAATGAATAAACTCCGCCTCTTCCCAGGAGTGGTGCCTACGTGAGAGGATGAAGAGCTGACTCAGACTTGTTGGGATCTCATGGGAGTCGAGGGGACTCAACGCTGTGCCCCTGGCTATGGGGTGGGGTGGGGGGCGGGTGGTGGCTCAGGACCTGACCCCTGGTTTGGACGCCCAGCCTGTCTTCTCTCCAAACGGCGACATGCTCAAGGAACAACGGCACATTGAGCTCACCAGTGCTGCCCAAACAAAGCAGGAGGAAGCCAACACCTGTCCTTCCAATCACCAAGAGAACTTCATTCCTCTTTAGAGCACTGCCAAGAGCCTGGAGTCTACTTAGTCACACACAGACCTTCTGCACTGAAAGAAAGTGGACGGTGTTTGTCTACAGAATGTGACCTCAAGCCCTGTGAGGGGAAGCCTCACCCCGTACTCACGCCGGGCTGCGTCTCAGACCTGTCAACAAGGTGGACCCCAAACCCGCGAGAGGCTTGCTTGTTTATGTGACATGATGATTTCACAACACTCACAAGGGATTAAAACTCAGAGCATTCCAGTTCTACTGCAGGTCAGGGACCCCGATGAGAAGCTGTTTCAGAATTAATTAAATTGCACTCAGAAAAATCTGCTTGGCTTCCTATAGCTAGTATTATTCCAGAGAACCATAATTCATAGTCAAGCCTCTTTTTAAAAAAATTTTTATTGGAGTATCGTTGTTTTAGTTTCAGGTGTACAGCAAAGTGAAACAGTTATACCATAACCAAACCTCTTTGATGAGCCTGAATTTCCCAAACTTATAGTCAGTTTAGGTTACTGGTAACAAACCCACAGAGTTGGACTGTCTCTGTGTGCAGACCAGACCTGGGGTATCGATGAATAATGGTGAGGCAAGGGACACATTTAACATCAGCTCTAGATACGTATATATCCACATCTTCATTTTTAAGATGTATGCATTTAGAAAGTTCTTTTTCAAAAAAGATATGAATTGCTATCCTCAAAGTACTGGAGAGATTTACACAGAATGCTCCCCAAGTGATTTCATCTGCTAAAAACACAGTTTAAAAGCCTGGAAGAGGAAGACTCAACTCTCTTTAATTTGCCAAACCCCCACTTCTCATTCTAGGGAATTTCATTCTTCTGGACTTTAAGAAAGAAAACGCCTGCCTCAGGAAGGACAGTGTTAACAGATCCTCCTTGCAAGTGAATGTCTAATGAACTGTAAAACCCATCATAAAACACTTCATATGGCTTTAGTTACTCCACAAGCCAAACTATGCCTGAGGTATACAAAAGTACACCTTGCTCATCTTTTCAGATGCCTTAGAAACCTCTACTGAGAGTACTCCTTTTTCCCCAACCCAGCGTTTTTGTTATTCTTTCTGACCTTTCTTTTTGGTTAAAAAGATTGGAGAATCTAACTGTCTCTCTCTTCCTAGAGAACGCTGGCCCTGAAATGTTTTTTAAAGTGTGTTTGTGGCATCTGAACGTTCCCTACCCCCCGCACTCAAGTTCTAAAGTTTGAAAGAATACATCATTCCTAGTTTGATGTATATCCAAAACCGAGAACACAATGCAAGGGAGTGTTTGCCATATTTCACTCCACAGTGGAGTCACAGTTTTTCCTTAGACATGGTTTTAGCATAAAGTAAATAGTATTTCCAGGATTGCTGCCAAACGCAACAATACAAATAATGATGACCAAAAACAGCAAAATGTGAGTGGACCAGAAGTGGTGACGTTTCATAAGGAAGTCCCAGATATGTTCTAAAGATACGTTGGTTTTACGTGAAGATTAATTAATTAAACCAGGTTAGCAAAGTCCCAACATATAGAACTGTACTAGGAGAGAATTCAGTAGAAACTCAACAAAGATACCAATACCGATTCAACACTTCTTAGCAGACATGATGAGTTGTATCTCAACAATCAGCGATTCTGAAAATGAATCTCAGAGTAGTCTGTTTGGTTTGTTTGTTTAGGGGTTGGTTTTTGTTGTTGTTTGTTTGTTTTTAGTATTGGTTTAATAATCAATGGTGACTGTTTTCCAGACTCTCTAAGTTGCTCCATTTCCAGATTACAAGGATTTCTAGCAAATCATCATCACAGCGGCATCAAATTACTCATAAAACAGCCATATGAGTTTGCCTCCTTAATATTCTTCAACTGAGTGTGGTGTGGAGCAAAGAACTAACATTTATTCCGTACAGGAATTTTGCTAGGCTGTTCCAACATTTTCTCATGTAATCCTCACAGCAACACTATGAGATAGGTACTAGTGTCTCTATTTTACAGATAAAGAGATTTAAGTTCGGCAAAGTAGATTATTCGAGTTCAAATACATTGTAGGTTTCAGAAGTGGAAAGCAAGCAAGTAGGGGCTTTGGAAGAGTGTTGCTCTATATCCTTCTCTACACCATTCAAGCAACTCAAGTCAAGGCGTTAGTTTAGTTTGACCGCTTTGGACGAGCGGGCTTCAGACAGCCGCGCTTCTTTGGGACCGAGGCATGCGCGTTACAGCTTCACTGGTGTGGTTGGTGCTTTACCAAAATGATGGGAGAAAAGATATTACACAGTACTATAATATGGTATAAAGTCACCAAATCAAAATGATTCTTTCTCACTTGTCTTTTTTTTTAATTGAGGTAAAAATTAATTTTTTTAAATTTTTATGTTATGTAACATAACGTAAAATTGACCATTTTAAGCATTTTAAAGTGTACAATTCAGCAGCTTCTAGTACATTCACAGCACTGTGCAAACAGCACTTCTCTTTAACCCTTCACACTAAGTCAAGGGGTAAGTCTGTTTGGTGCTGCTATATCTTTAATAACTCTAATATTTTATGATCTCTCTTTAAAAAAAGAAAAGGGAAAGCAAGCTTAGAGTCTTTGGTATATAAGCATACAATTAGAATTTGATAACCTAAATTTGGTGTTTTATTTGTATTTATTTTTTATTTATCCTGAATTTCTATTTACGTAGTAACAAAATTTCCTTATTAGGTAAATATTTTCAGTGAAATGGTGAGCTGATTTAAAGAAAAATTTTAGGTAAATAGTTAGCATTAGTGGTACATACATATGGCAAAAATCACGAAAGAGGTACCTCTGCTCGTCTGGCGGTTGGATGGAAAGTGATAAGGAGGACAGGTGATGGGGATTTAGAAGGAGGTGGCTGGGGACTTCCCTCCTGGCGGCCCAGTGGTTAGGACTCTGAGCTTCTACTGCAGGAGGCACGGGTTCAATCCCTGATTGGGGAGCTAGGATCCCGCATGCCATGTGGCATGGCCAAAAAAAAAAGGGAGGCGGCTGGGGCAGGATGAAATAACCTGTCAGAATGTCGTAGGGATAAGGGGCTTGGATTCAGGAACGTAGAGTCTCATTATAGATTCTAGAATGTGGGCTGGGCCTGAGTCTTCTTTCCTGCAAGTCCACTGGTCCAGCCTGACTCCTACCCTGGTTCTGAAGGCGTGGAGATCCTGGCATTGTCTCCACTGTCTGAATTACAGAAAAATACCCCACCTCAGAGCAGAAGCAGATCCCCTCTCAGGCTGGGCAGGCAAACGAAAGGCAGCCACCCACGGGGGCTGCCTGTGAAAGAGAAGGGAGCTCGGAGATGAGCTGAAAGAGTGGGCCACACAGCCCAACAATGGCAGCTGTAACACAAGCAGACTTTTCAGTCTCTCAGATAACTGTTAAGGAAGGAGGGAAGGAAGAGAGGCAAGGCCAGGGACTACAGAGCAGTTGTCCGTTTGCCTTCAGGCTGTTTTCGATGAAGGCTGGGGTTAGAGCGGGATGGGCTTGACCCAGGTAAGGTGTCGTCTTCCCTTCCACAGATCTGCTCGCTGGGCCCGCTGGTGCAAGAAACTGAGTGCGTGCCGCAAGAGTGAAGCTCTGCTGCTGGGAGATGCTTCTCCGCCTACAAACCTGTTTCTAATGATTCACCATTTGTAAATGGAACTCCCATCCCAGGCTCTTTGTTAGTAAGAGGTTATCAAGAAGAAAAAGGGGGCACCCATCTGGAGATTAAAATCCCTGATGCCGAGCAGATCGTCAGGAAGATTTCCAGCCCCCTAGATGTGAACACAATGTACACACACACACACACACACACACCAGAGCTGCCTTAGCCAGAATACTCATGTATTCTAGGTGCCCCACGTATACTGGACTATCTACTATATGAAAGACAAGGTCCCTCCTTTTAAATCACAAACACATGTGAAAGAAACAACACATTAAGCCACAGTCCTATACAAACTGGTCTAACACCATGTAAGGCGATGCCACCCCCTAACATCTAGGAGAGATCAGATAAACGGGAAAAAGAGTTAGATCCCTAGAAACTGCATTAGCTTCCACTCACTGCCATGTTTCTGTTTTCCTTCCTGCAAAATTTGTCCCAAGGGCTGGTCATTGTCCCCTGTACACATCTTCGTGCTCACCCCCACTTGGCAAGGTCACCAGTGACCTCACATTGTCCAGCCCAATGGCCACTTTCCCGTCTTTCCTCCTCCTTGGTTCTTGGCAGTCAGACCCAGTTGAGGGCTCTAACTTGAAAAGCTCTCTTATCTTGGCTTCTGTAACATTAAGCTCTTCTGACTTTCATCCAACCTCATTGGCCACTCCTTCCCAATCTCCTTCCCCTCTGTGCTACTTTCTAGAAGTGGGAGAGCACCAGGGTCACGGTTCTTTTCTCCATCGACAGCCTTTCCCAGGGTGACCGCATCTAGTCCAGGGGTGCTGAAGACCACCTGTAGGCTGACAATTCCTAATTTATATCTCAGTCCTGACCCCTCTCCAGAGTTCTGAACTCAAATACCCAACTACCTCTTTGATCGCTCTTATTGTGTGTTGAATAAAGTACTTGGAATAAAGTACTATACAAACCTTTAACTGTGGTCTAAAGGCCATGCCTGACCTGGCACTGCCACCCTCTCTTGGGTCCCAGTTCTAGCCATAACATAAGCCAAACAGCTAACCTGAGCCTCTGAATTTTGAGGCTTAGTTCTTGCTGAGACAAATGGATATCGAGAGCCACAATTTAAGGTAACTCATCTTTCCTAGTGGTCTCTCCCTTTTAACTCATCTTAGACTTAACCTAACTATTTTTGCTTGGCTATACACAATATTTTATCTGGAATCTTATGATACATGATATCTTAGCCAATATCATGGGAAACAGCCTACAGGAATCAATTATCAATGGCACAGCCAGGAGGGGAACAAATTCAAATAGGGAACTGTCCCTTGTTCTTAAGGAGTGGATTTGAAGATTCTCAAATTTGGGGGGAATTAAATCAAACAAGGGTAGGCCACATGTCCCAGTAAGGACATTTTTACTTTCTCCTCTCTCTTCCTGGTTTAATCTCGTTGACCCGTGAGCTTAGTGTGATCTGCATCTCATAATTGTTTGACTTAAGTAATTAATGGAAATTACCAGGCCATAAAGACAAGGAACAAAGGTACATTCAAGAACATCATGGGATTTTATGAAAAAGATGAAAAAATGTTAACCCTAACCCCGCTCCAAGGAAAGGTATGAAGACATTAAAGCAAACCCATGAAAATAAATGTGTTGAATCTTACATGGTTCCCATTTCATCATTTTTCTTCAGTAAAATTAAATTATCAGATTACATCCAGTTAGACACATTTAGAAGTGGAAAGCAGATAAAACAGACCAGTTGAGGAGAGAAGATGTGTATAAATAGAACAACTATATAGCAAACTTAAAGCAATCTTCAATTCACTTACAGTAATTTGGTACATGCAGACCATGGTCAGAAATATTATGTATAAAAGACAGATCACTGTGGGATGGGGTGAGAGCAGGGAGTCTTCAGGATTCTGAAGGGAAGGGATCATGTGGATTAAGGGAGAGGAGGCGAGGAGCTTCTCCAAGGAAGGTAAAGCATAAACAAAGACATGAAGATGGAAAAATACGAGTAAATGAGAGAAGAGAGCACAAGGAAAATGAACTTACTGGAGTAGGACGTGTTTAGTGAGATACTCTGTGAGAGAAAATGTAAAAATATGATTTACTGAGCAAGGCTTATTGTTAGCAGGTTAAGGAGTCCAGACTTGAATTAATTAGCGTAAGATCTTCATCAGGGGAGAGAGATGCTGAAAGCAATGCTGAGTCTGGCGGCAGCCTGTGGGATAGACAAAGTGAAAAAATGAAAAAACTGGTTAAGAGGCTGCTTCAGTCATTTATATGGGTCTTGATAGGGACTTGGCTTTGAGAGGTGGCAGCTGAAACTGACACCCAGGGACAAATCCAAGAGATTCTGAAGTCTCTTGGAGAGGTGCTTGTGAATGACTGTACACAAGACGTGGAGGAGAGGAAGGAGTGAGTGGAACCCTGGACGGGGCAGTGGTGGTGGCACCGAGCAGAAGGAATTGTTGACGTATGCAATGCATCTTTCAGATTAAATTTTGTAACACTTATTACTGAGTTAGTCATCGTGGAACCTTTCTTTTTAATTTCTAATTCTAAGACACATGGTTAAAATTAAGATTAATATTCTTGTTGGCTTTAGTTTCCTATAACTTTAAAATTTACAAAGTGTCTGTGGGGGTGGGGGGTGGGGGGGCATAGAGCATACACATCAACATAGTATATACTCTCCAGATCATGTTTTAATCTATAACAGGATAGCAGAGCAGCACTACATGTAATCAAAACATATTTTACTAGGAGAGGCAATCAGCACTCAAAACCAAAATGGTTCTTGAACAAGTATCACTGGTATAAGACAGCTAACTGACCTTTTAAGTATCGTGTAAACCTGACATTTTCTGCTCTTTTTTATAGTTACTTTTGTAGCAAGTAGAAAGTGGTGCAACTAATGCCAAAATCTAAAGAGAAATAGACCCTCCGCCCAAAGTAAGGTAGACACTGGGAAAGATGTTAAAAACCTGGTGAAAAGCAAAGCATGCAAATTTCAGGAAGAAAGAAATGTTCATATGTGAAATGAATGTAAACACAGAGATCTGCCAGGAGGAACGGCGAAAGGCAGGGAACGAGCAAAACCTCCCACCAGTGAGCGGAGGATTTAGGAGAGAGAAAGTTGGTAAACAGAAGATTCAAAAAGTAGAAAATGAAATCTTTACCAGAGACTTTAGCCTTGGACACTGCCAAGAGTAGAATCTCTTCTCAGATTCTTGAACCTTCAGTGCCAGAGCAAAGGTGGCATCATTCACGGTGCCGTGGAGGGTAAAAGAGAGCCAGTGGGAACAGAAATAAGTTCTTCAATAAAAGAAGCATGTTCAGGATCTCTGCCATAGTATCCCCAAAGGCAGGGCTGTAGAATTAAATAGTTCCTAACCTGCAATCCCACTTCTGGGTGTATATCCAAAGGAAATGGAAACAGGATCTCGAAGAGATATCTGCACTCCCATGTTCATTGCAGCATAATTCACAATAGCCAAGATATGGAAACCACCAAAGTGTCTGTCAACATATGAATGGATAGAGAAGATGTGAGATATATGTGAATATTATTCAGCCATGAGAAACAAGGAAATCCTGTCATTGATGGCAACACGGATGGACCTTGAGGGCATTACGCTGAGTGAAATAAGTCAGACAGAGAAAGATAAATACTGTATGATTTCACTTATACGTGGAATCGAAAAAAGCCAAACTCATAGAAACAGAGAGTAGAGTGTTGGTTACCAGGGGCTGAGGTGTGGGTGGGAGTGGAGGAAAGGGGGAGATGTTGGTCAAAGGGTACAAACTTCCAGCTAAAAGATGAAGAAGTTCTGGGGATCTAATGTACAGCATGGTGACTACAGTTAATGATAGTGTACTATATCTCTGAAAGTTGCGAAAAGAGTAGATCTTGAATGTTCTCACCACAAAAAAGAACTGGTAATTATGCGATGTGACGGAGGTGTTAGCTAACACCATGGTAGTGATCATTTTGCAATATCTAAGTGCATCAAATCAACACATTGTACACCTTAAACTTACACAATATTACATGTCAGTTATATCTCAACAAAGCCAGAAAATAAAATAAAATAAAATAAATAGCTCTCCAAATTTAGATGCCATAGGTGAGATGATAGAAGGGGGAGAAGTTGGGAATTTATTTGAAATTAAGGTATATATCAGGAATTTCTAATTTATCTCCAATATCTAATCCTCCCTTGTTACTCAGTAACAGAATTCCCAAATGTCAGCAGGGCACAGGGCTGCCTAAATTAAAGACTGTATTTCCCAGCCTCCCTTGTACCTGAGGTGGATCCATCAGACTGAGTTTTGGTCAATGGATATGTGGAAGTGTTTGTGCAACTTCAGGAAATGTCTTTAAAAGAAGGGAGCATGGCTTGTTCTTGTGCCTTTTTCATTCTTGGTCACTGAGATATAAGTGTGATGGCTGAGACTGGAGAAGACATCTCAGGCCTTGGGGTGAAGGCCACACACACTAAGGAGCCAGGGTCCCTGATGATAACAGAACCGCCATACCAACCACGGAGAATGTTTCCTTGACAGTGAGATAAACTTCCGTCCTGGTGAGTCCCTGATAATGACCTGACTAATGAAGTTATCCTGAGAGTAACTAGAACTTACAGAGGCAGGACAGGCTCAATCCAAAACAAACTGGTATGAGGCTTCTAGCACTAGAAAGCTGACAGGGTCCTTTCAAAATAAATATTCGGGTAAATCTGATCAGTGTAAACAAACACGAGTTTTAGCTTGAGACTGAGAAAAAAGGAAAATAAGGTAACAGAACCACCTAATTAGACAGCTGACAGGGTCGGGGTTGGCGAAGATGAAGCTGACATACATAGGTACCTTCTGTGCTTAGAAACATGCAAAATATTTAAAAAGGATTCGGCTCTTGAGCTGAAAATGAGGGGATTTACACAGTAATCATTAGTAGAAGAAAAATCAACAATGCACCAAGAGCTTTCCATTACAAACATGAGAGAGGGGGAAGCGTGTTTCCAGAAAAGAGGTACCTTGTGTGTGAGGCACAAAATCAACCACAACCTTGGAAAAGTCTTGCAGAGCTAAGAAAGAATTTCATGGTCAAATCATGACTATGGGGCTACAGAGTTTACTATAAGCCAAAATCTGTGAGATGAAACTAAAAATGTTAAATGAAAGTGTAGAAACCACAAGATCAGGAGAGGCAGAAAAATGGTGGATCTCGTGTTATCATACAAGCTGACGAAACACTGCTGGGGATCAAACAAAGGATGGCTCTTTAGAATTCACAAACAAAGGGAATATCATGTCTTGGCTTTGAGTGCCAGATAAGAGCTTAAATAGGGAGTATTTTCACAGGAACCACTATGTAATAGTAGTTACAACACGGTTTAGTTCCACATTCTGGCAGAAAACTCAACAAAATCCATTATGTAGTTACCCATCTTTAAAAAGGGAACTGTGCCCAACCCACAAGCAGTAAGTGGGAAAGGTTAAAAGGAATCACATAAGGAGAAATTAATTGAGAAAGCCAGGTTATTGCTTAAACATTACTAGAAGTCCAAGAAAAGCATTTGCCAGAAATTTTTTTAAATTTATTTTTTTAAAAATCTGTATAACCACTAACTGTTAAAAACAAACAAACAAACACCTCTATTTTAGGAGGGGTATCTTTTTTTTTTTCATGTAAAGATTGACCAAATGAGAGGGACAGAGAGACATAGAGTTTGAGGAGCAGGTGTAAACCAAAAATTGGGCGGCAAAAAGGATGTAAAGCCTGGTCAGGAGCTTCAAACATGGGGGTAAGAGAATATGACAGCCTGGCTGGGAGTCTGTGGGACCCCTTTCAATCATGGTGCAAAATATTTGATTCAAGATGAGAGGGGAAGACAGAGAAAGACGAATACTGTATGATGTCATTTATATGTGGAATGTAAAAAACAAAAACAAAACACAACTCCTAGAAAAAGAGATCAGATTTGTGGTTTCCAGAGGCAGAGGTTGGGAGTGGGGAATTGGAGGAGGAAGGTTCTCAAAAGGTACCAACTTCCAGTTATAGGATAAATAAGTGTAAAGGAGCTGTTACAGTGGAGGATTCCTGGACTGAATGTCAATATTATGACATAGTATGACTGTGTTTCGTGTTTGGTAATTGCAATCACTGTTGCTTTTGTTGTGGTCATCCATTTACAATGCTTGGTGTCAGTTTATTTATCTCTTGTTAAAATAAACTACAGTGTGTGTGTGTGAAAATAAAAAGATAAATAAGTGGTAGGGATGCACTGCATGACGTGGTGACTGTAGTTAACAATGCTTTATGATATATATGAAAGTTGCTAAGACAGTAGATCCTAAGAGTTTTCATCACAAGGAGAAATTTTTCTCTCTCTTTTTTTTTTTGCTTTTTCTTTTTAGAGTATCTACATGAGATGAAGCGTGTAATCATTTCACAATATATATAAGTCAAACCATTATGCTGTACACTTTAAACTTACACAGTGATGTATGTCAATTATATCTCAATAAAACTGAAAAAAAAAAGATGAAAGGGGAAAAGAGAGACTAAATGAAGTTTTTAGGGAAATTTTGCTTCCCAAATTCGGTTTGGAAATCCACTGATGGGAGATATTAAATGTCCAGAATGTTCTAGACATGGCTGATGGAACAAAAGTCATCACAACCAGAGAGCAGCTACTCAAGGTTCTGAAGAAGCCGTTACCCTCATCAAAGCATGACCCTCAGTAAGAGTCTGATCCACATGAAAATCTTGAAGAACATGCAAACTAAACAGGAGGTTCACTTACACAACAGGTTAACTAGTAGAAGATAAGCCAAACAGAAACCCTACCTATTTTTTAATGTACCAAAATGAGGGCAAATCATGCTAAGTTAACCTAATATTTTAGGAGAGAAAGAAACACGAAGACAAGGAGAATGCATGGACGTAATTTATTTAGAGCCTCGAAGCTCCTTCCATGGATGCCTGTAATAGAACAGGGCCTGTTTTGAAAAACCAAAGAAAGCAAAACCACAAAACTCAGCACTGTTTTTCATGATGAAGGAATGATGTGTGTACACATTGTATAGCAAAGTGCTGAATTCTTTCAATCTCTCTCTTCTCCGAGTCCTTCATCCTCAGGCAGCCCTTTCTCCATCCCTCTGCCACCCTTCTTGGCCCTGAGCGCTCCCCTCTTCACCCTCTCTCTCTCCAAAATCCTGGTCACGGCACACTGCACCTCACCGCCATCACCCGCTCAGACCCAGAAGGCTAGCGCTAGCTCGATGGCATTGAAAACATTAACTACTTACAGTCCTTTGTGCTCTTAGGAAGACGCAATTCACACAGTCACTAAGATAGAAATCGTTTCGAAAAAGCCTTAAAACATCGTTCTATCTTTGTGCACATGGGAAAAAAATGACGATAATAACAAAAGCTAACGTTTGTTAACAGCATTTACTATTACTGCTATATTATATTAACTCCTTTTCTCTATCACCACCATCATCACCTCCCCTTTTTATTCATGAAGAAGCTAAGGTCACCCAGCTTACTTAGCAGAACACGTTTCTGATCCCTGCTCTTTAGTCTGGCTCCAGAATCCACACTCCTAACGACTATTGTGTATGGACTCCGTCTCTCTCCAGAGGGAGTCCCTTCCTGAGTTTTCTGTCTCTGTGGATGGCACCCCTGCACATCCACTAACCCCCTCTCCCTCACCCCATCCACTCGGCACACTGGGCCTGCATGGATTCCTGTGGCAGCCTCTCCCTCCCTGTGTTTCTGCAGGAGCATGTCCATCTACTCTCTCTGTCTCTGTCTCTGTCTCTCTCTCTCTCTCTCTCACACACACACACACACACACACACACACACACACCATCTTTTCACCATATGTAGCCAGAGTGTGGGGTGTCCAGCTCTTAAAGCCAGCACTACAGCTTCTTGTCTAATAAGATTAAACACACGCACACGCACGCACACACACACACACACACACACACAACAACAAAGTAACAAGGAACACGAATATCCACTTTTAAAATTATTAAAGATTTTGAGTGTGTAATGGGGTGTTGTAAGACCAGATCTCAACATTTCCGAACGCCTGAGAGTGAAATCAGGGACAAGATGTACTGGAAATCTTCCAGAAATTTTCTTCCTGTGGCTCTAAAACTGGAAGTAAGAACTTCCTGGGCGGGCTCTTCTTGGTTCTGGAAGGGAGCAAGTCAACGACCTCAGGGTAGTGGCCACTCAGGGTGCATGTGGCAGTGGACACTGGAGCCTGTCCCAAGCCAGCCCTCCCAAGGGTTTTAAAAGGAGAATGTTTGGAGCAGGCTAGCTTGGGGTGGCCCTGGCTTGCATGTTGGTGAGAGGAGGAGAGCACTGATCCGGTGGGGGAAGGGCAGGTCTGACAGCACTCGAACCCCTTTACCCTTCAAAGAACAACTGGGTGCCTGCAGCAGTGACCCCAATCAGAGAACCAGACACAGTGCGTCTTTGGGGACAGAACCAGCAACAACAAAGTGTTCTTGGAACACAGCAAGGGGGTTCCTCCAGCCTGGGGCACCTGTGTTCTGGACCAGCATAAGGAGATAAGTAGAACCGAGACCCTGTGGATTACTGGCCATATAAGGGGGAGAGAGGGGCAAAGACAGACACTAGATTACCTGCTTCTCTAGGAATGTGGGGAGTACAAAATGTATTAATTTTCTTTAAAAAGGTGGAACGTGATCTTATTTGTCTCTTCCTATACATGAAATGGGTCATATCGAATTATATTGGTTATTACTATAATTACTTCCTTCTCCCTTTCTCCATCTATCTCTGAGACCATGGCCTAGAACTTGCACCTCCTTTGACTTTGCCTAAGTCAACTCTGTATATCACTGTGTCTGACCGTGCTCTGCCATGACCTCATTTCTTCATCAAAGGGAGCCTTACACTTCAGTGAGGAGTTCATGTTCTGGTCTGGTCCTTCAGTGTCCAGGACCACACAATGCACGTTATCTGTTTGCTCTGTATGATCTGATGGCTGGTAACTTGATTCACACTAATTAAACCCACAAAAGGCTGATTCATGAGCTCAGAGAACAATATGTTAAGTTACAGAGAAAGATAAAACTGGCCTGAAAAGCAAGGACGTACATTTGAACTGGACATTGTGTTTGGGGTAAGTCCACCCAGGAAGCCAAACAACAAAGCGAAGCATTGCCTTGTCGACAGAGAATCAAAGCAAAGGAGTTAGAATACTGTCTCATGATATTTCTAGAAAGTTCTGGTAGACTGAGAATTTGCCTTCCATGATTGCTATGCTTGAAAAACCAAGACAAGTATTTAGAATATGTCCCTCTCTCTCGAGGGTGCCAGAGTGACAATGATAAATTCTCACAGCCCAACGCTCATTTTTCCCATTGTCAATGAGAGACACTCTCATTCTGTTTGTACGTGTTACTATGCTTAGAACTGCTGAACTTGCAGGTAATTTGCACCATCATATCTTAATGGATAATTTAGGTTGTGCCAAATAAGTCTAAGCATCGTATCATCGCACGAAGGGCTAAAAGGACACCTGCAATCATCTAGCTCCCTGGTTTTCGAATTGTGCGCCGTGGATCCAAGGGGCTGCTGAATTAGGAAACCACAGGTGTAGGGAGGACGCTAAGCCCACAGGCTAGAGCTGACCTCCCCCTTGTAAGGAGTGTGGATTCTTCAAAGAGCAGAAACCATGGATATGTTTTAATATCTAGGGACAGGATGAAGTTCACATTTTAAATAACCAATCTGGAGAAACTGACTGGAGGAAAGCAAGAGCAGAAGTAAGAAGACCACCTAGGAAGGTACAGTATTTGTCGAGGGGAGATACGATGATGTTGGGATCAGGGTAATAGCAGCAGAGCTGGAGAGAAGTGGATGGATTGGAGACGTCAACTTAAAAGCAGAATAGATAGGACTTGGCTAGTGAGGGAGCAGATGTTATCAAGGGTTCACTCACTTATTTATCCCATCCAGAAAACTTATTGAGTGCTTACAATGGGCTGGGCCCTGGGCTAGGTGCTCATCTAGATAGCCAAGTCTCCAGCCTTCCTGGAGCTGATGCTCTAGTGGAGGGAGACAGACAATGGACAAGCATACAAGTAGGTAAAATGTTAACGTGCTCTGGACTTCCCTGGTGGCACAGTGGTTAAGAATCTGCCTGCCATTGCAGGGGACACGGGTTCGAGCCCTGGTCCGCGAAGATCCCATGTGCCATGGAGCAACTAAGCCCATGTGCCACAACTACTTAGCCTGCCTCTGGCGCCCATGAGCCACAACTACAGAAGCCCCCATGCCACAACTGCTGAAACTCGTGTGCCTAGAGCCCGTGCTCCACAACAAGAGAAGCCACCGCAACGAGAAGCCTGGGCACCGCAACGAAGAGTAGCCCGCGCTCGCCGCAACTAGAGAAAGCCTGCGCACAGCAATGAAGACCCAATGCAGCCAAAAAATAAATTTAAAAATACATGTATTAACGTGCTTGGAAAGAGCCTGGGAAATCAATTTTCGGGCTCCATGAATTGTTTCCTGTCTCTCAGGCCTCACTGTCCTGCTCCACTTCTTCTCCAACCAACCAGCTGTCCACCCTCCTGAAAATCATTTCATATATTTTATCCAGTTTTCAGTCTGTAAGATGGAAGGGTGAATCTACCCCCTGTTAATCCCTTCATGGCCAGAGGTGGAAGTGACCTTTTCTTGCATGAATTTAATATAAGGGATAAAGGAAAGGGAAGAGTCAAAACTCACCACCAGGTTCTGACTCTAATAGTACAGTAGACGGTTGTGAAGCAAAACCAGATGGCTTTGGATTTATTTTTGTCTCTTCCTCTCTTCTGTTCTTCTTCCTTTCCCTCCTTCCTTCCTCCCCTCCCTCACTCCTTCCTGCCTTCATTCTCTCCTTCCTTCCTTCTTTCCTTCTTTCTTTTTGTGTATGTGTGTTTTAAAATTTGTTTTGCCTTGAAGATTCTTGAGACCAGACTGATGGTGGCAAGGACGGAAATCAATGGACTGGTTTTGGACACGTAGAGTTTGAGATGTCTGTAAGACATGTGAGGAAGAGTAGGCTAGACATATCCTTCAGCACCTGGGCATACGGAGATGTAGTTCGCCAGGATGGAGAATCCTGTAGAAAGAGCAGACATTTGGAGGGAGATCTGGAACTCAGATGTTTGAGATGTTAAGTTTGAAATGTTTACAAGACATTCCAGTAACAGTATCAAGTTCACGGTTCAATATTTACATCTGGAGCTCAGAAAAGAGCACTGGGCTACAGCTATGGATTTGAGACTCTTCAACATATACGGAGAATTTAAATCATGAGAAAGGATGAGGTTACTTCAAAAGAGAGAGACAAAAAAGGGAGAAAAAGGGAGGAAAAGAGAACCAAGGAGAGGAGGCAAGACAAGAAGGCCCAATAAAAACACACCATGAGGAATAACAGCAGTAGAAGCTGCAAAAGAAGATGAACCCTCAGAGCAAAAGAAAAGGGAGCAGCCATAGAAGAAGCGGGAAACCAGAGAGGACATTTTCAAAGGAAAAGAGTATTTCAAGAGGGAATACCAACAGGCTCAAGTGATACTGACAGGTCAAGTAAGACAAAAATTTTAAAGTATCCATTAGATTTAGTAGCTTGGAAGCCAGTTTCGGTGGGATGGAGGAAGGGATAAAGAATGAATGGGAAGTAAGTGGAGGCAGCATATGCAGACAGCTCTTCCATGGGGAATGGAAAAGTAGGGTAACAGACTTCCCTGGCGGTCCAGTGGTTAGGGCTCCGTGCTCTCACTGCCGAGGGCCCGGGTTCATCCCTGGTGGGGGAAATAAGCTCCCACAAGCTGTGCAGTGCCGCCAAAAAAAAAAGCAGGGTAATCCTGGAGAGACATGATGAGTTAGTAGAGGTTTGCTGTTTATTTTTAAGATAGAAGACACAGAGAGTGAGAGAGTGTTTGGGTGATAAAGCCAAGAGGTCAGGAATGCAGAGAGAAGGATTAACAGAAGAGCAAGTCTCCTGAGAAGGCTCCTGAAAGGTCCAGGATCCAGAACTCACTTTCTAGCAGCCCTACTACACCCTTCTGTCAGCCTTAGCAGGTCTCCCCTAACCCATGAAGATCTCTCTAAAAGCAGGGAATGCCTCCTCAATCATTTTCTGAGCCCATGTGTGACATGGCATACAATAAGTGTTTGATGTATATTTCTTCAACAAATTAATGTATACATCATGCAAATGAATGGATAAGATTTATGTTGTAAAATCTGCCCTGAAAAGAGGAGCAAAGACATCTATGTATTTAATTACCTTGAGATCAGAAGACACTTTCTGTAGAATTTGGATAATGTCCCCAGAGTAGAAAATAAGCACAATAAAAACAAAATTCTTATTATTCATATTTTGGAGACAAGGAATGTGATTTTTTTCCAAATTAATCACAACTGATGAATAGCGACTTCCTGTGTAGATCCAAAGGCTTCTTCCAGCATTCTAGGGTGAAGAGTAATTGCTGTATTTCACATCTGAAATCCATCCTCATTTATCAAAAAACACTTCAGTTTGGAAGTACTACATAATTATTTCCATTATTTCCATAACATCTCTGTATGTTGACATAGTATTATTATGCCATCAATTCTCCATCATTAGGCTAGTGATAGAATCAAATCCCGGGTAATCCAAAACAGTGAATAATAAGCTGAGTTGGAGACAGCAAGCAAGCTTGTCATCCTAATCTGGGCTTAGTTGGGCTAATAGCCCATATCGACCTACAGATGACAGAGGTTCAGCTCAGAACCGTTTGGTGTGGCAAGGGGTCTGCTGGGGATTTTTAAATATCTGAGATTTATTCACAAAGTAGACCAAGAACTGGCTAAAGGATAGACCCCTCTACAGGAAGAAGGTTCTATAGTCCAAGGACATGGCAAAAGGCAAAATTAGATTCAGAGGATTTAGAACTAAGAACAAGAACTAAGAAACCACCCCGTCTGTCCTCCTCATTTTACAGATGAAAATAAAACCCAGAGTGATTCCACGACTTGCTCAAGGTCACACAGCGAGTTAATGAAACACCCTCCCCATAAGTGACTCGTGTTCCTCCCAGTCCAGTGCGCCACATCGTCTTCATCCACAAAGAGTTCTGGTTCCCTTTTGTCTTCTCCAGCAAGAAGAATTGTTTTCGAATTCTAAAGGACATTTTAAAATGTAAAGAATAAATTGAACACCAAGATAGATAAGGCATTAAGGGAAATTCAGATTTTTGAAGCTTATGCTACTCCAGACACTTTCCCAGCTGTTAACTCATTTACTCCTTTCAAGCCCCTGTGAGGTTTTATCGCCATTTACAGATGAGGAAACAGAGGCTACATAGACTAAGTCATTTACCACAAGTCACATAATAGCAAATGATGCAGCAAGACAAGAATGAGGTCTACGCTCTAGTCTGCTTCCCTTTTCACTACAACACGATTCAAGTGGGGTCACACCTTCCAGCCCGGACAGATCATAATCCAAAGTACTGAAAGACTCAAAGATGTAATTATGCAACCACAGTTGGCAATCATTGGGGGGAAGAAAACATGAAGAATAAAGAGGTGCCAGAAGACTGGAAAATAGTTTTTGATTGTGAAATTCGAGAAAGCCTAGATTCTGGGAATTACAGTTTGATCAAAGCAAATTCTTGATGTCAAATCTTGGCAAAATTCTAGAATAAAATTACTAACTAGATGGCTTGTGAACCACTTAGAAAAGAATGCTGTGATCACGTGGAACCAACACGGGTTCACTAAGGTCAGGATGCCAAACCATCAAACATATCCACTAGGAAATGAGGTTAAGTCTGTTGGGATGTCATTGTGGTCAAATTGAAAATACGTGATTGAAATTATTGGACAGTTGGATATGTTCACAACTGGTTGCCAGTGGCCTGTCATATGACCCTGCCTAATATAATTCCATTAAAATTTTTAGCAATATCTTTCTTTTTTCAGCTTTGAAAATTGTCAATTCTGTGGATAACTCAAAGTTCGAAGGGAGATGTTATGCAATAAAAACCAGTAATCATTTTGACAGACTGAAATGATGGTTACCCCTCAGTTTTAGATTTAAGAAGGAAAAGTATAGTTATACGTGTAAGTAAAAATAAAAAATGGGTAGATGATAGCAAGATGACAGTCAGATAGATAGACAGGCAGATAGATAATAAATAGATGATAGATAGGGAGTCAGACAAGTTCCAAATGGAGAGAAAATGTGACTTGACCAAAATCTGTGGGAGAAAAGACTAAAGTTTAATTGACCACAAGCTCAGTACAAACCAGCAGTAGCACACAGATGCCCTCTAACATAGTGGACAAGAACTTGAACTTCAACATCAGCAAAGCTGGACTCACAGTCCAAGTTCATCACTTAATAGCTGTGTGACCTTGGGCAATTTGCTTAACTTTTAAAGCCTTGGGCTCCTATTCTATCAAATGAGTATTCTACAATGTCATATTAGTGCTAGAACTTGGTTTACAATTCAAGTCTTCTGATTGTCATCCAGTGCTTTTTCCATAGAGGGCTACCTTCAAATGGCTGAAAGAGATATTTTAGGAAAAAGGATTAGAATTATTCCATGGGATCTTAGCGGGCCAACCAACATCAGATCAATGGAGGGGCTTCATGAAGAAGCTGATTTCAGCTCAAGTCCTGGAAGAACACTGTGCCTGGCAGGCCAACATGGAACAGGCCCTCCCATGAAACGGAGCGCTCATGGCACCGTACAGAGCAAACAGGCAGCAGGTGTATGATCAACTGTCGGGAATTCTGCTGCAGTCATCCAGTGAGGATGAAAAATTGGACCAATGGTCTATGAGGTCTCTCCAGCTCTACGATTTCAGAGATTTCTATGATTCTGGGTTTCTATGATTTTGCAAGTGACGTGAAGAAAGGTTTTTACCAAAGAATCTATCATCATCGACTTTGCTTTATGACAAGCCAAATTTACATGTATTTGAAGTGACAGGAAAAGAAGTTCCCTTTCTCAGCATTCACCAGAGGGTGAAAGTAATAGCACGAATGATTCTGAAGTCCCCCACAATTCCAAGCGGCCCACAGAACAACCATGAGCTTCTCCCCTATTTTCTAGCAATTACTTTTTTTGCCTTTCAGCAAGTTTGTGAAATATCACTGGCACTGCACACACCCCAAGTTTGCTTGTCTGCTCCGTCCGTCCCCTGCTGCAGATGCCTTAATTTCCTTGTGCTGTTTCCCATCCCATGGAAACCTGATGTAAGCAACTTCATTCTCCTTAAATCATTAACTTATTCACTCATTCATTCATTTATTCATTCAGCCAATATCTATGACTCACTACTTATAAGAAATAGTTCCCATTTGATGAACACATGTCACGTGCCTGGAGTTTTACACACTTCAGCTCAACTAATCATGTAAGCCACACTGGGAGCTTTACACCTTGTTAAGATGAAGATTAAAATTCACAGAATCCAATGAATCCACTCAAGATTGCACAGCTAAAAAGTGGCGAAACTTTGCTGTTCTCATTCTACTGCATTCTTGTAAGTCAGGCCCTGTGCTGTGAGTAAGCTGGAAAGCAGAGCTACAGTCTCTTCTATCCATCAGCTTACCCCTGGACAGTGAACATCCCATGCACACAGACGACTAACTTAGAGGTCTGTACACGATAATTACATAATACACTTTGGACAGAAACATGGTTAGAATAGCCCTCCAGGGAGCAACTTGATAATATATATCAAAAGTCTTTAGAAGCTGTAATGGTTAATTTTACATGTCCACTTGACTGGGCTAAGGGATGCCCAGAGAACTGGGAAGACATTATTTCTGGGTGTGTCTGAGGGAAGAGATTAGCATTTGAATCAGTAGACTGAGTAGAGAAGATCTGCCCTCACGAATGTGGGGGGGCATCATTCAATTGGTGGAGGGCCTGAATAGCACAAATAAGGCAGAAAAAGGGCCAATTGTCTTCCTCTCTTCTTGAGCTGGGACATGGGACATCCATTTTCTCCTGTCTCCGGACCTCAAGCTCCTGGTCTTAGCCTTGGTCCCTGGGATTTACACTGTCCCTCCCCTCTCCCCTCCCCCAGCCTCCGCCCTCCCATTCTCAGGCCTTCAGCCTCATCCTGGGACTTACCCCGCCAGCTTTCCTGGTTCTCCAGCTGCTGATGACATATGGTGGCCTATCTCAGCCTCCATAATTGCATTAGCCAATTCCCATAATAAATCTTCTCTTATGTATCTACACTGGCTTTGTTCCTCTGGAGAACTAATACAGAAGTCCATATTATTTGACATTAAATGATCACTTCTGATAATTTAACTTTCCAGCTATGATGTAGTAGGTTTTAGCAGACTAATACTCCCAAAGAAAACAACTAGAAAGCTGAATATAATACAAAGGAACAACTGTTTGAGGTCGTGAAAGAGTTGCTTGGACAGCCAGGACATGAGAAGCCAAGATTCTAGAATGAAGAGAAGGTCTTTGAGGTAACCCCAACATTTTGCATGCAGCTGTTTTTCCCCCATGACATTTGTTGATTCTCAGTAGAATGGTAGAAGAAGCTGGAAAACTAGAAAAAAGACAGCTGCTAAGAAGCAGGACATCGGCAGATCTTTCAGCAATCCCACAGGATTGGAAAGACAAAAATTAAAATTGGGGGAGCATGTAAAAAGAACAGACTTCCAGTTTTAAAATAAATAGATCATGGAATGGAATGTACAGCATGGTGACTATAGTGGATAACACGGTATTATATATTTGAAAGTTTCTAAGAGAGTAAATAAAAACTTCTCATCACAAGGAAAAAACCTTGTAACTGCATGTGGTGATGGATGTTAACTAGACTTGTTGTGCTGATCATTTCACAATATATACATATATCAAGTCACTATGTTGTACAACTGAAACTAATGTTATACGTCAATTACATATCAATTTTAAAAACTTCCTCCCTGTCTTAGACCATTAGTGCTGCTATAATAGAATACCATAGACTGTATGACTCATAAACAGCAACCATTTATTTCTTACAGTTCTGGAGACTGGGCAGTCCAAGATCATGGCACCAGCAGGTTTGGCGTCTGGTGAGAGCCTGCTTCCTCATCTTCTCACTGTCACCTCATATGACAAAAGAGGAGAGGGATCCCTCTGGGGCCTCTTTTATAAGGACACTAATCCCATTCATGAGTAAGTGAGCCCAACATTTGACAATTACCTTTGAGGTACTTTCCAAAGTCTTAAGCTACACAGGGAAGCTATAGTATTCTCACTATAATGAAGATTAAAGAAAAAAAGATTGGCGTTTAAGACCTTCCAGGAAGAGACTCCTCTAGTAAATACTAATGCTCTAGTACATAGTAGGTATTAGTTGGGACATCTGGACATTCACACCATAGAAATGAGGATGAGGAGCAAACCAAACAGAAGCAAGCCTTGCAGAGACTGCAGCTCAGTCTCAGAACAGTCCTACTTGAACTGCCTATTAGAAGATGGTGTAAGTCCTTTCTGGAGG
Organism: Delphinapterus leucas; assembly: GCF_059928025.1. Classification (NCBI taxonomy): domain Eukaryota; kingdom Metazoa; phylum Chordata; class Mammalia; order Artiodactyla; family Monodontidae; genus Delphinapterus; species Delphinapterus leucas. The sequence continues at coordinate 38,861,432 of NC_143142.1, read as the reverse complement.
AAGATTGTTTCATCCAGAATACTTCTTACATTTTTTTAATACAAAATGCCTGGCCTTTAATAAATAATTACCAGCCATGAAAAGAAACAAGACCAAAAAACAAGTAGGCAATAAAAACAGACGTACAGGTAAGCCAGATATTGGAGTTATCAAACAGACTTTAAAATAATTAAAATAACTGGGATTTGTATGTTCAAGAAAATCGATGACAAAATGGAAAATTTGACTAAAAAGGGAGAAGACACACAATGGGGCAGAAGCAATGTATTAAGAGATGACATCCTAGATATTTCAAAAACTCACAAAAGTCATCAAGGAAAATTCAGAGATGCTCTAGAACCTAAGTGGGATAAACATAAAGAAAACCACAACTTTGTATATCCTCATAAAACTGCTGGAAACAGAGACCAAAATCTTAAAAGCAGTCAGAGAAAACACAGACCCGTTACATTCAGAGGAGCAACAGACCAAAACACAAACAAACAACAAAGGAATGATGTCTTTAAAGTGCCGAAAGAAAATAAATACCCACCGAAAACCCTATATCCACTGACTGAAGATATCCTTCAAAAATGAAGATTAATTAAGGACACTTCAGGCATATAAAGACAGCGAATTCATTGCCATCAGATTTCCATTAAAGGAAATACTATGTTGTGATGGATGTTAACTAGACTTACTGTGCTGATCATTTCACAGTGTATACAAATATCAAATCACTATGTTGTATACCTGAAACTAATATAATGCTATTTGTCAATTATATCTCAATTAAAAAAAGAAAAAGGAAATATTAATGAAAATTCTTACATAAGGAAAATAAGACCAGGTAAAAACAGAAATGCATGAATAGAAAGGGTAAATTAGTGACATTAATTTTGACAGTATCAAGAAACAATAAAAATGTTTTGTAGGGTTGGTAATGTATGTAGTATTAAAATGCATACCAGCAATAACAAAAAGAGGCAAGAAGACGAGATGGGTTACGTTATTCTTTAGGAAGCTTTGTGTAACATGAAATGGTAAGCATATAAGTCAGATTAGAAGCCAATAAGTCAAGAAATGATATTGTAATCTCTAAGGTAACAACTAAAAGAATAGTAAAAGGATGTATAACAAACAAGCTAATGAAAGGAAAAGTGGAATAATAAAAAACACTTGATTAAAAGAAAATAAGACAAAAAGGAGAGAAAAGGAACCATAAGAACATAAAGAAAGCAAATGTTAAGAAGATAGATATAAACCAAATTATCTCAGTAATTACATTAAATATAAACAGAATAAGAGCTCCAATTAAAAGACAAATATTGTCAATCTGTATAACAACCACAAGAACAACAAAACCAAAACACTATGCAGCTTACAAGATACACGCCCTAATATGAGGAGATGATTGAAAGTCCTCAGTCACAGAAAGATTGAAAGTAAAACATGGGAAAACAAAAAACTATTATATCTACATTAATATCAAACAAAGTAAACTTTAAGGCAAGAAACACCACTAAAGATAAAAGATATTCACAATGATAAAAACTCGAGTCCATCAGGGAACTATGATAATTCTAAATAATATAGTTTCACAAATTGAAGAACTAAAGGAAAAATATACAATGAAATGACAGTAGGCGACTTTAACAAATCTCTTTTAGCATATGAAAGAAAAAATAGGCAAAAAATTAATAAATCAGTAAGGATATAGGAGATGTGAATAACAAAATTAACAAATTTGATTTGACATATGTAGAATACTCCACCCAACAATAAAAAAGTGGTCATTCATTCCAAATATGCATGGAACATCTACAAAATTTGCCTTATGCTTTCCATAAATAAATTCTCCAGAAATTTCAAATTATTAAAATAATTCAGAGCATATCTGCTGACCACAGTGAAACACCTGAATGTTTGGAAATTGAGCAATTCACCTTTTAAAATAATTATTATTTTTAAAGATCCACCCTGAGTCAAAGAATAAATCACAATAAAAATTAGAAAATATTTTGAATTATACTATAATGGAAATAGACATCAACCTTCAGAATGTGGCTAAAATTATGCCTAAAGGAAAATGTGTCATGTTAAGTGCATCTACTAGCCAAGGGAAAAGGCTGAAAATCATCTATTTACGCATCCATCTCAAGCAGTTAGTACATAAAACGGTACATTGAATCCAAAAATGTAAGAAACAATAAAAATAACAATGTGAATTAATGAAATAGAAAACAAACGTACAAGAAAGAAAATCAATCAAATTGCCTCTTAAAAAAGATAATAAGAATAAACACCTAACAAGACCAATCAAGAAAAAAGAATGCAAAAGTTGCCAAAATCAAGAATGGAATGAAAAAGGAAACATCACTACCAATTCTATAGACTTTAAATGATAATAAGAGATTGGCTTAGCCACTCCAGGTGGCTGGGTGGGACCTGAGGTGACAGCTGGTAAGGCCCCAGAGGAATCACTGTCCTGCACAGAGGCAGGTCTGAGGGGCTTGCTGACCCACACCAGAGCCTGAATATGGACTGTCAACTGGCCCCACTCTGCTCACGGACTCTGATAGCAGCAGCCAGGCTGACAGACCTTCCTCGTTCTCCAGGCCTTCACCCACCCTGACCTCCACCCAAATCCTAAAGCCACAAGTGAGGGGCACCCGCTCACATCTCTGCAGCCCAAGCCCCTGTGTCCAGGCCTGTGAGGTTCTCCTGGGTGGGGTCCCATTTCTGACAGCCAGTGAGATGGAGTGTGGGAGGAGTGTTTCAGGCAGAGGGACCACCGTGTGTAAAAGCTGGGAGGTGGGACTGAGCCGGGAAGATTCAGGAAACCTGGGTTCCTTCTTGTGTCTGAGGGAATGGAGAGTATAAGCAAAGTCATGCCTGGAATGGCAGGCTGAGGCACTGGATTTCATTCTGAGGGTCCTGGGGGTCGTGAACAGGAGGAGGATGCAGTTTGAGTCAGGGTTTTAAGAGCTTTACAATGTATTCAAATGTCAAGTAACTATGGTGTACACTCGAAACTAAAATAATGTTGTATGTCGATCATACTTCAATTCTAAAAAAAAGAAAAAATAGATAAGTTGTACTTCATCAAATTTTAAAACTTTTGTTCATCGAAGGATACTATCAAGAAAATGAGGGGACTTCCCTCGTGGTCCAGTGGGTAAGACTCCGCGCTCCTAATGCAGGGGGCCTGGGTTCGATCCCTGGTCAGGGAACTAGATCCCACAAGCATGCCGCAACTAAGAGTCCACATGCCACAAGTAAAGATCCTGTGTGCAGCAACTAAGACCTGGCGCAGCCAAAATAAATAAATATAAATAAATATTAAAAAAACAAAATGAGAAGACAACCCACAGAATAAGAGAAAATGCTTGCAAGTCATATATCTGGTAAAAGGCTAATATCCAGAATATATTAAAAATGCCTACAACTCGACAAGAAAACAAACACCCCAATTCAAAACTGGACAAAGGGGGCTTCCCTGGTGGCGCAGTGGTTGAGAGTCCACCTGCCGATGCAGGGGACACGGGTTCGTACCCCAGTCCTGGAAGATCCCACATGCCGCAGAGCGGCTGGGCCCATGAGCCATGGCCGCTGAGCCTGCGCGTCCAGAGCCTGTGCTCCGCAACGGGAGAGGCCACAACAGTAAGAGGCCTGCGTACCGCAAAACGAAACAAAACAAAACAAAATGGACAAAGGACTTAGGCATTTCTCCAAGGAAAATGTACAAATAGCCAATAAGCACATGAAAAGATACTCAACACCACTAGTCATTAGGGAAATGCAAATCAAAGCCATGAGATATCACTTCACACCCTAAATAAGATGGCTCATAAAAAAGAAACAAAAAATAACAAGTGTTGACAAGGATGTGGAGAAATTGGAACTCTTGTGTATTGCTGGTGGGAATGTAAAATGGTGCAGCCACTGTAGACAACAGTTTGACAGTTCCTCAGAAAGTTAAACATAGAATTACCATATGATCCAGCAATTCCACCTCTAGGTATAAACACAAAAGAATTGATTCAAACAGATCCTGTACACCCATGTTTATAGTAGCATTATTCACAACAGTCAAAAGATATAAACAATCCAAAAATCCATCAACAGATGAATGAATAAACAAAATGTAGTATATGCATGCAAGAGAGTATTATTCAGCCTTAAAAAGGAATGAAATTCTAAAAAAAAAAAAAAAAAGGAATGAAATTCTGACACATGTTACAACATAGATAACCTTGGGGACGCTATGCTAAGTGAAATAGGCCAGACAAGAGGACAAATATTGTATGATTTCATTTACATGAGAAACCTAGAATAATCAAATTCATATGGACAGAAAGTAAAATAGAGGTTACCAGGGCTGAGGGAAGAGGGGAATGGGAATTTATTATTTAATGGGCACAGAGTTTTTGTTCAAGATGCCAAAAACATTCTGCAATTGAATAGTGCACAACATTGGGAAGGTACTTAATGTCACTGAATTATACACCTAAAAATGGTTAAAATTGTCAATCTTGTGTTAAGTATATGTTACCACAATTTTTTAAAGTAATACAGAAAATTCAATCAGCATAATTCACCAATTAACAAAATGAAGAAGAAACACCATGATCATTTCAATAGATGTAGAAATACCATTTGATAAAATTCAACACCCATTTGTGAATAATTTTATGTCTTCACTTACTAGGGATAGAGGAAACTTAACTAAATATCTGTAAAAATCTTAACTAAGTATCTTTTTTAAAAAGCTACAGCAAATGGGGCTTCCCTGGTGGCACAGTGGTTAAGAATCTGCCTGCCTGTGCAGGGGACACAGGTTCGAGTCCTGGTCCAGGAAGATCCCACGTGCTGCAGAGCAGCTAAGCCCGTGAGCCACAGCTACTGAGCCTGTGCTCTAGAGCCCGCGAGCCATAACTACTGAGCCCGTGTGCCACAGTGACTGAAGCCCACACGCCTAGAGCCTGTGCTCCACAACAAGAGAAGCCACCGCAATGAGAAGACGGTGCACCGCAACGAAGAGCAGCCCCGCTCGCCACAACTAGAGAAAGCCCGCACACAGCAACGAAGATGCAATGCAGCCAAAATAAATAAATTAATAATTAATTAATTAATTTAAATAAAATAACTTAATAAATAATTAATTAATGAATAATGAATAAATTAATTAATTTTTTAAAAGAGAAAGAAATATTAAGCTATAGTAATTAAGACAATGTAATTTCATCACAAAGATAAATAGAGTGATAGAACAGAATAGAGAATCTAAAACCTGGTCATATGTATAAGGTCACTTGACTTATGACAAAGGTGACCTTACCACAGAGTAGGAAGATGATGGATGGGTCTTTTTAATAAATAGTGTGCTATCGATCAGGGATCCCAAAGGGGAAAATCCATTTTGACCTCACACCAGACACAAAAATCTATTCCTGATGGCTGTCGATAGAAATGTACAATGAAACTATAAATCTTCTAGGAGAAATGATAGGAGAATGATCTTGTCGGGGGAAACAGATTTAAATGGGACACAAAGACCAATGTAACAGTGATTCTGGAGTCAAACTGCCTGAACTTGAAATCTGATTCCGATCTTGGGCAAGTAATTTAAACTTTCTGTGCCTCTGTTTCCTCCTTTGTAAAATGAGGATAATAATAAGCAGATTATTTTGAGGACTATGTGATGATACATGTAAAGGGTCCAGAGCAGTGCCTGGTGCATAGCAAGCACCTACCGAGAGTCACTGTTATATCCTTTCTGTGAGTATTGCCAAGGCCTCCTCTGAGGGGGAGGGGCTTGGTTTCATTTCTCATAGAAACTTTATGTTCAGTCCTTTGACATACGACTTTTTTATTTTTTAACTAGGAGATACCCATATTGGAGGCACCACTTTACCGTCCACAGCATTTGTTGACTACCTGCTGCGCGTGTGGCTGGAGGGAAGGGAGACGGAGGTGAGGAAGATGCTTATAGAGGAAGCAGCGGACAGATTTCTTCCCCGTCCCAAAACCTCCCCGCATCGTTGGGCAGTAAGACACAGACCTGAGAAACCACTGGAGAATGTGGCAGCACTTAACTAAGAAAGGGCTCCACTTCGCAGAGCAGCTAATCAGAAAACACCACTGCATTTTCTAGGTGCTAACTACACAGAGAGACGTGAGGGTTACATGGAGGAGGGAGAAATCAAAGGCACAGGTGAGGCAGTGACACTGAATCATGAGAAAGAGTCGCGAGCAGCCGCCCCGGAATACAATTTATAAAAGGTGGCAACCCCTCACACTGGCAGGACCTGCTCTAGTTGCTTAAGAAACACCCAGAGCTGGAATTGCCCGGTCAGGGATTACAGGTTCTGGCAGGGAGAGGAAGGGCAGGAAGTCGTCCGGGGGACACCCACCCACGGCCCTCTCCCCGCTGACGTCAGCCCTCTCCCTGGCACTTTGTCAAGTGATAGCTCTAAGAAGTCCTTTGTGTGCCGGCCTGGCGCTGCTGGACGACCCATGTCCAGCAAAGGCCCGTGTATGCATCTTCTCCATCCCACTCTCAGTTTCTTATTTAACCAGATTTGGGGGCAAAACGGTCTCTCACTACTATTCAGAACCCACCCCCAAAATAAGATGACTAAATCTAAAAGAAATGAAATTCGAAAGACACGTAGGCAGTTTATGGAGTTCACCCACGCAGAGAAACACAAGGGTTTGAGTCCATAGATTCGCTCACTTGTGGCTATATCCTTAGATTCTTTCTTAACTTCTCCCAGTCTTGCATACTAGGTACTCCAACCTCTATCTGATGTAAGTAGGTGAATTGTCAGTTTATGGATTATCCAAGCTCTATTTCTTCCTCTTCCTTCTACTGACTTCATTTTTTGCTATTCACCAGTTATTCTAGAATCTTCATCACAGGATAATGGGGGCAGGGCAGAGGGAGGAAGAGAGAGGTTGAAATGCATATAATTAAATGTCAGAGAAAAGGTGGAAAATATCTGAAGTCAGGATTTTTATATTCTTTTAACTAGTATTACTGTATTTGGTTTTCCTTTATCCAGCCTCCCTCTTAATATTTTTTCAAAGATTCTCCCCCTGCCTATGATAAATCATAAAGGTCATTTAAGCTTGGATATTGCTTGGTTCTGGCTGAGAGTATATGACTATGCAACTTCCTGTTTAGACATGCTTTCTGAAGATTTTGTTATTACAAATAATTTTTCGATTATTGAATTCCAGATGTAATGAAAGAAAAGCACACTTGAATCACTATCTTCCTAGACTGTAAGGTCTAGGAAGTTCTTTCAAAAGGAGCAAAATCATCTTCCCCCCTCAAAACATGTTCTTCCTTTTTTATTTTAAAAGTATCTCAGTGGGTGGCACCGCCATTTTCTCAGTTGTTTAAACTAGACGGCTGGGAGTCGCCCCCAACTCTCCCTTCCCCTCGCTTGCACCCCAGCAATCACAAGTCCTGCTGAGTTCACCTAGTATTCACTTCTCTGTGGCCCTGCCTCTCTCCTTCCCCAGGGGAACTAGCCACGTCCCCTCCCCAGCGCTCGCTCCCGTGGCCACAGTGGTCCTGTCCGCAGACCCTCACCTCAGGTCTCCCCCTCCAATCCGTCCTCCACACAGAATGATCCATCTTGATGAGAATATATAGTCAATCAGTGGCTCCCCACAGCCTTCATGGTGAAGGTTAAAGGGCCCTGGTGGAGCAGGAAAGTCTCCAGGATCAGCCTCTTCCCACCATTCGCAGATTGGCACAGATTTCCACTCTGGCAACCTGACTTCCTTGTGGTTGCCCCAACGTTCCCTACTGTTTCTTACCTTGATGCCTTTCTCAACCCAGAAACCCTCCTTAATCCATTCACCACTTTCTGCACCTCAATCCATTCAGGTACCCCCATCACTCCATTCCCTACGCTGGCTCATCACTCCCAGTTTATGTGTCCATCCCCTCCCCCCTGTTCAGACTGCCTTCCCTCTGCATTGCCAGCCCCTAACTTGGCACACAGTAGGTGCTCAACAAATATTCACCGAATGCATTGTGTGAATAGTTGCATAGGAAACATGTATATTTAAATTGTTTAGAAGTTAGGTATAGAGAACATAGCAGACGAAAGTAAAAAACAAATATGTTTTTGAAACTTTTTCATTGCTTTGGATCCAGAGCACAGAACCAGTCCTTTGTTCTTCCCACAAATCAGTGGCACATAGCCAACGCATGGGATTGCTTCTGCTTCCTGAATAATCAGAGTAAACATCTATTGCATTACTTATTAAATGCAGGTGCTGAGTGCTTCACGTGGATTGTCTCACTTAATCCACAGAACTACTCTGTTAGGTAAGAACTAGTATTACATTTGCGGAAACTGAGGCTTAGTCAAATTAATGTTAGTTGTCTTTGGAGCTGGGATTTAGAATTTGACATCTGACCCCAAAGTTCAGTCTCTTAACCATTATAATTTCCATGAGAGTTAGGGTCAGAAGGGAGGATACTGGTGAAAAGCATGTAGAGTCGAAATTACTCTTGGAAATTCCTTTTCATCAGAAATCTGTACCTCTTGGGCAGGAAGTTAGAACCTGTGTTGTAATTCAGAGACACAACTCATGGTCCAGGCTCTCTAGACACAAGTCCAATGCTGTTTCAGTCTTCACCAAAGTCTTCTATATATTTGACTTGTCTCCTTAACAAACATTTCAGCACTTGATACCACAGCTTGACTTTTCTCTTGCCCATCTTTATGACCCCTGTTACACTGAATCACATTGGAGAGGGCCATCCCATCTCCTGAAATCTCAGCACAGCCAGCTCTTGCACTAGAGCTGAAGCTGACCACTGGCTTCAGATGAAGGTGATGACTTACGTCTGGACGCCATGCTGCACGGGAAGAAAAACTGCTAGAATCACACTCAGCAGGAGGAGATGTTTGCACAGAGAGCATGTAAGGAAGCCCAGTTGTGAAATAGCAAATTCCTCTGTCCCCATCCTGTCTTCCTGTGGGACTGGAAAGCCTAGTTGTCAGGTCCCTCCTCACTCAAACTTATGCGTATTTGAGCTCATGTAAATTAAATACACAGAAGGAATGATTCCATTACAGCAGGATGCTCCCATGGCCTTGAGGGTCAGGGCATCTGTTGTGGACAATGATATCCATTTTTATTTTGAGATCTCCATCTTGGGGAAATGGGATAACTGACATGCAGTTCTCCCTTTCCTTTGATCTAAATCCCTTAAACTACATCTTAAAATGATCCCTACCTGCCTTATAATTCTCAGAGGTACAGCACTGATGCCCCAACCCCAGGGGGTCAAAAGACCTACTTGAGGGCTTCCCTGGTGGCGCAGTGGTTGAGAGTCCGCCTGCCAATGCAGGGGACACGGGTTTGTGCCCCGGTCTGGGAAGATCCCACATGCCGCGGAGCGGCTGGGCCCGTGAGTCATGGCCGCTGAGCCTGCGCGTCCGGAGCCTGTGCTCCGCAACGGGAGAGGCCACAACAGTGAGAAGCCCGCGTACCACAAAAAAAAAAAAAAAAAGACGTACTTGAAACCCCTAAAATTTCTGTATTTCTTTCCTTTGCAATAATATGATTAAGTCTGATGTGTGCAAGGTCTTTGAACCATAGATTGATAGATAGATGAGAGATAGATAAATAGATGATAGATAGATGATAGATGGATAGATAGATAGATGACAGATAGGTGCAGAACTGAAAATAGGGGCCAATAAGTGCTTTTTAAATTCCTCTGAGAAAGTTTAAAGAAACCCACTGTTTTCTCATGGGAAATTATGATTTAGGCCTTTTTTGTTTTTTTCTGTTTACCCCAAGTACACTAGGGCCAAACTCTAATTAACTTCAGGTAAAGGAGGTCAAGAACAGAAGGACTGAATATTTCTGCCCTGCAAACCGGTTCATCTGTACCATTTTCCTAGGTTCCACATACATGCGTTAATATACAATATTTGTTTTCCTCTTTCTGACTTACTTCACTCAGTATGACAGTCTCTAGACCCATCCACCTCTCTACAAATGACCCAATTTCATTCCCAAAAGGACTGAATTAACATAGAGGAATCATCAACACAAAGAGCACAACAGAATCTACTGTGTGATTTTTTTTTTTTTTGGTGGACATAGTAGCTTAGCAACGCATATTTACTTCCTGTTATAAAAAAGATAGGTGCTATAAAATGAAGAGTTCCTGAATGGTGAATCATTTATGCAGCCACAGTTTTCCTTTAGAAATTACGTGCACAGCCTTAGGAAATAGAAGGTGATCACGAGCCATCCTCGTACAGGAAAACTCTATGTCAGTAACAAGGTGGAGGACTGAAATAAAATTCTGCAACGACTAGTCCAAAGTTTCCAGCAGAAGCATCCCAAAGCAAATCAAGGTCCTCCTCGTGCTGTTGTTCAATGCCACGACCACCCACCACAGCTCAGGGAGCCCAGCAGGCAGCAGAGAGAGCTGAGTTGCCTCCCAGCGACTGTTTTTTTTTTTGGTGGAGGGGGGTCCATGGTCACCCAAAGCTAGCAGGTGAGACCAGGCCTCTCCGCTCCACACACACCTAAGGCTGCACACTCCATCTTCAGGCTCCTGTGTTTTCAACTCTTGCCTGATTTTTTACAATTGTGGTAAAATACACATAATAAAAAATTTGCCATCTTAACCATTTTTAAGTGCACAGTTCAGTGGCATTAAGTACATTCACATTGTTGTACAACCATCACCACCATCCTACCCCAGAACTTATTTCATCTTGCACAACTGAAACTCTGTCGCCATGAAACACTAACTCCCCAGTTCCTCCCCGCCACCCCTGGCAACCACCATTCTACTTTCAGTCCTTTTGAATTTGACTCCTCTAGCTACCTAGAGAATCATAAGTAGTGTTTCTCCTTTCCTGTATGGCTTATTTCACTCAGCATCATGTCCTCAAGGTTCATCCGTGTTGTAGCGTGTGTCAGAATTTCCTTCCTTTTCATGGCTGAATGATATTCCATGTGTCATATTTATTGTGTGCTACTGTAGAATATTTGTGTGTGTGAGGGAAGTAAGAGGCTGATTATGTAATTGGCCCACTCCTCTCACCCCCTATAGGATGAACTTGCTGCCTGGATATCACTTTGTCCCTGTCACTAAAGGGGCCACAGAGTGTCCAGAAGAAAAATCCCTTCTACAAAATATGAGGCCCAAAGTTTAAACCAGAGATTCTAAACTGGGATCCATGGTTGGGCTCCCAGAAGTCTGTGAATTCCCTGAAGCGGAAATCAAAATTGTGTACCTTTGTCTTTTTCTGGGGAAAGAGTCCTTAGTTTTTATTATCTTTTCAAAAGAGTCTTTGACCCCCAAATGCTAAGCATCACTGGTCTCAGATACACCTCATTCAGGCTGAGTTGAGAACTGGATGAACTGCTGTTTCTCCCTCTGTCTCAGTGCGTGGTTCCACGAGGATGACAGCGCTTCAGAAATACCTACACCAACTCTCCACTGTACCTTGAACCCCAGAGCACCTGCTTCTCGGGAGTATGTTCAGAGGATTAGGGAGCTGGCTGTGCTAGGTCTAGTTATTCTCCACAGTGTATAAGAAACTATTTCTGCAATGACAGAAGAAAAGTTAATACTCAAAATATTTTCACTAGATTAAATTCAAAAGGGTATGGTAACGGGAGGTAGCAAAGACACCCGAACTGTGGTCCCTGATCTCGAGGAGCATGAAATCCAGTGAGAGGCACGGATTGGACGCCATCTGTGAGCACTAGTGAGCTCAACACAACCAGCTTACGACACGGATGTGGGGCATCGACTGCGTTTGCTGGAGGCATTTTCTTAGGGTCACAGTCTGCTTAAATCACACTGCCCCATGGAGAAAACTCCTATTCATGCTAAGGTCCAGGAAAAATCAGACTTCCACTACAAACTGGTAGGCTTTAACCCCTTGGACAAGGAAAACTATGTAACTGACCTCATCTCCCTTCAAAATTTGGCCACCGGGAAGCTCAGACTCATATTTCTGGCTCAACAGCACTGACTCTGTAAGTCTGCATAATCTCCGCATATTTGTTTTATTATCCAGCCTTCTTCTCCCATTCCTTATACTTGGCCTTTGTGTTTTCTGTGGGCTGGATTCTGCTTTTGAATTTTATTTCTTCATTGTGTGTTTTTGCTGCACACTGGCCCAATCCTTTGCAGAATGAGGTGTGTTGTCTGTGATACAGGCAATGAATGGGAGCTGGGGTAGAAACAGGAGACGAGATTGACGTCTGCCATGCTGGCTGTTTTCTGCCGCCCTTCAGAAAACTCTCCATCTTTCTTCACCTGCTCTGTATCTCCCTGCCACGCTGTGTGTCGGCAGTGGCTGCGTTCTTTTCCCAAAGTCCCCAACTCTTATCTGGCCGCCTTCTCCGAGGCTCGTAGCTATAGCTGTCCTGGGTTTTTTTGTTTGTTTTGTTTGTTTGGCCACGCTGTGTGTCATGTGGGATGTTAGTTCCCCGACCAGGGATCGAATCCATGTGCCCTGCAGTGGAAGCACACAGTCTAAACCACTGGACAACTAGGGAAGTCTCCCAGCTTCCTTGGGGTTTTAATAACTCTTTCCTCCTCCTGCCCCTTCAGCTAGAAGTGGTAACATCATTTCCTTTCTACGCATGCTAGCCCCAGGGTGTGTCCTCAAACCTTACAGGCTCCTTTCAGCCGTGCCCACACCTCTGTAAGTACTGGCCGTGAAGTCTCAGCTATTCCACTCGAGTGTGAGCTGATGGTGGCCGGCGAGGCTCTCAGAATGAGTCAGATTTTTGCCATTTCTCTCCACACACAGTCTGTTCCACTCACCGTGCTTTACGTGTATTTCTGTGAAAGCACCAGCTCCCTCTTGCCTCTCAGTCTTTATATACTCTGGCCCCTCCACCTGAAATCCCCAGTCCTCGAGCTCATCCTCCTTGATTCCCTTCTACGCACTCCCGGTGACGGTGTGATGCTACCACACCAACTAATCCCACCGACCTGTCACTCTTTGTTTCTGAGTCTGTCCCCTCCACTGAACTGTGAGGGCAGGCTTATGTCTGAGTATTTGTTTTGTTCCCAGCACCTGGTATTCAATTTTTTAAAAAAATTGTTGAATGGAGAAATGAATACATGAGAGAATAAAAACACTTCTGGATTTTCCATCAGCAGTGCCACCTCTGGGCTGTGTCTTGGGGCATGCCTGCAGGGCTGCCAAGGTGTCCTCCCCTATGGCCAATGGAGCTGTCAGCACCCAGCGCAGGCCCGGTGCTGCCTGGAGAAGGCACAAAGGTGGGATGGGCTGAGTCCACAGAGGGCACCCGAGGGGGTGTGCTTGTGGGGACTGAGGGAAGACGAGAGATGAGAAGAGGAGGGGAGGTCACCGTAGGCACCATCGTGAGACTCTTGGGCTTGAGTTGACTTTAAGATAACTGGAAGTCACCTAGGCTCCGAAGAGCAAGATGGTGCCACCAAAAGAGACAAAGAGAAGGTGAGTTTGGAGATGGATATGGAATAAAGGTAAGAGGACGCATGCCAAGGACAGGGCATCTGCTGAGGGAATGGGGTGGCAGTTGAGCCATGAGAGAGAAGGAGGAAAAAGACCAGAAGTGGATCCCACAAAACTGACAGCTCCCACTCCTTTCTGGCATCTCCCCAAACTTTCCCCCAGTCCCTGTGTGGCCATGGCAACCTTAGCAACTGCCCTGAAGCAGGAGGTTCCAATAACGGGCAGCTTTTGAGTAGAGTCAGTAAAGTTTAGGGACTGAGAATGTGGCCTCTGGTGTCATAAAACCCTCCTCTGAGTCCTAGCTCTCCCCCACTAGCTGCGTGGCCCTGCTCAAGTGACCCACTCTCTCTAAGACGCAGTCCTCTCATCTGCAAAGCGGGACGGCCGTGGCACCCACCGCCTGAGGTCTGTTGAGTATTAATTTTTTCCACACGTAGAGTGTGCAGCTTACCTGGCACATAATGCAAATTTTATTGGTTTGTTTTATTCCTTTTATTTTATGGATAATTTCTAAGGTAAAGCACCATAGGGAAATCAGCTAAGATACTAAGTAAACAAAATCATAGAAGTTCTACTAAATCTGTCCATCATATTCCATATAAGAAGGGAAAAATTCTGACAGTAGCTTACAATGCTAAATCATAAACACCACAAAAGATTCCACATTTCGAATTTCTATCACCATTGGACCCAGGTTCAGCTCTTTTCACACATTATCTTGACCCATGACAGTGACCCCTAAATTCAGTATAATCTCCCCCACTTTGAGGACAGGACGAGGGAATGGAAACTGAGAAGGCTGCTGGCTTGCTGAGGCCACACAACTGGAAAGAACAGAAAGTAAGAGGTGGCCTATAGTCTGTGCCTGTCCTCCGGGCCACTGTGCCTTCTCAAAGTGACATTTTCAGTGGTCCTGACATTATTTAGATGCAGCTGTTAATCAAAAAACACGAAACTCAACGGCAATGTCTATTAGAAAACCCCTGTGTGTTTACAAAAGAGAATATACTAGTTAGTGTAAGTGATGTATTTTAAACTGCTGACCCACGACATCCATCACATGTACAGAAATGTATTCGAAATTCTTCATTTGAAGTTGAACATCTGTCGAATTGGCCTCCTTTGCATGCATAAGCTGGTCCCCTGCAGCATGTGGGGAACGTTTCAGCCCCCACTGATGCTGGCACTAGGTGATCAGCATGCACGGGTGAAGCTTGCACCCGTGCCCTGGAACATCTCTGAAATTCTTGTCTCCATGTGTAATGTTTGGACCGTCTCTGAACACCATCACCCAGCCTGTACTACATCCTTGACACGTCTGCAGACACTCTGAGAGAGGTGGAGTTAAGAGAAAGAAGTAAAGCCCAGAAATGATTGGGCCCTAATAGTTCCAGCCCTACACAAGTGCTATTTTGGTATCTGGCCTTGTACCTGACAAATGAATGGGAATTCTGAGTGGAAACATAGATGTCCATTAGTAGGAGAAATCAAGGAGGAAGGGGTGGGCCCCTCTGAACACCCTCTTCATTCTCAGCTACTTGTTCATTTGACCTTGTTCCCTCAGAGGACAGAGAACACGCCAAGGTCTTCCAGTGTCTACACCCAACTGCCACTTTCATTTAGCTTGTCCTTAAAATGTCCTACAAGAAAACAAAAGCCAAATTATGATAGCACACACTTTAAAGCCTACACAATGCACCCATGTGTTGTGATTTCACAGCAAACCAGAGAAATAGGCAGGGCTGGTAGCATTATGCTCATCTTACTGATGAGGAAACTGGAGCACCGAAGTTAAGGCAATTAGCCGAGGTCACGGAATTGGAAAAAGCAAAACTCAAATCCAAGATCCCATTGTTCTGAGTCCAAGTCCAGTGCCCCTTTATCTCACCTTATATTTTTTTAAAATCTCAGTGCTAGAAGCAAAAACGCATGGATAACATTTGGGAAAGTAGCAGGACAGGGAGCCACAGTGAGGCGCTGTCCCCCTCAAAGACCCCCAGGTCCCAGCCCTAGAAATGGGTGTCTTCACCTGCGTCACTGAGCCTATCCCCTACCCGCTGCTGTGGCTTTGCTCCTCTCTGCTCTGACAGCCACACTCCTCCACAGGCCTGCTTGAGTCAGGAGACACCCGAGGCTGCAGCCAGGGTCCCCTCATATTACCCCAAACAACAAGAAAACAGGAACAGAGCAGGATGGCTCATCCTTGACAACACAGCTCGATCCCTTCCCACTCCTGCCCAGCCCTGCCTTGTCCTAAAGGGCCACTGGCCACACCCCGCCTGCCCTGTGAGGCCCACCAAGGCTGAAATGCACAACTCCATATAATATTTGTCACCTACTGGCTCCTCTCCCCCAGTTCACAAAAGAGCAAACCGAGGCTCAGAAATAGGAACACTGGTTGAGCCCAAGGTCACGCAGCCAGTTCATGGCAGAGCTGGGAACCATGGCCCGACAAAGGCTGCCCTTTGCTTATCTGCAGTTATCACCCACGCACACGCAGGCAGGCGCAGTGCAGGTTAGCGGGGACCTCGAGGCGCTGCAAAGGCGTGGTGAACGGGCCTGGGAAAAGGGCCCAGCTTTCCTGGATTCCAGTATGGGACTCCAGCCATGGGATCACGTCACTCTCCCTCAGTAAATCAATCTGGAAGTGGACAGTGGGTCTCACTAGAACAAGGCTGTCAGGTGTGAGGGTATTTTCCAGATGAATATTAGGGAAAAGAAAAAAAATGGAGTTCAGATTAATGCAGAGATCTATGGCCCAAAATACCAAAAGGGAAAGTACGGTAATTCACAGAGGGCTGAAAAAGAAAACAAAGGAGGGAAAATTGAAACAAAAGCTATCTCTTTGACGATCTGCCATTTCCTTTTTTCCAGTTGCTTTTTTTTTCCCTCTTGGGAAACTGGCATCTGTCTCTCCCCTCACCAAACACATAACATGTAAAGACAAGGACTTGAATAGCTGGTCTAATGAGGCATTAATAGAATGTGACGGCAGAGACCAGGTATCCATGGTCCCCTGAAGGCCTCCACCAGGCCCTTTGACCATAGCCAGGCAAACGATGTCCCACCTGCTTGGGAAGCTGTTTATTGACACTTAGAGGTTTAGACAAGGCCATGAGTTTTAAACAGGCCCCTTTCCTGAATTTTATTGTCTGGTTCCATATTGTTTGACAAAAAAAATTAACTTTCCATAACATGACTTATACTGTGCTTTCATTTAGCAAAAGCAAGGTTTAAAAAGAGACCTGAGGGCTTCCCTGGTGGCACAGTGGTTGAGAGTCCGCCTGCCGATGCGAGGGGCATGGGTTCATGCCCCGGTCTGGGAAGATCCCACATGCCGCAGAGCGGCTGGGCCCGTGAGCCATGGCCACTGAGCCTGCGCGTCCGGAGCCTGTGCTCCGCAACGGGAGAGGCCACAACAGTGAGAGGTCCGTGTACCGCAAAAAAAAAAAAAAAAAAAAAGAGAGAGAGAGCTGAGAGCTTAGCAGAAAACAAACAAATATGTAAATAATCCTAAAAGAAGGAAAATTCACCTCTAGGCCAGTCAACTTTTTTAAAATTTGAAAGAACTACTAAACTTTCTTGAAGTTGCTAAACCAGGTAAGTACTTAAATGGAACCCTGTGATAATGAAGTAGTTCCACTCTGTCACCAAATGAACATAGATGATTCTCAGTTTTCCTTTCTTATGGCTGGAGTTAAAAAAGGCACACCTCCCCACGCTGCTTTGGCTGGTTCATCTCACCTGATTTCACTCCACTGGTTGGTGTGGTACACAGGATTTTTAGGAACAGCCCCCAAGATTCCACACGCAAATGTCCAGAACATGGGAATGTGATGGATGATCATATCATGTTATATTATATGGTACTGTTGACCTTAAAAGGGGGAGATAATCCAGGTTGTTCTGTTCTAGTCACATGGGCCCATGAAAGCAATGAACTTTCTCCAGCTGGTGGCAAAAGAAGATGGTGGAAGAAGAGAGAGGGATTAAAGCATGAGAAGGAATGCACCATTGTTGGTTCCAAGATGAAGAAGACCACCTGCAAAGGAAGGCAAGCAGCCCCTAGGGGCAGAGAGTGGCCCGAGTTGATCAACAGCAAGGAAATGGACCTCAGTCCTACAACCACAAGTAACTGGATCCTGCCAACAACTTGAATTTTCAGCTTGGAAGCAGAATCTTCCCCAGAGCCTCCAGACAGGAGCCCAGCCAGCTGACATCTGATTTCAGCAAAGCCCAGTGGAGCCCACCTACACTCATGACTTACAGAACTACGAGATAATAAGTGGGTTTTGTTTTAAGGTACTATGTTTGGGGTAATTTGTTATAGCAGCAATAGGAAACTTATACAGTTGGCAAAAATGACAGCACTCAAACACTGGGACAGAAACAGAAAAAGAAAAACATCAGGGCAGGACTGTGGAGAAGGAAAGGCAAGGAGGAGATTTCAGACTGGGACTCTCTAAATTGCCACTTACTGCCATTTCAAGTCCTGGTCTAGTCAACTCAGATCATCAGAGAAGTAACTAGAGAAGTCTCTTCTGATCCTTAAGAACTTTGTTCTCTTTCCAAATAGTGAGTTTTTCTGCTCCTGACCAATGGGTACCAGATTGTCATCAGTTAGGCAGTTCTGCTAGGTGACATGAGGACGATTAGAGCTTTGTGAAATATCTACCAGGTACAGCCTCCTGGAAGAGAATGGGGGGTGCCCAGGGCCATGGCGGGAGGTCATCGTCTCAGAGCCTTCAGCCTCCAGAATCCTCCCCCATGCCTCCCTGTTCTCTCAGCCACTAGCTCCCCCCACAAACGCTTCCTTTTCTCTGTTGGCTTTCCTCCTTGTCACGGTCTTGGCCAGATTCTACTTATTTTCTTGAAGGCAGTCACGATAGCCAGAAAAGAAATATTATTTGGGAGGAAAGTTATTGTTGAAGGGTTTACTCTCCCTACTCAAATCCCATCTTTTCTGTAATGTTGAATCAATTTAAAATAAATGTTAAGTAAAGGAAGATAATGGGAGGTTTCAGGGATCTCCTGGAATTTAAAATATCAGATTCACTCTTCTATATTTCACCCAAGGGCTCTTACAAATAAAAGAATGAGCCTTCCATGTCACTAAACTCTTCTGGATACTGATTCAAAAACAGAAGGAAAGTGTTTGTATTTCATGTCTCTCCTTCCACCTTCCATCTCATGGGTCTGGACTCCCAACTCACTACTGTAGACAATGTATTGCTTTCTTTCTCTGGGGGATAAATGTCCAGTGGAGATGGAATTATAGTCCTGGGAAAAGGAGTGGTGTCACACCAACACCTCTCCCCCACTGTCTACCACTCAGGTAATTCCCCAAATGTAGCAGCCAGGCCTTCACTGACAAGCTTGGAAACTGCTTTTTAATGGTGAATGATTCCCTCAGTTTTCAGAAAACAAATGTATATGTCCAAAGTTTCCAGAATCTCTATTTCCAGAGTACCTCTCTATTTCTCACTCTGTGTATAAAATGGAAGCGATGTTCCATGTATTTCTGTAGAGACTGCTTATTATGACCAGAAATATTTATATAAAGTACCTATACAGTGGGCTATATGTAGCAGACAACCACTGGATGGAAGGTTTTCTTTGATTCATAATGATTGTGATCATTCCCTACTGCCCTCTGAGCATCTGTACCGAGATGTCTCAAAGTGTCCTCAAACTGAACACCTCTAAACCTGAACTCATGATCTATATTCCCAAATCTGCTCCCTGTCTGCTGCATTCTGCTTCTGTCTAATGGTACTACTGCCCACCCGATCACCCAGGCTACCTTACTTCATGTCTTCTTCCTCTCCTCCTCCCCCGTTCCCCTCCTTCTCCTCACTCCAAAAGCGTTGGGCTTTATGTCCTGAGCATTCTATCTCCCAAAGATGGCTTGAATCCATCTCACTCACACTGTATTAGTCCAAGATTTTATTATTTTCTGCCTGGATGACAACAAAAACTATATAACTGTCTGTCTGTTTCTACTCCACCAAAAACCATCCTCTCCATTGTGCTCTACAACTGAAATCTGATCACGATGCGCTCATCACTAAAGCCCTTCAGTGACTTTGCACCGTGAACAAGAGAGTGCCCAGCTCCTGGTCACACACAAAATGCCCTCCACAGTCTAGCCCCGTCCTACCCTTCCTGCCTCATCTGCCGCCACCACCCGCCACTCTGGCCTCCACTCCAGCCACTCCAGCCTTCTGGCTGCTCCTCAGAGGTGCCGTTCCTTTTCATTCCTCCATGCCTTTGCAGTCACACTGCCTCTGTTCAGAATGCTTGTCCCACACTTTTCCACTTGGGAAACTTCCTCCTCAAGAGCTGATTCGAACATTCCTTCAACTTGAAGACTTTGGATATCTGGATATCGGATATTGAATCAAAATTAATCTCTCCTTCCCTATATTTACATAGCATTTTCTAACAGCTTTATTAAGATAAAATTCACATACCATAAATTTAACCATTTAAAGTGTACCACTCAATGGTTTTCAGTATATTCACAGTTATACAACTATCTTCACAATCTAATTTGAAAACACTTTCATTACCCGTAAAATAAACCTTATACTCATTAGCAGTCACCCCTCCTTCCTCTGCCCAGCCCTAGGCAACCACTCCTCTACTTTCTGTCTCTATCGACTTGCCTATTGTGGATAGTTCAATATAAGTGGGATCACAGAATATGTGGAATCATACAGTGTCTTTTTTGACTAGCTTCTTTTCTTGTTTTTAAGGTCTATTCATGTTACACATACATCAGTGCTTCATTCTCTTTAATTGCTGGATAATATTCCATTGTATGGATATACCACATTTCATTCATCCGTCCGTCAGTTGATGGACATTTGGGTTGTTTCCACTTTTTGACTATTATGGATAATGTTGTGAACATCAGTGCACAAGTTTTGTGTGTCCCATAGGAGTGTGCACACAACTCCACTATGACATTGCTCACTATTATAATTATCTTTATATTCCTCTCCATTGAATAATACAATCTTCTAGGGCCTTACCACTCTCAGGAACTGCCAAGCCACAAGCAAATCTGATGATTGGATGAATGAATGAATGAATGAAGCCAATAATAAGCGGACACTTTTTTTTTTGTAGACATTTTTTAGAGCAGTTTTAGGTTCACAGTGGATACTCTTTTGAGCAAGGTGGAGCATGCATGGTCATATTTATTTTCAAGTAAGCAAAAGAAGAGTTTTGCCAATAAGCCAGGAAGTCAGTGGCAAAGTAGGGACAAAGTAATCCTAAACTCAACTAATGAAATAAATGACACCCACACCTTCCATGCACATGTAGATACTGCTTTATGGCTTCCCTTGTCCTTTCATAAGATCACCTCATTTGATAGCGTGAGGTTGGCAGGAAAGGCTGCTATGAAAACCAAGTGAGGGACTTCCCTGGAGGTCCAGTTGTTAAGACTCCACACTTCCACTGAAGGGCGCGTGGGTTTGGTCCCTGGTTGGGGAACTAAGATCCCACGTGTCCCGCAGTGCGGCCAAAAAACAAAAACAAGTGAAGTGTCTCCCCGAAGCCATGTCTGCCTGCAGGGGAGGATGCTGAGCGCTTCCCAAAGCCACCCAGCTGGATGCCAGCTCTTCTCTCCCCATACCCCCCAACTCTCCCTCAGTCATGCTGGCTCCCGGCTCAGTTTTGAGACCCACGTTATTCTAATCACTTATTTTTAGTCCCCTGAGGGCATGGGACATAATACCTGCAAGAAGCCACTGCAGACCACACCTCCTTTGTACCCACATGGAAAACCAGCAGGATGGCTTGTCCAGAGGTCAAGACAGAAGAACTGTCCTCAGACACTCAGGGCAGGACCACTCTCTGGATGAGTCATCTCTCTTTGAATTTCCTGTTGGACGATTTAGACGTTATCATAAAAACTCCCATGGGTTTATCTCCAGAATGGCCTGGAGTTCACCTCCCTGGAGAATATGCCTCATCCTCTTTTGAGCTGATGAGAAATGACAAAGCGCATTCAATGAAGAGAGCTCGAGCCTGACTGGTTGCTATTTAGAGCACCTGATGGGCCACCCAGGCCTCTGGGTGCCTCCCCACCCCCTGACCCTGTGCACTGACACTGCTTCTCCAGACGCCTTCAGTCACCCCTGAAGTTCAGGAGGTTCCTGGTGACAGCTCAGGAGGCACAGACCCTAAAATAACTGATTAAGAGGTGGGTGCTGTTTCTTTTTTTAAAAAATAAATTTATTTTATTACTTTTTTTTATTTTTGGCTGTGTTGGGTCTTCGTTGCTGCCCTCAGGCTTTCTCTAGTTGCAGAGAGCAGGAGCTACTCTTCATTGTGGTGCGCAGGCTTCTCATTGCGGTGGCTTCTCTTGTTGCGGAGCATGACCTCTAGGCGCACGGGCTACAGTAGTTGTGGCTCACAGGCTCTAGAGCACAGGCTCAGTTGTTGTGGCGCATGGGCTTAGTTGCTCCGCGGCATGTGGGGTCATCCCAGACCAGGGCTCAAACTCGTGTCCCCTGCACTGGCAGGAGGATTCCTAACCACTGTGCCACCAGGGAAGTCCCAAGGTGGGTGCTATTTCTAGAACAGTACAGCCTGTTCTGTTTGGGATGTGAGGGGATTACGTCACGTTATCTATTCCCATCACAAAGAGATGCTTTTCTGGCCTCCGGAGTACCGGCTCCCAACACCTACTTTACTGAGTGGCTCGTGCACACGCTGGGTCCAGGAATCCCAACCAGGTAAAAGGTAAGAGTTTCGCCTCCCATCCCAAGGGAGGGATATTTGAAAACGTTCCATCAAGAGAACAAGCATTCAGGTTGACATGCTTGCTGTGTAGGAGGAGGGACTGAAACCCTGGAACTCATAGAACTCCCAAGTGACCTGAAAGAGCTGAGAGCAAGGCTCAGTCCCAGCCAAGGAGAGCAGCGCCCTTTCCCTCAAGCATGTGACAGGTGATGTCAGGAGAAGGGAAACTGACCAAGCCCGTATGTCGCTGTGCCAGGAGGAAGGGTGCAGTGTCGGACCTCAGCTTCCCACGAAGGGGGAGAATGTATGTGACCCGAGGTCACCCACCACAAGCCGGAAGTGGGGAAGAGCTCAGGCTGCCTGGGTTCGGATCCTAATTCTGCCACTTACTAACAGGACGCCCAAACCATCCCTCCACTGAAGAAGGAGGTCAATGTAAATATCCAGTGTGTAGAATTTTTATAAGGACTAAATGAATATTGACAGTTTAAACCTTTTTAAAAGGCCTGGCACATCAAAAGCGACATGTGTTTATAACATGAATTTTAAAAGTTCGACTGCCACCCTGACTCGGGAAGGATTTTCTTCGAAGCATCGCGCACTGCTGCATTTCTGTGTTGGTGAAGCCTGGGCACCAGCAATCGGAAATCTCTTCATGCGTCAGCTCTTCTAAGACCTGGGACTAAAGATACTGTGAGCGATGAAAATAGTAAAAACTAATAATAGTAATATAAATGTACAATTCAACAAAGGCAGAATCTGAACTGGCAATATAGGTAAGGCCATTTATTCAGATCCTTTTTTACTATCAAAAGACAAGGAACGCCTGTGATTTGGGAGGGCTCTTCTAAAAGTAAGCTTGGGAAGGAAGAAAATTTTGGTTTGTTTTAGGTTTTTTTCTCAATCCCTAAATACTTCAAACTACATAACAGATTCAAAAAATGATTATTATCATCCGTTTCTGTCTGAAGCAGGAAGAAACCTTCATGTGACAATGGAAGGCAAGAACATCCTTGGATCCAAATATGTCAAATGCTCTATGACCTGTTTCAATATTTTGGGGGGAGATTTTTATTCATTACAAAAGAAATTCAGCTTTTCTGTTCAGGGACACACCATGAGCTAAATTTCAACTCTGGGCTGTGGGGCGCACCTGTGCAAACAGACTCTCCCACTTGGACCTGCCAGGGCCTAGAGATGTGCATCTGTCACCATCCACCCGCAGAGTATAGGAGGGAGGGGGTGCAGGCAGGCCCGGGGTGAGACTCCGCCCACAGGCTGGGGCTGAGGGTGGCTTCGCTGGTACTTGGATGTAAGCCTCAAACACGCAGCGGTTCTGACCACAAAAGCTGCTGCAAGACACACTATCTTCCTATGCTTTCATTAGTATGTTTTAACTAAATGTCTACCGCCGCAAGGATTCCCACTTCAGCAACACTATCTGCCACCTTCAATGAGAAACTTTTCTAGGATTTGAATGTTATCCACGCTAGGACATGCCTGTCACTCAGTACCATTTTAAGACATATAATGAGAGAACCAGGAATATGTGTTTTCTCGAGAGGCGCATCTCAGGAACATAAAACCAAACGCATATCCAGAAGAAATGTCTGTTAGGCTTCTAGAAACAAAAACCAACTGGAATATTTAAAATCATGAAGAAGGGGGAGGAAGAGAAAAAGAAAAATCTTAGATGTAAAGCAGGTGTGACAAGGTTTGCTTTCCTCATCAGTAAGAACAAGGTAAATATTAAGTAAGATTCCTTATTTTATTGCACACACAGACATACACACACATACACACACACACACACACACACACACACAAAATGGGCGGCAACTCATTCCTTCACTTTGACAAATACATACAAATACCTATGGCACCTGCCATGTGCCAGGCCTGCTCTAGGCACTGCGGATTCATCAGTGAACTCAGATGCAGGGCTCTGCCCTCCTGGCACTTCCTCTCCCGGAGCAGGAATACAACAAGCAAGTGAAGCATATGGAATACTGGTCGGTGCTCAGTGCTATGGAGGAGAATAAAACAGGGATTGGCCACCTGCCAAGCCCCAGGAAGACAGCCTTCTCCAGAAACTGAGCCCTGACGGAAGCTCGAGCTTGGACTTTCCAGAGGCCAGAATTGTGAGAAAATACATTTCTGTTGTTTAAGCCACCCATTGGTGCTATTTTGTTATGACAGCCCAAGCAGACTTGATTTGGGTACCGTGGAGTGGGGGGAGGATGCTGTAACAAATACCTACCATGTGGAAGAGGCTTCGGGACTGGGAAATGGGTAGAGGCTGGAGGAGTTTCGAGGTGCATGTGAGAGAAAGCCTACATTTCCATGAAGGGACCATTGGTAGAAAGATGGACCTCAAAGGCAATGCTGATGAGAGCTCAGAAAGAAAACAGGGGCACTGGAGAGACTGTCTCCATCATCTCAGAGAACAGAGAAAGAATGTTGGTGGAAATGTGGACCCAAAAAGCCACTCTGGTGAGGTCTCAGATGGAAAGGAGGAACATGTTATTGGAACTGAAGAAAAGGCCACCCTCGTGATAAACCGGCAAAGAACTCGGCTGAATTGTGTTCTAGTGTTTTGTGGAAGGTAGAACTTGTAAGCAAGCGATCGGATTGGATATTTAGCTGAGGCGATTTCTAAGCAAAGTTTAGAAGGCTTCGCATTGGTTTCCCCTTACCACTTACAGTAAAATGCAAGAGGAGAGAGAGAAATTGAGGAAAATTTAAGCCAAGAAGAACGAGAACTTGAAGATTTGGAAAATTCTCAGCCTGTTCATATTGCAAAAAATGAGAAGAACATGTTCTGAAGAGAACCCTAAGGGTGTGGCTCAAATATTCACTCTTTGATAAGGAAATTAATATGGGTATGAACCACAAATTTAATCCACTGCCTCAGAAGAAGCCCAGAAGAGACGGGATTATACCAGCAGAAACACTGCCAAGACCAGGGAGAGAGAAACGAAAGATGAAATGAAAGAAGGCTGTTGGATTTCTTGGATCCCACAGAACTGCACAACAGGGCTGCGAATGTTCGCTGCTCTTCAAGAGAAGAGAAGAATGACCCCAGAGGTGACTCAGGTCATCGGGGCTGCCTCCATCTTGGTTCCAAAGGGTGGAGCCACCACTGTGGTTTCAACGGCTGAGCTGCAATGACCCAAAGCCCCTGGGGGCAGGGTCACTTGGCAGAGCCTGGGGTAGGGGGTACCCGCACCTAGAAGAGCCGGGGACGCTTGCCTAGAGCATGTGGGTGGCCGGAAGGCAGAGCATTGAACCAAAGAGGAAAATTCGTGAGCCTTAAGATCTAATTGAATTCTCCTTGCTCGTTTCTGGATTTGCTTAGGACCCAAGGAAGCCAGTGGGGCTCAAGCAGAGTGAGTGAGGGGGACAGTGGTGGGTGAGGTGAGAGAGGAAACAGGAGTCAGACCACATGGGGGCTTGGAGAGCTCAGGCTTCATGGGTTTTTTTGGCCACACTGCACTATCTTTTTTTTTTTTTTTTAAGATTTATTATTATTTTATTTTTATTTTTGTCTGCATTGGGTCTTAGTTGAGGCACGCGGGATCTTTGTTGAGGCATGCAGGATCTTTTATTGTGGTGTGTGGGCTCTTTGTTGCGGCACACGGGCTTCTCTCTAGTTGTGGCATGGGCTCCAGGGCCTGTGGGCTCTGTAGTTTGCAGCACGCAGGCTCTCTAGTTGAGGCACGTGGGCTCAGTAGTTGTGGCACGAGGGCTTATTTGCCCGAAGGCATGTGGGATCTTAGTTCCCTGACCAGGGATCGAACCCGTGCCCCTCTGCAGTGGAAGTGTGGAGTTTTAACCACTGGACCATCAGGAAATTCCCTCATGCTTCATTCATGAATCTGTACTGAGTTATAATCCACACGTGGTGCTGGGGCTATAATAAAAATATCCTCAAGTTAAAATAATAAAATGTAAATATAAAATCCTCAACATTAAAAATCACAAAATAGGGCTTCCCTGGTGGCGCAGTGGTTGAGAATCTGCCTGCTAATGCGGGGGACACGGGTTTGAGCCCTGGTCTGGGAGGATCCTACATGCCACGGAGCAACTAGGCCCGTAAGCCACAACTACTGAGCCTGCGCGTCTGGAGCCTGTGCTCCGCAACAAGAGAGGCCGCGATAGTGAGAGGCCCGCGCACCGCGATGAAGAGTGGCCCCCGCTTGCCACAACTAGAGAAAGCCCTCGCACAGAAACAAAGACCCAACACAGCATAAATTAATTAATTAATTAATAAACTCCTACCCCCAACATCTTCTTAAAAAAAAAAAAAAATCACAAAATAAATGTGAATGAGTTCTACCAATAAAAAGGTGAGCTTATTCAAAGAAAAAGTATAGGGCCCCTTGAGGGTATATAAAACGTCACCCAAGCTGGGGGGTGAAGGGGGGGTTGGAAACGTCTCCTTGAGGACGAGACATCCCAGTTGAGATCTGAGATAAAAAGGATTTAACCAGGAGGACAGGGGTGAGGATGCAGTTGAGGAGAGAGGATTCCAAGCAGAGGGGAGGCCTACGTGAAGGCTCTAAGGTATGTTGAAGACCAGTGGTTCCAGGAGGTGAAAGGTGAGCTGATATTCCTGATCCAAGGGCAAGTGCACAAACAGAGCTGGAACAGAGGCAGGGCTGGATCTTACAAGGCCTTGTGAAGTACGCTTAGATTTTGAACTTTAGAGCAAGGCGATGTCAAGATGATTTTAAGTTAGAGGAACATCATTTTTCCACGTGCATTTTTAATGGAAAATGGATCATAGGAACAAATAGGAACCAGTGGAGACCTACTGGGAAGCCCTCACAAAACGTCCAGATGAGAGATACTGGCAGGTGGGTCTGGGGCAGTGGTTATTATATATCACCTGAAGCAGTCTACGAAGGCTCTCGTGTAATTCCTAAGCCCAAGCATAAAGCAATGAAATGGATCATCAATGCAAAGGAGGGAGCAGGGCTGAAGCAACAGACCCCAGACAAGGAATTCACAGCTATGCTCCCCATTGTTGGGGACAGAGTAGGGTAAGGTCACCTCCACTAGTGAAAAGAAGAGAGGAAGAAAAAGAAAAAGTTTGGTGCATACTACTGCCTGTGCTGAAGCTTTGAGCAAGTTACAGCCCCAGGAGGACAAAAGGACATGGATATAGAACAGATTCCTCACCACCACGAACTGAGCCAAGCTGCCTGCCTGTTCTGTGACCAGCCCTGTAATAGCCCCAAATCACTGCAGGACCAAAGTTCTGAAAAACCATTATAAGCCTGGATCTGGGCAGGGGGCCCCAGAGAACAGGTGGAGGAAATCTGAAAACCACTAGAGAGGGAAGGGTAAGACAAACGGGGAAAAACTAATTCAATGAAAGAAAGCCAACAAAATCAACAATCTGAATAAAACCAATGCCAAATTAAATGCATCTTCTAAAATACTATAGAAATATTATATATATATATATATATATAGGAATAAATTTCATTTTAAAAGTATAAGAAATTAGGAGACAAAAACAGTAAGAAATGAAACATGAACAAATGGATATAAGTAATTTTAAAGCTTGGAAGTAAAAAGATTGTCATTAGTATAATAACAAATAAATGGGACAGACTCTAGTCTAAACAAAACCAAAGTGTTCACTTCGGCAGCACATATTCTAAAAAACTGGAATGATACAGAGAAGATTAGCATGGCCCCTGCACAAGAATGACATGCAAATTCGTGAAGCATTCCATATTTTTGGACATGGAAGCAACCTAAGTGTCCATCGACAGGTGAATGGATAAAGAAGATGTGGCCCATATACACAATGGAATATTACTCAACCATAAAAAGAAATGAAACTGAGTTATTCATAGTGAGGTGGATGGACCTAGAGTCTGTCATAAATAAGTCAGAAAGAGAAAACTAAATACCGTATGCTAACACATATATATGGAATCTAAAAAAAAAAAAAAAAAGTGGTTATGAAGAACCTAGGGGCAGGACAGGAATAAAGACACAGACGTAGGGAATGGACTCGAGGACACAGGGAGGGGGAAGGGTAAGCTGGAACGAAGTGAGAGAGTGGCATGGACATATATACACTACCAAATGTAAAATAGATAGCTAGTGGGAAGCAGCCGCATAGCACAGGGAGATCAGCTTGGTGCTTTGTGACCACCTAGAGGGGTGGGATAGGGAGGGTGGGAGGGAGATGCAACAGGGAGGAGATATGGGGATATATGTATATGTATAGCTGATTCACTTTGTTATAAAGCAGAAACTAACACACCATTGTAAAGCAATTATACTCCAATAAAGATGTTAAACAAACAAATATATAAATAAAAATAAATAAACAAAACCAAAGAGAGAATATCGTATAATCAGAAAACTTGCTAAGAGACTAGAACTTAATTATTCCAGTCACTAAAAAGAAATGACAATTATGTAACATGAGAGAGGTGCTAATTTTCACTCCAATGGCAATCATATTACAATACATAAATGTATCAAAGTAACACATTGTACACCTTAAATTTACACAATGTTATATGTCAATTATATTTCTTTTTTTAATTTTAATTTTATTTATTTATTTATTTATTGCAGGATCTTATTTCCCCGACCAGGGGTCGAACCCAGGCCCCAGCAGTGAAAGCGCCAAATCCTAACCATGGGACCTCCAGGACATTCCCCAATTATATTTCGATAGGAAAAAAAAAGGTGTGGGAAATTGCCTTATTGTTCTAGGTTATTCACTTTTCCCTATATTCATGCCTTTTGATGCGTGACTTTGTGGTTGTTTGGGGGTTTTGTTTGGGGCGGGCTCTTTTTGCTGTTTTTAAAATATATAGTGTTAGTCCTTTTACATTAGTAATAATAATGAAAGTGAACTTTATTAAGTGCTTACTATATGGAGGAAGTGTTCATTTGACTAATTTTCTTACAGGGTTTGTAGGGAGAATTAAATGCAGACATTTTTACATCACAAAAGCAGGAAACTGTTGAAAGTATTTAATATCCTACATGTGGTTTACATAGTTTGGTCCGTCAAACTGTGCTGTTGTTTTCCTTAGTGTGATAACAGACAAAATGTGGATGCCACATTTTAAGACTGACATGGGTAAATGAGAGTACTTCCTGAGGAAGTGATGGGATGGCAAGAGTATGGGAAACAAGGTCTGTAAGGACCAGTGAAAGGAAGTGAAGGTGTTTATACTAGAAGGAGAAGGCTTCAAGGAAACACAAGAACTGCTTTCAAACCCAACAAGACAGTGTGTGGAAAAGGGATTACATTTATTCTGAGTAGTTTGAAAGGACGAACTATAACCAATAAATAAAACGCATATGATAGATTTTGGACCAAAAAAAAAAGGAAAATGCACCAACAATTCAAGCTAACATGGAAGAACCTGCTGCGTGTGAACCAGTGGGTTTCTATTACTGGATGTCCATGAAGATCAGAGCTTTGGAGAAGCAATTTGTAAATTAAGTTAAAAATTATACCAGATGATATGAAAAGACTCTTCTAAGTCTAAGCTAATATATGACATCACCAATATTATAATCCCTTTGTTTCACTACACCTGCTACTGGATATTGAAATATATGCTTTACATATAAATCTCCAAAATGCACCTATGGTGAGGTCAGTCTGCATAAAAGTGATGTTTATGAACTTCAAATAGACACTACACTGAGCGACGATGAGAGGCTATTGCTGAATTAGCCATTCATCATTTGGGAAAGAATGGACCTTTTCAAAGAAATATAGAACAATATTTAAAGTCTACAAAACGAAAGTGTACTAGACCATATATCTACTTCTTGTGCACCTTTAGTATATGCTTAAAATCACCATATCCACTTTTGACCAAGCCTCAGTTCTGTCCTCTGCTGAGGATTTAAGAAATCTCATAAAGTAGAGGCAAGAAGAGCCCCCGCCCTCAGTCTCAGGAGCCAGCAGGACTCTGAACCCTCCAGGGGATAAGAACAGTCCTGCTTCTGGCCCAAAGCACAGGGTGTCCCCCCACACCCATGCTCTCCAGGGAGGTAGACGTGACCTATTCATAGTAAGGAAGAAAAACTCAGAGGACTTAAGTGTGCCAAGAAGGGTCTTTTTTTTCTTTCTGAGTCAGCAGCAGTTTGAATGCTCTAGCTTAGTGCATTAGAATGGCCTTCAGGATGGGGTGGAAGAGGGAAAGGGGGAAAGAGAAGGTGCAGGACAAGGAGGTCCCTGGTGGGGTCACCTTGATTCGGGTGGTGGTCATCCAGATATGCATGTGAGATAAAATTGCATAGAACTAAACACACACACATATGCAAATACCAGTGAAAGCTGAATGAAACCTGTAGTCTGGCTACCAATTTTGTACCAATGTCAGTTTCCCGATTTAAATAATTTCCTAAAGTTATAAGAGATGATACCAATGGGGGAAGCTGGGGGACGGTTAAAGAGGACTCTCTACTATTTATGCTACTTCTTGTGAGTCTAAAATCATTTCAAAATAAAAAGTACAAAACAAAAGAAAGGAGGAGGAAGAGGAAGAGGAAAGGGGAAGAGGAAAACTTGCCTCAAAGCTGTGAATGAAGAGGGAAATAGGAAAAAGAGGGAGAGAAGGCGAACCCCCAGAGAGCTGGACTGCCTGTTTCCTGGATCCCCTAGTTGCATGAAGTCCCTACGAGGCTTCCTTCTCTAGCCTCACCTCCCTCAAGTCCATCTTCCTCTGGGCCACTGGATATACTTTTTAAAAATCTGACCAGGTCTCCCTCAAGCTTACCCATCATTAACAGGGCCCTCTTACCCCCTGCTCCCCCCACCCCATGGACTTGGCTGTCTGGGGATGCCTGCATAAGCCTTGCCTTTTATTGCTTCTCACTTGTCTCAGCTGATGCCACTGCCTGTTACACCCTTTCCCTCCCCCTTCAGCAACTCTGCCTCCTCTTTCAAGTCATCAGCTAAGTAACCCAGATTCTGAGGTGTCTCTCCTCCCCGTCCCAGGGCTGAGCTAAGTCCCCCTCCCCGGTGCTCTGCTTGCTTGGGTCCGGGAGATATTCAGTTCTGTCTGTCTGGGCACCATCGACTCAGAACAGGAGCCCAAACAGTCAGAATGGAGGCTGGACACAAGCAGCAGGTTTGGCTAAGCCCAACAGGCTGAAGGACTTTCAGGGGAATTCCCCTTCTTCACCCCTCAATCCAGCACATTGTCTTGAAATGACAAGTTCATGTCTTCCCCGACCCCAGACTGAGAGCTCCTCAAATCAGGGATAATCTTTCTTCTCTGGACCCTTGGAGCCTAGCAGAGCGCCCACCACAGGGTTGGTTCTCAACAAATCTATGTTCTGATTACCTGACCTAGAAGACAGACTTCCTGGCCACATGTTTCTTAGAAGCAAGCACTTCACGTCCAAATCCATAAGGCAGAATGAGTAGCCTTTTCCTGAGACTGTAAAGAGGCAACCAGAGAAGTCACTGCTTCCAAAGTGGGTGCAGCATCCGGGTTGAACCAGAGGGAGGCCATGGAGGCCGAATTGCCAGAGCCAATGGCGTGGCTCCTGCCAGGACAGTGACCAGCCACACAGTCAAGGCACGAGCTCCTCAGAGACCTGGGAACCTGACCAGGGTGGAATTTTCCTGAACACAGAAAGAGGAGCATCTCCCATAAGTAGAGAAATTCATCAAATTTATAAATGTGCTGATGCAATAAAGCATCACAGCAGCAAAAAAGCAGTAGCAATTAAGGTTGAAAGCTGCACGCATTTCAAAAGCGACCCGTCCCTGCAGCTAGCCTAAGTGTAAATATGGGGCAGCAACAGGAGACCCAGATCAGCAAGGACACGCAGGTAAGCCAAGGAGAGCGAGCACTACCAGGGCTGGCCCGTCTCTCACACTCCGGGGTGAGGTGGATGCCACAGCTAATTCTTCTGTAGTCTCTTCAAAGTTCCCCAGTTTTATCTGGGTACTTTCGCTGCGGAGCACAGGCTCCGGACGCGCAGGCTCAGCGGCCATGGCTCAGGGGCCCAGCCGCTCCGCGGCATGTGGGATCTTCCCGGACCAGGGCACGAACCCGCGTTCCCTGCATCGGCAGGCGGACTCTCAACCACTACACCACCAGGGAAGCCCTGGGTACTTTTTAAAAAAATTTTTATCTTATATTGGAGTATAGTTGATTAACAACGTTGTGTTAGTTTCAGGTGTACAGCAAAGTGATTCCGTTATACATATAAATGTACCTATTCTTCTTCGAGTTCTTTTCCCATGTAGATTATTACAGAATATTGAGCAGAGTTTATCTGGGTACTTTTCAATTTAGATTTCCAAACTTCTGAGTAACAGACACTCAGCTAAGGACAGTTAAAGGAGAAACAATTTAAAGTAGAGTGGAATTAGTCATCATCTCAGCCTGATGTTAACGCCCTTACTGTGACTGCCCATAACTGAATCTTCC
Source organism: Delphinapterus leucas (assembly GCF_059928025.1). Taxonomy (NCBI): domain Eukaryota; kingdom Metazoa; phylum Chordata; class Mammalia; order Artiodactyla; family Monodontidae; genus Delphinapterus; species Delphinapterus leucas. The sequence goes on along the minus strand of NC_143142.1, from coordinate 38,828,731 downwards.
AGGCCTCCAATCTCATAGACACTTGTTAGCCACTGGGGCTCTGACTTAGAGAATTCTAGAGATCAGGCCTCCTCTGACCTTGCAAAGCCTCTGTGATTTGGCCGTGGTTTGCACTTAGGGAAGCCCTCAAGTATATATGACTCAGTAAGGCAGTTGCAGGGGAAGAAGAGGACAGTTCAGCCCAGTGATGCTTTTGAAAGGACCTGGGACTCATATACACCAAATATAAAGTCCTTCAGGCCACCGGGGCAAATCAGGCTGGTCAGGGCTTCTCCCCTTCAAACACATTGCTCAGACTGCCCCTTCTCCTTGAAGGCTGCCCTAGGCATCCACTGAGACCTCACCATTTCATTTGTCCAATTTTATTCTGGAAAGGAGGGCTCTCAACCAGCAGATATGGGTCTCCTCTCTCCTCCCCCTCCATTCCCCAGCCCTTTAGGATATCAACTATGAACAGCTGTATCCACCCATTGTGGGAAATGGAAAGCAGTGGGAACTGGGAAGGATGCTCACGTTAACTGAGGACCCATTTTGTGCCAGACACTTGTCACAGACCATCTCACACAGAACAAGGAATAAAGGGCTTCACTAGCAAGTGAGAAAGATAACTCCCAAAAAACCCTTTTCAGTTCCAGTTTGAAAATTTCTCTTTGTCATGTCCATTATTCTCTAAATTTAGGGTGGCCCCATGTAGAAGTAACTCTGCCACGATCGTTGCCTTCAGCTTGGAATCAGAGGAAGTCGGGTTTTTGCACCTTGCCTGGAGCTTCTGAAGGCTAATCTTGCCTCGAGTCAAAGGGGAATGCCCTGAGGTTTCTAATCGTGGGAGCTGAGGAATGCCTTAGGACAGGTCTGCTTTTCAAATATATTTACATTCCAAGGTAATGAATGGGCAGTACCTGGAAATTAGTCAGGGAAAATGTTATTTTTGGTAAATGCCAGCCTCCTGAAAAGCCCTCCCTTTTCCTATTACTCCCACAATAGCTAAAAAAGAAAAGGGATGGACAGTGGGGAGAGGTCAGGAAGAAGCATCCAGGGTTATTTCTCAGCTGGGCTTTATGCAGGGAGTGGAGCAATAGTAAGTAAGGACAAGAGTGCTTAAATGAGAGAAGTCAGTGAAAAAGCAAAGTTTTTACAAGCAGGTGCCATCTTGGGGCAGTTTGTGATTCTAGAGCTAAAAAAAAGTTTTTTTTAATCACCTTTATGTTTAAAATATAAAGACTGGAAGACCACCATGTGGAAGTTCAATCGCCAGACCATGCCTTACACCGAGGGAGTGGAGATTTGCTGAAGAGCCTTCCAAGGCCAGCCCCACACAGGCAGAGAGGAACTGCCCTCTGGAGAAGGGGCTTGAGGGGCACCTGAGGTTTATTGCCCCCAGAGAGTCCAGAGGGCCCCTGTGTGGGTCTCGTCAGAGACTCACTGACTCAGAGAACATCAGATCTTAACAATTCCAGCTCCTTCATTTTACAAACAAGGACACTGAGATCTGAAAAAGTGATGTGCTATCCAGAGGTTCAGAGCAAACCGGCAGCCAGCACCTGTATGTAGAAGGCTTTTCCCAAATGTAAAGCGTCATTGTGAGCTAGCCCATATTCCTGACCCTGAGCAGAGGCACTGCCTCCTACAAGAGGCCTTGCAGGGGCCTGCCCCACCCATCACAAAGGGCTCCCAGACAGCCAGAAAGAGCTGCTGAGGGCGACACTCAGACTTCACCTTTTTTTTTTTTAAGCCAAATGAAAAAAAAAAGTAACCCAGAGTCTTCATGACTAACAGTTTCTAACGCAACTGTGCAAAGTATTTGCAGAGCGCCCTTAGCAGAGCCATTTGGAACGTTTTGTATTGTTTTCCTAGAGGCCCACGTGCTGCCTGAGCTCACTGTGAGCGTGAAAGACGTTGCCCTGACACTCTCCGCTTCCTGCTCATCCTCCTGTTAGCAGGATGTGAAGCGGGTGAAGAGGATGAGAGAGACTTCCTGCGGCCACACAGCTAAGCCTGGGCTGACCCGAGCTGGAGGAGGCTCTGTCCAGCAGAGCCAGGGAGAAGGGAATCTTGTTTCCTCTTAAGTCACCCAAGAGGTGGCACAGAGGGATGTGTAGGAAGTCAGTTAATTGTTGCTCAAGTCACAGTCTGTTGCTTAAACAGGAGGGTCACAACTCTGATTATCTTAGAGCTGAGAGAGAAGGGGGAATTGAAGGAAAAGTTTCCTCAGTCACTTGGAGAAGCAGCAGCATTGGCTGAAGAGCTGCCAGTGGCTCAAGAAGGTCACATGATGCTCTCAGCCCCAGAGCCAGGACCCAGGCGCCCTGAGTGCACTGGCCTCCATAACCAAAGGCCAGTGGGCACCCCGCTCAGCTTTATGCCAAAAGCAAGCAGGAAAATAAGTCTGGTTTTGAAAGCTGCTTCTCTATATTTCAGACAGGACCTTTCACATGCTTGGGAGGGGGCCCAGGGAAGGAAGACATTTGGGAACCATTGTTAGCTGGAGAAAAAAACACTCACACTGTAAACATGTATAAACGCCTGGGTAACTTAGCTGCCCAAGATCCTGTCGAGAACTTTTACTCATTACTCTTGTTATTGTTACTATTGGAGACATTGCCTCCTACACATCCTTCCCTGCTCCTGGCGGGAGACATGTCTTGATCAAAAGCAAAGAGTATCCACGCTCCCCTTCCAGTTTTGAAGGATGGGGCTGGATGGGGGTGAGGGGGAAAGTCCACCATCAGAGCGGTTGTCCACCATTAGTAAGAAATGGGGATTTTCATAGGCATCAGACAAGCAAAAACATTTAGTCCAAACTGACTTCTGAAAAGGAGATTACAAGCCCCATGATTCAGAAAGCTATGAAGAGCAATTTAGGAAAATCTTTCAGAAAGGGGACACTGACAGCAAGCTTTCTATCAGACGCACAGAGACACGATACCATCACAGCCAGGGACAGAATGATCTCCACTAAGAATTTACACTAAAGAAGGCTTAATATAAATGAGGCAATCTGAAATGGGGCTGCATTTTTTTTCCCCATTAAATCAGGGAAAAATAAGTCCAAATTTATTTTGCCATCAGTGACCATCTGAGATCAAATGTGGGAGTCCATCCCTCAAGGTCCAGGTCCAAATGCCACTTCCTCCTGGAGGCCCTCCTGGATTTCCCAACAAAAAAAAATCATCCTTTCTTTGTGATCCCACAACACCTTCCTCTTACCTCTACTCATTTCCTCTGCTTTGTATGAGAGTTATTTGAACACATAACTTCTCCTTCCCTAAACTGTAAGTGCTTTAGAGCAGCGGTCCCCAACCTTTTTGGCACCAGGGACCAGTTTCATGGAAGACAATTTTTCCACGGACCGGGGAATGGGGGAGATGGTTCAGGCCGTAATGAGAGCTCTGGGGAGCAGCAGATGAAACTTCGCTCCCTCATCCACCACTCACCTCCTGCTGTGTTGCCCGGTTCCTAACAGGCCAAGGACTGGTACTGGTCCATGGCCCGGGGGTTGGGGACCCCTGCTTTAGAGAATGGAGGCCGTCTTAAGGACTTTCGAGTCACATGAAATTAAATCCCAACTCAGCTTGGTATGAGCTCTGAAAACTTAAGCCAGTCGTTAACCCATGTGAGAGTCTCCTCATCTGTAAAGGGACATCATAATATTACCGACCTCATTCTTCTTTTTCAACAAATGTGTATGTGCCGGACACAATTTTAGGTACTGAAGCCAAAACAGTGAACAAGGGGCAAAGGCTCTACCCACATGGAGGCTTCATTCTAGAGGAATTATTATGAGGAAGTAAGATAAGACATAGAGAACGCTTTGCCTGGAACATAATAAGCCCTAAATAAATGTTCACTTTAATGGCCTATTAAATCAAAAAATCAGTGAATGAGTGAAAGATTAAGAACCATGGACAAGTCTTTCAAGGTGAAAGCACAGCCTCTATTCTCTAAGTGCTTTGAAAATATTTATCCACTTCTGGGAGTCTATCCTAAGGAAATAACCTTTTTGGGAGGGACTTACTATTCACTTCCTAAAGACTGGAAATTGAAAAACATAAAGATTGTACTCTGAGATTTGAATGTAAAAAGCACGTCCAAAGCAAGGAAAGGAATATTGGTAACATAGTCGTCAACTGTAGAGAGAAATTAACTCTTTCACCCCGGAGTCCAGGGTCTTGGTGAGAAATAGCACACAGTATTTCTGATCTAGTTTTTTTCTGAGTTGAGCGCTGGAAGCAAGATGTTAGAAAATGCTCTTCCATCTCACATGCAAGAGAAAAGAAGTTGGGGCATTGTGATATTTGCTATGGCCTTCTGCCTCTCCCCTCCCACTCTCACTGGGGGACCCCTGTTTCCATCATCAAGACCATCTGTCCTCAAGGGTTCCCTCTTTCATTGAAGAAGTGGCGAGGGTTTGGCGAGCTGCCTTCCTTTGCTCCGACCCACCTCCTTTCCCGGTGCCAACTCCCACCTGGAGGAGACTTAAAGGATTTGTTTGTGTCAGGAGTGGCTCAGCCTACCTCTCAGTCTTCGGCCACCCTCCCGCTCCTCTTGGCTTCACCACCTAATTCCCAGCAGCTGGCTTTGTTGCCACAACAAATGGGAACTCTTTCTTAATGTGGCCCAGAAGTGTCTGTAGGCAGCCAGCCCTGGGACACCGCTGGCCACAGCTGGCTAAATGTGGCTTTAGAAACTTGTTTGTGCCCCAGTGTGACTAATACTTAACCTACCGGCTGGCTGACAAGAGACCTCTCTCCTACTCATCTGGCGCTTGGAACACAATCCATTGGCTTCCCAGCCCTTAGCAAACTCATTCACAGGAGAGGCAGGGGGACGGAGTTTGGGTGGGACTGGAAGATAGGGCCCCCAGAGGCCCTCTCAGCTGATTGGGAGCTTATGGGTGGTCTGAGTAAAAAGCAGGGAATCCATACGAAGGCCTTTAACATTCTCCTGTAGTTGAACATGTCTTTGCTCGCAAAATAACGTCATGTTTAATTACAGAAAGCTAGGTTCAAAACAGTCAAGAACTTAGAGTGATAGACAGCACAACACAAGCTGTGGGTTGAAAGAACTGGTAAATAAACAAATGAGTGAGTGAGCGCGTGAGTGAACAGACTGTTAAGGAAACATGGAGGAACAGGGGAGGCAAACAGCCCTGTATTCTAAGAATTTACCCAACGGGTACCCTCCGTACATGTCCAATGACTAATGAACAGATTAAATAAATTACGGTACATCCCTGTTATGGAATACACCACCATGTGACTGTTAAAAAAGTGAAACATATATATACATATGGATATGAAAGTATCTACCATCTACTTTGTGTGAAGAAGACAAAAGCTAGGAACAGAACAGCATGAATAGCACGCCACTATCTGTGTGCATATTTTTTTAAATATATGTCTGTAAATGCATAGACTATCTCTAGAAGGACACAGCATAAATAGTCACAGTGGTTGTGTGTGGAAGGAGAAAAAGGTGCCTGGGACCAGAGGTAGATGGAGACTTATCACTGTTGCCCCTTTCACATCTTTTGAATTTTACATATATTATCTATTCCAAAAAATTAGTACATTTTTATCAATAAAAAATAAAATTAAAAGCATAAGGTAAATTTATATCTATAGAAATAAGCGTATCAATCATATATTAAACATGAGAAAAGTCACACAAAATATATACAGTATGAAACCATTCATGTTTTTAAAAACACCCTGCGTGTGTGTGTATACACACATGTGTATACGTTAAGACACTTTAAAAAGTCGCGGGAAGGGAATGGAAAGGGGCTTTCACTTTTTATTCTGTATATTTGTATATTATTTAAAGGTTTTATAACTTATGATTGTTTAGTAATTAAAAATATAAATTTAAAAATGAAAAAAAAATGAAACAGCTCTACACATACCAATAGTTATCATCTCTAAGATAGAGTGCTAGTTAAAAAAGGGACAAAATCGTATGTATATTTTGCAACCATTTGTGGGAAATGTGCACATGAATGCACAGATTTATGTGGAATTGGCACAGTGGTTCCCCCCCCGGGAGGGAAAATGAGTGGCTAAGGCAGCAATCAATGGGGAAATTTCCTTCCATGGTGTACAATTTGAATATTTTGTAATCTTGTGCCATGTGTACATAGTTTCTAGTCAATTTTTGAATTTATTTTAATTTTTAAAATATACCTCTCCTTATTAGACTAGATTATGTCAACAATAAGACTAAAAGCCTAAAGGAACTTGGAGAATCAAGTGGTTTATTTCCCTCCACACATGTGCACACAATTCCCATTCTAGAACCTTGTGTTTGCTTGGCACCCGTGAAAACACCACCTCAAAAGACTGAAACACAACTCCTCTCCTGTGCTCTCGGCATTCACCATGCTTTTGACATCCAGCCTAGAGCCCCCACCCTGCATAAAACTATATGGAGTCAAGACTCAAATCAAACTACTGCAATATGTGCTCGAAGCAAATTATTCCAACGATTCAAGAATTATTCTATTTATTCAAGTGACTACTATGTGCAGAGACTGGCAATTCACACTCCCATTTGTCTCTTAAACGTGCCAGCATCACCAACCAAAAACCAAATGAATACAGTTGGATAGAATGTTGATTTTTAATTCTACCTTCTTCGAAGCATGGAGAGTGGGTAGAATGTATCTTCTGTCAAAATTCCCCTCCTCTGGACAAAGTCACAATTTCATTTCTAGTCACAGTTTGTCTAGATGTTTAATGAGTAGCTCTTAAAATAATTGCTTGAAAATTGGTCAAAGTTGTCCGGAGTCCCAGAAGAGGGTCCCTTCTGTTCCCACTGCGCCTACCCTGACCCAGGCCAGGGCCGGGGGCGGGGAATGGGGTGCAGTCAGCTGCCACTCAGCCTCTTCACTAGTCCCCTCCCAGCTCCTCCCTTCTCGCCCCACTGAGTGCCACTGACTAACAGGGTGATTCATGGTTCTCCACGAATACCTCACTCTCTACCCGCATCAGCATTACCACTGGAAGGTCTGCCCCTTTCTTACAGTCTGAAGCCTGCCAGCAAGGCCAGCCTAAGCCTCAGCACTTCCCTCTTTCTCCAGCCACCGTCCTGGACAACCCTCTTCTTCCTCACTAGAGTCCTTTTTTTTTTTTTTGCGGTACGCGGGCCCCTCACTGTTGTGGCCTCTCCCGTTGCAGAGCACAGGCTCCGGACGCGCAGGCTCAGCGGCCATGGCTCACGGGCCCAGCCGCTCCGCGGCACGTGGGATCTTCCCGGACCGGGGCACGAACCCGTGTCCCCTGCATCGGCAGGCGGACTCTCAACCACTGCGCCACCAGGAAAGCCCCGAGTCCTTCTTTTATACTGACTACAATTCATTGTGCACCTCCTGGGACACCTGATGCTCCGCTTACTGGGAGTTCCGTGACTTGTATTTGCTGGTAATAATTACAGTGAGCAGGACCTAGGGCTTGGGAGGCGGAAGAGAAGTGGGCTGAAAGGCCAGGAGTCGGGTTTCTGTGGTCCAGCCTCCAGAGAGGAGGGAACCAGGTCAGATGCACCAGGGCCTTTTCGCCACCTTCCTGCCCCTGGGGGAGAAATCTGGACGGGATAGGGTGGGAGAGGGCGGGCAGCCTAGCTCTTTGGGACACCTCAGGCCTGGTCAGGAGAGGGGTCTAAGAGCAGAAACTTTAGTGCTCCGCCCACATCCCACCCAGCCCTCCCTCCCCACCCCCACTTCAAGAAGCTGTCAGTCCTACAGCTTCGCCCTCAGGCTCTTCTCTGGAGGACCGCCCTCAGGTTACTGGAACCACTTTATCCAAAGGGCAGGGAGCAACACGGCCTGGGAATTCTCCCCCCAGGGCAGCCCTGCCCAGTGAAGGACAGGTACTGGGATAACTCTGAGGCATAACTCACTTTCCAGGATTCTTCCACAGAGTGGGGCGGAAGCCACACCCTGGGGCACTCCTCCTGAACGGAGCCCTGGCCCGGGGACCTTGGCTTCCCTACCTTGCTTTTCCTGCTCCCTTGCCTGTCTCCCCAGGGAGCAAGTCCTGATAAATCACAGGTGCGGGAGGCCTTCCTCTGGGGAGCTGGAACATGGTTTCGTTTGGTTTTGTAATTTCCTAAAATACCCAAGTTCTTTTGTGTTCTGGGAGTATTGGCAACACCGGGAGACATAAGATAACAGAATGGTGCTTTGATTTCTCCTGTCCTTAAATCTCATTGACTAAACTGGTGAGCAACCAAGGTCAAGGGCCAAGTATTAGACTTTATTCATAATTATTACCTCCACTTACTGGACCCTCCCTATGCAAGCACTGTGCCAGGAAGTCTAGGCCCACTCTCTCTCGCTCTCTCTTAATTCTTCAACACAACCCTCCATAATAGCATCCCCATTTCATAGATTAGGAAACTGAGACTCTGAGAAATGAGGTACTTGGCCCTAGGTGACAGAGCAGGGACCAGACCTGACTACTTCTGCCACGTGCCTGTTTAGCCCTGATTCTAGACTCTATGTCCGCCCCCCACCCCATGCCCACGCCAGGACCTCAAGATCAGACTTACTCATAATTCTTTACTGATTGCTCTGAATGGGAGAACCCTCAAAATAAGCAGATTGCAAAGTGAAATAACCAGTTTTACTAAAATCTACAGTAATATTGTTGGGGGTTGGGAGGGATTTTAAAAACAGTCTTAAGATCACAGATTTCCATCATCCCTCCCCCACTCCCCTGAAAAGGCCTGGGTGAAAAATAGGTCTGAGGTCCCCATGGTTGTTCTGATTTCAACTTTATAACTTGATAACTTCCACTTTTTCCCTAGTTATATGTGAGTTTCAACTTCTTTCTTCCCTCTGACCTCCCAAATAGGCCAGGTGAGAATTTTTATAGAAATGTTCTTTGTACACATATAAAAAGTAAGGGGGAAAAAGTGAACAATGAGCTTTTCTGGTTGTCAGGAAATGGTATCTACTTTATAAAACCAAACTCAAAACATATTGTGGGTCATAGGAAAGAGTGCCACACAGATGCATGTGAAATTCTTCTCAAAAGAGATTAAAAATTAGTCCCTTTGAGATTAACCTCCAAAATATACAAACTGCTCATACAACTCAACAACAACAAAAAAAACAAACAACCTGAAACAAACAATCGAAAAATGGACAGAAGACCTTAATAGACTTTTCTCCAAAGAAGACATACAGATGGCCAGTAGGCACATGAAAAGATGCTCAACATCACTAATTATTAGAGAAATGCAAATCAAAACTACAGTGAAGTATCACCTCACACCAGTCAGAATGGCCATCATTAAAAAGTCTACAAATAACAAATGCTGGAGAGGGTGTGGAGAAAAGGGAACCCTCTTGCACTGTTGGTGGGAATGTAAGCTGGTGCAGCCACTATAGAAAACAATATGGAGGTTCCTCAGAAAACTAAAAATAGAATTACCATATGATCCAGCAATCCCACTCCTAGGAATACAACCGAACAAAACTATAATTCAAAAAGATACATGCACCCTTATTTTCATAGCAGTGCTATTCACAATAGCCAAAACATGGAAACAACCTAAATGTCCATTGACAGATGAATGGATAAAGAAGATGTGATACATATATACAATGGAATACTACTCAGCCATAACAAAGAACAAAGTAATGCCATTTGCAGCAACAGGGATGCAACTAGAGGTTATCATACTAAGTGAAATAAGTCAGAACGAGAAAGACAAATACCATATGATATCACTTATATGTGGAATCTAATATATGGCACAAATGAACCTATCTACAAAACAAAATAGACTCATAGACATGGAGAACAGACCTGTGGTTGCCAAGGGGGAGCGGGGGAGGGAGAGGGATGGACTGGGAGGTTGAGGTTGGTAGATGCAAGCTGTTACATTTAGAATGGATAAACAAGGTCCTACTGTATAGCACAGGGAACTATATTCAATATCCTGTGATAAACCATAATGGAAAAGAATATAAAAAAAGAACGTCTATATGTGTATAACTGAGTCACAGAGACTGCCACAACATGGTAAATCAATTATACTTCAATTTTAAAAAATTGAAGGGAGATCAGCTCGGTGCTTTGTGACCGCCTGGAGGGGTGGGATAGGGAGGGTGGGAGGGAGGGAGACGCAAAAAAAAAGAAAAAAAGAAAGAATAAATAAATTTAAAAATTAGTCCTTTTGTTTGCTTCATTAATTGGAAAGTAGTTCCATGTGCTAGCTTACTAGGTGGTTATTAACATATTTTAACAGCAACACAGCACCATTATGGAAAATACTGAACACTGCTTATCTAAAAGAAAAATGAAAAGAAAGCTCCATTGTATTTATTAAGCTTGCTGCCCCTCTTATATATCTTTGTTTTTGGCTTAAATTGTAAGCATATGGAATAGGACCTGCAACCTTCTCTTCCCTGGGCAGCGGGGTCAGTGGAGGGGTCGGGGCAGGGAGGCGTGTCTAGGAAGCAGCAGTGAGAGTGAAGGGAAACCACAGAGGTGGTACCAGGCCCAGTGGCCAAGCCAGAGGCAGGAAGAGAAAAATGGGGGACCACAGAGGCCACCAACGAAGGAGGCATTGGGAGTAGTGGGGAGATTGATGACATATGGGGGTCTGAGGAAGTAAATATATTAAGGACCATGGGAGCCTGTTTCTCATCATCAGAAAAGGAATTTATGAATACTGAAAAGGAGAAGGCTAAAAAGAAAATGGAAGTGTTAGATTAGAATTAGATGTATCAGTGTACACTCATTTTATATGCATACAGGAATATTGATGTGTATGTGTGTACATGTCTGTGTATGAACCAGATTCCATTCTTCTCTAAAAAGAACAGTCCTTTAGAGAAGTGGCTGATTCCTAGCCTGAGGCAATGAGCCTGGAACATGTGGTGCCACAAAGTAAGGAAAAGCCAAAAGAATGATGGGGCATTACGGTGCCAGTTTGAAGAGGTTCCCACTGGTCAAACATGTAGCTCTTTGAGCATCAAAAATAAATAATGATAATAACAGATAGCCCTACAACAGAATACTACTCAGCAATAAAAAAGGATGAAATCTTGCCATTTGCAACAACATGGATGGATCTTGAGGGCATTATGCTAAATGAAATGTCAGACAGAGTAAGACAAATGCCACACGATTTCACTTACATGTGGACTCCAAAAAACAAAACAACAAACAAATAAAACAAAACCCAGACTCATAGATACAGAGAACGGATTGGTGGTCACCAGAGGGGAGGGGTGTTGGGGTGGAGGGGTGGAGAAATGGGTAAAAGGGATCAAGAGGTACAAACTTCCAGTTATGAAATAAATAAGTCACGGGGATGTAATGTACAGCATGGGGAATACACTTGATAATATTGCATTAACCTTATGTGGTGACAGATGGTAACCAGACTTATTGTGGTGACCATTTTGCAATGTATACAAATGTTGAATCACTGTGTTGTACACATGAAACTAACATAATATTGTATGTCAATTACACTTCAATAAAAAAACCACCCCATTAAATCATAGGAATTTATGCATTCATTCATATATATGTGGATATTGTATATCACATATATTATATATGTGAATATTTTATATATATGTATATATATACATAAATATATAACAAGCAAATAAATGGAGAAGGGAAAGCTCTGCTTACAATGGAATGTCAGTAGAAGGCAGAAGGAATGATAAAAATAGAAAACCATTATTTGACAACCATCATAGAGGTGGTGAGAAACATAGACAACCATCACAGATGGTGAGAAACATCTCCCACGGTGACATAGCTGACAACTGCTCAGTGCACGGCATCATTTCTACAGGATTCCTGCCAAGAATACACGGCCTGAGTCTGGACAGGAGGAGGTATCAGACAGACCCAGGGGTGGCCCACCCTACAGAACAAGAGGCCAGTCCTCATTCCACTCAAGGTCCTGAAAGAGAGGGTAAGACCAAAGAGCCATTCCAGATCAAAAGACACTGGAGACACTTGACCACTAAACGCAACACAGGACCCTGAATTGTCTGCAGGACAAGAAAGAAAGAAGTGACATCATTGGGACAGTTGGCAAAATGAGAATGGGGTCTGTGGACGAAATGATAACACATGACAGTGACTTGGATGGCTGTATGCTGGTTGTGTAGGGGTGTCCGTGCTTTGGGGCAATACACACTGGAATAATGAGGGGTGATGGAGCAGCACGACTGCAAGTTATTCTTAAGTGGCTCAGAAAAAGACTTCGTATTATTTATCTATGTATATTATGTGTAATTAAACTACATATAATGGAGAGACAGAAGGCAAGAGAAAGGGCTTGCACATATGAAATATTAATAACTGGGGAATCTGGGTGAAAAAGATACCAAGTCTCTTTGTACTGTTCTTACAACTTCTATAAGTTTAAAATTATTTTAAAATAAATTATTTTTAAAATATAGGATCTAGGCAGGACTTGAGGTGACCAAGAGAGGAATTGGAATGAAGAAAAAAAAAAAAATGAAATGGGAGGTGAAGAGAAGAAAGCAATAAAGCCATATATGACCTTCTCCCCCTTGTCCCTTTTAAAATAAATGATTTGTCCACAAATAATAAATGCTGGAGAGGGTGTGGAGAAAAGGAACCTTCCTACATTGTTGGTGGGAATGTAAATTGGTGTAGCCACTATGGAGAACAGTAGGGAGGTTCCTGAAAAAACTGAAAATAGAGTTGCCATATGATCCAGCAATTCCATTCCTGGGCATATATTCAGAGAAAACTATAATTCAAAATGATACGTGCACCCCCAATGTTCACAGCAGCACTATTTACAATAGCCAAGACATGGAAGCAGCCTAAGTGTCCATCAACAGATGAATGGATAAAGAAGACGTGGTACATATATACAATGGAATACAACTCAGCCATAAAAAAATATGAAATTTACAGCAACATGGATGGACCTAGAGATTATCATACTAAGTGAAGTAAGTCAGGCATAGAAAGACAACTATTATATGATATCACTTACATGTGGAATCTAAAAAATAGTACAAATGAAAGAAGTGACATCATATTTACAAAACAGAAACAGACTCACATACATAAAAAACAAACTTATGTTACCAAAGGGGAAGGGGGGCGGGGTGGGAAGAGAGATAAATTGGGAGTATGGGATTAACAGATGCACACTACCACATATAAAATAGAGAAACAGCAAGGGTTTACTGGATAGCACAGGGAACTATATTCACTATCTTGTAATAAACTACCATGGAAAAGAATTTTTTAAAAAGGAAAATAGATATAAATTCCAAATCACTTTACCATACACCTGAAACTAACACAATATTATAAATCAACTGTATTTCAATTTTTTAAAAATTTCCTAAAAGCCAAATGGAAAAGATAAAATAAAATAAATGGTTTGGAAAATACCTGAAATATAATTCCAACGGGCTCCCTTGCATGCCAAACCCAATTCTATGTATTAATATAGTGAAGTACAACAAGCGGGAGCTTTGTTGTCAGACGGACCTGGATGCAGACGCTGCTGCAGCACTTACAGCTCTGCTCCTGGGCACATTATCTACCTTCTGAGCCTCAATCTTCTCATGTGTATAATGGGGATGATCACATCTGTCTCACAGGTTGCTATGCAGATTGCGGGGAATCAGACCACATGGGGTCAGTTGTTGAAGCAAAGTTCTCACTGAGGACTCACTATTATTTTGGATTTACACCACGCATCATTGAGGTTTGGATTCCCGGAAGCTTAACTTTCATCCGAGTTTGTCGCTTAAGAGTTTGTGTTTAAAGGACAGTTTGCTTTATTAGGCAATCCAAAGAACTGTTGCAATTAGGGATCAGGATTGTTATATGCAGAAGTTGGGATAAAAGGAACTTGAGGCACATTTATGATTCTGACACCTGGTGAGACGCCCACTGTTTAAACAAATTCTAACTTGCTGAATGTTATTTATCTACCCTGTGCTTGGCAGGATGTGTGCAGCAAAATTACCTCCATCCCCTTCTGAAACAAGTACCCGTCAGTCACACTCCTTCTTCTACGCCCTGAAATGTATGACATCTCAAATAGAACGTCTGTTTCTGACATTTGCTGGCCTTGTGGTAGGGTTTCTGTATTGACCAATATCGACTCATCAGTTTTCTTTCACTGTGAGCCCCTCAAACTCCATCTTTGTAACCCACGGAGGTAGCCAGCGGTGGGTCCAGAATTTCTATACAGGAGAGCATGAGGTTAAAAGGAGAAAATTCAGGAATGTGTCTTGAAGAAGTGTTTTTTATAGCAAGCATATCTTTGAGGCAAGTTTAATAAAAATAGCAATGTTCCTTTAGAATTATATACAGAATTCAAAAATAACATTGTCCAGATCCAAAGATATTATGAGGATGACTATTTTCATTGCTGGGTAACTTTAGCAGGGACTGATGGAGACAATGACGGTGGCAAATCCACCTTTGGTGGCTCAGCCACTGGCACATAGTCGACTCTCATGCCAGCAGAGCCCTGTCTCGCCAGCTGAACTGTAGAGACTTTTAGATTCAGCTCCCAACCAATGACCAGGCAGAGTCAGTCACTCTGCCTTCACTGTGCTATTAGGTGTTTCTCTGTCTATCCTGAGAGTCTTACACTCACAAGCAGTAGAGAAAGCCAGCACACGTGAGAAATAAAGGCAAATACAGCCCAAAGAAGGTATGTAACTAATCACAGCTGTGTAGCCCCGGTGGTGAGGGACTGTAGGAGTGACTGCAGGGATGGGCCGGCTGGGGTTAATGGGGAAGAAGCCTGGGGAGGGGACAAGGTCAGCAGACCCGGTGCTCATTGCTTGCTGCTAATTGAAAACAACAAGAAAGGTAAATGTTATTTCAGATCCTCTTGCCAAGGTAGATGGTTAAAGTGGTCATGGGGAACCCGCTCAATATTTTTAAATCGATGACACCTCCCCAAACAGTCTAAATGATTGAGCCACCCCCAGATTCCCAGGTTCTGCCCTTCATTCTTTCCAGGGACTGCTAATAGCCTTGACTTGCCTGTCTCTCTGACAATCTTTCCTGCAAGAATGGAAGCACAAAAGGCAGCCTTTTGGAGGCTTTGGCAAGTGGGCCCAAAGGCAGGGCCAGCTCAGAGGGCCTCCCTGCATCCACGGCTCTGGACGCCTTTGAGTCCATGGCCAGACTTCTTGAAAGAACAAAAAAGTTTGAAGCTCAGAACATTCTCTCCTATCCACAGAAGCCATCCTGTAGATATGAAACATGTAACTTAACTGATCATTAATCACCAGGAACAGGTTTTGTGGGCAGTACAAACACCCACCTGCCATTAACTTGGATGGCAGATGTCGGTAGGTGAGAGAACGCTGGGCTCTGAGTACTAGGAATGCGTTTCTCCAGGACTGGAGGACGGTGAGGTGAAAAGAGAGATTTAGGCGATGCAAGCTCTTTCTCTCCTTTCTTTCTTCCTTGGATTTTTCTCTATCTTGGGTAAAGTTCGGTTTTTAGAAGATCAAGCCAGGTTGTAAACACAGTCTTTAAAACCTTTGCACTGCTTTACTGCAGAATTTATGATTTGTTTACATTTGAGGCGAGGAGAGGTAATCCTGAGGCCTTCGGGAGACTACTCAAAAGAAAAAAGGGAATGCAGGACACACGAATAAAAATACTTCCTTGTTCCATCCATGATTTGTAGGTGCAGAATTCTCCCAGAGAGAAAGGTCATGCCCTAAGGAAACTGACCCAACCAGCCCTTTGTAACCATTAGAATAAGCCCCTGAGTTCTTAACAGAAACTTCCAGAAAGCCACAGATTTCAGGATTTGGAAAGCGCACGTGAGAAAAAATGAGACAGGTGCCTCCAGTGTTCTCTTCTGGGAACTAAAGGACCATCACCAGCTTGGCCTGGGATCTTCCCTAAGTGGAAACGCAGTGCAGTCGAGTCCAGGGCCACAGAGCAGACACTTGGAACAAGAACCTCCCAAACAGAAACCCAGGCATGAAGTAGCCTTTTGGTGAGGATTTTGCAAAAGTCAGAAGCCAAAGAGAGTGACTTAGCAGGAATCAAATAATCCAATTTATGTTTTTCAACATAAATCAAAGATTTAAATTCCTCCCTCAGAGTTACACAAGGATTTGTCATCTCAGTAACAGAAGCTTTAATATAAGTGAACAGACAAAGGAGAGGAATGAAAAGATCTGGGCTCTAGTGAGAGCTTGTACCTACTACCTACTCATACCTACTGGTTATGTGACCTCCAGCAAATGACATACTCAGCCCCAAGCCTCACCAGCAATATGGGAACACTAGCACCTGCCACTCAAAGGTACAATGAGGATAAGAGGGCATGTGAAAGTACGGGAAAATGTTAATCCTATAAAATGCAAAATATAATAATGGTGATAATGGCTATGATAAATACTTTTGAAATAAACTATCAGCCCCTACTCTAGAACGAACGGGTTTTAGAAAAAGAGAAATGTTCCTCTTTTCTTAACAAGCCACCCAGGAGGACAGCTGCAGCTTCTGCTGGTCAGCCTCACCTGTATGAGTTCCCAGCTCAAGGTGAGTCTGAGACTTCTTTCTTCAGAGGGAGTGTTGAGGTCACGGCTGGGAGTGGGCATTGCCGTGAATCACTGGTGTCAGTCAGGAAAACTGGGTTCCATTCCTGGGTCATCACTATCTCTGAAATTTCAGAGAAGTTATTTGATCGCTTTGGATCTCCAGTGTTTAGGTCCGAGATAAACCATAGGTTTCCTAAGTCTTTTCCAGTTCTAAATTCCTATGACTCTCTATCAGGTAAAAATAATAAATAGTTAACTTCAGGATATGTTTTTTTTTCAGTATAAGTCCCGTGTTAAGTAACAGAAGGGATGAAGCTAAGATGGATTGTGAATTGACATCAAGCAAGAATTAACTTGGATTTTGTTGAAAAGATGTTTTTAGTTACTGTACAACTCATATCTACACTAGGCTTGTCAGCCATTCTTACTGTTTGAAAGACAAGATTAAAAATCTTTAATCATTGATTTAAGGAATTTCAGTAATACTGTTTGGCTTTTTCCCAAGCATCGTCAATGTTTAAGAGAGAATGTGTCGATATTTGGGTTAAACAAAAGCAAGATGCAAGAACATATGCACCCTGTTGGTTACTGAGATAGTCCCCATTTCAGAAACGAGGTAGATTTTGTGGCCAGCATAAAGCTGCCCTGGTGTCAAGCTGGAAGAAATAGAGCAGGAAACAATTTGAATTCATGCAGATTCCATACTCTTTAAGGCTTCTTTGAACCAAAATATGTTACCTAAAGTACATTGGATTACGTCACATAAGTATGGAGGGAGCCGGTTATTTAGAGGTTTAGATTGTACCATGTAATTCCACAACATAAAGAAGATAATGTGAGTGAGAAACTGTCAACAATAAAGCTATGTAATAACAGAGCACTCTCGGGACTTTCCTGGTGGCGCAGTGGTTAAGAATCCGCCTGCCAATGCAGGGGACTTGGGTTCGAGCCCTGGTTTGGGAAGATACCACAACCCGCGGAACAGCTAAGCCCGTGCGCCACAACTACTGACCCTGTGCTCTAGAGCCCACAGGCTGCAACTACTGAGCCCACATGTCACAACTACTGAAGCCCATGCACCTAGGGCCCACGCTCCGCAACAAGAGAAGCCACCGCAATGAGGAGCCCGTGCACTGCAACAAAGAGTAGCCCCCTCTCGCAGCAACTAGAGAAAGCCTGCGCACAGCAACAAAGACCCAACGCAGCAAAAAATAAATAAATAAGAAACAGAGCCTACATTTAGAAACAGCAAATGGGGCTTCCCTGGTGACACAGTGGTTGAGAGTCCGCCTGCCGATGCAGGGGACACGGGTTCGTGCCCCGGTCTGGGAAGATCCCACATGCCGCGGAGTGGCTAGGCCCGTGAGCCATGGCTGCTGAGCCTGTGCGTCCGGAGCCTGTGCTCCGCAACGGGAGAGGCCACAACAGTGAGAGGCCCGTGTACCACAAAAACAACAAAACAAAACAAAAAACTTCTCTCTTAGAACTAATTTTGCTGCATCCCATAGGTTTTACGTTGTCATGTTTTCATTGTCATTTGTTTCTAGGTATTTTTTGATTTCCTCTTTGATTTCTTCAGTGATCTATTGGTTATTTAGTAGTGTATTGTTTAGCCTCCATGTGTTCGTATTTTTTCCTGTAATTGATATCAAGCCTCATAGCGTTGTGGTCAGAAAAGATACTTGATACAATTTCAATTTTCTTAAATTTACCAAGGCTTGGTTTGTGACCCAAGATATGATCTATCCTGGAGGATGTTCCATGAGCACTTGAGAAGAAAGTGTATTCTGTTGGTTTTGGATGGAATGTCCTATAAATATCAATTAAGTCTATCTTGTTTAATGTGTCATTTAAAGCTTGTGTTTCCTTATTTATTTTCATTTTGGATGATCTGTCCATTGGTGAAAGTGGGGTGTTAAAGTCCCCTACTATGACTGTCGATTTCCCCTTTTATGGCTATTAGCATTTGCCTTATGTATTGAGGTGCTCCTATGTTTGGTGCATAAATATTTACAACTGTTATATCTCCTTCTTGGATTCATCCCTTGATCATTATGTAGTGTCCTCATTTGTCTCTTGTAATAGCCTTTATTTTTAAGTCTATTTTGTCTGATATGAGAATTGCTACTTCAGCTTTTTCTTTGATTTCCATTTGCATGGAATATCTTTTTCCATCCCCTCACTTTCAGTCTGCATGTGTCCCTAGGTCTGAAGTGGGTCTCTTGTAGACAGCATATACATGGGTCTTGTTTTTGTATCCATTCAGCTAGTCTATATCTTTTGGTTGGAGCATTTAATCCATTTACATTTAAGGTAATTATTGATATGTATGTTCCTATTACCATTTTCTTAATTGTTTCGTGTTTGTTTTTGTAGGTCTTTTCCTTCTTTTGTGTTTCCTGCCTACAGAAGTTCCTTTAGCATTTGTTGTAAAGCTGTTTGATGGTGGTGAATTCTCTTAACTTTTACTTGTCTGTAATGGTTTTAATTTCTCTGTCGAATCTGAATGAGATCCTTGCTGGGTAGAGTAATCTTGGTTGTAGGTTTTTCCCTTTCATCACTTTAAATATGTCCTGCCACTCCCTTCTGGCCTGCAGAGCCTCTGCTGAAAGATCAGCTGTTAATCTTATGGGGGTCCAAGTCCTCTCTTCAACTCCATCCTATGCCTGGACTCCCCTATCCTGCATCTAGAACTTCTCCCATGCTGTAAGGGCTCCTGAAGGCTGCTTTTTCCTGCTGACTCCCTGGGAGTCAAGGACATTTTCAGGCACCCTACGTGAAAATGAATTTCATAGAATTCGCCACCACCCGTCACCCTACTAACTGCATGTACAATAAAGGAAATACTTTATTTAACATAGATATGTGTTAATGTCTACACTATGTTTATCTATATCTCCATTGTCCCAATGATCATGAAATTCTAAATGGCAAGGATGTTGTCAGATTCACTGAAACTGAACAACAGGGAAAAACCACAAATAGCGAATAGGGTTTTCACTGTTCCTTCTCCTTTGCTCTGTGCTTGCTGCTTCTCCGACTTCTACTTCCTAGAGCACCACCAACCCCAGGTCATCTGCTTCCTCTCCCTACCTTCCCATTTCAAAATAAATCTGTCCTTTGCCCCAACACCTTAAAACTCTGCTCTCTGCTATATTTTCAAATAAGCTACATTATAATGAGCATACCTTACTATATTGTCCTGTGCAGCTAACATACAAGCAGGACAAATGATGGGAATTTGAGGTAACATAACACGGAGAGATATTTTGACCCTAGGAGCCTCCGGAGAGCCATCGAGTGGGTATTCACATGGTTTAAGCATTAAAAGCCAGCCTTAGAAAAGCCACCCCACAAAAAGCAGAGCTTTAATAGGTGGCATTTGTAACAGGGCGAGAACAACAAGAATCACTTCCTATACATACTTCTTTTACTGTTTACAGAGCACTTTCACATAAATTGTCTTATTTTGATAATGATGATACTGACACATGTACTTGTGTGAAACTAAAAGCTTACACCCAAGTGTCTCTTTAAACACGCCACTCATCATGTTATCACACAGGACAATGGAGCCATTTGTATTTTTGAAGGCGATTTTTATGAACTTAGGGAAACAACTATTTTTGTTTGTAGGTTCACTCTTCTACTTCCTCCAGGTAGGCAGGAAGGGACTTGAAGCCATTTTCATCTTCTTTTCTATTACATATCTCTGTAGTGTGACCATCTCCACACCTTGGAATATTCGTGGGCGGGAGGGAGAACCTATGCCTTCCTGCTAAAAAACCTAATAGCAAGGCAAGCAACATGTCAGGAAGCAGTGTTCTTCAGCCAAGGAAGCATTTACGACTTCTTGACCCTTAAATACGTAAAGGGAGATATCCTTCCTCATCCTCTCCCCCACATCCCCACCACCCTATCCACGGTGGGATGAGACAGGAGACTTCAGGGAGTGGGTGGAAGCTGGGGACCCCAGGAAATTGGGGGATGGATTTCCCAGGGCATCACCAGCATGTTAGACCCAACCCAAGACATGAGTTTCCAGCCAGGACCTCTGCACCTTCACACAAACGTAAACACCACAGGGGTGTGCCTGCTGAACCTCCAGGTGGTGGAACAATTCTTGCTTCTACCCAAACACACATTCACAACTCCCCGGATTCCAATTAGGAGTAGGAGGCAGAGAGTGGAAAGGCAGGTCAACCAGATACTTCAAGGTGAAACATCCCAGGTGTGAGGCCAGAGGCCAGGTGGCTCTGCATGAAAGAAAGGTGGCAGTTTTTGTTTATCTAGAAAATGCAGGAGGGGAGGCCTGGCACACTCAGATACCCATGGCTCTATTCTCTTCATCCAAACTGAAAGTTGAGCACCACAGGTCACTGGGAGAAGAAGAGATGTCACAGCATCTTAGGATATAACAAAGTCTAGCTGCCGCTTTCCAAAAATCTTACTCTTCGAAAAATACCCAGGTAGATATAAAGCCTAGTCAAGTTAGGTTTTATAGGAGAAGCACTAAAGCAAATGCAAGAGTATTGCACACTTCACTTTTTAGTGTCTCTAAAACTCTGTTCCACAGAATACCTGGGTTTCCATAGTCAGACTCGACGGGGAAATGCTACATATGATTCCCTGCTCATGAAAATTCCTAATGCCTGAGGGCATATGCAATGCTTTCTAGATGGATGGATGGACGGATGGATGGACAGATGGATAGATGGCTAAATAAAAATCTTTATATCAAAAAGAAAAGAGATAACAATTGTTGGTGAGGATGTGGAGAAAAGGGAACCCCTGTACACTGTTGGTAAGAATGTAAATTGGTGCAGTGAAAACGGTATGGAGGCTCCTGAAGAAATTTAAAATAGAACTACCATATGACCTGGCAATAATTCCACTTCTGAGTATTTATTGGAAGGAAGTGAAATCACCATCTCAAAAGGTATCTGCACCCCTATGTTCATTGCAACATTATTTACAATAAAGAAAATGTGACATATATGAGATGGAATATTACTCAGCCATAAAAAGGGAAAATCCTGTCATTTGTGACTACACAGATGAACCTTGAGGGCATTATGCTAAGTGAAAAAAGACAGAGAAAGACAAAAACTGTATGATCTCATTTATATGTGGTATCTAAAAAAAACACACTCTGAGGGAAATAGGGAGAGGTGGGTAAAAGGGTACAAAAAAGTTGAATAAAATCTGAGGGTCTGGGCTTCCCTGGTGGCGCAGTGGTTAAGAATCTGCCTGCCGATGCAGGAGACACGGGTTCGAGCCCTGGTCCGGGAAGGTCCCACATGCAAGTGGAGCCCTTGCTTAGTTAATTATAATAAATTTTAAAAACTTAGAAACCACACTTATAGAAAGGAAGAACAGATTGTTGGTTGCCAGGGGCAGGGGATAGAGATGGAGGAAATGGGTGAAGATGGTCAAAGGGTACAAACTTCCAGTTATAAGATGAATAGGTCCTGGGGATGCAATGTACAGCACGGTGATTAGAGTTAACAATACTGTGTTGTATACTTAAAAGTTGCTAAGAGAGTAGATTTTAAAAGTTCTCAACATAAAAAAAAATATTGTAACTACGTAAGGTGATGGATATGTTAACCAACCTTATTGTGGCAATCATTTTAGGGTATACACACATATAAAATCAGTACATTGTACACCTTAAAATGCACAATGTTATATGTCAATTATATCTCAGTAAAGCTAGAAAAAATTAAACTAAAAACTCTAGCCCCTAGGTGATTGCATCTGGTGATTGCATCTGGGTGTGCCCACCTGGACCCTTTAGTTTGCCAATAGTTCACTTTCTGAGCTCTAAGAAACTGCTAGAACAGCCACCTTGGAGACAGCTGATGCTCTTTGATGTTTAACAGTCTGCCAACCTAGGATCTCTCACGTATATTAAAAAGCTTGTGTCTGTTTGACACCTGTAAACTAAACAGGTCCAGAAGAGTTAAATAACAAAGTTAACACTGGGGATAAAAGGCATTTGCCTGAAAAGTTACATTTTAGAAACTTCTTGCAATAAACCCTCTCTGAGGGAGACAAGATCCTTTTAAAAGGCAGAATTCCAGTGACCACTACAATTTCTAGCACATACTCAGAACATGTTTGTTGAAGGGATACATGGAAGAATAAATGCATTTCAAACCATCTCTCTGAGACTGAATTTGCAGACGCATGTGCCAAGCATCAGATCAGTCACTTTTCCAGCTGCTCTCATACTCACCAGCTACGGGATGATGGTGCCACCAGCAACTTGAAGAAATAATCTGAGAGACAGGCGTTTTGGCTTCCCATTTTTATGAAAGTCTGCTTGTTCCCACAACCTTATGATTTTCAGAAACTGACCTTCTAAACTTCTGGCCTGGTCAATTTCAAGGAATGCAGTAAAATCACTGAGTTCCACTCCAGGCTTAATCCAGATGCCCTGGAAGACCGGAGTCATGAACCTCTGATCGTGCAACATAGATCTTCTAAACGGTTCTCTCTGCCACTGACTTGCTAACCTTTCAGACAAATAATATCCGCAAAATGGATCTGAACCCAGGTTCAAAAAGTGATTGAGCAAAAGAAGCCAGTGAAATGAAGAAAAACAAAGTGGAGAGATGACACGACGTAAACGTCAGGCTCAGCCTCTCAGTGGCTCACAGAACTTCCAGACAACGGTCACCCAGCTCTCTGTGCAGGGCCCGGTCACCCTGCTGGCGCCTGCGCTGTACTATGCTCGGAAAGGCAGGCAGAGGAGGGGCCAAGACCCTCACTCTGGATGCTGCACATACAACACCCACACCCCTCCCTCCCCCGGTCCACTCGCCACTTAAAATAACCTGTTCTGCACACCACTGTGAATGTACTTAATGCCGCAGATCCATATGCTAAAAAATGGTTAAGATGGTAAATTTTATGTTACGTATATGTTACCACAGTTTTTTAAAATGAAAAAAGAAATGTACTCATTACCAGTGGAAGAGCAAACCTAGCATTGATAATATGTGTGAGGACAAGTTAGCCTTTATAATAGCAATAATAGTTAACATTTATTGACTAGGGGACTAACTTAAACACAATCCATCCACCTAATAACCATATGTGGTAGAGACTAATATTACTGCCTTTTCATAAATGAGGAAGCTGAGGCACAGAGAGGTGAAGTCACTTGCCCAAAGTCACACAGTAGTGATATTGGATGTACCAAGAGACCCTAAGGACAAGATGAGCAATTTATGTAATTCAATTAAAATGCAATTTAAACACTTATGCTTCTCTATTAGCAGAGGGCAAAAATGTTCACTTCTGATAGGGCCACAATTTACTGGAGATCAAATCAGCATTATCACGGCAGCTCTGCAGCATTTCTGGAGCAGTTACAGCATTCCAGAAACACCTTAGAAATGACAACTCTCCTTCAACCCACACGTCAGAACATTTCTGTTTAAATGCCTCATGTGGGCTTCACATGGTGTCTAATGGGTTCTTCAGCTGACCGGGCTTTCCTTTCCTCCCCTCTTCCAATTCTGTTTCCTGAAAATACCCGAGGCTGTCATTTCTGGGCCTCCTGTATTGACCATTTCACCAATACAAAGTCCAATGGGGTCTCTGGTATTTTAACAACACAAGAATGATACCCATGAGACAGAGAGAAAGACTGTAAAAAGAGACAGTGGGAGCAAATCACGGAATACTCACAAAGACAAAAAAGGATGAGATTACACTAGAAGTTACCATCACTTTCCATGTCAGAGAGACAGCACACTAGACAAATACATAACACTGCGTTCAAACTCTGACTTAACAACTGAGCGCCTGAATCCCTTACCTTCTTCTGCCTCACCGTCCACTTCTATAAGTGGAAACAGACCTATATCTACTTCACAAGTTGTTATAAGAATAAAGAGAAAATGTATATTAAAATGCTTGTTGAGCTATAGAACAATATGTAAATAGAAGTATAGGTACCCCTCCTATGCAAGTTATATAAACATAACAGCAAATTCATAACCACCAACACATTTCAAATACGAAAACAGATTCTGCATTAGAAAGAACCCTTTTGTAGAAGCATCCTCCCCAGCTAAGTTGTTGTAAAACCTGAAGTGAAGGGCCCTTACCAGATAGGGTTTTGATCTCTCTCCTACTTGACGTAATTTCTGTTCAACTCATGAAAGACCTTAGCTAAAATGATCCAGGAAGGTTAAGTATATATCACTAATATCTTAGGATAAAGTCAAAAAGGATAACAGAGAATGGATGTCAACAGAGGATGGATGGTCCCGCTGGCTTGATCCAACAAGGGATTTTTATACCTGAAAAAATCCTCTCTCAAGTTCACCCTCCATTCTGAAACTTCGAGTATTAAAATATAGAAACTGTCAAGGAGTTCCGGTCCCACTGTTCAACGTCATTGAAGGATTATCCCAAAGCTATTTGCTTGTCATTCCCCTGAATTCAACTTGGAGGGACTCAGCATGCTCCATGGAACTATATCTGAGTGGCCAGCACCCCATCCAAGCACCTTCTCGAGTGGCAATATCCCCCAGAAGCAGAAGCCCCAGACATCGCGTTTTCTGAAAACACAGATGACAGCTCAGAACTGCCCCCTTCCTGTGAAGCCTCTTCTCTTAATGGTCCTCCCAGGAAGCCCCGTTCATTTCTAACACAGGTCCAACCTCCCTGAACATTTCTGCACATCTTCCGATTACTGACACCTTATAACGACAACATTCCCCGTTGGCCAGGTGCCAGCAGGGCTCTCTGTTCTCCATGGTGCATGTAGAGGCAAGGCCCTTGCCTTGAGGGCTCGTGATGTAAGTGGGATAAGAAATAATATTGAGCTAAGACATCAGATCCAGAGACTGATACAATTCAAATGTATGTAGTTCCCCTACCCTCTCCATCCCTCCGAGAACAGATCTTCAGAAAGGAGCCAGGAGCAAAAAGATGGATCGGTCAGACGAGACCCTTCCAGGGATGGGGAGACGGATGTTTGCGAGGAGTCCAAGAGGCAGATTTGGGTCGAGGAATGACAACGAGAGAGGGAGTAGGAGAGAATGAAGGCAGAAGCGTAAGTAGGAACCTAGGACAGATATTTTAAAGCGACTGAAAAAGCACTTCAAAGAGCAGCCTCGTGAGACGGTTTGAAAGCACTGAGCATCTCCCTCCAGTGTGGACAGAAGCAGAAGAGTGGCGCCATCTGCCCAGCTGCCTTGTTTTCAGTTGTCACTGCCGGTATTTCCTTAAGAAAGAAGACAAAGAATCTACACACCAAAATGTTGCTGACCAGCTCAGTAACAGAAAATCTAGAAAGAATCAAAATGTTCATCAAAGGAATTGGCTAGTACATTCAAAATGTCAACGTGATAAATACGGCGCATACACTGAAAATTATCATGATTAAGGCAACGCATATGTATGATATCATATTAAGAGAGAAAAGTACAGTACTGAATGGTTATGTTACAGTGAGGCTCTCACAATACCAAATGCCCCGTGTGGGCAAAGACTAACTGCTACAGTCACATTAGGATGGGAGTGTTATGAATTTTTTCATTTTTTCCAAACTTTCTTAGCATTCTTTTGACATCCATCTTTTCAGTTTTAAAAGTCTTGAATACTATGGTGGTTTCATTAGTGGAGGCATCCTTCCATTGTTAATCCAAGTAGCTCAGAAGGGAAGAGAACAGGAGGAGTCGGTCTTCTTTTTAAACACTCACCTATAACCTCCACTGCTGTAATTCGGTAGAGGGGTGCTAATTAGTAATTTCTCACATTTGCTAATGAATAAGCCACCTCCGGTAAAACTGGTCCGAGGTGTGGAACACAGGTCACCGGGGGGCCCAGCTGAGTTACTGGCTTGGAATGGAAGCTGTAAATTCGAAGACGCTAAACAGCCACCTGGACCATTTGCCTCAAATCCAGATAATCGGGCTTCCCCGAGGGCCTCGTGGTTTCACCCAGTTTCCTCTCTGTTCAGATGAGACCTTAGCTTGGCATCCCTGAGCCCCGCCTAAACATTTCACTCAGCCTTGTTTTCCCGGGTAGTTTGTTTCTTAAAACTTAGCTCCGTGGATAAAAATGAGGCTTATTTAAGCGCTTGGCAAAAACAGCACAGCCAAATGAAAAAAAAAAGTCCTTTTAAAGAATTGCTTTGTTATATTGTTTTCCACCCTGATCCTAAATCTCTTTGAAAGTTCTATCTTTGGAAAAATCCCGCAAATGCAAACACACACAGGGTTAATTTTCTCCCTCGATGGCTAACCAGTAAAGCGTCACCTATTTCGCTGACCTAGTTAGTTTTTAAGCAGCATAAGTGGGACCCCAGGGCTTAGACCACAAACCTTGGGATGCCCGAGGAAGTCCTGGGAACGGTGGTTCATGTCGTCCACAGCACACACGTCACCCACGTTGCCCACGTCGCCCACGTCGCCCACGTCACACACGTCACGCACGTCACGCACGTCACACACGTCGCCCACGTCATGCACGTCGCCCACGTCGTCCACGTCACACACGTCACCCACGTCACGCACGTCGCCCACCGGCATGCAGCTGGGGCTAGTCATTTCCCTCGCAGGTTGCCTGCTTCTTCATTATCTGCAGGACAAGCACCAGCCACCCTGATGCTATCATTCACCCCTCCGTTTACCAGACACTGTCATGAGAATCAAATGATACAGGAATAAAACGTTTTATACATATGTTAGTAATATTATTAAATAAACCAAAAAACTGAGCAAAACTCATAAAAGGGCGTGTTTCAGGCATGCTAACTGCCCCAGGAATTGACGGTGAGGGCACAGCGTGGGAACTGGGCTGGAACGTCTATAAACTAAGGTCCGGGCTGCCTGGTGTTAGCAGAGCCCTTGAAAGAGCTACCACGGGTCACAACCATCCATTGAAGAACAAAGAGGAAACGCAGCCCAGAACAGTGGAGAGAAGTCGAGGCCAGCGCCCGGCACTTGCAGGCGGGCAGGAGCCCACGGCCAGAGCCCCAGGCCTCAGTACCGTCCGCATGGCCCCCTCCCACCAACTCCAAGCCTGGGCTGCTCACCGCCAGCGGTGCGGGCCCTGAGTCACCCACATGTCAACACGCTGGGTTTCCCTTGGATCCTCTCCCACTGGTGTTGCCAGATGATGAGATCATGGCACTTGACAAAATCCTCTTTCAAAAGCACCTTTTATCCAAATGGATAAAAAAAGAATTTAACAGGCTTTATCTTACTGGCTGCCCCATCTTTGGCAAAGCTCAGGGCTCACATATTCAATTGTAGTTGTTGTTTTTAACATATATCTTTAGAGCAGTTTTGGGCAAAATTGACTGGAAAGTACAGAAAGTTCCCACGTACCCTCGTCCCCATACACGCACAGCCCCCCACTGCAGACGTCTGCACCCGGGTGTCACATCAGTAACAACCCCTGAACCCCTTCATCACCACAGCCCAAAGTTGACATTAGGTTCACTCCTGGTGTCGTGCATTCTGTGACAGATTCCGTTTTCAAGGAAGGAAGCCTGCAGAAGGGGATAGGAAATTCACAAACCAGTCAGTAAGCAAGGACTCCGCTCTCCACAACCAGAACCCCCTTCTGTCATTCTTAGTGTGATGCATTTCTTCTTCAACCATCAAGCCAGGAAACACTTGATGTTTATTAACATGTGGGACAAGTTTTTTTGTTTTTTTTTTAAGTCATTTAAACCAGTTTCATGTGAATATGTATCCCCTGAGAATCTTATTAAATCCAGATTTTGCTTGAATAGGTCTCAGGGGAGCACCAAGATGCTCCTACAAGTCCCTAGGTGACACCCATTCTGCCAGACCACACCTTGAGAAGCAAAACTCTGGCTTCAAGCTGTGTTTGCAGGGCGGGGAGCTTTCCAGCTAAGTGGGTTTGGGTTAAAATCATAGCTCAGCTCTGAAGGGAAAGGAAGAGAAGGGAAGGGAAGGGAGAAAGAAAAAAGAAATTGTAATTTGGGGTGTTATCGACTTCATACTTTATTGAGAAAGAACTGTTTTCTACAGTTACTATTCACTATTATCATTATCCCGTAAAAGGAAAGAATATTTTAATGCCAAATAAAAAAAATATATAGAATGGACATAATCCTAGAATAAAGGGCATTCTTAAAATTTTTAGGTTTATGAAAAACTCAATGGTATCTCCTTATTTTTCTCAGTTTATTGCAAACCAGCAATCAGAAGTGATCACTGGTTCTTAATCTACTTTGAGTCACAAGTGCCTTTGAAAATCTGATGAATGAACCTTTCCTCAGAAAAATGCACATAACTATATTCATATAAAATTTCACAACACCTGCTCTTAGCTGACAATTTAGCCTCTACCTGACTCACTAATGACTTTATCCTCCGGTCATCACTAATGGCTCTGAGGTCCTCTGTAAGCTGTAGTAGTCTCAGGACAAGATCCCACACTCAGGCCCTGAGGCTCTCAGGACTAGCCTTCTGCACAGTGGCACACATTTTGATGAGAGGAATAACAAAGATGGAGCTTCTTATTCTTTTACCTGGACCCTGCCCATCAATGATACTGCCAAACCCAAAAAGATCTCCCCAGAAAAGCCCCAAGCCCAGAAGTTCATCTGAGTCCAGGACCAAAAAGCTCCACCTGGTAGTTTAAGGTCTTTGGAATCTGGGAGGTAGACCAGGGAGAGGGAGGGTCACTCCAAAACAAGATCAAGGAACACAGATTTAGGTCCATCTGGGTCTCACATCCAGATCATTCTCAAAGTCCTATGGAAGAGGCAGCAAAAAGTAAGAGAGCTAAAAGTCAGTCCAGATTCAGCCCGGCAGGCAAGGGTGTAGGAATGGGGTGAGGGGCACCTAAAAATCCTAGAAACCATGTCTGGTGACATGGGAAATGAGGGATTGCCAGGTACACTCATAAAGTGATGTGTGTGGGTGACATCGTCACTGCTTTTGAGTGATGAGCAATGGAAGATGCTTCTTGACCTTGAGTGGCAGGTAGACATCAGTGCTGCTCAGAATGGCCTCTCAGCCACCTGTCTGAAGATGACCTAACCTACCTGCACCATCCAAACACCCAGCTTGTAGTTCCCAAGGTCACCCATGCAGAATAGATGAAACCATTTACAACATCCCTCTGGAAAATGCCAGACAAGGAAGAAGAGAATTCTTGGTTGCAAGCTTCAATTCTGCATATTAAAGAAAGGAAAATCGTATTTGCCACTTACCCTTCCATCCCTCTTCCTTGAAAGGCCTGAAAATGTAAAGTCCCTCGTCTGTGCTGCCAAGGGGGGTATTGCTGCTTCCTCAAGTCTGTAAGGGTTCCTTGCTCCAACATCACAGAACTTAGGAAGGATCGGGTAGCTAAATGGATGTTATTCTTGGAAATAGGTCTCCCTATATGGATTATCAACCCACTTTTTGGCAGACAGAAATTGGGGGAAATCCTTAATAGTGGCAGGGGTCAGAGAGAGGTTAATGAATAGGTTTGGGGAAGTAGGGAATCTTTCAAGCCACTAAAACCACCTCTTACCTGGAGAATGTCAAAAGAGGTGATAATTTGACATATTTAAATGTAAATGTCTGGTGGATTCAGACATCTGGCTGTGGGTTAAGTTAGCCACAGGTAACTGAAAACTGCCCCTCTGCCTCACAAGGGGTTCAAAACTACTGGTAATGCTCTATTTCTTAAGCTGGGTGGTGGGTACCTGGGTATCTCATTATTTTTATAATTATTCTTTAAGTAGATTATATGCAACATATATGCTCTTTTGATTGTATATTTCATTAAAGTAAAAAATTTCATCTGAACAGTCTTCTCTGTTTCCATTGTCCTCTCTACCTGAAGTTAGCTGAATGCCAATTACTAGACCAGATTTGAGAGAGTATCTTTTCCGTGTCTTTAGGTCTCTCCCTCTGTACTTCTTTCCTTTGTTTGGCTTCCTGTTTCCTGACCCTGCTGGAATGTGAGCAGTGAACCTTCAAGAATTTGTGAACAGGACTTGGGCCAGTCCCAGCCTTTGTGTGTTCAGGACAGAGGCTGGGCCACCGGGACCCCTGCCCTCCATGCCCAAAGGGAGAGACAGACCAGGTGAGCAGAACGGAGGACGCCCTCCTGGGGACCCGCCTACCGTGGCCTCCACCCAGGTGAGAGTCAAGAAGCTGTCGGACAAGTGACGAACTACATGGGGGGTAACATGGGGCAAGGGCTCTACAGAAACACCCACTCAAGGCCTCTTTAGCACTCTTTTTCTCTCTTTTCTCACCATATAAATGCCAGCCATCCACTGTAGGGAAAGATCCAGAGTCTGGTGAAGGAGGAGCTTGCCTTTCCACTTCGGAAAAGAAGAGAAAGAACCCAAAACCCTTAGCCCTTGGTTACAATCAGCTCTGTTGGAAACGTCTTCATTTACTCCACGTAAAATTGGACTTGAGACTGGTGTTGGTTAGTAACCAACCTGAAGAAGATGTGCATCTAAGGGTACACGTGACACCAAGTCCCTACTGCAGCTATCTGTGGAGTGTCCGTTACAATCACATTTAATGAGGTGATTTTTGTTTTGGTTTTTTTTTTTTTTTTTGTCCTGCCGCGCGGCTTGTGGGATCTTAGTTCCCCAACCAGGGATCGAACCCAGGCCTCCTACAGTGGAAGCACGGGGTCCTAACCACAAGACCGTCAGGGAAGTCCCCATTACAATTACATGTAGGATGCAGTGATGGGACCCCCAGCCACAATCAAAGGAAAGAATAACTGAGAACCTATCTTCTCTGACGAGCAGAAAGGTTGAAAGAAAGTGATTAATGGTAACTAACAATAATTTAGGACTTGAATGAAACCAGGTGGAGAGAGAGAGTGAGCCCATCCTGGTCCAGCACAAATGATGCTGTAAAAAGGGTTGTAAGGGGGCTTCCCTGGCGGCGCAGTGGTTGAGAGTCCGCCTGCCGATGCGGGGGACACGGGTTCGTGTCCCGGTCCGGGAAGATCCCATCATGCCGCGGAGCGGCTGGGCCCGTGAGCCATGGCCGCTGAGCCTGCGCGTCCGGAGCCTGTGCTCCACAACGGGAGAGGCCACAACAGTGAGAGGTCCACGTACCGAGGAAAAAAAAAAAAAAAAAAGGTTGTAAGCCCTTGTGCTCAGTCTGCCAGAGGGCAGTGTGGGCTGGCCTCAGTGCCCCAGCACCGTGGCACTTTCCAGGCAAGTCGGGGCTTTTCTCCAGTACCCATAGAGTCCTGTTTCTAGTTAGTTAGTTAGAACACTATTTACCATTATTTCTTTCACTGATGGTATTCTAAGTCTTTTGATGTAAAGTTGTATTTTTTTTTTTTTGCCAGTGATTAGTTTTGTTTTCTTTTTAACTTTTTAGTTTATATTGGAGTATAGCCGATTAACAATGTTGTGATAATTTCAGGTGCACAGCAAAGGGATTCAGCCGTACATATACATGTATCCATTCTCCCCCATAAAGTTGTATTTTAAGTAATTTTTTTTCAATATACGAACCTTTCGAGGCCTTGGGGAGAGAGTGACAGTGATTAAAAGCCAGGATTAACTAACTCAAAGATGTTGACTCCAACCCTGGGATGGCAATCTCCACTCTGATGCCTCCCAAAATTGTTCTCAACTGAAGGTTCTATTTTTAATTACTTACGTTGATAAGGTACTTGAGAAAGAAAACAGTATTTCTTGTAATGATTCATCACTTCTTCCTAGAATGGAAGAACGGCCAGTTCCTAGAAGACAGACCGTCTGTTGTAAAAGTAAAGCAACATGACTTAACCCTCCTTTTTCACATTTGACAAGCGCAGAAGGTGACCACATCCTGATGTGGGGTTCTTTTTTTTTTTTAAGAGAAGGCAGACATTGACATCTCGGAATGAGCATCTTGCCTCAGACCTACTAGTGGCACTGCAGGGTTCCAGAACATCAGAAAAAATCCAAGGGAAGAGAAAGGAACGCACTTTTATTTCAAGTTTACTCTGTGCCAAGTGTTATGCTTGGCAGTTCACACACAGCATTTCATTTAATTTCATGACAACCCTGTCGTGACATCCCATTACTCCCATTTTATAGGTGAGTAAACTGAGGCTCAGGGAAGTTAAATTCTATGACCAAGTTCACACAGGTGGTAAGTGGAAAAGCTTAGGTTTAAGTCCAGTTCAGTCTTCTTCCAAAGCCTTGGTTCTTTCCAATATACTTTACATATTGCTAAACTTCAAGAAAATGAATGCAAAGGGTGTGTCTACCTATAATTACCCTGGAGTCTACCTATCCCTTACCCTGGAGCTTCCACTATGAACATGTCTTTTTAATGAGACATACTTTTTAAAATATTTTTAATCGAAAAAATACCTATGGGGGCTTCCCTGGTGGTTCAGTGCTTAAGAATCCACCTGCCAATGCAGGGGACACAGGTTCGAGCCCTGGTCCAGGAAGATCCCACATGCCACGGAGCAACTAAGCCCGTGTGCCATAACTACTGAGCCTGCACTCTAGAGCCCGCGAGCCACAACTACCGAGCCCCTGTGCCACAACTACTGAAGTCCACGTACCTAGAGCCCGTGCTCCGCAACAAGAAAAGCCACTGCAACGAGAAGCTTGTGCACCGCAGCGAAGAGTAGCCTCCACTCGCCACAACTAGAGAAAGCCTGTGTACAGCAACGAAGACCTAATGCAGCCAAAATAAATACATAAAATAAGTAAATTTATTTTTAAAAATTGTCTTAAAAAAAGAAAACAAACTTATCGTTACCAAAGGGGAAAGGAGAGGGGAGAGATTAAGAGTTTGGGATTAACAGATACACACTACTATATATAAAATAGATAAACAAGGACCTACTGTATAGGACAGGGAATTGTATTCAGTATCTTTTTTTTAAATTGTCATTTATTTGCAAATAATATAATTGTCACCATAGAAAATACAAGACAACCTAAGGATCTTTTTTTTTTTTTTCTGGCTGTGTGGCATGTGGGATCTTAGTTCCCCGACCAGGGATCAAACCCATGCCCCCTGCATTGGAAGCACAACATCTTAACCACTGGACCGCC
Source organism: Delphinapterus leucas (assembly GCF_059928025.1). Lineage (NCBI taxonomy): Eukaryota > Metazoa > Chordata > Mammalia > Artiodactyla > Monodontidae > Delphinapterus > Delphinapterus leucas. The sequence continues at coordinate 38,795,138 of NC_143142.1, read as the reverse complement.
AGGGAAGTCCCTCAATATCTTGTAATAACCTATAGTGGAAAAGAATCTGAAAAAGTATATATATAGGTTATAAATATACGTATATATATGTATGTTTTATATATATATATATATAACTGAATCACTTTGCTGTACACCTGAAACTAATACAATACTGTAAATAGACTATACTTTAATAAAAAAAAAAAGAATGCAACATAGTAATCTTGCCTGAGTTTCTAGCAATAATTCAGACTCAAGGCTCCAACATCAACTCAACCTTCAGACTCGGCAGCCCCCAAAATAATCGAGTGAGCCAATTTTTTTTAAATAAATATCTTTAGATAAGAAGAAAGGAAAGAGAGAAAGAAAGAAAGAGATAGATATCCACACACAGAGAAAGAGACGCATATATATATAAACGTACACATATGGTTCTGTTTCTCTGGAGAATCCTGAAAGATGGAGAATGAATGAATGATGTTGTTCTAGGCTGCACACAGGAAGCAGAAAGCAATGAGTGTTTGTCCTGTGAAGGCACCACGCTAGCGCCATGCCTGGGGTTGCAAACGTTGCTCCTCCCCTCACAAAGCTAAAGTTGAGTGAGGCTTCAAGGCTGATGCCATCAGCCTTGCCATCAGGTGGTAACATTGCTCATCCTGAAGTAAGGATACTGAAGCCTGGAGTGGTTAAGTAACCAGGTCAAGCCACAGAGCTGGTATGTAGAGCCAGGATCTTAACCCAGGTTTTCACGGCTCCAAAGTCCACAGTGTCCCCATTTCATTAAGCCTCTGATTTATCTATAACATCATGAAAGTCAAAAGGGGAGGCTTCGGGAAGAACAGAGTGAGCCACAATGTCAAATGCTTGAAAGAGGTCAAGGAAGGAAGGCTGAACCGGGAGTAGCTCCTTCCACAGCCCCGATCCAAGATATAACCAGCAACCAAAGGCTTCCTACCGTCAGTTCCAAAATAAAAGAATCTCTCGCCCATTTGTAAATGAGGGGAGGCACCTTTGGGAATTTCTCTTAGAAGGACCCAACTGGAAAGTCCATCACTGAATCTAGTGGTATCAAAGAGTCAGAAATGTTCATTGTAGACTCAAGTCATTAACCAAATGTAAATGGAAGAATAGAATTTTTTTTTAAAAAAAAGGAAGTACTGGTAAAAGTACAAAGAATAATAAATGTGTAAGAAAGAGTAAATAGGATAAGAGTTATAGAGATGTTAAATATCGTGTAATCAAGCAGTGTGTTCCACAGGGACCAGTTAGTATTTGGCTTTATAAGTGATGGGAAATATACAGCAGGTACTCCCAGCATGATTTTCCATGAAAAAGATGCCTTTTGTTCTCAAAATACAGGGTGCTCTGAATTAAATAGAGTGGGTTTACAAAGTTCATTCAACTGGAGTCATCTCCCTCCCCCAGCCAGCCCAGCTACTGGTCATTGCCCAGCTGATTGGAGCCAGAGATCTCCCCTCTGCCAGATTCAACACGAGGGGAGAATGAAGAATGCAGTCTCTTATTTACAAGCTGTGAGGCCTGCAAAAACTTTGCAGAGTCTATCTCTCCATTTGGTGATAACTGATCTCCAGGGGCTCAGAAGGGGAAGCTGTTTGGGTTAGCAAGTGTAGGTGTTTGTCCCGATTTCCTGCTCTCACAATGCTTTCACTTATTCCAGCAGATGCAGCCTGATGATTCACTGGAGACCAATGGTCGTTTGTGCTGCTCCCTGGAGATAACTCAGAGCTGGTGTTTGGGGATGTACGCAATCTTTGAAAAACCAGACTGGCCCAAGTCTCAGTAGCTTGTTAATTCCTAAACTGATGAATGAAGCAATACTCAGAGTAGTAAGAAGTTGCCAGGCTCTGCCAAAGGCCAAGATTTTGCTCACAGTGGTTGGTTCTCAAGTTTCACTCAGTGATCTCTCAGCCTAGCCCAGAGCCAAGACCATTGAGCAATGACTCTGGAAACCCAGGTTCCATACTGATACACAGGACTTAACCTCTCAAGACTCAGTTTCCTCAGCAGGACCTCAGCAAGGTCCTTTCTATCTCTAAAGGTATACGAATCCATGATTTACTGTATTTCCTTAATCAGACAACGCCAAGAGCAGGGGTTTCCCACCAACATCCAATACACCGGCCGTGCAAGTAGAAACTGCATATTGCCCCAGAAAATGCAAGAGAATCAACTGAAAAAAAGATATCAAAATTCAGAATGATTCTGGGAAACAAGCTTAATATACTCAGCATGCCTAACAACCAATGAGAAGAGTTATACTAACATAAAAAGTGTAAAACACCTAGGAATAAACTTCCCTGGAAACATGCACAAGATCTACATGAGAAAAAGTTTAAAATGTTAATGAGGGACACAGAAAAATATTTAAACAAATGAAAACACACACTTCATCTTGGACAGGAAAACTTAACAAAATAAAGATATTAATTCTCCCTAAGTTAATTTAAAATTTTAATATTATCCTAATAAAAATACCAATGGGACATTTTTTTAACTGAACAATGGTTCTAAATTTTGTATGGAAAAATAAATAAACAAAAATAGTGATCAAACTCTTATTTTTAAAAAGATTAATAAGAAGGCGCTAGCCCTCTCAATACATTGCAAAGTATGATAGTCAAAGCAATTTGATATCAAAGCTTGAATAAACAGATTATTGATACAGAAGAGAAAAATCCAGAAATAAACCCAAATATATATAAAAATTTATGTTAAATATATATCCACATAAGAATTTATACAAGAATACATAGACATATGAGAATCTACATTTTTTTAATTCCCATTTTGAATTAGTGGGAGGTAAATAGATTATTCAGGAAATGACACTGGAACAATCAGGTTGCCATTTGGAAAAACATAAGGTTGAATATATGTATACTCTACATATTACAAACAACCAAAAACAAAAATTCCAGGTGAAAACAAAATGTAAACCTTGAAAGCAAAACCACAGAAGTCCTAGAAGAAAACATGGGATTTTTAAAAATAATCTTAACAGTGGAGAAGGTTTTCTCAAATATTATACAAAATTCCAAAATCATAAAAGAAGAGATCGATAAACTGAATTACCTTTAAAAAAAGAAAAGATCATCATGATTTTTTAAAAACATAAACAAAGTCAAATGAAAAACCAGGAATAAATATCTTTAAAGTATATTTCAGACAAAGGGCTAATTTCCTTCATGCAAAGAACTTCTCGAATCAATGAGATAAATAACCCAATAGAAAACGGAAGTAAAAATATGAACAGAAATGGGCAAAGAGTTCACATAAAAGGAACTACATATGGCTCTTATCATAAGAAAAGATGTTCAATCTCAGTCACAATAAGATAAATGCAAAACAATTCTCAGAGATACAGAATTGACAAAAACCAGAATGTTGGATAACAGGCTCATTTGACTAAGGAAAAAAAGGCACTCAAAATTGCCTGTGAGAGTGCAAATAGGAAAATCCTCTAAGAGCAATTTGACAATTTCTATCAAAATTTAGAAAGTAGAGATACCCCTTGACTCAATAATGCCACTTCTAGAAACTCATCTTATAGGTATATTTGTATATGAGTGAAATGACACAGATATGGGATAATAATTGCAGCATTGCTTGAATAGCAAAAGATTGGAAACAAATGTTCTTCAGTAGGGCACTGATTAAATAATGAACTACTCAGATATACTAAGTGAAAAAAGCAAAATGCAAAGCAATGTGTACTGTACACTACCACATGTGTTTAAAAAAATTGAATATTACTTACATATGCTTGTATATGCATGGATATAATCAATACAAAAACTAAGAAGTTTTATCTGGGACAGGAACTGAGTAGCTAGGAAACAGGCATGAGAAGGGCAATTGTTTTTCACTGTACTCGCATTTATAACTTTTAAATTTTGTACTATTCAAGAAATTTCAATTAACGCAAAGGCCCACAAACTGCAGATTCTTCAGCCTTGCACAGGACCTGCAGGATCAAATTCTCTGGGGAAGGAGCCAGGGGCTGCAATTCTAACAAGCACTGTGTGTGATTCTCATGCAGAGAAGTTTGAGAAGCCCCAACAGAGAGCATCATTGGTAATGCAACTGGTAATGCAACTTATCAAAATAATAATAGCAACAGTGATGTAAGCAGTAATGAACACGTATTTAAAAAGATAAAGCCTAAGACACCACTGCCAAAATCTTGCACAAGTTTTTCCTGAAAAAAAATGCTCTGGCACAGCCTAGCATAGAAAGAGTTTACACCACGACGAAGTATTCCTTGTTCTCGCTGGTGTTTGGCTTCAACCACTGTTAATCATTTCACTAGCTTTTTATACTTTGCAAAATGCTTTACCCTAATCCTTTGAAATAGGTAAGAGCATAACAAGCCTTACTTGAAGTTACAGGAAAAAGAGATAAGTGAAATGTTCGAAAACAGCACACCTCCAAATTCACTACTTTCCAGCTAACAACTACGAACCCAGCTTCCGTGTTCTAAAGAAACTTACGTCTAGAAGAAACGTATACATTTACTAGGTTTCTTCAATCTAGGCATGGCTTGTGTTACAAATCACAGTTGTGTATTTCTGAGATGCTAGGGGAGAGAGAAAGGGCATAGCCCCAAGTCTCAGACAGCTCTGGCTCCCCCTCTGTGTTCTTCAATTTATTCCCCTGTAAATCAAGGTGAAAAAACAATATGGTGGAGTGATTAAGAGCATGTGCTCTGGAGCTAGAATGCCTGGGCTCAAATCCCAGCTCTGCCACTGTGTAACCTTGAGCAAGTTACTTAATTTCTCTGTGCCTCCACAGACACATCTGTAAAATGGGGATGGTACCACCTCACTCACTTGGTATGGGGATTAGATAAATTAATACATGTGCAGCACTTTGTATAGAAACTGGCACATAGTAAGTGCTAGATAAATATTTGCTATTATTATTTCAGACCAGTCTTGGCGTACTAAAGGAAAAGAATTCAAAAATAACGGTAAACCCAGGGAAGGGGTGGAGAGACAGGGAGGAAAACTCTGTAATGGCTAAAGAGAAGACACAGAAGGCAAACAACAATGAAAAGTTGGTTGTTTCCAAGAAATAAAAAACCAACTACAAGATATTGAAGCAATGGGCCAAGCAAAGCAAAGCTGTTTTTTCCTAGTTCTGTGGACTGCTTGGCAGCCAGACGTTTCCATTTTCCTGTCTGGGTCTGTATCACTGTATAAGTTTTATGTCAGGAGCCCCAAACCAAGCAGGTTTGGCGTTGGGGGTGGCAGCACCTCTTACCAAGCCCCTGTGCTCATAAGTATGACCAGGACTGTCACCCTCACTGTCCCCTAAGGCAACAGAAGGGCTTTGCCTCCACAGAAAAACCCGAGGTGGTGAAGGGACTGGAAGAGCTCAAAGGGAATCCCAAACCCACCAGCTTCCTTGGTCATGGACTCAGGGAGCCCAGACCAGACCACAGACCCACCATCACTTCATTGCATACAATCTGCGCTTGGGACTCTGGGCAGCAAATGCAGATGGAAGGGACCCCTGAGACCACACTGCCTGATTTCTCCATTTTATGGTTGCTGTGGAGACTGAGGTGCAGAAAGAGGAAATGACCTGCCCCAAAGTTCAGTGATACCTAGATAATTACCTTACCACAGGGACCACTGATAACTGAAATAGAAGCCCTTCTACTAATTACGCATTATTTCATCTTTAATTGCCATATTTTAGCCATTCTTAAAACGTTCATTCTTTAAAAACAAGAAAAAGCCCACTACGTAAAATAAGTATCTCGTGAAAATAGTGACTTCAACTGTGGAACCATCTCTTCCCTGTAACAGCTGCTGGGCAGGAAAAACGGTGAAGTAGCAGCTGTCCCCCTAGTTCTCCAGGGCAGATTTGGGAGATGCTATACAGTGCTTGGAAGTGTTGTCCACTCTGACCTGAATCTCAGAGCTGCACCTCCATCAACCTAGTTTTCATTTCGAAGCTGTCTGGAACTACCAACCATAGTTTATTTATCCAAAGTTCCTATGAACTTACTTAGGCTCTTAGCCTAATATCTTAACCAACCGAAAACACCACATGATTCCTTTCCTCTGCAGGTCCTCACAGCCATCACTTTGTCCCTGACTCACCCTTCCTCAGAGGCCACCGCAGAGAGGTCTGCTCAGAACCAACCCCAGCTAAAGAGTCAGCCACACAGAATCCATCCTGGGGTCTCAACTGGACAGAGCTGCAGGTACCAAATTTTTGCCCATGGACTGTGTTTTGAAAGATCTGGCCTAGCAAATTTATTTATTTATTTATTTTTAACATCTTTATTGGAGTATAATTGCTTTACAATGGTGTGTTAGTTTCTGCTTTATAACAAAGTGAATCAGTTATACATATACATATGTTCCCATATCTCTTCCCTCCTGCGTCTCCCTCCCTCCCACCCTCCCTATCCCACCCCTCTAGGTGGTCACAAAGCACCGAGCTGATCTCCCTGTGCTATGCGGCTGCTTCCCACTAGCTATCTAGTTTACGCTTGGTAGTGTATATATGTCCATGCCACTCTCTCACTTTGTCACAGCTTACCCTTCCCCCTCCCCATATCCTCAAGTCCATGCTCTAGTAGGTCTGTGTCTTTATTCCCGTCTTACCCTTAGGTTCTTCATGACCTTTTTTTTTTTCCCTTAGATTCCATATATATGTGTTAGCATATGGTATTTGTTTTACTCTTTCTGACTTACTTCACTCTGTATGACAGACTCTAGGTCCATCCACCTCACTACAAATAACTCAATTTCATTTCTTTTTAGCAAATTTATTAATATTTGTTTCTCCTTTTAGATAATCAAACATATCTGACGGCCCATCAGAGCTTCCAAACAACAGAAGGTAACTCGTTTTGTCACCAAACTGACCTGCTATTTCAACCCAGAAACAAAACGCATTTTAATTAGCCTGAGCTGCCTTATTCTGAATAAATGTTTGATTCCCTGCTCTGCCCTCCCGCCCTCTCTCCATACACCTTTTCAGAGTCACGGGGATCCGAAGACCCCGTGGACAATGCCGGTATAGATACTGAAGCCACCACACTGCCTCGAACTGAAAGCAGCCTGGAATATGGCAGAGCCAAAGACTTGCTGTATTGCCCTCCCAGCAGCAAAATTTATCTACAATCTGAAATTACATCAAATTTCCAAGGACTGGCGAAAACATTTCCCATGAGCAAGAAGTTAATTTATTTGCAGGGGAAAATGAATGGTTCCTCTGCTTTCCTGACCCTCCCATAGGCACCGGGAAACAACATGAAGTGACCCTGAGGAGAGACCCCAGACAGAGCCCTCACTTATGTAAGATGACCTAAAATCAGCAAGGGCTGACAGAGGACATAAATTCTGCAACGCACAGTAATGGGTCTGGGGAGTCTTTAAGCCAAGATCCAGACTGGACCTCTATTTAAATGTACTCCCTAGGGCTTGCCTGGTGGCGCAGTGGTTGACAGTCCGCCTGCCGATGCAGGGGACACGGGTTCGTGCCCCGGTCCGGGAAGATCCCACGTGCCGCAGAGCGGCTGGGCCCGTGAGCCATGGCCGCTGAGCCTGCGCGTCCGGAGCCTGTGCTCCACAACGGGAGAGGCCACAACAGTGAGAGGCCCGCGTACTGCAAAAAAAAAAAAAAAAATGTACTCCCTAGTGAAAAATAACTTGTTCTTTTGTATGTTATACTTTGGGGGAGGAGTGCTGAAATTGTGTATTTGGAAAAAATTATCAAACTTATGCCTTATACAATTACAGGTAAACAAGTTATTGAAAAGGCCCAGGTTAGTGGAGTTCATTGTGTTAGGACAGGCCACAAGAAGCCCTCTCCCCCTCTTTCTGCCCCTTGTAATTTATTTCACAAATTCCTTCCACTTTGTGTTCAAAAAAAAAGAAGAAGAGGCACTTTAGAACCTAATGGCATCTTAGGATTAGAAGAAGCACTGTTTGCGACCATCCCCAGAAAACAAAAAAGATCCTTTGGAAGACCCAATAAGAAAAATTCATTTTCCAATCAAAACATATTAACTCTAACATCTCCCAACCCACCAGAAACCACTCAAAGTAATGAGAACCGTAAGAAGAGGAAGGGGGGGAAAAATGAGTCAGTCGGGGTAAGTTCCTTCTGCTGTTGACCATCCCTGTTCTGTTAAAACAATCTGCCAAACTCAGACTAATATCTCTGAAGCAACCATCTCTACCACCACCTGGGCTGGTGGGGATCCATCATTTCATTCTCCCCAGCTTTGTTCAAAAGTGCAGGTAAGCCAAGGGACATCAGACTCTCACAGGCCATAAACTTCAGATACTCCACATGGAGTAAGACATCCAAACACCCATGTGCTAAGAGCTCACGCCACCCTCCTTCAAAGTCAAGTTAACACTTAGCGCTGGCTATGTGCCAGGCACCATGCTAGGCACTTCACATGGATTATCTCACTTAATCTCATGAGTTATATGCCTTATTTTACAGATGAGGAAAATGAGAGCTGGGTAACTTGCCCAAGGTCACAGAGAGCACAGACTTGAAACCTCGTGGTCTGACTCCAGACCCTGCTTTCTTAACCACTGTCCCAGCCCACCATAGGGTGTCAGGGTACAAGCGAGCTTTACCAACTTCCCCAGACACACACGCGCACACACACACATCCCAGGCCTGAGTCTGGCTTCCAGCACCACCCCACCACAAAGGAAGACTTCCCTTCTCCTGATTCAGACTGGACGCCATAGACCGCTGTAATCAGTACATGAAAAATGAGCCACAGTTAGGAAGCCAAAATGAAATGCCATCATTTTGTGTTGTGAAACAGCCTCCCGATTTCCTGAAATCCATGCAGCAACATAGAAAAAACAAAGGGGCTGTTCAAATCATTTTATATCTTTGGCTGAATGTAAAGACTTTAACTTCAGATGAGCTTTGAGATATCACAGCACTTTGTAAAAGGGAGGAACTAGAAAGGAAATCATTCTGTTTCTGGGCCACAGAGTATTTTTCATTCAGAGGAAAAGAAACTCTGGCCTTTTTAAATGTTTTTAAGGATTGATCCTAAACAGAATGCTTATAATCACAGAAATGTCTTATAATTATAATACTGGGTCCTTTTCACTTATAAAGTTGTCCCCAATGCAAGTTGAAAGTTGATAACTTGACTCCATGTGCCAACTTCAAATGAACCAAGGTATAAAACAGCTCCAAAAGGACAATTCATTGAAAAGAAGGCCGTAAGGCAATTTGCAAACATCACATGTACTTGCTTTATATGAATAGCTATAGCCACATACAGTATCAAAATGAAACTATAAGGGAAGGAATTCACTGTACAGAAGACAAAACAATACCCTTTTTATTTTTAAAACTCTGGTGAAATAGGTTTCCATATGACATCCCATTTTTTAAAAAATTAACGTAAACCAACCTGCCTGTGGGTTAGTCACGCTACAGAGACCTCATCATAGTGTGTACAGATGCCTAGAGTATTTACAAATGTTATCTGTTAGGTAGTAAAGTTTTGTTGCCATTTTTCCAGCACATATTCCACAGTAAAATAAAGGGAAGATATTGGTGTTCTTGTACAAAAATTCTTAACAAATGGATAAGGCAATTTACCTGAGAGAAGATTTGTTCTTGAAATGTTTCTCTTTTCACAATTGGAAATATAGAAATGGGATGTAGTTGTAAAAGAAGCATAAGAATGTCTAAGTTTACATTTTTTCTTTTAAATTATTTAAGTACCATTAAGTTAAAATGTTTACATTCATTATAAAAAATGTTGTTAAATCTTATGCAAATGATTTAACACTGATTGCTGCAACGCAAATTGCACTTTTAAAAAAAATTATTGTATACATGGAAGAAAAATATCTTTTGTTTGCTACCCTGTTTACAAATTCAGACTGACTTCAGGTCAGTCACACAATATGAACTTTGAGAAACGTCAGTCACAGTGTATGTTACAGTTACGATGCAGTCCTGCAAACCGAGTGATATTTTTGACAGGAGACCTCAAGAACCGACTCAGCCTCCAGAGGCGTGTACCAAACGAATGGTCTTCTCCACGAACGCATGTGAAATCTGGGGGCGGAAAAGGTATGAAGAAATTCTGGAATAACCAAAACCGATTAGAAGATGCACAGGAATTGGGGCAATACACATAAAACTTTTGTTTAAAAATCTCTCTCAATATTCCTTAGCAGGCAAGGCCCCGGTTCCTAGTCCAGGTTTCTGGAAGTGGCACACTGGACATCAAATCCCCTGGCCGACCCCGGAAGCGGCCGTGGCCAGGGAGGCTGTGGGCTGCTCTGGCCCTTCTCCCGAGCCGGTCCATCTTCTCCCTGGGTCTTCAAGACAGGGCCAGGGTGCTAAAGGCTGAGCAAGCCTCACGGGAGATACATCTCTTTCAAATAAAGGCACGGAAATCCTGTGTCAGAGGAAGATGTCCAGTCGGCATCCTCAGCCCAGTCCGGACTGCTTGTCAAGAAGATCACGAAGGCGGTCCCGTGGGCCCTGGCCGTGTCCTCCTCCTGTTACCCGCGGCCGCTCAGGCCAGGGCCAGGGCACACCAGGAATCCTGTCTCACCGACGACGTGACTTCGGCCGGCGAGGCCAGGCTGACGCCGATGTACAGCCCATCTTGACCTGAGTACTTGAGCTCGCTGTTCTCGGGATTAGCGCTCTCCCCTGCTCCAGACATCACTGAGGCGCCTGCCTGATGGAAGAGGGGGATGGAGAGGAGAGAGAGAAGGGGAGAGACAGTTACCAGTAAATTGTCAGGCAGCTGGTCCCTGCTAGGTAAACATTCGGGGACAAGTGAGACGGTAGCACAGCTGGCAGAGCTGCTCCCTGGGCGGTAGGGTGCCACTGACCTAACTCGGGCGATATCTGCTCTTAGAAACAGCGTCCTATTCACACCATTAACTCGTGGCAGGAACCACCAGGCAAGATGCGCAGCTGGGCGCAGGTAGGAAAGGGGAACTGGAGGTGGCCTATTTGTAAAAAGTGCCTAACACTCAGATCTCCGACAGTGAAACAAACCACACCACGTAGGTCAACAGGCCTTAAGGATGCCCGCACAATCTAATCACTGCAAAAGAGAAAAGGCAGAGCACGGCGCGTACACACACGCGCACACACACACACACACACACACACAGCGGAACCACGAGGCTTAGCAGTTCTATCAAAGTCTGAGAAGGAAAGATACACAGTTCAGCAAGACCTGATAAATGAAATTTTTGAGCACTGACTTCATGGAAAATTAACCCATGCATACACAGGATTTAATTCTTCCCTAAAGCACAGGCCATGTTTGAAGCAGGCCATGTGATAAAGAAAATGCTAACATCCTATATCTGTCATGATCGTGGCAATCATTTCTTGAAGCAAAAGGTCACCTTTCTCTTGTTTCATTCCTTCCTTCCTTCCATCCAAATAAGAAAAGCCAAATAGCAAACATGATATAATTTAGTAAAATCAAACCAAAATAACTAAAATCATGTTTAGACTATGGTTTGAGAAAACAGTTGCATTTGACTTTTTTTTCTTTTAAATCTAGCCATAATCACATACTTGTGAATCATGCTTTCTTTCCTTCTAAAAGCTCTGAAGCCCATTATTTCTTCTGAGCTTTCAGGGTTCCATTCCATAAACTACTGGATACTTGTTTTTTAACACAGGTAGAACATCTTGCACTTTTCAAAGCATTCCTTTTCTACATTCACAATCCCATTAAATCCTAAAACATCCATCTGTCTGGCCAAGTTGACGGTACATCCACTTCAGAGAAATACAGGACACCAGACACTGAGAGAATTGAATGGAAGGGTCCCAGACCCTCCGTGGCTCCACTCAGGAGCCTAGTAGTCAGCGTGGTCCTACCCTCTCCCAGAAAAGATCTGGTTTTCTCTCTGATCCTCACAATAGCTGTATGGGACTGAGAGGTAGGATTTTGGGAAGTGTGACCATGGAACTTCCTGTCCACCCATCCCAATTCCCTCCCAGCTGGACAGACCAAGTGTGGCCCCACCACAGGTAACGAATCCTTCCCTTTCCTAGCAAAAATGAATGTTTGTGCAAATCCAGCAACAGTCCCTACCCCTGCCCCCAAACTTCTTTTTAAATAATACAAACTTAAAGATGTAAACCAAGGGCTTTGGGTGCCTAAAAAAGCAAATTTCACAAACTCACTGAGATGTCTAAAATTTAAAATAGATTCTTGTGAAATAGATGAAATAATCCTGTCAAACAAACTAAAGCTATGGATTTAGTTACACGTACAAATACGGTGACTACTTTTAGCTCAGAACCTCGGCTATAAGCAAACTCAACATAGATCCAGATTTAACCCCCAAAGAAATACACAAAAGGATGCTATTCAATTACAAAAAGAGTCTTCATTTTAGAAAAGAGCTATCATACAACTAGTAGAAAGAGTGAGCTCCCTTATAAATGACTAATGTCATACCCAGCTTGGTATTATCTACCTATTCCCCAAAAAGGCACATTTGCATTTATCTGACTAAATCTGACTTCACCACAGCAAGTGCTATTTTCTGAAATGGAGGGGGTGCCTGGACTGACCCAGGAAGCAGCGCACCTCAAATGGCCAGAAATGCTGAGACAGCAGAGGGGTCTGCCGTCACCACAAGTCATAAGAAGAAACATGAGCAGGGCACCTCGGCCCCGGGGCCGAGAGACAGTCATTCCCAGGTTGTGTGGGGAACTAGGACACGCACGCACTCGAAAGTAAGACCACTCAACAGTTATCATGAGTTTATGAGTGTCTGAGACAGGGAGGTAGAACAAGAGGTCAGAGAAGGAATCGCAGAGGGGAAAGGATGCCCAGGGACAGCCACAGGCAGCCTGCACGGTAGGACCAGCATGGACTTTCAAATTCTACCCTGGTTCAGCCACCCACCTCCTGAGCTTCCTCCTTGGGAAACTGGCCCTACCTCAAGCATGTTTGTGATGATTAAGTGAGCTAATGTGTGCAGGCACGTCAGAATGCCTTGCCATGCTAAATATTCCATGAAGGGAAGCTATTGCTGTGGGTGAAGAAAGGGTGCTCATAATTGGAAGCATGCAGGATGTGGAGAGGTCCGTTCACAAGACAAGACAGCTGAAAGGGAAGGATATTAAGCAATGAGTCAGAAAAGATTCTGTGGGAGAGAGAAACTAGAGGGTCTGACCTAGAACTTTCTGTACCTCAGTTTCCTCACCTAGAAAATGGAAATAAAGAGGCACATATGTCAGAAGGTTGCTGCAAAAGAATTAAATTAGTGTATGTAAAGCCCTCGTGAAAGTGTCTGACAATAGTCAAGACTACATACGTATGTGCTATTGACACTATGAGAATTTTGTTATTGTAGTGAAGGAGCGTGGACCTCACTGAATCTCCCCAATGTCAGCCTTCACCAGGCAAGGTGCCGCCATCACTGGGTGGGAGCAGCCCTACGAACTCAGCCAGAGCTAAGTAAAAACCACCACAGCCATGACCTTACTCTAATCATCACTGACGGCTCTGCGCAGAGAGAAAGCCAGGTGCTCCTGCAGCCCTTCAAAAGGCTCATCGGCCCTTTTTCAAATAAGCCGCATTAAAGAAACCTTAATACCCTGAACATTAGTCTTACACCTGAACAACAGTCCCAAAAGCTACTGTTGAAATACATATTTACTGTCTTCTTTGTTCAGACAAAAATGTTAAGCTATATGGCAGGCAAACTCCAAATTACGTGAGTGATGAGCTCCTGAAAAAAATATCAGCTCATTGGAAATCAAAAGCAACATCTGAGTTTGTCAGAAAAAAATACAAGTACTTGTGCCCAAGGTTTGAGAACCTTATTTTTAAATGGGGATATACTATTTAAACACGGAATGCTGCGATGCACAGCGTTTTTTTCTATGTCAGTCATACCTCAGTAAAAAATAACTTGAAATTTCATGTCACAATACATAATGAGATCATCATGATGAGATCAGATGGGATGGATAATGCCAGCCCCCTCATCCCTGGCTGGCGGGGTTATACCCTGGCGCACACCTTAGAAGGTAGTTAGCAAAGCCATCAAGAACTTTATACCCTACTTAGCTCTGTAATTTCACTTCTGGAAATGGATTACAAGGAAAAAATTCAAAGGGACGGAAAGGCTCCCCACAGGAAGACATCCACTGCAGGGTTACTTATAATAGTGGAAACCATGGAAATAATCTAATGTCTCATAATATGAGGATGGTTTGGGAACGAAGGGATATCTGCTTAATGAACTATTATGCAAGTATTAAAAATAATAAGATCATGTAACAAAATGGAAAAAATCCTGTAATGCAATGTTAAGTGAAAAACAGCAGGATAGAAATTCTAGGTCATAATTACAACTTACCCATGTGCATGCAAATGTATTTCAAGAGAACCCAGTGTGGGGTGGGAGACTGGGGACCACCTGGGAGGGCCCAACCAGTTAGCCATGTATAACTTCCTTTTGAATATTTTAATTGAGTGGCTTACTGCAGTCTAACTGGGGGAGAGGAACAGAAACATGAGGCACCAGTACTTGAGAAATGAGCCAGCCTGGACAGTCATAAAGCAGCATGAAAAACAGGGGGAATCAGAGTGGAGGGAGGATCAGATGGGCCCCCATGCACCCCTGAGGTCACCTCTGAGCCACCTGGCATAGGCTGGAACCCAGCCAGCCATGCACGTGTGCAACACAGTTCCAGGTACGTGAAAACCCCAAACACAGTACACAGATGGGTGCAACAGTATATAACCTGAGCTCTTAAACTGGCATTCTAACAGCAGAAGAAGACTAGAATTAGCACAACTCTCCTTAAGAAACCTGGCTTGTCACATTGTCATCTTAAGTGCCTTCCCTTCACTGGGGATATTCAAGAGCTACCTCTCAAGAATCAGTTCAATCTGGGGGAAAAAAATCAGAGATAACTTATTAGGACCCTGGACCCAGTACACACACACACCCCAATATAAATGCCAATTGGTTAAGGTTTTCCCACGTCTACTTAAATCCCTGAAAGGATCAGATCGCAGACATCTCAACACGGCCAGAGCAGGCACGTCACTAACCCTAAACCAACCTAATCCCCCGAAAGTTCCTGAACAACAGTAGAGGAGAGTGTGCCGAACGCCCACAGCCGAGCCATCCTTCCTTCTTTGGGAGGCAGCTCCGACAGGCGGAGGTCCTGGCTCTTTCTCTGATCAAAGTGCAAGACGAGGGTGGAGCAGAAATCTGTTCTGTTATCACTCCCAGCTTATCGGCCTCCACCCTCCCACTGACGACTGAAAATGGAGGCACTTCCTGTTGAAAGAATGTGTTATCAGCACCGACCCAGGCCGGGCTTAGCACTGCAAGCAGGCCGGGTCAGGTGGGGGACCCACAGCAACTGGCCGGACGCCCCCCCTCCTAAAGGAATAAATGACTTCAGGGACAAGTCGTGGCTGCAGACCTGGACGTGGAAAATCTCCACTGGCCCGTGAGGCAGCACAGTGATCTTTGGATCACCCAGATTGTTTTGCTGTGAAAATAAGCCTTCACTCATTTTCGGACACGTATCTGGATGTCAAGGATTTCTGACTTGCTGAGCTCCTCTAGCCGATGCCCAGCAGTGTCTGGCTCACAGTGGGCTCACCAGCCATGAGCCTTGTCACGTCCCATTACAGGCAGGCTCAGAGACAGCCTCCCACAATACCCACGAAGCAGCTCTGGAAAGGTGACACGTCAGAGCAAAGGGAACCCTTAAAGGACACAGCCTTTCCAGAAGGATTACAGAGGTTCTCTGGCTTGTGAATTATAAACAGGAATTTCATTTTTGAGGAAGAAAACCAAAAAGGAGTCCGCTGGGGTGTGCTCTGTCTGCCTGCCATGCTATAATCTCTCCTAACGCTGCCTCACAATCTGGAGAAACAAACCTCGGCACCCCCGGCAGGCTGGGGGGTGCGTGATCATTCCCAGAGCACAGGATTTTGACGATGATCACACTGCCTCCTCAGTTTGGATTCGGGCTGTCAGCTTCCATGGCCTCTGTTCTGTCCTTCCTGCACATCTAAGCAAGTTGTGGTTACAGCTTTTCCTTGTGTGAGGGGAAGCCAGCCACCCCTCACTGCCAAAGCTCTCTTCTCTGCTTTCGTCACCTCTAGGTTAGACTCTGTGGTGTTTGATAGCATCCTTCCTCAAAAGAAAAATTAAAAACTCTGTCTAAGTTCCTAACAAAGGAGAAACACTTTCAGATAAACCTTAACTTCCCCTCTAAAAACCAAGGTCATTTCAGTTTGGATGGAGGGAACAGGACCAGACACAAAAGTGACCCAATAGTTGAGGAGGTAACACTAGGAAGATACACAAACACACACGGGTTCTGTCTCCACCAGGACACGTGAAAACCATCAATCACAACAAAACCCTCTAAGTCTCCCACAAGGGCTCAATAAAGCTCAAGAAGGGAGAGTCACGGTCACCTCAGCCGATGACCCAACTCAGTGTTTAGCAGAATAGTTTATTTTTTTGTAATTTAGCAAACAAATTCCTTACTGAGGAGAGCTCACTGGCTGTCCCCTTGACCCCTCGTGCCCCTTCTGGGCCTGAGCTGGCAGGGTTATATCCATAGCCAGGATGCTTCTCTTTTCAAGGAGGGAAAGAATTATTCTACACACACTCTACTCTGGACAAAGGAGCAAACTGTTTTATGCATCTGTACATACACACAGCAAGCATGTTGGGATAAAGAAAGGCATGGCCCCAAGTTTATAAGTACTCTGGGATTATCAGCAAAACACTGATGTACAAATATAAATTGCAAGAAGAAGGGTTTGTCCCACAACTTGAAGTCACTGGCCTACTAAAGAAAAAGTTTATCTTCGGAAATGAATCAAAATGGACGGCTTTATTCTAGTCAAATTCAGTGGTGAAAGATCCAGAGGTAAGATGTAAAACCCGATGGATTAGGATCTTATTAAAGACTGGCTTTTTAGGAGCTTAGATGAGCATCTTCCTCTGGCCATATCTACTAGACAAAGCAGACCACGGTCCAAGAACCAAGCAGCATTTACAAGAAGGCATTATGAAAGTGCTAAGAATCATAACGAATGAAAAATTGTTGCTATCAGGGAAATAAAAGTATTTAAACATGGTTACTTTGTGAACACAATAGCTTTACATCTCTAAATTCACCCCATTAAGAAAGGGAATGACATTTATGTCTAATGTCTTGGGATGGAAAAAATTCCATGCAAATAAAGCACATCGCTATTAACTTCCAAGGTCATATTTAAATAGTGCTATTCTTCTTGAGCTTCAAAGTGGTCTGCAGGCATGTCCCACTTATGCTACACTACACTCCTAAGGACCAGATGGTAGGAATTACTCTTCCCCTTTAGTAGAAGGAGGAAAACCTTGGCAGTTTGCTGTAGTCACACACAGAGCTGGAGCTAGCGCTTGGTTGCCTGACTGCTTCCTTCCAGCTGCTAATCCGTGAACCCCCAGGATAAACTTCAGACCATATTCAGGCTTCACCATGAATCAAGCGACTAAACATAAGGAGAGCTTTAAATTAAAAGTATTTCGCGTTTAATAGGATAAAAATATGATTCTGGAGCGTGTGCACCAGCTCTGGTGAAACCATGCCATGCTAACAACTACCAAAAGGGGCAGTACACCAAGTAAATTATCATTTAAATATCATCAGAGGGCCTCCCGGGCGGCGCAGTGGTTGAGAGTCCGCCTGCCGATGCAGGGGACACGGGCTCGTGCCCCGGTCCGGGAGGATCCCACATGCCGCGGAGCGGCTGGGCCCGTGAGCCATGGCCGCTGAGCCTGCGCATCCGGAGCCTGTGCTCCGCAACGGGAGAGGCCACAACTGTGAGAGGCCCGCGTACCGCAAAAAAATATAAATAAAATAAATAAATATCATCGGATAATGACTTGGAATTGTTAGCTCAAAAGACTCCGACGTGACATTGAAATCAATACCTGTTATTTGTTCAAAGCTTTCTTAAAATCTGAGGTCAATAAAAGAATTTCTTTTTGCTCTGGCTCACAAACTCTTTTGAGTACTGGCCCTGATATGATAGGTAACTGAATCACGAATGATCACACAGGTCAACACCTATCTTTGGAGATGCTTTTTTTAATTATTAAAGTTTCAGAGAAAATTAACAAATAGGTCTAAACACAGAGTTAACAGATTGTATTTAATTCATATCCATTAGATCTTCATATTGCTAGTAACTCTTTTGGCAGACACCCATGAAATGCATAATAAATTACTTTTTGTTCCAGTAAAGGAATTCATTTTCTTCGAAGATTCATTTAGCAATAACATTTCAGAGTATCCTAAGCCAGATTTCTTAAATTTGGCCGTGTTTTCCGTAACATTATTTCATGTTTTGTGACAATTTTTGTATATTCTTATAGAGGCAGGGGGGGAAAAAAAACTGCAAGGCATCTGTAATCCGCAAAGAAAAGTTGTGCCCTGAGATGAAGCCTTCTAACTTGAGGCCGTATGAAAAGGCAGCCCACACTTATTCTTTACCAAGTATTCTGGCTTTCAGATTGTGATAGTGAGTCAGTTATTAAACAAACCACAGTCCTGTGATAAATTGGGTGGACATATATGTTATAAACTATTTAAAGAGCAATACAGTTTTACTGTTTCCTAATATACATACAGGGACATTGTCATATTAATGTAGTAAGTGTATTTCTAATCACCATCCTCCCCATGACACGCGCACGCGCACAGGCACACAAGGAAAAAAAAAGAGGGAAGTCTAGAAAAGGCCTTCAGATCAAAGTGAAAGTATGCAAACTCCACATGCTTTCACATTCCCTGCCAGGGTGACGTGTGACTTTCACGGCGAAGGCCAATGTGGTCAGACAGGAACGTGAGTGAATTATTAGAAGGGTCTGTGAAAGAAGAAAAGAAAGGGAGCCTGGCACGTAAGGAGCGTGAAGATAAAATGCCAACAAAATATTTATGTTCATGGCTAGCAGCAAGTGGCGAGTGGGATATTAATAACTGTGATGACTGCCAACTCCCTGGGAGAGGTGGGAGACATCGGCTCCAGCCCCGGCTGCAACGCGGGCTTGTCTTATGACCTTACGGAGTCACTCCGGATCCTGGTTTATAAATGAGGCAATAATAATACCTAAGTGCAACTCTCTCGCCGACCCTCGTGGGAGATTAATGCCTTTTTAACTCTTTTTATTCATTTAGAAAAAAGTATCTTGGACTATAAACTCTGGGGGGGGGGGGGAAATGGACACTTGCCTCTTAAGAAATGCTTTTTTAATGATTTTGTAAAAATTAAATTGAAGGCAATTTGGACATTCTAAAAGTTCCAACTCACTTGGCACTCACTGTGTATGGGTTTAAATCACACCATCAGAAGGATTTTAATACGATCTTAAAGTATTTCATATTTTAAGGGAGACTTTTTACCATCACATGCACGTCAACAACAGTAAATTTTACTACTTATTATTTTTTCTATTACCCAACTAACAAAGTCTTAGAATTATAATACATTTTATTGATAAGTATAATGTTTAACAAGAAAATTTATACAATGTGCCTTGTGTATTTGGTCATGAGAAAATCACTTCTCTAGTGCTATTTTCCTAGCTGTACTTGATGCTGAAGTTATAACCAAAATTAGTCAGCTTTCTTTAAGAACATGCTATTTCTTCTCTCTAAAGGCTTCAGCCTATCGCATATTAATCCAGTATGCCATAGGAGTAAAAACACTGACTCTGCCTCTGCCAGACCTGTGTCCAAACCCAAGCTCTGCCTCTTAATCTGATACATAACCTTGGGGCTATTACTGGGTCTCACTCCCCCAAATGGAAAATGTAAATAAAAACACTTCATTTGTAGAGTGATAATTGGGAATAAAAGAGAAAGGGTACATAAAACATCTGGCACTTAAAAGGTACTTGACAGAAGCTAGTTTCCTGCCTTCCTACATCCACAATCTTATGAGAAAGTACGAGAAAGAGAGGAAACTCCCCCAAAGCAACCATACGGTAATTAATCCACTAAGGCCTGGCTCTCAAGTACCCTAAAGGCGAGCGTGGAACATTCAAGGTAAGAGTTAAGCAGGGGGACTTCCCTGGTAGCGCAGTGCTTAGGAATCCGCCTGCCAATGCAGGGGACACAGGTTTGAGCCCTGGTCCAGGAAGATCTCACATGCCGCGGAGCAACTGGGCCCATGAGCCACAACTACTGATCCTGCGCTCTAGAGCCCGTGAGCCACAACTTCTGAACCCACGTGCCCCAACTACTGAAGCCCATGCACCTAGAGCCCGTGCTCCACAAGAGAAGCCCGCGCACCGCAACGAAGAGTAGCCCCCACTCGCCGCAACTAGAGAATACCCGCATTCAGCAACGAAGACCCAATACAGCCAAAAATAAATAAATAAGTAAATAAATAAATGTATTTAAAAAAAAAAAAAGAGTTAAGCAAGAACTTTGGTCCCCACTCCAGCAGCCTCTTGAATCTTCTCTTCCTCACACTCAAGTTACCCTGCGTGAAAGCAACTCATACTGTATGCAGGTCCTTCATGAACGTTCCTTTCAAGTATTTAACTACTACAGAAATAGTTAATAACAATAGAAGCTATTATTTTGTGACCAATCATAGTGCCAAGTAAATCCAAAGTGATTCAGCTACTCAAAGAAAAAGACAGTGGAATATAAACTTGCTAATAAAGAAATAAGCTACGTGACTCAAGCAATGTTTTCCAATTTTCATCACAGTGTGCAAATATTAACATATAAAATAAAATCTATAAAAAGAATATAAAATATTAACCTGCCAAGTACCTAACCTTTCTTCAGAAGGCCTTATAAAGACATCCAGATATCCCAACAAATGTCAGTCCCTAAATCACTGCCCCTCAGCTCCGGAGCACTTAAGCACTTAACTCTTTCAAACCACTTCTAGCATGAGATTTAGCACCATGCAGCTCAGAGGTATTACTTCTGACAAGGTCATTGAATAAAGCTATTACCTAGGACTGACTGCAGTAGGGAAATGGGTCCCGCTAGGCATAGTGCATCCCAGAAGGATAAATGAGGCAGGAATGAAGATACCTATTCAACACTGAGAAACTGACCAAACATGGGCAAGGCCCACCCAAAGGCAGAGAACCAGCCAGAGAGGAATCTGAGATGTGGTCCTTGTCTGAGTATAAAGATGCCTGCCTCTCTCTCTGTGGAAGCTGTCACCAACAACAAACCACAAAGTGAGGAAATGAATTACACTTAGACACACCATCCTTAACGCATCTCCATTTGGAAGGGTCACCTGGCAGCTACCCTGAAACCATCTTGCCCCAAGTAGTCCCTCAGGTCAGGACACGTCACCAGCTCCAAGGAGGTAGTTTTCCTTATTAACTGTGAAAGGAAAAGCTGCTTCTAAAATGTACAAACAGGCATGCTAACATTTGTTTACATCAATTATCAAAATGCGCCCAGTTAAGGATGTTTTAATTGTTGGAGTATAACAACACATTTTTGGACAGAAACACCACAGTGCGTGTTAGAGAAAGTCCATCATTTAGAAGTGAACATAGTGTGGACCCTACTTAAGGCTGACTTAAAATTGACTTGAAACAGTTTTAAACATCTGCCTTCCACCTAATTTATCCACCTCAGCTCCTGCCTTTGCCTTTTTCTAACCTACACTCCAGCCACACTGAATTCCTAAAACTATGTCCCTGAAGCATCACAGTTACCATGTTCTTCTTCCTGGAAACCTCTATCCCGATTTTTCCCCCACAAAAATCCTACACAACTAATTCAAATTTCCTCTCCTCTGAGAAGCCATTTCCAACCCTGCGGTCAGAATTCACGGCTCCCTACTTTCGACTCCCAACTTTGTTGCTCATTTAAAACACTTTCAAATCTGACCAGCAGGAAGATCTGTCTATACACACGTGTCCCCACCACGACCACCACGTTACCAACAATCTGATATCCAGGACCTTGTTTTACTACACTGAAAACAGGGCATCCCGTAGCACAATGCTTCTTAAATGGAACAACGACCGTAAGGCAAGGGATAGTCAGATAGAGTTCATCTCCATTTATTTCCACATTATATGTTTAATGATGACTTCAACATTATATTTGCAGTTTTAATATAAACTTAAGTAGGTTTTAATTTTTGTTAAATAATTATCTACAGAACTACTTGTAGGCAGACAAAATATGTTCAGTGACTTTTTTATCCTCAGCCATTGTCTTATTACTCACTTTATCAAATTAATCCTTCCTGTCCCAAAGAAAATTAAGAGATAACTTTATAAATTGGGGGATGAGTTATAAAGTTTTTGTATATTATAGTTACATACATATATACAATATACATATGCATTTTATATATGTGTGTATATATGTAAAGTATCCTCCAGTTTTACAAATTTTTACTTACAAGTCCTAAGAGGGATAGAATATATAGAGACTACTTATTAAATCTTATTTGGGAATTGCTGATATAGAATGTTACCATATTTGCCTCCTAATAACAACAAACGTAAAACATAACTCAGTCAATAAATGGAATTCAATGAAAAATTCAAATATTCTTACAATCCACAGAGACTCTAAATGCCAAAGAAAATCTGATGTCTGTTTCGGTCAACTAAATAAACATTTTTCAGTAAATCTAGAAGATTTAGATAAAGAAGATTTCAGACTGAATGAAAAAAATAAAACATTTGGAGGAAATTTATCTTTAAGTTCAAAACTCACAAAATTAATCAACTGTATCAAAAATTAAGTTCAACACATTTCTTAACAAACACAAAGAATTCCATACAAGAAACTGATTATAAAATTCTGATAGGACTTCCCTGGTGGGTCCAGTGGTTAGGACTACGGACGCAGGGGATCATGGGTTCGACCCCTGGTCGGGGAAGATCCCACATGCCACATGGCAAGGCCCCCGAAAAATAAATAACTTAAAAAAAATTTTAAAAACAGAGAAAATAAGGAAAAGAAAAATGAAAAATAATAAGGTCTAATGAATAGTAAATATCATATAAATGAAAGCAAATAAATCATTTATTGCAATAATTTAAAAAAAGAACTCCAAAGGAACAAGACAGTGGCTATTTTAATACCAGGCTGCCCGGCAGCAGCAACGGGTCTTCCTGTTCTCATACAGGAGACAAACTGCCCTCCCTTCACCTCCAAAACTTACACACCACACCTGCACAGCCTGCAACAGAGAAACTGAGTCATAAGGGAGCAGGTCAGCAACCTGATGACCATCAGAAGAAACGAGACAGAGGTCTAGTTAAAACGCAAAGGAGCAACACACGTATATAAAGCTAAGACATGCCACAAAGTCAACAAAATGAGGCTTCAGAGCAGTACAAAAATGATTTTCGTGTGCTCCAGAATACTCAGCTCCAGCCAGGCTTGCTCAGGTGCCAGGTCACGATAGTACCACCACTGAATATGCCCACATGCAGGGACATCAGAACTTAAAAGAAGTCCTCTAGGAATGCCTCCTGGTGATCTCCTACAGCTGATTTCTCAGCGGGGAATTAAAACAGCAAGTCTCATACAGTCTCTGCAACTGTCTCTGTGCTTTAAATCACAGTCATTAAGGAAAGGTGGAGGAGCGGGTATGTTGCCACTTGTATCTCTAAGTAGAGCGTGTGGCCCCTTTCCTTGTTCCACTGGGAGTATGCCTACGATTGTCCTTTGTTTTGTAGCTTGGCTGTCCCTATTAATTGAGGACAACCCTGCAGGACTGATTTCCACCCCGTCAGTCACAGGGGCCGCTGGAGATCCACGGGGCAGACCCATCATCACTGGAGGTTTTAAACGCCAAGCCGAAGAAGGACCCAACCTTGCTGTGTGGATATAATAACATCCCCCTCACCTACAGCACTCACAAAATCCTATAAAGCAGTCATTCACAACGCCAGCTGCCCTCCAACGTGATAAACTGGGACCAAAATGGGAAAATGTCACTTCTTTGTCAACACAGACGCCTTTCACAAATGCTTCTGCCAGTTGCTCACAGATAACGGCTCCAGCAGGCTCTTCACGGCGCCGCCGCTGCCACGCCAGCCACGCGCACGAAGAACCAGCCGGCCCAGGAGGGTCTGAAGAGTGTCCAGGGACCAACGGACACACACTGGCACTCCTGGGGAAACCACTGAGTCTGCTACAATTATCCTTGGAGGGGACAGTTTCCCAAAGCAGCCAGTCTACTGGCTTTTGCCGGGTAGTCAACACCCACATCAGGAAGGCACCGATGCTGGGAGACTCCGTGATGGGCTGGCCATCCGGAGAAAACCCACGAGCCCAGTGCCAGCCCAGGCCAGGAAGGGCGGGTCCCTGGAGGGAGGAGGGGATGATAGGCAATCCTCCCCCCCAACCCCCCCCCACCCTCCCCTCCCCCGCCAAGCCCTGACCTCACCCCACCAGCTTCGGGAAAAGCTGTCAGGAAGCACTTCTGAGGCCACCTGGGCTCGGAGAACTGCCCACCCCCGGGTCTGCAACTCACACCGCTGGTTCCCACAGAGGCTGCCCGGGCTCCGGGAGTGATGGGGAGAGTGCAGCAAAAGACCTTGTAAGGAACTGCTCTCCAACTCCCCCAATCTCTGAAGTACTTTTTAAAATATATTTTTTTAATACTAAAATTGCTTTGCCTCCTGGCCTCTGGTAGAAAACTGAGGCTTTCATCTGACGGCACTGGCCGACGAGCCTCCCCTGGCACGCTGGGTCCCAAGTGAGAGACAGATGCAGGGACGCCAAAGCTGCCGTGGGACTAGCTGCTGGACTCCCGAGGTCCTTCTTCCAGACAAGTCCGGGCCTGACCCTGTCACTGCCTTTGCACTGTTCCTCCCCTGGAGGGCAAAATTGATTGGACTTGCAAATAGCCAATTTTGAAATTTTACATCACAAAACCACAAGGGCAAAACAGACTCCGCCCACTAAGGTTCCAAAGCCCATTGTTGGGCAAAAATCTCTATTTCTGTGCCATTTATCATTCAAATTTAGCTTTTGCCATGCTAAGCTTGGACTGTAGCACCAACAAAAGTGAGTTGGAGCTGGCAGCAATCCACTTTTTAGCCAGGAGAGGCAGATACTGAGGCTGAAACCCTAGCTGATCCCTCAACGCTTCAGAAAACCAGAACATCCTTTCTCCTGATTTAAGCCGCGTAATTGCTTCTGAGGAATTAGGGCACAATAAAGGATATTTTAAAATAATATTGACTTTTTCATTTCCTCACAACTTCTATTTACCACTTTAGACCCTTGAAGTTACATCTTACCCTCCTGTAAAAAAAAAAGTCATTCACCAGAGTTCACCTTTATAAAGGCTAGAAACGTTCTTTAAGAATATGTGTCTGCAACAAACAAAAACAGCAGAAAGGCTTTTTCCCTTTGGAAACTCTGAACAAACTTCTTGTTCATTAAAGAAAAAGAGTCCAAAAGTGTTTGAATTGGAGGAGTCAAAGAAAAATATCAAACATACCTTTAAGCAGTTAACAACTTTTTTTTTAATTTTTGTTTGTTTAAGCCAGTAAAAATACCAGCTCCATGGATCCTGGTTCAAAGACAACTCAAGGGCAGTAGTTTCAATTTCACCTGTGGTGATTGTTCAACAACACAAATTTCCAAGCCCCACCCCCAGAGACGCTGACTCAGAAAATCCAGGGTGGAGCCCAGGAATCTGTAGTATTTCAAAGTACCCCAAATAAAGCAAAATTAAATGTAGAAAAGAATTACTAAGTAGGAATTTTAATGCTAATGTTTCGCCCTAAACCAGTCTCAGTGTAATCCTCACCCGGGGCTGTGAAATGCTGCCGCACAGGTCGGGCCCTGGATCTCTGAGGACCAGGGTGCGGCCCGGTCATTTTTAAAGGGCATTCCAGGTAAATTTAGGAAACACTAGGGTGGGAAAGTGCTCTTCATTTGAGAAAACCTGAGTTTCAATTACAGCTTTACTGAAACGAAGTCTGTGATCTTCACAAAGACCCAGGCACCCTTATCACACACAAACCGAACTGCTCACAGGCTGATCACCAGGCTGAAATAAGCCTGGGTACAATCAAGGTGCATTAGAAGATGGCGAGGCTGCCCAGCCCAGCAGAGGACTGTTAGGTGAAGATCAGCGAATACAGCAGCACATCACATGACTCATTGTGATGAGCTTTGCTCTGGGTAGATGATTTTTTTTTTTAATGTAAAGAAGGAAGAGAAGAAAGAAGGCTGGAGTTGATAAGATAAGCAAAAGCAATTTAAATGCCATGGGCACTGGGATATATAAAACCACTGAGCTGGTACTTTTCCTGATCTACATTAGAAATATATAATACATGTATATACATTTCTACTGTATATACATGTACATATATATATATATAAACTCAGATAAAAACCTGGAAATAAAACAATTTAAAGCACTTCAAACCAAAACTTCTTGCCTTTACTTGGGTTAATTTAACCATAAAGAAATGATGTGGATCTTAATTAAGAGGTTTGTAAAGTACTTAAGTTTGTCATTTTGTTGACATTTAAATGTAATTTCCTCTAAAAACTATTCTTAGGTATCAGCTAACAAAACTGAACTGTTGGTTTAGATTATTGTACTACCAGATAAGATAAAATTTGAGATAATATACCGGGAGAGCAGCCCACTAGCTTAGAAGGAGTCTATACTGTTTTAACACTTACCCCTGAGGCTGTCGGTTGTGTCGTAGGGGAAGTATTTTTGCTGCAGTCATCTGAGTTAGAAGAGGTGGAAGTTGGAGTCATGGGAACAGAAGTATTGCTATTACCTGCAACAGTCAAAATTAACCTCATAAATATACATATACTCTGCTAAGTTTGGCAAATACCTGACAGTCAAATAGTATTTTGTTATATTTACCGGAGCAAGCTTTTGACTTATTTATGTTCTTAGGTTTTCGTTTCCTCGTTTGAATTCCCTCTTTTTTCATAGCAAGCGGTCGAGGCACCTAAAAATTGTTCACGTAGGCCATGAGTTTAATAAATATTATATTGAAGAAAAACCAAACTAAAGACCCAACCTCAGTACTGAAAGCCCTCATTTAAAAGAACTTGGCATAAATGCCAATCCAATTTTTACATACACTTCGAACTGCATAAAGACTACACTTTCCCCATCAAATGCAGAGATTCCTCCAGAAAAAAAAATAGGGAGGGTGATTTGCCAGGGAGAACTTACTCCTTCAACTTAATGTTTATTGTTTTAAACAACTTCAATTACAGAGTAAAACCACTGAATACATTCAGTGTAAAAACACTGAATACATACAAGAAAAATAAATATTTTTATTTCAAAGAGATCATGTATTCTTCTCCCTACATATACCAAGGATAATTTTCTTTTTAAAATTGACATATATCTTGCGCTATCCTTAAAATGTAGAATCTAACTATAGCTATCAAATATAGCTATTCCTCTTTTGTATAAATGTATTTGATTGCATTCACATTTTTTAAGCTATAAACTAGTTAGTGTGAATTTCTAGTTGGTTCCATGCTCTTTTTTCTTTTTAAGTGTACAGTTTTTTAACATATACACACTACTATATACAAAATAGATAACCAACAAGGACCTACTGTATAGCACAGGGAACTATACTCAATATTTTGTAATAACCTATGAGGGAAAAGAATCTGAAAAAGAATACATATATATGTATATAATATATATATTATACACACACATATGTATCACTGAATCACTGTGCTGTACACCTGAAACTAACAAGAACATTATAAATCAACTATACTTTGACTTTACAGCTTTTTTTTTAAAGCTTACTACCATCTTATCAATTCTAAAACGCACTTTCCCACATTTTAGTATTTTTAAAATTGGGATGTCTTACTCTGGATTTGTGTGACAGTTTAATTGGCAGTATTTTTTGTTTCTTAAAGTTTCTATTATAATTAACAGGACCCTCGAGTCAGAGGTACATATAGAAAATCAGATTTTTCACTTTTATGCCCTCTCCTTTGCTGATTTTTTAAACTGAAACTATGTACAAACAAGACACTGAACGTGTATACACATGAGCAGAGTAGGTGGCGCACCCCATGGAGTTTCATGTAGAGTCCACAAGCATTGCACACAGGTTCACCCTCGGCGTTTCTGCGCCACAAAGTGGTGGTTGTGGTGTGACAGTTGGCACAGGACAATCCAAGCCGGCGGGAGGAAGGCTAGAAAGCAGCACAAGAATGTAAGTGTACAGATATGTGATTTTTATGCATATGTTACATACATCAATGTATCACGTCCCTGCCATCAACAAGCATGTACCTGGTTATTATAAATAAGAGGTCCCTTGAGAAAAAAACCTTGACGTGTAATTAGGTTGACCTTCCTGGACCAAAGTGTGCTCCATCCAATACATAAGATTGATTTGCTCCAGCCCATTAGCATAGATTAAAGCAGTCACAATGCTGGCCAATGCCTGCACTCACTGTTGTCAGACGGCTGAGACACAAGAGTAAAGAAATGAGTTTTTCTGTGCCCCCTCCTCTGGAATTCTGCTCGCACAAGGGAAACCAAGCTTCCCGGACAAGAAATGTTTTCTATCTGTGTGTATTGTCAGAGGCTCTGGCAGACCTGGTCCCAAATGAGGAAATTGTTCATTGAGGAGAAACTTCTAGATTTTTTTCTCTTTTTAAAAGATGTTCTAGGGGACTTCCCTGGTGGCACGGTGGTTAAGAATCCGCTTGCCAGTGCAGGGGACACGGGTTCAAGCCCTGGTCCGGGAAGATCTCACATGCCGTGGAGCAACTAAGCCCGTGTGCCACAGCTAACTGAGCCTGCGCTCTAGAGCCCGCAAGCCACAGCTACTGAAACCCGCGTGCCTAGAGCCCGTGCTCTGCAACAAGAGAAGCCGTTACAATGAGAAGCCCGCGCCCCGCAACGAAGAGTAGCCCCCGCTCACCACAACTAGAGAAAGCCCGACTGCAGCAACAAAGACCCAATGCAGCCAAAAATAAATAAATAAAATAAATAAATTTGTTAAAAAAAAAAAAGAAACGCAGTCACAAACCACCTGCCAACATGTTAAGTGGCTTTGGGGAGTCTCTGCTTCACCTGAAAACTGAGATATCGATCTATTTCTCAGATATGTGCAGAGGAATAAACCAGAAACTGCAGAAGGGCCTATATATATTCACAGAAATGGATTTTGGAAAATGTACAAAAATTTTGGAAAGAAATATATTTTAATACATCTCATTAATTATCATCATGATTGCCTATTGCATGAATTTTTGTATTAACCATTTTACAAAGGATTAGCAAATTTTACAACATTGTGTTAGTGCTGGCATTGTCTTATATATGGTGATGCTGCTATATTTTATTTAGCCTGTCAATATAGTACTCAACTTTTGTTCATACAAAGGGTTAAATTTATCAGAAGAGGCCAACAGTCTGTCACTCTGATTTCTATGTTCCCTTTCATACCCATAACATCCTTATATGGAATTTATTTCCTCTAAATTATTATGTGTGAATTATAAAGAGGGGCTATTTAAGCTAGTATAAGTTCCTGCCTAGAATCACAAAAATCTAAGTTTGTTTTTAAATTACCTAGATAGGCAACTAAAACCCTGCTGTGATTTCAGTTAAACAAAAAAAAAAAAAGCTATGGGGAAAATCCAGGGACCAAAGCAAGCTGAAAGACAGAATTAGGGAAGTTGGTAACGATGATTAATTTAAGAAAAGAAGTTATAAAGAATGGACAACAAAAACACAGACTGAGCATTCACTGAATATTCAGACTAAAAGACAGAGAGTTCCAAAATCTTCATTGGCAAATTTAAAAGTTAAAATTGTATTTTACTTTTATAACTCACATCCTGTTGTATTGCTGTAGCATACTCTTTACAGACAAGTTGTAAAACCAAAGAGACACTGGGAAGCCTTTTAGTACTGCCACCTTTTTAAGAAATCAGTGCTAAGAAAGAATCAATTTGACATTTGGTTGAAATGAATATGTTTGGCTAACAGAACTGTTTGGGAAATTGCTTTTAAAATG
The DNA here is from genome assembly GCF_059928025.1 of Delphinapterus leucas. Taxonomy (NCBI): domain Eukaryota; kingdom Metazoa; phylum Chordata; class Mammalia; order Artiodactyla; family Monodontidae; genus Delphinapterus; species Delphinapterus leucas. Next base: position 38,765,070 of record NC_143142.1, on the reverse strand, counting down.
ATGAAAACATAAAATCTTACACATCAGGGCTTTTTTTTTTTCTTTATGGTTAAAATAAAATAATTTCCCAGAAGAGCACTCCTTTCTCTTCATAAATGTGAAATCAGTAAACTAGGGACAGGAAGTTTCATTTTATAAACAGGTCATTTATGACAGTTTCCAGTGGAATTTGGAGCCAATGTGAGGCAAACTTGTTATCAGAATTTGCCATTATAACAAAGAACTTTATGACTGTCAACTGCAGATCATAAGTGAAGCCAGTCCCCATAAACATGTGAAATGAAGGTGAGTGGGTTATAAAAGTTCCTGTAACAAGTGATCTCAGCTATATTCATCACTGACAAGGAATTCAAGTTACACCATAAATCCCTTTTTTTGCAATGTATTACAAGTTCAAATTCAGTGATTGGTTCTGTACTGCTAGCTAAACAAACCTGGGTTCAACATTCTGAGAACTAACTAGATCCAGCAAAACAATAAATAAGAAGCCCACAAGGAGAACTAATTGATAGACACACCCTTCAATTGGTATCATTTATAACACATTTACCAAGCACATTGGCTGACCTTGGTCACTGCCAAGACACCTGCTACACAGAAGGAAAACTCATAGATTCAGAGATGTTAAAAACTGGGGTTTTTTCCTGTTATTTTTACTGGTAAGTGCACAAAACTAATGCCGCCATCTAAATATGGATGTTACTAGATCAAATTTAAAATGCCACTAGAACCTAAATTCTGCCAGTTTTTTTGCTCAGTCTTGAGAAAATGTTACCTTCTGGACTCAGCTCAATGAGCCTTTCCAAAAAAATAATAATCAGTTTCATTGTTCACACATTGGCTAATACATGAAAACAAGGAACTTCCTTGGAATATTTTCCGGCAGTACTTTTTCTTTTTAAATATGATGCATATAAGAAAAATGAAAACCACAGGGAGTCAGGCACTGAAGTTAAGGATGCCCTTTGAAGAAAAGTTTAAGCTGTGGGAGACTGTAACAAGTTTAAGGCACATACACTCATTAAATTAACCTTGACCACTTTATTTTAAATGCATTAAAAACAAAACAACCATAAAACTAATTGCTTCTCTTTAAGGTGTCAGACTTACATTGTGATGCAATTTCACTCTAATCTATTTAACACAAACAACATGTGTAGCATTTGTTCCTGCTAATTAGAGTATAACAATTAAATAAATTACTTGGATACTTAAGATGTCTGGCATCTAACTGTAAAATATTTTACTTTAAAAGGTATTAGAGTATGAGTGCTTGGCTAAACAAATGTTAGCCTTACGGTGGGGCTTGTGAAAGCTTTCGTTTATTTTCTCCAATCACTACAGCAGTAAATACCCTTTCCTTCTTAACAACACACAAGACAATAAGAGATTAATCCCTGAAGAAAATCAGAATTCCCACACTTTAATAAAACATAGTGAAATGTGTCGGGATGGTGAAAATCCTCTACTTGCAAAAAACATACAGACTGCATTTTCTTCTCAAGTTCTTTGTAGTTCTCTGAACAGCCACATTTCAAAATAACAAAGGTTAGAGTAAATAAATTTTTCACCCGACTCAAGGACAGTCCAAAAGACGGATGGAATTTGGAGCTAAAACTAGTCTGGCTCCGAGAAGAGGTGGAAGGGGCCCAGAGGTAGAAGGGACAGAGTCAAAGGGGTCCAGGAGGATGAGGCTGTGGGGAGAAAGGGACTGTGGGTTCGCTGTTGTCATATCCATTTGAGGGGGCATGTTACAAAGAAGCATGCTTTTTTTCAAGAATAAACTCCAAACCAGACCAAAGAGTCCACAGTGAAAATAAAAATCTCCTTCCTTCACCTGACCTGGGGCTGTAGCCTCAGTTTTTCTCCCTGGAGGTTACTAACATTACTCATTCCTTGTATCTCCTTCCAAAACTATTTCAGTGCATTTACAAGTACATCTAGAGATTTGTAAATATAGTGAGTTTTGGTACTTTTAAAAGATGGTAGCACACTACACCATTATTATTTTTTTTTTTTTCCATTTAAGGACGTCACTCTCCTTTCAGGACCTGCGCTCGTGGGCGCTCAAACTACAGGAGAACCGGGCGTACCGCTGGGGCCGGCAGTCGGCCCGCCCCGGGTGCCCCCGCGGGGACAGGTGCGGCCGGGCGGGGCCGGGCGGAGAGACCCCGGCCCCAGGGGAAGAGCGCCGCTTGGGGCCGGGCTGCAGGGGAGGGCGGCGCTCGCACTCACCACGCGCTTCTGCGGCTTGATGAGGGGTCGGCTGAGGCCGTTCATCTTGCTGTAGAGGCCGCAGGCGTTGCACAAGTAGTGGCCGGTGCCGTCCCGCCGCCACAGTGGCGTCTGGATGGAGCCGCAGTTCACGCACTCGCGGCTCTCAGGCAGGTCCTCCAGCAGGTCTGCGGGGACGAGAAGCCGGTGAGGTCCCGCCCGCCCGCCGGTCCGTCCGTCCGTCTCCGCGGGCCTCCCCGACACCCCAGCACCCCGAGCTGCAGTGCCGGCCTTCCCCACCGCTTTCTGCTCGGCGGCCCGGCCGGGAGCCGGCTGTTGATGTCATAGCGATCGACCTGTTGACCAACACTTTGTCCAATACTTCTGCACCCCTGGGCGCACCCAGTGCAAACCCCAGAGCAGTCGGAGACTGAGCTGGAAGCCCGGCCCGAATCATCTGCCTCCTGTCTCCAAGGACCTCAGAGTTGAGCCGTGGGGAGGCTGGTTTGGCTCCTCTGACCCCTTCTTTCCGGCTGTTCCCAAGCTTTTCAAAACTGAAATCCATCATAATTACAATATACCACTTGCCAAACCCCAGCAAGCCTTGCAACATTAACAATGATCACTGACCCCTGCCCTAACCCACAAATATCCCCGGACAAAGTGAGGCTGTCTTCTTTACTTCTATCTCAAGTTAACTTTTTGAAGGTATTTGCTGTATCTACTACTCTTCGTTTTCCTCAGTAAAAAATAGACAAGTGAAATTAGAAATACTGTTCTTGGGCACTTTTGCCAATTAATTAGAAATTACTCAGGTCTCCTCAGGGGGCGGGGAAAGCACTAAAAGATTAATAAACACAGAGATAAATGTTAAGCTCGATTTTCATGCCACAAAGACCAAATACTAAAATATTATGATTTCAAAGTGGGTCTTACTGCTTCAATCTACAAAACGTCTACAAATGGTTGATGCTTTACCCATTCAGAAAATTACTCGGACTGTCCCAATGCTAAATAAATTTTTTCCAATTTTCCTGCACTAAAAGTTCAACTTAGGTCATCTATTTAAATTATATTTGTCATTTGGCTACTTGGTTAGTTTTCCGGAGTTCACAATTAACCTAAACCTGCTAATTTACTCTAAAGAATTTAGAGTAAATGGTTTTAACATTTATTACTTCCCCTTGAATCAGTTAAATATGAATAATTATCTAAAATGAGGTTCTTATCAAGCACTTTTTAAATAGACTTTAAAATATCTCCAGTCTAGAGTTACTTATATTATAGAAAATTTAAATGTTACCATTTGGCTTTCTTTAAGGAGCATTTTTGAATCAATTTTTAAAGTAAATAAACATTACACTTTAAAGTTTATTTGAAGAGTATGCTAGCAAGCCTCTCTATTCTTCGTCTTTCTATTCACGAGCAGTTTACAGCTTGTGTTTACCATCAACTTTTGTAAAGATATTTAAACGGGATTTGGACATACAGAAATCTTTCATTCCATTAATATTATTTACCCTGCAAAACAAGTCTCCTTCCTCCTCAAGAAATAAGTTTAAAAGAAACTAGCCTCCCACATAACTCGAGTTCAAAGTTGTCATGGGGATACTGCAACTTAGGACACATCACAAAGATTTATTCTTCTCCGCCCTAAAAGCTACTATTGACTACGGTAACCAGTAAAATGCTCAGGACTTCAAGGACACTGAAGTTAAACAAGGTATTTGTCTTTGTTGTTGACTTTAAAATGTTACCTATCAGAGCCCCTCTCCGTGGAGAATTGGGGCATTCCCTGGAGAACCCAGCCCTACGCCTGGCCTCCTTCTCCCGGGCTGGTAACAATAAAGACTCCCCGGAGAAGGCAGTGTGAACGCCCCAGGTAAATCTCTTTAGTCAGCTGAAAACCCAGAGACAAAACTTAAAGTCTACTTTGGATAAATAAAATTTAGGAAGTTTGCTTATTTTTAACTAAATAAAATCTACAGCTCCCATTGCCTCCACACTTTTCCCCACTCCTCATTCTGCAGCTGCAATCCTATAACTAAAATAAGAAAAAGCTACTTTTTATAAATCATGAAATCTGATTGTGCTGGAAGCTCTCTCACCATTTCCCCCCAATTCATCCTCTGTCTCCTAACCTGGCTGCTTTGGGTGGCCCTGGGCAGTGACAGACTCAGGGGAGAAGGGCAAGGCCAGCGAATGTCATCCCAGGACCGAGAATGGACCCAATTCAGCGGCAGCTTGTGAGGGCACTGGCCTCTGGAGACAGAACTCACCCCAAAACTCCCCACCAGCACCAGGGAGAGGTGAATGGAGCAGGTTCCCAGAGAACAGCCCCCTACTCCACCCTGCACTGTGCAGGTTGAGAAAGCTCAGGGCTCAGGTTTTAGCCCTGCCCATTTGCTCGAAAAAGAGTGCCTCCAAAAATGGTTTGTTTAAAAAAAAAAATCAGAGTGGAGAAGCAGAGAATCAGTTAGGAAGCTGGGAGGAGAGGTGCTGGGGGTCGAGGTCTCTCTAGCATGGAAACACCTGTAATGGACAAGCAAAGTTAGGGTCATTCGTCTCCCCCACCCCCAGACTGGCTTATTCTCAGCAGCTTCCTGCCTTTAAAGACTCTTTATGCAAAAGCTGGGTGTTCCCAAACCTCTTTCCTTTTTTTTTGAAACATGCTCTGAGTCTACACAAGATTTTTCTAACTTTGCAGTGTTCTACCCAAAAAGGGAAAAAATTAGTGAAAGGATAGGCTAAGTTTAGATTGAAAAACTTACAACCTGTCTGTAATTGCACTCTACCACCTCTAAAAGGATTTTTCTCACAAAACCAATTACTTTAAACATCCAAAGACTCCGATTATGTCTTTTGGACTGCTTCTCTGTCCTGTGTAATGCTGGAAGAGGGCAAAGGGAAACGGAGGTCACGCTAAGGTGCGTCGCCAAGCAGGCAGAGCTGCCCCCTACCCAGCTCACACAACCTTTCGGATTCCCTGCTGGATTCTTGACTGACAGAAACCTCACAGCCTAACCACCACCCCCTTCCATCCTTTGAAGATCCTTCTCCCTGTCTCTCTGCTCCCGGGAGCCAGATGTGGGTCCCTAATGCAGCAGGAAGGGTGACAGGGGTCTGTGGTCTCAAGTCTCCAAACTTCAACAGGGCCCTCCCCACCGCCCCACTCTACACACAGACCATAAAGATGGTCTCCAGGACCAGCTTTGCAAGGAGAGGAGAGGGGATTTTCAGCCCAATGTTACTGAGAGAGGGCAATTCAAATAAGATCCTTCACACCTTCAGGCCACTAGCATTCCCAGGCTGTCTCTGAACACAAGGCTGGCAGTGCCTTACTTGACCCTCACTAATTAGGGTCCCTAAAAGACTTGCTGTCCCTAAGTGAAGGGCTCTCCCGCAAAGCCCAGACCTGGGGCCTGAGAGCGCCAGGTAGGGTACCTTAGGCTGATGTGCCTCCTTGTCCTTGCCACTTCTTGACTCCCACAGCTCCCCTCAAAGAAACAGCGGCCAAAAAAAGCCCATTTTTTTTGTCTTAGGAGACTGTCAGGTTATATCAAACAGGTTAAATACAAAGAGAGACCTCTGAAAGCACGAAAAAGGACCCAGAATGCTGAAGCTGAGGAAAGAAGCCAACGTGCCTCTGTCAGGCCAGACAACAGTTCACACCCTCCCTTCTCCTTGAAGAGCAGGACAAACACTCTTCAAGATGTGGGGCATTTGCAGGAATTTTGACAATTGTGTTTTCCCAGTTCACTCCAAACTGCCCCCAGACACTGGAATGGAAAGCATGAGTGGGATTGGAAACTGAAAATTTGTTGGCCTGGGTTCCGGAGGAAGAATAGGCGTGAGTGCTCCTGGATCCCTGGTCCCAGCCTGGGGGACGCAGGCGGGAGCAACAGCACGACACCCCGCCGGCCTGCTGATGCCAAGCAAAAGGGCCCCGGCACCAGCCTTCCCTCCGGACAGTCACAAGGCTGACCTCTCTTCTTGCCCTCTCACTGAGGGTCAGGGAGATGCCAACTAGGTCCTTTTCCACCATGGACCTCTTTAAACACTCTCGCTGAGGGAAACACACGCAGCTCCCGACCTTGGGAGAGTTGAATTGGGTGTGACTGTGTGTATTGGAGGAGAGGGTGAATCGCATGCCCAACACGCTCCTACAGTTACCCTCCAAATGGACTCTCACGCTTCCACCCAGGCAAACTGGAGTCTGCGACCAAGTTCAGGCCCTGTCCGTTCCCTCCTGGGCTCATTTTTTTCCAACTGCCCACTCCAGTCACTATCCATCAAGTCCCTGGATCTCCTCCCAGACACTGAGGCATATCTGCGCATCTAGTCTCTCTCGTTCAAAACTGAAGCACCACAACAACGCGGTCAGACTCCGGGCACCCAGACAGGAATGCCCTGGAAACAGGGCCCAAGTCAAGTAGCTACTCCACACCCCCTCGCGCCCCGACTCCCATGCCGCGGCGCGACCCTTACCTGCGCTGGGGCCCCGCGGCACAGGGAGCGGGGCTCCGGCGCGGCTCTGCAGGCTGTGAAGCACCGGGGTCTCGAAGGGTCCGGCGGGCCAGGCGGGCGTCAGCGGTGCACCCACGTAGGGCGAGTAGGCGCTCGGGTGGTGGTGGTGATGGTGGTGGTACGTCCCATTCAGCGGCCGCGCGGCCGACAGCGAGCCATACTGGTGCTCGCGGCCGCCCATGGCCGCCAGACTGCCGCCTCCACCGCTCACGCCGCCCGCGCCCCCGCCGCCGGCCGCCGCGTAGCCGCCCGGGTCCCGAGCCGCGCCGTTGGCCATGGGCGGGCTGGGCGAGTAGGGGAAGCGCGCCGAAACGTGCGCCGCGGCGGAGCTGGCGCTGCCGGGCCCCGCCGCCCCGCCGGCCGCCGCGCCGCCTCCACCGCCGTACGGGGGGCTGTCGGCGGAGGCCTGGGGCCAGCCGGGGTGCGCGCCCGCGCCGCCCGCGTGATTGGCTGGCCCGCCGCCCGCCCCCTGGAGGTACGGCAGGCCGGGCAGCATGGAGCCCACGCGCGTAGTGGGAACGTAGACTGGGGAGCTCGCCGCGGCCGCGGCCGCAGCCGCGGCGGCCGCCGAGTGCACGAAGCCGCCGGGCGCGCCGTCGTAAGCGGCGGGCCCCTGGCTGGAGAGGGCGGCGAGGGTCTGGTACATCTCCTCGGGCTGCTCGGGGGCGAAAGGGCTCAGCTTGGCGCCGCGGCTGGACCACAGCAGCTTGCTGGCGGTCGCGGCCTGGTCGAGGTCAGTGAAGAGCAATAGGTCCTCCCAGCTCGACAGGGCGCCCCCGGGGCCAGAGATCCCCGGCGCCGAAGGTCCGTGGGGAGCCCCGAAGGGATGCGAGGCGTAGGGGCTAAGCAGCAGCGAGCGGGCCGTGGGTCCCGCCGCCGCCTCCGTGTCGAGCTGCGGTGTCCTGCAGTTGCTGGCGCCGCCGGGGCCGCGCTCCCCACCGCGAGAGCAGCAGGAGGAAGAAGAGGAGGAGATGGGGGAAGGCGGCGTAGAGGGCTCCCGCGCTGGAAAGGCTCCGGAGTCGCTGGCGTCCGCAGGCGCGGCCCCGAAGCGCTTCGGCAGGCACCAGCCGCCGTCAGTCAAGGCCATCCACGGTCCGGCGCCGCTCCTAGCTGACTTCTAGCTCCTGAGACCGGATGGGGAGGGAGACAGGATCGGGAGGAGAGATAAAAAAGGAGTTATCCAAAGCGCAGGCTGCACGACATCTTACCTCCACTCGCCTCCCTAGCTAATGAGATTCCTCAGAGATCCCGTTTCTGCCCCGGGCTCAAGGGGTGGGTAAGGAGAGGGGCATGGGGCCTGCGCAGCCGCCACAGGATCTTCCCAGGACCCGGATACAAGCTCTCCCTCACCCGCACGGCTCGGGTCCCTTCGCGCTCCCTTCCCACCCCCTCCGCAGCATCCCTCATCAGCGCGAGCGCCAGACCCCAAGGGTGACTGAGAGGCTGGCCGAGGTTTTCCTTCCGCCCCGAAGTGGCTCCCTCCTGGCTGATGGCACACAAAGGAACTTTTTAAGTAGCCGTGCGTGTCGGCGCTGCCTTATCATTCCTCCGTACGGGGGTCGCTCGCCCGGAATGCCCCAATATGAGAGCTGCCCGCGTGAAAATCATTAGCACAGGGAAGGCAACCTGTTCCCGAAAACGAAACCGCCGCGTTCTCCCATACTGGCTTTCCCAGAGCTTCCCAGACTGCGCTGACGAGACAGAACGCGAGCCCCAGAGAGAAATGCAACCCAGCCCTGGAAGGTGGGGCCGCAGGGCGGAGATCGCAGTCTCGGACCTTCGGGTCATAGGCAGTTCGGGGTGCGTGCGGGGCCGGAGACTCCTGCCCAACCCGCGTCCCCGCGGCGCCGCACACCTTAAGACACCGCTCGCCTCTGCAGACGCCAGCGCGTGCGCTCACGCCGGCCGCGCCACGCCGGCCAGACCACCCCGGCCCACCCCGCGGTCATCCCCAGCCGCGGAAAGGCCAGACCGTTCCGGAATCGGACGTAGCGGGGTGGAGCGGAGCGCAGAGAAAAGGAGGGGGAAATGTAAGGGGGGACGCGAGACCGCCCCGGAGCCGAGGCCACCCCAAAGGGGAGAGCAGGAAGAATGACAGGGAGACAAGGAGGGGGTGGAGGAGGGAGGCGAAATACAGCCGGACTGGCCTTCTCGGGGCTGCTTTTCCAAATCGCCTGGGCTCATCGGAGATAACCATACTAAAATTAATACCCACACACAGACCGGGACTAGATAGCAGGAAAGAAGTCTCTGCCCGCCTGACTGCCGGCTCCCGCCCCTTTGCGCCAAGATAACTCGGAGATAAGGCTGCGCGCAGATAAGCGCTTCGGGGAGAGGAAAAGACACCATAAGTCGGTCCGCGGTGTCCCGGGAACCTGGGTGCCTGCTGGGGGTGGAGAAGGTAGAAACCCTCGGAGCCGACCGCGGCCCGCAGAGGGCCGGAGAGCCGAGGCCGACGGGCCAGCGACGGGTGGGGGGTGCAGAGGAGGAAAGAGGAGAGATCGTGCAAGAGAGGAAGCAGCCGAACCTCGGGTGGGCGCTGCGCATGGAGAACAGCCGTGGCGGAGGGGGCTCCAGAGCGCTGAGAGAGGCCGAGGGCGCCGGTAGGCGAGCGCGAGTCCGGGGTCTGCGCGGTGTTGCTGGTGAATAAAAAGGAGAGAGGAGGCGCCTCTTACAGCTCTGCCGGAAAACTGCAGCCTGCGCTCCTGATTGGACTCACCGAGCCCTAAACAAACAGCGCTCGCCGAAGGGTGCCAGGCTGTGGGTCGGAACTGCGCTCTGCGAGCAGCTGGGCGCTGGAGGTGAAGAGGAGGAGGAAGAGGAGGAGGAGGGAGCTAGGGGAGGAGAGAAAAGAGGGTGGGGAGGAGACGGCGGGCGGCGGGGGGAGGGGAGCGCGCCGCCCGGGCAGACAATGAGCCCCGCGCAGCCTGCGGGTGTGGGCTAAGCCGCGAGCACCGTCCTGGGAGTAGGGGCGAGTCCATCCAGGGGGCGCCGACCCCGGGGACGCCGGGGGAGGGGCGGAGGTGGCAAAACGCCTGACCTGGCTGGCGACCCCCACCCATTCCTCCTCCCCCAGTTACACGCGCGCTCAAGGGGGCGGGGGGGGGCGACGGTGGCGCTGGAGGAGTTGACCGTGCACAGCCCCACGCAGCCACCGCAGCGGGAGAGACGCGCCAGCTCCCTGGTCAGCGCGCCCCCCAGAATAAGGGGGGAAAGTGCTTTCCTCCGCTGGCCTTCCCTGCTCCTCCCTGCACATTAAATGAGCTTTTAGCTCCGCAGTTGTGTGTGACCGACCTTAAACTTTCCCAACCTCTTCTCGAGACCCTGAGGCTCAGGTCGTGGTGGCCGTCGGGGGTCTCGTCTCCTGTGATCTAGGAAAAAAGGAACTCGAGTGCCCAGCTCCCTATCTCTGCCCTGCTTTTCAGAAATGTACTAAATTCCTGGGAAGTTTCGGGAGGTTCACGTCAGCCCTCCCCAGCTAAACTACGGGAACTTTGGGGGTCATGGTGTACGTAAAGGTTAGTCCATGAAGTGTGCAGAATGGAAAAGGGTTTCCACGCCGGTCACCCCCGGAGGTGCTCTCCAAGTTTTGGTATCCCGTTTGCTCTGAGCTTTCCCTGGAGAACTTCAGGTAAGTATCAGATAAGTCGTTGGAAATAGGAGGGGGTCACCTTCCCAGGTCCCAGCGCGAAATACCGCTTCCCCACCCCCATCCTCACATACACACCCCTTCTTCGCTCCCTCCAAATGGTTATCACAACTGTGTACAAACTGATACGGTCCTTAGCCAGCAAAGGGACTGGAAATGAACGTCGCGGGGTTATCAGCGCCGATCTGTCAGCGGGGAGTCGCGCGGCCGCAGGTTCGTCCGCGGCAGGAGCCGTGATATATGTCTCGCTCCCTTTCTCTCACAAAAAGGATTTCTTCCGACAGATGTGACCCCAGAAGACTGTCGAGAGAGAATTTTAACTAGGGCAGGAGCAGTTGTTTTGTGGCAATGGATTCTTACACTCTTTTTTTTTTTTAAGGTAAATCGAAGTAAATGATTTTCTAAAGGTCAGTCTCCCTGAAAGCGTTTGGGCTGTGTGTGTGTGTGTGTGTGTGTGTGTGTGTGTGTGCGTGTGTGTGTGTATGTTTCCAGTTGGGGAAGAGAGAGGAGCCTGAGCAGAGTTGAGCCGGGGTAGGTAGGGCCATAGTAAAATAGGGTTTCGAGAGATTGTGAGACCTCCTGGCTAAATGTATGTTTCCTCTCTATGTGACTGTGAGCTATGAACCTGTGAATCCTGGGGGACAAGGGGCCAGGGCCTGGCAGAGCGGGGGAGGAAAGAGTGGAATCGAGGAAGTCGGCAATTCTTTTTTTTTTTTCATTCTTCGTAGTAAATTGCTGCTAAACACTTTTGAATTTTAAATGGCTACTGAAAAGGTCCATAAACCGTTCTCATCCAATTTAGTCACTTTTATTACATTCCTCTTTGCCTCCCCCAATCACTGCGGCGGCTCCCAGTTTCAGCGTGGCCCCAATTCCGAAAAGACTGAAGGTAGAAAACTCTGGAACGGAGACAGGCGACTGGAGCAGGATCCAGGGGCTTTAAAATTTAACCTGAGTTCGATCGAATGCGTCTACCAAAGTAGATAACCCGGCGTCCGCCGTCCACTTAACTCCTACCAGGGCTTCCAATGCCTTTCTTTTGTTTTTTACGTGAGTTCCGATCAAATTTTTATGTAGACTGAGTTTTGCAGAAGCTCCTTTGTAAGCCGTTACAGAAAGGTTGTGGGCATTTGATTTCCTTTGAGTCCAACTGTTCTTAAATATTTCTGAGGTTTGCTCTCAAAAGCAAAGTTTTCTTTTTAAAAATTCATATCTCAATGAGGTGATTTCTAACGAAGACAAGTTAACAAATAAGTCCTTTGGCTGAGTTGGAGTCCGGGCTGTGAACGGCCTCCAAGCCTGAGCCCCGAGGAGAACGAGCCCCCGGCGCGAACCTGATTCCTGCTGTGTGTGTGTTTCTTATATTTGCAATTACGTGGGTGACCGTGTGAATTTCCTTGGACAATAGTTGACCCCCAGGCACCGGCTTTTCCCGCCAATCCGCAGCAGCGGGGAGAGGGTGCGCTGGCCCCGGCACGGCTGAGACAGAGGTGAGCGGCGGGACACAGACCAACTCCACAACGTGCGAGTTCTCAGGCTCGAGAAAGGACAAGGCATTTTACCCTCCAGATTCCCAATCAGTTTTGAACATTGCTTAAAACAAAGGTGGGGGCAGGGAAGTCATTGTTTGCTCTTTTGCAGGGTCACAAGTTGTTTTCTGGTTTTTTAGACTGGTCTTGTTTCTCTTGTCAGTTAACAGAGAAATAAAACAAAACTGACCCGTGGAGTTTATTCAGACAGAATGCCAGGTTGCCTGACTGTTCCAGTTCGCAGTTTTCCCAACGCATCGCCTTTGGCCTTGGGGACAACACCCCCGGGGCCCCGGGGAGCGGCACATTTTCAAAGCCACCCCCCAGAGACCCGAGGCCCGGCGCTCTGAGCTTCCTCTGAGCGCCCCAGCTGGTCCGGGAAGGCCGGAGTGATTAGGGGGGCGCAGAGGAAGAAGTGCACCCCAAGAGCTGGCGATGGTTCCCACAGTGCTTCAGGTAGACGGTCATGCTCTTAGAAGTTTTCTTCGTGTTTCCTTTCCTTTCTTTTTTTCCATTTCTTTCCCTAACGCCTCTCTTTCTGGTGGATTTGCTAATCTGGAACGAAATCGTTTCTCTCGGGACTGTTGAGACCCAAGGAGTAGCCCCTCCGGAGCGATCCTGCCTCCGCGAGCGGCCCTCCTCACCCTCGGAGGGGGGCGGGGTGCCTCCCGGGCGAGGCCTGTCCCCAGGGCTGATTTATTTGGGCCGCGCGCGCCACCCCGCTCTTCGCGACTCGAATCCAGCCCGAAGCCAGCCGCCAATAGGGCAGGGGGCGGGGGCCTGGCGGCCAAACTGGAAGGGTGTTTGGGAGGCCAGTTGTGCGCCGCTTCTGGACGAGCCGCGAGGCCCCGACGAGGACCCGCGTCTTCCGAGGATCCGCCTTTACGCCCGCAAACTTAAGCTCATCCTCTTATCATTTCACCAAGCTCCTGGGTGCTCCAGCGACGTTTCAGGAAGAAAAAGAATACATACGATTTCTGACTTTAAAGCATAGGTTTTAACTTGAAAGGTTTTTTGTTGTTGTTGTTGTTTTTAACCAGATTTATGGGGCCTTCTCGCTTGTACCATATTTCTTCCCGTCCCGGGGACGCTTTGGCCAAAGGACACTGGGTCACCTCGGCGTCCTCCACCCCCGTCAGCGCCCGGGCCCACTAGCCGGGTCGGGGCGGCGCGTTCTCCGATTCAACTCGGTGGCTGTCACTCCGACGCAGGCCATCGCCCAGGGCCCTGACAGTTGTTGGAGGGAAGGGGGGGCGTTGTCGTTGTTTTGTTTTTTAATTCTCGAAAATCCCAAAATACTCCTTAGAAATGTCAGGTGGTGACGGCGGAAGCGCGGGACGTGCGCAGCCTAGAGGTCGCCCCAACCGCGTGCCCCGGCTCCCCGCCCCCTGCCCGCCGCTGGTCCCCGGACTCAGGAAGGCGCAGCGCCCACGCCGGACCCCGGCCGGCCGCGATCGCGGCCCCGCAGCCCCGCGCCGACCCCGCGCGCCGCCGGCGGCCGCCAGCGCGGCGCGGAGGTGGGCTCGCGGCGGCGGCGCGCGAAAGGTCACCGCGGTGGCATTCCTCTCCGCGCGCTGTTTACGTGACTTAATGTACTTCATCCGCCGCGGGTAAGTTAGGGCCGCGATAAGGGGGCGGCCGGAGGAGGGTCGCCGTAAAAGCCCCACGCTGGGCGCCTTCCAGCCCTCCCCTCATCCATTAACCTTTTTACTTTCTTCTTCCCTCTCTCTTTTAAAGTTTGTTATCTAGGCCACCCAATGACCGACGAAAGATTTTCCCTCCCTGCTTCTCCCAAGGCCGCTTTAAACCAAATAAATTTAGCTATTAAGGGCCAAGATGTCTGACAAAAGATCGAAAGGTGTCTTTCCGTGATCGCTTAAAGAAGCGAAGGAGAAGCTTGTGGCTCTCGGATCCCGATAAGACATTCCACACCGGCGCCGGCCTCCCTCCCCGAGGCCTGCTTGCGTCCCGACACGCTGAGAACCCCACTTGGTGGCCCCGATCTCGGATGGCCGCCAAGTGGGGAGTGCCAAGCCCTGGGGTCCCGGGAGCCGGGGCCTCCAGGCCGGAGCTGGACTCCCCAAACAGCCCTCCTGCACTAGGCAGAAAAACTAAACCGAACTCAGTGGGACCCAAATTACCTCCCATTTGGATTATTTTCTGATACTGAATAATACTACAAAGCCAAACCATTCCTAACCTCGCGCCCCGCTCCCCGCGGTTTGCCGAGCTAGGGGCAGTGTTACTCCCCATCTCTGGTCGTCCGAAGCAGACCTTTTGAACCCCAGTCAGAACGTGGTGTGTGGAAGGAACCTGGCGTCGGGATCATACAGGCTAATGGGGAGGGTGTGGACCCGCAGAATAACAGTGTCCAGGTTGGAGGCAGCAGTCCAAATACTCAACCATCCTCAGGTTGAGTTTGGTTATGAAGTATGGTGTTTACTATTAGTCCTATAAATTACTACCTCGGGCTGCCCGCTGGGCTGAGGCCCTGACCCAGGGGTAATCCCTTCCCTCTCACCAAAGGTGAAGCAAAAATTAATCCAGTTTCCTGATCCAGGACTGAGAAGTGGGCTTGGGGAGTCAGATGCCACGTTTTCAGTTTCCTGCACAGAGCTGCTGCTTCTCCCCTTAAGTAGATGGAACATCCTCCATACTCCAGGCCCACTTAAGCCTTTTCTACCACTTTGAAATATGGCAGGATAAGAAACTGGGGGTAACAAATGAGACCACTCTTGGCTTCGCTGCAATGGGGCTTCTTCCCACATCTTCTGCCTTTCCCATCTGTTCTTCTCTGGCAACATCAGAGACAGGACTCAGAATCCCAAAAAGCAGTCCAGTATCTTCAGCGTCTGTCTGTCCTCTCATGCTGGGCCCCAGAAGTTAAAAATGTCTTTCTTCTCACTTCTCCCTCCAAATAAGGTGAAGTCCCAAATCATTCACCTTATCTAATCCTAACCTCTTACCCAGCCTCTGGAGGTGAGAGAAATCAGAGCATCAGAGGGAAAGGGACCATTTATGCTCTCAAGAAGGTGAGAGAGATGCAGAAATTTCCATCCCACTAGATAGGCAAAACCTGGGCTTTCTCTGGGCTTTGCAGGTATCACTAAGTGTTTAGGCAATGCCCATTCCAGGGTCAGGGTGCAGATGCCACCGCCCCAGAGCTGTCTCAGCACAGAGACCTTTGTGACTGGTTTCCTAGTGGGGCAGGGGGCATTGGGGAAGCAGAAAAAATGAGATGATAGGCTTTAGCTGTTTGCTAAGTGACTAACGTCCTCCTTGAATCAATTAAAGAAAAAAAGTGCCCAAGAAATTAAAAAAAAAAAAAACTTACTGCGTTTGCCACCCAGAAATATGACCTCTCCAGCTGTGTTGCAAATATGCAGGAATTAGGACCAAAAGGCTGTCTACTCACATGCAGTCCTCCAGCTTCCTGCACTTGCCCGACTGTACTGAGTATGCACTGCACAAAGAAGAACTAGAAGAGGTAGCTACTAGTTTTGAAGTGTTTACAGTCTGAACGGTTTGCAGTTCTGTAGAGCCGGTTAGGCAAAGTACCACAGACAACTTTCAAGATGGAGGGAGATGTCTGAGTCTTTTTTTTTTCTCTAGAAAAGTACCCATGCTCGGATTTTCCTCTAGGCTTCACAATGAGCTTATTAAAATGGGAGGGTGGTGTTCTAGCTCAAACACTAGGGAATTCCTAGGAGCCCAGACTCTGGGCCAGCCTTCCTGGGTTTGAATCATGACCCCACCCCTTCCTAGCTGAGTGACCAAGACAAATTGCCTAACCTCTCTGCTTCAGTTTCCTCATCTTTAAAATGGGGTTGATAAAAGTACCTCCCTTACAGGATCATTGAGAGGATTAAAAGATGTCCTATGTATCAAGGGCTAAGAGTAACCAGCATATGGCAAGCACTGTGTAAGCATGACCTGTTTTTACCAATATCTATATTGTAATAGACCCACACCTACTACATCAGATTTAAATTTTTTGGGAGACCCACCTATCCCCCAGAGTTAAATTAACTCCCAGGAAAGAACTTCTTTGAGCACTCGTTCAACTTTGAGACCTGCCATTCACCAGAGGTCTTGGGCTTTTTCTATGTACCAGCAGTGAGGACTTTATTTATCGCATTATGGTAGGGAAGGGTGATGGGGGAGACAATCGTAGATCTACTTTTTTTGGTTCCTTTGAAGAGGAAAAATTCCTTGTTCCCTTTGCAAATGCCAGCAGCAGACTACAGGACAAAGATAATAATCTTAAGGCTTGTCCTCTGCTCTGAGAAAAGAACTCCAGTCCTCAGAAGCACCCCCCTCCCTGGAAGCTTCTTTCTGGCAGGAGATAGGAGTGAATGAACAGATGGGGCCATGAAGGAGGGCAACCTTGAGGACTGGCATTAGATATAAGGGAGAAAAAAGAATTAACTAAATTGACCTGGTCATCTAACTACTCTCATGCTTTTTGCCTTTCAATCTGGCATTGCTGTTTATGCAGGAGACTTATTCTACATTAATCACATTTTGTTAAGGAATTAAAAAATAAATAAATAAAGATCTGTGAGAAGCTAGGGGACCCAATATTGATAGAGGAAAATCTAGACCGTTCCAGATTTTTTCCAATTGATTTTCTTTCTTTCTGTTTTTCTTTTTCTTATAGCATCGCATCTTCTAAAACAAGATCTAAACTGCAATAACGAAAACTTAAAAAAGAATCCATGGGACATAACAAAGAATACTGTTCTCTAGATAAAATGATGGCGAAAGAGCTTTGTTTTTCAGGAGGCAAAGTCTGGAGGGATCATAAAAGTCTCCCACACTGTGCAGGTTTCCAGCCACGTTTGTGCCCAGAGCCTGTTTTTCTCTTTCTCTGACAGTCGTGATCTTCTCTCCATTTGATTTACTGAGTGCTGTCATTTCTCTGCTCTTTACTTTCACAATCACACATTCAAACCTGATAAAGTTCAAGACCCTGAATACTTGCAGCTTTCCCAGATTTACAGTCCTGTTGCCCCCCACCCCAGCCAGTGGTCCCCCGGCTGACTGAATCCTCATGGACAAAAGCCATGGGGGATCAGCAGAAAGCCAGCAGGTCCACGAGGGCTGGATCTCCAGAGAACGATATCCCCCATGTCAACTCTGTTAGTCAAAGCGAACCTTGGTAGCTTCCTCCCCCTAAAAAGGGATGTCAACATTCTCTCATTTTAGTTCCAACTTCCAGTTTGTAACCTGCCTGTGGGCAGGGACAGGCACGGTAACTTGCAAATTTTACAGTTGGTGACAATTGGATGTAAAATCCTGGTCAGCTTACATGATTTTCCTGGATCTACTAAACAGCCTTGTGATCGAGGGCAAGCCACGTAACCTCTCAGTGCCTCAGTTGCTCCATCCATAAAATGGTAGAAATATTACTTGCTACAAACATTAATCACAAACCAATGACTTGAGTCCTCCTCTCTGTGTGTAGCTCTGTCAGGGCCCCAGTAAGACCACTAACACCTGTCTGATCTGGCTGTTTGGATTCTCCCAGGTTAAATACAAACCTACAAGTTAATCTAAATACTGTACCAATGGGCTAAACAAAAGGAATGATTCATCTCCAAAGACTGATCAGTTAAATTAGGCTCAAGTTTTCAAACCGCTGAAATGTCTTATGATGGAAGATGCTATCTAAATAATCTATTCTTTGCCTATAAATATGTCATAAGTCAACTAAATCACAAAACAGTGACAAAAAGCCATCAGTGACCATGAATATCCTTATTTCCAGTATGGTGACTATATGGGGACTTCATATTTATGACATAAGTGATTATTTTACATGATTTAATGTTTTCATTTATCTTGAACTACCAGAATTTTCTGAGTAAGGTAAGCAGAGATTTAAGTAGGTTTTTTTTTAAATTACTGTTCCAAATCCATGAATTAAAAAGGTGTGATTTTCCCCCCCTTTTTCTTTCATATTCTAGAAAGCTAAACTGTCATAATATCTAAGAGGAAAATTGTATTCACCTGTTAGGAAAGAAGCTGAATTATTGCCTACCTTCTTCAGAAGGCATATTTTTAACTTAACCAATCAGGAAACACCGATTAGAGTATATTACGATGTTGCTTTCTTTCCTGACCATAACAATGTTTACTTCTACAGAGGTGAGTAAAAATAGAAACTTGACTTAGTAGATATCAAATAACTTTTTCTGGCTCCTCCTGAGCTAGGTGACTACTCTGTTTATAATCCCACAAATTAAAGACCTGCAATTATCCAACAAAAACAGTGGGAATATTACACCATTTTTTAAAAGACTGACTACCACGTAGCCGGTGCCCAGCCAGCTCTAGCCAAAAACCACAGTGTGGATCCATAAATAAAGCTGTCAGCCTTTGCATTTCAAAGGCACCTTTCTGTAGAGAGCTCGGCTTGCGGTGAATAGAAAAGGGCCTACACAGTGGTTGAGCTGGTGGGCCAGCAGCAGAATCCATCCACACCTCAGCACTGTGGCTAGATTAAGCTCTTGCGTGGAGGTTGAGAGCTGGGGGTCTGGGTTCGAATCCCAGCTCTGCAGCTCACTCTCTGCGTCCTTATGCAAGCTACTTAATCCCTCTACTTGTCATCTTCGTCATCTGTAAAAAAAGGGGTGGTAAGAACAGTAGCCTCCTCAAAGAGTTTTTATGAAGTCTCAATGAGTTAATATTTATCAAATGCTTAGAAGAGTGTCTGGCTCAACATGAAGACTATTTGAACCATTTGATAAACAAGGAAAAACACAAACTTCTATTTCAGGCTGCCTTCCTAGAGGAAGAGAGATGAGGGGGGAAGGGAGGACGCCCCAAGTCCTCAAAAAAGTTAGGTAGGAAGGCAAAGGCATAAAGAAAAGATATGAGAAGAAGCCTTTAAGAATGTCAGATATTTCCTACTGGGGATTATTTAAGGTCATAAACTCACCCTTTCTGTGTATAAAGCCTTCCAACGTGCTGTCTTTACAATGACAAATGTGCCAATATCTTGATCAGTGAATGGAGTCATAAGGTCTTGCCCAGCATATCGTGTTTATATCAGAGGCAAAAGTGAAGGTTGCAGAGGCAATAAAACTCTCAGGGTGCAAATATTTTAACACCTCACACATGTAAGGATTCTTATTTCTGGCACATCGGTAAATTTTCTCACTTGAAGAAGCCCTGCATGATGGCTAGAACTTGGCCCTGGGGTTGCAGCACCAATTCTGTCCTCGTGAGCTCCCCAAATGTCCACAGTCACAACTGGTATGACTCTAATGGCCATGAGATCCATCCTAAAACCAACGAAGGCTAACATGTGTTTCTCCACCACACAATGGCCCTCTTCTTTCTTCACTCACCCCACCACGTTCTCACGATTATGGCTGCCTTCCTGATGCTCAGGCAGCACTGTGGTCACTGGGACATGAGGTGGGTCATAGGTGGGTCATCTTTACTGCATCCCTGTGCTCCCCTGGTCTGCAACACCTGGGGGCTCAGATCACGTCTTGCTCATCTTTGTATCCTCATGGACACACACAGTGTCTAGCCAGACTCTTGAGTGTGATCATTTTGAAAGTTTTAAGATACCACGCTCCAAGCCCAAACATGAGTTCCAACATTATTAGTATCAGACTTTTCTATGCTAGAGATAATGATCTCTTTATTTGAAGTTTTAAAATTCACTCTTTTCTCCTACATCCTCCCAAATAGAATTCTCAGCCAGAAGGTTTGAACGTCGACTTCTGGCGGGATTCTATATTGAATAGTGTTGATTATCAAATGATATCTTTATAAGCCACTTTCTGATCCAATAATCCTAATACAAATGAAACCTGACTGTAGCCTGTGGAAATTCGCTAATCCCAAGTACTGTATAGTCGGTCCTTAAAGGAGCTATTGCGAGGCTATTATTGCAGCAGACGTGTTCCTTTACTTCCCAGACTCTGTCTCAGTTTTTATGGACTTTATATTTCACTACGTTCTACTACTTCCGACTTCAAAATACTTTCCACATTTTTCTCTCTTAATTCAGCCACTTGAGAACATTATATTGTCTGTGTTCAGAATTCTATATTGGCCAATAATTTATTAAGCCAATTAGAAAGCGCACTTTAAAAGAAGAATCAGGGCTTCCCTGGTAGCACGGTGGTTGAGAGTCCGCCTGCCGATGCAGGGGACACGGGTTCATGCCCCGGTCCGGGAAGATCCCACATGCCGCGGAGCGGCTGGGCCCGTGAGCCACGGCCACTGAGCCTGCGCTTCCGGAGCCTGTGCTCTGCAACGGGAGAGGCCACAACAGTGAGAGACCTGCGTACCGCAAAAAAAAAAAAAAAAGAAGAATCAATGGCAAATAGTCAACAGTATCGCCAGCACCATGAACACGAAGCAGAGGTGCAAATTCCATTTTGAGACCCGGCCACTTACTCCTCTTTTGTTTCCATCATTCTAACGTTAGGGAACAGATGTCAGTCCTGAGAGCAACTGCCTTTTGCCAGTAGGTATAACAAAGGAACAGATTTATAACTGGCACCTACCAAAAATACAATAGGATAAGGTCACACCAAAAGAAGTTAAACAGCACAAGAGAAACAAGGTCCCTTCTGAAGGATTCATTTGAATACAATGTCAAGTTCCTGTCACTTATATTTTCCACTGTGTGGTCAGGGCAATGCAGATTGCTTTTCAGCTGTGGGGACTTGCCTGGTGTGAGAGCGTGTGCCCTATCTGGAGAAAACCAGCCATCAACTTCACCACGGTCCTCCCTCCCTGGAAGCACCCAAATACATGGGAAACAGGGCAAGACGTGCTAAGGACATGCAGTTCAAACATTCTCACACAACACCACAAAATATAGAGCACCTTACAAGAATACCGTCGATAAAGTTCCTGCCCTACAGAATCCTTTTTTAAAGAATTGTCACCATAAGATAGCCTACCTAATTAGAAGCACCCCAGTGAGATTCATAGCACAGTCCCAGACCCACATCAGATCAACTCTACTTCTTCTGTAACCATCAAGAGCAAACATCAGTATCATATTTTCTCATATTTCCTTCATCTCTCACACTGATGCAGGGACTGTAGGCTGGCCGTGAGGAAGAGGCCAAAAAAGAATTGTCTCTCTCTTCCTCCCTCCATGTACCAAACCAGGGGTTCACTGAATCCGTATTAGTTCTGGACATAAACCTAAGGAACTCATTCAAGAAAAGCAGCATCCAAACAGCTACTCTTTTGCCTACGGAGCAACTGCCAGGCCGCACACAGGGGTCCTGCTGAGACTTCTTTGTAGGTGACCAAACAATGAGCAACAACAGGGCAGAGAACGGGGATTGGTGTGGAGGGAAGAGCTGTCCGGTCCACACCCTCTGAACCTCAAGAAGGAAAATGAGATCTATTGAATCGAGATAGATAGGGAAAGCCCAAGGCAACGCTACGAAATACGTCAGATTGTCTTTCAAAGGTCTCTTGTTCCCCTACCCAGTGCTGTGTAGCCAACAGGGACAGTCATCAGTTACCTCACATTCAATCCTTCCCTTCTTCCCTTTCCCAACAGCCCGCCCCGAACAGGTAGACACCAGGCTGATCTAAGTAAGGCTACTGGGATAACCAGGCCGTCAGAGGTGATACACTCTTGTTTCAGCGGAGACTTTGTATAGTATGGTTTCTAAAAGGTGTGATTGGTGGAATTTCAGACTCCTTGGCAGTCTCGTGGGAGAGATTTTGGGGGACGAGTCTCTTAGTAACATGTAATTCAGGTAGGCCGTCTCTTGCCATACCTATATGTGAAGTAACTTTTACCCAATCACGATTCCAAGCATGGATCCTTTCATTTCAAGGCACTCTCTCTGCTTACTTGACCAATTATTTTTCAATCTATAACTTAAGTGTTGAGCCCAAAGTATTACGAACCGTTGCATTTTTGTGTTGAAACCATCTAAAGATGACAGATATCTCTGCTCTTAGAAAAATCCCTGCTTTGACTAACCCATGGGTAGAGAAGGAGAAAATTACTATTTGCTTTTGCTTAGAAATATGAGCCTGTTTGGATCTCTCAAGTTTCCATAAATCTGACAATTCAAAAAATGAGTTTACTGTAGGAAATAAGGTTTATAAGTATTCAGAGGCAAGATATGAGCACTGTGCTAGAATTTCAAAAATGGTTAAAATAATGACGGCAGATCCTCAACTGCTGTGAAAACAAACAAGATACAGCTTGCTGAATGGCAAATGAACAATTGGCAGATGTCATATTATTCAAGAATGCTGCCCTGTTACAAGAACTCACTTTTTTTTTTAAAAATAAATTTATTTATTTATTTTTGGCTGTATTGGGTCTTCGTTTCTGTGCGAGGGCTTTCTCTAGTTGTGGCAAGCAGGGGCCACTCTTCATCGCAGTGCGCGGGCCTGTCACTGTCGCGGCCTCTCTTGTTGCGGAGCACAGGCTCCAGACGCTCAGGCTCAGTAGTTGTGGCTCACGGGCCCAGTTGCTCCGCAACATGTGGGATCTTCCCAGACCAGGGCTCGAACCCGCGTCCCCTGCATTGGCAGGCAGATTCTCAACCACTCCGCCACCAGGGTAGCCCAAGAGCTCACTTTTACTTACTTTCTCACCCTTGTGAGAAACCTGAGACCCAGATGATCCCCAAAAGTTCATTTGTAAGTTGCTTCCAAGAAGTTGGAGCAGATTTTCTTATAGAAATAATGTGATAAATGATGGTTAGAGCTCAAAATACCACCCCTCCCTTCATCATTATACAGTATTGTAGACATGAGCATTGTTTTCTAGTATTGTTCACTGCAAGTATATACCATTTAATCTACATTCCTGGTTAATATGAGCAATTGGCTGCCATTCATAACATGTCAGAAGGAAGACACAGCCCCTAGAGATGGACCATATGATGCCTAGATACGAGACACCCCCAACACTCTGTAAAGGTCCCAAGACGCAGAAACTCTTCTCTAACTGGATTGAGCAGTGAGAACGGTCATGTGTTGATGTAACTGAAGTTCAGAGTCAGTTTAATCCAGGAGCTCCTGCCCCATTTCTCTGCCCCTCCCCCATTATATGTCTGTCCCATTTGTTGACTTTATCTTGAGGTCACTTCTCTCAGGCGGCAAAAGGACTTCTTCTGGCATCCAGCAGAAGAGGAAGAAAGCCCTGGTCACAGGATTCTAAGCAGGAGTCCTGAAATTCACTTTGATTGGTCCCTGTAAGTCATATGCAACCCTGAACCACTGACCTTAGCTGGGGAATGGAATGGGCTGATTGGGTTAAGCCGATCAAGAGTTAAGGTTGAGATCATCTCCCCTCAAAGTACACGGGTGATGATGTAAACGAAAATGAAAACGTGGGCCCGCTGAGCTGGATGAAGGGGAGAAATGGATAGATAACCAACAATATCCACTAAACCATCTTTCCCTGTTAACCCCAGCCCCTGCCACTGAAGGAACGTGTTATATGGCATGGTGGAGCTAAGGAAGCTAGGTTAGCAGGAGCAGGCACACAAGTGTGGGGATCAGAGGAAGGAAATGGACACGTTCTGCTCTGTTCACTCCATCCTAGAGTACCCTCTACCCCCAACCTCCAGGAGCCCCGTAGATCCCCACTCTGTCTCAGATCCCAGCTACTAGACCTTCACTCCACCTTAGAACTTTAGGACCTACCACCACTACTAAAAAAGAAGATATCAGTAGAAAAATATATCTTTTCCTGCATCATTTAAAAGTGGCTACATGTCTTCCATCTTCCTCTTCATTCCACTTCCTTGTCGAAGGGAAACTCAAGGGCCCTAGGAATTCGACTCATGCTTTCTTCCCTGACAAAGCGGCTCTGGTACCCACTGACTTCCAAGCATACTTTGAGACGAAACTGTGGTGGCTTTGAATCTACTCTTTAATCGTCTGTCTGTAGTCAATCACTCACTAAACACTGCAAGTTCAACCATGAGGCTGTCTAAAGAAATGTACAAAGAAAGTGGGATTAATACTGCTTTCCCAACTACCTCATATTAATAAAACTACATATACCCAACTTTTGGCAGGGTATCCTCTTTTTGACTAACAGTGGGCACAGTGTTCATCCCTGAGCCATGAAGCTATAAAATATAACAAACAGGCTTGTGATTGGAAAATAGCCTGGAATTAGATTCACGACAATCAGTGAAAACACAGAAGTAAAATAAAGAAGGGGTCAATTACTCAGGCTTCTCAGCAAAATTGCCCCACATAAAGATTGATTTCAATCTCACTCCCACCGTACTCCAAAAATCCCGCTTTCTAAAATGGTGGTTTCCCACTGCAGGACTGGCTCAGAGCCCAGGCCTGTATCTCTAGAGCTTTCCCCAGAGCTCCAAGTAATGCAGCCTTTGCTCGAATGGAAGTGGAAGGCTGGAAATAAATTGTCCCATGAAGTATTAAATGGAAAAGAGTTAAGCTATTGTATTGTGATAATAATAATTTAGCTGTATGTAATGGCTCACGGTCATTTGAAATGCTGACTTAATAAAGAGATGGGCACATGCTATATTTAGAAACTGACCACACCTGCCGTAGGTCCTGAGCAAAGCTGACACCTGCTCTGCAGTCTCAGAGGCGGAATATGCAGTCGCAGAAAAAGACAAGCACCGGAATGGAATTTTCTTTCTGATAATGGCACATAACTTTTGAAAGATTTGGATTTTATTATATATCATTTTTGAAAATGAGGGTTTTGTTTCCGAATGAAGCAAATATATTCCTCAGAGTAAAAGTAAATTTTTTTTTAAGTATTCTCTCTTTTTGACTGATTCCTCTCCCAAATAGTTTTGCCTTTTCACTAGCATGATTTTATCCTCTGTAAAGAGAAAATCACTTTTAATTTGGGGTCATGAATACAAGGACAACAATCAGTATAACAATATTGGTTGTTTTGTGTTATTATCGCTCAATTTGGGGTGTCATTGCCCCTTCGCTTTATTGCACAAGCTTTTTTTAAAAGGGCGAACTCTCTCTCCTCCATTTGGGTTGCGGTTTCCAGGAATGTTTTCCAAATTATCCACTCCCCTGTGATTTACCCTTCTCAGGGGCCCAGAGTTAAGTCTGGAGGAAAAGGTTAGTTCACTCTCATCACACTGGAGGCTGTTTAAATGGAAAGGAGTTTCGAAACCCTCATTTCTCAACTGTCAGCATTTAAAATATACGGGGCAGTCGCAAATGGACTTAAATGGACATAATCTTTTGGAAAGTAACGTGATAATAGCTTTAATAGCCAGAGAGTTTATTGTGCAACGTTGCAACACTCTTGCCAATGGTGGCAAACTGTAAAGAATTTATATGACCCACAACAAGGAAGTGGTTAAACATGGCACATCCACACAATGGACCATTCTATTGCCATTAAAAACATGTTTTTGAAGAATATTTAGTAAATGGGAAAATGTTCATCTTTATGGCCTAGTCATCTCTGTGGCTAGTGAGATAGGGAAGTCTTTATGTTCTCTTTCGTGCGTGCGTGAGTTTCTCTATTTTACATGTATCTATAATGAGCATGCCTTGTTTTTGAAATAAGAAAAAAAATTCGAGGAATTCAGGAAGGCTGAGGCTGGGCGCTCATCCTGGGTGTGAAGTCTGGCTGTCACTGGGTCAGTGGATCAGGGAGCAATATTTATCCAGCGCCTACTTTGTACCAGGCACAGGGATGAATACTGGGGATACAAAAATGACAAAAATGAAATTAAACGATGCCAATCAGCCGGAGTGGCTGGGCTGAGGCACTCGGAGTTCACGAGTCTTGATTATGTGAACAAATGTGGATGCTTGGTGTCCCCTTGGTCAACTCTAATTACTGGTACCCTAAGGATAAGAAGCTGGTGTAACAATAGCTGTCTTAGTAACTTTTTTAAATGCAAGATACCAGGACTTCCCTGGCAGTCCAGTGGTTAAGACTCCAAGATCTCACTGTAGGGGCTTCCCTGGTGGCACAGCGGTTGAGAGTCCTCCTGCCAATGCAGGGGACACGGGTTCGTACCCTGGTCCGGGAGCATCCCACATGCCGCAGAGCGGCTGGGCCCGTGAGCCATGGCCACTGAGCCTGCGCGTCCGGAGCCTGTGCTCCACAATGGGAGAGGCCCCAGCAGAAAGGGACCCGCATACCGCAAAAAAAAAAAAAAGCCATGTGGTGAAACAAAAAAAAAAAAACAAACTCCAAGATACCAATCATCAGAAAGTCCACCTAATCTAAAATTTCTTTCTCCTATATGCTATTTTTAGGAGAAAAAAAAATGATAAGAAAACAAGGTAACATAGGAAGTGAATATTTTTTTAAAAATCAGCTCATCTCCTACCTCCTTTATAATGAATGGGACTGTGCAATAAGAGTTGCCTTTCATATTAATGTAAGATATTGTCTAATTTTTTTTCCAGCCAAATTTTATTCTCTTTTTATTTATAGTAACTTGACTAATCCTGCACATCTAAGGAGTGGCCTAAAATGTGTATTTGATTCTAAAGAATACTTTTCCTACATCTTTGTGTTTGGATTCTTTGAAGAGTGGGAATCCTGCTACATATAGAAATGTTTAGTTAACTAGAACCTCTTAACCATTCTGGATAAACGGAAGATTTTGTATTGAGAATTTCAGGTCATCATGAAGAATTCAGCTTGAGATAAAAATAATTTTTGTAATTTATGTCTGCAAGAAGCTTCTGTTTAAATAACTATTGTTGCTTGCAAATAATAGGTTGGATTACAATGGGTGAAAATTTACATAATAATTAGCCCAAAGAATGATAGTCTTATTGATAATAATTTTGTTCAAAAGCAATATCTTTTCTTGAAGACATATCATGTTATCAAATACAAATAGAAGTAATGTAATTTTTAGACAGTCCCAGAGAGGAACTAAAAAACTCCAGGCACTGCGGCTATGTGATCTGGGATGGAGTATCAACACTCTTAGGTTTCATTTTTCTCATCTGTAGAGTGGAAGTGGCAATGGCTACTTTCTTATTACTTTACAGCAATTATTTAAGGATAAACCACGTAGTAAAAAGTGCCTGTGATTCCTTCACAGAACGACCTATAATTAGCTGAAACTCAGAAAATCAGGAGTGGGTGCAGATACATGAAGATGCCCCATCACCTCCAAGCCTTTGTCTGGGTACCTCCACCTTTGGCGGTCCCCAGGTGTTTGGGTAACAGGAACAACAGAATAAGCAGTAGGTAAATATTCTCTTTTTCTGCTTTAACAAAAGTATAATCTAAGGCTGTATAGGTAAATATATATATATATATATATATATATATATATATATATATATAAAGCCTGCCCAAGGTAAATCACAGCTAATATTCATAGAAAGAATAATGAAAGTAGAAAATCACCATCTGGAAAACACCACAATAATTGGTTCAGGGATGAATCATCACTGAAAGCTAAAATTAGTTAGTGAAAATATGATAAGAAACAAGATTTTTACATAGTCTCAAAGTAGATCCCTATAATATTTACTAAGGAAAAAACAGTAAATTTATGGTGGAAAAACCTGACAAAGACCACCTTAACTAGGTAATTAAAGTTATCATTTCTTGTAATGAGACAGATCTACATCACGTGCCTCCCCACATAGATGCTCTGAAAAGGACCCAACATCACTCTGGTGGTACACAAAAATTCATGAGGAAATACAAGACAACTCAAACTGAGGGTCATTCTATTAAATAGTTGGCCAGTACTTTTCAAAAGTGTCAAAGTTGTGAACAACAAAGAAGGATTGAGAAAATGTTCTGGATTAAAGGAGATTAAGGAGATGCAGACAGCTACTGCAACCTGTGATCCCTCATTGGATCTGAGACCAGAAACAAATGGTGAAAGTTGAATCAGGTCTGTAGATTTGATAAGAGTGATGCATTAGGGCTTCCCTGGTGGCACAGTGGTTGAGAGTCCGCCTGCCGATGCAGGGGACACGGGTTCGTGCCCTGGTCTGGGAAGATCCCACATGCCGCGGAGCAGCTGGGCCCGTGAGCCATGGCCGCTGAACCTGTGCGTCCGAAGCCTGTGCTCCGCAATGGGAGAGGCCACAACAGTGAGAGACCCGCGTACGGCAAAAAAAAAAAAAAAGAGTGTTGCATCAAAGATAATTTTCCAATTTTGATCATTGTATTATGTAAAATGTTAACTTTGGGGGAATCTGGATGAAAGGGATACAGGAATTCTTTGTTCTAATTTGGTGGTTTTTTCTTTTTTCTTTTCTTTTTTTTTTGGTACATCTGGAAAAAAAAACTGTCAAAGATAGGCAACTAGATAGAAATTTCTTAAAATTGTTTTTATGAAAGTGGTACTCAGAGGAAATAAACAGAAATATGACTTGATGGGGACTTTCCTGATGGTCCAGGGGTTAAGACTCTGGGCTTCCATTGCAGGAGGCACAGGTTCCATCCTTGGTCAGGAAACTAAGATCCCGCATGCCATGTGGTGTGGCCACTAAAAAAAGAAAAAAGAAAGACGACTTGATATACCATGTCAGGGTATCTCAAAAGGCCCCTCTTAAGAATTATAGAGGGAGAAGGTAATTTGAGAAGTCGTTTTCTTTTCCCTTTGCCAAACATAGAATCATAGAATCTCAGTACTGGAAGGAACCTTAGGGAGAATATTGATAAGGAAGAAACTAGCCACAACCTTAACATCCAACAATAGGGGAATCATTTATTATGCTTCACACACTCCATGGACTTCTGCAGCCATTAAAAGTTATCCTTATGAGAAATCATGTAGCAAAATGGGAACATGTTTGTACTAAAATTTTATTCCTTTAAAAATCAGGATGCAAATTATATGCACACTTTCTAAATCTAATACCTGAAGTATACATACATGAAGAAAGGCAAAGGAAATACATGGTGAATTTGGTTAAGATGGTGGGATTGTGGGGAGAATTTTTTTCTTTTCCTATTTTCCAAATTTCCATTTGATATTTTAAACATCAAATGTTTTTAAAAAGAAAAAATCAGGGGCTTCCCTGGTGGTGCAGTGGTTAAGAATCTGCCTGCCAACTCAGGGGACACGGGTTCGAGCCCTGGTCCGGGAAGATCCCACATGCTGCAGAGCAACTAAGCCCGTGCACCACAACTACTGAGCCTGCACCATAGAGTCCACAAACCACAACTACTGAGCCCGAATGCCTAGAGCCTGTGCTCCGCAACAAGAGAAGCCACCACAGTGAGAAACCCGCGCACCACAACGAAGAGTAGCCCCCTCTCGCAGCAACTAGAGAAAGCCCACGCGCAGCAACAAAGACCCAATGCAGCCAAAAATAAATAAGTAAAACAAATTTATTTTTAAAAAAAGAAAAAATGAAAGTTCTCCTAACTTTGAGCCAAAATTTATTCTCCTCTATGATAAATTCTAAATCTTCTTTCACACGACTGCCTTGCCTACACCCACTCAGCCATAGATACTGGGGACTTTCACACACATGCCAACCTGACCCAGACACTGGGCCATTCCCATGGAGGCAACCAGCCTTCTTAAGCTCTTACTGCCCTGGATTTGATGCCAGATCTTTTATGTTTAGGAGAGGAGTCCTGGGAAAGCCCATGAGTGCAGCTTTAACATCGCTGAGTTTGCCCCAATTCACTAGGCTTTACCTTGGTTCCCCTTTTTCACTTTCATTCCCCCGTGGGGTTGAAGTTTCACTCGCCGGCTTGGCTGTTACTCTGACATCCTGCCTGGTCCTTGCCAATGCCCCTCCTCCTCTGGGAGCTGAGCTCTAGTCCCGTGTATTGGTTTGCTAGCACTACTGTAATAAAGCACCACAGGCTGAGTGGCTTAAACAACAGAAATACAGCTCTGGAGGCCAGAAGTCCAAGATCAAGGTGTCGGCAGGGTTGGTTCCTCCTGAGGGCCGTGATGGAGAGCTCTGGTCCAGGCCTCTCTCCCTGGCACCAAATGTCCACCTTTTCTTTTTGTCCTTCACATTGTCTTCCCTCTATGTGTTTCTCTGTGTCCAAATTTCCCTCTTCTTAAAAAGATACTAGTCTTTAGATTAGGGCTCACCCTAATCCAATATGCCCTCATTTGAGCTTGATTACATCTGCGAAGACCTTATTTCCAAATAAGGTCACATCCTGAGGTTCACTGAGGGTTGGACTTTTTTTTTTAACACATTCTTTTTTTTAAATTAATTTTATTTTATTTATTTTTGGCTGTGTTGGGTCTTAGTTGCTTTGTGTGGGCTTCCTCTAGTTGCAGCGAGTGGGGGCTACTCTTCGTTGTGGTGTGTGGGCTTCCCATTGTGGTGGCTTCTCTTGTTGCGGAGCACGCACTCTAGGCACGTGAGCTTCAGTAGTTGTGGCTCTTGGGCTCTAGAGCACAGGCTCAGTAGCTGTGGCACACGGGCCTAGTTGCTCCGCGGCGTGTGGGATCTTCCTGGACCAGGGCTCGAACCCGTGAACCCTGCATTGGCAGGCGGATTCTTAACCACTGCGCCCCCAGGGAGGCCCCAGGTTGGACTTCTACATAAGAACTTGAGGTAGGGTGGGGAAGAGGACACAGTTCAACCCATAACATCCCCAGGCACTGAGGGACTATGGCTCTAAATGAGATTAGACCACCTGAGAGCATCAACATGCCTCTGGCCTGGCACTTTCTAGATACTCTCTGATAGCGATTTTTTTTTTGGCTGCAAGGCTGGTGGGATCTTAGTTTCCCAACCAGGGACCAAACCCACACCCTTGGCAGTGAAAGCTGTCCTAACCACTGGACCACAAGGGAATTCCCCACTGATAATGAAATTTTTATCAGACCCCTTTTTAACAGACTCATGATCCTTGGCTACAAGGGGTTATTAACCTGGCTAGCGGGTTTTCCCCATGGGTGAGCTACAAGTGTATCTGTGTAACCCAGATTGGGACTTGAACACACAGTCTTTTAATTGAGATCACACACCTGGTCCCAGGACTTAAGGAAGCTCAGGTTCTTAATGAAGCTCAGGTTCTTTTTTTTTTTTTTTTTTTGCGGTACGCGGGCCTTTCACTGTTGTGGCCTCTCCCGTTGAGGAGCACAGGCTCCGGACACGCAGGCTCAGTGGCCATGGCTCACGGGCCCAGCCACTCCGCGGCATATGGGATCTTCCCGGACCGGGGCACGAACCCGTGTCACCTGCATCGGCAGGCAGACTCTCAACCACCGCGCCACCAGGGAAACCCCAAACCACCCACTTTTTGACCTTTATGGTCAGCCTTGGAACTGTCATGGCGCCTGTGGGTGTGTCATTTAGCTGATGTGTTACAATGAGCAATAGTGAGGCTCGAGGTCTGCCATCTTGGACTTATTTGGTTCTAATCAGTTTATGTCATGTCCTCGGGCTATGTCACTGTTTTAAAGGTTGTGTTCTGCCCCTTTGCCTCCTGTTTCATCTGCCCATTGTAAAGAATCTGTCTTGTCACATGAATTTTAACATTATATTTGTCAATGAAAAAAAAGGAAGTACTGTTTGATTTTCTATAGTCTCAGTTGTTGAGACTTTTTTTTTTTTTTTTTTTTTTTGCGGTACGTGGGCCTCTCACCGTTGTGGCCTCTCCCGTTGCAGAGCACAGGCTCCGGACGCGCAGGTCCAGCCGCTCCGCGGCATGTGGGACCCCCCACGGACCAGGGCACGAACCCGCGTCCCCTGCACCAGCAGGCGGACTCTCAACCACTGCGCCACCAGGGAAGCCCCGAGACTTTTAAATCTTTAAAATTTTTAAATTTTTAAAAATTTTAAATCTTTATAAAAATATTTAATTTTTAGGGGCAGCTTCCCTGGTGGCATAGTGGTTAAGAATCCACCTGCCAATGCAGGGGACACAGGTTTGAGCCCTGATCTGGGAAGATCCCACATGCCATGGAGCAACTAAGCCTGTGCACCACAACTATTGATTCTGCGCTCTAGAGCCCGCGTGCGTGCCACAACTACTGAGCCCGTGAGCCACAACTACTGAGCCTGCACTCTAGGGCCCACGAGCCACAACTACTGAAGCCTGCACACCTAGAGCCCGTGCTAGAGAAGCTACTGCAATGAGAGGCCGACTCTCTGCAACCAGAAAAAGCCCACCCACAGCAACAAAGACCCAACGCAGCCATAAATAAATTAATTAATAAACAAGCAAATAAATAAATAAAAGAAATCAGGGTCAGATTTTCCATTAAAATTTTTGAAAGAATTTTATCTGAATGTTTTATACAAATTTGCTATTTAATATTTTCCCTATTACCTTCTGGCCAAATGGTGTGTAGTAATTGCTTTAATGCTCTGATCCTCTCCTGCTAAATATTCATCTTTATGCTCTTCCACTTAGTTCCTCTACAAGACACACCAATCTCCTTCCCCACCTCATAAACGTGCTTCTTTTGAACGGGCGTAGATTTGATTTCATCACTGTATGTCAGTCTTTGTTTTTTTTGAAAACAGTAATAGTTTCTCTATTTTACCAAAATTAGATTATATTATGTACATCTATTTGTAACTTACTTTGTTTATTTAATATGTTTTCATGTTCTATGTAGATATACAAGGAGTTGTCTCATTTTTTTTAATTAATCTTTTTTTAAAGATTTTTTTTATGTAAGTATAGTTGATTTACAATGTGTTAATTTCTGATGTACAGCAAAGTATGTATGTCAGTCTTGAGTCTACAAAGTTCCAATGAGATCACCTTGTTTACCCCTGGTGTTACAATCTCAAGTTTACTTTGCTTGTTACCTATGCCCTGTGTGTTTATACATAGACATCTAAGGCCCTAAGTATTGTTTCTGGCCTCCTTCCCAATTGGTTTCTCATGTGAATCACCAGGCACCTCCCTGCTCCCTTATTCTTTCTGTATTATGCCTATTACTCTTTAGAGTAACTGGATTCACAGGCTTACCTGGGTGCTTTCCTCCCTTCCCTTACTTATTCTCTTTTCAAGCTCCATGGATAAATGATTATTTATCCAGTAAACTCCTGGTTTAATTATTATTTCCCAATTTTTTGAGATGTCCTCCCTCCCAAATCAAAAGTGCATCATTTTCATAACATAACTACCCAGAAATAAGATCCATAGATCCAAATACAATAAAACGAAACCATCTTCATGGCCTGCCACTCAAGTCTCAGACCTTCAAACTTACAAACATCACTCGTAAGATACAAGATAAATAACCAGTTGGGCTCCCAAGTCCTAACTTTTATAGTCTCTTAAAAATGCTTCCTTTCTTTGCTGACAAAGTCATTTGTTCCCACAGGAAGCAGAGTGATCACTTTTCAAAGTCCTAGGTATAACCTTCAAGCAACCAATCTCTTCCACTCACTTCAGCCAATTCATTATCCTGCTCATTCTTCCTCTTAAAGGCTTCTTGGATCTGTCACATTTCTATCTCTACTGTATTGTCCCGTTGGAAACATTGCACTGGCCTCCTTTACAGTTTAGTGTCCACTCTGCTATCAGAGTTAATGCCTGATGCCTCTCAAAAATTGTCAGTAGCTCACATTACTACTACACAGTGAAATTCATCATCTTTGACAATATGGACCCAGCCCTCTTTTCTGGCCTCATCCTCCATTTTGTGCCAATAATCTTGTGCAAAGTGAGCAATTTGCAATTCCCTGAATGTATTATGTGCTTCCATGCTTTGGGGCCTTTTCCCATCCACTAGTTACCTATGATTCCATCTTTCAAAACTCATTCAGGGAACCTTGTCTGATTCTCCTCCTTCCCCACACCCTGCCAAAGTTAATCTCTTCTTCCTCTAGTTCCTCTTTTAGCTCCGCCACTGTATGTCTGTTGTCTGGCAGACAAGGATTGCATCATAATCTTTTCTCCATCTTCCCCATACTTGACCCAGAGCCTGGCACATAACAATTGCTTGAATTGTTAAATTTCTCAGAATTTGTGAGCTAGTTGACTCTACTTTGGTTGCTTGAAATTAGCCATAGTGGAAGTATTTACACCATGGAAAACCCTGTGGTAGGACAACACTACAATAGGAATTTTTTTTTTTTTTGGAGGGAGTTGCTTCCTTAACACTTACCAGCACACCACTGATTATACGGGTAATACAAGTAAGTTTCGATTGAGTGCAATCAAAATCAATGATCCCCTTTAGTATCTCCCATACTTAATCCTAGTATCCTCCTCAGAACTAAACAGTTTGGTGTATATCTTCCAGAGCCTTTTTCACATGTTTTATATATTGTAGCACTTGCTGCATTTAAGTCTGCTGGCACATCGCCACTCAGCTGTGAAGCTTTCTCAGACTTCCCCTGCCGTCGCTGTTGTGACTTTCCTCTCATCTCCTTCAGCACCCACTACATCTTTTCTAACTTCTGTGTGCCTTGTGGTAGGAAGATTTTAAGTTGTTTGGCGAAAGGTATCATTAAAGGCCTGTATTTTCCACTGAACGGCCAACCCTCATTAAGTAAGTTCTAGGGATCTAATGTAGAGCCTGGGGACTATAGTTAACAATACTGTACTGTATACTTGAAAGTTGCTAAGAGAGCAGATCTTAAGTGTTCTCGCCACATAAAAACGCAGTTATATGAGATGATGGTGTTAACTAACCTTATTGCAGTAATTATTTCGCAATACATATATGTATCAAATCATCACGTTGAACACCTTAAACTTATACACTGCTATATGTCAAATTAATCTCAATAAAGCTGGAAAAAAATTAAAATAGAATAGAATAAAAAGAAGAGACCCTCCAGAATGTCAGTGGTTTAATTCGTCGATCCAGAACTTGCTAGGAATCATCCAGTGCTGTCTGAATACATTAGATATGAAAGTATGCAAACAATAGGCACTTCAGGGTTTTTTCCTTCATTTTTTTATATAAAGGACAACTTCCTTTTTCTGCACTGCAGTGCCTCAGTTAGGGAATAAAAGACAAGGGATAGTGCTGTGCTTTCATCAGTTAACATGTCTTTAGTTAGGTAAGCTTTCCGTCTCTTCCTCTGTCACCCTGCCAGCCTGGAGCTGCGCAGTATAAGAAGGAACCTCTGGCTCTCAGCAGAGATTCTCATGCTAAGTAGCCTTTCCCTGTGGATGCGGAGCTGCCACCTGCCTAGTAAATCTACTCTGCTGTGCTCAGCAAAACACTGTGATACAGCTTGAGGGCCAAAGTGGGACCCCCCCCCGCCTTGGGTTGCACACCCAAATTTCAGATACGGAGAAGAGGTCGTATCCAATAAGTCCAGTGCCACTGAATTTCTTTATAACCCCGGAAGCAGAAAGAGTAAGGTTTCTTCCAGCAACCTCTGCCCCACTGTCTGCAACAGTACAATATAAAATTTAGATATCCGAGGAAAGGTGACAGAGGCCACAAATCTTCGTCCTTATGCATTGTTTTCTTATGCGTTTCTCAAGTGTTAAATGAAAAAGTTGAAGCAAATAGGGATACGCATGGGAGGACTTAGTCCCCTTGATTCCAATATGAGAAAAGCAGTTAAATCTTCCCTAGAGATGAGAAATCACAGCTATGGCTACACTGTACCATCAATCATGTAAGAGTCATTTGGAAAAACTAGGAGATGCTGTTCTCCTTTGAAGGAGAAATGAGTCCTGCATCCTTTTAAAAGTCTTCTTACATTTCAAGTGTCATCCTTCACTTCTATTCAAATAAGTTAGGAGGGTTCATTCCCTTGCATTCAAAACTTAGTTGTAACAACTTAGGGTAATTATACTACAAGGCTCACTTCTGATGGATTCCAGGAAATGGGAAGCAAGTTGTTTCTAGAGGACGGGGCCCCGAGATCTCACTATGGCCAGCATCAGCAGAGCAGGCCCAAGAAACTTCAGGCAGGATTCCTGGCAGACCCCAGCCCTGGGAACCATTTTCTTTTTCTTTCCCCAAAAAAGTAGAGGCAACCTCTTTACTAATTTCAGAAACATTTTGGGCTTAAAACTTTTAGAGTGGTCAGCTTCAGTATCTTCCAGAGCTGGCTCTACTCTGTGGATGGATCTTACACTGGTGCCTGGGCTTTTCTCTCTGCTCAGAATCACTTACTCCATCACTGAGATGCAGTTCCCCAAATCTTCCAGGCCTTGTCAAATTCCCATGACTTCAGCCATGCCGCTCTCTTTACCTGAAATATACTTCCCTGGAACACCACCATGATCAGGCCATATTATAGTTTTTTTGTCTTATGCTCTACCTTGTCCCATACACCATGAGCAGCTTGAGCTCAAGCAACAGAACTCACTCGTATTTGTTTACACAAAGGCTACCAGAGTGCCAAGCATACAGTGGATGCTCAATAAATGCCAACAGAACAAATCAGTGAGCATAAGTGAAGGATATCATGATGTCCCTTGTACTGGTCTTTCAACTTTTATATAGGCTTGAAATTTTTCAAGAAAAAAAGGTTGAGGAAAAAAGATGAATTCAAAGGGGTGAGGGTGGGGTCACTAAATTTCTGAGTCATGGTGCCTAGGACATTAAGTTTGATAAATTTAGTTCTTCCTAAAAAGCAGCAGTCCTTCCAGGATCTAAAAGCCTCTGAAACGTTCAAAGGTGGTTCTGTCTGGTGTGAGTGTGCATTGGAGTGGGCGGGAGAGGGATGGGCAGCAGCCACTGGGCAGGGGCATGATTATGGAGTAAAATATCCCAGCTTCCATCAGGGGAGGGGCCCCTCCCCAGTCTGGGGTCTGTCCAAGGAAGGCTTGAATAAGGACATTGTAAGTGGAGCAAAAATCTGAGATGCAGAACTCCAACCACTCCATCCCAAGGACCAACCTCTCTATACACTGCCACAGGTGCAGCAAGACCCGCCCCTGGGAAGTGGCCAACTTGCCTGGCTCCACAGGTCTCCACATCAGGGATCACCTTCTCAGGTTCAGAGCCCTCAGCTACCAGGCTGTGCCTACTAATCTCAGTAAGTCAAGGTCACCTACAGCCTTAATCTGGCCATTCCACTACCACAACCCTGATTTTCCACTTCAGAGACTGGGAGCACTTGTATTGTTTATCTCTTGAGAAATTAAGAATTCACAGTATCAAAAAAAAAAAAAAAGAATTCACAGTATATCTTTGCTCACATCTTAGAATTTTTCAGCCCCAAACTCAACCTCCTCTTCTCTTTTACTTAATGTCAAATGGTGGCATTGTCCTGGTGACCTGGCCTTCACAACATCCCTGAGCCCTTCCGAATATAGCTCCCTCCTCTAATAGTGAGCTCTCTGGTCGATGTCGGTAGTAGCCACAGAAGAACACTTGAGAAATCAAAACACTTTCCCTGAGAACTCTTTCCTAGTGAAATGATTAGCTATCATCTATTGAGCTCTAATAGCCTCACATCTGCTAAGCACTAATAATAATAGTATTAGATATGTATTGAGCACTTACTATGTGCCAAGGACCGGTTAGTGCTACCTTAATTTTCTCATTGAATTCTAACATAGGTCCTTTCTGGTGAGTGTTATTTCTATCCTACACATAAGAAAACTGAGACATAAGGAAGTCAATAAGTCGTAGAACCAGAATTTGAAGCTGGTCATTGTTTCCAAAATCTGTGCCCTTCATGCATTATGCTAAAGTGTCTTTTCCTAAGTAACTTATTTTGAAGTGGAATGAGTAACTTTAGTTCTAAAAGTGTTGAGGGAATTTCCTGGCAGTCCAGTGGTTAGGACTCGGTGCTTTCTCACTTTCACTGCTGTCACCCAGGTTCAATCCTTGGTTGGCGGGAAACTAAGATCCCACATGCCACACAGCACAGCCAAAACACAAAACAAGCAAACAAACAAAAACAGTTTTCCTCTAAGGCTCTGGGCATAAGAATGTCTGAGGGGATGTCAATAATGACTTTAGAATTAACATACAGAAAAAATAAAATACTTTGGAATGAATTTAACTAAGGAGGTGAAAGACCTCTAAAAACTACAAGAAATTGATGAAAGAAATCAAAGACAAATAAATGAAAAGGTATCCCCTGTTCATGAACTGGAAGAATTAATATGGTTAAAATGTCAATGCTACCAAAAGCCCTTTACAGCTTCAATGCAATACCTATTAATATTCCAAAGTCATTTCTTACAGGGGTAGAAAAAACACTCCTAAACTTTCTATGGAACCATGAAAGACTCTGAATAGCCAAAGAAATCTTGATAAAGAAGAGCAGAGCAGGAAACACCACATCTCCTGATTTCAAGCTATACTATAAAGGTATAATCATCAAAACAGTATGGTACTCACATAAAACAAAGACAAATGGAACAGAATCATGAGCCCAGAAACAAACCCAAGCATACACAGTCAACTAATATTTGACAAGAGAGTCAAGAATACTCAATGGAGAGAAGACAGTTTTTTTCAATAAATTGTGCTGAGATAAGTGAATATTCACAGGTAAAAAAATAAAACTGAACCCATATCTTACACCACTCACAAAAATTAACTCAAAATAGATTAAAGACTTAGGTGTTAGACTTCAAATCATGTAATTCCTAGAAGAAAACATAGGAATAAAACTCCTTTACATGGGTGTTGGCAATCATTTTTTGATATGACACCTAAAGCACAATCAACAAAATAAACAATAAATAAGTGGTACTACATCAAACTAAAAAGCTTCTGCACAGCACAAGAAACCATCAACAACGTGAAACAAAAACCTGTGGAATGGGGAAAAATTGCAAGCCATCTATCAGATAAGAGGCTAATATCCAAAATCTCATACAACTCAGTAGCAAAAAAAAAAGATGAACGACCCAATTTTAAAAATGGGCAAAAAGACCTGAATAGACGTTTCTCCAAAGAAGATATACAAAAGGCCAATAGATCCATGAGAAGATGCTCAACACTACTAGTCATTAAGAAAATGCAAATTAAAACCACAATGAGATATCACCTCACACCTGTTAGAATGGCTATCATCAAAGGACAAAAGATAGGGCTTCCCTGGTGGCGCAGTGGTTGGGAGTCCGCCTGCCGGTGCAGGGGACACGGGTTCGGGCCCTGGTCCGGGGGGATCCCACATGCCGCGGAGCGGCTGGGCCCGTGCACCACAACTGCTGAGCGCCTGCGCCCTGGAGCCCGCGGGCCACAGCTACTGGGCCCGCGTGCCACAACTACTGGGGCCTGTGCACCTACAGCCTGTGCTCCACAGCAAGAGAAGCCACCGCGGTGGGAAGCCCGTGCACCGCAACGAACAGTGGCCCCCTCTTGCCGCAAGTAGAGAAAGCCTGCGTGCAGCAATGAAGACCCAACGCAGCCAAAAATAAATAAATAAATATTTAAAAAAAAAAAAAAAAAAGGACAAAAGATAATAAATGCTGGTATGGATGTGGAGAAAAGGGAACACTTGTGCACTGTTGGTGGGATTGTAAGTTGGTG
Organism: Delphinapterus leucas; assembly: GCF_059928025.1. Classification (NCBI taxonomy): domain Eukaryota; kingdom Metazoa; phylum Chordata; class Mammalia; order Artiodactyla; family Monodontidae; genus Delphinapterus; species Delphinapterus leucas. The sequence goes on along the minus strand of NC_143142.1, from coordinate 38,725,825 downwards.
TAGTCACTATGGAAAACAGTGTGGAGGATCCTCAAGAAATTAAAAATAGAACAACCATATAATCCAGCAATTCCACTTTTGGGAATATATCCAAAGGAAACAGAAATACCAACTTGAAAATATATCTGTACCCCCATGTTCATTGCAGCATTATTTATAATAGCCAAGACATGGAAACAACCTAAATGCCCATCAGTGGATGAATGAATAAAAGAGTTGGATATATATATAATAGGAAATCCTATCATTTACAAAGAACTGTGCCAATTTACACTCTTATGAGTAGTATATGAGAGTTCCAGTTGCTCCGCATCCTCACCAACACTTGATATTATCAGTCACTTTAACTTTTGTGATTCTGGTAGGTGTGTAGGAGTATATGTGGTTTTAATTTGTATATCCCTTATGATTAATGATGTTGGATACTTTTTTATATGTTCATTGGACATTTGAATATCATTTTTTAGACATGTACCCATTCAAGTCTTTTGCTCATTTTTTATTGGGTTGTCTTTTTCCTATTAATTTGTAGGAATTCTTCAATATTCTGGATATGAGTCCTTTGTCAGATATTATTGCAAATATCTTTTCCCAAGAATGTCTGTGTCTTGCCTTCTCACTCTCTATATATTATGTCTAGGTTGAATTTTTAGAAAATCATTATATAGAGAAAAGATAGCACAAATGACCTCAAAACACCATTTTAGATCTTTTGATTGTTGGAAATATATGTGACTGTTTTCTTCTTATTTTCACTTCTTAATATTTTCCTAAACTTTTATTTCTCATTATAAATAATAACATTTCTATTTTAAAGCTAATGATATTAGACTCTAATGATGAAATCATGAAACGCTAATGATGACGATAAAGATAAAATAGAAAGAAAAAAAATCCAGGAAACAAATTTGATTTTATCATTTGAAATGAAGAAGGAGTTTCTCTTCTTATTATTAGAAAACAAAAATTTAAATAGAGGATTCCTAAAGTCTACTGGAAAGCCCTCAGGAGATAACACTGTGAATGGAAGAGAGAGTCTCCAAGGCAAAGCAATACTTGTCTAAGCTCCTCAGCTTCCTCCATTTTCCTTGGGTCATCACTCACCTGCCACGACATCCAGATGCTTCAGCAAGCCCAGGAGTCACTGTTTCCTTCTTGGGACCAATAGGACTAAAGCCGGTGGTGGATAGATAGAGGGGCAGGTTGGTGGCTGAGAGTCCTCCTGGTCAAACTTGAAACAGCCAGTCAGGACACTGGATGAACCTATTACTTATCTTGATGTATTAGAGCTTTTGGATGAACATGATACCATGAGTTTGAAAGAATTTAAAGCAACATCTACTTTAAGTTTTCTTTCCTTAGAAGATCCAATTTTTGAGGAGGAAAGCAGTGGAAATGAGAACTATTTGGATGTGTGGTGAGAAGGTGTTCCTTTAGAATTGGTTTTTAATCATGCTAATCTCACCCATTTGTGCTTGGACACAAGGCACAGCTTCCTTCCTTTGCCATTCCTAAAGGGTATTTTTATTTCTTCTTTTGAATGGAGTTGTTTTATGGGGATACAATTACTTTCCTACATTACTTCATAAGTCTGAGAAATACACTTGTCCTAGAAAGTCTTTTTTTTAAAATATGACATGGAAACTGGAATATTTGGAACATAGAATATTTTGAAACTGCTACTGACTGCTAAGAAACATAGCAATTCTATTTTGTTCTATTCCCCACCCCGCACTTTAAACACTCAAAGAGGCTCATGGATTTCCTTATTTAATATTTCCCAACCATCTAAATCTACAGTTTCCAACTGTAAAACAGGGAGCAAGAGACAACATGGGACGATGGATGAAGATTCTTAAGTCTACCTTGCTTGTGCATCTATGATCACAGTAATACCTTTCTTTAAATTCCCATGTTCAAAAGAGTAAAGCAAAGTTTGATTTTTGTCCCCCAAATGTGTTAACTCCTCTTTGAAAGTATTCATTTTGGAATCTGGAAAGTGTTTGAGAAAGATGCAGGGTTCTGGGCAGCTCAAAGGGGTCACACACATCCTCGAGCATCCTGTCTGGCTCAATTAACAGGATGAAACCCCTCCCAGTAGCACCGTACAGGTGTTTCAGGGATACACAAACTGCACCTGCACCTGGACCTTGTCTTGGGTGCCCCGCTCAGCCTAGGAAGTGCCACCCTCCCCCTCACGTTCCCAGGGCAATGAGCAGCTCCCCCACCCCTTTCCTCTGTTTTCCCCTCCAGCCTGACCAAACCCTTCCTTCCTACCTAAATATTCACAAAGCACCAGCACAGACTTCGGAAGCTGGGAAGTCACATGACCACAGTGCCTTTGCCACCCTTTTATATTTCTTACTGAAGTCCACGCTGAACTTTATTTTGTTTTTGTTTGTTTTGAATTAGTTTTGTTTTTTGCTCTATCTCTAACTGTGACAATATCTAATCTTGTCAATGATCCGGCTCAGCCAGGGTGTGAAACCGTCTTCTTTGTGAATTAAACTAGGTATTCCTAAATGTCCTACACTTTCAAAGTGATGTGAATGCTGTTAGCAATTAAGCTAAGCAGTCTGTCTCTCAGGTTTTCCTTTACAACATTATCGCCAAGACATTTGTCAAACTACAGTTACCTAGAGGGATGACAATAAATATGTTTTCGAGTGAAAAAAAGCACACTGGATTCCCAAACCCATCTGAAAGAGTGTTTCTCCCTAAGGGACCTGCTCTACCTTCCCAGGCAGCTAAAGCTCCACTCAAACTAGGCTGCTCAGAAAACCAGTGGCGCGAGGGTTTACATTCCCCTTACGACTCTATCTTCTTTTAGGGACTAACTGTAGCATCAACAACAACAAAAGTAATTCCTGGAGTCTCTAGTTCTCTCAAGACCTAACTTTCCCTCCCCTTCTTTTTAACTTACGTTTTACTCTGCAGAAACACAAGCCAAACAGACTTAAAAATCGGCCGTTGAGAAGCGCAACTTCCCCAGCTCTCCTTACTTCTGATTCTCCAGCCATCCGTCCCTGGAGATTCCTTCCCAGCCAGGAGGCAGAGAAAGTTACCCCTCTTCTCTGGAGCACTCCAGGGTTCTTTTTCTTTTGTGGAGAAGCGCAAAATGACATTTAAGCAATCCCACTTCCATCACTGAGATGGCTATACAAGATGGCTATATAAGGGGCAGTTTTCCTGCCCTTGACCTTCCTTTCCACTGAAGTGATTTCTGACAGGTGTGCGGATCTGGAGAGGGGCTGGGTTAGAAATGCTAGCGCTTCAGACCCTGTGAGAGGAGTCTCCAGCTGAGGGAAGGGCTACTCCTGATTCGTCATACCATCCCGCATTGGCTTGTGTGTCATCCAGCAGGCATGGTGCCAGATTCTGTTTCCTAACACTGTCAGCGGGTGGCAGGTAGGGGAGGTGAATGCGATGAGATAGGTTTTTATTTGGGTCAACTCCAATAAAATTAATTAAGGGCAAGTGAGGCACTGGAGTGTGGTTTCAGAAGGAAATATCCTGCTAGGATCACCATTTTCTCTGTTTTCAATTCATCAAAGGAACTATAAAATCCTTGAGATTTTGAGCTCCCCAGAAGATTCTAACCGGCAGCCAGAGTTGAGAACCACTGGTCCACACCTACCATTCTGTTTATTAATCATTCTACTTATTAATAAGGTTTGAAAGATATTTGATGAAAGAGCATCAAGGAAGTCCACAACGCTTTGGGTGTATTCAAATAGGTACTTTCTGGAAACTTACTCCCAATCCTAGAACCAGTATGTCAGAGAAGCAGCCATCCCTGGCAGGGCACAGGGCACCCATCATCTCCCTCCTTCCTATGAACATGTTCTTACAGATGAACTCTGCTGCAAGTGAACTTGGAGCCCAAAGGGAGGAAAGATGCCTCAGAAGAACAACCCTAAGCCATAGGGGTACGGAGGGGCACAGGGCATTTGCCTCCTGGACCAGGGTGCTGATTATTATGGGATGGTTCTGACCTACAACCTATATACACAGAACCCATCCCAGAATAATTGGATGCCCTATCATTTATTAAACAAAATATTGGAGCCATATCATTTTCCTTTTCCAGGCTGCCTTGTGGATAGAAATTCAAATGCAGGGAGACAAGCCTCAGAATTTCTCTCCCATTTTCTCTGGCACTCCAAGGGATTGATACTATGTTACTATGTTCGTGTGTGTGTGTGTTTGTGTGTGTTTGTGTGTGTGTGTGTGTGTGTGTGTGTGTATTTCCCCTGAGCTTAATGACAAAAGTCCAGCTAACTCTGAGATCTTCTTTAGACCCGAGGGTAGCCAGGTACCACTTATCTTGTAGGGAGAATGAGCCACCCATCACAGGAAGCCACACGCCCTCTCCGTGGTTCTCTGGTGAAAGCAGGTCCCCCAGACACCCAGAGCTCTCTAGACTGGTGACCCCAGGGGTGATGCCAGTCATCTCCAGTGTGTCCATGGCAGGCAGGAAACTCTGCAGGAATCTGGTCTCCTCACTACCAGGTTTGGCTGTCTTGCCTGCCATGTTTTTATTGTTTAGATACAGTAAAGGTTTTCTTTCATTCACTCATGTAAATCAAGGGCCCCCAAATGTTCCAGATAACTCTAGATAAAACAAGTGTGGGGCTTGCCTGGTGGAGCAGTGGTTGAGAGCCCGCCTGCCGATGCAGGGGACGCGGGTTCATGCCCCGGTCCAGGAAGATCCCACATGCCACGGAGCGGCTGGGCCCGTGAGCCATGGCTGCTGAGCCTGCGCGTCCGGAGCCTGTGCTCCACAACGGGAGAGGCCACAACAGTGAGAGGCCCGCGTATCGCAAAAAGTAATAATAATAATAAAAAAAAACAAGCGTGGCAACAGTTCATACAAAGTAAGCCACAGCATCGTGTAGGAAATGCTCCCTCAGAACACTGTGCATCTCAGACATCTGGGGAGATGCCCAATACATGTATAAAGCAGGTGCCTCCACACAAATACTGCTAAACATCAGGTAATACCAGCCTGGGACCTTTTAATCCTCATTGTAAATAGAAACCATTGAAAATATACACCTGAGGAAAAATCAATTTGATTTATAATGTCAATCCCAGATGTGTATTTAGAAGTATAACAAAGGAGCCAACCATATTCATTTACTTAAAAAGTGCTCAAACTCTACTTTTGTAAAAATATCTTTAAAAAATTTTTTTTTAAATTTCCTTTTATTTATTTATTTATTTAGGCTGTGTTGGGTCTTAGTTGTAGCACATGGGATCTTTCGTTGCAGTGTGCAGGCTTAATTGCCTCATGCGGGATTAGTTTCCCCGTGGCATGTGGGATCTTAGTTCCCCGACCAGGAATTGAACTTGTGTCCTCTGCATTGGAAGCTGGATTCTTAACCACTGGACCACCAGGGAAGTCTCAAAATGTCTTTTTTTTTTTTTTTTAATTTTATTGAAGTATAGTTGATTTACAATGTTGGGTTTAATTTTTGCTGTAGAGCAAAGTGACTCAGTTATACATACATATATTCTGTTTCATATTCTTTTCCATTATGGTTTATCATAGGATATTGAATATAGTTCCCTATGCTATTCAGTAGAAAAACGTCTTTTTAATATGACCAAATACATAATAAAACTGACAACTAATCTATGGCTCAGGTCCACATGAATGAATACTTATTTATTTATTATTAAAATTTATTTATTTTGGCTGCGTTGGATCTTCGTTAGTTGCAGCGAGCAGGGGCTGCTCTTCGTTGCGGTGCACGGTCTTCTCATTGCGGCGGCTTCTCTTGCTGTGGAGAATGGGCTCTAGGCACTCAGGCTTTAGTAGCTGTGGCTCGCGGGCTCAGTAATTGTGGCTCGTGGGCTCTAGAGCACAGGCTCAGTAGTCGTGGCACACGGGCTTAGTTGCTCCGCGGCATGTGGGATCTTCCCAGACCAGGGCTCGAACCCGTGTCCCCTACGCTGGCAGGAGGATTCTTAACCGCTGCGCCACCAGGGAAGTCCCTGAATGAACACTTTAAATGCAGGTTAGTGTAGTCACGACATTATATTATTTCCTTTCCTATCTGGGCCATGTCCATCTCATCTAATTCTATTATATAATTTTGGATATATACAATGTGGTTCAGTCAACATTTATTGAGGACCTACATAGGCAATACTTTTATATCTTGAAAACAGTTTAAGGAGCATCTAATTTAACCCCATTGGAGGACACTGAGGGCCAGAGAAATGCCTGTGTCCCCATGTCCCCATATACGCCTCAGCTGCCCATGGGTTTTGCTGCTGTTCCTGGTTAGTGGGGCGACAGGAAGGAGGGGCAGAGCTGCTCAGGCCTGAGTTAAAATCCCGCTCTACAGCTCAGCATTGCCATGTAAACCACCTAACCACTTGGAGTCTTGGACCCCTTCATCTGCAAAATGGAGATGGGAAAGCCTGCGTTTCGGGGTTGTTACAAGGCTTAAGTAAGATCGTGTAAAGTGCTTGACACGTAGTCAGTGCTGATAGTAAGTACTCAAGAAATACAAGATCCTTACTTTCTACCTCTAGTTTATTCTTTGGGTTTTTTACTCAATGGTTTTTAAACCCCTCATAAATACTTTTTTCATATGCTAAGAGATCTTAATAAAAATAACAAATGCCGGAGTAGCTCAGCTGGTAGAGCATCAGACTTTTTTTTTTTTTTTTTTGGCTGTGTTGGGTCTTTGTTGCTGCGCGCGGGCTTTCTCTAGTTGCGGTGAGCAGGCGCTATTCTTTGTTGCGGCGCGCCACAACGCGCCACAAAGCCATTGCAGTGGCTTCCCTCATTGTGGAACACGGGCTCTAGGCGCACGGGCTTCAGTAGTTGCGGCACGCGGGCTCAGTAGTTGTGGCACATGAGCTTAGTTGCTCCGCAGCATGTGGGATCTTCCCGGGCCAGGGATCGAACCCATGTCCCCTGCATTGGCAGGCAGAGGATTCTCAACCACTGCACCACCGGGGAAGCCCGAGCATCAGACTTTTAATCTGAGGGCCCAGGGTTCAAGTCCCTGTCCAGGCACAAAATAAATAAGTAAAATTAAATTTTTTTTTTTTTTTTGCAGTACGTGGGCCTCTCACTGTTGTGGCCTCTCCCGTTGCGGAGCACAGGCTCCGGACGCGCAGGCTCAGTGGCCATGGCTCACGGGCCCAGCCGCTCCGCGGCATGTGGGATCTTCCCAGACCGGGGCACGAACCCGTGTCCCCTGCATTGGCAGGCGGACTCTCAACCACTGCACCACCAGGGAAGCCCAGTAAAATTAAATTTTTAAAAAAATAATGAAATAAGGAAACCAAGCTTTGCCTTATTATGAAATGTGGTGTTTGAAAAATTACTTGGAACTGGGAGTTTGAGCCGTATTTTACCCACACAACAATGAGCACCCTCATCCATGGAGGGGTAGGACACTCAGTGTTCAAACCCATTGTCATCCAGGTGGGAACTTGTCAAGTGCTGACAGCAAGTGCTGGCCATGAGGGTACTGGGTGAGAGCAATGCCCCTCCGTCATTGCTTCCTACGGCCACTCCCCCAAAACCAAGAGAAGGCTTGCTGCTTCCACCTCCCTGGATGAAGGCCCCACTGATGCTTATTCTGTGAGTGTTCTTAGGGTAACACCAGAATGAGGAGTACCTGCTTTCAATTTAGGGACGTGTATCTTCATGAGAGGCATACTCTTCACGCTGGGCCTGAGCCACTGCATTACCTCTTCCCATGACACAGGGGAGCACCTGGAACGAGAGCAAAGATCCCAACAGAGCAAGAGCCAGTGAGGGAAAGTCCGTCAAGCCAGGCTCACAGAAGGGGGCACCGCCGATGGAAAGTTAAACAAGGACCCCAAAAGTCACCTCGAGCTGGGACAGGTGAGTGGTGATCACCAAAACCAGATTTCTTGAACTTATTTACAAAACAGAAACAAACTCACAGACTTAGAGAAGGAACTTATGGTTATCAGGGGGGAAGGGTGGTGGGGAGGGATAGTTAGGGAGTTTGGGACTGACATGTACATACGGCTATATTTTAAATGGATAACCAACAAGGACCTACTGCATAGCACAGGGAACCCTGCTCAATATTATGTAACAACCTAAATGGAAAAAGAATAGATACATGTTTATGTGTAACTGAATCCACTTTACTGTACACCTGAAACTAATACAGCATTATTAATCAACTATACGCCAGTATAAAATAAAAAGTTTTAAAAAAACAAAACAAGAACCAGCTTTCTGCTCGAAATTTCACAGAAACATGAGTCAGCTGTAAGCAGTACCAGAATAATGAGCAGAGGGGCTAGAGAGTAAAGATTAATCAATCTATAATACCTATATAAAATGTTAATAATATCTTCAGAAAATACCCTTGCTCCAGGCTCCTTGAAATGTTTAACACAAATATATCTCCCCGCAAATCTAAATTGTCTGGAAAAAAACATTTTTCATTTTGCCACTCTGGTTCCACATCTTATTTTTCACAGCCTTTTTATGCCATATTTTGAATGTGTTTGTTAAACCACCCTCTTTATATATAATCAGTGCATTGCAATGGGTTTTGATTGTTGTCATTTTTAATTTTAAAAACTCATATATAGCTCATTGGTTTATCATTGTAATGTCTTTTGTTGAAAAAAAATCAAAATTAAACAAGCAACCACTAAGGCTTTGCTCTTGAGCAAACATGCCTTCCAAGAAATCAGATGAATTATCCAATGAAATACTGAATATTGTCCGTATTCAGTCAGCTGGACTTCATTTTTCTAGCTAAAAATTATTTGAATTTACACACATATACACGTCTGCCTTTTAAACAGAACTAGACATTTAAAAGCCTTTTAGATATTTAAAAGCTTAAGAAATGCGGGCTTCCCTGGTGGCGCAGTGGTTGAGAGTCCGCCTGCCGATGCAGGGGACATGGGTTCGTGTCCGGGTCCGGGAAGATCCCACATGCCGCGGAGCGGCTGGGCCCGTGAGCCATGGCCGCTGAGCCTGTGCGTCCGGAGCCTGTGCTCCGCAACGGGAGAGCCCACAGCAGTGAGAGGCCTGCGTACCGCAAAAAATAAATAAATAAATAAAAGTTTAAGAAATGCCATCCAAAAGAAGGCACTGCGGATAAAGAAAAGGACTCTGAGGAATGGGAAAGAAGCCTGAAGGATGACTAATCATTCTGACGTGTTATCCCAGCAAGGGTGGAGAGCAGACAGGCTTCAGCAGGAACACCACCATCAAGCAGAAGGCTCTCCATCACCCGGGGCTACTCAGGCCACGCCCTCCAAACTCATCTTTGGTACCCCTCTCCAACACGACCCTGGCTTTCCTTCACAGGTTAACCTGAGCGCTTACCAAGTGCAGGAAGCTGACCAGATGCCCTTGAAGTCCTTTCAGCCTCAGAAAGCCCTGGTACAGACAGGAGGTGGTGGGAGCTCTCCCGACAGTCTTGTGCACGTTCCTGAAGGCTTGGAGCCAGGACCAATGATAGGAGGAGCATACCTTTGCCATCTGCGAGAAAAGGACTGTCCCTCTCACTTTACAGAAGTGGAAACTGAGGCTCGTTAGTAGAAAAGCAAAGGATTCCAACGCCTCTCCCTCTCATACCAGCTGCCTCCACCCAAAGCAAGAACCGGGCTCAGGCTCTCTTCCTGCTTCTCTGCACTGTCTCAGTACTTACCTGAGTCCCCAGAGGCCGCTGGGATGCACACTCGTCCTTCCCCCCAACTCCCATCCTCCCTTCTCTGGGAGATTCCAGGCGGCAATGGTGGAGATTGGTGAAAGGCAAGGTGAGTTGAGGAAGGTGTGGTAGCTAGGCAGAGCCTAAGCAGCTTGTGTTCCAACACCCTGGGGCCTTTCTCTCTCCATTTCAGGAGGAAGTGAGACCCTCCAGACTTAGGCAGACGTATAAAGGAGCAGGCCAGGACTCACCACTTCCACTGGTACCACACCTGGGCCAATGTCCAGCCTGGTGGTCAGTCACCCTGAGGCCTTCTTCCCCATGTAAAGATGTCATCAAGCCCGCATCAGCTCTGCCAACCACCATGAAATGCCACCAGGCCTCGGGGCAGAATTCCAAGGCTCTGCAAGCTCCACTGATCCAAAAGCCAATGCCTGATGTCCTTGGAAGAAGCCTCTAGAACTTTATGATGGTCTGTTCAGGCCAGACATGGGGAAGGTGGGGTTTGGAGGTGGGGACCCCAAAGGAGGAGTGAGCCCACCCATGTGACCCTGGGGAGATCATATTCCCAGGAAGCACCTGCCCTACTACACGTGATGGCCTTCCTCATAGGCCACTGCAAGAAGGTGCAAACGAACAAGAAACTCAGTCCTTGAAAATGGAAGGTTAAAAACCTGGCACAGAAAGCCAGGAGGAGCCAGCCCTGTCCAGGGTGAGGAGGGTGTTTGCACAGGGACGGGTCCCAGCAGCACCATCTGTTGGTGAGCTCACTTCGTTAAGGACATTTCACTTGGGATCAGTCAGGTGTTGTTTAAAAAACAAAGAAAGAAAGAAAGAAAAAAGCTGTTCAAGCACGTTTTCTGCACAGACTTGGTCAGGTGAGGCAGCCTCAGGGGACCGATAGGGGCAGAAGCCCCGGGCCCTGCCCCGGGCTGTGCTGGTGGGAACCCAGAGCCCTGCAGCCAGGACTCTGCTTGCACAGGAATTGGGTGGGTCAGTGGAAGCCTTTGGAAACTTTGGGCTCAGTGAAAAAAGTTTCTGGATTTTCTTTCCCCCATACCCTATGTATTCTTCTCCACCCCTATTTTAAAAATATACAGATACATAGCACAGAATACACACGCATGTGTAGTAGGTGTCTGAAGATTTCACTCGCTTTGGGCAAGTGGGGCTGAGCCAGACGGGTGGATGCTTATACTGTGCCCTGCCAGCAGCAGTGCTGGGGATGGCCAGCTCCACGAAGAGAATGCCGGGGACACTGTCCTCAGAGACACCCTCAGACAAGCCTTATTTCCGCTAATGAACGAAATACTTATTAACAGTTACCATACTGTGGGCCAAGACATACCACAAGGCGAAATTTCTTGGAGATCTTTTGCCCCTTTAAGGAAGTGTTTTGGATCCACAGCATACTTCTTCTCAATTTTATCCAAAGAAGAAGTAAGCATTAAAATGGAAGAAGCTTGGGCTTCCCTGGTGGCGCAGTGGTTAAGAATCTGCCTGCCAATGCAGGGGACACGGGTTCGAGCCCTGGTCCGGGGAAGATCCCACATGCCGCGGAGCAACTAAGCCCGTGCGCCACAGCTACTGAGACTGTGCTCTAGAGCCCGCGAGCCACAACTACTGAGCCCGTGAGCCACAACTACTCAAGCCCATGTGCCTAGAGCCTGTGCTCTGCATGCAACAAGAGAAGCCACTGCAATGAGAAGCCCACACAACGCAACGAAGAGTAGCCCCTGCTCGCCTCAACTAGAGAAAGCCCCGCGTGCAGGAACGAAGACCCAATGCAGCCAAAATAAATAAATAAATATTTAAAATAAATAAATAAAATAAAATGGAAGAAGCTTAATTTTGATAATATCCAGGGATAATAATCATAATAACTAACTTATATTTGTATTAGAATAACTTTCGATGTTGATAAAATTTTATCGTCCAGGGCATCTTCATGATCTCCTGCTCCAAGACCTCCAAAATGATCATCACAAAACACCAGAGTAATTCCCCCAACCAGCCCTGTGCTCAACCCTTGATGGCTCTCCATCACCTACAGAAAAAAAGGCCAAGCTCTTTGGCTTGACACGTAGTCCTGCCCCAACCTGAGTTTCACCTACTCTTACCCCCACAACTAAAATACGTGCTGTTCTTTCCTCCTTGACCTTGAGCAAACTGTTCCCTATTCCTAGAATTGCCTTTTCTCCTTTATCTGACCTCTGAACTCTCATCCTTCAGGATCCTGTTCAAATATTGCCTGGTTCCTGATAATTTCTCATTCCCCCAAATGAGAAATTATTCTCCTTTCTGTGGAGAATATAACTTATAACTTAGTATATGCATTTAATGATCTGTTTGCCAGTCTCTGTCACTACTTTGCAATCTTAACAAACAGGAACTTGGTGTTCACTAATGGATACCTCTAGAACCTAGCACAAGACATCACAAGTACTAAACATCATTGTGCTGCAAGACGCAGGGGCGGGGGGGAATGCCACCTCTCAGGCCTTTCATGAGATTAATATCATGAATAAGAGGTCTAGCTAACTAGAATGAATCCATTAAAAGTATCAGTATTATACGTTTGTTAACTGAATGCTTGAGTCTCACTCTATCAAATTTTACTCACGTGGTCATGCAGAAAGTTCATGTTTAAATTTGTGCAAAGCGGACACGGTAAGAGCAGGCAGTTTGGAGGCAGAGCCTTGGAATGAGCCCTGGAATTCTCACTCACTTGGCCCCTCTACGTCTCAGCTTCCGTGCTCTGTAAATTCACCAGGAGTATTAGTCTCGCCCACCCCACAAGGCAAGCAGGTCCAGGAGAGCCTGTCGATAATATTCCTGAAGTTCTATCACCAGTGCAGAGGACTTACTGTGAGGTGATGACAGTGGTGGACACAAAAATAAATCGACATTTTCCTGGCTCTCAAAGAGCCTACAGTTTCACGCAGGCAGCAAAGACAGATGTGAGGACAAAAACACAAGCTAGACTTTGGTGACTGTTGCCAGACAGGTACAAGCAAAGTCCATTCACAGCACGAGGGAAGGAGTGAGTTTTGGCTGAGGGGATGGGAGGTAGGGGCTCAGGTATATTCTGTGCCTGTCCTGGGCCTGGGGGTTACATGGGTATGCCATTTTGTCCTCATAATATGGTGAGGTAAAGGGTGTTAGCCCATCTTAGAGATGAGCGTGGAGACTCGGAGAGGCTAAGTCACTTGCCGAAACCATACTGATGATACACGAGGCTTCTAACTGGGTACTAATGCTCTGTATGACACCAGCCTGATCCCCAAGTGGGATTGGGAGCCCTCCTGAAGGTGGTGGGACCACAGTCAGGAGGATGGAGTGTCCCAGGTACAAGGCACCATGTGGACAAAGGTCCAGAGGGTAAATAAAGTCTGACAAAAGGGATAACCTCTGTGTGGGGTGTGTGTGTGTGTGTGATGGCGGAGTGGGAAAAGGGAGTTGTGGCTGGAAAAAAGACTGATGGACTGGTAGACTAGGGCTAGATCATGGAGTCCTTTGAGTTTCAGGCCTAATTTTTTTACTAGTGATAATGATAATTTTTTTTTTTTTTTTTTTTGTGGTATGCGGGCCTCTCACTGTTGTGGCTTCTCCCGTTGCGGAGCACAGGCTCCGGATGCACAGGCTCAGCGGCCATGACTCACGGGCCCAGCCGCTCCGTGGCATGTGGGAATCTTCCCGGACCGGGGCACGAACCCGTGTCCCCTGCATCGGCAGGCGGACTCTCAACCACTGCGCCACCAGGGAAGCCAATAATGATAATTTTTAAAGTAATAATAACACTTTGTGATTACTGTGGTGCCTTTCTGAGGACCAACTTAAAGGTCTTTCCAATCTGTGATGTCAAATTCCTGCTGCCATCTACCTCATTTTATGAACTGGGAAACTGAAACAAAGAACGTTTTAGGAACTTGGGCAAAGTCATGACACAAGGAGCGCCTTGAACACCTAGTCCCTGGCAATCTGAAATACTCTATACAAAACTTATTAACATCTGAACCCTGAGCCTCACTTTCCTCATCTGTAAAATGGAGATAATAACATCTGTGAAGTTGTCTTGAAGAGCTTTTCAAACTTTATAAGATAGCACAGGGGAGGATGTACAGATAGGGAGATAAGCAAATATTTCCTGTAATCCTGGAAATGTCATTAGGGCCCTTTGGAATAGGGGTCTAATGTTCAGAGAGATTTATCTGGAAGAGAGAAATCTGCAGCTCAATGAGGCTGTGCTGGTGGGCCCTCAGGAGAGGAAACCACCACCTTTGCACATCTGAACCACTAACAATTGCTGAATATGCTACTTTGCTCCTGCTAGTAAAATCTTGTCAAACAGGAAACAGGTTTTTAAGGCAACGGGGTCCCCGTGAGTTCAAACTTCTGCTTTCAAATGTCCTTCCAAGATGCACAATTGGCACAGACTTACAGGAAATATTTAATTGGAATCGGAAGGCGCTGGCTCCACGGACCTTGTTTTATATTGTCTGCGGGCTCCTGCTGCAATGGCTTAGGCGTGGAAGCAGCGGTCACTCATTTTTATATTTGCCCGTGGGGAGTGAAACCAAAGTAGACTCCAAGGGTGCTGGGGGGCCCGAGTGCAGGCAGTCTCCACGGGGTCAGGAAAAGAAAGGAGGAGGAAAACTGTTGCATGAGAATTAGGCTTAGCGGAGAGAAAGGCTGAGGCTGACTCCGAGTGACATATTTATGAGCTCGGTATCAGTTGCTTGTGCTGATAAGCGTTGGTCATTCAAGGAAGGAAAAGTCACCTTTGTGTATATAAAATATACAAGATTCACAGCCTGAAAGGACTGAACAGGAAAGCATTAGGTAAATAGAGGATTTCCCTTCAACTATAATGTGAAAATTAAATTACTTCAAGAAGGAAGAAGGGAGGTGTTTCTTTCTGAGTCAAATGTTGAGAAAACTAACGACTCAATTTGAAATTAAGGTTAACTGGCTTTCAGCCTTTTGTGGCCCACTTCTGAGAACACAGAGAAAAGAAATTACTCCTCCACAAAAGCCCTTCAGTCTCCCTTTTGCGGGTCCCCTGCCCAGCCTCAGAGTGACAGCACAGGTTTTAGGGTGTGAGGGATGGAGGTTAGGCTCTCAGACCTGCCCCTAACTGGCTCAGTCTGATTGGGCAAATTACCTGGTTCTCCAAGCCTCCCTTTCTTTATTTGCAAACTATGGATAACAGTAGCACTTGTGGGGACTTTGCTGGCGGTCCAGTGGTTAAGACTGCGCTTCCACTGCAGAGGGCATGGGTTTGATCCTTGGTCAGGGAACTAAGATCCCGTATGCCCCGTGGCCGAATAAAATAATTAACATTTTAAAAAGTGAAGAAATTACTTTAAAAGAATAGCACTTGCCTCCTCAGATTGAATGAGGATTAGGTGAGAAAATGCACTTTCCTTGCCCTCCCAGCACCTGGCACTTAGCAACTCTTCCGTAAAGGTGAGCTATGATTATCACTGTGCCACAGACCACTGGTTTTTTCCAGAGTTTTCCAATCGTGGGACACTGCAGAGTTCTGCTGTTATTCCCATTAAGTGTCAAGAAAGTCTCCCAAGGCCCTCCAAAAATAGATTTCGTTCTAAAATCTATGTCCGAGTCTAGAGCACTTTGGTAGGGGAGGGGTGGGGACAGAAGAAGAGCCCTTTCCGGAAATTCTAGCCTGATTTCGTTTCCCAATCCCCAAACTACCTTTATCCATGGAAATGACCTCCAGGCTTTCTTGGCTTTTCGAGTGTTCCATGGCTTCTGGATTAGACCTCCCAATGTAGATAAAGGTCCTTCTGCCCTACTCCAGCTACCCCTAAACCTTCCCCTTTCCTTGTTCCCGACTTCCTCTGGAACTGGCAAGATTCCGGTCTGATAAGCCTATTTCCATTCACAGTCAGGCTTTGCATATCTCAGAGCCCACCCTCACCCTCAGAATATTCTCCTCTGTGAGCCACTAACTGACCCATCCCCTTTCAGGCACCACTGTAGGTTTCTGCCTGATGAGGGTTTGTGACAAACGTTCTTCCCTCAGGCTGGGTTAGACAAGATATTCTCTAGAAGAAAAAAGACAGGAAAAGAAATTATCTTTACAGAATTTTCTAGATAGCCTCCTGTCCATTTGCATCCACCAAGTATAATCTTGGAAGCCCCCCTTCCAGTGACTCCTGCTTGGCAATGAGCTGCCTGCATGGAATAAAAGTTACTCACAGAAGCCCATTTTATTTTTTTCATTTTTTATTTGGCTTCACTGCACAGCTTGTGGGATCTTAGTTTGCCAACCAGGGATTGAACCAGGGCGCATGGCAGTGGAAGTGCAGAGCCCTAACCACTGGACCACCAGGGAATTCCCAGAAGCCTGTGTTATAAATAAGCTTTTCCTTCCTCAAACCTCTCTATGACGTCAGCCACGGTAAAATATATCTCTAGTTTGATTTTAAGTCACTTTCTCATACGCCTCACATGAGACTCACCCAAAATGAACATCTCCGGGGCATCCTAACATTTATCTTTATCTCATATCCCACAGTTCATCAGCAAATTCTAATTCGTCTCCATTTATGTTCAGAACCCATCTGCTGGGCACCCCCTCCTTTGTTCCTGCCCTGGGACTGTCCACCATCATCTTTCACCCAGTTTACTGCAGGAGGCTCCTAACTGGGCTCCCCGCCTCCACCCCGCCCCTCTTGAGCTCATCTCACATGGTAGCCAGAGGAGTCCTTTTAAAACTTAAGTCAGAGCACGTCACTTCTCTGCTCAAAACCCTCCAGTGAGTCCCCATCGCATTCTGAGTAGATGGTGAAGTGCCCTGTTGGCCCCCTTCATCTGCTGCTACACTTTCCGTGGCTTCAGTTACCTACGGTCAGAAAATATTAAATATTAAATTCCAGAAATAAACACTTCATAAGTGGGTTTTTTGTTTGTTTTGTGTTTTGTTCTTACGGGAACTTAAAGTTTAGCTCCCCAGCCAGGGACTGAATCCAGACCCCTGCAGTGAAAGCACCGAGTCCTAACCACTGGACCGCCAGGGAATTCCTTCATAAATTTTAAATTGCCCACTGTTCTGAGTCGTGTGACGAAATCCACTCTCTCCCACCCAGGATGTGAATCATCCGGCTTATCCTACCTATGAGTCACTTAGTTAACAGATGACTGTCGTGGTATCACAGTGTTTGTGTTCAAGTGACTTATTTTACTTAATAATGGCCCCAAAGCACAAAAGTAGTGATGCTGGCAATTCGGATATTCTCTTGCTCTGGCTAATTTATAAATTAAACTTTATAATACATACATACCTTTTAAACACAGGTAAGTATGTATAGGAAAAGCATAGCATATATAGGGTTGGGTACTGTCTACTGTTTCAGGCATCCACTGGGGGCTCTTGGACGTATCCCCCGAGCATGGGGGGGGGCGACTGTATAGCCCACACAACCCTACACCACCCAGCCTCCATGTACCTCTCTCACCTCATCTACCATCCTCCCCCTCGCTCAGGTACTTCTGCAGTCATACTAGTCTTCTTTGGGTTCCTCAAACATGCCAAGAACAGCTACCTCAGGGCCTTTGCACATTCCATCTGCCTAGATGGTCCTTCTCTAGACAGCAAAAGGGCTTACTTCCTCACCTCCTTCAGCTCTTTCCTGAAATCTCACCATCTTAACTAAGCCTTTCCTGACTGCTGTATTTTAAATGGTAACCCCTGCTCTCATATCCTATATATTCATGTCCTGATTTATTTTTCTCCATATCATAGGTCACCATTTAACTAGTATATAGTTGATCATTTATTTTGTTAATTTTACATCTCATCTCACTGACCTCACTAGAATGTAAGCTCCGGAAGGGCAGGGGTTTTGTCTGCTTCGGTTCTATATCTCCAGCGTCTGGAGCAATGTCTGGTACCCAGGAGATGCTCTAATCATATTCAGGCTCATACTCAAGCTCAAAACCCCTTCCTTCAATGCCTAAGTCCTGTGGGTGGCGGGCATAATCATTCAAGTGAGAATAGGAGTTAGAACTGGTCTTAAACCCTCTTGTCCACCATTTACTACCTGTATGACCTTGAGCAAGACACCTAGTCTCAAAACCTTAGGTTCTTATCAGTAAAATGGGAATAATAACAGTATCTGTCTCATAGGATTGTGTGGCTAAATAATTCCTAGAGAGTATTCTGTCCAGAACTTCAATAAGTGATAAATTTAGTATTGTTGCTATCATTATTCTCAGGTGTCATAAACACCCAAAGTAAAACTCTTCAGCCACAGGATGGAAGAAAAAGGATATGGAATCCTTTTTTACCTAATTACCAAGTGGGAGAGCAGCCGTGACTCAGGAATGTGTTGGACTTCTCACTAGAAATTGCTTCAGTTCCATTATTGTAAAGTATACCACTAATAACTTCCTTAGAGAAGAAAAAAAGGGCATGGCAGGAAGTAGAAAAATATTTTCCAACTGCTGCAGACTCCCTGCATTAATCAAGTGTTTTCTTCTTCCAGTGGGGTAATCTCAAGTACATGACACAAGATAAACACAGAGCCATGCTCCATTAAATTTATGAAAGGATGTTGTTTATTTTTATCACATTTATTAGACTTGAAAGATATCTTTTAGTTCTCAGATCAGCATCAGCATCCATGTTTATTTCTGGGTTGCTGAGTGCTTTAACAAATAATAGAAGGCTGACCTTTCACCTCCTGCAGGCTAACCACGAGCCAGAGCGTGAGGGTTGAAGATGGTTCTGGGGGTGACGCACTGCACTGATATGTTGGGGGGTTATTTTTTAATTGATTAATTTTTTTTGGTTGTGCCTTGTGGCTTGTGGGATTTTAGTTCCCTGACCAGGGATGGAACCCAGGACCTCAGCAGTGAGAGCGCAGAGTCCTAACCACTGGACCACCAGGGAATTCCCTGTTAGGGTTTTATTTCATTTATTTTTTTGAAACAGATATCGTTTTCTTTAAGTTTTTTTTTTTTTTTGATGTGGACCATTTTAAAAGTTTTTATTGAATTTGTTACAATATTGCTTCTGTTTTATGTTTTGGTTTCTTGGCTGCGAGGCATGTACGATCTTAGCTCCCCGACCAGGGATTGAACCTACACCCCCTGCACTGGAAGGCAAAGTCTTAAGCACTGGACCGCCAAGGAAGTCCTCCTGTTGGGTTTTGGTTTTGTTTGTTTGTTTTTGGTTGCATTGGGTCTTTGTCGCTGCACACAGGCTTTCTCTGGTTGCGGCGAGCAGGGGCTACCCTTCATTGCTGTGCACAGGCTTCTCCTGCGGTGGCTTCTCTTGTTGTGGACCACAGGCTCTAGGCACACGGGCCTCAGCAGTTGCGGCACGCGGGCTCAGCAGTTGTGGCTCGCAGGCTTCAGTAGTTGTGGCTCGTGGGCTCCAGAGCACAGGCTCAGCAGTTATAGCACACGGGCCTAGTTGCTCCACGGCATGTGGGATCTTCCCGGACCAGGGATCGAACCCGTGTCCCCTGCACTGGCAGGCGGACTCTTAACCACTGCACCACCAGGGAGGCCTCCCTTTTGGGGTTTTAAAACAGCTTTTTTTTCTGGTGATTTAAGGCAACCTGGAATTCTGTGAGATTCAGAAAATGGGAATGGATCTATCTGCTGGGAGAAGCGATCAACTCTGGTTAGGCTGCTGGAGACTTACTTAGGCTTCTCATGAGTGGTGACCACACTATCCATGATTCAGAGCAGTTCGGTGCTCTGCCACTGCCTACGCAGCCGAGAAATGGCTCACATAACCCTTCCCCAGCTGCCCCCCTGCCCTCTCCCCTTGCCTCTCAACACTGCTGTCTTCCATCCTGGAGAAGTCCAGCGACGCAGAGGTCATGGCCAGGACAGTGACCTGTCCTGGGATTCTGTGCAAGCATTGACTTCCCCTGTGACGCTTTTGGGCCTGGAGTGAAGTCATCAGAGTGGTAACCAGTGGCCCCTGAATCTAAAAGGTCTCCTGCAGTTCGTGTGTCCACCACACTCAGAATGCCTGCCCCTCGGGAGTCAGCTCTGCAGGGCCCACCAGGAAGCCCCTGGGAGGATGGAGTGACCCCCACCCAAAAGGAGACTGCCTTTGTGCTGAGATCACCATGGCGTCAGCCCTGGGTTATGGATGAGAGTCCCTGAGATGAGTCCTGCCTGGTTGAACAGAACAGCTCGGTCATTTAACCACACTCTTTTTTTTTTTTTTTTAAATTACCAAGTCCTTTCCGCTGAAACTACAGGTTTGGAGGAGCTGAGTGTCAGAGGCACAAGAACAAAGGACACCCTCCCCCAGAGAGGAAATGCAGAGAAGATTCTCCTTTTTCAAAGGTACAATAATGAAATACTTTCCTTCCCCGGACAGGCAATTTTATCAGGTTTACCGTGGGGAACAAGATGCGATTGCCTCGATTCATTGGCATAATACCTCCCCCTCCCTGAAATGATCGCCCAGACGGCTGCTAAATGCTTTCTGCTTGAAGATGAAACCCCTTTCAACTGGGCATCTTTCATCCTGACCAGGCCCCTCACTTCACCTTTGCCCAGTGACTGCCTCCTTCACTGAGCTGGCAGGTGCTGGCTGCCCGGATCTGGAACATTCTCCCTGTTATCTTTACCCTCACCTCCACGAAGCATGGGCGTTCAACTAGCCAAAAAGGGAGCAGCTGGACCGTCCCCACAAAAGTCATAGAATTCCTGAAGTCCTTTCTGGATCTTTACTGAGACTTGGCAGCTGCAATGGGGGAGTCCAGGGGCGGGGACCCCCAGAGAATTCTATCATGAAGACGTGACCTTTTTGCCCCTTGGAATGGAAGAAAGGGGAATGCTGGGTAATCGGCAAAGCGTCCTGCTGGCCGGAGCTTACCCGACCTGACTCATTCGCCTCTGCGTCCCCTCTGTCCTATTGCTCGAGCTGGACACTTCAGCCAACAAAGCCAGGTAGGCTCCCCAGCGCAGGGCTGGGCGGCCACTGCTGCTGCTCCCACCACTTTCTGGCTAAGAGAACATGGAAGCTGTCCAGACGTGGCAGCCGCCTGCCTGCCACCTCCGGGGCCTTCTTTCCAGAGGAATTTGAGAACAGAAACTCGAAAGGGGATCAGGTGGTGGGTTGGAAGGTGTAATCTCCAAGGAGAACAATGCGATGTCCGAATATCAAGCAGGCTGATAGCGGGAGGCACTTGCATACAGAGCCCCACTGTCCTGATGCTGAGCTCCGTTGATAACCGAACCCATGACTAATGGACCTGCCACCCTGCCCACCCCCAAGTCATGCATATGACTGAGAAAGACTCAGATCTCAGGTTAGAACTTCAACCCAATAGTAGGTTAATAAATTCTTCAAGTTTAAATTAAACTCACTCATGAGATTGCTGTTCAATCCCCCCACCATTTTACCTCTTCCCCACCCAGCCCATTCTGCAATTAG
This sequence comes from Delphinapterus leucas, assembly GCF_059928025.1. Taxonomy (NCBI): domain Eukaryota; kingdom Metazoa; phylum Chordata; class Mammalia; order Artiodactyla; family Monodontidae; genus Delphinapterus; species Delphinapterus leucas. The sequence goes on along the minus strand of NC_143142.1, from coordinate 38,704,714 downwards.
GTAAAGAGGATTGAAATCTCTAGGATTTTTTATCAGGACTTTCTGCTCAAGATAACTTGTCTCTAACTCAACTTGTCCTGACAGCACTTTGGCGTGGATATTTCAAGAGCCCTGTTTCTGGTGAGTTGCGAGATCTCCAGGAAGACCAGGTCTCTGAATCAGACTGTTAAACCTGACATGAATTACCCCAGAGAGACAGCAGATTTAAATGTCAAGAAATAAGTGTTTGTAGGTGTTTTCTTCTTGTGGTGATTGGTTTTTCAGGAAGCCTAGAGAGCTCAGAAGGACTTAAGTGGGGGAATTTCTAACATTATCTTCCACTTTTTAAATTAAGAACACCTTTCATCAGAAGCATATTTTACACAAGGCACTTCCGACCTCCAGACCAAAAAAGAAAGAAAAAAAAAGATACAAGAAAATAAAAACTAACTCATGAAAAGGAGCCTGTTTTCTCCATTTGGTAGGAAGAACATGATGAACCTTCATTTTTAAATTTTAATTCTGGGACATATGATTGCATCATAAGTTGCCCAGGAGAAAATCAGTGGCATCTACCTGTGTATTAGCCCAGTATGATACAGGTGTTTTCGTCTAAAGGGACTTTTTCAAAACTCTGTGAGTCAAAGAAACGTTGTAGAGGCGCATGCCTACCAAAACTCTCAGACTTCTGATTGGAAAGGAATTCTTTCCTTTGAAGCCTCCCCAGCTTGTGTGAGCAGCTGAGAAAGCAGAGTGATGGTCACCTCATTATATGAAGACCCCTGAACCAAGAATGACTCAAACCTGAAGAGGCTTCCATCTTCCATCACAGTGATGGCTGGCGCCCGTTCACATTCCAACACTCACACACACACACACACACACACAGAGAGGCAATGACGTCAGTCATTAGTTGCACTAAGAGGGGATATGGGACTAGAATGGAAAGAGGTCTCAGCTGTAAAATAGGGGCTTGGACTTCCAGTATAAGAAGAATAAGTCCTGGGGATGTAACGTACAGCACGGTGACTGTAGTTAACAATACGGTACTGTGTACTCGAAAGCTGCTAAGACTGTAGATCTTAAAAGTTCTCAACACAAGGGGAAAAACTTGTAACTGTGCGGTGATGGATGTTAACTGGACTTATTGTGGTGATCATTTTGCAGTGTATACATGTATCAAATCATTATGTACCCAAATAGAATACAATGTTATATGTCAATTACGTCTCAATTTAAAAAACTACAGGCTTGGGGCAGAGCTTCATCTCACGAGAATGGTGATGCCTGTTAAGCAAACTCGGGGTGGGGGGCTCTAATTCCCCCCAACCCAACTCCACTGAGAAAAGCGTTCACATCTACCCAGACACAGCTCCAAGGGCAGAAGGACGACTCAGTGGCCTTGCTCTGAGTCTTGAGCTGAGTCAGCATTTCACTAACTGCTCTACTTTCTTCTCTAAACCTTTTACATTGAACATTCCCCGCATTCGCTCCCATTCAGGCCTCCTCTCCATAAACCACCACGAAGAAGCCCAGCAATGAGCCCGTCGGAAAGTCTCTGTTCTGCCCAGAGGGTCGGGAAGTGACCCTTCTTTCTGACGAGGGGGTTGGGTTCTTCTCAGACCTGCTAAGTGAGACAAAAAAAAAGAGCCAACAGAAGGGCAGAGGGAAAGGTTTACCTTCCAAAACACCGCCAAGTGTATAGGCCTTTCTGTATTTCCATCCTTGACTGAAAGTTCACTTTGCAGCCCTGCCCATAACAAGATGTCAACTATTTTTCAAAAAAAAAAAAAAAGCATAGCTATTAGATCTGAGAAGTAAATCCTGTTGTAGAGTGGCAATTGTAATGTCACCTGATAAGAAAACAGTAAACAATGAAGTCCCCAGGGCCGCATAACTGCTGCTTCCCCCTTGGCATGGTGCCATCCATTTGCTCCCAGGGTGGCCTAGAACAGTCTGCTACTGCTGCTGGGCAAATGGACAACCGAACCATTCTAGGCAATGGGTTATCCATTATCTACCAGAGATGTGGATGTCCCCTGACTCTTTCCCAAAAGCCTGGGTCATTCATAGGTATTTTTCTATTGCCACTTACATTTCATATATATGAAGTAGTATTACTTACAAACTTCATTTCAAAAAAAAATTTAAGCATCATATTTTCATTCTTTTCTCCCCCACCCCCACCCTGTACACTTTACACTTTTCCATGGTGACTGGTTGATTTTGTTTACTCTTTATTTTTTAAGCCTGGGCATTTCTGCTGCCCTCCAGGGTATGGGCACAGTGTGGTTCTCCTTCTGCATTTCTTTGTAACAAGGATATATTAGTTCCCCTTTGTAGACACCTGGAACCACCAATGACCTCCTTCGTCATGAGGGTTAACACTTTTATTTCCTCAAACTATCTTCCTGGGTTTTTTTTTTTAATACTTCTTAAATCACAGAAAATTGAGTTACTAATCCTAGACATACTGTTCCTGGTGTCTATGTGTTGTTTACAAAACAAAAAACAAAAAGAAAAGGCGAGGAGGAGATAGTAAGAGAAGTTTAATACCTAAGCATGGATTGGGCGTCAGCTCTTCTCATGGAGGGTTTAACATCTTGTTTCCAAAAATGCATTCTCAGGGGAGGTTAGCGGTCAAATGTCAAATGTTTTTGATGCTACTCTTAGTTAGCAAGTTCCATAATTAACCAATCATATCAGGAGAGTTTATAGCCCACATTTGTTACTTTAACTGTAGTTTGGTTATTTCACACAAGGCAATGGCTCCAGTCTGTAGGTGAGAGCCACGGAGAAGAAGCAGGCAGCTGTCAGCAGCCCTGGCACTGTCTCAATTTGCTATGTCACTCTGGGTAACTCATTTAGCCACAGGGTCTTCATTTCTTCATGCAAAATAGACTTTCTTCCTGCCTACACACAACTCAGGGCCATTGCAAGATTAAAAGAGTGCTGGCAAAGCTGCTTGCGAGAAAGGGATGAGAATCATTCATTCACTCGTTCAATCAGCGTTTCACGTGGGCCACCATGGGTATGAGACACGTTGCCTGGCACAAGGATGAGGACATGTGAGGGATCCTGGAGCCTTAGACAGTCCTGCTGTGCCATCAAATGAGACTCACTCAGGTCAGAGAAGCGCAGGGGAACAGCTACAGGGGAGGAGAGAGGTGACCATCTCGCGTGAGCCCAGTTATGAAGACCTGTGAGCAACAGTCCTGGTTTTAAACCCTCTGACTTTGTCTCTATGCGGGTGCTTGTTATTGTCAAATAAAAATCCTCATTATCAATTTTAGATTGGGAAAACTTGGGCCCTACAGCCTGAGAGGTGACTGTTCTGATCTGTTATGGGACCAGTCACCTTGGTAAGCCAACTGAATTGATGACAATTGAGGTGGAACCATCTGTCAGTTCCTTTTTATAGTTCCAACCTATCCTATGATGTGAAATGGCAAACTACTTGCTCCAGAGAAGAACCTGATTTTGAGAAGACACTGTAAAGTTGTGATAGAGACTCATGGAAAATGCTTTTTTCATAATTCAATGGGATTCTTTGCTTTTTTTTGAAGATGTTGGGGGTAGGAGTTTATTAATTTATTTATTTCTTTTTGCTGTGTTGGGTCTTCGTTTCTGTGCGAGAGCTTTCTCTAGTTGTGGCAAGCGAGGGCCACTCTTCATCGCGGTGCGCGGGCCTCTCACTATCGCGGCCTCTCTTGTTACGGAGCACAGGCTGCAGACGCGCAGGCTCAGTAGTTGTGGCTCACAGGCCTAGTTGCTCCGCGGCATGTGGGATCCTCCCAGACCAGGGCTCGAACCGGTGTCCCCTGCATTAGCAGGCAGATTCTCAACCACTGCCCCACCAGGGAAGCCCTGCTAGTTTTTCTTAAAAAGCAATAAACTCTTTAATCATCTCAACTGGTGAATTTAATAATAAATTTAATCCATTGCCAACTCTGGCATATGTTAGGTTTTTAGTCGTATGTGTACCTAGCGCCTTTAAGATACATTTAGACAGAACTTGCGTAAAACATGGAAACTAGGGTTTTGCGTCGGGGAGCCTGCTGTCCACCCCACAAGAGTATTTCTCCTGGCTGATGTTGGGGGATGTGCAGCACCTCTGACCTGCCACATCCAAGTTGAACACAGGCATGTGGAGAGCCAGGGGGCAGTTTCTTTGGTCAGATCAGGGGGTCTCAGGTCCCCAAGACCAAGGCAAGGTTAAGAGGGCTTCTAAAACATCTAACAGGGCTTCCCTGGTGGCGCAGTGGTTAAAAATCCGCCTGCCAGTGCAGGGAACACGTGTTCGAACCCTGGTTCAGGAAGTTCCCACATGCTGCAGAGCAACTAAGCCCATGTGTCACAACTACTGAGACTGCGCTCTAGAGCCCACGAGCCACAACTACTGAGCCCGCATGCCTAGAGCCCGTGCTCTGCAACAAGAGAAGCTGCCGCAATGAGAAGCCCTCGCAACGCAACAAAGAGTGGCCCCCGCTCGCCGCAACTAGAGAGAGTACACACGCAGCAAGGAAGACCCAACGCAGCCAAAAATAAATAAATAAAATAAATAAGTAAATTTAAAACATCTGACATTTATTCTGATATTATCTATCTACATATGCCTCCCCCCACCAGATCCTTGAGAGTAGATCCTTCCTTCCTTCCTTCCTTCCTTCCTTCCTTCCTTCTTCCCTCCCTACTTCCCTCCCTCCCTCCCTCACTTCCTTCCTCCCTTCCTTCATTTCCTTTTACGTCTAACTTCTAGCTCTGTCCCAGGCATTCAGTAGCTGCTCAAAATCCATTGAGCTGGGGAACTGAGGTTGACTTCCTGGGAGGCCCAGATTGTCCCAGCAGGCCTGCACATCCCCCCCCCCTTTCCCCCTCTCTGATGTTGTGAGGAAGGGGCTGTCATCTACCTAAAGAAGCTTAACTCCAGGCCATCCTGTGTCCCTCCTTGAACCCTCCCCCCATCCACACCCGCAGCCTCTCTGATCACAAGGAGAAGGCTGAGCTACTGGAGGAAGGACCCCTGGCTCTATGCAGCCCACCTCCCTGGTTCTGTGCCCCTACGCGCCTCTCTGAATGCATGAGAGACAATGGGGTCTAAAATTCTCCCTCCCTTATCTTCTGAAATAGGGTTCAGTGGGCACGATGAGAAGCCCCATAACCTAAGTACCCCAGACAGGGCTGGCTTCAGGGCTTCAAAAGACCCCACACTTGGATCAGTGCTCCGCTCTCACTCTCTTGAAGCTCTTAATAATTCTTGGACAGGGGGCTCTGCATTTTCATTGGGCCCTGGGTGTTGCAAATTAGGTAGCAGTCCCGTCTCTCAGGCACAGGGCATTAAGAACGAGAAAATGGAAGGGCGAAATCAAAGTGTGCTTATCAAATAATGTCTTTGGGGAAAAAACAAAAAAGGTCCCAAGCTAACTTTCATCATTGGCCAGCTTGTAAACAGGAAGTATCTGTAAATTGAAACTTGGGGGAAATGAGTCTTTTCTTGGAAGAAAGGTGGTGAGCCCAGAGGACACATTCTTTGCTGCCTGTGACCCTTTGTGGGTCTGACACAGGGGTCTGTTGGCAGGAAGCATGAATAAAGTTAAGTTGTGATGCTTGAGTGGTGGGGTAAAGGGAAAAACCATTTTGCCTTAATTTTTTTTTAATTTACCCTTAATTTAGTGGTAAACGGACATTTCAATGGAAGAATCATAGGCTTCAAGGAGGTAAGGAATGAAAGTTATACAATGTACTATGGCACTAAACTGAGCCTATAGTTTCTTCCTGTCATATTTTATCCTTTCGGCTCCAAAAAGAAAAAGAAAAGATGGTTACAGAGATGAGGGTCCAGGAAAACTTGGTTAGTTATATCTTTAGCCATTATCAAAGGAGTCTTGAAGTGTTACAAGGAAAGACTACTTGAAATTTCTGAATGGATTTTGTTAAGACATTGTGGTGTCCTTGTGTTTTTTTTTCCCCCAGGTTAAATCTCTAAACTATGGGGGAAAAAACACAGCCTTTAATATCAAATAAAGGGAGATGGGAGTCAAATTATTGGGTGTCCAGAGTAGGAATTCTTTCCAGTCGGCTCATTCCTTGTATCTGTCCCCAGGTAGTGCCTTCCATCAAAGTTGCCATAGAATTTTTCATCACCTTCAACAATGAATTTTGCAGTATGCGCTTATCTTTTAAAAAAAATTTTGTAAAATGAACTTTTTACTTTAAAATGGTTTTAGGGACTTCCCTGGCGGTCCAGTGGTTAAGACTCCATGCTTCCACTGCAGGGGGCATGGGTTTGATCCCTGGCTGGGAAACTAAGATGTCACATGCCACGTGGCACAGCCAAAAATCAATAAATAAAAGGAGTTTTTTTTTTTTAATGAACTTTAAAAAAATAAAAATAAATGGTTTTGGACTTACAAAGAAGTTGCAGAGGTAGTACAGAGAGTTCCCGTATACTCTGCACCCAGTTCCCCTACTGTCAGCGTCTTCTGTAACCATGGTACTTTTGCCATGACTGAGAAACCAAGTCTTTCCCCCCACATTTTGTATGATTCTATTTATATGAATTGTCCAGAATAGGCAAACCTTAGAAAGCAGGTTAATGGTTGCTGGGGACCGAGGGCAGGAGGGAATGGGCACTGAATGCTTAATGGGTAGGGAATTTCTTTGGGGGTAATGAAAATGTTCAGAAACTAGAGAGTGGTGATGGTTGCACTTATCTTGTGAATGTACTGGAAGTTACTGGCTTGTGTGTTTTAACGTGGTTAACTGAATATTCTGTGAATTTTATCTCAATTTTAAAAGAATGTCCAGACAGCAGCCTAGAAATTTTAATTTCATAATTCTGGGATGAGGCTTTTTTGAAAGCTTCCCAGATGATTCTATGGTGTAGCTGGGATTGACTGAAAACCACTGACTAGCTGGGAATTCAAGTAACAGTAACTAAGGATGGGTAGTATTGAGCACTCCAGGTGTGGTTCACAGGAAGGGGATGGAGCTTTAGAAGATGAAGGGCCAACTCCAAACTCTGCCACTTTGCAGCTCAGCATCTGTGTCCCGCAGCAATGGCTCCACCTGGGAGCTTATCAGAAATGTAGACTCTCCAGCCCCACCTCAGATCCCCTGAATCATAACCTGCCTTTTAACAAGATCCCCATGGCTAAGAAACCAACTTTGGTACATTGCTATCAACTAAACTTCAGGCTTTATTCTTTATTCTTTCTTTTTTTTTTTTTTTTTTTGAATTATGAGCTGGTACCCAGCTTTCTTTTTCTTATTTATTTATTTATTTGGCTGCATCGGGTCTTAGTCGCGGCACGCAGGATCTCCATTGGGGCGTGTGGGATCTTTCGTTGCATCACGAGGGCTCTTCATTGCGGGGCGAGGTCTTCTCTCTAGTTGTGGCGTGTGGGCTAGAGAGCACAGGCTTAGTTGCCCCGTGGCATGTGGGATCTTAGTTTCCCGACCCGGTATCGAACCCGCATCCCCTGCATTGGAAGGCGGATTCTTAACCACTGAACCACCAGGGAAGTCCCTTCATGCTTTATTCTGATTTCATTAGCTTTTCCACTGATATCCTGTCACTGGTCCAGGATACCACATTGCATTTCGTCGTCATGTCTCTTTTGTTTCCTCTGGTCTATGACAGGTTATCAGACTTTTCTAGTTTGTTAATGACCTTGACGGTTTTGAGGAGTACCGTTCAGGTATTTTGTTGAATGTCCCTCAATTTGGGTCTATCTGATAATTTTCTTATGGTTATATGGGGTTACGGGTAAGACCACCATGGAAGTGAAGTGCCCTTCTCACCACATCACATCAGAAGTCCAAGCTATCAACACGACTTATCGCTGAAGATACTGACCTTGATCACCAAGCCAAGGTAGTGTTCGCCAGATTCCTCCACTGTGAAGTTACACCCCCTCCCCCTTCTACCTTTTGGAAGCAAATCAGAAGCAAGTCACTCAGCACAGCCCACACTCCAGGTGGGGAGAGGCTGGGAAGGGAACTTAGCTCCACCCCCTGGCAGAAATTTCTATGTAAATTATTTGGAATTCTACAAAGATTTGCCTCTTCTCTCCTCATTTATTTATATCAGTATGGACTCATGCATATTTATTTTATACTTTGGGTTATAATCCAATACTACATTGTTTATTTTATTGCACAAATTATTCCAGCTTTAGCCATTGGGAGCTCTCAGGTTGGGTCTTGTGTCCCTTTGATGTGCCCCATCGTTTTGTTTTGTTTTGTTTTGTTTCACTTCGTTTTACTTCCTTACTTTCCAGCACTGCAAGATGCTTCAGCCTTATCTTGTATTTCCCTGGTCCAGCCTTAGCATCAGCCTTTTTTCCAAGGAGCTCTTGTTCCTTTTACTGGACAATGGTACTAGAAACCAGGATCTGTGTGCTGGGTTCACCTACCATTTTGTCCCTACCCTGGACCTCAACCTTAACTCTCAGTAACTCCTCTGCTTAAGAGTCTCTGTAGTTCTGATTATCGGCAGAACGAAGTCCAGACTCACTTACTTGGCATCAAGGCTCTCTTACAATTAGCTCCCAATCCAGCTTCCTTGGGGCTTATCTTAACTCCCCACAGGTCTCTTATACCTCTCCCAGATACTCACAAGGTCCTCAAATCCTCTTACCCTCTGGCATCTTCCCAACTCTGTTTATTCAGTTCCTGCCACTTGGCCCATCTTTTCTCTACAATCTCACAGTGTCAAAATCCACCCCCATTCAACACTTAGGATAATTTCAGCTCTTCCACTAGTCCTCTGAGTCTTCCCAACAGGAAATGATGACTTCTTCCTTTGAAATCGCAGAGATACCAGGTTTACATGCGAAAGCATGAACAATCTACAAAATATTTTGAGATCCCTGTTTTCACTTAATTCTCCTACAACCTATTTTGCAGGTAAGGAAATTAACCACCCCCTCCCCACACAAAAAGAAATTAAAGCCTAGGATGATAAAGTGACTTTTCCAAAGTTACACAGCTAGTAAGAGGCCAAAGCCAAGGTTAGAAACCAAGTCTTCTGATCCCAAATCCAATCCTCTTAGTGTCTGTCCATTTTACCTTGTATTATCTTTATTTGGACGTCTGTGATCCCTCTTGCTTGATCATAACCTCCATAAGGATCAGGGGTATATCCCACTTCTTTCTTTTTTTTGGTCTCGCTGCACTGCTTGCAGGATCTTAGTTCCCTGACCAGGGATTGAATCCGGGCCACAGCAGTGAAAGCACAGAGCCCTACCCACTAGGCCACCAGGAAATTCCCAGTCCCATATATTTTTATATGACTCCCAACACCGAAAAACATGTTTGGATATGGTAGGGACCTGATAATTGTTGACGAATAAATCAATAAACAAAATCTCTTTAAAAACAAAAAGGACATATCGATTTACTTTCCACGAGGAATATTATAACCTGCTATCTCTCTCACCTGCATTATTACTGTCACCAGCATTACATTTTCTGGTTTTTGTTTTGCTTTTATCTTTGCCAACCTTACAGGCACCAAAACCAGGATCACATTGTTGTCTTAATTTGTGTCTCTTGATTACCAGTGATTTTGAAAATATTTTCATGTATTTATAGGTACTGGATAATCCATCTACATCATTTCCATGTCTATTTTACCATAAAGGCAATGGTGATTTTCACAATTATTTAAAAGAGTTCTTCATATACTAAGAACATTGACCCTTTGTCATTCTTTTGCAAATATTTTCTTCTTCATAGTTCAACACCTCTTAATTGTATTTATCTTTTTAGTTGTGCTATGCTCTAAATTTATGGGAAGAATGTTGATCACAGTATAATTATGAGAGAAAAAACTGGAAACAGTATGAACATCCAATAATATGTAGTAACTAAACGAAATGCAGTGCATCCATTTGACAAGGATATTATTCATTGATTTTTTAAAAAATCATGTTCCTTAGGGACTTCCCTGGTGGCCCAGTGGTTAAGAATCTGCCTGCCAATGCAGGGGACTCGGGTTCGAGCCTTGGTCCGGGAAGATCCCGCATGCCGTGGAGCAACTAAGCCTGTGTGCCACAACTACTGAGCCCACGTGCCGCAACTACTGAAGCCCGCGCGCCTAGAGCCGGTGCTCCACAACAGAAGTCACCACAATGAGAAGCATGTGCACTGCAAAGAAGAGTAGCCCCCGCTCGCTGCAACTAGAGAAAGCCAGCACTCAGCAACGAAGACCCAACGCAGCCAAAAATAAATAAATAAATTTTAATAAATAAATAAATAATAAAAAATCGTGTTCCATAATGAAAGTAAAATACTCATACACCTTCTCACCAAATAGTAGATGGAAAAGTATATCACTCTATATACAGTATGACATCAATTTAAAATATATACTCAAGGGAATTCCCTGGCAGTCCAGTGGTTAGGACTCGGCGCTTTCACTGCCAGCGCCTGGGTTCAATCCCTGGTCAGGGAACTAAGATCCCGTGAGCTGCGCAGCACCGCCAAAAATAAAATAAAATAAAATATATATTCAATTAGGGGGAGAAAAGCTGCAGGTAAATTCACAAAACTATTAGCAATGGTTATCTGGGGGTTATGGAATCATAGGCAATTTCTATTTAAAATATTTCTGTTTTCCAAATCTTCTATGATGAACATATATTTACAAATAAGGGGGGAAAATGTGTTACTGCTAAATGCCATCAAAAAGTGTGTATTTGAGGGGCATGTTTGAGGGTGGCAGGGTTATTAGGAAGCGTCTATAACTCCCATTTGCCAAAGAGAGAGAACCGAGGTCCAGAGCAGCAGAACGTCTTTCCCAAGGTGACCCAGAAGTGTAAACTCTGTAGCCCTGCCTTTCCAGAGAGTTGCCTAGCAACCCAAGCCCGCCACAACCTCTCAATAAATATATTCTCGCACATCACACACAGGATGCATGTAGATAAGAAAGCAGGCAGTCTCTGTAGAGCTGCATAAGAGTGATCAAATAAAAGATGTGGACTAGACTGCAGATTCCCAGGATCCGTGGTGTCCTTATACCCCAAATGTCACCGCAACCCAGAATTTACCATAAGAAGCCAAACAATCGTGCCTCTTAGTTATCAAGGTATGCAAGAGTCACATTTCTCAGTGACCCCCTGGGGGAATTCATAACCTGCTAATCCTAGCCAGAGCATTCTTGGAAATGTCACCTGCCAAAGCCAACCGTTCTGAGAACAAAGTTGTGGATCACAGTCGTCGGTGAGGGAGCTAGAGAAGTTATTTAGGGATGAGTGTTTCTGCGAGAACATTGGTGCCTTGCGAGCACCTCCACGGGAGCGTTGTTCTGTCTGCACTGAGCACAGGCTTGGCAGAATCTCGTACCACTCTCTTTCCAGGACCCTGGCCTTCTCCCCTTGTCCTGTGACTTTCTGGTTTTCCAAGGAGGAAGTCCCAAAGCAGACTTCTGCACCCTGGGAGCTGGAGCGCCTTCTCACTCTCCCCTGCTCTGCTATGAGTCTTCAGGGAGGGGAGAGTGGCTGAGGCTTGCAGGCTGTGGTTCCCAGGATCAGTGCTAACCGGCTTCTGTCTGGGTTCAGCGATGGCTGATGAGAGCTTCCAGTGGGAGATGGGGAAGAAGATGAGCATCTCTCCCCACCTCCCTCTTGGCCAGTAAAGGAGGCATCTCCTCCAGCTCCAGCTCCGGCAAGATGGACTCACTGCGATCCTAGCTTCTGCCAGATGACCCAGTCCTACACTCAAGTAATGCCACCTCCTTCTTTTGTCCCTCTGGGCTTCCTGCTCTAGCTAACCCTGTGGCTGCCTCACTGTCCCCTGTTGGGCTTCTCAGCCGTTCCTTCACCGACTTTAACCGATTCCTGGCACTGAAGTCCCTCTGTTGGAAATGCTCAGGGTGGGTCCGCTCCTCACTGGTTGGACGCTCACCCTGGCAGGACCAGCAGATACCATCTCCGTGGCCTTCTGTCCCATTTGCAGTTCAAAGATCCAAAAGTGGGAAGAAATGGGTTTGGACTGAAAGAAACCACGTTTTGGGCAAAGAAGCCTTCCCGTGAAAATCCTCCTCGCGGCCGGCCACAGCTTCCGCAGGACTGGGGCACTGAAAACCAGCACAGCAGCGAGCACCTCCGTTGTGCTGCGTCACCTTACACGTGGCGTGGTTTCATAACCTGCCTGCAAGAACTGGGCGAGACGCGGCAGCTAAACATGTTCCTTACATTCTGTCAAGACTTTTCATCCAAGATGTCTAGGAAACCCTGGCACAGTCAGTCCTGTGGCTGATTCTAGGGAGACTTTTCCCCGAATTCAGTTCCTCGGGCAGCCACCCCTGAGGAATTCCCCCCTTGGGGAATCACCTTCCCAAGTGATGTGTCAGAGGGTGTTCGGCAAGGGTTTGGGGTGACCTTGTGGAAGAGGAAGGAAGGCCGAGGGTCAGGGAACCCTTCCCCATGGCAGGAACCCTCCAGAGCTTCCGGAGAAGGGAGCTGGGCCCCCAAGGCCTCTGGCCTTTGCAGGCCGAAGAGCCAGACCTGGGGGAAGCAGGCGGCCCCTCGGCCACACTGGCTTTGGCCGGCGCTCCGGGGAGACAGGAGGAGGCCTCCTCTGTGGCGGCGGATCCCCTGGCCTGGGAGGAACAGAGAGTGGAGGATCAAATGAGTTCACCTCCTCCAAAGTGCTCTGCTGACTGAAGATGTTTGAAGCCAAGGCCCAGAGGGCACATTTGTCAAGCTCTCAAAAAATAGAAACGAGGATCAAAGCAGAAGCACTTTCCAAATATAAACATTTGTCACCTACATTCACTTTTGATGTGCCCCATTTTGAATGTGTTTCTCCTTTATGAGAAGGACAGCTTAATCTTTCCGTACACACACTTGGGTCCTTCAAACGGAGCCCAGGGATAATTCGGGGTGGGTGGGGGGAGGTGAGAAAGGAAGTTCCAGCCAGGCAAAATAAAAGACGGGAGGAGAGAGAGCCCACCAGAGGAGCGGAACCGGAAGGAGAAAAGGAAACGAGCATTTACAGAGCCCCTGGCCCTTTGTACATTACCTCATATTTTCCCGCAGATTAACTCTGGAAAGAGGACATCATTATTCCCCTTCTATAAAGAGCATAAGTCATGAATCCAAGCTCTTAAGCATAGACTCAGAATCCCTTCCTGGCTGTGTCTGACCCCGCAGTCCTTGCTGCCACCTGTAATAAGTGGCCTCAGCTAAAGAAAGATACGTGACCTCAGGTCGGCACAATGCCCGTTGGACATCCAGGGCCCACTCGTATCTATGCATCTGGAAGCGACCATGTTTTAGAGCTGGAAAGCAGCTCCATAGTTCTCTAATCCAGCTCTCACCCAAGACCCACTGCCCAATTCCAGAAGCACAGCATATCGGTTTTACTTTTTTTTTTTTTTTCGGTATGCGGGCCTCTCACTGTTGTGGCCTCTCCCATTGCGGAGCACAGGCTCCGGACGCGCAGGCTCAGCGGCCATGGCGCACGGGCCCAGCCGCTCCGCGGCATGTGGGATCTTCCCGCACCGGGGCACGAACCCGTGTCGCCTGCGTCGGCAGGCGGACTCACAACCACTGCGCCACCAGGGAAGCCCCGGTTTTACTTTTGAAAACACCCAGCTCTGTCATGTTTCTACAGAAGACCTACGTCTATAAAATGAGCATGTGCCTGCCACTTACTGACGGCGCGCCATTTCCCTCTTCTAGAACACCCACTCCTCGTCAGTCTAAACCTTACTTACTCTCCAAGGCCCAGCTCAGGGATCAACTCTCGCCGCAAAGCCTTTCAGGCCATTTCCACACCCATGGACTACCCACTCTCATTTCGAATTCTACTGTCTTATATTTGTTTTCTAATGATTTTCATGGATTAGCCCCTATCCTTTCACAGGATTGTAAGTGCCTTACAGCAAGTGCAGCAAAGGGAACACAGTTGAGCAAGGCATATGGGCTATTCTCTTCCCAGAACCAGGCTATGTGGTTGCAACCATTGGAGTTGTCAGTAAAGGGACAGAACAATCAAGAGGGTGACTGGTGAGGGGTCTGCCCCTCCCAAGAGTTCAGAGGAGTCTCTGCCAGTGACTGGCTTCTCCAACTGGCCTAGGCAAAGGAAAAAGAGAAACTAGTATTCTCTGCCATAAATCACGGACCTCGAAATCCTCACTTTCCAAAAGCAAAAGAGACGAGGAATTGGGATCTGGAAGGAGGAAGACGGGACAGTAGTTGGGAGGGAGGTTCTTCCAACCTGCCTTTCTGACCGGGCACCAGTTCTGGTTTCCACCTTTCCCAAATGAAAAACCTTCCCCTCTTTGCTTCTCCTGAACTGGGAATCAGCGTGCAGACTCATTTCAAAGCCAACCCAGAGGGATTTACACTCCCAGAGTTGATCTATTCCTCTAGATGAAACTGTGAGATATATAATTATAGCAAGAGATCAGGTTCAATTTAGGAAATTTGGTAATTGTTGAGCATGGTAAATCATCTTTCAAGCAAACACACTTACAGTCTCAGAGATAAAGTTCATTCCCCTGTGATGAGGTCGTTTGATGGAATGCTACTAGGTCCCGGGCAGGGTTTCAAAGCCGTTAAGTTACCCTAGGTGAGATAGAGCTGCTGGGATTTATGGGAATGTTGGCACCCAGGGGACACGTTGGATAATCTTTAACAGAGGAAGTCTGTCTGGTGCCTGCTCTTTGTTCCAACTCCACTTTCATATTTGAGAACCCTTGTGATACACTTGCTATTCACGGCGCGTTTTGGACTGTCACAAGCATGGTCTGGCACTGGATGCTGAGCAAATAAACCTCCCCCCACCAGCCCGAGTCTCCCTGCCTGAAAGCCCGAGGGCAAGGGTGGAATTTGCTCTCCACCCGGTAACATTTGGCAGGGGCAGGGGGGGTGCATTTTCTAAAACATATTTTACATCCGATGCTTATTTTCTTAAGTAAAACGTTATACATTTGGGGCTCCGAACACATTTTATGGGTTAGGTTGCTGGTGTCACACAATATCTCTTGTAAAGAGTAGTTTCTCCAGGAGAACGTACACTTTCGTCCAGGCAATTGCTTGAAGGTTTATAATAGAGAAGGACACAGGAGACAAGTCAGCGTCTTCATAACCAAGAAAAGATTTTGGAAAAGAGCATCTGAGACACCAGGCGATTTGATTGGAAACTTGGAGTCTTTCTCTCCCCTGAAGGGAGAAATTCTTTGAGCTACACAGAGTATACACACAAATGGGTGGTTAAACCAAGAATGACTAGACCAGCCGTTGCTTTTCACCTACGCATCACCTAACGCCAGCTGGACATTACCAACGGCAACAACGATATCCAAGATGACTTTGAGGTCATTGACTTTCTCCCAATGCCTTTCTGGCAAAGAGGAGTGTCTAGTCCCCACCATGAGGCCACTGGTGAACGCATTTAGATTGAGTGCCTCCATTCTGTTTGTCATATTAGTTAACTGGAAACTGCATTTCCAGCGCTACTTGGCACGCCGGGAAGATGGGCTCAATACTGCTTACTAATAAGTGATCGAAATGAAAGCTATAGTTTGGCTTGGTTTTATTTTTCACAGACTCGAATGGCCAGTTAGCATCTCTTCTTGCAACAAATATCTCTTAACTACTCACCCCAGGTTAAACATAGGGATGCAGAGATAAATGAGACATGGTGACTGTCATCCCAGGCTCCATGGAGACAGGCAGATTGGGAAGCAACTATGGAAGAATTGCTATAGGAAGTCCAGGCAAGGAGTCAGGAGGATGGCTGGGCCCCGCTCCCTGGAGGGAAAACATGGCCAAACTCACCACTGTGTTCCTGGGCTGAAGGGGGCTCACCCTTCTCACAAAAGATCCTCTCCGCCCCGCAATGCTGACCCCCGACAGACAGGGTTAACAGAGGCTGAGGTTGGGAGCTGGGGCCAGTGGACAGAGCCAAGTGCCGTCAGCAGCCCCAGAGCCAAGTGGAGCAGAAGTCTGCGTGTCACGCTGAGCGTGTGAGCCCACAGCCTCCTGCCCTGAGCGCCCGGGGAAACAGCAGCCTCAGCACTGCCCCCACGAGGCTCACCAAATGCTTTCCTATGGGGTGAGACTTTGGGTGATGAGGGAGCAGCGACAAAACCTAAAAATACGACACCTCTGAAGGATCAACCATAGAGTGAGACTCGGCACAGCCCCAATTCACTAGATGTTAAACTAGACGCCTGGGGGAAATAACACCTCCCCCCAACAACGAGCTTTCCATCAGCAAGTGACATTGCTACCAAAGACAACGCAGACAGCAGAGGTCCTTACGAGGTAACTGAAGGATTTCTTTCCTAAGGGAATTTTCATTAGAGCACCAGGCTGCTGGAAAAATAAGTGTATTCCTTATGTCTCCTGACACAGGTGAGTTCTGAAATGTCATGAGATGAGGTTTTGCACTCAGTACCTTATGTGTAAAATGAAGGATTCGACTGGGTGATCTCTGAGGTCTCACATTTAATCTATTACCTTCTCTGCCCAATCGAATCGTTTCCCCAAACCCTCTATCAGCAAAGCCCAACACTGGCTTTTCATTCAACGGCTATTTGTCTTCATCACGAAAAGCCTTTCTCAAAGACAAAGAAAACTTACAGGAAAGAAAAAAGGAAGGAAAAAGAGAAAAAGACGCAATAATCTCACCCAGATATTTATCCATCACGGTGCTTTATGTAGAGAGTGATTTTCCTGTTATATTTAGATTACAATCAAACTGTAAAAGAACTCTTATCTCCTTGTGCCTGCTTTTTACTTTAAACTCTGAGACCTTTGTCCCCCAACATTAGAGAAGCTGTAAATACTACAAGAGAATGTTTACATTTTAAAAATCCATTTTCCTTGATTATTTGTAGAAGGAAGAAAAAAATCTTTGTACTAACACACCAATTCATCTTGACTTTGTAAAAACTGTTTCCCACAGAAATTACGTTTTGCACAAAGTCACATGAAGGCCACCCTTCCATACAGCAACCTTCATTTCTCCCAGCTTTTGTCATAGTTTTGCTATGTGTCTGTCTCGTTCCTTCTCTTGTCCTTGACAAGTCCCTGAGAGCTGAAAGCACTCTCCAGGCTGGGAAGGAGAAAGGCAGAACCTGACCTTGTAAACTTGGGACAGACCTTGTAAGGGATGCAGGTCTTGGGTTTGTTACGTTCTAAATCTGCAGTCAGTAGCGTGGGGTTTACTTCTACCCTTTTAGGAAAATGGGTTTGGGAGTCCTTCATAAGAATTAGAAAAATCCCAGTCTAGTTATCAAGAAACCCAATAGCAGATCTCACCTGGTCACCAGGAAGGCAAACACCTTGCCAGAGAAGCCTTTGATGGCCAGCGGAAGGTGAAGTGAAAGACTAGCAGAGGAAATCCAAGGGAGATGTTGGGTCAGAGCGCTCGGGTGAATTTCGGTTCGTGAAGGTCTGCACTCACACTCCACTGTACACTTGCTTGGAGAGGGAAAACCCCAGCAGCCGCTTAGATCAGAACGTCTGCAGACGAGTGTTCGTGCAGAGCATCCACGTGGCAGGAAACAGCCGGGTGCAGATCACATGAAGTGAGTGCAAACGGTGGAAGCTGGATGGCGGCGAAGTCATCACAGCTCACTTGCCAAACTACTCAGGTCCTAGCTGCCGAGGAAGAGACTCTGGGGTAGTCATTTTTTCACCCATTACAAAAGCAGTTGGAAGAATTTGGAGGGGGCGCCATGTGACGAGCCCTAACCAGAGGCTTCCTTTCATTCTAAAGTCACTCCCCAACCTTCCATAGATGTCGTGACTTACAGAGTCTTGATTGGTCAAAATAGATACCTTTATCCAGAAGAAAACCCATGGCCAGTTCACATCACTAAGAATACTGTTAACAAGACCCAACTCAGTCAACTGCATTCTTATTGCATGTGACCTTATGAAAAGCCCTGTTCTTAGAATGGAGGGCAGAGGAGAGAGAGGAAAAGAGACAAGATTCAGCCACTGCCCTCAAGAGGATAAAGCAAAAATAATTATAATATAGAATGAGACCACAGATAAGCGAAGCTGACACATATTTTGTGCTTAATAAATATTTACAGAATGAACGAGTAATTAGATGGTAAGAAAGTACTTTAGAAGCACAGATGAGAAGGAGATTATTTCTGGTGGGGGACATCCAGGAGCTGACATTTGAATTTGACCTTGAATGGTAGGTAGGATTTTCTCAGTGATAGCTCGAAATCCATCCCAGGTCAGGGAAGAACGTGCACGGTCCTAACAGAGTGGCTAGAGGTCTGTTGAGATAAAATATTTAAAGTGGAAGCTGGTTAGGAGCATGACAGGCAGCTCTGAGTTTGAAAAAGGAAACTTCAGGCGCCAAAGTAATTGAGGCTAGGGGGACTTCTTTTCTTAGGATAAAGTCTATGAGGTTCATCAATTGATCAGTCTATCTGCAAGCCAGTGTTCAGTTCACTGCTTTAGTATCTTCATATTTGTTGGTCTGAACCATTCCAAGGGCGTTCTAAGGCCCTCAGACCAATCCCCTAATTAATGTTTGTGCCCACCTGGACTTCCTGCAGTCAGTGTGGCCCACATCATGACGTGTAAACTATCAGGGCAAGAGAGAAGATGGTGCAGCCTCTCGGCCCAGGATGGATGAAGAAAGGAATCTAACTCTCTGACAACCCACCAGAAGCAGCTGAGGTTTCCAATGCATTCAATCTAATCAAGTTTTTTTTTTTTTTTTTTTTTGCGGTACGCGGGCCTCTCACTGTTGTGGCCTCTCCCATTGCGGAGCACAGGCTCTGGACGCGCAGGCTCAGTGGCCATGGCTCACGGGCCCAGCCGCTCCGCGGCATGTGGGATCTTCCCGGACCGGGGCACGAACCCGTGTCCCCTGCATCGGCAGGCGGACTCTCAACCACTGCGCCACCAGGGAAGCCCTAATCAAGTTATTAAAACTCTACAATACTCTGTGCATTCTGATCTATGCTACCAAAGGTAGTCCAGAAGCTGGTATTCTGGAGGAGACATCCATCCCAAATAACCATAATGAGCTATCATAAGAGTGGTCCAAACGGAGCATCACCCATGATCACACAAAAGGACCATTTGGATTTGGGTGCCTCGGGAAAGAAGTTACGAAGTAAGTAGCCTCTTTTAGGCAGGAGCCTGGGTCCGGCAGAGAGGATCTTCTGTCAGGAGGAGCAGCAAAGGCCTTGGTGGTAGTTCTCAGCACTGACTGCACATTAGAAGCAGCTGAGAAACTCTTAAAATTACTCACACCCGGGGACTTCTCCTGTGGTCCAGTGGGTAAGACCCTGTGCTCCCAATGCAGAGGGCCCGGGTTCGATCCCTGGTCAGGGAGCTAAATCCCGCATGCCACAAATAAAAGATACTGCACACAATGCCACAACTAATCCTGCCGCCACGAAGATCCCACATACCGCAACTAAGACCCGGTGTAGCCAAAATAAATAAGTGAATATTAAAAAAAAAATTTACACCCAAGCCCAGCCCAGAAATTCTCATTCAAATGATGTAGGGAATGCCCTGGGCATCTGTATTTCTTAAATGCCTGGTTTTTCTGAGGCACAGCCTGGGCTGAGAACTACTTCTGCAGAGCAGGGGCTGCATGCAACTTTGGGGGGAGGCGTGAGCTGCACTGTTTGAAGTTGAGCTTAGGAGGTGAGCGGGGTGGGCCAGAGGAGAACCTGCAGAATCAGGGACACGCTGACCAAGATGCGATGATCCAGTTCCCAAGTATTGAAAGCATTCTTCTCCTTGGACACATCCTTTCCCTGTCGTCTAGGACAGAAAACAGAAGCAGCTGTTTTACATATCTCAAACCTAGAGAGAGTCCTAAGCTGGTAATTGAGTGGCAGGTCTCACCACTTTTCCTAACAAATCCTTCCAACCGGCGCTCATAGATAGTAAGGAGAGCACAGAGAGAATGCGGAAAGATACTTCATTTTATGTTAGCAAAGGGAGGAATAGCATGCATTTAAAGGAGAGCTAGAGAGACGAGCATCCTGAAAAGTACTCTTTCCTCTCTTACCACCTCCAACCCCCGACACCACCAAATAGTGCATAACAGAGCAGGTGTCCTCTCTTTCAAGTGGCTGTTCCTCCATATTCTAGAGAAAACAACTTGTTTATCAGATATTGGGGGGACAGGACCCGAACGATTCTAATGCTATCAGGCTTAACTTGTGAGCCACAGACTGTATAAATCAGGGAAGTCTTCATTCAGCAAGCTTTACTGAGCGTCTGCTCTGTGTGCCAGGCTCTGTGTTTTAGGGGCTTGAGAACATAGTACTGAGCAAGTCTTGGCCCTGCCCCCAAGGAGCTTGCCATCCAGCAGAGGAGACAGACGCATTCCAGACACTGAGCTGCTCCTATGGTTGGGGGAGCACAGGATTTCACTGGGGCACTCGGGAGGGAGACACGCCCCAGCCAGGCCAGGGAGACTTCTCTCCTTACTATCTATGAGTGCTGGCTGGAAGGATTTTTTAGAAGCCAGAGCAATGGCTGTGTGGGTGTGTCTTCATTCTCGGCAGAGGAGACAGCAAGAGCTAAGGCGTATGAAACCTGACAGAGGACAGAGGGCGTGGCCAATTACAGGAACTAGGAGTTCAGTTAAAGCCAACAGAACTTAGAATTCCAAGGATGAGCTTATTTTCTAAAGATGAGACTGGAGAGAGAAGCTGAATGGACTCAACTTTATCTGGGGCAGTGGGAGGCCAGAGGAGGTTTTTAAGTAGGGAAATGATACGATCAAGGTTTGTGTTTGGAAAGATAACTCTGCAGTTTGGAGGAGGGATGGGGACCAGAGGGAGGGATGAAGCAGACAGTTGGGGAAGAGAATGAGGCACAGAGCCGTTCATGTGACCCGCAGGGGTCGAGTGACGGTTCAGCGGGATGGAAGGTGAATAAGACCCATGGGGACTACTTTCAGTGAGCCTACATTTTAGAGGGAATTATTTTAAAATGTTAAATAAATGATTACACAAGTAATTAACTACAACTATGATAAATGCTGGGAAGGAGAGGTACGGTGTGTGGAGAAAAACATACAACCAGGAGGACCCAGCCTGGGGTATCAGAAAAGGCTTCCTGAGGGAGTGACCATTAACTAAGACTAGAAGTTGGTTTGGGGCAAGATGAGGCCTGCAAGGTAGTCAAGAGCCTGGTAGCCGTGTTGAGTGGAAGACTGTGGTCTGTATCCTAAGAGCCAAGGCGGGGTTTGATGGAGGAGAGAATGACCCAGTCAGATCTGGAGGGGGCTCCAGCTGCTGGGTGAAGAGAAACCAGCAGGTTCTGGAGCTATTAAGGAACTTGGAATGGTCAGGGTAGGGTCTAGGACAGACCCCAAGAAACAACCACATGGAAGAGACCGTGGGGAAGAGAAGCCTGTGAAGGGGGCAGTGAGGCAGCGGCCAGAGAGGCAGGAAGAAAACGGGGCAACAGCGCCAACCCGTAAGGGTAGAGCGTCACTGTGGAGTCAGGTAAGACAGCAACAGAAAGGCATCTGCTCGATGTTGCCCCAAGCAGGTCTCAGGTGACCCTGACTGGAGCAGTTCCAAGTGAACGGTGGGTTCAAACCAGATTCCAGAGGTTTGAGGTGTAAATGGAGGTGAGGACACAAAGACTTGAATGTAAAAAACTCTTGCCTGAAGCGGAGCGATGAGAGATAGCTTAATGACTCCTTGAGAGGGTCAAATGGGATAATGTATGTGAAAGGGCCCGAGTAGCTCTGCTGCTCTGTAGCTCATTATTATTATTAGATCACGAAGCGGGGTCCAAATCCACATTGCCAATCGCTCTCTTCCTGAAAGCCAGGTAGGGCCGAGTGCTGTAAGTAGACCAGCCTGTGAGATAGGGGCTGTTGTTCCACTTTATAGATGACAACATTGAGGCTCAGAGAGGCTCTTGCCTGCATGTTATCAAGTTAGAGACAGGATTCAACCCAGGTCTGTCTGCCTTCGAGGCCTGCGCTCTTTCCGCCATATCACACTGGTCATACCGCACTGTCTCTTTGTGTTATGGCAGCATCTTCACACACACGTCTCCCCCAAACCCCTGAACCCCCATGTGATTGTGGCTACAGTAACTGGCTCTGTTCACTCACTGTCTGCCCCCCGAGGTTTGTGAGATTAGGCCATGGAGCGGTAATGTGCATGAAATTTGGATACAGTCAGACCTGCTTTTATCACCTATTATCTGTGAGCTTTAACTCTCTTTTCTTTCTTTTCTTTTTGGCTATGCCATGTGGCCCACAGGATCTTCGTTTCCCGACCAGGGATCGAACCCGCGCAGCCCCTGCCTTGGGAGCATGGAGTCTTAACCACTGGACCACCAGGGAAGTCCCCTGTAAACTCTAACTTTCATGTCATGAGGAAAGAAAAGAGAGAGATTTTTTTTTTTAATCTATTGGCTTCATGGAGAGAATTAATCGCGGGCTTAGATGGGCACATGTATAGAAAGCCCTTTGCCCAGTGCTGACACAGTAAGAGCTTGGGAACGCAGTGACTGGTGTTTCTATGGTTCCTCCCCCAGCACAAGCCCGCACATGAGCCCAAACCCAGACTTTCTCCCCGACAACACGACGGCCAGGAAGAATGCACTTCTGCTGAACAGCCTGCCACACGTCAAACATGAGCTGTCGAGCCTCAGACCCGCACCAGCTATCTCAGGCTCATGTCAGGGAAGTCCCTGACCACAAGGGTCTCCTTCCGCCATCACCTTGCCCACTGGTGGGCTCTGACCTTGCTTCTTGAAAAACCCTCCCCATTTTCCAGAATTCCCTATTAAAACACGATACAGGCAGGACAGTGACAGCTGACAGACAAAGTAGACAGGAGGCAGAGAAAACTCCATCATGTCAGTGCGAATAACGTCAGGGCTTTAAGGTCCCTACACTGCCCCCACTGGGCTGGGGTAATTCAGCACTCAAGCCACTCCAAGAAATAGCATGTAAACATGACAATTCCTCCCACTATTTTCTGTATCCCGTTCCCAGGAATGAACCTAGTCTTCCACTTGATGTGTATCCTTCCAGACCTCTTCCTATAGGCATGAGAAATGCAGATATTCGAGGATGATCCTGTTCAAGTTTTTCAACTCACTTTCTCATCCGATACCAAGGACATCCTGCCATGTCAGCAATACACGTCTACGCCCTTCTTACAAATAGTGATGTCATTTTCTGTGCTGTCAATTTCCCTGGTTCTTTGGACCATTGATGAGCTCCGATACATTGCTCTCGAGAGCCGCACTTAAGATAGGACCCTAGAAGTAGAATTCTTTGATCAAACTCGTTGTTTAAAGCTGTTAATACAAGAATGCTCTCTGAAAATCCTTTCTTTTTGCGGGTTTGGAGCACGAGGACTCCAGGCCCAGAGCCCTCTCCACCATACCCAGCACAGTCTTTTCAGGAAAACCACTGAGCCAACCAAAAATAGTTACATGTTGTCAAGAATGCTTTAAGAAGGCATATCTAATGCATATTGGGAAGATTTCTATTTAAAATGACTGAGAAAACAATTACTGAGCACCTGTATTTTGCCACCTCTGTAAGGTGCTGGGATAAAAGAACAAATATAATAATAATAATGATAGTAATAGTAGTAATAATATTTTTTTTAAAAGAAAGACAAATAAGAGCCATGTCTGTCCTCATTTATTCAAACTGGGAGAAAAGGCAGATCTGGTCTCAGTGGAACAGTCATGCAGGGCTACAGAGTCGCATAAGACAGCCAGAGACATGCAGCAGAAATAACCTGGAGAAATTCGACCTGTGAGTGGCACAGGGTAAGGAAAGAGAGAGGGAGGGGGTGCCATATCCTTAAGGACCCTGAATGTCTTGTGAGGGCTTTTTGCAAAAACTACAGGAAACTATTAGAACTTTCTAAGCTGGGGAGTGACATGCAGCTTTTCACTGCAGGGAAACTCACTCTGGCCGTGGGGGTGGAGCCTGGGTGAAGGAAGACCTGACAGGAGATGAGGAGGTGGGCTTAGAGGTCCCAGAGCTCTGCACAGAGGGACCCAGTGAGGGACCCCCGGCCAAACTGGAGAGCTTGCAAGGTGGAAGCGTGGTGCTGGGCCTTACTGGGCTGGGGGGTAGGGGCCAAGGGGGAAAGATGGGAGTTTCTTGAAAGGGTACATTTTCGGTCACCCCAGAAGACACTGACTTCACTAATGCTGTGAATTGCCCTTGATGAAGAAGACCAGGGAAGAGCTGTGTTAGACCCCTCAGTCTGCTGAAAGCAAGTCCTATAAGAATGCGCAGGGAGCACGCCTTAGGGCAGAGACCAGGGTGAGCACAGTCCCTGGAAGAATGTGGGAGGAGATCCAAGACTGAATCGGCTGTTGAGCCCTTCGAGGAGGCTGACCTGGGGTCCTCTCTGACCTGCGGCTCTACCTCCTGATCTAGCTTCTTTTTACTCAGCTTATAATCCCTTTAGCAGGACAAAGGGCCTAAAATGCCCACAGCGTTTCTGGAGGGGGAAAACTAAAACTACAGCAAAACAGCTGCTGGGGTTTTTCAACATGAGAGACCATTGCTACCATTAAAGTGACTGTGCAGAGAGATGTGTTTCAGCCACACAGACCTCGCTGTCAGGGATATTCTGGATGAACTCCTGCAGCCCCAGCTTTCCAGGGACCCAACTCTGAGGAACACTGCCCTCAACTCATCCCAAGGAGACGGTCGACTTCTCCATGAACCCGATGCCTGAAGTTTTCCCTCTGCCCCTAGTCAGAAACTTGTTCTCAGAGACCCAGGAATGAGCTCACCCTCCAGGGGTGTAATTCAGTATCACCCCAACCAAGAAGGATCACAGGACGCCCTCAAGCCTTGGCCAAGTGCTCCCAACACACCCCAGAGACTAACAGAGGCCAGCATTGTCGTTCCCATCCCCCAGGAGAATCAATAGGAGCCAGCGCCGTAAACAGATCCTCCTCTGCTCCGATGAAGCCACACAGGAGCGTGTAAAGGAGCGTTAACAAGGCTGCTTTGTGAAGCTGCTGGCGCGGCGCCATCCTGCGAGCAATGCGGGCTGCACATCTGTGCGTAAGCCTCGCTGCACTCTTGGGAGGTGTCCACAAGCTATTCGAGTAGTTCCACTGGGGCTGCAGGTTCACCCCAGGCAGAGGCCAAAGCCCCACATTGTGGCCCGAGCGTTCTCTCTCCTACTTGCAGGGTCGACGTTTTTTATGCAAGTGAACCTGTGTCCGATCTGATTTGAAAGAAAGGAAGCAAAAAGGGAAGAGCCAAGGCAGGGAGCATATGGGGTGGCCACCTGGGTCCCTTTCCACCCTACCAGCCTTGAGCCTCACACAAAGACCCTCCTGTAGGCAGCCAGTCTGTGCCAAGTCGGTTCTGTTTTCACACCTCTCTTTAGAGATAAGAGGTAATGCTCAGGAATCACATAACCGAGTTGCGAAATGAAACTGATCAGCTAAAATTGACCATTTTAGGTGCCAAAGTGGGAGCTAGCTCGGTAGGTCCTCAATGGGGCCCCTGTTTTCCTTCCTCCTCACCCATGAGGAAGCCTCCGATCGGCCGGCCCATTGGCTCATTGGACGGGGAGCAGACAGGGATTTGTTCTCAGTCAAGTGCACCGATGTTCACTCACTGCCCTTCAGGAAGCACTGGGGTCAGCTGACACCAGGAAGCCTGCTCTGACCCTCCCAGCGGTACAGGCAACTGCTCCGTTGGCAGGCAACACCTGTCAGAAGCTCAATTACCTAGACTTGGGGGATTTTAGGGGACAAAGGCAAGATGTCAAAGGACCCTCAGATCTCTGGTCTCCTGAGTACTACCCACTAGGACGCCCACAGCTCAGAAAAGCATTATGTGCAAGAAGTTTGCACTCAAGACCCACTGCCAACTGATACTTGGTCCACTTCCTGAAATAGGATCGGAGGGAGCCCAAATCCAGGTGTGTAAAGCAGAAGCTGTAGGGAGGCGCACCTCTGGGAGAGACCACTGGCTCAGGCTGTTTGCCCAGATCGCTTCTTTAAAGCTAGCTATCCCGCCACCCCCCACAGTCACCCCTCAGAGCTCCTGCCCTCCCCGACCAGCCTCCTCTCCTAGCCAGTCAGGCTTAGGAGGCTCCCAGCCACCGGGCCAAACTCTGGCTAATTACAGTTCATCATTTCAGTTGTCCTGGTGTCAGAATCATCATCCCTGTCACTGCCATTGAGCTGGGAGTGCAATGTTTAGGGCATCATCAACTTCATAGACCTTGGGCTCAGAGATGGAGGCCCCCAGGCCCCGTAATACCTGGCACAAAGACACCTGTTGAATGACTGGATGAGAAAATGGGTGGATGAAGAGTCTTTCTCATCATGAAAATTGAATGAGAATAAATATCAAGTCTTGGACAGAGCTAACCTGCATGTGGCTGCTCTAGCCTGAGAGTGGGGTGGAGACAGGACGGGGAGGGGTTTCCAGGGTGCTTAGCTTGTCCTTGCAAACATGTGCATCGATGGGCAGATACCAGCTGACACCAGATTTGGATAGGAAGCCTGATAGAGACAGAACTCTTCCTAAGGTTGGTTACAAATGGTGACCTCCACTCAAAGACAATCAGAAATGAGTTGCAGGACACCTCTGCCTTGCTTTCTTCTCTCCTAGATGCCACGGTCTTGACTGTGGCTCTTTCCTGGATAGAAGGTGCTCTGCCGGGCTTATGCCACTCTCCCGTGTCCTTATTCCCCCTTGCTTAGCAGAACTTGCTTCTCTTTCAATTACTTACCAATCTTTGTTCACCCACTACCCTTTATTATTATTGTTGTTGTTGTTGCTGTTGTTATTTTTTTTCAGATTCTTTTTTTTTTTTAAACATCTTTATTGGGGTATAATTGCTTTACAATGGTGTGTTAGTTTCTGCTGTATAACAAAGTGAATCAGTTATACATATACATGTGTTCCCATATCTCTTCCCTCTTGCATCTTCCTCCCTCCCACCCTCCCTATCCCACCCCTCCAGGCAGTCACAAAGCACTGAGCTGATCTCCCTGTGCTATGCGACTGCTTCCCACTAGCTATCTACCTTACGTTTGGTAGTGTATATATGTCCATGCCTCTCTCTTGCTTCGTCACAGCTCGGACTCCACATACTGAAGATCCGGTCTACCAAACAAACTGCATTTGTTAAGAAATACTTCTTTGCAATCAGGATAGTTGACCAATGTCACCACATTGGGTAGACAGAAGTCTAGCCCAAAGCAAAAAGGACTTGAGCCTGTTTATCATATGCATCTTATCCTGGGTCAGTGCATTAATTTTTATGCAAATGTTGTAATGCATAATTTCTATAACCTTATATTTTTATATTCTGCCATTTGTAATATTAAAATAATTGAGAATGCCCTCTCCCCCCATACCCACCCACCCAATACTATTTAGAGACCCCAAGTTAGAAATGAAGACATTAAGTTGAGGTTCTCTTTAAGGAGTGAGGTTTTTGGAGCTTGCAGAATGGGAAGAATTCTTTTCTTCTGGTTTTCTGGAATAAGAAAAGCTAGTGGGCTGAGACAGATCTTGTGGAAAACAGCTACCCAACTCCGCAGCCTCTGGGTTGACCAAGCCAAATTCTTTTATATGTCTGGCTCCCTCCCCCGCCTCATCCAACAAGGACTGAGAGCTGAAGGGGGTCCCACAGAGGTGGGCTCCTTCCATTCCTGTTTGCCCTTAAATGGCCTTCCTTTGCCCACCTCTTGTAGGAAGAATTTGTGCCTCCGGTGGGAGTGGTTACAGTAGCAGGGACATTAGCAACATCTAAGGCCCTCTTATCTGGCCCTAACCTACTTTCCTGGGGAGCTTATCTCTCTCCCACCTACACTACTTATTTTGCAATCAATGGTCTAGGGGTAGACAGTGGTAGGGAGGGGTGGGTGAAACTTGAAAAGCATAGTTTGTATGATAATTTTATGTAGGGGTGGGGTCTGGGGGAATGAAAACAAATGCCTATGCTGTCCCAAAAATACTTACAGAAAGAAAAGCTCGATAAAATCTTGGCTAATGGAGATCCACAGAAGATAACTGGGAACCAGCCTAATTTCGAGTTAATGAGCACCTTCAGGGGTTGTGTGGGGAGGTGAGGAGGGTATGAGATTCTTCTGTTTATCCAAAGGGGGCAGGGTTGAACAAGACCACTTTCTCTGGCCATGGGGTCTACTCCCAGAGCTGGTCAGATCCTGCTTTCTCATCCCTCCAGTGTGTGTTCCGTTTATTCGGTCCATGCTTCCCTCCAGCCCTCCAGCCCTTCTACCAGCCCACAGGCTACTCTCTGAGGCCCCTACCCTCCTCTGAACCCCTCATTGGCTGCCCCGCCCAGCCCTCAACACTCACTTGCTCCTGGTGTCGTCACTTCCACGGGCCATGCGGGT
Source organism: Delphinapterus leucas (assembly GCF_059928025.1). Lineage (NCBI taxonomy): Eukaryota > Metazoa > Chordata > Mammalia > Artiodactyla > Monodontidae > Delphinapterus > Delphinapterus leucas. Next base: position 38,676,371 of record NC_143142.1, on the reverse strand, counting down.
GTTGAACACTGCTATGTAGGTGTTCATGGTCGTTCTCCTCAATTTGACTTCTAAGTTATTCAATATCTGAAAAAACTCTAAAGTCCAACAGTCAGCCCCCAGGATAAGTCCAGAACTTTTAAAATGATCTCATAGCTCCCTATACCTTCATTGCACTAATTTTGATAAGTAAACTTTTTTGTACACAGATTTGTCTAAGGTTTTCTCTTCCATTGGACCACAGGGACTTTCTTTGTCTCCATCACAGGTACAGCAGAGTTAGAAGTTACTGTTTACTACGGGCTGGCTGTATACACTCTGGGTCAAGTAGCTCGTGTAAGGAGCTTTGCACACATTATTCACACCAACCCTATAAATTATTTAGATGTCACTTCCAATTTGCAAATTAGGAAATTTAGTCCTTAGGGGGGTTAACCAAGGCCACCCAGCAAATATGTATGGAAGCAGGATTGGAACCCCAGCCCCCCCCCACACCACCTGCCTCTCATCTCCTTGGCTGTGAATAGTGTGTTTGTTAGGTGATTGAGTGAATGAATGAAGGAATGAACGATAGGACGTTTAACAACTTACCATCCACAGTCCCAGTGTGGACCATGTCACTTCCAAATTGTGTTTTTCTCCTCTTTTTAGTTTATTTATTTATTTATTTTAATTTTAATTTTTGGCCCCGCTCTGTGGCTTGTGGGAGCTTAGTTCCCTGACCAGGGATCGAACCCCGGGCCCTCGACAGTAAGAGCGCGGAACCATAACCACTGGACCACCAGGGAATACCCTATTATTATTTTTTTAGATTCTCATTCCCAATCCTTTCCCTGTCTTAAACCTCTAAGAATACATGTCTTTGTAAAAATACATTGTGGTGTTTTGTGTACATATTTTTAATCTATTTTAATTATGGAGGGATTAGAGACTTTGTTCTGTTTCTTACTGTTTCAACCAACAGTGTGCTTTTTAAATACATGCTGGTGTATCGATATCAAATTCCTTACTTCCCAGTGCTGGACAGAATTCCATAGTTTATATCCAGCAGTGTAGACTTACCTTGTCCCCAACACCTCAGTTGCCTCTACTCCCCACCACGACACACAATACGCCAGCGCACTTTCAATCCCATTGGAGGCAGGCTCCATTTTTCCATGAACGCGTCTAGCAGGTTGCACCTGGAGATGTGAGGCTGGGGGAGCAGGCTGCCCTCTACGCTCTGACATCTTGGACTGTGACAGACAGCGTAAGAAGGGATCTATCAATCCCTTTTGGCTTTGTGCACTCAGATTCTAGTCTCCAAGGACACTTTCAGAAAGAATTTTCTACTGCGTGGTTTGATTTTTTTCCTTTCTTACGCATGTGAACCTGACCTATATACTGTTAAAAATCACTATAACTTAGTAGTCATGTGGGCAGATTCTGGAAACACACAACCTCAGTTCAAATTCCAGTTTGACTACTTACCAGCTATACTCAACTCCTGTGTCTCATTTTTCTCATCTGTGAAACGGGCATAGCAATAATAATAGTACCCACCACCCAGGCTGTTGCATTTAGAACAGTGCTTGTCAGGAGAAAGCACCTAATAAGTGTTGGCCCTCATTGTTTAAAACACATATAGGATCTGAACCTACAAATCCATTTACATAACTTCTGATACTGTCAGCATAGAAAAGTTGGGACATTAAAAAGAAAATGAAGAGAAACAGAGGATGTGTCTGGCTACACCAAAGTAATTCTCTTTGTAATCTCTAAGGGTCAGAGCTTTACAGGCCCATTTTGGGCTTCTAAGACCAAACACAGCCATAAACAACAGAACTCCAAAGAAATCTGTTTCTTTCTCTCGGTCTGGCTCTGAGGGGTTTACAACTAACAAGTTCTGGCTCCAGGGGGACCCTGTTTCCCCCAGTGTATAAGACGTTCTTGGCCGTCGCCGTTGATTTTCTGCTTCTTTGTCACTTTTGGATGCTGGAGCCCTTGAGTGTCTAAGCTGGATTCAGAAGAGACAAGGATCAGCCACCGGGAGCTTGAGAGCTTGAGAGCCGTAGAGAAGAGCTTCTCTTTCATGTCGTGTGGCTCCAGAGTGACTCAGTCCTGGCAGCCTTGATTTGGGCCGTATTTAGGAGGCAGCTCTGGTGGCGCTCAAGCCTGAGATTTATGGCTTGTTTGTCCTGGACCCATGCAATATTTTTTCCTGCCTTGAAGATGAAAGGGTTACTACTATTCTCTACACTTCGCCATCTCCTGCATTTTGTGGGATGTAGGCTTCTGCAGTGTCCCTCTTATTTATCTGGAGAATTAACTTCTAAAGGATATGCTCATCTCCCTAACCAGCCATAGCTGAGGGCCTTGATATATAAGACCCTAAAAGGACAATTGGATGGCTTTCTGAAAAAAGGTCTTCACGTTCACTCTGTCATGGTTCTTCCCACCCCTATGACTATTATCTGTACTATAAACTCCATGGGAAGACCTTTGAGTGGACAAAGAAAAGCCAATCCTTCCACAAAGTTATAAATTCCTTGCAAGAAGGGCTGGTCTCTTGTATTTCTTTGATCCCCTACAGCGCCTAGCACAGTGTCTGGTACATGGTAGATACTCAAATATTTGTTGATTGATAAGATTCCAAGACTCAGATTGGAGTGAATGGACAACATTTGTCTAAGGAAAACTGAATGATTTGCTATACAAAACCTCTTAATTCTCCTTATCAGGAGTGATCAAAATTCTAATTTACACTAAAATATTTAAAAGTAAAAATTGTGGTATCTATAAAATATTTTATAAGGTTTAAAAAATCTGCCTAGTGAGGTGAATTCAGCTGTTTATTCGTTTCCTTTTTTTTTTTGGCCATGCCACTCGGCTTGTGGGATCTTAGTTCCCCGACCAGGAATTGAACCCAGGCCCTCCGCAGTGAGAGTGCAGAGTCCTAACCACTGGCCCGCCAGGGAATTTTCCGTTTGTCTCTTGATAGACATGTATCGAGTTCCCATATACGTCAGACACTATTCTGGGCATCAGAGGAACAGAGATACTTCCTGCCCTAAATTCACCAACAGAGTAGAAACTGGCAGGCCAGCAATTAAGATATTATAAAGGAAGCACTTTGATAAGGGCATCAGATTGACAGTAGTGAGTGAAATAGAGGTTCTGAGACTCAGGGGCTGATCTGGAGTTGACCTTGACCCGTGTGGAATCAGAACACCTTGGTGTTGGCCCACAAGCTGGAAGTGAGAGCTAGGTTCACAGGGGACTGGTGCTGACCAACAGCAGGCTTAGGAAAGCCACTGAGACATCACATCATAATTTGCTCATTTTAAAATAGTGATGAGGGCTTCCCTGGTGGCGCAGTGGTTGAGAGTCCGCCTGCCGATGCAGGGGACACGGATTCGTGCCCCGGTCCGGGAAGATCCCACATGCCGCCGAGCGGCTGGGCCCGTGAGCCATGGCCGCTGAGCGTGCGCATCCGGAGCCTGCGCTCCGCAACGGGAGAGGCCACAACAGTGAGAGGCCCGCGTACCGCAAAAAAAAAGGCAGATAAAATAGTGATGAAAGGGAATTCCCTGGCGGTCCAGTGGTTAGGACACCGCGCTTTCACTGCCGAGGCCCCAGGTTCAATCCCTGGTTGGGGAACTAAGATCCTGAGAGCTGATTGGTTCAGCCAAAAAAAAAAAAAAGAATTGTGATGACAACACCAAATTTACTAATTTGCCCAGAGAATTTAAATTGCAGTTTGAAAATTATAAAGTGTACACAAATAAGTGATCTAAAAAAGAAGCATGCCCCCAGGACCTACCTCGGAGAATTGTCACCAGGATACATTGATGTCATGCCTGTGAGGGCGCTTCAACACTTGAAGAGCTAACGTCTGCACCGTTTTAAATCAATTAACGTCCTGTCTTCTCACCTTCTCCAAGGTTAAAGCCAAAAGTCAAAGCTGAACAGCTGGACATTGTCCCCTTCAAAGTGCCTTATTTTTGTACAGGACAATGTGACTCAGAGTTTGGCCAAATCTCAGGGAGGGGATTTTGATGTGGCCGACTTTGGCTAAATCGACTGCAGCACTGTTAATATATTGAATCTCCACAATCCATGATGACAAAAGTGGTACAAATCATGACTGAAGGGATGAGCCTCTTAAAAGTAGGTCAGATACTAACCAGCCAGGAATAGAGAAAATTAAATACAGGTGCGAGGGCCAGTGAATTGTTTGGGGTCTCCACCCTATTCCGTTAAAAAATAGTAAAGGAGGAAGGGAAATGAAATCAAATGAGCTTTGCTAACATGCCCCCATTTTCTCCATTTCCTAATCCTTTTATAAATTCCATTGAGATGGGATTTGCTTTCAGACTGATTATGTGGCTTAAAGATCAGCATAATTACAAGATATGTGCTGAAAGGAAATTCCTCGTCTTGAATGTTTGGTTTCCTTTCCAGTATTGAGTAGTGGATGACCTGGCTGGAACCAGTTTCATCTGGGACCTTCCCCAAGCATCTCAGAGGTAAAGAGGACCTTCACAATAACCTCACAATTTTTAAATGAGGAAACCAGGACCCAGAAGAAGGCAGATGGTTTTCCCAGCAACTCAGTGGCAAAGCCAAGGATAGGGTTTTTTTTCTTTTAAATGAGTTCATTTATTAACGTTAATTATTGTTCACGTAAAGCTAGAAAATGGGATCTTGAAAAAACTAAGCTTAACTATAACATCACAGAGTCGATATTTCAACAGTAACATGAATCAAGTAATGAATAGCCCCTTATGATCAAGAATGGGGCTGTTTTTTATTTTTGATAGAAAAATTATATTTATTTCAACCAAGGAAAGAAATCACAAGTTACGAATTTTAAAAGCTGACCAACATCACAAAATCTGTAACTGCCAAGAATGGGGCTCTTGACCAAAAAATGTTTTGGAAATGGAAAGCACAGGCTTCATCCATATCTTCCACTTCCCTTTTGGCCTCAGAATGGACCTTCTGGGCTCTTCCAGGCCAGGATTTTTCTTTGTTTCTTTTTTTTTTTTTAAAGTATCAGTTGTCTTCCAGTGATCTGACGCTTACTTACTTACTTTATTTATTTATGGCTGCGTTGGGTCTTCGTTTCTGCACGAGGGCTTTCTCTAGTTGCGGCAAGCGGGGGCCACTCTTCATCGCGGTGCGCGGGCCTCTCACTATCGTGGCCTCTCTTGTTGCGGAGCACAGGCTCCAGACGCGCAGGCTCGGTAATTGTGGCTCACGGGCCCAGTTGCTCCGCGGCATGTGGGATCCTCCCAGACCAGGGCTCGAACCCATGTCCCCTGCATTGGCAGGCAGACTCTCAACCACTGCGCCACCAGGGAAGCCCCCAGGATTTTTCTTGTTCTGCCTTCGGCCCTCCAAAAAAGTTCCAGAATTTCTAGCATCAGTCATCATTATATTATCAACAACAATCACTTGCTAATTATCGTAAATGACCTTTGTAAGAGTGAGATAAAGTAAGCACCTTCGGGCTTCCCTGGTGGCGCAGTAGTTGAGAACCCGCCTGTCAGTGCAAGGGGACGCAGGCTCGAGCCCTGGTCCGGGAGGATTCCGCGTGCCGCGGAGCATCTGAGCCCGTGCACCGCGGCTTCTGGGCCTGCGCTCTGGAGCCCGAGAGCCACAGCTGCTGAGCTCACGTGCCACAACTACTGAGGCCGGCGCGCCTAGAGCCCATGCTCCACAACGGGAGATGCCACCGCAATGAGAGGCCCGCGCAGCAACAAAGACCCAAAACAGCCAAAAATAAATAAATTAAATAAATAAATTAAAAAAAAAAAAAGTAACCACTTTCACAGAGCTTCAGTCTGGAGAACATGACCTGAGATTAGGGGAAAACTTTATAATAATAATAACAATAATAGATTTTTTTTAAAGCCAACTGTTAAAAGCTTTACCTGTTTGTCTCTTCTAATGCTTTCACTGAACTCCACACCCATTTTACAGATGAGGAAACTGAGACCAGCTCAGAGGTCACAGCCTGAGTGACACATGTGTATCTCACTCCAAAGCTCTTACACTTAAACATTCATGATCTGGACTTCCCTGGCGGTCCAGTGGTTAAGACTCTGCATCTCCACTGCGGGGGGCGAGGGTCTGACCCCTGGTCAGGGAACTAAGATCCCATATGCCACACTGTGCGACCTAAAAAATAAAAAACGTTAATGATCATCCATGGGAGAATGGGTGTGGGAGAATGGAATGCCTAAGAAAATGGAATAATATGTGCTCTTTCCTCAAGGAGGGTCCTAAAATATTATGTATTTACATAATATTTTACAGTTATTATAATAATTATACCATCTCATCTTCACCCCAGAAAACAGGAGTTTTTCTCAGCAAGGACACTTACTGGAAACAAAGCCTCTCTTCACAACACCCTTCACATTGATTGGACGTTTTAATGTATTAATATTCCTTTTGTATGCATAGATTCATCAGAGATTTTTAAAATTTCTTCTCATTCTGAACCAATTTATTAAATACATATAACATTTCTGAGTACCAGGCAAGCTTCTAATTATGTCATCCTCACAATCACCCGAAGAGGGTGGTACTATTCTTGTTTCCATTTTACAGATGAAGAAACTGAGACACAGAGAGGTTGGACAACTTGTCCAGAGTTACACAGCTAGTAAGTTGTGACCCCAGAGGATTCAAAGGCAGGCAGTCAGGCTCCTGAGTGCAGACTTTGGCCACGACACGGTGTCACCTGGTCCACACGGTACAGCTGCCTGGGAAATGTTAGAGGCTAACTCACGCCGATGCGGAATAAGTTCTTGGCTTTGCAGAGTTGTGTAGGGTTGTGAGAGGTGCTTGTAAAAGTGCTCAAGTGCTTCCTAATCGTTCTCACTCCTGTTGCCTTCTCCGGGCCCCTTACAGAGTTTGGGTGTCTGGTCAGTTCTTAATAAAGAGAAGCTGAGCTGAATGAGTCAAAATGTTGTAAAGGTCAATGCTGAAAGAGGTGCCCTTGAGTGTTTCCTTTTACATGTTTCTTCTGGAAGTAAACAGACATTTGGGTCACAAAAAGCAGCTGGGAATGCGGACCAAGGACAGTCAGGGTGCAGAGAAAAACTCAGCATTGTTGAGGCTGTTTTGGAGAGAAAGTGTTTTGGGGTTTTCTTTTTTGGTAGGAAAATTGCACAATAGCTTAATATACAGTCAAATGTGCCTTTCTCATGATTCCCTTGTAATGCTCCAAACCCACTTGATCTCTGGTCACTTCTAAAGGTTTGAAATCATATCATCTTTATGGAAAAGGATTTTTTATAAGCATTTTTAACCATCACAACTAATTTATTTTTACACCTTAAGAAAATGGCTTCAAAAAAAAAGAAAAGAAAATGACTTCACAGTGTAAGCCAGCTTTGTTAACAAAGACTGAGAAGCTACGGTAGACTGAGAAACTTTATGATTATCAGAATATCCACGAAACGCTGAAGGAACATTTGAATACAACATTTTATCCACGTTCGAACTCAAACAGGAGAGGCAATGGGGAACCGGGAACGGCTGGTTTTCTTTCTAACTAAGCCAGAGACTGGGCAGAATGTAAGGGATAGTAATTCTCACCTACCCCCTACTTTATCCCCAGGACTCTGGAAGTGACTAAGACATCAGACAATAAAATACAATACCTGGGAAGTTAAACAGTGACTTGTGTGTGCGCACTCTTATGAAACGTAGACAGGAGCACCTGAGAGAGCATTTACTACAGCCAGGCCTTACCTTCTTATTGGCTTTTCGTGAAAAAGGTGTGGAATGGGGAGCGACGCAGAGGAGTTTTGGCTTTAAGTAGATGCCTGACCATTTTAGCCTAGGCAGCCAATGGGGAATTGAATGGTGGAAGCAGCTCAGGTCATGATACACAGGTTAATAAATACGGGGAGGAATAATATTTTAGGTGACACATAGGATCGGGAGGGGAAAGAGGAACATTATGTTTAAGACTAAGGTTATGGGAGGTTTTTTTGCAAAAATAGCTGAGATAATTCCTCCATCCCTGTCTTATACCCCTTTGTAATGCAACTTTGCCACTTCTCCCTTTGAGAGGTGAGGTGCGTTTCCCTACCCCTTGAACCTGGGCCAGCCTTGTGACTTGCTTTGACAAACAGAATGTGGCAGAAGTGACATTTACAACTTCTGGGCCCAGATGACTTGCAGCTTCCACTCTCGCCCTCTTGGCGTGCTGCCCTTCTGAAGAAGCCCAGGCTAGCCTCTCCGAGGATGAGAGACCACGTGGAGAGAAAGGCCCAGCTGGAGCCAACACCAGTTCCAGCCATGTGAGTGAGGCCATAAGAGCAGCCAATCCCAGCCTACCTGCCATCTGACTGCAGTCATGAGTGACCCCAGATGAGACCCACAGAAGAACTACCCAACTGAGCGCAAATTGCTGACCCACAGAAATGTGGGCAAATAAATGGTTATCATTTAAAGCAACTATATTTTGGGAAGGTGTGTTATGTATCCATAAACAACTAATATAGAAGTTGGTATTAGAAGTGGGATGCTGGGATAATTAACCTAAAATAAGTGGCATTTGCTTTAGGACCAGATAGAGGGCAGAGGCTGGAAAAATGGCAAGGAAATTGTTAGTGGAAAAACTGCACTAGAAATGCAGTGAGGAAACTGCTAAAGGAGACTGGAGAAAAGGCAATCTGTGTTCAATAGTGACCAAACAATTGGTCAAATATTGCCTGTGGCAACTTGGAAGATAGAAAATATACCTAATGAGCTGTGGATCTGAGTAAGGAGATTCTGTCTTAGAGAGAGAGATAAGCTAAAGGAGGAACTACTCAGTTTGCAAATAGAATTTAGAGGGACTATAGAAGGCCCAGTATGTGCTTGCACAGAACCACGAGTCAAGGACTAGGGAACAATAGACTGCTGGGGCCCCGGGTTCAATCCCTCGCTGGGGAACTAAGATCCTGCAAGATATGCGGCGTGGCCCAAAAAAAACAAAAACAAAAACCCCAAAAAACTGGTTTCTAATCAAGAATATTTCCTTAGAGTAGGAGCTGAAAGCATGTATCCAGCTGGGTTTCAAAACTGTCATGTACCAGTGACTGCTACGTGTCTCTAGTTGTTCCCTTTTTCTGAATGGAAATGTCTACAGTGGTTGTCTGGTCTCTCATCATAGTATATTTAGGGGCAGAATGGTGCAGATTCCTGTAAATTAAAAATGCAAGTTCTCTGCAGCCTTCTGCTCCTAAACCTACTATGGCGTTTTTTATGATATACCAGAGGAGGTTCATCCAGATGTGGACCTACTTTTAATGACTAGATTCTGAACTTCAAGCTTAATCCCCTAATGGAATGAATCCTATAGGGAGAAGTGCTTGCTGTTATTGTTTTGATTGAACCCCGGCCATGGCAGTAAAAGCGCTGAATCCTAACCACTAAACCCCCAGGGAATTCCCAGGGAGAAGTGCTTTTTTATGGAGGAGGGATGTGACTGACTATGGCCAGAGGTGGACTTTGGTATATGATTTGCAAAAATGGGCACAATAATTTCTCCCACCCCTGCATGCACGTCCCTTTTCAGGAGGACTTGGCTGTGTTTCCCCATCAGGACTTAAAGCCTATTTACCGACAATCTGAATCTGATTTAGTAGATTGTGGCAGAAGGGTGACGAGGTTGCAGTCTAGGCTTCAAAAGGTCTTGCAGCTTCTGCTCTTCTTGGAAGGCTTCCCCCTTGGGAGGAGCCCAGGCTTGCCTCCTCGAGGATGACGGACCACATGAAGGGACCCCTCGCCCCACTGACCCACCAGCAGCCCCAGGCAAGACTAGCAGAACTGTCCGGCTGAGCCCAACCCAAATTGCTGACCCACAGAGTCATGAGTAGATAAAAATTGGTAATGTTTTAGGCCATTTGGGGTTGATTTGTTACACAGTAATAGATAACTGATAAAAGGGGGAAGAGTCTATCTCAACAGTAAAAGACTTTTTTTCGTCTTCCTTCAACATAGTTCCTGGCTCACGATGAAGTGGGCAAAATTAGTCTGGGGTCGGGCCTGGGGTGGAGCTTGAGTTTCTGTGACTCTCCCCGGAGGAGGGAGGAACATTAACTCCTTTTGAGACTCGGGACTTCCTCAGTAGTGGATAAGAATAATGATTACAACCTGAGCACTTATTAGGGTCAGACACAGCACCCAGCGCTTTCCTTGGATCATCTACCTTAACAACAGGCCCTATTGTACCTATCTGCGGTTGAGGTAAGTGAGCCTTAGAGAGGTTATTTAGCTGGAATTCAAACTTAGTCTCACCCTTGAGCTTTAACTACTGTGCTGAAGCCCCGACTTTGCTGGCACAAGAACACAAATGTAGAGGCAGGTAGAAAATAGCGATTGGTGGGGAGCATTCAGAGGTGCTAAAGGCTGACTATGGAAAAAACTTTCAGACAGTTCTTAGCTTAGGTTAGCTCTTTTCTCCAGACTCCCATACCCCCAACTTGATTATTTTGCCAGTTTTCTGCAGTTGTGACATCTTTTGCAAATTACTTCTAAAGCTTCCCTTCACATTCATAAACTCCGAGGATTCCTACTGTAACCATCGGGTGAAGAGAGTGCAAGTCAGCCTGAACTGGCTTCAACACAGGCTTCTCACCAACTCCTCTGTCGCCCGTTTGGGTCTTTCGCTCTTTGTCAGCTCACCACCTGCTGGAAAGTCAGCCACCTCCATTTGATTAGCAGCTCTTAAAATCAAAGTTCAATTCAGAATTCAGAACAAAAGCAGAACCTGGGCACGTGTACTACAACAAACTCCACAAGTCTCGTGCTGGCAGACTTTATTTTAAAGAAACGTGATAACAGTATAACTGATGCTTCTGGCTGTGCTCTAGGTCAAGTTCAAGTTCTCCGACTTACAGCTCCCAGGGAGAGTAGCAAGAGAGAAAATAGATAGGAGGGAGGAAGTTTACTAGTAGAATAAGGAAAAAAATAAAAATTCAAAAATAGAGAAGAAGGAGATGATGAGAAAAAAATGAAAGAAAATGGGAGCAGAAAGGATCCATTTAAAGAAGAAAGTGAAATAAAGAAATGAGAGAAAATGTGGAACATGGGAATGTGAGAAAAGGGAGCAGAAAGAAACATTGGGCTTAGGTAGTGTGATAATTTTATTAAACAATTTTAATGAGTCATGGGGATGTAATGTACAGCATGGTTATTATAATCAATAATACTGAGTTGTGTATTTGACAGTCGCTAAGAGAGCAGATCTTAAAAATTCTCACCACAAGAAAAAAAATTGTAACTATGTGGGGTGACAGATGTAGTGATCGTTTGACAATATACACAAATATCAAATCATTATGTTGTACACCTAAAACTAAAATAATGTTATATGTCAATTTTATCTCGATAAAAATAATACGTTTTAAAATTCTGTTTTCCACATTTCTCACCTTCCACCGCAAAGCACAAGGCACACGTCTAAAAGAAAATATAGATCCCTACAGAATCAGTATCTTCCACTACAAACACACACACACACACACACACACACCCCACAAACACACACACACACAGTGATATAGGAAGGAGTCAGGGAGCCAGACTCTCTGCAGGAATATTCTGTGGTCTGTCCTTCCCTGGCACTCCTGTCCTCTTCAAGAGACCTATCGCTTTCCAGGTCTCCTTAGCAAAGGGCAGACACATTGGTCTCTGCTGAGCCTCTGATGCTGTCATCCCCCAAACATCTTCATAAGACAGCAAGCGAGGGACGAGTGTGTTCAACGGGAGGGTTTCGTCTATTTACAGATTCATATCGGTGGGTGGCCAACTGAGTTTGAATCTTGTAAGAGGACAGGAAAACAAGAAAGCCAGCTTGCTTAATCAAAGGTTTTCAAATATCCATTTGGAAAATAGAGTTCTGAGGAAAATCCCAAACATATTTTCAGCAGAGTCTGCTCCTCCACTGTAAGTTCCACGTGACCCGCAATCAACACCGTGTCTCCCTCAGATTTGACTTTTCTGAGGCTTAGAACAAGTGAGAGAAGATTCCACAATAGCTATGAAGGACATCTTAACAGTTATTTTTTGGTAATTTAAGGAGATATTTTTGCCTTTTCTCCCTTAAAAAAAACGTGTTTTCCAAAAAGGAATGAAAAAGGAATACAGACACTTCCCTGGCAGTCCAATGGTTAAGATCTCATGCTTCCACTGCAAGGGGGCACGGGTTCGATCCCTGGTCGGGGAATTAAGATCACGCATGCTTTGGGGTGTGACCAAAAAATTAAAAAAGAAAAGAAAAGAAATACGAAGAGTTATATACTAAATTAGAGAGCTAAATACCAGCACCTCCATTTTCTGAATTTTAATGTTGGCAAAGTTTAGACGCTTTTCATCGAAGTACAGGTTGTCAGATACCGAAGTTACATACATTTTTTTTTTAACTTTCCAAAGGTCTGGAAAACACAACAAACAAAATAAGAAAAGCCAACAAAAGAGCAAAAAACAGTCTAGGTGTCTTCATTTCCTCTGTCACTTCCCCCTCCTCCCCCTGTTTCCATCCCCATCCCGGCTTCCCTGTAACAGACAGAGAGGGGTCTGGGTGTTGAGTGAGATTCTGCTTTCATATCAGAGCAACTAGAGAAGCACTTCCACCATCTGGATTCTACCCAGAGTCATAACTTGAGGTGCTTGTGTGATGTCTGGGTTCCCACTGGCCTTCAGCAAACACCGATTTATTCATACCCACGCTCATTCGAGCAAAGGCAGCAGAATCAGATCCTCTGTCCACAGCTAGAAAAATAAAACCTTGGAGTCGGGCTTCTCTGGTGGCGCAGTGGTTAAGAATCCGCCTGCCAATGCAGGGGACACAGGTTCGAGCCCTGGTCCAGGAAGATCCCACATGCTGTGGAGCAACTGAGCCCATGTGCCACAACTACTGAGCCTGTGCTCTAGAGCCTGCGAGCCACAACTACTGAAGCCCACGTGCCACAACTACTGAAGCTCGTGCACCTAGAGCCCATGCTCCCCAACAAGAGAAACCACTGCAATGAGAGGCCTGCACACCGCAACAAAGAGTAGCCCCTGCTCGCCACAACTAGAGAAAGCCCATGCGCAGCAACGAAGACCCAAGACAGCCAAAAAAATAAAAATAAAAATAAATAAAATTAAAAACAAACAAAAACCTTGGCGTCGTCAAAGGTCACACACACAGTCAGAACCCAAACTAGTGGCAGTGGTACAGAGAGCTGTGGGGCAAGAACCCCAGGGCCCCTGGCACTGAAGTGACCGGTTTCTAGCAGCACTGAGCTCTCCTGCTACCTTACAAGTCCACACCCTGTGCCTCACTGCCAACTCCGTTTCATCATAAGGCAGTACAACTGCAGAGCCCCCATTAAATGAAAAGTACAAAAAGAAGAAAGGGAGGAAGGGAGGTAGGGATGGAGGGAGGGAGGGAGGGAGGGAGGGAGGGCGGGTGCTGGCATTTCTCTACAAGGCTTTTAAATTTTCCCATGCCATATGAAACAAACGTTTTGTGTAATTTTCCAGTGGCCTTGATTAAAGATGTTATGTAATTCAATATAACTAAAGCTTGAAGAAATTAAAGGCCATGCCAGGTTTATCATATGTTTGGACCCAGCTAGAGCTCCAGAAACATTAAGCCCTCAAAATGTGGCCAGCTTGTTTCTGTGGAGTCTTGTCCTGCAGGATCTCCCCGCCTTTGCCTGGTACTCAAGGCCTTTTATAATCTGTCCCTGCTCTCCTTTTTTGCACAGTCTCAGCCCCTACCGACCCACACATGTCATTGTCTCCAGCCGGCCTGCTGGCACAAGCCCATGACAAGGCTTCTGTGCAGTCTTCTGGCCTCATTTCCAGTTCTCTCTCACATTCCCTGCTGATCTGAATCTGGTTCCTCCTGGAGAATCCATCCACTCCTTCTTGGAGAAGACTTCCTTCACCAACCCGTCCTCTGAACTCCAAACATTTGTCCCGGTCCAGGTCAGTCCCTTGGTACAGGAATAGATTCAAGCAGTACCCCTTGTCAGCCTGTAACTTGGGCGTGACCTTAGCCTCCCTGACCTGCTTCTTCCTTAACATGAGTATCACGAGATCCTCCTGCAGGGAGTTTTGTGAAGACGAAGTGAGGTAGCATACATAAAGTGCCTAGCACAGTGCCTGGAATGTTGGGGGCCCCCTGTGAACGCATTTTCCTGTTCCCTGTGCCAGACAGAGCACCAGGCACAAGGCCAGACACGGAGAGAGAGCAGCTGTCTGTGTCTGACATTACAAAAGCAAATTTTCCATCTCTCTGTGCCTCACATTCCTCACCTTAAAAATAGGGCTGTTGGGACTTCCCTGGCAGTCCAGTGGTTAGGACTCCAAGCTTCCACTGCAGGGAGCACAGGCTCGATTCCTGGTCAGGGAACTAAGATCTCACATGCCACAAGGCGCAGCCAAAAAAAAAAAAAAATGGGGTTGTTGATGTATCTCCATTATAGTCTGTATTATAAGCTTAGAGGAGTTAATGCCTAGAAAGGGCAAAGGTGCCTGGGCCATAGTAAATGCTCAGTAAATCTTAGCAATAATGCAGATGTGGGCAGAGGGACATTGTGGTAAAAAAAACAGATGTGGTTTTGGTCTTCGAGGAGTGAGTAGAAGATAAGACACGGGTTCGTTTGTCTACAATACAACTCTTTTGGCATTTGACATATATTATCTTGAGTTGTTAGTTATCTATTTACATGTATGTCTTGTCCCCTATCAAGATAGTAAACTTATTGAGGGTGGAGGGCCTGGATCAATTCTGCCACGTCCCCTTAACTACCCAGTGTGTCATGTAGATGGCAGACATTCAGTAATGTTTACTGCTAATCACTGAAGAGATTGATCTTTCCTCTGCAATAAAAACTTTACTATGAAGCTCCTATTCATCAGGAAAAATCAACGCATAACCACCATCCCATGGGCACAAGTGCCTCCAAGTCTCCCCCATCTGGAAATTCACCATCATTTTGGTTCACACACCTTGAGCTCAGCCACCGTCAATCTACACCTAAGTTGACCACTGGTCCCCCGAACTACATTTTTCCGAGAGGTAACAACCCCACTGGATCTCATTTCGCCCTGGCAACACCCTATGAGGCAAGGACAGTTACCATTCACATTTTATAGGTGGGGAAGCGGAGGCTTAGGGAGCTGAAGTTACTTCCTCAAAGCCACAAGTGAGGGACTTCCCTGGCGGTCCAGTGGTTAAGACTCCGCCCTCCCACTGCAGGGGGCACGGGTTCGATCCCTGGTGGTGGTGGGGGGGCGGCGTATGGGGACTAAGATCCCGCATGCCACACTTCATGGCCGAAAAAAAAAATAAAAAAAGCCACACAAGTGAGTGCTGGAGTTGAGATTTGAACCCAGACAGTCTGGCACAAGGTGGGGAGCGGGCAACCCTATGCCAGACTGCCTGATCTGGTGTCTGAAAGACAACTGGGCCTCCGCTAAGAAGAAGGCGATGGCGTATAAGAGCCGGCAGCATGGCACAGCCCCCTCTGTCAGCCCCCCAGGGAAGATCTTTTTGGCAGAGACGTCTTTCCTCACAGCCACGGTGAGAAAGACAGCCCGTGGGCAGGTGGCCACTTTCTCATGGGGCTCATAGCAACTGGGCCGCTCGTGCTTGTCTGGAGAACATTGACTCAGCCTCTCACCCTGGGCCTTCACAAGGGCCCCCACCCATGGCTCTTCACTCACGACCCCCTGACCCTGGGACCCCACACAGGGGCCTCTGGAGCAAAGACACTGACCCGCTGCTTCCCGCCTTCCTCCTACGCTTCCTCTTGTTGGTGATTTTTTTTATTTATGATTTTCAGCCCAGTCGGTTGGTAGCCTGCTGTGTTTGGAAATGGTAGATGATTAAACCTCCTGGCCAGGTGTAAATGCAACCTTTGTCATCTGGAGGCTGGGAGGATTACCTTGCTGCGCTGCAACCTCCCGCTGGCTCTGAACTTTCTGCTCTGAGCAGACCCTCTTCCAGGCCAAAGCCGGCAAGCCTTAGACCTCCAAACTGATTTCCCTGCTCTGAGCCCAGCCCAGAAGCCAGAGATTTCAGAGGGACGAACATGGCCACAAAGGCACTGAACAGAGCCTAAAATTCAGGGGAAACATCAAGCCTCCTGTCTCTCTCGCTCCTTTTTTTTCCCCCCAGGGAATTTTTACCAGGTAAATAATAAAAATATGTAATCATTGACTAGTCCTTTCCACATGAATCAAAGATACGTGTGCATTTCTGTTGCCAGTAAATATTCCCACTGTCCCCTCCTTTGCCCCAGCAGCCACCCCGTAGCCTTCAGTGTCCACTGTCCACTTATCCACTCAGATGTGGCTTCTGGCTTGAGCTCCTGGGAGCTGCAGCCAGGTGGGGAGGGGCAGCAACTAGAGGTTCCACTTCTAGAAATAGGTTGCCAGGCTCCCTCCCTCAAGGAAGCCCTGACAGCTAGCATGAGCCCTGACCCTCAGTGGCCTGTGAGAGGGGGAGGCCGAGCCAGGACTCCCTGTTCTGTGCAATTGCTAAACCGAGGACAGGAAGTTCTGGATCTGTGCTAAGGGCAGCAGTGGCCCTGTGCTCCTGGAGAAGCAGCCAGAAGCCGGCTGTTGACTTTTTCAGGCTGAGTTCTCACCAATAGACATGTGCTTCGGGAAGGTTATTGCTGAGCAAACAGCACGCGGCAAGCGTGCTTTCCGTGCGTCCCAGCCCACGGAGCTGCTCCAGGGGAGCTAGAGGCAGCGAGACCTGCTCTCCCGCTGCTTCCGTTTCTCAAAGTCCCCTTTCAGGCAGGCACTGGGGGGCTTTCACTGCATTTCAGCACAGTTTGGGCAGAGAAGTAAGAGTCTACTTGGGAGTTCTCTGCAGGCAGTAAATAAATGTTTGTAGAAGGCAGAATGAAGAAATCAATAAATCAATTAAGGTGTGTTTAGTGAGGCCCCCTGAGCCCCGCCCTGAGTCACACTCTGTGGGAGACTTGACGCCCCTCCAGCAGCTGTAGACAGATTGCGGGGGGTGGGGGGGTGGGGGATGGACAAAACTAACAACCGTGGGATCACTTGAAACAGCTCTACGCTAAACTACCATCCCTGCACTTAGAAATTTGGGCTCCATTTGGGTCTTTGCAATTGATGTTACAGATCACAGGGCTCTGTGAATTTTGCAGAGGCTTTCCATTGAAAGCGATATAATTCTAACCAGTAGCAGGATGGCGACAGATCTACAGCCATGGCAGACATGCAAGCAAAGGAAGAGATTGGAGGATGGGTTCATGGATGGCAGGATGCAGGTGTGAGGAGAGGAGAAAGGATGATCTCAAGCATTGGGGGAAGCAGTGGAGCGGGCAGCTGCCAGAGACAGGACAGCTCCGTAGGCTGCAGTGAAGTGTTTCTCTCAGGCTGGAGGAAGAACTCAGTGTGCAGAGAGGGGAGGAAACACATACACCCCACCCCAGAGGGCCTTGAGGGTGCTCACGTTTCTTTACCCGGGGAGGGGCGCCATTACAGGGATGTGCTTGGAGGACTGGCCGGTGGCCCAGATGCAGAACCAATGCAGAGGAAAGAAAGAAAGGACCGATCTTAGAGACATTTTGAAGAAGCAAAAGACAGAATGGTGACAGGCAGGACGTGGAAGGTAGTGGCGAGAGGGAAGGGGATGGCGCTGACTCTATCTTGAGAGATGGGCTGGGACGTAAACAGGATCAGAAGAGAAGGGAAGGTCACCAGCAACCTGCTGAAATCTCGGCCCCTGGGGTCCTCTGAGAGACTCTCCACTCCTGCTTCCTCTACTGTTGGGCTCAGGATCTCCTTTTCTCCTGGTTCTCAAATTAGCCTCATTTTGCCCCAGATTTCCTTCCTACTCAATCTTTCTCACTTTTCAAATGTCTGGTTATTCGTTTTTGAGGAAGAGTTGATATTGCTGAAAAAGAGATGCACCCATAAGATTGTTCTCAGCATGGAAGCCTGAGTCTTGGACACCATGGGGAGGTTTGTCTGTGAAAGTTTCAGTGGTCTGTTTCCGAAAGGCCAGCCCTCAGAGCACACTGGAGGTTTTTTAACTTTATTTATTTATG
The DNA here is from genome assembly GCF_059928025.1 of Delphinapterus leucas. Classification (NCBI taxonomy): domain Eukaryota; kingdom Metazoa; phylum Chordata; class Mammalia; order Artiodactyla; family Monodontidae; genus Delphinapterus; species Delphinapterus leucas. The sequence continues at coordinate 38,658,318 of NC_143142.1, read as the reverse complement.
GCTGCGCAGGGTCTTCATTGCTGTGCACAGACTTCCTCTAGTCGCGGTGAGCGAGGGCTACTCTTTGTTGTGCTGTGCAGGCCTCTCATTACACACGCCTCTCATTGTGCACACTGGGTTTTTGAACAGGGGAAATTCTCATCAAAGGAGAGACAAGGGCATTCTAAAGAAGGAAAGGAGGGGACTCCCCTGGTGGTGCAGCGGGTAAGAATCCGCCTGCCAATGCAGGGGACATGGGTTCGAGCCCTGGTCCGGGAAGATCCCACATGCCGCAGAGCAACTAAGCCCGTGAGCCACAACTGCTGAGCCCGTAAGCCACAACTACTGAAGCCTGCACACCTAGAGCCCGTGCTCCACAACAAGAGAAACCACAACAATAAGAAGCCCACACACCGCGCCACAACTAGAGAAAGCCCACGTGCAGCAATGAAGACCCAACACAGCCAAAAATCAATACATAAAAAAAAAAAAAAGAAGGAAAGGGGAAAAGAAACCACTCAAGGAGGTGGTCAGGAAGGAATGTAGGGCATTGATGGCAAGCAAGGGAGGGGCTAAGACGTTAGCCTTGGCCCAGCCCCCAGGAGTGGTTTTTGTCTGTGAAGTCCCTGTACTGGGAGGGAGATAGATTAGGAAAAACAGACACCAGCCTGGTAGTGACCAATGGAGTGAATGAATGGAGGGAGGGTGGGAGGGAGCGGCTTTACCACTAACTGCTGGGCCGGGAACATCCATCAAGAAAAAGAAAACACAGTCCCTGTGCTTTGGCCCATAGTTTATGTGAAGAAACATGAAGACAGATAATCCCCACAATGTGAAAGGTCCTAGAAAAGAAGAACTAGGGATTGATTCTTCCAGGAGGAACTGGGAAAATTCTATGGATGAGGAGACATTTGTGCCAGATCGAGGAGGGTAAAAACATGTGCACGTGTGCACACACGCACACACATATAAACACACATAAACATGTAACACATATATACACACACACACACACACACACACACACACACACACCAAAGGTGCATGCAGAACCCCCCAAGCCAAGGATACATGGAAGCACATTACAGGCCACAGGCATGGCTCATACAAAAGCAGGAAGGTATGACAGTGTCTGGGATGTTCTCAGAGAACTCCGAAAAGCTCTGAAAGGCTGGAACATCAGGTGTGAGGGGGAAGCCAGGGAGCAGACTGGCCGTCCTGTGAAGCCATCATCGGACAATGGGGACCCAGGGAAAGCAACCCGGATAGGGTGGAGAGATGGTGGCAAAATGATGAATTCTGTTTGGGACAGGCTTCTCTGTCATCACCCAGCTCTTCACCCTCCTCCCAAAGCAGTGTGAAAGACCCCCCCAAAGCCCTGTCACTTGATCTACCACATTTTCCAGACTGCAAAATGGTCAGTTGAGCACGAAACAGGATTATTCTCACTGATGGCATTTTCACTGACAACCAGTCTTCACTCTGGAAAATGACTCCAAAGTGGTCAGGATTCGGGACTGTCCTAAAACACAGCCCTCCTAATCTTCAGTTTAAAATTATTAAGAGACTCTGGGGACTTCCCTGGTGGTGCAGTGGATAAGACACCGTGCTCCCAATGCAGGAGGCCCGGGTTCGATCCCTGGTCAGGGAACTAGATCCCACATGCATGCCACAACTAAGAGTTCGCATGCCACAACTAAGAGTTCGCATGCCACAACTAAGGAGCCTGCCTGCCACAACCAAATAATTAATTAATTAATTTAAAAATAAAATAAAATTATTAAGAGACTCTGGCAAAGGGACAAAATGACATCCTAATATTTGCTATAAGTCTGACACCTGATGGCAGACATTAAACAAATGTTTATCAAGTGAATGACCACAGTGACCTCGTGCCAGGCCCTGTGCAATGTACTCCAACAGGCAAAATACAGTCCCTGCCCTCAAGCACTTCACAGTCTAGTGAGGAAGACAGGTGTGTAAACACACGATTGCAGTGAGATTGCGGTCATACAGGAGGAGAAGCAGACGTATAATAAGAGTCCTTTATTGCTAAAGTACAAGGGGCAAAGGGGTGTGTAGCCCAAGCCTACACTGGGACCTGGGTGTCAAGCTGGAGAGTCTGATCTTTATCAGAGAGGCGACACGGAGCCACAAGATCAGAGTTCGAGGCTGAGGAGGGATGTTATCAAGACTGCATTCTGGAAAGATCACTTTGGCGGTGGAGCAGATGACAGATTAAGACTGAGGAGAAGGTAGGCCAGATGGGGGGACATTTCCAAAGTCCAGATGATAGATGGTGTCTTTCTGAACCAACGGAGTACCGGGAGGGGACAAAAAGGATGGCACACAGGTAAGAGGGGCTGGAAGGAGAAGGTGGCTCAGCTCAGTGCTGAGCTGGTGCAGGAGGAACAGGACGGTGTGTCAAGGGGCTTCCTGGTTTCTTGTTTGGGCAACGGAGTGGTTGGTAAACCATTACCAAGAGAGGATATTCAAGACGAAGAGCATGGGCTTCCCTGGTGGCACAGTGGTTGAGAGTCCGCCTGCCAATGCAGGGGACACGGGTTCGTGCCCCAGTCCAGGAGGATCCCACATGCCGCAGAGTGGCTGGGCCCGTGAGCCATGGCCACTGAGCCTGCGCGTCCAGAGCCTGTGCTCCACAATTGGAGAGGCCACAACAGTGAGAGGCCCGCGTACAGCAAAAAAAAAAAAAGACAAAGAGCAGTTGGAAGCAGAGTGGGGGAGTGAAGGGCAGGAGGGAGAAGGACTTCCGACCTGGACGCGGTGCATTTGAGGAGCTGAGATGCCGGTCAATGGCAAGCCTGGGGGGCAGCTGGATAGTCAGACAGCAGGACACAAAATCAGGACCCGTGAGACTCACTTGCTGCATGACCTTGAACAAGCGCCTTGGCCTCTCTCAGCCTCGGAGTCTCCATCTGAACAAGGAAGGAGCAGATTCATATGTGACTCTGGGAGCACAGAGAGTGCATCGCTGGGGGGCCGAGAATGGCTGCAAACAGGCTTCCCTCACATTAGAAGGAGGGTCTCAGATGCACCAAACCCTTCTTATGCTGTGCCATACAGAAGAGTGTTTCCAACTGTATCTTTCATGAGACAGAGCCCCAGACACCCATCTCCAGGCCCCTGGAGCAGGCCTGAAGGTACCATGTCACTCAGGATGCCAATGCAGTTCCCACTCAGCCCTGATACCAACCCTGGATCCCACACCAGCCCCCAGAACCCCTGAGGCTGCTCAATCTCAGGTGTCTTCTTTTTTTTTTTTTTTTTTGTGGTATGCGGGCCTCTCACTGCTGTGGCCTCTCCCGCTGCGGAGCACAGGCTCCGGACGTGCAGGCTCAGCGGCCATGGCTCACGGGCCCAGCCGCTCCGCGGCATGTGGGATCTTCCCAGACCGGAGCACGAACCCGCGTCCCCTGCATCGGCAGGCAGACTCTCAACCACTGCGCCACCAGGGAAGCCCTCAGGTGCCTTCTTTCATGAGCCCCTGAAAGGTGCTCCAGGTGGGAGTCCGCCCTCTCAGCATCCTTTAGGTCACATGTGAGGGCTGAGCAGGAGGAAGGATGCTGGGCTCAGCACGACTTCTGTGGAACTAGAGCCTTTCAGCAACTGCCTCCAGGTCAGTCATAAGATGCCTTCATGTTTCAACAAATAGAGCTGAAACAATTGAATAGTCATAAGCAAAAACTAAATAAATAAATAAAAAGAATCTCAACCCATACCTTGCATCACACACAAAAATTAACTCTAAAAGGACCACGAACCTAAGCATGAAACCTAAAACTACAAAAGTTCTAAAAGAAAACATAGGGAGAAAATCTTTTTGGCCTTGGGTTAGGCAAAAAGTTCTTAGGTAGGACACAAAAGCACGAAGCCATTTCTCTTTAAAGTTCATAAATTGGACTTTATCAAATTTTAATGTCTTCTCTTCCAAAGATGTGGTTAAGAAAATTTAAAAAACAAGTCACAGACTGGGAGAAAAAGACATAGCTGATAAATGCTTGGTTTCCAAAATATAAATCTCATAACTCAGTAATAAGAAAACAAACAACCTAATTTTAAAATGGGCAAAACATCTGAACATACACTGTACCAAAGAAGACGTATGGATGGCAAAAAAAAAAAAACACTTTAAAAATGTTCACTGTTGGTGGAAATGTAAATTGGTGCAGCCACTACAGAAAACAGTATAGAAGTTCCTTTAAAAACTAAAAATAAGGTTGCCACATGATCCAGCAATTCCACTCCTGGGCATATATTTGGAGAAAACTATAATTTGAAAGGATACACGCACCCTAATGTTCATAGCAGCACTATTTACAATAGCCAAGACATGGAAGCAACCCGTCTTGGAAGAATGCCCATCGACAGATGAATGGATAAAGATGTGGTACATATATACAGTGGAATATTACTCAGCCATAAAAAAGAATGAAATAATGCCATTTGCAGCAACATGGATGGACCTAGAGATTGTCATGCTGAGTGAAGTAAGTCAGACACAGAAAAGCAAATATCATATGATATCGCTTATATGTGGAAGCTAAAAAAAGTGGTACAAATGAACTTATGTATGAAACAGAAACACCTATTTAAATGGCTGAACCTGAAAGAAAGGGGTGGGGGGAGGGAGAGAAAGGGAGGAAAGGAAAGGAAAGGAAATTGCCAATGTCAAGTGCAGATGAGAGAGCAAAGCACCTGGAACTCTCACACATTGAAGGTGGGAATGCAAAATGCCACTTCGGAAAAGAGTTTGGCGGTTTCTTATAAAGTTAAGCATACGGGACTTCCCTGGCGGTCCGGTGATTAAGACTGCGCTTCCACTGCAGGGGGCACGGGTTCGATCCCTGGTCGGGGAGCTAAGATCCCACATGCCGTGTGGCGCGGCCAGAAAAAAAAAAAAGTTAAAGTTAAACATACACTTAACATATGACCTAGCAATTCTACATCTAGATATATATCCAAGATTAATGAAAATGTGTTCACACAAAAACATGTGCAGGAATGTTTATAGTGGCTTTTATTCACAATATTAAAAAGCTTTAAACAATCTGCTCAACTGGAGAATGGATAAAAAAAGTGCCTGTAGTATTTCCAGGCTAACTGCCACGCTGCTCCATCCACCCTGCTGAGCAATAAAGAGGATGCACACAGCAAGGTGGTGAATTTCAGATGCATTGTTCTAAGTGAAAGAAACGGGACTCCAAAGGCCACAAGCTATAAGATTCCATTTAGGAAACATCCTGGAAAAGGCGACACTATAAGACAGAACACAGATCAGTAGTTGCCAGGGGCTGGGGGTAGGCGCTTGAGGACATACGTGCACAAAGGAACTTTTGGTAGAAATGTCCTATATCTTGATTGTGGTGGTGATTATGCGACTGTATGTGTGTATCAAAATTCACAGAACTGTAACTAAAACAGGTGAATTTTAGTGTCTGTAAAGTGTATATCAATAAACTCAACTTAAGGGGAATAATATACCAAAAAGCACTTTTATGGGATTTCCCTTTTCACTTCCAAGATAATGTTTATGTGCATTGTTCATCAAAACCGCCCACTTCATTTGTAACAGAGTTCTATATTCTTCTTTGCACAACAGGATGAACAAACTGAGAATGAAGGTCTAACAGACAAACTTCAAAGAGCCTGATCATAGCTCCCTCTTCTTAGGTCTGTGCCTCTCCTCAGCAAAGCGTTTTATAAAACCTCAGATGTGCGTGTGCACATTCACTCATGTGCGCGCACACACACACACACCCCACAGGTGATTTGGACCCAACCACCAAGAGTAGTCTTTGCAGCCCCTCTTGCGTACTGCTGTTGGAAATGTAAATACGACAAGTGTTGTGGAAGGCATTTTTGTGTTAAAAGTGCTAAAAATGCTCAAACACATTCACCCTGAAATGTTATCCTAGGGAATCAACTAAGTGTACAGGAAATAATAGTAAAAATAGTAACTTACAAGGTGATACCTTATAAGGGTATCAAAATGCCTAAAAGCACAGATTCAAGCTGAACTGGCTGGTTTGAATGCAACTCCACCACTTCCTAGCTGTGTGACCTTGAGGTAAGTTACTGAACCTCTCTGTGCCACGGTTTCATTATCTGTGAAATGGGGTTAATAATAGCACCTACATCTTAGGGTTGTTAAGGGTTTAAATGAGATGACGTATATGAAGCAATCAGCACAGTTCCTGGCCCACGGTAAGCCTTCTAAAACTGGGCTGAAGGATGTCCTGCAAAATTTGTATATTGAAGTCATAACCTTCAGTATCTCAGAATGTGACTGTATTTGGAGATAGGGGCTTTTAAAGAAGTAGTTAAGGGACTTCCCTGGCGGTCCAGTGGTTAAGATTTTGCCTTCCAATGCAGAGGGTGTGGGTTCCATCCCTGGTCAGGGAGCTAAGATCTCACAGGCCTCGAGGTCAAAAACCAAAACATAAAAAAAAAAAAAAAAAAGAACCAGAAGCAATATTATAACAAATTCAATAAAGACTTTTAAAATGGTCCACATCAAAAGAAAAAAATCTTAGAAAATAAAAATAAGAAAGTAGTTAAGTTAAAGCGAGGTCATTAGGGTGGGCCCTGATCCAGTATGATTGGTGTTCCTATAAGAAGAGGAGATTTGGACACACACAGATACAGAGGGAAGACCGTGGGAAGACACAGGGAGAAGGCGGCCGTCCACAGGCCGAGGAAAGCGTCCTCAGAAGAAACCAACCTGCCAGAACCTTCACCTGGGACTTCTAGCCTCCAGAACTGTGAAGTAATAAATTCCCATTGTGTAAGCCACCCAGTCTATGGTACTTTGTTGCAGTAGCCCTAGCAAACGACTGCAGCCATTAAATCACCAAATAGGGGAACTGGTTAAATGTATTTTGATATGGCCATTCAATGATAAGCTACACAGCCTTTAAAAACAATGGTCTCGGTATATATTTAATGATGTATAATAAAATATCATTAAAGTGAGGGAAACAGGCTATAAAATAGTATGCATAGAATAATACTTTTTTGTTTATGTCTCTGCGTATATATAAATAAATAAAATGTGGGAAGCATGATTATCTTTGAGAGAATCACGTACACGTAGAATTTTTCTTTTTTTTTGCTTATTTGCAGTTTCTAATTTTTCTATAGTGAACAAAGATTGTTTGCACGTTACAAAAAAAAAAAAAGGTAAGTGCTTTTGAAGTCAGTCACCCTGAAGTGCACCAGAGCTGATGTCACTCAACAGGGACCCTCAGACTGAACCAGACGCAGACAGGAGTGGCGAGTCCGAGTGTCGGTGCCTGACTTCAGGGCGAAGGATGTGGACAGGTCCACCTCATTTGAAAAAAAACCAAATCAATCCATTCTGGAGAATTCATTTCTGACCAAAGATTCCAGCACAGACTCAAAACAGGTCTATTCCTTATTCTCTCTTCCACTGCCACCAGCTCCTCCCTCAGCATGTTCCTGTCTTTCTGGAAAGCCCACGGGTTATAAACACGGTGTGCCAGGCTCCAGGGGCCAGGAGCAGCCCGACAGACATTTAGATTTGCCCCCAGGATTAATGACTTCAAGAAGCATTGGCCAGGAACTCTTCAAAGCTAGAAACAGAAGCCCTGGAGCATTAAATATAAATAAATACTTAGTCGATTTGTTTCTTCCTTGCTTTTCAAAGGGCAGTTTACTTCCTGGATTATCATTACAGTAGTCTGCTCTCAGGAAACCAGGATTATTCAAGTGCACAGCTCAGGTGTGGGGCGAAAGAAAAAAACATGTAAAGATCCCCTTGTTTTAGATCCGCTGTGCACTGCGTTTCCTCGTAGCTCGCCTGCATCAGGAAGGGCAGAAGCAGAAGCATTATTGCGCTACGTGTCCCGCCTAAGGCATGTTTTTTTTCTTCTGTAGATCTGTACTTTTCTCCCTTTGAGGTATATTAATTCCATCTGAGGGGGCAAAAAAAAGTCCAGTTTCCCTATGTTAACAAGAAAGCAGTTGTCCCTGTAGCTAAAGTAGAATTCAATTCAACAAATAATTAATGAGCTTCTAGAATGTGCCCCAAACTCCGTTGAGATCAGGGAGAATACCATGATTTAAGCCCTGGTGCCCATTGTCAAAAAGTTTGCAGTCGTTGTGCAAACATGAACATTACAAGGCAGAGGAAATTGTTATCACAACAGCACAGGTGTTCTTTTTTTTTTTTCTCCTTGTTTACTCTTTTATTTATTTTATTGTGGTAAAAGTCACATAATATAAAACATACTATTTTATCCATATTTAACTGTACAGTTCAGTGGCCCTAAGGACATTCCATTGTTGTGCAACTCTCACCATCATCCATCTCCCGAGAAAAATGGTACAGATGAACCTATCTGCAAAGCAGAAATAGAGACACAGAGAACAAATGTATGGACACCAAGGTGGGAGGGGGGATGGGATGGATTGGGAGATTGGGACTGACGTATGTACACCACTATGTATGAAGTCGATGGCTGGTGAGGGCCTACTGTATAGCACAGGGGGGAAAAAAAAGAAGGTACCATCTGTTTGCAGGACATATATTAAATTAACCTTAAAAATGCATTCCAATATACATTAAGTGCAGACAAATACTGTTTGATTCCACTTACACGAGGTACCTAGAAGAGTCAAAGTCAGAGTCAGAAAGTACATTGGTAGATGCCAGGGGCCGGGGGGTTGGGGATGGGGAATTAGTGTTAAAGGGGACAGAGATTCAGCATGGGTTTTTAACTGAAGCCACCAGATGGGCCCCAGGTCCATGACCTGCAGACACTGCTGGCAACATTTGCCTGTGTGCCCGACAGCTCCCGGGAGCAGAGGCCCTCGCGTTCCTCGGATCTTAGAGGGGACCCACAGGTAAGAGACTACAGGAATAAAGGCGGGGTGATGCATCCTGACACCTTCCCTTGCCTCCCACAGCATCTTGCTGGTGAAGTGAAGAATCACAAGCGGGGCTGGTCCCCTTCCGGGAGAGTCCTTCCATGTTCGGATAGAACTCCCAGGCCACCACCTTCCAACAGGCAGTCTCGGAGCTGTGACATCAGGTCTTGCCCTCCTAGCAAAGCACCCATGTTTTTTCTGAAAGACTTTGTGGGGGGGAGCCTTTTAAAGGTGTTCCAGACTCCCCTGGCAGCATCACTGGGGCTGTGAGCGGCCTCGCTGCCTTCCTTGCCCGCTGTTGGCTGAAGGTTTACACACTCCTCTATGTTGGAGGCCTCCCACAAAACGCAGTAGGGTTTAAAACACAACGGGCTCTTGGAAAAACTTGTAACTGGATCTAGGCTGCTGACTATAAGAAACTTGACTGGAGAAATAGAACGGGTCAATGCACTGGCTACTCCAAGACTGAGAAAGTAGAATCCAGTTCTCCTTGGAGACTTGCTTTCTTTTCCTTCATGGATTTCGCCTTCGAAAACACAATTTTCATGTTGTCTCTCTAGGGAAAAACACAAAGGGGCTGCATATTTTGACCTGTGTTAATTCAAACTTCCACGCCAGGCACCACACTTGGACAGCATGCTTTATGCGGTCGCATTTTCTATGGCCCCTCGGTGCAGACCACGAGTTGGTTCATCCATTTGCTTATTCATTCATTCATTCATTCAACATTACTCATCCTGATGGGAGTCATTGTTTTCTCTTTTTCTAGTTCATGCTAATCTTTGCTTTTTCTCAGCTCCTAGTGGACCTACAGTCCATTCAGTGGTCATCTCATTTTGGGGATCCCCTACAAGATTAAGAGCTCCTTGTGAGCAGGGACCAATCTGGTCATCTCTGCCTATTGTGTGGTTGTCAGCCATGGCCTGCAATAGGATGGTAATCTTCTAATTAGAAAGTTCTTCTGCTGTTGACCTGAGAGCCACATTCCTACAACTTCCACCCTCACTGCCAGTTTTGGCCTCAGGAACTGCACAGAGCTCTTCTAGGTTCTCTTCCACGTGACAGCCCTTGAAAGCTGCTTTTATGCACGTAACCTTCCTGGTTCCCCCAGTAAGCTGAAACTCCCCCTTCTAAATCCAGACCCATCTCCCGGGCCCGGGAGACAGCATCATTTAGATCTGGTCCAGACTCCCTATCATCATCACACCCAAAGTCAAGCCCATCAACCTCTTCCACCATATTCTTAATTTTGGTAAAAGGCTTCATCCAGTCACCCTCTGGGGGGAGGCAGTCTCCGCAGCTCTACAGCCATATAGTCCCATTCCCCACATGTCCTCTGCCCCCTCTTCTCCCTACCCGACCACTGCTGCCTTGGCTAAGACCCACCCCCACTCTCCTCTCCACAGTGCACCTGGCTTCCCTCCCTGGCACCATGCATCCCTCTAACCAACCCTCCCACTTGCTCCTTGGGTGATGTTTCTAGAAGACAAATCTGCTCTCATTACTCCCCTCCTCAAAGCCCATCAATGACTCCCTATACCTCTCAGAATAAAGTCCAGAATCCTTAGTTTGGGGGAAAAAATAGGCCTCCAGAACCCAACAACAAAAGTTGAGATTCAGTATCTCAACAGAGTAGAAACATGAAATAAAACTAAAATAGGAAATTATAAAATAGGAAATTATTAGGGAAAAGACTCACAAAAGTCCTGCATTAAATTTGAAAAATATAAGCTTAAGTGGAACAGAATAAGGATAGCTTATTCTGCTTAATAACTATTCCTGAAAAACAGCTACCCTAGAGGTTTCTGACGACTGTAAATTCATCTGTGACAACAGTATGATGTCACCATCCGCAAGAACACTACCACCCCGTCCTGCCCTGTGGGTGACACATCTTAAGTGGAATGCTGGCATCCTGACATTTTCCCAGCAGAGTGTGGCCAGACCGGTGAGAGTCTACAGGCCTGGCCAGTTAGAGAGCTTTCATTTGTTTGAATTCCGTTCAATCCAATTGAAATGTCTTTGGCCATTATGTGCCATGCTTTAAATCACAAAAATACACCATGAAACTTAGGGAGCGTCAAGGTCACACCTGGATTCTAGAATCCCCCTTACCCCGTTCTACTTTTTCCCCATTTTCCACAGCACTTATCTCTTTCTGACATACTATGTAATTTCCTTATTTATCATGTTTATTGGTGACAGTCTTCCTCCTGTTAGCTTATCGCCTCCATGAAGGCAGGGACCTTGATTGGTTTTATTTACTGATGGATCCCAAGTACCTGCAACAGTATCTGGCACATAGTAGGTACTCAATACATAAAGGATAGAGATAACTTATATACATATATGTTATATCTATATAATTTCCATACATATATATATAACTGTATAAATAATAGTCTAGTGGAGACAGACATGGAATTCTGCCCACCAATTATACTGTCTCTCCCTTTCAGCAACACTGTGCCTTCTATGTTTTCACCCAAGTTGCTAGTTAAGGTGTTGGAAAGTGCAGGGCTATATGTATATTGATGTATGTGCTCCATGAAATATGTACACGTCTGTTCATGGTCACAAGTTTGGAAGTAGCAAAAGATTATATGCATCTTGGGCTTCCCTGGTGGCGCAGTGGTTGAGAATCCGCCTGCCAGTGCAAGGGACACGGGTTTGATCCCTGGTCCGGGAAGATCCCGCATGCCGCGGAGCAGCTAAGCCCGTGCACCACAACTACTGAGCCTGCGCTCTAGAGCCCACGTGCCACAACTTCTGAAGCCCGCACGCCTAGAGCCCGTGCTCTGCAACAAGAGAAGCCACCACGATGAGAAGCCCGCGCACCGCAACGAAGAGTAACCCCCGCTCGCGACAACCAGAGAAAAGCCCGTGCGCAGCAACAAAGACCCAACGCAGCCAGAAACAATAAATAAATAAAATAAAATAATAAAATAAATAAATTTATTTAAGAAAAGATTACATGCATCTGTCAATCGATATCGGTTCATATAATAGACTCTCATGCAGTCATGTTTTAAAAAGAATGAGACAGATGTATAGGTACTGATTTCACATCATCTCCAAGATGTATCATTAGATTAAAAAATGAATTTTCCTCTTTTTATGGATGATTAAATCCCATCTTTTGCAACAACATGGATGGACCTTGAGGGCATTATGCTAAGTGAAATAAGTCAGACAGAGAAAGACAAATACTGTATGATCTCACTTATGTGTGGTATCTAAAAAAGCCAAACTCATAGAAACAGAGAGTAGAGTGTTGGTTACCAGGGACTGAGGTGGGAGAAACGGGGAGACGTTATCAAAGGGTACAAACTTCCAGTTATAAGTTGAGTAAGTTCTGGAGATCTAATCATGGCACGGTGACTCTAGTTAACAATACTGCGTTATATACTTTAAGGTTGCTAAGAGAGTAGATCTTAAATATTCTCACACTCATGCACGCACACACACACACACACACACAAAGCTAATAATGTGAGATGATGGAGGTGTTACTTAACTGTGTTGTGATAATCATTTCACAATATACGTCTATCAGATCATCACGCTGTATATCTCAGATTTACACAATGTTATATGTCAATTATAGCTCAGTAAAGTTGGGGGAGGAATGGAAAGTGCATATAGCATTTATCATGCTCATGCTTCCCTGTTTTTTAAAAAATCTCAAGGCATTTCTACATCAGTCTTGACCCTGCTTTAACTTTTTGCTTTTTTTTTGGCCACACCTTGCAACTTTCGAGATCTTAGTTCCCTAGTCAGGGATTGAACCCGGGTCCCAGCAGTGAAAGCACTGAGTCCTAACCACCGGACCACCAGGAAATTCTCAACTTTTTGCCTTGGTTTTGGTGGTTGCATTAATAGTTATCTAATGGGTTTGTCTAGCAATAATTGAACAACCAAACATTAATTGAGCATCACAATATGCCAAGCAGGTGCTAGAACCTTTAAATACATTGTTCCCTTAAATCTTAGGACATAGTGGTCACTATTCCTATTTCACCGTTGGAGAAATTGAGACTTGATGACTTGCCCAGGATCACACAACTCCTGGATTTTCCTGGACCTTACCCTCCATCCCAGTCCCTCTGACAAGGGCAGAGTTTGCCCATGCATTTCTCTGCATCTCCTCTTGGTATACAGATCATGGCCTGCAAGGCGCTCTGGCTTCCTGGCTTAGAGGAGCCTGGCCCGCTCACCCGCCGCCCCCTCCTCGTCCCCTGCAGAGGTGTGGAATGATGAGGTATTGTCACAGGCCTGTCACAAAGCAGGAGCCGGCAGCTCTGTCTCTCACCTGCCCAGGAAACAGAACCTTGCAGACATGCAGTCTGACTGCCCAGGCAGGAAAACTGTCACCAGCCCCTCAACGGTGCAGATGGTCCCGGTGCATGCATCCCACTAGCTTCCCACCCTCAGCTGGGTTTCCTCTCCGACTTCAGGGCTGCAGGGAGGAGAGAAGCCGCATCCCATCAGGCAGGGCAGCCTCAATATCAAGGCAAGCTCTGTTATGTCTAAGGCAGAAGGCCGGAATTTAGTTAATTTTATCATTTAGGTGATTCAACTGTTTTAATGAAGAGAGGGGACCTTGGGGCTGGTGGCGTCACAGATAAGGAGTGTGGACAGCGTCCGCAGATGGGTGACCTTGTTCCACTTGTAACTGCTTTCCTTCCCCTCTGTCCTTCCCACCCCCTCCCTTGATTTCATTTTCTAGTCCAAGGTTTTAGCACCAGCAGGGGAAGGAATAATTAGCACAGCCAAGCCTTGGGAAAACGCGGCTTCAGGGCAATCCACATGTGCTCAGCTGGCTCTGTGGCCTTCAAGCAGCCAGGCCCTGCGTCCCTAGGAGGGAGAAGGCAGCCGGCCTGGCTCCCCCAGGGGTGGGGCACAGGATAAGGCCGTCTGCGGGGAGGTACTAACCCAGGTGGCTCAGGAAGTGAGGAGTTGCGGCTAATTCTCAGCTGTGCTAATTCAATCCCACTCGACACACGTTTATTGAGGGCCTGTCACGGACCAAATTCTCTGCTAGAATCTGGGATTTGAAGAGGAGTGACATGTCCCCGCCAGCCACAAAAGAGCCAACACGTGGTTGTTTGGGTTGACAGAGAGCAATGGGGGCCCTGCCTGAGAATCAAGGGAATTGTTTTTCCTCTTTTTTTCTTTTTTTTTTACATTGAAGTATAGTTGATTTACAACGTTGTGTTAGTTTCACGTGTACAGTAAAATGATTCAGCTATTATATATGTATGTATATATATACATATATATTCTTTTTCAGATTTGTTTCCTTTATAGGTTATTACAAGATATTGAGTATAGTTCCCAGAAGGGAATTACTAGAATAGACAAAGAGCAAGAAATGATCCCAAGAGCCCAAATTGGAGGGACCACGTGGCCCTGGGAAGCCCAAGTTTTGCCCAGATAATGGGAAAGAGCTATGCCAGGCAAGGACGTGGTCCAAGGAAGTTCTGTAATGTAAATATTCTATTGCACTCCCCCCTTCAGGACTTCTCATCTGATAGATCCTAATTTGTGGTTTGATAATAATGTTTTCCTGAGATAAGTGTCATGTGACACTGTGTGTGTGTGGTGTGTGTTGTTAATATACTTGAAAACCTATTGCCTCTAACCGGTTCTGTCTCTGACTTACACCCTGAGAAGTTTATTCGCCACACGCTTCAGTTAATTCTATCCATCTCATGGGAAACTCTCTGTGTAAAGTTTTAAGGGTTCTGTACCCAACATATTTAAAACATGAGATGACTTCATTGGCTTATGAAGGAGATTGTGATGTACTCTAAACGTCTTTTTCCAAAAACAATCATATCCCATGTGTAATAATTTTTCAAGTCATCATGAGGTAAATCCCTGGAAATTTTCAAAAAAGGGAGTTTCATTTATTTGGCATTATTGGTTCACAATCTGTTGCACACAGGTGCCTGCACAAAAACTTTGTTTTAGCTAAAATATGCCTTATAACACGGTGTGCTGCCTCTTCCCTACTTGAACATTACCTCGATGACTCAGGGTATTATTAATTACGCAATTATTGTACAACATAATGCCTCCAAGTGCTATGGAAGTGCACTGAGCTATTTTCCTTTACATCGACACTGATTTTATTATTTTTTAATCTTACGCTTATGTTTGAATAATTTTTTCCCTCTTTCCCTCAGTGTTAGGCTGTAACTTTTAAAAATTGCTTTTTTGCTGGTGGGGGGAGGGGAGGGATAAATTGGGAGATTGGGACTGACATATACAACTACTATATATAAAACAGATAACTAATAAGGACCTACTGTACAGCACAGGGAGCTCTACTCAATACTCTGTAATGACCTATATGGAGAAAGAATCTAAAAAAAGAGTGGATATATGTATATGTATAACTGATTCACTTTGCTGTACAACAGAAAGTAACACAACATTGTAAATCAACTATACGCCAATAAAAATTAATTTTAAGAAATAAATACATAAATAAAATTGCTTTTAGCATTCCAGTTTATAGCACTTAATTTGTTGCTGTTATTGATAATAACAAATAATCCTAATATTAATAGCTATTTATCAGGCAGGTATATATACCTGGCACTGCGCTAAGTACTTCAGGATTAAATGAAGACATTATTTCCCCACGAAGCAGAAACTGTCATTATTCTCCATTTACAGATTTGGACACAGAGCCTTAGAGAGAAATTAACTTGCCTTTCTTCACACAGCTGGAGGCAAGAGGGGGGATAATGCTGTGTGAATTCAGAGCTCATGCTGTTCACCACTCTGCTGTACTGACCCCTGCTGTGGCCTGGTCTACCAGACAATTACAGTCAGTTACAAATGTTTCTAAACTAAGAGTTCCTAGGCTCCAAGTGAGGACCTATGAAGCTCTTCGATTTGTGAAGTCCCTGAGCGTTAGTGGATGTCTTTTCTTTGCTGAATTCTCTGTCCTCAACATAGTTGAAATAGCTAAGATTGCTGAAAAGGTAAAGCTGGCTAGCTAAGGTGGTTTTTTTTTTTTCTCCCTGGAATAATATTTGCTTTTACACAGCATCAAACCTAGAATTTGTTCAGAAACAAACATACTTATAAGTGAGCACCTTATTTATCTTTACAACATCTCTGTGATAAGCTCTTGTTAGTAGACATTATTGTGACAGCTTTACAACTTTTTTTTAATATTTATTTATTTATTTAGTTGCATCAGGTCTTAGTTGTGGCAGGCAGTTTCCTTAGTTGAGGCTCACCAGCTCCTTAGTTGCAGCATATGGGCTCCTTAGTTGTGGCATGTGAACTCTTAGTTGCAGCATGCATGTGGGATCTAGTTCCCTGACCAGGGATCGAAACTTGGCCCCCTGCATTGGGAGCACGGAATCTCAACCACTGAGCCACGTGGGAAGTCCCGCTTTACAACTTTTTAAATAAAGTTAGTGACACCAAATACCAAAACAAGAATCCTGTGCGCTCATACTAACCTCAACATTTCCTTGACTCATTTTCCCAAACTGTAGGACTCTCGGCCCTCAGAAGCCCAAGATCTGCTCACCATTAGGCAAAATTTGCTCTCCTTTTCTGTTCTTTTTCACTTTTTTCCATTGTCTCCACGGTGCTTGCTGACAATGCATGAAGCTCCATGCCAGGCACCAAAGGCACGTTCTTCCCTCCATCCCTTCGTGAATGCAGCTGCTGTAGAGTCAGAAGCCAATGCAAACATGGCACAGGAGATGGTTTTATATCTTCACCTTCTCAGCACATGGCTACTGCATCCTTCCAGATGCTCAAGCCAAGCTCTCAAAGTCATTCCTGACTTCTCTGGTGGCGCAGTGGTTAAGAATCCACCTGCCAATGCAGGGGACACGGGTTCGAGCCCTGGTCCGGGAAGATCCCACATGTTGTGGAGCAACTAAGCCCGTGCGCCACAACTACTTAGCCTGTGCTCTAGAGCCCACAAGCCACAACTACTGAAGCCTGCATGCTGCAACTACTGAAGCCCGTGCGCCTAGAGCCCGTGCTCTGCAACAAGAGAAGCCACCGCAATGAGAAGCCACCGCAATGAGAAGCCCACGCACCGCAATGAGAGTAGCCCCCACTCGCCGCAACTAGAGAAAGCCCGTGCACAGCAATGAAGACCCAATGCAGCCAAGATTTAATTAATTAATTAATTAATTTCAAAAAAAAAAAACAGACCCAGAGTCTCATCCCTTCTTACCATGTCCATGGTAACGCCTGGTCCAAACCATCATCACCCTCCTACATTATGACAATGGCCTCCCCGGGGGCTCCCCTCCTCCTTCCCAGGCCTCCTCATTCTATTCTCCAACAATAATCAGAGCAATTCTTTTAAACTTTTAGACCATGTCACTCTTCTGCTCCAAATATTCCCACGGCCCCCAGCTCATGCAGAGAAGAGCCAAAGGCCATGGGAAGGCCTGTACCTCCCTTACCTTTCACTTCCACTCCCAGTCTGGCTCCAGCCACACGGGCTGCCACCCACTGATGGCAGCTGTGTATATATCTTTTGGGAGTTCAGGTTTTGGGGGGTTTTTGGGGGGTTGTTTTTAATCTCAAGTTTTGACCAGTAAATGAACAGAGGGTTACAGCGAAGGGCCGCCCAGCAGTCCTCACAGGCCTTGGCAAGTGCTTGACTACCCTCACGTACCCAGCAGGGGGGCCGGGGTACTAGAGGGTCCCCTCCAGCAAGCAGGCGAGCCCGCCCCTCCCCTGCAGGCCACAGCAAACATTGGTGGCGACAGGAAGGACACACTTTTTTTTTCAATTTGCTGGAGGTGGCAGAATGCCCAGGACCAGCCCAGCACCGGCATTCCAGGGAGAAATTCCAGACTGAAGAGACACCTAGAGAAAAAATGGGGCATGGAAATCCTACGGCTCGAAGGAGACTGGAAACAGGGGAGGTTAGCAAGAGGGCTTTGTGGAGGGGGGGTTCAGGCCAAAACGAAGCCAAGTCAGAAACAGAGAGCTGGGCATTCTTCACAGGCCAGCCCCACCAGGGGTCGACAGCTGGGTGCCCGGGCAGCTTTCGGCCCGCCAAGGCCAAGTTCCTTCTCAGTGTCCGGGAAAGGAAGGCCCAGTCAGCCGGCAGCCCGGGGCTCCTCTGGGCTCGTGTCTGAACGACATCACACAGCACGGGCACACAGTACGTGCTCCACGGCGCCTGCTTGTGGGAAGCGTGAATTGCAGCTGGCTCTGCTTCCTGCCTCTCTGCCCAACGCCCTACTTGGGCTTAGGAACCCAGAGGCCCCCCTCTTCTGTGTTCTCAAGGCCCACTCCTCAGGCGACGCAAACGACCACTTCCCCTTCTCGCCTTCCCGTCCTTTTGGGGAGGACCAAGGGGCTCTGCGCGCAGAAACCCTGTCTCCTAGAGTGAGGAGAATTCCTGGAACGGGCAGGGACCTCGCCTGAACCAGAGAAAGGAGAGCTCTAGGCGGAGGCAGAGGGGAGCAAAAGTAGATCAAAGAGGGCCTGGATGGGGTCGGGGAAGGGAGTGCTGGCAGGGAGACAAATGAGGCTGCCCAAGGGGTCAGCCGAGGGACAGGCTGCCTACAGACTAAGGCAGTGACAGCGCAGGAGCACCTCGAGGAGACCGGTCATTGCAGAGACAATAGATAGAAAAGATAAGGGAAGGTGTAAATTAATGGAGAAGAGGACTGGCCAGAGATAAGGGTATCTCCCTGTAATTAAAACCGTACAGGCTTGCCATCTCCAAGGTTGGGGGGTGCGTCCCAGACTGTCCTGTGTCTGCGCCAGGGTGGGAGAAGGCCTGGGGAGCGCAGAAGTCGGGCCAGTTAATGATTAGCTCCCAGCTGAAGGTTTCGAGGCTGATGCGTCCTCATCCCCGGGCAGGGGGAGAGCGGGAGGCTGAGTGACCTGAGATGCCGGGGTGGGGGTGACCCAGCTCGGCAAGAGCCAGTGGGAATCCCGGGCTTTGACAGGGATCCTCGCTTCTGAGGCTGGCCAGGATAGGCCCTTTTCCGATTTTTTTGGCTTTTGTTGTGGTGGTGGTGGTTTTTAATTTTGGCTTCACAATTCTAAGCTCTGTCTCAAATACTGATTGAATTTAAACTTGATCTTACCAGTTCCACACCCAAAAAGGGTGCTGGGTGGCAATTTTGGGGAAGATTCGTCTGCCTACACTCAGAGCTAATTAAATAGTAGAATGGGAAAGGCAATAAATTCTAGAGTCAGGCTGTCTGGGGTCGCATCCTACCTTATCCATGTGCTACCTCAAGACTTAGGACAAGATCCTTGACTTCTCGTAGAGTGCGGTGTGTTCCTGACGGATGCTAGCTGTTGTCGTCGTTGCCGTCGTCATCATTTTCATCATTACCATCTTTCCCCCACAACCTGGGAGCGGTGCCCTGACATAAGCGCAGACCTCTTTTCAAAACCCCCATTGCCTGGCTAAGTGGTACAGAACCCTCCAATCCCTCAGCACAGGGACGTGTGGACCTATCCTAGGGCGGCCAATACAAGGAAATGAGCATCTCAGCTGCAAGCTGTGAGGGCTGGGGGAGGTCATTACAGCCCGCCGTGTGTCTTTCATCCTTCTCCCTCTCCCCTCACTCCCAGTCCTGCACAAATCCTGTCTAGTCTACCTCCCAAATAAACGTCGACTCCATCCACTTCTCTCCAGCTCCACTGCTGCCCCCTCCAGTCAAAACCACCCCGCATGCCCCACCTGAACTGCTGCAACAGCCCTCTGACTGTCCCCCTACCTCGACTCCTACCTGCACCTCCTAATCCATTTTACACGAAACATGGGCAGTGAGATTTACAAGGCGGGGCTACAGGCACTATGTCCCTGTCCCGCTTAAACTCTCCCCACCCCCTACTCCTGATGGCATTCCATGTACTTCAGATAAAGTCTCAAGATCTCAGCAGCCTTAAAAGACCCTGCAGGGGACTTCCCTTGTGGTCCAGTGGTTGGGACTTCACCTTCCAATGCAGGGGGTGCGGGTTCGATCCCTGGTCGGTCGTGGAGCTAGGATCCCCCATGCCTCGCGGCCAAAAGGCCAAAACATAAAACAGAAGTAACATTGTAACAAGTTCAATAAAAGACTTTGGAAATGGTCCACATAAAAAAAAAAAATCTTAAAAAAAAAAAAAAGACTCTGCAGGACTGGCTCGCCCACCTGTGTAGTCTCATCCAGAGACAGGCTCTTCCTGCTTGCCCACGTCACTCCAGCATCACTGGCTTCCTTTCAGTTCTTCAAACACCCCTTCCTCCTCTTCAAAGGCCAGCTCCTTCTCAAGTCTCAAAGTCAATTGCTTCATAGACGCCTTGCCTGGCCACCCTTTCTAAATACCTCCCCATCCACCCCCCACTCCATTACTCTCTGTCCTAGCATCATGTTCATTTTCTCTATCGTGTTTATTTCTGTAATTGGATATTTACTTGCTTGTTCATTTTCTTTTCTTTTTTGTCTCTGTTACCGTGCTGCACCAACGTGAAAGAAGAGGACCTGCATGAACAAGGAAGAGCTGAGGAGAATAAATAATTAGATTGAAAAAAAATAATAATTAGATCGTTGGTATTAGTGAACTTTAAGATAGGTCATTAGAAACTATCAACACAGAACAGAGAGAAAACAAGACTTAATAACATGAACAAAGCTTCAATGACCTGTTGAACAATATCAAGTGATCTAACACAGGTAATTGGAGCCCCAGCTGTAGAACAGAGATCAGGAGAGAAAAAAAATTTTGAATACGGAATGGCCAAAAATTTCCTAAGTTTGATGAAAAAGTCACCCTACATATTCAAGAATCTCTACAAACCTCAACCAAGATAAAAATGGAAAATCACACCCAGGCACATCATAATCAACTTTCTATCACAGGAACATAACAGCATGCTCTGGAGCCCCATTTTTTTCTCTTAGAAGGTTCTAAATTTCATATTAACCCAACCATATGTGACTTCCCTCAGCAGTTTTGTAACAGCTTCAAACCTTCCCAACTTAAATCCAGGCTATCTCCCTTCAGTCTCTAACATGAATTGAATAGTACGCTCAGTCTCTGACAGTTAAATCTCTATTTTAAATTTTTATTTACTTTTTGAATTGATAATACCTGAACATGTTGAAAAATCTAACAATTCTGTATTAGGGTTCAATCAGAAAAGCAGAACCATTAGGAAATACACACACACACACTAAAGGATTTGTTATGCGCAATTGCAGGAGCTAGTTAAGTAGTCTCCGTAGGACTGTTGTCTGTCTTCATATCTGATGCTAGTGTCTGAGGTCCACAGGAAGATGGATGTAAAGTAGGGGACAGCAAAGACAGGCAGGAACCCACAAGTATGTGCTAGAACCCACGAGGATGGACTGAAACGTGTCAGTTCTCGTTGCCTCTGATGTTGGTGTCTTGCAGGAGAATCTGGTGCCCTCATCACACAGCTAAACACAGGATTCAGATTGATTCAGAAGTCAGGAAAGCTGAAAAAGGATCCAAGGGAAGTTGATTCATCGTGGGTCCAGCTGCTGCCCACCACCAACAAGGGCTGCCAGCAGAGAAGAGACAATATATTGAGCTACAGAACAGCTTCTGCTTCACTTCCACCCTCCAAAGCTCACACAGTCATCTCTTTGGGGACCTACTCTAATTGGAACAGACAGGAAAAGGAATTCTGGGAAATGTAGTTCTGCCTAGCCAAGCTGACCCACTACAAAGCTGTCAACCATACAAAAAGTTCACACTGAAAAATGGCCCTTACACCCTAGTCTTTCCATTTCCCCCACCCAAACAACTGGTTATCGGTATCAGTCTCTTGTGTTTTCTTTCTGAATTATCCTGTGCACATACGAATATGAACAAATATCTAGCACATGGTTTATTTTACACAAAAGGTCACATACTATACCCATTGATCAACATCTTACTTTTTTATTTATTTTTTTAATAAATTTATTTATTTATTTGTTTGTTTTTTTATTTCTGGCTGTGTTGGGTCTTCATTGTTGCGCGCAGGCTTTCTCTAGTTGCTGCGAGCAGGGGCTACTCTTCGTTGTGGTGTGTGGGCTTCTCATTGTCGTGGCCTCTCCTGTTGCGGAACATGGGTTCCAGGAGCGTGGGCTTCAGTAGTTGTGGCACATGGGCTCAGTAGTTGTGGCTTGCAGGCTCTAAAGTACAGGCTCAGTAGCTGTGCACATGGGCTCAGCCACTCTGTGGCATGTGGGATCTTCCCGGGCCAGGGCTCGAACCCGTGTCCCCTGCACTGGCAGGCAGATTCTTATTCCACTGCACCACCAGGGAAGCCCCTTGCTTTTTTATTTTTAACCAAACAATATATCTTGGAAATTTTTTCATATCAATATATGAAGATTTGCCCTTTTTTTCTTTAACAGTTGCATACTATTCTACTGTGTAGATGTACCATTATCTGTTTAACTAACCCTTATTGATGGACATCTAGATTTTTTTTTTTTTTTGGCCATGCCACACGGCTTGTGGGATCTTAGTTCCCCCACCAGGGACTGAACCCAGGCCTTTAGCAGTGAACATGCCAAGTCCTAACCACTGGACCACCAGGGAAGCCCCTAGATTATTTTGAAATTTCGCTATTTTAAATCCTACAAAGAATAGCCTTGCACACACATGAATATCCTTATAATTAATGCTCTTTGTCAATCTGGTGTAGTATCAGCCAAAACTGAGGCCAGGATTGGAGACTAATAGTGCCAATCAGTGCACATGGGCAGCAGTTGTAGTGAAGTTCTTTTCAGATCCCCAATCCATTTTAATGTCCACCATTTATAAATTCCTTTTTTTTTTTTTTTTTTGCGGTACACGGGCCTCTCACTGTTGTGTCCTCTCCCGTTGCGGAGCACAGGCTCCGGACGCGCAGGCTCAGCGGCCATGGCCCACGGGCCCAGCCGCTCCATGGCATGTGGGATCTTCCTGGACCAGGGCACGAACCCGTGTCCCCTGCATCGGCAGGTGGACTCTCAGCCACTGCGCCACCAGGGAAGCCCATTTATAAATTCTTTTTACACCTGTCTTACATCTGTGCCATTTTCTGTCCCTGTCCTAGGTCATGGGCTGCATCTGAGACTGTCGTGTGAAGCTTGGTAAAGTAAGCTAACCAGCAATTTAATATTTACGGGATAACTTTCTAAAATGATCATCAGTAAAAATGTTCTTAATATAGATGTAATCTTCAAAAACAAGGTAACGTGGAAATCCATTGACACGTAAAACAAGTGGTTGACAAAGCTGAAAAGTCATTCACTGTTCTGCCATATTAATGTTACCTTTTCCAACAGCAGACCTTGCAAATATCAGATGGAAGAGAAGCTGTTTGAGCAAAGAAATGTGAGACCCACAGAGAAAGACTGATTGGCCAGTTTCTTTTCCTAAGAACATTTTCATTGATTTTGCCATTATTGAGTGTTTGCTTAAAGGTCCTTTCACCCTTCATTCCAAAGGGTTTTATAAATATCACCTTCACTTCATTCATGTTTTAAAGATCTGACCCTCTCTAGGGAGGAAATAGTTTTCTTTCAGGAGTCATTTGTTTCGAAGTATAAGCATAGAATGTCTTGACTCATAGCATAATGGGGGCAGGGGAATGAATAAGGCACATACACAAAAGAAGAAAACACAGAGTCACTTGCAATAGCACATCCCAAAGTAGTTTGTTGTGTGGTCCTAAGAAAAGCCCTCAAAGAGTAGCGAGAGATCTGAGGTGGGTGACCTCACTGTCCCAGAACATTCCACCCCCCCTCCTTGAAATTTTTATGGTCCTCCAGGTTCCTTCTGTCTCCAACAGCCTGAGGTTCAAGAAGGCATTTACTGGAGCATGTGTCCAGATGCCAGAGAGTCAAGATTTTGAGCCAGAAGAAAGAGCAGTGTCAAGAAATAGAGTGGCAGCACTATTTACAATAGCCCAGGCATGGAAGCAACCTAAGTGTTCTTCAAGAGATGAATGGATAAAGAAGATATGGTGTACATATACAATGGAATATTACTCAGCCATGAAAAGGAAAAAAATAATGCCATTTGCAAGAACGTGGATGGACCTAGAGATTGTCATACTGAGTGAAGTAAGTCAGACACAGAAAGACAAATATCATATGATATTGCTTATTTGTGGAATCTAAATA
Organism: Delphinapterus leucas; assembly: GCF_059928025.1. Classification (NCBI taxonomy): domain Eukaryota; kingdom Metazoa; phylum Chordata; class Mammalia; order Artiodactyla; family Monodontidae; genus Delphinapterus; species Delphinapterus leucas. The sequence continues at coordinate 38,634,292 of NC_143142.1, read as the reverse complement.
AAGGGTACGAATGAACTTATCTACAAAACAGAAGTAGAGTCACGAATGTAGAAAACAAACCTATGGTTACCAGGGAAGAAGTGGTGGGAGGGATAAATTGGGAGATTGGGACTGACATGTACACACTGCTATATATAAAATAGACAACTAATAAGAACCTGCTGTAAGCACAGGGAACTCTACTCAATACTCTGTAATGGCCTATATGGGAAAAGAATTTTTTAAAAAAAGAGTGGATATATGTATATGTATAACTGATTCACTTTGCTGTACACCCAAAACTAATACAACATTGTAAATCAACTATACTCCAAAAAAAAAAAAAAGACACACACACAAGAAATAGAGTGAAGTCCCTTTAGGACAGAACAAAATACAGAAGTGTGAAAATAGGAAGAACTGGGTTGGGGTCAGGTCGGAGAGACCCTGAAATGCCAGATTTGTAAGAAGAAAGTGAAGGTATTCCACATAAGCGTAGGCTCCAAAGAGAGGCTTAATAGGAAAATACCTGATTAGGGGCCTTGGGAAGGGACTAATACTCATAACTGTTTTATAAATGGATACACTCGAGTCTGGATGAGGAATATTAGAATCAGAATTTGAGAGTGGCTGATTTCCAGGTCTGTGCTTAAGCCATCTAGTAAGCTAGGCTACTTACAGAGCTCAAAAGATTTACAAACACATTAGGGAGGCTCAGCAGAGCCAAAAGCCGGCAGTGGTCCCCAGCCCCGGGCTCGGGCTCCTTCACGGAAAGGCTGCAGCAAGACGGAACCACTGGCCCCTGGCCACGTCATGAATCAACTCGAGTAAGAATGCTTCATGAGCCGAGTCCAAAGTAGCTCCCATCGGGGCCCGTGGACCAGGTCCTAATTAATAGGCTCTTGTCCCGCAAGGATGAGAACAGTAAAGGGGAGACAGCGATCACATGGAGGAGGGGTTAACAAAGAAAGCAGAAGGGAAAGTTATGATGGGAAGATGGATGCAGGGCTAAAGTTAGCTGGCGAAGCAATAACTCAGACTTTATTTATTTGTTCAAGTCAGATGTGAGCAACTACATAAATTTGGTTCCTGGTTTTGAAATTCAGTCTACAGAGTAGAATATGAGAAAACAACCATGTTGAGGGATTCAAAAATATAGACAAATCTCCATCTTTTAATATTTTATGAGCGCCAAAATATTGATTGCTGCACTCTTAGTGCGGTGACTGGGAGAATTCTCACAATGGCCGTGAGTTATAACTATTATTCTTTATCAAAGTTATATAAATGTAGGCTGATCACCTTTAAAGTCTCAAAAGCCAAATATAAATAAAGCACAGAAAATAAATTCAACTGAAAAAAGTTCTGACATAACTCTTCTACATGTTATATGGAGTCCTAGGAAGAATCATTGCAATAATTATTGAAAGTAATATTAAAGGTAACAAAAGAGATGTTTGGTCTTCAATGTAAATTCAAGTGTCTAAAATAACAGATCAAAGGGAAAGTGTATCTGCAATTTCTAACAGCAAAAAATAAGTTAGTTTGTAAATACTGTATATTCTTCAATGAAGTAAGGAAGAGGATCAACAGTAAAATGCTGGATATTCTTATCAACCAGGTCACCTTTAAAGATAAATTTTCAGGATAGCAAAAATGAGCAACGATTAAACTCTCCACCTACAACTAATCCGTTTGTTGTTATACTAGAGCCAGTTCTTTTCTTTGTAGAGTTTGTGAATCAAAATGTAACAAATAATTAAATGTCAGTATTGGAAAGAATATCAAATGTTATTTCACATCTGCCACTATGTGTTTCTTCTCTGACAGGCTGGGCGACACCAGATGGATGGAGAAGTGAGTAGTCATGCCTGACAACACGGCTTCTGCGTCCCTGGAACTCTTCGATTTTTAATGCACAAGCCTTCTTGGAAGTCTTTTCTTCTTCTCTTCACTTTCCGAGGATGCAGGACCTCAGAGAGGGCTCGGGGTTGGTGTCTAAGGCGCTGGAAAATTAGAAGAGAGGATGCCAAGAGCACAGAAGATGACTGACTAATTGAGAATAATCAGGAACAAGACTTCAGAAAGTTTGGAATGTACCATCTGTTTTTACATTTGATGTGTTTTCCTGTTGCTTATCTTTTATCATAAATGTTAGCACACTCCACCCTGATAATGCCCTTGGGCACCAGAGAAATTTATAATAAGGGAAGTTAGTCTTCAGAGACAGCCGTACAGTCAGTACAGACAGTTATACAGACTTCTAGTGGCAATCTTCTGTGCTCTTAAAATGTGTAGCTTTCTGGAACCTGTAACACCTCTTGTAATAGAAACAGTGTTACAAATAGACTTTAGGTCCCAGCACTAGCTCATAAAACCTATTTAATAAAGTTCCTAAATATCGTGTATGAATTTGCAATGAAAAATATGTAATATTAGAAATGACTTCTTGGCAAATTATGATGTTTTAACTATGGGTTACAGTTGAAGTAAAATTACAAAGGCTGGGAAATTAACTTGTTAAAGTGTTTTCAAGGCCAAAGGTGTTTGGAATTCCATCTTAGAATGTGGAACTTGGGAGAAAGTTACACACACACACACACACACACACATTCCATATGGTGCAGCAGAACCTGCCCACTCAGGGAATGCTTCTTGTTCTGGGGGATTCCAGGGGGAGAAAAAGCTGGTGGTTCTCATGTGTAGGATGTATCCACATCAGGGGTTTTTAATTTAGGAAAAAGCCTATTTCATTTCTTAAATGATAGAGTAAATTTTCAGTCAATTCCTACCTTCCCTACATATGCTCCTAAATTTTATATTATTGCCATACCAGCCAGGCTGACCCCTCTGAGAGCTGGGTCCTCCTCCCAGCTCAGCTCCTTGCCAGTTGTGTGGCTTTGGATGGGCACCCTCAATTCCCAGGGCCTAATTTACTCAAATTAAAAATGAGGACAGTAACATCTGATATGGGATCCTCACAGAGCTGTGGTCAGCATAAAATGAAATAATAATACTGCCTTCTTTTTGTGTAATACTTTGGCTTTTTTAATGTGTTCACACATTTTACTAGCTTGCCAACTCTGGAGGAAAACTAACTCTTTAAACTTTAACATCCCCCAAGAGGCCAAAACAGAAAAAATTATGTAAGTCCCAGGGCACTTGGCAATTCACACAGCCAACCTCCACACCTCTGCCAGCTCCCACCCTCTGTTGCTCTAATACCAGCTGGTACCAGGAAAAACCCTCTTTTTTGCTTTTTCTTCACTCCTAGGGAAAATTCACAAAGGACCCTAAAGTTTTGATAGTGGAGAGAGTTAAGGAGGATATTATCCTCACTCAAACTCTTTTACAGATAAGCTTCCCTACATCTCTGGCAACACCCACAGGATCTAACCCAGTTAGACCCATTCAAGTAGTACAAGACCTGTTTAATGGGTCCCTATCAAATCAAAAAGCCTCTCTCCCTTCACTCGGAGACAACATGCAAGGCTGCCCTAATGCTCATCATATTTTAATGTCTTGCCTGACTTTCTCTGTGGTCGCTCTTGACTCACACCCCGACGGAGACACACCAACCACACAGAGGAGCCATGACTCAAAACAGCGGTCAATGAGACCCAACTCAACAGTGTGGCCACTTAGTTAATCATAAATCATCTTTATTCTCTCCTACTCCTTGAGACCAGAGTTTGCCCTTCCCAAAGCAAGTCCACATCCTCCCTTTGAGTAATGGGTTTGACCACCCCAACTCAAACACAAGCCTGCCCCATGCACAAACTTATCAGGGCTGCTTGGAATGAAGGAGGGAAGGAGCAGAGGGAAAGAACAATAGCGCCCTGACTGGTGGGGCAGCATTATCGGCCTGCCATCGGAACAGGGCCGGCACCTGTTTTCCTTTCTGTTGAGCGTACAAGCTGGTTCCAGTGTACAGTGCCAGGTGGTGTCAAAGGCTGCTGCTGGGCCCCTCTGTTTATGAGGGCTGTTGACACAAGGTGGAGTCCATGGGATGTAGGCTGATTCCCGCCCTATTTTGCTGATAGCCGTAAATGAGGGAAGCACTATGGGTGGGCCCCTTTGCCCAGAGCTTGGGAGTTACATGTTTTTGGAGATGAGGTTTTGTGCATCATGGGAAGATCTGTGCCTTACCCTCCAGTGGAATGACATGCACGGTCAGTGGAGAGAGCACATTACAAAGAAAAGGTGTTTTAGTGAAACATCACATACAACTGGTACCAAAGAAGAAAGGAAGTAAGAACTTAAAGAACTGCTACACAACCTGAGGCTTATGGCTTTCAGCCAAACCCCCAGCTCATCATGAGACCTACCAGACAAGGGAAGGGCCTGATACCCACCCTAGACTTTAGGTCAAAGGCAAGGATATGCCTTGGAATAACCCCCAGTTCCTGTAGTAATTCACATGACCCGTGGATTTGTGAGGGATTCCCCTGGAAGCTACTTGGATTTTTCTGCTTATAGTCTTTCTGGGAGAAACACATACTCCAGTTCAGTTAAACATGCCTCACAGATCGCCTCACCCGATTCAAGGCCCTTTGGCATATATTTCAGCAACTAACTTTATTCTTAACCTAAACTTCTTTTTCCTACCTCAGTTTCCCATTCTCTTATAGTTCAGCTGATCATATGTAAGCTACTTGAAATTCTTATTGGAAAGGGATGAACCACAAGTTAAGAATAAAATATTTCTAGGGGCTTCCTTGGTGACACAGGGGTTAAGACTCCACACTCCCAATGCAGGGGGCCCGGGTTCAATCCCTGGTCAGGGAACTAGATCCCACATGCATGCTGCAACCAAGAGTTCACATGCCATAACTAAGGAGCCCATGTGCCTCAACTAAGGAGCCAGTGAGCTGCAACTAAGGAGCCTGCCTGCCGCAACTAAGACCCAGTGCAACCAAATGAATAAATAAATAAAATGAATATTAAAGAATAAAATATTTCTAGAAAGGAGTTTTTTGTGGGTGCCTTTCCAGGGTGAGATTTCAGACAATTCTAGGGGAAGTTTCTTCAAACTATTTGTAGATTTTATGATGGAGGAGTTTGGGAGTACAACCAGGTCTTAGGGACTCAGGGAAATTTGGAGGGCTGTAATTTTCCTTTAAGTACAAATACAAGTCATGAATCCAGGCCTTTTCTGAGTTTGCTTGGGCTTTGGTCTCAGGCTAAAATCCCAGCTCCTTCACTTATGTAAAGTTGAACGAGTGGCTGAATCCCTCTGAGCCTTAGTTGTTCCCCTGTGAATATTTAGGTCACATCCACGGAGAGCCATGAACATTGGCGAGTTCATGTATGGAACTGCACCAGGCCCAGCACACAGAGGGTTAACAGATGTTCCTCTCCTTCTCACTTCTGATTTCAAGCTACTCTCTTCTTTAACCTGCACCAATGCATTTTCTTTGAAACCTATTAGGGAATCAGGCCAGAAAACAAACAGCATGTACATATGTTGCCACCCAATGGAAAGAACATTTCGTTCACTGGGTTTTTTAGTGTGGAGCTAATGCAGTGCTTAAGAGAATGGTTTATGGAGCAGCTGGTCTGAATTCAAATTCCAGCTCCATTTGCAAGCTCTGGGCCTTGGGCCAATTGCTAATCTCTCTAGGCCTCAGTTTCTTCGTCTATAAACTGGGGGTAGTACTAGCAACAACATATATGTTTGTAGAATCAAATGAAATAATCCAAGTGAAGTGCTTTACTTCGTGCTTGGCATATAATAAGCACCCAAGTAATGTTGACTATGGGTGGTATTTACGACATTATCATTATTGTTACGGTTATTGTTGATTTTTTATAATAATCATCACCATTATCCAGACTGATATCAACAAGAAATTTATTCAAGTCCTTGAATCTTAAACGTACTGTCTTAATATTTATTAGTCCTAGTAGTAGTACTGATGAAGATTTTCCCCTCTCTACCTCCTGTGGGTCACTAGCTGTGATAAAACTATGTGTTATTATTTAATTAGGAGCTGGCCTGTGCTGGGTACCATCGAAGCATTACCACACTGGATCCACATAACAACCTACGAACTCAGGTACTTTTATTTTCACAGCCCAGAAAAAAGGGTTAATGAGAGGAGACCACTTAATCTAGATCACACTATACGTGGCAAATGTGGGAAGTCCTAAAACCCGGGCTTCTGTGGCCAAAAGGATTAGACCCATGATGATTTGTAAAATTTCCTTCCAGCTCCAACACCTATGATTCTAAACTGATCATAATTTCACTTTTTACCATCTCCTGTATATGTGAATATATCATATTGGATTGAGTTTAATATATGCTATTATGACTTTTATAAACGTTTTTGCTCTAGCAAGTTCTATGTAAGTAGGTTCATTTCTGTCTGTGTCTCTCCTCCCTTTGCTCCCAAAGCCTCCAAAGAACTCTTCCTCCAGCTCATGTACCTCCCCCTTCTCATTCCCTTCCTGCCTTCCCCACTTCTCCCTTCACCAAAAGCCCACACACCCTCCCCTTCTGCCTCTGCCATACCTACCCCCAGACCTGTCTCAGAATCTATCTGCCACCAAGGCTATTTCTCTGAACCTTATCAAGACCTAATTCCCACCAACACCGCTCTGAGTCCAAAGTCACCTGAAAAGGGCTGAAAAGAACTCCACAATGCTCTTATCCTCTCCACATAGATCCATACGCTGATTATTCCTTCCTTGAGGACAGGGATTCTTGAAGAGTTAACGTGCATGCAAATTATCTGGGAATCTTGTTAAATGCAGATTCTGTTAAGTGCAGATTCTGATTTGTGGCTCTGGGTGAGGCCTAAGATTCTGCATTTCTACAAACTTCCTGGAGATGCTGCAGGTCCCTGACCACACACCTTATCTCAGTTATGCCTCTCAACACCCCTTCAAGGAAGGCATATTGTCCACATCTTACAGATGAGAAATGGGCTAAGACAGGTGAAGAGAAGGACCCAAGGTCCCAGAGCAAGTGAGTAGCAAAGGAGGGATCTGAAACTAGCCAGACCTTTCTGACTTCATACAATGAAAAAGAAAAAAGGAAAGAAAAGGAAAACAGATAAACATATGTGTGTATGTGTATATGTGTGTGTATTTGTATGTGTGTGTGTGTGTGTGTGTGTGTGTGTATCAATGCGTATATGTGGAATGATATTGAAGATATTTAACTGTCCATCTCATTTCAGTAACATGAACACTCATAAACGGCAGGAGAAAACTTTCAGCCCTGCATGTTGTCAGCACTTAATAAACATTAAGTCTGTAGGTGTGAGTAGGAATGTTTGAGGACCTGTAACACGGGAGGCCTGTTCCTTTCATTATGAGCAGACCCCGGGGAGGCCTTTCCAGAGTTTTTCCTTGGAGCACCACACATTACTTGTGTTACTGATTAAACTTACTGGCTCTAACACCTTTTTTCCTCAAGCAACCCAGTCCCATAGAGAACCTCAGAGAGACAGACATTTCATCATGAATGTGAATTACCAGAGTAAGAGTATGAATAATGGGGATCATGAATGGTGAGTCACCGCTGTCTCACAAAGCAGGATGTTGTAGACTTAGCAAGAAAGGGACGCAGCCTTTGCAGCTCTAAGGAGGGGAAACCCCTGTAGCGACCATAAGCTAGTCCGATGCTGGATGCCTTCGGGGGCCCGATAATCTAGTTCAATATGTGTGTAGAGTGAAAGGGATGAACAGGAAGATACAAATTAAACAGAAAACTCAAAAGATAAAGCAACGAATACACAAAAGATTACCAAGGGACAGCAGTCTAGAGGGTGCAAGAGCCCAAATCAGCAGGACTTCAGGAATATTGGGATTTGGAGGGAATGATGCTGCAGACAAAGGCCCAGGGAAGAGAGGAGTGAATGCAGTGTGTCCTCAGGGAGGAGAGGGCAGAGGGACCCCCACCCGGGAGACGGAGCAGAGAAACCTGGGTGGGGTCCCAGGTGGAGGGTTGATTACCTTGGGGTCTTTGCAAGCCAGGCCAAGAGCGTGGGTGTTGTACAGTAGGGCTTGGCTTAGGAAAAGCAGCAGGCAAGGTGATGAGTAGTAAACGGGGCATCTACAGTCAGGAAAAGTGGCTTTGGATCCTGGCTTCACCATTTAATATGTAAAAAATGGGAAGAATCACATCACACCTGTGTGAACCTTAGATACTTTTCTTTTCTTTTCTTTTTTGTCTGCACTGCACATCTTGCAGGATCTTAGTTCCCAGTGAAAGCCCGGAATCCTAACCACTAGGCCACCAGGGAACTCCCGAGCCTTACATACTTTTATAACTTGGGCATAATTGTTTCTCATAGTATTCTTTCTGCTGGTCTTGGTTAAAAATAATGATGAATAAAAGAATTAGATGTGGGGCTTCCCTGGTGGTGCAGTGGTTGAGAACCCGCCTGCCAGTGCAGAGAGCACGGGTTCGATCCCTGGTCCGGGAAAATCCCACATGCCGCGGAGCAACTAAGCCCATGCGCCACAACTACTGAGCCTGTGCTCTAGAGCCTGCGAGCCACAACTACTGAGCCCACATGCTGCAACTATTGAAGCCCACGCGCCTAGAGCCTGTGCTCTGCAGCAAGAGAAGCCACCACAATGAGAAGCCTGCGGACTGCAATGAAGTGTAGCCCCCGCTCGCCTCAACTAGAGAAAGCCTGCGCGTAGCAACGAAGACCCAGCACAGCCAAAATAAATTAATTAAATAAATTAAAAAAAAAAAAAAAGAATTAGGTGAGGGGGATGTTAGTGGCACGGAGGAGGGTAGGTGACAGGCAACTGGCCCCCTGCCTCCTCTGACCCACAGGTCATTTTCAGTGTGGCGACTCACAGCCCCATCCCAGAGCTGGGCCAGGGGACCCTAGGTCAGCTGCCCCAGGTCCAGTGTATCCCCAAGGGTAGGGGTGAGGGAGGGCCGACAAGCTCTCCAGTGACACGTTTGTCCCAGGGCCTTCCTGGGCCCTGCCTGGCATCAGAGAGGAAGGAACCAAGCCCAAACAGGTCTAAAGAGGCAGAGACACCGGACCTCTCCCCAGGCCCCTGCCACCGCTTCTTGCTCAGGGCCTTCCAGAGGGGCCAGAGAGGAGTAAGGACAGGCAGAGAAACTGGCCACTGCAGGCACAACACGTCTTTTCTTTGTGGGACACAAGCCAGGGATTCAAGAGAAGGATATTCAGCTTGTCTTCTTGCTAATGGATTAGACGGACAAATAGCACAAGGGCTCTCAGAACAATGGGTTTAAGAAAGGGCTGGGCCAGAGAAGACTTGAGCCTGAGGTTCCTGCCCCTAAAGCAGGAGAACCAAAGGCCAGCTGGATGAAAGTTCTGTGGCCAGGCTGGGAGTGACCGGCTCCTTCCGGGTAGATTTCAAAGGCTGCTCTGGCCTGCAGGCTCAGAGCCCCGTGAGCCTTCAATGATACATTATTCAGTACAAGGCAGATTCTATTTAGAAAACAAACATGTCCTGCATATTCATCCAAGTGGTTTGCATAATTACACTACTTACCATCACAACAACCCTGTCATTTAGATATTTTTAATCCTCATTTTAAAAATGATGACATTAGGGCTCAGGGAATTTGCTCCAAATTCCAGGATTCGTTCTCCAGTCTCTCCCAAGCCCAGCCCACCATTTTGTCCAAGACACCAAAATCAAAGCTTTCTTGCTTCCGGCTTTTTTCATAGCCACACGCAACTTTTGGGAACTTGTACTAAATGTTCCCTCCTGCTGTGTTTGCCCGTCAGGGCACACCTACCATTACCTCTTTAGGCTGTCCCCTGAGCTATTCCCAAGAACTATTACTACCTTTACCACACAACTACTAAGAAACATGGCTTTCATTTACTGAGCATCTACTGTGTGCTCAGTCCATGAGTTTACATATATGATCTTATTTACTTCTATAATTATCCTAATTTTATAGCTTAGGATACTGAAACACAGAAAGATAAATCCATTTGCCCAACGTCACAGGGGTAGTAGTTGAAAATCCCACCTTTTCAGTGGTGAAAGTGGGATTTGAATCCCGTGAACTTCAAATCCAGGGTACGCAGTGTTAAGCACTGGACTTGATGCACATGCATACACACCCCAACCTGTTCTCCCTATTTCCTTAATAATTTTTAAAATGCTCACTAGTAACAGGAGAATGACATTTTGGAAACGATCAAAACAGGGAAGAATCACATGATAAATAAACTTTTCCCAGGGCCTTTCTAGGGGAAACAGCGTCACCATCTACCCAGTTGCTGCAGCCAGATATCTGAGTCCTCTTGATTCAGTATATTTTCATATATCAGCACATATTCTGATAACTGTGAAGCAGAGTCTTATTTAAATGAACCCACAATTATTCTGTGCAACAGAATTTGAATCCACTAAGATGGTGATTATTCTTCCTGAGCTGTAGACATTAGTCTCTATTCAGTCTTCAGCCATGAAATTCGTTGAACACATCATGCGAAATCTAATTGTCTGTTGACAAGGGCCATCCCTCCTCTGAACAAGTGAGCTACCCAACCTAAAATAAATAGAAACTTTTATGACTAGCCACATTGTTTTCACTTCTAAACAAACCTCCAGGAAAGAACACCCATTACCAACATATTTGCCCATTGTAAATGGCCATCATTAAAACCAACAAAGTTTAAACCTTTCGAGCGTTTGGAGTTTAGAATTTGGGGAGTTGAGGTGGAGGTTGGAGGAGGTAGCATCCCTTAAAACAGTACGGAAGGAACCTCCATCTAATCTAAGGAAATTTTCCTAACCTTTAAGGATCCATGTACGCCTTAGTGAGAACAGTAGAATGCAAAAAAATTATTATTTTAAATTTATCAGTATGACATTTTCACACGGGGAAAAGAAATGGAAAGTCTGGCTCACCCATCACAGCTCACATCCCCAGCTTGGCCAATGGGAGGTGCATTCCGAGTGTCCATGGGATCTCCATGGCACGGATGGAGGCCAGCAGTGTCCACCCAACAGCAGTGCTCAGAGTCACAGACCCTCTTAAGTCCCCAAGACTCACTCTCCACATCCTTTACAAACTGCACAGATTGATAAAAAGACACTGTCTGACTCCCTTGTACACTATTGCCAGCCTTGCCATGTTTACTTTTATCCATATTGTAAATACCCCCTTGACTTAGCTGAGACCTTTCATTTTTAAGTGTTTGGAGCCAGGCAGCCTTCCGGTGTCAAAGACCTGAAGTGCTAGAAGAAGCTCCCAGCTTCCACTGAAACAAGCGTGGTCATGGTCTGAGTTTGAAAAGCTCTTTGGCTCACAGCTTAAGAAGCCCTCAGAGCCTAGGAGCATGGTGTTGCCAAATGGAATCAGAACAGTGGCTGTTCTGTGCTCCGTGACACCACTGTTTGCTCTGTGGTTCGCTGTGCCCATGAAATGATCCCGGCCACCCAGAGGAACAAAAGTGGCCGAACTTCAGGTGTGCGCAAAACCGAGCTGCTCAGGAAGTACACAAAGCCTTTTTCCCTGAAAGCAATGTTTTCAAGTATTCATCAAAATACCACTAGGAATTTTTTAGACTTTACAAAGCTATTTTCACCTTACAGAGACGTTCACGCTAACGGTGAAAGAACATTGCATTCTGTAAAGTGCTGCTCTACTAAATCTGTTACAAAAGAGTTGGCTGTAACTTTATTTTAAGGAAGTGTAAGGGGCAATCCAAAAACCAATAGCCAGGACTTCCCTGGTGGCGCACAGGTTAAGAATCTGCCTGCCAATGCAAGGACATGGGTTCGAGCCCTGGTCTGGGAAGATCCCACATGTGGCGGAGCAACTAAGCCCATGCACCACAACTACTGAGCCTGCGCTCTAGAGCCCGCAAGCCACAACTACTGAAGCCCGCGAGCCTAGACCCCATGCTCCGCAACAAGAGAAGCCATCGCAATGAGAAGCCCACGCACCGCAACGAAGAGTAGTACCGCTCACCGAAACTAAGGAAAACCCGGGCACAGCAACAAAGACCAAATGCAGCCAACAATAGATAAATAAAACCTTCATTAAAAAAAATGAAAACCAAGAGCCATCTTAAAAAGGAGGTGACAAGCACTCTAACCACAAATAATCAAAAGATCAGTAGGTTTTATAGTTATTAACATTTCTATTCTTTCCTTAATGCTTGTTTATTTAGCTGAAGGCCTAAATGTCATGTTCGTTAGCATATCCAAAGAGAGTCATTTGTTTTCTAACTTGCGGTGATGAATTCTACCTTTTCATTCTTTGTGAGGGGAGATATTTTGAGGAGGGTGCAGTGGAAGGAGGAAGGGTTTTGAAAACAGGATGTTGATTCACGTTCATATTTGACCATTTCACTCTCTGTCGTCTGGGCCAGTTAATTTCAACCCTCTGAACCACTGTCTCTTTTTCTACAAATTGATGTCACAGGTTTATAATGGTAGTAAAATAAAACAACGTATGCTGGGGACTGCCATGCAATAGGAGCCCCCCAATTTTTCTAATCCTTTCCTGTGGTAAACATCCCTAACAAGTAGCTACACCTTGTTTGAGTCTCCCCAAGTCCCACGTGCGTCTGAAAAGAGAAGCTGGTTCCCGTGAGGCCTGATCACTCAGGGTGGCGCTGGCCAGGCCCCGCATTGCAGAGATGCTTTCTATTATTCCCAAATTCTTCTCATTGTTTAAGGTTCTCTGTCCTTTACCCCAGGTCAAAGGAAAGGGTAGGATCTTTACAATAAAAAAACAGACATTTTGATTGGCCGGCCAGTCGAATACTCCCGAATTACCCCTCTGTGTGCTGAGAAATGACGTAAGCACACCTCCTAAGGAATTCCTCAGCCAGCATTCTCACCTTCCCTTGCTGAAACCTGGGTTGGTCGTTACAACTACTTTTATGGGATTGTAAAAAATCAGATCTGAAAACAAATAAACAAACATCTATGTGTTTGTGCTGCCCTCGAATTGTTATGGTTAAAAAGAGACAACTGGGGCTTCCCCGGTGGTGCAGTGGTTGAGAATCTGCCTGCCAATGCAGGGGACACAGGTTTGAGCCCAATGCAGCCAAAAATAAATAAATAAATAAAATTTATTAAAAAAAAAAGAGACAATTGGTTTTTTGTTTTTTTTTTTAAGATATTGGGGGTAGGAGTTTATTTATTTATTTTTGCTGTGTTGGGTCTTCGTTTCTGTGCGAGGGCTTTCTCTAGTTGTGGCAAGTGGGGGCCACTCTTCATCGCGGCACGCGGGCCTCTCACTATCGCGGCCTCTCTTGCTGTGGAGCACAGGCTCCAGACGCGCAGGCTCAGTAGCTGTGGCTCACGGCCCTAGTTGATCCGCGGCATGTGGGATCCTCCCAGACCAGGGCTCGAATCTGTGTCCCCTGCATTAGCAGGCAGATTCTCAACCACTGCACCACCAGGGAAGCCCCGACAATTGGTTTTAAGTTACATATTCCTTGTATCCTGTGCAGCCCTCTAGGGCTAGCTTTCATATTTTGTAGACTTAGAGGTCCGACCTATTGACCCAGGTCCTGATGTGCCCACGTCAAGCCGGAAGGGCCACCCTTCCCACTGGCTTTGCAATCAGGAGGCTGACAACCACCAAGCCAGCCACCCGTCAAAGTCCCTGCTGGTGACTCTCTCCCCCAGCAAGCTGACTCCCTTCCCCCACTTTCCCAAACATCTTGGACATCTCAAACAATCCCAATTACACTCAGGTTGTTTAAACAAACAGCAGCATAATTCCCCAGCCCAGAGCCCCAGCTGAGGGATTCCCTTGGGCCCACTCTCACCACCTCCTCTCCCCGCCCCCCCCCAACCCTAAGCCACTTTCAGGCAAGACAATGGCTCCACGTTTACAGTGGGTAGTTTTGTGCATCTAAATGTTTGCAGACACTTGGTAAAGAGTCCCAGGCCAAGTTTCCAAAGGATAATACCTCCATGTTGCGTTTGTTTAAGCAGCCGATGACCCCAGCTAAGAGAGGGTTGCCACCCCTCTTGAAAAGAGGCTAGAGGCGATGCTGTGGGAGGTTTGGGGCCAATTCCACTGGAACAGGGAATACCTGAGTCCCTCTCTCCACTCCCACTCTCCCTTCCAAGACTGGACGTATGCTACAGAGAGTGTGAAATCAGGGAGTTGGTGGGATTTTAAAAGCATTTCCTAAATAAGACAACTGGGACAGGAACAGGTGCAATTTTTAATTCTGCTGCTGGGCTGAACCTAGGAGATCCACAGGTCCCTATGGAAGGACTGACTATACCTCCCCACTGGGCAGCCCACATCTCGTGAAATCCCAGTCAATGCCCAATGCCTTACGTTTCCTGTTGACAGGTTGAAAAGAAAAAGAACATATCATTCTAACCTCCAAGTCTCTCCAGGCCATTTCTACAAGGGCTGCCACCAAACCCGCAAGGACCAGCTGACAGCTTGATGGGTACCATCTGTAATTCATTTACTCACACAAGAATTTCTAGATTATCTATTTAGACCCAATTCAGAATAGTACACGGATAGGCAACAAAGGTGAAGTCTAGACTCTCACATGTGATAGAAAGTGTTAGGTGTCTTAAGAGAGGAGCAAACATGGACATTGGGAGCTTAGAGAAGAGATGACTTCCGGCTGAGTGGAGGTAAACGGATCAGAAAAAGCTTCTTCAGGGAGGAGCCCTTGGGGTCAGTCCTTGAAGGCTGCAGTCTGCTAATAGGGACAGTTTTATTTTTGCCTTTTTAATCTGTATGCTTTTTTTTTTGCGGTACTCGGGCCTCTCACTGTTGTGGCCTCTCCCGTTGCGGAGCACAGACTCCGGACGCGCAGGCTCAGCGGCCATGGTTCACGGACCCAGCCGCTCCGCGGCATGTGGGATCTTCCCAGACCGGGGCACGAACCCGTATCCCCTGCATAGGCAGGCGGACTCTCAACCACTGCGCCACCAGGGAAGTCCAATCTGTATGCCTTCTATTTCCTTCTCTTGCCTTATGCATTGGGTAGACCTTCCAGCACTATGTTGAATGAGACTTGTCACAGCAGACATCCTTACCTTGTTCCTGATCTTGGGGAGAAGATATTCACGCTTTCACTCAAATATGATGCCAGCTGGAGGTATTTACAGATGTTCTTTAACAAGTTGAGGAGGTTCTCCTCTATTGCTGGTCTTCTGAAAGATTTTTATCAAGAATGAATGTAGAACTTAGTCAAATATGTTCACTGATATAATTGATTGATACCATCATGTGATTTTTCTTCTCTAGTCTATTAACATGGTGGATTCCACTGACTGATTTTTCAAATATCGAGCCAGTCTTTTTCTTTTTTTTTTTTTTTGACTGCGGTGGGTCTTTGTTGCTGCCCTCAGGCTTTCTGTAGTTACGGTGAGCGGGGGCTACTCCTCATTGCGGTGCGAGGGCTTCTCACTCCGGTGGCTTCTCTTGTTGCGGAGCACAGACTCTAGGCGCGCGGGCTTCAGTAGTTGTGGCACGTGGGCTCAGTAATTGTGGCTTGCTGGCTCTAAAGCTCAGGCTCAGTAGCTGTGGCGCACGGGCTTAGTTGCTCCATGGCACGTAGGATCTTCCCGGACCAGGGCTCGAACCCGTGTCTACTGCATTAGCAGGCGGATTCTTAAGCACTGCACCACCAGGGAAGCCCCTCGAACCAGTCTTGCATCACCGGAGTATCACTGGATCATTGTGTATAATTATTTCCATATATTGCTGAAATCTATTTGCTAATATTTTATTAACAATTTTTGAATTTGTATTCATAAAAAATATTGGTCTGTAGTTTTTTGTTTTCTATTGTCCTTGTCTGATTTTGGTAACATGGCAACATTAGCCTCATAAAATGAATTGGGAAGTGTTCCCACTTCTATTTCTGGAAAAAAAATTGTGTAGAATTGGCGTTAATTCTTGTTTAAAACTTTGGCAGAATTCTCTAGTGACACCGTCTTTGCCTAAAGATTTTTGTTATTGATGGAGAATTAATTATGAATTAAATTTCTTTAATAATTATAGGGCTATTTGAATTATCTATTCTATATTGGATGAGTTATGGTAGTTTGTATTTTTTGAGGAATTGGTCATTTCATCTAAGTTGTCACAGATCTAAATTTATGGGTGTAGAGTTGTTTATAGTATTCCCTTATTGCTTTTTTTTAAAAAATATTTATTTATTTATATGGCTATGCCAGGTCTTAATTGCGGCATGTAGGATCTAGTTCCCTGACTAGGAATCGAACCGGGGACCCCCCTGCATTGGGAGCATGGAGTCTTAACAACTGGACCACCCGGGAAGTCCCCTTATTGTCCTTTTGATAGGTTCTTTTTCTTCCAACCTGCCAACAAGATGTAGTGAGAGCTCCTGTTTTATTCCTGATATTGATCATTTGCGTCTTATCTCTTTTTTGTCTCTCTTATTAGAGGTTTGCCAATTTTATTGATTTTTTTTAAAGAATCAGCTCTTTGTTTCATTGACTTTCTCTATTGTTTTCAATTTCATTATTTTCTGCTCATTTCCTTCCTCCTTTTTTTTTTTAAACATTTTATTTATTTATTTATTTTATTATTTATTTTTGGCTGTGTTGGGTCCTTGTTGCTGTGTGCGGGCTTTCCCCAGTTGTGACGAGCAGGGGCTACTCTTCGTTGTGGTGCATGGGCTTCTCATTGTGGTGGCTTCTCTTGTTGCGGAGCACAGACTCTAGGCGTGTGGGCTTCAGTAGTTGTGGCACACAGGCTCAGTAGTTGTGGCTCACAGGCGGGCTCTAGATCGCAGGCTCAGTTGTTGTGGCGCACAGGCTTAGTTGCTCCACGGCATGTGGGATCCTCCCGGACCAGGGCTCGAACCCGTGTCCCCTGCATTGGCAAGCGGATTCTTAACCACTGAGCCACCAGGGAAGTCCCTCCTTCCTCCTTTTTGTTGTGAGTTTATTTTCCTTTTCTAGTTCCTTGAGGTGGGAGCTTAGATTATTAATTTGAGACTTTTCCTCTTTTCTTTCTTTCTTTCTTTCTTTGTTTCTTTCTTGGCTGTGCTGCATGGCTTGCAGGATCTTAGTTCCCTGACCAGAGATTGAACCCATGGCCCCTGCAGCGGAAGTGTGGAGTCCTGACCACTGGACCACCAGGGAGGTCCCTCCTCTTTTCTAATGGAAACATCTAATGCTATAAATTTCCCTCTCAGCACTTCTTTAGCTGTACCCCTCAAATCTAAATATATTGTATTTTCATTTAGTTCAATATATTTGTTTTGTTTTGTTTTTGAGACTTCCAAAAAAGGACTTTTATCTTTGTGTTTAGTTTCCAAATGGTTGGAGAGTCTCCTGTTACCTTTTTGGTGTTGATTCCTAGTTTGATTCCATTGTGGTCATAGATACTCCATAGGATTTCAGTTCTTTTAATCGTATCAGATTGGCCAAAAAGTTCTTTCGGATTTTTCCATAAGCTGTTACAGAAAACCTGAACAAACTTTTTGGCCAACCCAATGTCTTTATATGTGTCTCTATGTGTATCTTTAAATGCATCTTTAATGTATTATATATTTTGTAAATTAAGCTTACTTAAATGCTGTCTACCAATATCCCCAAGAGCTTATTTGTGAGTACTTCCAGGATTCTGTATATCTGAAAATACCATCCCTTTAGACTTTTTATTAGATAAGGCTTTTTTCCAGAGAATGAAACTGAATCTTGGATTAAAGTCTTTTTCATCTGCAATCTTGAAACAAAAAAGTGCCGTCAGCTCTCAATGTCCATCATTTGATGTCACATCTTCCTCCTATGCCAGACTGTCCTGCAAATGAGAAAGAATTGGAAGGTGACCAAACAGAGGGATCTATGGGAAGGTGAAGGTCTTTACTTTGCTAAATATCAACTAAGGAGGTCGTAATACACACCCCCACTTTCACCTCTCTATCAATCTTAAAGAGCCATGAAGGAAATAAGAAAGTGTAGGATCATTCTTTTTAAAAGCCCCCAGTTGGTAAGGAATGTAAAACTGAGGAAATATTTTCCAGGAAAATTGGTAAGATCAAAAAGAGGAATAGATAGGAACAGGAAGGTTTTTCCATTCCTTCAACTGACTTTTCTAGTTTTGACTGCTACAATTTCATAACAGTAAACTATTAACTTACTCTGGGCTCTGAAAATCCCTTGATTGGTCCTGCTGCTCAGGTGAGTGGGGCCCTGAATATCCTGTAATCCGTATTTCCAAAAGAACTTGTTCATTAACTCCAGTAAAAAAAAACAGAAGGCTGCGTCCATTCCTTTTACTGGATTACTCAGAGAGGGATGGGCGCTGATTCACTTCCAAAGGCTCTGATGAGCAGGCCAGGGATGTTTTCCCAATAGAGACCAATCCCACTACCCCGAGCCCCTCCTGCTTTTCCCCTCCCAGGATAAACACAAAGCAGAGACCAAGCTCCCAGCAGGATGACCTATAAGTGACCCTTGGACTGACCTAACACTCTGGTCACTCTCACCGACAGGTTTGTTTATCTTGGAACCTTGGAGCCTCTGCACCCAAAAGCTTCGTCTCTAGGCTCCAAGTCTTCCCAAGCGAGCTGTCAGTCACAGCTTAAGTGCGTGTGGGACAGTTGCATGATAGCCTGAGTTTATTTACCAAAACCTGATGTTTATGCTGTTCAGCAATGGGGAGGGCCACAGGCTGCTGAATTTAGTAATTGGGGAGACAACTAAACATCTCCATCAGGCATTAGCCCTCCCACTACAGAATTATCAGCAGACCCTGATAGCTCGTCTCTCCCTGGGAGATTAAAGATTCCCAGGTGATCTGAATTTGGTGTCTCCAAAGAAGGGGTCTGTGGTCAGGCCTTTCCCCTAGACCTTTTTTCTTTTTTTGTTTTTAATTTTTTGGCCATGACATGCAGCATGCGGGATCTTAGTCCCTCCACAAGTGGTCAAACCCGAGCCCCCTGAAGTGGAAGCGTGGAGTCTTACCAATGGACTGCCAGGGAAGCCCCCCATAGAGCTTATTTTAATGAGCCACATCTCAGGCAAGAGGGAAGCTAAGCATCATGTTGTGGCTTGTCTGCTAGGACTAGATTTACACTTGATACTGATATCTTGATATTTACCAAAAGAAGACATAAATGTTGTCCCTAGTTTGGGCACTAGGGATGATCAATAAATCCAAAAACAAGGATGAGTGTTAAAATTTTACTAAATTTTTTTTAATAGATTTTATTTTCCCAGATACGATAATCACTTAAGGAGTCACCACCTGACACGCAGAATTCTGTACTCCTGTTCACGTTTCAATGACAATCCCAAGGGGATCAAGCCTATTCAGAGGATTGAATTCATTCTTACTCAGGCCCAATCTTACAGTTTCTTTTCCAATGGTTAAATACGGCAAACATGGGCTTTTAGATAAATGAGGCCTAATCAAGAAAGATGACAAGGTTGATCACAGAAATGGGCTTTTTTCTCCCTCCTAGTAGATTTCAAATAGATCTGAATCTCCAAGGAATGCTTTTATTTGGTAGAGCAGATGAGGAGAGCCAGAACTGTCCCTTCCAAGGGCGGTGCAGAAAGAGGGCTCTCATCCCCTTTTATCCCATTAAAGTCCTGCTGCTCAGGGACTGAGAAGCCCCCTCTATTATCAGCCTTGGCTTAAATAAACCTTCTGCCCCTGCACCCAGCCACCTCCCTCGGTGCTGCAGGCCCCATCCATCACTGTCACCTTTGCAGAGTGGCTGCCATGACAGTTCATGATCATTAACCAGCTCTGGTGTGCTTTGTGTTAAAGTTAAGACACATCAAACACAGAAACTCTGCAGTTCCTTAAAGTTACAGGAGACGTGGATGGGCTGGGCTCCGATGGCAGCCAAACCTGACTCCTGGCTTTGACAAAAGGTGAAAATGAGCCCTGGGTCAGGATGCCTCAATATCCATTCCCACTCCTCAACTCCACTCTCAGGGGCAGAAACCGGATGGAAAAGACACAGCGTGAGAATTGGGCTACAGAAAAAAGAGAACGTGAGCAAAGGACACAGCAACACTGCTTCTTAAATCGCCCCTCCCTCCCGTGCTGGTGCCCCGCCCTCCCGTGCTGGTGCCCCGCCCCCAACTCCCCGGGCAGAAAGGTTGACTTCCAGAGAGAACGCTCAGTAAAATACCTCCCGCTCTCCTTGGCGCTCTCGTCTTCTGAACCATTTCACAAACCTTCTTATCTATGGCCTCAAATCCCTGAACCAAATGGAAACTGAAAAGTGTCTCTTTCCATTTCACAAAGGTTTATAATATGTAAGTAGCAGAGTCCACGAAAGGTACTTGTGTAATTGGGCGATCCTGCTTACATGTCATGATTTCCCTCTGGGCCCACTGTTTAACGAAGATGTTTGCTTTTCTTATCGTGACTTTTCTGCAACCAGGCCCAGCTTGAGGGAAATGACCTTGAGAGGAAGTCTGAGAAGGAAGGGGGAGCTGGCTCTGCCAGCTAATATATAAAAATTAAATGACAAAAAGAAAGAGAAACAAACAAGCAGCGCATCACCATCCTGCCATCAAAGCAAAGGAGTATGCATGCAACTCCTTCATTCAAATGACATTTATTCATTCAAATGACGTTTATTCAGTCCCTCCCAAGTGCCCCAGGGCTATAAAGAACAAAAAGTGGGTCATAATTCTTAAGGAGCTTAGAGTCTGTGAAGATAAACAAATAAAGTATCTACAAGAGAGACAGGCACTGGGGGAGCAGGGAGTGGAGGAGGGATCAGGACAGGATGTCTCGAGAAGACCTTCCAGGGGATGTGGCCAGTTGGCTGGGTCTTAAGGTATAAGCAAGGGTTCAGCAGAGAAGTGGGAGGTGAAGACACGCAAAGGTACAACATTAATGATAGCTAGCATTTATTAAGCGTGTACTAAAATCCAGACTCTTGAGCACTTGTAAGGATGCTGGTCTGAACTGAGATTGTTAAAGCCCAGAGGATTTCAACAACTTAGTTTAAAGAAAAGAATGTAGGGGGGCTTCCCTGGTGGCACAGTGGTTAAGAATCTGCCTGCCAATGCAGGGGACACGGGTTCGAGCCCTGGTCCGGGGAAGATCCCACATGCCGCGGAGCAACTAAGCCCGTGCGCCACAACTACTGAGCCTGTGCTCTAGAGCCCGCGAGCCACAACTACTGAGTCAGTGTGCCACAACTACTGAAGCCCGCACGCCTAGAACCCGTGCTCTGCACGCAAGAGAAGTCCTCTGCAATGAGAAGACCGCGCACTGCAAAGAAGAGTAGCCCCTGCTCACCGTAAACTAGATAAAGCCCGTGCACAGCAAAGAAGACCCAATGTAGCCAAAAATAAATAAATAAAACAAATTTATTTTTTTAAAAAAAAGAATGTAGGGTATCTCAGTAATCACTTTTATATTGATTACGTGTTGAAATGATCCCATGCTGGACACAGTGGGTTAAAGAAGATCTATTAATTAATAGAATAAATCTAATGAATTAGATACTAATAAATTATTAATAAATTAATAAAGAAGATCTATTGACTAATTTCACCTGTTCCTTTTTTTTTTAACAACACACAAATGCTTTTTACTACATAAACAGAAAATACTTTAAAAATCCTAACTCTCCTAATGGGTCACTTTTTATCACTTTCTTTTCTTTTTTTTTTTGTTTGTATTGAAGTATAGTTGATTTACAATGGTCCACTTGTTTTTTAAAGTGACTACGAAAAAATTTGAAATTACCTATGTGTCTCACATTTGTAGCTCCCCTTATATTTCCATTGTACACAGACTCTCTTTAATCCTCCCAGCAACCATGCGAGTTTTGTATCTTCATTTTTCAGATGAGAAAGTGAAGACCTAGTAAAGTGAAATCCTGTGCCTACAGCCCACAGCTGGTTAAGTAACAGGAAAGAGGAAGTTTTCAAGGGTTCAGTGCATGTTGGCAGTTTCCAACTGGACAATGTAGAGCTAGAAAGGTAGGGAAGGAAGCAAGAAAGAACAGAGCAAAGCAACTTGATATATTTATGTGTGCTTGTTGTTTAAAAATTCAAACACTATAAAGGAATAGAGAGGCATGTAAGGATTCCTCCAACCCAACCCACTCGCTGCCACCATTTGCTTGGTTTCCCTAAGAGGTACTCAAGCATGTATATATATGATTTAATATATAATATATGATACATATTATATGTGTGTTTTATACACATAAAAGTATATACATTTTATATAAGTGTATATGTAAAATCCCCCATCCTGTACCAATGGCCTGGCTCATTTTTTAGCTGTTTCATACATGAGACCAATAAGATTTTGCTGAAAAACGGGTTCTTCTGCTTTACAAACACTCTTAAAACTACTTATTATAGAACCTCTGAGGCTCCTTTGAGCTCAAAAATCCTTTGACTTTGGAGTAGTATAATTTTATTGTTCGGTTCTGCTCTTCCACCGTATTATTGGTTATCGGTTTGATTTATTTAATCTGAAATTCTTGGCCAAAACAAGGTCCTTCATTACAACATTGCTCCTGTGGGAAACGTGATTTTACTTTCCAACAGGTCACTTTAAGATAGAGAGCAGGGCTTCCCTGGTGGCGCAGTGGTTGAGAGTCCGCCTGCCGATGTAGGGGACGTGGGTTCGTGCCCCGGTCTGGGAGGATCCCACACGCCGCGGAGCGGCTGGGCCCGTGAGCCATGGCCGCTGAGCCTGCGCGTCCGGAGCCTGTTGCTCCGCAACGGGAGAGGCCACAACAGTGAGAGGCCCGCGTACCGCAAAAAAAAAAAAGATAGAGAGCAGCTCCCTTGAACATAAAATGTTCAGTTGTACTGTGTTTTTGCCTTATATACCTATGAATACAATGGAAATTGAAAGAAAATTATTTCTATTTGTCCAAAAAGACAAATTAAGCTTCCTGCTGCTTAACTGAATGATGGCTTTTGCTTTACCCCATGTATTAATGTTTCAAATCCCAGCTTCAGCTTTTGAATAGTTCAGTGGCCTTAGGTACATTATTTAACTTCCTCCTTGGTTGAGAAGTTAAATAGAACGTAGGGATAATAATATCTACCTCAAGGGATAAGGAGGAATAAATGAAATAATATGTGTAAAGGTGCTTAGTTTAGCTCCCTGAATATAATAAACACTAAATAAGTGTAATTTACTTTAATTTTTTTTTTTTTTTTTTTTTTTTTTTTGCGGTACACGGGCCTCTCACTGTTGTGGCCTCTCCCGTTGCGGAGCACAGGCTCCGGGCGCACAGGCTCAGCGGCCATGGCTCACAGGCCCAGCCGCTCCGCGGCATGTGGATCCTCCCGGACCGGGGCACGAACCCGTGTCCCCTGCATCGCCAGGCGGACTCTCAACCACTGCGCCACCAGGGAAGCCCTACTTTAATTATTACTACTAGACTTATCTTTATTGACCTTTACTATGTGCATACCATGTAAAATGGGTGAATTTTATTGCCTATCTCATAGGACTACTTTGTGGATTGAATGAAATAATACATATTAAACACTTCTAGTACCAGGGCCATGTAAGCACTCAATATCTTTTTTTTTTTTTTTTTTGACTGTACCACAAAGCTTGCCCACAAATCCCTTAGTTCCCCAACCAGGGATTGAACCCACGCCCTCGGCAGTGAAAGCACAGAGTCCTAACCACCAGACCACCAGGGAATTCCCTCAATATCATATTATATCCTTGTAGCTTGTATCATGTAAGCTATAACCTTTAAACTATAATGGCATGATATTATAGTTGTATACTTATAGTATTAAATGTAAAAACTAATCATATTATCAAGCTTACTTTCTTAATGTTATTCTAAATTATTGCTAATCATGCTGGGCTTTTATGCTCAAAAAGGTGATATTTAATACCAAAGAACACACACTGCTTTTCCATGCCACTCAAAGTCCTCGAGCATAGCACTTCCTTAATTAAAACCCTCATCATACCCAAGGCCAGATCAGTTCTAGATATTGTTTAACAAGCTAGAGAGACTAAGGGTGTGAGTCACCTCTGGACATAATTCAAATCTCCTTCAACAAGCCCTCCCGCCACACCTCCAACACACAGGCCTCTAGGCTTAGAAAAGTGATTCTCAAACCCTGGCTCTGGTGTGTCATTGACCTCTAAGGCAGCCGGCCTGTGGCTCCTGGTGTGACAGGGCAGAAACTACCGTCATTCAGGAGGTGAGCCGTAGGCCACACCGGGTCCAAGCTGGCCCAAGGAGCCACCGCACAGCTCGGTGGCCTGTGTACCAACCTTGTCAGGGGTTACGTGGTGCCAATGGCTCACACAACTGCATCCTGACTTTGGGCATTATTAGATTTTTATTTACCAGCAGGAAAACCAAGTGCCGTAATTTGTATTACTCTATTTTGAAAGGACAAAACAAGAGCGAAGAATCAACTGCCCCAGGTCGGAGCCCCCGGAGCTAGTGGGGCAATATGTCGGCACCAGCCCTGCTTTCAAGCCCACAGAGGCTGGTGCCAGGAGACTGGGTCCTGGAGGAGTTAGGGCCTAACCAAGGTCCAGGCAAGTCAGTCAGGTGGGGTCACTGGCCAGCACTGAGGATATTTGCTCCCAGAATCTTAATAAAGCTTTCCCCAAGTGGGGCTTCCCTGGTGGCACAGTGGTTAAGAATCCAACTGCCAATGCAGGGGACATGGGTTCAATCCTTGCTCCGGGAAGATCCCACATGCTGTGGAGCAACTAAGCCCGTGCGCCACAACTACAGAGCCTGTGCTCTAGACCCCGCGAGCCACAACTACTGAAGCCCGGGTGCCTAGAGCCTGTGCTCCGCAACAAGAGAAGCCACTGCAGTGAGAAGCCCACGCACCGCAACGAAGAGTTGCCCCTGCTCAACGCGACTAAAGAAAGCTCACGTGCAGCAACAAAGACCCAACGCAGCCGAAAAATAAATAAATAAATACATTTATAATAAAGAAATATATTTTAAATATAAATAAATAAACTTTACCCTCAGAAAGGCAAAGCTCTGTGTGGGTGTGAAAAATGGACCTCGATGAAACTGGTAAAGTTGGGACAAGAGGAGAGGGTCTTTTCTTTTCTGTCATCAAACTGCAAACAAGACTGAACAAATGAATGTGACCTTCGGGGGAGGAGGGGAGGAGGGACACATTGCTTAAAACCAAACCTGGGAAGTCTGAATCCAAAAGCAGAGATGTTTCTGAATGAGTGACGAAGCTTTTATTGACATTGTGACATTCTATTCCGGCCTCTCCCTCAGTGCCATTATTTACGGAGTTGTGCTTGTAAGTGCGAACTTATGTATGTTTGCATCTTTCATCCCAAAGGCATTTTCACAAATCCTAAGAGCATCCCTTGAGGCCAGGGAAGAGAAGTGCTCACACAGGTTCCCAGTTCTAAGGCCCTGCCTGCGACCAGGGGCCGACGAGAGACAGTGCCCCTACTGTTGCCAAAGGGAAGCACCAAGCCTCTGTCCGTCAGCAATTAGGACACAGAGGGGAGAGGTTAAAGGTCAGGAGCGAGCATTACTCTCCTCTGGTCCCTGGTCATAGAACCATTCCTCCTACGGGGCCAGCTCAGGGAAAACAAAGAAAGCCATAAAAATCTGGCTTCCTGACATACCCGATCATACCCACTATGACACACTTTGGGTAAGTCTGGAAACCGGTATAACCATTTTCGAGGCAATCTGGCCATGGCTACCAAAATGTAAATATGTGTTTCTTTTGATTCAGCAATTCTTCTTCTAGAAATCCACCGTACCAGCATTCTCACCTATGTGTGTAAGAATATTCCCTACAGCATTTTTATTTACTGTAGCATCGTTTTGCGAAAGCAAAAGCTAGAAACCATCTAAATGCCTACCCATAAAAGAATGAAGTTAAATAAACTATGGTGCAGATAAATCTATGCAGCTGTTACAAGGAATGAAATAAATCTATAGAGAGAGACACGGAAAGACAGTTGAGATGGTTCTAAAAACACATTCAAGACTCATAATTTATACTCTGCTCCTGCAGTTAGACTATTTGCATGTTAACAGAAGGCAAGGGTGTGTGAAGCAAGAAGAAGTGAGTCTTGATGAGTGAAATGTGCAGATATTCTCAGGCCAATATAACAAGCACCCTCAAACCCTCAAACCCACCACCCAGAATAAAAGCAAGCGACTGGACAATAACCCAAGTTTAACCAGATAACCCCAACCTCGACCCCTTCCTCCTCTCCTGATCACCACATCCTCACTCTTCTTTATAAACAGTTGTATCGACTCTGCAGATGGTCCCTGACTTAACGGTGGTCGAGGATGATCTGTATACGTATATTTTAAAGTATATAGCTTTATTTTAGTTGGTTTTTAAAAATAAATTTATTTATTTTTGGCTGCGTTGGGTCATCGTTGCTGCGCACAGGCTTTCTCTAGTTGCGACGAGCAGGGGCTACTCTTCCTTGAGGTGTGCGGGCTTCTCATTGCGGTGGCTTCTCGTTGCAGAGCACAGGCTCTAGGCGCGCGGGCTTCAGTAGTTGTGGTGCCCGGGCTTAGCTGCTCCGCGGGCATGTGAGATCTTCCCAGACCAGGGCTCGAACCTGTGTCCCTGCATGGGCAGGCAGATTCTTAACCACTGCACCCCCAGGGAAGTCCCTATTTTAGTTTAGCTTAGTTTAGTTTTAGTTTTAGTTTTTTTGCGGTACGCGGGCCTCTCACTGTTGTGGCATCTCCCGTTGCGGAGCACAGGCTCCGGACGCGCAGGCGCAGCAGCCATGGCTCACGGGCCCAGCGGCTCTGCGGCATGTGGGATCTTCCCGGACCGGGGCACGAACCCGTGTACCCTGCATCGACAGGCGGACTCCCAACCACTGCGCCACCAGGGAAGCCCTAGTTATTTTTAATTATTAAAAAAATGTATTGGCTGGTGGGAAACAGCAGCATAGCACAGGGGGATCGGCTCAGTGCTTTGCGATGACCTAGAGGGGTGGGATAGGGAGGATGGGAGGGAGGCTCATGAGGGAGGGGAAACGGGGACATGTGTATTCATATAGCTGATTCGCTTTGTTGTGCAACAGAAACTAACACAGTATTGTGAAGCAATTATACTCCAATAAAGGTTTTTTTTTTAAGTGTATTATGGGAATTCCCTGGTGGTCCAGTGGTTAGGACTCGGCATTTTCACTGCTGGAGCCCAGGTTCAATACCTGATCGGGGAACTAAGATCCTGCAAGCCGCCTGACGTGGCCAGAAAAAAAGGGAGTGGAGTGGGTATTATGCTGTTTGTAGTCTTTTGGAACTTATTTCTTCACTTAATATATGTGCAAATTCATTCACATTGTTGCATATTGTTTAGTTCATACATTTGACTGCAGTGAAATATTTATTCATCCACTTTCCTGATGTTTCCAGTTTTTTGCTATTGTGAGAAGGACTGTTTCATCATTCTTGTGCATGCCTTCTACTGTTGTTATTGTCGTCGTCATTGTTGTTATGCAGGCATCACTCTTTGGTGCATACCATGGAGTGGAACTCTGTTATAAAGTCTGTAAACGGTGCACTTTAGGGACCAATCAACTTTTCAAAGTTGATTGTACGAATCTACTCCCACTAGCCAAGCGTTAGAGATCTCTCTTTAGATTTGAATCCTCTCCAACGTTTAGTATTGTCAGACTTTTTGATTGTTGCCAATTGAAAGGCTGTTGCGGTGAACTTGATTTGCATCTCACTGACCCCTGAGGATACTGGATATCTCTTTTTTAATTAATTAATTAATTGATTGATTAATTAATTAATTTTGGCTGTGTTGGGCCTTCGTTGCTGCGCACGGCCTTTCTCTAGTTGCGGTGAGCGGGGGCTGCTCTTCGTTGCGGTGCGCAGGCTTCTCATTGCGGTGGCTTCTGGATCTTGGCCACGTGTATTTTCTGTGAAATGCCTACTTGTGTCTTTTGCAGACGCTTCTCTTGGGTTGTCTGTGGTCTAGGTCAGCCTTGCTGGTGTCTGAAATGGAAATTCCAGGGTAAACATTATTAAACGAAACTCGGTTTCACCTGCCAGGAGACGGGGTTGGAGGGACATAAGGAACCATAAGAGGCCGGTTTTCAGTAGAGGGAGTTCAGCAAAAGTCTGAGCATGAAATCCTAGGCAGCAGAGACCCCAGGAGGTGAGTGGGGCTGGAAGCTCAGACCAGCTGTCAAATTCTCCCCTTTCCTGCTTGCTACCTGCGGCAGCAGCAAATCTCCGGTGCCCTGGGCCAGGGGCTTCCCGCACTTTCCGCAGCACCTGCCAGGAGCCCTCAGCACCTAACGTTTGGTGTCACTTCCGGAGAGAACAGAACCACAGGCTCAGATGACTACGCAAGTCATTTGGCAACCGATGCAGTCACTGTAGCTCTGCTTTCCAGCCTTTAGGAAACAAATTTCCAGAGATTTCTGAGGAGTGAGGGAAGAACCTACACAGACACAAATTTTCCAATTCATACCTCGGAAACTGCAGGCCCAGTTCTTTTAAGAAAATAGATCGAATTTCAAGAGGAGACAAATACATGGGAAGCACAGAGCACACTGCTTCTATGTATGGCCGCTTCCATCTCTGCTCTAGACCAAACCATTTTAAGCATCACAAATCACCCCCTCGGCCCACTCTGTGGTTGCAGTTTATCCATGCTTCCAGGAGCCTCGCAAAGCCTCCCCCGAAGCAGTCCTCATTAGGATCCAAAGGGATCACTTCCTGTCCTTCGCGAGATCTCCTGTCCCAGTCGTGTCTACCAGCCGCCATCTTTCTTTAATTATCAATTAATTTCTTCCTTATGACCTTAGAGGCCTTTCTCCCCATCCCGGCCCCACAGACTCCCATTCTCATTCCTCCCCACTTTGCTAACACCTGACATCAGCCTGTCTTTCTGGCCACAGATGAGGTGAGGTCAGGGTGACCTGCCTTTGACTTAGGTCTTGTGTACTGGGTCAAAGACCACCCAGGATGGACATGAGCCATCAAGAGGAAAAGGGAAGGTGAGGCTCAAATTGAAGATGAAGTATTTGGTTTTCCTAACTTTAAATGGAAATCATCGAAGAAAATGCTTTGAGTAGTGGTGTGTGTGTACATTTTTTTATTGTGCATACCATATAATTAACCTCTTTTTTTAATCTTTTTTTTTTTTTCTGGCCGTGCCTCGCAACTGCAGGACCTTAGTTCCCCAACCAGAGATTGAACCTGTGCCCCCTGCAGTGGAAGGGCAGAGTCCTAACCACTGGACCACCAGGAAAATCCCCCCATTTTAACCATTTTTAAGTACACAGTTCAGTGGCCTTAAGTATTCACATTGTTGTGCAATCGTCACCATCAACCATCTCCAGAACCTTTTCATCATTCCAAACTGAAACTCTGTCCCCATTAAACACTACTTCCTATTCTCCCCTCCCTCCAGCCCCTGGCAACCATCATCCCACTTTCTGTCTTTATGAATTTAACTATTCTAAGTACATCATACAAGTGGAACCATACAATACCTGTCCTTTTGTGTCTGGCTTATTTTATTTAACAAAGTGTTTCCCAGATTCATCTATGTTATACATGTATCAGAATTTCATTCCTTTTTAAGACTGAATGATATTCAATTGTGCATATATACCATATCTTTTTTATACATTCATCTGTTGATGGACATTTGGGTTGTTTCCACCTTTTGGCAATTGTAAACAATGTTGCTACGAACATGGGTATACAAATATCTGTTTGATGAGTAGTGTTTTTAAACATTTAAAATTGTTTTTTGGGCTTCCCTGGTGATGCAGTGCTTAAGAATCCTCCTGCCAATGCAGGAGACACGGGTTCAAGCCCTGGTCTGGGAAGATCCCACATGCCACTGAGCAAATAAGCCTGTGCGCCACAACTACTGAGCCTGCGCGCCTTGCGCCTGTGCTCTGCAACAAGCGAAGCCACCGCAGTGAGAAGCCCGCGCACTGCAACGAAGAGTAGCCCCCACTCGCTGCAACCAGAGAAAGCCCGCACGCAGCAACCAAAACCCAACACAGCCAATAAATAAATAAATATTTAAAAAAATAAAATTATGTCTTTCTCCAAATGCACAAACTACCTTGTGTCTATCTAAAAGGCTAGTAAAAACTGACCAACGGTCTAGGATACCCCATCATAATGACCAGTTTTAAGATAGGAGCCAACGGGCTTCCCTTGTGGCGCAGTGGTTGAGGGTCCACCTGCCGATGCAGGGGACGCGGGTTTGTGCCCCGGTCCGGGAAGATCTCACATGCCGCGGAGCGGCTGGGCCCGTGAGCCATGGCCGCTGAGCCTGCACGTCCAGAGCCTGTGCTCCACGACGGGAGAGGCCACAACAGTGAGAGGCCCGCGTACCGCAAAAAAAAAAAAAAAAAAAGATAGGAGCCAAGGACCATGCATTTTCTGGGTTCTGCTCCGTTCCCATCGTGCTCAGCACCTGGGGTACATCCAATCAATACAGACTGCTGGGGACACAGGTTACACTTATAACGTGGGTTCTGGCCATGGCTAGACCTCACAAAGGGCCACCGGGGCCCGGGTTATCATAGGGTTATTTAGCCCTCATTTTGATTAGCCAAGTACTTTATAATCATTTACTAATAGATCTTTTCCATCATCACCAGCCATCACCCAGTATGTGGAAATGGAGTATTTGGATAGTGAGGGAGCCAATTTCATGTGAGCTGTACATGCAAATATAGGTGCAACCATAGAGACCAAACTTGCTTTGCTCTTGGGAAATAAGCATAAATGTTAAATGTGCTGTTCTGAGCAAAGCCATAGTCCTGAGGCTAGAATGTGGCCTATTGTACCTGACCATGGCGTCCAAAATGATGGCATTAAGAGGTATGAGCCTTCACTGACTCCACTCCATGTCCTCCCTGAAATCCTTAGAGTTTATAGTGGTAAGAGGACAGTAGGGTGAGAAGCACAACACATAACAGCTGATCCCCAAGAAGGTGAACCCAGGTGATATAACTGCTTGGCAACCTGCCGCAGTGACCTCATAACACGATCGATCATTCAATAATGCCAACACATGGGACTTTCAAATCCCACTCGAAACTGCAATTTTCACAACCTTTTACTGATCTTGGCTTGTGGGATTACACAGAGTTTTAAATTCCATTTTTTCAAGTGAACATATGTTATATTTTAAATGAAACAAATGTAGCGCGTTTTATTTGAATCATATTTAACATATAAAAACCACTTGCATTGGTGGTCATATTAATTTTTATGCCACATATATTAAATCATACATTTTATATGTGTAAAATATTTCACAAATTTAAGAATTAATTTGTATGTGTTAGCTATTCTTACACTGTTATTTTTCCATTTTTTCGGCCACAATATTTCCAATTCACATTTCCATATCATACCCTGAACTAGCGAATTTTCTGATGAATTCAATTTATTTTCTTATTAATTCTCTGGCTTAAGGAATAGGACACCAGAAGGTGGCAAGCAGGTGCCAGAAAGTTCACTTATGCAAAAATTATGACACATCCTTATTTCCTATCTGAAACGGAAACTGAAAAGACAATAAAAGATAGTTACTTGGTAACAGAGGATCTGCACTTTGCAAATTATGAGTAGTCACATCGTTTTATTTTTTATACATTTATTTATTTATTTTTGGCTGTGTTGGGTCTTCATTGCTGCACGCTGGCTTTCTCTAGTTGTGGTGAGCGGGAGCTACTCTTTGTTGCGGTGCGCAGGCTTCTCATTGCAACGGCTTCTCTTGTTGTGGAGCATGGGGCTCTAGGTGTGTGGGCTTCAGTAGTTGTGGCTCGTGGGCTCTAGAGTGCAGGCTCAGTAGTTGTGGCGCACGGACTTAGTTGCTCCGTGACATGTGGGATCTTCCCGGACCAGAGCTTGAACCTGTGTCCCCTGCATTGGCAGGTGGATTCTTAACCACTGCGCCACCAGGGAAGTCCCTGAGTAGTCAAATCTTAATGACCTCATTCAATACATTCATTTCTTCATTAAGCATCTACCCAATGCCTTTTATGTGTGAGATCCCAGAGGTGCCGAGATGAATAAAAACTCTTTCCCAAGGAACCTCACTCTCAAGTGATTCTATAAACCATTTGTTGGCAAACATTGGTCCCTGGGCCAAATACAGC
This sequence comes from Delphinapterus leucas, assembly GCF_059928025.1. Taxonomy (NCBI): domain Eukaryota; kingdom Metazoa; phylum Chordata; class Mammalia; order Artiodactyla; family Monodontidae; genus Delphinapterus; species Delphinapterus leucas. Next base: position 38,602,260 of record NC_143142.1, on the reverse strand, counting down.
TCACATCTTGTTTTTTGTAAATAAAGTTTTATTGGAACACAGCCATGCTCATTATTATTGTCTGTGATTGCTTTCATGCTGCAATGGCAAGGTAGAGTAGCTATAACAAAGACCATATGACCATAAGCCTAAAATATGTACTAGCTAGCCCTTGATAGAAAATACTTGCCAACCCTTGCTCCTGAGGAATGAAATAACTCCTTAATTTTAGAAAGTTCTTAGAAGAACTAACTTCACTCCCAAATGCTCTGAGAACTCAGGGAAGGTGCTGTTGCAACTCAAAGTGAGGTCCACAGACCCATAGCATCAGCATCACCTGGGAACTTAGAAATGCAGAATCTCAGGTCCCACCCCAGAACTACTGAATCAGAATCTGCAAGTGAACAAAATCCCCAGGTGATTCATATATAAAGTTTGAGAATCACTGTTTGTGTTAGTCAGGGTTCTCCAGAGAAACAGAACCAATAGAGTGTGCGTGCATGTGTGTGTATGTGTGTAACTGGAGAGAGAAAGAGAGATTTGTCTTAAGGCACTGGCTCTTGTGACTCTGAGGGCTGGCAACTCTGAAATCTGCAGGGCAGATGGGCAGGCTGGAAATTCCAGCAAGAGCTGATGTTGGAGTCTTGAGTTGAAGGCAGTCTGGAGACAAGATCTTTCTTTTCCCAGGGACCTCAATCTTTTCTCTTTAGGCCTTCAACTGATTGGATGAGGCCCACCCACATTATGGAGGGAAATCTGCTTTACTCAAAGTCCACAGATTGAAATGTTAGTCACATCTAAAGAATATCTTCACAGCAACATCTAGACTGGCGTTTGACCAAACAACTGGCACCATAGCTTAGCTGAGTTGACAAAAAATTAGCCATCACACATTTTTAGGTGGAAAAGTCAGAGAATTTGAACCATCACACTGTTCTAGGTGGAAAACGTAGAGGTCAGGGAGGAACAGGGGTAGACCTGTGACCAATATGTGAAGTTGGTGAAAGTGGGTCTTCTCTAATGGTCAAATATCCTTTCTAGAATCTACCTCAGCCATGTATGCATCCTCCCAGGCTCCCCACCGGCTACCTCTGGATCTACATGGTCCAATACCATAACCACCAACCACAACTGGCTACTGAACACTGGACCTGTGGTTGGTCCAAACTGGGATGTGCTCTAAGTGCAAAATACACACCAGATTTCTAAGATTTAGCATTAAAAAACCTCAATAATGTTTATATCGATTGTATGCTGAAATGATATTTTAGGTATATAGGGTTAAATAAAATAAATTATTTAAATTAATTTTGCCTATTTCTTTTTTACTTTTTTTAATGTGGCTATTGGAAACTTTTACATTATATATGTGGCTTGCATGCTATGTCTAGGGCCAGAGCTGCTCTAGACACTTGTACTCTGTTATGGACTGAATTATTTCTCCCCCAAAATTCATATGTTGAAGCCCTAAGCCCTAGTGTGACTGTATTTGGAGATAGGGCCTTAAAGGAGTAATTACGGTTAAATGAGATCATATAAGTGGGGCCCTGATTTGATAGGACCAGTGTTCTTATAAGAAAAGGAAGAGACACCTGATGCAGGTGCACAGAGAAAAGGCCATGTGAGAACACAGTGAAGAGACAGTTATCTACAAGCCAAGGAGAGAGTCCTTACCAGAAAATAAACCCTGCTGACATCTTGATCTTGGATTTCCAGTTTCCAGACTGTGAGAAAATAAATTTCTGTTGTTTAAGCCCCCCAGGCCATGATGTTCCGTCATGGCAGCCCTAGCAGGTTAGAACGCCATTCAAAGTGTGATCCATAGACCAGCAGCATCCGGATTACCTAGGAGCTTGTTAGAAATACAGAATCTCAGGCTCCACCCCAGACCACTAGAACCAGAATCTGCATTTTCACAAGATCCCCGGGGGTTTGAGGAGCCCTGCCCGGGAGGACATTTGTCAGGGTTTCTAAGAAAGATGGGGAAAGAGATGTAGGAGAGGAGTGTGGTGGGGTGAGGAAGACAGAAGGCTTTGCCTGGTGGCCTCTGCTCCTCAGGGAGAGCAAACACGTAAGAGCCTGAGAATTCGAATCCCCGGCCCAGGAGCTTCACTCCTTCCGATCCTAATGATTAGAATCACTGTTTTCAGAGCTGGCGGGGATCCTTCAGAAGATATTGAGTTCACATCCCTGAGGGGTCACTGTGACTGATCCAGGGCCACTCAGGAGGGATGAGAATCCAGCCTCCTCGCTCCCAATCTAAAGCCCTTTGCTACTGTTTAATTTAAATCAGCATGAAAATTCTGACAAGTAGTTACAATTCCAAGAGTCTCATGGGTCTAGGGTTGTTTGTTCACTTGCTTGCTTGCTTGCTTGTTTGTTTAAATACAGAGAAGCCAGTCCTGAGCTGGTCTTGGGAAAGGAGAGAAAACGGGCCGAGTCCCGTGGACCCTTGGGGCAACTCCACACTCTAATACCAACCACATGTTCTCTGCATGTCTGACGGGGATCCCACACTTCTCACTGCGAGCTTTCTACTAAAGGTTACCATATGCCATAGGAATGTTTCACCACCACAAACTGGCCGTATAAGCTGAGAGCTTTAAATTACTGCACAGTCAGAGCAAGTTAATCTATGCCTTGATTATCGGTGTGTCTGGCTATCTAAAGACGTCCCTGGCATGGAGCTGTAACTCATGACTGACTTGCTAATTTGAAATATAGTTGTGTGCCTCCATGGTACACACACACACACACACACACACACACACACACACATGTACATTACAGTGGAGTTTGCAGATGGATTGAATGCATTATCAAGTCTGTCCTCCATTAATTCCTATAGATGTATTGTTGCCTGGGAGCTGGAGAATTATCACGCAGTTGAAAGTCACAGTGGGGAAGCTTGTAGAAGGGAAAAGCAGATGGAGGAGATGTTAAAGAGGGACAAATGAGAAGTAGGTGAAAATTAAATTGCTATTGCTGCCTGGGGCTGGACCGAAAGTCAGTTCCAGAGGTTTCAGGTGGGCTGATTGCGATCCAAAACTCAGCTTTGCCTCTTGAGTGGGCAAAGACATTTAATCTCTTGGTCTCAGTTTACTTACCTGTAAGAATGGGAATAATAAGACTTCTCTTCTGGAATTTAAATGAGAAGATACAGAAAATGCACATAGTAAAGTCTCCGTTAATGTCCATTTTCTTTCTTTTCTTCTGTCCTTCCTTTCTTTCTATTGAAACTGAGATGCTGACAAGATAAGGTTCTTTTCTCCTGCCCAGTAAGAGGAGAAATTATGGACAGACAGATACAATAAGATTGTCTTCAGGGACATTGATTGCTTTGATTTGATTGATTTATTGAGCTGCTCAGTACTTTTCACAGTTATCAGAGAACATAATTATCACAAGTGGTAAACAATGATGGTCTATTAATAAAAAATAAAATTAGCAGAAGGAACAGCAATAATAATATAATCAGAGCTGTATGCTGGAAATGTAAGCTAGTGATCTTTGTAACTGAATGTTTCATACACTGCCAATGGACATGTCAAATCTGTCTATTTCTGTTGACATAAATTTAGAAAGTAGCACTTGCAGAGAACTTTAGAACCTGTGAGAGATTTTTTTTTAATCCCAACAGTATATTTTTAGAATGTCCTTGGCAAATAGGGCCTGTCCAGGTAAAGCATGTTACAATATTGCTCTATTATTTCAGGTGTCAAGGACACTTAGATGAGAAATAAAGTCTCTCCCTGTATGAAGGGATTGTGCGGGATCTTGGTCAGCTTTGCAGCTCTTTAAGTGAAGGACTAGTCCAACTAGACCAAGAGCCATGGCCAAAGCCAGAGGAGAACCACTGGCTTGTCAGCCCATCCCTGGACTTCAGGACTTGGGAATCCAGAGGCACTCTCTCCAAGGAGCTTTCCATCTACTTCTGCCAACTTGTTCCCTAAATCACCAGAAAACAAAACTTTTTTGGGCCCTTAACTACATGCCAGAAATATGTATTAACTCATTCAACCCTCAAAATAATCCTATATATTAGGAAATATTGTGTTCTTTACACAGGTTAACTAAGACTCAGAGAGGTTAGTTAACTTGCCCAAGTTCACCAAGCAGCAGACGGTGAGCTGGGAATTGAATTCAAATATGGCAAGATGCTGCTGCTTCCCAAATTAGAGGCATTTCCTCAGCCCCTTAGAGTTTTAGCTTATACCTGTTTTACAAACTTATTCTATTTCCCTGGTATCTCCTTCTCCTTCAGATAAGAAAACGTCCAAGATGCTTTTCAAAATAGTATTGACACCTTCACCTACATCAGAAATGACTACTCTCTTTTAGCTAAGATACTTCGATGATCTCATTGCTTTTTGTGAACACGCCTGCATTTTTTTTACTATGTACATTTCACACTCTTTCTTTGGCTTCTCTAAACTCACAAAGCTGCTGCCTTGGCCACTATTTGCTATAAATTCATTCAATCGTTTGAATGTCCATTGAGGGTCTGCCCTGAGTCAGGGACTGTGTTCTTCCCTGGAAAGATAAATATTAATAAGTTCTCAAGGTATTCCCAGTCTAGTGGGGATGACAGTCATGCAAACAGACAATTTCCGTGCAGTTTTACACGCTTGTGGCCACTATTATACATTTCTGGTCAAAGTTGGAGAAATGCGGAGTATCCAGCAATGACATCAACGTGGAAGCGTTGGTGAGGTATCAAGGTAGGGTGTGAGCATTTCAGTAGGAGCAACAGGAAGAAGGCGTGATAGGGCCTGGAGTATTTCAGGAATCGCCTCTGTGACTCTGGGATGCAGGAAGCAGAGGTGCACAGGTGATAGGAGAAGAGTTAGGAGAAGTCCAGGCCAGGTATGGCAGGCCTTGTGTCTCTTGCACAAGAGTCTAGACTCTATACTGTGAGCAAGGAGGTGCCACAGAGGTTGTGCAAGGGAAGTAACATGATGAGATTCTTCTTTTAGGAAGATCCCCTGGCATCAGTGAGAGCTATTGCCAAGAAGAGAGAGAGAAATGAGAGGGAAACTGACAAGGCTATGTAGTAATCCAGATGGAAGATGGGCTTGATTTAAGGCAATGAAGATGGAGCCACGTTTGAAAACATTTCTGAGTCAGCATTGTTAGGATGGAGAGTAGACTGGACGTGCAGGATTTGGGAGCTGAGTTCAGGCCAACTCCGAAATGTCTTACTTGAGAGTCTGGTGGATGGTGACAATATTAAATGAAATAAGGCATTGATAGGAAGAGCAGGTTTGGAGGATTGGGGAACAGGGTAAAGAGTGTAAAATATAAAAGAAACAATTTAAGTACTGAGGCCTGGGTCCTACTCCCAGGGATTCTGTTTAATTTGTCTGGGATATAGTCTAGACATTGAGTTCTGTTTTTTTTTTTTAATCTCACTAGGTAATTCTAAGGAGAAGCCAAGTTGAAAACCACTGTTATGAAGAAATAAGAGAAGACAGAATTCTCAGAAATACCACAATTTAAAAGGCAAGAAGAATAGCCCAAGTGGCCATTAATAGGGTATTAATCAAATTAACTATGTGACTCAAAACTCAGCCCCAGGTTTCAGGAAAGATGGAATAATCATAATCTACCCTACCTCTCCCACTGAACGCAGCTATAACCTGCGCAGGATGCATGGAGCAGCCCTGTGAGGACATTGTAAATAGTCGCAGATGGATCGGGAAGGAAGACCAGAGACCGAATTACCTCTGAACCAAGGGCGAGTTTACCATGTTGTCAGCTTCGGTGTTGCCCAGTCTGGACATAAGGTAGTCTGAAGCTGGACATGGGCTCCAGGAGAAAGCCTCTGGCTCCGACTCAAGGATCAGGAAAGAGAATTTTCAAAGAGAATGGGAGAATTTTCCTTTTTCTTTTCTGTTTTTCTTCTGGCTGGAGGACTGAAAAGGGAACTCCAGGAGCCAGAAAGTACTGGGGACGTGGAAGAGAGAAAGGAGTTTGGGAAGTGACCTGATAAAGTTGTTGATAAATCCCTGGGCTCACCCTTAAGTGTCACATATGTGAACTTGACCCCAAAATCTTTGAGAAGGAAATATAAACTGAGATAGACCATCACCCACATCCCACACTGGCCACCAGGTGGCGCACGTGCAGGAAGGATCCGAATAGCGTTGCAGAGACTTTGAAAGTGGAACTGGCACTGAAACCACAAACCACAGAAGGCTGGTTGGAACTTGCAGCCTGAACCCAGCTGGGTCAATTGCTTATTAAAGCAAAATGATCAACATTTTCCATAGGATTTAAATAAGACCCTGGGATTCATAATGTTCAAAGTGTCCAGAATATGATACAAAATTACTTGTCATATGAAAAACTAGGAAAATCTCAACTGGAATGCTGAGATGACACTGATGTTGGAATTACCTGACAAAGACTTTAAAGCAGTTATTATAAAAATCCAAATATAGAAATAATTACATTAAATGCACATAGTCTAAACAAATCAATTGGCAGAATGAATTTTTTAATGATAAAATTATGTGCTGTTTTATAAGAAACTCACTTGAATCAAAATGGTATAGGAAAGGATGAAAGTAAAAGGATGTAGCATTTATCTGAGGCACACGAACACTTATGTCCACACAAAACCTGTACGTGAATGGTTTTAGCAGCATTATTCATAATAGCTCCAAGCTGGAAACAACCCAAACATCCTTCAACCAGTGAATGGTTAAACCAACTACAGTATATCCATACTTTGGAAAACTACTCAGCAAAAATGGAATGGCCTATTGATACACACAACAACTTAGATGGGTCTCAAGGGAATTATGCCGAGTGAATAAAGCCAATCTCTAAAGCTTATACGCTATATGATTCTGTTTATATAGCACTCTTGAGATGACAAAATTATAGGACATATTACTCACATCTGCTTATTTCTGCATAAAGCATCACCAATAGGATACACAAGGGACTAAGTAAAGTAGTTATCTATATGGGTGGAGGAAAATGGGGCAGACAGGGCAGAGGTAGGTGTAAGATTATTTGATGTATTTCTTGTTTATTGCTTTCCTTTAAATAAAAATTGAGGTGAAGTCCACATATAAAATTAGCCATTTAAAAGTGTACAACTCAATGGCATTTAGTACATTCAGTGTTGTGCAACCACCACCTTTATCAAGTTCCAAAACATTCCATTACCCCAAAGAAAACCTTGTACCAATCAAGCAATCACCTCCATTCCTCCTGTGCCAAGACCCTGGTAACCACCAATCTGCTACCATCACTATGGACTTACTTATTTTGGATAATCATACAATATTTGTGTGTGTGTGTGTGTGTCTAGCTTTTTTCATTTAGCATAATGTTTTCAAGTTTCATCCACATTGTAGCATGTTTCAATACTCCATTCCTTTTATGACTGAATAATATTCCATTGTACGTATAGACCACATTTTGTTGATTCATTCTTCTGTTGATGGACCTTTTGGTTATTGTGAGTAATGCTGCTATGAACTTCCATGTACAAGTATCTTTTTGAGTCCCTGCTCTCAATCCTTTGGGGTATATGCCATTTTTGGAGTGGCATTGCTGGGCCATACGATGATTCTATGTTTAACTTTTTGAGGAAACATCAAACTTGTTTTCTACAGTGGCAGCACCATTTTGCATTCCCACAGCAATGTGCTAGGGTTCCAATTTCTCCACATCCTTGTCAACACTTGTTATTTTCTGTATTTTTTATAGCCATAAAAATTTATAAATTTTTAAAAATTCTGTATTTTTTATAGCCAGTGTATTATAGCCATTCTAATGGGTGTAAAGTATAATAGTATCTTGTGTTTCAGGTTTGCATTTCCCTAATGACTAATAATCTTGAGCATTTTTTCATGTGTTTATTGGCCATCTGTATATCTTCTTTGGTATTGTTTTCTTTTTATAAACCCTATGAATATATTATCTATTTGAAACAAAAAAAATAAATGTATTTTAAAAGGAAAAAAGTAAAGATCAGGCAGAAGAGAAGGAGAAACTAGACCACTGTCTACCACCATGGTAGACAGAATAATGGCCCTCAAAGATGTCCACATTCCAATTCCTGAAACTTGTGAGTATCTTATCTTACCTGGCAAAAGGGTCTTTGCAGATATGATTAAGTTAATGGCCATAAAATGGGGAGATTATCCTGGATTGTTGGGGTGGGCCTGATGTAATCACAAGGGACTTTATGAGTGTGAAGCAGGAGGTCAGAGTCAGAAAAGGAGATATGCTTAAAAAAAGAACAAAGCTGGAGGCATAACCCTCCCAGACTTCAGACGATACTACAAACCTACAGTAATCAAAACAGCATGGTACTGGCACAAAAACAGACATATAGATCAGCAGAACAGAATAGAGAGCCCAGGGAAAAAACCCACACACCTACAGTTAATTAATCTTTAACAAAGGAGGCAAGAATATACAATGGAGAAAAGAGAGTCTCTTCAGCAAGTCGTATTGGGAAAGCTGGACAGCTTCATGTAAATCAGTGAAGTGAGAACACTCCCTCACACTATACACAAAAATAAACTCAAAATGGCTTAAGACTTAAATATAAGACATGACACCATAAAAATCCTAGAAGAAACATAGGCAAGTATTCTCCGACATAAATCATAGCAATATTTTCTTAGATCAGTCTCCCAAGGCAAACAAAATAAAAGCAAAAATAAATACATGGGGCCTAATCAAACTTATAAGAATATGCACTGCAAAGGAAACCATAAACAAAACAAAAAGACAACCTATGGACTGGGAGAAAATATTTGCAAACGATGCGACCAACAAGGGCGTAATTTCCAAAATATACAAACAGCTCATACAACTCAATATCAAAAAAACAAACAATCCAATCAATAAATGGGTAGAAGACCTACATAGAAATTTCTCCAAAGAAGACATACAGATAGCCAACAGGCACATGAAAAGATGCTTAACGTTGCTAATTATTAGAGAAATGCAAATCAAAACTACAATGATGTATCACCTTACACCAGTCAGAATGGCCATCATCAAAAAATCTACAAACAATAAATGCTAGAGAGGGTGTGGAGAAAGGGGACACTCCTACACCATTTGTGGGAATGTAAATTGGTGCAGCCACTATGGAGAACAGAAGAGAGGTTCCTTTAAAAACTAAAAATGGAGTTACCCTATCATCCAGCAACCTCATTCCTGGGCATATGTTCAGAAAAGACAAAAACTCTTATTCAGAAAGATATGTTCATATGTCCTATGTTCATCACAGCACTATTTACACTAGCCAAGACATGGAAGCAACCCAAGTGTCCATCAACAGATGAATGGATAAAGAAGATGTGATATTTATGTCACCATATATATATTTATATATATGTATGTATAATGGAATATTACTCAGCCATAAAAAAGAATAAAATATTACCATTTGCAACAACATAGATTGATCTAGAGATGATCATACTGACTGAAGTAAGTCTGACAGAGAAAGACAAATATCTTATGCTATCACTTATATGTAGAATCTAAAAAATAATACACATAATCTTATTTACAAAACAGAAATAGATTCAGACATAGAAAACAAACTTACGGTTACCAAAGGGGAAAGGGAAGAGAGGAATCATGGGATTAACAGATACATGCCACTATATATAAAAGAGATAAATAACAAGGACTTACTGTATAGCACAGGGAAATATATTCAATATCTTAACCTATTAATGGAAAAGAATCTCAAAAAATATATATATACATATATATGTATATATATAAAACTGAATCACTGCTCTACACCTGAAACTAACACAATATTTAAATCAACAATAGTTAAATTTTAAAAAAGAGAAAAAAAGGAAAGGAGATATGATGAGGGAAGCAAAGGTCAGAGAGAGAGACTTGAAGATGCTACAGTGTGGGCCTTGAAGATGGAGGATGGGGGCTCTGAGCCAAGGAATGCAGGCAGCTTCTAGAAGCTGAAAAGGCCAGGAAACAGATTCTCCCCTAGAGCCTCCAGAAGGAACACAGCCCTGGCGACACATTGATTTGAAGACTTCTAACTTCCAGGATTATAAGATAATACACTGGTATTATTTTAAGCCACTGAGTTTGTGCTACAGCAGCCGTAGGAAACTAATACAGCCACAAGTGTGCTGCTCCCTCCAGTACAAAGTATTGCCTAATAACCTCCTCATCGATGCTTCCCGCTCAGGAAACACAGCTGCATCTCACATGTCTTCTAAATCCCTGAGGAGGGAAATGAACCACAGATGGCAGAGTTTCATTGTCCTGTGAGGTGTAACAGATGTCGGTGGCAAAGTAACCCAAGATTTGTCCTGTCTCCTACACACCTCCAGAGGAAATACTGAGCTCTAAGTCCTGTTGGATAAAGATACATGACAGAAAGGACTCGAAAGTCTTGTAAAGAACGTAAGACATCATTACCCTTCGCAGAGGCTGAGCAAGATCTGCAGAAACCAAAGCCAACAGACTTCTTTCTTATCCCCACTGGCAGCGTTACTACCTTCAGGTGGCAGCTGAAAGGCCGCGAAGTTTAAAGCTGCCTCCTGCTTCGTTCCACCTCCCGACCCCTTTCCCAGAGCTCAGCAGGAACTGGCAGGACCTGCCCAGCCACAGGCCGTTCATCAGCTGAAATGTCTGCATGTGGTTTTGCTTCATGTCCATCCTCTTTCAAAGCCCCCAATATGCCTCACGTCTAATGCGTGTAATATGTTCACTCCGTGAAGCTGGCCCACAGAGGGTAACTCCGCATGATAAAAGACCCCACAGCAGTTTGGGTGGCAGGTCCAAAGAGCTGATGGCGTATAAATTTTTTCCAGCTCTTTCTACTTCAGATGGATGAGGATACCACCATCACTATCACCACCTTCAGAGAAAAGACAGCTTTGGATCTCGGCCAGCTATGACATAAAAATCCACTTACCATTCATTGAGGAAGCACTTGAGGAATGTGGATCTCTGACTGGGGGATAGGTCTGAATAAAGCAATGTAATATTTCTTAGAACCCCAAAGACAATGGTTACTATTTAAAGGGGGAACTACTCAGTATCAGTCTCAAGGAAACATTCTCCAGAAGGTGGAATTTCATTATTGATAAGAACAATAACAGGACTTCCCTGGCGATCCAGTGGTTAGGACTCCGCACTTCCACTGCAGGGGGCCCGGGTTCGATCCCTGGTCGGGGAACTAAGATCCTACAAGCGGCATGGCCACACACACATAGAAAAAGAAAAATAACAATATTTATTAGGCACTTGCTGCAGTAATCCTGTGGGTATCTTGCTAGCATGAATTCCAACCCCTTCCAGTCATGAAGTCTGGGTAGGATTTACCCACCCCTAGCTCAAGGTGTGAGCCCTGATTGGTTGGAGCCAATCAGTTATTTCATCCCCTTGGCACAGTGATTGGTTCAGGGATAAGCACCCAATGCAGACCTGAGCCAATCAACACTTGGCATGTCATAGCCACTGGTTCAGGGCGTGATAGCACATGACCAAATTCATTTTCATCAGAAGGAAGCCCAGGATTTTGGATCCATGGTTGAGGGAGACATTCTCTCTTTCTTTCTGACTATGATGAGGAAGCATGCAGTCCTGCACAGCGAGGGTACCCACCTTGCAAGAAGGAGGGAGACTGTCTGGGATGAGGGCCTTGGCGACATCACTGGGCGACTGGATTAAAACAACCCTGAAGCCTGCCCTCTGGGTTTTCAATGACAGGAAGCAATCAACTCCCTTGTTATTTAGGTCAGTGTGTGTTGGGGTTTCTTCTGTTTACAGCTGAATGCATCTTAACCAGTGCACACTATGTGTCAGGTGCTGTGTGGGGGGCTTTCACACGCTCTGTCTCAGTTAATCTTCACCATGGCCCAGTGACGGAGGTTTCATCCTTCCCTTTTACAGGTGTCAGGTGTTCTGTGAAACTGCTGATAAGTGGTAGAGCCAGGGTGCTGTCTCAGGTCTGTCCATCCCTCAGACCTCTGCTGTCTGCCACGTTCTCTCGGCATCTACTGTGATACCTGTGGGCACAGCACTGGGGGGAGACTCTCCAGCACCACCCTTTGCAATAATTCTACACATCAGCCCCAGGAGAGATTGTTCCTATCTTCATAAAAGCTGCTGTATTTCGTATCTGGCATCCTGTCTCAGTAGCTGTATATTTCTTACAAGTGTTGGTGAATCACTGTAAAAAAAAATAGCAGTTAATAAATTCCCTCATTACAGAGGCGCTGCAGAAAGATTTTCATTCTCGCGGGCGTTTTAGGCAGCAGAACTTAACTCCAAGATCCCCAAAGTAACCTTCTGTCTAATACAAATGGACCTAACCTTAAATATAAACATACTACATAAAAGTCACTTAAAATTGTTTTCCCATTTGAAAATGGGGAGTTAATGACATGAATCTAATTCACAATGGTTCATTTCCTCTCCCTTCGAAGATTTCTTTTTTTTAAAAAAATCTATTTATGTATTTATTTATTTTTGGCTGCGTTGGGTCTTTGTTGCTGCACGCAGACTTTCCCTAGTTGCAGCGAGCGGGGGCTACTCTTCATTGCGGTGCACGGGCTTCTCACTGCAGTGGCTTCTCTTGCTGCGGAGCACAGCCTCTAGGCTCGTGGGCTTCAGTAGTTGTGGCACATGGGCTCAGTAGTTGTGGCTTGCGGGCTACTGGCACAGAGGGGGAGGGCCCCAAAGCCTCCCACACGGCATATGGGATCTTAGTTCCCTGACCAGGGATTGAACCCGTGCCCCCTGCAGTGGAAGCGCAGAGTCTTAACCACTGGACCAGCAGGGAAGTCCCTCACCTTGACATTTAAGGTGGAGGGAGTGGGATGACAGGGGGCAGAGTGATGGGCGGGGACAGGAGTCCAGAAGCCACTGAAGACCCGTCCTGACCTGTGATTTCCCGTGGGGTTAGGTTTGGGCCAGCTCCGTCTGCGTGGCTGTCAGGCCTCAGTGTCAGCCTCTCTCCTCCAGCAGTCAAGTGGAATAATGAATGAGGTGACACTGTGAGCCTGGGGGACAGCCCTCCAGAGGGAAGTCAGGGAGCAGGCTGCCTCCAGTAGGAAGGAGCCCGGTGACCGATCCCCTCTTGGAGCGCCAGCGAGCGCTCACAGCCTCTTGTTCAGGGGAGGCCTCGAACCCTGGCGCTGGGAGGCTAGGGAGAGGCGGGTGAGCCAAGGCCTCTCGTGAGTTACCTCTCGTGAGTTATGAGCCAGAGAGGCTGGTCTCTCCCCAGCCCTCTTCCCTCAGACACTGAACCCATTGTCCACCAGCAGTTTGGCGGTCGCTCTAAAGTGGCTACAGTTTGGCGCATTATTCCGAGACCTTTCCTGCTCAGATCAGGTGACCGTTTCCCTGAGCCTCATAGAGAAAGAAAGGATTAGCTGCCGCCTCCCCTCCCCCTCGGAGGCAGGTGAGAATAAATCCATTTAACGGACCGGTTTACAAATAAAACAGAAGTTATAAAAGCCGCCTTTGTTCCACTGAGGCAGCCGGCCTGGCAGGGAGGTTAGATTAGCAATTTGTCCTTTGTCCAGAGCATTAGCAGAGCCTCATTGTTTTCATGTTTATTTATCAATTTGCATCTTCTAGCAGTTTCAAGCCAACTCGAGGCCCAAACTCCCCCTGTGTCCCGGCTCCTTTTACCTCCTTTGCCAAGGGCTTAACGAAGCTGGCTTAGGCACCCCCAACGTGAAGTTCCTGCAAGCCCCGTACTCTTCCTCCTGCGCCCTTTCAAACTGCTTGGCCACCCCCGGCCGCAGAGCAGAAACGACAGCCCAGGCGGGGGGCTGAAAAGATGGTTCATCCAGACGCAGGGACCCTTCTCCCGACCTGCACACGTGCCTCCTCTAACGCAGAACTCCGCTCTCCATTGATATCATGGAATAAAGAGAGTCCTAGTTTTGATGTCAGCCAGTGTCTGGGTGGTTGGACAGGTGTCACCACACCTGGGCGTTTCCTTTGGATTTTGCCAAGGTTCTGGAGGACCTGAGAGGGGTGGGGATGACCTCCGCAAAGCTGACAATATGCTGGACAGAGTTATCTGGAGGGGCTGACCAACTGTTATCACATTCTTCCCCAAAGAAGATTACGTATTAAGTACCTATTTGTACAGGATCCTCTACAGGGAGAACTATTCCATCTCAATACATTCCCACCCAGGATATTTTGGCCTAAGACTTTAGCTTACCTAAAAGTAAACTTTTTTTTTAAAGCTCTACTATTTTTTCAAAGCTGCAAAATTATTTTTCCAAATGAAAGTTTATGTAGGGCCAAATTGCATGAAATAAAATAAGCAACCTGTTCTCCCTCATGGGCCCCCCGACCCCCCCCACCCCCCCCACCCCCCCCCACCCCCCCCCACCCCCCCACCCCCCCGCCCAGGCATCTCAGGTGTGCTCTGCACTGCAGGACACAGTTTGAAACTTCTGGATTAAAGGCAGGGTCTCTACAAGCTTTTCTCCAGCCCTCACAGTCAGGCTGTTCCTCCCATACCCCTTTTCCCAACCTGCCACGTGTCCCACCAGACACAAGTCCTGGTCCCCCTTTGTAACTCCTTCCTTGCATTTTCTAAGCATCACCAGACATTCCGAGAAGACTTCTTTTAAATTTTTCATCATGTCACCCCTCCAGGTTTGGTAAGACTTTCAAAGTCCTTCACAGCTTGGCCTTAACTTAATATTCCAGTTTTATCTTTCACTGACCCCCAAACAAAACTTTCACCTCCTGCTAGTCGTAACCATTCACCATCCTTAAGCCTTAGGACTTGCCAAGACCTGCCTGCTTGTCTTTGTGCAGCCAGATATTCATGCAGGGGACATCAGCCGTCCACTTGCTGCCAGGCCCAGGTCACTTCAGCCTTTAAGGTCCAACTCACAGAGTCTTCAGATGCATGCTACTCCGTGGCATCTTCCACAGACACTGTGTGCTGATGCTGGCTCATGGTGTGGGGGGTGTGTGTGTGTGTGTGTGTGTGTGTGTGTGTGTGTGTGTTTGGGGGTTTGGGGTGGTGAGCTCATACTCTATGGGGCTTTGTCTGTATGAACCCTGTGTAGCCTGGGTTGACGGTATCTCCCTCCAGATCCATTTTGCATTTACTTCTACCAGGTGCCCCAGGGGTCGTATCATAGAAGCAGTATATTTGCATTAAGCAGTTGGCATGGGGGTTCTGGGTGCTCCTGGACAACATGGGTAGTTTCAACTCAAACCCCAAACCCGTGTGAGGGACCTATTGCTATAGATTCAGGACACATCTTATTCCACCTTGATTCTAGGCCAAGTGTCCTTGTTGTCTTACTTTGCTGGTAGGTTAATTTCCCCTCCTCAATTTCACCCTTTCATTGAGAGTGTGGCCCTTTGAGTGTCCCAGATTTATGCAGATCTCAGGTCCCCTCTACTTCTTGGGCATTAACAGCCATGCTTCTAGGTTAGAGACACTACCAGCCCTCCTGTCCCCAGGAGAGACCCAACATCAACGCCAGTGTTAATGTTGCTTTTCATCCTCTCCTTTCTTTGGACCTTGGGGTTTTCAGTTCCTCTTCTTTTTCTGGACCTTGGGGATTTCCTTTACATTTCTATGAGCTCTTTTATACAATTTAAACATTTCTGTTTAAAAACAAACACATTAGATACAGAGAACACAGTAGTGGTTACCAGAGGCGAAGGGATTGGGAGGAGGGTGAAATGGGTAAAGGGGGTCAACTGATGGAAACTAAATTTTTGGTGGCGAGTACACTGTAGGGCATATGATGTTGTACACATGAATCTCACATAATTTTATAAATCAATGTTACTTCAATTTAAAAAAAAAAGAAGGGACAGTCAGATCCTCGAGGTGGCCAGGAATTTCCTTGTTGTCGTTCTAATTCTAGGCCAGAAGTAAAACTTTTCGTCCCCATCCCAGTAAAAGCCAAAGTGTGCTGTGAGGTGCTCTATCATCACAGACTTAAAGTAGTAATGGTAGCAATGTATTAACGTTGATTTCCTGTTGTTAATTGTTGTAGTTTGGTTATATAGGAGAATTTCTTTGTCTAAATACCAAAGCATTGGGTTGGCCAAAAAGTTCATTCAGTTTTTTCCATAACATCTCATGTGAAAACCCAAATGAAATTTTTCGCCAACCCAATACTTAGAGATGTTAGGGCATCAGGTCAGCAACTTAATCTCAAATGGTCCAGGGGAAAAAATTACTTATCCTGTACTTCTAACTTTTCTGTAAATTTCTGATTTTTAAAAAATTATTGAATTAAAAAATAATTATCTACTTAAAAAATATTTCTGTTTATTTTATCCAGAATTTTCAAGTGTTTTT
Source organism: Delphinapterus leucas (assembly GCF_059928025.1). Lineage (NCBI taxonomy): Eukaryota > Metazoa > Chordata > Mammalia > Artiodactyla > Monodontidae > Delphinapterus > Delphinapterus leucas. The sequence continues at coordinate 38,585,951 of NC_143142.1, read as the reverse complement.
TAGTGATGAGGTAGGGGGAGGGGCAGAATTCGGGCTCTTAAGTTTGCAATATTTGTGTGATTGTTTCTTCAACTAAAGTATAAGGTCCCACATATATTTCTTTGTATTATACACAGAGCCTCCAAAACTGTGCCAAGCAAATAGCAAATGATCAACAAACATTTGATGAATGAATGAATGACATTTGTGCTCTCCCTTTCATAGAAAGATGACACAGCTTTAGAGTCATAGGGGTCAATCCTGACCCTCCTGATCAATCAGCCCTGGGACCTTGGGCAAATTACTTCTCTGAACCTCAGCTTTCTCAAGTGCCAAGTAGAGACAACCCCTATCTTACATGGGTGTTGAGAGGATGAATATGTATTTCAGACAAGTGGCTGGCTAGTGCTTAGATATAATGTGGGTCTGGAGGACACACACAGAATACTGGAATGTTTTCTACTTAGTGATACGTCTGATACATTAAAAAGCCCTTCTGACATTCATTGCAAAAGTCTTGCCAATACTTGTTGGCTCTAGACTGAAAGAAATAGTTAACAGAGGGCCTACTAAGAGCCATCACATATATTTTTAATTCCCTCCAAAACATTCAAGTGTTACTCTATTTCTTTTCAGAGAACTTCATAGAGGTTAAATGACTCTCTAGGCTTACCCCGTAAGGCAGAAAGAAGTGTTCAAGCCTAGATCTACTGGACCTGTGTCAGATACCATAGCTAATTAGATAGTAGAGATGAGTCAGGTATGTCTGCCGCCTCAACTCTAGACAACTGGATTAACCAGTCATAGGAGCAATTTGGAAATAAAAACAAAAGTACAACCACAGAATTCCCCAGCCCAGGCCGTCTAGATTTCACAAACATCCAGCCATCCTGAAGAATTCGAAAGCTATGATAGAGATGGCTGTCTCAATTTCCACTTCTCTCCAAGATGCTGGCAAGGTATCTCGCCACCCCTGATGGGAAACAAGAGGTCATGGAAGCAGAGAGGAAAAAAAAAAAAAAATAGGAGTCTACATTTCCCTCCAAGTCCAGATTAAAAAGAGAGTTAACTACCAGAATACATGTACCACATTTATGATTAACCACATTAACATGAGAAGATGTATTATCTACCTGGTTAAGATCAAGGCTTCAGATGCAGCCAGAGCTGGGTTTGAATGCTGGCTCTACCACTTATTACCAGAAGGATCTAAGTGAGTTACTGAACCTTAGTTTCCTGGCCTACAAAATAGGTGTAAGGATATTCATCTCACAAGGTCATTGTAAGGATTTAAATAAAATATGTGAGATGACCTTACTTGGACCTGGCACTCTGTAAGCATTCAGGAATTGTAGCTATGCAACCAACAATAATGATAGAGAACAGAGGACATTTTAAGAACTTTACATACATTAATTCATCATTCACAACATCCCTATGAAATAGAGACTATTGTCCCTGTTTTACAAATGGGAAACTGAGACACAAAGAGGTCAGGCAACTTGCCCAAGGTCACGCATCTAAGCAGCAGGGACGGAATGTAAACCTAGGCACTCCGCCTGCAGAACCCACACTAGCTAAGCAGTCTCCCAGTTCTCTTGTTGCCATTTTATCATTTTCATGATCAGTGTCAATACCATTCAATGGTGTTGAAACTGAAGGAGGCAGAGACAGACATAGGTGGGCAAAGACAACAAGAGCTTTAAGTTCGTCCAGGAGACCATAGTAGTGGAGGTGAAAATCTGGACACACTCAGGCAAGCCTCCCAGAAAGTTAGGGGCCTCTAAGCCTGGGAAGCACCTACTTGCCCACAAAGTAGATCCATGCTCCTAAAAAGATGAAACAGCTCCAAGCTTCAGAAGACCACCGGACCGACCCCAAGTATGTGTGAGCAAATGTATGTGTCGGGTATTATGTTAAGCACTATGTGAGGTGTCCGAAGATATATAGCTAGGAGCTTCAACCTTAGAGGAGAAACATGCCATCACCCGTGACGTCATTTCTCAGAGAAAACGTCTTGGCGAAGATAGGATTAAGCTGACCTTGAGCCAGGGAAGATGGTGGACCAGGAAGAATGCTCGGGTGGGCACTTGGCACGTTCCTTGTGAGCTGCCATGTCACTGGCTTAGTTGAAGAAAGCTTTGGTTCACAGAGTGGTCCACTCAAGGCAGCAGCTGCAGGACAATTACCCACAACCTGCCCTGGGTCAGCCAAGTCACCTGGTCTGAAACAAACCATATTTCTCTCTGCCTTAAGAACATCACTGGGCGAGCTTCCCTGGTGGGGCAGTGGTTAAGAATCCGCCTGCCAATGCAGGGGACATGGGTTCGAGCTCTGGTCCGGGAAGATCCCACATGCCGCGGAGCAACTAAGTCCGTGCACCACAACTACTGAGCCTGCGCTCTAGAGCCCATGAGCCACAACTACGGAAGCCCACGCACCTGGAGCCCATGCTCCCAACAAGAGAAGCCACCGCAATAAGAAGCCCACGCACCGCAACAAAGAGTAGCCCCCGCTCGCCCCAACTAGAGAAAGCCCGCGTGCAGCAACGAAGACCCAACGCAGCCATAAATAAATAAATAAATAAGAACATGACTCGGAAACGCTAGGGTGAAAGGTTGATTTGGAAATAGCTAGGTTCCTGGCCCTGGAATTTTTTGACAAGATGGATTCAGGAAAAATAAATTAATCTGTGCAGCAGGGTCAGCTGTGGAATTGTGAAAGAATGCTGGCCTTCATTGCAGGAAGGGAAAGTGCTCGAAAGCCACTTCCATGAGGGCTCGGGGCTCCAGGAAACGCTGTGTCTTGGCCTCTGCCCGCCCCCTCACCATGCCATTAAACTGGGAGCGGGTGGGAAGGAGGCCCCTCAGCTTTCTCTTCTGTGCTGCGCTGGACAGTGAACACACTTGTTTACGCTCACAGAGAAATCTGAGTCCTACTTTAATGTAGAAAGAATTAAGATTGGAAATATTTTGTTTCAGTAGAACTGAATCCAGATGCATCTTGGGAAATGCTAAAATTCAACTTGGAGAAAATAGATTAAAATTATATTGATACTTGATTAAACCAAGAAAATTAAAACAAAAATAATCATGTAGAGTCCAAGAACTAGCCCCCTCCTCTTTCATCTTAATTGAGAAAGAGCCCAGGATATGTGGGAAATGTCCCTGTTTAATCAATGTAATTCTCTAGGTCAGAATTATATTTTCGTTCATTTAGTACTGGTTCCTAACACCCGTTAAATTCAAACCCGACAGCAGAAAATGGGAAGCATATTCAAGGAAAAGGCAAATGAGCTGCTTGTTCTGGAATCAAGATGTCCTTGGAACCACCTACTCAGCTTTGAAGCCAAAGGAGTTGTGGGTAAGATGATCACGGCTCCCAAGGCAAAACTCAGGACCAACATCAGGCACTGGGATAGAAGAATGAAGGGATAAGAAATTCTCCTATTAGTTACATCTGCATTTTCCCCTGGACTCTTCGGTAGAGACCAGAAATCCCAGGAAAAAGAAAGGAAACCCTGATAGAACAATGAACGATGTTGGAAGCTAAGGGCTCCAAGGAGCACCTCATTTCCTTTGGAACAGTCATTAGTATGCAAAAGATAGAAAACGTAATCCCTAAAATGCATCTGAATTACTAAGTTAGTGGGGTTAAAGAAAAAAAGATGACATTAATTTATCATTCAAATTTAATAAATTAGCCATCAGATTATTCAACAGGCTCCAGCACCTGGGGTCAGGGTACAGTGGGTACAAAGTTGGTTGGGAGTATGTGGGCTCCATCTTCAAGGCTCCCTCAGCTGCCTAAGTGTGCTGCCCCCTCCGCCTGCAGGGAAGGAGGGGACCACGAGCCGGAGCAACCCCACAGCCCAACAAAAACGGCAGAGAGAGAGACTGACTCGAAGCTGAAACAGCAGATACAGCTCATTGGCTCTTATATCTAAACAAAGAGGTTTTTCATTGAGACACTACCTACATTAACTTCACCCTTCTTAGTGTACAGTTCCGTGACTTCTTCCAGATGTATATAGTCATGTAACCATTCCCACGATCAAAATATAGAACAGTTCCTTCAACCCCTAACACTTTCCCTGGCCCCTTTGTAGTCAACCACTCCTCCCTCCCCACAGCCCCTGGCAACCACTGATGTGTTTCCTAAACATATAGCTTTACCTTTTGCAGAAAGTCATACAAATGGAATCACACAGTACAAAGTTTCAAAAGCCTGGCATTTTTCATTTAGGGTAATGCACTTAAGACTCCTCCATGCTATTGTGCACATTTTCTTTTTCTTGCTGAGTAGTATTTCGTGGTGTGGATGTATCACAGTCTGTATAACCATTCACCAGCTGAAGAACATTTGGGTTTTGTTTCCAGTTTGGGGCAATCACCAATCAAGCTGTTATAAACATTTACATAAAGGTTTTTGAATGAACGTAAGTATGATTGCTGGATTGTATGGTAAATATGTTTCACTTTATGAGAAACTGCAAAACCGTTTTCCAAAGGGCTCCACTGTTTTGCATTCCCCCACCCCATGCCATGTATATGAAAGTTCCAGTTGCTTTCCATCCTCACTAGCAGTTGGTACTGTCAGGGTTTTTTTTTTAATTTTGGTTTTTTTTCTACTTTTACTCATTCCAATAGGTGTATTATCTCATTGTGATTCTAATCTGCATTTCCCTAATAATTAACGATGATGAACATCTTTTCATGTGCGCATTTGCTATCCTATATCTTCTTTGGTAAAGTGCCTGTTCAAATCTTTTGCCCATTTTTAAATTGGTTTGTTTTCTTATTATTGAGTTTTGAGACTCTTTTGTATATTCTGGATACAAGTCCTTTATCAGACATGTGACTTGCAAATATTTTTTCATTCCTTAACTGTGTTAAACAAGGACCTTTTTACTTCACATTAGTTATGATATGGGATCGTATAAAGGTGTGTGATTTGGGTTGGCCCTACTACACTCACAGTACGGACTAGAAGAGTGGATCAGCTATCCTCCTCCTTTGGGGGCACTGTCTTGTTCCCATGACATCCAAGGATGCAGTGGACACTCAATGAACAGTTATTGAATGAATGATTGAATGAAGTATGGGGCCAACCAGAGGAGTGCAATGGGAGATACAGGTGGAGAGTTCAGGGACCAGAAATTAACTACTAGGCTAAGAATTTTAAACATTATCCTTAGGCAGTCGGGAGGCCTGGAAGGGTTTCAAAAAATTAATGGAATAAGATTTGCATTTTTTGAAATACCATACTGGACGTAGCATAGAAAATGCGTAGGAGAAGGTGTGATGAGTGGTGAGGCTAATAAGAAGACTACTGAAACCTTCCAAGCAAAAGGTGATGAGTGACTAAAATACAGATATAACAGCACGGACAGAAAGCAAGGGGCAGATACCAGAGACTGAATCGACAGGATATCATTTTGCCCCAACATCGTGTGAGTTTGAAAACTTCTGACCAACGTATACCATTAGGAGAAAGAATGGAGCAATCTGTGCGAGACCCAATACGCATCGTATAATTCTTCCTCTTAGACCCCATGCAAAGTTACACAAACCTCCTCCTAATTATCCTCCCTCTCATCTTCACAGCCAACTCACTTTTATAAAAAAGTGTCCAGGGCTTCCCTGGTGGCGCAGTGGTTGAGAGTCCACCTGCCGATGCAGTGGACACGGGCTCGTGCCCCGGTCCAGGAAGATCCCACGTGCCGCGGAGCGGCTGGGCCCGTGAGCCATGGCCGCTGAGCCTGCGCGTCCAGAGCCTGTGCTCCGCAACGGGAGAGGCCACAACAGTGAGAGGCCCGCGTACCGCCAAAAAAAAAAAAAAAAAAAAGTGTCCACTTGCTTTTTCCACTTCCTCATCTCCGTTTTGTGCCTCTTGAGCTTGATGTGTGAAGGAATCACAATTAACCTTGAATCGGAAGCCCAAGTACATTCCACTAGGATAACAATATTAGTAAAATTAAGTAGGTAATTTAATGATCCATGTAGGACAGATTCAACACGGGTATATGAAACAAGCATCCCCCTCTTTTTATGCGGTCCAGTCAAATCCTATAAGTCACTTCTTCCTGCCCTTATCTGTTCACTCTACAATTCCCCAAATGCACACAAACATTGACATTTGAAGTGTCAGGACTCTGCATATTCAGTTGGAATATTCCCTGGCAGACACCAGCTTTCAGTGGACTCTCCCAGGAAGCAAAAGAAAGTGTCAGGAAGTGGGTATTGCCTATAAAATATCATATATTAGGGCAGTATGAAATCTTTAGGGAGACAAGTATTACATTCCCAATTTAAGTGCCTTTGAGACAATGTCTTTGGCCTTTGTCTTCTTCTGCCACCTACCGTTGGCAGCCTGGTTCACTATCAAGATAACAGCAATAACAGCAATGAGGAAGCTCCAGCCCCAGCTGTGCTTTTCATAACTCAGAGAAGTTACTTAACCTCCTGGCCCCAGTGCCTTCATCCACAGGTAAGACTGGACTAGAGCTAGGTCATCTTTTCCTGATTAAATGAGATTCTGGTTATAAAGCTAACTTCGGAGGAAACATCCTAATTTATAACCATTGATCTTAGTGAATTAGGGCAATAAATGTCTTTCCAGTGATTTAAAAGAGTGAATGTTCCTTTATTGTGCCAGTGGGGCAAAGCAATACTTTGTTGATCCATTTACAACTGATCAGAGCAAAGAAGAAAAAATCTGGTGTCTGTTAACAAAGTACGTTTTTAAAAGAAATATCCAAATCTATATTTGCATGTCAGCCACAGCTAAATATTTTGCTACCTAAATGTCAAACAAAAGAACTCTAATACTCTTAAATTCTTTCCGGCCATCATACCACCTCCATCCCTCATTTAATGAGATTTCCACAATTCTCTCTAAAAGAAACTTCAACATACACACATGTATATAAACATTTTAGAACTTGGAGCAGTATGAACTATGTAAACTTTTTCCTCACAATAATCTCCAATAAAGAATTATTTTATAGGGTCTGTTAAATTTCCAGACTGCAGAGATGTGATTTCAAGAGACATAATTATTAGAAGAAAATCCCATTACAACATCAGATATAGTTATGTAGATATAGCTATATAGTTAGGTATAGTTATGTACAGATATAGTTACGTAGACTTTGTATTAAGATTTCGCCAGTCCTCACCAGACAAAATCCAGGACCTAAACATTTATTTGACCTTAGGATGACATAGAAAAAGTTTTAGCATTATCTGTGTCATATGGAGACATAAAACATTAAAACTTTTTATACATTCAAATCTGTTCACTTTTTTTTTCCTTTATTATTTCCAGGTTTCCAAAATGTCTTAAAATTTTTTTCCCAACTCTGAAATTATATGAATATTCTACTAACTTTTCTCCTAATATTTTAATTTTTTTACACTTAAGTCATTGTAGTTAGAGATTATTTCTATACATGATGTAAGAAAGGAATATGACTTTTTGTCCCATATAAAATTGTTAATTATGCCAGCATTATTTATCAAAGAAATCATCTTTTTCCCCTGAATCAAAATATTACCTTTAGGTGGTATCAGGTTGCCATATATTCTTTGAGCTACTTCTGGACTCATTGCAACCAACAGATCCAAGGATATTTGTTGCAGTATTTTTTATATTTATAAAAACTGGAAAAAAACTAACATGTTTGTCAGTAGGAGAATGCATAAATAAATTACAGGACATCATATCATTTACAAAACAAGACCATTTATTAGACCATAAAGGTAGCCTCAATAAATTCTATGTCTCCAACCATAATGTAATAAAATTAGAATTTAAAAACAATATATTTCCTTAAAAATAGTATACGTATTGGAACTAAAAAGCATATTTTAAAATAATACTATGTTTTTCAACTTCTTTTGCAAAGTTTTTTTTTTTGGCTGCATGGCATTCAGGCTCTTAATTCCCCAACCAGGGGTCAAACTTGTGACCCCTGCAGTGGAAACCCAGAGTCCTAACCACTGGACCACCAGGGAAGTCCCACAAAGTTTTAAGTAACACTTGATTTTAAAGAAAATTAATAAATATTTAGAATTAAATTATAATGAAGTACTATATGTCAAATTTTGGAGGACACAGCTAAAGCAGCACTAGAGGGAAATGTGTATTTTTACACACATTTATCAGAAAATAAGAACGGTTATAAGCAAATCAAATAAGAATTCAACTCAAAAAATTGGAGAAAGCACAACAGAACAAATTCTACTTTAAAAAGCAAGAATAAAGTGCAATCTTGATTCCAGTATCAGACAAGGACATGATAAGAAAAGAAATTCATAGGCCTCTTCCACTTATGAACGTAGATGAAAAATCTTAAATAAAACAATAGCTAATTGAATTTTGATCAAATAAGGCTTCTCCCAAGAATGCAAGGATGATTCAATATATGGAAATTTATCAAATTCATTCACCTCACTAGTAGGCTACAGGAAGCAAATTACATGATCTCAATTGATGAAGGAAAAGCTTCTGATAAAATTCATCATTTATGAGTTTTCTTAAAAACCCTAGCAAACTGGGAATAGAAGCAAAATTTCTTTACTTTGTACAGGTTATATGCTAAAGTCTTCACTAAACATATACTTAAGAGAGAATCTTGAGATGCCTTCCCTTTAAGTCAAGAACAAGATAAGGATGCCCACTATCACTAGAGCTGTTGATTACTACAGGGAAGGCCCTACCCAATTTTACAAGAAAAAAAGTAAGAGGGATAAAAAGGAAAAGGGAAAATAAAAAAACGCTGTCATCATTTGCAGATGACCAGAACACTAACACGATAATCAGCAAAACCATTAGAATAAGAGAACTCAACAAAGTTATAGAATAAGAGAGCAACTTCCATAAATCAATGCATTGTTCTATGTCAGGAATTGGAAATTAAGACCTTGAGAGCCAAATCCCCTCAAAGGTCTGTTTTTACAAGCCGCCACCAACTAAGAATAATTTTTACATTTTTAAAACTTGTAGGGCTTCCCTGATGGCACAGTGGTTAAGAATCCGCCTGCCAATGCAGGGGACACGGGTTCGAGCCCCAGTCTGTGAAGATCCCACATGCCATGGAGCAACTAAGCCTGTGGGCTACAACTACTGAGCCCGCGCTCTAGAGCCCGCGAGCCACAACTGCTGAGTCCGTGTGCCACAATTGCTGAAGCGCGCGTGCCTAGAGCCCATGCTCCACAACAAGAGAAGCCACCGCAATAAGACGTCCGCACATCGCAACGAAGGGTAGCCCCCACTCACAGCAACTAGCGAAAGCCCACACGCAGCAACGAAGGCCCAAGGCATCCAAAACAAAAAAAGTTGAATAAAAAAAACTTGTTAAAGAAAAAACAAAGAATACTCAACAAAGACCTTATGTGGCTACAAAGCCAAAAATATTCACTATCTGATCCTTTATAGAAAAAGTGTCCCTATTTCTGGTCTAAACCAAGGGTAATCAACTAGAAAAATCTAACTTTAAAAAATAGAGCACAATTCACAATAGCCACAAAAATTATAAAATATCTAAGAACTAGCTAAATCAAGAATCCATAAATGCTCTGTAGGAAAAAAATTTAAACTCTAATAAAGGATGTACAAAATAATCTGAATTAACAGGAAGATAGTCCATGCTCTTGGAAGGATCGCCTGAATTTTCCCTTGAATTAACCTACAAATTCAGCACAATTCCAGTTGGACTTTTTTTTTTAATTTTTTATTTATTTTTTGGTTGTGTTGGGTCTTTGTTGCTGTGCATGGGCTTTCTCTAATTGCGGTGAGCGGGGACTTCTCTTCATTGTGATGTGCAGTCTTCTCACTGTGGTGGCTTCTCTTGTTGCAGAGCATGGGCTCTAGGCGCATGGGCTTCAGTAGTTGCAGCACACAGGCTCAGTAGTTGTGGCTCACGGTCTCCAGAGTGCAGGCTCAGTAGTTGTGTTGCACGGGCTTAGTTGCTCCACGGCATGTGGATCTTCCCGGACCAGGGCTCGAACCCATGTCCCCAGCATTGGCAGGCAGATTCTTAACCACTGTGCCACCAGGGAAGTCCTCCAATTGGACTTTTTAAAGAATTCAATAAGCTTATTCAAAAATTTATACGGAAGAAGTATCCACAAAAAATAGCTAATTGACTTTATAAAGAATTAAAGAGAGGGACTTACTCTAGCATATATTAAGATATATTTAAAGGCCAATATAATAAATGCAGTGTAATGTATACATGAACAAACTGGCCAATAGAACAGAATTAGACCGATGCATATGTGGGGACTTATATGACAAAGGTGGCACCACAAATCATTGGTGGAACATCTGATTGTTAGGTAGATACCTGGGGAAAACTTGCTCACTATGAGAGAAAAACAAAACTCAGTCCCCACCTAACACCACAAAGGTGGATTCACAAGCCTAGGTATGAAAGGTAAAACGATAAAGTCAACAGGAAAAAAATATGGGAGAAAATCTTTGTAACCTAGAGGGAAAGCACTCCTTAAACAAAATGTCAAAACCATGAGCTATCAGGCAATGACAAAAAAATCAACTTAATTACCTCAGTATTAGGAATTTCTGCTCAAAGTTACCATAGACAAAGTTAAAAGAATGATAAAATGGGAGAAGATATTTGCAATGTCTAAAACCAACAAAGGATAAATATCTGTAAGCACGAGATGATGAAAGGGAAGAATTAGGTAATAAAATAAGAGATGGGCCTACTACAAACCATTGGTGAAAATGTGACATGAACTGAGAATTATGATCAACCTCACTCACTGCATCTGAGGTCCATGGGAAAAAAATATAATATTTCACCAAATCTGAGACACTTTTAGATTGTAAGATGTCCCAACATTTTATGAAAGGAAAGGAAAACTACCAATTTACGTTAGGACACAATGTTTTTCTATCATGTAAAATTTTATTTTATATTTTGGCAAGTGCTTTTAGACTTACTTGGGACAATGTTTTTTTTCTTTTTTCTTTTTTTTTTTTTTGGCCACATCACACAGCTTGTGGGATCTTACTTCCCTGACGAGGGATTGAACCTGGGTCCACGGCAGTGAAATCCCAAGTCTTAACCACTGGACCACCAGAGTATTCCCTATGATTTTTTTTTTTTAAATATTATCCTTGTTGGGACTTCCCTGGTGGTGCAGTGGATAAGACTCCTTGCTCCCAATGCAGGGAGCCTGGGTTCGATCCCTGGTCAGGGAACTAGGTCCCACATGCATGCTGCATCTAAGAGTTTGCATGCCACAACTAGGAAGCTGGCGAGCCGCAATAAAGGAGCCCACATGCTGCAAATAAGGAGCCCACCTGCCATAACTAAGACCCGGTGCAACCAAATAAATAAATAAATAAAATATTTTTCAAAAACAAATATTATCCTTGTCATATATAAAGAGAAAGAAGGGCTTCCCTGGTGGCGCAGTGGTTGAGAGGCCGCCTGCCGATGCAGGGGACACGGGTTCGTGCCCCGGTCCGGGAAGATCCCACATGCCGCGGAGCGGCTGGGCCCGTGAGCCATGGCCGCTGAGCCTGCGCGTCCGGAGCCTGTGCTCCGCAACCGGAGAGGCCACAACAGTGAGAGGTCCGCGTACCACAAAAAAAAAAAAAAAAAAAAAAAAAAAAAAAAAAAAAAAAGAGAAAGAAAATATAAGTGAAATAAATTGGTTACTCTTCCAGATTTTTAATTCAGACTCATCACTGCCCATACTTTTGCACACAGTTTCATCCTCATCAAGGATGTTAGTGATGCAACTTTTCTTATAAAAGGAACCAAATGAAACTGCTGACCTTTGACTGTGACCAAAACAATGGCAATTTCATACAATGCAACCTAATACATGAGAGCCAGAATTTTCTTCCAAACTGCTGACACCCATTCTGCAAGTTTTGACACTGGTGCTCTCTTGTTCTCCCCAGAAGAGATCAATGGAAGGGTTTTTTTTTCCCCAGACAGTAATCAGGGTATTACTTTTTCAGGTGGTTCTCAAATACCTTCTTGACTGGAATCATCAAGAGATTGCAGCTGTCCACTCATTCCACCAAGAATAATATTCAAGGTCATTCATGCACAGGCAAGGAAAACTCTGTCACAACCACCAGCTGGCTAAGAGCAATTGAAAGATGGCCCATGGTTGATGAGTGGGGTTCTAATTTTAGAAGTGCTAGAATGGTGTGGGGGGGGTGTCTACTTAGAATTGATGAACACAGTAAAATATTAATAATAAAGAAATAATATGATTATATAATAATAACATAAAAATTTTTTGAAGCTTTCAGTAGAAGCTTTTTTTTTTTTTCGCCTCACCATGCAGCGTGTGGGCATCTTAGTTACTCGACCAGGGATCGCCTGCTGCAGTGGAAGTGCAGGGTCTTAACCGCTGGACCGCCAGAGAAGTCCCATCAGCAGAAGTTTTTTTTGTTTTGTTTTGTTTTTGTGGTACGCGGGCCTCTCACCGCTGCGGCCTCTCCCTACGCGGAGCACAGGCTCACACTCCTGGGAGCAGCTGTCAGCCAAAAACGTTAGAGGACAAGAAGCTCAGCTTCCTCACCCTTCAAGGGAGTAGCTCTGAGGCTGGTTCTTCATCGTCTCCCAGAGCTCCCCAGGGAGCTTGAGGTCCAGTTGCCCCACCAGCTCAAACACCCCTGAGAGTGGCTTCCCTTTCTTCTTTGCATCCCACCTCCACCCTCTGACTGATGCTTCCTGAGATCTCCTCCCAAATAAACTACTTGGATTCAAACCCTCGCTTCAGTACCTGCTTCTAGGCAGATGCAACTTAAGAGAGTGAACAAATCTTATCCAAAAACCTTGTAGCATGTGGCCATCAGGCACAAAAAGTTAACGAGCTTCCCTCCCCAGTCCTCACCAGGAGTAGATCTCTCTTCCCTGGGATTTGAACCCGAAAGTCACCTCCTCCTACCTTGTCCCTGCGTTCCTTGCCCAGTCTTCCCTTTGACCTCTCAACTTCTCCCCTCTCTTTCCCATTACCACCGCCATCTTCTCATCCCTCCTCATCACAAATTTGACTTTGCTTCTTTTCCCTCCAGTGCCTCCAAAAACTGCACCATGGGATATGATGTGTAGAAAATTCTCTATATAGAGTCTGACCCTCTGCGGTGGAGAAGAGGTATGTCCACAAGTTTTTAAAAAAGTATTAAATTTTATTAATTAATATTAAATGAACAAGTGATTTTATCCCAAAGACACTCAGGTTAAATGGTCTTCATGCAGCAGAGATGTTCAGAACATCTCAGAATGCGTGCAGACTGCTAGCAAACAAATCTTCTTCAGTGGTCAGAGTTATCAAAAGGCATGAAGATATGAAGAATGGGCAACAAGTGTATTAAAAGATGCTCAACATCATTAATCATTAAGGAAATGCAAATCAAAACTACAAGAGGTATTGTCTTAGTCATCTCAGGCTAGCATAACAAAATACCACAGACTGGGTGGCTTATTAACAACAAATATTTCTTTCACACCATTCTAGATGCTGGAAGTCCAAGATTAGGGTGCCAGCATAGTCAGGTTATAGTGAGGTTTTCACTTTTCTAGGTTGCAGATGTTTGTCTTCTCATCTGATCCGTACATGGTAGAAAGAGCGTAAGCTAGCTCTCTGGCCTCTTATTATGAATGGCACTAATCCCATTTATGAGGGCTCCATCCTCATGACCTGATTACCTCTTTAAGGCCCCATCCTCAAATAACATCACATTGAGATTAGGTGTTTCAATATACAAATTTGGGGGTGGGGAAGAGAACAAAGACTCAGTCCATAGTAGGTATCACCTCACACCCATTAGGATGGCTACTATCAAAAAAAAAAACACCAGAAAATAAGTGTTGGCAAGGATGTAGAGAAACTGGAATACTTGTGCACCATTAGTCAGAATGTAAAATGGTGCAGTTGCTATAGAAAACAGTATGATGGTTCCTCAACAAAGTAAAAATAGAACTACAATGTGATCCAGCAAATCCACTTCTGGGTTCCCAAAAGAAATGAAAGTGGGGACTAGAACAAATATTTTGTACATCCATGTTCATAGCAGCATTATTCACAAGAACCAAAACATGGAAGCAACACAAATGTTCATCAGTGAATGAATGGATAAATGAAATGTGGTATATACATACGGTGGAATATTATTCATCCTTACAAAGAATGGAAATCCTGTCACATGCTACAACGTGGATGAACCTTGAGGACATTTTGCTAAGTGAAATAAGCCAGTCACAGAGGGACAAATACTGCATGATTCCACTTCTGTGAGGTGTCTAAAATAGTCAAACTCACAGAAACAGAGAGTAGAATGGTGGTTACCAGGGGCAGGAGTGGAGAGGGAAATAGGGAGTTATTGTTTCATGGAGAAAGAGCTTCAGTTTTGCAAGATGAAAAGAGTTCTGAAGACTGGCTGCACAATGATATGAATGCACTTAACACCACTGAACAGTGCACTTAAAAATGGTTAAGATGGTAACTTTTATGTTATGTGTATTTCACCATGATTTAAAATAAAAATAAAAAAGCAGTGGCACTTTTTGAACTGGAAGCGGGGGCAGGGGAGACATGAAAAGTTAAAACATTTCTCATCCTGTATTCTGCAATTCTGCTCTAGTATTAATAGACAGAAAATATATTAAATGAGCCATGAGGTGCTCTCTGTGCAAGTTCTGGGCCAGTGTTTAGGTCTCAGTAGAAGCAGTAATAAAGCTCACAGAGCACGAAGCTCTTCTTACCTGGGACTGTTTCTTATGCTTGTTTTATGCTGCTGCAGCTCTGATTACTTATACACGATTAGAGGTGAATAAAGGTAACACAGGCTACTTTGCTTTTTTTTTTTTCTTTCTAACAGAAGTGGAAAAACTCATAGAAAGAGGAATGATGTCAAACGCATTTGGTTAGAAATCTCTTATTAAAATGAAAGACTAAAGCAAACATCTTTTTTCTTATAATGATCCAGTAACATAAAAGGACACAAAATTAAAAGCACACAATGGCTTATTGGTGCCCCTAAGCCAGGGGTAGTGATGTTTACTGAATTATTAAATGAGCAATTATGATAACCTATGATATTAAAGACTGTTGTGTCGGTAAAGCCTGGTGTATTGTTTTCAGGGGGCACTGCCCGAGAGGGTCACCCTCACCCCCTCTTCGCCGGCACAAATGGATTTGACTACACAGATGAGCCTGTCCACAAGTGCCATATTTAAACAAGAACAACTTGTATTTATCCCCAAAATTGTGTTTAAAAAAATAAAATTAAACAAATGCCCTAGCGTTTCCATCCCACCAGGGAATAGAGTTTTAATGAACCTACGAAGCATCTAGGTGACATCTTTATCAGCCCTCATAAACCTTGATTGAACACATAGCGATAAGGCCTGTTTAAACTGTTCTCCTCCTGATAACAGGCCTGGAGTCTGTGCCGGCCTTAGCAACCAGCCAGGAAAAAGGCCTCCCCAAAACCCAGAGTAGAACCTGCTAGGCTCAGTGAGCAGCAAAACGCCACAGCTCCGGGCAGCTGGTTTATTTGGGGGTGAGGGTTCGGGGCTGGGTAGGTGGGTGCAGGCCCTTCCCCCTGGTTTTCCTGGAATAAGACTTTCTCCCGAACCAGCTTTGGCACCTGGGGGTGAGGAAGACACTGGAGGGAAAAGGGTGCTTTAAGCCCTAGTGACCTTTAGCATTTACATCTGCAAACACAGAGAACTCCAAAGGGCCGGTTTTAAAGGATTTGGGAATGGTCAGCTCTGGTTTTCTTTCCACCAGCATCATAAATGCAGGCAAGGTACAGACATCTAAAAAGAACCGGGAGCCATGGGATTTTGCTAATAAGCTTCAAGTCTAATTCCTACGGCCATTTCCTTTAATGCTCTGACACACCCAATCACTACTGGCTTCTTCAATCCCAACCCCTTGCGCTCCAGCCTCCCCAGTCCAGAGCCCACAGCGATCCCCACAGGCTGTGGCAGCCAGCACCTTGGTGGGAGAGGCTAAAATTCTGCAAAACAGTGGAGAGCTGGTCTCAGCAGAGCAGGACATTCACCTGTGAGGCACCTGAAGATACGCTTCCCCTGCAGTAGCGGAAAACGCCTGAAGCTGGAATTCATGGCGCGGGTTCTAGTCCCAGCCTTCTCTAACTAGCTGGCCATCCCTGGGCCAGCTTATAACTTCTCTGGTCTCTCTTTCTTCAGTTGAAAGCAGAGACAATTGGACTGAAAGCTCATTCAGGTGTCTTTTCAGGTCTAAAATGAAAAGATTCCATTAAAATGCATTTTTCCATATTCCCTCCTAAGCTCCCTCTCACCCATTTTTTAAAATAACATTTAATTACCGCAGTGGGTTATCTTATAGGTCAGGGCAAAGTATACAGTAGGTTATTTCCTACATCGCTAAGATATCGGTTTTCACAATAGCCTCCAACACATGGATGACAATAAAATTTCCCCTCTTCTCCCTTCGCCCCTCCCTGCACATTGGACAAGCCTCCAATGAGGTTTGACCCCTAAGATGTCTTCCTGCAGGTCAGTAACCTAGAGCTTTGGCAGAACAAGAGTGGAAGGAAGTTTTTTAGCTGGGAAATTCCACTGCTCTGTGGAAAACACCTGGCCTCTGTGATATTCAGGGACTTGTATCTTCAGATGAGTTTGCAAAAGAACTCAAGTGCTTTCGACCCAGGAGATAAATAGGAAGCAAGGTCATCCCTAGGGAAACTGGGTTTTAGGATAATAACCTGTCTTTGGAGTTATACCCGGTACATGCTCCATGCCAGCAATTTCCCTTGAACATTTATGTGGAATTTTATATTTGTAAAGTGGTTTTCCATCATTTTTCCATAAGTCTACATTTCCCCAACAACACTACGGTTAATACTACTTGTGATTTTTTTGCTTTTTACAAAGAAAGGATTTTACGCCGAGAGAGAGAGAAAAGCAAGTGAAGTGACAAAATTAACAAATACTAAGGCAAGGATTTTGGTCTTATGGGTGATAATCTTCTACACATCAGTACACTGTGTGTACTTTCCAAACCCCAAACTAGCCATGAGCTGTGATGATCATGGATGTGTTTTTGAGGGCAATGGGACAGAATAGCTAAAACCCCAACTGTGTGGGGTCATCTCATGTAGTCATCAAAACTACAGGAGTTCTTGGAAGCTGGATCCTGGGATCCACAGAGCAGAGACACAGGGGAAGTCAGCACTCATGTACTGAAGCATCACAATGTTCATGCCTCAAAAAAGGAAAAAAGTCAGGGCTTCCCTGGTGGCGCAGTGGTTGAGAGTCCGCCTGCCGATGCAGGGGACGCGGGTTCGTGCCCTGGTCTGGGAGGATCCCACGTGCCGCGGAGCGGCTGGGCCCGTGGGCTGTGGCCGCTGGGCCTGTGCTGTCCAGAGCCTGTGCTCCACAGCGCAACCTTGTGGGAGTACCAGTTAATCAAATACTATTTCATACTATTTCCTTATGCTCCTCCTTGCATCCAGAGGGTTTGCCTCTTTCCACACCATTTCTAGACTTAGGGTGCTGATATAATTTATCATCCAAACAGGGCATTTGAAACGAGGACCCTATTAGTAATTATAGGAGGCATCAATTAGGACTGGCCCAGGCAAACAGGACATCTGGTCACCCTATCAACACACCTAAAGGACCCTGGGACACTCATTTCTAGCCCTTAGAAGTCATGCCCCACACAACTTAACCTAGACTACTTTTCCAGATTTTCCTCTTCTCTATGAAAATTCAATACGTCCAAGACTGGACAATTATAATTTTTTTTTTTTTTTTGTGGTACGCGGGTCTCTCACTGTTGTGGCCTCTCCCGTTGCGGAGCACAGGCTCCGGACGCACAGGCCAAGCGGCCATGGCTCACGGGCCCAGCCGCTCCGCCACATGTGGGATCCTCCCGGACCGGGGCACGAACCCGTGTCCCCTGCATCGGCAGGCGGACTCTCAACAACTGTGCCACCAGGGAAGCCCTGGACAATTATAATTTTTATTCATCCCTTCCTCCAGCAAATACTTATTGATCCCCTGCTATGTGTCAGGCACTGTGGTTTCTGCCGGTATCCTCAAGGTGCTTGTAATATAGTGATGCATAGACTGGGATGATAATCCTGCCTTCACCTTGAGTACAGCACCAGCTTCTCTGAGCCTCAAGTTTCTTCATCTATCAAATGGAGATAATAAAGTAACTACTATCTCGGATTCTGTGAGGATTAAATGAGTCAGTATATGTTACGTGCTTGACACAGAGGAAGTCCTATGTGTTATTGTAATCCACAGAAGCCACGTGTTTCTGACGTAACCATTTCATTTATAGTGATTTTTCTCACTGTAGATGTAGCTCAGTCCACAAAACACTCACCTCATTCATTCAACTCACTAAGTGGCCACCAGATGCAGGACACTGAGGAAGACATGAGAAAGCATGAACCATGTAAAAACTTTGGGAATTTTACAGTAAGTGGAGGATGGAAGACATTCATGGTTGGAAATGAAAGAACTATAGGAGTATTAAAAGAATCAGTGCTTAGTAACTCTGACTACATATCAGAAACATGTGAAAAACTTTAGAAAAAAATACGGGACCTACCACTTACCAACTAAATGAGACTTTCTAGGAGTAAGGCAAATAACACAGAGCATTAATTAAAAAAGTGTTTCACCTGTCAATGAATGGTACATGAATAGGCTGTGAAGCCTTTGCAATACCCAGTTACAGAGTAGCAGTGAAGATTTTTTGAGCGTTTGTTATGTCCTGAGTGTTGTACCAAGAGCTCCATGACTTGGTTTGGTCCAGGATGGCTTCTTTGGGGATGAACTTGAGGTAGAACCATGAAGGATGGTGGGATTCAGAAAGAAAAAGAAGCAGGGCTTTCCATGATGCAAAGGAGAGAATTTCAGTGCTGGAGGTAGAGTGTGCACATTTGGATGGGGGACAAATAGAAGAATGAACAAATTTAAATGTAAAGCAAATTGTTTTTATTCTATGTGTAGTTTACAAGTCTGTCCTCTGTAGCCTGTAGGTATTATTGAAAGGGACATTCACCCAAAAAAGGGAACATTTTTATCGTAAACTGAAAAGATGTGTGGCTTCCTAGGCATAAACAAGCAGGCCGACCTACATTTTCACTTCATGGGGCTTTGTGTAACTGACTATATTCATAAAGCAAGCTGCAGTGAAACTCCATGGAAAATAACACAAGACTGGATCTGAGTAAGTTCCTTCCATTTTGCCTTTCCTATCTCCAGCTCTCTGCTGTGTTCCCTACAAAACCAGCAGCAAGTTTTCAGGCATCAACCTGGAAGCAGCACTTTGGAACCTTCACTTTGATTTTGGATAAACAAGAATAAAAGAAAAACAATCAGAGAGAGAGAGAGACAGAGACAGAGAGATAATTAGATTTTAAGTTACAAAAATAAAATCAAAACATGGCCCCGTGCATTGCAGACTCTCTCTCTCTCTCTCAGAGAGAACCGAACTGGGGTGTTATCTAGAAATGGAACAACTGCGAAAAAGCCAAGATTATACAGGCAGGAAATATACCCATCATGTCACACCAGAGGATTTTTAAGATAAAAATGCTTCATTGAGCCTTATTCCAGGGAAACCCAAGTCTCTCTCCTCACACCCCCCGCCCCCAACACAAGGCTGGATTAGACAGGTAGGCATTTCCTGGTTGGTTAGACAGTGATTTTTCAGGCTCCTTCAATGTGTAAGACCCTCCACAGGGCAAGGGGTGGAGAGGAGGGAATCAGCATATGTCCCTGTGAGACACTCATTCCGTTGGTGATCTGCATTCCTTCGACCATCCTCTCCTGCTCTCTGCATTTTTTTCTATCATCGCAATTTGATTAAAGTAACCCACTGGCAGTCCAATCCCTCATTTATTTCCCAAAGTTTGTGCTAATTTGTAGGTCACCCTGAGGCCTCTATTAATAACCGGCACTGGAATTTCACATCATGGGTGACAACGTCTCTACGGGATCCTCTAGTAACCTTATGAATAAAGCATCCTCATCTCACCATTTTACCTGCAGGAAGACCAAGGGTCAAAGAGGTTACATAGATGGCTGAAGACCACTGGTAAATTTGGCACAGTTTCCATTCTAAATCTCCCTTCTCTCCACTAAAGTATTTTTTTTCTGCTTCTTTGGGGAACATTTAATTCTCTCGCTCACGTTGGGGTGATCGGGGTAGAGAAAGAAGCCGTGTCTCACAAAGCTCGTCTTGTTACCATTTGTTGGCTTCCAAGAACATCTCTAACACCAGGACTAACAACTTAAGGCGTCTGAAAACTTTATCTCTGCTTTCATGCATCCATTCTCTCTCTTGCTAACGTGGAGGATTGTGTCAGCTCCGCTTGCTAATCTCTAATACTCAAGCTGCCCCGGGGGTGGACCCTGCCGAGGTGATCCCTCGCCTCTCCCTACACAATGATGAATTGTCCCAGAGGTGCGATGGGCCAATTTCAGGAGCCAAAAGAACAAAAACCCAGGGAACTCAATAATCCTGCAACAACAACAAAAAAAGCAAACTCCAAGTATTATCAAGGGTCAGGCCCAAGCATGGAGACACTCCAGACTCTTTCTGTGCGTTGGAATTCCCACTGAGACCTTCAGCCGTCCTCGCTGGGTTTTCAGTCTGTAATGTCTTACAGATTTCAGGGCTGGTCTCTGACAGCTCTGACATATCTGAACTAAGGCTAACCTCAGCTAGTTACTTGAAAGCCTGATAAGTTATACTGTACCTGTCAAAGCCTCTCTCCACCGAGATTCTCTCTCCTTCTCCAATGGAGCAATCAAAAAAAAAAAGAAGAAGAAGAAAATGTATCCTCTTCATTTGACTGGCATAACCTCCTCTGCATATTATTATTGCTGTTCTATTATTCCAAACCCTAATTCATAAAAGAAAATATAGACCACTTAGTTGAGGGGAAAACATATCAACTCAATTTCTTTTAACTTTATAAGCATTGTTGGCGGCTCTTGGAACATAAATTCCAGATTTGAGCTGGGTAGGAGAGAGAGGAAGCAAAGTCCACATTGTCAAGAAATGAGACGTATCAATTGGCCCCTCCAAAAATTCAACAGGTTCTCTCTAATATTCCCCACAGTGGAAGTCATTCCTCTGTACCCACGAGAGGCAACTGCAAATGCTTGCCCAAGTCCCTAACACCACAATTTTGGTTGTGACCTTGGGGCCCCTGAGTCAGTCTCCAGTGAGGAACCCAGAGGGAATCACAGGGAATCTTTCTGAGGAGGCCCTGGAAGAAAGGAAGGACCCACTTCTCCGTGACTCTGTCCCCAGTCCTGACTAATGAAGAGGTTTTACTTTAGATTATGGAACATTTAGGAAATTAAAGATTTACCCAGATCCCGTCAGGGTTTACAACAGTAAAGACTGGACTTCCCTGGTGGCACAGTGGTTAAGAATCTGCCTGCCAACGCAGGAGACACAGGTTCGAGCCCTGGTCCAGGAAGATCCCACATGCGGCGAAGCAACTAAGCCCACACACCACAACTACTGAGCCTGCGCTCCAGAGCCCGTGAGCCACAACTACTGAAGCCCGGGTGCCTAGAGCCCATGGTCTGCAACAAAGAGTAGCCCCCGTTCACCACAACCATAGAAAGCCCACGCACAGCAATGAAGACCCAACACGGCCAAACAAACAAACAACAACTAAACAATAAACAACAGTAAATACTTTTGGAAAAGCAATACATTGTGAAGAACCTGAAATCGTAAACAATTTCTATCCTTTGCTAACTCTTTGCTGTTATAAGGCCTTGCAAAGGTACTTTTCATCTTTCTGTCAGAATACCTATAAAAAAGAGCAAAGGCTGCAGCTTCCACTCAAGAGTACTGAAACAGGAAGTAATTTTAAAGCATAGTCATAATTTAAGGATTGCATAAATATCAGATCACAAAGGATACTGCAAATGATTTATTTCTCAGCAAATAAAATTACCCCAGTTAGACAAATACAACTTCAAAAGGAAACTTGTAAAGAGGGCTTTCAGGCTAGGTCAGCACAAATATATTGATGTGCCAGGGACATGGGGCTGCAGGACACATTTCTGCCCTCTAGAAGCTTCAACTCAAGATACTTCACTTTGGGGGAATTCCCTAGCGGTCCAGCGGTTAGGATGCCACGCTTCTACTGCAGGGCGAACGGGTTTAATCCCTGGTCAGGGGGCTTCCCTGGTGGCACAGTGGTTAAGAATCCACCTGCCAATGCAGGGGACATGGCTTTGAGCCCTGGTCCAGGAAGATCCCACATGCCTCGGAGCAACTAAGCCCGTGCGCCACAACTACTGAGCCCACGAGCCACAACTACTGAAGCCTGCGCGCCTAGAGCCCGTGCTCCACAACGGGAGAAGCCACCGCAATGAGAAGCCCACGCACCGCAATGAAGAGTAGCCCCCACTCGCCACAACTGGGGAGAGCCTCTGTGCAGCAACGAAGACACAACGCAACCAAAAAAAAAAAAAAAATCCCTGGTCAGGGAACTAAGTTTCCACAAGCCATGGGGCCAAAAAAAAAAGATACCTCACTTCCATAATGGTATTTTCTTTTTTAGCATCTTCATTGGAGGATAATTGCTTTACAATGGTGTGTTAGGTTTCTGCTGTATAACAAAGTGAATCAGCCATACATATACGTACATCCCCATATCTCCTCCCTCCTGCATCTCCCTCCCACCCTCCCTATCTCACCCCTCTAGGTGGTCACAAAGCATAATGGTATTTTATGTGTATGAATATATTCTCATTTAAAAAATTTAAACAAAGAAGTTTTTTTAAAACACCCAGTTCCCTACCTATTTTTCTACTGGTCTCTCCTGTCTTCCCAAATGTAATTCCTCTTAGCTGTTTGCTGTGTGTCCTCATGGGCCGTGTTCAGGGCATTTGCGTGCATATGTGCATATGCTATCAGACTTTTAAATATACAATTTCTTACTCAAGGATTAAGGTGTTTGGTCTGAGGCACTTAAAATATTAATGTGAATCTCCAGATTAAAATGTAATCTCTGCCGATAGCTTGTGCCATTTACACAGCAGAAGCTAACTAATTACAAAAGAAATCAGCTCTGCAGTTAACTCTCGATTTTCTGGGGACTCGTTTTCCAGTCTGGAACTCCTGAGCCCTCTCTGCTTCTCCAACTCTACTCGGGTCCTGTGTTCTGTCTATTTTACCTCTCATCTGCCCCTCACCCAGAAAGTCAAGTGCTCAGATTGAAAAGACTCCGGGTATAATCGTTGTTACCCTTTTCATCAGTGCATTCAAACACAGAGAATTTGGAAATTATTTTTTTCTCTGATTGCCTAAAATAAGGTTTGAGTTTTATCTGCAAACTCTACCTACTCACACCGCACGGCACCCTTCCTCTGTTGCCTGCAACCACAGACAATCAAGGGTTGGCTTTGGTTGAGGTTTATAGGGGAACATAGCTAGATTTCCCTCTCTCCACTGGTCTGCTAGTGTCCAGCTGGCTGATGTTCAGGGCAAGGTGCCAGGCCTATATTTCGGGGAAGGATCATCCAGAGAGATAGGGGCGGATGTGATTTGGCGGCTATGTGAGATCTGGCGTGTGATTTTACGTGCTGTGGTGTTGTGTTTCTGAAATTCAGTACAAGCACTTAGAATGCTGTTCATCATCATCACAGAGTACCCAGGCAGCCTCCACTTGGCACTAGAGGCATTCAGAATGTCTTTTTAAAATAACATTTTAGTGAGAGGCCCGGGAAACGCACAATGGTGTGGTACCGCGTGGTACCAACCCCATTAGGCTGACGTTGGCATTTCATGGGAAATTAGGATATCTTTCTGTTTCTGACGATCAGCAAGAATTCTGGAAAGACACAGGCTACATTTTATAATTGTTTTCATGTATTCAGTGAAAGCAATGGCGAGCACATATTTTGAAATAAAACAATATTTCTTGAGTTAAAATGAAGAAAACAAGAAATTAATATTAGAACTTTGTCTTCACTCTGCTTTTCTTCCTTTCTTATACAATTCACAAATAAGGAAAAAGAAAGGTTTTGTTTTGTTTTTTTTGTTTTTTTTAAAGATGTTGGGGGTAGGAGTTTATTAATTTATTTATTTTTGCTGTGTTGGGTCTTCGTTTCTGTGCGAGGGCTTTCTCTAGTTGTGGCAAGTGGGGGCCACTCTTCATCACGGTGCGCGGGCCTCTCACTATCACGGCCTCTCTTGTTGCGGAGCACAGGCTCCAGACGCGCAGGTTCAGTACTTGTGGCTCACGGGCCCAGTTGCTCCGCGGCATGTGGGATCCTCCCGGAGCAGGGCTCGAACCCGTGTCCCCTGCATTAGCAGACAGATTCTCAACCACTGCACCACCAGGGAAGCCCCAAGAAGAAAGTTTTTTTTGTTTTTTTTTTTTTCTTTGCTGTACGCGGGCCTCTCACTGTTGTGGCCTCTCCCATTGCAGAGCACAGGCTCCGGACGCGCAGGCTCAGCGGCCATGGCTCACGGGCCCAGCCGCTCCGCGGCACGTGGGATCTTCCTGGACCGGGGCACGAACCCGTGTCCCCTGCATTGGCAGGCGGACTCTCAACCACTGCGCCACCAGGGAAGCCCCAAGAAGAAAGTTTTTTAACCGCTCTTCTGAACAAAGCTATCTTGCCGTCGCTTACAAGTCTTTCCAGGAATACTTTCCACTCCAGGTTGGGATTTCAGATTTGCGGTGATAGATTCTGGCAGCAGGTTTGGGGAAGACATATCTCTACCGTACGGCGAAACCCCAGCACTGCATTTAGGCGAATATGCTATTATTTTCTGTCATCAGAACAGATGCCCTTGTATCACTCGAGAGAATAATGGGGTCCCAAATATTTTTTAAAGGATCCAAGTAGAACACCTGGGGTCAGTTCTTCAGGAAGAAGTCAGCAAACACAGAGCACGTGTGGTCCCTTCTCCCTTAAAATCATCATGTACCTGGCGAAGTTCAAGATGTAGTGATGAAGTGTACGGTTCACCTTCTGATTTTCTACAAGTTTGGTTAAGAAAAGCAATGCTGTCCCATGGGGAGACTGCTCTCCTGAGGACTGAATTTCCTCCTGTGTCAAAAGAAGGGGGCAGGCCGATGACCTTGAAGGCCCCCTTGGAGCAAGAATTCACAGCCTGCCAGCAGGGTTTTACCTACTTGGCCTTTTTCCCAGCAATAAAGTGATTAGAAAATTAGGAGGGGAGAAGGGCAAGTAAAATGACAGGTCAGTGTATTTTTGAGGGGTTCGTTTACTTTACCCAATGTCTTGCCCTTATGCAGAGCCCAGCTGAGTTCAGAGGAGCTGCCTTGGGGAAACAGACCCAAGTTTGACATCACAATGTCATGTTAAAAAAAAAAGAAACGACAAGTCACTCCAGGTGTGGGTTTGTAGCATTTTAACCCACTGGGAACTCTATCTTCCTTCTTCCTTATCAATACCTAAGTTACTAAGAAAACAATCTATTAGACTAAAAATCATAAATAATAATAGGTATCTCTCACACTGCTGTGCAGATTAAATGAGATAATAATGAATGGTAAACCCTTAACAGTGACTGGTAGTAGTAAACAATCCATAATTGTTAGTTAGCTATTGTTGCATTGGTGACAACTCACTTTTGAAAATCCCCTTTAATTTATGAAGCAATTTCATATTATTGCACTTAATCCAATCTTTCAGCACATATTTAATGAGTGCCCACCACAATGTGACAGACTCTGCTCTGAGACTACAATAGTGACCAAGATTGGCAGAGGCCATACACTCCCAGAATGCATGTTCCCCCTGGAGGAGAAAAACAGTAAACAAGAAAATATGGTACGGTGAGGGGATCAGGGTAGGTAAGGATGAGGATTTGTTATTATATGTGGATTTGTCGGGAAAGGTCTCTCTACTAAGGAGACATTTGAGCAGATGCCTGAAGGAAGTGAAGGGTGGGCCCCGTGGACGTGCATGGGAAGCACATTCCAGGTGGAGGGAACAGCAAATGCAAAGGCCCTGGGGTAGAAAGGTGATTGGCATGTTCAAGAAAGACAAAGGAGGCCCATGTGCTGCAGCCAGGCGAGGGGGTGGGGGTAGTGAGAGGCTGGGGAGGGAGGATGTTGTGGGGCTGGACCATGGAAGGATTCTGTTTTTTACCATGAGTGAGATGCAAAGCCTTTGGGGGGTCTTAAGCACAGGAGACACTTGATCTGATTTACACATTAAAGAGGTCACTCTGGCTGTATGAGAGGAATAGACTGAAGTGGGGCAGGAGCAGACCCAGACAATGAAGGATGCCATCCTCAGAATCCAGACAAGAAAGGGTGACTTGGTCCAGGTTAGCAGTGGAGGCAGGGAGAAGAGGTCAGATTCTAGATCAACCTTCAAGGCAGAGCCGACAGGATTTGCTGATGAGTTGGGGTTAAGGAAAGAGAAAAAGAGTAACCAAGGATGACGGAGGCCGCACTTTAGGGTCTGACAGTGGGAAGGTTGAGTTGCCATTTACCGAGATGGGAAGACATTTACTCAAAACTCCTCTGTCAGGCAGATATCACGAATGTGACCACGTCATAGATGAGGACGCTGAGACACAGAGAGTTTAAACCTGACTAGCTCCAGGTAAAGGGATCCTCACCGCCTTAAGACATAGATAAGGACTCAGCAAATGGCGGGGCCTCAGAAGATCAGACCTTAAATTAAATTGGCAAAGTAAAAGTTTTTAAAATTAAGTTTCTTAAAAAGCAGGCAACGCTATTCAATTTCTGAAGGTTACTCACTGCTGTTAGTTGCCCACCGCCTTCTGGGAGGAAAGGAAACTTCCTGAAAGTTGGCACTTCCTGGTCTCCTGGCAGGGCCACTCTTCCATTGTGGAAAAGGAATCGATGGAGCTTCTTCCTAAAAACACCAGACCCATTCCTGGACTCCTGTACCAGCCAGGCTGCCAAAGCCCTGGCGCTGGGATCAAGGAGAAAGCTCAGCAGCTCTGGGGCTCTGGTGGGGTGGATGTGGGGATGCAGGAGTCTGTCTGCAGGAGGAAACCCTCAGGCCCGTGATTTGCGAGACAGAAAAGAGAAGCTGTACAGAGAACAAACTCATCCACTCAGCTCCTACAGTCGTGTGGAATCCTCACAGCCCCCAGCGCCATGAATTATGTTCAAGCTCCCCACGCCACCCCGTCTCCACGGGAGGAAAGCAGGGCCAGGGGCACCTCCACGCAGCCTCCCAGGACAGACCCGGGATGAGGGAGGGTCGGGCGTGCCCAGACGCAGCATGACTGCTACATGAGGGGACACTGAATTTGATCCAGCTTCAAGTGCCCCCTGCCCAAACTCCCCACCTCACAAAGAAATCTGGGGTCAGGGGGCGTCAGTAACTAGGTTCGGACTGCCATCTTGCCCCAAATCAAACCTCTAACCAGTTTACTGGAGAACAGTTGCTTCAGATCTGAGCTGCAGAGTATCTAAGGGCCCATTAGCAAGGATGGGGGAATCCCGTTAGAATTTCTGCAGGAGATAACTCCACCTTCTCCACCCAGTGAGGGAGTCTCTAGTCTCCTTGGAGGAAGCTGCCAAGAGGTTTGGTCCTCCGAGAGAAGACAGAACTGCATCAATCAAATGAGTATGTATTCAGTGCTGACATGCCCAGAACTGTGATATGCCAGCGAGAAATCCTGGTTCCTGTCACCAATTTGTTTATAATGTGGCTCAACAGAGATGGACTCACATAAAATGCTTTGTAAACAATGCACTAAGGTTTACCCGAAGGCTAGCCCAGAATGGGTCCTTAACAAATAGTTGCTGTGGGAATTGCTTATTAAAACTTGTAGGAGTTCAGATAGAGGAGAGATCTGAGGGCCTTGGAGTTCCTGGGAAGCTCTGGAGCTCAGGGTCAGGATGTGGGAGGTGTGCTGGATCGAGGTTTCAGGCCAAGGGAGAAGAGTGAGCAAAGCTTTTACACCACGAGCCCTGGGGAAAGTAGACGATGCAAGATGGCTGCATATCTTGGGTCTCTGTTGCACACTCACTTCTGTCGTGCTGTGGGTGTCTCCTGATCTTTCTTACTGATACAATGACCCACGGTCTCCCCCAAATTATATTTTATTCAAAGCAGAGACTGCAATATTATGGGGTATCGGAAAATCCTGTGACTTGCCTGCCTACCCCTGGAGAGGTCCTGTCACTGACGCAGAAGCTGTCCTTGTCAGCAGCGGGCTGTGGTCACTCTTCACCATCTGCTGGCACACTCTCTTCCAGCTGTGGTAAGGCTGGGCGTGAGTTAGCTCCACAAGGACGTCTACAGGGGCATTTAAATCTCCCAATCCTGAAGAAACTTGAGCTGCAGGCCCCACCAGACAGGCCCTTCCAAGCCCTGGGAAGGGTCTGGGAGTGCGTTCATACGGTCACGTTGTTTGTAAAATAGGCAAAAGTAATGTATTTTAAGTGCGATCGGTCAACACCACTTAGTATTTCCACTCCCACTTCTCTTCCGCTTCTCTGTGTCAGGTAGCGATGGCGTAGCCCCGCGTTTTTGAGATGAGGCAGATGAGGAGATACATTAAGGATGCACTTACTTTAGTTGGATACATCCTGGTGGCCTGCTGTTACTTCTCTGTATATTTAAGTTATTGCTGAGCCATCCTGGTATGGACATTGCTTCTAGGACCACTCCCATCACTCTTCCTGCTTGGTGGTGTGATGGGAAAAGACATGATCAAAAGGAGTATCTCAGTATGCTTGTGTCCTATGGCACCTGGTACCTGAAATACATGGGTTGTGGAGGAGAAAAGAGGTTTGAAATGAACGCAGTCAGAAGCTGGCCTGTGAAAAATTCTTCCAATCATCAGACATGTAAATGGTAAACCAAAGATTTGGTTCTCATTGACACCTAGTCAATGGTCTGCTCTCCTGTCAAGATACTGAGGGGGTGAAGGTCGGAAGTCCCTTCAATACCAGAATGATCCTCCTGTCCCAGTGCTAAGCCATGGAATGTTTAATGGCAGTAACGGGTCTTCAATTCACTAAGAGGATTTTACTGACCCCTTGTGGGAGAGCGAAGTTGGTGCACCAACGAAGGGATACTTATTTTTCTGCCATCCTTCAGGGAAAAATTCAAGGAGCAGAAAGGTGAGGTATGTTATTAACTGCCGGGATTCTTCCCATTCAACTTGAAACTCTCATCTACAATTATTTCTCACATCAGCTTTTTTCCTGACACACTTCAGAGCTCTCATCAAAGGCAGGAGGTGTGTGATGTCAGGTTGTGATGCCTTTGGTTGTTTTAAAAAAAAAAAAAAAGGAAGGAAGGGAGGGAGAGAAGGAAGATAAGAAAAAAAAAACCAATTTTGGATCCTAGCACAGCAACTGACTAAATGAAAGACTGTGAACAATTTGTTTAATCTATCTGAGTCTCGCCATCCTCACGGGTAAAATGAAACTCATTGTTAGTGATGTGCATGTTAGGGGCTTAGTGTTTATGTTGCTATCATTAAACATAAGGATGTCATTTTACTCGTCATCTTGGTGCTCATTGGACAGTTACTTCACACTCCTGTATAGAACATCTTATTTTAAATTTAATTAATTTATTTATATATTTATTTTTGGCTGCGTTGGGTCTTCATTGCTGTGTGCTGGTCTCTAGCTGCAGCGAGCAGGGGCTACTCTTCACTGCGGTGCGTGGGCTTCTCATTGCGGTGGCTTCTCTTGTCGCGGAGCACAGGCTCTAGGGACACGGGCTTCAGTAGTTGTGGCACATGGGCTTCAGTAGTTGTGGCACGTGGGCTCAGTAGTTGTGGCTTGCGGGCTCTAGAGCGCAGGCTCAGTAGTTGTGGCCCACGGGCTTAGTTGCTCTGCAGCACGTGGGATCTTCCCAGACCAGAAGCTCGAACCCGTGTCCCCTGCACTGGCAGGCAGATTCTTAGCCACGGTGCCACCAGGGAAGTCCCCTAGAACATCTTTTTTTTTTTTTGCGGGACGCGGGCCTCTCACTGTTGTGGCTTCTCCCGTTGCGGAGCACAGGCTCCGGATGCGCAGGCTCAGCGGCCATGGCTCACGGGCCCAGCCGCTCTGCGGCATGTGGGATCTTCCCGGACCGGGGCAGGAACCCGTGTCCCCTGCATCGGCAGG
Source organism: Delphinapterus leucas (assembly GCF_059928025.1). Taxonomy (NCBI): domain Eukaryota; kingdom Metazoa; phylum Chordata; class Mammalia; order Artiodactyla; family Monodontidae; genus Delphinapterus; species Delphinapterus leucas. Next base: position 38,555,828 of record NC_143142.1, on the reverse strand, counting down.
CGGACTCTCAACCACTGTGCCACCAGGGAAGCCCAAGAACATCTTTTAAAAAGAGAAAAAATCTAGAAGTTTCTCCTCAATGATCAATTTCCTCATTTGGGACCAGGTCTGCCAGAGCCTGACAATGCACACAGAAAACATTTCTTGTCCAGGAAGCTTGGTTTCCCTTGTGCGAGCAGAATTCCAGAGGAGGGGGCACAGAGAAACCACCCCCCCCCCCCCCCGGTCCCCAGCGGGGCCAGCAGGACCGTCCTGGGCTCTGGTGTGTGTCTTTGTTTATCTTCCCATAGGAAATGCCTAAGGTCCCACTCAGAAGTAAATACTCTTTGCTGAGACCGGAAGGAGACAATTCTTATTTTCCCAACCTGCAGTTTGAGGTTCCTTATGTTTTGGACTAAGAAGTCCTCAGCATTCCCAGGAGGTAATGAGATGGGGAGAAGGGGGTGCAGGACATAAGCGGGTGTGCTCTTCCCCGCAGAAGGTACGAGGGGCTGAACAGTGTCTCCTCACTCTTTCCCTTTCTTCCCAGAGCAGGGGAGAGAGGACTGGAGGATAACAGACCCTGGATTAGACTGGGGAGACTGGGGCTTCCCTGGTGGCGCAGTGGTTGAGAGTCCGCCTGCCCATGCAGGGGACACAGGTTTGTGCCCCGGTCTGAGAAGATCCCACATGCTGCGGAGCGGCTGGGCTCGTGAGCCATGGCCGCTGAGCCTGCGCGTCCAGAGCCTGTGGAAAAAAAAAAAACCGAAGCGGGTACCAATATATACGTGCGTGTATTTTCTAGCATTAAAATTAAAATAGTGGAGGATAAATAAACCATAATATTATTTCTAGGGGAATGGAGGATGGGACAGGGATGGAAGCTAGATTTCTTTGAATATATCTTGCTTTGTGGAACTGACTTTGGAAAAATGTACATATTTTACATAATTTAAAATGAAATTAAATTAATGAATAAGGCAATTCCTAATATCCAAAAGTGAAAGTAAACTTGTGTACCCAGTTGGTAGCATAACTACACAAAAAAGCTACTACAAGGTCTTCAACGTTTAAAAACGTTGAAAACATACTTTTAACGTTAAAAAAAAAAACTGCAAACATTTTTTTAACTGTTTTCAGAAATCATATTGTTGGTGATAACACTGTGATTGTGCAATAAAACAAATACACTTATTAAATGGTTGAAGCAAGATGTAGATATAAAATCGATAAGGCTAAATAAACAGCCAACAGCCAGTGGTTCTGAATTTGAATTAGATGGTTGGTTTTTTTTTTTTTTGGTCCCGCCGCACAGCTTGTGGGATCTTAGTTCCCCGACCAGGAATCAAACCTGGGCCACAGCTGTTAAAGCATGAAAGCATGGAGTCCTAACCAATGGACTGCCAGGGAATTCCCTCATCATGAATATTTTTTTTAAATCATAAATTGGGATTTTGTCAAATGCTTTTTATCAATCTATTGATATGGTCATATAATTTTTTCTTCTTTAGCAATATTGATGTGATGGATTACATTACTTTTCAAATGTTGTATCAGGCTTGCATAACTGGAATAAATCCTACTTGGTCATGGTGTATAGTTTTTACACATTGTTGGGTCCTACTTGCTAATGTTCTGTTGAAGATTTTTACATCTATGTTCATGAGAGATATTAGCTTATGGTTTTTCTTTCTTGTAATGGCTTTTTCTGGTTTTTGTATTAGGGTAATGTTGGCTGCTTCTATCTTCTGAAACAGATTGTAGAGAATTGGTATAATTTCTCCCCTGAACATTTTAATTCACCAATGAATCCATCTGGGCCTACTACTTTCTGTTTTGAAAGGTTATTAGTTATTGATTTGATTCCTTTAATTTATAGGAAACTATTCATACTATCTATTTCTCCTTGTTTTGTAGTTTTGGTAGACTGTAAGTTTTGGTAGACTGCTTTTCAAGAAATCGGTCCCTTTCATCTAAGTTATCAAGTTTGTGGACACAGTGTTGTTAATTATCCTTTTAATGTCCATGGGATCTGTAATGATGGCAGCTTTTTCATTTGTGATATTAGTCATTTGTGTCTTCTCTTTGTCTTAGATAACCTGGCTAGAGTTTTATCAATTTTATTTATCTTTTCAAAGAAGCAGCTTTGGTTTCCTTGATTTTCTGTTTTCAGTATCACTGATTTCTGCTCTAATTTTTTCTCCTGGTTAACTTGGATTTAATTTTTTCTTCTTTTTCTAGTTTCCTAAGATGGAACCTTAATCATTTTAGATCTTCTTTTCTAATGTATACATTCAATGCTATAAAAAATTTCCCTGAGAGAGCTGCTTTCACTGCATCCCACAAATTTTAATAAGTTGTGTTTTTATTTTCATTTAGTTCAAAATATCTTTTAATTTCTCTTGAGACTTCTTTAAGCCATGTTATTTGGAAGTGTGTTGTTTAATCTCCAAGAACTGTGGGATTTTCCAGCTATCATTGATTTCTTAATTCTATGGTGGTCTGTGAGAATACTGTGTATGATTTCTCTTCTTTTGTATTTGTTTCACTTATTCCTTCTCTCTGAAAATCTTCCTTTAACACTTCTCACAAGGCCAATCTACTGGCAACAAATTTCCTCCATTTTTATTTCTCTGAAAAAGTCTTTGTTTCTCCTTCACTTTGAAGGATAATCTCACTGGATACAGAATTCTGGGTTGATGGGTTTTTTTCTTTCAACACTTCATTCTGTTCCACTTGAGTGGTGTCTAAAGAGAAGTCTAATGTAATATATTTGCTCCTTTATAGGTAAGGTTTCCCCTTCCTTCCCCAGGCTGCTCTCAAGACTTTTCTCTCCATCTTTGATTTCCTGCAGTTTGGATATTATATGGCTGTATGTCTATTTTTGGTATTTATCCCGCTTGGTGAGTTTCCTGCATCTGTGGTTTTGTGACCATCATTAATTTGGGGGAATTCTCAGTCATCATTGCTTCAAATATTTCTTCTGTTCCTTTCTCTCTTCTCCTGGAATTCTCACTAAACATGTTACACCTTTTGAAATTTTCCCACAGTTCTTGGATAGTCTGTTCCATTTTTTCATTCTCTTTTGCTCTCTGCATCTCAGTTTTGGAAGTTTCTATTGGCCTCTCTTTAAGCTCATTATTCTTTCCTCAGCCATGTCCAAGCTACTGATAAGCCCATTAAAGGCATCCTTCATTTCTGTCACAGTGGGTTTTTTTGTCGTCGTTGTTTTTATCTCTAGCATTTATTTTTTTTAAGCATTTACTTTTGATCCTTTTTTAGAGTTTGCATCTCCCTGCTTACATTACTTATCTTTTTGGATGCTATTTACTTTTTCCATTAAAGCCCTTGTCTAGGAGTTAGGCTGTGTTTACTGTTTGCTGTGGCTGTACCAGAGGCTAAAATTTCTGGTGTCCTTGCTTTTGTCTCCATTATTGTCTTTGGGTTTCCCTAGAGACTTATTAAATAAGGTCTGAAATATGCTGCTCTTTCCATTGTAGTCCTGCTATTATACAGGAGCCCTCTTGATGCGTGGGGGGTAGAATGCATTTGACAGTCCTATGATTAGGTCTCAATCTTTCAGTGAGCCTCTGCCCCAAGCTGTCATCTCTCAAGTGATTCTCAGTATTTTTTTTTTTTTTTTTCCCTTTAGGTGAGCCAGGAATGTTACAGTGGGCTGGAGTTGGTTATCTGCCTTCCCCCAAGTAGAAGCCCAGAGTGGATTGGAGTTGGGTATTTTGTCAGTTAGGCTTTGGCAAATAGTTTCACTTAAGGGCAGGCCTTGTTAAGGCTAACAGAATGTTCTGGATGTATGGTTACTTCCTCCCTCCCCCTACCAGAAGCACAAGAGGCTTTTTCTCTGATCCTCATTGTGAAAATCTGATAGGCCTCCTGGTGGTAAAATTCACAAAAGTATGGGAACCATCCTGGAATTTTAATTCTTAAGTTTGTCCACACTGAGCCTCCAGCAATTCAACAATTAGAGTTTAGGGTTTCCCATCCTGACACCGGGTCCAGCAGTGGTTTTGGCACCTGGCTTTCTGCTTCAGGAAGCTGTGATTCTCTGCATCGGCCTGCCTGTCTACCATTTTCGGAGCAGTGCCTTGTCCTGTGACCTCAATTCTCTGGTGGATCAAAGAAGAGCTGTTAATTTACGGTTCGTTCAGTTTTTTTCTTGTTGTGAAGACATGGGTGTCAACTTAAGAGCTCCTTACATGCCAGACTGGAAACCGCAAGTCCAAACTTGTTTTTTAAAGGAAAGTAACTTGAGGTAACACATAGGCAAGATTGAAGTGGGAAGGGGCTGTCATAGTGACACCAGGTAGAACGCTTCTGAAATTATCCATGAAGAGTTGATGAGTCCTTGACAAAAGCAGTGGATCCAACAAATAATTAGATGTGATAAAAGTAGTCAAATATGACTGAAGTTTTTAGTCTAAGAAACTGGATAATAAAGATAATACTATTAATTAACACAAGTGTATTGCACATAGTCAATTTAAGGTTGGGACATATTAGGTTTGAGATGCCTGGATATCTATTAAGATATGCCCAAAGTAAGTTGAAAATAAGAATTTTAAGATATAGAATCAGGAATCTTCCAAACATCGATAGTAACTGAGCCACAGTAATGATGGGATCATTGATACAGAATATGAAGATGAATAAGGAACAGCATGTAACATATCAGCATTTCCATAAACTAGGGTTATCATTAATGCTTTCCTCTAGAAAACATTCAGAATTTTGAGCAAATTATTTCGAGATTCATCCCATATTCATATGGGAACTGCCTGTATACCAATTCTGTTAATCGTGGCAGATTTAAGTTAACCTTTCAATGAGATCTTATCAGTTCTTTAAATCTACTGTTGAGAACATTTTTCTCAACATGTAGTAAATACAGGCCCAAATTCCCATCTATACCTTGGTGGGCAGAATAATACCCCATCCCCCAAAAGATGACCTTGGAACCTATGAAGATGTTACGTTACATGGCAAAATGAAATCAAGGTTGCAGGTGGGTTAAGGTTGCTCATCAACTAAAATTAAAATGAAGAGATTATACTAGATTATCCAGATGGACCTAATGCTGTATAACAAGGATCCTAAAAAGTGGAAAATTTCAAGAGGCAGAAGAGGCATTGTCAGGGCGATGCAATGTGAGACTCAACTGGCCATTGCTGGCATTGAAGACGAAAGGGGACCAAGGAAAATGGGCCACCTCCAGAAACCAGAAAGAGCAAGGAAATGGGTGTTCCCCAAGATCATCCGGAAAGCCCTGACAGCAACTTGATTTTAGCCCAGGGAGACTCGCGTCAAACTTCTGACCTCCAAAGTCCTTACTGTGTTCCGCCACCACCTTCACAGTAATTTGACACAGCAGCAATAGGAAACTAACACAATACTCCTGTACTATTGCATACATACTAAGGGCATATAATCTTTGTGAACTTCAGTCTTTCTTCAGTATGGGTTGGCCATGGTCAGCAGCCAGAGGCGTTCTGATTAGATTGTTTCTCTATTTTTGTATTAAATCAGGGTTAACTTCACCTATAAAAGCTTTTCCCAAACTGTATGTCAATGTTCCACTCAAGATATAAATTGGTGTTCTGTGGAAGTAAAGAGAAAGGAAGTGACATCATAGTCTTAAATATATGAGAAATAATATTTATATATTGATTGAAAATCTGCCTTTCAGAAAGCTGCCATATCTAAGAATGTGAGGACCTGGTATGAAGGGGTATTTTAAGCATAACATATGACATCTGATTAGAGCATCAGTGCAAAGGCAGCACTGCCCAGAGGTCGCAGTGATGCGTCATCAACTCAGGGACTGATGGTCACTGTTTCAGGCCTTGTCTTTTCGTATCATGTTTATCATCTTTTTGTCCTTAAAATAAAAATAAATTTATCAATTAGTTTTGTTATAAAGAGAAAAGCTATTAGCCAAATGATCATTCTTTAGCAATTAATTTATCTGAGAGATCACTTTTCATATTCTACTTTAATCCGTGCACTCATTCTGTCTTATAAACCCCTATCTCTGCAATGCACCATTTAAAAGTTTTCATTATTAATTAAGTCTGGGAAATGCTACACTATAAGACTAACAGTTTTAACTTCTGTGAAGGATGAATAACTATCAATGATATAAAAAAATAGAAAGCAGATTTTCTAAAATGGCTTTATTTTAAAAACCTATACAGCTTTAATAAAAAATATTGCCATGAAATATCTAATTATACAGCAATAGAAATAAACCCCCAAATACAGTTAATTAGAGGTTATCCAAAAATAAATTCACAATTTTAAAGTTGGAATACACATGCTTTTTTTCAAATAAACAATTTTAAAACTGTTTCAGATGGTTTTCATCTTAAAATATCCAGGCTACACATACTTAATCTTTTGAACTAAAACCAGACAACCTCTCAGTAACTTCACAAATAAGTGTTTCTATTAACCTATAAAAGAAAATAACCCCCAAACCCTTCAATTACTGATTTAGTCACAAAATGCTAACAAAGCCAAGTAAATCATTGTTTTAAAATGTGTACCTCTTGAAAATGAAATCTACATCTGAGTTGTGAAGCATAATAAACTTTTTATAGAAGTTGAGCCTTCATGACTAGTCAATTTATTTTCTATCAGGTGTACCCTATTCAGACTACTTTCACAATATCTCTTAATCCTGAAAGAATGTGAGGTGTTAAAATAGGAAAACCTTCTTTGGCCCTATTGATAGAGAGGTACCTTAAATGTAAACAACTGCAATGAGAGCCTTCTAGATGTGGGCACCTATGTCTTATATAGAGTTGGAGATGCATTTCCTTGTTTCTCAAAGACATGATAATCTCCTTCCCAATAATAAAAGATCTGATGTACTGAGATTTGTTTTCAAATGCCATAACAATCAAAACTCACGTATACATCTATAGTTTCAAAAGATCAGAGAAAAGCATTATATAAGATACATCATAGGCTTTATTAATGGTAAATGTTTGCATTCATTTTTAAAAGCTTAGCTCTTGCTAAGCATTTTTAAGCAAAAGCTAATAAACGAGAATCATTTGCCATACAAAAACTATATTCACAAACAAGACTTTAATCAAGTGAAAATTAAAAAACACTGGAAAAAATACAAAACACTGCTGAGTCGATTAAACCGCCTTCTATCGCTAAATATATTTAGAATGACACAAGCATACTGAACAGAAAATCAACATTGTGGACTCGGTCTAAGTAAGACCAGCGTTGAGAGTGTCATGCAATTCACGATTTTCTTTGAAAAAAAATTTTTTTTAAACCAAATCACTTGAACAAAAGGTCTTCTTTTCATTTGAGGTGAAGACAATCAGTTTTCCAAACGGATTCTCCTTTTATACTAAAATAGCAAACTGTATGAACTCTAGCTCCTCTTCCCAGGTGCTACTTATACATGACTTTGCATAATGACTTAACATAGAAGTACTTTGCTGTTAACAGTGTCATGGCCATAAATAATCCATTTTAAAAAAAACAAATGATCAAGTGCAAATCTAAGAAAACTTCCTTTAAAGAATTACCCAAACCCAGCACACAAGCAGGATCGCTATTACACGAGCTAAGAAGTACAACTTATGAACGTGTGTATGATGATAAACGCACACTAAAGACCACCTTCTATAAAGTTTTAGTAGTGTTGCCAAGTTAATAATTCCTTCAAGGCACTGAAGAATTATGTAGATGGATTTTCCAAAATATAACTAACAATTGCTTAAATTGTTAAAAAGCCCTGAGTCAGAACTTTCAATAGCTTCCTGAAATTACAGATTTCAGACACAATGGCACATTTGTTTACTGTATAGAAAATTACAAGACCATTTTGCTTTTTGGAGGAAAGAAGTAATGTTTATGAAACAAAATCAGACAGACTGCACAAGAAAAGTAAAATATTAAGCAATATTATCTTTCTTACACATTTTGTGTCAATTGTAACTTGTAGTTACGGATTTAGGCGCCAAATTGATGTGGCAAGTCACCTTTCTTGTACCTACTGCTTCCTCAACAAAATAAAAATCTCAATTTTAACCTCAGGTTTCCATCTCCTCCTTAGTCACAAATATGAATAAATGCTGGAAAACTAATACTCTGACAGAAAAAGAGGTAGAAAATTCCAAGGTAGCAACTTACAATTTTAATTCACCAGTTCTACTAACTAGTTCATATTTTTATACTCTAGTTGCACCCACTACAAACCATTTATCAGCAAATTGAGGCTCAATCTAAAAAATTTTCCCCCTCACTGCAGCAAAGCAATGTATACATGAGACAGCATTAAATAGTTTTTCTTCAAATTTAATGTTTTGAAGTACAACTGTAATTAATACTGTTATAGTTATATATATATATGTTAAAGTTCCAAGGCTATACATGATTATCAAGTAATATCAGTAAGCATTCCTATCATAATATTCAAGCAAATAAAATTAGGTTGCTTTTTGAGAGAAAAATACATTTTGAAACAGTTACAAGAAGACTTAAAGAAAACTGACATTTTCAACAAAGAGGCACACAAAATTTGCGAATATCTATTACCTTCCCAGTTTAGTACAAATTCAAAGCTAACCTAATTCTAATGTTTAAAATGTGTTTCTCCCCTCTGGCTCAAAATGAAATAAACCCTTCTAATTAAAAGATATTTAAAACCTACTCAATTACAACTGATGATAATTGGGAGGGAGGGGAGAAATTCTGTCTCCCTCAGATTTGATATTTACCATCACTTTAGATCTTGCAAACACAAACAAACTCTTAAGATAATTCAGGTGTTTCTTGATTTATACTTAATCAAAATTCTATTCCACTGGAGGAGGGAGAGGGGGGTTGTTGCTTAATGGGTACAGAGTTTCAATTCTGCAAAATGAGAAAGTTCTGGAGATCTGTTTCACAGCAACGTGAATATACTTAACACTACTCAACTGTATGCTTAAAACTTGTTAGGATAGTAAATTTTATGGTTTGTGTTTTTAACCACAATTTTAAAAATGCAAAAACTTCTATGCCGAAATTCAATTTTTACACAAATTATTCCTATAAATATTTTAGATACTCTGAGAGGGTAAGTGGATAAATGCTTTTCCTTTCGGATTTTTTTTTTTAAAGCAAGCTGTTCTAAAGTCTACAATTTCCAAAGCAATTATCAATGAAACTACACTAAAAACTGCCTGAAAGACCCTTCATTCAATTGAATATACTCTCTACACTTACTGCTTTGATAAAATCTACATGATCCCCATTTTTCTCTAAACTCAGAAACTGACTTTTCTTTCTTACTTACTGCAACCCCTGCCATCCTCCCTATCCAACTCCATCACCAATTGCCCTAGTTCGTAAGGTTAAATATTTCTTAGTCCAAAAGGGTCCAAAACTCATAATAAACAAAGAATAGCAACTGGGCAACACATAACTAGACAGTCTATTTCTACCATGTGAAAATGACCTAGAAAGCTCTGAAATTTGAATTGGATAAATCTTAAGCAGCATGCATTGCAATATGCTAAAATGCTCTTACAGGCTAAAGCCATCAAATATATAAATTTAAGAAAGTTATTTTCAACATTATCAATTAATTTTATGCCTCGGGAGCTAGATGGTTAATCTGCAATGTTTAAAATTACAAATAACCAAGCATAATTTGGCCAGCTAAACCAGGACACTTAATATAATATTCCTATACTAATACAAAATGATCTTCTCTTGAAAAACTTTCTTGCTCCCAATAAAATTAAATATGTATATAGTATAAACAGTAAGAATGTTAAACTATGTGAAGAAAAACTATTAGAATAGCACCATCTGGTAAGTTGTATCTATGTTTTGGGTAACAGAGCTGACAATGTTAGAAGAATAAAAGAAAAAAAAATGTGGTAGGAGTGAGGGGGTACAGAGAGGGAATCCAAATACTACTTAATGACAAGTCTTCCAAAACATTAGGAAGAAATGTTATGTCTTTAGATCCCTTCTTTCTGAAGGGAATACTTCAAATATACAATGGCTGCATGATAAATTCTGTATGTGCTTAGAAGCTGACAATTTTTTCATTGTTGTGTACCTTGCCCCTGAAGCCCAATAAACATGTTTTTGAATGAATGCATGTCAGTTTTGTTTTTTTTTTAAACGAATCTAGGAAAAGAAAAAGCTCTTTTGAGGCACAAGGTAAAGAGATGATAATGACAAGGAAACATCCTAATTGGGAAAGTACTGCTGAGACATATAATAAGAGGTAGCAGTTTCAGAGTTAGAGCAAAGTCATTAAACAATTAAGTTCTTAACCTTATTCTCTCTCACAAACTGAAAATAAGTTTAAAATAATTTTTTAGGTGCTTACAAACATGAATAGAGAAACATTTTCTTTTCACTAGACAAATTTCAATGTGGTACAAACAAAGAAGCACTATAATTATAGTGACTTTTGTAATAGTTTATAAGTTATTATATTTTTAGTATGGAGGAAATAAACTAGTCTGGAAGATGAAACTGCCTTTTAGGGATATAAGTTTAAGCACTGCAGCTCAGAAGACAGACAATAAGAATTTAAGTGAAGTAAAGCTCCTGACCATACAATTCTCTGTTTGGCCAAGCTATGCATGAGTCAGCTAGATGTTCCCTCCTTACAAGTTGATCTACTGGAAAAGAGATGGGCAGCCTCTGGCATGGAAGAGAAAGAAAACCCTGACTTACATTGTTTTCAGATCTGAAAGAAAACAGTCTGTTTGTCTCTTTATGTGAACATCATCAGACAGATATTCTATCTTTTCATAACTTCAAAATATGGCTTAATCAACAGCCTCAGTGGCTCATTATTAGATAACTGAGTAGAGACGATATAAATTTTCAAATTTAAAATTTATAAAAATTTTACTGTTCTAAATAAGCCACTCAGCTTAAACACAGATACGGAATTACCGAGACTATAAAGCCAGGCAGCAAAGCACACCATTGTTCTCACCAGGACTTGCAGAGGCGGCAGCCATTAATTAGCCAGAAATACAATGCTGTGAGGGCTAGAGACTTTGTACTTTCAAATTTAGCTGTTGCAGCAGAAAAACTGAAATAAGAACCAGGTTCAAAGGGGAAAAAACTGACAAAAAAGATAACTATCCTTAGGAGTTAACTTATACACAGTATATAGTAGATACTATTGTAAACAGCTGATTATTTATATAATTATAAATATATATTTATTTATAATCTAGCAGTAATGAACCCCAAAACACTTATTTATGTGTATATTCATTTTAGACGCTGAAAGATTACTCATTCCAAGGAGAAAAAATAATTAGATGTTCTAGAGTAAACAAAACAAAACCACAGGTAATCAGACATATTTCTGTAAATGTCCTAGTCATTCTTTCTAAAGTAAGTATCTATCAACTGGTTATTTACTAGGTCTTGGATATTGCTGGCAGTTGAAATAACATCCCCATCGTTAGGTATGAAGAGAGACCCTGTTCTTTATAGTAAGTTCTACTGTCTGAGAGAGAATGGAAGCGAGGCCTATGATGAAGGTAGAATCAGTTAACACTGGCAGAATTAACAGACACGGAGGAGAAAGGACCGCCGCCTTTGGACAGTGCATTACCCTTCTCGGATCACTGCTACTCAGCACGTTAGAGAAGCTAAACTGAACCTCAGAGACCCAAACAGGGCAATATCATTTCACTGGTCAGATCAAGCCTGGATAAGTAACCACGGGGGAAACTGAGGCACACTTCCCACAGACAGTTTTTTAAAAGCTGGCTGAACAAAACAGTGTACAAATTAATATAAGAAAGGCAACCGTTAACAGTCAGTTAATAGGTGCTCTTTTATTGGATGACTCCCCCCACCCCCTTCAGTTCCCCACTATGATTGCTTATTTTTCCTTTTCATGTCTATCAGTCATTTTGAAACTGGCAAGTTGATTCAAGTTAAACAATTTTCCTTTGAATCCAGAAAATAAGTTAAATGCAAACTTAATATTCTCTCATTCTATATTTCCATGTACTCTAAGAATTTAGAAACAATCACTTGATAACTTTATGTTATCTTAAAAAGAGAATCCTCTCTTCAGTATTCCCTTAACCATGCAGAACTTGTACTATAATTTTATCGTTTAACATACATGACATAATGGTTTGACTTCCCCCTTTCATTTGATGCATGACTTTTCTGAGTACCTGTATCAGCTCACTGTGTAAAATCATGATAAATTGAAAGATAGCTGATCATAAGGAAGTATATCTTTTGAGGTCTAACAAACTTATAAACTATAAGAGAAAATGCAATAAAAACAAAAATAACGAGATCCTTAAAGGATTTTCCCCCTTAGAAGTCAAAGGTAAATCACCTATGAATTACATGGATGTGATGTTTCAGATTGAAAGGAAAAAAACAAAAAACACAGCTTCAAACACTGTTTTGTAGAGTTTTTGTTGTTGTTGTTCTGGTACATCTACAGTCTAATAACACTCTAGTAAAGAAACTATGATATTAAAAATTAATTCATTAGAACTTCCAACTAGCTCACTAAGATCTCATGACCAAATACTTTAGCTAACAAAACACACTGAGTTTTTAAGTTAATACAAAAGAATCCTTCGTTCAATAGCCTTTCGACAAATAGGACATTCACTCATTCGGTCTCCACAGAGCTGGCACGTTCCATGGCCACAAAGGAAAATCATATTCTTCAGACGATCCAAACACACAGGGCACATTGTCTGGAATGTGAGATAACAAATAAAGTAATAAATGCTGAGACATTTTCTATTTTAAAAGTGTAATGTAACAACTCTGTAACATCATTAATTTTCTTTTATTGTTTTAGTCAAATAATCTTTTGTTGCTTTAAAATTTTTAAACAGTTAAAATATCATCCTTATAAAACAGAAATATTGGTTGTACTGTCAGGTCAGTATAAAAGGTACTATCTAAAATAAATATTACATAAAACAAATAGTATATAAAATTAAAAATTCAAATGCCAAAATCTAATAGGAAAAGGATGAAAATAGCCCCATTCAGTCTGACTCAGATTCTCCAACTCTAGGTACTATGCTGTTCTCGCATGAAAATAACACAATGTATGGGTCGGGGGGGAGCAGTGAAGGGATGTTGCTGAGAACACACACATACCAAGCACCATGCTGGATATGATCCAGTCTCAAGGCCTACATCACTCCCACTTCAAAAACGAGGAAACTGAGGCTTAGTGGGGTTAAAGACTTCCCAGGGCAAGCTATAATGTGAACTCAGGTCCGTGTGGCCCCAGAGCTCTTGCTTTTAAAAATGATGCTGCACTGTAGTACTTTCAACGTAGACCCCCTTAGTTAAAAACAATTAACCTTAGTTATATATTGTTAAATGTAACTTAATCAACTTAGAAGAATTAAGGAGGACACTTCTGTGAAGTTTTCTAGAAAATCACGTATTTACTTACAAAGCACACTTTGCATTTTATATTTATAAAAACATATTTTACCTTAATATATCATAATGCTTCATGCTGAATTAGACCTTTCCCAAATAACATAGAAATGAAATAATTAAATTAAAATGTCTAGATTAATAAACCAGGCCTAAAGCCTATATGAAAATGTGGTAACCAACTCTGACAATACCAGAAATCATTGTGAAGAAAACAACAGAAAAAAAGAACCATAATCTAACTTGCTAGCTCCATTCTTCCAAAGTAAATTTTCACATTTATCCTTGAAATTTTGAGAAGCAAATTTGTAGAAAAATCGTAACTTTTTATTTTAAAAAGGCAAAGCAGCTTTTTAAAATTAAATTAGTTTCTTTTTCATTAAACTTTCCAGAGGTCTATGTAGTTAATTAATAACTTCCAAAAGTAAACACATCTGTGCAGTCTGGGTTAAGTTACTTTGGATTAATATATGCTTAATAGCACATAAAATTAATCTTTGTCTTTTAAAGAGACATTGGGGTAACAGAAAGATTGGAGATTTAAAATTTAAAAAGAGACTTATTTAGATGCTTTCTCTTGGTAACCTTGAAGGGGTCCCTGAAAGAAATTCCAACATTCCACAGAAAATAAGTTTTAACTGTTTAAATACTTTAGTGATGAAATATGGCCATGAAGATTATTTAAGAAAGAAAACACTTCAGATAGAAAAGACAAGAGTGAGACTCTTAACGACATGGCAACACTGATGTGACTGCCAAACTAGAGAAAGAACATCCTTTGCTACTCAATCTTTTCATTTGATTCAATCCTTTGAATCAAATCAGATTTAACTGGTGGGTCAAATGGTAAGCTAAGGGGGAAAAAAAGACTTTTTTATTACCAGATACCTAAAAATTTTAGGTAACTTCATTTTACTGTTGCTTTTATTAAATATTAAGCAGATAGAAAGAGTGCTTCTGTTGGTATGTATAAGATATAAAGAACAATATAACCACCACCCACCTTAACACATGAATATATATCCTCCTCCACTCCTCACTGATAACCACTATTTTGAATTTTGCATTTATTTACCTTTCCCTTGCTTTTCTGTATAAGTGTGTGTGTGTGTGTGTGTGTGTGTGCGCGCGCATCCTTTTCTCCTTTTTAATGAAGTATCACATCTATACAGAAATGTGCGCAAATCATAAATGTATAGTTTAATAAATGTTCACAAACCGATCAAATGCAAGTAATCAACTTAGATCATGAAATGGAACTATCAATACTCTAGAAATTTCCCTCGTGCCCCCTCCCAGCCATCTCAGCCAAAAAAAACCACTACCCTTGATTTTAATCACCATCTGTGTGATTTTTTTCTTCCAAGTTTACATCCCCAAACAATATCCTATTTAGTTTTACGAGACAGTGACAAACTTTCCCAAGGTGTTTTTACTAATTTATATTCCCACCAGCACTGTATGAGTTACGGCTGCTAAGTATTTTGCCTAAACACTTGATATTGACAGTTTCTAACATTTTTTTCCCCTCAATCTGATAGGTAGGAAAAGATACCTCAGTGTGGTGTAGCACTTTTTCATGTTGGTCACTGGTGCGTTTCCTATTTTGTAAAGTACTTGATGAAATCTTCTCATCAGACTTTGCTGATTGCAAATATTCAAACACTACAAGTGATACACTAATATGAGCCACGCTTACTACAGAAAACACTAGTAATTTTATAGAAAAAGATGAAATGCCGTTCTTCGAGTCACTGTTCACCATGAAGAAATCACTGTTACCTGCTCTTTAATGTCCTGTAACTGCTGCTGCAGCTTCTGCACGTCTGCATTGACATTGGTGTTATCCTTATCCTTTTGTAACACCGGAATATTCCCACTTGCTATATAGTACAGATAAAGAATCTTAATGTTACTGACTGTTCTGAAGCAAGAATGATTCTTTATTTCTAAAATCATTAGTTTTAGTTATTAAAAACACAAGATTATTATTAGAATCCTCTTAAAAAATTTATTTTCCCACGTGGACAACAGAAACAGCAGTGACATTCATGTTATACTCCTTCATTTATAATCTTTGGAAAACAAATAGGTTTACACATTAATTTCTAATTATATTTAACTCAGCTAGACAATAGTCCACACACAGAGTTCTGGGTTTTCCAAGGCTCTCCTTGTTTTGTTATTGATCTGAGATGAGGAACTCCATGAAAGAAAGGTCATGCTCTACTAAATGGAAGGAAATTTTTTATTTCCCTTTTCCTACTCTCTAGATTCTTGGTCTTTTACTCTAGTTAATCTGTCCCCAGGATTTTTATCCTGCCCTATTGGTGATAAAGAAAAAAAGCTCTGGGCATAAGTAGCTACGCTAATGTTCTTCCTCATCTGTACACAGAACAAAGAAATCAAAGAGACCATCCAGCTTATGTCTAGTGCAGAGATGAAAAATATTTTTATACAGCTGTACTACAAGTGACCCTTGAACAATGCAGGGGTTAATCAACAAATAACATAGTCTGCCCCCCACATCCATGGTTTCTCTACATTCCCAGATTCAACCAACCACACACGGACCGTGTAGTCCTATAGTATTTACTACTAAAAAATATCCAAGTTTTGGGAGTTCCCTGGTGGCCCAGTGGTTAGGATTCCAGGCTTTCACTGACATGGCCCAGGTTCAATCCCTAGTTGGGGAACTGAGATCCCGCAAGCTGTGCAATATGGCCAAAAAAAAAAAAAAAAAAAAAAATCCCAGTTTAAATGGACCCTGGCAGTTCAAACCTGCGATGTTCGAGGGTCAACTGTACTGAAAAGGTTGAAGGCAAATAATTTACTTTTCATCTTTCCCCTTGTTCACTGGGTTACACTTCAGTTTATCTACAGTTGCTCTGTCACAAAGAATTACTATTCCATAAAATACTTAAACACACGAGGTAAACCTATTTCATAAAATAATGAGGTTAATACTTGTGTAAATTGAGAAAATAATTTATAATATGATGTCCTCCCACCCTAAGACACAATAAATTTCATCTTAAAAATAGCCAGCAAATTTTCTTTAAGCAAGAATACTACAATGCTCCTTGTAACACACATGGAGGTTTCTTAAAAGTTTCTTAAAGGTCCATAATCATATTACAAGTTAGAAAAATACAATTTCAGGTTTCTAATAATGTAACAAGAGCAAAACCCTACCCGTTCCTTGTAGATTCAAGTCACATACCTTCTGTTTTACAAGGAGACAGTGTATTATGAGAAGACATGTCTATGAAAGTCCCAATAAAAAAGCGAAGTAAGAAAATCCACTTACAGATATCATCAGTGGCATCCTCTGAACTTTTCCCTCCACAACACATGATGAAGGGCACTCTTCGTTCAACTACTGCCCGACACTGCACACACTTTTTCATCAGATTAGCACAGTCTGGAAACAGCAATAGGACACTTCTCACAAAAGAGAACATGAACAGGGTTGCCTTCCTCTGCTCATTTTTCATAACTTAAATTTAACACTAAGATAAACACTAAGTTATATCAATACACAATTCTACCGTCTTAAAATGTTATCAACCTAAGAATGTATATTTTTGATTGGTAGCCTCTAGAATACAGAGCCCATCATCATGAAACTAATGACATTTTCTAATACATTGGAATAAACTGTGAGAAGGAGGAGGTTCTAAGTGTTTTAAAAATATGTAACGTAAATATTTCAAGATCTTAAGGCTTGAGAATAAAGGAGGGAGACACCTTTCATAAATTTAACTACTACAACAAGGATTATAAGGCTGCTCACATGATACTTTTAAAAAAAATACTTCCTTTTGTAAATCGCTTATCTCTTAAATTCCTAAAATATGTTGAACAATTCTCTCCCTTCTATCAGACTGATGTAATCTAACAAGGAAATTGCTTAGTGACTACTTTTTTAATGTAGCAGTCAGGAAAATATCAAAACTTTATCATAATGGACTATCTTTCTAATACCTATATATCGGTAGAATGCTTCCCCATTCCAAGAAGAAATACCCAGGCACAATTCTATGTTATGGATTATTAATACTACACCTAAAATTATTAATTATAAAATAACACAGTGTTTCAACATTCTTTCCCATTAGCATTCATTATGAAAAGTATACTCCATATCTTAACCTATATACCAAGTGTCTTTGTCATTTCAAAAACAGGAAAAATAGCAAAAACTGTGGCAGGATGTCTTATGACAAGACAGTAATCCTTAACAAAGCACAAAACCACCAATGTGGACAAGGGGGTCACATACTCCCAACAGTACTTATGCTGGTGGACAGAGAACAACAATTCTCCGTCAAGGCTGATCCTGTTTCGAGGCCTAAACAGAGATGGGTCTGATGCTGGCCTAGGCAAGATGCACTAGGTAGGAGCTAATGTTAGTAGATACCTGGTTTGGGGTTTGTCTTCAATCTGAGGGCAGGTTTTTTTTCTTGAATTTAAAGAATTAATTTACTTGCCTGAGTATATAATATGTAACCACAATTATTTTAAATTCTTGTAGCTATTAAGTTAGGTTGTTATATTGTTTATATAAAATCTTTCTTCCATCCCTCCAAAAGGGATGTAATTATTTCCCCTTCCTTTGGTTACTGTGATGTGGGGACTGGACCACCTGCTGTACTGTATACTCCTTGAGAAAGGGACATTTTCCACCTCAATTTCATCTTCCCTAGCAAATAAATGTTTACCAATGGTCTGTAAAATGGAGAAAACTCTACTTCTTAGGTTTCTTGTAAAGATAAAAGAGGAAACACTCAGAAAGAGATTTAAATGCCTGGTACAAATTAAGAGCTCAATAAAAGTTAGCTGTTGCTTTTGTTACATTCTAAAGCAAAAATAATGTAAAAACGTTGGGAAACTCCTGGGGGAAAATATTACTTTAAGGCTCTAGAATCTGTATTACCAACTACTAATTATAACCAGCTTTCAAGTCACTTTGGTCTCTGACAGGGTCAGCAAACCCAACCAATCACTTGTTTTTATAAATAAAGTTTTAATGGAAAACAGTCCCACCCATTTGTCTACATATTGTCTGTGGTTGTTTTTGCACTACAATGGAAGAGGTAAGCAATTGGAAAGAGTTGAGGTGTTACTACAGAAATCATGTGGCCCACAAAGCCAAAAATATGTTTTATTTGACCCTTTACAGAAAATGTTTGCTAACTCCTGGGCTATGAAAATTTACATAACCTGAGCTCTTTTTTACTAAAGACAGAATTCTCTTTCTTCATGCCCTCTGACAGCTGATAATAGCCATATACCAGTCTTTGGTAAACAGAAACAATTACGTGGAGCAGAATGTTACAGTAGAAAACCTTGATCCTTTCTTAGTTGACGAGCTGCCTATCAAAATGAAAAAAACAAATAAACAAACAAAACACCAATGCTTAAAGCAAATCTGTGCCAATGAGATTAATCTATTACACAGTTTGTTACTTTAGTCAAATGTCATATGAAAAACCAACACCTAACTGACTGAAACACCATGCTTTACTTTGGGTCCATTTAAGTGAAGTATAAATTGTTAAACTTATTTAAAATTCTTCACTGACAAGTAAAAAGCAAAAAGGAGGATATTAATACTAAGTATATTAACTTGAAAAGAATAAGGGAGATATATAAAAGCAAAGTTTAAAACTCCTCTTAAACTTTAATATCATCCTCACAAAGAAGATTTCTATAAGCTCTCTTGACATAGAGGTTAAGGAAGGTTAAGAAGGCCAGAAATTATTGCCCCAAATGGTTGCTGTGGGTGGTTCAGCAGGGGGGAAAGTATACAGGAGAGGCAACATAAAGGTGAAGATGTGTTAATTTCATATGTGAAAAAAGGCTAGACTAAATGTATCAACACTCATTTTCGGAAATAAATTTCTCCTGCGTGTGAGAAGTGGTCATTTTGTGCTCATACAACAAATGAAATAAAAAGCTAAGCTGGACCCTCCTACACTGTTGGTGGGAATATAAATTGGTACAGCTCCTATGGAGGACAGTATGGAGGTTCCTTAAAAAACTAAAAATAGAGCTACCATGTGATCCACAATCCCATGCCTGGGCATATACCTGGGGAAAACCATAATTTGAAAAGATACATGCACCCCAATGTTCACTGCAGCACTATTTACAATAGCCAGGACACGGAAGCAACCTAAATGTCCACTGACAGAGGAATGGATAAAGAAGATGTGGTACATATATACCACGGAATATTACTCAGCCATAAAAAAGAAGGAAAGAATGCCATTTGCAGCAACATGAATGGACCTAGAGATCATCATGCTAAGTGAAGTCAGTCAGACAGAGAGGGACAAGTATTGTCTGATACTGGTGAACTTATTTACAAAATAGAAATCGAGTTACAAATGTAGAAAACAATCTTATGGTTACCAGGAAGGAAGGAAGGGGGAGAGGGATAAATGGGAGACTGGGATTGACATCTACACGCTACTATATATAAAACAGATAACTAATAAGGACCTACTGTATAGCACAGGAAACTCTACCCAATACTCCGTAATAACCTATATGGGAAAATAATCTAAAAAGAGTGGATATGTGTGTAACTGACCCACTTTGCTGTACAGCAGAAAGTAATACAACACTGTAAATCAACTATACTCCAAAAAAAAAAAGAAAAGAAAAAGGTGAGCTGGGAGAATGCAGTACATCGAGTCTTCCCTAACACTTAGGACTAAGGAGGGAAAGAGGTGCCACTCTTGTACAGAGAACAGATGGAGGGTTCTAGAGGCCCACCAACTCCTCTGTTCATGAGTTATTAAAAAAGTAATTCAAAGACATAATTTGTTTCACTTTCTACTTTTATAATAATTCTGAGGAAGTTCTGTATGGGCTACTTACTCTCACAAGCACACATGTGTCCGCAAGGCTGAAAAAGAACAGCTGCTTTCTTGTCAGAACATACCACACATTCTTCGATCTGCAAAAAAGAGGTTACAGCAAAAGCGTAAACATCTACAAATACATCTAGTGACTCTAACAGTTCCTTCTGTATCCAAATGTATTTCTCCTCTATAAGGAAACACTCCTGCAAAGAAGAATTTAACACACACTTATCTGTCCTCTACTTTCTTGGTTACTCATTTTCACATCTTTGAAGACCCCAGCTAAACTGGTCTAGCTCCACTTTAGCCTCCCTACCTGTCCTAAAGAATGATACAGAAAAACTCCATTTCTTCTGAGGTCAGGGAAAACAGACTAGACTTCAATTTTCTTTCTTTCTTTTTTTTTTTTAAATTACTTTGAGGACTTCCCTAGCAGTCCAGTGGTTAAGACTCTGCCTTCCAATGCAGAGGGTGTGGGTTTGATCCCTGGTCAGGGAGCTAAGATCCCACATGCCTTGGGGGCCAAAAAACAAAAAAAAAACCGAAACAAAAAATAGAAGCAATATTGTAACAAATTCAACAAAGACTTTAAAAATGGTCCACATCAAAAAAAAAAAACACAAAACCTTAAAAAAAAACTACTTTGGAGAGAAAAATCAAAAGAACAAATGACTGAGATAAGATAGATTTCTAATATTCATAAAATTCTAGCCACATTAGCCAGACAGCTAAAGCTTAAGGGGGATTTTTCTGTTTACCCACATCCGAGGAATTCCACCTAACTCATCCTTTCCCAGGACTTGGAATTTCCCCACACTGGCTGAAGCCCAGAGCTCTGGACTATTCTTTTCGCCTGATCTCCACAAGTCCTCCACAACCTATTCATAATTTCCCTCAATTTTTCCTCCTCTTCTCCACTTAATCTGAGTTCTGCGTGTGTAACTATTTCTTAACTTTGCTCTGGTTCTCTGACTCCCATCTGCCTACTGCCCTTGGCCCCACATCCATCTTTCACTGATTCTCCTCCTTTCTGACACACATTCACCCCTATCTGTGTCATTTAACATTACTGTCCAAAAATGATGACCACCACTTCACCTAAACAACCAAAATATTGGACCTTCCCAACTTAGACCTTGCTATGTACATAGAATTTACATAGTCGTAGTAATCTAGTGGGAAGCAGTAAGACATGGTTAGTCAGGATCTTTATGTTCCTGCATTCCAATTCCAGCTCCAATACTAACAAATTACCTAACACTGTAGAGCTGCAGCTTTTAAAAAATCTGAACAATAAAGAACAATTCTTCTTCACAAGGTGTTAAAGTGTCAATTAGAAGACAAGGAGAGGACTCAGGTGGCCCTTATTCAAGTATATCCTAGAACAATTCTAACTATGAAATAGGAGGGCATATTTTAAGTAAGACATAACAATATAGAGTAGAAGAAAGAGTTCTGAGAAATATTTAAGAAGACTTGGTAACTAATAAAATGTATAGAATGGTGAAGAAGAGATCTAAGATATCTGCTAAGTTTCTGACTTGATTTAAAACAGTTGAAAGAAACACATTTCAGTCGCCTACAGCTTATAGGATGCAAGACCAGGGTGTTCTTTCCAACTCTAGGATTATACATACAGGCTTTAAGACCTACTCAAGGTCAGACTATAACAAACGCAATGTTTACCTTCAGTACACAAATCCAGCCCACAAACTGCAAACACTAAGCAGTACACTACCAGAACCACAGTGGGGAGCAGAGATAGGAAGACCCCGGAAATGGGTGACTAAGGAACCCACAGCCTGGAGGTAGGTACACTAACTTTTCATAGCTCCCAACAAAGTTTTTCCTCTCTCTAAAAAAATGGCTGAAATAAACAAATGGGACCTAATGAAACTTAAAACCTTTGCACAGCAAAGGAAACCATAAACAAGGCGAAAAGACAACCCTCAGAATGGGAGAAAATATTTGCAAATGAAGCAACTGACAAAGGATTAATCTCCAAAATATACAAGCAGCACATATGGCTCAATAACAAAAAAACAAACAACCCAATCAAAAAATGGGTGGAAGACCTAAATAGACATTTCTCCAAAGAAGACATGCAGACAGCCAACAAACACATGAAAAGATGCTCAACATCACTAATTATTAAGACAAATGCAAATCAAAACTATGATGAGGTATCACCTCACACCTGTCAGAATGGCCATCATCAAAAAATCTACAAACAATAAATGCTGGAGAGGGTGTGGAGAAAAGGGAACCGTCATACACTGCTGGTGGGAATGTAAATTGATACAGCCACTATGGAAAACAGTATGGAGGTTCCTTAAAAAACTAAAAATAGAACTACCATATGACCCAGCAATCCCACTACTGGGCATATACCCAGAGAAAACCATAATTCAAAAAGACACATGCACCCCAATGTTCATAGCAGCCCTGTTTACAACAGCCAGGACCTGGAAGCAACCTAAATGTCCATCAACAGAGGAATGGATAAAGATGTGGTACATATATACCATGGAATATTACTCAGCCATAAAACAGAATGAAATTGGGTCATTTGCAGAGACGTGGATGGACCTAGAGACTGTCATACAGAGTGAAGTCAGTCAGAAAGAGAAAAGCAAATATCGTATAATAATGCACATACGTGGAATCTAGAAAAATGGTACAGATGATCTTATTTGCAAAGCAGAAACAGAGACACAGATGTAGAGAACAAATGCACGGATACCAAGGGGGAAAGGGGTGGGGTGGACGGAATTGGGAGACTGGGACTGACACATATACATTATTGATACTATGTATAAAATAGACAACTGATGGGAACACACTGTACAGCAAATGGAACTCTACCTAATGCACTGTGGTGACCTAAATGGGAAGGAAGTCCAAAAGGGAGGGGATCTCTCTATGTGTATGGCTGATTCATTTTGTTGTGCACCAGAGGCTAACACAACGTTGTAAAGCAACCATACTCCAATGAAAATTAATTAAAAACAAAATAAAATAAAGGAAGAGCTGAGGACCATGGCTAAATTTCAAAGGTGTGTGAGTCAGCTATCTGGCTGGCTAATAAGCTAAAAAGAAAAGTAGGCACAGTATGGGTGAAAGAAGTGAAAATCCCAAACTTTAGCAACTAGACAGACAGACAAAAGTCTCAAGAGCAATGACGACACGGAGGTGAAACTCTGACTGATCTAGCCATTTATTTGTACGTAAGGAGCATCTTCATATAAATATTTTAAGAACTGTATGTGCTAAATACTGGTCAAACATTAAAATGTGACAATTAAAAAAAGTAAATTAGATATTATGTGTACAGTGTCTAGTTCAATGCCTAATATAAAATCAGCGCTTAATACACGATGATTCTCTTCTCCTCTCTATATAAAAGATGTGTTGGTTTTTAAAATGATTCCCGATGCAACTGTCTACATATCTGAATTACTGATAAAGAGTTTAAAATTATCTAGCAAACCAATCTAATAATCATTTACTTACCCATTCAGCTATTATTAAAAAAAAATTTTTCTAAGCATAACTTTTACCCCTTCTGGATTTTTTCTCCTCAGATTACATTCCCAGGAGTGGAATTACTATATCAAATCATATTTATTGTAACTCTTTGTATATATATTGTCAGGATGGTCTCTCAAAAAAATGTAAACCCATTTATTCAGCCAACTGCAGTGTTAAGAGAGTACTCATTTCTCTTTCCTAGCTAGCATTATTTAAAGTTTATTTTTGCTAATTGGACAAGAATGGCTAATAATAGTTCATAATTTTTAATTTGTATTTCTTTAATTGCTAAAGAGACCAAGCTTGTTTATTCTCCCTCTCTCCAAATACTAGTTTTACAATTTGTTTTATCTTCAGTGAAGATGTTCACAATCCTTTAACCACTTGGGGTCGCTATTTCTTTACATTCGAAGGCTCTGCAACGAACCTGGCAAATCTCTTTGGTGGGTATGTAAGTTTTTCTACTTTTGTACAGGTTTGAAAATTCCATAACTTAAAATACAAACAGACTCCTTACTAATTCTTGGAATTCAGAACTGGTCTAAAAAGGAATGACAACATAATCCTTCCTCTCTACCTTCCTGTTCTGTCAACCCTCCCTTGCAGACATTGGTTTTAATTCTGTCTGTGTATCATAACACAGAGGAAAGAACAGTGACTTAAGAATCAAGAAAACTGCGTTGAAGACCCAACTGTCAGTGTACTTCTTTGAGCTTTGCTTTTTTCAATTATTTCAGTAAACCAAAATGAGTAAGATGGAAAAGCACTCAGTTACATGGGAAAAAAAAATGAAACCAGAAACCCAGAAAAGAATACTGCTTCTCAAAAAGCAAAAGGAGTCAGATGAGATAAAAAGTTCAGAGGAGATACAGAATTTGACCACCAAAAACTGCAGGATGATCAGACTTTATTTGCCTAATGGTGGGATACAGTACGAAATGAATAGCATTGTCTATGAAGTTTTCTTGCCCAGTATGTCTAAGCTGACCCTAATCAAGCAGTTAGATCTAACTTCCAGTTGACAAAAACACAAAGGATATAGAAACAAATTAAAGAACACCATGATAAAAATCAAATGAATCCAGAATGTGTGATATTCTACCGAAAAAATCAACTAGTCTTTTACAAAGAGGAATACAAAACAATCCATGTACTCAAAAAAGGTGCAATATACAAGTAACTACAACACAAAGTGGAATTAAATACACCTTTGGGTTATAAGGCGCTTTGAAAGTAAAACAGTAGATTACTTTTATTTTTAACTAGTACTGTAGTTTACATATTTCAATTGGTGTCTTGATAAATGTATAAATTATACATTCCCATATTTAGATCAGTCTTAGGAAGAACAAAATTAAAAGACACGTGGCATCATATAATCTTATTTATCATTAACTATAGTCTTAAAGAACTTCAAAAAATAATAAAATGCTATATTAAAAACATATTACCTTTGTCCTGGATTGAACTTGTTCTTTACAGATGAGGCATTTCTTGACTCGTGGAGAACACAAAGAACAGGTAGCAATATGTCCACATGGGCCAAAAAGAGTATCTCTCTTCATATCTGAGCACACCATACACTCTTCTAAGGTTTCAGAATCATTACTAATCATAGAAGGACTTCGAGAACCCACCTGACCACTAATAAAAGAAAGTATTTCTAATCAAGCCTCTGAGAATATTCATATTACAAATTCATTAATTTAAATGTTTTTTAAAACATCTAGAGCATCATTAGTATGGGTAAAAAACTTTAGTTATGTTAAAAATTAAGCTTTAACATCTATATATGAAACACTGTATACTATATTTTTCTACTTCTCTGCATTTTTACATACTTCTAGTACAATTCAAATTTCAATTCACCAAATCCTCACCCAATGGAAAAGAGTGAATCTTCTTCTAACAAAGAAATCAAACACACTAGTTTTAAAAAATTAACATAAAGTTTCCCTCAGAAACTGTTTTATCTATATAGGACCATTTGAGGAAGACACAGGATATAGGAATAAAACAAAAATCCTAACTAGAGCCCATGTTAGTTATGCTAACTACAGACAGAATGAAGCATTATCAGAGTCCACAACTGACAGGGCACTTTGGAAAATATGTCACTGCAGCTGCTGTTTTGACACTTCTTTTAAGTGTATCCTTAAGGAGCATAAAATTCTATTACAGAAAGACAGAACACGTCTATAAATATATATATACAAGACATAAAAATACATACGCACAACCAACTACAGGTACAGATAGAAAAGGGACACACTGTTTCCACTAGGATTTTCAGAAACTCATGAATACGCGGGCTCACATGTACACATTCAAAGTGGTTTCCCCTTACACCCCAGTGTTTAAGTTATTGCTGCAGTAATTACAGTGCCTCTATCTATATATTTTTAGATGCATTCTGCCTTGCTCTAATAAAATGCCCCTTAAGAATATATTTAAAGAAATGTATATACCTCTATATAAAATTGAATACTACTCAGCCATAAAGAAGAATGAAACAATGCCATTTGCAGCAATATGGATGGACCTAGTGATTATCATACTAAGTGAAGAGAGTCAGACAAAGACAAATATAGGATATCACTTATATGTGGAATCTAAAATATGATACAAATGAACTTATTTACAAAACAGAAACAGACTCAGACATAGAAAACAAACTTATGGTTACCAGAGGGGAAAGAGGTGGGGGGGGGGCAGATAAATTAGGAGTTTGGGATTAGCAGATACAAACTACTATATATAAAATAAACAATAAGGTCCTACTGTATAGCACAGGGAATTATATTCAATATCCTGTAATAAACCATAATGGAAAATATGTATATATATGTATAACTGAATCCCTTTGCTGTACACCAGAAATTAACACATTGTAAATCAACTATACTTCAATAAAAAATAAAATAGAATAGAATAAAAAAGAAATGTATATACCTCATTATATTAATTTCCCTATAACTGTGGAACCACATGATACTTTATGTACAGAATATTAGGTTTTATGATAATAATACAAACCTGACTTTTTCTTTATGACACTTTGCCAGTGCCTTGCAGAGACTTGGATCAGGACAGAGATCAAGTGGCGACTGACCCTTCTTATTTCGAATGCTAAGGTCAGCACCATTAGCAGCCAAAAAACAGGCAATAGATGCTGCACTCTTCTTCTCGGCTCCCTGGGTACCAAGTCCCATTATTAACTGAAATCAAATGAAAAAAGTCATTATTTTCCCTTTAGGAATCTGTTATCAATTCTTATCACGCAATATATATATATATATATATATATATATATATATATATATACACACACACACATATATACGCAAGAATGTGTGTGTATGTGTGTGTGGTATGCACGTGCTTGCGTATATATGTATGTATATATGAATATGTATGTGTGGCAAAAAACATGTCTGGCAAGACTATATAGATGTGGTGGACACTTATGAGTTGCAGTCCTAGCATCTAGCATCCTTCCTCCATGACACCTACCGCCCAATTTCCTCAGGTGTATTGTATGAGGACTGACCCATCTTCAGTTTTAGAGATGAACCAAAGATGGCTCAAACCACTCAGAGACCCACCTCATCTATGTGATTAGTTCAGGGGTGACACATAACCTAAATCAGGTCAATTAAGGCCAATAAAACTCAAGAACAAGACTTCTGATTGAGATATTGAGGAGACAGTCTCCCTTTTCTACTCAATTTGTCTCTGGAACTGCTAGCAACCAACGTGAAACAAAAAGGGGAGAGACAACTGAGAAATGAACCAAGAACCAGGAATTAAGCCACGAAGTGGAGAATGAGACAGATCAGGTCCTACTGTCATCTGAGCTTCTGACTCACACATCTTGTCTGATAATAGTCATAATAATTGTTAATATTTATGGAGCATCTACAATGGACTAAGAACTATTTTAAGCAGTTTCCATGAATTAACTCATTTAATCTTTACAACCTTATGGAGGTAGTTACTCACTTCCCCTCGTTTCAAAATGAGAAAAATGAGGCACATAGGAGTTAGAGTATTTACCGATGGTCATATAGAAAGGCAGCAATTCTCAAACACTTTGGTCTCAGAACCCTTTACATTCTTAAAAATGAATCTAAAATTCATATGGAAACATGAAGGACTCGGAATAGTCAAACAACTTTGAAAAAGAAGAAGAGACTTATACCACTGACTTCAACATTTATTACAAAGCTACTGTAATCAAGACAGTGGGTTGACATCACATAGATAAAGACACAGATCAATAGAAGAGAACTGATTTTAGATAAAGGCACAACAAGCAATTCAGTAGAAAAAGAAAGTCTTTTCAAACAAATGGGGCTGGAATGACTGTATATCCACAAACAAACAAAAAAGAACTTTGACCCATACCTCATATTATGCATATAAAAATTAACTCAAAATGAATCACAGACCTAAATGTAACAGCTAAAACTTTATAAACTTCTAGTACAAAATAGGAGAAAACCTTAGTGACCTTGGATTTAGCAAAGATTTCTCAGGACACAAACAATAAAAGAAAAATTGGTCAATCAGACTTCATTAAAATTAAGAACCTCTGCTCTTTGAAAAATACTGTTAAAAGAATGAAAAGAGGGCTTCCCTAGTGGCGCAGTGGTTAAGAATCCACCTGCCAGGCTTCCCTGGTGGCGCCGTGGTTGAGAGTCCACCTGCCGATGCAGGGGACACGGTTCGTGCCCCGGTCCGGGAAGATCCCACATGCCGCGGAGCAGCTGGGCCCGTGAGCCATGGCCGCTGAGCCTGCGCGTCCAGAGTCTGTGCTCCACAACGGGAGAGGCCACAACAGTGAGAGGCCCGCATACCGCAAAAAAAAAAAAGAATCCACCTGCCAATGCAGGGGACACGGGTTCGAGCCCTGGTCTGGGAAGATCCCACATGCCATGGAGCAACTAAGCCCGTGTGCCACAACTACTGAAGCCCGCGCACCTAGAGCTCATGCTCCGCAACACGAGAAGCCACCACAACAAGAAGCTCACACACCACAATGAAGAGCAGCCCCCGTTCGCTGCAACTAGAGAAAGCCCGTGTGCAGCAATGAAGACCCAACACAGCCAAAAATAAATAAATAAATAAATAAAATTTTTAAACAGAATGAAAGGACAAGTTACAGACTGGGAGAAAGTATGTGCATACCACATATCTGATAAAGAACTTGTATTCAGTTTATAAAAAGAACCCTCAAAACTCAGTAGTAAGAAAACAGCTCAACAAAATAATGAAGAAGGTCTGAAGAGACACTTCATCAAATATACATGAGTGGTGAACAAGAAAATGAAAAGATGTTCAATACCAGCAGTCATAAGGAAATGCAAATTCAAACCACAAAAAGATACCACAATACTCCTGTTTGAATGGCTAAACTTATAAAAGGAGAACCAAACAACTTTTAGTAAGAATGCAAAACAATACAGTTAGCATTGACTAGTATTTAGCTCATAAACTAAATTTGTACATTTGTAGCTCTGATGAAATATCTTATCAGGTGCAAGTTAAATTAGCCATAAATATAAGCCTCTGCATTAAAAGATGCTCCCACTGGCACTGAATTAAAGATTATCTTTACTCACGGTGTTTTTGGATGGCTCCCAGGCAGCATCGACCTTCCCCACATCTTGCATATCTTGAAGCTGACGTAGCTGAGACAAAGTGTGATGCCTCAGAGCTTCATGCAAAGGAGTATCCCCATCCTTATCCTGAATATCTAATTTGGCACCTGCACGGACCAAAAGCTAGAAGAGAAAAACATCTTATTTTGCTAAAGTATTCCACCCACAAGAAGTTACAACATCTCTAAAGTAACAGTGTGAGAGCCCTGGGCCTATCTGACGGGGTTGCCATGAAAGTTAATTATTCTTATGTATTTGCTTGCTAAATTACTCTATACCCAACCCTGTGACTCCTTACAAATAATGATGAACCTGGTTATTCAAATATATTGAATTAGAGAAAGCAGAAAGAAATAAGAACCAAAATGTTGCTCAATTAATCTACTCTAAGATCAAGATAACTGGGGGAAATTTAGGACATTTTTTTCTCATTTTAATT
The DNA here is from genome assembly GCF_059928025.1 of Delphinapterus leucas. Classification (NCBI taxonomy): domain Eukaryota; kingdom Metazoa; phylum Chordata; class Mammalia; order Artiodactyla; family Monodontidae; genus Delphinapterus; species Delphinapterus leucas. Next base: position 38,525,889 of record NC_143142.1, on the reverse strand, counting down.
TCAGATATGTGAGTTGGGATATTTTAAGTATTTCCAATAGGACCAAATCATAATGTTCAAAATTCTTCTATTATTTAAATAAGCAAGTTATTTATTTCCATTCTCTTTGGTTAATTTTCTCCAAATGTATGGTTATAAGGGTTATAAGTCCAAATATCAGAGAAATGAAGAATTTTCGGCAAGGGGAATTTTAAATAATAATAAACGTGAAGTGTTTGCTAAACTGCAATCTCTTACATATAACACATAATCGATATATCTCAATCAATTTTTTTAAATATATTTATTTATTTTTGGCTGCGTTGGGTCTTCATTGCTGCACGCGGGCTTTCTCTAGTTTCAGCGAGTGAGGGTTACTCTTGGTTGCGGTGCACTGGCTTCTCATTGCAGTAGCTTCTCTTGTTGCGGAGCACAGGCTCTAGGCACGTGGGCTTCAGTAGTTGTGGTACATGGGCTCAGCAGTCGTGGCTCGCGGGCTCTAGAGCGCAGGCTCAGTAGTTGTGGCGCACGGGCTTAGTTGCTCCGCGGCATGTGGGATCTTCCTGGACCAGGGCTCGAACCCGTGTCCCCTGCATTGGCAGGCGGATTCTTAACCACTGAGCCACCACGGAAGCCCTCAATCGATATTTTAAGTGGTAAACATAAAACTTTGCTTACAGTGCTTTAACAAGTTCCCTAATCATTTCTGTAAATGCTATCAGAGTTTTAGAAAAATACCATACAAAGAAACCAATCTCAAGCACATGGTCCTACCTGTCTTGGCTAATTACTGTTTTCTTTTGTTTTGCTTGCTTTGTTTCAAAAGGATTATATAATGTCTCTGCAGGACAGTTTCTCAAATTTGAACATGCATCACAATTACCTGGGGGCCTGTTAAACCACAGATTGCTAGTTCCCACCCTTGGAGGTTCTGATTTGGTTGGTCTGAGGTGGGGCCCAGGAATTGACTTTTCTACCAAAGTCTCAGGTGATGCTGATGCTGCTGCTTCAGCCTCCAAACTTTAAGAATCACTGCTCTACAAAAAAGTTGTAAACAGATAATCTTTCAAGTATTTTGACTGGAATCACCAGATTAGTAAAATAAAAATATACATGTCAGCTTTTTTGGAATCTGTTCAGCAAATGTCTAGCCGAAGCCTTTAATTACAGTTCACTCTCAATTATAAAAATTAAAAGGGAGTATACTTTTTAAAAAAACAAATTTGTAAGTTACTCTGAAATCCTCTGATTTAATATTCTGGCAATTTACAAATCTGGCAACAAAATTATAAAGACTTTGAATATCAGAATCTTAAGATTTTCCTTATTACAAATTAAAACTCTTTACTCAACTGATGTAAAATATTAGCCTAAAATCATAATTTTTACCTCCAGCTATGCCTTTTGAGAAATCTAACAAAGTATGATTTAATAAGCAAAGATTCACTTTAGTAGACACGTTACCCTCACAATCTGGGTGTGCTGCCGCTCAACAGCAAGGTGTAGGGCAGTCTGCTGGTTCACATTCTGGATATCCAGGTTTGCGTTACCCTGAAGAAGAACAAGGCATACACAGTTGAATGTGACAAGAGGGAAGCATACTAAACTAACTCTTGGCAAAGAATCAGTACACTGGACACTACTGACCACACCCCCTTCCTAGGGGCTGGGACCTTGTTCTCATATGGTAACATAGGAAGAAGTGGATAGGGCAGCAAACTTTCTGAAATATAACAGCAAGTTTAAAATAATTATTTTTATTATGGTGATTCCATCTAAGAACAGTTAAAGGACAAAGTACAGTACAAACACAGCTCCCTTTTAATCTCCATTATAGAGCAATGGACATAATCAGCTCATTTTAACTGTAAATATTTCCTGAAAATATATTAATGAGTCTTCACATTGGATCTAGATTTCTTTTAATGACCTAATAAGGTCAGTTCCTCTTGCTGCATAATTGAGCTCTTCCTCATTCAGTGAAAAGGAACTCTGCTGGAGGGTGAGAAGAAGATAACGCTTAATTAGTACATACAAACACTTACTGAAGGAAGAGCAGAAAGTCCCACCAGGGCCCTGAGATAGACAAAGGACCATGAGAACAGCTGATGCCAAGCACAGAGGAAAGGGACGGAGAAGCAAAAGCAATGAACACAGTATCAGTGGACCTGGGTTCAAGTGTTGTCAGCTACGCACTTTGTGAGTTTAAGCAAGCACTGTATCATTTCATGCCTATTTCCTCAGCTCCAAAATGGTAAGGGCACAACCTATTCCAGGGGTCAATGTGAGGATTAAGAAAAATAACATGTCAAAATGCCGAGCACCATGTCTGGCATGATAAAAAATAATAATGAATTTTTTAAAAATACTAAAATTAAGTAGAGGGCTACAGAGTCAAAAAGTAAACTGTATCATTCCATTTGTGTCTTAGAACCATTCATGCCCTATGATCACAACTCTGACACCCCTACCTGTGCACCTGCTTGGTGCATCAGGTAGAGCTGAAACTCCCTTACGGGACTTTGGTTGGTCTGAACATGCTATGACATGTTCGGGAAGGTGGGAGTTTCTGGATTGTTTTTACTATTTATGTTTCTTTGAGTGCAATCATTAGGCTCCTGATCTCATCTTGCTTTCCTTTTTTTTTTTTGGCCGTGCCGCGTGGCTTATGGGATCTTAGTTCCCCAACCAGCAACCGACCAGCGATGGCCCATGGCAGTGAAAGCGCTGAGTCCTAACCAATGGACCACCAGTGAATTCCCTCAGCTTGTTTTCTTATCATGTCTGTTCTCATATAAATGCAGAAAGTGAGGGATCTCCTTTTAAGTTTCCTGAACTTTTTTCCATCATTTAGATTTTCAAAGTAGTATTCATTGTATGGATATACCATAATTTGTTTATTCAGACACTAGTTGATGAACATTTGGTTTGCTTTCAGTTTAGGGCAATTACAAATAATGCTGCTACAAGTATTTAGTAGGAGTATTTCGTGGAAATGTGCCCTCATTTCTCTTGGATACATATCTAGACGTGAGACTGCTGGGATGAATATATGTTTAACTTTATAAGAAACTGTTAAACTGTTTTTCAACATGGCTACCCTGAAAAACACCAGCAACGTTTGTGAATTCTAACTGCTCCACATCCTAATCAACACCTGGTTTTGTTGGCATTTTTAATTTTAGTCACTGTAGTTGGTGATTAGTAGTGTTGGTGTAATTTCTGTTTTCCTAATGACCAATGGTAATTTAAGCAAGGTCACAAGATACATGGTAAATATGTTTTAAAAATTGCAACTCTATATATTAGCAATACACAACTGGAAATTGAAATTTTAAAACAATACAATTTACCAATAGGATCAAAAAAATTACTTAAAGATAAACCTAATATGTGCAAGAGCAATCAAACTCCCCCAAAGACTTTTAATAGAAACTAATAACCTGATTCTAAAATGTACTAGGAAATTCCAAAGATCTAGAACATTAAAGTAGTTCTGAGAAAGAAAAACAAATTTAGAGGACTTACTCTAACTGATTTCAAGACTTACTATAAAGCAACAATAACCAAGACAGTGTGGTACTGGCTTAAGGTCAGTCGTTTGGATTTTGGATGAAAAGGAATTTATCATAATTAACAACACTTCTAAGAAAAGTAATTTTAATAATAAAGGCTTACAATGGCAGGGGAAAGGTTTGTTTAACTTTTGAACTATTTTTTTACCTACCATTATGGAATGTCTATCTTATGATCTATGACCTAATTACACATAACGTACTATCTACTAAATTTTTCTGCTATTTCATCTTCTTAACTAGACTGTAAGTTCCTTGAAGTCAGGGATCACAGATAATTCTTTGGGAACTTTAGTGCTTAGCTATGGCATATGCTTGACTGAAGCATTTAAAAATTTTGCTGAATACACCAAAATATCATAAAATTGCAATAAATGGGTTTCCCCCAAAATCCAATCTCATAAAAATGTAGAGCATCTTATTCCTGAGATGAATGAAATGACCAAGGTGAGCCTATGCTGCTATCCAAGGGGTCCAGCAGTAGTCATGAACTGCATCCCTAGATCCTAGCTGCAGCCTGGTGTTACCTGGTGGCAACTGCCCACACCAGCTTAGATATCAACATGATGGTTCTTGGTGCTACAGCACAGTGATACTTCCACAATAGCGGCAGTGATTCTGGAAAATCCCTTTTCATTCATGCCTATTTTGTTGGACCAAACCAGGAAGACTATGCAGAGAGAATACTGGAGACTGAAGGATTCCCCGCCCCCCCCACCCCCTTCTCCCCACACACACCACTAACTCCCTCCATTTAAGAACCAATGTTAGGGGAATTCCCTGGTGGTCCAGTGTTTAGGGCTCCATGCTTCCACTGAAGGGGGCACAAGTTCGATCCCTGCTTGGGGAACTAAGATTCTATATGCTGTGTGGCGCAGCCAGGGAAAACAAAAATAAAAACAAAAACCAATGTTAGGCGGAAGACTAAATTCACATTATATCTGAATTTGCATCATCATGGGATTTTGCTGTAAGATCCCATCATCATGGGATTTTACTTATTATCAACTAATAAGTAGTTGATGAAGTAAAAAATAGATAGCAATGACCCAAAATTGTTAAAAATTACTGAACTGCTTTTCCTACCTGATGTACCAACAGTTCAGCCACTTCTACATGATTATTGAGGGCAGCCAGATGCAAGGCAGTATAACCATCATCTTTCTTCTCATCCACAATCCACGGTCTTGGTAATTTCGACAGTAAAACACGCATTGCACTGAAAGTCAAATATTTAATTAAATATTTTCTTTAGAAAAAATATTCAAAAGAAACTTTTAAAATCAAATGAATATACTTCTCTTTTAAGAAAATTATGCCCTTAGAGACAAAAAGAAATTCAAAATTTCTATATCGGGCTTCCCTGGTGGCGCAGTGGTTGAGAGTCCGCCTGCCGATGCAGGGGACATGGGTTCATGCCCTGGTCCAGGAAGATTCCGCATGCTGCGGAGCGGCTGGGCCCGTGAGCCATGGCCGCTGATCCTGCGCATCCAGAGCCTGTGCTCCACAACGGGAGAGGCCACAACAGTGAGAGGCCCGCGCACCGCAAAAAAAAAAAAAAAATTCTAAATCTTAAATACACAGCCTTTTGATATTGTAAGAGGTAAACAAATTATTGCTGTTTGGAGAACAGAATCAAAACAGAATGGGAGTGCTACAAAAGGGAAACATTATGAGAGGAAAAATACCAAAGGTAAAAGAAATATACCCTAATAAGGATATATGTTGGCCTTGTGGAATCTCTTAGGTTCAACTGGAATAGTATATATTAACGAAGAGTTAATAAAGAACAACCAGGTAACAACAGCTAAGAAGGAAAAATTGTGATAAGACAAATTTTAGGTAGCTGGCAGATTATCATGAACTCTGCAGAATTAAAAATGTGATATATGTCATTTAGCAGTGCTAAATCCAGTTGATATCAAAACACACAAAATGGTCACTATTAATCTAGTATTTAAAATTTAAGATACGGTAACAAAGTATCTCCAAAGCAAAAAAGACAAAGTTATCCTAAAGAGCACCAAAGATTAAACCGTAAAAAATCAGGGGAACTAATTATCAAGAAATCATGCTTTGTAGAGAAAAGGCTAGCCTACCACTCAAAAAGGAAAATAAAATCAGAAGCAACTTTCCTAAGCCTAACCAGTCTAACTTTTCTTAACATAGAGGTTTTGTGTGGAAAACTCATAATGTAATTTGGAAAAAATCTCCCTTAATACATCTATCAACTAATTGTTTTTTTTTAGGAGTGAGACCTAAGATAACTGCTCCCGTAAAGAGTATTGGACTTGGCTCAGACACACTGATATACGTAGCAGATATTGAATCTTCCCTCACACCTAAAAAAGGCAGTAAACACAGAAAAGAAAAGCTTTTAAAATTGTGCCAATAGAGTATAAAAGGGCAAGAAATAACAGTAAGATACATATCGGGATAGTTTTTCGTAAGGTGATACATATGAGAGAAAAATTTTTAATAGAGAAATGTTATAAACGTATGGAGAAACAGTCTGAAGATGCAGAATAAGAATGTGTGTAAATGAAACTGTAAGTCTCTAAAATAATGAGACTAAGGCCTAACATGAGCCAGAGCATGTTTCCTTAACAGCAGTGGTCTATGAATCCCAAACAGGAAATCCAAGACATCTGAGAACAAGTTTTGAAGGATCCAAGAATCTCCAAAACTGTACTCAAATCTGGAAGTTTATAGCTTTTCTCAGATTTTTAAACAGGTTTATGACCCAAGATGTACTGAGAATCAAAACTTTGGTGGTTGTTACTGAAGTTACAATCACTGTTTATGGGTAACAAGACTTCTTTAGAAATCTATGAACCATTTTCTCCCAGAAAATACACATAAAAATCTTTACATACAATTTTGAGGGAGTCCAAACCCCCTAAGGTTCCATTCATGGACCTCATACAAAGCTAAAGATTCCTGCTTTAGCTCATTTTCAGTAACTATAAAGATTCTATACCTCCTCATTCAGTGGATTAAAATAGAATACTAGAAATTCTGTAGATTTTGACTCAAATTCTTAATGGGGAAAAGTACTGGTACAACAATATACTACTGATTGTTTGGATTTAGCATAATCATGATGCTAATGCCACAAATTATCTGTTACCTTACACACTTGACCATGTGATAAATGGAATTTAGCTTTATATTTCTTTTGGAGAGTTTTGAATATTCAAGCATTAAATCATGTGAAAAAAGTTTTAATAAAGACAAAATGTAATCATTAAAAATAATAAGATAGGACACAGATTTGAAATTTGTTCTCCTGTCTTCTCCTTGGATGCCGTGTGAATAAGGCCTGTCTTCACTGCAAAGCTCGGATATCTTAGCGTTTTGGCTTGCTATGTTTCTGACAAAGGGAACTTGGCTTGGATAAATCGCCCAGCAAAGAAAAATCCAAGACACCAGTAAGGTTTTCACCACAGTTGTCTATGCCATGTGGCTGAGAGGGTCTTGATGCTCTGGCCGGGTGTCAGGACTGAGCCTCTGAGGTGGGAGAGCTGAGTTCCAGACACTGGACCACCAGACACCTCCTGGCCCCACGTAATATCAACCAGCGAGAGCTCTCCCAGAGATCTCTGTCTCAACACTAAGACCCAGATCCACTTGACAACGAGCAAGCTCCAGTGCTGGACACCCCATGCCAAACTAGCAAGACAGGAACACAACTCCACCCATTAGCAGAGAGGCAGCCTAAAATCATAGTAAGTTCACAGACACCCCAAAAGATACCACCGTATGCAGTCCTGCCCATCAGAAAGACAAGATCCAGCCTCATCCACCAGAACACAGGCACCAGTCCTCTCCACAAGGAAGCCTACACAAGCCACTGAATCAACCTTATCCACTGGGGGTAACACCAAAAACAAAGGGAACTACAAACCTGCAGCAAGCGAAAGGAGACACCAAACACAGTAAGTTAAGCAAAATGGGAAGACAGAGAAACACACAGCAGATGAAGGAGCAAGGTAAAAACCCACCAGACCAAACAAATGAAGAGGAAATAGGCAGTCTCCCTGAAAAAGAATTCAGAGTAATGATAGTTAATGATCCAAAATCTTGGAAACAGAATGGAGAAAATACAAGAAACGTGTAACAAGGACCTAGAAGAATTAAAGAGCAAACAAACAATGATGACCAACACAATAAATGAAATTAAAAATTCTCTAGAAGGAATCAATAGCAGAATAACTGAGGCAGAAGAACAGATAAGTAACCTGGAAGGTAAAATAGTGGAAATAACTACCACAGAGCAGAATAAAGAAAAACGAATAAAAAGAATTGAGAACAGTCTCAGAGACCACTGGGACAACATTAAATGCACCAACATTCAAATTATAGGGGTCGCAGCAGAAGACGAGAAAAAGGGACTGAGAAAATATTTGAAGAGATTATAGTTGAAAACTTCCCTAATATGGGAAAGGAAATAGTCAATCAAGTCCAGGAAGCACAGAGAGTCAAATACAGGATAAATCCAAGGAGAAACACACCAAGACACATATTAATCAAACTATCAAAAATTAAAGACAAAGAAAAAATATTAAAAGCAGCAAGGGAAAAGCAACAAATAACATACAAGGGAATCCCCGTAAGGTTAACAGCTGATCTTTCAGCAGAAAGTCCGCAAGCCAGAAGGGAGTGGCAGGACATATTTAAAGTGATGAAAGGGAAAAACCTACAACCAAGATTACTCTACCCAGCAAGGATCTCATTCAGATTCGACAGAGAAATTAAAACCTTTACAGACAAGCAAAAGCTAAGAGAATTCAGCACCACCAAACCAACTTTACAACAAATGCTGAAGGAACTTCTCTAGGCCGGAAACACAAGAGAAGGAAAAGACCTACAATAACAAACCCAAAACAACTACAAAAATGGTAATAGGAACATACATATTGATAACTACCTTAAATGTAAATGGATAAAATGCTCTAACTATAAAAGACACAGACAGGCTGAATGGATACAAAAACAAGACCTGTATACATGCTGTTTACAAGCGACTCACTTCAGGCCTAAAGACACATACAGGCTGAAAAGTGAGGGGATGGAAAAAGATATTCCATGCAAATGAAAATCAAAAGAAAGATGGAGTAGCAATTCTCATATCAGACAAAACAGACTTTAAAATAAAGACTATTACAAGAGACAAAGAAGAACACTGCATAATGATCAAGGGATCAATCCAAGAAGAAGATATAACAATTGTAAATATTTATCCACGCAACATAGGAGCACCTCAATATATAAGGCAAATGCTAACAGCCATAAAAGGGGAAATCGACAGTAACACAATCATACTAGGGGACTTTAACAACCCACTTCCACTAATGGACCAACCAACAGGAAATCAACCAACAGGAAAATCAACCAACAGGAAAATAAATAAAGAAACACAAGCTTTAAATGATACATTAAACAAGATGAACTTAATTGATATTTATAGGACATTCCACCCAAAAAAAACAGAATACAGTTTCTTCTCAAGTGCTCATGGAACATTCTCCAGGATAGATCATATCTTGGATCACAAATCAAGCCTTGGTAAATTTAAGAAAATTGAAATTGTATCAAGTATCTTTTCCTATCACAATGCTATGAGACTAGGTATCAATTACAGGAAAAAACCCCGTAAAAAATACAAACACATGAAAGCTAAACAATACCGTACTAAATAACCAAGAGATCACAGAAGAAATCAAACAGGAAATCAAAAAATACCCAGAAACAGATGACAATGAGACCACAACGGCCCAAAACGTACGGGATGCAGCAAAAGCAGTTCTAAGAGGGAAGTTTATAGCAATACAATCCTACATCAAGAAACAAGAAACATCTCAAAGAAACAACCTAACCTTACACCTAAAGCAATTAGAGAAAGAAGAACAAAAAAACCCCAAAGTTAGCAGAAGGAAAGAAATCATAAAGATCAGATCAGAAATAAATGACAAAGAAATGAAGGAAACGAAAACAAAGATCAATAAAACTAAAAGCTGGTTCTCGGAGAAGATAAACAAAATTGATGAACCATTAGCCAGACTCATCAAGAAAACAAGGGAGAAGACTCAAATCAACAGAATTAGAAATGAAAAAGGAGAAGTAACAACTGACAATGCAGAAATACAAAGGATCATGAGAGATTACTACAAGCAACTATATGCCAATAAACTGGACAACCTGGAAGAAATGGACAAACTCTTAGAAAAGCACAACCTTCCGAGACTGAACCAGGAAGAAACAGAAAATATAAACAGACCAATCACAAGCACTGAAATTGAGACTGTGATTGAAATCTTCCAACAAACAAAAGCCCAGGACCAGATGGCTTCACAGGCGAATTCTATGAAACATTTAGAGAAGAGCTAACACTCATCCTTCTCAAACTCTTCCAAAATATAGCAGAGGAAGGAACACTCCCAAACTCATTCTACAAGACCATCATCACCCTGATACCAAAACCAGACAAAGATGTTACGAAAAAAGAAAACTACAGGTCAATATCACTGATGAACATAGATGCAAAAATCCACAACAAAATACTAGAATCCGGGCTTCCCTGGTGGCGCACTGGTTGAGAGTCCGCCTGAGGATGCAGGGGACATGGGTTCGTGCCCCAGTCCGGGAAGATCCCACATGCCGCGGAGCAGCTGGGCCCGTGAGCCATGGCCACTGAGCCTGCGCATCCGGAGCCTGTGCTCCGCAACGGGAGAGGCCACAAGAGTGAGAGGCCCGTGTACCACAAAAAAAAAAAACAAAACTAGAATCCAACAGCACATTAAAAGGATCATACACCATGATCAAGTGAGGTTTATCCCAGGAATGCAAAGATTCTTCAATACATGCAAATAAATCAATGTGATACACCATATTAACAAACTGAAGGATAAAAACCATGCGATCATCTCAACAGACGCAGAAAAAGCTTTCAACAAAATTCAAAACCCATTTATTATAAAAACTCTTCAGAAAGCAGGCATAGAGGGAACTTACCTCAACATAATAAAGCCCATATATGTCAAACCCACAGCCAACATCGTTCTCAATGGTGAAAAACTGAAACCATTTCCACCAAGGTCAGGAACAAGACAAGGTTGCCCACTCTCACCACTATTATTCAACATAGTTTTGGAAGTTTTCGCCACAGCAATCAGAGACGAAAAAGAAATAAAAGGAATCCAAATTGGAAAAGAAGTAAAACTGTCACTGTTTGCAGATGACATGATACTATACACACAGAATCCTAAGATGCTACCAGAAAACTACTAGAGCTAATCAATGAATTTGGTATAGTAGCAGGATACAAAATTAATGCACAGAAATCTCTTGCATTCCTGTACACTAATGATGACAAATCTGAAAGAGCAATTAAGGAAACACTCCCATTTACTACTGCAACAAAAAGAATAAAATACCTAGGAATAAACCTACCTAAGGAGGTTAAAAGACCTGTATTCAGAAAACTATAGGACACTGATGAAACAAATTAAAGATGAGACCAACAGATGGACAGATATACCATGTTCCTGACTGGAAGAATCAACATTGTGAAAATGACTATACTACCCAAAGCAATCTACAGATTCAATGCAATCCCTATCAAACTACCAATGGCATTTTTCACAGAGCTAAAACAAAAAATTTCACAATCTGTATGAAAATACAAAAGACCCCGAATAGCCAAAGTAATCTTGAGAAAGAAAAACGGAGCTGGAGAAATAAGGCTCCCGTGACTTCAGACTATACTACAAAGTTACAGTAATCAAGACAGTATGGTACTGGCACAAAAACAGAAATATAGATCAATGGAACAGGATAGAAACCCCAGAGATAAACCCAAACACATATGGTCATCTTATCTTTGATAAAGGAGGCAAGAATATGCAATGGAGAAAAGACAGCCGCTTCAATAAGTGGTGCTGGGAAAACTGGACAGCTACATGTAAAAGAATGAAATTAGAACACTCCCTAACACCATACACAAAAATAAACACAAAACGGATTAAAGACCTAAATGTAAGGCCAGACACTATAAAAGTCTTAGAGGAAAACATAGGCAGAACACTCTATGGCATAAATCACAGCAAGATCCTTTTTGACCCTCCTCCTAGAGAAATGGAAATAAAAACAAAAGTAAACATATGGGACCTAATGAAACTTAAAAGCTTTTGCACAGCAAAGGAAACCACAGACAGGATGAAAAGACAACCCTCAGAATGGGAGAAAATATTAGCAAATGATTAATCTCCAAAATTTACAAGCAGCTCATGCAGCTCAATATCAAAAAACCAAACCCAATCCAAAAATGGGCAGAAGACCTAAATAGACATTTCTCCAAAGAAGATATACAGATTGCCAACAAACACATGAAAAGATGCTCAATATCACTAATTAGAGAAATGCAAATCAAAACTACAGTGAAGTATCACCTCACACAAGTCAGAATGGCCATCATCAAAAAATCTACAAATAATAAATGCTGGAGAGGGTGTGGAGAAAAGGGAACCCTCTTGCACTGTTGATGGGAATGTAAACTGACACAGCCACTATGGAGAACAGTATGGAGGTTCCTTAAAAATCTAAAAATAGAACTACCATACGACCCAGCGATCCCACTACTGGGCATATACCCTGAGAAAAGCATAATTCAGAAAGTGTCATGAAGCACAGTGTTCATTGCAGCTCTATTTACAATAGCCAGGACGTGGAAGCAACCTAAGTGTCCATCAACAGATGAATGGATAAAGAAGATGTGGCACATATATACAATGGCACATATATACAATGGAATATTACTCAGCCATAAAAAGAAACGAAACTGAGTTATTCATAGTGAGATAGATGAACCTAGGGCCTGTCGTACAGAGTGAAGTAAGTCAGAAAGAGAAAAACAAATACTGTATGCTAACACATACATATGGAATCTAAAAAAAAGGTTATGAAGAACCTCGGGGCAGGACAGAAATAAAGATGCAGATGTAGAGAATGGACTTGAGGACATGGGGAGGGGGAAGGGTAAGGTGGGATGAAGCGAGAGAGTAGCATCGACTAATATATACTACCAAATGTAAAACAGATAGCTAGTGAGAAGCAGCCGCATAGCAGAGGGAGATCAGCTCAGTGCTTTGTGACCACCTAGAGGGGTGGGATAGGGAGGGTGGGAGGGAGACGCAAGTGGGAGGAGATATGGGGATACATGTATATGTATAACTGATTCTCTTTGTTATACAGCAGAAACTAACACACCATTGTAAAGCAATTATACTCCAATAAAGACGTTTAAAAATAAAAAGTCATGCACAACAATGTTCATTGCAGCATTATTTACAATGGCCAGGATATGGAATCAACCTAAGTGTCCATCAAAAGATCAATGGATAAAGAAGATGTGGCACATATATACAATGGAATATTACTCAGCCATAAAAAGAAATGAAATTGAGTTATTTGTAGTGAGGTGGATGGACCTAGAGTCTGTCATAGAGTGACGTTAAGTCAGAAAGAGAAAACCAAATACCATATGCTAACAGATATATATGGAATCTAAAATTTTAAAAAAATGGTTCTGAAGAACCTAGAGGCAGGACAGGAATAAAGACACAGACGTAGGGAATGGACTTGAGGACACAGGAAGGGGGAAGGGTAAGCTGAGACAAAATGAGAGAGTGGTATTGACATATATACACTACCAAATGTAAAACAGATAGCTAGTGAGAAGTAGCTGCATAGCACAGGGAGATCAGCTTGGTGCTTTGTGACTACCTAGAGTGATGGGATAGGGAGGGTAGGAGGGAGATGCAAGAGGGAGGGGATATGGGGATATATGTATATGTATAGCTGATTCACTTTGCTATACAGCAGTAACTAACAGAACAAAGTAAAGCAATTATGCTCCAATAAAGATGTTAAAAATATATAAGATAAATACATTTTTTAAATTATTTTATCTATTTTTGGCTCTGTCAGGTCTTAGTTGCGGCACGCTGGATCTTCGTTGAGGTACGTGGGATCTTCCGTTGTGATGTGTGGGCGTCCCTCTAGTTGTGGCGTGCGGTTTTCTCTTCTCTAGTTGTGGCGCGTGGGTTTTTCTCTCTCTAGTTGTGGCCCGCGGGTTTTCTCCCTCTAGTTGTGGCGGGCAGGCTCTGTAGTTGTGGCACATGGGCTCCAGAGCGTGTGGGCTCTGCAGTTTGCAGCACGCGGGCTCTCTAGTTGAGGCGCGTGAGCTCAGTAGTTGTGGCGTGCGGGCTTAGTTGCCCTGTGGCATGTGGGATCTTAGTTCCCTGACCAGGGATCAAACCCACATCCCCTGCATTGTAAGGTGGATTTTTTTTTTTTTTTGCGGTACGCGGGCCTCTCACTTTTGCGGCCTCTCCTGTTGCGGAGCACAGGCTCTGGACTCGCAGGCTCAGCGGCCATGGCTCACGGGCGTAGCTGCTCCGCGGCATGTGGGATCTTCCCGGACTGGGGCACAAACCCGTGTCCCCTGCATCGGCAGGCGGACTCTCAACCACTGCGCCACCAGGGAAGCCCTAAGGTGGATTCTTTACCATTGGATCATCAGGGAAGTCCCAAACACATGTTATTGATACAAAGAAAAGAAAAATGGTACTATAACTGTGTTGAGAGAAATGGTGGTAATAGAGGATATTAATAGCTTTCACTTACTTGTTCTTCCTTCTTGCATTCGTTAAGTCAACAAGGTAGAAAACCTGAGGTCCCTCAGAAAAAAGAGCCAATGGTTCAGAAAGTTACTGAGGCATTTAAAAAGAAATAGAGGGAATTCCCTGGCGGTCCAGTGGTTAGGACTTGGCACTTTCACTGCCGGGGCCCAGGTTCGATACCTGGTCGGGGAACTAAGATCCCACAAGCCGCACAGCACAGCCAAAAAAAATTAAATAAAAATAAACAAAAATAAAAATAAATAGATATGTATGTATTCTTGAAAGCCCATTGCCTCCCTGCACTCTTATTACTTTGTGTCTTTTTGCTTTTTCCTCTCTTAGTACAGTATATATAACTGAACTGTCAGAACAAGGGAAAGGCAGTACCAGGCTACTGCTGGCAGTGACAAAAACAACCCTAGTCCCTTCTAGATCACATTCTACAAAGTATATCAAATCCTAATATTAAAATGCAAAATTCAACATTTTCAAGGAGAAAGTTTTTATTTCAGAATAAATCTATTCTGTTAATTAGTCTCACTGACATAAATGTTGTATATTACACTATAGAATAACCATATTAAAATATTTTTTCCTCACAATCCTGAAACATTAAGAAATATATCATTAAAAATAAAAATTGAAAGAAATTTGAATTAATCCAAATGCTTTATTTTAAACTGATTAAATTATTATAATATTAGCAACATATTTTAAAGAGAAATGGTAATTTTTGATTTCCCATAGTAACAGTGTTATATTGGCAAATGAGATGAATACAGCAGACAATAGTTAATAAAGTAAATAAAACAAATGGATAACTAAAGAAAAAGAGATTTTTATAAGAGGAGATCCAGAAGTCAAATTAGGATGATAGATAGATAGATAGATAAGTAGATAGATAGATAGATAAATCACCAGGATGGAATTATTATTAAAAAGATGTAAATTATGTCTTTTTCTGGAAAATAATGATTGGTTAAAAAGAGAGTGAAGAAATGGTTCGTACAAAGCCTGGAGAAAGAATTAGAAAAATAATTTGTCAGTGTATCACCAGCGTTATCTATAGAAAAAGCTCCCTGATGAGCAATCCCAGTATTCTAATTTACCCTCCAGTAGAATCAGGAGAATGCTATCAGTTTTCAGTCCATCGTCATATGCAAAGTCATCACAGGTTGATGGTACTGTCAATTAAGATCATCTAACCAGTTGTCTTGTTCACCAATCAATCTCCAATTTTAACTTAGCTTTTCATAGTAGATTTCTTTCTCCCCACTGCAGGGGAAAAAAATCTACTGATCAGATGGTGTAAGTACTACAATCCACTTAGTAATATTTCTGTCAACAGTAATTTGGCATTCTATATTAGTGTTAATTAGTGTTAGTCATCTCTATGGACCAATAAAGCCAAGGTCCATACTCGGGCCCTGTGAAGCCTCAACTAAACACTCTCACCCATAACAGCTCTATCTCATATCTCTAACTGAACAAATACCAACACTTCCATAGAAACCTCTGTAAAATATCGTAAGATTGCTGTAAGAATTAAATGATATAATGTAGGTAAGTGTTTTAGTAGAGTCTAAAATTCTTCAATATAATAGTGTTATTTTATTACAGTTCTAAGATTATAGACCTATAAAGTACACAGTACAAATTTCCCTTTTCTCCTTCCCAAGAATTCCTCCTGTATTCTTGATTTTGGTTATTCTTACCACCATTTAACCAGCCACCCAAGTCAGAAACCTGGGAATCATTCTAGACCCTTTCCTCCCTTCTTACTCCTGCGTTCAATTTGTTCTCTTGGTTTTCCCTTTTAAAACTAAACTATTCTTTCCCAGGGGCCCCAATATTCTTTATATAGGCTTTCATTACCTTTCCTCTGAACATCTGTAACAGCCCCCTTCCAAATCTATCCTCTATACCCCTTCCACACAAATCTAATCATTTCACAATTTTCACAAATTCAAAATTATCAGCACTCAAATTAAAAAGGCTTCCTTTAGGGCTTCCCTGGTGGCGCAGTGGTTGAGAGTCCGCCTGCTGATGCAGGGGACCTGGGTTTGTGCCCCGGTTCGGGAAGATCCCCCATGCCGCGGAGCGGCTGGGCCCGTGAGCCATGGCCGCTGAGCCTGTGCGTTCGGGGCCTGTGCTCCGACGGGAGAGGCCACAACAGTGAGAGGCTCGCATACTGCAAAAAAAAAAAAGGCTTCCTTTAAAATAACTAAATCTTTTTAAGATATGATTGGTCTCAATAAAATTTATTCTGAAATATACTTTTTGTTCTAATATACTTTTAAAAGAATATGAGACTAAACTTATTATTTTGTTGATAACTGAATTACAACAAAATCAACTCCTGATTAAATGGTTTAAGTTGTGATAAAATATTGCAGATAGCCCCAAATCAAAATTAATGTAAAAGTCAATGGTCAACTAGCCAGGAGTGGGTAAATTTTTGTTTTTGCTGTTCTTAAATAAACTTTTTATTTCAGAACCACTGTAGAGTTACAGAGAATTGTGAAGATACTGCAGAGAGTTCCTCACCTCTACTGTTAATATTGTACATTAGTATGGAACATTTGTTAATTAATGAACCAGCACTGACTGCTATTAACTACTTCATTCCAACTTCCTTAGTTTTATTTCATGTTCTTTTTCTGCTCCAGAATACCACATTACATTTAGTTGTCATGGCTCCTTAGGCTGCCCTTGGCTGTGACAGTTTCTTAGACGTTCCTTGTTTTTGATGATGTTGACAATGTTGAGGAGTACTAATCAGTTATTTTGTAGACTGTCCCTCAGCTGGAATTTGTCTGCTGTTTTCCCATGATTACACTGGGGTTATGAGTTTTGAAGAAGGAGGTCTCAAAGGTAGTGCCTCTTCATCACGTCACATCAAGGGTACACACTATAAACATGACTTATCACTGTCGATGTTAACCTTGATCATCTGGCTGAGGTAGTGTTTGTGAGGTTTCTCCATCACAGAATTACTCTTTTTCCCCTTTTGTATACTATAGAACACTAAAATATACCACATACTCTTTGGAAAGAAGTCACTATGCGCAGCCTAAACTTGAGTGGAAAGTTATGCTCCACTTCCTTGAAGGTGGAATATCCACATAAATTATTTAGAATTCTTCTACACTGGAGATTTGAGGTAGATTAATTTTAACAGAGACCTATAACCCTCTCATCTTAACTAGAAAGCTGCTAATTAATGTTCATTCCTGATCTTCCCCCCACAAAAAGCAAACAAACACAAACAAATAATATGATGCCTCAAGAAAAAAGCCAATCTTTGGGCCTAGCCTGCAAGATGAGTTAAGAAAAAAACAGAATAGCCCCTGGTCCCCTCACCCTCATGTCCAGAGCAGCTCTGAGTGGTCTGTCTCCTTTCTTCTCATGGGGTAGACAATCTGAGGAACCCACAATATAACCAAAGGTCAGCTGTTCCCCACAGAACCTTAGTTAATTAAGAGGATTCTGTTGTTAGGTTGCAAGAACTGAGGTCCATAGAGTTGCCGGGATAAGGGTGTTACAGCTCAATAAATCAATAATTATACTAAGCCAATAGACTCTCACTTGTGGAGCACAGTATGAGATTTGAAGATACTTTCCCTAACGTTCAAACACTCTTCTTTATTTCTCAGTCTGGTTGCTTTCCAAAGGTTAAGGGCATGGATAATTTAAGGATAAGATCTTACTACCAGTTAAGCAGGCATTTGTGAATACTGCCAAAGAAGCATTAAGTTCCGGAACAACTAATAGTGGTGCCTAGCATAATCCCTGGCACATGGTAATACTCAAACGTTTGCTGAATGATGAACAAATGAGTTCTAAGAAGCAGAGGGGACAAGCAGCTGTCTGCATGGTATGTAACAGTCAAATGGCGCTGGGTCCATTTTTAGGATCTGCCAAGCTTTGCAATCTTTCTTCAGAGATAGGCAACATTTTTCCAAATAAACCACAGTAGCTAAACTGAGGAGGCCTTACATATTAGTATTACTTAATGTAAAAAGACATTAGAACGGCACAACAGCACATATTAGGTGTTCAATAAATGCTTGCTGAGTTAAAGAACAATCCCTCAAATATAGTTTAAGCATGTTAGTCCAGAATCCATAAAGAAACTTAATTAAAAAGTTGATGAATCCCAAGCAGAAGTTCTGTAGGGCATGCTAAAACCAGGTTAGTATGTAACGGTCTGAATACATTTTTATTCAATACACACCCCTATCTAAATGGATGGAGACAAGAAGTCTAGGAGGGTATATACCAAAATGCTATCTGTGATCATCACTTTAGTAAATGAGTATGGGTAGTTTTTATTTTCTTTCATCTATTTATAGTGATAGACATGACTCAAATGTTTTTTAATTCCTTTTTTTGGTGTGCTTTAATTTTCTTCCCACAAACTCTTTTTTGACAGACAGTAATTAAAAGGTTCATTAATTTAGCTTAAATTCATTAACTAGGAATTTGGTAATGTAGTAGAATTTAGCTCAAAATGAGAGACATATGCAATGACAATGCAGGCTACAGGAGAGCTGTACAGGTGAGTACTCGATCATTCCTAAAATAAGACAACCAAAATGATCTCTTCTATGTACATTAGAAGATGTAAGGCAGGGAAGCGTAGTTTACTTATCTTTATACCCGCTTTGTGCACCCAGTATTAGGTGCTCAAAGTTTAGTTGAATGGAACAAAAGAAGAAACAATCAAATGAACAACCATCTTTCTGAGCAAGAATGCTCACCATGCTACATTTTTGGTTTATGTTCCAGTCCCCAAGAGTCCATTCCCTAACTACTTGCATTTTCAGAAACCAGAGCAACAGCAGGCACAGTGGTGAAGATCTCAGTCTGAAGCCAAACTATCTGGGCTCACGTTCTGGCACCAGCAAACTGAAGAGCTAATGACTTGAGCAGGTTACTTACCTTCTGTGCCTCAGTTTCCTCATCTATAAAATGTGAGAAGAATCGCAAATCCTATTTCATAGGATCGTTATGAAAATTTTAAAGGGCTTAGAAGAATACCTGGACCTTCATACACTATATGAGTGTTTGCTTGGAGGGGGGTACTTTTACTGCTACAAAATGGTCAGCAAATATGGGGTAATTTAGAAACCTGAAAATTAACCTATCTTAACACTCTGAGATGTGTCATCTTATCACAATGTGTCTAAAATTATTTCAATATCTAGAAAAGCTGACTCTTTAAAACTGCCAAATATCTATAGAAGCATTCTTTATGTCACTGTTTTAAAACAGCCAACCAAAAAAATTAAACTGCTATGTTATTAAATGCTACAGACAAAAAGAATGTCAAGGACAAATTTCCCTTCTAGGAGAATAAGCTCAGAAAACTGATAACCGTTTTTCTTGATTCTTAACTGAATCGATACTTAAGAGACTATATTTGAATTAAGAACAAGGTATAGTTGGTTTCTCTTGGGCATTCTTAGGTTTGTAAGATCTTAAATTGTATCTCCATAGGTTTGTGGAATTTGATGTTATATTTTTTTCTCCTTGGCTAAAAAATAAACTTCAATATTAAAATTTATGGTAAATATGCCATTAAATTTATAGCAAAAGTATTTTTCCTCTGCAACATACACTATGTGGCAAAGTTACATATAGGTTAATGACTATTTAAGTCTGCAGTAAAGTGTGTCATGATCATGCCTACATGCTATTTCAGAAAATAAAAGTGGAATGGCAATGTAGAAGGGAGGAAAATACCACTTCATATTTGAGCATAAAATAAAATTTAACTAATGCATTTTAATAGTTATATAAGTATATATAGTTTCAATATAAAAGTACACAATTACTCAAAAGCATTCCAGACACTGTTTCTCACCTAAGTACTACAAAACAATTTACTCAAATTGACAATGAATTAAAAGTTTTAAGTAGCATTTCCAAGATTTCATTTACACATTACTCCTTTCTTCCTTAGTGATCTCTCTCCACCCTCAATATATAGGTTCTACTTACCATTTTTACAAATTTGCCATTCAAATATTATTTATTAAATTTAAAAAGAGTGTATAGCAACAATTCGCTCTACAAGGTAACACTACAAAATCCCTTCAGGCCTTTAGCTGTATAAAATATCATTATCCTGATTTTTTACCAATAAAAAAATCAGGTCATGAAACATATTTTGGCAGCAGAGGGATTTTACTTGTTCCATATCTATCTAAAGACTGTCTTGCTACTAACCAGGGTAATATTTTTCCTCTTTCTTTTTTTCTCTGCAGTGCATCTAAGTTCAGTGACAGCCGCATCAGGCTTTCCTAGTCTCAGCGCAAGCTCAGTGAAAATCTGGGATGTGTAAGTGGAAACATGAGAGACCGCTTTATTTGGCAGTGCTTTGGGGAAAAAAAAAGGCAGGACAAATGGCAAGGCAGTGTTTGGACCGCAGGATGAACAATCAATAGGCAGAAAGCAAGATAGAGGCTTCCTCAGCTTCTGGATCGACAATCGACAGCTGAGAGACTATTTTTTGCTATGGTTGACTAAATATGGTCAGGGAAGAGAGAGGCACAAGAGAGTCTGTTTGCCTGGGAGTGCATGTTTCAAATGCTTAGCTGCCTATAAAGCTGTAACAGTTCAGCCTGTGGCCACTGAGGGAAGAATATAAGTTAACCTTTGTAGTGACCATGTGGAAGTCCTGACCTTGCTTGCAGACTTGACCTCGGGATATGACAAGGTAGCTTCAATACAGATCTACCATTTAATCCTGGAAACTAAAACAAACAAAAAAAATCTCACAGCAAGAAAGATGCAGAATATTTCCTGAGAAGTCAGAAGACCCCAATGTATTCTGGTGCGCAAAGAAAACAGGGTGAATGTCTACAGTTACTTGGGGGGAGCAAGGTGTGTTTTGGTTTTTGTTGGGTTTTTATGTCTTTTTTAGATTATAAAATTAACCTCCTCTGCAACTTTTTCCCCAATTCTGAAGCATTCCATCTGAGAAATAAGTGAGGTTCATTTTCTTGGCTGTTGTAGCAACCTTCCTCCGTAGCTTAACTTTCTGTCCAGCAGATACAAGGTGCTTATAACTGCAATAGTAGTAATAACGACATTCCAAATCAAATGACCAACGCTGATTCAATTTTACTGTAGTTTTTTTTCTTTTCCCTTAAGCATAAGGGAGAGGGAAAAGATGGATGACTTATTTTTGTTTGTTCATTTGTTTTTCAAATTTATCTTAAAAGGTGAGGTTCTGTGTTCACTGTTTCTTCCCCCTTACTTCACCCGGCTCATGAAAAGAAGCGCTAATTCAGCAAATAGAGTGAAGAAACAATCAAGATGAGATGGCTGCTGCTGATGTGACTCTCTAGGTCTTTATCTCTCTTCCTGCTGCTAATGCTGCATGACACTAAGCTTACAGGTAACACAGCACCACAGGCCTGTACTTTTAAGGATGCTTATGACTTTCTGCATGCTTACCTATTACTGACTCGATACATGTTTTTATTGTTAGATTAAATTCTATCTGGGCACAGCCTAGTTTCACAGTTCAAGTAGAGAGCTTATGTAGTATAAAAAGGAACGCTGTTAAATATCATGACAGGTAACTCTGGATCTCAAACTTGTACAAATCCATTCCTGTCATTTACATTATTAAAGAGTTTGTTTTTATTGTTTCAGATTAAATGGTGGTTTTGCATCCCTAGTAAATCACATCCTGCTTCCAAAGTATACTACCGTTTAAAAACTATTAACTATTTCAAGGTTTAGTCAACCAAGATACTTGGTAGATCACAAAATACTTTTTAATGCCAACTCTAATAGTTGGGCACAAAAATAAATCAGAACGTGCATGGTGAAATTCTAACTCTGCATTGCTGAAACTGCTGTACTACTGGGCTATCTGCTGCTACATTCCGATTTGCTCTCTCTAAGCTGCACTAGCTTTTTATCACAGGCTGCAGAAATTCTACTTTCTGTGTCTTTTCTTCCCCTCCTTTCTCAAATAGGAAAATTTCTCATGGTTTTTCTTTTAAATTAACCTTTTAATACCACAATAATAAAAGGCAACTCACCAATTACAATTTCTTTTCATGCTAAATGATCAAGCTAAAACTCAACTGCTCATAGGCTAATACCTTTCGGCTGTTTTTAAGTGAGACTTTGGACAGTACTGTTCTGGTACTTATCCTTTATATTAAAAAAAAAATCAAAGAATCAAAACAACTCAACTCACCAAAATTAGATATTAATTCATCTATCTAAATTTATATTTAACCCAAAAGGAGCACCAAAGTGCAAAATTCAGGTAAGTAACTAATAAAAAGAAAGGAACAACAAAGAAGTTTTCAAATGATCATGAGTTCTTATCTATGACCTTAAAAAAACTAACAAAAAAAATCATCATCTTTAAAAATTCAGTTCATTTACACCCTAAAAAGATCGGGTTTTTCTCCTTGTCTTTTCAACTTTAGAGTTAATATCAGAAGTACTAATTGGCTAAGTTTTTAATAAGGCATTTAGTTTGTAAAAAGAATTTGCACCAAATTAATTATTGTCTACTTGTAGGATCTAGAAGCAAACTACAAAATAAGAAGAAATTTCCTCTGAAGACTATGAAGAAACACTAGGCTGATCTTACCAATATCTGAAATACACTCTGTATATCCCCACTGATACTATGGATCTCTTGCAGAACCAAACCAGGACAAAGTTCAACAGATAACTGGTCAAAGTTTAAAAGTGTATGTCCACCAAAAACAAGGAACCATGAATGGCACTAATGCCATGCCTCAGGTAAATTTGTTATAAAGTTTAGTCTTTGATAGTCTCTGCAAATGATCTACCATTTCTCTCCATCAGTAAGCTGAATGTTTTACTAACAAATGGGAAAATAAAACATTTCGTGTTTTTACAGCTAACAACTTAGTAATACCTACTCAGAGTACATACTTCTTTATGTACCCATATGAACATACAATGCTATGGAATGTAAAGAAGTATGTATTTTTGGTAGGCAATAAACCGCCAAGAGGGAACTAGAATGCAGCTATGTGAATGACCTTCATATGGTAAATTAACCTAATATCAAAGAGATGACCTTTGGCAATACTAACACCAGAAAAATGTACCTACTACTTACAGATGGAAACTAAATGTTGCTAAGATTTATATTCTGTGAAGAAAAAAAGTTTTACTGAAGTAGATTTAAAATTATCATGAAATTCCTTTTAAATATTTTAAGTTATGCATACATTTTACATTTTTTAAATTAAGTTTCACATGATTAAAATTTGAATACAAAAGAGAAAAGAGTATTACTAGTACAAAACAATGAGGGATACACATGACCTATTTTCTGTCTCCACAATTTGACATTAATTTAAATTAATATCATATTAGTAGTGTTGACTGATTTAACAAAAGCCAACTTCATTTGCATTTCAACAGCTCTTCTTCATATTTTGATAAATTTATAATTTAATAATATTAGAGGAATTTCTGAAGCAAGTTTTGCAGTTTTAGGTTTTCTTTTTGAAAGCTATAGACATAGTTATGATTTTAAAAGGCTATCTTTCAAGTAAAATTCTGCTCTCAGAAGAAAAAAAACTGGTCCTTGTCCTTCTCCCTAATCCAGTCTCCACTTTCAATGCTGTGTAAGTACTTAGAATGAATCAAGACATAAGATTTATTCATAAAAAATGACAAAATTCTGGGAAATAGCTGTAAGTCAACAGGGCACATTGGTCACAGACTGCCAAATATTTAAAATAAATTAATTTATTATCTATATTATCCTTGAATTTGCTTTCTCCAAAGAGGGCACATAAAATGAACACACCATAGTCAAGAAACCAATTTATACAGAAAGAATAACCATCTTTTATTAGTACTATGCAATTATAATTCAATTTTTTATAAATATGATAGACCTACTATTTATAGTATTAGATAATTAAAATACTTTTTTGTATTTTATATAAAATTTATTTTGTACTATATTTATATACTAATAAATTATACATGTTATAGCTCTTAGCAACAATTTATAAGTAGTACCTACTTTAAGCTACTATAATAGACTTTGAAAAAAGAAATACTAATATTAATATTCATATATTCTAATTTCTTACTAAAAGTTTTATTTTGACTGGAGTATTCAGACATGTATTTCATGTATACATTTTTTGTTTCACAGTTGAATAGAAATGGCTATAAGGTTACCCAATTTTCTGTTTAATAAGACAACAAGATAATTGTCAAAAGTTGATTTTCATTTTATCGGCAGATTATAAAGAATGAGAGAATGACTATTAGATATGGTAGCATATAAATTATTGAATATTTATTGGAAGTTACAAAAAGTTCATAATTTTAAAATTCCACATTTTCAAAGAAAAAATCAGTTCAAAGCTTAACTCACTCAAGAATAGCCCTTCTTTCTGATCATCTACAAAGAGAATGGCAAAGCTGCATATTCCATTTGTTAAGTTTAATTGCACATGCCCTAAATACCAAAAAGTGACAATATATACCTCAAAAATAGAGGTTCCTCTATAAAACTACTCAAAGGGTATTACTACACCCATGTTTTATAATAAACAATTACATTCCTCATTCTATAGGTATACATGTTTTTAATAATTATTTTAAAACATCCCAGCAACTAAGAATCTCGTTGCTACAATATTAAGAGTATATAATCCCTAGAAAATAAAATGACAGCATCTGTTGTTATTCATTTGAAAAAGTAAAATTATACACTGTTTCTAGTGCTTACAAGTTTAACTTAACATACCTAAGAGTATTTTCAATCACTCTAAAATGTCACATCTATCACTTAGATCAGCTGTTCATTTTTAACTGAGTACATATTAAACTCTGGGCATCTGCTGACACTGGTGTAACTCAAACATTTCAACTGTCTCGCTGACAGGGATAACAGATGCTGACATTATCAAATGCTGTACTATTTTTTTTCCACGGCCTCTCCTTGCCCCAATATGGCCAGTATATGAAACTGAACTGCCATCCAAAAGCACACTTGAGCAACTGGATCTGCTAAACGGCTCCCATATAACTAGTAAAAATAGAAGCCAGTTTTATTACTATCATCAGCACTGAAGTCCACGCAATTTAACACCTGTTTCATTTCTATTAGAATAAATGATGGAAATAATTGTAGTCACATTAATTTCACCCGCAGCATGATACTCATCAACCAACAGATGGAGAATATACTTAATATGAGAGTTGTTTGAATATTGCCTGAATTAGTGTTGACCTTCTCCCAGTTTGGTTCAAAAAAGATAGCTATTTCTTTACTCTATATTTCACTGAGAGCACTTATAGGCAAACTATAAATTGCTCAAACTTT
Organism: Delphinapterus leucas; assembly: GCF_059928025.1. Classification (NCBI taxonomy): domain Eukaryota; kingdom Metazoa; phylum Chordata; class Mammalia; order Artiodactyla; family Monodontidae; genus Delphinapterus; species Delphinapterus leucas. The sequence goes on along the minus strand of NC_143142.1, from coordinate 38,500,288 downwards.
TATTTCAAGCAAGTATTTTCAGAAGACATCCCTTCCCAATACTGAAATCCCCTTATAACAAAAATTTGTCCTACTGAGTTTTAATGGTAGTTTTAATACTCAAATTCATGATTATTACTAACCACAAGTCCATGTATCATCAAGCTGATAATGAGAAGTAACTAGGCAAGCTGTACCCAAAATGACAGAGAATTCAGTCAAGGAACTAGACCTTTAAAAGGGTTAAATTATTAACCTATGATTAATAACACTACATAAGCAAAAAGAAAGAAAAATAAGCTATCATGCATGGCAGTTCCTTCCAACACAAGTCTAAGCAATACACCGAATATACGTGTCATCTGTTTATAAACCAAAGCGCAGAGGTACTTTCTTAAGGCTACTCATTCCTCCACCCCGTCAGCAACTTGCTGTTAGTCCTTAAGTATAATACTTAAAAAAGCAGCGGCAATAGAAAAGTATGACTAAGCAGTGCTCTTCCCTAACCTATTTCGCTTACTTATTTGGTTTACTGCCCAAGGATAAATAGATAAAATTACTCTGATACACAACAAGATCTATTTGCTCTTTTACATGGCGTGGGTTTTGAAACAGGTCACTGTCTGAATTTAAGAACTAAGCAAAAGTGTTAAAAATAAAGACATACATTGATAACTCCTTAATGCACTAAAGACGTGTTAAAGGGTAAAGATTTCTGCACGACTAGAGCAGGAAATAGTAGGAAAAGTGCCTTCAAAACATAAAGTTTTACATTCAATGGCTGAAATACTGATATGAGAATCTCTTAACATTTGTGGAAGGAACATAACCATAATTTTTCAAATAAAAAACATTTTAACTGTTCTGGGTCCCAAACTAGCGGCACTGCAATGCTTTGCTAGAGCTGGTAAAATGGAACCAAATCGCCTCTTCAATGGATTTGGTCCCCTTCAACCAGCTGTAGCTATGCATTGATTACTACAGGACAGCCAGCGTTTTCATTTATCAATATCAATCACATCAACTAATTTCAACTTATTTAAATTACTCAGATTGTGGTTTAAATCAAATAATTTGTTATTGTTAATTCTACTTGGAAGAGTCATAATGGTAAATAATGTTTATAAACAGCTTTATGAAAAATGTGTGGATAACATAAGGCTTTCAAATAAAATTATTTTATTCATTTATGGTCTCTTGGTATTAAATTTCTTATGCTTCAGAAAAGAAATGGTATTGAAATGTAGACTATGCCACACAATTTTAAAAAAACAAAACTTCCTTCAAAGGAAGAAAATATCTGGGAAGGTCACCTGAAACCATAACAGGAATGTCACAGTGTGGGCACATACATTTTTAAATTAAAGAAAAATGTAACATTATATAAAATAAAACTCCAGAAATGTTGAGTCACTACCTTCCATATGATTAGCATGTAATTTTACTGCTATTTAATAGAACATTGATAGGTAAGGTGGAAAAGGAGATGATGACACTGCAGAGCATCTTATAGACAGACTTAAACAGAAGGTATCTAATTCTTCTGACCCTGAACCAAAAGACTTTAATCCTCAAAAAAGAAACAAAATACTAATAAGCATTGTTACCTTTTTACTTATGTAGGTATTTCACCTCTCCAAACATGTTTCCTCAGTTGTAAAATGAGAAGACTTTTTTTTTTTCTAATTCTCAGTTAAAATGGTTTCTTCTGTCTTAAAACATCACTGGTCAGTACCAGGATAGAAAAGCCAATTTTAAGAATACGAAACTCGATATAGAAAAAAAAAGAACTCAAAACAACCCAAGTTACAATTACAACCAATATATAACTTGTGTTATCTTCTGATATTCTTTTGTGTCCAATTAAAATCACACTTTATTGGGCAATGTACAGTCAAAACTGCATAAAATGTCTTAAGGAAATAGGAATAAAGAAGTGTGTACCTTTAACTAAAGCACCACTTTGTTGTAGAATGGAAGTTTTTTTTCCTTTCTTTTTTGTGTCACCTGACACCAATTATCTGGTTGGAGGAGTCACTATTATAAATTTCCAGAGGAATTCTCAAGAATTAAAGAAACAGAAGTAGTATGCTTTTTCCTCCTTGTATAGGCTCAACATTATTAAATATACTATGCCTATTCTCAATAAAGTTAAACAATTCAAAATATTTAAAAGTTACTTCCTAAACACTTTAATTTTCAGTCTATCTTAAACTTTATAACTTAAAAATATTATAACCTAAATTAAATTCCCTCAATAAAATCTCTTTTTGACCATCCTAATTTGAAATAATTGCTTTGTTTCAACTCCTGACCGTCTCTACAGAATTTATATTTTAATTGATCATATCCTGTGATATCTAACACTGTCCTGACTGTCAAATTAAGGCTAACATGTATTGAGTCCCCAGTATAGTCAAGGCATTACAGGAAATACAGAGATAAATATTTGTGCCCACAATTTTAACAGAAAGAAACATAAAAATGCACATACTAAGCGACAGCACAAAGCAGATTATAAGTGCAACAAAACAAAAACACAGAACCAGGAAGTATAGAGCAAACAGAAAATAACTTCAGTGATGATACATAGGAGCTCTGGAAGAGAGCTGGTTAAGAAAAAGAAGGGATAAGGGCATCTTAATGAAAGAAAATGCTTAATAAATGAAGGAAGAGAGCAGACAATTTTAGGGAGAGAGAGTAGTATAATGTAGTTGAAGGGCAAGTTGGGCAGAGGGATTTTAATTAGCAGGAGATAAAGTTAGAAAGACAGGCTCATGAAGCACAAGAAGTGAGCTTGATATATTAATACATTCTTAGTTAAATCATTCACTGTCCACGTGTTCCAGTCTTGCCTCACATACAGACCGCAATACACAGAAAATAATATAAAGTGGCTAAGATCAGTGAATCTAAAGTCAAATAGACCTTGCTCAAGTTCCAACTGTTCCACTAGTCAGCTGCATGATCTTGAATAAGTAAATTCATCTCTTTATAAGCCCCATATGCTTCATCTATAAAATGAGGATATTAACACCTGCTTCAAAAAGCTGTTCAAAGGACTGAAATGAGATAATGCATGTATAGTACTAGTGGCCAGGCCTGTGGTAAATGCTGTCATTATCATCTTTTATTTGAAAGGCAGGGAACATATAATACTACTGTGTCTCCTTTACGGTGCCAACGTATGAAGTGTTCAAATATTTGTAATTTGAAAAAACAAATCAAGATATAACCTAAAACACTGTCATTTATTTCATCCTAGATTATACACCAATTGTTACAGCTACCAACAACCAATCACAATAAAATCCTTTTGTTCTCTGTGCTCACCCTCTAGTGGTGATCCTAAGAAGCTAAAAAAGAGCAAAAAAAAGTAAAAGGAAACATGATGTAAAAATGCAATATACATCATGAATAAGAATTCATGATGTTTATAGTTAATAATACTGCATTGTACATTTGAAAGCTGCTAAGAGAATAGGTCTTAAAAGTTGTCACCACAAGAAAAAAAAATTGGAACTATGCGTGGTGATGGATGTTAACTAGACTTACTGTGGCGATCACTTCACAATATATACAAATATCAAATCATTATTTTGTAACACCTGATACTAATATAATGTTATGTCAACTATATCTCAATTTTTTTTTAATTTAGGGTAGATTAAATTATGAAAATAAACTTCTAAGTAAGTATCTCCCTCAGTCAATACACATGGGCTTGATTCAACTATAAACAGAAGACATCTAATGTAGAATTTTCTGAAATGCTTCTCAAGTTAAAGTTGTTCCAAAAAATTCACTCATAGAAAGTTCTAGGTTAAGCAAAGCTAATAACCATTTTCCTTTTCTGTGAGACTTCGCAGATCCTTTATGAATTCTATGACTTCCCAAAAGTCTTTCTCGAGCTTTAACCAGCAAGCACTTTTTTCAGTAGACCACCTATTACTATAACAATGATTGGAGGACCTCTATACTAGAAGTTTATAGGTAATTATATTATTAAAAAGAAATCAGGTAACTTAATAAATGTTATTTAGCCACAAGTTTAAAAAAATAATTACCATGCAAATAAATAACATGGGGCTAGAGGACACCTGAGAATGATCTTGAAGAAACATAAATCTCCAAATGGAATGCATTTTAATTAAATCTTTATAATATAAGCAAGTATTCCTGATACTTTATATCCATATTTAATATATATTTAAATAGTCATTTCATAATACTTGTATTAGTTTAACCAAAAAAAAAACCATATAAAACTGATCTATTTAATGAAGTTCAAAACTTCCACAGACCTTAAAACAATTTAAAACATTAAAGTAAACCAAAATTATTTCCTCATAAGTATCAGAAAAAGAGAACCAGCAACAGGAAAATATTTTTAAATTGCATATAAAATAGTAAAACGTGACATCTTTACCTGGGATTTCCTCTTAGTGCAGCATGGTGTAGAGCATTAAATCCATTATTATTTGTAATGGTAACATCTGCTCCAGCTTCCAGAAGAACTGCCAGGATATCATCACGTTTCTTACTTATTGCATCATGAAGAGGGGTATCACCTTCAGAATCCTTTTTTTTAAAAAAAAGTTTAAAGAGACTTTCATTAGTTCTTTTTCAATTAATCATTATATGTAATGTTAATACTTATAATGAACTACTGAACAAAGAAACAAAAGCAGAAGCCATATCCAACAACCCGTTAATAAAACATGCTGTGTGTTAAATTTTAAAGTGCAGGCAAGAAATATTAGCCTCATTATAGTAAAGAAATTCCTACTCAGTCTAGATGGAAAAGACAATAAACATGCTGTAGCTTTCCAAAGAAAATAGAAAAAGAAAATCAAAGAAGTACCCTCAAATATAATTTAGCAAATAACAAAATTAATGAGGTGGAAAAGTTGCCCCCCACCGCAATTCATTCGCTTACAATGGCCTGCTATACCACATTCCTACCATTAATTGTTATACTCTAAAATTCCACACCAAACCTACACCAGTCTTGGGAGTCCCATAGTAATGAATTTAAAGTCAGTGGTTATCAACCTTGGCTGCACTTTAGAATCTGTGGGGAGTTCTTAAAAAATCCCAATACCCAGGCTGTTCTTCAGACCAACTAAGCCAGAATCTCTGGGGGTGAAAGCCAGGCATCAGTAGTTTTTCAGAGCTCCCCAGATGATTATGTTGTGCAGTCACAGTCGAGAATCATTAATCCAAATGTTTTCAAAGGGCAGGAAAGTGGCTAGTTAACTCAAAGTGAAGACAAATGAAAAAGAAAATCTGACAGTCTCAGTCTACCTTTTTCTCAAGGTACTTTTCTCATTAATCAATGATTTAGCAATAAGTTGTTATTCACTATCAGTCATTTGGATAAATGGGTAATTTAGACCTTTTTCATATCATAGTCATAAATACTATTCTCAGTAAAGCCATATATAGCCTATCCTACGGCATATACCACAGATGCCAAATCCAGTCTTCCACCTATTTTTGTAAATAGTTTTACTGGAACACAGCCACACACATCCATTTATGTACTATCTACAGCAGCTTTCAGGCTACAATGGCAGTGTTGGATAGTTGTGATAGAAATCATATGAAAGCCTAAAATATCATCCGGCCCATTACATAAAAAGTTTGCCAATCTCAGGTGATATATTCATCCACACATATAAAAAATTCCCAATACAAGTTCAATCCAACAATCCAACTTCTATCCGCCTATCTGGTGGCACTAAAAATTCACAGTCTCCAACTTGAGATGGGCTCTTAACATGGCTGGCATAAGCTTCTACAGGTCCTCATCTATCCTGCCTTCTGTTCCCCACAGTAGCTATTCCAAACCTTCATCATTCTTCTCAATCACCCTTTCTACACCTACCACTCCCCACTCACTCTCAACAGATAACTCTGCCTCCCATCCGAGACAAAAAAAGTTAGCAGGTATAAATTCCCACTCCTTCAACAGATTAACTCCCCTCAATTCCTCCCCCTATCCTCCAATCCAGCCATCCACTCAGAAGCTGTCGGTTCCCGACTCCATCAGTTCCAAAATGGATATACCTCAGAAATATCAGTCCGTAGTAACCATCTAGCTAAACAAAATCTCTGATTCTTTCAGTTCTTCTCAAACCCTCAGTCCCATTACTCTGGTTCTTCTTCTTCATTACTTCTCTGAGATCTATCCAATTTAATTCACCTGGTTGCCAAAACTTTAGATGGGAAGAATCATTCCTTAGGTGACTCTTCAAAAATTAGGTCCTACTACAAATCAATCCTAAAACTCTATATATTTTTTCCAAATCAGAAAATCTTCCAAGACTGGATTAATGACTAGACCCAGACTCTAAGATAAATTAAGCTACAATTAAAATACTTTTGATACCTCTGAAGTAACTATAATGAAATGGTGAAGCTCACTATCATGATCAATAAAGTTAAATCAAATCAACTCAGAGCTGATATTTTCACAAGTCCCCACCCCCAACTCCCCCAAACAAAATCGATTTACTGACACTTTCTTAAAAAAGGCTTTTCTAAGAAGGAATAACTGCCAATTTTATGACATTCTATACCTTCAGTATCATTTACTATGATTGATCATACAAAAAAGAACTGAAAACAAAAGAATGCTTACCACAAAACTTAGTACTTCCATTTAACAGAATCCTAGCAATACCTGCAGAATATATTCCTTTAAAGGTTTTACCTGTAGACTGGGATGACAGCCAAAGTCCAATAAAGTCTTAACCACTTGAAGGTGACCTTTATTGACAGCAATATGAAGTGGTGTCTGCCGGCGCTTGTTTCGTGCATTCAGATCAGCACTGCCTCGGTGCAGCACTTCTATAACAGCGCCTTCATCTCCAAAAGCTGCATGGTGAACGGCTCTATCTCCATCTTTATCCTAAACAGCAGCATTTAAATCTGAGTCAGTGAATATTTTAGAAAGAAAAATAAAACTCGAAGCTATAATAATTCATCAAGAACCATATTAATGTGAGAAAAGGAAACAGAAAACAGAATGGAGCCAACAAAATAGCCAGAAATTCGTTTGAATCGTGATTAACTCCAAAGATAAATGATGATCTGGATCATTATATCATGCACACATATACCAGACCAATAGTTATATCAGAAGTAGCTTGATTCTTCAGTACTCCTAATTTATCAGCCATGATGGTAAACCAACATTAGAAAATGTTAAATCACGACACAACTATATGAAGTTTTTTTCATTTAAAAAAATGTTACACAGATTTTTTAATAACATAAAAATTATGCTAGCAATTGAGTAATTAAAAAAAGAAAGAATGAATGCCAAACAGTATGATCTCAACTAGCTTTAAGGGAGAGAAATATATCAACATGTTAACATTGGTTATCTCTGGCTGGTGAGCATACACTTTTCTGTATATTTAAGAACAGAAAAAAATTAAGTATTTCATTTAAAGATAAAAATGAAACATAAACAAGTAAAATTCTATACATCCAAAATTCCAAAACTATTTCAGAGGAATCCAGTAGCAATGCCTCACCTTCTGCTGGCATATTTCTGAGAAGACGAGAGGTAGAAAAAGACCCAACTGCTTTAATTTTTTTCAAATGCAAGAAACTGCTTTAAAAAAAAAATGCTTGTACTACACCATAAAGATAATAAACACAGTCCATACCAAAAAGAGTCTCATTACCTTGCTAGATGCAGATGGAGAAGGATATTATAAGGGTATTGTCTTTATTCCATACACATCTCAAATTTTAACACCCAGATGTAAGCAAACTCTCAGACTTTCTCCAACCCATGGTAGCCCCTGGTGGACTCTAGTTTTTGCAAGTGGTTTGAAACTCCACATGGCACTCGAGCTTATCTGAACTACTTTTCAAAGATAACACAGATAAATACCGCTGTGGTTAAATATATTTAAAACAAATAAACAAAACAGTTGCTGAATTCAAAACAGTTTTTGGTCTTTGCATATTTTCTCAAACAGATACTAAAAGTAAAACCGCTCAAGTAGAAGTCCATGACAACTTGACAACCATTCTTGAAAAGGTAGGAATCCAAGACTCAGGAGTACTTCTACCTTACAAACATTACAGCTAAACAAGATTAGGAGTTTTTGTTACCTCTTAACATTAAGCATAAAGGAACTGGCAAACTACCACAGGAAAGATTTAAGATTCAACTCTTGTTCCTCTGAGTAGCATTATATTTAAACATTCCAGAAAAACAAGCTTCTTACAAAAAAAAAATATGTTTGTGTGTATGTATTGTTAACCTCTCTAGTAACACATTTCAGTATTCAGAATCTTAGATGTAAGATCTTCCTAACCTCCAATCTGGATTTCTTTTCTGTTATAATTTTTAAGCCTATCTAGTGGTACTCGTACCATTAAAAATAGGAATCCACTAACACTCACTGAATAAAAACAGGAACTATTTATGAAGCTTACCATATATTTATGATTGTTAGAAAACTGCTACCGAAACACTTTTATGCAGGTTCCGTCAACAATTTGTTTACATTAAAAAAAAAAACCTTAAAATCCAAATATATGTCAAAGGGAAATACATAAGGAAAGTTTAAAGATTTTGTAAAATACATGTACACACTAGAAAACAACAATTAATTTCCAGATTTTTATTCTAAATTAGAAAATCTCAGTTGAACAAAGGCCTTAGCTTACAGGTTTTGTTGCTTTCTTCCGAATTTATCTTAAATATTCCAAAAAACCTCAAACATTGAGGTCATTATCCTGTCTTTGATACTGCCAACAAATGAGATGTTGAGGGACAACACAATAGCTCACTCCCAAACGGTTACCTGAAAAGATCTGCAAAGGGGCCTCAAATTAAATCTTAAACTGATCTTGGTTCTTTCTATCCTCCTGCTCCTCTGTTTCCTCTCAGCCTCCAAAACCTCCTCTTGCTCCACTCTTCCCTTAGCTGATAAACCCACAGACAGTACAGTCAACAAAATCAGGATCTGCAGGTCACGCTCACCTACTTCCTTTCCCTGAACCCCTAGGTCAAACACCAAATTCTATGGCTATCTATTCTCTCTTGTCCAATTCTACAGCTAATTAATTCAGACCTTCCTTCATTCTCATTCACTTGACCTACTGCCACAGCTCACCCAGCATTCTTACCCCAATCTATTCTTCACACAAAAAACAGAATTCTCTTTGTAAAACACAGAATTTATGTTTAAAACTCTTTAATGTAACTCCATTATATAAAGAACAAACCTCTTTTAAAGCCTACTTCTGTGGACCATTCCAGACTCATCGGCTGCCATGTTCCCTCATATATAAAACTAACTTACCAACTTACTTCACCCCATATGTTCATGTGCTGCTCTCAGACTTCAATGCTCTTATTCATTACCTTTTTGGTTTGAAAATACACATTCTTTCAGCTCAGGAAACTCCTCTCCTGTGAAACTTGCCCTGCCTCTCACAAAATTATTTTAACTCTTCTTCTGTCATATCACACTACAGAATAATAATTTGTTTGCAAGTCTGTCATTTTTATTTGACTGTGAGCTTCGTGCGGGCTATGACTGCATCTTAATCATCTTTACTCCCAATACGTATCATAGTACCTACTACTAGTAAGAACCAAAATAGGTGTTGAATTGAATCCTTAATATGCCTTAATAACAATCATGCATTTTTTTCTCAATCATTTTTTTAATGATTTTTTATTGTGGTAAAATACAAATAACATACCTGTGTCTCTGCATCTAAAATGTCTCCTATAGGCTGCGCACAGTTAGAATATTTTTTTTAATCCATTCTGCTGTCTCTGTCTTTTGGAGTTTAATACATTTAAAGTAATTACTAAGAAGGAAAAACTTCCATAATTTTGCTATTTGTTTTCCATATGCCATACAGCCTTTTTTCCCCCTCATTTCCTACATTACTGTCTCTTTTGTATTTAGTTGCTCTTTTGTAGTGAAATGTTTTCATCTCCTTCTCATTTCCTTCATGCTATAACTGTTTTCTTTGTGGTCATCACAGGGATTACATTTAACTTCCTAAAGTTATAACAATCTAATTTGAATTTATACCAGCTTAACTTCAACAACATACAAAAACTCTACTTGTTTACAGCTCCATCCCCACCCCTTTCAAGTTACTGATGTCACAAAATTACATCTTTGTACACGGTATGCCCCAAAACACAAGCCAATAACTGTTATTTAAAAATCCATCAGTCTCTTAAATTATGTAGAAAATAAGATGTGGAGTTACACACTGTTGTTAAAATAATGCTTTCTTTTATAATTGCCCTTGTATTTGCCTTTACTGAGATTTTATTTCTTCATATGGCTCAGGGTTACTGTCTAATATCCTTTCATTTCAACCTGCAGGACTCCCTTTTGGGATTCTTACAAGGCAGGTCCAGTGGCAACAAACTCCCTCAGCTTTTGTCTGGGAATGTCTTAATTTCTCCCTCATTTTTGAAGTACAGTTTTGCTAGATATATGATTCTTGGTTGACAGGTTTTTTGGGGTATTTTTTTTGTTTTGGGGGTTTTTTTTTTACCGTACGCGGGCCTCTCACTGTTGTGGCCTCTTCCGCTGCGGAGCACAGGCTCCGGACGCGCAGGCCCAGCGGCCATTGCTCATGGGCCCAGCCGCTCCGCGGCATGTGGGATCCTCCCAGACCGGGGCACAAACCCGTGTCCCCTGCATCGGCAGGCGGACTCTCAACCACTGCGCCACCAGGGAAGCCCCTTTTTTTGTTTTTTGTTTCTTCCTTTTTAGCACTTTGAAGATATCAGCCCACTATCTTCTGGCCTCCAAAGTTTTTGATGAGAAATCTGCTGAAAATCTTAAAAGGATCTCTTATAAGTGACAAGTCGCTTCTCTCTTGCTGCTTTCAAGATTCTCTTTTTGTCTTTTGAAAGTTTGATTATAATGTATCTCAATGTGGGGCTGAGTTCATCCTATTTGGAATTCATTCTGCTTTTTGGATGTTTATATCTTTCATCAAATCTGGGGAGTTTCTAGCCATTGTTTCTTCAAATAACCTCTCTGCCCCTTTCTCTCTTTCTGCCTTCTCTTTCTGCCTTCTCTTTCTAGGATTCTCACAATGTGTATGGTGGTCTGCTTGATGATGCCCCACAGGTCCCTTAGGCTCTCTTCATTTTTCTTCAGTCTTTTTTCTTTCTGTTTCTCAGACTTGATAATTCCCATTGTCCTATCTTCCAGTTCACTGGTTCTTTCTTCTGCCTGGTTAAATCTCTCTTTGAATTCCCCTATGAATTTTTCATTTAAGTTCTTATACTTTTCAGCTTTGGAATGTTTTTAGTTTCTTTTTAGGTGATCTATGTCTTCCTTGATATTTCCATTTTGTTCACACATCATTTTCTTGACTCTCTACACATCTTCATTTAGTTCTTTGAGAATCTTTAAGACAACTGCTTTAGAGTCATTGTCTAGTAGATTGCCATCTGGTTTTTCTCAGGTACATTTACTTGTTGGTTTATTTTTTTTTCCTTTGAATGGGCCATACTTTCCTATTTCGCTGTTTACCTTGTGATTTTTCTGTTGAAAACTGGACATTTGAATCTAATAATGCCGTAAGTCTGGAAATCAGGAGACTTCTCCTTCTGCATGGTTTGTTTTTGGCTTTGGTTTTGGTTTGGTTTTGACTGTTTTAGCCTGTCTTCATGCTTACAGCCTGAGGTGTAAACTTAAGGTCTCCTTGGGTCTTTTCTGAGCCTGCACCTTTCCTCAGGTATGTGCAATGCCTTTCTAATTTCCCTCATATATGCAGTTGCTTTTGAATGTCGTAGTCTTTAATGCCAGGCTCCCAAAAGGAGAAAAAGAAAAATGGGAGGGGAAGCAGAAAAAAGCACAGACCCTTAAATCCTCTGGAAGTAACTTCAGCCAATGAGGAAGGGTTTGCAACAATGGGAGAGTGCAACAATGGCTACCCACCTCTGTGCCTGCACCTCCATAATCAGAAGCAGCAATTAAGGATTAGAACACCTTGCAAGTTGATCTAAGAACACATACCTGGCTGCCTGTCACTGGGCTGGAGGGTGGGGTATGTGTAGCTCCTGCTGAGCTAAGAGCTGAAATTGACCAAAATTAACCCCCAAGCCTTCCCTTGGAAGTAGCAAGCCTTCAACAGAAGCCAGAGTTCTAAAATAGTTACATCAGAAAGATTCTGCCATTGCAGTTGTTGTCTAGATGGGGAGATGGATTCCTAGTACTTCCTACTGCACCACCGTCCCAGAATCCTTTTGGTAACCATCATGATTTTTTTTTTTTTTGGCTGCACTGCGTCTTTGCTGCTGCGCGCGGGCTTTCTCTAGTTGCAGTGAGCGGGTGTTACTCTTCATTGCAGCGCGTGGGCTTCTCATTGCTGTGGCTTCTCTTGTTGCGGAGCACAGGCTCTAGGCACACAGGCTTCAGTAGTTGTGGCTCACAGGCTCAGGAGTTGTGACTCGCAGGCTGAGTAGTTGTGGCACATGAGCTTAGTTGCTCTGCGGCATGTAGGATCTTCCCGGACAAGGCCTTGAACCCATGTCCCCTGCATTGGCAGGCAGATTCTTAACCACTGCACCACCAGGGAAGTCCCCAAGATTTTTGCCATCAATGAAATTAAATATTTCCTGAACTCACTGATATTTTCAGTAAATTAGGTCAACTATTATATTATTAGGTCAATATTTTATTATTCTCAAATATAATATACTTCATCTTACTTTCCTTAAAACTTGTTCAGTTAATCAAGATGCTGGTATTGTGATCATATTAAAACCTTTAGATTGTCTGGAAATGGTGTATTCTGGTTTGTTCGTTCATTCATTTATTCATTCCTTCAATGAGTATTTACTAGGTGCCTACTATGAGCTCAGTACTGTTCTGGACACTGGAGAACAACAATGGGCAAGATAAAGTTCACCCTCATGGAGTTTACATTCTAGTGGGGGAGACAGAATATTATAAATGAAATAAGTAAATAAAATGTAAATGTTAGGTAGTAGAAAGTGCCAAGGAGAAAAAACAGCAGGGAAAAATGATTAGATAAGACAGCCAAGGGATGGCCCCTCCCAAGGAAGGTTTGAGTAAATACCTGAAAGAAGTGAAAGAGAAGGCGATGAAGATATCTGGGAGAAGAGAAGTGTGAGGAGACAAGCACAGTGGCAGCAGGAAAGATGAAAACTGTTTAAATTCTGGATATATTTTAAAGAGCCAACAGAATTTAGTGATAGACCAAATGAGGAATATGGGGAAAATAAAGAGGAATCAACGAATGACGATTCTTAAGACCCAACCTGCACAACTAAATTTACTGATAAGGGAGAACTATAAAACTATGATATGTCCCCTTTGAAAACCTGACCTTTTTTATTTGGGCAATCTTAGATTGCAGTCTGCCTTCCTGTAAAAGGCACCTTAACGACTGTTTTCTGGGTCTTATAAATCAAATCTTTCTCTTGACATCCCATGTTTTTAATAGTGCCAGTATTTCAGGGGGGGCATGTAGGGAGGTGGGAAAGCCTCTAGTCACAACCTGAATTAACATGGATCCCCAGGAACCACATATACCAATTCCTAGAGCCATTCCAGATGTTATTATTCGGAGTTCTGACTTGTTTTTAAGGAAAGAATTTCCTTAAACTGACCAGTCTTAAAGTCCACTTGCCTGTTCCTTTTCAGATTACAGTTAAATAAAAAGTCTATACAGTTTTGTTTTCATTAACTAGATAAGCAGAATCAGACAGAATTAGCATCTGGGTTTTTTTTGAGAAACTCTGCTAACTCCCACTAGTTGGAAAGAAATCTTTAATAAGAACAGGAACTTCCCTGGTGGCGCAGTGGTTAAGAATCCACGTGCCAACGCAGGGGACATGGGTTCAAGCCCTGGTCCGGGAAGATCCTACATGCTGCGGAGCAACTAAGCCCATGCGCCACAAATACTGAGCCTGTGCTCTAGAGCCCGCGAGCCACAACTACTGAAGTCCATGTGCCTAGAGCCCGTGTTCTGCAACAAGAGAATCCATCACAATGAGAAGCCCGCGCACTGCAACGAAGAGTAGCTCCCGCTCGCTGCAACTAGAGAAAGCCCATGCGCAGCAACGAAGACCCAAAGCAGCCAAAAATGAAACAAATAAATTAATTTAAAAAAAAAAGAACACAGGTAATAATGACACTTTAAATTCCCATTGTGTTCTACATTATAAATGGTATCTTAATTATTTCCCTTACTCTATTCCCCAACCCTTTCAGTTATTTTCATAGATGAGGAAACTGAAGCTTATACCAATTAAACTTTTTGCCCAATATCATTTTAGACAGCAACAATACCATTAAAACTTGGGTTTTCTGACAATGTCGAGTACTGTTCCCTACTATTAATATTCTCCATTAAAAGAGTTTTCATTAACCTTAAATAATGAAACCACCTAAAGTTTACTGATATCTTCAGTATATATTTGTACTATATTTGAAAAACTTACTGTAAAGAACACACTTTTTAAAAGTGGGCTTCCTTTCCATTAAAATAAATCCTCCACACCTTTACCTATTATATTCATCAGTGGGGGGGGGGAAACAACTGAGTCCCTGGAGGATCAAACATTAGCTCACCCATATCAACATACCTAAGATCTCACAGTCCTCAGTGCCTTTAACTACACATTAAGAAGGAAACAGAATGTAATCCTACTGTACTCAGTAGGTCATACATGGAGACAACCAACTTTCCAAAATAGCTCTGAGTTTTCCCTAAGAAAAAGAAATAGGGAAAAAATGTAACCATATCACATATTTGAAAGGTATAATATATAGCAAATAATTTAGCTTACTAACAGCTTCAATCAACTAAAATCTGTAATAGTCATCTATATTAGGGGCCAGCAAACTTTTCTGTGAAGGGCCAGAAAGTAAATATTTTAGGTTTTACAGGTTATATGATCTCTTATCACAACTACACAACTACTCAATTCTGCAGCTGTAGCACAAAAGCAGCCAAACACAATAAAATTAACTAATGGGTATGTTGTGTTCCAATAATACTTTAAAATACAAATGAAGGGCTGGACTTGGCCTGCGGGCTATAGTTTGCAACCTGTAATCTATACTATCTTGAGCTCACTTCCTGATGGAGATGAAAAAAATTAATACAGATACAGAATGAGATAACTAGACAACAAAATGTATTATTCTCTTTATTCTTCAGCTAACCTCAAAACTTTTAATAAAATTAGATTTTTTAAAAATCATTGTTAAATTATTGTGCCTACATGTGTTAAAGGTACAATAAAGTTTTTAGAAAAGAGTACTCAACTTCTAGGATACATACTAAAATATTTACAGATTAAATAATATGGTATCTGGATCTGCTTCAAAGTAAGTCAGTGGAGGAAATGGGAGGCAAGAGGGTACAGATAAGACAAAATTGACCAGGAAAAATAACTGAAGTAGAGTAATGGGTACACAGGATTCATTATACTATTCTATTTCTATACATGTTTGAAATTTCCAATAATAAAAAAATTAATAGCAACCAATCAACTTACAAACAAGCTAGTGCATGATGAATCACAATTTTAAGTGCATTCGTAAAATCAGCTATTTTCTCCAACTTTTAAACCAGGATTTCCCAACCTCAGCACTACTGACATTTTGGACCAGATAACTCTTTGTTGTGAGAGCTGTCCTGTACACTGCAGGATATTTAGTAGCATCCTTAGTTTCTACCCATTAGATGCCAGTAATACTCCCCTGCTCCCCAGCAACCAGTTGTGACAATCAAAAATGTCTCCACAAAATGCCCCCATGGGACAAAAATGTGCCCCAATTGAGAATCACTGTTTTAAACAAACTATATTGCTGTTTATGACAGACAATGTTAATTCTTACATTCTAGAAAAATGAAACGTTGATAAATTTTTGTTTTATTCTTAGGCAACGAATTATATTTCAATCCAATTTTTAAATGTAGTTTTTCCTCTACCAGTTGGGACACTGTGTTATTAATTTAACCTGATGTGTAAGTATTCCTTTTTCACACTATTTCTACAAATTACATCTGCCTACAATGGTTTTTAAAACAGAAAATGCACAGAATGGAAATCCAAAGGAGGAGGTATGGTACAAGTCCACCTGTACCTTACTGCTTTAGTAAGAGATGTGGTTTCCAAAGTGAAAGATAAATTATTTACAAACACCTAGCCTACTGAGCTTCACTCCAACTCCAAGCTTATGTGTACAGTAATAACTAACCATTTGCTTTGTATTTGAGTTCAATTAAGGAAAAAAAAACCCTACTCTTGAGAAATAGTGCTAACTTCGTTCCCCACCCCACAGCTACATCCCTATTCTACACAACGTCTCATATAGTTTACAAACGTATAATATACTAATTTAAGATTCAAACTCTAGGCAAAAGAAAAATTCCAACATCAAAGATGACTTATTTACACCTACAAAACCAATGGCTCTTTAGTAGCTGTCCAACAACTCAAGATATATACAACTGGGGAAAAAAAGCAAAAATAATGTAAGACTTCTCTTTTCAAATATATGTCATTAAAATTTTATAATTAGTAAAAACAGGCTGGTCAACAAATTTAGCCCTCAGAAATTCAAATCCATATTAAATAGCTCCCTCAGATGAGAGTGCCATTTGGACAAAATTGCAACCTTTTGCCTAGTTAAACTTTGATAGAATTTGGCTTATTCCTAAATAATCTTATATTAGACTAAAACAAATGTAATTCTAATATACTCTTTAAGTGATGAGGTTATAGTTAGCTACAACAAAGGGAGCCATCCCTCACACCAGCCATACAATGAAATTCCAATGATAGTAAAAATCATTTATTTCTCCTTTAATAAGAATATACTCTAAATTAAGCACATATACACACATAGAGCGATAAACATGCATTATAAAAATCTTCAAAAACCCATATAAAGATCAGGAAACAAAAAGACTAAACAAATTCTAGTTTACTTTTTCCCTCAGGAGACAAACAACAACAACAAAAGGCCTCTGAGTGTCACATATCAGGAAAAATCTTGCCACACATGATTTATATTCCTATTCCCTCAATTTCCCAGCATGACTCATGGGTAAATCCAACTGGGCTCCCAACAACATGGTGCTTCTACCATAGCAAAGGGAAACTCAACTATCTTCACTTAGGGTTATGCCTAGAATATTGAGCCATCACAGAAAAACACGAAATGCTTCAAGCTGTCTTTTGTCAAATTTTTCTTTTCAATCAGAAGAGCCTTAGGTTAATATTAAATTTCAAAATGAAAAAAATCCATCTCATGATAAGAAGTACCATTTCTAGGACATTCATTTTTACTTAAAATATTCTTTAAGCTTAGTTTTAATTACCTCTGCTTCTACATCCACATTTTGCTTCAAAAGTAACTTCAAAATGTCAACATGTCCATTCTGACTAGCAGCTTGCATGGCTGTGTGACCAGCACACTGTCCATTCACCTAAATAAAAAAAGAAAGGATGAAGGAATGTCACAAATCAGAAAGAG
Organism: Delphinapterus leucas; assembly: GCF_059928025.1. Classification (NCBI taxonomy): domain Eukaryota; kingdom Metazoa; phylum Chordata; class Mammalia; order Artiodactyla; family Monodontidae; genus Delphinapterus; species Delphinapterus leucas. The sequence goes on along the minus strand of NC_143142.1, from coordinate 38,482,769 downwards.
CCAATATATACATACAGTGTAGGTTTAAAGACAGCAAATTATATGATTCTATGAAAACAATTTAGGTTGGTGTTCTATATATCCTAGCATAGATCACCAGAAACTGGTTTCTCTAATTTAGGGAGGGATACAGGAACTTTGAAATTTCCATTGTTCAAAGAGTTATGAAAACTTTTAGGCACTCTGCAAAGGTGAAAATAGAAAAGAAGGAGGGGAAGAAGGGACGAAGGGAAGTAAGTTACATTCGTTTTGCATGTATGTATCTACTTGAATTATTAAATCTCAGAGTCTGTTTCAATGAAGAAAAAGCAATGAGGTGAATGGAAAAACCTTCAGAAAAGATACTGTCTGCTACAGTATAAAGAAATTCAATTCAGCCAATATAGCCAAATGCTAATGGTAGTTTGACAAATGCAAACTACCATGAAGCATACATAAATGAGTTACCAGGGTAGCTATACACAACTGTTCTAATATAAAGCAGTAATTTTCAACCAACCTTTTCTTCACTTCAGATGTTGTGTAAATGCATTACTTATTCATGGATACACCCAAGTCTAAGTGTAATTCCTTAATCCCACTACATTCACTCCCATCCATAAAACCTTTTATAAAAAATGGCTAAGGACACCAATTACTAATATAAGAAAAGGGGGATATCATTACAGATACCATGGACATTAAAAGGATAATATGGAATATTCTGGAAACTGCCCACAAATTTGATAGGCTAGATGAAATGGACCAATCTCTTGAAAGACACAATCTGCCAAAACTCACACAAGAAGAAACAGACCATGTGAAAGGCCTCTGTCCAATAAAGAAACTGAATCAATAATCAATGAACTTCAAAAACCAAAAGCACCAGGCCCATATGGGTTTACCAGTGAATTCTACCAAACATTTAAGGAAGAATTATACCAATTCTCTACAATCTCTTTCAGAGGCTAGAAGGTGAAGGAAAACTTCCTAAGTCATTCTATGAGGGCAGATTACCCTAATGCCAAAACTGGACAAAGACACTACAAGAAAGGAAAACTACAGACCAATATCTCTCATGAACACAGATACAAAAATCCTCAACAAAATGTTAGCAAATCAAATCCCAGAAAGTACATAAAGAATTATACACCACAACCAAGTAGAATTTATCCCAGGTATTGAAGGCTGGTTCAACATTCAAAACTCAATTAACGTAATCCATCACACAAACAGAGTTAAGAAGAAAAATCACATGATTGTATCAATAGATGCAGAAAAAGCATGTGAAAAAATCCAACACCCATCATAAAAACTCTCAGTAAACAAGGAATAAAGGGGAACTTTCTCAATTTGAAAAAGACTAGGTACAAAAAAATTACAGCTAGCATCATATTTAATGGTGAGAAACTCCCAACTTTCCTATTAAAATTGGGTACAAGGCAAGCAGGTCCACTTCCACCACTCCTTTTCAACATCATACTAGAAATCCTTGCTAATACAGTAAGGCAAGAAAAGAAAATAAAAGGTATAAAAGAAAATAAAAGGAAGACAGGAAACTGTCCTTGTCCACAGATGACATGATCATCTACGTAGAAAATCTGAAAGAGACCAAAAAACTCCTGAAACTAATAAGCAATTATAGCTAGGCTGCAGGATACAAGGTTAATACACAAGTGTCAATTGCATTCCTATATACTAACAAACAAGTAGAATATGAAACTGAAAACATAATATCACAGCACAGCAAAGGAAATCATCAACAAAATGAAAAGGCAACCTGCTGAATAGGAGAAAATATGCGCAAATCATATATCTGATAAGTTAATATCCAAAATACATAAAGAACCCATACAATTCAAAAGCAAGAAAAACAATTTGATTAAAGAATGAGCAGAGGATCTGAATGGACATTTTTCCAACGAAAACATACAGATGGCCAACAGGTACATAGAAAGATGCTCAACATTACTAATAATCAAGGAAATGTAAAAAAAACCCACAATACCATCACATTACCATTACACCCCCCAAAATCAAACACTAAAGTATAAATCTAACAAAATATGTATAAGATCTACATGAGGAGAACTACAAAACTCTGATGAATGAAATCAAGGAACTAAATAAATGGAGTATACTCCATGTTCATGGATAGAAAGACTAACAGTTCTTCCCAACTTGACCCATAAATTCAATGCAATCCCCATCAAAATCCCAGCAAGTTATTTTATGGATACTGACAAACTGATTCTAAAGTTTATACTGAAAGGCAAAAGACCCAGAATAGCCAACTTAATACTGAAGAACAACAAATCTGGAGGACTGACACTACCTGACTCCAAGACTTACTACAAAGCTACAGTAATCAAGACAGTGTGGTACTGGCCAAAGAACAGACAAACGGAACAAAGGAAAAGAACAGAAAGCCCAGAAATAGCCTCTCATAAATATAGTCAAGTGATTTTTAACAAAGAAGCAAAGGCAATACAATGGAGCAAAGATAATCTTTTTAACAAATGGTGCTGGAACCGCATGCAAAAAATGAATCTAGATACAGACCTTACACTTTTCACAAAAATTAACAAAATGGATCACAGACCTAAATGTAAAACACAAAACTATAAAACTTCTAAAAGATAACACAGGAGAAACCCTAGATGACCTTGGGTATGGTGATGACTTTTTTTTTTAAGATACAACACCAAAGACATGATCTATGAAAGAAATAGTTGATAAGCTGAACTTCACTAAAATTAAGATTTTCTGCTCTGCAAAACAAAATATCAAGGTAATGAGAAGACAAGCCACGGACTGGGAAAAAATATTTGCAAAAGACATATCTAATAAAGTACTGTTATCCAAAATATACAAAGAACTCTTAAAACTCAACATTAAGAAAACAGCCCAATTAAAAAATGGGCCAAAGACCTGAACAAACACCTCACCGAAGAAGACATACAAATGGCAAATAAGCATATGAAAAGATGCTCCACAATATATATCATCAGGGAAACACATTCTTACTATATGATCCAGCAATCACATTCCTTAGTACTAATCTAAAGAAAGCTGAAAACTTACGTCCACACAAAAACCTGCATACAGACATTTACAGCAGCTTTATTCATAACTAACATGTCCTACATAGGTGAATGGATAAACCCTGATGCAACCAGACAATGGAATATTAATCAGCACTAAAAAGAAACAAGCTATCAAGACATAGAAAGACATGGAAGAAACTTGAATGCCTATTACTAAGTGAAAGAAGCCAAACTGAAAAGGTTACATACTGTATGATTCCAACTATATGACATTCTGGAAAAGGCAAAACTATGAATACAATAAAAAGATCAGTGGTTGCCAGAGATGGGGTGGGGAAAAGAGGTGAACAGGCAGACCACAGAAGATTTTTAGGGCAGTAAAAATACTCTGTATGATATTATAATGATGGATACATATCATTATACCATAGTACAAACCCACAGAAGGTACAACACCAAGAGTGAACTCTAAGGTAAACTATGGACTTTGGGTGATTATGATGTGTCAATATAGGTCATCCTTAGTAAAACAATGTACCATTCTAGCAAGTGATGTTGATAATGGGGGAGGCTATGCATTTGGATAGACTGGGAATACATGGGAAATCTCTGTACCTCTCTCAATTTTAGTTTGTAAAACTGCTCTAAAGATAAAATCTAAAAAAAAAAATGATCAAAAATTCCAAATATGAAAGACATGATTTCCAGAATATAAAGATCAAGCATTAAAAGTAATGGATGAAAACGGATCCACAGCAAAGCACAACATTGTACAAGTTCAGACTGTGGTGACAAAAAGAGATGTTCATGCTTGAAAGAAAAAAAGAAAAAACAGCTCACATGCAGTATCGATCAGGAATCAGAATGGCTTAATAAGTCTTCTCAACAGCAATTCTGAATGCTGGAAGAAAATGGGATTATTCTGAAGGAAAATAATATCTAACCTTGAATTCTATTCCCATCTAAAACCTAATAGTAAGGTTAAAATATATATATATTGAAGGTCTATTTCCCATGCACTCTTTTTCTCAAGAAGCTACTAAAAGCCATACTTCACAAAAGAGGGAATAAACTTTGAAACAGAAGGACAGAGGATACAGAAAACAAAAAATCCAACACAGCAGAGAGGGGAAGGGCACCCCCAGGATGATGTGTGAGAGACATTCCAAACAGGCATCAGGCATAGAGAGCAACCTGGCCAAATGGAAGAGGTCAGAAGGCACTGAAAGAAATCTCTCTCAGAAGATAAAATGAATACATACCTGATGTGCCTGAATTTCTTGACAGATTACACAATTAGAGAGAATTTTGGAGAAGAATTAATTATAACAATATAGATTGCTAATAAGTGAAAACAATTTTAGATTATCTCTTGGGAATAAGAGAGACTGGGAAAAACTACAAGTGAACTCTTTGGAACGAAGGAAATGTTCTACATCTTAATAAGGCTGTGGATTATGCGGGTATATGCATTTGTCAAAACTGATCCATGTATTTCACTGTATGTAAATTACACCTCAGTTTTTTTTTTAAAGAACAATTATGAACACCAAGGAAAACAGAAAGTTGTGTAAGAAAACACAATCTAGTATCCTCCACAGCTTAGATATGAATGTCATTTGAATAATAACATGTACAATTAATTTTAATCTTAACAAAATTACAATACAATATAATACCACATTAAGAACCTGGAAGAGGTGTGTATGTGTGTAGTGGGGATGGGCTGGAGGTGGCAAAAGAAAGCTGAATCCTCACCTTCACAGAGAGGTATCAAAAGATAACTCCTAAAACATAAAAATCAAGAAATAACAATAGAAATATGTTATTGAAAGATGTGGAGCTAAGTATATGAAGAAAATCAGCTGAAAGAGGTGAAAATAGCTGCCTCTGAAGAAAAGTAAAATAAGATTGAGAAAGAGATGCTGTTTTTCATAACAAACCTTGTAGAACTGTTTTTCTCTTGAAATTTTTAGAATGTATGACATTCTAAAAAACAACTAAAATAAATTAGTAATTAAAGGAAAAAATTAAGTACAATAACATGTAAATCTGCTTGACTGAATATAAAAGAAGTCTGACTCTACTTTCCAAACACAAAAAACTTGAATATCTGAAACAAATTATTTGTGACATAGCCCATAACCAATCAAGAAACCACTGTGTCATGCTGCTGCAACTGATCTCTAATAAACCTAAAATGCCACATGAGATCATAGAAATAAGATGTTTACACCTTATAATTACAGATCTGATCTTTGTCAAACTATCCAGCATACTTGCACACAAAAATGTGGCAACAAAAGCCCTCACTACACAGTGACAATGATCCAAATTGACACTCAACCTACAGTCTCTTGGCTGGTACTGACATCATACTGGTGCCACAATAGTAGCAATGACAAAGCCAATGGATGACTAAGCAAGAACCAAAATTTAAGTTTTGAACCCGTTTAAAATATGGCTTTTGTAAATGGTAAAATTACAACATAAACTATTAAGATTCACAAAATGCATGAACCCTAATTCACCTGCATTATAAACTATGAAACAGTCAATTTTCATAAGGAGAGGAGGGAAAAAGTTTAAATTAAATGTTTTGAAAAGAGAGATGGAAAATTGCTTATAAAATTTACTAAAATATATTTTTTAAACATAATAAGATAACATTTACATGAGAAAATTTCACTGAATTTCCCAAAAGGACACTTACTACTTAAAAACCTAAAAGTAAATTTTGTCAATCATAAAATGTAAAAAGTCAGTATTAAGAAAATGTCAATATCTTTTAGAAATGCACAATGAAGAAGTGATGCCCAGTGTCTTCTTTAAAATACCTTAGAAAAACAAGCAAGAAGGAATAGATGAAGCACATGTGGCAAAATATAATAACTGTTGAAGTATAAGGTTCGTTATAACTATTCCATTCTTGTGTATGCTTCAAAATAATTTTTAAAATGCTCACATCCACATCTGGTCTTTTTAGCAAATCTTCCACTTTAGCAACATCTCCATTGGCAGCAGCCTTAACTAATTCTTCATTGAGGTCACCAGATTCTTGGGTTTCAAATAATTTCTTCAAGAGTTGGGAGAGTCTTTCTGTAAAGCATCAAATAAAGCTGCTAATATAGGAGGATCTCAAACCTTAACTACTAACAGACAAGCATTACCCATATGCCTGTAATATATACTTTTCCTTTTTTATTATTTCTATCATTAGTATTATTTTTGTACTATGCTACAGATATTACCCATGCACATTATAATTACTACCATATAAAGCTGCATTAAATTCGAGCCCACAGTTATTCCCAGTTTACTCCAATTCATGTACTTCAAGTTAACATTTCAGAAAAAGAAGAGTTACGTACAAACTAGAATTCAAGATTTAGGAGTCATACCAAAGATATTATAAATGAACACACTACAATGGGAGTATCATAATGATACAAATTGTCTTTCAGGTCTTAAGTATATCATATGGACACTCGGAGCTCAATGTTACAGATCTTAGAGTAGATCAACAGATCAATGGTTATGATTCAAAAGCAATATAATCTCTATAATGCCTGGGGAAATATTTTAGGAACAAACCAATTTTCAGTTAAAAATGGATCTCTAAGGGTTAATAACATACTTCAAAGGTGCCAATTGACTGGTTTTGACTAAAAGAAGAAAGAACCAGAGATGTGTTTACAGAAACCCTTTCAATATGATTTTTTTTTCTAAATAGCATTTATCAGTAGCAAATCTACCCAGTTCTACTCCTTAACTCTTGGATCTACTTACTGGAAAGGAAAGAAGTCACAAAGTGGGGCAGAGGCCCAACACCTAGTCCACATTACTTGAGAGAAGGATACCATCCTTCACTCTTTCAATTTGTTAAAAGTCAGCCTACTGTGATGCCATCTAACCTCAAGGTAAAAATAACACCACATGATTTAAACTTCAAATACATTAGCAAATTACAGCAGGAAAGACAAGACAGAAGCAAAGAAGCAGAAAGCAGTACAAAATAAAACTGGAGGTCACCCAATGTTTTCCTTTACTTTCTTACTGTTCACAGTTATGGTTCTATCTTCTTTTCTGGATGACAACAATACACATACAGTAAGCTGTAATTTGCTGTTGAATGAAGTGAGTGTGTATATAAAGCGGGAGCATAAGAAGGGAAGATTTTGGGCATGAGTCTACCCAAGCATCCAGCATACTCACATCTCAACACAGCTTTCTACTCATTGTGGCATGTATATAACTCCTATTAAATGACAAGAGAAAAAGTATAGCTGATATGTAAAAATATCCAGAAAGAAAGCCATCGGCTAGCAATAATATTGGAAATAAAAAGAAAATAAAGTAGTCTAAGAAAGTGATGGTTCTTTAGCAGAAAACATAACTTCCGACTAGGAGTAAGAATGTTGAATTTCAGGGATCTCAGATTTGATGTGGAGAAGCCCTTGATATATCCAAGAAAAAGCACATATTTATGGAACTTTTCCAGGGCATACCTCAACCAGAACAAAGATTGTTCATCATATGAAAAAAGTAGAAAAAAATAAAAAACCTTTAGCGAAAGTTTAAAAGGTAGTTAATATTCAAGTGAGGTTATGTGATCTAGGAGAAAATCAAGAACACATACAACATTATCTGTATACAAGAACTGGGGAATTGGGAAAGGTTCTAATGTAAACCATATTACTTTTAGAGAAACATGAAACAAAACATACCACCAGATGCATTGCTAATGGCTGATCCTGCAGATGCCACCTTGGAAACTGCTGCTGGATTATACGTCCAAGATGTTCCACAGACTTCCACCTTTAAATCACTGTCTGAATAAATTTGTTGTACTCGGCCAACTTTACCTAAAGTCTTAAAAAAAATTAGATTCATGGTTCAAGTCTGAAGTATATACTGTAAAAATCAATCACCAGTTTTTACATATTTAAAGTACTAATTTTACTTCACTCCTAATAAAAAAAACCTTTAAAGGATAATCATATTCAAATGGGTTATTAGTGACAAACTTTAAAGAGTATCTTTAAAAAATATTTTAATAAAACTACATTTCCACAATAATATAAAACAATCATGACAATCTATTTTATTCATAAAAGTTCACAAAATCTTGGTTTCTGATATTCAATCCTTTTTTTTGTTAATTTATTTTGTAAATTTATTGATTGATTGATTGTTGGCTGCGTTGGGTCTTCACTGCTGCGCACGGGCTTTCTCTAGTTGCGGCAAGCAGGGGCTACTAGAGCACAGACAGGCTCAGTAGTTGTGACACATGGGCTTAGCTGCTCCACGCATGTGGGATCTTGTGTCCCCTGCATTGGCAGGCGGATTCTTAACCACTGCACCACCAGGGAAGTCCCCAATCCTTTTTTAACCTCATAAGATACTTCTTGAGAACTTGTAATACAAGTGGTCCAAAACCATCATCAATCTAGCCTAAAAAAAGAAAATCTGATTTCTAAAAAAAGCAATTTAAACCAAAAAGGGCTCAAAGCTTACATCTATGTTTAAATCCTTTTTGGAATCAAGCCTGATTTCAAAACAGAAGTATGTAGAAGTAACATGCTTATTAAATATATGTAGTAAGAAGAGCAATTAGGTACGGAACACAACCAGAAGCAGCAGCCCTCACATGGTAGGTACTGTTCTAAGAGCTTTATACGTATTGACTCACCTAATACATAAAATCCTGAAAGCTATGTAATCTTATTAGCCCCATTTCAAACTCAGGTCCAAAACCCATTCTCTTATGCACAACAGAATAGCCAATGACAACACTAGAAAACTGGTGATAGTGATAATATCTGACTATTTCCTAACACAGAGGAGACTGCCCTTAAACTTGTTTTCTATTTTGACCTCTCCACAGCATCTGACTCCAACTCTTGAAAATATTCCCTTGATTTCTGGATGACAGCCTAATCTTTCTGCCTGTTCCTTCCCTTTTTCCACTCACTGGCTCCTTTTCCTTCTTCAGATTCCTAAGTCTGTTCATTCTCCCAAACTTTATTGCTTGTTTTTTACTCTACTTTCTTGGAAATGTAATCCACTTGACAACTATCGTCTTACTTCCAAAGACTTCAAAATATACTACTCCAGCCCTGTTTACCCCTCTCCTCGCCCCAAAACACACACCAATTTTAACTTCTCATTAGACATTTTCACCTGGGATTTTCCACCATCATCTCAAACTCTCTGAGGCTGCATTCTTTTTTTTTTTTCCCTCCTTAACTGTTCTTTACGGAAAATCTCAAACACACAAAAATAGACAATTGTATATTGAATCCTCATGTACCCATCAACCAGTTTTAACAATTGTCAGCTCATGGCCAATCTTGTTTTCCCTATCCATTCTCCCCTCCTGTATTATTTTGTCATGTAAACTCTTTTTTTTAATATAACTTCAATACTATTATCAACCTATCCCAAATTATCAATAACTATAATAAAATAAACTACTAGTCAGTGTTCAAATTTCTGATTGCCTCACAAATGACAATTTTTTTAGTTTGTTTAAATCAAGTTCCTAACGAAACCTACACATTTTTTTTCTTTGCAAATTACTTGTTGAAAAAACAGGGTTATTCGTCTTATAAAGATTCATCCAATCTTAATTTTACTAATTGGTGCAGTTTAATAGATTCATCTGTCTCAGTATTTGGTGAGAAACCCTTCAAATTGGCTGCCAGATCGTTTTAACATCACCTAGAAATCTTTGATAGCTTCCTTGCTATCTGGTATGAGGCTCATCTTGTTCACTTCCTGCCAAAGAACTAGAATTAGCCATTTCTCCAAAGAGCCCTGATTCTTCACAGAGGGAAAGGCTATTTCGAGACCATAATCTAGGCACTAAAGTTGGTTATTGTTACAGGAATGGTCACTGTTTCCACGCCTTTTCATGGACAGAGCTAGGAAATGGAGGGGGGCGCAGTGTGTTTTAAAACAAAGATAAAATAAATCGTGAGTTTAAACACTCTCCCAATTCAAATTCCAGACTACAGGGTCTTTACTTAACCTCTTCTATACTACATCTGCGTCTCTTTTTTACCTCTCTGATAATTCTGGTCCTCAGGGTCACTGGGAATAACAGAATTAGAATTATCATATAACTGCTCATTTAGAAATCACTTGGAATTTCCTCTCTGTATGATTATGCCAACAGGAAACACACTTAGGTTCATTTGTTTCATTTTATTCTCCACTTTGGGGAGTTTCCTTTTTGAACTTAATTTTGTTTTCTAATTGTATAAAATACATGTGATTTCAAATCAAATCTATAAAATAAGACATATTCAAAGATGTTTCCCTTCTACCTTTGTCCCCCATATCATATTACCTTGCTATACATGAAAACTTTTTTTAAACTTTATGGTTAATCCTTCCATTGTTTGCTTTTTTAAATATAAAGTTTATATTAAACTTTATATAGTCCCAATTAATAACTAAAATGCAATCAAACAGCTCATTAAACTTACCATATCCTCTCTGCATTCCCAGCCCATTTTCTGACAGTCATACTTTATCTTGTTAGAGCATATAACCATTATGAACTCTACCGTTTCCTTTATAACTATACTGTTTCCATTATAAACTCTACCGTTTCCTTCATTTAATCTTAGTTCAATAAATAAATATTTATTTAATGATCACTACCAGTCCTTCAGTTGACATTTCTTCAGTCATTTTGGTTGTCTAAAACTAATTCTCTAATAGATTACTCAGAAAAGGCTCAAGGGGACTCAATTCTCTGGATTCTTACATTTCACAGCAGTCTACAGCCTTTACAGTACTTGAAAGTCGGTTTGGTTATATATAAAATCCTTAGCTTACGCTTTCTTTCCTTGAGCACCTTAAATAAATGTTATTTCATTGTTTTCTGGCATAAAACATTGAGATCACATTTTTTTTCTTAACAACAATCTGATTTTCTTTCCTTTATAAGTAACTTGGTCTTTTTTCCTAGATACCCAAAGAAATTTTTCTTTTCTTGAAGATTCTATTATTTTACCAGAATATGGCTCTGTGTTTGGTGTTCTGGGTTAGTTTTCCCAGGTATGCAACGTGCCCTTTTAATATTTAATTTCAAATCTTTCAATTTCAGGTAAATTTTCCTGGAATTACAAATTTTAGCATTTGTTATATTCCATTACTTTGGTTTCTGTTTTTTCCTTTTTGCAAGGATTCCCTAATACACATATATTAGATATTCTATATTTGTCACTTTCTCTCAAATACATTTTATCTTTTTGATTTTAAAATTTTTCCTCCTTTTTACCTTCTGTTTCTCTTAAGGCATTATCTGTTGTATTTATTTGCTCTATGTTGCTTCTAGCTTACTTCATTTCTGAAATTAATTTTTTAAAATTCTTTCCTAAGTTCTACCTCATTTCTAACTATGACTTATTTTATCCTTTCATGTCTTTTAACATCTTCTTAATTTTTTAGCTCATTTTGAATTATTAGATTTTAGTTTTCTGTGCATATCTTTCTGATGTACTTTCATCTGTCTGTGGAGAAGTTATTCTATTCCTTATTCTCCTTTTTCAATAATAACAGTGCATAGGGATTCGACCATGATCCCTTCCAACTTTTGCCTGGATTTACTCTTTCCTTTGTGCCTACTCTCTCTACCCTACTCAATCTGGCTTCTATTCCCAGCATTTTCTCCTCAATGGAGGGCTCTGCCCTGGAAGGGAGATTTGGCTGGTTGGTTTGGAGAGTTTATAGCCCCAGGCTACTCCAGTCCCTTCAGACTTTAGCATGGACTTATTGCTCTCACCCCAAACTGGAGTCTACAAGAGCCCTCCCAGGTTCGGCTGTTGTTATCACATTAATCTACCACACTAACCAATGAATACTCATTAGCTATTCTGGAGTTTCCCCCTTCTCAGGTCCACCTGATGCTCCATTAATTCTCTCTGCTGCCACACAGATGCAGACCCTGTAGCTGTCAATGGTTTATCTTTACTCGTTCACATTTTAAGATTCAAAAGACTATTCTATCACCTGGCTTTGTTACAGATGTTTGTAGCTTTTTCGGTTATGCTAACTAATCTAGTTGTTATCATGAGGATTTGAGAAGATTCAAATCTACGTCTTCACTACTGGAATCCCAGTACTGCCCTCCAGAAATTACCTAGAGGTTTTGCTTATACAGCAGCTTAATATGGGAGACAGGCTTTGAAGTAATATAGATTTGGGTTCAAATTCCAGTTCATTATCTTAGTTCTGATTTCCTCGTATTTAAAATAAGGATGTCATACCACCACCTACTTATAATATTCCTAAGACAAATAAAGTTTGTATGTTTATGTATATATGTGTAAACATATATATAGTATGTGCTGCATATGTACGTATACATCATTCAGCACAGTGCTCAGTATAACTGGGCACTCAACAGATGGAAGATGCTATAAGGTGTCACTGATAAGGGGAAAAAACAAAAACATCTTGACTATAAAATAATTTTAAATAGTATATATAGCTCCTATAAAATACGTCAAAAAATGACATTTTAAGTAACACCACACTATACTGAGGCCTGAAGTATATTAATACATTTTTTTAACCAACTTTAATACCAAAAGCAAACAAAACAAAGAGGGATTATATAGAACTCAACTTTTTGGAGAAAATAATGATTCTAAAATATAGTCCTGAAATACAACTATCACTTATTCAATACCTAACTAAAGCAATAAAAAATGTCAGCATCATGTGCAAACTATGAAATGGCTTTGAATGAAAGCACCACAACAACAGAGATTTTTTTTTTTCTGTTGTGTTCACTAGTACATCCCTGAAGGCTAACAGGCACACTGCTTCTGCTAAAACATCTGCTGAAGAACTAAGGCAGGAAGGAGGAATGGACTGATGGAGGGACAGGACATCATGAAGGATAGGAAAGGGGGACTGGACAGGATAGGAGGGGGCAAATGGGGCAGGAGTTGGGGCTGGACAGGAAGAGAAAAAGGTGTTGACCAGGACAGGAGACTGGACAACACACCAGGGCGGGTTGGATGTCATATGAAGGGGGTGGGAGGGGAGGTATACATGGGACAGGAAGGAGGTGCTTAAATGGGATGGGACTTGGGAAGACAGGATTTGGAACAGGATGAGACAGGAGCAGGGAGTGGGCAAAGTGGAGAGCTGAAGAGGAGGATATAGCAAGGTGGAAAGGAATGGGATACAGGGCAAGGCAGTAAGGGCAGTTGGCAGGATGGAACAGGTAGTACCTAAGGAAAGAGACAGGAGGACAGAAGCAAGGAAAAGATGGAGAAAGAGAAAGATGAATGAAAAGAGGGCAGAGCAAACAAATTATTTTGTTACTGCTGAATATTTGACGAAAAATGTATTGAATGACTAAATAAAAAATTAAACTGTAGCTCTTTGGGAGCAAAGCTATCTCAGAAGGCACACGTTCTGAGCTGCTCTTGCAGTCTTAAGTTAAGTCTTAAGTTAAGTGGCCCCAAGTGAGGAGAACAGCAGTGGTCCAGCACTGCTGGTGACTGGATGAGCACGTCGCTCTCATTCTGGGGTGAAGTATCAGGAAGCCTCTCTGCCTCACGCCAACATTACATTCTCCACTAAAAGCTCTATCGAAAAATATTAACTATAGCTCTTCTTTGGACTTTCCCAGGCTAAGCTAACTGAAATAAGTTAGAAAATAAAAGGCATATATATGTTAAACTGCCAATGAAGATTACAATTCTCAAAGGATTATGCTAATTTACTTTCTAAAATCAAAGTTTTAAAACCTTTTAAAAACTACATAAACATGGTATATTTCCTAGTCCCAAATTATTTTATATGTACTTACTGGGAGCATAGCTTCAGCCCATTCTCCATGTCCTCTCTGTAGAAGTTTAATTCTTTCCAGGTCATAACAAACTTGTACAAGATCACCCACTTGGAACTGTGAGGGGCCTCCTTCTGCACCCTGAGCAGCATCCCCACTTCGGACAATGTTCGCTTTAGTGAGAACAGCAGGATTGAAGGTCCACCTAAAAATCAAAGCCAAAATTCAACATGGGTAAGTTTACTTAATTTTAGCACAAATTCTTAGTTAACCATTACAGGGAAAAAAGCTTTATAACTCATCAACAGTGTAAAGCAATCCTTTACAATTACATCCTGAATGATTTGTATTTCTTTTTATGATTTTATTATTCAGATTTGGGAAAAGAGTTATCCATAATCTCACCACCCGAATATGATACACTTCTGTCTAGCACTTCTGTCTAGATTTATTTGCACTTGCATGTCTTATAAAACTGTTATTAAAAAAAGTAACACTCAAAAAAAGTAATACACACTCGTTAAAAATTAAAACATTTCATAAACATGTAAAGTAAAAGTGAAAGTTCCATTTCACACAAACACACCTGGATCACCATTCCCCACCCCACTAGACACCACAGTTAATACTCCATTGAGTAGCCCTGCAGATCTTCTATTAATATGCAGAGTAATGGTTATAAGAGAGTTGTTTTTTTTCCATAAATGGGATCATAATATACATATATATATTAGTCTGTGGCTTCTTTTTTCTCAGAGGATGCATCTTGGAACGTTTATTTTTCAATGTGACAGATATAGATCTATTTATTTTGATTTAATGGCTACAGAGTATTCCATAGCATCGATATACACAAACGTACTTAGCGATTGTCCTACTGATTATCATTTAAAGTAATTCCACATTTTCACTATTATAACGAACAATACTATAAAAAACATCACTGTATGTACAACTTTGTGCACATGGGGGTCAGTATTTCATTAGAGATTCTTAAAGGAGCCACCTAATCAAAGTATATATTTGTTTACAATTCTGATAGAGCCAAACTGCTCTACAAAGAGTACACTATTTTCCCATACCACTGCAATCTCATGGATAAAAATATTATCTAGTTTTAAATTGCCATGTATGGGTATCTTACATCCTTGTAATCACTGTATCAAAACAAACTTGGACTCGGATTTCTTCCTTCCTATACATAAGCATTTTTCTATGCTGCTACCATCTGCACAACCACCATTTTATTGACTACTTAATATCCCATCGAAAAGTTGTACCACAGTGTATAACACACTTCTCCTAGTCCCATATGGTACTCCAAGGGAAAAAAGGTTCCCTAGTCAAATAAACTTTTACAATATGGCATATTATACCCTCCTTTCCTTATTATAATGGTCCTTAGCATATAAAAGGCTCTGAGAGGTCACAACACACAAAACCCTGCTTACTAAATTCCTATAACCATGTAAACTTTCTTTCTAAAACAACCACAAAGAGAAAGAAGTGCCTCTGATCAGTTAAGAATAAAACTCAAATACAAAACGTTTTCTTTTTAGTCTTATGAGTCATGGTGCCCTTTATTTACCTCACTCCCAAAGTTCCAAAATCTTCCAAACCTGTGTAGTGCCCGAACAGTAGTATTTACTCAAGTTGTTCCTTCTACCTACAGCGCTTCCTTGCCCAGGTGAAAACCAAATCTTTCAACCTTACTTAATGTAATATGCTCGCTTAAGTTTTCTCAGATTTGCCCAGCTGAAATGACCACTCTTCTTCTGTACCTTCAGAATAGCCTGAATACTCACCTATCATAACTACTTAAAACATTTTAATACAGCTATTTCTGACTTTGTCTATCCAAATTAATAGAGAAACTCCTTCAAAGCAGAGGACCATGTCTTGTTTGTCTTTGTAATTCTAACACTAATCACAGGGCCTAATACAGGGTAAGTATTTAATAAGTTGGTGTTGAGTAAAGAATAAAAAAAGATTATTTTCTAGAAGTCAAATGTCATGTTACTAATAACACTACTGCCCAAGAAAGAATTTTGACCGAGGAAGAATTCTGCAAGTAATAATCCTAATCTGTGTTAACCTAACATTTCCAAATAACAAATAAGATACTATTTAAGACAAAATATGCTAGTACATGCTACTCTGAACTTAAATTGTGTTGATTTTTTCCTTCTTTTTTATTAAGAGCTTTATTGAGATGTAGCTCACATATCATACAATTCACTCATTTAAAGCATGTAATTCGGTGGTTTTAGTATATTCAGTTGTATAAACCAACCACCACCACCTAATTTCATTTTCATTACCACAAAAAGAGCCCCTTAACGATTAGCAGTCATTCTGAATTCACCCCTCTCCCCCCAGCCCCTAACAACCAGTAATATACTTTCTGTTTCTATGGATTTTCTTATTATGGACATTCTGTATAAATAAAATCAGATAATATGTGACCTTTTGTGACTGGCTTCTTTCACTCAACATAATGTTTTCAAGATTTATCTATGTTGCAGCATATGTCAGTACTCCATCCCTTTTTATGGCCAAATATAATATTCCATTGGATGGATATATCACATTTTATCCATTCACCAGTTGATAGACATTTGGGCTATTTCCACATTTTGGCTGTTATGAATAATACTTCTACAAACATACATGTGCAGATTTTCGTATGGGCACATGGTTTAAATTCTCTTGGGTACGAACCTGGAAGTAGACATGCTAGGTCATACGGTAACTCTATACATAGCATTTTGAGGAACTACTGAACTGTTTTCCAAAGCATCTAGACCACTTCTCGTACTTACCATCAATGTATGAAGGTTTGGTTCTAATTTCTCTATACCCTCAGCAACACTTGTAATTATCCTACCTTTTTATTCTAGTCATTCTAGCATGTGAACTGGCATCTCATCATGGTTTTGAATTGCATTTCCCTAATAACTAATAATGTCCTGCATCTCTTCAAGGGTGATATAAAATGAATTGTGCCCCTCCAAATTTCATATGTTAAAGCTCTCTAGCTCTTAATGTAACTGTATTTGGAGACTGGGCCTTTAGGGACATAAGTAGGTTAAATGATGTCATAAAGGTAGGGTGCCATGTGAGAAGGCAATCCTCTACAAGCCAGGAAGAGGTCTCACCAGAAACCAACCCTGATGGCACCTTGTTCTTGGACTTCCAGCCTCCAGAACTGTAAAAAAATAAACCTCTGTTGTTTAAGCCACCCAGTCTGTGGGATTTTGTTAAGGCAGCCCTAGCAGACTAATGCAATGAGTTTATTGGCCATCTCTATATCTTCTGTGGAAAACTGTCTGTTCAAATCCTTTGCCCATTTTTCAATTAGGTTATTTATCTTTTATTGTTGAATTTTAAGAGTTCTTTATACTATATTCTAGATATAAGTCCCTAATCAGACATATGATTTGCAAATATCTTCTCCCATTCCATGGGTTGTCTCCTCACTTTCTTGATAGTTTCCTTTGAAACACAAAAGTTTTAATTTTGATGAAGTCTATTCACTCTTTCTTTGGTTGCTTCTACTTTGGAGTTCATATCTAAGAAACCACTGTCTAATTCAAGGTCACGAAGATTTATGCCTATGTTTTAAGACTTCTATAGTTTTAGCTCTTGCATTTAGATCTGTGATCCATTTTTTTTTTTTTTTTCTTTTTTGGCGGTACGTGGGCCTCTCACTGTTGTGGCCTCTCCGTTGCAGAGCACAGGCTCCGGACGCGCAGGCTCCAGACGCGCAGGCTCAGCGGCCATGGCTCATGGGCCCAGCCACTCCGTGGCATGTGGGATCTTCCCGGACTGGGGCACGAACCCGTGTCCCCTGCATCGGCAGGCAGACTCTCAACCACTGCGCCACCAGGGAAGCCCTGTGATCCATTTTAACTTAATATTTGTACATGGTGTGTAGCAGGGGTCCAATTTCATTCTTTTGCATGTCAATATCCAATTGACTCAGCATCATTTGTTTTGTTTTGTAATTGTAGCTTTATTTTTTAGATTGTTGTATACTTGACATATAACATTAAATTAATTAACATTAAATTAGATGTACACCACAATGACTGAATATCTGTAAATACTGTCGGCACCGTTTGTTGAAAAGACTGTTCTTTCCCCATTGAACTGTGCTGAACCCCTGTCAAAAATCAACTGACTTTAAATGCAAGGGCTTATTTCTGGACTCAGTTCTACTCCATCAATCTACATGCTTATTTTTATAATAGACTGTCTTGATTACTGTAGCTTTGTGGTAAATTTTCAAATTGGGAAGTGTGAGTCCTCCAACTTTGTTCTTCATTTTTTAAACTGTTTTGGCTATTCTGGGTCCCTTGAGTTTCCATATGAATTTAAGGTTCAGTTTGCCAATTTCTGTATAAAAAAAAAAGGGCAAGGATTTTGATAGGGATTGCACTGAATCTGTTGATTAGTTTGAGGAATACTGTCATATGTTAAATGTTGAATTATTCCCCCCAAAAGATATGCTGAAATGCTAATCCCCAACACCTCTGAATGTGAGCATATTTAGAAACAGGGTGTTTGCAGATGTAATCAAGTTAAAATGAGGTCATATCAGATTAGGATGGGCCCTAAATCCAATGACTGGTGTCCTTATAAGGTCACGTAAAATCATCTTTTGATCATTGTCTATGTAAAAGACTCTAGAAGTTCCATGAGCTCAATTAACTTTCTTCTATGCCTCCTTAGGGTTATTTCCTTATGGATGGCTAAGGTACAAATGTTGGCCTGACGAAACTAAAATAGCGGGCTGGAGGACTGTTGATGTGGCTCTCGGTATTAAATCATCTCCCTACAACTGTCTGAACTTGACTAATCAGAGACTGACTTGGATGAATTTGAAAATAAACTATGTACCCAGAAGAAAAAAACGAAGGTCATGTGACAACAGAGGGGCACAGAGACTCACAGGGGACAAGACCATGTGAAGACAGAGGCAGAGAAATGAGTGACGCATCGACAAGCCAAGGAAAGCCAAGGACTGCCAACAACCACCAGAAGCCAGGAGAGAGGCATAGAAGAGATTCTCCCTCAGATATCCAGAAGAAAACAGTCTTGCCAACATCTTCACTTTGGACTTCTAGCCTCCAGAATTTGAAAGAATAAGTTTCTGTTGTAAAGCTGCTGTTTGTGGTAATTTGTTATGGCAACCCTAGGAAACTAATACACCATCTAAACAACATTAAATCTTCTGATCCATAAACATGAAACGTCTTTCCATTTAGGTCATCTTTAATTTCCTTCAACAATGTTATATAGTTTTTGGTATACAAATCTTGTACTTATTGGGCTAAATTTATTCTTAAGTATTTTATTCTTTGTGATGCTATTGAAAATGGAATTGTTTAGTTTCATTTTCAGATTGTTCATTGCTAGTATACAGAAATACAACTGATTTTTCTTTTTCTTTTTTTTTTTTTCTGGTACATGGGCCTCTCACTGTTGTGGCCTCTCCCCCTGCAGAGCACAGGCTCCAGACGCGCAGGCTCAGCGGCCATGGCTCACGCGCCCAGCCGCTCCGCGGCATGTGGGATCTTCCCGGACTGGGGCACGAACCCGTGTCCCCTGCACTGGCAGGCAGACTCTCAACCACTGCGCCACCAGGGAAGCCCTGATTTTTCTATATTGATCTTGTATCCTGTGACTATGCTGAATTCGTTTATTAGTTCTAACAGTTTTTTTTGTGGATTCTTTAGATTTTTCTATACACAAGATCGTGTCACCTGTAGACAGAGAGGGTTTAACTTCTTCCTTTCTCTTATTTCTTTTTCTTGCCTAATTGCCCCAGCTAGACCCTCTAGGACAATATGGAATAAAAGTGAGGAGAGCAGACATTCTTGTTTTGTTCCTGATCTTAAAGGAGAAAGCATTCAGTCTTTCCCACTGTACGCTGTTAGCTGTGGGTTTTTCATCGATGTCCTTTATCAAGCTGAAGAAGTTCCCTTCTGTTCCTAGTTTATTTAGTATTTTTATCATGAAGGATGTTGGATTTTGGCAAATGCTTTTTGTGTATCTCTTGATATTATCACGTGTATCCTTAAGATTTAAACACAATTAGAGCTAATTCTATAATGTGGTTAGCAACTTAATGTTAATTTTTCTTATTTCATATATAATCCTTCCCCTAAAGAATCTCAGAGAGTTAGTTTCTTTATGTACATGTCAGTAATAAAGCTTTGACAACTATTCAATTTAACTACCGAATTTTTTCTTTAAAATACTGTAAACATACTAGTAAACTGGATATATTTTGGCCCCTAGGGACAAATAAATAAAAGGCACAGGCCCAGTCTCCAAGAAACACGAAACCCAGAGACCAAATAAATAACCATTTTAGTAAATAGGAGACCTAAACAGATAAATAGCGTATGCATGTACCAGGGAGGGGGGAAGGAGAGAGGAAGTAAGCATAAAAGTTCAATATTTATAGGAGGCAAAGGAGTTAATCCAGAGAAGGAGGGAGACAAGGAGGAAAGGGTATTCTGCATGGAAGGAGTGGTGTGTGCAAAGGTTACAGAAGTGAGGAAACACACGCAGTGCTGTGTGGCTGATAAGCATTAGTGTGTGCACAGGTGTCTGTGGCAAGGCAGAGCTGTGTTACCATGAGATGACGCTGGAGATATGGGCCAGAGGAGTTTTACTGTTATCCCGTTCATTCAGGGTAGACTGATGCAGTCCAACAGAACACAGAACTTTTTAGCTATACTTGGACCTAATACTGATACAATGTATTCTGCCCCCTAAAGGAAAAAAAAAAGTGCACAGAACATTGAATCATAAATATATTCATATAAATATATACACATACACACACACACACACACACACACACACACACATACACTGTTCTTACTTGTTTCCCTCCACTTTACCAACATATTCTGGATTTTCATCTATTATTGAAGAGTTAGCTGTAAGAGGTTTTATTATATCACATTATTTGCTTTCTTTAAGGCTCTTTCCTCTATATACTAACTTTATTTGCCATTACTGAAAATTAAAAAATATAACCAACCTATTGCCACTTGGATACTGTACTACAATGTCATGATCTTCATCAATGCCACAAACAGTTCCAGTTGTAGTTAAAGTCTCAAACATGCCATCAGTCCATCCTCCATGACCGTGCTGCAAAGACTGTACAATTTCTAGGTCAAGATCTATATTGACCAGGTCACCAATCTGCAATCCACCAGGATTCCTGTTGCCATTCTGCTCACCTATAATTGCAGAGGGAGTTGACAAAGGAAAAGGAAAATCACAGCAACAACAGGCAACTGCACTGTTTTAAATAAGAAAAAGCCCAAGATATCTGAGTTTTAGTTACTATCTAATCTTAAAATGTTTTGAGAATATACTGTGAGTATCAAATTCTAGAATTAGAGAGCTTTAAAAAAAAGAAAGAAAAGAAAACAGACTCAAAACCAGAAATAATGTAATGATTTACAACAATGACTGAACAGGGGCAGAATCCACAGAAGACTAGGCAACCATCTATCAGAACACAAAGTTCTGAGCATTGACAATATTCACCTTTCTGCCTGGATGACTTGCTGAAGAGCCAACATAACTAACTAAAGTATATGAAAGAGAACCCTGGAATTTTTTTGCCTCTGAAGGGCTTACTGTTATTAGTTACCAAATAGTTCTTGTGATTTTTCCCTAAAGAGCATTTTCAAATATTTCAAAGCCCATTTCTGAGATTATTTGCAAAACTACTTATGGGATAAAGGATTCATGATCATAAAATACTATGCTGAGGGATCTGAAATGGGTATGCTGATTCTACACTTTCCTTGTAAAACCCAGATACAAAACAAAGTTTCTGAAAGCAAGAGAAAGAGATGATCTCCTCAAAACCGTAAGATTTTCTTCTACATTCTCCTTTTTAAAAAAATTAGGTATGCTGGAAGAGAACAGCACTTTTGGGCAATAAGGCAAATCAAATGATTTGGAAAGAGGAACAGAGCGTTCACATGAGAAAGGAAAGCATTCAGAGACTAAAGGTTTAATCAGAAGAATGTGGTAAATGTTCATCTTGCCAACAATGAAGAATCTATAAAATGAAACTAGTTTTGGTTTTCTTGTTCTTTTTTTATTTTAATGATACATGAAATTATATTTACCATATTATCTTAATCTTAGAGCTGTTCTTATATTTTCAAAGAAATTTTACAGAAATTCTAAGGAATTTATAAGCATTAAATTGTTAGGTCCTATTCTCAGTAGTATAAGAGATATAACATTGATCATATAACCCAAAATTTTTCAACAATATAAGTTTATGGTTAAAAGACAAAAGTTTCAAATATAGTATGCCATATAAATGGTATATCAATTATACCAAAAAGTCATGACAATTCTTTCAGAGTTTAAATAAATTAAAAAGAACAAATGCTTTAAAACAAAATAAAACCAAAAGAGTATGTCTTTAAAAAGCTTTAATGGTAACTAATTTTTTTAAAGCCCAATTTAAACACTTTTCCGATTCCATGAACTCTGACCCGTTATTTAGAAATTTTCTCTAGCCTGTTAACTCACCTAGCACAGGACAATGATCTCTGTAGAAAGAACCTCCTTTGGCATCCTGGACACACTTCAGGTCAGACTAAGAAAAAGAAAAGAAAGCAGAAAAATCACCCTTGAAAACTTCAACTACAGCTTAAAACCTAAAATACGCAAAAATGTTCATTTAGAACATATCCTCAGCAGAAGTGAAAAGTAGCTCTCGGTTAATAGTCACACTAAACATTGCTTTCAAAAACACCCATCAAAAACTATAAACTTGACCTTCAGATAGGTCACACTTTAAGATTTCTTTTAAACTTCAACATTAAAATGCCTGGATCTTTACCATTATCATACTTTCAAAAACACATGCTGGAAAAAAAGAACTAAAACAAAAATCTCATATTTCAAAAGTACATAACATATTCCATTTTAAAGATATTTTTACCAAAAAAGAGCTCAACTCATTTGATCTTTCTAATCAATTTTATGAGATATACAAGGCAGGTATTGTATAAAGGAAATTAGCCAAAACTAAATAGTCAGAAAGTAGAAAAGGAAAAAACCAAATCCAGTCTTTTGATTCCTTGTCCAGTTAATTTCCTATTTATATCACTTTTAGTCCTTACTTTACCATAACTTCGTTAACTCAAGTTCCTTCCCACTTAGCTTTTATAAGAAAGTATTTAAGTATTTGAATGGGGAGGCAGTTGTGGTATAATGAAAAGTACAGGAAATGTGAACTTAGAAGAGCAACCTTGAGCGTGACTGAAAATTCAGAAACAGATTACCTAAAAGTGTCTAACAGTACCATATACATGTATAAAGTGATCAGTACATACATACTATATTAAGGAAAGGAACTCCTTTATACAGACACATACACACACAAACACACCCCAACCCAACTCTCTTTTACAGCCTCCTTTGCCGCTATAGCTCACATTTAGTTCAATCCTAGCCAAGGAGACATGGGTCAAGCAGTTTTAATATGATACTTTAACCCACTGGTTCCACTTCTAGGAATCTATCTTAAGGAAATATACCCATAAATGTATAAAGGCATATGCACAAGGATGCTTACTGAAACACTGCTTGCAACAATGAAAAAAACAAAAAAAAACCCAGATACCCATCAACAGAAATCTCATTATATAAACAATGGCATAACCATATAATGGAATACTACTCAGCCATCAAAAAAGAATGGGATCAATCTATATGTATACTACTCAATAAGTACCTGAGCGCACACAGCATGTAAAGCTTCGTTTGAAGCAAGTTAATAATCAGTTGGAATTCTACAAAAATTCCCAATTTAAAAACAGGGAGAGGCATGAAGATAATAATGAAAAACTAATGACCAATGCTGTATACAACTGTAAAAATTGGCGAGTAAACTACCTGTCTAGATTCACAAGGCTCGCTTTTATGTATAAAAGGAATAGATTAAGGCAAAGGGACAGTGGGATATTTTTTCCCCTCCTAATGAGCATAAGAGTTGGAAAAAAAAATGAAATTTTAGAATTCTTTGAATGAAAAATGTATTCAAGGTGGAAAGGATATAAAAGACATTAATATTTTAGCATTAATATAATATTTAATTACACTCTATAAATTAAATAGCTGAGGTCAACATTTGAATAATGATCCATGACATGCAGAAATACAGGACAATCCATTGAATAAAAACTACCATTATGCTCCTTAAGCACTTAAGTAATTCAAAGTGCTTCTAGGTCAGTCATTTTCAATCATCAACACTACACTTTAAAAATACAGAGGAGGGCTTCCCTGGCGGCGCAGTGGTTGAGAGTCCACCTGCCGATGCAGGGGACACGGGTTCGTGCCCCAGTCCGGGAAGATCCCACATGCTGCGGAGCGGCTGGGCCCGTGAGCCATGGCCGCTGAGCCTGCGCGTCTGGAGCCTGTGCCCCGCAACGGGAGAGGCCACAACAGTGAGAGGCCCGCGTACCGCAAAAAATAATAATAATAAAAATAAATAAAAATAAAAATACAGGGCTTCCCTGGTGGCGCAGTGGTTGAGAGTCCGCCTGCCGATGCAGGGGACGCGGGTTCGTGCCAGGTCCGGGAAGATCCCACATGCCGCGGAGCGGCTGGGCCCGTGAGCCATGGCCGCTGAGCCTGCGCGTCCGGAGCCTGTGCTCCGCAATGGGAGAGACCACAACAGTGAGGGGCCTGCATACCGCAAAAAAATAAAAATAAAAATACAGAGGAAAAAACTCCTTAAAAAATAATTTTAACACCTATTGTATTAAATTCTCACTTTACAGATGTTCCCTCCAATTGCATACTCATGATTCAGATGGCTGTATTCTGACAAAAGGAGATGACAAAAGAAAAAATGGAAGAATACAATAAGGGCTATTTTTACTTCCCTTCTTTCACCCGTCCAATATTTTCAGCTTTTGTGGTTCTTACACTTACCATGCCCTCAAAGCCAACTCTGTAAAGGTTCTTAGCACCATTGTCCCAGAGAACGTAGGCCGCACTATGTGGGCTTGATGCACTCCAGTCTTGGATTTCTGTTACCTAAGGGAAATTTTTGAGGAAAAAAAAAATTTTGAAAGAGGAGAGGAGAGGTTGGTTCTTTTAATTATATTTAAATCTTTAAAAATATTTCAGCTACAATCCTGTGTAACAGGATCATGAAAAATACTTATTTACCAAATATATGTCACTTCTAACATATAGAATTATACAATTTTCCAGAATATTATAAGCTAATTTCTAAAACCACTGTAGAAATTGTAAATACAGAAGCTTAGTGATTATTACAGTGATGGATTATCAGAAAATACATAATTCATTACAAAATTTAAAATCTTCACTCTTAAAGGATTCCCTCTAACAACAGTGTATTCTTTTAAACCTATTCTTTGATACAAAATTTAAAATCTTTGACCAAATATCCTGAAAAATTCAAGGTAAACCAACTCTCTGGTCAGCTAAACGCTGATAAGCATGAGGCTCAAAGGCCAAGTTTAAAGAAAACTTGAGTGACTTGGCTCCTCCAGCAGCACCCCTCAGTTGCCCCAAAAAGCAGGCCATCTAAGCTGAAACACTGTGACTGCAGTGGAGACCCAGACACAATCTCTAGGCCCCACACACCAGCAGGCTGATTAGTAAGAGTGTTTAATACTTTAAAAAAAAATAAAATAAAATACTGGAGTTGCTATTGCTTAAGGGCCAAGAATCAACTACACAAAACTGACGCACAACAAGCACTAAACTTGGGTATTCTCAAGTGAACCAGTCTACAGCTCAGTATGGGAAGTCGCACATGCGCAACTCATTACTCTTCTCCACCCTGACACTTATAATCAACCACGCTACATAGTTACTTAGAATGCCAGGCTGATGTTAAATGTAATTTTTAAGGTATGCCCTTAAAAACAGACTATTTCAAATAAGATACATAATGACCATTTAATTTTCACCCTGTACTAAAGAAATAGTTTTGCAAGCTACGTATTTTATGGTGCTTTTGTAGAGATAAAAAGTTCTTATGCTTAAAATTTAATCAAATATTTGAGCAACATTTCAAATTGTTAGTAAATGAGTCTATCTATTCTTTTTAATTTTTTTTTTTTTTAAAGGCCGAATGGTGCAGCATGCAGGATCTTAGTTCCCCGACCAGGAATCAAACCCATACCCCCTGCACTGGGAGCGTACAGTCTTAACCACTGGGCTGCCAGAGAGTCCCTATTCTTTTTAATTTTAAAATAAATTATACATTATAAAAATATATCATATGTAAATTTTAAAGAATAAAAAACAAAATGA
This sequence comes from Delphinapterus leucas, assembly GCF_059928025.1. Taxonomy (NCBI): domain Eukaryota; kingdom Metazoa; phylum Chordata; class Mammalia; order Artiodactyla; family Monodontidae; genus Delphinapterus; species Delphinapterus leucas. The sequence goes on along the minus strand of NC_143142.1, from coordinate 38,456,564 downwards.
ACATCAGACTAAGAAAAAGAATATTACCAGTACTTTTCAATTCCCCTGCATGCCTCTCATCAATCACACCCTCCTGCCTTCCAGCAGAGGTAACTACCATCCTGAATGCAGAGTCCATCACTGCCATGCTTTGCTTTCTGATTTTCACAACCACTGTATAACCTTCCAAAGCAAGAGTTTCTAACACTCTAAAGTGAAACATGCAATTTTTAGCAAAAAAAAATCCCTTCTGATTCTAATATAGTCTGATTCTATTTCATTCATTTTTAAAAATACAATGCTAGATTAAATAACTCTGTGTTTTTATGAGAGGGACAAAAAAGCATGTGACCAACTAAAAAACAAAGACTACAAACTTTAAATCAAATTCATCCTAAATTTCAAATTACTTGGGATATAAGCAAATTCATTACTCAAGCTCTGAATCACTAAATGAAATTCCTTCATTTGTTAATATGATTTGGTTAATCAAGGAGGAAAGTGGAAGGCATAAGAAGATAACTACATTAATTTCATACTTTCAATTCTGATTAAGAAATATGTGCGGAATGGCTGCTAAAACCATTAGGTAAAAGGTTGCTGAGAAACCCTGTAAAGGATCAAACTGACAATACCTGCACTGATCAATCTTAACGTCACCAACAGTAGGATAATCAAACTTTGTATGCCTCCTGATGTGATGCAATGAAAGTACACACACAACTGATGAGGTACTCTTGACAAAAAAACCTGAACCTGAACCTGAATCTAATCATGTCTCTACACCTAACACCTAGTTTATAAGAATACAGGGCTCAGAGGAAGAAGTTCAAGAATATCATAAAGAATCAATCAGCCAAATCCAAAGAACCTTGATTTCTTCAACAAATAAATGGCATTTTTTAAAATGCTGATAATTTTTGAAGTTGGATGTTGGGTGCATGGGAATTTGTTATACTACTCTTTCTATTCTGGTGTATGTTTGAAATTCTCCATAATAAAGTTTTTTTAAAAGAAGAAAATATATCTAGCGTACCTGCATGAAATAATCAACATATATTCGAAAGCATTTGCAAAATGAAAACAGTCTTGAAATACTAACGTAGGTAGTTAAGAATACACTACACACTTCCATGATGACCTTACATCATGCTTGCCAAAGCCATGGTGCAAAGCAAAAAACCATGGTACATGTTGGCACATGGTAGGCCATAGAGTGTATCAGTATTACATCAGCCTAGGTTGGTTTATACCCCTTAATATGGCTCATACTAGCCATATTGTTGAGAACATGTAGTAATGAGAATGGGGTGGGAATCTTGAACCCTCAAGGGGAAAAAAAAGATAAGAAAAGAGGATTGGGACAGAGCAGCCAGCACTGAAGACTGGCCAGCACAGGAAGGCTTAAAAACTTTCTTCATTCACACACATGGTCAAAAAGAGTCAGACAAAAATTACATTTCATCTCAAACATGTGCTTAAATAATGTTACCCTGAAGACTTCCTATTATATTAAGTTCCCTCACTTAGAGTCACATGTGTAAGATGGTTTCATTTACTTTTCATTTTGTTCTTAAAATGTAACAAGTATTAAATCATAATAAACCAAAAATGTAATACTGATGACTCAAAGCTTCAAGAAAGCCTAATTTTCATCCCCCTAAGAAGTGCCAATATAAGAAAAATCCAGAAAGTTCCATTTATGTGGCTTCAGACTTTAGCTGCAACTGCTTTTGAAAAGCTGATGAAAAAAAATTTTTCCCAGCCCTCTGACCATAAAATTAAGCGTGAGGAAGAATGTAAAGTTAAACACAATTTTAGAATGAAAGTATTAAAATATTTACTTCTTGTGCACTCTTGCAAAAGACATTATTAGAACGTGTACACCACCAAAGGAAAGAGTAAGCTAAGTAAGATGATGTAATGGGATACAGAAAACATGGGATCCGGGTTTCCCTGGTGGCACAGTGGTTAAGAATCCACCTGCCCCAATGCAGGGGACACGGGTTTGAGCCCTGGTCCAGGAAGATCCCACATGCCGTGGAGCAACTAAGCCCGTGCACCACAACTACTGAGCCTGTGCTCTAGAGCCCACGACCCACAACTACTGAGCCTGTGTGCCACAACTACTAAGCCCGTGTGCCACAACTACTGAAGCCCATGTGCCTAGAGCCCGAGCTCCACAACAAGAGAAGCCACCACAATGAGAAGCCTGTGCACCACAACGAAGAGTAGCCCCCACCTGCCACAACTAGAGAAAGTGCGCATGCAGCAACGAAGACCCAATGCAGCCAAAAATAAATAAATTAAATAAATAAGAAATTTTTTAAATGCTTAAAAAAAAAAGAAAACATGGGATCCAGCCAGGAAAGAGGCAAGGGCATCCACCAAAGGGAGCTGCCAGGATGACTGCTGGGTACCAGGCATCAAGGGCAATCTGTCTGAACTGTAGCCATGTGATTCACAGGCCAGACATGCTGAAGGCTCTTATCACCCAGATGCCCACTGCCATTGCACCATTTTATCAACCTAAGGTCACACTGCCTGAGTGAGCCTGACCCAAATTCTCCACTGTACTTGGCTTGTTGGACTATGTAATGATGAGGTTCCCACTCTCCCCTCCACCCCCTATTCTCTGCCACCTAAATCAACTGAGGTCTCTCATCTTACCCCACAGAATATTCTGCTTTGACCCACTCCTAAAACTTTGAGGTGGACCATGGTAAGCTTAGAAGCAAAAAATGCATAGTAACTCATGTCCTCTGACCATATTCCTGTCCAGTGTCCTGCACTTGGCCCATACTTCTGCCTTGCCTGATGTCCTGACCGTGCTGATTCCTGTGTTTCCCAGGACTCACTAATGAGTTTTTGCAGGGCTTGCAATTGGGAAAGGGTAAACAGAAGGCTTTTAAAGGTATTCATAAAATTCTATTTTTTAATCTGTAGACTAGGAAAAAAAGTTTGCTTTTTAAAATTTTATTACTATTCTTTAAGCTTTAACATACATTTTATACATCCTATGTGACACAGTATTGCTATGATTACAGAAGTTGTTAACTGCACAAAGGGCCTTGCCAAGGAGGAGAATAGAGGCTGACCTCCAGCCTGAGCTCCACTTACCAACACCTTATGCACGGGGACAAGGCTGTTCCTGTGTCCACGCTCAAAGGGGTACCTTTTCTCTACCACTGGCTTGCCAAGCATGTCCCCACATCACTCCATCCATCCAGAGGTGGTGCCTTTCCCAAATTCACACTGGTCTATTTTTCTTTTTAGAAATGTGCTTCTCAAACTTTAATGTACATCTGAATGACTTAGGGCTCTTGTTAAAATGAAGATCCTGGGGCTTCCCTGGTGGCACAGTGGTTGAGAGTCCGCCTGCCGATGCAGGGGACACGGGTTCATGCCCCAGTCCGGGAAGATCCCACATGCCGCGGAGCGGCTAGGCCCATGAGCAATGGCCGCTGGACCTGCGCGTCCGGAGCCTGTGCTCCGCAACGAGAGAGGCCACAACAGTGAGAGGTCCGCGTACCTCAAAAAAAAAAAAAAAAATGAAGATCCTAATTTAGAAAGTCTAGGAGGAAAGGGACCTGTTACCTATTATACTTCTAACAAGCTTTCAGGTGACACCAATGCTGCTGGTCAACAGGCCACACTACAGTCACAGAATTCAGATTTATATTTCTGGTTGTCCATCTCCCCTAATTAGAATATAAGTTTCAGAAGAGTAGGAATTTTGCCTCTTTTGTTTATTCCCATAACGCTCATGCTTGGAACAGAATCCTTCACCTAAGTGTTCAATAAATATTTACTAAATTAAAAAAAAAAAACATTGTTTCCTTAATAAAAATCAAAGTACTTAAAACATATAGGCCAAAATATTTCTGTCCGACTTCCAAACGTTAAAATTAGACCTAATTACTTGAAATTAAATCAATATAACAATACTCTGAATTTAGAAAACATCCATTTGACAAAATGTTTAAAAATCTCAAATTCAAAAGAATCTATATAGCACCAAGTTGTACAAAAGAGGCTTTCGAGTTCCTAGGAAGAGTTCCTCAGATGACAGAGACTCTAAAATCATCATTCCTTAATGCTAAAAGCAATATTTTAAAGAAGGTAACAGAACTGATATTAATTGACTTCAAAATCTCAAACGTGAAATGCTGTTCATTTCAGTACATCTAGCAAAACACAGAGAATACACATTTAACATGTGACTGACTGAATCAACGAATGCATCATCAGCAAAAGCAACAGGAAATCCAAATAAGTAAAACCAACAACCCATTCACCCTAATACCTCTGGCTACCCCAGCCCGTTAAAGAGGCTGTACAAAATTCCCTTCAGAATAACTGCTATAACTGACCCCTAGACAGCTCTACACGCCTCCTGAGAAGGGTAAAGAGTTAAGTGGACTGAATAACAAAGTAGCTGCCTATTACCCCTCAGAAACAGACCTTTGGGGGAATGGAATATAAAACAAGTACATTCAAATGAAGTTTTAATAACAAGAAAATCAAGAGCATGAGATACTGCTTAGGGAGGACTAGCCCAAACAGGATGTTCAGAAAGGCATTCTGGGCAACAAAACGGCCACATGAAGCCTAAAAGTGGAAAGGTAAAATCTACCCTACAACCTTCTCACGGAACGCCAATATGTACAACAGAGCAGGAACAATCTTTTTTCTTCCGGGGGAAAAAAAATGAAAACTTAAGAAACTGTTATTGGCATTAAAAAAATGGGCCAAGAGATTCAACTACAGTAGTTATAAAATCTACTGAATATACAATATTCTAGAATAACATGATGAATCAAAAACAATTTTTACCTTTCCCCTACGTCCATTTCCTCCATCCTGATCTTCCCACTGCCAGTCCACTCCTCGTACCACTCTGGCACCTGCAAAGATCCCTCTGGCTGTAATCTTCTTAGATTTTCTACGAGACTCTAACAGAACCCTAAAAAAAGTATTTACTTTCAAATTTATATAAAAATAGGTAACAGCAGTTTATTTTTTACAATAAGATTATAAAAAAGGTTATTCTGAAAATATAAAAGATTTTTCTTTGTTCTGGTTAATACCATAACAGCACGGTACAGGAACACGTTCCACGTTACACAGGTTATGATGATGAAGACATTAGTAGTTGGAATAATAATAATAACTGCTAATATTTACTTAGCTTTTCCTATACATAAAAGCACTTACAGAGGTATAAAGTCTGTTACAGTCCCTAAGATGAAGGTATTGTTATTCATTTTACCAATGAGGAAACTAAGTCCCAAAGAGGTAAGTAATTTGCCCAAGGTCACAAAAGTTAAATTGGAATGGAATCAACACATGAATCCAGTCTAACCACTTCAGGGTATCACCACACTCTTCAATACTTTAGAGATGGCAAATTCAAAACCCTACAACTGTCAGGCAAGTACTACAAATGAGGGCCTAAGAAAGACAGCACCACAGCAATGACAAATGGCAAATGGCACTTGACCTCAGGCTGGGGAAAACAATAGGGAGTGGTAGGGACTTTGGTGAACTCCAGAGTATTTATTTGTCTAAAGGGTACAGGTGTTCCTGTGCTTCAGCCAACTGCTGCCAGGAAAAAATGCAGAACCTGTGTCGACAGTCTTTGGAGCGTGGGGGAACAGAACAGGGTTAGAATTCATAAACCTGATTTTTCTGTGAAATCATCCGATTTTAAAAGGTTAGCAATTGTTCAAAAATTTAGATCACTGTGTAAGTCAAGTAAAATACACCTGTGGCCTGGATTTGACCTACACTAAACTGTCTCTAAAGCAGTGTATACCTACAAGAGACTACAGACCTTGAAAAAGAGTCTATACTCAACTATCTAGACAAGCATGGTTTTCCAAGGCCTTCTATCCCTTATTCTTCTACATCCTTCTCATTCCTAAAAATCAAAAAGATTTGGGGTTTTTTCTTCTGCTCTGCTTTTATCTCATTATTCTATTCATTTTCAGAATATCTTTACTACACCCTAACTTTAAAAATTGTAAGCAAAAGACAAAAATAAATAATCTGTTGAAAGTTACTCACTTAATAAATGGCAGGACCAGGATCTGAACCAGGACAGTGTGACACAAAAATCCATTTTCCTATTACTCCTGCTGCCTCCTTGTCACTGACTTGATTCTTGCTCCTATGCATTAGTCATAGCTACATGAGAATACTCAATCACCTGAAACTCTGCACCCATTCACAATTAACACCCTTCTCTCTTTGCTCCTAAGACACTTAATATACATCACTATATACAGTCTGAAACATCACATGATAATCACTGTTGATCAAATAATACCTTAATTCGTAAACTCCTTAAGAATAACGTCTTATTAATCTTCAAATTTACACAAGTATAGTCTTAATGCTCTGTAGTCTTAATAAATGTCTCTTGATTCAATAAATGGGCTCTAGTGTTCACAAGATAGAATGCATACAGAGAAAACAATCAGCCTCCCTTGGGCCACCCTTTCATTTCCAAACACTGAGCAGTGCCAAGTCTCTACACTAGAGAAAGAACAGCTCAGATTATCCTGGAAAAATACATGTATCTCTATCTTCACAGAGCTCTTTTCTCGCTATGTGGTAGGCCTGGTCCACATCTAGCCTGGTAATTGCTACTTCTTGACTAAACCAGCTGTCAGAAGCTATTTCCTGATCCTATTTTTAACACTGAATGGTATAAAAAATTCAATAGAAACAAGGAATTGCAATTGAAAAAAAAATGGATTGCCATACCGCTCACTTCCTGGTGTAGTAATTCTATAAAAGCGATGCCTTAAATGATGTTTATCTCCATGATAACAAACTGTGCACAAATCATAATTTGTACACTCCGCACATTTCCATCGAATGCCAATGATTGGTTGCTGGCGGCAGGTATCACACATGGTTCCATCATGCTTGATGCCTATTAAAACAAGGATACATGCTTACATTAATTACAAGTATTATTTATTTGAATATTATTCCCTAAGGGAAAAAAATAAGAACACAGCATTTTACAAAATAGTTCAATAAAGCAAGAAATAATATTTCAAATGTACCATATATAGTTTCAAGATAACAGATTGCAAATATTTTAACCAGTACAAATTATAGACTAAATATTTTCTATCCCTTCTTTGTTCACTAGTAAGAACACTTCTCAGTAGCACTTTCCTTGCTCTCATCCACAAACTGAAATTTAGGTTCAATACAGAGAAAGAAAGAAAGAATTCTTTATCACCAAGTAGATGTTTCAGACTTCAAACACACAAAAATCTTTTGAGGAATGTGAACCTATTCTCCAGGTAAAAATTCCAAAAGAAAAGACAGTTTTATCCTCATGATATCAGAAACAAACTATCAATTAACTTTAGCATTTATCCCTATGTATTGACAACCTTTTCCCCATCAACAGTAAACTTTAGACAATGATCAGCAAGCAAGTTTCCCAGTTTGGGAAACAAACTTGCGTTTGTCGTGGGTTTTCTTTTTTCCTTAAAGAACAAGAAGAAATTAACACTAGAAAAAGAAAACAAGCACTTGGTAATATAATCTATACTAAAAATGTTCACATGGATAGATGAGATACATGTTAGAACTATAAAAGTACCACTATAAATTAATGAAAATAACTGACATTGTAGGGTAATAAGATTGGGGAATAATGTTCCTTTACTATTCTACTAAGATCACTTGTTCAATAAATTAAAACTAGGAGTTTTTTAAAACAATGTGTGGCCTGTGAACATCAGTGTCACTATTTCATGACACATGCTGTATGGTCATGCCCAATGTTGAACTACAAACAAGGGCTAAGTTGTCTGTACAATACTGACACTCCCCTAGATCAAGTTCTGGCTCTGTCAATAGCTATCTCTGTGTCTATGAAAAAGTCATTTTAACTGAGGTACTTACATATAAAACAACAGTATTTATTTCAAAATATTTGGTGGAGAGGGAGGGGAAGGTGCGTTTAGATGAAACAAGATTGCTCGTGTTCAAGTTGGGTAACAGGTAACATGGGGGTTCATTATACTATTCTCTATTTTGTATAAGTTTAGAGATGTTCAATATTTAAATAAAAGAAATGAGTCATTTTAGTTCTCAGAACCTCAACTTCCTTTGGAGGAGGTAATATGTTCTTTAAAGGAAAGGTATGTTCTAAGAATAAAATGAGAATGTGAAGAACACGCAAGAACTAGAATACAACAGTAGTAATACTATAGCTAAACTCTGCAAGAACTAATGCACTATTGCTACTTCCTGGTAAGAGGGAAAATCCTACATAATTCATTTTCTATATCCCGGTTTAAAATCCCTATGAGTAAGGAAACCAGATTCTAAATAAAGTGCCCTAGCTGAGATGGTTAAGAAAAATGGGAGGGAGGGAAGGAGGAAGAATGGACACTGAAAGGAAGCTGGGATGTCTAGTAAACTACAAAAGAGCATGACACCAACACCAAATATGTTTTATGTGCAATCCTTCTGCAGTCTCCTACCACACAAATGCCTGGCTGTAGAGACAGAGAAGACAGCAGACATCAGTACCTACTGATTCATTCAGTAACTATTTCTTTACTGCTACTGTGGGCAGGCCCTCTGCTGCTTTCAAATATCACTCTTGCTATATGGTAGGAAGAACAGAAAGGAAGAAAATAAAAGGGGCTAGAGAAACAAAGTCAAGTAGTAAGAAGCTTACACAGTAGTCCAGGTAAGATAATGGTAGTTTAAGCCAGGGTGATGATAGTGGAAGTGGAGAGAAAAAGAGTCAAGAGAGATTTAGGTCTTGGTGGCTATGGGTTAGAAAATAAAAGATGTAGAAGGTAACAAAAAAACAAAAAAAGTATAAATAAGATCATTAAAGAGAATACAAATAGATAAGTATTAGAGATATTTAGGAACAAACAGCACAATAAACTGAAACCTAGAACTGCTCCCTTAAAAAACAGAAAGGGAGCCACCAACAAAACCATAAATAAGCACATGCTTATCAAATAATACAAGCTCAGGGCTCCACTGAGAAACTCATTCAAAAAACTAAATCAAAAAAAAAAAAAAAAAGAATCAGGAAACGTTTTTTAGAAATGGTGGATGAGTAGACCTTTCAAAAGAAGAAAGAAACCTCAGAAGAGCACAGAGTATATTCAATGAACCAGGAGCAGCTTTATTTGTTTGGCAGGATTATGAAATATAGTCAGAGACTTAGAGATAAACTTTATAGAGTCATGCTGGGAGATAATACGATAAAACATAATCTCTGATCTGTATATTTAAATTGTTGCATTAAATGGGGAAAACAAAGGTATGCGATTTCAGAAACTACTCACATAACTTACTGGCTAGGTAATGTTCAGAATTGAGCTTTTTAAACTACTCTGGGACCAATATTCTCATCTATAAATTGAGAAAATACTTCCTTTCATAGATGTTATGGACTGGGAGAGGTTCCCCCCACAATCCCTAACCTCCAATGTGATGATATTTGGAGGTAAGGCCTTTGGGAGGTAATTAGGTTTAGATGAGGCAATGAGGGTGGGACTCCCATGATGGGATTAGTGTCTTTCTAAGGAGAGGAAGAGAGACCAAAGTGTCTCTCTCTCTCTCTTTTTCTGTCATGTGAAAACAAAGCAAGAAGGCAGCTATCTGCAAGCCAAGGAGAGAGCCCTCAATAGGGAACCAAAGTGGCCACCCCCCTGAACTTGGACTACCCAGCCTCTAGAACTGTGAGAAATAAATTCCTATTGTTTAAATCACCCAGTCTGTGGTAGATTGTTATGGCATCCCAAGCAGACTAAGACAATATGGAAAGGGACACTGTGAACCTAAAGTGATATAATAGAGGTAAACATACTCTGAAAGGCGTTACAATAAAAGGTAAGTATAAAGAATTATACTGCAATTAATTTAATCTTAATATTGATATATTAAAAGTACTAGTCATCTATTTAAATAATTTAATGATCAAAGTCATCACATACCCCAGGCAAATTCAGCAATACTTATACAAAAATTAAAGAGCTCAATAAATATCTCAATTTCCCAGAGACTGCATACAGAAAATATTCAATTATTCATGTGTGGATTACCCCCATTTTATTTCAGCAAATTACCTGCCCTCTCCATTTGCTAATTACTCTTTTATCTCAGGTTTTCCCCCAAAGTTTGTGGCTTCCCTGCAGCTGTACCTGTCCTCTCTGTTCCTTTAATTGTTTTCACTCCAGAACAGCAACAGAGGACACAACTGCCATGTGAGACAGTCCTACACAAGAGCAGTTCATCCACCACTTCTCATTCTAGCCTATGGCTAATTCTGACTGCATCAATCATGAAAATTATCATCAGCCATAGGCCCAAAAGAAATTATACTCTAGTCTAACAGACTGTAAACTAAAATTAAAAACCAAATTAAAAAAAAAAAAACCAAATTTATAGCTGCACAACTCAGAGCTACCAGCGTTCACAAGTACTGCATGCTTCAGTCTTTCACAATATAAATCAAAAGGCCAAATCTATTCTTCCTTTTGGGGTGTATAAATGAATACACAGAAAAGGATTTGTTTGGTGTTTTTCAATCACAGAAGGATTTTTTTTTTAAGTACCAAATAATCCATAACCTGGCTAATCATCCCATGGGTTGCTAAGAATTTGCTATATTTTGCTTTAAATCAATATATAACCATTCCTTATAATGTTCACTTTGAAAACATAATTTTGTAATTATTCCTGATATTATCTCCCAACACAAATAGCAAAAGTCTACAAAGTTAAGAAAGAAATTATCCTAGCTCACATAAAGATATTTTTAAGGTAAATTCTAAAACCTATCAACAGACAAAGATTTTGAAGAACTGTCATAATTGTCTGATGCAAGCCTAAAAATGAATTTTAAATTTTCATAAAATTGCACTTTTTAATAAGAAATGGCAAGAATCACAATATGAGGTTTTTTAAAATTCATCAATTTAAATACTGAAATACAGGTACACCCCTGCTTTATTTATGCATTTTACATCAGGCACATTCCTGGAAAACTGAGTGTGTACTTAAAATGGAGGAAAGACGTGGCAGATTGTATTTTCCAAAGAAAGCCTCACCGATCTATATCCACCCCAAGTGCTCTTCTGACAAGAGGACAATGAATGACAAGTGGCCATCAAGAGGCGGGTCTGTTTTCCTCCCCACTGATCCTGGGGGGACATCTGCAACTGCCTTGGTTAATAGAAGGTGGCAGAAGTGACACCATATGACTTCTGTGCTACCTGTCTGTCCATGTCTCTCTCTCCCCCTCAGGATTCATGCCCCCACATGCCTTGGCAGTTCTTTCATACTAAGTCTGGCTACCCTGAAGCTGCCACAGAGAGGAGACCACTTGGCGAGGCCATAAAGATGTATAAAGAGATGCCCGAGGAAGCCTGGCTGTGCAGCCCCCTCCACTGTTTGACTCTCCTAGCTGGGGCCCTAGATACTGTGGAGCAGAGGCAAGCCATTCCCCACTGAGCCTCTCCAAATCCCTGAGGGGTAGAAGCCCTGAGCATATAAACTGTTTCACACCACTAAGTTTGGGGGTATTTGTTGTGTAACCATTGCAACTAGAACAAAGCAAGTTAAAAATAAGTTACAATCTTTATTAAATTACAGTTTCCTGCAGTACAGCATAGCAAAAATGTGGATAAATTAAAGAGCTAAATATGAAAAAAAGAAAACCATAAAAGTGCTAGAAAAAATAGTTGAACAGCATCTTTTACAATTCTGAGTAAAGTCTCTCTAAGCATGACACAAAACCTAGAAGTCACACACACATATAGGAAGTGTATAAATAGAGAAAACCTGGAAACTCCTCCAAACTGCTGACAGTGGTTGAGGATACACAGATGAGGAAGGAGAAGGCACCTTCACTTTTTTTCTGTATACACTTTTCAGTTGTTTAGCTTTATTACATACAATTTTCAATTGTTTAGTTTTATTATAAGTATTAATTTCATAATTTTAAAAAGAAAATACAAAACAAGAGATACCAACTTTATCCTCTTAAATTGGAACAGATTAAAAATAATATGTCAGGGCTTCCCTGGTGGCGCAGCGGTTGGGAGTCCGCCTGCCGATGCAGGGGACACGGGTTCGTGCCCCGGTCGGGGAAGATCCCACATGCCGCGGAGCGGCTGGGCCCGTGAGCCATGGCCGCTGAGCCTGCGCGTCCGGAGCCTGTGCTCCGCAACGGGAGAGGCCACAGCGGTGAGAGGCCACAGCGGTGAGAGGCCCGCGTACCACAAAAAAAAAAAAAAAAAAAATATGTCAGTGTACGTGAAGATGGTGTCAAGGGAGTCAGTCATACTGCTGAGAGGGAAACAGAAATTGATACAATCTCTATGGAAGGTACTTGCAAAATGTTTCAAATGCTTTAAAAGATTTTGACCCTGTCTTCAAATTTTTTAAAAGGTACATCTCATGATACTAAATTGTTTGCAGTAAATAAAAATTTAACGTAACATATTGAAAAGATGGGGATGCGGCTATTTATGTGTAAACTAAGGTAATCCATAGAAATTCTATGCAGTTATTAAACCATGTTGTAGAAGAAATGGTACTGAGATGGTAAACTATATTATTATTTTATAAAGCAGTATGCAAAGAATTACAATAGAGCACTTTGGTACATAAATTACATTATACATATAACACATGTGCCCAGAAAAACTAGAAAGATAACCCCCAAAATGTGCTTGACGGGATCGCCCTTTGGGGTTTTCCAAGTTTTCTACACTGGGTATGTATTAATTCTAGGAAGCAGCTGGGCGAGAAGGGGCATTTAATATGCAGTATAAGCATCAGAAATGCTGGTATATGTCACTTATAAATAAAAGCTAAAAATAAAAACATGAGGAACTCCCAAATATTTACAGAAACCAACTTTCAAATAGTTACTTCAGCAATATGGTACACTGCTACTCAGAAGTTTTTACGTCTTTTAACCCTTACCCTAACTTGAGCTATTCTGTGCTTATGAAAAGAAAATATATAGCTAATAAGTACACTCCTTATTGCCACGTGCCTTAAGAGTCTAATTTGTCTTACCACAGGAAAGCATCATGACCAAAAACATCCTAATTAACATTAAATAGCAGTAACAGTAAATGTCCACACAGTAGTTAAGTTTCTGAACAGGCCTAAAATAGGTCTCCTATGCCATCACAAAAAGTCAAATACACTAAACAAATGGGTATCCAATACACACTAAGAGGTATATCCTAATTTATCTGCACAGCTCTTCAAATGAGTGCTGACTGATGAAAGGCATAGGGAAAATGTATCCCAACCTCCTCACTTGACCAGAAAAGGAAAAGCCCAGTTTTCAGCTGTTCCCCTATTTACATATTTTTCATCTCTAAGTTCATTTTCTCCAAAACACAATAACATTCATGAGCTCATAATCTGAGTACAGGCTTTCTTTAAAAGCAACCATTTAAACATACAATGATAACTGGTTAAAAAAAAATAAAAACTTCTACAATTCACGGTTTTAAAGAATACTTCAGGAAAACCACTAATGCACACAAAAGCACATCCAAATCCTTTCTTGGTTCCCACAGTTCAAATGCCAACAGAGCTACTGAACAGCTGTGAAACAGACTAATACTGAGAATTGGAAAAAGTAAACAAAGCAACCCACTCCACTACCAAAATGAGCAGTACAGAATTTTTAATGAGAATGCAATTAATTGACTTTAAAAACAAAAGATGACATTTAAAGAAAACATAAAAAAGGAAAAAAGATTAAATGAACAAGGCCAACATTTTACTGGTCTCTTACTCTGGCAGCTTTTTTGTTTCCCCTTACTTCATCCACCCAATTCATTCTCAACTAAAAGCACTCCCTTCCACTCTGAACCTCCTTAGAATCTCCAAGAGTTATTCCCTAAAAATTCAATAAAATTTAATTCCCTAACTAAACCCATGAATGCTTTTTCTCCTTCCTAAAGAATACCATACCACCCTAGAGAGTTAACACTCTTTCCCTTGGCTAAGCTTTATGAAGACATCTGCCACCGTTAAATGAACCACCTGATGATAGCTTTTGACTCATTCTAATACTCAAATGACCATCTGCTCTACATTTTAATGACATCTCGCCTAAATTCAATAACTTAGAGTATTTACATAGCTTAAGTCTTTTTGCTGGCAAATTTTATGAGACCAGTAAAACACTATGGTCGAGATCAATAACCACAAGTTTCTTAAAAGAGTCAAGAAAAACAGCTCAAATTCATAAAGCACTGATTTATTTAAGTAAAATGTTAAATTTCTATAGAGAAAAAATGATTGAAAGAGAGAAGTTTCTCACTACAAGCAGTTCATTATGTGAAGCACTTAAACATGGAACAAGAATATGTGAATTATCACTTTGTATAAGAGCAAAAGAAAAAGTACACAATGTAAATGTTCATTAACAAGAGAGTGAAGATATGGATTAGGTATACAATGGAATACCTAAAATGAACGCTCAAGAGCCACACAATTCAACATGGATGAATCCTTCAACCATAATGCTGAATTTTAAAATTATTCAAGAATACAGAATGTTGCAAATAAAGTACTATGCACTGTTTACAGATATATACAACACAGCATAAATGTAAAGAAACCCATGGGAATTACTAATTTCTACACAGTGGTTACTTTAGGAGAGGAAGGGAATGAAATTGGGAAGAAGTACAGAGAGTGTTTTAAACATTAGAAATGCTTTATTTCTAGACAGGTTCACGTTTATTAATCACTTATCCACTTGGATATATTAAATACTATGTAATAAATTTTAAAACTTTTTTAAAATAAAAAATAAGCATTCCTAGTAGACTAGTATAGTGCCTAGTTAATCCTCTAATCTTTTGCCCTAATTAAAAGATTTCACCTAACCTCAAAAAATAATTTACAAGTCATTAACCAGTGTTTAAAAGCAATTACTTGCTGTGGCACAACCGTTTGCTGATGTCACTCAGTCAAACAAGAATTCCTATTTCTGATTTATGGATTCATTCGATTTTAACCCCAAATCAATGTGACAAGTTTACAGAGATTAAAGAGGGTTAACCAACTTGAGTATGCATCTTATTCTTATTCTCCCTGAACCATCAAAGTACTTATGGTTTAGAAACTGGCTGAAATGTAATTAAAATTCCTACTGAGGGTGAGGCCTTTGTGACCTGCCAGCTGGTTGGTGTACTCCACATTCCTTACTCTTGAGAAACAGTAAATTAGTGAAAATAGTATTGTTATTATTAATAATACTAACCACTACTTAAATCAGTACCAAGCTAGGTGCTTCACATATATTTTATTAACTTTCCCAGCAATACTAAAAGGTAGGCATTATTATCCTCATTTATAGATGAAGAAATTGACGATACGAAGGCACACGTTAGTAAGTGGTGGGCTCAAATTCAAACCCATGTGAGGAGGCTGATTACAAAGCTTGGCCTCTTATGCTTTTACCCTACGAGGGTTTTTCCCTCTACTTAGCTCTGATTTTATTTGAAGAATAATTACATATCTAGGGCATCATGTTCCCCATTCAACCTCTGCACTAAAAATATAAGTTATTAAATCCTATTCTAATATTCAAATAAATCTCAAAGAGATACATTTTTAAAATTGAAAAGATTATCTACTTCTTAGTTAATTTCAAAAGTGTTGTAGCGTGAAACACCATCTACTTCCAACCAACTTCTGTTATGAGTTAAGGAGATGTCTTTGAAAGTGCCTCACCCAAAATCTACAACTTTTTCATCATATCTTTTCTGTTGGACAAGTTATTCTCTCATCTATTTTTGCAGCCTCCGCTACTCTACTTTATTATAAGCTTGCATAATAAAATTACAATCATGCCTTACACAGTCCAAACAAAAGAAACAAGGCGTCAAATTAGGCATACAACTGGCAATTTTAGTAATATATTTGTTATTTTTAGCACTTGTTACACAAGAGTAGATAATTAATGAGGTCAAACAAAAATAAGAATTTTATCCACTTTATTTTTTTCCTAACAGATAAAAATTCATTTTTTCATTTTACAAGCAAAACACCTGTGTACCTTGACCTACTCCAACTTCATTTTACAGGTGAAGAATTAAAGTTTTAAAGAGACTAATGTTATAAGGCAGGGGGAAAAAAAAAGACTGACAAACCTAGATTTGAATCTCAACCATCAACCAATTACTTATGAAATCTTGGGCAAATTAGTTCATTTCTCATAGCCTGTTTTCTCATAAGTAAAATGAAGGCTATCAAAAAACACTTTTATGAGGTTTAAATGAGATAAAGTACATAAAAAGCTTAGCATAGTTCCTGACACATGATGGGAGCTCAGTAAATGTTAGTCCATTCCCCTAGTTAACGAGGCCACGTGAGAAAATCTAGAATGAACAAATGCCTTGACTTCCCTACTAAGCTCGTGCATTTTCCACTACTCCATGATAAGAGACTGGGAAAGAGGGGTGAGCAAGGCACCACAATGTAAAAATATTACAATCTCAAGCTTTTATGATTTATTATCACTAGCCCTGCAAAACTCCCAAAACTCAAATAATGATTTTTAACATCAAAACGTTTCTACCCCATTTCTTGATTTTTTCAGAACAAAATTATCATCAAGAAGATAAATCCATCCCAGGAGAAAGCTATATACTCTTATCATGAGTGTGCTTAGAGAATATAAACTAACCCTAACCACAGCAAGCATCTACAAAAGTAAATATGCTCCCAAAGGCAATCCAAAGCCAGAAATGAATGTCTGGACTACCTGCTGCATTCCATTATCTCCTCCATTAATTTAAACCCCACCTTATCTTAGTTGCGTCCTACAAGTTCATTTAAAAGCCCGCTGTTTAGAATTCAGAACCATTTTCCCTCAGAAACAAAGTTTTAAAGATAACTTAGGTACCAGACTATTTCACAAGAACTTATTTACATAGAGCTAATCTATGGGCAAAGATCAAAATTGTTCCTGTGTTCCTAGTTCCATCTGAGGAGGTGGTTTAATCGCTGTAATGCAAACATGATGATAAAAAAAGGCAAGCTAAACTGGTATGGGGACATATGAAAGTATATGAGTAAAGAAACAGGCTTAGGAGAATGAGGAGTGTTCTAAAAAAGCCATTTCCCTACAGATACTTAAAATGCATAAGCTCCTGCTTGGTGACAGTGCAATGGTTTTCAAAGTGAAGTACATGACCCAGGAAATACAAAAGATGATCCTCTGAAATTAAAGAGATAAGCCCACAATCTCTTATCTGTTCCAAAATCCCAAAACTCTTAAGTTTTCTGTAAATGAGCAGGAAACTCATTTAGTGGTAAATCCTGATCTGAACAAACAAGAGGCTGTGTAGTCTTTATTTACCCCCTTAGTATAACCATTCATATGCTTCCTGCAGAAATACTGGTGTATCTGATGACAGGGTGCTGCTGTGGACCTGGAAGTGGGCATTAACAAAAGTTTATAAATTCAGTCCCAAGCATTCTGAATAAAGCGTTGTGGACCTCCATTAATACTTTTATATTTACTATTTTTCTTTTTTTTTTCTTTTTTTTTCTTTTTCTTTTTGGCCACACCACACAGCTTGTGGGATCTTAGGTCCTGACCAGGGATTGAACCCAGGCCCTCAGCAGTGAAAGCTCGGAGTCTCAACCACTGGACTGCCAAGGAATTCCCTATATTTACTATTTTGCTAAAAAGCTATGAATGAAATTAGGTTATTAATTGTACATTATTCAGCTGATAGTAGCACCCTCAGTGGGTCTCCACAAAAAAAAGAAAAAAAATCACACACGGAATACAAGGTGTACTAAAGGTGAGTGGGAGTTTGACAGCCTGAGGGTCTAACACTGTTGCTCACTTCTTGCACATTAAGACGGGCTGCACCTATTTTGTGCCTAGTTAAGCAGTCTTGTGGAGCCCCTCCTAATGATACAAAACAACATGTTGATTATCTTGCAACAAAGTGCTTGAGGGTCAAAATTAAGAATAGTTCCATTTTTTTTAAATAAAATAAGTATTCCCAAATTGCACACCTTTTCTGGAATGAAAAGTGGTTGTTAACGGTGTGCTCCCTAGAAGATACATATATTTTTAAATTATACCATTTAATCTATCCCTTCCAGGTAAAGGTGATGTCTGACAATAAATAAGAAAATAAACGCAGTCCAAAAGAAACTAGAGTAAGCACCGTGAAAACTGACATTTGGAGATACTTCCATCATTATATGGTCTTTAATGCTGAAACAATGTGTATCACCAATAAACTCTAATATCTGCATCCATAAAGGAAAATCACTTTTATTTTAAATTCAGTGGATTTTGAATTTATTTATTCACAATGTAAAAGTGAAACACTGTCCAATTCGTTTGTTAGAAATGATCAGCATCAGAAAAGATGGAAAATTACTAAATTTCAATAAAAATGTTTACTGGTAAATGGGATAGAAAAATAAGATTGAGATTTGGTAAACACATTGTATTAATCAGGGTCCAGTCAGGAGACAGGAAACCACACCACTTCTAAAAATGGGGAAACAATGAAAAATAGTATTATTAAAATGTAAGAGGCGGGGACTTACATGGCGCAGTGGTTAAGAATCTGCCTGCCAAGGCAGGGGACATGGGTTTGAGCCCTGGTCTGGGAAGATCCCACATGCCCCAGAGCAAGTAAGCCCATGTGCCACAACTACTGAGCCTGTGCTCTACAGCCCGCGAGCCGCAACTACTGAAGCCCGCACGCCTAGAGCCTGTGCTCCACAACAAGAGAAGCCACTGCAATAAGAAGCAGGCACACCGCAACAAAGAGTAGCCCCCACTAGCCACAACTAGATAAAGCCCATGCGCAGCAACAAAGACCCAATGCAGCCAAAAATAAAAATAAGTAAATCAATTTTTAAAAAGAAATAAATCATGGCATATTAAAAAAAAAAAAAAAGGAAGAGGTTTAAAGGAGGGGTCTCATAGGGCTGGGATCCAGACTTTTAAAGAGCGGTTGCAACTGGCAGGTGCTAGCGTCACGGGGCGGGGGGCGCACATCAGGCTACTTCTGATGGTGTTGGAAATAAGCAAACTGGAATCAAATACTGACACTGAAATCCTGCTCAGTGAAATGATACCTGTAGGAAGAGCAAGCAAAACAAGAAAGAGTATATCCCTCCCCACCCCTAGCCCAGCCTCAGGGGCAGGAGCGCAGAGGGTGAACTGAAGGCAAGAGACAACAGCTTCATAACCAGCAAGGACACATCAGAAATGCACTTCTTCCCTTTGGATCTATCGTCTATCTTCGTGAGGTCTCCTGAGAGCTAATGCGTCCAACAAAATCAAGAATGGAAACAAACTCAATTTAGAATCAGACTTGATTTACTAACATACTAAACCAAGATTTCCAAAAACAATGAAGAAAAATCACATTGCTCTCATTAAAAAGAAAAATAATAATTTGATGAGATGAAAAGCAAAATACCAAAATACCACCCTGAGGTTAGATCCTTTCAGTCTAAGTCTTTATCCTTTTTCTACATATATTTTTCCATAAAAAGAACTTTTAGTCTTTTTTCAAACTTACATAAAAAACACAGTATTATCTCCAGTATCTCTTTGAAATCTACTTTTTCACTCACCATATATCTGATAAATATAGGCTAATTCTTTCATTTTAACTGATAATATTTTATTGTATGGGACTCATGCAACATAATATACTCTACATATAAATTTTCTGTCACTTCAAATTACTGCTTTTATGAACAAGACTGCAGTGAATTTCTTTATACATATCTCTTTATGGATGTGTGCTTGAGAATCTCGTGACATAACATTTAGAAGTAAATTTTCTCAGTTGCAGGATACATGAATTTTTTTTTTTAATTTACAAGATGTTGCCAAACTGCTTCTCAAAGTAGTTGTACTAATTTACAATCCCACCAGTAACTTGAGAGTTCTGATTTCCCCATATTCTTTATCAATGCATACTATTTTTAGACTTTTAATCAATCTAAATGGGGTGAAGTCTCTTTTTTTAATTTGTATTTCCCAGGTTAGCTGTAATTTAGCTGTATGAATAGATATTAGCTCTTTACTATTAACATTAAATCAAATTTTCAAAGGTAGAGGGAAATTTATATTTAAATTGATATAATCCATTTATTTCACTGCTAAACGAAAAAGCTAGCTAGCTGGCTTCTAACTTCTAAATGAAAATTTTCTCCCACACCAGGTAATGTAAGTATCTATGTTGCCCCTGAGCACACACATACAAGCATAAATATTAATAAGCCAATTTTTCTCATAAAACAAAAGAAGCTTTATGAACAAGGTGAGTTTCAGTAAGATCTGATAGGTTAGAGATATGACCATGTCACATCTTCTGCCAAGAGCAGAGCTTGGCTTCAAGAGTGCAGGATGACTGGGACTTTGGGCCACTGTTTGGAACAAAGAAAACATAAAAGATGAAGAACCCCAATAAAGTAAAAAAACAATACCATATAGTAAAGGCTAACCAGCTGAGCTGGAGAATCTGACAGCCTCATGTGCAGCTCAATTACTTGCTTTGAGAGCAATTACTTTGCAAAAACTCTTTCACAGGACTGATATGTTTTCTTAAAGGAGGCTAAAGATAATTACATGTAATAAACTACCTGTCATGTTGGATACACACAGAAAAACCATTCATCTCCAACAATGTTACATTAAGTTAATCAAATAACCATATCACAGACTAGAATTATTTAAATTTCCTAATCAATTTTCCCTCAGGAAAAGTAATACAAATGGTGATCATTTCTGAACTACTATACTATAAACGGAAGAGAGAATGATGAGGAAAAGCAAGGAACTGGGTTTTCATCCCTACATCTGCCATTCACCAGCTTTATGACTGGACAAGTCTCTTCATCTCTCCAAGCCTTCCCTTTTATCTGTGTTAGGCTAATATCTATCTAACCGCAGATCAAATGAGTCCAAAGTTCTTTGAAAAGAGCATTTTATTCAGAAAATATTCATCCAGAGCTATGGCTTTGCTAGAAAACGGAGATACAAGGAACACACACACACACACACTCCTTCCTCTCAAACTAATAAACTCATGCAAAAGACAATTACAACACAGCATACCTGTGGCAGTAGACAGAAGCACAGAGTGCACTGTGGTCACACTGCCTAGCAATTAAGGAAGGTGGAAGAGAGAACCTGGTGGGCAGCTACCGGGAAATACATCCAAAAGCAATACCTAATCCAGAGAGATAAGGCTGTAAAGTTTAGAACGAGAATATATATTAAGACAGCATTATATCTGCAAACAAATACATATATTAGAAAGCTGTTTCGGGACTTCCCTGGTGGCACAGTGGTTAAGAATCCGCCTACCAATGCAGGGGACTCGGGTTTGAGCCCTGGTCCGGGAAGATCCCACATGCTGCGGAGCAACTAATCCTGTGCATCCCAACGACTGAGCCTGCGCTCTAGGGCCCGCAAGCCTGGGTGCCACAACTACTGAAGCCCACGCACCTAGAGCCTGTGCTCTGCAACAAGAGAAGCCACCGCAATAAGCCCGCGCACCGCAACGAAGAGTAGCCCCCTCTCGCGGAAACTAGAGAAAACCTGCACGCAGCAACTAGGGCCCAACACAGCCAAAAATAAATAAAATAAAATAAATAAATTTTTTTAAAATAGTAGTTAAAAAAAGAAAAAGTGTAGTGGTTTTTGTTTTTTAAAAAGAAAGCTGTTTCATGTTCCTTTATTTCCTCCCCTTCTTCCTGCCCAATAATGTCAGTCTCCAAAACTGAAGACATATATTACTGACAAACAATGAAGGCTTGGAATCAGCTGAAGGGAAAAGGAAACAACAAAGAGCCTGGACATCTCAAAAGACAAGCAGTCACTTAGCATCCTGCAATTCAAAGTGTGTCCATGAGCCAGCATCATCTGCATCACCTGGGCGCTTTTAAACTACTCTTGCTGAATCCCACACCTACTGAATGAGAATGTCTATTTTTAAAGGTTCCCAGTTAATCTGCATGCTCACTGTCCGTTTGAGAAGTACTGACAGAGGGATAACTATTTCTTGAGATCTTCAAGTTGATTTCTTGAGGTCCTCAGTTGCTGCAATTTACAAGGAGTATTAAAACTAGATGGACTTTCATCACTTAAAACATTGTTTTAGCAGATGAAGATAAAAAAGAAGACATTTTACATAGTATTTAAAATAGATAGGATCTATAGGAAAATCAAGTTTTCCTTACAGGTGCCATTAGTAAAAAACCTCTCACAAAATCTCATCCTTTCCAGGTCTGGCATCCTATTCCCCAAACATTGTTCACACAAGCC
This sequence comes from Delphinapterus leucas, assembly GCF_059928025.1. Lineage (NCBI taxonomy): Eukaryota > Metazoa > Chordata > Mammalia > Artiodactyla > Monodontidae > Delphinapterus > Delphinapterus leucas. Next base: position 38,434,213 of record NC_143142.1, on the reverse strand, counting down.
CTGTTTTTTCCTAAGACTCTGTCCCCTGATAACACTCTTTTCTCCTGTAGTTCTAGAAACAGATCAGAAGAGAAAGAGGAGGCCTCAGAAAGGCAACGCTGAGGGTTATTAAGCCATTTCACTTTTTATCCAGGGTCAGCACTTCTAGACCTTCGATTGAATAATGACGTCTAAGGAGCTGGTCCACAAATGACCTAAGAAGCACTCTTTGCTAGGGGTGGAAGAAAAGTACAAAGAACTGCCCCCTAAACAGCCTGGACCAAAAATACCAGAAACTAGTTTTAAATAAACCTAATCATCTATACTCCTAACTTTTGTTATCCATACCCAGGAGAGTAGAAAGAACTTTTATAGGAAACCCACATTTATTTTCTCCACTCTTTCTCTGGTAACAATACAACACTGTAGTCAAGTGACCAAAAAACAAGCATTAAGTAAAAACACATTTCTCCCCAAATCCTATAAAATCAGTACCTAAATGATAAAAAGCTCAACTATACCTACTTGATTACAGACTTCACAAAATTAACTCCAAGCTTAATTCACCAATAACATATATATTTTCACGATCTTCTTGCTCACGACAAATTAACCAAATATATCTGGATACAAAATAGAAGTTATATCATTCAAATATATACTAAATGCTACTCTTCTCAAGGTTTTACTATCTTAGACCATAAATTCAAATTTATCATGTGTCACCTGAAAGAAAAAAAAAACGAAGCTTCTGTGCCAAAATGTTACAGACCCCACATACAACCCTCAGACCAAATCTCCAACACACAGTAAGAAATATCAGAAAGATTCAAAATGACTCAACCATTCCAGAATCCTTAATTCTCAGGAAAGTTTCACAGAATTTTATTTTAAAAGCTACCCATTTCTTAATTCCCAAACAGACTGCAATAAATTTTCTGTTCATATAATGTGGGTAACAAGTAAGGAACAAAGAATGAATAACCAAAGACAATCTCAGTTGTCCTGGTAAATATTACAAGACTTTTAAAAACTAACTATGAAATTTAAGAACACAAAAGGCATAAAAATGTAACACACACCTATGTACCACCACCCAGTTTAAGACATAAAACTTACCCAAAAAATTACTACACTCCACTTCCTTCAGTATAAAGAGAGCCACTCCCTTGAACTTGGCATTTATTATTATTTTTTGGTACACTTTTACCACATATGTACATATTCCCAAACCAATGAGTATCAACCTGCAGCAATCATACCTGGCAATGTCTGAAAAATGTTGGGTTATCATAACTGCAACCAGTGGGTAGAGGCCAGGGATGCTGGCCACAGTGCACAGGACAGCCCCCTCCAGCAAAGAATTATCTAATCAGTCCAAAACAGCAATAGTGCCAAAACTGAGAAACCCTGTCCTAAACAACAAACAGTACTGTTCTACATTTTAACATACTATACGTTTTCTTTTTAAAGAAACTTTACTTTCTTGCTTTATTTGCTTAACATTAATTTTCTCCAGAAGTGTTTTTAAAATGTTTGCTAACAGAACCAGATGAACAAGATGAATTGATACATACCAACAAATTAAATAATGTGTAAAATTATCCTGTAAACTAAGATTTTTAAACTTCTGAAAAATACCTGTTTTTACATAAGATAACGAAACTATTTACACGACAGATATACTCCATACTAGAAAACATACAGACAACATGAATATCCCTTCAGAAATTGCTGTAGTACAGGATTTGTTACACTTTACTTTTACCCTGGAAAGATATTTAAAATTCCCCATAAACCTACAATTACTGATCCCAAGATGCCTCCAAATTATTGAGCTCACTTTAGCTTGAGCTAGCAGGAATATGCCCCATACAGTGTTGTAGGAGGGTAAACTGGGAAAATGTCTTCCCAAGGCATTTAGTCAACATCTCTCAAAATATTAAATATGTGCACTCTTTGATGCAGCAATTCCACTTCCAAAGTACTCAGTACACATGCACAGGATATATGTACAAGGAGTCATTCAATGCATCACCGTAAATAAGAAAACCTGAAAGAATACAAATGCCCATCAACAAAGCACTGGTTAAATAAATTACTGCATCCAATCACTGTAATATTATGCAGCTATGAAAGAATAAGGCAGACATCTATGTGCTAACATGGAACAATCACTAATAGGTACTATTAAGTTAAGAAGCAAAAGTACAGAAAAGAATATAGTGTATTACCACTGGGCCTTAAAAGGGTTTCAGATTTACAATACGTTAATACATATGCTTGCAATGAGTATTCTGTAAGAACACACAAGAAACTGGTCCTGCACATAAATCCTCTGCAATGTTTAAAAAGCCAGCAAAGAAACACAATTTTATGAATTATCTCTTCAAAAACTGAACTGCCTTGTATTAATTTCCTTTTTATTGGTGCTAACAATAACTACGTACCTATTTCAGGATTTGTTAGGTTTTGCCAAACTCAATCATAAAGCTTTAAAAATAGCTTATTTAAGCATCCTGAAAATTATCAAATTTTAAGTTTGAAACTATTTCCTACTGAACAGAGTACCAAGGATAAATCTATGTGAAAATGAATTCGATTAAATTATTTTGAGAGCAAGCTTTCAGTTTATCATATTATATAAAAATCCTAGAGTCAATAACAAACAGTTCCCTGAAATTTGGTGAATCAAGAAGGACACTGACTCATTGCTGTGTTAATGGGTAAGTCTCTGATATAACCTTACAAATGAACTGAGACGTTAAAAGATATCAGGTGTCCCCTATACCTATCTTCCACTTGAAAAGAGTATTTAACACAAAGAAAGGGTTCAACAGCTTATGCTGTTTTTCCCTCTATTGGTATAAAGATACACAACGAAACAAAATGAAAAATCATTCCACAGGGTACTAAGTAGCAGCATTCAGCTACTGAACTCCATGTCTTTCTATGTGTTAGACGAGGAGGAAAAAAGGCTATCGCAACAAATCCGAGGTACCAACGGCCCCTCGGCAATTGTAACCGGTCAACTAAACACCATATGGCAAGGCAAGCCTCCCTTCAGACACTCGTCACTCGGTGGCTGATTAATTTCAATGGCTTATTAGACAGGCCTCTCTAGACCCCTTCCCTAGAGGAGAAAGAGGAGGGGAAGTGTCTGCGGTCTTCCCGGTGCTTTGTGCCTTCCAGGCTTGAAAGCATCCCCATGATGGTGCAGCCATCATTCCCCTTGGGGATGGGACGGAGGGAAGAGAAGAGGGGTCTTTTTTGTGAGTTTTTGTTTACCAGGTATTGAACCTAAAATTCCCTTTGACTCCTTCCCCGCTCCCTCCAGCCAGGCGCTGCACGGTAGGCGTTCCACCACGGGCTTCTCCCAGGCCTCCCGACGCCCCCGCACCCCGCCTCGCCCCTGCCCCCACGCGCGCAGGCCCCGGGCCAGGTGGCCGCCGCTTACCCGTGGGCGCGCTGTCCAGGATACGCAGGTCGTAGGCCCCGGAGCAGCGGTAGTTGGCGGCAGTGCCGTTGTCCCACACCACCACCACCTCCTCGGGACTTTCGAAGCTCCGGACCGTGCCCACATGGCCCTCGCCGCCGTCCTGCTTCCCCCACTTCCAGTCCGGGCCGCGCACGACTCGGGCCCCGACCCCTTCCACCATCACCCGGTTATTCCTGGAGTTACTCATCGGGGCCCGAGCGGTGGGCTCCGCCGCCGCCGCCGCCGCCGCCGCCGCCGCCGGGGGACCCGTGAGGGAGTTGGGCCCGGGCCGGACTCTCGGCGCCGGCGGGGGCGGCAGCGAGCCCCGGGGGACGTGAGAATAACTCACGGGGGCGGCGGCGCGGTCCCCGCCGAGCCCAAAGCCGCTCCCCAGCCGTCGCCGCCGCCGCCGCGCCCCCCGCTCGGACTGAAGGCCGGACTGCAGCAGCTCCGAGGCGGCGGCGGCGGGCGGGCAGAGAGGAGGGGGCCGTGGGCGGGGACTCCCCCGCTTCCTCCGGGCTCCCCGGCCGGGCTACAGCGACGGCCGCCAGGAGACCACGCTCTCCCCCGGCCAGGAGCGCGGGGAGCACAGGGGGCCGGGGGAGGTTAACCCCGGGGAGACGGCGCGGGCGGCGGGGAGCAAGCTTAACTGCCGGCCTATTTTCTCCCCTGGGCCCTCGCTCCGGGGTGGACGCCCGAGCGCCGGCGCCGCCTCCTCCCCCGTGGGCAGTGATGGTACCTGCCGGCGCCCGGCGAGCGCCCGGGCCCAGGGGCCCCCTTCTCTCTGCCCCCGCGCACGCCGCCGCGCTCCGCCCAGCAACAGAGTCTCCGCCGGGCGAGAGCGGCGCCACATCCGGGTACTGGCGCACCGAAGGCCGCAACAGCACGTTCTCTGAGGGATTAGGACAGGGCTCCTCAGTAACAGTACGGTGGAAGGGTTTTGGAGAGTCGCGCGACTGAAGAAGGCAGAGAAAATCGTTCCCTAAGCGCCTTGCCAAGGCCCTGTGAGGGTACGCATGCGCAAGTCTTGGAAAAGCTAAGGGGCAGACGCCCAGCCCCAGTCTGAGACGATGGAGGGGCGGTTCCCTGGAGTGGTTGCAGATCGGTTGTGCCGCGCGTCGCATTGGCTGTGAGGGAAGGGGCGGGGCAAGGAAGTGCGTCTGGCCGATTTTTAGGTGGGACTGGAGGCAGTGAGGATCCGGATGTGGTCTGGGCTGCTGAAAGCGGGTATCTGTGGTGAGGTCAGTCTTTAAACAAGTAGTAGAGTACCTGGATGTACTAAGTGTGAATTTGGGATTACATAACGTTTTAGTCTTTTTGCTTTTAATTTTTATTGGAGTATAGTTGATTTTAAATGTTGTGTTAATTTCAGGTGTACAGCAAAGTGAATCTATTATACATATACATATATCTACTCTTCTTTAGATTCTTTTCCCATATAGTCCATTACAGAGTATTGAGTAGAGCTTCCTGTACTATAACAGTTGGTCCTTATTAGTTACCTATTTTATATATAGTAGTGTGTTTATGTAGTTTTCTTTTTTAATGGGGTGGGGAACAGGACAGATTATGACACAGGTTAAGGGCAACCTGTATTTCTGTATATGTAAATAGAAAGTATTTCAGACCACAGTGGGTAATTAGTGATGTGTTTTTAAACTGAGCAGAATGTTACTGAATGATGTGTCTTGCCTTTATGTGGAGTCAGGGTGGTAAGTAGACTCCAAACAGCACAAGCTCCTGGGAGAGACTTTACAAGCATATTGCCCATTTAACAACATCTTGCCCATCCATTACATAATTCGGCCCCCAATCACAGAGTGGTTTCTGGCTGGTATTACTTAAATGACATCATGGTGTGTAGGATTTAAAATCATTTGTTCACCACCCACAAGGATGCATCGTTAGCATACTGTTGCTTTTCCTGAGAGTCAAGGGAGCAAGGAATACTCCAGCAGTATCGAATAATCAAGTGGAAAGAAAGGGGGTGTTAAAGAGTGACCAGTGGGAAAAAAAAAAGAGTAACCAGTGAATGATTATGTAGTGAAATAAATGTTCTTAATTTTTCATGTCAGTGAAACAGGAAAATACCAGTATGGAATCCCAAAGGCCAAACAGAGCTTATTTTAGAAACTAAGCAGTTCAAATATTTGTTCAAAATAAGCAGCCAAATATGTACTCTATTTCAAAGCATTTTCACCCTGGAAGTATTAAATGTGCTATTCTTTCTCTGCCAACTCTTTCTTTTCTCTCTGGGTTCTTTTCTGGTTTCCTTCTTTTCTTGTTCACCAGTTAAATTGATCACATGCATTAATAACTTGATAAAAGATTTTTAGAAAAAAATATAGCCACTGCACAAGTTATACTGTGGTTGACTTTGTAAAGTAAGCTAACTCAAGAAAAGGCCAACTGAGATGATAAGACAATAGTGCAACCTTGCATTTTACATCAAACCCAGTTTATTGATAATGGCTTTCCATATGTTTGATTGTGTTTATCTCACCCAGGAGTTTTATACTTATGAAGACATCATCTCATATTTAGACAGGCTTTTATTCTCAATACCAGAGATTTGTTATAATAACTTAGAATTTTATTTGTCCTTAAAATGGAAAAGGATCTTAAGAGGTGATCTAGCCCAATGGTTTTCTTTTCTTTTCTTCCCCCATCCCTTCCCCGCCGCTTGACAAATCCTCTGTTCTTACCCTGACCTGTAACAGGAGCTAGGCGCTGTAGATGAAGCAATTCAGGAATTCCCCAGCGGTCCAGCAATATAGCAAGGCTGGTACCTGCCTGTAGTCTTCCCTTCCTCCTGCCTTTGCAGGGGCTCTGCAGAAACTCATCAAAACCTCTGGAGTACCACTGAGCACAATTAATCAAATTAACCTAATCCACATATTTGATAAGAAGAAAATGAGGCCAGCACTGATTAATTTGTCCAGGATTTCAGAGGAAGTTAAGAAAAAAGCAAAAACTATAACCCATATAATACTGGATGAATTTATGTATATTAAGCAGTCTCTTATCCATCCATCCCCTTATTAAACACATTGTGAATTTATAACACTATCATGTTGCTAAGACTATTTCAAGGCCCTTAAATTAATTCAGTTTGCCAATGGTCTCTAAATATTTTTGATCATACATCCTTTCAGTACAAAATTTTTGAACACGTACTTCCAATATGTGTACTTGTTAATGTATAACTTATATATGTATTAGCATGTTACATGTTATATAATATACTCAAAAATAGAAATTACAAGAGGATAAGATACCAAAGAAATAGGAAAGCTTTCATACTTTCTTCCTTCACTCCAATAGATCATCTCCTGCATCCCTGGATGTTTAAATTAGTATTCTCCAAAGTAGACACACCACAATAACAAGCTCATAATTACAGGAAATAGATTGGTGGTTGCCAGAGGCAGTGATTGGAGGGTGGGTGAATAGGGTGAAGGAGGTCAAAGGTACATACTTCCAGTTATAAAATAAATAAGTCATGGGGATGTAATGTACAGCATGACGACTATAGTTAGTAATACCATATTGTATATTTGAAAGTTGCTACAAGAATAGGCCTCAAGGGCCTTCCCTGGTGGCGCAGTGGTTGAGAGTCCGCCGGCCGATGCAGGGGATACAGGATCGTGCCCCGGTCCGGGAAGATCCCACATGCCGCGGAGCGTCTGGGCCGTGAGCCATGGCCGCTGAGCCTGTGCGTCCAGAGCCTGTGCTCTGCAACGGGAGAGGCCACAACAGTGAGAGGCCCGTGTACTGGTGACAGATGTTAACTTATTTTGATGATCATTTTGCAATATATACAAATATCAAATCACTAAGTTGTATACCTGAAACTAATATAAGGTGGTATGTCACTTATACCTCAATAAAAAAAGAGTCTGGGAAATGAGAAGGGGGAAAATAATTGGTCTTATGCATAAAAAGTGTTGCACAGGACTTCCCTGGTGGTGCAGTGGTTAAGAATCCGCCCTCCAATGCAGAGGACTCGGGTTCGATCCCTGGTCAGGGAACTAGGTCCCACATGCATGCTGCAACTAAGGAGCACACATACCCCAACTAAGACTTGGTGCAACCAAGATAAGTTAAATAAATAAAAATGAAAAATACATAAGCATTTTTTTAAAAAGTGTTGCACATTGAATTATATCCTCCAAAAAGATAAGCCCTGATACCTATGAATATGACCTTATTTGAAAAAAGAGTGTTTGTAGATGTAATCAAGTTAAGATAAGGTCATACTGGAATAGAGTGGGCCCTGAATCCAATGACTGGTGTCCTTACAAGGGAAGGGAAAAGGAGATTTGGACACACAGACATGGGGACGAAGGCCATGTGGCAACAGTGCTCCTGTAAGACAAGAATGCCAAGGATTGCCAGCAACCAGGAATAAGCAAGGAAAGATTCTTCCCTACTGCCTTCAAAGAGAGGGCACAGTCCTGACAACACCTTGATTTTGGATTTCTAGGCTCCAGAACCGTGAAAAAATAAATTTCTGTTGTTTTAATCCACAAAGTTTGTGATAATTTCTTACAGCAGCACTTGGAAACTAATACAACAAGAAAGGAAGAAAATAAGCATAGCTGTTACTGTCCTCGTTTCTGTTACTGCTCACAATACCATAGTTGATATTTATAACTCCCTCTTTCCATTACACAGCCCACATTTCCTTTTCCCTCTGCCAACATGTCAACTGACTGTGGTCCCATACCCGGCAGGTGGTCCAAATCTTCATTTTTGAAGGACTTCACTCAGTTCTTAGTGGGTTGTTGTACTGTGATAATTAATTTTATGTGTCAACTAGACTGGGCCACAGGGTACCCAAACGTTTGATCAAACATTATTCTGGGGGTATCTGTGAGTGTATGTGTGTCCAGATGAGACTAACATTTGAATCAGCAGACTGAGTAAAGCAGATTTCCCTCCCTAATATGGGTGGGCCTCTTTTAAACAATTGAAGACCTAAATAGAACAAAACGTCTGAATAAGAGGGAACTTCTCCTGCCTTACTACTTGAGCTGGGACATTGGGTTTTTTTCTGGCCCTGGACTCAGCCCAAAACATCAACTCTTCTTGGGTTTTGAGTCTGTGGACTTTTCGACTGGACCTTACACCTGTCATCAGCTTTCCTAGTACTCAAGCCTTTGGACTCAGACTTCATGCATTAGCTCTCCGGCATCTCCAGCTTACCAACTGAAGATCTTTGGGCTCCCTCAGCCTCCATAATCCATGAGCCAATTCCTTATAGTAAGTCTCGTCATTATATGTAAAGATGTGTCCACTTATATATTATCACACATTAATAGTATATTTTATATATTTGTATATATTATATATATGAAGATGTGTGTGTATACATGTATACATCCTATTGGTTCTGTTTCTCTGGAGAACCCTAACTAATACATGTAGTCTACTATTAAGTTTTACTAGAACATAAATGAACTATTCCAAAATGTACCCCCAAAGAATCTCTAGAGTCCAAACACAGTCCTTTCTTAACCTTTTCGGTAGCAAGAATCCCATTTCCACTCAATAATTGGGACCCCTCCCTCAGTCAGTACAGTTAACTCTCTTCTCTGCTTGTTGGTTTAGTGGTTTGAAAAACCCAAAATGTTCAAGTGTCAGTCTTAACCTCCGATTCAGTGGAAATATTTTGGTATCCTCTGGTGGAAACACTCCTCACTTGGGAAATAAGTTCTTATAACCAGTAAAACACACAGGTGTAGAAATAGGAATCAAAACATTTTTTCCAGGGTGGTTATCTACTACTGTAAGAATGAAAAGAGCCATGTCAACCCCTTGATTCCTGAACCTGTTGATTATGACTATGGGAGCACCATCTATTGGTCACATGTTCAAAGCACATATCTCAGTTGGTGTTCCATGGTCAGGCATTTAGTTTCAACCACAACCTAGAAGAAAGCAGGAGCTATTTCTCAAAGGGAGAATACTTATTGAAAGAAGGGGGCATAATTTCGAACTAAACCCTAGAGTTTTGCACTGGGATTCTACTATCAACATCTGACAGAGGATTCATATTGTATGACAGTCTGTCACAGACATGTAACAATATGGGCCTTGCTGGATCATATGGCCCACATGACAGAGAAGCTTGCCCTGCAGTCTGGGCCTGCTTCAGAGTTTTCTCTTATTTTAGGAACTACTCAAAACTGGCTTGTACAAAGCCTTTTATTTTACAGAGGATATTCTGATATGCCCCAGACCACCGGACTCCTGGCAACTTTATCAAAGTGATAGGATCTAAATTTTCCTAGATTATCTGCCATCCATTGGTATTCATGTGTCTTACTAAGGCATCTAGAGTTCTTGACACTTCTGGCCCACCAAGTCAAATCAATATAATGTCATCACTGTAATGGACCAGCATGATGTTCTGTGGGATGGTAAGGGAATCAAGGTCTTTACAAACTAGATTATGACAGAGAGCAGTAGACTTTACATAGCCCTGAGGAAAGACATTGAAGATGTGCAGCTGCTCCTGCTAGATGAAAGCAGTATGTTTGTGATGATGCCTGTCAAATTGTACTGAGAACAAAGCACTTTGTAGATCAGCAATAGCTGGAGCTACACATTGATATGCTCCATTAGAGAGACCACATCTAAAAACAGTAGCTACAATTGGTCACCACCTGATTAAGTTTGTAATAATACACAAGAGCCATCTTCCTTTGCAGGCTAAAGAGCAACTTAAATGGCGGGGGGGGGGGGGGCGGTGATAGGAATTACTCTCCCTGCATTTTTCAAGTCTTCGATGTTGTACTAATCTCTGCAACTCCCCTAGGGGTGTAATTTACTTTTGGTTTATTGTTTGATAAGGAAGGGCAGTTACAGGACTTCCATTTGGACTTTCTTACTATTATGTTTCCCTCCACAGATGAGGGAGCCAATATGCATATTCTTCCAGTAGCCAGGTATGTCTGTTCCAGCTATGCATTCAGGAACTAGGGAACTAACCATAGTTAGTTCCCTGAAATCATTGTGCAGTGTGCTAGAGCCAAAACTGGATTAACCACGTGACCTCCGTAAGCTACCACTCTGACCAATGGATTCCAGTGGCTACTTGGGTGCCCACAAGGATTGGCATACTCGTAGCCAGTATATAGAAACTCCTAAAAGAGAAATTTCCCTTTCCCTAGTGCCCATTCACTCTGGAAAATGGCTGCTGGTTTTGAGGGGGGAGAAAAAAAAGGAAGGAGAGTTATAGGATACATTTTTGGCTGTGTCACAGGGCTTTCTCAAGAAGACCCAACCTCTTCTCTATTCAAGAACCTGTGAAATGGCGTATATCCACACACTGGATGAAAGGCCATGGCTCTTCACTGTGGTGGCTCAGGTCTATGCCTACCAGAGCTAGAATCTTTCTGATTGTATAGATCTAAAAGTATTTAAGTGAGGTGCCCATCTATTTAATTCACTGTGATTAATAGCCACCACCATGGAGCTATGTAAGTTAAAGCATTCTGACTGCCACTCTGGTCCTATTGGCCCATCTTAGTATCTGCGTTCACTTAGTCTCTGGTGGTTAAGCACTGACACCTGGCCTGTTACTGTGGCTTGAAATCAAGGAACCTATTTAAATGGTGAAATCTCCCACCATCAACCCTGACCTATAGATGACAGCCATCAGTGAGCTTTTTAAAGATGCTTTTTGGCCTCTCAACCTACTGAAAATAAGCCACCATTATCAACCAATCTGCTGCTTGAACTACACATTGTATCTGAAAACTCTGGAAAGTGCTCCCATGTTAAATTCATCCCAGTCCAATGTTAAGTTCTGCTTTTTGTTTTTTGTCAGGCACTTGGAGAATCCATTCCCTATATATTCTCAGGTCTCTGACAATATAAATTTGAAAAATCTTGCAATTTGTGGTGGGGGTGGGGATGGCGCTTATGATCTTTCTTCTCCCAAGTCAGAGGACGAACTACTTCAGATGAATTCACTACAGGGTCTTCAATAAATAGAAAGCTAGTCTCCTGAGACATGGGGAAAAGGAGTATTTTGGTTGACAAAGAAAGCTCAGAGGAATGAAATGCACACAACCACTTGGATGGATCTCAAGGACATTATCCCAAAGGATTACATACTGCATAATTCCATGTATATAACATTCTTAAAGTGACAAAGTTATAGAGAACAGATCAATAGTTCCCAGGGGTTAGAGCTGAGGGAAGGGTATGACTATTGGGGGCAACACAAGAGTTTCTTTGCGGTGATGGAACAGTTCTGATTCCTGACTGTGGTGATAGTTACTTGAATCCACACATACAATAAAATTTCATAGAACTATACACTCAAAAAAAAAAAGGAGGGTATGTAAAAACTGGCAAAATCTGAATAAAGCCTACATCTGAGTTAATAATACTGTATCAATGTCAGTTTCCTACTTTTTACAAGGTACTATGTTTATGTAAGATATCATTGGAGGAAACTGAGCAAAGGGTACACAGGAATTCTATACTATTTTTGCAACTTTTTATGAGTCTTAAACTTTTAAATTAAGAAGTAGAAAAAGAAAGAAAGAATGAATGAATGAATGAAAGGAAGGAAGGAAGGAAGGAAGAATCTAAGGGGGACATGAGGGTTCAAGTTTTCAGATTTGTCTGAATCCAAATGCCTTCATTCTAAGTCTCAGGGTCCCAATCTATGCCTACAGAAGGGGTTCTGGGTCCTCAATGATACTGCACTGATGAGTTAACCAATCCTGGTACTTCCTTGCTTTTTTGCTTCTAGACTTCTTTTATATGAAAACAAAAATGTCCTTCTTGTTTAAGTTGTTTTCAGATCCTTCTTGTTTATTTGTTTTTGTTTTGTTTTGTTTTTTTGGCCGTATGCGGGCCGCTCACTGTTGTGGCCTCTCCCATTGCGCAGGCTCCGGACGCGTAGGCTCAGCGGCCATGGCTCACGGGCCCAGCACCTCCGCGGACCGGGGCACGAACCCGTGTCCCCTGCTTCGGCAGGTGGACTGTCAACCGCTGAGCCACCAGGGAAGCCCTGTTTTGTTTTGTTTTGTTTTGTTTTGTTTTGTTCCCAGGAAGATGAGAGAGTGATCCTTCCCTCCCTGTTGGCATGTGTTCAGATGCTCAACATATAAGTTCCAGCAGCTCCTCGTGTTACCATGAACCCTCTTGAGTCCTCTCAGGCATTCCATCACAGAAAATGTTGCCAGCTGAGAGCGAGTGCGATTATAATTCCTAGTGCTAAACCATACAAACTTTCCCTTATCTACTACTTCTCTACCCCCAAGATCCACCACACTTACAACATTTCACAGGGATATTCTGATGGGAAGACGAGAGATGGGTGATGGTGATGGTTGCATAACAATCCGAACACAGTGAATGCCACTAAAGTGTGCACTTAAAAATTGTTAAAATGATAAATGTTATGCTATGTATGTTTTGACACAATAAAAAGAAAATGAAACAAGAATTACAATATGATCCAGCAATTCCACTCCTAGGTATATACCCAAAGAAATTGAATGCATTCACTCAAACAAATATTTGTATGACAATGTTCATTGCAGCATTATTCACAATAGCCGAAAGGTGGAAACAACCCAAGTGTTCATCAACAGATGAATGGATAAACAAAATGTGGTATATACATACAATGGAATATTATTTAGCCATAAAAACAAGTGAAGTTCTGATGCTAGAACATGGGTGAGCCTTGAAGACATTATAATAAGTGAGATATGCCATACAGAAAAGGATAAATATTGTATGACTCCAGTTATATAAGGTACCTATAATAGTCAAATTCACAGAGATAGCAAGTAGATTAGAAGTTACCAGAGAGGTTGGTGGAAAGGCAATGAGGAGTTATTGCTCAGTGGTTACAGGGTTTCTGCTTGGGGCAATGAAAAAGTTTTGGAAATGGAAGTGGTGATGATTGCGCAACATTGAAAATGTAATTAATGTCACTGAATATTACACTTAAAAATGGTTAGGGACTTCCCTGGTGGTGCAGTGGTTAAGAATTCACCTGCCAATACAGGGGACACGGGTTCGAGCCCTGGTCTGGGAAGATCCCACATGCCATGGAGCAACTAAACCTGTGCGCCACAACTACTGAACCTGTGCTCTAGAGCCCGCAAGCCACAACTACTGAGCCCGAGTGACACAACTACTGAAGCCCGTGTGCCTAGAGCCCATGCTCCTCAACAAGAGAAGCCATGCAATGAGAAGCCCATGCACTGCAACGGAAAGTGGCCCCCGCTCACCACAACTAGAGAAAGACTGCGTGCAGCAACGAAGACCCAACGCAGCCAAAAATAAATAAATTAATTAATTTTTTAAAAATGGTTAAAGTGACAACTTTTGTTATACGTATTTGACCACATATAATACATATAATGACAGCACATGTATTTCTACATAAATATGTATTTATTTATAGTTTTTTAAAATTTATGATGTAGTATACTAAAAACCATTGAATTGTACACTTTAAGTGCTGTAATTGTATGGTATGTGAATTATACCTCAGTAAAGCTGTTTTTAATGCTATTTATTATTTTGTTTTTGTTTGTTTGTTTTTTGGCCATGCCACATGGGTTCTTAGTTCCCTGACCAGGGATTGAATCCGTGCCCCCTGCAGTGGAAGCACGGAGTCTTAACCACTGGACCACCAGGGAAGTCCCTCAGTAAAGCTGTCTTTAAAAACAAGGCAGAGATTGACTGAATGGATAAAAAATAGTTACAAAACATGATCCAACCATACGCTGTCTAAGAGATTCACTTTAGTATCAAAGATACAGGGCTTCCCTGGTGGCGCAGTGGTTGAGAGTCCGCCTGCCTATGCAGGGAACGCGGGTTCATGCCCTGGTCCGGGAGGACCCCACATGCCGCGGAGCGGCTGGGCCCGTGAGCCATGGCCGCTAAGCCTGCGCGTCCGGAGCCTGTGCTCCGAGACGGGAGAGGCCACAACAGTGAGAGGCCCGCGTACTGCAAAAAAAAAAAAAAAAAAAAAGATACAAATAGATGGAAAATGAAAGGATGGAAAAAATATATTCCATGTGTATTAGTTCTCTATGACAAATTACCACAACCTGGGTGGCTGAAAACAGTGGAAATTTATTCTCTTGCAGTTCTGGAGACCAGAAGTCTACAATAAAGGTATCAGCCAGATTAGTTCCTTCCAGTTGCTGAGGGAAAATCCATCCCATGCCTCTCTCCTAGCTGCTGGTGGCTGCTAGTATCCTTGGTATTCCATGGCTGGTAGATACATCACTCCAATCTGTGCCTCCATCTTCACATTGCCATCTTTTCTGTGTATCTCTCAAATATCCCTTTCCTTTCTCTTGTAGGGTCATCTATCATTGGATTTAAGGCCCACCTTAAGACCAAGATGATTTCATCTCAAGACCCTTAACCCAGCTGCAGCAAAGACCTTATTTTCAACTAAGGTTACATTCACAAGTATCAGGACTTAGACATATCTTTTTACAGTTGCTATTCAACCGACTGCAACATGCAAATAGTAACCAAAAGAGAGCTGGGTAGCTAGATTAATAGCTTAAAATAAAAACTTTAAGTAAAAAAATGTTACAAAAGACAAAGAAAGACATTATACATTGATAAGAAGGTCAGTCCTTCAAGAAGATATAACAGTTATAAACATATATCCACCTAACAACAGAGCCCTAAAATATATGAAGCAAAAACTGGCAGAATTGAAGGGATAAACAGCTCTACAATAATAGTTGAAGACTCCAATACGCTATATCAGTAATCGATGAACAACCTCACAGAAGATCAATAGGAAATAGAGATTCAACACTATAAGCCAATAGACCTAACAGACATCTATAGAACACCCCACCCAACAACAGCAGAATACATATTCTTGTCAACTAAACATGGAAATTTCTCCAGGATGGACCATATGTTAAGCCACAAAACAAATCTCAATAAATTTAAAAGACTGAAATCATACAAACTATCTTATATGGCCACAATAGAATGAAACTAGAAATTAGTAACAGAAGGGAACTTGGAAATTTGCAAATATGTGGAAATTAAACAACACACTCTTTTTTTAAAAAAACATCTTTGTTGGCGTATAATTGCTTTACAGTATTGTGTTAGTTTCTGCTTTATAACAAAGTGAATCAGCTATATGCATATGTATATCCCCATATCCCCTCCCTCTTGCATCTCCCTCCCACCCTCCGTATCCCACCTCTCTAGGTGGTCGCAAAGCACCGAGCTGATCTCCCTGTGCTATGCGGCTGCTTCCCACTAGCTATCTATTTTACATTTGGTAATGTATATATGTCCATGCCACTCTCTCACTTCGTCCCAGGTTACCCTTCCCCCTCCCCGTGTCCTCAAGTCCATTCTCTACGTCTAAACAACATACTCTTAAACAATCTGTGGGTCAAAGAAGAAATCAAAAGAAAGATTAGAAAATAATTTAGGATGAATGAAAATGAAAACATATCAAAACTCATGGGAATACAGCAAAAGCAGTGCTCAGAGAGAAGTTTATAGCTGAAAATGCTTACATTAAAAAAGAAGAGAGATCCCAAATCAATAATCTAAAATTATACCCTAAGAAACTAGAAAGAGAAAAGCACGCTACACCCAAAGCTAGCAGAAGGAAGGAAATAATAAAGATTAGACCAGAGATAAATGAAATAAAGAATAGAAAAACAAAACCAGTGAAACCAAAAGTTGATTCTTCGAAAACAACAAAAGGGACAAACTTTTACCTAGACTGACTAAGAAAAACAGAGAAGATGTAAATTACTAAAATCAGATTGAAAGTGGAGACCTTACAGAAATAAAAGGGATTATTAAAAAATACCATGAACAACTATATGCTGACAAATTAGATAATCTAAATGAAATGGACAAACTCCTAGAAAAGCACATACTACCAAAACTGACTCAAGAGAAAATAGAAGAATTTGAACAGACTTATAACAAATAAAAGATTGAATCAGAAATCAAAAACCTTCCCCCGAAAAAAAGCCTAGGGCCAAAAGGCTCACCGGTGAACTCTACCAAACATTTAAAGAATTAGCACCAACGCTTCTCAAACTCCCCCGAAAAATAAAAAAAGGAAGAAGAATTTCCTAATTCATTCATGACACCAGCATTACCCTGATACCAAAGCCAGACAAAACCAACACAAAAAAGGGAAACTAGAGACCAATATCCCTTATGAATATAGGTGAAAAAAAAAACTTCAACAAAATAGTAGCAAACCTAATCCAGCAGCACAGTAAGAGTATACATCATGACCAAGTGGGATTTATCCTAGAACACAAGGGTGGGTCAACATATGAAAACTATACCACATTACCAGAATAAAGGGGAAAAAACCCACACGATCATCTCATTTGATGCAGAAAAAGCATTTGAAAATATCCAACACCTTTTCATGATGAAAACTTTCAGCAAACTAGGAGTAGAAGGGAATTTCCTCACCATGATAAAGGGGATTTATAAAAAACTCACTGCTAACATTCTACTCAATGGTCAAGGCTATACTCTTTTTTTTTTGGTGGGGGGATCCAGGGATTGATTGAACTGTCGCCACGGCAGTGAAAGCACCAAGTCCTAACCACTGGACCACCAGGGAATTCCCAAGGCTGTACTCTTTAAGTTTTTTTTTTGATGTGGACCATTTTTAAAGTCTTTATTGAATTTGTTACAATATTGCTTCTGTCTTATGTTTTGGTTTTTTGGCCGCAAGGCATGTGGGATCTTAGCTCCCAAACCAGGGATCGAACCCGCATCCCCAGCATTGGAAGGTGAGTCTTAACCACTGGACCGACTGGGAAGTCTCAAGCCTGTACTCTTATCTAAGGCTCAGGGTCCTCTTCCAAGTTCATGTAGTTATTTGGAGAATTCATTTTCTTGCAGCTTTAGAACTCATGGAGCCTTGCTTCTTAAAGTTCAGCAGAAGAAAGAATCTCTGACTTTTTCCATGTCTGACCCCTGGACCCTCCTTTAAAGGGCTCATCTGATTAGGTCAGTCCAACCAGGATAATCTCCCCTTTGATTACTCAGTCAGCTGATTACAGACCTTGATTACACGTGTAAAATCGCTTCATCTTTGCCATAAAATGTAACATAATCACAGAAATATCCCATCATATTCACACATCCCACCCACACCCAAGGGGAGGGGATTATACAAGGGTGAGTACAGGCATACGTCATTTTATTGTGCTTTGCTTCATTCCACTTTGTAGATTTTGCATTCTTACACATTGAAGGTTTGTGGCAACCCTGCTTTTTCAGGTGATGGTTAACATTTTTTTAGCAATAAAGTATTTTTCGATTAAGGTATGTACATTTTTTAGACATAATGCTATTATTACATATTTAATAGACTAAAGTATAGTGTAAACATAACTTTTATATGCACTGGGAAACCAAAAAATTTGTGTGACTTGCTCTATTATGATACTTGCTTTATTGCAGTGATCTGGAACCAAACACAGTATCTCCGAGGTAAATTTGAATATCACAGGGAGGAATCTTGAGAGAAGGACATCTTAGAATTCTGCCTACCATAGGTTATGATCTTTGATAAAGTAGGAAAAGACATTGCCTTCACCTGTGTTTGGGTATCACCCCCCCCTTTCCTATGTCCCCAGGGACCATATCCCATCAGTCATACAAGTGTGAGTGTGTATACAGGTAAGTTTGGAGGTACTCAACTGAGAACATAAGAACATATTATTCTCTTTTCCTTTTCTTTTCTTTCTTTCTTTCTCTTTTTTTTTTTAACTTAAATGAGTTGCCTTGCTTAAGAACTGATTTTATCACATTCTTGCAGTGTTTCACATTACCACTCTACACTTGCCTACTATGGGTACACTTACTTGTAAAAAAGCTATTCGGGAATTAACAGGGCAGAGTGTTTTCACAGATGTCAAGGTGGCCAAAAATCTTTCTCTTTCCAACTACATATGATCAGAAAGCTGCATCTTTACATGAAGGCTAGTTATTGAAGTTCTATTAAGATAATTTTGATCTCAACCACTTCAATTGAAACCCATATGATAGTTTCTCTTTTTCTTTCTGTCTGTCTGTCTGTCATTCTATCTTACACAAAGTATGTCTTTGGCTTTTCCCTGGGGAAGGAGGAAGAAGAAGCATCAACTCTATGTTCCTCCAGTTGGGTTAGAATCTGTAAATTAATCTGCTCCATAGGAAGGTATTCTCAAATGACTCCAGTTACCTTGGAGGAAACAGGCTAATTTATCTCCCTATTATGGATACTACTTGGCTGCCATACTCTGAATCTAATAAACACAAACTAACCTTGAGGGGAGCTTTAGAGATCACAGTGATAGATCTAAACAGTACAGATTGGGCTGTGAACCAGAAACTCATCTGCCTCCTTCACCACTTCTTAAGCTTTCAAAAAGTTCAACTTGTTTCTTGCCTAGGCTTCCACAGGGCGTCTCACATGTACATTCTTTCCAACATGACTTTTTGCCTGTTAGTTGAGCCCTTCCTTATTTTAACTCCTTTTCTCATCCTGAAGTCTCTTGCTTCAGTTCCCAGGGTATACTGCTCCTCCCAAAGAAATCAATCACTTGGAAATCAGATTGTTAGTGCTAAGGCTGGACTTCGCTAGTGTTAGGGATTGTTAAAGTTAGGGCTGCAATTAGTGCAATAAGTATTAAAACTGAGGAATTTAGGGTCATAGTGGTTTATTAATAAATAATTTGGTGACCATCTGCAATTTTTTATAACAACCCATATAGAGCTACAATATCTTTTTAACTGAATGTAACCTAAAATTTTGTGTTTCATTAAGTTTATGTCTTGTGATTTGCAGTTCTGGCATTCTCTGTCAGTATAAACCATTCTGTCCTCTGATTTCTGTTGCTGATTTGCCGTATAACTGAGGAGGTTAAGGATATACGGTGTTCCCTATTACAGGTAGAATTTTTGCTTTGTCCAAAAGTTAAAGGAAAAAAAACCAGAAACATTGCTAATTACGAGGTTTAATTCCTCCTAAAAACCCTCAGGGAGTCCACATAAAAGATTTATATTCTGAACCCACCTTTATCTTAATGTAAATACAGAGGGATAGATACAGAAACAACTATATCTATATATAACTATAAACCAAGAACTCAGATCTTTGTTTCTAAATACCATTCCTTAATAAAAGGAACCAGGGCACATCATACAAAATCTGTGAAGATATGTTCCTATTTAAAACTTGTCTTAGAATGTTTTGGCCTTTCTTACTTTTAGCTATATATCTTTTCATGTGATTTACTCCTTTACAATTAGCTTTGTATATGTGTATATATATATATATATATACATATATATAACTTTTTTAATGTTTAAAAAGTAAATGTTCATTGTGAGAATTTTAAAAAGAGAAGTATAAAGAAAAAACGCAAAAGTCTCTCAATGGGTTTCTCAGTTTTGAACATTGATTGAAACAGCTGAAATCTTTAACTTATTTAAAACATTCCTACAATAAATAATGAGCTGTTGGGCTTCCCTGGTGGAGCAGTGGTTAAGAATCCGCCTGCCAGTGCAGGGGACACGGGTTCGAGCCCTGGTCCGGGAAGATCCCACATGCTGTGGAGCAACTAAGCACGTGCGCCACAGCTACAGAGCCCATGCGCTCTGGATGTTGGTCAGGCTGTGTTTTCACATGGAGGCTTAACTGGGGAAGGATCTGTTTCCAAGCTCATTCAGGGTATTGGCAGAATTTATTCCTTGCCGTTGTAGGACTGAGGGCCCCATATTTTTGCTGGTTGTCAGCTAGAGGCTACCCATAAGTCCTAGAGGCCACCACTAGTTCTCTGCCATGTGGCCCTCTCCATGGGCAGTTCATATGGCTGTTGGCTTCTTCAAGGTGATCAGGAGAGCTTTTAGCTCCAGTCTGCTAAGCTGGGGTCACATAATATAATGTAATCCCAGGAGTGGTGACATCACATCACTTTTACCATAGTTTATCGGCTAGAAGTCACAGGTTGTACCTGCACTCAAGGAGAAAGGATTATACAAAGGCATGAGCACCAGGAGAAAGAGATCACCGGGGATTGTGCTGGGATCTGAGCTCTCATTTCCTCATATAAATTGGAAGTAATAGTTCTTGTCTTAAGGAAGATTGTGAATGTTCTTCTTATAGGAAAGAAACTTGGGCCTCTTCCATTTCCACCATCTTATTTTATAGACAAGGAATTGAGGCTCCAAAAGAGTAAATGGTTTGCCTGAGTTTGGTGGATGAGCTCAGAGTTGTTTATTCCCCGGTCAGCATGCTTTCTACACACTGTGATGCCTATGAAGCATCTTATTTTATTTGATGATATTTTTCACTTCAAACTTAAGCAAAATGAAATATACTTGTATGTATTGGTGGGCAGGGTAGAAGGCAGGTGCAGGTATTGCAAAGAATGCTGCATGTAAATTGTCAAGTATGGCAACTGCCATGTGCATTTGAGTTTCTGAGTGTGCTCAAGTACAAGAGCCAGTGAGTGAAAGAGAATTACTTATATTCAGGTGGAGGCTAATGCATACATTATTTCATTTAGTCATCTTAACAACTCTATAGAGCAGAAATTACTGCTCTACAGATTAAAAGATAAAACAGGCTCAGTGAAGATAACAATTATTCTGGGTACTGTCAACCATCAAGTTGTGTGAAGTTTGTCATAGACTATACAGCCCTTGCCTTTTTTCCTTTTGCTATCTGAGCCTTGCTACTCCTGGTAACTTTTGGTGGGAGGAGCTCATAATAACGGATTGTCAAAACTTCTAATCCTTTTAGATGTCTGTATCTCCTGGCTTTAGTCATGTTGCCATAAATAAGCCTAGGAGGACCTACTTCATAAATGGTTTCTTGTCTGTATATTAGGTAACTGAATTTCCATATGTCTATAAATTCAGAGCATTAATGAACCACAGATAGGCTTTTAAAAATGTTGAATCCCAGTTCCTATTCTTGATCTCCTCATTTATTTTTGGGAACCACTTCTCATTTAAGGCATACTTAGCTACTTAAAGGATTGAGAGATTTAAAGTCAAGTATGAATGCCTTCACTACTGAATGTTTATAGACTATTTTTTCTCTTTTGATAATCTTGGGGGCAACACAACTTCCTGGGGGATGTAGGATTTTTTTTCACTACATAGTGCATCCTCCTAACATATCTTTGACATTAACTCCCCAAATCTTCCAACTGCAGCGTACACTTCCTGGGCACCCTAAAGCTGCTAGTTTACCGGAAGGATTAACCAAGACCCTTGCGGAACCGTTCAAGGTCACTGGGGCAGGTGCCCGCCCCGGGGCCTGAACGCGCGCTGCCAGGCCCATTTCCTTCTCCGAAGTGGCACCCGCTCTCTCCCAACTCTGGGGGTTCACTCAAGCTGACTGCGACCCGGCCGAGAGAACACCATCCGCTGTCGCGGGGGTGCAAGCTTGGAAACGCGCCGCAAGAAGGTTTCTGAGTGGCAGACGGTGGGGGGCGGACCGGGGGAAGCCGGGGCGGAGCCGGCGGAGTACGGCGTGCCGGGCTACGCCTCCCGGGGCCACTGGGCCGCGCCCGTTGGCGGAAGCCCGGCTCAGTCCGGCCGGAGACGCTCTGGTCAAGGGTCCGCGGCGGCGCCGGCGCGCCCGCTTTCGCTCCGTGCCCGCTAGCTGGCCTCCAGCCGCAGCACCCGCGCGCCGCGGTCCCCGGGCCATGCAGCGCTTAGCCATGGACCTGCGGATGCTCTCCCGGGAGCTCTCGCTCTACCTGGAGCATCAAGTCCGGATCGGTTTCTTCGGTTCGGGAGTGGGCTTATCCCTGATCCTGGGCTTCAGCTTCGCTTACGCCTGCTACTACATGAGCAGCATTGCCAAGGTGAGCCGGAGGATGGCGCGGGCGCAGGGCCGCGGGCAGCTCTCCGGGAGTGACAGCAGCAGGCGAAGCCGGAGGTGCCGCTGTCTGGGGCGAGTGTCTGGGGCCGTCCGGGGCGCCCTTTCCCCGGCATCAGATGGACGCCCTCTGAGCGCGCGGGACCCTGCTGACCTCGGCGCGGCGGCACTGCCCTGTCACCATTCGCTAACCTGGTAAAGCAGCTCCGCGATGCTCTAGCACTTCTGAGGATGACTCCCATGTGTCAACTCTCTCCATTCCCTAGAAGGGTTTAATAAACCACTGTTAAGTTCGTTGTGTTTGAATTATTTGCATCAGGCTTCCAGAAGGATATGTAATCAGATGGATCTCGCGCTAGGGACGAGTTTGCGCTTGTTTCTGGTTTACAGTTGGCAGAAACTTTGTTCTGGACACTTCACTGATACTGGCTTTCCCCACAGAAGCCCCAGTTAGTGACAGGGGGTGAAAGTTTCAGCCGCTTCCTTCAGGACCACTGTCCTGTGGTGACAGAAACGTACTACCCGACGGTCTGGTGCTGGGAGAGTCGAGGACAGACACTGCTGAGACCTTTCATCACTTCCAAGCCTCCGGTGAAGTATAGGAAGTAAGTAAAGTTCCATTTTCACATGGACATGTCATTCACATGGTGCATGTCAATGCACATGTCATTTCTTCAAAATCACAATGTTTTGCATACTCCCAGTTTTTGGTTAATACAACCTCCGGTTTAGTTAAGTATATAGAAAAGCAAGGGGGAATGAAGGTGGAAGGCACGTCTGCCACAGACACACGCAGCTGCAGGAAAATATTCAGGTGTTACCTTTCACCACTGTTGGGGGGAGGTGCTCTGATGTAAATGGTTTATTTTCTAAGATGAGAGAAGTGTTTGGGGGTTACTGTTTTTCCAATTTGTCATGCATCTATCCCTGAGGACCTAGATCCTTTGATGATATGCATTGAGCTGGCGGTGGGGGTGAGAAGGATGCCAATTAATGTGGATTTTCTGTGATGGACCCCAGTAAAAGGACTTCATATTGATAAGCAAATGGGTTCTTGTGGATAATGTCCTTGAGGTGTTAAAGATATGGTCCAGAATATATCAGTAACCAGGAGATTTAAATGGTGCTTATTATTAATTTTACTGAGTCATCTAGTCCCTCTAGAGTTTCTTTTGTTGCCTGGAACTTGCACTATTCGTTTGGGAAAACTCTTCAAGTTCGTAGATACTATGCGAGAAGTACTTTGAAGTGTTTAAGAAGCAAATTTTGTAAGATGCTCCGTGAGGAGACTGCATTATTGAGTCAAACGGCTAGAGCGGTGATCAGATCAGCAGTTTACTTATTCAAGATTCTCTGTTGAATTATTTGGGTGACCTCAGTCAAATAGGGGTTAAATGCTGGGTATTTCGGAGTAATGAGGAAATGATTAAGATAAATATTTGAAGTAGTTTGAAGCCCATTTTTACATACTATCTTTTACTGATCTTGCTGGAAATACTTTATTATACTAATTCCATGACATTCATGTGATGAAAGAAAGTGACGTGTGTGTTAGTGGATGCTGGAAAGAAGTTATTTTGAGAGACCAAGTAATGGCATATATATATATATACAGAGAGAGAAAGAGAGAGAGAATTAGGAACTAATATTAAGACATGACTTGAAACACTGAAAGAGTATGTATGTCTTTTGTGTTATTTCTTTCAGTGAACTTATTAAAACTGCAGATGGAGGACAGATTTCACTGGACTGGTTTGATGATGATAACAGCAAGTGTTATATGGATGCCAGCACCAGACCTACTGTCTTATTGTTGCCTGGCCTCACTGGAACAAGCAAGGAATCGTATATCCTTCATATGATTCACCTTAGTGAAGAATTGGGATACAGGTACCAGTGAAAGATTTCTTCTGTTTTTCACTTAATTCGTTCTAAATGAAGCTTAAATATGTCTGCATGTTTGTTTCCGAAATACTTGTTATTTCTTGCATGGATTATGCAATCCCCTAAATTATTATTTTTCCCTGCTTCCTCCTTCCCCTCTTTTTTCAGGAAAATGCATAACTGAATCATTGCACAGGAAATAGTACTTAGGCACTCAGCAGATTTCGGTTGAATGAATGCATGAAATTAGAATCACTTAGGAATTGACATAGGACCCAGGGCTAAGAAGCAGTAGGCCACAGTGAAGGGATTGCTAGGAGAATAGCAATTACAAACCCCTGAGAGACTGCACAATGTCCCTCATGTCATACTCCACATTTGGGCTCTGGATCCACTAATCTTGCCTCATCGGCTCAGATCCCAAGTGTAAAAAATATTCAGAATCAGCTTGTAGGTCATCCTTATCTTTCCAAAGGTGATCTGTGCCTTTTCTGTCCACCTGAGTTTGCAGGTGCACATGGCTAGGGTCCAGTTAATGATGGCACAGCATTTTTAAGTAATCATTATTCAACTCAGTTACCAGATACTATTTAATTTTTGCAAGCAACTTAGCAACTTTAAGTTTCTGGTTCAGTTCTAAAATTTGAAAGCAGATTCATTGTGAAAGGTACTGCTTTTCTGAGCTTCAGTCTTTTTTAGCCAATGGTAATTATTGTAGTGGAACACTCTGAGTTGTGTTTAAAGCCAAGTTGTATCTTTTCTTAAACTCAAAACACTTGTTTTGTGAAAAACTGATGTTGACTTTATATTAATAAAAACATTTTGATATAAAGAAGAAAATGCCATAATAGCTAATTCAATTTTAACGAGTTAACTCGGATCTTTTACAGATAAAGTCTGTTTTTTTCATGAGGTGACAGTCTCTTGAAAGCCTTGATATGGTGTTCCAGAATTATGGTTCCTATTAAATTTGCACTATAAGCAATAGCAGGAATTTATCATTGGATATCATTGGATACAATGTTTAAGCACCATTCAGTTAGATATGAGGCTTGATTCCAATGTTTTGCTAAAACTTAGTCATGCTCAGAAAATACAGATTATAAAGCCTTTTGTACATATTTAAATTGCTGATTCTATACTTTGCCTGAACTGTCTCCCAAGACTTAGAAAGTGCTTTTAAAAACAATGTAGTTGACGGGGGAGGGGGGGAGGGAGAGGGATGGACTGGGAGTTTGGGGTTAGTAGATGCAAACTATTACATTTAGAATGGATAAACAACAAGGTCCTACTGTAGAGCACGGGGAACTATATCCAATCTCCCGGGATAAACCATAATGGCAAAGAATATTTAAAAAAAAAGAATGTATATATGTGTATAACTGAGTCACTTGCCTGTACAGCAGAAATTAGCACAACATTGTAAATCAATTATACTTCAATAAATAACAAAAACAAAAACAAAAAATAAATAAATAAATAAATAACAAAAACAAACAAACAAAACACAATGTAGCTGAAACTCAAGGACTGAATCTCATAAGCTCTAGAGTTACCGGTATGCATGACTTTTTTCCATTACTTGTAAAAGTTGCCAAATTTTATTACCATGGCTACTGTTACACTGTGCTTCAAAGCTGTAGGAAGGTTGTAGCTTCCCTAAGGGTTAAAATCTCTTCTACTGATTCAGAAATTTTATTGAGAATGTATGATAGAAGGAAGGCTCTACGCTGGGTACTGTGAGGAGATACAAAGAGCTGTGGGAAATTGTCCTTACCATAAGGAGCCTATGAGAGGGTGAGGCTGGACCAGATCACTGTCAGCTGCTTGAAGACCCAGCTTATTTGGGTTTAGGGAACTCTAACGCTGAATCACACTGGGCTTGAAGGTAGCAGAATGCATGAGTAAGCAATGACCAGTAAACTTTTCAGTGGCCTTTGGACCTATCCTCATTTGTTTTTAACTGCAAGGAATCTCTGAATCTAGGTCAGAGAGGGTTAGCTTTTGTTGTATAACAAACTCTCCCCAAACTTAGTGGCTAAAAACATTTCTGCTCACAATCTGTGGGCCAGCAATTTGGGCTGAGCTCAGCCGGGTGGTTCTTCTGGTCTTGGCCGAGATCACTCATGCATTTGTGGTCAGCAGCCTGGACAACTCTGGGTTTGGGAGCCATCAGCAGGGATGACTCTTCTCAACTCCATGTGGTCTCTCTTCCACCATCAGGCTCACCCCAAGTTCACTGGGCAGCACAGTGTTCCAAGAGTGCAAAAGTGACAGCTGCAAGGCTTCTTCAGGCCCAAGCTGAGAACTCTCACAGTGTTGCTTCTGCCATGTTGTAGTCAGGTCATGTGGGCACCCTTGAGTCAGATGGTAGGAATTTAGCCTCCACCTCTTGAGAGGAAGGGCTATGAAATGTGTTTACAATTCACCACAGACAGCTAGGTAGTTTCAAAGACCACTGATGAAAAAAATGGATCTGGAACTTTGGCACAAGGCTGTGTGGAGTCCTTAGGTTGCAAAACAGATCTAAGTCACTGATAGCCTTGCATGGGATCCAGTAGGTAACAGAGCTTGGGGAAGGCTGTGTAATATGGGGGAATGTGCATGGGCTTTAGAGCCAGGTCTGGGTTCAAATGTTGGAACTTCCACTTACTGAGTGACCCTAGGCAACTAATTTTTAACTTCCCCAATGTAGCTTCTCACTTACTACAGAGTTTAAATGAATTAGAATGTGTAAAGCATTGAGCAAAATGGGTCTTTAGAAATGTTTTGTCTTCCTTCCTAGACCTTCTGTTCCCTGAGCAAAGTAGAACATTTTTTTATAGTTTAAAGAGCAAGTATGAGCAAACCTACCTCTTGGGAAACATCTAGTTTCCTTGCAGGAATGCTTTGGTATTATGTTAATGTCTCTTATACAGTAGAGCTGCATAGGCAGCACGAGCACCCCAATATCGTGAGGGTGCACTTGCCTCAGGCCCCAGTTACTATCTTATGTGCAGTTTGAGTATGTAGGGAGGGTCATGGATTCTGTCAGTTCACCAGGGAACCATTGATGCTTTACTTGTGAGATATGATTTAGACTTTAGAGAAAACCTAACTCCTGGCATATGGACAAATGAAACATAAGGGTTTACTGTCGTTACTGTTAAGTAAATTTTTTTTCCTGTACCTAAAAACTAACAAAGACACAACACAAAACTTTTCTGTTAAGGTCCACTAATTCAAAATTAATAATGAAAGGAAACTAAGCTAAGGTTTGTTTAAGGTAATTGTGAGTAAAGGTTAAGAAGTCAAAAGTAAATGGAGTTGAGTGGGCAATACTTGGGCTGCCTTCATTGGCAGAGTACATTATGTACTTCCCTGAATAAACTTGCCCCTGAGAGGAAAAGAGAATTTGCTGAGCCACTCATTCTTCAAAATTGTATCAATCAGGTAAGTCCTTCATCTCCTGGAGGACAAGTGAAGTAAGAAAGGCCAGGAGGCCAGGAGAGCATTTAGAGAGAAGCCCTCATAGAAACCAGAGGACTGGAGAAAAAGTCATTCCCTCTAATAAGTTACACCCATATGATTGATAAAGTAGTTAGAAATCTCATCCATTTCTTCAAGATTTCTTTTTAAAAAATTCTATTCAGTAATATAGCCGAATAGATATTATTTTGTATACCAGGATAATATCCTATTTTCTTAAATCTTTTACCCATTCTCTGAATTAAGTTACAACATTTCAACTAAAGTCAGGGAGAAAAACAGTAACTCTGAAAGCATCTTAATCATCTTTTATTCTGACCTCTTTTACTGAGAGCCTTCATCTACTATTTTATTCCACCCCCAACTAATATTAAAAAAGAGTGACCCATCCAGAATTATGTACTCATAAGCTCATTGAAATCTAGGTCAGTCATTAAGTATTTTGGTATAGTAAAGTACAGTATCAGAACCTATATTCCCAAAGAGCATTTGCACAGTCTAGTGGAAGTGACAAAGAGTATTCAGTAGTAGGGAAGAAATGCATTAGAGAGGACCAGGACTGGCAACAAGTGACAGAAAACTCAAAATAACAGTGACTTAAACAAAATACAAGTTTATTTCTCTCTCACGTGAAAATCCAAGAAGGTAGATCGGGACTCTATAGTGTCAGACAACTAAGTTTCTTTTATCATGTTGCTTCATAACCTATGGCTGCTTCAGCTCCAGCTATCACATCTGCATTCCAACACCCAAGAAAGAGAAAAAAGGGAGACTAGAGAATGTAGCCTCTCCCTTTAAGGATGCTTTCCAGCAAGTATGCGTACCGGTTTTGCTTTTGTCACCTGGGCCTGCTCTTCCTTAGCTGGAAGGGAGGTTTGGAAGTAAATCTTTATTTTGGGCAGCCATGTACCCAATTGAAATTGGGGGATTCTGTTACTGAGGAAAAAAGGGGAGGGTGGATATTGGGAGATAACTGACAGTCTCTAGCACTGACTGGTCAGAGTGTTGCAAGTGCCAGGATTCTGGACTATCAGAAGCAAGCGAGACATTTTACAGAGAGAAGAAATAGGTCAGCAGGGTCAGATGCAACCGAAAGGGCAAGGAGAATGAGGGTGGATAAAGCACAATTTGAGAAGATTCATTAGAGCAGGAGGAAGGAAGCCCAACTGCTACAGCAAAGATGACCTCAGGAGACCTCAGGAGACAAGAGCAGGAGTGGGTCACACATTTTTTGTTTGTTTGTTTTGGGTTTTGTTTTTTTGCTGTACAGCTTGCAGGATTGGAACCCGGGCCTCCTAAAGTGGAAACGCAGAGAGAGTCCTTACCACTGGACCTCCAGGGAATTCCTAGGTCACACATTTGTTAAGTTTTGACAGAGAAAGGAGAGAAACAGCAGAAGAGGGCAAAGGGATCAACTGAGGAATTTGTCAAGATTGTAGGCTTATGTTTCAAGAAATTTCATTCTTGCCACATTTACAAAAAATACTTAGAAAGCACTGATTTTCTTCTGTGGTTTGATAGGATCAAGATCTCCTATCCTTCACTGCAGAGCCCACTATTGGGCTCCATAATTTATCTTTCTGAGAGACTTGAAGTGGGAGATGATTTTAAAGAGGTTAAATTTGACTACTTTTAAATGTTCCATCCCTTTCCAGTTTGGAGTTTGGGCCTACACATTTTTTATTTAGAGGAAGTAGCACCAGTGGAGACTAAGCTTTAGGTGACGTTTAGCATTTCCTGAAGCATTAGGAGTACATTGGAGGGTCATCCAAAGACTCTTCCTGAGGGAGGAAGGAAGGGGAGGTTGAACTAAGGAAAATCAGGCAGTGAAACAAAAAAGACAAGTTTGACTACTCTCCAATCTAAAAGCAGTATCTTAGATAAGATGTCATTTAAAATTAACACCAGAATGTTTTTATCTCAAAGTATTTTTATCATTTGTTGTTAAAATAATTTGATTTTTAAAGTTTTGAGAATGAGTCAGTTAACTGATTATTCATGAGACTGGGTAGATGAAATAATGCTAAATGTTAGAAAGCACTGAATGAAGAACTTAGCTTATTTCATGGCATTTCTGGAAAAAGTTATGGTGGATACCGACAAGTGATCCTATTCTCTAGGGAATAGAGCTGCTGGATGTTCCGCTATAAAATGATACCTTAATTAACAAACTTTCAGGGACAAAGCTCTTTTTATCAGAGCTGGCATGCACTCAAAGGGCACCCTATGTTCAGAGCACCCATCCTCTTTGGAAAAAGAGACTTTAATGTCACTAGTTTAGGCAGCGTAGTGAGCTAGTTAAGTGGATCACTGAGTCAGATCTGCCTGATTCAGATCCCAACTCTATT
Source organism: Delphinapterus leucas (assembly GCF_059928025.1). Classification (NCBI taxonomy): domain Eukaryota; kingdom Metazoa; phylum Chordata; class Mammalia; order Artiodactyla; family Monodontidae; genus Delphinapterus; species Delphinapterus leucas. Next base: position 38,404,155 of record NC_143142.1, on the reverse strand, counting down.
ACATACTACCTGTGTATCCAGGGATGAATTATTTAGTCACTCTGTCCCTCAATTTTCTCATCTGTACAGATAACTATACTTCATAGGGTTATACGGATTGTATGTAATGTATATGAAGAAGCTTAGCCCATGATGAACATTTTTTAAAGTATTAAGCTATGAAAGTTAAAGGAGTGAGTCAGGCCATTGTCTGGCTTAGAAAAGAGCCTTGCTCTTTTAGTCTGGTCAGATGGAAGTGAGGTACTTACTGTCTCAGCCCTACTACCAGGTGAGAAACCATCCCAGGAGGGCCCAGAGATAGCAGGGTGCTTGGCCAGGCAGCGGGTGGAACAGGGAGAAGGAGGGTAATGCCTTGCTAAGTTGGAGCGGCCGCTGGAATCTGCATCCTGGAACACATACATGTCTCTGACTCAGTTTTGGAAAATAAAGTTGCCAGCAGTGATCTGTGACACTGGAATAATTCCTATTAGTTCATATAATTAGGATGAACTATTTGTTCTTAAATAGGGTTTTCTGTAGGTTAGTTCAACTGGGTCTTAAGTTAACAGAAGGTACAGAAATACCAAAGAGACCTAGCTAGAATTCAAATAAGTAAGATAAAATATGAGAACATCAGAAAGCAACTGAGTAAATGTTAGGGAAAATGAGAGAGCTAATGGGAAAAAAAAGATTCCGGTAAAATGTTTTAAGAGATTGCTGAAAGAGAACTCTTGATGTTAATCGTATAATAAGGTTTTTAGCTTCCTCACATCAAAGATAACTTTGACTCTTTTTCCCCTTGTGGCCACTGGTTTTGAAATATTATGCCTAATAAATTGCATTTAATTAAATATTAACTTGTTGGTCTTTTTTTGTTTTAAATTCATAGGGCCACTTAGAGCCTATGATCAGCAAAAAATAATTAGAATTGCCATTTTTGTTTACTATAATTAAATTTAGCTTAGTTGAGTGCCTGCTGCATGATAGGCCCCATGCTAGGTGCTATACACAGGTTATCTTATTTAATATGTACTCAATTCCAAGATATGTATTATTATCCCCATTTTACCAACCAAAAACAGAACTACAGTGTTAGTAATTTCACCAAAATTAGACAGTGTGTGACAGGGTTAAGGTTCACCTGTACAGCCTTGCTGCAGAAAAATGTATGATTTCTGTTAAGCTATTTGAAAACTTGGTCATTTTTGAAAACTCTCCTTTACTACTTTTTTACACGCTTAGTCGTCTCAGGCTCCTAACTTGGGAACAACTAGCTCCTCAAATCCCATGATTGTTGCCTATCAGGATAATGTAGACCTGTAATATCATAGGACTCAGTTTTATGAGGAAAATTCAAGACAGGACAGGCAAATAAGTCATGTTTCCTACTCAGGGAATAGATTTTATAGGGAAAGAGTTGAAACAAGAGAATGAGAGAATGAGGTTCTTGAATTATGAATGTAACTTTCAGTGTTCTCCATTACCATGTGATAATCAGGAGTTGGCTATTAATACAGTCAGTAATGTATTCTTGTTAACTATGTGTTTGATTTCTGATGCTTCATATTCTAGAAGAAGGTACATGAATTATGTTTATCTGTCATAATGCCTTTATGACCTTAGTGAGGTTGGAAATGTTCAGGTATTATCATTTTTTAAAAAGAATGTGTATTATGCTGTTGGATGTAGTGTTATATAAATGTAAATTAGGTTAAGACAGTTGATAGTGTTATTGATACACTTTATACCTTTATTAATTTTTTTGTCTCATTGATGGAAAGTTGTTAAAATCAACTATGAAAAAAAAAATCAACTATGATTGTGTATTTTCTATGATTCCATTTAATTCTGTCCATTTTTGCTTCGTGTATTTGGAAACTCTGTTATTACTCACATATACATTGATGATTGTTAATCTTCCTATGAATGAACTCTTATGTCATTATGAAATGTCCTTCTTTATCTCTGGTTGTGATATCAATCTGATGTTACTGTAGCCACTCCAGCCTTCTTATGCTTACCGTTTATGTGATATATCTTTTTTATATGTTATCTTTCAAAATATCTGTGTTTATATTTAAAATGTATTGCTTGTAGACAGCATATAGTTGGGTCCTGAAGGTTTTATCCAGTCTGACAATTTCTGCCTTTTAATTAGAGTTTTTAGTTCAATCACATTTAATGTCATTATTGATATGGTAGATATAAAGTTTATCATTTTAGTATTTGTTTTCTGATTTTTGATTCCCTCATTCCCCTTTCCCTTTTCTCTCTCTTTTTGAGTCGATGAGTTGTGTCTTTTTATCAAATTTGCAAAAATTTTGGCCGTTATTTCTTCACATATTTTTTCTGCCCTATTCTCTCCTCTCTTTCTGGGACCAAAATTACATGTATGTTAGATTGATAATATACCCAAAATCAATGAAGTTCTACTCATTTTTTTCAATCTTTTTTTCTCTCTCATCTTGAGATTGGAACGGCAATTTGCAAATCCAGTGAACTTTTTATTTTAGATATTGTATTTTTTTAATCTAGATTTTCCATTTTTGATAGGTTTTATTCCTCTGCTATTTCCTTTTTTTAAAAAAATTCATTACAAGCTTATTTTCTTCTGTGTCCTTGAGTATAGTTATAATAGCTGCTTTAAATCCTCACCTATTAATTCTAACACCTGGACTGTCTCAGGATCAGTTACATTGATTATCTTATCTCTTGAGTATGGGTCATGTTTTTTCTGTTTCTTCATGGTCTAGTAATTTTAGATTTTGTTCTGGACAGTTTGAATGATCCATTGTAGAGACTCTGAATTCTATTATATATTTTTAAAAGAGTTTCTATATATTTTCTAATGACTGGTTTTTGTTTATCAGGCAGACAATTTGGGTAAACTCAAATTCAAACTCTGTCCCCTCTGTAGTAGACAGCAGCTGAAATCTCTGTCCAGTTTTTCATCCTTAATTGGACTGCTTAGAGGCTACATCACAGAAGGCTCGGTCAGACTTTGTGCCCATTTTTTAAATCCAGAATTTAGGACTCTGCCTCTATATCTCTCTCTTTTCTGAGATTTCCCCGTTTCTCTAACTTTTATAGTTGCATCAAACTCTGTTTTCTGGTTTTCAAGCCCATGAGATTGAACATTTCTACCTGACCTTTATCCATTACTGAGTAATACCAGCTGGTGCCTCCCCTCAGACAAAAAGCTGTGAAAAGAAACTCACCCAATGCCATTTTTTTCTTCCAAGTGTCAACTCCCATTTAGTTTCTGCCTGCTTTGGTTGTTCTCCATCGCCTTTATAATTTAGCAAGCACTTCTTTTTTATTCTATAGAAGGGTTGGCCCAGTAGGAGCTACCATGACATTTCTGGAAGCAGAACTTCCTTGTCATCTTTCCTTAACCTGTCATTCTGAACCCTATGCCTATTTTGATGCTAACCTATTTTTCCATCTTTATTTCCTATCGTTATCCTACTATGTAGTCATGTTTCAGCTAAAATGATGTATTTTCTCATCCCTCAGAAACTTTTATACATTCCTACCTTATATCTTTGCTCACATTGCTCCCTTCAGCCCATATTATATCTCACATTTTCCTTCTGCTGAAATCTTTACCATTTTCTGAGTCTCAGCATGAGATCTATCTGCCTTTTTCATGAACCTTTCCTAATGAATTTTGCCAATCCTAACCTCATAAAGCTTTATTATCTATACCACTCGTTGGACATTGAATCACATACTGCCTTGTGATATCACTTTTGTTGTGGTCACTCATCTGAAAGTATAATGCATTTATTTTCAACCTAATTAGATTATACTCTTCTTGAGGCCAGGAACCTTATATTTTTATTTTCTTTTTCTCCTACAAGCACTAACTCAATCTTTAATTCAGTAACTAATCTGTTTAATAAATTTTTGAATGAATGAGTCATTCTAATATTAATATTCATGTAAAAGGCCTAGAAGACAATCTGGCACGTAGTAAACACTAGTAAGTATTATCTGTTGTTATTATCTAAAATCAGCATAGTGATCTCTGAATATTCCTCTCACTCCATCCTTTGCTGATTATTATTTCTATTCATAGACTCAAAGACTTGTGGAATCTTAGAACTGGAAAATTTTTAAAGTTGTATGATAAAATCCCTTTATTCTGGTAGATCACTGGGCTTGAGCAGACTCAAGGTTATCTGTCCCATTTCACTGTAACAGTGGTTCTCAAACAAGTGGTTCTCAACAGCCCTACTACAAAGAAGTATTTGATCCAAAATGTCCGTAGTGCCCAAGGTTGAGAAATCCTGTGCTGTGGGTAGCTCTGTGCCTCTTATTTAACCTTCATTAAGTGAAAATCATCTGCTTTCCTAATTAACGTGTTCTGTTGTCATAAAAATTTCTCAATATCAGATTTTTATTTAGTATTTCCTCTCTGTATTTATATTTTCCCTGTTTTGAGAGGAAAATTTAAATAGTTAAAATATGTAGGAAAAATAAATTTTGCAGAACAATTTCCCTCCTAGACATACCCTTTAAAATTGTTTGGGAGAAACTGTAAAACTTATTTGGAGAGAGCTGTTATAAAGTTAAGAGGGGCTTATCAAATGTCTTAGGAATAGTAGGTGTTTCACAGCCTGCTCTTTTCGTTTTACTGAAGTGTCAAGTGTCCCCTGATGACGGTCAGGGCAGAAAAGGGGTTAAACGAAAGCAGCTAATTGCTTGTCGCCAACTGGAGTGGGAGAAAGGGACCAAAGGGCAGCCGTCATTCTGCCTCCCTCCATAGCTGCTCTCTGCTTCATCCTCCCTTATTTCTCTGCCTCATTCCCAAGGCTAGAGGTATATACAGTGATGACAGTTACTGATTGAACATTGTCAGAAACAAAGACCTATGGAGACTTCAGTACAGTTTCTCCTCTAGCAAGAGATAGCAGAGCTGTGTTCCACTTTTGCCGAAAGGAAAGTTACAAACATCCCAGTCTGTAATTTGGAAGAAAATCCCAGATGTATAGGCTGCTTTTTCCTGAGTTTGCAGATCATCGTTTTCTTTCCCCTCACTAATTCTGTTCCCTTCTCTCAGGGGCAGTCACATGATGGTATCTTGCCCCAGAAGCCATTTTTATCCTTATGTAGTGTTTGCACTTTGAAAGTGGTTCTTTTCTGAATGACGGGAAGCTTCGAGGTTCAAGGTCACAACTAACTTTAGCCCTGATTCCTGTTACTTAGGAGCTTATGCAAGTAAATACAAGTGGCTGTGTCTTGCCATTCTTTTTAGCAAGAAAAGATTAAAGACTAACTGACCCTACCTAACTTTTCTGCATGTTTTTATAGTATATTTAAAATCTTTCTCTGACTAGTCAATAAAATGCAATATTTCTAGCCTTTTCTCAAATCAAATTTCTGAGATATTAGAACATTTTTCTTCTTCTTTTTTTAATAGATTTAATTAATTAATTATTATTATTATTATTTTTTTGGCTGCGTTGGGTCTTTGTTGCTATGTGCGGGCTTTCTCTAGTTGCGGCGAACGGGGGCTACTCTTCATTGTGGTGCGAGGGCTTTTCATTGCGGTGGCTTCTCTTGTTGTGGAGCACGGGCTCTAGGTGCGCGGGGTTCAGTAGTTGTGGCATGTGGGCTTCAGTAGTTGTGGCTTGCGGGCTTAGTTGCTCCACGGCATATGGGATCTTCCTGGACCAGGGCTCGAACCTGTGTCCTCTACATTGGCAGGTGGATTCTTAACCACTGCGCCACCATGGAAGCCCTGTCACATATATTCTTAATTACAGGCTTTTTGTATTTATTTCTTCTGTGTTAAATACATCATGAAAATAAAGATAATAAATGCTTTAAATACAAAAAGGGGAGGGGTTAAATTAGAACCTTAAATGGTCTTGATTGATTAGCTAAGTAGATAGACAAAACAAAATGAATTTTAATTGACATGAATACAGATTCACTAAATCAAAAAGAACCCATGCAGACACAAGTCAGGATTTTGTTTGAGGATGGCAAAAATACATATCTGGGATACATATTATGGTTGCCGGAAAGTTTTGTCAGTGCAGAATGACTGTGTAAAGGTTAGCATTGTGCTGCAACTACCATTGCTACTAATTAGCTAACTGTCGTTGTGTACTTACTGTGAGCCAGCACTGCTCTAAAGCCCTTTACATATGACCATTGACCTAGGAGAGGCAAACGGCATTATAGGACACACAGCTAGTCTTTCCTCCCCTAGGTCAGCTGAACACCAAGCAGTAGCATAGTGGGGCCCCAACCTTCCAACCCAGATACCATGCTCCTTGCAGCTCTACCTGTAGTGATGTTTTCAACGCAGGTAAAATTCCAGTGTCTGTGTTTGCCGAGCCTTGAGGGAACAAGAGCTGTTTCTCAGGATAGGAATAGATGCTTATTAATGTTGCAAATAGAATAGGTAGAGGACATATTTTTTTTAATTTGAGGCAAAAACATTTAAGTTTGACTTGTATTCAGAATTGTTTTAATAATACTTATTGGAGGCCTACACATATACATAGGAAGTAGTTGTAAAAATTCTGCTTTTGGTAGGAAAATTTAACATCACTTTGATACACAGTTTTCTGGTTTGAACCTACATGCTGAATTTAGAGAACTAGAAATGTATTTTAGCGCATTTAATGAAATTATCAAGCATCCTCATTTCTTTGGAACAGATTTTTAAGAACCTTTCATGCTCTAAAACAGTGCCAATAAGATGATTTTTATATTATATTGTAAGAATCATGTGTAAAAATAACAAAAATTACTTTCCTGGTTTTTAGATGTGTGGTTTTTAACAACAGAGGAGTGGCAGGGGAGAATCTCTTGGTAAGTAAATTTAAATTAATCACAACAGCTTAATTTTTAAAAGAATCATTTCCAGTTTTATAACAAAAACATATTCCTTTTTATTTAAGATAGCTTATTATGTAAACAATACAAGTTCATTGTGGAAATATATGGATAAGAAAAAAAGGAAACCCATAATTATATGACCAGGGGAATCCCCTTAGTCTATGTTCATCCAGATCTTATATTTAAATTTTAAAATGTAATATATTTCTATTTTTTAAATTAAGGCTTTATTTTATAACTTAACTTTTATACTTACCGTATTTTAGCATCAATATATATTTATCTACATCATTTTTAATGCAAAACATATTTTCTTTAAAAATTAACTGGTACAAAAAAATTAACCACTACAGTAATACATTTTTAATTAAGAAATTTACTGTCGTCATGAAATGGACTGACTGCATGTTATATGCCTATTTGCCTGCCACAGTTTACATGGAGGAAATATTATTTTAAATCAGCTTTTTTTCCCTCTAACCCCTAAAGTTTTTGCTAGGATAGAAGTCCTTCCATCTCTTGGAAAATCATCACTCTATCCGATGTTAACCTGTGAGTTGGAATGAGAAATATTACACCCACTGAAATTTTCTTGAAGCTTTTCAACTGTTAGTCCCTCACCACTTTCACAGGTCAAAGGCAATTCTATCAGAATAGAAAGAAACTTTTTTTCTGGGTCATTGATAGAGAATGATATTAAGACTATAAATAATTAAGTCATGATGGAAATAAAAATTTACAATCATGTCACTGTGTCAGTACATTATGAGAATTTGGGAAAAAAAAAAGAAAAGAGCTCTTGCACTTTCCTTTATAGTAAGTTAAGTCCTGGAGAGGATCAAGAGCAACATGATTTCGAAAGCTAAAGTTATAAAGTGTTTACGGTCTCACTCAAGCGCCTCGTGAAGGTGAAGGTTCACATTTCCTTACTTAGTCCGGCCCTTTAGGAATCTTGTAGACAGGTGGTAGGTATTCTAAAGGGAAAGATTTGAACTTGTCACTCTGGCTCTGGACTAAGCAAATTGTTTTTGTGCAGCTCTTGTCTGCTGTGTGTCCTTCTAGGTGCTTCCAGGACACAAAGATGGGGAAGACATGATCTGAGGCTCTCAAGAAAATAACATGCTGCAAAGTAAAATCCATTCGGTTCCATAAAGTGAGAGATAACGATCTGTTCATTCAGCAAAGCTGTGTTGCATGCCTACTAAATCAGGCACTGTACAAGGCAATAGAGTGAGGAGTGCACACATTATTACACACAACCTGAACCCTTACTTAGGAGCTTTAACTTAAGTTTCAGGAGATGGTCAGATACATAAAAATATACACAATACAGTGTGACCACAGGAAGGTTTATTAAGGCTACAGAGCATAGAGGGAAGGAGTAACTAACTGCCCCAGGGAAGGCGGCAGAATATCGCAGTGGAGGTGAATTTGAGTTGGGTCTTGAAGGCTATGGTATTGAACCAGCAGAGGGGATAGAGGAGCTTTCTCAGCGTGAAAAGCAAGGTATTAAAGAGCGTAGTAGCAAGTACTTATTTGTGGAGGGATAAAAATGATGATCATTTTATCTAATGTTTATTGAGTCCGTAGAATATATCATTATGTCTTTTTGTACTCGATGTTCAGCAATAGAAACAACCCGGTGATTTAGGTAAGTGTAGCCACCATCATCCCCATTTTCCAGATGAAGAAAATGAGGGACAAATAGGTTAAGAACTTGCTCTCACTGAGAAATTCAGAGCCAGGATTCAGACCCAGGTAGGCTGACTATGTGCTTATGTTCTTGACCATTATACTGTGCTCCCTCTCATTACTCAGGAAGTGATAGGAATTCTCCCAGAAGGGTAGGGCCAGATTTTGAAGAGTCATGTGTAGAATTCCAAGGAACCTAGTATTGAACCATTGACTTTTTTTTTTTAAGTTTGGTTTTATTGAGGTATAATTGACATATAAAATACCTTGGTCATGGTCATGTTTTAGAAGGAGAACCATGGCAGAAAAGTGATGGAGGGGAAGGAGGCTGGAGGCTGGGAAATCTGTTAGAAGGCAGTTATTAAAGACCTATCCAGAGTGTGAACGCAGAGGTGGGGGGGAGGAAGGGGAGAGAACAAAAATGAGGGGTATTCATGGGGCAGAAAGAATAGTATGGTGGGAAGTGAAGAGACGGGAGTCAAGGTTGGCATGTCTAGTTTTGCTGACTTGTAAAAGGCTAATACGGTGAAAGGTAATATTTGCTGAAATAGGAAATTTAGGAGAATTTACAAGCTTTTGGTGTCATCAAAATAACAAATTCAGTTTTAGATATTGAGGGTGCTTTTAGGTCATCCAGGTGGAAATTTTTCATAAACAGTTGGATGTACTAGACTGGACCTCAGAAGAGACATACAGGCTGGAGAAAGGAATGGATTATTGGTACGCAGTGGAACCAGGAGGTCAGGAGTGGGTGAGATCGCTTAGGAACCATTGGTAGAGCAAAGGATAGACTCTTAGAACACAGCAAATAGGAAGGAGGAGAGAAAAAGAGGAGGAGGAAGCTTGAAAAACTTTCCACCCTGAGCATTTAAAGTTAATTGGAAATTTACTTTGAAAGAATGCAGCAACCCAGTAACTTTTACCCATAAACTTGCATAGATTTTTAAAAAATCTCCAAGAACACTTTTGGGAGATTTTACAAAGGGATGGTAATTAGATAAAAAATTTTTTTTTAACTTTTAAAGAATTCACTGAGTTCTAAGTGAGAGGATAAGAGTAGCTTGATCTCTGGCGTCTTATACAGTGCATCGGGTTGAATTCTGATGAACTGGTACCTCCAGCAAATATCTGTATCATAAAGGCTAATGCCATCTAACTTAAGAAAAAATAAGGATAGCAAATGACTAAAACATAATTATATCCTTTTAGAATAACTGTTTTTGAAAAGAAATTAAAGGGAGTAAATGAATTATAATTTACTATATACTTCTTGTAACCTAATGGATCACAAAAATGAGATGCCAATATTGATTATTAGAGCTAGGTTTGATATTTAGATCCCTTGATAGTCCTTCTTTCTGCCTTAGAGCTATAAACAGTTACTGTTTCAGACTAGAGTAACTCTATGAGTATTTATACCTTACCTTGTTCCAGAAAGGATTTAATGTAGCTCAGACCCAGAGTAAGTAAGACCTTAGGGTAGGCATAAAAAAGGATAAAAGATGAATCAGCAAAGACCAAACAGGAAGGAACCGATTCTAACTGAAATTAACCCAAAAGAGCTAGTAAAGGTTAAATGGAATTTAGGGTAAGCAGTTCTCCTAGGAGTGGAAGAAATGCAAAAGTAAAAGATTTGCTGAAATATGTTGGTGATATACTTAGAATTTATAGGGATTACTATGGCTCCTGCAGAGCAGAATAAGAAAGTAGAAAATTTCCACCACCACATTGTCCTCATTTCCAATTAGTCATTGCAGGATTGAGAGAAAGCCAGAAGCCTTGCTCACTAGGAAATGAGAAGCCTGCATGTTGCCCTTTCTGGGGCTCTGAGCTGTAGAAGACAGAGAGTCCTAGTCTCAGTAGACTGATCCTCAGATACTCCTGCAGGGTTCTTGGAGCCCTCGAAGTAGACAGTGCTTTTATTTATTTTTTTAATATTAATTTATTTGGTTGCACTGGGTCTTAGTTGTGGCAGGCGGGCTCCTTAGTTGTGGCACATGGGCTCCCTAGTTGTGGCTCACCGTCTCCTTAGTTGTGGCATGCGAACTCTTAGTTGCAGCATGCATGTGGGATCTAGTTTCCTGACCAGGGATCAAACCTAGTCCCCCTGCATTGGGTGTGTGGAGTCTTAACCACTGAGCCACCAGGGAAGTCCCAATGGTACCTTTTCTTGCTCTCTGCAGATTGGTTTTCAAGACCAGGAATCCAGGAATCCAAGTTATCCACAAACTCCCTAATATTAATGATTACTTTGTGAACTGTCATGTTTCCAGCTTAGTTTAGGAATGATAATCTACAAAGAACTCAGCCAAACCTGAGTTTGTTGAGCGCTACACAAGGGTCCCTCTCCTTTTGTTTATAGGATCATGCAGACTTCTATGTCCCTAAACCCAACCAGAAAACTCTCCTAGCCACTTTGGAAAATACTCTGGCAGTTTCTCAAAAACTTAACATTGAGTTGCCGTATGATGCAGCAATTCCACTCCTAGGTATATACCCGACAAATGAAAATATATGTTCATACAATAACTTGTACACACTTACTTGTAGCATCATTATTCATAATAACCAAAAGATGGAAGGAATCAGGATGTCCATTAATGGACAAATGGATAAATAAAATGTAGTACAGCCATGCCATGGAATGTTTTTCAGCATTTTAAATGGAATAAAGTACTGACACATGCTACAATACGGATGAACCTTGAGAACATTATGCTAAGTGAAAGAGACCAGACAAAAGCTCACATATTGTGTAATTTCATTTGTACGAAATATTCTGAATAGGCAAATCTGTAGAGATGGGAAGAAAGATTAGTTGTTGCCTCGGGCGGAGGGAGGTGGGGTGACTGACTGCTAATGGTGGAAGGTTTCTTTTGGGGGTGATGAAAATGTTCTAAAATTGTGATAGTTGTACAACTCTGAATATACTAAAACACACACACACACACACACACACACACACACACACACACTGAATTGTATATCTTAAATGGGTGAATTGTATGCTATGTGAATCATGTCTCATAAAGCTGTTAAAAAGAAAAGCCTCCATCAGGTACTTTCCCGTTCAAGTTAGAGCTGGTGAGGGGTCGGGGTGGGGGGGCAACAGTGGAGCAGAAGCCAGAAAATACTTTAAAGCAGTGCTGCTCCAAATGCGGTTTGTCAGCCAACTTTCACTTCTCAAACTATCTGACACAATCCCTGACAGTATGAGGGGCTGCGAGAGAACGTAAGCCAACTTCGGCTCTGAGCACACTGCTGAGGTGAGCGGATTATTTTTTTTCTCACAGAAATACTCTCTTGGTGAGAGAAGCAGCGTGCTGATTTATATTCTGATGCCAGCCCCTTATCTCACCCTGGACTGGCACTTTAAGTAGCTCTGCTTCAGGGATCCTCTAATCCTAAAAACCTCATTTAGTAGATGAGGACACCGCTGGAGAAGTGGGGTGACAGGCTTGACGTCATAAAGCTGATTAGTGGTCTTAGGACATGAATTTAGACTGTCCAATGTCTTTACGTTGCAGCTCTGGCTTTAAGTCAAGTCAGGCGGAAAAGAGGGTAGAGATAAAGAGGGTTTTCAAAGAGAGGGATCTTGCCTCAATCTCCAATGCCTCGGGTGGTTATTTAAGGACTCAGATCTTGAGAAATCTGCTCTTGTTTCCTACTGAGCTTTTCCACCTCGGAAGCTAATGGGGTAGGAGGGATGTAGGGCTCTTTCCCCTCCTGGGCCCTGTTTTCTGAAGGGGGCATTCACAAGGGATTAAGGACTGTAATGGTCTGAGGGAGGAGGGGCATATAGCGCATGGCCAGCCAAAGCACAGTTCAGTTGTCAGACTTTCACCTTCAGGCACTGCCTTTCCCACACTCAGTATCTTCTTACTGAACACCACTGTGTCCCACCCAAGTCTGCCCTTTCCTGAATGCTCCCCCAGATAACCTCTCCCTCCTCCCTCTACCCATCAGAACAACCCAGGAAGGTTGTAAGCCAGATGTGGATATGAATTCATTGAATCGTATAGAATTTTCTTCTAACACTGGTAAGTCCAGTTCAGTAACATCAACTGCTGTAAGTGGTGGGTATGCAAAAGATTGTGCAATTCTCTATATTTAAACAATTTTTAAATAAAAAGAATGTTTAAGTAAATAAAGAATTTGAGGAATAGTATATTTTTTAGGAATAACAATGATAATTTTAGGAATAGCAACAGTGTAATAGCTAGCTACCATTCATCGAAGGCTTCAGCTGTGCCAGGTGTTCCTTTATGCCATGAGATGTTTAGCAATACTTCTCTGTGCACTGCAGGGAATCCCCATAGAACTAGACTTCCCTCTTCGCAAGTGACTCTAGGTAGGTTTTGTCATTCTTGTCAGTGCAGCCTCCTCCTCTCTTGGCTCAGGTCTCACCCTGTTTCTTTATTCTCTTCGAGCAGTTGGTTCTCAGCCCTGACTGCACAGTAAAAGCCTCTGGGAAGCTTTGAAAAAGTACTGATCCCTGGATGCCATCCCCCAAAGATTCTGATTCATTTGGCCTGGGCTGGAGTCCAGGTGCCTGTGTTTGTCCTAAAACTCCCCGGTGAGTCTAGTCTGCAGGCAGGGCTGAGGTGGTGGGTAGTCCCAGGCTTCCTAGGACCCTGGCCTGAGAACTCCTGCCTGCCTGGCTGACAGGCTCTAAGCCACTAACAGACTGTGCTCATTTATCAGTGTCGCTTTGTAGCATGACTGCATAAGCATGCGCCATGGCTATCCAGAACGTTAGCAGGAACACGGCATATAGGCTATCTTGGCCCCAGCATTGGCCAGGATATTTCTTGGGGCCCTTTGTTTTGTGGTTGGTTACTTTAAATAATTAACAAATTCTCAGGCAGATTTGGATACCTGGTCATTTTATATGCCTATCAATGTAGGCGAAATGATTATTCATTAAAGTGCTGGTTTTATTTACACATGCACATACATTTGTTTTCTCTGACTCTTTGTTTAACAAACTCAGTTTCCAAAAATAAGATCAATTTTTCTAAGAATGATTTAGGTAGCTCATTAGGTACTGGACTGGGAGTGGGTGGAATGAAAGCAAAACAACACAACAACAAAAACACACTGTAGAGAGCGGTTAAAAAGCATAATTCGCCCTATTATAAAAGTATTATTCCTTTTGGGGTAGCCTACATTCACACAAGAATCACAGAGTTCATGTAAGCAGCATCTTATCAAATATTTGAGTACAGATCGTTAAATACTAGAGAGAAGACTGTAAAATGAAATATTGTAAGCTCTTGATGTTTATCAAGACATTACAATAAAGTAAATGTGAAATTTAAGTGATTTTTAAAAAGACATTTGTGTGCCTTTTTCAGTTTTATTTTTTTCTGGACAGAAAACTGAAATCTTTTTACGAGCTGGCCTTCTTCAGTATTGGATGTGTGGCAGGTATTGAGAGAAGGGTCCTGGGTTATGGCTTTTTCTGCAGATTAGCAAATTAATCTGCTCCCAGAATAGCTAGGGAAAGTCAGGCTACCTGATTAACAGGGTGAATTTTAATTTGTTTCTATACCCTCCCAAAAAATTTTTAACGAAATTTGCATTTTAATACAAATGACTTCTAAATCAGGACAAGAAAATTCTCTTTCAGAATAAGGAGAAACCTGTTTGTCTACGTTTTGGAAGTTGATTAAGGATAAATTAGATGTAGTTCATAGATAAATATAAAATATATGCTTTATTCTTTTCTCACCTATTATGTATAATTAGAATTAATTTTACTTCATCATTCTCTTCCATGCTTTTTAAAAAGTAACCTCTAAAAAGCCATTTAACAAATTACTATTGTTTCTGATCGCAGTTGCAGTTGAACAATTTGAACAATCTTGGTTTGTAATTATTGTCAAATTATTCTAACATAAAATATTGGGTTGGTCAAAAAGTTCGTTCGGGTTTGTCTGTTACATCTTATGGAAAAACAAGAATGAACTTTTTGGCCAACCCATTATTTATGCCCAAACGTCTGCTGAAGGTTACCTATCCTTTAGATTTTCTGCATTTTTCAAGAACACCTTTCCCATCCTTTTCTCACTCTAAAAGGAGCTTTCATCACCCAGCTGAATCCTGCCAGGTCTTCCTTCCTCCCTTTAGGGATTAGATGCGGCTTACTTTACCTCTGTTCTGGAAGTATGAAATAAGAGGATAGTTGCTGGTGGTATTAGCAGCCCTAACAACTGAGAATTAACTAACATTATTTTTAATCTAAAAAGATGCTATAGGGGCTTCCCTGGTGGCGCAGTGGTTAAGAATCCGCCTGCCAATGCAGGGGACATGGGTTCAATCCCTGGTCCAGGAAGATCCCACATGCCACAGAGCAACTAAGCCCGTGCACCACAACTACTGAGCCCGAGCGCCACAACTACTGAACCCCACGCGCCTAGAGCCCGTGCTCCGCAACGAGAGGAGCCACCGCAATGAGAAGCCCGCACACCACAATGAAGAGTAGCCCCCATTCACCGCAACTAGAGAAATCCCGTGCGCAGCTACGAAGACCCCAATGCAGCCAATAAAATAAAATGAAATAAAATAAAAAGATGCTATAAAGTTATGTCTTCAAACCTGAGGAATATTTCTGCCAGGCCTACCAATTCAATGTATTACCCCCATAAGTGTCTTTGCTGTGTATCCTAGGTGAATTCTTTCTTTAATGGGACTCAAGTCCTATGAAGAAAGAAGGCATATGATGTTCCCTGTTGGAGCCCATCAAGTAGCAAGAGGTTGTGTGGTATAACCACGTAGGTTTGCATATCAGAAGTTACTAATCAGGTCATCTCACTTTCAATCCTGTGTGTTTCCATTCAATTCAACAAGTATTTATTGACTGTATAGAGGTGAGCAAGATAGTAATAGAGAGAGCCTCACATATAGATAGTAAGGGCAGGGAGCAGGCTGGCCGGGACAAATAGGGGTAGAATTGGGAAAGGCTGTGAGTTCCTGGAGAACAGGGACCAAGTCTGACCTTTTGTCTGACACTTATTCAATTTTTTCAAGGCATGATTTCAGCAGGCAGAGTTGACTGTGAAGGCCACTTGGCAGATGAAGTTTACACAGGTGGCAAGGATATTAAGAGACGTAGCAGGCAAGAGAACAGCAGTGTCCCATGGACCAGAATCCATACATATGGAGGACTAGTAAAACGCAAAGCTGGAAAGGTTACTTGGCATATTGTGAAGGGCCTTAGCAGAGGACTTTGGATTTAATTCAGTCAACAATGGAAAGCTAATGAAGAATTTTAATCAGAAACACTGTCATGATTAGAGCTGGAAGTGTTCTTCAGGAAGATTAATCTCACGTTGAATGGGATGTATGATTATGGATGGTGATTAGGAAAGGCTGGCAGTTAACTAGTTCAGAGGTTATCGCCTGGTAGTCCAGGTGAGAGGTACAAAGGCCTGGGAGCAAAGACAGCTGGCGCCACCCCCTTTCCACAGCTTTTTCCCTTTGGTGCTTACCATTCCCATCTTGCCTACCTGATGGCTTCCCACTGCAAGCACCCCCATCTCTTTGACTGGGGGCCTTCTCTAGCCATGGAAGCCTGCTGAGCCTCTGCTCAGGGCCGACCAGAGTGCCAGGGAGTTAACATCCTCCAGGAGCTGCCTTCAACCAGTGGCTGAAGCGAACTGGTGGGCAAATAACCCAGCTCCCTTGCCACTTGGTTGGGATAATTTTGAGCCTTGTTCTGTAGTCTCCCAAAATGCCCCAAGGGGATTGAGTCCCAGTTGTCCACAGCCACAAACAGCTGGGTAACATTCTTTACTGGCTTCCTACTCTTTCTGACTCACACTCACTCATCACTCCCCTACTCCCCATTCCCCCATCACCTTCTAAATGAACCGCTTGCACTCACATCCTTGTCCCTGGGGCCTTCTGAGAGAATCTAACGAACCAGGGCCTTTACTAGAGTGGAAAGAAGGGCTCGCCTGTGTTTCCTGAAAAGATTCTGGGGAGGAAGAAGCTACAAGTCTTGGAAGTTTATTGGCTATGGGTTAAGGGAGAGGAAGAAGGCAGTGTCACCTACAGTTTTAACTAAGAAAATGTAGATGTCATTTATAGAAAAATGGGAAGTTAGGAGAAGCATTAGGAGTTTTCATAAAGAGATAAAAGAGTTTACTTTGGGACATTTTGAGTTTGAAGTACTGACAGAACATTACTTCTAGAACTTGGGAATTTGCATCTGGAGCCCAGGAAGAAGGAAGAGACTGGAGACTCAGGTTTAGTCGCTGCTTAGAGGTGGTTGATGAAGCTGTGAAGGTAGACCAGACCTCCAGGAATTGGGTATTGACCAGAGAATGAGCAGATGCAGGCCTACGACAAAACTTTTGGAAATGAATTCTCATATTTGGGGTTGTGGGGAGAATGACAGGAAATGGAAAGCCAGCAGCAGGATGAGAACAGGACGAAGCCATCACGGAAGCTAAGGGAGCGGCCGGCAGGCGGCAGATCGTGCCGGAGAGGCTCTAGATGCGCTGAGTTTCAGAGTTCTGGCAGCTTTGATCCACACCAGCATTATCAGTTCCCAACTTAACGTAATCCACTGGGAGAAAAACATTTAGGGAAAAATAAGCTCCTGTGTCTGAGCGTGCCAGATATTGATTTGCTTACTAAATATCTCATGGAACCCTAGTGCTTTACAAGAAGTAGTTTACTTGTTACAAACATAAACTCCAAGCTCTGCTACTCTGTGACCTTTGGCAAATTACTCAACCTTGCCGAACCTCAGTTTCCCCACTTGTAAATAAGGAACGAGGTGCTATTTCTGGTCCTTCCTGGAACTAAAATTCTCTGATCCTAATAATTTTCCATAGGCCATTTTTCTCATACCCTAACTCTGTGTGTATGTACATACATGTACACACATACTTCACTTGAAGCCTGCATAACAAGAGTATGTGTTGGTGATTGTTTATAAATAATACAGAAATTTAAAAACTATGCAGTGTGAATAAACTCATGTGTAGTAAAAATGCCAAGTAGGGATGATCTTTTTCACCGGAATTCTTGTGACAAATTCTGCAGTCACTATGAATGAGACTGGTAGTAGATATTATTCTGTTTAGATTTTACATTGAATTTGTGCCCCTCAAATGCATTTAATCACAAAGTATTTTTGGAAGTATCTCAGCTTCGTCACTTACTAGCTGTTCAGGAGTTTACAGGAGTTGCTTAACCTCTCTAAACTCAGTTTTCTATTAAAAACTCAGTTTCCTAAATATAATAATAGGATCTTCCTCAGGGTTTTGTGGACACAAATTTAATCATTCAGTAAATGTTAGCCATTGTAAGTACCATCAGGTTAACATTTGTCTTTTGGTGAGCTTTATATTTGCAGATCTCAGAAAGATGGTAGTAGGCAATACGAGTATTTTAGCCTTGAGTTTAGGTGGAGGCGTCAGTGAAAATTGTAATTTTCTCAGACTACTCATTAGTAATTGAATGGTGGGTGGCACATAACCTTCCAATCATAGTTTACTGGAATATTACAATCAGGGTGGTACACATAACTTGTTTCGGTATTTTTACTAGGGTAATAAAAGGGTTATCAGATTTCTCTCTTTGTTATTAAATTTCTGGTTATTTTATCTCACATATACTTTATTCATATATACACTCTCACATACATTGTACAGACAGGATTGCCCTCTGCTCCCAGATCTCAAATAAAGCATCTGTGAAGCTTTTCTGCTGGAAACAGAGCCCTTATTAATGAAATTCACATGAAAACCATTAGTTTTAATGCATTATGTATTGAGACATAATCAGCTTTACATATTTTAACATTTTAAGTGTCTGTTTTCAGTGTAGCACAGCTGGGGTTATATTATTGAAAAAGAAAATATTTAATTAATAAAGCACACTGGATGTCGCTTTATCTAGAGTGAAGGCAGTGCCAGAAAATCACACTCCTTCATTGGTAGACAGCACTCAAGATAGAGAAAACAGCTCCCCAGTAAGAAAGGAGTCACAATTTAAATTTTTTGTGGTATTGTTGGAAAGCCTTTTTTGGTTGCTTGATTGTGTTTTTTAATAAGAATTACTTTGGCTTTGGCTTTGTCGGGCATAAGTTGTTGTTTTTTTCCTATAAAAAGGTGTGATTCTCCACTTTTTCTGCCTAAATTGACTCTGTTCTTGTTTAGTTAGAGACACATTTGAGTAGAGTACTGCATATCTGTTTAATTTGAGGTATTTGTATTGGTCTTGCCCCATTTTCGTCCAGGCTTTCTTGCATGATCAGAGTCTTTTGTTAGTGCCATCTCAAATAACACCGACCCTAAATGGCATATATGTGTACTGCAAGACAGGAAAATGATAAATTATTATGACTCATAGTATGTGCAAACAAAGGTCATTTTCTCATATTTATGACTTCTTGCTCTTTTTTACAATTCTGCATTATACAAATGATGAACCTCCTGATTATAATTTTTGTGCTTTACCTGTCATTGCTTGCAGACGCCAAGGACTTACTGTTGTGCGAACACTGAAGACTTGGAGACGGTCATTCAGCATGTTCACAGTCTGTACCCTTCTGCTCCATTCCTGGCAGCAGGAGTTTCAATGGGAGGGTAAGGTTTTTCCTTTCTAAAATGTCCAAAAGGGAAGTGGTGCTAGCGACTGCCTCTTTCAGACGACTGTAAGCTGCATGGGCATTTAAATGTTTGATTATTTTTATCATATTTCTCCACATGTGGCTGAATGGATGAAGGAATTAATTCAGGTAAATTTTAATATTTTCCTTGACTACTGGTCTCTGTGGTGAGAAGTATACAAGTACCTCCTCGGGGTGCTTAGGGTTTTGTGAGCCCGAAGGCTTGTCCGAACCCCATGGAGTTGATTTCTATCACTGGGTGGTAGCCACGTTGACCTTCAGATTCCCTGATGTATTCCCAGCCATCACTGCCACCGTGTTCTCCAGGACCATTCAGGAAGCTGAACTTGTACCATGACTTTCATCACTCCAGTTGTAGAAATAATTATTATTGCTCTCTCCAACTGAAGAGGCCTTCAAAACAGTTTTTCCCCAGGTGGTGTTTTTCTTGTTTGTTTTGTCTTGTTTAGTTTTGTTGCTGGGCAAATGGACCTTCCCTAGAATGCTCTCCTAGAAACTGTGAAATGCTGTTTGTAACCCCCTACTCCAGCTGCTATTTTAAGCAAATGAATATTTTAATTGGTGCTGCTTGCATAGGGGCTTTTTTGGACCTTCTATGCCATGTATATATTTATATTTTATATTTATATACTTAGGCTTATTGCTACTAATAATTGTTTAATCTTTTTGTTGTAGTAATAGTGAGCTTAATACAATCCAAAATTTTTATTATATGGCATTTTGCTATGCTTAGATTACCTAAAGCATTGTCCAAAATCAACAAACACATGAGATAGAAAATGCTATATTTTTCTTAATTTTGTAATTGATTTATCTGTCATTTCAGTTTTTAGAACATTTTAGGAGCCTGTTTACTTGAAAATGAACAGCTTTGCAAATGATAGGCTCTAAAATATCGGCTCTAACAACAGCTTTTTAGATTCTGATAAACATAAAACTAAGAAGAAAAGAATACGTTTCTTACATTAGCATGGAAGGTCTGACTTGACCTACTAAAGGAAGAAATCTGAATCACCGCAGAAAACCCAGGCAGAATCTGTGAATTGTGCTTAAAGGAAAGGATTTCACTTCTCTTTCCTTTGCCCCATAATGAGAACCTTAAAGGACAAGGTGCCCAGCTGAACTTTCTTCCTTTAATCATATAAATTCTTTACTTTTTAAAAAGCCAGACCTTACATAAACAGGCCCAGATTCTCTGTTCAGAGGTTCCTGGGAAATGCCTATTCTTGTCGAACTGAAGCCTCAGTGCGAACTTGACCGCTAGCCTCTGCAGCTTGTTGAATATTAATGTCTTGTAAATGGTTCAAAGGAAGTACCCCTTCTAGTTGCCTAGCACTGTGACATGTTCCCAAGTGGGTTTACCACTCGGGGATGTGTTTTACAGCTTGACACATTTTTCTTTTTGGAGATGTAGCAGACAGAAGCGTCTGTCAAAGATCCTTATGCCCAGGCTGGGTAATCTCCAAGCCTGTGATGCCTGGGGCCAAGTAAGGGTTTTGAGACAGAACTAAGTCTAGCCAAGGAATCCACACTGCTCTAGACTCAGTCTGATTCCAATCTCCCAATGAGTTGGTAAACTAGCTTCAAAAATGTATAGACATTCCCAAATATATATAAAAGTAAGAAGAGTATAATGACGCCTCATATATACTCATCACCCAGCTTCAATAACTATCAACTCAAGGATAATCTTGTCAGTAGTACCACCCCCCCATTCTCTCTCAACTCTGATTATTTTAAAATAAATTTTAGACATCATTTATAAAGATTTCTGTAGGTATCTCTAACGGGTAGAGTCTCTTAAACAACAACAACCACCCATCACAATACTTGATTACATTTGAACAAAACTAACAATAAGGGGCTTCCCTGGTGGCGCTAGTGGTTGAGAGTCCGCCTGCCGATGCAGGGGACTCCGGTTCGTGCCCCGGTGCGGGAGGATCCCACATGCCGCGGAGCGGTTGGGCCCGTGAGCCATGGCCGCTGAGCCTGCGCGTCCGGAGCCTGTGCTCTGCAGCGGGAGAGGCCACAACAGTGAGAGGCCTGTGTACCGCAAGAAAACAAACAAACAAACAAACAAAAAAATCTAACAATAATTCCTAAATATCATCAAATATTCAGTCAGTATTTCATTTCCCCATCAGTCTGTTGGCTGGTTTTTACAGTTTGTTTGAGGCAGCAGACAGCTAAAGTCCACATATTGAGATTGATATGTCTCTTAAATCTCTTAATCCATGAGTTATCTTTTCTCTCTCTCTCTTTTTTTTTTTTTTTTTTTGTGAAAATGGAGTCTTTTTCTTGCCAAAGTAAGACAGCTTTTTGGGGGGTAATGTCTTGACATTATTTTACTCCTGAGTAATAACTAAGAAGCATCCCCACCTACTCGGTCATAGCTATTCCTGGTCCTTCCTACTCCTGAGGTTCACTTCCAACCCTTTCAATTGCCTATTACATCGGACTCAGAAATCTCTGACCTCCAGCCAAAGAATAGGGCCACCAAAACTAGGACCCTAGAATGACCCTTTTGCAGGAGAGTAAGCGTTATCTTCTAAATAGCTTAGTGAACCACAGTACTATAAACCAGGAATACAGTCATTAATGAAGAGTTGTTTTCAAGAACGAAATCTCCAGCCTGAGGTCTCAGCCCTGGATCAGAAAATCACTGAAGTAGTTTCTGACACTAAGGAAATGCTGAAGCTGTTGGCCTTTGGCAGTCTGTCTAACCTACAGTCACTCAGCCTACAGTTGGGATGAATTTTAAAACACCACATGGAGCCATGTGAATCTTTCTGCTGTGCTGTCATATTTTCAGTAAACCTTGGACAACAGCAACAAAAACAACAACAACAAAAACCATGAAAACTCCATTTTTAATCTAAAATCTCATCACATTCACTCTGTAAATGGATTTTTTTCCATTTGGGCTGTATAAAAAGAATTAGAGAATTTTTACTCATTTGTCCTATTTCAGAACCTGGGCAATTGGAGAAATAAAGAATGGAAAATATGGGAAACAGAATTTAGGCTATCATCCTTTCTCTTAGTTGGCAATGTCAAACTTAGATTTCTGACATTACTGCAGGTTAAACTCCATTCTTGTCCCTCTTACCAAAATAGAACTAGAGTAGAATCAGGAAAATTGATAAAACGCAAGGAAAATATGTGATAGGAGATAAGGACAAATAGCAAGAGGGAGTAGGGAGAGAAAACAAGTGACTTTAGGGGCCAACTGCTCTGCCACAATTCAGAAAGTCTAACTCTAGACGAGGGAGCCCTTACAAACTTGCTGTAGGGTACAAGGATGCAAAGGCAACCGGAATGGCCACCCAGACCAATTACTCAGAATCTCTGAAGGTGAGACCCAGACGTCGATAATAGTTTTAAAAACTCCACAGGTGATTCCAACATGCAGCCACATTTGAAAGCCACTCCTTCTGTGATTTCATCTATGCCAAGCCTTGGCAAACCACAGCCTGGAGGCCAAATCTGGCCAGCTGTCTGTTTTTGTACAGTGCAAGAGCTAAGAGTGGTTATTATATTTTTTTAATGGTTGGAAAAATCAAAACTATTTCATGACATGTGAAAAGTATATGAAATTTCAATTTCAATATCCACATCTAATGTTTTATTGAAACATGGCCATATCCATTTATTCACGTATTGTCTATGGTTGCTTTCAAATTATAATCACAAGGTAGTTGCTACTGAGATTGTAGGGCCACCAAAGCCCAAAACATTTACTTTGTGATCCTCTATAGAAAAAGTTTGCCTGAAACACCCCCATGTATTAAATTAAACACTCAACTGGAGGCTGGGGCCCAGGGAATTGCAAATTTTTAATAAATCCCCAATATCATTTTGAAAACAACAAAAAGAAAAACCACTCTTATGGTGGCTTTTTCTTATGTTTTACTTCATAGAACGGTACACATGTAAGTAATAACTGTATGCTTTGTCCCATTCTGAATATAGCTGACTGCAAGATAAATAAATAGGTGAATGTAAGGAAAGAGTAGAGATACTTGCATGGTTTTCCAAGATAAAGGACTTGGACACTGGTTTATATTTTTCTTCTCCATAGTTAAAGTCCACAATTAGAAATGGGATGTCTTGAGAGAGACAACAAATTCATCATTTGAGTTTTCTGTCTTTCCTCATTTTAGAATGCTGCTTTTAAATTACCTTGGCAAAATGGGGCCAAAAACTCCTTTGAAGGCAGCTGCAACTTTTTCAGTTGGTTGGAATACTTTTGCTTGCTCGGAGTCATTGGAGAAACCACTGAACTGGCTGCTTTTTAATTACTACTTGACAACTTGCCTCCAGTCTTCCATTAATAAGTGAGTCATCTTTAACACCTGATGTCTGCAAACTCCTTGGATTACGTGTTTTCAAGCATAACACTGCTAATATATGTATATTTATGTTTGCATTATATGCATTTACTACTGTACCAAAATATTCTTTCTATTGTCAATATATACAAAAATAAAAAGATTTTAAGTATAAGCTAAAAATACAGATAAAAGCTCTGTTTTCTTTCTGTACCCCAGTGGATTACCTTGTACAACCTGTAGGCTCTGTGCCCCACTTGGAAGATCACCATTTCATCACTGTTCTAAATTATTCTAAAAGAATAAAAACATTAGTCTCAAATGTGTTGAATAACATTATGGGCTATTTCCCTGGATTTTCTACTTTTTGCTAATCTTATTAGTACCTAATTCTCCCCTAGGTAGTAAGTAATGTATTAAGTGTTTTTAGAGACGAATAATATGATTTCTAAGCATGTGTTATGAACATAGTATGTTTTAGTGGCTTAGGAGAATGCTTCTAAAATATGGATATTCTCAGCCCCTACAGTTCTTAACATTACCAAAATATTATCTTTGCATTAGTTTTTCTGAAATTGTTTAGGTATCTTCTAACAGTTAAACAGTGTGGCAACAAAGAACATGGGATGTTTCTGTTTATTTTTTGATAACTGTTACCATGCATTTTTAAGTGAATTGACAAATTTAAATATAAACTCTAAATAAAAAGTACAGTTAATTTGTGCATAACTTAACTGAAAACCGTAGTTACCCCGAAAGTTGACATTAGACACTGCATTAAACTTAACCTATTTTGGGGAGTTCTCTGGTGGCCTAGTGGTTAGGATTCTAGGCTGTCACTGCCGTGGCCCAGGTTCAATCCCTGGTTGGGGAACTGAGATCCCGCAAGCCATGTGGCATGGCCAAAAATTAAAAAAAAAAAAAAAAAGAAAGAACAATATACATTCCTTAATTAAAAAGTACTTTATTAAAAAAAAACTTAACCTATTTGTTACATTACAGATGTTGACTATAAAATACTGCTAAAAATACTACAGAATCGTATCTTTATTCATGGTCACTGAAATGGGGGACAGTAGCAAGAAAAAGGAAGAGAATGATTTGAATTAAAATATAGGTTATACAAGAAAAATAACCAACATTTAAAAATAAGTATACAACTTAGATGGGTGGGATGGGGGGCCGTGGGAGGGAGGTCCAAGAGGGAGAGGATATATGTATACGTATAGCTGATTCACCTTGGCGTACAGCAGAAACTAACATTGTAAAGCAATTATACTCCAATAAAAAAAATTTTTTTTAAGTATACAAAAATATAAATTCTAATTTTCAATATAGCAATTTAAAAAATAAGATAAATCTTCAGTTGATTTACCCAGTTGAAAGCTTCTGGCTTAAGTGAGGCCTTTTTGGCCAAATTGGCTTAACAGCATTGGTGTGTAGGTACAATTTGTTATGAAACAACACTTTCATTTATTATTGTTATTTTGTTTATTATTACTGGTTCCTTCTTCCTCAATTAAGAAAAAGTACTTTTAGAAAATGTCTTCATGTACTTCAAATACTGTATGATATCACTTATGTGTAGAATCTAAAAATTACAACAAACTAGAACAAAAAAGAAGCAGACTCACAGAGAACGAACTAGTGGTTACCAGCGGGGAGAGGGAAGTGGGGGAGGGGCAATATAGAGGTAGGGGATTTTTTAAAAGGGGATATAACATAATAAAATCATGTATGTGAAACTTTTGAAAATTGTAAAGCACTATAGAATTTAAAGAATCATTCAATAAAAAAATAAACTTTACAAAAAGTCTTCAGGACAAATATCAATGTATTCCTGCCATGTCTAATTAAGTAAATATTTATTGAGTAACAACTTTATTCCCTGTTCTAAGTTACTTATCATTATGTATTTTAGGTATGTTTGAGATGGGAATGACCTTAATTTTTTACTTTTGAAATTTTTTCCAGGCACCGGCATATGTTTGTAAAACAAATTGACATGGATCATGTCATGAAGGTAGGAGAGAAACTTTATGTAATACGTTTATTTCCTTTTTTGATTCCAAGAATAAATATAATCGGTTTTTGTTTTTCAGGCTAAATCCATAAGAGAATTTGATAAGCGATTCACTTCAGTCATGTTTGGCTACCGAACAATTGACGATTATTATTCTGATGCCAGTCCAAATCGTAGACTGAAATCAGTAGGGATTCCAGTGTTGTGTCTGAATTCTGTGGATGATGTTTTTTCACCCAGTCATGGTAAACTTAACATCTTTGTATACATTTTGACATGAATTAACTGTTTTAAAATATTTTAGGAAGGGCTCCCCTGGTGGCGCAGTGGTTGAGAGTCCGCCTGCCGATGCAGGGGACACGGGTTCGTGCCCCGGTCTGGGAAGATCCCACATGCCGTGGAGCGGCTGCGCCCGTGAGCCATGGCCGCTGAGCCTGCGCGTCCGGAGCCTGTGCTCCGCAACGGGAGAGGCCACAGCAGTGAGAGGCCCGCGTACCGCAAACAAAAAACCAAAACCAAAAAAAAAATATATATATATATATATATATTTTAGGAAAATAACAGTAATAAGAAACGTCAGTCATATAATGTTTTCTACTGTGATAAACAGAAAAAAAAAACCGTGATACTCATAATTTAGTATCTAAATGTCTCAGATCACTTTAAACGTCTTCATAGACCCTTATCTAGTCTACTGTGAGAGCCTCAGAACAAATTATGATTCAATATTTTGTTTGTTCTCATTTTTACAACTTTTCCTTCTTATAAAATAACTGTTCTTTGGACAGACTATGTTTACAGTATCTTTGCCTCAAGAGTACATTGTCATCACTTGCCCTTTCTTCCTGAGGGTTTTTTTTTTTTTTAAGAGTAACTTCTACTGTTTTTATTTTTATTTATTTTTGGCCACGCAGCTTGCAGGATCTTAGTTCCCTGACCAGGGGTTGAACCCATGTCCCCTAGGAGGGGGGAAGCACGGAGTCTTAACCACTGGACTGCCAGGGAAGTCCCTTATTCCTGAGGTTCTTATACAGAAGGCTTTGGAGTTTTTTCCCCCTTTTAACCTAGAAGAGAGCTTGAGACTTTATTAATATGATGTCCTTGGATAACTCAATGAATGTAGCACATTCGGACTATAAGGTCATATTTGAAGGGAAAGAGTCTGTTTTCCCCCAGATACTACATAAAAGAAAATTATGCCCAAATTAACTTCCTTGTTCTCTTAATTCAAGAAATACGGAATTCTGTAACAAAGATATATGTGGATGTGTTCATACATTAAAGCAATATAAGACGCCTAGAAGTGATCATACTATCTTAAGGATAAGTAGACTTGACCTCTAATTTTTTTCTAATGAAATTTCATAAAGCTTTTTATAAAACTTTTTTTCCTTATTTCTCCCTTAAATACTTTTAAAACATTTTCCCCAAGTACTTCATTAAAAAAAATTATTTTGAGTACAAACACAGCACGTACGTATTGCCAAAATTTCAGAAAATCCCCAAAGTATGTTTTAAAAAAGTCACTTACCGTCTCTTTAGGGGATATCATTTTAATGTGTGATTTATGATTAAATCACAGGTAATTTTAGATGACTGGAACTTTTGGTCTTTGACCACAAATCAAAAAATTAAACTGTGAACTTTTTTTTTTTTTTTTTTTGCCTCTGCGTGCAGCCTTGTGGGATTTTAGTTCCCCCACCAGGGATTGAACCCGGGCCCTCAGCAGTGAGAGCACGGAGTCCTAACCACTGGACAGCCAGGGAATTCCCTTAACTGTGAACTTTAATAATCAGTCGAATTACATGGAGATTGTTTAGCCTATTTTCATTGGATTAAGGAAGTTCAGTATTTCTCTATTTTTATATTTCATGGACCCTTCTTCCACCAACAAAAATTTCCCAGCATTTAACTTGTCTTGACCCACTTGGTTGAAGTTTAAGCTCACTATTTCTTATTCTTTCCCAGCCCTTAAAATCATCTTGCCACATTAAAGTAGTAGACAGTGGTCTGCATTCTGAGAGCACAGGCAGCCAGCATCTTTCACATGACTCGAATGGCCCAGCCTTTCGTTCTTCTGATATGACTGTAACTATCAGTGTGTTAGAAATTCCTGACTGTATCCAGAGTGTGAAATTGGGGCTCTTAATAATTCCATTAGAGACAAATGAAGCACTCGTAATCTAAGCCCTTAGTGTAAGGTGAAAAAGGAAAAACATAAATAGTATCAGTCATTTCACCTGCCCCTTAAGCTCTAACACCTGATCCCAAGATAGATGTTCTGTTTTAGGTGTAGCTAGATAAGGATGTGAGTTCAGGACCCGTTTAGGACAAGGACTTGGCTTCCTAGGCCTTGATTTAGGTTCTCTAGGTTTATTCTTCAAGGAATGTAGTGAGAGGTCCAATTTATTTTTCTTTTTGCTGCGCCCTGCAGCTTGTGGGATCTTAGTTTCCCAGCCCTCGGCAGTGAAAGCACGGAGTCCTAACCACTGGATGGCCAGGGAATTCCCTGAGAGGTCCAATTTAGATCATCTAAACACGCAGTTTGGGCCCCGCAGCAGCTCTATCTTCAAAGGGTCTCAGTTGTCCTATAATGTGTCAGCTTCCTTTCCTTCATTGGAAGGGTAGGGAGATCTTACCTTTAATGAACTCATTTACCCCTAAGACTCTACCCAAGATACGAAGGTCTAATTACTGGATCAACCATGTTATCTTAATTAGGGATTAGGGATATAAGATTTAGCAGTATCTGAAATCAAAACACTTCTCATGCCAGGTCGTGATCCATTATAGATCTTAAATCAAAAGGTTTCACTGTTTGAACTCTAAGCCTGGGGGGAAAGTAAAAATAAAACAACTTTAACTCACGTCCTTTAAAGTTTTTACTCAGCATAATTTTGTAGAGCATTTGAAGAGACTGTCCTTACTGGAGGATTATTTAAATACAGCAATTATATTTTCAAAATAAAGTTTTTCTTTCTCCTGACTATAAACAGAAATTCAGAGAAGGAAAAAAATAAATAAAATAAAATAATCACCAGTGTTTTACCACCCAAAGATAAACACTGTTACCACTTGAGAGTATTATATGCCATTCTTTTTTGCTATCTATATGTTTTTAAAAATCATATGTATAATTTTGTATCCTTAATACAGCCACCAATTGGTCTCAGGAATCTAACTTCATGTAAAGTTAACCAAAGTCATACATAATGAATTTATAACTCTCACAAAGGTGATAAGATTAGTTTGGGTTTTTTTCTTGGTGTAGCACCTAAGTGGAACTCTTATAACATAATGTAAGTATTCACCATTTCTTGAATTATTTAATTTCTCAAAACAAGACTGGGCCTATACTTTTGTGTTGTGATTAATTACTCGATTGATTCTTCCAAAATTGATGGTCCAGTATATAACTGTGAACATGAACTGTTATAAGAATATAGGTGGTTGATACAAATTAGTCAGACTTATTCCATTAGCCATACTCATTATGAATATTTATTTGTTTAATGATGTTTTGATTTATAATGATTGGAAATGATAAAGGCACATACTTTTCCTAACAAAAACTGTTAATAATTATATATTTTTCTCTCTCCTTCCCTTCTCTTATCCTCCCCCCGCCTATTTTTTGTCAAGCTATTCCAATAGAAACTGCTAAGCAAAACCCTAATGTTGCTTTGGTCCTTACTTCTTATGGAGGCCATATTGGTTTTCTGGAGGGAATCTGGCCAAGACAGTCCACTTACATGGATCGAGTCTTCAAGCAGTTTGTGCAGGCCATGGTTGAACACGGACATGAACTCTCTAGCATGTAGTTCTTCAGGTGCATTTTGTCTAAACCACCGTATAAAGGCAGCTCAGCTTACTGCACAAATCTTAATTACTGTATATAAAGCAAATTAGCCAGCAGGTGGTGAAGAGGTCCAGAATGACATGCAAAAACTACTTTTTGGAGTAACAAAACAACTTTGTAGCAAGAAATAAAATATAGATTTAGACTGTAATTTATGTAGATTTTATTTTTACTATGCCTTACCAAGTATGACCTTAAATAAAGTAGTACAAACATGGAATTGCACTTAACCAAAACTATTGTGTAAAAAGATTTTAATTCCTCAGGGTTTTAATTTGGGCTAGTATTATTTTAGATAATTTATTTTAGGTGATTTATGGTACTTTAATAATTGTAATAGGACTTGACTTTGTTTATTTGAATTTAAGTTATAAGTTGGCACATTCATAAGGGTATTTATACCTAATGACGGTAACATGAAAACTGAAATAAGATAAAATACAATGTGCTAAATCTTTTACGTATTTTAACTTTAAAAGGCAAATGCAACAAATGTTAGACTTCTATACATGTTCTTTTACTCTAATAATATTAAATTAAGGCTGACTTATGTTTTATAATGATTATAGTTCACATGCTTATTTTTTAAATAGTGTATGTGCATACTTATATATCATTATATTAAATAAATTCCACCATTTTAAATTGTTTCTTTGTGAGATTTTATCCACAAAAAAGTAATCCCTAGAAAGTAATTTGTGATTTCATAAATGTATTAGTAAGAAATATTAAAACTGTATTGTTTCACAGTTTCCAGAATATTGGGCTCCCACCGTTCGTACCAATTAAAAATACTTTCAGCTACAGGAAACCCATCTAACAGTGATTTAGGAATAACAATATTTAATTATCTTGCATCACAAGAAGTCTCCATGTAAGCAGTCTCCAGATGTAGGTGCTTATCATTTATCAGTGTCATCAAAGATGCAGGCTCTTTCTGTTGCCACATCCCTAGCAGGCAGGGTAGCCAGTTATCTCCTAGACACAGGATGGCTGCTGCAGCTCAGACATCACATTTGTATTCAGAGAAGAAAAAGGCAGAAGGAGTGGGGCCAGACACATCTGCCCTTTTGGGAAAGTGAAAGCTTTCTCAGAAGACTTGTACTTAAATCTATTGGCCAGACCTGTGTCACATGGTCACCCTGGTTGACTGGGAGGCTAGCAAATCAAGTATGTAGACTTTTCCAATTGTAGTGGAGGCAAGCAAGGGGGAGGGGATTGGTAGTGGTTGTTGGGCTATCCAGGCAATAGTGTTATCTTCTATACCATTCAACATCTTTTTTTTTTTTTTAATTTACTTATTTATTTATGGCTGTGTTGGGTCTTCATTGCTGTGCGGGCTTTCTCTAGTTACAGTGAGCGGGGTCTACTCTTCATTGCGGTGCATGGGCTTCTCATTGCGGTGGCTTCTCTTGTTGCAGAGCATGGGCTGTAGGCGCCAGGGCTTCAGTAGTTGTGGCTCACGGGCTCTAGAGAGCAGGCTCAGTAGTTGTAGCGCACGGGCTTAGCTGCTCCGCGGCATGTGGGATCTTCCCAGACCGGGGCTCAAACCCATGTCCCCTGAATTGGCAGGCAGATTCTTAACCACTGCACCACCAGGGAAGTCCCTCGCCATCTTTTCCCTCCTTTTTTTTTTTTTTTACTATTTCCACGATTTATAAAATATGTATATTTTTGCCCAGGTATCACATTAAGAGAACCATGTAATAAAAGCATATTAACACAAAATTGTTTACTAAAAATGCCATCTTTTGGAGAGTTCCTGATTGTGTACTTGTAGACTCCCATGTAACTGTGTCTAGAACAATAGCACTGATAATGCCAGTGATTTTTTGCCCATTCAGCATATATTCTGATTCAACAGTGCTAATAACTTTCAGTTGGCATGGTTTGGGTGGGGCTGATCCTGCCTTTCAGAGTTATCGTGAAGATTTTAAACAAATGATGTCAGGAAGTCTGTCTACCCATTGGCCATTGTCAGATTTGGGTAGGTAGCCCCTGACCTCCCTCTACACACAAAAATTACTTCCAGCTAGATTAATGAGATAAGCACTTTTTAAATTCATAAAAGTACTAATGAAAATATAGGAAGTTATTTTCATAATTTTAGAATGGAGAAGTCCTTAAGCAAAATATAAAAATGAGAAGCCGTAAAGAACAAAAGTGACGGATATATTCATGTAAAGATTAAAAAAAAACTTCAGTTCTACAAAATTACCATAACCAACATTAAAATAAAATGACAGAAAAAATATTGATATTTGCAATATATAAAAGGCTAATATATCAAATAGCTAAAGAACCCCTAAAAATTGGTAATGAAATATCTGATAAAAAAATGGTCAAAGGATATACAAGAGACTCATAGAATAATAGCAAGTTTATAAAAAGGTGAACAATTTCACTAGTAATTTAGGAAATGCAAAATTTGAAAACATAGATATTTGTGACCATCAAATTGTGAGTTTAATAACATACAGGATTAGTAATATACAGTGTTGGTGATAGTGTGGGGAAATAGTTACTCAAATTGTTGGTGGGTATGTAAACTAGCAATTATTTTTTGGAAGGCAAAAAATTTTGACAGTTAAAATACAAGAGCAACCATATTTAGCAATTCCATTTTGAAGAATCTATCCTATAGAAAATCTAGCAAGGGTGTGTAAAGATATAGGTTTGTTGCAGCTTTGGACATTCAGGATGACAACTTATTTAGTAGGGGAATGGATAAATTATGACACATTCACATGATAGAGCCACCAAAAATAATGAGGTAGCCCTTTATGTACTGATTTATAAAGACATTTCTGATAGGTTAATGAAAAACAATTTATTCATATATATAGGATCTCATTAGTATAAACAAAAATAAAATATAGCTCTACATGCATGCGATAGTGTGTGTGTTAGTTACAATGAAATGAGCATTTTCATGTGTTGATGTGGAGGGTAAACTATTCTTCCCAGCAGTTCCTCCACACACTAATAAGCTCTGAGAAAGAAGGGCTGTGTTTTAATTATTTCTACATCCCAAGCACTTAGCATATTGCCCGGAACAAAGCAGGTCCTTAGTCAAGATTAGCTGAATAATAGTGGTTTGTATAAGAATGAAAATACTACCTTGCAAGCCAGTTCCCTGATTTGAAAAGTTAATTTTAAGTATATCCTGGAATTTTTTCTAAAACTGTCTCCTCAGTTTCTCTGGGTTATTATCATTAAACATTTATTCAAAGCCTCACAGAGCATTGTTTTCGAAATAGGGATACAAATGGATACAATAGCTTTCTTTTCCTTCTTTCCTTTTTGACAGTGCCCTATACATTTTTTTATATCTTGAACCTAGTGCAAACACATACGTTTTGTTACAGACCCTACCCAGTCGGTCCCTAACAAGGGACCTTCTGCATGGTCTCTTTTGAGCCAACAGCAGAAATAGAGACACAAATGGAGAGAACAAACATATGGCCACCAAGGGGGGAAAGCGGCGGGGGAGGGGGGGTGAATT
This sequence comes from Delphinapterus leucas, assembly GCF_059928025.1. Taxonomy (NCBI): domain Eukaryota; kingdom Metazoa; phylum Chordata; class Mammalia; order Artiodactyla; family Monodontidae; genus Delphinapterus; species Delphinapterus leucas. The sequence goes on along the minus strand of NC_143142.1, from coordinate 38,371,260 downwards.
GGGAGATTGGGATTGATATGTATACACTAATATGTATAAAACAGACAACTAATAAGAACCTGCTGTATAAAAAATAAAATTCAAAAATTAAAAAAACAAAAAAAAACAAAGACCGAGTTTGGTTCAGTTGGCTTCAGGAGCAAAGAAAAGTTTTAGTCTTTGATCAAAGAACCGAGAGACACAGGCTACCACCCTAGAGCACCCACTCTCCCCCATACCCGTCGGCCGGGCTGCTTTGTAGGTATCTGGTCAGCGGGGAGGGGGTGGAGTTCTCCTGGGGCCAGCGCAGCTGTGCTGCTCACGCTCCAGATTGCAGTGCCGGGCGCAGCACCCCTGCACACGGCCGGCCACCGCCGTCTTGGATTGCGGTGCGCACGCAGCACCTCTGCACGTAGCCTGCTGAGGTGAGGAATCCGCACAACCACTTCGCAGGAGGAACCCTGTTCTGAAGGGCTGGGTGCAGAGGCCTCTAGAGGCGAGGCCTCTGCACCCAGCAAGTGAAACTAAGTGCAAAGGAAAAGAAACAAAAAAAGGTTAGACTTTATTACCCAGCTTCTACTTTTATTTCCAGGGCATTGTTAATGGACTCTGCTGCTGAGTTTTATAGAACGGTCTTTACTCTTACTCTGCGCAGTATTTGTAGTGCAATATACTCTCATATTTTGTAGCCCATCCTGTTCTAGTCTGGTCTAGCTTAATTTTCAACTATCCCATTTTCCTTTTTTATATTTATTTATTTTAAAATAAATTTATTTATTTTTGGCTGCGTTGGTTGCTGCATGCGGGCTTTCTCTAGTTGCGGTGAGCAAGGGCTACTCTTCGTTGTGGTGGCTTCCCTTGTTGCCGAGCACGGGCTCTAGGCGCACGGGCTTCAGTAGTTGCCTCACGCGGGCTTAGTTGCTCCGCGGCATGTGGGATCTTCCCGGACCAGGGCTCGAACCCGTGTCCCCTGAACTGGCAGGAGGATTCTTAACCACTGTGCCACCAGGGAAGCCCCCCCCATTTTCCTTTTTTAAATGAAAGTGGGAAAATGAAAAATTCTCGTTAATTCTTAAATCTGGGCCATGGGTATATGAGACTCATTGCATTATTCTACTTTTGTGCATCAAATTTTCTTACTGCTTTTTAAAAATTAAACGCGCACCTTTGAGACCCACTAATGGGTTGCAATGTAGTTCGAAAAACACTGGAATTCTAGAAGTTATCAGAAGTTAAAAGAAAGAAGTCACTATTGTCTGTGGCAGTTGTCACACTTAGTTGTAATAGCTTCTTTACTTATCCGCTTTCCCCCAGCAGACTGTGAGCACAGTGAGGACAGGAAACATATTTTCTTTGCTCTTCATCTTATCCCCTGGGGCCAGCACGGTGTCTGCCTCGTATTAGGTTTATTATTAATTAATGATACCAAATACTTAATAATACTTGAACCTTAGGCCCTGATGGAAGGGTACATCTTACATACAAATCAGAAGTGGGGAGAGGAAGGGTTTTTGCAGTCTCACTCCAAATCAGAACATCTGTTAAAGCAGCATCTGTTTCCCCTGCAGACTTCAGTGTCAAATGAAGTAATGATAATTAAAAAAAAAAATCTCACTGTTGCTCTGAACCTAACAAAATGCTGGCCACAAGGTAAACACTCAGCTTCTTAGAACTTAATTTGGAGTCAATGAGGACAATATGCAAGGTCAGGTAATAAAGAACACTTAGGAAATATGCCATTTTAACTCTAGTTCTCACTTAAAAGACAGTCTTTTCGTCCTAACCTTTTCTACAAACAGGCCAACATGTAGAAGCTGGTATTTCTTGTCCTATGATATAATGTTGCTGTCAGTATTGATACCTAATGCAATAAAAATTGCGGTATATAATTGATTTTGTTTTTCTTTTAAAATTTATTTCTAAGCAAAGAGATATTTATATATTCAAGGCCTTGTGATGATAAAAAATGATGTCTTCGCTTTTGTCATATGCACTTTCAAGCTGTGAATTATTCACCTGTGCTATTTATCCCTATTCTGAAACTAAGAGATACTTTTTCTGGCTCTAGCCTTCAACCACCTAAATGCGGGAATTACTTTGAAAAAAGTAAATGGCAAGAATCTGACAAGACTAATTTACCTCACTGAATATCAAGATAATAACCTGGATCAAATCATAAAGACTTCACTGTCATTTAACACCATGACTCAGTATTAACTTATTACAGGACAACTGTATGTTTGTGCCTTCTATAAAGGGTTGTCTTCCCCCGGAGTTAGATACTGGTACCCAAATTTTGCAAGCAGTACAATAATCATATCTACTCCATCTGTATTTCCAGTTTGCTGTTGATTATATTACGAAGGACTCAGTACCAGCTGGATATGAATAGACAGGCTGTCAGCATATTAACAGATCTGAATAACCCCAAAAGAGCATTATTCTCTTTTAAACTGTCAACTTACTAATTGGTTTCTGCAAATTTTAAATATCCCATTTATCTGCTTTACTCTACTTATGGGCAGACAGTTTCAGATTTTTTTCTCTATTTTTCCAGGCTCAAAATGGAGCATGCATAGTGCTTAATTCCTGGACTGATTATGTTTTTTTTCTTCTAATGCCATATGGAAGTGTTCCAGTATGGACTTTGAAACCTCTAGGTTTTCTTACCAGAATTAAAGGGACCCTTTGAAAAATATGATGCAGAATAAACTAGTATGTGTTTTCATAATATATATTCTAGAATGTATGAATAGATATTATAGATGATATATAGATATCAATATATAAAGTAAAAATGCCTAATATTCTCCATATTTACCTAGAGCTCTTTATAGTCATTAATCATAGTTCCTAGTATTTTTAAGATCATTTCTTGGTCCCACATGCTGCAGAGCAGCTGGGCCTGTGCCCCACAACTACTAAGCCTGCGCTCTAGAGCCCGCAAGCCACAGCGAAGCCTGTGCGCCTAGAGCCCGTGCTCTGCAATGAGAAGCCACCGCAATGAGAAGCCCATGCACCGCAATGAAGAGTAGTCCCTGCTCGCCACTAGAGAAAGCCCACGCGCAGCAACGAAGACCCAGTGCAGCCAAAAATAAATAAATAAAACAAATTTATTAAAAAAAAAAGATCATTTCTTGGCAAAGAAATTTGGACTTGAATTCAGAGCATCTGAGATTGATCCTTGGCTCTGCTACTAATTCACCATGTGACCTGAAGGAAATCATTTATCCTGTCCAGGGTTTGGTTTCTTCATCTATAAAATGCAGATGGTTAAAAAAAATGCAGATGGTAATATCAATGTTACAGAGGTATTATGAGGATTATAAAGAGATAACATGTAGGTGAAAATGCTTCGTGAACTATTAAATAAAGTGCTATGGAAATGTAATACCTGGCTATGAAAAGATGTTTACTATTATAAACCAAATCAAAACCAAATGACATTTTATTACTAACGTAGGTTCCTCTATCAAAAACACATTGGGTTTAGGGTAGGGGAAAAAATTACCTGTTGATCTGTGTGGTGATGTTAACCTTGATCCCCTGGCTGATGTGATGCCAGCCAGGATTCACCCAGTAAAGTTACTAATTTTCCCTTTGTAATTATGTAATATTCTGGGGTGGGGCAGAGGGGGGCTACTTTGAGACAATGCAAATATCCTGTTTCTGTTTAAACTTCTTCCCACTCATTGGTGGATCTTATTTTGCCTGTAGCAAGATACTACTGCGTTCTGATAGTTTTTTTCTATTTCTTACAATCCTGTGTTTATAACTGCAATTCTGAAAGAAAGTGCTGTCACTTCTCTCCCCGACCCACCCCATTTCTTTATTTGGTTATTGACATCAGTATGGACTAATGAATATTTGTTTTTTCTTTGGGTTATAATTAAATATCAATACTATCCTTATTTTATTGTTCAAGTTGTTTCAGTTTGGGAGTTCTGGATGGTTTCTATGTCCCTTTGATATGCCTTTTTTTTTTTTTTTTTTAAGTGTGCTGGCACCACCAGACGCTCTAGTCTCATCTTTTATTTTCCCTACTTCAGCCCTGGAATGAGTTAGTTCTCCAAGGAGTCCTGATTCCTTTTATTAAAGAATGGCATTTAAAAACCAAGATCTGGATGATACATATGCTCATTGTTACTGGGGTCCCACTGCTTGCAGCCCTTTTCAATAGAGGTAGGAAAAAATTATATGTAAGTATAATGCATGCACATATGTCTATACTTATCTATATTTATAAATAAACGAGTCCATACTGACACCTCTGACTCCAATTTAGCAACAATGAATTCCCTTTCCTTATTTGTAATTTCTTTTCTCCAAGTGAGAAACCTGGCTGATTGTCTACAATATATTTACTTATTTATTGTACAAATAAAAGTAAAGTCGTTTCAGAATTTCTAACCTACACCCCTGTGAGAAACAAATTTACTAACTTGAGTACTTAACTCCTTTCAGTGTAGTTATGTGACTCATTTGTAATACACTTAGGCTATTCATTTGTCAGTATCTGTATTCCACCCTTCTTGCCACATCCTGGTGGGTTTTTAAAACTTACATAAAGTGTATTCTTTGTGGTGAACAGGTTTATGGGTTTTAACAAATGCATAAATTGTGCATCTACTAAGCACAGTTCCCTATACAAACTTTCTATCACCCGCCTAAATCCCCTATGATACGCATTAATAGAAACCAATTCTCTCCACCCCCACAGACACTGGCAACCACCGACCTCCTTTCCTCCCTATAGTTTTTTGCCTTTTCCAGAGTGTTATGTAAGTGAAATCATGCAGTATATAAGTCTTATAGGTCTGGCTTCTTTCTCTTAGCAAAATGCATTTAAAATTCATCTAGGGATTTCCCTGGTGGTGCAGTGGTTAAGAATCCGCCTGCCAATGCAGGCGACACGGGTTTGAGCCCTGGTCTGGGAAGATCCCACATGCCACGGAGCAGCTAAGCCCTTGAGCCACAACTACTGAGCCCGCGTGCCTAGAGCCCATGCTCTGCAACAAGAGAAGCCACCGCAGTGAGACGCCCACGCACCGCAACGAAGAGTAGTCCCCACTTGCTGCAGCTAGTAAAAGCCTGAATGTAACGAAGACCCAACACAGCCAAAAATAAAAATAAATAAATTAAATAAAATTCATCTATACTGTGTGATTCAGTAGTTCACTCCTTTTAATTTCTGAATAGTAGTCCATCATAAGGAGGTACCACACTTTGTTCATCCATTTATAACACTTGTTTTACAAACTGGACTGTTTTCAATTCTTGGTGACTATGACTAAAGCTACTATACACATTCACATACAGATTTTTGTGTGAACATAAGTTTTCATTTCTTTTGAGTAGATACCTAGGAGTGGGATTGCTGGGTAATATGGTAGGTGTATGTTTAACTGTAAAAGAAACTGACCAACTATTTTCCAAAGTTGCCGTACCTTGTGCATTCCCACAAGGAATTTATGAGAGTTCCAGTTGCTCCACATCCTCACAGCATTTGGTATCCCTTTTTTTTTTCAAATGTTTTACATTTTAATAGGTTTTAAACAGCTAAATATTAAAACTAAATAAGTCAGTTCAAGATATTCAAACTATGTAGATGTGTGCATTTTGCCATTACCTCAAAATGTATCAAAGAAAAATGTGAAAATATTAAGAAATATCAGAAACTGAGAGGTAGAGAAAGGTATGAGAATAGGTAACTTAAGATGGTTATTTTTTTTAATTTTTTATTTATTTATTTTTGCGGTACGCGGGCCTCTCACTGTTGTGGCCTCTCCCGTTGCGGAGCACAGGCTCCGGACGCGCAGGCTCAGCGGCCATGGCTCACGGGCCCAGCCGCTCCACGGCATGTGGGATCTTCCCGGACCGGGGCACGAACCCGTGTCCCCCGCATTGGCAGGCGGACTCTCAACCACTGCGCCACCAGGGAAGCCCAAGATGGTTATTTTTATACTTTTTTTTTCATTTTTCTTATTCAACTGCTAGAAAGATTAAATGGTATCTTTGTAATTAAATGATAGGCAGAAGTCACTCTGCATAAAAAGATGAGAAAATTGAGTCTGATTTTGACAACTGATGGATTTAAGTCCCCAAAGAAGTAAAAAGAGAGTGTAATTCAGAGCAAAGATGCAGGATTTGGCCAAAGAAAGAAGGGGAGGGGGTATCTTTTTCATTGTAAAGAGAGACAGAGAGGAAAGAACCAGTAATAGAGCATATTTTTCTCTCTTCCAAAACCTTCTCTACTTCAATAAAGCTAATCCAAGGGTCCTCCTTTCCCTTCCTATTTCTTTAAAAGCTCCCAACCCTCTAAAACTTTTTTGATATGTCCAGTCTCATACTACTCAAGAAGATACAATATTAGCAATCATTCTAATATACATTTATTGAGTTTCAGATTTGTACAGAATATACTAAAATTAGGCTGTGATGGATGCTGAGAACCACAATAATGGTGAAGTCAGAAACATGTACTTTACTATTTTACAAGGTAGATTTTGATAAATATTATAGCAGATATACAAAGTGCTTTGGGGATATAGGAGAAAATATAATTATCACAGGGGTAAGGATTAAGAGGGGCTTCACAGAGAAGGTAATATTTAAAGGAGATGTTAAAGGAATGATAATACTTTTTGATGTGTACAGATGGAAGCAAAGGATTCCTAAAGGAATGTATAAAATAAGTTACAGAAAAGATAGAGAAAGCAAATTAAAGACAACGCCGTTTAAATCATTTTATTCTCCCAGCTGTTGCAATTAAATAACTGTTCATCCAGCTTGACTTTTGGAGAGGGGATGTTTCAGTCTCAACCTCATGTCTCAGTGACCTCTGAGCAACTTCCTACAGTTTCTTTGTACAAAGAAGAAGGGTGGTATAAATGAAATTCTAGCTCCTCAGAGTAACAGGGGAGGATGTATACTTTTGGAGAACCCTGAGCACAGGATTTAGCAAATCTCTCTAGAGGCAGAAATTCATTCGTTGTCTTGTCTCATTAGTTCCCTATCTGTCCTTCCTCTTAGTCAACTGCTAAAAACAAAAACCCTAAAAAGGTGGATATCAGACACAAAACAAACATAACCAGAGCAAATTTTAAATGCCAATTGAAAATTAATGCGTATCCCTTCCCACTTTTTTTTTCCCACTTTTAATTTTAAGCCATGTAAGCAGAAAGAAGACAAAAAATAGTTGTAGGCATGAGTTGATATTGTAGTTATGTTTACTGTACTAATAGTTAACTGTTCCATTGGCTATCTGCAGTCATGGTTTGCATCAGCACTATTACTGGAGAAAACCAATCACCAGGAAGTTATAGCAGAGCAAAAGCATTCTTTAATTCATAAATATATTTTTTTAGGTTTATTATGTTACAAATCATGTCTTTAGCCCAAATTAAACAGAATATTTGGAACCTATGCATTTGCTTGAATCAAAGGCAAACCACTGAACAAAAGGGAGTTAGGTCTTGACTGAAATGTTAGAATATTTTGCAGTTATCTATTTTAAGCCACCTACAAGCCATCTGGCAAAAGGAGCTGAAAAGCTTAGCTTTTAGAAAGCCCCTTCCCTACCCCAAATCTTAAGCTGAAAGCATTATGAAGTGATGTTAAATAATTTACAATTTTAATTAATATTTAGGTTTTTTTTTTCTTCTACAGACTTTCCAGTCCATTTCTCGTTAACTCTATTTAAGGCACGGCTCTTGTGAGAGAATCCAACTGCTTATTTAAATCCCAGTTCTACAGACAAAAACAACAGTGCCTACCTATTGTATATGTCACTAATTGGGAAATTTTTCCATGTTTCACTCTTTGGGAATGGGGTAGAGACCAGTGGGAGGTGAACTATTATGGTTCTAAAGTTCCTGCCTCCATCCCGAAAATCCTCCAAAGAAATCTCAGAGTAAGTGACTTACAACCTTACTCAGGTTAGCAGATATTTGGTCCTGTCTGAAACATCCATAAGACATTTGGTCCAAGCCAAAAGGTCCTTGAAATCTGCTCCTGTTCAAAAGGCCTATGAGCAGATTTCGTCTATGCCAAATGGTTTTGGACAAGACCAAATATCAGCAGCACCTTTTGGCATGGACCAAATATCTTACAGATGTTTTGGACAGGACCAAATGTCCTGCAAAGCCTACCCCAAGAGTAAAAAGGTTAAAATTCTGTTCAGAATCCAAAATAGTTCACTCAATGGTGAGAGCTGGGTGGAACAACCATAACATTCACCAGCCATTTTCAGGAGCTGGTTGTTTTGTAGTGGGGTCACATGGTTCTACAATTCCTAAAAACTCTCAATCATGGCCAAATATGCAGAAAAACAGGCCATCAATTAATTACTGGAATCAATCTATTAGAATTGCATATTATTTGTTTCTGAATAGTATAATAGTGTTGAAAACAAATCCCAAAATTGGAATGGGAAGCCAGATAGAAGATCTGCCCCTTTTAACTTATGAGCTGTGAGACCTAGGAAAAGACATTTAACCCCTCTGAAGTTTAGTTTTGTCATCTAAAAATGTGCATAATATGCCATGCTATCACTGAATTGTTATGAGCATCAAATTTAAATCAAATACACAAAAATGTTTATTAACCAGAAAATTAAAAATTGCTAAAATGTAAGATATTATTAGGTGCCATTACTATAGCTTAAGTACTAATACTCCAAAAATTAATATTTATTAGCCATGCTTTCTGAGGGCCAGTTAAAGAAAGGAATTTATAGTAACTACTTTTTGTTTTGGCCATGATGTACAGCTTGTGGGATCTCAGATCCCTGACCAGGAATTGAACCCTGGCCATGGCAGTGAAAGTGCCAAGTCCTAACCACTGGACCACCAGGGAATTCCCTAAGACTCCCCTTTTCAATCACTGTGTTACATTGCTTAAGAAGCTGTGAAGAACACAGCAATGCAAAAGAATGTGAATGTCACCTATGAAAAATTACAGACAAAAAATTAAACTTGAAGCAGGTGAACTTCAATCAAACTTCCAGTTTCCCGGAAATTCAGGGGACAAAGAAACATATTAAAAGACCAAATGGGGTGCAATGTGCAAAAGGAAGAAGTCAGGAAACTTTACAAATTGCAAGGAAAAAAAGCAAAATGGAGTAAGAAAACAAATCAACTGCAAAAATATCATTTATAAGACTTTTTTTTTTTTTGGTCACGCCACACAGCTTGTGGGACCTTAGTTCCCCAACCAGAGATCAAACCTGCACCCTTGGCGGTGAAAGCGCGGAGTCCGAACCACTGGACCACCACGGAATTCCCCATAATTTCAGAAATTTGAACACTGCCTGGATATTTGACAGTACTGTTGTGCATGAGAATGATACTGTGGTTATATTTTTAAAAACAGCCCTGAAACATTTATAGATGAAATATCTCAGATATGCTTGAAAATAATCCAGCGGGTCATAGTGGGCGGTAAGGGTGGGGAGATGGGTGGCAGTACAGATGAAACAAGTTTCACAGTAAGTTGACAATTGTTGAAGGTGGGTAGTAACTATATGGGAGTTCAATGTACCATTCTATTTTGCGTATGTTTGAAAGGTCAAACAGAATGAAAGTGGCATACAATTCCACTAGGGCATACTTATTCTAAGATGAATATAATCAATCACCATCTACCAAACCACTTCAAAATCCTACTGAGTAATCAGTACAGCATATTCACTGCAAACTATTAATCAAGTAGATACTGAACACACGCCTGGTTTTTACAGGTGCCTCACTCCTCAATGCAATGGGGGGGGGATGCATTGTCACAACCAACTTGCTCTGCTATAAACTCATATGCTGTTTGTCACATATATTGTATAAAGACTTGCCAAATCCCATTTTAAACCTCTAATAATGTGTAGAATTGTTACCTTGGTGATTCTTCCAGTCCTTACCAAGTTAGCTGAACAAATCAGGAGTATTATTGTAGCACAGGGGCTAAGTGGTCTCTTCCATTAGAAACTCTATCCCTTAGGAATGACATTTGGCAACAGATAATAGAAAAAGCAACTTACTATGGTTTATTCTAAAGGGATATTTTTTTTCTTGCAGAAAAAGTTCAGAGGAAGACAGTTGCTGGCATTGGTTTAACACCTTAAGAATGTCAGAGTAGGGAGTTCCCTGGTGGCGCAGTGGTTAAAAATCTGCCTGCCAATGCAGGGCACGTGGGTTCAATCCCTGGTCTGGGAAGATCCCATGTGCCACGGAGCAACTAAGCCCGTGTGCCACAACTACCGAAGCCCATGCGCCTAGAGCCCATGCTCCGAAAGAAGAGTATCCCCTGCCCGGTGCAACTAGAGAAAGCCAGCGTGCAGCAACAAAGACCCAACGCAGCCAAACATAAATAAATTAAAAAAGAAAAAAAGAATGTCAGGGTCTAGGTCTCTAATGGACTTTTCCTCATTGTAAAAACAGCTGCTACAGCTCCAGTTATCCCATCTGTGTTCCAGGGAAGAAGGTGGGAGGGATAAAGAATAAAAGACCCCAAGTCAGATGAGTCTGTTCCTTTTTATCTGAAAATAGTAGCTTTTCCAGAATCCCTCTAAGAGATTTCCATTTATATATCATTAATCAGAACTAGGTCAAAGGGTTCCTGATAAGCACAAAGTGGGAAAATAAAGCTTTTAAAGCTTACACATTTCTACCCACCCCCCCGCAAATTAGGTTCTCTTGGTAAGAGCAGAGAATAGATATTGGGTTGGTGACTAACCATGTATGCTTACCAAACCCATTTAAACAGAGGTCTCCAATATTTCAGATGTTTTATTTTCTGGCTCATGGTTGACCTCAATCCATCTTTAAATAAAGGAGGGATAGACAGACAGGTAGATGTATGCATACATGTATGCCACAAATATGCATCAGGAATTTGTGACCAAACTAATTAGGATCCTATTTGTACCCTTATTGTGAGGTTTTGGGGTTTCAAAAGTGCCAATTAACCTATCTCTGGGTTTTGAATGAAACTGATAAGACAGGTGGGGTCAGATTACCTGCTTTATTAGTGGTAAAGCTAGATTAAAGAACATAACTTGGGTTGGAAGATAAAATGATTCTTCCCCCAAGGCACACTTTAGAACAAGTTTATGGGAGTAACTGGATACACAGAGCACTCTTAGCCTGTGGAACACACACAGAGGAGGAAGCCAGAGTGGAGGACCTCCATACCTGCCTTTTACAGGATGCCCCTGGGGAATGTCAACAAAACACAGACTCCCTTGGGGATGAGGTAAACAAAATGACCAAGCCTCTTCCACCCTCAACATTTTACAGACTCTGTTCTATTTTATGTGCTCAGACAGGAATATGCAGAGAGGAAGAGACATGTCACCCCTATATGAGAGATAATTTTTAGGTTTTCATTTTCCTGGATATTCCCTGAGAGCTGTCATTTTATGAGAACATTTAGTAAAGGGTGGAAGCCTATTATAAAAGTATGATTAGGAAACTCAAGTACATTATTTCTTACTGAAAGATAATCCACAATAAATCTGAAGTAATAGTCCAAAAAGGCCTTGGTTTAAATAAACATGCTTCTTATTGAAGTACAACATGTTCTTAGCAGAATATTTGGTTTTTCTAAGTTGGGTGCCAACAAAAACATATACACATGGACTATCAATGTTACACCAAAAAAGTGTAAATATACACAGAAGACACACTCTGAAAAAAAAAAAAAAAGAAGACACACTCTGACAGGGAAGACTGCAGTTCAGTGAGTGGGAGAAAAACTAGATTAGAGGTGAAGGTGACTAGTTATAAGGAGTAAATACGAAAGAGGGAAGGAGATGATTAAGACGGATGTAAAGCACTGCTCTTGTGATGGTTAATTTTACGTGTCAACTTGATTGGGTTACAGTGCCCAAATATTTGGTTTAACATTACTTCTGGGTGTGTCTGTGAAGATGTTTCTGGATGAGATTAGCATCTGAGTTGGTAGACTGAGTAAAGCACATTGCCCTGCCCAGTTTGGGTGGGCATCATCCAATCTGTTGAGGGCCTGAATAGAAAAAAGCAGAGGAAGACAGTTTGCTCTGTGTGCCAGACTGATTGATCTGGACACTGGTCTTCTGCCCTCAGACTGGAACTTACACCATCAGCTCCCCCAGTTCTCAGGACTTGGACTTACACCATTGATTCTCAGGTCTTCAGGCTCAGACTGGAACTTTCTTGGGTCTCCAGCGTGCAGCGGGCTGACTGCCTCTGGTCTTCTCAGGCTTTATAATTGTGTGAGCCAATTCATTATAATAATTCTCTTTGTATATGTAAATATCTTTTAGTTGTCCTGTTTCTTTAGAGAACACTGACTAATACAGTTCCCCAAGAAAGTTTATTGGTTTCCTTTCACTTACCAGTACATTAAGATGCATATTAGCCAAATCCTTTAGATGATGTACACTATTTCCAGCAAGGAGAAACAAAAAGCAATTCTCAAAAGCTTTATATATGCACAGTTAACGGGAAATACCCAATAAAAACAAATGCCAGGGGCTTCCCTGGTGGCGCAGTGGTTGAGAGTCCGCCTGCCGATGCAGGGGACATGGGTTCATGCCCTGGTCCGGGAAGATCCCACATGCCGCGGAGCGGCTGGGCCCCTGAGCCTGCGCGTCCGGAGCCTGTGCTCCGCAACCGGAGAGGCCACAACAGTGAGAGACCCGCGTACCGCAAAACAAACAAACAAAAAAAACAAATGCCAGGCCCCTGGCTCAAATCTTAAAACTGCAGATGGAACACAGATTCAGACTGCATAAGCTGTAGATCAGTCTGTGATTTAGAGGCTCTTAATTGGGCAAAAGGTAGCAGCTGAGTGAACATTAACCTGTCCATGGATCAAAACACAAAGAAAACTGACACTCCAGTCTTGGAAATTCTTGTCATTTACCTTTCCATATTTTATTTTGGCTTCTAGAATGAAATTATTCCTTGTTGTGGAAATGCTGATTTTTTCAGATGCATCAAATCAACAGGAGAGGTTCCCGAGAGTGAAAGGCTCAGAGATACCTCTGTCCTCAAATGGCCAGTTCTGCCACCATGAAGGCAGGGGAGTTCCCTGGTGGCCTAGTGGTTAGGATTCCGGGCTTTCACTGCCGTGGCCTGGGTTTAGTACCTCGTCCGGGAACTGAGAGCCCGCAAGTTGTGAGGTGAGGTGAGGCCAAAAAAATAAAATAAAATAAAAAATTAAATTAAATTAAAAAGAAAAAAAAAGACAGGACGATCTGGGTCTAAGCTGCCTAGCAATTCCCATCGTCCAGGACCTACTTCTCATCTGCAGCCAGTAGACAAAGGCAATTATTATGAGATCATGGCAGTGATTTAGCATAAGAGCTGATTGGGAGGTTATGTTTTCGGAAGCAAATAGCTTGTTGGAATGCTGTTCCAGTCATCAAGATACTAAGATGGCTTCACACCTCCTCTCCCAGGGACAGGCTGATCTAGTGTGGTGTGTTCTTACTAGTAGTCCTAGGGGAGACATAGGTAAAAATCTAATTGATGGGACTTCCCTGGTGGCACAGTGGATAGGACTCCACGCTCCCAGTGCAGGGGGCCCAGGTTCCATCGCTTGTCAGGGAACTGAATCCCACATGCATGCCGCCAACTGGGAGTTCGCATGCCACAACTAAGGAGCCCATGTGCCGCAACTAAGGAGGCTGCCTGCCACAACTAAGACCCCACGCAACCAAATATATAAATAAATTAAAAAAATCTAATTGACAATTCACTTACCTGAGCCTCACTTTATACAGGTGGAAATGCCATCTCGGTTATAGTGATTTTAATATGTCAGTTTTAAATGTAGCAATACTCTTGGAGAAAAAAAATTGCCATTCAAACTCAGAATGTACAGTGTTTACTTTGGCACAACATGGATATCGCATCTCCTATCATTATGGCAACACAGGACATGAATAACAACATCCAAATGTTGGATAATAATTAACTGTTGGTAAAGATGTGGAAATTGGAACCCTTATACCTTTTATACGTTGTTGGTGGGAATGTCAAACGGTATAGCCACTTTGGAAAACAGTCTAGCAGTTCCTCAAAGTGTTAAACATAGTTACCACATGATCCAGTAGTTCCATTCCTAGGTATGTACACAAGAGAATTAAAAACATATGTTTATCGAAACTTGTACAGAAATGTTCATAGCAGTATTACTCACAATAGCCCCAAATGGAAATAACCCAAATGTCCATCAACCGATAAATGGATAAATAGAAAGTGGTATATCCATACCATGGGATATTATTCAGGAATAAAATGATCGAGGTACTGACACATGCTACAACTTGGATGGACCTTGAAAACACTGTGCCAAGTCAGTCAGTTTCAAAGGATCACACATTATGATTCCATTTATATGAAATATCTAGACAAGGCAAATTTATAAACAGAGAGTAGATTAGTGGTTGGCTAGGGTTATAGGGGAACAGGGGGAGACTGGAGGTTGATGCCTAAGGGGGATGGGATATCTTTTTTGCAGTAATGAAACCTAAAATTGATTGTGGTGATGGATGCAGAACTCTGTAAATATACTAACAGCCACTGAACTGAACACTTTAAATGGGTAAATTGTATGATATGTAAATTACATCTCAATAAAGCTGGGTTATTTTAATCCAAATGTCAGTAAAAATTCAAGCATATTCAAAGACTCAAAAATGAAATTTCAGAAAAAATAAGGTTTAAAATCTGGAGAAAGTTACAATAAAGTTACTTAGAATTAGCTATTCTAGTATATTAACTTGAACTATAAAATATCTTCCAACAGTGTCATAGATATAATTCTCTATACCAAGTCAACTAATTTAGTTATCTATTACAAGTTATCTCAAGGTATTCACTAGAAAGAAGTACTATTTAAAGGTCTACATCCTATGGGTCTTTATTGTCATTCTCTCATGTATCCTCAGTGTCTATTCTCAAATAGCCAGTTTCCCCACATTCTTCAGGGATATGGCTTTCAATATTTAACAAAAAAAAAAAACCATATTCAAAACAATTTTCAAATACTATATAGGAAAGCTCTGTTGTCATTCTGTGCTTCAACAGACATGTTAACATAGACCTTGGTACACTTACAACTTTACTAAAGTGAAAGGTATGACCATATGCTTCTCTGTTGCTGAAACAGGCAGCAAGAGGTAGCAAGGTGTGTAAACTGTAGAGGCATTAAGAGGATGAGAATATAGGTGGTCCCTGGACAGCTGACCTCGAGGAAATTTGGTCCAGAAGTCAAGAACTGAGAGCTAGCAAGAAAGATCTTGTGAACCACTTAGAGTTATTGGTTTCCATTCCCATCACTCTAACTCCCAGGACCTGTATCAACAAACTCCCAAATCTACCTCCAATTCTGCAGCTTCATCCTGTCAGGACCATATCAAAAGAGGCCTAATTTACCAATCCAGATATAAACAATGAGATGGTTATACTTCAAACCACAACAGAGAGAAAAGAGCTGAAGAGAGTAGGGAGATGTTCAGGGTGTGTAATACCAGTGTAAAAGGGCAGTTTGTCAAAATTTCAGAAATGTTGTGAGCTGTTTAACAGCATGGCAATGGTTAAATTTCCAAGGTAGGAAGTCAGCAAATGCCACAAATTGTTAAAACATTTACCAATACATCACAGGCTGACAGTGGATGGGCATCTGAAATTTTCTTAACAAGCTTTAACTTTTATCACCCAAACATAATTATAGCAAATGTCCACCTCTTGTGCCCAAAATCATCAATGTCATTTTCAGAGACAGTGTAGCTGAATAATATTTATTTTTCTTTAGCCAAATTTTCAAGCAGTTAAAAAAATTATATAACATTTTATATTAAAAAATGCACAGAAATAGTAAGCTGAACGATATGAAATCAATGTTTTTGTAGGTCAAGACAATCAAACATCAGCAATTTCATATGGTTCAACCTAAGTATACCCATCTGCCAGCTTGAGAAACAGAACATCACCCAGTTAAAATTCATGCATCCCCATCTGCTATCACACTCCCCTCCTTCTTTCCATCCCTCAGAAGTGACTGCTCTCCTGAATTTATCATTCTTACACACATCTACATCTCTAAACTTTAGCCACGTCACCATCCCTAAATACAGTTTACATCTTCCTTATTTACACAGTATTTACATAGAATAACATATGTATTCTGCTACTTAAATTATTTGCTCAATATTGTCTGAC
This sequence comes from Delphinapterus leucas, assembly GCF_059928025.1. Taxonomy (NCBI): domain Eukaryota; kingdom Metazoa; phylum Chordata; class Mammalia; order Artiodactyla; family Monodontidae; genus Delphinapterus; species Delphinapterus leucas. Next base: position 38,355,079 of record NC_143142.1, on the reverse strand, counting down.
TCATCCATGTTGACACACGCAGCTCTAGTTCATTTTCAGTGATGTAGTTTACTATATACGTAAACAATTTACTCTTTTCCTGTTGGACATTTAGTTAGGATTTACTTATTTATTTTTTACTATTATAAAAATATTGCCTATAGCTGCTTTGAGCAGAGTTGAATAGTTGAGACAGAGACCATATGGCCCATAAAGCCTACAACATTTACTACCTGGTCCTCTACAGAAAAAGTTTGGTGACTCCAGGTTTATCCTTTAGGTGATTTAACCATTCCTCTAATTTTGGACATACAGGGTTGTTTTCCTTTTTAATTAAGAAATATAATGAGCATTCTGTCAATGTTTTTCCCTTGGACTCTCAAATGGAATCCTGAATCAAAGTACAGAAAAAAATTTAAGACTTCTGACATATCTTAACCTGCTTAAAGTTTTTCAATTTAGATTCCTGTTAACCTACTGCAAATGGTCTTCTACCTTCATAGCAATAAGCACTATTAAAAAATTACTTGAGGGCTTCCCTGGTGGCGCAGTGGTTGAGAGTCCGCCTGCCTATGCAGGGGACACGGGTTCGTGCCCTGGTCTGGGAAGATCCCACATGCCGCGGAGCGGCTGGGCCCGTGAGCCATGGCCACTGAGCCTGCGCATCCGGAGCCTGTGCTCCTCAACGGGAAAGGCCACAACAGTGAGAGGTCCGCGTGCCGCAAAAAAAAACAAAAACAAAATTACTTGATAAACCAAAAATGAAATCTGGCTGAAAACTGCATGAGTATCAAGATAATTTCCTTTGGTTTTAATATTTTACAATGTTTGGTATCTAGTAAGGTTAAGTTCTCCCACACCTTTCTAATTCCTTTCTAGAAAGATAATGAATCTCCTACAGCCTATTCCTTCTTCACAATGAACATTGGAACCAATTTACCAGTTAAAAACACAGGGTTCTTAGAGACTTGCATCTAAATTCTAGCTCTGCTGCTTACTAACTGGGACTTTAGGCAGTTATCTAACCTCTCTGGGCACAAGTTTTCTTTCTGCTACAGAGCTGTTCCGAGGGTTAAAAGAAATAACGTGTAGGGGACTTCCCTGGTGGTCCAGTGATAAAGAATCCACCTTCCAATGCAGGGGACGTGGGTTCAATCCCTGGGTTCCCACGTACCACAGGGCAGCTAAGCCTGTGCACTGCAACTACTGAGCTCGCTCAGCTTCAACTAGAGAGCTTGCATGCCGCAAACTACAGAGCCCACGTGCCCTGGAGCCTGCGCGCCACAACTAGAGAAAACCCGCATGCCACAACTAGAGAGAAGTCCGCGCACCGCAACAAAGAGCCCACGCGCCGCAACAAAAGATCCCGCATGCCTCAATGAAAATCCCATGTACTGCAACTAAGACCCGATGCAGCCAAAAAATTAAAAAATAAATAAATTTTTTTAAAAGGTAAATTATTAAAAAAAAAGAAATAACATGTAAAGGGCTTATTAGCACAGAACCTGGCAGAGTTAGTACCCAAATATTTGTCAAATGGGAGGAACAGTTATTGTCCATTAAAAAAATCCTTTTGGCAATTTCATTAAATCTATAAATTAATCAGAAAAACTGGGCACAGAATAAGCATTAAGTACATATTAGTTGACATACTGCCAGTAAAGAAGTTCCTTAAAAATTCACCAAGATAATTGCACTAAACCTATAAATTGGAGAGAATTTCTATCTTTACACTGGTCAGTCTTCCTACACTGGAATATGGTACTATTTTTTATTTTATGGCTCAGGAATTTTTAAAAAGCTAGAACTGATTTTTGCCACTGTTCCAGAAGCACTCAAAGAGGAGAAAATTACAAAGTTCTAGGAAACATGGAAAATCTTTACTCTCCTTGCAGATTCACAATGCATATTATCCTTTAAAGACAAAGTAGAGTATGGCTCTACTTGAGAGCCATATGAATCACACCATAATTTCTGTAGTTCACCAAATCTAAGACATCAATTTTTGGATGCACTTGTTATTGTATGTACTACTAACAAAGAAAAATGCTTGATGATTTAAGTTTGATACCAAATCTAAATTTATACCATTTAAGATGCATCTCAATTTCAGAGATATTAAAATATATTTTAAAAATCCATCTTAGAATAGGTGAAATTGTTAGAATTCAAATAGTGGGATAAGATATCCCTCACTATAGTAACAAAATACACAAAATACTTCGGAATAATCTTACCAAAATATGTTAAGTATGGTCAATCATCATTAATCATTCTGTACTGGGGAAGTCATTTCCTTGCTAAAATTTATTTGTAACTCCAAAATCAGTACTATTGGTGCTTCCATGGTCATGCATGGACCATGCATGCTTTAGAGCAGCAAAAAAATGTTACCTGATGTGCCACCTGGTTGTTCTAGGCTGAGGCTGAATAAAGCGACAGTGCCTTTTGTTTCAGGTCTCATACGGTAGACAAACATCCTTCATGGTCAATTTAGTGCCACAGTTTTTTGGTACTTTTGTGCTTTTGGGTGGTGAGTTTGTTGTTTAAAATGGCCCCCAAGCATAGTGCTATCTAGTATCCATAAAGCAAGAAGGCTGTGATGTGGCATTTGGAAAAAATACATGTCTTAGAAAGACTCTGTTCAGGCATACATCACAGTGCTGTTGATTGCGAATTCAATGTAAATGAAACAATATGTACTAAATAAGGTGTTTTTAAACAGAAAACACACATAAAACGAGGTTATGCATTGATGAGCTGATGAAAATGCCATGACCAGAGACTCATACACAGAGAATCTGTGTTCCTCCTAGGAGCAATGGTTCACTATTCACTAATTCAGGGTTCACAGCAACTTTATAGAGCCTAACTATCATCAATAACAAGAATCTACTGCATTTGACATCTAGAGCTTTTACTATTATTCTTTTGTAAACTGAATCTCATATTATATACTGACCTTACTCAAAATATAGGAAATACACAGAACTGTAAAACTGGTTCAGATAAATTGAATACTACCATGTTGCTGCAGAGAAAATAGTAATACTGCAAAATTTCTCTTCCTTCTCATAAGTATACCTCTTATTTTGTGGATTCACAAGAATTTTCACATTAAATAAAGACCAATATCAGATATATTCTTTTGTTGTTTTAATTGGAATGTCTCTAGAAATGTCTGCTGTTGGTTTAAGATAGAAAATTCTTCCTTAACATGATGAGGAAAGTCCATTTTAGGTTTTCAGGAAGGAGTGTTGTGTTATTAAGCGTTATTCTGATATCTATTATAGAAGATTGTGTGCATTTTGACTGCTGAACATAATACATTTCAAAATACTAAGCCATCCTTGCTTAACCAACCTAATTATAGTAGATTAAAACATGTTGTGAAATACAATTTCTCTATTATTTCACTTACAGTTTTCTGTTTAAACTCACAATAAATTTCTTTAAACAAATTCACAAATAAAATCTTAAGCTCTAAAAGATATCAGACTGGGAATTCCCTGGCGGCCCAGTGGTTAGGACTTCGTGCTTTCACTGCTGAGGGCCTGGGTTCGATCCCAGGGTTGGGGAACTAAGATCCCACAAGCTGAGTGGCACAGCCAGAAACAAAAACAAAAACAAAAAAACCCCAAAAAACATAAAAACAGAAGGCATTACTACTGCTTCTTATAATAACACACACCTGGTGAAGCCTCCCCTGCAAAACCAGAGGGAACAAGACGATAAGGAAAGTTCTGCTGTCCAACTGGCCAGCTTCACTGCAAACCCAATTACTTCAAACAGGAAGAGACGTGGCCCTACATCTGGACAGGAAGGCGATGCCTACTTTGCTATCCAGCAAGAAGAAAACGTCTCTTTTCCCAAGGGCAGCCCAGCCAATCAGAAACTATAGTCACCCAACCAATGAGAAGCCTCTTCCTGCAAAGGACTCTGCTTATTATTGCCCCTCCCAAGGTCCCCACCCACATGCCCTATAAAAGCAAGCTCCCTTTCCTGGTTCTCTGGATTTGCCTATGGCCTGCCATAGTTTGTATATGCCAAATTGCAATTCTTCTGGCTATTCTCAAATAAATTCACTTTTGCTGATAAAATAACTGCCTATTATTAAAGCTGAGAAACTCAATCTAGTACCCACTAGGGTTTAGCCTTACATTTAAACAGTGTTACTAGACTGGTTTCACACTACAAACTTCTAGATGTTAAAATTCACAAAGTAAGACACAGTCAGGGGACTCCCCTGGCGGTCCAGTGGTTAGGACTCTGAGCCCCCACTGCAGAGGGCACAGGTTCCACCCGTTGTCTGAGAACTAAGACCCCGAGGCACGCTTAAAAATCCTTTGTTATTGGCATTCGACTTAAAATCAATATGAGCCTCCACTGCTTTTAAAACAGACAAGATAATACAAAGTATTCCTTATCAGAGTATTCACAATTTGCAATTACGTATCAATGTATATCTAACTCTGTTTCCCTTTTAGCCTATAAGCTCCAGGAGGGCAGGAGTCAACTTACATTTGTTTACTCATTACTTGTGCTTTTCTGTTTGTCCCCTTCAAATCTCTCCACCTTGATGCATCACTGTGTTCCCTTGCCTTCTGCTTGCATTCAATTAATAGGAGCACCAACAAAGGATGGAAAAGAATGAGATACACATATACACATACCACACACAAATGCTCTTGCCATCTCAATTACATTAACTTCCCTACAAGGCCTAAACTTCCTTTTTTGAAAACAGTCTTTGCAGAACATTCCCTTCTCATTAAACAAACCAACCCTCATACATGATTAAATGAAAACACAGATCTAGTTCAATCCTCAGTTAGGTTAGCTTCCTTAGTATATAAACAGGAGCAAGCTTTGTAAGAAACTATATACTGAGAAGTATTGTTCTCTAAATCTAACCAATTAAAACAATTTTTAAAAAATCCTTATTAATGATCAGAAAGAATCCAGTTTTTGGCAAAGAAGTAGGTCTTCTTCCATTTGTTCTTAAAGGACTACTTGTAAAAAGTATTTGGTTAAGAATCCGCCTGCCAATGCAGGTGGCACAGGTTTGAGCCCTGGTCCAGGAAGATCCCACATGCTGCGGAGCAACTAAGCCCCTGCGCCACAACTACTGAGCCTGCGCTCTGGAGCCCGCGAGCCACAACTACTGAAGCCCACACACCCTAGAGCCCGTACTCTGCAACAAGAGGAGCCACTGCAACGTTAAGTCCATGCACCACAATGAAGAGTAGCCCCCACTCGCCACAACTAGAGAAAGCCTGCATGCAGCAACGAAGACCCAACGCAGCCAAAAACAAAATTAACCCCCCCCCAAAAAAAACTATATTCTATTAAGAACCTATTAAAAAAGTAAAACAGGGACTTCCCTGATGGTCCAGTGGTTAAGATGCCTCAATTCAAATGCAGGGGGCATGGGTTTAATCCCTAGTCAGGGAACTAGGATCCCACCTGCCCTGCAGTGTGGCCCCAAAAAAGTAAAATAAAACCAAAAAACCATTAACAATGACAAAAAAAGCAATGACTCCTTAATTTAGAAGATGATCATCACCTTTTACTAAGAACCTAAGTCTCCACGGAATAAAACTCAGGAAAGGAGAATCAATTTTACACCTAATTCCATAGGACTTCAGTTTCTGAGGTACCAAAAAGAACTTATTTCACTTGTAGGAAGGTTCCACAGAATGGAGTTAAGGTAAAACAATAAAACGCATAGTCAGGGTGGGAGGGAGGGACACGCAAGAGGGAAGAGATATCGGAACGTATGTATATGTATAACTGATACACTTTGTTATAAAGCAGAAACTAACACACCATTGTAAAGCAATTATATTCCAATAAAGATGTTAAAAAAAACAAAACGCATAGTCAGTGCATGTGAAATAAAAAGGTGTATATTCTACAAATATTCATAAAAGAAATATTTTAGTTCAAAAAATTAAAAGCCTGATCTAAGATTGGAATTATTCTGAGACTGCCTAGTAGTAACGCTTAGCTCTTACTGTGTTTGTATCATGAATATATATATGAACTATTAAAACTTAATATGATATAGTCAATAGACAACTCTGTCCTACATTTATGTTTATTAAAAACTGCCACAAACAAAGCCTGTACAAAAAAGCACCCGGGGCATCGATCACTTTAAAATCATAATCTTGAGAGACACGATTTGCTTAGGCACCATCTTCTAACTTAGCCACGTAGTCTTCCTCTGCCATGTCTTCTTCTTCGTCTGTTATAAACAAACAAAACCTGTACAAAAAATATCCCATAGTACCTATCACTTTGAAACAGTAATCTTGAGAAACAATATCGCTTAGGACCCCCTCTTCCTCTGCCCTGGCCATGTCCTCTTCCTCTTCCTTGCCTGCCATAAACAACAAAACCTGTACAGAAAATATCCCATAATACCTACTACTTTGAAATAGTAGTCTTGAGAGATATTATCGCCTAGGACCCCCTCTTCCTCTTCCTCGGCCACGTCCTCTTCCTCTTCCTCGGCCTCGGCCTCTTCCTGCAACTGAGGGAAGAGAAGAACAAAGTAAAGGAAATTCTCTTCTGTGCTGATGTTACCTGGCCACCACAAACAGCACCTACAGTAAAGAAAAGTTTAATTCAGCTTCTCTCAAATGTAACCTCAGTCACCCTTTCCCAACAGTTTACCATACAGAACCAAGAATTGATGGCCTACTAATACCTTAATATTTGTTTCATTTGACTTTATTTACTGAGAAATTCATAAAGTTTTAAAATATTTTTTCTTTGTATCGTGCCTCAAATTCACCACAAAATAAAATACAAATGATTTGAACCTCACACAAGATGAATAAGATATAATACTAACGGAACAGAACACAAACACTATGCACCAGATGTTTCTGTTACTGTATAGAATCCAAGTTAGTTAATTCATGCCAAGAAAACTTAAAATATATTACATCAAGTAATAACTTCATGACTTTTCAGAATCTTAAGTCATCTGATCCAATCATAACCTAGTACTTTAATCCAGTAGCAATATCCTTGTTACCTGGTCATCCTAGCTGTGAACTTTTCATTTTCAGACATCTATGAATATTTTTAAAATCTTGACATTTCTACCAATTGTTCCTAGTCTTACCATTCAAAGCAACAGAGTAAGTCTAGCACTTCTCTTAAAACAAGGCAGATTAACCACACTTATCTCCAATTCCCTCTGAAGTACTATTCATGATAGAAAAGGAATAAAAATGGCAAATATCCATAAGGGGGAAAAAACAAATGCTGAAAAAACACAGTGGTTGAAAGATTTCAACAATTTTTTAAGTCAGAAAATAGACAGAAAACTACAAATGTTTAGTAAAGGAAGAATAACTTCTAAAAGACCTAGGACCTTGGAAGCCAGGGGTAGATGAGGAGGCAGGGGGCTGAAAACAGCGGGGGGGAAGTTGACAATCCTTATGCAGGGCAGTAGATTGCCTAGTCCTCTTCCCCACCTTGCAAAGCTAATGATTATTTCCCTGACAGGTAGGTAGGAGAGAAAAGATAAAATTAACCCAAAGACCTTGAGGCAGAAAGGCTTCGGATTTGAAAACACCTGCAAAGTGGATGGCAGCAAAAGTCACAGAGCTGGAGGGAAGGAACAGGGGGATCAAGTCAGTGTTTTTCAAGCTGTGTTACAACCTGAATTTTTTTTTTTTTTAACTGAAAGAGAATAGGATAGGAAGCTTAAGGGCATCTGCATGTATTAAGACTAAATTCTTCCTGAAGCTTTTGTTTCATTTATATGTATGAATAGGTCATGATGCAAAGTACAATATATTTCTTAGTGTGAGTGGAAGGAAAAGCCTCAAAATCATTGTTTAATATCAGCCCCTTTCTCCTGCCCTTCTCCTATAATGCTGGCTGCCAGACATATATCTCCCACAGTAGGTGACTAGAATCTTTTTCTGAGAAAACCAGCTCCAGAAAAGACTTCCAGATCCTGAAATTTTAGGTCTCCTCAGTGGGGAACCCAACTTACTTTGAACCCACCCTCTAAGGAGTCCAGCCTCCATTCCCAGAAGTTCTCTTTTCAGAGTCCTTCTTAAACAGATGGCCAAAATGCAAGATACTATAGTAAAACCTTCAACATAAAGACCAAACTAAGAGATCAAATAAAAAGAAAAACCAGAGAAAACAACACCAAGTACAGAATAAAAGACAAAGAGAGAGGAAAAATAAAAGAAAAGACTCAGAAGGAATCAGTCAGAAGATCCAATTATTAAGAATTCCTGGAAGAAAGAACAGAACAAGCAAAACAGAAGAAATTTATCATTACACAAGTAAATTTCTTAGCTCTAAATGGCAAGAATATCCATACTGAAAGGGTCCACCAAGTACCCAGAACAACAGTGGACAAAATGCTAAGTCATGAAAAAATTTCAGAATATCAGGTATAATGAGTCAATCTCTGGGCTTCGCTAGTGGAGCAGTGGTTAAGAACCCACCTGCCAATGCAGGAAACACGGGTTCGATCCCTGGTCCAGGAAGATCCCACAGCCCTCGGAGCAACTGAGCCTGTGAGCCACAACTACTGAGCCTGTGCTCTAGGAGCCCGTGAGCCACAACTACTGAGCCCGCATGCTACAACTACTGAAGCCTGCACGCCTAGAGGCCGTGCTCCACAACAAGAGAAAACACTGCAATGAGAAGCCCGCACACCACAATGAAGAGTAGCTCCCGCTCACAGCAACTAGAGAAAGCCCGCACGCAGCAACAAAGACCCAGTGCAGCCAAAAATAAATAAATATAAATAAATAAATTTATTAAAAAAAATAAGACTCAATCTCCAAATTTTCCAAAGTGTGCAGGGATTAGGGGACCAGGCCATGCACAAAGGGACAGGAAGTAAGAACAACATCAGTCTTTTGAATAGCAATACCAGGAACTGTAAGAAACACTATATGTACTCATGGCAAGTAGAGGCAATTAAAACAAACCAACCAACCCGTGTTGTTTGCAAATATAAACATATTTTGAATAGCGGATTAGGGCATAAATACGCCAGACACAAAAATGTTTATAATCCTTCAAACTTACCAGCTTCCCTTTTCTTAGACTTCACCTTTGGTTCAACATCCACGAGAAGTGTATCCAGAGGTAAGCTGTCTGGCAGAATAAAATATCGAATGTTATTTCCTCGAATACTCAGTGTTTCCAGCTGTACAGGTTCTCTGTTCTTCAGGGTCATTTTCACAGCTTTAAGATGTGTATTCATGCTGACATCTACACCTGGAGGGAAAAAAGAGGGCAGTTATTAGCATAATAAGGAAGGCAACCAATTAATCTATCAAGCCACTGTTAGTACCATGTTATAGAAGAGTATTATCTGTTCTACAACTGGTAATGATGTCTGTATAAATCAGAAATCTTTCCTTCGCTAGATTTTTCCTTAGCTTGTTGTTTACTAATCTTCTGTACTCTTCTTTCCCAAAATTAATATACTTTTGATACATTCCATCTTGTTGGGGAACTTGATACAACGAGGAAGAGGGGAAAAAAAACCAAAAGATTTATGATCTCTTTCTATGTTCCAGGAACTGCATGCTAAGGCATTTCAGTTTAATCCTCAATGTCCTTATGGTAGATAGTATGATTATCCCTATTGTGAGGACTAAAATATATATTCAGGATATAAGGAACTTGAAACAGTGGTTGTCACTGCGGGAGGGAATTGGATTTTTACTAGATTTTGCTCCCCCAATTTACTAAATTTTCCTCCTGGGACATCATTTATTAAGTGCCTACTGTATGTGAGGCAAACCTTACATTATATTACTTTTGTGAGTGTCTTCCATCACTAGATTTTGAATTCCTAAAAAGCAGGAAGAGGGCTTCCCTGGTGGCACAGCGGTTGAGAGTCTGCCTGCCAATGCAGGGGACACAGGTTCATGCCCCGGTCCAGGAAGATCCCACATGCCGCGGAGCAGCTAGGCCCGTGAGCCATGGCCGCTGAGCCTGCGCATCCGGAGCCCGTGCTCCGCAACGGGAGAGGCCACAACAGTGAGAGGCCCGTGTACGGCAAAAAAACAAAACAAAACAAAAAAAAAAACACTCTGCTTCCTCTACAACATGCAACACAGAGCTCAGAAAAGAGCAGACTAAATCACTGTTTAAAATCACGGAATTTTAACAGGACAGAAATTACATTTCCTCAGATACGATCAGACTGTATCAAAGCCTTAAACTATACAGATTTCCTTTCATAGCAATTGGTGTTGCAAAGTTTTGGTGGACTCACAAATATTATCAGTTTAATACTATATATTTCTCTTGTTTACTCAGATGCTGGATCTACATGTTAAAAAATTATTTATAAATTTACAATTTAAATATTTCAGAGAGTAGAATGGTACCATATGCTAAGATAGCATTTTCTTTCATCAATTCTTTTAAAAATTTGCCCTTTTTTGGGGCAGCAGCTACTATTAGTGAAGAATCACCGTGGCTTTAAATATAAAACTACATATCATACATACAATATCATCAAAGAGTTAGACACCTAAGAAAAAAGACAAATATAATACACTAATATGTTATGCTTAGATAAAATTATGGTTCCTCATCACCCCCTTCCCATTTCCCACATATTTTTTACCCAGGATAATCAGACATGGAAACTCCATCCTCTATCTTCAAGGACTTTACAATCTAACAGGGGACACAAAATTCTGATACAAGTAATATGTGTTTTGTAAGATGCAACATTCCAGGGGACACGTACAGGCAAAAGTAGAAAAGGCATAAAGCAGGAAAACAGTGGTCACACATAGGATAACCTGGGGAATCCAGTCTGGTCTTAGCATAAGAACTTAAGGTGAGGCTTAAATAAGAAGGTCAGTGAAATAATCCAGACAAAAGGAATGAGATTTGTACTATATAAAACATTCATTAACCAAAGAAGTCTGGCCTGTAGGTGAAAGAGATAGGAAATAAAAAGTGTTATAAACACAGTACAACCTCCATACCTGTGATTGTTCCATGGACCTGTGTTCCATTCTTTAATTCAATGGTTACAGTTTCGTGACTCAATTTCATCAAAAATCTATAAAGACAATAGGAATAAAATGATAAATTTTCACTTTTAACACTTCAAAAACATGTTTATTATTATTATTAAGCCAAAGGGTGAAATTTCTAGATGCTGAAAACCTACTATGGATGCTATCTGCACCAATTCCTGTTAATAGCTTGCATAACAATTTCAGCTTTCCCTGAATGATACCCTTAACATTTATAAAAGAGCACGGTAACAGAAATTGTCACTTGGACATTTCTGATTCTCTAAGCCATTATACAGCTTAACCTCTGATCCATGCATATAGATCCTGAAGTCACTATAAGCCACAAAACTGAAATCAAGAAATTACATGGATAAAAGTGCTCAAAAAACACAAGCTTCCAATTATAAGATAGTAAGTATTGGAGATGTAATGTACAACATGATGGCTATAGTTAATACTGCTGTATGGTATATTTGAAAACTGCTAAGGGACTAGATCCTTAAAGTTCTCATGAGAAAAAAGCCATTTTTTTCTTTTCTTTTGTATACATATGAGATGATTGATGTTAACAAACTTACTGTGGTAATCATTTCACAGCTTATGTAAGTCATTATCCTGTACACCTTAAACTTACAGTGTTGTATGTCAATTATATCTCAATGAAACTGAAAAAAATGATACATTATAATTGGTATTAAAAGATTATACTCTTATTGTATGTGTATAAATAAGGTAAAAGTCCCCTTTTCTAACGCTCCTCCAGGCATGTGGGGATATTCTAGACCATTTTATATGCAAACATAAGCATTTACATAAAATTTACTTTTACAGAAACTGGGCCATACTATAATGGCTTCTGTAACTTTTAGTTCTCATTTAGCATTTAGAGACATTTATGCAAACCCCCACCAAATTCATTTATGCAAATCCTCACCAACACTAACTGTCACCAATCTTTTTTCGGTCAATTTGATAGGGGAAAAAGGCAATTTGCTTTTCCCTATCACTTGTTGAATAATTCTTCATGAACACAGGAAATCTCTATTTCTTCTGTTATTTTCCTATTCACATTATTCACAACTCCAATTAGGTCGAATTCTTCTTTTATTTTCTATCAGTTTGCCACAGCAATTCAAGTTCATGGTTTTCTTTAGCCATACAATTTTTTTTCATTTTTATGTTGTTAAATTTATGAATCCTTCTTGGGTATGTAATTTGTTTAGAAAGATGATTCCCATCCCAAGATTATAAAAAGTCTCTTATTTTCTTCTACTGTTATATTTAGAGTTTTAATCCACCTAGAATTCATCTCTTTTCTGTGCAATGTGAGGTAGGAAGCTGCCTTTATGATTTTCCCAAGTTGGATAGCCAGGTGTCTCAATAACGTTTACTGAATAGTCATCCATTCCCCACTTCGTCTATTCTTCTGTTCTCCAACTTTTTATTATGAAATATTGCAGAGGAAGCTGAAGGGTTCACACACTATGAAAATGTTACCATTTGTGTGTGCCCCCCCCCACTTACACTGTCACCATATTATCTGAAAGTAAGCTGCAGTCACTTCAGCATGCCATTTTCTCATGAGGACATTCTACCACATAACCATAACATCGCAATCACATCTAGAAAAATGAACAATAATCCTACAGTATGATCTAATATACAACTCATATTCAAAATTTCTGGTCTATAGTATGTACTTTGTATACCCGATCACACTAAATGTAAGATTACCTACTTTCTCCCCAACTAGTCTATCCTTGAGGTTAAGAATCATGAACTTCATATCTAATCCTGGATTGTAACAGGCACTGAATAAGTTGGCTAAAATGTTTCAATGATTAAAGGGAAATTAGGCTTAAAATACAACTTTTTAAGTGGTAAAGACAGCCATCAAAAAAGGGGAAATTACTTGGTCTTGCATAAGGCAAGTCCCAAACTTGTTCTCATACAAAGAAAAAACTGTGTGTTGAATCCCTTCCCTTTCCATATTTGCTGTCAAGAAAAAAAGTCTCTCTTAATGAATTGGTAATGCTTTATTTCACCAGATAAGAATTCTTTAACTTAGCTCAAATTTAATATAACTATATTAGCCTAGAATTTTCACCTAATGGTTTCTTCCCATTATCAATTTAAAATTTGTTTTTACTTTAATTGTCCCATCCAGTAATAACTTCTACTTTTATAAAACTTCTTTCAAATCATTTTTAGAAACAGGCAGGATTGAAGTAAAAATAAAATATTTTATTAATCAAGCAGTCTACCATATGGAAATAAAAGGAAAACCAGAAAGAAAACCTCTGAAACAATCAAAATACATTTTATAAAGTCCAAGGATATTTCTTTGATAAATAGTATTTATCATTATATATTATATGGTAGTCCCTGTGCTTGGTAATGAGGATTAAAAATGAGTAAGACTAGGCCCCCAAGGAGCGCAAACTCTGTAAGGAAGAACAGACACATGAAAGATTTTTTTTTAAAGTAATTATGTAAATTTAAATCACAATGGAGATATGCACAGGTTCTTACCATGAATATAATGTAGCATGGGTAGGAAGGAGTCAGATCTTAGTGGACTTCTAGTAAGTCTGAAAAGTTGGAAATATGCAGCAAAGAGAGACTAGAGCAAAGATATAGTAAGAAACAGCACAAGGTACACAGAAATTATAGGTATTACTGATAGAATACTAAGTCCAAGAAAATGAGTAGGGAAGAGGTTCCTTTCATGGAATGCCCAAGCTCTGTTAAAGAATTCCCCTAGGAGAACTACTGAAGGCTTTTCATCAATGGAGTGGAGTGCCACATCGGAAGACAAATTAGGTGGCTAGAGCAATAGATAGATTAAAGTAATCAAGACACAGGAACTACAAATAGGTCAATGAAACAGAACAGAGTCCAGAAGTTCACTATCCAGGCAGCAGTTTGGGTTTCACAGGTGTATACATTTTTCAAAATTGGGAAATGCACACTGAATTTCACTGTATGAGATATTTACTTTAAGAAGTGAGATTAAAGAACACGGGTGGGAAGAAAAGGGAGCCTGAACAGCTTAGTGGTGTCGACTGGAGTGGCAAGGAAGGTGTACTGAGGGTAGGAGAAATAAACAGTTATCCGAGCCAAGGAACCAAGCAAATTCAAATTATTTTCTGATGAATCCTTCACTACCTGAATTCTTTCTGCTTACTGTAACTTAAGATATTCAGATAATACTCAAATATTCAGATAAAATGGTATCCTTCAGTATAGCACTGAAATGGTATCCGAACTCACACTATTAACTTCAAAAATCAAACTCACACTATTAACTTCAAAAATCAAAGAGAATGGGATAGTGAAAGATACTTAGAGATATTCAGATAAGCACACCTATGTCCATTACAGTAACTTAACTTACTTAAGATATTCAGATAATACTGTAACTTAAGATATTATAACTTAAGATATTCAGATAATACTCAAATATTCAGATAAAATGGTATCCTTCAGTATAGCACTGAAATGGTATCCAAACTCACACTATTAAATTCAAAAATCAAAGAGAATGGGATAGTGAAAGATACTTATATTAGGTAGGTAAATTTGCCAAAACCTGGCAACTTATCAGATTATCAAGATTATCAAGAGGAAGAAGTCAAAGACGACTCCCAGGTTTTTGGTTAGGGAGACAGTATAACAGTGTCACCAACTGAGATAAAGAAATAACAAAGTCAACCAAATCTGCAAACCAGTTAAACAAACACCCATTTTTCCTGGCGTAAAATACATTCTCCAGTTATTAGAAACTTTATTTCTATAGTGTAAGACACAGAATAGGATTCAGTACAGCTATTAAAATTTATAGGAAAATTCCGTCACAACACAGACTACCTTTAAATGAGACAAACTGATTCCAAAGAGTATGACATAAAACTTAACTACAGATTCAGACTGGCAGGTATTGAGAAATTGAAAAAATAAACTTTAAATTCTGAGACGTTTCCCCCCAAAGTTATACTTCAAATAAAAATGGACGAAGTCTTCCAGTTATAAGATAAATAAGTATTAGGGATGTAATGTACAACATGATAAATATAATTAACACTGCTGTATGTTATATATGGAAGTTAAAAGAGTAAATCTTGAGTCCGCATCACAAGAAAAAATTTTTTGTCTATTTCTTTAATTTTGTACCTATATGAGACGATGGATGCTCACTAAACTTATTGTGTTAATCACTTCGTGATGGATGTAAATCAAATAATTATGCTGTATACCTTAAAGTTATACAGTGTCGTACGCCAATTACATCTCAATAAAACTGTAAGAAAAAAATGGACAAAAAGTTAACCTTAAATGCCCTCTCTACAAACTCCACCCTGAATAATAAGGATTTTATATGATATTTCAAACATACTAGAAACTATCTACTTGTCTACCTTCACCACAAAACATAAAGCTCCAACAAGGCAGGGACTCTGTCTCGAAAAAAAAAAGAATACATTATGAGAGCACAGGGTAACAGGTGCCCAATAACACTGACAATCCTAGTTTGTGACTGCCGGCTGGGTTATTAGAAACCTCTGCTTCTATGCTGCAAGCTCTCAGCCTCAAGGAAAAACACTAAAACCCAATCTATTTGCAAGTAGTTTAGAATGAATTACTCCAATCAGTAAACAAGTTGTCAGTAGGCTCAGCTAACCGGCCAAATTTAAACTAAGAAATGAACCAGAAGAAATCTCGATTATCTGTGTAATCAGTCAAAAAATACAGAAAAGAGATTCTGTCCCACGTTGGGAGACTTTTTTTCCTAAAGCAAAGTCCTATTTTAAGGGGAAATGTCGGTTGAATAACGTTAAGTCTGGTAAGTAACAACAAGGGGGGAAAAAGAAGTGATAGGATAAACTTACGGAGTCAAAACTCCATCCCTGATTTGAAACATTTCGGAATTAGGTTTCATTATTTCCAGATAAACTCCTGCAGCTTCTAAGTACTCTTTTAAGTGCGATGGTAGTTTCATCGCGAAAAAGGCATTTAACTTAAACTACTTACGCAGTAGTATTTTTATGTCTCCCACATTCTCAGCGAGCGTGGACCTAGTTATATTTGCCGGCTCCTGAGGCTGAGACGAGCCAGAAACGCAACCTAGACTAGAGCACAAGTTCTACTTAAAATGAAAGTCGGTAAGTCACCGGGAGTAAGAGCTTGTAAGCCTGGCGCTGCAGCTCTACGGCCTCGAAGACTCTGGGTGGGAAAACATGGCCCGGCCTTTACCTCCACTTCTTGGAAAATACGGGGGAATCCCCGCGCGACCCAGTCTGAAGCCCGGGTCCGAGCGGCCGCGGCGGCGCGGCCAAAATGGGACGGGAGCGGCGGGCGCCGGAGGCCGTTAGCAGGCCGCGCGCACACGCGGCTTTCGCGCCTCCAGCCTCTGGGGCAGCCCAGCCTCCCGCTCCCGGCCCACACCGTTCAGACTGTCCCCTCACAGTCCTCACCCCGCCTGGTCACCTCCTCACCTCACGAGCTTCATCTTAGCGGCGCCGTCACCCTTTCGGTCGGATAGCGAACAAAACCCAGCAAGTGAGCGCCGACCGGCTACGAATATGAATGGCCGGAAACACTTACTCCTAGGGTTCCGACGTAAAGAGCGCGCGTACCGGTGCGGACGCACAGCGGAAATGCCGAGACCACCCTTGAGCTCTCCCTTCCGGCCGTGAGAAGCGCCACTTCGGCCCCTGGCGGCTGGAGGTGTGCCTTGCAACTGCTGAGGGGGTTTAGGGCAGCTTTAGGAGGAAACTTCCGGTAAGAGGGAAATTTGAGGAGATTAAATCCCATTAGCGGGCATGGCAGGGCTCCGTGTATTCAGCAGCACGAAATTTACTCAATGAAAGGAAGTTCTGGGAGAAGTCCAGAGGATTATGCTAACTCTGCTCCAACACCAGGAACCTCAACATTACTTAACGTGCCTGAAAAAAAATCACACAATTTTTTTTTAATGTCAACTTTTTAAAAATTTAATTTTATTTATTTTTGGCTGCGTTGGGTCTCTGCTGCTGCGCGCGGGCTTTCTCTAGTTGTGGCGAGCGGGGGCTACTCTTCGTTGTGGTGCGCGGGCTTCTCATTGCGGTGGCTTCTCTTGTTGTGGAGCACGGGCTCTAGGCGCGCAGCTCAGTAGTTGTGGCACACAGGCTTAGTTGCTCCGCAGCATGTGGGACCTTCCCAGACCAGGGCTCGAACCCGTGTCCCCTGCATTGGCAGGCGGATTCTTAACCACTGCGCCTCCAGGGAAGTCCAGAAAAATCACACAATTTAACTGATTATTTTCACTTTAAATTCTGGTCACAAACCTCAGAAGGGTTCCCCACAGTGCCCAGAGATCCAGAGATCATGTTATGCTTCTCTAATGGATACTTTCTCCTTTAGCCTAGGTGATCTCCAAAACTACGGCTTTAATTTGTATCTCCAGCTTGGACTTCATCCCTGGTCATCAGAATTCTTGAATGTTGTGAGGCAATTCTCATCAAACATTAATGTGCATAGGACTCAACTGGAGGAAATATTAGAATGAAAATTCTGATTCCGTTGGTATGGGGTCTGAAATTCTGCACTTCTAACAAGCTTTCAGTTGATGAAGATGCTCCTATTCCATGGATCTCAATTTGAGTAGCAAGACTGTAATGGACATATGTGTGCTGCCTTCTCAACATCTATCTCCCTGTCTTCCGAACAGTTCCTAATAATCTCCTGGTGATCCAATGTGGACCAAATTGCTATAATTTTTCTTTGTTTTTATTTTCTAGCTTGAAAATTTTTTAGGATTTTTACTCTCTCATAAGTATAAAACTGTCAAGAGTCCTGAAATAAAGTCATCAAGAATGGAGCAACAAAGGAAAAGCCTTTATTTGCTGCTAGCAGGAGGGTCAGTCTGAAAGTGAGACTACTCTGTCTTCTTGGAGTTAGCTGAGGTTTTATATATTACAGGCATTTAGATTGGTCATAAGAAAGAAAAGGAACAAGGAAATAAGAATGCAACATGTGGGGCAATACAACCATTCCATCATTAGTTTTTAGAAGTAGATGTGTTAATGATAAGCATGCGCAAAAAAGTACGTTCTGCAATTTGGAGTGAGCAAGGAAAGCAAACAATTTAAACAAATCCAGATTACATTCACAATTTTAAGTTTGGCAAAAGAATTTACAAGTAGGGGCTTATGTTTCTTGTGTAGGGTTCTGAAAAAGAACTTCACAAATTTACAGAACCATAATGTTCAGCACCAAGATGCATCATTTAGGCCACAGCATTTGTTTTTAGCATGTGCACATGGCAAAAGATTAACCAATCACAGCTCTCCCCCCCGGGGACTTTCTCAAGAGCTCTCTGGAATGGAAGCCTCTATTTTTACTAGGATAAATTCGCTGTGAGCTTATATGATCCTTGAAAGCTCAGTCAAGCAAGATAATTTACTCACTGGATCACGATTATTTTTTAGTAGACAACAAATCAAACGACCCAACTCTGAAGTGTATAATACAGTATTGTAAAAGCAAACTATTTTATATTTTCACAGCATGCTTAAACACCTGATTGTATTTAGTTTTAGAAAAGAAAACCTAGAACAAATTGCAGACAGGAATTATACATCAAATATGAATTCCTTATGTATCAAAAATAAATACATAAGATTTCATATGATGTGACATTTGTAAGGATTCCAACGCTCCTGATTGTGGCCAATACAAGTAGAGTGGAATAGATTGCTCAGGAGCAGAGGCCCTGGGACTTCCCTGGTGGTCCAGTGGTTAAGACTCCATGCTCCCAATGCAGGGGGCCCAGATACCATCCCTGGTCAGGGAACTAGATCTCGCATGCAGCAGCTAAAAGATCCCGCATACTGCAACTAAGACCAGACGCAGCCAAATAAATAAATATTAAAAAAAAAAAAAAAGGGCTTCCCTGGTGGCGCAGTGGTTGAGAATCTGCCTGCTAATGCAGGAGACACGGGTTCGAGCCCTGGTCTGGGAGGATCCCACACGCCGCGGAGCAACTGGGCCCGTGAGCTACAGCTACTGAGCCTGTGCGTCTGGGGCCTGTGCTCCGCAAAAAGAGAGGCCGTGATAGTGAGAGGCCTGCGCGCCGCGATGAAGAGTGGCCCCCACTTGCCACAACTAGAGAAAGCCCTTGCACAGAAACGAAGACACAACACAGCAAAAATTAATTAATTAACTCCTACCCCAACATCTTTAAAAGAAAAAAAAAAAAGCAGAGGCCCATTTTTTGGAAATGGAAACTTGTAAATATGGTTTGTGTATGTGTGTATGCCACAATTTGAGTTACTACAGATAAAGTGGTTTACACACAAAGAGAAATCCCACCAATTGTCTGACAATCTGAAGGTGAAGGCAAATATAGGTCAGATATTCTATCAACAGTAGATAACCAGCTTTAATCAGGTTGGCAGTCTACTCCTGAGTTTTTCCCCAATTTAAGCCGTTTGGTATATGCCATTAAAGTATATTGTTGACCCCTGAACAACTCTGGCGTTAGGGGCACAGAGCCTCTGCTCAGTAGAAAATCCATGCATAACTTACAGTCGCCCCTCCGTATCCCCAGTTCCACATCCTCCGACTCAACCAACCAGTTGATGATGATTGTTTAGTACTCCAGTACTTACTACAGGGAAAAAAAAAAATCCCCGTATAACTGGACTTGTTTAAACTTGTGTTGAACAAGGGACAAATGAAAGTATCAGGCACTGGGGATGGGCGGGGGGGAAGACAGGTTTTTGCCATAACACAAGGTATGGTGATGTGACCAATGGCTTCACCCACCAATACTTCTCATTTTGGTTTTTAAACCACAGAACCTCCCCAAACTAAACTGACAGGCAGCTCAATAAAGTTTTGTGGAAGATGTATTCTCATAAAAACATCAGGCTTCGCAAACTTAGAGCACATTTTGGCTGGACTTGGCTTCAAAAAAGGAGGGCCGGAAGTGGAGAACCTCTCTTCAGATTCTCAAGGGCAAGAGCACCCATTTGCCCATCCTCACAGTTCTGCAAATAAGGAAAGAGTAGCACAGAGGGCGTGTTCAAAAGCAGGGTAGAACCAAGAATCCTAGTGCGAGAACCCTGGATTCTATCTTTAGAGGTCTCTAAGAGTCAAAGCTTTGAACACCCGCCATGACTAAACGTGGTGGAATTTTCTACAATTTCTTGTCGACTCTCGTGCTCTGATGCCCAGGGAGGAAAGTGTGCAAGGAGACACTGAAGCCCTGCATTTTAGGGAGGCGCTGGAGTGCAGTGCCGGGAAGGAGAGAGAAGGGTCAATCGTCCACCCTTTTCTTTACATTGACCCCTGTCGAGGATTAGAGGTATCTGAACTGAAAGTCGCAGAGAGCAGTACCTGCAACCAACAGAAGAACCAGTGGCGACGGATTTTCAAGACAAACCACCACCGCTGGGGGCGTAGGTGGCTTTACTCCAAGAGACGAGCGGGTAAAGGGAAGAGTCTGCCGCTATCCGGAGAGGCGCCCACCCGCGGTGCGCGCACGCGAGGCCTCCCACCGCGCCTGCGCTGCGGTCAGACGCTGACTCGTCTTTCCCCGACGCCCAGCAGTCCGGGCCGGGGTGAAAAACTGCGTGACACGCAACGAGCGTGGCGGCCATCTTCATCTTCTGGGCACGTCAGCTGAGCCGGTTCAGGCAGAAAAGGAGCGTTGCGCAAGCGCGCCCAAGACGGTCCCAGGTAACTCCCATCTGACGGGCGAGGCGTAGCCGTCGTCGCCGGAAGTTTGGCGTTGCTGCGCCGCGGGAGAGGCGGTGGTGGCGGCAGAAGCAGCTGAGTGTCTCCCGATACCCGGATGTGAGGCGGTCTGCTAGCTCTCGTCGGACCCTTGGCCCGGAGCGAGGAAGGTACGGTAGCGTCCCGACCGCCCCGCCGCCTGCTGTCTCGTCGCCAGCGTCCTCGCCTCCCTGTTGCCAGCCCCTCCGGAGAGTCGGACGCTTCTCCCCCTTCCTGCCCGCCCCTCTGTGTCGTGCTGCCTCGCACGCCCTTCCTACTCCTCGGGTCCCGGCTCCTGGCGCCCCTGGGAGGGAGTGGGCGGCTCGGAGGCGCGGTCGCCTGAGGCAGGCAACCAACCTGCGCGGCTCGGCTGCCCAGTCGCCGCATCACCTGCCGCGGCCTGCTGGGTGGTCAGCGGTAGTAAGGGGCCATGGCCGAGGACTGGGTCAGGCCGGGGCTCCCAGGCGGCCGCGCGGGCTTCCGGAGCCCCCGAGGTGGCGTGCAGCCTTTGCGGCGGCCGGGGAGGTGTCTGCGCCGGCCCGCAGGTTGCCCGGCCTCGTCCCCACCCCCGGCGTCTTTCCTTCCGTGCGTCTCCCCCGAACCCGCCGTTCCAGCCCTGGCGGAGCTGCGGTCCTGCGGCTCGCTCCCCTGCCCGTCGCCCCCCGCTGACCTTGCGTGAACCCTGAGGCCTCAGCAGTCTAATGGGCGGGATGTGAGGATCCTGGCCTCACGGCCCTTAGACTGGGAGGGGAGCGGTGGCCCGGGTCCAAGGTCATAGTGTGGTTCTGGTTGGACAGGACTGTCTGGGCTCAGGCAGGGCTGCTCTGGAGAAGAAATTGGGTGTGTTGAGGGGCATAGTGAAGTTTGTAGAGATAGATGCGAGCAGAAGGGAATTGGGTCCTCGATTTTGATCACTATTCTTAAGATTGTTTTATAACGGGGGTTTGTTTTTCTCGGGCAGAATGGGAGAGATAGCAACTCCAAAAACTGGAGAACATTGCCACTCCCAGACCCTTAACCTCCCCCTCCCTCATCCCCAAATGTTTTGTTTTGAAAACCCGCACGTACGGTATTTTCCAGGAGTGGGGGCGGGGGAGGAGGAAGGAGTTAAATCCTTGAGGTTTTAGAAGCACTGTGCATCTTGTTTTCGGGTAGCCTTCGGTAGCTGAAAAGGGATTCTTTTAGCAGGAAGTAGTTGCAGCACACAGTATTTGAATAGTATTATCAAACGATGTTTCAGTAAATAGCCTTAACAGAAATCAGTAAAAGAATGCTACTTAGTGGAAGAGTAGGATGTCGGTGTGCTTTGTTTTTTCCTCACCTAAACGTTATTTAAAAAAAAAGGTAAAACACAATTTCAATTTCAAACATTTTGGATGCCGTGAATTATGTTATATTCAGCCTCTTCTGATTAAGTCCTTAGTTTCTGCTTTACACAAGGGATCAATACCAATGGAACTTTTTTAATTTGAAAAACTTTAAAAAATCTCACCGTGGAATTAGAAATGAGAGTGGGATAAAAAGTGCTTAATTTGGAATCTGCAAATTCAGACCTAGAGCATGTGCAGAAATGAGAAAACTGTAACAGACACTTCCCCCTTTTGGGCAGAATGCAGTGTATGCCCCTTAGGTCAGATGTGTGTCTTTGGAAGTACCCTTCTTAGAACAAAACCTCCCTTATGTTATGAGCTTCTGCCCACCTTACTAATTCCCGGGTAAAGAAAATATGCTGTCATTTCTCGTTGATTAGTATTATAATTCTGTAGTTAAAAAGTAGTTTTTTTTAACGTCAGACCCAAACAAGATTTTGTGCTAGGCCTTTAAATCGGTAAATTATGCTTCCAGAAGAACTGAAAAAGGACCCTAATTAATGGATGTCATTAACCTCTTTTGCTGGATGGCCCTTTTTAGCCTGGTAATTCATCACAGCACAAAGCTGACTGTAATTATTCTAATAATGAAGGAGACTAGCATTGCACAATGGATTTTTTTAATAGTTAAATATTTTTTCGTGAGTTTTGTTAGCAGATTTATGTTACATGTTGAGTAATTTGAATAACCTCAGCTGAAGGTGATCAGAAGTTTAGATGGTAGGTAGAAACCAACTCCAGTAAAATTGTTACCATACATAATTCAATTAAGGGCTCTGTTAACCCCTCTGAAGCTCAGCCTTCAATGTTTTTCTGTGCATCCCTTTTTGTTGGCACAGCAAAAGTTCTTTGGCTCTATTTCTGCATAAGTTCTGTATATTAGCTACTGTGGTTACTTTTGATAATAACATCATTCTGTTTACTTGACCATCCTGTCTTTTTTGAGGGAGCTACATCTTAAGCTTAACTTCATTTTAGTACACCTGAGGAAATCAAGATTTATGTCATCTGCGCTCTTCAGCTTACTTTAAAGATTTATGGCTTCATATGTGAGATTCATGAGAGATAAAACTCAGAATATAAATTAAAAATGGGGTTTTAAGTATTACTTTAATTTTTATTTAATTAATTAATTTATTTTTGGCCTCACCTCGCAGCTTGCAGGATCTTAGTTGCCCTACCTGGGATGGAACCCTGGCCTTGGCAGTGAAAGGGTGGAGTCTTAACCACTGGACTGCCAGGGAATTCCCTTAAGTATTACTTTAATATAGTGGTCTCAGACTTTTTGGTCAGGACCCCTTTACATTCTTAAAATTATGTAGGACTCCAAATAGCTTTTGTTTTATGTGGGTTATATCTATTCACAGTTACTGTATTTGAAATTAACAAGTATATTTATTAATTCATTGAAAAATAAATAATAAACTAATTGCAGGTTCATATAAATAACTTTTTAAATGAAAAACTATTTTCCAAAACAAAAAAAATTAGTGAAAGAATGGCAACTGTTTTACATTTTTGTAAATCTCTTTAATGTTTGGCCTAATAGAAGACAGCTGGATTCTCTTATCAGCTTCAGCATTCAATCTTGATATGTTGTTCTGGTTGAAGCATATGAAGAAAATCTAGCTTCACACCAGTGTGTTGGGAGGAGTACTTTAATAACATTTTCAGATAATTGTGATACTCTTCTTTGACTCTACAACAAAACTCAACAAGTGGTAATTGCCTTTTTTTTTAATAAAGGTGTTTTTTTTTTCCTCTTAATATTTATTTATTTTGGCTGCACCAGGTCTTAGTTGTAGCATGTGGGATCTTCCTTGCAGCGTGCCCGATCCTTTTTTAGTTGCATGTGGGCTCTTAGTTGTGGCATGCATGTGGGATCTAGTTCCCTGACCAGGGATTGAACCTGGGCCCCCTGCATTTGGGATTGCTGAGTCTTACCCACTGGACCACCAGGGAAGTCCCAACAAGTGGTAATTTCTTAAAGGTTAGTTGCAATGTGGAATCTGAAACTGTATCTATATACTTTTCACACAATGTTGCGTTAAATTTCATTGGTCTGTTTGTGGTTTGAATTGATCTTTTACCTGTGTATGATTTTGATCCCATGAACCCCTTGAATGGGTCTCTGGAATCCCCATAGTCCCTGTACCGCACTTTGAGAACTGCTGCTTTAATGTAAATAATTTAATAGTTTAGAATTAATGTAATTATTGAAGCTGAAAGGGATAAAGGTAATATGGAAATAGAGTTGATAACTAGTTAAGTGAAATGAGTAACTAAGGTAAATATATTTTTTCATGTTTTCTTTTCATCAAAAATATTATATCAGTAAATTAATAAATGCTTATGATGTGCCAGGAACTGTTCTAAGGACTTTATATTAGGAAATATTTCTATTGTATCATCTTTAGTGATGGTTAAGAGAAAGGCAAGTATAATTTATTTTTTTCCCCTACAGATAGTACAGTCTTTCTTCTTTTTTTTTTTTTTTTTTTTTTTTTGCGGTACGTGGGCCTCTCACTGTTGTGGCTTCTCCCGTTGTGGAGCGCAGGCTCAGCAGCGATGGCTCACAGGCCCAGCCGCTCTGCGGCACGTGGGATCTTCCCGGACCGGGGCACGAACCCGTGTCCCCTTCATTGGCAGGCGGACTCAACCACTGTGCCACCAGGGAAGCCCAGTACAGTCTTTCTGACATATCCTTTATAATGCAGATATAGTTCCACTTTAGAAGATATATAATACCTAGATAATTTCTCTGTAAGGTATTTGAGATAGAAAATATGCAGATCCCTAGCATCTGTCACTGTTTATGTTTAAAATATGTTGTTTTAGACTATATTAACCCATCAGAAAATTGAGTTATTAAATAAATACTAGTAGTGTTAATGAAGATAATCCTGTTGACATGGAAATTTGTTTTATTTTGTTAAATCATTTCAACTAGTATTTGAAACTTTGTTGTGACCATGGTCACTAAATGAAATTTTTCTTCAAAAACAAAAATAGATAATTTTCATAAGACAAATTTAGGTTTATTTAAAAAGCCTGATGCATATTAAAGTCTGTTTCATTTCAGATTCACTTTTTTGGTAATAGCTTTATGGAGATATAATCAACCCCTATAGACTACAACTCTGGGGTTTTCAGTATATTCAGAGTTGTGCAACCATTACCACTATCTAATTTTAGCATATTTTCATCATTCCAAAAATGATGAAAATACCTATACTAACATGTTATTCCTTTTTTTTTTTTCCCTGCCCACTTACTACCATCAATCTGCTTTCTTTTTTTGAAGATTTGTTTGTTCTGGACATCTCAGATAAATGGAATCAAACAACATGT
The DNA here is from genome assembly GCF_059928025.1 of Delphinapterus leucas. Taxonomy (NCBI): domain Eukaryota; kingdom Metazoa; phylum Chordata; class Mammalia; order Artiodactyla; family Monodontidae; genus Delphinapterus; species Delphinapterus leucas. Next base: position 38,329,578 of record NC_143142.1, on the reverse strand, counting down.
GGCATTTTGTGACTGGCTTCTTTTACTTAGCATAATGTTTTTAAGGTTAAACCATGTTGTAACATGTATCAGTACTTCATTCCTGTTTATGGCTAAATATAATATTCCATTATATGGACATACCACATTTTATTTATCCATTTGTTAGTTCATAGACAGTTGGGTTGTGCCCACTTTTTGGCTGTTATGAATAATGCTGCTTTGAACATTTGTGTACAGGTTATTGTGTAGACATCCAGTTTCACTTTTGACCTTTCCCGATATATTTTACATAGATATAAACACTATATAGTTTTTTTTAATATGTATAAATTTATTTATTTATTTTTGGCTGCGTTGGGTCTTCGTTGCTGTGCGCGCGGGCTTTTCTCTAGTTGTGGCGAGTGGGGGCTACTCTTCCTTGCAGTGTGCGGGCTTCTCATTGTGGTGGCTTCTCTTGTTGCGGAGCACGGGCTCTAGGCACGTGGGCTTCAGTAGTTGTGGCTCGCAGGCTCTTGAGAGCAGGCTCTGTAGTTGTGGCGCACAGGCTTAGTTGCTACGCGGCATGTTGGATCTTCCCGGACCGGGGCTCAAACCCGTATCCCCTTCATTGGCAGGTGGATTCTCAACCACTGCACCACCAGGGAAGCCCTATATAGTTATTTATTTCACGACTGATAAGTACATTCTTTTTTGATGTGAAAGATTCAAACATTGCATAAACATATAAGTAAAATGGGAAGGTATTTTAAAAAATTCTTTGTATACCCTTTCATCTCCATCTTTTACCACCCTACAGGTAAGTACTATTGATATTTTAGTGTGTATTCTTTCAGTGTGTTTTCTTTGTGTTAGAATACTTATATATGACACATTAATTTATCTCTTTCTTACAAAATTACTTTATGCAATTTATGTACTTCTTATTTCTAATGACTATCAAAATTCTACCTTGGCATTTTGTTTTTTTCTCCTTTGGACATTTGGGCTGTTTTTGATATTTTTGCTAATGTAAATGCTACTGTTGTCATCGTTGCTGTCGTGTAAATTTTTTTTTTTTTTGGTTTTATTTTCTTGATGTGGGTGGATGGTAGTATCATAAATTGTGGAGAACAGACATAGTGGAATGACCTGACTGTTAGATAGTTGAGTTTAAGGTGCCTTTAAGACATCAGGATGGACATGTCCAGTATGTTGTTGGATATCTGAGTATCACTAGGGATGGAAATTGTGTTGGGGATATTCATTTATATGTTAATGGCTTACAGGTAGTAATCGAAAGTATGAGTATAGATGAAATTATCTAATGTGTGTCTTTTGTGGTAAGAGAACAACACTTGGGGAATGTTAATTTGTAAGAGGCCAGTGGAAGAAGAGAATTAAAAAAATTAAATTGTCCATATCTGTCTTTTTTAGAGTTTTAACTAATAATGTTGAGTTTTACTGAATATCTATTATAAATCTAGTGTAATAGAGAGAATTTGTCTTTGAATGTTTGGAAAAATTTATTAGGGACGATACCTTGTATTACTGTGTGTGTTTTTGTTGCATTCTGTTAATGGTTTATTGTTGCTTCAGTTGTGACATTTTATATGTTTTTGGTTAGTGGTAATTAGTTTATGTTCTTTAAAATGCTTTTTAGTCTGTAAGTATTAATTGGGCGTTTTAGAAGGTGAGAAATACTTGGATTACCCTAAATAGTGTGTGAATGGATTGGCAGGATACACAGAGAAATAAGGAAGAGAAGACTATTTGTAGAGCCAGATCTTGTGCAAGGAAAAAACAGGAATCACCAAACACTAGGCCTTATAGAAACCTGAAGATAATTCAGGACTCAGAAGGTTGCTGAGAAATTTCCTCTGGGGGAATTAAAACGAGGTAAGCCAGATGTTCAACCAGGGATGATTTTTGCCTCCCAGGGAATATTTGGCATTGTCTGAAGATATATTTGACTATCAGAACTGAGGAGAAGGTGCTCCTGGTATCTAGCAGGTATACATCAGGGATGCTGCTGTTAAATACCCTCCATGCTCAAGACAAACACCACCACCACCACCACCCCACCCCCTGCAAAGATTTTATTTGCTCCAAAATGTTAGTAGTGGTGAGATTGGAAACCTTGCATGTTGGCTGCTCTTCGGTCAGTAATCTCTTTGGGGGCATAGGGGCAGGAGTTTCAGGATATAACTATTTATGAACTACCTGAGGGCCCGCACTTTTTTTTTTTTTTTTTTTTAAAGCAGGTACATGTCGGCATGGTGAATTTTCAGAAAGGGGTTATGAACTTGACAAGCCACCAGACTCAGATTTTCAGTGAATATTTCTCTTATCTCTTGGATGTGGCAAAAGGATTGTGTAGTTGAAATGGACTAAGAATTGGTAGGTTATCAGAGTTTAGGCGATTAAGAACCTATGGTTATTCATGTGAATTTTAAAACCTATGATATTTGTAATAGTTCGGTTTGAGAAGATTATGCTTGAAGAGTTTTTGGTGATCAATAGATTACTATAGTGAAGAAAGAAGGTATAAGAGCAGAATGGCATAAACCTTAGAAGAAAAGTGGAAAAAATTTTGCATGTGACATGAAAAACGGCTGTGCTGGGAACACTGTAGGTCCCTTGATGTGATACAGCCTGCTTAGGAGGTGTATTAGTTTCCTATGTCTTCTGTAAAAAATTACCACAAACGTAATGGCTTAAAACAACAAAAATTTATTTTCTCACGGTTTTAGATGCCCAGAGTCAGAAATCAAGATGTAGGCGTGGCTATGCTCTCTTTATAGGTTTTAGAGGGGAGTTTGTTTTTGGCCTTGTCCAACTTCTGGTGGCTGCCCTTGCATTCTTGGGCTTGTGAGCACAGAGCCCCAATCTCTGCCTGTTTTCACATTGTTTTCTACTTTCTGTGTTTGTCTCCCTATGAGTGTCTCTTATAAGGATACTTGTCACTGGATTTAGGGCCCACGTGAATGATCCAGGATGACCTCAAGATTCATATTTTCACTGGGAAAGGGTTTATGTGGGCTTGCAAAGGAGAGGGTTAAGAAAGAGTGAGATCCACTGTGGAAATAGAGTCAGGAGGAATATAATAAAGGAAACGATAACCGATACGAGGAGCTTGCATTTGGTTGGTGGATGTGCATGACTTGTAGGGCCTTTGAGACTGGATCTATGCAAATTGAAGGTCTTCGGTGTTAGAAAAATGATGCTATTGATAGACCTTTTAGTCTTTGCTTTATGCCAGGTTCAAACTGAGGATTGCCGAAAAGTTGTCCTGTGACCTCAGAAGCAAAATCTTTTCCAGCTGGTTGGATGGCTTTCTGAATTTGTACCGGTGTTTTATGGAACTGAAGAGACTTTTGAAGTAGTTGGGGAAATAGACCTTAAGTAAATTATTTTGGAATTGAGAGGTGTACTGAGCTGAATTCTGCAGTAAATCTTTTGACAGAATTACTACACCTTGAGATGGCTAGAAGTTTCCAATGATGTATGAAATATCAAAAGCAGGTTGGGCAAAATAGTCCTAGGGTTGTATAGAAAAAAGGCTGTTTGATTTTAAGAAGCGTTTTTCTGGTGGACATGGGGGTGGTTACATTGAGGTGATAGGGTAGTTGTTTTTATTTGACTGGTTGATGTCATGTATTAATAGAATTCCTAAAATTCAGTCATCTCTGTGTTCCTTTTATCAATTTTACTTGGTAGTGGTGGACCACTTGGCTATGCCCATGTTGTGTTAAAAATGCTAACTTGTTTTAATTTAAGGCTTTCATGTATCTTTTTGTATATGAGATTAGAAATGTGTGTGTAGTGTGTGTGTGCACACGCACATGTGCACACTAGTTTTGTTATCAAGACAAATTTTGTATTATTTTGGGTAACTTGTTTTTTGCTGCATTCTGGAACAGAAAAGTTATCAGTTATTTGAAAGCAGAGCTGTTCCTTCTGCCTGGAACACTTTTTAGTCTCAGGTGGGAATATGATTAATGCAGTCAAGGGATAGCAAGGGGGCCAAGATAACTGGAGCAGAGTGACCAGGGGAAAAACTAGGAAGTAGTTAATAGTTAATATGAGCCTTTGCTTTTGCTCTGATTGAGATGGGAAGTCACTGAAAGGTTTTGAGCAGAGAAATAATGGAGCCTGACTTAAATTTTAAAAGGACTACCTTGGCTGTTTTGTGTAAGAAGCTGAAGGGGGCGGGGGATGCAGGGGAGGGAGGAACAAGGCTGAAGGCACAGTTACCAATTAGGAAGCTGTTGCAGAAATCCAGGTGAGGGATAGTGATAGCTTGGACCAGGGTGGTAGTGGTTGAGATGCTAAGTGGTCAGATTTTGGATGTGTTTTGAAGGTAGGTGAGTTAATGATGGCTTGAGTGGATATGAAGTTTAAGAGAAAAGTTGGGGTTGACTCCAAGGCTTTGTTCTAAACACTTAAGGATGAACATGTCCTTTACTGAGATGAGGGGGAAAATCCTTTGGAAGCTTTACGTTTAGGAGGCAAGATTAGGGGTTCAGTTATTGACATGTTAAAGTTTCGGATGTTTAGTAGTTCAGTAAAAATCTCTATGAATAGTATTCCTGTGAGTTTAAATTTTTTGTATTTCAAATTATATTCTCAGGCATTTCTAGATTCTTTTTGTTCTCATTTTCTTTGACCTATTGAGTAAATTGGGATAAATTATTTTCAGAATTTCCATTTTGGTGAGATTTTAAAATACATTGTATGCGCATTCTAAATTTAAAAAATGGTTAAAACCTTTATATGCCTGACCTGTTGAGTGTCAGAATAAATGGACAGAAATGCAATAAAAGTGGAGAACTTTCTCAAAAATTTCAAAGTAATACATGTACATTGTTATTAAAGTCAAATTGCACTAAAAGCCATACAGTGTTGAATATCATCCCACTCCTCACCTTTCCGCATCTCCCAGTACCTTTCTCCAGGAGCTGCCACTTTCACTCTCCTAGCTGTTTTCTTTATATCTAGCTTCATAGTTTTGGCGGTATGCAATGACTTCTATATTTTGATTGATCAACTTCAGATGTTATTGACTTTTTGCCTCCATAGTTGAGAATTAGCTCTCCTGCTTTCTTCCCCATATACCTTAATAGAGTTACATTTCAAATTGTTTAAGCCAATAGTGAGTGGTACTATAACTATGTAAATATTGTTTACTGCCGAGCTAAGTATTTTTCTGAAACTATATCCCCCTTTTCACTTTTTCGTGGAGTTAGTAATTGCCTCACTTTTCTTTTGCTTAATTTCCTAAGATGCTAGGGCAATTTTTCTCCCCAAATGTCGCATGCCTGAGTATTATTTTTTGTACTCAAACAGCAGGTCCAATCCCTTCTCTAACCCACCCACACTACCTTCAGGGTTCCTTTTGGGATCCTTCATTCCATCTGTTTCATTGTGGGTTGGTTGCTCTCTTGGCCTGTTCTCTAAAGTGTTTGTGCAGTTAATACTGCCACTGGCAGCAAATTACTTAACATTCTTTGAATTCTCAGGCTTTTTGGGGGGGCCTGTCATGCAGCTTGTGGGATCTTAGTTCCAGGGATGGAACCTGTGCCCCCTGCAATGGAAGCATGGAGTCCTAACCACTGGACTGCCAGGGAATTCTCAGAATTCTCAGACTTTTAAATTTTAGCCCATTGTGGTGGTTTTCCATTGCCTTTTTGGATTTCTTTCTCCTTTCATCTCTCTTCCTCCTTTTTTTTTGTGATGAGCTTGTTCAAATTTCTTGTCTGTTTTTTCCTTTGATTGGCTCTTTTATTGATTTGTAGGATTTTAATAATATCTGTACATACTAATCTTCTGTAGGTTATGTTTTACCTTTTACATTTTATATCTATGATCAGTCCATTTGGCATTTGCTTTAGTATATGGTTTGAGGTAGGAATCCAGTTTCACTATTTTCCCCATATGATATCCAGTTGTCCCAGCACTATTTCTTTAAAAAAATCTATTTTCCCAGCTATGGTATTGTATATCATAAACCAGTTGACCATAAACGTGAGCCTGATTCTGGGCACTCTGTTTTGTTTTGTTTTTTTCCAACATTTATTTATTTATTTGGCTGCGCCGGGTCTTAGTTGCGGCACTCGGGATCTTCGTTGCCTTGTGCGGGATCTTTTAGTTGCGGCATGTGGGATCTAGTTCCCTGACCAGAGATCGAACCCAGGCCCCCTGCACTGGGAGTGCGGAGTCTTAACCACTGGACCACCAGGGAAGTCCCTGGGCACTCTGTTTTGTGTCATTGTTCTGTCCCATTGGTCTATTTGTCTATCCCTGAACCAATATCACACGTTACTGTGGTTTTACAGTAAGTGTTGATATCTGGTAGGGCAGGTTCACCCACCTTGTGGTTTTCTTAAGTGTGATTTCTTATGGTTTATGTAAAATAGATTTTTAAAATTTCCAAACATCTGGGCATTTTCTGCTTAGACTTTTGTGGGTTATTCATTTCTAGTATAATTGCATTGTGATCAGAGAGCACTTGTGGTATCATTCCTTAGATGTTTGTGGAGACTTGCTTTAGGACTTGTATTTGGGGACACCTTTGTAAATGTTCTATGTGTGCTTGAAAAGAATATATTTTGCAATTGTTGGGATAATGTGTATGTATTTGTTTTTTTTTAATTAATTTATTTTATTTTATTTTTTGGCTGCGTTGGGTCTTCGTTGCTGTGCGCGGGCTTTTCTCTGGTTGTGGCGAGCGGAGGCTACTCTTCGTTGCAGTGCGTGGGCTTCTCATTGCAGTGGCTTCTCTTGTGGCGCACGGACTCTAGGTACGCAGGCTTCAGTAGTTGTGGCTTGCGGGCTCTAGAGCACAAGCTCAGTAGTTGTGGCGCACAGGCTTAGTTGCTCTGCAGCATTTGGGATCTTCCCGGACCAGGGCTTGAACCGTGTCCCCTGCATGGGCAGGCGGATTCTTAACCACTGTGCCACCAGGGAAACCCCGTGTATATCTTTATTAGTTCAAATTTAAAATTACTTGTCTTGTTCGTAATTCTGTATAATTAGTTCATAATTCTGTACATTGAATTTTTTGTTCATTTGTTTTGTTTTTTTGTCTGCTTGTTCTGTCACTTGCTGAGAGGGGTGTTGCCAAATCTCTAAGTTACAGTTTTGGATTTATATATTTCTCCTTGTAGTACTTTTAATTAGGGGACTCTATATGTGAATTTGGGAATTACACGTTTTCAGACTATGTTTTTAGGTGTGTGCAGTTTGAAATTGTTACATCTTCCTGTTGAATTGAAGCTTTTATCATTAAGGTATGACTCTTTAATATTGCTTTTTGTTTTAAGGTTCTTGGCTTTTTGTTTTGGTTTGGTTTTTACGACACCACGCCACTTGTGAGATCTTAGTTCCCTGACCAGGGATTGAACCCGGGCCCTCAGCTATGAGAGCACGGAGTCTTAACCACTGGACCACCAGGGAAATCCCCTAACAGACTATTTAATGCTTTGGTGTGCTCTAGAGCAGGCGCTGATAAACTGTTTTGTCCCTTGGGCCAAATTTAGTCAGTTCTCCTCCTTTCCTTCATTCCTCAAAATGGTTTTACATTTTTTTTTAAGGGTTGTAAAAAAAATAAACAAAAAACCAAAGAAGAATACGTAATCATGACTGTATGTGAGCTACAAAGCCTAAAATATTTGCTGTCTGCCCCTTTGAAGAAAGAGAATATCATGTGAGTCCACCCATGACAATAAATGGTCTTATCAAACCTTATATTCCATCTTTGTTGGTTTCTTACCTTTAGATTCACTCTTGTTCTCCAGACTCCTATTGATGGTTAGTGTAGAGACTGTTTCCTCCTAGGACTGATCTCTTATTTCTTTGGACTGTGTTGGGATCTAATTCTCATATGACTGGGGAGAATTGGTATGTATTTCTTTTTGAGGCATCTGCTCCAGGTGCAGTAACTGAAAGGTTTTAACTCAGAAGGCTGGTTGGGGGTGTGTGTACCTTTGTAGGCAAGGGATTTGGGAGTTTATAGAGTTTTCAGCCTCCCTGTGTCTGCTCTAGATGTCCCTGCATCTTTGTCTTGAGTTCCCATTTACTACCCACTTTGTCAAAAAAATAGGAGCCCACTGGTAGTACTCAGCAGGGTGGGAACCTGTATCATTTCTAGCAGATATACACCAGAACAGATACTAATTTTTTATTCTAGTACCCTTCAATTTGCTAATATTTCTGTTTGTCCTTAAGCTTTGGGTGATTTAAGGAACATTCTAATCTGTACATGAGTGTAGATGGATGAATGCTGCTGCCCCTGTTTACTTCCTGCTTTTGAGACCTGTAACAGAAATGATCATGACCCATTGAATACTGGGCACGAATCCAAGAAGCAGGCTGTCGGTGGAGGACACTCATTTTTTTTTCCTACTGTGAAAATTCCACTTCTTCCAAGTGCATCTTGTATTGGATAGGTGTAATGCACTGCTACTCTGTGTTCTGCCCATTTTAAGGATACAGAAATTGTAGTTGGATGGTCTGTTAATATCAAGCATAAAGTTCTCAAAATAGATTATAAACACAGGTCTTTCTGGTTAGGACCCCCTCCCCTTGTGTATCTGGAGAAACTGAGTAAAAATTAAAAATAAGTAGAAGCCTTGGGTTGATACTTAATTCTGTCTTTGGAAGCTACCCCATATGGGGCAGCTGGTTCACAGAGACTTTGCTTCTCAAGAATGAGAAATGGGATTAGAAGGATAGAAGCAGCTGCTACTTAAGGTCAGTGTTTTTCTTGTCTCCATGAAATTTGGAGCAATATACAGAATTGACAGTTTCCGATTTGCTGTTGTGCCTAGAAATTAAAGGTAGCCTAGTTTGCTTTTCTCTTTTTTAAAAAATGGTTTTAGCAAGAAAAAAAGGACTCCGGTTACTAATGTGAGGAATGAAAGAGGGGATATTACTAACAACCTCACAGAAATAAAAGAGGATTATAAGAGAATACTATGAACAGTTGAATACACTAACAATTTTGATAACCTAGATACAATGAAAAAATTCCTAGAAAGAGATTGAGTCAAGAAGAAATAGAAAATCCAAATAGACCTATAACAAATAAAGAGATTGAATTAGTAACCAAAAAATTATCCAAAAAGAAAAACTCAGTCCCAGATGGCTTTACCAGTGAATTCTATCAAGTGTTTAAAGAATTAACACCAAGCATTCCTAAACTCCTCCAAAAAATGCAAGAGGAGGGAATACAGCTTAGCTAATTCTATGAGGCCACTGTAAAACCCTGATACCAAAATTAGACAAAGACATCACAAGGAAAGAAACTATGGTTCAATATTTTTTATAAATATACACATAAAAATTCCTCAACTCAGTACATGCAGACTGAATCCAGCAACATATAAAAAGGATTATACACCCTGACGAAATGGGATTTATCCTAGCAGTGCAAAGTTGGTTCAACATATGAAAATTAACAAGGTGAGATACCATGTTAATAGAATAAAGGGGAAAAAAATCACCTCAGTAGATGCAAAAAAAGCATTTAACAAAATTTAACATGTTTCATGATAAAAACATTCAACAAAGTTGCAATAGAAGAGCATCTGTGAAAAGCCTGTATCTAACATTATACTTACCGGTGAAGGACTGAAGGCTTTCCTCCTAAGATCAGCAATAAGACAAGGATATCTGCTTTTGCCACTTTTATTCAACATTGTACTGGAGGTTCCAGCCAGGACAATTTGGCAAGAAAAAGAAATAAAGGCATCCAGATTGGAAAGGAATAAGGAAAACTATATCTGTTTGCAGATGACGTGGTTTTATATGGAGAAAATCCTAAGGAATCCACACAAAAAAACCTGTTAGAGCTAATAAATGAATTCAACAAGGTTATAAGATACAAGAACAACATACAAAAAGCAATTGTATTTCTCTCTACTAGTGATGAACCACCCAAAAAGGAAATTAAGAAAATAATTCCTTTTATAGTAGAATAAAGAACAATAAAATACTTAAGAATAAATGTAACAAAAGAAATGCAAGGCTTGTACACTGAAAATTACAAAACGTTTAAAATTATTAAAGATGACCTAAATAAGTGAAAAGATATCTATGTTCAAGAATTGGAAGACATTAAGATGGCAGTATTCCTCAAATTGATCCTCAGATTCAGTGCAATTCCTTATCAAAATCCTAGATGACTTTTTGGGCAGAAATTGACAAACTGATCTTAAAATTAATATCAAAAAGCCAAAACAATCTTGAAAAAGAGAAATAAAGTTGAAGGAGTCACATTTCCTCATTTAAAAACTTAACTGAAAGAAGAGCCAATGGGAGTTCCCTGGTGGCCTAATGATTAGGATTCCAGGCTTTCACAACACTGCGTGGCCCAGGTTCAATCCCTGGTCAGGGAACTGAGATCCCGCAAGCCACGTGGTGCGGCAAAAAAAAGAGAGAGAGCGCTAAGAATATACAGGGGAAAGGACAGTCTCTTCAGTAAATGGTGTTGGGAAAACTGGACAGCCACATGTAAAAGAATGAAACTGGAACACTATCATACACCATACACAAAAATTAACTCAAAATAGATTAAAGACTTGAACATAAGATCTGAAACCATAAAACTCTTAGAAGAAAACATAGGCAGTTAGCTCCTTGACATAAGTCTTGGTGATGATTTTTTGAATCTGACACCAAAAGCAAAAACAACAAAAGCAAAAATAAACAAGTGGGACTGCATCAAACTAAACAGCTTCTGCACAGCAAAGGAAACCAACAAAATGAAAAGGCAGCCTACTGAATGGGAGAAAATATTTGCACATCATATATCTGAAAATACATGATGAATTCATATAACTCAATAAATAGCAAAAAAAAAACAGTTCAAATAAAAAATGGGCAGAAGATCTGAATGGAATTCTTCCAAGGAAGACATACAGAGAGTTAACAGGAACATGAAAAGATGCTCAGAATCACTAACCATTAGGGAGATGCAAATCAAAATCACAATGCTATATTACCTCATACCTGTTAGAATGGCTGATATCAAAAAGACAAGAAATAAAAAGTGTTGGCAAGGATGTGGAGAAAAGGGAACCCTTGTGTACTGTTAGTGGAAATGGAAATTGGTGCAGCCACTATGGAAAGCAGTATGGAGGTTCCTTAAAAAATTAAAAATAGAACTGCCATATGATCCAGCAATTCCACTTCTGGGTATTTACCTGAAGAAAATGAAAAACACTACCTCAAAAAGATATATGTACCCCCATGTTCATTGCAGTGTTATTTGCAATAGCCAAGTTATGGAAACAATCTAAGTGTTCATCCATGGATGAATTTTTTTACATCAAAGGACTCTTATCAAAAATGTGAAAAGACAGCCAATAGAATTGGAGAAAAATATTTGTGGTTCATACATCTGATGAGAGTCTAATATCCAGGTAAAAAACTGTTTCAACTCAATGATAAAAGGAAAAATGACCAAATTTTTAAAATGAGGAAAGGGTTCAAATAGACATTTCTCCAGAGAAGAAATACAGATGGCCAATAAGCACATGAAAAGATGCTCAACGTAATTACTCATTAGGAAAATACAAATTAAAACTTCACTGAGATACTACTTTACACCTAAAAGGATAACAAAAATTTTAAAAATTAATAATAAATGCTAACAGGGTTGTAGAGAAATTGGAACCCACACACATAGCTGGTGGGAATGTAAAATGTTGCAGCTGATTTGGAAAACAGTCCCTCAGAAGTTAAACACAGAGTTTCCATATGGTCCAATGGTTATATTCTTAGGTATATACCCAGGAAACTTGAAAACATGTTCACATAAAAACTCCTTCAGGATTATTCATAGCATTATTTATGATAGCCAAAAAGTAGAAACAGCCCATCTAACAATCCGTCAACTGATGGATAGGCAAACAAAATGTGATATATTTATACAGTGGAATAGTATTTAGCCGTAAAGCACAAGATATTACTGAAACATGCTGCAACCCTGCTTGAACCTTGAAAACATTACGTTAAGTGAAAGAAGCCTACCACAAAAGGCCACATGTATTTATGATTTCATTTATATGAAACATCCAGAATAGCCAAATTCATAAAGACAGAAAGTGGATTTGTAATTGCCAGGGACTGGAAGGGGGGTGAGAAATAAGAGAATGACTGCTAATGGGTTTGGGGTGGCAAAAATATTCTGGAACTACTGGCAATTGTTGTACAACTCTGAATATACTAAAACCTACTAAATTGTACACTATAAATAGGTGAATTTTATAGTCCTATCTCAAATTACATCTCAATTATAAAAAAATTTTTTTTTTCTGACCACACAACGTAGCTTAGTTCCTCATCCAGGGATTGAACCCAGGCCCTCAGCAGTGAGAGCACGGAGTCTTAACTACTGGACTGCCACGGAATTCCCGAATATAAAATGGTTTTAAAAAAATCACTTTAAACTTAAAAATATATTGGGTGATGTAATCTAAATATTTTAATGATTAAAATTTGAGTATATTTTATTATAATGTACTGTTGGGAAATTGGATGTACTCTTCTTAAATTCTCAGGTACTTTCTAACATATGTCTTGTAAATTATCTTTCTATATAAATGTTATTGTGGGTTTTTTGAAGTGATCATTTTATGTTGTTTATTTATTTTTTTATTTTTGGTTGTGTTGGGTCATCGTTGCTACATGCAGGCTTTCTCTAGTTGTGGCGAGTGGGGGCTGCTCTTTGTTGCGGAGCACAGGCTCTAGGCGCGTGGGCTTCAGTAGTTGTGGCACGTGGGCTCAGTAGTTGTGACTCGTGGGCTCTAGAGCTCAGGCTTAGTAGTTGTGGTGCACGGGCTTAGTTGCTCACCGGCATGTGGGATCTTCCTAGACCAGGGATAGAACCCATGTCTCCTGCATTGGCAGGCGGATTCTTAACCACTGTGCCACCAGGGAAGTCCCATGTTAAGTGTGATTATTGTTTTTTGGCCCCAGTATTGATTTTATTAGAATTCTATTAATAAGTTGGCTCTGGGTTGTGGAGGGATCTTGTCAGTTTGTTAACAGGTTAGAGAATGCATTTCAGTCCTTGATTGCAAGATTTTATTTAATAGAAAGGGATGTTGTTAAATTGTATAATGCTAGGTTGATAATGATTTAACACGTAGGGCAAACTAAAGTGAAGTGATCCTTAGCATACCTGAACAGGTGAGTGACAAGTACTGCAGATCTGTGTATCAGTTAACCTTTTTTTTATGGTAGGTCCCAACTGCCAAATGTTAAAATATTTAGAAATTGCGAGGAAAAGAAGTAAAGTAAGGTAATTCATCATTTTTAAAATTAAAATTCTTGGCGCTAAAGTAATAAAGGAAATTAAATGAGTTTTCTGTTTTTTCAAGTTATTGTACCTCTGAGGCTTAATCTTGGGTAAATGTGGAGCTTCCCAGAAAATTTAACTGCAATATGTATTAATCAGTTATTGCTGAATGAGAAACTGCCCTACAGCTCAGTGGTTTAAAACAGCAGTTATTTTTCTTTATATATCTGTAGAGCTGCTGTGGGTTAGGTGACTTAGGCTTAGCTGTGGGTGTGTGGGTGGGCTTTAATTCTCCCTGTGGGTTGGGCTTGGCACCTCATTTGGGGTTTGGCCCAGTCTTACTGTTTGTGTTTCTTCTGGGGCCTAGGCTGAAGGGGCAGCATCTACCTGCTGAAACTCTTCTCGTGGTGATGACAGAGGTAACAAGAGGGCAAGACCAACTGCACAAAGATATTTCAAACCTCTGTTTGCATACTTTCTGCTAACACCCCATTGGCCATATCATCAGATGCAAGGCTATGGGGGCAGGAGAGTATGCTCTGTCCACCATGAGGCCAAAGTAAGACATATGGTCAAGCTAAGCATCTGATGGGAAGGAAAATAATATACTCCTTACATGGAGGTGGGGTTTCGGATAGAAGGTAGTGGTTATTTTTAAGAAAAACCAAATCTATTATACAGTATAAAAAATGAGATGGGGCTTCCCTGATGGCACAGTGGTTGAGAGTCCGCCTGACGATGCAGGGGACACGGGTTCGTGCCCTGGTCCGGGAAGATCCCACATACCGCGGAGCGGCTGGGCCCGTGCACCATGGCCGCTGAGCCTGCGCGTCCGGAGCCTGTGCTCTGCAACGGGAGAGGCCACAACAGTGAGAGGCCTGTGTACCGCAAAAAAAAAAAAAAAAAAAAAAAAAAAAAGATGGTGACCATACTGAGTTGCATGATTTTTGTATGTCAAGTGAAAAATCGTCACTAGGCCATTGTTTAGTTAGTCTAGTTTAGTCTAAGTTTTTTTGTTTTTTTCTTTGCATCTTTATTGGAGTATAATTGCTGTACAATGGTGTGTTAGTTTCTGCTTTATAACAAAGTGAATCAGTTATACATATACATATGTTCCCATATCTCTTCCCTCTTGAGTCTCTCTCCCTCCCACCCCTCCAGGCGGTCACAAAGCACCAAGCTGATCTCCCTGTGCTATGCGGCTGCTTCCTATTAGCTATCTACCTTACGTTTGGTAGTGTATATATGTCCATGCCTCTCTCTCGCTTTGTCACAGCTTACCCTTCCCCTTCCCCATATCCTCAAGTCCATTCTCTAGTAGATCTGTGTCTTTTTTCCTGTCTTACCCCTAAGTTCTTCATGACATTTTTTTTTTCTTAAATTCCGTATAGATGTGTTAGCATACGGTATTTGTTTTTCTCTTTCTGACTTCACTCTGTGTGACAGACTCTAGGTCTATCCACCTCATTACAAATAGCTCAATTTCGTTTCTTTTTATGGCTGAGTAATATTCCATTGTATATATGTGCCACATCTTCTTTATCCATTCATTTGATGATGGACACTTAGGTTGTTTCCATCTCCGGGTTATTGTAAATAGAGTTGCAATGAACATTTTGGTACATGACTCTTTTTGAATTATGGTTTTCTCAGGGTATATGCCCAGTAGTGGGATTGCTGGGTCATATGGTAGTTCTATTTGTAGTTTTTTAAGGAACCTCCATACTGTTCTCCATAGTGGCTGTACCAATTCACATTCCCACCAGCAGTGCAAGAGTATTCCCTTTTCTCCACACCCTCCCCAGCATTTATTGTTTCTAGATTTTTTGATGATGGCCATTCTGACTGGTGTGAGATGATATCTCATTGTAGTTTTGATTTGCATTTCTCTAATGATTAATGGAGTTGAGCATTCTTTCATGTGTTTGTTGGTAGTCTGTATATTTTCTTTGGAGAAATGTCTATTTAGGTCTTCTGCCCATTTTTGGATTGGGTTGTTTGTTTTTTTGTTATTGAGCTGCATGAGCTGCTTATAAATTTTGGAGATTAATCCTTTGTCAGTTGCTTCATTTGCAAATATTTTCTCCCATTCTAAGGGTTGTCTTTTGGTCTTGTTTATGGTTTCCTTTGCTGTGCAAAAGCTTTGAAGTTTCATTAGGTCCCATTTGTTTATTTTTGTTTTTATTTCCATTTCTCTAGGAGGTGGGTCAAAAAGGATCTTGCTGTGATTTATGTCAGAGTGTTCTGCCTATGTTTTCCTCTAAGAGTTTGGCAGTGTCTGGCCTTACATTTAGGTCTTTAATCCATTTTGAGCTTATTTTTGTGTACGGTGTTAGGGAGTGATCTAATCTCATACTTTTATATGTACCTGTCCAGTTTTCCCAGCACCACTTATTGAAGGGGCTGTCCTTTCTCCACTGTACATTCCTGCCTCCTTTATCAAAGATAAGGTGACCATATGTGCGTGGGTTTATCTCTGGGCTTTCTATCCTGTTCCATTGATCTATCTTTCTGTTTCTGTGCCAGTACCATACTGTCTTGATTACTGTAGCTTTGTAGTATAGTCTGAAGTCAGGGAGCCTGATTCCTCCAGCTCCGTTTTTCGTTCTCAAGATTGCTCTGGCTATTCGGGGTCTTTTGTGTTTCCATACAAATTGTGAAATTTTTTTGTTCTAGTTCTGTGAAAAATGCCAGTGGTAATTTAATAGGGATTGCATTGAATCTGTAGATTGCTTTGGTAGTGTAGTCATTTTCACAATGTTGATTCTTCCAATCCAAGAACATGGTATATCTCTCCATCTATTTGTATCATCTTTAATTTCTTTCATCAGTGTCTTATAGTTTTCTGCATACAGGTCTTTTGTCTCCTTAGGTAGGTTTATTCCTAGATATTTTACTCTTTTTGTTGCAGTGGTAAATGGGAGTGTTTTCTTGATTTCACTTTCAGATTTTTCATCATTAGTGTATAGGAATGCCAGAGATTTCTGTGCACTAATTTTGTATCCTTCTACTTTACCACATTCATTGATTAGCTCTAGTAGTTTTCTGGTGGCATATTTAGGATTCTCTATGTATAGTATCATGTCATCTGCAAACAGTGACAGCTTTACTTCTTCTTTTCCGATTTGGATTCCTTTTATTTCCTTTTCTTCTCTTATTGCTGTGGCTAAAACTTCCAAAACTATGTTGAATAAGAGTGGTGAAAGTGGGCAGCCTTGTCTTGTTCCTGATCTTAGTGGAAATGCTTTCAGTTTTTCACCATTGAGGATGATGTAGGCTGTGCGTTTGTCATATATGGCCTTTATTATGTTGAGGAAAGTTCCCTCTATGCCTACTTTCTGCAGGGTTTTTATCATAAATGGGTGTTGAATTTTGTCGAAAGCTTTCTCTGCATCTATTGAGATGATCATGTGGTTTTTCTCCCTCAATTTGTTAATATGGTGTATCACATTGATTGATTTGCGTATATTGAAGAATCCTTGCATTCCTGGAATAAACCCCACTTGATCATGGTGTATGATCCTTTTAATGTGCTGTTGGATTCTGTTTGCTAGTATTTTGTTGAGGATTTTTGCATCTATGTTCATCAGTGATATTGGCCTGTAGTATTCTTTCTTTGTGACATCCTTATCTGGTATTTTGGTATCAAGGTGATGGTGGCCTTGTAGAATGAGTTTGGGAGTGTTCCTCCCTCTGCTATATTCTGGAAGAGTTTGAGAAGGATAGGTGTTAGCTGTTCTCTAAATGTTTGATAGAACTTGCCTGTGAAGCCATCTGGTCCTGGGCTTTTGTTTGTTGGAAGATTTTTTAATCACAGTTTCAATTTCAGTGCTTGTGATTGGTCTGTTCATATTTTCTATTTCTTCCTGATTCAATCTTGGCAGGTTGTGCATTTCTAAGAATTTGTCCATTTCTTCCAGGTTGTCTATTTTATTGGTATAGAGTTGCTTGTAGTAATCTCTCATGATCTTTTGTATTTCTGCAGTGTCAGTTGTTACTTTTCCTTTTTCATTTCTAATTCTATTGATTTGAGTCTTCTCCCTCTTTTTCTTGGTGAGTCTGGCTAATGGTTTATCAATTTTGTTTATCTTCGCAAAGAACCAGCTTTTAGTTTTATTGATCTTTGCTATCGTTTCCTTCATTTCTTTTTTATTTATTTCTGATCTGATCTTTATGATTTCTTTCCTTCTGCTAACTTTGGGGTTTTTTTGTTCTTCTTTCTCTAATTGCTTTAAGTGCAAGGTTAGGTTGTTTATTCGAGATGTTTCCTGTTTCTTAAGGTAGGATTGTATTGCTATAAACTTCCCTCTTAGAACTGCTTTTGCTGCATCCCATAGGTTTTGGGTCATCGTGTCTCCATTGTCATTTGTTTCTAGGTATTTTTTGATTTCCTGTTTGATTTCTTCAGTGATTACTTCGTTATTAAGTAGTGTATTGTTTAGCCTCCATGTGTTTGTATTTTTTACAGACCTTTTACTGTAATTGATATCTAGTCTCATAGCATTGTGGTCGGAAAAGATACTTGATACAATTTCAATTTTCTTAAATTTACCAAGCCTTGATTTGTGACCGAAGATATGATCTATCCTGGAGAATGTTCCATGAGCACTTGAGAAAAATGTGTATTCTGTTGTTTTTGGATGGAATGTCCTATAAATATCAATTAAGTCCATTTTGTTTAATGTATCATTTAAAGCTTGTTTCCTTATTGATTTTCATTTTGGATGATCTGTCCATTGGTGAAAGTGGGGTGTTAAAGTCCCCTACTATGACTGTCGATTTCCCCTTTTATGGCTGTTAGTATTTGCCTTATGTATTGAGGTGCTCCTATGTTGGGTGCATAAATATTTACAATTGATATATTTTCTTCTTGGATCGATCCCTTGATCATTCTGTAGTGTCCTTCTTTGTCTCTTGTAATAGTCTTTATTTTAAAGTCTATTTTGTCTGATATGAGAATTGCTACTCCAGCTTTCTTTTGGTTTCCATTTGCATGGAATGTCTTTTTCCATCCCCTTACTTTCAGTGTGTATGTGTCTCTAGGTCTGAAGTGGGTCTCTTGTAGACAGTATATATATGGGTCTTGTTTTTGTATCCATTCTGCCAATCTGTGTCTTTTGGTGGGAGCATTTAGTCCATTTACATTTAAGGTAATTATCGATATGTATGTTCCTATTCCCATTTTCTTAATTGTTTTGGGTTCGTTATTGTAGGTCTTTTCCTTCTCTTGTGTTTCTTGCCTAGAGAAGTTCCTTCAGCATTTGTTGTAAAGCTGGTTTGGTGGTGCTGAACTCTCTGAGCTTTTGCTTGTCTGTAAAGGTTTTAATTTCTCCATCAAATCTGAATGAGATCCTTGCTGGGTAGAGTAATCTTGGTTGCAGGCTTTTCTCCTTCATCACTTTAAATATGTCCTGCCAGTCCCTTCTGGCTTGCAGAGTTTCTGCTGGAAGATCAGCTGTTAACCTTATGGGGATTCCCTTGTGTGTTATTTGTTGTTTTACCCTTGCTCCTTTTTTTTTTTTTTTTTTTGTGGTATGCGGGCCTCTCACTGTTGTGGCCTCTCCCGTTGCGGAGCACAGGCTCCGGACGCGCAGGCTCAGCGGCCATGGCTCACGGGCCCAGCCGCTCCATGGCATGCGGGATCTTCCAGGACCAGGGCACGAACCCATGTCCCCTGCATCGGCGGGTGGACCCTCAACCACTGCGCCACCAGGGAAGCCCCCCTTGCTGCTTTTAATATGTTTTCTTTGTATTTAATTTTTGACAGTTTGATTAATATGTGTCTTGGTGTGTTTCTTCTTGGATTTATCCTGTATGGGACTCTCTGTGCTTCCTGGACTTGATTAACTATTTCCTTTTCCATATTAGGGAAGTTTTCAACTATAATCTCTTCAAATATTTTCTCAGTCCCTTTCTTTTTCTCTTCTTCTTCTGGAACCCCTATAATTCGAATGTTGGTGCATTTAATGATTTAATGTTGTCCCAGAGGTCTCTGAGACTGTCCTCAGTTCTTTTCATTCTTTTTTCTTTATTCTGCTGTGCAGTAGTTATTTCCACTATTTTGTCTTCCAGGTCACTTATCCGTTCTTCTGCCACAGTTATTCTGCTATTGATCCCATCTAGAGTATTTTTCATTTCATTTATTGTGTTGTTCATCGTTGTTTGTTTCATCTTTAGTTCTTCTAGGTCCTTGTTAAATGTTTCTTGCATTTTGTGCATTCTATTTCCACGATTTTGGATCATCTTTACTATCATTATTCTGAATTCTTTTTCAGGTAGACTACCTATTTCCTCTTTATTTGTTAGGTCTGGTGGGTTTTTATCTTGCTCCTTCATCTGCTGTGTGTTTTTCTGTCTTCTCATTTTGTGTATCTTACTGTGTTTGGAGTCTCCTTTTTGCAGGCTGCAGGTTCGTAGTTCCCGTTGTTTTTGGTGTCTGTCCCCAGTGGCTGAGGTTGGTTCAGTGGGTTGTGTAGGCTTCCTGTTGGAGGGGACTAGTGCCTGTGTTCTGGTGGATGAGGCTGGATCTTGTCTTTCTGGTGGGCAGGTCCACGTCTGGTGGTGTGTTTTTGGGTGCCTGTGGACTTACTATGATTTTAGGCAGCCTCTCAGCTAATGGGTGGGGTTGTGTTCCTGTCTTGCTAGTTGTTTGGCATAGGGTGTCCAGCACTGTAGCTTGCTGGTCGTTGAGTGAAGCTGGGTGCTGGTGTTGAGATGGAGATCTCTGGGAGATTTTCACCATTTGATATTATGTGGAGCTGGGAGGTCTCTTGTGGACCAGTGTCCTGAAGTTGGCTCTCCAACCTCAGAGGCACAGCACTGACCCCTGGCTGCAGCACCAAGAGCCTTACATCCACACGGCTGAGAATAAAAGGGAGAAAAAGTAGAAAGAAATAATTAGAAGAAAGAAAGAAATAAAGAAGGAAAAGGAAGGAAGGAAGATGGAAAGAAGGAACGAAAGGAGAGAGGGAGGGAGGAAGGAGGGAAGGAAGCAAAAAAAGAAAGAAAGATTAAAGTGAAAAAAAATAAAGTAAGAAAATATAAAAAAGTTATTAAAATAAAAATTAAGAAAAAAATTTTAAAAAAACGGACGGATAGAATCCTAGGACAAATGGTGGAAGCAAAGCTATACAGAGAAAATCTTACACAGAAGCATACACACTCACAAAAAGAGGAAAAGGGGAAAAAATCATAAATCTTGCTCTCAAAGTCCACCTCCTCAATTTGGGATGATTCGTTGTCTAAAGGAGGGAGGGAGGAAGGAAGGAAGGAAGGAAAGAAAGAAAGAGAAAGAAAGAAAGAAAGAAGATAAAGTAAAATAAAATAAAGTTATTAAAATAAAAAATAATTATTAAAAAAATTTTTTAAAAAAACAAATAAATACGGATGGATAGAACCCTAGGACAAATGGTGGAAGCAAAGCTATACAGACAAAATCTCAGACAGAAGCATACACATACACAGAAAAAGAGGAAAAGGGGAAAAAATCATAAATCTTGCTCTCAAAGTCCACCTCCTCAATTTGGGATGATTCGTGTCTATTCATGTATTCCACAGATGCAGGGTACATCAAGTTGATTGTGGAGCTTTAATCCGCTGCTTCTGAGGCTGCTGGGAGAGATTTCCCTTTCTTTTCTTTGTTCTCACAGCTCCCAGGGGCTCAGTTTTGCATTTGGCCATGCCTCTGCGTGTAGGAGGGCGTCTGTTCTTCGCTCAGACAGGACCGGGTTAAAGAAGCAGCTGCTTTGGGGACTCTGGCTCACTCAGGCCGGGGGGAGGGACGGGCATGGAGTGCTGGGCGAGCCTGCGGCCGCAGAGGCCGGCATGACGTTGCACCAGCCTGAGGCGCGCCGTGCATTCTCCCGGGGAAGTTGTCCCTGGATCCCGGGACCCTGGCAGTGGCGGGCTGCACAGGCTCCCTGGAAGGGGGGTGTAGATAGTGACCTGTGCTCGCACACAGGCTTCTTGGTGGCGGCAGCAGCAGCCTTAGCGTCTCATGCCCGTCTCTGGGATCCGCGCTTTTAGCCGCGGCTCGCGCCCGTCTCTGGAGCTCCTTTAAGCAGCGCTCTTAATCCCCTCTCCTCGCTCACCAGGAAAGAAAGAGGGAAGAAAAAGTCTCTTGCCTCTTTGGCAGGTCCAGACTTTTCCCCGGACTCCCTCCCGGCTAGCCGCTAGCCGTGGTGCACTAATCCCCTGCAGGCTGTGTTCACGCCGCCAGCCCCAGTCCTCTCCCTGCGCTCCGACCGAAGCCCGAGCCTCAGCTCCCAGCCCTGCCCGCCCCGGCGGGTGAGCAGACAAGCCTCGGGCTGGTAAGTGCTGGTCGGCACCGATCCTCTGTGCAGGAATTTCTCCGCTTTGCCCTCTGCATCCCTATTGATGTGCTCTCCTCCACGGCTCCAAAGCTTTCCCCCTCTGCCACCTGCAGTCTCCGCCCACGAAGGGGCTTCCTAGTGTGTGGAAACCTTTCCTCCTTCGCAGCTCCCTCCCACTGGTGCAGGTCCCGTCCCTATTCTTTTGTCTGTTTTTTCTTTTGCCCTACGCAGGTACGTGGGGAGTTTATTGCCTTTTGGGAGGTCTGAGGTCTTCCGTCAGCGTTCAGTAGGTGTTCTGTAGGAGTTGTTCCACGTGTAGATGTATTTCTGGTGTATCTGTGGGGAGGAAGGTGATCTCCATGTCTTACTCTTCCGCCATCTTCCTCTCATCCCTAAGTTGTTTTAATACTTAATAGACAGTTAATAGACAATACCATTTTTGTATTCTCATGTTTTTTTATAGATTGTTTTACTTTAGCTATAGAATTATTATTATTTTTTTTTAAGATTAACAACCAGAAAACACACAGTAAATTATTAGAAGCATCATTCCTTAGAAGCATCGTCCATCAACCTGAAGAAAAAAGTTATGTGATTTTCATTTCAGGAAGGTAAGTGGCCTGTACTATTACAGTTCAGTGCCTTCAAAGACAGTTGGTCAAGTATGCCAAATATATTTAATATATTCAGAGAAATGTAACTTTTTTTGACAAGATTATATGTTTACATAATAAAATGGGGTAGTTAGTGAAAAGGTTTTTTTTGTCACACTTCTCACACTTGGTCCCATAGTTCTCTTTCCCAGAAGTCTTCACTATTACTAGTTTCTTGTGTATCCTTCCATACCTTTTGTGTGCCTAAACAAGCATATGTTTCTATATCTTTCCTTCCTCCCACTGTCTCCCTTTTTTTCTTTTTACACAAAGGGAAGTACACCCTGTTATGCATCTTGCATTATTTGGCTTAACAGTGTTTCTCGGTTCTAGGTCCATATAAGTTACTTACAGTTCTATTTTTTAGACAGATTTATTAAAGCATAATTTATGTATAATAAAGTGCACCCTTTTAAAGTGTACAATTTGGTGGATTTTGACAGATTTACACACTCTTGGAACCACCATCATAATCAAGATAGAGATCATTTCCATTACCTCCAAAAGTCTATCTCTCCCTCCACTCCTGACCCCAGGCAGTGACTCATCTGCTTTCTGTTGCTGTAGATAAGTTTGCCTTTTCTAGAATTTCCAAAAAGTAGAATCATAGTTTGTATAGTCTTTGTGTCTAGCCTTTTTCATTCAGCATCATGATTGTGAAGTTCGTTCATGTGGTTCCAGTAGTTTGTTGCCTTTGATTGCAGAGTGTTCTGTTATGTTGACATACCACATTTTTGTTTATCCATTCACCCGACTTTTGGGTTGTTTTCAGATTTTGGTTATTGTACACAAAGCTGCTTTTAAGATTTTTGGACAAGTTTTTGTGTGGAATGAACAGTATTCCTTCCTAAAAAATCTTTGTTTACCTCAGAATCTCAAAGATTTTTGCCTTTTTTTTTCTTTTAGAGTTTTATAGTTTTACATTATGTCTGTGATCAGTCTCAACTTAGCTTTGTGTGTTGTGTGAGGTGTTGTTTTTTTTTTTTTCTACTTGGATATCCAGTAGTTCCAACACTGTTTTTTTCAGACGTTTCTTTCAACTGACCGTAAATGTATGGGTCTGTTTCTGGATTTTCTTCCATTGATCTCTGTGTCCCTTTGTCTTGATTACTGTAGCTTTTTAGTAAGTCTTGAAATCAGATAGTGTATTTTGAGTTTTTTTAAAAGGGCTTTGACTATTGTATGTGGATTTTTTTTTTTTTTTTTGCTTTTTCACATAAGTTTTAAAATCAGCTTGTCAGTTTCTGTATAAAAAGCCTGTGGGAATTTTGCCTGGAATTGAGTTGAATCTCATCTCTGCTTTGACATGATTGCATGATATAGTATGAGTGTATCATTAATTATAAAGCAGTTTATAATGATGGATGTTGTGGATTTTCAGTCTGTTGATCCAGTGTTCCAGTGAATTTTGTATTTACTTGTGTCTGTGCACTTGTGCAAGTATATCTGTAATATAAAGTCTTGAAAATGAAATTGTTTGATATTTAGCATTTATAATATAATATTGATTGATATTGACAAATTGTCCTGCATAGACATTGAATCACCTGCAGTAATATGAGAGTAACCTGTCACAAATCCTTGCTAAGACTGTTGTTAAACTTCTTGATCTTTTGCCAGTCTGATAGGTAAAAAATGGTATTTTGATTTGGTTCTAATTTGTTATTCTGTTATTATTTCACCAGCCATCTGTGGTTTACTTCCGGTGAATATATTATGGTGATAAGCTTATGCTGTTTCTTGCCAGTATTTTTCCCCCAGTTTTATCCCTCAAACTTGACTTCTGAATTTTGTGACAAGGCTTGAAAGCCTTTCCCACTCAAGACAAATACTAAAATTCTCCCAAGTTTTAATCTGTTTTTTATGGGGGGGGTTGTTTTATTTTTATTATTATTTTTGGCTGCACCGTGCAGTTCCCCAACTGGGGATTGAACCCGCGCCCTCGTCAGTGAAAGCGCAGAGTCCTAATCACTGGACCACCAGGGAATTCCCATGACAAACTTTTCAAAATCTTTATTTATCCATTGTGCTAGATGCTTTGACCCTTTTAATCTGGACACTCATGTCTTTTAATTATAGGAAAATTTCTTGAATTCTTGGTTTTTTTCAGTGCTTTTTCTCTGTTTTCTAAAACCAGAATTACTGGACTGTTCTGCATGGCTGGTCCTTTTTCTTCTCTTTTGTCTCCTATTTGCCACCTTGCTGTTTTTGTTCTGCTTTATAGGAGATCTCCTTACCTTTATCTTCTATTGCTTCTATTGACTTTTTAATTTCTTTAATATTAGTTTTAATTTTCAAGAGTTCCTTTTTGTACTGTGAATGTTCTTATATATTTGTTTCATGAATGAATTAACTTATTTTTAGTTTTTGTCTGTGCATTGTTTTTTTCTTCCAAGCTACTTCCTCCCTGTTTTTTTAAGGGTCTCCTCTTGTATGTGGTGATTTCTGGTTTTGCTCGTGGTTACAAGTGAGACACTAAAAACTAATTGGAAACTGTTTGGATGGTGGGTAGTCTCCTGCTGGTAGGCTGAGTGTGTGTATGTCTATGATTAATGACTGTGGGCCCTATCAGTATTTTTTAGGTCTTTTCTCTAGTTTTGTCAAATTCATTAGAAAATTATCTTTTAGTCTCCTTCCTAGAAGGCATAGGCTAGGCTGCTGTCCTCTGGGAATCTCTGAGTAGGCAAAGAGGGTTTGGGGTGGAAGGACTGGGTTTCAGTAATCAGTATGTGTACTGCTACTTACTCCCTCTGTTGTCGGTATGATTCTTCCTCCCTCAGCTGTGACTGTTGAGCCCACAGACCAAAGACCTTTTGTTTTACTCCTTCCAAAAATTTATACCAGTCTTTAGGGAGTGATGCAGGGGTAGTCTTCTGGGTGGTAGTAATTGGAAAGGCTGTGTGGCAGTCTTTCCCCTTTTGTGAGTCCCATTTTCCTCCCCATATCCCATCTCCTGGTACTGCCAATTTCTGCTTCTTGAGGGATTCTGTGGTTTACGTAGAGCTGCTTCTCACTTGGCTTTCCTCTGTTTCTAGTTTAAGATCAGGTTTTTTTTGAGTCTGGAGGTTAGTTATTTGTCCTTCTTTGTAGCTTCTGTACGTTTAATTTTTATCATCTACACTTTTGTTCTTCATCCTTTGAGTTTATGGTTTTGTCTTGCTTCGTTTTAATCTGTTGCTTTTTTTTTTTAGTGGGTATTACATGAGAGTAGAGGTAAATGTGTGTGTTTAAATCTGCCTTTTTTACTGTGTGTCACTGTTTTTCTATGAATATAGTTATTTATGTGTACTGTTTTTCCTCAAAATAGGATTTTACTTGCTTAACCATTATATGTCTATATTATGAATTGTTCTTTGTATTTTAAAACGTTTTTAAAAACATAAAATGGATTTCATCAATGAAATAGAAACGTTATGTTTCATTGGATGCATGTACCATAGTTTACTTCAGGTTAGAAATACTAAAATTAAGTGCTATGTGTAAACTGAACTCTGAAGCCTAATGGTAGGATAGGATAAAATTACGGAGTATAGATTAACATGTTGGTTAATAGATTTGATGAGATGTAAATGAATGATTACATCTTTGTACCTTTTAAACATTTTAAAATATTTTACTTTTAGGTGCTGTGTAATGTGTTGAAAGGAAATTATAAGGAATGATTTTGTCAAATTTTTATGAGTTATGGTGGCTGAAAGATCAATTCTTTCTTGTGGGAAAGGAAATGTAAGTAACCTCAAGGAATAGATTGATTTTCAACTATTCTATGCTTACATGAGACAGGTTTTCCATTATTTATAAGACTGTGCTTGGGATACTTTTTTCTGTTAGCCTTATGTATACAGACTAAATAATTCAAAAAGAGAAGTTAGAGTTTATGTAAGTCATGGTTATTTCTGTATAGTATCAGCATTGCTAAATTTCTTGAATTGTACAAAATTTAATTTTTATTTTTTTATTTTTCCAGAAATGGCAGCACAAAAGGAAATCTATATTAATAGACTGTTTTATTAAACGGAAGTGGTTATATAAGAACTTTAAACGAACAGACTCAACAAACAAGGAAAGAAACGTGTTAACTGTAAGACATGTTTCCAATGACTCAAAGTCCAATAACTGTAGACTTCAGAAGAAAAAAGTTTTCAAAAACTTTGTCAAAACAGACAGGTCAGTGATAAATAACTCCTCCAGTAATAGGGCTAGGCCTGAAAACTGATATTAATTGAATAAAATTAACAAAGTAGATCAAACTTGAATTAAAATTTTTTCATAAAAAGTTCTGAAAATATCAGATTAGATTTAAATTTTCCTCAAATTTCTATTGCCTCATCCAAAGTAAAGCAAATATCTTTCAGCCTTCATGCCAGCTTTTCTCATGTCATAAGGATGACAGAAATCTTCGCAAACTAGTATTTTTGTTGAAAATGTATATCAGTTTCAGTTGATTTTTAATACCTGCTGCTCAGTAATAATACTAGACATTCAACATTTACAACTACCAGGACACAAAATCTCAAAAACTACTCAGAAAAGGAGGACCTTACTCAGGAATGATGTCCATTCAGGAGAAATCAAAAGAAAATTCCTCCAGTGTTATTAAAAAGAGTGAAGATAAGAATCTAGAAACACAAATTCAAGGTTCTCAAAAGAATCTAGTAAAAAAATCAGGTCCAAAGGAAGGTATAAAATCACTGGTTAAATCTTCCAATGAAAGTAAAGTCAATCAGCCTGATGAATTAGGAACATGCATGAGCACAAGGTCAGCATCCAGTGATAAAAAAGCTAGTAAACCTATTAATAAAAATATGGTGACTGTAAAGGGACATTCACAACAAGAATCTACAAAGCAGAAGAAATTATCTCAGAAAAAGTCAGTGCACAAAACCCCTAAATCAAATGAACAGCTTAATCGGAGATCACAAAGACTACAACAGTTAACAGAGGTTTCAACAAGGTCTCTGCGTAATAGAGACATTCAGGGTCAAGTTCAAGCAGTTAAACAGAGTTTGCCACCAACAAAAAAAGAGCACCGTAGCAATACTAAGAGTAAATCTAATAAAGTTAAAACAAATCAGAAACACGTGAAAAGAAAAGTGCTGGAAATAAAGTCTGATTCTAAAGAGGATGAAAATTCTGTAACTAACGAAGTAATAAATTCCCCAAAAGGAAAAAAACGCAAAGTAGAGCATCCGACAGCTTATACTTGTAGTTCTCAGTGCATAAAAGTATCTGAAAAGTGTCTTCAGAAGAATACTAGAAAAGAGGAAACAAAATCTGTGCCTGTAACTTCTTCTGAGATAAAAAGATCAAAAGTGGCTACTTCAGTGGTCTCTAAAAAGAATGAGATGAAGGAGTCAGTTCATACACAAGTGAATACTAGTGCAAAATCCCAAAAAAGTCCACAGCCATCAGTGCCTGAACAAAGTATAGATAATGAGCTGGAGCAAGCAGGAAAGAGCAAACGAGGGAGCATTCTCCAGCTCTGTGAAGAAATTGCTGGTGAAATTGAGTCAGATACTGTAGAGGTAAAAAAGGAATCTTCACAAGTGGAAATTGTAAAGGAGGAGAAGCCTACAGAAATAAAATTGGAAGAGACTGATACTGAAAGACAAATACTTCATCAGAAGGAAACAAGTCAGGATGTTCAGTGTAATCGTTTCTTCCCCAGTAGAAAAACAAAGCCTGTGAAATGTATTCTAAATGGAATAAACAACTCAACTAAAAAGAACTCCAACTGGACTAAAATTAAGCTCTCAAAATTTAACTCTGTGCAGCAGAATAAATTAGACTCTCAATTTTCCCCTAAATTGTGCTTATTACGACCCAGTTTTTCACTGCCTGCATTAGAAATGCATCATCCAGTGACTCAAAGTACATTTTTAGGGTCAAAACCACATGATGATAAAAATAAAGCTTGCCAGCAGGAAGAAATGAAAGAAATTAATTCTGAAGAAGTTAAACTTAATGATATTACAGTTGACATTAATAAAACCCCCAAAAAGCCTCCTGAAAATTGTTGTTTGGGTAATCAGATAAAACCACCTCCTGATCAGCCATTGGATAACCAGAAGAAAGATTCTTTTGAATCAACGCCAGATAAGGTAATGTATTTTCATCATGTACATAGAGGTGTCTGAGTACTTTCTGATAAGATTTAAGTGTTTACAACATATTTTAACTTAAGAATTAAGTTGTAAAATGTTAAGGAATTCTGTTTTATTAACCCAATCTTGTAGTGAGTGATAGAACTTACGCCTTTAGATGTTTCATTTACATGAATGCTTGTCATTGTTTCCTTATTTTCACCCTTCATTTTAATTTTATGTGAAGCATAAACCTGTTGAAGTCTAGCTTTTCTTTTTCCTTTAACACACTGATTTGTTTCCTTTTTCTATTAATTGTAACCACAGAAACTATGTTTCATAGTGAGTGACTAAAATGTAGAACTTGAAGTTGGGCCCAATTCTGAAGTTGGGCCCAATTCTGACCAAGTTGTTAAAATTAATTTCAGCTGGCCCAAATCAACTTTCCGCACCTGATAAAATTTAAAAATTAAACATTTCTAATAGTAGAGATGCCTTTTGGTTTGACTTGTGTGGCCGTTTTAAAAATTGGCAAATAAAATGTCTGAAAGATGTAAATAATTCAGACCTCAGGCTAAGAATAAAATTGTAGTGGCCAAGAATTTTTAAAATGGAAAAGTAAATTGAAAAACAGAACCTAAATAGCTGGAAGAAACTTGAATGATTATCTGAGAAGTAGTTTTGAAACCTTGTAAAAGCAGCTGAGCCCATTTCTTTCCAAATTAAATCATAGGTAAAATACCAATATGTAAAAGCAATAGGCAGAAATTTTATGTGTGTCAAACTTTAGCGCTGTATAATACTGATTTTTAGAACTCCACCCATTTGTTTTAGTTATTTAATTTTATAATGAGAAAGCTGAAAGCAATAGAGGAATGTGGGTTAGGTCACATGTTTGGTTGTGCAAATAGATTTGAATTCAGGTGTTCTGATTCTCAGCCCATCATTCTTTCTACAGTGAGATACTCTGAATGTTAGAAGATCATTTGAGAAAAAAATCGTGGGTAGAGAAGAAAGTCAAGTCACCTTAAAGTTTTAGGAGTGATTTAAAGTTCTCTTTTGAGGCATTTGGGTCTAGAAGCAAATTTGAGTAAGGAGTCAGGGCTTGTGTCAGAAGCCCCGAAAATAGATTATTGGCTACTCTCGTGGACTAAAATGGAAAGAACTTAAAGGGAACAGATACAATGTGGTACTCTTAGATTTTATTTTCTGTGCAAACGTGAATGAAAGCATCAATTAGAAGACAATTATTCAAATAGTGATAGTAATTAAAGTAAGTAGTGAGTGGTAGAATGAATAATAAGTGTGGCCTCTTGCAGACACAGAGTGGCTTTCTCTTCAGGGTGTGCTTTTGTCAAAAATTGACAGCTACGCTCCAGGTGTAGTTGCAGAGTGGATCTTTTAACTCCTTGCTGCATAAGTGCCTGTCAAAACTCAGAAGGCAGATAGTTTATGGGGAATATATTGAGAAATAGGAAATCCATTCCTTTGGACTAACTACTAGAATAGAGATATTTAGTTAGACTACATTATTTTGATCTTCTATAATGCTGCTTTTACTGAGATGTGCTTTGGATTTATGCAACACCTCTATCTTGAGGAATGTTATGAAAAACAGTCCTATGAAACTTGTGTTAAAATTTTTATTTACGTACAAATTTACATGAGAAGTCTTGAGTTTCAAACGTTTAGAATACTAGAGAGACCAATATTATACTAGTGACTACCACCCAAATTTGACAAAAATTAACATTTTATTGACTTCAGGTTTTTTAAAATAAGAAAAGTACATTACAGATATAAAGACCATACTTCACTCTACTTTCCATTCACCTCTCTCCCCAGAGTTAAATAGGCTTCTAAAGTTGGTATGAATATTTTATGTTTTTATTTTTGATTTCACTGTGTATGTATATATATCTATTATAAAGAATACTTAACATTGTTTGTATTTTAAACGTTTACATAAATGCTAACATGGTTTGTATGTGTATATTCTATATATACATGTTTTTCAACTGATTTTGTGCAATCAGCACATTTGAT
The DNA here is from genome assembly GCF_059928025.1 of Delphinapterus leucas. Classification (NCBI taxonomy): domain Eukaryota; kingdom Metazoa; phylum Chordata; class Mammalia; order Artiodactyla; family Monodontidae; genus Delphinapterus; species Delphinapterus leucas. Next base: position 38,299,220 of record NC_143142.1, on the reverse strand, counting down.
ATTTATTAATACATGGGTATTTTAATAGTTGTAAAGGAATATACCACAGTTTATTTATGTTTTCCTCTGTTAAAGCACTTTTAGGTTGTTTCCAACTTTTTCACTGATACCAACAATGTGATTACTATCACAGAGTGGTCAGGAGATGTGGTGGTGACCACATCATTTCAAGACATATTTGATTGCCTGCTGCATCCGAGACACTGTGCTAATAAGGCTACAGAAGATGATGTTTCCTGCCTTTAAGGAATTTACATTGTACTAGTCACTTAGAAATTTCTCTTCTTCCCATAAACGCTAAGATGTTTTAGTTCAGCCATCATAGTAGCTTTTGTTTAGTGAACACTGCCTCTTTGTTAGGCAGAGGAGAGCTTCATATAATTGTCACCACATTCTACAGCATGACTTCTGTTATTATCCATATATTACAGGTAAGGAGAGTGAAGCGTAGAGATTTAAGTGAGGCTTAGAGATCCATGTAAGTGATGGAGTCAGGCTTTGAACTGCGATTGGCTGGCTTCAGAATCTAGATTTATACTTGGGGAAATAGGAGAATGTAAGAAACAATCCTTAAATCATTTGAAAACTTTTTCTGTGGCTGCTTGTAATTTTGCTCTTTTTATTATATGGTGTCAGTCTCAGCAGTACTGAAAAATGATGATGGTTGATAAGGCTGAGCATATGATAGCCCTTCTCTGAAAATTTTGGCCTGAATTTAAATTATTTGGATTTTATGAATTTTAAAGCTCAATTATTTTATGATTTGTTTTTTAAACTAGTAATTTACTAACTTCCTAATGGAGATTAAGTAGTAACATGTAATTGTTCTTACTGTTTTTAATTTTTCTGCTTTTTAATGACAAATATAATGTTCATTTTTCAAAAATGTAATGTTCACAAATAATGTTACATGTTCTTTGTAACAATCACAATATAGATAGATACACACACATACATACACATAGAAAGTTAATTGTTCACCTCCTCATTTCCATTTCTTTGAGACAGCTAATGTTGATAGAGTTTCTAGTATTTTCCTTCGGTAGTTATTGAGTATCTGCTTTGACAGAGTCCTGATTTAGGGGCTCTTGGGAATACAAAGATAAATATAATAATAATAGTCTTTGCTCTTAAGAGTTATAGGAGATTAATAAAAAACAAATAACTAATTCAAAATAGGAAGTGATAAGGGCATGAAAGACAGAGATGAAGTAGATGGAAAATTTGGGGAAAGGGGATGGGAAAACTTGGAGGAGACTTCATGGGAGAGGTTAATATTTAAGTAATGACTTGAGTTTATACAGGGGGTAAGGTGTTCTAGATTAGCACTATCCAGTAGAAATATAATGTGAGCCACATAAATCGTTTAAAAATTTCCGGTAGCCACATTAAAAAAAAAAGAAATTAGTAAAATTAATAGATTTTATTTAACTTGTCATATAAAAATACTATTATTTCAATGTGTCATGAATTTTAAAAATTGAGGTGTTTTACTTTTTTGTACTAACACCTCAAAATCTGGTGTGTGATTTACATTTGTAATAAATCAGTCATACTAACCACATTTTAAGTGCTCAGTAGTGAGATGTTACAGTGGCTATTAATGGACAGTGAGGTTTAGGTAGATGAAACTCAGAAAAAGTATAGAGCCAGGCAAATATGAAATATATCTGTTGGAGAGGCAAATTTTTCGATCTAGTGTGAAGAGGAATAATAGAAGTTGATGCTGAGAAGGGTAGCTTGTAGGGAGATCATAAAGAGACTTTTAAGGCATATCTGTGTGAATTACTCCATATATTATCTTAAATTTTCTTAGTATAGTGCTAAAATTCACTGAAAGTATTGGGATAAGGCCCAAAGGTTGATATAAAAGCAAATATTAACGTTTTGAATTATATGTGCTTAGAATTGCAGCCTATGTTTGGAATCTAAGCTTGAAAACAATCCAGTGGAAAATACCACTACTACTGTTTCAACTCTGCTCAGTCAAGCAAAAATTGATACAGGGGAGAGTAAATTTCCAGGTAATACTTTGAAAATATTGTTTGGATTTCACAGTGGTCAGACATATTTTTGTCAGCATAACAGTAAACTATATCCACTATCAAATAAGCCTGTTAAATCCTTCTTTTAACCATTATGTTTTTCTGATGTGTGATTATCACCATTCTTTGAAGGGGGAGAATTGCTTCTGTTGATTGGCTTGTTTACAATACTTAAGATGATTCTTTGATTCCCTACCAAAAATTCTTTTGTTTTTCAGTCTTTTGTTTGTGGACTTACTTTCTGGAGAAGTGTTACTTAATGAATTGCTTAAATTAGTGGTAGCAGTTTATTTCTGAAGTATAAATGACTGTGCTTTACCACTTCAGGTTCTTATCTTTAACCCTTAATTACTCAGTTTTCCATCTTAGTAATTCTATCTTTGAATTAAGAATTGAATCAGTTGCTGCAGTTTGTCCACTTATACCATAAAAAGACTTTATTTTTGTAAACTTATGAAAATTTTGGGGGGAATTCCCTGGCGGCCCAGTGGTTAGGACTCGGCACTTTCATTGCTGGGATCCAAGTTCAACCCCTGGTCCGGGAACTAAGATCCCGCAAGCTGTGTGATGTGGCCAAAAAAAAAAAAAATTGGGCAAGTATTATTTGAACTCTTGGATGGGGATTAGTTCACCTTTATCAGATGAAGCACCAGGAAAAAACAGAAAAGAAATTCCTAATTTCTGTTGTTTCTCTCTGGTAAAGGAAAGATACACTTGGAGCAAAATATTGAGTTCAGATAATTGCTTCCATTGCATGTCATTTAACCTTTTCTCTTAGTGGGGGAAGGGGAAGTATACTATGAACACAAGAAATGCATTTATTCATTAGAAAATAAATTGATTATTGCATTATTTGATTAGTAATGTGATTAAAACTCCAGAGACTACAGGGGTTTTTTTGTTTGGGTTTGGTTTTTTATAAATTTATTTATTTATATTTTATTTTTGACTATGTTGAGTCTTCATTGCTGTGCGCAGACTTTCTGTAGTTGCAATGAGCAGGGGCTGCTTTTCTTTGCGGTGCTCGGGCTTCTCATTGCAGTGGCTTCTCTTGTTGTGGAGCACGGGTTCTAGGCTCACGGGCTTCAGTAGTTGCGGCTCACGGGCTCTAGAATGCAGGCTTAGTAGTTGTGGCGCACGTGCTTAGTTGCTCCATGGCATGTGGGGTCTTCCTAGACCAGAGATCGAACCCGTGTCCCCTGCATTGGCAGACAGATTCTTAACCACTGTGCCACCAGGGAAGTCCTACAGGGTTTTTTAAACATGTTTTCATTTATTTCCATTTAGCGATTGTATAATTATGCAAGCATTTAAACAGTTTCCTTTATTGTTCAGTGCTAGTAATTATTGGTGAAACTAGAGACAAACTTGATCTACCATTAGATCTCTTTGCAGCTCTGTAGAGCCTTTTTGCCTCTTCTCTGAAGAGTAATTTCTAGGAAGGGGCTCTAATTTTATCAAATGGTGTTTATTAAAAATAAAGCATTTAGTGCACTGAGGTTTTGTCTTTATTATAATTTTTAACCATTAGGTGGAGAGCTAATACAAAGGCTTAGTACATAACCCATCTTTTGATTAAATCACAGGTTCAGCTCCCAAACAGCACAATATACTCACTAACCAAACATCTAAGACCAGTGATAACAGGTAAGGTATTAGTTTAATATAAGTATAAATCTGAGAACTTAAGGATTTTATACCTGTAAGTTTTGAGTTTGGGGTTTTTTCCCCTGAAAGGTTGTGCTAGTAACCCTCAGTTTTTCACATAGAGGTGATACAAGTTCTCTTTTCATTTTAGTTTTTTCTATGTCTGTACATACTATTTTGTAGCTTTTATTTTTTTACTTAATGTGTTATGGGCATCTTTTCTACATTCCTTCCTCATTCTTTTAAATTCTGCAATAGATATCATTGTGTGAATATTCCGTTGTTTAACAATTCTCTACTTTATAGAAACTTTGGTTGTTTCTAGTTTATTCCTATTAGAAAAAAAAAGTCCTGCAATAAACACATATATCTTTGTCCACTTATGTGACTATATCTAGGATAAATTCATAGCTATAGGACTATAACCTGCATTGCCAAATTTCCCTGCAAATTGGTTGTGTCTTATACTCCCAGCAACAGTGTTTGAGAATGCTCCTTTTTCCCCAAAACCCCCATGATATGAGTATTAGCAGCATGTAAAAGTGTTTTCAGTAGCTTAAAAGCTTTTTGTTGTCTTTAATTTCAAAATTAAATTAGTATGATTTTTTAGCTTTAGCTCATTACTGAAAATAGTATTTAGGACAAACTGTAGTGACTCAAATTGCTAAAACTATGAAATGTAAAACTTACTCATACTATAGTTAGTGCTGCAGTTTTTTGTTTATTTGATGCAAGTTAGTTGTTTCTTTGGGTTTCCTTCCCTGTTTTGGTTTTTAAAAGGTTATTTTCCCCCCCTTGGAATTGATATTTGTCAGTGTTGTATAGAAAATAAGGTTTTTTTTTTCCTACCAGTGATTTGAAGTGATATGGATCTATAACATTTAATAGTTTTTGTTTGTTTGTTTGGTTGGTTGTTTTTTTAAAGGGAGATACCACCAAATCATTCTTGGCCTAAGTGTAATTCCCATTTGGAGATAACAATTCCAAAAGAATTGAAACTAAAAGAAGCAGAGAAAGCTGATGAAAAACAGTTGATCATAGTAAGTATACAACTTGACCTTTTTGGTGAAATGTTATAAACATCTTATTTATGCACATTGTCAAGGAATAAATTCATTTTTTACCTAAAGAACTTTTTGTCGCCATAAGTCTTAATTATGGAAATATTCTTGGTATTATGACAGCCACCCCCTCCAGTGATTCCATCCTGTAACAAATAATAAAAAATTCAAATTTCCATACTTCTAGTTTTATTTACAACAGATTGACACTTTATTTCACATTTGTTATTTCTTAAATGTGTCATTTGATCACTACCTTTTTTTAGTAGTTTAAATATTAAAATAACATGGAGTTTAATAAATAAGATGATTTTAAATTTCTGTATTTTAGTGTATGTTATAATTTTAAAACTACATTTTACAGGAAGATAAACCAATAGTTAATTTGAATTAGAAAATAAGTACAATTTGGTGGCAAGGTGGAAAAGAGGGAGATATTTTGATTAAAAATCTAATTTGAGTGAGCACAGTATATTAAAAAAAATGAAGAACCCAAAATAATAGGAACATTTAATGTAGTTCCAGTTAACATAATTAATAGGATTTTTTGGTACTAGATGATTATAACTTTAATATGGGAGAATAACTTTGTAAGAATTTTCTAGAAATTTTTGAGAAAGATTAGTGAGGGAAAAAGTTGTTTCATCGAATTTAATAATCTTTCTGTTGTCAAATCAGTATGATAGTGAAACAGGATTAGACAAGTAGAATCTAGAGCTGCCCTGTCCAATATGGTAGCCACATGTGACTGTTGAGCACTTGAAATGTTGCTTGTCACAACTGAGGTATGCTCTATATGTAAACATATGTACTGCATTTCAAAGATGAGTACAAAGATGCATGTAAAGTATCTCACTAATTTTTAAAAATATTTAATACATGTTGAAATTATAACATTTGGGATATGTTTTGTTAAATAATATATATTATTAAAATTAATTTTACCTGTTTGCTTTTGCAGTCTTTAATGTGGCTACTAGTAAATTTAAAATTACCTTTGTGGATCACATTTCTATTGGATAGTGCTGGTCAAGAGTTGATGGTGATGATGATGATGTTAATGATCATAATAGCAGCTAATATTTTTGAAGGCATTGTTCCATCTCCTCCACTTAATTAAGTTAAGCCTTATAAAAAAGTATGAGATAGGTACAACTATTATTTTCCATTTACCAGTGAGGAAACTAAGGCAGCTGCTTACTCATTACTGTGAAAACTGCCTTCTTGAAGAGATATTTGTATACCTGTATTCGTTATTCACAGTAGCCAAAAGGTGGAAGCAACTGAAGTGTCCATCAGTGGGGTGAATGGCTGAACAAAATGTGTTGTGTATGTATACAGTGGAATATTATTCAGCCTTTAAAAAGGAAGGTAATTCTGACATGTTATAATATGGTTGAACCTTGAGGACATTATCTAAGTGAAATAAGTCAGTCACAAAAAGACAAATACTGTATGATTCTACTTATATAAGGTACCTAGAATAGTCAAATTCATAGAGATGGAAAGTAGAATGGTGGTTTCCAGGAGCTGGGGGGGGGCGGTGTTGGGGAGCTGTTGTTTAATGGGTATAGAGTTTCAGTTTTTTGTTTTGTTTTTGTTTTTTTGGCCGCTCCTTGCGGCATGTGGGATCTTAGTTCCCTGACCAGGGATCGAACCTGTGCCCCCTGCAGTGGAAGTGTGGAGCCCTAACCACTGGACTGCCAGGGAAGTCCCTAGAGTTTCAGTTTTGCAAAATGAAAATAATTCTGTAGATTGGTTGCACAACAATGTGAGTGTACTAAATACTGCTGAACTGTACACTTAAAAATGGTTAAGATGGTAAATACTATGTCTTATATCTTAACCACAATTAAAAAAATTTTTTTTTAACTCCCTGAAATTTCAGGTAACATTTTGTCAATAGTTTGAATCTTTTAGAATGAACTTCCCTTTAGTTTTATACAATCTTTTATTTACCATTTGATTTCTCTCTGCTCTGTGACCCTAGCTGTAAGGCACTAGCATACAGTTATCTGAGATCCTTTTTTTTTCCTGTAATTAGTTGAAATTATACAGTTTTAGAGCAGGGAAAATAAAGGAATTATGCTTTTTTTAGTTAATATATTATTCTTAAAGTTAGATCATATTGCTGTAATTTTTCTTATTAAATAAGGACAAGAATAGAAAACCTTTTGTAAACAATTACTATTCTACAGCACAAGTATGAATTACTGGAGTACAGGTGATTATAATCAGACTTTCATACTTATTTGATATAAAGAAAATAGAAAATGTTTAATTTTACCTTTTCTCAAGAGTTTCTGGTGACATAAATACTCTTTTTAATATACCTAGAGCAAAACCAAAGATGTCTATGAAACATTATTTCTTCTAAACTTCAGCAGTATAATTATTCACAGATACAAAATACATACTAGTTCTTATTTATAAGGTATTTGCTGTTTGGGGCTTTAGAACTAAGATTGTAGTGTTAAAGATACTTCTCAGTTCCTTTCAGTTGTTATTAAATGCTGTGGAGTGAGTGACTACTAAAGTGGAAAACAGTTCTTAATAAAATTACATACAGATTTCAAAGATTAACATCTTAGTTTTTATAATCAACATTGACTGTTATTTTAAACACTTCTCACTCTATGTTCATGTTATAGCTTTAGAGGCTGATGTTCTGGAATTATTCTTTTGGGGGGGAAAAAACCTTCTGTTTGTTTTTTATAAATAGGATGCAGGACAAAAAAGATTTGGAGCGGTTTCCTGTAATGTTTGTGGCATGCTTTACACAGCTTCAAATCCAGAAGATGAAACACAGCATCTGCTCTTCCACAACCAGTTTATAAGTGCTGTAAAATATGTGGTAAGTGCAATTCATGACTTTTAAAATGCAGAATCAGATAATTAGAGATGAATTGCCAAATTTAAGTCATTGAAAATTTTTGTCTTTAGGAAATGGTAATATATACAAAGCCCTTGTAGTATATATACAGGCTTATTTTAAAACAGAGCCAAACATAAAACCCAGCAAATTTATTCTGGCTGGTGTATGTTGTGGGATTTTTGAATTTAAGTTATATTTTTAAAGTGTTATTGAACCTCTTCTAACAAGTAATGCTGTTCAACTTGAGTATTTAAAAAATTTCATTTGATTTTAATAATTATTAACTATTGATAAGCCTGCTTAATATTCAGTATAGCTTGGCACACTTTTTATTTGAGGGATTGATAGTGCTGTATATTATACCAAATAGACTGGGGATTTCCTTAACTTCTCTTTGCTAACGTGAGAGCTTTTCTTAATAAAATTAAAGAGAAAAATTCTTGATGGTTGAAACCTCAGAATTTGTAGTATACTTAAAAAAAAATCCCACAAAGTAAATAAGTTTTAGTATGTATTTTTTGATGTATGTGCGTTTGAGGCATAATGGGTATTATTTAATACTTGTTTTTGGAAGTAGCAAAATTTTAAATAATTTTGAACCATTTCAGATATCTTGTGAAAATAGTAATTTAATGTAATTGCTGTTTACCCATATCTGAAATGGAATTTATTTTATACATGTTACCTTCAGTACTGTACACTCACATTAATAAGACCTCCAGGATATCTGAACTGAGATCACCAATTCATTTCATGTAGGCACCAGATGTTGGATTATTTAAAGATCTTTATTGGCTTCAGTTAAATTTGTATCCTTACCTTTGGTTGAAGGATTTATATTCATGGTTTTATTTATCCAGTTACTTCTTCCCAAGATAAGTGGGGTTTTCTTTTTTTGGTTCCCTTCTGTGATGATCCTTTATATTCCTTATTTCATCTGCTTTTCCACACATACACCCTCCTACTGCTTAACTAAATAAAATATAAGGTGTGTGGACATAGAATATCTATAGCTAGATATTGATTTGTCACTTGAAATTTGTACTTTTCCAATTTGACTGTATTAATATCCTTAAAACTTCAAAAGAAAAATAGCTCTATCAGGCAGCTAAATTATAGAATACTTCTTTGGCAAAAATATTTGTTTATTTTACATACGTGAATCTGGTAGAAGTTAAAATGTGTTCTGCTCAAGTTACATTATCTGATTCTTGCAACCAGTTTCCTCAAATTATAAAAAGATTTGGTTTAAAAGACTTAATTCTTTATTTTAAAGGAAGTTCTTAATTTCTGACACAATCTGTAAAGAAATCAACCAGGAATTAATGTACTCTGCTCTTCCACAATACCAAAGGAAATTAGTTTATGGAACAAGGTGGAGTCATCACCTTCTCAACAAATTCTGGCTCTTGCAAAACTGTAAAGCAGTAGAGCAACTTAGGGAAGACTGATTCCTGCCCCACACCCCACCCCCACCCTCCTTGATGGGACAGAGCTATGGGTTATTTTATTTATTTTTTGAAATAAGCTCAAGAGAAGGAATCGAGTTTAGCAGTTGGCCATCCTTCACTAACATCAAAGTTAATGTTCTTATCTTTTGCTGTTTTCAAATGTGTAGGTATACATAGATTTTAAGGTAGAAACTCCTCCAGAACATTGTAGCATTCTTTTCTAGTGTATGGAGAGAGGATAAAAACACACCTATGTTAAAGATATTCTGCTGTGATCACAACCCTGGATTTTGGGTTGTGACATGAATCATTTATTGGGCACCTAATATTGTGCTTTTGCATTAAGTACCCTTAAGTGTTTGATGAAACATCTAAGTTTTTTAAATGCCAGTTCATCTGTTGTGTTTGATTCTTGGAGAGAAGCATATAGAAAAGAAGTCATTTCGTGCTCTGGCCTTTATTTATTTCAAATGGGCAGTGTTCAGCGATTGGAAATCAAGTTTCTTTCCACTTAGAATAAATTAGAATGAGTTATACTTTTTATATTTTAATCAAACATTCTTTAGAAAATAAGTAGTTTTTCCTTAGGGTAAAAAGTTTCCCTTTGACATGGTAATAATCTATGACAGGTAAAAATGGCTGAAGTCTTCTTTTCAAAAGGTTAAAATAGCATATAAATTATATAGCCATAGTAGCAATAGAAATCGATGCCACAGAGGCTACTTTTGGTTGACTACAATTTTTTCTTTTCCTTATCCTCTTTGGTTTGGGGTAGGGGAGAGAGTGATGGTGCTCTCTTTCTCTATTCCTTCATTGTACTCCATCTGCCTCATTGACACCATTTGGGGAAATGTATTTTATCTGACTTACTAGAAACTATTTAGGAAGGAGCCCCTTGAGGCCTCAGGGGGAGCCTGGATTCTGGTTTAGACCTAGGTTCATTTCAGTTTCCCTTCATGAGCTAAGATACTGTTTTCCTAAAGGTGTGAAGAGAAAGCAGGAAAAACTCCCCCAAGAGCATTGAGCCATGTTGCTAGGCAAGGAACCTATCCAGAACTCATCTGTATTTTGAGCTTTTAGTAATGCAGAAGAGGAATAATGTGTGGGTTCTTTGCAGAAAATCTCCTAACTTAATCTTTCTTACCTCTGTCTTTCCCTTATCTCCTTTGATTAACATTTGACTGAATGCTTTGTGGAGGACCTTACTCTCAGGGTATTTGATATACCCTTGCCTTCAAATTTAGGAACAAAGCCTGAAAGAAATGAAAAGTTAACAGTAGAAGATTTAAGTAACTATTAAAGCAATAAATCAATATTAACTATTTAAATTAAATTATAAATTAGCTTTGCAATTTAGAAGTGATAGTTACTTTGGTAGAGCAGTGATCAGAAGAGGGGTTTGTTTTCACCTCTTGATGACAAGAAAAGCTTCGAAGAAGGATTTGAGAGATCCCTGATTAGATGTACAGCTGCACTATCCAGTATGGTAGCACTAAACCACAGAAATGAAAAATGCTGTTCCTCAGTTACAGTAACCAGTGCTCAGTAGTCACATGTTGCTAGAGGCTACGTGTTAGTGTAGATGTAGAATATTTGTATTGTCACAGTGAATTCAGTTAGACAGTGCTGCTACAGAAAGCTGAGGCAGGGAAGCCATGATCCAGTAACCTTTAATTTCTTTTATGTGAAACTTGAATACATGTGAATTTACTTCTGCATACTTTTTCTATATTCCTTTTGAAGATAATTAGGACAAGGAGGAAACTGGGTGTGGAGCAGGAATAGGGATTTTTAAGTCTTGGGATTGGGAAAGGAATCGGAAGCAAAGCAGCCTTGGCTCTTAGAACTGTACTCCAGCATTCTTAGGGAATAGGGAGCCCAGGTATATTTGTAGGAGGAATTCAGAGAGCCGACTCAGAATTTGGTCTGAGTTTCATTGAGTTTCCCTGCTTAAAGGTTGAAAGTTAAGAAGTAGTTTCTTTAGAAATAGGTAGGAATTTGTTACATAAAAATTACCAAATGTCTTATTTCAAGCATCCAAGTTTTTTTTTTCTCTTCCCTGACCCACATTTTTAGTTTTTCTAACTTATTTTATCTTAAAGACTTAAAATATTGTGGTGTATAAATGTAGAATGGGAGCAGTCAGAAAGTAATTTTCCTTTGGGATGTGAAGGCCATATATTGGAGAACGAATACCTTTAGGATGAATGTTACATGCAACAAAATTTTACATTTTTAAAAAATAAATTTATTTATTTATTTATTTTTGGCTGCGTTGGGTCTTCGTTGCTGTGCGCGGGCTTTCTCTAGTTGTGGAGAGCGGGGGCTACTCTTCGTTGCGGTGCGTGGGCTTCTCATTGTGGTGGCTTCTCTTGTTGCGGAGCATGGGCTTTATGCACACGGGCTTCCATAGTTGTGGCATGTGGGCTCAGTAGTTGTGGCTCGTGGGCTCTAGAGCACAGGCTTAGTAGAAAGTGTTCACAAACTCTGGGGAGGGAAAATATATCTAGTGGCAAATAAAAACTTCAATCTGTTTTTCCTCTACTTTTCTCTATTCCAGAGATGGTACCGCCATTTACTCATATCCACAAGCTGAAAACTTCAGAACAGTCCTTCAGTTTTCTTTTTTATTGTCCTTCTAACTCAATCCATTAGTGAATTTCACCTTCAAAATAGATTCCAAATACTCCCACTTTTGTCATGTCTACTGCTCCTGCTCTAAACCAAGCTGGCAGCATTTTTTGCCTGGACCACTTGTGTAATGCTTCCCTAACTGGTCTCCCATCTTCCATTTTTGTTTCCCTGCAGTCTTTCTGCATGTTGTCCATAGCAGTCTTTTAAAAACTTGAATCAGATTATGTCCTTCCTTTCTTTAAAATTTTCCAGTGAATTCACATCACACATAGAATAAAATTCAGAGTACTTAACTGTGACATCAAGGCCCCGCACACTCCCCCTTCTCTAATCTCATCTCCTTACACTCTTCCCCTTATTTGCTGTACTCCGGTCATGCAGATCTTCCTTCTGTTCTTAAACCACTTCAACCACATTCCATTCTTAGTGTATTTGTACTTATATTACTTTTTCTTGGAGTGTTTCTCTCAGGTCTTCACATACTGGCTCTCTTCATTCTGGTCTTAAAGACACCCTCCCTGACCACCCAGTACAAAATAGCTCCCCTTGTCCCTCTTCTGTCTGTATAACTTATCACACTCTGAAAGTTTGTTATGTGTATTCCCCACTGGAGTAGAAGCTGTGTCGAAGCAGAGTCCTTGGTAGTCTGTTTATCATGCTGAAGAGCACCTGCCAATGCGTAGTAGGGGCTCAACAAATGCATTGAATTAAAGAACAGATTTTGATTTGAAGCCACAGAACAAGAGTGGTGAGTCTCAGTTTTCTCATTTAAAAATGAGATTAAGGGCTTCCCTGGTGGCGCAGTGGTTGAGAGTCTGCCTGCTGACGCAGGGGACACGGGTTCGTGCTCCGGTCCGGGAAGATCCCACATGACGCAGAGCGGCTGGGCCCGTGAGCCATGGCCACTGAGCCTGCGCGTCTGGAGCCTGTGCTCCGCAACGGGAGAGGCCACAGCAGTGAGAGGCCTGCGTACCGCAAAAATAAATAAATAAATAAATAATTTTAAAAATGAGATTAAACCAGATTTCTCTGGACTTTGGCAACTCTGATATTTGTTGATATTAAATCATTGGGAATTAATAGTATAAATATCTTTGGGGGACATGGAACATATTGTAAGTTAGACAGAATAGTAACATACTTCAAAATATGTAAAGCAGCCCAAATTGAATTCATTGTGGCAGTTAGAGGTTTATTAACTAGGTTTGCATATTGAATTACATATCTGACTGAATTTAGGTGCTAAAATCGTTTGTTCTTTGTTTAGAAAAATAGTCAAAGTAATTTAACTTTTTTTTTTTTGGTAAGATATAAGAGGTCATTATAGATTATTTTGTACCAGTGGTTTTTCTTCAGTTGTATTTAATTTTAATTTTCTGTAAGATAAATTTTTCTTTATATATAAAAATAATGCTTCTAATCCTTCTATCACAGGAATTAAATTTTGAGAGTTTTAGTTTCCCTCCTGAAATTCTTCTTTCACATAGTTTGTCTTGTCCTTTAAAATCTTTAGCATACGTGTAATAGCAATTTTAAAGTTCTTTTCTGCTAATTCAAACATTTGGGTCACACTGGGCCTGTTTCTGTTGACTTTTCCCCTCTTGATCTTGGATCATAATTTCCTATTTCTGTCCATGGTCTTACTTTGTTTTTAATAGACTTTATTTTTATAGAGTAGTTTAAGATTATAGGGAAATTGAGCTTACGGTAGAGAGAGTTCCTGTATAGTCCTGCCTGTACATATGCTTGACATTCCACACCAGAGTGGTATATTTGTTGCAGTTGATGAGCCTACATTGACAAATTATCACCCAAAGTACGTAGTATATATTAGGGTTCACTCTTGGTGTTGTACATTTCATGGGTTTAAAAGATACATAATGACATGTATCCAGTAATGTCATACAGAATAGTTTTTCTGTTCTCCCCTGCTTCATCCTTGCCTAACCCCGGCCCCAGCCCCTGGCAACCACTGATCTTTTTAACTGTTTCCAAAGTTTGGCCTTTTCCAGAATGGTATGTAATTGGAATCATACAGTATGTAGCCTTTTCACATTGACTTCTTTCACTTAGTATTATGCATTGAAAGTTACTCTGTATCTTTTCATGATAGCTCATTTCTTTTTAGTGATGAATAATATTTTATTGTCCTGATGTATCATAATTTATTTACCTGTTCACCTACTGAAGAACATCTTGGTTGTTTCCACATTTCGGCAATTGTGAATAAAGCTGCTATAAATGTCCATGTGCAGGTTTTTGTGTGGACATAACATTTTCAACTCGTTTTTGTAAATACTAAGGAGTGCAAATGCTGGGTCGTGTGGTAGGAGTGTGTCTAGTTTTGTAAGAACTGCCAAACTGTTTTCCAAAGTGGCTGTACCATTTTGCTTTCCCACCAGCAATGAATGAGATTTTCTGTTGCTCCACATTCTTGCCAAAATTTGATGTTGTCAGTGTTCTGGGTTTTAGCCATCCTAATGGTTGTGTATTGGATCTTACTGTTGTTTTAATTTGCATTTCCATAGTGACAGAATAGGGAGCATCTTTTCATATGCTTATTTGCCATCTGTATATCTTCTTTGGTGAGGCATCTGTCCAGGTCTTTGGCCCTTTTTTTTTTTCCTATTTATTTATTTATTTATTTATTTTTGGCTGCATTGGTCTTTGTTCCTGCACGCGGGCTTTCTCTAGTTTTGGTGAGTGGGGGCTACTCTTAGTTGAGGTGTGCGGGCTTCTCATTGCTGTGGCTTCTCTTGCTATGGAGCACGGGCTCTAGGCGCACGGGCTTCAGCAGTTGTGACATGCAGGCTTCAGTAGTTGTGGCTCACAGGCTCTAGAGCACAGGCTCAGTAGCTGTGGCGCACGGGCTTAGTTGCTCCGCGACATGTGGGATCTTCCCGGACCAGGTCTCAAACCCGTGTCCCCTGCATTGGCAGGCAGATTCTTAACCACTGCGCCACCAGGGATGTCCCTGGCCCATTTTTTAACAGGTTGTTTGATTTCTTATAGTCGAGTTTTAAGAATTCCTTGTATATTTTGGATAACAGCCCTTTATGAGCTAGGTCATTGTAAATATTGATATCTCCCAGTCTGAGGTTTGTCTTCTCATCCTCTGGACAGTGTCTTTTGCAGAACAGAAGTTTTTAATTTTAAGTTTAATGAAGTCCATCTTATCAGTTCTTTCTTTCATGGATTGTGCTTTTGGTGTTGTATCTAAAGAATTATTGCCATACCTAAGGTCATCTGGATTTTTCCCTTTGTTATCTCCTAGGAGTTTTCATAGTTTTGCATTTTACATTTACATCTAAGGTCCATTTTGAGTTAATTTTCATGAAGGGTGTAAGGTCTGTATCTAAATCCTTTTTTTTTTTGCACGTGGACATATAGTAGTAGTTCCAGCACCATTTGTTGAAAAGACCATCTTTTCTCCATTGTATTGCTATTGCTTTTTACGAAAGATCAGTTGACTATATGTGGGTCTATTTCTGGGCTTTCTATTCTGTTTCATTGTCTCTTTGTTTCTTCTTTCACCAGTGTCACACTGGCTTGATGATTGTAGCTTTACAGTAAGTCTTGGTGTCCAATAGTGTTAGTTCTCTGACTCTGTTCATTTTCAATATTGTGTTAGCTATTCTGACTTTTTTGCCTCTCCATATAAACTTTAGAATCAGTTTGTCAATATCCACAAAATAGCTTGCTGGGATTTTGATTAGGATTGCATTGACTCTATAGATCAAGTTGGGAAGAACTGACCTGTTGACAATATTAAATCTTCCTGTCTTGCCTTGTAAGTTTTTCTTGGACATTGTGTATAAAAGAACACTAGCAAAAAAAAAAAAAAAAGAACACTAGCAACTGAAGTAGATAATCAGATAATTCCCTTCCCTACCCCCGCCCCCCCGCCCCCTAGCCAAAGCTTTCCTTTCTTTCTGTCTGGCAACTACATTAAGGGACTGATCTCTTAGATTTCATTAGGAGTTGAGTTGGGTTGAAATTTTAGTTATTCTATCCATTTGGATTTTTAATGTCTTAAGGTTGGGATCAGGTGCCTCTCTCCAGCAGAGGTTGAGGATCTAAACTCCACAGTACACAAATCTCTCTATACCTCCTAGCCCCACTCAGCAGATGTCCCATGGGAGAGAGTTGGTGGAGAATTACCTCTGTGTTTCGCGCTCCTCCAGATTTCAGACTTCCATGCCAGCTCACTTATGACCGTTAAGAATTTGACTGATTTTTCCCTGTCCCAGTAGTAGACTTTTCTTGTCCTCTGCCTGTGGCAATCCTGCTCCTCTAAGACACTGATTGGTCAATGTCTTAGGGATAAAAATGGCTGCTGGTCTCTGCTCACCTAGGTAGGGCGGGTTCATCTCTGGAAATCAGTCCACAGCTCTGCATTGCCTTAAAAAAAAAAAATGCTTTTTAGTTTATTGGGTGTTTTCTTATTACAACAGAACCAGTGACCTTTTTATGACCTTCTTTATCTTAACTGGGAGTGGAACTCCCAAAGATATACATTTAGAGAGCATTTTTCAGTAATGGATTTGGGACTTGGGATGGAGTGGAGTTTGGGCCATGAATTTTTTAAAATCATGAGTGAAACTGAATAGGTCAGTAGATTTGCTCACTAAGCCCAGATGACCTTGAGATGAGACTGACATCAAATGAAATATTTCTTATATACTGGGAGATTATTGCTACAAGTTGAAAAGTGCTTAATTGATGAATCCTAATAAAGGGATGTTTTGGATTTCTTAGTATTTGAGAATGACAGAGAAAACAATCTCATAATTCTTCATATGACTTTTAGTTAGGTCTGACCCGAGTATACCTTAAGAGAAATATTATTCCTATAGTAATAGATTTGATGATGTAATTACAGAAGTTTTCTTAACTGGCACAATTGGGAAAATTGGGTCAGTTAATCAAAAAAGTTGATTCAAGTGGAGATCTGTAGTATCAGAATACCCAACCAATAGTAGCTTAAATCATAAGGATACATGTTTTCTTAAGAAGAAGTGTGGAGATACATAGTCTTGGGGTTGTTCCATTCAGCAGTTCAACAATCAAAAAAATGTTTTTTAAAAATACCCAACATGAACACTGGGTATTTCTCCTTCAGTGCCCTTCTCTCCTTAGTGTGTTGACTTTTTAGCTTCATAGCTGTAACTTCATGGTCCATAAAGTAAACTCCTATAGTCCAGATACCATGTTCAGATTTAAAGCAGGAATGTTGGTTGGAGTGGGTATTCTTTCAAAAAGAGTCCCTCAAGTGGTTTTTTCATTTTATCAGTGAAGAACAGCAATTTTCCAGAAGCTCTTGCAAAGTTCCCTATGTCTCATTCACCAGAACTAGGCCTGGTAGCTAGCTACCCTTTAGCTGCAAGAGAGCTGGGAATGTAAGAATCTGTCAAAAAGAAGTAAGAGAATATGATTTATTGTGCCAGTGTTTCTCAAGGTAGGGGAATGGGGTGTTTATTACATAACTTCTGTTAGGTAGCATCTGGAAATATGTGGAGAATATTGACATTTGGTGGGCAGGGTTTAGGGGTACTGAACTTTTTGCAATGCATGTGACACTTCCAAAGAAGGTAGAATGTCTAGCCTAAAGTGCCAGCAACAGCCCTGTTGAGAAACACTGGACTATTTGGAATTTATTGTTGAAAATACACATATTACTGCCCCAAACAAAATGGTCAAAAAAAGAATGGGAAAGAATGGCTTGGGATGGGCAAAGAACAATGTCTTCTATAGGGTCATTACATAGTTTAAACATTTTATTATAATTTGAAGCCTGTCAATGTATGTTAAATGTAATTGACGGGGGGAAGCTGTTTCTTTGAGTATGGATCCTCTAATTAGTTTAGCTTTGTTTTTTTCCTCATATAAATCACACCCATAGCCATCCTTTATGATGTACTTTTAAAAATATAGAGGAAGAACTTAAATATTGCAGAGCGACCTGAGAATCTGGGTATAGAATTTTTCTTGTTGCATTTATGATTTTTAAAAGAGACTTGGCCTATTTGCTTTTTTCCAGAGTGTCCTGCCTAACTTTCATTAAAACAACTATTTTTGCACTCTCGTTTTTCAAAGAGGAGATGCAGACCCAAATACCTGTGCTTTTTTTTTTTAATAAATAAGTTTATTCATTTATTTTTGGCTGCCTTGGGTCTTCATTGCTGCGTGCGGGTTTTTTTTCTAGTTGCGGCGAACGGGGGCTGCTCTCCATTGTGGTCCGCAGGCTTCTCATTGTGGTGGCTTCTCTTGTTGCAGAGCATGGGCTGTAGGCGCACGTGCTTCAGTAGTTGTGGCACACGGGCTTAGTTGCTCCGCGGCTTGTGGGATCTTCCCGGACCAGGGCTCAAACCTGTGTCCCCTTCGTTGGCAGGCATATTCTTAACCACTGCGCCACCAGGGAAGTCCCTGCACTATAATTTTGTCAGTTTATTTGATTGCATTTTATAGTTAAAATAATAAATTGGCATAAACAAGTTTAGGAACAAACAAATGACTCTTGGTAATCACGTCACTTAGTTTTGGAATTCCAAAGTAGTTGTTTACTGGTTGACAGTCAGTGTGCCCCAGGCATCAGCTTCTGTTACCCAGGGAAAACTAAGCATTGGTTAGTCCAGCAAGTTAGTCCAGAAGGTTACTGCCATGTATTAAAAATACCTAATTAGCTGAGCTCTAGACTTTTCTCCTGAATTATAAATTGGGTGACTTTAATAAATACCAGACTTCGTCACTTCTCTTTCTTTTAGATTTTTGTTTTTCTTGATCAGAAGCTATTAAAACTCCAAGTAGTTTTAAGATTCTACCATTTTACCCATGAAAATGTTTTGCTGTTCAGAACATATTAAGCACCTCTCATAAAAACCTATTTCTTAGAACTTAGATTTTTCTCAGGAAGTGGTGAAAACTATAATTTAAAAAAACATATATACACATGACAGGGATGTTAGAGAAATGGAAAATAACTGTTGAAAACAGATATTGCTCTGTAAATCATTGAGTTCCTTCCAAAGTAATTTTAAAAATTGTATTTCAGAATCAGATGGTCCTTAGTTATGAAAAGGCATTATTGAAAAAATTTTCTTATATACCATTATTGTATTACTTGCAAGAAAGAATATTTAAATACTTCTCTTTTAACATGTGCTTTTAAGGGCATTTGTTCTTCAAACCTCCATTGTGGAGAAAATTTTCCTTTCACATTTTTTTCCTAGAAAAGATTTTAATTTAGGTGAATTAAAGGGTGGCCTTCAAAGTTTTTATTCTTCAACTCATCTTTTAAAAGAAAATTTATAAAAGCAGTATGTGTACCTAGAAATGGAAATTTCCAGAATTGTAAGGTATAAAATGAAAAAAAAAAAGCCTCCTTTTTCCCTACCCTGTTTCCAGTCTCATTCTCCACTGGTTAAGCACTTTTGTCTTTTTCAGTGTTTCCAACATTGTATATATAGCTTATATGTATATATATATATATCTCAAGCTGTATATAAATGTGTTTTAGTAAAATCTTCTTTTCCCAGTTTTTACTAGCTATATTTTGATGTTTAGTTTTGTTGATTGCCTTTAATTTTAATATTTATAAATGATATTTGACTCCTTGGTGACTGCATTCTCCCCCTCTTTACCTTCCACATTCTGTCAGCTATAACTAAGTTTTGTAATTGTTCAGTAAGTATTATTTAATTCACTGTAACTTAGTGAAGTAGTTTTCATTCCTCTTTTATGGGTTACAAAACTAAGACAGAGAGGTTAAGTTCTTGATTTTATGAATAGGCTTTAGTCCTTCAGGCACACTCCAGCGTTTCAAAAATATTTATTGGTTACTTAATTTTCAGTGCTGTGACTTGGGCTATAGTGTGTGTCAAACAAAGTCTTAGTCGTTTTGGAGCTTATGGTCTATATTTATAGTAAGTCTCGTTGTAGGCCTCAGCAGTCTAGACATCCCAAAACTCCAGATCCCTGTAGCTTAATCCCTGGATCAAAGAAAATTGGTCGTGGGATACAGGATACAGGATTTATCAAAACAAATAGTTTTACTGGAGGAGTAGAAGCTTTTAGGGGTTCTAGCTTCTGTTCAGTTCAAATATTGCAGAGAATGAGAAAAGTACACTGGAGGAGATCCTGCTATCATAGCATACCTACGAAATGAAAAGTCTATAAAACATCTGTAGAATTGAGTCAGATTTTTCTAAAACAAAACAAATTCTTGTGTATATTCTTTGATTTCTGACTCACTTAATGAATCAAAAAACCCCACTGTGTCATGGGACTTTCGTTTTTCTGAATACCTTCTTTAAAACTGAAAAATTAAACAGGTTGGCTAGCTTTTAGTGGTTAAGTCATTTAAAATGGGAAACGATGAATCTTGAAATACTCTAGTAGTAATAAATACAGCTAACGGATTTGAAGGTTAACTTCACATAGCATTGTGCTTAATTTTGCTTTAATAGACTGATTATATCATTCATGCCTGGTTGACTGAACACAAATCAACATATAAGATATCTTCATGTTTTTTAATTCCCAGAGGAATTTTTTTGGGGTAAATAAATTGATACAAATTAATTTATTTTACATTTAGGAGGGAAAAGAAATGACATTAGTTAAGGTCTTTCTGTGTACCAGGGACTCCTCTAAGCATTTTACCCATATTAAACAACTCTTAGTTCTTTTAGCAGATCACTAAGTAGTTACAATTAATTCATAAATGAGGAAACAGCAGAAAGAAGGATATGTATTTTGCCTGAAATCACACAGCCAGTGAGTGACGTAGTTGGCTCTAGGGTCCATGAGTAATAGACTAGGTTCTTATTATTTTATTTGAATTTCAACAAAATATATTGTGTGTACAATAAATTTAGCTCAGAAATAATTGACCCCATCTTCAGTGCTTGTCCTGACTCACAGCTCCCAAAACCTTTGGAATTTCCTAAGTGATGGGAGAAAGTGTCTTTTGTTACTTTAATGAGATGACCTTTGGAGCTCGCCCAAGGACGGGGGCTGTTTGCCAGTGGAGCCGACTACAGAGGGTTGGAACCGACTACAGAGGGTTGGAACTTTCAGTTCTCACACCCTGATCCTGGGGAGGGGAGAGGGGCTGGAGATTGAGTTCTGTTACCAGTGGCCAATGATTTGATCAATTCTGCCTCTGTAGTGAAGCCTCCAAAAAACCCAGAAGGACAGGGTTCAGAGAGCTTTTGGGTTGGTGAACACATGGAGATTCGGGGAAGGGGGTGTGCCTGGAGAGGGCATGGAAACACATCTTTATCATTATTGTTGTTAATACAAGATTATTTTTGCAAAGTATCCAAACATGAATTAAAACCAGCTGCTTGCGGGTAGTTAAAGTATATTAATACTTTTATTATAACATTTTATTAAAGTAGAAAAAACAGGAAATACAGATAAACTAAAAGGAAAAAAATTAAATCACTCAGATAACCTCTGTTTATATTTTGGTGTATGTCCTTGCTGACTTTTAAAATATAAGTACATATTTACTTTTAAAATTCATTTCAACAAAATATTTTTCTATATTTCAAGAGTCTATAATTTGTTTCTCTTATGCAGTTTTTCTGCAGTTTTTTATGCTTTCTGCCTTGGGTACTGTCCAAAAGAGCATGTGACCGAATTTTGAATGAGCTAATTTTAATTTACTTTTGTTTCTGAAGACTTAAAATTTTTTTTAAAAAGAGATGGTATTTAGAATATATCTATTTCAACATATAAAAAGTGTTAGACTTGCTGTCGAACTAAAAATGTCTGTTTTTCAAATTCCTTTAGTAATTTTAAGTAAAATTTTAATTGAAATACAACATGTAAAGAAAGGTACCCAAATAATGAGTGCTCAGCTTAATGGTGCAGTTTTGCAAAGTGAACACCCACATGACAAGAAACACCACTAGCATCTCAGAAGCCGCTCTGTGCCCCCACTGCAGTCAGTGCTTTTCCCAGCCTCAGGTCTAACCACTCTGCTGACTGGATTCATTTGACATTCATTTTTCACGTTTGAGTAAATGGTATTTGAGCAAGCCTTGGGCCTTGGGCACAGTTTTGACAATGGGTGATTTGAACTTTCCAAAATAGTCTACCCCATCTCGCCCCACATCCCCACCACCAAACAGCGAGTCCCCAGGTACTCATCACTTAGCTTTAACAAGTCACAATTCATGGGAAATCTTCTTGCATCCACCCCTCCTAATTACTTTAAAGTGAAACCCAGGTGTCACATTATCATTTTAGTGGATATTTTTAAATATGTATTTTCAAAAGATGAAAAGATTGCTCTTTTTTTTTTTTTTTTTTTTACCGTAAACAGGATTTAAAGAGTATAACCACACCTTTAAAATTTAATTCCTTAATATCAGATATTCCCTCAGGGTTCAGAGTCTCCCCAAATATCTCGTAATTTTCTATACTGTTTGAATTAAGGTCCATATGTTGCATTGGTTGGTATGTCTCTTAAATCTCTTAATCTAAAGGTTCTCCCTCTAGGTCTTTTTTTTTTTTCCTTGCCATATTTGTTGATAATTTTTTTGAAAAGCTGGTTACTGGTTTTATTTTTCAGGGTATTCTTTCATGGGTATTTCCATTCAACCTTTTATGAAAGTGATTAGTATGAACATATATAACTTGAACGCACAGATTTAAATGTTTGGTTGATGAATTTCAACAATTGTATACATCAATATATTCACCACCCAATGTATTTTGTTTTTAATTGTAATCTTTTTCAAATGGAAAAAGAGGAAAAACCCCTTCCATTCTTTAGGCTCTGAAGTCTAGAGTAACTACAGTGGGGTTGGGGCAAAAAAAAAAATAATTGATTGCTATCAGCAGTGTAAAGCGTTCTGCTTTTCAGTAGCCAGATGGGTGAATTAAGAATATTTGGGGTTTGGAAAATACCACTTGCTAGCAGAGGGATATGTGTAACATGTTAGAGCTGAAGGTGAAAGGTGTAAATGCACTGCATTGAAATTTATATCTTTGCAAAAAAAAGCTGTGGCTATTTGGTTCTTCCTCTGAATTGCATTTACCTTTCCCAAAACCTCCACCTCTGTCTCAGTTTCAAGTAGCAGACACATTTCATCTCATCTAAGTATTCTAAAGATAGGAGGATCATGTGGTTATTGACTCCAGGAAAGAGTTAACTGCAGTTGAAGCATATAAATGTCTTTATTATCTTATTTGACAGATATTAGCCAACTTGGTTCTTTCATCTTTGCCTTGTCCAAGATTTGAATTTATTGTCGTATTTAACTTTGGGGACTTTTTAATTGTGTTTTCTTAAAGTAGTACATGGATTTTAGTTTGATACCATTAGGAAGGTAGAGTGGAAGTTACTAGGAGTTACTGAGTGGCTGCTCTCTGTGAGGTATCATCTCTTAAATGCAGTGCTCTAAACTCCTAAGTAATGTATGTGATGACAGCTATTTTGTCCATAGCCTAGGTCAGGAAACAGAATGAGAGTTCCAGTGATTTGCCCAAGACCATATAGCTAGTAACTACCAAGAAATGGGATTTAAACCCTGAACTTTTATTCCAGAACTCTTAAAAAGTTTTCACTTAAATATGCTGTCTTCATAAACATTAGAAACCTAAGCAGTAATAACTCTGCCCGTTGCAATTCCTGCTGCTTATACATGTACATGAAAAAACAATCATACTTAAAACATTTTTAAAAATTGTATCAAATCCAACTGTGATAACATTTCCTGCGTGAACATGCAAGTCTCAACTTGTATCAAGAGAAAGTTTTTGTACTAAAAAGTCAGTAAAGCAAAATACTTTATCTAGTGCCTACGGTGCAATATAATGATGTTAGACCAGTATTGTTATTTTTAAAGACAGTAGGAAAATAGCTTATCAAATTATCTTTAGGTAATTCAGTTCAGGACGTATGACTTTGTTATAAGTTGGGGTTACTTAAATTCTAGCTTTTCATTGAATTTGTCGTTTAGTTTTTAAAATGAAAAGTCTCCATTTTCATTTTATGTGAAATAGATTTATTTTGAAAACTTTTCCCAAAAATAACATAGTAATGTAAATTTGTTTTTAAAGAGGGTGATATCTTTTATTCCTTGTAAAAGCATTTTACCTATATTCAAATCTGGATATGATTCAGATTTTCGTTTCTAGTTTGAAAAAAATGACTTCTGTGACTATTGTTTCTGCTCCTTTTTTCTTTTCAAATCTTGGGAATGCATTACCATCATAATTATAGTCTGAATTTTACTTTACCTTTGGGTGCTCTATTTTTTAAACAAATTCTGATTTTAAATACTTTAATCCAAATTGTGATTTATACCAAGTTTATTTCTAGACTTTTTGTCCCCAGCTAAGATCCTGCCCTCTCCCAAAAAGACCATTCTGGATTATTTAAGAAAATCAACCTCCTTTCAGACTTGCCATAGTATTTTAAAAAATATAGTTGCCTTTTTCTTGGTTTCATTGAGCTTTAATATTCTCAAACAAATCTCAGAAAGAA
The DNA here is from genome assembly GCF_059928025.1 of Delphinapterus leucas. Classification (NCBI taxonomy): domain Eukaryota; kingdom Metazoa; phylum Chordata; class Mammalia; order Artiodactyla; family Monodontidae; genus Delphinapterus; species Delphinapterus leucas. The sequence continues at coordinate 38,275,005 of NC_143142.1, read as the reverse complement.
GATGCTGGTTTTCTTTAATAGAAGTACATATTGCTTCTTGAAAGGCATTTTTATTTAAAGTTGGTTGGGTAAGACAAATGGAACAACTAGTTAAGCTCATTCCTTCTGTACTTATTTTTAACTTCAAAGCTCCTAGTTTTAACCTCTGGTTCAGTCCCATCTTACTAGATTTAAGTGGCTTTTGTTTTGTTTTTTTTTTCATGCAGGTTCTGCTCATTAATCACCACGAGTGTGGATCTGAAGAAGAGTTTATTACCTCTCTTTTTTTGAGTATGTTTAACTTCAGATACACACAACGTAGCCTCTCCTTCCCTATTAGATTCTTAGAAGGTAGTTATATTTTTATAGTATCCTTCTTGTGACTTTGATAGTTGTGATCAATAAGAATAAAAACTATTCCTTACATATTGGGCTACTGCATGCAAATCAGTTCATTTAAAACCTCCTGGAGGTCTTTGGCATGCCAGACATAAAACCATGAGTGTTTGTTTGTGGAGGTAACGATGTTCCAAAGAAATTTAAGACTTTAATTCTCTTATCAAGAAACTGGGTGAGTTATCCTTTAGGTTCTGGGAATCACTGACCTTAAGGGGCTTGCTTTTGGTGTGTGATTTTTTAAATTAATTTAAAATGGGAAATGATAAATTAGAAATGCTATTGTGGTATTAGATCTCTGAATGAATAGTAGAGAGAAATTAGCTTGTATTATACCTATTATACAAATTACCTGATTTATCATGTCTTATTAAATATTAACGAGCATATACTTTTCCATGTCTGTAATTTTTAGACACATTGATATATTTTTCTTATTGTACGTGAATATGATGTATGAAATGTGATAAATGAAATTAATTCTTCTTTTTATATATATATGTCTAGGGTTGGAAAAAAGAAAGAATTCTAGCTGAATATCCTGATGGCAGGATAATAATGGTTCTTCCTGAAGACCCAAAGTATGCCCTGAAAAAGGTAAATTTCCAGTGAAATTTCACACAGAATGAATAGTATAATTTTGCAGCTAATTTTAAGAGTATAACATATTGCTGGCAGAACACATTTAAAAACCAATTCTGAAAACAAGAAATAAGCATTTAGTCACAACCCAACTGAAAAATTATGCTTTAACTTTGTAGTGTATCTAGCATAAGTGAAATGAATTTTTAGTGGATTGATTGATTACTGTCTCATATTACCAGTAATTTGAGTGATGGTATGAAGGCATAGTAATGAATAATGCCACATAAATTATTTCAAGAATCAAAATTAAAATAAAAATCTGAATCATAATTTGTAAAATTAAAATTAATAAATGTCATTTTATTCTGAGTAAATTTCTAAATAAAAGCTTATTGCAGAAGGGGATCTAGTAGTAGGTCATAGTTATCCTTAAGTTAAACATGAAGTAATCATAATGTTAAGGTAGAAAATAAGATATATTTTGACTTACAAATGTAATGGAGAAAACTTAAAATCCTCTGTGAGCCAGATTTTAGTCCAATTTAGGGTTCAGAGAAATGAACCAGAGAGATAATGAAGTCTGGAACCATTTTATTATATAGAGTACCCTAAATGTCAGGAGACCATAGGACAAACTTATTTTTAATGAATATATTAATTACATTTTCAAATAATATACTTAAAATGTTTTTCCTCCAGATGCTTTTTCAGAAGTACCTCATAATGTAAAGCAATGGGTCTGATTGTTTATCTGAAAAACTTAATTAAACTAGAGTGTTTTCAACATATCTAGAAACACAAGGAAAGCAGTTTATTTACTTTTCTCAGGTTAATAGTTGGACCTCTTTAAATTTAGGAATACTTCACCTGAAAGGGAGGTTGAAGAAAAACACTTTGAACCTGTTATTTGAAAATATAGCTAACATTCCACTTACAGATCCTTGAACAACGGTTGGGGGAGGCAGTGTTAATCTACATATAATTCGGTGTGCTAGGTTCCTCTGTATCTTCGGATTCAACCAACCACGGACCATGTAGTACTGAAGTATTTACTATTGAAAAATATCCATGTAAAAGTGGACCCGTCCTGTTCAAACCTGTGTTGTTCAAGGATCATTTGTATAAGTTTATCCTGTGGTTCCTGACTTTTCGGGTACCCTGAATATATAACTGAACAATCCCCGTTACTCAAATAAGCTCCCATGTTACCACTGCTGAACAGTGTAGACAGTAGTATTTAGAATGGCTCATAAACCTGTCTTGTATTTGAAACATTGATCCTTGCACAGAAACAAATACTTGTTGAATTAATGTTGGATTAGTAACTGACTAAATGAAAATTAAATTATGGAATTTTTGGAATTCCAACTGTTATCATTTGGAAATGCACAGTGGGTACTTTGCTTTACTGCATGTGGCGTCCGTACATTTCTTACCAAGACTCCACAGGAAATTCTAATTTCCTCATTTTTTTCATTTCTCAGGACAGACTCTTAGTAACCTACAATTCAGTATGTTACTGGTTGGTAACCCATAATAGGTTAAAAATTAAAATCTAAGGAATTGTGAGTCATTTGCCTTTAGTAACTGAGTCAGGTATTGTATTGTGGGGTATTGTTCTAGGATTAGGAGGACTTGAGTTTTCATCACTGAATAAGGGATGTATTACATGGTGTTCTGCATGTCAGAGGTGTGAGTACTTAACCCTCTTAGGTGTTATTTGCATTTTAAACTTAGTGTCACAAATGAATGTTTATTGGACTGAATATTTGCAGATTATTTTTTAACTGGGGAAGGAACTAATGTTTGGGTGCCTACAAAAATCTTGACTTTGAGAACCTATAAAAGTTTGAGCTTACCGTATTTGACCTTGACCACAATTCTAGGAGGTAACAGAAAGAAGCAGTCCGATGCCATATTAACATTATAGGTTCAAATCCCAGAAATCCCAGCTCTTTGGTTCTAGGTGTCCCATGTCTGACATGGGAAAGTTACTTTTGAATTTTATTTCTTCTATATGCAAAAGAAACTGTAAGCCTCTAAGAGGTGTTGGATTTAAATGAGATAATATTGATAAAGTGCTTTGCATAATGTCTGGCCTATAAATGGTTGATAAGGAGTAAACATTTATGTCTGTCCTCTGTGTTCACCTGCATTTTACTGATGAGAGTATTCATTAAGCCTTGCGAAGAAGAAAAGTGTGGCTTGCCTGGCGAAGATTCCAGTGAAGTTCTCTCCAGTACTCAAACCCATGATCCTTCTAATGGGAAGTCTTTGTTCTTATTACCTATTGTAGGAGCTCTCACTCCTGTTGTTCCCAGACTGCTGGGCTTGACATTACTCTCCATTCTTTCCTCCTTTTGCAAATTGGTCCACAGGGCTTGAAAAACATTTATTGGTCAGGACAGTCATTCAGAAGCACTCTTCAGAGGATATCCTGCTTGGAATAATATACTCAATTTATTGAACTGAAATAGTATATTTTTACATATATAAAATGCTTTTGTTATTAAAAAAAATATTGTTCTTTATTTGGCAGGTTGACGAGATTAGAGAGATGGTTGATAATGACTTAGGTTTCCAGCAGGCTCCACTAATGTGCTATTCCAGAACAAAAACACTTCTCTTTATTTCTAATGACAAAAAAGTAGTTGGTTGCCTAATTGCAGAACATATCCAATGGGTAAGTGATTTTTAAAGAGTGGTCGTATGTAGTATGGTGTTTAAAGAGTTACAGGAATAACATAATCCTGGTAAATTTTTCAGCGTTTTATGTAAGGAAGAGTATGAATGCAAGAATTCCTGTGTGTAATTCTTTACTACAGTGGAGTTGTATCTTGCATGGGAATTAGTTTCTCAAGTCAGTATAAAGTATAAGAGAAAAATTCTGTAACTCAAAAGTACTATTAAATTTTGTTCGGGAAGTTTCCTTGTTGGCTGCTAACGTAATGTCTGTCTCAGTCCCTTCAGTGCTGGAATAAATCAAGGGTTGGCAAATTACAGCCTGAAGGCAAAATCCAACCTGTTTTTTATAAAGTTTTATTGTAGCACAGCCATGCCCATTTGCTTACATATTGTCTGTGGCTGCTTTCACACTACAAAGACTGAGTTGAATAGTTGCAACAGAGGCCAGGTATGCTGCAAAGCCTAAAATACTTATTGCCTGGCCCTTTATGAAAAGTTGCGCACTCCTGCAGTGGATCACCACTTCTTTGGTTGAGCTCTAGATGAGGACTTGGCTTGATTTAAGAGCCAAATTGTGCAAAAAAAACAAACAATAGTATCTTTTAGTTGCCTGCAAGTGGATGCTTCATCATAAAATTTTCTAATAAAGTACAAAGTCAAAACAAATCTGCGTGAGTTAATTTCCATATGTTAAGCTACATTAAAAAAATTCAGCCTGAAATTGTGTAGTTTATGAATCTTGCTGTTTGTAATTACAGATTTGATTTAAATAAATAGCTGACAAAGTAGTTTGGAGATACAAATTAGATATAAAATGACTAACTCATAGAAGCTTGCCATACTGTAATTGAGTTAATTTTTGCATAGTACAAATTGTGTGGGTTTATTTTTTCATTGCAGTGGATTTATTCTTTGCTTTATCATTTATCCACTTGATAGGTCTTGATTGTCCCACTTTTAAGAGATATCAACAATGTCATGCTTGATTTTCCTGAATGCCAAAGTGCTTTCAGTGTGTATTGAATAACTGTTGTGTGTTTAAGGATTGTCCTTAGCAACTCACCCCCCTTAATTTCACTCCAACTAGCATGATTTATTACTCCTGAGGAGGGTTAATAGTAAGATACCGACTTGAGGGAAGTATCAGTTTTTAGACAAAATTGATGATTGAAACAAATGAAGTTAATTAGATGAGGGAAATTAAATATTTGAAGTCAGATTTGCACAGAGTGACAAAGATATTTGCAAATTTTATGATAGAGCATTCTTACATCTGTTTGGCAAATGACTAAGCATTAAAAGAAATTGCAGACATCTGTCTTGTTTTTGACTGTTTCTTACAGTGTTTTGTATTTGGTGGTTGTTGTTCACAATGAATGTTCTTCAGTAAACCCTTGTAGTTTTCTGGGTTTTTTTTTTTTTTGGCTGTGCTGCGTGGCTTATGGGAGCTCAGGTCCCTGACCAGGGATTGAATCGGCCATGGCAGTGAAAGCGCTGAGTCCTAACCACTAGACTATCAGGGAACTCCCCACCCTTGTGTTTTTTAAATTTTTATTCTACCTAGTTCCAAAAATGACTTGTAGCAGTGTTTAGATTAGAACATAGTTGTGTAATATTTGCTTGTTTGTTCTTTGTTAACTCTCAGTTGTGTTGTCTGATTGTTTTAACTTGTGTACCACGTCCCATCAGAAGGCTAGCCATGTCCCTTTTTGGCCACTAGACTGGCAGAAGAGATGTTATGTTTTCTTAGAGTTTTTTTTTTTTTTTTAAGAGGTAAGAGTATAGGGAAAGGACCTTTTTAACTCTTGATTCCTCTGCCATCCCTCATCCTAGTTCCTGCACAGCTGTGAACCCTAGAACTATGGCAGCAGGCCCGGAAACAGTTGTGACTGCCAAGTTCTTAACATGTCCTTTTGCTGGTCCTAGGATATGGGAGGTAGAGAAAATTAGCATTCAGTTCCTATTATGTGCCAGCTGTGATGGCAGGCTGCTTTGTATATATTTCCTTATTTAATCTCAGCAGTTCTCTGAAGGAGGTGGTGGAGAGTTCCAATTTATTGGTAAGGAACCCAGAGCATAATTAAGTAACTTTATCTCATGGTCACGTAACTAGCGAGTTAGAACAGAATGTAGATCCAGGTCTGTTTATTTCCTAAAATGAGGGTGAAAGCGTAAGTGGTTCCCATAGTTTGTTAAGAAGCCAGACAGGGGCTTCCCTGGTGGCGCAGTGGTTGAGAGTCCGCCTGCTGATGCAGGGGACACGGGTTCATGCCCCGGTCCGGGAAGATCCCACATGCCGCGGAGTGGCTGGGCCCGTGAGCCATGGCCGCTGAGCCTGCGAGTCCGGAGCCTGTGGTCCACAACGGGAGAGGCCACGGCAGTGAGAGGCCCGTGTACTGCAAAAAAAAAAAAAAAAAAAGCAGCCAGACAAAAGTAGTGACCTCCTCACTAAAGTCAGTACTAGACAGTTGCTTAACAATATTCCCACTTTAAAATTCCCGCCCCTCCAACAATGTCTTTGTGTATAATGGGGTCACTTTGCCGTGCAGCAGAGACTGGCACAACATTGTAAATCAACTCTGCTCCAATATAAATAAATAAAGTTTAAAATTTCCCCCTATTTTGCTACATATAGGGCTACAGAGTTATAGAAGAAAAACTTCCAGTTATCAGGTCAGAAGAAGAAAAAGTCAGATTTGAAAGGCAAAAAGCCTGGTGCTGCTCAACATTGCCAGAGCCTGCAATCTGTGGGATCAGCCGCATATGGGTGTTCAGCATGATGCGTCGGAAGAAAATTGCTTCTCGCATGATTGAATGCCTAAGGTAACTTAAATGTAATTCTTCAAGTCATTTTCAGTAGTTCAGGATTTAAGCAGTTTTATATAAAGAATGGCATTTAGGGGCTTCCCTGGTGGCGCAGTGGTTGGGAGTCCGCCAGCCAATGCAGGGGACATGGGTTCGTGCCCCGGTCCGGGAAGATCCCACAGGCCGCGGAGCGGTTGAGCCCGTGAGCCATGGCCGCTGGGCCTGCGCGTCCGGAGCCTGTGCTCCGCAATGGGAGAGGCCACAGTAGTGAGAGGCCCGCATACCGCAAAAAAAAAAAAAAAGAATGGCCTTTAGTTAATCTTAAATGTGTAACCTTTATTTATATTAATTTAAAATCTGCATAAGATTGTCAGTATGTTGGATCTGTGAGTGCTTTTTATGTGAAGTTAACCTGAGGGGGAAGAAAGCACTATGGGTTAAGTATTATTAAACCATTTTAACTTTTTTTAATTTGCATCTATGATATCAGGCCAAAATAACCCACTTATTTCAAATTGCGTTCAATATTAGAGAATCTTAAAGATAACCAAAGAAGTATGGGAAATTTCTTGGGAGTTTAGCTTTTGGGAAAATTTGTCATAATTTAAGAATAGTATTTGTAAATAATCTAAATCTCTTAATAGTTTTTCTTCTTGCTTTTATTGCTTGATTTTTAATCAAAGGTATAGAGGAAAAGATTCAGAAAATTACATGTTTTTTGCTCTTTAAAGCATCTTTGCTAAAGGATTAATAAAAGAGGTTTAAATTAATCATGCAAATGAGGTTTTTTAGGTTGGTCTCTTGTGTCTGTTTATTCATAGAATACCTGTCTACTACTACTTATAGGTATAGCTTTCAAAATAATCCATTATTGTTATAAGTGAGTTCCTAAGACTCTTAAGTCTCTTAGAGCCTAACTGTGTTTCAGGTCTCTCTCCCTTATTTTTGTTTTATCAATGAGTAGTGATCCAGAAGGGCTTAGATCTACCTACCCTTCTCTTGACAAGAGGCAGGTCTATTTTTAGCTCTTTCCGAACTAAACCTGGAAAATGCAGCTGATTAAATAATTGTCCTAAATGAGGGTATTGTCCCTCCTTTAAATCTTGTAAAACTTAGGTCTTGTCAAAACCATAAGATGGTTCTAGTTTATAAAAACATAAAACATTGTAGTCATTGTGTTTGTTCTGTGTGATACTGAGATTGCCACTCTAAGCTTCCTGTTAAAACCATAGAGGTTTCTAACTTTTTTCATTTATTGTTTCTTTATGTACCCATCTCACCTTGTTACGATTACAATATGAAAATTCTACTAATAGTCTATATCCTAGCAAAATTTAAAACATTTAAAAATAACAGCTTTATTGAGATATAATTACATATCACAAAATTTATCTTGTTTTTAATTAACCATTTTTTCTTCCAGTTTTATTGAATTATGATTGACATACGACACTGTATAAGTTTAAGGTATACAACAAATGATTTGACTTACATACATCATGACATGATTATCACAATAAGTGCAGTGAACATCCATCATCTCATATAGATACAAAATTAAAGAAATAGAAAAATTTTTTTCCTTGTGATGAGAACTCTTAGGATTTACTCTCTTAACAACTTTCATATATAACACACAGCAGTGCTAATTATGTTTATCATATTATACATTACATCCCTAGTACTTATTTATCTTATAACGGGAAGTTTATACCTTTTGACTGCCTTCATTGAATACCCCCTCTCCCCAAATCCCCACCTCTCGTAACCATAAATCTGATCTCTTTTTGAGTTTGTTTATTTGAAGTATAATTGACCTACAACACTATGTTAGTTCCTGTTATACAACATTGTTTCCGTATTTTTATACATTTCAAAATGGTCACCACAATAAGTCTAGATACAGATATGTCACCATACAAAGATATTACGTAGTTATTGACTATATTCTCCATACTGTGCGTTTCATACCATTGACTTATTTATTTTACAACTGGAAGTTTGTGCCTCTTAATCTCCTGCACCTATTTCTCCCTCCGCCCCCCCCCCCGCCACCCTCCCCTTCCCTCTGGCAACCACCTATTTGTTCTGTGTATCTATAATTATGTTTCTGTTTTGTTATGTTTATTTGTTTTGCATCTTAGATTCCATGTATAAGTGAAATCATACAGCATTTTTCTTTCTTTAACTTATTTCACCCTCTAGGTCCATCCGTGTTGTTGTAAATGGCAAGATTTCATTCTTTTTTGTGGCTGAGTAATATTCCGTTGTGTGTGTGTTTGTGTCTGTGTGTATGTCTCTGGTTGTGTGTATACACACAGCATCTCCTTTATCCACTTATCTATTGATGGACATTTAGGTTGCTTTCATATCTTGTCTGTTGTAAATAATGCTACAGTGAACACAGAGGTGCATATATTTTTTCTAATGTGTATTTTTTTCCTTTGGGTAAGTACTCAGGGGTGGAATTTATATGGTCATATATGGGTCATATATGGCAGTTCTATTTTTAACTTTTTTGAGGACTCTCCATACTGTTTTCCATAGTGGCTGCACCGGTTTACATTTCTACCAACTGTCCATGAGGGTTCCCTTTTCTCCACATCCTCACCAAGACTTGATATTTGTTGTCATTTTGATAATAGCCATTTTGACAGGTGTTGTGAGGTGATAATACCTCATTGTGGTTTTGATTTGCATTTCCCTGATGATTAGTGATGTTGGACATCTTTCCATGTGCCTGTTGGCCCTCTTTTTGTCTTCCTTGGGAAAATGCCTTTGCAGATTCTCTGCCCATGTTTTAATCAGGTTTTTTTTTTTTTGATGTTGAGTTGTATGAGTTCTCTGTATATTTTGGGTATTAACTCCTTACTGGATATATCATTTGCAAATATCCTCTCCCATTCAGTAGGTGGCCTTTTTGGTCATCTTTTTAAAGTGACACTTCACTGGGTTTTAGTATATTTAGAAGGCTGTGTAACCATCACCACTGTCTAATTCTAAGACATTAACTTCAGTCTCCCCAAAACCTGATACCCAATTTCCCCATTTCCTTCTCCTGCAGCTTCTGGCAACCAATAATCTACTTTTGTCTCAATAGATTTGCCTATTCTGAACTGTAATTTTTTTTAATGTTTATTTATTTATTTAGCTGCATCGGGTCTTTGTTGTGGCATGTGGGATCTTCATTGCAGCATGTGGGATTTTTCTTTGTGGCGCATGTTGTGGCATGCAGGCTCTTCGCTGTGGCATGGGCTTCTCTCTAGTTGTGGCGTGTGGGTTTTCTCTTCTCTCATTGTGGCACACGCTCCAGAGTGCGTGGCATGCAGGCTCTCTTATTGAGGAGCGCGAGCTCAGTAGTTGTGGCGTGCGGGCTTTGTTGCCCCACAACGTGTGGGATCTTAGTTCCCTGACCAGGGATCGAACCCACATCCCCTGCATTGGCAGGCGGACCCTTAACCATTGTGCCACCAGGGAAGGCTGTGTATTTTTATTTCTCTTGGTAAATAGAGAAATACTCGCGTATGTATATTTCTTTTGGTACATACGTAGGAGAATTGGGCCATATGGTAACCATATAACATTTTGAGGATCTGCTGAACTATTTTGCAAAGTGGCTGCACTGTTTTACAACTCCACGAGCAATGTTACAAGGGTTCTAATTTCTCCTCATTCTCACCAGCACTTGTTATTATCTGTCTTTTTAGCCATCCTAGTGGGTATGAAGTGGTATTTCATTGTGGTTTTTGATTTACATTTCCCTAATAGGTAATGATGTTTGTTGGCCATTTATATATATCTTCAGAGAAATGCCTATTCAATCAATCCTATGTCCATTTTTAAATTGGTTCATTTGTCTTTCTCTTCTTGAGTTGTAATAGTTCTTTATATATTCTGGAGATGAGTCCCTTATCAGATATATGATATGCAAATATTTTCTACCATTTTATGATTGTCCTTTCATCTTAGTATTCTTTGAAGCACAGAAGTTTTTAATTTTGAACTCCAAATTATATATCTTTTTTCCTTGTCACATATCTAAGAAACAATATCCTCATCCAAGGCCACAAAGATTTAGGCCTGTATTTTCTTTCAAGAGTTTATAATTTTAGTTCTTATATTTAGGTCTTTGATCCATTTTAAGTAAATTTTTGTGTATGATGTGAGGTAGGATCCAACTTCATTCTTTTCAATGTGGATATCCAATTGTTCCAGCACCATTTATTAAAGAGACTTTTCTTTCCCATTGAATGGTCTTGCCACCTTTGTCAAAAATGATTGATCATAAATGTGAGGGTTTGTGTCTGGACCTCAGTTCTATTCCATTGGTCTCTTGTGCTGGCAGCCCACTGTCTGGAATACTGTAGATTTGTTGTAAGTTTTGAAATAAGGAAATGTAAGTTCTATAAATTTGTTCTTTTTAAAGATTCTTTTCACTATTCAGTGTCTCTTGCATTTTCATATGAATTTTAGGACCAGCTTGTTAATTTTTGCAGAGAAGCCCAGTATAGATCAATTTGGAGAGTAATGCCGTTTTAGCAATATTAAGTCTTCTGATTCATAAACATGGGATGTCTTTCTGTTTACTTAAGTAGCCTTTAATTTCTTTCCACAACGCTCTATAGTTATCATTTTTTAGGTCTTGCATGTCTCTAAATTTAATCCTAAGTATTTACTCTTTCAGTGTTATTGCAAATGGACTTGTTTTCTAAATTTCATTTTGAATTGTTCATTGCAAGTGTATAGAAATACAATTAATTGTTTAATATCGATCTTATGTCCTACAAACTTGCTGAACTCATTCTTTATTAGATCTAATAGTTATTTTGTGAATTCCAGAGGATTTTTGTATATAAAAGATCATGTCATCTGTAAAAAGGGATAATTTTACTTCTTCCTTTCCAACGTGGTTGCTTCTTCTTTTGCTTGTCTAATTTTCCTGTTTTAATAGAAGAGGTGTGAGCAGACGTAGCCTCATTACCCTGTTCCTGATCTCTGAGGAACAGTTTTCATTCTTTTTTTTTTCCATTAACTTTGATGCCTTTTGATGCTCTTTATCAGGTTGAGGAAGTTCCTTCTATTTAGAGTTGTTGAAGTATTTTTATCGTGAAAAGGTGTTGGGTAAATGTTTTTAAAACTATGATTGCTTTTTATAAGACGATTATTTTTAAGTTTCTAGAATATACAGCATTACCTAAAAAGTCTTTATTCAAATTTTATTTGACAGGTTTTTCCAATTTTAATGATTAAAAATAATATACTTTTTTTTTTACCCTTCTACTCCCCCCCCTTTTTTAATAGGAGTAACTTTATATATGGCTCATACTTGAGTAAAGAAGAAATTGCTTTCTCAGATCCTACTCCTGATGGAAAACTGTTTGCAACACAGTACTGTGGCACTGGTCAGTTTCTGGTATATAATTTTATTAATGGACAGAATAGCACCTAAAATAAATTCATGCCTGCAGTCCAGAAGACATCTACTGAAGAGAATGGATTGGTTGCTGACTTTAACCAGGAACTAGGGCCATTTTTATTACAATGAACTCAGGACTGGCAACAACTCTAAGGTTGTTCCATTTTCATAAAATTGGAAAAAATGCAGTAATTGCTTATTGTTGTTTTGTTTTTTAAAGAAGATATTTTATTATCTTTTACAGAAATTTATGATTGATGTATTTTATCTATAGTTATTTAGACATGTTTACATGCAGCAGATAATTGTTCATAGTGGACTGAAACTAATGCAAGGACTATGGTCTCAGTGATAAGTATATTTTGAAGTTCTTAATTATGGAAATATACCAGTGTAGCTTGGTACTGTATTTTTTTATATTGATCTGCTGATACCAGTTATAGTTTTAAAGATTGTATTTTCACAGAGTGGAAACCGATGTTTTTGCATTATTACTCACGGAGGGTGTGATGTTACCTGTTTAGGAACTCAAAGCTAATTCTTAAAGGGTCTGGTATATAATTTAAAAGAATCCTCACAAAAAAGCAAAGCTGAACTTTTTCTTCCATTTCTCTCTTTCCGCTTCTTAACAGCAGCAAAGAGTGGAAGGTGGAAAAGAATTGAGGCTTTCCTTCTTGGAGAGCTGTAAGTGACTAGAATTAGAATGGTACCCTCTAGTTTATTCTTTCATTCTGGTTTCACTTTTTAAAATAAATGGCAACTGGCACACTTCGGCTATTAACAGTCCCAAAGAGATTTATGAAAACCTGTGGAATAGTTGCAAGCTAAATATGGAGGACTTGGTATCTGCTTCGTTACTCCTCAGAAATACTACACTGGGTATATGCCCTCATTATTGGACTTCATTTTGATACTTGTCTATCCTTCATAGTGCCCTCTACTTTTAAAGGGTTTATATGTTGAAAAACTGCTGTGGCCTTTTATGACCTGTATATAATGTAGAATAAAATAATAAAATACTTGATAGCTTTTTCTAAGTGATAAATGTGATAATGGTGTATTATTATTGTGCTTTTTCAGGAAGTTTGTTAGTTTTGATACCTTGAAATAAGATTAAAACACTGGCTTCTTAAAAGGTAGTTTTCACCAGTTTGCCATAGGATAAGTATGTCAGTAACATCTCCAAAAGACAAGATCCTAACATCAGAATTTTCTGCTCTTTCAAAGAAATAAAGAGCCATGGCCCAAGAATGAAGCACCACTGCGATTTAACATAGATTAATTTTATGAGCTGAAATTAAAACCAGCTAAAAATTAGGGCTTTTAAACTATGATTAACAGATAGGTATATATTTTATCACCCTTAGATGTGTGCTTTTAAAATTAACAGAGTGGTGTAGGGCTCTGTAGTCTTTATAGGGTGGAGTGGTAAGGCAGTGTAAATATTTCCCTCTGATCCATCATGATGGTCCAACTCTCAACACTGCTTTTCTCTTTGGGCTTGAGACTCTTCTAGTTATCCCTGGTCTCAACGTTTGCCTGACAGGGACTGTAATTTTTTAAAAACAGGATGAAATTTTCAGGTGTAGTGTAGATGTCCTAGTAACTGTTAATCTCATAATACAGGCGCAATTTCCATATAAGCAATAGTATGCTTCTTTGGGGAGCCAAACTTGGTGGTTTCAAGGGGACTTGGAAGTAGAGAGGCTATATTTATTGGTTGGTTTAAAGGTTACCATTACTAGGAAAACGGTTTTTCATGTTTGTATTAAAGACACAGCCCCTCAAATAAGTTTTACAATCTAGCTATTTCTCTAAGAACAGAATTATTAATAATATTTAACACTTGAATGTTTGCCATGTGTCATACCTTGTGTTTAGTGATGCATTATTTTATTTAATTATCATGACAACCCCATGAGGTAGAGTTTACAAGTGAGGAATCTAGAACTTAGACGATAATTAAGGGCTTACAGTAGCAGTCTTTGTGAAAGATGCTGAAAACTGAACTAAACCTATGATGTGTGGGTGAAGATGAGACAGATGAACTCTGAGGAGATAAAACTGAAGAATTGATAGAGTTGATAACTGACTAGAGAAGGATCATGACAGGAGAATCTAGAGTAATTTTCATTTGGGTAATTGACTGAGAAGGGCATACTGGAAAATTAGGTTGGCAAGATTAGATGGGGAAGGATGCGCTCAGTTTTGCTTACAATTTTAAGGTGGTTGCAGAATCTCCAAGTGGAAATATCTATTTTGTATATAACTGAACATGTAGATCTAGAGTTTGGAAAAAGTTTGAACTAAGCAAATTTATTTAGTTATTTGAAGGTTTAGAAGAGATCGCCACCCTGAGGTTTATGAACTGAGAGGGTAGGAGAGAGTATTGAGGAACACTTGAGAATGCACGTGCAAGGGAAGAACCATAAGAGAGTGGTAGAAACCAAGACTCAAAGAACGGTCGACACTGTCACACCACAGTTGAAGGCTGAAGAGTGATGATAGAAGAACGGTCTCTATGGAGTGGTGGAGGCACTGGTGGACACAGTGAGTAAACACTAATGGCCACAGACATCGAAACAGGTTGATTCTGTAATTGCTGATTATATAAAGGCGCCTGTAAATTTTTTCTCAGCTACCCTTGAATAGTTGTTGGTCCATTATAAAAATGTCTAGTGTATGGACATTATAGGAACCACCAGTGTAGACAGGAACCATGAGCTCTTAGGGGTTATGCCCTTGTCTGCATGGACATACAATGGTTTTATTTCATTTTGTAAGCATTGTAAAAATCAGTATTTTACCAGTTCATAACATGCAAGAGTGCATTTGGTATATCTACTAAAAGCATGTATCGTAAGAACAGTAAGTACAGTAGACATGCAGTGATATTTTAAACTTTTTTTTAAATTATTTTATTTTTGGCTGCGTTGGGTCTTCGTTTCTGTGACAAGAAACGTTGTGGCAAGCGGGGGCCACTCTTCATCGCGGTGCGCGGGCCTCTCACTATCGTGGCCTCTCTTTTTGTGGAGCACAGGCTCCAGACGCGCAGGCTCAGTAGTTGTGGCTCACGGGCCCAGTTGCTCCGCGGCATGTGGGATCTTCCCAGACCAGGGCTCGAACCCATCCCCTGCATTAGCTGGCAGATTCTCAACCACTGCGCCACCAAGGAAGCCCCACATGCAGTGATATTTTAATTGTTGCTTACTTTGCATGGCTGCCCAGCTAGGGCGTCTGGGTAGGAACACGGCCACATTCCTGCCTAGCTGTAGTTCATCGGCAGTTAAGATGGCTGAATTGATTTCTGGGATAGCGACTGCAGGCATACATATACCTTCTACCTGTTCTCATGGCTCTTGGGCCTTCTGGCAGATAAAGGGAAGATTCGGTCTTATAACAACAAAGAAGTGGTTAGAGAACTTTTTTTTATTTCTTATTATTCCACCTGCCATCAATAATCACTGAAGCACAGTTGACCCTTGAACAACATGGGGGTTACCCCACACAGTTGAAAATCAGGTATAACTTTACAGTCGGCTCTTCATATCAGCGGTTTGCATCTGTAGACTTAGCCAACCATTGATTGTGTGGTATCATAGTACGTATTTTTTTGGAAAAAATTTGTGTATAAGTAGACCCATGCAGTTCAAGCCTGTGTTGTTGAAGGGTCAACCGTAGATGCTTTCCTTAGCTTACTACTTGAAAGTTAAGACATAAGGAATTTATAGTTTGAATGGCTGTTTCCTTGGCCTCAGAAGTTCTTCCTGAAGTCATCTTTAGTGACGATGTTTTTGTTTCTTTTTTTGGGTTTTTGTTTTTTTCAGGGAAGCCAGTATTTGATTGTTTTATCAGTATTCTCTTAGACTCAGAGGAAGCTTATGGGCCAGTTGCCATGACTGAAGACAAGCCTGAGGAATGTTTGTTCCCTGATGTTGTTCAGCTCTAGTAGTTGAATACAAAGGTACAGCAGTCAGAGTTTCACAGCTGTTAGTCTTTCTAAGGCAGCTGCTTTGGAGCCTTTATCCTGAATCTGTCATCATACTTAAAATAGTTATTGCCCCTCCTGAGGTAACAGCCAGGGGCCTCTGGCCCTGAAGAATGCTTTTATGGTTCTATATCAGTCTATTATTTTAGCACTCTTGCTAATAATAGAACTGAAAGGCATTTCTTTTCCCCTGGAATAACAAGTTAACTCTCAAAAGTTGGTGAAATAACACCTTAGGGTTATACTGCACAGTTCTACCAACCCAAAGTGTGCTTCTCAGGACACGAAAGTGAGTATAGTTGCCATCTGTAAAATAAAAGATTGGGGATGTACCATGAATATTTCTAACATCTCTTTAATAATCATTTCTGGATCTGTTATTCATAATTGTGGCACTCTGCAAATGGGCATGGTAGATACCTTATACGTGTGTATCTTCTTTGGATAAGCTACAGATTTTCAGTGAACAAATATTTACTTTTTTGGACTGTTATGCCAGAAGAATATCTTATAGTCATCCAACCTATGACATGTGGACTTCTAGCCTTTCTTGGACATTGCCGTAGTCAGCTTATTCCATTTTTGAACATACCAGAACATGTAAAGAAAACAAACTTTCTCTTTGGGGGGGTGGGAGAGAATTTTAATACATTCACCAAATTAAAGGACAAGAACATACTGTAGACACAACTTAAGACAATTTAGAATCACAAACAAAATGTGAGGTAGACTGACTAGTGAAATTCACCAAATTTTGGTTAAGAAAATTTTACAGTAATAAAGTAACACAGGTGCCTCCTTTTCTAAAAATCACAAAAAGCATTTGCATAAATTACAGCCAAAAAAATTGAATACAACAATTCTCATTGTAATTTTAGTTTACATTCAGTATTAACCTGTGTGAACTGTCAATATGTGGCAAGGTTCAACAGGTCTATAGGTCAGTTATTATGCAGGCCTAGTGAACACATTCACACAATATTCTTAAGGGATGGCAAGGCTCGAAGTGGAACACACCAAGGTACGTATCAACCAGTCATGGTGTCCTGTGCTTGTGCAATTTTATCCTTGCAGGAGAGCGACCTGACATCCTCTAAAGAATTATACTGATAAGGTGATTTTAAAAGATCCAAACCGTAGTAAGATAGGCATTGAAAAGAATAAGCAGGTCAATTTGAATTCTCCATCACTGGGGTGATGGGCTTTTGGCTTTATTCTGGCATTTCTCTTCCCCAGAGTTAAACAGTATTTCAGGGATCATAAGCATTTGGTTTTTCAGAGTGCAGCCCTAACTAATATGGGGTCCCCTCAGGTCAAGTAACTACTTTAAAAAATTTTCCTTTCCTTAGACTATGAAGCCATAAAGCCTGAAGAAACCCTGAGAGGCCATCTGCTCCAGGTACAACTGTTTTAGGATTATTTCAAGTATTTTATTTGCCCTATAAATATTTTTGGAATATTGCACAAATAGTTGGTTTCTTGATATCGTCTGCGTTAGGCCCTTTCAACAAAACAGGAACAACTGAAATACACTGATATCTAAATCAGCCTGCCTCAGAATGTACCTCTTTGCCAAAAATTCTGCTGTACTAAAATTGAGTATTTTTAAAGCATCTATAAGGCAGGTCCTCTTTCAAGGTCAGTTAAAAATGGAGTTTAAAGGAATTGTTCATTTCAAGAGACATTTAAAGCATCATAAGTAGCTATATTAAAACCAAGAGATCTGAAACCATTTTCAGATTAGTACATGCCATCTCTTCACTAGCTGTAAACTTGTTATCACAAACTAATAAAGCTGGTCAGTTAACACTATTTGTTCTAAGTAAATGCAGGCTTCAGGCCATAAATATGACATCGATTCAAGTTTAAAATGGCCATTTAAAGTGGGAATAAAGTGGTACATACGGGCTAATGAGAAAAATGTCAAGAGATTGTTTAATGATGAGAAGTGGAGTAATTTAAGAGTAAGCTTCCAAAAGACCTAGTTTGTTCTAGAACATTTTCTAAAAATCTGTTTTTGATTAAAATATGTGGTAAAAAATCTGTAGAAACTTATGCCTCCTACTGTTGATACTGAACAGAGACCCCCTGTTGATTTTAATGAGTCAAAGAGACTTACTGGCATCTTCTTTAACACACGCACACCCCACTGGTAGGATTAAGTAAAACAGCCTCTCTTTCTACGGCTCTGTTTCCCATTTCAGCAATTTCTGTGGTGTTGTCAGTATAAGGCAGCTAATATTCATTCAGTGTATCTTTTAAAGGAAACTTTGCTTTAGTCTTTGAGAGGAAAGAAACTAGTTCCACTTCACACAGAAGCTAAGCCTGCCTGACATTTAGCTTTGCTGGTGCCAACTGCTAAATTCCAACCAAACAGGGTGGGTGTGGGGTGACTGCTGAAAGCTTCTGAATTGGCTCAACTACTGAATCAGGCTCTCCGTGTGTAAGATTAATCACTGTTCATATTCTCACAGGCGTGCTTAAGAGACTGAAAACAAAGAATGGATAAAGCAAAAGAACTTAAGCCAGGAGAAGCTGCATGAATACACACAATGCCTGCTCTGCATTTACTAATTTGTTTGTTCAGTTTAAATAGTAAACTTTTAACTCCTGTGGAAATTTTGCCAAAAGTTTCAATACATACAAGATTATAAATCTTAGACTAACACTGCACAGAGAAAGACAAAGCTACTTCTTTTTTTTAAATACAAATATCTTCTACATTCTATCGTTTCAGACCCCTGAGTAATACTGTACCAAAGTACAGATCTGAAGAGAAACTGAGGGTTCAGGCCTCAAACGTTAATCTTCAATTAATTCCACACCAACGGTGTGAGTCTCACGTAACACATTCAGGCTAGCTAATGCTGAGAGTCAGTTCCCCCCCCCCCCCCCGCCCGACACAGCATAGTAAAAAAACAATGCAGACTCCCTGTGGCCTCTCCAAAGCGTAATCCTCCTCAGCCTCCCGTGGGCAGACCACGTCTTAAGTAATTGCATAACTACCTCGGGTGGAGTTAACCTGAATTTAAGTCCTGAAATTGGAACTGAAGGAGCGTGATGCCCCCCAAGGATCTAGGTCAGATTTGGGGGGTTCTTTGGAGAAGAGACAAATATGTTGCACTTGGCTCCACAGTGATTGTACTTTAAAGGAAAAAAAACATCCTTAATCGTTACTACCCCACCCCACCTAGGCATCCTTTGCTGGTTTTGGTCTCTTCCAAAGCTCATACGTGACGTCCGGTAAGAAAGTAGAGGGGCTTGTCATCGGCGCTGTTAGCAGTTTGAAACTCGTCCCGGAGGCGGAACTGCCACTCGTCCTCTAGCTCTAAGCGCACAATCGTTTGGCGTAAGGAACTTCGGTCTTGGCAGATGACACACAGAGTAGCACCTTCAGGAAGAGAGCAGAAGTGTGTCTTCGGCTCAGGGATTGAAATGATGAAGAATCTTACCACCTCCCTCTGATTATATCCCCTAAACTAACACATGTGAGAACCAACATACAAAGTAACCTATCAGATTTGTTCATTGTACTATTTATTTTGAATAAAGTAGTTATTACAAATTCAAAAGTTTAAAAGAGTTTAAAGTAAAAGCCGTCCTAACCACAGCCCCCCTTCCCCTATAGTAACTAGTGTTAAAACCCACGTCCTAACGTTTCACGTGTCCCCGTAGAGCAGTGTCCTCAGCCTCGGCACTGTGGGCCGGACAGTTCTACTGTGGGAGCGTCTGGCTCTTGTAGGATATTTAGCAGTGTCCTTGGCTTCTACCCACTCTGTGCTAGCAGCACCCCGCCCTGTGACAACGTAACATGTCTCCAGATATTGCCAAGCATCCCCTGGGACGCTCCCTCCCACCCCCAACGCACACGCACAGCTCCATATGTATTTTACACACATAGAAGTAAATACAGTTTCTCCTGTTCTCATAAAAATGGTAGCATGCTGTACACAGCATGATGAACCTTACTTTTTTCCGCCGACCTCAGAGGTCGTCCTGTCAGGATTATTTGTGATGCTTCATCTGCAGTTTGTTATTAGGCAGATTTAACTCTTTGTATGGCGCATACTCATTGAAACGACTTTAGCTTCTATACCAGAATCATACCTCATTAACCTGATTTTCTCTTTTTTTTTTTGTGGTACGCGGGCCTCTCACTGCTGTGGCCTCCCCCGTTGCGGAGCACGGGCTCCGGATGCACAGGCTCAGCGGCCATGGCTCACGGGCCCAGCCGCTCCGCGGCATGTGGGATCTTCCCGGCCCGGGGCACGAACCCGTGTCCCCTGCATCGGCAGGCGGACTCTCAACCACTGCGCCACCAGGGAAGCCCAACCTGATTTTTATTAAAATTAGATTATATGAGAAGCATCACTTCTTGTATTGCATCATTCCTTTCTAAAATTACTAGTGGCAAACATATTTAATATGGTCACAAACCTGGCTCTATTTATCTGCATTTAGTCTTAACACTCCCCCATTTAAAAAATCAGTGGCCTGGTTTAAAAGTAAGATACTTAATTTACTGGCAAAATGATTGTTAAAGTGCTCTTTTGTATCTTTCCCACTGTATTTTGTCCAGTGGGAACTAATAGCATTCACAAGCAAGATGCTAAATTTGATTTACCTTTTAGAAACTTAAATTTCTTAAGAAGATCAGCACCTACAAAAGAGTCACAGAGGTACAAGAGGAGTCCACTGAAACACACCCCTTCACAGTTGACATTGCTGGAGTGGGGTCTGGAGCTTACGTAGCATATGGCCACCTGGAATCATCAAGCAGAAATAGCACAAGCATTTCAAAAGCAAGCAAAACCTCTGCATCTTCAGCTGAATGAAGTAGCGCCTTCCTTTTTAGCTGTCCATCTCAGGGTCAGGTAAAGGAGACACCTTCCGCGCCCACCCCCGACCCGGCACGCGGGATCCTAGCTCCCCGACCAGGGATTGAACCCGTGTCCCCTGCAGTGGAAGTGCAGAGTGCTAACCACTAGACTGGAGGGAATTCCCACTTTTTTTTATTGAAACTTCAATGGGCTGGTTAGTTAAGCTTTGTACTCCCTTTATTTTGTGTGTCAAGTTTTAACGTATTTAAAGCTTCTTTATTTCTCATAATAAAGGACAGTTATGAGAGAAATTAATAGAAGCAAATCAAGCCCCTCTATCTAATAGGAGTATCAGCCCCTTCCCCTTTACCTCTGGTCCAATGTTAAGGTAGCAGTCGATGGCCAACACGGGACTCCTGAAGTTATGGATAGCTTTGGGGAAGAGTTTGTATGAGGCGTGCTGAAGGAACTTCTCCAGGAGAAACTGTGCAGGGGCTGCCAGTAGTGTGTGTTCACTGTCGGGAGCACAGACGTACTGAAGGGGCAAGATGGGTGCTAAGCTCTCTGACACCTGAAATCAGAGCCAAGATCATGGGAAATGGGTCTGTCACTATGTGAAACTGGCAAGGAAAGCACTGCATTGCATCCGAACAATCCACAAGTAATAGCACAGAGACAGATACCAGGCTCAAATGTAAGTCTGTCATTCTTGGGTTCTGAAATTTTTTTCTCTTGGAAATAGTGCAGTTGGATTTAACATAATTTATACACAGTAAGGGCAGGAGCAAATGCAAAAGTAGGCTTCTTTGAAAGTTAGTGCATTTAGCATGTACACTGTAAGAGCCAACAGGAAGCCTTTTATAGCGCTGCTGGATGTGGATGGGATAAAATCCACACACAAAAAAAAAGCAAAGAGATTTCTAAGCTCCACTGGGGAGTCCACATGCTAAAAATGATTAGATACCAGTAAATCTCTTAAACAGAAAAGGGTAGGCCCATGGAATTAACCCTTAACAGGTTTTGATCTGCCTTACTTTAAAAAAAAGACAACTGGCAAAGGACCATGCGAGCAGCTTGATGTACACTTCTTTCATGTGTTACATAAAGAATGTAAAAATGTTAACTTTGCCAGTTTAAGAATATAGAAGACGTTTGAAACTAAAGCTGTGATGGAGTTAAGCCTTAAATCTAAAGAAAGGTAGTTTTGTTGAATTTTCAAAACTTATGTTTGGCTCTAGATGAGTCTTCAGTAAGGGAAACAAGAGTGCAGATTTGACATTAAGAACAGACTCCCTTGTGTTACTTTCCAGTCAAGTGGCAAGTGCTTAATGCCAGTACCTGATAACAAAGATATTAATGAAAGATCATCTTATTTTCAAAAGTAGACTCAAGCTTGCAAACTTACCATGATCTTTGGTTTAATGACAAAGTCCCTCTGCCCTCCAACCTGAACATGTTTCTTCATGAGACTGAAGTTATTAAAGCGGCAGATGAGCAGGCCACTACTGTTCGTTCTCAGGTTAAAGTCAACGTCTTCACAGAAATACCTAAATTATAATCACAACGATAGGTTTCCTTGACTACCTGTCACATCTCAACTGTAACAGTTACACACAGAGAAATGTGTGGCAGATATTGGGAGACAGCCTCAAACAAAATCAACCTTCCCCCTCAAGGAGCTGGCTCTCTTGACACTGGCCTGTGAACCTTTTGATTTGGGCATTAACAGCCACTAAGGAAGGAGGAAGTGAGGTGACTGTTCCCAGACATTCCACAGCGCCTTGCATTCCTGAACTGAAATACGAGCGCACATTCTGTATACTCTTGTGGGACCGGACTGCAGAGCTGCTCCCGGTTTTAAAATCCTGGCTGCAAACAGGATAAAGCATCTGCCAAATTTAAAACACAGAAGTGAAATAGCTACAGAATGTTCTAATAGCTACAGGGTTGGGGGTTGACATAAGAGGGACTCTACGGTCTCTGACATTCTTCCTTGGCCATTTCAGATTTTCCAAGATGTGGGCATAATTTGTTCAGGAGGCAAGGCCAGGGCTAGCTGGCTTTTCCCTACAGGATCCAGATCTCAGGGTCTTGCTAACATCTGGGGAAGAGATTACCTTCTGAGTTCTGAGGGTAAATGAAAGGTTAATCTTGAATAGGTTTACGGGTCCACACACCGATTTCTGTTGATGAAAAGTTTTGTCCCTGTTTCAGTTTTTACTGAATAATAAGATGGGCAAAATACGTTTTCTAAGCATTTCATGTTGCAGCACCTATCATTAAGGGTCTGGGTCAGTTTGAAAGGTGATGAAGGGGCACTTTGGGGCTTATGATCCCCCTTATCTCTGTCCATATAAAATGAGTCTCAGTTTCTCAAAGACACAGAGACAGGAATAAAAACATTGCTGAGGCTAGACCTGGGCAGAAACAATCAGTAAATGCCAGGATCACATACATCCAGAAGGCCTGACTTACCTGTTGAAGTCATACTGCACATTCTGAGTCAAGTCTATGTTGAGGAGAATGAAGTCGTGCACGTGGCATCTAGAGAATGGGGCCTTCAGGCTCTGAGAAGTCAGCTTACTGCTCCATTTCTGTATGCCCAGGATTGCGTAGTGGATGATTTTCGGTGTTGCTTCAATATGCTGCAAGACACTCTTCAAGGACACATTCTTACTGGAAACTCCTGTTTCCATGGGCTGGCTATGAAATGTAGAGTTAGTTTACATAAGATACCACTATTACTGAAGAGAGGGTCACTCATGAAGAGCTAACCGCACTGTACAGTATTAATACCTGAAGGATACAATTAGTCTGGAATGGAGAAGGATGTCAAGCCCGGCTTTCATGCTGCCTGTCACTGCTAACCTAGGGAAGCTGCCTTCTGGGGGCCGGGCTGATCACTTAAAGGCAGAGAGTGAAATCCAGCCCATTTCAAAGTGAGTGATGAACAGGGAGTCACCAAAGAGAGGTAGCCAGAGATTAGAAGCACACAAGTATACTTCCCAGTTCTGGTAATTACGGAATAATAAAGGAATATTTGAAAACTTCACGGGCTTCAAATCCACAGGGGAAACAAGGGCACAAAACCATAATGCCTGAGCTGGAAGGGTCTAGAGACCATCTGGCACAGTGTTTCACTGGGGCTGTGAATATTCGGGGCCATTTACTGCATAGGACTTCTCCAGGCTTAGCATTTCATGGTCCCCATGGATTCCTGTCACCTCTGCCCCAGGAGGAGAACCACTGATTTGGGCCCAGCCATAATTTTTTATGTGATAGAATTGAGACAGAGGTGAAGTAACTTTCCCTTTTCATCCAGACAGTTAGGAAGCAGAGCTGGGGCTAAAAAGCAGGTCTCCTGATTCAGAAGCCAGTGGTCTTTCTAAATAAACCATAGTGTCTTTCAACAGACTTTTATAGCAAACCTAAGCTGTGATGCACAAATGGTCCAGGAATTTAATGGCAGGCTAAGTGTCTAAATTTAAAAATTCCTAAGCCACCACAAAATGTGCTAGTGAGAGTAGTCTCACAGATGATTGTTTTGCTCTGGAAAGCTGTACCTCTCTTATTTACTTCCCTGTGCAATGACAGCCAAGGAGAGTGTCTTCTCAATGACACTGTGTCACACTCCTAGAACTGCGTAGGAAGCACCACTACCTGCTCTGCTCCTGAACACTGTGAATGTTCCATAGGACACACGAGTCATCCATTACAACGATGAAAGGCCAGACACACTGGCGTTTAACTCCCAGCTCTTCCAGGCGGTTCCTCTCCAGCTCCAGGTTGTGATATGACAGCTCCTTAATAAGAAACCTGGCAGCACCTGAAAGGCAACACAACCAAGGCTTGTACATCCTTCGCCCAGGCTTGGCTGAGGCCCTGCACACGGCTCACATGCTCTCCGTAAGCATGCGTGTTCACGTGGTGACCATGCACATGGATGGGGGTCAACCAAATGGTCAGAGCAGTGGCCCTCAACCATCAGTGTAGATAAGAATCACCCAGGAAGTCTGTTTAAAATGCAGATTCCTAGAACCCACCACCAGAGGTTCACTCTAGTAAGTCTGATGAGGGGCCAGAAACCAGAGATGTCTTTGCAGGTGATTCATGAACTACACTTCAAGGAGTACTACAAGAATCCAGCTTCCCTGATACGACAAATGATACCACATAGAGGAGATCCTTACTACTGGTTTCTTAGAGCCATGATTAGATTCTCAGCAGCAGCCACTTGCATGTCCTGCACTAGGGAGCCACCAGGGCTGCAATAGTGGGTATGCCACTTACACTAATGTGTCCCCTGCTTTAGGTACCTTTAGGAAACTGGCAGCAGTGTCTTTGAAGAAGACTCTGGAAACTGGTATCCTTTCCCTAGGTCTGCTTTTTTGTAAGAGGCATGTGGTACAGTAAGTAAGAGACAAGACTGGAGCCAAGCTGCTTCAGTTTGAATTCTGATTCCACTGCTTTCTAGCTGTGTGACAGTGAACAAGTTAACTCCCCTGTGCCTAGGCTTCCCCACCTGTAAGAAGGCGATGATAATGTCTACTTCATAGGATTGCTGTTTGGTGCTCAGGACAGTGCCTAGCACTTGGTAAGTACTCAGTGAGTGTTAGCGATTATTAAGATGATGATCATCAGGAATTAGCCAGGTTTTATGAGTGGGCCACCCTAAAATGAAACACAATGTAGATGATAATGAAATAAAGAGGCTAAAAAAACCCATTAAGTCTATGAAGGAACCAGGAAAACAGTTTGAATAGATCAAGGGTAATACTAGGATTTAGGAAAATCTACCTTTCAATAGCACTGTGTGTAACAGTTTGCATTCTCAACATAAGGACCATATATGAAAAGCCCACAGCTAACATACTCAACACTCAAAGACTGAAAACTTTTCCTTTAAGATCAAGAATAGGACAAGGATGCCCACCTTTATCACTTCTATTTAACATAGTACTGGAAATCCTAGCCAGAGCAATTACACAAGAAAATGAAAGTCACCCAAGTTGGAAAGTAAAATTATCTCTTTGCAGACATGATCCTATATGTAGAAAACCCTAAAGATAACATGCATACTTAGAATAAATGAATTCAGCGAAGTTGCAAACACAAAAACAATACACACAAATCAGTTGTGTTTCTATATACTAACAACAATCTAAAAGGTAAATTAAGAAAAGTCCCATTTTCAATAGCATTCAAAGAAAATACAGGGCTTCCCTGGTGGCGCAGTGGTTGAGAGTCCACCTGCCGATGCAGGGGACACAGGTTTGTGCCCCGGTCCGTGAAGATCCCACATGCCGCGGAGCGGCTGGGCCCATGAGCCATGGCTGCTGAGCCTGCGCGTCCGGGGCCTATGCTCCACAACGGGAGAGGCCACAACAGTGAGAGGCCCACGTACCGCAAAAAAAAAAAAAGTACAGTACAATACTTGGGAATAAATGTTAAGCCAAGGAGGCAAAAGACTTGTACACTAAAAAATACAAAACACTGCTGAAATAAAGACAAATAAATGGGAAGACATCCCATGTTCATGGATTGCAAAATGTAATATTAAGACGTCAGTATCACACAAAGCAATCCACATATTTAATACAATCCCTGTCAAAATATCAGGGTTTTTTTTTTTTTTTTCCAGAAATAGAAAAATCCAACTTTAAATTCACATGGAATCTCAAGGGGCTCTGAATGGCCAAAACAATCTTGAGAAAAGAACAAAGTTGGAGGTCTCACACTTGACTGATTGCAAAACTACAGTAATTAAAACAGTGTAGTAGTGGCACATAGACCAATGGAATAAGAATATAGAGCCCAGAAACATACACTTGTATATATGGTCAAATGATTTTTGACAAGAATGCCAAGACCATTCAATGGATAAAGCATACTTTCTTCAACAAATAGTGTTGGGAAAACTGGATATCCACATGCAAAAGAATGAAGTTGGACCCTTATATAAAAAAATCAAAATGGATCAAAGAGCTAAAACTATAAAACTCTTAGAAGAAAACATGGGGGAAAGCTTGATGATGTTGGTTTTGGCAGTGATTTCTTGGATATGACACCAAAAGCATAAGCAACGAGAAAAAAGCTGGACTACATAAAAATTTAAAACTTCTGCACAAAGAATGCAATCAACAGTGAAAAGGCAACCTATGGAATGGGAGAAAATATTTACAAACCTTATCTGATAACAGGTTAATATCTAGAATATATACAGAACTCCTACAAGTCAACAACAATAAAAACTTTACTAAAAAATAGATTCTCCAAAGAAGATATACAAATAGCCAACAAGCAAATGAAAAGATGATCAACATCACTAATCATTAGGAAAATGCAAATCAAATCACAATGAGATACCATTTCACCCATTAGGATGCCTACAAACAACATCAAAAATTCCCAGAAAAAGCAAGTGTTGGCAGAGATGTGTTAAAACTGGAACCATTTTGCATTGTTGGTAGGAATGTAAAATGGTACAGACATTATGAAAAACAACATGCCAATTCCAAAAAAAAAAAAAAACCGGCATTACCACGTGATTAAGCAATACTACTTTTGGGTTTATACCCAAAAGAATTGAAAGAGGGTTTTGAAGAGATTTGTGTTCATGTTCATAGTAGCATTATTCACAACAATCAAAAGGTGAGGAGCAGACTAAGGGTCCCTCAGCGGGTGAATGGATAACAAAAATGGAGAGTTAGCCTTTAATGGTACTGAGTTTCAGCTTTGCAAGATGAAGAGAGTTCTGGAGATTGGTTGCATAACAATGTGAATATAGTGGACACTACTGAACCATACACTTAAAAATGGCTAAGATAAATTTTGTGGTGTTTTACCACAGTAAAAAAAAATGTGTTTATTTTATTTGCATGTATGTTGGTTTCTCTGCCCAGATTATTACAAAAATGGCAAAACTGGCACTAAACAAATTCAGTCAGATCTGGGACGAGGGAACTTTTTCTCCTAAAGGTCAGTTAGGCACAGAAAGGTATAGTTTGAGGGTTATATGCATATAGAAAAAGATTTTAGATAGTTTGGAGATATATTGTTTGGGGGAGGATAAAGGACCAGAAATATATGAAAGTCCTAAGTCATCTGATACTGTGATAAACATGGGAAATTGCATTCAAAACAAACCAGTTTGGGAAAATATTTTAATCCCATATTAAGGCTAAAGTTTAAGGACATGAAAAGGAATGGAATGGAGAACAAGAAAGGAAGAGACCTAAGAAGAAAGGGAGAGAGAGACCTGGAGAGAAGGCCTGTGTGGATCGAGGGCACTACTCGGGTCTCTTCTGTGTTCACTCCAGCTCTGGGCTGGATGTTCTTCCTCTAAAGCTCTTGATCCTCAGCCCTCTGAGACTCTGCACTGAGATACCCACAGAAGCCAATGGGAAGTGAGTTAGATGCAGGGAGTGACTAGACACTAGAGCTCTAGAACACTGGGTCCATGTGGAGGTTTCCTGCCTTCAGGAGGGAAATGAAGGAGCTCTAGACCGCTCTCTCCAGTTCCTCCCCAGCTCTGTCAATACACTCAACAACCAGGTGCCGCCTCTGAGAAATCAGCCCATTGCTCTTAAACTCCTTGGGGAAAAGCGGGAAAGACTTCTTCCAGGCACTTTTAAGATAACTGCCGTAGGCAGTGATGATGCTTCCATTCCCCAGCTGCACAGAGCCCCCAAGAACTTGCTGTGTGCCTTTAAGATTAGTGATGCCCCTCAGAGATCCCTCCAGACCGGACTGTGAACTACTAACTCCCCTCCTCAGACTCTCCTCCTCACTGTGATGTTCCTGCTGCCAGCCTGCAGCAAGGAACATCTGCGGCCTATACTGGGAAGAGTCCCAGTCCTTCCCAGGGTGCTCAACGTACCAGTGACTTCTTTGGTTACTAGTCCTCAAAAGTTAAAAACTCTGCAAAACTGCAGATCAAGAGAAATGAAAAGTCATTTAAAGAGGAATGAAAAGTCCTTTGGTCTGCAGGGCAAGACACTATCCAGGGGCAGGGGAACCTCTGAAAGTTCATGCCTGGGGAATGGAGCTTAGTTTATCTTTCCAGCCCTTCCCCCCATCTGGGGGCCCCCTTACCCACGCCTGCATTATTGAACATGCCAGGAAGCACCAGCATGATGTGGTTGGGCCAGTACTTGCGGTACAGCGGCATCTCATACTCCTTAACCACCAGTAGGTGCAGGTGACTGATGCCCTCCATGGCGTGAAAGAGGTTTAGGAGTCCGTGCTCGTGGCGACCACTGGAAGGAGTGAAAATAGGGCTCTTGACCGCATTCAAATTCTGCTGAAAGAGAAAAAGGGAAAGAAAGGACCAGAGACCAAAAAGAGAAATTAGAACCCTTAGATATCAGAAGCTTAGAGAACCTAATCTAATACCTGAGGCCTGTCAGTCCTTGTGTCCAGACGCTATCACCCACCTTGTCTGAAACCAGGGGCAGCCGCATGCTCTCCAGGTGTTTGCCCTGCTTGCTGAAGATGAAATGACTCTCTTTGGATTTGGGAATGATGAAATAGAGCTGCACCTCTTCTCCCAGCATAGAGGAAGAGAACGTGAAGGCGTGAAGGGTGGAGTCGGACATCTGCGTTTGCAGAGAAGAAAGGGAGGGAATGTAAGCTCACGGTTTGCAAACCTCCAGGCCACTCGTTAAGGCTGTTACTGAGAGGCAAACTAACCTGAACTTCTGCCTGCCACCAGACCTGCTGTGCGTGCAGTGTCGAGAGGGCTGGAAAGGCAGACGCCTCATCTTTTAGGGGCTGCCGCTGACCAGAGAGCCAAGCACCTCGCCCCTACACAGCCTCTCCGTGTGTGGAGAAACAGCTGTTACTGGAAACTATATGCATTTCTCTCCTTCTTAGAACCACTGCTGCTCAGTCCTACGGGGGTCCAGTATACCGAGGGGACGTCCTGCCACGAAACATTCCCAAAGGTGCCCAGTGAGGGGGGAAACGCTTCCGTGTGGGCCAGGTCAAAGGAATATCACTATTCTGAGTAAACTATAAAGACTGACATTATTTAAATGCCTCTGTGGCCCCATCCTTCCTGGCTACCGTGGAAGCTGAAGATACCTGAACAGTCATTTAGCCTAGAACTCTGGCTTCCAGGAGAGACCTCTGACTCATCCAAGCCAAATATAAACCTATTTTTTAAATTGCTGACAAGTTCACACACTCTCAGTAACCCATCCCGGTGAATGACTAAATAAAGGTCTTTACAATGCAGACAATACTTGGCTTAATGAAAAGAGATCATCACTTATTCAGCAAGAGTTCACCAAGGGTTTTAACCTAAATATTACATTCATAGAGAAATAACATTGTAATTCTTCCCTTAAATTCTCCTTCATTCTGCTTCACAAGTATTGGAATTGACTACTTAGTGAGTACTGTAATCACACAAATTATTTGAATAGAGGGTTTTTAATAAATGTTCTAAAAACCGATGATTTATAGATCAGGGGACTTGAATCCTCTATATTCTATAAAGCATTATTTGAGCTGATTTCAAACTATCCCACCAAAAGTTTTCAATAACACAAGAAAACAAATGGGGTATGAAAGGTAACTTGTACCAGAAGAGCAGAATGATCAGTATATCCCTCCTAGTACCCTGTGGGGAAAGAGTGAAGACCTGGTCCTCAAGAGCAGAAGCAAGTCTGGAGGGCATCCACTCAGCACATCCTATAGGGAGGAAGAGTTGTTCTAGGTGTTCAGAGCCAAATAATATAGAAGTCAAGAAGGTAAAGTAGGGGAAAGCTTATCCCCCAGACAGGCGCTGGATATGACCATCATTGGTTGCCTTTCCCATCTTTTGTGCTTAAAGACGCTCTGGCCAATAAGAAGCCAAGGGCTTCCCTAGTGGCGCAGTGGTTGAGAGTCCGCCTGCCAATGCAGGGGACATGGGTTCGTGCCCCGGTCCGGGAAGATCCCACATGCCACGGAGCGGCTGGGCCCGTGAGCCATGGCTGCTGAGCCTGTGTGTCCGGAGCCTGTGCTCCGCAACAGGAGAGGCCGCAACAGTGAGAGGCCCGTGTACCGCAAAAAAAAAAAAAAAAAAAAAAAAAGAAGCTAAATGCTATGGGGTATTTGCTCACCTACTGTGTTCCTACCTCTCAGTTCTCTCCAAATAAAAAAGCAAACACTGACTCCTCTGTATGCCTATGGTCAAAACCATCACTCGCTGGTATAAGAGTGAGACTAGGTCTCTGCAAATCAACAGACTTGTTCACAGCTCAAAGGGTGCACCCTACAAATTTGTAGATAATAGCACCATTTTCAACAACAACCCAAAGGAGGGAAAAGACCCTTTTGCCAAACATACTGTAATATCTAGCTTTTTCAGGGTCACAGATAGACACCTCAGCTACTTTCTAATCTAAACATGACACATGTAACCATTTTGATGAAGTGACTTAAGACACAAACTCAGTTTCTTTCACCCACCCTCCCCCACCCATAATCCTTTATTAATAAACCCCAAATCATCTTAATCAATTGCTTCAAGCATTTTGCTCACAAATGAGTGGCTCCATCTCATATACAAGCCATCCTCTGTCTAGGGCTTGAAACTGGGACTTTTCCTCTCTTACATACAAGTTCCACATTGGGTAACAGGCAAGGGCAAAGGGGCTGCACCTGGGAGGCAGAGGTGAAGTCCATGTACTGGTGGCACTGCTCGCAGTGGTGGAAGGTGTTGTAGGCCGCGTACTTGGTCAGCATCATGGACACGGCTTCTCGTCTCCGGGGCTCCTCAACTTTGGATTCCTTTATTGCTTCTGTGTATAAAGGGGCAAAAGACCGTCCCGTGATGTGCCTGAAGCCCCTATGCTTGGGAAGAAAGTCCCCCACTCCCCAGAAGGGCTTTTCCCAGGATTCTGTAACTTATGCCCTGAGAGGCAGCTATGAAAATGAAAAGGTGACATGTATGTGTGTAAAACGAGAGAAAAGCAGAGGAGAATGAATGAAGCCACTCTCCAAGATTAAACTGCCCCAGGCCTCTTGCCTTCATTTAGGTGAACACTTGACCTTTAGCCTCCACTTGCACTGACCTTGTTTGACCCCTGCCAGCTTTTCAGTGTATACCAGGCTCATCAAACTGTACTTGGGGTCATGCACACTGACGTCAAAGGGCATTTTACTGAAGCTCTCGATGTCAGGCCAGGGCTCTCCCTCTGACTGGCTCACTTCACTTCTTTCGCTGTGATCTAGGCCAAGAAGAAAGAAAGTGCACAGAGCAGGCAGACCAGACCGACTGGCCTCCCTCCCTCCCTCTCTCTCAAGTGTCAGGGATGGAAGGTTGTATGTATGTATGTTGTCCGCCCAGATGGGTGGACAAAGGCCTTTCTGAAAAATGAGCTCCCATGTCCAGGGTAGAGGGAAGCAGACTGTCCCTTCATACCCCCGCCGGAGGAGACGCTTGTCCTCACTGGTCCCCATCATTAGCCTCTGCACATCCAGTCCACACACTTCCACAACTAGGAGATCAACTGGTCTCCCACCCCAGCCCCCCCCCCAAATTGCCTTAAAATCTTATTTAATTTTGGATGATCCGAATTCTGTCTTAGAGTTTTAGTTGTGGGGTTTTAAGACGTTGATACTGAAGAGATTTCAGGGACACACCAAGCAAGATTCAGTGTCTGCTGCTTATTACGAATCACCCAGAGCCTGTAAAATCCCTGTGCTCAGGCCACACTACCCAGAACCTCCTTCATCACTCAGGCACCTATCGTAGTGTTTAAAGCCCCTTAAGTGGTTCCAACATGCAGTCCAGGTTGACAGCCTGGGGCCCTGGGTTTGAGTCCAGGCCCCACCACTTGTGACTTCACACCTGCAGGCACCTTCACCTCTCAGGGTCCCCTGATTGTTGTAAAGATTCCAGATGGCATATTGAAAGTGCTAAGACAGCGGCAGGCACAAAGTGGGTGTCCAATAAATATTTGTTATTAATACTAAAAACTATAAGATCAAGCTGAAGACAACGTTCAAAGGAAGAAACAAAGAAAAAAATTCCAACAAAAAAGGTCTAAAGACTAGAATTACAGCTATTAGCTTTTAAACACAATACTGCTTATTTTTATATCCCTGAGCATTTTATTTAAAAGTTATTTTTTTAGGGGCTTCCCTGATGGCACAGTGATTAAGAATCTGCTTACCAATGCAGGGGACACGGGTTTGAGCCCTGGTCCGGGAAGATCCCACATGCCGTGGAGCAACTAAGCCTGGGTGCCACAACTACTGAGCTCGAGTGCCACAACTACTGAAGCCCGTGCACCTAGAGCCTGTGTTCCACAAGAGAAGCCACCGCAGTGAGAAGCCCACGTACCGCAACAAAGACCCAATGCAGCCAAAAATAAAAATAAACTTATTAAAAAGTTATTTTTTTAAGTTTTATTTTAAAAGTATGCATTTTATTTAAAAGTTAAAGCTTATTCTAGTTTTTAAAAAAGGCGTCCTTGTGCCTCTCCAGAGCACCACTACATTCACCTGCACTAAAATAAGGGTAAAGGAATAAAGCCAAACTAACAGTGCTTCTCGTTACAAAGGCCAGGTTTGACTCTCACAGCTATAGGCCCTGTAGCAGGATTTGAGGCGAAAAGTAAAGGCATCACTCTCCTGCAGCACCAAGGAGCCTGGGGGAAAGTCAGCGGATGACGGCCCCTCATTCCTGTCTGCTTGGCTCTGCCCTTGCACCTGGGGCCCAGTCCGCTCCATGCAGCTCAGGGTGTTTCAATCCCCTCTGTGGTGGGCCTGGGGGCCTGGTACAGCTCAGCTGGGGACACAAACAAGATGTGGATAGGAAGATGGAATTGTGTCTGTGTCTGGAATCATGGATGTGAACTGGTGAAGATGGAAATAGAGCCAAAAGCCATAGTAAAATGATTAAATATGGCTGATTTTACCTAGTCTTGTTCTGAACTAAACTAGTCCCTTGGGCTGATCACAGAACAGATCCAACTATTCAGGAAAAGCAAGTGAGGGGAGGTCTCCAAGGGCTAATCTGATGGAAGATGACAAGGCCTTTCCCTTTTCTGGACTCATCTCTGAGGGGCTGGGGAAGCACTACCACTTCTCTCTCCTGCCCCTGCCCCTACCCCTCCCTGTTTCTTCCAGCACACGGTCATTCTTTTCTGAGATGTGAAGCTGTAGTTTGAAGCCACACTCCCCCTGGCTGCAGAGTTAATGCTGGCTGACCCCTGCTCATGCCCCCTTTCTGGCCTTGCTGGACAGGCTGCAGAGCGGAACTGCCTCCTTCACAGGTGACAGCCGGGGTGGAAGGGCCAAGAAGCCGGGCAGGAGGCACAGGCTAGTCTGTCAAGCACCAGCCCCTGCATCTTACTGCCAGTGGCAAGGGGTTGTTTACAGCACCAGGGTTCTGTTCTGCTCCTGGAAGTTTTCCTTTCGTCATAGCAACCCACACACCTTCCCTCGGAGCCAGCAGGCAAAACATAACGTCTACTCTGACGAACCAACAAAGGCCTGGTTATGCAGAGTATAAAACATGCCCTGGACCCTTAAGCAGTAGACCACCGCACTAGAATTTTAAACCTGGACAGTTTGACCATCTGAGCAGTGAACCCACCTGACAGGACTTTATGAGATGCCTCTTTGCCCAGCGTTGCACAGGACACAGAGGGGATCGGGGGTTGAAAGAGGGGAAGACCCACCCCAACCTCAGGGAGCTCAACGCGGCCACAGCTTGCTTACAACTCTTTGCTGGCTCACGACCTTTAACCTCTCGAGAACCCTGCCCATAAGCGCATGTATACCTCCAGGAGAACGCGGGAAGGCTCCAGCTGTGGTGTTAATACCCATGCTGCCGGCTCGGAACTCACCGGTGTTGATCTCTGCCTCGTCGTACACGTCTACCTCCAGGAGCCTGATAAGCATGCGGAAGAGGATCCTCAGGAACTGCAAGTAGGAGCCAGTCTTCCCCACCTGGTGAAGAGAGGTTTAGGGAGGAGAGGGGCGGAAAAAAGAGATTTCACACGTGAGCTCTTCCGCGTCTCCCTGCAGGAGTGGGGGGCCTCCGTGCCCCGACCACCGAACCCCAACGCGAGACCCCTCTCCCCCCTCTCTGGCCCTCCCTCCGGAGCCCCCAAGCCCCCTCCGCCCCCCAGCACCCTTCCCTACCTGCGGGGGCCCGGTCAGCAGCAGGCGGCGGGGATGGCAGGGCCGCGCGCCCGAGGCGGGGTCGGCCTGGTTGCCGTGGTCGGCGTGGTGCGGCCGCGCCGCGGTCCAGCGGCGGTAGTATAGGGACTGCTCCTCGGCGCTCGCGTGCCCGGGCAGCAGCGGCCGCAGGGGGCTGGCCCAGGCCACGTCGGGGTGCGGCAGCAGGGCCGCGGACGCCGGCAGCTTGCCGCCCCGCCGCGAGCCCAGGAGGCTGTAGGCCGCCTTGGACAGGATCACGACCGGGGGCAGCGCGGCGTGCGCGCCCCGGAAGCCCGGCCCCGGCTGTCCCGGCCACCGCGGCGCCCCGGGCCCCGACGAGAACGACGACGGCTTGGAGGTGGTGCTGCTGCTCGCCATCTGGGGGCCCAGGGAGTCACACTCCTGCTTCAGGGTCTCTCCGGCTCCTGCCAGGCCCGCCGAGACCCCTTCGTCCAGCCCCACGCTGTTGGCCGGGCTCCGGAAGCTGGGGGTCAGGGGCTGCTTCTGGGACTTGTCGGCAGTGCTGGACGAGCTCACCCCGTTCTCCATGATGGAGCCTGAAAGAGGACGGACAACAGCCCGCCGCGCGCCCGCTCTGTCACCGCCGCCTCTGCCAGGGGGACCGGCCTGGACGCCGGGCGGGGGGGGGGACCCGGCGGTGCGCGGACTACAGAGCGTCCTGCCCCCCCTCCCATCCCCTGATCCTGCGTGGGGTCGGCCAGTGGAGACGCCATAGGAAATCGGTACTCCCCCCCCCACGCCCCAGCTTCCTCCGGGGCCCATGTCTGCCCACCCCCCCCACACCCTCCCCGGCGTCTTCAGTCCGCGTGGTGGTCTGGGCGCCCGCCCTGGGGTCGACCACGCCATCTCCTGCTCCTTGGCTGCATCCTGCCGGCATATTAAACTCTCCTCAGGTTACCTCGTTTGGATAAGCCTTCTGATTCATTCCAGGACCCTGACCGACACAGGCTGACATCCAAGTCCTGCCCCAGTGCCACTCGCCTCCTTCTGGGGGTCCCAGGGCCCCACGCTTCTGGCTCTGGATACCTCCCCAGCGTGCAGCCCCTTCCATGGACGCCCAGACCAGCGTGGGAAGTAGCTCCGTGGGAAGGGAGAGCTTTATCTCCTCCCAGCGAGATGCTGCTCTTGCCCAGAAATCCCTGCACCTGTGGCCAATTCACTTCAAACATGTTTTCCCCTCTAGTCCATCAGCCCCTCTTTGGCTTGAGGACAAACCAGAAGCTCATTACACTCAAGATTGCAGGCTCTCTCTGGCTCAGACCGGTGCTTCCCAGGCCTGGGGGTCATATCCCGACCTTGGGAGATCCTAGATGAATAGCCAGTAACCAGAGGCTCCTAACACCGTCAATCCACTGCTTATCTGACTTTTGTGTGAGGGCTTTCCTCTCCCTTCATCGGCCCTGGAGTCCACGGGCCTGCACACCTTGGGCAGTGAGCCCCCCTGAGGACCCTCAGAGTCACCCCAAGGCCAGTGGTGTGTGTGTGTGTGTGTGTGTGTGTGTGTGTGCAGCACGTGCATCCTGAAAGCGGGGAAAACTCTAAAAACAGAAGGCAAATCATTACCTTTGTGTGATTTAATCAGAACAAGGCCAGAATAGTGAGGCTTGTGGGGCTGATTAAAGAGCCACAGGAAGGAATTCCAGCGCTCATCACCATCCCCACCCCTACCTTCCTTGCCTCTCGGTCACTGATGCTGGTATCCAAAAGCTTCTAGATGTGATAGTACCCCTCCCCTCTATTACCCTTTACACTCCTCCCAACCTCTCCCCTTTATTCTGACCTGGTCGCAGAGGCAGAACTGGGGAGCCTGTAGTGACGGGGTGGGGGAGGTACGGCCCTGACCCCTGACTGAGGGGAGCAGCTGGGCAGACCCCAAAGGACAGTCCCCATGCTCTTCCAGGCTGAGGGGCACCACAGAAAGTCAGAAAACCCCACAGATACCTGCCTTTCCGTTCTCCTAGGGAGCCCATCCGACAGCAGCTGACAGTGAATAGAAAGACTGGTGCTGCTTTTGGCCATGAAATTGTGTGTGTGTTTGCGTGTGTGTGTCATGGAGATGAGAGAAGGGAAGCACAGGGGAGAAGGAACACAAATGGTGGTTCCCTCTGCTGTGGAGTTTTCATTTTTTACCTCTTCTCTATACTTCATTACATTCTCCAAGTTTTCTATATAAAGCTTTATTATAACTTTCACAGTCAGAAAAAAAATGGAAATAGTGCTGTATTTGCTTAATACTGTTTATCAGAAGAAAACTGATGCCAAGCACTGCCATCAACCCCACAGTAACACAGTCAGAGAGTGGCTGGCAGGCTGCAGACTGGATTGTCCCAGCCAACCCATGGTCCCAGAGTAGCCTTCAGCATACGAACACTTGCCATTAAGTACTTAGAAAAGTCACTCATTCATTCATTCATTCAAACAAATACTTTGTGCCAGATACTAGGCCAATTAGCAAAAACTTACAGCTTCAGGATCTGGAAGGAAAAGAAGGCCTTTGTGCAAATATCAGATACGTAATATCTACGAGATGATTAGGGTGAGAGAGACTAGGGGAAATGGTGGCAGCCGGGGTTGATGAAATTTAGTTTCTGTATTATCTAGCTTAGTAGCAAGCTCTTCATTAAATGCTTCCCTAGGAACGTATCTTGTGGCTGTTCAAGAGTCATGTCTTCCAAGTATCTCCTGGAGAACCAAGGTCGGGACAGGATGCCTGAGTCACCCAAGGCTCTGAAAGCCTTGATGGGAGTCAGCAGATGCCTCTGCCTTCCATACTCCTACCCCCCTCCTCACTACTGCCTCTGATCCCTTGAAAGAGAAAGTACTGACCTGAGGTTCCAGTGACAGCACTGCTGTTGCTCTGGGGCCTCTCCAGGTCCATGAGCAGCTCCTCGGCACCGTTCTCGCCGACGGCGGCTCTCTCTTGCTCCTTGCCACTAAGGTCCAGGGCAGCAGTGGGCCCCCGGATGACCTCTTTTGAGACGTAGCAGCACGCCAGACCCACCTCCTGCTCCAAGGCCGTGCGAGTTAAATAGCTTGAATCAATTAACCGGAGGTCACAGTACTTCAAAGACCTGCACGAAAGTAAGGATATCTTTGGCGAGTCTGTCTTTGGTGAGGCATGCCATGTTTACGTGTGTCTGGGTGTCTGGGTGCGGCGCAGCAGTCAAAATCGTGAGCTTCGGTGCCAGGTAATGCCTGATGTGAACCTCAGCTCTACCACCTCCTAGCTTAGGCCCTCGGGCTAGTCACTTCATTTTCTCCACATATAAAATAGAGTAACAGTGTCCAGCTGACCCAGTTACTGAAAGGAATGAATGGCATGACAAGGGTAAGGCATTTAACACAATGCCTGACACACGGTAAGCGTTCAGTGAGTGCTATGATTATTGGTGCTGTTGCCTTCCAACCTACAGGCCCTGGATCCTTGAGGGAACAGCAGACTAACAGAGACACTTCATCCCCAGAACTCCTCATTGGCGGCAGTGCTTTTCCTCGCTGCCCCTCTGGCTGCCGTGCTTCGATGCATAAACACTCCTCATCTGTGGCTATCTCCCATTCCCCAGATTGCTGGGCTAACTCTGGAAAGTCAAAAGAGAGACTCAAGGAAGGCTAAATTTCTCATATCCCCGAATAAAACAATTCTTTTCTCACTTGCCAAGTGAATGAAATGGGGGACCATCAGCCAAGTTTTAACCACCAGCTCAGGTGGGCAACTAATGGAAAATAAAAACTAATGATTCACATTGTACCTGGGAAAGGTTTCTCCAAGGGGATCTTTGCCAGTTAATATCACAATACAAGGCAGACCTTCTAGATCTTCGTACGTCCGAGGGGTCCACTCTTCTGCTTCATTTCCTCTCCAAGTCTGTAGAAAGGGACCCACACAATAAAATTAAAACCCTTCATTTAAGTTCCCACCTTCTTAAAGGTTTCTACAGCCAGGCTTTATACACATCTGTGGTTCCAAATGACTTCCAATAAGTGTGTTTGTGTTTGTACATATATTTTAATTACTACTAAAAGACATGCACAAAGCACTCTAGAATGTAGCCTTTCGTTTTATCGCAGTAGGATAAAACAGGAGATCTTGGTTTATATCATACATTAGCCACACAGGTCAAAGAAACATACAATATGAAATATTCCACCGATGGTGCAAACCTTACAGAAATCCTAGTTAAACTATTTGACTCAAGGCTCTTAAGTACACTTCCTTCATATAATGGACAGACTCTTCGGACTGATTGACTGAAAAAGACCATTTCAGTTGTAAATGACTAATAAAAGAATCTCAACAAAACTCCTCACACGTAATCAACTTCTCATATATATTAACCCATATACACACACGAATATCTTTAATAAATGGAACATCAATCTGAAAACATGAATATATCAAGAGGAAGAAAATCCCAACTTGAAAGATGTTCAAAAGTGAAAAGATCTTATAGACTTTTCTGTCTGTTTTAGAGCAGAGAGAAAATAAACCATCTCTTAAGTAGATAAGGTGGCTTCTACTACTTTTTATGAAGTGTGTAGATCTAACTGTGCTTTATATCGGCTTTCTAGGAGGAGTTATAAGAAATGAACTGGCATTTCAGATAATGCTTTTGGGAACAAGGACTAAGAAGTGAGGTATTAAGTAATGCATACAATTTTATTTTAAAATAGACTGGTACTTCCTTTGCTAAAATCAGAATGGGATAAAAAGAAATATATCAGGCAAGATATGATATGATATAACAGAGTTTGTTTACTGATTTGTTGATGTCTAGGAAACCCAGTCTTTGGAATTAAATATACCCACAATTACTGCAAGTAAAATGCGTATAACTTGTAAAATTGGAAGAACCAACCTGAATCTTTTTGCCCAATCTGTTATCATATGTTTGCATGCCAAAGAGAACTCAGTGGATCTACGTAACTGTTTACAAGTTTGAGAGACTTCCTATGTCTTAGAAAATTAATCTGTCAAAATATTTTTTAAGATATTACAAGAAAGTTTCTCCCCCCCCAATTCAGTTTTCCATATATTTTCATGTCAAAGGGAACCAGAACATTACCTAATTCAAAGCAAATAGGAATTGTTTTACTCATAAGCCTTCACATTGGATTTATGATATCCCTGACACCAAGGTCTCCTCGAATATATTTCATCGTTCTATCAAGAATGAGGTTGGGTTATAATGATGGGATAACATATTATGTTTTATAAGGAGATTTATTTTCAAAAGATGATTAAACAAATTCCACTTTTACTCTTGACCAAGCAGAGCTAGCTAAACCCCCTATAAAATGCTTTTCTGTCACATTGTTACTTCTGATGATCGATGGCTGCCATTCTTCTATGGATCTGTCATGCCCTCAGGATGATTTTCCTGCAGAGGCAGTTAAGACAACGCAAAAGACTAGGCGAGCATTGACTTCAGGGATAATATGGGGCTCAAGGCCAAGGAAACCTAATGAAAGCTTCACAGGCCTTCTGGATGAACTGATTTATTTAGATATAAACCTTGTATCCTTCCAAAGTACTTGTTATCACTTATAAGTTAACCATAATTTCTAAAGGATAATTAGAGGTAAGCACAAAAAGAAGACCATCTAATGGAAAAAGAGGCATTGGATTTTGCCCAGCGTTAGAGATGAAAGGCACACTGGTGCTATCTCGTCAGTGGTAAAGTTGGTAATTTAGAAATAAACAGGTGAAAAAGAAAAAGAGTGAATGAGAGTCAAGGAACGCTACAATAGTTAATTAATTTAACAAATTTTTACGTGTGCCTCTTTTGTGCCTGAAACTTCATTGGTTGCTATTCATATTGAGAGGAAAAGTCCTCATAGAAATTTCAGGCTATGGGGGTAGAAATACAAGCCAATAAACAAACAAAATTTTTAAAAAAGAAATAAACAGGTGAAACAGAGACCACCTGGCAAGTGGTCGTCTTTCTTAGGATGTGAACATTCCCAAGGGATTTCAAATTTTCACTTCCACACAAATAGAGAATATAAAAAGGATGGATTGATGTGATCGAGAGGTTTTGAGCATATGGAAATCTCTTTTGTGTGGCTGGTGCCTGGCAGCGACTCATGAGAATTGAGATATAACTGCTTTGAGAAGTAATTACTCGAGACCCCCTTCGTGTATGGCGCACACTCCCAGCAGCCCTTTGGAAGCCCTGCAGGTGATTCTGATGTGCTAGCAGCCAGGCTAGGAAGCTCAGGTCTTGACTGCAGTTTTCAAACAATGGCCCAGAGGGGCATATTATTTAGGACTGCTGAGTTATACTGACTTAGTGACTGGCATTCCTGAAGGGTCCCAACAAATGACCTAAGACTCTGTAAGTAGCTGCACTTGGTCAGGGTCAATGGAGACCCAGAGAAGTCCCTGCAGCCTCACATCCTTTTAGACCATCTCCCTGCAGTAGGTGTGTGAGACTTCACAGAGCAGTGCTGATAATCTGCTTTTCCAGATTCCTCATCATTATTCAGATTGTCCCACAACCTATGCCTCTATGAATTATGCTGTAAGAAGAATTTCAGGACTCTCATTTGTTAGTTATCACAGGAATTCTGCTGTAATGTGGTCTATGACTCTAACATTGTGAGCATTATATCTATATATTCATATGTGAAATGTAAATGTTACAACTTCCACTAAATAGAGGAGCTTCTATTTTTAGACAGATTTATTTGTTCCAGCTACCTATCAAGCTAATGCAAGACATTTTGTTTGCATTTTGGATTGTTCAAGATAGGTAATAGAATACAATACAAAGGCTTACATTTGCAAAATGCTTTATGAACACTAAATAATAATCCTCGAATTAGAGCTCTTAGAGATCATGCAGTCCAACACTCTCATTTTGCAGCCCAAGGTGGGAATGCAAATCCCCTAAGACTACGTGCTTTCTTTTCATACAATTTGTGTCAAACTGGTTTTTCTTCACCCAGTTTAGCTCAGTGTTTAGTGTGCAAGGTGCAGAAACCATGTCGGTCTACCCCAGACACATAGTACCTAGCTTAGTACCATATCTATGTGTACGCAGGATTTTATGAAATGCTGTCAAATGTCTGGGACACATTGGGTTATAAAAGTCCCCAGAAAAGTCTGAGCAGGGCATGAGGTAGAGATTTAGGTTAATTGATTAAGAAATTCTCCCCCGCCCGCCATGCCTGACAGGAGGGGTTCAGGAAAAGCAGTGCGTCCCTGGCCGTGCAGGGGGCGGGGCGGGGGTGGAGGATGGGCGGCGCTTAGCCAAGCACAAATCTCTCTGCAGGAGGCTCGGCTGAATCTCAGCCCAGCCCACGCCTTGAGGCCAAAGCAAATACAAAGAAACAGCAAACTGTTGGGGAATCCACATGCATGAGGGTGGGGAGTAGTTCTCTATGAGCACTGAAGATGAAACAGGATACTTTACCCACTCTGAGCAGACAGATAGGCTACACGGACAGAAAAGATTCAGTGAACGGATGATACTTAAAGGCGTGCCCCACGGAGGTCCGAGAGAACAACTTACCTTTTTTTCTGAGAAAACAGATGGCCGTGGGCTAGATGCATCTCGAACAAGGTCAATAAACATGGGGTGAAATTGGGTCATCGCATTTTTGCACCTGCAGTTGGAGAGCATGGAAGACCAACTGCATGCATGTGCTAAAAGGGGGGCCGGACAGAATCTTATTAAACTAGGAAAGTGGACACGTCCCTTAGTTTAGCCTTAACATGGTCACGAAGATCACACCGACATATGTGCAAAACTCTATCAAACTCAGGCCTCTGAGCCACCTACACGGGAGTCCTAGAAAACAGAACAAACGTCTGTCCATTGCTAACCTTTAATCGCGCCACAAAGTGGGCTGCGACACTGAGTTCAGAGGCGGGGTTCCCGAGGATGATCTCGAAGCGGTACTGCAGCCCCAGCTTGTCGCGCACCTCCTGCAGCCGCTCCTTGGCCAGCATCGCCAGCTGCACGGAGGGCACCCTGAGAATGAGCATGTGTCCCCTCCCACTTTTGTTTTTTCCTGGGCAGCTGAGGAGGTCCTCCACGATGCTGAGTGTTTCCGGCGTGCTGTGGTCTCGGAGGGACGCCATGGTGGTGAGAGCCATCAGAGCCTCCGAGTACTGCTGGATGAGGAGGTAGCAGCGGACGACCATGCTGTGCAGCCTGGGGTACCTTCAACAGAACACAGGGAGCTAGCATCTGGGTGTGGGGCCCACTGGGACAGCGAGGTCTGTGCTGTAGGAATGCAGACCAAGCATGGTGGAAAGGGGTTCGTGACAGGAGTGGGGCTTGAGCTCTAGAATGACCTTGAAGCCCCCATCACTAGAAGGAAAAGGCGAGCTCACAGATACTGCTGGGATAGGTACAGCAAGTTCACGAGGTTTAGGGACAGTCTAGTGACCTGAGCTTCTCCCAGTGCGGTCTCTGGACCAGCAGCATCACCCAACAGCAGCACCACCTGGGAGCTTGTTAGAACCGCCAAATCCCCCCACCACACATGTACTGAATCAGAACCAGGCTGGACAAGGTCCCCAGGTGATTTGTATTACATTGCATTTTTTTTGTGGGGGGGTATAGTTTTGTGTTAGTTTCCACTGTGTGGCGAAGTAGAGTTCCCTGTGCTATACAACAGGTTCTTATTAGTTATCTATTTTATACAATCACATTGCACTTTGAGAAGCACTGGTCTGTTCATATTTTCAACAGAGCCATAATGGATCATCCCTAGATCCTAACCTCTTGCTGGTGGCTTGGGGTTAGGATGCTTGTTAGCTTATTTCTCTTATACTTAAGATTACAGTTAAGGAAACTGAGACACTAATGTAATGTCTGTGGAGTATCAGGAGTAAAAAGAGTAATTATTATTGCTAATTTGAGGTCAGCTCCTTTGTAGCAATAACAATATCTTCCCATAAAGATGGAGAAAACTTGGAGCTGGCTGGAGAAATAGCACCCCCTAGTGGTGTGGCCTCCTATCCACCTGAGCCCCTGCTCGGTGGATGGTGCCCAGCAAATAGTAGGGGGTGTCCTTGACTCACCTCAACATTCCCCTCCCTCCACCCTTCACTGGACTGCCAAATTGGCAGTTTTTACGATTACAGAGCAGGCAGAAAATAAACCTCTCATTAATGTGCTATTCCTCAGAAAGCCAAGCCTGCTGACAGAATGAATACAAATGGGCAAAGAGGACCCACTTGCAGGCATGAAGAGGTGCTTGCAGATATCAAGAAAGTAGGCATGGGCAAAGCAAGGCCCTGGACCCGAGCTTGCCCAAGCCTCTCGTGGAGCCTGCAAAACAATGGCGGGTCTGAACTTCCCTTCTGGATGCCAGCTGGTAGCACATGCAGCCGCCTAGCAGCTGGGTAGGCCAGTGGGGGATTTCACCTTTGCTCCACTTTATAATTCTATTTAAAGTGAAACAGCCATCACCAGCCTTATACAGAAAAACCCAGGGGCAAATAGCAGTTAGGGTCATCAAATGACTAGTGTGGTTCTGAAGTACTTAGAGCTGGAAAGGACCACAGATTCCCTGGGTTCTGACCACTCCACCTTCTCATAGAAGGAGGCTGAGTTAAGGATTGGGAGAAATTCAGCTCCTTTCCCGAGATCATCCAACTGGTCAGAGACACAGTGTGGATTTTATTCAGGTCTCTGACAATGTCTTCTTACGTGGTAAGAATTTAGTAGATTGGGGAAAAGTAAAGAAATCCTTCAGTTCAATCAGTCCTGGGCCAATCCCTTCAAGTGTTCAATAAATCATAGCTATTATTAGCCTGGGGTGACTTGGCTAGAGGAAGTGGGCACAGATGATCCAAGTTTAAGGCTTAATGCTTTTTGCTGGGCCATGTAGGAAAGCCAGAGTTAGATCAAAGAGTAACTTTGACATACAGGCATTTAAATTTCACACTGAAAGAGCTATAAATTTAGAAGTGAATAGTTTCCCTAGTTTGTTTTGTTTGTATTAAACTGTAACTGTAGTTTTTTGGTTTTTTGGTTTTGGTTTTTTG
The DNA here is from genome assembly GCF_059928025.1 of Delphinapterus leucas. Lineage (NCBI taxonomy): Eukaryota > Metazoa > Chordata > Mammalia > Artiodactyla > Monodontidae > Delphinapterus > Delphinapterus leucas. Next base: position 38,230,144 of record NC_143142.1, on the reverse strand, counting down.
CGGTACGCCGGCCTCTCACTGTTGTGACCTCTCCCGTTGCGGATCACAGGCTCCGGATGCGCAGGCTCAGCGGCCATGGCTCACGGGCCCAGCCGCTCCGCAGCATGTGGGATCTTCCCGGACCGGGGCACGAACCCATGTCCCCTGCATTGGCAGGCGGACTCTCAACCACTGCGCCACCAGGGAAGCCCGTAACTATAGTTTTGTAAGTATTACAAAAGTTGTATAGGAGTTGATGGGATCATCCATTAAAATACGACTTATAAAACTTCGAGTGATGTTACTGGAAGAAAAGATAGGTTCCAAGAGGGCAGACGGAACAGAAGGGTGGGAAACAAAGGGGAGACTCATGGGATGATTCTGGAAATCTAAGATCACATGTGCTGTAAAAGGATTAACATCTCAGTGTCAGTTAAGTCTTCTCAAATCCAACAGCTGCAAAAATATAAAATCCTACTCAAGCCTGCTCCTTTTCCTGACACTGCATTATAACTTGCTGGGTAGGATGTATCCCCCATCCTCATCTTTATTTCTCTTTCTTTTTTCTTAGCAAAGTTATAGGGCAGCTTGTTAAATAGATGGTTTGTGATCAATTAGAGCCAGTTTTAAGAACTAGAGCTACTAAAAATTAGAATGTGCCTCATCAAATAGTGCCCAACTGCCCCCATCACTGGATGATCAAACAGAATACTGTAGTGGAGGGCAGGGAGGGACCTCTAGTAGGCTAAATTCTTTTTTTTTTTTTTTTTTGGCCACACCTCACAGCTTGCAGGATCTTAGTTCCCTGACCAGGGATTGAACCCAGGCCACAGCAGTGAATGCTCCAAATCCTAACCACTGGACTGTCAGGGAATTCCCTATTACGTTAAATTCTAATGCCTCTGCCTAATTTTTGAGTCTATGATTCAAGATCAGGGAAGAAAAAAACCCAGAAAAACCCTTTGCTCTTCCAGAGTCTGACCTGGAACTGGGGAAGAAAAAGGAGACAGAGAGTCATGAATCTTAACCCCAAGGTCAGGGATGGAGGAGGGCCACTTAGAACTGAACTCACTTAAACGATGTTTGTTCTTTAATTTTCTTCAGTCTACACTCCAAATCTCTCAGCGTAAAGTTTTGTTTTTACTGAGGGTACTTGCCTGTGGTGGACAGAGGAGAAAAGAGAGGAAAATGTAAAAGTGTGGGGAAGGCCAGACCTCAGAGGAATGGTCTTTAATAAGCAAATCCCTCTGTGCCCAAGTCATCTCTGGGTGCAGCAATGAAGCCTGCCTGGGAGACAATTCAGAACACAGAAAGTGCTTCTACCTCCCACTCTGAGTCACTGGTTTCCTTTGTTGGTCTTGGATGATCATAGAAAACCCATCTGAGTGAAAGGTCATCTTAGGAAAGGCTATTTTTATTCTGCCTTCACATGTCATTTGCACAGCCTGGGCTCCACCAAAATTCCCTGTGACACTGACACAAAAGACGTTTGGCTATTTCAGACATGCAAGTACAGCTAAAGAAAAGGTTGAAAGTCCTTATTTACCTCTCCAAGAGTGTGTTCACCATCTTTTCAAAAGTCTCATCACATCTCAGAAGTGGGCTCGTGATTCCCCACTGAAGAGATTTACTGTACTCGTTCATGCCGAAGTACAGCTTCTCCTTGCAGCTCATGTCCTCCTGGTTCAAAACAGAGCAAAACCCAGTGACGGCAGGATACAATGTGTCTTATTTTCTGGGGGTCGGGGGAGAAGGGACCTGTAATAGGCTATTGCCTAGAAGGTTAAAAAAATTGTGAATAAGCAATTAGGACTACATCAAGCTAAAAAGCTTCTGCACAGCAAAGGAAACAAAATGAAAAGGCAACCTACTGAATGGGAGAAAATATTTGCAAATCATTTATCTGATAAAGGGCTAATATCCAAAATCTGTAAAGAGCTCATACAACTCAATAGCAACCCGCCCCCCCCCGCCACCAAATCCAATTAAAAACTGGGCAGAGGATCTGAATAGACATTTTTCTAAAGAAGACCTACAGATAGCCAACAGGTACATGAAAATGTGCACAATAGCACTAATTATCAGGGAAATGCAGATCAAAACCTCAAGGGGCTATCACCTCACACCTGTTAGAATGGCTATCATCAAACAGATGAGAGATGATGTGTCAGTAGATGTGGAGAAAAGGGAACCCTTGTGCACTGTTGGTGGGAATGTAAACTGGTGCAGCCACTATGGAAAATAGTATGGAGGTTCCTCAAGAAATTACATATTTGTACGTGTGTGTATGTATATATACATATGTTTGGTGATGAATGTGTTAATTAACTAGATAGGAGTCCTCATCCTTTAAAAATGTATACATAAATCATCACAATGTATACTTTAAATATCTTTTATTTTTATCTGTCAGTTATACCTGAATAAACCCGAACAAAAACTGTGTTTCCTTATATAACCTGATACCAACTCTACAATCATCTCTGAAGCACCAACTGAAATTTCCCTTCACTTCAAATGAACTTAGTATGTGATTAGTGGTATGGTGATATGCTTTCTTAAGGCAGATTATAACTACATCGATGGTTTGTTTTCTCTATCTTTTGTTCAGATTTTTTAAAGGAAGAGCATTTCTTAGGCTTGTAGAGTCAGAAGGTCAGATTTTTTTCCTTCTCGAAGCAGCTCTGTAAATTGATACATATGAGTTCTATAGAACTCGCTGGAGATCAAAAAACTCAAAAACGCCTCTATTACAGAAATTTTAACTTTTCTGATGTTATTTAATGATGGTGATTCTCTTGCACTTTTACAAACAAAATTCATTTTAAAGGTGAAATATATAGTTTTCTTCCTTCTAAAACAGAATACACAGTATTTAATCTATGCCCCTTCTTGATGATTCACTCATCACTATGAAAATGAATAACTATTTGGGGATGTGACACAAAGATTTCCTCAGAGGAGCCTGACATGTGTGACAAACTGCTTGTCCTTAAACTAAGTAGCTCCAGAATAATCAATAAACATTTTGAGTTCATGTATCTGGTGGGGTTTTTTAAAAATAGTTTTCCTTCCTCTGTTGTACACTACTTTTTCATAGTCATTTCTTCTTGCTGTCATGTTGCCTGTGCATTTTATTCTCACTTTTATGTGTTATTTATTATGTACTGACATTTTTCTTTAAACACTCTCCAACTCATAAAGGTTACACAGCAGCTTAAAATATATAAGACGAAATTAAGCAATTAGAGGAAGAAAAAGCAAGGGTAAGAGCAAGGAGACTGGGCCAGGGATGAAGTTAGTACTCTCAAAAATGCATCCCAGAAGTTTCTGCCGTTTTGTTAGAAGTGGAATGCGAATTTGGTTCTGAGCTTTTAAGTAACCCATCCAAAGAGATGAGCAATTGTGTCATTTATAAGGTCCATAAGATAAAAATAAAATACTATAATTGGCAGCTTTTAATTTTTTAAGCCCTACCCCCACCCCCCACCAAACCAGCTTATCCTGCTTATTGGAACAGGGTCTTATTTGAGAGTAAATATGCTTCATCAGAGCCTTACAGCAAAGATGGAGCGACATCTATAGTTTACTTGTTTGCTTGTTTCTTTCTGGATTCTTGGCTGCGTTCTGAATAGCTGTGTCAAATCATCATTTCAGGATGAAAGAAGTCAGTCACCTGAGTTTCCCTCTTTATCTCGACTTGGCACAGAGTAAGGGGAAAAGCTTTTTCTTACATGTATGTGGTTTTCACATTTCTTCTCATCCACAATCATGTTTCTTTGGGAAGATGTAAAATCCGACTCCAAGCCTGCTCCTTTCCCTGACAGCATTATAACCTGCTGAACGGGAAGCCTCCACCTGTTTTCATTTTTACTTCTCTTTCTCTTAGCAAAATGAGAGGGCAGCTTGTTAAATAGATGGCTTATCACCAACTGGAGCCAGTATGGTTTTAAGAACTAGAGCTACTAAAAATAAGAAGTGAATAGTTCCCCCTTTCTGTTGTATTTGCATTAAACTGTAAGTACAGACTTGTAAGTAGAAGTTAATGGGACTATCTTTTAAAATACGAGTTATCAAACTCAGAATGATGTTCCGCTAAAGAAACACACATCCCCAAGTATCACAAATCATAAGTGATACAATTTATTGAATCCTTGTATCTTTGGGGATAATGTCCCTTCTCTTAAGAAAAATATCTCTCCTCCCAAAGTCCTACCCTCTCAGTGACCCCCAGCTGCAGCCCTCCCTGTCCTTTCACTACGGTCTCTGCTTTTCCTCCAGCCAAATGCTCTGCTCTGTGGACACTGTTCCCTGGAAGGTCACCAAGGATTCCTGAGGCCAAAACCTCAGTCCTTGGCCTCACTGCCCTCTCAGCCGTTCTCTTCATTACTTTCTTCCATGATTTTATCTACACCAGCTGCTTCAGTGATTAGCATTTGTGAAATCTATTCCAAATCCTCATTGTAAAGCCCTAATCACAACTCCCACATTGCATTTGCGACTGTGCACTCGTCCCAGTCTTCACTCAGCCCACATCCGTCTCATCTGCCCTCCAGAGGTCCACCTTCCTCTTGACTTCTCTTTTCCAACTAAAGGCATTGCCTCAAAGATATCTCTGACCCTTCCCTGTTCCCCAATAAATAAATCCTAGAAGATTTACCATTTCTTCCATCCTTTGTATTTCCAGGACCACTATTCTGATTTAGGTTCTTGTTCATTCTAACCTGAATTATCAGAAAAGCCAGATGACACATCTCCCCCTTTCTAATCACTTTGACTTGGCCTCTATAGTTGATAACTTGCCTTAAAATGCAGCCTCTTAGTAGCTACTAAAGCTGAACTCAGAACTCAGCAATGTCACTCCCAAATGCGTACCCAACAAAAATGCATACATATGTCTACTAAAATGCTTAAAGCAGCACTATTTGAAATAAGTGAATAGGATGAATAAATGAATTGTGGTGAGTCACCCAGCGTAATCTATATACAGCAAAAAGAATGAATGTTTTATGACTCATGCAAAATATAGAAGAATCTCACAAACAATGTTGAGCACAGAAGCCAGATATAAGAGAGTGCCTACTGCATGATTCCATTTATATAAGGTTCAAAATGGGGCAAACCAAGACAGAAGAGTGCTTCCCTCTCGTGAGAGAGTGCCTGGCTTCTGGAGTGGTGCTAGCGTTCTAGTTCTTCATCTGGGTGCTGGTCCCATGGGTGTGCTGTTTGTGAGAATGCATCAAGCTGTACATTAACATTGTGAATATAAAAAATAAAAGAAATATGTATATTCTGCTATTTCTTTTTTAATTTATTTTTTTATACAGCCGGTTCTTATTAGTTATCCATTTTACACATATTAGTGTATACATGTCAATCCCAATCTCCCAATTCATCACCCACCCACCCCCCCCGCCACTTTCCCCTCTTGGTGTCCATACCTTTGTTCTCTCCATCTGTGTCTCAATGTTATTTCTAATAATACTATGCCCTTGCTAAAATATCATTCATGCCTGTGTAATAAGTGTAAGCTTTTCCAGCCTGGTCTCAAAGATTCCATATGTATATTTCCAGGTTTCTTTTCATCCCACTAAGTATTCTCTGAAAAATGTCTGATGCTTACTCCTCTGTGGTCCTGCCCGAGCTGTCTGCTGCCAGGAGTGGCTGCTCCCCTGTCTGCTCTGTCCTTCCTCTCCTCCAAGGCCCATCCCAAGTGCTCTGTCATCTATGTCGCTGTTCCTGATGCTCTCAAATGGGTAGGACTTCTTCCTCCTTTCAATCCACAGAGCACTTTGGTTTTCTGCAATTGTCTTACTCTACTTTGTTTTTATTTTGTTACATTTTTTGTTTTGTTTTGACAAATTGTATATATTTAAGGCGTACAACTTGATTTTTTTCTTTTTTTTTTTTTTTTTTTTTTGCGGTACGCGGGCCTCTCACTGTTGTGGCCTCTCCCGTTGCGGAGCACAGGCTCTGGACGCGCAGGCTCAGCGGCCATGGCTCACGGGCCCAGCCGCTCCGCGGCATGTGGGATCTTCCCGGACCGGGGCACGAACCCACGTCCCCTGCATCGGCAGGCGGACCCTCAACCACTGCGCCACCAGGGAAGCCCGATTTTTTTCTTTTTTAAAAAAATTGAGATATAATTGACATAAAATTATATTAGTTTCAGGTGTACAGCGTAATGATTTGCTATCTGCATATGTTGTGAAATGATCACCACAATAAGTTTAGTTAACATCCATCCCTCACCACACATGGTTATAATTCTTATTTTCTTATGGTGAGAAATTTTAAGATCTACTCACAGTATTATTAACTATAGTCACTTTGCTGTACATTATTTCCCCAGGAATTATCTATTTTATAACTGGAAGTCTATACCTTTTGACCACCTTCACCCATTTTGTCTACCCTCCAGCCCCCACCTCTGAAAACCACCAATCTGTTTTCTCTATCTATGTCTTATTCTACTTTGGAATAATAGTGGCTTTTATACGTACTTTGCTTTCTCCTTAAACCATCAGCTCTCTGTGTGTTCTTGGAAAGATCTAACACAAGCCCACAAGTGCTCACTAATATTTTTTGAGTCTACTTTCTTTGTTTTTCTCTATTATTCCTTCTTTAGGACATTGGCTTCAGGATAACTAAAGGAAGCTAATCACTAGAGCTTCGCCCCTAAATATGTAAAGTTGTTGTAAATTAGATTCAATGTTTTTACCTTTTCTCCATGCTCCTCTCAATGTCATAGTGATGATTTTTTTAAAACTTTAATTAGAATATAATAGCTCCCCACCCCTCAATTACTTTGAATATGATCCTGGGTATCATATCTCTAATCCACAAATACTTCACTAGATACCTCTAAGATTGGAAGTCTTTAAAAAATATAACCACAATACCATCATTATACTTAAAAAAATTAACCACAATCATAGGAATGACTTTTAAGGAAAATTATTTTAAACTTGTTTCTCTATTATTTCACATCAGGAGAAGACAAAGGGCAGAAGCTATGAGCCCATCTTCCTATCACTGGAGTGATCCCTCCCAGAAAAAGACTAAACCAACTGTTCAGGATAGGATAGCTCTCCTTTTTCCCCCCTAACAATATATTCAACTTAACATTTAGTTGGAGCCCTATCTGTTGGATTAAAAACACTGTTTCCTTTTATCAGTTCTACTGGCTATCCCATTCCATGTCAGGACAACTACTGGGGTAGACCCTAGGCACACCATACGGTTTTGGTTCAGAGGCAAAGGAACTCTGGCAGCCTCTTATCTCACCCATAACTTGCCCACCCAATTCATGGACAGAGCTAGGGTGGAGAAGATACCAGCAAAGTGAAAGCTCAAAGCAACCTCCTTGTGACAGTCAACACACCGAGACAGTTCTCACAAGGGAGGGACTGGTGATGCCAACGTGAGTCAGGGACCTGAGCTTGCTTGATTGTAAAGGACACACCAATACTCAAAGAGAAGGGCTCCAAGTCTTCTTACCTACTTCATAACAGAGTGAAATGCATTGGGTTGAAAAATAAAGTTATTCTTATGTAAGACATTTCTGGCCTCTTTTACTTAAACATGTTTATTTTAAAATATCTCACAGTTCAATATTTCTAAACAAAGGTTCTATTGCTTAACGGCTGATCTTTATTGTTTTTTAATAAAACTCATTTTTTTATTTGCTAATATATTTAGCTTACAGTTTATAGGTCACAGAAAATATCTTTTAAGTATTAGGGACTGGACCTGGATGTGTACAGTGCTGAGCTATTCTCAACGCATTAAATGATACTACTGAGTAATTTAGAGTGTTTTGTTTTGTCTGTGGAGTCCTAACCACTGGACCACCAGGGAATTCCTGTTTAAAGTCTTTTTTTTTTTTTCCTTTTTGGCCACACTGCGCAGCATGTGGGATCTTAGTTCCCTGACCAGGGATCAAACTCATGTGCCCTGCGCTGGAAGCACGGAGACTTAACCACTGGACTGCCAGGGAAGTCCCCTGAGTAATTTAGAGTAACAGTACCAGCATCTTCTGTTTCAACTAGAAGTCTGTGAGAATTGATTAAAAGGAAAAATTCAGTTGCTGGGAAGCATGAGACTAATTAACATATAGATATACATCTAGATCAGTAAGACTGAAACAAGAGGACAATAAAATTTCCAAGTTTTAGATTGGAATGAATCATTTAAAGGCACAAAGCTAATCCAGGATATTGAGGATGGTGTCAGCTGACATCACATTTTAGGGGGACAAACTATACTGGATAGACAATTTTGTATCTGCATGATAGCCCAAAAAAGAACCACCGAACCAAATTTACAGAGGACACTATTCACTAGTTTTTAGTGAATAATAATTGTAATTATATGGAACTTTTAGAAGAGAAAGCATTATGTTAGTTAGTTTTTTGAACTCTTTTGCCATGACCATATTTTATTACAAGATTCTGCTCCCCAGGGGAACTGAGAACATGACTGTGTATCAGAGGGTAGAACAGAGACTCACTGTGCTGTCCAGCTGTATCCAGTGAACCTCGTTGTTGGCGCTGATTCGGGACTGTTGGGTCTGCAGAGTGTATGGGCAGGAGGTGACCTGGAGCACCAGGAGGTTGAAAGCTTCCAGAACCTCTCTGCAGTTAATGACTCTGTCAGCCAATCCATGGCCGGGTTCACCATGTGACAAAGAGCCCGAAATGACACTGTAGAAATATTGAAAGTCACATTAAAACCTCCTAATTTAACTGATTAGATGCAGAATCAGATATCAAAATGGAGGTGGTGTTTTAGCTCTTATTTTTCTGGTTCCTATTAATTGGGGGCAGGAACAGAAGCAACCAACATTAGATTTGGAAGGCAAAGAGGACCCACCTTCTTACCCCTTTCAGACAAATTTCAGGGATTTTTTTTTTCCTTTTTTAGTTTGTCGCTGATATACCTCAAAGTGTAAACTCAGTTATCCAAGCCAAGGATATCCAACTCCGTAGCTGAGGTGGATCACTTCAGTTTGAAAGCCCACCTGAATGAGGGAGCTCTCCATCAAAATATGATGCTTATAACTGTGCAATGATCTGTACCCCCAGAGAGGCCCCAAAGCTATAAGGAATCCCCTCTGTGTTAACACACTCTCCTTCCTCACTTGAAGCTGCTAGACCGTGGGGAAGACTCCTCCAGCCTCCTCCCCACGACCAACATTTTCATATCTCTGAGTCATTTTCAGTTCCGTTCAATGTGGAGGTATCCCCACCCCACCCCTCTCCCTCTCTCCCTCTCTCTCCCTCTCTCTCTCTCTCTCTCTATCTATATACATATATATATGTATATTCAGAAAAGTAATCTCAAGGCCCATGAGGATTAAATACAGCGAGATCCAATGTGTAATCCTCAGAGCTATTACCCCAAACTTTCAAAGATGAGGTATACAAGGTCAGTGAGCTATTTCTGCTCATAGAACATAAGCAGTAACTGAACAAGGTGTGGGCAAAATTTCTTTTCTTTATCTTTCCTTCCTCCCTCTCTCCCTTCTTTCCTTCCTTGCAAATCTAACAAGTTATACCAGGTCTTATTTACACCTACATATGGCTCTGGACTTCAGATTATGGAGTACCAAACACATTCTGGCTTCTGAACAATTCTGACATTTCTACCACAGATCAAAAAAATTCCAGATGCCTAACCTCAGTGTGTCCTGAGGAAAGAAAATCTATGAATGTTTGATGATGCCTGAAATTTCCCTCCCTTGACGTGGTGAGGACAAACCATGATATGTAATATTTGACAACTATTTGCCCTTAAAAAAAAACAACAAAAAACAACTACTTGCTTTTTTCAATCCATAGGAACAAAGATACCCCCTACTAGATAAGTACTGTGATTTGATCTGACTCCGTCACACTACACAAACTGTTATTTCATTAATAAGCCCATAAAGAGATAGGATGGTCTCTTGTTTAAACAGGTAGATTGCGGAAGGTTTTGGATCTGCTCTCAGATCATTGAAGTGGCATCTCCACTGCTGCTAAAGGGAAGAGGGAAGAGAGAAAGGCAAGGAAGAGGAGAAATGGCAGGAAAGGAAGGAAGAGAGGACAAGGAAAAGGAGAAAACGAGAAGAACCACGAGGAGGAGAGGGGGTGGGCGGGAAAGCACATGGCCCTTCTGGGAGCTCACTCACCGCGACCCCCTTGTTGCCACCCTTTCGCTGAAGCAGCTGAGTCCCACAATGCTCTTAAGACCGGATTTTAACAGGAATTTGTAAATTCGCCCACAGTATAGTTAAAATAAAATCAACATTAAAGTGGTAAGAAAAGTTGAGAAAGCAAGGAAAGGGTGGGAATAAGTTAACCATGAGAAGATGCCAACTGGTAGGGTCCATGGTCTTTCAAATCACCACCTTGTAAATTATTTAGTACATGACCATTACTGCTGTAGAAGAAATATTGTATTTGCTCACTCTGAAGCAATCACCTCGTTAGTTCCACATGGGAGTTGTCATGAACTAGCACAAACAGTGTGTACGGGTTCTGTTTCACCCTTCTCATAAAAACTTCAAACTTGGTTTGAATCTCATTGTCTAGACGAACAACATATTTCTCTGCTCTCTGATAGGCTGTCCCATTTTCCTCCAGACCCAAGTCTACAAGGACACCTGCCAAGAAGAAAAAAGAGTTTATCTTTTTTACACACATGTCTATGAGATTAAGTTTAGTACTGATATACTGGGTGCTAACCATATACAGAGGTTTACAGGGCAGATAGTTTTCCTTTTCCATATTCCCCACAACAGTTCTGAAGAGGAAATATCAGGTTTCCTTTTCTTTAGAATACCGCACCCCACCTCCCATACTTCATGCAAATGACAACAGGGACTGACCTGATACGTTAAGTAGAAGCTTGAATGTACGAGACCTCTGTCTAATTAAATTCTATTTATATGTGAAATATAAACTTATATTTATATGTGAATTTAATTATGTCTAGTTAAATTCTATTTATCTGCTAACAGCTACTATAGGCCACTTGGAAAAAATGAAGCTTTGGACCAGAGCTCTTGGCCAAATTGATATAATCGTGTAAATCTTCCTTACCCCAAATTTAGCGACAAAACACATATAAGAAAAAAGGAAAATAAAATCTGATGTCCAAAGATACATCGCTAGATCGTGAGCTTTTTTAGGTAGTATTTTACTCATTTTATATAGTGACAATGTTGCACAGTACCTAGAGTATGGGGTGCCCTCAACGATTATTGGATTATGTACCAAATTAATAGAATGAACTGGATTACTCAAGATAATTATATTGTCAAAATGTTAGAAACTGTAAAACTTGTACTGTATCATCATCTCTGTCTATAGTAAAATTATTTCTACATACAAACATCTAAAATAGTTCTAGGCACATGAAGCTGTTGTTGGATACAAATCCTCCTTTAAAATGAAGAGACAAAGTGGCAATTATGTGAGGTGAAGTGTGTGTTAACTAACCTTATTGTGGTGAACATTTCACAATACATACATGCATGAAAACATCACACTGTATACCTTAAACTTAGACAATATGTTAATTATAGCTCAATAAAGCTGGAAAAAAAACACTGCTCCCAAACAAGGGTGCACAACACTCCCCTGCCCAAGACACTCAGCCCTCTGAGAGGAGAGCCTTGTCACTCAAGCCCATGATCCTCCAGGCAGAAGGAACCAGAAGACTGATTAGGGTTAGATATGTCACATTTGGGGGTTAGATATGGTCCTCCAAGGATATCTATTTAACATCCAATATCAGCCACATCTACCAGTTCCAACTGTGTGGAAAAAAATTTAAATTAAAAAAGATAAACAAGTTAAGTGAAGAGACTTTTATGAATTATGTTGACTTAGTTTTGTTTGTCTAGTTTTTCTTTTCATATAAAACCAGACTAATTAATAGCTATATGCAATTAGCATCTAGATGCCGTAATCCTAATAGCTCTAAATGGTATAAAAGAAAAAGGAGGGCTTCCCTGGTGGCGCAGTGGTTGAGAGTCCGCCTGCTGATGCAGGGGAAACGGGTTCGTGCCCCGGTCCGTGAAGATCCCACATGCCGCGGAGCGGCTGGGCCCGTGAGCCATGGCCGCTGAGCCTGCGCGTCCGGAGCCTGTGCTCCGCAATGGGAGAGGCCACAACAGTGAGAGGCCCGTGTACCGCAAAAAAAAGAAGATAGGAAAAATGTTTTACCGTATGAAAAATTCATCATACCAGAAAAGGTAAACAGAAAGGTAATTTTGCTTTCAAACTTTTTTCATCAGGAGCCTTTACTCAGAGATTGTTTTCAATTTCCACCCACGTGTAGTCAAATGATGTTGTGAATATTTCCAAAAGCAATTAATCAAACATTTAATTTGGCAAGTAGTCTGATTTTTTTGGAACGTGGATTGCTTATAAAATTTATTCAACATTCAATAGAGATTTACCGAACATCCATTATATATCAGGTACTATGTCAGGTATTGTGCTCAGCCTGGGGATACACAGGAGGGCAGGACAAACAAAGATCTTAATCTCATGGAGCTTATGATGGAGAAGATGGATATTTTTGGCAAGTGTCATGATGAGAGACAAAGTCCTCTGGTGTAGAGGAGGTGAGCATAGGCACAGAAAGAGGACCTACTTAATCTCTGGTGGTTTCTGTTTCCTTATTTGTAAAATAGGGAGAGTAGAACCAGTTGAAAATTAGTCTATATTTCCTAAGTTTATCCTTAGGAAATAAGCAGTGAGAGTTAGGAGGCTCTTAGTATGATAAGACCATAAATAATTCACAAAGAGGAAAATTGTATCTTATGGATACTTGAGTTGATCACATTTCAAAACAAATGAAATGCCGACCAATTGTATGCCTTTGACAGGTCAAGTCCATACATGCCCTTAATGGAAAGACAAAGTTCCATGAATCTCAGAGGTCATTCTCTCAGACATAACATGGTATATTAGTCTATGCTGCCAGCTGGCTCTGCAGTGGTATGTCTCGGTGCGGGGGAGGCATATCAGAGGTACTTGATCGTTTTATTTCTAACAGGGCATTTTTAGTATATGATCCTTACCTTTACATTTTGTTTTAGACTTGCTTTTAGTTTTAAGTTTTGTTTCTTTCCTGGTTATGAAAGTGATAGATACTCATCTTGGGAAAACTGGAAAGTATAGAGATATATTAAAAAAGAAAAAATCATCCAGGATTCTTTAACTCAAAATAAGCCACTGTGAACATTTTTGTGCATTCCTTCCTACTTTTTTAAAATGGATATTCTGCTACCTAGCTCACATTTTATAACTGTATATCCTGACTTTTTTTACCTATAACTGTAAAGTGAGAAACAAAACTCTCCACAACCAGTCTAATGATACAGTATTTATCCTTTCATAGAAGCTGGTGGTCTTACGCAGTGTATATTAAAATGTAAACAGAATATAATTCAATATTCCATTTTAATTCCTCTCTCCCTTCACAGCTTCTCCTTAGTAAATGTAAAACAAAAATGGATGTGGTCTCTTCCTTCAGAGGGCCTCTTTCAAGAGGTGTTAATGGCATCATTACAAGCATTTTATTTCAACTCAATAAAAATATCTTATGCTTTTACTATATTTAGAAATAAATGGAACCACCAATTACTGAAAAAAAGAGAGAGAGAAAGAAACAAAACTATCACTATTTACTAATAATATGTCTTGGTAGAAAACATAAAATAATCCATCAATAAATCAATTAAATTAATAAGAATTTAGTTAAGTTGATGGATTCAAAATCAATTTATAAAAATTAGTTGTATTTCTATATACCAACAGCAAACAGTTAGGAAATGTATTTTAAAAAAACTATTTTACAATGACGTCAGAAAATATTATCTATGAATAAATCTTATAAAAGGTGTATAAGACCTTTATGGAGAAAATGATGAAACTATTAATGACATTAAAGAAGACTTAAATTAGAAGCATATCATAAACATACAGTTAAAATTTTAAATTGTTTAAAAATGTATATGGCAGAGCAAAGAACCAAGAATAGTCAAGACAGACCTGAAGTAGAAAAGGTGGGAGAGATCTGCCTTACCAGAGACTAAGAATTATACAGCTGTATTAACAAGACAGTGGTTTTGGCATGGAGCAAACCCTGGAAACACACCCACATGCATATAAAACGGAGATTTATGATAAAGCTTGCAATGTAGATCAGTGGTAAAGGATAGGCTCTTCAACAGTCAGCACTGAAGAACCAAGAAATTATATTGGATCTTACCTGATATGCAAAGAAAAAGAAAAAGAAAAAAAAATTCAGGTGGATTGAAAACTTAAATGTAAAAGACAAAACTCTAAAAGTTTTAGAAGACAATAAAGGAGAATAACTGTGGCAACTCATAGAGGATTACTTAAACAGAAAAGGCCAAATGATAGATAAACTAAACTTAAGAAGGTCTATTCATCAAAGATATTATAAATAAAAAGACGAGCCTTCCAAATCTGTAACTAGTATTACTAAAAAGGATTAGTATTCAGAATACATAAATTACTCCTACAAATCCAAGAGAAAATGGGCAAAAAAAAAAAAAAAACTTTAGCAGGCATTTCCTAGAAGAAACCCAAATGGCCAATAAATATCTGAAAAGATGTTCAGCCTCATTAGTAATAAGGGAAATAAAAACCATAATAAAATGGAATAATACCACATTAATACAAATTTTTAAAAACAAGATAACTGTAAGAAAGAAGTGGATGAAAGAAAATACTTATGTACCTCATTTCTGCAAAACAAATTCAAGAAGGATAAACCACAACCTAAAGAGATTGGTTACCAGTAGGGGGATGGGTGGGAAAGGGGTGTATAGAAGGGAGAATGGGAATGAGTAGGTATGAGGAGGGGAAGACGCTTCTCTGAATATACCGTTTTGTATAGCTTTGACTCTTAGAACCATAGAACAAAGTTAATCAAGAATGGAGTAGGGGGTGGGGGGGCTTCCCTGGTGGCGCGGTGGTTAAGAATCCGCCTGCCAGTGCAGGGGACACGGCTTCGAGCCCTGGTCCGGGAAGATCCCACATGCCACGGAGCCACTAAGCCTGTGCGCTACAACTACTGAGCCTGTGCTCTAGAGCCCACGCTACTGAAGCCCGCGCGCCCAGAGCCCATGCTCCGCGACAAGAGAAGCCACCGCAAGGAGAAGCCTGTGCACTGCAACGAAGAGTAGCCCAGGCTCGCTACAACTGGAGAAAGCCCGCGCGCAGCATTGAAGACCCAATGCAGCCAAAAATAAATTTTAAAAAAAAAGAATGGAGTGGGGGGACTTCCCTGGTGGTCCAGCGGTTAAGACTCCGTACTCCCAATGCAGGGGTCCCGGGTTCGATCCCTGGTCAGGGAACTAGAGCCCACATGCCGCAACAAAGATCCTGAGTGCCACAACTAAGACCCGGCGCAGCCAAATAAATAAATAAATATTTAAAAAAGAAAAAAAAAAAAAGAATGGAGTGGGGCATGGGGGGTTGGGTGGGAGGAGGGGCAGGCAACATGGAATCCAAATGGTAACAAATGAAAACTAACATAACCACATTGATGGGGGGTGAGCATGAAAAGAGCAAACCTCAGTAAAACAAATCAGTGTTTTGGCTGGAAACCATAAGGCTAAAGACCAAAAGAATTGTATGGCAACACTTTAGCTGGCAATCTGTTTTCTCACAGGGGTGTGGGTTAGCAATTGTGTAACTTCTAGGAAAAAAAATCAAAGAAGTGAATATGTACATTATAGATAACAAGAATCAGGTTTCTCCCTGTCAGAGAAAGAAGTTACAAATAGAGAAATGGGGAAGGACTAAAATGAACCTTGCAGTGTTCACATGGAATTGGAGATAGCAGTTAAAGTCATGAAAAACAAGGTAAAATTGAAGACATGTCCCAGGTTGCAGGAGACTAAGAGGACAAAAGAACTGAATGCAATGTTTGATCCTGGATTGAATCCTGGAATGAAAAATGACATTAAGGGAAAACTAGTGAGGTCTTTAGTTGGTTAATAGTTTTGTTCCAGAATTGATTTCCTGTTTTGATCATGGTACTAGGGTTATATAAATTCTCAACTTTAAGCAAAGCTGATGAAGGGTTTATGTGAACTCCCTATTTTTTAACAGCTTTATTAATATATAGTCCACATACATTTCATCCATATAAAATGTGCAATTCAATAGCTTTTAGTAAATTCACAGAGTTGTACAACAATCACTACAAGCAATTTTAGAACATTTTCATGAAACCCCAGACCCTTTAACCGTCATCCCTCAATTCCCCCCTCAGTCCCCCAGCCCTAGGCAATTACCAATATATTTTCTTTCTCTATAGGTCTGCTTGCTCTGGACATTTAATGTAAATGGAATCATAACAATATCTGATCTTGTGTGACTGGCTTTTTTCACTTGGAATACCGTATTCAAGTTTCATCCATGTTTTAGCATTCATCAATACTTCATTTCTTTTTATTGCTGAGTAATATTCCATTGTATAGTTTACTACATTTTATATATCCATTAATTATGGACATGATAGACATTTGAACTGTTTCCACTTTTTGGTTATTATGAATAATGCTATTGTAAACTTTTGTGTACAGGTTTTTTGTGTGGACCTATATTTTCACTTCTCTCTCATTTCATATCTAGGAGTAGAATGGCTGGATCATATGGTAACTCTTTGTTTAACCATTTGAAGAACTGCTAGACTGTTTTCTAAAGTAGCTAAACCACTTACATTCCCACCAGCAGTGTATGAACTTCCAGTTTCTCTTCATATTACTTGTTATTGTCTCTCTTTTTGCTTATAGCAATCCTCATGGGCATGAAGTAGTATTCATTGTGGTTTTGATTTTCATTTCTCCAACTGCCTAATGGTGTTGAGCATCTTTTCATGTGCTCTTTGGTCATCTGTATATCTTCTTTGGATATGTGCCCATTCAGATCCTTTACCCATATCTTAATTAGGCTATTTGTCTTTTTATTATTGAGTTATAATAGGTCTTTAAATATTATAGATATGTCTCTTATCAGACATATGATTTGCAAATAATTTCTCCCATTCTGTGGGTTCTCTTTTCATTTTCTTGATGGTGTCCTTTGAAGCACAAATGTTTTTAATTTTGATGGTGTCCAGTTTATCTATTTTTGTTGTTGGTGGTGGTGGTGGTGCTCTTGGAATCGTATCTAAGAAATCGTTGCTTGATCCAAAGTCATGAAGATTTACACCTATGTTTTCTTCTAAGAATTTTATTGTTTTAGGTCTTACATTTAGGTCTTTGATCTATTTTAAGTTACTTTTTGCCTGTGAGGTAAAGGTCCAACTTCATTCTTTCACATGTGGATATCAAGTTGCCCCAGCACCATTTGTTGAAAAGATTACTTTCCCCATTGAATGGTCTTGGCACCCTGGTCAAAATTCAATTGACCATAAATAGCAGGGTTTATTTCTAGACTCTCTCAATTCTATCCCATTGATTTATATGTCATCTTTATGCCAGTACCACAATGTCTAAATGCTGTACCTTTGTATTAACTTTTAAAATGGGGCAGTGAGAGTCTTCCAACTTTGTTCTTCTTTTTAAATATTGTTTTGGGTATTCCGGGTCCCTTGAATTTCCACATGAATTTTAGGATCAGCTTGTTAATTTATGCAAAGAAGTCAGCTGGGCTTTTGATAGGGAATGCATTGAATCTGTAGATCAATTTGGGGAATATTGCCATCTTAAAAATATTAATGTCTTCCAATTCATGAATGTAGATTACATTTATTTAGGTCTTTTAAAATTTCTTTCAACAATGTTTTTTAGTTTTCAGAGTATAAGTTGTACACTTCTTTCATCAAATATATGCCTAAGTATTTTATTCCTTTTGATGCTATTATAAATGGATTTTTTTTAAGCCAGCATATTGTGATAATTTTCTTTTTTTTTTTAACATCTTTATTGGAGAATGGAATTATTTTTAAATGTCATGTTTGGATCTCTTGTACTGTTTCTGTGACTTTTCTGAAGATATAAAATCATTTAAAAATTAAAAAAACTTAAAAATAAGCATGACCATATCAAACATTTGCAACTGAAACACATGCATCACTAGTGGGAATGTAAATATAACCAACCACCTTGGAAAAAATTAGCATTATTTAGTAAGGTTGAAAGTGTACATAACCTATGCCCCAACAATTCTTCTCTCAGAGAAACTCTTGTACATGTGTACCAGCACTGTTTGAAATAGTAAAAGACTAGAAACAACCTAAATGTCCATCAACAGGAGAGATGATTTTTTTTAAATGTGTGTTATATTCATTTAATAGAATACTAAAAAGCAGTAAAATTAGTGAATTATAGCTATATATAACAACAGGATTAATCACAGGAATGTAATATTGAGTATAAAAAGTAAACTACAGACAAATGCACTTACAAAAAGGTTTAAAGTATACAAAATTAAACAATATATTGTTTAGGAGTTATGCACTATGGCAAAACTATAAATAAAACAAGGGAATAATAAACACAAAATTCAGCATAATAGTTACCCTTGAAAGAAGACGAATGTTAGCATCAGGAAGGGGAACAAGAGTCTTCAGTAAGTTATTTTGATAGGTACACGGGTGTTCACTATATTGTGATTTTTAATACCTCATAAAATTTATAAATTTGATCTATTCAATATTTAAAATTTCTTAAATTTTCTTTCTACTTTGAATACTATAGAAAAGCTGAAAGACTAGTGCAATAAATACCTGTATACCCTTCAATTAGTTTCACCAATTGTTAATATTTTGGTACATTTGCTTTTTCTCTTTATTACTTTTTATTCATTGTTGTTATTATTGCTGAATAATTTAGAATATATAATATTCACCCTTATATACCTCAATATGTATTTCTTAAGAGCAAAGGCATTCTCTTACATAACTAAAATACCATTATTACATCCAAAGAATTGAACTAACATTGATATAATATTCTCTAGTACACAGCATACATTTGGTTTTTTTAAACTAATTTTTATTGGAGTGTAGTTGATTTACAGTGTTAGTTTCTGCTGTACAGCAAAGTGAATCAGTCATACATATACATATATCCACTCTTTATTAGATTCTATTCCCATATAGGTCATTACAGAGTACTGAGTAGCGTTCCCTGTGCTATGCAGTAGGTTGTTATTAGTTACCTATTTTACATATAGTAGTAGATATGATTTTCACGAATTGTCCCAGAGCTGTGTTTTTTACTTTTTATTTTTAGGTGTAAGATCCAATCAAGAATTAAGCATTGTACTTGCTTGCAGTGTCTCTTTATTCTGTATAATTAAAACAGCTTCCCTGTCTTTTTTCTTTTTTCTTTTTTGGTCTTTTCATCGATATTTTAAAAATGCAGGCTAGTTGTTTTGTAGAATGTCACACAATCTGGATTTTTCTGATAGTGTCCTTGTGATTAGATTCAGGTTAAACATTTTTGGCAATTATACTTCATAGGTAACATCATGTACTTCCCCTTGTTCATAATGTCAATCTGTCCCATAATGGGAGATGGCGAAGTTTGATTGCATGGACATGGTACTGTCTACTGCCAGGTCTCTCCATTGTAAAGATGCCTTTTCCTCTTTGTAATTTTTAATATGTGGGATGACACTTTGAGACTGTTTGAATATTTGTTCCTGAATACATTTTACCCAATGGTTTCAGTACCCATTGATGATACTTGCCAGAATCAATAATTATACTGTAGGGCTTCCCTGGTGGTGCAGTGGTTGAGAGTCTGCCTGCCGATGCAGGGGACACAGGTTCGTGCCCCGGTCCGGGAAGATCCCACATGCCACGGAGCGGCTGGGCCTGTGAGCCATGGCCGCTGAGCCTGCGCATCCGGAGCCTGTGCTCCGCAACGGGAGAGGCCACAACAGTGAGAGGCCCGCGTACCGCAAAAAATAAAAGAAAGAACACAGGTCTTTGTTCACTGAGCTTAATGCTCCACTACATCATCCTACTTACTATATTGGTAGTGCAAAACAGGGATTTCTTAATTCTGTTATTTTCTTATGTTGATTAGCTGGTACTCTTTTATAAAGGAGAGCTTGCGTCCCACCCCTCACTCCTGCCCCTTTTATTTTTTTTAGCATTACTGTGGACTCATGGGCTTTACAAAAATCCAGTAGGTTACAATCCACTGCCATCATTCCTTTAGATGCCCCAAATTACCAAGTTTGGACAGCAAAGTCTCCTTCAAGCAGGCTGCTGTGTCCTTTCGACATGCCTCCATCGATCTTTGAGTACTTTCGCACTTTCTGGAAACCAAGATTCCAGACTGTTCCTACCTCAGAGCTGGTATAATGGGGAATGGTATTTATAACCTAAGATCTAGATGCTAAATGTGCACACACACACACATTTGATACTAAAATATCATTTTATTTTATTTATTTATTTTTTTTGCGGTACGCGGGCCTCTCACTGCTGTGGCCTCTCCCGTTGCGGAGCACAGGCTCCGGATGCGCAGGCCCAGCGGCCGTGGCTCACGGGCCCAGCCGCTCCGCGGCATGTGGGATCTTCCCGGACCGGGGCACGAACCCGTGTCCCCTTCACTGGAAGGCGGACTCTCAACCACTGCGCCACCAGGGAAGCCCTCTCTTGATGTTTTTTAATAAAGAATTTTATTTCTAAATTTTTCATTTCTAAGTTTTATTTCTTGTTCTTCCTGTCAAGAAGACATCCTAAAGAAAAATAAAACTATTCTTAGTTTTAGCTGTTCATCTTCCCTTGGGATCGAATTAATTTCTCTGAAGTTTTGGTATGCAAAAATATTCTAATGCTTAAAAGGAAATGAAAATCATGCTTAATTTTTGCCTGATTTTATGGGTTTGTTATAACTGCTTTTACTGATATGTCTTCAGATCCCTATTACAAAAAAAGTAGAATATAAATTGCTATTGTTTTTTAAAAAAGGAAATGAAAATCCAGAAAATATTAAATCATTAGAGCATGCTGAAGTTTTAAGTATTATAACAATGGACATTCCTTCACCCTGGCTGTCTCTTTTCAGCAAATAACCTGGGAGGAGGACAGGAGGAGGGTGGCGGGCAGGGAGGCCAAGCAAGGACTCGCTGCCAGTGGGTGGGAGACACGGATCGCGGCGAGCAAGGTCTACTGAGAACAGACCCAGTACCCGAGGAAGGAGAAGATGTTGCTGCCACTATCGGTGCCACTGAAACCCTATCAGAGGAGGAGCGAGAAGAGCTAAGAAGAGAACTTGCTAAGGTAGAAGAAGAAATCCAGACTCTGTCTCAAGTGTTAGCAGCAAAAGGAAAGCACCTAACAGAGATCAAGCGGAAACTTGGGATCAATTCACTACAGACACTAAAACAGAACATTGCCAAAGGGTGGCAAGGTGTGACAGCCACGTCTGCGTACAAGAAGACCTCTGAAACCTTAGCTCAGCCTGGACAGAAGGCTTCAGCTGCTTTTTCATCTGTTGGATCAGTCATCACCAAAAAGCTGGAAGATGTAAAAAACTCCCCAACTTTCAAATAATTTGAGGAAAGGGTTGAAAACTTAAAGTCTAAAGTAGGGGGAACCAAGCCTGCTGGTGGTGATTTTGGAGAATTCTTGAATTCGACTGCAAACGCTAGTTCTACCACCATGGAGCCTCTTCCAGAAGAGACACAGGAGAGCCTGTGAGATTCCACCTTTGTTCTGCTACTCGCTGCCAGACGCTGCAAGCGAGATCCAAGCACATCTTGTCAACATTCATTGCCATGAATTTCCACCAGATGTGCTTTTGTTGAACTTTACATATTCCTTTGACCAAATAGTTTGTGGGTTGAACAACGTAAAAATATCTTAACCTCTATTCCTGGGAGACGCCCTTTCATGTGCATTTAAGGCCCTTTATTTAGGAAATATCATTATAAAAACACATATAGTACCTGGAGATCCTCACTAGAATGACCTAAGAAGCTGTGGGTTATCATAATTGCTTTCCTACTTTACAAAATTGCTCTGGATCTGGGATACCAGTTTGATCTTTGTCTTCTATACAATTTTCTTTTTTCCTCTTTGAATCTCTGTATATTTGATTCCTACATAAGATTGCTCTTTAAAATTTTCTGTATCCTGGTTATTAAAAGTTTTGGCAAAATGTTCTTTACCTCCAAGGGAAGAACTACCAGCTACAAAAAATATTTCAAAAACATATTGTTTTGGTATAAGTTATCTTATATCTTGGGTGTTTGAAGACACCAGACTAAATATTCAATTGGTTATAGTTTTGTAAGTGACAATATGTACAAGTAATTCAAAATCCTAGGCGACTTGAGAGTGGAGCCCTCACATCCTTGTTTATCACCATCTGTGACAGTAACCATTTTAGTGTCATGGTTATTATGCCACTTATAGCTACTTATTTTTCACCAGATTAAAATTTTAGTTTTGGAGTAAATTGTAAGTTAACATTCTGAATCAAGCATATTGTATTATCAATACGTTGAAATATGAACACTCTCCTCAAATGTTCAGTTCAAAAGCCTGAAAGTTTTTAGATCTAGGTAGCTGAAAAGTGCTAAAATCAATCACATTAGGGGAAACATTGTTGTCTTCATTTAATTCATTTAGCAGCATTTACAGTAAGTAGCACACCAAGTTATATGACTAATATAACTTGAAAAAATTTTATATTAAGGGGTTGGTGATAACTCCTGAGGATTTAATGCATTAATAAAAATCAACTCATCATTTTCTACTTACTTGTTTTCAGTGTGTTAGAAATTACAAAATGATACTGTAGATATTGTCCCCTGCTTTAAAAACTGTCAGGGCTGAATGAACCAAAGCCTCTGGAAGTATCTGCATGGAAGCCAAGGTACTCTATTAATGCTAATGGCTACTTACTATCTTTTCCTTATGCTGTGTATGGTTATGGCCTACAATGTTGTATTTGTTATTTATCAAGTTGTGATTGTTTTATTATTGTTTAAGCCAAATGTTAATTGCCAAGCTTGGAGTGACCTAAAGCATTTTTTAAAAGCATGACTAGATTTACTTTGGGATAAATGATTTTATCCAAATCTGAAAAGCTACAAGTGTTGATTGTTATAAAATATTGATAACATGCTGCCATTCTTGATTGCTGGAGCTTTTGTTAGCACTTCAGATGCAACTGAAACTATGCTCTATTACATGTGAAAAGCTTAATAAATTCTGTATATCAGTAAAAGAAAAATAAATATATAACCTGGGAATTGAAACGGCTGGTTAAAATTCCAGGTAATTGTTTTCGGTGCCCATTGCTCTGGTGGTCCCACTGTTTTCTGGTGGCCTGGCTGGCTCCCTTCTGTCCTCCCAGTGGGAGAGAATTCTCTAATTTGGGTTCGGTGAGACTTCTCTGTGTGGGTGTATGACTATGCTGTTTGTTTGGGTCAAGGAGGAAAGCAGCACTAGATCTGCACAAGGAGAGCATTCTGAACACACAGATACAACTTCAGAGCCCTGTGTGACTGACAGATACATCTGTTACATACCCATCTTAAGGGCTTTACTCTTGGCCAAAGTAGGTTTGCGAAACATGGTTTTAATGGCTGAATTTGTTTTTGCCACAGGACTGCCACATCTTAAATATTAATTACTTCTATGTCTTCCTCTTATTTATTTATTTATTTCAGCTGTGCCACACGGCTTGTGGGATCTTAGTTCCCCACACAGGGATTGAAACCAGGCCACGGCAGTGAAGGCACCAAGTCCTAACCACTGGACCGCCAGGGAACTCCCTATGTCTTCCTCTTAAAATAGATTTTAACTTAAAATTCAACAGAACGTTACAAAACTTCAGTTCAACACATTTGTTAAGTGTCTCCTGTGCCATAGACAAGACAGACCTATACCCTGAATATTTGCTTTCTAGCTGAAGAGAAAGATCATCAATAAACACACAGCCACTACACAGTCTTGAGTGTCGGGCTGGAGCACCACAGGGTACAGAGTAGCACTGGAGCATGACTTGTAGAAGGAAGGCTGGGAAAGGATGTGTCTTGGAAGCCAAAGGCACTGCAGTGCTTAAAGGAAGGAATGGAGGGCACCTGTGCTGTCAGGAGTCCAGGTAAGGACAGAAAAGGTCATTGGTGACATTGGTGAGAGTCCTAGAAGCGTGGCAGTGGGGAATGGAGGCCAGTTTGCAGGGTGTTGAGTGACTGGGAGTTGAGGAAATGAAGATGACAACAGACAACTCCCTCAGTAAGTCTGTCACTTAAGTCGAGGAGGATAAACTGGAGGGTTAGGTAGGATTAACAGAGGCTTGCTTGTTTTGTCTCTGAGGGAGTGGGGCAGGTTAAAACTGATGGAATGAGCTCCAGGAGGGAAGGAAATGGAAGGTGACAATGAGAGAGGAGATCATCAGAGTGTGAGGTCCATGAGAATGAGGACAGCACGGCCTCCAGAGCAAGGTGGGAGAAGCAGGCTTACACAGAGCAGGGCAGCTCTTCACTGATCAGGAAGGAAGGGGGAATGATGGGTGTATATGCAGGTAGGTTTCCAGATTTGGAAGGAAGTTTTTATCTGAAGTTTTCTTCCTCTGGGGGTGGGGGAGGGGAGAAATAAGCGGCATGGTCCTTTGCTAAGAGAAGGATGAGGTCAGAACTGTGAGTGAAACGGAGTCTGCAAGAGCCAGTCACCGTGGAGAGCGGGAGAGAGAGCCAACTAAAGAACCAGAAAGAATTTATGAGGCATCAATCGGAAAGGTTGATTTTTTTTCCCCACACAGTGTATGTTGCAAAGAAGTCTGTGGTCTGGTGTTGAGGTTGTTAGAATTTACAGTTCCAGGATCCAGGAGCGTCTGGGATATGACTAGGGGGCAGGCGCCTGATGAGCAGTAGAGGTAAAGGTGTTTGCAGATGAGAGCTTAACGCAGAGAAGCTAGGATTCGGTGGGGTCGTCCACTTGGAGGGGAGGTGGTGGCTGTGAGGCAGGTGCCAACGCTGTCTATAAACTAGGGGTGGGCACTGGGCAGCTACGACTTGGCTGGAAACTGACTTCACGGATGCTAATGTTAGGTACTTGTTCAGTTCTATTTGTACAGAGGAATCTCTGGTGTTTCCCTACTCCACCTCAGGGCAGAGTGCTTTCCTAGTACTTTCTTCCCTGGGATCCCACTCCCTGCTGCCTTTCTCACTTCCTTTTTTCCGCTTACATTTTCTGCTGACCAACAAGGAGACATAAGGTTGATGAGACCAAGAAAATACATTTCAGAAAGTGAAACTGCCTTCCTTTATCTCTTCTCCTCCCCTCCTAATCTCTCCCACTGCCTTAAAACCTATCTACGTATCAGCAGACGAAACTGTCTCTCTGGTTCTTTTATGATCAGGCATGTATTGAGGTGTCAAATTTACGTCATTCCCCTGAGCATGATAAAACTTCCTTGACTGGATACTTGTAGATCTGCTCCCATTTGCTGGGGGCTCCCACGGATACCATTTTAAAAGCAGGGAGGAGGAAAATATGGTGTCACTAATCCTTCCTGTTTTCATCCTACTCATGTGGAGTTGAAAGTGGCTTGCATTTTGATCGCATTTTGATAACCTAGTATTCTAATTTATAGAATTTGGAGCTTCTTGAATTAGAAGAACTATGCTACAACATCAGTCTGTAAAAAAAAATGACACTAAAACAAAAGAATTTCCTATGGTCTAAAAATTCCTTATGTTGCTTTTCCATTGATCACTGCAGCATTTACAAGTCCATCTGGGGCAAACCATTTCATTTCTTTTTTTTTTACCTTCCAATTCTTTCTGTAATGTTTTCTTTTGTCTTCTTTTCCTCCCTGTCTCCCTTCCTTAGTTAGAAAGTAAGTTAAATGCTTACTTTCTATGCTTCACCTTAGTGCTGAGTCTGCAACAACGTGATGGTTTCTATTTTCACCTTTTTCTTTCAGCCACACAAGGGCTGCCAAGGATGTGGCCTTTCTGCATGTCCTGGCTGCTTCTCCCTGCCTGGTGCTTTTCCTGGCAGGCTGGCTGCTGAAATGCTTCCTTTAGGGAAAGGCAAATGGAACCAGAGAGCAAAGCACTTGGACACTGGTGTTCCCTCTACCCATCCCTCCCCTTCCTCCCTCCAGCTCCCAGCTCTCCCTTCGAACCCTAACCCGTAGTTGAGCCACTACTGGTGCCAGGCCCAGGAGAGGCAGAAATGAGGCACCAGGCACACAGAGATGAGAAAACAGTCCTTGTCCCCAAAGCACTGCCCTCTGGACCTTAGGCAAATGTAGCTGTCCTTGATTCACATGGCAAAATATGAGGAAGCTGAATCAGATGACTTCTTGAGAATCCTCTGTGTTTTCATAGCAATGACTTTCAAGAGTTGTTTTAGTGGAGAATCTCTGCTCTGGACAATCTCTTTACACCTTAAAATGCTTCTGGTCCTTCGGGTTCTATCAACTGTGATGTGTTCCAAAAATACAAAGGTATTCAAATAAAAAAAGCAAATAAATTTTGGTGTTGTTATGATATGGAATATCATATACATTCATTATGAATGATGCTTACAAAAGCTTAATGATGTGGAAAAATGTGCCTACTATAATATCAGACATAGGCAGAGAAGAGAGCCTGGAACACTAGGTATTAAGTCATTTTAACAGTGATTATCCTTGAATGGTGGGATTATAAGTGTTTAAAATTTCCTACTTTCTTTTATTTTTCAAAATAAAGAAAACAACAACTCTGGTTTTTTGTATAATAAAAATGAGTACAGTTATTTAAAAATATATAGAAGTGATTGTTTCTGCAGCAAAAATTTTCAGTATGTATGCCAAGGCCAGATGTGAATAATTTTAAAAATATGCTTTGCCTTGAATTTTCTGAATCTCTCTGTAACACTGATTTTCTTGGATTCTAAGCTTATGTAACTAGTCAAATACCAGTCCTTTCTGAGGAATGATAATCTCAAAATACTCACTTTGGAAAAATCTGAGGGCGTTGAGAAGGGAAAAGGAAGGACCAATAGAGTTTCTCTATCTGTCAAAAATGCAGGGTTTTATTTAGGGTCTTGCATTGATTAAGAAAGGCGAAAATACAGGTCATCAAGAGGTTATTTGAGGAAAAGGCTCTGGGGAGAGTACAACCACTTGACCATGGATGATTTCACCCCTTGAAACAGGTGCTAAGATGACTTGGCTAGAGTATGACTGGGATATCAGATCACAAACTCAGGAAGGCCACAAATGCCCTTTGGTACAAGTAAAAAACCTACAAGAGAAGGTGCTCCCTCCATAGTAATAAAGTGGAAAATCCACAAGAAGTAGCAAAAATCTGGTTAATGCCTGGTGTGATGAAAGCCCCTCCATTTCCCTCAGTGGAGGGGGGCGGAAAGAAAATGACGAACGGCCAGTAGCTGAGGATGTCTAGAACTCACTCCGGTTTCTGGGAGAGCTGTGAGAGAAGGCATTTGACCGTCTCTGGCTAATTCACCTATAAGTCAATATTTCTAACAGGCCATTTTGTAACTTGTCATTCAAAAT
Organism: Delphinapterus leucas; assembly: GCF_059928025.1. Lineage (NCBI taxonomy): Eukaryota > Metazoa > Chordata > Mammalia > Artiodactyla > Monodontidae > Delphinapterus > Delphinapterus leucas. The sequence goes on along the minus strand of NC_143142.1, from coordinate 38,202,639 downwards.
TTTAGAGGCTAAAACGCAGGTTGCATTGTTAACCAGGCGCTTGGGTCTCGACGAGGCATGGAAAGACTTTACATGTCTTAGTCATAGCCACTAAGAGGTGTTAAAGAGGGAAAAGCCTTTTGTTAGTCAGCTCATCTGGCCCATGGAACTTAGAATGAAAGATTTTTTGTACAGCTGTGCTAATCAAAGAGTGGTCTTCTGACCAGTTGCCCAGGTAGCCCCTGGTAGCTTGTTTGAAATGCAGAATCTGGAGCCCACCCAGACCTACTGAAGGGGAATCTGCAATTTAACAAGATCCCTAGTGATCTGCATGCACCCTAAAGTTTAAGGAGCACTGAATGACAGGTGTGGAACATATAAACTGTATTTTAAGCTCTTCTGAAGTTTTCTGCTTCCTGTTTTCAAATATATTGAAAATAAATTTTTTTACTGTGGCAAAAAGATTTATCCTCCAGTTAAAATCTGTGTGTGTGTGTGTGTGTGTGTGTATGTGTGTCTTCCCCCAGCTGAGGTACTCAGAAGCAACTTGACATTTATAATTTCTTTTTCAAACCTAGTTTACAAAGGCAGGCATTTTCAGCAGTCTCAATTTTCTAAATTCCTTATTGCTTCTTGTAATTCTAAGCAACTTTTATGTTTGAGAGGGATGTTATTTATCACAGACTTCTAAAATATTTGCTCCCTACCTTTTCACATTTTCTGGAAAAAAATTTTTTTCCTCTCTACTTATTCCCTTAAGGAAATTAGGAGAAATTCTAGCTTTGAATTTTTTTTAATGAGGTTTCTCATTGCTGACACAGGGGACGGCGTTCTGGTTTCTAGGCTGAAAAATCTGCTGGTAGTGTGCAAAAGGTACAAGAATCCTCCCATGAGAATGACTCACTGAGCCACAGAAGGACTTCAGGTGGCACAGACCCCGTCATCCCAGGCAGGGCTATCTTTGCCTTGAGGACATTTCTCTTCATAAATGAGTGGCCAGTTTCTAATCCACTGATGACATCACAGACTTAATAGAATCAGGCCCCTAAAAATGTTTGAATTAAGCCAAAGAAAGAGACAGAGGGAATCTAAGGCTGGATCTAGGTAGGGGGCCCTCTTTGAAAGTTCCATCCTACCTGATTGTCGAATCCGTTGAAGAGTTTGCTGGACCAGAACCTCTGATCTTGGGACAATGATGATGAAGTCCACTTTGCTGAAGTGGCCGAGGTCCAGGCTCTGGCTGCCGCTGTCTGCTATGGCACACACCTGGGACAAGAGTTTTCTGGCAACCGTAAGCTGCGGTTGATAAATCTGGAAGGGTTCATTATCTAGATCTAAAATTTAAGAAAGTCATAAGAACAAGATTAATTCACTTCTGTGATGGCCTCTATGACTCCATATAGGGACAAATAATACACATAGGGTAGAGTGATGCTCTATCACCAAGAATCCTCACTTTCTACCCTCACTCTCTATTGACTTTCAATAGATTTGCCCACTTTCCCTGACAACTTGGCTGAAAGGATGTGCTCAAGAGTGAATGTAGTAGTTTTACAAATGTATTATTTTAATATAAATTGTCTCACAAGGCATGAACTCAGCACCCCTCCCATGCCCAGAAATGGAGGGACAGACTGCACTCTGGCAGCTGGAGCCAGGACTCATCTCTGGAAAGGGGAAGAGTTTCCTGGTTTCTTTAGGACTATCAGCACAGGTCAGGTGCCTGAGCCCAGACCCAGTTCAGAGCTAATGCCATAACCATAATCATGCTGAGTTCCTTTGAGCTTTTCTGGATGGCACTGCAGTAAACATTTCCTCTCCAGCAAGTCAGTTGTAACATGGCTTGAAATTCTCCTCCCCATGACACTAACTTCACCTTTCTTCCCACTTGACTCCACTTTGCCAGTGCTTGTGACCTAGCAGGTGTGGGTGACTGTGGTCAACTCCCATGCTGATGCCTGTACTATCTGAAGAGACCTGACCCATGACATGGCCAGCTGGCTGCTCAATAGGTGACGTATTAGAAAAACATTGCCCAGATACTCTAACCAAGCCAGTAGCTTTTTATTACAAGTTATAATCAAGCGATCAATCTCTCTTACACATGCGTGCATGCACACGCATACATAATGAGAGACAGGCTTAGTCAGCTAAACACCTGAGCAGAAATATTTAATGCTTCTTGAAAGGGCTGGTTTTTATCAGGAACACATGTGGAAGTCTGACTGGAACACGCAAGGGCCCAATTAACCTGTGCTAATGAATGTTTTCTAAAATCAAGCTGCAATACTTCCCAGGCAAAGACGGTAGTCATGGGACCCCAGCCACTATGGAACCCTGACAGCGAGTGGAGATTTATACAGGTGGGTCTCCCTACTGGCTGAGAGAACCTACTAGAAAAGCCCCAAACTGCAACCTTTAATAATAGCCCAAATAGTTTTTGACCCACAAAGATTACCAACCAAAATAAAAATCTGTCTTTGGATAGTCAGGCTGTTGTTTCTTTCATTTTGTGGGTTAGATGAATGGGGACTAACACAGGGGATGGCATAACTCTGTAGAATTGAACTTAACAAATTTTGAAGTTGGAGGAAACCTAAAAATATCTTTAAGCAATGTTTCTTTTTTCTTCTTCTTTTTTTTTAACCACCAAGATCTCTTATTTATTATTATTTTAAGCTTTTTTTTTCTCTTTTTTTGGCCACATAGCGTGCAGGATCTTAATTCCCTGACCAGGGATTGAACCCAGGGCACCAGGGAATTCCCAAGCAATGTTTCTTAAACAGGGAATCAAGGATATGTACGTGGGCATGTGAGAATTTCAAAAATTTAACTTTGTTCACATAACACATTTTAGATCATCTGGATGGTCACTTTATTGTCATGCAATGTCCAGAAGTCAAAAACTTTTGCCTTTGAATTCATTTTTACGCCTGAGCCGATGCCAAGCCATGCTACTTTTCCTGCTGTCATCCTAATGCATAAAGGATGCATTCCCATCAAGTGGAAGCCAAAAGGCTGTCAGCATCCACTTGTATGGATCTGCTTTGTATCCATCCTTCTCCTGTTCTCTGTTCTGTCCTTTCTTATATTGTCCCTATCAAACAGGGAACTGGGGAAGGATTTGAACCTAAAGGAATCTAATCTAGCAATTGAACTCCTCACCCCTGGTCCCACCGTCCCCCTTGGCACTCTGCAAGCTCGTTGTAGGTCAGATGATATGTCAGTGTTTCTGCTCCAGCTGCCAGGAAGGCCTCGCTAACCCTGAGATTACGTGTGTTTTACACATTGGAGAGTAGATGCAGGGAGCAGAGAGCCAGGAGCCCTGCACAGACTGTAGTCTAGATTCTTTCAAGTAGTTCTTTGAAGCCCTACATGAGCACCCACAGTGGTGAGCACAGCTGGTGGAGTTAAGGAAAGTACACCAAGGATCCCCGCTCCCCCAAAAAAACAAAAACAAAGAGAGGCACTGCTTAAAATAAAGCCTTTGGCTTTGATTTTAATTCTAGGAGAAATTTACTAAGAACAAAGGCATGGGGCCCAGGCCACAGGGTAAGGCATTTTTAACTTGAGCCAGATTTATCATGTAGATAATGAGGAAAGGCCTGTCATAGTCTGTGACTTGAAGACAAGACCTCAAAACCCTCAGAACGACTTAGTTTCTGTCTGTCCTGAGCACTAGTCTCCTCCTTTTGGCCTCTGGTGACATTACCCAGGTTCTGCGTGGGGATCATAGCAGCAGCCTCCTGAGGTGACACACATTCATTAAGGTCTCCATTGAAAGGGGTCACCACACTATCTCCTCTTCTCTGTTGCATTTTTTCTAGCAGCTTGTCTAGGTCATCACCTATTACAAAATAAAGTGGAGATAAGAAAGTCACAAGGAATGACATGTTTGTATGTCTCCAAGTTGGGCAGTTACGCTGGGCTCCCGTCGAGATCTGTTGGTCATCCCACTTTTCACGTCGGAATTTACACTCACCCATCCCTGTAGCAGGATCTCGGTAGCCAGAGCTACCCTTGTTTGTATCGTGCTTACAGGTTCCATGCTCCCACATACTAAATCTCTCTCAGCCCCTATAATACTCAGAGCAGGCAGGACGGGGTCATTATACCTCCATTTGACATGTTAGAAAACTGAGATCTGGGGAGGCAGAGCGTTGCCCAAGGTCACACAACAAAGCAGTGGCTGAGCTGAGGCCTCACATCCTTGTGCCTGGACCCCTTTGCTGTGTCAGTAACAAAATGCTTAGGAGAAACCATTCCAAATGAGGGAAGATCAGCGGGCAAGCTTAACCTCCACACTCAGCTCACACTAAGATTTAAATTCAGAAAATCACGCAGCCAGGGGCCGGCAGTGTTGCTGAATCTGACTGCCACTCACCTAACGATGTGGTTTTGAAATGCGATGCCAGGAAACTGACCTTTCCTGTGATGAGCTCATAACTAATTTCTTTCAAAAACTCACTTGTGGTGAGCATGCTCTCTGCCAGAGCTCTGGACTGATGCTGACCTGCAGAAGAGAGGGGGAGACAACATGCCAGTGAACAAATGTTCACCGGGAAGTGATTTAGAACAGCAAGAACTGGAAACACAACTAAAGTATGTAGCTAGAGGGACTTGGCTAAGAAAAGTATGGCACATCAAAAGATGGGCAATTATACAGCATTTGAAATGACAGTTTCAAAATTTCATTTGAAAAGTTTATAGTACAAAGTTAGGTGATCAAGGGAAAAAAATAACATACCTTATGTTTGTAATGGTGAGAACATACCATGCATCTATTTAAAAGACTCGAGAGGAATGTGAAAAACCTTTAAAAAGTTGTGTCTGCATGGCTATTATGAATATCAGTCTTAAAAATATAAACTTATGTTGTTTTTTTACTAATGAAAATTAGAAAATGAATGTGTTACACTTTCTGATGAAGCTTTTTGAAAGAAATATGTATCACAGAGAGATGGGCAGGTGGGTTTGGTCAAAGCAAGAGGGCTTGGCCCCTTTGCTAGGAAGAGGTGAGAGCCATCCACTGAGAGGAGAAAAGCAAAATTTGGTCCAAATGGCAACTCAGCAAAATTTGGTCCAAATGGCAACTCAGGACGGTACCTGATAGAAAATCAGCACCAGAAACAAAAATCCATTTTGTAACATACCAACTTTCTGAACGTTTTCTTTAGGGTCAGTGTTATAACATTAAATATCCTCTTAGTGAAGAGGTGAATATATGAGCTAAGTTCCTGGCAAATATGATTAACTGGCTTAAACCACCTGTGGCAATGGCTTTATCACATGCTAGAGTGGTAACTTTTCCAAAACATCTTAAGGACAGAAGTTACATGAGACAAGGGTATCTGTTACTAGGGTGTGCTTTGAAATAATGCTCCCACAACCAGCTGACAGGGACAACAGCCAAACTAAGGGCTATAAAAATCTGATCTGAGGAGCAAAGGAAAAGTTAAAATTAGGAGGAAGAACCCAAGTTGGAGCCCTTGACCAGAGATTAATTACATGGATGCCTGAAACACCCCATTTAGTATTATACAAATGGACGGATGACGAATGAATGAAAAAGTTACTCACCTAATACTACCACACAAAACTCATTTCCTCTGATTTTCGATGCACAAATTGTCACAACATAATCTGGTAGTTTTTGATAGTGTCTCATTTCACTGAGAGTCCTCAATGTCTCTGAAATGCCCTCCGCCAAGGAGTTCTGGGTCACAATCACATGAACCAAGTCTTGAGATACACTGGCAATTAACCTAGCCAGCCAGGGGAGTTGTCCTGGTGACACAGGCGTGCACTGACCACCCATCTGCAGGGCTCTCTCTCTCAGAGTAAATTCCTGCATAGCTTTCAGCATAATTTGCTCAAATTCTTCCCTGAGAGGTATCTGATCAGGACCTAAATTGAAGAGAATTACAGCTAGAATTTTTTTTTTTTAATCACAGCTAGAAAAGACACACACACACACACACACACACACACAAACACACACATCAGAGTGCAGTCTATTCCAGCTGGCAAATAAGCTCTTTTTCTTCTAGTGGCCTCAAGTATACTGCCTCTACTAACCATTTTCCATTGCTAAATTACCTTCTCTCTTTTTTGTTTGCCTTGATACACGTTTATTTTAAAATGCAGACTTCTATTCTTGATATCTTTAAAAGAAGATGTGCTCAGAGACAGTATCAATTCCATTGTATGCCTTGGGAGATGGTCACTGAAGGTGGTATTTTTGTTGACATATTAAACTTGGCGTTACAGAAATAGTTAATGACTAATGAAGCAAGAAGCTAACCTACTGGTATATAATCAGCTTCAGGCTTCACTCATTTCTCATTTTATTCATAGGTGCCTTAGAAAAACATTTTAATGTATTGCCTCTATACCTAATTTTGAGAATATTGTCCACGAGGAAAACTAAGTTTAATTATTTTTCACTCCCAATGTGTATTTAGGCAGTTCCACACTTTCCCCAGATAGAGAATGCTCTCATCACCTAGTTATTCCCCAGGGTTCTGGGTTAAGAATGGCATGTGGCCCTCTTCCCTGGCCGAGGTTATGGTTAAGCTTACATGGGTGATCTGTGGTCCCTGGAATTAGAGGTATTTTGTTTCTCTTTAGAAACTCAACCAGTCTTTTTTGTTTTTTGGCCGAGCCGCGCAGCTTGTGGGATCTTACCTTCCCTACCAGGGATCGAATCCACACCCCCTGCATTGGAGGCACAGAGTCTTACTCACTGGGCCGCCAGGGAAGTCCCTCAACCAGTCTTTGAGACAAAATAAGCAAGTCAGTGTCTGGCATCCAAGTGACACAAATGAATTCCTACACTTAGTTTAAATTGAAACCGGCAAGACTGTTCACTCCTGCTACTCAAAGGCATTTCTTTTGCTGTGTGGACCTGAGATTTGAAACTCATCCTCCTGAAACAGATATAGACCCCCTCAGTGTCTGTGATCTGAGATCAAGCAATAGCTTCAGAATCCAAAGCCAAAATCCCCTTGCAAAGAATACAGGGATGAGGGGCTGGACTTCTGTATGAGAATGAGGCACCTGAGTGAGTCAGAAACCTTTCCTTCCTCTAACAGGGGTTTAAGTGGCCTCCCTGGACCCTGTCCATATTCTCAGGGAAAGTAAAAAAAAAAAATGCAAGTTTAGTAATGCATAGGATAAGGAAAATTAAATAAAATATCATACATTTTAAAAATAAACAATTTTAATTGGAAAAAAACAGTTTTTTCCAGGATTGGTTGGAGCCAGAGGGAAGCAGGAAAGAGGGCAAGAAAACGGCAATGCTTACATTGTGTTTATGTTTCTGTGCCTTCCCCAATCCCTTACTAGTGGATGCCTTATTATCACCTGGGAGCCACCAAAGCTTCTGATCTTCATTTAACTTTATCAAATTAGCACCACGGTTCGTGGCCACTGAGTACACACTTAGTAGTGAGCTCAAAGCGCAAGATCTGTACTGACTGCATGGAGAAGAAGGGAAGATGGTCATGTACTTAAAGCTTTCTTCCATCAGAACAAATGACAGCTCAAAAGCATGTGGCTGTGACTTCTCCAGTTCCCTCCTGCCTCTCATAGACAATCTGAGGAGGCTGGTTAATAGGTGTGTCCATAAGGCCCCCTCCAAACCACCATGGAGTAACATTTTCTGTTAGGCAGCATAATTAATTCCAAATACGAAGGCATTCTGGGAAAATAAAGTATCAAACATGTTCATAGCGTTCTCGGTTGCCTTAAAACTCACTTTTACAGTTTTGACTGAATTACTGTTAGGAATTGAGAAATGGAGGAAAATGTATCAAAGTTTAAATGAGGTAAGAAACTTTTTAGAGTAAATTGCCCTGCTTCCAATCACCTCCTGTCATTTCTGCATCCTTAGCCTTTACAGCTAAATTGCAGGAGCCTTTTCTCCACTTTTCACAAGCTTGATAATATATAGTAATTTTTTTTCTTCAGATGCTTATCTCCAGTAACTCAGTGTAGCCCAGGCATCAGGTCCGAAGGCTTTTCAGATAGAGCCACCACAATAGGAAAAGACAAGGTTCCAATAGACTCAGAGTCCTCCGAGAATCTCTGGATTTGCTGATTTCATTATCTACTTCAAAAGATTTTCAGATTGTGAAATAACAGACTTTTTTTTAAAAGTGATTGTAGTGGAAAGGTCTGTTCTTTCTGAAAAATCTTGCTTTTCTTCTTCTCTGTTACCTTCAGATAACTGAGCCATTCAAGTATTACACCTGTCCTTTTAGAAGTTTGGGTTTATTTTTTCAAATGTCAATTTATAATCTTTAGCATATGTGAAAATATTCTTGCTGCCTTCTTCAAAACTTCTGAAGGCAAAAAAAAAAAAAAAAAATTAAGGACTCCAGAAGAGTTAAAGAGAAGAGGTGTCTCAATGTACAAAATTTAGATTAAGAAAAAGAAATATCTATTTATGTTGGACATTGAGAAACATAATTAATTGGTTGCAAGTAAAACCCTGGAGAGAACTGATCCTGCAAGGCAGAGAAGAGTTTTGTCTAATTGAATGGAGATTGTTCTATTTTTTAAGAAAAGAGCTTTTACTAATTTAAGGAAAGAGGTTTTGTTTTGACCATTTAGTTCCTTTAATTAACTTGGACTTTGACTATTTAAATTGGTATTGAGATTTTAAAAAATGCTATACTGATAGGCTTGGTTAACTAAAATAGCATTGCTTTATGTGGCCTTGTATAACTGATTCTGGATACATCTAGAAGCTAGTTTTTCATCTTGGAACACGGTTGAAAGTCAGTATGTATCAATTAAAATGATGACATCAAATGTCAGACCCGGGAGATTTTTATAATTTTACTACCTACTAATAAAAATGATTAGCAAGTCCTAGATTTATCATGAAAGTGGCTCATGAGATACCTGAAGCCTTGCAAGTTTCAAAAGCCTGTGTCAAAGCAGATCCCATGTCAAAGTAGATTCCATGTCAAAGCAGGTCTTTGGGCTCTCAGGGTACTAAGAGTTGCAGCCATGATTGCTAGCTGATGCTCCAAAGACTGAAGCTGAAGCTTGTGTGTGTGTGTGTGTGTGTGTGTGTGTGTGTGTTTAACATTGTTTGGCCCATGTTTTTTATTATTTAACACCAAAGTATTTAAAATCATTTAAAAAAATTCACAAGAGTGCAGATAAAATTTTTAATGTGTAATTTCACATCTTGAACATTTTCCTAAGTAAATCAGTGGTTTGAAGTCCTGGAGTAGGTATATAATTAGGCTGCATATTAGATGGCCTACTGCAGTTTGCAAAATAAAGGACATTGCAATGTAAATGCTGCGGAGCCACTAAAGTACTGTCAGGGCACCTGCATATACCCACTGTGGGGCTCAGGAGGAGATATCAAATAGAGGAAGTGAAGGGTTCATGACCTAGGTATCCCCTTACCCTAAAGCTCAGAAAATCTTCCAGGGAGGTCCAAGTTACTACCTGAATGAAAGGAAGCAGTTTGGGACTACATCAAAGGGATGGAGCTGGAGAAGAAAAAAATGGGTGTAGGGGCAGTGATAAACAAGATAAAAAGGCTAAGTGGAAAATAATTGTCTAACACAATGGCTACATTTGCATTCCAGATGGTAGCTGCACTTTCAGAAAGGTGGCTTGGCCTGACTCACAAGGGGGGTACCCATGGCACAGCCCTTGGACAGTCTGCCTACATCAACTACTTTGGAGACTTTAGGACCATTATGGCACTGGACACCAGGTGGAGCAATTTATCTCTTCTAGGACCCAAAGAAGCAAAGCCAACAGCAAGGGAGGCTAGATCTGAGAGAAATAGGGGGGAGAAAAAGAAATAGGAAAGAGAAGGAAAGGAGTAGGAAAGAAATGGAGGAGAGGAAAGGGAAAAGCCATAGAGAATGGGGTTGAAGAAAAAGAATGTTAGACGTGAAAGAGGGGAAAGTAAGAGGTGGATAAATGTGAGAAAGTGGGTAAGAAAGGAAAAAAGTATGTTCCAAAAAAGAATAAAAATCGTCACCACCAAATGATTATTGAAAATTGCTTACCCAGCCGCACGAGATACTGTATTGTCAGAAGAATCATGTTTTCCACACTCAGGAGTTGGCTGCCAGTCAAACCTAACTGTTCCAAATCTTTGTTTTCCAACTGTGGAATCTTGTAGCAATTCACCAGCAGAGGACTCACAACAATGTCACCAACATTTCCATAGAAATAGGGTAAAGTGCCATAGCCTGCCCCAATAGAAGCAGGTCAGTAAAGTTCAACATTTCTTTTTGAGGTCCAACCAGGTATATTTGCTCAACTAGGATCAACGATGCTTAACAAAGTTCCCTGCCCTTTGAGATGGTTACCAAACAAATCACTCAAATATACCAATCCCAGGGAATTCATGCGAATGCTCTAAATTCTACCCTTTCATTAAATTAGAAGAACAGGAAGCAAAATACTCTAATTATATTAATACTCAAACTATATTATATAAGAGACATGTTAATATTATATCTCTGACATAGAGGACTGATGAGAGTTTGCAGAAACATCTCTGTACCCTTTGTAAAACTGCAAGAATAAAATGTTTTCAGATAAAATTCCTGATCAAGTTTCTTTTCAGAAAAGAAGTCAGAAAACAAACAAACAGACAAGCTACAATAACATGTGTCACTTCTTGAGGTTTTCTTTTAAAACATTTAAGCTAAATTCATTGATCAACAGCAATATTCTTCCAGTTGCAGGGACTTGGAGGTTCTTACTCTTTTGGCTACCTTAGCCATTTTTGTTGTGTTCTCTTCCTAATTGTCAGTAAACAGCCTTAAATCATCTTAGAAGTAGGCAGGACACAAATGTGTTGAAAATACACCCTGTATTGGTGGTATGGTGAAGAGAACAGTCCCTCTGTGAGTCTTTCTAAAAGGCAGACACCAAAGGGTCCTCATGTTTTATGTATCTTTCCAAGGCTTAGTTGCACTGTGCATGCAATTCAAACGTTCAGTAAGAACTTCCTGACTATATGGAATTTAAACAACTGGGATTCCCCCTAGTGCCTATAGGTCCAGGAGCAGTGGATAGGGCAGTCTGATAAAGAACAGGGCTCAAAGCGAAACCATCCATGTCTGGCTCAAGCCAACTGCAAGAAACAGATAACACCTCACATAGACATACCATAAAGATCTAGTGGGCTTAAACACCCTATCTGTTTAGTCCCGAAGGTAAAGCCGGCAGTCTTCTTCTTCTGGCCTAGGCTAGCCCCCCGACGAGGGCACTCTTGATGTGGGTATGAAAGGCTCTAAATTAGTCATGGAATCTAGGGACCCCTACATTTCTACACTTCCACTTATAGAGAGCTTGGAAAGGCTCTCACTCCTAAATGCTTCCCCATGGTTTAGATCTGCAGCTCTGGGGCCTCTTGGTTCTCCCAAGTGGGGCCTCTTTGCTGGCTCAGTTTGTTCCTTTTCTCTGCCGTTTGGCTCCCTTTGACTGAAATGAGCCCTCCCCAACCTTGTCTGCTCTCATCCACCCCTCAGCTCCCCAGCTGAAACATCACCTCTGAGATGATGGAGAGTTTGGCTGTGAACCTCTAGACTGCCCCACTAAACAGTGCTCCTTGTGGGCAAAAAGACTTTGCCTTATTCCCAACTTCTAGTCCCATGTTTAGGATATCATGAAGGAGCTGATCAATAAGCGCTTAAAGAATTAATAGATGGATCAATGAATACCTTCATGAACACATGAATAGACACGCAGTGAAATGGAGGATTGTTCCTAGATTCCAGCAGACACAGGCAACTTGGAATTCCTTTCCTTACCTATCAGGATTACTGGTCTAACTCCTGAGTTACTCAGCAGATTTTCAGGAACAATTACAGTTTCCCCTGCAGGAATGGGTCGAGGTTGTAAAATTCCAGTTAATGGGGTCTGTGGAACTGGGGCAGATAAAAGGGACTCTGGAAAAAAAGTTGTTTGACAAGAAGGATTAGATAGGAAGGATAAATGAAATATAGTTGAAATCAACACAGCGTTATTACTTTTAATATGCAAGTTTTATAAGTCTAATGGCTTTTTTATTAAAGTAATTTGTGTTTATTGTATAAAATAAGTGAGAAAAACAAACAAAAATATCAACCATTATCAAATCGTCTGGAGATAACTACTATTTAGCATTTTGGCAGATTTTCCTTCTAGTTGTTTTTCCACATACAGTATTTTGGATTCTGTTTTGTATTTTATCTCCCCCACCCTAGATTATCAAGGCATATCTACTCATTACAGAAAATGTGAAAAGTATAGAAAAGTGAGAATAAGGATAAATTCATCATTAATCAGTACTACCTAGAGGCAACCACAGTAACATACCGGCATAATTCTTTCTGTATTTATCATTTCTCTGTAGATTTTAGAATTATTTTTTAAACAAATGTAAATTTTTAAAGAACCCCATCTATGTCTTAGAATTGGTATATTTACATTTGTCTGTGTTTCATACAGCAAGGTAGATGAGCATCTGAACATTTAATTGTAAGTACCAAATGGCCACAGCTTGGATATTATAAAGGAGAACCAGTTGGTTTTTCAGGATTCTAGTCACAGACTGAACCATCCAATTCAGAAATAATACGTATAGGTCACATAACAAACCAGATCACAGGAGGATACATCAAATACCACTATTGGCAAAGCAAGTTCATTTATGCTCTATAATGGTGGATTGGTAGCATCACGCCCTACATAAAGAGTGGTTTATTGATACTATAGTGTAAAACAAAGACAGATGGTGAATCAAGATCTTTTGTGATGGCACATGTGCTTATAGGGATGGCAGATGTGGTGGGGACAAAATATTACCTGCTATAGTACTGGACACAAAAGTTAGTTAAGGAAATTTATTTTCAAGGGTTCATGGAAAGAACGAGAGTAGCAGATACCTTTGTTAATTTAAGGAAACTTAAAACCCATCTTCTGTTGAAATCTTACCAGTTCTTGAAAGAGGGCGAACTGCAGGAATAGGTACAACTAAACCAGATTGGGGGACAGGTGACCCAGGATACCATCCTCGGTGTCGTTTCTTTGGTGGTCCAGAAATGAACATGGTAGCTGAATACAAAAAGAAAGATGAGCCTTGTCCTTAGTAATGGAAGAAGGGAAAGAAGCCAAAGTAACATAGGACCTTTACTATGATTATACTCAGAAAGTTGAAGTCACTTTTCTAGACGTAAAGGTAAAGTTAGAAAAAGTCACACACTAACAGCACTAACAGCTGCAGGCTGTTTTACAATGTACCGTTTCACCCAGATTATTTCATCTGATTCTATCAACAACCCTGTGAAGTTGTAGGACAACTACTTTGTTATACCCATTCTGTAGATGGTGAAAGGAAGGCTCACATTTACCCAGAGTCACACACAGAGAGGAACTTTGAACCCTGCACTTTGGTCATCAAAGCCCATGGCTTTTCAAGACACTTCTTATATATTTGTTTCAATGTTATTTCCTAAGTAGGCCCACCCTTGTAGAATCACCAAGATATGTTAATCATAATTGTTCATACCAATCATAAATTTTCAAAACATTGTACGAGAAGCTAAGGAAAAACTGGGAGTGTGCCGCCAGATAATTAATCATTCCAAACTCTCTGGAGCACTTCTTCCATAATTAAGTGTTATTTCAAAACTCTAAGATGGGTATTGTACCTTGGTCTCCTGAGGCAAAGCTAGGTCTTGGTGACAAAGAGTAATTCCCTGGGCGGGCTGGAGTGGAGCTAGACGCACTGCTCTTTCCTCCATGGCTACTGTTTCCATTAGCAGCATCTGTGGTACACAAGAGGAGCCACTCAGAACAGAGTCTGGGCAGGACACTGCTTTCTGTGATGCTGCAACCATATGACAAACCTCACATAGGATTCAAAGAAATCCCACTGACAGAACAGCCCAGTTGTACGGAGCCAACTACAACCATCAGAGTAGTACTTTAACTAACATGAAATGTCACCCAAAATAATTTTCTAGGACCCCAAGAGATCTTTTAGAATTATTTTCAGTGAAGTCTTTGGAGATGGTGGGTAGAAAACAAGAGAAAACTTTCTTTTTTTCTTACCTTTTATCATGGAAATTTTCAAACATATATAAAAGCAGAGAGAATGGTATATAAACTATGTACCCATCACCCAGCTTCAACACTTACCAACATGTGGCCAATCCTGCTTTACATATACTCCCTATCTTTCCCCCGCCACCCACAGACACACATATGGGCTCTGGATTATTTTGAAGCAAACTCATTTGTCATATCATTTCATCCATAAATACTTTTGTATGTGTTTCTAAAAGAAAAGGACTCTTAAAAAACATAACCGTGATCTTTTTTATACTTAAAATTAACAATGATCAATAATTTCTTAATATCAAATATCCCATCAGTATTCAGATTTCTCCCAATCAGCTCAGAAATGGCTTTTTACATTTCTTGTTCAATCTGGGGTTCAAAAAATATCCACACACTGAATTTAGTTGCTATGTCCCTTAAACCTCTTTTAATCTATAGAATTCTTCTTCTTTTTCTTTCTAACAATTAATTTGCTGAAAACCTGGCAGAATTTCTCATTTCCTGTATTTTGCTGATTGGATATTCATGGTGCCATTTGATGTCTCCTCTAATTCCTAAACTAATCATTAGATATAGATGTTTGCTCAGATTCAAGTTTGATTTTTTTTGGCAAGAGTATCTCATAAGTCCTATTGTATACTTCCATTAAGAGGCACATAATGACCAGTTTTCTCTTTTCCTGGGATGTTAAGATTCAGCAGTGGGTTTAAGAGTTGTCAGCCTAATCTTCAAGTTACAAAGTTGTTCATCAGCCTCTCATCTGATGGTTTTAGCAATCATGATGATTACTGCCAAGATCCATAATTTCATTCATTTTTCTTCTATGCTGTAAAAACTTGGACTCAGTTTGTTCCAGTCTGTAATCTAAACAGAAGGCAAATTCTGCAAGAATTGTTGGACCAGAGTAAGAACAAAAGTGGTCTGGATAAATTATGATACCTAACTATTGGAAAGTTTCCAAGAATGATAGGTTCTCTTTCTCTTTATTTTTCTTCTACCTCTCTGACCATTTCTTTTTCTTAAACACTGAAATTTTCTACGGGTCTGCCTTTAGTTCATAGCTTGCCTTACCCTACATTTCTCCTTGGCTGACACTATTTACATGGTGATTTTAACCATATGCTGGTGGCTCAACTTTATACCACTAGTCCTGTTTTCCTCCTACGATAAATTAAATTACCGTTGAGTAGCGCCACTTGGATGCCTGATGGGTATTTCAAACTCATCATGTCCAAAATTGAACTCACAATCTCCTCCTGGGGAACCTGCTCCCCTTGCTGTATTCCCTATCTCAAGTAATGGTACTAACCATTAGCCCAGAAAGATGGACGTCAACTGAAACCCATTCTTCTGTTTTACGCTCCCATTAATCAGTCAAGTCTGCTCATTTTACATCCTGAGTAGTTCTCCAATCTGTCTCCTCCTCTCCAACCTATTTTCACCCTGGTCAAGGACCTCATCATTTCTCACCCAGACTATTGAATGACCTGCAACTTGTATTCCCAATGCTTTCTTTTTGCTGCCAAAATGATCTAGCTTAAGTTAAAATAAGACCATGTCACTCCCCTGTGCCATAAGTTATAGAGTGAAATCCATACTTCTTATCCTGACCTCCTATGACCTTTCCCTTTTCTGCCTCTTGCTCACCTCCTGCTACTCCCTGAGTTTTACACTGTATGCTTCTAACGAGTCCAAACTGCTGGAAGTTCCTGCACATGTCATGCTGCTTCTTTCCTTTCCTTTTCCTTTCAAGCTTTGCTCCTGCTTTTCCCTGAATTTGAAATGTCTTTCCCCTATTCCCTGACCAGGGTTTGAACCCACGCCCCCTGCATTGGAAGCGCGGCATCTTAACCACTGGACCACCAGGGAAGTCCCCAAGAACCCGTTCTCAATTACTCCCTAAAATGCTGGGCTAACCCCCCCCTCCTCTGTGCTCCCCTAGGATATTATGTATTTATTGCAGTACACTGAAAATATCTTCTTTTAGGTTGATCTCCTCTGCAAGGTTACAAGTACATTAGAGGTCAGGGACTGAGCCTTATTTATCTTAGTATCTATCCCCAGTTCCTCAGTATAGCAGGTATCCAAGAAATTTTTATTGGATAGAATCAACCTGCTTTGTCTCCCCTGTGTGCCAAATGTCATTCACTGACTCTTCTGGATGTAACACAGAAAACACAAAGCTTTGTATAAATGTGCGTTATAGTAGACAGCCCCACTTTTGCCTTCAACTGGCAAAGAAGGAGCTTCTGTTTTCTTCTACCAAATTGTCAATTAAATTTCACACAAGTCTTTTATGGACTAGGTATTTACCAAATAAATATAAGTGAGGAGGGCTTCCCTGGTGACACAGTGGTTAGGAATCTGCCTGCCAATGCAGGGGACACGGGTTTGAGCCCTGGTCCAGGAAGATCCCACATGCCATGGAGCAACTAAGCCCATGTGCCACAACTACTGAGCCTGCATGCCACAACTACTGAAGCCTGGGCGCCTACAGCCCGTGCTCCGCAACAAGAGAAGCCACCGCAATGAGAAGCCTGTGCGCCGCAACAAAGAGTAGCCCCCGCTCACCACAACTAGAGAAAGCCTGTGCTCAGCAACAAAGACCCAACACAGCCAAAAATAAATTTAAAATAAATAAATTAAAAATATATATATAAGTGAGGAAAACATCACCTGCAGCAAAAGTCTTCCCTACAACCTGCAAAGATAAAGCCAGTGGCTTCACAACATTCTTATTCCAGGTCAGGTCCTGAGCTCCACTTAAATTGATTGCAGAATTAGCTGGACTGAGAACCGGCGAATCTTTAAAATGAAAGAGGAAGGAAGTTCAAATTAGAAACTATATATGCAGGAAGGAAGTTAATTCAACAAGAGTGAGCTGAGAGAGACTATAGTAGACTATAGAATTTCAGTTTTTCCCTTGATCTATTTTAAGAAAGTCCATTTCTCTGTACATAGGTTTTATTTTCTTTTTTATGTATTTAACAAACACTCACCAGTGGGTACTATGTGCTAGGTGCTAGTTTTAAGTTTAAGCACTTTAGATATATCAATTCACCTAATTCCTATATGAACTCAATGAGGCTGGTACTATTACCTTAAATAATGGTAGCCATGTAACTTGGTCATATGATGTGGCATCAAGGATATCATCATGTGCCATATTAAAACTGTCTCCACAGTTTCCCTTAAAGCCATATTTTAATGAGATATATTTATCTCTATCCAGATAAGTTTGTCATTTGAAAAATGTCATGTAAGCTAAGTCATTGCAATTTAGGGGAAAGAACTTTTCTCTGAAGAAAAGTTGCTTTAATATTTGGAATAAACTAGAATTTTTCCTTATGTAATACCAGAGAGATCCAAAAGAAAATTCTTATTTGGCAGAAAAACCATATGCCATTTCAGAGGCAGGTTATGGGAGAGATAAAGACTCCAGGCAATTAGAATTTTCTGAAATGAATATAATAGACCCCAAATCCCTGACTCTACACCAGCAGAACAGCTTAATCAGGTAACACAGGAAAGTGTCAAAGGCACTGTTAAAACTCTGAGAGTTTGAAAAACTCTGAGAGTATCCTGTTCTAAAGCGCAGGATACTGATGGTGCTACATTAGAAACTATCTAAAATATTAGTGCTCATGCCACAATGTGATTCCTGATACATCTGATCAGTGCTTATCATAAGAACTCAAAAGACTGAAATGGTTCCCTACTGGCTCAGAAGAGTTATGTGCCTCTCTGAGGGACTGACTTACATCAGGGAGTGATTTTAAGGTCTACAGGAAGAATAGAGGCCAGCAACTACGCATAAAAACATTATAAAGTACAGGAAACTGAAGACAACCTGAGTTTTTCAGGTATTAACAGAGAAACTTACAGGACAGGAATCCCAGGTAAATTTGACATATCACTACACAGGTTGGTTATTACGTTTCAGGTCACAAATATGTTGTTTGGTGCAAGACTAGTAGCTTACTACACTAGTTTATACCTAGAATTTTAGCATATTTCTAACAGTCCAGGTAAGCATACAGGTGAAATCTGGTTAGCAAATTATAAAGGGTGGTAACCTTTTCAAGTCAATGAATTCAAATTAGCACAAACAAATATTTAAATAATAACAAAAGTGTACAAAATCAATGTACAGAAATAAATCTTCCTATATAAAAACAATGAACAACAGTTAGATAAAAGGCCTAGGAATAAGCTTAATAAGAAATGTACACAACTATATGAAGAAAAATTTATCATATTTCTTATATAATGTCTGGGATTTGTTGTAAAACATTGAGGTAGGGAGGGAGAGAGGCAGTAATACTGAAAATATGGCCATGTGTTCATAATTATTTAAGCTGGGTAATAGGTCCACAGTGATGGTCTGTGATATTATTCTCTCTATTTTTAACTTTTCTTATTAAAGATTTTTAAAAATTAAAAATTTTTTCTGAAGACCTTGAAAATAGGCCTGTACAAACATTAAGACAACCATGTTTCAGATCAGAAATATTCAATGCCAAAAAAATGCCAATCAATCTAAGTTAATTCATATATTTAATATGATCCTAGGAAAATATCAACAGGTTTAGATATTATTAGAATTACTATTAGAATTATTAGTAAGTAAGCAAATTGTTTAAGTAAGCAAATTGATGTAATGTTGATATGAAAAAAATAAGCACGCAAGAATAGCAAGAAACATTCTGAAAAATAAGAGAAATGACAAGAGGCTAACATGATGATATAATAAGACTTATAAAACCACAGTCTATAAAATACTGTGGTCCTAGTGCATTAGTAGACAAACAGAACAATGGAAGAAAAAAGACAGTAAGAAGCAGATGCAAATACACATAAGAATTTAGTATAAGATAAAGGTAGCAGCCCAAAGCAGCAATGAAGATGAACCATTCAATAAACGGTGCTGTGGCAATTGGACATATAAGAAAAAAATTAAGTTGGATCTACAACTTACACCAAGTACCAAACAAAATCAAATGGACCAAAAGTAGAAACTTAAAAACTGAAGATACAGAAATAATAGGAGAAAACATGGGAGAGTCAATTATCACCTTGAAATGGAAAAGGCCAAACTATTGTTCAAAATGCAGAAGCCATAAAAAATTTATGTATTCAGCTACATAAAACTTAAAAAATTCTGTATGACAAAACACACTATATATGCAAACAGTAGCTAGAAGAGAGCTGGAGTGACCATACTAATACCAGAAAAAATAGACTTTAAGAAAATATTATTACTAGAGAAGAAAAAGGACATTTTATAATGATAAAAGTGTCAATCCACCAGGAAGACATAACAATTATAAAAATATAAACATATAAACAACAGAGCCCCAAATTCATGAAGCAAATCCTGACAAAACTGAAGAGAGAAATAGGCAATTTGATGATAACAGTTTGAGACTTCAGTACCCCACTTTCAATAATGGATAGAATAATTAGGGAGACAGTCAAGAAGGAAATAGAAGACTTGAGCAGGACTATAAACCAATTAGATGTAACTGATATCAACAGAACATTCCCTGAACAAAAGCAGAATATACATTCTTTTCTAGTGCACAGGAAACATTCTCCAGGATAGACAATATGTTAGGTGATAAAACTAGCCTCAATAAACTTAAAAGAATTAAAATCACACAAAATACAATCTCTAACCTCAGTGGAATCAAAATCAATAACAAGGAAATTTGAGAAATTCACAAATTTGTGGCAATTAAACAATGCATTACTAAATAACCAATAGACCAAAGAAATCACAAGGGGAATTAGATATCACTTTAAGATAAATGCAAATGAAAACACGACAACTGAAAACTTATGAGATACTGTTTAAAAAGTGCTTAGAGGAATATTTATGGCTGTAAATGCCTATATTAAAAAGGGGGACTTCCCTAGCGGTCCAGTCAGTGGTTAGGACTCAGCACTTTCACTGCCATGGGTCCCTGTTCAATCCCTGGTTTGGGAACTAAGATCCCACAAGCTGTGCAGCATCGCCAAAAAAAAAAAAAAAAAGGAAGAAAGGGCGGAAGATCTAAATAGATATTTCTCCAAAAAAGACATACAGATGGCCAAAAAGCACATGAAAAGATGCTCAATATCGCTAATTATTAGAGAAATGCAAATCAAAACTACCAAGAGGTATCACCTCACACCAGTCAGAATGGCCATCATAAAAATGTCTACAAACAATAAATGCTGGAGAGGGTGTGGAGAAAAGGGAACCCTCCCACACTGTTGGTGGGAATGTAAATTGGTACAGCCACTACGGAGAACAGTATGGAGGTTCCTTAAAAAACTAAAAAGAGTTACCATATGATCCAGCAATCCCACTCCTGGACATATATCTGGGGAAAACCATAATTTGAAAAGATACATGTACCCAATATTCATTGCAGCACTATTTACAATAGTCAAGACATGGAAGCAACCTAAATGTCCATTGACAGATGAGTGGATAAAGAAGATGTTGTACATATATACAATGGAATATTACTCAGCCATAAAAAAGAATGAAATAATGCCATTTGCAGCAACATGGATGGACCTAGACATTATCACACTAAGTGAAGTAAGTCAGAGAAAAACAAATATCATATGATATCACTTGTATGTGGAATCTAAAACAATGATACAAATGAAATTATTTACAAAACAGAAACAGACTCACAGACTTAGAAAACAATTTATGGTTACCAAAGGGAAAGGTACAGGGGGAGGGATAAATTAGGGGTTTGGGATTAACATATGCACACTGCTAAATATAAAATAAATAATCAACAAGGACGTACTCTATAGCACAGGGAACTCTACTCAATATTCTGTAATAACTTAAATGGGGAAAGAATCTGAAAAAGAATAGATATATGTATAACTGAATCACTTTGCTGTAAATCTGAAACTACCATAACATTGTAAATCAACTATACTCCAATATAAAATAAAAATTAAAAAAAAAATGAAAAGGAAGAAAATCTCAAGTAAAAAGAAGTAAGAAAAGTAAACTAAACCCAAAATAAGTAGAAGAAAGGAAATAATAAAGACTAGAGCAGAAATGAATGAAGTAGGTAATAGAGAAACAATAGTGAAAATTGGCAAAACCAAAAGTTTGTTCTTTGAGTAGATCAACAAAATTGACAACACTTTAGCCAGACTGACCAAGAAATAAAGAGAAAAGATGCAAATTACTAAAATCAAGAGTGAAAAAGAGGGCATTGCTAGCAAACTTACAGAAATAAAAAGAATTATAGAGGAATACTATGAACAATTGTATGCCTTTGTTATGGACTGAATTGTGCCCCTGTCCCCACAAATCATATGTTGAAGCCCTAATCTCTAGTACCTTAGAATGTGACAGTGTATAGAGTCCTTAAAGAAGTAATTAAGGTTAAATGAGGTCATAAGGGTAGAGTTCTAATCTAATATGACTGGTGTCCTTTAAAAAAGAGGAAGAGACAACAGGGATGTGCATGCACAGAGGAAAGGCCACGTGAGGATATAGCAAGAAGGCAGCTGGTTATCTACAAGCCAAGGAAAGAGGCCTCAGAAAAAAAAAACACCCTGCTGCACCTTGATCTTGGGCTTGCAACTTCCAGAGCTGTGAGAAAATAAATTTTTGTTGTTTAAGCCACTCAGTCTGTGCTATTTTGTTATGGCAGCCCTACTTAACTCATAAAGACATCAAATTAGATGACTCAGATAAAATGGACAAAAAGGAAATACTAAGGAATACACTGTAAAACTACTAAAGCTAATACATGAATTAACCAAAGTTGCAGGATACAAGATCAATATACAAGTCAATTGTATTTCTATGTACTTGCAATGAACAACACAAAAATAAAATTAAGATAAAAGTTCCATTTACAATAGCATCAGAAAAAATAACTACTTAGGAATAAATTTAGTAAGAGAAGTATAAAACTTATACTTTGAAAACTATAAAACATTGTTAGAAGAAATTTTTTAAGACCTAAATAAATGGAAAGACATTCCATGCTCATGGATTGGAAGACTTAACATTGTTAATACAGCAATACTCCTCAAATTGTTCTACAGATTCAATAGATTCAGCAAGCCATACCAAAATTCAAGCTGGTTTCTTTGTAGAAATTGACAAGTTAATTCTAAAATTCATATGGAAATGCAAGGGGCCCAGAATAGCCAAAATAATCTCAAAAAAGAAAAGCAAAGCTAGAGGATTCATACTTACCCATTTTGGAACTTCATACAAAGCTACAATTATCAATCAGTGCAGCACTGGCATAATGAAAGATGTACAGATCATCAGAATAGCATTGAGAATCCAGAAATAAAACCTTACATTTAATGGGCAAATGAATTTTGAAATGAGTGAGTGCCAAGAAAATTCAATGTATTAAAAAATAGTCTTTTCAACAAATGTTATGGGAAAACTGGATATCCACATGCATAAGAATGAAGTTGGACCTCTTCCTCACACCATGTATAGAAATTAACCAAAAATGGATTATAGATCTAAATGTAAGAGTTAAAACTATAACACTCTTAGAAGAAAACATAGCAGTAAATCTTCATGGCCTTGGATTAGGCAATGGTTTCTTAGATGTGACACCAAAAGTACAAGCAACAAAAGAAAAAAAAATAGATGAATTGGACTTCATCATGATAAAAAAAAATTTGTGCTTCAAAGGACACCATCAAGAGAGTAAAGAGACAACTCATAGAGTGGGAGAAATATTTGTAACTCATATATCTGGTAAAGGACTTGTATCCAGAATGTATAAAGAACTCTTACAACTCAATAATAGAGAGACAAATAACCCAACTGAAAAATGGGCAAATGATTTGCAATAGACACTTCTCCAAAGAAGATGTACAGATAGCCAATTAGCACATGAAAACATGCTCAACATCATTAGCCATTGGAGAAACACAAATCAAAACCACAATAAGATACTACTTTACACCCACTAGGATGGCTAAAACAAAACAAGACAGACAATAACAAGTGTTGACCAGGATATGGAGAAATTGGAACCCTCACACATTACTGGTAGGAATGTAAAATGGTGCAGCCACTTTGGAAAATAATTCCTCAAATGGATAGACACAGAGTTACCATATGACTCAGCAATTCCACTCCTAGCTATAAAATGAGAGGGAAGTGAAAACACATGTACACATGGGTACAGACAAAAATCTGTACCCAAATGTTCATAGCAGCATTATTCATAATAGCCCCAAAGTAGAAACAACCTAAATGTCCATCAACAAATAAATGGAAAAATAAAATATGGTATATCCATAAAATGGGATATTTCAGCAGCAAAAAGGAATGAAGTACTGATACATGCTACAACATGGATGAACCTTGAAAACATTACGTCAAGTGAAAAAAGCCAGTCACAAAAGGCCATATGCTGTAAGCATGCAGTCAGAAAGCACAGTTAGGCATTAGGTAAGGTCAGAGTTAACTTTCCAAAATGTAAATCCTTTTATGTTATTCCCTAATCTTTACCACCTTGCGCATGCTTCTATTCTTGAATTTATCAGGTATGGTGACATTGGCATATTCAGCATTTAACACTAGTGGTTTTGATTATCTGGGAGCAGCCCCAATGTCCAAAATGCAATAGCCTGTGATCTTGCTCAGACATGAATCTGAACTGTAGGCTGTTGTGCAGAATCTGGTGCTTAGATAGTGAGTAAGCAGCTGATTGCCCAGCATCTGTATCTCACCAAGGCCTGATTATCTCTACTAGTGAACTTGTAAGCACTGGAGGATTTGCAAACTTGGAAAATTCCTTGAGCAAGTCACACCTCTATGCTCTATGTTGTAGGAGTTTGTAATTTCCTATTTTTGCCACTAGGTCATGAGCTCCTTGAGGGCATTCCCAGCTCCTGGCACAATGTCAGCCACATCATGGTTAAAGAAATAGAGTGGAAAAAGAGAAGCCAAAACGACTTCCTTATCCTCTTTATGCAATAGTTCAATAATTCTCTGTTAGTGCAAAATCACTGGGGTGGGGGGGAAACTTTCTAAAAAAGGGAGCAATGTGGGCCTCCCTGGTGTCGCAGTGGTTAAGAATCCGCCTGCCAATGCAGGGGACACGAATTCGAGCCCTGGTCCGGGAAGATCCCACATGCCGCGGAGCAACTAAGCCCGTGTGCCACAATTACTGAGCCTGCGCTCTAGAGCCCACGAGCCAGAACTACTGAGCCTGCATGCTGCAACTACTGAAGCCTGCACGCCTAGAGCCCGTGCTCCACAACAAAGAGAAGCCACCACACAAGAAGCCCATGCACCGCAACAAAGAGTAGCCCCCGCTTGCCGCAGCTAGAGAAAGCCCACTCACAGCAACAAAGACCCAACACAGCCAAAAATAAAACAAAATAAATAATTTTTTTTAAAAAGGCAGCCATTTAAGTAGCAAGTTGAAAGAATCTGAATTCTGGTTTTCTCACTTAATAACTCTTTTTTAAGAAAACCAAATATTAACCTTTTCTGAGATTCTGATTCATGATCTGCAAAATGGTCCTAAAACCTACCTCTCGGTAGCGATTAACATATTTAGCAAGTGCCTAGAACACAGTAGATATTCAATAAATATTTGTCTTGCTAAATCTTAAGTGTTTTCCAGATGCTTGAGAGCTTAAATCTTTACAAGCTCTCTTTTTGCCCTTGGCACCTGTATTAAACTTAGCCTACATAATTTGCTTCTTTCCTGAGTAAAGTACTCTAGACCTATTTTCACATTCAGACTGCAATTAATGTTCTTCTAATAAGACACAATATTTCTATTAATGCATGCTGAGGCTGCATCATTTATTTGTCAGCCATATTTTACTTTTGACTCAAAAAGTAGTATTTAATTAAAACATGATAATTAAAACACAATTACCCCTATAATTAATGTTAAGTCAGATATCTTCCTAACCTGTTCTTACACTATTCATGTTTTAAACAGCTTTATTGAGGCATAATTGACAATAAATTGCACATACTTAAGGTATGCAATCTGATAAGTTTTGACATATGTATATACTTGTGAAACCATCACCACAGTCAAAATAGTGAACACATTCAGCACCTCTAAATCTCCTTGTCATCTCTCTAAACAATCACTGATCTGCTTTATTTATTTATTTATTTATTTATTTATTTGGCCATACGGCTTGTGGGATCTTAGTTCCCCGACCAGGGATTGAACACTGGCTCCCAGCAGTGGAAGCGTAGAGTCCTAACCACTGGACTGCCAGGGAATTCCCTGAGCTGCTTTAGATTAGCTTGCACTTCCTAGAGTTTTACACAAATAGAATGATATTTTTTTTCTTTTGTCTGGCTTCTTTTGAGTGAATTATTGCCTTAATCATTTTGAAATCCATCCATATTGTTATGAATATCAATAGCTCATTACTATTTATTGAGTTGTATATAACAATTTATTTATCTGTTCACCTGGATAAACATTCACCTGGATGGACATTTGGGTTGTTTCCAGTTTTTGGCTATTACAAATAACGCTGCTATGAACATTTGTGCACAAATGTTTGTTGCACATACTCCTTTTCTCTTGGGTAAATATCTAGGAATGGAATGGCTAGACTATCTGGTAGGTGTATGTTTAACTTTTTAAGAAACTGTCAAACTGTTTCCCAAAGTGGTTTTACTATTTTACATTCTCAGCAGTGTACAAGAGTTCCTATTCCTCCACACCCACATCAACACTTGGTATAGTCAGTCTTTTAATTTTAGCCATTCTAAGTATGTGGAAAATCCCATTGTTGTTTTAATTTGCATTTTCCCAATGACTAATGGTGTTAAGCATCTTTTCATGTGCTTAATTGCCATCATATATCTTTTGTGCATTTTAAAAATTAGGTTATTTTTTTATAATTGAGTTTTGTTTTGTTTTGTTTTGTTTGCGGTACGCAGGCCTCTCACTGCTGCGGCCTCTCCCTTTGCGGAGCACAGGCTCCGGACGCGCAGGCCCAGCGGCCATGGCCCAATGGCCATGGCCCAACGGCCATGGCCCAACGGGGCCCAGCCGCTCCACGGCATGTGGGATCCTCCCGGACCAGGGCACGAACCCACGTCCCCTGCATCGGCAGGCGGACTCTCAACCACTGCGCCACCAGGGAAGCCCTATCATTGAGTTTTTAAAAGTCTTTTTCTGGATATGATTCCTGTATATGCTTTGCAGAGAGTTTCACCCAGGCTGAGGCTTGTCTTTTCTTTCTCTTAACAGTGTCTTCTGAGGAGCAGAAGTTTTAAATTTTAATGAAGTCTAATATATCAATCTGTTCTTTTATGGATTGTGCTTTTCATGTTGTATATAAGAAATCTTTGCCTAACCCAGGTCACAAGTATTTTTTTCTACCTTTTCTTTTAGAAGCTTTATAGTTTTCAGTTTTACATTTAGACCTATGGCCCATTTGAATTATTTTGTATGTGGTATGAGATATGGATTGAAGTTCATGTTTTTTCATATTTATATCCAAGTGTTTCAGAACCACTTGTTGATAAGGTTATCCTTTCCTCACTGTATTGCCTTCTGTCTTTGTTAAAGGTACACACACGTGTGTTTGTTTCTAGACTTTCTATTCTGTCCCATTGATCTATTTGTAGAACATCTTCACACCAGTACCATGCTGTTTTGATTACTGTCACTTTATAATAATCCTTGAAATCAGGTAGTGTTAGCCTTCCAACTTTTACTTTATTTTTTCAGAGTTATTCTGGCTATTTTAAGTAATTTGCATTTCCATATGAATTTTAGAATTAGCTTCTCAACTTCTAACAAAAGAAAAAAAAAGCCTCTGAGATTTTGGGTTGGACTGTGTTGAATCTATAGGTCAATTTGGAGAAAACTGACATCTTAACAATATTAGTCTTCCAACCCACAAACAAGAGGTGCCTCTCCAATTTATTTAGGTCTCCTTTACTTTCAGCATTGTTTCCTAGTTTTCAGGGCACAGTTCTTTCATACCCTTTGTCAGATTTATCCCTAAATATTTCATGGGGTTTTTTTTGTTTGTTTTGTTTTTGCAGTACGCGGGCCTCTCACTGTTGTGGCCTCTCCCATAACGGAGCACAGGCTCCGGACGTGCAGGCTCAGCAGCCATGGCTCACGGGCCTAGCCGCTCCATGGCATGTGGGATCTTCCCGGACTGGGGCACAAACCCGTGTCTCCTGCATTGGCAGGCGGACTCTCAACCACTGTGCCACCAGGGAAGCCCCCCACCTTTTTTTTTTCATGTTTTTAATGCTATTATAAATGGTAGTTATTTTAAAAATCTTTATTTCTGATAATGCATTGTTGATATATAGAAGTACAATTGATATTTGTATATTGATCTTGTATCCTGCAATGTTGCTAAACTCACTTAGTTTTAGTAGCATTTTTGTAGATTTCTTTGGATTTTCTCCATAGAAAATCTACTATGAATAAAGACAGTTTTACTTCTTCATTTCCAAATTGGATGTCTTTTTTTTTTTTTTTCCTTGCCTGACTGCACTGGCTAGAACCTGCAGTACAATATTGAACAGAAGTAGTAAGAGCGGACATGCCTATCTTGTTCTGATCTTAGGGAGAGAGGATTTAGTCTTTTATCACTAAGTATGTTAGCTGTGGGGTCTTTTTGCAGATGACCATTATCAGGTTGAGGGAGTTCCCTTCTTTTCCTAGTTTGTTAAGAGTCTTTATCAGGAATAAATATTGAATTTTATCAAAGCTTTTTTCTGCATCTGTTGAGATAATAATATGGTTTTAGTTTAGTTTGTTAACATGGTAAATTACATTGATTGGTATTCAAATGTTAAACCAATCATGCATTCCTAGGATAAACTCTACCTGGTCATGATATATTATCCTTTTAACATATTGTTGGGTTCAATATGCTAAAATTTTCTTACTAAATTTTGTATTTATTTCATGAAGGATATTGGTTTGAACTTTTCTTATAATGTCTTTGATTTTGGTATCAATGTAATGCGTCTAGAATGAGTTAGGAAGTAGTCCATTCTCTTCAATTATTTGGAAGTTTGTGTAGAACTGGTATTATTTCTTCCTTAAAGGTGGAATCTACCAGTAAAGCCATCTGGGCCTAAAGGGTTTTTGTTTTTTTTTTAAGGTTTTTGTAGCTATTTTATTTATTTATTTTTTAACATCTTTATTGGAGTGTAATTGCGTTACAATTGTGTGTTAGTTTCTGCTTTATAACAAAGTGAATCAGCTATACATATACATATATCCCCATATCTCCTCCCTCTTGCGTCTCCCTCCCACCTTCCCTATCCCACCCCTCTAGGTGGGCACAAAGCACAGAGCTGATCTCCCTGTGCTATGCCATCACTTCCCACCAACTATCTATTTTACATTTGGTAGTATATATATGTCTATGCCACTCTCTCACTTCGTCCCAGTTTACCCTTCCCCCTCCCCATGTCCTCAAGTCCATTCTCTACATCTGTGTCTTTAATCCTGTCCTGCCCCTAGGATCTTCAGAACCTTTTTTTTTTTTTTTTTAGATTCCATATATATGTGATAGCATACGGTATTTGTTTTTCTCTTTCTGACTTACTTCACTCTGTATGACAGACTCTAGGTCCATCCACCTCACTACAAATAACTCAATTTCGTTTCTTTTTATGGCTGAGTAATATTCCATTGTATATACGTGCCACATCTTCTTTATCCATTCATCTGTTGATGGACACTTAGGTTGCTTCCATGTCCTGGCTATTGTAAATAGAGCTGCAATGAACATTGTGGTACATGACTCTTTTTGAATTATGGTTTTCTCAGGGTATATGCCCAGTAGTGGGATTGCTGGGTCATATGCTAGTTCTATTTTTAGTATTTTAAGGAACCTCAATACTGTTCTCCATAGTGGCTGTATCAGTTTACATTCCCACCAACAGTGCAAGAGGGTTCCCTTTTCTCCACACCCTCTCTAGCATTTATTGTTTGTAGATTTTTTGATGATGGCCATTCTGACTGGTGTGAGGTGATACCTCATTGTAGTTTTGATTTGCATTTATGTAATGATTAGTGATGTTGTGCATTGTTTCATGTGTTTGTTGGCAATCTGTATATCTTCTTTGGAGAAATGTCTATTTATGTCTTCTGCCCATTTTAGAGGGGTTTTTTTTTTGTCTTATTTTTTTAGGAAAGATTTTAACCACATTTTCAATGTATTTAATAGATAATGGGCTATTCATGTGTATTTCTTCTCATGTAAGCTTTTATAATTTGTGTCTTTCAAGGAAATTGTTCATCTCATCTAAGTTGTCCAATTTATTGGTATAAAACTGTTCCTAACATTCTCTTATTATCCTTTTAATATCTTTCAAATCTACAGTGATGTCACCTCTCTCATTCCTGATATAGGTAATTTGTGTCTTCTCTTTCGTTTTCCTCTGTCTGGTTAGAGCTTTATCAATTTTACTGATTTTCTCAAAGAAGTAGTTTCTGGTTTTATCAATTTTTCCACTGTTTTTCTTTTCTGTTTCACTGATTGCCACTTTGATCTTTATTATTTCCTTTCTTCTCTTTACTTTGGTTTTAATTTTGTCTTCTTTTTCCTAGTTTTTTAAAGTGGAAGCTAAGTTCATTGACTCAAGAGATTTCTTGTTTTCTAATACAAGTTTAGTGCTATAAATTCCCCTCTAAATACTGCTTTAGTGGCATCCCACAAATTCTGATATGTTCTTTTTTCATTTCCATTCCATTCAAAATATTGCTAATTTCCCTTTTGATCGATGGATTATTTATAAGTGTGTTATTTAGTTTTCAAATATTTAGAGATTTTCCAGAAATCTTTCTGTTATTGATTTCTAGTGCAATTTCACTTTGGGCAAAGAACATTCTTTGTACTATTTGAATACTTTCAAATGTATTAAGACTTGTTTTATGGCCCATAACCATGATAACATAATTATTTCTGTTCCTCTGTATGTAAAATGTCTTTTTTCTCTGACTTGGTAAATGTTCTACGTGAACTTGAGGAGAATGTGTATCTTGCTGCTGATGCGTGAAGTGTTCCATAGATGTCAATTGGGTCAAGTGGGTTGATACTGTTGTTCAGATATTCTATATCCTTATTGATTTTCTGTTTACCTGTTCTATCAATTGTTGAGAGAGAAGTACTGAAATACCTAGCTATAACTGTGGATTTATGTATTTCTTAAAATAATTCTATCAGTTTTTGCTTCATGTATTTTGAAGCTCTGTTGTTAGGTGCATAAATGTTTAGGATTGCTCTGACCTCTTGAGTAATTGACCCCGTTATCATTATGAGGTTACCTCTTTAATCTTTGGTAATATTCTTTGTCCCAAAATCTATTTTGCCTGATACTAATATAGCCACTCAAGGTTTCTTTTGACTACTGTTAGCATGGTAGATTTAAAAAATACTTTTACCTTTTACCTGTTTGTGTCTTTTTATTTTAATTGTATTTTGTGTAAGCAGCATGGAGTCGGGTCTTACTTTTTTCCAATCTGATAATATTTGCCTTTGAGTGGGGGTGTTTTTTTTATTATAAAAGATTATTATTATTACTTTCATTTGGCTGCACCACATGGCTTGCAGGATCTTAGTTCCCTGACCAGGGATCAAACCCATGCCCTCAGCAGTGAAAGTGTGAAGTCCTAACCACTGGACTGCTGGGGAATTCTCTAAGTGGGGGTGTTTAGATCATTTACATTTAATGTGATTCTTTTTTTTTTTTTTTTGCGGTAGACGGGCCTCTCACTGCTGTGGCCTCTCCCATTGCGGAGCACAGGCTCCGGACGCACAGGCTCAGCAGCCATGGCTCACGGGCCCAGCCGCTCCGCGGCATGTGAGATCTTCCTGGACCAGGGCACGAACCTGTGTCCCCTGCATCGGCAGGCAGACTCTCAACCACTGCGCCACCAGGGAAGCCCTAATGTGATTCTTGATGTGGTTCGATCTGAGTCTTTCATCTTGCTATTCATTTTCTAACTTGTTGCATCTATTTTTTGTCTCCCTTTTCCTCTTTTCAGCCTTCTTTTGGGTTAATTAAGTATTTTTATGATTCCATTTTATCTTCCTTGTAGCTTATTAACTATAACTCTTGGGTTTTTTAGTGGTTGATTTAGGGTTTATAGTATATATCTTAACTTATCACAGTCTAACCTCAAGTGGCATTATACAACTTCATGTATATATAGTACAAGAATTTTACAATATATTCCATATCTCCCCTCCTGGCCTTTTGCTATCGTCATGCATTTTACTTTTCCATACATTATAAACCTCATAATATATTATTATATTTGTATAAGTCAATGATCTTTTAAATAGATTTACATAATAAGAAAAAAATGTATATATTTACCCAGGTAGTTACCTCTCTCAGTGGTTTTCAATCCTTTGTAAAGATTCAGACTTTCTTCTGTCTGGTATTATTGCCCATCTATATGAGTGACTTCCTTTAGCATTTTTTTATAGTGTGAATCTGCTGGTGGTGAATTCTTTCATATTTTGTATGTCTGAAAATATCTTTATTTTACCTTCATTTTTGAAAGATATTTTTGCTGAGTATGGAATTCTAGGTTGACAGTTGTTAGCTTTCAGTACTTTAAAGATGTTGCTCCTGTCTTATTTATACTGTTTCCCATTAGAATATATTGTCATGTTTATTTTAGTTCCTCTGTACATAACAGAGGAATTTTTCTCTTGCTGCTTTTAAGATTTTCTCTTTATTGTTGGCTTTAAGCAATTTTATTATGACATGCTTTGTTGTGGTTTTCTATATATTTCTGTGCTGGGGATTCATTGAACTCCTTGGATTTGTGGGTTTATAAGTTTCATCAAGTTTGGGAAGTTTCTGTCCTTTATTTCTTCAAATATTTTTTGTCTCCCCCACCCCCACTCTTCAGGCACTGCAGTGTCAGTATAAAAAGCTGCTTGTAGTTGTTCCATAGCTCACTAATGTTCTTTTCAGTTTCTTTTATTTTATTTTTTCTCTCTGTGTTTCACAGGGGACAGTTTCTATTACTATGTCTTCAAATTATTAATCTTTTCTTCCCTAATGACTAGTCTGTTGTTAATCACATCCAGTGTATTTTTCATTTCAAGCATCGTAGTTGTCACCTTGACAAGTTCATTTTGGGTCTTTTTAATATTTTCAATGTTTACTTAATTTTTTGAAAATATGAGATATACTTATAACTGTTTTGATGTCCTTTTCTGCTAATTCTGACATCTGTGTCAGTTCTGGGTTAGTTTGATTGATTAATGAGTCTCCTCAATATTAATTGTGTTTCCCTGCCTCTGCATGCCTAGTAATCTTTGACTGAATGTCAGGCATTGTTAATTTTATCTTGTAGGATGCTGGATATTCCTGTAAGTACTTTTTCTTCTTCTTCTAGTTTTATGGAGATATAATTGACATACAGCATTGTATATGTTTAAGGTGTAAAGCAGAATATTTGACTTACATACATCATGAAATGACTACCACAAGAAGTTTAGCGAACCTCCATCATCTCATATACACACAAAATAAAAGAAAAAAAAATCTTTTTCCTTGTGATGAGAACTCTTAGGATTTACTGTCTTAACAACTTTCATATATATAATACAGCAGTGTTAGTTATATTTATCGTGCTGTACATTACATCCCTAGTACTTATTTACCTTATAATTGGAAGTTTGCCTAAAAATATTCTTGAGCTTTACTCTGGAATGCAGTTAAATTACTTGGAAACAATTTGATACTTTTTTTTTTTTTTTTTTGCAGTTTTGAGGTAGTGCTCAGTCTAGGGCTAAGTATTCTCTATTACTGAGGTAAGACCCTCCTTAGTATTCCAACCAATGCCTGACAAATTGTGAGGTTTTCCCGTCTAGCTGGTGGGAACAGTCCCTGGCCCTGGCCCTGTGTGAATGTTCCCTCTCATCCTTTTGGATGGTACTTTTTACCAGCCCTGAGTAGTTTGCTCACATGCATGCATCAACCAGTACTATGTTGAACATTACAGGGTACCTTCTGCACAGCTCGGGCTCTCTCTCTCTGTGCAGCTCTCTCCCTTCTGGCACTTGGTGCAATGAACTCGTAGCTGCTTTGGTCTCCCTTCACTCTCAGTTTCTTCTACTCAACTTAGGGGACCTATTGGGCTCCACCACAGTTCCCCCTCCCTGCATCATGGTCTGGAAACTCTCCAAGCAGTAAGCTGGGAAAACGGTAAGACTCACATTTACTTGTTTCCCGTTGATCAGGAATCAATGTCATTTGTTGCCTGATGACAGGGTCTTAAAAATCATTTTTCGTGTAGTTTTGTCTTTTTTTTTTTTCTGGTTGTTTCAGATGGGAGGGTAAATTTAGTCCCTTTTTATTCATTTTGGCCAAAACTGGATATTGAGTTGAGCTCTATGGATTTTTCAACCCTAGTGCTCCTCTCTCCTCTTCACATTCCTCCTGCCTTGAAATTTGAGACACAGGAACATTTTACAGAATTCTAGGTAGAGATCAATATCACCTGTGTATAACCCAGAAATTGCCTAATAAAATTGTCACTAGTGAGCAGAGAAAGTTCAAATTCTGCTTTTGTTACCTTCTAGCTGTAGCTTGGATGTGTCTATGTTAGGTACTGGTCCTTATTCCTACACAGCATTCCTATAAAGAATGCTGGAGATTGTGAAAAACAGGTCTTTTCTACTGACCTATACATTTGGCTTAATCCTGAGAATTTTTAGTGCTTAACTATGAAAAATATGACATAAAGGAAAATTCAGAAATAGAAACAAACATGTTAAAAGCTCACTTCTCCCACAAACCATTGTTTATTCTCTAGTGTATGCCCTTCTATGTTTTATCCATGTTATATTTTTTACATGATATAACAAAAATACCCATAGAGTTTTAATATTACTTTTTTTACTTAACAGGATTATTTCCTATGTGGTTGCACAGTATTTTTTGACATCTTTGTCATGTGAGTATGCTATGATTTATTTGTTTCTATATTAAAAGATCGCTTTTCCTTTTATGCTAATATAAAGAATAACTGCAGTGAATATCTTGACTTTCTTTTAGGTTATTTTCTTGGCTAAGCCCTCTGAAGTGAAATTACTAGAGTAGAGGATATAAATATTTTCTTGACTAAGCCCTCTGAAGTGAAATTACTAGAGTAGAGGATATAAATATTTTAATGGTCTTGTTACATATTGCCAAATTGCTTTCTTAAAAGATCATATCACTGTTTACCTCCACCAGCCTGAGGTCTGAGATTGTTGGTCTTACCACATCCTTGCCAGTCCTGTATATTATCACTTAAAATAGAGTATTGTGGCTAATGCAACTGGTGAAGATGACTCTTCATTGTTATTACTTGCATTTTCTTCATTTCTGCAGAAATGAGTTACATTTTCTCTTTTGTGGGCAACAGGAGTCTCACAAGCTCATTCACTGGCCCTGCCTCAGAGGAGTATGGTCACTGGCTTTCTTCCCTCTCCCCCACCCATGCATTCACTCATCAGATGCTTATGGAGCCTCTTCAGCAGGCCAGATAGTATGCTAGGCTCTGGGGATAGAATAGGGGAAGAAAGCAAAGATACAATCCCTACCCAAGGAATATACAGTGTACAGGAAGAGCTTACATGTTATCAGTATCTGGTTGGGAGTGGGAAAATCTGCCAGCCAAAGGGTTCCCAACACATTTGGAAAAAGGAGACTGTGCTTTGATAAAGTAATAATTTGAATATTCATGAGGAACTAAGCTTAGAAAAACCTGCTAGAAGAACTTTTGATTATTCTGACCTCAGGAAGTTTAGTGGCTAAAGGACAAATGAAAAAAAGAAAGGGACAAACACAATTACATTTTAGGGACAGTTAAACAATACATTCTAATGGAAACTGTTTTCTAAATGGCTGTCACCCTGGACAGAGGAATTGTAGTTGGGGGGCAAATGGAGACAAAATAGTAAGGCCTGGGTTGAATGTGGCACATCATGAAATATTCTGGACAAACAGAGGGCAGCATGAGAGCTCTAAACTCTTGGAAGGCAAAGGAGAGGAGGCCAAGACATTGTAGGGAAGGGAAAATATGAGCGCTTAGAGATTTCTATCAGGGTTGGCTCTGCCCCTTCCCTTCTTGGAGACGAAAGGCAGCTGTGGGGCTGCATGCTGCAGCTCTAGCACCACAGCAACAACCCCACAGTAGATTCAATGCAGTGGGAAATAGAAAAACTCAAAAGGACTGAAACAATACTATTACACCATAGGATCCCTGGCCTATGATACCACTTGTTCTCAAAGTGTAACACTGCATACCATACACATATGTAGTTTGAAAAGGTAAATTTGCCCTTTTTCCCAATGAGATATATCAAAATACAGGTGAGTTCACAAAATATTTATGTATAGTTAAAAAATTAATTATAGGGACTTCCCTGGTGGCACAGTGGTTAGGAATCCACCTGCCAATGCAGGGGACATGGGTTCGAGCTCTGGTCCGGGAAGATCCCACATGCCGCGGAGCAACTAAGCCCACACACCACGACTACTGAGCCTGTGCTCTAGAGCCCGTGAGCCACAACTACTGAGGCTGCGTGCCACAACTACTGAAGCCCTTGCACCTAGAGCCCATGCTCTGCAACAAGAGAAGCCACCATAATGAGAAATGCGAAGCCTGTGCACCGCAACGAAGAGTAGCCCCCGCTCGCCACAACTAAAGAAAGCCCACGCGTAGCAGTGGAGACCCAACACAGCCCAAAATAAATGAATAAACAAATTAACTAATTAAAAAAATAATTATAAAGCAAATACCTATGGAAATAACCACTATCCAAGTCAAGGGATAAAAACAAAACAAAACACTGCCAGCAGCCAGTAGCCTCCTTTGTGCTCTTCCCCATCCCTTTTCCTTCCGTCTCCCCAGAGGCAACCACTGTGCTATGTACGTATTCTTAAAATAATTTAGTTTTGCATATTTTTGAACATAACAGAAATATAATCATATTGGATAGAGTCTTCTGTAAGTAGATTTTTGTTCAACATTTTGGAAGATTCCTCCATCAGGATGCATGTAGGTATTATTTGTTCATTCTCATTGCCAAACGGTATTTCATTATATAAATACATCATAACCTATTTATCTACTCTATTGTTGATGAACATTTGAGTTGTGTTCAGTTTGTCATTTGCAAAGAACACTACTCTGAACAGTCTTGTACGTATCTCTTGATGCAAAAGTGTTTCCTTAGGGAGTGGAATAGCTAGATCATAGGATATGCATGTTTTCTACTTTTCTATGTATTGCTAATTACTTGCAAAGTGGTGCCATCAATTAACACTCCTATTGGCAGCATATGATGGTTTGTGTTGCTTGAAATCTTTGCCAACATCTACTGCTGTCACACTTCAAATCATTGCCAGTTTGGCATGTATATAATGGCATCTCACTGTATTTTTAATGTAATTTCCCTAATTACGACAGTGGTTAATCATCTTTTCATGTATTTATTGGCCACTTGGATTTCCTCTTGCGTGAGGTGCTTGAAGTCTGTGCTCATTTTTCTATTGATGTGTCTTTTTCTTACTGATTCATAGGCATTCTTTATATGTCCTTTGTACTAGTCCTTGGTTAGTTTTATGTATTACATATCTTCTCTCAATTTATGGCTTGATTTTTAACTCTACGGCACCTTCTAAAAACAGTGAAACGTCAGTTTTTTCCTTTGTGATCAGCACTTTTTGTCTCTACTTTTAAGATATCTACAATATCTAAGATATTCTACAATATCTTCTTAAAGCTTGACGGTTTTGCCTGTTGCATTTAGATCCTCCAGCTACCTGAAGTTGATTTTTGTGTATAGAGTAAAATAGGGGTCCAGTTTTATTGTTTTTCCACATAGTATATCCAACTTCTGAGGACCATTTGTTGAAAGAAAAGGTTCTGCTGATGTTCAAGTCACTCTATACCCACATGTTATATGAATCTGTCTGGGGACTTTCTATTCTGTTCTGCTGCTCTGTGTCTATCCCTGTGCCAACTCCACTCTGTCTTTATTAGTAAAGCCTCATGAGCTTGATATATGATAGGGCAAGTCCTTTCATTGCTATTGTTCTTCCTTCTTTAATACACAAGCATTAGATGGTAAGGGGCTTACATTATTTTAAGCCTACAGTGGTTCATCCAGAGGAAAATCCCATTTCATGGACAATACATGGCTCCAATAACAGGGCCAACTTCTCCATTAGGCATAGAAGTCAGTGCCTTGGGTCCACAGTACTTCTAGGGGTTCATGAAAACGTTTTAATTTCTTTTAAAATCATAAGAAATGTTTTAATTTCTTTTTGTTGAACAAAGTATTGTAGCATATAGTATTAATATATTCATCTTTATACCAACGCAGTCATAAAATACAATTTTAAATACTTTAGGCAAATGTGCCCAGGGCCTAAGAAAGTCATAAAGTCATATCAGGTCCTGCCTGATAGCATCTTCTTAAAAATTAGTCACACGGGCAGAGTTTAGGTGGCTCATCCCTGTCCTGCCCTACGGGCTAATTTTTCCTCCTAATGGTAGATGAGCATACCATCTTCATTTGGAAAAAGAGTACACACCAGTAAGTTAACAATCCCCCAAATGCTAATTTAAAATTTAAATAAAAATGGAATTCAAATGATGTTTATTGGGAATTCCCTGGCAATCCAGTGGTTAGAACTCCGTGCTTCCACTGCAGGGGGCCACAGGTTCAATCCTGGTTGGGGAACTAAGATCCCACATGCCGCGAGGTGCAGCCAAAAAAGAAAAAACAACAACAACAAAAAAAAACACCATTTATTTCCAGGCATTTGCCAGGTACTAGGGGGTATAGGGATAAACAAAATGAACTTACAGTTTCTAGCATATAAAAGAATACAAATGGTTAACAAATTATTATAATTGGGAGAATGGCACGTATAGTAGCAAGGCTGAGCTAATTCTTAGTTGCAAAATAGGTATTGTTATTTTTAGTTGTACAAATGAGAAAACCAAGACATAGAACAATTGAGTGGCTTATCCCAAGCCTCAGCCAATATACATCAGGGGCAGTATTTGAATACCAAGACTCTGACTCCAAGTCCTGTGCAGTTTACCATCTGGTCTGAAACAGTGCTCATTCTGTAGTAGACACTCAATAAATTAGACTGGATTCAAATGAGGGAGAAACGCTGCCACTCCAGAGGATTTTACCGTTCTCTTAGAGCAGCTTTTTAATCTTTCCTCCCCAACCCCCAGCTTTATTAAGGTATATTTTACTTATCATAGAATATACCCAATTCAAGTGTACAGTTCAATGATTTCTAGTAACTTGACCAAGTGGTGCAACCATCACCATGAATCAGCTTTAGAACATTTTTGTCCCCCAGCAAGAAACCTCATGCCCACTTTCAGTTAATTTTCATTCCCACCCCTTGCCCCAGGCAACCACTATTCTATTTCCTGTCTCTATAAATTTGCTTTTTCTGGATATTTCATATAAATGAAATCATATAATATGTGGTCTCTTCTGTCTAGTTTCTTTCACTTAGCATAATGTTTTTGTTTTGTTCTGTTTTTTGGCCATAGCTTGAGGCATGTGGGATCTTAGTTCTCCGATCAGGGATCGAACCCAAGTCCCCTGCGGTGGAATCTCGGAGTTTCAACCACTGGGCTGCCAGGGAATTCCCAGCATAAAGTTTTTGAAGTTCATTCATGGTGTAGCATGTGTCAATAGTTTGTTCCTTATTATTGCTGCATGGTATTCCATTGTATGGATACACAATTTTGTCTATCCATTCATGAGTAGATTGACATTTAGGTTGTTTCCAGTTTTCGACTGTAATGAATAATGCTGCTATATGAACATTTGTATATAAGTTTTTGTGAGGACACGTGCCTTTATTTCTCCTGGGGAGATAGAATTAATATCTTATTATGGTTTTGATTTGTATTTCCCTAACCGCTAATGATGTTGAGCATCTTTTCATGTGATTATTGGCCATTTGTGTATGTTCTCTGAAGAAATCTCTATTCCAAATCTTTTGCCCATGTTTTGATTGGATGGTCATCTTATGACTGAGTTGTAAGAGTTCTTTGTAAATTCTGGATACAAAATCCTTTATTAAATATGTGTTTTGCAAGTATTTTTCTAGTCTATCATTGTCTTTTCATTTTCTTAATGTTGCTTTTTGAAGTGTAAAAGTTTTGAATTTTGATGAGGTCAATGAAATTCACTGACAAAAAGACAGTCTGTTCAATAGATGGTGCTGGGACAATTGGATATCCACATGCAAAAAGATGAATTTAGATGCTCACCTCACACCACACACAAAAATTAACTCAACATGACTCACAGACTTTAATGCAAGAGATAAAACAATAAAACTTTTAGACAAAAAACGTGGAAGAGAAACTTTCAAGATCTTGGGTTAGGCAAAGGTTTTTTTCATCTATTCCTTTTTTCTTCCCCCCCCTTTTTTTTTTTGTCCATGCCACGCAGCTTCTGGGATCTTAGTTCCCCGACCAGGGATTGAACCTGGGCCCTCGGCAGTGAAAGTGCGGAGTCCCAACCACTGGACCACCACGGAATTCCCATTTTTTCATCTGTTCTTGAATTCTTGTCCTTATTAAACACAATATATGTACGTGTATATGTTTGTATGTGGTATGTCTGTGTAATGTAGGTAGATAACTATGTAGCCACCTTCAGTCAAAATCATAAAATATTTTACCAGGATTGTTGGCTAAAATTTGAATTATCAATCACACAAATATGGTGAAAGAAAATATGCAAAATATAAGTGGCAAGCCAGCTAGAACAGAACATCCAGAGCTTGGCAGTTGGAATGTGAGACAAAACTGTGCAAATAGTAAATTAATCCCCTCTTCAAATACTTTGCAACATGTGTACCTACATTTCAGGCTAAGAAATGTTGATTACAGGCAGTCACTGATTGTAGATTAAGAAGGGTACAATCTCCTACAGGAGGGTGAATCTATCTGCTAAAAAGATGTTGCATACTCTAATGTTTGCAATGATATAATAGGCTAAGGTAAAATTCTTACACTCTATTACTTTCAAAATACATAGGAAAATTATTACTGAAGATTCCATAATTTGTCAAGAAGAAAGTTTTAGACACAAAGCTTTACTTTTAAAGGCACTATCTTCTATTAAATTCTCTGGATTGCACCTAAAATTAATAGGTAATTTCATGGTCAAATTACCATTCTCACCCCAACAAGGGATACACAAGAATACTGGCATAGCACTTGGCCACTTGTGTCCACTGTGAGTCAGTCAGTGTCTTGCCTGTGTCCCTTCGTGGCAACTAAAGGAGGCTTTGCTAAGCCTGAATCTTGAATTCCTCTATTCAGAGCAATATTCATTTTCAAAATATATTTCTGCATAATCAAAACTGCTTATTAACATTTCATTACTTCTTATTAACAATTCAGTATCTTTTCATTTTTTTCAGGTACAACTGGTTATTTATATATATTCACCTCTCCCTCTTAGAAAAGGTAACATGTTTTATCATTCTTTTATCCCTTATATGAGTGGTTTTTAAGTCATTGGAGCCAGTAGTCAAGTACTGGAACCCTGCCTTACAGCCTCTGACAAGGGTCTGAGAACACAATAAACGCTTGGTAAGTTTTTGTTGGAATGAAGTAAATATTCATTACTAATACTGTAGTTTTTAAATTGCATTTCGTTAGCCCCAAGTTCTAATGGCAGAAAATATACTACAGAATCAATCAAATTCTAGGAGAGACATCACTGTAATGAAAGCTAATCTTTCAATGCCAAGAGCCCAATACCAATTTTTTCTTTCTTCAATACCTAGTGACATGATGTTCTCTCATTTATTCTAAACGAGAATTTAGAATATTCTCTTTCCTCTTAATTTACAGCCTCTATGTAAATCTCTTGAGCAGTTTAAAAGTTAGATTTCTAAAATCCAGGATGAAGTGGATTTAGCTGAGTACAGACACATAGCAAGAAGTGCCCCAGATAAAGTTAGCTTTATTATCACTACAGTTGTTGTTAACATAGTCTAATAATCACTTCCATCTTGAAAATAAGTGCAAACGATTTACCAGCTCATTAAAATTTGACATAAATTTGGAAGAGGATGCTAAGTAGTGAAATGAATAAAGACACCTTTTTCTCCAACTTGTTGCGTTTGAGTGGATGCTGGCAAAGCACATATGCTATGAAGTTTGTGGGTAAAATAGCACTTCTCAAAAAACAAGTGAACTGAAAAAAAAATTCACAAATTCTTTTAAAATACTTTTCTTCTTGCCTAAGATATAACCTAGACTGGTTCTGAGTAATTTTCTCAAATACTATCTGCAGTGATCTTTTCAGTTACAGCCCTCCAGGCTTTCAGCCACCTGGAAACATTAAGTCCCCCTGGAGTCTTATCCTGACCTGAGTTCAGGCCTCTATACTGGAGGAATTTTCAGAAGCTTTAGACTAGTAACTTACCTGCTCAGTATCAGATCAGCCACTCTGCTGATCCAGCTCTGATACTGTAACCTAGTTTCAGGCACTAAAATTTTATCTGGTTATTTGTAACCAAGCTCCTATCTTGTACCACCTGAAACTAGGTCCTAGAGTCTTCTGCTGTGATCCTTCGTCCTACTGTGGGACTTTACTTTGTATCCAAGTTGGTGTAATACTCCCTATACCGTTGAGCAAGCCTAGTTAGAGCCCTACTGTAGAATTCCGGTCTTCATGAATATGTCCCCAATACATGCCACCTGATGGCTATGATGCAGACTTCTCTCACATCTGTGTTTCTACTTATTGCCTCCTGTCAGACTCCTCTAGAAACAGGCCCTATGCTTGAACTAAATTCCCTACCAACTGTCAGTTCCTTTTTCCATGCCTTGCCTAGCATTGGCAGGGCTGTCGGGATTTTGGGTCCTGCCACAGACTGATCCATCTCAATGCTGAGTTCTAATTCTAATAGTAACTCAATACCGCTATTGAAAAATAGGTCTGTTCAAACCAGCCAACAGTAAGTTTAAAATGCCTCATTAAATATACATCTGCCACTTGAAATTCCAAAAGAAAATACCCAATACCTGTCTGAATGAATCCTGATTTGTATCCATTAGTTGTGCCATTTTCTGGGGCCACGGTTGATGACACTGAAGAGTTTGGTTTAATAGAGTGGCAAATGGTAGAGGATTGTCGGCTTCTACACTCTAGAAAGGAGTAAGAATCACATTATGTAAGGAAAACAATATTCTGTTAAAACAGGTGAGGGAGACACAATCCATAAAATCTCTAAAATAAGCTGCTGTTCCTCAAGTGGCAGCACGTTCTTTAACAGAGATCCCCCTTCCCCAACCATAACTCCAATAGAATGTTCAAGCTGGTGAACACAATTCGTCTTCCTAGAGCCAAATGTCATGTTTGGAAGGCAAAGAAATAGTTACAAAGAACAATTAGACATTTGTTCCTCACAGACTAGTTCCCAGGAGAAAAATTACTCATAACCTATATAGTCATGTTAGTTTCATGGGTAATACTGAGGTTAAAATATCAATAATTTATAAAAACCAAATAAGCTTTCAAGCACCAGTTAACCTTCTGTCCAGGATTGATTTACGTGTAGAATAGTAATCTAGAGTCCTTCTAGGCTGCCTTCAACCCTCTCTACTCAACCTTAATTTACGTCCAGAAACAGAAGCAAAGAAAATATTATACACAGAGGAGAAAAATTAGAAATTCTCAAATTCTTATTATTCTCAGTTCTTATTAGAGGAAATAGGTAGACAATATTCAAGGTACTTACTGATCATACAAAACTAAGCTTCATTTTAAATGAGCCAATATTACTTGAGGCTTTGGTGTAATATTTTAATAATACTTTGTACTGATTCAGGTAGATAGCAAATACTGTGACAACCTGTGTCACAGGTTTTCGGGGCTCTAACTTCCAACCAAATTATACTATATGTTGTACTATATTAGTCTTTAAAGGTAGCATGTGAAAAAGAAACATAAATGGTTGTAAATGACAAAGTTAATTATAGTGGGTCCTTTAGAGAATTTCCAAGTTTATTGGATACATGCAAAAGTTAGAGGCAGTTTTCTATAACCTTCTATCTATGACGTTCCTTGAAGAGCTACTGTATTTTGACTGAAAAGGATATCTCCATGTTATGTATATTATATGCAAATATGTAGTTTGATAGGTATGTACATATATACAATTCCAATTCCAAAACAGAATGACTATAAATGTGAGGCTCCAGAAGCCACCCAGGATCATTGTATCACAAACTATTTCACAAATGTTATTATTTACCAGAAAGGTGAATTGTCACTGAGCACTAAATAAGAACTTAAAAATATTTTATGCAACCAAAACAAAAGCTAAAAAAAGGCAGTTAAAAGGCAGGGAGGTGATACCTATCCTATTTTTACTCTTTTATTAGGGTTCATGACATTTAAAATGATTTTTCTAGAGGAAAAGTCTTTAGACTTTATCAGGATAAAGAGTTATCTATAATTTACCACGCTTACGATTTAGTGGTCACAGCACTAATCACAGTCCTGATGATCCCTGGCTCAGAACATGTAGCCATTTCCTAAGGAGTTA
Organism: Delphinapterus leucas; assembly: GCF_059928025.1. NCBI lineage: Eukaryota > Metazoa > Chordata > Mammalia > Artiodactyla > Monodontidae > Delphinapterus > Delphinapterus leucas. The sequence goes on along the minus strand of NC_143142.1, from coordinate 38,158,946 downwards.
TATAATCTCTCCTCAAATGCAACCAGGAGTCATCATGGTGAGATTCAGAAACAAATCTTCAGCTGTAATTCGGATTTACTATGCTATTTTTCATGGTCAGGCCAAAATCTTTCACAAACAACAAATAGAAATATTAAAGACAATTATTCTATTGTCTTTAACAATATAATAATATTAATAATGGAGGGGAAATCTCAGCATCTAAGAAACTGCTCAAAAGAATAAGAAGTCCCACTGCATTAAACAATGTACAGAACTTGTGGCAACTCCTATCAACCACAAGATGATGTGACATTTCAACTGGATTCATTTTCAAAAATAAGTTTAAGTTCTTCCTAACTGAAGAGAAACAAAACTTTGTCAACTTAATACTGCCTTTTCCCAGGTATGATGAAGAGAGCATTATTTATTCCAAAGTTTGCTTAGTTCTAATAGAAAAATGAAGACTCAAGAATTACCAAAGACCCTAAATAAAGTAGAAAGAGCATCTGACCAGGAAACTGACACTTTGAAGTCCTCTCTAAATGACAGAAGAGCTAGAAAGAGCCCATTTTTCCCCGAGAGCTGTATTCCACACCCCTAAGTGACAAATACAAGGAGAAATACCCTTTCCCAAATTTCAATAGTTTCTGTTAAAAACAAAAAGGAGCAAGTCAAATAACCTGCCAGAGGGCTTTACATTTTTGGATTGTCTTCTGAACTTGGGATATTTATCTATTCCACACCTGGATTCTGAACCCCGTATGGGTCACTTGTCAATACTATCGTAACATCCACATTCCCTTCCCATTCCCTCCCAGAAGTTGACGCTACCTTTCCAGCAGATAAGAGGTCCCTTCGACAGTACACCCTGGGAGCTTCTGACTAGGTAGTACTTTAAGTGCTTCTGCTTCTTTGGCTGGGTGGTGAGCTTCAAGTTTATGTGGTTGGAAAATTCCGTGAAATACCGAAATCCTCTTTCTCCACAGCCGATACAGTTTCCAGAAAACCCTAAAAGGAAGAAAAACAAAGTTACTGGTGGTCTTGTATGTTGTTACAATACTTTCACATATACAAAACACAGAAATATTCACTCTTTGGCTTGACAACTTCCTAATTTTGATGAAATAATTCAAAGGAAAAAAAACATGTACAACAATTTAGCAGTTATTTTATAACAGTGAAAGACTGAAAATAATTTTTAAATGCTCTAAAAGGATAATGGTTAAGGAAATAGAATAGATAGTACCATATGATAGAATTTATATAGTTAACATAAAAAATTCTGGTCCTAGAGATATCTATTATTTCTTCCTTACATATTCCCTTCTTAACCTACTGGCTCTGGTTCTCCACCCGACCCACCATGTGGACTTAACTCCATAGGCACAATTGATTAGACTGTGGATCAATATTTGACCCAATCTAGGATAGTCAGAGTCTCTCTCCTGGAATGCTGAAATAAATACAAAAAGAATCAGTCAGATGGTACTGGACTCTGGATATGTAAGGTTTTGTAAAACTGGAACCCAAGTCAGGGCTGTGCCATCTAGGGTGTGGGAGAGAGCAAACAGAATTGTGAAGAGGAAGCTGGTCTCCAGATAGGAGAGCACGAACAGAGATGTATAAACTCAGGGCATTGTCAGCTTCCTAGTTTCTATGAGATCTAGGGAACACAAGTTCCCTAAGGGTCCCATTGCCTCTCTGTTCAACCCCTCTTTATTCAAACTAGCTCATTATTCCTTAGACTTAACATCCAAACAATTCTCACTCAGATTAATCAAACAAAATAAGACTTTCAGTGATCTTCTTGGAACAGAGGACATGCCAAGAAGAAGAAATGGAGAAGGCTGGGAGGATGAGAGGTCATGCTTTGCTTGATTGGAAATCAAATTTTCAATCTCCCTTATTACACAGAAGAAAAGTGGACAGTAAGAGAGTGAGTTCTTCTGGTTGTGAGTTATGAGGACATAACATATGTATGGTCATATTGGCAAATAAGGGCATTCCAAATTTCATAAACACAATATCTCTATATACAAATAACTAAATGAAAATAAATTCACTTATGGAATAATACACTCTTTTAAAACCACCAAACCAACCTGTTTTATAATTAACAAAGATATATAAGGAGAGTAGAGAAAGACCATGAGGATTAAAGACAAAATATCTCACAATGTCCCAATCTCAGGATGCTGAAAATCAATTCAGAACATTTAGAAATGGGCATTCCAATTTATTATTATTTATTCAATAATTTTTTATTGAGCACCTACCTATATGCCAAGCATTTTGCTAAACACTGGAAAAACAGTGGTGAACAAGAGATAGTCCCAATTTCTGGTCAGTTACATAAAATTAGTAATTCTATATAATTAGCTTATTACCATCATTTTATAGAAATATAAACATCAATATAATCATAAATTATTTAAAACATATTCAGAGATGGATTGCATTTGAGAGCATTTGGCTACTTGTCTAATACCTTGGAGCTGTAGGCCAAAAAAAGAAAGATGTCAATGATTGCCTAGTTTACCAAATTTCTAAAGCCAACCATCCATCTAACCATTCATCCACCCATCCACCCGTCCATGCATCCATGAATGCATGCATCCATCCACTAATCCATGCATCTATCCACCTGTCCATCCATCCATCCAACAAATATCTGTACTCTACTATGTGCTAGGCACTATTTCAGGTACCAGGTTTTTAGCATTGAACAAGGAAGACAAAACCAATGCCTCCACAGAGCTTACTTTCTGATGTGATCATTATGCCTTGATAGAAAATTGGCTGACCTATGAGGCAGATGCAACATACCCAAAACACAATAAAACTAAGAACCTTCATCTGAAATAGAGACAGTGCCAAAAAATGAGGCTTATCTGATAGGTCCAAGTAGTTCATCAAAGATTAACGTGAGAATTAGAATTAACAAATTACTGGGGTTAGATTTTATCTTTTATCTTTTCCTCTACCTGTTTTCTGAGGTGAAAAGCAAGACTTGAGTATGAAGAGGGAGAAAAGCAATGGATCTGGATAATCTTCAAAGAAGAGAAACTTCACATTAATGATGAGAATTAACAATATAAAAGAGTAAGAACTTTAGCGTCCATTTTTAAAACTCTGTATAGTTTTCTGTATTAACTTTGGTTCAAGAGAGATTTTATCTGCTCAAAGTTCTTGCTGTCACTATCACAATAAATAATATCTCTTACAGCCAAATTACCTTTCTAGTTTTTCTAGCAATCAGGTCTTCGAATTGCATGGCAGATTTGGGGCATATGTGTGGCCAAGTGATCAATTTATTTTAAAATCAATTCCCCCACAGTCTTTGGAATCTGCATAATTTATATAAAAATTTAGACAAATTGATATTGGAGTCCACAGGGATTCTAGAATATTTTAAGCTTAAAAAATTTTCCCACTATATCTTTTTAAACTTTTGTGTTTTTTTTTTTTGGCCACACCGTGTGGCTTGTCAGATCTTAGTTCCCCAACCAGGGATCGGACCCAGACCCTCCTCAGTGAAAGCGCGGAGTCCTAACCACTGGACCACCAGGGAATTCCCTCCACTATATCTTAATGCATACTAAAATCAACCATCATAAGTAAGAACTGTTAGATGAATATTAACTTTTTGACAATAGAGTAATGAACATATAAAAATCTCATTGTGCTTGTTCAAGAGAAAACTTTTACCATTTTACTGTACTACACTTTCACTTGGAGAAGTGGTTAATAAAAAATTATTAACAAAGTTCCATGTCTATAAGGGTATTTAATAAATATGACAGAATGGCAGAATAATTACCATTTAAAGAGCAAGTACTATATGCCAGGCACTGTGCTATTGGGTACCTTATAAACATGATCTGTTTGATCTTTATAATCCTGCCGGGTGGGCATTATTGGCTCCCTGAGACTTCAAGAAGATAAGTAGCTTGCCCAAGTTCTTAAAGTGCTAACTAGAAAATCTGGGATTTAAACCCAGTTCCAATTCCAAAGCCCATGCTCTTTGGTTTCATATTCCCAATTACAAAGGATTATAAAATCTATTATTCTGATGGTGTTTTCTGTGTGAGTCCCATGATGTATTCTAAGAGGATTCCTCTAGTCATGAAGAATCATTTAGCAAAAAGACATCATAAGAGATTTTTCTATGTCTTCAGTCAGAGCCACATATGAACTGTTCCATTCGATAAAACTTTGATGCTTTTAAAGTGCTAAAAAGAAGTTTCCCAACGCTTTTCTACCAGAGCCAACTAGGTTCTTAACTCTGTGATGCAAAAGACTATGTCTTATCGTTAGTGTGCCCACATATCATAACTTAACGTGATTTTTGGAACAAATACTGTTGAACAAATGAATGAACAAACGAATCCTTGGATCTTCTTTGCTAATTTAGTCCAATGTATAAACTTTACCGTTAGGTGTCTATATTAAACGATCTGCTCAATTTCACTGAAAGAAAAACAATGGATATTTTAACAAATGAGAGCCTATGAAAATGAAAATTACCTCTTCTTTTCCTATGAACCAAGAGAAGGCTTTGAACTGTGGTTTAAGGAACGTTTGTTAACCATGTACAGGATCACTTTCTGACTCAAGATATTGATCTATGTATTTCTAGACTTTCTGATGATGCTTTATAACTAGAAAGAATGCGTCAAGCTAAACAAACACACAGCTCACTGTAAATACAATTCTTGAATTCTTTGCCCTCTTCTTTCTTCTTCGTTTTTACTGATATTCGTGCTGAGGACATGTATTTGATTCTATCTACAGTAACAAACTGAGAAACAAAAGCAACTCCAGAGAAACACAGCAGCAAAAAAAAAATAACAAACCTCACATGCCCTCTTCTTTCTTTTTCCTTCTTTCTTTCTTTCTTTCTTTCCTCCTTCCTTCCTTCCTTCCTTCCTTCCTTCTTTCTTTCTTTCCTTCCTTCCTTCCTTCCTCCCTTCTTTCTTTCTTTCTTTCTTTCCTTCCTTCCTTCCTTCTTCCCTCCCTCCCTCCTTCCCTTCCTTCCTTTCTTTCTTTTTCTTTAGGCCACGCCACATGGCAGGCATGCAGGATTTTAGTTCCCCAACCAGGGATTGAACCTGTGCCCCCTGCAGTGGAAGTGAAGAATCTTAACCACTGGGCTGCCAGGGAAGTCCTTACATGCCCTCTTATTTGCCTTTTTAATTATTAAAAGTTAATTTAAGGGGTTTGAATCAAGATAGCAGAGTAAGAGGATGTGGAGCTCACCTCCCCCATGAACACATCAAAAATACATCTACATGTGGAACAATTATCACTGAAAACTAACTGGAAACTGGCAGGACTCCTGTACAACCAAGGCTGTAGCGATCAGGTCGAGACCTGTGCCCATAGAAGAAGACTCAGAGAAAAATAGAGATTATGCGGGTGGACACCCACCCTGTGGAGTGAGTGGTCTGAGCCACAGATTGAGTGCCCCAGTCCTGGGGTTTTATGTGGAGGAGACAATGCCACTTGGCTGGTTGGAGGGCCACTGAGACAAACAGGAGGGCTGAGGGAAGCCTAGACTACGCTCATGAGGAGTGTGCACGCTGGCTTGCCCCCAAGCAAGGTGGAAAGAGGTCTGCTCTAGCAGCTGCCAGGTTTCTCACAACCTCCTTGCCAGGTACCCCAATCCAAGCTGAGCGAAAGCTCTGGTGCTGCTCACTCCATGTCACAGTGTGGGATGTAGAGGTGACCTGGTGCCACAGCAGCGTCTGAGTGGGTGGGTAGCAGCCATCGCTTACTCAAGCAGCACGTCAGAAGTGTTTCAGATCTCTGACGCAGCTGTTCCACCATAGCCCATCCCCTGATACACACTGAGACTCCATGTGGGTCCCACTTGCACTGCAGAGCCTGGGGGCAGTGATCAGCTGTGAGGGACAAAGGGGACTTGCCCCAGAGGCTGCATTTGAGTGGAGCGGCAGGTAACTGCACAGGCAGTGCATCAGACCTCTGTCCGTGGTCGACATGAGCCAAGAGCCTGCACAGGCCCCACTTGCTTCAGCCCTCCAACCCTCTGGGGCAAGGGTCCCCACACAGGGAGAGGAAAAAACACACACTTACAGGGAAAAGAGCCAGCATGAGCCCGACCCTCAGGGCTTCTGCTCCAGCAACTTGGGGTCAGACTCTGCCCCTGATACAGTGGTGATGGCCACCAAGCAGAGGGGAAGCCCTGTCTCACACCCAACTTCAGCTCTAGCCACTCCATCTCCAGCCCCACCTCCTACCTATGTGACAGCTGCCAGCACTCGCTGAGGAAGGATGTGACTTGCATCCACATCAAATCCAGCTCTCCCAGCAAAGGCATAGGCCACATGCAGTCTGTATAGGGATGCTCCCACATAAGGACACCCCTTCAAGACTGAAATAAGTAACTGTTTCACCTGAATTCATAGAGGCAGGGAAAGCTGAGCAAAACAAAAAGACAGAGGAACTACTCTCAATTGAAAAAGCAAGAGTAAACCCCTGAAAAAATAAACAACAAGACAGAAATAAACAATTTATCAGATAAAGAATTCAAAGCATTGGCAACAAAAATATTAACTGAATTAGGGAAAAGAATTGATGTACACAGTAAACACTTTAACAAGGAACTAGAAAATATAAAAAAGACCCAATCAGAAATAAAGAACTCAATAGCTGAAATAAAAAACACACTAGAAGGAATGAATAGGAGACTAAGATACAGAAGAATGCATAAGTGATCTGGAAGATAGAGTAATGGAAATCACACAATCAGAACAGCAAAAAAGAAAAACAAATTTTAAAAAATGAAAACAATTTAAGAGATCTCTAGGATATAATTAAGCATACCAACATTGTCATTATAGGGGTCCCAGAAGGAGAAGAGAGAAGGGGATCAAAAATGTATTTGAGTTAATTATGACAAAACTTCTCAAACCTGAAGATGGAAACAGATATCCAGCTTCAGGAAGCACAGAGAGTCCAAAAAGTGATGAACCCAAACAGACCCACAGCAAGACATGTAATTAATATGACAAAAGTTAAAGATAGAGAATTCTAAAAGCAGCAAGAGAAAAACAAAGAGTCATATACAAGGGAATCCCCATAAGGCTGTCAGATGATTTCTCTGTAGAAACTTCACAGGCCAGAAGGAAGTGGCATAATATATTCAAAGTGCTGAAAGGGGAAAAACCTGCAACCTAGGATACCAGCAAGAATATCATTTGGAATAGAAGGAGAGATAATGAACTGCTTAGACAAGCAAAAACTAAAAGAGTTTGTCAATTCTGAACCTACCCTAAAAGAAATGTTAAAGCGTTTTCTCAAGTAGAAAAGAAGTAAAAATCTATAGAAAATGGAAAATCCCACTAGGAAAGGCAAATATATAGTAAGAACTGAGGATCAACCACTTAAATAAGCCAATACAAAGATTAAAAGACAAAAAATTGTAAAAGACAAAAAATTGTAAAAACTGTAACTACAATAAATGGTTAAGGGATAAACACATGAAGATGTAAAATATCACATTAAAAACACAAAATGTGTGGGAGGGGGGTAAAAAAAGTAGATCTTTTAGAATATGTTTGAATTTAAATGATGACCAGTTTAAAACAGTAGATATACTTATAGGTCAACATATATGAACCCAGAGGTAACCACAAATCAGAAACCTACTAGAGATACACAAAAACTGAAAAGAAAGGAACTACTGAAGAAAATCATCAAACCACAAGGGAAGAAACAAAAGGAAGAAGAAATGAACAGAGAAGAACTGTAAAAACAACCAGAAAACAAGTAATAAAATGGCCATAAGTACATAACTATCAATAGTTACTTTAAATGTCAACGGACTAAATGCTCCAGTCAAAAGACATAGGGTAAAAAAAAAATAATAACAAGAGCCAAACTTATAGTAATAGAGAGTAGAATGGTGGTTACCAGAGGCTAGGATGTGGGGGGAAAGGGCAGATTAAAAAAATAAGGAAAAATGGTGGTTGTCAGGGGTTAGAGGGAGGGGGTAATGGGGAGTTAGTGTTTAATGGGTACAGAGTTTCAGTTTTGCAGGATGGAAAGAGTTCTGTGGTTGGATGGTGTTGATGCTTGCACAGCAAGATGAATGTACTTAATACCACTGAACTGTACACTTAAAATGGTTAAGGCGGTACATTTTATGTTATGTGTATTTTACCACAATAAAAAATTGGACACACAGAAAAGACATAGGGTGACTGACTGGATTAAAAAATAAGACCTTTTTATATGCTGCTTACAAGAGACTCATTTCAGAGCTAAAGACACACACAGAGTTTAAGTGAGGGGATGAAAAAAGATATTTCAGCAAACAAAACTGACAAGAAAGCAGGGGTAGTAAAACTTACATCAGACAAAATAGACTTTAATACAAAGGCTATAACACACAAAAGACAAAGAAGGGCATAATATAATAAAAGGATCAATGCAAGAGGAGGATATTACACTATTTAACATATATGCACCCAATACAGGAGCACCTAAATATATTAAGAAAATACTAACAGACATAACAGGAGAAATCAACAATAACACAGTAATAGTAAGGGACTTTAACACCCCACTTACATCAATGGACAGACCATCCAGACAGAAAATCAATAAGGCAACACAACAGACCAATTGGACTTAGTAGATATCTACAGGACATTACATCCAAAAACAGCACAGTACAAATTCTTTTCAAGTACACATGGAATGTTCTCCAGCGAAGATCATGTGCTAGGCCACAAAACAAGTCTCAACTAATTTAAGAGGACAGAAATTATATCAAGCATTTTTTTTCCAAGCACAACAGTATAAAACTAGAAATCAATTACAGATTGAAAAATGGGAAAAGAACAAACACATAGAGACTAAACAACATGCTACTAAAAACCAATGGGTCAATGAAGAAATCAAAGAGGAAATCAGAAAATACCTCAAGACAAATGAAAGTGGAAACACAGCACTCCAAAATCTATTGGATGCAGCAAAAACAGTTCTAATAGAGAAGTTTATGGCAATACAGGCCTTCCTCAAGAAACAAGAAACATGTGAAATAAACAACCTAACCTACCACCAAAAGGAATTAGAACAAACAAAGCCCAAAATCAGCAGAAGGAAGGAAATAATAAGGATCAGAAAGAAAGAAATAATACAGAGATATAAAAAAACAATAGAAAAGATCAATGAAACCCAGGAGCTGTTTTTTTTGAAAAGATAAGCAAAATTGATAAACCATTAGCCAGGCTCGCCAAGAAGAAAAGAGGATACAAATAAACAAAATAAGAAATGAAAAAGGAGAAATAACAACTGATACCACAGAGATACAAAAAAGCCATAAGAGAATACTACAAATAGTTATACACCAACAAACTACACAACCTAGAAGAAATGGACAGATTTCTAAAAACATACAATCTGCCAAGACTGAATCAAGAAGAAACAGATGATTTGAACAGACTGATCACCAGCAGTGAAATTGAATTTGTAATAAGAAAACTACCAGCAAACAAAAGTCCAGGACTGGGAAGCTTCACATGGGAATTCTACCAAACATATAAAGAAGAGCTAATACCTATCCTTCTCAAACTATTCCAAAAACTGAAAAGGATGGAATACTCCCCAAATTCATTCTATGAGGCTGCCATTACCCTGATGCCAAAACCAGACAAGACATTATAAAAAGAGAAAATTACAGGCCAATATCTTTGATTAATACAGATGCAAATATCCTGAACGAAATATTAGCAAACTGAATCCAACAATCTATAAAAAGGATCATACACCATGATCAAGTTGGATTTATTCCAGGGATGAAAGGATGGTTCAATATTTGCAAATCAATCAATATGATACACCACATTAACAAACGGAAGGATACAAATCACATGTTCATCTCAGTAGATGCAGAAAAAGTAATTGACAAAATTCAACATCCATTCATGATAAAAACTCTCATCAAAATGGGTACAGAGGGAACATATCTCAACATAATAAAGGCCATTTATGACAAATCCACAGCTAACATTATACTCAAAGGTGAAAAGCTTTTCCTCTAAATTCAGGAACAAGACAAAGATGCCCACTCTTGCCACTTCTAGTATTGAAAGACCTAACCACAGCAATCAGATAAGACAAAGAAATAAATTCAAATTGGAAGGGAAGAAGTCAAGCTGCCACTATTTACAGATGACATGATACTTTTTATAGAAAAACCAAAAGTCTCTACCCCAAAACTATTAGAACTAATGAATTCAGCAAAGTTGCAGGATACAGATTAACATACAGAAATGTGTTGCTCTTCTATACACCAATAATGAATTATCAGAAAGAGAGAGTGAAAAATAATCTAAGATCACATCAAAAAGAATAAAATACCTGGGAATAAACTCAACCAAGGAAATGAAAAACCTATACTCTGAAAACTATAAAACACTGACGAATGAAACTGAAGATGATACAAAGAAATGGAAAGATATCCCATGCTCTTGGATTGGAAGAATTAATATTGTTTAAATGGCCATACCACTGAAAGCAATCTACAGATTTAATACAATCTCTATCAAAATACCCATGACATTTTTCACAGAATTAGAACAAATAATCCTAAAATTCATATGAGACCACAAAAGACCTTGAGTTGCCAAAACAATCTTGAGAAAAAAGAACAAAACTGGAGGTATCACCCTCACAGACTTCACACTCTACAACAAAGCTACAGTAATCAAAACAGCATGGTAACAACAACAAAAAAAACCCAGCATGGTACTGGCACATAGACAAATAGATCAATGGAACAGAATAGAGAGCCCACACCTAGGTTAATTAATCTATGACAAAGGAGGCAAGAATACACAATGGAGAAAAGACAGTCTCTTCAATAAGAGGTGCTAGGAAAACTGGACAGCTACATGTAAAACAATGAGATTAGAACATTTCCTTACACCATGTATAAAAATAAAATCAAAATGGATTAAAGACCTAAATGTAAGACCTAAAACCTAAAACTCCTAGAAGAGAATGTAGGCAGAACACTCTGACATAAATCGTAGCAATACTTTTTTTTGGATCTGTCTCTTAAGGAAAAAGAAATAAAAGCAAAAATAAACAAATGGGACAAATGCGACCTAATTAAACTTAAAAACTTTTGCACAGCAAAGGAAACCATAAACAAAATGAAAAGACAACCTATGGAATGGGAGAAAATATTTGCAAATGATATTACCAAAAGGGGTTACTATCCAAAATACATAAACAACTCGTACAACTCAGTATCAAAAAAAACAAAACACCCAATCAAAAAATGTGCAGAAGATCTGAATAGACATTTTTGCAAAGAAGACATACAGATGGCTAATAGGCACATGAAGAGATGCTCAACACTGATGATTATTACAGAAACGCAAATCAAGACAACAATGATACCATCTCATACGTGTCAGAATGGCTATCATCAAAAAGTCTACAAATAACAAATGTTGGTGAGGATGTGGAGAAAAGGAAACCCTTGTACACCGTTGGTGAGAATGTAAATCGGTACAGCCACTATGGAAAAGGGTAATGTGGGTTCCTCAAAAAACTAAAAATAGAACTACTACATGATCTAATAATTCCTGTACTGGGTATATAGCCGAAGAAAATGAAAACACTAATTTGAAAAGATACATGCACCCCAACGTTCATGGCAACATTATTTACAATAGCCAAGATATGGAAGCAATCTAAGTATCCATCAACAGACAAATGGATAACGAAGATGTGATACACACACACACACACACACACACACGTGTGCACACACACAATGGAATATTACTCAGCCACAAAAAAGAATGAAATTCTGCCATCTGTTGGAACGTGGATGACCCTAGAGGGTATTATGCTTAGTGAAATAAGTCAGACAGAGAAAAAAAAATACTGTATGATATCACTTACATATGGAATTCAAAAAATAATACAAATGAATGCATATAGCAAAACAGAAACAGACTCACAGATATAGAAAACTAACTAGTCGTTACCAGTGGATAAAGGGAAGAGGCGGGATGATAGGGGTCAGGGATTAAGAGATACAAACCACTAGTATAAAATAGATAAGCAACATGAATATATATTTCAGCACAGGGAATTATAGCCATTATCTTGTAATAACTTTTAATGGAGTATAATCTGTAAGAATACTGAATCACTATGCTGTACATGTGAAACTAATATAATATTGTAAATGAATTATGCTTCAATTTAAAAAGAATAATTAAAAAGTAAACCCACTCTTTGTTATTTCCCATGATGTAGGAAAGCTATGCTGTGAAAAACGTCCAAAGTAATACTAGAAAGTAAAACAATTCTGACATAAAGTTAAAACATTTTACATCATAGGTATATTCCTAGTTATCCTGATTGAACTAATGCTAAATATAAAATGAGAATCACATCAATCAAGTGTAGTTAGAAATAATGGGTGGTGGAGAAAAACTACCAATGACTTACAAAGTGGATAATCCACAGTTGAAAAATTGAGAGATGATTTGATATCAGATCCAGATCAATGACTCTATGGAGAGTGAATCCTACTTTATTTCACAAAATATTTATTTTAGATAAATTGTATGGTGTTCTTTAATGCTAGTTTAAAAAAGTCTCTTCATTAAGGTGAATGTTTTGAGAGTTAATAAAAAAGTGAAAGCTAATTTTTAAGAAGTTACTAAATGAAAAAGTGTTTCTTACTTAAACTAATATGTAATCCCCAGCTAATTCTGTGATTTTAAAAATTCTGTGATAATTTAAAATAAACTTGTATTTTAACTCCTTTATCTCAGAAGGAACCTTATAGGTATGAGATACTCACCTAAAAGTGCATTTTTTCCATGATCATCTGGTAGAAATCGCTTGTCTACAGCACACACTAGGATGTGTTCAGGAAGATTGGGAGACTTGGCCCCCACCAGGAGGAATCCTGCTGGGATGTCGATTTGTTCCATACACAGAGATACCAAACGCAAATCCTTTCCTGCTTGACAAAAACCTACAAACCAGTAAAAAAGGACACAGTGGAATGTTTAGAGAGTTTATAACTCCTCATCACCCATTTGGAGAGTTGATTACCTGTGGGAATCACTATTAAGGACTAAATTTAAAGTGCATGTACTCCAACCAAAGACACATCTATCATATGTGCTCCTCTGAGCAGAGCTAAAAAGACAGAGACACTAAAAGGAGGTATTTCCAACTGTTTTAGCCAACACTGATGACTTTATATTTTCTGATCCACAAGTAAGCAAATGATAAATACACAGCAAACTCTGAAAAACATGGAATTTTTATGTGCACATAATATAGTATTTTTACTTTCAATGCAAATTCACTTCTCTAAATGGAGACAATCATAGAACGCAGATGTTCTCCATTTCATATAGGAAGAGACTGAAGCTCGGAGTTTGGTGAATCATAAATGAATGGATCAGAACTAGAACTCAGAACTGTTTAGGTTACTTGCACTAGGTAAGACATGACAAAACCTTACATATCAATTTACATTCCCACCAATACTGCAAGAGGGTTCCCTTTTCTCCACACCCTCTCCAGCATTTATTGTTTGTAGATTTTTTGATGATGACCAGTTTAAAAAAAAAAAAACACCTTACATAACCACTTTGTAACCATAATGTATTACATTAATTCATTAGTTCGTCATTTATTAAAAATGATTTGCAACAGATGCTGTCCTAGGCCTGGGGATACAGCTGAACAAAGTATACCTTCCTCTAAGAACTCACTTGTAGTCAATTAGAAGAATGTATAAGGAACTGATAATTACAAAACAATATTACAGAGGACAGCTATGTTCTGCTACAAAGCACCAATCTCCACATCTTCTGGGAAATGATTCCCACCACTCTAGTTATGTGATTTCCCTGGACAGCTGTGATATTCCAGATTGAGCTGGAGCTGCCACCCAGTCCAAGATGGGCCACTGGAATATCCCACCTTTCTGGTCATGGCTGATCAGTCCAGGTGTGGGTACCCGACATAAACCAGGACAATGGAGGATGGACACCTAACTCTCACACACAAACCTGAGGAGTCCACCATCATTATTACCCAATACAAAGTGCGCCAGAACCATGCTAGGTTCTCCCAGCATCAATTCATATTATGATGTTAACCAAATGCCAAGAAACAGTTGGATGCCATCAGTTAGTATACGAGAAATAAAAAGAAAATAACATCCAAGCATTGTATGAAGCTATGGTGCATAGGAATCTGCTGTATGGTCTGGATAATTAAACCTCAAAAGCAGACACAGTGAATTACAAAAAGCAAGAAATCAAAGACTAGAATGATAAAGACACTGGGCTTCAACCATTTCAAGCTTGTAGATCCCCTTTTAACATTAAAAAATTCAAATATAACTTCTAGTGTTCACAAATTGAGAAAAATAATATCAAAATGTTATTGTGAACTCTTTAACAATTTAAATGAATCTGTATTTTATTATTCACAATATCATCTATATTTATTTGGACAATAGTCATTTATACATGAGTCATATTATTTATTCAGTTTACAAACATATTTTGGAGCCTATAGATACATAGAACCCTTAAAAAAATCTGCTGTCCCCACCCCCATTAAGGGACAAAACTCACAGGTTTGAAAGTTGGGAGATGATGATGATGACGATGATGATACTAGTGGCAGTTAAAATTTATGGAGTGCTTAACATAAGACAGGTACAGTGCTAAACACTGCAGAGATTTTCTCATTTACTTCTGTCAACAACTCTACCTAGTTATCACTATCTCTTTTTCATATATGGAGAAAATGAGGCTCAGAAAGGTGAGAGTATTTGTCCAAGGTTACAGAATGAGTCCCATAATGTCCAGTGATGTAAGACATGGAAAGTCTGCTATATAAGAACAGGTAAAAAGCTTATTATTCAACTTGGCCAAAAAAAGCACTTAAGAATAGTTATAATCCAGAGCTAAAACCTGGAGGGGTGAACACAGACTTTTTCATGAAATTCTGAAATACTAAATCTAGGGACATTTTAAAGTCTTAAAAGGAGCATTAATTTTTTTAATCAAAGGAATTATTAATTTGTGTAGAGACAGTAAACCTAGAAACATATCTCCCCTAGGAGGTAGCACCTTTATTATGACTTTCTCCAAAAGGCAAAACATAAAATACCCTCCCAAATGGTGTAGAAAATTCAATGATGAGAGGTTTATGATTACCTATTGATGGAAACAGGGTGCTTGAGGAGCTTTCTCTGTCACTAAGTAGTACTACTACAACCTTTCTAAACTTTCAGTCATTCCATAATAGAAAGAATAGACAAGTCTGTACCAATCTGTACCAATTTGCAAATTATTACAAGCTTTTTAGAACATCAGAGCTATATGGAACCTCAAGGTCATCTGATAACAGGATTTTCCAACAAGTAGTTACCAAAATCCCAGCGATTCATAAAGGTATTCCATGATACTTGGGAACTATAAGTGAAACTAAAATAGATAACATTACCAATTTCTGAAAACTAATAAATAATTATTCTAATATCCTACTTTCACTTTATCATTATTATTTTTTTTAATATATTTATTTATTTATTTTTGGCTGCATTGGGTCTTAGTTGCTGTGTGTGGGCTTTCTCTAGTTTTGTCGAGTGGGGATTACTCTTTGTTGCAGTGCACAGGCTTCTCATTACGGTGGTTTCTCTTGTTGTGGAGCACGGGTTCTAGGGCACACGGGCTTCAGTAGTTGTGGTTCGCGGGCTCTAGAGCACAGGCTCAGTAGTTGTGGTGCACAGGCTTAGTTGCTCCGCGGCATGTGGGATCTTCCTGGACCAGGGCTCAAACCTGTGTCCCCTGCATTGGCAGGTGGATTGTAACCATTGCACCACCAGGGAAGTCCCTAATATCCACTTTTAAAACAGAATGTTCTAAGTGCTTTCCATGCTACACATGTAGGGGTAGTGGAAATCAGCTGAACGAACTCAGGACTCACTCAGCTGAACCCCATATCAATGTGTGGTTTTGATTATTACACATTTAAAAATTGATTTTATTATCAGTCACATGTATTGATGTGTTGCTTAATTTATATACCCATAATGGGCTGTTGGCTAATAATGGGAAGCTTAGGGAACACCGATTTGATGGACACAGTCATTTTATAAATGTACCTAACATGCTCTCTGCTAGATATGAAAGTTATATTCAACCCTAAACCCCACTCATCAAATTATAAAGTTACATAAAATGGGGCTTCCCTGGTGGTGCAGTGGTTGAGAGTCCGCCTGCCGATGCAGGGGACATGGGCTCGTGCCCCGGTCTGGGAAGATCCCACATGCCGCAGAGCAGCTGGGCCCGTGAGCCATTGCTGCTGAGCCTGCGCGTCCGGAGCCTCTGCTCCGCAACGGGAGAGGCCACAACAGTGAGAGGCCCGCGTACCGCAAAAAAAAAAAAAAAAAAAAAAAAAAAAAAAAAAAAAAAAATATATATATATATATATATATATATATATATATAATGCACCAATATGTTTCTGGGGCACCAAAAAAAAAAAAAAAGTAATGATAAGGTAAAATTTTAGTGATTATAATCCAATTTGGCTTTTCATGTAAGAGGGAAAAGGCTACCCTCTTTCAGCAGCATGTTATTTGTAGAGAAATTCTGCAAACAAAAGCCTGAAACGTTTTCATCACGTAGAGCAAAAATTATAAAAATAAATTAGTACATCCTTTTAATCCTAAAACATACAAACCCCAAAATTTGGGTATTAAAAGTAGATTTTGACTCTTTTTTTGATACTGGGAAATATTTAAATACACTTGGCCCCCCTTCTCCGCCCCCCCAAAAGTATAACATTTTATTTTTTAATTTGTCAACAAAACATGCTTTTCCTTACACAACCAATTTAAAGTAAATTAAACAGCAATGATTGAATGATAAAATGTAGGCAATATTTTCTCATGCATGAATAATGTCAGAGTATATATATATTTTCAGAGTATATAATATACTAATCTAAAATAAATATTTTCTACTTAAAATCTATTCTTTATCACATGCTATATAGTGACAGAATTAGTTTTTAAATTCCTAAGGGGTTCAAAAGATTATGTATTACTATAAGAGAGATTTGTAAGTCAAAGATTGGGTAACACTAATCTATCCCAATCTCTTTAGTATGTAAATGAGGAAGCTAGGGCCCATAAAGGTTAAGAAAACAGCCCAAGGTCAAATACCCAGCAACCCACCAAGTTGGGACCCAGGTCTCTTGACTCCAGGTTACAGTCTCCTTCGTCCTCGTTAATATCGCTCTGACTCACAGAATGCTTCACCTTCCCTGGTCTGATGTAGGACCCTCTCCTATAGCTTCTTCCTTGCCTATCCTTGCTGAGTCTCATCACTCAACTTTCCAGGCTGAATCCTGGGGGGTACTTGACGCAGTAGCCCCTGCCAGCCATGGGCTATGTCAGCATCCACCTCTCTCACACCTGCTGACGAATCCTTAAAATTCATGGTTTTGCAAGTTCCAAAGGTGTCCCTTAATTAGAGAGTGACATTTCTGATGAGCTTTCTCAAAGCAATACATTGCAGCCAAAGGGAGATTAAGGGGGAAAAGTACAATTTCAGTTTTGGGCTAAACAGGGATAGAGTAGAGAAGACACAGTCAGTGTGGAAAATATCTGAAGAAAGCAGGATTTTCTCTGGAAGAAAGATGATTTCAGAGTGATTTCTGTGGTATAATGAAAACTACACAGTCCACTCAAATTAAGAAGCACAAAGGGGCTTCCCTGGTGGCGCAGTGGTTGAGAGTCTGCCTGCCGATGCAGGGGACACGGGTTCGTGCCCCGGACCGGGAAGATCCCACATGCCGCGGAGCGGCTAGGCCCGTGAGCTATGGCCGCTGAGCCTGCGCGTCCGGAGCCTGTGCTCCGCAATGGGAGAGGCCACAACAGTGAGAGGCCCGCATACCACAAAAAAAAGAAAAGAAGCACAAATCGCTTTCAGTGCTACAGCATTTGAAGGTTTTCCCATTTATGATATGAGGACACCTAGAGGTGAAAAGTAATAATTATTAATGACGATTCTAGGAGAAGAACGTTTTTCTCATAGAAGGAGGAAGCAAACCTCCTCTTAAAATTTTTTTTCAGAAAGTGCTTGTGACAATGAAAAGAGAAAATGTCCTATTTTATCCTAAAAAGAAAACCGTAATCATGGGAGCATATAAAAGGGGCACAGGAACCAACTGAAATTGCTACCAATGGCCAAAACTGGAAAAATTGGAGAAAAAAATAAAATAAAGTAGTATTGGATTATAACCCAAAACATAAAATAAATATTCATAAGTGTATAATGATATAAATAAATGACTGTATAAATTAATAAATGAGGGAGAAGAGACAAATTTCCATGCAGTAGAATTCCAAATAATGTATTAGATACTCTGCCCTCAAGGATGTGGAGCATAACTCCGTATTCCTTAAGTGTGGGCTGAGTGCAGTGACTTTCTTCCACAGTATGGTAATGGGGGCGGGGCGGGGGGAGAGAGGAGATAACACTATCTCAGCCAGGTGATCAAGGTCAACATCAATAGTCATAAATCATGTTGATAGTACGTACCCTTGATATAGTATGATGAAAATGGCACTTTACCTCTGTGATCTTCCTCCCCCAAACCCATAACCCCAGTCTAATCAGGAGAAAAACATCAGACAAACTCCTATAGAAGGTCTGCTACAATATACCTGACCTATAATCCTGAAAACTGTCAGGGTCAGCCAAAACGAGGGAAGTCTGAGAAGCTGTCACAGCCAAGAGGAGCCTAAGGAGACGTAACAACTAAATCTAATGTAGTATCCTGGATGGGATTCTGGAACAGAAAGAGGACATTAGGTAGAAACTAAAGAACACAAATAAACTATGGACTTTCATTATTACTAAAATTACTAGTAATGTGACATGCTAACAATAGGGCAAACTGTGGGGATATATAGAAACTCTGTACTATTTTAGCAATTTTTCTGTAAATCTAAATCTGTTCTTAAAGTCTAACAAAGAACAGACTTGTGGTTGTCAAGGAACGGGGAGGGATGGATTGGGAGTATGGGGTTAGCAGATGCAAATTATACGTAGAATGGATAAACAACAAGGTCCTACTGTATAGCACAGGGAACTGTACTCAGTGTCTTGTGATAAACCATAATGGAAAAGAATATATATGTGTGTGTGTGTGTATATATATATGTATAACTGAATCACTTTGCTGTACAGCAGAAATTAACACATCATTATAAATCAACTACACTTAAATTTTTTTTAAAGTCCATTTTTAAAATGTCCTGTTTTACCTTCTTGCCTTCCAGTTAATCACCAGCACAAGCCACACAGGTGATTTAATTAAGAGGAAAGAGGATAGATGAGAAAGAAAAGGCAAGGCTGAGTCCAGGAACAGGGTCACGAAGAAATCAATCCAAGGCCAGAAATGGTTGCAAAGTCAAGGAAAATTTCCTGAGTTCACTTTGTAGTTAGTTTGAGAATATGCTCACAAGGGTCTGGACTGTTTCCTCCAAACCTTCATTCTTGTGATTCAGATCAGCTAATTATATACAAAATATATCATCAGGGATCCCCAGTTAAGAAAAAAATATATTATGCAAAGAGCAATATTTAATTTAGTTTTTTAAAAAGATTGAAAATAAGCTCTGTGTGTCTCTAAAGAAGTAGCTAAAGAATCTATGAAATGTGATTATATTTCAAGACCTATAGGACCCAAATATCTGGTGTAGCAGGTAGTTCAATTTCCCCACTATTAGAAATATGTCAGAAAATTAATATAATAAATATTAAATCTCAATTAAAACCTAAGATAAAATAAGAAGTAACCTTATTACTCCCCTCTAGGGTAATTTTAAATTATATCTGAACTAATCCTGAAAGAAAGATAGGATCTTTCTTTTAGAGGCTACTGGAGGACCTGGGGGAAAGTACCCTAAGTGTGTGGGGGGGTGGAAGCCTATTTACTGTAGTCAAGGAAAGAAAAGTACGTTATGGGGCACACAAATAATTTATTTGACAAACTTGCCCCTACTCTCAAATGCATTTTCTGGGAGTAATACTGACATGCTGCCTTAAAAGCAAGACTCTTGCAGCAAGCGATTTTAATTTTAAAGGGGAGCCATAGTACAGAGCCCTTCTTTGTAAACCTCATCTGCATTTCCTTAATAGCCAAGGTTTTCACTTCACAGAACCAGATTTTGCATTCTCCAATTATCTCCAGCTTGAAGGTTACAGAGTAATCTAAATGGGGGAGGGGAAAGTTTACTGAAACAGCTGTAAACACAAACTAATCAAAGCAGTATTTGGAGGCCTAAAATCTGGCGGCCCTTTACCCCTTTAGACGATCAACTGCCTCCCAGCAGGGTAGGAACCTACCAATAATTTACATAAGAAATTAGCAACCAGATTTTACATCTGAATGGCACCCCCAGAAGCCCATGGGGTGTTAAGTATCTGCTTATCTAAATTGCCTCTAAAAATAGCTTTACCTTCCTTTAAGTCTTAGGAGTCTTAGGTAAATAGAGGATTTCCCATGAAGAGGAGGTGGTATGCTGAAACAAATCCAGGCACTGTATTGCTCTATTTCACTGTCATTTTCATAAGGAAAAATTCAGGGCTGTTCGGCCTTTGAGAGAGAGGACTCTTAGAACTACCTTAGAATGAGCCAAGCTGGAAGAGCTATGGGCAAACTATAAACTATCAAATTATGAACTAATTAGAAATCAGGCTGGGATGGCCAGAAAACAGCATCGTATGCCACTAAATGGAGGTAAGTGAGTACAATTTAAGTTGTTACATCACCAAAACCATGAAATACTGAAAACATTTTATGTAGGATTTTCTTTTTAAAAGTGTGGTTAAAGCCTTGGTAGAAGAGGAAGTTGAAGATAAATAAAGTGGGATTATCAAAATATGTTCATTTTAATCTTCTAGAGATAACAGTATACTGGATGAATTTTCAAAATATATGGAAAAGGTAAATATTAAAACACCTGATATCTCTATAATTGTTTTGAGAGTGGAACAGAAAGACGTAGAAAGAGAGATCACTAAAATAAAGTTTCTGAAAGAGTCACATTCTTGCAGGAAGCACCTGGAGCATTGAAAAAGTCCTGAGCTAGGTCTAGGCTTGCCTCTGCCACATACCATCTCAGAGAAGTCATTCAATTGCTGTGAATCTCAGTCTCTTCATCTACAAGATGGGGTGATAATGCTTGTCTTTCTTAATAGACACCTGCTATGAAATCACAGGCAATAATGTGAGTGAAAGCATAATCATTCCTCATTCCTTTCTGTAATTACTGGTTTCCAGCCTTGAGCACCCCATGCAATGATTGGAAACTAGCCAGACAATATTAGAGGAATTGGAAAAAAAAAAAAAAAAGGCAACCCACCATCTGTAGTGCAAGACCCTTCGGGGGCAGGTTTTTGTGAATAGGGAATTGGTGGGCTATTTGAATCAGACATTTCTTCATCATCTTCGTCATCTTCCATTTCATTTACTGTTAGATTGTTAGAAAAATCCAGGCTTCCATTTTGAGTGTAGCGGTGTACCAAATCTTTATCCAGATCCTCCACCTTGGGTTTTACATCTGGGTAAGCAAATAAATCATAGCTAACTTAATAAAAATGCTTGTGGGAAAATAACCAAAAGAAAAATTCATAGTTCTGAAAAATATCTGAGGACAGGGAGACTGGCATTGACTAACATTTAACCCATTTATTTCAGATACCCCCAGATTTGGAGATCCCACTTCTATTAAAAGGAGTCTAGAAATGTGTGGGATTGAGAAACTTACCTGCAGATGAGAAAGGATGCTGGTCAGGGTCCAAGTAAAGCTGGGAAAAAATTGGTCGTGGTACCACACTACTACATCTGAGAGAGGCTTCTATGGAGTTGTGGAGAGCTTCTTCAAATCGAGCAGATTTCAGTTGCCCAGCATATGAATTCCCCATGGTCTACACTACCTCCCAAGGAAAAAGAGAAAGGAGAAAATTGATACAATTAGAGGGCCATATGTCTGCAAAGTACACAGATAGCTGATATAAACTATACCCATATATCCTAAGATTGGAACTATATTAACTTTACCTATATTTCTTGAGACAACTTATCAATTTATCTGTTACATCACTTTTGCTTCTTATCTTTAGAATCCAAAGGTGCTTTCAAAAAGCCCCTTTAAGGGATCTTGTATCTGAGGATCAAACCATAATAAGTGCTTTAAGTGAAGGTTCTCCAACTAGTAAATCAAGATTGACCTGTCAGTCGTGAAGCCCAGCATGGTGACAATGGGGCCACACCTTCTTAAACTGGTGGGCTGCCAAAACCCCATAGGAACACTATCAGTGGTTTCAGAGTAAATATCAAATTACTTCTCTCTCTACTAAGATCTTATTACCCTAGGAGGGAAAAAGAGTCTTCTCTGGAAAAAAAAATAAAAGCTTTATGATAATACATTTGACAAATTCCTGAAAGCAAGATTTGAGCCTTTTAAAATTCAAAGAACTTGTTCATGTATTATTAGTATTTATTTAAAAAACAATGTTATTTCTTTTGCTTAGTTTGAAGCACAGTCTTATTTGGGACCCTTTAGTAAAGTACAGAACAAGAAGTTTTGAAGCAATCGCCTTTACTTCTCATCACTAGTTACAAAAACTTCCATATATATCAATAATAACTAAACTTTTTGGGTGCTAAATGTTGGCTATGCTAACGATTGGTCTGAGGTCCCCAAGACGCTTTCTGGGTTCCATGAGGTCAAAACTCTTTTCAAACTATTATTAGGATATCATTTGCCTTTTTCATTCTCATTCTTTCATACGTTCACAGTGGAATTTTCCAGAGGCTATATGATGTGTGATATTGCAACAGATTGAATGCAGAAGCAGACAGACTACTCTTTTCACTAACTTTTTTTTGGGAAATACAGTTATTTTTCATGTTATTTATGTTGCTATATAATGGGCTTATTGTTAATTTTTAAATTAATAAATATTTTGAAATTTTCTTAATTCTAATAAATATAATATACATAAACAAAACTTAATCATTTTTAGGAGTATAAAGGGGTTATGAGATGAAAAGTCTGAGAACTGTTGGGCTAGACAGTATACCAAGCACTTCCCCAAAATTAATTTATTTAATCCTCAGTATTCTGAAGTAGGTATGACCTCTTCCCACTTCATAAATGAAAAAACTGAGGCTTGGAGAAGCCAAGTGACTTGCCCACTATCACCCCACTGGTAAAGGTCAGAACCAGGACTCAATATCTAGATGACAAATCTTGCACTCCTAGAGGATGGGCTCAACTTGGGTAAATCCCATTTCAAGAAACACAATTTTGAGAATATCTTAGCTCCACTTTCCCCATCAAGAAGAGGGGTAGATATTAAATTTCATCTGTATCTCCAACTCTGACTGACTCCCTGGAGGACTATTTGAGAGGACCCTGAGCATGTATCAGGCTCAGCAGGTAAAGGGAGCCAAGATCCAGTGGTGATGACCCATGAGCAGAGAAGGGCTGATGCATACCACATCTCAACCCTCCTCTCAGATTTCCTAGATCACACAAAGGAGCGCCATAGGAGATTTTGGTGGCCCTGAACTGCTTCTATATATAGCAAAGGAGGCTTCTTAACATGATTTCTGGTAGCAGTGAATAGTATACAGTGATTCCCATCAGAGGGTCTCAGTTTATCAAAGCTTTGTTGGAGATTCCTATGATTTGGAGGAAAAGCTGTAATCATATTTTGACAACCTTTCTCAAAGTAGGTAATAAGAAACCAAATGCCATGGATTTAAATTACTAGTTCCTCTTCACAAGAAAAAAACATTTTGTAACTATGTGAGGTGATGGATGTTAACTAAACTAATTGTAGTAATAATTTTGTAATATATACACATATCAAATAGTTATGTTGTACGCCTAAAACTAATACACGTTATATAAGTTACATACCAGTAAAACTGGAAAAAATAAATTACTAGGTTCTTTCTTACAATAAGTACATACACAAAAGTATACATATAATACCCAATTCAAAGTTGTAAGTGGCAGAAAATCAACAAAGCCCGTCAAATGAAATTTTCCTGAAATACCAAGTTTTTGCCCAAGCTTCTAAAACCCCACCAGTACAACTATAAACATTTAATTTTTCTAAAGCAATTTATTTTTCAACAGAACCACGCATAATCAAAACAGGGTGCGGGTTGGAAGAGAAATATGCTGTGTCTCTAGTTTATGCATCTAAGTCAAAATTGAATAGCTATTTTACCTTTCTTCCTTGTTGAAGGGAGCAAAATACCAGGAACTAGCACTGTCAACCATGGGATTTTTTATTCGTGGAGAAAAATGGAATAACTTCAAAGGTGGACCTTTAGCCTTTCTCCAGAGCACCAAATGCCTAGAAATCTTGCCTCTTCTTCATCTATTACCTGCTCAACAAATTATCTTCCTTTCATCATTGAAAACCTACATTCTCCAAGAGATCTTTTTAGTTGAATAAAGAAGTGCCCAATTATACATGGAAGATTGCTTGATCTCAATCCCGTCAATTTAAGCATAGTTTAAGGAGTAATGTGACAGCTATATCAAATGAATATTGTGCTGATTAAAATATTAAAGTAACATAAACATGGGTGATCCAGTTTCACCACCAGAAAACATACACATAATCCTACAAGAGCATAATCCTGAGCAATACTCAGATGAAGCCAATGGGAAGTACCCATGGAACAGCCTTGGGAGAGTAAAAAGAAGGGGCTGACTATTCTAGATGAAAACATAACTAGGCAGTTTTAAAAATGATAATGATAAGGTGAAGAATGACAGAACTGACCCCAAACTTTTTTGGTGCTGAGTATGGAGTTCTTCACTGACAGTTCAATGCTGCCCAAAGATGGGCAGAGTTCAAAGGAAAAAGCTTTTTTAGTGCAGTGTATTCTTAATATCATATGCTGTAATATTTAGGGTCACTGAAATCATTGGCCTTATCCATCTAGATTACCAGCCTTCCTTTCCTCTGAATCTCAAACAGCCCCCAGGGCCTGCAATGACATAGCATCTTACTAAGAGTCAGCGTGAATAAATCTAACTTCAGGTCAGAAAATGGAGAAATACTTTTTAGAATCAGTTGTTAAATGAAATACAAAAAGAACAGACTTGTGAATTCTGTACATATGCAGATATTCTATGTCTCTGGCTGACATTAAGTTTGTGAGACTGCACTGTATTGCTTTTCCATGTTTTCTTTTATTACTGTGAAATTACACAGGGAAAACTATATTAAATATTTTGTTATAGTACTAAGGACCTCTGAGATGCAAATAGGCACTCTTGGGGTATTGAGGAAATCTCTAAGAAAGGGATGGTACCCAATATGAGCTCTTTCTGCACCACTAATTAATTGCTCAACATACAAGTGGAATCAAGTACAAACCACCATGACAGTGTGGTTTGGTGCCTCTCTGCTCTAGCCTTTTCTCTTCTCTACAGAAAGATAGACAAAAGAAGGGCGGAGTAGAACAGGCAGCTTCTATCACTGGTGGCTTTAGGAATAGGGACTGGAGCCGTAAGGAAAAGAGTAGCTTTGGAAACAGGTGCCTGCTAATGCCTCCATCACCTCTCCTCAACTCTTTTTCTGCTGAAAATGGAAAGGAGAAGCAATACACACTGCAAGAAGCTACAACTTGATCAGTAATGTTTTTATTCCCTTTTTGTCAGTGGTTTCATGGTTAATAATTACTGTATTATTAATGCAGTAACTACTTTTATAGTAGTTATTAAGTACACAGGAAACAAGGAGAAAATTTTCCTTTAACCTAACTCTCCAAAGGCTTTTTTAAAGCGTCAGATCAGATTTCAGAATATATACATATGTATATTCTGATTTCTCAAATGTTCAGTTATATGTGAAGCACATATCACAGTGGTAGGCACCTAGCAGGCAGATGATATAGCTGCTGCTGTCATTATTATTCTTACTAGTGATGGTCATAGTGGTGATGGTAGTAGCAGTAATTGTCATCATTGTTATTGTCAAGAAATGTGAAAGGAAACATTCTTTGTTGAACCATTATAATAATAGTAACATGGAGAACTTACTGCCAGGAAAATACTGTTACTGCCCCCATTTTTAGGAGAACCGAGGCCTAGAGAAGTTAAGGAACTTGCCCAAGGTCATACTATGAGAAAAGGCCAAGAGACAGGAGTGGACTCTAATCAGTTTGTCTACAGCAACAGCTGTCTAAGGCTATCTAATCATGTATGCCATTCAGTTGTTAAAACACCTACAATAATGACCCAACTGGGAAATGGATACTCCATAAAGTACTCCTAAATTGGCAAGCCAAGCCAAGCCAAGCCAAAATAAATAAATTAATTAATTAAAATCAAGGAAGAAGATTTTTATTTGCTGATTTGTCCTTGTCTACATATATCATGGCTGCAAGACAAGGCTGAAAAGGGAGTTTGAACGTAGGATATGGGATGAATAGACACAAAACCAAGTAACTATTTAAAAAATTGAAACAAAATAAAAACACCACCTCTCTCTTCAATTAAAAAAACCCAAACCTCACTTTAAATGTTAGATGAGAGGTAAAAATGAACAAAGAGTAAATTACTTCACAAAGAATAACTAAATCGCCCCTCGATATCTTCAGGGATTTGGTTATAGGACCCTGGTGGGTACCAAAATCGGCAGATGCTCGAGTCCCATATATTTAAAGGATAGTACACTCGGCCCTCCGAATAGGCAGGTTGATTGAATCTGTGGATGCAGAACCCTTGGATACAGAGGGCTGGCTGTGCACACATACAGGAGAGGAAGCACAGGCCTGCCCCTAGACTCCAAAGCATCAGATCATTTGGCATCATGTCCCCTGACTTTGGGAATTCTCTTGCTGATACCCGTTTTTCCCCATTGTTTTCAACTTTAGAAGATGCAGTCATGTTTCATTAATTCATTGTGTGGCAAAGCTAGAAATCAAAAACATTCTTATCAACTCCCTAAAGTATTAGGCATGTTTACATAACTCTTCCTATCTTCCTCCAATCTTTCCCCTTTCTAAAAGAAATTTAATTTTTCTAGTGAAGACAAGAGAAAGTTTCCTAAAGAATGATAAAAAGAAATGAATTTGAGACTGTATCTTCCTTGTCTTTCTTCTCGCATCCGTGTAAAAAGAAGTAGTAGATTTCAGATATTGCCCAATCTATTACTGTTAAAAAGTTAACACAATTTAATTTCAATTTCCCTCATTCATCCATGGTAGGACACAATTTAGGTAGGTAGAAGTCACAAGAAAAAGACTACAATATTGATAATATGATATGAATTTACTAGAAATTTCATAAATACATTTCTTCTTGTAAAGATAATATCAATGCAAGCAGAAAAACGTCTAGAAGTACATAAAATAAACTGTTAATATTTATCTATTGGGGTGGAGTTGTTTTTAACTGATCTTTCTATTTCCTTATTGGTATCTTCCAATTTTTAAAGTAGTGAACAATATTATAACAATAAATGAAAAGGAAAATATCATATAGCAACTGAGTTAATCCCAACTCTATGACTATCCCTGAACAAGTAGTTTTAAAAATAGACTTATTACTCAAAAAGACAGTAAGAACAATGGAATTTGCAATGTGCACACCCCCACCCTCTTCCTGGTACCTTAGGATTCCAGGGGAAATAAAATTCATTCCAGTGTTTAGACCAAGAAACTCCCATTAAGAGTTGGCATTTCTACTACTACCTTCTAGCATAAGACTCCAAAGCATTTTTTGCCAGTTATGATACACTTGTACTGACCCAACCACCTCCCTCAACAAGTTCTTTTGACCAAGTAAAAATATTTTCAAGGTACTGCACTTGGGCTATTAATAAAGGTTGACTTTTAATACCAACTCTCTGGAGAAGGTAAGCATTAATTTTTTTAAAAGTAGTTTTTAAAAGGTTTCATCACAGTTAGTGACTAGTAAGAACAAGATGAACTCTGATTTTTTTTTTTTTTAATCATGTACAGTTGGCCTTTGGTAGCAGCGGTTTTCTGCACCTAACCATGAAATCAGGCCTCAGTTGGTTAAATCCGAGGATGCAGAAGCCGGCAGATGCGGAGGACCAACTATTCTAGCCATTTTAAGTAAGGGACTTGAGCATCCGTGGATTTTGGTGGATTTGGTGGATTCTGGAACAAATGCCCTGTCGATACCGAGGGAGGGCTGTAGGGTGTAAAAGAAAAAGAACTGAATCTAAGACACTAGGGTTGCCTGGTTTTAATAGCAAATTAGGTTATGGAGCAGGTAGATGGGAATATATAGTTTTTAGAAGGTTTCAAATTTGTAGTTCCAAGCTTTGTCTACTGAAAAGTCCCAGAAGCAATGACAATTCAATAAACAATAAGCACTTCCTAGTACTCTGTGGTTTCCTACTAGCATGCTCACTGAAAAGAATCAAGTCTCCCTGAAGGCTCCAATTCCAGGTCTGGGGCAGGAAATACCACATTTGGAACTACACATTATGTGGTTGGTTGAATCCGTGGTTACCAAGGACTGACTATGGGAGTTGAGCATCTGCGGATTTTGGTATCTGCGGCAGGTCATGGAACCAACCCCCCCAGTGGATACTGTGGGACAACTGTACACACTATGATCCTTGAACATCTTGTGCCAGAAAGCAAAGGAGCTATCAGAGACTAATTGGTCATGTCAAAAGACATAGGAATCAACATGAAGGGTTCCCACGGGCCAAAGATGATAGAAATTGAACATAAAAGAGAATAAATGCAATGGACTGAAGCACATTTAAAATATAAAAATGTGCAAATTAATTTTGCCTCTCAAGTAGAAAAGAGAACTCCTCTTGGGAAAAAAAAAAACCAAACAAAGCACCTGATTTCATGCTACTAAAAGGAAAAGGAAAGAGTGAAACATTTATCCTGCTCTTCCTATACTCTGAAGAATCCAAACAGCCCTGGTTCTTGAGAGTTTTTATTTTTTTGATGAAGAATTCCAATTAATAAATGTAGAAAGAATGACAGAATTTTAAAATGATCACTTCGCAGCCCTTAATGCAAAATTCATTTAGGCAATGAGAATAGGTGAAACCATTAGATAAAAGGTTGATGCGGAGGGGTCTGTCACCTCCTGAACCACTGATCAAGTTTAGCGTCACTAAAAGTGAGGCAATGAGACACCGTGTGCCTCCCCATGGGAGACAATATGAAGCACGCACACTACCTAGGACGTATTCCTGCCAAAGGGTGTAAGGAATGTAGTCAAACTCTAGAGCTAACTTCCATTTATAGGATGGAGGACCAAGTTAAATGAAACCAAGTGGAAACAAGCAGATTCAGAAAGAGGGACAGGTAGACAGAGCAACTGATCCAGTTTCTGCAAGGAGACAAGGTTATCTAGTTTGTAGGTGATGGAACTAGAATTCGAATTTAGACTCAAAAGCCCATGTTTTTATTTCCCCCCACTAAACCAAGCTATTTGAAATAGAAAAAAAGGTGAGAGTGAAAATGATACATTCTGTTTGTGTGTGTGTGTATGTGTGTGTAGTTGTCTTCGGTTTGATTTTTTTTTTAAGGCACAATTTATTGACTGTGCCAGGCATAGTACTAAATAGACAACTTCGTATAACTTGTCAGTGGTTTGTTATCTTTTTCTCTATAGATGTTGTCACCCACTTTCCAAAGTTTAACGATCATCCACCCAGGCAGGCAGCATTTATAGAAATCCCACTACTGAAGAGGTTAAGCACACAGGCTCTGGAGTCACATGAGCTTAAGTCAAATCCTGCACCTACTACCCTGCATGATATTGGGCAAGTTACTTAATCTCTCATCTGTAAAATGGGGTGGTACAATCAACATCATAGGTTTTTGTGAGAATACATGAGAAGTTATACACATATAATATTTTTAGAATAGTGCCTGGTACAAAATAAATGTGCAGAAAATGTTAGAAGTAATACGTGGGGTTTTTTTTAAGCTTGTGCTACATCGAGGATACTAAGAAAAGTTGAGGCACCTCCTTGTATGTGTTGGGCACAGCAGTAGATTTGGGGGCATTGTTCCGGGAACGAATGACCAGCAATGTAAAAATTCCAAAAGCTGGTATTTGGTGGTATATACAATTCACTTATTAAGAAATTTTACAATCATACATACAAATCATTATTGTCCCTTATAGCTATCAGATTCTTTGACTTCAAACAAGTTACTTGTTATAGGCATTACTGCTTACATGTCCTTTCTGCGTCAAAAATATTCACTGATGAGAGTGATAATGTGTAACTACTAGAGCAAGAAATCAAACATGGCTCTTTCAAGTTCTCAAAGAGTCTATAATTCAAAATTAAAAACAAGCGTTTATTCACAGTTCTCTCTTTTGTGCTTTTTGCATTTTATTTATTCTTTTAAATTGATATTTGTTGCTCTTAATTAAAATTAGTTGGGTCTAGTATTTGACTCCCCCATTAAATTGCAATCACCTGGGGGAAAATATTGTGTTTACAGCTGGAGTTGAGTTTAAAAAAAAAGAATACATTGAGCTTTTTTGTGTCTTATCCAATTATACATTAAACAGGTTTGAAGAGATACTATCTCTTCCCAAGCACATTCCAAAAAAAGCACAAAATTAATGATGCATTCAAAACAAAAGTGTTCTATTTCATTTTTATTCATCCTACTTGCTGAAAATCTTTAGAAAATGCAAACAGATTAAAACACAAAGTTTCCAACCTTTTTTAATAGTTCTGTACATTTAAATCTAGGTGACTTTCTTTTGACAGTTTCTGAAGCCAAAAGTATTTTAAGTACTGAAATAAAAACCTAGCCCTAGTAACTTTATTCTAAAATTAACTGTTTTTACCAATATACTTACAGATATGCAATACGTCTTAAATTGCCATAGAAATAATTACTGTCATATATGAACTAATTTCATAATGCTTATGTAAAAACTGTCAAAATTAAAAGATAAAGGACAATGCTATTTTTCCTTTGTGACAAGGAGTTACGTGTTACTACTGGAAATTTTACTTTCTTCCTTGAAATACCAGAAATTCTTCTGTAAAATAAACACATCTCATCAAGACTCTCTGGAACTAGTATAATTACCAGAGGCAATCGCTGTGTTAGATCAAAGAAGCAAAACAATAATAGGCAACGTGTGACCTCTACCATGTCACCAGAGACCAATTTTTCAACAGGGAGAAGAGTCAATAATCCAGAACAGAAAACATTAAATAACCAGAAATGCTTCCAAAGTGTGGCTTACCACATCCATCAAGGCTGCCACACTCAGAGAGTTAGGAGTCTCTATGGTTTCCAAGAGAACAAACTTCTGGGGATTTACCACAACAATCATTAAAATCTGCATAAAGCACCAGAGGCAAAAACCAATTTCCCAAATGCAGAGTAGAATTTCCAAAGATACTACAATGATTTTCCAAATTTCATAGGATGCTTTAACAAGTATAAAGGGAAGAACACAGATGATTAAATATTTTGCATGTAACATTCACCTAATTTTTCTTATTTACCTATCCCCACTTAATTTTCCTAAGAAATTGTTTGGAAATCAGGCTATGAACATTAACCAGATAAATATAATTAGTGAGAACACATTAAAGACTTCTGCAGGTTTTTTGTTTTGTTTTCGTAATAATAAAACAAAACAGGGCTTTGGTTTCCTTTGTAATATATGTAGTTGACTAATAAGAATTATAAGGGTGCAAAGAGGCGTAAAGAAATTCCCACTCTCAGTAATTACAGTCAAATAGAAATACATTTAAAATTGACTTTTAAAAAGCACCACGAATAAAACTGTGCCTTGGAATCAGCAAAATCTGACTGATTTTCTTAGCTGCTACTGCTGTCTTCTTTCAAAATCAGATGTGAGTTAGGGACTGAACACACGTATCTGAATTATTTAACCTGCAAACACCTATTCAGCTGGTAATTCAGATAGTAAAAGAGGTGCTTAGCTTAAAAGGAAAAGCACTGGAAATTCAAAGCAACTGTGAACATTCTGGTCTTATAGGGATGTGTTACTCCTGCTGCCTTCAGCTTTCCACTTGGTCATCTGCTCCTGACTTTCCATCTTCTTATCTTATTAACATTGCTAATTGTATTTGTCAGTTTTGCCACAATTTCAGTGCTACTTAAACAGCTGTGGGTTTTCTTTAGGCAATTATCAGTCACTACACTTAGGTTTCTAAATTAGTTGTTGAAAGGCACTTTAACCTTGAAAAAATAGACACAGAGCACACTGCACCATTAAGCCTTACATGTATGTACATGTGGCTTTAAAATGAATAATTATTTAAAAGGATTTTAAAAATCACACACACAAGTAATTCAAACTTATTGTAAAGTTATACATTAGCAAGAAAATGCTTAACAAAGCCTATTTTATACTACTCATCATTTTATCTTTTCCTCTTTACTATACATATTGTAATACACACATTCTATGTCTAGGTACATGTATATAGTATATAAACTGGGCCATCAAAGTACTGCCAAATTCCTCTACCTTTTACTACCTATCTGCCAGGTGGCAACACCCTTCGAAAGTCTCCACAATCATGTAAGTGGTATCTTGAAGTCATGGGCTGCATGGCAAAGAGTTCTTAACCACATGCAGATTGCTCCACCTTCTCCATTTCCTTTCAAAGAGAAAATTATTTATTCTATTTGTTTTTCTTATTCTCTATTCTTGACTCTGACATTGTTTTTCTTCTAACTACTACAAAATGCACAAGAAACACAGTCAGGGAGAAACCCAAGTTTTAAAGTTATTCATCAACTGATACCCATTTCTATGGAATACAACTAAATTAAAAAAACAAAACTTCTGTAATCCAAAAATAAATGGCACAAGAAGTGCCATGTATTCCCTTTGTATGTTAAAATAAAGTCAAAGAACTTTTTAGAGTTAAGTTTTGGAGTTTTTAAAGGTTTATAATATCCTGCTTTGGGGTCAGTCAACAGCTTGTTAGAATAATTTTAAAATTAATGTAAGCTCATTCCTTACCCACCTCCCCTCCCCACCCCAAGACAGGCCACTTTCTGTTCCAAGGAAAGAAAAAGGTGGTATTTCAACAGTGTAAAATTCTTCACTGAGAGACAAACATTAAAATGATAAACATTTTGGAAAGCAAAGTACACTTCAAACCCTAGCTGTTCTTTCAGACCTATATTGACTCTTATAGTAGTTGCCAACATTTGGTAAGGATTATCCTTCCATTAGACAAAAGCAAGCATTCCTTAGATAAATCAGGAGTTTTTGCCATGAGACTCATAAAACCTTTTCACAACACAGATTTTCAAGAGAATCCTTTAAGGTTTTAGGAGGCTGCTCCTTTTACTCAGTAACAAAATACACCCCATGGTGTCTCACTGACCCCACTCAGCTGTCCTTTGACCTCTTCAATTGTTGAAGCCTAACTCCAGGGCCGGCAGAATTTGCCTCCCATATCAAAAAGGCAATGTTGCTTCCTCCTAGCACCTGGTGTAACAAAACGCAACAGTTCTCCCTCTCTCTGTCTCCTCTGCTCCTTCTCAGACCATTTTCCAGATGTTCCAGGCCCAAATGTTAAGCCAATACTAGGTTTCAGGATCTGCGTGGTCACCATGAAGGAACAAACAGGGACCCGGCTAAAGTGGCAATGACCCTCTTGTTCTTTTTGGCCTCAAAAGGATACGATGGGTCATAAAAGAGGAAAAGATCTTTGGCCTCTTTTGGAAATGCCAGGCTATTGAAGCACGTTTTAACTTCCAAAAGGAGGGAGCCAGTCTTGGGTTATGCCCTGAACAGACAAGAGTTACCTAAACAGTATCCCTAAATTCTCAATTCTAAGCACACTTTTGATTTTCTTTGACATAGGAGGGAAAAAAGGACAGTATCACCTTTTTTTCTTTTCTAAATTAAAAGGCTTCCAAAAATAGAAAAAGAAAACTTTTATAAAATTTTTAAAACATACATCTCAGGATACTATTATATGATAAAAAGTTTAAATATATGTGGTCACTAGATATGGTTTGGGTTTTTCTGCAGAGGCCAATAATCTAGATGTTTCTCTTGTTAGACAACTTGAAAGATAAAACCACAATCAACAAAGAAGAATCGAGAACTGAACTCTTATTGTCTTAATTTAGGTATACAGGAAATATAACACAGAGGCTGTTGTAAGAAAAAAAACCTTAGGGCTGAGAAAGTGTTTTGTTTTGGGTGTTTTTTTTGTTTTTGTTTTTGTTTTTTGGTGGAGAGGATGGGGGAGGGGAGAGGAAAGCAGGGAGGAGAGGAAACAGAAGGAGAGGAGCTCTTAGAAATATCTGCTTCATCAGTTTAAGTATCAAAGACAGTAGCTTTATCTAAATTCTAAATATATTCCAAAAAAATTTGATCTTAAAAAATTTGGAAGGGGGCATATTATAATTGTACAATACCTTGGTTTATTTATTAACATTTTTGAATCACGTTCATGATTAAGTTGGGCTGTCAACACTTCAGGGAGCCTGTTGCCTAGATTTTACTTGTTTAAAGCTTTTTTGTACCTGCAAAAACATAAAAAATAATATATACGTAAAGACATGAGTTAATTTCCAAATGCATTATATTCCATAATACGGTAATTTAAATATTTACAATTCTACAAAAATTCCAATTAGAAATGGATTATCAAACTCTTACACAACTCCATATGTCATAAATGGCAAATATAGATATTCCTCCTTCTTTATATACTCAAAAAGAATTTCTTTTCTGAAGAGTTCCCCCTACTAAATGTAAGTTGAATAAATCTGTTAAGTCTGCATTTTGGACAGGTGTTACCATAATGCTTAAAGCCCAGAGACTATTTTTATTTTCAGAAATGAAATTAGTGAAAGGTAATTTCCTTACCCTAAGGAGTTTGAGTTTTATAATCTCTGGTGCTTGACCAAAATTTACCTTCCCAAAGAAGTATCAAAAATTTAAAACATAACTATATTGATTAAAATTATTTTTCTACTTTTTGAAATGAATGCTTTAATAATTTCCAAGGAAGAAAGCCTGCAAGAATAAAAAGAGCTACAGTTTCCTACCCTTTTGAGTAGTGTATTCTTAGAAGAAATTAAATAATTATAATTACATATAACCGGTTGAAAATTACAGTGTGCATATTATTCTCTCTGCTAGATTATAGTCAATATAAACTATTGCATGGAAAAAATAGAAAATACAGTCATAAGGCATCAAGTGAAATAAGAACTATTTGTCATTGTTTTTTACATAACTTAGAAGTGTTTCTATTTTGTTACTGTGTCTAAAAAGAAAAGAGGATTTTCTTAAGAATGTTCTAATTTCAAAATGCATATTTATGGCACTAAAACATTTAAAGTAATATTAATGTATATTTCTTTAAAAAAGCTTTCATTTTATTCTCCTTTTATGCCAACTTGAAAGAGAGGAAAGAACCATTTTAGATTTTGAAATAAAAATATCTTACCTCTCTTACTGTCAGAAGAACGTCTTCAGGCAAAAGAACAATTAAAAATTCAAGTCGCAGATTTTCAATCTCATGTATTTTGCACCCACCCACCCACAAATAGACATCTTTCTGTAAGTCAGGAGTCTTGCTCCCTCCATCCGAACCCAAGATTACCCCATATGGTCAGCAAGGTCAAACTGCATTACTGCCAATGAAACTATATGACTCCACAAGGACCTTAATGATTTTAAAAAAAGGTCAGTAATCCAATTCCAATTGCTTCAGAGTCTAAAATTGCTAATTTTTGGCCACGTGCTGCACACTTCACCTGCTAGTAATGACATTTTTGTATTTTCTTCTAATTACACTCAAAGCTAAGACCTTTGGCCCCGGGCCACAGACCCCTACTCAGGCTGCACACATTCTCTTAAACGACCTGATCCTTTGTTGTCACTCTTACTCTTTCATCTATTATTTACACCCATAGAGAAGGAAGATACTCCACCATTTGTATAGCTTAGAGCTTCTAATCATCTTAATTTCTTTGCCTTTCAACCTATGGTCTTTTTCATAGACGAATGCCAAAAAGTTGACAAAATCATTTTTTTCAACCGCATACACACACCACCTTCCCCTGTCTTACTCCCCGGCCAACCTCCTTCCTGTTCCTTCTCTACCACAGAAGGGACTTTGTATCAGCTGGGATTCACAAATTTTGACGTTCACCAACAAAATGAATTTCTAAATATAATACAAAATCTCCGCCTTGCTCTCACAGATCGATAACGATTGTATTTCTCTCATCAAAGAGCCTATTAAATTAAGTGGAAGGTTACTTAAAATTACTTAATGTCTGCCCCCCAGCCTCCCTAAGGCATAAGCATAGAATTTTCAGAATTCCACTGCAAAAATATCAAAGAAACTTCAGTAAACAGTAAGGATGTTAGTTATGTAGCTGAAACTTTTCAAACGTTTTATTATCTACAGATGCTCAAATGCTTACAAGAAAAGAAAAAAAAAGAAAAGAGGAAGGAAAGCATAACAAAAAATACATAAAGAATATTTATCTGTAATATATTACAGATAAAAGAATTTGTAGATCTTTACCACATTTTAAAAGACTAGTTCTCCAAATAGCAAAATCCTTACATAAAACATTCTATATCTTTGTAATTTCCCAACACTTTTCCCACACTTAAAAAAAAAAAAAAAAGTCCAGACACATTTTGAAAATCCAAAGCACAGAATTGTTTACCATGATGCAGATGTCCCCTTCAGATCACAGCAGCCACCCCAAGACTCTGATTTCCAAGATGTTTATAAAAGGACATATGATCCATCTTTGCTCTCTCTTCCTCTATTGCTCAGCTTACTCTTGATTTCTAACAGTATTTCCTTGTTGTCTGTCCTCTCTGCAGACCCTGAAACCCCTTGTCTTTTCTTATTTTCACCATTTGCTTCAACCAGCAGTTCACTGGAGACCCATCCATCTTGTAATGCCTAAAGTGACAGATGCTCTCAGGAACCACCACACTGCTGAGTGAACAAAAGATAACATCACCTCTAGGAACTCCAGAGAGAAATACAACTGTAACCTTAAGACAGGGGCTGACTTGACAGACATTGGACCATAAACCTCTTCTAAGCAAAAAAGAAAACAAATGCCACACACACAAAAAAATCTGACACAATCAAAGGCAGAAAAGAGTGATTATTTGTGGATTGCCTTTTCACTCTGCAGCTCACTTTTCCCCCCTCAACGCTTTTATATTGGGGCAATTCACTTGCCAAGAGGCAAGAGAAGGTCTTGGGGAAACAAGCCTTCCTCAAGTATCTTCTTTCATTCAACAATATTCAAAGTGAAATTCATTTACATGTGTGTTTCAGTAACTCTAAGGCTTATGATACAGCATCCTTAAGGCTGACCCATCTCGTTTGCATAAAGCAATATCTAGACTCAGAAATGCTGGCTCAGTTCTGCCGCTGTGAAAGGCATATGCATACTTTGCAAATTAAAAACACGTTAGAAATTAAAAAGCAATACATAACACAATGTCAACAATATGTGTAGCTCATAAAAGAAGCTCATCATTCATTCATCAGACAACCTCCAACTTGGGTTAAAGAGACGGTTAACAAGAGGATTCTGGGAAGGACTACAGCTCTCTTTTTTAACAAAGAAAAGGTCATATTAACATCTCCCAGCAACAAACTAATGACATGGGTGCTATAGATGCAGGGGACTCTGCTTGATGTCATCTAGGTTTTTTTGGGTTTTGGTTTTCTTTTTTTTAAGTATCTTACTTAAAATCTTCATGTAACTAAAGACAAATTTAAACTCTAACATTTAAATTTAATTTTAAATTAACTCTAACATTTAAATACAGTGAAGGGAAATTTTAGAAGAACAGAAAAACAACAACTGATTTGGAGGGCAATTAAGAACATTGTGATCAATGTCAATTATGAGGATTAACAACCCGTTTTTATAACAGATATCAAGGAACACAGAACTCTGCTGCAGCTAAATTCATCATCATTTTCAAACAGGGTAAATGATACAAATATCTTTGTTAAATCTAAAATAAAGAGTCAAGTGCTCAAGAAAAGTTCTGTCAACCTTATTTCTAAGAAGAAATGTCAGCATTTACAATGGCATTTCTTTAGTACAAATATTTTTCTTTAAAATTTTTGCACAAAAAATCTTTAAGTTACACTTATTTTTCTTTGGAGTCACTAATGACTCTTCTCATCCCTATTTTACTAAAAAAATATAAAATTTAAAAGATACTTTATCTTATCTCTTGCATTTGGGTTATTTGTTGGGTAAAAGAAAAATTTTCAACTTGATAAATCAACATATCTTTTTCTTAAACATTGTTTTATGTTTCCTTTATTTCCTCAAACTCTTCAGTGTATCTGCACAAATAAGATAATACAAATATTTCACAATCTCAGAATTTTCTAATTTTTATTTTAATACTGGCAAAACATAATGCATATAAAATAATTAAATGAATATATACAATTAGGTACCTCAATGGGGAAAAGATTAAGTAATTACAGACTGCTTATCAATATATAAAGGACTTGTTCTAATATGGACTTGATCTTTAACTAGACAACTTTGTTTAATACATATTGACCTTAGGTAATCCCCCCAAAACTGCTGGTCCAAAAGCACCACATGGTTCAACACTCTCAAACTTTGGCATTAATATCAAGAGAGAGATGTGACCTTGAAATGACAGTTCCATTGCAGAAACTCAAAAAAAGACCCAATTAAAAGATCTACTTTAAACACAACAGGATCAATATTGCATGCAGGAAAAGTACACCCCTGTGGAAAGTTCTTATTGTCTGACTGATCAAAAACAAAACAAAACTTTTCTTTTTTCAGGGCCACCTCCAGATCACAGTCAGTGCCAGAAATCCACACAGGAAAAAAATCCATCAAAATGAAACCCTAAAAGGGTTTACCCTTCACCATCCTATTTGCACTTCAAAACCCTGTAAGGCCTTCAGTTAAAGCCCAGGGCTGAACCATTTCAATAATAAGAGAGATGGCCAGCAGTAATTTATCTCCCATTTGGCCTCTGGACAGAGCTGTAATGTCTAGGAAGCTTCCCTTCCCTGACTCGAACCCTCCCCCAAGTCTCAACCTTCATTTGTGCAGCTTTGGATCTGCAATACCTTATAAACAACTCATATGCCCCTTCCAATCAGATGCAAGAACAGTTTGTAACTCAAGATTTGAGTACCTTTTCTTGGCAATGCTTTCACAAAATGGAATGCTGCTGAGGTAATCAGAGCATTGAAAATACCAGGTTAAATTTCAGGTTCTCTTTGTTGTAATAAGTTGGAGAAGAAAGAAACTTCCTTAACTTCAGCCTTTTTCTTCTCACACATGTTGATTGTTGTCAGAACTTCTACAACTTTTTCCAATTTATACCTTGATATCCTTTACATTTTGGGCTACATCAGCCAACTTCCTGCAGTGATGTTCATGTAAATTTAAATCCTTGCATTGTAAAATATCTTAACAAATCCAAAAAAGTGGAGATTTCACAGGTCACAGACTCCTGGGTCAAAAAGACCTTAAAAACAGATATCAGACCACTATGACTCAACTGATTTATTCCACATTTGTTATCAAATTTGAACAGTAACTGTCATCACACGCACTCACCCAATTTTCCTCCAGTAAGATAAACACCAAACAATGTCAACAGTTATTTAAATTGAAATATAGGTCCCAGAAGTTATCATATGGGAAACAGTGAAGTTATTCCTTAAAAATGGAGAACATTTTGTCACTAGGCATGAATTTTCTATTTTAAAATTATGTTCATATGTTTACTAGTATACAAAGAAGATGAAAAATATATGCACCCTTTCCCCTACCTGTTCATTGTTTTCTGTTTTCATTTCAATGACAGGAGTTTGTTTTTCTAATTGATTCTGATAAATTCCATCTGAATGCCACATTAACAACTTGCCCTAAATGATTCCACTATAGTGATTCTGGTTTTATAAGATGAAAACTTTCAAGTTATTTCATCAACTTTATAAATTTAGAGACTCCACAGGCAAATATAAAAGCATTTCATTTAAACCTAATATCAGTTAAGAGCAGTTTAAAAGAATAAAATTAAATATATGACTGATAGTTAAAAATACAAGAAACAGATTTTTGTTAATTAAAAGAAAAGAATTATTTATGTTTTGGTGATATTTATCAATAAAAAATATTTTCTTCCATTAAAAAGGTACAACTAACTATCCTTACATCTTGTTAGCAAATATTTTTCATTTTCAGAGCTCCAAATACCACAAATTCTAAAAAAACCAACTCTCACAGCCAATGACTTTACTGCATGCTACCAGGTCAATGAATCTCAGATTTGTGCATGAGATAACATAAAAATTCAAACTGCATATATAAACCAAGAAAAATAGATACCTGAAAAAACCTACAGGACATGAATTTTTATATAACTGAAACAAACTTTGTCACTAATAATAATATTCAGGAAAACAAATTTCTTAACCTACCACATGACATTAAAAAAGAAAGCTTTCCTCAGAGAGTCAACAAGAGTAATTGATCCACCACAGAGGAAATATTCAATCTTCATTAAATATTTATTCAGTGCAATAGGTTGTTAAGTCTATTTAGACCTCAAAGAAGAAATAGTTCCTGTCTGGCAGGAATCGGGTCTTGGGAGAATTGAATGGAGATGAGAGGCAGTTCCACAAGTCATGACACTATATTTCAAAATGACAACGCTAAAAACTGGAGGTGTGCTACAAAATGTATGCTACTACTTTGAAATCTGACACAGGGACTTCCCTGGTGGCACAGTGGTTAAGAATCTGTCTGCCAATGCAGGGGACATGGGTTCAAGCCCTGGTCCGGGAAGATCCCACATGCCGCAGAGCAACTAAACCCCTGCGCCACAACTACTGAGCCTGCGCTCTAGAGCCCACAAGCCACAGTTACTGAGCCCGTGTGGCACAACTACTGAAACCCGCGCACCTAGAGCCTGTGCTCCACAACAAAAGAAACCACCGCAATGAGAAGCCCGTGCACCACAACAAAGAGTAGCCCCCGCTTGCCGCAACTAGAGAAAGCCCGCGCAGCAACAAAGACCCAACACAGCCAAAAATAAATAAATAAATAAGTAAATTTATTTAAAAAAAGAAATCTGATACAAAGAAACTGATACTTTAAGGGAGTATTAATTTTAACAAGTTTCGACTGGGTAAGTGAGCAACTTGATTTCCTATCAATGTAGCACAATAAGATTTGGATGTCCAAGATCTGCAGTTCCCAACCTTCCCATCATAGCCAAGTCACCTGTCTTCTCTGGGCCTGTTTCCATATCCATAAAATGAAGGATAAAAGTAATACATTTCCAGATCAAAAACACTATGGTTGTAATGGGGGAAGGGAAAAGATCCCATTCACAATGGCAACAACAAAAAGAACACTCAGGACTCATCTTAATGACGGACCTGTGATAACATTTTTTAAATTGCCAAAGTTGATTTGGGTGATTTAGCGAAAATTTACACACAGAGAAATATGCTGAGTAGAGAAGCCTAATTGTAAAATTACTTGTTTCTCAAACAAAATAATAAACAACACAATTCCAATCAAAGTAACAGTAGAATTTGGGGAGAACATTATGAAAACATCCATAAATTCATAAGGAAGATTATCAAAGAAAAGATGGGAAAAACATCTTTACAAAAAAGGTTATAAGGGGAGGCGAGTCAAAATAAATGTTAAATTATAACATAAGAGCTTTTGGCCATTAAATCCATGCCATTAAATCCAGTGAATATTTTTGGTTCTCATCTAACATTCCTTCTGAGTATATTTCTTGAAATTTCCTTTCCTTCCACTGGATTTCACCTTACAACTTTCTGGCTTTCTTCCTTTCCTATGCTGCTTTTCAATTTCCTTTGCACTCCCATATTACACTACCCAGCAATGAAATGTTGGCATTCCACTGAGTCTAGTCTGTGGTAGCCATCTTCCAAGATGGGCCCAATGATTCCCACCTCTTGTGTAATCCACTCCCACATCAAATCAGGGCTGACTTATGTGATCAATAAAATATGGAACAAGTGACAATGTGTGATTTCCAAGGTCATAAAAGACATTGCAGTTTCTGCCTTGACCTCTTGGATCACTTGCTCTTAAGACGGGGCAACCACTGTGTTGTAAGGACACCCAAGCAGCTCTCACAGGTCCTCATAGGTAGGAACTGAGGCCTCCTGCCAACAACCAGGACCAACTTCCCTAGTTGCTCTCCTTGCCTCCTCTCTGGCACACTCCAATCACTTCTCTGCATCACAGTGCAAATATAATCATGTCAACTCTTTGCTAAAGACTTTTGAAGTTTTATACTGCTGAGGATAAAAATCAGTATTGGAAATGTCCCTGCCTATCTCTCCAGCCTTATCTTGCACTGTTCTCTTCCTAAAGGCGGTGCTCCAGCAACACTGACCAACCTTTAGACACTTATGTTCCTGCTGCCTGTGATACCACCCATCCTTTTACTTTTGCCTACTTAAATCACCTCATCCTTTAGATCCCAACTGAAGCACTGCTTCCATAATCTCCTCAGCCCTTTGCTGAAAGCTCTCATAGAAACTTATTCATCTCCTGCTTAACTTTTAATTCACTTTTGAGCTATATAATTTGATGATCAATTGTTTTAATGTTTGCCTTTCTTCCTAAATTCTAAGCTACATTGAAAGTAGGGACAATGTTTTTGGAGTTTTGCCTATTACTGAAATCACAGCACCTATTGTGGTGTCCTCCTACATAGCAGGCACTCAAAAATATTGTTTGAATAATTTAATAACTTAAAATACAGGGCCGGCACATGAATGAGAAGCTCATTGGTGACAGTCCAAAAAAACCTTATTATCTATAAGGATTATTATATGATAATTGAGCATTATAAAACAATAAAGGGAAGAAGGAATTGTTCATTTAATTATACTGAAGTAATGATCAACAATTTATAAAGTAACAGCTAACAAACAACTTAGAGTAGACACTAAAAATAAATACCAGACAGACAAAAGATTAAATTTAAATATCTATACCTAAATACATTTATATGCCTACCCACATAAGACCAAATAAAAACTAAGAGGAAACAGAATTAAATATTTTTTACACTGATATTTATCATGTACCAAGATTTATTATGGTATCATAGTGAGAATTTAGCTTTCTAAGCCTGGAAATCACAAAGGGTAAGATTGACAGATTTGACTAGTGAACATATCAAACTTCCATATATTTAACATCTAAAACAAATAAAAAGAAAAACTTTTCTAGCTAATGAAAAGAGTTAATGTCTACTATGTATATAATAAAGTAGAACATTAATATCCCCACTCCTGGGCACAACTTACTATTCCATCTATAGGGAAAGAGTTAAGCACATTATAGTAACAGCAACAACCACTACCATTTACTGAGTACCTACCATGCACCCCATGTA
Organism: Delphinapterus leucas; assembly: GCF_059928025.1. Classification (NCBI taxonomy): domain Eukaryota; kingdom Metazoa; phylum Chordata; class Mammalia; order Artiodactyla; family Monodontidae; genus Delphinapterus; species Delphinapterus leucas. The sequence continues at coordinate 38,115,364 of NC_143142.1, read as the reverse complement.
CATTGTCTCATTTAACCTCACAAATCCATCCATAAATGGAATTCTATAAAGCTATAAGAAGTATATTTCTGACATAGAACTATGTTCATAATATATGAAATGGAAAATATAAAACAGTAGGTTCCCATTTCTTTTTTTTTTGTGGTACGTGGGCCTATTGTGGCCTCTCCCGTTGCGGAGCACAGGCTCCGGACGCGCAGGCTCAGCGGCCATGGCTCACGGGCCCAGCCGCTCCACGGCATGTGGGATCTTCCCGGACTGGGGCACGAACCTGTGTCCCCTGCATCGGCAGGCGGACTCTCAACCACTGCGCCACCAGGGAAGCCCGGTTCCCATTTCTATGAGGAAAGAAATACATAAGTAACCTATTAAGATAAAGCGCTAACAATATAAATCCAAACAATGTGATGTAAATTTAAGACAACCCTCAGAATGGGAGAAAATATTTGCAAATGAAGCAACTGACAAAGGATTAATCTCCAAAATATACAAGCAGCTCATGCAGCTCAATGTCAAAAAAACAAACAACCCAATCTAAAAATGGGCAGAAGACCTAAATAGACATTTCTCCAAAGAAGACACAGGGAGGGGGAAGGGTAAGCTGGGACGAAGTAAGAGAGTAGCATTGACATATATACACTAGCTATCTGTTTTACATAGCTAGTGGGAAGCAGCTGCATAGCACAGGGAGATCAGCTCCGTGCTTTGTGACCACCAAGAGGGGTGGGATAGGGAGGGTGGGAGGGAGACGCAAGAGGTAGGGGATATGGGGATATATGTATACATATAGCTGATTCACTTTGCTATACAGCAGAAACTAACATAACATTGTAAAGCAATTATACTCCAATAAAGATGTTAAAAAACCCACAAATTTATGTAAAATATATAAATACTGGGTGATGTGTTTATAGAATGTAATTTTTTTTCTTCATGCTTATATTTTCCAATTTTCTATAAGAAGTGATTTCAAATTTTATGCATGCTGCAACTTAACTAAGCTCTGTTTTCTTTTATTATTATCAACATCATCACATTACTATCTTCATTGACTTTGAACATTTGATATTTGCAAAATATTGACTTTCTTATTTGACAAGTAATACCTTTCCACATTATAGGTTTATTGTAGGCAAATGGACAGTGACAAAAACAGTTTTATGAATGTGCACATAGTAAAGACTATAAATAAATACAACTTGTCCTAATACACCATAAGATATCATTTTTACTATCATAAGCCAGTGAATTTGTTAAATTTGCTTGCTTATGTGGAACTTTGAAAAAATTTTCCATGACAATATAGGAAATAGTCCAAAACTGAAAACCCCTAAGATGAAAGACAAAGTTCACAGGAAAAAGTGTCAACTGGGTTTTTTTTTTCCCAGTACAGATGTTTTTAGACTTTCTCCATCCATATCCCAAATTCCCACTCCTAAGCCTTCCTCTACTTCCTATAAATGTTCTACCTTTCTTTAGTCCATACTTGAAAAACATGGGATCTAATCAGTTGTTAATTATTGTCTTTGCTGGTGACTCTTACATCTAAATCATTGGCCATAAAGTCTTTTCTTCTGAGTTGCTGCTCTCCCCTCAACCTCAGTATGACCATTCATTATGTCTAAAATTAATGTCTAAAACAAAACTCATTAAAGTAAAAGCTATTCCTATTTTCCAATTTCATTATTTTCATTTATTCACCTAGAAAGTACTGGGAACTGTGCTAGAAAGGATGATAAAGGCAGTCCCTAATCTGAAAGAGATCCCAATTTAAAGTGAAGACATCTGTACATGCATAAATGTTTAGTAGCAGTAAGAACAAAGTACTATGAAAGCACAGAGAATGTAGCAATTCTGTTTAGAGAAATAAAGAAAATATCAGAGAAGAGATAAGATATGAGTGTCTTTAAAGGATAAAGTAGGAATTCACCAAATAGAATTGGGAGGACCTCCCAGAGCAATATAACAGAATGTCAAAGGCATGGTATATTTTTAAAATACGGAAAAGTTCATTGTTGGAGGGCACTGTGGCAAGAGAAGAAAATTTTAAAAGTAGGTTGGGGCCAGCCTGCAAGGGACCTTATACGCCAAGTTGGGAATTTGAATTTAATCCCAGACGCAGGAGAAAGCTAATGGAAGTTTTCAAAAAAGGAATTAACATAATCGGATTTTTTTTTAAAATAGAAGGTAACTCTGGTGATAGTGCGAAAGTTGGATTAGAGATCAGGAAAGTTGGATTGGAGACCAGATAAAAGGTTCTGCAAGAGTCTAGGAAGTGGTGATGGAGACTGCCCACAATCAGGACAGAAGGAACAGAGAGGAGGGGCCCTTTCAGTAGGCAGTTAGAAATTCGGGACTCAGGAGTGGGGACTGAACAGACAGATCCTGGAGACAGACAGCTGCCATACAGATAACTGAAAGCAGTACTGGTGAGATTTCCTAGGGGCTGTGGCTGTTGAGAAAGCGTGTGGAGTAAGAAGTTCAATGAGGGAAGCCCAGGAAACATCGTCATTTCACTGTCAAGCAAAGGCAGAGGAAAACCCAGCAAAGCAGGTGGAGAAGGAGCAGTAGGAAGGAAACCAGGAACCAACGGGGTTGTGAAAGCCAAGGGACAAAAGGGTTTGGAGAAATGGGAGGTGGTCAACAGTTTCAACAGGTAAGAGAAGTCAAATAGGATCAAGAATGAAAATGTGCCATGGCGTATAGCAATGACTCTTCCAAGAAGTATGGTGAACTAGGATGGAAATAAGTTGGCAGCTATAGGAAAGGTAAAATGGCAGGGGAGAGTAATTAGAAGGAGGGATGCTTGTAGGAGGAGATTCTTCCCTCAAAGAAAAGGGAGAGGTGACCGTACAGAAGAGAGGAGATGATTAGTGGAATAAGGTCCTAAAAGGGATAGAGAAGGGAGAGAGGAACAGGATGGAAGCCACCCATACATGGCAGAACCACAAGACAGGAGCCTGGGTCCCTGATGACAGCAGAGATGCTTTATCAGCCTTAGACAATTACCTCCAAACTTTATGTGGGAAAGAAATAAACTTCTAACTTGCTGTTTAGTGTATCTTGTCATTTGCAGACAAATGTAATCCTGATATAGGAGAGAAGGGTGTTGAAAAAATAAGCAAGCACCTCTCAAAAGCATGAAATAGCACCGTATATACAGAAGACAAGACCAATCTGGCATTACTAGACTACCAAGTGGGGGAGAAGAAGGGGGAGGAAAGGAAGCCATGTTTTTAATCACTTGACCATGTTATCCTTCATGCAATTACATACAATGTATTGAAGGCCCAAGTGTGAGGAGTTGAGACTGGATACTGTAGATAAAAAATAGCCACACAAAAGGGCGTTAAGCAAAGGACTGATATGTTCCACATTTCGGCTTTGAATAGATTCCTCGAGTGTCAGGCTGGAAGGGGATCATGAGAAGGCAAAACAGCATGCTGTGAGAGTGTTGAGAAACCTCTACTATAGTTCTGGGGAGAGATTATGATGCCTGCATGGGTGCAGTGATGGTAGGGTTAATACTTAGGAATTAAACACTTAGGAATTAAATAATTCCTAAGGAATTATTAAGAAATACTTAGGAATTAAATCATTAGGAATTGGTGACTAATGACATAGGCAAGCAAATCAGGATGAAGCTTAGGTCTCTACCTTGCCTTGTTTTTCTCCATCGCCACCGTTAGTGCTTCAGTTCAGGCATGCCAGGACCTCATGTATTCACTTAACAAATATTTATTTAGTGCCTTTTACATGTCAGGTCCTGTAGATACAATGGTGAACAAGCTAGAAATGGTCTTTGTCCTTGTAGATCTTAGTTAGGGATACCAGTGCTGAAAGCTTCACAAGTGCTATCTCATTTCATCCTCAGAACACCCTAAGATATTAGTATTATGATTGTCTCCATTTTTCAGGTGAGGTAACCCAGTCTTATAAAGTTTAATCATTTGCTCAAGATCATATGGCTGGGCTTCCCTGGTGGTGCAGTGTTTGAGAGTCCACCTGCCGATGCAGGGGACACGTGTTCGTGCCCCAGTCCGGGAAGATCCCACATGCCGTGGAGCGGCTGGGCCCGTGAGCCATGGCCACTGAGCCTGTGCGTCCAGAGCCTGTGCTCCGCAACAGGAGAGGCCACAACAGTGAGAGGCCCGCATACCGCAAAAAAAATAATGATAATAAAAAAATATATATCACATGGCTAGTCGATAAGTGGTGGTGTCAGGAATCAGACCCAGATCCATCTTACTTCAAAGCCATGTTTTTAATCACTTGACTAGGTTATTTCTCATGCAATTACATACAATGTATTAAACAGTATGACAAGCAATACAATGGTTTGGATCATTGCAGCCTCCTAACTAGGACACTCTTTCAGCCTTGGCATGTTCTGGCCAAAATAGTTTTTCTAAAATGCAAATTGGGGAGGATGATGGTGTCTTCTCTGATTAAGGGCACTCTGAGGAGGAAGATGAGGTTTTGAATGGAAGGTGATGCACTCAGGTCTTAGAAATATTGATTTTGAGATGGCTGTGAAATATCCAAATGGAGGTATCCAGCAGTAATTTGATAGATGAATCTGAAGTTTAGGGGGAATCAGGTTGGAGATAAAGCACTTGGCATCACTAGTTCTTAGAGGTCAGCTGAAGTCAAGGCAATTACTGGGACTCTTTAGGGGCTCCTAGAAGTGAGAGGAGCAGCCTGCTGAGAAAAGGGCAGTTGGGTAGAGGCTAGAAGAGAATGGAGTAGATTTGAAATAATTACTTAAGAAAAAGGAGACAGACTCAGTCTAGGATAGTCAAAGGTATAATTAAGTTGTATTTAGCGTTAGGGAAAACAAATTTATAGGGATATCAATCTGAGCGGTGGGAGGATTTTCTACCATAGCAATCACTAACTCAAGAATAGGAAAACTTGCCAAAATTTCATTATTTTACTAGTTTCTTTCTTTTCTCCCAGGGTGAGTTCCTGAATTGACTTGCTAATGAACACTTGACCTGTCAGGTTCTATTTAAGTCCATCTCCCCTTTGGACTTTGAAATTTTCAAAAAGTTCTTGGAGACTTGGAAAACCTTTTTTAAAAATCGTTTTTATTCCTAGCAACTTGCAAATCATTGTGTGTATACTTGTTTTATCTCCAGGTTGGACTATAAGGTCTCTAAGGGCATGAACTGTCTCACGCACAGTATGTCCTCATTAAACGTTTGTGAGATTGGAAAGGCTTTAATCTGTAAACCTCAATGTAGAAACTAACCAACTGTCTATTACTATCAAGCAGTGATTTTTAAGTTTTCAGACTTGGAATAAACAGCCTCTCCCTTCAAACTTTCATTCTCTGTTTTTCATCAAGAGGTAATTAGGATGCCTCCACCCTAGTACGTGCCATTTTGTCTTTGGAGTTTGGGTGGGCCCTGCTAGCAGCTCTTTAGGCTCTGTGACCATGGATGAGTTACTAAGCATTTGGTTTCCTGAATCCTTGTTAGTAAAACTCAAGAGATTGGACCTGATGATTGCTGATGTACCTTCTCATTCTAAAATCCAGAGATTCCATGACCCCTGGAAGACCTTTAAACCACACCTGAGAACCACTGCCTTATAAAATGCAGTTAAAACAGGGGCTCCATGTTTTACCATCGGAAAATGGGCAAATAAGTCTCCCTATAAAACTGGGTTATAATCTACAATGCATATTACTTCTAAAATGAAGACACTGACACTTTATTTTTAATTATTGATTTGACCACTGGTTAAAATATTTTATCAGATGCACATTTGTGTTTCAATGTAGGTTTACCCAAAAATCAAAAAAAAGGGCACTTTGGTAATAAAAAGACGAAAGCTGGAAAAATATGAAACATCATCTTGGCTCTCATGTGCACTTTGGTAACACTTTCCTTTCTTTCTTTTTTTTTTTTTCAGATGAGAAATCAAAGAGTGTGACTCAAGATTATAGAAGTACTAAATGGCAAGGCTGGCACTAGAAACCAAGGCTCCTAATCATATACCTTTTTTTTTTTAAACAACCAAATTGGTCAAAAATCCCTGAAAGACAAAAACAGATGAAGCTGAAATGCCAGTTGGTTGAGTTTAAACAGAGGCCCCACTTTGTTCTTTCCAGGTTTGATAATAAACAATTCTAGTGATTAGCATGAAGGGCTAGCAGATGAAACATTCTGACTCCTAAAAAAAAATTTGTATTTTTGCACCACAGTTAGTGAATCAATTGTAAAATTTAAAGTAAACGGAAAACAAGGAGAATTAGCAAACCCAGAACACAATTTTCCTTCACTCTTTTGGAAGACAGATTGAAAAAAACAAAACAAAATCCCCATGGCTCCCTTCATTAGCAGCCAGGGTGGTGAGTCCCTTTGTAAATCCCACATATAAAGGCTCAGGGCTACCTGCAGAGCCTAGGAGTACCAATCACATTAGTGAAGACACCAGATGACCAAAGGAAGCCGTGAGGGTCTGGGAAAGCTAGTAAACAAAAGGCAGCATTCCAAATGAATGCCATTGCTAGAGCCTGCATTGTAAAATGCCTGGATTTAAGAACCCTAAAGCAGATTAGCTTAAGACAACAAAAGATTCAAGTAAGATACAAAGAACTCATTTTGACACATTAAGAAATTGTCTTCATTAGATCATCAGGTACTTAAGAGTAATTATTAAAAAAAATAATTCCACTTAAATTGCGTTTGAGGCAGTGAGGCCTAGAAGAACAGGGTTCAAAAAATGTTCTTGAATACGTGTTCATGACCAAAATTCAAGAACCAGACACATGGGCCTTTTCCCTTTTACTCTTCCTGACATTTTAAAAGGCTATAATGACTTTAAAATTTGTTGTACACATCATTTCAATTTTACCACTCTACTTACAAGTGCTACTTTAAATACCAACTAGAAAAGCTCAAATCTCTCCAACTGTAAGTGACTTTTCTTCCACATTGTTACCTCATTTACAAAGAAAATACGTAACAGTTTTGGGGTATGAATGGTCAATAAGAAAAGAAGCAAAATATTAGGCCACGGTACAATTTCCTGAATATTTTCCATCACTTTACATGCTTCTTTCGCTTTTGTTGCAAAGTTTAAACTCAGATGCAATTTAGATACTTAAATGTGAAAATGTGGAAGGAAAACTTCCATGTGGAGAAGGCTGAGATTTGTTGGTATTTGTTTTCTTATTGGACAGGGGGGCAATTAAGAAATTATGTTAAATATATTTAATAACTTCCACTATTGTTTGCTATTTTATTCACTAAAGAATCCATATTGCTAAGACTAATAACACTGATGTAAAATAGAAACAATTACTTATTGAAAGTCCTGTAAAATGACATGGCCACATATGTGTAAGATTAGACAAAATGGCCTTCCACGCAACATTTTCAGGTGTTCAGACCATCAATCAGTCTGAAATTGTATAAATGTATTTAGAGACCCCCTTTATCAGTAGCAGATAAGCAGATGGGCAAAAGTGGTTCTGATAATTTAAACAGTCCTAAACTCCTACAGCCAAAATTGAGATATAATAATGATAACTTTTCCCTGTAAATTTTATTTTTTGAAAATTAACTTCTCATCGTCGGTTTTATTTGGTTATAATAATCAACCCCTCACCAAAACCAAAAACAGCTCAGCTCCCACTTTCCCACTTTCTCTTTGAGAGGTGCTCCCAGTGTTTCGTCAGACCCTAATAGGGTCATAAGCAAAGCTGCACAGACACAGAAGGAAACAGTTTACACCTAATGGGCTGGTATCACCTGAGGCTTTTAGGCCAGGTGAAAACTTTTGACTTCATATGTGTTCAAGTGGAAAAACATTGGAAAAGGTCCATGAGTCTGAATTCCGAAAAGCTTTTTGGCTTCCCCACTCTTCTAGGTTTAAACGTTATGTAATCATCATAATAAAATTATAGTAAGGTTTAAAATTCTTATAATATTTATACAAATAAATAATCAGCCGACCACCCTTATTTGACAGAGGAAAAGAGAAGTAGGGAGATAAAGGGACTTGTGGTTGAGCCACATTGCAAGTTGGTTGTAGTAGATGAGGACCCTGTCAAGTCAGTGACAGTGTATTTTCTCAGATGGCTCCTTATTTGCTGACTGCATACATGGAGAGTCTCCTTCATATTCTCATCTACGCCTTCCCTCTCTCCTTGATACTCAGGAGGCAGGACCAAGAAGGCCTGACCTGTGCTGCTCCTAAAGCAATAAAGAGAGGCAATGTGGTGAGTGATAAATCTGATTCAAATCATGCTCTGCTATAATACTTTACAATCATGTGGCTTGAGGCTAGTTATCTGCAAAATGGGAATAATATCTCCTACTTCATAGGGTTAAAACAGAGAAGATAATATATGCAAAGCACCTGGCATATATCAGGCATATAATAAATGTTAATACCCTTCCTTATGTAAATCCCTAACCATAGGAAGAATAATGCTTCAGAGTTCTTTCATGCATCTCTGCATGATCTGTATGATCACCACATTCGTAAATAGCCAAATTTATGGATGTCCTCAAATGCATGTCCTCTGACTCCAGAACTAATGTTTTTTTCTATTGTGCTGCTACGTGAGGGGTTGTGCTGGTGGAGACCACATTACATTTCTTTATTATCAGCTCCTGTGGGTGGGATAAGGAGCATGGGCTGAACTGAGAGAGATCTTGGAAGCAAGCAAAGGAAGTAAAAAGAATACAATCCAACAAACCCATGCCACTTAGGGTAGTTGCCAGAGGGATATACTGCCCTTGAACTTCATCAATAAAGTATCTTTTATTGGTAAAAAAAGGCAATGAGAACAAAAGTAAAACACAATTGTAATGTCCTAGGTTCCAGATCTTTATAAGAACATGATTATTTTAGGTTGGCCAAAGAAAAGCTCATGAAAATAATAGACCTTGCCTAAAATCTTGTCTAGGTCTCAGGTTGAGAAAGATTTCCTAATTGTCATTAGATATAACCAACAACTAAATTAACCAAAAATTTCTAAACAACACCTCAGAACTATACAGGGAACATGGATACACTTTACTTCATTTAATCCTCACAGTAACATTCTAAGATACATATTATATTCATTAAATACAGACTCCGAAAGATTGAGTAATTTGTTTGAGAAAATTTGCAGCCCAGAGATTCAAACCTACAACCTTTAAACCCTATATGTCATGCTCTTCAAGCTAAGTCACACTGTGTTCTCTATAGCAACACAAAAGAATATATGAAATGGCCCAAACTGTTATCAAAATTGTTAATTAAAACTCAAGAGAGAACTAACAAATTTTAGCTGGTTAAACAAGAGCTTACTTACACAAACTGTGAAAATCCCTATTTAGAGAATTCTGAGGTTAGAGTGACATCCATAAGGAATTGCTTTAGATTTTAAAACAATTTTAAAAGTTATTCCTGGCTTACTACAGAAGTCAGACTAAAAAAAAGGGGGGGGGGGATTCCTACCTCACTCTTATATGACTACACAATTAAGTACATTTTGACTCTACTAGTTGCATTTTTTTAAACATCAAATTTTCTAATAAGATAAATTTAAAACAACCCAGAATGACAATTTTTCCTCAAGGAATATGATCTTCACTCTCCCTTATAACATTTCATTCTATTACCTACCCTGAGAAAATCTTTGTTGAGAGGTAATACATATGGAACTTCCTAATGGACTCGAGGAATGTGGAGCAATGGCCTAGTTGGAAGGCAAAGTGCTCTTTATTTTTTGATATAAGGTGAAGAAACTATGGGGAATCCTAGGAAGAAAAAGCATGGAGAAAAGGGATCACAGCTACGGATAGAGGCAACCAAGAGCCAAGTGAGGTGGAATGAATGAGTCATGCTGACCTGGGGGCCCAGAGAGGCTCTGAAGGTCATTCTGCAGGTCAGATGGTGATGGTGGTATAAAGTGCTGAATGAGAAATCAGGAGGCACAGTGAGGAAGAACAGAATGGATGTTCCCTTTTGTTTCAGCAACTGCTGCAGCATGGGCTATACTTGACCCGAATGTAACAAAATAGAAAACCTAGTTGGATTGACTACTGATTTTCCTGATGAAACCAGTGTGGCCACTGAGACACCCTTTAAGCTCAGAATCCTTTAGATGAGTTTCTCACAAAGTCTAGTTCAAGGACTACAACAGAATCACCTGAAGAACATGTTTACGCTGTACATTCCTTATCTTCTCCCTCAGAGATTTACAAGTCACTGGTTCTAGGGAAGGACAAAGGAATCTGAATTTGAACACCCCAGAAAGCACTGCCAGATTTAGCAAATAGGCAACCCTAACCCCACATGATTCTATGACATTAGAGTTTGAAAACCACTTATTTGAATAAGAAAAGAGATCAAAAGTGTGTATGCCTGTTAAACAGGATGCTTACTTGTAACAGTTAGCCAAATACACTGAAAAGAAAATTTTAAACTTTGCCGCCTGATCTTAGGGCTGGATATTAGACTGCTTTGTGCTTCAATCTCCTCCTTTGGAAAATGGAAACAAACTAGTGATGGTGCCTGCTAAGCCCCTTGCCATTCTATGGTTATGCTCAGAGAAGGTACCTGAGGGCAGAAGAGAGTTAGAAAAGGCCAGTTTGCCAGGACAACAAAAATTCGCCCCAGGGATAATCAGGTCAGGTCCACCCAGCCCACCATTTCTTGGATGCCAGTGGCATTTGACCTTTACCATTTCCGCTCAGGCTGGTCCTAGCAGGGAACAAGAGCATTAAAAATAAAAATTATAAACACTGTTTATCCACTAGGCTTTTAACTATAATACCTAAAAAAAAAAAAAAATCAATCAATTGTAACACTGAAAACAAATAAAAGAATCCCAACAACGTCCTGGGAAGTATTGTTCTCATAAAACTTCATAAACATCATTGGGATAAAATATTATGCTTAGGATCCAAAGGAAAAAACTCAACTCCTCTAGGTTTTGCATTCCACTTTTCCTTCCAAAATAGCTTCTAAGCAAACTTTAGGTAATGACTGGATTCTGCATTAGATGAAGGGTATATTTCTAAAGAACATTGTGGAATGTTCAACTATGAAATAAGAGGCATCAAGTCTGTGGCATTCTGAGGTAAAGGAGGCTGCAAATGATACTCCCATTTCATGGAAAAGTTAAACAGAAAAATTGCAGTATTATTAAATACCAATTATTAAAGTCTTTCATTAGAGAAAGAAAGCCAGAAAGAAGGGGAATCCTCAGAAAGTGGTCCAGGAGCATAGGAGGGTGGAGGTGGGAATAAAAAGACATACTGGGGAGTCTGGAAAAATAAATCTTGACCACCTACAGTATCCTGGTGGTTAGTAAATGCCAGTGTGCCTCAGAAATCATGGTACTGCTGCCTGTGACATCTTGCTAGCCACAGTTGGTGTATGCCATGAAAGGAAACAAATGGAAAAATTAGTCACATTAAGTTGAGCTCATGCACACAAATAAGTATAATCTGACTCAATGTAAGGGGTACCCAGCAGAATTTGTTTGCTTACTTGAGCTTTCTGGCCATTATCACTGTCCTAAGGTCCTGTCAGTTTACTACTAACAGGTATGTGGGAGCTTGGGTCGAACGTCATCTGATGTCATTCCCAGTGCTGAGGGCTTTATTTTGTTTGTTTCTATATAATGATGTTCTTGGACTGTGAGAGCAGCCAGGGTCTTTCCTTATTATAGTGACACAAGTCACTTTACAGAAGGAAGGAAGACACCTGATTCACACAACGAGGCATGGCAAAGGGAGCACGTGAACTTTGAACAAAAGAGGAAGCTTTCTACCAGATGTGAAGAAGTTAAGTTTATTTTTCCATTTAGCTTGTTTATTTAAGTAAGAAGGAAGGAGACAGTGCCTGCTTCCCACTCCAAACTGCTCATGGAATGACTTCTCTTTTTTTTTCTTAATAAATGAACGAAGTTGGCTATTGCAGTTTCCAGAGGGATCTGGAAAGAAGCCAAGTCACTAATGATTACACTTCATCTATAGCTAGTTTAACCTTTGAAACCTGCCAATCTACAGAGAAGATCAAGGGGGGGGGTGTCAAGGAAGACTTGCTCATCTAGATTCTCTGTTTAGATGGAAAATGATTTATTAACGAAATTATTTTAGGAAATGCAAAGCACATTTTAGAGACTTTATTCAAGGTCTCACAAGAGTCACTTGAACATCTAACAGCTGAGAAACTCTCGAGTCTTAGTCTATTATATTATCCCTTTTAATCATTGTGTACAAGAAGCAGAGTGATAGAGCTTTTACATTTAAAACAAAATATCCAGAGAAAAACATCTTTTGTCCTTGATTCATCTATCTTTTCACAGTAATTTGGTCTGGCACATCATTTGTTTCTAAACTGAAGATCTTCTTGGTATACATGCAAAGACACACGCTATCTTTTTCACAAATTGTTGAAACATTCCTCTTAATGCTGAAGTATGATATGCTACTAATAAATAATATAAAATATGCCACAAAACAATCATTAGTATTTCAATCATGTATTCATTATCAAAAAGGTCAGGCTACAAAATATTAAGTGACCTTCCCTTATTATCTGTTTACATATCCATTTTTTTAAAAGCTGACCTCCTCTCCTTCCCCCAGAGTATCCCCTCATCCCACTTCTGGTAGGAAAAAAAAGAACATCATCACTAAGATTAATGGAGCATCAGTAAAGTATTTTAGGTACAAATGACCCACTTTTATGTACTGCCAGAACAACTCAGCAAGGGTTTAGGAAGGAGAAAACCTGAAGTTCTTTTCCATTGAATTTATGCAGCTGGTGGTGCTGAATTGATTGTTCTCCTTTAATGGCAGGGTCAGAAAGACAGAGAGAAACATAACTGGCTATATTTTATTAATTAGTAAACTGTTTTTTTTTCCCTCAAATGTTCTATGTCATTGAGATGAATTATCTCCAGCTTTAATTAAAGCCCTCTCAAAGGTTAACTCATCCTGCTAAAAGAGAGGGCAAGAGTGGCATAACAGAAAGATTTTTCTTTCAGAAAGACAAAACACAAAATATTCTCTTTATAAAGGAAGGAGAAAAGGTATTCCATCTACTCCCCAGATTTCTATTTCTTAGAATTGTTTCTTAAACATATATATTCAAGAAAATCATCACTTTGGTTTATCAGCTTCAAAAACTCAAACTGAAAATAGACTGGTAATACATCAAATTTTAGATCCTGCCTGAAAGTCAAGAATCCCAAATTTTGAACTTAAATCTATTCATCTAAGCATGACTATCAAGTGTGAATTAAAATAAAACTCACTTAGTCTTGGCTATGAACTCTCACAAAGATCTGAATCTGGTCCTACACTTACTACAGTTACTACAAAACTCACAATTACTAACATCAGCTAATATTTAATGCTCAGTTTGAAGATTTTTTTTGCCATGCAATCTAGTAGTTGATTTTTATTTAAAACCATGGTGTAGCTACCATTTTACAGCATTAGTGTTTGGGTCCCAGGAAAGGTAGGGAAGAAGTGTCTACAGTGAGATGGTCACTGCAGATCTATTCTTAAGGCTGGGATATAAAAGCCTGCCACTGGTGATACACATTCACAGAGCCTCTAAAACAATACTTTATACACAGTATCAATATTTGATACAATTAGTAAGTAAACACATGCATATGTGCATGTGTATGCCTGTGTATACATGTGGGTACGTGCATGTGTGTGTACACAGTAATGCCTCCTTCCAGACATCAGACTTCTGGGAATCCTCAACCACTTAGCCTAGAACCAGTCACGTAACCGGAAATAAGAGAAAAATAAAAATTTACAGCAATGTAATGAAAGGAATGTAACTGGTTTGTATTGTAGGTACAGGTGACCCTCAGGTATAAAGTCAAAGAGCAGTTTACCAGCCACATGATGCACAGATTCCAAGGAGAAGTAATAATTTATCTGAAGGGAAGAGACTCCACATCTATTAAAAGTAGACAGTAAAAATAAAAATATGGCTGCTCAGGCCATTTAGTGTAGAGGCAAACAACCCTACACTAAATACTTCAACAGTCACTGAGGGCATCATTGTATTTCAGTGCAGCACAACTGTAGGTCTTTATAATCAGGACCCTGAGTAAGTTAATGTGCATTATTTAAAAGACAGAGTATTAAGTAATTATTTTAAGGAAGATCTTTCACTGAAACAATTTTTTTTTAAGTTTAAAGTCTTCAGTTATCTGGAAAATAAAGTTATCTGAAACAATTTTACTATTGTAATATTTTGTACAATGTATTTTGTCTCTAACTTTCAAAGGTTTTTCTGAATACTGATTTGTCAGGCTCAGAGAGGTTTCAAGGAAGGTAAATATCTTAAAGAGTATCACTATTTACAAGCAGGTTAAATTATAAAATAAGGAGTTGATTTTTTTAAGGATACCTTTTCAGATTATAGAATTAATTTGCCCCGTTAAAAACTGTGTTTATTAATCTGTTATACAAGTTTTACATTGTACTGCAGGGGCTCTTCTTCTACATTACTATAACAAGATGCCATTCCTAGCTTGTAATAAGTTATCACTTGTACTATTATTATGTTATTTTAAAATCTGACGGACAAACTCTGGTATTAAGGCCTCTGAAGAGATTTTCATGAGCAACAGGAGGAGGAGTTGCTTAAAGCAGAAATTCCTGATTCATTAATTACTTGTTGAGTATCACAATGTCATGGATGTAATCCAACGGTCCTGGAGGATGCTTGGAAGGCAACAGAATAAGAAGATTTCAGAGTAGCTGAAATCTTTAATTCTCTTTCTTTGAAAATCTTCTGTCACAAGTCAGAAGGATAATGTCTCTTTTCACCCAATGAGAAAGCTGTTCTCACACGAGCATAATTAATCTTCTGACACCATAACAAAGAAATTCCTTAAAAGGATTTCTCCGATTTCCTCTCAAGACAGAAGATTGTCTTTATCCATCATCTGTTCTTCCTGATCCCTTCTTTTTGAATATCCACATCAGCAGAATTGTCCATCAGAAAGGACAGCAGGAGGGAAATCTCTGCATGATTGATAGGGCCCCAATGCTCCACAGGCCTATTTAAGTGTGAGCATCTATTGTTGCAAACTTACTTTACAGCAGTTAAACAAATATAATAGTCACCAATTCAACCATTGTGCAGCTTAGACTTGACTAAAACTAGTTAGTGAAGTTTACTAATGACAAGGCACTGATTTAGAAGCCAGATAAAACTTTGCAGTTAGCCTGATGTCTACTTACAAAAGAGAAAACTCTCAAAGTTATGCAACAGCATACACATATTAGAAAGTGTTATATACTATACTGTATGTAGATGGACATTCCCATTAAAAAACAAGAAAACTCTGATGCTTCTTATCCTAACAGTCACTCAGTACTTCTTACCTACATCATGGTTATCTGGAAAGAACTCCCCCCAAACTGCATGTGTCACCACCCAAGAAAATCAAGTGTGGCAAAGAAAAAAGTGCTACAGAAAACGTCCTTAAATTTTTTTTTCAGACTCATCCCAGTAAAGTTTTTTCAAAGAGAGATGTAGGTATGTCTATGTGTTCTTACTCCCATCTGTGAAAGGAAACCAAAGGCCATTTGAGGCTCCTTGTGAGTACCCGCTACTTCCTTGAGTAGAACTAAGGAACCAAAGTACCATGGGTCAGTTCCAAGTAGAGGAGCAAGGCATCCTGGGCAAAGGCCCTACCAAGGACAATGCAAGCCTGGCTCCACTTACAAAGCGACCTACGTGAAATGGAAACAGATCTAGAAATCTCACTAAGCTGTAAGAGGACACCCAATATCAGCAGCAGAGGTTACGGCATGCTCTGTGTTCTTTATAGATGCTGGCAAGAAAGGCCACTTAAGCCCAGACACCGGGACACACTGACACCATGTGTTCTGTTTGCACCACAGTGACCTTGACTACTCAGTTCTGGACGCACCCTGTGAAAATATTTGTTTATCCTTCCAATCCCCAAACAGTGAGGCCAGCCCATAGGCCAGGGACTCGGCTCATTGGTGCTCACCTGGGCATGGTTAGAAGGACAGGCTGCCACCGCCTGACCCACCATGAGGCTTCTTCTCCAGCTGACCTGCCTCATCCAGCGAAGGACAGCAACTGACAGGTGGCCCAAAGCCAGGACCCACGTGTTCTGCAAAGAGCGGCTTAGTTTCGGTTTTTCTTAAATTATAGGGTTATGTTCAGGACTGGTTATCCTTTTGAAGATCTAGGAAAAAAGAGCTCTATCCAGGATAAAGACCTAGGAAAATCCTTGTGGATAAAGACTCTAAACAACTGGAATATAGAATATAGCCCAGAGTCTGAATGTAGAGAAGCTGGAAGTCAACAGAGAATGAGCTGGTAGTAAAAGTCACCCAGGAGAGAGGGCCAGATCGGAAAGGCAGGCAAGCAGCCCAGAGGGGACTCTGTAACGTTCCCTCACCAGCCAAGGACCCACAAATCTCTCAAGGGCTCACATCACCAACAGCTAGCTCCACTTTGTTGGTCAGTAGTTCTTTGGTGAACAACTTGTCTTTGCAACAAGATTGTGTGTGTTGGAGCGGAGGTTGGGGGGCGGGGAGGGTAGCCAAGAATCAATCCCCATCATTTTTGTTTGCCAATTATATATTGTACAGAATCTTGTCAAGATCAAGAAACACTAACTGGTTAGAATGGAACTTGAGTAATAGGCCATTAGTGGTGCCCAAGGCCAGGTGTGTAGGATGCAGGACCAGGACAGGCAAATCTTCCCATACACTCTGGGTGAAAAAGCAATGAGGTCCTTGAGTTTAAGTCCAAGTTCAAGACAGAGAAAACAAACTAGTGGTTACCAAAGCGTCGAGGGAAGGCACGGGGAAAATCAGGGGTAGAGGATTAAGAGATACAAACTACTATGCATAAAATAAATAAGAAACAAGGATATAGTGTATAGCACAGGGAATTTTAGCCATTATCTTGTAATAACTTTTAATGCAGTATAATCTCTAAGATACTGAATCACTATGTTGTACACCTGAAACTAAAATAATATTATAAATCAACTATACTTCAATTTTTAAAAGTCCAGGTTCAATAGGAATATCCTCTTTCCTATAATGAACCTTGGAGTTAAATCCTTGATAAGAAAACCTACCAGTGTATATGGGAAATCTCTGTGCCTTCCTCTTAATTTTCCCATGAACCTAAAACTGCTCTAAAAAAATAAAGTCTTAAAAAAAAAGCCCCAAACAAAATAAAACCCACCAGTGTTCACAAAAACTAAAGGGAAAACAAACATTTCATTCTTTTGCCCTTCAGAGATATCTTTGTAAGATGAGGATCAGGTGTAATGTGGTCCATTACAAATATTCAAGACTAATCATGTTCACAGAACTGCCTTTAGATTAAGACATGCATTGACTGAATCCGAGCTCTCCCACTTCCAAAGGTGCACACGATTCAGTCTCTCTTAGCCTTCAGTTACCTCATCTGTAAAGTAGGAATAATAATGGTGTCTATACCTTACAGGGTGTTGTTGTGAGGATTAAATGTAAAACCTGATGCTTGGCAAACACTCAATACAAAACAATGGATTACTTGACATTCTCTGTTGCACTTTTTCTCCCCTCATTCACACAACTCTCTAGGTGGGCACACCCAGCTCTACTTCTGGGAGTTTATCTTCACACACACACACACACACACACACACACACACACACACGGGCGCGCACGCGCAATATAGTAACCTTTAGTGCTAAGGAAGGAGCAGACCCAACAGATTGAGCTAAATGGACACTTTGGAGCTGTTGAGAGAAAGGAATGAGGAAATTAGGCAGAACAAGCAAAGAACAGAGCAGGCCAGGGTGACATGGGGGCCAGCAACAATTTCTCAGGATTCTTTTTTTTTTTTTTAAGAATCAATTTTATTTACTTATTTACTTTTGGTTGTGTTGGGTCTTCGTTGCTGCACACAGGCTTTCTCTAGTTGAGTCCAGCAGGGGTTACTCTTTGTTGCGGTGCACAGGCTTCTCATTGTGGTGGCTTTTCTTGTTGCGGAGCACAGGCTCTAGGCGCGCAGGCTTCAGTAGTAGTGGCGCACAGGCTTAGTTGCTCCGTGGCATGTGGGATCTTCCCAGACCAGGGGTCGAACCCACGTCCCCTGCATTGGCAGGCGGATTCTTTAACCACTGCGCCACCAGGGAAGTCCCAATTTCTCAGGATTCTGAACTACTGCAGGCCTGTGTGAGCCTCATTCTGCTTTATCCAGCTCAGTTTCACCACCTGGTTTCCTGGTTATCTTGGCACTGTTTTCAGATTGGGGTCTTACTGAGATACACAAAGCACATTCTGTACTTGTTTTTATTTCCACTCAATTCAATGAATACTTATTTTGTTCCTGTAGTTGCCAAGCATCGTGACAGATGCCGAGGATACACCTGGGAATAAAACAGTACCATCCTGAAGTTCACAGCTCAGGGTGACTGACGTGACAATTACATACAGTATTAGAGAGAACATGCATAGTTTTCGAGAAGCCTGGAGTGAGGGTGGAGGCGGCACATGGTTAGGATTTCAAAGATGAGCAGGAGTTTGCATGACAGAGAAGGGGGGGTTTCACATAAAGGAACTGTGGGGTGAAAGAAGTAGGTGTCACATCGTATGTGTGTCCGAGTCGTGGAGCGCATGAAGGCAAAATGCCAAGAAGTTAAGCTAGAGAGGGAAGCTAGGCCAAGAAAGGCAATTAGGCTTGTAAAGAAAAAACATTTAACTGATACAGGGCGTCCTTAAAGATTGTAGGCAAAAGAGTGACACAGTCAAATTTGTTTTTCAAAACGATAATTCATGGAACCAAATGGAAGACATTAGAATGGGAACAGGAAGAGGAACAGTCAAAAAGTAGAGAGCTTGGTAAGATTAGAATGGTCTGGCAGGAGACAGTTAAGGGCTAACAAGGAGAGTGGAGGTGAGATGTCATTTATTCAAGACTTATGGTAGGATGCTGAATTGATCGGGTTCAGTGCCTTACTGGACACAGAACGTGAGGAGGGGAGAAGCCCTGGATAACTGGGAAGTTTCTAATTTGAGCACTGGGGTAAATATCATGCCATTAATTTGGAGGGGTGGTAAAGGAAGAGTTGCCCTGTTTCTGTGTGTGTCAATTTGTAGAATAACATGCCTGAAGGCCTTTTATTTTTCTTATTTAACATCACACTGCAGATTAATTTATTGATTAGTTTTTGTTTTTGTGTTTTTATGGGTTTAATGTGAATTCAGTTTTTTTAAAATTGTATATATTTGAAACATAACATTGTGTAAATATAAGGTGTACAATATGTTAATTTGATACCTTTATATACTGTCATATGATTGCCTGAAGGCTTTTTTTTTGCCCTATGTCACTAACACCTGGACTCCCCAGGAGAGAATTTAAGAATAGATTGAAACTTGAGGAAAATAACATTTCTCAATTTGTCATTAATAAGGTATTCCTTTACTTCTACATCCTTTCCAAGGGAATCCTATGACACCCACTATTAATTCTAAGTTTAATGGTTGCCCCAGAAATTCAAAGTTTCATGGTTTATTTTATAAAATGAATGGCTCAATGGGTTTTGTGGCTAGACAAGTCTGTTAGGATGAGACAACTAGGCGAAAAAAGAAAAAAAGAAGAGCAGACATCTGCCAAAAGGCTATACATGCCAAATGGGAAATGAGAGGACGTTTGGAGAAAGAGGAAGAAGGAACAACAGGCCAGTTGATACCTTCATTTTACTGCTAGGGAAGTTTCTAAACTCTGATCATTGCTTAATGATCAGTTTCAGACATTAGAGGTCCAGGCCAAACATGGGTACTTTTCAGAAGGTAGCAGCAGGCTTAGTCTCACATTATAGTTTTATGAGCTACATCAGATTAAAAGATGATTTGTATTAACAATTAACTAAGGTGTTACAAATGTAAACAAAATGAATGACATTTTAATGAAAAGCACTTTGGTTTATTCACTACACTACATGATTACCCAGCACATTCATTTTGATAAAAAGAATACAAAATTACTACTGAGAGTGGGGAAGGGTTGTGGACCAGATGTTTGGAGCTCCAGCATTCAGATATCTTGGACCATGAGGTGTCTTTAGGAATGGAAGGCATAGTCGTAGAGCAAGAGATGGAAAGAGACTGGGACCATCTCAGGCCTAGATGATCTCCCCTGGGAGTTCCTAAAAAGTGAGAGAGAAATAAATTCTATTTTATTTAAGCCACTATTTCTTAGCTCTCTTTTGCTCATTGTCAAACCTAATTCCAAACCTTTTAACATTCTTCCTATATTATCTTAGGGGCTTTTTTTTTTTGTTTTGGTTTAGTTTTTGTGTATGTGTGTATAATTTCTCTCACAAAAAAGTAGGTACTATATTGTACACACAGCTCTTTTAAAAATCAATTTATGATGTTACACTAAAAAATAATCTATGACAATCTTTGAAGATTATCATAGAATTCTACCATATGAATGTACCATCATTTATATAACCATTTCTCTGTTTCAGGACATTTAGTAAGTAGTTTTACTTATCAGTGGACTCTCTCAATTTCTTAAGTTTATTGAGGACCAAAAATTATATGGCTATATCTTCACCATAAGCCAGCACAATAAATATTCTCTGCCACATAGTGTTGCGCTGTGTGGCCATTATTTCACTCAATTCAATTTCTGTCTAAGTTGGATTCAAGCACACAAGAGAGGTACAGAGAGAAATGTGGCAGATATTCAGTTATTTAGCCACCAAAGATGAAGAATAGCACATACTGCTGCCAATCTATATAAACTTATGATAATATTTTATCAAAAAGTTTCAGACTAGAAGGTTCACCCCCACAAAAACATTTTCTTTATAAGCTCCTTTATGACAGCTTCCCTAGCCTAACTGGGCAGAAATAGATAAAACTTAGACAGAACTTGTCTACTAATTAGGTGACATTAGGAAGCTCAAAAACTATAAAATTATGTCTAAACTTGACATAAAGATCAATAAGACAAACCCTTACCAATATTTTTATTCAAAATCATTCTCAAATCCCAGTGAGTGTCCTAAGAGTGATGAAAAGTTAGTCTTGTGTATTAAGTCATCAGAATCTACAACTCTTATCATGATGTAGTGACAAGTGCTATTGAGAACTGTAACCCTAGGAGCCCCGAGGAGTCCTCATATGCACCAACTAGCTTCTGTCAGGTATGGTCTCCTTCTAGAGCAGGAACGTGGGCTAATTCCCCTTGCACACATTTTCAATACTAAGAGTTAAAACAAAAATTTTCTTCTGGTTGATTTTTATACAAAAATTGCCAGTTACCTGGCACAAAAACAGAAATATAGATCAATGGAACAGGATAGAAAGCCCAGAGATGAACCCATGCACATATGGTCACTTTATTTTTGATAAAGGAGGCAAGAATATACAAGGAAGAAAAGACAGCCTCTTCAATAAGTGGTGCTGGGTAAACTGGACAGCTACCTGTAAAAGAGTGAAATTAGAACACTCCCTAACACCATACACAAAAATAAACTCAAAATGGATTAAAGACCTAAATGTAAGGCCAGACACTATAAAACTCTTAGAAGAAAACATAGGCAGAACACTCCATGACATAAATCACAGCAAGATCCTTTTTGACGCACCTCCTAGAGAAATGGAAATAAAAACAAAAATAAATGAATGGGACCTAATGAAACTTAAAAGCTTTTGCACAGCAAAGGAGAACATAAACAAGATGAAGAGACAACCCTCAGAACGGGAGAAAATATTTGCAAACAAAGCAACTGACAAAGGACTAATCTCCAAAATTTACAAGCAGCTCATGCAGCTCCATATCAAAAAAAACAAACAACCCAATGCAAAAATGGGCAGAAGACCTAAACAGACATTTCTCCAAAGAAGGTATACAGATTGCCAACAAACACATGAAAGGATGCTCAACATCACTAATCATTAGAGAAATGCAAATCAAAACTACAATGAGGTATCACCTCACACCAGTCAGAATGGCCATCATCAAAAACTCTACAAACAATAAATGCTGGAGAGGGTGTGGAGAAAAGGGAGCCCTCTTGCATTGTTGATGGGAATATAAATTGATACAGCCACTATGCAGGACAGTATAGAGGTTCCTCAGAAAACTAAAAATGGAACCACAATATGTCCCAGCAATCCCACTACTGGGCATATACCCTGAGAAAACCATAATTCAAAAAGAGTCATGTAACACAATGTTCATTGCAGCTCTATTTACAATAGCCAGGACATGGAAGCAACCTAAGTGTCCATCAACAGTTGAATGGATAAAGAAGATGTGGCACATATATACAATGGAATATTACTCAGCCATAAAATAAACGAAATTGAGTTATTTGTAGTGAGGTGGATGGACCCAGAGACTGTCATACAGAGTGAAGTAAGTCAGAAAGAGAAAAACAAATACCGTATGCTAATGCATATATATGGAATCTAAAAAAAAAAAAGAAAAAAAGGAAAAACAAAGGTTCTGAAGAACCTAGGGGCAGGACAAGAATAAAGACGCAGACGTAGGGAATGGACTTGAGGACACGGGGAGAGGGAAGGGTAAGCTGGGACGAAGTGAGAGAGTGGCATGGACATATATACACTACCAAATGTAAAATAGATAGCTAGTGAGAAGCAGCTGCATAGCACAGGGAGATCAACTAGGTGCTTTGTGACCACCTACAGGGGTGGGATAGGGAGGGTGGGAGGGAGACGCAAGAGGGAGGGGATATGGGGATATATGTATATGTATAGCTGATTCACTTTGCTATAAAGCAGAAACTAACACAACATTGTAAAGCAATTATACTCCAATAAAGATGTTAAAAAAATTGCCAGTTACCTAATATTTCTAGTTACCTGTTATTTTAGCATATGAATAATACCTTTCCTATTTAATCAAAATTTAACTCTCCCCTAGTACACCGTGGAAACAGGGATGCATCTGCACTCAACCTCTCACAAACCAAGTTCTCTAATGCAGCTTTTACTCTTGTCCAGAATAACAGGATAGTATAGTGCTTCTTCAGTTAGGTTCAGTAAACATGAACTGAACGTCTGTGTGCTGAGTGCAGTCATTTCATTAATCAGTGTTTGTAAGAAGCATTAAGTATGTACATATCCAAATTTTCCAACAATTCAAATACAGTAACAACTTCTCTCTCTAGGGGTCACTGACCCAGAATTATCAACTACTGGAAACACAGTCCAGTTTCTAAAAGTAAGCAAACAAGTATACAAACAGACACAACAGACAGCACAAAGTTCACATTCTGAAAGTATCTGCACTTCACTCAAGGGGAGCCACTCAGGCACTCACCCAAATTCGTTTGCTCTCATTTTAGGCACAGTTGGAGGAAATTTGCTTATATGATTCCTAGCTTTTGACAGACTGAAAGGAATGAGATGCCAGGGGCCAGGACAATGACAGTAAAACAAAACAAAACAAAAGTGAAGCTTTAAATCTGACACTGACAATGAAGACAGAAAAATAATTTTCAAAAGGAGACAAGGAGAACTTAGAATACCAACAATCTGGAGACACTTAGATTAGAAGTACATGTCTATAGTTTGGCCCAAAACTAAGATGTTGAAAATAGTCTATAGTTTGGCCCAAAACTAAGATGTTGAAAATAGTCAAAATAATTGATAAAGTTACACTTATTAAGCAATTAATAATCTATAATAACCTTTTGAAAGAGGTGTATAAGATTGTTACTTTTAGGGGCTTCCCTGGTGGCGCAGTGGTTACGAATCCGCCTGCCAATGCAGGGGACACGGTTCGAGTCTTGGTCTGGAAAGATCCCTCATGCCGCTGAACAACTAAGCCTGTGCGCCACAACTATTGAGCCTGTGCTCTAGAGCCCGCAAGCCACAACTACTGGAGCCTGCGCGCCTAGAGCCCGTGCTCCGCAACAAGAGAAGCCACTGCAATGAGAAGCCCGTGCACTGCAATGAAGAGTAGCCCCCACTCACTGCAACTAGAGAAAGCCCGTGCTCAGCAACGAAGACCCAACGCAGCCCAACATAAACAACTAAAATAAATAAATTTATTTTAAAAATTGATACTTTTAAAAATCTAAGCATCTCAGAGAATAAATTCTAAAGGTCCTTTACAACAAAAAAATTCTATACAGTCATAGTTCTCTGGAAAAATCAGGAACTCTTTATTTCCCAATGATGTGGGTTATACACTTCTCTTAAAATTAAAAGAAAAAATACGATTTTAGTAGGAAAAGTACGCTCACAGTAATATATAGAGAAAGAATGAAAAGTAACTTTTCTTCCATTTAATACCTCTCCCTAGGGACAACCACTATTATCAGTTTCTTATTTATTCTTCTGAGGGAAGATGGAATATAACTGTAATATAAATACACACATGTACATATATCATATATATATAATGTATGTATTGACACACATGGTAGCATACTATAAACACTCTTGTTGGACATCTTTACATATCAGAATATAAAGTGCTTCCATATCCTTTTTTTCTGGTTGAATAGTATTCCATGATTGATTTAACCAGTTCACTAGCTAGTATCCAATCTTTGGCTATTACCAAGAATGCTGCAATGATTAATTGTATACACAACCATTCCAAACATGTACCTCAGTAGGATAAATTCCTACAAGTGGAATTTCTGTGTATATGCACTTAAAATTTTGATAGATATTGCCAGATTGCTCTTCACAGAAATTATATTAATTTCCACCAACAATGTATGAGAGAGCCTGTTATGGTCACCATACCTTTACCCACAGAATCATAACTTTTAGAACTCTGATTATTCAATTGGAAATTGAACTGAAAAAATAGTGTTATTTCATTGGAAATTGAAATGAAAAAACAAACTGGAAAAACAATAGCTCACTGCAGTTTTAATTTGTATTCCTCTTATTATGAGTGAGTTTAAGCATTCTCTCAAGTTTAAGAACAATTTAAGCTCCTTTCTATGAAATGTGTGTTCATATTCTTTACCCATTTTTCCACTTTTTGTTGGCTGATGTAGAAACACTCTTCACAAATTAAGGAAACTAGCCATTTTGTCTGTCACATGAGTTACAAATACTTTTCCAGTTTATCATTTGTCTTCTGACTTTCAGCTATATTATACAATTTTTATTTCTATACAGTTGAATTTATCAGTCTTTTATTTTCAAACTTGAAAAGTCCCTCCTAACTTAGGTTAAGGGAAAAATTCCCATGTTTACTCCTATAATTTTTATACTTACATATTTAGTTCATTTGTAATTTATTATGGTATAAGATATAGAACATGGATAATTTTCTTTTCCAATTGCATGCAATTAACTTAAGCCCATCTACTGCATAATGCAACTTTCTCACTCTGATTTGAAAGGTCTTCTTTATTATATCCTAAGTTCCAGTGTGTATTTGGGTCTCTTATAATGACTTCAATGTTATATTTGTCATAGCTTCATATATAAGTTTAATATCTGAGATTGTCCTCCACACCACTACTGTTTTTTTTTATATAAATTTATTTATTTTATTTATTTATTTTCGGCTGCGTTGGGTCTTCGTTGCTGTGTGTGGGCTTTCTCTAGTTGTGGCGAGCAGGGGCTACTCTTCGTTGTGGTGCACGGGCTTCTCATTGCGGTGGCTTCTCTCTTTCTGGAGCATGGGCTCTAGGTGTGCGGGCTTCAGTAGTTGTGGCACGCAGGCTCAGTAGTTGTGGCTCACGGGCTTAGTTACTCCGCGGCATGTGGGATCTTCCCGGACCAGGGATTGAACCCGTGTCCCCTGCACTGGCAGGCAGATTTTCAACCACTGCGCCACCTGGGAAGGCCACCACTACTGTTCTTACTCAAAATGTTTTTTGAATTTCTTGTTTCATTTTACATGTGAACTTTAGGATCAGCTTTCTGGTTCAAAAAAAATCACTTTGTAATTTTTATTGAGATTTCATAAATTTATATATTAATTTAGGGAAATTTTATATTTTACCATTTTGGAACTTCTTATCCAAGAACATGATTAGCCTTCCTTTGTGGATCTAAGTAGCATTTCAAAGTTTTCTTCAACTAGATCAGGGTTTCTCAACCTCAGCGCTATTGACGCTGGACATTCAAAAATGTCTCTGGATATTGCCAGATGTCCCGTGGGCTGGAGGGGGTGGGGAGCGGGCAAAATTGGCTAGTTTGAGAACTACTGATCTAGATCAAGCATACTTCTCTTTAAGTTTAGTACCAAGTATTTTTGTTTTTTCCTTTTCTTGCTAATCTGAATGATATCTTTTCTTCCGGTATGTCATCTAGTTAGTTGCTTGCATATACATATAAACACTACTTATTTCCACTTCTAAATTATATATCCAGCCACTTTCTGAATTCCTGTTGTATCTAATACCTTTTCAGTTGATTCTCATAAGCTTATGAGGTAATCACATCATCTGAAAAATGATAGTTTCACCTCCTCTTTTTCTATTTTAAAAATATTTTTCCCTTTTTCTTTTCCAGCCGCATTATCTAGAGGTCCACAATGATGATAAATCAAGTTCATAATAGTGAACATCTTTATTCTGAATGCTTCTAATATTTCCCCATTAAGCATGGTGCTGGTTTGGAGTCAGACACATAGTACTATATAACATGCAAAGGAATAGTGTATGATGCAACTGAAGTATCCATCTCCTATTATTTTTTTAGGAGTATTCAAGGGCCTCTGTCGAATTTACAAATTGCCTTTTCAACATCTGTGGAGAAAATTATGTGCCATTTCTCTGATGTGGAAATTTTTATTTTAATTTTTATTTTAATTAATTATTTATTTATCTAACATCTTTATTGGAGTATAATTGCTTTACAATGTTGTGTTAATTTCTGCTGTATAACGAAGTAAATCAGCTATACGTATACATATATCCCCATATCCCCTCCCTCTTGTGTCTCCCTCCTACCCTCCCTATCCCACCCCTTTGTAGCGCAGCTACAAAGACACAACGTGGCCAAAAATAAATTAATTAATTAATTAAAAAAAAAAATTTCAGTTACATCTGAACTATTTGAAAAGCTTTTTTTTTTTTTTTTTTTTTTGCGGTACGCGGGCCTCTCACTTTTGTGGCCTCTCCCGTTGGTGGAGCACAGGCTCCGGACGCGCAGGCTCAGTGGCCATGGCTCACAGGCCCAGCCACTCCGCGGCATGTGGGATCTTCCCAGACCGGGGCACGAACCCGTGTCCCCTGCATCGGCAGGTGGACTCTCAACCACTGCGCCACCAGGGAAGCCCTGAAAAGCTTTAAAATTATTTTTTATGATACTATCATGACAGTGGTATCAAAACCCAACAAAGATAGCACAAAATGGATAACTACAGATAATTCAAAAGCATTCTAGAAGAATGAGATAATATTACCAAGTGGGGCTTATTCTAAGGATTCTAGAATTGTTCAAAAATTTTTCTAATAGACATTTCTCCGAAGAAGATATACAGATTGCCAACAAACACACGAAAGGATGCTCAACATCACTAATCATTAGAGAAACAAAAATCAAAACTGCAATTAGGTATCACCTTACACCGGTCAGAATGGCCATCATCAAAAACTCTACAAACAATAAATGCTGGAGAGGGTGTGGAGAAAAGGGAACCCTCTTGCACTGTTGATGGGAATGTAAATTGATACAGCCACTGTGGAGAACAGTATGGAGGTTCCTTAAAAAACTAAAAATAGAACTACCATACGACCCAGCAATCCCACTACTGGGCATATACCCTGAGAAAACCATAGTTCAAAAAGAGTCATGTACCACAATGTTCATTGCAGCTTTATTTACAATAGCCAGAACGTGGAAGCAACCTAAGTTTCCATTGACAGATGAATGGATAAAGAAGATGTGGCACATATATACAATGCAATATTACTCAGCCATAAAAAGAAACGAAATTGAGTTATTTGTAGTGAGGTGGATGGACCTAGAATCTGTCATACAGAGTGAAGTAAGTCAGAAAGAGAAAAACAAATACCGTATGCTAACGCATATATACGGAATCTAAAAAGAAAAAGAAAAAAAGGGGAAAAAAAGGTTCTGAAGAACCTAGAGGCAGGACGAGAATAAAGACGCAGACGTAGAGAATGGACTTGAGGACATGGGGAGGAGGAAGGATAAACTGGGACGAAGTGAGAGAGTGGCATGGACATATATACACTACCAAATGTAAAATAGATAGCTAGTGGGAAGCAGCCACACAGCACAGGGAGATCAGCTCAGTGCTTTTTGACCACTGTGCCACCAGGGAAGTCCCTGAAATTTTTATTTCTTAGAAATTTAATAGAACTGTCCCATGAAAACATCTGGGATTTGTGCTCTTTTGAAGAGCTCTTCAACACTTTTTTCTATTTTATTTATTGTGATTGGTGAGTTTACAAACTCTCTGTCTTCTGAGATCAGTTTTGATAATTATATTTGCCTATAAAGTTGTCTCTTCCGTTCACATTCTAAAATTTATTTGTATAGTTGATCAACATTATCTTTTGCGGAGCACAGGCTCCGGACGCACAGGCTCAGCGGCCATGGCTCACGGGCCCAGCCGCTCCGCGGCACATGGGATCTTCCCGGATCGGGGCACGAACCCGTATCCCCCTCATCGGCAGGCGGACTCTTAGCCACCCCGCCACCAGGGAAGCCCAACATTATCTTTTAGGATTATTTTAACCACTCTTTTTTGTGTGTGATTGTTTCCTTATTAGCATTTACTTTGTGATTTATATTTTCTTCCTCTTTTTGTATTAAATTTTTTATCACAAATCTTATTCCCCCTACCCCCGCCAAAGATCAAGTTCTTGCATTACTTTATTATTGCTGCCTTTTGTTGTTTTCTAATTTATTTATTTCTGCTTCTACCTTTATTATGCTTTGATATGTTTCCTTGTGTTTATTTTGTTGTTGTTCTAACTTTAGTTGGTTGTTCAATTCACTTATTTTCATTCTATTTTGTTAACTAACTTATGCATTCTAGATAATAAATTTTCTGTGAAAGCTGCTTTAACTGCATCTAGGGCTGTCCTGCATAGCAGTTAAGAATCCAAGCACTGGAGCTAGACTACGTGGATGCAAATCCTATCTACTTCATTTACCAGTGGTAAAATTAGGAAGCAAGTCACTATTCCTTGCTGTGGCTCTATTTTCTCATCTATAAAATGTGGATAATAATAGTTCCTTTACTGAATAGTTATTATGAGGATTAAATGGGTCAATAGAGCAATGCATGACACATAGTAGGGGTGTTAAAAATAGTCTCATCTATAAAATGTGGATAATAATAGTTCCTTTACTGAATAGTTATTATGAGGATTAAATGGGTCAATAGAGCAATGCATGACACATAGTAGGGGTGTTAAAAATAGCTCTTGAATGAATTAATTACATGATGGATAGGTTTAATCTCAACTTTAAATCATCTTTTATATTATGCTTTCTATTTTTCTTGTTTCTTTTAAAAATCATCTTTTACAATGTGAGATGTATTTGCTTTCTGTATGTATGTATGTTTTTTTCTGGTAATTTTGAAGTGTTTTTGTGTTTGCTTATTTATAACTTTATAGATTACATTTAATCTTCTATTTCCTTATACATTATCTACTGACTCCATACTGTAATGACAAGTTTAGTATATTTCTACTCTTTTCTTCCACTCTTTACTCTTCCATCTGGTTTTATTATAATATTTTTTTCTGAGTTTTTACCCTCATAGTTTAAATTACACTTATACCTCTATTCTTGATTTAAATCATATCTTTTGACCATTGGCTATAAAAGATGAGGAAATCAGCGTTCTTCAATTGTCTGCAACATTCCTTCCCCGTTTCCCCTGAATATTTTTTTTTTATATATCGGTTAGGTTTTAAAATTTTATTTCTCTTTCCAGATATTTTAAAGTCTTATTTCCAGAGTTAAATGGGTTCAATATACTCCTTCAGTTGATCCTGTGACAGTTTATTCAATAGTTACAAAAGACTCATGGGAGCTATATTCCTGAGTTCTTACATGTTTAAAAATGTTCATCTATTACCTTTAAAGGTTAAATGATAGTTTGCCTGAGTATGAAATTTGGGGGTAGGAAGACACAAATTTCCTGGCCGATCTATAATATGTCACCTATCTTTTAGAATTGAATACTGCTGTACAGAAGTCTCAGGCTGGCCTAATTTTCCCCTTTCCAGATGAGTTGATCCTTTTGCCTTTATCTTTGAAATTCATTCAGTTCATTAGGATATGTCTTTATGCTGATTATTGTACTTTAATTTTTTTAAAGCTGGGAAATAACATTTTCAATCTGTTGATCAAAGATTTCTTTAGATTCTGATAAGGTTTCTTAACTTATATCTTTAAATATTATTTTTCACCATTTAAAAAAAATCTTTAGGGACCATAGTTATACAGTTCCGTATTAGAGTTGGCAGATGTGGAGGACGTTGGTGTGAGATTTGGGAGGTGGAAGTGAGGAAACAGCCATTACCTGAGTCCAGAATACTTCTAGATTTTTAGGGGGTCCCCCCATCAATATCTTTTACAGAACTTTCACTACATCTATTTCAACAGGAATTGTTTTTGGCAACTCCCCTTTACCAAGTCTGCCCAAATTGCTTAACGTAGTTTTCACAGAAACAATAACTGTCTTTGTTTTTTTTAATCTATATTTCATTGGTTCTCTAATGTCTAATTAAAATGTGCATTTATAGTAACAACTGGCAAGTACATGTTTGGGAACAAACAAATAACTCCTGGAAGGAGAAATGCATGGGCTACCAGATAACAGTCATGATTATTCAGCTACTGGTGTGCTACCCATGGGTATCTGGTAAGCACATTTTACATGTGTGATGGAGAACCCTGGTTACTCCTATGCAATTAAAAGAGTTATCACTATCATCTGAGTCTGTCACATCCCACGAATCGTTTTTGGAATAAATCTGTCATGTTTACTTATCATTTACTTCCTCTCTATGAAAGCAGAAAATAGAATATGCACAAAAAAGTATATGAGTTTCATAATCATTAGACTTACATTATTTTGAGTTTTCTAAATTTTAGGTATTGGAAGGTAGAGGCCGATTATGACTGCGTTTTGACCCATAGATGTGGCCTTGTTAAGGTCACACTAGTTCTTTGGAAGAATCTTGATCAGATTCTTATAAGAGGTATGTAATTAAAAGAATGTAGAAAGGATAAGGTACAACTTTTAAGGTCATTTTTCTGTCTATATTTGGGGAGAAAAAAAGCAAAAAACCATCCAAGACACCCTAAGGATTGTGGAGTCTTCATCTGAATTTAAGAATTAGTCCACTATTACTTACTTTCAGTCTTAACCTTCCTTCTTTTGCTGCGGCCTGATCAAACGATAAATCTAAAGATTCTCTAAACATTGTTGAATACTTACCACATACCAAGTTCTGAAATGGCTATTTTCACAGGTACCATCTCATTTAACGCTCACACCAATCCTGGAGGACATGATTTATTCCGCTTTTCTATATGAGGAAACAGATCAGCAGGGTTGGGGACTTAACCAAGGTTACTCTGATATAAGCAGTCAAGGTGAAACTGACTCCAGGTCAGCTCAATGGCTTTTCACTTCAGAGCTGGAAAGAATATGAATAGGAGATCGTACTTCTTAGTCCCGTGAAATAGAATTGCTAAACTTATATTTGTTTCACAACTACAAAATTATTGTATAACGAGTTTGCAATTTTTTTTAAACATTATATAACTTGGGATAGGGGGATTTTAAAAATGTATTAGGAAAAGGGTCCCATCTCAATAAACTGTCTAGTTGCCAAGAAATGGTAATAACAAGATAAATTTTTAAAAGTCATAGTAATAAGTGATGTAACTATAACTTTGTATTTCCATTCTCTCTTTTCAGCAACTTAAAACAATTTCTGGAGACATTGCCTACTATCTTTCACAAGACCCCAATAGCAAGAGGTGGTTGTTACTGCCAGTTAACATGGGAGAAAGCAAGCTCAGAAAGTCCCAAGAACATAAAAGTATGTGGCTAAGGCAGGAATAATCATCTCTGTGCCTGGTGTTCTGTCCATTAATACTGGCTACATCTCTTCAGCCACCATCAAAATGAGTCACTACCATTTGGCAGAGACAAAAAGATCTGGGAGACAAATTTCAGCTGTAATCTTAAGAGTATTCTAAACATAATATTGCACCTTTTCTTATTTTCTGTAATTTGAGTCAGACTTCTCTCTTAGACAATGACTGGAACAAAAGGAAATTGCTCATGTCCCAGTTTTGCTGAAGCCTTCAATAACACAAATGTTAAAGCTGGAGGATTTGCTTCTTGCTTGTCACAAATACATGCTTCCCTGGTTTACTGCAATAAGCAGGCTGTAGCTAGGAACTTACTCTGCAGTAAAATTAATAGCTACATTCTACACCCAGCCTCTCAGTGAATTTTGAAGAGATGGGTCTGGATAGAAAAGGATGTGCCTTTCTATCCAGTTAACAAAGACACCCAAGATGATGGAAACTCCAGTCATAGTCTCTGGGGAGTTCTGGGTTTAAATTTTTTGGTTTAAGTTATCTTAACATCTATGCATAAACATCAAAATAAATTATGAAACTCTCACCAGACCCAGAAAAAATGAATTGCCAACAGCTCCCACCACCTCCAAACATGTTTATCTTAGTTTCACTCTTTGTACTTAGATTTTGTTGGGATACTGTTCTCTAGCTGATCATTCTATGCTTTATGTGTTCTCTTTCCCATTAATTTGTAAACATCCCAAGAGAAGAGCACTTCTATCTTTGTTCTGCTCCTAGCTCACAAGTCATAGAAAAGGGGAGAGGCTGGTACAGATAGCAAAGTAATACTGATGGCCCACTGCACACCAAGTCCTCTTCATATGCTATTACTTTGAGTCCCCACAAACATCTTATGATTCAGCTATTATTATCCTCATTTTACGAAAAAGGAACTTGAGGTTCAGAGGAGATGAAAGATTTCTCCAGTGTTACAGAGGTAATAAACAGTCAGGATAAGATCCAAACCAAGATCTCTGCCCTCTCTTCCCACTGTCCCACACTGCCTTCCTCTACACATTTTTAAGAGGTCCTTCATGGTAAGACTTTCATCATAGAAAGGCAATGAATGCTATTTTAAAGATAAAAAGGAGAAGAAAAATAATTTTTTCCAGCCTCCTGAGAACTATGATAAAGAAAACCAGTTATTGTACAACTATGCTGCACCTATTAACACTCTTGTCAAAATTTCAGAGTGTTTTATGTTATTTTTCTCCTGGTTATCAACACAACAGCATGCTCACTGTAGGAAATAACAGATGATCCCTGACTTAACGATGATTCCACTTATGATTTTTTGACTTTACAGTGGTGAAAAAGGGATACTCACGTGGTAGAAACCATACTTTGAATTTTGATCTTTTCCCAGGCTAGCGGTAACCCCAGGATGCTCTCTTGTGATGCTGGGCAGCGGCAGTGAGTGTAGCTCCCGTCGGCCACGTGATCACGAGGGTAAACCCTGATGTGCTTACAACCATTCTGCACCCAGACAACCATTCCGTTTTTCACTTTCAGTACAGTATTCAATAAATTACAGGAGATAGTCAAAGTAGGAGGGTGAAACATAGTCTGGTAGCTTGATTTATAGCTTTTAAATATTTAGATGTGTTATGTGAGCCTCCATTTTTCCTCCTGCCCTAGGCTCCAAACATGTTGTGGCAAATATATTTTTTCATGGGCATATATCATGGTACACCTAATCCTTCTCCTAATGTAGAACATTTAAGTGGTTCCTAAATTTTTATTTTAAATGACATATATTAAACATCTGTCTATATATATATATTTGCCTTCATTACTGATTGCTTCTTATGATACATTCTGAGAAGAAAAATTACTGGGTCAAAGGGTATAAACTCTTACTATCCAATATCTTAAACTAATGGTCAGATTAATGGGAGACCTCACTGAATGCAAACCCTACCTCTCTCTCTACCCTCTACCTACATACCAATTCTGACTTCCACTAATGGTTACAGAGACTATGCCTATTTTTAAAGACTTTTATACATGGTCATTTTGTTTCAAGATAGGATGCTGACTCGCAAAGTATCTTTTTTTTTTCTTTTTGTTTTCTTTTTTTTTAATTGAAGAATAATTGGCAAATAATATACTACTTTCAGATGTACAACAGAATGAGTTAATATTTGTACATATTGTGGAATGATCACCACGATAAGTCTAGTTAACATCCACAAAATATCTTTTGATATTCTTTCGAAGTCCATTAAATTTCAATCCTTTAAATCAGGAATGGGCAAACCACAGCCCTTGGGCCAAATCCAGACTGCACCCATTTTTGTAAATAAAGTATCAGTGGAGCACAGCCTTGTGCATTCATTTCCATATTGTGTACATCTGCTTTCACACTACAATGGCAGAACTGAGTCACTGCAACAGAGACCATATATGGCTGGCCTACAACGCCTAAAATATTTCTGAGTCTTTAGAGAAAAAGTTTGCCGACCCCTGATCTCAGAATACAAACCATGAAACAGGGAATTAGAGAATACTGAGTAGTAGTAAATCTACAAGAGTTTCTTCCCCGTTTCACAAATCAGGTGCTCTGGCCTGAGCAGGCATGGCATTTTTGTTTTGGTGTTCCTGCTAACATCTTGATCAAGCTGCTGCTATTTCCTCTGCTTCACAAACATTTATCAAGTACCTACTATGTGTCAATCAGACTTTGTACCAGGTGCTGAGGGCTCATGGAAGAATAATTCACCATTTTGGGGCTGCAAGGAGACGACTGGTTTTCCAAGTGCATGTGTCCAAGCTTTCATAAAGCCAACAGGATCATTCCAATCTTCCTAGACCATCTCCTATCACCTTGGAGGTTCTAAGAATGAGTTGTGTAAAGAGCAAGTGTTATAAAGAAACTGTGTCAGAGAGCAGAAGTACCTTTACTGTAGCAACTTGGAGTCTGAACTGCAATAATTAAGCCACCTTGGTGAAAAATCACTGATAGCAGACACAGGAAGAGCAGGCAAACAGGCAAAACAAACAACTCCTGTATACCAAGTAATTCCTCCTGCATAAATTCCTTTGATGTTTCTGCCTTAGCCAGTCAGGGAAAAGAACTGCCCACTTTTTGACATCAGGATGAGCAAGAGATTGATAAACTGTTATTCTGTTTTACTTAAAAACTTAAAATTCATATTTATAAGAAAGAGCCCATACATGTGTAGTGAGGAAAGAGAGAAATAAAAGAAGCCAGCACTATTGTTTTGCTCTCCATAAAGATGGGGGCAATAACAGAGTAATTTAGCTTTGGGAAAAGACAAAAACCTGAGCCAAGTATTTCAGAAGATTCTAAGAAATGTGGTTTGGATCCAAGTTTGAGGGACGTATTTTTTGAGTTTTAATGAAAAAATAAAAGGGAGAAATTATTTACAACCCAGATACTTTCTCACTTTTTGTTGGCACAATTAATTTGTCATAAAATTATATTAGAAAACTACAAACCAAAAGCAAATGTCTTGAGGGACTTCCCTGGTGGTCCAGTGGTTAGTATTCTGCGCTTCCACTGCAGGGAGCACAGGTTTGATCCCTGGTCGGGGAACTAAGATCCTACAAGCCAAGTGGCGTGGCCAAAAAAAAGCCAATGTCTTGAACGCCCTGTTGTCTTGGATCATCACTGGTACAGCTATCCTATATCACTGGGGTAAAAGAGAGAAGAGTCTGTGTCTGTAGACTTGCTCTCCTCCTCTGCCTCTCATTAGCTGGCCAACCTTGTGTAAGTTTCCTCACTTCTCAGAGCCCCATCCTCTGCAAAATTTTGATAATAACACTTACCTTGCTGGGTTCTCTCAAGGACTAAGTAAAGTAACATGAGTCAGCTCATAACACAGTTACTGGCATTTATTTGCTGAATAAAATATATTTCTGTTGTAGTCATCATAATTTACAATATATGTTAAAGCCCCCAAACCAGACTTCACAGAGTTCATGAGGTAGGCACTTGCCTCCGTGGTTTGCCTTGGCAATTACCTGCCTGGCTCCCATTTTTCTTTTTCAGTCACTAAAATTCTACTAACAGAGATGTCTTCCTTTGGCTATTGAAATCTTTTCTCCCATTGAGAGTGGTCAGCAAAAATGTGTATGCCTCCTCATGCTTGACATCCTGACATGTTATCAGCTGAGCCATATCTGGGGATTAGGTGGTATCTAGCCGAACATAATGTCTTCAGGATAAAGTTCCCTCGTTAAGCAGCGTATGTGCCTGGAGAAGGGCAAGAAATATTTAGCAGGCAGGTGGGTGGGTGTCACTTTGGGCATAAGTTATCATTTTGCCAAGGATTTATCTCCAGTGGCTTATTTGTGGAAATATGCTCATTTGCGAAGAGGAATACCTATCTGCAAAAGGAGAGACCACTCTTCTGGGTTCATGGCAATTCAGAACCATTAGAATGACTTGTTCTGACCTACTTAGAATAAACAAAGCTCCATGCAACTATTAACTATTTGCATTGCCCAACTCTGTTATAAAAACACAGTTCTCAGAGTATCTCCAAAGTCTCTGCCAAGGCCTTTGTTTTGTTTATTTTGCTCTTGTGAGAGAAGTCAGAGATAACTAATACTTGCGTGACCAATTGGCTTCTGTAAAGTGTCTTGATTATTACATTCTTTTTCAAGTGCTTCAAATGTCCCTTCTAACTAGTCTTTGCCTGGCCAAGAAAATCAATTATTCTCCTTCTGTCCCTCACCAAGTATTACAGCAGTTTGTCTCAACTTCCTCCTCCTCCATCACTCCCCCCTCACTCCTTGTAAATGTTACTTATATATTCACAGCTTTATGGATTTTGCTTTCTCAAAGTTTACCCATTCAGGCCCTCTACTCAACAAACCCAAAGGCCTCATGTCCATCTTCATCCTCTACAACAATGGGTCTCTAATAAGATGTGTGCTATGCAAGACAATACTTGGGGTGCAGAAAGAAAAAAAAAATTAACTTTTATTTTATTTTTTTTTTGAGGTACGCGGGCCTCTCACTGTTGTGGCCTCTCCCTTTGCGGAGCACAGGCTCCGGACGCGCAGGCTCAGCGGCCATGGCTCACGGGCCTAGCCGCTCCGCGGCATGTGGGATCTTCCCAGACCGGGGCACGAATCCGTGTCCCCTGCATCGGCAGGCGGACTCTCAACCACTGCACCACCAGGGAAGCCCCTTAACTTTTATTAGCATTTAAAATTTTAACCTTAAAATTTTGACTTTGTATATTTTTTTTACAGAGACTCCTGGGAGCATCTGAGATCCTTTCAGGGCATCTGCAAGGTCAAAACTGTGTTCACAATAACACTAAGATGGAATTTAACTTTTTTACTCAGTCTCTCATGAGTATAAAGTGGAGTTTTCCAGAAGCTACATGACATGGGATATTGCAACAGATTGAATGAGGAAGCGGATATGAGAACCCAGTTGTTTCTATTAAGCCAGATATTAAAAGGATTTGTAAAAATGTAAAACATTGATGTTCTTGTCACTAAATTTTGTCCTGTTTTAGAAAAGTTGTTTTTCATAAAAGTGTTATTTATATTAACATGTAATGCATGGTTATTGCTATATTTAAGTGAAATAAATATTTTAAAATCTTAGTTTTAAATATCAATATGGTAAATATCAATAGATATATTGATACAATGATGTGTTGGAGCTGGCTCCTACAAGTTTGCAAGAGAGCTATTCATAGCTAGAAATAGTCCACAGTGAGAGTTTACACCACAGAAATCGGCAAATGCCACAAATCAAAGCTTTTGTTTTGAAGAACTGGTTTACCAGCACACCACTGGATATAACTCACTTAAAAATTCTTTGGGATCATTAATAATTTTTAAGAATGTAAAGAGTTCCTAAGACCAAAAAAGTTGGGAACCTCTGCTCCACAGCATCAACACTGTTAATAGCTACATTCTGGATACTCTTTCCATACACCCACCTCCCTCTTCACACCGGGCACAACACAGAATCCCCTTCTGCTCACCTCATCCTTATTCTTCACTCCTCCCATTTCCCCTCTAACCTGACAGAGCACCAGTCATTCTCCTAAATTAGTCTCTGAAACGTCTCTCTGCTAAAATATATTGCTTCTCAAAGTGCAACAAAATCACTTGGGGGTGCTCATTAAAAATGAATATTTTTAGGACAATTGTATTGACCCAAACCCTCTGAAACGCAAGTCTCTGGAGAGGGTAGAGTAGTCAACTTTTTAATATCCAGGGGTGATTCTTAGGATGACCCTAAGTTTGAGAAGCCTCTAGTCCTCTCTCTAGTCGTCTCTTTGGGGATCTCACCCATTTCCATATTCTAAACAACACTTCTTTGTTTTCTAGCCTCAGCCACTCTCTTAAGCTCCAGACATACATCTTGAAATGCTCCTATGACATCTCCATAAATTGTTTTGCCACCACTTCAATTTCAATATGCGGTATACATAACTCCTCAACTTCCCAAACAAATCTGCCACTCTTCTGTTGCCTTTCCTTAGTCAATGACACCACAGTTATCTCAACTACTCAGATCTGGACTATTGAAATGATGGTTACCTGTTACTTCTTCTCCACTGCTCCCACATTTAACTAGGTTCCCAGGCCTATACATTCCATCTCCGAAACATCACTTGCTTCTCTCCCTTCCATTTCCAACCTAGTCTTGGCCTTCTTAATTCTGCCCTAGGTGATTAAATCACCTTTCTCTTTTGTCAAGAAGTTCAAATTCTCAGTGATTTGAAAACCAACACCTTTTAGTGCCCCTATGGCTTCTAATGCCATCTGTTGTCAGGTAAATATTTGAAAACCAACACCTTTTAGTGCCCCTATGGCTTCTAATGCCATCTGTTGTCAGGTAAATACTGTAAAACAGTCTTGCAAAGTTCTTTTGGAGATTGCTGTGTGGTCATTCATCATTCACTCTGTCACTGGATATAGGTGCATAGCTGCTTCCAGCACAGAAAAACCGACCTCAAGATGGACAGAAGCAGGGCTTTGGTATGGGACAGAGCCTGAGATTCTGCTGCTAGGCAGGCAGAGTAGAAATACTGAGGAGTCATCCCAAAGGGTTATAATGCCAATACTACACATACACTTGGGGGAAGGACAGACTGGAGTTAACAAGAGAAGGCTGAGTAACAGTGGGAGAAAAAATTACACGTAAGCCCAGTGAGAAGGGAAAAACATTGAGAAAAAGAGCAAAGTGTGCTGGATACCTCCGGTTCATCCCTTTGATCCCACCTGTCCCCATCTCCACCCTGCTCTGTGCTGGGAGGCTGACCTGCATGCACCACGTCCACTGAGGTTACCTGTGCTCTGGCTTCTGGTTGGGGTTGACCTAGGGGAGCCCTGGAGGGAGGGAGAGTATAAGGAAGGGGGAGAGGAAAGTCAGAGTATTTTCCTACAAACCAGCTCACCTGTGGCTGGCTTAATCCTCCACTGAAGGTTGCAGCACCTGCCAGGCAGCCCTGTCCGCGGCCCCCACGGTGCTGAGTCCCAGTAGTGGCTCCCTCCCTAGCACTCGGGCCTAGGGTGGTAAGCACACCCTGCGGTTACCAGTCTTGGAGTCCTTACTGCCCCTTGCGCTGCTCTACCTCCTGCCTACACCTTCATAAACAGTCACTCTATGAACCCCTCAAACCATTCCAATTTGAGTATACCATGTGTTTCCTGCTGCACCCTGATCGATATATGTGGGTACAGAAAAAAATTCAGTGAAACTAAATAGAGAGCAGGAGGAGGAGGAGAAGAGTTGATAACTAATTTTCTTCCAAGAAACATGCTTTTCACCTGTCTTGGCCACATTCTTCCTCCAGCCCCCTTCCCATCTTAAGTTACCTTCTTCTCCTTCCATGTTTTTCTTATCCACCTTCCTCATTACTTTATCCATCATCATCTCTTCTTTCCATATCCAATCCTTTTAATTCACTAACTTAAGCTTCTTCTTCCTCCTGGACAGTTTATCCAACTCCTTGTCCATTCTGAAATAAATATGGGGCTTCATCTGTCAACACAAGGCACCACATGGCTTTCTGGGCCCTGCTTCACAGAAACTTCCTGATGATGGGGCCCCTCCAACTTTCTGTCTTCTCCACAGGAAACCAGCACTGACTTCAGTCTCATGGCTTCTTTAAAGACACCCCCCTTTTCAGATTCCTCTAAATATCCTCTAAGGTACCAACCTTTTCTGTCCATCATTTTTGTAAGCCAAGGTATTTGGACAGGGGACCCACGGTCTAGACTTGCACTGTCTAGTATGGTAGCATCTAGCTATAGCGTGGCAATTAAAGTTAAAATTAAAAATTCAGTTCCACAGTTGCATTAGCCACGTTTCAAATTGCTCAATAGCCACATATAGAAATAACAACTATATTGAATATTTCCATCATCACAGAGGGTTCTATTGGACAGATTAGGGTCTAGATTAGGGTTTCTCAGCCTTAGAAATATTGACATTTGGGGCTGGATAAGTCTTTGTTGAGGGGCTGGGAGGGGCCGTCCTGTGCATTGTAGGATGTTTAGCAGCATCCCTATCCTGTACCACCAACGCCAGTAGCATTCTTCCAGTTGTGACAACCAAAAATGTCTCCAAATGTTCCCAGACTCTGGTTTAGATGAAACCATTCAATTATAGATTGTGTTTTGCTCACCCACAGAGAAGGGCAAGATAAGTCAAAGAAAAAAATACGTTAAGATATACTTGGAGCAGGAGTCGAGATATACCTGGAGCAGGAGATAGAGTAAGGAAAGGAGACCAGAGAGTAGAAGATTTCCACAAAACTCTTGTGCAGTTTATTACGACTTTTTAGTAACAAGTCCTAGTCCTTCAATAAAGTGCAGTGAATTTTCTTTGGCTGCTCCCATGACACTTGGAACACTCAAACAGGGTCATCATAAGGTACAGTGCCCCCCCCACACCCTGAAAATATCAGGGAGAGTTTTGGCTGATGTGTAGATTGATGATGTCTCCCATTGGGAGCATGAAGTGCAGGGCGGCCAAAAATCATCACATAATGATGTTAAAGATAACCAGGAAGCCTTACTAACTGGACAGGGTCACTCACACACATTCCTCCCCCCAACACAGGAAGGGAGTGTCACATCCTCCCTGACCTGCCCAATTCTGTGGCTTCTGACTTTTATAGCTCTTCAGGGTTAGCAGGCATTGAGAGTTATGTAGGGAAAAGTTACCACAGCCTGGGGTTCTACTGGCTACAACTCAACTATGCAAAACAGGTTTCCCAAAAGGTGGCCACCCATCCTAAGGGATGTCCTACAGTGAAGACACTTTTTAAAGACAATTGCCCACATTTATTTAACCATGGGCCCCTTCTTCTGAAATAACACCTATTGAATATGTTTTACCCAATGCTAACATAAAGAAAAGAAGACCTGTATTCAACCTGAAATCTTCCATCTGCCCAGAAGGGTTTCCTTGACACTCTAAAAGATTTCCGTCTAGCAAGATGAAGGCACAAAAGAGGTCCTGTTATGGGCTCAGGAAATGGTCACGCTTGAGAATCACAGAGGTCACTGTATGGAACCAGGAGTTAGGAACTAAGAACAGAACAGGCCAGGATCAGGCATCAGGCACAACTAGATAGGCTGGTGATTTTCTGCTTTCTTATCAAGGCCTCAAGGCAGGAGACCACTGAAGATTAATAAGGTCTATAGCACCTGGGCTGTAGGGACACAGAAGTCAGGCTGACACCTGCCCACTCAGTCCAGGGCCACAAAGAGCAGTGACAGAGGTTCAGGAACTGGGCATTAGAGAGGTTTAGAGAACTAGTGGGATAACTCAACAAAACAAAATAAATTACAGGGTGAAAGTCTCCTGCAGGCTCAAGCAAGGCACTGTGTGGTGCTAATACTCTAAAGATGAATAAAGCAAAGCCTATGCCTTCCATGTGCTCACAATCAGCCCCTGTGGACCAATGCTGATGGTGGTGGTGATACTCTTAACCTATTGTTTAATCCTGGCAAATGTGTGAGGCTGGGATGGAGGGACTGCCTGGTCCAGGATCATGAATTATAATTATCTGAACACTAGAATGTTCTGTAAATACACAGTTAAAATAAAGATATAAGAGGGCAGGGACTAAATAGCGCTCACCTGTGTTTTCGCCTCCATATACCATGTCTGGTTTACAGAAGCCATTCAATAAACATTGACTGAATATTTAATGAAGTAATAAAGGTAAGGCTTGTCTATCTCACATGATAGATTCGCCCAGAAGGCAGTGGCTTTTTCTTTTATTTTGTGTGCGCTCCATAGATTATTCAGGTGATAGGTATACAGTAGATATTGAGACAAGAACAGTTGATAGTATCCAAAATACAAGAAATGATAACATTTGCATCGGACAGGATCCCAACAGGAAACAGACGGAACATTTAAATTAGGATAGTTTGCGGAGACTAATTTGA
Organism: Delphinapterus leucas; assembly: GCF_059928025.1. NCBI lineage: Eukaryota > Metazoa > Chordata > Mammalia > Artiodactyla > Monodontidae > Delphinapterus > Delphinapterus leucas. The sequence goes on along the minus strand of NC_143142.1, from coordinate 38,072,861 downwards.
AAGGGACTATTTGCAAAGTTGGGGACACAGTATTGGGGATACTGTTGAAATTCAGGATTGTAGCAGCAACACTGTTACCAATCCTGGAGGAAAGAGATTAGAGGAAGGATTGATTACAAGAACCAGAAAGGAGAAAGTCTTAGAGTGAAGAACCATGACCTTAGGTCGAGGGCCACAGGCAGCCCAAGGCAACCCCACAAGGAGGGAGCTCAGAGGATAATTAGGCTGACCTCGCTCTCCCTGCCTGGATCTCCTATGGGGACTCTGCCGTTGGCGGAAGGCAGGGGGCACAGGACCCCTTGTGTAGTCCTCACAGGCAGCCTCCCGGGTACAGGGAGGGAGAGAAGAGAAGGGTAGAGAGCAGAACAGGAGGAGCAAAAGGAAGATTTCCTTAACAATAGGTGATTGCTATCCCTGAACTGGTGGTGTCTGGAAATGTTTAAGATGCCAATTCATGGGACTTCCCTGGTGGTGCAGTGGTTAAGAATCCGCCTGCCAATGCAGGGGACGTGGGTTTGATCCCTGGTCTGGGAAGATCCCACATGCTGTGGAGCAACTAAGCCCGTGCGCCACAACTTCTGAGCCCACGCACTGCAACTACTGAAGCCTGTGTGCTCTAGGGCCCGTGTGCCGCAACTACTGAGGCTGCGTGCCACAACTACTGAAGCCCGCGGGCCTAAAGCCCGGGCTCCACAACAAGAGAAGCCAACGCTGTGAGAAGCCCACGCACCGCAGCAAAGAGTAGCCCCCGCTCAGCACAACTAAAGAAAGCCCGCGTGCAGCAACAAAGACCCAACGCAGCCAGAAAAAAAAAAAAGATGCCAATTCATGATCAATTTTTCCATGATGTAATGAGAAAGAATCACTTTAAAACTCTTATTCTGTATTGATGGTCAATAACTGAGTGTTAGGAGTACCACTCTAATTTAAAAATGGGATTTCATCCAGGCCAAAAATCAAATCCCAATCAACAGGAAAGTTAAGTTCAAATAACAGAGAAATTATGAACCTTAATTCTGCCAGACCTGAAGGTCAGCCAAAAATACACTGACTCTGGACTCCTGGTTAGAGGTGAAGGTGTGGTACTTCCCATCAGGAAAACTGATCAAAGGATAATATATTGCTGCATATAACCAAAGCTTCTATTGTTAGAGAATATAGCAGAACTCAGTATTTGGGGGTTTCTCAATGGAACAGGGGGAAGGAAAGGTGCCCAAACCTCCTAAGGAAAAATTACTACCATGCATTAGAACACAGACAGTTGAGGACTGGGAAATTCATGAAGAAAGTCAATGAGAAAAACTCTCTTACCTTGAAGGCTGCTACTTTTCCAAAGCGAGTGGAGAGGAAAACATTATCCATCAAATGACAAAAAATAACACAATGGAATACTGGAAAGAAGAGGCTAAGAAGAATTCTGATGTGGTCTCAGCAATAAAAGAAACAAAACCAAAACATCTTTATCATATTTTAACTTTGGTGAGTATATGGCATGCAGCCTTTTGACATTAGCAAACCACAGCAAGGGAAAGAAAAAGATCCTTCAGTTTTCTCCTCTCTTCTGCCTTAATCATAGGCATACAGCCAATGTATTATACTTGATTTGCAAAGATTTACAGTCACAAAATAAATATGTAAGTGTTCATTATCTACATGTTCATTAATTCCTGGAAAATCATAATACATTCAGAATCTTTACAGTTAAATTAATTGCTACTTCCCATACTCAGTCTGGAATTTGATGTTTTCTTTCTCAGGAGAGACATATGCATGGCTACTGCCTGTTCAGTGCAAGCTGTACTCCTCATAATGTGCACTTATCAAAATTTCAGACTCATCTGCAAGGAGTACACTTTGTTCCGTTGTTCAAGCATATAACACGCACAGCAAGTTGCAAATACAAGATATGCACAACTGATAAATGATGACTAGTTTATATGCACAGATACTGCAAGAGGAAAAGCCAACTGACTATAACTGGCAATCTCATTTGCCTTGCCACAAATTAATAGAATAACCAGAAGAGAAAGGTCTCTTCCTTTGCCTTTGAGCCATTTAATTATCATGAACATTTGGCAGGAGTATTCTAACTAAGATACAGTCTATACTCACTTTTATGGATTCAGCAGTTTATATTCTTCATGGAATTAAATATTCTTTTTTTTTAAACATCTTTATTGGAGTATAATTGCTTTACAATGGTGTGTTAGTTGCTGCTTTACAACAAAATGAATCAGCTATACATATATCCCCATATTTCCTCCCTCTTGCATCTCACTCCCACACCCACATCCCACCCCTCTAGGTGGTCACACAGCACCGAGCTGTTCTCCCCGTGCTATGTGGCTGCTTACCACTAGCTATCTATTTTACATTTGGTAGTGTATATATGTCCATGCCACTCTCTCACTTTGTCCCAGCTTACCTTTCCCCCTCCCCGTGTCCTCAAGTCCATTCTCTATGTATGCGTCATTATTCCTATCCTGCCCCTAGGTTCTTCAGAACCACTTTTTTTGGGGGGGATTCCATATATATGTGTTAGCATACGGTCTTTGTTTTTCTCTTTCTGACTTACTTCACTCTGTATGACAGTCTCTAGGTCCAACCACCTCACTACAAATAACTCGATTTCGTTTCTTTTTGTGGCGGAGTAATATTCCATTGTATATATGTGCCACATCTTCTTTATCCATTCATCTGTAGATGGACACATAGGTTGCTTCCATGTCCTGGTTACTGTAAATAGAGCTGTAATGAACATTGCAGTACATGACTCTTTTTCAATTATGGTCTTCTCAGGGTATATGCCCAGTAGTGGGATTGCTGGGTCATATGGTAGTTCTATTTTTAGTTTTTTAAGGAACCTCCATACTGTTCTCCATAGTGGCTGTATCAATTTACATTCCCACCAACAGTGCAAGAGGGTCCCTTTTCTCCACACCCTCTCCAGCATTTATTGTTCGTAGAGTTTTTCATGATGGCCATTCTGACTGGTGTGAGGTGATACCTCATTGTAGTTTTGATTTGCATTTCTCTAATGATTAGTGATGTTGAGCATCCTTTCATGTGTTTGTTGGTAATCTGTATACTTCTTTGGAGAAACGTCTCTTTAGGCCTTCTACCCATTTTTGCATTGGGTTGTTTGTTTTTCTGATATTCAGCTCAGGAGCTGCTTGTAAATTTTGGAGATTAATCCTTTGTCAGTTGCTTCATTTGCAAATATTTTCTCCCATTCTGAGTGTTGTCTTTTCATCCTGTCTCTGGTTTCCTTTGCTGTGCAAAAGCTTTTAAGTTTCATTTGGTCCCATTTGTTTATTTTGTTTTTATTTCCATTTCTCTAGGAGGTGCATCAGAAAGCATATTGCTGGGCTTCCCTGGTGGAGCAGTGGTTGAGAGTCCACCTGCCAATGCAGGGGACATGGGTTCATGCCCCAGTCTGGGAAGATCCCACATGCCGCGGAGCGGCTGGGCCCGTAAGCCATGGCTGCTGAGCCTGCGCGTCCAGAGCCTGTGCTCCGCAACAGGAGAGGCCACAACAGTGAGAGGCCCGCATACCGAAAAAAAAAAAAAAAAAAAAAAAAGGATCTTGCTGTGATTTATGTCATAGAGTGTTCTGCCTATGTTTTCCTCTAAGAGTTTTATACTGTCTGGCTTTACATTTAGGTCTTTAATCCATTTTGAGTTTATTTTTGTGTATGGTGTTAGGGAGTGTTCTAATTTCATTCTTTTTCATGTAGCTGTCCACTTTTCCCAGCACCACTTATTGAAGAGGTTGTCTTTTCTCCATTGTATATTCTTGCCTCCTTTATCAAAGATAAGGTGACCATACGTGCGTGGGTTTATCTCTGGGCTTTCTATCCTGTTCCATTGACCTATATTTCTGTTTTTCTGCCAGTACCATAATGTCTTGATTACTGTAGCTCTGTAGTATAGTTTGAAGTCTGGGAGCCTGATTCCTCCAGCTCCGTTTTTCTTTCTCAAGATTGCTTTGGTTATTCGGGGTCTTTTGTATTTCCACACAAATTGTGAAATTTTTTGTTCTAGTTCTGTGAAAAATGCTATTGGTAGTTTGATATGGATTACACTGAATCTGTAGATTGCTTTGAGTAGTATAGTCATTTTCACAATGTTGATTCTTCCAATCCAAGAACATGGTATATCTCTCCATCTGTTGGTATCATCTTTAATTTCTTTTATCAGTGTCTTATAGTTTTCTGCATACAGGTCTTTTGTCCCCTTAGGTAGGTTTATTCCTAGGTATTTTATTCTTTTTGTTGCAATGGTAAATAGGAGTGTTTCCTTAATTTCTCTTTCAGATTTTTCATCCTGAGTGTAAAGGAATGCAAGAGATTTCTGTGCATTAATTTTGTATCCTGCTACTTTACCAGATTCATTGATTAGCTCTCGTAGTTTTCGGGTAGCATCCTTAGGATTCTCTATGTATAGTATCATGTCATTTGCAAACAGTGAGAGCTTTACTTCTTCTTTTCCGATTTGGACTCCTTCTATTTCTTTTTCTTCTCTGATTGCTGTGGCTAAAACTTCCAAAACTATGTTGAATAATAGTGGTGAGAGTGGGCAACCTTGTCTTGTTCCTGATCTTAGTGGAAATGTTTTCAGTTTTTCACCATTGAGAATGATATTGGCTGTGGGTTTGTCATATATGGCCTTTATTATGTTCAGGTAAGTTCCCTCTATGCCTACTTTCTGGAGGGTTTTTATCATAAATAGGTGTTGAATTTTGTCGAAAGCTTTTTCTGCATCTATTGAGATGATCATATGGTTTTTATCCTTCAGTTTGTTAATATGGTGTATCACATTGATTGATTTGCATATACTGAAGAATCCTTGCATCCCTGGGATAAACCCCACTTGATCATGCTGTATGATCCTTTTAATGTGCTGTTGGATTCTGTTTGCTAGTAGTTTGTTGAGGATTTTTGCATCTATGTTCATCAGTGATAATGGCCTGTAGTTTTCTTTCTTTGTGACATCTTTGTCTGGTTTTGGTATCAGGGTGATGGTGGCCTCATAGAATGAACTGGGGAGTGTTCCTCCCTCTTCTATATTTTGGAAGAGTTTGAGAAGGATAGGTGTTAGCTCTTCTCTAAATGTTTGGTAGAATTCGCCTGTGAAGGCATCTGGTCCTGGGCTTTTGTTTGTTGAAAGATTTTTAATCACAGTTTCAATTTCAGTGCTTGTGATTGGTCTATTTATATTTTCTATTTCTTCCTGGTTCAGTGTCGGAAGGTTGTGCTTTTCTAAGAATTTGTCCATTTCTTCCAGGTTGCTGATTTTATTGGCAGAGTTGCTTGTAGTAATCTCATGATCCTTTGTATTTCTGCAGTGTCAATTGTTACTTCTCCTTTTTCATTTCTAATTCTATTGATTTGAGTCTTCGCCCCTTTTTCCTTGATGAGTCTGGCTAATGGTTTATCAATTTTGTTTATCTTCTCAAAGAGCCAGCTTTTAGTTTTATTGATCTTTGCTACTGTTTCCTTCCTTTCTTTTTTATTTATTTCTGATCAGATCTTTATAATTTCTTTCTTCTGCTAACTTTGGGGGTTTTTGTACTTCTGTCTCTAATTGCTTTAGGTGTAAGGTTAGGTTGTTTATTTGAGATGTTTTCTGTTTCTTGAGGTAGGACTGTATTGCTATAAACTTTCCCCTTTGAACTACTTTTGCTGCATCCCATAGGTTTTGCGTCATCGTGTTTTCATTGTCATTTGTTTCTAGGTATTTTTTTGATTTCCTCTTTGATTTCTTGGTTATTTAGTAGTGTATTTTTTAGCCTCTTTGTGTGTGTATTTGTTACAGATTTTTTCCTGTAATTGATATCTAGTCTCATAGTGTTATGGTCGGAAAAGATACTTGATACGATTTACTTTTCTTAGATTTACCAAGGCTTGATTTGTGACCCAAGATATGATCTATCCTGAAGAATGTTCCATGAGCACTTGAGAAAAATGTGTATTCTGTTATTTTTGGATGGAATGCCCTATAAATATCAATTAAGTCCATCTCATTTCATGTCATTTAAAGCTTGTGTTTCCTTGTGGATGATCTGTCCATTGGTGAAAGTGGGGTGTTAAAGTCCCCTACTATGATTGTGTTACTGTCGATTTCCCCTTTTATGGATGTTAGTTTTTGCCTTAACTATTGAGGTGCTTCTATGTTGGATGCATAAATATTTACAATTGTTATATCTTCTTCTTAGATTGATCCCTTGATCATTATGTAGTGTCCTTCATTGTCTCTTGTGATAGTCTTTATTTTAAAGTCTATTTTGTCTGATATGAGAATTGCTACTCCAGCTTTCTTTTGATTTCCATTTGCATGGAATATCTTTTTCCATCCCCTCACTTTCAGTCTGTATGTGTCCTAGGTCTGAAGTGGGTCTCTTGTAGACAGCATATATACAGGTCTTGTTTTTGTATCCATTCAGCCAGTCTATGACTTTTGGTTGGAGCATTTAATCCATTTACATTTAAGGTAATTATTGATATATATGTTCCTATTACCATTTTCTTAATTGTTTTGGGTTTGTTATTGTAGGTCTTTTCCTTCTCTTGTGTTTCCTGCCTAGAGAAGTTCCTTTAGCATTTATTGTAAAGCTGGTTTGGTGGTGCTGAATTCTCTTAGCTTTTGCTTGTCTGTAAAGGTTTTAATTTCTCTGTTGAATCTGAATGAGATCCTTGCTGGGTAGAGTAATCTTGGTTGTAGGTTTTTCCCTTTCATCACTTTAAATACGTCCTGCCACTCCCTTCTGGCTTGCCGAGTTTCTGCTGAAGATCAGCTGTTAACTTTATGGGGATTCCCTTGTATGTTATTTGTTGTTTTTCCCTTTCTGCTTTTAATAATTTTTCTTTGTATTTAATTTTTGATAGTTTGATTAATATGTGTCTTGGTGTGCTTCTCCTTGGATTTATCCTGTATGGGACTCTCTGTGCTTCCTGGACTTGACTAACTATTTCCTTTCCCATATTAGGGAAGTTTTCAACTATAATCTCTTCACATATTTTCTCAGTCCCTTTCTTTTTCTCTTCTTCTGGGACCCCTATAATTTGAATGTTGGTGCATTTAACCTTGTCCCAGAGGTCTCTGAGACTGTCCTCAATTCTTTACATTCTTTTTTCTTTATTCTGCTCTGCAGTAGTTATTTCCACTATTTTATCTTCCAGGTCACTTATCTGTTCTTCTGCCTCAGTTATCCTGCTATTGATTCCTTCTACAGTATTTTAAATTTTATTTATTGTGTTGTTCATCATTGATTGCTCTTGAGTTCTTCTAGGTCCTTGTTAAACATTTCTTGTATTTTCTCCATTCTATTTCCAAGATTTTGGAACATCTTTACTATCATTACTCTAAATTCTTTTTCAGTTAGACTGCCTATTTCCTCTTCATTTGTTTGTCTGGTGGGTTTTTACGTTGCTCCTTCATCTGCTGTGTGTTTCTCTGTCTTCTCATTTTTCTTAACTTACTGTGTTTGGGGTCTCCTTTTTGCAGGCTTCAGGTTCGTAGTTCCCATTGTTTTTGGTGTCTGTTCTCAGTGGCTAAGGTTGGTTCAGTGGGTTGTGTAGGCTTCCTGGTGGAGGGGACTGGTGCCTGTGTTCTGGTGGATGAGGCTGGATCTTGTCTTTCTGGTGGGCAGGACTGCGTCCGGTGGTGTGTTTTGGAGTGTCTGTGACCTTATTATGATTTTATGCCGCCTCTCTGCTAATGGGTGGGGTTGTGTTCCTGTCTTGCTAGTTGTTTGGCCTAGGGTGTCCAGCATTGTAGCTTGCTGGTCGTTGAGTGGAGCTGGGTCTTAGCATTGAGATGGAGATCTCTGGGAGAGCTTTCGCCATTTGATATTACATGGAGCTGGGAGGCCTCTGGTGGACCAATGTGCTGAACTCAGCTCTCCCACCTCAGAGGCACAGGCCTGACACCTGGCCGGAGCACCAAGACCCTGTCAGCCACACGTCTCAGAGCCATGTCCTCCAACTTTGATGTGCCACAAAAGCCCTGGAGATGCTGTGAAGGAAGATTCTGGTTTGGTCTCTTGGACGGGGGCCGAGTCACTGCATTTTTAACAAGCACCCATGTTACCCACGCTGTCAGCCCAGGACCACACTCTGAGAAGGGAGACCTAAATATTCTTATTCACTAATTCAACCACAATTATTAATTAAGCACCTACTGCCCATACCAAACAGTGTTGCAGATACTGGAGATATATCAGCAAAGAAGATAGGCAAGGTCCCTGCCCTCATCGAGCTTACATTCTAGGGGAGATGATGAATTATAATAAATAGGTAAAGAAGTAAATAAGAACTTTAGATAGTGACCTTTCTTCTAAGAATAAAATAAAATAGGTAATGGGATGAAGAGAAACAGGGGAGGGAGAATTTAGGTGAAATATTCAGGGAGTTGACAGGTAAGGAGTTGATAGGTAAGTCTTGAACAATGGGAATAAGTCAGCCATGTGGATCTATGGGGAAAGAGCATTGCAGACGAGGAAGAGCTAAGGTATAAGCCCTGAGGTGGGGATGAGCTGGGGAGACTTGAGTAAGAAGGTCAGTAAGTGAGAGGGAAATGATAGGAGATAAGACAGCACCAGTAGCCAGATACCAGACCATGAAGTGCCTTATAGGGCAAGGAATCTGGATTTTGTTCCAGGAGTGATGGGAGGTTGCCATAGGGTTTTGGGACAGAGCGGGTATGATCTCTGTTAAAAGGATAACTCTGGCTCAGAATGGAGAAGAGACTGTAAGAGGGAGAAGGCCACTGCAGTCATTCAAGTAAGAGAAGATGGTGGTTGGAACTATGGTGGGAAAATGGACAGACTGAGGACCTATTCTGGAGACAAACCTGCTGGAAGATTGAATGGGGATAGGCTCAGGCAGAGAAAAACATTAAAAAAATAACCCCTAGGGCTTCCCTGGTGGCGCAGTGGTTGAGAGTCCTCCTGCCGATGCAGGGGACACAGGTTCGTGCCCCGGTCCGGGAGGATCCCACATGCCGCAGAGCAGCTGGGCCCGTGGGCCATGGCCGCTGAGCCTGCACGTCCGGAGCCTGTGCTCTGCAACGGGAGAGGCAGCAACAGTGAGAGGCCCGCGTACCGAAAAAAATAATAATAATAATAATAAAATAACCCCTAGGTTTTTGATCTAAGCAACTAGGTATCGTCATTAACTGAAATGGGGAAGAAAAGGAGAAAAGCAGGTATGAGGTAGGTGGAGTGGCTATGCAGGGCATTCAAGAGTTGCATTTTACATGTATTATATTTGAGATACCTATTAGATATACAAATGGAGGTATAAAGCAGACAGTTGCACGTATGTATCTGGAGTTCTGGAGAAAGGTCAGACATACTTTTTTTCAACTAAATGAAAAATATTATTAGGAAAATAAACTCAAGAGCTGTGGGGACTGCATGTTTAAATTTACTCTGGAGGCAACTGTACCTCAAATATTGAAGTGCTGAAAAAACACAGGACAGTGTGAAGTAGTAACTACAAAACCCAAACCTGAAATATCACTTTTTTTGTCTGCTTGATTTGTCTGCTTCATGTTCCTACCAGCTTAGCTCTAGTATTCCTCCACCAAAAGATATATGACCAACAACATCTTGTAGCAGAGAATTACCACAATCAGGAAAACAATAATATGGGCTTAGCTAATGAAGATTTGAAATACTGTACTGATTCAGAAGCAGATGTGTTGATTTGCTAGCTCAAGCCTGAACACAACAGTCCCTCACTGACAATACCTAGGAGGAGGCAACCTCAGGAAAGATCTGTCAGTGCTGCTACTTCAAAAGAAGAGAAAATTCTATGAGGGGCAACTGACTAAAAGGTGTTAATAATGCCTTTTTTGGGGGGCGTTGTAGATCAATAGAATTTCATAGAGATATAAACACCTTCTGACTGGTTGTTCCTCAACACAGTCTCAGCTCGTGCTTGATTGGCTTTCTTACTCAACTACACATTCATCCATTCATCTTACTCAGTAGATGATTCATCATGGATTCAGAAAGGGAGAAAAGGAAGGCAAAAAGCATTTCAGCTCTTATAAGTAGAACTCTTCAAGTCCCAATAAGTATTACCTTATAAATTATACAATAAAACAGGTTCAAATAAGAAGCCAATGTGTTGAATTTAATAGCCATGCAAATATCGAGAATTTTTACTTGGGCTGATTTCTTTACAGTGAGGTCTAACCCCACAAAACCCCTTTGTAAGATCAATAGGGCAGGAAGTGGCAAAGTCATAATCAGTGACCTTAGATCTTTTTGAAGTGCAAAGAAGCAGAGTAACAGCCTACAGGATAAAACTAACATCACACCTTTGAATCAGTAAGTGAAGAGAGAAGATCATTAACAGCTAACCTATTCTTTAGTGAGACTTGCAAAACCAATTAGAAAGTCTCTGAAAAATGTTATATTTATGTTTAATAGTTTAGTCCTTCTAAGAATTCCTCCCCACACCCATACATTTCAGAATTTTTTTAAAAAACCCTCCCAAAGTATAGTAATTTTCCTTTTGGGAACTTCTTTTTCTACTTTTAGTGCAAATCTGAGAGATTATTTGGTGGTTTCTGTGCAAGTCTAATAAATGACAGTAACGGCACCCAGGGGGTAAGAATACAGGGTATATACACTTCAAGTTTTACCTTAAACATGCCATGTGAAGATCTAGACTTTAAGAACATGCTGCATTCAAAAGGCTTGGCAACATAGATTGAAAGTGATCATTAAGACCCTCTGAATACGGAATCCCCCCTCCTTCCAAAAAGTATATTACCGCAGTTCAATCCTGAGACATCCTTTGGGCAGTGTGTTATGCTTCTCCAATCTTCCAACCCCCGCCCCCTCAAAAAATCTTGTGCATCTTAGATCTTAGTCTGCTTTTCCTTAGTTTCAACATATTTATACACCCATAGAGAGGACAGGGGGAAAAAAGAGAAGGAAAAAGAAGAGAGAAGGAAGAAAGCAAAAGGCCATCAATGTTCACTTTAACATGGCAGAGTTAAGAAGTGGTAAATGCTGTCAAAAGCACATGGTCTAACAGGGTTTCCATGCTCTCAGCCTCTCTTCTCAAAGTTTCCTCCTCTTCTGTCTCCCTTCCTCTGTTTTCCTCCCTTTAGCATCCTCCTCCCACCCCAGTCTCTATGCCACCAATGGACACCGTGCAGAAGCAGGCCGAAAACCAAATGATAGATATGTTTCAACAGTCGTAATAAATTAGTGTAGCATACTAGAATTAGCCAGTTTAAAGAATTGGTTTCAGCCAAGCTAAGTATTCCAAATAAGTGATTCCTCATTCAACAAATTTGGGGGAAAAAAAAAACAAAACATGTTTTGTTATTTCCAATCAGACCTCACAACCAGGAATAAAAGTCTGATAGGATTTATCTGACATGTAATCAAATCATGTCCCCTAGCTATTTCTAGTCTTTTAATAGGAAAAATGACCACAGGAGACCTAAATAATATTTCAGTTCCACCATTTCTAGGCTTTCTCCCAAAATTTCACCAATGTTTGGGGTTCTAGAGCATGAAAAGAATGCAGGCATCTCAAATGCTTCTAATTCATGGGCCTAAAGTTCACTGGAAACAAGCTATACATGGATACTATTTGCTAAAAGGAGTAGTTGGGCTGGGGGGGGCGCGGGGGAGGGGGAAGGAGGTGGATCTGCTAGGAACTAAGATGTTCTGAGTCAAAAGACAGCCTCTGGGAGGGAGTTTCTGCACACAGGCTTCCCTCCCAGGATACCAGCAACCAAGGATGCGCTTCCTCCTGTTAACTTCTACAAAGCAAACAAAACTTGTCATCCTCACTCCAACAATGCACATAGATAAGGGAGGCCAAAATTCCTTTAAGAACCAATGAAATAAATGGCAAATTATCTCGATTACACTAAATGATTCTACGACAATCTGCAAGAACATTTACATGTTCTTTTCTGAATAGCAGTTCTGCCAGATATCAAACACTCTCCAAATGCCAGCAGCATGAAGGGTATCACACATACTGAATTAAACACAGGCTCTACATTCCAAACACAGAGACAACACAGGAAAGGCTCAAACTTCCTTTAGGCATATGCTAGGCATGGCTGGATCTTGGGTAACCCTTACAGTGCCGGAAAGGCCTCCCTGAAATTAAGCTGGGGAATAATTCTCTAAGAGTGAGAGTCTAATTGTAGGGTAGTGTGACTTTATTCAGATACGCAGCCTTTTTCCTTCCTACTCAGAAATATTGTGTGTGTTCAAGAGGGTAGGGAATAGGGAGTATTTCAAGGTAATATTTCAAGAAAAGATGATGAGAAAGGGGAGAAAATAGCATAAAGCAAGAACATAGCAGTGAAAGAAGTTTTCCATACTAGTTTTATATAATGCCTGGCATGTAGGTGGACATATGAGTTAAAAGTTATTCCACTCTTCCTACTTATTTGGGGCTGATTTTATAGAACAAAACAACGTAACTACATCAAAGCATCAGCAAAGATAAAATCTAGGGAGTTTTCAAAACCCAGAGCATGTTTGGAGAGGGGGTGGGGAAGGGGTAGAGGCAACAGAAGTTACAGGAGGATAAAATAGTTACAAAACTGGCTTTTGAACAAAAGCAAATAGGAGCATAAAACACTTATGAGTGTTTTCATTCATACTATTTCTTCCTAAATCAATGAAAACATTGCCTTATGATAGATTTACACCACAGTGAAACTCTTGACAACTTCAAAATCAACTTCATGTTTGGGTTCCATTCTTTCAGGTGATGAATAGTGGGAAATCAGTGAAGGAATGTCACTTGAAGTCAGTCATTTATCATGAACCAAAATGGCTAAGTGCCCCATAAACTGCAATGATCCATTTCCTATTAGCATCACACAACAGAAGGCAGCCTCATCTGCATTTACAAGTCTTATGACCTCCGCAGGCACAGAGGCTAATGTTAGGAAATAGGTTATTTTTGTTCTGTTATAAATGTTCATTATTATACCATAAAAATTTTTTTAAGGATTAAAAGTTACTGATTGATTTATTAAGGAATTTATTAAGGTTTTCCCCATCTTAGGCTTTTTTATTATATTTTTACAAATTTAATCCTGGTAAAGTAGTTTCACTGTTTTTGGTCAAGCTCTACCTGGTTTTCTGTATGTAATACATGCTTCTTTCACCATAATGTCAAATAACAGGACAGACTACAATTAAAATAATTCCCTGCTCCCCACAAAATTTAGGTGACACTGACAGTTTTTCAATGTCCCAAGTTTCAAAATATATATCCCTTTTAAATTTGGGCAAATACTAGGTTTCCTAATTCCAAGGAAAGGTATGAAAATAGCATGTCATGATTTGAAACTAAGTAAAACTGTTAAAGCAGTTAAGTTCAATACTTTCCCATAAAACAGTATAACAGTTTAAACGTGTTAGTGGGTCACATCCATATGACTAGTGACACTCTTGCCTACAAACATGGTCAGGAGTTACCTTCCTCAAACAAATGGTATCACTTCCAAACAGAAAGAAAAAAGAAAAACAAACCCAAATGGCAAGATGAGAAAAGCAACTAAGGAAAATGGGTACCATATAAAAAGATTAGGAAAATAGGACTATTTACTAAGATACTATACATCTATAATTTTTTAAAACCTCCTCCTTTGAAATGAATCACACACACAAAAAGGATTTTATCTGAAGGTACCATTTTGGCTTAATTTTTAACTGCAGAATATAGTTTAAAATGCCCTATGTATTTTTACTGTATCTTTGAAGATTCTTCAGCATTCCCTCCACTCCTTCATTTTTTTTCCCTCCACTCCTTCATTTTTTTCCCTCAAAAGAAACATTAACAAACTTGGAAAACAAAAAAGTATACGGCAAACTATTTTTAATCATTTACACTCAATTATGAGCACCCCAAGAACAATTTCATAAAGTCACAAATTCCCAGGGGGACAAAGAGGAATTAGACATGGTCCATGTCCTCAAGGTGCTTATAGTCTATTGAGGGATATAGGATACATTCATAAATAAGAAAAAAAATTTAAAAAACCCTAAGTACATTATTATAAAATAAGTATTGAATATATTAAATATATCATAGAACTTTTCAAATATCAAGACAAAAAAAATATTTGTTGACTCATTAAAGAGAATTTTAGGAAATAAGAGAGAAAGAGAGAGAACAAACTATGACCTGGGGTGACGGGAAGCATTCATGGAAGGGGACAACTTAAGATTGGTGTCTAAGAATGAGCAATTTAGCGTACTGATAATTTCAACATTTTTTTTCCAAACAAAATAATCTCCTGGAACATACAGGTTCCCATGTAAGTGTTGTCCCAACTAGAATGTATCATTCTGAGTCTCCACATCAGCCAGCCTTTCATACTTGGACTTTTAACCTCTCCATTTCCTGAAATTCTCCCTTGCTGCCCGTTCACCAAATGATGACCATCATTGTTATCCCTTCTCCTTTGAAATCAGTAATAACCCTCAAGTCAGATGATCCCACCCACCAAGAACTAGAGGATCCTGCAGAGTTAGGGCTGAATGTTTATCACCTTATTTTTGCCAAGTAGATTTTAATCATCAGAAACTTTCCTGACTCTTTGAGAGAATGCCATACAAGGATAAACTAAAATAAAAAAAGTTATAAGGTGTCTCCAAAAAGGTACAAAGATATCTGTTGTAGTTCCTTCCAAGCTTTGCCCTGGAGATTTGGGGACAGGTATTTACATGTTACACAGATTCCTAAGCATGACCATGCTCTTAACTCTTGGCCTCTCTCACCTTGTGTGGGAATTATTACAACTGCCCTCTACCATGTCTCTTATACCCTACAATACCCCCCACCCAGTGCATTCTCTATGCTTCTGTCAGGAAAATCTTTCTAGACCACAGCATGGTACACATAACACCCTCTGATAAAAAAATCTTCAGGGGATCTCCACTACTGATAGAGTACAGTCCAGTTCTTTAGCGGGTACTGCCCTGCCTTTTATCCCCTCAAGGCACCCAGAGAAAATGCAAGAATATTTATGGAGCACATATAGATAACCAGAGACTTCTTGCAACAAGAAGTACAAGCATCCCTAATGGCTTGAGGGCAAAGCAGTATCACTGCCCATCTGTAATTCATTCCTAGCCCAGCACAAGGGCTGGGAAAATCTGGTTAGGTAATCTGCCCTCTTTAACCATATCTCTCATTTTTTCTCTAGAGCAAGGCTTCTCAAACTTTACTGTGCATACTGGCCACTTGGGATCTTGTAAAAATGAAAATTCTGATTCGCTAGGTCTGGGATGAGACTTGAAATTCAGCATTTCTAACAAGTTTCCAGGTGGGGCCGGCTCTCCTGGTCCGAGGACTGCACTATAAGTAAGGAGACTATGGCAATGGTCCTCAACCGAGGCTGTACCTGAAAATTACCTGTGAAGCTTAAAAAAGCCAGCTGCCCAGGCTACGACTCAGACCAACCAGAATCTTTAGAATTGTTTTTAAAGCTCCGCAGGTGACTTTAATGTGCTGTCAAAGTTGCATTTTCTACTTCAGCCAAACAAGCCATCCCCTCAGTATTCCCCCTTCCCTGTACCTCTGCCCCTTCTCTGCTCAGGTAAGTCCTGCACTCCATGTAGGACCTGTTGCTAGTCCTCCCTCTAGGAAGATGTCTCCAACCCTGGATAATATCTGCCGGACCTTCTGAGACCCTCTATACTGCCTGTCCCGTCCTTATCCTCTGTCCTGCATCAGCAGTGGAGTGTGTGCTGATCCAAACAGGTGCTGTTTATTACCCATCTTCACACTCTCAGGACCTGGCAGGTACAAATGTTAGATGTACCTTGCTATGACTTTGAGATGAACTTTTCGGGAAATTCAGCAAATAACAGCAAATGAGTTCTTTCGCGTCTGAAGAGAAAAACACAAAATAAAAAAGTCCTCATAGAGCACAAGTGCTTTCTCAGCCAGGAAGGGATATTTTCAGGACTTGACCATGTCTGCCAGACAGGTGCAGAGATCTCTCAGTTAAGTTCCTCTTCGTTAAGGATAGCAGAACTTCTAACCAGTCACTAAGATTAGCTCTCAGAAAAGGGCAAAAAGGAAGAAAGAAGCCAGAGCCCAGGGTCATGACCTTTAGGGTAAGATGTGGAGAGGCTCAAATAACAAGCCATTCCCCCCATGGAGAAGCAAGAATTCTCTGGGCATGATGGTCACGGGAGCCCATTCAAATTTGGGAATGAATGCACTTGGGTTCTCCAATTTAACAGACTAATTCCCTAACCACTCCATTTTTGGATATAAAAGGCTCCTAGTGCCATAAATATATAGAAAAAGAAAGGAATTGTCAATATAGGTATTTTCAAAACCTGAGTTCATGAAATGCTTAGTTAATGGAGTAGACTATCTCATATCAGTCTCTTGGCCAGAAAATATTTTCAATATGAAATCAGAAAATTAAAACAAAAACAAAAACAGGCGGACTTCTAGTGGTGAGAGTGAGTCACAGAAGACAGACCAAGGGAAATCCATCACAATTCCAAACTGAGAAAAATTTAAATTGAGAGATTGAGGGTCACTGATAAAGATATTGATCTCTGAAGTAAAGTAGCCCTGGATTCAAATCCTGACTCTGTCCACTCTGTGTCCTCAGGCAAATTCCTTTGCCTTTCTAGGCCTCTGTTTTCTCTCTGTGAAATGGGGATCCTAAGGGCAACTCATGCATCTATTTTAAATGATAAATGTGGCCATTTCTCCAACAATGTATACCACACAATAAGTGCTAAAAATGTTAAATTTGTTTTTAATCTGTTCAATTAGGCCTTTCCCACAAGAGCCATGTCACATAGTGGTAATATTACAAGTGACCTACACTTAGACCCTACCAAGCCACACACATTTTCCTGAACTTGCAGACATGTTTTTAATGCCTCAATGCTTCTGCACACTATGGCTTTGGCCTGGAATGACCCTCTCAACTTCCTCCCCTCCTCCTCTGCCAAAATAATAATAATTATTACTACTATTATTATTTATTACTACTATTATTATTTTGTTTTGGAGTCTCACTTCCATATAAGCTCCTCTCCTCTGGGTGTTTTCCCTGTCACCTCCACCATCAGAGGCTGTCTCCTGTGCTCCTAGAACATATCAGAGGGACCTGTATTGGAGTACACTTCACACTGAATTGTGAGCACCTGTGTTTCTTTCTCTGTGAATTTCTAGAGCCATGCTGTCCAAAGTGGTCACCACTAGCCTCATGTGCCACTATTAACATTTAAATTAATTAAACATAAATTAAAATTCAGTTCCTCAGTCTCATGAGCCACATTTCAAGTGTTCAAGAGACACATGTGGCTATGAATACTGTCTTGGGCCATCATCACAGAATATTCTGTTGAACAGCACTGTTCAACCTCTTAGGCAGGGATCATGTCTTGTTTATTCCTAGTGCCTAGCACTTACTATAGTGAGTTTGTAAAAGAATGACAATATCGACAAATACAGGCATGTCTATACATACTCTTTTGGCTGAATGAGAAAGGATTAATTATTCATTTATGTTTAAGCCTACAAGAGAAAATGTATATAAAATACCTAGCATAAGGCCACCACAAGGCAGGCAATGAATAAAGGGTGCTTAATCATATGAACGAGTTGGTTGAGAAGTCGAATTCCTTGCTTTCTGATATAATTCGTAAAGGTATTCTGCCAGAAGACCATTAAGATTTTATTTTAAGGGAAGTCTCTACAATGGTTGAATGGTCAGTCTTATTTGGTAGTTTGGTTGTATCTTACTTGCCTAATCTTGCCAAGTCTACTTGCTCCTTAATCTCAGCACCAGAGTATATCCCTCCTCACGAGAGTGTGAAAATCAGCTCTGTGATGTCTCCAACAGACTCAGACCAGGCAAGCAGCATGGCCAACAGAAAACATTTCTCCCGAGGCCAGATCAGGCTGCAAGACAGCTCCTGTGAATCCTGCTTTCTTCCCTATGATTTCCTCAGCCTCTCTCTGTCCCTTGCCCACCCTGAACAAAGACTGCTGAGATACCCAGTTACTAAACTGCCCCTGCTTCACGATACCACCCAGTCCAGTGTTGGTCATCTCTTCCCTTGTCCCTTCTAAAATCATTCAGCCAAGTCCAAACCCTACAAAAAGACCTGTATCTTGCTGGGTGTCCCACAGTCCCCCGCTGTGCTCTCTCCTCTGCTGCGTCAAGTTAATAAAATTTAACTATGATTACGGTAGCTTTCCCGTGGTCTTTCCCCTGTGACCAAACTTCAGGACCTATCCTATAATGGCATTCATTCCATGCCATATAATTTTCCAAGCACAAAGTGACAGAATGTCTTTTGCTCATTGATTTTCTGGTCAAGAACCATGTTTCTGAATTCAGCCATAAAAAGAACTGAAGCACTGATACATGCTCCAACATGGATGAACCTTGAAAGCATTATGCTCAGGGAAAGAAGCCAGACACAATAGGCTACATACTGTGTAACTGATGTATGTGAAGTGTCCAGAATAGGCAAACTCAGAGAGAGAAAATATTAGTGGTTGCCAGAGGCCAGTGGGAGGCAGAAATGGGAGTGACTGCTAATGGGGATGGATTTTCTTTTTAGGGTGATGAAAATGTTCTGGAATTATACAGTAGTAATGGTTGCATAACCTGGATATACTAAAACCACTGAACTCTACACTTTGAAACAGTGAATTTTATGGTATGTGAATTATATCTCAATTTTAAAAAGAACTGTTTCTGCCTTTGACTGGGAGTACAGTTTTCTGTCCAAGTGACAGAACCATCAAGGAAAAACAGCATGTTAAAGCAAGCTCATCAAACTATTTTGGATGGAGTTACTAATTGATCCCAGCAGCACCTAACAAGGTTTCTCAAGTAAATCATTCTATCCTGTCTTTATTCATGCTCATGCCTAGTTTGTTTCCTTCTCATTTGTTGATTCCACCTATTTCTCTAAAGCCCATCAGTTCTGCCTTTGGAAATTTTACAATAAAACTGCCCTAGCAGGGCTTCCCTGGTGGTGCAGTGGTTTAGAATCCGCCTGCCAATGCAGGGGACACGGTTTCAAGCCCTGGTCCAGGAAGATCCCACATGCTGCGGAGCAACTAAGCGGCCCGTGTGCCACAACTACTGAGCCGGCACTCTAGAGCCCTCGTGCCACAACTACTGAAGCCCGCGCACCTAGAGCCCCTGCTGTGCAACAAAAGAAGCCACCGCAGTGAGAAGCCCCGCGCCGCAACGAAGAGTAGCCCCCGCTCGCCGCAACTAGAGAAAGCCCACGCACAGCAACGAAGACCCAACGCAGCCAAATAAATAAAGTTAAAAAAAAAAACAAACTACCACAGCAGATAAAACTCTTCAAATGTTGTTCTATAATTAAAACCAATGCACAGATATCGCCTTTCTGGCCCTCTTGTCTCCAACCTTACCCAAAGTACACATCCCAAAATGGTGTTGGGCACAGAAGAGTTAAACAGGGATGCCCCAGAGCCGCTGGTATTGGAGCAGGTCTAAGGATGCCAGACAGGACATATTCAGGTTCTATGCAATGCAAGATCTACTTTCAACTGGAATTACAAATAGGAAGTGGCACTTCCCTCAGAAATAGCTTAAAACACCCCATCTACTGCCATGCCACACAAACAACATTCATCTCACAGAGAAAAAAGGCATCTAATCAAGAGACCACTGAAAACAAAGAGGTGCAGAATGGCAGCACCATAAACTGATGACATGGAAAACCAGCACTAGGCAAAGCATATTCACAGGAAGGACACAGCCTTGTACAAAAATCTAGTGGAAATGGTACTTGAGCCTGCTCTGGAGCAAGTATCAATACATTAGTAAAACACAAGGACTTTTCTACTTTTCTGTGGTTTGTAATTAAGGTTCTCAAGGGGCAGGCATCCCCATACGAAAGTCGGCGATGTAGGACACAAACAGAGTTCAACCCAGATCACGGCAGAGAATGGTCCCTGGCTACGCGGTAAGAGCTATCACCAGCTTCCCAGAGAGGAAGAAACTGAAAACCCATTAAAACATTTACAGTTCATACTACAGAATATTCAGAGTAAACTATGTAGAGCAGTGATTCTTACTTCACAAGTGTGGCTTCTGTTATTCTTCATAAATCTTTCAGCCTTTTGGTGTCATTACATAGAGATAGATACCTGTACACATGGGTGTGCTGGTGATTTCAGGGCCCCTAGAAATTCCACAATCCACCCCTCATGCCCCAAAGTAGTCTCTACTTAATTTATCCTCTTTCTTTAAGGTTTGAGTCCCCAGTGAAATGCTTGAATTTAGCCCTACAAGGAAAGCCCAGGCGACCAGTTACCTACTTCACAGTTAAGTCCAAGATTGGCTGATTCACAATTTCAGCATGTTGTTTAATACAAAGCCATCCGGTTCACAATATCTTCAGGAAACATGGGTCCCTCTCTTCTTCCCTCCTTTAGCAGTATAAAAGAATAAAAATATGGGCTTTCTCTGACCCTGTACTCATTCACCCAACACACACTGAGTACCAGGTACTACACCAGGTGTCGGGAACACAAAAGAGAAAAAGCACTTACTCCGTAATGGTGAAACACGCATGTGCCCAACAGGGAAATGCCCCAGGTGTCCCTAACTCGGGGTGACAGTGAGTCAGAGAAGGCTTCACCGCAGAGGTAACACTGGAACTGACTTGAGCCACGCTTTCCTCAGGCAAACGCATCTGAGAGAGCAGGGGCAGGGAGTGCATTCCAGGCCAGCCAAGGGGACAGTGTGTGCAAAGTCACTGAGATGTGAGAATGCCTTGGGTTTCAGAAGCAAAGGAGCAAGTCCTCAGTGCAGCTTGGGCACAGCCTGGGCAGGTGGGAGAGGAGATGAAACAGCCCGATTACGATCTGTGATCACCTGGCTGAAGAATATGGCAGAATATTGGCCTTGGAATCATTTTTAATGACATCAGTGGAATGATACAGAAAACTCCTTTAGAGAATGAATTGCTTGCCTGGAAAAACATCCTACAGTAGGACAAATATTGCTCATTGTAAAGCACTTTGAAAAAGGGAAATCTCTATCTAAACGACAGCTAATAATGTCACTTGTACAGGTCTGCTAAATGTTACACACCTTGAACCTACAATAAAGTTTCACCATAAACTTGAGATGTTCTACTTTAACTCTACTTTAGCTGAGTTTTGGGGGTTTTTTTGGGAAAGTAATATCCAAATCATGATTTAGAAAGAGAAATGGAACCATCTGCCCAGTAGTTAGGAATTAGATAAGCATTTATATAAAACATAATTTTGGGGACCTCCCTTGTGACACAGTGGTTAAGAATCCACCTGCCAATGCAGGGGACACGGGTTCGATCCCTGGTCAGGGAAGATCTCACATGCTGCAGAGCAACTAAGCCTGTGCACCACAACTACTGAGCCTGCGCTCTAGAGCCCACAAGCCACAACTACTGAGCCCGCGCACCACAACTACTGAAGCCCACGCACCTAGAGCCCGTGCTTTGCAACAAGAGAAGCCACCGCAATGAGAAGCCTGTGCACCGCAACAAAGAGTAGCCCCCCGCTCGCCACAACTAGAGAAAGCCCGCGCACAGCAACGAAGACCCAACGCAGCCAAAATTAAATAAATAAATTTATTTTTTTAATGTAATTTTTTTAAAAAGTAACATTTTTTACATTTGAGTATTGTGATATCAAGATAAAACAAACTTAGTGGTTTAAATACCAAAAGATGAATCATCCATTTCATACAAAATACAAGCAACTTATCTGAAAAATAAAGGCTAAAAAACTTTATCCTTGGAATATGGTAAGACCATTAGAATTCACTGTAGCCTCCTCACTCTCTTTTTTGGCTACATCTGGAAGGTAATTAAAATGATCCATTTGGGAGTTGAATGAAGAAGTAGAACAGGAAACCAGGTGCTCATTCTATTATATTTTCCAACACTCCAAGGCCAAAGCCCACTTTACCTTTTCCATTTCCCAGAAGCCAGGTAGCAGCACAGCATTTGTCAGCAACCATGAAGACAGAGCAGTAAGTCACTACTAAGCTCCTATAACACATCCAGCTCAGTCAATATAGCCAGTGAGCTGTTGGTTATGAATAAAGTAGCTCTGATGGAGCCCTTTTCTGCATTTTCTGCAAACACTATGCATTGTCAGCAGGAAAACCTCCTTGCCTTCATAATTCTGGAGGCAATTAGCAGCAACCAAGAATGCAGCCTGTTGCTATGGTAATGGCATACCACCATCACTTATCACCCATGGACAAATATATATGATTCTGATTTAACTGCTTAGATAAAGCAGAAAATAACCCAGGTTATCACAGTGACTGTACTTTTCTCGTCCAGATAAACACAGACTGTTCCCCTTCCTATGCAAAATCAAGGGCAAGACTGAGTGCAAAGTAAACTTGAATCAACCGGCACAAGAGAATTATTTAAGTCAGTGTCAGCAAAATGGTAGTTTACATTCTATCCAAATAGGTACATATATTAAGGACAAGACTAAAAAGCATATTTTACTGAAGCTCCCCTCTGGTGAATCTTCACCATTGTACCTCAGGGAACCAAAAAGAAAGAGAGATGGCTGTTAGCAGTTTCCTTTCAGTAAATCAGAGTCCCTTCAATGGGTTGGGTAGCTCAATCTCTAACTGATGGGTATGATGTGCAGTCTTCATCTTCTCGTCCTCAGCCCTAGGAGGGTGAACAAGAAAGAGAAAGAAAGCATGGTGGCCTTAAAAAATTCATGCCAGTTGTTTCAATTCCTCAGTCAAGAAGTCACCACAGGCTAAGTCTACACAGAACAGTTATGGTGACCCACACACTCAGTGATAAAAGGAGTAATTTCTAAAACCAAAGCAAGCCACTTAAATCAGGGGCTACCCCATACTCCCTGCCAGGCATGGACTTGGGAATGGAAGGAAGAAGTCTGGGAAGAAAGGTTCCCACATCCATTGTCCCCAGAAAGAAGGAAGAATAACAAGAGAGGTGGGAGTGAGTGTCTTCTATTTGAAAAGTATGTCTCTCTTCTGGTGTATCTCAGACTTGCTGTTCTCCTGCTACCACATGGTCCCTCAACATCCTCATTACACCAGTCTTGAGACACACACTGTGTATGGCTATGTACATGTGTTTTAATTAAAGGGCCTGGTTGCCATGACTATCAGTGCTGTTAACGTAACTTTCCTCATTTCAAAATGGGGATAGTAACGTCTGCCTCGCATGGGTTGCTATGCAGAATAACTTAAATCACTTTATAAACTGTAAAGGATTGCCTCATATGTTATTTCTCAGTATAATAATGCCTTCATTTCATCATTACCTTATTGGCATTAAACTTTATCAACCTCCCAAAGTATATACTACAAAGTTAAATAAAACGTTTCTGTATCCCCCTGCTATTTTTCACTATTAAAAAGAACTACATGGGATTTATTCTTGTCCATTTATATAAGTACTATAATATTTAGTGGCCAAAAAGCAGCCTCTTAATTACTATCCAAAGTTCTGTTTTACAATGTAATTCCCTCTGCTAAAGTCAAGACAGGTAGAATGTCATCCAGAGCATACCAGAAAAGTAGAGGAGAGCTGTTTTTCTTAAATATAACTCCCCACGTTTCTTTGGAGTTTCAGAAGTACAGGTTATATAAAAGATATTTTTACCTCAGCTCTCAAAAATCTACTAGGTGTATGCTCAGAGACAAACTATGAAAACAATAATATTTAATTAATATGAAATGAAGCATTTTTATTTGCTGTTGAAAAGTAAGAAATAACCCCGTTGGCATTTTTCAAAGCTGAGCTCACCACCATTCATTAATACGCAATACTGACTGGTCAGCTCAGAGGAGTGGTACTTGGTCCAAAAGCAGCCATCTGGCTACAACCCTGCAGCGGCACAAACGCTTTCGCTGGAGAAATGAGGGACTGTAGAACTTTGCTCCACAGACAGGCACACACCCATTCCCCCCAAGCGGAAAAAAAAGACTTTTTCTGGATAGACTTTTTGTTTATCTGGGTAAAAAAAAAATCCTCATGGACTGTTTTCAGCTAACACAACCCAAAATGTCTTATGCACAACAAACAAAAAACAAAGCAACAACAAAGGCAATAATATTACACTAACATAATAAGTTAAAATAATTTTTAATTTATTATATGCAGATACATTTAAATTGATTTTGATATTCTTTTTCTCTTACCACAAGGCTGTTAAAACCTATTATAGACTCTTCCTCCACTTCATTAGATTTCTTTTTAACATCTTTATTGGAGTATAATTGCTTTACAATGGTGTGTTAGTTTTTTCTTTATAACAAAGTGAATCAGCTATACATATACATATATCCCTACACTTCGTTAGATTAACACCTCTACCAAATGAAAAGATGGTAACTTTAACTCTCATGCTTGGTATAGAAATATATTCAATGGCAGTGTTTCTCTAGTTAAAGGTGGGAGTGAGTCCAAAGGTACTTGGCTGTTACAGGGAACAAACATATGGGGTCTTGTTTTATTTAAATTTTTATTGGAGTATAGTTGCTTAAAAATGTTGTGTTCGTTTCTACTGTACAGCAAAGTGAATCAGTTATACATATACATATACCCACTCTTTTTTAGATTTTTCCATTTAGGTCACCACAGATCATTGAGTAGGGTTCCCTGTGCTAAACAGTAGGTTCTCATTAGTTACCTATTTTATACATAATAGTCTATATATTAAATTAAAATTTATTTTTAGTAACATGTAAGAAAAATAGATAATTTCAATTAAGCACAGATGACAGGGTTGAATCTGAATGTATGATAATAAACAATTACAAATATTAGGGTCATGTATTAGGGAATATGTATTTCAAATAGCAATGAACACTGTAGTCCATTTTAACAAAAGACTTCCTCGCCTCCCCTAGGAGTTACTTTTACTGAGTACCAGTAGTGTGGTGGAGTGTACAGCTCTTTAGAACAATGTGTACAAGTTCTTGTTCTAAGTTCTGGTGTGGGAAAAAATATCATCTGTGACGAATTACATACTCTATTTCTTAAACAAACAAATAAAAAACTCACACCCCAAAATAGTTCCACAGAATTAATCTTTAGAGGGTAAGCTCATTTGGAAAGCCATGGCACCAACTGGACTTAACACAGCCTAGATGAAATACTTCATCCTACACAATGGAGAGACTACAGAACTACATGATTAGAATTAGATTTATAAAATGCCACTTAAAAATTGGAATTGAGAATCTCTGGCCTAGTGTTATCATCCACCCTAGGTTCAATCAGCTTCGTAGGGTTAATTTGCTCCAGCCATGACTATAACCCTCGGAACAGCCTCTTGCTAAACCATTTCATCTCTTCTTTTCAAGGCCAAATTTATACAAAAAACAGCTGAAGTGCTGAAGAGAATGGCAAATGGGCTATCTGGTATCCAAGGACAGTGATAATCCTCAAGTCCATGGCTCAAAAAATGTTAAGCAAGGTTTGCCAAAACCTCTATATTTAGACACTCACTTAAGAACCTAAGAAATCTGGGTTCTGCGTTACACACTCCAACCAACTGACAATCACTCCATTCATCTGAAGTGACCTTGGGGCAAGTTACTCAACCTTTTTTAGAGCCTGTTTCCTCATCTGAAAAATGAGGTTAATAGAACTACCACACTGGATTGTTGTAAAGATGAAACGAGATAGCCTATGTAAAGAGCTTAGTACTATATTTAGTACATGATAGGTAGTCAGTAAATATTTCTGCTACTGTTCCGTCTTCACTTCTGCAGCCTCAGAATTGACCAGGTATTTATTACTCGTCTTTTGCTTAAACTCTCACGACTTAGTTCTTCAAAGTCCCACTGTGTTTCATTTTACCCCTAAAATCAATCTTAAACATGAAAATCATTTCCAAAGGTTCCATTTCAATTACATCACAGACTCGCCCTTCCTGCTCAAAACTTTTCAGCCTACAGAATGAAGAATAAGCTCAATTTTCAGTCTGGTCTCACCTCAAAACACAAGCACCTTTTCTTACCCCTGAGCATTCATTCTAGTCAAACAGATCTCCTAATCAATTCCATGGACAGTTGATCCAAGTCCATGTGTGGGCACATCAGGACAGTCCACCCTCTAAACCAGTGCTACTCAAAGTGTGGTCCAGCAATTTGACTAAGTAATTTTAGTCTGTTGGATCTAACATTTTTTAAATGGAGGTTATATTTTGTATGTCTTTTAAAATTTCTTTCTTTTCTAGTTATTTATGCTTGTCATATTTTACAAAATTCTTAGTCTACCTGAATTGAAAAGAAATAAGCTGGTGCTTTACCACACACAGTTTGAGAAGCACTGCTTTAATGTACTGTCCTGCTCAATTAAATGCTATCTTCCTAGGACCCTAAAGCAAAGCTAGTCTCCTTTACCCAATATGGTGGGTTCCAGGTAACCTGACCACTGAAGGCAACAGTAAGCTCTAAAGAACCCACTCTACCTCAGGAGCAAACATAGTCGTCTACTATATACCTGTGTTAGTTGTTTTGCCCACTGGAACCTTGCTACAAGACAACTTACTATGGCATGGAATTTACTATAGGGTTAATCCATTTTGGCCCCTTCTAGCTATTCTCTAAGTTTTTTTCACTCCTTCAATGAGATGTTTCAGTTAGAAAAATATTTAAATAAGTCCTCCCACTGCATGAACCCTGAGGACAACATTATGAGGAAGGTCTAGTTGGTTTGTTCTTTTATCAGTAGTGTAGCTTCATCAACATCATCCTCTTACCTGTAAGAGGACTTTTACCAGTGCATTTTACATGAATATAAACCCCAACCCCCATACGCAGAGCCAGGTACAGAAAGCTTCTATTGGAGATTTTTGATGATCAGGTGCACAAAAATGGCCACCTATTTAAGCGGATGTCTGGCTAAGTGCCTTCTATCTTGAGTCAGAAATTTAATTTAACAAACATATTTTTTTAACATCTTTATTGGAGTATAATTGCTTTACAATGGTGTGTTAGCTTCTGCTGTATAAAAAAGTAAATCAGCTATACATATAAATATATCCCCATATCTCCTCCCTCTTGCATCTCTCTCCAACCCTCCCTATCCCACCCCTCCAGCTGGACACAAAGCACTGAGCTGATCTCCCTGTGCTATGCAGCTGCTTCTCACCAGCTATGTATTTTACATTTGGTAGTGTATATATGTCCATGCCACTCTCTCCCTTCATCCCAGCTTACCCTTCCCCCTCCTTATGTCCATTCCTGTCCTGCTCCTAGGTTCTTCAGAACCTTTTTTATTTATTTATTTATTTATTTTTAGATGCCATATATATGTGTTAGCATACGATATTTGTTTTTCTCTTTCTGACTCACTTCACTCTGTATGACAGTCTCTGGGTCCATCCACCTCACTACAAATAACTCAATTTCATTTCTTTTTATGGGTGAGTAATATTCCATTGTAAATATGTGCCACATCTTCTTTAACCATTCATCTGTTGATGGACACTTAGGTTGCTTCCATGTCCTGGCTATTGTAAATAGAGCTGCAATGAACATTGTGGTACATGACTCTTTTTGAATTATGGTTTTCTCAGGGTACATGCCCAGTAATGGGATTGCCAGGTCATATGGTGGTTCTATTTTTAGTTTTTTGAGGAACATCCATACTGTTCTCCATAGTGGCTGTATCAATTTATCTTCCCATCTACGGTGTGAGAGGGTTCCCTTTTCTCCACACCCTCTCCAGCATTTATTGTTTGTAGATTTTTGTTGATGGCCATTCTGACTGGTGCGAGGTGATACCTCATTGTAGTTTTGATTTGCATTTCTCTAATGATTAGTGATGTTGAGCATCCTTTCATGTGTTTGTTGGCAATCTGCATACCTTCTTTGGAGAAATGTCTGTTTAGGTCTTCTGCCCATTTTTGGATTGGGTTTTTTGTTTTTTTGATATTACGAGCTGCTTGTAAATTTTGGAGATTAATCCTTTGTCAGTTGCTTCATATGCAAATATTGTCTCCCATTCTGAGGGTTGTCTTTTCATCCTGTTTATGGTTTCCTTTGCTATGCAAAAGCTTTTAAGTTTCACTAGGTCCCATTTGTTTATTTTTTGTTTTTATTTTATTTTATTTTTTGCGGTACGCGGGCCTCTCACTGTTGTGGCCTCTCCCGTTGCAGAGCACAGGCTCAGTGGCCATGGCACACGGGCCTAGCCGCTCCACGGCATGTGGGATCTTTCTGGACCGGGGCACAAACCCGTGTCCCCTGCATCGGCAGGCAGACTCTCAACCACCGCACCACCAGGGAAGCCCCCATTTGTTTATTTTTGTTTTTATTTCCATTCCTCTAGGAGGTGGGTCAAAAAGGATCTTGCTGTGATTTATGTCATAGAGTGTTCTGCCTATGTTTTCCTCTAAGAGTTTTATACTGTCTGGCTTTACATTTAGGTCTTTAATCCATTTTGAGTTTATTTCTGTGTATAGTGTTAGGGAGTGTTCTAATTTCATTCTTTTTCATGTAGCTGTCCACTTTTCCCAGCACCACTTATTGAAGAGGTTGTCTTTTCTCCATTGTATATTCTTGCCTCCTTTATCAAAGATAAGGTGACCATACGTGCGTGGGTTTATCTCTGGGCTTTCTATCCTGTTCCATTGATCTATATTTCTGTTTTTGTGCCAGTACCATACTGTCTTGATTACTGTAGCTTGTAGTATAGTCTGAAGTCCGGGAGCCTGATTCCTCCAGCTCCGTTTTTCTTTCTCAAGATTGCTTTGGCTATTCGGGGTCTTTTGTGTTTCCATACAAATTGTGCAAATTTTTGTTCTAGTTCTGTGAAAAATGCCATTGGTAGTTTGATAAGGATTGCATTGAATCTATAGATTGCTTGAGGTAGTATAGTCGTTTTCACAATGTTGATTCTTCCAATCCAAGAACATGGTATATCTCTCCATCTGTTTGTATCATCTTTAATTTCTTTCATCACTGTCTTATAGTTTTCTGCATACAGGTCTTTTGTCTCCTTAGGTAGGTTTATTCCTAGGTATTTTATTCTTTTTGTTACAAGGGAAAACGGGAGTGTTTCCTTAATTTCTCTTTCAGATTTTTCATCATTAGTGTAAAAGAATGCAAGAGATTTTTGTGCATTAATTTTGTATCCTGCAACTTTACCAAATTCATTGATTAGCTCTAGTAGTTTTCTGGTGGCATCTTTAGGATTCTCTATGTATAGTATCATGTTATCTGCAAACAGTGTATTCCTTTTATTTCTTTTTCTTCTCTGATTGCCGTGGCTAGGACTTCCAAAACTATGCTGAATAATAGTGGTGAGAGTGCGCAACCTTGTCTTGTTCCTGATATTAGTGGAAATGGTTTCAGTTTTTCACCATTGAAAACGATGTTGGCTGTGGGTTTGTCATATATGGCTTTTATTATGTTGAGGTAACTTTCCTCTATGCCTACTTTCTGGAGGGTTTTTATCATAAATGGGTGTTGAACATTGTCAAAAGCTTTTTCTGCATCTATTGAGATGATCATATGGTTTTTATCCTTCAGTCTCTTAATATGGTTTATCACATTGATTGATTTGTGTATATTGAAGAATCCTTGCATCCCTGGGATAAACCCCACTTGATCATGCTGTATGATCCTTTTAATGTGCTGTTGGATTCTGTTTGCTAGTAGTTTGTTGAGGATTTTTGCATCTATGTTCATCAGTGATATTGGCCTGTAGTTTTCTTTTTTGTGGATCTTTGTCTGGTTTTGGTATCAGGGTGGTGGTGGCCTCGTAGAATGAGTTTGGGAGTGTTCCTCCCTCTGCTATATTTTGGAAGAGTTTGAGAAGGATAGGTGTTAGTTCTCCTCTAAATGTTTGATAGAATTCGCCTGTGAAGGCATCTGGTCCTGGGCTTTTGTTTGTTGAAAGATTTTTAATGACAGTTTCAATTTCAGTGCTTGTGATTGGTCTGTTTATATTTTCTATTTCTCCCTGGTTCAGTCTCGGAAGGTTGTGCTTTTCTAAGAATTTGTCCATTTCTTCCAGGTTGCTCATTTTATTGGCATAGAGTTGCTTGTAGTAATCTCTCATGATCCTTTGTATTTCTGCATTGTCAGTTGTTACTTCTCCTTTTTCATTTCTAATTCTATTGATTTGAGTCTTCTCCCTTTTTTTCTTGATGAGTCTGGCTAATGGTTTATCAATTTTGTTTATCTTCTCAAAGAACCAACTTTTAGTGTTATTGATCTTTGCTATCATTTCCTTCATTTCTTTTTCATTTATTTCTGATCTGATCTCTGTGATTTC
Source organism: Delphinapterus leucas (assembly GCF_059928025.1). Taxonomy (NCBI): domain Eukaryota; kingdom Metazoa; phylum Chordata; class Mammalia; order Artiodactyla; family Monodontidae; genus Delphinapterus; species Delphinapterus leucas. Next base: position 38,042,539 of record NC_143142.1, on the reverse strand, counting down.
TTTCCTTCTGCTAACTTTGGGATTTTTTTGTTCTTCTTTCTCTAACTGCTTTAGGTGTAAGGTTAGGTTTTTTATTTGAGATGTTTCTTGTTTCTTGAGGTAGTACTGTATTGCTATAAACTTCCCTCTTAGAACTGCTTATGCTGCATCTCATAGGTTTTGGGTCATGTTTTCATTGTCATCTGTTTCTAGGTATTTTCTGATTTCCTCTTTGATTATTTCAGTGATCTCTTGGTTATTTAATAGTGTACTGTTTAGCCTCCATGTGTTTGTATTTTTCACAGATTTTTTTCCCTGTAATTGATATCTAGTTTCATAGTGTTAACAACAATATTTAAACACCCAGTATGTCCAAAGAATTATACGAGGAGCTGAGGGTATACCAAGATTAACAATTCACAGTGTGCAGACTCAAAGAGCTTACAACCTAGTTGGGGAATAATATAAGTACACAAATAACTGTCATACAAAGTGACATCTAGTCAGTGTTGTGAGAGATTTATAAACCTCTGTTTATATAGAAGTTCAAAGAAGATCATCTCACATCTAGCTCGGAGGGTCTGGATAGGTTTTATGGAATAGGGTGCATTTGAAAGAAACCTAAGAGGATGAGTAAGGCATCAACAGCTAATAGGATGAGGTGGAGAATGAAGAAATGAGCATGAGATTAGTTTTACACACACACACACACACACACACACACTCGTTAGGTTATTGCCCATAAACATCCTCCTCAAAGTCTGTGGGAACTGTATCAAAAACTATTATATCATTTGTAAAAGCTGTAAACCGTTAAGGAAATCCATTCTCTCATTACTGGATTATATTGTATTTTACGATTGTTAACTCAAAAAGTGAATATAATAAATCAAATTTCCAATGTTAGGAAAAGGAGAGTCGCTCAAAGAAATGTTCAGTTTACATTTATAATATTAACAAGGTTCTTTAGTTATAAAATATTAACATCAGCATCTTTAAGTGCAGAAGCCCAGAGCAACATTCTAGCATGAAAGGTGACAAGCCAGAAGACAACTTGTATCACTTAGGAATTCTCAGACACTTGAGGAGGGGGATGGACTGAGGAACAGACCTAGTTGGGTATGAAAGGAAGGAGACTCTTCCTGCAAGCTGGAGAGCATGTGACATTCAGATCACAATAAAATAAACACAGGTGATATCTACCTGACACTTCATCTCAGCAGACTCCCAGGTTCCCCTTATATGTTAGCTCCTGGCTGGCTGTAAATCATGAGTGTCCAGTCTACCAAGACCAGGAAACTGAATTTCTTACGGATCAAAAATATATATTCCAACAGTTGTTTCTTTACTCTCTACTTCCCTGGAGCCTAGAAATGATATTTTTTCCCATTAAAGTCTTCTTAATGGAAAATATCCTGTTTGCTACATTTCATAAATATTCCTTACTTTCCTTGTTTTAACCTATCAAGTATCTGTCAATGCAGTTGGAAGAACATGGGCTTTTGAGAATCAGATAGATGCAGGTTTTCCCAGATGCAGGTTTTCTAGATGGAAAGATGCCTTCGAGTATAATTGTTATAATGATGAATAACATTTACTGAGTGCTTGCTGGGCACTTCACATGAATTCTCTCATTTAATCTTCACAACATCTTTGGACATAAAAACACTTATTAACCCATTTTACATAAGAGGAAACTGAGGCAGAGAAAAACACACTAAATTGCTATCATTTATATGAATGCTAACATTTATATGAATTTTATATGACCTTTTCTCCTTTTCTCTCAGCGCTAAGGGCAATGATAACCATGTTGACTTGGAGAAAAATAAAAAAGGCAGGTTCCTAAGATGCCATTTTGGTGCCCAAAGCAACCACACAAAACAAGGTCTGAGATCTACAAATTCAGTGCAGTCCCTATCAAAATTCCAACTAACTTTTTAGCAGAAATTGACATGCTTATCCTAAAATTCACACAGAAATTCAAGGGACCAAAAATTGCCAAAACAATCTTCCAGAAGAACAAAGTTGAAGGACTCACGCTTCCAACTTCAGAACTACAGTAATCCAAAAACTACAGTAATCAAGACTGTGTGCTACTGGCGTAAATATAGACATACAGATCAATGGAGTACAACTGAGGGTTAAGGAAAAAACCTTATCTTTATGGTCAATTGATTTTTGATAAGGGTGCCTAGTTAATTCAATCAGGAGAGAAGAATCTTTTCAACAAATGGTGCTAAAACAACTAGATATCCACATACAAAGAACGAAGTTGGACCCCAACCTTATACTATACACAAAAATTAACTCAAAATGGATCACAGACCTAAATGTAAGAGCTGAAACTATAAAACTCTTAGAGGAAAACACTGGTGTAAATCTCTGACACTTGGTTTAGGCAGTGGTTTCTTAGTCATGACACCAAAAGCACAAGTGACAAAATAAAAAACAGATAAGCTAGACATTATCAAAATTAGAAATTTTTATGCTTCAAAGGACACCACCAAGAAAATGAATGCTACAGCATGGGTGAAGCTTGAAAACATAAAATGAAAATATGAAGTGTCTAGAATAGGCCAATCTGTAGTGATAGGAAGTAGATTAGTGACGGCCTAGGGCTGGGAGATTTGGGAGGAAATGTGGGTAATGAATAATGAGTGTTTCTTTTTTGGGGGTGATAAGTTTTCTAAAATTGATTGTGGTGACGGTTGCACAACTCTGTGGATATACTAAAAACCATTGGATTATACATTGTGAACGAGTGAATGTTATGACATGTGAATTATATCTCAATAAAGCTGTTTAAAAATAACAGGTCCTGGGGCTTCCCTGGTGGTGCAGTGGTTGAGAGTCCGCCTGCTGATGCAGGGGACACAGGTTTGTGCCCCAGTCCGGGAAGATCCCACATGCCGTGGAGCGGCTGGGCCCGTGAGCCATGGCCGCTGAGCCTGCGCGTCCGGAGCCTGTGCTCCGCACCGGGAGAGGCCACAACAGTGAGAGGCCCACGTACCGCCAAAAAAAAAAAAAAAACAGGTCCTTGAATCAACTAGAGGGTGAAAGGCTGATGGGCACCACACACAAAGGGGAAGGAAATGGAGTGCTCCCTGCCCCTCATATTGGGTTTTCCTGGCCACTCAGGGACTGAAGAGGGTAGAGAAAGAGACGTAGCTGCCAAGGAAGGAGCTAATCTTACAATTTGGACAATCTTTAAAAAATACACTTTAAAGTGTTAGTGACAAGGTCCCAGTTGTCATGCCCTGGTTATAGCACAGAGGGAAGTGCAGTGAAAGTTGCAGACAGCATGCGTTGTTTCTCAGGAACCAACTTGACTTTGGGCTTCCTGAGACCCTACCATCTAACTCATCCATTGAGCACAGTCCTAAAGACAGTGAATTCAGGCTGCAGGTGGCTGTTCATTTCAGAACAAAACCCTCAGCCTCCCTCCCTCCAGGGACCTGAGTATCTACTTATGTAAAGGGTGAGGTATATTTCGTGGATGCTGAGAACTCCTGGAGCCTGCTCCAGAATGCCCAGTCTCTGCCTCACTTGGCCAAGTGGTAATCCATTAATGCTAATTTTAAAAAAATTTTAACTGAGTTTTTGGTTTAAAAGAAGGCTTCTCAGCATGTATTCAGTAAAGCACAGCTACAAACCAGTGATGAGATATCCCAATACAGACAGAAATCTGAGGCTGCCCAAACTAAGATGGATACCGTACCCCTCCATTTGTAAAATTTAAGTAGAGTAAAAGCACTGTGAGGTTGCTTCTGCCTTTCTGCAAAAGAAGACAATATCTAGCGCTTTTTTTTTTCATAGAATTCCCGCTTTTCTTCACTTCTTCACATCAATATATCTGACTTAAAAAGTAAGTTCAGAGCTTCCCTGGTGGTGCAGTGGTTAAGAATCCATCTGCCAATGCAGGGGACAGGGGTTCGAGCCCTGATCCGGAAAGATATCACATGCCACAGAGCAACTAAGCCTGCGTGCCACGACTACTGAGCCTGCGCTCTAGAGCCCACAAGCCACAACTACTGAGTCCATATGCCACAACTACTGAAGCCCGTGCACCTAGAGCCCGTGCTCCACAACAAGAGAAGCCACCTAAATGAGAGGCCTGCGCACCGCAACAAAGAGTAGCCCCCGCTGGCTGCAACTAAAAAGAAAGCCCACGTGCAGCAACGAAGACCCAACGCAGACAAAAATAAATATATTTTAAAAGAAAGTATGTTCAGCAAAATGTCAGAAGCCATAACACAGAACAACTTAAAAGGTAATAGTAATAAATGATAGGTTCCCCATATACATAATCTTCTAAAATAAACTGAAAGGGAATTATATATGTAAAAGCCAATTTGTTTTTCCCTGAAGTTATTTATGTTTACTTAAGTTCAAGAGCACTAGAGCCTTTCTAGGAATTATCCTAAGTAAATAATTTTAAAAAGGAAAAGCTATATGCATAAATTTATGCATTATATAATTATTTTTAACAATATAAATTTTGAAACAGCTGAAATGTTCTAAAATAAGGATATGGTAATTAGTGTATGACACATGTACTCTATGGAGTATTTTGTAATTGTCAACAATAATTATGTAGCACATGGGAAAATGGTTAGGATGCTGCTTTATAATCACTGCACTAAACTGTATGTAATAATTACAACTGTGCATCAATATATAAGTGTATGAATAGAATGGAAAAAGGCAAAAATATATTACAAAAGTGGGATTTTACATGTTATTGTTTGCAGGATGAAGCGAGAAGAGCTGGGAGAAGTGCAATTTGTTAATTATGCACATAAAATTTCTATTTTGTAGGTCTAAATTTGTTGACGTGAAAAGTGTTCATGTTCAAATTTTTAAGTGAACAAGGATATATATGGTATGATAAAATCATGCATTGTTTTGTTTGCTGGCCAGTAGGGAATTTTTAAAGCAAATTTATTGTTATAGTTTATATACCATAATATATACGCATCAATAATTTCTTTTTAAGATTTTTTTTGATGTGGACCATTTTTAAAGTCTTTACTGAATTTGTTAAAATATTGCTTCTGTTTTTTGTTTTTTCTGGCCGCAAGGCATGTGTGATCTTAGCTCCCTGACCAGGGATCGAACCCGCACCCCCTGCATTGGAAGGTAAAGTCTTAACCACTGAACTGCCAGGGAACTCCCACCCATATAAATTTTAGTAAATTTATAAAGTGATGCAATGAACACCACTATCCAATTTTAGGACATCTCCATCACCCCCAAAACTTCCCTCATGCCTGTTTCTAGCCAATCCCCACTCCCAACCCCACTGATCTGCTTTCTATCTCTATAGACATAATTTATATTTTTGATACAAACAAAATATTAATAAAAATAAATCACATGTTTATGTATTCATACAGGAAAGTCAGAATGGACATGCACCAAAATTTTATGCAGTGGTCAATTTATAGATAATGTTAATTAAACATTTAAAAAATATTTTTTTTCTTAAGTTTTAAACCAGTTTACATCTATTGCCTATAGAGAGGGTATTGGTTTTGCTTTCCTTTCAAAAAAGGATATATGAGAATTTCACATAAATATGGCAGATTATGCAAATGTATTTACTTTCATTTCCTATCAAAACTTAACTAAAAGTATAGCCAAGGATTTTAAAGGCATGAAATCATAAGGACAAAAGAGAACAGAAGCAAAAGAAATAGTAACAAAAAATTTAAACTGGAAAGCGGATAGATAAGCAGATGACCTCGCAGAATTGAGAAAATTGAGTCCCATGTCAAGTTTTAGAAACAACCAGTTTACACAGTAAACCACATACCTCCCCCAAAGGCACTGAAAGGTTAGGTTCCAAGTATGAGGATAAAGGTGAGGCTAGAAACAGGAGGATTAACTGAAATTCTCTTTTAAGAATCAGATAAGGCCCCAGAGCCCTTCCCCAAGTCCAAGCAGGTAACTCTATCTCCTGCATCTGCAGAAAGCTGGACAGGCACAGTTGCAGGGGGTGGCGGCAGGGGGCAGGGGAGCAGTACCATTCTGCAAATACGGGGATTAGGTGAACATTTTATATACTAAAAGCTGAGGCCACCCACCACCAGACCTCTTCTCCAACTCAGCTTCCAAAAAGGTGGTATCCAGTCCTACACCATCAAGCGAGAAGGTCAGAAGATTTTTCTCCAGAGAATCTACCTAGTCCAAGAGGAAAGTCTTAACATACCAACAGCGAGCATTTCTTAGTGAAATGGCCCACAGGTGGCAGGCCTCACCATGGGATCAGAGCTTCTTATCAGCTTTATGGGGCATTGCTCTTAAGTAAGACCAGACAACCAGGATCACCAGACAACTGAGGAATATCTCAGACATAGAAGATAGCGACCAAAACAAACAAATGAAAAGCAATCTAGAGAAAACAGAGACTCTATAGGGAGAAAAAGGTATTTAAGCATTTGTTTCATTAATATATTCAGAGACAGAAGAGACCACATGTCTAAAACAATAAAAGGTAGATATAAAAACATACTTTACACAATGAGTTGAAAACTTATGTCCATAAAAAAACCTGCACACAGATGTTTATGGCAGCTGTATTCATAATTGTCAAAACTAGAAGCAACCAAGATGTTCTTCAAAAGGTGACTAGGTAAACTGTGGTACATCCTTATAGTGGAGTATTATTCAATGATAAAAGGAAACAAGCTATCGAGCTATAAAAAACATGGAGGAAATATAAACGCATATTGTTAAGCTAAAGAAGACAGTTTCAAAAGGCTTCCTACTGTATGATTCCAACTATGTTAACATTCTGGAAAAGGCAAAGCTACAGAGACAGTATAAAGATCAGTGGTTGCCAGGGGCTTATGGGGAGGAAGGATGAATAGGTGGAGCACAGATTTTTAGGGCAGTGAAGCTCTTCTGCACAACACAGTAATGGTAGATACATGACATTAAACATTTGTTAAAACCCACAGATGTGTACAAAGAGTGAATCCTAATATAAACTATGAACTTCAGTTCATAATAGAGTATCAATATTCATTCATCAATAACATTCATTCATCAAAGAAATATACTACACTAAGGACTTCCCTGGTTGCGCAGTGGTTAAGAATCCACCTGCCAATGCAGAGGACACGGGTTCCGTCCCTGGTCAGGGAAGATCCCACATGCCGTGTAGCAACAGGGCCCATGTGCCACAACTGCTGAGCCTGCAAGCCATAACTACTGAGCCTGCGTGCCACAACTACTGAAGCCCGTGCGCCTAGAGCCCGTGCTCCGCAACAAGAGAAGCCACCACAATGCCCATGCACCACAATGAAGAGTAGCCCCTGTTCGATGCAACTAGAGAAAGCCCGAGCACAGCAACAAAGACCCAACACAACCAAAAATAAATAAATAAATAGATAGATAAATAAATAATTACAAAAAAACCCAAATATACTACACTAATGCAAGATGTTAATAATAGGGAAAACTATGGGGAGGGGGTAGCGGGGGGATATCTGGGAGCCCTTTATACTTTCTGCTCCATTTTTCTGTAAACCTAAAACTTCTCTAGAAAACAAAGTTTATAAACTAAAACAAGACAAAACAACCAATAAGGTACTCATTTTAAAACACTTGCTAAGTTAGCAGTGAAATTGGTACTCTAACACTTCAGGGGGAACTATTAATTGCAAGAATCCTTTAGAAAATCATTATTCTATTGTGTCTCTAAAAGTATAACCTTCAACTGATCAATTTTACTTTTAGAAATCTACCATAAGAAAAAAAGTACAAAGTATGGTGGGGAAAGATCCACAGTACCAAGTAAAAAAGTGGATCTCATCTAAATTACCCAGTGGGAAAATGGTTAAATAAATTATGGTACATTGTTAGATGGTATTAGGCAACGATAAAAATTATAATTATTTAGTAACGTCACAGAAAATTTTTCATGAGAGGAATACTAATTTTAAAAGCAAGATACAAAATTATATACGCAATTATAATTATAAAAAAATTTCTGCAAAATGCTGTGTGAAGTTGGTAGGATTAGAGAATTCCCTTTTTCTCTATCTCCCAAACTCTCTAAAATGTTATATTTGATTTAAACAAAGAAGGGGTTTGAAGTGATGAGACAAATTGCATTGTTAGTATTACTTTAATGTAATACTGGATTTAGTGATGTCTTTTTTTAAATAAATTTATTTATTTTTATTTTTATTTATTTTTGGCTGCGTTGGGTCTTCATGGCTGCGCGCGGGCTTTCTCTAGTTGCAGCAAGCAGGAGCCACTCTTCGTTGTGGTGTGCGGGGTTCTCATTGCAGTGGCCTCTCTTGTTGCGGAGCACGGGCTCTGGGTGCGCAGGCTTCAGTAGTTGTGGCACACGGGCTCTAGAGCACAGGTTCAGCAGCCATGGCGCACAGGCCTAGTTGCTCCGCGGCATGTGGAATCTTCCCAGACCAGAGCTCGAACCCGTGTCACCTGCATTGACAGGCGGATTCTTTAACCACTGAGCCATCAGGGAAGCCCCTAGTGTGTCTTAATGATACTTTTTTACCCTAGACTTAGACCTTAAATGCTTACTTTTACAATAAATATTTGTCAGAGAAACATGAAGTTAGCTGTAGATAATTTACTTTATAGGACATGTGTTCAGTTGTATAGGAACTATTACTATTCTAATATGACTGTTAGGATATTCTAATGTTCATTAATTTCAAATTTCCAAAAGTCTTGAATTGACTTTTTAAAAAATAAAACATTATTATTGGCATTAAGACAATCTGAGTTTACAACATATAAACATGTTGAAACATGATCAGTTTCTGGCCTGAGTGTGACATACATATCTTTTTTTATGACTTCTGATTGCCACTTTATTCATTCAAATCTAGGCTCTGAAGATCATAATTTTCCTCTATTTTATAATACAATGTGACTGGTGTTCTCTCTTGCCTATTTTTATAGTTGGTGTTACAAATTGCTCAAGGATTAGTACTCTGACTTAAACATTCTAAGAACACTTGATACTAGAACATTTTACACTCAGAACATTTTACACTGTGTTCTCAGTGCTGCCAAGTACCAAGAATTCAGGTACTAACTGAAACTGTGCTAAGTGCTAAATGTAAAATTTTCAGTGGTTACTGCTAAACTTCATGTTTTGAGGAGAACACTGTTGTAGCCTCTGCGTCCTACAATCTACAAGCCTAAAAGGCTTCAGTACTAAATAAAAGTCATCTGTCATAGCTATTTAATCAGTTTCAAGAAGTCTCATGAGTTTTTGTTGTTTTATCAACAGGCCCTAGAAAAGAAGAATGTTTTTTGCACTTCATCATCCAGCCAATTTCCCATCCTCAGTTCATTTCAGAGGACAATCTACTGATTGATTAGTCATGATTTCTGTCGGGAACACTTGAATCCTAAATAGGTTCTATCCTTTCTTGTTTTCACTCATCTTCCTTACTTCCACTGTCTCACACATTTATTGAGCAAACTCAGTGTACTGGACACAGAGATACAGAGATGAAACAAGTAGTCCTTGCTCTCGAGAAGCTCAGAATGGAATTGGGCAGAGAGACGAGTCACGGAGCATTATGGCACAGCGGTTCATGCAATATGACAGGCAATAGGGAGTCACAGTGTGGAATGGCATGAGGGGGATTATAGGGGGCTGAATTCTGCTGTGTTCAGTTTGCAATGATCTTAGGACATCAAGGCATGTGGATATCCTAGTAGGCACTCAACTGAGGAGTCTGGAAAAAAAAGTCCCGGCTAGGGGTAGAGATTTGTGAGTCAGTAGCATAGAGGTAATGAGATTGCCTAGGAGAGAAGAGGGGCCCAAGGATGGAATTCTGTTTAAGAGGAGGGAAAATGAGTAGCAGCATGCAAAGTTCTTGAGGGAAAAGAAAGAGGAAAACCAGAAGACAGCAATACCAACAAAGAAAGTGAAGCCAGTTTTAAGAATGAGGTAACAGTCAACTGTATCATAAGCTCAAATGAGTCCAATAAGACAGGGATGGGAGGGGTACTGTGTGGCAACTTGGCCAGGGTGCCTTCACGAGCCTCAATGGGAGGTAAATCATATGACACTATGTGAGGAGACTGTGACAAGTGGGGAGTGTGTGTTCAAAAAGCTTGGCTGTGAAGGGAAAGAGAGATGTGCGGGGACAGCTGGTGAGGAGTGTAGGGTTCAAATGATCATCAAACAGCTTCCTTTCTACCTTTCTTCTCTTCTTTACTTTCCTCTCCCTCCATCCTTCCCTTTGTCTTTATCTCATCTTTCTTTCTCTCTCTCTCTTCTTTTTAAGTTTATTTATTTTATTTTTGGCTACATTGGGTCTTTGTTGCTGCACGTGGGCTTTCTCTAGTTGCGGTGAGCGGGGTCTACTCTTCGTTGTGGTACACGTGTTTCTCATTGCAGTGGCTTCTCGTTGCAGAGCATGGACTCTAGGCATGCGGGCTTCAGTAGTTGTGGCACGCAGGCTCAGTAGTTGTGGTGCACGGACTTAGTTGCTCCACAGCATGTGGGATTTTTCCGGACCAGGGCTCGAACCTATGTCCCCTGCATTGGCAGGCAGATTCTTAACCACTGTGCCACCAGGAAAGCCCCTATCTCTCTTACTTCTCTCTTTATTTTTTCCTTGTTCCATATTTTGAAATAGAAGAATAGAGGTGGAATAGGTCTAAGCTACAGGAAGGAAAACAGTTTAGAGGCAAATGCTGACAATAAAGCAGGAAGAAGATACAAATGGATTCCTCGTCTGAGGAATCAGAAGAGGTTGGGAGCCAGTATTTACTGCATGAAGTCGTCGTCTTTTTTTTCCTCTGTGATTTAGAAGCAAGTTCATTTTCAGATAGCTAAAAAGGGAACAGGAGTGGTAAAGTGCAAGAAGAAAGTGAAGGAGATAAGAAAGTTTAGGCGGGGCAGTCGTGAGATGTACTTGGAGAGAAGCCAACATGGGGTCACATAGGAATTCAGAACAGAGTTCCTAGCAGAGGTAAGAGATCATGAATGTAGTTGTATCACCAATTGCCCTAGTTGTGTGAATTTCTCCAGCAAAAGTCAAAAAGATATGGATGCAAGAGCAGAGAAAAGTAGATGGTTGGAGAGTCAGGTATTGATGAAGGCCAGAGAATGTGTCTTGAAAGCACTGAAGACTCCAGGGTTTGTTTCCCATGGAAGAGGTGGGGTTGCAGAAGAAGGTAAGGTTAGAAAGACAGGTCAACAGGAGGACTGACCTAGCAGGAATCAGTGCATAAGAGAGGACAGATGTCTACAGGCATTCAACCCAAAATGAGTTCAATATAAAACAGGATGGAGGTGAGGGAGGGACCTCAAGAGGCCAACTGGACCACCTAAAGCCATTCCAAAGGGAAGAGACTCTCTCTTGTCTTTCAAGACCACCAGAAGTGGATATTCCTCCACATCAGAGGTCAGGGAACGTTTTCTGTAAAGGACCAGATAGTAAACAGTGCAGCCTTTGATGTCACAATTATTTAACTCTGCCATTGTAGCTCAAAAGCAGCCCTGGACAATATGCATGCGAATGAGCATTGCTATACTCCAACGAAACTTTATTTTCAAAAACAGATGGTGGACTGGATTCAGTCCAGGACCAGTTTGTTGACCCTTGCCCTAAGCCATTTTCTTCTGGGGGATTCGTTCTTTTTTATTGATTCTAACAATGCTTTATATACAAAGAATATTAATACTCTGTCTATTACATATACTACCAATCTGTTTTTCTTCTTGTTTATATTTTTCATTTGGGCTATTTGGGGGAAATGTAAAAGTTTAAATAAATATATGTTCATGTAGTCAAATCTGTCAATCTTTTCCCTTGTTTTTGACTTTATAATCATGATTAGCATGATCTTCCCTATACCAATAGTACGTATATTTTTTCCTAGAACTTTAGAGGCAGTGTGCGTATGACAGATTAGAACGCAGACTCTGGAGCCAGAATGCCCAGGTTTATAGTGCCTGTAGCCCTACTCATTATTCTTTCTAAGCCTCCATTGCTCTAACTGTAAAATGGGGGGTAATAGCTGCTAATTTATAGGGTTGCTCCAAGGAGTGAATGAGTAAAATATGTGCAATATAATAAAAAGTGCTCGAATCAGGGCCTGACACATACTGCAAGCTAAATAAATGTTAGCTATTGTTATTTTGGTGTCTTTAATTCATCTGGAATTTCTTATTAAAAAAGTGAGTCTGAGGTCAAACACTATTTTCCCTCCATTTATTTAAATCCATCTCCCACCACATTTCTCTCAATCTAACTTCCAGAATGTAACCAATATTTGCAGGGTTTTTTTTTTTTCATTGTTGCTACAAGGGTGGTATTTTTTAAATTTACAAATAAAAATTGTACTTATTTGAATGTATATCCTTGGTATTTATATATTTTATTGTTTTATGGTGGCTAAAAGGTCAGGCTAAAGGGTTTATTATGTGCTGCCATCTAAAACAGCTAAGTTCTTTCTTCTCTTTTTTTGAATCACATGAGCTAATGGATTAAAGCAAAGGTCCAATGAGGTCCGTGAGGCCTGGCCGTGCCCACGTCTCAGCCTCTCCCCCCTCCAACCTGACGGCCCTGGGCTTCTTTCTCAGGTCCTCCCACCCCTCAAGCGCTTCTGCCAAGAACCTTCACACATTCTGAACTGCTCTTTCTCTTCTCTAGCTTTGTCTCACTCTTCGTTTTCGTCTTAACACAGACAGTACCTCCTCAGAAACATCCTTAAATTTCCAATATAAATTATGTACTCCCTGTCACTCTTTGCCCTTCTAGCATTCATTCCAATTATAAATCGTACAGTTGGGCTTCCCTGGTGGCGCAGTGGTTGAGAGTCCGCCTGCCGCTGCAGGGGACACGGGTTCGTGCCCCGGTCTGGGAAGATCCCACATGCCGCGGAGCGGCTGGGCCCGTGAGCCATGGCCGCTGAGCCTGCGCGTCTGGAGCCTGTGCTCCGCAACGGGAGAGGCCACAACAGTAAGAGGCCCGCGTACCGCAAAATAAATAAATAAATAAATCGTACAGTTATATAATCACAGACTAGTGTGTTTATCAGTGTCTTCTGGTTAAGAACTAATTGAATATTGGTTGAGTTAATGAATAGAAAATTTGAATAGTATCACAAATATTACCAGTAAAATAAAAATCTCACTAACTTGTTTTCCACAGGTGTGAAATTTAAGGTAACTCAAATTGAAATGTATTTAATCTATTTATGAAAAAATTTTAAGATCTTTGCCTCATAAAACATTTGTATACAACTAGATGCTGTTACTACATATGCTAATTATTTTCGAGCAGCTCGTTCATATGATTTATGCTCATAAAGAGAAAAACTTTGTTTTTTGAGAAAAATATATTTTTATAAATATTCTGTAAATCAAATTTTTCATGAATTCAAAACAAGCCTTTTCTCCCTTTAGTCTGATTTGAAGTTTTACTATTGTCAATACATTCATGCATTTATCCATTTAATCATTCATTCAATTACACATTTATTGATTACCTTCTTGGTATTAAACCTTTGTGACTGAAAGATGAATTGTACATGGTCTGTGCCCTCTGGGAGTTTACAGCCAAGTGAGATACACGCTAACTGGTTATTACAGCCAAGGGGCAGCACACACAGAATTAAAAACAGCAGGCTGCTTGCTGTCTTGAGAGGTCAGGAAGGCTTTTTGGAAATAATGTGCTTGAGACTTTAACTCTCCATATTTTAATTGTCTATAAAGAGGAATATCGGGACTTCCCTGGTGGCGCAATGGTTAAGAATCCACCTTCCAATGCAGGGGACATGGGTTCGATCCCTGGTCCAGGAAGATCCCACATGTCGCAGAGCAACTAAGCCCACGTGCCGCAACTACTGAGCACACACACCGCATCTACTGAAGCCCACGCACTCTAGAGCCCATGCTCCACAAAAAGAGAAGCCACCACAAGGAGAAGCCCGTGCACCGAAACAAAGAGTAGCCCCTGCTTGCCACAACTAGAGAAAGCCCGTGCGTAGCAATGAAGACCCAACGCAGCCAAAAAATAAATATTTTTAAAAAAGGAGGAATATCTGGTGAAATACCTTCAAGAAATATCAAAAGATAGTAAATCTCATTTATTTATTACTTCTTGTGAAACTCACAAATTTCACATTTGTAAAGAATGCCTTTATCCATTTTGTCAACTGTCTTCAATGAAAACAAACTGGATTTCACTCAACTGTAGTGTGGCAGAAGCTGGCTAGAGGCTCACCAAACCCACCTTCTCTCCCTAGAGACACGGCCAAACATTTCCTAGTTCTCACAATGGAATGTGCCTGCCACGGTGACCAAGGCAGTTAAGTGTTGTGTGCCTTCCCTATACTCTCTCCTCCTTCTAGAGCAATCTTGGCGGCTGGAATTCGAAGATGGCTGTTGAACAGGACAGAAGGAACCTGGATCTCCAAGCAATTGTGATGACTTCACCATGATGGACTGAAGTGTCAGCAAGTAATTAATTAAGCCACTGAAATTTTGAGGATGTTTGTTAAAGTGGTCGGCTCATTCAGATGAATCATTCCACTGTAAGTGTAGTATGTAGACAATCAGAATTTTAAACAACATGATGATGACAGGTATTCTTAGTCCCTTTTCTAATACCCATCCCCCTTCTTTGCTAAGTAGGACCCCAATTTTGTTTGGTGTGCTAATGCACACAGCTCCAGGTGAAGGATTTTGACTGATCTAAACTCATCATGAAAATCCTGTTCCCTACTTTTCTAGCCTTCCCTTCAGTGAGGGATGGCCATGCAGCCCAGTTCTAGCTGAGGTGACCTAAGGGGAGTGGATTGCACGGGTTTCTGGGAAAGGTTTTCCTCTCCTGATAAAAGGGGACCTATGTAGACGGCATCATCCTCATCCCTTCTTCCTTCTCCTTGACTCAAGCAGGGACCTACATTCTGAACTAACATAATAAAATGCATTCTGAACTAACAGAACGTGTCTTCCAATGCCATAAACTAGCCGGCTAATATGGGATATTCATGAAAAGAAGACTGCATACCCCATCTAAAGGCATTCAAAAATAATTTTTTTTTTTTTTTGTGGTACGCGGGCCTCTCACTGTTGTGGCCTCTCCCGTTGCGGAGCACAGGCTCCGGACGCGCAGGCTCAGCGGCCATGGCTCACGGGCCCAGCTGCTCCGCGGCATGTGGGATCCTCCCGGACCGGGGCACGAACCCATGTCCCCTGCATCGGCAGGCGGACCCTCAACCACTGCGCCACCAGGGAAGCCCCCAAATATAATTTTTTATTTAAACATTGGTATGACAAAACGAAGGCCTCAGTGGACCCATAGCCACTCAGTTCATGAAATTTGACATATAAAGGTCTATTAACTTAACACTAGCTCTTAATTTTTTGACATCATCTACTGAATATGGAACAACATGTTTATTGCTCACACTTTTTTTTTTCCAACATCTTTATTGGAGTATAATTGCTTTACAATGGTGTATTAGTTTCTGCTGTATAATAAAGTGAATCAGCTATACATATACATATATCCCCATATCTCCTCCCTCTTGCATTTCCCTCCCACCCTCCCTATCCCACCCCTCTAGGTGGTCACAAAGCAAGGAGCTGATCTCCCTGTGCTATGTGGCTGCTTCCCACTAGCTATCTGTTTTACATTTGGTAGTATATATATGTCTATGCCACTCTCTCACTTCGTCCCAGTTTACCCTTCCCCCTCCCTGTGTCCTCGAGTCCATTCTCTACGTCTTTATTCCTGTCCTACCCCTAGGTTCTTCAGAACCGTTTTTTTTGTTTGTTTGTTTGTTTTTAGATTCCATATTGCTCACACTTTCTTAATGTGCTTTTTTTTTTTTTGGCCTTGCGGCATGCAGGATCCTATTTCCCCAACCAGGAATCAAACCTGTGCCTCCTGCAGTGGAAGCACGAAGCCCTAACCACTGGACAGCCAGGGAATTCCCTTTAATGTGTCTCTTTAAATCAGTATAATGCACCGGCCAAAAGCTCAGGTTTTGGAGTCAGACTGCCTGGATTCAGGTCCTGGCTCTGGCATTTACTGTGTGAACTTAAATGCTACTGAAGTTTTGTCCATTTTTTTCATTATTAAAATGGAGGTAATAATAATATATGCTTCTAAGGACGGTGATAAGGACTAAATGACACAATCATTATAAAGTTCTGAGAAGAATATTTGGCACGTAATGCTTAATAAATAAAAGCTTTTATGTTTATTACCTCCAGATTTCATCCATACAGCTTCAAGTAATGAAATAATCTATTTTCTGGGAGGAGGAGTCTCTGCTTCCTCTGGGTGTAAGCGTGCTTTACGTTCAGGGCCTCCTGGTGAGCAAACTAAAGAATAATTAAGATTGTCCAACAGCCTTTGGACTTCTTGGGTTTTAAGCAGGGTTAAAATAACATCAGAGCTAAGTTGTTTTAAGTAAAGGATTAGAGTCAATGACTAAGAGTCAAGGGCGGGCTGAGAGAGGACAGTGGTGGCTGTGCCCTCTCGTCCCTGTGAACTCTTTAACCCTGGACGTGTGGACTCTGGAGCCTCACCCCAGACAAGATGACAAAGAGACAAGAGCAAGTAATAGCCACAGATGATAATCCTAACAGCAGCAGTGAGTCAGGCTCCCCTCCCACCTCTCCATTCACCTCCCCCATGCTTCTCCAAAACGGATTGGTCACCATTACAAGGACACAGCCCACCTCCACATTTTCCTGCCTTCACATCTCTGCTAGTACTACTCCCTTCCCTAAAAAACCCACCAGCCTGTCAAAACCCTATTCCTTTATCAGTCTAGCATAAATGCCTCCTTTTTCAAAATAGCATCTCTAGTTTTCCCCTCTCAGGTAGTCTCCTTGACTTTTCTGAACCTTGTTGAACATTCGAAATATTTTTTAGTATCTACTATGATCTTGGAATTATTCCATGTGCTGAGGGGACATGGTCTTGATGCTTTGGGAATACTTTAACAGTTATAACAAATTTAATTTATTTGTACCTTCTCTCTCCCCCAACAAGATGTGCACTGGCTTACAATAAGAGATATACACTGTATAATAGAATAGTAAGAGAAAGTTCAGGTCTAGAAGAGAGAAGACATAAAAAATACTAACCAATAAATACACAGTTCAGCATCAAATGTAGCTCCTGCGGAACAGAGTAAATAAAAAGGGGAACACAATGCTCTTTTACCACAACATTCTCTTATCAACAGAGAAGAAGATGCATACCAGTTCCTCAGGGCAACTAAAATTTATCCCTCACCCTAAAATATCATATACTTTCTCCCTTGGGATGTTACAGAGGTTTCAAATCATTACATTTCAATGTGAGAGCTGCTAAAAGAGAGGCATGTACAATTATGTCACAGGATACAAGCTAGTTCACTAAATTTCAAACTCAAATAAGTGCTACATTTATTAATAACTATAAAGACAATAATACTATATTAGATGGTAACTCACCAGAACACTACCGTAGACCACTTTTTCAGAATCGAACAAGCTGAAACAGTATGCAAGGATTTAAATGACTCTCAGTCACAGTAGGACAAAACACATTCCATAGAGATGAAATGTAATATTTGAGTCAAATAAAGTCTACTTATTTTTACATTTTCCTGCAGTGGTCATTACATTGCTACTAGTAAACAATTCCCTCCCACTTAAACTGAGCCTGATATGAAATTAGCTCGCCTTCTCAGATGTGTTGATGAGGCACTCAGGAGGCAGTTGTGGACCTAAAGGTACAGAGCTGGGGATGTGGCCATCCACAGTTCTAATTTCTTTCAAGAGCTTTGTTTAGTCCCACTATTTCAACTACGCACCTTTATCTGAATCGCTCTGATCATGTCAACTTTAATCTAAAATCAAGTTCATCACCTCTGTCCTCAAAATACCAATTTCTGTCTTCCCTACTTCTGTTAATGGCACCATTTTTCTCCCAGGCAATGGGGCTTGAAGACATGGAGTCGTCAGTCTTTCATTCCCTGCCCTTGACTCCAAAATTCAATCCGCAGTCACATATCTCTTTTCATTTTATTTTTATATTCTCTTTCTCTTTTATCGCCAACACTAATATTGAGGTCCGTTTTACCCTGACCCCATATTTATGCAACAGGATACACTCACTTTTCTAACACACCACACTGTCACGTTCCTGTTCAGAAACTTTCAGTGGGTCCTTGTCACTCCCTAAACGTAGGCTGCCCTTCAGAGCCTTGAATTCCCCTGTTCCATAACATGGTCCCAACCAACAGCTCTATTCCCTGTCGACTTACTTCCCCACTTTCATACTGTCCTACCCAGTGTCCCTGTACTCACTTTCAGTGTTCCTCAGTGCCAAACTATTCTGCTTACCTCCTCCCTGTCAATCCAAACTCAATTCTTCAAGGCTTAGGTACAATCCCATTCCCCACCCCCCCAGGCTTCTCCACCCTTCACTTAACTCATAGTACTGACTGTCATCTACCTGGCTCATTCAACAACTATTTGTATATAGAGCTCTGTGATATCATTAATTTTGTCTTATGGAATTTTTCACACTTCCATCAATGGTGTATAGTCTTCCCAACTAAAATGTAAGCTCCTTATACTTCTTTAATTGAAATATAATTCACCTACGACATTATTTTAGTTCCAAGTGCACAACATAGGGGTTCAATATTCCTATACATTACAAAATGATCACCATGATAAGTCTAGTTACCATCTGTCACCATACAAAGTTATTACAATATTATTGATATATTCCTCATTACAATATATACAATATATTCCCCATGCTGTACATTTAATCCATCATTCATTTATTTTGTAATTGGTAGTTTGTTCCTCTTAATCTCCCTCGCCTATTTTACTCATCTCCTCCCCTCTGGCAACCACCTATTTGTTCTCTGTATCTATGAGTCAGTTTCTGTTTTGTTATGTTTGTTCACTTCACTTTTTACAATAGATTCCACACATAAGTGAAGTCATAGAGTATTTGTCTTTCTTTGACTTATTTCACTTAGCATAATACCCTCTAGGGTACCCTCTAGGTCCATCCATATTGTCACAAATGGCAAGATTTCATTCTTTTTTATGGCTAAGTAATATTCTATTGGAATATATGTATGTGTGTGTGTGTGTGTGTGTGTGTGTATATATATCTCACATCTTCTTTATCTGTTCATTTATTGGTGGACACTTAGATTGCTTCCATATCTTGGTTATTGTAAATAATGCTGCAATGAGCATGGGGGGGTGCATATATATTTTCGAATTAGAGTTCCAGTTTTCTTCAGAAAAATATCCAGAAGCGGAATTGCTGGATCATATGGCAGTTCTATTTTTAATTCTTTGAGGAATCTCCATACCGTTTTCCATAGTGGCTGCACCAATTTACATTCCACCAACAGTGCACAAGGGTTTCCTTTTCTCCACATCCTCACCAACACTTGCTATTTGTAGTCTTTTTGATAATAGCCATTCTGACAGGTGTGAGGTGATATCTCATTGTGGTTGTGATTAGTGATATTGAGCATTTTTTAATGTCTGTTGGTCATCTGTATGTCTTCTTTCAAAATGTCTATTATACTTCTTTTTTGACCCACAGTGCTTAGCACCTAGTAGGCACTTAAATATATCATAGAATTTGAGAAGGGGAGCCTTGGAGGTCATCTATTGCCAGCGCCCACCTAGGATGGGAATCTCTTTGACATTCCTCAGAGCCAATCCTCCAGCCTTTCTTGAACACTTGAGTGACACTTCTCAGCTACATCACAAGACAGTCTGTTCCACTGCTAAAGAGCACTAGTCAACAGAAAGGTTTTCATCAGTCTCCAAAATACAGCTAAGTGAGTGAAAGTGCAATGTACTAAACAGTACATTCAGTATGCTTCCCTATGTGCATGTATATGTCCAGAAAATCTCAGGAAGGATATCCAAGAAGCTGGGGTTATCTCTGGACAGGGAATTTGGATGGCTGGGAGACAGAAGAAGACAATTTTCACTATTAGACTCTTTGGTATAATTAAAAATTAATAAATGAAATATGATTTAAGTTCTTTCTTATTAGATACTTAAATCTTCTTCTGTGAAACTTTCATCCTGATCCTATTTCTGATCTCTGGAGCTGCCCAGCATAACTCAACTATGTTGATGGATTGATTGACATTTTAATGAACTGTTGCTAAGAATCATGTACATATGCACATTCAACTGAGGTTTATTAAAGGCTTCAAAACTAGCGCATTCTCTTAAATGAGTTAAAAATTGGCTCCAGCATGCTTTTTCTAAAAACTTATTTTATTGAAGTATAGTTGATTTACAGTGTTGTGTTAATTTCTGCTGTACAGCAAAGTGTCAGTTATACATATATATATTCTTTTTCATTATGGTTTATTACATGATATTGAATACAGGTCCCTGTCCAACATGCTTTAATCTGCTTAAACAATACTTATTGTTTTACACACACAATTTCCAAATCAGTTGTCTTAATTGTCTTAAATTTTTTACATAGGCCTTTTATTTTCACCCATATTGCATATGAAATTTGTTGCCTAAGGCATTATGATGTTATCCTGTATATTATGTAAGCAGCTTTGTGATGTTCTTGACACCTGCAGTGCCCTCTTACTACCTGAAACCCTAAGACATGTTTAGCAGTTTTAAGACTATATTAACAGTTTTCAGAATTATGCATAATCCCCAAATTTCAAAACAGCCTTGAGAAGAAAGGCCATTTCTAAATATTATGAAAAATTTACAGAATGAATAAAGATATTCTCTCAGTATTATGAATAAGCATTTATCTCAGGAATCAAATAACCTATGTTCTAGTTCTGGCTCTTTAAGTAAATCTGGGCCCCCAATTTATTCTCCATCAGTATCACAGGTACAGGTATTAGAATATTTTTGAGAGCCCTTCCCTATTGAGCTTTCTGTCTGTTTACAACATCTTCACTCCAGAAGGTACTCAGGTATTACAATACACATAGCTTGGATTTATAACTACTCACCTAACAAAAGCATCCCTAGGGGTATTTCAAGGCTTCCTTAATGCTGGAATCATTACTGGCTCCAGGCATTCCCCTTGTCATTTATCAACAACAAACTTGGACAGAGATCCTTCACAAGTCTGTTTGTATTTTCAGATGTGACCAATTTCCCCATTTGAATTATAAGATACTGACACCATGAAACCTGTCATCCTGACACTCAGGTTGTGAGGTTGTAGACGTATAAGTGGAGACTTTAAGCAATGATGTCAACTAACACCAGCTACGGTGTGGACTGTAACTGGTAGTTGGCTGAAAGTCCCGTTAATAAAATTCAGCTCAATTAAATAAGCACTTCTTGAGTGTCTACCGGGCACAAGGCAACATGCCCTGAATTGGGGTAGGGGGAGAACCCTGTCCTTTTCCACCCAGTACAAAGAGAAGAAATATAAAAGGCCTCCTATGAGTGAAAGGGCTTCTTGAGATGATGCTGTGTTCATCAAGCACCTGCCTGCTCCTATCAATTCTATCACGATGACTAGATTCAAATCTTGCATCTGGAAAATTTTCCTGTAATTCATACCCTTTAGTTCTAGTTCTCATAACATCAGAACCAATTCTGCCTCATCAGAATCATGAGGCAAAGAAAAAAAAAAACACACCTGAAGTCCAGAGATGTGATCCTTTTATAATGCGTTCCCTTATCTGCACTTGGGATACCTGTAAATCTCATGTTGCCCTCCTACTGTGTCTCAGTTTCTCAATTTGTATGGAGAGTCATGATTTCCACATTCAAAGTTTCACCTTTTAGCACCCCCCCAACGGTAAGGGTAGGGGGCGCGTAGAGGAGAAGGGAGAGGGGAGAGGTCCTGTTCACTTTTTCAGACACAGCAGTACACGATAGTATTCTGGCCTCCTGGCCAAAAAATATATATATATATATAAATGCTTATCTTAAATCTCCTTTGTCATTTCTACTATTCCTAGAGGGCAGAAAGCAATAGTTTAAAAAAAAAACCAAAAAAACTTTCAAATACCTTCCCTTATCACCCTTTATAATTTGAAGAGGTCATAAGGCAATCAAGCATATGTTTCTTGCAGTTATTTCTTGTATCAACAGGTATTTACTGAGCCCCTACATCTATGCTGGGATCTGAAGAATTCAAAAGCAGTGAAGACGTTGTTCCTACCCTCTGGAGCCTCATGATTTAATAGGGAGGTGGGGTTTACCCAAATAACCAATTGAGAACAGCTAAGTGCCAAATCATCTGATACTGACAATAAAAGAAGAAATCAACCACACAATCTTAGAACTGTAGGAAACCTAGGAAGGATCCAACACAACTTCTCCCCATAAGCAGAAATATTCCATCATCCTTGTCAGAGCCATTAAGCTTCTGACTTAACGTGGAACTCACATTTCACAAAAGCAGTCCATTTCATTTTTCGAAGCCTCTTATTGCTGAAACATTTCATCCTACATTGAACCAAAACTCTCACCTATACAGTAAAACTTTTCAAAACTTTATTTTTTTTAACCAGTGCAATGTGCCTTTAAAAGAAATAGTAGGCACAAGCTCAATATATAAAGCAGTTAAAAGTGGAACTCTTCTGCTGAGAGCTGCAGGGGGCCCTCAGCATGTCCACTTGGGCCCCCATCTCCCCTCTGCGGCTGCCCCTGCAGCCCAAGGCACACCACAGAATGCCTGCAGCTCTGCAGAGCAAAATTTGCAAACCTCTGTTTTAAAGGTAATTAGAGCAAATCTAACTCGAGATGCATATGTCAGCCCTTGAAGACAGCTATCTTGTTTCTAAATCTTCTTGAAATAAACTTGCCCCTTTCAAACTGTCTGTTCCTTTTATGTCGTTTTCCCCCATAACTCCCTCATCCTGATCACTCTCCTCCTAAAAATGCAGAAACCATATCCGAACACAATTCTTTAGAGACTGTGATCAGCTAAGGATGCGGTCTCTCTCACTCTCTGGACAGTAACAGAAGTGGACGAGGGCTTAGTGGATGAAGAAGGACCTGAGCTGGACCCTGAGAAATGTAGGATTTAGATAGGTGGGGAGAAAAGAGGATAAAATTCCAAGCTGGGAAACCAGCATGAACAAAGATACAGAAATTAAAATGAGGGCCTCCTGACACACGTTGAACAGTTCTCTTCCAGACCCTTTCTGGTTCTCCATTTGAACAGCTGTATAAAAAAAAAACACCTGGGCTTCCCTGGTGGCGCAGTGGTTGAGAGTCCACCTGCGGATGCAGGGGACATGGGTTCGTGCCCCGGTCTGGGAAGATCCCACATGCCGCGGGGCGGCTGGGCCCGTGAGCCATGGCCGCTGAGCCTGCGCGTCCGGAGCCTGTGCTCCGCAACGGGAGAGGCCACAACAGTGAGAGGGCCGTGTACCGCAAAAAAAAAAAAACACCTAATGAGGGCCATGATCTAATCAGTACTAAAACTAGATCATTTCAGTATTATAATTAGTGCCACAGGGAAAGAGTACTTGAAGATATTTAATAAGCCTGTAAAAAAACAAACTGTCATCTTTCAATGAATAAGTATCTTGACGAGAAGATTCATAAAGGCTGTAACACTATTGAGGAATATCCCTGGGGATTCTCAAATCTAAAGCAAATCCAAAGAACACCTTGCCTCTAAGAAATTACCTTGTTTATCACTTATCACACCACAGGTAATATGTGCCCCAAATGGTCTCCTGACTATAAAAACAATAGCATTTTCATATATAGGAGTGCTAATCCACCAAGGCAAAATATCCCGTGAAAACAAGTATTAAAAGATCGATTGGAGGGGCAAATATTTTCATCAAAGTCTATCTTCTCACGTTACTTAATTTTCCCATTTACAGGTAAGAATGCAAGCACAGCAATGTTTCATATAACTTGGCTTATTATTCAAGAAGTAAGATCTTAAAGACAGAGTATTTCATATATATATCTTTTCCTCATAAAAATGTATTTGTTAGTGATTATATGAATATTTACCATTTTACATTACAGAAATGGAATTTTCTCAAGGACACAGCACTTACAAGCTGGGGAAATTGATTTTGTCCTAAATTTTAATGTGTGTTATGAATCTAAGAATTTTAAGGTGTTGAGAAAAAAAGAATGATCTTACTAGCATTCAGTGAAATTGATTCAGACGTTTTATTTCCATTATTTTTCTCTTTTCCTTCATCTCGAAAGAAGATAATCTGAATTGCTCTAATCTGAAAAACAACAATACGTGTAGCAAATACTTGACAATGAAGATGGAAAGCCTCTAAAAATCTGTTACCTTAGTAACGGCAAGAATGTGGAAGAATAAGAATACACTGTCAGGACATCATTTCAGATTCCGCAGATTTGAGGCCTAAATACAGTCAGCTTTCATTAGCTTTTTGTTTTTCCCAGCAGGTCCTTGGACTTTGAAACAAAACCTGAATGACAGCTATGAGCAATTCCAGCCTGGCTCCTGATTAGCTATGCCAAACAAAACAACTCTCTGCAGTGTAAACTTTCCAGGCATCTGCAACCAAGCCTCTGTGGAGACTATAAGTCCTCAGTGAGATTTGAAGGAGAGTCAGAGGTTGGGGGGTAAAGGGTGAACAGGAAGGGGGAGGGGGAGAAAAGGATAAGACCTTCCCCTCTACCTGGAACTAGTTCCCTGAACTAGTCTCTGATAAAGCAGGGGGGCAAATTAAGTAGAACTTGTCTTGGCGGTATTCTCACTATAGCTTTTTAATTCTGCCTATTCTACGATTTAACTAACCAGTTCTCTAAATCTGAATATTCCATTCCAGTTAACATCCATAACATTCTCATATTCCAAACCACCCATGCTTTTACACCAAACAAGCAATTCTGAGGCCCTATTAGCATCAAATAGAGCAAGCAGTTGATTAAAGAGATCTAAAAGAGAACAGGAGCAACATATATGAATAGACAGTGACCCATATGGATGCAAACTAAGATTATGTGCCATTTGTTGTTACTCACTTTCACTGCAAGCGGACCTAAAATTAATTACATCAAATGACAGTGCACTGTGCTGTGTGGTCCCATCTGCTACATAATTAGATCCCAGCGGAACTAACTATTAAAAAGCTTTTTTCTTACGATCAGTCCTTGATTCTACCTAAAGAACATTCCTTTATCTACACAAAAGAATTACAGATTAGATCTGAAAGCAGATCAGATTTCCTTTTGGTCAGGTGCTTGATTTTAAAAGTTGTAAGTGGTTTCAGAAAAAAGTTGTCTGGAGAAAATTCTGTATTAGATTGCTTGATGGAAATTCAGCTGTAAAGAGAGGAGTTAAACTAAAAGTTTGACTTAAACTCTGCCAACAATCTCTTAAAACTTCAGAAGTTAAAAATGAGTATTTTTGTATTTCTTGGCCACAAAGCAAAATGGTAGCATTGAAATTTCCTCTTGTCTTCTGGAAAAGTGACATTTAACCACACTGTGATCTCTATTGCTTCTGAGATAACCTACAATAGCTGATGGTTGGCTTACTTATAATGCTGGGCAACAAAGGACCCTGCTTCTAGTCAGTAACCATTTTTTTCAACGGTCTTGTGATGATTTTATAGCATTTAAAGTAAGGAAAATAGCTCTAACACCCTAAGATGTAATTTGCAGATATACGGCAACAGATGCCACAGAAAACTTAACCATTTACATAACCACGTCATAAAAGCCTAGCCTAGATTTAGGACATCAAATTTAAATCATCAAAGGTTCAAGTGGAAAATTCAAGTTCAGACACAGAGAAGAGAGACTATATAAAGATTCATCAAAAATCACAACCAGGGAGAGATTAATTTTAGAAACTAAGGACAAGGAAAATTTCCATCTTTGAGATGGGTACTATATAACCAGAAAGCTACATTCCCAATTATTTTATTTGACTTGTCTGCAATGCCACCGCTTTATTAAACTTACAGAAAAGAACCTTAAGAATATTTTTATAATAAGTAAAAAGTTAGTGCTGTCAGAACAACAGAAATCCCCTCAATGTGAGTCTGTGCTTGAAATCCCAAACCAAACCTGCTGATTCAGCACAAAGTCATCAAACAGCGTTCTTATCTGAAAAAGGAACAATCCATTGTCTGGCCGAAACAAAGGGCAGTGCACAGGAAATCAGCCAAATCTGGGCCAGATGGTCACTGATTCAAGTTTCATTCTCTCCATCCCCCACCCTCCCTGGCACTACAGAAACAGATTCAGACAGCATTTTTGGTTACCAAGTAATAACCCTGAGTATAAGGTATAAACCTCTTACAATGATCTATACCACCCCCCACCTCAACACCACCTAATTTACTGAAACTGAATGTCCTTATAAAAAGTTATAAGAGGTACTATGCAGCAGTTATTGAAAGGAAAATACCTCTGAAAACCCAATTCCTGTTTCTTAGGCATGGCATGGAGTTTTACCAGGCAGGATGACTTAAAATATTCACACTGATTTGTTCTCATCTACTGTTTTTTCTCAAACCATGACACAAAATAGAAATGAACGCAGAGAAAACTGATTTATCACACTCATTTTCTACAGGTTGACCACTGGGCCATCACCTTGCAGAGTCTTGTGGTTTGTAACCGAGGAACACTTTTTACCAATGACAAACTACCAACAAAAGTAATCACTGATTTTGATTATAAACCAATGTGTCTGACCTTGTATCGCAGAATCTGTAAGTTAGGATACTGTTGTAAATACACATTTCACACCCCTACTGGGTACTGTAAAACTCAGTTTTAAATTCTAAAGAGCAACTATTAATTAAAGCAAAACATGAAGAATTATGTCTTAAAATTTGCAAGCACTCTATGGAAACATACATATTAAAAAATGGCATAAATAAAAATTCATGATCTCTCAATTAAAATACTCAGAAAACACTCCTTTACATTTCCTAATTGTGTAAAAGAAAGATACTTAGATTAAACAAAGGTCTTTTCTTTGAAGAGAACCCATGACTATAGTGGTTTCTTGGGAAGTAGTTACATTTATGTGACCTAAGTAAATTTTATCAACCAACAAATAGCAATTCCTTTAATAAACTTTATCATCCTTTGACGTTAATTTGGAAATGTCAATGAGTACATTTTATTGGTATGCTACAGTGCCACTCTTTACAAAATTTACATATAGAAAGGTTAGGGTAGATCAAAGAGTTTTTTGTCTATTTGGTTTTTTTACACAAGATAATCACAGGCTGGTAACGCAGTGGCTAAAGAAAAAATGACTTCAAAATATGCAGTCAACAGCAACTCACACAAATGGCCTGTTTTATTGTAGGGAAGTAGAAAAAGTGAGCACAAATAATCTCCATTAAGAGAGCATTCATGGTAGCTTACACAACGCCCGCAAGTAGGTATAAAATGAAGCAAAATAACAGAGCTTCAAATCTTGAACTTCTGTCTTAAAGGGAATAGTGGTAAGTGGAAAGTTTTTCAAAAACTTGTCCTCAGAAATTGTTCCTGAAAGTTGAGTTAAAATTAAAGTATCACACTAAGTTTTCAGCAGTGGTTAAAAATATAGTCTAAATATATACATAGCACTGTATACAGATTGGTGCATTATGTATGTGTGTGATACATACGTCAGTGTGCTTCTGCTAACTTCAATAGTTTGTTTTTAACATCTCAGATTTATTTGAAGTGTATTTCTACTATTTGTACTACAAAATAGTACTCAACATCATACTGGAAATTGTTGAACTATTGTTATATGTGCTTCTATAGCATATAAATTTATTTTCTTTTAATAGGATTATACCATATTAGAAAAACTGCTAATGAGAAAAATTAATAATCCATTAAGAAGCTTTAAAATAAGGCAGCTGAGTACTGTCTGTTTAACAAGTTCTTTTTCTTTAGTGTAAAATAGGAATTTATTTCAGTATTCATGAAAAAAAAGTAAATGACTATTCAAATTAAAATTCTCTACCTTCTGAGCTCATCTTTAGAATCTCTAAGATAAATTTACATTTAAATGAAACACACACAAAGACAGCTGGACTATCTATCATAACCATCCCACACACATGAGTGTTCTCAGAGACTTAAATCTCTTGTTCTTAGGAGAGAGAAAATTGTGACTTACAACTATTTTTAATCAGTCAGCTTTATTTATACATCATTGCAATAGGATTTATATGCTAATGCTTTAATCTAATATAAGAGTTAAGGGAAAAGTATCTCAACAGTTAGCTCAAAACAGAATTCTACCAACAAAAGTCGACTCAACAGACTTCTCATGCACATAAGTTTCTGGAAAGCTAACTTTTAAATAAGATAAAAACAAAAACTATATCAACAACAATAAATGTAACATGTTAGAATTCAACAGACTAAATTATGATCTTGTTCTTTAATAAGCCCTAATATAAAGGAGTAATAGAGTTTAAAGCTAAAATATTAATGTGTAAGTACTAAGTTCCAGTTATCCTTTAAGTCTTTTTTTTTCCTTTCCTTAACGTATATCTTCCTTTTTCTGGTGGCCCACAAATCAGGTAGAAAATTTAATTCCATTCAATTCAAAGAAAACTTGTAAAAAGACAACATATTTATAATAAAGATGGCACTGATTAGTCTTATTTTTTTATTACTGTACATAATAAGAAACATATATCAAGGGCCAAATTAGAGTGTGTATAGCTTTCACTGATGAAAAATTGACGAGAAACCAAATTTCTAAAGAGTGAATTGTATTTATAAGAAAATGCTTTATGATTGATGCTTTAAATGTTTATTATTTCTCAATATAATCTATATATGCATTAGTAAAATAGTAGTGTATTAATCATATGACTGTAAATGTGCTTTAAACATAGACTGAAGGTCAAAATAAGCTTTCACTCATTTTCTCTCTCAATGATAATTTCTCATACCTTATATTTACTATATAAAGAACATCTCAAAGGGAGCTTATTTAATAAAATTAATTTATGTTCTACAAAAAAAAGGATATTAGTTGAATACTTAATGTCCATGAAGTTTTACTAACAAACTTAAGGCTCATACCAGGATTTCCTTAACATCACCAGCACTGTTTCAAATTTTACATTGTGCCTCATGAACAAAGTTTAAAATGTCTTCTAGTTTAAAAAATGAAGTGGACACTAAATTTCCACTAGGTATCAGTTCAACTGAATTCTTTTTGTAATTTTGCTATTTAGCAACAGAATAAATAACATGCTTACATATTATGTTGTATAAATCTTTTACTATATGAGTACTTGATAAAGACTTATTAAGTTGACTTTTATTGTTAATTCCCTGCCCAAGGGAGAATTCTTTTATCCCCACTGGATATAAACTTCTAGCTCAGTAGGAAAACTGTGAAGAGAAAAATCATTTTTAAGGAAGTAACAAATGTATTTGATGCAGTAATTACTTTTTATCCAAATGAAAACAGAGGCAGTTTGATATTACAACTGCTGCTGCCAATTATTACTTCAAAGCCTTAAAAAGATCAGTACAGGTTAATCACAAACTTTACTCTAAGACAGAATTATGGTGTCTGTTTGCAATACGTGAACTTTAGCTTCCCAAGGGTAAACACTATACAGCTATCTTGTAATCTCCCATGTAACGGTACCTAAAGTAAGTCCATGCTATTTTGATTTTGGAAGACTTATCAATTTAAAATCAAATGAGCAAAATGAATTGTAATATTTAAACAATACAAAAAATTTGTCCCATTTTCCAAAACACTTTTTCCAGACTACCAATTCCATGGTTCTCTTCCACTATGCAGTATTATCCTGGAAACATATGGCTTTCAATTATTTTTTATTAACTAGGATATTTATTGACTAATTTAAAGCCCATATTACCTAAATTATATATGTAAATTTGTAAATAAGTAAATATGATGATAAACTGAACATGCATGAAGGATTACAAAGACATCATCATTTTGTAAAACTCAAAAAGAAGAGAAAATAAAATGCATTTCCTTTCATCTCTACCACAGTATTGTTTTGGATTTATTTTTTCTTATTAGCATCCTTTATGCAAAAGATAATGCTACTAGCTTCTGAAGGGCCTGGGCCTCATCTTGGTATTTCCAGTAGAGGTGTTAAGCTATGTTGTTCCACGTGCTCTCCCTTCTTCCAGCTCCACTGGAGTCAGTGGCTTAGATATGAAAGAAGCTTGGCTCAGGTTAAGGATGGATTCCACAGCCATAGAAGAAAGCTAACAGGTCCCTACAGAGGTCATTCATTCATTTGTTGACAAATATTTATTGAGAGGCAACTATGTGCTTGTTCTAGGTGTGGAGATATAGTAGTGAGCAAAAGAAACAAAGCACTTCCAGTCATGGAGATTTCATTCAAGTTTGGTGAGTAAATCCAAGACTTGACCTCCATTACACTCCTCACCAACCAAGATACAGCCTTGGTACAGTCTGTTTCTCAAAAATTAGGTACTAGGGCTTCCCTGGTGGCGCAGTGGTTGAGAGTCCGCCTGCCGATGTAGGGGACACAGGTTCATGCCCCGGTCCGGGAAGATCCCACATGCCGCGGAGCGGCTGGGCCCGTGAGCCATGGCCGCTGAGCCTGCGCGTCCGGAGCCTGTGCTCCGCAACGGGAGAGGCCACAACAGTGAGAGGCCCGCGTACCACAAAAAAAAAAAAAAAAAAAAATTAGGTACTAAATGATCCCTTGGTGGCCTGAAAGAGTTAATATGCCCTTTAGCACCTATGTATGCCATCTTCAGCAAGAGCAGCAACATTTTCCGTAAGATACAATTCCTGATATCTAGATCTTACCTTCTAGTTGAGTCACAAGACAGGTACCCAAGAATGTGACACGGAGGAAAGAACAAAGGTTTGGAATTAGCCACCCCATAGGTTTGAATTCTGACTTTTCTACTTACTACCTATGGGAGCTTATGAAATTTACTTAAACCT
This sequence comes from Delphinapterus leucas, assembly GCF_059928025.1. Classification (NCBI taxonomy): domain Eukaryota; kingdom Metazoa; phylum Chordata; class Mammalia; order Artiodactyla; family Monodontidae; genus Delphinapterus; species Delphinapterus leucas. Next base: position 38,011,640 of record NC_143142.1, on the reverse strand, counting down.
TTCAGAGGCTTGGTTTTCTTAGCTATAAAAATGAGGATCATGATGCATACTTTACAAGGCTGTTGTGAAGATTAGAAATAATATGTGTACAATGCCTGATGTAGTGTACATTAATTTTTATTAATTTATTGGGTTAAATTATTAATTCCTGCTATAAATTAAATTATTAAATAGCAGAAAAGGACTAGGCAGAGAAGCATATATGGGTCATAAAGACCTTTATGGTTGTTTTTTAGTAAAGGTTATGTTTTGTGCCTACACATATTCTCTGACATACACACATACTTTCTCTCTGATGTTCCAGATACATAACTATGGGATGTATTACACTGTTCTGTCACATTTCCTGTTCTGGAGGCAGAAGTTGAGATAAGGCATACCACTGACTCATGAGTCTTTATGATGGCAAAAAACCTCAAACATTTAGAATATGTGAAATACCATAACCTAGACACTACACTTCCAGACTCCGAAAGATCTTTAGCTTTAGATTGTGCATTTAATACCTGCCAATATCAAACAGCTCCTATACATCTTTTGACCAAAATGCTATGAAAATATTATCCCTAATATTAGATTATTCCATTTATATGAATGAGGGGAAGAAAGGTTATTTTTACATAGTCTAACTTTTCCAGAAAAAGAAGAATTCAGTAATATTAGTTGGGAGGCAAAACATTTAATGCTAATTGCTACTCTCTGATGAAGTCTGAGGCCTGTCATTCAGCAAGTCTGGTGAGGAAAAAGAACGGACATTTCCTGAGGGACGATTTTGTACTAAGCATCCTGCTTGGTATATTGATCCATTATCTCAGAAAAGTGACTGTTTTGGAATCCAATTATAAGTCAACTGTCTTAACATCAAAAATATATCAAGAGTCTCAGTGGAAAATAGTTATTTTTTCGATAAAGATTTTATCTCTTAAAAAATAAATTAGATTCATTTTGTATTACAAGGTAATGAGCCTACCAGAAAATGCTGTCGTTTGTTTTCGTGTCAACCCACAGAATGATACAATCTGTGAAATTATGCACAAGAGAATATAAGAGAAACATTCCTTACATTAGTCCTAAATAAGATGCTGCTGCTCATGGCTACCATTACTAGTAATATTACTATTACTAGTTATATTATTAGTCTAACTTGATCCTTCACTGTGCTGCAACTTGTGAAGATACAGGTCTAGTCATTCTCTAATATACCAAGACCTTAACCTCCTGCTCCAACAATTCTCAAGCGATTATTAAATAATCAAAGCAGAGGAGAACAGTTACTGGATTCTCTAGATAGAAGGTGAACCCTGATCCACATGGGGAGTTCAGTTGCAACAGGAAGTTTCTCTATCAGCTATGGATCTGGAGGTTTGATCAGCTTATGTTCCACAAGAGAACCAAGGGATCAGAGCACTTTTAAAAGAGCCATTTTAAAAAATGCTGCAAATCCAAACCTTATAGGGCACATCATCATATATTTGTTAAAAATCTAACCAGAAAATTTTCAGGTTTATTCCTAACAAACGAAATTGAGGAAAAATATTGTGGAAATACCCTTAACCATCATCTGTCTTCTATCACCAATACTGCAGACAGTATTATGACTTTTCAAAGAATTGCCAACTAAATATAGACTGTACACGGTAAATTCTGTAGAATGTAATTAATCAGTCAATACTTTGTATTACTATGTACCCAACATTGTATTAGACACTTTGGAGAATGCCATAGTACCTCCTCTCAAGGGGCTTACAGTCTAACATTCAGGAAAAAAATGCTTTCTGGAAGAGAGATTATAAATATCTATAACGAAAATCTAAAAATGTGATACATAAACTACAAATGCTATAGAAGTTTAGAGTAGAAGAAAATTAATGATAACTCCAATATTTAGTATATTTCCGTAAAGGAAATAAACTAATAGACTTAAATAATAAACTAATAAATAAACTAATAAATAGACCTCATAGTGGTTCTTCAACTTTTTGGGGCATAAAAGTGGCTTGGGGCCAACACTTAGAGCTTGGTATCTGCATTTAAACAGCATTTTCATGTATCCAATAAGTAGTTAATATCCAAAATATACAAAGAACTCATACAACTCAACATTATAAAAAAACAAACAACCTGATTAAAAAATGGGCAGAGGATCTGAATAGACATTTTTCCAAAGAAGACCTACAGATGGCCAACAGGCACATGAAAAGATGCTAAACATCACTAATCATCAGAGAAATGCAAATCAAAACCAAAATGAGATATTACATCACACCAGTTAGGATGGCTATCATCAAAAAAGACCACAGGGCTTCCCTGGTGGCGCAGTGGTTGAGAATCTGCCTGCTGATGCAGGGGACACGGGTTCGTGCCCCGGTCTGGGAAGATCCCACAAGCCGCGGAGCAGCTGGGCCCGTGAGCCATGGCTGCTGAGCCTGCGCGGCCGCAGCCTGTGCTCCGCAATGGGAGAGGCAACAACACTAAGAGTCCCGCGTACTGCAAAAAAAAAAAAAAAAAAAGACCACAAATAACAAATGTGGGGGGAGCATGTGGAGAAAAGAGAACCCTTGTACAGTGCTCGTGGGAATGTAAATTGGTGTGCAGCCACTATGTAAAACAGTACAGAGATTCCTCAAAAAACTAAAAATAGAGCTACCATACGATCCAGCAATTCCACTTCTGGGTATTTTTCTGAAGAAAACAAAAACACTAATTGAAAAAGATACATGCACATTTATGTTCACTACAGCATTATTTGCAACATCCAAGATATGGAAGCAATCTAAGTGTCCATCAACAGAAGAATGGATAAAGAAGATGTGGGAGATTATTATAATTATTATAATCAAACATTACTCCGACATAAAAAAGAATGAAATTTTGCCATTTGCAAACATGGATGTACAAAGAGGGTACTACACTAAGTGAAAAAAGTCAAACAGAGAAAGACAAAACTGTATGATTTCACTTATATGTGGAATATAAAAAAACAAAACAAATGAACAAACGTAGCAAACAGAAAGACTCATAGATACAGAGAACAAACAAGAGGTTGCCTAAGGAGGGTGGGGGGAGGAGAGAAATAAGTGAGCGAGATTAAGAGGCATAAACTTCCAGCTGCAAAATAAATGAATCACAAATATGAAATGTACACTGTTGGGAATATAGTCGATAACTATATAATATCTTCATATAGTGACTGAGGGTAACAAGATTTATTGTGGTGATCAATTTGAAATGTATAGAAATATCGAATCACTCACTATGTTCTATAACAGGAACTAACATAGTGTTATAGGTCAATTATACTTCAGAAACAAACCAACAAATAAACTCATAGAAAAAGAGATCAGATTTGTGGTTACCAGAGGTGTGGGGAGAGGGGAGGGGGCATTGGATGAAGGCAGTCAAAAGGTACTAACTTCCAGTTATAAGACAAAGAAGTACTAAGGATATGATGTACAACATGATAAATATAATTAACACTTCTATATGTTATGAAAGTTCTTAAGAAAGTAAATCCTAAGAATTCTCATCACAAGGAAAAAATTTTTTTTCTTTAATTTTGTATCTATATGAGATGATGGATGTCCCCTAAACTTTCTGTGGTAATCATTTCATGATATATATAAGTCAAATCATTATACTGTACACCTTAAACTATACAGTGCTGTGTGTCAATTATAGCTCAATAAAACTGGGAGAAAAAAATAAAACATCTCTAGCTGATTCTGATATAGGTGGCTTATAGTTTGGCAAACACTGTTTAAATAATAGGTATGATTTGCAAGAATCTCTAGAGTAGTGTTGTCCAATTTGCAGTGGTGGAAATATTCTATACCTGTGCTATCCAATACAATAGCCACTAGCCGCATGTGGCCATTAAGCTCCTGAAATGCAATTAGTATGCCTCAAGAACTGAATTTTTCATTTTATTTAACTTTAATTAATTTTAATTTAAATAGCCACAGCCAGCTCTAGGGAATAGGAAGAGATTTCTAAGAGAAACATGAGCCAAGCCATAGGTAGGAATGCACATGAGAAAGACAAGAAAGACAACTGATTGGGTTGCCTAAAATAGAGGTTTTATATTAGATTATCATTAGGTCAGATTATAAAGAGCCTTGTAGGGAACTGAAGAAATTGGATTTCATGGCACACACTGCTAGTTGTCTAATCGAACCATCTCCTGATCTTCTTCAATATTAAAAACCCCTGGGTTTTACATGCTCATCTCAGAGAGTGGACCTTTCCTCAGGCTCTGGGGTGAATCTTGATTATTCTATACCAATCATGGTATTTCTATTTTCCTCGTCAGCGACTGGCTTACACATGAGCACGTGGTAAATTCTAACCAATGGGATTTGGGACATCTATGTATGTGGGTAAACTCTTTAAAAAGTATTTAGCTTGAAGACACAGAACTTTTTCTGACTCCAGTCAGAGCTGTGTGAGGCTTGAGTGTGCTGCTGACACCTTGGTATAATGCAAGGACAAGATGGAAGACAAACACCAACAAATTAAGGATGGCAGAGAATGAATGAAAGAACTTGGGTCTTTGACGACATCATCAAGCACCTGAATTAATCCAAGAATTGCTCTCCCCTCCCCCTCCCCATATATTTTGGGGATATAAGGAATTAATTACTGTTTAACATCTTTAGCTGTTTGTTCAGTTCCATGCAGCTGACAGCATTAGACTGGAATACTAGTGCTTAGGGTGAAAGCCTCTGGGAAACGCTAAGGTAGGCAACTGGAAGCCACTGAAGGCATTTGATCAAGGTTGAGACTGATATGAAATAATGTTCAAGAATTAAAAATGACATGCATGAAAAATAGGTCAGAAGAAAGGAAAGACAGGGTCAGGCAGACCAGTGTAAAAGGGCTGAATCAAAGCTACCAAAAGAGAAAAAAAAAAAAAAAGCTACCAAAAGATTTTGGAAATATTAGTGAACTCTTCCCATTTGCAAAATCATTAATGAATATAGATTAGTACTTGAGGTAAAACTGGGGAAGTAGCTCATTTTGTAAGGGCAGTAGGATTGTAAGTGATATGTGTCTTTGCTGATTTTAAAAATTATTCTCACACGTTATTATTTCTACTTAAAATCTAAACAACTGAATTTCTCTAAATGCTGTACATTCAATACTTCTTTGAAAATGGAAAAATTTTTGAAATGTGATTTCTCTGCATTAGCTGCAATTAAAGGCATGAAAAGATACTCAGGAACAGGACAGTAAACCAGAAAGAATGCAGGTATAGCCAGGTGACCTTGGGAAGTCAAGTAAAACCCTGTGGCCCTGTTTTCCTCTTAGGATTGACCTATGGCTCTAAAATCCAACAATTTATATCTTCAAATGGAAGAAAACCCTTTGGAATAAAAAAAAAAGTCCTACAATTGATATCAAACTTCAGTTTTCTAAGCTCTGTTCTCACTCCTTGTGCTAAGAGTTGAGTCTAAAAGGGAATAAAAGTCAATCTCCCCTCAAATTCTCTAAGCAAACAAGAAAACCTGGAAAATAATTATGTTTTACAGCTTTAATATAACTTCCCAGAAAAAAGTTTCTGCATAGATTTTCAGTGACTAAAGAAACTAATTCTGGAAATTTCAGTGTGGACTAAAGTTCTATATTAATATCAAGTAGGTGTCAAGTGTAGCTTACTATTATTTTTAACTTGCATTTCCAAACAACTGATAAGGCTAAGCATTTTTCATATTTATTGATCATTTGGAATTGTGCTTCTGTGAATGACCTAGGCATATCATTTGCAAACAATTTTAAAATTATGTTTTAGAATATATTTTTATTATCATTTTGTGAAGAGTTCCTTATATACTGGAGATGCTAATCTTTTGCTTGCATATGTAAAGATTTTTTTTCCAATCTATCATTTGTCTGTAGTATTTGTTTTCAGTTTTTTTGCTTTACAATAATGTTTTTAAATTATATAATCAGATATGCCTCATATTTAGTATACAGCTCTAGTTTCTTGTTTAGTTAAAATGAATATCCTTCAGTAAAGTTAATGGTTGTTTGTGGAATATGTATACCACAGAATATTATCTAGTCATTTAAAAGAATAAATAAGAGTTATACCATTTGACTTAGAGGTATATCCCTGTGTTTTATTAAGTATTAAGTGAAAAAATAAATTATCTATATATGAAATATGACAGTATGTATAAGATGTTGAAGATATACAAGGTTTGTTAGGTTACATGATCATGGAAAAAGTTTTACAAAATAAACAGCAGATTGGTCACACCGTTGAGGTGAAAAGGGAGGGTAGAGTAAAGAGGAAATTTAGGCTTCCTGAATTTTTTAAAAGACGTGACTACCGTTTTTTAAAAAACATATGACCCGGGGCTTCCCTGGTGGCGCAGTGGTCGAGAGTCCGCCTGCCGATGCAGGGGGCGCGGGTTCGTGCCCCGTTCCGGGATGATCCCACATGCCGCGGAGCGGCTGGGCCTGTGAGCCATGGCTGCTGAGCCTGCGCGTCCGGAGCCTGTGCTCTGCAACGGGAGGGGCCACAGCGGTGAGAGTCCCGCGTACCGCAAAAAAAAAAAAAAAAAAAAAAAAAGACCCTATCGTGTAAAGTTGTTTGTGTTGGTAAATATATATAAATATGCATGGCAATGCATAAAATAATGGCGACCAAAAACATTAATGGTGTTTAATTTAGGATGGTTAGATTTCAAGAAGAAGGGAAGAGGAAGAAGAAAAGAAACAAGAGGCAGAGAGAGAGAGAGAGAGAGAGAGAAGAGGAACCAGAGTGAAAGAGAATGGAAAAGAAGAAAAAAAGAAAATATGAATTTAAAAATCAATTAAATTTAAATTCGCCCTTTCCAAAAAGCAGAACAGATTGGATGAGAGGGAGACAGAACCCTCAAGTGAAAAGGTTCCCCCATCCTCTGATGTGGGTAAGAATTATGACAATAATCGTACAGTTGCTGAATACTCCAACAGAGATATACACATAAACTTACTATAAGTAGTGTTGATTTAATCAGTTTTAAAATGCAGGAAGTAAATGAGACACTATATCAATTACATCTTCTCATTATGACCTCCACAGGCAGTGGTGAGAATTTTAGGCACACCTCCTCTACAAAAACTAAACTTAATGATAAATGTGAGGTGTGGTTCTAAGACTTCTGTGTCCATAAAAACTACCTGGGAAGATCACTAAAATGCACATTCCAGGGTCCCACCCCAGAAACTCTAATTCAGCAGGTTGAGACCAATAATCCACATTTAACAAGCACGCCAGGCAAATAAGGCAGGTGTTGACAGATCACACTGAAAAACAGTGAATTTAAGGATGTCTGATCTCTTTACAAACCGATTAACCAAAGAATTTGAGGAGTGTGGTACACTAGAGAGAACAAAGAATTTTGAAGTCAGAAGATCTAGATTACAGCTCTGACCTAATCCCCCCTCACTCCCCTCACTAGCCCCTCCTCTTCAGCAGCAGTGGCCTCCTAGTTACCCCTCTCATGACTGCCAAGAATGCTCTGCCTCTAAACTTCCAATGGTTCAGTCCCTCACAGCCTTCAGGTCCTCACTTAGGTGTCACTTCTCAGTGACACCCTGAAGAGAATCTCAACTCCCATCTCACTTTCTAAGTCCCCTTTCTGCTTCAGTTTCCTCCCTAACACTTCTCACTACCTAAAATATAACATATCTTACTCCGTTTTTCCTTTGCTTATTGTTTGATTCCCATAAGGACAGGGATGTTTGTTAGTTTTCTTCACTGCAGCCTCTGAAGCACCTAGAATGGTGCCTGGATAGAGTTCAAGGAGCTCTCACTTGGCCAAGATAAAACAAATAAAGCTTGAGAGATTCAGTGATAGGAGGCAGATACAGGCAGGAAGTGGAAAGCTTGTTACTACACAGATCGCTGAGCCCCCCCAGGGATTCTGATTCAGGAGGCTTGGAATGGGGTCTGAGACCCTGAATTTCTCACAGGTACCCAGGTGATACTGATGCAGCTTGGTGAACTGTCAAGTGCCTCTGCTTGTTCTTTAGTGAAAGTCAACCTAGTCTACTACATGACAAGAGCTCTAGGCTAGAAAGGGAAAGCTCTGTTATACCTACAATCATTTGTGGGAAGAGAAAATTTGTTCCCCTAATCTCTATGTACCTAAGCTATCTACCCAAATAAATAAAATCATTCGACAACAGGGATATTTTTACATAACAATATATCTTGGATATTTACTGCAACCTAATTTTTAGTAAAAACATGATGTTTAGTTTGTTTCTAATTTTTTACTCTTATACATAATGTTTCAGGTGATGTTTTTACTATCTACATTTGTTTAGTTATTTCTTTCTACAAATTCCTAGAAGGGAAATTTCTGAGTCAGAGTTTAGACCAGTGCTGTCCATAAGAACTTTCTATGAAGGAAATGTTCCATATCATCACAGTCCAATACAGTAGGCACCAGCCACATGCAACTATTGAGTACTTGAAATGTGAATAGTGCAACTGAGAAACCGAATCTTTAGTTTTATATAATGTTAATTAATTTAAATTTAAATAGCCACACATTGCAAGGGACTACCATATTGGACAGGGTAGGTACAGACATTTATTTTTATTTTTTTTTAACAGCTTCAGTCAAGGCTTTTTTTTTTAAGTCTTTATTGAATTTGTTACAATATTGCTTCTGTTTTATGTTTTGGTTTTTTGGCCACAAGGCATGTGGGATTTTAGCACCCCAACCAGCGATCAAACTTGCACCCCCTGCATTGGAAGGGGAAGTCTTAACCACTGGACCGCCAGGGAAATCCCAGTACAGACATTTAAAATCTTGATACATGATGCCAAATTGCTCTCCAAAAAAGCTGTAATATTTGCCTTCATTTTATAGTGTATAACAATAACAGTTTCTTTACCCATTGCCAATGTTAGATATTATTGATCTAAATCTTTATAATCTGAAAGCCGAAATACGTCTGTGGGGTTTTTATGTGCATTTCTTTATTAATAATGTTGAACAGTGTGCTTTTTTCTGTCATCATACTCATTCAAATGCAAATATTTTCACCCATGTTAATTAATTGACAAGTTGGAAATTATCTGGCTTCCAGATTTGTTTTGTTGGGTCCATATGTTTTCTTTAAAATTTATTACCAACATTAAATTCATACAAAAATATGAATTTCCAGTTCCACTTGAAAAATCAAATGATCTGGTAACAGTGACACACAGGGCAAAAATCAGTGCAGTCTTACAAATCATGCCACCTTCAGACTTTCTTGCCCACCAGGACTTATCATCCCCTATTATTTTACAGGTGTCCTGCTTCACTCAGATTACCTGCTCGGCCTCTAAAAGCACCTGAGTTTACAATTCCTGCTCTGAATTAAATTCTGAGAGGTTAAAAGGCAAACGACAGCTAATGATAATAGCTAACTTTCATTTCATACTTAGCATGCAAAAGTGATGTTATGATATCTCTAGATTATCTTATAACTAATATTTAACTAGCAAAAGAATTACTTTTCTAGTGGTTGTTGATATTTACTACTCCTTAGAGCAGTGGTTCAGCATCAGAAGGGCTGTTAAAAGACAGAACAGGCCCCACCCTCAGGGTTTGGATTGGGCCCCAAGAATTTTCATCTAACCCCAAGCTCCCAGTGCAGCTCCACATTGAGATGAGGCTTTCTCAAAGATGTGGACACTCCTGGAAGTGTAGTGATAATGTGTAATTATGACAACACTGTATGAATTTGTGCATCCTTTTTTTTCTAAAACATGTCCACATTTATTATTTCATTTTATCTTACAACAATTCTGTGCAGAAGGTTGATAATTAGAGCAGTACTTTAATTGTTAATCCCATTTTACAGAAGAAAAGAAAGGCACAAAGTTAAGAATCTCCTCTAAACACAGAAAAAGTTAAAAGGGCCATAACAAGTATGTTTCCTAATTCCTAACCTTGGTAATATAGGCAAACAGTAATCCAGCATACAACCAGAGCTTGCTTTTTATTTTTACCTTAAAAATAGAACCATGCCCAGGAACAGAGAAGACCATACAAGATATGGTTCACAGCAACAAACATTTATCCAGTGCTGATTATGTGTTAATCTATGCTAATTGTGCCTATAGCTTCCACTGTAGGGACTGTTGAAGACACTCATAAAGCATAGCAATAAATTAAAAATAAAATCTGAAACCACAACCTTGCAAAGAGAGTGAATTCTCTATGTCATAGGACAAAAGCAAAGGCACTGAAGGGGTGGGTGGTGGAGATAAATACAGAGCTGGGTAGAAGAGAGGCGTCCCTGTGGGAGCTTCACATCTGGACTTGGAGGAGTTGCTATCACCAGTCAGTCAAGAATGGGAGGGAAGGAAGAGTACACAATAGGAAGCCCTCCTGGGGCTCAGGAGCACAAAGAGCTGCTGTTATCCACATTGGGTGTGTGTTTGCCAGAAATATCAGGGCTGCTGGAACTCCAGAACTTACAAGAGCATGCTTTTGTGTAGTCTAAATTACCTTGACTGTATAAGAACTCAAGTTAGAGGATATAACTTCATTATCCATTGGTAGCCAAAAGATAACATGATTAGCGATCAGGAAACTTTCTCTGATTTTTTCCCCCCAAGTTTTAGGAAGCATTCCTAGCAAAAATCCACTAAATTGGATCATAATAATGCTAATTATAAATCAGCCCTTCAAGGGAAAAAAGAGAAGATTGCATTTTCGCTTAAATAGAATTGATATATAACATTATTTATTAATTTTAACAGCTATATTTTTAAGATTAAAAATAATAATAATGAATAAAAACTACCATCGGCTGAGAATACAAGAAAACTACAACTAATCTGAAAGAACCTATTGGAAAATTTGGTTCACTTATTAGTGTTGTAACTGACCTGTCCTATTTGTCTGTCTTATAGTCTAGTTCAAAATGACTGAGGTGATGAAATTTCCACCACTCCAAGTAGAAAACTGTAGCAATACTGCTGAGAAAACTAACTCTCAGTTTACACAAGACCAAAGAAATACAAATCAAAACAAAGGGATACAATTTTACACTGATCAAATTAGTCACAATAATATAAATGTTTAAAATTACATAAATAAAATTACATAAGCACACGCATTGCTGTTGTGTATAATTTATGTAATCCTCCTGGAAAGTAATTTTGAAATTACAAAAATTTCCTAATTAAAAACAGAGCTAACATTTACATGTGTTTTCATGCATTACTGCTTTTTATCTTAACCTTGTAGAGAGCTATTACTATACCCACTTTACAGATTAGAAACCTCTAAGAAAATAAGTTACTTGCCCAATACTACCCATAAGTGATGGAGCTATGTTTGGACACTGAACCTTTAATTTTAGAGCTCACCTATACTGCCTCTCTAGGGAAATAATTTGAAGTTCGTTTTTTTTTTTTAATTTATAGAAGAAGAATAAGAAAGTCTCATTCATGTGGGTGGCCATTATATTTTTTTAAAAAACTGGAAAATCATAAAATAGAGAAGGAGTTAAGTAAATCATGATACAATAAACTAATTGCAAACAATACAAAGTAAATTATGGAAAAATGTTTATAAAAAAATCAGAGTAAAAATGTGCCTGCAATATGGTAAGACATCTGTAAAAATACATATTCATATGGTAAGGGTGGGAAGGAAGATGCAAAAAACAAAAACTATTCCATTTTAGAAGAACTTCATTACTAGTACTAGTACTTAATTTTCTTTTGTTTTTGTTAGTTTTGTCAATCAAGATTTCTCTAAGCACCCTTACAAATCTACCATTCTAGTTCATATTTCTTATCACCCCAATCAAACAATTCCTAAAACTCCATTATAATTTATTTATATTACTGACATTCAAACTAATTACATAATATTGTTTATTATTGACTCAGAATCTTCAAAGTATGAGATCTCCTTCTTTAACATGAATGATTTTTGTAACCACCACTTACGGTGTAAGTTTGAAATCCCTTAACTGAGATCATATAAAGTGATTAAAATCACCTAATTGTTTTTACTTTCATAACCTTGAAATCACTCCTCAGCTCTCAGCACCCATCCAGGAATCATTAGTTTCAGGTGTTTTAGAGATTAGAAAAGTTTCCTGCTAAGAACATGATCTCTAAGTGAATACTTATAAAGTAACTAAAATAGCTTAGCTATAAGGATTATTCATTTTCTAAATACTTGTAGAATCACTAATTAAATTATGTAAAGTCCCTTTGAAGTAGGTCAATGAACTTTATTTCCACATTACCAAAAAGAAAAGTAAGAGTTTGGTAAGAATAATCTCCCTAAAAATGGCACCGTGAGCTGTGAAGAAAATTCACTCTCCTTAGCCATACAAGGTGATGCACAGAGGGCCATTCAGGGTTTGGCCTCTATCAGTAACATAAACAGACATTTTGTGGGAAAGTAAAGTAGCTGTTCTCCAATGATATCAATCTCATAAGAGCAGAAATGTTGTTTAAACATCTCTGACTTCCTCTTTATGAATCTACCATTTAGGATTTTTTTTTTTTTGTCACTCCACTGTCTAATACCCACAGATCCAACTGGTTTATCCTTAGCCAATCTTAGGACACCTACAGAACTACCATTTTACCAAAAATCACAGAATTTTGGAGTCGGAAGGACACTCAGAAGCCACATGGTTCAATTCCTTTATTTAACTGGGGTAGGAAACAAAAGCATTTCTTAGAAAGTTACTTCATTTAGCTAGTTTATGGCAAATTCAGGCCTGGAACTAAGAGATGTGACCAAATGTCTTAAACTTGGCCTTCTTATTTCTCCCATACCATTGAAATTTTTATATTATCTCATGTCAATGGGAGTATTCATATATCCTTTCAATGTCTTCAGATGTGCACAGCACTGGATAGAATAAACTACAGTTCTCATTCTCTACTTCCTAAAGAGCTCCAAAATGGAAGAAAAATCCAACAAAGGTTAAAAAAAACCAAGTGTAGAGAAACTGGTGATGGAGGGAGGGGGGGATAACAGTTTAATAGTTCTGCTTTGCACTGAATACTTGTTCTAAGATTTTTAAGCACTCTGATAAGTGCCTTAGGCTAAATAAAAGGATCTAATATCATCAGGAGTGGATATCAAATTAAGAGCCATCACCACTGAGACACAGTTCAGTCTTACATATTCAGTTCCCTTCATCCTCTATTTCCACAATGTAATTCCATTCTAATAGAAGGCTTATGGAAGGATATACAATTGAGGAGAGTGGTTGCCTCTGGGGAGGAGGAGGACTAGGGCATTGGGAGTACGGGTCTCTGAGACAGAGGGCAAACTTTACACTGCTGTTTGCAATTTCTACCCTATGCATATAACTTTCCGATATTCATTAATTAAAACTTGCCCTTTAAACACGTGCCTACATGCACGTAATTCTAGTACTATTTTTAATAAAACAATTTAAATTTTTTCTCCATTTTAAGTTTTCAGTATTGCAATTTGTAAAACTACATAGAAATATTCTGAAAGAAAAGGAAGCAACACAGTCACAAAACTCAAAGAGAATTCCAGGATTTAAAGTTTTTTTGTTTTTTTTTAATGTTCAGAGGAAAGAGAGGTTTCTAAGGGCGGCATTTAATTCAAAAACCTTTTTCGGACAAGCTCTTCCCCATATTTAAATGGCTAGATTTTAACATGAGACTTAAGCGGGTTTTCCCACCTCAAGGGCGAGGTGGAGAGGGGACTCTTAAGGGGTGAAAAACAGAAATTAAAATGTGGTTTCTATCTTTTTAACAGGAGACAGAAGGCCGCGGTGGGGATACGGACCTTGAAACAGTCACGTTCCTTGAGGAAAGGAGAGGATCGAGGAGTTTCTCCGGGATCCGGGCTCCGTCGCCTCTGCGGGAGGCAGCAGCTGTCCCCAAGCAGATGAATCGGGTTCTGGACCCGACTTGGGCTCTGTTTAACTGAGAAGCCCCGCGAACTGCATCTGTACCTATCGCTTCTTTTCACGGAGCTCGGAAGAGGGACTGAGGGAATTGATTAACAAACCGCCTCATCATCACCCTCCCCGGCCAGGGCACACACCGCACCTCGCTGTCTACTCGTGTCAGGGTCAGCTGTCAACACAACCCTTTGTGTCTCATTCAGCACAAGAGTGGTCGTCCTCACTCACTCACGAAAAAGGGAAATGATGGCCGGAAGACACGCGCGCGCGCTCGTGACCAAGTGACATTTGGTGTGGAGCAAAGCAGCCCAGGGACCCTGAGCAAACGCCCAGCCACCGCTGGACGCTCTCAACTTTGCCCCTCTGAGCTCTCTCCATCCTCCCGCGTCACCTCCGCGCCTCCCTACCCACCGTTCCCCCGCCTGGGCCACCCCCCTCAGCAGCCCTCACGCTGGGGGAGCCGGTCCCGGGCGCTCCCCGCCGCGCCGCTGCCTCCCTCAGCCCCCTCTCGGGCTCCCTCGCTCCCGCCACAAAGGCGGCGCCGAGAGCCGAGGTGACAGGCCTTTGGCCTCCGGGCGCGGACCGCACGGGCTGGGTCTCCTCAGGCGGCTGACGCGAGGGTTCGGGTCCGGGGCTGGCACGGGCGCCCGCCCTCGCCACACAAACGCACCGGCGCTCACACCCCCGCTCCGCCTTCCGATCCCTCCAGAAAAAGTCAGCCGCTGCGCCTCCCCGCGCAGGCAGGGTGTCCACAGCCCGCCAAAGGGCAGCCCCTGCCGGGCAGAGGCGTGCACTCGCGCCCGGCGAGCGACCTCTCACCTCCCCGCCTCCCCGCGCCCAGAGTCCCCGCAGCCGCTCACCTGGCCCTGGCAGCGCGCGAGGGCAGAGGACCGGGGGTGGCCCTCGCCTCGGCGGGGCTCGTCTCCCCACCCCCAGTCCGGGTCGCAGCGCCGCGCTCCGCTCGCTTCGCCGCCCTCCTCCGAGGTGCTAGCGCCGCCGGTGGCTGGCGTCTCTCTGGCAGGCAAGCTGGCCGCGCGCTCAGTTCCCCGGGGCGGAGCGAGGCGGCGGCCGCCGCGGCCGGAGGCGGATTCCTCAGGTGGTGCCCCTCCCGCTTCCCTAGAAGCTCCCCGGCGGGGACCCCCGCGCCCCCTCCCCCCCCGCCCCGCCTCTCGGTCTTCCGCCGCCTCGGCGCCCGCGAGGGCCCTTCAGGGCTCCCTGGCCCTCCGGGAGTGGAGTGGGCGCACGGTTCCCTGCTCACCCTCCGGGAACGCCCCCACCCCCACCCCGTGTGGAGCCCGCAGCCCAGTGTGTTCGCGCCTCCATTTCCAAACTCCGCGGCACCAGTGATGCGTGTGGCCACTGAAGGGCGTGGAGGGCGCGGGTGTGTGGAGGGGGTCTTCTGGGAAGGAGGCCTGCCCCCCGGGGCGGCTGACTCGCGCAGCCAAGAAGAAAAATGATTTTCTCGCCGACTCCACCTTCATTCACAGAGTGCTCTCGCCTCATTGCGCGATTGCTTTCTCTGTCCTCTGGACGGCGGCGAAAGGGCCCTAAGGGTGAACTCGGTCTGGGCGATGGTGGGTCAAAACCCCTTGGCCTTTTGCATGAAGGGGAGTGGGGGGGTGGGGCGGGGGCAGGATGGGGACAAAACCACACCGACCCGGGAGCTCCGGCCAGAACCGCCTGGGCGCCTCCTGAACGAGCACGCCCTCCGGCCCGCCGACCCCGGCCGGGCGCTCACGGAGGCTGCCTGCTCGTGGTGGCTTGCCCCGAGCCTGCCGGGACGAGAAGGCTCTTCCGCCCGCAGGGCAGCCACTAACCGCGGGCCCAGGGCCTTGACGGCCGCGGCGGGAGCAAACGTTCTCCAGAGATGCTGAGGCCCGATAGTGACAGATGTGTCTCCACTTTTCACAGCTGGTGGGTTTTGTTACTAGAGCTGTAGCTCCATTTTTTTTTAAACTGTCGTTGTTGCCAGAGATGGGCGACTAGACTCCTTTACTGATGGCCCACACCCTGGAAGAAGCAGGTCCATGCTGGATGTGGTGGAAGAGTCTAGGTTAAGAAAAGTTGATCAATTTGTAGTGCCTTTGGGGCCCGTATAGACCCTGGTCAGCTGGTTCCTGGCAGTGGGGATGCTACAGCCGTGCCCGGCCCCGAGCAGGTTGGTTATCAGTCTGTTGTTTCGGTATCATTGTCAATTATCGTTTAAAGACAACTTCAATTAAAGTGGATCTCATATGATCCCTAAGTCAGTGGGTTTTGTTTGCTCGTGTTGCTCTTTTTTTTTTTAAGAACCGAAATGCATTTTTTCCCTGTTTCTCTTTTGGTCAATACAGACGGAATTGACTCTGACTGGAAGTCCAGAATCACCAGAAGATAACTCAAGGCATAGTTCAGTTGTGACTTGCAAAAAGTAAGCGATTTGTTTGTGATCTGGATTGTCTTCTCTCCCTCCTCCACTGGGAACACATGCCCAACTGCCATCTTTTTTTTTAATCGTTTTGTTCCTTATGGGGATAAGGAGCAGAAATGTTTTTTGCTTTGTTTTACAATTGAATCCCTATTGTCCAGTCTTTTAAAACACATAGGAACACTTTTATGTGCCACGAGGGCAGGAACCATGTCTTTCTCAGTCATGGCTGTATTGCCACAGTCCTGGATCTTGCACACAACAGAGGCTTACTGAATGAGATCAATGTGGTTCTTAAATAACTACAACACAGAAAGGTGCAGCTGATTAAGAGTATAGCTCAGGTATCCAAAAGGAATCAAATGTCAAACTCAACTGGAAAACCAGTCATACATGTGGAAAAGATAGTAAGTAGAAACTTGAGATTTCAAGTTCACCTCCATGAATAAAAACTAAGTTCATGAGAGGTTAAAGCGGGTGAGAATCTTTTGAAAAACCCAGTCTGCCACACGGTCTGTAGAGTTGAGGAGGGGAACACCTTCCATTTTAAAGAAAAGGGAACTGGGAACAATGAGCAGCCTTTACATAAAACCACAGTGCAGTTTTCTGTTAGTTTAGTTCAAGGACCATTCATTGAGCGCCAAACACACTAGACTCTGAAGATGTGAAGGTAAATTTGGCACAGTTGCTCAAGGACCTTAGACTAATATTACAGAACTCTGGTATTCATTCAACAAATATTTATTGAGCACCTACTGTGAGCCAGATGGCGAAGCTAGAACTGGTGATTCATCAGTAAACAAAACAAGTCCCTAACAAGGTTAAAAGTTAGTGATGGGGCTTCCCTGGTGGCGCAGTGGTTGAGAGTCCGCCTGCCGGTGCAGGGCACATGGGTTCGTGCCCCGGTCTGGGAAGATCCCACATGCCGCGGAGCAACTGGGCCCGTGAGCCGTGGCCGCTGAGCCTGCGCGTCCGGAGCCTGTGCTCCACAACGGGAGAGGCCACAACAGTGAGAGGCCCGCGTACCGCAAAAAAAAAAAAAGTTAGTGATGGTTATCTATCTATATTCTGGTGTTTGAAAACGTTTCAGTGTCTCCTTCATTAGATAACAAACTCCCTTGCCTTGAATTTATTTGTGTATATGTCTTGTCTCCTTTTTGACGTTTATGTATCCCTCATCATGCCCAATAGACTTCTGTGATTATAAAATGTGACAGAATTAAGTGTAAACACTTCAGAGTTAGGCCCCATAGTTTTGAATCCTGGCTCCAAGACTTACCTATTATATAACCTTGACCAAGTTACTGGACTCCATCTCAGTGTCCCCATTTGTAGAGTAGCATCACGATAGCACATACCTCAGGCAGTAGCTGTGCGGATTGAGACAATGCATAGTGCCTAGCAGACTATAAAATGTTAACTGCTATCATCTGCGAATCCCTCCTCTTCTCCATAACAATGATTCCCAAATGCTTCTCACAGATACACTGCATTAGAACCATGTTCAGTGAAAAATATGACTCAGAGCAGTCAGGGTCCATATAAATGATGGAATCCTTCTGAGTGATTATTGGGAAGATCCTCCGTCTCAGTGATGGGGGAAGTTCTATGATTACATCCTGGTTCTGCTCTCAAGAATGAATACCCTTTTGCATTAATTTCTGTGACCCTTGGCTCAACACTCTGGAAGTCTCTTCCTTGTTCATTTTCCTCTATGGCCACATCTGAAGTGGTTATTGGGAGACTTCACAGTTTTCACAGCCCTCCTTGGAGACTTCACAGTTTTCACAGCCCATTTCCTGTTGGTTCAAGTTCGGGGTCCTGAGAGTTCATTTACAGTTAGTTTTTTTTTAATTGGGTTTGCGATTCGGCCATACAATTCCCTCATACACTTAGTAGACTTCATATTTATTTGCTTCCATTGAGTTCTGTGTGCCAATAGTCCCATGTAAAGTTCTTTCCTGGGCATAGTTTCCAATAATTAATTTCTTTGCTTCCTCACCCTGTTCCTTTCTCTCTCAGCTTAAGGTTTGAGACTTGGTGGCTCAGCATCCTGTGTACCATCATAACCATTATCTTCTATGAGGAAGGGAGATACTATTTTCCTACTCAAAGCCAATTCACTGGTTTCACTACTGAATACCAACCTCCACCCTGCCACCATGATCCTCAGAGGGTAAGACTCACTATGGGGACTTGAGCAGTGGTCTCTCCAATTCCAGATGGGATGTCAGTTATCCATGCTGAATGATCTAGATCTCCACTTATAAATATGAGCAGATAAAAAATATCACTAATCCTAAAGAGAAGATCCACCATTTGAAAGAAGAGGACCAAATCAGAGCAGCTATCACTCACTAAAATGGAATTAATGCAGGAAATAGGAGAAAACTTTTTTTTAAAATCCTGTTCATGTTCTTAACTGAAATTTAAAGAGCAACAAGGGCAGGTCGTGAAAGTGGAGCATCTGAGAACCAGAATGTCCTTGGATGTTAAAAAATAGATGAATATTTAAGTTAAAAAGATTATAGAAGTTAACAGAAAAATAGATGCTGCTGAAAACTGATTTAGTGAATTATAAGACCATATCAAAGAGTCCTTCCAGAGTGCAGCACTAAAAGATAAAGAAATAGAAATTGTGAAAGAAAATATTTTAGAGATATTAAAAATAGACCCAGGAGATCTAATATTTATATGTTGGAAGTTTTAAAAGCAAAAATGGAATATTATATATTACAGTACTTATTTTGTAGTATACCAATACCTATTCATATTCGTATACTACAAAATACAAATAGGTATTTGTAGACTATAAAACATTAAAAGAAATTAAAGGAGACCTAAATAAATGGAAACACATTCTGTGTTGTTGGAGTTAAAGAGTTAATATTGGTATGGTGGTAGTACTCCCCATATTGATCTACGGATTCAGCACAATCCCTATCAAAATTCCAAAACTGCTTTTTTCTTTCTTGAAGAAATTGACAAGCCGCCCCTATCATTCATATGGAAATGCAAGGGACTCAGGTAGCCAAAACAATCTATTTTTAAAGATAAAAAAATTCAGACTACACTTCCCGATTTCAAACTTTATTACAAAGCTATAGTAATCAAGATAGTGTGGTACTGGCACAAGGATAGACATATAGATCAAAGGAATAGAATTAAGAGTCCAGAAATAAGCCCATGCATCTATGGTCAACTGATTTTCAGCAAGGGTGTCAAAATAATGCAATGGCAAAAGAATAGTCTTTTCAACAAACAGTGCTGGGACAACTGGATATCCACATGCAAAAGAATGAATTTGGACATCTGCCTTACAGCAGATACAAAAATTAAAATGGATCTTAGATCTAAATGTAAGAGCTGAAACAATAAAACTCTTTTCATAGAATTCTTTGACATTAGGTTAGGTAATTGTTTCTTAACATGACACCAAAAGCACAAGCAACAAAGGAAAAACTAGATAAATTGATTCATAAAATTAAAAACTGTCTTATGTGCATCAAAGGACAGTATCAAGAAAGTGAAAAGATAACCCACAGTATGGGAGAAAATATTTGCAAATCACATATCTGATAAGGACCTATTATCTATAATATATAAAGAACTCTTACAATTCAACAATAAAAAGACAAATAATCCAAATGAAAAATAGTCAAAGGATTTGAATAGACATTTCTCCAGAGAAGATATACAAATGGCCAATAATCACACAAAAAGGTGTGTAACATAATTAGCTACTAGGGAAATATAAATCAAAACCACAATGACAAAAAAAAAACCCACAATGATATACCACTTTATACCCACTAGGATGGCTATTATTTTTTTAAAAAAAATTAACAGGAGACATACAATGGAATACTATTTAGCTTTAAAAAGGAAGAAAATTCTGACACATACAATGTGCATGAACCTGAAGACATTATGCTAATTGTAGTAAACCAGTCACAAAAGGACAAATACTGTTTGATTCCACGGATGTGAGATACCTAGAGTAGTCAAATTCCTAGAGACAGAAAGTAGAATGAACAGTGGTTCGTTTGGGGATGAGGAGCCTGAAGAGGGCAGGAGGTGATGGGGAGTTATTGTTTAATGGGTATGGTTAGGGTTAGGGTTAAGGTTAAAGTTTCAGTTTGGGAAGATGAAAAAAGTTCTAGAGATGGATGGTGGTGATGAATGCACAAAAATGTGAATATACTTAATTCCACTAAACTGTACCCTTAAAAATTGTTGAAATGGTAAATATCATGTTATGTATAGTTAACCATAATAATAAAAAAAGAGACTGTAAAAAAATTTTAAGCTGTAATAACAAATGTTAGCAAAGCTATAATAACAAATGGAGCACTTATACATTGCTGATAGGAATGTAAAACAGTGTAGCACTGTGGAAAACAGTTTGGCATTTCATCAAAACAGAGTTATAATATGATCCAATAATTCCACTCCTAGATATATGCCCCAGAGAATTTAAAACATATATTCACACAAAAGCTCATACATGAATGTTCATAGCAGCATTATCCATAGCAGCCAAAAAGTAGACACAATGCAAATGTCCATCAACCAATGAATGGATAATTCAAGTGTGGTCTATCCATACAATGGAATATTATTCAGTAATTTTTTAAAAATGAAGTACTGATACATGCTCCAAAATGGATGAACCTTCAAAACATGCTAAGTAAAATAAGCCAGACATTAAAGGTCACACATTATATGATTCCATTTATATGAGATATCTAGAATAGGCAAATCCACAGAGATAGGAGGTAGATTAGTGGTTATCTAGGCTAACGTTTGGAGGGAAATGGAGAGTAAGTGCTAATGGGTACAGGTTTCTTTTTTGGGTGATGAAAATACTCTAAGACTGATTGTGGTGATGGTTGCACAACTCTGTGAATATACTCAAAACCACTGGATAGTACACTTTAAAAGGGTAAATTTTACTGTATGTAAATTATATCTCAGTTTTTAAAATGGAATGCATAAAGGAGAAACAGTATTAATACAAATAATAGAAGAAAAATATCCTGAGATAAATATAAATTTGTGCATTCAGTTTGAAAGGGCAAGATTATTTCAAAAAGAACCATATTTACACATATCCTTGTGAAGTTTCTAATTTTGAATATAAAGAATAAAATTCTAGGGAGTTCCCTGGCAGTCCAGTGGTTAGAACTCTGCACTTTCTCTGCCGTGGGCCCAGGTTCAATCCCTGGTGAGGGAACTAAGGTCCTGCAAGCCATGTGGTGCAGACAAAAAATAAGGATAAAATTCTATGGTATTTCAGACCTCCCATTAAAGGGTATATATAAAGAAAAATAATCAGGTCATCATCTGAGATCTCTACATTACATGAAGAAATATTTATGGGACTATGTTCTGAATGAAAACTATATCAATTTGAATTCAAAAACTATAGCACAGTTGCCTCCCAAGCAACTCTTCTCCCACTGGGCAGCAGTTTAATGAACATTACAATTTCCTTCCCCTCACCCCACCCTAGTGATTGGATCAGGGATGGACAATAATATAGGTCTGAACCAATGAATACATGGCATTTCCTTGCCACTGAGTTTGGTTAGTGTTACTCTCATTAAAGTGAAGGGCAATGCTTTATTCAATGATTAAGGAAAAACAATTCTCCCTTCTTAGCTGTGTATCCTGAATTGCTACAACCATCCTGATACAATGAGGGAAGCTAACACAAGGAAGAGAGCAGATTTAAGAAAATCAAAAATCGAGTTGGAGCCCTCAACAAACTGTGTTTGCAACTTGCCTCTGAACTCTGTTAAATGAGACAAAATGCCATTTTTTTAAAAATTAAGTTTCTTTGTGATGCCTTTGATGTTGCTTGCAATTAAATAAAGACTCAGTAAAAGGGAAGATAGGGTATACAAAAAATACCAGAGAGTAAAAACCCAGAGAAATATAATTATTGATAATGTTTTTATAAAATCTAATGTAAATATTAAGACAGGGTAATTACATAGGAAAGCAAAAATTAAAATAGCAAAAATAATGTAGAATTTAAATTCCAGTTTATTTCATAAAATGTAGGAGGTATGAGTTCCTGGAGAGAGGATTATAACTGTTAAAAGTCTTATCATGTTTGGGGAAGAGAACAGGGCATAAAGAATAATCACTTTTTTTCTTGATATTTATACGCATATTCAATTTTTTTTAATTTAAAAGTAATGGCCACAATTGAAAGTTGTAGAACTTTCAAATAATTTGAGGGAAAAAACATACAAAGAAAACTTCACCAGAACCACAACAGTCAGGAAAAGAGGTGAAAACAATAAAGAATAATAAAGAGAAAACAAGATGTATGAATACATTCTTAGCATTAATAACAATAAACTCAGTGAGCTAAATTTCCCTATTAAAAGACAAAAATCTCTGAGTGAAAAAAAAAGAAAATTTAACTGTATTCTCCTTATGAATTGTACCTGAAATAAAATGACACAGAAAGATTGAAAATAAATAGATGGACAATAAAGTTACAAGCAAAAGCAGGGAAAAAAGTAGCAATATAAAATCAAAGTGAAATTCATGATTAAAAAGTAAATAGAACAATAAAACCAATTGACTTGGAAGGATAGCAGACATTTACTGTACACTCACTATATGTCAAGCACTCAGCTGAGGATTTTCTACAGTGATCCTTACGACACTACACAGTGACTGTGGTTAACACTTCCATTTTGCAGATGAGGAACTAGGCTTTAGAGAGATTAGGTGTTTTCAGTGTCTGACACACAGTGATAGACATGGAACTCAAACCCTAATCTGCTAATTCCAAAGTGTAAATTTATAGCACCAAAATATTTAAATAAATAACTAGTGGAAATAAAAGAAGAATGTATTTTTAAAAATTTAACCCATTTCTCTAAGAAATGGACAGATCTCATAGACCAAAAATAAATAGAAAAGAGAGGATTTGGGGGACTTCCCTGGCAGCCCAGTGGTTAAGACTCTGTGCTTCCACTGCATGGGGCACAGGTTCAATCTCCGATCAGGGAACTAAGATCCTGCATGCCGTGCAGTGTAGCCAAAAGTTAAAAAAAAAAAAAAAAAAGAGAGAGAGAGGATTTGGATAATGCAAGAAAACACATATATAGTACATAGAGTTAAACCATGGCGTATGCATCTTTTCTAAAGTCTAAGAATATATACAAATACTAAAATACTTTAAGCCACAAAGAAACTCTTATCAAATTCTGATGAATGGAAATCTAGGGCCTAGGCCATAGTTTTTGACCCTAAAATTGGAAAGCTATACATTAATTATAAAAGAGATAACTAATATAAAACTACTTGATGATTAAGAAATCTTTCTAAATAAAAATAAATCTAATATGCAATTACAGATTAGTTTAAAATTATGAAGAGTGAGAACACACACATTAAAAACCTAGGGGTGGGCTTCCCTGGTGGCACAGTGGTTGAGAGTCCACCTGCCGTTGTAGGGGACACGGGTTCGTGCCCCAGTCTGGGAAGATCCCACATGCCGCGGAGTGGCTGGGCCCGTGAGCCATGGCCGCTGAGCCTGCGCATCCGGAGCCTGTGCTCCACAACGGGAGAGGCCACAACAGTGAGAGGCCCGCATACCGCAAAAAAACCCCTAGGGGTTCATGACATTAGATTTGGCAATAATTTCTTGGATGTGACACCAAAAACATAGGTAACAAAAGTAAAAATAGAAAAAAATGACTACATCAAAATTTAAAACTGTGCATCAAAGGACACAATCAACAGAGTAAAAAGGCAACCCACGGAATGAGGGAAAATACTTGCAAATCGTATATCTGATAAGGAGCTGATATACAGACTATATAAAGAGCTAATACAACTCAACAACAGCAACAAACCCAACCCAATCAAAAAATGGGCCAAGGATTTGAATAGATATTTCTCCAAAGACATATACATGTCCAACAAGCACATTAAAAGATGATCAACAGGAACCAATCATCAGAGGAGTGTAAATAAAAACCACAAAGAGATATCACCTTACACCCATTTAGGATGGCTACTGACAACAACAACAAACCAGAAAATAATTAGCATTGGCAAGGATGTAGAGCAATTGGAACCCTACTGCATTGCTGGTGGGAATATAAAATTGTGAAACCACTATGGAAAACAGTATAGCAAATCACAAAAAATTAAAAATAGAATTAGCATGGTATCCAACAATTCTACTTCTGGGTACATACGCAAAAGAATTGAAAGCAGAGTCTCAAAGAGATATTTATACACCCATCATTCATAGCAGCATTATTCACAATAGTCAAAAGGTGGAAGTAAAAAAAAAAAGGTGGAAGTAACCCAAGTGTCCATCAACAAATGAATGGACAAACAAAATATGCTACATACATACAATAGACTTATTTAGCCTTAAAAAGGAAGGAAATTCTGACACATGCTACAACATGGATGAACCTTGAGACTATTATGCTAACTGGCTTTTAAACTCTAGGATATGTTATCCTTTCCTCCTTACATGTTTGAATCTCTTTGTAGACACTTTTTATATAAAGATCCTGATATCTGTGATTTCTTTGAAACCATATAGAACTAGTTGTTGGAATTTCTTACATTTCCTTCAATAGGTTTTCTGAGAAATCAGATACATGATTTGCAAGTATTTTCCCTTATTCTGTAGGTTGCCTTTTTACTCTGTTGATTGTGTCCTTTGATGCACAGAAGTTTTAAATTTTGATGTAGTCATTTTTTTCTATTTTTACTTTTGTTGCCTATGTTTTTTGGTTTTTTTTTGCGGTACGTGGGCCTCTCAGTGTTGTGGCCTCTCCCGTTGCAGAGCACAAGCTCAGCGGCCATGGCTCACGGGCCCAGCCGCTCCGCGGCATATGGGATCTTCCCGGAGTGGGGCACGAACCCGCGTCCCCTGCAACGGCAGGCGGACTCTCAACCACTGCACCACCAGGGAAGCCCCTTGTTGCCTATGTTTTTGGTGTCATATCCAAGAAATTATTGCCAAATCTAATGTCATGAACCCCTGAGAAATTGGGTTTTTCTTTCTACCTTTTTGCTTATGTTTCTTTCTTCCTTTTCATTTATTTATTTATTACTTCCCAGCTTTTTTTAATACACACACATGTTCCATGCTGATATTTTCTTATCATTGCTTGTCTTTGTTTGAAGTTACCTTTGTTTGCTGAAGAACAGTGCAGAGTGGAATAATTAGGAAAAGTTTTTTAAAAATTGATTAATTTTTTAAAAAAGATAAAATGAATTTGGACAGTCCCAGCTGTTTGGATTTTTTGTTGTTTTTAACACACTCTCACCAAATTTGATATGTCCTTTTCCCACAGGCATGTCTCCTTTTAGCTTTTGACCTTTAAGAAGATAGTGTTATGCACAGTGAAGCTTCTGTATCACAGGCTATTTTCCCTGTGATCTAGACATAAGTTCCTCCTCTCCTTCCATCTTCTGACAGTCTCCCTTGGCCTAGAGACTAGGTTGTTAATGACAAAAATGACATGTTTATGGAATATTAGCCATAAAAAAATGAAATAATGCCATTTGCAGCAACATGGATGGACCTAGAGATTATCATACTAAATGAAGTCAGACAAAGACAAATACCATATGATTTCACTTATATGTGGAAACTAAAATATGATACAAAAGAACTTATTTACAAAACAGAAACAGACTCACAGACATAGAAAACAAACTTATGGTTACCAAACTTAAGGGAAAGAGGGGAGAGATAAATTAAGAATTTGGGATTAACAGATACACATTATGATATATAAAATAAATAAACAAGGGCCTACTGTAGAGCACAGGGAACTATATTCAATATCTTGTAAAAGAATCTGATAAAGAATAGATATATGTGTATATATATATATATATATATAACTGAATCACTGTTGTACACCTGAAACATTATAAATCACCTATATTTCAGTTTTTTTAAAATGACATGCTTACATTACTTATTCAGCTCCACTCCCCTCAGATGTTCTGTGACATATAATTTGGTTTCTATAGAAACAGTCTCAGCTTTTACTGAAGTCCGGTCCACATTCTGTTAAAAGCATCTTGTAGCACTATAAAACTCTTAGAGGAAAACATAGGAAGAATACTCTTTGACATAAATCACAGCAAGATATTTTTTGATCCACCTCCTAGAGTAATGGAAATAAAAACAAAAATAAACAAATGGGACCTAATGAAACTTAAAAGCTTTTGCACAGCAAAGGAAACCATAAACAAGACAAAAAGACAACCCTCAGAATAGGAGAAAATATTTGCAAATGAATCAACTGACAAAGGAATAATCTCCAAAATATATAAACAGCTCATGCAGCTCAATATTAAAAAAACAAACAACCCAATCCAAAAATGGGCAGAAGACCTAAATAGACATTTCTCCAAAGAAGACATACAGATGGCCAAGAAGCACTTGAAAAACTGCTCAACATCACTAATTATTAGAGAAATGCAAATCAAAACTACAATGAGGTATCACCTCACACCATTTAGAATGGGCATCATCAGAAAATCTACAAACAACAAATGCTGAAGAGGGTGTGGAGAAAAGGGAACCCTCTTGCACTGCTGGTGGGAATGTAAATTGATCCAGCCACTATGGAGAACAGTATGGAGGTTCCTTAAAGAACTAAAAATAGAATTACCATATGACCCAGCAATCCCACTAATGGGCATATACCGAGGGAAAGCTGTAATTCAAAAAGACACATGCACCCCAATGTTCATTGCAGCACTATTTACAATAGCCAGGTCATGGAAGCAACCTAAATGCCCAATGACAGACAAATGGATAAAGAAGATGTGGTACATATATACAATGGAATATTATTCAGCCATAAAAAGGAACAAAATTTCGTCATTTGTAGAGACGTGGATGGATCTAGAGACTGTCATACTGAGTGAATTAAGTCAGAAAGAGAAAAACAAATATCGTATATTAACGCATATATGTGGAACCTAAAAAATGGTACAGATGAACTGGTTTGCAGGGCAGAAATTGAGACACAGATATAGAGAACAAACGTATGGACACCAAGGGGGGAAAGTGGCAGGGGGTGGGGCTTGTGGTGTGATGAATTGGGAGATTGGGATTGACATGTATACACTGATGTGTATAAAATGGATGACTAATAAGAAAAATAAATAAACATTTAATAAAAGCATCTTGTAAACAACAGGATCTTACTATATAGCACAGGGAACAATATTCAATGTCTTGTAATAACCTATAATGGAAAAGAATCTGAAAAAGGATATATATATATATCAGATATATATATATATATATATCCGAATCACTTTGTTGTACCCTAGAAACTAACACAACACTGTAAACCAACTATATTTGAATTAAAAAAAAAAAATCTTGAACATGTTTTCAAGTCCCTGACCGTCTCACCCAGAGCATGAGGAGGCTCCTATTGAACTCTTAAGCACCCTCTTTCTCATGGCCCCCAGCTTTAACAGCATTTGGCAAGCACATTTCATAATGTGTGGCTTGGGATCGTGACTGTGATGTTTAGTTTATGTGTCAACCTAGCTAGGCTAGAGTACCCAGTTACTTAATCAAACACTAAGTGTTGCTGTGAAGGTATTTTGCAGATGTAGTTAACATCTACAGTCAATTTACTTTAAGTTAAGGAGATTACTCTTGATAATAAGGATGGGCCTCATCAAATCAGTTGAAAGGCCCTAAGAGCAAAACTGAGGTTTACCTAAAGAAGAAATTCTGCCTCAAAATGGCAGCAGTAGCTCCTCCCTGAGAGTTTTCAGCTTGCTGGTCTACCCTATAGATTTCAGACTTGCTGGCTCCCACAATCACATAAATTAATTTCTTGAAATATGTATGTCTGTGTTGAAAGTACCTTTCTCAATTTTGCATCCTGTATTTTCACTCTCTTTATGGTGTCTTTTGATGAGCAGAAGTTCTTAATTTGAACTTGTGTTTATCAATCTTTTACTTCTCATAGTTTAAATCTTTCCCTATTCCAAAGTCTTAAAGACATTTCCCTACATTTTAGAAAAAAATTTTAAGCTTTTCCTTTCACATTTAATTTCTTACTCCAGATAAA
This sequence comes from Delphinapterus leucas, assembly GCF_059928025.1. Classification (NCBI taxonomy): domain Eukaryota; kingdom Metazoa; phylum Chordata; class Mammalia; order Artiodactyla; family Monodontidae; genus Delphinapterus; species Delphinapterus leucas. The sequence continues at coordinate 37,983,203 of NC_143142.1, read as the reverse complement.
ATTAAATTCTTTACAAATATGAAGTAAGACTCCAATTTTATTTTTTCCATATGGATAACCAATAATCTCATCACCATTTATTGAATAGTGTTTTCCTCCACTGATCTGAATTTCCTACATTGCTTATCACACTTCCATATATGTGACAAATTTTTCCCTGTGTTTTCTACTATCCTGTCATTTTAAACCTAACATTCTACCATTGACTTCTCATGTGCTCACACACTATTTAAATCCTTTAGATCTGTCTCATATCATCAATTAACAAAGACTTGCCATCCTCTAATTGCCGTATCCAATAGCCTTCTCTTAGTTCCCATTCTTTTCAACTTCAAGGCAGTACTTAAAACATTTCACTATTTCTTCCCTCTTAACACTGTCTTCTACTTTTTTTAAAAATTGATCTGTTATTTTCTTGGTTTTATTTTTACTATTCCTTGCCTGGCTCTTAGATAACTCTTTGATAACTCCTCTGAAATTTCTCTCTACATTTATTTCTTTGATAATTTCATCCACTTTCATATCTTCTATCATCACCTCTTTTCTAGCTCATCTACTCTCTTCAGAGGGAGGTCCACATCTCTAACGGGTGGTTAGATGTTTGCCACTTTCTTAAACTCAACATAGGGCCTTGAACTCAAGATGTCAAAAGCTGACTTTAATCCCTCTTCTCAAGCCTAACTCTCTTGATTATACATTTTTCACTGACATGACCATCTTGCTGGCCAAATCAGGTTCAAAAGTCATAGTTATAAGTTAGTTTCTTCACATTCCCTTCTCTACCACCTTCAACCAGTGGGCAAATACTACATATTCTTTCTCAACCATGTTTGTGCCAAGAAATCCTCACTTTTCCTTTTCAACTTTCTCCTTCTAGTTCAGAACTGTGAGGGGATCCCCAGGATGAGTCAGATGCCCAGTGATTTGAGTATCATTCAATTTGGAGGTCATCAGAAATGAGTAATCAAAAATACAGAGTAAAGTAAGTCAGATAGAGAAAAACAAATACCATATGGTAACACATATATATGGAATCTAAAGAAAAAATATGGTTATGAAGAACCTAGGGGCAGGACAGGAATAAAGACAGAGACAGAGAATGGACTTGAGGACACGGGGAGGGGGAGGGGTAAGCTGGGACGAAGTGAGAGAGTGGCATGGACTTATATATACTACCAAAATAGATAGCTAGTGGGAAGCAGCCGCATAGCACAGGGAGATCAGCTCCGTGCTTTGTGACTGCCTAGAGGGGTGGGACAGGGAGTGTGGGAGGGAGATGCAAGAGGGAGGAGATATGGGGATATATGTATATGTATAGCTGATTCACTTTGTTATAAAGCAGAAACTAACACACCATTGTAAAGCAATTATACTCCAATACAGATGTTAAAAAATAAAAAATTTTAAAAAAAAATACAGAGACTAACTGAAAACTAACATTCTACCCTGGTGGGATTTTTTAAAACTCCTTTCTGTTTTACTATTAAATTGGTTTTGAATCAGTCTATTTCTCTCCATCTTCCTGTACCCATCCCAGTCTAGCAGTCAGCAGCATCCTTCTCCTGGACCATTCCATCAGAAGTTTGGCTAGCTTTGCATTCACTCAGGCCTGCCTGCAATCCAGTCTTCTCCACAGAAACCAGAGTGGTGTTTAAAAATAAAAATCTACACATATCCCTCCCCTGTTTAAAAAATATATGTATGACAATTTTTACATAGTGCTCAAGATAGGCTAGACACTCTTCTAAGCTCTTTTAACTAATTTAATTGATACAACTTAATGTGTTGAGTACTATTATTATCGTCATTTTATATAAAAGGAAACTGAGGAACAAATAGGCTAAAAGATTTTTCCCTGGTATCACTGTCAATATGTGGTATATCTAAGATACATGAACCCAGGCAATCTGTTTCCAGAGTCTACTGTGCCTCTAAGAACATTTTGATGGCTTCTCTTTGTCCTTAAGAAAAGATGCAAAATTAGCCTGTTGGGATCTTAAGGCTTAAATGTTAAAGGAGAAGAGATTTGACCATCTACCTTCAGGAATAAAACACTGCAGAGGGAGGTTGTTATGGGTTGAATTTTGTCCTCCCAAAATTAATATTTTGAAGTTCTAACACCTGTACCTCAGAATGTGACCTTGTTTGGAAATAGGGTCATTGTAGATGCGATTAGTTAAGATGAGGTCAGACTGAAGTGGGGTGGGCCACTTCAATAAGACTGAAGTTCTTATAAAAAAGGAAATTTGGACACAGACGTGCACACAGGGAGAACACCATGTGAAGATAAAGGCAAGATTGGGGAAGACATCTACAAGTCATAGAACACTAAAAATTGTCAGCAAACCGTCAGAAGCCAGGAGAGAGGCATAGAACAGATTTTCCCTAACAGCCCTCAGAAGGAGCAAGCCTGCTGACACCTTGATCTTGGGCTTCCAGTCTCCAAAACTATGACACAATACATTTCTGTTGTTTAAGCCACCCAATTTGTGTTACTTTGTTATGGCAGCCTGAGCAAATTAATACAGAGGTTTCTCAAGAGGATTCATATTTACAACTATCTCAGGCATGAAGTCATAATTAAGGCTGTTAAAAACTTTAAGGAATTTCTCTCTTTCCTTTTTCTTGTTTTTCATCAATACAATTATTTTGAGGTATAATTGACATTATATTAGTTTCAAGTAATGATTGAAACGTAATGACAACATAATGATTCAATATTTGTATATATTGTGAAATGATCACCACAGTAAGTCTAGTTAACATATGTCACCACATATAGTTACAGAAATTTTTCTTGTGAAGAGAACTTTTAAGATCTAGTCTCTTAGCAACTTTCAAATATGCAATACAGTATTATTAACTATAGTTGCCATACTGTACATTATAGCCACATTTATTTTATAACTGGAAGTTGGTACCTTTTGACTCCCTTCACCCATTTCATCCACTCCCTAAACCCCCGCCGTGGCAACCACCAATCTGTTTTCTGTATCCATGAGCTTGTTCTTTTGGTTTTTGAGGTGGTTTTTTGTTGTTGTTGTTTTGGTTTTGTATTTATTTATTTATTTATTGGCTGCGCCACACGGCTTGCAGAATCTTAGTTCCCTGATGGGAGATTGAACCCATGGCCCCCGCAATGGAAGCACAGAGTTGTAATCCCTGGACCACCAGGGAATTCCCTTGGTTCTGTTTTTAGATTCCACATAGAAGTGAGATCGTATGGTATTTGTCTTTCTCTGTCTGACTTATTCCATTTAGCGTAATGCCCTCAAGGTCCATCCCTGTTGTTACGAATGGCAAGATTTCCTTCTTTTGGCTGAATAATATTCCATTTTATATAAATATAGATCACATTTTCGTAATCCATTCATCTGTTGATGGACACATATTGTTTCCATATCTTGGCTATTGTAAATAATGCTGCAATGATGTGAAGATGTATATATTTTTTGAAGTTAGTAATTTCATCTTGTTCAGATAAATACCCTGAAGTGGAATTGGACCATATGTTGGACCAACTGTTTTTAATTTTTTGAGGAACTTCCATACTGTTTTCCATAGTGGTTGTACCAATTCGCATTGCCACCATGAGTACACTTATCTCCACAACCATGCCGCATTTGTTATCTCTTATCTTTTTGATAATAGCCATTCTAACAGGTGTGAGGTAGTATCTCATTGTGGTTTTGATTTTCATTCCCCTGATTAGTGATGTTGAGCATCTTTTCATGTACCTGTTGGCAATCTGTATGTATTCTTGGGGAAAATGTTTATACTCAGATCCTCTGCACATTTTTAAATCGGATTGTTCATTTTTTTGGTATTAAGTTGTATGAGCTTTTTTCATATTCTGTATATTAGGAATTTCTTAGCTTTGTGATTTCTCTATATTTATTAGATTCTTTAGTGATTAACAGTAAACTCCATAAAACCTAAGGAACAGGTTGTTTGCCTTTGGGCATCTGAGGAAGAAGGAATTTATGGAAATTCCAGGACTCTAAAGCCAGTCTTGTTAAAGAAAATGACAAAGAATGCAGGGACAATGGCAACATAAAAAAGGAAAGACAAGAAGGCTACCCTTGGGGCCTCCGCCCCTCCCACACACAAAAACAGGAGAGGATAGGGAGCTGCCTAGGCATAACAGCCTAGAAGCTTCTCTGGTTTCCCAACAGTTTTAACTCTTCTTGTCCAGAGAATTTTAGCCATCTTTTAGCGAGCCTCTTATGTCTCCTGTCTTTGCTCCTGCCATTTCTTCAGCCTAAGTGCTCATTTACCTCTTCTTCGAGTACCAGAGCTGGCACTAAGGGTGAGGCAAACAAGGCCCTAGGGTACAAAGTGTAAGGAAGCATCACTTTCAGGTGCCAACCCTGCATTTCCACCACCCTGGGAGTGAGAGCCTCCCTAAGTTTTGAACCCTGGGTGCCTGTTGAGTACAGCAAGGCTATTCACGCTTCAGTGCTCATCTACTCTTTCTCCATAACCCCAGTCAAAAGTAACTGCTTGTCCTATGTGCTACCATAACTCTTTGCTCATTTTTCTATTAATTAAAGCACTCGCGTCACTCCATGTCAAGATCTGGAGTCATCCTTGACTTTTCTCATTCTTTCACACCGCTCATTCAATCTGTCAAGAAATATTCTTGACCCTGCCTTAATAATATGCCCAAGTCTGACCACTTCTCACTCTCTGCACTGTTACCACCTTGTTCTGAGACCCTGGACATTTGCAGCAGCCTCCTAGTTTTCACTGACTTGCCCTCTCCCCGCGACAGCCCTCACTCCAGGCTGTACTCCACAGAGCTGTCAAGGGGATCATCTTTTAAAATTTGAGACAGATCACATCACTCCCCTATCAAAACCCCCAACTGGTTCCCCACTTACTCAGAATAAGAGCAAATCTCCTTACCAAGGCCTCAGTGGCCCTACCTGAGCCCGGCCGATCTCTCCAACCTGACTTCCTACCAGGTTCCCTCTTTCTCTCTCCATTCCAATCACATTTATTCCCCTCCCTGGTGTTCCTCCAAGCCCACTCCTGCCTCTGGTCTTTGCCATTTCAGCTGACTCTACCTAGAAATCTGTTCACTCAGAAAGTAACACATTTTACTTCTTAAAAGTTTTTCAGTTCTCTGCTTAAACAGCACATTCTCAGAAGCTATCTAAAATAGCACCCTCATCACTGCTATTTACATGGCTTTATCCCTTCACATTGCTTTGCTTTTCTTCAAGTACTTATTATCTGTATTTTATTATTTATTTGTACATTATAGGTCTTCTCCACTAGAATGTGTGCTAATGAGGGCAAGGATTTTTGTCTGGTTTTTTCCATGCTTTGTCTTCAGCACCTAGAACTATGCCTGGTGTAGGACAAGAGAAAAATAAATATTCATTGGATGGATAGATGAATTCTGCTCAGTTTCATAGCTCGTTTGCGTAATTGTTTTATCCATTACAAGCCTTTATGGTAACTGTCAAGACCTCACTCTGTTCTGTATTTCCAAGGCATCTAGCATAGTGCTCTGCATTTCATACATACTCAGTAAATGTTAAATTGAATCAAATCTACCTCTCTGTAACTTTTTCTCCCTTACTCTTATCCATCACACATAATTCTACAAGATTAAGCTACCTAAAATCCAGGTCTGATCATGTTTCTGTACTATTACAGTAAAGCCTCCAAGGAATTTTTTTTCTGAATTTTTTTTTTTTTTTCTTTTTGCGGTACGCGGGCCTCTCACTGCCGTGGCCTCTCCCGTTGCGGAGCACAGGCTCCGGACGCGCAGGCCCAGCGGCCATGGCTCACAGGCCCAGGCGATCCGCGGCATGTGGGATCCTCCCAGACCGGGGCACGAACCCGCGTCCCCTACATCGGCAGGCGGACTCTCAACCACTGCGCCACCAGGGAAGTCCTTTTCTGAAATTTTCATGAAACTATTGTTTTGGGAAATCTTCTGTTCATGAAATACAGATAGAGTGCATACATGTTACTTAACCCTCACAACTACCCATAAGACAAATAATACTCTTGTCACTTGACAGATGAGGAAACAGAGCCTCAGAGACGTTTAATACTTTTTCCCAGGGTCAATTACCTAATAATTGTCTGATCTATTTGATTCCAAGAATACAGCTGTTACACTACATTTTGCTGTAATTTCCTTGGCATTCAAAGCCTTCCACAATATGGTCCGTATCTATCTTCTCAGTCTTACTCTTCTACTCCAGCCAGAAACTACTATTAAACCACAGAAGTATATCCTTCCTATGAAGTCTTATATAAAATAGTGGAAAATGAGAATTGAGCAATCAGTCAATAATAGGGAAATAATTTAAAAGAAAATAATATTTCATTCCAAGGACTGTTCATGAAATTAATATCTATAAGCTTACTTTGAAATACATCAAAAATAAGATGATTGATGGATGAATAGAGAGATAGATATGCGACAAAGCATATATTTTTAAAAATATTTTTTTAATATTTTAAAATATTTTATATTTAATATTTTTAATATTAAATATTAAAATATTAAATTAATATTAATAGTTTTAAAAATATTTTATTTATTATCTATTTGGTTGCACCAGGTTAATTGCGGCAGGTGTGCTCCTTAGTTGCAGCCAGCAGACTCCTTAGTTGTGGCTCACAGACTCCTTAATTGAGGCACATGTCCTCCTTAGTTGCAGCAGGCGGGCTCCTTAGTTGTGGCATGTGAACTCTTAGTTGCAGTATGCATGTGGGATCTAGTTCCCAGACCAGGGATCGAACCTGGGCCCCCTGCATTGGGAGCACAGAGTCTTAACCACTGTGCAGCCCCAGAAGTCCCTATAGTAAAATATTAACTATATTTATGAATCTAAGCAATGAGAACATGGGTGTTCATAGTAAAATGTTTTTGACTCTTCTTATGCTTCACAATTTTTATAATAAAATCTTAGGAAAATGTATTGAATAATAAGGAAAATTTTTATAAAAAGTAGTATATTTTAAAAGCATGAGAAAATTGTATATAAAAAGAGACTGCCCCTCCCCCCACCAAGAAAACTAATTTACTAAATTATTACTAGTAGATGTGTTTAGCCAGCATCATATGGGTAATTTTAATTTTTCCCTTTTGTACTTTTTAGCATTTTACAAATGTTTAATGAGCATGTTGTTCAATTCAAATTTAAAAAGTAAAGTGTTTTAAAAAGTAAAAATGCATAGTAAATTGCACTTTACAATCCTATAAAATCAGCAGGATTCATGAGAAAGAATAGGAATCATCAGATAGAGTCAGGTAGGTCAAATGGAGAATTGGCCCTAAGACTGCCTCCCTGCTTTGATAAATTGTTACCTGAATTACTTATAGGATTGCACCCCCCCTACTTTATCAAAAAGAATCTGCTATTAAATCTGCTATTATCTCCTATTTTCATTTTTTTCCTTGATGATCAAAAAGGCCATTTCTAGTGGAACTCTCTCACACCCCTATAGGTTCTACTGCTTAGAGCTGAACCACATCCACATAGCCCTTGATAGCAACCATTCACTAGAATCCACTTTGTGTGTTAGTGGAGGCCTCCCAGTCATTTAGGGTTGAAGACTTGGTAAATACATCTTGGAGCTTTTTGTAAGAATATTCCTGGAATTCTGACTCCCTATTGTTAACATAAATAAATTCCCTACATCAACATGCAGAATGGAGTTGGGCTTTGGAGCTAAGGTCAAGGGTAGGGTCAATCAGCAGGGGTCTTACAAAACCTCAGAGGCTATGACATCTCAGTGTAGGGTGAATTTTTTCTAACATAAAGGTGAGTGTTTGCAGATTCTTGAAACAAACAAACGTGACTTGGCATCTTTTTTTTTTTTTTGTCTCTTTTATGTAAAAAAAACCTCTCCAGCAATTATCAGATGGCAAACTCACAAATAAACATTCAGGCCTCATTTAATTGAAAGATAACTTTTCTCAGACTTAACTATTATTTTAATCAGGTAATTTTCCACCACATATCAAACAGAGCCCATTTAATAGATAAATTTAAGCACAAAAAAATTGTCTCTAAGGCAGTATCTTTGGAGAAACACTAGAGAATCAAGAGACTATAAAATTAATACCAAAAAAATTATTGGGCTTCAATTATGTACTTGGCACAATTTCAGTGTTCTAGTATCATACAGATTTACCCATAACTACAATTTGGTTTGGATTACCTGAGGAAGAAAATGAACATGTTCTTTAAGTTTGCAACTGCAATTATTTCTTCCTATTGAAACTTTCCTTTGCACTATCAGTAATCATAGGCAAAAACAATCTAGACTTGCCTTGGTTTCTGCAGCTAGACCCTTGGTAAAAAATCCTACATACTCCAGTCTTCCCTGGTTCTTAAATTGGTTTCTGTAAATCAAATAACTAGGCATCTGAGGTAAATTAAATTTGGGGGGAGAGTAAGTTACCTGTTAATGACCTAGCTACGAAAATATCACTGTACATATCTCTTTCAAATTTCAGTAGGGTTTCCAGCCACCCTGCAAACTCTTCCCTGACAACTCCCATTCAGTGATTTTGCCTTTTTCTGATCAGTGTGTAATCAAATTATATCATCTGTTGTTACTTACCTGGCCCATGTGTATATCTTATCACCCTAAACAGATTGCAAGCTCCTAGAACGCTAGAACTAATTCTTACTTTTCTTCTGAGTTACCTTAGACACATGATAGTTTCTCAAGAAATACTTTTGAATGACTCACAAAAGACTAGTTGCGTGGAATAGGGGGAAATAATCAGCCTAAAAGATTGGAAAAGGAACCCAGCCTTTCACCTTCTTTCTACCTTCAGAACTCCCTCTTTCTCAGCTTGTATGGCTAGCAATTCCCTCTTGGCAGTATTGTCTAGGGGTCCGTGGTAAGCTAGGCTGCCTTTGCTCATAAGACACTGCTTGAACCTACCAACATTCCAGTGGATCAGGGAGAAGCTTATCAAATCAGCAGGACAAGTACATCTCATGCCCCAAATCTATTTGGAGATCAAATGGGCCTTACTCAATAATAAAATGGAAGCCTGGTTTTGTTTCTATTTGCTTGGCTTCAGATTAATTAAATACATTCCCCACAAGTACAAAGCAGCTGCTTTTCTGACATTCAGTTAAATTGTCTTTCTCAAAGAGAAGCTGATCCCAGAGTGTGGATAGTTCTAATTATGTTTTAGCCTGTTTTATGGCAAAACCCTAAAAAAGTTGAAAAGGAAGAAAGGAAACTCCCTATCCCTCCCTGTCACTGATGATCCAGGCCGAATTTTGTTAGAGGACAAACTCTGTACTAAAAGGGTTTAAACAAACCCAGTAGCCACAAAGTGAGATTTTCCACTGTTCCCAGGAATTATCAATACAACTTTTGCTATGTATACATCTTTGATTGATATGGACCAATACTGTTAGATTAACTCATTGTTTTTGCCTACAAACAAACCAATGTGTGTTGATTGTGTAGACAGCATGTTTTCAGCACTGCTATAGGCACTGTGGGGTATAGAAGATGAATAAAAGTATGGTTCCTCTCTTCAATGGATTTACAATCTAATAAAGTGTGATAAGACTAACATTGAAAACAACTGTGGGGGACTTCCCTGGTGGCACAGTGGTTAAGACTCCATGCTCCCAAAGCTGGCATCCCAGGTTCGATCCCTGGCCAGGGAACTAGATCCCACATGCATGCCGTAACTAAGAGTTCGCATGCCACAACTAAGGACTTGGCACAACCAACCAACCAAATAAATAAATAAATGTTTAAATTAAAAGAAAACAATTGTGAACAGTACAAGGCATTATATATGATCCAGTGCTGACTTGGAGACCTTAGACTTTAACTGCAACAGAAATTCAGTGAAGGAGGAAAAGTCATTGGGAGTTTCAGTCATAAAAAAGACTTTGTGAAGAAAATGGGACAGCAAGTGAACATTGAAAGCGGGATGGGATCTGAGGCAAAGGAGGTAGGCTGTCCATTCCAGTTTCAGAAAACATCATTTTGTTAATTCCTTAAGATGCCCAATTCTTGATTGGCAGAACATATATAAACAAATACACTTTCAATCACTGGGCTATTACCTTTTTAAAAAACTACCTTTAATATACTATTATTTTAGTGGTCTGTAAATAAATTTGCTCAACTTTCCATTTCCCAATTGGCAGAGTCATGCCAATAATTTGGCTTATTAGCTTTAAAGTTATTAGTTGTGTGCATATAGTTGATTAACAAATAAAAACAAAGTGGTCACTATGTGCAAGGCCCTTTTTTAGTTGTTGGGGATAAAATGGTGCAAAAGTAATTAAGATGCCTGTCAAGTTTAAATGTGCTGGTGGAGACAGACATACAAAGAAAAACATGATTACAATTATAGTATGTGTCATCAAAGAAAAATATAGAGAGCTATGAAACCATATATTAGGAAAGTCTAACTTAGAGAAGCAGTGACAAATTTCTTGAGAAACTGATAATTTAGGCTGAGGCCTGAAGTGTATAGGAGTTAAAGGTAAGGGTAGCAGGAACAGATTACTTTAGGAATAGAGGAGGCAATTAATGTGGTTGGAGGTTAGCAGGAGATAAGGCTGGACAAATAAGTAGAGTTGGGTCATGCTTATCTATCTATATAATAAACAAATTATAAATTATAGCAAACTGAAATATTCAGCAGCCGTCACATTTAATTTTACTTTTTTATCACAAACTCTGATGAGAATTAAATTGCTCTTATGATAAAAACAACTTGAAAAGATAAAACAAGAATGCCTTGTTATTTCATTCATGATGACTTCCTTACAGTAGACACCTACAAGACATAAACAGAATTTTAGAATTCCAATTAAAGTAGTTATCTCTAAAATTATGAAATAAACTGGGAGAAATCATACTCGTAATAGGCAACATAGTGAAGCAATTAAGTGTATAGAATCTTGGAACCAGACTTCTTGGGTTTGAATTCCAGCTCCCATACTTACTCATTCTATGACATTAGGCAAATTTGAGCTCCAGTTTTCCTACCTTTAAAATGGGGATGGATTACAGTAAAAGCACAAGAAACAAAAGGAAAAATAGCTAAATTGGAGTTCATCAAAAGTAAAAACTTTTTTCTTCAAAGGACAAAATCAAGAAAGTGAAAAAAACCCACAGAATGGGAGAAAATATGTACAAATTATATATCTGATAAGGGACTTGTATCTAAAATATATAAAGAATTCTTACAACTCAATAACAAAAAGATAAATAACCCATTGAAAAATTGGCTGATGATTTGAACAGACATTTCTCCAGAGAAGATATACAAATGGGCAAAAAGCACATGAAAAGATATTCAGTATCATTTGCCATCATAAAAATGCAAATCAAAACCACATACGATACTACTTTACATCCACTAACATGGCTATAATTAAAAAGATGGACAATAACAAGTGTTGGTAAGGATGTGGAGAAATTATACTGCTGGTGAGAATGTAAAATGGTGCAACCATTTTGGAAAACAGTCTGGTAGTTCTTCAGACATTTAAAGATAGAATTACCATATGACCTAGCAATTCTACTCCCAGATATATACCAAAGAGAAATGAAAATGTACATCTGCATAAAAACTTTTATATGAAAGTTCATGACAGCATTATTCATAGTAGACAAAAAGTAGAAGCAATCCAACCAAGTGTCCATGAACTGATGAATGGATAAACAAGATGAGGCATAACCATACAACAGAATATTATTTGGCAATAAAAAGGAATTAAGTACTGTTATATGCTACAACATGGATGAACCTCAAAAACATTATATGAAGTGAAAGGAGCCAGTCACAAAGAACCATATATTTATGACTCCATTTATATGAAATGTCTAGAACAGGCAACTCTATAGGACATACAGTATACTAGTGATTGCCTTAGGGCTGGTGGGATAAAAAGACTAGGGAATGACAGCTAGGGGGTGTGCAGTTTATGGAGCGATGAAGATGTTCTAAAATGGATTGTGGTGATGGATTCACAACTCTAAATATATTAAAAGCCATTGAGCTGAACACTTTAAGTGGGTAAATTGTACGTATGTGGATTATAGCTTAGTAAAGCTGTATAAAAAAGTGGGGTTTCATTAAATAAAGTACTATGTTTAAAGGGCTGAAATAGTGCCTGACTCACAATTAGTGCTACATAAGTGTTTGTTATCCACTAGAATATAAACTCCCCAAGGGAATGAGCTTTTTACCTGTTTTGTTACCAAGTTCCTGGCACACAGCTGGCCCTCAAAAATATTTATAAATGAATAAATGATCTGGAGAAATTAGAACTTATTTTTGTAAATGCAATATATACTCATAGCCAAAAAAAAAAAAAGCAGCTAAGAATGTGAAATACCAAGTAAATGTCCCCTCACTCACTAATCCCACTCTGCTGCTATACCCAGTGATCCATGAGATTTTAACTAGATTTAACTAGATTTTAACAACCAGCTTCTTATTTGGAATAGCTAGAGCCACACCTAATCAGATGCATCCTAGGGTTTGGAGGTTAAGGAAGTTTAGAAATATATATTTAGGACTCGGGCCAGATGTGTGTGCCCTTCTTTGCTGCAGTTTGGTCCCCAAATTTCTGACTAAACCCAAGCTAAAGGCATAGTGGTAGGTTACCAATTTATCCTATACCATGAACTGAAGCATGTTCACTGCTGGAAAATAATCCCAAATACAACATTCAGTTTTGTGCAAAAACAAGATAAAACAAAACAATATAGTTTTAGAAAGAATAGAATATTTCAAACCAAGTCAGCTTATTGGTGAAAGTGACAAATTCAGCTCATTCATTTACTTTTGCATCTTAATGAAACCCTATTAAAAGAACAATAAAGGGATTTTTTTGAAGCTAGAAATGCATTAGGACATAAAGGACCTGAAATGAAACAACAGGAACAAAACTCTGGAAGCTGGAAACAGATGGATATCTGGCACCTAACCTAGCAGATCTGAGAAAGCTAATTCCTAAACTGGCAGTGGGGAAAACCTAGAAGTAACTCAATTTACAAAGACCTTCCAAAAGACTTGGGAATTGGTGGCATCAGGAATGGCTGGAAGTTGGGGCTCGAAATAGGAAGCTAAGTTGAAACTTTATGAAGCAGTTAAATTCTTAGATCTATTCCTCAATTCCACATGGCTGGATGACTGTCTTCTCTCACCTGGCAAAATAGTGGAGGTTTATTCTTTGAAGAGGGTAAAATAGAAAGTCCCAGGCCTTAGGCACACCAGGTACAGCTGTAGGTGAGGGAATTATTCTGAAGACAGAGGTATTAAGTGAACATCTGTAAATTGCATGCTGAATGCTATAAGCCCTCTTTTCTCATTGAGCTCAGAAAACTCTAGCACCTGGACATTACCCTCTAGGAAGGTGATTAGAAGATCTTCTCTGGGGAAAGCAAACCTCTCCAAGAGGAAAAACATAAAGGTATTGATGGAGAGACCCCTCAAATGATTGACCTAGTCAGATCATCCTACACTGAAGCACTACCCACGTGCTCAGACTCCTGCCAGCTTCTTAGTGCTCTTCTCTTAAATGTGAGTTCATAACTAAGGATCACCAGACATTAGAGAAGAGTCTCTGACATGAAAGATAAAAACCAAAACAAATAAACTAAAAAAGAAACTTGGAGAAAACAGAACTATGCATGGAGATGAAAATGTCAAAGAATTAATACCTTCAGAGAGATAAGAGAATATATTGAATATATAAAAGAACAGGATGATAAAAAGAGAGCTCTTGGAAAATGAAAATGTGATGGTATAAATGAAAACCTAAATAGAAAAATTGAAAAACAAAATTTAGAAACTCTTCCAGAAAGTAGAGCAAAAAAGCCAGAAATGAAAAATTGGAAAGGAAAGTTAAGAAAACTAGAGCACCAGCCCTAGATATCCAACATACACATCTAATACGAGTTCCAGAAAGACAACAGAGAAAATGGAAGGGCAGAAATCATCAAAGAAATAATTAAAATTTTTTTCTAGAAAAAGCCCAGCACTGTGAATAAAAATACTCACCCCAAAGCATACCATTGTGAAATTTATTAAAATTAGGGGTAAAGAGAGGATTCTACAAGCTATTGGAGAGAAAAAAACAGGTCATATACAAAGAATCAAGAACCAGAATAGATTTAAACTTCTCAATAGCAACACTGAACTCTAGAAGATAATGGAGAAATGCCTTCAAATTTTTGAGGGAAAATTATTTCCAAGTGATAATTCTAGATCCAACTAAACTATCAATCAAGTGGAAAGGTCAAGTAAAGACGTTTTCATTCATGTGGGGTCTCAAAGATTCACCTTCCATGCATTCTTTCTCAGGAAACTATGAGAGGATGTACTTCATTAAAACAAAGGGGGAAATCACAAACATGCAAGATATAGAGTACAGGAAACAAAGGATCCAACACAATAGAGAGGCAAACAGAATCCTCAGAATGATGATGAAGAAATAGTCCAAGATAATGCCTAGCTATCAAGGATAGATGGCAACAAGCCAGAAAGTTCAGGGAAGGATTCTTAAGAAGATTAAATTTATGGAACACCTGTTGCATGTCAAATGTGTTAAGAGATTTAGACAATTAGTGGAGACCTTGGAGTTGAATTAGTGAAAATATAGAGAAAACAAAGCAAGCAAAAGAAACTATACAATGATTAATCCTAAAGAAACTAAGGAGTGATACAGAAAAGAAAAAGTAATAATAATTTCCCTATATGGCTTGACTGTGAATAGTATTTGCATAATACATACATTATATTACATATATTATATAATTATGTATTTTATACATTTATGTATAATATGGATCTAACAAAAATTACAATGTAACTGCATTGGGAGGATGGAGGGATGGGAAGGATGCAAGGATGTTGTGGGAACACAGGAGTCAGGGTGACAGAGAGCTAAATCTTTGTCCTTCATAATGGAGTTCCAATTATATTGTCTAAAACTAAAAAAAATCATAAAATAGTAGTATAAGTTTATTATTTACATAAATAGAGATAAATAGCAAAATTATTAGGTAACAGGGGAATTAGTGGAAGAGAACTAATTTTCCTAATAAGCCTTATAGAACTAGTTGGCTCTTTCAACTATATGCGTGTATAAATATTTAATTAATTAATTAATTAATTTTTGACTGCATTGGGTCTTCGTTGCTGTGCATGGGCTTTCTCTAGTTGCTGCGAGCAGGGGCTACTCTTCATTTCGGTGCGCAGGCTTCTCATTGCGGTGGCTTCTCTTGTTGTGGAGCACAGGCTCCAGTTGCACGTGGACTTCAGTAGTTGTGGCTTGCGGGCTCTAGAGCGCAGGCTCAGTAGTTGTGGCACATGGGCTTAGTTGCTCTGAGGCATGTGGGATCATCCTGGACCAGGGATGGAACCCGTGTCCCCTGCGTTGGCAGGCAGATTCTTAACCACTGCACCACCAGGGAAGTCCCTGCATGCATAATATTGACAAAAGTAAAAATAAAGTTTATACTGGTGCTGTGGAGGATAAAACATGCATAAGATCGGGTCCCTCAAATTGCTCATTGTCAAGTTGGGGGAAGAGAGATATTCAGCTATTGTGTATGAGACTAAATGTGACATGTGCTCTAAGAGGTTAGAATAGAAAGCTGTGAGAACCCTGAGGAGAGAGAAAGTACAGGCTTTAGAGATAAACAATTTGGAAATAAAAAGTTTTTTAGTGTCAGGTCTGGAAGGAAATGGGGGAATTTTAGCAGGTAGAGATTAGTGTGGTGGGTATCCCAGGTAAAGGGATTGTGTGAATAAAGGCAGACAGGCAGAAAAGCTATGCTCTTGTCCAAGGAGGAAAGCATAATCTGATTTGATGGAGTATGCAGTGCAAGCAAGATGTGCTGAGAAATAAGGCTGCGGAGGGAAGTGGAGGACATACCTTTGGATGACCTTGAAAACTCCATTAAAGTTTTTGGAAGGCAATGGGAAATTGTTAACTTTTTGTAGCAGGGAATTGGTATGATCTGAGCTGTAGTTTAGGAAGATTATCTGGCAGCAATACATGAGTTGAATTGGAAAGAGAAACAAAAAGAAGGCAAGGAAATAAGGAGGAACCCAATTCAATAACCCAGGGCAGAGGTATGAGAGTCTGAACTTGAACAGGGTTGGTGGAAATTGAAAGGCAGGGATGGATAGGAGACATTTCAGAGGTAACAGTTAAACCTGCTTTTAACAATGTATTGGGACTTCCCTGGTGGTCCAGTGGTTAAAAATCCACCTTCAAATGCAGGGGATGTGGGTTCGAGCCCTGGTCAGGAACTGAGATCCCACATGCCACAGGGCAACTAAGCCTGCGTGCTCTGCAGCCCACACACCACAACTAAAGACCCGATGCAGCCAAATAAATAAATAAATAAAATATTGGGACTTCCCTGATGGTGCAGTGGTTAAGAATCCACCTGTCAGTGCAGGGGACACGGGTTCGAGCCCTGGTCAGGGAAGATCCCACATGTTGTGGAGCAACTAGGCCCGTGTGCCACAACTACTGATCCTGCGCTCTAAAGCCCACGAGCCACAACTACTGAGCTCGCTAACCACTACCGGGGCTACACACCTAGTCACACTGACTTCAGTCTCTCCCATATTCCCAAATCTACCCATCATTCACAACATTGCCAGATAAATGTTCCTGTTTAATATTTAATTTAATTAAATATTAAATTTAATTTAATATAAATATTAATATTTAATCACCCATTCAAATTTATATAGTGGTTCCCTAATGCCTGCCCCGCCAAAATTACAAATTTTCTGCTCAGTATTCAAGGCCAACAACACCTGGTCCCAGTCACCTCTGCAGCTTTGCTGTCGGTGACCTCTAACACCACACCTCCACTCCAGTCTGCCTGACCTCCTTATTATCCCCTACTCTCAACAATGCACCCTTTGCAGTTCAGTGTTTTGCCTTCAGGCTTTTCCTACCTGGAATTCTCTCCCTTGACCTTCTCCCTTATTCAAATTCCTACCTACCCTTTAAGGCTGACTCAGTTTCTACCTTCTCCATTACCTCCTCTCCCAGGGACTTCAGATAAAGTTGATCTCTGTGTTTGCTACTGTTATATAGCATTTAGAGTCTACACCATATAATTTGACATTTAACTATCTGTTTATTTTTACATGTGCTGCCTCCCTCTCCTTTCCAAGCAGGCTATCATTTCCTGGAGAACAAGTTAACTCTATCATGTACTTCTCCTGATTCCCTCTACCTTTACTCTCTGCATTAGTCAGAATTATTTTGGTTGCAAGTGACAGAATCCCAATTCAAATTAGCTTAAATGAAAAAGGGATTTTTTTTTTTTACTCAATGTAAGTAAAGAAGCTATGGGTAGAGCAGAGTTTAGAAGCACACTTGACCTCAGGTGTTTAAACAACATCATCACAAGTCACTCTCCATCTCTTGGCCCTGCCTTCCTCTGAGAAAATGAGCTCGGGGAGTATTAGCAAAGGTGGCCAGAAGCAACCCGGAAGGTACATCTTAAGGGCTTAGTAAACTGGGCAGAAAGAAGACATATTTTTCTCCCCTGTTTTAGAAAAGACCCAAGGCTTACTCCCATTGGCCTGGAGAGGATCACATACTCACTCCTGAACCAATCACAGCAACTCTGGTTAATTAGGCCCCAGTCACATGATCAAGCTTTGAACTGGAAAGAGGCGGTAGAGCCAGGGTCTCACGTTGATGCAGACCATGCCCACCGAGAAAGGTTCAGGTATGCTATTCCAAAGGAAAATCTGGACATCATTTACCCAAAGAAGTGGAAATGATTCTGGGCAGGCAGAAATAACCGATGACTGCAGACACGTCCCATGTCCAATGTCATTTAGAACATTATAAAAGCTCTTTCAAATAAGATCAACTTTCTGAGCTGTTAAATTGTATTTATTTCTGATGCACTGTGGTAAATGCGTGGATGGGCAAAATGCGGCATCTAGGAGAGTGGCGAGTCATTTTTTATTCTCCGTATGTAAACATTGGAAGTCATGGCAAGCATAACTTGTGGTAAAATAGTATCACCAAAAGAATTCTCTTTGCTTAAAGCGAATTTGAAAAGGGCTGATTAATACACTACAAAGCATCTTAAAATCAAGCATTTTGTTCTTGTTTCCTGTGCTGTAAGAGCCTGAGGAACTTCAAGAATAAAGACCTTCACACTGTGGAGAATTCGAAATAGAAAACAAATTTAGTGATAAGTCATAATAACCTAGTTATAAAAAAGTAACAGTAATTTAGCTCTAATGTTTAGTCACCATTACAGAAGCAAATACTCTTTTATTTCTATTCTCTTCAGGTGTTGTCAGAATCCCTGTCCCCACTGCCTCCTCAGGAAATTAGACACAAGTTGAACATACGCTTTGGTGGCTGTCACCATGGGAAGGCAGGACATCGATGGTGGGGGAGAACCTGGCAGTCTTGAATGGTAAAATGGATGCAGTTGTACAAGTAAGTCATTAACAGGGCAGATGCCAATTTGTTGAGAACTGCCTTATTAACTAGAGAGAACCTAGAGTCAAAAGTTCAATTTGGATGAGTTCATCACTCACCTCAAGAGAAAAATACAGGAAAAAAAGCATTAAGTTGTATTTCACTAGAAGCAGGAAGCTAGAAGCCAGATGATATGATGGGTGGTGACCAAACGGCAGCACAATACCCTTGCCACAAATTAATTAAGTGAATAAACAACCAAAGGTGTTTATTAAAACCAATCAACAAATTTGGTTAATATGGCCTGGAATAGAGCTAAAAATGAAAGTGATAGTCCCCAGAGTAATGAAAAATCCCAGATTAAACAGTTCTGTTAATGATCCACATGACAGAAAAAAGCATCTGTGCTAATTTTAAGCTAAAGCAGAGCGGAGAGTGGAGAATATGAAAATAAGGAGAAAAATTGGAACTTTGAAGTCAGACAGATTCAAAGTCAATTTTTCACCACTTACTAGGCATAACCTTGGTGAAGTTTTACATTCTTTCCAATCCTCAGTTTCTCTTTTTTTAAAATAGGGCACAATTTATGACAGTATATACCTCATAAATTGTTCTAAGGATTAAATGAGAAAGTGCATGAGAGATATTTAGTACAATACCTGGAATATAGTAAGTGCTAATTAATTTTCAGCGACTATTACTATTATTATTAATTCTAAGGTGAGTTCTTTGAAGAAAAGGATGAACCATCAAAATAACTTTGTTTTATGGAAGCAGGATTAGAGACAAACTGAGCGGGTTCAAAGGGTTCAAAATCTTGACAGTAAACTTGCAAGCATAAATCAAGACGGTTCCGACTAGATTCTGCAGCAAAGAAGGAACAGTTTCCCTCCAAGGGGATGAGGGTCAGCCTTGCATCCTTTTGTAAAATCAGAGATTGTTGTGTCTTGTTCACATCTGTACCATGTGTGCCTGTATCCCAGCACACTTGTGGAATGAAAGGGAGAATGCTCTAGGACACACTCGTGAGGACATATGTCCCCTCCAAGATCATGAAATGATTCTGTAAGTGTCAGAATTTAATAGACAACCCGTAGTTTCTAGAAAAGGAGCGATCATGATAACAATACCCATTTCCCTAAAGGATCGTTGTGTCTGAATGAAACGGCCTAGCAGCATAAGGAACCCTAGAAATTGTGAGTCATTGTGTTACTCTCAGTTTCTATGCTTCTGTTGCTTCTAGAATACTGGAGCTTTGTGCAAAGAGAAGGCAGAATGGGCTATGAGGCTGGGGTCAGATTCAAAGTATGATTCGTTTTCAAATTCAAATCAAATGAGTGTGTACTCAGTCTCCACAAATCAAAGCTACTTCAGGTAGCTTTAAGTACTTGGGCTCATTTCCCTTGTTGTTGCCTGTTGTGGTTGCTGTTGTTTAGCATTACTGTGGTGTACCTTCTCTCCATGTTTGAAGCTCCTACTGGCTGCCATTTGGGAACATTATTTAAATGTGCATTGACACTGTTTCCATATAAAACAGTGACAACAACAAATTTTAATCCATCTACTTTAACATTTAAAAAGATCATATACATTGGAAAGCAGTATACAAAGACATAAAAAAAAAAGTCAATTAGCTCTTAACACACAGCTAAATCCTGCCTAAATAAGGTTTAACAGTGGTTAGTGATTGAAACTGAACTATAAAGTTCAATAGTTTCCAATGATGTAGCTGTCACGTGATTTTTACAGGTGATATGCATGAGAAATGACATCCTCTTTTAAATGCAGAGCCTATTCTATAACTACTAAACAATTAAATGTTGGCTTAAAATTATTGGGAAATAGAAGGATAAAAGAGAACATAGGTAAAAAAGACTAATATGATAAAATAAAAAAATAGATGACAAATAAACATGAACTTGCAAGAAATAAGGGTGATTAAAGGAGAGAATAAAGAAAAGTTTGATGGGTTTTTGCTGAACCTGCCTTTTGGAAGAGGAATGGTGAGATGAAGTGTTTGGGGAAGGGTAGGGAGGATCCTCTAGCCCTCCATATCAAAGAGAAACCAAGATTTTAAGCCCAGAGCCTAGAATTCTCTTGGGACTCTATACAGACCAGCATCTGCCACCGTAATTACAGAAGGTGTCATCTGACCAACCTCAGGCTGCAATGTTAGGCTAGTGGTGTGAAACAAAATTTTACTTTCTTAACATCCTTTAAATAGGTGTTACTTCCCTTAATAGCACTGCTGTGCTTGGTCAGGGAAGGAAGGATAAACCTAAATCCTCATTCAATAGCTTTAATAATGTTCCATCTATTATTTTTAAGTCTATACATTTTCCCATTTCTCTAAAATCCTCTAACTTCTTAAAGGCCTATACGTTTACATAGTTTTTTTCCTTCTTACTTAGATGGTTACAGAGTATTTTTAATTTGTTTAAGTAGAAACACTGAATAGTTATTAAAAGTTCTTTAGATCTTGCCTTTAGAATGCATAATTTATATAATTCTAAATTTTAGTTATCTTATAATCAGGACAAAATTAATTTCCCTTTAATTTGTGTGGCGCCTAGTTTCCAGGGTTGTTGTTGTTTTTGGTTATGACTGAATATCACAGCTAATATAGTGAGGAAGAAAAAACTTATTTTGTGATCAAATCTAAATTTAATCTAAACATTTTCCCTGGGGGTAAAATAAGGGATGAAAAATTAAGTTATACGTGCCTCTAATTCTGGTGACAATTTAAATGGATGATATTTCAGTTTTGAATGAAGCTTGCATCTAATATCCAACATTTATTAAATAAATAAAGCAACCCTCCTAGAGAATAACAGAAATTAAGAGTAACGTTCTGCAAATAAAATGATGAATTAACTATTGCTAGTTACATCTATGTTTATATTCTTTTTTTTTAAGATGATAACTACAGTCATAAATTGACTTGTATAGCACCTCAGTATAGCACCTCTTTGGGCCTTTCCACATGGTCCACTGACATCACTTACGATCATCTGTCCTTTCACCTTTAATCTATGTTGGGGTCTTGGGTTACTGCTCCTTCAGCATATTTTTTTTTTTTTTTTTTCCTTCAGCATATTTATCAACATAAACTTTCATAGTTTTCCTGGTAGTCTGAGAAGAGGACTAACAGCCCTTGAGGCTTCTTAGGCTCTTAGACATCTACAGGATTCTTCCCTACCTCACAATAAAAATTGAGTGCTTGGGACTTCCCTGGTGGCACAGTGGTTAAGACTCTGTGCTCCCAACACAGGGGGCCCAGGTTCGATCCCTGGTCAGGGAACTAGATCCCACATGCATGCCACAACTAAGAGTTCACATGCCACAACTAAGGAGCCTGCGTGCCACAACTAATACCTGGTGCAATACCAAATAAGCAAATTTTTTAAAAATTAGCAAAAAAAAATACCAAATAAGTAAATTTTAAAAAAATTGAGTGCTCTACCAGATTTTAGCTTTTATATCAACTCTCATGTACACAGAATGTAGATAATGGGGAAAGACTTTTTTCAGTACTACAAAGGGTATCTAATCTCTCAGGTTAATTTTGAAAAATATTTTGTATGTCTTATTTCTTTTTGTATTTTAAAAGACAATCTGGTAAGTGTTTTCTAAAATTGTCCACTTGACTCAGATAAGTCCTCTGTGTTTCATTACATTTTAGACTAGCTCATTGAAAGTGACAGAAAATGCCAAAGATTCAAAATCTCCCAAACACTTAAAGGTTGTAAGTTATTCGTATGATTATCTACTTGAGAATATTTTGGGGGGAAAGGCATAAAAGAAAGTACAGTGTGGTTAAAAACAAACAAACATACTTTAGGTTCAGAAAGAACTGAGTTTGAGTCCCTGTGCTGTCACACACTGGCTGTGTGACTTTAACCGGTTACTTAATGTCACTGACCTCCCTCTCCTCAACTGTAAAACAGAATAGTAAAACCTAGCTCATAGGGTTGATGTGCAGACTAAATAAGTTAAATGAAAAACACAAAAAATGCCCAATTTAGCAAATGACACAGGAAAATGTTCAATAAATGGCAACCATTATTATTATTATTATTTTTTATAACGTATATCCTGTCTCCTTCCAGAAAGTGTCAGAAGCAGCCTTTTCTTTCTTTCTTTTTTTTTTTAAAGAATATGTTGTAGGTAGGAGTTTATTAATTTATTTATTTTTGCTGTGTTGCGTCTTCGTTTCTGTGTGAGGGCTTTCTCTAGTTGTGGCAAGCGGGGGCCACTCTTCATCGTGGTGCGCGGGCCTCTCACTATGGCAGCCTCTCTTGTTGCGGAGCACAGGCTCCAGATGTGCAGGCTCAGTAGTTGTGGCTCACGGGCCCAGTTGCTCCGCGCCATGTGATCTTCCCAGACCAGGGCTCGAACCCGTGTCCCCTGCATTAGCAGGCAGATTCTCAACCACTGCGCCACCAGGGAAGCCCGACAACCAATATTATTAAAAACATATTAAGAGAAGGAAGAAATATCTAAGGCAGGACTCTATTTATAATGTAGGCTACCACCATCTAGACAGTTTTTCCCAATTTCCTCTATCCAATCTTGGAAAAAAATTTTTTGGAGCAAGGATAAAAGCTTTCTATATATATGTATACTTTTACACAAATATTAGAAAAAATTAATTTTAGTTTGGGAACAAAACACTCTGTGCATTAAAAGTGGTGCTTAAATCTTATTTTCAGATAGCTGTATGTGTTTAATGTTCCTTCTCTGCACTAAACTGAGAATGAAGGAAGATACTGAATCAAAGCACATAGCAAAATATAACCAGAACCAGAATCAGAAGACACTGAGAGACAAAGGAAAACTGAACACTTCATTCCAATACCTTAAAACATTATTCTTAGTTTCCCTCTTAGGTCAGGCAACAAAATACAAATGTTGCTTAGTTTCAGGCTCAAGGTTGATCTCCTAAATGAAGCCAATAATAAATGTCAGGAAAATTTAATAGATTAGCCTACCCTACATTGTATCCAGTAAGTTTTATGGGAGAAATTACCCCTCTTTGAGGAAAGGAGTAAAATGTTACTTCGTTTCTAACACAATCACTAAAAATCACCTTGGAACTGGAGACTTGTCAAATAGATATTCACCAACAAAATGAATTGCAAAGAGGCTGAACTGCTTGATTAAAATAAGAAGATGAAATTTTCAATTATTTGTAGAAGCTGCACTCACAGTATAACAAAAAACATTATTGCCACAAGAGAAATGCTTTCAAGAATCAGTGTTGGGAATTCCTTGTTGCCAGTGGTTAGGACTCATCAATTTCACTGCTGTGGCCCAGGTTTAATCCCTGGTTGGGGAGCTATGATCCCGTGTAGTGAAGCCAAAAAAAAAAAAAAAGACTCAGTGTTCTTTCACTAATATAAATAACACATTTTGGCAGTTCAGATCATTTAGAATCCAAGAAAGAAAAGAACATTATCAGTAACATCTGCTGTGATCAAAAGACAGCATGATCAAAAGACAGCAATGTCAAATTCTCTTTTCCTGAAGCCCTGACTGAGATGAACCATGATGTTCCCAGGATTAGTCACCTAAAGTGTTTCATAGTTCTTTATAGCATGTGAATTTTCTTAGATTAGTTCAAATTTACAAGGAGTTTCTACCTGAGTTATTCCTTAAGGGTTCTATGTAGAATTATTTACAATGGAGTTGGTCTTTTTTCCCCAGAGTTGAGGCATCCTAGTGGCTTGAGAATTATTTCCTTAGAAATACTTCTCAGGGACTTCCCTGGTGGAGCAATGGTTAAGAATCCGCCTGCCATTGCCTGGGACATGGGTTCAGTTCCTGGTCCGGGAAGATCCCACGTCCCACAGAGCAACTAAGCCCATGCACCACAGCTACTGAGCCTGCACTCTAGAGCCCACGTGCCACAACTACTGAGCCTGCACGCCTAGAGCCCATGCTCCGCAACAAGAGAAGCCCACACTCGATGCAACTAGAGAAAGCCCGTGTGCAGCAACAAAGACTCAACACAGCCAAAAATAAATAAAAATTTTTAAAAAAAGAATGACCACAAAATTTTAGGTGATAAGCAACTGCAAACCAAAACTCTATAATAGATATATACACAAAAAAGAAAAAGGAATCCAACATAACACTAAAGAGTCATCAAATCACAAGAGAAGAGAACAAAAGAAGGAGAAAGGGGAAAAAAGACCTACAGAAACATTCAAAACAGTCAACAAAATGGCAATAAGAACATACATATCAATAATTACCTTAAATATAAACGGACTAAATGCTCCAACCAAAAGACATAGAGTAGCTGAATGGATACAAAAACAAGACCCGTATATATAACACCTACAAGGGACTCACTTCAGAT
Source organism: Delphinapterus leucas (assembly GCF_059928025.1). NCBI lineage: Eukaryota > Metazoa > Chordata > Mammalia > Artiodactyla > Monodontidae > Delphinapterus > Delphinapterus leucas. The sequence continues at coordinate 37,958,378 of NC_143142.1, read as the reverse complement.
GTAGAGACACATACAGACTGAAAGTGAGGGGATGGAAAAAGGTATCCCATGCAAATAGAAATCAAAAGAAAGCCAAAGTAGCAATACTTATATCAGACAAGATAGATTTTAGAATAAAGACTTTACAAGAGACAAAGAAGAACACTACATAAGGATCAAGGGATCAATCCAAGAAGAAAATATAACAATTGTAAATATATATGCACCCAACATAGGAGCACCTAAATATATAAGGCAAATATTAACAGACATAAAAAGAGAAATCAACAGTAACACAATAATAATAGGGGACTTTAACACCCCACTTACATCAATGGACAGATCATCCAGACAGAAAATCAATAAGAAAACACAGGCCTTAAATAACACATTATACAAATAGACTTAAATGATATATAGAGAGCATTCCATCTGAAAGCAGCAGAACACACATCCTTTTCAAATGCATATGGAACATTCTCCAGGACAGATCACATGCTAGGCCACAAAACAAGCCTCTGTAAATTTAAGAAAGTTGAAATCATGTCAAGCATCTTTTCTGACAACAACTATGAGACTAGAGATCAACTACAAGAAAAAAATTGCAAAAAACACAAACACATGGAGGCTAAACAATATTCTACTAAGTAACCAACGGATCACTGAAGAAATTAAAGAGGAAATTTTAAAGTACATAGAGACAAATGAAAATGAAAACATGATGATCCAAAACCTATGGGACACAGCAAAAGCAGTTCTAAGAGGGAAGTTTATAGCGATACAAACTTACCTCAGGAAACAAGCAAAATCTCAAATAAACAACCTAATAATTAGATGGGAGTAGAACCATTTACACAGGTGGTAAACTGGGAGACTGTTAGTTTGAGAAGGAAAATAAAAGTTAATGTAAGGTGAGTCTTTCTGTGAAAAGAAATATTTTTAAAATACCTTTAAAAAAAGAAAGATCTATCAAGACTTTCCTTCTGAAAGTATGTTCTAAGTCTTTTTCTTTGGTACAGTGTTGTTTTAGTGTATCCTTCAGACCTATTTTAAATTATTTATTACTTTGAAGTTTCTATAGATAATTATAATAAATCATAAATAGTTACCACCCACTCTTACTGCAAAGGTGAGAATTTACAATCACATCAAAAAGTATAAAATACCTAGGAATAAACTCAACCAAGGAGGTGAAACACCTATACTCTGAAAACCATAAGACTTTGATGAAGAAAATTGAAGAAAGATATCCTATGTTCATGGATTGGAAGAATCCATATTGTTAAAATGTCCATGCTACCCATAGCAATCTACAGATTTAATGCAATCCCTATCAAAATACCCATGACATTTTTCACAGAATTAGGACAAATAATCCTAAAATTCATATGGGACTGCAAAAGACCCTGAGTTGCCAAAGCAATCTTGAGAAAAAAGAACAAAGCTGGAAGTATCATGCTCCCTCAATTTGGACTACACTACAAAGCTACAGTAATAAAAACAGTATGATACTGGCACAAAAACAGACGCATAGATCAAAGAAATGGAATAGAGAGCCCAGAAATAAGCCCATGCACATATGGTCAATTAATCTACGACAAAGGAGGCAAAAATATCCAATGGGGAAGAGACAGTCTCTTCAGTAAGTGGTGTTGGGAAAACTGGACAGCTACATGTGAAAGAATGAAATTAGAACATTTTCTCACACCTAAACTCAGAATGGATTAAAGACCTAAATATAAGGCTGGAAACCATAAAACCCCTAGAAGAAAATGTAGGTAGTCCATTCTGACATAAGTCTTAGCAATATTTTTCTGGATCTGTCTCCTCCGGCAAGGAAAACAAAAGCAAAAATAAACAAATGGGGCCTAAATAAACTTAAAAGCTTTTGCTGAGTGAGGGAAACCATCAGAAAAATGGAAAGACAACCTACTGAATGGGACAAAATATTTTCAAATGATGTGTCTGATAAGGGATTAATATGCAAAATATATAAAGGACTCATAAACTCAATATCAAAAACCAAAGAACCCAATTTAAAAATGGGCAGAAGACCTGAATAGTCATTTTTCCAAAGAAGACTTACAGATGGCCAACAGGCACGTGAAAAGATGATCAACATCACTATCAGGAAAATGCAAATCAAAACCATGATGAGTTATCACCTCATAGCTGTCAGAATGGCTATTGTCAAAAAGAAAACAGGTAATAAATGTTGGCAAAGATGTGGAGAAAAGGGAACCCTAGTACACTGTTGGTGGAAATGTAAATTGATACAGCCACTATGGAAAACAGTATGGAGGTTCCTCAAAAAACTAAAAATAGAAATACCATGCTATTCAGGAATTCCACTCCTGTGTATTTAACTGAAGAAAAAGAAAACACTAATTCAAAAAGATACATACACCCCCAATGTTCACAGCAGCATTATTTACAATAGCCAAGAAATGGAGGCAACCTAAGTATCCATCAACAGTGGAATGGATAAAGATGTGGTATATTTAAATACACTGGAGTATTAGTCATACGAATGAAAATTTGTCATTCACAACATGGATGGACCTGGAGGAACTTAATAAAGTAAGTCAGACAAAGACAAATACTGTATGTTTTCATTTATATGTGGAATCTTAAAAAATAAAACAAATGAACAAATAAAACAGAAACAGACTCATAAATTCAGAGAACAAATTAGTGGTTACCAGTGGGAAGAGGGGAGGAGAGGGGAGGGACAAGATAGGTGAAGGGGATTAAGAGGTATAAGCTACTAGGTATAAAATAAATAAGATACAAGCATGTAGTTAATGTACAGCACAGGGGATATAGCCAATATTTTATAATAACTTTAATTTGAATATACGCTATAAAAATATTGAATCACTATGTTGTATATCTGAAACTAATATAACATTGTAAACCAGCTATCCTTTAATTAAAAAACAAATGACATAAAATTATGATATACAAAACAACAAAACAAACAAAAAAACAAAGAAATCCCAGAAGATTAGAAAAAATCTTTAAGACAAAAATTTTCAGCCTTTTTCTGAAGTTCCATGATTTTTCAAGGAAATACAATTAATTACACGCTTTTTGAAATCCATATGTCTGTTCTGAGAGTCAGCAAATACAAGCTGGGCTGGTAATGAGCTAACTCATATAACGTTGTTCAGTAGATTTTTAAAGATCAATTAGAGTCGTTTTTGTTTTGAGCTTTAACCACTGCTGAACCTATGAAAATCTAAAAAGTTGGTTTCTTTAAAAGAAAAAAAAAAACACTTCAAGATGAGAGCTTTTTTTTTTAAACTCCAAGATCTAATCAGAAAAAGAATTTTTAAAAACAGAGTTTAAACACAGAATCAGCGGCTGTTCATTAGTTCAAACAAAAGATAAGGGTGACATCTAGTGTTCATAGGGAGTATCTGTCATTTTTCATCAATCTACCCCAACTGCAAGATATTGAATGCAGCATAAACACTAATGAGAGGGAGCAAATGAAAAAGGTCACTATGGGAGCTGTGATAATAATGGGAAATAGACAAGATGGACTTAATTGATATTTATAGGACATTCCACCCCAAAACAACAGAATACACTTTCTTCTCAAGTGCTCATGGAACATTCTCCAGGATAGATCATATCTTGGGTCACATATCAAGCCTTGGTAAATTTAAGAAAAGTGAAATCGTATCAAGTATCTTTTCGAACCATAACGCTATGAGACTAGATATGAATTACAGGAAAATATCTGTAGAAAATACAAACACATGGTGGCTAAACAATACACTACTAATAACCAAGAGATGACTGAAGAAATCAAACAGGAAATCAAAAAATACCTAGAAACAAATGACAATGAAAATACAATGACCCAAAACCTATGGGATGCAGCAAAAGCAGTTCTAACACAGAAGTTTATAGCAATACAATCCTACCTCAAGAAACAAGAAACATCGCAAAGAAACAACCTAACCTTACACCTAAAGCAATTAGAGAAAGAAGGACAAAAAACCCCCAAAGTTAGCAGAAGGAAAGAAATAGTAAAGATCAGATCAGAAATAAATGAAAAAGAAATGAAGGAAATGATAGCAAAGATCAATAAAACTAAAAGCTGGTTCTTTGAGAAGATAAACAAAATTGATAAACCATTAGCCAGACTCATCAAGAAAAAAAGGGAGAAGACTCAAATCAATAGAATTAGAAAAGAAAGAGGAGAAGTAACAACTGACATGGCAGAAATACAAAGGATCATGAGGGATTACTACAAGCAACTATATGCCAATAAAATGGAAAACCTGGAAGAAATGGACAAATTCTTAGAAATGCACAACCTTCCAACACTGAACCAGGAAGAAATAGAAAATATAAACAGACTAATCACAAGCACTGAAATTGAAACTGTGATTAAAAATCTTCCAACAAACAAAAGCCCAAGACCAGAAGGCTTCACAGGCGAATTCTATCAAACATTTAGAGAAGAGCTAACACCTATCCTTCTCAAACTTTTCCAAAACATAGCAGAGGGAGAAACACTCCCAAACTCATTCTATGAGGCCACCATCACCCTGATACCAAAACCGGACAAAGATGTCACAAGGAAAGAAAACTACAGGCCAATATCACTGATGAACATAGATGCAAAAATCCTCAACAAAATACTAGCAAACAGAATCCAACAGCACATTAAAAGGATCATACAGCATGATCAAGTGGGGTTTATCCCAGGAATGCAAGGATTCTTCAATATACACAAATCAATCAATGTGATACACCATATTAACAAGTTGAAGGAGAAAAACCATATGATCATCTAAATAGATGCAGAGAACACTTTCGACAAAATTCAACACTCATTTATAATAAAAACCCTGCAGAAAGTAGGCATAGAGGGAACTTCCCTCAACATAATAAAGGCCATATATGACAAACCCACAGCCAACATCGTCCTCAATGATGAAAAACTGAAACCATTTCCACTAAGATCGGGAACAAGACAAGGTTGCCCACTCTCACCACTATTATTCAACATTGTTTTGGAAGTTTTCGCCACAGCAACAAGAGAAGAAACAGAAATAAAAATAATCCAAATCACAAAAGAAGAAGTAAAGCTGTCACATCTGTTTGCAGATGACATGATACTATACACAGAGAATCCTCAAGATGCTACCAAAAAACTACTAGAGCTAATCAGTGAATGTGGTAAAGTAGCAGGACACAAAATTAATGCACAGATATCTCTTGCATTCCTATACAATAATGATGAAAAATCTGAAAGTGAAATTAAGAAAACACTCCCATTTACCATTGCAACAAAAAGAATAAAATATCTATGAATAAACCTACGTAAGGAAAGAAAAGACCTGTATGCAGAAAATTATAAGACACTGATGAAAGAAATTAAAGATGATACCAACAGATGGAGAGATATACCATGTTCTTGGATTGGAAGAATCAACATTGTGATAATGACAATACTACCCAAAGCAATCTACAGATTCAATGCAATCCCTATCAAACCATCAATGGCATTTTTCACAGAACTAGAACAAAAAATTTCACAATTTGTATGCAAACACAAAAAACCCTAAATAGCCAAAACAATGTTGAGAAAGAAAAACCGAGCTGGAGGAATCAGGCTCCCAGACTTCAGACCATACTACAAAGCTACAGTAATCAAGACAGTATGGTACTGGCACAAAAACAGAAATATAGATCAATGGAACAGGATAGAAAGCCCAGAGATAAACCCACACACATATGGTGACCTTATTTTTGATAAAGGAGGCAAGAATATGCAGTGGAGAAAAGACAGCCTCTTCGATAAGTGGTGCTGGGAAAACTGGACAGCTACACGTAAAAGAATGAAATTAGGACACTCCCTAACACCATACACAAAAATAAACTCAAAATGGATTAAAGACCTAAATGTAAGGCCAGACACTGTAAAACTCTTAGAGAAAAACATACGCAGAACACTCTATGAAATAAATCACAGCAAAATCCTTTTTGACCCACCTCCTAGAGAAATGGAAATAAAATCAAAAATAAACAAATGGAACCTAATGAAACTTAAAAGCTTTTGCACAGAAAACGAAAACGTAAACAAGATGAAAAGACAACCCTCAGAATGGGAAAAATATTTGCAAATGAAGCCACTGACAAAGGATTAATCTCCAAAATTTACAAGCAGCTCTTGCAGCTCAATTTAAAAAAAACAACCCAATCCAAAAATGGGCAGAAGACCTAAATAGACATTTCACCAAAGAAGATATACAGATTGCCAACAAACACATGAAAGAATGCTGAACATCACTACTCATTAGAGAAATGCAAATCAGAACTAAAATGAGGTATCACCTCACACCAGTCAGAATGGCCATCATCAAAATATCTACAAACAATAAATGCTGGAGAGTGTATGAAGAAAAGGGAACCCTCTTGCACTGTTGGTGGGAATGTAAATTTATACAGCCACTATGTAGAACAGTATGGAGGTTCCTTAAAAAACTAAAAATAGAACTACCATACAACCCAACAATCTCACTACTGGGCATATGCCCTGAGAAAACCATAATTCAAAAATAGTCATGTACCAAAATGTTCATTGCAGGTCTCTGTACATTAGCCAGGACATGGAAGCAACCTAAGTGTCCATCAACAGATGAATGAATAAAGAAGATTTGGCACATATATAAAGTGGAATATTACTCTGCCATTAAAGGAATGAAATTGAGTTTTTTGTAGTGAGGTGGATGGACCTAGAGACTGTCATACAGAGTGAAGTAAGTCAGAAAGAGAAAAACAAATACTGTATGCTAACACATACATATGGAATCTAAAAAAAAAAAAAAAGGTCATGAAGAGCCTAGGGGCAGGATGGGAAGAAAGCCGCAGACCTATAAGACAATGGACTTGAGGACACGGGGAGGGGAAACGGTAAGCTGGGACGAAGTGAGAGAGTGGCATGGACATATATACACTACCAAATGTAAAATAGATAGCTAGTGGGAAGCAGCTGCATAGCACAGGGAGATCAGCTCGGTGCTTTGTGATCACCTAGAGGGATGGGATAGGGAGGGTTGGAGGGAGATGCAAGAGGGAGGAGATATGGGGATATATGTATACATAAAGTTGATTCACTTTGTTATATAGCAGAAACTAACACAACATTGTAAAGCAATTATACTCCAATAAAGATGATTAAAAAAAAAACACACATGGTGTTATGGGGATGGATGGTGATGATGGCTGCACAACAATGTGAAAGTATTTAATACCACTGAACTGTACACTTAAGATTGGTAAATTTTATATTATGTTTAACACAATTTAAAAAAGGAAGAAAAGAACATATGGTAGACCTAGATTTTATATTTCTTGTGTACCCAATCGGGAACTAGGATATAGCCTAGAATATAGTCCTATACATATAACCTTAGAAAATACATAGTAGTAATTTGATAATTATTAGCATCGTGATTTTTTTTTTTTTTTTTTTTTTTTTTTTTGCGGTATGCGGGCCTCTCACTGCTGTGGCCTCTCCCGTTGCGGAGCACAGGCTCCGGACGCGCAGGCTCAGCGGCCATGGCTCACGGGCCCAGCCGCTCCGCGTCATATGGGATCTTCTCGGACCGGGGCACGAACCCGTGTCCCCTGCATCGGCAGGCGGACTCTCAACCACTGCGCCACCAGGGAAGCCCAGCATCGTGACTTAAATTAGTAGATATAGTACAGGAACAAATTTTATTCTGTATGTGACTTGCTTTTCATATGATGGTATACAATTAATTTTGTTTACTTCTCACCAACCATTTTGTACCTTGCAATTTGGAGTTTAATCCTCAGCATTAAAACGTTTTTGGTATTACTTCCTGTTCAGGACAAAAATCAGAAAAATAAAAGGTATTTGTTTAATTTAAATAATAATAATAATGGGAAATAGGTGCATAATTTCTGAGAGCTCAGATCCCTAATCTGGTTTCAGAGACTCAGGAATGGCACCCTGAGTAGCTACTTCCTGTGCTGATTTGCAAATAAAGCAGAGAAGTCACAGATGACAAGGGTGGGAAGAGCATTGCTGTCAAAAGAGACAGCAGCATGAGTCAAGGTAGGAAATCATGTAACAGCATGATATTATGGGACAAGTCCCACTGCCCTGGGGAAAAGCAGGGGACAGTGAGCATCTGGAAGGGAGGCAGGAGAGGGAGGCCAAGCTGACATAAAGCAGAGTTTGTACTTTCTACGTAATGGGAAGCCACCCTAGAGAGAGACTTGAGAATCAGACAGAACCTGGCAGTTCTTGGGGGATGCTGGGTGGGGGGTCGGGACTAAAACTGGATGTTATTGAAGTAGATGATGGTAGTGGTAAGGAGAAGAAAAGGATTTAATAAAATGGGAGACAAAATCAATAGTTGGGCTTGATGGCTTGATTGTACATAGAAGTAGAAAGGCAAAGGTTCAAGGATGCCACCTTCCTTCAGAGGTCAGGTAGATTGTTCATCAATAAATATTTTTAAATTATAAGAAAAAGAGCATGGTTAATGGAAAAGATGATCCATTCCATTTTGACAAGTTAACTTTGAGGTGCTTGGGAAATAGAAATGTGTTGTTGCCAACAAGCAACTTGGTATCTGATTCATTTTTTTTTACATCTTTATTGGAGTATAATTGCTTTACAATGGTGTGTTAGTGTCTGCTTTATAACAAAGTGGATCAGCTATACATATACATATATCCCCATATTGCCTCCCTCTTGCATCTCCCTACCACCCTCCCTGTCCCACCCCTCTACGTGGTCACAAAGCACCAAGCTGATCTCTCTATGTTATGCGTCTGCTTCCCACTAGCTATCTATTTTACATTTGGTATAATATATATACAAGTCCATGCCACTCTCTCACTTCGTCCCAGCTTACCGTTCCCCGTCCCCGTGTCCTCAAGTCCATTCTTTACGTCTGCCCCTTCATTTATCTTTATTCCCGTCCCGCCGCTAGGTTCTTCATGACAATTTTTTTTTAGATTCCATATATATGTGTTAGCATACAGTATTTGTTTTTCTCTTTCCAAATTACTTCACTCTGTATGACAGTCTCTAGGTCCATCCACCTCACTACAAATAACTCAAATTCGTTCCTCTTTATGACTGAGTAATATTCTATTGTATATATGTGCCACATCTTCTTTATCCATTCATCTGTTGATGGACACTTAGGTTGCTTCCATATCCTGGCTATTGTAAAGAGAGTTGCAATGAATATTGTGCCACATGACTCTTTTTGAATTATGGCTTTCTCAAGGTATATACCCAGTAGTGGGATTGCTGGGTCATACGGTAGTTCTATTTTTAGTTTTTAAAGGAACCTCCATACTCTTCTCCGTAGTGGCTGTATCAATTTACATTCCCACCACAGTCGAAGAGGGTTCCCTTTTCTCCACACCCTCTCCAGCATTCATTGTTTGTAAATATTTTGATGATGGCCATTCTGACTGGTGTGAGGTGAGATCTCATTTTAGTTTTGATTGCATTTCTCTAATGAGTAGTGATGTTCAGCATTCTTTCATGTGTTTGTTGGCTATCTGTATATCTTCTTTGGTGAAATGTCTATTTAGGTCTTCTGCCCATTTTTGGATTGGGTTTTTTTTTATATTGAGCTGCAAGAGCTGCTTGTAAATTTTGGAGATGAATCCTTCATCAGTTGCTTCATTTGCAAATATTTTCTGCCATTCTGAGGGTTGTCTTTTCATCTTGTTTATGTTTTCCATTGCTGTGCAAAAGCTTCTAAGTTTCATTAGGTTCCATTTGTTTATTTTTGATTTTATTTCCATTTCTCTAGGAGGTGGGTCAAAAAGGATTTTGCTGTGATTTATTTCATAGAGTGTTCTGCGTATGTTTTTCTCTAAGAGTTTTACAGTGTCTGGCCTTACATTTAGGTCTTTAATCCATTTTGAGTTTATTTTTGTGTATGGTGTTAGGGAGTGTCCTAATTTCATTCTTTTACGTGTAGCTGTCCAGTTTTCCCAGCACCACTTATCGAAGAGGCTGTCTTTTCTCCACTGCATATTCTTGCCTCCTTTATCAAAAATAAGGTCACCATATGTGTGTGGGTTTATCTCTGGGCTTTCTATCCTGTTCCATTGATCTATATTTCTGTTTTTGTGCCAGTACCATACTGTCTTGATTACTGTAGCTTTGTAGTATGGTCTGAAGTCTGGGAGCCTGATTCCTCCAGCTCGGTTTTTCTTTCTCAACATTGCTTTGGCTATTTAGGGTTTTTTGTGTTTGCATACAAATTGTGAAATTTTTTGTTCTAGTTCTGTGAAAAATGCCATTGATGGTTTGATAGGGATTGCATTGAATCTGTAGATTGCTTTGGGTAGTATTGTCATTTTCACAATGTTGATTCTTCCAATCCAAGAACATGGTATATCTCTCCATCTGTTGGTATCATCTTTAATTTCTTTCATCAGTGTCTTATAGTTTTCTGCATACAGGTCTTTTGTCTCCTTAGGTAGGTTTATTCCTAGGTATTTTATTCTTTTTGTTGCAGTGGTAAATGGGAGTGTTTCCTTAATTTCTCTTTCAGATTTTTCATCACTAGTGTATAGGAATGCAAGGGATTTTGTGCATTAATTTTGTGTCCTGCTACTTTACCAAATTCATTGATTAGCTCTAGTAGTTTTCTGGTAGCATCTTTAGGATGCTCTATGTATAGTATCATGTCATCTGCACACAGTGACAGTTTTACTTCTTCTTTTCCAATTTGAATTCCTCTTATTTCTTTTTCTTCTCTTATTGCTGTGGCTAAAAGTTCCAAAACAATGTTGAATAATACTGGTGAGAGTGGACAACCTTGTCTTGTTCCCGATCTTAGTGGAAATGGTTTCAGTTTTTCACCATTGAGAATGATGTTGGCTGTGGTTTTGTCATATATGGCCTTTATTATGTTGAGGTAGGTTCCCTCTATGCCTACTTTCTGGGTTTTTTTTTTTGTTTTCTTTTGTTTTTTTTTGTTTTTTTTTTTTCTGGGGGGTTTTATCATAAATGGGCGTTGAATTTTGTCAAAAGCTTTTTCTGCACCTATTGAGATGATCATATGGTTTTTCTCCTTCAATTTGTTAATATGGTTTATCACATTGATTGATTTGCGTATATTGAAGAATCCTTGCATCCCTGGGGTAAACCCCACTTGATCATGGTGTGTGATCCTTTTAATGTGCTTTTGGATTCTGTTTGCTAGTATTTTGTTGAGGATTTTTGCATCTATGTTCATCTGTGATATTAGCCTGTAGTTTTCTTTCTTTGTGACATCTTTGTCTGGTTTTGGTATCAGGGTGATGGTGGCCTCGTAGAATGAGTTTGGGTGTGTTCCTCCCTCTGCTATATTTTGGAAGAGTTTGAGAAGGATAGGTGTTAGCTCTTCTCTAAATGTTTGATAGAATTCGCCTGTGAAGCCTTCTGGTCCTGGGCTTTTATTTGTAGAAAGATTTTTAATCACAGTCTCAATTTCAGTGCTTTTGATTGGTCTGTTTATATTTTCTATTTCTTCCTGGTTCAGTCTCAGAAGGTTGGGCTTTTCTAAAAATGTGTCCATTTCTTCCAGCTGTCCATTTTACTGGAATATAATTGCTTGTAGTAATCTCTTGTGATCCTTTTTATTTCTGTAGTGTCAGTTGTTACTTCTCTTTTTTCATTTCTAATTCTATTGATTTGAGTCTTCTCCCATTTTTTCTTGATGAGTCTGGCTAATGGTTTATCAATTTTTTTTACCTTCTCAAAGAACCAGCTTTTAGTTTTATTGATCTTTGCTATTGTTTCCTTCATTTCTTTTTCAGTTATTTCTGATCTGCCCTTATGATTTCTTTCTTTCTGCTAATTTGGGGGTTTTTTGTTTTTCTTTCTCTAATTGCTTTAAGTGTAAGGTTAGGTTGTTTATTTGAGATGTTTCTTGTTTCTTGAGGTAGGACTGTATTGCTATAAACTTCCCTCTTAAAACTGCTTTTGCTGAGTCCCATAAGTTTTGGGTCATTGTGTTTTCATTGTCATTTGTTTCTAGGTATTTTTTGATTTCCTCTTTGATTTCTTCAGTGATATCTTGGTTATTAAGTAGTGTATTTTTTAGCCTCCATGTGTTTGTATTTTTTACAGTGTTTTTACTGTAATTGATATCTAGTCTCATAGCGTTATTGTTGGAAAAGATACTTTATACGATTTCACTTTTCTTAAATTTACCAAGACTTGATTTGTGACCCAAGATATGATTTATCCTGGAGAATGTTCCATGAGCAGTTGAGAAGAAAGTGTATTCTTTCATTTTTGGGTGGAATGTCCTATAAATATCAATTAAATGCATCTTGTTTAATGTGTCATTTAAAGCTTGTGTTTCCTTATTTACTTTCATTTTGGATGATCTGTCCATTGGTGAAAGTGGGGTGTTAAAATCCCCTACTATGATTGTGTTACTGTCAATTTCCCCTTTTATGGCTGTTAGCATTTGCCTTAACTATTGAGGTGCTTCTATGTTGGGTGCATAAATATTTACAATTGTTATATCTTCTTCTTGGATTGATCCCTTGATCATTCTGTAGTGTCCTTCTTTGTCTCTTGTAATAGTCTTTATTTTAAAGTGTGTTTTGTCTGATATGACAATTGCTGTTCCAACTTTCTTTTGATTTCCATTTGCATGGAATATCTTTTTCCATCCCCTCACTTTCAGTCTGTACGTGTCCCTAGGTCTGAAGTGGGTCTCTTGTAGACAACATATATACGGGTCTTGTTTTTGTATCCATTCATCCAGTCTATGTCTTTTGGTTGGGGCATTTAATGTCTTTACATTTAAGGTAATTATTGATATGTAGGTTCCTATGACCATTTTCTTAATTGTTTTGGGTTTATTATTGTAGTTCTTTTCCTTCTCTTGTGTTTCCTGCCTAGAGAAGTTCCTTTAGCATTTGTTGTAAAGCTGGTTTGGTGGTGCTGAATTCTCTTAGCTTTTGCTTGTCTGTAAAGGTTTTAATTTCTCCGTCAATGTGAATGAGATCCTTGCTGGGTAGAGTAATCTTGGTTGTAGGTTTTTCCCTTTCATCACTTTAAATATGTCCTGCCACTCCCTTCTGGCCTGCAGAGTTTCTGTTGAAAGATCAGCTGTTAACCTTATGGGGATTCCCTTGTATGTTATTTGTTGTTTTTCCCTTGCTTCTTTTAATATATTTTCTTTGTATTTAATTTTTGATAGTTTGATTAATATGCATCTGGGTGTATTTCTCCTTGGATTTATCCTGTATGGGACTCTCTGCACTTTCTGGACTTGATTGCCTATTTCCTTTCCCATATTAGGGAAGTTTTCAACTACAATCTCTTCAAATATTTTCTCAGTCCCTTTCTTTTTACCCTTCTTATTCTTGGACCCCTACAATTCAAATGTTGGTTTATTTAATGTTGTCCCAGAGGTCTCTAAGAGTGTCTTCAATTCTTTTCATTCTTTTTTCTTTATTCTGCCCTGCAGTAGTTATTTCCACTATTTTATCTTCCAGGTCACTTATCCATTTTTCTGCCTCAGTTATTCTGCTATTGATTCCTTTAGAGAATTTTTAATATGATTTATTGTGTTGTTCATCATTGTTTGTTTGCTCTTTAGTTCTTCTATGTCCTTGTTAGGCTTTTCTTGTATTTTCTCCATTGTATTTACAAGATTTTGGATCATCTTTACTATCATTATTCTGAATTCTTTTTCACATAGACTGCCTACTTCCTCTTCATTTGTTTGGTCTGCTGGGTTTTTACCTTGCTCCTTTGTCTGCTGTGTGTTTCTCTGTCTTCTCATTTTGCTTAACTTACTGTGTTTTTTGGGGGTCTCCTTTTCACAGGCTGCAGATTCGTAGTTCTCATTGTTTTTGGTGTCAGCCCCCATTGGCTAAGTTTGGTTCAGTGGGTTGTCTAGGCTTCCTGGCGGAGGGGACTAGTGCCTGTGTTCTTGTGGATGAGGCTGAGCCTTGTCTTTCTGTTTGGCAGGACCGCATCCGGTGGTGTGTTTTGGGGTGTCTGTGACCTTATTATGATTTTAGGCAGCCTCTCTGCTAATGGGTGGGGTTGTGTTCCTGTCTTGCTAGTTGTTTGGCATAGGGTGTCCAGCACTGTAGCTTGCTGGTCGTTGAGTGGATCTGGGTCTTAGCATTGAGATGGAGATCTCTGAGAGAGCTTTCGCCGTTTGATGTTATGTGTAGCATGGGATGTTATGTGTATGGGATGTCTCTGGTGGACGAATGGCCTGAACTTGGCTCTCCCACCTCAGAGACACAGGTCTGACACCCGGCTGGAGCACCACGACCCTGTCAGCCACACAGCTCAGAAAAAAATGGAGAAAAAAGAAAGAAAGAAAAAAATAAAGTTATTAAAATAAAAAATAATTATGAACAATAAAAATTTTAAAAATAAAATTTAAAAAAAGAAAGAAGAGAGCAACCAAACCTAAAAATAAATCCACCATTGATAACAAGCGCTAAAAACTATATTAAAAAACAAAACAAACAAACAAACAAACAAAAATGGACAGACAGAACCCTAGGACAAATGGTAAAAGCAAAGCTATACAGACAACATCACACAAAGAAGCATACACATACACACTCACAAAAAGAGAAAAAGGAAAAAAAAATCTATACATAAAAAAAAGGGAGGAAGAGAGCAACCAAATCCATAAAGAAATCCACCAATGATAATAAACTCTAAATACTAAACTAAGGTAAACATAAAACCAGAAAGAAATTAGATGCTGAAAGCAAACCCCAAGTCTATAGTTGCTCCCGAAATCCACTGCCTAAATTTTGGGATGATTCGTTGCCTATTCAGGTATTCCACAGATTCAGGGTACATCACATTGATTGTGGAGATTTACTCTGCTGCTCCTGAGGCTGCTGGGAGAGATTTCCCTTTCTCTTCTTTGTTCGCACAGCTCCCGGCGTTCAGCTTTGGATTTGGCCCCACCTCTGTGTGTAGGTCGCCTGAGGGCGTCTGTTCTTCGCTCAGACAGGACAGGGCTGAAGTAGCAGCTGATTAAGATGCTCTGGCTCACTCAGGCTGGGGGAGTGATGGGTACAGAATGTGGGGCGAGCCTGCAGTGGCAGAGGCCAGCGTGATGTTGCAACAGCCTGAGGCACGCCATGTGTTCTCTCGGGGAAATTGTCCCTGGATCATGGGACCCTTGGCAGTGGCGGGCTGCACAGGCTCCCGGGAGGGGAGGTGTGGATAGTGACCTGTGCTTGCACACAGGCTTCTTGGTGGCTGCAGCAGCAGCCTTAGCGTTTCATGTCCGTCTTTGCTGTCCATGCTGATAGCTGTGGCTCGCACCCATCTCGGAGCTCATTTAGGCAGTGCTCTGAATCCCCTGTTCTCTCGCACCCTGAACAATGGTCTTTTGCCTCTTAGGCAGGTCCAGACTTTTTCCCGGACTCCATCCTGGCTAGCTGTGGCACACTAGCCCCCTTCAGGCTGTGTTCACGCAGCCAACCCCAGTCCTCTCCCTGGGGTCTGACCTCCGAAGCCTGAGCCTCAGCTCCCAGCCCCCACCCGCCCCGGCGGGTGAGCAGACAAGCCTCTCAGGCTGGTGAGTGCTGGTCAGCAGTGATCCTCTGTGCAGGAATCTCTCCGCTTTGCCCTCTGCACCCCTGTTGCTGCGCTCTCCTCCGTGGCTCTGAAGCTCCCCCCCCATCCACCCCCCATCTCCACCAGTGAAGGGGCTTCCTAGTGTGTACAAACTTTTCCTCCTTCACAGCTCCCTCTCAGAGGTGCAGGTCTCATCCCTATTCTTTTGTCTCTGTTTTTTCTTTTTTCTTTTGCCCTACCCAGGTACGTGGGGAGTTTCTTGCCTTTTGAGAAGTCTGAGGTCTTCTGCCAGCGTTTTAGTAGGTGTGCTGTAGGAGTTGTTCCACATGTATTTGTATGTATTTGTGGAGGTGTATTTCTGATGTATTTGTGGAGAGGAAAGTGATCTCCACGTCTTTCTCCTGCGCCATCTTGAAGGTCTCCCCGGATATCTGATTCTTGATGCTTTGAGGAGAGCATTGAGGAAGAGATGTGAATTTATTTTCATCAGCATATAGGTGGTTGCAGAAACAATGAGAGTGGATACGATTGCCCAGGAAGGGTATATAGTATAAAATAAGAGGACGGATAGAAAAGCCATCATTAATACTTAGTGAAAAAATAATAATAATTTGGAGCTGGATTTATCTAGAATATATTAGAAGAAAAGGATACACTTTCTTCAACATCAAAGTATAATTTACCGAAAGGATCATTATTTCAGAGGTTGCCTTTTGAGGTGTATCCACACAAAGACCACTGTAGGACCAAATGAATACATGTTCTATTTATTAACTGTATTAACCAGGACTGCTTCATCAAGAAATAGGAACTTACCTGAACCACCATGGGTAAGACTTCATTGCTAGGTAACCTGAAGTCTCAGGGGATGAGCTGGCTCCAGGTACAACTGGATCCAAATGCCATGTCTTCAGGGGGCTCTCTCCATGTCTGGATTGTACTTTATTGTGTTGACTTCATTTTCACGCAGAGGCAAAAAAAAAAAAAGAATTAGAGGACTAGTTTGAATGTAAAACTAATGACAACTGAGAAAAGAACAAACTTCTCTTTCCCTCCCTTGTCACATTGACCTCCCCCAAAAACTCTGATTGGCTGACTTTGAGCTTGTGCCTATCACTGGAACCAATCACGGTGTCCGGAGGGATGAAATACTCTGATTGGTCCCCCTGGGTTGTGGTACACCCCAGTAGCATTACAGACAAAGCTCTCTCAGAATCACAAGGGAAGGTTGTTTCCTCCAGGAAAATAACCATTAAAATAAATAGTTTGGATATGAGGAAGAATGTAGATACTAACATACAAGCAAAGACTATGAAAGCTCAGTGGAAGTAACATCTCCTCACTGGAGAAAGCTTCTTGAAAGCCATATTAACTCAGGATGTCATTCCTGAGAGCTGGCGTCATCCGAGCTGGGGCTAAACACACATCCACTCTGGAGTCAGGAAGCTGACGGGGCTGCAGGGGAAGGCGGAGATTTTGCAGGCCCGGCTCCTTCCCCACACCAACCACACGAGTCAGCAGATACCGTGTGTGAGCTACACAAGTGCCTGCCCAGACTGCCAAGCATGAAAACACAAAAGCGGCTGCCACTTCACCTCCACCCTCCAAATATCATGTGAAGATGCCTTTTGTGGCCTCTCCTAACTGGAAACCTTCAGGGAGTGAATTCTGGGACATGTTACCCTGCTCCCACCCCAAGCTGATGCATCACAAAACCACCACACTCTTTCCTTAGCCTTGAACCACTCAGGAGGAGAGATCATGTCTAGTTCAGCACATTTCATTTATTCAGCAAATTTTTGTTGGGCACCTACTATGTGCCAGGCCAGATGCTGTGCCAGATGCTGGCAACACAGAGGTGAATTGGACACAAGCCTGCCGTAAGGACCTGCCAGAGAGAGAACCTCTCTGGTTTCAGGGCTGGATTCCCATCCTTGGTCTTGCTCTTCTCCTTGGAGGGTGTGTGTCCCTGGACCAGTCACTTCCTTTCACTCTCCGTGCAAGGTCTCTGTAAGGATTAAGTGAGGTCTGAGTTTGAGCCCCCCTGGCACTTTGTCTGCATGTGGACATTGCTCTGACCTGTTAGAGACTCTGATTTCTTCAGCATCAGATTGACCTGTGATCCCAGCAGCTCAAAGGTGACTATCAAGGAGCCTGGACAACTGTTGGGTTTGGCTTTTTTTTTTTTGAACCAGTTTTTTTTTATTTGTGACAAATTACACATAACAAAAAATTTACCATTTTTAGTTATACAGTTCAATGACATTAAGTACATTTACATTGTTGTGTACCCATCACCACATCCATTTCCAGAACTCTTTTCATCTTGTAAAACTGAAACTTTGTCCCCATGAAACAATTCCCTCCTCCTCCAGCCCCTGGCAGCCACCATTCTGCTTTCTGTCTCTATGAATTTGGTGACTCTAGGTCCCTCATATAAGTGGAATCATGCAGTATCTTATGTGTGTGTATGTAACTAGTTTATTTTGCTTGGCATGTTGTCCCCAAGTTTCATTGATGGTGTAGCATGTTCAGAATTTCCTTCCTTTTTTAGGGCTGAATGGTATTACATTCTATGTATATATTACGTTGTGCTTATCCATTCACCCGCTGATGGACACTTGGGTTGCTTCCACCTTTAGGCTATTGTGAATAATGCTGCTGTGAACATGGGTGTACAAATATATATGTATAGGGCTTCCCTGGTGGTGCAGTGGTTGGGAGTCCGCCTGCCGATCCAGGGGGCACGGGTTCGTGCCCTGGTCTGGAAGGGTCCCGCGTGCCGCAGAGCGGCTGGGCCCATGGGCTATGGCCACTGGGCCTGAGCGTCTGGAGCCTGTGCTCCACAATGGGAGAGGCCACAGCAGTGAGAGGCCTGCGTACCACAATAAACAACAAACAAAACCCAAAAGAAACAAAAAAAAAGAAAAAAAAAGTATATATTAAAAACTCACATGGAGTTGGAAAAGGGCAATTCCAAAAAGGAAGGGCAGACAAAAGGTAATAGATGTCTACTGCTTTTAACTTTCTTTTTTTTCTTTTTTTTTTTTTTTGCGGTACGCAGGCCTCTCACTGTTGTGGCCTCTCCCGTTGCGGAGCACAGGCTCCGGACGCGCAGGCCCAGCGGCCATGGCTCACGGGCCCAGCCACTCCGCGGCATGTGGGATCCTCCCGGACTGGGGCACGAACCCGCGTCCCCTGCATCGGCAGGAGGACTCTCAACCGCTGCGCCACCAGGGAAGCCCCTGCTTTTAACTTTCTTGTTTGCTAAGTAAAGTGAATACACTAGACGGAATCTCTACACATTTTGAAACAGGTTTGCACTTTTAATATCTTATAAGGGAGACTCATGGTACTTGCAATTTCTTTTAACATTTTAGTTTTTAAAGTTGCAAAAATAGTTCAGAGAGTTCCCATATATCCTTTACCCAGCTTCCCCTAATGTTAACTAACAGTAGTACAGTCAAGTGACCTCAATACAGTCAGTTGACAATTTTATTATTCTGGAGAAGATGGCATTCTTTCTAAAGCATTGTGACAGGAATTCCTAGTCAACTAAGATGCGCTATTACTGTTATATTTAGCAACATTTCCTTAGAATTAAAGAAAAAAATTTTTAATCTCTTTTTGCCCTTAGAAACAAGTTTATTTTTTCTGATTCTTATTTTTCCCCCTAGTTTTATTGAGATATAATTGACATATAACATTATATAAATTTAAGGTGTACAACATAATGTTTTGATACATGTATATATTAAAAAATGATTACCACAATAAATTTAGTTAACATCCATCACCTCACATAGCTAAAATTTTTTCTTACAGTGAGAACTTTTAAGATCTATTCTCTTAGCAACTTTCAGTATACAATGCAGTATTGTTAACTATAGTCACCATGCTGTACATTACATCCCCAGAACTTATTTATCTCATGACTGGAAGTTTGTACCTTTTGACCACCTTCACCCATTTTGCCCAACCTCTACCCACCTGCCTCTGGCAACCTCCAATCTGTTCTCTGTTTCTATGACTTTGGGTTTTTCAGATTCCACATATAAGTGAGATCATACAGTATTTATCCTTCTCTGTCTGATTTATTTCACATAGCATAATGCCCTCAAGGTCCCATCCATGTTGTCACAAATGGCAGGATTTCCTTCCTTTTTATGGTTGAAATTCATACATATATGATTTTATATATATATAATTTCATATATATATAATTTTATTTATCCATTCATCCATAAATGGACATTTAGGTTATTTTCATGTCTTGGCTATTATAAATAATGCTGCAATGAATATCTGGGGTGCAGATATCTCTTTGAGACAGTTATTTCACTTTTCGCAGATATACACCCAGAAGTAGAATTGCTAGATTGAAATCTTGAGGTCCTCAAAGTCAAAGACATTTGACATATTGGCTCCTTTCCAGTTATATTTTAGATTATAGTTTGCTTGTCTAGATAATAAATTGGGCTTTTTTTCCTCTAGGAAAACTGATGAAAAGTACTGGAATAATGACTGAATACTAGATGGGTGATGTCAACAGAGAAATGGAAAATATGAAAAAGAGCCAAACATATTTTCAATAACTGAAAAGTACAATTCCTGAAATTAAACATTCACTGGATAGGCTGAATAGCGACTGGGGATAGCAGAAGTCAGTGTGTTAATCTGTGTCTTCTACCAAGAAAGGATTAAACATGCAAGGATTTTATTATAGGAAACACTTGTGAGAGGAAATGGAGAAGGAGCTGGAGAAGGCTGGGAGAACCATTGATTGTATGCAGGTCTGACTCCAAGTGAAGGAGGGAGAGAAGGAAAATCTGAGGGGTGGACTGTTTGTGCAGTTTAAGGAAGGGTTGGAAAGGACAATGAAGAGTCCACGAAGCAAAGTCTGCCGTCAGAGAAGTCCTGTGTCTCCCAGGAGCAGTTTTGCCTTAGTTCCCTGCCACACTCATTCATGGCAAGTGTGCCTTTGATGCAAATGCAGCCACAGGTTCCAGAGCACAGTCTGTCTTTATGTCTGTGTTGTCTTACCTTTCACAACATTACTCTCCTCTGATACATTTTCCCAATTCACCACCGGTAAAACAGTCAGCAGTTGAGCTACTACCTTTTGCCAGGGGCTATCTTTGTTCCATCTGCCAAGAGAATAGCATCCCATTTGTCTGCCATGTGGTGGGAAAGCCAGTCCCAAATCCTTATCTTACCACCTGATTTCTCAGACTACTCCTGATTTTACCTGTGTTAATCCAGGTGCCCACCTCAAAGCAGACACTAAGAATGGATTAAACATGAAAGGCTTTTATTCAGAGAAATGCTTATTTTAGAAAATGGGGAGGGGACTGGGGAAGGTTGTGATAGCCATCAGATCACACTGCAAGACTGACCTGGAGTGAAGAAGAGAAGGAAGGAAGATGAGACGTCATGCAGTCTAAGAAAAGTTCAGCAAGAACAACAGGGTGTCCTGGAGCCCAAGTCATCAGAGGAGTCCTTAGAACCACTGCCACTCTCAGTGTTTGACTGGCAGCAGCCCGCAGGAAGTGTGGCCTCAGCACAAACACATGATGAATTTTAGAGAATAGCAGCTTGTGCTCTCAGTCAGTTATGTTCCTGACAGCTGGTGGCCTGGGAGGCAATTCTCATGACCACCATAGTCAGTGAACTTGAAGAAAGAACATTAGAAATTATACATTCCAGGGACTTCCCTGGTGGTCCAGTGGGTAAGGCTCCATGCTCCCAATGCAGGGGGCCTGGGTTTGATCCCTGGTCAGGGAACTAGATCCTGCATGCATGCCGCAACTAAGAGTTCTCATGCCTCAACTAGGAGTCCTCATGCCACAACTAAGACCCAGTGCAGCCAAAATAGATATATAAATAAATAAATTTTTAAAAAAGAAATCATACATTCTGAAAAACGAAGCGAAATAAGATTGCAAAAAATGAACAGAGCCTTCGTAATCTGTAAGACATCTTAAGTGGTCTAACACAAGTGGAATTCTAGTCCCAGAATGAAAAGAGAAAGCAAATGAGACCCAAAAATAGCTGAAGAAAAAATAGTTGAAATTTCCTCAAATTTGGTGGAAATAATCTACTTACATGTTGAAGAAGGTCAACAAATTCCAAGTAAGATAAATACAAGAAAATCACAACTAGGCACTTCCTAGTTCAACTACCAAAAATGAAAATAAAGAGATTGTATTGAAAGCAGTCAGAGGAAAATGTTACATGTTGAGGAACAATGGTATATGATGGCATTTCATCAGCAAAATGATTTTTCATGAGAAACAATGGATGCCAGAGACCATGGAAACCCATCTTTAGAGTGTTTCTGGAACATCCACCAAGATGGTCATGTGCTAAGCCATAAAACAAGTCTCATGAAATTTCAAAAATATTGAAATTTTACAGAGTAGTTTCCCTGAACACAATGGAATTAAGGAATAGAAGGGAAGAAGTAAAATTTTCTTTATTCAGAAATATCAAAATCAATGTACAGAAAAACTAGTAGGTCTAAAATCTGAATTTAAGGTAATAGCATATAAGGTCAATATACAAAAATCAATTATATTTCTGTTTACTGTCAAATAATTGGAAAATAAATGTTTAAATACCATTTACAATAGCATCAAAATATAAACTAAGAATAGACTTACAAAAATTGTGCAAGACTTCTACACTGAAAAATACAAAACACTGATAAGAGATATTAAAGAAAAGCTAAATAAATGGAGACTTATATCATGATCATGGATTAGAAGACACAATATTAAGATAAACAGTCTTACAAAAGTGATCTGTAAATTTTACATAATTCCAACCAAAATCCTAACAGATTTTTTCTAGAAATTGACAAACTGACTCTAAAAATTGTATGGAGGGCTTCCCTGGTGGCGCAGTGGTTGGGGGTCCACCTGCCGATGCGGGGGACGCGGGTTCGTGCCCCGGTCCGGGAGGATCCCGCATGCCACGGAGCAGCTGGGCCCGTGGGCCATGGCTGCTGGGCCTGTGCATCCGGAGCCTGTGCTCTGCTGCCGGAGAGGCCACGGCAGTGAGAGGCGTGCCCGCAAAAGAAAAAATAAAAATAAAAATTGTATGGAAATGCAAAAGACATAGAATAGCCAAAACAAACTTGAAAAAGAACAAAGCTGGAAGACGTACACTATCTTATCACTAGACTTTGTTGAGAGAGATAGAAATTAAGACAACAGAGTAAGGATAAGGACATAAGTGATAAGGATATAGTGATTGATAAATAGATAAAGGAACTGAAATTGAAAGTTGAGAAATAGACACACAGTCAGTTGATATGTGACATAGGAACCAAGGTAATTTATGTTGAAAGTAAAGTCTTTTAAAAAATGGTGCTCCACAAATTCTAGCTGCCTTGAACTCACCAAACTCTGATCTCTGTCCCTTCAATTTAGTAAGACCTCCAGGATCTGTTTGGATGTGTGCTGCCTGCAAACTGCCTCAGATAACCAGGACAACCATAGGGCTCACCTTATTGTTTCCTTTGTCTCAGGGATAACTGTTCTGTGCCGCCAGTTGTATAATGTCTGAAAACCATTGTCAATATATTTTGTCCAGTTTTCTAGTCATGGGGGAAGGTAAATCCAGACCCTGTTACACGATTATGGCTGAGACAGAAGCTGGTGTGTACTTTAAAAAGAGCTCTCTGACTGTTCTGTGAAGAATAGGTTGTCATGGAGCAAAAAGGGAAGAAATGGAAGCAAAGAGTCTATTCAGGAAATACTGCAGCCGTGCAAATGAGAGGCGATGGTGCACAGATCCATGGAGTGGCAGTCAAAACGGGGACCGGTATACTACTGAGCGCATTTTGAAGTTAGAGCTGGCAGTACCTGTTGATGGATTGGATTTGAGGCAGAGAAAGAGGCAGACACTGACATTAATAGCAGAAGTTTGGGGCCTGAAAAACTACCTGAGTGCCATTTACTGAGAAGGCAGAGATATGAGAAGATTCAGGTTTAGTTGTTTTTTGGGGTGAAGGGGGGCAGTGACCAAGGAGTCTGAAACCTCCATTCTTTGTCTGGAAGTATCTGGAAGTATAAAGGAGAAAATTCATATTCTCCCTATAGGAATGAATTTTTTAATGTATTTTCTTTTATTTTTATTGTATATTATAGTTTTATGTCTCTCTTCTCTACACCATGGACTCTTTGAAGAGATGGTCATTGTCTTATTCATTTTGATATGACATACAATGCACATAGTAGTCTAATAAGTGTGTGTGAGAGAAAGTGGGGGATCTGATCAGCTGGGTGTCAGAGGTGAAGAGCTGAGTGTTCTGGGTTGGAGGAGAAATAATACTGAATCTCTGGAGAAGATCTGGAATTCTCTGCTATTCTTTCTTGGAAACCAACTTAGCCCAGTAAGGATAAAAAAATGTGTATTAAACCATAAATACTGTGTGTTTATGTAACCTTAGATGGAGATAATCTAAGAAGATGTCAAATCTTGTGATTTTGATATCATTTATTTCCATGAAGAATAAAAACCCTTCTTTGAATTGAAAAACACAGGGGTGAAATGGGGAACGGGTTCAAGTATGTGTCTAATAACACACCAACATATCTAAATACACTGCTTAAAAACTAGTCTTTCTCAGTTATAGTTTATAACGTACCTTCCACAGAGCTTTTCATGGTCAGAGATGGCTTTATTTTTATAATCTTTAACTGCAATGTTAAAAATGCCAAATCGACTTGGCATTCTGTGGGGGCCGGATGGAAGAAGGTGACCCTAAATGGCAGTGAAAGGCCCTACTGCCTGAAACTTTTGATGTATTTGAAATTTTCGCTATTCAGGTTAAAGTACTGTCTTTAAAAATAGCCATTAAATGTGTTTAATGTCTTACTGTGTGAGTTAGCCCAGTAAATATTTTCTAGTATAGGGAGACTGTATGCAGTGGTTAAAAGCTGTTGTGCTGTAGATGCTCTTTGATTTACTAGCCTTGTGATCTTGAACGACAGCATCTTAACCTCTCAGCCTCAACTTACTCATCTATGAAATGGGACTAATAGTGTCTATCACACTGGGCTGTTGTAAAGATTAAATCAATAATGAATGTAAAGTTCCTCTGAAATAGTTCGTGGTACCTTTTGTTAGCTAAGAAAGAGCAAAGAATAATGAAATAAGACCCTGAACAGGTAAGTTTTGATGTGACGGATGGAATCAGAAAAGGTTTGAGGCATATGGAGCTACTATGAAAAGAAAGAAAAGGTCTTGGCTGAGAATGTTAGTGAACAGGTGCCATCGTGAAGATTGTGAAAGGCATTGGGGACACTCCAGAAGTAGGGCTAGGACATATCACCAATAGAAGACTGAGGGCTGTTGCCAAAAAATACACATGACTACTTGGCAGTTTTACTTCAGACAAATCTAAGTATTTACCTAATGTTACTATGGGAAAAAGACTTCTTAATTTTGGAAATAGTGAAAAAAATAATACATACAAGTTTAACTATGTTTGACTAAAAAAAAAACTCAACTTCTGTACTTTAAAAATATTTAAAGAATCTTAAAATGAATGGGAACTTCATAAACAGAAGCTATTTTTAAAAATCCCAAAGAGGGTCTTGCAGGTAAAGATAGTGGATTATACACAGGGACCTGCTCTTGCTCCTTCTCACAACCCACTAAAACGCCAGTGAGGTGATTGTCATAAACACATAAACCCACAAGGATGGAGAGAAAAGGGAGAGGAGGCAACAGAAGTAAGATTTTGCAGGTAGAAAACAGATGGGATGATAAATGGATTAGAAAAGCACCCCAAAACAGAATCTGAAGTCAGCAGCAGGGAAAGCTGATACCCACCCAGTTTACACTACAGAGTCTCCAGGGGGCTCGGGCAGGGGCAGCATGTGGAAGCAGGAAGTGGAGTGGGGAGAGGTTGAAAATAGGACCATCGTTTTGAGAGCCTGTTAAGTAAATGGACCCCAGGTCTCCCAACTGTGCAGCTGGGCCACTGGTGGGACATGGTGAAACCTGGGAGGTTCACTCTCAGGAGAGGCTAAAACAGAGGACACATCTGCATCCTGAGGCACTTGGCCTTGTCTCCCAATCAGCAAACCAGAGCCCTGTCCTTAAGAAAGGAGACCAGAGGTTTCCTTTGAGGAATTTGACCAGCCTAATAAAGCAGATCTAAACAGACTGACAGTGGAGGTTCCCAACTATGTGATCTGGCCAGATCACCCTGTTGTAAAGGTCACATTCAACACATACTCTCTTCCCACTTCCCCATCAGAGCATGCAAGCAGCATTTTAATTCCTTACTTTTGAAGATATGAAAATAACCAAGAATTTACCAGACATCTGAGGGAATTCTCCAATATGAAAGATAGAAACCAAAGAAATAAACAGAAAAGAGCAACTTGGAAGAAATGAACGT
This sequence comes from Delphinapterus leucas, assembly GCF_059928025.1. Taxonomy (NCBI): domain Eukaryota; kingdom Metazoa; phylum Chordata; class Mammalia; order Artiodactyla; family Monodontidae; genus Delphinapterus; species Delphinapterus leucas. The sequence goes on along the minus strand of NC_143142.1, from coordinate 37,932,384 downwards.
TGCAAGAGAAAAAACAAAACAAAATACTTTTTTAAAGAAATGCCACCATTAATATCCTGAGAGAGATAAGAAGAGGTATTGTGGGCTTACACTGGGGTCCAGGCGGGGGTTGATGGCCAGGTCAGCCCCAGGATGAGCGCGACATGAATATCTCTGCTAAGAAGTGATTGAGATCATATTTTTCAGGCTGAAATCCCAATAAGTAGCTCTTCAAAGGATTATTCCTAAAACGTTAGCCTAGTGGCTGACAGGGTCTTGGTGCTCTGGCTGGATGTCAGCCCTGAGCCTTTGAGGTGGGAGAACTGAGTTCAGGACATTGGTCCACGAGAGACATCCCGGCCCCACATAATATCAAATGGCGAAAGCTCGCACAGAGATCTCCATCTCGGTGCTAAGACCCAGCTCCACTCAACGACCAGCAAGCTACAGTGCTGGACACCCTATGCCAAACAACTAGCAAGACAGGAACACAACCCCACCCATTAGCAGAGAGGCTGCCTAAAATCATAATAAGGTCACAGACACCCCAAAACACACCACCAGATGCAGTCCTGCCCAACAGAAAGACAAAACCCACCCTCATCCACCAGGACATAAGCACTAGTCCCCTCCACCAGGAAGCCTAAACAACCCACTGAACCAACATTAGCCACGGGGGGGAGACACCAAAAATGACAGGAACTACGAACCTGCAGCCTGCAAAAAGGAGACCCAAACACAGTAAGTTAAGCAAAATGAGAAGACAGAGAAACACACAGCAGAAGAAGGAGCAAGGTAAAACCCCACCAGACCTAACAAATGAAGAGGAAATAGGCAGTCTACCTGAAAAAAGAATTCAGAGTAATGATAGTAAAGATGATCCAAAATCTTGGAAATAGAATGGAGAAAATACAAGAAACGTTTAACAAGGACATAGAAGAACTAAAAAGCAAACAAACAATGGTGAACAACACAATAAATGTTATTAAAAATTCTCTAAAGGAATCAATAGCAGAATAACTGAAGCAGAAAAACAGATAAGTGACCTGGAAGATAAAACAGTGGAAATAACTACTGCAGGGTAGAAAAAAGAAAAAAGAATGAAAAGAATTGAGGACACTCTTAGAGACCTCTGGGACAACATTAAACACACCAACATTCGAATTGTAGGGGTCCCAGAAGAAGAAGAGAAAAAGAAAGGGACTGAGAAAATATTTGAAGAGATTATAGTTGAAAACTTCCCTAATATGGGAAAGGAAATAGGCAGTCAAGTCCAGGAAGCGCAGAGAGTCCCATACAGGATAAATCCAAGGGGAAACACACCAGGACGCATATTAATCAAACTATCAAAAATTAAATACAAAGAAAAAATATTAAAAGCAGCAAGGGAAAAACAACAAATAACATACAAGGGAATCCCCATAAGGTTAATAGCTAACCTTTCAGCAGAAACTCTGCAAGCCAGAAGGGAGTGGCAGGACATATTTAAAGTGATGAAAGGGAAAAACCTACAACCAAGATTACTCTACCCAGCAAGGATCTCATTCACATTGACGGAGAAATTAAAACCTTTACAGACAAGCAAAAGCTAAGAGAATTCAGCACCACCAAACCAGCTTTACAACAAATGCTAAAGGAACTTCTCTAGGCAGGAAACGCAAGAGAAGGAAAAGACCTACAATAACAAACCCAAAACAATTAAGAAAATGGTCATAGGAACCCACATATCGATAACTACCTTAAATGTAAAGACATTAAATGCTGCAACCAAAAGACACAGACTGGCTGAATGGATACAAAAACAAGACCCGTATATATGCTGTCTACAAGAGACCCATTTCAGACCTAGGGACACGTACAGACTGAAAGTGAGGGGATGGAAAAAGATATTCCATGCAAATGGAAATCAAAATAAAGCTGGAATAGCAATTCTCATATCAGACAAAATAGACTTTAAAATAAAGACTATTACAAGAGACAAAGAAGGACACTACAGAATGATCAAGGGATCAATCCAAGAAGAAGATATAACAGTTGTAAATATTCATGCACCCAACATGGGAGCACCTCAATACATAGGCAAATGCTAACAGCCATAAAAGGGGAAATCGACAGTAACACAATCATAGTAGGGGACTTTAACACCCCACTTTCACCAATGGACAGATCATCCAACATGAAAATAAATGAGGAAACACAAGCTTTAAATGACGCATTAAACAAGTTGCACTTAATTGATATTTATAGGACATTGCACCCAAAAAACAACAGAATACACTTTCTTCTCAACTGCTCATGGAACATTCTCCAGGATAGATCATACCTTGGGTCACAAATCAAGCCTTGGTAAATCTAAGAAAATTAAATCGTATCAAGCATCTTTTCCGGCCATAACACTATGAGACTAGATACCAATTATAGGAAAAAATCTGTAGAAAATACAAACACATGGAGGCTAAAACATACACTACTAAATAACCAAGAGATCACTGAAGAAGTCAAAGAGGAAATCAAAACATTCCTAGAAACAAATGACAAGGAAAACACGATGACACAAAACCTATGGGATGCAGCAAAAGCAGTTCTAACACGGAAGTTTATAGCAATACAATCCTACTTCAAGAAACAAGAAACACCTCAAATAAACAACCTAACCTTACACCTAAAGCAGTTAGAGAAAGAAGAACAAAAAACCCCACAGTTAGCAGAAGGAAAGAAAACATAAAAATGAGATCAGAAATAAATGAAAAAGAAATGAAGGAAATGAAAGCAAAGATCAATAAAACTAAAAGCTAGTTCTTTGAGAAAATAAACAAAATTGATAAACCATTAGCCAGACTCATCAAGAAAAAAAGGTAAAAGACTCAAATCAATAGAATTAGAAATGAAAAAGGAGAAATAACAACAGACACTGCAGAAATACAAAGGATCATGAGAGATTACTACAAGCAACTATATGCCAATAAAATGGAAAACCTGGAAGAAATGGACAAATTCTTAGAAAAGCACAACATTCTGAGACTGAACCAGGAAGAAATAGAAAATATAAACAGACTAATCACAAGCACTGAAATTGAGACTGTGATTAAAAATCTTCCAACAAACAAAAGACCAGGACCAGATGGCTTCACAGGCGAATTCTATCAAACATTTAGAGAAGAGCTAACACCTATCCTTCTCAAACTCTTCCAAAACATAGCAGAGGGAGGAACACTCCCCAATTCATTCTATAAGGCCACCATCACTCTGATACCAAAACCAGACAAAGATGTTACAAAAAAAGAAAACTACAGGCCAATATCACTGATGAACATAGATGCAAAAATCCTCAACAAAATACTAGCAAACAGAATCCAACAACACATTAAAAGGATCATACACCATGATCAAGTGGGGTTTATCCCAGGAATGCAAGGATTCTTCAATATATGCAAATCAACCAATGTGATACACCATATTAACAAAATGAAGGATAAAAACCATATGATCATCTCAATAGATGCAGAAAAAAGCTCTTGATAAAATTCAACACCCATTTATGATAAAAACCCTCCAGAAAGTAGGCATTGAGGGAAATTTCCTCAACATAAAAAAGGCCATATATGACAAACCCACAGCCAGCATCGTTCTCAATGGTGAAAAACTGAAACCATTTCCACTAAGATCAGGAACAAGACAAGGTTGTCCACTCTCACCACTATTATTCAACATAGTTTTGGAAGTTTTAGCCACAGCAATCAGAGAAGAATAAGATATAAAAGGAATCCAAATCGGAAAAGAAGAAGTAAAACTGTCACTGTTTACAGGTGACATGATACTATACATAGAGCATCCTAAAGATGCTACCAGAAAACTACTAGAGCTAATCAATGAATTTGGTAAAGTAGCAGGATACAAAATTAATGCACAGAAATCTCTTGCATTCCTATACACTAATGATGAAAAATCTGAAAGAGAAATTAAGGAAACACTCCTATTTACCACTGCAACAAAAAGAATAAAATACCTAGGAATAAACCTACCTAAGGAGACAAAAGACCTGTATGCAGAAAACTATAAGACACTGATGAAAGAAATTAAAGATGATACAAACAGATGGAGAGATATACCATGTTCTTGGATTGGAAGAATCAACATTGTGAAAATGACAATACTACCCAAAGCAATCCACAGATGCAATGTAATCCCTATGAAACTACCAATGGCATTTTTCACAGAACTAGAACAAAAAATTTCACAATTGTATGAAAACACAAAAGACCCCAAATAGCCAAAGCCATCTTGAGAAAGAAAAATGGAGCTGGAGGAATCAGGCTCCCGGACTTCAGACTATATTCAGACAGAAAGCCCAGAGAATAACCCACGCACATATGGTCACCTTATTTTTCATAAAGGAGGCAAGAATATACAATGGAGAAAAGACAGCCTCTTCAATAAGTGGTGCTGGGAAAACTGGACAGCTACATGTAAAAGAATGAAATTAGAACACCCCCTAATACCATACACCAAAATAAACACAAAATGGATTAAAGACCTAAGTGTAAGACCAGACACTATAAAACTCTTAGAGGAAAACATAGGCAGAACACTCTGTGACATAAATCACGGCAATATCCTTTTTGATCCACCTCCTAGAGAAATGGAAATAAAAACAAAAATAAACAAATGGGACCTAATGGAAGAAAAGCTTTTGCACAGCAAGGAAATCATAAACAAGACAAAAACACAACCCTAGAATGGGAGAAAATATTTGCAAATCAAGCAACTGACAAAGGATTAATCTCCAATATTTACAAACAGCTCTTGCAGCTCAAAATCAAAAAAACAAACAACCCAATTCAAAAATGGGCAGAAGACCTAAATAGACATTTCTCCAAACAAGATATACAGATTGCCAACAAACACATGAAAGGATGCTCACCATCACTAATCATTAGAGAAATGCAAATCAAAACTAAAATGAGATATCATCTCATACCAGTCAGAATGGCCATCATCAAAAAATCTACATACAATAAATGCTGGAGAGGGTGTGCAGAAAAGGGAACCCTGTTGCACTGCTAGTGGGAATGTAAATTGATACAGCCACTACGGAGAACAGTATGAAGGTTCCTTAAAAAACTAAAAATAGAACTACCATTTGACCCAGCAATCCCACTACTGATACCCCGAGAAAACCGTAATTCAAAACGGAGTCACGGGACTTCCCTGGTGGCGCCGTGGTTAAGAATCCGCCTGCCAGTGCAGGGGACGCAGGTTTGTGCCCTGGTCTGGGAGGATCCCACATGCTGCGGAGCAAGTGGGCCTGCGAGCCACAACTACAGAGCCCGTGCGCCTGGAGCCTGTGCTCCGCAACGGGAGAAGCCACTGCAATGAGAAGCCCTCGCACTGCAACGAAGAGTAGCGCCCGCTTGCCGCAACTAGAGAAAGCCCGCACATAGCAACGAAGACCCAAAGCAGCCAAAACTAAATAAATAAATAAATTTATATTTAAAAAAAAAAAAAAAGGGAGTCATGTACCACAATATTCATTGCAGCACTATTTACAATAGCCAGGACATGGAAGCAGCCTAAGTGTCCATCAACAGATGAATGGATAAAGAAGTTGTAGTACATATATACAATGGAATATTACTCAGCCATAAAAATAAACGAAATTGAGTTATTTGCAGTGAGGTGGATGGACCTAGAGTCTGTCATACAGAGTGAAGTAAGTCAGAAAGAGAAAAACAAATACTGTATGGTAACACATATATATGGAATCTAAAAAAAAAAAAAAAGGTTCTGAAGAACCTAGGGGCAGGACAGGAAGAAAGACGCAGACGTAGAGAATGGACTTGCGGACACAGGGATGGGGAAGGGTAAGCTGGGACGAAGTGAGAGAGTAGCATTGACATATATACACTACCAAATGTAAAATCGATAGCTAGTGGGAAGCAGCTGCATAGCACTGGGAGATCAGCTTGGTGCTTTGTGTCCCACTAGAGAGGTGGGATAAGGAGGGTGGAGGGAGATGCCAGAGGGAGGGGATATGGGGATATATGTATACATATAGTTGATTCACTTTGTTATACAGCAGAAACTAACACACCATTGTAAATCAATTATACTCCAATAAAGATGTTAAAAAGAAAATAGCAGAAAAGATCATCTAAAAAAAAAAAAGAGAGAAGGTATTGCCACATAAAAGAAGAACAGAATACTGTTTTAAAAGAGGGGAGAGGGGCTTCCCTGGTGGCGCAGTGGTTGAGAGTCCGCCTGCCGATGCAGGGGACACGGGTTTGTGCCCCTGTCCAGGAAGATCCCACATGCCGCGGAGCGGCTAGGCCCGTGAGCCGTGGCCGCTGAACCCGCGCATCCGGAGCCTGTGCTCCGCAACGGGAGAGGCCCGCGTACCGCCAAAAAAAAAGAGGGGAGAGGCCTCTCAACGGAAAAAAATCTCTTGAAACTAAAAATATGATAGAAAAAATTAACACTCCAGTAAAAAGTTGAAAGAAAAAATTAAGGAAATCAATGAGAAAACAAGCTGAAAGACTAGCAGAGGAAAATAGGAAAAGCAGATAGAAATATTGGAGGCCTAATAGAAGTTCTAAAATCCTAATAATAGGCCTTCCAGAAATACAGAACAAGGAAAATGTATAAGAAAGTATTCAAAGAAAAGATTCAATAAAATTTCTCGGAGCTGAAGCATCTGAGTCTGTAGATTAAAAGAGTCCATTGAGAGAGCAGCACAGTGGGTAAAAATAGGCCTGCACCAAGGCACATGCGATGACTAATTTTATTTTGTCAACTTGGCTGGGTCAGATACCCAAACAGGATATTTGATCAAACATTCTTCTGGGTGTTTCTGTGAGGGTGTTTTGGATGAGATTAGCATTTAAATCAGTGGACTTGAAGTAAATCAGGTTGCCCTCCATAATAGGAGGGGGCCTCGTCCAATCAGTTGAAGGCCTGAGTAGATTGATGTACAGCCTGGCGCACCCAGCAGACTTCTTCAACACTCATGAGAATTCCCCTGCGGCTTTTACCTTCTTCATGATCTGGCTCCTGGGATATTTCTCCCTCCACCCCTGAGTCCATCAAACACATCCAATTGTAAAGAGAGTTCAACTCCTTTTCTATAGGACTCTTCAGCCCCATTCAAACATTGAAATATCTCTGGGCACATGTTTGACTGTCCCCAAACATCCCACTGAGGGAAAACATAAGGGAGTTCCCTGGCCGTCCAGTGGTTAGGACTTGGCACTTTCGCTGCCAAGGGCCCGGATTCAATTCCTTGTTAGGGAACTAAGATCCCACAAGCTACACAGCCAAAAAAAGAAAAGAGGGCAAACTAAAAATCCTTGAGGGAGGTGTTTCCTAGCATGTTATACAATAAATTTATTATTACATGGAGTTCTTATTTTATACTCCTGGCTTCCTAAACTTTGAAACTATTTTATTTTTATGTAATTATGTTCTGAGATAAATAGTTTTCACCAATTAATATGCTAGTGTTTGTACAGAAAGGGGAAAAAATGTATGTTCTTTAAAGAGAATCATCAAAATGAAACTGAAGTACAAAAGCATTAAAATTATTATCATCCTTCTCCTTGAAAACAGGTGATTATAATGCTTTAAAAAAAAAACATGGGCCCATTTTGGCTGCCTCAAAATACACACAGACGTTTGGTATTTATTGTACCAAGGAGGACCTACCTACCTTACCACATGGTGCCTGAGCTGGTGACACCTATTGATATAATCCTGCTAATGTTCTTTGTACATGTGTTAAAGAATCAAGGTGAAATTCTATTACTATCAAAGATAGCCAAATGAAAAGAGGCACTTATAAGCAGCTGGAACCAGAAAAAAAAATTAAAATTGTGATAATCACGGTCATTTTGTGTTCAAGCTTGTGTTTCTGCAAGTACGTTTCCTACATATGGGTTATGCTACCACTAGATAGCAGTGCAGTGACGTTCTGACGGTCTAAACTGCATGACAGTCAGAACCAGGAAATTGGCTTGAAGATTCCCATCAGCCGGGCTGAAACTTAGAACAGACTCACACTGCCTTCATTCATCCATGCGCTCACCCAATCCAATCATCCATTCATCATCCGTTCATCCCACAAATACTCACTGCCTTTAAAAAGAACTCTTGATAATGATACAGTTGGGTTTAAAACAATATTACCAAAATCATATTTTAAAACATCTGAATAATTGATTGGTTGACTGACTGATTGAAGGAGCCCAGATGTAAAAGAAACAGATTGAAGTACCGTGTTTCTGCACAACTGGTATAGATGAAGAAGTCAAAAAGTAAGCACTGCACGTTTTTAAGCACAAGGGATCAAGCATTAGATTTGACTCAATGAGGGAGCCTTGAGAGCCATTTCTTGGGATCAGAAACCCCAAATAATATAAGGTCAAAGCTTTGGAACTAGAGGGAGTGAATCATCAGAGTCAGGAATAAGCCGGTGTTGATGAAATTTGGCCACTGTTCTTTGTGAATCCAGGCAATATTATAAAGGAGTCACACCAATAACTGCTGACAGGCAGTTTGTTACCCAGCTTACCAGTTTTTAACTGTAATTATTTTCCTTGCACATTATCAAAGAGGAACATTTGGTTCCTTTGCTTACATATTTGTCACTTGTATACTTCATTCCCGCTGTTTTTTCTAGCCTAAACCTCACTTTCATCTGCTAGATTTCTCTTTTCTACTAAGAGACCTTTGTATGACTACTCCAAAACTAATGAGAAAAATAGGTTAGTCTCTCAATTCGACTTCTTTAGTTCAAACTGCCTTTTTCAAACATATCAAAATGGAAATGCTGGCATCTTCTAATGGTCAAAATTGCGATTTTATTCTTTATTGTATTCTTTTATATAGAAAGAATAGCATAAATTGGAGAATATCTTTGCTTTCTAAAGCAATGGCTTTTAAACTTTTTAAAATCTGACCTTCAATCAGGAATTCCTTTTATTTCACATCTGTGCCAGTCCCTGGCCTGTTTGCTGTCAAATCTGTCTCTTGCTCCTCCTCTGGTGTGTCACAGGGATGCTGATCCCGACAGGCTATGTTTCCGAGGCTCCCAGGTTATGTACTGACTTCTGGCTGAGTGCTACCCATTGGCAGCCCTGCTATGACACTGGAGGGTGGGAGGAATGGAAAAGCTAGGAAGATTTTCCCCATCTTCCTCTGCCTGTAGTGCATCTTTGACAGAGGCTGAGTTTCCTGGTTCCAGCTCCAGCCAAATAGGCACCTTCTGATTTCAGCTTCTGCTGGATAATCCCAGCTCCAGCATCCAGCAACGCTGCCTCCTCCCTGGGTCCCTGGTCCCTGGTCCCTGGGTATTATGGTTTCTGCCACTGCTGGTCTCTGAGTTGCCTCACCTTCCCCTGTTTTGCTTCTCAACTTTTTCATCATTTGTGTAGCCTGTTTCCTGTATTAAACTCCCTCTATTTTGACAATGGTTTCTGTTTTCCTGATACATTAATTTTCTGAAGCAAATGTTTCATTAACAATTTTCCTTTTACCTTGTGCAATGGCTCTGATATTTCCTATTCTATTTCACTTTTATAAAATACCAGTCACTACCCCAAAACTGAGTCCACAACTCACTGATGGGTTATGTCTCACTAGTGGAGATTTGAAAACTGCATTAGAGACAGTATTTATTCATTTATTGGTTAACGTTGGTTTTACTGAGTTATAATTTGTGCACCATAAATTCACCTTTTTAGGTGCACATAAGATTTTTGGCAAATGTTTACAGAATATTTTTATCACCCCCAAAAGTTCCCTGTTCTCTTTTGTAGTTAACCCCTCCCTCCCTCCCTAATCCTGAGTAGCTGCTGATGGGCTTTTTCTTTTTTCTTTTGGTTCCTTATAGTTTTATCTGTTCCAGAATGTCATATAAATACAGTCATATGATATGGGGTCTTCTGAATCTGGTTTCTTTCACTTAGCATAATGCTTTTAGATTCATTTGTGTTCTTGCATCTATAAGTAGTCCATTCCTTTTTATTGCTGAGTGATATTCTATTATCATGCTAAATCTTAGAGACTATTTTTAGGTCCAAAATGTATATTTTACTTTTTTAATTTGCTTTGTAAGCTATTAGTCTGAAACCATACAAAACCTTTGTGGAGGTCTTAATTGCTAGACCCAGTGATTGAAGGCATGGAGATGGGAGTTCATCACAGCACAGCCTCTTGGTACCTCATGATCTGGAGCAAATTACTTAACCTCCCTTAAGTTGTAGTTTCCTCATCTGTAAAATGAGATGGTAAGAATGGTATATGTTTCCCTGAATTATTGCAGGGATAAAGCAAAATGAGATAAATTGTGTAAAGCACTTAGTACAATGACTGTTTACAGTAAGTACTCAGTAAATTAACGTATGTACTATGAAAGCTGGTATGAATTTAGCCAGGCTAAAAAGCCAAGAGGGACAACCTTCTTCAAGATCAAGTCACTCCCTTTAAGCCCCTATTGCTCACTTCTGAGTGTCTGGGAGCAGTGTCATTGCCAGCCAAGGAGGAGAAAAGGCCTGATTCAGTCCATGAGGTCAGGAAGAAATGTCTGTGAAACCAAATTTGGGGACTGCCCATTTACTCTGGCACCTCCCAACATTAAGTTAGATGGTCACTGGACTTTAAATCAACAGACATGAGGTCTTATAATCTCTTCAATTCATATGACTTTGGATCTCCAATGCACGTCTTAAAAAGATGCAGGCAGCACAGTGCAGTGGGAAGAACCTTGGATTTAAAGCCAGAACACATTGGTACCAGCTTGGACTTTGCCACTTTTTACTGATGTGACCTTGAGCAAGTTACTTAGCATTTCTGTGCCCTGCTTTCCTCAGCTGTAAATGGATATATGATTATTTCCATAAGTGTTCCTGAATCAACTGTCACTTGCAGTGCTTTCAAAATTAACATTTTATTATTATCTTATGTAGAAAATACATTTTATTTTTCAAATGTGGCCATTCAGATTTGAATTATATGAACTCTCTGTGATATGATGACTATGGAGATTATTTCTGTGAAAGTATTTGTTATTGCTTCTGTAATAAAGACTGCATTTATAAAACACTGTTCCACCTGACCCCTGAATGTCCGTGCTTAATACCCACCAGGCATGCACATTCTAACAGCCTTTGTGTTAGTATAATGGACCAGCAAATTCTATTTGCTGCTGGGGATTCGATCATATCCTACAAACAAAGACAGATTGTTTCAAATTAATGTCTGTTGGGCAAGGATGTTCAGTTGTTAAATTACTTTAAATATGTGTGAGTTTTAACCAACTTGAGCCTATTTACTTTACAAATTATATTTCTCTGCAGAATAAAATTTTTCTTTATGAATTGAACTAAATTATTGATATATTTCTATTATATTTTAAAATCACACTTGCAGCATATGCTGTCATTTTTTAAAATATGTTTTGGGGCTTTCAGAAAGCCATTAAAATGTCAGTGTTCTGAAAAAGGAAGAAAGTACAATAGCCACAGCTTAACTGTTTTCTGGAGAGTCACATGTGATAAATTTGTTAAGGTGCTTAAGAAATGACTATGTATAACATCCATTCATTCATTCTATTATAGAATATCTATTATATACTTGTGATTGTGTTGCCTGAGGAATACAAAGATGAATAAGGGTAAGAAGCTCACAACGTATTGAAGAGATGAGGATAAAGACAATTTATAATACAAGGGGTACTGTCATTGAGATATTAATTAATCAGTAAATATTTTTGAATGAATTTACTGCCAGTATATGCCAGACTCTATACTAGCTATTAATAATAAGACATAAGACTTTAACAGCTTATAGTCTAATAAAGGAGACAGACAAATACAGAAGAATTTACCCAAGGATGCGTAACCTAACCTTGTGAGATACTGCAGGAAAAGCTTCTCATAGGTGAAAGTTAAACTGAGTTCTGCAAAACTAACAAGAGGAAGAGGAAGAAGGATAAGGATGTCCTAGACAGAAAAGCAACTTTTGCAAAGGTACAAACATGAGGAAAACTGCAATTCATTTAGTATGTATGGATCTTTAGGTACATAGTATAATAGAAAGTGGAAAGAGATACAGCTGGGATGAATAGAAGACAGATAATGAAGGGCTGTGTGTGCTGTTCTAAGGGTTTGTGTGGGTTTTTTTGGCTGCATTGGGTCTTCGTTGCTGTGCGCGGACTTTCTCTAGTTGCCGCGAGCAGGGGCTACTCTTCGTTGTGGTGCGCGGGCTTCTCATTGCGGTGGCTCCTCTTGTTGCGGAGCACGGGCTCTAGAGCACAGGCTCAGTAGTTGTGGCACATGGCTCAGTTGCTCCGCAGCCTGTGGTATCTTCCTGGACCAGGGCACGAACCCATGTCCCCTGCATCGGCAGGCAGATTCTTAACTACTGCGCCACCAGCGAAGCCCTAAGGGTTTGTATTTTATCCAAACCTTTGAAGATTTTTCATCACAGAATAGGTACACACATATAGGTATATATATTCATATATATGTATATTTGTACATTCATATATATATTCATACCTATATGTGTGTATATATGTACTTTATTGAGATGTAATTCACATACCATACAGTTTTTAGTGTATTCACTGAGTTTTGCTACCATCACCACAATCAATTTTAGAACATTTTATCACTCCAAAAGGAAACTCTTTACCCATTAACAAATCACATCCCACACCACCTCCCACCCCACAGGTGTAAGCAATCACTAGTTTTTCTGTATAGGTTTGCCTATCCTGATATTTCATATAAATGTAATCATGCCATATGTAGGCTTTTTTGACTAGATTTATTCACTTAGCATAATGTTTTCAGACTTTATCCATGTTGCAGCATGTATCAGTATTCATTTCTTTTTATTGTTGAATAATATTCCACTGATTTCATTTTCTATTGCTGCTGTAACAATTTATCACAAACATGTTCGCTTAATGCAAATTTATTATCTTACAGTTCTGTAGGTCAGAAGTCTGGTGTTGGTGTCACTGGGCTAAAATCAAGGTGCTGTCTGGGATGCATTCCTTTCTGGAAGCTTTAGAGGAAAAACAGTTTCCTTGCCTTTTTCAGCTTCTGGAGGCTGCCTGCATTCCTTGGCTAGTAGTTCCCTTCCTCCTTCTTCAAAGCCAGTGACAGCAGACTGAGTCCTTCTCACATTGCGTAACTCCAATGTTTTCTTCTGCTTCCATCTTCCACTTTTAAGGATCCTTGTGATTACAGTGGGGCCACATAGATAATCCAGAATAATCTCCCTATTTTTTTTTTTTTTTTCTTTCTGTACGCGGGCCTCTCACTGTTGTGGCCTCTCCCGTTGCGGAGCACAGGCTCCGGACGTGCAGGCTCAGCGGCCATGGCTCACGGGCCCAGCCACTCCGCGGCATGTGGGATCTTCCCGGACCGGGGCACGAATCCGTGTCGCCTGCATCGGCAGGCGGACTCTCAACCACTGCGCCACGAGGGAAGCCCTAATCTCCCTATTTTAAGGTCAGCTGATTAGCTATCTTAATTCTATCTGCTACCTTGATTCCCCATTTGCCATTTAATATAATATATTCACAGATTCTGGGGATTAAGATGTAGACGTACAATGGTTTGCCTACTACCCTTTGTAAGATACACCACATTTTATTTATCTGTTCATCAGTTAATGGATATTTGGGTTGTGTTCACATTTTGGTTATTATGAAAAAATGCTGCTATGAACATTTGTGTACAAGTTTTTGAATGGTCATATGTTTTCATTTCTCTTAGGTATATACCTAGGAGTGGAATTGCTGGGTCATAAGATTTAATTTTTAGGAAGATCAGTCTGGATCCAAATGGAGAATGGTTAGAGGCGATACATACTGAGTGTTATGTGAACATGGAAGGGCAATAATTAACACCTGTTGGTGAAGGCCTCAGAGAGGAAACATCTGAGATGGATCTTTAAAAGTTATAATATTGCTTACTGGCTTTTTTTTTTGAAAGTAACAAATACATTGTAGAAAAATTTTAAGTTATAGAAAAGTCTCTAAAAGAAAATAAAAATCACTTAATACCCCACCACGCAGTGAAAAACCACTGTTATTCTGCAGTAATTTCTTTTGTATAGGTGAGTGAATTGAGTTCATATTGTATATATAGTTTTGTTGTCTATTCTTTTGAATCAACATTACATCATGAGCAGTTTTCCATATCATTAACTATCAAAAACAGTGAAGATAGCCATATAGTATTCCAGAATAAGTAAATATCATCTCTCATTTTATTAGACCTCCACTGTAGCATAGTTAGTTGGATTCCAACTTTCTATTATGGTAGGTAATACTAAGAGGAATTTTCTTTGATTTAGATCTTGAAGAATGAGTAAACTGGGTATCACAAAGTTTAGCAGGATAGTAGTGCCCCGAGAACATGCCAACAGGTGCCTTTGTGCACAAACCCTGAAGGATATAGGAATTAAAGCCTTTGAAACTTAAAAGTTAGAGTTTGCCTTCCTACATGTAAAATTGAATTCTTGATGATGCTAAATTTTATTCCCGCCATGATAATACTCTATCACTGTTACTCATAATGTGAAAGTATCAGTCTAATGTTGGGCTGACCAAACTTTACTTTTCCTCTCCCAAGAGTTTGTTTTTTTTTAACCAGGTGTTCCAAGTTTAAAAGAATACTTTATTATTGACAAAACCATGCCTATTGATAGATACTACTTTACCCTTCCAAACTACAAGATTAAGTCTTTATTTTAAAAGAGATCTAATTATTTAAAAAATTCCATAAATAAGTTTTGTTTTGTTTTGTTTTGTGGTACGCGGGCTTCTCACTGTTGTGGCCTCTCCCGTTGCGGAGCACAGGCTCCAGACGCGCAGGCTCAGCGGCCATGGCTCACGGGTCCAGCCGCTCCGCGGCATGTGGGATCTTCCCGGACCGGGGCACGAACCTGTGTCCCCTGCATCGGCAGGCGGACTCTCAACCACTGCGCCACCAGGGAAGCCCCTAAATATTATTTTAATGTGACATAATCAGTCACTTCTGTCACAAAGTTCACAGACCAAATATCTCAAGTTAGGAATCTTTTGTGGAGAGGACTCCTAATCATAGTGACTCTTCATTTATTCTGAATTCATCTCAGTTGCCTTTTGCTCTTCCCTAACATTCCATCTCCTCAGCCTCTTTCTAAATGCTATTTTTTTAGTCCTTACTTTTTTTCTCCATACTTTTAAGTTTCTCCCTATTGCTCCTAAATTATAAATTCTCAAACTGAAGGAATTAAAATAGAATTCCTGGTAATATACTCTAACATTATCTTAATAGTTTTATTACATACTCGAGGCACCTAATGTTCTGTGAGAAATGTTTTCTTTCCTTCTAACACAATCCCATATGCTTTGATTACTAATGCCTGAGCCACCCCTCCCCCGTGATAACACAGCTCAGATCATTTTTCTAGTGTGTTGATGAGGCTGTCATGTGGAATGGAATCAAAGCCCCAAAGAGCAAATTATATTGACTAGCTCTCCCATACAAGACCCAGAAGGAAATTAAACTGCTTTCATGTGGCTTGTATTCAGATGCACTTTGGCATAATATGCTGTGTTGCCAATATAGTTCCCTCTTCTCCGTGTGAATGCATCTAAAAAATCTTACTGGGAAAGGCAGACTAGCTTTACAACAAAAAGAAACACAGACCTCCAACTTCTAAGCAGTAAATTTAACTTGCACAATTTTTGTAGGCCAGAAATAATCTGGCCAAATCTTATTGAAGGTGTGTAGCCAAGCATCCTCAAAACTTAACACAAATGCTTTTCATTTAACACAAATGCTTTTCATCCTTTGGATGATGACCCGAGAAAAGTAGTACAGCCCCGAGAAAAGTGTCTCATGGCTGAGTTTTAAAAAATTATGTGTTAGGGAAAAAGTAGTATAAAATTTTGGAAACCCAGGTCAAGGGAATATCATAGGTATAATTAATCCCTATCAGGCGAATATTTTTAGGAGAGTAAATGGTCATTACTGTGCTGGGGAGGAGGCGGGGCAGGCAGTGCGGTAAATGCAAAGGGCAGCAGGGCTCCGAGTCAGGAGGCTCATTCTATTCCTGGCTCCATCATTTACTCGCTGTGTTATCTTAGACGAGTTACTTCACTCTCTGAGACTTGTTTTCCTCGTCTGGAATATGGGAGTAATAACATCTACCTGCCTACCTCCAGAGTTGTTGTGACAACCAAATTAATTGAGGTAAGAAAGTGAAAGTGCTTTCAAATGGTAGAGTGATTTTATAAATGTAGGGCATTATCACTGGTGTAATAATATTTCAAGATTATTACTAATGTGAAGAACAGAAAATAGCGGGGAGTTGGAGCCGTGGCTGCGTCAGGGGCGCTGTGCCTGGGCGCTCACCGGTGAGAAGTTACATCCATCCTCCCGGGGAGAAATGCTGCTCCTCGCAAAAACAGCTCCAGGCAGATTCGTGAAGGAGACAGTCTCTTTTGACATCAAGTATCTCCCCTTCCCTTAGTCCTCGTCCCCTCCCCTTCCCCTGTTCATTCCAACAGTCTCTTGCTTTCTGTTCTCAGGAATATATCAGATATATTCCCAGCGAAACACACATGGCTAACATAGCTTCAATCCGTTTCTTCCCAGAGGTAAAGCCTAAGCGAAAGCAAGTGTAATTGAATCACATGTCACAGGGGCTGGGCAGGTGATGTAAATGAGCAAAGGGCGTAGCATTTAAGGAAAGCAGGGAGGTGGGACCCGGACAAAGAAGATCACTGGCCTCTCACAAAGGGGGCACCCAGCTCCCATACACTGTTGCCAAGTGGGTTTGTGGGATTCAGTATTCCCCCCATCTTCTGACATTTCATTTACAGTTCAGATTTTTGTGAGAAAACCCCCAGTTTAAAAAATTTTGGACTTCTGTCGTTTGAGGGCTAAACTTAACACACCTGACAGTTGCATTCATCTGTGGGCTACCTGCTTGTGT
This sequence comes from Delphinapterus leucas, assembly GCF_059928025.1. Taxonomy (NCBI): domain Eukaryota; kingdom Metazoa; phylum Chordata; class Mammalia; order Artiodactyla; family Monodontidae; genus Delphinapterus; species Delphinapterus leucas. The sequence goes on along the minus strand of NC_143142.1, from coordinate 37,915,410 downwards.
CTTTGGACTGTAGGAAGACAGTCAAACCATGGAAAGGCTATATGGGCCAATGGAAAGAGACTGGAGTGCCCCACACCTGTTGAAATCCCTGTTTTGTCCCCCACAGGCTGAGTAAGCTAGAGCAAACTATTTAATGTCGCTGAGCTTAATTTTCCTTGTCTGTAAATTGGGAATAAATCATTCCTGCCTGGCAAAAATTCTAGGTTAAATTATATAACGTATAAAAAAACATACATCAGAGTCTAGCACACAGTAGTTGCTTAATATGTGGTCACTACTACTATTGCTACTGCTACTTTTTACTACAACCACTACTTTTAATTTAGTGGGATTTCAGGTATCAACCAACACATGGGCAAGGTACTCAAAAAGGGCTACATTCCCTGGAACCCCTTAAACACACCATGAAGGAGGGCTTCCAATCTGTATATAAGATGATTCCTAGCTATAGAGTCAGATGAGGATATAGTCTGACTGTGGATGTGCCAAAGAATTCCATGATTGCAGTTTATTGGATCGTTGACATGAGATATCAAAATATACAACTGGGACTTCCCTGGTGGCGTAGTGGTTAAGAGGCCGCCTGCCAATGCAAGGGACACGGGTTCACGCCCTGGTCCAGGAAGATCCCACATGCCGTGGAGCAACTAAGCCTGTGCACCACAACTACTGAGCCTGTGCTCTAGAGCCCGCGAGCCACAACTACTGAGCCCACGTGCTGCAACTACTGTAGCCCACGTGCCTAGAGCCCATGCTCCGCAGCAAGAGAAGCCACCACAATGAGAAGCCCATACACCGCAACGAAGAGTACCCCCCCCCCAGCTCGCAGCAACTAGAGAAAGCCCGCGCGCAGCAACAAAGACCCAATACAGCCAAAAAATAAATAAATAAAATAAATAAATTTATTTTTAAAAAATACAACTGTATTTGAACAAAGAGGCTAAGTTGCTACGTACATTGAAAGCAACAAAGCAACAATTTTATTTTAAACCTGGGTTCTAGTTTTTCTTTTTAACTGATACCTTTAACTCTTTCCTCAATGTTTTGATATGTATATTATGCAAAATTTATAGCAAAACTTTATTTAGTTAATAATTGTATGGAGTGAGAGAGATTAAAAAAAAGACAGCATAAAGGCAAATTTATGTGAAAGTGAATTATAGCATATTTTTAATCTCAAAATTTTAAGTCTCAGTCCATAGCGTAAAGTCCTTGTAAATAAATAGGAAAGTTGATTCAGTCCTAATAAGGAAAACAAAGAAAATATAACTCAAACTAACTTTATTAAAACAGACTAAAATAGTCCCATTTATCCCATTTTATTTTCCTAATTTCAATCTGGATCCTGCCAAAACTTTAGGAACTTTACCATGGATTCTTCCCTTAAAAAAACACAAGGGAGAAAAAAGACCAGAAATGCACAGGCTAGAATAAGGCAAAGGACTCTGATGTCAGCCATGTTTATTCTGCTACATGGTAAGGGATTGGTAATAAATGTGCTGAGTCTGAATGCTGAGGACGCTAGTACAGAGATATTGAGAGCAAGACTCCTAGTACACGTGGGTCCAATAGGTAACACTGCTAAGGATTAATCCATTTGTGTCGATTTCCATGAAATAGATTTTCAAAATTTATTTTATCAACCTTCCTTTCAATTCTTCTCTCCAGCTTTATTACATGACAACATTCTCAAAGTCCTGATAACTCTTTTAATAAGGTGAGTTTGTTTATCCTTGGATGAGGGGAAGAAAAGAGTGATGTATCAGCAGTTGTTCTAAGTTAAAGCAGAAGAGAAAGATGACTGTCAAAGAATTTATGACTATGAAAATCAAGATAGGTGATTGGTATTCTACATAAATTTTAAACAATGTTAGCATACAAGATTCATCTGTTTACTACTTCAGGACAAGATTTGTTTGTTTATGGTGGCAGCACTAATTCCATCAGTTTCAAAGGACTTTTGCTTACAATTATGCCTTATTTTTTTAATTTAGTTTACATAGAACACTCAGATTTTCTTTATTTTTTCCCCAAGAATTTTGATTCAGAGCATACTTGAAGTGGTTTTTGTGAGTTTCTTTATGTTTGTTTTGATATCTAATTGGGACAAGGTGTGTTCTTCTGTAGACTTTCTGGTTTCTGGAAATTATTTTTTCACTTTTCCATGCCATAAATCCCCTTACATTTTTCTCCTTTTATAGTGAAAATATCCTATGGAAAAGGGGAAGGAATAGTTGAGTAAATATGACAGGAGGTTTTAGAAAACCACCATCCTCTTTTCTCCTCCCCTTTTTTGCACAGCATAAATTACTTTTGATGCAATAAGAAACACAAATCAGTCACTGTCTCTCACTCAATTTTTCTGCTTCTTCAGACCCTGCTGCCCATTGACCTCTAACAGGCCTTTATACTAGAACAGTGAAAAAAAATGTATTCATGGGCAAATAATAATAATATGCTTTATATTTCTAGTGTCTGTGGTGGTAGAATATGAAATGCAATAAAGTTGGGCTAGCAAGGAAGAGATCCAGGAAGCAAGAAATATGTCATAAAATTCTCAACAAATTTTTATTGAACACTTTTTAATGTTCAGGAACCCAGCTGACCACTGGTGAAATTACAAAGGAGTGTAAAATCCAGTCCTTACGTTTGATTAACTTAACAGTCAAATGTAAGAGACACACTCACATACCCAAATAATAGTACAAATTTAAAAAGATACTTGAAGATGACTTCAGTGATATAGGGGTGTGTGGGGGGGTTGGTTATTTGTTACTAGCTTTATTGAGATATAATGTATTTGTGATAAAAACGCACCCACTCATCATGCACATTTGAATGATTTTTAGTAAATTTATACGATTGTGCAATCATCACTACAATCCAGTTTTTGAACATTACCATCACTCCAAAAAATGTCCTTGTGTGCCCATTTGCAGTAAATGTCCCTCTTCTACCCCAAGCCTCAGAAGTTCATTGATCTGCTTTGTCAGAACAGCCTTGAGTCTAGGGCTAATTTGACCTCACTACTGAGACAGTGCCCTTCTGGGGACTTGACCCAGCGCTGGTGGGAACATGAACTATTCTTAGCTCTGGATGGATAATCCTCTAGGGACTTTTCCTGCAGCCCCTTTCCTGTGGCTCTTTCCTCAGCCTCGGTAGTTTCCTCACACTCAGCCTAAAACTCAGGAGGGGCTTCTCTGCAAACCTCTGAGGGCAATGGCCTCTCTCTGTGGGGCTCTCTTTTCTCTGAAGATTCCCCCATTAATTTCAGTTGCTTTGTCCTCAAGCTCTCAGCTCTGGCTCCTCGACCCAGTGACACTACTGGGCTTGGTTTGTCTTCCTCCTCCCCGTGTTGTGGCCTGTGAGCTGCGGTAAATCTAGTTTCTATTATTCCATTATGACTAGGAAAACAAGTACTATTTTTAAGGGTTTTTTAAAAAATTTTATTCCCATGCGCCACCTACCTATGGCCAGTTCCATACAATAGAATTAATTCTCAATAAATCAGCAGTGGATTGATCCACTTTTGAGATCAAACATGGTAAATACAGGGCTTCCCTGGTGGCGCAGTGGTTGAGAGTCCGCCTGACGATGCAGGGGACACGGGTTCGTGCCCCGGTCCGGGAGGATCCCACATGCCGCGGAGCGGCTGGGCCCGTGAGCCATGGCCGCTGAGCCTGCGCGTCCGGAGCCTGTGCTCCGCAGCGGGAGAGACCACAGCAGTGAGAGTCCCGCGTACCGCAAAAAAAAAAAAAAAAAACATGGTAAATACATATACATACACAATATATGTGTATATCTATACTTAAAAAGCATAAAAATAATGATGAATCAGTGAAAACCTCTACATATTATTATAAACTACAATATTTGCCACATTATGTGAACCTGGCAGCGACCCATACTGTTCCAGTTCACACGTAGATAAATGTTATCTTGGAATAGGGGTCACATAATTAGTTTGTTTTTAGATTTTTTAAAATTTATTTTGTAACCTCTTGCATGAGATTGCAAGTTTGCTTAGTGGAGAAGAGAATGGCAGCAAGAGTGGAAGTGCTGAGTACCGCAGCCAGCATCCTGTATGATGTACTTAATGGTATGCTCTCATCCAGACAACTGCGTTTGTATTCTTGCGATATTTTTGAATGATATTTACAGACCAATAAATGTGTTCTTTTATCAGGATTTTATCGTTCCTAGTGACAGAAATCCCCACCCAAACTAGTTAATCATAAAAGGGACTTAGAGGACTTCCTTGGTTGTCCAGTGGTTAAGACTCTGTGCTTCCACTGCAGGGGGCACAGGTTCGATCCCTGGTCAGGGAACTAAGATCCCACATGCCAAAAAAAAAAAAAAAATTATATCTATATATAAATTTTTTTTTTAAAAAGGGACTTAGATGGTTAGCTAAACTTAAGGTCTACTTTCATATGTGGCTGGATATAGAACACCAAAAAATGTTATCAGCTTCCTGATTTTCTCTCTCCAATTCTGGCTCTGCTTCTTTTTTCTGACTTCATTCTCAGAAGAGTCTTCCATCCTAGTTGCAAGATGGTTGCCTGGGGCTGTATATTTCCACTTCATATTTCCACGTATTCCAAGCAAAAGTCCCAAGATTCACTCTGGATCAGCTGAGGTCATATGTCCACCCTGACCACTTTGGCAAAGGAAGTGAATGCTCTGATTGGCTTAAGCCAAGGTCATGTACTTTACCTTAGACTGAGGGTAGAGTTCTTAGATCATGTGACCTGAGGCTGGAAATCAGACTATGGTTAGAAGTTGAGTGAATGGCTGCTGGAAAGGCAAGTAATAATTGTGCTCTCTGTACATGAGATGTAACCGTAGCCAAATAAGTTTACATTAAATCCACTTCTAACCATATTTTGACTATGACAGCCTGTATTATTTCCACCTCCACTCTTGCCACCAACACACATATAGTCTTATTACCCTAATTAGCTGAGGGCTGATTATATTGTGTAAGAGAGAACAGATAAGGAGAATATATAATCAGACAATGGAAATCTTGGAAGACCTCATTAAAAAGGGAGGACTTTAATATCAAGAGATAGAAGGCGATGGACATTCCAGGGAAAGAGAATGTTACAAAGAAAACAAGCTGGAAAATATAGAACAACAAATAGGTCAGTGAAAGTACAGATTGGGATCCAGGGTAAGACTGTAAAGAGGCTGAGGGAAGGTCATGCAAGTTCTTGAGCCTCAAGCTAAAGGATTTGAATTACTCTGATATGCTTAAGGCATACATAGGTCAGCAAACTTTTTCTGTGAAGATCCAGATAGCAAATATTTTAGGCTTCGCAAGTCAAGAGGAGAAATCATGGATATTATGTAAGAACTTACACAACAAGAGAGAAGACAGGGACTTCCCTGGTGGTGCAGTGGTTAAGAATCTGCCTGTCAGTGCAGGGGACACAGGTTCAAGCCCTGGTCCGGGAAGATCCCACATGCTGTGGAGCAACTAAACCCGTGTGCCACAACTACTGAGCCTGCGCTCTAGAGCCCTCGAGCCACAACTACTGAGCCCATGTGCCACAGCTACTGAAGCCTGTGTGCCTAGAGCCTGTGCTTGGACACCCAGAATCCTGCTTGGACAGTCAGTGTGGTGGGATGAGGATGGTTCTCAGTAAGGCAGTGTCTGTCAATTAAGTTGTCCTCTAGCCTGGTTCCCACAGACTTATCTTTAGTATTAGAGTACTGGGGAGACAATGAAGGAGGGATTAAAACTGCGCTGACAGATTAAGAACCCTTGGAATTCGAGATTTCATCAGTAACAGGAGACTTTCTCATGACACAGATCTCAGTACCCTTGACTCAGGTATTTACCACCTTTGGGCAGGTGTTGGCAGCAGGGCACATGCATGTCCCCAAAAGTGAGGGACTCCTTAAATTTTGTGCCTTGACACCATAGTCCCAGCCCTGGTTAGCAGTCATAGACAGCAAGATGGCAATTTCGGTGACAACTAGATGCTAGTAGGAGGAGGAAAATGGTGAGTTCCATAGGAAGCCATCATGGGTTGTCTTTGAAAAATTCATGAAAAGATAGTCACCCCATGAGCACATATGGGGCAAATGTGGGGTGGCCTCAAAATATGCCTTGTTGCCTTACATCCTTGGTGGCACATGGTGAGCTAAAAATACATATAACAATGACTCAAACAATCATACAAACATTTAATTACATATGTAGACTTAGGTGTTATATAAATACATGAATTCCTCTTCCACAAATCAAATTATATTTGGTGTATTACATTCCTCCTGGAAAACTACAGGGAAGTTGCAGCCACGCACCTATGTTATTTCCCACTAAGTGTTTGCTTTATAATGAAGGAAAACAAGCACACTTCTTAAGGAACAGGTGTAGTGCTAGCAGTTAGGAGAATAGCAAACAGCAATGGCCTGCTGCCTTGGAAACAGCCTGGTGTCCTAGCAACAAGCACATTCATTTGCCTGGCCTGCCCTGTGGAGTTCTGTCAACACAGGTAAAGGGCTCACCCACAGAACTTAAGTGACAGCCTTTCTGTTCCAGAGTAAAGCTAGGCCCATCTATGTAAACTTGGAAGTGGATGAGAAACCAAATCATTCTGCCAAGGAGCCAGTGGTTTGGAAGCTAAAATGTCAGCAATGTAGGAGTTAAACTTATTCATATCTACTCTTCATCTAGATGGTCTGGACATAAGTTTCTTTATTTGTTCGCTCTCCTAAAGGAAGGATCAAAAATATGGTGGCCGTGGCTAAAGCCATGACTATGGCTCTGCCCCCTAGACTTTCTTTGGGTTAAGAAGTGTAGTATTTTCCCCAAACTTCATTTGACCCCTGCCTCTTTGTTTGAAGCCACAAAGGCTAGGAGAAAGAGGGCAGGACAGTGGCAGTAATTTAAATGTGATAGCTTCCCTTTTCCCACATATTTTAATTATAATCGCTAAATTCTGTGAGAATGATTGAGATTTTTTGATCTGGAAAATGTCCAAAGTATCTCATGAGACACATAGGAAATTTCAAACTATTGGAACTAGCTATGGGATAGCATAAAGGGCAAATTTCCTGAGGTCAGGGCAGAAACTATATATATATATACTTTATATATATAATTTTAATGATTGCATAAAAATAAATTAAATACTTAAATAAAACTTTTATTCCTTTAGAATGGTTTAACTCTTTTATTAGTGAGTGTCATAGTCTAGTAGGTCATATACACACATATGCAAAATGTTTAAAAGTTTTTCATAACTAAATCAACCAGAAGGCAAAAGAAAAATAATGAATCTTTCATTTTGAGTCAAAATGATATCATAAAGTTCTAGTGAATTCATATTTTAAAAAACTAACAGGAACTTCCCTGGTGGCACAGTGCTTAAGAATCCGCCTTCCAATGCAAGGGACACTGGTTTGATCCCTGGGCCAGGAAGATCCCACATGCCACAGAGCAACTAAGCCTGTGCGCCACAACTACTGATCCTGCTCTCTAGAGCCCGAGAGCCACAACTACTGAGCCCATGCGCCACAACTACTGAAGCCTGCATGCCTAGAGCCCGTGCTCCACAACAAAAGAAGCCACCGCAATGAGAAGCCCATGCACTGCAAAGAGTAGCCCCTGCTTGCCGCAACTAGAGAAAGTTGCGTGCACAGCAACAAAGTCCCAATACCGCCAAAGATAAATAAAATAAAATAATAAATAATTTTTTAAAAAAAGTCTAACAAAGTGTAATGAAACGAATTATAAAGTTAGTTTAAAAATTCAGGTGGATGCTTGCAAAATGTCTTTGGTAACTGGGGAGATAGTTGTTTATAACAACATGTTGAATAACTGTGCTGTGATCATTATGACAACTTACGCTTTTAGAATGAAGTCTTACACAGAAGGAAATAATTCCCTACATCCAAGTTGGGGAACAACCAACCAATTTAGAGATTAAAACTATAAACCAATGGTATTATATTTCAGTTGATTACATTAAAAATTATTTATTTATTTATTTAGGCTGTACCGGGTCTTAGTTCCCTGGGATCTAGTTCCCTGACCAGGGATTGAACCCATCCCCCGGCATTGGGAGCATGGAGTCTTAGCCACTGGACCACCAGGGAAGTCCCTCAGCTGATTACATTTAATTGATTAGTAAAAGGAAAGCACAAACAGATGAGGCTTTTTTGGAGTATGATTGACAAGGAAAAAACAAATGATAGTGATGATATAAGGCAAGTTTCGGCAGAGCATAAGGAGAACCTAGGAAATAATCACAGGTAAAGCCAATAATATAAGGCAGAGTCTTGAAGAAGATAGCGAAAGAAAACCTTTTTTACAAGTGAATAAAGAGAAAGTTATGTGTGCGTATGTTAATAGGTTAAACACCCAAATATATTTTACTTTAAGCAATACCTTTAATTAAATGTAAACAGCAAACTCAGTAGTTATGTCAACTTCTATTTTAGTAACATGTTTAAAGGAGATTACAAATCTCCTAGTAACGATGTAGCCAGAGTTTTTCCTGGAAAAAAAAATTATTTCTCTTCAGCAGTTGTTTCTGAAAGACAATATATTTGTAGAAAATTAAATTTAACACCAAAGAGGTATTTTGTAGGCAAAGTATGTGAATGTTAGCTTACGTTATGCTCATCGAAATGCATTTAATTTTCCAAAGGACAATTCTACACAAGGTTCAACCAAAGGTTTAACAAAAGTATCAAAGTCCTGTTAAAGATTTCCTAAGAGTTCTCATCTCACTTGCTTCCATTTTACTTCTGCTCCTCTGTGGTCACTACTAACATGCAAGAAGCAATTTTGCAAGCATTTATGTGGCTGTGAGCCATGTATGAGTCAATTAGATTGCCTACTTTTTAAATCTCTCTAACAGTTTATGAAACAGACTAACGCCTTCTCTCACACTGCATCAGGCCTGGATTCTGCCCTTTTGAGGAAGAATACATTACACCAAAAAAAAAAAAAAAAAAAAAGGCATCTTGGTGAGGTCAGGGCAGATAATATCAAACTCTTCTCCCTCTCCTTTTAAAAATGATCTATAAACTCTTCTTGAGATCTATTTGAAATACACATGCAATGCTCAGAAAACAGCAATTCTTTAGTAACAGGGCCCAGCAGACTCCCCATCCCCAACCAACCCCTCAACGCCTTATTCTTCCAGATTTGTTTATTTTAGATCAACTAAACCATGTTGCTTAACAAAATTGCAAGTAACTTCCCATGGGAAACCCACTTTCCATGAATACAGGTCTCTATAGATAGAAGAAAAAGTCAGGGATGTAAAACACAGTCTGTTCAATATTACTCTAGGCCAGTATTTAACTAAATATAATGAACCAATAAAAAGAGTAGCATGGATAACACAAAAACAGGAGGTTAAAAAAATGCTTTAATTGCCTTCGAGGGCAGCAGACTTGCCTTGCTTCCTCTTTTCTTCCTTCCTTCTGTCCTTCATTCCTGTGTGCTGATGCAGCTAATATTAGCATGAGTTTGTATTCCCTGAGCACAGGGCAGATGCTGAGGCTACCAGTGATGAGCAGTGGGCTAATAGTGTGCCTAAAAAATTCAACCTGGAATTTCTGCTTCGTGAACTTACTTGGCCTTCCTTAGTAAGACAACTGGATGCTATTTTACTCTACATATACATTCTGGATTAGGCAATATAGCAATTGATGTTGGCCATTAGTTACATTGGAGCAGGGATAGGACCTCCTTTTGCTCATCATTACAGCCCAAGAATCTAGCAGAGCATGGCATACAGTAGGTACTCAATAAATACTGAAGGATAAAGTGGCTTTGGTTTACGCTTTCTGAACATTTCCAAATGCAAATAAAGAAAGAAAACAGCATTGAAATAGCCATGTTAAAGCTATTTGCCCTTACCCAAACACACCATGTTCTTTACATCTCCCTGTATTTTGACCCATTGCTTACTCAGTGTAGAAGTTTTTGAACTAGGCTTTTACCTACAGATTGCTACTTAAACCTCAAGTTTCAGATGGAGGAATAACACTTCTGTGACGCTTTGACAGACTCCTCTGTTTTGTGATGTTTCTCCCTACACACATAGCATTTGTACTTATAGCTCTCTTATGGAGTTGTGATTGCTTATTGGCCTAAAAAGATGCCCTTTCCCTAAATTGTGAATTCCTAATAGTAGGGAATATATCTTTTCATCGTTGTAGTCCCAATCCTAACATGGGTCTGATTTGTTGGGATATATGCAATGTCCATTGAATAAAAACTATTTCCTTTCACATTCCAACAGGAAAATCAGACACATGATCAAGCAGTTGGCTTATAATATGATGCATCTTATAGTAGAAATATGATACAGTGAGAGCACAAGGGAGGGGATGATTACTTTTTCCTGCAGGTTGGGATTAGGCTGTATAGAGAAGATAACATTTGAACTGTCCTTGGGACATGAGAAGGAGCTCACCAAGTGGATAATCTAGAAGAAAGAACACAATGAGCAAAGACAAGAAGATTTAAAAGACAGAGTATAGCAATGTAATTCTGCTTCCAGACAAGATGGCATAACAAGAAGCAGACTTATCCTCTCACCTGAACCAACTGAAAAAGCAGACATAATATATGAATGATGTATTCAAGATATTATACACAGGTAACAAAGGACAGTGATGGATGCAAGATGGGAAACAAGATGAGCCCTGTGACTGTCCCAATTTACCTGGAGTTTCCAGGCCATGGTTCGGGGAGAAGGAACCCAAGCAGGGCTCACTTGTCTCCCTGACCAGAGAGATGGAACTAGGAGTCTCAGGAGGCTCCATTTTCCTTGAACCTGAAGAGATTCCTTCTGGAGTCTTCAGCTGAATGCTGATTAAGATATTCGTGTGAAATAGCCAGGAGATGGAAACAACCAAAGTGTCCATCATCGGATGAATGGATAAAGAAGATGTGGCACATATATACAATGGAATATTACTCAGCCATAAAAAGAAATGAAATTGAGTTATTTGTAGTGAGGTGGATGGACCTAGAGTCTGTCATACAGAGTGAATTAAGTCAGAAAGAGAAAGACAAATACAGTATGCTAACACATATATATGGAATCTAAGGAAAAAAAATGTCATGAAGAACCTAGGGGTAAGACGGGAATAAAGACACAGACCTACTAGAGAATGGACTTGAGGATATGGGGAGGGGGAAGGGTAAGCTGTGACAAAGTGAGAGAGTGGCATGGACATATATACACTACCAAACGTAAAATAGATAGCTAGTGGGAAGCAGCCGCATAGCACAGGGAGATCAGTTCAGTGCTTTGTGACCACCTGGATGGGTGGGATAGGGAGGGTGGGAGGGAGGGAGACGCAAGAGGGAGGAGATATGGGAACATATGTATATTTATAACTGATTCACTTTGTTATAAAGCAGAAACTAACACACCATTGTAAAGCAATTATACTCCAATAAAGATGTAAAAAAAAAACCCAAAAAACTGAAATGCCATTTAAAAAAAAAAAGATATTCGTGTGAAGAAACTACCTGAGGCTGGAGAAAGAACAAGCAAAAGGATTAAAAGGAATAATCTCTGGAGTTAATCCATTGATGAAAATGGTTTCTGTTCCCACAGCCAGAGTGGAAAGCCTCATAATTCACAGAGATTGCACAGAAAGGTTTTTCATCACTAGTGGGAAAAAATTAGCCCTAGACTCAGAGCTGCTGTAGTTCCACCTAACAAAGCTCAAAAGCAGGAATTGTGTATTAGTTTTTTATTGCTGTGTAACAAACACACACACAAACAGCAGTTTAAAGCAACAATAAATTTATCTCACAGTGGTTGTAGGTCAGGAGTCCAGGTACAGGTTAGCTGGTTCCTCTACTTAGGGCCTCACCAGACTGAAATGAAGTGAGGGTATTGGCTGGGGCTATGATTCTCATCTGAAGCTTGGAGTCCTCTTCCAAGATCATTCAGGTTGTTGGCAGAATTTACTTTCTTGCAGTTGTAAGACAGAGATCCCCGTTTTCTTGCTATCTGTTGGTCTGGGACCACTTTTGGGTCTCAGAGAGCCCCCAGAGGCAGCAGACCAGAAGGAGTGTGGCCTCTGTTGCTTCATCTTCTTTTAAAGCCTCCTTTGATTTGATCAGGCACACCTGGGATGGTGCCTCACTGCTTGACCTAGTTCTAAATGCATATAGAGGAAATATTTAAGACAACTATATTAAAAACAGTGGATGGTAAAAGGATATAAACAGAAACATGGTTTCAAAACTTTATTTAAACTGATAAATTGTCAACACCAGTAAGCTGTGATAAGTTATACATACATAAAATGTAATACCTAAAAAAATATACAAAATGATATATGCAAACACACCATGGATACATAACAACAGAGTTGTAAAACAGTTCAAATAACCCATTGGAAGACAGGAAGAAGAACACAGAGAAGCAAAAAAGAAAGAATGAACATAAAACAAAAAAATGTCACATTCAAGTCCTAAAATAACAATAATTACATTAAATGTTAATGGTCTAAAATACTAATCAAGACTTACTGTAAAGCTAAAATAATCAATGCAGTTAAGTATTGGTGGAAGAATAGACAAATAGGTCAATGGAACAGAATAGAGAGCCCAGAAATAGACTCACAAATAGTCAACTGATCTTTGACAAAAAAGCAAAGGCAATAAAATGGAGCAATGATTGTTCTTTCAACAAATGGTACTGGAACAACTGGACATGTACATGCAAAAAAATGAATCTGGATACAGACCTTACACCCTTCATGAAAATTGACTCAAAATGGATCACAGACCTAAGTGTAAAATGCAAACTATAAAACTCCTAGAAGATAACATAGGAGAAAACCCATGATCTTGGGTATAGTGAAGACTTTTTAGATATGATAACACCAAAGGCATGATGCCTGAAATGAATAATTGATAAGTTGGACTTCATTAAAATTAAAAACTTCTACTCTGAGAAAGACAATGTCACAGAATGAAAGAAAATATTTGCAAGTATTTTGCAAAATATCTGATAAAGGACTGTTATCCAGAATATAGAAAGAATTCTTAAAACTCAACAATAAGAAAATGAACAATCTGATTTTTAAAAAATGGGCAAAAGACCTTAATGGACAACTCTCCAAAGAAGATATACAGATGGCAAATAAGCATATGAAAAGGTGCTCAACATCATATGTCATTAAGGAGTTGAAAATTAAAACAATAATGAGATACCACTACACACCTGTTAGAATAACCATATATTTTTGAAAACCCTTAAACATTATATAATTATTTGGTCTCTTATACTAGATACTAGAGAAAAAAACTTTTTCCTAGCTTCCTCTTTTAATACAAGTGAAAATAGTACAGTCTTTACTTGTATATTGACAGACACACACACGAATACATATAAACACATGCAGATTAACAGACTATGAAGTCAGAGACCTTGTTCAAAATTATGTTTTGTCTTATACTAGCTTCCTGACATGTATAAGTTAATTCATATTCTGAGGCTCAATGACTTTATCTATACAGTGAAGATATGTCAGAGGGTTATGATAATTAAAATAAGATAATCAAATAAAATTCTATAGATGTACAAGACACATAATAAGGGCTTAATAAATATTGATAAATAAATATTCATTAAAATTATAAATTTTAACTATTATTACTAAATTCATCCAACAGCTTTCTCTGACATTTTCTTCCATATAATTTACGAAGTTTAAAATTAATATATCTTTATGAAATATCTATAGCTGTCTCTTAACTGTGAAAAAATACAAAACGTATTTTTAATTTTTTAATCTTTTTGAATGCTTCAATTTGAAAAATCCAGTCATTAGGCTTTAATAGTGAGAAAATGAATAATGAAGTGAACAATCCACTTATTAATGATTGTGTTTTTAATCTTACACAAATGCCAATTCTTAGTCATTATGAATGCATTTTCCCTCTCCCAATTGCCTATTTAATGAAAAATGCATAAAACTCCAGTTTATTTTGAGTGCAAGCAATTGAGATAATCAAATAGTTGAAAAAATTTGTAGACTTCATATTTTCAAAGAAAATCCCAATAAAAATGCATTCCAAATAGTCAAGCTGATTTGAAGAACTTTTTAATTTATTTTATTTTACTTTATTTTATTTTATTTTTTGCGGTACGCAAAGTGGTTGAGAGTCTGCCTGCCGATGCAGGGGACACAGGTTCGTGCCCCAGTCTGGGAAGATCCCACATGCCATGGAGCGGCTGGGCCCATGAGCCATGGCTGCTGAGCCTGCGTGCCTGGAGCCTGTGCTCCACAACGGAAGAGGCCACAACAGTGAGAGGGCCATGTACTGCAAAAACAAAACAAAACAAAAAAAAAACAATTAAGGAAATGGTCATAGGAACATACATATCGATAATTACCTTAAACGGGAATGGATTAAATGCTCCAACCAAAAGAAACAGACTTGCTGAATGGATACAAAAACAAGACCCATATATATGCTGTCTACAAGAGACCCACTTCAGACATAGGCACACATACAGACTGAAAGTGAGGGGATGGAAAAAGATATTCCATGCAAATGGAAATCAAAGGAAAGCTGGAGTAGCAATACTCATATCAGATACAATAGACTTTAAAATAATGTTACAAGAAACAAGGAAGGACACTGCATAATGATCAAGGGATCAATCCAAGAAGAAGATATAACAATTATAAATATATATGCACCCAACATAGGAGCACCTCAATACACAAGGTAACTGCTAACAGCTCTAAAAGAGGAAATCGACAGTAACACAATAATAGTGGGGGACTTTAACACCTCACTTACACCAACGGACAGATCATCCAAAACGAAAATAAATAAGGAAACAGAAGCTTTAAATAACACAACAGACCAGATAGATTTAATTGATATTTATAGGACATTCCATCCAAAAAAAGCAGGTTACACTTTTTTCTCAAGTGCACATAGAACATTCTCTAGGTTGGATCACATCTTGGGTCACAAATCAAGCCTCAGTAAATTTAAGAAAATTGAAATCATATCAAGCACCTTTTCTGGGCACAATGCTATGAGATTAGAAATGAATTACAGGGAAAAAAACATAAAAAAACACAAACACATGGAGGCTAAACAATATGTTACTAAATAACCAAGAGGTCACTGAAGAAATCAAAGAGGAAATAAAAAAATACCTAGAGACAACTGACAATGAAAAAACGACGATCCAAAAACCTATGGTATGCAGCAAAAGCAGTTCTGAGGGGAAAGTTTATAGCTATACAAGCCTACTTCAAGAAACAAGAAAAATCTCAAATAAAAAATCTAACCTTACACCTAAAGGAAGTAGAGAAAGAAGAACAAACAAAACCCGAAGTTAGCAGAAGGAAAGAAATCATACAGATCAGAGCAGAAATAAATGAAATAGAAATGAAGAAAACAATACCAAAGATTAATAAAACTAAAAGTTGGTTCTTTGAGAAGATAAACAAAATTGAAAAACCATTAGCCAGACTCATCAAGAAAAAGAGGGAGAGGACTCAAATCAATAAAATTAGAAAAGAAAAGGGGGAAGTTACAACAGACACTGCAGAAATATAAACCATCCTAACAGACTACTACAAGCAACTCTATGCCAATAAAATGGACAACCTGGAAGAAATAGACAAATTCTTAGAAAGGTATAACCTTCCAACACTGAACCAGGAAGAAATAGAAAATATAAACAGACCAATCATAAGTAATGAAATTAAAACTGTGATTAAAAATCTTCCAACAAAAAAAGTCCAGGACCAGATGGCTTCACAGGTGAATTCTCTCAAACATTTAGAGAAGAGCTAACACCCATCCTTCTCTAACTCTTCCAAAAAATTGTAGAGGAAGGAACACTCCCAAACTCATTCTATGAGGCCACCATCACCCTGATACCAAAACCAGACAAAGATGCCACAAAAAAAGAAAATTACAGACCAATATCACTGATGAATATAGATGCAAAAATCCTCAACAAAATCCTACCAAACAGAATCCAACAACACATTAAAAGGGTCATACACCATGATCCAGTGGGATTTATCCCAGGGATGCAAGGATTCTTCAGTATATGCAAATCAATCAATGTGATACACCATATTAACAAATTGAAGAATAAAAACCATATGATCATCTCAATAGATGCAGAAAAAGATTATGACAAAATTCAACACCTATTTATGATAAAAACTCTCCAGAAAGTGGGCATAGAAGGAACCTACCTCAACATAATAAAGGCCATATATGAGAAACCCACAGCCAACATCATTCTCAATGGTGAAAAAATGAAAGCATTTCCTCTAAGATCAGGAACAAGACAAGGATGTCCACTCTCACCACTATTATTCAACACAGTTTTGGAAGTCCTAGCCACGGCAATCAGAGAAGAAAAAGAAATAAAAGGAATACAAATTGGAAAAGAAGAAGTAAAACATTCACTGTTTGCAGATGACATGATACTATACATAGAGAATCCTAAAGATGCTACCAGAAAACTACTAGAGCTAATCAATGAATTTGGTAAAGTTGAAGGATACAAAATTAATGCACGGAAATCTCTTGCATTCCTATACACTAATGATGAAAAATCTGAAAGAGAACTTAAGGAAACACTCCCATTTACCATTGCAACAAAAAGAATAAAATACCTAGGAATAAACCTACCTATGGAGACAAAAGACCTGTATGCAGAAAACTATAAGACACTGATGAAAGAAATTAAAGATCATACCAACAGATGGAGAGATATACCATGTTCTTGGATTGGAAGAATCAATATTGTGAAAATGACTATACTACCCAAAGCAATCTACAGATTCAATGCAATCCCTATCAAATTACCAATGGCATTTTTTACAGAGCTAGAACAAAAAATCTTAAAATTTGTATGGACACACAAAAGACCCTGAATAGCCAAAGCACTCTTGAGGGAAATAAACGGAGCTGGAGGAACCAGACTCCCTGACTTCAGACTACACTACAAAGCTAGAGTAATCAAGACAATATGGTACTGGCACAAAAACAGAGACATAGATCAATGGAACAAGATAGAAAGCCCAGAGATAAACCCACGCACCTATGGTCAACTAATCTATGACAAAGGAGGCAAGGATATACAATGGAGAAAAGACAGTCTCTTCAATAAATGGTGCTGGGAAAACTGGACAGCTACATGTAAAAGAATGAAATTAGAACACTCTCTAACACCATACACAAAAATAAACGCAAAATGTATTAGAGACCTAAATATAAGCCCGGACACTATAAGACTCTTATAGGAAAACATAGGAAGAACACTCTTTGACATAAATCACAGCAAGATCTTTTTTGATTCACCTACTAGAGAAATGGAAATAAAAACAAAAATAAACAAATTGGACCTAGTGAAACTTCGAAACTTTTGCACAGCAAAGGAAACCATAAACAAGATGAAAAGACAACCCTCAGAATGGGAGAAAATATTTGCAAACGAATCAACGGACAAAGGATTAATCTCCAAAATATATAAACAGCTCATGCAGCTCAATATTAAAAAAACATACAACCCAACTCAAAAATGGGCAGAAGACCTAAATAGACATTTCTCCAAGGAAGACATACAGATGGCCAATAAGCACATGAAAAGCTGCTCAACGTCACTAATTATTAGAGAAATGCAAATCAAAACTACCATGAGATAGCACCTCACACCAGTTAGAATGGGCATCATCAGAAAATCTACAAACAACAAATGCTGGAGAGGGTGTGGAGAAAAGGGAACGCTCTTGCACTGTTGGTGGGATGTAAATTGATACAGCCACTATGGAGAACAGTATGGAGGTTCCTTAAAGAACTAAAAATAGAATTACCATATGACCCAGCAATCCCACTACTGGGCATATACCCAGAGAAAACCATAATTCAGAAAGGCACGTGCTCCCCAATGTTCAATGCAGCACTATTTACAATAGCCAGGTCATGGAAGCCACCTCAATGCCCATCGACAGACGAATGGATAAAGAAGATGTGGTACATATATATATACAATGGAATATTACTCAGCCATAAAAAGGAACAAAATTTGGCCATTTGTTGAGACGTGGATGGATCTAGAGATTGTCATACAGAGTGAAGTAAGTCAGAAAGAGGAAAACAAATATCATATATTAATCCATGTATGTGGAACCTAGAAAAATGGTACAGATGGACCGGTTTGCAGGGCAGAAATTGAGACACAGATGTAGAGAATAAAAGTATGGACACCAAGAGGGGAAAGCGGGGGTGGGGGGTGGTGGTGGTGGTGTGATGAATTGGGTGATTGCGACTGACATGTATACACTGATGTGTATAAAATTGGACTAATAAGAACCTGCTGTATAAAAATATAAAATAAAATTCAAACATTTTAAAAATAAAATAAAACATAATTTACTGTGTATTAATTACCTCTGTCAACCTCACACATTTCAAAGAAACCCATATACTATGTGTGCAGAGACTTTAAAAATATGCTTTGCAGAGACTAAAAAGCTGGATTACCCAGTAAGACTATATTCCAACTGGCCTTATCTGAAACAGAAGATATATATTTGCCTCTTGAGCTGTAGTGATGATTGGATATGAATTCTGAGAACTTGAAGACTGGTATTTATGGGCAAAGTATTCTAGAAATAGCTGAGGAAAGATTTTTAGCTTTTCAAATTTAGTCTTTAAAAGATAAGATGTACCATGTATATTTGTGGAAATATTTTGTATTCTTACAATACCTTTAAATGAACATAGCTTCATTGAAAATAATGTGAACAGATTGAATCATCTTGTGAACAGATTGAATCATCTTGTAAAAAGCAGAGGAATTAGTATAGAGGGTAAAGGACTTTTAAAAATAATTTGCTTGCAGTAAAAGTCAAATCATGCTATACACCTTAAACTTATACAGTGCTATATGTCAAGTATATCTCAATAAAACTGAAAGAATAAAAATTACTGAAATGCCAACTGCTTTTCTCCATAAAGTAAAAAAGAAATTTGAAAGAAATATAAGCTAAAAAAGTATCAACTTTTCCAATTAAAACTAAATTATTGAGGTGATAAATCTTACAGGTGCATATAAAAAGCAATATTAATAACTAACATTTACTTAGAGTTCTACAACTCATTATTTCTTATCAGTTGTCTTTTTGTTTTTCAGAACCATCTGAGGCAGGCATTATCATAATCTTCATATTCCAGATGAGAAATCTGAGACTCAGAAAGAATAATCCTCATTTTCATTACTTAACTTTTCTGCCAAAACACAACAAAGATAGTTTTCCCTTTCTTTAGGCAGTAAGAGCTGTTTTCTGGTTTTGTACTGTTTTGTTTTGTTTCTTAAAGTCCCATGCCAGGGAAATAACAGTCATAAATAATAATGAGAGGATACTATTTTCTTCACAATTGAACAGCAGCTATTGCTGCCTTCTTAGGACTGAAAACAACCTAACAAAACTCTCCACTATCCTAAGATCCAGAAATAGAGATCAAGTCGATCTTGGCTCCCTCAGGAATTTAGGTTGGCATTTAGGGAGTGGGAGTGTGTGTACTCTGGCATTAGGGGTCACTCTGATGCTCAGTCCCACTGATGTTTACTAGAACATTAGTTTTGGGGAAGTACAGGACAAGGAAACAGGCTAGAGGTCCTAAACTGCAAGAAAAAAGCACAACCAAGATTCCATACAGGATTTCAAATTTCAAGTACCACTATAGAATCCTTTCTAGAATTTTTCTCTTTTGCTAACGTGAGATTGCTTTGTTTTGGGAGGGCATATGTTTCAGTCACTACACAGCTCTCAACTTGTTCTATAAGCCACATACTTCTGTTTTTAGAAACACATAAACTACTGTAGTTATCTGACAAAATTAGATTTAGATATGTGACTGGGAGTGTGAAATGGGGTACTTCCAGTTCATGAATCTGGAGAGCTTATATTGAAGAAGATTTGGGAAAAAAAGTATTAGCATGGATAAAGAAAGACATTACATAATTATAAATGGGTAACATCAGAAAGATGTAACAAACCTAAATGTGTATGCACCTCAAAATAGGGCTTCAAAATATATGAAACAAAAGCTAGTAGAAATAAGCCAGAAATCCACATATATACATGAAGACATCAACATTTCTTTCTCAGGAATCAATAGAACAATTTAATATCAATAGTGTACAAAAGAGCAATATCATCAACCAACCTGACCATATTTACATTTATAGAATATTCCACCATCAGCAGAATACACAATTTTTTTCAAATGCATATGGAATATTTACCAAGATAGACTGTAGTCTGAACCATAAAACAAATCTTAACAAATTTAAAGAATTAGAAATAGGCAAGTTCATAGAGACCAGAAAATAGAATAGAGATTACAAGTGGCTGAGGGGAAGAGAAAGTTATTGTTTTAAGGATGCAGAGTTTTTATATGGGATGCTGAAAAATGAAAATGTTCTCAAAATAGAAAGTGGTGATAGTTACACAATATTGTGATTGATACTTAAAGCCACTGAACTGTACCCTTTAAAATGGTAAATTTTATGTTATGTATATTTTACCACAATAGAAAATATCAGTTGGGGAAAAAAACCCACACATATACAGTATATAATCTGACCAGAACAGAATCAAATGAGAAAACAATTTAAAAAATCAGGAAAATATTTGAAAATTAGACAACATACTTCTAAATTAACCACTTGCCAAAGAGGAAATTTCAAGGGAAATTAGAAAATATTTTGAACTGAATAAAAATACAACATATAAAAATTTGTGAAATGTAGCCAGAAGAAAATTTATAGAAATGAATGCTTGTATTAGAAAAGAACAAGAGTTTAACATCAGTAGCCTAAGCTTTCAGTTTAAGAATCTAGAAAAAGGGAACAAATTTAATGTAAATCAAGTAGAAGGATGGAAATAAAGATAAGAATGAAAACCAATAAATTTGAAAACAGAAAGCTAATAGAGAAACCAATGAAAGCAAAAGCTGATATGTTGAAAAGATTAGTAAATTTTATAAATCTCTAGCCAAACTGACCAAGAAAAAAGAGATCATGTAAATTGCCAATCTCAGGATCGAAAGACGGTACATCACTAGAGACACCATATACATTACAAGGACAATAGATTATGATGAAAAAAATTGATTCTCAGAAATTAAAAAGTTAGATGAAATAGACAATCTTTTAAAAGACACAAATTAGCAAAGCTCCCTCAGGAAGAAATAGATAACCTGATTATCTACTGATAATAGCTTAAAACTACTGAATTTATAGCTTAAAACTTCCAACAAAGAATACTCTAGGTTTCACTAGTGAGTTATACCAAACATTTAAAGATATTATAACAATTCTACACAAACTCTATGACAAAATGGTAAGGAAAGGAACCTTTCCCAACTTGTTGTATGAGGCTAGCATTACCATGGTAGTGAAACAAAGAAGAAAAAGAAAGAAAAAGGGAGAGAAAGAGTGAGGGAGGAAATATAAACATACACACAAAAAACCTTAAAAAAAAGTTAGTAAATTGGGGCTTCCCTGGTGGCGCAGTGGTTGAGAGTCTGCCTGCCAATGCAGGGGACACGGGTTCGTGCCCCGGCCTGGGAAGATCCCACATGCCGCGGAGCGGCTCGGCCCGTGAGCCATGGCTGCTGAGCCTGCGCGTCCGGAGCCTGTGCTCCACAACGGGAGAGGCCACAGCAGTGAGAGACCTGCATACCGCAAAAAAAAAAAAAAAAGTTAGTAAATTGAATCCATCAATATATAAAAATGATAATATTTCATGGTAAATTGGGGGTTTATCCAAGGAGTGGAATGTTGGTTTAACATTTAACAATCTATGTAATTTATCATATCAACAGAATAAAAGAGAAAAACCACACAATTATCTCAACAGATGCAGAAAAAACGTCCATACTTGAATTTTTAAAAAGCTTATCAAGCCAAGAATAGAAAAAAAATCCCCGTTTTAATAGAGGGTACCTGTAACTAACATAATGGTGAAAGACTGAATGTTCCCGTATGATAGGTAAAAGGGAAGGAGTGTCCACCCTTATTGCTTCTATCCGATGCTGTTCTGGAGGGTGAAGCCAGTGCAGTAAGACAAGATAAATAAATAAAGTAAATGTAGATCGAAAAGAAAGAAAGAAATCTGTCTCTATTGGCTATCAACAGACAGAATATCCCAAAGAATGTATAAAACAGCTACTGGGACTAATAAGTGAATTTAGGAAAGTCATAGGATTCAAAGTCAATGTACAAACATTCATTGTGCTTCTATAAAGTAACATAAACTATTAGAAATTGAAATTTGAAAAGAGTACTATTTACAATAGTGTAAAAATATGATATATTTTGGTATATAATATACATGTTAAAAATTATAAGCTATTGATGTAAGAAATAAAAGATCCAAATAAATGGAAAGCATACTGTATTCATGGATTGGAAGGCTTAATATTATTAGAATGTCAATTCTCCCCACACTGATCTACAGATTTAATGTAATCCCATCGTAATCTCAGTAGTGTATTTTGTAGAAGTTAGCAAGCTGATTCTAAAATTTATATGGATAAACAAAGGCTGTACAATAGCCAAAACAACTTTGACATAGAAGAAAATTTATATGACTTGATTTATACTTATTATAAGGCTACAGTTATCAGGAGAGTGTAGTGTTGGTAAATATAAACATATAGATCAATTGAATAGAACAGAGAGTCCAGAAGTAGATTTATACAAAATCAGTCAATTGATTGATTTTTGACAAAGTTGTTAAAGAAATTCAATGGTGAAGGGATAGTTTTTCAGCATCTGGTTGTCAAACAATTTGACATCCATATGCAAAACTAAAAAAGAACTATCTTTCTGCTGTTGCTTTATAATAGTATAATTTTATTATGGTCCATTAACATACTTTGTATTATTTTAATTTATTTAAATTTGTCAAGGTTTGTTTTTGCTTCATGTATTTTATTTAAAGCCTTGTTATTAAGTGCATACTCATTTAAGATTGTTATGTCTTCTGGTAAAGTGACCATTTTATAAATCTGTAATGTCCTTTTTTTATCCTAAATAACATTCCTTGTTCTGAAGTCTACTTTGTCTGATACTAAAATAGCCACTCCAGCTTCCTTTTGATTATTGTTTCTGTGGAATATTTTTTTCCATACTCTTACTTTTAATCTATCTAAGTCTTTATGTTTAAACTGAGTTTCTTGAGACCAGCATGTAGATTTTTAAAAATTTTAATATTACTTCAATCTTTTAATTGGTATATTTAGACCATTTACATTTAATGTAATTATTGGTGTGGTTAGATCTAGGTCTATTATTTTGCTATGTGGTTTTTGTTCTGTTTGCTCTTTTGTTTCCCTATTCCCCATTTCCTGCCTTCTTTTGGATAGTTTGAATAGTTTTAGTATTCCACTCTATTTTATCTACTGCTTTTTTGGTGTTGTCTTTCTCTCTCTCCTCCCTCCCTCTCTCCCTCCCTCTCCCTTTCTCTTTCTGGTCTTTCTAGGGAGGAATTTCTCAAACTCAGTACAATTTCTATTTTGGACCAAATAATTATTTGTTCTGGACAGCTGTCCCATGCATTGTAGGATGTTTAAAAGCATTTCTGATCTCTACCCACCAGATGCCAGTTGCACCTCTTCCCCAATTATGGCAGTCAAAATTGTCTTTAGACATTGCCAGTTGTCTCCTGGTGGGCAAAATCAGCCCAAGTTGAGAACTACTGCTCTAAATAATACAACAGAAATACTTAACATTTCAGAGTATAGTTAGAGTAATGTTTTACTATTTAATATTTAGAAGTTTTACAATCATATAAGTCTCTTAACCTCCTCCCTTTATACTATACTTGTCATATGTATTAATTGAACATGCATTAAAAAAAACCCCAGTTTTCTATATTTACTCAGATTTTACTGTTTTTGTTCTTCTTTGATTCCTGAAGTTCCAGGTTTCATCTGGTATTATTTCCCCTCAGTCTGAAGAACTTGCTTTAGCATTTCTTTTAGTTGGCTGTATGTTCTCTTAGTTTACCTTCATCTGAGAATATCTTTATTTCTCTTTCACTCCTAGAGGATATTTTCATTGGATTTAGAATGCTTGGTCAAAAGTTTTTTCCTATCATTTTGAAGATGTTCTACTGTCTTCTGTCTTCCACGGTTTCCAATGAGAAGTCCATCATTTTTTTTTAACGTCTTTATTGGAGTATAATTGCTTTACAATATTGTGTTAATTTCTGCTGTATAACAAAGTGAATCAGCTATATGTATACCTATATCCCCATATCTCCTCCCTCTTGCGTCTCCCTCCCAACCTCCCTATCCCACCCTTCTACGTGGTCACAAAGCACCAAGCTGATCTCCCTGTGCTATGCGGCTGGAGAAGTCCATCATTATTAACATCTTTGTTCTCCTATATATGTTGTGTCATTTTTCCTTAGCTGCTTTTAAGATTTTTTCTTTACATTTAGTTTTCAGTAGTTTGATTATAATATGTCTGGGTGTGGTTTTCTTTGAGTCTATTCTGTTTTATGTTCTGTGAATTTCTTGAATCTGCAAGTAATGTCTTTCACCAATTTGGGGAAGTTTTCAGCCATTGTTTCATCAAATATATTTTTCTGCACCAATTTTCTTTATAGGACTCAATTGTTACAAACGTTAGACTTCTGATATAGCCCCATGGCTCCTTGAAGTTCTATTCAGTTTTTCTAATCTTTTTTCTCTTTGTTTTTCAGATTGGAGAATTTCTGTTAATCTGTCTTCAAGTTCACTGACTCTTCCCCATGTCATCTTCATTCTGCTATTGAGTTCATTAGCAAATTTTAAATTTCAGAGAATGTATATTTTAATACTATTTTATTCATTTTTTATAATTTATTTTCTTTGCTAAGACCTCCTATCTTTCCATTCATTTTGTTTCATGTGTGTTTACCTTTGCCTCATGAAGCTTATTATAGTATCTGCTTTACAGTCTTTCTCTTATAATTTTAGCATATGTGTCATCTTGGGGTTGGCATCTGTTGATTTTTCTTTTCCTTTGAGAATTGGTCACATTTTCCTGGCCTTTTGCTTATCAAGTAATTTTGGATTATATTCTGGACTTTTTGAATATTAAATTGTGTAGATACAGATCCTGTTAAATTTCTCTAAAGGATGTTATTCATTATTATTATCATTATTACTGTTTTAGCAGGTGACAGAACCAGTTAGCTTCAACCTACAAATTTTTAAAATCACTTTGATCTGGCAAGACAGCTGGGTGTGCACCAGCCTCGAGCCTGCAAGCAGATCCTCCCTGCCCCCAGGGACTCCAGCCCCACCATGGCAGATTCCCAGCACAATCTGCCCCCCACTGCTGGACCACCTGCACCAACTTCTTGTGCACCCAAAAGGGAAGTCTCCTGTTTGCTGAGATTATATTGTGCCTGGTGATTCTGACCCTCTTCAGTGCCTCAACAGCAGGATATTCCTATCTGTCTGTGATTGAATTGATCTTTGCTTCTATCTTCTTTGTCGCCTACATGTGAGACCTGCACACCAAGGTACAATTCATTCACTGGCCTTGGAGTGAGCCTTCATAGTGGCCATCCTCTACCTGATCACCTCCATTGTTGTCCTTGTTGAGAGAGGAAACCGCTCCAGAATCATTGCAGGGGCACTGGGCCTAATTGCTAAGGGCCTCTTTGGCTATGATGCCTCTGTCACTTTCCCCTTGAGATAATAAAGACATACAGCAGCACCTACTGACCCTGCTGATACCCTGGCCCTGTGTCAGTGTACTCCCTTCATTTCTCTCTGTAACCTGCAAATAACTCCTCCACCGAATTAACTCCTCCCCCTGTCCCTACTGCACTCCCAGCCAACTCCCAGCCCTGTATTGAGGTAAAAGTGCTGCTATTCAGAGAATTTATCTTCCAGCCTGCCAATCACCTCTCCAGGGTGTGCCTAGGTCCCCTTCCCTTATGCAGTATAAAAAAGAGATGCCAGTTCTGTCTGGTCTATGCCCCCACCTAAGCCACAAAATGAGGGAGGAGGGTACCTTAGATTTCAGACTCCAGGCCCCAGGTTGTGACTCGCTCCAAATAACCTCTTCAGTGCCAGGGGGTGTTTCTATGGAGGAATACATAAATAATAAATGGATTGTTAGAACAGCAACCAAAAAATCCCTTTCTGTGGACAGTGGTTCCAATCTCAGTTCAGTTTCCTAACCTTGCTGATGCTGCTTTGGGTCTGTTCAACCACATACATCTCTAAGAGGTTAGTCTGAGGCCTGGTTGGTGGTTTAAGTAGTAATTCAATTCTCAAAGTTTTGCTAGGCTGCTTTGGATCCGTCCCATGCATATGCAGCTCAAGGGTAAGTTAGGGACCTGTCTAGTTTCTTACACAATTTTGAGATATCCTCTTCTCCAACTCACTTCTCTCCAGGATTCCTCCTACACTCTCT
This sequence comes from Delphinapterus leucas, assembly GCF_059928025.1. NCBI lineage: Eukaryota > Metazoa > Chordata > Mammalia > Artiodactyla > Monodontidae > Delphinapterus > Delphinapterus leucas. The sequence continues at coordinate 37,888,924 of NC_143142.1, read as the reverse complement.
GCCCCACAGAGGCCCCCTTTCCCAGTTCTTCTGTGTAAAAAGGCAAGGTTTCTTTTAGAGTTTTAGAGTCCCTGTATCACTGCTGGCAAACAGTTCTGCACTTGGGGCAAAGCCACAGGAGAAAAGAGGGGAAAAAATAGAAAACTCATTCTCAAATGAATTGCTCCTTCAAGTTTTGACTCCAGTCCACAATCCACCTGATTTCATTTACTTTTGAGAGTCCTTAGATTTTTGTGGTTTTTTTTTTAAATTTTATTTATTTATTTATGACTGTGTTGGGTCCTCGTTTCTGTGCGAGGGCTTTCTCTAGTTGCGGCAATTGGGGGCCACTCTTCATCGTGGTGTACGGGCCTCTCACTATCGCGGCCTCTCTTGTTGTGGAGCACAGGCTCCAGACGCGCAGGCTCAGTAATTGTGGCTCACGGGCCTAGTTGCTTCGCGGCATGTGGGATCTTCCCAGACCAGGGCTCGAACCTGTATCCCCTGTGTTGGCAGGCAGATTCTCAACCACTGCACCACCAGGGAAGACCGATTTTTGTGTATTTTGTCCATAGTTTTCACCGTAATCAGCAGGAGAGATGCGCCATAGTGGATGTACTCTAACTTGGTCGGAAGTGGAAGTCACATTCTGATATTAGATGTAAGAAAAAGATTTTTAAGGATGTTTGTAAAGATATGTAAAATGAATGTAAGGAAGAGTAAGGTTTTGGTGATCACACGGTCCAATGGAACTCCCTCAGTAGTTGCCTAGAATAGAAGGGGTAAGAGTGCTAAGTATAGACAACACCAATCAAGTGTATTCTTAAAATAACACACAAAGTCAGAACTCAGGCATTCTAGTTATGCCGAGATGTCTTGATGCCCTTTCTCATACTCTTCTTTTGTGGGTAGTTTGGACAAACACCCTTTAGTGATGTCTCGGACAGTGATTTAGAAATTATGTTACTCAGAGCTCTAGGCATTCCATGGAGCCCTTTCCCCACCAAAAGTAGTGGGGAGAGGGTGGATGCCCTGGTACTCCTCCCTGCTTCAATTGCAGCAGCCCACTTTTATCTGTTGTTCTTATTGGACAGTGTTGTAAGATGTCATAACAGCTAGTATTAGCATTGGTAAAAAAAAAATAAAAACAAAAATAGGAAGCCACAAGTTTACAGTAAAGAGCCTGGGTTGATCAGCAGTAGCTGTCTGTGATGATGCTTTCCAATTCTTCTCATCGATGCTTGTAAAACAGCTGAGGTATTCTAGATAAGAAGTACTGAGGCCTTTTCTGGGATTGCCTGGGGTACTATGGGAAGTTCAAAGCAGTAAAAGTGTTTCTGCTCTTCTGATTTAAAGTGCTTGTCTGAATACTGGAAAATGCAACATGGGCTGTTACCAGTTTATGTGCCTTACTCCCTCATTGCCAGAGTAAACCAGTGTTGCTTGATGACTTAAAGCTATCAAACCAAGGTGATACTGACCTGTTTCACCCCTTTGGAGAATATTTGCTTTTTATGAGGCTCCTGAGAATGGCAAGTACTTAACACAAAGAGATTACTTTAATACTTACATTTAAGGTAACAAGCTAGTGGGAAAGAGACTCTTCCTTAGGTGTCTTATAACACGGGGATTATATAAAGTAAGTTAAACAACCTTGGACCCACACTTTAGGGATGGCTGAATAACAGCAGCATTTAATAGTTCATCTCCCAGCCTTCCATTAAATATTCACAAAGTAATACAAAAAGATGAAAATGCACAATCACTCTCGAAATAAAGGATAAAAGTCAATCATAAAGGAGAATGCTGAAAGTATTTCTATTACTAAATTTTCACTAGTGCCAAACTAAGAAACAGAATTGATATCTGAGGCATACAGCAACTTTTTTTTTTTTTTTTGGTTTGGCCACCCCATGCACTTATGGCATCTTGGTTTCCTGACCAAGGATCGAACTCGTGTCCTCAGCAGTGAAAGAGTGAAGTCCTAACCACTGGACTGCCAGGAAATTCCCCACACAGCACCTTTTGAATCTGGAAATCTGTAAATTAGGTAGAAGGGACTCTGTCTCATGGCTCCTCTAGATTCCCTTCACTGACTGCCCATAGTTTGGGAACACAGAGCTTCACTAATGAGAAATCTAGGCAGCCATGGCCTTCACTGTGTGGAAACAGATGTCTGAATGGTCGGGGTGCCCCTTCCTGTCATTAACAGCGCCTCTTAACCAATTCAGTTTCTACAATCCCCAGTACAAAATAAGGCTTAGGATAAAGAGAGTGGAGACCTTGGGATAGGTAGTCTTCACAAAGGTAAAGAATTTCAGGTGATGTAATACCTCAGTCTTATAGAGTGCTGTATGTCAACTATATCTCAATAATGCTGCAAGAAAAAAAATTAGTAAAAACCCAAAAATTTAATTGACCAATTATGGAAAAAAGAGAATTTCAGGTAGAGGTAGAGGTAGAGTTAGAAGAACCCTAAAAACAGTGAAAGCTGCAGGGAGGGGTAAAGTCGTCCTTAAGGAAGAGTAAATACAGTTAAATTCTCTAGGTTAAACATCCTCTTTCTAATAGATTATGGAGAAGTGATTCTACTTCATTTCAAAAGAACTACACAAAAGAAATGCTTGCTAAGCAGAAAAAAAAACTAGAATAAGGCCTGTGCATATCAAATCACAGAATATTAGAGAAGCAGAGTCCATCAATACCTAAGCTATATGATAAGGAAACAAAATAACAACACTGCATCTAATCTGTTTACAAACTCTGGGCCTAGATATTTTTCTCCCAATTCAAAGTTGAGAAAATGGGGGTGGGGGTTGGGGAATGAGAACTATGGAATAAATTTCTGCAGTGTAAGACAAGGAAAATAATCTCTTAAGAACATTTTAAGAAGTCTTAATCGAATACTGATTTACTACAGGAACAGGAAGAAATTTTAGGAAGACCGTTTTTTAAAAATCTACATGTCCATCAATGGATGAATAAATGAACAAAAAGTATTTATGTACAATGGAATACTATTTAGCCTTAAGAAGGAAGGAAATTCTTACCCGTGCTACATGATGGATGAACTTTAAGATGTTATGCTAAGTGAAATAAGCTAGACACAAAAAGATATTCTATGATTCCACTTATTTGAGGTACCTGAAATAGTACCTCATTCATAGAGTACTATGAATAGTACCAAATTCATAGAGATGAAAAGTAGAATAGTGGTTGCCAGGGGCTGGGGGAAGGGGGTATGGGAAGCTGGTGTTTAGTGGGTACAGGATTTCAGTTTGGGAAGCTGGGAAGTTCTGGAGATGGATGGTGGTGATGGTTGTACAACAATGTGAGTATATTTAATACCACTTTTCTGTACACTTAAAAATGGTTAAAGTGGTAAATTTTAAGTTATATATATATTTACTACAATTAAAAAATGCTCCCAAGGGCTTCCCTGGTGGTTCAGTGGTTGAGAGTCCGCCTGCCGATGCAGGGGACATGGATTCGGGCCCCAATCCGGGAAGATCCCACATGCCGCGGAGCGGCTGGGCCCGTGAGCCATGGCCGCTGAGCCTGCGCATCCGGAGCCTGCGCGTCCGGAGCCTGTGCTCCGCAACGGGAGAGGCCACAACAGTGAGAGGCCCGCGTACCACACACACACACACACACACACACACACACACACAAAATGCTCCCAAATCTATAAAAAGAACAAGTCAGTCACAAGAAACTATATAGTATATTGTTTCATTTCTATGAAATTCTAAAACATGAAGAACTAATCTATGGTGATAGGAATCAGAATACAGATTAACCTTGGTGAGGTGTTTATAGAGAGGGGAAATGAGGAACTATTTGGGAGTGTTAAAAGTGTTCTATAATAGATTTGGTGGTGTTCACACAGTTGTATACATATATAAAACTCCACTGACTTGTACACTTAAGATCTGTGCATTTTACTAGATCTAAGTTATACCTTTTTTTTTTATAAAAAAACTCATGCCTATGAAATACGAATAGAAAGAGCAGGCTAAACTGAAATGAAAACAGATTAAGGTGAAAAGAAAACAGGGTAGAAAAGTCTTTAAGGAAACCAAGATTTTAAAATGCAGTAACTCAAATAAAATCCATTCTGGAGGTCATATATAGCCGACTCTTCAGGGCAGCAAATCAAATGTGTTTCAGAAGACAAACTTGAGAAGCTTTCCCAGAATGTAGAAGATAAGAACAAAGAGAAATAGAGATAAGGAAGACAAAGATGAGATCCTAGGTATTGATAATAGATGTTCCAAAAGAAGATGAGATAAATGAAGCATATGTAATAAACTAATATATAAGAAAATTTCAAAGGGTGAGCTGTGACAGGGCGAGAGAGAGTCATGGACATATACACACTAACAAACGTAAGGTAGATAGCTAGTGGGAAGCAGCCGCATGGCACAGGGATATTGGCTCGGTGCTTTGTGACCGCCTGGAGGGGTGGGATAGGGAGGGTGGGAGGGAGGGAGACACAAGAGGGAAGAGATATGGGAACATATGTATATGTATAACTGATTCACTTTGTTATAAAGCAGAAACGAACACACCATTGTAAAGCAATTATACCCCAATAAAGATGTTAAAAAAAAAAAGACAATTTCAGTGAGGTGAAGGAAGACCTTAGTCTTTTCAGAAGTTCCCTCTTCCAGAAAAAATTTATGATAAGAGATCCACCCCTGGGATTATCCCAGTGAAGTTTTTGAATTTCAGAAATACACAAAGAATCCTGCAAGAGTTAAGCAAGAAAATGTTGACTATAAAGTAGCAAAACACAGGTTGGTCTTTTACTTTTCTTCAGTAGCACTAAGTCTAAAAACAGATAGTGGAGTACACTTAAAGAATTTTAGGGCAAAGATTTACGAACCAAAAAACTGTATCTATCCATGTTGTCACTGATGTCTGAAGACAACAGACATGCTTAAAGATGTGCTAGATCTCACCTAAGTATTCTTCATTTTAAAATTATTTAAAGTTTTAAACGTGTCACAGGTATGAAACAGACAGTGTGGGGAATATAGTCAATAACCATGTAATATCTTTGTATGGTGTCATTTTATAACTAGATTTATCATGGTGATCAGTTGGAAATGAATAGAAATATTGAATCACTATGTTCTGTAATGGAAACTAACATAGCGTTGTAGGTCAATTATACTTCAAAAATCAACCAACCAACCAACTAGCTCATAGAAAAAGAGATCAGATTTGTGGTTACCAGAGGCAGGGGGTGAGGCAGGTGGGAACTGGATGAAGTCATTCAAAAGGTACACATTTCCAGTTATAAGATAATAAGTACTGGGGATGTAATGTGCAGCATTATAAATATAATTAACACTGCTGTATGTTATATTTGAAAGTTGTTGGGATTTCCCTGGTGGTCCAGTGGCTAAGACTCCGCACTCCCAATGCAGGGGCCCCGGGTTAGATCCCTGGTCAGGGAACTAGATCCCACATGCCGCAACTAAGAGTTTGCAAGCCGCAACTAAAAAAAAAGATCCCACACATGGCAACGAAGATCCTGAGTGTGGCAACTAAGACCTGGCACAGCCAAATAAATAAATAAATAAATATTTGGGACTTCCCTGGCGGCCCAGTGGTTAAAACTTTGCCTTCCAATGTGGGAGGTGCAGGTTCAATCCCTGGTCAGGGAATTAAGATCCCACCTGCCTCCTGGTTAAAAAACCAAAACATAAAACAGATGCAATATTGTAACAAATTCAATAAAGACTTTAAAAATGGTCCACATCAAAAAAAAATCTAAAAAAAAGTTGTTAAGAGAGTAAATCCTGAGAGTTCACAGGAAAAAAAATTTTTTTCTGTGTCTTTAACTTTGTATCTATATGAGATGACATGTGTTCTCCTAATTTATTGTGGTCATCATTTCATGATGTACATAAATCAAATCATTATCTGTAGTTATACAGATAAACTTATACAGTGCTGTATGTCAACTTCATGTCAATAGAACTGGAAGAAAAAAATAAAATAATTTAAGGTTTTACTTTAGACCACTCAAAAATGAGTAAAAATTAAAGTGCAAGAAAACAAATTCTCTACAAGGACTGGAAGCAAATATGGAAGTTAAAAATACAGAAGTAAATCTAAATGTTAGTTATAATTTAGTTACAAACCTGAAGATAATATTGTAAAACTTGAAATAAAAGATTATAGTGTTTTGTTTTGTTTTTGCGATACGCGGGCCTCTCACTGTTGTGGCCTCTCCCGTTGCGGGGCACAGGCTCCGGACGCGCAGGCTCAGCGTCCATGGCTCAGGGGCCCAGCCGCTCCGCGGCATGTGGGATCTTCCCGGACAGGGGCACAAACCCATGTCCCCTGCATCGGCAGGCGGACTCTCAACCACTGCACCACCAGGGAAGCCCTATAGTGTTTGTTTGTTTTTTTTAAAAAAAAAGAAAAGAGAAAGATAAAGTTGCGCAGAAAAGGTGCCCATTTGTATTTCTCATTTAAAAAGAAAGTTGTCAAAAGTTATAGTTTTATGCTTAAAGTTATAGTCATAAAAATGTATATTTAACATTGTTTGTGTTTAAAGGTAACTATTAGTAGGCTAACAACAAGAATTCTTTATTCCAAAATCCAAATCACTGCAGAAACAAAAGGAAAAATAGCCTGAAGTTTATATAGAAAATTATAGAAAGCAAAGCCATTGACTAAGTAGAAATTTTTTTTTTTTTTTTTTTTTTTTTGCGGTACGCGGGCCTCTCACTGCTGCAGCCTCTCCCGTCATGGAGCACAGGCTCCGGACGCGCAGGCTCAGCGGCCAATAGCGCACGGGCCCAGCCGCCCCGCGGCATGCGGGATCCTCCCGGACCGGGGCACGACCCCACGTCCCCTGCATCGGCAGGCGGACTCCCAACCACTGCGCCACCAGGGAAGTCCAGTAGAAACTTTTTAAAAAGAAAGAATGAAAACCATTTTCCTATGAGCACTTCCTATAAAAAAATTATTGAATGAAGAACCACTTAACAAAGAAAAGAATCAAAATAAATAACTCAGGAGGGACTTAAGCACAAAGCTATTCATTGCAGCATTGTTTATAACAGGAAAAGATTGGAACCAACTAAGATGTCCATTAGTAGGGTATTGGTTAAATAAATTGCTATGAATGCAAAAAGTGAACTACTTGGTAGGTGTTAAAAAGAATGAGACAGTTCTATATTTACTGATACAGAACAATCTTCAAGGTATATTGTTAAGATAGGGGAAGAAAAAGCATGGTTGAGAAAAGTCTATGTAACAAATGTGGATGATTGCGTACTTACCGAAAGCATATAAGAAACTGAACAGCCATTGCCTTTTGTGTTAAGGAATAGGTGGCTTATGGACAGAGGTGAGAGGAAGAATTACTTTTCATTGAATACCACATTGTATCTGTTGGATTTATATGTCAGAGTATGTATTAACTGTTCAAAAATTAAGTAAAATTTACAGAATATGGATTGGAACAAGAGATACTTATCCTCTCTTAGTACTTAAATTCACTGTAATTAAGTGTATGATGCAGAAGTTGCTATATTTGGCTTATGTGCAGGGAGAAGTAGGAAGAAATCAGTTCATGGACATAGGGAAAGAATAAAGTAAACCATCAAGAAGCAGAGATGAGAATCATTTAGGCCTGGAAAGTCTGAGCGAGTATCAATGGTCCATCAAAGCTTTTCAACTCTGGTTTCAGTGTCTCTTGACTCCCAGCTAGACATTCTGCTCTTGCCTAAATGCATTTCAGTTGGAATTTAAAAAAATATACAGAAAGCAAGCCATGGTGAGGGTGGGGAAAAGAGACAAAAGAAAATAGAAATATATATCAACCTTTTGGAAGGTGGGAGGACTTTCTAAATTAAAAATAATAAAATAAATTCCTTTAAAATATCATGGATTTAACAGAATTTTTTAAAGTATATATTTTAATTGACAAAATACATTCAAAATGTTTAAATAAACAATAAATTGGTAAAATTTTTCAATTCTAAAATAAAAATATCCTTAAGACATACATATATATATGCATACCTACATATATATACATACATACATATATATTCATATTTATGCTCATAAAAATCAATAAGAAAAATCCTAAGGTCCCATTGATGGATAGGCACAAATCACAAATTAATTCATAGAAAAAGAAAAACAACTAATTAACAACATATGGCAAAGTATTCAACCTTGTAGTAATCAAAGATATGCAAATTAATACAACAATGAGCTAAGATGTTAATAACGACACATCCAGTGCCAGGGGGAGGATGATAAAAAGGGACATAGGGCTTCCCTGGTGGCGCAGTGGTTGAGAGTCCGCCTGCCGATGCAGGAGACACGGGTTCGTGCCCCTGTCCGGGAAGATCCCACATGCCGCGGAGCGGCTGGGCCCGTGAGCCATGGCCGCTAAGCCTGCGCGTCCGGAGCCTGTGCTCCGCAATGGGAGAGGCCACAACAGTGAGAGGCCCGCGTACCGCAAAAAAAAAAAAAAAAAAAAGGGACATAAACATAAATAGCCGGAGTGTAAACTTGCATTGCTATTTGAAAAACAATTTGGCAAAATATATCAAAAGTGTTTAAAATGCTTTGGCCCATTTCTAAGAAGCATTTCTTTTTTTGTTTTGTTTTGGCTGCGTTGGGTCTTCGTTGCAGCGGTGCGCGGGCTTCTCATTGCAGTGGCTTCTCTTGTTGCAGAGCATGGGCTCTAGGTGCGCAGGCTTCAGTAGTTGTGGCATGCAGGCTCATTAGTTGTGGCTCATGGGCTCTAGAGCACAGGCTCAGTAGTTGTGGTGCACTGGCTTAGTTGCTCCACGGCATGTGGGATCTTCCCAGACCAGGGGTTGAACCCATATCCCAGGCAATGGCAGGCGGATTCTTAACCACTGCGCCACCAGGGAAGTCCCTGAGAAGCATTTCTAAGGAAATAATTCTCAATTAAGAAAAAACCTTATAATATAAAATTTTAAAAATTTTTAAAGGGAAAAAAATCCAAAAAATGTTTATCAACTGTACTCCAATATAAAATAAAAAATTTTTTAAAAGGGAAAAAAATCAAAAAAAAGAAAGAAAAGAAAAAACTTTATGCACAAGGATGTTTATAGTAGCACTATTTATAGTAATGGTTAAATAAAGTATGGTAAATTTCTGGAATGGAATATTATGCAGGTATTAAAAGTTATGCTTAATTATGCCTATACAAACCATTATGTAAGCTGAAAAAAAAACCAGTATATAAGATTTGCACATACAGCATACAAAAGAAACAAACCTTTGCAGGGGACAAATAATGATTAAAAGAAAACCTCCAAAATTGTCAATAGTGATTGTAATTGAGTGGTGGGAATATGAGTGAATTTTGTTCTCTTACTTTTCCATATTTCCCAAAATCTTAAAAATAAGCGTGTACTATTTTTATAATGAAAGAAAAACATGATTATTGCTTTAAAAGTCCTAGCCTATGCCTTAGGGAATGCATGAAGCAGCAATGACAAGAACACATAAACAAGAGCTTATGTATAAATTCAACTAGCAGAGCACTAACACTGTCTGCAAATAAAAAGGAGTAAGGTTTATAAAGGGTCTTGGTTATTAAGAAAGAATATATAGAGTGTATATGGGTGATATTTATATGCTGATGGGTGAACATGAGGAATCAGTGCCTCTCTTCAAGTTACAGGGATTTTAGGGAAGATGTTATATTTTAGGAGGTATTTGAATGATGAAAGGGAGGGGGAAATGGTGAAATGTCAGATACACATTTTTCTGTTTCCACGTGTTTGGCATGGAAGTCTTTTTTTTTTTTTTAAAACGTCTTTATTGGAGTGTAATTGCTTTACAGTGCTGTGTTAGTTTCTGCTGTATAACAAAGTGAATCAGCTATATGTATACATATATCCCCATATCCCGGCATGGAAGTCTTAAAGTTGAGACTGAGATGAGTGATAAAAGTCGTTATGAAAAAAAAAGGGAATTAGATATTGAGTGAGAGTCCGTTACTGCCAAAAAAGGCAATTCACTAATGTAACAGCCCTAAAGAGGAAGATGTAAGTACCTAAAAAGCAATGGGCTAGAAAACACACAAATGGGACTCAGTGGGGGGCTGCTGGGTGGGAGGGGGAAATTTGGACAGGAGGCTCTTGCAAAAACTGAAAAAGAGTATGTGACCAACTATGTATATCTGTTATTATCTCCTTGATCTGGGCTTTCCTCTCTTACTATGATCATGCATGCACCATCTCAGGGGTTCCACAAACCTAACAGTCTCCACCATTGGAATGAATTATAACATCAGACATTTACATGCTTGGGCTTGTGAGTGTGGGAACAGAAGGGTCCCCAAGATGGCAATAACATAGAGCAGGGAAGTAACTGTTTTACAGAAATCTGTTTCCTTCTATTTTTCCATTCTGTTTCTAGGGTCAATGCAAGTATTTTTGCAGTTGAATGGAATAGCAGCTTCTAAGAAATAAAAAACAGATGTTAGAGGAAGGCATTCCAGGGTGAGTCAGGAGAAGCCCTTAAGGGCACCCTGTGCTCACGGCTGGTCCTACACTTTTCCTTGCAGTAATCTTGACAGATGTCACATCCCCAACTGCCTAGGCACCACCTAGGCTGTAGTAGATGTAAACATGTCAAACTACATTGACTCCCAAGCCTGAATATCCTGTGGAAAGAAAAAAAAAGCTTGGCTCATCTCAAGAGCACTCCTAGGTAATGGAACATATTCTTCCTGATTCACTTCACAAATCTAGAAAAATATGTTCATATAAACTACTTGAGGGTAAATATTCATCATATAAAACCAACCTCTTAAAACAGAACTGAACCTAAATTTTCACAACTTTTTGTTTACTAAAGTTGTTCAGAATCAAGTGAAGTTGTTCCACACTAAAAAAATAAAGTAAAGCCCTTTTGGAAAGTTATATGAAACATAATAAGTATCATACTTTCTTGGAAATGTTAACTACAGTTTCTGTAGGAACTTAGCCACATAACCTTCTTAACACATTTGTGGTATGCATTTTTTTTTAAATTTCTTTAACATTTTTATTGGAGTATAATTGCTTTACAATGGTGTGTTAGTTTCTGCTTTATAACAAAGTGAATCAGCTATACATATACATATATCCCCATATCTCCTCCTTCTTGCGTCTCCCTCCCACCCTCCCTATCCCACCCCTCTAAGTGGTCACAAAGCACCGAGCTGATCTCCCTGTGCTATGCGGCTGCTTTCCACTAGCTATCTATTTTAAAATTGGTAGTGTATATATGTTGTGGTATGCATTTTTGAAATTACATGCAATTTATGGCACCAAGTTACAATTGATATGTAACTTACAGCGTGTACCTGAATTTTTGGTACATTTTTAAGATAGAATAGATGTGACTATGCATTGAGAAAATATAAAAATATATGTGAAAATGTGTTTATATGGGAATATGGTAACTTTATAATATTTTTTAAAATCTGGAAGCATTCTTTAATTTGATCAAAAAGCTTTTACATTTCTTTTCTACAAAGGTTTGTTGAAGTAAAGACAATAAACATGAGTTAATTTGTCATTCCTTTACAACACTTCATTGTGGACCACTTCCTTGTATAGTGGTGATATAAAACAAGTATAAAAGGTACTCTCAATAGATGTCTATATACACATTTAGCTATGAATATTTTTTTCCCTGAAATCCAACCATTTTGGTTATTTAATGTTGAAAAACTACCCCAAAATTTAGAAGCTCAAAGTAACAACCATTTTATTATATGTTCATGATTCTGATGTGTGGGCAGTGATTGGAGGGATTAGCTTGTCTCTGTTCCCTGTGGTGTTGTCTGGGGCGTTTCAAATGTCTGGGGACTGCTGGAATGGCTTGATGTGGGTCATAAGTCTGGAGTCTCTGTTCTCAAGGTTTGCTGGATTCCTCAGTCATCCTCCATCTGATTTCTTCTTGTGTTTAGTTAGCTTGGGTTTCCTCACACCATGGTGATCTCAGTTTAGTTGGGCTTCCCAGAGCACTAAATGCTTAGTTGCCAGGCAAACTCACAAAGTTTAGGCTTGTTACTGGCACAGTGCCATTTTTGCTGCATTTTATTGGTTAAAGCAGGTCATAAGGCCCCAGACCAGATTCAGTGTGGGAGGGTACTCCAGGAGGGCATGAATACTAGAAGACAGGGTTCTTTGGGGACCATCCTTCGAGGCTAGCTACTACATCAATGTTTATGAAAGAATTCCATAAAATTAAACAGAATCAATTTCCTAAGAAATAACTGAAAGCAAAGGAATGCTCAACTTAATTGTCTTTCACTATACACAAGTCTACACCCAAATCTTTCTACTTTTTCCATGATCTCTCCCAAATATGCCTCATTCAAATTCTTTCAGCACCGCAGTCTCTTCATTAGGTCCTAGCATGAATCTCATGTAAATTAAACACTTCCAGATGTTTGAATTCCAAAAACCAGAAAAATTAACATATAACTAATTTAATCTATATATTTGCTTAAGTTGCCAACTTTGCAATTTTAAATTTCCAGGTGAAAAACATTAAAAAAAGCTGTACCATTTACTATTACTCTTGCTTCTTAAAGGAAAATACATTTAGTTTTTTTAAAAAGTAGTCAAGAGAATTTCAGATTGAAAGACAGTCTTAAAGTAGAACAGCTTCCTTTATGAGCAACTCCACCAAGGACGACCACTGGTTCTTGGACCCAGTGTTTGGGAACCTCTATTCAAGCCACTGTTATTGAATACTACCAAGATCCTTTTCATTCACACCTTACTAAAATCATTTCACATCTTTCCCTAGGGACTGTAATCATATTGCTCACATTGTAAATTTTATAATTTCCTTTTTTATATGGAATCATTTAAATCTATGTGATGTAAATAATACAGTTGTGAAATAATACTAGTTGTTACTATATTAGGATTGGATATTGTTAGCATACTCAGCAGTTAAGAGTTGGGATTCTGGAGTCAGACAGCCTCTGTTCCAACGTGGGTCTGTCATGACCTTGAGCAACTAATGTATCTTTCTGCACCTCAGTTTCCCCATCTACAATGTAGGTATAACTATAGCAGAGTATTTTTGAAGTTTTTAATGAGATATTATATATGGCATAGTGCCTAACACATGGTAAGGGCTCAGTATGTATAATTAATGTTATATTCTTACTATATTTATCCATGGTATCAGTAGTTTGCAACTGTACTTAGGATTCTAATATATACTTTAAGGGTGATCTCAAATATCCACAATGCTTTTAAAGAGACTAGTAACAATTAGACAATAGAATTTTAAAGTTGGAAAGGAACTTTAATGTCATATGATTCTACTCCATTACAGGGGAGGACTTTTAAAAAACAAAAACATTGATACAGAGTCCAGCTATCTTATGGTAAAAGATAGTGGGGGGTTACAATCATCAGATTAGCCTTGTAGATCAGTAAAATATATAGGCCACACCTATACTTCTAGTAGCTTTGCCAGATGGGCTTTCAGTCCCACTTACATTTATAAGTGCCACTCAATTATTGTCTTAGCTACCTGCATTTTTTTAAGTGTCCAAGTGGAAAGCAGCAAAATGCTCACAGTTCTCTGAGAAACAACAAAATTCCTAAGACTACCTAAAAATGGTAATAAAAAAGGACAAGCATGGTTTAGGACATTTATTTTAGGGCAACTGCCAGATTTATTTTAAGCCCTATGCTTAAAAATAAATTTAATTCACATGACTGGCTTAAAATACTGGAGCCAGGAAAAGTCACTGCAAAAGCATTTAATGAAATACCTGAATTTTGTCTAGTTGTCGTCGGATACGATTTTTGTGAAGATTTACTTCCTATCTTGATATATACAGTGGATTTTACATCTAAATATTTCTTGTATCTAACACAATGAAAACAGAATGCACATTTTTCAAACAATAGAACATTTTCCTAACCTCTGACTCACAACAGAAAGTTGGTGGACCGTTCAGATGCTGTACAGTGCTTTTTATATAGACAATTGGTTCATCTGTAGCATTCTCCAGTGTGGGGCAAAACATCCACATTTTCTATTTTTAGCAATCCTTTATTTGACCTATGAGCAAAACTGAAGATTGATTAGAAATGAATTAAGGTAGATGTCCTGCTGAAAGCAGTGACGAGCATTACTTTATCAGCAGATTGGATAACACGTCTCACCCTCTCTCACACTACAGTCAATGAAGCAATTGAATTAGGAGGAAATGGCCATTACTTTCATGTTCTACTTTAGTCTGGTAAAATCACTATTCTAAGTTTCACTGAATGTTTTGAAATCGAAATGGCAGGATTACACATCAAGAAGAGAACTATAGTGGGAGTGTTAATCGTGTGAAAGAGCTAGTATGAATAACTTAAAAAATATTGATTTCTTTCCTGAGATTCTTTTCTTTTTTTTTTTTAAACTAAATTGAGCTTGACTTCTATTGACCATATCTTCCGGAGTCAATAGTTTAAAGCTCCCCTGACACACACGCTCGCTTTAGGAGGGTCATGTACTGCACTGCTTCGTAATTTTCCCATGGAAGCAAAGACGGGTTAAACGACGTGGGGTTCACGGAGGGCCGACGATGAAGCACTACTGAAGACCAGACTCCGCTGGTGCTAAAACGCTGGTCCCTGCCGGCGAAAAGGCATCTTGCCTTTAAAAAACAAAACAAAAAAAACTATCTCCAAAATAACAATAACAAGCACCCTTTTCTCGCTAGAATTCTCCTGATGGCTGCAGCCCAGAGGAAGCAGAGCTGGGGCAGCGGCCAGGACGCCACCGGAGGCAGCGAGAGGTCCTACTCCGCGTGGACACCCACAGACGCTTCCCGAGACGGCTTAGCTGCTCAACGCCTGCAGGAGCGAGGGCGGTGCCGCCCGCCGCGCCCTGTCAGCTCCTCCCCGCTGCCAGCCTTCCCAGGCAGCCTGCGAGGCCCCGGGGGCGCCCCGCCTTCCGCCCCGCCCGGCCCAGCCTGGCCCTGCGGAGGCGTCAGAGTGCGCGCGCGCGCGCGGCGCGGGCCCGGTTCCCCTTCCGAATGTCCGCGCCCCGCATGCGCAGTCGGCGCCGGCGGTCTCCGTTTGTTTGAACAGGAAGGCGGACATATTAGTCCCTCACGGCCCCCCTCGCCCCACCCCCCAAGCACTCGCCGCGCGACTCGCCCTTTCGCCAGCCCGGGCCACAGCGCCTCCCAGAAGCTCCCCCAGCCGCAGCCGCCGGGACCGGACTCTCGTCTCCTTCACCGCCCCCTCTCCAGCCCGTCCTCTCCCAAGTCTCCATCGGGCACCGACCTCGCCCTGCCCCGCCGGACACCGCAGCAGCAGCCCCGGCAGCGCCGGGACAAAATGGGAGACTGAGGCTATCCCGCGGGGACCAGCTCTTGGCCGAGGCGGATCGGTGCGTCGGGCCGGGCCAAGTGGATCCGGGGATGCAGGGCTAGACCGTCTCCAGCGCCTCAGAGAGGAGCGGGCCCGGCCCGGGGCCCGAGCGGCGGCGGCGGCAGCGGCAGCTGGCACAGCTCCGCGCCCGCCCTTCGCTTTCGCCTTTCCTCTTCTCCCTCCCCTGCTGCCCGGAGGAGTCTCCACCCTGCTTTTCTTTCTCTCCCCCCTCCTGCCCATCTCGGGACCGGGAGCCCTCCATGGCGAAGGCGGCCGGGGCCCCCTAGGCTGAAGCACTTCGCCGGAGCGACGAGGCTGGTGGCGACGGCGCTGTCGGCTGTCGTGAGGGGCTGCCGGGTGGGATGCGACTTTGGGCGTCCGAGCGGCTGTGGGTCGCCGTCGCCCCCGGCCCGGGGTCTGGAGAGCGGAGATCCCCTCAGTGAGGGGGAGGAGGGGGAACCGGGCGCACCTGGTGACCCTGGGGTTCCGGCTCCTCCGCCCCGCGGCCGCGAACCCACCGCCGGAGGAAGTTGGTTGAAATTGCTTTCCGCTACTGGTGCTGGTACGAGGGTATTGTCACAGTAGCAGCAACATGTCGACTGGGGACAGTTTTGAGACTCGGTTTGAAAAAATCGACAACCTGCTGCGGGATCCCAAATCGGAAGTGAATTCAGATTGTTTGCTGGTGAGTAGCACAGTTCTCTTTTGCTTGTCGGAGGTTCTGTATTTATTTCCTTCCTCTTGCTTTCAGTCTGGTTATCTGCAAAAGAAAGTTTCAGGTGTGCATCATCTTGGAAAACACCAGAATCTGGTGTTTTTCCTGAAGAGTCTTGGAGTACCATTGAAAGCTCATGCCGTAGACCTATTTATCATTGGACTGGCTCTGCACTCTCTGAACTTTTAGCTCTGACTCAGTTTATCGTTACACAAAAGATACTTATAAACCTCTGTTGCAGGCGATCATGTAAAAAGTTACCGCGTCAAAGTCATTACTACGTATATAGTTTGTTGAATGGCGACCTTAGTAATATTAATCCTTCCTATCGGTTTGACAGTAAAGTTGGAAAAGACTGCTTCCATTTACAGCTATTTATCTCCTTAAGGGTTTAATTTTTAGACTTGTGACAATGTAGAATCGATATTGAGGAAGTGATTTTTGAGCCAAAATGTCATAGGTGATTTGAGTCTGAGGAACTTTTGCTGGACTATTAAAGTTTAAAAATCCAAGATATCTGATGGTAGGTCATCACGATATTAACATCTTTTACAATATTGTTGATTACAAAAGTACTGCACAGATATTTTGTCATAATTGCCTTTTTTGGTGGTGTTGTGCTTAACATTATAACTTTTGAAACATCCTGAAGAAGTTTTTATGATATGAAAGTCCGAAACACTATTTAAAAAATTCTTCAGTGGTTGATAGCATGAATAAGTATCTGTAGATAACTGGAGTTCTTAAGTTTTTTCAAAATCTCCTAATACTAATAGTTGCAAACTATTTGTAAGCAAGTTTTTCCTTTACTGAACAGCCAAAAGTTATGTAATAATCCTATTTTGGCCCAGACAAAACCACGTTATCTTAAAAGTTTCAAGGAATATGTATATGGATAGTCATTTACAACCTTCTCAGAGAATTAATGTTAGATGTCCACAGTATTTGGGATTAAAATTAAGTGAATTGAATAATGCCATTCAGAGAAATAATACCATTTTAAAATCTCATCTTGAATCAGGAAAATGATGTAGATCATTTAAAATTAACATACATTTCAGTTACTCTAAATACCTGTGTATATATTTTTTAACACATACTGGTCTACAAGAAAGTTTCTCCCCAAAGCTTTCTAAATTACTCTAAGCATCCTTGACTGTGAAATAAGAGTTGTGGGTTGTATATTTGAAATGTCACACCCACATTATGGATGCTTTTCATATAGAGAAACAAAAAAGAGGGTTGATGCTTAATACAATTGAAAACATTTTATTGAATAAGAGAAGGAATTAGAACCTATCTTTCTAGGAAGGATTTCTATAACTTTTAAGAAGTCTAATTCTTCTTTTAATATTTGTCCAATTTTTGTATATCTCTTGATTTTACTTTGCTTTTTGATCTCCTTATTCCATGAAGCAGTGTTACAGGGAGGGATTAGTAGGAATTTTTTTGGTTGGTTTTAGTTGTCTTCTAGCCTCTTGCCGTAGCTTCATTTGGTGGGAACCTCACAAATTTATTGAAATGTGGAGGATATAAGGAAATGTAAGTCATGAATTCTTTCCTTGAAAGTCCAATCTATTTAGAAAAACAAGTCCTAATCTCACACACATACACAAAAATAAAGCAAAACACTTCACAGATTGAGAAAATATGTGATAAATTTCAAATGATTGGTATAGGTAATAAAAACTCTTGGATATTGAAAGGAAGAACTGTGAGTTGAGAGAGCCACAGTATGCTGTATGCTGGATGGATAGGATTTAGATAGAAGGTAGTCAAAGGGGGAGTGGAAGATAACGTGAATAGAGGGTGGAAACATGACGGGCTAGCACATGCTAGGGGAACAGAAGATAAAGTTGGAAGGATAGATTGGGGTTAGAGTGTGGAGGATTTGATTGCTAGGCTAAGGAGTTTAGATTATTCAGTATGTTGTGGCTATTAAATATTTATAAACAGGGCTGTGCTAGGGTGAATGAAGATGAATGTGGTAGTTGTGTGCAGGATGGGTTGTGTGGAAAGAGACTGGAGATGGGGTGAGATTTGAAGTTTTTTAAAAAATTATTTTAATAGTCCAGAAATGATTGAAGCTCAAAATTGGGGCATTAGAATGGGGAAGGAGAATTGATGGAATTTGATTGGCAGGGTTGGGGAGAAGGGGCAACCAAGAAGAATAGTTAGATGACTAAACATTTTAAGCCTGGGTTATAGGGAGACTGGTGAAAACAAGTCAGGTTTGGAAATCGCTTGGGAAGAATTGGCTATAGATAAATTCAGTTTTTTTTGTTGTTGTTTGTTTTTATTTTTTGTTTTTTAAAAGAACTCTTTTTTTTTTGATAAATTCAGTTTTATACTTGTTGTGTTTGAGGGGATAGTAGGACAACCACAAAGACATGATCTGTAGACTATTGGAGATATGAAACTGAGCTCATAATTAAAGATAACAGTTTGGAAATCATTTGCACACAGATGCAAGTTGAAACTGATATAATGATAAAAGGGTAAAGAACAAAGAGGAAGAGTCAAGAAAGTAGGCAGGTAGTCCATGCCCTCTCAGAGTTAGGACAGCCAAGTATCTTGGAGCCCAAGACCTAAAAGAACGTAGTCAACAGACATATTCCCCCATCCCCTTTTTTCTGTTGAGTTCCATAATTGCTTATTGATAGCTGTTGAAATTTTATTATATTAATCTGAGCTTGGTAAAGATTGAATTTTTCTTTGGAGGCAGAACCCTTTTTCCAGTTTTGTAGCATCTAACATGAATTTTCTTTGCATGATTATTTTATGTTTATCATCAAACATTCATTCATTTATTCAACCATGCAGAATGACCTACCAGGCAGCTTCATCTTTTTCAGTGAGTCCATTTTTACTCTTCCCTGTCTGGACTTTGGACATCTCATGTATTGTAGGAACAATACCCTTTTTAAATTGATTGACTTTCCCTATTATTTTGGCCTTTGTTGCTTTATTTAGCTGATACTTATTGAGTATGTATTTTGTGCCGTGTGCAACACTCAAGTTCTAATATTTTTTTGGTAATCTCAGAAAATAAAGTTGTCAAATTATGTTTTGACTAGACCTACTCTTCAGAAATGAAAGTTCCTACACCTTTTGATTTCAGAAGAGTTTGTTGGCATAGGTCTTTTTTTAAAAAAATTAATTAATTTATTTTTGGCTGCCTTGGATCTTCGTTGCTGCCTGTCGATTTTCTCTAGTTGTGGCGAGCAGAGGCTACTCTTAGTTGCGGTGCGGGGGCTTCTCATTGCGGTGGCTTCTCGTTGTGGAGTACGGGCTCTAGGCGCGCGGGCTGCAGTAGTTGTGGCTCGTGGGCTCTAGAGTGCAGGCTCACTAGTTGTGGTGCACGGGCTTAGTTGCTCCGTGGCATGTGGGATCTTCCCGGCCCAGGGCTTGAACCCCCTGCATTGGCAGGCGGATTCTTAACCACTGTGCCACCGGGGAAGTCCCTGGCATAGGTCTTTTAAACCACCTCACCCACAAAGAAAACAGTTTTTTTGTTGAGTATTAGTAGTTATAAAATAATGTAGCTGGTAGAAGCCCTGATAAATTATTTCTTCAACTTTTTCTTGAACACATAATTTATTTTAAAAACCAGGTAAGACCATTTTTCATATTGCAAATGTAAATGCTAAAATAGTCTGCAGATGCTAAGGTAATACGGTACCTCGTCACTCGTTTCCTAGATCATCCAAATTACTCAACGTTGGTTTTCTGTAAGTCAGATTCTTTCCAGTGTCCTAATGGTTCTCTTACTGTCCATGTTATAGTTTATAATGATAAGAGCTGTTTTTCTTTTTCCAACTTTTTTTTTAAACTTTAGAATTATTTTATCTAAGGTTTGTTAACAATTTCTCAATAGTTTTGAGTACCTCTGAAAACAGTAAAGAGTGGAGTTTAATTAACGTTTATTTTTCCAGAGGCAAAAATGCCTACAATTTGTAAGCTGAAAAGGAAAAACAAAGGCAGGTGAGTGGAAAGGTTAGGTATATATTTGTCTTGAGGTTTGACATACATTTCTTGAAAATAAAGCTATCTGACTGCAGCATCTTTTTTTTTTAGTTTTTGTTTCTGACCTTTTTTTTCTAGTTTTGTTTAGTTGGTGGAGGTGTAACAATGAGTGAGTGGCATAGAGGGAAGGCAACCAATAATAGATGAACAGTGCATACTGAGTTCCAACACTGCTGTCCCCTTTATACGTATTTGTTGCTACCATCATTCATTAGTCAGTTTTTCAGAATGTAGAAGGCAAATGTAAATGAAGTTTTGAGTTTTTCCTCTTTAAATTCTCTTTTTCTGGGCTTCCTTGACCTAGTGCTTTTCCATCTTTACATTGCTGACTTCTTTTTCCTTCAGCCACAGTCTTTGGCCCGTAATACTTAGCTTTCTCTTCACCTGTCTTGGAGAATTCATCCATTCTTATATCTTCAGCTGCTATCATCTCTGTACCCATGATATCCAGGTCTTTATTTTTTAGTCTTTTTGCTGTTTTTGAATCCTGAATACCTGACTGCCTATTAGGCATCTCTACTTGGATGTCATATTTTTACTCAAATTACTAATATTCCAAAATAAGCTTCATGTCACATAACTTACCTGTTTTGTCATTAACACTGCTAGTGTGCCTGTCACTCAAATGGAACTTTTGTTGTGTATTTTAACTTTGACAATCCTAGGTCACATGTTGGATTATTTCAAAAGATTGTGGCTAGCATTCCAGATTCTGGATTATTGCTGTATAGTCCCTCTGTGTGTCCTGCCAGTTGCATTGATCACATTTGGGGTTATATTACTGTTGGTGGAATGAAAAGACTTGAGGTCATTAAGTCTTTGGGCCTTAAAGCTATATGCTTGCTAGTGTTCATAATTCATGAGTTAATGAGTGTTACCGGTATCTGTTGCATATCTGGTTAGTTTGGATCAGACTGTTTTGAGGTCATTCATCCAGCAAATCTTTGTGTAGGTTCTAAACGTGGATTCAAATGTAGGCTCTGTCGTGTACTTACCAGATGATTTTAGGTGAATTATTTTAACCTCTCAAAGCTTGTTTCATCTTCAGGAAAGTGGAGGGATAATAGTACTAGATTTTCGTAAAGATTAAATAATGTAGACCAAGCAATTATCACAACATGTGACATTTAGTAAGCATTTGTTAATTGGTAACTATTATTTTTGTCATATTTATAGTATTCCTGTTATATGCTAGTCACTGTGCTTAGGCTGGAAGTTGATATTTATTGTCTTCTCTAAGTGCAAAGTAATTTATCTGGCACTTCAAACCATGCTTGTAAATTCATAATCCAGCTATACTTTATTTGAAGTGTCCAAGCCAGTTGTTACTGACAATGGAGACATTTAGATGAGATTCAGTAGAATGAGGAGGGGCTTTTGGAGATTGTTTATTCATTTAGTCATGATTTATAACATACCTACTTTGTGCTAAGGGTTCAGATTGATAAAAAAGATAGTTGGGAGCTGGTTTACAGAGATTTAGTTATCTTACTCTCTTTCTGTGTGTATCTTATACTTTCACTATTCTGTTAAACAGCCCTTATTGCACCACAAGAACCCTGTGGGTGTATAGAGAGGTGGCTCAGAGTAATAGCTGAGACATGAATTGGGCCATTCATTAATCTCTTGAGTCAGAGCTGTTTTTAATCCAGAAGAAGGAACCACAGATAATATTTTATAATGAACAAAGAGTAAATTCCCAGTTTTATTTTATTTTATTTATTTATTTTTAAAATTTATTTTTTTTTGGCTGTGTTGGGTCTTCGTTGCTGTGCACAGGCTTTCTCTGGTTGCAGCCAGCGGGGGCTACTCTTCGTTGCGGTGCGCGGGCTTCTCATCGTGGTGGCTTCTCTTGTTGCGGAGCACTGGCTCTAGGCTCGCGGGCTCAGTAGTTGTGACTTGCAGGCTCTAGAGCGCAGGCTCAGCAGTTGTGGCACATGGGCTCAGTAGTTGTGACTTGCAGGCTCTAGAGCACAGGCTCAGTAGTTGTGGCGCACGGGCTCAGTTGCTCTGCAGCATGTGGGATCGTCCTGGACCAGGGCTCGAACCCATGTCCCCTGCATTGGCAGGTGGATTCTTAACCACTGTGCCACCAGGGAAGCCCCAATTCCCAGTTTTAGATTAGATTTTGCATAACTTTACAATTTAGTTTTATTTCATGATTTTAAATTTTGATGTGTTTATATGGTAAAAACTAGAGATTCTGATATATAACAGAAAGGCCCACATATCAGGAAATACTACATACGGAGTTCTGTTGCTGAAGATAGTCTAGTAGCTCCCCTTCCCCATGACCATCCCCACTAAAAAAGAGGTACATCCATTTAGTTTAAGCCCAGAACATAGCTGATGAATACCCCACACATGTATGTACAAGGAGGTGAACAGATACTACTGCATTTCACAATGGAAAATATTTTTTAAAATATCCTGTTAGCATGGTATAGTGAAAAGTACACTGGACTGGAAATTCAGAGCACTGGCATATCCTTGTTTTGCTGTTAACTCTCTGTGTAGCCAAGTAAATCTTTTTTCTCATCTGGGCTTCATCTTCCCCAATGAAGAATTGGACCATGTAGTTGCTAATGTCCATTGTGTCTCTAAAAATTCTATAAGTCTTTGTTTATTATAATTCCATAAACATTTAAAAAGTTATGATTTATTATTTAAGAAGGAAAATTTTAAAGTTAAGTGATTTGGGGGTAGAAGTATAAGAATAGGAGCCATCTTTGGTAAGTGCTATTTTTGCAACTAGTTCTACATAGCCTTGGAAGATCATCCTAAGATAACTTTTAATTGTTATATTTGGCAGTTATTCTTTTTTGCATTTGTGACTTGTGTCATAATTGTAGGGGTTTGTGCTTTTTAAACAGAGAAAGTAGTAATTGAGTTACTTATCTGTTTTCCACTGAAATGTATACATGTACTAGTTTACTTTTCTAATGTGTCTGCCCTTCCTGTTTGGGATTGTGAGATGTAAGAGTACATTTTCATAATAGTTTCTAAACAGTTAGTAGGAACTTGAACGTTCAAATTAACATTCAAAGTTTGATGTCTTAGGAGAGAGGTTGTCTTAAACATGTATCATATTTTAAAGCATACCCTAACCTGTGTCCCTCCTTTATTCCTATGTTTATTTTTATTATTTAATTTTAGTTTATTGTTATTCCCATACTTTATTTATAGTCTTTATTCCATACTTTCTATACTGATTTTTGGCAAGAAATTGAAATTTTATCTTAGATTGTTCCCTGGAACTAATTTTGAAATAGTGAACTACAGTTAACTCTTCTTTTTTCTCTTTGCTGTTATTCGTTCATTAATGAATAATGAATTCATTTATTCAGCAAATATTTATTTGCTGTGTACTGTGTGCTAGGTGCTCTGGTAGGCACTGGGGACCCCATGGTGAGTAAAAGCAAAGGGCTCTGCCTTCATGGAACTTACAGTCCCAGGAACAGGATAAGTTATGAGCAGATATGAATGGGGTAAGGCTTGAAGGGGAGGTAAGAGATATGATCATGCCTTTTCTCTTAGGTGGAGTATATTTAAAGACTTGTGGTGAATTAGTCTAAGTGTATAATTTTCAGATATGTCTGTAGATTGTATGTACTGGATTCCCTTGAGGACTTGTTAAAAATGGAACCTGAGCCCATGCCCAGACAAAGTCAGAATTTTGGGGTATGAGTCCTAGGATCCTGCATGAGATGTGGATTCTTAGACATGCTCAAGTTTGAAAACTATGGTTTTAGTGGAAAAAACATGGATTTTTGTTTTGTTTGGTAATTTTATAAATGAAAAATTTCAAACATACGCCAGTAGGGAAAATAGCATAGTGAACCCCCATTACTCAGATTCTGCAGTTTTCAAAATTTTGTCATACTTGCTTCATCAAACATCCTTTTTCTTGCAAAAATATTTTAAAGCAAATTCCAGATATTGTCATTTCACCCTTACATACTTCAGTAAACATTTCAAAAAAATTTTTTTTCTTACATTACCACAATGGCCATTATCGTGTCTAACAAAATTAAAAGTACCTTGGTACCATTAATTCCCAGTTTATATTCAGATTTCTCTGGTTGTCTAAAACGATGTCTTTTTTGCAGTCGCCTTATTAGAATCTAGATTCGGACAAAGTCTACATGTTGCTTTTGTTTGTTAGGTCTTTTAAGTCTCTTTTTAATGTAGAGCAGTTTTTTCCCCCATCTCCTCGATCTGCCACCCCCATTGTCTTGTTGAAAAAACTAGGTCATTGGTACCATACAGTGTTTCATATTCTGGATTTTTTTTGTTTGTTTGCTTGTCATGTCATTTAGCTTGCTCCTGTATCTTCCATGTTTCCTGTAAGTTGGTATTTAGATCTAAAAACTCGTTTTAATTATTTTGACCTTTTAGTCAGGAGTGTTTCATAGATTGTATTTTCTTTTGTATCATATCAAGAGGCATACAGTACCTGGCTGACCCACGCTTTTAGTGATGCTAAGGTTGATCAGTGTGTTCAGGTGGTGACAGCCTGAATAACTTGCTTTGTAAAATCCTTTAGTATCCTTTCAGCTAATGGTTCCATCCATTTATAATTTTTAGCTGAAGCAGTTATTCATCAGGGAAAGCAAAATAATGGTTTTCTAATTATGTCATTCCTTTCACATTTATTAACTGTAATTCTTCTGTTAAGAGAATATGAGAATTTAAGAATGTTTACTCATGTCTATAGGGCTGTTTGCTTACCGTGAAATAGGGTTCATAAAGTACAGGGTGAATGCATCAGTCTTTCTCTTTATTTTTATTTTTTTTTTAATTTTTTTTTTTTAGGTTTTTATTGGAGTATAGTTGATTTACAATGTTGTGTTAGTTTCAGGTGTACAGCAAAGTGAATCAGTTATACATACACATATATCAACTTTTTTTTTTTTTTTTTAGATTCTTTTAGTCTTTCTCTTTAATTGCCCCTTTTCAGAGTGAGGTATTTTGGAGGTTTAGTGTGCTAGACATGGCACAAATTGGGTATTTAAGGGAAATTTAAGAAAGGGACTATCTACAAATGTATAGACAGTATTTAAGGAAATCAGTAGGGGTAGTACAGTACCCTGGGACAAGTAACAGTGGGGAAAGAGCTACTACCACCTTTAGGATGACAAGGGAAGAGAGCAATTGGAAGGGTAGCTCTACGGAGAGGGCTTTCTGGCAGGGACTGTGGTTTTAAGTAGAGATAGAAGCATGTTGATCTGGCAGTAAGGGAACAAGGGGAATATATCCCCCGCTGTTATCGGCCTCCCTCCCTACTGTCTCCTACTGTGGTCTCCCTTTGCCTAAAAGGCTGGTATGCAAAAGAACTCATTAATCTAGTCCATAAAGTTCAGCGGATAAGATATACCCAACATTTATTTATTTCTCTCTTTTATTTTGTTTTTTATTTTTGGCATCATTGTGGAAACCATTAAAAAATATATTTGATGTGTTTCGATCAATTTTTGTCATCTTTGCTATGCTCAGTTTGTCCTGTCTTTGACTAATGGGAGCCTCTTTACATTGACTCCCACCTTATTTGTCTATGATCTTAATAATCTTTGAGGGAACTTCCTTGTTTCTTGGTGTAATAAGATGACCAGGCTCATCTTGTACATGCATTTCTTTCCCCAGACTTGGAAATCAGCCATTTAGTGGGGAACGGGATGCTAGTACTCATTACTACTGGTTGAAATTGCTTCTTATCCTTGTTTAATAATTAGGGCTGTGAAATTTTATTTTTGGAAAGAAGAAAAAATACTTTATACTGATAATTCTAGTTTATGTTTATCATCACTTTGTATTTTTTGCTTTTACATGGAAAGATCTTAGTTCTAACAACACTAACATAATTACACATTTGTTTAATTTCCAAGAATGTGGGTATGATATAAATGAAAGAAAAACTGAATGGTTGGTGGGTGATGGTGGGTGGGGTCTGAAGTACAGAATTGTACTCTCTAGTTGACACTGTAAATTGTAAACTGAAAAATTGTATGGCCTTGGACAGCTAATATCTACTCTCTGACCCTTGGTTTTCATTAGGAGTATAGTACAAAATTCCGTAGTTGAAACCATCTCCAAACTGTCTTTAGATACAAGTGTATTTAAATTCCCAACCTTATTAAGAAATTCTGTTTTAGATATGTCTTCTATCCTTTAGTTAATTTTTAAAATTTTAATGCTGTAACAGTAGGACAAAGAAAATGTTTCGCTAATTTTTATCATCCACTCTAAAAGTGTTTACTCATCTCATCCTAATTGTATTTCCTTTGTTTATTTCTAGTAATATCTAGTCATGGAGGCAATATAGCATAGTGGTTGACAGCATGAGCTTTGCAGTCAGACTGTGATTTTGAATCCCAACCAGGTCAGGCACTTAGTAGCCTTGTGAGTTTGGGCAAAATTCTTAACTTTTTTAGGACTCATATGCTTACATCATCCTCAAATGAGATTAATCATAGACTCTCATAGGGCTGTTAGGAATATTAAATGTGATAATGCTAGTGCATGTAACATGCTTTGCATAGTTCTCAGCCTTTAGTTAATGTTAGCTATCATAATCATCATCATTGTTTTCATTATATGTCTTCATAATTTGTTCTGGGAAAAAGGACTTTTGTGTTGACCAAGAGCATTATTATCCACTTCCCCATTCCACAGGCCAACTTTTTATTTAGTTGAGTGATCTTGGACAAGTTATCTAACTTCTTTGAGCCTGAATATATTTAATCTGCAAAATGAGAATCATAATAATATTTACTTCATAGGTTTAATCATGAGGGTTAAATGAAATAATTTATATGCAAGTGCTGTAGTTTCATCCAGGTGTTAATAGTTACTCCTTTCCTTGCTCTACCTTTATATTACAGATTTATGAAGGTTCCATTGTAGTTAGAAATACTAGTACTTGGAAACTTGGGAGAAGAGTAGAATGGGATTCTTTATTTGAAATATTTCTTGAATCTGATTTTTGCTTTCTTTTATTTCTGCCCTACTCAAGTCGAAATTTTCAACCCAACATTCTTGGGTTTAGTGGGACACCCTAGCAGTTTGCCAGTATAGTCCATACTATATCTTTCTTTTTCTTAACTTTAGTGCTGTTGGTCATGTGGTCTTAGCTTCCCTATTTACTTAGTCTTAATTCCTACCATTCTCCAAAATAGACTGTATGTTCCAGGTGGATTTCCTCACTTTCTACAGCATGTTGCCTGCTCTTTCCCACCAGGCCTTATCTTTCTCTCCCTTTGAGTTCTCCTCTATGTCCTCCTCGCCAATTTTCTCATCTTTATAGTCTAACATAAGTTACAACTGTGTTATACTGTTATTTTCTCTTTTGAACTTCTATAGTACTTGTAATCTGTCTCATATAGTTTAGAACTTGATCAGAACTGTGTTGTATGAGTCTAAAGTGTTTAGTCTTACCTCTCTAATGAGAATTACTAATGAGGGCTTAGTAATTTTGGACATTATTGTTCAATGAATACTTTTTGATGGTTGTGAATGATTATCTGCCCCCCCCCATTCCCCTGTTCTTTCTCTCTGAATTAGTTAGGACGCTGTCAGTTATACATGATAGCACTCAACTTGAATTTTCCTAGGCAAAAAGAATTTCTAGAGTCAGAGAAACCTGATCTCATTAAAAGTATAAAGATTCAGTTGAACTTCAGTAAGAACTGGAACTTGGGCCTCAAATGGAAACAAGCCATTCTCTCTCTATTCTTATTCTTGCTTTGTGTTGTCATTTGGACTGTAGACTGGTTTTAGTCACTTGTGTGGAAGATACCGTTGCCCAGAGCGCTGGAGCTTTATATCTAACAGCTTCAGCTTCAACCACTGATTTTAAATCTTGGAGTCTCAAATCCAGAGCTCTGGAGCAAAAGATGCATCGATTCAGCTTGGGTCAGGTGCTCACCCCTCAACTGATCTCTTGTGATAAGGATCACAAGAGAACTATGAGAATGGGGAAGCAGTTCCCAGGAAAAGAAGAGCAGTGGGGCAAGGCAGACTATAACATAGATGCTCCTTATACCACTCCTCCCTTCCCTCCTTTTTTTGACCTTGGCTGGATCGCTTAAACTCTCTTCAACAGCCTATTCTTCAGTCTGTGAAAGGGAGTTAATAATAATTTATTTCATAGGGTGGTGGTAAGCATTAAATGTGATCATCTGTAAAGCATGGTTTGAAACCTCACAAAAACAGTTGTGTAAGCTGATGATAAATGGCTGCCCCTAGGTCCCTTTTGCCCTTCTGCCCTGTGCTCTTCTGCCCTGGCCCCAAAGCTTTTTTGTTTGTAGGAGTTTATCCTGCCATTCTAGGTTGTTAGGTGGTCTTTTGGCATTACCTGTCTCAACCCAGTCCCCCATAGCTTCTATCATCTTTTTGAGTAGAAGAGAATGAAGTTATTAACCTCATATAGCTTTTCTCAGGTGGTTTTAGAGTAAATATTTATTATAATTAAATGAATTATAATCTAAATAAAAACAATGGCCTTATTTTTGTAATTGTAGCATTCATGCTTAGTCCCTGCCCCTTTTCTTCTTATAGTAGTGGCAGAGTAGCCACTTAATTTAGTGAATTGAAAGCTAAGGGCCTATAGAGATTCTACTCCTTTTTACCTATATTAATTAGGAATCTTTATTGTAAAGGACTGAAAACTCAACCCAAATTAATTTAAACAACAAAGAATGTTATTGCCTCTGAATACTTGATAGGTAGATTCTAGCCTCAGGAATGTCTTTTTTCAGGGCTCAAATGATGTGACTGGGAGCTGGCTTTCCAAATCTGCTTCTTTAGTATTGTCTCCTTTCTCAGGTACATAACTCCTTGTGGTTGTAAGGTACTTGCCATTAGCTTCCATGAGTGCTTGTTCAGGCATAGTGGAAGAAAAAGTCTTTTCTTCTAACCTTTAAATAGAGTTTCTAACTGATCTGGCCCACTAGATCATGTGCCCATATCTGAACCGGTCACAGTAGTCAGAAGAATGGTGTGATGGTAAGCATAGGCCTCCGTCATGAGCTCCAGTCTCAGAACTGGGAGTGAGTCGTCTTATTCCAAGACAGAGTATTAGAGTTGCATGAGGGAGGGATGGAAATTGGAGTTCAGTTTCCAAGATAGGCGGAAATGACCTGCTGGGCAGTCACAAACAGCAAGTATCTCCTATATTAGATGGAGATTCCTCACCAAGAGAGACCCAAGTTATGATAGTTTATTCTTCCTTATGTTTTTTGTAAATGACGTTTTTACTAAATTGTTAAGTTATCTAACATTAGAGTTAGCATAAGTATTGTCAACTAGTTGCTAAAGACTGCCAATTTAAGACCACAGCTGGGATAACATTTGGTCCTTTAATGAAAGGATACCTGTATGCTGCTTTGCCTTAGTGATAAGTCTTTGGGTAACTTAGTGAAAGATTTCCAAATTCCTGTTCATGGATCAACCATATCAAAACCAAATACAGATTCTGGCAGGCCTCACCACAGCCTTACCGTACGAGAATTGGAGTTGGAAGATGTAGTATGCTGAAATTTGTATTCTTAACAGAGTCTAGGTGATTGCATAGCCAGGTTTGGGAAGGATTGAATAGTTGCCAACTAGCTAGACATTATGCCTCCTGCATATACCTCATTTGGGAAGCTGCTGTGAGGAAAACAAAATAGATGGAAGTGGTAGGATTGGATAGAAAAAAACTTGCCTCCATTTTAAGAAAGTATTTTCTCTTTTTAAAAATATGTTTTAAGAAAGAACAGGTTATATGAAAAAGAATGAACGTTTTCTGAAAAAGCTGGTTTTGTTTTAGTTTGTTCGGTTGATCTGATTTCAGGCGGGGCAGGAAATCAGATTTGATAAAGAATTCAAGTAGTGTTACCCTCAGTCATCATTGTAACTCCCCAGTACCTTGTTCCTTTGCCAGCTAAAAGGAAAGGACCTCCTGTTTTCTTAGTACTTATGAAGAAATTGTTTAAATGTGAATAGGCTCTGAAAGAATAGTATAGTATATTTAAAAAACAGATTTTTTAAAATAAATTCGAAAGAGATTGGAAATTTACTGTTCCTATGAGATTAAAATTTTTTTCCTAAATGAAAACATATTTGAATTACTTAAATAGCTCGTGGGCTTCTGAGCTATTATATATTGAGATATTGATGCTCAACATGTAAGCTCCATGAGAGCAGGTATCTGATTGTCTGTCTGGTTCACTGATGTGTCACTAGTTCCACGAGCAGTGCCTGGCATATTTTAAGTTTTCAATAAATATTTGTTTGTTGTTGAATTACTAGAAAATGTTTTTGTTTGTTTCTGTGATGAAAGCCAAGAACAGCTGACATGAGGTTAAGAGATACGGTGTAATTGGTAATTTATTTAAATCTAAGCTGTATCTGTTCTAGGGGGATAATATATTTTAAAACTACAAATGGTATGTATAAAGGCATAGGTGGGTTCCCCCTCTCCCCAATATCTTTTATTTTTTATTTTTATTTACTTATTTTTTTTGTGGTATGCGGGCCTCTCACTGTCATGGCCTCTCCTGTTGTGGAGCACAGGCTCCGGACGTGCAGGCTCAGCGGCCACAGCTCACGGGCCCAGCCGCTCCGCGGCATGTGGGACCCTCCCGGACCAGGGCACAAACCCATGTCCCCTGCATCGGCAGGCGGACTCTCAACCACTGCGCCACCAGGGAAGCCCCCCAATATCTTTTAATTTTGGATGGGGAGCCAAAAGCCAATATATTCATCTTTATAAGACTTTGCACATTCATTATTTTATTTAATCTTTACAACAATCCCATGGGCTGGCTGATGCAGATATTATTCTTTATAAATTAAAGTAAACCTTAGAAAAGGTAAATGAATTGCCTGACATAACAGCGTATCATCAGTAACTGGCAGGCTTTCAAAGATCCTTCGTCTGTAGTATAACGGAAAGAGCATCAAAGTTGTAGATAACATGCCACAAAGAGAAGTGTTTCCACAGCACTTAGGAGAGTGCTTTGTACACAGACTGCACAAAGTGAAAAACATTTAAATTGAAAAGTATGGGCATTGGTAAAGAATGGAGTGGGGAAGATGAGGTATGTAGTAGTAGGGAAAAGATCTTGCTAAATGTTTATTGACTAGGTTGGAGGGGGAAGGTAAGTAAGTTCTGTAGTATTTTACTTCAGAAGCAGTGGTCTAGAACTTGACTGGGTAAGGGATGGGAGTCAGTTCTTTGATTGACTGTGCAATGTATTTATTGCAAGGTTCAAACAGCTTTCTGCTAAAACATATCTTTGTCGGATTTGACACGTCTGGAGAGTGAGTATTGGTAGGCAATCTAAGCCATGAAGCATGGTGATCTGAAGTAGAATAAAATGATGCATGATGATTAATGACACCATCATGCACATTAATTTAACAGTAGACAGTAGTAACATTTTACTGAATTGGTATCAAATAAGATACGGGATGACTTTGGGAACATGTTAAAAAAATTAATATCTGTGTATTTGGTGCAGGGATTACTGTCCTATAACAGAACTGAACATTTATCAGGGGCTAGGGATGGGCTAGGGGATTGACTGCAAAGAGGTACAAGGGAACGTTTAGGGTGATGGAAGTGTTCTGTATCTTGATTGTGGTAGTGGTGGTGGTTATACAGCTGTTTGTCGAAATTCATTGAACTATAAACCTAAAAAGGATGAATTTTATTTTACGTAAATTATACCTCAATAAACCTGAATTTTTAAAAAAGAAAAAATATTTGGTGAAAGGATTAGTAGTCCTATGACAGAACTAAACATTTATTTGCTACTGTCAGTAATATGGCCTTTGAATATGAGGGATATGTCTGTGTGTGGCTTCACTTATGTATGTATGTGTCACTTGGGAAGGACCTGTGCTGTCTGAATTTTGAAATGTGATGATTGAAAAACAACTGGTAATATTTGTGGCCAGTGATAAAATTAGAGCATTTATGTGAAAATTAGAATTTTGGAAAACTTGCATTTGCCACCCTGAGCTTGACAGCTTTCCAGTGCCTAAAGACTTTTCTCATGTAGTTGGTGGTGACATTAATAAATGTGATTTTTGAACATTGTGTGATGAAATGTATCAACATTTGGAAGAGCTCATAATTTTTTGGAAGAGCCAATATTTTCTCAATGACCAATTATAAAATCATCGATGAGTAAAAGATCTACTCGAAGTACAAGATAGGCCGTTAAATTTTTTTTTTAATTAATTAATTTATTTTTGGCTGTGTTAGGTCTTCATTGCTGCACGCGGGCTTTCTCTAGTTGCGGCGATTGGGGGCCACTCTTC
This sequence comes from Delphinapterus leucas, assembly GCF_059928025.1. Classification (NCBI taxonomy): domain Eukaryota; kingdom Metazoa; phylum Chordata; class Mammalia; order Artiodactyla; family Monodontidae; genus Delphinapterus; species Delphinapterus leucas. Next base: position 37,856,485 of record NC_143142.1, on the reverse strand, counting down.
ATTGTGGTGTGCGGGCTTCTCATTGCGGTGGCTTCGCTTGTTGTGGAGCATGGGCTCTAGGCGTGCAGGCTTTAGTAGTTGTTGCATGTGGGCTGAGTAGTTGTGGCTCTTGGGCTCTAGAGTGCAGGCTCAGTAGTTGTGGCACACGGGCTTAGTTGCTCCGTGGCATATGGGATCTTCCTGGACTAGGGATCAAACCCGTGTCCCCTGCATTGGCAGGCGGCCTCTCAACCACTGCGCCACCAGGGAAGTCCACCATTTAATTTAAATATTACAAAGTGAGCACAAAAAGTTCATTGATACAGTTTCAGATTCCATACTGCAAATGACTTTTTTTTTTTTTTTTTTTTTTAATGTGTCTGTGCCGTGTGGCTTGTGGGATCTTAGTTCCCTGACCAGGGATTGAACCTGGCCCTGGCAGTGAAAGTGCAGAGTCCTAACCACTGGACTGCCAGGGATTCCCTAATGGATTTGTTTTTAAAAATCCATTCTGATGATCTGTCTTTTAGTCAGTGTGTTAAGAGTATTCCCATTTAATGTAGTATTAACGTGTTTGGGTTTGTCTCCCATTTTATTACTTATTTTGTACTTCTTCCCTTTGTGTTTTGTTCCTGTTTCTCTTTCTTGTCTTCTTTTGGGTTATTTATACATTTTTTTAGTATCCATTTTAGTTTATATATTGTGTGTGGGGTTGTTAAATAAATTTATTTATTATTTATTTATTTTTGGCTGAGTTGGGTCTTCGTTGCTGCGCATGAGCTTTCTCTAATTGTGGCATGCGGGGGCCACTCTTCATTGCTGTGCGTAGGCTTCTCATTGTGGTGGCTTCTCTTGTTATAGAGCACGGGCTCTAGGCACACAGGCTTCAGTAGTTGTGGCACATGAGCCCAGCTGCCCCGTGGCATGTGGGATCTTCCTGGAGCAAGGCTCAAACCCGTATCCCCTGCACTGGCAGGCGGATTCTTAACCACTGTGCCACCAGGGAAGTCCCTGTGTTTTTGATGATATTTTTTATGCAGTTTTTTTAATGGTTGCTGTTCTAGGGATTTCAGTATACATGCCTGACTTTTCACAGTATGCTACCACTTTTTAAGGAATGTAGGAACCTTACCACCATAAATGCCCCTTCACCCCTCCCCTTTATGTTGTAGTTGTCTTATGTATTTCAGCTATACACATTGAAAATCCCGTCAGAAAATGTTATAATTTTTGTCTTCATTGGTCAAATATATTTTAAATAACTCAATAGGAGAAGAATAGGTAAATTTATCATTTTGGTTGCTCTTCTTACCTCATGTTCCAAGTTTCCTTCCACTATTGTTTTCCTTCTGTCTGAAGAACTTCCTTTATGAGGTGGTGTTTTTTGTTTTTTTTTTTAAGTAGTCCTTTTACAGCAAGTTAGCTGGCTATGAATTTTCATAGTTTTCCTTCCTCTCAGGCTGTTTTTATTTCATTTTCATTCCTAAAGTATATTTTCAGTGGCTATAGAATTTTGGATTGATAGTTCTTTCCTTTTGATACTTTAAAAATGCTGTTCCACTTCTTTCAGAGGTTTCACATAGTTTCTGGTGAGAAATCTTCAGGTATCCAATTCATTCTCCCCCTGTAAGTAAGGTCATTTTTTTCTGGTTGTCCTCAAGGTATTTTCTTTGTTTTTAGTTTTAAGCAGTTTGATTATATGTCTGGAAGTAGGTTCCTTTGGGTTTATCCTATTGGGGTTCACTGAGCTTGAATCAGTAGCAAATATGGGAAATTTTCAACCTTTGTTTCTTTAAATATTTTCACTGCACTAAACTCTTTCTCCTGTCCTTTTGGGACTCTTAATAGCACAAATGTTCCCCTTTCTGTTGTTTTCCCACAGGTCCCTGGGGCTCTGTTCATTTAAAAACAATTTTTTTTTCCTTTGTTGATTAGATCATTTTTACTGATGTATCTTCAGGTACAGGCGTACCTCATTTTATTGTGCTTTGCTTTTTTGCACTTCACAGATACTGCAATTTTTACATGTTTGTGACAACGCTGTGTTCATCAAGTCTGGTGGTGCCATTTTTCCAACAACATTTGCTCACGTTGTGTCTTTATGTCACATTTTGGTAATTCTTGCAACATTTCAACCTTTTTCATTATTATATTTATTATGGGGATCTGTGATTAGTAATCTTTGATGTTAGTACCATGACTACTGAAGGCTCAAATGATGGTTAGCATTTTTTAGCAGTAGGGTATTTTAAAATTAAGTTGTGTGCATTGTTTTTTAGATATAATATTATTGCACAGTTAATAAACTGCAGTATAGCATAAACATAAATTTTATATGCACTGGGAAACTAAAAAATTTGTATGACTGGCTTTATTGCAATATTTGCTTCATTGTGGTAGTCTGGAATCAAACCCACACCATCTCCAAGGTATGCCCGCATACTGAGTCTTTTCTCTTGTCATCTCTGTGTTGCTTTTGAGCTTATCGAGGGTGTGCTTTTCATTTTGGTCATTGTATTTTTCCCTTCTGAATTTTCCATTTAGTTCTTTTTTTATTGCTTACGCTGTCTAACCATTAATTCCAAGTGTTTGCCCTTATTTTGGGGAGCATTTTAATAATAGCTGTTTTAAAAGTCTTTGTTAGATAATTCCAACCTGTGTGTCATTTTGCTATTGGCATCTGTCATTTGTCTTTAACTTTTTGTTTTGAAATAATTACAGATTTACAGGAAGTTACAAATATAGTGCAGAGAGGTCTAGTGCACCCTTCACCCAGTTTCCCTTGATGGTTACATTATGCATAACCTTGGGACAGTATCAAAACCAGCAAATTGCAATTGGTTTGATGTGTGTGTACAGTTCTGTGCCATTTTTCCACATGTGTAGATTCCTGTAGCCACTGCTACAATCAAGATACAGAACTATTCCATCACCACAAAGATTTCCCTGTGTTACTTCTATATAGTCATATCCCCCCACCCCCCATATCCCTAACCCCTGGAAACCCACTAATCTGTTCTCCATCTGTATAATTTTATCATTTGAAGAATGTTATTAGAAAAAAATCATACAGTATACAACCGTTTGAGATTGTTTTTTTCACTCCTCATAAAGCCCCTGAGATCCATCCCCATTGTTGCAGGAATCAGTAGTTCATTCCTTTTTATAGCAGGGTATCATTCCATAGTGTGGATATACCACAGTCTGTTTAGCCATTTACCTACTGAAGATAATTTTTGTTGTTTCCATTTTTTGGCTATTAGAGGTAAAGCTGCTATGAGCATTTGTGTGCAGGTTTTTGCATGTACAGTGTTTTCATTTCTCTGGGATAAATGCCCATGAGTGCAAATGTTAGGTCATATGATAGTGGCTGTAAAACTATTTTCCAGAGTAGCTCTACCATTTTATATACCACCCTGCAATGTATGAGAGATACAGTTTCTCTGCATTCTCATCAGCATTGGTATTGTAACTATTTTTCATATTAGTTGTAATGAGTATATAGTGATATTTCATAATGACTTTAATTTATATTTATTTAATGGCTAATGATATTTAGCATCTTTTCATGCAGTTATTTGCCAGTCAGTACATCCTCTTTGGTGAAATGTCTGTCTATATCTTTCTCCCATTTTCTAATCAGATTTTGTTTTGTTTTTAACATCTTTATTGGAGTATAATTGCTTTACAATGGTGTGTTAGTTTCTGCTTTATAGCAAAGTGAATCAGCTATACATATACATATATCCCCATATCTCCTCCCTCTTGGGTTTCCCTCCCACCCTCCCTATTCCACCCCTCTAGGTAGTCACAAAGAACCGAGCTTATCTCCCTGTGCTATGTAGCTGCTTCCCACTAGCTATCTATTTTACATTTGGTAGTGTATATATGTCCATGCCACTCTCTCACTTTGTCCCAGCTTACCTTCCCTCTCCCCGTGTCCTCAAGTCCATTCTCTTATGTCTGCGTCTTTATTCCTGTCCTGCCCCTAGGTTCTTCAGAACCAATTTAAAAAAAATTTTTTTTTTAGATTCCATATATATGTGTTACCATACAGTATTTGTTTTTCTCTTTCTAACTTCATTTTGTATGACAGACTCTGGGTCCATCCACCTCACTACAAATAACTCAGTTTTGTTTCTTTTTATGGCTGAGTAATATTCCATTGTATATATGTGCCACATCTTCTTTATCTGTTCATCTGTTGATGGACACTTAGGTTGCTTCCGTGTCCTGGCTGTTGTAAATAGAGCTGCAATGAACATTGTGATACATGACTCTTTTTGAATTATGGTTTTCTCATCGTATATGCCCAGTAGTGGGATTGCTGGGTCGCATGGTAGTTCTATTTTTAGTTTTTTAAGGAACCTCCATACTGTTCTCCATGGTGGCTGTATCAATTTACATTCCCACCAGCAGTGCAAGAGGGTTCCCTTTTTTCCACACCCTCTCCAGCATTTATTGTTTGTAGATTTTTTGATGATGGCCATTCTGACTGGTGTAAGGTGATACCTTATTGTAGTTTTGATTTGCATTTCTCTAATGATGAGTTATGAGTGATCTTGAGCATCGTTTCATGTGTTTGTTGGCAATTTGTATATCTTCTTTGTAGAAATGTCTATTTAGGTGTTCTGCCCATTTTTGGATTGGGTTGTTTGTCTTTTTGATATCGAGCTGCATGAGCTGCTTGTAGATTTTGGAGATTTGTCAGTTGCTCAGATTGTTTTTTATTGTTGAGTTTTGAGAGTTATTCAATTATTCTAATATATATGGTTTGCAAAAGATTTTCCCCAGTATTTGGCTTGTCTTTTCATCCTTTTACCTAGATCTTTTGCAGAGCAAAAGTTATTTTCGACAAAGTCCAATTTATCAAAAATTTTTTAGATTTTTAAAATACATTTTGTGTCATGTTTCAGAAGCTTTCACTAAGTTGTAGTTCTCAAAGATTTTACCCTGTTTTCCTAAACACTTTAACATTTAAATGAGTGATCCAATTTGAGTTAATTTTTGTGTGAGGTGTGAAGTTTAGATTGAGGTTCATTTTTTTAATGATTTTTTAATGGATATCCAATTCTCCAAAACATTTATTGAAAAGACTACCTTCCTGCATTGAATTGCTTTTGTACCTTGTCAAAAATCATTTGGCTATACTTGTGTGGGTCTGTTTCTTGGTTTTCTATTCTGTTCCATTGATCTATACAGTTGGCCCACTGTATCCACAATTTTCACATCCACAGATTCAACCAACTGCAGACTGAAAACAGTCTGGGAAAAAAAATCCAGAAAGTTTCAAAAAGCAAAACTTGTATTTGCCTGTAGTCAGCAGTTATTTACATAACATTTACATTGTAATTGCAACTATTTACATAGCATTTTCATTGTATTAGGTATTATAAGTAATCTAGAGATGATTTAAAGTATAGGGGAGGATGTGTGGATAATATATACAAAGGCTATGCTTTTTTTTTTTTTTTTTTTTGCCGCACCGTGCAGCTTGCAGGACCTTAGTTTCCAGACTGGATCGAACCGGGCTCCAGCAGTGAAAGCACCAAGTCCTAACCACTGGACTACCAGGGAATTCCACTGTGCCATTTTATTTAACGGACTTGAGCATCTTTGGATTTAGGTATTTGCAGGGGTCCTAGAAACAATCCCCCAGAGATGCCAAGGGAGTACTGTATGTGTGTCCTTCCATGAGTAGCGCACCCTGTCTTGATTATTGTAGCTGTGTAGGTCTTAAACTTGGGTACGGTTATTCCTACACATTATTCTTTCTCAAAATTGTTTTAGCTTTTCTAGTTCCTTAGCTTTTCCATATAAATTTTAGAACAATCTTGCCTATATCTACAACATGTACAAAAACTCTTGCTGGGATTTGATAGGAATTGTGTTAAACCTATACGTCAGTATTGGGAGGATTGATGTCTTTACTATGTTGAGTCTTCCAATCCATGAACACCATATGTCTCTCCATTTATTTAGATCTTTTAAAAATTTCTTTCATCAGTATTTTGTAGTTTTCAGCATAAATTCTATATTTGCTTTGTTAGATTTATTCCTAAATATTCTTTTTTTATCTGAGTAAATGTAAATGGCATTGCGTTTTTAATTTTGGTTTCTTCATGTTCATTGCTAATATACAGAAATACAGTTGTTTTTGAATGTTGATCTTATATCTTATGACCTTGTGGAACTCACTTATTAGTTCTAGGTGTTTTTTGTTTATTTTTGTGCTGTAGCTTCCTTGTGATTTTCCTCATAGACAATAATACCATCTGTAAATATGGACAATTTTATTTCTTCTTTTCTGATATGTATGCCTTTTATTTCCCTTACTTTATTGAGCTGGCTGTGAGTTCCAGTGCTATGTTAAATTAAGAGTGTGAGAAAGGACATCCTTGCCTTGTTCTTGATTTTTGATATGAGGGATATCATAGATTTTTGCCATTAAGTATGATGTTAGTTTCAGGTTTTTTTGTAGATGTTCTTTATAAGTTGAGGAAGTTCACCTCTATTTCTAGTTTTCTGAGAATTTTTCTCATGAATAGGAGTTGGATTTTGTCAAATACTTTTTATGCATCTGTTAATATCATGTGATTTTTCTTCTTTAGCTTGTTCATGTAGTAAATTATATATGAAGAGAACTTTTAAGTTATACTCTCTTAGCAGCTTTCAAATATTCAACACAGTATTGTTAACTGTAGTCACTGCTGTACATTACATCCCCAGGACTTATTCATCTTATACTAGAAGTCCAAGCCCTTATTTTACAACTAAGACCTCTTTCCATTCTAGTCCAGTATCCCTTCTTAGAGCAGCTAATGACTATTGTCATTGCCTCTGTGTGTGTGTGTGTGTGTGTGTGTGTGTGTGTGTGTGTGTGTGTGAGTGTTGGAATGTGAACAGGCGCCAGCCATCACTGTGGTAGAAGATGGAAGCCTCTTCAGGCTTGAGTCATTCTTGGCTCAGGGGTCTTCACATAATGAGGTTACTATCACACAAGCTGGAGAGGCTTCAAAGGAAAGAATTTTTTTCCAATCGTAAGTCTGAGAGCTTTGGTACACAGGTAGATGCCACTGATTTTATCCTGGGCAACTTACGATGTAATCTTATGTTCCAGAATTAGAATTTAACAATGAAAGTTCATCATATTCTTCCAACCAAATGGGGGAAACAGGCTTCTTTACCTATTATGCTTTTGTGTGTATTTCTTTGTATAGCTTTTTTATTTGGTTACTCTAGGTATTCAATTAGACATATATAACTTACCACATTTGATTGGTGCTGACATTTTATTAGTTCGAGTGAAGGGTAGAGTTATCTTCTTTATGTTCCTTTACCGTCCTAGTATATAATATATTCATGTTTAATGTCTTTTTATATGAGAAACAATGAGAAACAGTCAGGTCATATTAAAATTTTTTGCTTCAACTTTCAAGAGAATGAAAGTGTGTTGTATTTTCCTGTATTTTTACTTTTTCATTCATTCTTCCTCTTATCCCAAGATTCTTTCTTTTATCATTTTCTATTTGAAGAATTTCCTTTAATATTGTACGTCAGCTACATTGTTTTAGGATAGGTCTGCTTGTCACAAATCACTTAGGTTTTTTTCATCTGAGATTATCTTGTTTGTTTGTTTTTTTTGGATATAGAATTCTACTTTGACAGGTTTTTGTTGTTGGTTTGGATTTCTTTGGATATATCCTGTTAGGTTCTTCAATCTAGAGGTTTATGTCTTTTGCCAAATGTAGGGAATTTTTAGCCTTCATTTATTTCAGTCATTTTTAGTCCCATTATCTTTTCTCCTTCTGGACCTCCAGTGATATTAAATCTTTTGTTATGATTACCCAGGTCTCTGAGTCTCTGTTCATTCTTTTTTTTCCCACCATGATCAAGGTCTAGTTTTATGAAAATTTGTATAGGAACTTTAAGAAGATAACAGCGAGCTGTTTACTTTTATTTTAAACAATATTATTTTATTTTTTAATTCAACAGCAAAATACAATCATTCTGAAAAATTATACCACGTTGTAACTATATATGCTGATTAGGGTGACATGAAGCACACATGGCAAGTGAGTCATTTTGCTGCCTTTGAAGGGAAGCATTGCTTTACATCCCTTTCCTCTTTATTAAATAGTCAAGATCACACACTGGTGTTTATTAAAATAACCAATGGATTTGGCTCTTTGACGAGTACCAACCTAATGGTAACAAGGACTCAAAAATGAAGATTCCCCAAGCCATTTCTACGACTCAATAAAAGGCTTTAGACTGGGAGGGGAAAGTGCATTTCATTTTTTATTAGTCAAGTATAGTTGGCTGGAAATCAGCTTGTTTTTCTCACTTTCATTTACAAATTTGATGAGCTGGTTTTTTTGAAAAATGTTTTTATACTACTGCTAACTAAACATATGACGTGCTTTATTTTTCCCCAAAGAAACGAATCAGACACTTGAAGGAAAAATTTGAAAAATAAACTCTCTCCCGCAAAACAAAATCGAACCACCTGAACTTTTTCAGTTATTCATGCCAACACAAAGTCTAGCTTGTGTTCACCCATACCTATAAACTGTTAAAGTGATAGGGAGGCAGATCCTCTTTGAAATTATCCATGAGTATATTTCTGTGACTTCTTAGGATATATCAGTTTCTTACAATACAACAGACCTATGTGGTAGTTATTGTTGTTATCCTTATTTTACAGATGAGAACACTGAGGCTGTGAAGGGTTAGATAACTTGCTTAAGATCACGGTGACTATTAAGTGTTCTAGATTGGAATATGACTCCGTGCCCTTTTGACAGGATACTGATTATATGGAAGTCTTTTTCTTTTTTATAAGGTTGATGTATCAACTTTGTATCTTAATTCTGTCCTCCCTTACATTTTTTTTGGAACCTCACTTAATCATTTTTATTCTATAAAAATATGTCTCTTCTACCTAAAAGTATTTCATCAAATATAGGTTTTAAATCATGTAAGCTTCTAATCTTTCTCATTTCTTTTGGACATTATTTCATTTGTTCCTTTTCCATTAACTTTTCTACCCATTATAAGCTGGTTTATGCCCCTTCCACTCTGAGAAGCATTCTATTTAAGGTTGATATTGACCTTTGAAAGAAGAATTTCCCAAAGAGTCTCACTCCAGCTTCTCTGGGCCTAGATGGTCTATTGTATGTCTCTACCATAATCTCTTGCCTCAGGAGTCTGTGGGGTTTATAGTTGTCACGTAGCTTTTATGAGCTGTGCCCCCACTGCTTTGTCTACCTGTATTCTTAGTTACACAAAACAGAAAGGTCCTTGCCTTGGTCCTTCAGGCATCCCCCAGATGGGTTAAAACAGACATACATAATAGTTTACAAATACGGTCTTAACTCTGCTCCCTCAGGTTCAAGGTGGGGGAAGTGGGAACCAATCTGTTACCTACTCAAGACCAAGACCACCCCCACTCCGGGAGAGAGTGGGGTAACAGTGAGTAAACATGTCACAAAGCTTTCCTACCATTTGAATATGGTTTTTACTTGATTGGATATTTGCTTGATTGCTCTTAACCTTTGTTTTCCTGAGCTCTTACAAAGTTGGTTCAGAGAGCTTCTGGGTTTTTTTTCACATTTCTTTGGGGGAATGAGAGTTTGGAGTTTCCTAGTCTGCCGTTTTGCTGGTGTCCAATAGTGAGTTTTTTTAAAAGTTGTGGCAAAATATATATAACGTGAAACTTATTTTAATTACTTCTGAGTGTACAGTTCAGTGGCATTATATTGTTGTACAACTATCATCAGTGACATTTTAATCACAAATTATTTGCCTCCTTTTGCATTTTTCATTCTAGTTGACCTCATGGTGGCATTTTGCTTTGCTCTTAAGTTCCTTCTAGAGTTAGTTCAGCTTTCATGATGCTATTATATCTCCCTTCCCCACCTCTCTTATTGCTCATTGGTCACGTTTGCTCTGCTTATCTCTCAGATGTTAATGTTTCCCAGGACGCTATTGTTCACTCTTTTTCCATTTTCCCCTTTGTTTACACTTGTTGGGTAATTGCATCTGTTATCGTGGATTTCAGTGTATTCTCATGACTTCCAAATGTATATCACAGTCCAGTCTCTCTGTTGAACTCAAAACTCATATTTTTAACTGCATCTAGTTATCCATAAAATGGCAGCTATCCTACAGGGACCTCAAATTCAGTATATCTAACATCTTTATCTTTTCTCTCCAGATTGTATTCTCTGCCTTGGTTAATGAAGTCACTGTCTTCTTACCTAAACTAGAAGATAGATAGTCATTCTTATAATTATATAATCATTCTTAATCCTTCCTGTCCCTCTTTCAGTCATTCATCAGGTTCTTTTGCTTCTAATCCTCCATTCCTATTGCCCCAGTTTAGTTCAGACTTGTATTGATATCTTCCTATGCTTGTATTACCACAGTATCCTCCTAATTGCTTCCTTTTCCACCTGTCTCTTCCTGTTCTAATCCGCTGTCTTTATCATTGTCAGACTTTGATAAAATAAAAAACAGTCATGTCACTCTTCGTCTCCCCAAAATTCCTGTGGTTCCAAGTGGATATCATAAGATAAATACTGAAATTCTTAGCATGGTATGTTATACCTTTAATACACATTCTGTAGTCCATCTTCAGAGCATTGTTTCCTGTACCTCCTCCTTCTCACCCTATGGGACCAGAGCATCCTACTCTCATTCTCTAAACTTTTCTTGCCTTTCTTCTCTCTAGATTGCCTTGCCCCACCTCCAACTTACTCTTTCTGAATTCTCTTCTTTAAAGATCAGCTCAAACAAATGGAACCTAATTAAACTTAAAAGCTTTTGCACAGCAAAGGAAACCATAAAAAAAAACGAGAAGACAGCCTACGGATTGGAAGAAAATAGATTAATTTCCAAAATATACAAACAGCTCATACAGCTTAATATTAAGAAAACAAACAATCCAATCAAAAAGTGGGCAGAAGGGACTTCTTGGTGACGCAGTGGTTAAGAATTCGCCTGCCAATGCAGGGGAAACGGGTTCGAGCCCTGGTTCAGGAAGATCCTGCATACAGTGGAGCAACTAGGCCCATGCACCACAACTGCTGAGCCTGCGCTCTAGAGCCCATGAGCCACAATTGCTGAGCCCACGTGCCACAACTACTGAAGCCCACGCACCTAGAGCCTGTGCTCTGCAACAAGAGAAGCCACCACAATGAGAACCCCATGCACTGCAACGAAGAGTAGCCACCACTTGCTGCAACTAGAGAAAGCCTGCGTGCAGCAACGAAGACCCAAAGCAGCCAAAAATTAATTAATTAATTAATTAATAATAAAAAAAAATGGGCAGAAGACCTAAGTAGACATTTCTCCAAAGAAGACATACAGAGGGCCAATAGGCACATAAAAAGATGCCCAGCATCGCTAATTATTAGAGAAATGCAAATTAAAACTACAATGAGGTATATTCTCACACTGGTCAAAATGGCCATCATTGAAAAGTCTACAAATAATAAATGCTGGAGAGGGTGTGGAGAAAAATGAACCCTCTTTACGCTGTTGGTGGGAATGTAAATTGGTGTAACCACTATGGAGAACAGTATGGAGATTCCTCAAAAAAACTAAAAATAGAGTTACCATATGATCCTGCAATCCCACTCCTGGGCATATATCCAGAGAAAACTCTAATTGGAAAGGATACATGCACCCCAGTGTTCATAGCAGCACTATGTACAATAGCCAAGACATGGAAGCAACCTAAATGTCCATCGACAGATGGATAAAGAAGATGTGGTATATATATATCAGTACAATTGAATATTACTCAGCCATAAAAAACAATGAAATACCTAGATATTACCATATTAAGTGAAGTAAATCAGACAGAGAAGGACAAATATCATATGATATCACTTATATGTGGACTCTTAAAAAATAATACAAATGAACTTATTTACAAAACAGACTCACAGACATAGAAAACAAACTTATGGTTACCAAAGGAGATTGGGGAGTGGAGATAAATTAGGAGTTTGGGATTAACTCATACTACTTTATATAAAATGGATAAACAACAAGCACAGGGAACTATATTCAATATCTTGTAACAACTTATAATGGAAAAGAATGTGAAAAAGAATAGACAGATAGATATAAGTATAACTGCATCACTGCTGTACACCTGAAAGTAACACAACATTGTAAATTAACTACAATATAAAAAAATGGTTAAAGAGAAAAAAAATCAACTCATATTTCATCTCTTTTATGAAGCCCCAATTGATTAAGCCGTCCTTTCTCTGTGTAGTATCTACTTTGTAACACTGAGGATCCTGTATTATTTACTTTTTCTACCTACTAACCAGTGAACTTGCAGAGACAGGAAGTATTTTACTATTACTATTTTCATTATTATTACTATTACTGTCTCTGTTTTCCTACAGAGGAGGAGGCTGACTTAAATAATTACAATGTAACAAGTACGGTAATTCCTAAATAGGAAGCACATAGGTGTTTTATTTTTTAACATTTTCTCAGAGTGTTGGGGAAGGCAGCACAAACATTTGAGGCAGTCTAAACATAAATATTCACATCCCAGCTGGAGAAAAGAGCAGGTGCAAAGGCAGTGGGATAGAGTGAGCATGGGCCATTTGGGAGATGACTGGTAGCACACTGTGGCTCAAGCCTAGATATATGTATATACAGAATATGAGGGTGGAAAGGTATAGTTTGAGATTGATTGGGAAGAGCCACTGTATGTTTTACTAAGTATTTGGAATACTTAATTTTTTGTACTATAATTGTCCTAGGGAATATTGGCATGTATGTAGTATAGTCACATTGGTTAAACAGATTTTAATTGTATTTAATATCAGAAGTTGTTAAAATTCCCTGAGGAAAATCTGTTTCCATTTTCATATCAGTGATTTAATTTTGAGAAATTTCTTATCTCTTTACCTAACAAAGAGATTAACATGGACCCAAAATATTTTCTTCAAATGGTACATCCTCTGTCATCAAACATTTGACAGCAGTCAAAAAAAAAGAAAAAAAAGTCAGCCTATTTTAGAAGCAGTTTGGTTTTCAGAAGCCCTGTTTTTTTTCCCCCCCCAATGTTTATTTATTTATTTGGCTGCGTCGGGTCTTAGTTGCGGCATGCGGTGGGGAGGGGTCTTTTCGTTGCAGCGCATGGGCTTCTCTAGTTATGTTGCATGGGCTTAGTTGCCCCACGGCATGTGGGATCTTAGTTCCCTGACCAGGGATCTAACATGTGTCCCCTGCATTGGAAGGCAGATTCTTAACTGCTGGACCACCAGCGAAGTCCCAGAAGCCCTGGTTTTACTGCCATAGTTTTAATGGATTTTTTTTTTTTCAGTTTCTCAAAAAATATTTCTTATTTAGAAATAAGTAACAATTTTGATTTTGAAATTTTACAAATTCAAAAAACAAATTGATGCTTTTTATACATAATATATTTTCCTTTCTTAGTGCCATTATAGTCTCATACCTTATAACAAATGTATTATTACTAATGGATCTAATCCTAAATGATATTTTACACAGGAATCTTACTTTTGTAATTTAAAACTATCCAGAGACTAAAGTTTGCAGAGGTGTTCAGTTGAATAATTTTCTTCTGTTTCTCCTTTGCTTAAATGTTGTGAGATAACACAACTGGTGCTTTTCCCCCTCCTAATACCAGCACTTCTTAAGAAATGTGAAATGTCCATTCTTTAGAGATTCTTGTAAAATGTTATACTTGTCACTAATTATGCCTGCCTTTGTGTGTTTATGTGAAAATACTTCTCTAGTGTGACTAGCTTCTTTCAAAATACACTGCTATAACTGGCCTACTATCATTTTTCAATTATAAGTAGCAAAGAATTTAATTATTGTAATTCTTTGACATTGATTGACTCCTCTCCTACGTTTTCGCCTCTGTAATTCTTATACTGATGATTAAGCTATATGATGGACATGTGAAAGTAGAGGGTAGCTTTCCTTCCTGCATAAATCTTAAAATTGAGTGAAGGAGCAGTGGGACTACGTGCTTTGACTGCCATTCCTTGTGAATTGTTTTTGCACTTGGAAGAATGTTAATTTCTATTAAGGTCCTGAATTCTCATACTAGAATATGGACTTTAGGAAGTGGGAAGTCTTATTCTCCATTATTTTAGAGAACTTCAGAGTGTTGAATAGAAGTCAGGATTCCTTGGCCCACTTTGTGGTTGGATATGGACATTTCTTACCTTGTGTAGCTTCTCTACTTCATTAAAAGTGGAAGCCTGCATCCCTCTCCCCAACCCCAGTGTTTTGACTCCCCTTAGCCTCTGTTGGTATATGCCTTAGATTATGCTAGAAGAATACCTTCTTCCCCATTTTATTTCGCTGATAAGAGGCATATAATTTTTACTTATGAGTGTTACTGAAAAGCCATATACCGTCTCCTACGTCTGTAAAATTAAAGTGTATGGTGATAGGTCCAGACACCTAGTGACCATAAACAGTTAGCGGAGGCAGGTAGTTTTCCATTAACAAATGCATGATTGAATTCTTGGTCAAGCAAAAGTCAGATGCCTTATGTAAAAAACAAAAAAAAATTTAGTTATATATGGGATTACTACATTGGGAACAGTTTAACATCATGACCTGCGATTTACTCTTAAGGTTTTATGACCACGTGATTAAAATATCTGTTTTCTCTTTATGTCATTTCTATCAGTAGTGAGACTAACTTGTAGAACTTTCAAATGTCATCTAGAGAAATAAAGGAAAGAGTGGGAAGTGGGACTGTTTAATGGTCAAACACTTCATACACTTCACTCATTTAACTCTCACAAATCCTTTCTGAGTTGTAGTTAGTTATTCCCATTTTACAAAAGAGAAAACGGAGGCTCAGGAAGGTTATGTGACTTGTCCTTCCAACAGTAATATGTAAATATACTATGCTTATTTTTTTAATTTAAAATGTTTTATTTTTTCATGGTTGAATTCTTTTGACCCATCTGGAATTCACTTAATTATTAGTATGAATCAAAAATCATTCTTCTCCCATAGTGCCATGCAGTTATACAAACAACATTTACCAAAGAGTGACACTTTTTGTCAGCCCCGTCTTGCCCCTGATCTCACTATTTGAATGGATGATCCTCTCAGTGCAATAAGTCCTATAGCTCCTACATTGATTCAGTGGCATTTAATGAACTCTTACTGTGTATTTCAGGATGCTTTTAGTCACAAGAAATAGAAGATCCAGTGTAAATTGAGTTAAGCCATAAGGAAAAAGTATTATCTCGAGAAAGCATGGGAAGAATAGGTTCCAGAGTAGATTAATTCAGTGGTTCAACAAACATCATCAGAGACCCAGGTTCTTTCCATCTTTTGTCTCTGTCATCCTCCTTGTGTTTGGCTTTTTCTCCTGCCAACCTCCCTTGAGGCCCCAAGGTGGCTGCTGTTGTTTAAGGTGTCACATACAGATATAACAGTTTCTCATGAAAGGAGAGACTATGTCTGACGTGTATCTCTTTCAAGAGAGAAGAAACTTTCCCCAGAAGCCTTTCTATAGGTTTTTCCCTCATGTTACATGTGTGAGATTATTACCATGTTCCTGTACTTAAGCTGAACACTGGCAAGAGTAATAGGCCTCCATGTTTAGCTTAGATTAGACTAATCAGAAGTGACCTCCTGGAGTTGGGGAAGGTCTCTCCCTTCTTGGATGCTTGTAGTCTCATGGAGGAGGGTCGATAGCCCAAACAAAATCAAAGTTGAATGAGGAAAGTAGAAGGGGGAAATAATTGTTGGGGTAGGAGAGCCAACAGTGCCTGCCATGCTGTGAGTAAAACGTGTTGCTCAGTTCTGGGGCTTAGCTTACTCACAGCATCTGAAATTAGCTGTGAAGATTAAAGTAAAAAATAACTCTAATACAGGAGAACTGTTAGATTTAATAGGTAGTTTAGGGAAGGTCATGCAGAAGAGGTAATAGTGGTGTATTAGGGAAAACGTAGTATTTTGAGCCAGAACACTAGGTTTGAGTCCTAACCAGTGTACTTTCTAGTTTTAATTAGAAGAATGACTTGTGATTTTCTATTAATTTTTGAACAGTACATCTTGGATTTAAATATACATGTTTATTCTCAATTCCTAACTTCATTTTAAAGAGATTCAGGATTTTTAAATCATGTTTTTATCATGGTCATGTTATTTCTATAACGACTAGACTAAGAGTTCATATTTTGATTATAACACAGCTTACTAACTAGCTGTGTGGCATTGGACAAGTCAGTTAATATTTCTGATTGTTATTTGCCTTAGCTATGAAATGAGGTGGTTAAACACGTTATTTTTTGAGGTTCTTTTCTGTCTAACATTTAGTAATTAAAAAAAAACTTATTTGGAATAAAATTGGAGGCAGTTGTTTTCGGTATATTTACTGAAGAGAGCGTGTTGTAAGTAAAATTTAATACACATTTTCCTCACTTTTTTTTTTTTTTTTTCGGTGCACGGGCCTCTCACTGTTGTGGCCTCTCCCATTGCGGAGCACAGGCTCCGGATGCGCAGGCCCAGCGGCCATGGCTCACGGGCCCAGCCGCTCTACGGCACGTGGGATCCTCCCGGACTGGGGCACGAACCCATGTCCCCTGCATCGGCGGGCGGACTCCCAACCACTGCGCCACCAGGGAAGCCCTTTCCCTCACTTTTTAATGTTTTATTTGATACTAGAAAACAATATAAGCTGTTACAAATTTAGGTGTTCTGAACCTTTTAAAACTGGGAAGTGTCTTTGGAAGTAGATGTGTACTAAGAGCTCTTAAAATAATAGTTATTATAAGATATAATAATATGTTGATTTTATTGCATTATGCCTACTTGCATTTCCCAGATGACTTTATCAAAATTCAGCCTAAAATTGTGTAGCTAATATTATTTGTACTACTCTATAATCGGTATAATTTTTTGGAGTGACACGATGCAGTGAAACTTAGTATCTAATCTAAGAACAGTATTATTTCTTGAGTAATATAATGCCTTTGCTGTGGAGCATAAACCATAAAATCATTGGTTTAATGTACATTTTATGCACACTTGTTCAGGACATTTTGCTAGGTGCTGTGGGAGAAAATGAGATTTAACTGTGGTTTCTGCCTCAAAGAAGTTAAAACCTAGTCAAATGGGTGTGTATATATATATTTAATTTACCTTTTCCTAGAAAATAGTGAGTTCATATATTTATTGATTGGTTTTCAGTTTAGAATAGACCAGGTAAAGGTTCTTGTCTCTTTATTGTAAAAATAATTAACAGAAATATTCAAATGGTTTATAAGACTCTAAGAAATGTATCTCAAGGATAGATGAACTTTCTCTAGTGGAGGAACTTTTTCTTCAGACCTGTACAAACCTCTGAATTCTGAAAAGCCAGTGATAGGGTGGGTTGGTCTCTTCAAGCAGTCAACAACATTGGTATTACTAGTCGTCTTCTCTATGGTCAGTTTCCAGCCTAAGCAATGATATATTTTAAAACCTATTAAGATTTGACTGGGCTTTTTGGTTTCCTAGGGAAATATTTTAAGTACTCTAAAATAGCTGAGTTACTCACACCTTTGGCTTAATACAAAGTGTATATCCCCTGGCTTTGATTTCTCCTTCAACCTCTTATGAACATGACTGTACATGGTCTCCAGAAGGTGTGTTTTCCTTTGCTGCTTCTGTTTTTATATTGTAGCAAACTAAATTTCCCCAGTTAAATAAAATGAAGATTACTTGGGATTATCTGAATGTTTCCTCTGCTCCTACCACATGACAAGGTATAATCTGTATAGATGCATTCCCATTTCAACACTGATTGGTACACCTTCACATAGCCCTGCACTTGCTTAGATAATATTTAAATATCCCTGTAAAAGTAAAAGCCCGTATTTGTCCTTTACTAATAGTTGCTTTAGAAAGTGCTTCAAAGAAAGAAATAGAACTGTTATGAAAACCCAATATATTTATAAAAAACATACCATAAAAATGTATCTAAGTGCAGAATTTATTTTATACTAAACTTCACATTTTAGGAACTAATATTTGATACTACCTTATAAAATATTTGTAGTCAAAAATATGGGCCATTTGTTTTTTATGAGTGTCTGTGAAATAAATAAATGCAGTAGTTAAGGGAAAGTGAAAAGTAAAATTTCCTTCCCTTATATATATGGGGGGAAAAGGGCACGAGTTGAGGTCACTTGTAGCCAATTTGCGGTGATTTTGCTGCTCCTCTGCCTGGGAGAGTTAGAAGGTGAAAACTCTGTATGAAATAAAACCAAATTTTCTCTTCCCAGTACTCATGTAACCTTGTAGAAGGTGTTAAATGAATGCAAGTTGTATGAGAGTAAGGCAAATTAAATGTTGAAGCATATATTTTATTCTTTACTCATAAAAAAGGAAAGTGCTCATAGTGTGAACCAAAAAACTAACTTTGTTTGTTTGTTTATTTGTTTAGGATGGATTGGATGCTTTGGTATATGATTTGGATTTTCCTGCCTTAAGAAAAAACAAAAATATTGACAACTTTTTAAGCAGATGTAAGTAATTTTTTGTGGAGGTTAATGGCAGATTATATATAATGAAATATTGACTTAGATAATTCAAGCCCCCCCCCCCTTTTTTTCTTTCTATCTACTCTGGTTATTTCATCAATAGTACCTACATCAAAGGAGTAGGAAATGGGAAAGAAACCTTGTCAGTTTGGGAGCTTATCAGGAGAATCTAAAATATTTTGCAGACAAGGGAATAAAAAGTAAATGGCTAAAATAAATATGTTAAAATAAGCATATACATACATGCACATTGAATTTCAATAATATTATATTTATCCTCTATTTTTCTTTTATAAATGAATTAGCTATTATGTTTCAGTACCTGCAGGTGAGAATCAATTACATATGAAAAGCCCTCCTACCACTGAGATATGAGAATTTTCTCTGTGAAATCTGGCTTATATTTAAGTTTTACAGATGTTCTTTTATAAAAACTCTTTTTTGGATTTTGATGTTAGATATTTATCATTTAAAATTTGATTAGAGAACTTATTAAGGTAGTTTCAATCTTTTCATCTTAAATAATTGATAATAAGATTTTGGTTTATAAAATCCTCCCCACTCCATTTTTTTTATCTGTTCCTAAACCATACATATCGATACATTTAGGTTGGGTTGATTTTAGTGTTATCTTTCAATTTTGGTTACATATGTTTTGTTAGAAAAGTTTTATTTTTCTAAATAGTCAAATCTTTTTAACTTTAGATTTAATTTCTTTTATCGTTTCTACACTTTGAAATCTTGGCTCAGAATTTTACTTATCAATTTTTTTGGTTTCTGTTTTTCTCTTCTTTAATTTTTTCAGCCTTAATTTTATTTTGGAATATAGTGCCAGATTCTGAATTGCAAACTTTTAAAAAATTTTTCTTAATTTCTCACATCATACTGAAATTGCAGGAAAATTTTATTGCTGTTTAATTTGCTTCACCTTCCTACTTAACAATACAGCAGAAGAACTAAAAAGATGGAGAAACTTTACCCCTTCTTATTTGGTGGGAGGCAAAAGGATGAATCCTTGTTAGTACAAAGTTGGGGTGTGTAATTTTGTGAAGTAGGGTAGCAAGAATTGGAACACATGCTTTTAAAAATCTGTTACTGTTATTGCTATGCAACATTGCTGCTTTCATAATACTAAGTTTGCCTTTACATTGTATTTTGTAAATAGAAACATCAGTAGCCACAGTAGAAATAAGTAAAATGAAATGAAAGTATAAAGCTAAAGAAAACTATTTTAAACGGATAAACCTGTGTAGTTTAGTCTAGTTTTCAGATTGAAGAAAAGTACAGAGAATACTACTAAAAGTTTTAGCAAATCATATCTAGCATTAGGTAAAAATTTTGACCAAGTAGGGTTTATACCAGGATTGCAAAGTTAGTTTAAGGTTCAAAAATCAATTAGTGTAATCTATCATATTAACATATTAAAAAAGAAAATCCATAATATCATCTTAGTAGATGCAGAAAAAGCATTTGAAAAAAAATCAGTATCCATTCTTGGTTTACAGATATCTCTCAGCAAACTAGGAACTGGAGGAAACTTTCATACCCTGATAAAGAGAATCCACAAAAAACCTATAGTTCAGATTGTATTTAACTGTGTATGACTAAATGCTTTTCCCCTAAGATTGGGAAAAGGCAACTATGTCTTCTCCCACTACTTCATTCAGTGTTGTCCTGGAAGTTTTAGACAGTGCAGTAAGGTGTAAAATAAAGAAAAATCATATAGATTAAAAAGGAACAATTTAAAATTATTCAGACACTGTATTTTTCTGTATAGAAAATCCTCAAAATTCTACAGAAAAAGTGTCAAGAACTTATCAGTGAGGTCGCAAGCTAGAAGATTAACATACAAAAAACAGTTTAGCAGTAAGCAATTTTAAATTGACATTATAGCAAATATAGCACCACTTACAGTAGAAGCAAAAGCATGAAAAATTTAGGGATAGATTTGACAAAATGTGTGTAAGCCTGTATACTGAAAACGATTTAATATACTGAGAGAAATGAAAGAAGACCTTTAAAAAAAGACAGATATTCAATGTTGATGGATTAGATAATTCAGTATTAAAATGTCAGGAATCCCCAAATTAATTTATCTATGGAGTCCATGTCTTCTCAGAACCTAAGCAGGCTTTTTTGTAGAAAGCAACCATTAATTCTAAAATTCATAAGGCAATGTGAAGGGTCTGGAATAGCCAAAACAATCTTGGAAATTAAGAACCAAGTTGGAGGACTAACACTATTGGATTTTAAGATCAAGGCAGTATAATGAAATGAAAGAATAAACATAGAGGTAAATGGAACAGAAATAGATCCTTATATATGCAGTCAGTAGATTTTCAACAAAGTTGACAAGGTAATTCAGTACCCAAGCCTTACTTTGCAGTATATACAAAAATCAGCTTAAAATGGATCATAGATGTAAATGTGAGAGCTAAAACTAGTAATAGTTCTAGAATAAGACATAGAAAATATTTGTGATTTTGGTTAGGCAAGAATTTCTTAGATGAGACGCAAATGGCACAAACCATTTTTTTTTTTTTAAGATAGATTAGATTTTATCAAAATTCAAAACTTTTTCTCTTCAGGTGATACTGCTAAGAAAATGAACAGGTAAACCACTGACTGGGAGAATATGGTTGCAAAACAAGTGAAAGGGGAAAAAATAATCTTTTCAACGAACATTGCTCAGACAACTGGATAGCCATATGCAAAAGAATGGAGTTGGACTTCTGTTTCACACCACATACAAAATTAATTCAGAATATAAAATTGTAAAACTCTTAGAAAAAAAACATAGGCGTAAATCTTCATGACCATGGATTAGACAAGTGTTTCTTAGGTATAAATCTAAAGTATAAGAAGGAAAAGAAAAATAAATAAGTTGGGCGTCATCAAAATTAAAAACTTTTGTGCTTCAAAAGACACTATCAAGACAGTTGAAAGAGGGACTTCCCTGGGCACGCAGTGGTTATGAATCTGCCTGCCAGTGTGGGGGACATGGGTTCGCACCCTGGTCTGGGAATATCCCACATGCCTCAGAGCACCTAAGCCTGTGCACCACAACTATTGAGCCTGCGCTGTAGAGCCTGTGAGCCACAACTACTGAAGCCCGTGTGCCACAACTACTGAAGCCTGTGCTCCGTAATAAGAGAAGCCACTGCAATGAGAAGCCTGTGCACCGCAACGAAGAGTAGCCCCTGCTCGCTGCAACTAGAGGAAGCCCGCGTGCAGCAGCGAACAACCAACACAGCCAAAAATAAATAAATAAATAATTTTTTAAAAAAGACAGTGAAAAGGTGACTCACAGAATGGAAGAAAATATTAACAAATCTTATACAATAAGTCCCTTACATATGAACCTTCAAGTTGCAAACTTTGAAACGTGTGACATGTGTTCACATGTCCAATCACGTAAGTTAGTTCAGAGGTCTGGTGTACATTGTCACTTGCGCGCATCCTCTACAAGTGGTTGTGCTTTGTGTACTTTACAGTACTGTATAGAGTACAGTAGTACAGTATCTTTATTTCAAACCCAGGATGTCCAGAAGCAAACGTAGAAGCAGTGGTGATGTAGCTGGTACTGTGTACTTTTCAAGGTACTGTACTGTAAGATTAAAAATGTTTTCTTTATTTTCTGTGTTTATTTGTTTTTTATGTATTATTTGTGTGAAAAGTATTAAAAACCTATTACAGTACAGTGCTATATAGCCTGTTGTGTTAGTTAGGTACCTAGGCTAACTTTGCTGGACTTACGAACAAATTGGATTTACGAACGCACTCTTGGAATGGAACTCATTCATATGTAGGGGACTTACTGTACTTGATAAACGATTGATATCTAAAGTCTTACAACTCAATAATAAAAAGACAATCCAATTTAAAAATAGGCAAAGGATCTGAATAGACATTTCTCAAAAAAAGACACACATGAAAAGCTGTTCAACATGTTTAGTCATCAGGAAGTTACAAATTATGGCCACAATGAATCAGTACACATTTATTAGAATAACTAAAATTTTAAAAACTGACAATATCAAGTATATGTGAAAATGTGGGACAGCTGAACTCTGACACATTGCTGGTTGGTTTGTAAAACGGTGAGCTGCTTTGGAAAACAGTTTGGCATTTTTCTTATAAAGTTATACATGCATTTATCACATGACCTAGGGATCCCACTCCTGGGTATTTATGTAAGATAAATGAAAGTATATATCTATGTGAGACCTATGTGAGAATGTTTAAGGAGCCTGTATTTACAATTGCTGTAAACTGGAAGCAACCCAGATGCACATCAGCTGATAAATGGGTAAATAAATTGTGGTACACCGCATAATGGAATACTCAACAGTAAAAAGGAGTAAATTACTGATAGGTGCAACAACAGTGATAAATCTCAAAAGCACTGTGGTAAGTGAAAAAAGCCCCCCCCCCAAAAAAAAAGGCCCAGCGCAAAAGGGTACATACTGTATGGTTCCCACTTACATGACATAACATTCTCCTTCAACTCCTAAAGTTGTATTTATGTCATATTTCACACAGAATAATAGATTTTCATAGGATAGTATTCTGCATGTTGCTGAAATTCATTTATATGGATTTTTATAGCTTTCATTAGTGGGGACATCAAAATTATTTTTCTGAAGGTAAATGTTGCTTTGCATTGCTTTTTGCTGACAGGTATCAGATATAGTGATCTAAGAATAACACCTGGAACATGGAATAAAATCTTTTTCTTTAGTAATTCAGCTCAAGTCTCACTAAAGTATACCAGCATTAAGGTATAGCAGCCTGAAATATTTTAAACTTCAGGCCTAATTATATTACAAACTGTATTTTCATCTTTTTGTGTTGAAGCATGTATGGACACTGAAAGGGAAAAGAGAATCTGTGACCCTTTGACTGAATAACTAGTTAAATATAAAGATTTGCTTTTCTGCACTCTGGTCTATGATACCTAAATAGTAAGGACTATAAAGAAAATGTTTATCAGCCTCACAGAACTGATAAAGATTTTAAGGTGAACTTTTAAAGTAAGGGTTAGAAAGGTATCCAGATAAAATCAAACTGTCTTGGTGGGAAGAAACATGTTGTGGGGCAGGTACACACTGGAAGGAGGAGGAGGGGGATGTGGAAATGGTGATTTTTGACTGTATATGTTTGTAAACCATTGTGAATTTCACTGCGATTTGGGGGTACAAGATTCATAATTAACGTTAATACGAAAGCATACTTATTAAACAGATACTACCAGTCTAAAAGAAGGTAATGGAGATCATTGTATGTATGAAAAAATCCATGAACCTGAAAGGAAAAATGTGGTAGAGAGCATTTGTTTGGATTCAAAAAATAAACCCAGCAAGGGAAGTTTATAGCTATACAGGCTTATCTCAGGAAACAAGAAATATCTCAAATAAACAACCTAACCTTATGCCTAAAGCAACTAGAGAAAGAAGAATAAACAAAACTCAAAGTTAGTAGAATGAAAAACATAAAGATCAGAGCAAAAATAAATGAAATAGAGACAAAAACAGTAGAAAAGGTCAGTGAAACTAAAAGCTGGTTCTTTGAGAAGATAAACAAAGTTGATAAACCTTTAGCCAGACTCATTAAGAAAAAAAGGGAGAGGGCCCAAATCAATAAAATCAGAAATGAAAAAGAAGTTACAACCGATACCACAGAAGTACAAAGAATCATAAGAGACTACTATGGGCAACTATACAGCAACAAAATGGACAACCTAGAAGAAATGGACAAATTCTTAGAAAGGTACAATCTCCCAAGACTGAACCAGGAAGAAATAGAAAATATGAGCAGACCGCTTAGCAGTACTGAAATTTAATCAGTAATTTAACAACTCCCAACAAACAAAAGTCCGTAACCAGATGGCTTCGCAGGTAAATTTTACCAAACATTTAGGAAAGAGTTAACACCTGTCCTTCGGAAACTATTCCAGAAAATTGCAGAGGAAGAAACACTTCTGAACTCATTCTATGAGGCCACCATCAGCCTGAAACCAAAACCAGAGAAAGATACCACAGAAACGAAAATTACAGACCAATATCACTGATGAACATAGACGTAAAAATGCTCAACAAAGTACTAGCAAACCAACTCCAGTAATACAGTAAAAGGATCATATACTGTGATCAAGTGGGATTTATGCTAGGGATGCAAGGATTTTTCGATATCTGCAAATCAGTGTAATTCACCACATTAACAAATTGAAGGATAAAAACCAGGTGTTCATCTCAACAAATGCAGAAAAAGCTTTTGGTAAAATTCAACATCTACTTATAATAAAAACTCTTCGAAAGAGGGCATAGAAGGAACGTACCTCAACATGATAAAGGCCATATGTGATAGATCCACGGCTAACATTGTACTCAATGGTGAAAAGCTGAAAGCATTTCTTCTAAGACCGGGAACAAGACAAGGATGCCCACTCTCGCCATTTCTGTCCAACATAGTTTTGGAAGTCCTAGCAACAGCATTCAGAGAAGAAAAAGAGATAAAAGGAATGCAAATTGGAAAAACGAAGTAAAACTGTCATTGTTTGTAAATGACATGATGCTGTGCATATAAACTCCTAAAGGCGCTATCAGAAAACTACTAGAGTTCATCAATGAATTCACTAAAGTTGCTGGATACAAAATTAATATACAGAAATCTGTTGTATTTCTATTCACTAACAGTGAAATATCAGAAAGAGAAATTAAGGAAACACTCCCATTTACCATTGCATGAAAAAGAATAAAATAATTATGAATAAGCCTACCTAAGGAGGCAAAGGACCTGTACTCTGAAAACTATAAGACACTGATGAAAGAAATTGAAGAGCACACAAACAGATGGAAAAATATACCATGTTCTTGGATTGGAAGAAATCAATATTGTTAAAATGAGTGTACTACCCAAGGCAGTCTATAGATTTAGTACAATCCCTATCGAATTACCAATGGCATTTTTTGCAGAACTGGAACAAAAAATATTTAAACTTGTATGGAAACACAAAAGACCTGAATAGCCAAAACAAAGAAGAACGGAGCTGGAGGAATCAGGCTCTCTGACTTCAGACTCTACTACAAAGCTATACTAATCAAAACAGTATGGTACCGGCACAAAAACAGACATAGATCAATGGAACAGTATAGAAAGCCCAGAAATAAACCCACACACTTATGGTCAGTTAGTCTGCAACAGAGGAGGCAAGAATATACAATGGAGAAAAGACAGTCTCTGCAATAAGCGGTGCTGGGAAAACTGGACAGCAGAACATTCTCTAACACTGTATACAGAAATAAACTCAAAATGGATTAAATACCTGAATGTAAGACCAGATACTATAAAACTCTAAGAGGAAAACATAGGCAGAACATTCTTTGACGTAAATCGCAGCACTATTTTTTTTATTTTTCTCCTCCTAGATTAATGGAAATAAAAACAAAAATGAACAAATGGGACCTAATTAAACTTAAAAGCTTTTGCACAGCAAAGGAAACCATAAACAAAATGCAAAAAAACCTACGAACTGGGAGAAAATATTTGCAAACGATGCTACTGACAAGGGATTAACTTCCAAAATATACAAACAGCTCATACAACTTAATATCAAAAAACAAACAACCCAATCAATAAATGGGCAGAAGATCTAAATAGACACTTCTCCAAAGAAGACATACAGAGGGCCAAAGAGCACATGAAAAGATACTCAATATTGCTAATTATTAGAGGAATGAAAATCAAAACTACAAAGAGGTATCCCCTCACACTGGTCAGAATGTCTATCATCAAAAAGTCTACAAACAATACATGCTGAAGAGGGTGTACACTGTTGGTGGGAATATAAATTGGTGCAACCACTATGAAGAACAGTATGGAGGTTCCTTAAAAAACTAAAAATAGAGTTACAATATGATCCTGCAGTCCTACTCCCAGGCATATATCCAGAGAAGACTGTAATTAGAAAAAGATACATGCACCCCAATGTACATAGCAGCACTATTTACATACAATAGCCAAGACATGGAAGCAACCTAAATGTCCATTGACAGATAAATGGATAAAGATGTGGTATATACATACAATGGAATATTACTCAGCCATAAAAAAGAATGAAATAATGCCTTTTGCAGCAACATGGATGGACCTAGAGATTATCATATTAAGTGAAGTAAGTCAGAGGACAAATTTCATATGATATCACTTACGTGTGGAATCTAAAAAGATACAAATGAACTTATTTACAAAACAGAAATAGACTCACAGACATAGAAAACAAACTTATGATTACCAACGTGGATAGTGGAGGTGGGGTGGGGAGAGATAGATTAGGAGTTTGGGATTAACATATACATACTACTATATATAAAATGGATAAACAACAAGGATCTACTGTATAACAGGGAACTATGTTCAATATCTCCTAATAAAGTATAATGGAAAAGAACCTGAAAAAGAATATATATATGTATAACTAAAACACTTTGCTGTACATCTGAAACTAACACATTGTAAATTAACTATATTCCGATTTTAAAAAGTGGTTAAAAAATTTAAAAAAAAACAAATGGTATTTCTTGGTAGCATACTATAGCTTTCCTAATGCAATTTACAAAAGTAGTAGCATAATAGCTATTGCTAATGATGTATCAGCTCTCCGTTTATATAAAAGCATAGAGAACTGTTGATAAAATTTTAATTTGCTTTGCCAATGATTTATTATTGAGAAAGTAATGAGAGTAATAATTGCTGTTCTCAGTTTGTGACCAGAAATGCTAAATTGATTAGCATTTAGGATGTGACAGAGACCTTGAGACAAAGCATTCATTTCACTTTAGATCAAGGTTTCTCAGCAGTAGCACTGTTGGCATTTTTGAGTCAGATAACTCTTTGATGTGGGGGGCTGTCCTTTGTGTTGTAGGATGTTTAGCAGCATCCCTGGCCTCTGCGTTCTAGATGCCAGCTCTGCCCCCTCCCCCAGTTATGACAACCAAAATTGTCTCAAGACTTTGCCAAATGTCCCCTGGGGGTCTAAATTGCCCTCAGTTGAGAACCACTGCCTAAGACTTTCTATTAATGAGGGAAAGAAATTCTGGGCACAGTTAGGCATGTGCTCCAAGCTTAGGAAATTTAATCAAATTTATTGAAAAGATAAATCCTATTAATAGTGATTCCAAGTGAAGGATGAAATTTCAAAAAGGGGTAAATATAAGAAGGCTGCAGCCACAGAAACCAAGGTTATTGCACAGGCAGTTCTCAGCTCAGATTGGAAAGGATATGAATGACTCTGTCAAGTGTGAGTACATATTCAGGGATAAATGCAAAAGAGTAGTACAGATCTGTAAAAATTGTGTTAGGCCAAAAGCCTGTGATGAGCCAAAACTTGTGAAAAGTTCTTGAGACAGCAAAAGTAACTTCTTCCCTCTAACCTTTCCCCATTTAGAGTTATGGGGACAATATGTATGAGAAAATGATAAACTCACTGCATGAGACCATTTATTCTTGAAATATATTTTGAATGCCCAGTCACTAGAAACATGAAAAATAATACGCTGTTTTTTTCTTAAAAACTGTAGATTTTACCATCTTGTGGGGAGAAATACAGAAGCAAGTAGTAACTTACACATACCTTTATAATGGTGGAAGCTTGTAGAGAAAGTAATGATACACAGATGTTGGAGTAAAGAAAGGCTCCAGAAAGAAAGTAGTATTTGAATTGAGTCTTAGAGGATGGGCTAGATTTCTCAGTTGGGGAAGAACAATTCAGGCAGAGAAGGAACAGCATTTGTTAAGCCATCCAAAAGTTATGATACCTTTGAGGAACCAAGAATTTGGTATAAATTGAACTTGGTTTATGATGAGCAGGAAGGAGTAAGGAGGACACGTGGCAGAAGAGACTGAAATGGCACGTTGGGGCTGTTGGGTTAATGGATTGGATAAAAAAGAATTACTTAGTGTCTTATTTTTTGTCTTCATTGTTCTCATGATTTTTAAAAACTTAGATAAAGGAATTGAAGTTCAAGGAAAGAAAAAAGTTGAGCACTTTAAATTAGTTTATACCGCCAGATCTACGCAGATTATAACCCTAGAATTTTGAATTTCTTATATTTCTGTTTTTGATTTGATGATTTTTGTATGGGTGGCCACTTTTTTAGAAATCACTGTTCTGAGGAAGTTTAAAAAACAGTGGCTAAATATATCAATTCTAGGCAGGTAGTTACCTTTGGAAGAGGAAAACATGAGGCTTAAGGCTTAGGCAGTAATTTAACATTTTATTTTGAACAACAGACCAGAAGCAGATAGGCAAACTAGTATCTATTAGTTTAATTGTGATGATAGGTGCAACTGACAAGCCACACACACAATAAGAACAAAACAATTTCAGTTGAGATGTAGAAAATAAAGTTCTTTCAAAGGTTCTATTATGTTATCACTGTATTAAATCACTGCATTAAAAGGTAAATTACATGCATCATTGTAAAAAGATTGTACCTAAACTTTTTATTTTTCCACGTAATTATATTTAGTAACCTACTGTACAGTATTTTAATGGAGCTTAACCTTTTCTCTAGTGGTTACTTAAATTCCTTCCAAAAATAATATTTCATGGATTGTACACATTTAATTAGATATTTATTTATATGTAAACTGGCAGTGATGATCATTAGAAAGTTTTTTCCTCTTTTTCCCTGTCTTGAAGTCTTAATATGTCATTATTCAGGCATGCTTCAAAATGTAAAATTCTTCCTTACTTTTTAAACTTGTTAAAATCATGATACCTTTCTACTTATTAAATGATTATTTTGATAGTTGAATGTTAGTGTTATTAAATTAGCTATTCATTGGTTGGTGATTAAAATCAACACAAAATGATCTTTTATTTAAAAAAAATAAAATAGTTTTCAGTTCGGCATATTCTGAATGATATCAATCAATGAATCTGTTGTTCATCCAAGGAAGTAAAAACAACTTGACTATGTTTGCCTTAGTTCCTTGTAGAATTACACAAAAGGTACATACTACCCAATAGAAAAAGTAAACTTTTTTCTTATTTTAAATTAAGGTATAATAGTAATTAAAACAAAACATCGAAAGTTTTAATGACTTGTAGAAGAGCCCTCATTTTAATATTTGTGACTAGTTTCTCCTAAGAGTGTTTCGTTACACTTATAAAATCATGTACTGCGATATTGAAAGTGAGTACTACGTTATCTTTAGTAAAATTAAAGGTGGTTTTCATGTGCTTTGAATATAAAGTTAGATGTAGTTAGAAATCGACATTTCTGGGGGAATTCTAAGGAACAAAAACTGTGAAACTGGAAATTTTATATATAATTTACTTCTGCATTTAAAGCGGATAAGTTTCTTGAGAGGAGTAGAATATAAATGGATTATAATGATCATATATTGTGATTAGTATACAATTTCATTTTCAAGTTCTTCAAGTGATGACAAAAATGCAAAACTATTATTTGGTTAGTGGCATTAAAAGCTTCCTTCTCCACAAATAAGTATTAAGGTACATATAAGAGTCTGCCTTTATGAAGCCAGGAAGTACTGAAATGTAGTAGCGTTTTGACATGTTTGTTTGCTTATGAAATCTATGAAAGGCTTGTGTAGTTGGGTAACTCTACCACTTGAGTGGTGGATGTATCTCCATTTCTGGAGAATGGGACAGGATTGTAGTCAGCATATCTTGGGATTATTTTTTTCAAACTGGATACTGAAGTATAAGAAAAATAGTACTTTGTTGAAGGACATAGGACCAACAGATCATCATAGAGAGTCTAGAAGCATACTTTTTTTATTATATGAAAATTTGATGTAAGCTTATTATGGCAGTTAGGTCATTGGAAAAAAGGTAAGATTTCTCAGTAATTTGTTTTGAGACAGATATTCATATATGAGGAGAAAATGAAATTGTCTCTACTTCACAACATGTACCAATGTAAAGACAAAAAATACTAGATGAAATTATAGGTATTATGTTTATAGTCTTTAAGTAGGGAGTGGCTTTTTTTCATTTTTTTTGAAGCAAGATACCAGGGGTAGAAACTGTAAAGGAAACATTGACAGATTTTGCTTTATCAAAACTTTATAAGGAAAAATAGATATAAAGATGACTGACAAACGGGAAAAAATTACAACATATGTAATAGAATTATATTCCTAATGTATGAAGAGATCCTTGCAGTCAACAAGAAAAACACAAACAATAAAAAAAGGACAAAGTAACTGAATATGTAGTATAATGGCGAAAAAATAAAAATTACCAATGAGCAGTTAACAGTTGAACAAAAGCATTAATATTTCAAGAAATATGGGTTAAAAAAATATGGGTTTAAAAAAAATATATGGGTTAAAAAAAAAAAAAGAAATATGGGTTAAAAAAAAGAAGCAACCCTCCCTGCCCCCCCCACAACCTGAAGGAGAAATGTAAAAAGTAATAATATCCAAGATTGGTGAGGGACTGGAGGGCAGTTAGCGTATTTTAAAACTAATAATGTTCATGAGTATAACAATACTTTTACTTAAAGAAATGTGTCTTGCAAAAATAGCACTGAAAATACATGGGAATGTTCATCATTGCAAAAATATATTGATGTTGGGGCAAAAAGTTAGAACAACCCACATAAAAATCAGTAAGACATTTCTATCAGCTATCCACAGTGTGTTCAGTGAAAAAGCAAGTTGCAAAATACCTTTTTATGTCAATAAGTATGGATAACACATTTTTTTAAATGAATACATATATTCTGTTGAATGAACGTACCACAATTTAAAAAACTGTTTCTGTAATAGTGGTTCTCAGGTTCCTCCCAGTTTTTCGCTGTTATAAGTGAAAATGTTATATTAATGTTTTTTGTACATACAGCTTGGTATACTTGGTTTTCCTTTCTTTGAAGTGAATTCCAGGAATTGCTGAGTCAAAAGTTGCATACAATTTGCATTTTGATATGTATTGCCAAAATGCAGTTTTACACCAGAAGGTGGAATAAAAGTCAAAATTTTTTAATGGAGCCATAAAATTGAATATATTATGCAGGATAACCTAGGGTATTACACGATCTTGTTTGAAGTTATTACAAGTAAAATATTACTAAATCAGATAGATTTTCAAAAAGAAATGTTAAATATTCTCTTTATTTACTTTTTAAATTATTTATCTTGGAATAAACTCATGGAAAAGCTGCAAAAATAGTACAGAGAGAGCTTCTCTGTTGGCGCAGTGGTTGAGAGTCCGCCTGCCGATGCAGGGGACACGGGTTCCCGGTCTGGGAAGATCCCACATGCCGCGGAGCGGCTGGGCCCGTGAGCCATGGCCGCTGAGCCTGTGCGTCCGGAGCCTGTGCTCCACAACGGGAGAGGCCACAACAGTGAGAGGCCCGCGTACCGCAAAAAACAAAAAACAAACAACAACAACAACAAAAATAGTACAGAGATTCCTATATGCCCTTCACTCAGCATTCCCTAATGTTAACATCTTATATAACCATGGTACATTGACAAAACTAAGAAATTAAAATTGGTATATTACTGTTAACTATATACTTAGATATCAGTTTTTCCACTAATCTCCTTTTTTTGGTTCCATAATCCAGTCTAGAATATCACATTGTATTTAGTTGCCATTTCTCCTTAGTCGTCTTCAATCTGTGAGAGTTCTCAGGCTTTCCTTGTTTTTTTATGACCTTGACAGTTTTGAAGATTATTGATAAGGTATTTTGTAGAACTTTTCTCAGTTTTTGTCTGATGTTTTCTCATAATTACCCTGGGGTTATGGGTTTTGGGGATGAGTACCACAGAGATGACATGTGCTTCTCATCACATTTTATCTGGGATATGTGATACCATAATGATTTATCAGTGATAATATTAATGTTTATCACTTGTTTTAAGATAGTGTCTGCCAGGCTTCTCTCCTGAAAAGTTACTATTTTTCCTTTCCATACCTGATTCTTTGGAATCTGGTCACTATTCCAGTCCACACTCAAGGGGAGGGGCATCAATAAGCTCCATCTCCAGTCTCAGAAGGCTACATATTATCTTACAGAGCAAGTGTTTTTGATTTTGATAAGGTCTAATTTATCATTTATTTCTCATATGGATTGTGCTTTTGGTGTTGCGTGTAAAAATCATTGCCAAACCCAATATCGATTTTTTAAAACTGCTTTATTGAGATATAATTTACGTACTGAAGAGTCACCCATTTAAAGTGTACAGTTCATTGTTTTTTGTCTGTATTTATAGAGTTGTGCAGTCATTACCTCAGTTACTTTTTGAACATTTCATCATCTTGTAAAGAAACTCTGTACCCATTAGCAGTCACTCCGCAATCCTCCCCAAGCTCTCCAGCCCTAGACAATGACTAATCTATTTTATGTCTGTATAGATTTGCCAATATGGACGTTTTCTATAGATGGAATCATACAATGTGTGATCCTTTATGACTGGCTTTTTAGACTTAGCATGCTCTCTTCGGGGTTCATCTGTGTTGTAGCATGCATTTCATTCTTTTAAATTGCCAAATAAATAATATTCCATTGTATAGATAATGCCACATTTTGTTTATCCATCCATCAGTTGATGAACATTTGGATTGTTTCTACTCTTTCACCATTATGAATAATACTACTATGAACATTAGTGCACAGGTTCTTGTGTGGACATATGTTTTCATTTCTCTTGGGTAGATACCTGAAAGTGGAATTTTCATGTCATATAATTCTGTATAACATTTTGAGAAACCCAAGATTGATTTTTAAGTATATACTTTTATTATTTTGGAGTAAATATATATGTGGCTTTTCTGTTGTCTCTGAACAGATAAGAGCAGCAAGTGATTGCAGCCATTTGTAAATAATATCGTTAAATGTCAATATTTTTAATGTTTCAGTAAGTATTATTGAGCACATACGTACATCAAAGACATATCCATGAATGAAGTATGGTCTCTGCCCTTAAGGAAATGGGAACATACAATCTAACAGAAGAAATACAAACAATTCCAGCCCATGTTGACAGATGAAATAATAGAGAAATAGTGGTTTCCCAGAGGAGAAAGGCAGCTTATCAGACTGAGGGGATCAGGAGGAGATGGATAAAGGATTAGATCTTGTTTGGTAGTAACCTGCTCAAATAAAGTAGGGCTAGTCATTTTAGGTTGGTGATCAACATCTGCAAAAGAATGGAGATGTAAAGCAGTATGGCTGTGTGGGAAATTGCAAGTAACTAGGCATTGCCAGAGCATTGTTGGGGAGAGTATCTAGAAATAAAAGATTGCAGAATCAGAGAGTAACAAGATCTAAAAGCCATTTTATGAGGTGTTGAGGAGTTTGGGTTTGGTTTTGTTTTTTGCCAATCTGTTTCTCACACTGGATTACTCTGTATGTGTGTTTACACGTGTGTGCGCCCTGGCAAAACATAGCACGTCTTCCTGGAGCTTGAATTCTGTTTGAACATATGGACATAGAATAACATTTTTATTTTTATTATTAACTGTTGCATTGAAACAAAATCAGTTATATGGAATTGAATCCCACATTATAAATGTTCTAGGTAAGTTTTAGATAATTTTAGAGCTTATTAGGGCTGCTTTGACTATGAAAATTTGCAAGGTGTATTGGATTTCTTTAGGCAAAGAGTAGCAGTATATTGGACAAATATTGCATTGTTCATAGCTTTTATTGCTATACTTTATTCTGACTTTTTTAAAACATTTTTTAAATAATTGGGTTGTCTTACAATCTGTAGTGGTACGTAAAATGATGGTGCATTTTATAATCCAGGATCTTAAACTAGGCAAAATATATCTTTTTCGCATTAGAAAGAAACAGTCATTATAGAAAACTTGAAGTAAATGGAAAATGTGAGGAATAAAATAATCTGTAATCCCACCATACTTAGAGATGACTGCAGTTACTATTTTGGTATATTTCTTTCTGGCTTTTTTCTGTCTATATGTACCAATATATATTTGTGTTTTTAGAAAATTAAGTTCATATACCACATGGAGTTTAATCTGTTTCTACGCTCAACATCATATGTTGAACATGATTCTATGTAATTATTATTAAACAACACAATTTAAATGTTTTCTAATACGTCATTGTATATATATGTATTCCTAGAAGTAAAATTTATTGGGTATAAAGTGTGATTAAAAAAAAAGATCCTTAAGAAAAATCATCCATTTGCTTTCTAGAAAGTTAAAGAGTCTGTATGTGATTGAAATATTTTTTAATTTTTTGTAACCCTGAAACCTTTCTGCACTGCCTCTTTTGCTAACTTGTGATTATTTAGAGATGATTAGCTAGTTTGTGGCCTATCGAGACTTATGGTGTTTATTTGTGACTCAGTTTGCCCATTTCATTCCTTGCTAACTGTGCTGTATAGTAATATCTCACTTCTCTGAATTTTAGTTTTCTGCCACCATCACCTGGTTCAACACAGTTGACAATCAGAAATTGTTTAAAGGATCTGATGGTCACACAGTCCTGCTTATTGGTCTTAGAAGTAATAAGAGCTTACCAAATTTATAATTTTGCAAGTATTAAATTCTGTAAGTAACAGGTTAATTTTTATTATGGGAAAAAGTGGAACACTGTAAGAAGGATTGGAAGTTCGGAGAATTTTGCAGTTTTAGGTACGATGACTGGGAGAGGGCTCACTAAAAGGTGACATTGGAGAAAAGAGTTGAAGTAGTTGAGAGGGTTAGCCATGCAGATGTTTAAGGAAAGAAAATGGCATGCAGAGGAACAGCCAGTGCAAAGGCCATAAGAGAGGATATTTGAACAGCAGTAAGGAAGCCACTGCAGCTGGTGGGGAGGATTAAACAAGGGAGAGAATAGAAGCATGACATCAGAGAAGGAAGGAAATAGAGAGGGTAGGTCATGTAGAATCTTGTAGGCCATTGTAAGATCTTTGACTTTTGCTCTGGGTAAGATAGCAAGTCAAAGTTTTGAGGAGTGACATGATCTGAATTGTGTTTTAAGAATATCGCCCCATGTTGAGAATAGACTACTGAGAGGCAGGGATAGACACCAGGAAATCAGTTAAGAAGCGATTGCCGTAATCCAAAGAAGAGATGATGGTGGCTTGGTCCAGCATGGTCGCAGTGTAGAAGGTGAGAAGTTATCAGGTCCAGCTATATTTCAGAGGTAGAGCCAGCCAGATAGGATGAGGAGTGTAAGAAAAAAAATAGGAGTCAAGAATGCCCCTGGGTTTTTGCCCCAAGCAAAATTGACCCATCAGCTGAAGTGTTGAAATCATAGGTTGAGGTTTGGGGTGAGAACACCTCTTCAGTTTCAGACACATTAAATTTTTAATTTTTATTTATTTTTAATTTTTGGCTGCATTGGGTCTTCGTTGCTGTACAAGGGCTTTCGGTAGTTGCGGCGAGCAGTGCTACTCTTTGTTGTGGTGCACGGGCTTCTCATTGTGGTGGCTTCTTTTGTTGTGGAGCACGGGCTCTAGGCACGTGGGCTTCAGTAGTTGTGGCATATGGGCTCAGTAGTTGTGGCTTGTGGGCTCTAGAGCACAGGCTCAGTAGTTGTGGCACACGGGCTTAGTTGCTCTGCGGCATGTGGGATCTTCCCGGACCAGGGCTCAAACCTGTGTCCCCTGCATTGGCAGGCGGATTCTTAACCACTGCACCACCAGGGAAGCCCCTATACACATTAAATTTGAGATGTATGTTAACGAAGTAGATATATTATGTAAGCAATTAAATATATAAATCTGAAGTTTAAGAGAGAGGTCTGAACCAGAGATAAAAATTTGCAAGTTGTTGACATGTCAGTGCTTTTTAAAGCCCACCAGTAAATGAGTGTATATAGAGAAGAAAACACCATGAAAGACTGAGCCTTGAGATGCTTCAGTGTTAAGAAATCTGAAAGAGGAGGAACCAGCAAAGGCAACTGAGAAGTAATCATTGATGTAGAAAAAAATACCCTTGGAACTTCCCTGGTGGTCCAGTGGTTAAGGCTACACTTCCAATGCAGGGGGCGTGGGTTTGATCCCTGGTCAGGGAACTAAGATCCCACATGCCACACAGTGCAGCCAAAAAAAAAAAAAAAGAAAAAAAAAGAAAATGAAAAAATACCCCTAGTATTGTTGTAGGAATGTAGTATCCTGGAAGTCAAGTAAAGAAAGTATAGCAGGAGTGATCAAACTGTCAAAAGCTACTGATGTATCAAGGTGAAGATTGGGAATTCATTGTTAAATTTAGCAACATGGTGGTCACCTGTGACTTTGACAAGCACTTTCATTTTTGTTGTTTCTTGTTTGTTTGTTTTTTTAAA
The DNA here is from genome assembly GCF_059928025.1 of Delphinapterus leucas. NCBI lineage: Eukaryota > Metazoa > Chordata > Mammalia > Artiodactyla > Monodontidae > Delphinapterus > Delphinapterus leucas. Next base: position 37,819,638 of record NC_143142.1, on the reverse strand, counting down.
TTTTGACCACACCGCACGGCTTGTGGTATCTCAGTTCCCTGACCAGGGGTTGAACCTGGGCCACGGCAGTGTAAGCACTGAATCCTAGCCACTAGACCACCAGGGAACTCCCTGACAAGCAGTTTTGATAGAAAGGTAATGGCCAAAGCTCACCCAAAATGGATTTAAGAGCAGGTATGAAGAAAGGTTTAGAAATAGAGTTCAGACAACTTTTGAGGAATTTTTGCTGCAGCGGGGTTGAGTAATGGGGCAGCAGCTAGTGAGAGAAGTGGCATCAAGATGGGAATGAAAATGGCATGACACAATCCAGTTAGGAAGGGGAAAGCTTAATGATACAGGAGAAAGAGGGGGGAATTGCTGGAGCAATGTCCTCGAGCTCATGAAAAAGGATGGCATCACCATTGGAGGGATTGGTGTGAGATAGCAGTATTCTCCTATAGTAAAAAGTTAAGAGACCAAATATATGAGGGCATGTGCTGGTCATTGAAAATGAATACATAAATATAATTATAAATATGTCTATTTAGCGGTAAGTCTATGGCAGTTTTCTTCCGATTGTTTCAGGGTAGTAACCAACAAGGTCATTAGCTATGAACGAGGATCAGTGAGAGGTTTGAGAAAAGAAAATGTGAAATACGGTCTCTAGTAAAGTGGGAGAGTGAATATACTAAAGAAATATATGATTGCCAAGCAGAATTAAGGGCAAGCTTTATGTTCGCAATTATGGATTTAAAGTGGGATCAGACAGTATGATTTTATGTATTTATCCAGACATATTCAACTACATGGGTGCTGACATAGAGTTAGTTGTAGAGGTAGATTTAACTAGAATTATGGTTTTGCCAAACTAAGTATAATGAAGCAGAAAAGAGCCAAGGCATTAAAGGTTATGCAAGCGAGCGATTATAATAATTGACCATGTAATTTAAGCTCAGTAGGTAAGAAAGAGAACCTATCAGTACAATGAGGTACAGTAAAAATGGATAGGATCAGTGGATTGGAGGCCTTGGTGGGGCTGGGGATTGTTGGGGTGTGGTTTCTGGAGGGAGTGAGCAGGAAAGCTGAGGGAGTGCTTAGAGAATAAAGGATTTGAAATTGAAATTAAGGGAGAACTATGATTACTGATAATGACAAGATCTAGTATGTGGCCGTGGAAATGAGTGGCTGAGATAAGGTAGAGGACAAGATCATTGAAAGAGAGAAGTTAAAGGTATTGAGAGGCCAGGTTATTAGAAGTATCATCTGTGGGTATATTAAAGTCCTTAAGAATTAAAATAGGAAAATATTGGAAAGAAGGTTGGTAACCCAGGAACTAAAATTGTCTAGCAGTGAGATGTGATGACCTGAGGGTCAGTAGATTACAGTGACAATGAGAGGTAGTGGGAGATAGAACCTAATAAACATGAAAAGCAAGCTGGCAGATATAGGGTGGGAGTGTAGAGATGGCAGTGGAGTTCACCTGTCCCACTTTCAGGGCCATTGGTATAAAGCATGTGGAGGGTAAAGGGCACCACTGTAGAACTGCAGGGGAAGCAGTGTCCTCAGGGAAGCTGGATTTCCATTGGAGTAGGGTTTGGTAAACTACAGCCCACAGGCCAGATCTACAGCCCATAGGCCAGATCTGGCCTACCATTTGTTTTTGGATGGCTTATGAGCTATGAATGGTTTTTATATTTTTAAATAATTTATAGAAAGTCAAAAGAAGAATAATATTTCATGACATGTGAAAATTATATGAAGTTCAGATTTCAGTATCCATAAGTAAAGTTTTATTGGGACATAGCTATGCTCATTGTCTGTGACCACTTTTATGCTACAACACAAGTTGAAGAGTTGAGTACCTGTGACAAAAATCATACATGGCATTGTTATTGCTTCACACTGCTGCTCAGCACACTAGAAATCACAGTGACACAGTTACAACACAATAGCATTCCATGTGTATCACCATACCACAGAATTTTATTATTTTTTTTCCATTGCCAGTGCATGCCCATCATGTCAGAACAAAAAAGGAAAAGAAAAGTGAAACTGAATGTTGTTATTTTGAGGCACAGTAAAGTGTGGATTATTTCATCAAGTTAGAGGGCAGGGCATTGTGTTATTATGCAGTTACACTGTAGCTGTGCTGAAAGAGTACAATGTGCATTGACATTACCAGAATAAGCACTTGCCATAACATTCCCAACTCACAGGAAAGCAACAGTTAGAAAACCCCAGAAAATTTAAAATAGAATATCTCACCACAGCAGAATTTTCTTTACAAAGATGAAAAAAGAAAATGAGGTTATGACCTTACGTAAGTTTAGAAGTGGTTTATTTGTTAGTCAAGCAGGGAAAGCTATTCACTGATGGTGTTTGCAGCAACAAAGCAAATGTGTACAGAGAGAAAAACTTCCTTAAGACTCTTAGCTTTTTGGGCTTTTGCACAGCAGAAGAAACTACAAACAAGACGAAAAGACAACCCTCAGAATGGGAGAAAATATTTGCAAATGAATCAACGGACAAAGGATTAACCTTCAAAATATACAAGCAGCTCATGCAACTCAATATCAAAAAAACAAACAACCCAATCCAAAAATGGGCAGAAGACCTAAATAGACATTTCTCCAAAGACACAGATGGCCAAAAAGCACATGAAAAGCCGCCCAAGGTCACTAATTATTAGAGAAATGCAAATCAAAGCTATAATGAGGTATCACCTCACACCAGTTAGAATGGGCATCATCAGAATATCTACAAACAACAAATGCTGGAGAGGGTGTGGAGAAAAGGGAACCCTCTTGCACTGTTGGTGGGAATGTAAATTGATAACAGCCACTATGGAGAACAGTATGGAGGTTCCTTAAAAAACTAAAAATAGCATTACCATATGACCCAGCAATCCCACTACTGGGCATATACCCAGAGAAAACCATAATTCAAAAAGACACATGCACCCCAATGTTCATTGCAGCACTATTTACAATAGCCAGGTCATGGAAGCAACCTAAATGCCCATTGACAGCCAAATGGTTAAGGAAGATGTGGTACATATATACAATGGAATATTACTCAGCCATAAAAAGGAACGAAATTGGGTCATTTGTAGAGACGGGGATGGATCTAGAGACTGTCATACAGAGTGAAGTAAGTCAGAAAGAGAAAAATATCGTATATTAATGCATATATGTGGAATCTAGAAATATGATACAGGTGAACTGGTTTGCAAGGCAGAAATAGAGACACAGATGTAGAGAACAAACATGGACACCAAGGGGGGAAAGTGGCGGGTGTGTGTGTGATGAGTTGGGAGATTAGGTTGACATATACACTAATATATGTAAAATAGATAACTAATAAGAACCTGCTGTATAAAAAATAAATAAAATTTTAAAAAAACTATTAGCTTTTTGGCATGAACAGTAGTTGCTCAAAGAATTGAGACTCTTGGGAGCAACAGCAATAGTCAATTAAAAAACAAGACAATTTTGAGTGATTTTCCTTGACTCTTGTTTGAGGAATCAATGCTGAGTTTGAAGTGAGTGAAGAATTAGCCTCTATGTATAGTCTGCATGGAACAAGTACAGGCAAGAATATTTTTTTAAAAGTTGAGGAAACACTAAGTACAACTTGCAGTGGAGTCTGCTAAGATGTGTTACAAGTGATGGTAGTTAAAATTATGTATGGTGCAGAAAATGTTAGTTGAACAAAATAACAAAGTTCATGACAATACAAGGTGTTTAAAGCCTGTAGTTATTCATTGTATTATACATCAGCAAGTACTTTGTGGAAAATATTTGAATCTATCACGTTACTGAACCACAGGATCAGTGGTAAACATCATTCACTCTCGTGGACTTAACTAACCGTTATCAATTCTGTACATTTTTGACAGAAATTGAAGCTGAATATCCCAGTTTATCTTTGCATATAGCAAGTCAATGGCTTAGCAGTGGTGACATTTGTGATTTTTTTTTTGTGGACTATATTGTGTCCCCCAACCCCAAATCCATCTTTTGAATCCTTAATCCCCCAATATAACTGTATTTGGAGATAGGGCCAAGCAAGAGGCAGTTAAGGTTAAATGAGGTCATAAAGGTGGGACTGTGATAAAATGGGATTAGTGATGGGATTAGTGTCCTTATCTGTGCAACACATAAGAGGTCCTGTGAGTACACAGAGAGATGCTGGCTGCCAACTAGCCAGGAAGAGAGACCTCACCAGAAGCACAACACGCTGGCCCCAGTCGTAGACTTTGAGCCTCTAGAACCATGAGAAAATGAATGTCTGTTTAAGCCACCCAGTCTATGGTATTTTGCATGGCAGGATGAGCTCATTAAGACAAGGACCATGATGAAGGTTTTTCTTAATGAGAAGAACCACTCTCAACTATCATTGAATTATCATTGAACACTGACTTTGGAAATTAGTTTTTGATTTAACCTAAAATTACAAGGCAAAACAGCACTTTTAATGCAAAACTTAAATGTAATAAAGTCATTTTGACAACTAATGTTCTAATCACAAGTAACGTCGAGCTGCTTTGTAACTTCCTGTGCTGTCAGAAATTAAAATAAGAAGCCAGATCTCCATTTCCACACACATTTGCAGCAGATATATTTTCTCAGCCCAAAACTACAGACTTCATAGCCTATTTATGGCTCTAAATCTGGTATAACCAGAGCCAGGGATCCTTTCTCAACCCCATAGGCTATTATATAACACATTATCCTGGTTCAGAACTTTCTTATTTCGTGTCTGGAGTATTACAGTACTCTTAAAGTTCTACCCCCGCTCCAGTCTTGCCCTTATTGAATTTATCATTTACATATTCCCTGGAGTAGTGCAGCTGAAATGTAAATTTGACTGTGTTGTTTATGTGCCTTATTTCTTGTCATGGCTTCCAACATGTAGCAGTGGTTTTCAGGTGGTGGTTCTCAGTTCCCGACAGATCTCTATCTCAGTTCCCGACAGGACTCTATCGGGCTGCATTATGGAGGTGTACGAAGTAGACGAGGCTCCAGCCCCTCTCTGACGACACCCACCACCACTGCCCTCTTGAAGCAGAGCACTTTTATCTGTTTTCATGTTGTACTGCTTTTAAACTTTAATGTGAAAAATATTTTTGTTGATTAAATAATAATTTTACAACTACTGGCCTACAGGTAAAGTTCAAGCTCCTTAACTAGTTTGGGGCTCTCCAGCCTCTCCTTCACATCCTTCCCACAGACTTGATACTCCAGCAACACAGAACAGTTCTGCTGTGCCTTTGCTTATATTTGCCCATCTGCCTGTTATATTCTCTCTTTTCTTCTTCCCAGCTAGCTAACTGCTTTCTTTTTAGACTTGTTTCAGGTTTCTTCACCTCCAGAAAGCCTTTTCTAGCCACCTCCCTCCTAGGCAGCCTTGGGTTAGGTGTCATCCTTTATATTCCACAAACTCTGTGCTTGTGCTTATTTCCCTTTTTGCATTTTTTGGTATTATTTTTTGTTTGTTTCAGTTTCATTTGAAATCCATAAGAGCAGACACTGTGTTTTAAAGTTATGTTTATGTATCTACAGTGATTACTGTAGAGCCTCTATAGTTAACACAGATGTTTCTGCAGTAAATTGATTATTGTTTATATCTTGCTGTTACATTTGCAATAGATATGTGATCTAAAATTAAATGTACTTATGTTATCCCTGTGTGAAAGTTTGCTCTGTTGCATGTGTTTATGGGTCATAATGTATACAAACATGAGTTTAAATGTGCATTTCAAAAGAAAGACAAGATATTATATGTAGCTTTTATCAGGAACTAGAACTTAAATTTAATAGCTGCCCTGTATTTTGTATAACTCTGCTGTGAAACTTTTGCATGTAATCTCATGCCAGTGTTGACCCATGTGGATTAAAATAGCCCTATTTTAATCTGTGACCAAATTAGGAATTAGAATATCTATCCAGTGGGGATTTTAAATTATTGTAGTTTGTAGTGTGACAGGTTTATATAAATAATTGTAGCGATTCCCACTGTGTGTTTTAAGTTAAAATCTGCATTCAAATAGAGAAATATAATAAGTACGTGATTCCTTAGCATGTTTACCTTTGATATCTTAAATTACTTATATCTTTTTAAAAGGATCATCAAAACTGACTTGATAAAAAGAAAACTTGTTTCATTAATCTAAAATACCTACCTGTGGCCCCTTGATTCAAATTTGATATATACTTAAAATACCAGGAACTAATTAACTAATTATTCTCAGTGTACGTGTGGTATATGTTTTTTTTTAAACATTCTAGTAAGTCGGATTTTAAGAAAAATATTTTAACAGAGTGAAGTCATTCCAGAATTTATTAAAAACAATTCTTAGCACATTGAACATTTCTCTGTTTTACAGCTTCATATTTTACTTACATTAAATAATTTTTAATGAACATCTTTGTTTTTTATTGTTTCTCAAGAACTTGAATGTAAAATAAGCAGTTTTAGTTATAATGCTTCAGTGATTTAAAAGTATAAACTTTTCTTTTCATACAGATAAAGACACAATAAATAAAATTAGAGATTTACGAATGAAAGCTGAAGATTATGAAGTAGTGAAGGTGATTGGTAGAGGTGCATTTGGAGAAGTTCAATTGGTAGGTTATTTTAATGAGATTAAAAAAACAATCTTTTTAAAATTAAAAAATCCACTTGTGTGTTTAATGTATGTTGTTTGGGAAAGTATTGTTTTTATAAAATTCTTGCTTTAAATTGCTCTAGACATTCTTGCCTAAGGATATGAAAGCCTAGAGTCTAATTCAGCAGTAGTGTGAAATATTTTCCCCAAGAATTCATGGGTAGAGAAGAGTTTTCAAGCATCAAAAGAGAAATCTTTACTCCTAATATTACACTATCTAAAATGCTGTGCAATAGTAAGTTTTATAAACAGGAAGTAGCATAACTAGCTGGGTGGAGGAGGGGGAAGTGTGCCATAATATAGGGAATAAAGGTTTTTTCCTAACATTACTTACATCTGGTAGTTAAAGCCTTGACATTATCTAATTGGGATAATTCAGAAGAGAAGAAGTTAAAATAGCAAGACCAATAATGTTAAATTATTTAGTAAATTGTTCTGGGAAACACTGAGCTTTAAATGTTAATGAAATGTTCATTATTTTCCATTTTCAATTTTAAAGGTAAGGCATAAATCCACCAGGAAGGTATATGCTATGAAGCTTCTCAGCAAATTTGAAATGATTAAGAGATCCGATTCTGCTTTTTTCTGGGAAGAAAGGGACATCATGGCTTTTGCTAACAGTCCTTGGGTTGTTCAGGTATGCTTTTGTTATTGTTTCATTGTTGCTCTAGTAGTTTGTAACTTAACATGTCTGAGAAGCTTTGTGTTTTAGAACAGTAATAGAGAATTTATTGGCAATTACAAAAGTGTCTAATATATCATTTTTAAAATCATAAAATTTAATTTTATTGAATTATCTCTAGGAGGAAAGTAACTGTCTCTGGAGTGGAGAGAATGGGAGAAATGGAGGGAAAGAATGGGAGTAGAGTGGAAAGAATGGGAGAAATGGAGGGAAAAAAGTTAAGCTAGGCCTCCAAATAATATTGTGTTGGCTTCAGGTTTTTCAGTGGAAAGAAAAATACATTAGAAAGTCAGTAATTGTAGGTACTAATCTTGACCTGAAGCTGTGGCCAGATTATTTACATCTCTGGGCCTCAGTCTCCTTGCTCAAAAATGTGAAAGGTGGCTTAGATTGGTTATTTTCAATTGAGGAGACACCTCAGATGGAGTCATGGGAGCAAGCAGTTGTTTGGGTAGGTTATAATTCTGGGTTTTCTATTTCTGCTTCAACTAGAGCAGCTGCATGTTTTTTATGTCTTATATATTGGGGTTCTTATTAAGATTTCATATGGGGGAAATAAGGTCTTGTGGGTTTTTTTAAAAAAACAGTAAAACTACTGAGCTAGATCATTTCTAAATTCCTAGCATGAATTTTGTAGTTTTTTAAATTTACAGTATGTAATGAAGACTGTCTTAAATAATCATAATAGTGATTGGGATAAAAAGGATATGGAAGATGTTTAAGATTCGCATAATAAGACTTTTAATACTTGAAATGTCTGCCCTGTTTTTATCAGCTGTTTAGAGCAGGGTGTCTCAGGCTCAGTGTTACTGACATTTTGGGCCAAGTGATTCTTTGTTGTTGGGGGCTATCCTGTGGGTTTTTAACAGCATCCTTGACTTCTACCCAGGTGATGCCAGTAGCAGCCCTCCCCACCCCACACACAAGGTGTAACAACCGAAACTGTGTTCAGACATTGTTGAACATCTCCTTGGGTGGCGTGTTGGGGAGAGTGGGCAGGTGGGGGCCGTGGGACACCGGCAGTTATCATCTCTGGTTGAGAACCACTGATACTGGGGAGTGTTCAGTGTTGTGTAAAAAGTTAAAAAACATGACATAAATGTTTAAGGTTAAATTTACAACTTATGAACTTGAAGCTCTGTTTTTCTTGATATATTTTAAATAGGGTAAACTGCCACCAAATCAACAGTGTTTCTTTAATTATGGTGTCCGAGTGATATACTGTACATGTTAATCTGGGATAGCCATGAGATACCACTTAGTTTCTTATCCTTCCCCCAAATATTTATATTTAATTAAAGTTACTAAATCTGTAACTAAAATCATTAAATGCTGTTGAAAAAAATGAAATATAAAAAGAATTTTAAGACATAAGTGCCTAGGTAAATTAGTTATACTTTTTCTCTAAGGGCTTATTTCATTTATTTTAGTTCTATTCTAATCTTCTCATGTTTAACTTAAAATGTTCTTTTGTAGGGAATTCCCTGGCAGTCCAGTGGTTAGGACTTTGTGCTTTCACTGCCATGGGTTCAGTCCCTGGTCGGGGAACTAAGATCCCACAAGCCACGTATTGCGGCCAAAAAAAAAGAAATTTTCTTTTGTAAATTTGCTCTTCTCTTAACTTCAACACTGGTTACATAATATATTTATGCCTGATATTGTTGCCAATTCAATGGACCTTACTCTTCCTGCTTTGACTCTTGTCCTCTTCCTGTCTCTCTGTTAGCTGTTACTGCGACTCCTCCTACTGACTGCAACTGTTTACTGAGCATCTATTGTACTAAGGGCTTTTTTTCTATTCGCTAATCTTTTTAACAACTCTGATAGGCAGTTAATCCCTACTAGCTACACCCTCAATTTATAGATTAAATTTGTGCTTTTATTCATTGAACATTCATTAAGTACTTGCCAACTGCCAGGCATCCAGACAGACTGGGCAGCAAGTATAAAAGTCAAACATGATATATAGTCCCATATATTCTTTTTTTTTTTTCCCCATATATTCTTCTAGAAAGGATCATAGTCACAGATAATTTGGGAGGTTAAGTAAATTGCCTAGTCACACAGCTAATAAGGGACAACTAAGACTGTAACCTAATTTTATTAGATTACTTGAAAATTGTGGTGTTGATATAAATTTAACACTAAACCCCACTATGTACAATTTAAATTAGAAGTACAATATGTCTTTGCTTAGAAGAGTTGTATATTCTTTATTGAAACTATTATAATTTTTAAAAATTCTCAGTATAAGAAATTCAATTAGTATAGAAAAGGGTAGAGAAAAGAAGTCTCCGACTCCTCAGAAGTAACCACAGTTAATAACTCCTCTGCATACGCAAAGTTCTTTGTGCTATTAATCTTTGTATTTGTTTCCTTTTTTTTAAGAGTACTTACAACTACTGCAATTTGATTATTTCAGTTAAATCTTATATTAGTAATTTTGACAATTCTTAAATGAAACAGTTTTGCTTAATCTTAATGAATTTGTTTCTTTGTTTTTTTTGTATTTGTGTAGCTATTTTATGCATTCCAAGATGATCGTTATCTCTACATGGTAATGGAATACATGCCTGGTGGAGATCTTGTAAACTTAATGAGCAACTATGATGTGCCTGAAAAATGGGCCCGATTTTATACTGCAGAAGTAGTTCTGGCATTGGATGCAATCCATTCCATGGGTTTTATTCATAGGTAAGGACAAAAATGCTTTAAATTTTCTCAGTTGTTAAAGAGAGAAGCTAAAAATCAGTACTTAAACTTCATTTGATTAGTATTTCCCATTCTAAATCCACCTATTCTCCCATATGACATGAGTGGTGTTTCAGAATTTAAAACTTTGAAATTTGTGGTTTTAACATTTCAGTTTAGTGTTGATATAAATGTATTCTTTAATATTTCTTATTCTGATTATAAGGCTTTTATATGGTATCCTGAAAAGTAAAAATTATAAGCTGTTTTTTTAAGGTATATTCTGGGGTATTAAATGCTTTTCATTTTTATATACAAATTAATTTGCTTTTAATTAGTGAACAGATCAAATTTATTTGCTAGAAGAATAATTTCATTTGTTCTGCAAACACCACTTGAATTCTATGTGCAATTGCTGTGCTCAGTGCCAGGGATGCAAAAATGAAAGTGATTTAGACCCTCTTCTGGGGTTATTTATGTATTTATCTATCTTGTGTGTCTCAGTTACTTTTTATGTTTGAATGTTACATTTTTTATGGTTATTCTCTCTCAAATGACTTGATTTTCCTCTTGGAAGAATCAAACTCTACTTAAAAGAATGTCTTCTTCTGAGGCATAATATATGAGAGAGTCTCCCTGATGAAGTCAGCTTATAGATGTGGATAGAGAGCACATATAGATCAAAGGTGACCTTATCTAAACTGAGGATATATGACCTAAAATCACTGCCTCATATAATTTTTATCAGCTTCTGATCTGTTTCAGAGATACTGTACTTTTTTTTTCCCCCCTCAGAGATGTGAAGCCTGATAACATGCTGCTGGATAAGTCTGGACATTTGAAGTTAGCAGATTTTGGTACTTGTATGAAGATGAATAAGGTTAAATAATTAGATTTTAATTTAGTTTTGCTAATTCAAGATAGATGCTTTTTACAAATTTTTTTTAACATCTTTATTGAAGTATAATTGCTTTACAATGGTGTGTTAGTTTCTGCTTCATAACAGAGTGAATTGGCTATACATATACATATATCCCCATATCTCCTCCCTCTTGCATCTCCCTCCCACCCTCCCTATCTCACCCCCACTCTAGATGGTCACAAAGCACCAAGCTGATCTTCCTGTGCTATGCAGCTGCTTCCCACTAGCTATCTATTTTACATTTGATAGTGTATATATGTCCATGCCACTCTCACTTCGTCCCAGCTTACCCTTCCCTCTCCCAATGTTTTAAGAATTTACTAACCATATCTGGACTTGCACAGAATTGATGTGCCCAGTCTTATTTGTTGAACTAGATGCCATGGTTTCAGTGTTGTGTTAGTAACTTGTAAGTGCTTTATTTTTTCCCCTCTCTATTTGGGGGAAGCGTGGATTGCCAGATTTACTAAATCTTTTAAAGCAAATCTGTAATGTCCACTATTGGTAGCTAGAAATGGGATTAGCTTAAATGTCACTAAATACTAATGCCACTGTTAAAATGAGACTTCCATAAAAACTGGATTTCAGGAATATGTATATTTTTTAATGTTTTACTTAGCCTTCTATTAAACATGAAAAGATCTTACTACTTATTTGGGGAGTCAATAGTAAAAGGTACCCATGCTCACTATTTATATAATAAATAACTTATATACATAGCTGAAGTAGCAAGTATGCTGCTTTATTTTCAGTTGAAACAGTTTATATTCTTTGAAACTTATCATAGAAGAATAACCAGAAAGTTGTATTTATTATTTCCAAAAGAAATTTATGGGTTAGGAGGAGAACACTATGTGAGAACTTTTGTGTAATCATGTATAATTCTGTTGCATTCATACCAGCTAAAGTAAGTAACTGGTATATATAGTTTTTGTTTTTATTTTGGAGAGAGGGTTAAAATGCATATTAGGTAGTTATCAGTGGGCTTAACACTATTATGCCCTTTTCCCATGCACATGCTTCCCCATTTTATATTTGTACAGTCAATTCTTACATGTTTTTTCCCCTCAATTTCAAGCATAATTAAAGTGAATGACTATTTTAGTAAAAAAACAATTAAATCAGCATTTATATATTGATGTTATCAAGTGATTCATTCTGTCGGTTCCTCAACATATTTGCATTGACTTATATACTTGTTCTCTGCAATTAAGATGAGATCATCATATTGGTACAACTGGAGGAATAATAAATGGTGGCAATGTGTCTTTCTAGTGAGTGTTATTACAAAATAAAAATCACTGCTATAACCATATACACATACACACATACATTATGAATATATTATGTATATAATATGTATATATGATTAAGCTGTTTGTTACTTTTTATCAAGTCTGCATTAGGTTTTGATGTGATCCTTCATAACACAAATACTTAAGAGTTCTACATGTTATATTAAGAAAAACTCATGTTAAATAATTGAGACTTTACATTCATATCCTAATTGAAAATTTGACCTCTTTTTAGGAAGGTATGGTACGATGTGATACAGCAGTTGGGACACCTGATTATATTTCCCCTGAAGTATTAAAATCTCAAGGTGGTGATGGTTATTATGGACGAGAATGTGACTGGTGGTCAGTTGGGGTATTTTTATATGAAATGCTTGTAGGTGAGTAAAGGAGGATTTTATGTACCTCTAACATAGTTGTTCATCTCCAAACTTAGACTTGGCTTCTTCTAATAAAATATTACATTAAGCAGTGTTGATTTTGTTTGTAGGAAACAAACTGATCCAAACCTACTGTGTCAATTTTGACAAGCTATTCAGAGACTTAGAGAAACTTGATGTGTTACTTCTTTTTATGTATTTGGTGTATATTTTTAGTTTATGCATAGTTAATTATCTTTAAACAGTAACATTGACTCTTTTCCTTTGAAACTGATTTCTTTCAGTGTATCTTAATTTGCTTTTGTTTTCCCTGTCAATTTATCAGGTGATACACCATTTTATGCAGATTCTCTGGTTGGAACTTACAGTAAGATTATGAACCATAAAAATTCACTTACCTTCCCTGATGATAATGACATATCAAAAGAAGCAAAAAATCTTATTTGTGCCTTCCTTACTGACAGGTAAATAATTTTAACATGGAACACTTATTCCAAGGAAATTTTCATTTTGCTGCTCAGTTATTAAGGTCTATATCTGAACTCCTATATTTGAACTATTGGAATAAAACCTACCATTCCCCAAGTCGTTCATGACAGTGAAACCTGATATAATTTTTCTGATTTTTCTGGATGGCTTTTCTGGATCTCAACTCACTTACCTTACCTAAGAAATTGGGATAGTAATAGATTCTTTGCTGATGACTAGACAAGATGATTATTTTTTTCATTGTTAACATTTTTAACTTAGTTAAGTATAAAGATGGTAGTATATTTTATTGAGTCTGATTTTTTTTTTTTCCTTTTGGCCATGCTGTGCGGCTTGTGGGATCTTAGTTCCCCGACCAGGGATTGAACTTGGGCCCTGGCAGTGAAAGCACCAAGTCCTAACCACTGGACTGCCAGGGAATTCCCTGAGTTTTTTTTTTTTTAACATGTTAAAATCTCTAAAATTAGAGTGCATCTTAAAATCAATGGCATGTAGTAATTTAACTGGGACATTTTTTTCCTGGTGATAGAAAAATGATGATGCATCTTCCAGTTGATGCCATTTAAGATAACACTGTATTGTATAATTGAAATTTGTGAAGAGACAACATTTAAATGTTCTTGCCCCCGATCAAAAAAAGAAAAGTAAATATTTGAAGTGATTGATGTGTTAATTAGCTTGTTGCGGGACTCCTTTCATAGTGTGTATGTATGAATATCAAATTGTAACATTGTAAACTAAATATCTTAAAATTTTATTTGCCAGTTATACCTCAGTAAAGCTGGGAAAAAGATTTAATTATATATGCTTTTTGAAATGAAGTAGATAGTGCAAAGCTATAAAAAAAGTATGTAGTATTTTCTACCTCCTTCCTTCATTGACATGGTCTTCCAGTTTCAACAAGCATTTTCTATAAATGTAAATGCACATAAGTGTTTTAGAAACAAAAATGGCATATTATGTATATACCCTTGTGGTTTACTTTTAAAATTTAAACAGGAACCAGATGGCTTACTAAGATTACATTTAGGATTTAAGGTTGTATATTGTTAATTTAAATAGTAGAGAGGCTTTAAATTTAAATATGTTTCAATTTTGGATTCACTTTAATTAAAATTAACTTATCCTCCTTCAGTATGTCCCTTACAGCCTGAAACATATAGTTTTTGAAATTTTTACATTTTAATATAAGCACTGTATAAATATAGTATAATATAAAAACTATGCTAGAGGTATAGAAATGACCAAGATACACAGCCACTGTTCTCCACTACCTCATAGTCCTTTGGGGGAAACAGACAGGCAAATGAGGTATTTATTGTACAGAGAGGTAAGTACTCTTAAGTATCGTGTGCCATAGAACCATGGAGAGTTTCCCTAAGCCAGTCTGAGAGAGTCAGTGAAAGCTTCTTTAAAAGTGTCTCATTACATCTAAAGTAGTTTATCTTATTTTTTTTATGGTATCACATTTTTTATTTTTTTAATTTTTTTAACATCTTTATTGAAGTATAATTGCTTTACAATGGTGTGTTAGTTTCTGCTTTATAACAAAGTGAATCAGCTATACATATACATATATCCCCATATCTCCTCCATCTAGCGTCTCCTCCCATCCTCCCTATCCCACCCCTCTAGGTGGTCACAAAGCACCCAGCTGATCTCCCTATGCTATGCGGCTGCTTCCCACTAGCTATCTATTTTACATTTGGTAGTGTATATATATCCATGCCACTCTCTCACTTTGTCCCAGCTTACCCTTCCCCCGCCCCGTGTCCTCAAGTCCATTCTCTACATCTGCGTCTTTATTCCTGTCCTGCCCCTAGGTTCTTCAGAACCATTTTTTTTTTTTTTTAGATTCCGTATATATGTGTTAGCATATGATATTTGTTTTTCTCTTTCTGACTTAACTTCACTCTGTATGATAGACTCTAGGTCCATCCACCTCACTACAAATAACTCAATTTTGTTTCTTTTTATGGCTGAGTAATATTCCATTGTATATATGTGCCACATCTTCTTTATCCATTCATCTGTCAGCGGACAATTAGGTTGCTTCCATGTCCTGTCTATTGTAAATAGAGCTGCAATGAACATTGTGGTACATGACTCTTTTTGAATTATGGTTTTCTCAGGGTATATGCCCAGTAGTGGGATTGTTGGGTCATATGGTAGTTCTATTTTTAGTTTTTTAAGGAACCTCTATACTGTTCTCCATAGTGGCTGTATCAGGTTACATTCCCACCAACAGTGCAAGAGGGTTCCCTTTTCTTCATACACTCTCCAGCATTTATTGTTTGTAGACGTTTTGATGATGGCCATTCTGACTGGTGTGAGGTGATACCTCATTGTAGTTTCGATTTGCATTTCTTTAGTGATTAGTGATGTTGAGCATCCTTTCATGTGTTTGTTGGCAGTCTATACCTTCTTTGGAGAAATGTCTATTTAGGTCTTCTGCCTATTTTTGGATTGGGTTGATTTTTTTTTTTTTTGATATTGAGCTGCATCAGCTGCTTGTATATTTTGGAGATTAATCCTTTGTCAGTGGCTTTGTTTACAAATATTTTCTCCCATTCTGAGGGTTGTCTTTTCATTTTGTTTATGTTTTCTTTTGCTATACAAAAGCTTTTAAATTTCGCTAGGTCCCATTTGTTTATTTTTGTTTTTATTTCCATTTCTCTAGGTGGTGGGTCAAAAAGGATCTTGCTGTGATTTATGTCATAGAGTGTTCTGCCTATATTTTCCTCTAAGAGTTTTATAGTGTTTGGCCTTACACTTAGGTCTTTAATCCATTTTGAGTTTATTGTTGTGTATGGTGTTAGGGAGTGTTCTAATTTCATTCTTTTACATGGAGCTGTCCAGTTTTCCCAGCACCACCTATTGAAGAGGCTGTCTTTTCTCCATTGTATACTCTTTCATCCTTTATCAAAAATAAGGTGACCATATGTGCGTGGGGTTATCTCTGGGTTTTCTATCCTGTTCCATTGATCTGTATTTCTGTTTTTGTGCCAGTACCATACTGTCTTGATTACTGTAGCTTTGTAGTTTAGTCTGAAGTCCAGGAGCCTGATTCCTCCAGCTCTGTTTTTCTTTCTCAAGATTGCTTTGGCTGTTTGGGGTCTTTTGTATTTCCATACAAATTGTGAAATTTTTTGTTCTGGTTCTGTGAAAAATGCCATTGGTAGTTTGATAGGGCTTGCACTGAATCTGTAGATTGCTTTGGGTAGTATAGTCATTTTTACAATGTTGATTCTTCCAATCCAAGAACATGGTATATCTCTCCATCTGTTTGTATCATCTTTAAATTCTTTCATCAGTGTCTTATAGTTTTCTGCATACAGTTCTTTTGTCTCCTTAGGTAGGTTTATTCCTAGGTATTTTGTTCCTTTTGTTGCAATGGTAAATGGGAATGTTTCCTTAATTTCTCTTTCAGAATTTTCATCATTAGTGTATAGGAATGCATTAATGTGCATTAATTAAAGCATTCTGTGCATTAATTTTGTATCTTGCTACTTTACCAAATTCATTGATTAGTTTTACTAGTTTTCTGGTAGTATCTTTAGGATTCTCTGTGTATAGTATCATGTCATCTGCAAACAGTGACAGTTTTACTTTTTCTTTTCTGATTTAGATTCCTTTTATTTCTTTTCCTTCTCTGATTGCCGTGGCTAGGACTTCCAAAACTATGTTGAATAATAGTGGTGAGAGTGGGCAGCCTTGTCTTGTTCCTGATCTAGTGGAAATGGTTTCAGTTTTTCACCATGGAGAATGATGTTGGCTGTGGGTTTGTTATATATGGCCTTTATTATGTTGAGGTAAGTTCCCTCTATGCCTACTTTCTGCAGGGTTTTTATCATAAATGGGTATTGAATTTTGTCGAAAGTTTTTTCTGCTTCTATTGAGATGATCATATGGTTTTTCTCCTTCAATTTGTAAATAGGTTTATCACATTGACTGGTTTGCGTATATTGAAGAATCCTTGCATTCCTGGGATAAAACCCACTTGATCATGGTTTATGATCCTTTTAATGTGCTGTTGGATTCTGTTTGCTAGTATTTTGTTGAGGATTTTTGCATCTATGTTCATCAGTGATATTGGCCAGTAGTTTTCTTTTTTTGTGACATCCTTGTCTGGTTTTGGTATCAGGGTGATGGTGGCCTCGTAGAATGAGTTTGGGAGTGTTCCTTCCTCTGCTATATTTTGGAAGAGTTTGAGAAGGATAGGTGTTAGCTCTTCTCTAAATGTTTGATAGAATTTGCCTGTGAAGCCATCTTGTCCTGGTCTTTTGTTTGTTGGAAGATTTTTAATCATAGTTTCAATTTTCAGTGCTTGTGATTGGTCTGTTTATATTTTCTATTTCTTCCTGGTTCAGCTTCGGAAGGTTGTGCTAAGAAGGTTTTCTAAGAATTTGTCCATTTCTTCCAGGTTTTCCATTTTATTGGCATATAATTGCTTGTAGTAATTTCTCATGATCCTTTGGATTTCTGCAGTGTCAGTTGTTACTTCTCCTTTTTCATATCTAATTCTATTAATTTGAGTCTTCTCCCTTTTTTTCTTAATGAGTCTGGCTAATGGTTTATCAATTTTGTATATCTTCTCAAAAAACCTGCTTTTAGTTTTATTGATCTTTGCTATCATTTCCTTCATTTCTTTTTCATTTATTTCTGATCTGATCTTTATGATTTCTTTCCTTCTGCTAACTTTGGGGTTTTCTTGTTCTTCTTTTTCTAATTGCTTTAGGTGTAAGGTTAGGTTGTTTATTTGAGATGTTTTTTGTTTCTTGAGGTAGGATTGTATTGCTAGAAACTTCCCTCTTAGAACTGCTTTTGCTGCATCCCATAGGTTTTGGGTTGTTGTGTTTTCATTGTCATTTGTTTTTAGGTATTTTTTGATTTCCTCTTTGATTAAAGCAGTTTATCTTTCAACTCATGAAAAAAATTGGGATTTTTGTTGTTTATAAGTACTCTACTAAAACAAAAGGTGCCAAGTTCCCCTTTGCAACTCAGCTAACAGCACATTTTAAAATACTTTTTTTCTATGCCTATTGAAGAGGCCAAGGATCAGTAGCTTGTCCCATTAAAACTCTCAGTTTTGTTGTAGGGTCAAGAATTAGTTGTCATTGGTTTTTGTTGGTTGGTCAGAAATATTTAGTAGAGAATAAAATGGAAATTTTATATTTAAAACATCTTTTGGAGTTTTTGTTAGCTCCTGGTGTGAAGTTGTTAGTTCAAAACATGTATTAACTTTACCACTATTAAAAAACCTATGAAGAAAATTAATTATGCTAATGAAGCAAGGTGATGGATATTTGTTGTCAGTAGAAAAGCCATGGAGTATCAATAAATCTGTATTTTGTGTGTATTTTTTCTTTAGAAAAAATTCTTTAATACTCTCAGTCTTCAACTTATTTTTTATGTAAGCTCAAAATTATGCTGACAATATAATTTCAAGGTGACATAAAATCGTATCTAACGTTGTGCACAGATTTAGCATTATGTCCACAAATAAATGTGAACAGGTTATAGTATCTATATAATATCTTAAATGATTAATGACTTTTCTCTTTCTCTTTCTATTCAGAGAGGTGAGATTAGGGCGGAATGGTGTAGAAGAAATCAAACGACATCTCTTCTTCAAAAATGATCAGTGGGCTTGGGAAACACTCCGAGACAGTAAGTTATTTTCTCTTGCACATTACAGTACTATTTGAAAGTAGTTGTGGTAAATAGTCTGTTGGAACTGCCTTCCTAACATATGTATATACCTGATGAAAATCCAGAGTATACAAATACTATATAAATATTGTCCTAACCTAGTTAAAGAGAGAATATTTGATAATATTAGGAAAATTATACTGCTCCTTCTCTGATGTCCCATTCAATATATCAAGATGAAGTATTATGTACATGTAATGGAGTTGGGCTCAGCAGGCATAATGTGATATTTGATCTTTGTTGAATTGCTGTCTGTTTAGACTTTAGTATCTCTTTGTAGAGGAAGTCAATAATTAAGAGGTAATATTTCTTGTGGAAAAAAAGTTATTCTCTTGTTCTTACTAAAACCTAAAATATAAGGAGGTTCTATCGCAGTTTAATCTGTGTGAGGATATAAGAAATTATGGTATGCTTGATTCCATCAGACTTGCAGCTTGAAATCCAGAAATAAAAAATTGTAGTGTGCAAAAAGTTAATTTTCAGTCAGTTTAGAATATTCCCTATTTTAAAAAGAGTTAAAATTACGATGATTCGCAGAAAACTTTGCTTAACATAGCTGAATCAAAGTCATAATGGCACCAAAGGTTCCCACCATCTTTGTGTATTTGGGAGGCCAAAAATTCATCTTTCCCTTGCTGAAGTCTCAGAAATTGTTTCCCTTTTCACTTAGCAGAGAAAGGATAGTGTATACCAGCCCCTAACTTCCTGCTGTAGCAACAGCAATGACCATAATAAAATGAACTCAGCTGTTTTAGAAACAGATACAAATTAGGTATTCCTCTTAAGATCTGCCTATCTAGTTGAGATTGTGTGAGATGATTCCTTCAGGGGAGAAAAATCTTTCTAATTTTGAAGAAATAGATCATGTAGCTTTGCCTATATTAGTGAAGTATCCTTGTTAAATATTTTAAAAGAAACTATTATATGGCCTTCAGGTACAGTACATACATTCTACTAAGCTATAAAATTGACTAAGAAGGGAAAAGGGGAAATAAGAAATTCTAGAAATTAAGAAATTACACTGCTACAGAGAATGTCGCTGAATGACCTGCTATCTGGAGAAGCTACAGGAGCAGGCTCACCGTGGGAGAATTTATTAACAGTTAGGTATACACTGGAAAATAAGAAACTTCCTCTTCCTCATAAGTAAATGTGACATGATTATTGTCTTCACATTTCAAGAGAAACTGTTGCAAGACAGAGATGAGTAGAGTGAGATGATGAATGTTTGCATTGAAAAATTATGTTTTTATTTGAGTTATGCTTTTAGTAAAGTTTCAGAAGGCTGAAAACATACAGATATGATTGTAAATTGAGGAAAATTTAAAAGAGGACTGAAGAAAATACCGAGTATCTTTTCTGTCGCTTCTTTTTTCAGAGTAAAGCAATGCATAAACAACTACAGAATAACCATACGATAAATCATTCTAAAAAAGTAGGGAAGACATATGTGTATTGAAAATTGATATTAATTAGGAGAGGAGGCAACCTAGTCAGCAAACATTATTGAACACCTACTATATATTGAGCAATACTCTATTTCAGACATTAGGAAAACAAACCAGCAAAAGTTCTTTGCCTTGTGGAGCTCATAGTCTAGTGGAACTGTGGCATCCAAATCAGTGGCATTTTTGATATTGTTATACCTCCTTGATATAACTGTTTATGTTTATGGAAAAAGTAAGTAAAATGAATTAAGTCATTGATTTAAGTCAGATGAACTTTATATTTAAAGAATTTCTATAAATAGGTAGTTTTATTAGTAGTATTGTTATTTCTGTATCTTTTTAAGATCTATATTGTTATCTGTGGTTTTGCTACAGTCTGCTTAGAGTTAACGTACTTAAAGTTTCAAGAGCTTTTTCTAATCCTGATAGCTCCTATTTTGTGCTTACTGTAAAAAAAGAAAGAAAAATCAAAGTCTGTAGAACTTATTGTTCTCTTCTTCCCTTTCCCTCTTCCTACCCTTCTTTACTTCCCACCCCTAAAATACCAAGAATACTTTTATTCTGAGCTGACCTCTCTGACCTGCCAAGTTTTAAAAAATTATATAACAGTTATAATTCTTTTTAATTTTTTTTGCCTCTTCAATTTTCTTTGGCAAAATTTCTTACTGTTTTGCAAATAATAGTTCTTCTGGTAGTTTTACCACTTATATGTCTGCAAGTTATAATGGCAGTCTTCACCATCATCTGTTCCTTGGCTGTGTGGGAGCAGGGTACAAAATAGCTTGATTTTTTGGGCAGAATTTCCATGAGCTTCCTGATCTTATTTACTCTTAATTTAGAGACACAAAGTATTAAGATTGTAAAATTACTTTTTCCATGCATTTGTGATAGAATTAAAGAAATGACAGGCGATTAAAGATAAAAGAAATGAAAAGACCTATATAGCTTGCTAGAGGTCATACTGCTAGCAAATGACAATGTCAGGGCTCAGGTAAAGTCTGTTTGACTCTAGCATCTTTGATCTTGTGAAATACCATGTATCATTTAAAGATTTCCACTATTCAGTATTATACAGACTAGAAACGTAGGGAATTGACACTTGTTGGCGGTTAAATTTTAGGAAAAACAAAATGATAACAATTATTACATATAATAACATTATTAATAATACTGTGTTAAATATAATATGTGGTTACTTGTAAAACACTTTGCCATTCATGATCTCACTTCAGCTAAGATATTACCATTACTTAATCCACCTTTAGCTGATGGGTGACACTTAAGATGGTAACAGTCAGATCATGTGGTAAGTTTTCAGTTTAGTTAAAAACAAACACAATTAATTATATGCACATATATACTAGTTTGGGTTCTGTGGTTCAACTGAGTCTGGTGTTCTCTCTTAGAACTTTACATTCTCATGAGAGAGATCATCAGTGTAGGCTTCATAGATAAAGAATTTAGGAGCTAGCCAGTTTTAGGGGCTTAGGAGTTTAGACTTCCTCAGCATTATATTGGGTTCTTTTTTAACAAATAAACTTAAAGATTATCTCTTTATTTTCAAGGATATATATCATAAAATTTACCATTTTAATCATTTTTAAGTGCACAGTTCAGTAGCATTAAGCACCTTCAGATTGCTGTGTAATCACACCACCATCCATCTCCAGAAGTTTTTCATCACCCCAAATTAAATCTCTGTAACACATTGAACCATAAGTCTCCATTCTCCCCTTACCCCAACCCCCCAGTAACCACTATTCTACTTTTTTTCTCTATGAATTTGACTGTTCTGGCTACCTCAAATAAGTAGATTCACACAATCGTTGTCTTTTTGAGATTGACATTTCACTTAGCATGTCTTCAAGGTTCATCCATGTCATAGTATGCATCAGAATTTCATTCCATTTTAAGGCTGAATAATATTCCATGTATGTATATACCACTTTTTTTTTTAATCCATTCATCTATTGACTGGTACTCAGAATGCTTGTCCTTTTAGCTATTGTGAGTAATGCTTCTCTGGTCATTGATATACAAATGTCTGTTGGAGTCATTGCTTTCCATTCTTTTGAGTTAATTTTTGTATATAGTGTAAGATAAGAGT
The DNA here is from genome assembly GCF_059928025.1 of Delphinapterus leucas. Taxonomy (NCBI): domain Eukaryota; kingdom Metazoa; phylum Chordata; class Mammalia; order Artiodactyla; family Monodontidae; genus Delphinapterus; species Delphinapterus leucas. The sequence continues at coordinate 37,797,263 of NC_143142.1, read as the reverse complement.
CCAATTTCATTCTTTTGCATGTAGTTACCCAGTTTTCCCAGCACCATTTGTTGAAAAGACTGTCCTTTTTTCCTTAAATGGTCTTGGTACCCTTGTCAAAAAACATTTGACCATATAAATACCAGGGTTTATCTCTGAGCTCTCTATTGTATTCCATTGATCTATATATGTCTGTCTTTATGCTACTGTTTTGATTGTGGTAGCTTTGTAGTAGGCTTTGAAATAAGAAAGTGTGACTTTTCTAACTTTGTTCTTCTTTTTCAAGATTGTTTTGTTTACAGGCATACCTCACTTTATTGTGCTTTTACAGATATTGCAGTTATTTGTAAATTTAAGGTTTATGGCAACCCTGTGTGGTCATATGATGGTCAGCATTTTTTAGCAATAAAATTAAGGTCTTAATTTTAAATTAAGGTTTTAATTTTAATATTTTAAAAAACATAATGCTATTGCACACTTAATAGGCTACAGTATAGTGTTAACATTTTTACACACTGGGAAGCCAAAAAATTTGTGTGACTTCCTTTATTGCTCTAATTTCTTTTTTGCTGTGGTCTGGAACTGAACTCACAATATCTCCGATTTATGCCTGTATTTGGGATCCCTTGAGATTCCATATGAACTTTAGAATGGGTTTTTCCATTCCTACAAAAAAGGACAGTGGAATTTTTGTAACAGTTATGTTGAATGTGTTTCCAATTTGGCTGCCTTTTATTTTATTTTCTTGCCTATTTGCTCTGATTATAACTTCCAGTACATAGTTGAATAGCAGTAGTGAAATTGGGCATCGTTCCTTGTCTTGTTCCTGATCATAGGGGAAGGCTTTCAGTCTTTCCCCATTGTATATGATGTTGGCTATGGGTTTTTCATTAATGCCCTTTATTATGTTGAGGAAGTTCTCTTCTGTGCCTTGTTGACTGATTGTTTTTATCATGAAAGGGTGTTGGATTTTGTAAAACGCCATTTATGTGTTATTTGAAATGATCATGTGGGGTTTTTTCCTTCGTTCTATTGATGTGATGTATTACACTGATTGACTTTCATGCGGTGAGCCACCCTGGAATATATCCCATTTGATCATAGTTTATAACCCTTTTAATATGCTGCTGCATTCAGTTTGCTAGTATTTTGTTGAAGATTTTTGCATCTGGGGATATTGGTTTGTGTTTTTTTTTTTTCTTGTGGTGTCTTGGTTGGCTTTGGTGTCAGAGTAATTCTGGCCTCATGGGATGAATTAGGAAATGTTTTATCCTCTTCTGTTTTTTGGAAGATTGTGAGGATTGGCATTAATTCTTCTTTATATGTTTGGTAGAATTCGATTGTGAAATCATCTTGTCTTGGACTGTTTTCTTTGTTGGGACATTTTTTATTACTGATTAAATCTCTTACTGTAGGTTTATTCAAATTTTCTTTTTCAAATAAGTTTTGATAGTTTGTGTGTTTCTAGGAATTTGTCATTTCATCTAGGTTTTCTAATATGTTGGTATACAATTGTTCATAGTTTTTAGTTTTATCCTTTTTATTTGTAGAAGTTTGGTAGTTATGTCCCCACTTTCATTTCTGATTTTAGTTATTCCTGTGTCTTCTCTTTTTTTCTTGGTTTAGTAAGATTTGCCAGTTTGATTGATCTTTTTAAAGAACCAATTATTTGTTAATATTCACTATTTATTTTCTATTATATATTTTGCTTACCTGAATTTTAGTCTTTATTATTTCTTTCCTTCCTCTAGCTTTGGGCTTGGTTTGCTTTTCTTTTTCTAGTTTCTTAGGGTGTCAGTCTGGGTTGTTGAATTGACATCTTTCTTTTTTAATAATATAGGCATTTACAACTAAAGTTTTCCCCTAAGTACTGCTTTCACTGAATCCCATGAGTTTCGGTATGTTGTTTTCATTTTCTTTCATCTCAGAGCATTTTCTCTAGTCTCTTTTTTGATTTCTTCTGTGACTCATTGTTTAAGAGAACACTTTAATTTTCCACATACTTGTGAAACTTCTAATTTTCCTTCTATTATTTTCTTGTTTCATTCCATTGTGGTTGGAGAAAATACTTTGCAGAATTTCCATCTCTTTAAATGTATTAAGTTGTCTTTTGAACTAGCATATAGTCTGTCCTGGAGAAGTCCCACGTGCACTTGAGAAAAATGTGTATTCTGCTGTTGGTCTTGGATTGTGCTTAGTATATCTGTTACATCTATTTGGTTTATGGTGTTATTCAAGTCCTCTATTTTCTTATTCATCTTCTGTTTAGATTTTTTGTCCACTATTGAAAGTGGATTATTGAGGACTCTATTAGAACTGTTTCTTTTATGTCATATATATATATATATATATATATTTGGAGCTGTGTTGTTGTATGCATATATGTTTATCATTGTTGTATCTTCTTGATGAATTGACTGACCCTTTTATCAATATCATCAGTATGCAATGTCTTCACCTCACACTGGTCAGAATGGCTGTTGTCAAAAAAGTCTACAAATAAATGCTGGAGAGGGTATGGAGAAAAAGGAACCCTCCTACACTGTTGATGGGAATGTAAATTGGTGCAGCCACTATGAAGAACAGTATAGAGGTTCCTTAAAAAACTAAAAACAGAGCTACCATATGATCCCAGCAATCCCACTCCTGGGCATATATCCAGGGAATACTCTAATTCAAAAAGATACATGCACCTCAGTGTTCATTGTAGCACTATTTACAGTAGCCAAGGCATGGAAGCAACCTAAGTGTCCATCAACAGATGAATGGATAAAGAAGATGTGGTGTATATATACAATGGAATATTACTCAGCCATAAAAAAGAATGAAACAATGCCTTTTGCAGCAACATGGATAGACCTAGAGATTATCATACTAAGTGAAGTAAGCTAAAGACAAATATATGATATTGCTTATATGTAGAATCTGAAAATTAAAAATGATACAAATGAACATATATACAAAACAGAAATAAATCCACAGACATAGAAAACAAACTTATGGTTACCAAAGGGAAAGATGGGGGAGGGATAAATTAGGAGTTTGCGATTAACATATATACACTACTGTATATAAAATAGATAACCAACAAGGACCTACTGTATAGCTCAGGGAACTATATACTCAATATTTTGTAATAACCTATAATAGAAAAGAATCTGAAAAAGAATATATATATAACTGAATCACTTTGCTGTACACCTGAAACTAATACAACATTGTAAGTCAACTATACTTCAGTAAAATATATGTATACAGTGTCTTTATTTTAACCATTTTTGACTTAAAGTCTGTTTTGTCTGGTGTTAGTATAGCTACCTCAGCTCGTTTATCTGTAGAATATCTTTTTCCATCCTTTTCTTTTAACCTGTTTATGTCTGTGGATCTAAAGTGAGTCTCTGTACAGCACATATAATTGGATCAATTTTTAATCCATTTTTCCAATCTCTACCTTTTAATCAGTGAGCTTATTTAATTCATTTAAATGTAAAGTGAATACAGAAAGACTTCTGTCATTGTCCTATTTGTTTTCTGTGTCTTATTTTTTCTTTTTGTTCCTCAGTTCTTATATTATTGCCTTCTTTTGTTTAATAGATTACCTTTTCTGGTTGACTGTTTTGATTCCCCCTTCATTTCTTTTTTTGCATATTATTTAGTCATTTTCTTATAGTGACTACTCTGGCCATTGCATTTAACACCCTAACTTGATACAATCTAGGTTGAACTGATACAGTTTACTGTCAGTAGCAATAAAAACTGCTCCTATGCAAATCCATTCCCTCCCTTTAGTGTTATTGTCACAAATTACATCTTTATATATTGTGTGCTTATTAACATAGATTTATAATTGTTTTGTGCATTTGTCTTTTAAATCGTATGTGGGGAGGAGTAGAGTTACAAAACAAAATTACAATAAAGTTGGGTTTTACATTTACCTATGTAGTTATCTTTACTGGTGTTCTTTATTTCTTCATAAGGCTTCAAGATAGTGTCTAGTATCCTTTCATTTCAACCTGGAAGACTCCCTTTAAAAACATTTCTCATAGGACAGGTTTACTAGTAGCAAACTCTCAGCTTTTCTCTACTTGGGGATCTCTTAATTTCTTCTTCATTTTTGAAGAATAATTTTGCCAGTTATAGAATTCTTAGTTGAGAGTTGTTTTCTTTCAGCACTTTATTACTATCATTTTTTTGGCTGAGCTGCACATTGTGCAGGATCCTAGTTCCCCAACCAGGGATTGAACCCATGCCCCCTTCAATGGAAGCATGAAACCTTGACCACTGGACTGCCAGGGAATTCCCTCAGCACTTTAAATATCATTCCACTACATTCTGGCCTTAAAGGTTTCTGCTTAGAAATTGGCTGTTAATCTTATTGAGGATCCATTGTATGTGATGAGTTGCTTCTCTGTTGTTGCTTTCAATATTCTCTCTGTCTTCGTCTTTTGAAAGTTTATTATAATGTGTCCTGGTGTGCATCTGAGTTCTTACTTGGAGTTCGTTGAGCTTGGATGTATAGATATATATATTCCATTAAATTTGGTCATTTTCAGCAATTCTTTCTTTAAATATTCTTTCTGCCCCTTTCTATCCTTTCCTGGGACTCCTGTAATGTATATGTTGGTCTACTTTATGGTGTCCCAGAAGCCCCTTAGGTTCCATTCACTTCTTCTTTCTGTTCCTCATACTTGATAATTTCAGTTGTCCTATCTTTGAGTTCGCCGGTTCTTCAGCCTGCTCAAATCTGTTGTTGAACCTCTCTAGCACATTTTTAGTTTCAGCTTTTGTACGTTTCAGTGCCAGAATTTACATTTGGTTCTTTCTTCTGTCTTTTTATTAATATATTCTATTTGTTAAGGTATCATACTCCTGGTTTCCTTTAGTTCTTTGTCCTTGGTTTCCTTTAGCTGTTTGAGCACGTTTAAGACATTTAAAGTCTTTGTTTTGTAAAACCAGTGTCTGGGTTTCCCCAGTGAGGTTTTCTGTTGTTTTCTTTATTCCCTGTAAGTGGGCCATACTTTTCCTGTTTTGTTTTTTTTTTTACATGCTTTGTAATTTTTTGTTGTGAACTGGACATATTGAACACTAATGTTGTAACTCTGGAAATCAGAATTCCCTCCTTGTAGAGTTTGCAAGCAACAGCTTATTGTGGGCTCCAGTCATCCGTTTGTTTAGTGACTTTTTGGAACTATTCTTATGAAGTCTGTATTCCTTGTGTGTGTTCATTTAAGTCCCCTTTCCATTATCTCAGCAGTCAGCCAGTGACAAACATCTCCTTAAATGCCACAATTTAGCACCCTCTTTCTTCATTGAACGTTTCCTTGCTTGTTGTAAGTTTTTTCTTAGATTTCAGAGTTCCAAAAATGTTGTTCCTGATAGTTTTGTAAGCTTAATGGTTAGTTACTTCAATGGAAGGGCAGCTTCTTAGAGCTCCCTCTTCTGCCATTTTTGGTGACATCAGTTGGATTCTTTTTTATGGAACATGATTCCTATATTACCAGTTATTTATTGAAAGGTACATTTTTAATAAATGGAACACTGTATATATTGATGGTAATTCAGTAAAGCTAAATTTATCCTTTATTTATTAGTTCTGGCGTGATTATATGGTATTATGTAAAGCCTAAACATCTTAATTTAGAAGCAGAAATAATTACTTTTATAATTCTCCCAGGATTTCCCATACTTGCATCCCATACTTGTCTCATTTTAAAACTACTCTGAGATGGTATGTCATCTATAAAAAGACTAGGTCCATCTGAAACAGCAAGAGAAAATGCACCAAAACTTGCTCTGCTTCCTTTTAAAATCTATCTTATATGATAATTTTAAAGCAGGATTTCTCAGCCTCAACACTAGACCAGAGAAATCTTTCTCGTATCTGTTGTCCTGAACATTGTAGGATGTTTAGCAGTATCCCTGGTCTCTACCCACCAGATGTCAGTAGCATCCCTCCCACAGTTATGACAACAAAAAAATGTACCCAGACATTTCTGACATATTCAGACATTGCTGAATATCCCCAAGGGGCCAGAACTGTCCCTGATTGAGAACCACTGTTTTAAGGTAAAATTTGTGCCAAGACCATGTACTTCACAAGGAGCGACAACCCTTTTCCCCCCTCATTTTACAAATTAGTCAATTAAGATCAGGAAGCTAGAATCATCTAGTTGGGCAGTTCTCTTGGCCATTAAGGAAAGAAGATGGTGGAAAAACTCTTTTCTCATTTGCTGTTAGTACTACAGCTTCTTTTGGTTAAATGTGTTGTTTCATTCCCAAATTTACCTGATAGTTCACTGTATATGAGATGCACAACAATAGTTATTTCTTGCCTGGAATACCCAGACGATTCAATAGAACCGTGATTCCTTTATATAAGAAATTAAGGTTGTAAAATCAGGTCAGTTAGTTTTTGTTTGTTTACTCTTCTTTATCTTTTTCTCTAAAGGAACATGAGATGATTGTATCAAAAATAATTATTGAATATTTTGATGATAAAATTTCAGTGCTGTTTTATTATACTCCTGTATCTTTAAAAAACTTTTTTCCTGAAATTTATTTTTAGGTGTACTTTCTATAGCGTATTTAAGCTCCAAAAGAAGATATTAGTAGTACTAGTTTCGTATGGTATTTTCTTCTGTGTCATGAAGATTTGCATTGCCACATACAGTTTTATGTTATTAAGCATGTGTGGATCTTGCTCCCAATCAAGTTTAAAACTCTTGAAGATTCTGTGTTAAGGTTTTATATCCCTGCTCTCTTTTCCCAATAGCCATTTCATAAATAGTTCACTGAGTTGTCCCTAAATCACTTAATTTAGGGAAGGCAACTAGTCTGAAAATATAATTCAAAATACTTTGCTCTAATTCAGTATTTTATAATAACCTATAATGGAAAGGAATCTGAAAAAAACAAAAATACACATCTATATACACATATATATGTATACACATACATATAACCGAATCACTTAGCTATACACCTGAAACTAACACAGTATTGTAAATCAACTTCAATTAAAAACAATACTTTGCTCTTACAGAGATATTGAGTCGGGGGGAGGGGAATACTGATCATCTAGATTTTAGATGAGTAAAAATATTTCAGTAACAAATTATTATCCCAGGACCACTAAGAGATAACTTTGATTTCTAGTTTGCTGTAGAACAGATTAATGAGCAAAATACTGCATTTGAAACTAATCAACTTTGAGTGCGATTTGTCATGCTGTAGTTTCTGAAAAGTCTTTTCTGTAGTCCTAACTGCTTTTGCACATCTTATACTACAATGTATTTTAAAACCTTAATAATACTTGACTTGTAATATTCAAATTAAACTGGAGGTATAGATGATAATTATAGGTGACTTTGAAGATAATTGGTTCACGAATTACATAATTAATGATCAATACCTGTTGATTAATAATCCTAATAAAGCTTACTGGAATAGGGTTCAACCCATTTGGAATTTGTGGTTCACAAGTTATTTGTATGTAGGAAGTCAGTAGTAGTTGGTACAGAATCATTGCTTCAATTTTGTTTCTGTTTTTAGCTGTAGCGCCAGTTGTACCTGATTTAAGTAGTGACATTGACACAAGTAACTTTGATGACTTGGAAGAAGATAAAGGAGATGAAGAAACATTCCCTATACCTAAAGCTTTTGTTGGCAATCAACTACCCTTTGTAGGATTTACATATTATAGCAATCGTAGGTAAGTATGCTACACATTGATATTTGGGGTGGGTACTGACTTTGTTGTAGTCATGTTATTTTCTTAGGGATATCTAAAAATCACTTTAAGAACATTTAAAGTAGATTTGTGCTTCCCTGGTGGTGCAGTGGTTGAGAGTCCGCCTGCCGATGCAGGGGACATGGGTTCGTGCCCCAGTCCGGGAAGATCCCACATGCCACGGAGCGGCTGGGCCCGTGAACCATGGCCGCTGAGCCTGTGCGTCCGGAGACTGTGCTCCGCAACGGGAGAGGCCACAACAGTGAGAGGCCTGCGTACTGCAAAAAAAAATAAATAAATAAAGTAGATTTAATGGTATATAAAGAAATATATTAATATGCCACTTTTCAACAGTGCATTAGATTTCTAATTTCATATTTAATATCTTTCAGACTCATCCATGCTCAGGATATTGTTTTTCAGAAATTCTTTGCTGAATGATACCCTATACATCTTCAAGTTACAACAATTAATAGGTCAAGAGATTCTCTTAATACTGATATTTTGGTTAATCGTGTTATCTGAAGAGTTCTGGTTTTATAATACATTTTGGAACAACATACAGTTTTCTAGCATTATCATCACTATATTGATGTTATGAAAGGCCTGTAATTTTCAGTTCTTCAAAAATTAAGTGATTCCTCCCTAAAACTACTAAATGAATTATGTTTTACATCATGTAAGGCCTTGTGACCTTGGGCAAATAACTTTCATCTTTTTTATGCCTCCATTTCCTCAAAAATAGGGATGACGGGGATAATAATAACAATATGTGTCTCAGGGTTGTTATAAGGGTTAAGTAAGTCAAAACACAGTAAAACACTTAGAACAATGCTTTGCATGGAGTAAGCACTCAATGTTAGTTACTTTTATCATTAGTATGAGCTAATATTAGTTTTAGTCTTTTCTAATGGACTTCAGATCCAAGTTAAACATTTAACATTATTTTCATATGCTGGGCATTCATTCATTCATTCATTCAACAGACATGTTTGACAACCTACTCTTTGTCAGGTATATACTAAGCACCAAGGTGCAGGGAGAGGATTAATAAGATATAATTATCTTCTTTTGAGATGCTCATATCCTAGTGAGGAAATGGATAAGTTGTACAATGTAGGTTGGCAAGTACTACACGACAGAACTCTAAACAAAATACCATACCAATATATAAAAGTGAACTATATGCACCATTAACTGGGTGTGTTAAATCTACTTGATAAATTTGTTTTAAAATATGTATCTCTAATCAAATTATACTCCATTAGAATGGTATTAGATATTTGAATTGCTTGCAGTAATGATTAAATTTGAGGTTATTATAGCTAACCTTTTAAAGTGAAGCATCTTGTTATTTTAGTCATAACTTTTTATGAGGGCAATTCAGTTCAAGCTTAGAAAACAGGAATTTGATTTAGTCTTGCTTTATGAAATTTCTCCAATAATCCAACTATAAGACAATAATTTTGTTCTTTAGATGTTAGAATACTTTTGTTGTATCACCAAGTAGGTAGTACTTGAGTTTTGACCCCTAGAAAAGAGCAATATTTTAATCCTTCTTCCCTCCCTATTACTCCACGAGTAAGTATTACATTGGAGCTTCTTTTTTTTTTTTTTTGCGGTACGCGGGCCTCTCACTGTTGTGGCCTCTCCCGTTGCGGAGCACAGGCTCCGGACACGCAGGCTCAGCGGCCATGGCTCACGGGCCCAGCCGCTCCGCGGCATGTGGGATCTTCCCGGACTGGGGCACGAACCCGTGTCCCCTGCATCGGCAGGTGGACTCTCAACCACTGCACCACCAGGGAAGCCCCAGAGCTATTTTATATTGAAATACACAGAGAACCTTCAAAGTGGTGTGTTTGCTGCAGCATCCTTTCTTTTGTTTTTCTTCTTTTTAAAAAAATTATATATATATTTTTTTAATTTTTAAAATTTTTTTTATTTTGGCTGCACTGGGTCTTAGTTGCAGCATGTGGGATCTTCATTGTGGCATGCAGGCTTCTTAGTTGCGGCATGTGAATTCTTAGTTGCAACATGCATGTGGGATCTAGTTCCCTGACCAGGGATCACACCCCGGCCCCCTGCATTGGGAGCACGGAGTCTTACCCACTGGACCACCAGGGAGGTCCCTAAATTTTATATTTTTATCAATTATTCTCTGGCTTGGTTTCTGAAACATTCAAGATGTTGATATAAACACCCCCCAGTGTTTCTGGATTTTCTGTAATAGAGTTCAGCAGTTAATTACTTTTTCTGCACAAAAGTAATTAATTTCTCAGCACAAAGGTAATCTTGAATTAAATAAGCATTATATATATATATATATATATTCTTTGTACTATTTATCCATTGTAATACACTAGATTATGTTCCATGAGTTTTCCTTGTATTCATGTGTTTCATATCCCAAACTAATTTCTGAATTTCTTAAAAGTAGAAATTGTAGTCTGTTCTTAAATATCACCACCTTATTGAGTAATATAGTGTTTAGTAATTGTTTCTTGCATGTTTGGTTGGTGGTATGGTTGCTCTTAATAAAGAAAGAATCAGCAAAATATTAATTAGCCTTACTGTAATATGTAAGTATAATTTTGAATTGCATGAAATTAAAGACTTCTGAAATCCAAACATACGAGAACAGAGATCTTTACTTTTGACGTATAGCTGAGTTATAAACATTTTAAAAACAGCCTTAAACTTTTAGCTATATTCCTAATAATCTAACACCTCTTTCACAAAAAGTTTACCTAAATGACCAGATTCTATATGAAAGCAACAATATAATATGAAAAAGAACCTTGAAAGGAAAAAAAAGATAAGAAGTGGAAGAATGAATGGACGTGTACATTGGTATCCTTACATTTCCAGGACTGTATTCAGAGAACTTTATGTTACTAACTTTGCAGAAGGCTAAACATAAACTTTACTTATATAGCATATTATATTTAGAAGATAAATTAGAGATCAAGTAGTCTGATCTATCTAATTCAGATTCTACTGGTGTTGCTGTATGCTTTTATTTATATCACATAATGCAGAATCTCACACTGAATTTCTGAGGCACTTTATAGTCAATGGAATTAAATTGCACTATATCTAGGAGTTGTCATTTGTTATATGGGACCTTTTCTCTACAAACCTGCTACATAGCCCTTGTTATTGTCTCCTGAATATTTGATTCTGTGGTTGATCTGAATAATTTTCCAAGAGAAACATGGGAAATGACATATTTTCCTGCTGTTTCTTTTAGAGCACTGCTATATATATGTTTCATGGTACTTAAAGGACACTTGATTATCTTCTGTTTTTCACTATGAATTAATTATTTCTAGTGTGTTAACAACTGCCCCATAACAGCTGTGAAGTATACTGTAGCTATTTGATCTCTTTTTGAGGGAGCTCTACTGATTAACCAAAGTGGTAACCGTAGTGGTGATGTAGATGTAGTAATAGTGGCAGTCATAGGATGGTAAAGGAAGTAGCAGAAGTATCTTACCTTTACCTAACATTTGATTGTGTAGAAAAAATTTTTATATGATCTGTTTATATCTGTTTGGTAATCTGATAAGATGTCTAAAGAAGACCTCTAAAGATCACTAATATCTTGTATTTATATGTAATTCTAACTTTATATTGAATTTAACAAACTCTGCAAGGCTTAGAGTCACAGAAGATTAGCAGGACATCTTCAGAACTTTGGTTCTGTTATTTCAGCCACTTACACAAAAACTCTTAACTTTTTTGCCCAGAAAAGCAATATCATTCTTTGTGGCCATGCCGCGCAGCTTACAGGACCTCAGTTCCCTGACCAGGGATTGAACCTGGGTCACGGCAGTGAAAGCGCTGAATCCTAACCACTGGACTGCCAGGGAACTCCCCGGCAATATCATTCTTGACTGAAGGATAATTGGGGGCAGTGGGGAGGAATTGTGCACATGTCTGTAGAAGTCAACAATTCTTTATTCCTGATTCTAAATCCAAAAGCTCTAAAAACTAAAAGTTTTTTAGTGATTTGTTTGGTGGCAAAACCTGCCATAACCTGCTCTCATGGCCAAAAACCTAATCTGAACTAAGTTGAGACTATTTTATGGTTTTTATTTATTCTCTTTGGTATGAATATTCATATATTTTGCTGCAGGAATATTAAGGTATATGATTACAGAGTGCTGCTTCAGACCTAACTGGGGGTTTTATTTAATATATGTATCATTTCTGTGTTATGTTTCTAAAATAAAGAATTAAGAACCTGCACTCAATTTTTAAAAGCAGAGCAAGTACAAAAGATAGGCATATAGTATTTGTTACTGGTTGTTACTAGATATTAAAGAGTTTTTTGTTTTCTTTTAAAAACTATTTTCTTCCTAGATACTTATCTTCAGCAAATCCTAATGAAAACAGAACTAGCTCTAATGTGGATAAAAGCTTGGTAGGTATTTTCTTATTGTTATTATTTTAAAAGTTGTTTTGTGGATAATGTATTTTGTATGCATGATACTAAGTAAATATGCATTGCTTCAGAAAATGTAGTTAGTGATTTTAAATTTTTATAGCACTTTTTATCTACTGTTTCCTCTCCTGTTTGATTTCTTACCTGAATATCAAATGGGATATTATATGTGGAGGCAGTTAGTAAACTATACATTGCTACACAGATTGACAGAGGTGGTCTTTTTAGTCTTTGGAATTAGGAATTTATGATAAATCAGTGTATCAGTAAGAGTCTTGACAGGGAAACAGATGGCACATTCAAAAGATTTAAATGAGAGTTTTTGTGTGTGTGTGTGTGTGCTAAAATTTACATAACACAAAATTTACCATTTTACCATTTTTATGTGTACGGTTCAATGACATTAAGCACCCTCACGTTGTTGTGCAGTCATCACCACCATCATCTCCAGAACTTTTTCTTCATCCCAGACTAAAATTTTGTGCCCGTTAAAGTCTGCATTCCACTCTCCCTTCAACCCCTATTAACTATTATCCTTACTTTCTGTCTCTATGAATTTGACTATTCTAGGTACCTCATGTAAGTGAAATCATACAGTATTTGACTTTTTGTGATTGGCTTATTTTTCTTAATGTCCTTAAGGCTCAGGCATGTTGTAGCATGTATCAGAATTTCATTCCTTTTTAAGGCTTAATATATTCTGTTATATGCATATACCACATTTTGTTTATTTATTAAACGAAGAGAGTTTAATGAAGGGACTATTAATGGTGCTGTGCATAGGATCAAGGGGAGCAATAAAGAGAGCTAAAGCAGCCATTGATTGACAGCAGTGGGAAGCCATTTCCCTTAGTCTGAAGGGACAAGGAGAGACAAATCTTGTTACCACAGCTCAGAGAGAATGCATAGCATCATGAAAGAGGAGCATAGAACATAGAGTACTGCCAGAGCCATGGTAAGGCAAGAAGAGTGTGGGGAGAACGGATATTTCATTTCTCCCAACTGATTTTCGGCTGGTGTCTCCTGAATGCTGAAACGAAGCTTAAAATCATAGGACAGCAGAGCCCAGTCAATGCACTCTGTAAATTTGAAGGCAGAGAAGGTCAGAGGATGGGTCTTCAAGGCTGGAAGGGAGAGGTGGCAAATGGAGAATAACTAGTACAGTGAGCATCTTCTAATTTGACCACTGAAAAGTGAATTCCTGTAGGAAGTGAATATTAGAGACATGAGTTCTTTTTATTGTTAGAACAGCTCATGTTCATGAGACAGAGGATTAAAATATTTTTTAATTGCTTACATTGAGAAGGTCCTTTTGGGTTAACCAGGACTTTTCTTAAATATACCAGAAATAATTATCTGGCCATCCTCAGAGCATTCTTTGAGCTCTTTGTGTGCTATAGCCTCCATATTTGTAACTGAGATGAGGTGTAGGCAGCAATCATTTTTAAAAGCTAACAGAATTCTTCTTTCTCCTTCATATATTTACTCTTAAATGTGAGAGAACATATGGTGGGAAGGGAAGGTGAGAAAAAGGGGAATGAACTATGCGAGTACTGGTTAGCTGTTATGGCCATTTTTCTCTTTTAAATTCTCATCCCATTAGAGCTATTTGCCAAATTATATAGCTAATAGGGGCTCAAAAATCTTCAAAATTAAAGCACATTTGACCTGGAGATGGTGACAATAAGGAGCTGCTATAACCCCACTCTGACTGTATTACTTACCTGTAAGTCTAGAGCTACATTAGGACTTAAAAAATAATTCAGTGGAATCCTGTTTTCTTTGGGCTGATCTTGTTCAATGGTGACTGCCATAAGTTTCTATCAGTGGCTTTTATCTTTTGCTCTGGTTAAGATCACAGGGGAAGAAGAAAACGCTTGTGTGCCTACTATTTCTGTTAACCTAGAACTAAGTACAAAAATCAACTAATTTAATTTTCAACTCTTCCCTGAAAGCCTTCTAGCAGAGATGCTAGTGAACAACTTTGCAGTTGACAAATATGATGAATATTTTTCATTCCGTATCTTATTTTTCTTTTTGCTGCATTTGACACTGACCAGTCCTTCCTCCTTGGAACTTTAAGAACGTTCATGTTCTCATTATTTCCTTCTTTTTCTCTTTCTACCTCTGGATTTTATTTTCAGTCCTCTTTGCAGGATCTCCTCCCTTTCTCTCTCCCCCCAACCCCATAATTATTAAATGTTTCTCAAGATAGTTCTGATCTTGGCTCTCTGCTCATTTTCTGTAGTTAATCTCATGTGTGTCTAGCTTGCTCCTCTGAACAACATACCCGAATCTTTTCTCCCTCTCTGATTGGACTTCTCTTCCTGCACATCTTTCAGACACTTCAACCTAGGCCAAAGCCTAACTCACACTTCTCCTCTCTCCATCCCCTCACCAGCAGTTCTTTTTGTGTCACCCATCTTTTGTAATGCTACTCTGTTCTTATTTCTGTTCAGTTGCTGGGTTATAAATTCTGCCTTTTGACTGACACAGTTATCCATTTCCTCTTCATTTCTACAGCTTCTGCCTTATATCACACCTGTATACTCTTTTTGCCTGAACTGTCTATTAATTGGTTGTTTAGTCTAGAATTTCTCTGCTCTCTAACCTATTCACCTTATTACTGAAGTGATGTTTCTAAAATGCCAATACTCTGTCATTTCCCCTTTTAAAGTGTTCATAGGTTAAAGTGCCCAACTCCTTTTCTGCATACAAGGATCATAGTCCCACTTGCCCTTTCAGATTTTATGTGATTTGTTCTCCCTGTTATGTTCTTTGCTCTGCCTAGAGTTGATTTCTCCCCATTTTCCAATCATATTTTCTTTCTCTCTACTTTTGGACTCATTCATTTTAGCTAAAATGCATTCCTTCTTTCACTTCCTCTGCTTGGTAAATACCTCTCTTATAGGCCTCATCTCAAACATTCCATCTTCAAGGCAGAATTAGATGTGACCTCTTCTCTTCTTCAGTACACCTTATATATAATTTTATTAGTACCTACCACATTATATTATAATATTTTGTGTATATGTCTGGGTTATTGTAGGTTCTTTTCACCCTCCTATTCCCCTGTGCCCCACTATCGAACTATTAGCTTTATGAGAACGGGGACCAAATCTTTTTAATTTTTGTGTTACTAATGCCTACCACAGCACCTGACATATTAGTAGGTGTTGGGAAAAAAATGCTTGTTAAATTAATAATAAAGGGCTTCCCTGGTGGCGCAGTGGTTGAGAGTCCGCCTGCCGATGCAGGGGACATGGGTTCGTGCCCCCGTCCGGGAAGATCCCACATGCCGCGGAGCGGCTGGGCCCGTGAGCCATGGCCGCTGAGCCTGCGCGTCCGGAGGCTGTGCTCTGCAATGGGAGAGGCCACAACAGTGAGAGGCCCGCGTACCGCAAAAAAAAAAAAAAATTAATAATAAAAATTTCAGATGGAAAGGAAAAAGGTAAGATTGGATCAGGTAATTCCCTTGTAAACAGGTATAAAATGGTAATATAAACTTGCTATTTTAAAATTCTCTATGAATATTCTTACTAGAATAAGTTTTTGTTGTTTTTAATTAAAGCAGGAAAATTTGCAAAAAACAATTTATAAGCTGGAAGAACAGTTGCATAATGAAATGCAATTAAAAGATGAAATGGAGCAGAAGTGCAGGTGAGAATATACTTTATGTTTTTCACATTAAAAGTTATATAGCAAATGCTGATTTTAAAACTTGTACTCTATAAACCCTTGAAAGTAGATGGAAGTAAGGCAGAGATGTAAAGATTGCTATTGATATACATTCAGTGAAGAATATTCAGTTAATGCCAGTTTATTGATTTTGTCTCACATTTTAATTAGCTGACAGAAAGGGAAAATTAGTTTACATTAAATAAGATGCATTCTAAAGTGTAGCTGTTTTGAAGATTAAAATTCACTAAATTTTTGGTGCAGACACTCTTTTAATTTCCACTATGATTCGCTATAGCAGTATTTTTTCAGAATTTTTTTCCTATGAGTCTAAATTTAATAAGAGCATATATATTTATGAAAATATAAAATGATCAAGATAATTTAAAATAACCTAGCATAATGCTTAGTTACTTATTAATTACAAACAATAACACTTTATTATATTGTTAGTAGATAGTATTGAATAAATGAAAAACAGGTAACAGATTAAGTATTCAAAAAAATGGAATTGAGAAAATTGGCAATTTTGTGAGTGGGGGAGAGGAAACAAGTAAATTGCTCACTACCTACAGTTCCTTATAGATTAAATAGTTAAGCATCTAATATAAGCTTTTTTTAGAAAAGCACTTTAAGGAAATAATTAACTGAGCCCAGTATTTGGAAGGAATTTCTAGGTATAAAACATAGAAATAAGGAGAGGAAATGGATAGATATTATTACATAAATGTTGAGCAGTTTCTATTAAAATTAAAAGGCAAGTGACAAATTAGTGGTAGTGGTGGTGGTAGGGATCAATTTAAGGAGGAAATAAGAGTGGCCAAAGTGGCCAATAAACATACGAAAATGGGTGTGTGTGTGGTGGTGGGATGGCCTGAGATGAAACTGGGAAGGTCGACAGAGTCTAGATCTTAAAACACTCTGTCTTTGAAAAGCTAAGAAATTTGGGATTTATCCTAAGGGTGATGAAAAAACATTAAAAGTTATTAAACTTAAAAGTAAAACAAAAGATCAAATTTGCTTTTAAAAAAGAACTCCCTGGTTAATTACACAGCATTTGACATTTATTGACCTAAATGAGAATGAGGGAGGAAGATGAGTCAAGGAGGATTCCCAGGCGGAGTGCTTTACTTGGGACAGGAGAAGAGAAGCAGATTGGTATTGTGGGAGGGGTCACCGGGCAGAGGGAATTCATTTAGCTTTGGACATGCTGAATGAGCTATTTGGTAAGACATCCATGTGAAACATTGCATGTACAGATTTGAAGCTCAGAAATAGGTTTAGAGCCCCAAAAATGAATTGTGATGGAGATAATAATACACTTTCAGTTTATCTCAGATTTTTGCCCAAGTTGCCAGGTGGTGCATTTACTGCTTTATATATGCCACCTTTCCCTTCATTTACTTACTCTTATATTAAAGGTTAAATGGTTAATCTTTGTGTAGTAGCAAGTATTGCATGAGGGAATTCAGGGATCCTTAATCTAGAATCCATAGACCTCTCCTAAAGCATCCATGGATGGAATTCAAGGTCCTTAAACTTGGGTGACAGAAGTGAATCTTTTCTGTAACCTTTAGCTGAAATTCAGCATTTTCTTTAATTATGAACACAGTGAATAATCCACAGTTATTAGCAGTAGCTGTGAATTTCTTATTACCAATAGAAATCACAAATATTATCTTAGAATGCAGTTGTTATTTATCTCTAAATACCGTTTATGCTCATTACTACTTTAAAATTACTGCTGCTAGATCTTATTTAATATATTAATAAAATGCATATATTAGTGAATCATACTTTTTTTAAAAAGGTTATGACTGTATTTCAGTATAATTTTGGTTTCTTTTAATCCTATGTATTTTATTTTATGCTCTTAAAATATTATTCTGAGAAAATGCCATAGGCTTCACCAGACTGACTGCCAAAGGGATCCACAGTACACACAAGAAAGGTTAAGAAATATTAGCTAAATGGAAAAGTAAGGAATGTGGTGTTTCACCCCAAGCTATAAAAAGTAAATATATCTATAATCTATATTGCTTTTGCTTTTACAGAACTTCAAACATAAAACTCGACAAGATAATGAAAGAATTGGATGAAGAGGTACTTTTTGTTTTCTTATCAGAAGTTTTCCTTTTTGAGACTTTTTCCCTTTCAGATTGTTTTCTGAGAAAATTACATTTGAACTTTATAAGTTACAATACAGAACAGGACCAAAGAATTATGATGAAAGCCTCACTTTGGAGCTGCAGGTTTAAGTGAAATTAGATTATACTTTAGTTTCTTTTGTGTGGTTTTATTCTAGAACCATGTTGAAATTTTAGTACATAAATTTCAGTTCAGTGGTTCTTAATAGTTGAAAGGTGAGAAAGGAGCAACAGATCAGAAATTGAATCTGGAACTATAGCAGAAAGAGACAGACAATTTCAACTATTAAGAACCACTGAACTGAAATTTATGTACTAAAATTTCAACATGTTTCTAGAATATGGGTAAACACACTACACTCTCCTTCTCCTCTTAAGTTTTTTTATGTTACAGTTGACAGTTGAAGCAGAAATTACAGCATTGTCTAATGTGGTTCTCCATGTATATAGAAGAAATTTTTAAGACAATTATCAATGGGTATAAAGGGAGGTAAGGTTTTACACTTTAATCAAACTGGTAATATGCCAACACTAGTAATATAATGTAATACCTAGAGCAGCTACTGATAAAAATTATACAAAGAGATACACTTAAAAACACTAGTAAATCAAATAGAATTCCAAAAAATGTTCAAGTAACCTACAGAAAGACAAGAAGGAAAACATGGGACAAAACAAAATGGGAGGCTTAACTCTAACATATCAGTAATTATATTAAATGTAAATTAAATGCAACATCAATTAAGATAGATTGTCAGAGTAGCTTTTTTAAAATTACCTACCTGTATGCTGTCCAGCAGAAACTCTCTTCAAATGTAACAATATAGCCAAGTTAAAAGTAAGAAGATGGAAAAATACATCATGTAAGCATTAGCAAAAAGAAGGCAGCAATGGCAATATTGATATCAGGTAAAGTAGACTTTAGGACAAAGAAAATTACCAGGGGCAGAGGGACATTGCAGAATGACAAAAATGTCAATCCTCTGAGAAGACATAACATTCCTAAATTTGTATTCATCAAACAGAAGAGCTACAAAATATGTGAAGCAAAAGCTGATAAAACTGAAAGGAGAAGTAGACAAATCTGCGATTACTGTTGGAGACTTTTTAAATGCCACTCTCTAGACAGAGGATCAGCAAACATATAGGAGAACTCAGCCACGCCATCAGCCAATAGGATCTATTCAACATTTGTAGACCCCTCTACCCAGCAACAGCAAAGGACATATGTTTTTCAAGCACTCAAGAAACACACACCAAGGTAGACCACATCCTAAGCAAACTTCTCCAGATTTCAAAGAATTAAAATCATACAGAGTGTGTTCTCTGACCAAAATGTGACCAAACCAGAATGAATAACAGAAAAGTATCAGGCAAATCTACAAACACGTGGAAACTAAACAACACAGTTCTAAATAATCCATAGGTCAAAGAGTCTCAAGGGGAATGAAAAAATACATTGGAATGTTAATTATATCTCATAAAGTTATTTTTCAAAGTTATGGATCTTCATCTTTTAAAAATATTTGAGGGCTTCCCTCGTGGCGCAGTGGTTAAGAGTCCGCCTGCCGATGCAGGGGACACGGGTTCGTGTCCTGGTCTGGGAAGATCCCACATGCCGCGGAGCGGCTAGGCCCGTGAGCCATGGCCACTGTGCCTGTGCGTCCGGAGCCTGTGCTCCGCAACGGGAGAGGCCACAACAGTGAGAGGCCCGTGTACCGCAAAAATAAATAAAAATATTTGAACAATGAAAATGAAAATAATACATCAAAATTTGTGGGATGCAGCTAACATAGTGCTCTAAGGGAAATGTATACACTAAATGTTTACATTAGAAAAGACGAGAAGTCTCAAATCAGTTATCTAAGCTCCTACCTCAGGAACCTAGAAAAAGAAGAGCAAAATAAACCCAAAGCAAGGAGAAGGAAGGAAAAATAAAGAGCAGAAGTCAGTGGAATTGAAAACAGAAAAATAATAGAGAAAATCAGTGATAATAAAAACCCAGCTGCTTGGAAAGATCAACAAAATTGACAGTCCTCTAGCAAGATTGTCAAAGGAAAGAAAGGACACAAATGATCAGTATCAGGAATAAAATAGAGCATATTCCTACAGACTCTACAGATATATAAAAAAAAAAATTCTTAAGGAAATACTATAAACAGTTCCAAACGAGTAAGTGTAATATTTAGGTGAAATGGACTAATTCCTCCAAAAACACAAACTGCTACAACTCACACAATGTGAAATACATTATTTGAATAGCCCTATATAACTATTAAAGTGAATTCATAATTTAAAAGCTCCCCCCAAAATTAATCTTCAAGACAGATGGTTTTACTAGAGAATTCTACCCAGTGTTTTTTTAAGATTTTTTTTTTCGATGTGGACCATTTTTAAAGTCTTTATTGAATTTGTTACAATATTGCTTCTGTTTTATGTTTTTGTTTTTTGGCCCCAAGGCATGTGGGATCTTAGCTCCCTGACCAGGGATCGAACTCCGCACCCCCTGCATTGGAAGGGGAAGTCTTAACCACTGGACCGCCAGGGAAGTCCCTATCAAGTGTTTTAAGAAGAATTAACACCAATTCTACACTCTCTCTTCTAGAAAATATAAAAGAAGGGAACATTCCCCAGTGAATTTTATGAGGCTAGAATTACCAAGATACCAAAGTCTAGCAAAGACAGTACTACAAAGAAAACTATGGATCAGTATCCCTCAATCCTAGCCAGCTGATTTTTGACCAAGGTGCAAAAGCAATTCAGTGGAGGAAGGATAGTCTTTTTAGCAAGTGGTGCTGGAGCAATTAGGTATTCATAGGCCAACATATGGACCTCAACCTCAGTCTCACATCTTATGCAAACATTAACTTAAAACAGACCATAGATTTAAACAGGGACATAAAAAATATAAAACTTCTAGGGAAAAAATAGGGGAAAGTCCTTGGGACCTGCAACTCGGTGAAGAGTTAACGCATTACACCACAACTGATCCATATAAGGAAAAAAATTCAATAAATTGGACTTCATCAAAACTTGCTCTGTGAAAGACCCTGATAAGAGGATGAAGATCTGTAGACTGGAAAAATGAACTGTTGTTACACACAGCAACTTGGATGGATCTCAAGGATATTTTGTTGAATGTAAAAAGCTAATCTCAAAAGGTCCACACTGTATGATTCCATTAATATAACATTTTCAAAATGGCAAAATTATACAGATGGAGGACCTCCTGTTGGTTGCCAGGGTTATAGGTGGTGGGAGAAGTGAGGGATGCATGTGGCTATAAGTAGTGGCTGGAAGGAGATCATTGTGCTGATGGAACAGTTCTGTGTCTTGATTGTGGTGGTGGTTACATGCATCTACACATGAGATAAAATGACATTGAACTACACATGCATGCTTTATATCAATATCAGTTTCCTGATTTTGTTATTGTACCATTGTTAATAATGTAACTGTTAGGGGAAACTGACTGGTAGGGTACATGTACTGTCTTTGAAACTTCTGAAATGTAGAATTTTAAATTTCAAAATTTAAAAATGAAAAAATAAAAGAATGATAAAATCTTACAATTGGAAAGATTTTGGATGATCTCTGTCAAATTTTACTAAATTTCTCTGACAGCATCTTACTTAAAAGATGGATTTCACTTAAAAATGGAAAAGCCCAGAAAAGCACGTACTGTAAAGGAGGTTTGTCCGGTGTGGAGTCTTAAAGATAAAAATGAAGCATCAAAAGCAGAATATGCTGATAGTGGTAACCCAGAAACAGAAGATAAATTTTTTAAGTTGTGGAATTTGGAGTATTTTTTTTCTTTAACTCTCCCCTCCCCTTAGTTTCATTTTCTAAAATAAATGTTTCTTTCATTACTCTTTAATATGCATTAGTAGGTACATACATAGAACATCTTAGGAAAGGTAAGTTGTTACAGAGATTGGGAGGGGATTAAGGGGGACCTCATACAGGGACTGGTGAACTTATTATAAACACTGTAACCTTTGGTATCATTTGAGTTTTGCACCATTTAATTATCAAATATGTAGTTATCTGATTCCTTTTATATTTCATGTTTTAAACTTTAGGATTGTAAATAAACCAAAATATTGGTAATATACAATGTGTTCATCTTAATGTGTTTGAATACAATGTGTTCAACCTTCAGTCTGACAAGATTCATAGGGTTTTTTATACTCAAGGATTTTTTTTAAATCTCTGAAAATTTTGTATGTCTAGTTAAAATAAGGGGATTCTCACTGTTTTCTTCTAAGACAAGCTAATTCTATTATTAGAAAGTTGTTGTTGTTAGGAAGTATTATCTGATTTTGAAACCAAAATATCTATCTTAAGTAATTGTGTACTTTTTAAAAAAAGAACAGAGTATTCCCTTGAATAAATGAGGAGTATTAATTGTAGTGGTAACTCTTCTCATAATTTAGGGGAATCAAAGAAGAAACCTAGAATCTACAGTGTCTCAGATTGAGAAGGAGAAAATGTTGCTACAGCATAGAATTAATGAGTACCAAAGAAAAGCAGAACAGGAAAATGAGAAGAGGAGGAATGTAGAAAATGAAGGTAAATTGTTACTTCCTTTGAAAAACACTGGAATTTCTAACACTATCTTGAGGTCTTCGTCTTGAGGTTGTTTTAAATTTAGTGCCTGTTATATATTTTTGAAGCCACAGTCCTAAGACACCTCATGAGCTAAATACCCATGTCCCAAAATTTATTTATAACATATTGGATTCAGTAGTAATGTTTTAGCTAGTACTGATTTTTATCCTTGTGTGTATATTGGAATTTCTTGGGAAACTTCAAAGAAAACTAATGCCTAAACTTCAGAAATTCTAATTTAATTGATCTAGACATGTAGACTGGGCATTGGTATTTTTAATAAGCTCTCTAGGAACTTCTAACAAGTAGCCACATTTTAGAACAACAAGACTAGAATTTTTGATATTAGTGTTACAAATTTAAAATAGCTTTCTACATCCTTTGATCCAGTGATTTCACTTCTAGAAATTTATTTCACATATACTTGTGCACATGTATACTGATATAGAAACAAAGCTATTCATTTTAGAATTGTTTAAAATGGCAAAAATTATAAACAATGTAAATGTAATCAGTGGTATAATAAATTTTAGTATATATGGTAGAATACTATGCATTTTATAAAAGAATAAAGTATCTCTTGGGCTTCCCTGGTGGCGCAGTGGTTAAGAATCTGCCTGCCAGTGCAGGGGACATGGGTTCAAGCCCTGGTCTGGGAAGATCCCACATGCTGCAGAGCACCTAAGCCCGTGAGCCACAACTACTGAGCCCACGTGCCACAACTACTGAAGCCCATGCTCCTAGAGCGTGTGCTCCGCAACAAGAGAAGCCACCGCAATGAGAAGCCCGTGCACCGCAACGAAGAGTAGCCCAACTAGAGAAAAGCCCTCGCACAACAATGAAGACCCAACGCAGAAATAAATAAATAAATTAATTAATTAAAAAAAAAGAATTTAGGGCTTCCCTGGTGGCGCAGTGGTTGGGAGTCCGCCTGCTGATGCGGGGGACGTGGGTTCGTGCCCCGGTCCAGGAGGATCCCGCATGCCGCGGAGTGGCTGGGCCCGTGAGCCATGGCCGCTGGGCCTGCGTGTCCGGAGCCTGTGCTCCGTGGCGGGGGTGGGGGGCCACAACAGTGAGAGGCCCGTGTACCACAAAAGGAAAAAAAAAAAAGAATTTAAAAATATTTTTTTAAAAAGAATAAAGTATCTCTTTATAAACTGTTATAAAAGAATCTCTAAAATGTATCTTTACCAAAAAAAGTACAGATTGTTTAAAACAAGATTGCTTGTCTATATATGTTTAAGTGTGTGTGTGTGTGTGTGTGTGTGTGTGTGTGTGTAGACATGCATGTGAAAACATATATATATATATATATTTGTGTTTTTATATATTAAGGTATGGATACACAGACTATCTTAGGAAGGATATGCAAGGAATTAGTAATAGTTGTTGCTGAGGAGGAGAGCCAGAGGGGCTGGGAGACGACGTGGAGGGAGAAAGACTCATGCTATACTATACACCATTTGGTACCTTTTGAATTTTGAAGCATTTTATTTATTTAGTTAGTTACATCTTTATTGGAGTATAATTGCTTTACAGTGTTGTGTTTCTGCTGTATAATAAAGTGGATCAGCTATATGTATACATATATCCCCATCCCTCCTCCCCCGTGAGCCTTCTTCCCACCCTCCCTATACCATTCCTCTAGGTCGTCACAAAGCATCGAGCTGATCTCCCTGTGCTATGTGGCTGCTTCCCACTAGCCATCCATTTTACATTTGGCAGTGTATATATGTCAATGCTACTCTCTCCCTTCGTCCCAGTTCCCCCCCGCCACCCCACCCTGTGTCCTCAAGTTCATTCTGTATGCCTGCGTCTTTATTCCTGCCCTACCATTAGTTGAACCATTTTAAAAATAATTGAACTAATCAAAGATTTGTACTATTCAAAAATAGGTAATATTAAAATTAGCTTTATATAATTTCACTAATAGATTAACCTTTATGAAAGGAATAAAAGAATTTAAAATATTACAGCAGTGGAAACATCTGTTTTTGCATTCTGTATTATAAAACAGTGCTCTACTTTTTGATAAATTTAAAATGTAGGTACTTCCAAGTTGGAATATGGACCTAATGTAGCTTACTTTTATGGCCTAAGACCAAATTTCATTTTTTAAAAGGGATTTATATGTTTCCTCTATGAAAACTTACATATTATTCCTTCATTTTCTAGTTTCTACATTAAAGGATCAGTTGGAAGACTTAAAGAAAGTCAGTCAGAATTCACACCTTGCTAATGAGAAGCTGGCACAATTACAAAAGCAGGTAAGTTTTTGGAGTGAGGTGGTTTTTTTTTTAATCAAAATTTAAGTTTGATTGTGTTTTGGTAAAAAACTATTTTCTTGCTCTTTTTTAATTAGCTAGAAGAAGCCAATGACTTACTTAGGACAGAATCAGACACAGCTGTAAGATTAAGGAAGAGTCACACCGAGATGAGCAAATCAATTACTCAGCTAGAGTCCCTGAATAGAGAATTGCAGGAGAGAAATAGAATTTTGGAGAATTCCAAGTCACAAATGGACAAGGATTATTACCAGCTGCAAGCTGTATTAGAAGCTGAACGAAGAGACAGAGGTCATGATTCTGAGATGATTGGAGACCTACAAGGTAATATTTTTTCTTACTCTGGTAAAATAGACATAAAATTTACTGTTTTAGCCATTTTTAAGTATACAGTTCAGTGGCATAAAATACATTCACATTGTCATGCAACAATCACTACTGTCCATCTCCAGAACTTTTTTTATCATTCCAAACTAAAAAATCTATACCCATTAAATCTATACCCCATTTCCCACTCTCCCCAGCCCCTGGTAACCACCATTCTACTTTATGTCTCTGAATTTGACTACCTCATAGAAGTTATTATTTATCCTTTTGTGTCTGTCTTATTCCAGTTAGCTTAATGTCTTCAAGATTCATCCATGTTGTGGCATGTATCAGAATTTCTTTCCTCTTCAAGGTTGTATACTGTTCCATTGTATTTATACCATATATACCACATTTTGTTTATCAATGGAAGGTAATTTTTTAAATTTATATATATTTTTAATTTATAGTTTATTTTTAATTGTAGCTAAAAACATAAAATTTACCATCTTAATTTTTAAGTGTGTAAGGTGATATATTTTTGATCATATTGTCCTCATAAAGAAAATGACCTTGGCCCCCATACACTGTTGGTGGGAATGTAAATTGGTGCAGCCACTCTGGAAATTGCCAAGATAGGGAAACAACCTAAATGTCCATCAACAGACGAAAGGATAAAGAAGATGTGGTATATATATACTACAGAATACACTACTCAGCTATTAAAAAAAGAATGAAATTTTCCCATATGCAGCAACATGGATGGACTTGGAGAGCATTATGCTAAGTGAAATAAGTCCAAGAAAGACAAATACTGTATATCACTTATATGTGGAATCTAAAAAGTACAGCAAACTAGTGAATATAACAGAAAAGCAGGCTAACAGATGTAGAGAACAAACTACTGGTTACCAGTGGGGGGAGGGGCAATTAAGAGGTACAAACTATTAGGTATAAAATAAGCTACAAGGATATATTGTACAACCTGGGGAATATAGCCAAATTTTATAATAGCTGTAAATGGAGTATAACCTTTAAAAATTATGAATTACTATATAGTACACCTGTAATTTATATAATATTGTACATCAGCTATACTTCAATAAAAAAGAAAGAAAATGACCTTGCTAATACTGGAAATGGTTAGCATTCTTTCTGTTTCAGGATAATTTGTATCAAATTGTAATTTCTTCACTCTCTCAGGCACCCTTGTGATGGAGGTAATGTGAATATTTCCAATTTTACAGCCAGTTACTGAAAAGTTAATTTTTTTTTTTTTTTTTTTGCGGTACGCGGGCCTCTCACTGCTGCGGCCTCTCCCGTTGCGGAACACAGGTTCCGGACGCACAGGCTCAGCGGCCGTGGCTCACGGGCCCAGACGCTCCGCGGCATGTGGGATCTTCCCGGACTGGGGCACGAACCCGTGTCCCCTGCATCGGCAGGCGGATTCTTAACCACTGTGCCACCAGGGAAGTCCCTGAAAACTTAATTTTTTTTTTTTCCAGTACGCGGGCCTCTCGCTGTTGTGGCCTCTCCCATTGCAGAGCACAGGCTCCGGACGCGCAGGCTCAGTGGCCATGGCTCACGGGCCCAGCCGTTCCACGGCATGTGGGATCTTCCCGGACCGGGGCATGAACCCGTGTCCCCTGCATCGGCAGGTGGACTCTCAACCACTGCGCCACCAGGGAAGCCCTGAAAACTTAATTTTTAAAAGTGCCCAATTCACAAAAGTCTTACTCATAGTGGAACTAACCAGGCAGAGAAGATTATCACTATTAAAACCTGGGAATTCCTCATGCATTGTTGGTAGAAATAGAAATTAAACTGCAGAAAGGGAATCCCATTGCAAATAAAGAATTTGGTACTTGGAAAGGTTAGGACTAGAGATATCAGCAGCCTTTGTGGTCTAAAAGTTTCCTTTTAGACTCACAAACTGTTCACGGTAATAAAATCATTTTGTTTTCAACAAGATTCCTGGCTTCCACTTCTCACATTTTTTTCTGTTTCTGTCAGCATCAGCATCCATACTACCTAATCAAAACAGATATGCATGGAAGTTGCCAGATCTTTCAGGGAAAATTAGGGGGTGGGATAGTCCATTTTAACCTAAGTCACAGGATGTGAACATAGTTTGGGGTCTCATGGGGCTTGATGATTAGCTGTAATTCTGTGGAGAGAGGTCAGGGTCAGTTTTTGGACTTTGGAAACAGAAATTAGGATCTCCTGTTGGTTCTTAGCTGAGGAGTGTTCTGCAATCTTATTTCTCAGGGACTAGGCTTAAAATAGATCTGAATATAACCAAGAAAGTATCCTCATTATATATATTAGAAAACTCATACTCCACTTCCTTAAATTGCTTCTCTAGGCCTCTTCATATTACAGCTTATTAGCTGTGTGCAGGTCACTTCTTCTGCTTTATTTATAAACCAGGAAGATTAGGTGACCCCTGTAAATTCTTTCAATTCTAAAATTCTTTAAGTCTGTGATTTTCCAGATAACGCTGAGCTTGAAGTGCTTGCTTTCAAGGACGAGACCATCATTATGTGTTCATCAACAATGGTTTTAACTGACTCTGTTGTTTAGATATTGGTGAAGTTAAGGAAGATTCATAGCATGACCTATTGTTGATGTTTATCCTTTTTCAATGCTTTCTTTAAGGTTTATTTTTTAATTTAAATGTGAATCAAAGTTCACACACATTAAAAAGCACAAAACTTATATGAGCCTCAACATACAAGGTGCATTGTGGTAAAACATGCACACACGTAAACATAAAATTTTTACGTTGATTTTTTATGGTTCTTAAGACATTTCAGATCCCTCAGGTATAAATTTCTTATAGTTTGGGAGGCTAGCCTTGTGGCACAGTAACAATTGTTGCCTAGTTGAATGCTCTCCATGTACACTATTGAGCAGAAGCTTCTTCGTGTGTATGGGAAATGACTTCCCAAATATAATTGGATAGTATATACTTTAGGTTTTGTGGGCCACATACGATCTCTGTTACATAGTCTTCTGTTTTGCTTTTTATAAGCCTTTAAAAATGACAAAAACATTCTTAGCTTCATGTCTATAGGGAAATAGGCTGAGGGAATAGTATATCATAGTGTAATGCACTTTTGTTTTTAACTGTTACATGGGCATTTGGAAATTGTGTAAGTTTTTTACTTGGTATGTTTTTGGATTTGACTTTTGGAAGAAAAACAATAGATCCATTTTCTAATCTAACCACTTTTCTAAGACTCCATTTATTCTTTGTGTCTTTGATTTGCCAAATTTTGAAACATATTTTAAAAGTTAACACTATGACTGTAGTCTTTTTTCTCATAGCCCCCTTGTATTTCTAACAGCTTTTTTTATATTGTTTTATTGAGGTGAAATTCATATAACATAAAGTTAACCATTTAAAAGTGTACAATTCAGTGGCATTCAGTACATTCACAGTGTTGTACAACCACCTTGTCTATCTAGTTCCAAAACATTTTCATTAACCCAGAAGAAAACCTTGTACCCATTAAGCTTTCCTTCCCTATATGCCTCTCTACCTAGCCCCTAGCAACCACCAATCTGTTTTATATTTCTGAATTTACTTGTTCTGGATATTTCATATAAATGACATCATACAGTATGTGACCTTTTGTATCAGGCTTCTTTCACTTAGCATATATATATATATATATTTTTTTTTTGCTGTACGCGGGCCTCTCACTGTTGTGGCCTCTCCTGTTGCAGAGCACAGGCTCCGGACGCGCAGGCTCAGCGGCCATGGCTCACGGGCCTAGCCGCTCTGCGGCATGTGGGATCTTCCCGAACCGGGGCACGAACCCGTGTCCCCTGCATCAGCAGGCGGACTCTCAACCACTGTGCCACCAGGGAAGCCCGACGAAGTCCAGTTTAATATATATTGCTTATGCTTTTGGTGTCATATCATAATACATTGCCAAATTGAGCATCATGAAGGTTTACCCCTATGTCTTCTTCTAAAAATTGTATGGTTTTAGCATTTATATTTAGGTCTCTGACTAACTTGAGTTAATTTTTGTATATGGTATGATGTGTAGGGGTCCAATTTCATTCTTTTACGTGTGGATATCTGGTTGTCCCAGTACCATTTGTTGAAGAGACTACTTTTTCCCCCACTGAATGGTCTTGGCATCATTGTTGAAAATCAATTGGCTATAGGTATACAGTTTTGTTTCTAGATTCTCAATTCTATTCAGTTGGTCTATATGTCTGTTCTTAGACCAGTACCACACTGTTTTGGTCACTGTAGCTTTACAGCAAGTTTTGAAATTGGAAGTTTGAGTTTTTCAGCTTTGTTGTTCTTTTTCAATGCTGTTTTAGATATTCCAGTCTGCAAGTAATTCCATATGAATGTGAGGATCTGCTTTTCCATATCTGCATAAAATATCTTTGGAGTTTTTATAGGGATTGCATTGAATCTATAGATTGCTTTGGGTAGTATTGCCATCCTAACATATTAAGACTTCTAATCCATGAACACAGGATATATTTCCATTTATTTTGGTATTTAAAAATTTCATTTCAGCATTTATTTATTTATTTATTTATTAGTTTCAGTGTACAAGTCTTACACCTCCTTGGTTAAATTATTCCTAGGTATTTTGTTCTTTTTGATGCTGTTATAAATGGAATTATCTTAGTTTTCCTTTTGTATTGTTTATTAAGTATGGTGTTAGCTGTGGATATTTCATAATACCCAGCTTTTGTATATTTTTAATGCAGCATTGTTTGGTGTGTTAAGGTTTTATAACTTCTGTATCTTCTTACTGGATTAAAATTGTATTATGGATGATATTAAATATATCTGACCTTGAGGGGTTTTTCCCTTAATTTGCACTTTCCTGTTGTATCTTGCCCGTTTATTTATTTATTTGTTTGTTTATTTATATATATAATTTTTTAAAAATTTATATTTTTGGCTGCGTTGGGTCTTCATTGCTGCGTGTGGGCTTTCTCTAGTTGCAGCGAGCGGGGGCTACTCTTCCTTGAGGCACGCGGGCTTCTCATTGTGGTGGCTTCTTTTGTTGCAAAGCACAGGCTCTAGGCACACGGGCTTCAGTAGTTGTGGCGCATGGGCTCAGTAGTTGTGGCTCGCAGGCTGTAGAGCGCATGTTCAGTAGTTGTGGTGCATGGGCTTAGTTGCTCAGAAGCATGTGGGATCTTCCCGGAGCAGGGATTGAACCTGTGTCCCCTGCATTGGCAGGCAGATTCTTAACCACTGCACCACAAGGGAAGTCCCCATTCCTTTGTTTTTAATTTTTATATATAGTTGATGGGCCTCAAATTTAGATAGTAGATTTCATATTTGGGGATTTTAACATATTTAGATTTTTCACAGTGAGTTTTTTTTTGTTTCTGTTTTTGAGACTTAACATATCTGTACATATTAAAATAAATAAAAAATATGTATCTGGAAAAATTTTCACAGCATGAACACACCCATATAGAAACTGAATATTACCAGCAGCCCAGAAGTTCCCTTGTACTTCTGCTTAGTCACTAACCCTTTTTCCCCGAAGTAATCACTGCTCTGACTTCTAACACATAAGTTAGTTTTGCTTGTTTTTGAACTTTTATATATGGAATCATGCAGAAAACACTCCTTTGTTTCTGGTTTATTTCATTCAACATTGTTTGTGAGGTTCATCCGTATTGTTGTATATGGCAGTAGTTTGTTCTTCTTGCTGTATAGTACTCCATGTATTTTGTATGACCACTGCAATTTATCAGCTATTTTGTGGTAATGGCTTTTAAATCAGATATTCTGATTGTTTCCATTCGGGGATTATTGTGAATAATGCTGATATGAACTTTCTTGTACATATTCTTTGGTAATCATACATATGCTTCCTTTTGGTATATACCTAGAAGTGGTAGAACCATAGAGTATATTTAGCTTTAGTAAATACATCCAAGTATTTCAAAGTAGGTGCACCAGTTTACATTCACCAGCAATGTATGAGAGTTCTGGTTGTTTCACTGCCTCCTCAAGGATAGTACTCATCCCCACTGAGTTTTGTCAGTCTTACTGTTTTAGCCATTCAGGTGGAGCCTGATGGTATTTCCTTAGGGGTTAGTTTCCATTTCCCTGGTGTCCGAGATTGAGCAACTTTTCACATGTTTATTGGCAATTTGTGATATGCTCTTCAAGTCTTTTGCCCCCCCCCACTTTTCTTATTGGATTGTTTGCTTTTTTCTTGTTGGTTTGTGGAAGTCCTAGATATTAGTCCCTTATCAAATTTATGTACCATAATTATCTTCTTCCACTCTGTGGTTTTCCTTTTCACTCTTAAATCCTGTCTGCCAATGAACAGGAGGTCTTACTTTTCTTATTTTTAATGTAGTCCTATTTTTTTTTCTTTTGTGGTCAGTGCTATTTAGTGTGGCCTATTGAATTCTTTGATTAAATCATGAGGATATTATTCCCTATTTTCCTCTAGAAGCTTTATTGTTTTGATCTGCTTAGGTTATGATCCCTGATATTTTGGTTCTTATTCCTTCTACTGTATATATATATATATATATTTTTTAATGTGAAGCTTTTTTGCTTTCATGTATTGTACAGACAAGTTATAGTTTCTTCCTAGCATTTTTTTAAAAATACAATAAATGAGGAAAATAAAATATATTTAACATACCTTTTATAAAGTTACTAGGACTCTAATGAATTCAACCCATATATTTTCATTACTTTGTCTTCTTGAGAGTTGGTTTATATGAACAACTTCTACACAGAAATTCAGTTTAACCTGAGTATACTATCTTTCTACAGATTTTTAAAACCTATTATTTATTATAAATACAGGAAGAAGCATTTTTTAAATAGCACTTTAACTTTAAACATCTTGCCATGTTTGCTTTATCTCTCTCCATACAAACACACACATTCTCTGTATTTTTGCTCAACCATTTGAAAGAAACTAGCAGGTGTTTCTTTCTCCTATATGAAAATATTCCTATGTGAACAGAATGCCACATTGCCTGTGGGTGTAAATAAAATTGCTTCATTGCTCTCTAGATCCTAGAACTAGCCTACCAGACAAACCTTATCACGTGCCAAAGATTTAATATTCATTTGTTCATTAAAGAACTACTTCAGGGGCTTCCCTGGTGGCGCAGTGGTTGAGAGTCCGCCTGCCGATGCAGGGGACACGGGTTCGTGCCCCAGTCCGGGAAGATCCCACATGCCACGGAGCGGCTGGGCCCGTGAGCCATGGCCGCTGAGCCTGCGCGTCCGGAGCCTGTGCTCCACAACGGGAGAGGCCCCAACAGTGAGAGGCCCGTGTACCAGAAAAAAAAAAAAAAAAAAGAACTACTTCAGAAACAGTAAAATATAGGAGGCAGGTTGAGTGCCTTGAAGACTTTGGCAAGTACTGCAAGTTAAACACTAAACTTTAAGAAGTACAAATTTTTTCCGGGTCTTTTAGGGTGCTTTATCCATTTCCCCGTCAAATCTTAGGCCACATTGAATCACAAAATAAGAAAATAGGTTTTTACTTTTGAACTAGACAATATAATTATATTCATATATGTTAGGTTCTACATGTATTAAATTGTGTTTATTAAGTACTTATGCATTAAAAACATAAAACGTAAAGCATATCTTAATGAGTAGAGTTTCTAAATATGTGAGTTGCTACCATTGCATGACATGAGCATCAGGTAGGTTAACACTAAGCTTTGTTAGAGGACTTGAATTCCTTAAAACTTAGTTTCTTTAGTAATGGAGTTTTTCTTCATTAAGTTTAAGAGTAATTAAACACTTTTCAGAATGTCTGATACATAAAAAAGCACTTAAATACTTGCCTTAATTAACATGGGGAAAAGAGCACTCGATTAGGACTCAGATCTGATTTCTGGACGAAGCTCAGGCTTATCTCTTTGACCATGTGTAAAATGAATATATACTAGATGATCTCCAACTAGAATTAACATTTTTATCACTATGTATTGTAGTTATTGTATATACTGCTAAGAAAACACTTAATAAATTTCTGTCTGATCAGGAGATTTTAAACTTTTTTTATCTTAATGATAATGCTGGGGAAAAAAAGATTTCTCTTTCAATGACTATGTGACTTGAACTTTTTTCTTACTTGATAGCTCGAATTACATCTTTACAAGAGGAGGTGAAGCATCTCAAACATAACCTTGAAAGAGTGGAAGGAGAAAGAAAAGAGGCTCAAGACATGCTTAATCATTCAGAAAAGGTAAATGATTTAACATATACCAATTATGAGATAGTATTTACTGATTATCAGACATTATAAGATGGTTTTATAAAAGATCATTCATTCCTAATCTTTATCTGTTTACATTTCTAGAAGTTTTTATTGTTGGTTGCTGTGTGAAGGTGTATGTGGGTCTTAATTTGGGCTTTTTAGGGTGTTATTTTTTGTTTTGTTTTGTTTTGTTTGTTTTTTGGGGGTGTTTTGGCGGTACGCGGGCCTCTCACTGTTGTGACCTCTCCCGTTGCGGAGCACCGGCTCCGGACGCGCAGGCTCAGCGGCCATGGCTCACGGGCCTAGCCGCTCCGCGGCATGTGGGATCCTCCCGGACCGGGCACAAACCCGTGTCCCCTGCGTCGGCAGGTGGACTCTCAACCACTGCACCACCAGGGAAGCCCTAGGGTGTTATTTTTATTTGTTTGTTTCTACCCTTGAAGGGTATCAGATAACTGATATTATCTGATCATCACAAATTGCTTTGGTTTGGAGATACCTCTTCATATAGAATTTTTCCCCCATTTTTTGTACATGGGTAAGATGAAGATGCTGAACCTTACTAATTATGAAGAAGGAAAACAAAGGATTAGTATGTAGTAGACCATGTGTGCCTTTTCCATTTCGTTAGTAAGAGTTAGCAAAATAGTAAAGAGCATACATAATGTAATTGGTCTTTGCATGTAGAATTTTCATAACAGTCAAAAAATGCCATTGGTTATCCTCTGTCCTTACCTTGCTAAGAAAAGGATTAAATAGGTAATATGCAGATTTAGCTTACCTCCCTGAAATGTTGTAGGTTTACTAGATCATCAGATAAATGATCAGAAAATTCACCACTTATCTTGTCCTTTGGACATGTTTTGTGTCATTCAGAATAGCTTTTTGATGTCTGAGTCTGATATAAGTTTGGAAATAGGATGAAAGAAGAAGAGTAGAAGTACCCAAACAGGAATGGAATACATGTTGACATTCTTTTGTCAGAGCAAGGTAAATCTAGGTGTAGATGCAATTGTAAATAGAGATCAGTTTTTTTTAATGGTAGCACAAATTTTTAAATGAACTGAAGAATTGTCCTATTCATTTCTGATCCTCTCAGTGAACCCCCTTGAACATAACAGAACTCTGCCCTGCCATCAGCCATGGCTAATGATTCACATGGGGAGGGGTGAGGGGTAGAAAAAAGGTGATATTTTGCTTTTAATTATATGTGCTTATTGTGATTTTTAAAGTAAGACATTATAGATGGTGTGAAATATACAAGAAGTATAAAAATAAAGCTGTGTCTTGAATAAAAATATTTAAGTATATATGGTGTAACATTTCAAGCCAATGTGATTCATGTATTATCTCTTATGGGATATTAATTAATATAAGATTTAATGATGTGCCTCTTGCACAGCATAGTATATGACTCTCATTCTCATTTTACAGGAAAAGAATAACTTAGAAATAGATTTAAACTACAAGCTTAAATCATTACAGCAAAGGTTAGAACAAGAGGTAAATGAACATAAAGTAACCAAAGCTCGTTTAACTGACAAACATCAATCTATTGAAGAGGCCAAGTCTGTTGCAATGTGTGGTAAGTGTCAGTTTTAATATTTTCTACATGATTAGTTTTTAAATAATGCCAACAAAAATATTTTGATTTTTATCAAATTTTATTGTGTAGTAGTTTAAACTCTTAGAAATTATAAATGATGATCTGGGAAAAGTGTGCCTTCCTTTTTTGATACCTTCCATTTTTTAAAATGACAATTTCACCTGCTAGTTCTCTTACTCTACCATTCTCTACTCCCTATACTACCCTCTACTCCCTGTAAAAGTCAGTGGATTCTTATTTCTCCCAGTTTTTCAGCCCTTTCCTTTGTTTTCTTCGAGATCCATTCTGGAACTCATTGTCTGTTAATTCATCTGCTTTCTTGCTCTGAACCCTCAACTCTCATTCCTTTGTATTTCCACTGTGTTATGCCTCTAAGCACAACAGATCTAGATCAGACTAGCCGGCCACTTTTCATTGCTTCAAATAGTTCTTCAGATGGATGTTATCCCAATGCCTTGTCTCCAGCCTCAGGTGAGCTGTCATTTTTATATATGTCACTCATATTAAATAGGTAATATGCACATCAGTTTTTCTCCTAAACTTTTATTTCTCTCCTCAAGCTTCCTATGCCATTTCTTTATCACTTTAATTTTAGGTGAACATTCTCCTATTTCAAAAAGAAATTGTGAAATCATAGGTGTGAACCCCTCAGAATCTAATTCTCTAACTTAATCAACCTGTCTTACTACTTTACCCATGTTCATTATCTTCCTTCTCATCTTAGAGGAGGGTGATCCTCTTCCTGTCCTTGCTAATATGTTCTAGCTGTATTCAGATCTACCCTCTTATCTCAACTTATTATTTCTTTTTCTCCTCTTTATTCTCAAGCTTTTTTCCTCCACTGAATTTCTTCCTGTCGTAAACATGTACAAGTCTCTCCCATCTTAAAAAAAAAAAAAAAAGACAAACCCTTGCAGCAACCTGTGATCCTTAACTAATTGCCACTGTTTTATTCCATCCCTTTATAGCCAAACTTATAAAAAGATGTCTTCCTTTTCTTCACCTTCTACTCACTTCTTAACCTGCTGTAACCTGGAAATGTTACCTGGCGCCTTAAATTCAGTTTATTCAAGGGAAAACGTGTTACCTTATCTATCAGACCTGCCCTTACCCCTATTCTGACTGTCTTGGTTAACGGCTGTCTAGTTTTTATGAGCCCAGGCTTGTAATCAGACAAATCTACTTTGCCTCTTAGCCACTCTGTATTAAAAAAAAAAAAAATTAGGTGGGAAAATGCATCTAAACTGCCTGTACATAAAAAGCTTTCAGTAAATGGGAGATATTATCATGGTTATGGGTGATGGTATTCAACATCCAGGGGCCCAAGCCAGAAATCTGGGAATTATTCAGGAAGTTCCATTCTGATGGTTTCTGTTTTGTCACCTAGAGGACAGTCTGAAAGTGAGAAAGCAGACTTATTAAGTTTGAAACCTGATGGTGCAACTTAAGAGTTGCAGGACCCTAGAAAATTAACCTTCAGAACCTTAGTTACCGTATCTCAAAAAGGGAACCTCACTGTAGACTAATATCTTCTGATAATAATTAAAATAGGTATTATACTGTCACGGAATCTTGTCTGAGTTGCATAAATTATTATTATACATCACAGCCTTAAGCTTCGGAAACTTTTCTGGAACAATGCTAGGTATAGATTAATAACCACAATCTTATTTTTCTACTTTTATCTGAACTACCTCCATTCTTCTCCTTAGATACTCCACTTTTTTCCAGCTATACTTTCACCTTCTGGTCTGAAAATGGGACTGAATAGTCTCTCAGATCATTGGTCAAGGGATGGATTTGGGAGATTCGTTATATTTTATGACTCTCTTCCTTTAGAGATCCCACTATACAAATAATTCATAATGTTAGAACTTCTATAATGAATAGCTCTAAAAGAGTCCCAGGATAAAAACAGTAGGGATTTTTGGCACCTAGGTGTCTTACACAGCCCATGAAAGTGAAAAGCATGTCGTTTTCTTTAAATGTACGTTTATAACTTTTTCTTTCACAGAGATGGAAAAAAAGCTGAAGGAAGAGAGGGAAGCTCGAGAGAAGGCTGAAAATAGGGTTGTTCAGATTGAGAAGCAGTGCTCCATGCTAGATGTTGATCTAAAACAATCTCAGCAGAAGCTAGAGCATTTGACTGAAAATAAAGAAAGGATGGAGGATGAAGTAAGAAAAATAATACTAATTTTGTTCATCTTATAAAAGAGAATATCATTGTTATGACTAAAAAGTCATTATCTATAATTTAAACAACATGGTGGAGATTTTAATAAAATAACTTATATGTATCTGTGTTCACTGCTGTAAGGTCACCACTATATCCCTAACTCCTAAAACTTTCATCTTCGTATTGTGAACATTCACACCATAGGTTCTATACCATTTTGCACTGTGACAGTACAACTGTAAAGTGTCACAGCTCCTCCCCTGAAGAAACTGACCATTTGCTTTTTAAGAGAGAGAGAGAGAAAAAAAGAAAACCTCTTTATTGTCAGGTATCCAGTAATCCCCAAGAGGAGCATTGTTTTTCGATTTCAAAAGAAGCATTAAAGTGTAGAGTCTTGCTTGATTTACATAGATAGAAAGCAGTAAATAAAGAGATAAAATGATATTATATCCTAGTGATTGGTGTATGTACTTTATTTATTTTTAAAATTTATTTTATTTATTTATTTTTGGCTGCATTGGGTCTTTGTTGCTGCACGTGGGCTTTCTCTAGTTGTGGTGAGCGGGGACTGCTTCTCATTGCAGTGGCTTCTCTTGTTGCGGAGCACAGGCTCTAGGCACGCGGGCTTCAGTAGTTGCAGCACACGGGCTCTGTAGTTGTGGCGCACGGGCTTCGTTGCTCGGCGGCATGTGGGATCTTCGTGGACCAGGGCTCGAACCTGTGTCCCCTGCATTGGCAGGCGGATTCTTAACCACTGCACCACCAGAGAAGCCGGTATATGTACTTTAGAAATTATAAGACCAAAAATAATTAGTTCACATATGTAAATTAGAGAAGGGAGAAAGAGAAGATTAGATTAATGAGGAAAGCCTTCACAAAGGAGGAATGGGTTGTCACCTATATTTCAAAGGTTGAGTAAGGCCTGAAAAGGTGATAGTTTGAAAGTCAGAAGCCTGAATTGGTAGAGGGAACATTTTAAGTATAGATAAAAGAGTAATTACTGAATGCTTAAGGAGGTAGGTAAGTGAGGGACAAAAAGCGACTTGATCAAACCAGGAAAGGAGAGACATACTGAGTAGTCATGGGGGAAACCTGGAGGGCAAAGTATTGATAGTTTTTAAAACTATAAAGCTATAGATGAAAACACTCTTTCAGGAAAAGTAATCTGGTAGTGGTATATAGAATGGACAAGAAAGAAGAGAGATTAGAGATACCTAATAGAGCCAGCATGCAGGAAGAATATGTGTTGAAAATTTGGGAGATAATATTCAGTAATTTTAAAATGTAACTTTTGACCACGTGTTATCTGCCTAGCCCTGTGCCAGGAGTTGGGGTATGGAATAAGATGGCTATGGTCTTGACTTCTGTGGAACTTAGAACCCAAAGGGAAAGACAGATATTAAAATTGAATTACAAGCATGACATATTTAAAGAGGACATACCAAGTAGGAGTGTTAGGACTAATCACATCCAGGAGGTAAAGGAGGCCTCACTAAGGGTTTGGCATTTAAGAGCTGAAGAAAGAATAAATGAAGAGGGAAAGACAGAGAATAGCCTGTGCAAGAACCGTGTGGTGATGGAGAGTTTGTCACACTGGAGGATCTGAGGAGTATGATTGGATTCAGAGAATGACCAGTGATAATGCTGGGAAAGTAAACAGAATAGATCATGAAGGGCACTGTAACCACTGTAAGAATTTTTCGTTTATTAGTCCTAACGCCTAATAAGTACTTGATAAATATTTATTGAGTTGAACTAAATATATATTCAATTTGTTTTATAAACTCTGGAGGGTTGTAGATTAGAGTACAAACATTTATGAAAGAACAGGTAAATTTAAATACCATTTAGGAATGTCCCCCCAAAAGTGACTTTTATACTCGCCTTCTCCAAAATTTCCATACAGGTTGGGGTACAAAGAAACCAGATTTCTTTTCCCTCCAAGATCTCACATCTGAAATTTGGGAATTAATTTGATTTAACACTAAATTCTGCAGTAATAAATGCATAGAGCAGTGGAGACTCATTACAATACTAATATTTTCTACTTGTATAAGGAATTATAATGTACTTGAGATTTGATTAGTATTCTTTCAAATGATGTCTAATAAATTACTAAAGAGATTTACAATCCCAATTATTTTTCTCATTCATAGGTTAAGAATCTATCCCTGCAACTGGAGCAGGAGTCAAATAAGCGACTGTTGTTACAAAATGAATTGAAGACCCACGCATTTGAGGCAGACAATTTAAAAGGTTTAGAAAAGCAGATGAAACAGGAAATAAATACTTTATTGGAAGCAAAGAGATTATTAGAGTTTGAATTAGCTCAGCTTACAAAGTAAGTTTCGCAAATAACATTCTTGATTTCCTTTTTGTGTTTAGCATTTGCTTATGTGTTTCATATTTTATGTGTGTATAGGTTATGTTCTTAGAGTTTGTGAAAGGAAGATTTAGGAAAAAGCATTTAGAAAAAATAAAAGAATTTATTTGCAAAGAAGGTTTGCAAGGGAGTTCAGGCTTTGGAAAGACAGGCTTACTAAATAAAAAACACAGTTATTTAAAGGGGAAAAAAAGGACATTATCAAGACTAGTGACTTTACAATGCCTGTTTATGGTAGGAAAAACACAGTTTTCTCATATGATTTTCATATCTATGAAAGTCATCATGTTTCTTCACACTAGAATTACAAAAATGAGGAATAACCTTATTATTAAGGATTTAGTACCTTACAGAAAATGTTTAAGGTTTCTTTATTTTAGAGACTAGAATTAGACATGATGGCCCTGTATTTGTTTGTTTGTTTTATTTTGTTTCTTTGGTTCATCTCAAAGTGCAAAATGTTCTTTTTCTTCTATTCTGAGATGTGATGTGCCCGCTTACTTGAAATGGGGACAAAGCAGGGTGTCAGTATGACTTTCGGAATTTGTATAAGGACATGCTTCAGAAATTTAATATCAAAGATACCTTATACCAGACCATGAGGTTTTATTTCCTCCAAATTTATGTTATAATGTCTTCATTTGCCAGCTTTGTTTACAACACAGTAATTCCTAGGTAAAATTGCTGGGTTTGATTTTGTTGACTTTATATTGGTGAAATTCTTTTCCCCTTTTAGAGCCACTATTTTTACCAAGTAATGTGTTTTGTAGTTTTCTTCTCCCGAAATAACTTTCACTCAGCATTTAACTAATAATTATTATGTACTTTCTGTCAACCATATGCTGAAAATAAAAAGCTGTTACTATCTAATATGAAAACCTAGCAGCTGCAGATGGAATTGTTCATTGTTGAATAGCTGTCTTTGGGTTGCATTGTGTGTGTCTTTTAAGTCCTTTCCTCTCTGTGAGCAGTGTTTACGTGTACTTGTCTCTTTATCTGTGTTACTCCTCCTTTGTCAGTTGTTGTTATTGCCTCCCTTCTTACTCCTTACCTGAGTATTCATTTCCACCGCACCCTTGTGCTTAATTGACCATAAAATATAGTACTAAATTATTCTTACTATTTATTAAATATGGTCAAGTTTTTAATAGTCTACTTACAGCATAAGACATTTTAAATGTATCCCTAAGAAAGCTTTTCTTTAGAAAAATTTACCAAAAAATATTTTTATTTTTGCATTGTGGATTACTCCACAATTAATAAGTGACCTTCAGTAGAAAACTGTTCCCTCAACTTTTCATAGTATCATTTAATAAGGAGCAGACAGTGTGGCCTAACCAAATATAACTAGTAAAGTAATACTGTATAATGAAGTATGATTTTTTAAATTTTTTGGCTGCACTGCGCAGCATGCGGGATCTTACTTCCCCTATCAGGGATCAAACCTGTGCCCCCAGCAGTGGAAGTGCAGGGTCTTAACCACTGGACTGCCAGGGAAGTCCCTGAAGAATGATTTTTTGAAACAAAGGTTACTTTAGTAAACCTTTTTTATTGTAGCAACTTTAAGAAACAAAGAATGATGTAAAGTCTAGTATAAATAGGAGCATTTGTTTACTGTTTTCTCTTTTGTCTAAAGACAATACAGAGGAAATGAAGGACAGATGCGGGAGCTACAAGATCAGCTTGAAGCTGAGCAATATTTCTCGGTGAGAATCATTTTTAACATATAGACTGTTTCAAAACCTGACTTAAAACAAGGTATTTAGATTTTTAATGTGAACTATGATTCTTTTTCAAATGACTGTGAAGTAGTTTTCTCCCCTTCTTTATATCCCCATCTCTGCGTTTCATTTCTGGATCTGAGTTGGTGGTCTGTTTAAGTTGTAAAGAAATGACTGTTTTTGTGCAAATATTTCCAGAATTGCTTTCAACCTGGAGTTACATATAAGACTTTGTTAAGGGTTCTGTCTGCCTGGTAGCAAGCTCTGGTGGTTTAGAGTGCCAGTATTATCATGTGTGGTTCTTGTATACACATTATAGTGGCCTACATACATATATCTCTAGGTATAACTACATACAGTTGTGGGTATAACTAATGTTGAGGAGCTTTTTCCTGTTTTAGCCCTGTGTGCACTTTTATGCATCTGTTATCCTTTTTCTCCATAAAAATCATTTTCTTATTTGTTGCAGGCCAAGTTATTTTCATTACTACTGTTGATGAGCATTTATAGTTAATGCTTTGAGGCTTTATTGAAACCTCTGAATTTTTGTTTACTTCCTCTGGTTGCCAAGCTTGTGCTCTGCCATTTCAGCTTAACATTTATCTACCAGCTCCATTTCTCTTTCAGTGGCAGCCACCTTTCCTATGAGCTTTAAGCAGTGTAATTAAATGCATGGAGTTTGAGTTACACTGATAAACATGCCCTAGAAACCAAGTGTGAACAATATTGGAAGTAATGATTTCTCTAGTAAAAAATCTGGATACCATTAGAGCTCTACAGAATTTCACACAATTAAGAGCTTCATGCTGTACTCTTTTCATCTCCTAATAAATATGATGAGTTTCTACTTCTGTCTATTTCTTCTTGGCTTATTATACTATCACTGGAATATGTTTTTAAATTAAAAAATAATTCAAGATTGTTGAAAAACTTTTCCCTGAGTGTAAATTAACCTTAACTATTCAGTGTGTGGTACTGACTTCTGCAAAGTGGTCTGTAATATCAAGCACACCTTTTTGTCCCTAGGCTTCCACAGAGTAATCATTCAGTGCCTCCATGTTTGGGGATGGCTGTCAAGTGATTTGTGGTGGTTCCTATGGATTCTTGATTTTTGCCTGTATAAAAACCATACAAAATACTAACCCTGCCTTTAGTTTTGATTTATTCTATTGCTTGTGAGGACTGGGTTAGATGTTGCTAAATTTGATAAGTTATTATGAACCAAATTTAAGATTTTCTTTAATCTGGGCTTTCAAATCAGGTTATTTTTCTTTTTCTCTCTTCATTGATTACACATATAAATTTCAGTAATTGAAGTCAGAGAAAGGAGATATGAGAATCTTATTCCTAAATGCAGAATGGACTATTTCATTTTAGAAATTGTAAGCACTTAAACTAAAGCCAGCCATCATTCTTCCTTCATTTGCATTCCCATGGAAATGTACTTTTCCCCCTAGAGAAGTGCTATTTCTTAGAGGTATAATTCAGTGTACAGTGTAAAAGTAGTACTCCACAGCTATTTGCTGGTCCTTACTATTTTTTTCCTTATCTTTTAGACTAAAAAGGTTGGTTTAAAAAAAAGACATAGACTTCAGAATTGGAAGTTTACTCTGTAACCTCAGCATCTAACAGTGTGGGTCTAATACTTTTTCATACCTGTTAAATATTTGTTGATGGAGTTGGCAAAAACCTAGTGAATTTTGTAAGAATCATTGTTCTGTACTAAGTATATATTATTCATATGTTGACAGAACATTGATAAATCCTATTTATGGATATTTCTTCTACCTCTCAACCACCCACTTCATCACCCAAGAGAAGTGGCTTCTCTAACATTATTTACTTCAAAAATTGATCTAACTTTTAAATAAGTATTGCTTGCTAAGTTTCTTTATAATGTTTTTCCCAAATCAATATATTTAATATATTTTTGAGGTATAATTTATATATAATAAATTGTACCCATTTTAAGTGGTTGATAACTTCTGACATATGTGTATACTGTGACCACCACCACAATCAACATATAAAACATTTCCTTCACGGCCCTTTGGAGTCAATCTTCTCCACCCACCTCTATCTGCAGGCAACCACTGATTTGCTTTCTGTCTTATTGATTATTTTCACCTATTCTACAATTTCATATACATGGAATCATGTAGTACACACTCTTTAGCACCTGGTTTCTTTCATACAGCTTAACATTTTTTAGGTTTATCATGCTGTATATATTAGTAGTTCATTCCTTTTTATTGTTGAGTAGTATGGGTACATCACAACTTTAAAAATTCATCTGATGATAGATATCTGGGGTTGTTTCCAGTTTGGAGTTACCATGAATAAAACTGCAATGAAAATTTATGTATAAGACTCTGTATGGATATATATTTGTATTTGTCCTGGGTAAATACTTAGGAGTGGAATTGTTGGACCATGTGTTAATTGTTTATAAGAAACTACCAAACTGTTTTTTAACCTACCATAAACACTTACTTCTTCTTATCACTTGTTTTGCAGACACTTTATAAAACCCAGGTAAAGGAACTTAAGGAAGAAATTGAAGAAAAAAACAGAGAAAATTCAAAGAAAATACAGGAACTACAAAGTGAAAAGTATGTCCATTTTAGTTTAGAACAAGAATCAGTACTATAGCAAAACATTCTTAAATTTAAGTTTAAAGATAGAGAATAGATGTGCCATTATTCTGATAGCAGTGGAATAGCAAATCTTACTGGGCTAATTCAGAACAAATCAAACTAGATTTAGGCTAAATTTGCCTTTATGGTGAAGAAATGATTTGATACATTAACACTGTAGTGGTTGTACAGAGATTCACTAAATTGTGACAGTAAATTGTTTTCAAGGGTCTCTCAATCTTCAAACATCTATTTGTATATAAATAG
Organism: Delphinapterus leucas; assembly: GCF_059928025.1. Lineage (NCBI taxonomy): Eukaryota > Metazoa > Chordata > Mammalia > Artiodactyla > Monodontidae > Delphinapterus > Delphinapterus leucas. The sequence goes on along the minus strand of NC_143142.1, from coordinate 37,753,046 downwards.
TTCACGCTCGGGGCTTTCCTGGTGGTGCAGTGGTTGAGAGTCCGCCTGCCGATGCAGGGGACGCAGGTTCGTGCCCCGGTCCGGGAGGATCCCACATGCCACGGAGCGGTTAGGCCCGTGAGCCATGGCTGCTGAGCCTGTGCTCCGCAATGGGAGAGGCCACAACAGTGAGAGGCCCACATACCGCAAAAAAAAAAAAAAAAAAAAAGTTCACGCTGTATTTGCAAGTCATCATTTTATGTTAGGTAAAGGTATGCAGGGTCTTCCTCTTAGTATTATAATGCAGGTTAATTTCCATTGCATGTGTGCCTAGGGCCTTACAAGGAGGTGATCTTAGAAAGCTATTAAGTGTAACAACTGCTCATAGCTAGATAGCGTGAGAACAGACATTGAAACTAGTTTTCTCACATTGTTATATTCTTTTCCATATAACCACCTTTGAAAGAAATAAAAAATTTTAACTTTTATTGTTGAAGCAAACAAATACATAAAATAGCAAAACATGTAGTTTTATAAATTATATGACAAATATCATTATAACCACCACTGAACAAAATCTACCTCAGAAGCCCACTATATCCCTGCTTCTGCCTATGCCTCTTCCCTCCCAACCACAAGAGTAATCACTATCCTGATACTTATTTGTTGAAGGAACTGAATCATTTGTCCTGTATAGTTTTCCTCAGTTATGATTTTGCTGATTCTGTTTCCATAGTTAGTTGAACATTTTCGTCATCCTTCTGTGTTTTTTGCAAATCAATGGTTAAATCTAGAGTTTCACTGTTTAGTATGGTACCCACCAATCACATGTAGCCGTTTAAATTTAGTTCATTAAAATAAAATTAAAACTTTAGTTCCTCAGATGTACTAGTCACGACTTAGGTGCTTAATAGTCTTATATGGTCAGTGTCTACCATATTGGACAGCACAAGTGTAGAACATTTCTGTCATCGTAGAAAGTTTTACTGGACACCCCTAATCTGGAGGCTTAAACAGATTCAAATCTGGTTTTTAGAGGGAAGACTACCTCTGTTTTTAGCAACCATTGGCACTCAGTGCTTAGATCCTTAATACATTAGGTAAACTCTAAAGTAGGCACAAAGCTACATTTCCTGGTTTCTCTCTGTGACAGTAGTAAACTACTTTTGTAGAGTATAGTCTGTTGCCTATCATTTGTGTGGTATCTACAATATAATATACAGTCCCAGTTTATATGCATTCACAGTGAAGGGGACACCCAATCTGCTACATACTATATTGTTTCATGGGGTTGATATGTTTTCCCTTGTTTGATCTGTTTAAGAGAAATGTGTTGATCACCACTCTTGTGCTGTGTGCTGTGCTTCATGCCAGTGATATAATTATTAATAAGTTATGGCTCTTACCATCAAGTGCTTCAGAATCTAGTCAGGAAACAGACATAATTAAGGTAGGTGGCTATGACAAAGTGCTATTGGAATATACTGAAGGGGTATATATACCTCATCTTACCATCTGGGATTCAGAGAACATTCCCCAGGTGACAACTAAGCAGAGTAGAATTCACCAGGGAATGGGATATGGGTTGAGAACAGTATAGGCAAAAGCCAGTGTGTGATTTGGGAGCAGGAAATGCTTTCATTTGCCGGTAGGGAGACAGTTGATGACAGATGAGGCTGGAGAGATAAACCTGAGTCAGATTACAAAGGGCTTGTGTGTCATTGGGAATTATCAACATTGAAGAGTGGAAGATTTTATTTTTTTTGCCATTCTCTATTGTATATCCACATCACCTAGATCAGAGCTGGGCAAATAATAAGTATTCAATAAATATTCAATGAATAAATGAAAATTTAAGCTAGGGATTGACAAGATAGGGTTTTAGAAGTCTCCAGTCTTTAGAGAATGGATTGGAGTGAGGCAAAGCTGGGTGGATATAGGGAGTCCAGTTATACTGCCATAGGAATAATCTAGATATACAATTATAGTGGAAGTTGGCAGTAAAAGGAGGGGCAAGTGCATAGGAAAAAATAAGAAAGTAGAAGCAATATGAGTTGTAGATTTGAAGGTATGGGGATAAAAGTTAGGGAAAATTTCAGGTCAGCTCAAGTTTCTGACCAGGACAATTGGGTTTTTGGTAGTGGTAGTCCCTAAGCTAAAATACCAGTTCGGGGGGATGAGAGCAAACAAGGTTATTTCTATTTCACACCTACTGAGTTTGAGGTGCCTATGGGATGTCCAAAGAGAAATGGATATCAGACATTGGCATTATTGCTTTAGAACTCAAAGATAAGGACTTGAAGCCAATTCAACAGTCATTTCATGCTGAAACCACTAAGATAGATGACATTTATTAAGACAGTTGTGTTTGTCAGGGTTTATGAACTCTTGAGCCTATGATACCATACATGTAACTGGGTTGAAGTTAGTTGGATCTAAGTATCAATAGCATCCATTGCGTGAGTGTGAGGATTATAACAAAGTGAAGAGTTCATGTCCTCAGTTCTGAGTATTTGCTGCCACATGGTAGCACTGACCCAGTATTTCAAGATCTTCTGATTTTTCAAGAGAAGCCAGGAATCTCAGTTTTTATGTAAAACATTGGCCCAAATTTATTTTTAAGTGTGTATGTGTGCGTGCATGCATGTGCACGCACATGCAGGTACAGAAAGGAGGTAGGAGGGGACATTTATATGGACTCATTTGGCTCTCTCAAGCAACAAGTTGTAACCCCTAGTATAGGATAAGGAATGGGCAGAGGAAGGGAAAGTATAAAGTCACCCATAATACAAAGAGGAAAGCAGAGTGGGGTATCACAAATGCCAGGGGAATAGAATATTTCAAAAAAGAGAAAGTGACTTAAAATTCCAAATACTCAGAAAGGTCAAGTAAAAAATAAATTGTCCCATTATATTTAAGGTTGTTACCTTGTTGAGAACAGCTCGTAAATAGTGATGACAATATTGATAGGTACTATACTGAAGTAGACTGAGAAGGGTAGAAGTGGGAAGGGTAGAAGTACAGAGAGAGTAGAAAGCAGCCACATTGACCTCTTTACTATTCACAAACCAGTCTGTTACTCTTCTGCCTCAGGGCCTTTGGACTTGCTCATCCCTCTGCCTGGAACATTTTCCTTTGAATATCCACATGGGTTCTTCCTTTACACTCTTCAGGTCTAGGCCTAAATGTAATCTCGAGAGACCTTCCCTGAACACTCTTTCAAAAATTGAGAATGCCCTCACCTTACTGCCTAGCTGCCCAGCTCAGTACTTTCTTCCTTGTTTTATTTTTATCTTAGCACTTATCTCTTCCTAATATATTATAGAATTTGCTTACTTATTCTGTTGTTTTTCTCTTTCCATTCAAACTTAAGCTAAACAAAGGAAGGAATTTTCAGTTGTTTTGTTCTTAACTCTAATTCACTGCTGTATGCCTAGCATCTAGAATTGTACCTAGAACATTGTAGATGCTCAGTAAATATTTATTAAATCAAAAAATTCAAGAAACATAGTTGTTAAGGCAAGAAGCTATGGTTGTAGCTGGAGGAGACTGTGAAGGAGCGTCATTTCTTTTTAAAGATAGCGGAAATTTGAGCATTGGACAATGGCAAGGAAATCAGAGTGGAAAAAGTTGCACATCTGTTCACTGCTTCAAACAAAATTTCTGAGCACTTTCTATGGGCCAGATGCTTTTCTAGGCATTTGGAATATAGCAGTGAATAAGAACAAAGCCCCTGCTTATAATCTTATAATCTAGAAGCATAGGGAATTATTGATAAATTGATTTCTTAAAGGAGATAGAAGAATAAAAGTGAGAGATTGGCCTTAAACATCAGTAAAGACAGGTCTTTTACTATGGAGAGTTGTGAAGGAAGTCTGGATGAATGTAGTTGCAGATAATTTATCTGAACCTGATGCAAAGCAGTAACCCCAGATGAGAACATGTTATCCATCTGAAGCCCTGCATTACCACCCCTTAGTATTCATGGACTTACCAATGGCAGTATTTTTTTTATCTTTTCCTAACTCCCCTACTCTTCTAGACAACTATTTTCTATCTTTTTCTCCCTCCTCAAATCAACAACTTCTCCTTGTTCTCATACTCAGCAAATGGCCTTGCTTCCTGGAAGTCATAGAACATCTTCTCTCTTCCACCACCATAGCTACTAACCTGTTTGCGTCTGTACCTAAAACCCTACCGTCCTTCTGATTCATGTAAATGGACAAAATTTACATGAATTTACCTAAAGGCAGCCCCTCGATCCCATCCCTTTCTGCCTACTTAAGAGTATGACTCCAATAATACTCTCATCTTTCCTACATCGTTTTTTCCTTTCTGTAGTCATTCCTATTGTTATATAAGCATACAGGTAAACATATCCTTAAAAAATAACCTCCTTTTCTTTTTTGTTTTTTTGTAAGCGTTTTAAAATTTTATTTATTTATTTATATTGTTGGCTGCGTTGGGTGTTTGTTGCTGCGCGCAGGCTTCCTCTAGTTGCGGTGAGTGGGGGCTACTCTTCGTTGCAGTGCGCAGGCTTCTCGTTGTGGCTTCTCATGTTGCAGAGCACGGGCTCTAAGTGTGAGGGCTTCAGTAGTTGTGGCTTGCGGGCTCCAGAGCACAGACTCCGCGGTTGTGGCACACGGGCTTAGTTGCTCTGCAGCATGTGGGATCTTCCTGGACCGTGGATCAAACCCATGTCCCCTGCATTGTCAGGTGGATTCTTAACCACTGCGCCACCAGGAAAGTCCAGCCTGATTTTCTTTAAACTACATATCTACTTCCAGGTAGCATCCTATTTTTTTGCTTCCTTTTGTAGCAAACTTCCTTGAAAAGTGACATACCATTTATCATCAGGTCCTCTTCTCCCATTCTCTCTCGAGCTCACTCAAGACTTTTGTACTTATTACTCTACCAAAATAACCCTTTTCAAGGCCACTGGTGACTTCCTAATAGCTAAAAACTATATTCAGTTCTCAGTCCTTATCTTATTTAATAGCAGCAATTGACATAATTGATTACTGTCTCTTGACAAAATTTCTTTATTGGCTTCTGTGACACCAAACACTGTTTTCCTCTTATTGAACTGGTTGCTCTTCCTCACCTTCTTTGCTCCTTTGTCCTTTCCCATCTCTGAGACCTTTAAAGTTTGGAGGACCCAAGGGATCACTCCCTACTTGTTCTCATCTAGCCTCAGGGCTTTAAATAGCATCTTTGTACAAGTATATTCTCCCCTGAATTCCAGACTTGTAAATCTAGCTGTCTGTTTGACATCTCCACTTGAGTGTTTAATAAGCATCTTATATGTAACATGTCCAGAAAAAATGCCTTACTCCCTCACCTTGCCAACCTGCTCCTCCCTGTCTTCCCCATGTCAATATTAGCTATTCTGTTATTCCTAGTTGCTTAAATCCAAAACTTGGAGTCATCCTAGACTCTTCTTTTTTTCTTATACTCTGCATGAAATCCATCAATAAATCCTAGCTATAACTAAAAAAAACATGTCCATAATATGATCACTTCTCACCACTTTTAACATTTACCAGCTTGACCCAAACTACCATCATCTCCAATCTCGATTATTTCAGTTGCCTCCTAACTGGTATCTCTGCTTCTACCATTGTTCCCCTTCTAGTCTGATCTTAAACAACCAGAATGATCTTTTTAAGACAGAATACTCAGTGTAAAAGCCAAAGTCCCTATATTGTTTTAGAAAGCCTTACAATACCTGTTCTCTCTCCCCACTTCTCTTACTACATCTCACAACTCCCCCCAACCCCTCTTCACTCTGCTCACATTAGCTTCCTTCAGAACATTTAGGCACTTGGTATTAGATGTTTCCTCTGCCTGAAGCTGTATTCCCGGATACACTGCATGGCTCTCTTACTTGCTCCATATATTTCCTCAAATGTCAGCTTAGCAGAGAGGCCTCCTTGATCACCCTCTATAAAATAGTGACCACACTCACAGCCTCTTCACCTTTCTTTTCATTGTTCTGTGTGATATACTGTATATTGTTCATTTCTTTAAACTGTCTCACACTACTAACGTATGTTTTCTGAGGGCAGGGAGTTTGTTACTGCTGTATGCCTTAATTCTTAGAACAGTGTTTGGCACATAGGAACATTCAAATATTTGTTGGACAAAAACAATTGTCCAAAAAATTATTTTTTGTAGTTACTATATGTCTTCCTCTTTAGGCTTGAGGCAGCCTAAAGTATTTGTATTACTCTCTTAATAGAAAATAGTTGGAAGTCATTCATTCATTCATTTAATAAACATTTATTGAGCACCTACTGTATGTAGGGGTTACAATTATGACCAAGATAACTTATCGAAGACAGGTTCTTTGGGAAGAGCAGGCAAACTGCAGTGATCTGGTCGGTCTGAATGTCAATTCTGAAAGGCTTTTAAAATGTAATTCCTAAGGAGCATTTCTAGAATAGTTTACGGTGGTTTGCAGGTCTATTTATAAGTCTTCATAATCTCATTGAATTTCAGAGCTGGAAGGGACCTCAAAAATAATGTAGTTTAATCCTCTCGTTTTATGGATTTGATTAAGTTGAGCTCCAGTAAGTATAATGAACTTGCCCAGTGTCCCTAACCAATTAGGTAGTGGTAGAATGGGGATAAGGGTCCAGGCCTGGCCTCTTGATTTATAAGCCAATGACTTTTCCACTGTGCCATGCTGCGTTTCATTCCAGATCCCAACACATTCCCTTCTGGAAGTAGACCTCTTGCCATTGTTTTATTACCTTTTCCTTAGTTAAGCAAAATAGCAGGTACAAGGTTAAAGTGTCCTTTGCTTTTATAGTTTTTCTAAGTGTGAGAGGTTAAATTCATTACTTTCATAGGAAGTCTGTAATGGATTCAAGGTTTATTTTAAGCAATGAAATACTTAATTCTTTTTATCATTTAAAAAGAATTGTGTTTTTAAGCATATGATTAAGTTAGAAGAATGAATTGAATTTGTTTACATTCATTTCTCTTTTAAATCTACTAGAGAAACTCTTGCTACTCAGTTGGATCTAGCAGAAACAAAAGCCGAGTCTGAGCAGTTGGCTCGAGGGCTTCTGGAAGAACAGTATTTTGAATTGACCCAAGAAAGCAAGAAAGCTGCTTCAAGAAATAGACAAGAGATTACAGATAAAGAGCACACTGTTAGTCGGGTAAGTGTGATAGTTCATTAAGTTATGTGATTAAAATTAATTTAAAAATCAAAATAGGTTACATGTTAAAGTGTTTGGGTAAGTGTAAGTGCATGAGTATTTACTTATACACAATGGTCAACTTGTACTCATGTATAAAATAATTTATATAATCTAAAACAATTGTTAATGATTGAAATTCTTATTCAGTGTATAAGGGTTTTTTCCCTTTCTGGCTGTAGATCTTAATATATTTTCTGTGAAGAAATGCTTACCTTAAATTCATTTGTTTTATTATCTTAATAAATTGCAACTGATTTCATGACCAGAATTCTATAAAATTCAGAGAAACTATTTTGGGATAAAAAATTCTTTGTGGATATCTACAAATCCATTATAGAAAAAACAGTACTACAAACAATTACCTATTCCTGAAATTTATACTATGGTCTATGTATTATGGAGCTAGAAAGGGAAGTTAGAGAGATTTTTCTTCTTGGTGGTGAAGCCACCATCAAGTGCTCTGGCATAAGCAGGTCTGAGTTCAAATCCCAGCTTTGCCCCTAAGAAGTTACATGGTCTTGGCAGTTTGCTTTAACTTCTCCAAGCCTCAGATTCTTCATCTATAATATAGAAACAATACCTATTCCACAGGTTTCTTACGAAGATTAAATGAAATCATATAAATAGAAGGGTGAATAAGTACATTACTAAAAGACATTGTTGGAGGACAGAGGAAATGAAAAGTGCCCACCGAACTGAGAAGGTATCTTGAGACCGAAAAACAAGGCAGGCAGCTCCGTATAATCAGTGGATCAGTTTATTATAGGGTACCCTACTCACAGAGTGGGTTTGGACAGACAACGATATGGAAGTATTCACAGCTGCCCTCCGTACCACCAAGGGACCATTGGGACAATGTTATAGTTAACCTAGGATATGGGGGGTATGTGCTTGGAAATAGGAAGTGCATTCCTACGTCAAGATTTATGAATGGATAACTAGTCTCGTAGGTACCAGGAATATGTCAGCAAAGGTCTTCATCATTGATTGGGGACTAACAGAGCATAGAGGCCACCTGGTCTTAATGATTATTAAATAGTATCTATTAACTACAAAGCCCTTGATAACAAAGAAGTGATTTTTACCACACGGTACAATTCTGGATAGGGTCCGGGGAAGGACAGGAGGAACTATATGGGCCCACAGTGGCATCATTTATGCTAACAGCCATACAATAATCATCAAACATTTTAAATTGTCATTTTCATCATCATTATTCAGATGAAGAAACTGAAGCCCAGAAAGGTTGTGACTTGCTAAGGGTCACAGAGCTAGAAAACTAAATGCACATTTCCTAGTTTCTAGTCTCGTTCTCTTTTCATTACATTTTTTATTCCTTCCGTTCATATGTAATGTGTATATACACACACACTGGAATAATTTTTGGAAGCTAACAATTGTTTTCAAATATTTTGAATTTAATTATATCCACATATTTTAAACTGGAAACCCGATGTTTTTATAATTAAGCAATGTCTGACCTGTCCTCATCTATGGAAAATGCAAGTATTTTTTTAAAGGTTATTGCTTTAAATATGGAACTAGCAAAGAGACTATATAGCTTAAACGTTTCTGTGCCTTGTTTAGCTCGAAGAAACGAACAGTATGCTAACCAAAGATATTGAATTATTAAGAAAAGAAAATGAAGAGCTAACTGATAAAATGAAGAAGGCAGAGGAAGGTATGTAGGATTTTTTTAAAAATCATAAGTTAAATCAAGTTCAGAGGTAAATCTTTATGTTGTGCATTAGGTTTTTGAAATATTTGTTTTCATATATTAAATAACTTTTGTAGCCTTAAGTATTATCTTAGTAGAACTTAAATATTCTCACCACCAAACCCCACAAAAAGGTGAATATGTGAGGTGATCGATGTGTTAATTAACTTGATTGTGGGGGATCCTTTCACAATGTATGTGTATATCAATTCATCACATTGTACACTTTAAATATCTTAAAATTTTAGTTGTCTGTTATACCTCAATAAACTGAAAAAAATCTTTTAAAAAAAAATTAATTAATTTTATTTATTTATTTTTGGCTGCATTGGGTCTTCATTGCTGCGTGCGGGCTTTCTCTAGTTGCGGCGAGCGGGGACTAACTCTTCACTGTGGTGCGCAGGCTTCTCATTGTGGTGGCTTCTCTTGTTGCGGAGCACGGGCTCTAGGCACGCGGGCTTCAGTAGTTGTGGCTCCCGGGCTCAGTAGTTGTGGAGCACAGGCTTAGTTGCTCTGCCGCATGTGGAATCTTCCCGGACCAGGGCTTGAACCGGGGTCCCCTGCATTCGCAAGCGATTCTTAACCACTGCGCCACCAGGGAAGCCCTGGAAAAATATCTTAATGAAGTTACTGAAAGTTATTATGTGGTATATGCTAATTTGAATAATTAGTTATTGTTACTAATAACTAAGAATTAAATATTTTATTGCTTAAAATAAACCTTGAATCCATTACAAAATTTCTATAAAAGTATCTCATTGTTACTTTGCAAGGCAGAAATTAATTAATGCCATGCAATGACATTTTATGTAATTTGTTGACAGAATATAAACTGAAGAAGGAGGAGGAGATCAATAATCTTAAGGCTGCCTTTGAAAAGAATATCAATACAGAACGAACCCTTAAAACGCAGGTATACATGCTCTTAGCCTTTTCCATGTGTTTGCATTTGAGTATCATATATTCAGAAGTTAATATTTGCTCTTCATGTCCTTTTCTTAAAACTGAGATTATAAGGTTCAAGCTTTTCATTAGAACAAGTAATGTAATATTCTTTCTTCATTAAATGTGGAAGACTTATTCAGGAAGTAGGATTTCAATCGAGTTAAGAAAGCTGATTCGTCTAGTCACCTGATTAGTGAAGAATTTGTTTTAGATTGTATGGAAAACCTACAATTGACAGTAGGAAAACTTAATGAGGAGAAACCACATACTTGACTGAAGTCAAGAGAGAAGAATGGGGAGTGAGTAAGAAACTTAAAAGCGGTGGAGGTATCATTTTGCTTTGTATTTTGCAGCTAGATCAGATTTTTTACAGTAAAACTTGGTATCTTGTCATTTTACCAAGTTATCCAGTAGTTTAAATTCTTCATAAGGTGCTGTGTACCTCAGTTGATTTTTACAGTAAAATAAATATTTTCTACTTGATAGCTCCTTACCACTAATCTATTCTCCCTCTCAACAATCCTTCAACTAGTCTTTCAAAAATGCACTTAATACCTGTTGAAAATCCTTCAGTGGAGATTTTACTTCCCTTTATACCAAAACAGAGACCATGAAGAAAAAGACTGACATTTATTACATACAAAAAAGTCCAAAAGAACATAAGTTGAAAGAAAATAAACTAGGAAGAATATTTGCAGCATATATAGATAAATATAAAGAGCATCTGCAAAAAAGAAAAAGACAATCCAATAGAAAAAAAGAAAAAGTAAGGGACACTTAACAGAAAAAAGAAGCAGTATCACTCTGTACTGTCATGCTTGCTTATCCTGCTCCTCCACCAGACTAGGATGCCTTTGGGGCATAATTGTATTTTCTGTCCTTGTCTCTAGTGCCTAGAGACATGCAGTATACATGCAGTATAATATACATGCAGTATAATAAGTGCTGAATAATTGTTGAACAACAACTGGATTTTTGCAAGCCTGTCTGGTTCTTACATTTGAACAATGAGATGAATCAATAATAGTTACTTGTGCTACCAGTTATCATATTCCAACATTCATTAGGTTCTCCTAATTTTCACATACACAAAAAGTCCTGCTTCCTGATTTTGAAGAAAAATATATATTTTTAGTGGAGATTTAAATTGGGTAGCTACAATGAAGAACCTTATTAATAACATTTTAATATTTTAATAGGCTGTTAACAAGTTGGCAGAAATAATGAATCGGAAAGACTTTAAAATTGACAGAAAGAAAGCTAATACACAGGATTTGAGAAAGAAGGAAAAGGAAAATCGAAAGCTACAACTTGAACTCAACCAGGAAAGAGAGAAATTCAACCAGATGGTAGTGAAACATCAGAAGGAACTGAATGACATGCAAGCGGTAAGGTTGTGTGTTGTACTTGTAGGATTATTTTAAATTGTTATTACTGTATATACTTATTGTCTACTGATCTCATTTAGTTTTTTTAGTATAAAAATCATATTTAGGTTTATATTCTCCATAATTTGATTACTGTTACTCTGATTTGAACCATGATCTTGAAAAAATAGAAAGATACTCTGTTGCCTATTAACTATGACTTGAGTAATTTTTACCCCTTAGCATCAGCTTGATTAGAGATCCTACTTTTAGAGAAACAACCAAGGGTTTTGCCTCTTTGGCTTCAGACTGAAATTGAGATATGACTGGTATAATATTGACTATAGTTGGGATAGTGGAATTGGAGTATTATAGCCCTTTTGTTTCCTCTGATAAGGACTCACTTTTCAAAATATCAAGCTTAATTTCTTTGATGCTTCCTAGCTTAATAGCACAAAATTGAGAACATGGTCTCTGATCTTAGGCAGACTTAGATACAAGCATTGACTCCATCATTTATGGTTTTACCATCCTGAGAAGCTTTCTATATCTTTTAAATTATTTTGTTTGAAGCCATAAAAGCAATTTCTATTGTTTTAACAGGTGTTTGGTTTTGGTTTTTGATGCTTTGTATTAAAAAAAAAAACTTATTTAAAGCAAAGAGAAAAGGAGCTTATCCAAGCAATGCATTACTGAGGAAGAGAACTTGCACATTTATAGTTGTATTAAAATCTGTGGTAGTAAACATTCATGAAGTTTACAGTAAATTTTTAGTATTAATAATTCTAGATTACATATAGTTCCACTAATTCTTAATTTCTAATGTTGGAAATTTTGATCTTGATTCTTTATATTATCTTGGTATTTTTTAAAAAATAGCAATTGGTAGAAGAATGTACACATAGGAATGAGCTTCAGATGCAGTTGGCTAGCAAAGAGAGTGACATTGAGCAATTGCGTGCGAAACTTTTGGACCTATCAGATTCTACAAGTGTTGCTAGTTTTCCTAGTGCTGATGAAACTGATGGAAACCTTCCAGGTAAGAATATTTTCTGTTACTTCATTCAAGTTTGCTTAAACGTCATGGAAATTAATGTAGATTTCTTTCATTTGGATTTCTACCTCTTTGTTGTTTTGTCCATGGATTCTTAAGAAGGGATTTATGTTTCTGATAGCCAGAGTCTGATGACATTTGTATACCTAGTGCATTTTATAGAATAAAAGCAGTCATAAGCAGTCTTAGGCTATTAAAATAGATCTGAGTGGCTCTAACTAAATAGAAACTTGAAGATGTTTATGAATCAGTATTGAACCAGCCTAATGCCATGGTGAAAGTTGAAGCTGCTGCTACAACTCTCACCATTTAAGGAGGATTGTACATGTTTTCATGAGTAGCAGCTCTGCAGTGTTTTATGTATTTTTTTGCTAAAACTAAGAACTATACTTAATAATCAGAACCACAGCAGCTCTATATAGAAGCCCACCTAATGCTATAGTGATAAACTTTAATCAGACTTGAAGTTTCAAATTTGGTGAACTAGATAAAAGGGGTTGGAAGTTGCAGAGAGGGGGCAGGAAGTCAAGTAAAGGCAACAGCGAGTAGCTAGGATTTCAGACTTTTTCTTCTTTTTCCTTTTTTTTTTCTAGTGGAGAATCAATTGAAAAATAAACACAGCCTCATTCTTGGGTTCATTGTAGTGTAGGTTATAGTACATTTATGTCTTTTTAACAGAGATGAACGAACAATACACATATTACAGGTTCAATTTAGAAATGAATAGGTTATATATATTAAAACATGCATTACAGATTTTAAAGGCATACACACACACACAACACATTTGACCTACTACATATTCTTAGTTCAAGGTCTTGAAAGTTTTGTAACATGGTCCTAAACTTGAAAATAGATTTTATTTAATGTATTTCGTGAATAATGCATAAAAAGATATGAACCAGCACATTTGATATAATAGGGATCTGTTTTAACAGATATGACTTGTTTTTTGAGAATTTGATATAAGAAACTTGATAGACTACTTAGAAAATTTTACGTTATCATTCTTGGTCAAGAAAGTGGGACTCAAAGTAGGAAGTGAATTCAGTTCTTATTTGTATTCTGTGTAATCCCTGCCCTCATTCTTCGGTGGCTTTGCTAGCCCAAAATGAGATATCTGGAAAGGGAAGAACAGGGAATAAATATTTCTTACTCCAGTGGTCAAGAAATTCCTTCTGTATTCCCATTTTTGGCTCTCTGAAACCTCCTGCCTCTTGAGAATCTTGTAGGTGCACGTCCTTATCAGAGGATCACTTTGGATTTAATAAGAATCTCTAGCTTCAGCTGTTGTTTGAACATCTTTCTAAAGTTATGACATAATCATCAGTTAAAAAAGAGTATGAATTTTAGGGCTGTTTGTCTACATTCCTTCACTTGTTGAACTGAAATTGTAGTTTAGGTTCCCTCTTCATTAACCCCAAGATATTTCTAGAGTTATTTAGTTAAAGGAATTCTTTCTCTAGTGTAGGTTAAATATCCTGACGAGGTTTTTGTCTTTATCCCACCCATTTCCCTTTAACTTTGTTTATAATGTCTTACTATGTATGCCTTGGTTTTCCTTGTATTAAGTTAAACATTTCAGAGACTGATTCATTATTGGTGAATGCTGTCTAGAGGATTTGAATTGAAAGATGAGGTTGGGAGAAGGTAATGAGTTTTATCTTTCATCCTGGCTTATTCAGGAAGGCTAAACTCAAAGCATCATCAGGTGGTTTGATTGGCAGACTTAGGTGAGATATCCATTTAGATTTCAGAATCCTGACCTAATAAATCCACTCAGGAGTCAGTCAGCAAAGAGATTTTTAAATTTTTCTACTGGCTCCATTCTGAGTATATAATATTTAGAATAGCTTTGTATTTTCAGAGATTTTGCTTTTAAGGATTTCAAAGTTCAAACAAAGTGGGAAAACAAAAAGGCTCTGGTGGCCATTCTCCATTGCTATAAAGGGAGACCAATTAGGGTATCTATTTCTCTATTAACTGTGTTCTCAGTTTGAACTTTACAGAGGTCTCTGTAGTGCTGAACCTTTTCATATTGGAGACTATGGCTTTCATATTGGAGATGGAAATTAATGGATAATCATTACCAATGTTATTTTACCTCTGTGTCAGATATTTTACTAGTAAATTGAAAATATGTACTAAGTCTGCCATTTACTATATCTCTGGCAAATAAAGTTAAGGTTTTGTGGTAATATCTAGGAAGAATTGTAAAGAATTTTGGTATTCACTCTTGTGAAACGAACATGATAACACTACACTACGGAAACTTGATGCGGTATTCATCCTTAATTTGAGAGAGTTACATATCATTCAAGTGTCTGAAAGATTTTTTTGAAGGTGATGATTAATTTTACTTAGTTTGGAAAACTGATAAATGAATTTAAACTACAGATTTACAAAGGGAGGTCTTAGAATAGTTAAATAGTTAAAATGAAGGCCTTTTGAAATATTGATCATATTTTTAGTTCAGTGAGATGGTTTTTTAAGTAGTTAGGTGGATAAACTGATAATATACTTTATTTCTCATAGATTTCATCATTCAATATAAAGAATCTCATTTAATTATCTTGTTTATTTAGAGTTCAGCCTCTGTCATTTTCTCAGCTGACATCTTGTCATTAACTAGATTAAATCTCTCTAAGTTTCCCAATTCTAAAAACCTTAGAGAAAATGGTTATCCTTCTCTGACTTATAACCCTTTGAAGTTCTTAATATCACTTTCATTCTCTTATGTCTTCATCCTCCTTTTGGTTCTGTGGCAGGTTGTGGCCTTAGCACTGTAAATATAAAGGTTACCCTCTAGGGTTAAGGTTTTCCTATTGCCTAGATGACAGAAAGACTAAGGTGATATCTGGCTCTCCTTCCTTGTTTTTTTCCTTTACTTATGGAAATATTGACCTAAGAATCTGAAAAGAATGTAAAAATAGATGAAGCATTAAGAACACTGGTATCAGCATTCCATTAATATTCATTATCTCTTATGGATTATCTGCATCATTCTCTTTCCATCCAGCTTGATCTCAGACTTTGTAACTTAAACCTGTGTATGGTGGATTTCTTGGTATGTTTCCAAGTATTTGAGTATATAAGAGTTTCTGACTTTGCCCAAATCTAATCAATGATTGGAGATCATCAGTACATCTGAATTCTTGAGCATTGATTTTTTTTTCTTTTTTATATCACTTCTGAATATAATTTTAGAATTTTGGAGTGATTCTCTACCTTTATTTCTTAAGCAGTATGTAGTTTATCAAGTAAACTTTGGTAGTCTTCAGTGGTTAGCTTTGATGTTTAAATTGGCTGTATTTGATACTGATTTACATATAGTTAACATCTTTCTTATTTGGGTAAAGGAGTTAATTGCTGATATTGCAGTAGTGCACATCTAAATTTTTTTGTAAGTTAAAATTGCTCTACAAATATGTAAAACCTGGGACCAAGTTGTTTTTGTACTTCAGTAGTATGTTATTGATAATAATATAGACTTAGAAGTCCTCAGCATTTCTTTTATTTATCTGGAGAAGCTGATTTCTGTGCTTGTATTGTAAAAGATAGAATTTAGAGCATTATACTTTCAGATTGCCACTTAGGTCACAAGTGGTCATAGTTTTGAAGGAGGTCTTTATATACTTAAAAAAAAACTGGTATATTAACTTGCATGTAAGACAGAAGTAAGTAGTTTTTTTTATTTATCACTGAGCTTAGTTTACCTGCTTCTCTGAAGGGAATTCACCAGAAGGAAAGACTAAGATTCTCTCCTATAACATTATTGTTTTAAATTAGCAAAAACCTTCACATATCTTCAGCATCTTTTTTGAGTTCCTAATTTCTTCATTTTATTTAAATTAGAGCAAATATAAAATTGGGCTTATTTAATTCATAAAATGCCTTTGGTGTATAAAATTTCTGTAGGAACACTGAAATGACATACATTCAGTCATACAGTCTTCAACATACAACAATTCATTGAAAATATATTTCAGACCTAGAGCCAGAAAGCATAAATATTTTTGGCATTTATTCTCATAGAGAAATAACTTGGAGGGAGGAATATTTTGGCATACACAATTTTGTATAAATGTCAAGATTTCAGTGGCTTTTACATCTTTTATTTTTAGTGAGGAATTACTGGTATTAAATGGACTTTGGCACACTGAAGGGAAGTTTTCCTAGCAATAACTTTTTTCCTTTTCTACAACAGAATATTTGTGAATGATCAACAGCCTTCTGTATGTTACTTAATATAAAGCAGCCCTTTGGTTTTTAAATTACAACCATTATTTAAATAGAGGGTGAATTTAATTGGCTAAGTCAGAAAAAAAGAATTGCAAAATAAGCAAAAAAGGTATATCAGGTACCTACTCTGTGTGTCAGATGCCTTGGAGTATATATTTTAAAAAAGCGGGGCTTCCCTGGTGGCGCAGTGGTTGAGAGTCCGCCTGCCGATGCAGGGGACATGAATTCGTGCCCCGGTCCGGGAGGATCCCACGTGCCGTGGAGCGGCTGGGCCCGTGAGCCATGGCCACTGAGCCTGCGTGTCCGGAGCCTGTGCTCCGCAACGGGAGAGGCCACGACAGTGAGAGGCCCGCGTACTGCCAAAAAAAAATAAATAAATAAAATAAAATAAAAATTAAAAAAATAAATTAAATAAAGTGTTAGTATATGGTCCCCTGCTCTCACAAAACTTACCAAGGAAATGCCCGATGGAACAAATTAATTATTGATGAACTAAATAACGGCAACTAAGAAAAAAACTTGGGAGAAGAAGGGGATCATTTTGAACTGAAGTTTCTTACTATTTCTTCGACTTTAACAAAAACAATTTAGATGAAGGGGAATAACAAAAGCATAGGGCATTAGGTACAGGGAAGAAGTTGGAACAATAACATTACTCCTGATTTAGTTAACTGCAAAGCTTGTTTAAGGAAAGAATATCATTGTGCTCTAGGAATTTAAACTCAGAAATTAGACTGCCTGGGTGAACCCTAGAGTTTTGACAGTTGCTGTGATTACCTTTGGGTAAGTTAGTTCACCTTGCTAAGCCTTAGTCTCTTCATTTGTAAATGGAGGATGATAGTAGAACCTGTCTTATCCTATATTCCTAAGAATGTAATATCCTATGTTCATGGGACTATTATAGATTATTTATGAGGTATTCCTTGTAAAGCACTTGGGAAATAATAAATGTACAGTAGATGTTACCTATTGTTATCATTACTGTAAGACCGAACTGTTTCACACTTTTAAGTTATATGGAGGAGGGTAATATATATTCCCCTTAGGGGTCATGATTTGAGCCATGGTATAATGTCACATTATAGCATTGTACCTTACAGTTGGTCACTTGTCCCTTCTTTTGTGTTTCAAATATAATAGATCTAAAAAAACAGTTAAATGTTCTTATCTCTAACCTGATATAAAATAATCATTTCTAAATGGAATCATCTTTTTCCCCCAGATATTTTTAATAAACATTAATTATATTAAAATAGTAATAATAATTATAAAATGCATTGATCAGATTAGTCAAAGAATTTCTGGTATGCACAAACTGCTAAAACATTAGCAGTTTTACCAACTGAATTCTGTGTTCTTTTACTGTTTATTAAATTCTGATACTACAAACTTGAAAGGCTTTATTTATACCTCTTTTAGTTTGCTAAGAATTGTAATTGGATTTACCACTAGAATTAGGGACCCCTTCCCAACCAAATTTGGACACTTTTAATGAAATTGTTTGGGGTGTTTTACCAAAAAGTTCGTCAGAACATTGTACTGAGAAAACAAATAAAATACTTGTCTCTTATTCTTTATATCTAGTTGATTCTGCCTGCATTCCTTATTTATTTATCTTCTATTCTTACCTTCTGTGAGTAATAGGACACTTGTGTACTTTTGCTTGCTCTTTCTTGTGTAAATCATGGCTCTGATTTGTTCCACTTGCTGCATTTTTTTTTTTTTTTTTGCTAAATACTTTTATATGAATGTTAAATGATATTTAAAGTCTTCTGTATCATATCCCATTTAAGCTGCAATCCATTCCAGTCTTGCCTGGCTATTAAGGGTACTGTTGTTACTTCATACTTTTATAATTGAGTACTGAATGTTAATTTTATGCGGAAAGTGGCTTGGAATTTTTTTCTGCAGTATTTGTATGGCCATTAAAGTTGATTTGTGTGATTGAAGCATGAAAGAGCAAATTATAGCACTTATTCATTTAGCTGTGTTCGAATGCCTGTTGCTGCATGCTGTCAGACAACTTGTAATAGCTTTTCCTTTTGTGACAATTTAAGGCTGAATACTATTTTTTTTTTTCTTCTAGAATCAAGAATTGAAGGTTGGCTTTCAATACCAAATAGAGGAAATATCAAAAGATACGGCTGGAAGAAACAGGTACAATATGCCTCAGTTTTTCTAATTGATATTTTGTTATATATTTTACTTTTAAAGCATACAACTTGTATTAACTGTCCTATTATTGGCATTGTTTTTAGATTACTACAATATGATCTAGACATAAATGGCAAGTATTGTGCTTATCACTTTAAACCAAGTTAATACTGCTCTTATCTCTTCCCCCTTTTTTCTCATTTCAGTATGTTGTGGTAAGCAGCAAAAAAATTTTGTTTTATAATGATGAACAAGATAAGGAACAATCCAATCCATCTATGGTATTGGACATTGAGTAAGTTGCCTTTTATTGAATTTTAAGACTGTTGAGTGTTAACCTACGATAATTATTTTTAGACTTACCATTTAGTTTATATTTTGTTATTTAAACATTATTGACTTTTTTCTTAACAAATTTAAATAATAACTATATTAAATCTTTATCAAAATATGAGAGGGGAAATTTTGCATACCTGATCGATGTATTCTAAAGACAATTTTTTTAATTTCAAGTGTTTATTGGTTTTATGTTCACAGAACATCTCAAAGTATATGATTATGTGGTCATTGTTAAGAAGGAAATAAAATACATCTTTTCTTTTTTTAATAATAGGTCAAAGAGGTCTGTAATAAGCTTAGGTTTTTTTCCTTGTATTCATTCTAAAACCATTTCTTAGGCACTGCTGCCTGTATTATCATAGGTGTTGTAGGTTGTGTAAAATGAGTAAGACAGTTTCATATTTGAGGAGCTTACAGGCTAGTAGCAGGAAAGGTAAAATATATGCAATAACATATAAATTCAGAGTGAAGTGTGGTGGGTGCGACAGAGAAATATAAACTTAAAATGAAGTTTTGCCATTCCTTTGTAATTAAACATTGTGGAGCTGATTATAGTTAAAATGTTAAAAAAATTGAGCAAGTACCAGAGAGTACTGATATTTTATTTCTCAATTTTAAAAAAAGACATTAGTTGTGAAAATTTAAATAATCAGCTTAACTGGAATAATACATAAACATTAATAAGAAAGACATCTTTCAACTAACTTAAATACTTTTTATGTTGATGAGAGTTTGTTGTTATTGTTGTTTTACCTTTTTATTGAGATGTAATTTTCATACAATAAAATACATATACATCTTAAGTGTTCAGTCCAGTGACTTTTGACAGTTGTAAGCACCCGCATAATCAAACCCAGTACGAGATAAAGAACATTTCTATCACCCTAAAAAGCTCGCTTGTGCCTCCTCAAGGGGAAAAAAAAAGATTATCTGAATTCTATCACTGAGATTTAGTTTTGCCTATTCTAGAACTTCATACTAATCGAATTTTATAGTATGTACTCTTTCGTGCCTGGCTTCCCTCACTTGTCATAGCGTTTTGCTGTGTGTATTGATTGTTCTGTTTATTGCTGAGTAATATTCCGTTGAATGAATATATCTCAGTTTGTTTATCCATTCTTTTGTTAATGGGCATTTGGGTTGCTTCTAAGAGAGCTATTTTAAGTAAGACTGCTTTGAACATTCTTTTTTGTGGACTTAAGTTTTCATTTCTCATGGGTAAAATACCTAGGAGTGGAATCCTGGGTCATATAGTAAATCTGTGTAAATAAATCTACCAAACAGTTCTCAAAAAAGGTTATACTGTTTATACTCAACAGCTTCATTTGAGTTTCAGTTGCTTCACGTCTTCACCAACATTTGGTGTTGTCAGTCTGACTTTTAGCTGTTCTAATGGATGTGAAATGCTATTTTGTTGTAGTTTATATTTTCCTTATGGCTAATGATGGCAAGAATCTTTCCATGTATTTATTGGCCATTTGTATCTCTTAAGTGTCTCCAAGTCTTTTGCTCATTGTTTAATTGGGCTGCTTATCTTTTTAAGGTTGGTTTACAGAAGTTCTGTATGTATTCTGTCTTCAAATTTTATGTCAGGAATATGTAGTGCAAATATTTCCCAGTCTGTGGTTTGCCAGTTCATTTTCTTTATGGTGTCTTTTAATGGAAACCAATGTATCACTGGTTTGAAAAGGATTATTGCCTTTTGTGCAGTCTGTCCAAGACATTTTTGCCTGCCCAAAGATTGTGAAGGTATTTTATGTTTTCTTCTAGGTTTTATTTTTAAGTTCTGATTGATCTCGTTTCTTTTTATGTTTGGTAAGAAGTAGTGGTTGAGGGTCTTCTGGCGGTTCAGTGGTTAAGACTCTGCGCTTCCACTGCAGGGTGCACGGGTTTGATCCCTTGTTGGGGAACTAAGATCTCGCGTGCCTCGCAGCGTGGCCAAAAAAGAAGAAAAAAAATAGTAGTAGTGGTTGAGGTTAATTTTTTTCCGGGGGGGCGGGGGTTGTTTTGTTTTGTTCATGTGGATATCTGGTTATTTCAACACTCTTTATTTATGTATATCAACCTTGAATATTCATCTTGCTATTCACTTATTAGTTTTAGAGATTTTGTGTATGGATTCTGCAGGGCTTTTCTACGTATACAGTAATGTCATCTTCAAATAATAATAGTTTTACTTCTGCCTTTCCAGCCTGCATGCCTTTACCACATGTATAGATTCGTATGACCACCACCAAGTTAAAATATAGAATAGTTTCATCACAAGGATCCTTCATTGCCCTTTTATAGCCATAGGAAGCACCCTTTCTGTATTCCTCTCTAATCTTCGGCAACCACTAATCTGTTCTCCATCTGTATAATTTTGTCACTTCAAGGATGTTATGTAAATGGGATCAAATAGTATGTAACATTCGATATGCTTCTTTCACTCAGTGTAATTCCGTTGAAGTCCATCCAAGAGGTAGTCTTTTTCTTTTTGTGGTTGAGTAGTGTTCCCTCATATGACTGTATCACAGTTTGTTTAACCATTCATTTAAGTTTTTTCCAATTTTGGCCTATTAAAAATAAAGCTGCTGTGAACATTCATGTACAGGTTTTCATATATATAGATTTGTAAGAAATTGCCATACTCTTTTCCAGAGTGACTCTGCAGTTTTACATTTCTACCACAGTTGTATGAGTGATCTAGTTTCTCTGCATCATCACCAGCATTTGGTGTTATTACTATTTTTATTTTAAAAATTCTGATAGGAGTATAGTGATACTTACTGTGATTTTAATTTGCATTTCTCTAATGACTAATCTTTTCCTATGCTTATTTGCCACTTCTGTGTTCTCTTCAATGAAATATCTGTCTTTTGCTGTAAATGAGTTTTTATAATGGCCTACATCATATTTCTTTTCATTTTAGTAAATTGTTTCATGTTCGTCCTGTAACTCAAGGAGATGTGTACAGAGCTGAAACTGAAGAAATTCCTAAAATATTCCAGGTAAAAATCTGAAAATATAATTTTAGAAGATCCTTTACCTAAGTACTAAGTGTATTTGTGAAGTAAATGTAAATACACCAATACTTTTATACATTTGAAACTTGTATGTATAGATTAAGACCTTTTTTAAATCTTCTGTTTACCATTCCTAAATGTAGATACTATACGCAAATGAAGGTGAATGTAGAAAAGACGTAGAGATGGAACCAGTACAACAAGCTGAGAAAACTAATTTTCAAAACCACAAAGGTCATGAGTTCATTCCTACCCTCTACCACTTTCCCGCCAACTGTGAGGCCTGTGCCAAACCTCTCTGGCATGTTTTTAAGCCACCCCCTGCCCTGGAATGTCGAAGGTGCCACGTTAAGTGCCACAGAGATCACTTAGATAAGAAAGAGGACTTAATTTCTCCATGTAAAGGTAAGGCATGAAAATTATTTTTATAACATGTAACAAATTAGAGACTTAAATCTCAATGAAATAACTTCTTCAGATGTGGCATTTCCTATACCAAGTTGAAAAGAGATAATAAGACGTAATATTTTGGCACTGGTGGAGCCACATGCATATTTCTGATTTTACTTTATTTTTCTTACTAATTTATGACTAATATTTTCTCTTTAAATTTTCCGACTTAATTGAATTAAGAAGACAAGATATTGTCCAAGCTTAATTAAGCATAGTAAATCTTTTTAAATTGTAAGAATATTTGATAAGGCTCTTTTAGGTATTATGTGACCTTAATTGTGCTCTTTTTTCTTAAAATAGTAAGTTATGATGTAACATCAGCAAGAGATATGCTGCTACTAGCATGTTCTCAGGATGAACAAAAAAAATGGGTAACTCATTTAGTAAAGAAGATTCCTAAGAATCCACCATCTGGTTTTGTTCGTGCGTCGCCTCGAACACTTTCTACAAGATCCACTGCAAATCAGTCTTTCCGGAAAGTGGTCAAAAATACATCTGGAAAAACTAGGTAAGGATTGAAATGTTAACCTTTCTAACTGTGAGTATGTGATTGGATAATATCTATTAAAATCCAGAGTCCGATTGTTCTTTTCCCCATAAAGGGCATCGTTTGTATCTGGGCATTTATATATGACTTGAAATGACTTTACAAATTAGTTTAACTGATTCTTGTTAGAAGCTAATAATGTTTATAAATGTCATATTTATTTAGTTCAATGTCAGGTTTTATTGTCATTGGTTATGGTACATATTCAGCCCTTAATGTTTTAAACGACTGTTGTTTACCCCTTTTTAATGTAAATAGTTTCATGTAAAACTTTGCTCATTTTATTTTTAACTATGTTGGCAGATTTTTTTTTAAATCAAAATTATTTGGTATTATCAGTGTTAACAAATAAACTTCCCAGTTAAGTATCCTTTTTTTCTTCTTTTTGGGAGAGGGTAGTTTAACTCGTTTTGATGGAATTTTTTCAAAAATATTTATATGGTAAAACAAGCAATTACAGGACATAAACCCTTTCCTGAGGAGCGGTTATGATAACTCATTAAGTTCTCATTTAACACATGAAAAAATGGGGCTCAGAGAAATTAAGCAACTTGCACAAGATCACACAGCCAACTAGTAGCATAGTCAGGTTGGACCCCACTTTTATCCATTTCTGAAGCCTATGTTTTTTCTCCTATACCAAATACCAACTTTCCCTAGAGTGTAATCCTTATATTAAGAGGGACATTTGAATCTAGAAGCTGATACCTAACACTGATTTGCCTCTCTGCTGATGTCACCCAAGTCTTCCAAGCAGGCTTAAAGCCATATTTAATTTATCCCATTTCTTCATTCCATATTATCAATAACCAAGTCTAATTCTTTGAAATGACTCATATCCATTCCTCCTTCTGTATTCCTCAGCTACCATACTATTCCAGTGCATTATCACCTCACTCTGGACTTCTTTCTGTAGAATCTTGTATTGTCCCTCTCCTATATAGGATAAAAGCTGAATCTAAAATACTTAAAATTTTTTATAGCTTTGTGGGGGGAAAAAAGTGAAACAAAGTAGAAGCAAAAAGGAGACAATAGTGTGTTTTTCCTGTTTCCTGTTTTCCAAATTTTGTGTATTAGCTAACTATTATATATAATGTATATGTACCTTTCCTTCCAATTTTTGTTTTCTGAATTTTTAAACTGAGTACATTTCTTAAAATTTTTATTTTTTTCCCTCAACAGTTAACCATGTGACCTAGTGCCTTGTGGAATTGTGTGGGATGCTACCTGATAAATAAACCAGGCATCTTTTACCATGCAGAGCAGAAGGCTGTTCCTTTGACACAAATATCACAGGCTTCAGGGTTAAGATTGCTGTTATTCTGTCCTTGCTTTGGCACAAAAGCACACTGAGGATCGTTTTTTTGTTTTGTTTTGTTTTTGTTTTTTATTGCGGGTTTGCCTACAGGTAGATTAGATTAATTATTACTATGTAATGCAAGTACAATTGAGGGAAAGCTTAGCTAGATATATTTTTTTAAAAAGGTGCTGCCTTTTTGAATTTCTAAGAAAATGCCTGTCAATCATGATAGAACACAGTTTTCCTCATACGAGTGAGAGGAAGAGACTTTCACTTTCAAGTGGAATGGCCGTCACTTATCAAGATCAGCTCATGGAAGGAGTAAAGAAAATATCTCAAAATGAGACAACTGAAATTTTTTTTTAATAACTTCAGTTTTTATGCTCTTGCAAGACTATACAAAACTATTTTAAGAAAGCAGTGACATCACTTGACTTCAGTGCCCTCACTGTAGAATTTAAAAGCCTTACTGTTGATTGCCTGTGGTGGACTTGATGGAAAATAAATATCTTACATTATGCTTTACAAAATACTGTATGTGTTTCAGCAAGTTTGTAGATTGGGGAATGGGAGAAGGCAAAAAAAATTACATTTAATCTATGCATTTTTGCCAAGCCATATTGAGTTATTTTACTACTAGAGACATTAGGAACTAACTGTACAAAAGAACCAAGTTTAAAAGCATTTTGTGGGGTACATCATTTCTGTAATTATATAATATGTTTCTTTGTGGTTTTAAGTGATAAAGACATTAAGTTAACAAACATATAAGAAATGTATGCACTGTTTGAAATGTAAATTATTCTTAGAACACTTTTGATGGGAGTTGCATTGCCCTTTTAGTGCCTTAATTTGAGAGAATTATTTTACTGCCATGACTAAATATAAAAATTTCAAAAAACATTTTCAGAAAATTATGTGTGTTGGGGGTTTTTCATTGATAATTGGCTTAATTTAAAATATTTAGAGGTTTGGTGGACTTTCATAAATTGAGTACAATCTTTGCATCAAACTACCTGCTAAAATAATGAATGACTTCATAAAACTCTGCAAAATATGTAGAAGGTTGCACCAATATAAAAGAAAATTATGGCAATACATCTGTGATGTTTTCCAGTTAACATAGGAATTACCAGATAAATACTGTTAAACTCTTGTTCAATAGCAAGGGTTGATTCATATGGGCAGTATGATTTATTGTTTATTTTTTTAACCAAATACCTCCTCAGTAATTTATAATGGCTTTGCAGTAATGTCTATCAAATAAGAAGCACTGGAAAACTGATTCGTCTCTAGGATGATATGCATGTTTCAAGTGGTATTAAAAGCCGCACTGATGGATATGTAATAATAAACATATCTGTTATTAATATGCTAATGACTCTGTGCTCATTTAATGAGAAATAAAAGTAATTTATGGATGGATACCTTTAATAATGACTGCTATGGTATTTTCTCATGACTGAGATGAATGGAAGCCATGCTGTAAATTAGTCCCTGGCTGCATACAAATGTTTGTTAAATTTCATGACTAAAGTGAATTTTTAAAAGATAAAACCTGGTTTGGGCTCTAAAATAGGAGTGCTACAGTTGAAATGAAAAGTTGGCTAATGTCTTTTGGAAATTCTCCATGGGTCTCTTACGTTTCTCACATCTTGGGAGCAGAAGCTCTGACAGCCTTTGTTTGTTCTACACTGTCTTTGCCAAGGAGATTTGTATAGTGAACAGCCGTGGAAGACATTGTGTTTCCATAGAGAGGAAGGCAGGTTTGTTTGCTGTTGTATAATAAAGATAGTGGCTCTCTCCAGGGCAAAAATTGGGCAGATTTGCTTGAGTTCATTATAAAAGATTCAGGTACCCTAAACTTTGGGCTCCTCAGCTGTGATGCAAACTCACTGCATGCTCAGCGCCCACCTGGACCACTTTGCATTGCCCCTGTGGGACTCGGAGGGCAAGGGGAACTGATGAGAACGTGAAGCTCATGCTGCTTGCTGTGCTGTAAGTATAAAGTCATTTGGCTCTGACCCAGGATCCATGAAATTGTGGCAGGCTAACTTGTAGCTTGCAAGTAGGGTGAAACCTCAGACCCTTCACAGTTCTGGACAGTGTCCTTACTACTGCCTCAGAACCATCACCATTACCCTAATATATTGAGGTCTAATATATTAAGGTCCAGTAAAGTTCAGAGAACAGAGTTAATTCTATTTATTTGAGCAAGAGAGTACTTTTTTTTTTTAACAAAATATTAACTTGAGCATAAAATTGTTGAGAACTGACAACTTTAAGGAATGACTTCAAATGCCACAATGCAAAACCAGGTCAACCAAGAGAGCTGCTGCTGCTTTTTTTTTTTTTCATGTGGACTATTTTTAAAATCTTTATTGAATTTGTTACAATATTGCTTCTGTTTTATGTTTTGGTGTTTTGGCAGTGAGGTATATGGGATCTTAGCTCCCTGACCAGGGATCGAACCCATACCACCTGCATTGGAAGGCGAAGTCTTAACCACTGGACCGCCAGGGACGTCCCCAACAGAGCTGCTTCTATTCTAAGTTCAGGAAACCACTCAATCCCAAAGTATACCAACGCGGCAAGCATCAGGATAGTGTCATCTAACGTGTCCACACCACGTTAGATGCTGTTTCATTCTCTTACCATTTAGGAACCTTGTTTCTAAACACTGGGGTCTCTGTCAGTAATACCTCAGAAAAATCCTTTTCATGAGCCTCCCTATCTGCTGGCATTAGCATACCCTCCATCTCTCCTCTGCCTTCTATAAGTGCATCTGCTCAACCAAAATACATCGCATTCAGAATTCTAGCTGTAAGAAAGCCTGGGAAATGGAGCTTTTAGCTTTCTATCCTCTTGATTACAGGAAGACACAGAGTGTAGAATGAGATTCAGCCTCAAGCCTGCCCACCCACCACTCCTGAGAGCTTGGGTTGAGGTCAGGGATCATGGGCTAGAAAGAAAACAGCCGTTGTCATGATTCACAAGCTCAAAACAACGATGGGTCACTTGTCATTATTTGGGGTTTCAGCTTAAAATAATTTCTCCATCCTTCGTTTAAAGAAATATCAATAAGTGAAATAATTTGAACATGGCAATCAAACTCTAATTGATAAAGTATGTGTTTTTTTCATATCACTAGAAGTTTTGTAATAACTAAATTTGGTATTTACATAAATTAGTTTGTTGATTCTTACTGGGTTGCTGGTTTGAGCTTTTTAATTTTTATTTTTGGTATTCCAGCACTTCTACAGTTCTTTCTGCTCAGAAAGAAAACACAGCTACTAGCAGCTAGTAGGATGAATAAAGACAATGTCTTTAAAAATTAGTTAGTTGTGAAGGACATAATATATTGCGCTACTACACTTTATTACTCTATGGTATCGTTTAATGAGCAAAAGTCTTAATTTTAGCGAAGTCAAATTTATTGATCTCCTTTATAGTTAGTGCTTTTTGTATTCTATTTAAGAACTCTCTCCTATTCCCCGGGTTGTGAAGATAATTCTGCGTTAGCTTCTTGAAGTTTCATTGTTTTGACTTTAACATTTACACAGTGGGGAAAGGATTGTCATGTCAATAAATGGTGTCGGGAAAACTGGATACCCACATACAAAAGAATGAAAATGGACCCTCAACTTACACAAAAATCAACTCGGATTAAAGTCTTAAGTGTAAGAACTAAAACTCAGACTCCTAGATGACAACATAGGGTAAAAGCTTCTTGACATTGGCCTTGGCAATGATTTCTTGGATATAACACCAAAAGCACAGGCAACAAAAGCAAAAACAGGCAAATGGAATTACATCAAACTAAAACTTCGGCACAGGAGAGGGAACAAAATAGTGAAAGGCAAGCTGTGGAATAAAAGAAAATATTCGCAAACCATATATCTGATAAAGGGTTAATGTTCAAAAACTGTAAGGAAATCCTACAACTCAATAGCAAAAACCAAAAACAGATAACCTGATTTAAAGTTGGGCAAAGGACCTGAATAGACATTTCTTCAAAGACGATATACAAATGGCCAACAGGTGTATGAAGAGATACTCAACATCACTAATCCTCAGGGAAATTAAAATTACAGTGAGATATCACGTCATACCTGTTTGAATGGCCATATCAAAAAAAAAACCCAAAAGATTTGTGGAATCTAAAAAATACAATAAACTAGTAAATAAAACAGAAGCAGACTCACAGATACAGAGAACAAACTAGTGGTTACCAGTGGGGAGAAGGAAGGGGGGAAGAGCAATATAGGAGTAAGGGGAAATAAAGGGTTATGGGATTATACAAAATCAGCTGTGTGAAACTTTTTTTTTTAATTGGAGTATAGTTGATTTACAATGTTGTGTTAGCTTCGGGTGTACAGCAGAGTGACTCAGTTACACATATACATATATTCATTCTTTTTCAGATTCTTTACCCATATAAGTTATTACAGAAAATTGAGTAGAGTTCCCTGTGTTTTACAGTAGGTCCTTGTTGGTTATCTATTTTATATATAGTAGTGTGTGTATATGTTAATCTGAAGCTCCTTATTTATCCCTCCCCACTACGTTTCCCCTTTAGTAACCATAAGTTTGTTTCCAAAATCTGTACGTCTGTTTTGTAAATTTTTGTAAATAAGTTCATTTGTATTATTTTTTTAAAATTAGATTCCATGTATGAGTGATACATAGGATATTTGTCTTTCTCTGTCTGGCTTCACTTTGTATGATAATTTCTAGGTCCATCCATGTTGCTGTGAATAGCATCATTTCATTCTTTTTTATGGCTGAGTAATATTCCATTGTATATATATACCATTTCTTTATCCATTTATCTGTTGATGGACATTTAGGTTGCTTCCGTGTCTTGGCTATTGTATATAGTACTGCAATGAACATTGGGTTCATTGTATCTTTTCGAATTATGATTTTCTCCAGATATATGCCCAGGAGTGGGATTGCTGGATCATATGGTAGCTCTATTTTTAATAGTTTTTAAGGAACCTCCATACTGTTCTCCATAGTGGCTGTACCAATTTACATTCCCACCAACAGTGTGGGAGGGTTCCCTTTTCTCCACACCCTCTCCAGCATTTATTGTTTGTAGACTTTTTGATGATGGCCATTTTGACTGTGTGTATGAAACTTTTGAAAATTGTAAAGCACTATAGAATTTAAAGAACCTTTCATTCAATTTAAAAAAAGCATTATTTATCCCTTACATCAAAAAAAAATAAAAAAGATCAGTGTTGGCAAGGATGTGGAGAAAAGGGAACTTTTGTACACTGTGCAGATGTAAATTAGTACAGCCACTATAGAAGACAGTATGGAGGTTGCTCAAAAAAAATTTGCTTAGTCACCATTACAGCATTATCAAGAGAGGCTAGATTATCAAACAATCCCCCAAATCTAGGGGCTTACAAAAACAAAGGTTTATTTCTCCCTAACATGACCTGTCCACCATGGGTCAGCTGCAGCTTTGTTCCACATCCTATTCACTCTGGGACTCCATAGCAGCCTCTCTCAGGAACATCACTGACCATCATGGCAAAGGAAAAGAGAACATGGTGACCCATGAGCTAAATCTTAATGCTTTGGCCTAGATGCAACACATGTCACTCATTAATATCTCATGGCCAAAGTAAGTCATAGGCCAAACCTGCCATCAAGGAGAGGAGGATACATAATCATATGATTGGGAAGGACAGGAAATTGGGGGAACAATAATGTTCCCTACCACAATTATTTCCTTTTTCTTTGACCAACAAATCAAGGTTTTTACACATGAGCACCTCAATACCCCATTTTACTGAAAGAAAAGTGGTATGATTTTTATCTGTTTCTGCCAATTTAATGTAATCTTTTCCATTTTCCCCCTCCAAGCTATATTTCTTAGAGTGACAGAATTTTAAAGTTGGAAGTGATTTTAGAGATAGTCCAACTCAAGCTACTTATTGTATCAGTACTCAGGGAGGAAATTGTAACATGTCCATGTCCTAAATTGCAATTAGACACAAAACAGGATAGAACCCATGTCTCCCAGTTCATAATTGAATGCTGCTTCTACCACATATAGTTTCATTTTCAAACCTGAGTTATTAAAATGATATGCTTTTTAATAGAGTACATGTTATTCAATACACAAACATGATTACAGAAAACAAACGTGTAGGAAAAAATGTAAAGATGGAACTCATGTTTGGATATCACTTTACAACATATGCTTTTGTATACAGAATCTTTTGGTTGCAAATGGAAAACCCAACTCAAACTGACTAAAGAAGAGGAAATTTATTGACTCGTGCAATTATAAAGTTTAGGAGAAAAGTTGGCTCTGAGCTTGAATCCAGGGGCTCGAATGATGTTGTCAGGATCCTTGTATCTCCAGCTGTTTCCTCTGGGTGGGCCTTCTCACAGAGTCTCAAGTCACTGAAGCACCGGGCTTACATTCTAGAAATGTAGCAATCTCAGCCAAAAGCCTAATCATTCCTAGGATCTGGGGAAATCTTCTCACTGCTTGCATTATATGTCTATCCTTGAGCCTATTCCTGCGGGCAGAGGGTATTACCAAACCAAACTTGGGTCCCCTTGCCCCATACACACCAAAGCCAATCTACTGACACGGGGTTGTAATGAAGGCAAGTACAACAGTTATTGCAGAGCCAAGCAAGGAGAACAGGCAGGTCATGCTCAAAAGCCCCGAACTTCTGATGGCTTTCAGGAAAGGGACTTTAAAGACAAAGTGAGGGAGAGAGTCTCAGGGTATGTGATCGGCTTGTGCACAATTCTCTGATGGGTTGATGGTGAGGTAACAGGGTGATGTTTGGGGAATCTCCATCAACCTTCTGGTTCTAATTGGCCTGGGGTCGTCATGCAGTTAACTTCCTCCACCTGGCGAGGGTTTTAGTATCTGCAAAACAGATCAAGGATATGGCTCAGGATATTGTCTAGAGCCCTTAAGGAGGAACTAAAGGTCCTTGACTTTGTTTTATAGCTAAATTATTATTATTTTGTCTTGCGTGGCTGTTTTCCTATGTTTCTGCATTTTCTCACTTCTCTGATTAAATTTGCTCTTTGGAACTCGTGGAAGACCTAGGAGGCTAAAGCTTTTTAACAAACGAGGTGGGGGACGTAAGCGGGGGACCTGTCCCCAGGAAGCCCTTGCAGGGTCCTGCTTGGCTTCAAGGGAAGCAGTGTTCTGATTGGTTACATGTGAGGTCAGACCCACACAAACCTTGTACCTTGAGAGAGGAGGAGGAAGGGTTGGTTTGCAAAGGGAAAGTCAGGCTGCTCTTATGCAAAAACGCAAGAGGCAAAAGCAACAGATGTTCCTTATAGCTGCTGGTTGCTCTGGTTCTCTATAGGGAAAACCTGGAAATTTTGGCAAATTTTATAATCTTTAAAAAACTGAATAACAACCAGAAAATGGATTTGATAAATAGGTGTATGGTGAAAAATAACATGGGAGTAATTACTGTAAGAAATTTTAACATACACATGGTCAACTTTTTTGTGGAATCAAAGGAATCTGAATGTGAGGATAAGAAGTAAATTGGGAATCAAAATACATGTGATTAAAAGACTTTCTTTGGGAAGTGGCTGCATTTTTTCCCTCCTGTTTCCCTCCCAAACACACTACCCACCACCAATTTTTGTTAAAATGTGTGTGGGTTTCTAGGAGGAAAGAAATTTCTAGTTTTGTTGCTATGGCTCTCGGGTGAGTTGCCAGGAGGAAAACAACACCACTGCTATTTTTTTGACAGAGCATTCTGTCGCACTGAGAACTCACTTGAGAGCACATGAGCAAGCAGATTTTAAACCAATATTTCTGCTACTACCACCCAGTTCTCCATTTAAATTTTCTGCTTGAGTGTTCCAAAAATGTTGCTCCAAATTACATGATATGCAAATTATCCTTTTTCTCACTGTAGGAAAAAAAAGTAGAGAACATTAATGTGGTCTTTCTGTCTTGACTGAAAGGGATCCCTATAAAAGAATTCTTGATGTAGGTTAGATCTTCACTTTGGAGTAAGAGATTACATGGAAGAAATTTCAGTATTACTCTTCTTGTTTGTGATGACTAGAGACTTTAAGAAGATAGAAAACCCCACTTAGCTAAGACTAAACTTTTTATCCTGGCACGCAGGCTCTCTCTAATTGCGTCCTATATCACCCACCCTACATTATCTATTGCCACAGCCCTGCACATGTGTCCTCTGCACTATTCTAGCTAGTCTCCTTCCTGTCCTCCACATGCATAGTTATTACTTATTTTAATAATTTTTTCCTACATTTTCTGATAGATTATGAGCTCCTGCAGTGCAGGGTCCATGAGTCGACAATAATTTTTGAATTAATGAATTTGATTGCTATGATGTTTTGCTTTTTTCTGTCTCTCTAAAACCTTCTTGCCCCCAACTGCTTCCCATTTGCTTCTGTTTCTTTCTACTCTGAATTCCTATCAACAACACCCAAAATCCACTATTCAGCAAATATATCAGATACCCTCCGTGCTGGGTCTTGGCCCTGATAGAGACTACATTTCCCAGACTTCCAGGCAGCTTGGCTATATAATTGTTTTCACCAGCGAAATGTGAATGGACGTGGTTTGTGCACATCGCTCCCCTTACTCTTGCTTAAAAGGAAATTGCTGCCCTGTACTTTTCCCCATTAGATTCTTCCTGTGTGCTGTAAACCCAAATGTGTCTGCAACCCATCTTCGACCAAATAGAAAAAGACAGGTTCTTTACTGCTTTGCTGCTCAAAAGAGTGATTTCCTGAGAGCTTGTTAGTATCTTACACTTCATCCAAGACCTACTGAATTAGAATCTGCATTTTAACAAGATCCCAGGTGATTCACATTCACATTAAACTTTGAGAAGCTCTGCTTTAGGGGCTGGCAGAGGAACTTTATGGAAAGAATGTTGGTCTTTGATGAAGACCTCGTGAAGCAGAGCAATTGCTCCTCCCATATCTATATGATTTGGGAGTATATATGTTATATATATTACATATAAATAATTTGAATATGAATATACATGTTTCCAAATTATTTAAGGCTGGGCTTTTTCCCTCCAAGTGTTTATAATTTAGTAGAGGGGAAAAGATAGAGGAATATTAAAATTATAGATGCTATAAGAAAGCGTACTGCATATTTGCTGGTTTTCTTCTTGGGGTGGGGGAAGCTTGTGGTAGACAGTGTAATGCTCCCCCAAAGATGTCTGTGTCCTAATTTCCTAAACCTGTGAATATGTTACTTTATATGCCAAAAGGGACTTTGCAGATATGATTACTCTAGGGATGTTAAATGAAATTATCCTGGGTTAGCCAGGTGAGGCCAATGTAACCACAAGGGTCTTTATAAAGAGGGAGGTAGAGGATCTGAGTCAGAAGTGTTGCTGGGAGGATGGAAGCTGAGGTTGGAGTGATGCCTTTGCTGGAGCGGGGCCGTGAGACAAGGAATGCGGGCAGTCTCTAGAACCTGGGAAAGGTAAGGAATGGATTCTTCCCTAGAGCCTCCAGAAAGAGTGCCGTCTTGCTAATACCATAAGGTTAGGACCGTTCTTGGACTTCTTCTGTCTGCCAGAACTGTTAAGATGATAAATTTGTGTTCTGGGGTTTTCTTGGTTTTTTGTTTGTTTTTGTGTTGTTGTTTTGTTTTAAGCTACTAAATGTGTGGTAATTCGTTACAGCAGTGATAGGAAATAAATACATAGTTCTTTGGTTTTGGGCAGCCCATGCCCCACACCCTGATGTGTCTGGGAGGTGGAGCCAGGCATTCTTTTCCTCATCCTTGTTCGATTATATGTTCTTGCTCAGGACATGGAATTTTGAGAGAGTGAGGTAGCCTTGGAATTAGAAATTAGTCATGGAGGTGGTGGCAGCAGTGGCCAGACTATTTCTGTGACATGACCTGGCCTATGTTTCCCACTGCCCATGTCACTGAGTTCCTATCCATTATCTAGACCTGTTTCACAGGTTTTCCTATTGATTTTGTCAGTTTACCCTGTCTTACCAATTAACTCCTTCTCTCAGGTTTCTATTGTTTACAGCCAAGAGCTCTGATGAATTCAGAGAGCCGTATAGTTAATGTGTGCATACTTCAATATTCCTAGTAGATTCTCAGTCTTAGGAGGGGAGAGCCTTTGTTTCATTCATCTTTGTACCTACGGCTTCTACAGTGAGTGTCTTGCACTCAGTACATACTTGTTGAATAAAAGGAGCAAACAACTATGATGCTGCTACTTGAAAGAAAGGGGTAATTATAGAAGTAGGCTTGAAGTTTATATGAAGGAGTTAGCATTAAATGGAGACTTGAAAGATGCTATAGGATTTCTGCTGGCCAGATAAGGAGGGGGCATTCTAAGCAATAAACCATAGGTGGTTCACCAGCTAAAAACCTTTCTGGTATTTGGCCACCTTTTAGAGACCTTGTTTATTTATTTATAGACATGCAGGTTAAGATATTACCAATATATTCATTATTTAAAGAAGTCAATCTTAAGCAGAAGATTCTCTCCATTAGACACCTGCAGACCAGGGCTTAGCAATGTATGAGACATGGGGCGAGGTTGCTGCTATCTACAACTCTTGCTGACATCCAGGGAGACCAGCCATGCAAATTTCCTTTTATGCTTCCTTTCAGTGCTAGCACTGTTCCACATCCTCACTGTGCCCCATTTGTCTTAAATTCAAATTCCCAGATCCCCCAATGAGGCCAGAAGATAGTTGTACCAAAAGTTGGGGGTGTGTATGTTGAAAACAAAGTTAGTCTAGAAGACTCCCTGGTCATGTACACAACGAGTAAGCTCAAAATAGTTTTCTCTCACATTCCAGTTCTCACAGCATCAAATAATTCCAGAGTACCTGCCAGATAGCCACAATTCCTGTTTATAGTTTGGTCGAGGGAATACAGACGTTAAAGAAACAGACATGATGAAAGTTACTAGAGGGAAAGCACAGGGTGCGATGAGAGACAGTATATGACAAGCACTGGCATCCTTCCATCTTTAGGCCTCCCTTACTGTCAACTTCACAGGGCAGCAGAGTTTCCCACTGAGGACCTATCCAGTATATTTTTAAAGATATATTTTATAGAACTATATTACTGAACATTTGGAAAGTAGAGAATAAAGCTACCCATAGTCCTCTACTCGAGCCACACCCTACAAAATCCCTCTCAAGTATTTTTTTTTTTTTTCCCCCTGTACGCGAGCCTCTCACCGTTGTGGCCTCTCCCGTTGCGGAGCACAGCCTCCGGACGCACAGGCTCAGCGGCCATGGCTCACGGGCCCAGCCGCTCCGCGGCACGTGGGATCCTCCCGGACCGGGGCACGAACCCGTGTCCCCTGCATCGGCAGGCGGACTCCCAACCACTGTGCCACCAGGGAAGACCCCCTCTCAAGTTTTTATTGTGTAATCTGAAATAGCTATCATTTATTGTACACTATGTGCAATGCCCTGTGCTAAGTATCTTCTATACAGGATCTTATTTCATCCTCGCAACAATCCTATAATGTAGACATTTTATCTCCATTTTATAGATCAGGGAACTGAGGCTCAGAGGTTACACAGCTAGTAATGAGATTCAAAACAAGTCTGAATCACAAACCAAATCCAACAACACATGGAAAGGGTCATACCCCCAATCAAGCTGGATTCATCCCAGGGTCACAGGGATGGTTCAGTATACACAAATCAATCAATGAGTTACAGCACATCAACAAAAGAAAATACAAAAACCACATGATCATCTCAATAGATGCAGAAAAAGCATTTGATAAAAATTCAACATCCATTCATGATTAAAAACTCACCAAATTTGGTATAGAGGGAACAAATCTTAGCATAATAGAAGCAATTTATGACAAACTCACAGCCAACAAAATACTCAACGGTGAAAAGCTGAAAGCCTTCCTGCTAAATTCTGGGACAAGACAAGGGTGCCTACTCTCACCACTTCTATTCAACATAGTATTGGAAATCCTAGCCACAGCAAACCGAGAAGAAAAAGAAATAAAAGGCATCCAATAGAAAGAGAGAGGTAAAATTGTCATTATATGCAGGTGACATGATACTCTATACAGAAAACCCTAAAGATTCCACACAAAAACTATTAGAAATGATAAATGAATTCAGCAAGGTAGCAGGATAGAAGATTAACATACAGGAATCTTTTGCATTTCTTTACACTAACAATGAAATATCAGAAAGAAAAAGTTAAAAAAAATTGCTTTTTAAAATCACCAGATACTATAAAACTCCTAAAGGAAGGCATAGGCAGAATGCTCTTTGACATAAATTGCAGCAATAGTTTTTTGGATCTGTCTCCTAGAGTAATGGAAATAAATGAGACCTAATTAAGCTTAAAAGCTTTTGCACAGCAAAGGAAACCACAAACAAACCACAAAGAAAACCTACAGAATGGGAGAAAATATTTGCAAATGATGTTACCGACAAGGGATTAATTTCCAAAATACACAAACAGCGCATACAGCTCAATACCAAAAATACAACTCAATCAAAAAATGGGCAAAAGACCTAAATAGACATTTCTCCAAAGAAGACATACAGATGGCCAACAGGCACATGAAAAGATGCTCAACATCACTAATTATTAGAGAAATGCAAATCAAAACTGTAATGAGGTATTCCCTCATGATGCTCAGAATGGCCATCATCAAAAATTCTGCAAATAATAAATGCTAAAGAGGGTGTAAAGAAAAGAGAACCCTCCTGCACTGTTGATGGCAGTGTAAATTGGTGCAGTCTATGGAGAACAGTATGGAGGTTCCTTAAAAAGCTAAAAATAGACTTACTGTATGATCATGCAATCCCACTCCTGGGCATATATCTGGAGAAAAAGATAATACATGCACCATGTTCATAGCAGCACTATTTACAATAGCCAAGACATGGTAGCAACCTATATATCCATCAACGGATGAATGGATAAAGAAGATGTGGTATACATATACAATGGAATACTACTCAGCCATAAAATAGAATGAAATAATGCCATTTGCAGCAACATGGATGAACCTAGAGATTATTATACTAAGTGAAGTAAGTCAGAGAAAGACAAATATCATATGATATCATTTATAAGTGGAATCTTTAAAAATGATACAAGTGAACTTATTTACAAAACAGAAATAGACTCAGACATAGAAAACAAATAATGGTTACCAAAGGGGAAAGTGGGGGGAGGGAAAAATTAAGAGTTTGAGATGAACAGATACTACTATTCATAAAATAAACAACAAGGACTCACTGTATAGTACAGAGAAGTATATTCAATACCTTGTAATCTACACTGGAAAAGAATCTGAAAAAGTATATATATATATTCTAATATATATATAGAATATATAGAATCACTTTTCTGTACACCTGAAACTAACACAACTTTTATTTTTTAATATTTATTTATTTATTTTTGGCTGTGTTGGGTCTTCCCTGCTGCGCGCGGTCTTTCTCTAGTTGTGGCGAGCGGGGGCTACTCTTTGTTGCAGTGCGCAGGCTTCTCACTGTGGTGGCTTCTCTTTGTTGCGGAGCACAGGCTCTAGGCATGTGGGCTCAGTAGTTGTGGCACACTGGCTTAGTTGCTCTGCGGCATGTGGGATCTTCCCACAACAAGAATCGAACCCACGTTCCCTGCACTGTCAGGCAGATTCTTAACCACTGCGCCACCAGGGAAGTCCCTAACACAACTTTTAAATCAACTATACTTCAATTAAAAAAAGAAGTCTGGGGTGGGACAGGGAGGGTGGGAGGGAGGGAGATGCAAGAGGGAAGAGATATGGGGACATATGTATATGCATAACTGATTCACTTTGTTGTAAAGCAGAAACTGACACACGATTGTAAAGCAATTATACTCTAATAAAGATGTTAAAATTTTTTTAAGAAGTCTGAATCTATGAACAATGGTTTTATGTACTGCATAAATCCGATATACTCAATAAATCCAATATACTCTTTCCACTTAATATTACACATTACTTTAAATAACGTTCTGCGTATCTTTGTGTTATTTTGGTCACATTTTGGATCATATTTTTATGATAGGCCTTGAATAATGAAGTAGTGAAGGGTGAGTAAGACTCCTGATGTAGACTGATAAAACTCACTCTCCTATGGGCTGCACTGTTTTAAAATATGGACAGTTTAATTTTGAAATAGGGACAGTTTCAACTCCTCGTTTGCAGTATAGGTGATCATTATAAAACCTCTATATTAGGCAAGAAAGCACCTCAATTTTAATTTCCACGTTTTCGGAATTCCTTCGTTCATTTACAGATTCTATTTCCTTTCTAACTCATCTAGAAAGTTTTAAACTGATGTCAGCCGTGACAATTTAGAGTTTGAAAAAGGCCTCAGAAACCTTCCAGTCTATCTTCCTCATTTACCAGGCTGAGGAAACAGGTCCAAAACAATTAAGTGGAGGGCTGCACGTAACTTCCATGGGGCAGTCAAGGGCGCTGTTATCTACTCCTTTACTAGAGCCAACCTAGGGTCCGAACAGGTGTTAGAAACAGCAGTAATACATTACAACCAAGACAGACCTATCTCTGAAATATTCAGATCATTTTGATGTTTATTTTTGTTGCAAAATCCTGAATGGGAGGCCTAGACATTTTTATTAATAAGTAGACCAAGTTGAGGGGCGGAGCAAGGCTCTTCTCCAGCCTACATTAACAGAGAGAATAAAACCCCAGCTCGTACTGCCCCACCGTTTGGAAACGGGTGAACAACCTCCTAAGAGGCTGCGGCGGGGACACTAGGTTCCCGCTATGTCTGCAGCCGGGCGGGGCGGGGCGGGGCTGGGAGCCGGTGGGCGCAGACGGGGTGCAGTGCGCAGGCGCACACCTGTGAAGCGCAGGGGCCCCGGGCACCCGGCCGTTCCCACCTCCCTTGTCTCTCCACCCGCAGGCCCCGCCTCGCTTCCTCCCCTCAGTCGCCCCGTGGCTCGGCCGGCGGACGGCGTGTTGCTGCGTCATCGCCAGTGGCCGGTTTGAATGAGGCTCTTGTCGCACCGTGTCTGCCGCCACTACCGCGCCTCCGCCTCGGCCGCCGCCACAGCTTCTTTGCGGCCCTTTCCTTTCGCCGCTCTTGCCAGGCCCAGCCTTCCTGCGCCGCCGCCGCCTCCTAGCGCGCCCTGCCATGCCGCTCTACTCCGGTGAGCGCGCTCCTCATCTTGTGCTCCGCAGTCCCGCCCGGGGCTAGGCCTCTGTGTAGGCCTGGCCTGCAGGGCGGGTGCCCCGCTGAGCACGGGGCGGGGATTCCGCGGCGTGGAGGGGACCCTGGCCCCTTTCTCTCTCCCTGCGAGTTCCGGGCCCTGCAACGCGAGGGAGCCGTGCCCCTCCTGGGCCGCCGGGTGCGTGGGGTGGGAGCCGGAGGGGAGGTGGGGAAGCAGCGAACGTCCGCCCCTCTGAGTGGTGACTCTGCAGAATAGTTCTGTCTCTGTCCTCGCGTGCGGGGTAGGGTGAGGTGGTGTCCCGGGGCAGCAGGGACCAGGCTGGAGGTGCAGTGGCATTTCCTGAACCTCTTCAGGGGTAGCCGTAGCCGTGGAAGGGAGCGGCCAGGAGGGGAAGCCTCGGTAAGGGAGTGATGGAGGGACCAGAGATGTGAGGTTAAGCCTTCCTTCCTTTCTCGTTCTGGGGGTTTCCCTCAATAGCCTCCCTTCGCTTACCCCTTGCTGCCACCACCCCGTTTGTACCAATTTCATTTTTATCCCGAGGCAGATTGCGAGCTTTTTGCTTCATTTTCATTTCATCAAACACTGTTTTGTGTTTCTGCGTCCGAAGCACAGTGTTAGCTTTGAGAGGTAAAGGAATACAAATGGTCGCGGGTATCATTTCCTTTTGATTGGCGTTTGACAGGGTTTTTTTGCGTGATGGCAGTCCAAGGGGTTGGCCAGGGATCATGTTTTTACTGAGTTAATGGACCTTGCTGTCTCCTAGTGTAATTCAA
Source organism: Delphinapterus leucas (assembly GCF_059928025.1). Lineage (NCBI taxonomy): Eukaryota > Metazoa > Chordata > Mammalia > Artiodactyla > Monodontidae > Delphinapterus > Delphinapterus leucas. Next base: position 37,712,761 of record NC_143142.1, on the reverse strand, counting down.
AATGGCCCCTAAAGTGTATGTGGTGGCTTCAGTTGGCTATGGATGTGTGATTCATTGGCCATCCTTGACACTCTATCATAATTCCTTTATTGAAGATTCAGCGTTTTCAAAGAATGACATCAAACAAAAGAATAATGTTTAAACTCGACATGGATTCTTGATGTTCTAGAATCTTGAATGCTTTAATAATGATTTTTTGTTTGTTTTTTTGGGTGAAGTATAAAAGAATAGCTTTATTGCTTTGCCAGGCAAAGGGGGCCACAGCAGGCTAATGCCCTCAAAACTGTGTGTCCCCAAATGCTTTAATGATGATTGCTCAACCTCTTTTTCTAAGGCCACAACAATGGAACAGTAGAATGGTACTTGAAATATTCTGTTTATGCAGTATAGAATTTAAGTGGCATTAATTAAGTAGTGGCGGTAAATACCTGTGTATGCTAATACTTAAACACACACAGGTAGTTTGTTCCCCTCAAAAAATGCCTGTACTCAGCAAACTTTCTATCTTAGAAATTGAGTTCCATCTTAAATATTTAATCAGATCTTTTCCTCATTTCCAAAATGAGGGAATTGAAGTAGATTTCTAAGGTTTCTTCCTTTGACATCTCCATATTGAGAATCTGTATTTTCAGATTCTGCAAAAAGCCCTGTATTAAAACAAGAACATCTTAAGTACTGTCATAAGTTTTGATACAAAATTAAACGTCCAGACACTTACGTGTTTAAGAAGAAGTGCTGTAAAAATTAGTGAACACTTTTTTGTCTGGTACAAAGCTAATGTTTTTTTTGTTTGTTTGTTTTGTTTTGTTTTGTTTTTTTTGCGGTACGAGGGCCTCTCACTGTTGTGGCCTCTCCCGTTGCGGAGCACAAGCTCCGGACGTGCAGGCTCAGCGGCCATGGCTCACGGGCCCAGCCACTCCGCGGCATGTGGGATCTTCCCGGACTGGGGCACGAACCTGTGTCCCCTGCATCGGCAGGCGGACTCTCAACCACTGCACCACCAGGGAAGCCCAAAGCTAATGTTTTTTATACATGTTGCTTTGTTTTAATTTTCAACATAGTCCCGTGGTACTAGTATAATTCTCCTTTATGGCAGCGGTCCTCAACCTTTTTGGCACCAGAGACCAGTCGTGGAAGACAGTTTTTCCACAGTCCCGGGGAGGGGTTGGGGGGAAATGGTTTCGGGATGATTCAAGCACATTACATTTATTGTGCACTTTATTTCTATTATTACTACATTGTAATATATAATGAAATAATTATACAACTCTCCATAATGCAGAATCAGTGGGAGCCCTGAGCTTGTTTTCACTTCCCACTCACTGATAGGGTTTTGATATGAGTCTGCAAGCAGTTGATTTATTATGGTCTCTCTGCATTCAGATCTGTCTGCTAATGATAATCTGTATTTGCAGCCGCTCCCCAGCGGTAGCATCACTGCCTCAGCTCCACCTCAGATCATCAGGCATTAGATTCTCATAATGAGCGTGCAGCCTAGATCCCTCACATGTGCAGTTCACTGTAGGGTTTGTGCTCCTATGAGAATCTAATGCTGCCACTGATCTGACAGGAGGTGGAGCTCAGGCGGTAACGCAAGCCGTGGGGAGCGGCTGTAAATACAGAAGAAGCTTCTTTCCCTCGCCTGCTGCTCACCTCCTGCTGTGCGGCCCGGTTCCTAACAGGCCATGGTGTGGTATGGTCCGTGGCCCTGGGGTTGGGAACCCCTGGTTTATGGGTAAGCAAAAAGTTTAACTTGCCCATGGTGACACAGCTAAATAAATTTCAGATAGATTCGTCTTCATTATTTCTAATACAGTTTTGATTTAGTCCTCTCTCTTTTGTTTGTATTATTGTTATATGTTTCTGGTTTGTCTCAATGATTGTAGTCGTTCCCCCTTCAAACCAGTATTTTCTCTGCTGCTGCTAGAGTGTTCTAATGGTCAAACCAGACCAAAGTGGCCTTTATGAAAACCTTTCAGGGACTGCACATTTTGTACAACCTAAAGCCTGTATGTTTTAACATGACTTATGTTATCTTCCCTGACTTGATCTTTGGTCAGTTTCTCCTTTTTCAGCTGCTTCCCCTTCACTCTGGGAATTACTTGTATCTCAGAGGACACTATGCTGCTTTATGCTTTTGAGTGTCTTTTCCAAGAATGCTTTTATTCTTATTCTCTGGCTAACACCTGATTTTTTCTTTGAGACTCAAAGTTGATAGTGGTAACTCACAGTTAACACTTTCTCCAGAGAATCCTTCCTCCCTCGTGAAGCATTCCACTGTGCTACTCTAGCATTTGTAATATTTATATTGTATTGTTAATTATTTTAACCTTTTTCCCTCTCTCCTTTATTAAACTGTGAGTTCACAGAGAGTCTCCCTAATCCTTGTTACTGGGCTTATCATTGAATGAACACTAACACGTTAACTGAACTAGTGAAAGAATAGGGATTTGGAGTCAGGGTCACTTTTTTATATTCTGATTTTAGTAATCAGAGAAATTAGACAACTATTATGGGATTCTCATTTTGAGTAGGTATAAAGTTTTCAGTGGAAAAAACTATGTACATCCTTGAGTGAGTGAGTTTGTTTGTTTGTTTATTTATTTATTTTTGGCTGTGCTGTATGGCTTGTGGGATCTTAGTTCCCTGACCAGGGATTGAAACCGGGCCCTGGGCAGTGAAAGCATGGAGTCCTAACCACTGGACCGCCAGGAAATTCCCTAGTTTGTTTATGTTAACATATTTCAAAAGTTAGCTATTTTATAAGATTGAAATTTTTTTATTGTGGTAAAATATATGTAACATAAAGTGTAGTTTTAAACAGTTTTAAGTGCACAGTTTTTAACATTGAGTACATTCACATCGCTGTGCAGCCGTCATCACCACCCACCTCTAGAAATTCTTCCTGTTCCTAAAATGAAACTCTGTACCCCTGTTTCCATTTCCCCCAGCCACCAGGCAACCCCCATTCTTCTTTCTGTCTCTAGGAATTTGACCACTCTAGGTACCTCACATAAGTAGAATCATACAGTATTTGTCCTTTTGTGACTGGCTTGTGTCACTTAGCATAATGTCTCCAAGGTTCATCCATGTGGTAGAATGTGTCAGAATTTCATTATTTTTTTAAGGCTGATTAATGTCCATTGTATGTATATACCACTGTTGATGGGCACTTGGGTTGCTCCCATTTCTAGGCTATTGTGAAATAATGCTGCTAGGAACATGGGTATACAAATATCAGTTTGATTCCCTGGTTGCCATACTTTTGGGTATATACCTAGAAATGGAATTGCTGGATCACATAGTAGTAATTCTATGCCTGAGTTTTGAGGAACCACCATACTTTCTGTCACAGTGGCGGTACCATTTTTATATTCCCAGAGCAATGCACAAGCGTTCCAATTTCCCCACATCCCTGCCAACACTTGTTATCTTCTGTGGTTTTGTTGTTGTAGCCATCTGAATGGCTGTGAAGTAGGATTTCTATAATTTTTAATAATTTAGCTATATTTTTGGATTCTTCTTAATATTTGACCACCTCTTGCTCAGGAGGCAGACCTTTCAGTTCTTCTACACCTTTCTTCTTATAATCCAGGATCTATATTCCTTAACCTGTTTTCAGTGTGCTTTATTTTCCCAAGAATTTTTTTTCTTCTCAAAATACTCTAGCCTTTCTTCCCCTCTCTATTTCAGCAGTATGTAATATTCAACTGATTTTAATGATTGTTTAAATAAACACATTCTGAAGTCTGTGAACTTTATTCTGGGAAGTGTTTCAGTGTGGTCATATTTTGCAGATATTATTGGAGTAGGATTTAGAAGCTCTGTATATTTACTGACTGGTTTTGTGACATTAATCAATGAGCTTCTTTTAAGTCTCAATTTCCGTATTTATCAAATGAGAAGTTGGATTAGATCCAGTTAAATTTTATCCAAGATCTATTGCATTCACTTCACTCCTGATTTGGTAGGCCTTAGGTGTGTAAAAAGATTAATGACATAGTTTGGCTTTTAAGAACTAGCCTAATAGTTCCTTAAGGATCTTCTAAATCTTAAGTCTTGTTATTTTGTAAATTAAAAAAAAATTATGGTTTGTTTGCAGTTACTGTGAAATGGGGAAAGGAGAAATTTGAAGGTGTAGAACTGAATACTGATGAACCTCCGATGGTGTTCAAGGCTCAGCTTTTTGCACTGACTGGAGTCCAGCCGGCCAGACAGAAGGTTATGGTGAAAGGGGGAACACTGAAGGTAAAATTTAGTCCAGATTTTCATTATGTACTAGTGAAAATAACTAGCACCAGAAAATGTTGCATTTAAGGTATTTTTTATTTGGTGAGAGTATATAGTCTATGGTATTAAAACTCTTATTCATGTTAGTTTAAGGAAGGAACATTGTAGCCATTTCAAAACACTATATTATAAAGCATCATTAAAATTTTGATTTTAAAATGCATTTTATCAGTGATTATCTCTGGGGGTCAGGGGACTGGGGCACTTTCCATTTATCTGTGTTTGAATTTTTTTCTTATGAATGTGTGTTAAAAGTATTTCATTTTGTATAGACTAAAAAAGTCTATTTGTTTTTCCTTAGTAATTTTCAGTTATGGGGTTAGAAATTTTATCTCTGTTAAAAATGTGGAACAGTATGGTAAATTTATTTTTTAAAGGCTACTACACAATGTGTTTTTGTATATACATGCGAATGTACCAAATTTACTAAGGCCCTGGTTCTGGAATACTGGAAAACTTAATTTTTCCTTTGGCCTTTCTTGCATCCTACCATTAAAAGGAGCCCCTTTCTCTTAGAAGTAATCACTATCTAACATCTGCCTGGAGATGGGAGGAAAGAAATTTTTGTTTAAAAGAGAGGGAATTTAAGTTTTCCATTAGTTCCCTTGGAATGATCACATTGATTACAGTTAAGAGTCCAAGCTTACCAGTATCATTGATGAAGGGCCACAGAAAAGATGTGAAGGTATTTTCTTTATTATCGTTTGTAATACTATATAAGTTTTTTTGTGTGTGGTACGCGGGCCTCTCACTGCCGTGGCCTCTCCCGCTGCGGAGCACAGGCTCCGGACGCGCAGGCCCAGCGGCCACGGCTCACGGTCCCAGCCGCTCCACGGCACGTGGGATCTTCCCGGACCGGGGCACGAACCCGTGTCCCCTGCATTGGCAGGCGAACTCCCAACCACTGCGCCACCAGGGAAGCCCATAAGTATAGTTTTTAAAATACACTTTCTTCAAGAGTTAGATGTGAAATGCTAAAGAGCTCTAATTAACTTTAGAGATAAGGATTGGCTACCCCTGTTAGCTGGGCCTTAAAACAGGTATTGGTGAAGAAACATTGTTTCCCCTCAAGTTGCAGTATGAGCTTTTGGTCATTAGTGAACTTGGTAATGTAATTTGTGCTGAACTGTGTACTGGTGGTATACTGTGGAGAATTACAGAAAAATGCTAATTAAATGAAACTATGACTAATAGCTACCACTTACTGAATACTTACTCTGTGCCAGGCTTTTGTTTTCTTTAATTGTCAACTGTATGTATATTAAAAATGAGGAAAGTAAATGTATTTTACATATTTTACTGAGCATCAGAGAGGCTTAAGTAACATATAGTAAGGCACCAAAAGAACATGTGATTTACAAGTCGAGCAGATCTGGGTTCATTTCCCAGCTTTGTGTGACCTTGGATAAGTAGGAGGAGGCATTATTTGAGGAGACATTTATAATTATCATTCCTTATGATTAGCAGTAATAGCCCTTAAACTGAGAAGGGCATTTAGAAACTTACTGTTCTACTTTGAAGCAGGATGCCCAAAAAGAAATAGTGGCACCACCAAAGGGAGGTGTATTGAGTGCCTGGTACCTTCGGTAAAAAGGAAGGAGTGATATGGAACTGAGTATCCCCTGAAGGGAAGGGCTTTTAGCTGCCAAAATATCTGTGGACCAATCATGGCATTTCAAAAAAAACTTGATTTAAATTGAACGTACTGAAGTCAAAGTATGTGTTAATTGATGCATAGATGTGAAATGTAGGACTTGAGAAACATTTGTGGATGCAGCAAATACTATTAAGGGTTAGTTTGCCTTGGGTAGTCTTGTTTACTCTCCAGGTATAATTTTTAGTAGCACTTTCATTCTCAAGAGTCTCTTGATTTGGGTGACTAATTATATAATCACCCTAATTATGTAGACCTTATTTCATTTTTGAAGTTATTCTTTATTCTTGTCAAACATATGCTAGTTATTAGCTCTGCTGGTTCCAGATATGCAAAAAATTAGCATCTGTCATCAGTCAAGTGTTTCAGTACTTTTGGTGCTGCCAAGTTTACTGCCTTTTAGATTGTATCTTACGTAGTTTGAACAATTGTTAGACTTACTAGTTTTAGGACTGCGTTTGTTTTTTGTTTTTTAAAAAATACTTTTGATTACAGTAATTTTAAGTAAAATCTGCATATAGACAATTTCTATTTTGGAGTAGAAATCTAAAATTAGTTGATTTTTAGATTATGTTTGGATTATATGGGGGTGGTTAAATGTTTATTATTTGTCTTTAAAACAGGATGATGATTGGGGAAACATCAAAATAAAAAATGTAAGTATTATCTTAAGAACACTAGTTATAATGCAGTTCCCTAATTATTACACAAAATGTATTCCAAATGCCTTTATTTCTGTCTGTATATCCAGTTGTTCCAGCACTATCTGTTGAAAATATTTTCCTTTTCTCATTGATTTATGTCAGAGTCTCTCTTGAAAATCATTTGTTGGTCTATTTTTGGACTCGTTTCATTGATATATTTGATTAACCTTATACTAGTACCACATGGTCTTGATTACTAAAGCTTTATAATAAGTCTTGAAATAAGATAATGTAAGTTCTCCCACTTTTTCTGTTTCCTCAAGAATATTTTAACTCCTTTGCATTTCCTTATAATTTTAGAATTAGCCAATTCCAGCAAACGGACTCCTGGAATTTTGTTTAGGTTGCATTGAATCTGTAGTTCAGTTTGGGGAGAATGAACATCTTAAAGGTATTGAGTACTGAAATCCTTAAATAAGGTGTACTTCTCCATTTCTCTTAGCTCAGTTTTATAATTTTTCAGTATAGAGAGCTTGCACGATTTTTGTTAGACTCTGGAACTTAACATTTCTTGGCTATTTAATGATACTTTTAAAAAAATTTGTTTTCCAATGTTCATGGCTAGATTATAAAAATACAGTTTATTTTTAACCTGTGACCTTGCCAAATTCACTTTCTAGTTCCAGTAGTTTTTTTGTAGATTCCATTGGGTTTTCTATGTACGTAAGCATGCTCTTTGCAAATAGAGGCAGTTTTACTTTTCCCTTTCCAGTCTTTACGGCTGTTATTTCTTTTTTTGCCTTACTTTACTGGCTAGGACTTCTAATACAGCATTGAATAGAAAGTGGTGGGAGTGGACATCTTTGTCATTTCCTAGTTCACTAAGACCTTTTAAGTTATGAATGGCTCTTGAATTTTAAGTACTTTTCTGCTGATTAAAAGGATCATATGATTTTTCTCTTTTATTCTGGTAATCTGGCTAGTCTCATTGATTTTTAACTATTAAACCTTGCATATTTGGCATGTGCAGTTCTCAGATTTCTTGGTCTTTGTGACCTCTTTACACTCTCAAAAATTATCATTTTTTTTTGTGGTACGCGGGCCTCTCACTGTTGTGGCCTCTCCCGTTGCGGAGCACAGGCTCCGGACGCGCAGGCTCAGCGGCCATGACTCACGGGCCCAGCCACTCCGCGGCATGCGGGACCCTCCCAGACCGGGGCACGAACCCATGTCCCCTGCATCGGCAGATGGACCCCCAACCACTGCGCCATCAGGGAAGCCCTCAAAAATTATTTTTTAACCCCAAAGAATTTCATATATATGGGTTACGTCGATATTTATTGTATTTGAAATTAAGGCTGAGAAATTAAACATTATTCATTTAAAAGTAGCAGTAGCAAACCCATTACCTTTTTTTTTTTTGGAATTATTTTATTTATTTATTTTTGGCTGCGTTGGGTCTTCGTTGCTGGGTGCAGGCTTTCCCTAGTTGTGGTGAGCAGAGGCTACTCTTTGTCGTGGTGCACGGGCTTCTCATTGTGGTGGCTTCTCTTGTTGTGGAGCACAGGCTCTAGGCACGTGGGCTTCAGTAGTCGTGGCTCACAGGCTCTAGAGCGCAGGCTCAGTAGTTGTGGCGCACGGGCTTAGTTGCTCCGCTGCATGTGGGATCTTCCCGGAACAGGGCTCGAACCCGTGTCCCCTGCATTGGCAGGCAGATTCTTAACCACCACGCCACCAGGGAAGCCCTGTCTACTTCTTTTATCAAGCGTGTTGTAATCTCCAACTATTATTGTGGATTTGATTATGTCTCCTTTCAGTTGTATCAGTTTTGTTTTGTGTATTTTCAAGTTCTGTTATTAGGTGCATGCATATATAGGATCGTTAAATCTTGATGAATTGACCTTTCATCACAGTGAACTGTCCCTCTTTATCCTTGGTAATATTCTTTGCTCTCAGTTTTACTTTGACTTTAATAAAGCTACGCCATATTTCTTTTAATTATTGTTTGCATTTCATGCATTTTCCCATCCTTTTGCTTTTAATACATCTGTGTCTTTGTTTAAAATGGAGTTTTTTAGGTTAGCATATACTTGGGTCTTGCTTTTTTATCCAGTCTTACAATCTCTACTTTGTAATTGGAACCTTTAGACCACTTATGTTCAGTGTTATTATCTACATGTTTGGGTTTAATTTACCATCTTGGTATTTGTTTTCTGTCTCATTGTTCTTTTGCTGCCTTCTTTTCGATTATTTTTAATTTTGTGTTTATCTCTGACTTTGCTTTATCTCTGTTTTGTTATTTATGCTTTTATAAGTTTTCTGAGAAAATTCACTGACTATGAAATTCAGCGCTTTAAAATGTTCATTTCAGTGTGTTCTGCTATATTCATAGAGTTGTGCAACTGTCAACACTGTCTAGTTTTAAAACATATCGTTATCCAAAAAGAAACCCTGTGTTCATTAACAGTCATTTTCCATTCTCCCCTCCATTCCCAGAGTTTTAATGATTTCTCTAGGGTAACAGTTCTCTGAGTGTACCCCGGGAACTCCAGGCAGTACCCAGGACTCTTTCAAGGAATCCTTGAGATCAAAACTGTTTTCATATTTTAAAAATGTATTTCCATGTTGACATTAAGATTTTGTTTGCCTTTTCTGTTGTTGATTATGTACAGTAATTTTTCAGAGGTTGTGGGACATGTGATACTGCAGCAGATTGAATACAGAAACAAATATGAAAATCCACTGTTTTCTCTTAAGCCAAACATTAAAGACATTTGAAAAAATGTAGAACAATATCAGTCTTCACTAGTTTTGTTTTGAGAATATAATTATCTTTCATAAAAATGTTAATCTTAACATTAAGTGGGTTTATTGTTTTTGAATGAATATTATTAAAATTTCTCAGTTTTAATTTCTAATACGGTAAATATTGAGAACTACATAACAGAAGTTCTCAATTTTTAAGAATGTGAAGCAGGAGTCATCAAACTGTGAACTCTGAGCCAAATCTGGCCTGCAGCCTGTTTTTGTAAGGCCTGCAAGTTAGGAATGATATTTATATTTTTAAAGGGGTGGGGTTGAAAACAACAAAGAATATGCAACAAAGATGGTATGTGGCCCAGAAATTCTAAAATATTTATTATATGGCCTTTAATAGGAAAAGTTTGCCAACCGTTGGTATAAAGGGTCCTGTGATGATGTTTGATGTTTCTGAATTGCTGTTGTAAGGTTTATATTATGTATCTATAACGAGTGATTTCAGGCATAGTATAAGACTATTACAACAGTGTATTTCCATTTCCCTGCTTTGTGCTGTTGTTGTCATACATACATATAGTTTACTTCTACCTGTTAGAAACTCCATACTACATTGCTATTATTTTTACTTTCTACATTGCTACTTTTGCTTTAAATAGTCATTTATCCTTTAAAGAGATTAAAAAACGTAGAAAACCCATATTTACCATTTCTGGTGCTCTTCCTTTGGATCCAGATCCAAATTGCCATCTGGTATCATTTTCTTCTGCCTGGAGAACTTCCTTTTTACATTTTTTGCAGAGCCTGTCTATGAGTTTTCTCTGCTTTTGTTTTTCTGAAAAACTCTTGGTTTCATTTCATTTTTGAAAAACATTTTTGATTGGTATTAAATTCTAGATTAACACTCTTTCAGTACTTGAAAGATGTCTTCTCATTTGTACAGTTGCTGTCATTCTTATCATTGTTCCTCTGCATGTAATGTGTCCTTTTTTCCCTGGGTGCTTTTGAGATTTTTCTCATTATTGGTTTTCAGCAATTTGTTTTGGTCAGGTTTTCTTTATGTTTATTCTGCTTAAACCTCTTGGATCTCTGTGTTTATAGTTTTTATTAAATTTAGAAAATCTTTAGCTATTTCTTTAGATATTTTTTCTGTCTGTCCTTCTCTTTCCTCTTTTTTGAGACTACAGCTACACATATATAGGGTAGTTTTGCCCATTGTAGTATTTTGGTCCCTTTTTTACAGATGTTGTACAGGTTTTTTACAGATGTTCATCAGGTTGAGGAAGGTTCTCTTCTATTTCTAGTTTGCTGAGAGTTATCATGAATGGGAGTTGAGTTTTGGCAAATACTTTTTCTATATATATTGAAATTTTTCTTTTTAAATCCTTTAATCTCAATGTGATGAACTACACTGCCTTTTTCGAAATAGTAAACCACTTGGTCATTATATATTTTCCTTTTTATATAACGTGGATTCTGTTGGTAGTATTTTGTTAAGTATTTTTGTGTCTCTTTGTGAGAGATGGTTTGTAGTTTTCTTGAACTGTCTTTGTTTGATTTTTGCTATCAGTGTAATGCTGACCGTATAAAATGAGTTATGAAAAAAAATGAGTTATGAAGCATTCATACCTCTCCTCTTTTCTGAAAGAGTTTATATATATACACACACACACACACACACACACACACACACATATTAGTGTCTCATAGAATTCTCTAGTGTAGTTCTCTGGGCTTGGAGCTTTCTTGGTGGGAAGACTTTTAATTCAGAATTTAGAGTCTTTAATAAATGTAGGATTATTCAGATGTTATATTTTCTTTACACCGGTTTTGGTAGTGTCTTTTAAGGAATTGGTCTGTTTAGTTTAAATTGTTGGATTGATTGTCATACTACATACATTCTTACAGGATATCCTACAGATTCTAGAATCTGTAGTTCTGTCGTTCCACCCCTCCCCCAGCCCCCGTATTGGCAAATTGTGATTTCTTGCTTATTGTCTTTATCATCTAGGCAGAGGTTGTAAAGTTTCATTGATATTTTTTTCTCCCCAGTCCAAAGAGTTAACTTTTGCTTGTTCATTTATTATTTTATTGATTTCCCCTCTTTGCTTCATTTCCTCCTTTTACTTTGATTTTAATATATACTTCTGCTAGCTTCTTAAGGTGGAAGCATATTTAATTTAATTTTAAGCCTTTTTTGTTGGCTTTCTACTTATCTCTACTGCCTGTTTTTCTATTGTGCCTATATATAGTGATTTTTTTTTTAAGTTTGTCCTTTAAAATTTTGATTGTGGTAATGGGCAAGTTTTTAAGATTTATATAGTTATATACTAGAGACATGAGTCCTTTCATCTTTTATGTCAATTTTAGAAAATCTTCCAAAAACAGTAAGACTTTTTAGAAAATAAACAAATGTTTTGTAATTATTTGTTTCATTTTATTTACGTTTAAATCTTCAGTTTCTAATTCATTTTGGGTGTGGCATATCATGAGGTGGAGAACTCAAAGTATTTTTTTTCTAAATTATTGTCCTCAACATTCTTCATTTTGTAATCTATTTTCTTAATAATTTTAAAGGTATTGTTTTTAGTCTTCTTTTTCAGAAATTTCTTAGCTGTTGTCATGGGTATGAATTTGCTACATGAATGAAACATTTTGTAAAGTTTCAGAAAGGAATTTTGTTAAATTTATTTGATAGTTTGGAATCACATCTTTACATAATTTTTCTATTCCAGAAATCTTTCATGTCCTTCAGTTTCTTTAGGTGTTTTTTAATATCCCTAAGTAAAGCTTTATAGTTTTCTTATTAAAGTATTACATATTTCTTGTTATGTTTACTCTTAGATATTTGTTGGTATTCTTTCTTTTCTGTTGTATTTTCTGACTGTTGCTAGTATATTCCTCAGATATTTGGTTTTCCTGAGACAGTTGTCTTTTTTTAATAAATGTATTTATTTTATTTATTTTATTTTTGGCTGTGTTGGGTCTTCGTTGCTGCATGCAGGCTTTTCTGTAGTGGCAAGTGGGGGCTACTCTTCGTTGCGGTGCGTGGGCTTCTCACTGCGGTGGCTTCTCTTGTTGCGGAGCACAGGCTCTAGGCACACGGGCTTCAGTAGTTGTGACACACGGGCTCAGTAGTTGTGGCTTACAGGTTCTAGAGCGCAGGCTCAGTAGTTGTGGCACACAGTGTTGGTTGCTCTGGGGCATATGGGATCTTCCCAGACCAGGGCTCGAATCCTTGTCCCCTGCATTGGCAGGTGGATTCTTAACCCCTGCGCCACCAGGGAAGCCCGACAGTTGTCTTTTAAGAAAGATTCTTTAGTGATAGCTTAGTACTGCTTTGCTGTTATCTTATAGAAAGTTTAAATAAAAATAATAGGTGATAGAATGAAGATTGTTGGATTTGAACATAGGTACTCATAAGACTGAGTTTGGTGACCTTATTAATTTACTAATTTTAATCTTCGTCTAGATATTTTTATTTTATTGTCCTTTTTTTTAAAAAAAATTTCTCCTTCTGGCCTTTTTTTTTCTTTTAAACCTCTCTACCCTCTGTCTTTGTCTCAGATGTTTTTGTCTTCCAGAAAGATATTGAATAAGATGTTCACATTTCAGGATTATGAGACTTAAGGTGACAGTGTCTCCATTGTTCTTCTGTTGTATGGAATGGTGTATCTGTACTGAATATAAGTATTCCCTTAAGTTAATAATGTGTAGAATTATACAATTAGATATTTTGAACTAATTTATATGTTTGGTTTGATATTTTCTAATAATGGAGATTTCAATGCTTTCAAAATATTTCTATTCAAATGTAAATAATGGTTACATTTCACAATAGACTTTCATAGAAAGAATCTTATCAGTGCGTACTGTGTTATGGGGAGAAGTGATGCCACAAAATATTAATGATCATTTGAAGAATTCTCTCCTTTCCAATATTGAAAACATTCTCAGCTTTCTTTGTGACTGTGTTTTTTCTGTTAGCTTTATTGACGTATAGTATATAGAGAGTAAGATTCACCTACTTTAGTGTAAGAGTTTGATGGATTTGGTTAACTTTATACAGTCATGAAACCACTACCACAGTCAAGATAAAGAAGCTCCACTATTCTAAGAAGTTTCCTTATACCCCTTTTCAGATAAGCAGGTGACCTGTGGCCTGAGGCAGCCACCCTAGTACTTTTTTTTTTTTTTAACAGTTCAGTGATCTTTAATGTATTTACAGAGTTGCGTAACCTTCACCACAGTCTCATTTTGGAATATTTTCATCACCCCAGAAAGAAATGAGTTCCCATTTAAAGACACTCCCTATTCTCACCTTCATTTTTAGCAACCACTAATCTACTTTGTGTCTCTCTAGATTTACCTTTTCTAGCAAATAGAAGCATGCAACATGTGTTTTTCTGTGTCTGGCTTCTTTCATTGCACATAAACGTGATCAACTTTTCAGCATTTTCATGAAATTAATTTTTTTTTAAACAGGGAATGACTTTACTAATGATGGGGTCAGCAGATGCTCTTCCTGAGGAGCCCTCAGCTAAAACTGTCTTCGTAGAAGACATGACAGAAGAACAGTTAGCATCTGCTGTAAGACATACCACATTTTATATATTTGATCACTACTTTTAAGAAGTACAGTTAGTAAGATGCCTTTCAGAAAGCATCTACATGTTTTGAAGATTTAATCAATATTAAGATGTATGTTATTAGCAGTAAATAAAAGTTTTATCTTTGAAATTGGCTCAAGGAATCCTTTTTTAATTGAATAATTCATTATAAAGTCAGTGAATATCTGTAATAAATATGTGTCTGGCAGATAGTGCTATTTAAATGTTTACTATTATTTTATGGGAAAACAGGCTCAAAGAAGTTAAATAGTTTAAATGCTGGGATATTTAAATTCTTAAAACCTTCCATGTTGAAAATATACAATTTATCCTTAATTTAAATGCAGTGTTGGTTTAGAAACTGGCCAACAAACACTTGTCAAATATTATCATTATTTTTACTACCCAGCATTTATATAGTACCATTCATTTTTTTGAAGTGTTTCTGTATATATTTTGTTACCCTCTTCCAGTGATAAACCTGCAGATGAGGCAGAACTGATATGATTGTTTTCTTATTATTTTTAAGAAGGGAATTAAAACAGGATGATTGTCCGCATGATGCAAGTAAAATTTTTTGTTAGGGAAATAAAACATTGTTAAGGTAGAATAAATTGGTATGAGTTGGTAAATTGTATTTGCTTCAGTGTGTTTAGTGATTTATATATGCTGTGTCATCTTTTAAAAATGATTTAATCCTTTTCCTTATCAGATGGAATTACCATGTGGATTGACAAACCTTGGTAACACTTGTTACATGAATGCTACAGTTCAGTGTATTCGTTCTGTACCTGAACTCAAAGATGCCCTTAAAAGGTAAGACAGAAGAGAGATTGTTTTATGTCATATATATATATATATATATTAGCAGCTTTATCGTGATATAATCCATTTATCGTACAATTCACCCTTTTAACATGTTCAATTAGATGGTCTTTATTATATTCACAAGGTTGTGCAACCATCACCACGGTCTAATTTCAGAATATTCCCCTGCCCCCCAAGAAGAAACCTCATACTCATTAGCAGTCACTCCTTATACCTTTCCCACCTCCAGCCCTAGGCAACCATTAATCTACTTTTTGTCTTACAGATTTGCCTATTCTGGACATTTCATATTAATGGGATCATACAGTACGTGGTCTTTTTGCTGACTGGCTTCTTTTACTTAGCATAATGTTTTCTACATTCATCCATGTTGTAGCATGATTCAATACTTCATTCCTTTGTATGAATGAATAATAGTCCATTGTATGGATATACTGTGTTTTGTTTATCCATTCATCAGTTGATGGACATTTGGATTGTTTCCATATTTTAGCTATTATGAATAATGCTGCTATGAACACTCAAGCACAAGTTTTTGTGCAGATGAGTTGTTTTCATTTCTCTTGATTATGAGTGGATTGCTCTGTCACATGGTAACCTGTGTTGAGCAACATTTTAAAAGTATTGTAAAATGTTTAGCGTTCTTCTGCTTCAAGGTTTATGCTGTTCTCCAATTTTGCATATTACTGAACTTTCAAATCTGCTAACACCTGCTGCATTGATTCCACTCTGGATTCTAAAGTATCAATTTCTTTTTGGAAATTTTTCTTTGCTTCTTCTAACATTTCTTGAAGTTTCTTCTTGAGAATGGCTAATGAAAACATCACTAATCTGATGAGATATCATTAAGCAGTTGTCATCTGCAAGTGTGATATCCTCACAAGCATCTCCTAAATTTTGGAGCTGTTTCTTTTTTAATTCTGTTTCTTCCTTTAACTGTGTGATTCTACTTGTATTCTGTGCACATTTATCTTTTGTTGATCTTCAGATGTAACATTGACATCTGTGTAGTCAACTTCATGGTGGCTGCCATCTTGGGACTCTGTCTTTGATTATAGCCATTCTAAGGGTGAAATGGTATCTCATTGTGGCCCTCATTTGTATTTACCTAGTGACTAATGATGTTGAGCATCTTTTCATGTGCTTATTGGCCATTTGTATATCTTTGTAGAAATGTCTGATCAGCATATCCTTTTCCTATGCTTTAAATGGTTTGTCTTTTTATTATTCAGTTGTAAGTGTTCTTCATATATTCTGGGTACAAGTCCTTTTTCAGGTAATTTGCGAATATTTTCTTCCATTTTGTGAGTTGTCTTTTCACTTTCTTGACCGCATTCTTGTAGCACAGAAATTTTAAATTTTGATGTAGTTGAATTTTTTTTTCTTTTTTTTGGTGTCATATGTAAGAAACCATTGCCTAATTTCTAGGTCATAAATTTTTTTTAAGAGTTATATAGTTTTAGCTCTTACATTTAGGTCTATGATCCATTTTTAGGTGATTTTTTTGTATGGTGGGTGGTAGTTTTCCCCATTCTTTTGCATGCGGATGTCTAGTTCTTTCAGTACCATTTGTTGAGAAGACTAGTCTTTCCTGTTGAATTGTCTTAGCACCTTTTTTGAAAATTAATTGACCATAATGTATGTAGTAAAAAGTAAGATTGGATTCTCAATTCTAGTCTAGAAACACATACGTTGTATGTTTATCCTTATACCAGTGAGTAACGGTTTTTAAAAGAAATAGAACTTTGTTTTTATACTATTGTATTTACAAGAGTAAACAGTTATTCATGTTTTGAGAACATATCAAATAGTCTATAAAATGAGGGTCCCTTCTCTTCAGTGAGTATAAATGTGTAACTTAAAAAATATGTAATTTAATTCTGACTACATTTATTACATCTGTTTTGATTCATACATTGCCAGTTATTAATATGTGGTGGAATTCTGAACTACAGTTTGGATTCTTAGCTTTATGAATGCTGTGTGGTTTTTTCTCCCCTACTGGCTTATGAAATGCTTTGATAAAATTGAGCAGTAGAGAGGAGAGAGAAGGGACATGCAGAAACCTGAGAGTAACTGAAGGTTTTCTGAATTTCTCTGAAGTGAACACTTGTCAGGTATTTACATGAAGTTGCCTAGATTGCCACTAATATACTGCCAGTGCACAAGACAGAGCACCTGTCTTCAAGGTACTGATGGTCTGATGGAGGAAGACTACCAAGTAAACGGGTACTGTTTCAGAACAGCTTTGCTGGGAAATGTTAAAGTCAGTTATTTTTCCTCAGAGATTCATAGTTATTTCCCCACTGTTGTAGTGTGCCCATGGTTACTGAGAGGTCTAATATCAATCTCTATTCTTAATCTTTTCTGTCAGTAACTTTTAGGGTTTTCTCTTTATTTTTGTTTTCAACGTTTTCCAACAGTCCTAAGTGTGGGTTTTCTTTTATTTATCTCATTTAGCCCTCAGTGGGTGCTTTCAGTCTGAGGACTGTTGTCCTAAACTCTGGGACATTCTTAGCCATTATTTCTTCAGATATTGCTTCTCTTCTATTTTACCTTCCTCTTATATTCTAAATATTGGGGTTCTTGGATCTGTTGCTAATGTCTTTTTTTTCTCTGCACTTTTATTTTTATGTGCTGTGTTCTAGGAGAATGCCTCAGTTCTGTTTTACATTTCACTGATTTGTACGTTAGCTTTGTTTCACAACTGCTCATTTATCACAACCTTCTTTTTAATAAAATCTCCCTTTCTTAAGTTTTGGATATGATTCCTGCTTTTATTTCTCTGAGGCTCCAAAGTATTCTTATTTAAAGGTTTTTTTTTTCCTGTTTGGTCCTTTAACTTTGTTCTCTTTGGATATATAGATCTTCATTTCTTTGAAGATGGTGTACTTATGCAGTGTATTCTCTTGTGTTCCAAGTGCAAATTATCTGAATGAGTAGCTTGCTGGGGCAGCTCCCTGTCATAGAGGGTGGCTAGTTGGGACAGATTTGCCTTATTTCCAAGACTTCCTCTTTACTCTTTTCATCTGGGATTCCTTATTACAGCCTCTACGTCAAGGAGAGCTCTCTTTCATGTTTTGGAGTTAACTTCTCTGAGTTTTATATAAGCAGGGAGATTTCATCTTGTTGCTTCCATTTTCTTGAAACCAAGTAAACTATTTTGAATTCTAAGTTGTTGCAAGAGGGTGGAAGCCCCTGTACTTACTAACTTAATCGATACAGAATGATGTGGATGGGGTTGTATGTCTTTGGGAAAATGATACTAACTGATAAAATAGGAATGAAAGAAAAGAGGACAATTCCATGAAAGATGCTTTACTGCTGGAGATGCTGAAGTTCATCCTCAAATGTATGGCAGGTTCTGGAGAGTGGGATGTATACCGATGAAGAGTAGAAAGAAAACGCATTCAAGAGAAACAGGCTGGATTAGCTGAAGAGAAGCAGTGAGGGCCAAGAACAATACCTGCAGATAAAATCTGGTTTGCTTGATGCTGCCCAACAGTGGAACCTCATCTTAATGTGGGAGTTCTAAATTTAGAACCTAAAGTGAAAAGTGTATATAATAAAAATTACTCTTAAATTCTATGTTACTTGTAAAAGACAGTATCACATGACAATATTTTTGTCTTATTGGAGACTGGCAAGCCAACTCTTAGTAAGTACAAAATAGTCTTTTCATTAGCAATTACTAGACTGCTATTTTACTTTCATTTTCAAATTTGTAGAGGAATGATCTATTTTTGATAGAACTTATCAATAAAATTGGCTGGACCCAACTTTTTTGGGGGCATCTTATTTATTTTTATAAATTTATTTATTTATTTTTGGCTGTGTTGGGTCTTCATTGCTGCGCATGGGCTTTTCTCTAGTTGCGGCGAGTGGGAGCTACTCTTCGTTGCGGTGTGCGGGCTTCTCATTGTGGTGGCTTCTCTTGCTGCAGAGCACGGACTCTAGGCATGCAAGCTTCAGTAGTTGCAGCACATGGGCTCAGTAGCTGTGGCTCACAGGCTCTACAGTGCAGGGTCAGTAGTTGTGGCGTATGGTCTTAGTTGCTCTGTGGCATGTGGGATCCTCCTGGACCAGGGCTCGAACCCGTGTCCCCTGCATTGGCAGGCGGATTCTCAACAACTGCACCACCAGGGAAGCCCTTTTTGGGGCATTTTAAATGTCCATTTTCTGTGTCTTTTTGAGTCAGTTTTGGTAATTTATTGTTTCCTACGAATTTGTCCCTATGTCTTTGAACTATTTTAGCATATGAGTTACTCTGTTTTGGGATCTATTTTTTTCTCCATTTTTATTTCGTATTAGTTATTTTTTCTCTTTTGATTACCTTGACAGAGGTTTGTGTATTTTTTCACAGAATCAGCTATTAGATTTATTCACTCAGTTCTTTCAGTTGTCTGATTCGTTCTACTTTTGTTTGTATTAATGTTTTATTTCTGTTTTCCTTAGACTTGTTATATTATTTTTTAAGTTGCATGCTTGGATCATTAATTTATTCTTATGTAGGAATGAAAGTATTTAATTCTGAGATTTTGCTTGTTTTCTATTCATTAGATGAGATTGCTCAGATGTTTTTTAAAAAATGTTATAAAAGGGACTTGCCTGGTGGTCCAGTGGGTAAGACACTGTGCTCCCAATGCAAGGGGCCCGGGTTTGATCCCTGGTTTGGGGAACTAGATCCCACATGCATGCCACAAGTAAGAGTTTGCATGCTGCAATTAAGTAGTCCACTTGCCGCAACTAAGCAGCCCGCATGCCACAACTAAAGATCACGTACGCCACAACTAAGACCCGGTGCAGTCAAAATAAATAAATATTTAAAAAATAAGTTATAAATTCTTATCTTTTCCTTTTGCCCCAAAGTTTTTTGTTTTTTGCTTTTCTTATTGAAGTATAGTTGATTTACAATGTTGTGTTAATTACTACTGTCCAGCAAAGGGATTCGTTTATACATATATATATTCTGTTTTTTTAATATTCTTTTCCGTTATGGTTTATCACAGGATATTGAATATAGTTCTCTGTGTTATACAGTAGGACCTTGTTTTATCCATTCTGTATATAAAAGCTTACATCTGATAACCGCAACCTCCCACTCCCTCCCCTCCCCCAACCCCCGCCCCCTTGGCAACCACCAGCCTGTTCTCTATGTCCATGATTCTGTTTCTGGGATAGGTTCATTTGTGTCATATTTTAGATTCCACATATAAGTGATATCATATGGTATTTGGCTTTCTCTTTCTGACTTACTTCACTTAGTATGACAATCTCTAGTTGTATCCATGTTGCTGCAAATGGCATTATTTCTTTCTTTTCTGTGACTGAGTAGTGTTCCATTGTATGTGTGTGCCACATCTTCTTTATCCATTCAGCTGTCGATGAACATTTAGGTTGTTTCCATGTCTTGGCTATTGTGAACAGTGCTGCTATGAACATAGGGGTGTATGTATCTTTTTGAATTATAGTTTTGTCCAGATATATGTCCAGGAGTAGAATTGCTGGATCATATGGTAATTCTGTTTTTACTTTTCTGAGGAACATCCATACTGTTTTCCACAGTGGCTGCACCAGCTTATATTCCCACCAGCTGTGTAAGGAGGGTTCCCTTTTCTCCATACCCTCTCCAGCATTTGTTATTTGTAGACTTTTTTAAAGGTATTATTATTTTTAAAAAATTTATTATTATTTATACTATTTATTTTTTGCTGCATTGGGTCTTAGTTGCAGCATGCAGGATCTTTGTTGCGGCATGCGGAATCCTTAGTTGTGGCATCTGGACTTCCTAGTTGCTGCACGCGGGCTTCTTAGTTGCAGCATGTGGACTATTTAGTTGTGGCATGCATGTGGGATCTAGTTCCCTAATCAGGGGTCAAACCCAGGCCCCCTGCATTGGGAGTGTGCAGGCTTACCCACTGGACCACCAGGGAAGTCCCTGCCCATTTTTGGATTGGCTTGTTTGTTTTTTCGTTGTTGAGCTGTATGAGCTGTTCGTATATTTTGGAAATTAAGCCCTTGTCTGTTGCATCATTTGCAAATATTTTCTCCTGTTGTATTTTCGTTTTGTTTATGGTTTCCTTTGCTGTGCAAAACCAAAGTTTGCTTTTAATTATTGAATTATATAGAAACATATACAAATGAATTATCCCAGAGTGAACACATCCCTGTAACTGATGGGGATCTGCAGAGCTCTGTTAGCACTCCAAAAATCCCCTCACCAATCCCTTCCTATCCACTGCCCCCACCCTTCTTTGCAAAGTTGTTATACTCACCTGACGTCTAATTTTGAGTAATTTTGCTTATTTTGAACTCTTCATGAACAGAAACATACAGATTATGTTCATTTGAGTCAGGCTCATTATATTTGGCTTTTCTATGTTGTGTGTGTGTTCATTCATGTTCATGCTGTAGGGCAGTGGTCCCCAGCATTTTGGCAGCGGGGACTGGTTTCATGGAAGACAGTGTTTTCGTGGACCGGTGTGGGGGTGGGGGGGAATGGTTTCGGGATGATTCAGAGCATTACATTTACTGTGCACTTTATTTCTATTATTATTACATTATAATATATAATGAAATAATTATACAACTCACCATAATGCAGAATCAGTGGGAGCCCTGAGCTGGTTTTCACTTGTCACTCACTGATAGGGTTTTGATATGAGTCTGCAAGCAGTTGGTTTATTATGGTCTCTGTGCAGTCAAACCTCTCTGCTAATGATAATCTGTATTTGTAGCCACTCCCCATCACTGCCTCAGCTCCGCCTCAGATCATCAGGCATTAAATTCTCATAAGGAGCAAGCAGCCTAGATCCCTCACACGCGCAGTTCACAGTAGAGTTTGCACTCCTATGAGAATCTAATGAGGCCGATGATCTGACAGGAAGCGGAGCTCAGGCAGTGATGCAAGCGATGGGGAGCAGCTGTAAATACAGATGAAGCTTCTCTCCCTTGCCTGCAGCTCACCTCCTGCTGTGCGGCTGGGTTCCTAAGAGGCTACATACTAGTACCATTTAGTGTCCCGGGGGTTGGGGACCCATGCTGTAGGGTACACCATTGTATGTATATACTACCAAATAATTATTCATTTTTCTGTCAGTGAATGTTTGGGTTGATCTGATCTGTGACTGAATATTGTGAATATTTCACAGATGATAGAAGAGTCAAGACATCCTCTTTTTGTAGGTGATAAAGTATAATAGGCATTAAGTTTGTTTTTTTTTGTTTTTTTTTGTTTTTTTTGCGGTACGCGGGCCTCTCACTGTTGTGGCCTTTCCCGCCACGGAGCACAGGCTCCGGACGCGCAGGCTCAGCGGCCATGGCTCATGGGCCCAGCCGCTCCGCGGCATGTGGGGTCTTCCCGGACCGGGGCATGAACCTGTGTCCCCTGCATCGGCAGGCGGGCTCTCAACCACTGCACCACCAGGGAAGCCCTAAGTTTATTAATTACATTCAGATTTTCTATATCATTATTTAATTTTTATTTATTTGCAAAGATTATGAAAGGTACTCTATTGGTTCTTTTGTCTGAAAAACCTCTCAGTATTTTTATCTGTTAAAACTCTTAGTACTCCTGTCAATTCCTCCTCTTCTCTAGCAGTTTTTTCTTTGTAAAGTTCATTATGAATGTTTGGCTTATTGGATGGTTTTATCTTAATTAGGACTTATAAGTTTTCTTGGTATAATATTGAGAGTTTTAGGGGGATGGTATTAAATTAGCTATGATTTTTCTGTTCTCAGATAATTAAAAAAAGATTGATAATTCATTAATGCAGCTTTTGTCATAAACGTAGAAATAGTTACGTACTCATGTTACCCTGTAACTAGATGTAAATTCATAACAGCGGCAGTTAT
This sequence comes from Delphinapterus leucas, assembly GCF_059928025.1. Lineage (NCBI taxonomy): Eukaryota > Metazoa > Chordata > Mammalia > Artiodactyla > Monodontidae > Delphinapterus > Delphinapterus leucas. The sequence goes on along the minus strand of NC_143142.1, from coordinate 37,690,124 downwards.
GTAATTACATACTTCAGTGATGTTATGGGATGCATCTACTTTATGAGTACTTCGTTTTAACTTCAGAAGTGCCCTTTAAAAAGTTGCTAAACTGTCTGACAGGGAAACTATTATGATTTCTTTCTTTTTTTTTTTTTTTTTTGGCGGTACACGGGCCTCTCACTGTTGTGGCCTCTCCCGTTGTGGAGCACAGGCTCCGGACGCGCAGGCTCAGTGGCCATGGCTCACGGGCCCAGCCGCTCCGTGGCATGTGGGATCTTCACGGACTGGGGCACGAACCCGTGTCCCCTGCATCGGCAGGCGGACTCTCAACCACTGCGCCACCAGAGAAGCCCATATGATTTTTATTTTTTAAATGAACATATATAATTTAGACTATGCATTATTGTATATTGAAAAATTAAGAATTTTTTAGTTGCAAGAGTTTCCAAAAGATCTAAACAATTGAAAAAAAGAAAGAAAATTATTCCATTGAGCATAATTTAACATAATATTTTCTGTGACCTCTTTCATTCACTTACATAAGCACAGAGTTTTTTTTTTTTACTTGACTGCATTGGGTCTTCGTTGCTGCGCAGGCTTTCTCTAGCGGTGAGCGGGGGCTACTCTTCATCGCAGTGCGTGGGCTTCTTATTGCAGTGGCTTGTTTTGTTGCAGAGCACAGGCTCAGTAGTTGCAGCGCACAGGCTCAGTAGTTGTGGCACATGGGCTTAGTTGCTCTGCAGCATGTGGGATCTTCCTGGACCAGGGATCGAACCCATGTCCCCTGAATTGGCAGGCAGATGCTTAACCACTGCGCCACCAGGAAAGTCCCCTTTTTTTTAAAAATTGGAATATAATTTACATCTAGTGAAATGTATGCATCTTATGTGTTCAGTGTGATCAGTTTTGACAAATGCAAATTCTCTGTAACTCATTTTACAATCAGATTTATAGAACATTTTCATCATCCCAGGAAGTTTTATTGTACCTTTTCCCAGTCAACTGCCCATCTCCCCCAAGTAACCACTGATGTTATATTAGTTTTGTGGGATCTCTCCCATTGCCTGGTGTTTAATACCTGAATGATAATTTTTGATCCTTTGTCGTAAAACATTGTATAAGTAACTACAGTGGTTTGGGTATTTCCTTTAGGGTGGCCAGTCCTTTTTACTGCTGTAAATTAACTGAGAATCATAAAAGTGAATTTAGAAATCATTTAATAGGAACCCTTCATTTTATAGGTGAGAAAACTGACTTGAAATTTAAGTGACTTACTTAGTGTTGTGTAGGAAGTTAGTGCTGAATGTAGATTTATTCATTTTGATTTAAATTTTTTTGTTTGTTTGTTTGTTTGTTTGTTTTTGCGGTACACGGGCCTCTCACTGTTGTGGCCTGTCCCGTTGCGGAGCACAGGCTCCGGATGCGCAGGCTCAGTGGCCGTGGCTCACGGGCCCAGCCGCTCTGCGGCATGTGGGATCTTTCCGGACCGGGGCGTGAACCCGTGTCCCCTGCATCGGCAGGCAGACTCTCAACCACTGCACCACCAGGGAAGCCCTGGTCTAATGTTTTTGATCTAATGATTTTTTCTTCATTTCTGAAATTATATTTTATTTTCTTTGTAATAATGGATATTAAATATGTGCTTTTTAATTTTATTTATTTTTAACATCTTTAGTGGAGTATAATTGCTTTATAATGTTGTGTTTCTCCTGTATAACAGAGTGAGTCAGCTATACGTACTTTTTTGTTTACACAATTTTTAGAAAATGTTATAGATGAGTTAGACAAGAGGAAAGAATTTAAAGTAGGCTTCATTCATCTAATTTCTGTTTTTTCTTAGCAGTCCTTTTTTGCCCATGTAATTCTTAAAGGAACAAGACCAGAAGAGAAGAAGAAAAAATGGTGGGAACAACTCAGAGAAACTTGTAGTTGAGGGTTTCATAATAAGTCCTTTGAACTAATTTCTTCCCATTTGAGTTTCAGAATAAAGTGAATATTTAATTCTGTCTTAATGTTCCTAGGTATGCAGGTGCCTTGAGAGCTTCAGGGGAAATGGCTTCAGCACAGTATATTACTGCAGGTCAGTATCTTAAATATACTACTTTTCAAGAGGGAGATGGTATTCAATAAACGTCATTTTTCACTCACAGTTTTTTTAGTATCTTTCTGTTTTCAAAATGTATTTTTAAAACATCACCTCATTAAAATTAGAGTACTTACACTTACATTAAACAACTTGGGACTTTTTTTTTTTTTTTGTGGTACGAGGGCCTCTCACTGTTGTGGCCTCTCCCGCTGCAGAGCACAGGCTCCGGACGCGCAGGCTCAGCGGCCATGGCTCACGGGCCCAGCCCCTCCACGGCATGTGGGATCTTCCCAGACTGGGGCATGAACCCGTGTCCCCTGTATCGGCAGGCGGACTCCAACCACTGTGCCACCAGGGAAGCCCTGTAACAGCTTTATTGAGAGATAATTCACATACTGTACTATTCACCCATTTAAATTATACAATTCACTGTTTTCTAGTTTACTCATAGAGTTATGCAGTCATCACCACAATCAAATTTAGAATATTTTCATCACTAGAAAATAAATCCTGTAACAGCAGTCACCCTGTTTCCTGTCACTACTACCAGCCCTGTGCAACCAGTAATCTACTGTGAGTCTGCGGATTTGCCGATTCTAGAATGTTGATATAAATGGAATTGTACAATATATGGTCTGTTTTGATGGCTTCTTTCACTTAGAATGTTTTTGAGGTTCAGCCACATCGTAAACATGTATCACTACTTCATTCCTTTTTATTGCTGAGTAAGATTCCATTGTATTGGATATATCACATTTCATTTATCCTTTCATCATTGATAAGACGTTTGGGTAGTTTCCACTTTTTGACCAATATAAATATTGCTAAACATTCGTGTACAAGTCTGTGTGGACATATGTTTTCATTTCTCTTGGGTATATGTCTAGGAGAGGAATTGTTGGGTCACATGGTAACTATGTGAGGAACTGCCAGACTGTTTTCCAGAGCAGCTGCATCATCTTATATTCCTCCCAGCATGTATGAGGATTCTGATTTCTTTGTATCCTCACTGACACTAGGTATTGAATGTCTTTGATTATCACCATTCTAGGGGTGTGAAATGGTATCTCGTGGTCAATCATTAATTTGTAATACTATAAACAGTAGGTTTCTTTGCATCATTTGGAATTAGTGAGATTTTCCTCTAACCTTTTTCCCTGAAAGTAGGTTCATTTGTTGAAATGTTTTGTTTTCTTTTTTGAAGATGTTGGGGGTAGGAGTTTATTTATTTATTTATTTTATTTTGCTGTGTTGGGTCTTCGTTTCTGTGCGAGGGCTTTCTCTAGTTGTGGCAAGTGGGGGCCACTCTTCATCGCGGTGTGCGGGCCTCTCACTATCGCAGCCTCTCTTGTTGCGGAGCACAGGCTCCAGACACGCAGGCTCAGTAGTTGTGGCTCACCGACCTAGTTGCCCCGCGGCATGTGGGATCCTCCCAGACCAGGGCTCGAACCCATGTCCCCTGCATTAGCAGGCAGATTCTCAACCTCTGTGCCACCAGGGAAGCCCCCTGAAATGAAGTTTTTACTGGGAAAATGTGATCACATATCTAGTTCATCTTGTAACTTACGTATCTAAGAGTTGCTCAGAATTTCAACAGCTTCTCCAGAGTCTTATAGGAGGCTTGCAGTATTTATGGGATGAAAAATACCGGTCTTTACTTTTTGCTTCTTGATTTTTTAAGTTTTTTATTTTGAAATAAATTTAAATTCACAGAAAAGTTGCAAGAATTCACCAGTTACTAACTTTTTGTCACATCTGGTTCATCATTCTGTGTAATGCATGTTCTTTTTTTCTGAACCATTTGAGAATAAGTTGCAGACATCCTGTTTTTTGTTCCTGAATACCTCAGTATGTATTTCCTGAGAATAAGGACATTCATAACCACAAGATGGTTATTTTTCGAAGTCTGGGAGTTTAACACTGATGTTAACTCGTAATACTGACTTGATTAAATTTTGCCAATTAACCCTGTATTGCCCATTATAAAGTTGTTTTCCTTTTTTGCTTCAGGAGCCAATCTAGGATCACACATTGCACTTAGTTATGTTGTTATGTCTCATTAGTCTCTTAATGTATAGTGTGTCTTTTGACCTTTTTCTTTCAAACTAATGAAATATTTGAGATGCTCTGTTCATGGTATATATTAAATTAAATCATCTGTGTTTTTTTCTTGTTTTTTTTTTTGGAGAAGTGTATCCTTTAAAGTGTTATTACAATTTAGGCTTTTTTATTTTAAAAATTATTAGCTTAGTAGGGATGCATAATTTCAGCTCTACCTCCTAAAATATTTTTTAAACATTGTGTTTAGTAGTTTTATTCAGGAACATTTCATTGAGTACTTACTTTGTGCTGAGATGTTGTATTTTAGTATTTGCTATGCTAAATAGTCTGTATACTAATGATAACATTTCACATTTTAGTTAACAAAACAATGCAGGATAAGCTAGATTAGAGTTTTGCTATACATGAAGTAAGGGCAAGGTGTGATAGCTAGGGAGTCAACAGAGAAAAAGTATTCTGAACTCAAGAGCAGGGTTGAGTTTATGACCATCATGGGATTTATGGTCATGGTGAGAGAGGATAACATACTTCATTTAAACATACTCCAGATTTCAATACTCAGGAGTTCAGTACACGGGAACCAAGTATGGGCTTAAAGGGAGGAGGGCTGGGAGTGGTTACCTGACGTCCTGATAATGGCGGAACTGTAACATCATGCCTCTGTGATTCCTAGACAGAAGTTATGTGTTGTCTGTATTAAAGTGAATATACCTTGCTTTATTAGGGAAGACAAAAAGGCTGTCAAGGAGAGACAGACATTGTTTATAGCTAATGATTGCATTATAAAGTCTTCTGGTGAGTTAAGATTTAAAAACATTATTTTCCTATTAGGGATCCAACAATTGCAAAAGGAATAGGTATACTTAAAAATAATAGGCATTTCTTGGTATTAATTGAGACTTAATTTACAGTAGCATGTATTAAATATGTCACTATTTTACTAAGGAAGTATTTGCTTTGTTTTTAAGCCCTTAGAGATTTGTTTGATTCCATGGATAAAACTTCTTCTAGTATTCCACCTATTATTCTACTGCAGTTTTTGCACATGGCTTTTCCACAGTTTGCAGAGAAGGGCGAACAAGGACAATATCTTCAACAGGTAATCAGGGCAAGGCTCTGTGGTTTTTATTTTGTAAATGTAAAATTTAGGCGTCCTACACTTACTGGAGTATATTTGGAAATACAAATAATCAGTCCTCTGTAGTTCACACCACCATTATCTCTTGCCTGGAGAGGTGCAGTAGTCTGTTAACTGATCATCTTCTGCCTTTTGTGGTGTTTCTCTATACAGCCCCAGAATCCTTTTAAAAATGTAAATAAGATTATGTTGGTTTCCTTGTTCAGTACCTCCTAGTGACTTTCTGTCTCAGTCCTAAACAGTCTAGCTCCTGGCTACCTCTCTGAGCTTATCATGTGCCACTCTTCCCCTTGCTCAATTCTCTCCAGATACACTGACTTCCTTGCTATTTTTTAAAAACCCCCCAAGTATCCTCTTTCTGTAGGGCCTTTGCTCTTGTTCCTTTGGCTCCCAGGTGCATGGCTTGCTTCCTCACCTCGTTCAGGTATCATGGCTCAAATGTCAAGGCATCAGAGAGGCTTTCCTTGACAGTCCTATTGAAATAGCACACTTCCCTTCCCCTAATCACTTCCTTTTTTTTTTTTTTAACATCTTTATTGGAGTATAATTGCTTTACAATGGTGTGTTAGTTTCTGCTTTATAACAGCGTGAATCAGCTATACATATACATATATCCCCATATCTCCTCCCTCTTGCATCTCCCTCCCGTCCTCCCTATCCCACCCCTCTAGGTGGTCACAAAGCACCTAGCTCATCTCCGTGTGCTATGCAGCTGCTTCCCACTAGCTATCTGTTTTACATTTGGTAGTGTATATATGTCCATGCCACTCTCTCACTTCGTCCCAGCTTACCCATCCCCCTCCCCTTGTCCTCAAGTCCATTCTCTACATCTGCGTCTTTATTCATGTCCTGCCCCTAGGTTCTTCAGAACCATTTTTTTTTTCCAAGATTCCATGTATATGTGTTAGCATACGGTATTTTTCTCTTTCTGACTTACTTCACTCTGTATGACAGATTCTAGGTCCATCCACCTCACTACAAATAACTCAATTTTGTTTCTTTTATGGCTGAGTAATATTCCATTGTATATATGTGCCACATCTTCTTTATCCATTCATCTGTTGATGGACACTTAGGTTGCTTCCATGTCCTGGCTATTGTAAATAGAACTGCAATGAACATTGTGGTACATGTCTCTTTTTGAATTATGGTTTTCTCAGGGTATATGCCCAGTAGTGAGATTGCTGGGTCATATGGTAGTTCTATTTGTAGTTTTTAAAGGAACCTCCATACTGTTCTCTATAGTGGCTGTATCAATTTACATTCCCACCAACAGTGCAAGAGGTTTCCCTTTTCTCCACACCCTCTCCAGCATTTATTGTTTGTAGATTTTTCGATGATGGCCATTCTGACCAGTGTGAGGTGATACCTCGTTGTAGTTTTTTTTTTTTTTTTTGCGGTACGCGGGCCTCTCACTGTTGTGGCCTCTCCCGTTATGGAGCACATGCTCCGGACGTGCAGACTCAGCGACCATGGCTCACGGGCCCAGCCGCTCTGCGGCACGTGGGATCTTCCCGGACCGGGGCACGAACCTGTGTCCCCTGCATCGGCATGCGGACTCTCAACCACTGTGCCACCATGGAAGCCCCTCATTGTAGTTTTGATTTTCATTTCTCTAATGATTAGTGATGTTGAGTATCCTTCATGTGTTGGTTGGCAATCCCCTAATCACTTTCTGCTCCCATATTGCTTTTTTTCCCTTCATAACCCTCTCTTTACTTGAATTTGTTATATTTTGTTTATGTTCCCCATTAGAACTTTTTCTATTTTGTTGACTGTTGTGTATTCCTAGTGTCTAGAATAGTGTTTAGCATAATGATGAATTCACGAAACATCTCTTGAATGAATGAATAAACTATTCTGGAATTCTTCATTGTTTTGAAGATCATATAATATTTAATTTGGCTTAATATTTTTTAAGAAAAAAACTTCCTTCCCCTTCTCTAAGGAAACAGTAATTACTTTGGAAGGATTTTATAGATCAAACACTGTAATAGCCAGGATTACTTACTGTGTCACTTTTAAAATTACAGGATGCTAATGAATGTTGGATACAAATGATGCGAGTATTGCAACAGAAATTGGAAGCTATAGAGGATGATACTCTTAAAGAGGTAATTGAAATATATTTGTGAATATAGACTTTGATTCTCTATCCCACCCCCACCCTAAAGTCTTAGTTCATCTTAATAGGTAGACATGTACTTGAATACTTTAGATGCTGAATCTGTAGTTGGAACTTGACAGCTTGCATTTGATGCTTGAATTCAATGCATTATTTGCTAAATTTAATCAATTGAGATTATTAAGCATCTGTAAATTTTTGGTAATATTTTTTGATCAGTAGAAGAATTTTACAGAAAGGGATTACATTTTAAAAAGTCTAAATGTGTGTTACTAAACTGGATTGTGTGGGAGCCAATGTACATTAATATCCATATGAAGTAAAGTTGGAATTTTTATTTCATCTTAACTTTTGCAGACAGATTCTTCATCTGCACCAGCAGTGACACCTTCTAAAAAGAAAAGTTTAATTGATCAGTTCTTCGGAGTTGAATTTGAAACTACGTATCCTTATGAGCCAAGATTAGTATGACTGTAATCGTAACTTAGAAGTGAATTGGTATAAATAGCGTTGTTGCCTGGAGTGGTGGGTGGGATATGAAGGAAAATTCTTCAGAGGTTTTTATGCTTAAAAAATATGGAAATTAGGAATTTGGAAAAATACACCCTTTGGAGTGCTTTTGAAGTTTAGATAAATGTACTCTTTAAGGACATTCATATTTTTTCCTAAGAACACCTTTAGCAGAATACCTCATTAATTCACCTCATAGAGAATTAATTTTTAATTATGAAATGGGATAAATCAGCTAAATTATATACATGAGATTGATATAATTAATAAAACATGAATTTAGGAGAATACTATTTTCTACATCATGGGTGGAAACTTAGAAAAAGATTTGTTTATCTGTTGTTGGGTTATTAAGACCATTTTAAGACTATAAATACCAACTTATATTTGTTGAGAGTTTATCCTTTTACACACATTCATTAATCCGTATTGTTGGTAAGTGAATGAGCATTTTTAAGTATATTAGAATGAATCTCTATTGGAAGACTGAAATGTTTTAAATACCAGTGAATGATGCTATTAATTTTAATAGCATTAGGATAACTTATTCAAGATTATATAACAAATTGAATGCCTATTGGCAAATTCCTTATCTTATTTTTCAAAGCATGAAATGTACAGAATCTGAAGAAGAAGAAGTCAGTAAAGGAAAGGAAAGTCAGCTTCAGCTTAGCTGTTTTATCAATCAAGAAGTCAAGTATCTTTTTACAGGACTTAAGCTGGTAAGGATAATTGCAGTTCCTCCCCATTGTTCGTAGATTCTGTATTTGCAAATACACCTACTTGCTAAAATGTATTTGTAACCCCAACATCAGTACTCATGGTGCTTTCATGGTCATTTGTAGATATGCACAGGGTGACAAAAATTTTGAGTTGCCTGACTCACACTGTTTCACCTGAGGTCCCCAAAGGTGATGCTCTGCCTTTTTTTTTTTTTGTGCCATGCGGGCCTCTCACTGTTGTGGCGTCTCCCATTGCGGAGCACAGGCTCCGGACGCGCAGGCTCAGCGGCCATGGCTCACGGGCCCAGCCACTCCGCGGCATGTGAGATCTTCCCGAACCGGGACACGAACCTGTGTCCCCTGCATCGGCAGGCGGACTCTCAACCACTGTGCCACCAGGGAATCCCACTCTGCCTTCTTGTTTCAGTGCTCATACTATAAACAAGTACCCTTTTTGCGGTAATTTTAATGCCACATGTCTTGCATTTTTGTGCTTTTTGTTGGTGATCTTGCTGTTTATAATGGCCTTCAGAAATAATGCTGAAGTGCTGTCTGGTGTTCTAAGTGCAAGAAGGCTGTGATGTGCCTTAAGGAGAAAATAACCTTTGTTAGATAAGCTTCATTCAGGGATGAGTTACAGTTTACTTGGCTGTGAGTTCAGTGTATGTTAAGGTGTCATTAAATAGCAGAAACACACATAAAACAAGGTTGTGTATTGATTGGTTGACAAAAATGTTGTGGCCAGAGGCTCGAAGGAGGCCTCTGAGGGTATTATAATAAGGATATATTAATAATTGTGAGGTAAAAACTGGGGTTGTACTGTGCAAATACGGGCATGTAGTCATTCTGCCATTGCAATAGTATTAAAGTTGAGGCCCTAGAATTTAAGTGACTTAATTGGTTTGTGGCAGAGCCAGAAATAAAACTTGCTTGTCTTATTATTCAGTTAGTACTGTTTCCCTAGTGCCATACTAAAGAATCCACCCTAATGAGCAGATGGATAAAATAGAACAATTTTGCTTGCCTAACATTTATTTGATATGGTTTGGGGGAATATGTACATCTCTTGAATGATGGGCAGTGAATTGGGGCAGGGATTACATTGAAAACAAGATTATTTGTTGTCAGGGAGCTCCCATTTACAGTTTGGGGTAAGATTGGTTAGGGGAAGTATTGGTAAATGTTTCTATAAGAAACAGATAGATAAATAGTGCTATTCTTTGCCCTGTGATACTGAGGGGAGAGGTGTGGTGAGGCATAATGGCTTTTAAGAGAAGTTCACTTGAAAAGCATACGTAAATATATGCAAATCAATCAATGTGATAAACCATATTAACAAATTGAAGGAGAAAAACCATATATGATCATCTCTCTAGATGCAGTAAAAGCTTTCCCCAGAATTCAGTACCCATTTATGATATAAACCCTTCAGAAAGTAGGCATAGAGGGAACTTACCTCAACATAATAAAGATCATATATGACAAACCCACAGCCAACATCGTTCTCAATGGTGAAAAACTGAAACAATTTCCTCTAAGATCAGGAACAAGACAAGGTTGTCCACTCTCACCACTGTTATTCAACATAGTTTTGGGAGTTTTAGCCACAGCAATCAGAGAAGAAAAAGAAATAAGAGGAATCCAAATCGGAAAAGAAGAAGTAAAGCTGCCACTATTTGCAGAAGACATGATACTGTACATAGATAATCCTAAAGATGCTACCAGAAAACTACTAGAACTAATCAATGAATTTGGTAAAGTAGTAGGATACAAGATTAATGCACAGAAATCTCTTGCATTCCTATACACATGATGAAAAATCTGAAAGAGAAATTAAGGGAACACTCCCATTTACCATTGCAACAAAAAGAATAAAATACCTAGGAATAAACCTACCTAAGGAGACAAAAGACCTGTACACAGAAAAGTATAAGACACTGATGAAAGAAATTAAAGATGATACTAACAGATGGAGAGATATACCATGTTCTTGGATTGGAAGAATCAACATTGTGAAAATGTCTGTACTACCCAAAGCAATCTACAGATTCAGTGTAATCCATATCAAACTACCAATGGCATTTTTCACAGAACTAGAACAAAAAATTTCACAATTTGTATGGAAACACAAAAGACCCTGAATAGCCGAAGCGATTTTTTTTTTTTTTTTTTGGTGGTATGCGGGCCTCTCACTGTTGTGGCCTCTCCCGTTGCGGAGCAGAGGCTCTGGACGCTCAGGCTCAGCGGCCATGGCTCACGGGCCCAGCCGCTCCACGGCATGTGGGGTCCTCCCGGACCGGGGCACGAGCCCGTATCCCCTGCTTCGGCAGGCAGACTCTCAACCACTGCACCACCAGGGAAGCCCCAAAGCAATCTTGAGAAAGAAAAACGGAGCTGGAGGAATCAGATTCCCGAACTTCAGACTATACTACAAAGCTACAGTAATCAAGACAGTATGGTACTGGCACAAAAACAGAAATATAGATCAATGGAACAGGATAGAAAGCCCAGAGATAAACCCATGCACATATGGTCACCTTATCTTTGATAAAAGAGACAAGAATATACAATGGAGAAAAGACAGCCTCTTCAGTAAGTGGTGCTGGGGAAAGTGGACAGCTACATGTAAAAGAATGAAATTAGAACACTCCCTAACACCATACACAACAATAAACTCAAAATGGATTAAAAACCTAAATGTAAGGCTAGACACTGTAAAACTCTTAGAGGAAAATATAGGCAGAACACTCTTTGACATAAATCACAGCAAGATCCTTTTTGACCCACCTCCTAGAGAAATGGGAATAAAAACAAAAACAAATGGGAACTAATGAAACTTAAAAGCTTTTGCACAGCAAAAGGAAACATAAACAAGATGAAAAGACAACCCTCAGAATGGGAGAAAATATGTGCAAATGAAGCAACTGACAAAGGAGTAATCTCCAAAATTTACAAGCAGCTCATGCAGCTCAATATCAAAAAAACAAACAACCCAATCCAAAAATGGGCAGAAGACCTAAATAAACATTTCTCCAAAGAAGATATACAGACTGCCAACAAACACATGAAAGGATGCTCAACATCACTAATCATTAGAGAAATGCAAATCACAACTACAATGAGGTATCACCTCATTATAAGTCAGAATGCCCATCATCAAAAAATCTACAAACAATAAATGCTGGAGAGGGTGTGGAGAAAAGGGAGCCCTCTTGCACTGTTGGTGGGAATGTAAATTGATACAGCCACTATGGAGAACCATATGGAGGTTCCTTAAAAAACTAAAAACGGAGTTACCATACCACCCAGCAGTCTCACTACTGGGCATATACCCTGAGAAAACCATAATTCAAAAAGGGTCATGTACCACAATGTTCATTGCAGCTCTATTTACAATAGCCAGGACATGGAAGCAACCTAAGTGTCCATCAACAGATGACTGGATAAAGAAGATGTGGCACATACATACAATGGAATATTACTCAGCCATAAAAAGAAAAGAAATTGAGTTATTTGTAGTGAGGTGGATGGACCTAGAATCTGTCATACAGAGTGAAGTGAGTCAGAAAGAGAAAAACAAATACCATATGCTAACACATATATATGGAATCTAAGGGAAAGAAATGGTTCTGAAGAACCTAGGGGCAGGACAGGAATGAAGATGCAGACATAGAGAATGGACTTGAGGACAAGGTGAGGGGGAAGGGTAAGCTGGGAAGAAGTGAGAGAGTGGCATGGACATATACAGTACCAAATGTAAAACAGATAGCTAGTGGGAAGCAGCCACACGGCACAGAGAGATCAGCTCGGTGCTTTGTCACCACCTAGAGGGGTGGCATAGGGAGGATGGGAGGGAGAAGCAAGAGGGAGGAGATATGGAGATATATGTATATGTATAGCTGATTCACTTTATTATAAGCAGAAACTAACACACCATTGTATACTCAAATAAAGATGTTAAAAAAAAAAGTAAAAATAAAAATAAAAGCATACAGATACTAGCTTACCACCCCAAGTCCTATAAAAAATTATGATGCAAGTTTTGGGGCATCAAAATATGATGTAAATGTTAATTGGAGAGTGTGGTATAGAATGTTTCAGCAGGGACTCTCCAGGGTGTATTCTTCGTAATTTTATAAAATTCCAGGAAAACTAAGTATACCTGGAACTTCTAGATGATCATGAATTGATGATAATGATATGTAGCTTATCTGATGAGTAACATTGTACCATATATCCTTTCTTTAATAACATGTATTAATGAGATGTTGTATTTGTTGTCTTGGTAATTTTTTAGATTTCTTATCATTCGTTTTATTTTTGAGTAATTTTGCTCCACATTTCTTTACCTCTTTGTTGCCAGATAAACTTGGTTAAATGTTAAAAAGCTACTCCATGGTGCTTTCTTTTGTAATTAGTAATTTTAAAAAATCAAACCTGAAACAATTTTTATACAAGTGTAACATGCTTGTTGAACATAGAATATATACCAAATAGTTCTCCAAGTTTTCTCCATGTACAAACTCATGTAATTCTAACAACAGCACTGTCACGTTAACTGCTGTTAGCACCATTTACAGATCATGCACCATTTACAGATGATGCCCAGAGGGATAACTGTCTTGCTCAGTGTCACACAGGCTGTAAGGAGTGGAATGGCAGCCATGATGGTTATAAGATATAATGGCTAAAGGCTTTCCCACATTTATTAGATTAACAGAGGTTTTCTGTGTTACGACTTTTCTCAGATTTAACAATAACTGATTGTTCTGGAAGGCTTTGCTAAATAAAGCGTAAAGAACAAGGATTATCTGTATTCTCTTAATTTTCTTCTAATATGAATATTCTGTTGATCCATAAGTAGAGGAATACCATGAAAGGCTTCCTTAGGTTGTATAAAATACAGTATAAACTCTCAGAATCTGAGCATTTGGGTTATAATTAAAAGACTTCAAATATTTACATTCTGAGGAGTTCATGCCAGTAAAAATTGATGCCTTTTAAGAACTGAACCATATCTAAAAGCCTTCCCACATTGTCTTCATTCAAATTATTTCTCAGGGGTATAAATCCGTTGACGTCCTGTGTGTTGTCTATTAATTAGTAGTGCTGATAATTTTTAAAAGAATTAAATAAATAACTGTATTGCAGAAGAAAATTCTTTAATGTTTGGACTTCTGTTATGTTCTTTTTTAGCGACTTCAGGAAGAAATCACCAAACAGTCTCCAACATTGCAAAGAAATGCTTTGTACATCAAATCTGTAAGTTTTGGAATCCAGTTCCATTTACTAGAAAGGTTTCCAGCTAATTAATGTTACCCAGTCTTTGTTTTTACCAAACTGAGGAATTAAAAATTTGTGTGGTATTTGTATGTTACAGAATTTCTTTCCACTTTGTCTCCTCAGTCCAAGATCAGCCGGTTGCCTGCTTACTTGACTATTCAAATGGTTCGATTTTTTTATAAAGAGAAGGAATCTGTGAATGCCAAAGTTCTTAAGGTTAGTAACGAACTTTACTATAATGAATTATTGTAATTCTTTGAAGGTAATTCATAACTTACAATAGGTTTCTTTATTCTTTTAGGGATAAACTCACTTTAAAATACTATAAATAGGGAAGTTATTAACATTAGACAAGTGGTTCTTAATCAAGAATATATATTGGAATTATCTATTGTCCTTTTTATTTTAAATCATACACACGCCTGCCCCTCAACTGCCACCAAGCATCTGATTAAGTGGGGCCTTAGTAGGTCTTACATTTTTCAAAAGATTCCCAGGTAATTCTGATGGATGCCCTCCATTCCCCAGAAATATTGCCCTAGACCAGATCCTCAATTCCAGAGATACTAGTCCAGTAGGTTTGGGGATGGGAGTGGGGCAAGGGGCAATATAGCACACTCTATTCTAGGCGGTTCCTTTCTTCCAGGTGAAAGGAGAGTGTTAAATTACTGGTGCCCAAGGAATACTTAAATTGTAATCGTTTGATGTCAGAGCTAACCTTATGATTTATCTGTTTTGTTGAACTGTAGCTCTGCTGTGCATCCATAGAGTCTGATCCTTGGGAGAGGTATATATAATTTTAGCCTCTTGAGCTGAAATTTATAATACATTTTCAGATATACTTAGGGTCATATGAACAGGTTAAATGTAGTTGAAGTATCTGCTAGTCTAATATTTCTGAAATGCTTCTTTTATTGTTTAAATTAAAAAAAAAACTTATTTGGCTGCGTTGGGTCTTAGTTGCAGCACACGGGATCTTCATTGCGGCATGCGGGATCTTTCGTTGTGGCGCATGGGCTCTTTGCAGCATGCGGGCTTCTCTCTAGTGGCACGTGGGCCCTAGAGCATGTGGGCTCAGTAGTTGCAGCACTCGGGCTCTCTAGTTGTGGCGCACGGGCTGCAGAGCGCACAGCCTCAGTAATTGCAGCATGTGGGCTCTCTAGTTGTGGTGTGTGGGGCTCCAGAGCACATGGGCTCAGTAGTTGTGGCACATGGGCTATCTAGTTGTGCGTGGGCTCTAGAGCACGCAGGCTTAGTTGCTCCGTGGCATATGGGATCTTAGTTCCCTTACCAGGGATTGAACCCGTGTCCCCTGTATTGGGAGGTGGATTCTTAACCACTGGGCCACCAGGGAAGTCCCTGTTGTTTAAGTTTTTGGTAACTCCTCTGCGGTCAGTTTCATGGGTTAAAATGTTTAATGGAAAAGTTAAAAATTTTTTATCTTAAAGTTAGGACTACGGGCTTCCCTGGTGGCACACTGGTTGAGAGTCCACCTGCCGGTGCAGGGGACACGGGTTCGTGCCCTGGTCCGGGAGGATCCCGCATGCCGCAGAGCGGCTAGGCCCGTGAGCCATGGCCGCTGAGCCTGCGCGTCCGGAGCCTGTGCTCCGCAATGGGAGAGGCCACAACAGTGAGAGGCCTGCGTACCGCAAAAAAAAAAAAAAAAAAAAAAGTTAGGACCAGATTGAAAATAAACATATTTTCAAATGCATAGATTTCCACGTGATTTTTACAGTTCTTATTTTCAACTTTATTTGAATATGAAAGCAGTACTTTAAAAAGTGTGATAAATATTTTAAATAACTACCTTTATAAGTCTGTTTACCCTTTTCCTTTTGGTTTGTATATAGGATGTTAAATTTCCTCTTATGTTGGATGTGTACGAACTGTGTACACCAGAACTTCAAGAGAAAATGATTTCTTTTCGATCAAAATTCAAGGATCTGGAAGATAAAAAAGTAAATCATCAGCCAAAGACAGTAGGTTCTTATTGGTCATTTTCTAATCTTAATATGTTTACCTTTAATCTGTGTCCAGTATTCATTTTATATTGTTAACCTATTAGTAAAAATGGATGAACCTGTGTTTAGCATATATACAAATCTTGCAGATAGTGGTGCAAGCCCTTAAAGTTTTAGGTGTGTTTTAGCATAAGAAAAAGAACTCTAGCTATGCTAAATGGGTCCTTTGTGGTAGAATAAACTTAATATTTTCTTTTCCCATAAAAATCTTCAGCTTATATTCCTTTTATATCAATATTTATTTCCTCAAAGCACTTCACGTAAAATCTTGCCTTGTAAAATTCAGAGTATTTTATTATTTTCCTTGTGAGGCATCTCCATTTTTTAAAATGGAGTTAGTGTTATCGAATATTGCTTCATTATGCCCACTGTGACAACTTAAGTCATATCTTTTAACAAGCACCTATAACTGTTAAAATTATAACCTTAGCAACTTTATATATTTAATAAATTGTATATTTTAAATTCAGAGAAGGGACAGCTGAATTATATGTTGGATTGTTTTCTTCAAAAGGAAAAAGATATTTCCTGGTAAATAGGAATATTTCCAGTGTGATATTATATACCAAATTTTAAAATTAAATTCTTCTGCAGGTTACTGTGTGTGTGTGTTAAAAGCAATTTTAAAAAAATTAAACTTTATTTTGAGATAATTGTAGAATCACATGAAGTTATAGGAAATAATAGAGCTCCTGAGTACCTTTTACCCAGTTTCTCCTAGTGGTAACATCTTGCAAAGCTGTAATACAATATCACAACCAGGATACTGACTTTGATGTAGTCTAGATGCAGTACATTTCCTCTACCACAACGATCCCTTATGCTGCCCCTTTGTAGCCAAATCCACTCTCCTTTCCCCCTACCCCCTTCTTTTTTTAAAAAAAATAATTACTTTTTGGCTGTGTTGGGTCTTTGTTGCTGGTGCAGGCTTTCTCTGGTCGTGTGCGGTGACTGGGGGCTCTTCTTTGTGTGATGTGCAGGCTTCTCGTTGTGGTGACTTTTCTTGTTGCGGAGCATGGGCTCTAGGCGTGCAGGCTTCAGCAGTTGTGGCTCACAGGCTCAGTAGTTGTGGCGTGTGGGCTTCAGTAGTTGTGGCTCGCGGGCTCCAGAGTGCAGGCTCAGTAGTTGTGGCGCACGGGCCTAGTTGCTCCACGGCATGTGAGATCTTCCCAGACTAGGGCTCGAATCCGTGTCCCCTGCATTGGCAGGCAGATTGTTAACCACTGAGCCACCAGGAAAGTCCACTTCTTGTACTTTGGTTAAATTTATTTGTAACTATTTTATTCTTTTTGATGTTTTTGTAAATGGCATAGTTTTTAAAAATTTCATTTTTGCATTCATTGCAGTTGATTTTTGTATATTGATCTTACATCCTCTACTCTCCTGAATTGGTTTATTAGCTGTTTTTTTCTCTTATTTTTTTTGAAAGAGATTGTGTAGAATTGGTGTTAGTTCTCTTTTAAACGTTTGGTAGAATTGTCTTGGTCAGACAGTCTTGGCCTGCAGAGTTCTTTTTCAGGAGTTTTTTTTTTTTTTTTTTTTGTGGTACGTGGGCCTCTCACTGTTGTGGCCTCTCCCGTTGCAGAGCACAGGCTCCGGATGCGCAGGCTCAGCGGCCATGGCTCACGGGCCTAGCTGCTCCGCGGCATGTGGGATCTTCCCAGACTGGGGCACGCACCCGTGTCCCCTGCATCGGCAGGCGGACTCTCAACCACTGTGCCACCAGGGAAGCCCTTTTTCAGGAGTTTTTAAATTAAAAATTCAACTTTATAGTTATGGGCTATTCAAATTTATTTCATATTGGGTATGTTTTGGTAGTTTGTCGTTTTGCGGAATTGATCCATTTCATCTAGCTTGTCAATTTTATGCGTGCAGAGTTGTTCCTAGGATGATGATGATTCTGATGTTTGCACGGTGTGTAGCGATATCTGTCCCCTGTTTCATTCCTGATATTGTAAATTTGTGTCTTTTTTTTCTGTCAGTCTTGCTAGAGGATTGTCAATTTTATTGCTCTTTTCAGAGAACTAGCATTTCGTTTCATTGATTTTTCTCTATTTTTCTGCGTCTCGTTTTATTGATTTTTACTCTTATTATTTCTTGTTTTCTGCTTGCTTTGGGTTTATTTTCCTCCTCTTTTTCTAGGTCCTTATGGTGTGGGAACTTAGATCTTTTATTTCAGACTTCCTGTTTTCTGATGTGTGCATTTAGTGTTCTAAATTTCCTCTTAGCAGTGCTTTCAGATTGTGTCCTACAAATTATTGTATTGCATTTCCATTTTCATTATGTTTCTTGTATTTTTAAAAAATTTTGAGACTTCTCTTTGACCTTGGATCATTTAGAAATGTCTTGTTTAATTTACAAATGTTTGGAAAATTTCCTGTTATCTTTTTGTTACTGATTCTAGTTTGAGTCGATTGTGGTGAGAAAACACCCTCGTGTGATTTAAATTCCTTTAAATTTGTTGAGGTTTGCTTTATGGCTCAGGATGTGATCTATCTTGGTAAATGTTCCATGGGCACTTGAAAAGAATGTGTATTTTACTGTTGTTGAGTGGAGTATTCCGTGATGTTGATTAGATCCAGTTGGTTGATGGTGGTGTTGCTTTTTCCTGTAACCTTGCTGTTTTTCTGTCAGTTGTTGAAAGAGGAGTAGTGAAGTCTTCAACTAAAATTGTGGATTTGTATGTTTCTCCATTCATTCAGTTCTGTTAGCTTTTTGCTTTTCATGTTTTGTAACTGTTATTTGGTGCATACACATTTAGGATTGCTCTGTCTTCTTGGTGGAGTGATTCTTTGATTATTATGCAGTGTCCATCTCGGTTTGTGGTCATTTTCTTTGTTCTGTAGTCTACTTTATCTGATATTAATATTGCCACTGCTGCTTTCTTTTTGTTAATGTTTGCATGATACACCTTTTTCCATTCTTTTACTTTAAATTTGCCCATGCTATATTTGAAGGTAGTTTCTTATAGACAGCATATAGTTGGGTCATGTTTTTTAATCCTGTGTTAACCTCTGTCTTTTTATTGGTACATTTAGACCATTTATATTTCATGTAATTCTTAGTATGTTAGTGTTTGGATCTATTTTATATTTGCTGTTTGTTCTGATTTTTGTTTCTGTTTTCCCTTCTTGTAGGTTACATGAACATTTTTTAGAATTCTAGTTTATAATTTTTTTTGAAGAATTTGATTTTTAAAAAATTTATCTGTTTTATTTTTGGCTGCATTGGGTCTTTGTTGCTGCACACAGGCTCCCCCTAGTTGCGGCAGGCAGGGGCCACTCCTTGCTGTGGTGCGCGGGCTTCTCACTGCAGTGGCCTCTCTTGTCGTGGAGCGTGGGCTCTACGGCTTTCGCGCTTCAGTAGTTGTGGCTCGCGGGCTCTAGAGCGTAGGCTCAGTAGTTGTGGCACATGGGCTTAGTTGCTCCACATCATGTGGGATCCTCGCGGACCAGGGCTCAAAACCATGTCCCCTGCATTGGCAGGCGGATTCCCAACCACTGCACCACCAGGGAAACCCATGTGTAATGTTTTTTAATGTGTTTCTTTGTATAGCCTTTTTTGGGTTGCTCTAGGTGTTAAAAATATATAAAGGAATGGTTGACCTAATTGCCTTTCTTTGTTGTAAGATTCTTTGGCTTCTTGTCACTTTAGCTATCTTTTAAACTGCTTGCATTGTCTTCATTTTCATTATAGTCTTCAAGAACTTTGTGTCCATATGCCTAAGTAAGTTTTTTTTTTTTTAAATTTATTTTTGGCTGTGTTGGGTCTTTGTTGCTGCACGCAGGCTTTCTCTAGTTGTGGCGAGCAGGGGCTACTCTTCTCTGCGGTGCGCGGGCTTCTCATTGTGGTGGCTTCTCTTGCTGCAGAGCACGGGCTCTAGGCGCGTGGGCTTCGGTAGTTGTGGATCGCAGACCCTAGAGTGCAGGCTCAGTAGTTGTGGCTCACGGGCTTAGTTGCTCCGCGGCATGTGGGATCTTCCTGGACCAGGGCTCGAACCTGTGTCCCCTGCGTTGGCAGGCAGATTGTTAACCACTGCATGACCAGGGAAGCCCCTGCTTAGTTGTTTTTATATTACACACTGAAATGGGTTGAGGCAAGCGAGTTCTCACTGAAGACCCTTGTCTAAAGTTGTAAATCATGCCTCTTAATGTAGGTAAATATTTGCTGAATTAAATATTTCAGTTCATTTGAGCTGAAGTGGCAGGTGACCGTGGCTTAGTAGATATAATATTAATTGCAGTAATTCGACTTCTGTTTTTTTGAGGCAGGTTTTCTTTTATCTTCACCTATATGGTTTGATAGTATTCTGGAAAAGTTGCCGAATTGGGTTTTCTTTTTCTACCCTAGAGCAGTGTTTATCTGTACTCTGTATTCACTGGTGTGCTCTAGGTTTAGTGGTTTGAAGTTGGTTCTGTAATCAGGATCTCCTACTATACATATGAGACTGTATGTTGTTAAAGAGTAGGACTTTTGGGTTTACAGTTTTATGTTAACTGTAGCTGTATCATTTGAGCAATTTGTAAGGCAGATCATATTTTTTCTTTGTCTTGCCTTGGTGATTTGCATTATAGACAGTAAATATTTGTGGAGATGGATACTCATTGAGAATATAAATTTTATTTCCAATATCATGAAAACTTAAAATTAAAATTTTTTTCCCCTCAGAGTGACAAAAAGAGTAGTCCCCCAAAAGAAGTTAAGTATGAACCCTTTTCTTTTGCTGATGGTAAGTGAAATCTTCATTTCAGTTGACTTTTACTGTGTGTAGTGTTTTTTTTTTTAAGGTAAAATTACTCTTTCCACATATCTGTTTTTTTCAGGTACTGTGCTTTAAAAAAAAGTTGTTTCTTATGATTTACTGTAGTATGACATAGTAAAAAAATCACTTTTTAGTGAATATATGTTCTATGAATGGTAGCATACTTCTTAAAACATCTTTCATGAACCTTTAATTGGACAGTAGTATCTTATTGGATTTTAACAATAAAGTAGTACTTCTCTAGGCTAAACTTGAGTTCTTGCTTGTTACTTAGCTTGAGAAAGTACATATCTGTTCATTTCTAATATTATTGGGTTTACATCTTTCTTTAGACATTGGCTCCAATAATTGTGGATACTATGACTTACAAGCAGTGCTAACACATCAGGGAAGATCTAGCTCTTCAGGTCATTATGTATCATGGGTGAAAAGGAAACAAGGTAAAGATTCTGTTTTTTTAAATTGTTCCATACTATTTTGATAAGTTGTTTAGATTTTTAGCACATTTGTTCTCAAACTTTTTGATCTCAGAACTCCTTTTGCATTCTTAAATTATTGAGGATCCGAGAGAGCTTCCGTTTATGAGGATTATCTCTTAATATTTACTATAATAGAAATTAAAACTGAGAAGTTAATTCTTTTAAAACTGACAGTAATGACGTCATTACATATTAACATAAATAACATTTTCAAAATAAAAATTACAATCTTTTCCAAAACAAAAAAAGGCAAAAAATGATATTGATTTACATTTTTCTAAGTCTGTTTTGTTAGGCTTAATAGGAGACAGCTGGATTCTCCTGTTTCTGCCTTCAGTCTGCTGCTTTATCACACATTGTGTAACCTCTGGAGAACTCCAAAGCACACTTCACAGAATGAGGGGGAAAAGGGAAATAATGCTTTAGGAGTGTTATAAAAATTGTTGTAACCTTCATGGAACCCCTGAAAGGATCTTGAACCTGAGTAGTCCCTGGACCACTCTTTGAGAACTGTTGGTATGGCAGATGGAATACTACTGTACATGAAATTACTCAGTACCTCTTTTGCAATGGAACTCTGAAAAAATCATATATGAGATTAATTTCATTCTTCTCTTTTGCACTTTAGATGAATGGATTAAGTTTGATGATGATAAGGTCAGCATCGTGACACCAGAGGATATATTGAGGCTTTCTGGTGGTGGAGACTGGCATATAGCTTATGTTCTACTCTATGGGCCTCGCAGAATTGAAATAATGGAAGAGGAAAGTGAACAGTAATCTTCATTTTAGCTATTTATGCTTAGGTGTGAAATAAATGTTGTTTGTTGATCATTTCTATAACCCAGAGCTTTAAAGGAAGATTTTTAGGTGGTTTTACATGTTTCCCCTCATGTGGAACAAAAGAGGGCAGAAGCAGACCACTCTGTGTTATCGACCTAAAGAATAACAGAAAAGAGAAAATTGCCTTTGGACTGTGCTGCCCTATATAAAAGTGACAGGAAGACATTTTTAAAAAGCTTATTTCTTGGATTAATTTTTAAAAATTATGAGTTGAAATGCCTTTCAACCATTACCTTCTGTGATAATTTTTCTTCCTTTTTCAGCCCAAGATTCAGCAATCAGATGTTTATTGCACACCTATTACTCTATTATTTGTTGTTTTTGCATGGTTCAAACCACCAGTGATTCAGTAGCTGCCCATCCTTTGCATTATCTAACAAAAATTTTGCCAGGACGGTGGAAAGGAAGTTAAGTGTTGATCTCATTGTGTAACTCAGTGCTGCTGTCCCCATCCCATGGAAACATGGGTACAATCAAGTATTTGTCCAGCCTGACTGTTGCTGGCTTTTCATGACTTTAAAATAAATTGTGATCAATAATAGTACATTTGATTATACATTTATTACTGTGTCTCTGATGTACTAGGTTTGTACATTTAACTTTGCAATGGTTTTGTAGTAATCAACCTTAAAAATAATGTTGACAAGCTCCGGTTGCTTATTTTTAGAAAATTAGGATATTTAATAAAAAAACAAAACAAAGAGGGACTAACAGCGTTTGACCTCAAGTCTTTTGTCTGTTGAGTGTTGGAGCTTGGCTGAAGTTCAGATATGTTTACTACTATTACAGTTTCTGCAGATGGTTCGTTTAACTAGGCTCTTAAGCATCCATTTAAAAATAGTCTTTGCCTGCTAGCATAATATTGTTTAAAAAGGAATAGAGTTGTAAAAGTAAGGGAGTTCTTTGGATGCTGAATGCAACCATGTTATCAGATCTGTTCCTTGGCTCAGTTGGGTGTTTATTTCTACTCCCTTGTCAACTTTGGACAACTCCCTTGTCCAAATTCTTAATGTCTATCAAAATTTAGTACCAATGATTTTTAAAGTGATGGTAGAAATACCAGAGTATGAGATATCTCAATATATGGTATGTTTCTTCCATTTTAATACTCTAGTCAATTCATTTTTGTTTTAGGAGCCTTGCTTGGTTGCAAAAGGATAGAGTATCAGCTGACTTGTCTGATTTCCTTTGAGTTAGATATTTATCATAAAGTTTTGGGGATTATCGTGAAATCTCATCTTTGCTTATGCTGTTTTAATGCTCTGCAGAGCATAGTAGTGATAACTATTAGATTCTTAGAGAATAGTGGCCATTTCCTCTCAAGTTTGAACAATGTAATATAATCTAAGAACACTAGGGGATAAAATAAGCATTTCAGGAAAATTTATTTGTAAATAGCTTCTTCAGCTAAGCTTTAATAATTGGCAATCAGTACTCCTTTTGCCTTGGAGGTGGTATAGAATAGAATAGGGAGGATGAGACCATAAGAATTGTAATGATTCTTTTATATATTGGTGTGATGCTTGTAAATTTGTGAAGTTTTTTTATTCACTAATTTTGTTCTGAACAATTTTGAGGACACCAATTTAGGAATTAGAATTCAGATTTTACGATTTGGAGGATGCTGTAGCTACTAGATCAGGTAGGGTTAGAACAAAGTATATAAGCCTTGTATGGAATTAGCATTTTAAATTATAATTCCTTAACTGTCATTACAAAACACTTCATTTTATTTGATCCAGAAAAGCATTATAAAGTATAAGAAATTGGACTTATACTATTGTTTTAAACTAGGCTATTTTAGAATTCAGCCTTTCATATAAGATCTTTGAAAAGAGAGAATAAGCAAGAAAATGTCTTGATTGATTCCTGAGTGTGCCTTATGTGCTGTGCCCCTCGCACTGAGGCCCTTTTGATATTAGAGCTGCGCTGGATCACTATTGGACTAGTGAGTGAGGTGAAGCCCCAGCAAGAATATTTTTAGTGACAGGTACTTAGCCCTCCTTCCATATTCAAAACAATGACCGTAGCGCCCTAAAGGGTAACTTACGTGGGAATGGAAACTGTCTCCAGCCATGATGACTACATAGTGCTTTGCTGTTTGTAGGATGCTTTCACATACATCTCATTTGAACTTCACAACAATCCCTGAGGTATGTACCCCTATTTTAATGACTTGAGAGCTTAAAATAAGTTCTCTAAGGCTAAATGAACTACGTTTTAGACTTCACCCCATTTCTTTTAAAGTTGGGGGTTGGAGAATATTTTCTGCCATGGGCCAGGTATTTTAAAAATATGTTTTAAGCTTTGCAGGCCATAAGTCTTCATTGCAACTATGTAACTTTGCTGTTGTAGCATGAAAGGAGCCATAGACAGTACTTAAAAGAACCAGCATGGCTGTGTACCATTAAAATTTTACTTATAAAAAGAGGTGACAAACGGACCATTGTTTGCTGATCCTCTGCTTTAAAGCATAGATGAGACTAGAGCAGTCATATAGTTTCAGAAAGTATTACTGTGGGATGTTCAGGATAGCAAGTTAAATTCTATAACTGCTAATGGAATGCAGGAAACCAGTTTGGCATAGGGTATCTTAGGAAACACCATGCCCCTAAATATTGCTTACTGACTTTATAAATGTTTAATTAACAAAAATATTATGTGACCCTGAGGTCACTTTACTTTGGCCATTTCCCCAACCTACCCCCTTGTCCCCCCAGACCCTGAGGTCAGTCATCAAGAGGCACCATGCATTCTGTTGTTCTTGGAGCACCAGCCAACTGTACAACTGTTATAAAAATGTTTATTGTTTACCAAAACCAGTGAACCTCTTATCAAATGCTGCTTGGTAACAAAAGCTTATCACAGTTTTAATAATAAAAAAAAAAGCTAACTATTTGTCTCACTGTCATTAGTTAGACTTTCTGCAAGGTCACTTAACCCTGACTTGTTGAGTGCACTGATCAGGTTCTCAGGTGTCGCGTGCACTCCCTCCTGATCCTGCCAGGCGACTAGCAGCTGCTTAGCTCTCATCTTCATGTCTTCACTGTCACACTCAATCTGTCTAATTTCTGAGTCTTTCATTTCCAAGTAGGGGGCCAGAATCTTCCATTGTTCACCCAGTTTGTTGGCAAATACCTCTATTTGGTCCCCTGTTACAGGTTTGTCTCGCCGAACATCAGGACCTAGAAAACACAGGAAACATAAATTATGAACAATGTACGAGGATGTGTACAATTCAAAATATAAAACGGAATATGGGGCCACTGAGATATTATTCACCTTTAATAAGCTTTATTTTAAAAGTAAAACAGTTCCTTTTTGTACTTTCCACGGGTTGAATTACCATTCTTATGATCATTAGGGACTCAATCAAACCTAAAGCTGTTGCCTCTATTTATAATTAGGAAGGCTTCTGAAACCAGCGGCCCCCAATCTAAACCCCAAGAATTAAGAGAGATATGAGTTGCCTTCAAATGTAAGTACTTTTCTTCCCAACACTTCCAAATTTTACTGTATAAAAGGTACTATTTTAAAAATTATCAAGCAATGTTTTAGATTCCTCACTATAAGAAACAGCTGAGAAAGATGGTAGAAGTTGAGAAGTAGATCAAATAACGTACCTCTCAACAAAGAACCCCAATCTTTTCCAATTTTGTAAAATAGCCAAGAAAATTCAATTCTTACTTTCATTTTCCTTCAGTAAAGCATCATTATCTTCCTCATCTTCATCCTCACCTGTTTTTATTTCTTCAGAAGGAGGCTAAAATGAGTAAAAGAATGGTTTAAAAGAATGCCAACTTCTAAAACCAGATAACTGGGCATACTTTCTATTTAGGTATGAGATTCCAATTACGGGGCCCAGAACTTTACCCTTGAGAGTGTTAAATGTGAATGTCAGGTAAGGATCGCAGTGGGACAGTGTTAACCTGGAGAAGGAGGGGTAGGCGGGGAAGACTGAAGGTTGGAAAGACTCTTATTCCAACCTGGGAAGAAGGGAGCCAGTAAGAAGTATGGTAAGATGACTTGTAAGTACTCAGCATATGGTAACGATGGTCTAGGGAAGACTGGGGGAGCAACCATGTTCTTAACACTTTTTTTGAGTAATTTTATTCAGATTTATGCATACAGTATAGTTATTACCATATTGTATTGGAAAAGAGTAGAAAGATAGGCCAAGCTGCCTACCACACTACCCCATGGGCCCTACCTTTGATAAAATATAATGCATTGGCACACAGAAAAAATAAGTTAAAGTATAATAAGTTAATCTTTATATAAAGTTACTTTATCTATTTATGTACTTCCTATAAATGTATACCCAAATGCATTTTTTTCTCATTCTAAACAAGGGGGTTTATGGATTTTTTTTTCAACAAGGGGGTTTATGGATTTTTTTCTCTCCCACATGATAAAGGCTAAATTCAGCTCTTAGCTCAAACAGCAATAGCAGTTTAAAAAAAGAAGGTAACGCAAACTAAAGGATGTAAAAATTGATGTGTTACTTACTGGTAATTCCTTGGCTAGCTTTATTACCATGTTTTCGAGATATTCTGGCAAACTTTTAAACTGCTGGTTGGTTGGCTGAAAGAAGTGAGGGCTTCTCCGTGCTAATAGTCTCAGGGCTCTCCAACCATAATTAGAATTGTTCACAGCCCTATAAAAAGAGATGTCAGTCTTGTAATTTATACTTCTTTATTTCTATATTCCCTTCTAGTTAATGTAGTTCACCAGGCAAAATTCTATACTCCCAGGTCAGTTGCTGAAGGCACCATTCTTCTCATTCTGATCACAGCCCTAAAGAACCTCTCAGTGAGCAGTTCACTTATAAACGGAAACCAACAGAGTCCAAAGAGGCAGGTTCATATGCAGCAAAGTTTTTAAATTTAAAAAGTTTACATACATTTTAAGTTAAGTCAATTAGTATGTGTCCAGGACTGGCTAGATGCTGTGTGTGCAGGACAGATCATCCCCCTGGTCATTTAGAGAGAAAAATACTCATAGGTTCACTATGTTCAGTAGACTTGATATCCAAATGGGCAATGCCATCTGCAGGTGTGAGTTTCAGAATATTTTATAAACCCAACCGTTTTCATCATGTTAATTTAATTAATCTTTTTTTAAAATTTATATAACATCTAAACTTTAATTTGCTGAATATCAACCTCAGTGAATAAAAATTACTCCAAAACTAAAAGGGACACATCCAGTAGCCAACACCATAAGCAGTGATACCAAGAACAGAATCCACGAACTGTTCCTTAATACAGGTGGTACACAGTAAGGTAAGAAAAACCTGAGAAACTCTATAATGTTTTGGAAACAGGCAAGCTACAGAGAATCCAGAGCACAGATCTGTTCCACTTAAGAGTTTCTGTAAGTGACTTGGAAGTCCCCACAAGTTCTTAGAGTAGCAATCTAGTTTATTAGTCACTGCTCATAAATAAGCCTCATTACCTCTGAGACAGTCTTGGCACCTGAAAAACTACCGCTAGGCAGTGCGTGGTTCAACATGAACCATCTTATTTAATGCTCAGAATAACCCTGTGAGATGGGTACTATTACTGTTAAACAGATAACGAAACAAAGCAAAGAAGGGTTTAAATTAGCCCTTAGAAGCCTAGCCAGTAAGTGGTAGAGTCCCAGGACTGACCTAGGCAGGCTGATGAGAGGGCCCTTGCCCTCGGATCACGATGCCATAATGCCTATTTAAAACCACGGGGCTGTGTGGTGTCACCTGGAAGATACAGCTAAGACTGACTCCTGAAGTTACTACAAAATTTGAGTTAGATGGAGAGCCAGCAATGGAGACTGAGACGGTGAGGCAAAGGGAAAAACAGGAGGAGAGTGCAGTTAGATGGGTGTCAAGGGAAGAAAACATTATCTAAGCAGGGAGAGATCAACTGGAGAATGCTGCTGAGAGGTCAAAAAATGATCAGAGCTATTTCAGTGGAGTGATGGGGAGACAGGCACGGGCTGACCAGAGAACAGGAGCTGAGGAAATGAAGGCAGTAATTATCAACCACTGTTGGACATACTGTGATTTGAAGGGGAACAGAGAAAAGAGGTGATAGAGGTGGGCTCAAGGGGGATTTTTCTACTTTTCTGACACAAGCGTGACTCTTATGCTTGTTAGTCGATGGGAATGGTCACTGAAATCAAGACGTGCAGTAATGTGAAGCTGGCACATAAACTCAGCTAAAAGAAAAAGTACTATGCGCTCAACTGTCTGCCTTGATAAGCATTCTAGTATACATACAGTTCTTAAGAGATATTAGGGAAATTAGTTCATGAGAAACATTACTTACTTGTATTCATTTTCAACCATATTTTCAGGGTCTGCCTGTTCAATGGCTTCTTCAAAGAACTCCTCCAAAGTTGGCATATATTCCCTGGGCATTAAAAAAATAACTAGTGAGGATCATGTCTGTTCTTATTTACAGTTATTACAGAATATTGGCTCTATTCCCTGTGTTGTACAAAATGGCTATATTTTCTTATTGCTACAAGTAGTACTTGTTTTTTCTAATTTGCCTGGTCCTTTTTGAGAGTGCCATGTTCCTTTTAGTTGCTTCTTCTGTCTGCTGATTCTTAGTCATGGTAGATTGTTTTCTTAAGTTTGGATGGTGAGTTTACCTTCAGACTTACCTGTAGAATCCTTGTGTGGCTTAGGTTGAAGGTGTGGCCGCCCTACCCCACCACAAGCTTTCTATCATCAGCCTGGGACTTTTTAGTTCACCCTCTTAGCTTAAGGGTCATCCCTTTATACTGCTGGTAGTATAAATATAAACTCTAAGACGGCATGACAGCAGACCTGTGGTTATAATTTCTCAGGGAATACTTTTTCCTTTTCCTCCACATCTCAGGTGGAAATGGATGAGCTCCTTGCTTCCTGTGCCAGTGAGCAAGTCCCTCCTCCTCCCGCCGTGCCCTTTTCTTTACAGATAGTGTGCACTGAGGGCCTCAGCTTTACTTGGGGGAAACTCAGTTACATATTTGTACAGCCCTAAGGCTTTACTTTCTATCCTTTTGTGGCCGTTAAAACCCAAGTTCTCTGGTTCCCCAATGTGGGAATCACTTGCACTGCTCCCCAGCTAGAAGCAACCGCAGCATTAGTTCTTACTTTGGTTTTTAGTTCCCCCTTCTTTTGCAAATCTTTATTTCTTGTGATTTCTACAATTATTTTATCAGTACTTCTAGGTGTTTTATGGAAAGCTATATTCTACTGGGCCAAAGTCAACCACAGTAAACTTTAAAATTTCTTTTGAGCTCTACTTATAGCTGCCAAAATTCTACTCTAGTTTAACATTTGAGAAAAGCAATACTTCATATGAAACATTTTAAACCTGCCTTGTCTCTGATTTACAGGCTTCCATATTATCAGGACAGAGATTCCAAAGCCTTGTTAACTCCTCACTGCAAAACAGACAAAGATAAATACATTTTTTTATGGACACCATTCTCTTCTACCTTAAAACTATAAAAATACTTAAATAGTGGATTTTGGGGTGGTGATGAGTTTTAATCATTTTTGGTATTTAGCAAATTTTCTATATGAGCATATATTTAATGATTTTTTTTTCTTTTTTTCTTGTTGGAGTAAAATTGCCTTACAATGTTGTGTTAGTTTCTGCTGTACAATGAAGTGAATCGTATATGTATACCTATATCCCCTCCCTCTTGGCTCTCCCTCCCATCCCCCCCATCCCACCCATCTAGGTCATCACAGAGCGCTGAGCTGAGCTCCCTTTAATGATAATGATAACCACTACTTTTTTCTAAAAATATTCAAGTGCAGTATAACGCAATGAATAGTTAACTAGAAGGTAAAAGAAATGAAAGGATTATAGTACCATGCAACAACTAGAAGTAAGCTGGCTCAATCTAACAGCAATTGTATTGTCTGTGACATGGAAAAAATGGCAGAACCTAGAGCCATGGATTTTGGAAGCAGGAGACAAAAAACTAAGTTTTGTCTCAATGCGTGAATCCATGATGGACCCTACAGATTGATAGGGTGTGGTTTGCTTTAGTTATCTGTGTACATACCAAACACACAAAAAACTGGAAAAACACAAAACCTTGGGAGTTCTTACAGTAATATTTTCACAATACAAAAGCCTCTATGATAACATCCCACCTATGAGACAGGTTAACCTACTTTCCCATCAGAATTTTTTTGTTCGGTCCTTTCCCTAGGAAGTCCTCTGGAGCCGTTCTCTTCCGTACTACTCTTGTCGGCTTGGTATCTGATGTTCTGTGGTGAACAAAACATGCTGGAATTTCAAATGTTTAATGTAAAAGAAAATTTAGTTGTTTTCTTCCTAAAAAAGCTTCATATGAAAGCTTCGTATTATTACACTCATCAGAGAGAAGACAAAAAGGCCACACCAGGGGACAAATTACAAGGAGTGGGTACACAGCATTTTTTTCCCAATAATTAATAACAGATCAGTTTGTTCTGAGAAGTTAATGACAACAAATTTGAGATAAAAATGTCACATAGAAGTATATCAAAATGGTTGTAATTTTTATGGAATACAATTTACATTTTTTATATGAAATACATTTACACATATCTGTACATAATGTAAAATAATCATACCAGACT
This sequence comes from Delphinapterus leucas, assembly GCF_059928025.1. Lineage (NCBI taxonomy): Eukaryota > Metazoa > Chordata > Mammalia > Artiodactyla > Monodontidae > Delphinapterus > Delphinapterus leucas. The sequence continues at coordinate 37,659,501 of NC_143142.1, read as the reverse complement.
GTATTCTGAAAGCCTTTCTCATATTGCTTGAGAGGAGTATATATTTACCTTTCTTTCACAAAACTTGGGCAGCCTTCATTTTTCCATGAGTTCCAGTTTTCTTCAGTGTTTAATATATGCTGGGAAAAACAAAGAAATTACATTTCCATAATGAAGACTTTGAAACTCTACTGGGTGCTAAGAAGACTATGTAAATATAAAACACATACCTCTACCATCTTTGAAAATCTTTCTCCATCAGGGGGGTTTTCAGATAGTAGCTGTGATTAGAAAGAATATACTAAGCTTTCAACAACTTTCTGCATCATAGGAGTTGTTTGTAGGCAGAGAACCAAGAAGTGTTTGTGGTCTTGTACCTGAGCTTAACTTTATCCTTATTTTCCTATTTGGGGCTGAAACAAAGAAAATTCTAAATTTTCATTTTGTTCAATCATGGGTTTGTTGCGTGATGAACTTACTTGATAAACTGATTTTGTAGTATCTTCAATCCAGAGTGATTGCTCATCAGTTAAAACATAGTTTGAACTAGGAAACAAAGCAATAAAAGCATGCTTGAGTTACAAGAATTGTATATTCAATTTTAAGGTTTATATACCGTCTTGAAGAAACACTGAACAAAGCAATGAATGTTTCCTAAAATAAGTTCAATGTGGGATAATAGCCTCAGAGAAAATGTTAACATACTCCTCTCCAAGATGCACATTCAAATAAGTCACACTATGTTCCTTTAAAACGCATTCAAGATACAATGAATAAAACCCCCAAAACTCTAGAGAAGGCTGAAGGCAGACCCAAATTGTTAACAGCTGCCATCAATTCAGCTCTCACTATGTACTAGGTGCTCTATAGTTTATAGCCATCCAACGAATACTGATAGACTGCCATGTGCCAGGATTTAAGGACTTTACATACATTATTCATTTAATTCTCAAAACAAGGACATGTGCATATATTAAACAGACTACAGAGGCTCAAGCCATAAAGCTTGCATTCAAACCCAGGTCTGCCTCCAATTTCTACTATGCTATACCAAACCTCCACAACAGATAGGATAACAAATAGCATTTTTGAGTGTTTGCTATGCGTTATCTTAAAATTACAAGTCTGAAAGCTGAATTGCAGCTAGTGGGTGATGAAAGTGGGATTCAAAACCAGAAGGTAGAAAGCCACATTCTTTACAACTAATACAACACTGCTCTGCAAACTTCCGATACCATCCAGTAACGGAGCTCTGCTTCAGTTTTAGGTGGGACAAGAGGGACTAGTCCGCCCTACAGGTGGAGGAATTCAGACTGACAGCGGAGGTCCTGATTAGGTTTTCTGAAATCCCAAAGAAACTAGAACTCCGTGCTTCAAAGGTTTACCTAATTTTTTTCAGCTCTAATGTCCTAGATAGTCCCACACCTGGAGAAAGAAGTATTATTGGCTGAGTTTGCAAATCAGGTTTGGAGAAGGTCTGAGTGAGGTGAGGAATGACGGAAATCAGGAGCAGACCTCCACCCACCAAGACAACTGAGAACTCCCAGGATGCCAGGCTCTCAGCAAGAAAGACACTGGCAGCAGATACAGTCAATGCCTTTTCTCTAAAACAAATAACCTTAGCATCTTGTTAAGCTAACAAAAGCCCCTGATTATCTAATATTGCTGCAAATGAAATGTTTCAGGGAGGTGAGCCTTCCACACAAAATGAGCCCGCTACATAAAAATATACATCAGTAAGCAATCATTCTCTTTGCTGCTGTTTATAAACCATTTACTACCCATATTAACTTACCTTTTAAATTTGACCTGCCCCTTGAGATACTGGAATAAAATGAGATACTGCAACAGGATGTGTCGACGAAAGTTACTGTCGCTCAGTTGTAAATCCATCAGCTACTCGAAAAACAAGCACACACACAAACCACCACATTAAATTCAAGTTCTACCTAAAGGTGCAAGTGATACTATTACAGAAATGGAAGATTTCAATTCAAAAAACACGTGCTGAGAACTCACTGCATGTGAGGCGTTACTGTACAAGCCCCAGGACAGAGTAGCAAAGCTTCATTTAGCTTTCTTAACCATTTTATGCCATGAGGTATTTATGTTGGTGGATAGCAATGTTATACCTGTGGTCCTGAGGTCAGGATAAAAGCAGAAATATAAAAAAGTAAAAGTATGGCTGTCACTTTCCCACATATAAAGAAATAATGGCTAAAGAAGAGGTCCCTGTGGATAAACAATACAATACTGAGGGATGTCGCTCTTTTCTGTAGTCCTAGGAAGTGCCTGCAACAGGGTGGGCGCTCAATAACAAGCAAATGAGAAGAATCAGAGGTGAAAAATCATCCATGAATTAAATGGACTGTTTTTATATTTTAGAAAAAATTGTATCACACCTGTATTATCACAGAATTTGGATTAGAAAGGACTTGAAGGTCATTTATGAGGAAGCTCTTCAACAACACTGCCACCTAGCTGGTCTTGCTGTAAGAATGGCCTCAGTGATGAAGGCGTCATTCTGATTCTGTCCCATGTGCTGAGGGAAAGCTACGTCTATGTCCACAAACCCGGTTTGTGCTGTTCTGCCCTCCAGACCTAAAGCAACAATGGAGGCCTCCTTTTTCTAAATGAATAACCAGTGAGACACCTGACAGCCCTAGGAACCAATTTCCAGTTCCAGGTCCCAAGTTCCTTGGGCAACGCATCACACGCTATGCTTTCATCTACTAACACAGCAGTTGGGCTGCACCCCACAGGCCTGGAAGCCCTGTACTTGCCCAGCCTCAAGACAGCAGAGCCGGAGTCAGCAACAGAGACATCAATGGTTTAACGGACGCGGAAGCTTACACGTTTGAAAGCGAGGCCTGGAGTGACACCCCACCATGTGTGGCAGACGGTGGGCAGGACGAGGCAGCAGTCTTCCCTCCCCGGGGGGGAGGGGGGAGGTTACCAGTTATAGCGGGAATTGATGTCATCGGTTACCAGGGAAACTAGCAGAGGCGCATGCCCCTCACTGCCCCTTAGGTAAGCTCTCCTGGTGGAGATCTTCTGACCTAAGGATTAGATCACCAGCTGGGGCCTGGGGCAGGTATGTAGAAGGGCAGTCACGTGAGCAGGGTGTGGGTGAAGCAGGCACTGGTCAGCAGGGGATGTACAGAGAGCAAGAGAACAGCCATCCTGCGTGACCTGGTCATGCCACAGCCTAACGTTCATTAGCCATTTACTCACCAGCCACTTCTTCCACAAGGGTGGTTCTTGTTCAAGCAAATGCCATGCCCTTTTTTCTTTTAATTTTAAACATACGATTGGCCTTCTAGTGGGGGTTCCCTCGCCTTTAGAGATGTGATTTAAGGATCTGATTCTGTTACTGTATTAACCACCCCAAATTGGCAGGCTGAATGGCACGCTCCCAATCTCCCTTTCCTCCACTCCTGGATGACTTTATATCTCCGCTTGGGCTCTTAGTTCCCTGACCTCAACTCCACTGACAGTCACAGCCCCTCTACTTTGGTCCCCGACTACCATGGCCACAGCTGGACCTGGCTGTCACTTGCAGCTGCCCCAGCTCTGAAATCTAACTCACAAGAGTCTCACTTCAACCTCCTATCCTTCCCACTCAGTTGTCCCATTGTACCTAATATTTGGACTTTACTGAGACCTTAAGTTCCTTGGACCCTCTATTTTCTGGCTATCTGTAAGTCCCATCCTGTTTTTACTATAATCCTATTTTAGTCTAGGTAAAGGTCAGGAAACGTTTTCTTAGAGGGCCAGAGACTAAATATTTTAGGCTATGTGAGCCAAGAGGCATATTATGGATATTATGTAAGTACTTATGTAAACATTTAAAATGTATAAAAACACAAGACAGGCAGTGGGCCACATTTGGCCTGTAGTCAGCCGACCCCTGTTTTAGAGTACGTGGTCTTATCTCTTCAACAACTTTCTTGCCAACTTCCTTAACACCCTCGTCCCATACTTCTGTCACATCTACTGAGCAAAAGGGCAACTTGGAGCAAACCAACTGTTAGTCACCTTCTCTATCCTAACACTAAGGCTTCCCATCTAGCCGCAGGTGGAGCTGCTTGAAAAAAAATACAAATCAGGGCTTCCCTGGTGGCGCAGTGGTTGAGAGTCCGCCTGCTGATGCAGGGGACACAGGTTTGTGCCCCGGTCCGGGAAGATACCACATGCCGCGGAGTGGCTGGGCCCGTGAGCCATGGCCGCTGAGCCTGCGCGTCTGAAGCCTGTACTCCACAACGGGAGAGGCCACAACGGTGAGAGGCCCGCGTACCGCAAAAAAAAAAAAAAAAAAAACAGAACGAGAAAACAAATCACACAGCTACGCAAATGGTACCACTGCTATGTTACTGTCTCCAACTTAGAATTCTCCCTTGTCTCTAATCAGCAATCTTTATTCTCCAAGGCTGTTCTCCCTCCTATTCTCCACAGCAACTATTTCAAATCCCTTGTACTTACCAGAACACTACTTACTACCCCTCTCGCTCTCAGTAGATAATTCCCTCTACCTTCAACGAGGAGAAAAACTCATTAAAATGGAAGTTTCAACTGCACTCACATCCTCATTCGCCTCATTTCCTCTGCCACAACATCTTCAGGATCTTCGCTGAAGGTGATCCTTCTATCTGGACATCCCATCAGTTAACCACCCTGGTTGCCTTATCTTCAACCCTTTCTTCTTTCCAAGCTCCTTTCCATTAGCATTTAATAACTTCTCTCAAAAAGATTCTACAGCTTCACCTTATCCTTCCTGAATAGCAAAGCTTCTTGTAAGAACTGGCTACATTCAGTTTCCAATCCTCCCCTCAACCTGCCTCAACCAGTGGTGTTCTGGGTCACCAATCCACGGGAAGTGTTTTGCCAAGACCACCGATGACTTACTTTTTATTAAATCGAATGAGCACTCTTCACAGTCCTCATCCTACTCAATATGCTTGGCTTCCATGGGGTCATATTTTTTTAGTTCTCCTCCAATCTCACTGGCTACTCTTCTATCTTCTTCTCTCCTTCTCTTTTCCTTCTCCCTCAAATGCTGATTTTCTTCAGGATTTGGTTTGATGCTTTCTTTTCTTTCCAGTCTACACTCTCCTCTTTAATTACCACGTATAAGCTGATAACCAAACTATATACCAAATCTATACTCTCAACCTAGATCTCGCTCCTAATCTCCAGATCTGTGTGCTCAAGAAGCTACTACATATCTCTATTTGAATGTCCCACTGACACTTGATCAGATTTCCTGTCCAAAATGAAACACACCAATTTCCTCAACAAAGTCTGCTTTTCTCCGGTGTTGGCTAATTCACCGAGAGGCTCCACCATCCATCTATTAGCCTAAACTACTCCAGGAACACTTCCTGGAAAAAGCAGCAACCATGAGCCACAGGAGCAAACCTAAAGTTGGAGTGTATAGAAGAAAGAAACAGGAGGTACAAAGACTGAGGCAAGTACAAGACTGGCCAGTTTGAAGACCCTGAGGCGTTTAGCTTACAGTGAAGACAGAAACTTCCTGGCTTGAAGAAATAGGTGCTGTTTATGAACTTTTCATCTACCCTGAGCTTTAAGTCCCCTATTCCACATTTATTTTTTATGTTGGATGATAATTTTTTTTGATAGAGACAATGGATTGAAAACAAGAGTCAAGAAGACATTGAATCACAGGTGGGAGGGGACTAGTTTGATCATTTAAACTAACTGCATCACACTATCCTTAAGAAAATGAGGCCCTGACAAGTTAAAATGACCCCTGCAAGGTTACACAGCTAGTTAGTAAGAGGTGGGACTATCAATTGTATTCTTTCTTCAATAATATATATTTTCTAGTCCTGCTTTTCTTCAGTTATTTTTAAAATTACACCATTTACATCATGCATTGGGTCAAATATTTCTTTGCTGTCTTTGTTTTGTGAACAAAGGGCCTTTTTTTTTTTGAACAAAGGGCCTTTTATTGTCCTTAGCTTTTACTACACCTCTTAGCTCAGGCCTCAGCCTTCCTGATTATTATTCTAAACCTAAAAAGGCTCAGGCTACTCTTCTTAGTTATTCTTATGTGCCTTTCTGTCAATAAATCGTACATACAAACAATATTCCTTTCTGCACATTTGAAACTTTTCATAATAAAAAAATTTAAAACCAAAACAATGCTCTGGAAAAATTAAACTGAAGTATGAAATCTTCCATTTCTGTTACTTTAACACAAAATGCTTAAAAAATCTTTACTAAAAAACAAAATATTAAGAGCATTCTCATTAATTAAATTCTTACTAATTTGTGATTATTAACACATCAGATGAAAATATCCAATTTTCAAATTGTGGAGTATTTTTTAAAGTTCAAAAAGGTACAGTTAATACAACATTCATGTCTCACGATCCAGTTACTTATCAAATCCTAACATTTTTACTTGTTCCACATTTCTTAAAGAAATAGAATATTATCAAAACTGTTGAAGCCCCTCTATAAGCTCCCTCCACTATGGAAAGCACTACCATGTATTCAGTGTTGCTGATTCTAATGCATATTTTACACTACTATACATATAGAGGCATCTATAAATATCAAGGTATTTTGCATGTTTTCAAACTCTTATACTACACACATTATTCTGCAATAAGCTATCTTTCATATATTATGTTTGACATTTACACAACTTGATACATGTAGCTCGAGTTTAGGGGTTGGCAAATTTCTGTTAAGGGTCAGTAAATTACTTTAGGCTTTGTGGTCATACAGTCCTCGTCCCGACTACTTATCTCTGTTGCCATGCAGAAGCAGCCACAGACGACACGTAAAGGAGTGAGCATGGCTGTGAGCCAATAAGCTCATTTACAGAAATAGGCAGTAAGTAATGTGCCAACCCCCATCCTAAGTCATCCATTTTCAGTGCTTTACAGAACTCGATGGTATAAATTTACCATAATTTACCACCCACCCAGTCTCCTGCTTATGAACATTTAGGTCGTTTCTACACTTTCACTTGCAAACACCTAAGTTACAATGAGTCATATATTTCCTTGTGCATATGTGTGATTCTCTAGGGCCCACATCTTAGAAGTTTTAACTTTGCTCTTTATTATAAAATTACTCTGCAAAGTGGCTGTATCAATTTATACTTCAACCAGCAGTGTGTTAAAGTTCTCCTTTCCCCACACTTTTGCCAATACATTTCATTTATTGTTAGGATATTTAATTTTGGTCAATTTGACAAATGTGAAGTGATTATCTCATCATTTTAATTTCTTTGGCTACTAGTGACATTTAGCATCTTTTATAAGCTCATTAGCTATTCAGGTTTCTACATCTGTAAATCACCTGTTCATACCATCTTTCCAGTTTTCCATCTGGTTGTCTTTTTGTCAACGGTATATTCAAAATACTAATCTTCCTCAGTTCTGGAGATGGTGAATATCTTCTCCTACTTTGTGGCTTGTCTTTTCACTTTGTCTAGTCCTAGTTCCTTTTTCTTCTTTATACCTGTACTAATACTTACTGTTTTAATTATTAGAGCTTTATAGGTCTTAGTATCTACATCTGATAGGGCAACTGTTCCTTCTTAGGAGGAAGTAGTTACTCTTGGCTTAGTTACTCCTGGCTTTTTGCTTTTCCATAAAAACTTTAAGATCAACTATTCAAGTTCCCTCAAAAAGCCTGTTTGGATTTGATTTAAAATACACTGAATTTATGGACACATTTGGGGAGAAGTTGCACTGGGTCTTCCTATCTATAAATGTAGTCATATCTCTTTATTTTTATAGTTTTATCCATGGAGATTACTCATAGGTATTAGTTTTCATTGCTGTTTTAAATAACATTTTGTAACCAGTTACTTATAGGAACACTATTGATGTTTCTTTTGTAACTTTGATGAAGCCTCCTTAATTCAAAGTTTGTTGGTTCTCTTGGATTTTCTCTGTAGACAATTATATTGCCTTCAATTAGAGACAGTTCAGTCTTTTCTCTCCAATACATATAACTCTCATTTCTGTTTTGTTTTCTCTTATTGAAATGTAGGTCCTCCATTACAGCGTTGAACAGAAATATGGTTGGTAGATATCTGTGTCTTGGTCTTGAAATTACTGAGAATACTTTTGAAAGTTTGATCATTACATATGATGCTTTAAGTTATAGGGTTTTTGTCAATCCCCTTAATCAAGTTAGAGAAAATTCCCTTCTACTTCTGATTTGGTTTTGTAATGAGTATTAGATTGTATTGAAATAATTTTCTTGGCATCTGAGATGGTCATAGTTTTTATTTAAAAACCATTAATCTGTTAATTTCATATTAATCTTTCTGTTATTGAATCATACTTACAATCCTGGGATTAATATATTAATAAATATTAAGTCTATTATTTAGAGACTTAAATGATAAATATTATTAAATATTATAAATATTATTTAGTCTCTTTTTTATTTACTTTATTAAATTTATTTATTTCTCCATTTATTTATTGGCTGCATCGGGTCTTCGGTGCTGTGTGCGGGCTTCTCACTGTGGTGGCTTCTGTTTGTTGCGGAGCACAGGCTCTAGGCACGCAGGCTACAGTTGTGGCACACAGGCTCAGTAGTTGTGGCACATGGGCTCAGTAGTTGTGGCTCGCAGGCTCTAGAACGCAGGCTCAGTAGTTGTGGCGCACGGGCTTTGTTGCTCCACGGCATGTGGGATCTTCCCAGACCAGGGCTTGAACCCATGTCCCCTGCACTGACAGGCGGATTCTTAACCACTGCGCCACCAGGGAAGCCCCTAGTCTCTATTTTTTAAAAATAGCTACTATCAATTTAAAAAATTGATTTGTGAGTTTTTACAATATATTTTTCATCTCTATTCATAAGTGAAATTGATATATATACTTTTTTTCTTGTTCTGTCCTTATTGGGGTTTTATTTAAAAGTTACATTAATCTCATATAAGGACCTTGGCTGCTTTTCCTCTATTCCTTGAAGTGCTGATAATACGTACCTAAAAAAATCTGGGACTGATGTCATTTGAAAGGTGTCACTTTGATTACTATTTCTTTAATAGTTATATGTTTATTCAGGCTTTTAATTTCTTTGTGAATCCATTTTGGTAATTAAGTTTTTCTACAGAATTACTATTTCATTAGATTTAAATATAGTCTCTTACACATTTTACTGTCTCTGTATTTCCAATTACTCCTATTTTGTTTATTGGTACCTTTTCACTTTTTTCCTTAGGCCTGTTCTACAAGAACTTCTACAAAAATTCTTTTTATAAAATTTTTCTTTTCAAAGCCTTTGGTTTTCCTGATATGTTCTATTTCATTAACTTGTGCTATTATTATTACTTAATTCTCTCTTGAGGTTTATTCCGTATCTTTTTTAGCTTCCTGAATTCTCAATTTGTCACTCTTAAATTTTTCATTAATGCATTTAAAGTGGTAATTTTTACCTCTCACTTTATTTGTGACCTACACACGTGACATAAAATACTTTGTCCTTCTTCAGAACTAGGCTCCAAATCCAGTCTACACTGGCAGGGTACTTTTTTAACCCTGTCTTGTGTCTTTCCTAAATAGCTGCTTGGCATCACCAAAGAATTTACTCTTATCTTGCTTGCATAACTATGGATTGACTCACACACAGAAGGGATTCTAAAAATAATAAAGTATGATGAGTATGCTCTAAACTTTCCAATATGTTCAACGGTATTTACGGAGCTGCCCTGTGTCAGGCCCACAGAGTACAGGAGTGTCACAATAAAGAGGGCAGCTCATGCCTCCCACCTTGCAGACCATTTCAGATTGATTTTATGCATGTAAAACTTCAGTAATTGTGTTTACCTTTTCAGATGAGTGGAAGTACACCCATATGTTAAAACTGACATGAGTGTCAGCAAAAGTCTTCAAACAAACTGCAGTTTGTAAAACCCTAACGATTCATCAATGCCTTCATGCCATAGAACTGGAATTCAGCAGAGAAAGTCAAACATCAAAAGAGAATTCTGAAAAATAAACTAACCCAAGAGTTTGTATATGTTTCAACTATAGTGGTTAGACACATTGCCTACAGCTCATATGACAATGAGATCTATAGTAAACAGAAGATTTGGTTTCTCTCCTTGTGAAATATTAATGGTAGGCCAACTAAATTTCTGATACTTCCCCAGTGGCCACCCAAGGGCCAACACTGATGTGCTAGATAATGTTGTGTTAGGTTACTTCAAAGCCTGGATCAAGTGTGTCAAATATTCTAATCACAGTTGTGAGAAGCCCAACCAGTTAACTCAGATGGATGGTGTCAAGACGTAAAGTCTTAACAACTGATTTACATCAAGGTTCATCAGTGGAAAACACTGCTCCGTTCTTATTGAGAACTGCTGAGTGCTTATATGATTTTTAAAGTGTAAGGCCTTCCATCTTGGACCTATAAGAAAATGTCAGCACCACCCATTTAACAGCTTTTTGCTATAACTTTTTTCTCTCTGGGGGCACAGGGATCAATGATCTAGTTTCTACTTAAATTTCTGATAAACTCCAGGAACCTCATGGTACACTCCTGGAACTATGTGGAGGGCTGGCTCTTTCTCTGGCTGCAGACAAGGAAAACTCAAGCGGTGTTCCAGAGTTGTCCAAAAACCTCCCAGACCTGTTTAAAGGGAGTCCCATATGAGACAACTGATGAAACTAAAGGAAATTCTAGGAAAGTGGTTAGCCTGCCTGTCTGTCTATAGGAGGGTCTTACTTCTGAGGTCATTTCCTAACTAGGTTGTAGTGTGTCTCATAAAAGATGAGACCTGTCTTTGCCTACACTACATAAACACTCAGCCTTGGCTATCTCTCAAATTGATAGAGAAAGTATGAAAAATTTAAGGCTGTACTGACAGCTTCTTTCTGCCAGGAACTTTTTTTTTTTTTAAGTGACTAAAAGTTCTTATTTGAGAGCTCTTCATACAATGCAGAGTCTGGGAAGAATTGTTATTTCTCTTACCTCCATGAACAAGAATGGCCTAATGACCACACTAGTGTGTGATTGTGGGACAACCACTCTGGTAACTGATAGCTCTGGAGTATTCCCCCGGATCTTTTTCATTAGGTCACTGAGTCTCAACTGTAAGGGGAAAAGGAGTCGGTATTCTGAAGAACTGGGTAACCCTGAAGCTCATACCTAGTTACTGGCTGGGCTTTTTTCTGTAAGAACTCAAAGATATAAAAATACATTCCTTTAACCATCATGCTAACACTCATGGTACTTGGAATTTTGTTTTAAAATGCTGGTTCTACTTTTACACGCTACACAGTACTGAGGGAGAAATTCCTATAATAGTACAGTGCCCTTCACACAGTATGATAAACTGGGCAATTAGAGGTGAAATCCTCAAAATTTCTGAGTATGACTCTGGACTATACTTAAGGAACCGGCAGTTCTCCACTAAAAATAAAAATCCAGGGATTACTTTGCTACGTTAACAAGGGAACTATATTGTTGGAAATTAGTGTTTACAATCATACCCTAGGCATGAGTTTCTAGTGGAAACTTCCACCTTTAAGAAAGAAGGTATGATAAGTTAGAAACATATCTATTTTATCTGTAAAATCTGTGCCTACCTGAAGCTGCTACATGATTGGCCTGTCTCTAACTAGAAAGGTTATATCATCCTTCCTAAGAATGATATAAGGAAAACTCTCCTAAGAAAAAGTTTGACCACATTCATGTAAGCAAAACACAAGGGTTCTGGGTAATAACATGGCCATCAAATGAGGCTATACGCTCTATTTGAGTGATGAAAGACCTAACCTTGTAATGACAAGACCACTCTCCTAAACCTGCTCACCACTGAAACGATGGGCTATAGAATTATACTCTAAATAATTAAATGGCTTTTGATTTCACTTAAGCTAGCTCTCACTGGCAAGAAATATATCCCTGAAAAATCAAGAGTGTTTCTGTCATTTACCAAATCTACAACCAGAAGAAAGTTGAGAAGTAACATTAGATTGGCACATACTTAGGTGGGATGGCCTTTTCAGAAATCCTGAGATGTAAAACATCATGTAAGGTGTTATAGAAATGCTAGAAGGCTTCTTTTAGTGAAGCAGTAAAACTTATCAAATGGTGCTACAGGTGGTGCATTACAAATATTTTCACTTGGATGCTGAGTAATAAACATTGTAAATACATAGGAAAAATACAAAGATTGCACAGGAAGGGTTCTTTTATAGGTTGAAATTTAAGATAAAGTTACTGCTTAAGAGGCAACAAATGGAAGTGAAGATGCAAAACATCACATGCCTTACATTCTTTGTTGCAATTCTCTGTGCCTTTTTTCTTTCCCATATTGTAAAGTTTTAAGCTTCTAAAACCTGCTTTTCCCTCTATCAAAACGTTACCTAATGGAATTCCAGTGCTTAACCCTGAAAGCTCATGCTGTCTGCACTGCTGGTGAAACAAAGCTCACAAAGAGTCAGTAAGGGAGACACTATTCAGGGACCAGTTCTGACAAAGTGGTGAATGGAGATCGATACAAAAGCACTGATCTTACTTTCCAATGTGGAGATGTCTCTGAAAATGTATAATCCTGCTGCTTTCTAAAATGTCCTTGGAAATGTCAACTGTCCAAAAAAAAAAAAAATCTTTTAAGATATCCAGGGTTTTGAAATAGTTGTCATGTCCTGAGAAATGTGACCTTTAACTGCTAAAAGCATACAACTCTTACTGGTTGTTGTATTTTTTAACTGTCTTGCCCTGATAATATTATTTAAATTGATATCTCAAGCTTTCTGAAAGGTATATATCTTTGGGAAGCTTCTTTGTTAAATCAGAGGAGGCTTTGGAATTTTCTTCCCTTTCTACATACGGTAAAATAAAATTTTGAATTCTTTATTCAACCAAAGAGTTTTATATGTCTGTTTCATTTAAATGAATAAATATATCTGGATTTTAAAAAAATCCAATGTGATAATCTCTATTAGGTAAATTGAATCAGTTTATGCAGTCATTACTGATATATTTGGACTTACCTACCCTTCTCTCTTTTTTTCCTCCCTTCCTGCCATCTGTTGGATTTATAAAGTAGTCTATATTCCTTCTTGTCCCCTTTTTTAACCCCTTGCCATTTGAGAGCTACAGGATGTTTTTCCTTTGGTGGTTTCCCTTTTAATAATAATAATGTCTAAAGTTATTCAGCATTCCTTTTCTCCTCCTGAGGATTACAAGGACTGTAGCATATACTTAAATTACTCACTAAACATCTGTTTTCCCCTGATTCTTATTGTTATCTAGTTTACATACTACATTAAAATTTTTTAAAAAATCAGTTATTATGACTTTTTTGTTTTTAGTCAATAGTAAACTGAAATATTTTTCAATTTCTGTGCTCACAATTGCTTTCTTTATTCCACTCCTTTCTTATGGATTCATTTTCCTTCTTCCTGAAGATCATCCTTTAGTAGTTTTTCACAATGATGGTCTTAAGAGTGGTATGCTTTCCTGGTCTTAGAATGAAAATGTCTTTATTTCATCTACAGTCTTGAGTGCATTTAGCTGGGTATGAAATTCTGGACTGATAGTTTTTTCTCAGAAATATTTCTCCACTGTTTTCTGGTATCTATTATTGATAACTGTTAGAAATCTGTTCCTTTCCAGTATATTTGTGTTTTTTTCCTCCCCTCTTTGGTGGCTTTTAAGGTTTTCTCTCTATACCTGCAGTTACAGCATAATGTACTGAAGTATGGATTCATCTTTCTTTATCCTGCTTGGTAGTTGTAGCACACTTTTAATCTGAGAACTTGGGACTTCCTTCAGTCCTTTAGTTTCTCCAATATTCTCTCCATTTTGTTCTTTGGCAATCCTACTTAGATATATGCTAGAATTTCTCAATCTATCTTCCATGGCTCTTAACTGCTTTCAGGTTGACAAAAAAAATCTGTCTGTGCTGTGTTCTGGGTGAACTTCTCATCATTAGTACTCTTGTCATCTATGTCCAAACTATAGTTTAATTCTATGTGCTGTGCTTTGGTTTCAATGATCATATATTTTCATTTTCAAGAATCCCAATTAGTTGTCATATTAAACTTTCCTCTTTCATTTCAACTGAAATGTTTCAGTTTCACAATTTCTTACTCTCCATGGAGGCTGTACTATCAATTATCTCTTGATTATCCGAAACATATATATTTTAAAGTCTTGGTCAGGCTATGTATCTAAAATAAACAAACATACATCCCAATAGTTGATTTTGTTGGTGATCTTTCTTAGCACTGGATTTCGGAATTTTAATTTATCAGAGAGTTTTGAATGGAAGGCTTTTGTTTTGGGATTGTTGCTTTTTGCTTCTTTATCTCTGTGTATACCTTTTTCTATCTAGTAGTTTTGTACTTTCTTTCACCAGGTCCATGGGCCCAAGTCTAGAAAACAGTCTCATGATGACTTTTTGGAACAGCTGTTTCATGAGTATACTGGGGATATCTCATATCTGGTCATAGAGCAAGCAGAGGACACAAAGCTGTGCCTTTGTTATCCCTAGACCCACAACTTGCTATGAAACCACAGCCTTTGGCAGAAGACTGGTAATATCTACCTTAGCTTCTTTTCAAAAGTGGGTTAAGTTCTACCCCAGTCTCTGGCTTCAAGCAGTGAATATGGCTCTGGCTCCTGGTCTCACATGGATCTGGTCTCACTTGTAGCCAAGCTCCTGGTTGCCACCACCTGCTTGGAATATACAGTCAGCAGGCCCAAGGCTTCATTTTCACTTACTACTTGGCAGTTCTGGTCTGTGAAGATATTTATCTTGTCTCTGGAAGCCCAGCTTTGTCTTTTTGGTTTTCTCTTTTTATATTTTACCTGTCATTGCTATGTGTTTGGAGCAAAGGGAGTGAATCGAAACACAAACTCAATGTGCCATCTTGACTAGAAACTTGCATAATGCCTTAGCATTGTATTTGAACAAAATTTACTTATTACTTATTAAACTGTGTAAATAAGATTAACAGGGAACTTTAAAACCCCTTATTTGTACCTAAATGGAAAACTATACAAAATATTTTCATAAATGCAAATGAAATCCTAACTTGAGGTTCAGAATATATGTACTTGAAAGTAACTAAAATGTATTTAATCCAAAGTAAATCTACAAAACAGACAATGCAGAACAACTTTTCACCTTTGAAATTAAATTAGTCTTACTTCTACAAGAAGAAATAGGACTCTCAAACTAACATTTATCAGTTTTAACCAAAAATAAAGAAACTTTTCTACTGTATTTAACTTAAAAGGATATCAGCTAAATAGAGAAAACAAAAATAAAAACATTTCTTACTATGCTTAGTGAAAAAGAAAGATTTATACCTTTTCACTTGTTAAAAACTTTGCAAAATATACATGCTCTCCTCCTGTTTTCAATTCTTCCATCTTTTTCCTTGAGGCCTGAGTATCATCTAATTTATAACTCTTAAAAACAGCAAGAACTTCTTCAGAATACTGCAAAGTAAAAATATCAATTAGTTTTATTTGGCATTGTTGCCCAATCATTTGTTTAGTGCTTTTCTTTATCAAAATAATGTACAATTTATTCCCAGTTAATCATATATGCATCCCTAAGGCACACTAAACAAGAAAAATTATGACAGCAAAATGAGGGTAAAACTATTTTTTGTGAGATATCATGGTTACTGTAAAAGTAGGAATAAACTCTCTACTTCTGGAAAAATGTGATTTCTTATGCAGTTTGTGTAAGGGGCAAACAGAGAAAGGAATGCTTTGAGAGTATACAGAAATTTACCAGTAAAAGTAGCTGTTTAATCAGCAACGGAACTCTCAAGCATTTCTTGTGCTAAACACTGTGACCAAATAAAAAAATGATGTCAAAGCCTATCCAGTTGAGGAACAATTCCAGATGATTTCTC
This sequence comes from Delphinapterus leucas, assembly GCF_059928025.1. Classification (NCBI taxonomy): domain Eukaryota; kingdom Metazoa; phylum Chordata; class Mammalia; order Artiodactyla; family Monodontidae; genus Delphinapterus; species Delphinapterus leucas. The sequence goes on along the minus strand of NC_143142.1, from coordinate 37,643,638 downwards.
ACTTACCACTTAATCTGAATTTGGATAGTTATGGCGAAAAAAAAGATACTTCATATAAAATAAAAACTTTAAAAAGTAACACAGAAAACACACCATGCTACTTTTAAGAGCTACCTATTAACTTTAGATTTTGATTACAACAAAAAGGACAAACTGACCTTTAAGGAGCCAAGAAAAAGAAATACAGAGGATTCTTATAGAAAAGAGGTTAGTAAACTTTTCCTGTAAACAGTCAGATAGTAAATATTTTAGACTATATGGCTCAAATGGTCTCAATCACAACTACTCAAGTCAGCCATTATAGCACAAAAACAACCACAGATAACACGTAAATGATTGGTGTCGCTGTGTGACAAAATTAACTCTGTCTGCAAAAGTAGGCAGTAGGCTGGATGTGGTCCAAAGCCATAGTATGCAAAGTCCTATTCTTAGAGGATAGCTGAAATAATTTTGTGCAAAGGCAGGATGTATTCTGCAAAAGTTCATCAATTGACAATACTCACTATGTAAAAAAAAAAAAAACCAAGGCTGTAATTACTAAATTTTAATCCTCAAGTCATTTATAAACTACTCTCAAAATCAACTGTTTATATATTAATTTACAATTTAGCTTCTATATTATGAAATAGGTATAAAAACATAAGAGGTAGAACTATATAGTGAAAAGTATGCTGGAAAAGAGTCAAGTTCTGACTCTGCCATTAGCTATAAAATATTGGGCTTTTGGTAGTCTGTAATTGGCAACTCACCTTGAGAAAAGTTTTCCATGAAATTTTCTCATAGCATTGCACAGGGTTCCTAAAGTAATCCTGAAGTGACCAAAATTTTCGGTACAGGTTGTAATCAATTGGAATGGAGCTGATAAAATAAATGTTACATTAAATAAATCATTTAAGTTCTTTTAGAAATATCTAAATGCTTTGACTTTTCTTGGGTCACATATCCTCTGAAAAAGGTAATGAAAGCCATGGCTTCTTTCCCCAGAAAAGTACACAAATTCATAAATATTTATATAAACATCTATAAATAATTTCAGGGGGTTCATAGACCCCTATTCCCTCTTTATCTTCAGTGGTGGAACCCCTGAATTTTGGCTGGATACATTCAGAATTTAAGGCTCTCTTTCCCAACCTCTCCTGCACTAGGTGTGGCCATGTGATTAAATTCTGGCCAGTCAGTGGGGAGCGGAAGTCATATGTCTTATATGGGCTATGTTTTACCATTTTCCCTTTTTGCTGGCTAGAATGCAGATATGATGATGAACCATCCTGGACTATATGAAAAAGAGCAAATACCAAGGCATGGTGGAACAAGAAGTTAGAAGGAACATGGGTCGCTAGACAATCTCCTTGAAGAGTGCTACTGCATCAGCCCTGAACACCTGTCTTCTGAACACCTGTCTTCAGACTTTTACATGAGAAAGAAATCAATTTCTATGTTGTTTAAGCTAATGTTAATTTGACTCTAATGGTAAAAGCCCTAGGCATTGTATCCTAACCAACACACTAAGACCTAGTATGAAACAAACACATTAAGTACATATCAACTTAGTATTACAAAAATGGCGTTACTAATTCAATTTCTAATTCGGCTATGTTACAAATCTTCAGTGTCAATACATATTTTTTTTTAAACATCTTTATTGGAGTATAATTGCTTTACAGTGTTGTGTTAGTTTCTGCTATATAACAAAGTGAATCAGCTATATGTATACGTATACTATCTTACTCCATTCTTTCCAAATAAACCTTAACAAGTTGAACCTATGGATTACAGTTAGCATCTGTGCTAAGCTTCATGCCCATACAAATATTCCAAGTAAGACTGTAATTTTATATGGGAAACAGGAAGTAGGTTTAGTGATCCACACAGCACCATGATCTCAAAATGAAATGGAAGGGAGAAGGGAAGGAGTGCGTAGGTTGCCTGTGGTTGGCTTTTCAAACGTTATGAATATATATAAGGTAGGTTACACCTAAACAACGGACTGCCTGCACACAATTTAGAAACCAACTGATAGAGCCCATTAGTGATTTTGGAGTTGTAATTTTAAGTGATATACATTAAAGTTACAAACAAAAGAAATCCATAAGCATGATCTCCTTCTTCCCTGTCTACATTCTCACCTTAGTGCCTGATAAGTCATAAGGTATTATCTTTGTAAATCAAGAAATCTGAACTTCTAAACACTCACCAAGTTGTTGGAGCTTCATCATCCCCCATTTCACCTTCTTCCACATCCATTCCTTCTTCTCTGTCCTCCATGTGCTAAATTAAAAGAATGTACATCCTGTCATGAAGCAGTTGTCAGGCAGAGGAAAATTCTATATGACAGGGATCCGAGAACTCAAGAGCAGTATGACAATAATATAAGATAGCCATGAAGACATGGTGCAAGGACCTCCCTGGTGGTCCAGTGGGTAAGACTCTGCACTCCTAATGCAGAGGGCCCGGGTTCGATCCCTGGTCAGGAAACTAGATCCCACATGCATGCCGCAAATAAGAGTCTGCATGCTGCAACTAAGATCCTGCATGCCGCAACTAAGAACAGTTGCAGCCAAAATAAATATTAAATAAACAAATATTAAATATTTATATAAATAATAAAAGAATATAAATATAAATACCTATTCATTAAAAACAATAAAAACAAAGAAAAACATAGTGCAAAGTTTTAAACCAGTACTTTTCCAAACACAGTCAGTACATTCTCTCTGGGAATAGAGAATCTATGGCAAAATATGATTTGGAAACATAGTATACAATGACTTGTTGGAAAAGTGAGAAGATCATTAGTACACTAAGGATTCCAAGAACCACAGTAAATAACTCAAAGCGATTTAAGTAGTTTTTGTCCCCAACTTTAATTTGACCTTGAAAATCTTCCCCCGCCTGTACACATAACACTTATTATCTGGGAACACTTTAGGATATGCTGGGTGTACAGCTCCATATTGAAAAAAAATTTTTTTAATACTTAATTTTTATTGGAGTATAGTTGCTTTATGATGTTGTGTTAGTTTCTACTGTAAAGCAAAATGAATCAGCTATACGTATACATATATCCCCTCGTTTTTGGATTTCCTCTCCTTTTAAGTTACCACAGAGCATTGAGTAGAGTTTGCTGTGCTATACAGTGGGTTCTCATTAGTTATCTCTTTTATACATAGTATAGTGTATATATGTCAATCCCAATCTTCCAATTCATCCCACCCCCCCACTTTAAAATAACAAGTTTACATAGAATAGTCCAAAAAATACCTAAAAGATACATAAAAGGGAAAGGCAGATTTTGAAAAATCTTAAAGTCAATATCATTTCCAAATTGACAATGATTACAATTTAAGGGATAAATTAAGTAAAGTACTCTGATTAATTTACAGTGAAATATTAGTTACATCTAATTAATAATTTTTTAAACTTTATAACTTGCTCTTAAATGAAGAGCAGGTGCTGAATGTCCAAAAATTTGCCAGCTCTGGACTGTCTTCTGGACACATCAAAAATAATCTTTAGGGGGTGTCCCTGGTGGCACAGTGATTAAGAATCTGCCTGCCAATGCAGGGGGACACGGGTTCGAGCCTTGGCCTGGGAAGATCCCACATGCTGCGGAGAAACCTAAGCCTGTGCACCACAACTACTGAGCCTGCGCTCTAGAGCCCGTGAGCCACAACTACTGAGCCCACTTGCCACAACTACTGAAGCCTGTGTGCCTAAGGCCCATGCTCTGCAACAAGAGAAGCCACCGCAATGAGAAGCCCACGCACCACAACAAAGAGTGGCCCTGGCTCGCCGCAACTAGAGAAAGCCCGTGCACAGCAATGAAGACCCAACGCACCAATAAATAAATAGACAGACAGATAAATAAATAAATAATCTTTAAAAATAAAGTTGATCTGCTGATGTCCTTTTGAAAAAATCAGTGGGCAAATGATGGATTACTTAACAAATGGTTCTGAGATAACTGGCTCACCATTTAGAAAAAATTAAATTATAAATCAACTTACTCCAAACCCCAACCTTCCTGCTGGGTAAAAGATTTAAAAGAAAAAATAAAATCATAAAAGCACCAGAAGAAAACAAAGAATTATATACTCCTGTGGAGTGGAAGCCTTCAGTATGACACAAGGCTAGAAACACTAAAACAAAAGACCAACAAATGTTAATATTACTATATCCAAATTTAATAGCTCCATATAGAAAACTATAAAGTTACAAGAAAAACCATAAACTGAGGAAAAAAATGTATCAACACACAGTAGGAATGAATTAATAATATTCTATATAATGAGTTTCTACACATCAACAGTAAAAGACGTTTCAGCAGTAAAATGGGCAAATGTCATGAATAGGCAATTCTCTTCCTCATTGTTTCTAATCAGCACAGAAGAAAAATAAATTCCAATGAACATGCAGTAAGTTCCTCGACTTCATTAATAACCAAAGAAATGTAAGTTAAAACAAAGACGACTTACCTTTCAAGTATGTATCAATTAAGCAAAAATTAAAAAAAACTGGTAATTCCCCATGTTGGCGTGAGGCTGTGGGGAAATGGGAAGGCATTCTCTATGTGCCACTGGGGGTGGTATAAATGGGTACAACTTTTTTGAGAAGTACCTGGGCAACAGTTATCAAAATTTGATATATGCATTTATTTTGACACAGAAATTTCACCTATCAAAATTTATCCTAAGGAGACACCTGCATAATTTAGCAATGATACACAAAATACTATTTACTATAATGTTGTTAACAAGTTTTCACTATTAGAGATTATCTAAATGCTCAGTAACAGGAGACTGTGATATATCCAAAGACTTATCATGAGACATTAAAACACAGAGACAAATCTAAATGTACTGATGCAGAAATGGAACCATTTCATACTGTTAAAAGAAGAAAGCGATTTTCAGAACAGTATGTATTGTATGACCTCAATTTTGGAATAAAACTACATATACACAGAAAGTCCTGTAAGGACAAAAAAAGAATGTTAAGAGTGGTTATCTCTGGGGCCTTGGATTATGGGGTAGCTGTACTTTTTATTTTAAATATTTCTATTTTGTTTGCATTTTTTTTCTACACAGAATACATATTATTTCTATAAATTGAAAACAAAGGTTTTTAAATTTTTTGATTTAGAAGACCCATTCATCTGAGTTATCTCAATAACAAAATATGTTATGTTAGCTTTCATATCAGCCTCACCTTTTGACCCAATGTGCTTTCCTGCTCATTGGTATTGAAAACAGTGACATTTTCCAGATTAAACTGACTCTGCAAGTTAAGACCTATTAAAAAAAAAAAAAAAAAGATTTTCAAAGCAAATCCATCAAACACCTAAACTTGTTTAAGAGTATAACTTTGTTGTCATATAACCAAAATACATAAAATGATAAATCCATAATTAAGCAAAAGATCAAGTCAGAATAACATCACACTTGATTTTCAAATTCTTTCTAAAATTCATTTCTTTAAGGTGCCTTTAGAGTATGCTGAATTCTGTATACACTGTGACAGATATATTGATCCTTGTTATTTATGAATATTCTAGAACAATTTTACAGAATGCAATATGTAGTAATTTATAATTTTGCTGAAGCACAAATAGAAATTGTATTATTCAAAAAGTGTGAATGTATAACAATATTTATAGGAAATATAGTTAGTGAGGGCCAGGTTTCTCGCTGTCAGGGAAAGAAGTGATAAATAAGCAGGTCTATTGGTGCTAGATTAGACTCACAAGTTATCAGTCACTATGATAGCATTGTTTTTGTTGGTGGTCATTAAAAAAAATGTAGACAGATACAGAAATACAGATACAGAAATACATGTTAGTATACATATGTATCTTTCCAAGCTCTGTCTACTGAGAGGGCTTAGAAGCAGTGATATTCTAGTAACAATTAGCATGATCTAGGTCCCAGATCTTGTCTTCTAAATACCATTTTTAAGTAAAACAAATCAGGCTCTTTGGAGAAGTGGCTGATTCCAGGGGCTGGGCAGGGAAAATACAAGATGTGCCTGGACTATCCTCGCCTACATGAAAGAGCTCCCAATGGGGAAAACTATAATAATTTGAGCAACAAAGTAAATAATGATATTATGAGATTATATAAAATAAATATCCATGAGTTCATACTGAAATAGATGACTGAATTACAAGTAAACAAAGGAGAAGAGACAACTCTTCTTTTCTTTTGTTTTTTTTTTTGGCTGCACTGTGAGGCTTGTAGGATCTTAGTTCCCTGACCAGGGATCAAACCCACGCCCCCTGCATTGGAAACGCAGAGTCTTAACCACTGGACCGCCCGGGAATTCCCAAGACAACTCGCCTTTAGAGAAGACTCCCAATTCATAAACGTAGAAGGAATGAAAGAAATAGAAAATCACCGCCAGGACAACCTAATAATAATCACTGCAGGCAAGATCCACTGATGAACAGTACTAAACTCAGCCGGCAAAGGTCTAAGGAGAAAAAGTATCTGCATAGCCTCAAAGTATCTCCCTCCAAATATTTATTAATTACAAAGGGGAAAATAGTAACTTTGTAGTAGACAAATATGGTGATCAAGGATAATATCTTAAATAAGTGATGAAAGATAACACCCCCAGTAAAAAGACACATCAATACCATGTTGAAACGATGCACTGAGAAGGGCCCATCCATCACCTCTGTGGTCTTCTTCCCCAAATCTGTAACCTCAATCTAATTATGAAAAACAATACACAAACATGAATTGAAGGGCATTCTATGAATTATCTGACCAGTGCTCTTCAAAACTGTCAAGGTCATGAAAAAATAGCAAAGACTGAGGAACTGTCACTGACTGGGTAGATTGGGGAGATTAAAGTGACATCACAACTAAGTAATACAGGATCCCAGATTGGATTCTTAAAAAAGAAAGCACTGATAAAACTGGTAAAATCCAAATAAAGTCTGTAGCTAACAGTGCTGCACCAATGTTGATTTCTTAGTTTTGATAACTGTACCATGGCATGTAAGAGGTTAACATTAGGTGAAGCTATTTGGGTACTCTATACTATCTTTGCAACTCTTCACGTCTAAAGTTATTTTAAAACAAGAAGTTTTTTTTAAAAGCTAGTACGCTAGATGACGTCATTAAGCTAGTGAATGAACCTGGCTGACCATTTAGCATTGACTACTTAAAATATCTTTGTCCATTTTCTGTTTATTACTCAACAAAGCACATGCCATAATTCTCAGGTTAAAAATCTCAGTCATACTTTACTAAATTTAATGGGTAAATTACATGTGAAGACAGCTTTCTGAAGGTCTTGGGATATACTCTAGTGAATCTTATGCAATCAAATGTAAAAAAAGAAGAAAAAATACTGCAAGAAGATATCCCCAAATGCCAACCTAGCTTATGTTAGGGTGACAGGATTGATTATGATTTTTTTTTCCCTTCATTTTCCAAATTTTCTGAAACAAGGTTGGGTAATTTTGTAATTTAAAAATTAAATTTAAAAATATAATTTATTAAAATATATATATATAGTTTAAAGCTACCTTTAGCAATTATTGTTAGTCTTTCAACTAGTTAATAAGAAAAAAGTGATTTCTCTATGTCTTGTCAATTTAGGAATGTAGCATATTGAAAAAGAGGTTAAAATGTTTTTTAAAAAATGAGAGTGGAGGCTAGAGATCAACAGGAAGGACTAAAGAATGGCTGAGAATTGAAACTTTGTTTTTGTTTTCTGTAAATTCCAGAAAAAGAAATCACAAATCAGTACTTATGAAGGGGCACTTCATTTCACAAAGAGATAGAATTTCATTCATCAAATATTTAAATAGTGCCTAGATATCTGGTATTAGAAGTTACTAGGCACAGAAAATACAGAGGTGAACAACACAAACACACTGAAAATGCCAGGTGGTGCTAAATTCTAAGAAGAGATTTGAAATCAGGTGGTGATAATGGGTAACTGTGGTGGCAGGTTTAGATTAGATGCTCAAAGACAGCCTCCCTAAGGTAGTAAAATTTAAACCGAGATTGAGTGACAGCAAAAGTCAGTAATGTGACAATAACGAACAAAAGGATTACAGACAGCAGAAAGAGTGCCAAGGTCCTAAAGTTCAATTGATCTTGATATTTTGAAGGTAAAAAGAAGGCAAGATGCCAATTCAGTGGGAAAAGAATAGTTTTTTCAACAAATAGTGCTGGGACAACTGGGTATCCACATATAAAAAGAATGAAACTGGAACCCCACCTCACACCACATACAAAAATTAACTCAAAATGGATCATATACCTAAATGTAAGAGCTAAAACTCTTAGAAGAAAACATAGATGTAAATCTTTGTGACTCTGGGTTAGGCCAGGGGTCCCCAACCCCCAGGCCATGGACCAGTAGCGGTCAGCGGCCTGTTAGGAACCGGGTCGCACAGCAAGAGGTGAGCAGCAGGGGAGTGATCGAAGCTTCACCTGCCGCTCCCCATCGCTAGAATCATCGCCTGAACCATGCCCCTGACCAACCCCAGTCCGTGGAAAAACTGTCTTTCACGAAACCAGTCCCTGGTGCCAAAAAGGTCAGGGACTGCTGGGTTAGACAACAGTTTCTTAGATATGACACCAAGAGCACCAGCAACAAAAGAAAAAATAGATATATTAAACTTCATCAAAATTTGAAACTTTTTTGCTGCAAACAACACGATCAAGAAAGTGAAAAGGAAATACACAGAATGGGAGAAAATATTTACAAATTATATATCTGATAAGGGTCTAGTATCCAGAATATAATAAGAACTTGTACAACTAAGTAATAAAAAGACAAATAACCCAATTTTTAAAATGGGCAAAGAATCTTAATAGACTATTTCTTAAAGGAAGACATGCAAATGATCAGTAAGCACATGAAAAGATGCTTAACATCTTTAGTCATTACAAAAGTACAAACCCAAACCATGAGATACCACTGTACACTCACTAGGATGGCTATAATAAAAAAGACAATAAACAGTCAGTGTTAGCAAGGATGCAGGGAAACTGGAACGCACTTGCATCAATGATAAAATGATGCAGCCTCTTTGGGAAACAGTTTGGTAGTTCCTCAAGAACTTAAATACATCATTTGTAGAGACATGGATGGACCCAGAGACTGTCATACAGAGTGAAGTTAAGTCAGAAAGAGAAAAACAAACATCGTATGTGAACACATATATGTGGAATCTAGAAAAATGGTACAGATGAACCAGTTTGCAAGGCAGAAATAGAGACACAGATGTAGAGAACAAACATACAGACACCAAGCGGGGAAAACGTTGGGTGGGATGAATTGAGAGATTGGGATTATTGACATATATACACTAATACATATAAAATAGATAACTAATGAAAACCTGCTGTATAGCACAGGGAATTCTACTTCACTTTGCTGTACAGTAGAAGCTAACACAACATTGTAAAACAACTATACCCCAATTAAAAAAAAAAAGAACTTAAAATACAGAGTTATCATATGACCCAGTAATTCTACTCTTAGATATCTATCCAGGAGAAATTAAAACAGTTACCATATGACCCATCAATTCCATCCTATGTATATAGCCAAGAGAAGTGAAAACATACATCCACATAAAACTTGTACACAAATGTTCACAGCAGCATTATTTACAATAGCCAAAAAGCAGGAACAACTCAAATGTCCATTAACTGATGAATGGACAAAATGTGGTATATCCATATAGAGAATATCATTCAGCCATAAAAAGGAATGAACTACTGATACATACAACACAGATGAACCTTGAAGGTATTACGCTAAGTTTAAAAAGTCAGTCACATGAAGTGAGAGAGTAGCACTGACATATATACACTACCAAATGTAAAATAGATAGCTAGTGGGAAGCAGCTGCGTAGCCCAGGGAGATCAGCTCGGTGCTCTGTGACCACCTAGAGGGGTGGGATACGGAGGGTGGGAGGGAGGCTTAAGAGGGAGGAGACATGGGGATATATGTATACGTATAGCTGATTCACTTTGTTACACAGCAGAAACTAACACAACATTGTAAAGCAATTATACTCCAATAAAGATGTTAAAAAAAAAAAAAAGCCAGTCACAAAAGACCACATATTTTATTACTCCATTTTTAAAATGTCCAGAATAGGAAAGTCCATAGAGACCAATAAGTAGATTAATGGTTGTTTAGGGCCTGGGAGACAGGGTAAGGATGGAGGTAAGTGGAGAGTGACAGTTAATGGGTGCAGGGTTCCTTTTAGAAGTTAAAATGTTCTAAAATTAGACTGCAATGATGACTGCACAACCCTGTGAATATACTAAAAAACAGTAAACTGTACATTTTCAATGGTGAATTGTATGGTATGTGAATTTACATCTCAATAAAGCTGTTAAAAAAATATAAAAAGCTGAGCTTCCAGTAATGGAAGGCTAATTAATTAGCTAATTGATTAATTCAGATTAACCCTCTAAGGACAACTGAAAACTTGGATAAATTACATTAATTCTATGAATACTTACAGAGCATAAACCATGTTCACAGCATTGTTTTAGGCAAAGAAACAGAAAATTGTTTTCTTAAAAACAGTAAAGAGCTGACATTCAGTGAGGAATATATGGCAAAAATCGAGAAGGCAAGAAAGATAAGCAGTGCATCATCAGCACTCAAAGCCACTTCTGTCTTGAGGATATCTGCCAAACAGGAAGAATCGGCTGCAAAACTGAGCTACTCTTTTAGCAGCTTCCTGAAGTGAGGATGATAAAAATAAATCTCTGAGTCCAAGGAAGGTGGGGAATCTAATTAATCCTACCCCAACCTTCTTCTAGACTGGGACCTACGTCCTCAGGTAAGGATGAACCAAATTGCAGTCCAGTGCCAAGTCTTCTCGATTATCTAAGGAATCACAGGCCTTGAGCTGGGCTAGATTAAGGTAATCTTGGACTAGTAAGGGTACCTGGCAGGAGTAATGAAAACTCTTATCTGGAGAAAGGTATCTAACCTAGGCCTCAAAATTATTCCCTCAAATATCTTCTCAAATATAACATCAAACACTAACCAGAAACACAAAGGGGTAAGATACAATCAGTGAGAAACAGTAGAAACAGACACTAGAGACATACCCACAAAGACTTAAGACACTGGAATTATCAGACACATAAAAATAACAATGCTTACCCTGGTTAGAAGATTAAAAAACAAGTTTGAAAATATCAGCAGGGAATAAGAAACTAAAAAAGTGACACAGCAGACTTAAAAAAGACTTTCTAGGAATGAAAAAATACAATTACTGAAATTAAGAGCTCATTTAGCAGCAGATTATTCACAGCTGAAGAGAGAAGTAGTGAACTGGAAAACATTTCTAAAGAAATTATGCAGAATGTGATGGAGAGCGACAAAGAGATGGAAAATGTAGAAAGTGTAAGAGACAGGATACAGTGAGAAGATATAGGATGTCTACTAGAGTTCCAAAAAGAGAAAAAGAGAAAGAAGCATATATAATATTTGAAGAAATAACAGCTTAAATTTTTACAATCTGGATGAAGGACAACCAATCCATAAATTCGAGATGCCCACAAATCTGAAGAATGATAAATTTTAAAAATCCACGCTTAGATACATCATATAAAACTGAAAAACAAACAAAATAACCCAAACAAATAACAAACAAAAAACCCAAAGAAAAATAAAACCTTAAGAGCAGATAGAGAGAAAAAAAAAAACTAGATTATCTTCAAAGGAGTTAGACTGACATTTGCCTTATCTATAGAAGCTAGAAGGCAAAGTAATGATTATCTCCCACTAAATGAAATCCTATATCCAGTGCCAACCTACAATCTTCTATCTATTGAAACCATTCTTCAAGAGTAAAGAAATAAAGATTTTCAAAGAAAACACAAATCTGCACTAAAGTAAAGTCTAAAGGGGGAAACAGAAGGTCAAAAATACAAGTGGTAAATACACTGATAAATCAAAATTAATCCTGACCACATTAAATAAGAGGAAAGAAAAAAAAAAAAAGATCTAGCAGGACAAAAAGAAAGCCACATGTAAAACAACTGCTAACATATACTATAGGTCTTACCACATGCAGGCACTGTTGTAAGCTCTTCACATATTTTAATTCATTTAATCCTTACAACAACATATGAAGTAGGTGGTATATTAGCCTGATATTAAGGAAGGGAAGATTGAAGCACAGAGATATTAAAATCTGGCATATTTGAACAGATTGTGGTGGGCTCTAGAGAGCCTTGTGGTGGGCAGTGTTCCATTTCTGGACCTGGACAGTGGTTACACAAGTATTTGCTTCATAATTATTATACTATATTTACTTTATGCACTTTTCATATTACCATTATATTTCACAAAAATATATGATAAAAGAAACGAACAAAGTCAATGTGGCTGAACAGTAGTGATTGAAGGAAAAAAGCAGAAAAATAGGCACACATTAGGAAATGAAATAAAAACATGATTCACAGCTACATATTTCAGTGTGATTCAACTATACATTATTATTAATAAACTTTGAACTTAAAGAATCAATAACTTTAGGGACTTCCCTGGTGGTCCAGTGAGTAAGACTCTGTGCTCCCAATGCAGGGGGCCCAGGTTCGATCCCTGGTTGGGGAACTAGATCCCGCATGCATGCCACAACTGGGAGTTGCATGCTGCAACTAAGAGTCCGCATGCTGCAACTAAAGATCCTGCATGCCATAACAAAGATCCTGCATGCCGCAACTAAGACCCAGCATAGCCAAAATAAATAAATAAATAAATAAATATTAAAAAAAGAGAGACAAACAAACAGGCTTGCAGATATAGAAAAAAAGGAATCAATGACTTTATTTAAGGGTTACCTGTATCATACACTGGGACAGGTGTAACTACTTATAAGTAAAATAAAGTGGCAATTTCCTATGTTTTCAACTTTTTAGAACCATTTTTCTTTTTTATCATCATAGTACATTCTAATCTGGTAAAGATTTTCCTGCAAAGCATTTTATGTACAAAAACTTACCTGACTTCTCAGATAAAGGGAAAAGTCTGGCCAAAAAGAGCTGAATTCGTCCACAGAAGACTGTATTCTGGGATTTTGATAATCTTCGTAAGAGATCTAACAACACATGGAAACGAAGGTTACACAGGTGAGATCATTCTATGTTTATTACAATCATACCCAAGTTTCTTAACCAGTTTGTCAAAAGTATTTTCCTAAAGCAGTAGTTCTCAAAATGGGGGTAGAAACTATTTTTGTCACAAAAAAGCTCTAGAAAATTAGGAATAAAACTAAACAAGTTTAGCATGGGTAAGACGAGCTTTACTAAATTTTTTTGGTTTTCATTAAGTTTATACCCAGAACAGGAATAGTTTAATTTAAAGCAAATGATCAGTTTTAATAAGTCAGACTGCTATTTAAAAATGAAGATACAATCTACTTTAAAAATTTTACCACTTGTGTTTAATTCCACCACCTGTTTTCCTGGCCACATTTACTTTTTAAAAAACAATCATTTACTGTTGAATTACTTACCATTGCACATACGTAGTAAATAATTTTTCCCAGCAGAATAGAATGTATTCTGAAATTAAGACAGAAATTATTACTATTGTTCTGAAGTTGTTGCACATCCTTCAGTAATAAGTCACAGGAAGTAAAATTTTAAAGAACACTACTATGCACTGAGAATCTACTATGCCACTTTCACTTTTTTCAAGCAAATAACAATTTTAATGAAATAAAAATATTTTCAAATATATAACAAAACACAATTCTAAGTAACTTTTAAACATGTAAAAGTGTGTGTTTTCAAGTTAATTGTATCTACTCAAATTTTGTACTTCCATTTTCTCCATATAACTTTTACTTGGCTTTTCCAAGAGAGCAGAATATATAATTCTCATAGGGACAAACTTTTTGGCAATCAGCAATATTAGAAATATAAGCAAAAAACAAACAACAACAACAACAAAAACTACCCTCAAAACTCTGGATCTATAGAAAGATAATATTAGCAGAAAAAGAAACTAAGGCACTTACTGATTTCCAAGTAGCAACATTTTTTTCCACAAAAGTGAATATCGTGTCACACTGATCCAAAGGAAGGCAATCCAAAACATCTCCCAACAATACAAAAGGTGTAGATGCTGTACAAATACCTTCAAGTGGAGCACAGGCCAATTAAAAAGTTTAAAATACTGTTGAGTAAAACAGCCCATGCAAAATAATTTTAAAGAAAATATTAAAGGTATACTTTGTCAATCCTAACAAGGCTGTGAATGACAAGAAACAGAAGCAACCTCAAGTCCCCAAACAGGATATACTTAAGTAAGTATGTGATGATGATAATCATTCTTGATAACACTTCTAGAGCATTTACTATATGTCAGGCACACTAAGTGCTTTACATATACTAACACATGTAATCCTTATAACCCTATGAGGTAGATAACATTATCTCCAGTTTATAGAATGGGAAACTGAGACACAGAGAAGTTAAATAACTTGCCCAAGATCATAGAGCCAGTAAGTGGTAGAGCTGGGATACGAACCCAGGCAGTCTGGCTCCACAGTCTGTTTTCTTCACCACTAAGCTATTCAAAAGAATATAATGCAGCCAATTAAAAAAGATGGTTATGACGACTATAATAACTTGGAAAATGTTTATGATATAATGTCAGGTGAAAAAGGCAGGGTTCAAAACTGTATGGGTATTATGGTTATCACAATAAAATCTTTTAAAAAGACCAGAGAAACTAAAACCATATACCAAAATAAATGGTAGTTTTTTTTAAAGTAGAAGAATTAGGACTAGTATGTTCCCTTCTCATTTCCAAATGTTCTGTACTATTCCTAAAATTTAAGTTGTCTGTGATTTGAAAGAACTACTTCAAAAAAGATAACAAAACATCACTGTAAAACAATTATACTCCAATAAAGATATTAAAGAAAAAAAGGGTAAATGATCTTCAAATTGAAAATTCTGTTCTTCCACTCTTCCTGAAGCTTTCAAAAACCTTCTGAAGTGGCAAAATAAATATTTGTTTGTTTCTAAAAAAAAAAAAGATTTGATACTGATTTCAACTCATTAAACTTTTACAATAATACCATTGTTTCAAGGGAAAAAAGGGTAAAATAAAAAGTTGTTTATTTCTAAATTCAATCTTACTAAAGTAAAGCAATAAATTAAGGACTTTAAGGTCGTCTAGGCTAGCTAAAAATACTTTTTACCTCCCTGCTCATTCTTCCTTCTATTTTTACGTAATAGATACTAACACTTGTTAAGTGTTTAGGAAAAGTAGACACTTCAGCATGATATGTAAAAAAAAAAAAAAGTACTGAGTGGGTACTATTAGCCCAAATTACTGCATTAACACAGTATGTTCAGAAACAGGAAGTAGTATTTCCAGCTCTACTCTGCACTGGTAAGATCATATCTGGAATGTGATGTGAGGGATACTGCCTAGAACCAGGGAGGCATAAAGAAGCAAATTTCAACTCAATACAAAGGGGATATCGCACCATCAGAACTATCTAACAGAAATCAAATAGTGAGCTCCATCAATGGGAGTAGAGGCTGGATGACCACCTGCCAAGGACTTTACTGAGGGGAGACAGGATAGGTCAGAGACAAGATTGGACAATATGACCTCTAAAGTCCTTTAACACTTAGATTTGTGATACTTTTAAGTCCTGTATATCCAAGAGATTTGAGAGACATACTCCCTGCCCTTAGCAGAAGTATAGTTTGGCAAAAGTTAACTCACATTAATAACTATAGAAAAATACCTAAATTCCACTCTCAAAGATTCTGATTCAGTAAAACAAAGCTAAAGCCTGGCAATCTCATTTGAGGGGCTTCCCTGGTGGCGCAGTGGTTAATAATCCACCTGCCAATGCAGGGGACATGGGTTCAAGTCCTGGTACAGGAAGATCCCACATGCCACAGAGCAACTAAGCCCATGTGCCACAACTACTGAAGCCTGCGTGCCTGGAGCCCGGGCTCCGCAACAAGAGAAGCCACTGCAATAAGCCTGTGCACTGCAACGAAGAGTAGCCCCTGCTCTCCACAACTAGAGAAAAGCCCACGCGTAGCAACGAAGACCCAACGCAGCCAAAATTAACTAAATAAAAATAACTAAAAATAAATAAATAAAAATAAATAAAAGTCTCTTGAAACTATCCCCTACTGCCACTGCCCCATTTTAATTGTCCTCTACCTAGTTTTCCTGCCAGCAGTTTCTCCCAATCCAATGGCTCTTCCATAGGTCCTCTTTAGCATGGCACACAAAGCCCTTTACAAATGGCCCTAACCTACCCCTCCTGCTTCTTTTCTTCACCATGCTCATCATCCTCTCACCATTCTGCTCTACATTTTTTTTAGTCATGCTGAACCAGGTCTTTACATAGCTATATCCTTCTGTTTCTGCCTGACAAATTACTCATCCCTCACATCCCAGCTCTTATGTTACAGTTTCCTTTCTAAGACCATCCTGATTCCTTCAGACTCTGAAGTTTAGAGAATCACTTCAACCATACTTCATTCCTACTTCACCCCCCGCCCCAGTAAGACATTTAGACGTGTTTCCTCCATTAGCCACTAGGCTCCTTATAGGCAGCGAATATGTCTTATTTACCACTGAATCTCCCAATTCCTAGCTCAGTACCAGGCACATAGTAGATGCTCGATAAATATTTACCTGATGAACAGAACAAGTGGAGAACAAAGAAAGTGCCAAAGTGTGCACTGTATACACTAGTGACAAGAAATACCTGTGAGCTAATTTCCATGGGACTTCTTGGCAAACGGGGTAGGCAGAATTTTAAAAATGAACAAAATCAATTAGGTATGGGGAGAATAAGTTTTAAATAAAACATGTCATGCCCAAGATTGCTTTAAAAAAAAACAAAACAAACCCATACTTACCTTCAGTAACTCCCCCAATAGCAAGAGAAATAACAGCTAAAACGTTTTCACATGATGAATGATTTATCTACCAACAAAGGAGAAAACAACTTAATTTAGGAGCCAGACTTTAGACTAATTTGATAATAAGAAAAACATATCCTCTGACATTAAATTGATTATCATAAACACTGGATAAAGATATTTCTCACAGAAGATTACTTTCTAAGATGAAAATTTAAAAAATGAACAGTAATAACCCTAACGGTAGAAGTATATCAAATAATTAAACAGCAGGTGATTCACTTAAAATCCAAGTCTTAGGAAGATCGTTACATTAGCATGATTAAGGCTGTAAGCTAATCAACTACACATGTGCTGAGGCCAAAACTCACTCAATGGCACAGGACAAAGGCAGGGCCAGGGGAATTAATTGTACTGGTGCATCAATATGTCTGAGGGAGGGTTTTAATAGAAGAGAGGTGGTGCTTAGGTTTGATAGCATCATAAAATCCAGCATTTATTGAGTGTACATTAAGTGCCGTTTCACACAACCACCATGAAAACATGGTATTTCCCCTCTTACAAATGAAATTGAGGCTCAGAAAAGCAAAGTAACTTGCCCAATACCTGACAACAGGTAAGTGACTAGGTCTGAAGAAGAGGAAAGAATGAATTTGACATAGAATTGTCCAAAAGAAAGGGACACTGTTTTATGGCCACGGGAAAAGGGTCTAGCTTCTTGAGATCTAAGCTTTGCTAAACCAAGAATAAACTATTGAAACTTTTCCTTTCATTTGCGTGCTCCACTAATGGTAAATAAATTCAGATTTTTCATGTTTAGATTAAATTTCTCTACTGAAGTTGGATAGGCTATTGTTATTTTTGCAGGTGAACTGATAAGGGGATGCCATAGGAAAATGAGGGCATGGAATCCCAGCTCCCATGCTGAATGAACATCCTTGGACTAGACCTTTTATGCCACTACAAGATGTGTCACTGTTTATACAGCAAAGCGAGAGGGCTCACCTTCAAATTATAGTTTTTGCTCAGGAAGACCTCTTATCAAATTTTCTTATACATATTCACTTGCAGAGGGCTCTATTCATTTATTAAACCAACCCTTAAACAAGTCAAACTGTGCTATTAAAACCCTTAATCCTTACACAACTCCTATACTAACTATGACCAAGTTAGGTTTCACAAAGTAGCAAGTTCACTCTAGAAAAAATAGTCATGTTTAAATATCTATTCTAAGGATAAAAGCAAATTTTAAAATAATATTAATTTGCCAGCAAAATTCTAACGATAAATAAAGGAAAAACATACTTACAATTTCTTCTTCTACAACACCTCTAAAAGCTTGGTCAAGGGTACATTTTTTTTCATTTTCACTATTAAAAACAAAAAACACCTGCATTTTTAAAGCAGCTCAGGGTACGTATAAAGATTTCAGCGAGCCTATTTCATGGATATCAACGCCTTACCTTCCAGGCAACTGGCTGAAGGTATTCAACAAGGGCTTGATATTTTTGTTGTTCAGGGCCTCTCTGGTAGATTTCTAGAAAAATAAAAATAGCAAATAAGTGGAAAGATTTCTGCTTATTATTTACTGAAAAACATATCACTCATCAATAGTATGTCTAATAAAAAATGTTTATACCTGGGAAAAATTACCTATGAGTCATTCTATCAGTAATTCTTATTCAAATGCCACTTACTGATATAGACTCATCACTTTAAGCCTTGCAAGAGCTCCCCAGCTAGACTTTCTCATTCCAGGTTTTCCCTCCTCCTTTCTTTTTAAATATCCCATTCATGAGAGTATCCTGCTTTAAAAAAAAAAAATCTCTAAGTGGCTCCTTATTTCGTAGCTTCCTCTAAACGTCCTTGATAATGTTATCCCACTCAAGCTATGCAACCTCATTTCCCAGTACCCCCTAACACACACTCTCTACTAGGGTCTAGCCATTTTCCCATCATTTTCTATCAAGCTCACTCTAGTGTATTCATTCCCATTATTCCTCCCACGTGCTCACGCAAATTCTATCCATTCTTCAAGACCCATCAAAAGTCCTACCTCGAAAAAAAAAAAAAAAGTCCTGCCTCGTCTAGGTAGCTTGCACAGCACAGCCCCTGACACCAAGTAAACACTGATTGTCTTAAAGTAGTAAACCTGCTGGTTGTCTTAAAGTAGTCATAATTGAAAGACAAAAATATTGCCAAGTCATTCATTCTGTGAAAATTCACATACACTTGGAAAATCAATGTTACCTCACAGGAGTTACATTTATACTGGAAAAGTCCGTTCCTGACTCTGCCTGTGAATAGGCTGTGTAATCTTGGGCATACCCCCTTACCTCTGTGCTTCATTTTCCTCACGAGTTAAATATGAGGGTTGTTGTAGATCCTTACTACCAACAGCAGCAGTGGCATCACCTGAGAACTTGTTAGAAATGCAGAATCTCAGGCCCCATTCCAGACCTACTGAACCAGAATCTACATTTAACAAGATCTCCAGGAGATCCCACCTCATGCTCAAGCTTGAGAAGCACTGGGCTAGATGAGCTCCCATTAAATGGTCCCCTCCAGGACCAATACTGGATATTCCTAACAGTTACTCCTGGCAGAATTTCAGAGCACAAGGGAAAAATACAGTCAAACAATTTAGTGATGGGCAACATAAAAAGAATACTGGGTCTTAAGTCAGAGAAAACAGTAAAGTAAATCATTTAACTTTTGGAGTGGGGGGAGGCTGTCTCAGTTTCTATCTCATCTACCAGGGATAATAAAACAGCCTCCTTACAGTGCTATTCTAAGAGTTAAACAAGCTAACAAGAAAACGCTCTGTAAAGTGTTTCCCAAATGCTTAACCTACTGTTCCCCAATGTGTAAGAATAAAATGACAGCTGACAACCCTTTCCAAGCTGACCTGTTTGTCCTGTCCCACTTAGGACCTTCCTCATCGATCTCTTACGAATGATACGGAGGGTTAAAGGGTGGTGAATAAGCGGCCAGAACAACCACCTGGCAGCTTAGGAGGCGGGGCGGGAGCCAGTTCTCTGGGCTAAAGTCAGTCCCTCCCCCTTCAGCAGCCCCCTTCCAGTTCTGGAGACACCTGACCAGCTGAGAGAGCACTGCAGAGGAGCTGGACCCGAACAGAGGTAGTCTGCGGATGACCCCTCCACGCAGGGCGCAGACACGCCCAGAACGCGGGGTCCTGGGACCAGCCGGCGGGAAGGTGGAGGCGGACCGCAGAGGACGCGCGGAAGAGACAGGTAATGCGCCTTTGCCACTTCCCAGCCCACGACGAGGCCGGGAGCCCGTCGCCGCGGCGCACACGCCTCTGTCCCCGCTTTACCCCAGAGCAAAATTCGAGTAATTTCAGGGAGAGGAGGGCAAAAAATAGCGCTGAGCCAGGGCCGCACCCACCCGCCTTCCGCTCACCGTAAACCGCGTCCGCGCTTCGGGCAAACTGAAGAGCGGCGGCGTAGGAGACATCTTCTCGGCCGCGCGTGCCCGCCACCGCGCCGCGGCGCCCGCCGATGACGTCAGGGCGGGAGCGAAGAGATTGCCGGCTCGGTGCGCGGCTAGAGCGGCCTGTGAGCGCAGGGGCGGGCCCGGTGGGGGATGGGAGCTTCTGTGGTGACCGAGGACGGGCTGGAGCTGGGAGCCGGAGTCAGCCGCTCAAAGCCCGATTCGGGTTCGTGGGTAACCCTTGGGGTGACGGTAGATGTGTGGCCTTGTCCTGTAAGCGCTGCGGGTTGCAGGCCGGGACGCGCACTTTGGCGGTGGTTTTCCTGTTTTGGGGAAGCCTGGTGAAAGGCGGCTGGTTACGGCTCAATGGGCCGCGAGGGAAGGTAACCGCCGCCCGAGAATCCAAGGCAGGTGGGTTATCCGGGAAAGCTCCAGGCTGGGGAAGTGTCGGCAGTGGCCGTGCACCGCCGGACCAAAGTCCTTTTCGAGGAGTGGTCCCAGCTCCGGATTTGCGTTTCTGCCCTACAGTTCCTGGGCCCTGTAGCTCAGGAGCAGCCTCCTCTTCTGAGTAATAGAAATAATGCTTATATCCTTGGGCTGTGGAGGAGCGTCAGTGAAGTCATGAATGCCCGTGTGGCTTGTATAGCAATGCAAGTATTATTATGAATGCTTGGGGATTCGTTAACTTTGCTGGCACATAGAGGGCTATACTGAAAGAGGAAGATCTTGGAGGAACGCAGTACTCGGCGCTGATTGGATAGCGCGTGGCGCCGGGTCAAGGGTTGGAGGCACCAGCTGCAAAACCTTGCAGTTTCCTACCTTGGCCAATGAGAGAGGCTTGGCCAATGAGAAGCCAAGTGGCAGTAACTTTTCAGTTGGAATTATGCTGTGGGCGAAGAAGCACTGACCCAAACACTTCCTACCAGCTCTTATTCACCTCCATGTGTACCTAAATGAAGAAAGCTAGACGCGCTTTACCTTTTTCCCTTCGTTGATATCCAGCGAGAATACAGGACACTAACAAAAAGACAGCTTTGCATAGTCTTGTCCCTAAGTGGGAATTGTGAACAGTGCTGGCTACCTGGAGCGTTGAAGGCTTTTTAGAATCAACAGAATCATTCAGGTTTGATTGTGCAACGTAAATTTCCAAATTGCCAAAATAAACAGGTTTTAACTGATTTAATAGGTAGCTGATGTATTAGGATTATTATTATACTATAGATGATTATTAACTGTGTGGAGCACAACTAAGACCCAAGAGATAAATAAAATTATTTTTTACAAAATCCAAACAGAAGAAGAGCTTGAGTTTATTGACTCATCCATCAAAGTCTAGTGACTTAGAATTGTGTTTATTCACACATTTGCTGGGCATTTTATACACAGTGGACAGTATTTGTTGAATGAGTAATAAATATATGGACATATGATTGAATGAACAAAAATTGCTGTTTTGAGGAGCTCAGGTCGACATAAATGAAACAACTGCAGTGTACAATTTTGATCATGAGTAATTTGCATCATAGCTGCTGTAAGATATCAAAGGAGAGAGGGACCATATGAGGTGGTCAAGGAGCCTTTGTGGAAAAGAGAGCATATGAGCTGGGCCCTGAAGGATTCCAATAGACAGGTCAGAGTGTGAAGGGGTGAATAGGAAAGACATTCCAAAGGGTGAAGAAGGTGTGAGCAGAGGTGTGGAAAGAAGAAAGCACAGTGAAAGGTAGTTGTTGACTTTGACTTAAACTTTGGATTCTGAATAGAAATAGAGTTGAAAAACTGGGTTGGAACCAGATTGTATTCGTGTTTCAGGCCAAAGAATGTTACTGGTTTAAAAATGGCATTTGCAGTTCCTCTCAAGTTATAGCCAGCAGTATATTTTGTGGGAAGGAGAGAAATGAGCTGTTGTTGCTAATGAGTGAACAAACGCCAGATAAACAGGAAAAAAAAGCAGCAAACATCAGGGGGTAATGGGGAGTTACTGTTTAATGTGTACAGATTTCAGATTGGGACGATGAAAAAGTTCAGGAGATGGATATGGGTGGCGTTTGCACAGCACTGTAAGTGTACTTAATGACACTGAATTGTACACTTAAAAATGGTTAAAATGCTAAATTTTATTTATACTTTACCACAAGTTAGGAAAAAGTCTATGTAAAAACAGTAGTCTGATGCTAGATAACTTAAAAAGGGCAAAAACGTCACAGCCATCAGTATAATCTTGAGATCTCAAGGTGAAGTGATATTCAATAAGGCAAGGAAGTAGGTGATGCATTTAAAAAAGTTGTGCATCAAAACTCACTACCATAGAAATGTGTTAGCATTTAGATCATGTTAATAAATGCCTTATAATTCCCAAAGCACTTAACGTGTAGTGCTTTTGATCTTTTAAATGATATTTTGAGATGAGTAACAGCGATTATGCTCACTTTACACATGAGGAAGCAAACTCAAAGAGATAGGGTTCTTGATAGAGGTAACTGGCAACATGAGACTACCCATGGGTTTTGATTTCAATTTTTTAGCTCTACACTGTCATACTGTCGTAAGTAATAGTCAAGTTTTATTGAGTACCTCCTATGAGCCAGACACTTTCCTTGTATTATTCCTACTCCTTACAACAACATTGTACATAGTTATACACATCAGTGAGGAAACAGGCTCATCTGTCCTAGGTCACATGGCTAGAGGAAGCTAGGTTTGAACCCCTAGCTGTAATCCCAAAACCTATATTTTTCTCGAGTCTTAACTTATGAATCCTTATGAAGCCATGGGCCTAGTTAATGGCTCATAAATTATTTCCTTATAATTAGATAAGGGTGAGGATCATATTGTCATTCCTAACATAAGTGTTTAAAGAAGTATGTAATAATAACATTCCAAGGGCAGACATCCAATAACATGTAAATTCCTCACTTACATTTATTAAGCACCTCTTCTTCCTTCTATGCTAGTGAGGTAAGATGGACCAGGGAATGCCTCTCTGTTAGGAAACACCTCCATGGGAAATTCTAGGATGGATGGTTTGGATGGATTCTAAGCATTCACATCTTTATTCCTCTTCTTTTCCTTGGTATGTCTCATTTGGATTCAAGTTATCATTGGTGTGGTGAGATCTAGGAGAAAAGGACCAGGGAGGCAGCTTAGTCTGCTTTCGTTCTGGTCTTTATCCTCTAGCCCAGGCCAACGAAACTTTGTTCCATGCTCACAAGTCAGCCGTGTTAGCATGTTGGATTGCGGCCTTTGCCGGTTTGGGTTCTGGGCCCTAGCCCTCTTTCCCTTCCTCTCCCTAGGTAATTTAAGTGGATTGAAAGAATTATATTGACAGGGAACTGATGTCTGAGAGGCAAAGTTGAGCAAAAAGAATGAGACTCCTGCATTGGGAGAGGAATGTCGCTGAGAAGAAGAATGGAAGAAGTTTGGCACTTCGTGTATATTTTGGGAGTTACATTTTTGTGGAAAAAGAGAAATTGCGTGAAAACTGTGGGTGCTGTCTTTTTTATAGGGTGGTGGCAATTTTCAAGCATTTTAATTGTAAATATTGTGCTGTTCATTCAATATGTATTTATTGAGTGCCTACTATTTGCTAGGCACAAGAACAATATTATTGGACTGTATATGCAGTATTGTTATTTTATTTTATTGTAATATTGTATATATCATTATCTAGTATATGTTGTGAAATCCTGTTTGGTGAGCTTGATTGGACCACATAGATGAACATAATTTAAGGTTAGAAATTGAATAGTGGGTGATTCTTACCCTGGTGAGCCCAGCTTCCCTGAAAGGTTAGGCAGAGATTTTGACTGAAATTGACCCATCACTTGGCTTGTATCCCTTTCCTATCCTGTTTCTCTCCCTTACTGGTTTCTCCTGAGAGCACCTTAATCATATATTCACAAATTCTCCCCTCGGGGTTTGCTTCTGCAAGTTTGGGTCTACCAAGAAGCAGATGCCAACATTTTATTAGATGTGCAAGAGATTTATTAGGGAGGGAGCAAGAGCCAGGAGCAGGCAGTGAGAGCTTGCAGACCACAGTGCAGGGCTGACACCTGTGCAAAGAGAGAGGCAGGGAAGAAGTGAAGTGCAGCTCCAGGAAAGGCTTGACTTTGCCAGTGGGGAGATGTCAGGCCAAACTTCTTGTAGGAAGGGTCTGGCAGTTTGCCCGAATGGACCTGCCCTGGTTACCTCTGCCATGCTCAGTCATTGACCTAGAGCCACCCTCAGAAAGCCTGGCCTCGGTGCAAGTGTGGTGGACCCAGCAGGCAGCAGTGGGGCTGTCAGTCAATTTTGTTTCCCACAGCAAATGGTCTGAGGGGAGCGTTTTCATGGCCACCACACTCTCCTAAGTTTTTGATATAATATTTTCTTCATTTGTTTATTCTCAACTAATATATATATTAGTTGTGTGTGTGTGTGTATGGGTGAACCTGGCACTTTGAACAAAACAGAAGAGTTAACTGTCCTCATGGAGTTTTTATTCTATGGGAGAAAAGATTTTTTTTAAAGTAAAGAAAAACATAAAAGAATTTCACTGTGAAAAATGCTATGAAGGAAACAGTGGCGTATATTGAGTGCCCTTGTGTGCTTGAATTCTTAGTGCTTTACATGTATGAACTATTTAGCCTTCCCAGCAACCTTGTGAGGTAGGTACTCTTTATTATTCCTGGTTTACAGAAGAACCTGAGGTGAAGAGCGCTTAAGTAACGTAGCCCCAAGGTCCCTCAAAACCAAAGGAATGAGAGACTGAGGCAGGGGATGCTCCGGCAGTATTTAACTTTTGAGTGGCCAGAAAAGACCTCTCTGAAGAAATGATATTTAAGCTAAAGCTTAAAGAATGGAAAGGAATGAGCTGTATATTTGTGAGGGTGGGATTTGGCAGAGGAAGGCAAGAAAGATATTCATATGAATGGTGATTTTTCCTTCTGTATGTTTA
The DNA here is from genome assembly GCF_059928025.1 of Delphinapterus leucas. Taxonomy (NCBI): domain Eukaryota; kingdom Metazoa; phylum Chordata; class Mammalia; order Artiodactyla; family Monodontidae; genus Delphinapterus; species Delphinapterus leucas. Next base: position 37,618,338 of record NC_143142.1, on the reverse strand, counting down.
CAAATGTTTATAAATGAAGGTCAAGATTGTTCAGTCCTAATCACTGTTGCAGGGGTGCTCAGCACGTTTCCCACTCCTCGCTTGCCATTCCCACCACCTTTGCCCCATTCTTGTAACAGATGACCAGTTGTGGGCATAGGACCAGGCCTGGCCAGCCGTAAGTCTTTGAAATTTTTCTTCTGCAGCTGGACAATATGGCTGTCGTACTAGTGAGAGTTTCTCTTTCATAAAACAATAGAAACCTGCTCTGGTTAGTATTTTGAGAAGTAAGTTATTGGGAGGGTATCGGGAAGCTCATATAAGTAAAAGGCTGGAGATAAAGCTTGGGCAGGCCTCAGTGGAAGCAAGACATAGCTTCAGTCTTAAGATGCCCCACCAACACCATTTCTATGACTTGGCTCTGCTCCTGGATTCGGCAGCCCCTGGGCACTTGTCACCGCGTCACTGAACATTGACCACCACACCATGCCGCTGCAGCTGTCCTGCATCATCTCCAGCTCTCAGACCTTTGCACGTCTTCCTCGAGATTCAAGTTCGTGGCTGACAGTATCTGATTGGATATACTCAGGTCTCGTGCTTGTGCTCTAGCTTCCAGGGAACAGGAAGAGTTATACCTGTCCCTCCTCACCTTCAGCTTCTGTAGTGAGCTGCAGAGCCCTATTTTGGGATTTCCCTTCAACTGGAAAGAGTATTTGGATGCTGAACAGCAAGTAGGATAATATCCATTGGTGATGCTGGCTGCCTAGCCCGATTCACCACAGGAGCCGTGGTGAATATTGAGCTAATGCTGCCGTCTTCCTTATCACTTGGAGAAAGCCCATCTTCAGAAAGAGAAAATGAGGCCAACACACAGACACAGAGCTAACAGATGGACTGTAGGAAATGAAAAGAGAAGGGGAGGATCTAATGTACAGCTCAGTGACTCTAGTTAATACTGTATTTTACACTTGACATTTGCTAAGAGAATAGATCTTAGGTGTTCTCATCAATCACAAAAAAGGTAACTAGGTGAGGTGATAGGTATGTTAATTAGCTTGATTGTGGTAATCATTTATCAAAACCACGTTGTACACCTTAAAATACACAACTTTTATTTGTCAATTATACCTCAGTAACACTGGAAAAAATTAAAACTTGCCCTACTAGATATATGCTTATTAGAATCATAACAAGATGCCATACTAATGGTTAAGGGAAAGAAAAATTGACTAATGAAAGAAAATAAGGAGCCCCCAAACAGACCCACACATATGAAGAAATTTTATCTATGTTTCATTGTATCACATTTGAAGACATTGTGACTAAGAGTCAAGAAGAAAATGGGAGATTATATGATAAATCATTCTAGGACAATTGGTTATCCACACATGGGGAAAAAAAAAGATCCCTCATATCACACAAAAAAATTTCAGATGGATTAATGACACAGTCTGAAATACAAAATTAAATTATTTAGAGCATATCCAATTACCATGGAGTAGGGAGGGATATCTCAAACAAAATACAAAAAGCGTAAAACATAAAGGAAAAATGGACAGTTTTGTCTACATTAAAATTAACTTCAGCTCATTAAGAAGACAAGATAGTAAAAATGGAAAGACGGGCTTAGAGTGGTGGAAGATATTTGCGACTCTTATAACCAGTGATTAGTGTCTAGAATATATTAAAAACTTTTACAAATCAATAAAAAGGCAAACAAGTTAAAAATGGCAAAAGACATAAACAGTAAATTCATACAGAAGAGGAAATATGAAAAGATGCTTAGCTCCCTGAGTAATCAGGGAAGTGCATAAAACAATACTGAGAGATTGTTTTCTCATCTGTGAGATTGGCATGAGTTTAAAAGCCTGATGTGGGACTCCCCTGGCGGTCCAGTGGTTAAGACACCGTGCTTCCACTGCAGGGGGCACGGGTTCGATCCCTGGTCGGGGAACTAAGATCCCTCATGCCGTGCCGCGCGGCCAAAAAAATAGAAAAAAAAAAAAAAAAGCCTGATGCATGTTCGTGAGGAGGTGGGGCCAGCTAATGGAAATGTAATCTGGTACAGCCATTTTGGAAGAGAATTTGGCATTCTATAAGGTTGAAGGTGTAATACCCTTCAATCCAACAATTCTCTAGGTATAAACACAAGATGATTTCTTATGTTGATAAGACGTATACAAAGAGACATGTACACAAATGCTTATCTTGGTACTGTTGGTAACACCACAGAATTGGAAACACCAAGTGTCAATCAATGAATTGGTGAATAAATATTAAAATATTCATTTACTGAGTGTAAGGCAGAGAAAATGAAAGAGCTAGATGTATTTGTTTCAGTGTGAATAAATCTCTTTGGTTGGAGTGATCATGTTTGACTTTTATAATTTTCAATAGGGATGTAATAAGCAAAATGAGAAAGCCTTTGGAGGAAAGAGAGAAAGTTCTGGGATTGCCAAGGGAAAAGCATTTTGTGGGTGAAGTTGTTTTTTCCATTAAAATAGGATCATTTAGGGCTTCCCTGGTGGCGCAGTGGTTGAGAGTCCGCCTGCCGATGCAGGGGACACGGGTTCGTGCCCCGGTCCGGGAAGATCCCACATGCCGCGGAGCCATGAGCCATGAGCCGTGAGCCGTGAGCCGTGAGCCGTGAGCCATGGCCTCTGGGCCTTCGCTTCCGGAGCCTGTGCTCCACAACGGGAGAGGCCACAACAGTGAGAGGCCCGCGTAACACAAAAAAAATAAATAAATAAAATAAAATAGGATCATTTAACTTTCCCTTTCCTATCCATAACGCAAATTATCTTAAATTCCATTGGAATTATACCTTCTTTAAAGTAACTTTAAAGAAGTAGTTTAGTAAGTAACTTACTAAAGTTTCTTACCAGGAGAGGTCAGCATTTGCATGGAAATACTCCTCTAAAGTAGAAAGACGAAGAGACAGAAAAGTGAACTTTTTCTATTTAGATGTATTCCTATCTGAAGTGGATTCTGGTAGTACTGACCTTAACGGCCTTAGTCAATGCCAATTGTAAGTAAGTTATTACTACAGAAAATGGTATATACTTATAGTGCTGTGTTAGAATACTTGCTTAGTTCTGAGCAACTCAGCAGGTCCATCCACATTACAAAACTCAGGAAGGCTCAGCTGGACTTTGGTGTTTTTTTCTTTCAAGGAACTCCTCTAATGGCTGTTTATGTCAGTTTAAAAAACAAGTGATACAGACCTACACCAGGGGGAATTACTAAGTTATGACTATTTCATGAGGTTTTGTGACCTTCACTCTAGCATGTGCTATTTTTATTCATAGCTCTTAGAGGAAAACAAAGCACTTTGCCCTCAGGGCTAGAAGAGGCCTCTGCCACTTGGTTCTGGTTAGACTTTCCACTAAAATGTTTTTTTGCCCGACTCTAGCTTCCTTCCTCCCACTTCATAAATGGAAAGTCGTGAAAAGGTTCCTGTTTTGATGTCAGCACCAGATCCGCACTAAATCGTCAGTGGTTGATGGCAGTGAATCATAGAGGGGGTGTCTAAGATAGCATTTTTGTTCAAACATCTCTCCCACAGTGATTAGCACACTGCCTTGTACTTGAATATCTGCCTTAATGAAAATAGAAATCGGATCAATCCATTCCTTCAGTGGCTCCAAATAGCTTTCAAGACCTAGTTAAATTAGCTCCACATTCAAAGGTATTCATAGCATGGCCCTGCCCAATCCATCAGCCTTATATATTGATATATTCCTATTCATAATAAGTTACTGTATGCTAAGCACACATCGTATGCCATCATTGTCTTTTATACTTTATATACATGATCTCATTGATTCCTTACTTTTTGAGATATTGTATGCAAACGAAAACAAGACTTAGAGAATTAAAAAAAATTCTTTACACGACTAGGATTTGGACTTGAGTGTTTTTGATTCTAAAGTCATAATTATATATTGCATTTCTCTTGTCTCGCCTCATAACCACATACTCTGCAGTCAGACTGAGCTACTCTCAGTTCTTTTTATGTCTAATAACTTTCACGTACATTTCTGCTTCTTCCGGAATGCCTTTCTTCCCTGCTCTAACTAGTCGAATCCTTCTTGTTTAAAGCTCAGCTTAGTCATCACTGCTGTGGTTGACCCTCCCCGATCTACTCAACTGTGTTCATGGCCCCTGCTCTGAGGACAGAGTAGTTTTTCTTAGCATGTACATGAGGGAGTACGGCAGAGGATTCAGGAGTTAACTGCTGATGTTACTCTGGAAGAACCATTGCTCTGGTTCTTCAGAAAAGAACGTGTGGAAATCCACTTGTAGCTTGCACCCCAGCAAGGAAATGTGTTCAAAATAAGGGAGCAAAATAAGTCCATCTCCTTTGACCCCGAGATATAATTACTAGGAGAGGGAGAGTACTGATTGAGCAGTAACTGAAGTTTCAAGAAGGAGCTCCCAAGGTGGAGTTGCAGGGCTAAGAGAATAGAAAAAGATATTACTCGGGTGAACAAATCAAATGGGCAGCTGTGTTTAAAGGCTAGACCTGAAATGAACTCTGAGCCTTTGCAAATACAGGAACCAAAAGGGCCTTGAAAGTGAGGGAAAACAACTCCTACCCAAACTACAGGGAGGACTTGTGTGCTCAGAATGGGCAAATCAGGAGGAGGCAACACTCCTTTCTTAAAATTCTTTCCATAAGGTAGCTAATGGCTATTTTGAGCATGCTACCTGGGAACAGAAACTTTGAGGGATTATATCTCCAGCATGCCTTTTCATTTCTTTCTCAAATATTGGGAGCTAGATTTTCACTTAGATTTGTACCATGAGCATTGCCTTTCTTATTTCGCAATGGCTTCTTCCTCTTTTTTTTTTTTGTACAGTTTTCTAGTTGCTGAGACTCTGGAAATTTCCTGGCAAATTATGGTTCCATTTTCTTGAGAGCAAGAAATTCTTTAAAGATATGGCCTTATTAGTTTCCCATTTCAAGTAATTTATTTTTATCACTCATCTTGAAAAAATATTATGAGAAAAGGAAGGGAATTAGTATTTACTGAGGATATGCTAAGTGCCAGACAACTCTTTCACATGCATTATCATAACCCCGCTCCCCCAGGGTTTCCCAAATTTAAATGAAGAATAGACCTCTTTTTAAAAAGGAAAACATTTCCACAGACCCCTTGTAATGATTAAAGTTATTTTATGTTTCTTAAGTGAACAAACATAAAACTAAATACAGTTCATGTATATGGCATTTATGTAACTACAGGACTAAAAGCAAATATACAAATTAAATAGAAATAAAACTTCAAATGACATAAATAATAATGTAATTTTGTTAAAATAAAATTGAGGCTTGCAATATAAATACAATATTGATTCTCATAGTGCAGTTTTTTTTCACTTCGGCATTTCTGTCTGCTGTGTGATGATTCCATTTCACATTACCGCTTAACTCTTTGAACTACCGTGAAAATCCGAGATTTTTACAGCACATCGTGATATGATTTAACCTTTGCTTGACCCAAATGATTATTTCATTATGAAATCCACCTCTGTTCTTGTTTCATTACAATAAAAAATCAATCTTGACAATAAAAATAGAACTATGTCCACTCCTCGAGGGTGGGTCTGCCTTTTTCACTGGTGTATTGGTGTCTAGAACAGTGCCTGTCACATAGTAGGTGCTCAATAAATGTTTATTGGATGGAAGGGTTAATGAACAAAAAACACTTGAGGCCAATACATTATTACCTGTAAGGGCAGTTTCTGAGATCTTATGGTGATAATAGGTTGTTCGATGGTCGTCCAGATGATTCACAGTGTGCTTATATTGCTGAGATAATATTTTGAGGCATTATTTGTTGATTTCTCTCTGTGTTTTCCCTCTCCAGCCCTTCCCTTTATTCCTATCCTGACTATTCCAGCAGGTACTTGGATTCTATGCCAAGGACCTCATGGGAGGGGTCTGGCGGGTCAGAGAAGCAGACTGTCTGTAAGCTTTCTTGGTTTGTGTTCCCTAAGCCTCCAGGTGACAGAGCCCCTTTTGGGTCTACTTTTCCTCAGTGTGCTGCTTATCCTCCATCCGTACCTTCAGATCCACTCTCCATTCTTCTCCAGCCTGATCTGTGCCCTTGGAGGCTGCTCATTATGAATTGTATCACTGATCCCTCTTGTCTTTTGGCTTCTGCTTGGATTTGGCCAGTGGGAGGCACTGACATGAGACTGAGGGACGCATCTCAGTGGCTACTTGTTTGGACATAAGTCCTTGCTCCCGCACAGGCCCCCATGATTTGGTGTTTGGGGCTCTGTGAAAAGTCACAGAGTTGAGACAAAGCCCTGGAGATGTGGGGTGACGGGAGCAAGGAGACCTGAAGTTAAGTTGTTTGTCCTCCTGGTGGAATGGTAGACTCAGAGTTAGAAATTAAGTTTAATTATAGAGAATTAAGTAATATATTTTTCCCTGCTTAAATTTGCAGATTGAGATTCATACCCCCCATGGTATTTTTTTTTAAAGGTTATCATTACAGTGGGAACTCCAAACTTAAAAATTGTCCCATTGAACTCAATGGACCCCATCCAGGAATCCAGTTTGAAATACACTACACTATGTCATACTGACCTTTGGGTTACAAAATTCTAAAAGCTGGTTTCCGTGTGCATGAACAAAAATTGTGATTAAAAGTTACACTCTGGGAGCTTCCCTGGTGGCGCAGTGGTTGAGAGTCTGCCTGCCGATGCAGGGGACATGGGTTCGTGCCCCGGTCCAGGAAGATCCCACATGCCGCGGAGCGGCTGGGCCCGTGAGCCATGGCCGCTGAGCCTGCGCGTCCGGAGCCTGTGCTCCGCAACGGGAGAGGCCACAACAGTGAGAGGCCCGCGTACTGTAAAAAAAAAAAAAAAAAAAGAATGAGGAATCTGGATTCAGATTCCTGCCTTGCCACCCACAGCTATGTGACTTTCAGTAAGTCTGTGCCTGTTTCCTCATCTGTAAAAGTACACAAAACTTTGAGGATTAAATAAGATAACATGTAAATAACTTAGAAAGGTGCACATAATAAGTTCTCAATAAGTTTATGATAATTATTACTCTGATCTCAGTAGTCACTCAAACACTGCTTCATTTCACTGTTTACTTGCCACTCACCCTGCAGTGCACAGCAGAAGGCACTCATGAAAAAATGAATAAAGGGTTTATCTGCTTCCAAGCAGACAGTTAGCCATTCACCAAAAAGAATCCATTTCTTCTTTTTCTTTGGGCAGGCAGCTACACTACATTCCTTGCACCCTTGCAAGTAGGCATACAATGCAATGAAGTTCTAACCAATGGTTTGTGAGAAGTTTTACCCGTCACTTTCAAGCTAGAGTTTCTAAAAGGCAGGGTTTTTAAGTGCCCTCCTCAGTGTCTTGATGCAGAAGATGACAAGGCCGTAGGAGATGGCACAGCCACAAAATGGATGGAGCCTGGTTCCTGAATTGCCATGTGGAGGAGAGCTGCCAAACAATATCTCCTTCACACTGAGTTCTGGGAAAAAAAGAAACTCCTGTGGTCTTTGAGCCATTATACATTTTTTGAGGGGCTGTTTATTATAGCAGCTAGTGTTATCCAAATTAATATACTCTTCTCATAACTCTAACCATGATGGAGTACATGGAAAGGGTGGATATTTGCAGTCAAATATGTTGTCTATTTGGATTCAGATTTTCAGGAGGGAGAGGGTGGGGCAGAAACTAGAAAAATGGGGTCCTTTTATATCTTGTTTTTTCATAAAGCCAGACCCCTCCCAGATCCTTCTGGTCTTCCCCATGGTGTTTCACTCTGGGCAGTGTTTCCCTCCCCCCCCCCATCATTTTCTTCTTTATGAGAGCTTCCAGGCAGCAGTCTCCTCAGCTCAACCATGAATGGCATCTGCTAGCAGTGCTGGCCCCTGTTTATATCTGGGCCATGCTGTGTGTGTGTCTGCATTAGTGGGATAAAGAGCTCTTCCTGACCCTTTGGTTCCTTTCCCAAATGATCCACTGGCAATTTGTAAAGTGAAAGGTTGGTCTTCCAACAGCCCATAAATAATGTGACTTACTAATCAAAGGAATATCATCATACACAAGGCACTTAACCGGTTTCATTGAAAACAAGGTTTATTGTTATTTTGGGAAAATATTTTAAAACTCCAGATTAACTGTGTATCTACTTCTTGAAACAAAATACCTTACTTTCAATGAGCACTTTCTAGAATGAAAGGCCCACTCCTTCACTAAATGGCAAAACCAGGTAGTAGTTTCCATAGTATTTGATCACCAACCTCCAATCTAAACTATGAATTTGACAGAGACACTTCTTAGGATACAAAAAAACACCCATTGGGCAAATCTGTATATGCCCCTAGAATGGCCTATCCAGAGTGGGCTCAAGTGGGCTCGAGTGAGCTCATCCTGAGGGTGCTGCTCCGATTCTGGGCAGCCCAGGAAGGCCTGGCTTGGGTCAATTTCAGCGTGGCTCTGCTCCAGGCTCTGTCTGGAGGCCTCCCTAATGGGAGATGTGGGTGCTGTCCAGTTCTCTGCCTTCTTCAGGGCACTGCCAACCTGCAACCTTGGCTTGAAAGGTGTAATAACACAACTAAAAACAAATTGTAGGCACATTTTTACCTGGAGTTGCCCACTGCCCTGGGTTGACCATTCTTATCCAATAAGCAAGCCTGAATCGTAGAGAAAAATAAGCACTTCAGAAACATTTGGAAGTTTCTCTCTTTCTCTCTCTCTTTTAAACTCCTTTTAAAAGAAGGCAATACTTCTTAAGTTGCCATAGGTAGATTCAAGCTACATTGATAATTTTTGCTATCAGGACTTCATTTTACATTTTAAAACAATATTCCAACTCTGAAAAAAATTACTCTTTTGGCAGGTTTTCAGGAAATAAGTGCTTAACCATGTTAGATTTTAGAAAAAAGTAAAGAAAATTAGTCACTCAATACTTTGAAGCATCCAGTAACTTCTAAGTCCCTGGAAAAATCAACACAAGGCAGACCTCTTGCAGATTTCTTAACTTTTCTATTCTCCTAGAAATACCAATCTCTCAGCTGGCTGGAACACAATTTGTGAGCCAGGATTGGCCCAAACCAAATTGCGGTTTTTCATTTTTCTACAGCAATGGCATTCAAACTGGTAATAACAGCCACAGTGTAAAGTGTACCCTCCAAAACTGGGCAGAGTGGGAGTTGGCACACGGATGTTTTTCTGACCTGCTCTGTAGAGGGTGTCATGTTCTGGCCAGTCGCTAGAGTAGTAGTGACCACCCACTGGGCAAAGAACTTATAGGAGAAACTATGTATTCTCCATCCTAGCACTACTCTCTGGTTTGGCAGAGTGGGGTGCCAAGGAAGAGCACAGACTTAAGCACCAAAGAGCCTCACTTATATCACATCCCTGCCCTGAACCTACCACAGTGGGAAACTTAACCAGCCACCCACTATCCATTTACCAGCACAGTGGAAAGAAAGATCATGGGATCTTGGTGCTGGCTGGAGATGGACTGCTGCCATGTTGTACCCCCTCTCAGGGTGACCTTATAAAGGCTCACTTTATAAAGAAGGAGAAGTACCCTGAGATACAGATTGATATGAATTCTTGGACAAGAGTGAATGGCTTGACTGCTTGGTCGGGGCCCAGAAGGAACAAAATTGGAAGGTCCATGGTGAGGAAATCTGGGGAAGAGGCATGAGGATGTATCTGTGGTTGTGGGCACAGAGTATGTGTATCTTTGTATCCTACATTAATGCCCACCAGAGAACCCCCACTGCAGAGGGAGCTCTCAACCACAAGGTAGACAAGATGTCTCATCTTGTGGATGTGGACAGCTAGTGATGAGCCTTGGGGAGACCAGACCACCCACTTGGTGGCAGAATGATGTCAATTTCAATTTGTCCTTTCCAGAATTGATATACCCACCCTACCCACATGTCTCTATTAATATCACCACCCAAGGGCTCACAGAATTCCTGATCTATTAAAAATGGCATCCTGCACAGCATTGTGGCAAAGGGCACATGAACACGAGATCTACTGGTCTCCCCAGAGATCTGATCAACCAGAAGTAGCTAGTCTAATGGGAGAGTGCAAAGACTGTTGAAGGCTCAGCTAGGGTTCTAGCCTTGGGGCAATAACCTGCAGAGTTAGGGTGCTGTCCTCCAGGGTGCAGTATATCCACTAAGTCAGTGGCTATAGTGCTATGCTCCCAATAACTAGAATTCACAGGTACAGGAACCAAGGGATAGAAAATGGGTGTGGATCCTCTCAGGATCACTGCTTATCAAGCTTGCAACTTTAGACTTTGCCATTTTAAAGGTTCTGGTTTCCACAAGGGGAACACCAGGCAGCAGTTGAACTTGAAGCTGTGACTATGTCAGGTCATTTTAGGCTCCTCATGTCAGTGGAAGAACTGGCAAAGAAAAGAATTATCCCCTTGGTGGGCAAAATTGACCCTAATTACCATGAGGCAGAGGATTGCTCCTACATAATGAAAGCATGGAGGAGTTGACTGGAACCCAGAGGACTCACTTGGGTGTCTCTCGGTGCTTCCATGCCAGCAATAACAGTAAGTGGGCAACTTCAACAGCTATGGCTTGATGAGGCCAAGGCAGCTGAGGACTCAGGGCTGAGGTTCTGGGTCAGCCCATCAGGCAGGAAGCCTCAGCTGTCTGGAGTACTGGCCAAAGGTCAGTGAAATCTAGAGTGGGTGGTGGAGGAGGTAAATGAAGGCTTTATCTTGGGATCTGCTTTCCAGGGAACTCAAGAAAGATCCCCAGCATCTGGCACAGGACCTAGAACATAGTAGAGAGGCCCTAAGAGGTTGACTATATGAATCTTTGATGAATGTATGAATGAATAACTGTGCCTTGTGCTCTGTGGTAAGGATGCTCAAGTTAATTCACATTTGAGAAGTGCTTAGGGATCTCAGGGAAGGTCTGTATGTTAACACGTGACACCCCCAGCCCCTGTTCAGCAGGGTTCACTCACTGTTCCTCCCGCCGAACCAGGGTCTCATGTTGAAGGCTCACACACAGCTTTGGAAGTGCACCAAAGCCCCTCTGTGCTTTCCTCCCCAAGCCACTGTGTCGCCAGCAGGAACTCATTATTCCTCAGAGTCAGAGCGACAGAGAGAAACACGATCCTTAAGGCCTGACCATTTTCTTTCCCCCAAATAAAAAAGCCAAGTCACACATGGCTATAATTTGGATGCTGTGTCACTTTCACACTTTATTGCTCCACACATAAGCCAGTTGAATGTTTTTGAAAGTGACTGAATGAATTTAGTTTTTAAATTATCCCATGTACCTTACCCCGATAAATTACCAAAATAAGTGGCAAGTGTAATATAATTACAGCATTGACAGTGGTCTAAGGCTCAGCTCTATGAAAAATTGCTTCCCCTCCACCCCTTCATCTATCTCTCCTGGGATTGGTTGGTGGGAGATGAATTCTCCAACAAATGAGCTATCTTCTTGAGATGTAATCGTAGGCCTGGAAGGACTTGGAGGTGTTTTTGCCTAGTGCCCAATGCCAAAAGCAGAGGCTCTGCAGATAGGGTCAGAAATCTATCAGTCTTTCACTCTATTCCCATCTTTTTTGCTTTCTCTTAGTTCTGACATTTTACAGCCTGGCTCACTGATTCTCAGCTCTTACATTTCTAGTCCATTCTCGTATGCTAGAATTTTGGTGGCATTTGTGAAGAGATTGAAATACTCAGAACAACAGCAAACAAGTAAGCAATAAATTACCATGCAGCCACTGCTCGGGTTTAACGCTTTCTCAAGGTGTTATGAAAGCATCCACAGTCATTTCCTTATTCACCTGGCAGCTTTTCAGGCCATGTTGTTGTTTCAGAAGACCTTTTTACTGCCCTGGCCTTTTGCTCACATGGTTAAATTAGCATAAAATTTGCCTTTGGCACTAGCCTGATAAAAATTTATGCTTTACCGCCTTACAGTAAGGCTCTATATTGGGTGGTGGAGTCCCAGTAAGGCTCAATATAGAGCTATATTCCACATAGCTCTATATTGCTTTTCACAGCCTCGTCACCTCTGTGTTTCATTTTTTGAACAACTCTGTAACAGTAAGTATTGTAGTTGTGCCCAAAATGAAATTTATATGTTGATCAATATTTGGCCACATGTTAGCAATGGATTTGTGAGATGCCACCGTACTATACGTGACCTACCAATTAAGAATCCTGGGCCTAGCTAGTAGTGAAGAAAACAGTATAAGAGTTATGAGTTATGAGATTAAAGCCTTGAATGTTAAGACCTGAAACCATAAAACCCCTGGAAGAAAACAGAGGTGGTAGGCTCTTTGACATAGGTCTTGGCAATGATTTTTGGTAATCTGACACCAAAAGCAACAAGCAAAAATAAACAAGTCGAACTATATAAAACTAAAAACTTCTGCCCAGCAGAAATGAAAAGGCAACAAAATGAAAAGGCAACCTACTGAATGGGAGAAAATGATTGCAAATCATAGATCTGATAAAGGGCTAATATCCCAAATATATAAAGAACTCATATAACTCAATAGCCAAAAAAAAAAAATCTGATTAAAAAATAGGCAGAGGATCTGAATAAACATTTTTCCAAAGAAAACATATGAATGGCCAGCAAGTACATGAAAAGATGTTCAACATCACTAATCACCAGGAAAATGCAAATCAAAACCACAATGAGATACCACTTCACAGCTGTCAGAATGACTTATCAAAAAGATAAGAAATAACAAGCATTGATGAGGATGTGAAGAAAAGGGAACCCTTGTGCATTGTCTGTGTGAATGTTAATTGGTGCAACCACTATGGAGAACAATATGGAGGTGGCTCAAATTAAAAATAGAACTATCATATGATCTAGCAATTCCATTTCTGGATATTTTTCTGAGGAAAACAAAACCCTAATTTGAAAAGCTGTATGCAGCACCCGTGTTTATTGCAGCATTATTCACAATAGCCAAGATATGGAAACAGCCTAAGTGTTCATCGGTGGATGAATGGATAAAGAAATTTTGGTATATATATACAGTGGAATATTATTCAGCCTTAAAAAAGAATGAAATCTTGCCATTTGTGACAACATGGATGGACTTTGAGGGCATTAATGCTAAGTGAAATAAGTCAGACAGCGAAAGACAAATACTATATGATCTCTCTTATATGTGGAATCTTGAAGAAAAACAACGAAAACCAAAAAACTGAGCTCAGAGATACAGAGAACATGTTGGTGATTGCAAGGGGTAGGGGGTGGGGTGGGAGAAAGGGGTGAACTTTTTTTAATAGATTAAATAAATTGAACTCAAAAAGTCAAAAATAATATTATATTTTCCAAGCTAATGTAACCACTAACATAATGTCAAAATAATGTCTAAATAGCAAAACAAAAAGTAGAGAAGGGGGCAAAACAATATTTGATCCAAAAGAAGACAGGAAAGGGGAGAAAGGGAACATGAGAAAGTGAGACACGAAACACGTGATGCTTGATTTAAATCCAAATACACGACAATCACATTACTTATAAGTGGACTAAATATTTCAGTTAAATAACAAAGATTAACCACTATACACCTTTTAGAATAGCCAAAGTCCAGAACTCTGAAAACACCAAATGCTGACAAGGATGTGGAGCAACAGGATCATACATTGCTGGTGAGAATGAAAATGGTACAGCTACTTTGGAAAACAGTTTCTTACAAAGCTAAACATACTCTTACCATACAATACAGCAATTATGCTCCTTGGTATTTACCCAAAGGAACTGAAAACTTATGTCCACTCAAAACCCTACACACAGATGTTTATAGCAGCTTTGTTCATAATTGCTAAAACTTGGAAGCAACCAAGATGTCCTTCAGTAGGTGAATGGGTAAACTGTGGTATAGCCAGGCAATGGAATATTATTCAGCACTAAAAAGAAATGAGCTATTAAGCCATGAAAAGACATAGAAGAAGCTTAAATGTATATTACTCTTTATTAGTAATATTATAAATAGTAATTGAAAGAAGCCAATAAGAAAAGGTTACATACTGTATGATTCCCAACTATATGACATTCTGGAAAAGACAAAACCATGGGAACACTAAAAATATGTGTTACTAGGGGTTCCAGGGGATGGGGAGAGGGATGAATAAATAGGTGGAATACAGGGGATTTTTAGGACAGTGAAACTATTTTGTATGAAACTATCAATATAATGATGGCTACATGTCACGTGAACCCTAATGTAAACTATGGGCTTTAGTTTAAGCCAGTAGTTTAGCACTACTGGTTCATCAATTTTAACAAGTGTAGTGCACTAATGAATGATGTTATTAAGAGCAGAAACTGGGGGAGGGTGTGGTTGAGAGGGGATATGGCAGCCCTCTGTACACTCTGCTTAATTTTTCTGTAAACCTAAAACTTCTCTGAAAAATAATGATTTAAAAAATTTACGAGTTATGTTTTTAAGATGAAATTATCCAAAACATGGAAATAACATAAAAGGATAAATATATATCCGTGCAAATGTCATTCTGTTGCATTGACCAACAAGCCCATCAACGGGCCATCAGAACCTTTAGGGAATAAAACTTTGGCAAATTAATGGCTCAAACGCTGTAAAGCTGGATGTTAATGAAGATAATTGATAAGCTGCCAGTGATTTTTGACCAGTAGAGGAGCAGGTGATTTCTGTCTGGCTGAAGAGATAACTCCAAAGGTTATGGCCCTATTGTCCTGTTAGTGTAGCTTTGTATCTAATTTAGCAACTAAAAAAAAGTTTATTTTTTCACTTTGTAATTCTTTTTTTAATTTTTATTTTATATTGGAGTATAGTTGATTTACAATGTTGTGTTAGTTTCAGGTGCACAGCAAAGTGATTCAGTTATACATATACATATATCTATTCGTTTTCAGATTCTTTTCCTATGTAAGTTACTACAGAGTATTGAGTAGAGTTCCCTGGGCTATACAGTAGGTCCTTATTGATCATCTGTTTTATATATAGTAGTGTGTGTATGTTAATCCCAACCTCCTAATTTATCCCTCCCCCCACCTTTCACCTTTGGTAACCATAAATTTGTTTTCTAAGTCTGTGAGTCTGTTTCTGTTTTGTAAATAAGTTTATTTGTATCATTTTTTAGATTCCACATATAAGTGATATCACATGATATTTGTCTTTCTGTCTGACTCACTTCACTTAGTATAATAACCTCTGTGTCCATCCATGTTGCTGCAAATGACATTATTTCATTCTTTTTTATGGCTAATATTCCATTGTATATATATATATACCACATCTTCTTTATCTATTCCTCTGTCGATGGACATTTAGGTTGCTTCCATGTCTTACCTGTTGTAAATAGTGCTGCAGTGAACATTGAGGTGCATGTATCTTTTAGAATTATGGTTTTCTCTGGATGTATGCCCAGGAGTTGTTATTGCCCTGTTAGTATAGCTTTGTATCTAATTTAGCAAATTTTTTTAAAAAATAGACTTTATTTTTTATTTATTTATTTTATTGGGTTGGCCAAAAAGTTCCCTTGGTTTTTATTTATTTATTTTTACATCTTTATTGGAGTATAATTGCTTTACACTGGTGTGTTAGTTTCTGCTTTATAACAAAGTGAATCAGTTATACATATACATATGTTCCCATATCTCTTCCCTCTTGCGTCTCCCTCCCTCCCACCCTCCCTATCCCACCCCTCTAGGTGGTCACAAAGCACCGAGCTATCTCCCTGTGCTATGCGGCTGCTTCCCACTAGCTATCTGTTTTACGTTTGGTAGTGTATATATGTCCATGCCACTCTCTCACTTTGTCACAGCTTACCCTTCCCCCTCCCCATATCCTCAAGTCCATTCTCTAGTAGGTCTGTGTCTTTATTCCCGTCTTACCCCTAGGTTTTTCATGACATTTTTTTCCTTAGATTCCGTATATACGTGTTAGCATACGGTATTTGTCTTTCTCTTTCTGACTTACTACAAAAAAATTGAGTAGATAGTACAGAGGATTCCCTTATACCCTGCACCCAGTTTCCTTTATCTTAACATCTTACATTAGTATGGTACATGTGTTATAATCAGTGAACCAATATTGGTTCATTATTATTAACCAAAGTCGATACTTTACTCAGATGCCCTTAATTTTGACCTAATGTCCTTTTTTTGTCTCAGGATCCCATTCAAGATACGACATTACATGGAATTGTCAAGTCTCCATAGGTTTTCCTTGGCTTTGACGGTTTTTTTTCCTTGTTTGTTTTTGATGGCCTTGACAGTTTTTAGGAGTACCACTCAGATATTTTGTAGGATATCCTTCCATAGGAATGTGTCTGATGTTTTCTGCACGAATAGACTGATTTTATGGGCTTTTGGGAGACAGACCAAAGGATAAAGTGCCATTTCATTACATCATATCAAGAGTATAGGCCATCCACATGAATTATGACTGTTAATGTTGGCTTTGGTCACCTGGCTAAGGTAGCACTTGTCAGGTTTTTCCATTCTCTCCCCTCCCTCCTAGCAACCACTGATCTTTTTACTGTCTCTATAATTTTGCCTTTTCCAGTTGCTATTATTATTGGTGACCTCTTACAAGAGAGGTTGTCGAAAGTGCTACCTTGCTTTTAAAGCTCCTTAAGATGATTCTGTGTGCCCTTCAGACTCTTATCAGGTCACATTAAGGATATTGGTATTGTAGACACAGTGGTGGGAGAGTGGGATGGAAACAGTGCTGAGTTTGAGGACCCCTCTGCTACTCAGTGCCCAGTCCATTAACACCTTCAGCCTCAGCTTCCTCATTTTGTAAAGTAGGAAATGTCATAGCAGCGCAATGATACTATAAGTGATAAAATATCCTAATTCACTGAGATGTCTGTCTGAAATAAAATCATATGTGTGAAACACTTCCTAAGCACTACAGAAAGATAAATTATTACCATCTAGTATAGGGGTTGGCAACATTTTTCTGTAAAGGAACAGATAGGACATGTCAGCGTTGTAGGCTATCTGGTCTCTATCGCAACTGTTCAACTCTGCCATTGCAGTTCAAGAGCAGCCATGGACAGTGCTTAAACAATGAGCACAGCTGTGTTCCAATAAAACTTTATTTATAAAAACATGCAGGGGGCTGTATTTGGCCCACAGACTATCGCACGCTGACTCCTTGTCTAGAATATGCGTGGAAAGACACAAACCACTCTGCCCCCTTCCTCCTGAAATCTCTTCCAAATATAGTGCTGGCGAGGACATTCGGTAATTTATTGGGAGTCTTGACGCACAGACTACAAAGACCCTAGGTGGATTGAGTCCATACACATATGATATAAATAAATAAATGATGGAATAAATTAATAAGAGGGGGAGAAGAGACAGATCTCAAGGCTTGATCCTGAGGCCAGATGCACCACTGTGGTACTGCTGATTTTGAGGAGCTCCAGGGAGTGGTGTATCCTTGAACATTTTATCCTGGGTGTCCTATAGGAGGAGGTTCTGAAGACTAGAACGTCAGCAAGGATATACAGTGCTCGGCCATCGCATAAGACGCCTGGGGAGAGAATGGTGCCAATTTGCAGAAAATGGGAAAAAGAGGGTGTTCGGGTGAGTGGTAAAGGGGTTTGAGTAAGGACGTTAGGGTGCCCCCAATTTCCTGTATTCCCCAAAATTCCCACAAAAGAGAAGAGCTGAAAGGGCTCCTGCTCTGAAGACAGGCTAACAATTGCCATCCATGGAGAAACTCTTTTTTTTCTTTTTAATTTTGCAAAGTTTTTGAAATAGGTAGTGTCAGTTTGCAAGCCCCCCGAGCTGGGTGCTAAGCATGCAGAGTCTTCGTTATCTCACCCTGGGAGGGCTGGCTTCTGCCTTGTCTCAGAGGACAGATTTTATCTTTTTTTTTTTTTTTTTTCTGGAACTGCCTCCTAAATGCCTTGTGACAGCCAAGTTCCCAAGGCCAAGGGCCTCACTCTCCTTCATTCCACCTGTGCAGTTGCAACTGGGAGGAGATGTGTGGGAACTGGCTGAACTTTCTGATCAATTTTTCCCTAAATCTAAAACTGCTCTAAGAAAGTAACGTCTATAAAGATAAGGAAAAAATGGTCCACTTATAAATGTCATCCCCCCTTATAAATGTCATCCCCCCTTATAAATGTCATCCCCCCTTTTACCTCCTATCCCCAGATTCCTCCCCACAATGACTAAGAGTCCACCTTTGGAGACACACTTCTTTGGGTGAAGTATCACCTTCCAGCCTTTCTACCGAAGTTTGTCTCCCTCCCTATCCCTTCCTCTGTCTCTTGTATTAGTGACATTGGGTTTTGATTATTGAGATTTGGTTATTCCGGTGCAGACCCTGTAGGGTGAGGCTGGATCTTTTCTGAAGGTTGAGATCTGTGTCATGTGAATAACTGGAGACAGGTGTCTCCAGGGTGGACCCATGGATCTGTAGGCAGGAGAGGGGCACTTTGGGGGTCTAGATGCCTAAAAGGTGCTTCTGAACAGGGGGTTTTCAAGGCGATGCCAGGCGGCACCCTGGATTGAGGAAGGGGGCAGTCCAGGTGAGACCTCTCCTCCTTGGAATCCTCCGTGGCTGGCAAGCTCTGCTTGTCTAGCAACTGGATGCTCTCTGTGACTGTTTATCTTTTATTGTGCTCTAGCCCTGACTGTAAGCCTTCTCCAGAGCTTCTAACCTAGAGAATGAAAGGGAGGGGTTTGGTCAATGCTTGGCTGTGAGCGTTAACAGAGCAGTGTCCCTCTCCTGCTGTGATGACAGCAGGGATCCATGAGGCCCCAGGAGAACGTGAAGCTTAGGGACACATCAGGCTGTGTGGTCCAGGATGTTATCCTTCAAGTGCTAGTCTTGGGGATTGGTTTATTTTCTTATGAGAAGTGGTATTTTCTTATATAATCTCTAATACTAAGTAGGAGATTATTTCTCAAAAATAGCAACAGGGCTAGACAGGGAAGGGTGAGAATCCAGAGTTCATGCGAATGTTCAGACAGATCAGCCTTGCCTGCTTTTCCGTGGTGCCCAGTGCATCCCTGCGGGGGTTTCCGGTTGCTGGGAGCAGCCTGTCTCTGGCAGGTCTGCTCCTGGGTAGGTTCAACCCCACCCTGTATTTGGGTAACATGCTGGGTTCCTGGCCTCCCCTGCTCTGGCCTCACGAGGTGCCCGTTGTGGTAGGGTGCGTGTCAGCAAGCTGAATTAGGGAGGAAAACAGTCCCCATGGGAGGTGGGAAGCAGCAACCCCAAATGCCAGGGCCAGCTGACCAAGCTGCCAGTTCTTACTGCAGACTGTGGAAGAATGCAGTGCACATGATCCCGTTGCCTGCGATGGAAGACGAAAACAGGAAAAGGTAATGCTGGGGCTCTATGATTTCAAAACACTGTGGCCACAGAGTTGAAAAGTGAGCACCAACGATCTTGAGCAGATGATTTTTTCATGCCTTCAGAAGAGTATGTGCAGTGCCGCTGGCTGCTGCTAAGCTGTCATCATCTTAAACTCAGGTTTCACCTGCCTGGGGGGGCAGGCGGAGGACTTCAGGACTTCAATGGACTTTAAGGCAGTGCTTTCTCCACCGAAAGAACTCTTTCAAATGGACTCTGGGGTAAAAAAAAAAAATGGTAACAGCTTTCTCTTGGCTGACCCTCTTTCTTTTTCTCTTCCATTCTATGCATCTATGTTTCTGTCTCCTATCTTTCTTCCTCCCTCCCTCCTTCCTTTCTTCTTCCCTTCCTTCCATCTATCTATCCATCATTAAATTTTGGGAGGCTTCTTTTTTCTTTCTGAGAAATGCCAGGCTCTATATGAAGGTGCTGGTCATTATTCCTTGTGCCTGTTGATTTAGGCCTCTTGGTATACTTCACCCAGTGTAGTTGTAGGTATAGGGTTGAAATAGGTGAAGTTCTGGTATAAACTGATTATTTCTTTGCAGAGTGTCAATTAAGTGGCATCTTATAGGACCTGAAATCCAGACTGTTTTATGAAGTGGACTCCAAACTATACCTTTGGAGTAAAAAGAGCTTATTTTCACACAGTATTGTCCAAATGGAGGCAAGGCAAATAGTTGTTTAGAAATAAGTTGTTATTACCATCGATAACAAGGTAGCGTGTGTCTACGAGAAAAATCATTATTCATTTTACTATCTATGAACATCATGGTGGAAGGTTGGAGCTAGGAAATCTTTTGGCGGGGGCAGGATTATAGATTTTTAAGAGCATGTTAGCAAGTCCACTGGGGACTCTTTCTTGCTTTTTGTCTGTTTGATCAGGATTTCCCACAGCATCAGGCTTCCGTGCTATTCCTCTTGTGCCCCTTTCCTCCCAGGTCTCAGTAAGTGGGACCTGGAGCTGCCTCATGCAGCTGAGTTCAGCCAGCCTCTCCCGTATCCTGTCTGACCTTCAGCTCTCCTTTAGTTGGCCTTTTAGAGTTTGGTTGAAGTTCCAGGAGAGATGCTTCCAGTGGGATTTGTGTGGAGCAGAAAGTCATATTTCTACAGGTCATGAGGAAGGAGGTAGAACCTGTGGAGAAAACTACTTATGATGGGGCCAGAGCCTTTCCATGCAGCCAACCATCTGTCCATCCATGCTTCCATCTATCCTTGCAACTATTCATGCATTCATCCTTCCATCTGCCCCTAAAACAAAGGGAGGACACAATGGTATATGACTTCATTCTATTCATGTTGGGTAGATACAATTTATATGCATAAAAAGACTAGTGTATTTCTAGCAAACAGAATCCAACAGCATATGCCTCACAAGCAGGAAGTAGAGAGGAGGATTCAAACCTGGGTCTATTTGGCTCCCAAGCCTGTCTCCTTTCATCTGACACTAATTATATCAGAGAACCCTGTGAGACGTCCAGTTACTCTAGAATCTACGGTGGTTTCTCCAAACTGGACCTCTTTGGACATCCATGGCATGGGTGCCAAGTGGACTTTTGCCTCTTTGCTCATTGATAACAAAGAGATTGGTCTAGTACTTTTATGTAAAGAGCACGAATCACGATTCCTCCATTATCTCCCTGCTTCTGTTAGAGAGACCTGGTGGCTTGACTGATTTCTTGTGGCAAAGAACAAAATACAACCCAGAAAGCCCAGACTCTCAGGAAGGTTACTGTTGGATCAAAGGAGACAGCCTGGTGGGGTGGAAGCTAGGTGGTCATGGGTTCAAATCCCAGTTCTTGGAAAATTATTTAACCTGTCTGATCTTCAATTTCCTCGTATGGTAATTGGAGATAGTAGGTGTTATTATAGCTACTCTAGAGCCAGCACTTTGTGCTGGTTTATGTCAAACCTGGCCTAGCTCCTCTGCTCTCAGGCACAGCAACTGCTTTTAAGACTCTTATAATTCCCTGAAGCTTGCAGGCATTATTTAGTGGGTCACAGCAATGAATGATGATTAAAGAATACACCAAACTCTGGCACCAACGGTTGGAAGACTGGCCAAAGGACAATTCTCCATCTCTGGCCAAGAGGACTAACCCTTTTGTTAAAGCCCATTTAATGACCTGCCTGGTTGAGTTGTTGGTGGGAGTCTCCTTGCTGGCAGCTGACTCCCAACCAAGTTGTACGGGTGATCCCCGTTTTACCTAGTAAGTCCTTGGAGGAAAGCTGGAGGCTGGGATACAACCCTGCCTATGGCAGGCAGGGCTGGACTGAGTTCATTCATAGACTCATTCATTGAAAAGTTTGAAAACCAGGGGCTCTGCTTCTGGAGAATTAAAGTTGGTTTTCTTAAGCCTGCTTTTCTTTGGACTTCTGCCCACCTGGTGTAACCTGGGCATGCTATGTACTTATTTGAACAAGTATATCTAGGAGGAGAGGAAAAAGCATGAACGGGTGGAGTGGAATCTCTTTAACATCTGCTCTGTGATTTATAAAATAAGTGTGATGCCATGCCACTACGGGATGCTTTCCAGGAAAATGGAGCTATGGTACAGAGAAATACCTTCTAAAAAATGGCAAAAGTTCACCTATACTTCTAAAACTGTTGAGTATAACAGAAAAGAGATATTTCATTACACAGCCATTTAGAAAAGGTTTCTAAAGCTTTTCCCTGACTCAGGGCCATATTTTGATAAAGAGAATGAATCTGCTTTGCCAGTTTTCTTTTCACTCAATATTCCATTCATAATATGTATATTACATATATAGCCAATATAGTGGATTTATAGTAACCAGTTGTTATCAACGTGAATTGCTTCATTTCTCCTGCTTGGCTTCTCCCATTCATCAGTTCTCTTAAGATTTCATTGCTGACTGGCCATATTCACCTTTCTCTTCTTTCTTTTTTTTTTTTTTTTTTTATAAATTTATTTATTTAGGCTGCATTGGGTCTTCGTTGCTGCGGGTTTTTTCTCTGGTTGCGGTGAGCAGGGGCTACTCTTCATTGAGGTGCACGGGCTTCTCATCGTGGTGGCTTCTCTTGTTGCAGAGCATGGGCTCTAGGCGCGTGGGCTTCAGTAGTTGTGGCACGTGAGCTCAGTAGTTGTGGCTCGTGGGCTCTAGAGCACAGTCTCAGTAGTTGTGGCGCACGGGCTTAGTTGCTCCACAGCATGTGGGGTCTTCCCGGACCAGGGCTCAAACCCGTGTACCCTACATTGGCAGGCAGATTCCCAACCGCTGCACCACCAGGGAAGCCCACCTTTCTCTTCTTAATTCAGTAATATTTAGGCCTCTCAGCTAATCTGTAGATCATCTAACACAGTGTGTGGGTTTTCCTCCATGTTATCTGGAGCACTTGTGTGTAGCGTTTGGCATGGAAGAATCAGCTCTTCCTTCAGGGTGCATTTGTTTTGAAAGGATTCGGGCTAGAAGTGATGCTTGAGCTGTATCTTAGAGGTACTTTCCAGGTAACAAAGGTAGGGAAGGGAAGTTCAGGTAAAGTATGGGGGTAAGAAAGAGCATGGAGGAAATTGCAGGTGGCTTGCAAGGCTGTTCTGGCACATGGCAAGGGAGGGCAGGGTTGCAGCTGGAGGGGAGGCTGGAGGTGCAGCTGAGGACCTGGTCACAAGGCCCTTATCTCCCCTGCATGTATGTACTGCAGGCAACTCAGAAGATTTTAAACTGGGGGTAAGGGTTAGAATGGACTTAGACTTAGGGACATAAGAAGGAGGAACCTGATCAGATTTGCATGACAGTGATGTGGGCAACGGGCAAGTCTTCAAATTAGCCTCAGTGTCCTCATTCCTAAAGTAGAGAGAAAGGTTTTGCACCAAGGTTGGAAGAGGTAATGTATGTGAAAGTGCTAAATATATTTAAACTTTTATTATTATTATTGGACTTCTTTGAGCCATGAATGAGTTAACATACTTCATTTTTCAAGAGATCAGTTTTGTCATCTGAGGCAAAATACACATGCTTAATATTGTTACCTGATTTATATAGGGATATATGATTGATTGATTGGCTGCGTTGGGTCTTCGTTACTGCGTGCAGGCTTTCTCTAGTTTCAGTGAGCGGGGGCTACTCTTCGTTGTGGTGCACGGGCTTCTCATTGCAGTGGCTTCTCTTGTTTCGGGGCACAGGCTGTAGGTGCGAGGGCTTCAGTAGTTGTGGCTCATGGGCTCTAGAACGCAGGCTCAATAGTTGTGGCGCACGGGCTTAGTTGCTCTGCAGCATGTGGGATCTTCCCAAACCAGGGCTCGAACCCATGTCCCCTGCATTGGCAGGCAGATTCTTAACCACTGCACCACCAGGGAAGTCCCAGGGATATATGATTTATGTAGCTTTCTATTTCCTTAAACATCTGATTTTTAAAATGGGAGCAGGTCTTACTATTTGTTGTCTGCTTTAAACTCTAACTGCTAAAATTGGAAGGATATGGGAAGACCTGGTGAACGCTGCTCATAAAGAGGAAAAGAAAGGGTTTTTTTCTTTCTGGCTGTGCACTCATTCTTTCAAGAGTCATTTAGAAAGAAAAGGTTTCCATCTTCTCATAGCAACTCAAGTGCTTGAGGACCTCATGACATTTTACCAAAACTCTCCTCCCAGAAGGGCATCAGTGGTGAGTAGGTGAATAGAAACATGGTGTATAAATAGCTAAATATACAGAGGAGCACATGAGGCATCTGGTAATGTGTGATTTTCACCTGATTTTACTGTGTTATTAAGACGAACCCTGCTTCCTAAAGAAAATTAGAACATTTTCAAAGCTCGAGTCTGAATCCTGCCTCATTCCTTGGTGATGATGTGACCCAGGAAATGACATCACCT
Organism: Delphinapterus leucas; assembly: GCF_059928025.1. Classification (NCBI taxonomy): domain Eukaryota; kingdom Metazoa; phylum Chordata; class Mammalia; order Artiodactyla; family Monodontidae; genus Delphinapterus; species Delphinapterus leucas. The sequence continues at coordinate 37,594,155 of NC_143142.1, read as the reverse complement.
CCCTGAGTGCTCCCCTCTATAAAATGGGGAGAGTAGTAAGGCCTACTTTTTAGGGCTGTTGGGAGGATGACATGAGATCATCTGCTTGAAGCCTGACAAATGATAAGCTCTGGGTAAGTTGTTATTAGGAACACCCTCAGCTGTGGGAGCCAGCACCATTCTCTTCTGAGCATGGCATCAGACGTTCAAGTTGCTTCTGAACATGAATCTGAATTGACACCTAAGAAACCAGAAGAGGATGAAAAAGAGGATGGAGTTTAGTCTATAGAAGGTCTTGAGCCTGAAGAGGTACCAGAGTCCAGTGCCTGTCTCGTGTCATAGGGCCCAGACGACAGCGGGTCGTACCAGCCCGACCAGACTACATGGACAGGACAGCAGGGCATAAAGGTGCTGAGGAGGTGACCATTCCTGGGCTGCAGAGATGGCATGAACAGTGACCAGGGCAAGACAACACAGTCCACACAGCTGCAGGTGTGAAAATCAAACTCTGTCTTTATTCTTTTACCATTGTATGTGGGATAGGTAGCAGCACTGCTGGGGAGCTCCTTGGGAGGAGAGGAGAGGGAATCTGTTGGATGGAAATCTTACCTTTGAGCATCAGTTACATCTAAGCCTGTTTTCAGCACATTTCATGTTAGACTTTTCAATGGCAAGTCAAGGAGTAGAAGGTAGATGGGCTCAGACAAAAGGTTCTTTGCAAGAGTTCAACATAGTGGCCAAGATTTTATTCTTGCATTTCATCATGCATGTGCCTTGGAATTACAGATTTTTTGGAATCTGACTGAAGAAAACATAAACTTTCCAGGTAGTGTATAGGTGTCCCCATCTTTCTAGCATCTCTGCCTTTGGCCGATGTGATGCCATACTTTCCTGACATTTAATATCAGCTCTGGTATGGGTCTGATACCAAGTATATTCATACCTCAGCCATAAAACAGGACCTTCTAGATAGCCAGATTCAGGTGCTCTGCCCTTCCCAACAGATGCCTCTCCACCACCCCTGACTCCGCCAAAATGAAGTAAAAGCACATCCTGAGTTGACCACTTCCTCTGAGCCTGGCAGACACACAGCAAGAGTCTTGGCTGGTGATGGGCTTGATGCATGGCCCACTTGACTGAGCCACACATATGCACAGGCTTGACCTACACTGGCAAAATCTGCAAGGACACTTCTTAGACATTTCAAGTGATTGATTCCTCTGAGGAAATGATACATTAAAAAATACACATATACACACATATTTAATTATTTTTTTAAACCACAACTGAAAAAAATTCTTTGCCACTGTGTAGAATTAAATCTGACAAGAAACCCTATGAGTTTTTATTAGTACCATTATTGTTTTCTTTGGCTTCATGTACTATAATGGTAAAATAACAAAAAAAAAAAGAAAAAAATTGTAAAAAGGCAAATATTTTGTACAAAAATACAAAGTTTTAAAAGCTCTTTAAGTATATTTCATATTGTTACTAAAAGTTGACCTATATATCTGTATGTCTGCATATTTTTCCTACATGTGGGATTTTAGAAATGTAAGGTACTGTTTACACAGTATACGTTTTCAGTTCTTCCTAAAGCTCAACAACCAATGATAATCTTTTTTCTGATTGGAGCATTCCATACTCTGGAAGACATGATTTGCATAACCGTACGATTACTGGCTGAGAAAAATCTATGTGATTCAGTCCATTTGCATACTGAAAATCAATGTATCATACTGGGGGAACACTTTTGTTCCCAAGTCCTTAAGTAATGGCAGATGGTAAAGAACGTTGGCTGTCAATTTTTTCAGTAATTGGTTTGCAGTGCTTTTTTTCAATCTGGTGAGAAGGTGATGCAATGAGGAAGAAGTATCTTTTGCCTTTGAGAACTGTCCGAAAATTTGCTCTTATTATTATATCACAGTCCATTATAATGCAGGTGATAGTACTAAAAGAAAGGAAAAAGGATGGGTGTTAGTTTTTCTTAAAGAACAATGTTAATGTATAATTCAAAAAAGGAACATGTGTTTTTATAGGAAACATTCCAAATACATCGTTCAATAATTACTTTTTCAAATAAATGCCTAGAAATTCTTACTCAGATTAAATAAAAGGTAAAATTCACTTTGAAAGAGCCTATTTTGGGGAATCCTAGTCCCAACTCAAATCCCAAATGGCCAAAGAAGGCTAACAAATGACAAATCTGGGTCACTTGTCACCCTCTACTGTAATCTCTTGTTGAGATATTTGTGTTCTTTTCCTGAAACTGACCAGGATGGGAGTTCCTTACCTGTCTGGAGACCTCTAGCACTTGGACGAGTGCTTGACACACTAGAGGTTTTCAATACATGACTGTTGAGTGGATAAATGCATAATTTGTGCCCCAGTTACTGTCAAAAATAATTTGAGCAAAATATATTTTTGTCATCAACTTTGTTTTTAAAAATTGAGATAAAATTGACATATAACATGTTAGTTTCAAGTGTACATGATTCCAAATTTGTATATATTGCAAAATGATCACCACAGTAAGTCTAGTTAACGTCCACTACCACATATAGTTATAATTTTGTTGTTGTTGTTGTGATGAGAATTTTTAAGATTTACTCTTTTAGCAACTTTCAGATATATAACAGGATTAGTAACTATAGTCACCATGCTGTACATGACATTACATTACCATGCCTTATTTATTTTATAACTAGATGTTTACACATTTTGAGCCCCTTCACCCATTTTGTACACCCCACCACTCTCCGCCTCTGGCAACCACCTGTTTTCTGTATCTATGAGTTCCATTTTTTTTTTATAAGGTTCCATATAAGTGCGATCATATGGTGTCTGTCTCTGTCTGACTTATTTCACTTAGCATAATGCCCTCAAGGTTAATCCATGTTGTCACAAATGGCAATATTTCATTCTTTTTTATGGCTGAATAATAATATTCCATTGTATTTATATACTGCATTTTCTTAACCCATTCATCTATTGATGGACCCTTAGACTGCTTCCATATTGTAAATAATGCTATTGTAAATAATGCTCCAATGAACATAAGGGTACATATATCTTTTCAAGTTAATGTTTTTGTTTCTTCAGATGAATACCTAGAAGTGGAATTGCTGGATCATATGGTAGTTCTATTATATTTTTAATTTCTTGAGGAACCTCCATACTGTTTTTCCATAGTGGCTGCACCAATTTACATTCCCACCAACAGTGCATAAGTGTTCCCTTTTCTCCACATCCTCGCCAACACTTGTTATTTCTTGTCTTTTCTATAATGACCATTTTGACAGGTGTGAGGTGATATCTCATTGTGGTTTGCATTTCCTTGATGATTAGGGATGTTGAGCAGCTTTTCATGTACCTGTTGGCCGTCTGTATGTCTTCTTTGGGAAAATGTCTGTTCAGATTTTATGACCATTTTTCAATGGGATTGTTTGGTGTTTTGCTATTGAGTTGTGTGAATTTTTCATATATTTGGGATATTAGCACCTTATCAGTTCTATGATTTGCAGATATTTTTTCCCATTCAGTAAGCCGACTTTTCATTTGTTGATGGTTTTCTTTGCTTTGCTGAAGCTTTATGGTTTGATGTAGTCACACTTGCTTATTTTTGCTTTTGTTGTCAGATCCAAAAAATCATCGCCAAGATCAATGTCAAGGAGATTATTACCTATGTTTTCTTCCAGGAATTTTATGGTTTCAGGTCTTACATTTGAGTCTTTCACCCATTTTGAGCTTATTTTTGTATATGGTATAAGAGAGTGGTCCAGTTTCATTCTTTTGCATGTGGCTGTCCAGTTTTCTCAACAGCATTTATTGAAGAGATTGTCCTCTCCCCACTGTATATTCTTGGCTCCTTTATCATAAGTTAGTTGACCAATAATCCATATGCATGGATTTATTTCTGGGTTATATATATTCTGTTTCACTGATCTATGTATCTGTTTTTATGCCACTACCACACTGTATTGACCCCTGTAGCTTTGTAATATAGTTTGAAATCAGGGACTGGGTCTAGCTTTGCTCTTCGTTCTCAAGATTACTTTGGCTATTTGGGGTCTTTCATGGTTCCATACAAATTTTAGGATTGTTTGTCCTATTTCTGTGAAAAATGCCATAGGAATTTTTCTAGGGATTGCATTGGATCTGTAGATTGCTCTGGATAGTATGGACATTTTAACAATATTCTTCCAATCCATGAACACAGAATATCTTTCTATTTATTTGGGTCTTCTTCAGTTTCTTTCATCAGTGTCTTATAGTTTTCAGTGTATAGGTCTTTCACCTCCTTGGGTAAATTTATTCCTAGGTATTTTTTTCCTTTTTGATGCAACTGCAAATGGTATTGTTTCCCTAATTTCTCTTTCTGATCGTTTGTTATAGTGTATGGAAACACAACATATTTTTGTACATTGATTTTTGTGTCCTGTGACTTTACAGAATTCATTTATTAGTTCTAACATTTTTTTTTTGGTGGAGCCATTAGGGTTTTCTATATATAAAATATCATGTTACCTACAAATAGCGACAGTTTTACTTCTTCCTTTCTGATTTGGATGCCTTTTTTTTTTTTTTTTTTTTGCCTAATTGCTCTGGCTAGGATTTCCGATACTATGCTGAATAAAAGTGGTGAGAGTGGGCATCCTTGTCTTGTTCCTGATCTTAGAACAAAAGTATTCAGCTTTTCACCATTGAGTATGATGTTAGTTGTGGGCTTGTCACAGACCCTCTATAGAGAGTTTCTCTCTACAGGGAATCCATTTGAGAGTGGTTTTTTTTTTTTTTTTTATCATAAATGAACACTGAATCTTGTCAAATGCTTTTCTGCATCTATTGAGATGATATATGATTTTTTTCTTTCATTCTGTTAATGTAGTGTATCTCATTGATTGATTTGTGGATGTTAAACCATCCTTATATCCCTGGAATAAATCCCACTTGATCATGGCATATAATTCTTTTACTGTATTGTTGAATTCGGTTTGCTAATATTTTGTTGAGGATTTTTACATCTATAGTTCATCAAGGATATTGGCCTGTAATTTTCTTTTCTAGTAGTGTCCTTGTCTGGCTTTGGTATCAGGGTAATGCTGGCCTCATAAAATGAGTTTGGAAGTGTTTCCTCCTCTTCTATTTTTTGGAAGAGTTTGAGAAGGATTGGTATTAATTTTTCTTTAAACGTTTGGTAGAATTCACTAAGGAAGCCATCTGGCCCTGGACTTTTGTTTATTGGGAGGTTTTTGATTACTTATTCAATCTCTTTACTAGTAATTGGTCTGTTCAGATTTTTTTATTTCTTCATGATTCATTTCTTTGTAGATGGTATGTTTCTAGGAATTTATTTCTCATAGGTTGTCCAATTTGTTGGTGTATAATTGTTCATAGTGATCTTTGTATTTCTGTGATACCGGTTACAGTGTCTCCTCTCTCATTTCTGATTGCATATATTTGAGCCCATATTTTTTTCTTGGTAAATCTAGCTAAAAGATGGTCGATTTTGTTTATCTTTCAAATACCAGCTCTATCATTAATCTTTTCTATTATCTTTTTAGTCTCTATTTCATTTATTTCCACTCTGATCTTTATTTCCTTCCTTCAACTAACTTTGGGCTTCATTTGTTCTTTTTCTAGTTCCTTGAGGGGTAAGGTTAGGTTATCTGAGATCTTTTTTTCTTGATATAGGATGTATTGCTATGAACCTCCCTCCTGGAACTGCTTTGCTACATCCCATAAGTCTTGGTATGTTGCATTTTCATTTGTCTCACTATATTTTTTACTTCCTTTTTGATTTCTTCCTTGACCCACTGGTTGTTCAGTAGCATGTTGTTTAATCTCCTCATATTTGTGATTTTTCCAGTTTTCTTCTTGTGATTGAAGCCATATCAAGCATCTTTTCCAGTCACAATGGTATGAGGCTAGAAATCAATCTTCTTAAATTTATTGAGACTTTTTTTTTGTGGCCTAACATGATATATTCTGGAGAATGTTCCATGTACACTTGAGAAGAATGTGTATTCTGTTGCTTTGGGATGGGATTTTTTCTATCAGTTAGGTCCACCTGATCTAATGTGCCATTTAAGGCCAATGTTTCCTTATTGATTTTTTGGTCTGGATGATCTATTCACTGATGAAAGTGGGGTACTAATACTGTACTGCTGTCTATTTCTCCCTTTAGGTCTGTCGATATTTGCTTTTTTTACTTAGGTGCTCCTATGTTGGGTGCATAAATATTTACAAATGTTATATACTCTTGTTGGATTGATTCCTTTATCACTATGTAATGACCTTCTTTGTCTCTTATTCCAGTCTTTGTTTTAAAGTCTATTATGTCTGATATAAATATAGCTACCCCATCTTTCTTTGGGTTTCCGTTTGCATGGAATATCTTTTTACATCTTCACTTTCAGTCTGTGTGTATCCTTCATCTGAAGTGAGTCTCTTGTAGGCAGCATATAGACGGGTCTTGTATTTTTATCCGTTCAGCCATTCTATGTCTTTTGACTGGAGAATGTAGTCCATTTATGTTTAAAATAATTATTAAAAGATATGTATTACCTGCCATTTTGTTAATTGTTTTCTGGCTGTTTTGTAGTTCCTCTGTTTCTTCTTCTCTTGCTCTCTTCCTTTGTGACTTGATGATTTTCTGTAGTGGTAGGCTTAGATTCCTTTCTATTTATCTTTTATATATCTACTATAGGTTTTTGCATTGTGGTTATCATGAGGCTTACATATAACAATTTATAACAGTCTATTTTAATAACAACTTAAGTTTGAATGCATTCTAAAACTCTGTGTTTTTACTCCCTGCCCCCACACCATTTTATGTTTTTGATGTCACAATTTATATCTTTTAATCTTGTGTATCCCTTAACAAATCATTGTAGTTGTAGTTATTTTTATTACTTTTGTCTCTTAACCTTCATACTAGCTTTATAAGTGTTAATCCACTACCTTTACAACATTAGAGTATTCTGAATTTTACTATATATATGTAAAGGTAAATATATTTTGACCTTTACCAGTGAGATTTATACTTTCATATGTTTCCCTGTTTTTAATTAGCACCCTTTCTTTTCAGTGTAAAGAAGCCTCTTTAACATTTCTTGTAAGGCTGGTCTAGTGGTGGTGAACTCCTTTAGGTTTTGCTTGTCTGGAAAACTCTCTCTCTCTTTCAATTCTGAAGGATAACTTTGCTGGGTAGAGTATTCTTAACTGGAAGTTTTTTTCTTTGAACACTTTTAATAAAACCATTCCACTCCCTTTTGGCTTGCCAAGTTTCTGCTGAAAAATCAGCTGACAGTCCATAGGGGTTCCCTTGTATGTAACAAGTTATTTTTCTCTTGCTGCTTTTAAGATTCTCTCCTTGTCTTTAACTTCTGACATTTTAATTATAATGTGTCTTGGTGTGGGTATCTTTGGGTTCCTCCTATTTGGAACTCTGGGTTTCCTGGGTTTGGATGTCTGTTTCCTTCCCAAGGTTGGGGAAGTTTTCAGCCATTATTTCTTCAAGAAGTTTCTGCCCCTTTACCCCTCTCTTCTCCTTCTGGGCCCCTATAATGTGAATGTTGGACCACCTCACATTGTCTCATAAGTACCTTAAACTATCTTCACGTTTTTTCATTCTTTTTTCTTTTTGCTTCTCCACAAGCAAAGTGGGTGTGTTCCACTGCCCTGCTTTTGAGCTCACTGATCCTTTCTTCTGCTTCATCTAGTCTGCTACTGAATCCTACTAGTATATATTTTCCAGTTCAGTTATTGTATTCTTCAGCTCTGTAACTTCTATTTGGTACTTTCTTATATTTTCTATCTCTTTATTGAAGTTCTAACTGTGTTCATCTATTCTTCTCCCGAGTTCAGTGTGAGCATCTTTATAACTATTATTTTGAACTTTTTAATAGGTACATCACTTATCTCCATTAAGGACTTTTTATAAGGTTTTATCTTGTTCTTTCATTCAGAACATATGTATCTTTCTTCATTTTGCTTGACTCTCTGTGTTGTCAAACTAGATAAAACAACCCTCTTTCCCAATCTTGAGGGAGTGGCATCTTGTAGGAATGAACCTTATCTTTCAACACTGCCCTAGCTCTTGCTTGTCCTTCAAACCACTGTGATTGTTCAAGCAGCCTTTTTTATTTTTAGTGGCTCCTAGCATTTGAGTGTGCCAAGACCTGTCAGTGCCCCAAAGGGGAGGATCTCAGTCAGCAACTAGAGTCTTGCTGATTAGAAACTAGACCTTCAGGCAGCAGCTTTTAGAGTATGCAAATATTTATAGTCTTGTGGGACTGAAAGGTATGTCCCACTGGCCACCAGAACTGGGTGACCTAGAAGTGTCTCCTGCACAGTTGTTGCAAAAATCAGGGTGCCAGACAAGTGTACAAGCTCCATCCTGGGAGCTACCTGCACCCTGTCACGAGGCAGAGGGAGGTCACAAAGATGGCATCCACCAGCCTTTGTCCCTGGAGGGCACCTCAGTAGGTCCCTAGATGAGCCAAACCAGAAGCCTACCCCTCTTGCTGAAGCTCCAGGACAAGCAAATAGGCCTCTTTCACAGAAATACTGGGGGTATGATTCAGTTTGCTGTCTGCACAGTCCCCTGGGGATAGCAGCTGGCCAAGAATGATTTGTTTGTTATAGTCTCATGGGACCCAGGAATGCAAGCTCACTGGCCACTAGAGCCAGGAGATCAAGGGGTGTTCCCTGGGTGGCAGCTGCAAAAAACTGGGCATCAGACGTGTGTAAAAGCTCCCCTTGGGGTGATACTGGTGCTGTGGAGCACAGCAGAGGGAGAGCACAAAGATAGTGCCTGCCCTTCAAGGTCTCCCACCAACTTTCAAAATAAAGACTTTATGAGATAGAATTACATAATATTCACAAGGTTGTATAGTTTAGAACTATCTAATATTTTAGAACATGTTCATCACCCCTAAAAGAAACCCATACCTATTACCATTCACCCCCATTTCCTCCTCCACCCACCACAAACTTTCAAATCTAGTTCTGATGAAGAAAACTAAGATGCTATGTCCTGAAGAGGGTCATGTATTTAATGAAGTTTTACATAAGTACCTTTTGAAATGAAAAAAAGAATCTCCAAATGCCTCTTAGGCTTATGAGCTTAGAAGGAGGCAGGGAAACTATATCCCTACATTATCTAGCACAGCATCTGGCCCATAGTAAATGCTCAGTAAATACATGTGGAATTGAATGCTTGGCCACCTGAATTATCCGTGCATGGAACTCTATGAAAAAGACTTAACACTGGTGCCATATGTTAAATAACAATTGACTGACAATATTATAAGGTAATGACCTAGGCCTTTTAGTCTAATATTTATTGGGTACTTCCTCTACATTAGGCACATTTATTAACTTATTTAAGTCCTCACAACAACCCCATTAAGAAGATATTATTATTTCCCTGAGGTTAATAGCTTGCCCAGCTAGTAAATGGCAGAACCAGGACTGGAAGCCATTACCGAGCCTACATTCAGATCCCTTATACTCATCACTTCTTGCCCTTTAATAAGATATAAGCTCAGTGGCTCTCTCTTAAATCCCCTCTGCTGCTTACCTGTCTCCCTGTCTTTTTCGCAAATGAAGTTATTGATGTCCTCACACTGGAAGTCGTTCCACTGCCCAGCATAAATCAGCCCAGCACAGTCTTCTCCAGGCCCGTGGCCATGACCCCAGTTATCTGGCTGTCCAGCTTTCCAATTTCTTTTAAGAAAACAGAAATCAGATATTATTTGCAAAGCCACAGAGAAGTTTTCTTTACCCAAGAGCAGCAGAGAAATGTAAAAAACAAAACCAAGGCCTGTCATTTGTCCGGGAATGAAAATGCACTGTTTAAAAAGCTGTGCACACTCGGATTCAGAATAAGCAGCTGTTTTGCAGAGCGCTGTGTTATGCAGCATCTCCCTGCAGGCTTGTTATCATTGCCACAGTGCAATCAGCTCACTGAGCTGCTTCATCACGTTGCTGAGAGAGTAAATCTGTCTCCAACACAGTTAGATGAATGACAGCTTTCTAACGTGCACTGGAATGCTGACTGCTGGGCATGTGGGTGTATATCTGTGTGTGAATGTATATGCATTCTGAGGACCACACACACACACACACACACGCGCACACACACACACACACATTCTTGGAAGAACCCAGAGGGATCCTCGTACGTTCTGATATCTTGTCTCTAACAAGTCAGAGTCAGGCAGAGAGAGCGAAAGACGCTTGATATACACTTACAAGAACCTACAATTATAAACACTTGGTTATGGTTTTCTGGCTAAGTTGTAGATAGTTAATTGCTATAGAAAGAAACAGTAATTTATTCTTACTGAAAATGACTTATACATCTCACTGCCTTTTTTGGGAGAGAGATTAAAGTCTTTAAAACAAGTTTTCTTTAGGATGAGCTCATTTGGGGCTTAACTTGCATGCTGCTGCTCAAAGCACCCCTTTGCCAACGTTTCCTCTTCCTGACTCTATTTCCAAGCAATAAATTAGATGTGCTTCCAAGACTCAAAACTTGAAAGACTACGTTTTCTCTGAGAACCAGGTCTTTGCACAGAAGCTTGTGGTTACCTCCTAAGAGGACAAGCTTGCCTCGTGCGGAGGGTCCGAAAAAACATCTGCAGCAGGAAGTGCTTCCCATAAACGATGACTCATTACCCAACCAGCATCATCTAATAATAACTCACTCTGGTCCATGCTTCATGTTCGTATCAGAGTGGCTGCGGCTTTGGCCGCTAGAGAGAAATCTTCCACTGTACAGACCCTGATAGCAGGAGAAAGTTTTACAGCAAAGAAACACTTCTCACTACTAAGATTTTCCTTTTCTGAGGCCAGGCTCTTACCAGGGTCACCTGGGGACAGAGCCCATGTTGTCCTACTTCTTTCGACGACAAGACCAGCAAAAATCAGGGCGATGGGAAAGGAGAGTTGAAATTTACAGTTAAAGGATGTAACAAGGTAGCATGGACTCCCCCAAGCCAACTGTATATTTTGGGATATTTTATAAAATGAAATGAACTTAAATAAATCTAGTGATGAAGAGATAATTTAGATGAAACCATCAACTGATGAGAGTAAATGTGGGACGATACTCAGGTGGAAGTCAGAAATAGTCATTCGTTAACTCATTCATTCGACAGATATTCACAGAGCACCAACTATGTGCCAGGGATAAATAATGCTAGCTGATGGCAACACGGCACTGTGGAGAATAGAGTCCCAGCCCTCTCAGAAATTATATCACAGGCAAGAAACAAATGAGGTAAAACCCTCAGACTGTCACAGTGATGCCAGAAAGAGATGAAGTTGGAAGGAAACTTTCAGGCAAGCTTTTTGGTGTGTGTGTTTCCACCTCGAAGGACCCTCCCGGAAATGTCAACAATGCCTGGGCAGTTTGATGTTGTTGGTGTACACGTTGTTCATTTCTGTAGTTATACGAGGGGGTTCCCTTCCAATTTTGTTTATCAAATTTGAGATTGTGATTCTCGATGCATACTGACAGGACATTTAATATTCTTTATCTCCCAGTTAGTTGGGAATAAATAGGAATATTTATATAATAAATATAATAGGGTTTATTATAATATTATTTATTATATAATAAATAATAAATAGGAATAATAATAAATAAATAGGAATTCTGATAGAAGATCTGTTTAATATTTTCCCCTTGTATTTCCTTGCCCTTTTGAGTAGATAAAAGGGATTTACAGATGAGACAAAAAGAGAACTGCTTGATAAGAAAGGAGATTGTCTTTATCACCATCCTCCATTCGTTTTTTTCCAGGTCACTGGAATTCTTCACATGCAGTGCTTAAAGCAATCCTTCCGGACTAAAGGTAGAAGGTGGCTGTGAGTGGAGTGACTCAGGTGGGACCAGCATGGATGTGCGGTGGAGTAGCCTGAAGCCAGGCTGCAGGAGGAATTTGTCTCAAAGACTAAGTCTCACAGCATCTCTTTGGAAAAGCTAAAATCACATGGAATGATTTGTGGCAAATCCCCCCAGTCTGCATGTTTGTAATAGAGCAGAACGTGTCAGATAAATAGAATGTATATATTTTGGAGAAGAATTTCAGCTTAAATGTTTCCTAAACCTCATTCATAGGTAGATTCTGGAAAGAAGAATGGCTGAAACCTGGGCGCCAGATCCTTGAATGCCACATTATAACATACATGTCAGAGAAGTGGTTGGGTAGCAAGGTGTGTATGTACTTGGACACTGTATTTTGAGTACACTGGGGACCATGGAAGCATCGGGACTCCCTCTTCCAGGGAGCTGGAATCATTGCAAGCACCTCAGCCAGTGGGTGTGAAACACCCCCCAGGATTCTGGGTTTATACTAATGGAGGTAGAGCACAAACTCTCAATTTTGGGAACAGCCCCTTCCAACCCTCACAACTTAGTATTTCTCATCAACCACAAGATTGACTGAGCCTTCGTGGCCAAGAAACTTCTGCTGGTAAGAGCCTGGCCTCAAAACAGGAAAATCTTAGTAGTGAGAAGTGTTTCTTTGCTGTAGAATTTTCTCCCGCTATAGAGGTCTGAACAGTGGAAGATTTCTCTCTAGTGGCCAAAGCCAGTGCCACTGATACAAACATGAGGCATGACCAGAGCGAGTGAGTATTGAAGTAGATGATGCCAAAGGTTCCCTTCTGGTCCTTACCATTCTACGGTTCTATATTCTAAAAATGTAGTATATAATATTACGTGTAGCCATCTGTGTGGACAGAAGGGCAGCCCATGTTTTGTCTTTGCAGTGCAGAGATGAAAGCTGTTACTCGTAACTTGACAGCATGCTCCCGTTAAATGATATCCTGTGCAGGGGACCAAGAAATGGACAAGAGGAAGAGAGGAGCTTCAAGTGTGTTTTGGGAGACTCTCAGGAAGCACAGCATATCTCTGGTGATCTAAGGTGGGCAACTGCAAGGAGGGTGGGCAGGAAAGGCCTTCAAAGGCTCCCTTACATTTCTGCTTTGAGCAAGTGGGCAGAGTCTCCATCCCATGTGTGTTTGGCTGCCCCGTGCCTACCAGGCAGTCTCCATTGACAGTGATGACCTTTGCCAAATGACACACCGGCATTTATTCCATCAAGAGTAGAAAGACCAGCTTTGACATGCTCCTGATTTCACTGGTCTTCTCCCTGGTTTGTCTGTTTTCTATTTCATTGCTTTCCAGTCATTATTATTCCCTTCCTTTTGCTTGCTTTGGGATTAATTTGCATTTCTTCTTCTACCCTGATAAAGTAGAAGCTTAGGTCATTAATTTTCAACTTTAAAATATTTTTCTAATATAAGCATTTTAAATTTATAAATGCCCCTCTATATACTGTTTTAGCTTCATCTCACAGATTTTGATGTTATGTTTTCTTTGTCTTTGAAACATTTGCAAATTTCCTTTGTGATTTCTCCTTTGCCCCATGGGTTATTTAGAAGTGTGTCTTTAATTTCCAAATATTTGGTGATTTTACAGATATCTTTTTGTTATTGATTTCTAATTCAATTTTGTTTTGGTGAGAGAACATACACTACATAATTCCAGCGCTTTTAAATTTATGGAGACTTGTTTGATGACCCAGCCCATAGTTGATCTTGGTGAACATACCATACTCACTTGAAAAGAATGTGTATTTGTAGTTGTTGGGTGAAAAGTCCCATAAATATCAATGAAGTCAAGTTAGTTGATAGTGTCTGCTATATCCCTCTTGGTTTTTCTATCTCTTCAATACTTGTTCTATTAATTACTGAGAGGAGAGCATTGAAACCTCCTTTGAAGCCCCGCTCTTCACTGTATCCACATTTAGGGTCAGAGTGTCTGTCTTCTTGATTGTGACAGGGTCCTGGAAATCAGACTGTTTTTACATGAGTAGAAGAACAGTACCTCTCACTCGTATTGTGCCCCAAACTCCAGAAAAGATCCTCCAAACCAGCACAGAGGCTGGGTCATGGTGGACACTCCAGGATAATTCAGTGAATGTTATCATGGGACTGTGGGCCAGTGGATCCCAATGTCCAGTCAGAGGACTGGTGCTGGGCAAGAATGAAGTTCTCACAGGTCTGTGGTGAAAAGAGAAAAATGAAGACAACTCTGTGTGTATGTGTGATGGCCAACTGTCTTTTCTTGGTTTTATTCTTGTTGTTTTTGTGCTGAGATTTGTTGATAGGTGATTTTTTTTTTTTTTTTTTTGCCTGTGCTGTGTAGCATGTGGGATCCTAGTTCCCTGACCAGGGATCGAAGCCGTGCCCCCCTGCACTGGAAGTGTGGAGTCTTAACCACTGGACCGCCAGGGAAGTCCCCCTTGATAGGTGATTTTTAAAACCCACGTCCTTAGTTGGGCAACTAAAATCTTGGCAACATAAGTCAGCCCTCCAGTCTTTCTCTTGGAATTGTATTGGTGTGTGGACCCAAAGCATTTGGAAACCTGTCCTGGGGACCATCCTGAGACATCACAGATTGCTTCTCATGCCATCCTTTTCCCTAAACGTCATAAGATTTAGTGAGTCAGGTCGTATGTTTCATGGGAAATAAACCTCCGTTCAAGTCCACGTGTGCCCTAAGCTTCTGGCATCCAATCCACATCACCGTAGCTTTTTGTCTGTTTATTCCAGCACTGTCTTTCTCAGCCAGCTCTCAGTATAAAAATGGAGTGGGGGCAAGAGGCAGAGGAGAGAACCTTTTATCCTTTGTCTGTTTCCTCTTTAACAGTCCCCTCAGCAGCCTGAAATAATTTCACAAGGGGTGTGTGTGCGCATGTTGGAGAAAAAGGATAAGAGTAAAGTAGGGAGACTGACTTCTTCTGTAGCCTGCACAAAGTACGGGGAGGTGCCAGGTCCAGAAACCACTGTGGGTGGCAGGGGAAAGGGAAGTGGATGGACCAGGCTTGGAGGCCACAGAAGCAAAGAGGAGGAGGGTACAGGTGAGTCTGAGTCGATGGAGAGGTACTTGGGGAGCTGTATCGTGTTGGGAGACCCCTGAGAGCCTAGAGCCCCATCCCCAGGCCACGGCAGGGAACATTCTTCTTGTCTTCACAAACCTGTCGTGTGTGTGCCATCTCCTTCAGGACATGGTATAATCCATAACTGCTAGGAAGTGTTATCCTGCGATTAGTGACTAGTATGAAAATGATGACAGTGATGACAATAGGAGTAATAATTCTTGAGCACTTCCCATGGGCGCAATGTCCTCAATGCTTGATATATATTATCTCATTTAATTTTCACAATACTGACATCGGTCCTTCTGGAATCTTCATTTCTAGATGAGGGCATGGAGATTCCACACAGTTGAGTAACTTGCACAAGGTCACGAGCTGTTGAGTGCTGAGTCCGGACCTGGAACCCACACCTTATTGACTCTAGGGCAGGTACTCTCTCCCCTCGCTACACTAGCTCTTTTTCTAGTTTGTGCTGTGTTTATTATTCTATGTCAAGTTAAATGAGCCTTCGGCTATTGAGGCCTCATAATATGTCTGCCTAATTTATTCTTGCTTTTAAAATGTGATCCCGAGGACAAAGTGAGAGAATGGCATGGACATATATACACTACCAAACGTAAAATAGGTAGCTAGTGGGAAGCAGCCACATAGCACAGGGAGATCAGCTCGGTGCTTTGTGACCACCTAGAGGGGTGGGATAGGGAGGGTGGGAGGGAGACGCAAGAGGGAGGGGATATGGGGATGTATGTATATGTATAGGTGATTCACTTTGTTATAGAGCAGAAACTAACACACCATTCTAAAGCAATTATACTCCAGTAAAGATGTTAAAAAAAAAAAAATGTGATCCTAGGGTTTTTTACATGTCTATGTATTCCTTTGGGTGGAAAACTAGAAGCACTGTCTGGGCTGTGGCTGGGAACAGAGCTCCCAGGAAGGTGTCTGGGGATGTGAGCCTTCTCAGGTCCCAGGTACCAATTCTGGCGCTCTCCTCCCAAATCACATAATTCCTGCTGCAGCCTGGGAGAGACGAGGAAACTTCCACTTTGGGAGAGCTGGCATAGGCCGTACTGTTCTGTTCCCTCTCAATCCATTCCATGTGGGCCAATCCAGTTTTTGCTTATAGGAGAGCTTCAGATTGAATTTCTTAGTGAGTCTAACCCAGACCTTTTTCGTATTTATGGTTGTGAGAAAAGTGGAGGGGACTGAGGTTTTTTGTTTTTTTTTTTTCCAGCTCCCCACTGACTCCCTTAAAAAAAAAAATGATCCTGGCACTCTAGACTGTCAGTCACAAATTTCTCTTTTCCTTAGTAGTCTCTGCCTTCCGTGCCCCCCTCCCACTGGTCCGATTTTAGGTGACAACTCTCACAACTGTGTTGACTCTCCTGAAGCAGATCTCTGCTGTGCTGGATGCCCTCCTCGGGCTGGCGGCCAAATTCCCGAGTGCCAGGGTGTGGTGTGGCTTCATCTCCCCAAGGACAGGTGCGCAGGGAGCAGACAGGATGTCTGCTGAGCCAGGAGGCAGATATCCATTTGCCCTGGGGGCAGTCTGGGGCAGTTCGGAGCAGACCTAAAATCTTCAAACTTTCCACCTTGAAGTTTGGTCGTTCTTTTAAAAGAAATGGCCTTCGCCAGCCCCCACCCAGAACTCCCTTGTGGTAGGATGAACCTAGCTATGGACCCAAAATTTCCAGTGTGCGCTCCAGCACAGCACTTGTGATGGGCTGCAGGAGCAAAAACATATATTGTCAGGACTTCCCTGGTGGTCCAGTGGTAAACAGTCTGCCTGCCAATGCAGGGGACACAGGTTCGATCCCTGGTCAGGGAACTAAGATCCCACATGCCACGGGGCAACTAAGCCCGTGCGCCACAACTACTGAGCTCGCACACCTCAGCTAGAGAGCCCGCATGCCACAACTATGGAGCCCGTGTGTTCTGGAGCCCACGCACCACAACTAGAGAGAGAAAAGAAACCTGCACGCCACAACTAGAGAGAAGCCTGCGCCACACAACAAAGAGCCTGCGTGCCACAATGAAAGATCCCGAGAACCTGCATACCGCAACTACAACCCGCAGCCAAAATAAAAAATAAACATATACTGTCTTTCTCTAAGTACAGTTTCTAAACACTCCCCCCAAACCCCCCACAATGGTAAGATCATAGACCCAGTGCCTGGCTATGTGACCCCACCTCGGGGGTCAGGTCCATTCTAGGCTGATCATTTCCACCTCTCCCATGGGGGTGATAAGGGTCACATGGAATGAGTCTAGGATTGTGCTGAAAACTGAATTCCCATATTTACACATCTGTGTTCATAGCAGCATTATTCACAGTAGCCAAAAGTTGGAAGCAACCCACATGTCCATCCATGGATGAATGGATAAACAAACTGTGGTCCATCCATACAATAGAGTATTAGTGAGCCTTAAAGAGGAAAGAAATTCTGACACGTGCTACAGCATGGATGAACCATGAAGACATTATGCTCAGTCAAATAAGCCAGTTACAAAAGGACAAATACTGAATGATTCCACATACATGAGTGACTTAAAGGAGTCAAATTCATAGAGACAGAAAGTAGAAGGGTAGGTACTACAGGCTGGGGGGAATAGAGAGTTATTATTTAACGTGGACAGGGTTTCAGTTTGGGAAGATGAAAAAATTCTGCAGATGGATGGTGGTGAAGTTTACACAACAATGTAAATGTAGTTGATGCTGGAATCTACACTTAAAAATGGTTTAAATGGTAATTGTTATGTTATATATATTTTACCACGATTTTTAAGTAAAAGGTTTTTTAAAAAAATAAAATAAATGGCCTTATTCTGGTTTCCACCTATATCCTCTAATCATGCTTTTCACGTGGAGGATTTAAAAGTATAAAGAAGCCTGTCTGTCTACCCCCATGCACAGACATGCACAGGAACTCTATCTGGCCCCTCCATCCCCTCTAACCCGTTCCCTGTCCTTGACCTCTACTGCTCCAGCCCCGAAGCCCGTGACGCTGTCTTGGACCTGAAATACCCTCACTTTCTCCTCTCCTGGTGCCAAGGATGCTGTGGCTTCTCCATGCTCGGGACATGGTCCTGAAGCCGAGATGCCCACATGCCTGCTTGAACCTCTGCGGGGCCTGCCTTCTCTGTCTCCAGCAAAGGAAAGGTGGGTTTTTATAAATTCTGCTCCATTTGGTACAGTGTGTGTCGCATATTTTCACATCCATTAGAGGCAAAGCAGGAGTAGGATAAAGAGGTGAAATTTAAATGGGCACAATTTAGTCCTCTTCAGACCATGGGGTAGGATTAGGGCAGGAGTGGACACGGGGGTCGGATGAGGCTCATCGAGATGTCTGTGCCCCTAGGAGCTCCGAGAAGGTTCTGTGAAGTGCTTCCCTTCTCTGTTGCTGCCTTTATAGAACTCAGGTCACATCGGACTTAGAGAGACTCTTCAAGCCTGCAGGACACGGTCATCCCACAAACGCCTTCATTTGTGGTGTACTTGAACTTTCTGTGTGTAGGGCAGTCATCAACCTGTAGTTCATCCCCACACTCTGGCCAGAAGCACAGAGGGGGTCAGGGCGTCGATGGCGTCATCCTGAAGGGAGTGCCCGGCTCTGATCAGAAACATGGCTGGTGAGCTCGGACCATGCTGGGAAGCCTGGGGCTTCTTTGGCCTTCACGGCAGCATTTAAAGAGCACGCTCGGCCACAAGTGCCATCCTGGGTGGTTTTATGGGTCTGGTGGTTTATTTTGTTTGTTGTTTTGTTTGTTTTTGTAGAAATGAAAAAAAATTCACTCCATGAAAAGAAAAAAGAAAACCCCTATTTTTACAGCATATTGATTCTCAACCATAATTTCCCTACATGGAAATAAACATGCAGCTGGTACCTGGAGCCTCAGTTTGAGGAACGTGTAGGACACAAGGTCGTTCAGGAAGAAACTGTAGGAAGTCAGTCTGGCAAGAGGTGAAAACATAGACCAGTGAGAGCCTGACCAGCAATCTGGAAGTTTCTGAGACTCACTTATACTCTAGAGATGTCCCATCCAGCCACTTCCATTCGTTTTCCTGCTCTGAGTCTGTGAGGCCGATCCAGTAGTTCTCTCTCCCTACCATCTGCTTTTTGATCCATTGCTGAAAAATAAATCAGAAACGGTACATTACTATTTCTTGAACAGATGTTTGGGGGACTTTCCCCTCAATGTTTAGAAAAGAAGGACACTTTATAAGAGGATGTTTATCAGACTTTAACAGAGAAGCATAATGAGATTTGAATAAGATAAAGCTGTCTCAAAAAAAAAACAAAAAAAAAGGATGTTTGTCAGAATTTGTGCACTGCTTTTGCTGTCCTCTCGTTACTGCACTTGTTTTGCACTGTTTTGGGGGCTTTGACCTTTTTTCCTCTTATAAGCTTATAAGCAATATTTAAGTGATGCTCTTTCTCCCTTAAAGTATCCAGACCACTCGATGAATCCCACCAGGCTCCACCCCCTTCCACCACCCCTCCCTCCCATGTTCAAACAACAGTAACAGCCACAGCAATATTGAGCGCTTCCTCTGGGCCAGGTCCCACGTCCAATGTGTCACATACAATGTGTCTTTGAGCCATTACAACCACCAACCTAAGACAGATGACAAGTGGCTGAGCTGGGATCAGGCCCAGGTGTGTGTGTTCTGAAGCCCAGGTACCTGACTACTGTCTTATGGATGCTCCTTCCCAGTCAATTACTGCAGAAGCATCTGTTTTCGGGGTCATGTCTGCCAGAGACACTTAAGGAAAAGGAAGGAGGCCACTGGGACAGTGTGGCATTAAAGAAAGAGCATTGGTATTGTTGCTAGTTGGACCTCAGTTTCAATCTCAGCTCTGCATTTACTTGTCTCATCATGTATTAATCATTTAAACTTTGCGGGGCCTCAGTTTTCTTATCTGTTAGATGGGGGTAACATTACACATAAGCTCTAGGGATGTGGTGAGGTTTATAAGAGAAAATGCCTCATACAGTGCCTGGCACACAGTAGGGGCCTAGTGAGTGGTCACCATTGTTATCATGTGTGGGCTCTGCCCCAGGGCCTCCTCTGCTCTTCCTGACTGTGCCGAGGCCACACGTCTGGTCCCTTGCATCCCTCCCCACCCCTACGGTGCTTAGGCCTCTCTGCCTCTCTCTCCACAGGGGCCTGGTGCCGGCCTGCCAGGCTTACGGCTCTTTCAATGGCCACCGGTAAAAGCCACACACCTCCAGGCTTGATAAAGCAAGACCTTCCAGGTGGAAGCATAAGGACCTAATTCCCATGCCATGAATGCTTCTTGTCACTGGATAAATAGCCCAAATCTCCATAATGCAGCCTTCTGTGTTTACGTGACTATGAATTCTTGATATCTTTGAATCCTCAGTAAGCACGTACTTTCCACGTGTCACGATCCTTAAATTACAGTTTTCCCCAACTATAAGTATGCTGCAAACATACCTGTTCCTCTCTTGTGTTTATGAAAATGAGATGTGAAGACTTGTCTTCACAGGAAAGTTTTGCATCCTCAAAAATTTCTTTTTCAACCGAAAAATAGTAGCATTTGTCTGTGAAGTTCTTCCAGTGAGGCGGGCAGCCTAGGAATGCAAAGTTTAAAAGTATTGATTAAAACACACACACACACACACACACACACAGAGAGAGAGAGAGAGAGAGAGAGAGAGAGAGAGAGAGAGAGAAAGCACTATGCCTTTCCTCAGCTGCGTTTAAGAGGCACAGCTATGGCCCTGCTTCCCCACGTCCATGTGCCAAGCCAGTGACTGACGTTTGGGGACATGCTGGGAGCAAAGACTAGTCCAGGAAAGTGGCCTGCAGAATACACAGTAGTTAAAACTACATAATCTGGAAAATATCTACCCTGAGCCTTTGTTCCTCTGTGTCTGGATTCGTCTTTACAATGACAGAAATAACAGACACAGCAACAAAAAGCACAGGCACAGATCTTCAACGTCAGTCTGGAATCACGTGGAACCTGTAAACAAGTGGCTGGGAGAGCCCAGAACTAGAACTAGACTCACGGAACAAACATGATTGAGCTGGACTGAAGGAAACCAAGTGGAATCGGGTGTGGGTCAAAGGTTGCAGACCCAACACTCAGGGTTTGACCAAAGGTTTCACTATCAAAGGACGAGAAGGCGCCGTAACATCTTCTCAAAAAGAAATACGATCTGGCTTCAGGAACAGAAAGTTCCATCTGCACGTTAACCACGGGTCATCCATCCCCAGGTGAAGGGCATAAAATGAGGACAGGGACGGGTCCGGGGTGGCCAGCCTCGGACTTTCCTGAAGGAAATGTTTGGGACCAGTTTGTCCCCGAGGATCCGACTCAGCTAATTATAAACAAGTGCTGGAGGGCCTGGTGCTGTTTAGAGAGAAACACAAGTGCCTGAGCACCACCGCCTGGCACGGGGCCGTGGGAGCAGCGGGGGCGGAGGCCACCCTGTGCGATGCCTTCACTGCCAATAAAATGCAGTGTGGGGGGCACACATGGGGGGGGCACCCATCCCCAGGTACGAGGGGCTCAGACTTACCGTTGGCCTCGGGTGCTGCAGTTGGCTCGCTCTGCAGGGCCAGGGGCACCGCCACCCCTGATGGGCCCGGGGGACCGGGGGGGCCCTTGGGACCCGGCATGCCCGGCACCCCAGGCAAGCCCGGCAGACCCCTTGGCCCGGGCACCCCAGGCTCCCCCACGGTGCCCTGCAGTCCCTGGAAGCCAGGGGGGCCCTGGGGGCCCGGGAGTCCGTCCTTGCCTGGTGGGCCAGGGGGGCCTGGGTCCCCACTGGGGCCCTGAGGGCCGGGCTTCCCGGGGGACCCGCGGGAGCCTTTGGGGCCCTGCAGGCCTTTGGAGCCTTTGCCGCCACGCTCTCCAGGGGGGCCGACCGGCCCGATCGGGCCCCTCTCACCGGCCGGGCCGGGAGGGCCAGGCTCCCCCTTCTCTCCTTTCTGTCCCTTGTTGCCAGTGGGACCCGGGGGTCCCTGCTGTCCTCTGTCACCTTTCGGACCCCTGGGGCCAGGAGGACCTAAAAGAAAAAAAAAGACAAAAGGCATAAAAGTGAAATCCAGGACGCCTCTGGTCATCTGGGACCATTTTGTCACCAGCAGGAAGGCTGTGTGGGTTGAGATCGTGTGCGGGTTGAGATCGGGATGCCCTCCCTCTTATTTCCTCCTCTTTCCACTGATGTGATGAATATTTATGAACTACCTGTTATATGACAAGCACCATGTAAGGTGGGGGAGAAGGGGTTTAGAATTAGACCAAAAAGATGCCATCGAGCGTTGCGGGCCCTATCCTGTAATTCCTGCACCACACCGCCCTGGCCTCTCCTCTCTGCTCCTCCACTGACGCTCCTGTCCCCTTCAGCGGTGCTGCGGGCACACTGCTGTCCTCAGGGCTCAGCCTCACCGTGGACCAGCGTGCAGGGACGGGCGGTCTCCATGAGAAGTGCTCTCGGGGCCAGAGCTAAGGAGGATCAGTTTCATTTTTTCCAGAGAGTCTAATGATGCAAATAGGGAAGGTGGACTAGAGAAAAAAAGAGGTGGACCATCTAATTGGCAAGGGAGAAAAAAAGACACCATTTTCCACCAAAGGAGGAAAAAGCAGTTCCCCCTAAAAAAGGTTGGGAGAAGAAGGCAAATACCTGTTCACCCCTTCTTGTTCCAAAAGCAAGTTCACATAACATGGGATTGTTTTGTTTTCTCTGAGTTCTCAGGGGTAGGTAAGGTAACAGGGATGTCACACAAATACATCACAACAAGGATTTGTATAGAAAATGACCGTGTGAGGTACTTTCACATACATTATGTCACCTGACCTTTGTCTATGACAGAGAATTCCCACAGCACATCTGAGGACACGCAGGGCCACAGACACCAAGCTCTTTGTTCAAGGTTACTTAGTGACTCAGGACAGATCTACCCAGGGGAGTAAGACATGGACAGTCACCGTCTGGGAGAGGAGCTGGGACAGGAATTCAGGGCTTCTCGTGTTGAAATGGATGCATCGTGGAGGGCACTGTGCTCAAATATTCTGCTGCCTAGAATCTTAGAGTTTGAGATCTCACTATTCTTCGTGAACAAGTGTAAGAGCTTCACACCCATTCTTTGGACAGAAGCAGAGAGCCTTTGAGGCTGGAAGGGCGCAGGTGCGGGGAAAAGGCTGGGTTGGTGGGACTCTGCACTCCCACAGTTTTTCCTATTCCCCTGCACCAGCACACCCCACCGGCTGGTCGGGATGGAACAGTGAAGCAGCCTTTCCCACCTCAGTAGGGGGAATCTCTGCACCCTCCCATCCCAGGCCCTAATGGACATCACTGCGCCCACATACCATCCATGGCCAAGTCCAGCCTGCCATCTCTGCCGCCCCTTAGCAGGAGCCTAGGTCCTGGACTCAGCTTTCCTTACTTGAGGCTACCCATGACGTGCCCCTGGACTTACTGGCAGGACCCTCTACGGAGCTGTAAGCGAGTTTATGCCAATGGCTAGCACTGGCTTCAGTGCGTTCTTTCTAGGGTTATCTACCCCATAAGTGGGAGGCTTGGGATGAAGCACCCTCTCCCTGAGCCCATTTCATTGACTCCTCTCCACCCGCTCCTGCTGACTCCTCTCTACCATCAGCTCCCCTGGGCTCTGGGTCCTTATCTCCATCTCATAGTCGGATGGTCTATCTTCTCTGGGATGTCCCGCCAGCACCCCCAACCTGGTGTGTCTACACTGACCTTGTCACCTCTGCTGTTCACGTCCTCCTCCCGCCATCCCTTAACCCACTGCATCATCACAACCATCTCATCACCATCCTAGTGTGAGTCTTCTCTCTCTTCCTCTCTCCCTCCTGCCCTTCTCTGTCTTTCTGGTAGATTTTCACAGTTACCTCTTAACTGCTCTTCCTACCTCTGATTCCTCTCCATTCATCCCACTCTGCATCTTTCGCCTTCTTTACACATAACTCTGGTCTCCACCTGCTCCAGAATATTCAGCCCCTTCTCGATCACCTGATGTCAAGGCTTTCATGACCTGGTCTCACATGTGTTTATTCCATCCTCCCCTGCACTTATGCAAATTTCTTCTCTTAGAATTTTCTCTGCCCATATCCATCTGGAGAATTCCTGTTCACCCACCATGTAATCCTCCCAGGTCACTCCAGATGGAAGTTTTTCCTCTTTTATGATTTTTTAGTCCTTGTTTATTCCTCGAGGATCCTTCCCCATCTAGCAGCTAGATTATAGGCCATAGTCATTATCCAGCAAGTGTTTATCAAATCAATGGGCATCACAGCCCAGTGCACTAATGCCAACATTATGGGCCCCAGCAGAGACCAAAAGGGAGAGATTTTGGGGGAACGGTGTCCTGCCTGGTGTCCCTCACCTCATTCCAAGAAGTACAGCTCCACTCAATCTACATATCAGGTTTACCCTGGCTGCCAGTATGGAATCACCATGGGGAGATGTCTTTCCTGACTCTACTCACACTTCAGAATTGATCTAGTGGTCTTTTACCCACAATCTGGATAAACAGATTTTTTTTTTCTGTTTAACTTGATGAGGCTTACTAAACAGCCAAACCACTTAGTAAAGACATGGAGGGTGGGTTTTCATTGCCAGATCAGTCTCCTTTAAAAAAATAACTTAGAGGCTTCCCTGGTGGCACAGTGGTTAAGAATCCGCCTGCCAATGCAGGGGACACGGGTTCAGTCCCTGGTCTGGGAAGATCCCACATGCCGCAGAGCAAATAAGCCTGTGCGCCACAACTACTGAGCCTGAGCTCTAGAGGCTGTGCACCACAACTACTGAAGCCTACGTGTCGTAACTACTGAAGCCCGTGCACCCTAGAGCCCATGCGTCGCAACTACTGAGCCCACATGCTGCAACTACTGAAGCCTGCATGCCTAGAGCCCGTGCTCCACAACAGGAGAAGCCACCGCAATGAGAAGCCCGTGTACCACAACAAAGAGTAGCCCTTGCTCACCGCAACTAAAGAAAGCCCACGCACAGCAACGAAGACCCAACGCAGCCAAAAATAAATTTTAAAAAATAATAAAAATTTAAGAAAATAAAAAGGGCTCTCACTCATAAAAAAAATAACTTAGTTCCTTTGTGTAGTTGAGAAATAGTGTCTTACAGATTATTAGTGGGTAAGGTGGCATGTGTGTTCCTCCACAACAGATGTAGCATTATGGAAGATTCTAGTGGAACAATACTGACAATAGGCCAAAACGAACAAACAAAAATCTAATTTATTTAGAATAAGGGCAAAAATAAAAGTAACTTTTTTTTTTCCCCTCAGCTACTTCTGTTTTGTTTATGTTCTATGTTTAGCCTTAAGAAATCCAAATAATGAGGAAGGTCTGTTGGGAAATTCAAGTGCTTTAGAAATTCTTTATCCTTATCCTCTTCGTGGATTTACCAATAATCAGTGTTTCTTGATCACTCACGTCTGGGGTTGGTGCTGTACTTGCAAGTTACGGGAAATGAGTTCACTTGCAGCCGTGAAATAGTGCCCATTCCGGGGCCTGTCTCCCTGTTCTGAATGTTCTGACAGACCCATGTGACAGGGACTTGTATTTGTTCCAGAACACCCTCCTCTGGTTTCCAACAGAATTCCAAAGACATACAACTCTCTCTTTGCCTCCTCACATGAATCCAAGACCTCCCTTACCTGGGGTGACAGCTTTTCGTGAATCTTATTTCTTTCTGGGGTCAGGTAGTTTATCGTATTCAGCTGTCTCCCTCTGAACCGAAGTTGTGCTTGAATGGCCCTACCTTCTCCACATAGAATCGTGGCTTATTTTAAGAACAGCATAAAAACACGGATCCCACAGTCAACACAAAATACCAACAGATGCTAATTTCCAAATCTTGAGAAGGAAGGGAATAAGACACTGGGAGAAGATGCAAGATTTTGCCTTTGATAAAGTCTAAAATCCTACTTGTGATGGATTTCCTAGCTGGATTAGCATAAAAACTGAAGTTTTCATACGAAGCACTAACTACATCCATCATAAATAGGTTATCTGTCTCTCTCTTTAAGATAAAGTTTTATATTCATGGCTGTGGATAAACTCCTAGCAAGCACCCTATTATCAACGCATGTCTTCATCCCCAGCTGCCCCATCCGCAGAGCTAGAGCAGGAGGCTGGCGCTCCGCCTACAGATGCTGGGCTATGTGAAAACATATTCTGTGTGTCCCATACCTAGGGGATTCATTCATTCATATACTTGGCTCATTAAGACGGTACTTTGCTCCTTAAGACATAGATATTTGCTAATCATTTCTTTTTAAAAATCACTAAGAGGGCTTCCCTAGTGGCGCAGCGGTTGAAAGTCTGCCTGCCGATGCAGGGGACACGGGTTCGTGCCCCGGTCCAGGAAGATCCCACATGCCCGTGAGCGGCTGGGCCCGTGAGCCATGGCCGCTGAGCCTGTGCATCCGGAGCCTGTGCTCCGCAACGGGAGAGGCCACAACAGTGAGAGGCCCGTGTACTGCAAAAAAAATAAATAATAAATAAATAAATAAATAAAAATCACTAAGAAAAAGAGCTAAAACCATTTCAGAAGTCAGCACTGGATCCCCCTACAAAGCCGATCGTCAATGCCATGAGTATATCTCCCTCTAGGCCCTGGGATGCTGGTATTGCTTTTGGCATCTAGATGATCCCAGGCTTTTAGGTATTACTTGAATCTTTTATTAGGCAGCTACTGAAGTGAAAATAAAATGAAATAAAATATAAGCCATCCATAGTGCCTTAAAACTGAGAACACTGAGATAAATGATGAGGGAGGTATTTATGAGCTCATGTGATAACAATTTGAATTCAGACTCAAGAAAATCTAACACTACATGTGAGGCAGACATGATGTCTCATACAGAAGAGCAAACTGGAGATTTGCTTCCAAGGCCAAGTGGGTGGCTGGCCTGGGATTCTGAAATGCCAGGATACCCATGTTGCTGATAAAGCCTTGACCAAAGGCTCCAGAAATGCCTGTATATAACCGACACCAGAACTTGGAGCAACCGTGTTTACACTGCCAGCAAAACCTTCTCCCCAGGTTCCCAGGCTCCAGAGCCCAGAGCCTTGAACACACGAATCCCCTAAACAAGCAGCTCCAAAGAGGACAGAAGACTAAATCACTGTGCCATTTCTGCTTTAACAACCAAACTGCAGGCCTTGAGAAGGGCCCAGCCCTGTGTCCTATGCCAGAGATAGCTTTCCAATTCGTTTTCCAACAAAACTGCTGGTGCCTAACAGAAAGTAGAGAAACCACTTTAATTCTTACTGCCATTCAACATCTTGGAGAGACTGTTTTAGAACCACGAGTGGTTGGGTTGGAAGACAGAAGAAAACAGTAATATAATCTGACATATTTTTCTTCTTATTAAAAAAATCTACTTCGCATGCAAGGAAATTAATCAAACATTTATTTAACACCCACATATGAAAAAGTGGTCCTGCTTCACTTAGGTGAAAAGGAATATACAAATTAAAAGGAAATTTAAGAGATATTTTTTGGCAATCATTTTGAAGAATTTGATTCTTGACCTCATGTTCAAGACAGTCAGGCTTCTGGAAAGCCATGGAAGCTCTCTCTCCACAGAGAAGGATATACTTAAACCATTGTTTCTCACCAACTGGCCACGGTCTACATCGATGCCTTTGAGTTGCCTACTCTCAAGGCTCCCCAGACAAGTGGTCTTGTTTGGGGAAGAGTATCAAGAGGGGGTGGGGTCGACAATGAGAGGAATCGAGGCCTCATGCCTGATCCACTTTGCTCCATGCCCTGTCCTGCTATGTGTGCTGTCCAGCCTTCCTGTGCATCTTTCAAGGTCCAGATCAAATGTCAGTCTCTCACTGAAGCCTTAACTGATAGCTCTCCTGAAGGTAAACTCTTGTGTATTCAACCTCCCCAAACATGCCATCTTTCTCCTGAATCATCCGAGGGCAGCAGGGTACCGTGTGGAAGCATGGGTTAAGGGACCAGACAGACCCGAGTTTAGCACTGCCTACCACTGACTAGCTGCTTGATCTTGGATTAGTTACTCAGGCTCTCCGTGCCTCAGCCCCCCTCCCTGCAAATGGGGATGCTGACGATTCCTACCTTAAGGAGCTATAACAATGAACAGAGACAACTTATCCAAGTGCTCACTGGCATGACTGGCATGTTGCAGACACTCAATAAAAGTCCATTAGGGACTTCCCTGGTGGCACAGTGGTTTGGAATCCGCCTGCCAATGCAGGGGACACGGGTTCGAGCCCTGGTCCCAGAAGATTCCGCATGCCACGGAGCAACTAAGCCTGTGCGCCACAACTACTGAGCCCACATGCCACAACTACTGAAGCCTGCGCGCCTAGAGCCTGTGCTCCGCAACGAGAAGCCACCGCGATGAGAAGCCCGCACACCTCAACGAAGAGTAGCCCCCGCTCGCCACAACTAGAGAAAGCCCGTGCACTGCAACAAAGACCCAACGCAGCCAAAAATAAATAAAATAAAATAAAATAATTTATTTAGGGGCTTCCCTGGTGGCGCAGTGGTTGAGAGTCCGCCTGCCGATGCGGGGGACACGGGTTCGTGCCCCGGTCCGGGAGGATCCCACATGCCACAGAGCGGCTGGGCCCGTGAGCCATGGCCGCTGAGCCTGCGCGTCGGGAGCCTGTGCTCTGCAACGGGAAAGGCCGCAACAGTGAGAGGCCCACATACCGCAAAAATAATAATAATGATAATAATTTATTTAAAAAAAAAAGTGAATTAAAAAAAATGAGTGAAAGCCAGGGGTCGGCAGCACCGAGTGTGATTCCTCTCCTGGGCTGGGCACCAGGAAGCCAGCAGTTAAGTAGTTTTGGACCCACATGGTACAACTATAGTCCTTGTGCACATGAAGCTGTTGTTTTCCACAGCGATGTACTGGCTGGGGCTCCAGTGGAGGGAAGTCTTGGATAGGAACTGAACAAACTCACTCTTGGGTATGAATATTAGCTAACCCCCTGCCAGGCACTGCACTATTTTATTTACATTATCTCATTAAGTCCTTATAACTCTAAAAGGTAGATGCAGATGGGAAAACCGAGGCACAGAGAGGCTAAGGAAGTTGGTACTCGTATCCAGGGCTATCAGGCTCTAGAGCTTTTGTTCTCACCCACTAAACCTTGTGCTTCTCTCAGAACAGCAGGTGCAGGGAACTGTCTGATTGCATTAGGAGGATGTGACTTACACCTGCATGGCTTGCAGAGAATAGCTCAGGATGTGAGGTGAACTTGCCACCCAAGAGTGTGTGTTATGAGTATGAAGTCCTCCATGTGCCTAATTAGGATAAAAAGCATTACATTATTGGTAACAAAAAAAATAAGGCTTTCTTAAGGTTTGGGGGTTTATGGATATAGAGATAATTGTTATCAGGATTCAACATATGACTTAATATCTAGTTCCACATTATCATCTGGCTTCAGTGCCATCTAATCAGTCAGCTTCAGCTTTCACTGCCTAATGAGGTAAGTGTCTCCTGTGGCTGAAATGTCCCAGAAGCACTAGGGTTCTTGAAGTGCACGTCACCAAGAATTTCCTGGAAAGCATCAGGGTATTCTGAATCTTGCAGAGGCAAACCCAGCATAAGCCAGTGTTAATCCCATCCTGCTCCTTCCTGTTTTATCCCATCTGTCCCTCATCCTCAGGGGTGGGATGTGGGTACAGAGAACGAGGAAAGGCGCTAGGGATGCAGGGGGGGAGGAAACGCTTGCATTTGGAAGTGGGGGTCTTCCCCCAGTCTCTGGTTCTCTTGGAATCGCCGGTGGGCATTCCCGTCCTGGAGGAAGTTGAACACATTGAATAGAAAGGGGGTGGCTTGGCTTGAGAAGTTTCTCAGGTCAGCTCACAGAAAGTGCAGGTAATGAGAAGACCAAGGATAAATGTAAATGGGAAAGCATATGAAAAAAAGAAAATACCATTCAGAAACCAAACTCTGAGGCCTTTCAGAGACACAGAGCCAGGAACCTCACCCTAAGAGACATCTCCCACTTAATATGTCTAAACAGACCTCCCTTTCTGCATCTCCTGGTTGGTACTGCCATCCGCCTAGGTGCTCAAGCCAAACACTTAGGAGACACCCATTCCTCCCTTTCCCCTGCCCTCCATGGCTGATGCATCCGTGAGCCTCGTCCACCTGCAGGCAGCAGCCCCTAACCCCGTGTTCAGTTTCTGTCCACAGCACCCCGACTCCTACGACGTACTGGTGCCTCTTGGCTGCCGCTTTGGGCTTGGGACACTTCGGGGAGGGAAATCCAGTGTCCTGTGCACCAAATGTAGTCAAGATGGGATTGGCACAGACTCCAAACTGCACAGCCCCTCCAGCCCGGGAATTCCTCACCCCGGTGGGCAGGGCCTGTTGTCCAGGGAAGGGCAGGGCTGTCCTTGATTCTACCTCCATGATTCCTCCTGACTGAGGAGACCCACTTCTGTCATCTCCACTGCTACCATCCATCCCACGTCACCCATGACTGGTCCACTGCCCCTCACTGGACCCCTGCCTCCAGGCTCACTCCCCCAGAATCTGTTCTCCCCCCAGAGAACATTTATTTTTGTATTTAAAAACGTAAATATTTTTATATTTAAAAACATAAATATTTTTATATTTAAAAATATAAATCAGGTCATGTCACCACCTTCCTTAAAACTCCCCTTCACACTTAGAATGAAATCCCATCTCCCTGCCCTCACAGGCTCCCTCGGGATGGCTGGGAGGGGGGCGTGCACTTGCTGTGATTATCAATGGGGTTCGCACCATGGGCTTTGCACCAGACGCACTGGGCTCAGATCCTGTTTAGCTACTTATCACTTCTGTAAATTTAAGGAAGTTCCTTAAACCTCTCAACGCCTTAGTTTCCTCATCTATAAACAGGTGATGATTTTCTGAGTACCTGCCATACAGAGTGGGTGTTAGGACTCACCAGGATGGTTCATGAAAAGCCCTCATTCCTCTCACGCTCAGTATCAGCTGATAAAAATAATCAGAACAATGGAAACATTAACTCAGTTAAAGCCGGGCTCTGAATCTCCAACCATGAGCTTTTCATACCCTTCCTTAGCTGTTAAGCTGCACTGTCTGTAAACTAAATATGTCAGAAGTTTCCTTGTAGAAGAGAAGTTAACAATTAAACCCATGGAATAATAAAACTATGAAATTTATAGCTAGAAAATATCCAGAATACCATGATAGGACTGCCTAAGGTATAACAACCTGCCTAAGGTATAACAAGAGACAATGAGAAAGCTCTTATTTTCTGAGGTTGCACGTCTGCTGAGATCTGCCCTCATTCTGAATTTAGGTTGAGGAAGAATAGGGAAAAAAATAAATCAAGCACTGAAGAACCTTCTGGTCATTTGAAAGCCCACCTCTTTATTCCGAGTATCACTCATACCTACAATACTTTGATGGGCACTGTCCAACCTCTCTAGAGTTGGGGCATGCCTATGGTTCAGGAAACCCACTATAGTCTCAGGCAACACCAATTTTTATAAGGAACATTATATAAAACCAAAATTTGGGCTTCCCTGGTGGCGCAGTGGTTGAGAGTCCGCCTGCCGATGCAGGGGACACGGGTTCGTGCCCCGGTCCGGGAAGATCCCACATGCCGCGGAGCGGCTGGGCCCGTGAGCCATGGCCGCTGAGCCTGCGTGTCCAGAGCCTGTGCTCCGCAATGGGAGAGGCCACAGCAGTGAGAGGCCCGCGTACCGCAAAAACCAAAATTTATTTTCCTTTAATGAGTACCCACTAGTCTTTGTTTCACCCTCTGGAGCACCTCCGATGTCATTTAAAATCTCCACATGCTGGCCTTTTGAATAGTTGTAAACAGCTGTCTTATTCCCCACTAAGCTGTCTCTCCTACAGGTTAAAGTTCCCAGGTCCTTCAGTCCTTCCTCACAGCACATCGTTTCTAGACCCCATCATCCTGGTCATATTTTTCCAAGCATGATGGTCTGTGAGCGCCCCTGTTGAAAGGGGCTCCCCAACATACGCAGTATCCTCCAGGAGTGGTTTTGCCATGCTGAAGGGAGTAAGATATCACCTCCCTCATTTTGGAAATCATATTTTTATTAATACGGTCAAAGATCACATTAACTTCCCTGGAAGACACATTTAGTTGCTTACAGTCAACTAAAATCCCCACGCTTTTCCTGCACACTTCCTCCAAGCCATGCCCTCGCATCAACACTAATATTTGGTCTTTTCTATGTACGAGCAGGTCCTATATGTCTTCCCTATTTATTTCACTTTGTTGGCATCTCTTTACTATGCCAGCCCCTGCAGATCATTTTGGATTATGATTCTATCACCCATTAAACAGTATATACAGTTTCATGTCACACAAGTATTGGATGACCAGGTCATCCACGTCCTCAAGCGAGTCCCTGCAAAGCTGTTGAGCAGGTCCCTGCCATCTGCCACCCAGATATGCCTCCAGGCTCAGAGGGGCTCATGAACTATCACTCTTTATACTCAGTCATTCAATAGTATGGCAGTCACACCCCAGGGTGACTCCCAATGACTCATGCTCTCGTATAATCCCCTCCCCTTAAGTATGGAACCTCTAACTTGCTTCTAACCAATAGAATATGGCAAAGGCGATGGGATGTCACTCCCTTGACTAGATTACATTATATGAGACTCTGTCTTTGCCAACTAGAGTGAGAGAGACTCCCTTGCTGGCTTTGAAGAAGCTGTAATGTTTTGAGATGGTCACATGGCAAAGGACTGGGGGTGGCCTTTAGGACCTGACAGCCGATCTTACAGTCCAAGCAGATGAACTCTGCCAAGAACATGAAGGAGTGTGGAAATGAGTCTTTCCCCAGTCAAGACTCTGATGAAACCACAGCTCCTTGCTGAGACTGCAGCTGGGTGAAACCCTGAGCAAAGGACGCACCCGAGCTGTGCCCAGATTCCTGACCACAGACACTGTGAGATGAGAAGTGGGTGTTTTAAGCTGCTGAGTTTTTAGTAATTTGCTATGCAGCACAGAAAATGAATACAACCAATAAACCCATCTAACTGGGCTATAAACCAGCACTGAGTGCTCCATCTTGTTCAAGGGTATCACTGCCAAGTGCCTTGGTGAAATCCAGATATGCTATTTTTCATTCTCCTACTTTAAACAATATACTAACTCTGTTAACGTGAGGAAATAAGATTAGGTTCACCAGGCTTCTTCTTAGTGAATTCATTCTGATGATTATTGCATTCCTGAAAACTCAAAAATTATCCTTTTTATAATCTCTTCTCAAATTTTTCTTGGGCTTGAAGACAAATTCCCCATTCTACACAGTGTGTAGACTCTACCTTTATCCCCTTTTTTTGAAAATCAGGATTACTTTTGCTTATAGCCAGTCTCTTTCTTTTTGCCCTAAAATTCTCTTGATTTTAAGCTACATGAGGGCAAAGACCTTCTGGTCTTCTTTGTACACCCCAGAGTGCCGAGCACAGCATCTTCCACTCAGTACTTTCAACTTAAACCCTGTGAAAATAGTTATGACTGAAAATACTATTAATATATGGTTGCTGCAAATCTTCAGAAGTAGGCTTAATCTAATCCAAAGACTTTCAATTTATAGGGATGATCTGGTTGAGAGCAAAACTCAGATTTTTATGTAAGTCCATTATTCCCCTCCTCTGTGGTGTTAACAGTTACTGTAATGGCCAACCATCCATCTGCTCATGACACTTAGAAGTAGGAATCTCTTAATGCTAACTCCATGATCTAAAAGAATTAATCTTCCTTCCAAAGGAGTCTGATTTATAATGGCACTGAAATAGCTAGGCACTAAGAAAATCCAAGTTAACCAACCTTTCATCCCACAAATATTTAATGGAACACATTTGAGCACGGTCCGCAAGTTCTTAGTTATTTCTGCTTCCTTTCAAGAAATGGAGCTTAATTCCCTTCCCCCTTGGGTGTGGGATGGACTTAGTGACTTGTTTCTAAATTAGAGAATGTGGTGGAAGTGATGGTATGTGACTTTTGAGGCTAGGTCATAAAAGGCACCGTGGCTTCCTTCTTTCTGTTTCTCTTGGCTCACCTGCTCTGGAGGCAGCCAGCTGCCATGTTGTGAGAACACTCAAGCAATTTCACATGGTGAGGAAACGAGGCCACCTGCCAACAGCTGACAAGCCAAGAGCCATGTGAATGAGCATCTTGGAGGCAGATCCTCAGCCTCAGTTAAGGCTTCAGAAGACTGCAGCCCTGGCCAATATCTTAACCACAACCTCATGAGCGTTACTAACCATCTAGCTAAGCTAAGCTGCTCCTGAATCCCTGATCCATAGAAACTATGAGATAATACATGCTTATTGTGTTAAATTGCCGAGTTTTAGGGTCATCTGTTACACAGCCATAGATAACTAATACAAACACAAATTCAGAATTTTCGCTTACCTTGTAGTATTGTAAAATTCTTGATGAGCTGACCATGCTTGGAGTCCACCAGCTTCATTTCTTCCATAATCACTGATAAGTTGGCCACTTCAGTGTCCAACCTCGACCTCATCAAATCTTGTTGCATCCTGAGAGAAACAGAATCCAAACGGATGTTGGCCAGTGTGTTATTCAAGGAGGTCAGATCATCCGTGTGTTTGGTCAGCGTATCCGTGCACGTGGTCCTGACTTCATTCAGGTTGCTGGTCAGTGTCCGTAGGTAGTGGGCCGTGTAGCTAATGTTGCTAATGATGTTCACAATGTCGGTCTCAAAGAGCTGGAAGCGCTCCTCCAGCTGGCTGAACTTGACAGCCGTTCTGTTCTCTGCATCCCTGTGTACATCCTGCAGATCTTTCAGGTTCTGCTCATTGGCTTGGGAGGCCGTAGTGATGTTGTCCATCTGCCCTGCAAAGGAGCTGAGCTGGCTGTTCATGTCCTCCAGGGTGTCATTGTTGGCTTTGGCCAAGGCAGAGTTATTGGCAGCCAGCGTCTGCAGGCTCTGCACTTTCTCCTTCAGCCAATCCGTGTCCTTCTTGGCTTGAAGGAAAACCTGCTGCAGGTTCTGGAAGTCATTCTTGATTCGCTGGATTGCCTGGCTTGTGTCATCCAAAGAGCGCTGCAGATTTGTGATGAGGTTCCTTTGCTGCACCTGGGTCAGGTTCAGGTTGTTGAGGTTCATGATGACCACGTTGTGAGAATACATCTGGCTCTGCAGGTTGCCCTGAAGCACACTCGTGTCTTGCTGCAGGTTTGTGACATAGCCGTTATATGCCTGGAGGGTTTTGTTTACAGTGGTGATGAGGAAGGAGTTATTCTCCAAAGTTTCTTTCAGCTGACTCTGCTGGTCCACCAGCGCATCCCCGCTCGCCTGTAACTTCTCCAGCGTATCTCTGTTCTTGCTAGTCTTTTCTGTAATCTCACGAAGTTGCTGACGCAGATCCAGAATGTCTGACCTGAAGGTGGAGAGTTCTGAGTTGGTGCTGAGAGCTTTCTTCCCAGTTTGGTCCCCTGGAATAAGACACGTGTGTTACTCAGATTGGTGGGATGGAGAAGTGTTCGGGTGAGATCACAGATCCCAGAGACCTAACTGGAATGTGCTCTATTTCATACATAAAACTTGTGGGATATGCAGACTGCACTGCAGTAGTAAAATCCATATCTCTGTTAAAACTGGGTCCTCAGAAATTGGAAAGGCTACTGAGTACTAGGACAGACTAACTTGGGTGAACACTTATCTCAAAGGAGGGGGAATTTGCCTGATTCTAGAGCACTGGGAAGGACGTCAAGAAGGCAATAACCTTCTGTTTAATTCATCAAAATTCCTTTTTAAAAAATTGAAAAAAATCACAGGATAAGAATAGGCTGGGATCTTTTATTTTTTTTAATTAATTTCTACAAATTTTTATGAAGTTTAAAATATTTCAAATAGGAATTTACTGAGTATTTCATAAAAGAGCTTTTAATAAAGGGTATTTGTGGTTCTTTTGGATCAGGATTTGTCTTCAGGTTTTCTGTGGCACATAATAGTGTTTTCTGGGGAGCAGAATTCAACTCCAAAATTGGTCCTTAACTTTAAAATTTTAAAGTCTTTGAATTAAATCATGAGGAAAGATTCAACACACAACATGAAAGTTTAAAGTCTTTCTGGGTGAATGTGAATTTAGAGCCATGTCATTCTAAAAAGCTGTGGTCATTTACATAGAGTTGAGTTAGGGGATTCAACTTAATAGTTCACTCTCGTTGCAGATTACCTAATTTTTTCAGGTCGCTTTCCACTGCTGTGAGCTTGTCATCATAGGTTTGGCGAGATGTCTCCATGCCACCTGTAACACTGTCCATTTTCTCTACAACTAAGATTTGGAAATCAATGGATTAATACACACACCTGCCCATATTTTATCTTTCAGTTTCAACAAGAGGGCATTTCATTACAGAATAAAGGAAACAGAGTGAAAGAAAAAGAGTATAAAAGAAATCAAATATAGGGAAAAAGCCATTCTTTTAGAAAAATAAGTAACGTACTTGTCGTAAACCCCGGTGGTAGTTTACTTGGTTGAGAACTGTATGTTCTTAAAAGCTGTTCTCAGGATTCTGTATTGGCTTGGAGATTTTAGAAACTGTATGGAACTCATTAAATACTTTTTGTATTATAGAAATACTCAATCTGTGTTATTTTTTATATTAACTTCCATAGGTGGAGGCATAACACAAAATTTTGTCACTTATCAGACTCCCTACCATTCTTGGTAGGTGTAACTCGATTATATGGAAGGAGATTCCATGGCAAAGAAAATCTAGCTCAAGTCTATACATAAAGTTGTTGTAAAAGGGATGCAAAGTCAAGGGTGTTTGCTACTCTCTGTCATGAGTTCATCACTGAGGCTTGAAAATCTGCTTCTCCGTAGTGACAAGTGAATCTTTATCAGTTCCCAAGAAGATGCCTAAGTGGGTTTACAAATAATAATTTACTAAGAAGACTTTTTTCCCAGCATTTTCCTGATTGTACATGATAGGGAAAGTTAGTGATGCAGTGTTAAAGCCACTGTCATTATTCGTTCTCAGAAGGCAGTAATTGTCCATGGTTATGAATTTAAGTTTACCATTCTAAAATGTCTGGGAATTGTCTCCTAAGGCAAAAGAAACAACAGCAAAAATGACAAATGGGACCTAATTAAACTTAAAAGCTTTAGCACAGCAAAGGAAACCAGTGACAAAATGAAAAGACAACATACTGAATGAGAGAAAATATTTGGAAATTATATGACCCATAGGGGTTAAAATCCAAAATATATCAACAGCTCATACAGCTCAATATCAATAAAACAAACATGCCAATTAAAAAACGGGCAGATTGGGCTTCCCTGGTGGTGCAGTGGTTGAGAGTCCGCCTGCCGATGCAGGGGACACAGGTTCACGCCCCGGTCCGGGAAGATCCCACATGCCGCGGAGTGGCTGGGCCCATGAGCCACGGCCGCTGAGCGTGCGCGTCCGGAGCCTGTGCTCCGCAATGGGAGAGGCCACAACAGTGAGAGGCCCGCGTACAGCCAAAAAAAAAACCAAAAAACAAACGGGCAGATTTATTATACAAACACCAAACTTACTGAATTATACTTTATTGTAATTTAAAATAGAGAATGAATATGTAACATATATGTATACACACACACACATATATATATATATTTTTAAATTGATTTATGGCATCCTCGATGCTTCCCTGAATTCCAAAGTTGCAGTGTCAGACTCACTTTTATCTATTTCCTTCTCTTTATACCAGCCTTCATCTTTCGTATTATTGGAATAAAAATATCCAGGTCACTAAACTCTAGTCTATAAAGGAGAAAACTCTTACTCTCCCTAACAGTGATCCATCCTATGTCATAATCTCTTTCATCTTCTACCTTCTCTAATATTGTACCTCTTCATATAAATGAAAACCTGATTCCTTCCCAATAACACCACTTCCCTGGAGGTCCTCCCTAGTGGGGACTGTAGGTATTGACATAATTGTTTACCTCTGGCACATCTTGATCCTTATCTTTGAAATATCTTTTAACCCTTTCCTCCTTTTGAAATCAGCATCACCCAATTTTACTTTACTTTTCTATCTTTGAGGCTATAAACCACAGAACTTCAAGACATGGTGTACCTTCTCTCTGATTTCAGCATCTTTTTCTTCTCATCCTTTCAATGCAACATTTCTTGAGACTTCAGTGTTTCCCTATTCATCTGGAATGGACGCATTTCAACAACTGTCTCTTGTTCCTTACAACTCAAGCCATGTCATTGTAACTCATCTTCCAGGAGATCCCCACCACCACCAAAAAAAATCCAACCAACCAACCAAACAAACAAACAAAAAAACAGGCAGAAGATCTGAACAGACATTTTTCCAAAGAAGATATGCAGATGGCCAACAGGTATGTGAAAAAAATGCTCAATATCGTTAATCATCAGAGAAATGCAAATCAAAACCACAATGAGATATCCCCTTGATATCTCATATCTCATTTACACCTTGACAGGTGTAAACCTGTCAGAATGGCTATCCTCAAAGTCTACAAATAACAAATGTTGGCAAGGATATGGAGAAAAGGGAACCCTACTACACTCTTGGTGAAAGTGCAAATTGGTGCAACTACTATGAAAAACAGTAAGGAGGTTCCTCAAAAAACTAAAAACAGAACTACCATGTGTCCAGTGATTCCACTGCTGGGTATATATATGAAGAAAATGAAAACACTAACTCGAAAAGATACATGCATCCCAATGTTCACAACAGCATTATTTTACAATAGCCAAGATATGGAATCAACCTAAGTGACCATCAACAAAAGAATGGCTAAAGAAGATGTGGTATGTGTGTGTATATATATATATCTATCTATCTCTATATATATACATATATATACAATGGAATATGACTCATCCATAAAAAAAGAATGAAATTCTGCTATTTGCAACAACATGGAGGGACCTGAGGGGTATCGTGTTTAGTGAAATAAGTCAGACAGAGAAAGACAAATACTGTATATCACCTATATGTGGAATCTAAAAAAATAAAACAAACGAATATATATATACAAAACAGAAACAGACTCACAGGTATAGAGAACTAATGTTTACCAGTGGGGAGAGGGGAGGGGAGAGGGGCAAGATAGGGATTAAGAGATACAAACTATGTATAAAGTAAATAAGTAACAAGGATATATTGTACAGCACAGGGAAATATAGCCATTATTTTGTAATAACTTTAAAAGGAGTATAAACTATAAAAGAAATTGAGTCACTATGTTGTACACCTGAAAATCAACTATACTTCAATAAAAAAATAAAGATAGAAAAAAATAAAGTGTACTAAGTGAAAAAATAAATGTCAAATAAGAGTATATCCCTCCAGAAGTAACTCCTGTGAGATCCAACCTCTAGCAGCTTGGGATCAAGTCTGACTGTCCCTCTTGGTATTGATAGCTTTTTAAAAAATAATGACTATTTTTTTAAGCATGAATATGTTTTATATATTACTTATCAGCCAATGGACCCAGTCTATTTTATTCAGCAAGCGTTCCACCCACGTGGGACTGCGTGAGAAGATTCTCCAGGCTCCCATCAGGAAGCAGAAGTATGTTCCCACGCGTGGAGAAGCTGGAGAAGCTCATCGTGCTCTATCTCAAGCTTCTATATAGTCTGGTCATAATGAAATGTGTGCTTTGCACCAAACGCTCTTTCTCCCCCAAGCCTTTCCATGCATGCTTCTCCCCACCTAGAATGTTCTTCCCTGGCCTCTTCCCCAAGCTAAGCCCTCCTTGCTCTTCAAGACTCAGCTGGTCACGTCCTGTGGGAAATCTTTGCTGAAGTTTATGTTGCAGGGGTCTCTCTCCCGATTATAGGACTCTCGTCACTGTGTTGTCATGGTTTCCCTACTCTAAGACCCTTTAGGGCAGGACAATTTGTGTTGGTTTTATCTCCAGCTCTTAGCTCAGTGTGTGGCGCGTAGTAGGTATTCATCACATACTTATTCATTACACCGTTTATTTAAATAAATGAGAATCTGCCTGCTGGCTGCTGAGGCCTGTGGAAAAAATCGACTGAGCTAGAGGTTATGCAAACAAACGTATAAACCAACCAATGCAGGGAGGCCTCGACACTGGCAATGAGTATGGCATTTAGTTGAATAATTATCGTTTTTTTTAAGATGACTATATAAACACAGAAGTACAGTTATAATAATCTGAGGGTTGTCTGATAGGCATGCACATTCCTAAATCCCTAGAAAATGGGAAGAACAAAATGTTTCATCTGCATTTTAGCAAAGCTACCCTTTAAAAAAAAAACAACGAATGTTTACAAGTTTAGGTTCAGTTTTGATCCTCAAATCAAACACATGCCTCAGTCTGTCCTCAAACCACACACAGGATCTTAAGTCCTGACCTTTTTTCCTGGAAGCCAAAGAAACCTCTGAATATGCTGACAGGCAGTCATTTTCTACCCTCTCTAATTTTTCTTCCATTTTACTTTTTAAAAACACAGAACTGTCGTAGACAGCTAATTCAGGTTTGTATAGAGTAAAAGGAATAAATACATTCATGAAAAAAAACCAAAAACCTGTTAGGTTTCTCTTTGGTGCTAGGAAACTCTTTGCCCCGCCCACAAGGATTATGAATTGGTTACATGCACCACTGCCTGTGTGTCTGTGTTTAAAAACAGAGGATCTGGGTATAAAGCTGCAGACTTGAGGGCTGCAAAACTGGCAGCTTGCTAACTGCTTTAAAATACTAGACTGATGGAGATCCAGAAGTAACACTTGCTGTAATAGCACATAGCATTTTCGCTGGTTTTTTTACTCTTAACTCATTAGCACAAATTCTCTGTCAGGAAAATAGTGGCAGACCATCCTCTCTGACCCTGGAAACTCCCCATCTTTGGAGGGAGACCTCAGTTTGTAGATTGTTCTCATATGGGGAAAACAAACATGAAACACAGAAGGGTCACGAGCAGTCTTTTTTCACAGGCTCCCCTTTATTGGAAAGTGTTTCTTGACAGATTTTTTCTTCAAAGTATCATTGCTTTAGGTGTCATATCTGAAGTGTTGCCCTTCTTTAAGTACCCAAAACTCAATTCTCTAGGATCATCTGACAATAATACCTTTTCTATAAAAGCATGTTGGTATCATTCCTTGGCCTGGGCCACTAACCTCCTTCTCCCTCGTCTGGATTCCACCCGTCCTTTAAGGTCTACTCCAAATCTCACCAGCCCATCGTGCTAAGCCTTGCCTGATGATCTGATTCCACACCAATGGACCCTTTATCTGAATGGCAATAAAAACAGCCTCTGTGGATTGCCTACTCTTTGCAAGGTGCACTGCATCGTCACTGCAGTTAATCCTTATGACTGCTGTTTTACAGATGAAAAAAATTGAGGCTCAGAGATGTTCAGTAACTTGTCCAGAGTCACAAAGCTTATTATTTTTAATTTTGGGGGGGGGTAAAAATCTACACTTTACTTTTAAAATTTTAAAATGTTTATTATTTTTTTGGCCACACGGCATGCAGGATCTTAGTTCCCTGACCAGGGATTGAAGCCACGCCCCCTGCAGTGTAAGTGCGGGGTCTTAAACATTGGACCACCAGGGAAGTCCCTCACACAGCTTATAAGTGACTAAGTGGGATACCAGGCCAGGAGATCTAACTCTAAAATCCATGCTTGCTCTATAATTCCACATTGCCTTTCATCCAGTATTTCTTTTTCCTAAATATGGTTTCTTCCAAGAAAAGTCCCTTCAGGGGAAGGACTATGTCTTCTTTATCTTCCCTTTACAGTCATCAACCTCAGATGTTTACCAAGTATCTGCCAGGTTTGTGGCCCAGAGCTGGACATGGAGGATCCAAGAGACGTAGCTCATGGCCCAGGCCTTGGGGACAGGGAACAAGAGCAGAGCACAGAGCTCCTGCCGGGTGCTCACGAGGGTCTGTACCAGCCTGATTGTGGTCCTGAGAAACACGCCCCCTGCTGGTACCTGGGACTTCCCAGTAATACCAGTTATGCTCCTTCGTGATGTAATAAAGACATTTCTACCTTGAACACTATTTCATATTTCATTACAAAAATACAGAAGATCTGGTTATAGGGTGTTATCGTGGATTCTGACAACAGCTACACAGTGTGATCTGATGCACATCTGAAAGCCTACTTATCCAGCTGTAACTGCCACCTTGGCAGAGCCGAGCAAGGCAGACATTTATGACTAGGAATGTTGCATCAGAGGAGGTTCTTACTGAAAAAGGTTCAGATGTCTGTCTTTCATCTTTATCCTAATTCCCTTAAGGTAGATGCCTGCTGGGCAGGACCACAGACTAGGATTTTCCTGTTCAGGGAATGTTCTGGAGGAAAAATGACCCACTGAATTTAGGAGGTGGCTTCTGTCATGGAAGCTTCACTGACCGATGATAAAGAGTCCAGGACAGAGGGTGCACCAAGCTGTAACTGTCTGAGAATGTGCTTTCTGTAAAGTGGCTGACATGCCTCATTGTCACAGCCAGTGTACTGACCTGTCTGGGTGACTCAGCAATCCTCTGACTTGATCAGCAAATTCTCTGGAAGGAGCTTAAGTTACATCCTAACTTGTAGCTGCATAAGTGACATAAAAGGAGAAGTAAAGAACAGTTTTGAGGAAAACACCATGGAATTGCCTTTGCAAACTCTGATAAATAAAGGAGTTTCTATTTTATTTCCTTCCAACTTCTCCTCCAGAGAAACCTCTTTTTCACTGAATATTCTTTTTTGTTTCTTTCTTCCCTTTTTTTTTTTTTAAGTGGAGCGAGTTCCTCCAGACTTCAAAGGGAGATGTGTGAAGGGAGAACTTATCTTTCTGCCTCTTACCATGTTGGGTCACCAGAATCTTATCAGCAAGAAA
This sequence comes from Delphinapterus leucas, assembly GCF_059928025.1. Taxonomy (NCBI): domain Eukaryota; kingdom Metazoa; phylum Chordata; class Mammalia; order Artiodactyla; family Monodontidae; genus Delphinapterus; species Delphinapterus leucas. The sequence continues at coordinate 37,551,334 of NC_143142.1, read as the reverse complement.
GAGGAATCACTGTTCAAATAAAGAGAAAACACATCTGGAAAATATAAGCATTTTAGCTCATTAAGGCTGTGTTTAAAGACAAAAATTGCATGTTGTGTTACCTTATTTTTGTCATTAGAAGCCTGAGGGATGGGGACCCTGAAGGAGGAAAAGAGGGGCCTCCAACTTGTCTCACTCCCTCAATCTCTTCGCCCTTCATTCTGGCGAGATACACCCCAGAGCAGGCCAAGTAATCTTCAGGATTTTAAGCTTCTAGGTAGGGCCTTGAGTTGCAGCAATTGGCTTAGAGGTCCCTGGGCATTGATTGACTGCCTTTATAGAAGTCGGCCCTAATCTACAATTCAACCATCCAACTATCCATCCATCTTCTCATTAATTCATTCAGTAAACTTTATTGGGTAACTATTACGTACTATGAGCCAGGTGCTAGTGGGAGATATGATAAATAAAAGATAGTCTCTTGTCTTCGTGGAGCTTACGGTTTGGGTGGTGAGACAGACCCATTGGCCATAACGATATAGTGTGACAGGGGCTAAGAGTAAAAAAGGATGCCATGGGGACCAGCAGGAGGGCACCCAACTCAGCTTTCAGGGGCTTCTTGCGGTACATGTGTCTGAGGGAGACATGAAGGGAAAGAAGAGAAAATCATAAAGAGAAAGGTGGAGAACAGGGAAAAGGCGTTCCGGGTGAATGGACCAGCCCACACAAATATGCCAGAGCCGAGAAGGGCTTTCTACTGTCATAAGAATGGAGGAAATATCTGTACTTTAAAAATAAACAAAGCCCCCTATTTTGTATCTTTCTGTATAATTCTTAAGGCATAAAGATCCTAGACCTTATCTTTTTGCAGAGGTAAAAATGCCAAAATACCATACAGAGCTATTTCTTCAAACCTTTCTCATCTCTTTTTACTTTCATATCACACAGTGCTGAGCCCTAAAGATACCTATTAAATGACTGTTTGATTTCAAGCATCTCCTTTATCTGAGTTCACTAGGAAAAGTTGTCAAGTGAGTAATGACCTAAATGACCCAGTAAAAGAAGACAACCAGGCTGAATTACCTGGGACATAAAACACCTTCCTTTTCCCCACTAGGTTTCCTCCCCCCCCCACTCTGTCCAGCCCCGCCATGATTTAATAGCATTTCTTAACACTTGCTCTGTTAATCCTAGGTTAGATTAACTCATCGCAAATGGATAGAATGACCTGGTAATTTTCCAAACTTCCATTGCCCAAGTTCATCAGTCAGCCCACTACAGGATGCACACAATTTTCCATGGAAATAGCCTTAAAAGTGGACTTAACAAGCCCTGACTATACTGAGTATTTTTTAACATGTTTTTCCATTCTCATAGCTAGAGCTGTAAAAACGCAGTTATGAAGAAGCAAAGAACAGAAAGATTCAGCCACTCGCTACTGGGACCAACCTTAGGACAGGTGGCTCAGTTACATCATCTTTGCTCATCGCAATCACCTTGAAGAGTGGCATTACTATTGCCATTTTACAGATAAGAAATCAGAAACACCAAGGGGTTATGATTCATACCCAGGTTACACAGCCATGCAGAGGATTTAGCGTGATGCCCGGCACGCCAGCGAGCACTTAATAAACATTCACAATTGCATTACAAATGGTGGACTCAACAACTGGACCGGGACCGTCTGGCTCCAAAGCCCATTCTTATTCCAGTACATTGTTTTCTCAGGAAACCGATAAACACTTGGAGAGCAGTGGGAGGAGTTACAAGCTGGAGGGAATTCACCTTGCATCCTTCTGTCCCCAGGTCAAGTCTATGGGGCAGGGAACAGAGAAGGGAACATGTGGGAATTCTCCACTGTTAATCTGTCAGTGCTGAGCGAAGGCAGAGCGAAGATCAACAGACCCCACGTCTGCCTCTTGCTGAAACCAGACATCACATCTATCTCGCATGTCTCTGTGAGGCTTCCATGGCTGTTTTCTTTTCTTTTTTTTTTTAGATAAATAAATAAATAAATAAATAAACTTATTTAGGGCTGTGTTGGGTCTTCGTTGCTGCACACAGGCTTTCTCTAGTTGCAGCGAGCTTGCGGTGCATGGGCTCCTCACAGGCTCTAGAGCGCAGGCTCAGTAGTTGTGGCACACGGGTTTAGTTGCTCCACAGCATGTGGGATCTTCTCGGACCAGGTCTCGAACCTGTGTCCCCTGCATTGGCAGGCGGATTCTTAACCACTGCGCCACCAGGGAAGTCCCCCATGGCTGTTTTCTATAAAAGGGTTTACATAGTTTGTGATTCTGAATCAGGGCGCCTTCTACCTGCGGTGTCTGGAATGGGGGGTGGGGGGGACCAACCCACTTTGCAGATCTGGAGGATTCAGGCAAAAATCCTCCACTGACCTTAAACCATACATGTTGAAAGAATGCCTGATGTGTCATAAAGTACAGTTGAGGTGGTGGTGCCACCTCTGTGTTTAATTTCTACAGGGTGGTATTTTTATGGGGGTATATAAACAGTGACCACAGTAAATGTGCTGAAGAGAAACAAAAGGGAATTAATTGGCCAGTTCCTAGGTGAAGTAAGTCGTATCTCTTGGAGGTCTTATCCTCTGTCAATACAGTTTTCCCATGTGCTGACTCCAGGGTTTTCGTGGGGCCTCTTAGAGATAAGATGGAAAAAGATAGAGGAAGAGGGAGTATTTGGAAATAAGTAGGAAAAAGCAACAAAGAGGAAAAAATTTTATAACTCATAGAGGACCATGATTATGGTTGAAATGACTCAAAAGGAATTGCTACTTCTCTCCTTTCAGGTCCCACAGCTACAAGAAGCTCAAGACACAAAGATGGAGCTTAAGATGTTTAAGTTTTGTTGGCAAGAGTTATATTAATGAAATACTTCACACTTGCCAATGTACTTGTTTTTTCAGGCTTAAATTAATGAAAGAAAACTTGCTATTTGGAAGGAAAAAGGAAAGAGTACTTACCTTTGTATCCCAAAATGGCTACTGTGATTGTTAACAAGGCACACAAAATGTATAATAATATGATAGAAAACTTCAGTGCCCAGTTATTTTTACATTTGGTACATTGTGTTCCTTCCTGAATACCTGTAAGAAAAGTCAAATCTTAATAATAGTAACCAAAAACACATTTCAAAAGTATCTTTTTGCATTTTGGTTCAAATACTATAACTAAGAATGTAGTTTTTACACATGCCCTACTATAGGATGAGTGGTATTTTAAAATTAAACATACTTGAACAACACAAGCACTTTAAATCTCGCCATTATATTATTATAAACGTATTTAACGACTTGAAAATAGAGAACTTTGTCTCATAGAACAGTTTCAAGATCGCATTCCATTATGATAATTATAATTTCAATAAAGATCTCTATATGACAAGAGATTTAAAACACCCAAATCTACTTGTGTCAGCCATTATTGGACCTACAGTAATTCAGACACAAACAACAACAAAAAAATTGTGACTGGGGCTTCCCTGGTGGCACAGTGATTGAGAGTCTGCCTGCCAATGCAGGGGACACGGGTTCGTGCCCCAGTCCGGGAAGATCCCACATGCCGCGGAGCGGCTGGGCCTGTGAGCCATGGCCGCTGAGCCTGTGCGTCCAGAGCCTGTGCTCCGCAACAGGAGAGGGCACAACAGTGAGAGAACCACGCACAGCAAAAAAAAAAAAAAAAAAAAAAAAAAAATTGTGACTTGTCCCTTGATGTTTGTTTCATTGGTGTGCTCGAGCTAGTTCCTACTGGCTTGCAAGAGTCAATTGTCAAATTTGTAGGAATTTTGGGAACCGGTTGTTAAACAGTTGGCAGCTTGAAATCAACCCTGGAGGGAGTATTTACACCATGGAAATTGGCAAACACAACAAATGATGCCCTCCCACACCCTCAATTGCTTTACCAGCATGCCACTAGCTATACTGTACTATAACCTATAGCAGAAAATATAGGTAATTTTATGATTAAAATGCTCCATATATAACCATCTTTGTACATTACATAAATACAGAAAACAGACACTGACCCTTAAGTTATCACAGTGATTTAAATAACAACTAGGGAACAACCAGAAAAAACAGACATTTTTGATGAGAGCAGGTAAATTTTTAGTGCTCACAGCTGAACTTTTTGAAAAACATTCTAGTCTAAGTGGTAAACCACCAACACTTCTGCAAGTGACTCCAGAAACTAACCCATTAAAAAGGAGCTTGCCATCGGACTGATGAGAAACACAGAAGACATAGACTCTTGACATTTTAATGTGAAAATCACATTGTAAGGAGTATCGCGAGAGTCTTCCTTTCCCTATGTGTGTCTTACTAATAGCGTCTCCCAGGAGCAATAGCATGTAAAGGACTGATCTTCTATGATTGTGCTCAATAACTTTTGATGGGTAAATTGTGAAGATTAAGCCACAGCTGAAGTTCCTCTCCTTTGGTTTGTAATTTTACGCATTGTGCCCTTCTTCGGTGAAAAGAGTCCTTCAGCTGTGTTTAATGCAAAATGATGAGAGAAACAGTATAGAACAATGACTCAAATTAAGTTTCAGGGTTTAACCAATCTCTCCAGTGTTCTGGGCTATACACCCAAGGGGAGGGGGCTCAATCTGTCTGTTCCATGACTTAGAGCAATGATTCTCAAACTCCACAGTGCACTGGATTCACTCGAAAGGCTTGTTGAAACATAGCCTTTCTAATTCAGGAAGTCTGAGAAGGCACCTGAGAATCTGGATTTCTAACAAGTTCCCAGGGGCTGTGATGCTGCTGGTCTGGCCGCCATGCTTTAGAACAGTGCTTCTCAAACCGTCAAGTGTTTACAAATCACATTTTTGAAATGGAGATCCTGATTCAGCAGGTCTGAAGCAGGAGCTAAAATTCTGTATTTCTAAAAAGGTCCAGGAGATGCTTCGTTGGAGGAACACATTTTGAGGAGCTACGGTTTGTTGTAGAAGATGGTCATATGCTGGATCAACCTTGGTTAGCCAATTCCTTGAAGGTAAAGCTGTAAAGTCAGACTTATTGATCAAACAGACCTAGAGTTAATCAGCTTCGCAGCATCACAGTTTTCTCATTTCTTTGACTCCTTTTCCTTTCCATCCTCCTTCTTCCACTGCCACCTGGATGTTTCAGTGCCATCGCTTGTGTCCAAAACTGACCTTGGTACTAGCCCTGCCAAACCAGATCTCCAGCTTTCACCCAACTTTTTAATTTCCATCCAACCTAAATACTCCTACCATCCCAATCCCCCAGGTGGTCAAACTCAGACACCTTGAAGTCTTCTCTTATACTTATTCTCTAACTCAACAGGTCATCAGACCCTGCTAATCTTCCTGCGGATATTTTTGTCATGATCATCTCATCCACAGTTTACTGACGTTCGCTTACTGCCTACACTGTGCCAGACTCTAATACAGGTACTTTACATCACCTTTAATTCATATAATAACGCTTCAAGATGGCATGGTAGTGAGAGCTGAAATGACATCCCATAGACATCATAGCCAGGATTCGAACTTGGGCCTGTCTGACTCCAATCGTCATGACATCTCCCCTACGCCACGGTGCCTCTCTGGTCAAGCTTTCCTATCCATTTCCACTGCCACCATCCTAGTGTGAGATCTTCTGATCTCAGTGGAAGATTCCTCTTCCATTCCCACTGGAATCCAGCCTCACCTCACCCTGTAACAAAATACTGCTGACCTCATGATGATGCCAAAAAGAAAAAAACAAAGAAAACTTTCAATCGTTCACCCTTAACTAAAGGATGTGCACGTGCACGCACGCACACGCGCGCACGCACACGCACACGCACCTGCTCGTAAGCTCTCTATAATCTGGCAGTTTAAAATGAAACAAAGACCCCTTATATCCAGTTAGAGTGAGCATAGTTTTGGAATTGGGAGTGGGGGAAGCACAGGTAGACCCAGAGATAAGCCACATCTCATGTTCAGAAAGCAATTAACTTGCTTTGGTGGTAATTGTAAAACACAGAAGGAGGATAGACCCAGGGATGCTGTGCAAAGATTGGATGACACTTTTATAGTTGATGGAGGGTTTCATTCCTTTTGGATTTTGGGAGTGCGGTGGGTGAACTCTTTATGCCTCTCCAGGGCGATTTCTTTCATTCCGTTAGAAGAGCCTCAGAAGATTTGGTCAGAGGGCAGGTGATGACAGATAACAGAATTTGGGGCTAGAGCATTGCTTAGAGGTCATCCGGTCAAGTATCATTGTGTTACTGATGTGGAGAGTGAGGCCGGCGAGGTAAAGCAGAATCAGAAGGAACGTGCCCTGACATCCAGTGCAGGGGTCCTTTCCTCCCCTTCTCACCATGCGTGGCTGGCGCTGTGTTTGCCACTGGACATCTTCTGCATGTGGTCTTCATGCAGATCTGCTCCCAGACAGTTGTCACCGCTTCACAGGCTGAAGAACAAGGGTCACTTCCTAGTGACACGCATTTCTCGTTGCTGACTCTGTCAGCATTTAACCAATATCAGATGGCACCGCCTGGTCTCCCGTCCTACTTGACACAATTTCTCCGTCTTGTTTTTTCTCCCTCCCAAGACTTATTTTTCATAAGAATTCTGTTTTATCTTTCCCTCTCTGCCCTCCACTGGGAGGACATCTGGCCAAACATACAGATGCCTACTACAAAGAGACCCTGCTGGCTCACGTAGCTGGGGGACCCCCTCCTCCTTGAACCTAGATGGTCACAAAAAACATTCAAGAGAGACATCCCCCTGTTACCAGCCTTTGTAGTGTTTGTTTTCTTAGCATTACTTTCCAGAGACGGGGGACTCTGTTCCCATTGCGAGGGGCCGGTAGGAAGGGCAGGGAATGGATCTGCAAGGCTGCAGATAAGAGATTCTAGGTCAGGAAGTGAAGCAGTTTGCCCCTCACCACCGAGAGAGCCAGCTTATCACAAAACCTGGCCCAAACGGCACATCTACAATTCAGCAGGCCACAGGCAGAACGTGCCTGCAGGACCCATGCCCTCCCATGGGTTACCCCTCCTGCTCTATCCCCACTGAACTCAATGCTTGGCTTGTGTTCTGAATGCACTTTCCAGTGTCCAAGTCTTTATTATACAAAAAACATTGGGGAGGCCAAAGGAAGCCAGAATCACTCTGGTTAACTCCTTGAGTATTCTACAAAGTTCAGAATAGGCTGATAATTTGGTCCCATCCCCAGTGTGCAAACTCAAAGTTCCCTGTGTTGCCCTGCTTCCAATAACACGTTTTAAGTAAGAAGATGGGGGTCAGTGCGGCCGCCGATCAGGGTATGGTGAGCTAGTTGGAGAGAATAAGTGAGAAACACTGCAGGAATGACAGTGCAGAAGGCCAGAAAAATTCACCAGCAAAGAGAATTCCTTTCTGCTGTGGTTCTCCATAAAGAGCCCTCCCAAGCTCTGTGGTCCTGGCCCCAATACAGTCTGTTTTGCCAATCATTTTGGAAAACAAAAGAGTCTCCTTCACTATCATATTTTTCTACCATCACCAAAAGAGGGCTCTCTGTTAACATGGATGCGTGCTGATCAGCGCCCTTCCTCCGTAAGTGAAGGCTGGCGCTGTGGGCGAGTGCACGGCGCTTTCGGGCTGTCTTAATTATCATAAATGTCCAGAGCTCAGTGGTGTTGCCATAAAGATCATGTTACCATAGAGAAGCTTCAAAAAGCTGGTAGACTGCAAAATCCAGAAAACCACAGGTTTTGATCTGAGTTTTGCAGTGACCTTTTCATGTGGTTTTTTAATAGTTATTAATCTACTGCCTGGTGGCATATATTCCCATAAGCCCATGAGAATGATTTGGCTCTAACGGTAAAACTGATGATTCAAATACATTCCTATCATTAAAATGCCCTCAAAAGCAACAAAACAGTAAGAGTTAACATCCTAGTTAGTTATTTGGATGTTGTGCAACATCACTAGAACAGAAGTTAAATACATAAAACACTTTATCCCACAAATAATTGGTTTTTCCTTATTATAAAGGCTATTTACTAAATGATGGGATATGGATTTATTTAGTATTTTTTAAAAAGTATTAATGAGTATTTAGTTCCCCAAATACAAATCCCAGCCCTGGACAACTTATTATGCCAAGTTTCTTAAATAATGTAGAGAATCATGGTAACAGAAAGACGACAAGAATTAAAAATAAAATCACTTTCTGTGTAAAATAAATGAAGCCTCACAGCATCGCTATATTCATAAAGATGCATTCAAACCAGAAAAATGATTTAGAAGAGTTTTATGAATTTGAACTCTTCAGCATTCATCCTGAGCTTATATTAATATTCTGCACATTTACCAAAGGTATAGTTTCTTTCGTTAAAAATTTTTCATGTATATATTAAAAGAGGCAACCAGTTCTGGTTTGGTTTTAATGTAAAAATCTATATTTATTATTGGTTTAAAATTTATAATGTATACGCTGCCTGCTAAAAAAGAATTGTTAGAGGCAAAAGACACATAATGATGCCACTCAGAATATATAACGTCTGCCAGATCGTATGGTGTCTCAAAAGAATGCCATTACTTTCTCTTTGTGGTTTTTATAATAGGAAATCCTTTATTATATGAACTGTACACAAATGCCTTCAGTTCCGAGGAGCGGAATCCTAGGTCCAGGAGGAGTTCATCCATCACATCTCTTACATATGTCCCTCCTGGCTGGCCCCTTCCTCCTGGCTCTCTTCCTATTCATTTTATTCCATGGGCACAGAGTGAACTGTCAACCATCCTAATGATACACTTCAGCAGCCCTGACAACTTCATTATCGGCACCACCAAACAATGTCCTTCTGTGATTAGGCTCTGAATCTTTTAATTAAAAGGACACATGAAAATTTGGCTCCAGCTTGGACCATCAAGAGTCTGTCGTATAATTGAGCTGGACACTTAGACTGCACAGGTATTTGGAGGAAAGCCACGAGATATTTGTTTAGTGGATGAGAGTTTGCTATTGCTGCAAACTCGAAGAGGAATTGGTAAGGATGGTGGCCAGTCTTGAGTACCTGATGTGTACCACGACCCCCTGCCCAGCTACTTACAGTCCCTTTAATAACCCTGCCAAGTAGGACTTCTGACCCTGATTTTATAGATTTTTAGGAAAGTGGGGGTCAGAGAGGTTGAGCACCCAAGCTAGTGAGTGGCTGAGCTGGGAGCTGAACCCAGATGATCACAAGTTGCTTCCCTAAGCTTGTTGACCTTCAGAGGTGGAAAGCAAAACAAAGCAAGGAGAAGGATGCCTAATGAGATAAACTGTAGAAGGTGGACAGGTTAGACTTGTAGAAGTGTTCTGTCAAAATACAGGAATGCAGAAACATCCTTTCAAATGTTGACAGATAAGCCTTTCTCAGAAATGAGCAGGAAAATTTAGTCTCCAGGAAGTTAACTATTACAGGCCTGAGGTTTCTACAGGCTGTAATTTCTCTTCCTATTCTGTGATGACATACTTGAGCAGCAAGTTAATTCCACCCTAAATAAATCCTCATTATCTCTGTGAGAGGTCACAACTGGCTTGGAGGTTTGGCTGGTAAGGTCTGTTAGCCCCTCAGGGGAATCATCCCCCAATGGTGGTGAAATTTCTGGGATGGGGTGGCCTGGGAAGAGAAGGTAGCTTTATAATTTCAAGGCAAACTATGAGATATGTAAGGGCTTTGAGCTTGAAACCAAAACAAGTTGGTTGCCCCTACTGAGTTTTCTTCTGAAGTTCTAGTTCACTGAAATAGGAGCCTCAAAAGTCAATGGTGCACTCATCTATGGACCCAAATAATTGTTGGTGGTTCGAGCCTGCAGGAGTTGGGAGAGAAAAGTTAGTGGAAAGGAAGCAGGTAAAATAAGGATTTATTGAGTGGTAATAAAAATTTATCTAGCCTCTTAACCCCCTTTTTAAAAAAACCTCCCTGGGGACTTCCCTGGTGGCACAGTGGTTAAGAATCCACCTGCTGGGCTTCCCTGGTGGCGCAGTGGTTGAGAGTCCGCCTGCCGATGCAGGGGATGCGGGTTCGTGCCCCAGTCCGGGAAGATCCCACATGCCGCGGAGCGGCTGGGCCCGTGAGCCATGGCCGCTGAGCCTGCGCGTCTGGAGCCTGTGCTCCGCAACGGGAGAGGCCACAACAGTGAGAGGGCCGCATACCACAAAAAAAAAAAGAATCCACCTGCCAATGCAGGGGACACGGATTTGATCCCTGGTCTGGGAAGATCCCACATGCCGCGGAGCAACTAGGCCCGTGCACCACAACTACTGAGCCTGCACTCTAGAGCCCGCAAGCCACAACTACTGAAGTCTGCGCACCTGGAACCTGTGCTCTGCAACAAGAGAAGCCACCACAGTAAGAAACCCACACACCTCAACGAAGAGTAGCCCCCGCTCGCTGCAACTAGAGAAAGCCCGCGTGCAGCAGTGAAGACCCAATGCGCGCCCCCGCCCCAAAAAAAAACTGCCTGGAGTACTTTGGAAAAAAAAAATTCTTTTTACAAATACCAGCTTGACCCCATGGTTCAGAAATCCACTGCCACAGTAACAGCTCCAGGTGGCTCAAAGTACATACCAAGAAGCCCACCACCTAGCATCCTCTGACCACCCAGGTCCTCAGAACCTCACAGCCTGAGGACTTCAGCGGTCACCTCAGCCAGTATCCATCTTACGAGTGAGGAAACTACAGTCCAATGAACTTCTCTGCCCTCCAGGCTGTCCTGGGCTTGAGGACTCAGGTCTCCGGATTCTCTGCCAAAGTTCTTTAGACCCCAAAACATAGCCCACCATACTTCTTTCTCGCTACATCCCATTTATTCAAGAAACAAGGATGGAGCACCTAGTCTGTACCAGGCGCTGGGTAGAACGGTGAACAAAACAGACAACAATCTCTGTCCTTACGGAATGTACACTCCGGTGGGAGGATATTTTAATATGTTGGAAGGTGCTAAAGGTTATGGAGAAAAATAAAGCAAGGACTGGACAAAGGGAACGTGGGAGAGGAGGTGGACGGCAGTGTAAGCAAGTGGTCAGAGAAGGCTTCAGGGAATAACATCGGGGCCAAAGCTTGAAGGAGCTTGGGGTGCTGGGCAGGGACCTCATGGCACAGCCTCATCGTCTGCCTGTCTCCTCTCTACGTCTTGAGATTCGGCCCCCTTCTCCCTGCAGCACTCCTCTCTCTACCAAATGACTTCTATTAAAAGCTGTTTAATTTCCTCACAAATTTCCTCCTGGATGAACCCTCTTCTAATAAGCCTCGCCCCGAGCCCAGCTGGGCCTGGACCCCTTCGGCTCCTCTGAGGTTCACATTGCGTAAATCTATTAGGCTCATTTGTACGGTTTTCAAGTAATTTAAATGCCATCTCCCTGGCTATGACCATGGTATGGGAATGTAATTGTTCTGCTGTGCTGCTTTTGCATTTCTCTGAACAAACCAGACCCCTCTCATACCCTGTACGCCCTGCAGATTCACGAATATGGGCCTGGAGTGTAGAGCCCGCCACGGGCAGACGGGCTCTGTCACCCTCTCAGCCAATCCTACTAGTCAAACAAACTGGCAGCAGCGCCAGGTGTGGGGATTTCACAACCTTCTCTCCCACTCTGTGTCCAGCCTCCTGGGTGATGGGTGACACGCTGAGCTCAGCGTCCTGCAGGCCAGGGTGTAGACGTCCTGAGAGAGGCATTCAGCTCAGGGCCTGACAGTCAAAACGCAGACATACAGGACACCTTCCAACCAAACACTCAGGAATGCACGGCTAGAAAGGAAGCATTTTCTTTTCACCACTGGGGAAGGGGTGTGCAGTGGGATTTACTAACCAAAGAAATGCAAGCTGTTCCCAGAGACCCTTCCCAGCTGCAGGGCTACAGCTCTCACAGAACTAAACCTGACAGGGCAGAGGTGAGAAAGCAAACCCACAGTCCAACATTTGCCTCGAGGTGCTTGCTTTAAAAAGTGTCATTTTAGGGCAGCTGAACTGAGCGGGCAAGTCTCAGTTAATGATAGCGTATTTGTTGTCGATTACCGAGGCAGCGTTGGGGCATGTGGAAATTATGCTTTGGAGCAGGTGCTGGTGGAAAAGAGAAAAAAAGACAACCCACTATCTCTCACATATCTACTTGACTTTTTTTAAACCAAAAAACGAGTGTTTTGATGGAAAAAAAAAAAGGACCTAAATGTAAGTGAAAATATCAATCAGCCTGACAGAAACTCCTCGTTCCTGTATGAATATGCTTTTTACTTTCTTCAAGTGAAGATGATAGCTGAGGACACTTAAATTAAGGGAAAAGTGAGCCAGACGAGGTGACAGATTTTCCTGTTGGCACTTTAAAGTAATTATCTATTCTGTGGTGAAGGTAACCTCCGTTCTGAACCTCGATGAGAAGTCGATTTGAAATGACTCAGTTGAGGGGGAAAAAAAAGCTGGTAAAAATAATGAGGAAAATGAGAAGGCTCTATTTTACAGACCATGGGATCGGGGGTGAAGGGGGTGTGTCCCCCAGATTCAGTGAAGAGCATCTGTTCACCAGCTTGGTATTCACACTTGTTATTAAAACTGGACAAAGGACAGAAAGAGGAAGAAATCTTTTCATGGAGCAGACAGCCCTGGCTGTAGAGGTCAAAGGAATGAAACTGAAAAGTATGTGGAAAATCACTACGCCAACAAGTCAGAAGGCATGCAACCAATTATAACTAAAAGTAAAGAAGAAGAGCGGCTTCAAGATGGCAGAGGAGCAAGACGTGGAGATCACCTTCCTCCCCACAAATACATCAAAACTACATCTACATGTGGAACAACCCCTACAGAACACCTACTGAACGCTGGCAGAACACCTCAGACTTCCCAAAAGGCAAGAAACTCCCCACGTACCTGGGTACGGCAAAACAAAAAAGAATAAACAGAGACAAAAGGGTAGGGACGGGACCTGCACCAGTGGGAGGGAGCTGTGAAGGAGGAAAGGTTTCCACACACTAGAAAGCCCCTTCACTGGTGGAGATGGGGGGTGGGCAAGGGGTAAGCCTCAGAGAGCACAGCAATAGGGGTGCAGAGGGCAAAGCGGAGAGATTCCCGCACAGAGGATCACTGCCGACCAGCACTCCCCAGCCCGAGAGGCTTGTCTGCTCACCTGCCGGGGCGGGTGGGGGCTGGGAGCTGAGGCTCGGGCATCAGAGATCGGATCCCAGGGAGAGGACTGGGGTTGGCTGTGTGAACACAGCCTGAAGGGGCTAGTGCGCCACAGCTAGCCGGGAGGGAGTCCGGGAAAAAGTCTGGAGTTGCCGAAGAGGCAAGAGACCATTGTTTCAGGGTGCGCGAGGAGAGGGGATTCAGAGCACCGCCTAAACGAGCTCCAGAGACGGGCACGAGCCGCGGCTATCAGTGCAGACACCAGAGACGGGCATGAGACGCTAAGGCTGCTGCTGCCGCCACCAAGAAGCCTGTGTACAAGCACAGGTCACTATGCACACCTCCCCTCCCGGGAGCCTGTGCAGCCCGCCACTGCCAGGGCCCCGTGATCCAGGGATAACTTGCCCGGGAGAACGCACGGCGCTCCTCAGGCTGGTGCAACGTCACACAGACCTCTGCCGCCGCAGGCTCGCCCCACATCTGTACCCCTCCCTCCCCCCACCTGAGTGAGCCAGAGCCCCCACATCAGCTGCTCCTTTAACCCCGTCCTGTCTGAGCAAAGAACAGACGCCCTCAGGCGACCTACATGCAGAGGCGGGGCCAAATCCAAAGCTGAACCCCTGGAGCTGTGCGAACAAAGAAGAGAAAGGGAAATCTCTCCCGGCAACCTCAGGAGCAGCAGATTAAATATCCACATTCGGGCTTCCCTGGTGGCGCAGTGGTTGAAGAGTCCGCCTGCCGATGCAGCGGACACAGGTTCGTGCCCCGGTCCGGGAGGATCCCACATGCCGCAGAGCAGCTGGGCCCGTGAGCCATGGCCGCTGAGCCTGCGCGTCTGGAGCTTCTGCTCCGCAACGGGAGTGGCCACAACAGTGAGAGGCCCGCGTACCGCAAAAAAAAAAAAAAAAAAATTCTCCACAGTCAACATGATGTACCCTGCATCTGTGGAATACCTGAATACACAACGAATCATCCCAAAATTGAGGCAGTGGACTTTGGGAGCAACTACAGACTTGGGGTTTACTTTCTGCATCTAATTTGTTTCTGGTTTTATGTTTATCTTAGTTTAGTATTTAGAGCTTATTATCATTGGTAGATTTGTTTGTTGATTGGGTTGCTCTCTTCCTTTAAAATTTTTTTTTATATATATAAATATTTTTTTCCCCTCTTTCTCTTTTTGTGAGTGTGTATGTGTATGCTTCTTTGTGTGATTTTGCCTGTATAGCTTTGCTTTTGCCATTTGTCCTAGGGTCTGACTCTCCTTTTTTTTTTTCTTAGTATAGTTTTTAGCACTTATTATCATTGATGGATTTGTTTTTTGGTTTGCTTGCTCTCTTCTTTCTCTCTTTTTAAATTTTTTTTATATTTAATAATTTTTTCTATTTTAATAACTTTATTCTTTTTCTTTCATTCTCTTTTTTCTCCCTTTTCTACTGAGCTGTGTGGCTGACAGGGTCTTGGTGCTCTGGCCGGGTGTCAGGCCTGAGCCTCTGAGGTGGGAGAGCCGAGTTAAGGACACTGGACCACCAGAGACCTCCTGGCCACACATAACATCAAACAGCGAGAGCTCTCCCAGAGATCTCCATCTCAACGCTAAGACCCAGCTCCACTCAACGACCAGCAAGCTACAGTGCTGGACACCCTATGCCAAACAACTAGGAAGACAGGAACACAAACCCACCCATTAGCAGAGAGGCTGCCTAAAATCATAATAAGGTCACAGACACACCAAAACACACCACAGGATGTGGTCCTGCACACCAGAAAGACAAGATCCAGCCTCAACCACCAGAACACAGGCACCAGTCCCCTCCACCAGGAAGCCTACACAACTCACTGAACCAACCTGAGCCACTGGGAGTAGACACGAAAAACAATGGGAACTACGAACCTGCAGCCTGCAAAACGGAGACCCCAAACACAGTAAGTTAAGCAAAATGAGAAGACAGAGAAACACACAGCAGATGAAGGAGCAAGTAAAAACCCACCAGACCAAGCAAAGAGGAAATAGGCAGTCTAACTGGAAAAGAATTTAGAGTAATGATAGTAAAGATGATCCAAAATCCTGGAAATAGAGAAAATACAAGAAATGTTTAACAAGGACCTAGAAGAACTAAAGAGCAGACAAACAATGATGAACAACACAATAAATGAAATTAAAAATTCTCTAGAAGGAATCAATAGCAGAATAACTGAGGCAGAAAAATGGATAAGTGACCTGGAAGATAAAACAGTGGAAATAACTACCACAGAGCAGAATAAAGAAAAAAGAAGGAAAAGAATTGAGGACAATCTCAGAGACCTCTGGGACAACACTAAACGCATCAACATTTGAATTATAGGGGTCCCAGAAGAGGAAGAGAAAAAGGGACTGAGAAAATATGTGAACAGATTACAGTTGAAAGCTTCCCTAATATGGGTAAGGAAAGAGTCACTAAAGTCCAGGAAGTGCAGAGAGTCCCATACAGGATAAATCCAAGGAGAAACATGCCAAGACACATATTAAACTATCAAAAATTAAATACAAAGAAAAAATATTAAAAGCAGCAAGGGAAAAGCAACGATTAACATACAAGGGAATCCCCATAAGGTTAACAGCTGATCTTTCAGCAGAAACTTTGCAAGCCAGAACGGAGTGGCAGGACATACTTAAAGTGATGAAAGGGAAAAAACTACAACCAAGATTACTCTACCCAGCAAGGATCTCATGCAGATTCAACGGAGAAATTAAAACCTTTACAGACAAGCAAAAGCTAAGAGAATTCAGCACCACCAAACAGCTCTACAGCAAATGCTAAAGAACTTCTCTAGGCAGGAAACACAAGAGGAGGAAGAGACTTACAATAACAAACCCCAAACAATTAAGAAAATGGTAATAGGAACATACATATTGATAACTACCTTAAATGTAAATGGATTAAAGGCTCCAACCAAAACACACAGATTGACTGAATGAATACAAAAACAGGACCCATAAATATGCTATCTACAAGAAACCCACTTCAGACCTAGAGACACACACAGACTGAAAGTGAGGGGATAGAAAAAGATATTCCACACAAATGAAAATCAAAAGAAAGCTGGAGTAGCAATTCTCATATCAGACAAAATAAACTTTAAAATAAAGACTATTACAAGAGACAAAGAAGGACACTACAGAATGATCAAGGGATGAATCCAAGAAGAAGATATAACAATTGTAAATATTTATGCACCCAACATGGGAGCACCTCAATACATAAGGGAAATGCTAACAACCATAAAAGGGGAAATCGATAGTAACACAATAATAGTAGGGAACTTTAACACCACACTTGCACCAATGGAAAGATCATCCAAAATGAAAATAAATAAGGAAACACAAGCTTTAAATGATACATTAAACAAGATGCACTTAATTGATATTTATAGGACATTCCATCCAAAAACAACAGAATGCATTTTCTTCTCAAGTCCTCATGGAACATTCTCCAGGACAGATTATATCTTAGGTCACAAATCAAGCCTTGGTAAATTTAAGAAAATTGAAATCATATCAAGTATCTTTCCCGACCACAACGCTGTGAGACTAGATATCAATTACAGGAAAAAATCTGTAAAAAAAATACAAACACACGGAGGCTAAACAATACATTACTAAATAACCAAGAGATCACTGAAGAAATCAAAAAATACCTAGAAACAAATGACAATGAAAACATGACGACCCAAAACCTATGGGATGCAGCAAAAGCAGTTCTAAGAGGGAAGTTTATAGAAATAAAATCCTACCTCAAGAAACAAGAAACATCTCAAATAAACAACTAACCGTACATCTAAGCAAATTAGAGAAAGAAGAACAAAAAACTCCAACACGAGCAGAAGGAAAGAAATCATAAAGATCCGATCAGAAATAAATGAAAAAGATATGAAGGAAACAGTGGCAAAGAACAATAAAACTAAAATCTGGTTCTTTGAGAAGATAAACAAAATTGAAAAACCATTAGCCAGACTAACCAAGAAAGAAAGGGAGAAGACTCAAATCAATAGAATTAGAAATGAAAAAGGAGAAGTAACAACTGACACTGCAGAAATACAATGGATCATGAGAGATTACTACAAGCAACTATATGCCATAAAATGGACAACCTGGAAGAAATGGACAAATTCTTAGAAAAGCACAACGTTCCGAGACTGAACCAGGAAGAAATAGAAAATATAAACAGACCAATCACAAGCACTGAAATTCAAACTGTGATTAAAAATCTTCCAACAAACAAAGCCCAGGGCCAGATGGCTTCACAGGCGAATTCTGTCAAACATTTAGCGAAAAGCTAACACCTATTCTTCTCAAACTCTTCTAAAATATAGCAGAGGAGGGAACACTCCCAAACTCCTTCTACCAGGTGACTATCACCCTGATACCAAAACCAGACAAAGATGCCACAAAATAAGCTACAGGCCAATATCAATGACGAACACTGATGCAAATATCCTCAACAAAATACTAGCAAACAGAATTCAACAACACATTAAAAGGATCATACACCATGATCAAGTGGGTTTATCCCAGGAATGCAAGGATTCTTCAATATATTCAAATCAATCAGTGTGATAACCCATATTAACAAACTGAAGAAGAAAAACCATATGATCATCTCAATAGATGCAGAAAAAGCTTTTGACAAAATTCAACACCCATTTATGAGAAAAACCCTCCAGAAAGTAGGCATAGAGGGAACTTACCTCAACATAATAAAGGCCATATATGATAAACCCACAGCCAACATCGTTCTCAATGGTGAAAAACTGAAACTATTTCCTCTAAGATCAGGAACAAGACAAGGTTGCCCACTCTCACCACTATTATTCAACACAGTTTTGGAAGTCTTAGCCACAGCAATCAGAGAAGAAAAAGAAATAAAATGAATCCAAATCAGAAAAGAAGAAGTAAAACTGTCACTGTTCGCAGATGACATGATACTATACATAGAGAATCCTAAAGATGCTACCAGAAAACTACTAGAGCTAATCAATGAATTTGGTAAAGTAGCAGGATACAAAATTAATGCACAGAAATCTCTTGCATTTCTATACACTAATGATGAAAAATCTGAAAAAGAAATAAGGAAACACTCCCATTTACCACTGCAACAAAAAGAATAAAATACCTAGGAATAAACCTACCTAAGGAGACAAAAGACCTGTATGCAGAAATCTATAAGACACTGATGAAAGAAATTAAAGATGATACAAACAGATGGAGAGATATACCATGTTCTTGGATTGGAAGAATCTACACTGTGAAAAGGACTATACTACTCAAAGCAATCTACAGATTCAGTGCAATCCCTATCAAACTACCAATGGCATTTTTCAGAGAACTAGAACAAAAAATTTCACAATTTGTATGGAAACACAAAAGACCCTGAATAGCCGAAGCGATTTTTTTTTTTTTTTTTTTTTGGTGGTATGCGGGCCTCTCACTGTTGTGGCCTCTCCCGTTGTGGAGCAGAGGCTCTGGACGCTCAGGCTCAGCAGCCATGGCTCACGGGCCCAGCCGCTCCACGGCATGTGGGGTCCTCCCGGACCGGGGCACGAGCCCGTATCCCCTGCTTCGGCAGGCAGACTCTCAACCACTGCACCACCAGGGAAGCCCCAAAGCAATCTTGAGAAAGAAAAACGGAGCTGGAGGAATCAGGTTCCCGAACTTCAGACTATACTACAAAGCTATGGTAATCAAAACAGTATGGTACTAGCACAAAAACAGAAATACAGATCAATGGAAAAGGATAGAAAGCCCAGAGATAAACCCACGTACATATGGTCACCTTATCTTTGATAAAGGAGGCAAGAATATACAATGGAGAAAATACAGCCTCTTCAATAAGTGGTGCTGGGAAAACTGGACAGCTACATGTAAGAGAATGAAATTAGAACACTCCCTAACACCATACACAAAAATAAACTCAAAATGGATTAAAGACCTAAATGTAAGGCCAGGCACTATAAAACTCTTAGAGGAAAACATAGGAAGAACACTCTATGACATAAATCACAGCAAGATCCTTTTTGACCCACCACCTAGAGAAATGGAAATAAAAACAAAAATAAACAAATGGGACCTAATGAAACTTAAAACCTTTTGCACAGCAAAGGAAACCACAAACAAGACAAAAAGACAACCCTCAGAATGGGAGAAAATATTTGCAAATGAGGCAACTGACAAAGGATTAATCTCCAAAATTTACAAGCAGCTCATGCAACTCAATATCAAAAAAACAAACAACCCAATCCAAAAATGGGCAGAAGACCTAAACAGACATTTCTCCAAAGAAGATATACAGGTTGCCAACAAACACATGAAAGAATGCTCAACATCACTAATCATTAGAGAAATGCAAGTCAAAACTACAGTGAGGTATCACCTCACACCAGTTAGAATGGCCATCATCAAAAAATGTACAAACAATAAATGCTGGAGAGCGTGTGGAGAAAAGGGAATCCTCTTGCACTGTTGGTGGGAATGTAAATTGATATAGCAACTATGGAGAACAGTATGGATGTTCCTTAAAAAACTAAAAATAGAAGTACCATATAACCCAGCAATCCCACTACTGGGCATATACCCTTAGAAAACCATAATTCAAAAAGAGTCATGAACCACAATGTTCACTGCAACTCTATTTACAATAACTAGGACATGGAAGCAACCTAAGTGTCCATCGACAGATGAATGGATAAAGAAGATGTGGCACATATATACAATGGAATGTTACTCAGCCATAAAAAGAAATGAAATTTAGTTATTTGTAGTGAGGTGGATGGACTTAGAGTCCTGTCATACAAAGTGAAGTAAGTCAGAATGTGGAAAACAAATACCGTATGCTAACACATATATATGGAATCTAAAAAAAAAAAAAAAAAAAGATTCTGAAGAACCTAGGGGCAGGACAGGAATAAAGGCGCAGACCTAGAGAATGGACTTGAGGACACGGGGAGGGGGAAGGATAAGCTGGGACGAAGTGAGAGAGTGGCATGGACATATATACACTACTATATGTAAAACAGATAGCTAGTGGGAAGCAGCTGCATAGCACAGGGAGATCAGCTTGGTGCTTTGTTTCCACCTGGAGGGGTGGGATAGGGAGGGTGGGAGGGAGACGCAAGAGGGAGGGGATATAGGGATGTAAGTATATGTATAGCTGATTCACTTTGTTATACAGCAGAAGCTAACACACCATTTTAGAACAATTATACTCCAATAAAGATGTTAAAAAAAAAGGTAAACTTATTGGGGAAAGTATATGCTTATTATCATTTCCATGCCTATGTAAAGAGTTCATAAATGAGTGTTAAATTTAGAAAATTGTGTAAAACTGAAATAACTAGATAAAAAGACAGGTAAGTACCTACATTTGTATGTACACACACGCACACACACAGTGACTTTCTTCAGACGGTAGAGATGTTTTTAAAGAAAGGATTTCTAAGGCAAAATTCAAATTCACGATTTCCCATCATTTCTCAGGGGTGTGTTGGAGCCAGCTTACACTGACTGGTGACAGCCAAGTGGTTTTTTTTAAAATAAATTTTATTTATTTATTTATCTATGTTTAGCTCTGTTGGGTCTTTGTTGCTGTGCTCGGGCTTTCTCTAGCTGCGGTGAGCAGGGGCTACTCTTCCTTGCGGTGTGCAGGCTTCTCACTGCAGTGGCTTCTCTTGTTGCGGAGCACAGGCTCTAGGCCCACAGGCTTCAGTAGTTGTGGCCCGCGGGCTCTAGAGCACAGACTCAATAATTGTGGCACATGGGCTTAGTTGCTCCACGGCATATGGGATCGTCCCAGACCAGGGGACTTGAACCCATGTCCCCTGCATTGGCAGGCAGATTCTTAACCACTGAGCCACCAGGGAAGCCCCAGCCAAATGTTCTTATCTCTTCACACCCTGCGTTCTGAGACTTTAGTTGACAGCTTGAAGCTGGTCATGCTGGGAGTATTTACACCACAGAAATCAGCAGATGCTACAAATCAGGGCTTTGGCCTCCGGAGAACTGGTTGTTAAAGTTGGCCAGCATGCTGTTCAACCTGGTGCAGCTGACCCATCACATTTAAACAAGTGAAACAACTGTTCTGTCCATAGAATCACATGAGAAGTTCAGGATCACTGGCCCTGTCAAGCTGGACATGGTGGAGTCTGTATTGGACCGTTGTTCCTTCTCTCCCCTCAAGGTAGTAGGGATAGTGCACATGCTCCTATTGGCGATTTGTGCACATTAGAAGTTTTGCATTTAAAACTTGCATGGAAAGTTCATAAATTACAAATTCATCATATCAGTGGGACATAATATCAGTGAGATATTATGAAATTCAGTGAAACTGACAATGTTTCTCAGTGAAACTGACAATGTTTATTTTAGGGTTCAATTCCCACACGTCTGTTAACTTCATACCAGGGACACAAGTTTGACTTAACTCTGACCAGCCACCCTAAAAACTAATTTCTTTCTCATGTGGAGGAAGGGATTTCGAATGACAACCCTCAGAGTCTGGAAGATATTCTCCTGGCCTCCTAACATCATGCAGGAAGTAAAACCCCACCTGCTAGGCAGAAAAAAATCCAAGAGTCCAAAAGAGCATGAAACTTCTGTACATTTTTAAGATGCACAAATGTCTGCGACAGCAACAAATGGACCCAGAAACAGAAAGAGGAGAACATTAGAAATACACCAGCTGAGCCACTCAGAGTGGAGGCCGGGTGCCATTTGAACTTGACCTCTTAGAGCAGAGAACTGCAAAGTGTGGTCAGGGCTGCATCAGCTCTGGTCCATTATTCAACGGATATCAGAGATGCAGAAAATATATACACAATTTCATACGATATGAAATTCTTAGGGTAAAATCACTTAATTGTATTTCATGCTCAAAGAAATGAATTTTATTGCCCAAATGGCTAAACAGCTTCTAACTATGGCTGTAAACTGGTTAAACAGGCTGAAAGAAGAGGCTTTGGACAAGTGCTTCACAATACTGTCCAATCCACACCTAGCTCAGGGTTTTCTCCACCACCCCCGCGAATCTGGAATTTGGAATTAATATCAGGATCACCCACCAGGGAGTCATTCATATATTATATTTCTAATATGCAACTCTACTGGTTTACATGAACTCCTAGAAATCTGTATATAGTTTAGAACACAGTGTGAGTTCACTGCTTATTATTCTTTAAAAAATCTCTGTGGCAAAAGAGTCCCTCTTGGTTAAGAAGATGTAGCTGTCTTGGGTGGCCACTACACAATGGGATGCCAAGGATGGGCTCAGCTTGGCAGACCAAGGACACATACCCCATCTAGAATGGGGCCTGAGCAGGGCTCTTCCTTCTTGGGGAAGCAAAGCTTCCCAACCCTACTGTTGGAAAAGCCACTTGAAGCTCAGGTCCTAGGGATGACGGGCCAGCAGTGTCATCTGGTGAACACAAAGAGAGCACTAGTTCATTAACTTCACATTATGCATGGCCCTGGAGAGGAACTGAAAAAGAAAGATTCAGTGATTCACAAAACGTCTGTTCCTAAATGAGGAATCAGATGAAGTCTGGACTTAATAGCTCCAGCTACTTTGCAATGTTCCTTCCTGCTGGAAAGCAGTTGTGTTATAGCAGCAAAGCTAGTAAAGACAACCAGCCACCTGTAAATACAACCTACTGGTTGCCCTGAAACAATGCGTCCCTTTATACAGCACTTAGAGGAAACAACACCTAATAAACAACACCTAGAAAAGCAAAGAAACATATACTACAGTAAAAGGAAACATCCCACTTACAACCGTGGTTATGACAGTGCTTATAAAATTAGAAGCACTAATTCATTAGGGTATACAGCGCCCTAAATGACTGTGTGATTGTATATTTACTAAATTTTATCTATAGGACGGTTGTATAGGAGTATATCTTCCTGGCTTTGAGTTTGTTTCCATCCCTGCTTACTTGCCAGACACACATCCCAAACTGGGCACAAATCATCTAAGAGAAATGTTTATCCAAATGGAACTGGAAAAGTCAGGGGCTCCAGGCGGGCCCTGGGGCTCTGGGAAGGGCCCTTTTTTCAGTGACTTCTGCTGTACAGGCTGAGGGTGGGATGGAAAGGATCACAGAGTAGGGGACGGAAACAAGATTTCTTTTTTGAGGAAAAGAGCAAAGCTTGTGATTATCTAGTCAGAACAGGAGAAAGGGGACAGCTGTGGCAACAGGGAAATGAAAGTAAGCAACAACAGGCTTCACGAAATAGACTGCAAGGAAGGTTCCTACCATCGAGTCATTTGTGTCCCAGCGAGCTGGGAAACCCTGAGGTGGAGTGTCTGTGCTTCACTTGCTGGGACACAGAGATGATACAGATTATTGCTGTTAGTAATGAAGAGCAGGCTCTAGAGAGTGAAGGAAAAACAAACTAGAACATGAAACGAGTATTTGCCCAACAGTCTTGTTAATTACTTGGACATCTAGGGCAAAATCAAACCAGTATGTCAGGCAGAGAAATGAGTGCCAATCTAGTATCCACTGTTAAAATATGGTGATTCTTATTTACCAAAGGGCCAATCTGTTTCCAATACTAAGGATTTATAGCTGCACCTGGTCCTCAGAGCAGGGCGGGACTTCACTCCCCTTCTCCTCCCACCCTTCCCCACAGCCAAGTACATCATGTGGCACGAAAACTGGGAACCAAACAATGGGGCTCCCCCCTCGTCAGATGTACCCCACTTGGGCGCACTATGTACAGACAATGAAAGCATCCCCCTTTAGTAGATGTATTTCAGAGTCCTTCTACAACCTCAACTCCCCTCCCTCCATGAACACTCTTGAAACACAAAACAGGTAATAAACTGAAGAGATCAGCACTGTCTCCTTTAAGTCAAGCACCACAGTGTTGAGATCACTGAGCCACAGCTGTGAGCAGGCTATTCAAGCCCTTAAGTTGGTGCAAAATAGTTTCCTACCAACATCATTTTGTAAGGTACAACCAAAAGTGTTATTTACTGACACCAGGTAATAGAATTCACGCAAGGTCGAGCAGTGTGGGATTCAAGGGAACACCTCCAACTACTTCCTGCCAAGGGGGACGTTTGATGCTGACACAGGAAGTGTATTGATGTCTCGTGAATAGGGGATCCAAAATGGATGTCTGATCTTCTAGCAGAAAAAGGGTCTGGCCTAACAGTTTAAACCTCCTCCCATCTTTAAAGGAAACAGATTACAGCTCTGTTGCAAAGCCTAATGAATCCCTCTGAGAGACTGATATTGTTAAATTAATGAAACAAGGAGGCCATCAGACTGAGATGGCTCTAATCCCGGCAAGGCCTATGGAAGCAAACCAAAACCTGAACCTGAAATGCCTCAAGGTTACGAAATCTAAACCCAAGGACAACCAACCACAAACAGCCAACTAGGCTTTAAGCTACAGCCGATCAATAACTTCCCATCTTTGCTTCTGCACCTTTTCCTTGTAAGTCTGGCCCCAGCTCCTGTCGGGCAGAATGCTCCAGCCACTTCCGGTTTGGTGCCATCCAGGTAGAATCGATTTTTGTTCAAATAAGCTCTTAAAATTCTTAATACGCCTCAGTTTACCTCTTAACAGTCCATTCGAGTTAGAGAGGAGCCCAGACCACGGCTTCCCCGTGACCAGGACAAAACTGAAACGTTGGTGACAGTGGTGGAAAGTCACACAGACTGAATCCAGGGTAGTTTTCATAGTTTTTTCTCAATTCCCATCTTGATGAAAAATGTGAAACCTCTATGTGTGTTTCTGACGGTCCCCATTTCCCCCTGCACAGAGATCAGTCAGGGGGCATGTCGATGCTTCTGACCCTGATGGGAGGAGCAGACAACCAGTGGGAGGAACAGTGGGGGAGGCAGTGTGGACATACAGGCCGGATTCAGACAGGACTGGGACTATTTCCTTAGCCACACCGATGAAGGGTTTCTACTGGGTCCTTAGTGAGGAGAACTGGAACCTGGTATCAAAACCCACTGTATGTCCTTTGTAGTTTTTTGGTATAATTAAGTACCACCAACTGTGCGGGGTTTGCATTCCAGGGCCTGGGATCAGTCATTCTCGACAATCCTTTTGTTGACTTCCCTAAGTCCCAGCTAAGAAACCCTTGAGGGCTTCCCTGAACTGGGAGGAACTGATTAGCGGGGCAGGACTCTAGCGCCCAGGACACCCCTCCCCCGCCCCCACCATCTCCGCCAGGTGTGCTTCACAGCATACCTGCAGGTGAGCATCAGACAACAGACACACCGGGTGCGTGCCCTGCCTCCAGCGGCAAAAGAGGCCAGTACGTACCCACGGGACTGGGAACGTGTATTTCTACCATGGTACTGCGGCGAAGTCCCGAGGTCTCCCTGTTAAGTCCCTCTCTGTTCCCCTTCTGAGCCTGGACCTCATCTAGTGTGTGGGCCCTGTTCCACCAAGGACCCGAGGGGACGTGGCAGGGGGCTTCTAAATACCTCAGGCCTAGGATGTTGTTTCAAAGCACTTGGCTCATGTGCGTGTCTGTAAAGCATTGCTAGAATTGGAGGTGTTTCAAAGGCAATGATGAGCATATGAGAACAAATGATCTAATACAGCGGGTGAATTCCTGGTGACTTAGTCACTGAGCAAGGAGGCAGAACAGACCTTGAGTGATAGTACACCTTGAGGTCCTCAAAAATACATTCCACACCTTCTCAGGGACCATAATTTATCTATCTTGGGAACACTATCAGCAATAGTTGTCAAATATAGATATTACAGATTCTTAATATTACAGAACTAAAAGTTCCCTTTAAATCCCTTTATAAAACATGTACATTTTCACACGCTTGCACATAGGTTATCCAAGGTTGCAAATGTGGCCTACAGTTGTGACGAAGCCATTCAATGAACACGCAACTGAGCGCTATCACCTGTCCCCAGAAAAATGTACACAGACATCCATTTGGACATGATTTCAGGGGATCCATGAGCTCCAGATGCCACTCACAGACCTGGGGCTCAGAACTTGTGATGCCTGACCTCTCATAGCATGTATGAGGATGTCATAATCCTTTCCCACAGGAATGCAAGGGTACAAGTTGTCACTCGGACACACGTCTGTTCCCCCATGGAACAGGATGGAGGGGAAATTCCATTGACAAACATCTCCTCCTTCACCCTTCCTCCCTGCTGATTCTCTTGATTGCCAGGCCCAAGCAATATTTATCTGCGAGTCCCTGGTCCCAATAACTAATTCAACACAGCAACACATTATGAATCACGAGTGTGGACCACAGTTGTCTATGAAGCCACTTAAGTAGCATCATCAAGACAACCCAATACAAAGAGAGAGCAAAGGACAGAATCATTCAGAAGAGGGGAGGAGGCTGGACAAAGATACAGGGGAAGTTGGGGAGAGTTCATCTGTTGTTAAAAAATCAACATGTACAATGTTGACAGTGGAGGCCCAGATGTCCCATTAAACAATGTCCTACTTAAAGTCTCAAAAAGTTGGCAACTGTCCTTATGGGAACCAACAGCAGGAGCAGCAGCGGTAGTAAATGAATCAGAAATGTCCTTTCTACACATCTGGCTTCCTCTTGATCATGTCTCCCCTCTGCTCAAGTTCTTCTGGTAGCTTCTCATCTCACTGAGATAAAGAGCTGAGATCCACAAAGCCTATCTTCTCCCCAAACCTTCTCTCTCTGACCTCATCTACTCTGCGGATCACGCCTTCTGCTCTAGCCACATTGGCCTCCTTGCTGTGCCTTGAACACACCAGACACATGGCCCCAGGGCCTTTGCACTTGCTGTTTCCTCTGCTTCAGACTCTAACCCTCATATACCCTCACAGCTCTCTCTCTCTCTCTCTCTCTTACTCTTTACAGGTCTTTACTCAAATGTCACCTTGTTAGAGAGGCTTTCCCTGATCAACCTTTTGAAAATTACAGCTCCCCCATCCCCCTTTCCTGTTTTATTTTTCTCTATGGCACTCATCACCATGTAACGCACTGTCTAATTTACTTATCTTTTGGCCTCCCCCAACAAGAATGTAAGTTTCATGCAGAGGGAGATTTTGTGAGTTGCACTCACTATCTATGGCTAGAATATGGCTATAGCACAGTGCCTACTGCACAGGGTTACTGAGAAGATGAAATGAGTTAAGACACATAAAACGCCTGAAAAGCACAGGGCGTATAATAAGAATTATGTAACTGTTGGCTATTATTCTGGTGTTTGTTTTAAACTCCATGACACACCTAATGAGTAGTTGGTATTGTAATAGCCAATTTACAGATATAAGAGGCTGAGGCTCAGAATAACTTTGCATGCTAGTGGCTGGCAGAACCAGGATTCAAACCCAGATCTGACTCTATGTTCTGTGTACTCATTTCCCTCCATCTGCTTTGGGAGTCCTGGGATAGAAAACAGGCAGAAATCCATTCATTCTGGAGCAAGGGCCAAGCCTGAGAAGGCTCTAGCCCAAGGGGGTGGGCGGTAGGGAATCAAGTTTCCAGAATCCAGAGACATTTCTACTGCATGGATCTGAAATGGCATGTGGCATTCTGTTTACTTCCTAACCTCACCAAAAAATGTAGCAGAACCTGCCAATTAAAAAATGTTTTCATGACCCCAGAAAATCCGCGTATTGGAGACATTTACTTTAAACAGTCATTCCACCATAACAGGAAAAAGAGGTAGAGCAGAGGAGTTTATTATAACAGCTGCTTTCATACCCAAAACAAGGTTTGGCTGTTTTTGGCAGGTTGTACTATAGTGGAGTTGGCAAGAAGCTGACAGACTGTATGAGTTTCCTTTCAAAAGATCATTTTGCTTCCTTAGAAAAACCCATGACTGGACTATCTAGTGTGACCTGCAGATGTCTGTTCCTCCTCTGCTCCTCTGTCACCCCGGGGCTTCCACCCTACCTGGGCCTAAACAGGGCACGAGCTTGTAGCACAAGAGGGTGTGGGCTTTGGAACTGCAAAGACCTTGGGTAGAATCCAATCTTCCTTTATTAGCTGCTTAACTCTGAGACTCAGTGTCCCCGTCCGCACAGGGCTATTACGAGGATGAAAGTAAGGCAACGGCAGCTCCTGGCACGTTATCAAGTGCCACTGGCAGCTATTATTAGGATGCAGTTATTATCATGACTTCAAATGGTGACAGAATTGAGTCCCGATTCCTCTGAGACATTCCTTTTGCAAAATGCACACAACGTGAAGTACAACTCCTTTCCTGGGGGCTTTTAAAAAAGTGACTTAAAAAAAAAAAAGAGAATTTAGGGCTTCCCTGGTGGCGCAGTGGTTGAGAGTCCGCCTGCCGATGCAGGGGACATGGGTTCGTGCCCCGGTCCGGGAGGATCCCACATGCCGCGGAGCGGCTGGGCCCGTGAGCCATGGCCGCTGAGTCTGCGCGTCCGGAGCTTGTGCTCCGCAGCGGGAGAGGCCACAACAGTGAGAGGCGCACGTACCGCAAAAAAAAAAAAAAAAAAAAAAAAAAGTGACTTATCTGCACCCCCTTCCTTTCAAAACTGCAAAGTGGGCAAGAAAAGGAATGGGGAGAGATGCCAGGGTCCCCCTGCAAGTGTCACTGCTCTCGAGGTCCAAAATAAGAGGAAAGGGAAGGGAGAGAAGGGGACCTGATGGCAGCCTGCAGCGCAGGGCTTTGCTGGGGTGACACTGGAAATCCAAAAGGAAGCAAAGGGCTCCTGACTCCTAGGGACCAGGGCCATGCTGGGCTGCACCTCCTGCAACACAAGTGCACAGCAAGCGGCTGAAACCGTCTCAACACTGATGGCTTCCAGATGGCAGGAGAGCAACCAGCACACGGCACAGGTCAGTCCAAGGGGTCTGATGCCCATCATTTGGGCCAGTGACCCAAACTCATAAAGAACCCATGTGAATTAGAACCAGATGTCCCGCATGTTTGGATCCCCTGGCTGGACCAACAGGGCGTGCTGGGGATCCCAGGTAACGGGCACACACCCTGTATCCTGCAGGGTCTCCAGCTGCATGGAAGCCACCTCCCTCCAGCAACGCGTGCCCTGCCACATTTGAGTCTGAGACCCACGGACAGCACAGGCCTTGCAGCACAAAGGAAATGAGCTTCCCACAGCATTTGGGAACTGTGGGCTGGGCTGGGTTTGGGACCCGTGCTCGAGGGGAGTTCCTTGGCCATTGCCGGCAGCTTTGAAGACCTAGTTTTGATTTCAAAAGCCTTTAATCCTCTGTCTATTCAGAGCCTGAACTTGGAGCACTTGCCTTCAAGAATGATGAAAGCGAGGAAAGCCGGTGAGCAACACAAGGGGCGTGGATTCAAAGGGGCACCACAAGCTGGCACATCTAAGCCCTTATTCCTGGGCTCCAGCCTGGCAAGGAGTCAGAGTGGGGAAGGTGGGTGAGTGGGTGGGGCCTGTACTCCTTCCCCACTGAGAGGGCTGTAGTTTAATTCAATGTTGAAACATCCCACAGCCCAAATACCAGCTCAACCAATAGAAGAAGTGCACATCTTCAGCCTGAACTCCACATCCAAGTGATATTCCAAATATTTGATAAATGCCCTGGCACGAGCACTAATCAATGAGCAGGGATACCCCATGGCGCTCCCAGCTAAGTATCTGCCCTGCCTGCGTCCGGAGAGAGGCGTTTACAAAACACCACAGCAATTACCTGTGGGTGGAATATCCCAGAGCAGCCAACACACTTTCCACTGTTGACTCAGAGCTTTCACTGCCTGGCGCTTTTCCTGGAGGGCGCCCTGCTCCGCGGTAGCCTGGCCACACAGAGCTCATGGGACATCAGAAGACGGACTATCTGCCCCAGTTGTGAATTAAAAATAAAAGCTGTTATGAAAGCAGACAGGCGGATGGCCATTTTAAGTTGCTCCTCTGTTTAAGGAAAGTAGCCGTAAGGACAGGTGCCAGGGCTCGGAGGATATCCTTCCATTCCTGTGAAACTGGGTGAAAACCCCAAGTGCAATATTTTGTGAACCAAACACTCAGGTGCGATTGCTGCAGGCCCTTCCGCGGGTTGACCAACATCGGGTCCTGCAGGGTGTGGTCGCTGAGGGAGAGAGAATGAGGACACCTGGTGCCCACCCTCCAGGAGCTTACGCTGAGGTCCTGGCAACTAGTATCAAAGTCGGACATGAGCAGCTCCCTCCATGTGGCAGTCTGTACTGCTCTCCACGGGGCCATTCTCAGGGCCAGAGGATGTGCCAAGAGAACCACGTTTGTCTTGCCTTTTCTCCACCCTCCTGACACCATGCGCTTCTTCCCAATTGATTTCCCCTTTTCCTTTTCACTCCCAGATTGTTACCCTCTCCATTCTCACCTTTCTTCCCTAGCCCCGTGCACGCTCTCCCCTGCTGTCCCTTCCATTTTTATAGCAGTTGTGCTTCGTCCTCCCGGTTCCTTCTTCCCACCCGTGCCCTTGAGAACCTTACATCCAAACTGTCAGAAAGCAGCCTGCCTGCCCTTGGCTGAGGGTTGAATGGGACACTGGAAAAGTGTAGGATGGTTTCCAACAACTCCCTTTGTTTGGGAGACAAGGGCTGGATGGATCGCTCAACCCTTTTATCGCAACACTAGATTTTTGTCAGAAAAAGTTGTAACAAGCAGAAGGGCTCACTGACTCCTGACCAGGTCCATGCAACCTACACATTTTGGAAAAGCGAAGGAAACAGAGGGAGAAAACCGGAGGGAAAAAGAAGAAAAGAACAAACAGCAGAAGAGAAAGACCCCACTTCAGAGCAATCACAGCTCATTCAGGTCAAAGTTCAAAATACTCAAACTGTTCCTAATGTCCCACTATGCAGCAGCCTCTCAGGGCCTCTGACAAGTGATTTAAGAGGAGTGGTCTGCTCTTATGGGAGCTCACGAATCTCCATGCAGGATGGTCCGACCGAGTGAGCACAGAGCCGCACAGTGGGGAAGGCAGTGATGCAAAGGTCAGACAGACAAGGGAGAAGGTCATCCATCAACCCGGACGTGCGAGCGTGCCCGGGACAGCTCACGGGACGGGAGCCATCTGGCAGCTTCGCTTGCAAGGACAGATTAAGAAAGCACCAGCACAGAAACCACAAAGGAGAAGATGAAGCTGTATTTCCGGAGGAAAAGCAAAGATTTCTCCCCAAAGCTGAGGTAAGAGCTTTATTGATTTATTTTTCCAATGATGAAGAAAAAATCCTACTTCCCTCTGATTTGGGATTATTTTTAGTGTATGTGCCTCAGCTTTGAGGCCCACACGTCTGGCCATATATTTTCCCCAGCCTGAAAATTTTCAGGAGCTTCCCACTGCCTAGTGTATGAAACAAACGCCATGGCATGGCACCCAAGGCTTCCAAGGTGGGACCCCACCCACCTCTTCCCCTTTGTCTTCTTCCTGCATTCTCGGCTCAGAATTCACAGAGTATTTGCGTTTTCCAGAGCACGTTATACTGTCTCACACTTCCCTGGTACACGCGTTTTCCTCTGCCTGGAACACCTTTCCCTGCTTGCTTGCCTACCCAGATTTTACTCTCCCTTTGTAACCCATCTCAAAACTCTAGCTCCTCTGTGAAGCCTGACTTCCTGGGTTCCCTCTCCTGGACTCCACTGCACTCAAGAGCCACCCCATTACGAGAACGATCTTTCATTGTAATACAGACAAGAACTGTATCTTTTCATTCTTTTGTCACCAGCATCTAGCCCACAGGAAGTGCCCCAAATGTATGCCAACTGTTCGTGTAGCATTCATTTGGATTCTACATGTATACACATTTAGTTTCACATACACGTACACCCACACAGCCATCATCCCCTGCATCTCCAGGGTTGTGAGTTTTAGTTAGGACCCTGCCATGAAGTTTCTGACCAGGGCCCCAGAGTTGGGATGGATTGATGGAATGGCATAAGTGGCCTATCAGAAATCAAGTCTAAAACTTGGAAATGAATGGCTTCAAGTGCTTAGAGACCTCATATGCACAGGCCTTAGCTTCAACTCAGGCAGAGTCTACATTGTCTGAGAGAGGAGAGCAGATTAAGAGTGAGTGACAGCAGAGAGGGGGAGGTACAGGGTCTTGTGCAGAGTCTCACACCTGGTCCCCTTCCAGCTTCCTGGGAAAATGGCGCTTATCAGGTCATCCTACGTAAAGAGCCATTTATTATATCAATTTTTTTTTTTTTTTTTTGGCCACACTGCACAGCATGTGGGATCTTAGTTCCCCAACCAGAGATGGAACCCGTGGCCCCTGCATTGGAAGCTTGGAGTCTTAACCACTGGACCACCAGGGAAGTCCCCTATTTCCATCAATTTTAATTCCATTTTTAATTAGCCCTTTCCCAAAGAGCCACCCAATGTCAAAGTTGCTGGGATAAGCAGTTGAGACTTTAATAAATGTCAAAGCCAGTGGAACCAGCCTCAGAGAAAGGCAGGTAAGTGCAGGAAGGGACCTCTCGCATTCCAAAGCACACGTGGAAAAGCGCAGAAGTGGGTATTTACGTATGAAGGAATTTTTTAAATAGTCCATCGTACTGAGGCATAATTCTGCTCCAAAACCTTAATTGTCGGGCTTCCCTGGTGGCGCAGTGGTTGAGAGTCCGCCTGCCGATGCAGGGGACATGGGTTCGTGCCCCGGTCCGGGAAGATCCCACATGCCATGGAGCGGCTGGGCCCGTGAGCCATGGCCACTGAGCCTGTGCATCTGGAGCCTGTGCTCCACAATGGGAGAGGCCACAACAGTGAGAGGCCCGCGTACCGCAAAAAAATAAATAAATAAATAAAAATAAAAAGACCCTTAATTGTCAATAAGTCTGGCGTGAAACTGACAGGAAAAAGGGGTATCTAAATCTCAAATGTTCTGCAGTTCTGAAATTTGGTTCTGCATTGTATTAAAACACTTCACCTCTCATCAGGAAAATAATTGCTGGATTTATGAATGTCAAGAACTCATTACTGGGCATATTTAACAAGCATACCAGGTCTGTGATCGTCTAGGGATCTGAAAAAAGCTACTTGCCAACATGCGGGAGACAGGAATATAAGAATCGGCAGTATACTCATGATGGAGGTGGAACAGCATTTTCATCACCGCATATGGTATACCACAGTTTAAAAAGGCAATGCAGATGGCCAGAAGAGAAAATATTATTTCTAGAGCAAAATATATCTTTAAATGATCAAACATCTGCCTTGCAAATCACCTTTCCTGTTCCAAGTTGGGGACTACCTAGGTAAATCATTCAGACACACTCAGGGGGAAAAAATCCCTTTTCCTTTCTACTTTTCATGCACAGGGTCAAGAATATAGGATCAATTAGTTTCACAAGCACATTGTCTGACTTACTACTTTACAGAGCAAATTGCTCAAAGACAGGATGAGTGTCTTCTAAGAGTTCTGCATCTCATCACAATGGAGTAGGTTTTCTGAACCTAGCAAGTGCACGACACAAAGAAAGAGGATTCAGAATGACTGAAAGACTGGAACTCTGGAGCAAACCCAACACGATGAAATGCAGTAGGATGTAGGGCCTTCCTTACCCCAGCAAGATGGTGTGGTGGAAAGGGCATGACTCTCACTTTCATCCTGACACCCCACTGATTAGTGCTTAAGTCCCTCTGAGCCCCCATTTTCCTCATCTGTAAAATGGGCATAATTACATGCACATCACAGGATTATCGTATAGGTTAAAGGAGACCATGCACTGCCAATGAATACAGTGAATGTGGCACATATTAAGTCAATGTATTGTAGTTTCCTCTTCTTCTCTCCTTTTAAAATGCAATTCCTCTTTGGAGGTATCTGCAGAGAACACACCTTCTGGTCTGTCCATGCTGCAGGTTTTACACGGCAGTTCTCACATGGGAAGTCTGTGGTTTTCCAGCACTTCCTGTAACTTCACAGGAAAGTCTAGCTAATTCTGGAGTCCAGGATTGGGAAGCTCACTGCTGTGGCACACCTAAGCCATATCCTCCCACCTAGCCTTTATCAATATTAAAGGTGAATTTTTAAATTTAAAAACAAAAAGCATTTACCAAAAAAGGATGGGGGGTAATGGTTTAGAAGTAAAAAACCCTAGGAGTTAAAGGGCATAGCAAATTCACCTTGAGTTAGTGATCTGGTACAGCTCAAGTGTCATAATGTAGTGTGATGGAGGGGAGTGATCTCTCAGGAGGGAGACGTGTATCTCCCCACATCCCAACCCCCCAAATGTCTCATCACAGCATCCCAGAGAGTGAAATAAAATATGTGCCAGAAACACGATAAATAAGACATGAAACACAAAAACATGAGCTCAGCTAGCTCAGCTGTGAAACTTAAGTTATGATTATATTGGTTTTGTATCAATGTAAAAAACTTCAAGATGAGAATCTAAAACCCAAGAAACAAGTATGAGTTCCAGCTTACAGAGAGACCTACCAATTCAACAATAGGTTGTAGCCCCTCCTCGACCCTAACACCCTCTCCCATTCTCATCCTTTCTCCACACTTAGCCTGGGCAGCAAGCAATGCCTCTGATTGGTAAAGACTTTAGAATACTCGTCCCCAACCTCAGCTACATTTGGTATTTCCCCAGAAGTTTATACAAATCTTGGTGCTCAGACCACACCCCAGGTCAATGAAATCAGCATCTCCAAATGTGGGGCGCAGGCACTGTCCAGGTGATTCCAACACGCAGCCAAGGTTGAGAACTGTTCCAGAAGGCCAGTCCCATTCCAACCTGGAGGACGGTACCAGTTCTGAGCCACGAACCTGAAGAAGGTTGGTGAGGTAGGAGCCTGTTCAAAGAGTGACCAGGATGGTGAAGCGTCTGATCTCTGACATAAGGACAACTGGCAAAGGAAAGAGAGACAGGCAACTTGGGAGTATAACCGGTACTTAAAATCCCTGAGGCCCTGTCAGGTGTAAGAGGAAATCATTCAGTTCTGTTTTCTCTGCATTGATATCAAAGGGTGGGAACTAGAGAGAAATGGATTTCAGCTCCATCTCGGAAGAACTTTCGTATGAAAACTCTGCAAAGACTAACTTATAACCTGTGGCTGAACAGGTTCGAACACAGACTATGGTGAAGCCCATAGGGCAAGGAATCTACAGGGAAATCAGGCATCGGACAGGGGATTAGACCACGTGACCCTTAGGGTCCGCTGTAACTCTGTGATTCCAGATGTCTTTGATTCCAAGGGCTCAATGACTAATAACAGACTAAATCACAACTTTGCACAGTGAAGAAAAAAAATTTTGTTTAACTCAGGAGAACAAATCCATTATAAACCTTACCAAATGGATAAACATGAGTGGACTGGGACTTAGGAATAAACCCCAGAAGACTGAAATGCCCAGAAGTTCTTTCCACAATACCATACAGTTCATTAGAACAATGGGAAATAGAGCAATAAAAGAGGCAGCTGAATGGCCCCGCTGTGGCAGCCCTCTGGGAGGCTATCTGCTGATTTAAGAAGGCAGACACTCAGGAGGAGACCCCTGCTGTTTATATGGTTGTCCAAGTTAATTATCCCTATATTTTCAGATGAAATGAATGGTAATCTGTTTATCTAGGTCAAATATTTGGAGCTGTCTTTGTCCCTTGACAGTGGTACAAAATACATAGTGTTGTCCTTTTGGGCATTATAAGAAAAGATAAGGTTAAAAAAATAGTAGCCGCTTCTTTATAGGCTCAACACAGTAAAGTCCTTATTTCTGAAGTACTCTAATTAGATCCAACTCTAAACAAGTGGTTTAAAATGGGATTTAAAAAACAACAGAAAGAAATTTTGAATTCATGCCATATTTTTGTCTTGAGTTTATGACGATGTTTCCCCATAGAGATTATGAAAATCTGGCCTCTGGCCTCTGCAACCATTCCTAAGAGCAGTAACTACCACTGCACAAGGAAAAAATGCATGGAGTCATCATAGACGGCTAATAAAGTGCTGTATTGGTTACCAGAACAAAGAGGGGTGTCGGAGTGGAGGAAGAAACTTTACATGTCACAGTGTACATGGGGAGGATGTGATTTAAACTGCAAAAATAAATAAAATCTTTGGAAGAGTAAGGTGCTTCTTAATGGTATTTACCAGGTGTCCTTTAAGGTTGGTCTCATTCTGGAACATGTCAATCAGACTGAGCTGTGGATAGATAGAGGTAGGGTGAATAAGCCCACTGTGGAGAAAGGATTATCAGGGACTCTGCCATGGGGTGGGGTGGGGTGGGGTGGGGGTAGAGGAGAAGGCCAGGCTCTGGTTTGGCCCTTGAAGGATGGAGCCTTCAGGGAACTGCAGAATCACTGAGCAGCTAAAGTTAAAAACTTCCCTTACTTTGAGCCACTTACTCTACTAAGCAGATCCAACGTCTCTAACATTATTGAAAACCAAGTATGCAAGACACCTACCAAACGCAAGCCTGCAGCGGTGAGTGGAAGACGCGGTGGCTGCCATCTTGGAATCCCAGGGTGATGATGCTCTATGACCTCCCTTCCTGCACCAGCATCACCTGAAGCTTGTTAGATGCAGACCCTCAGGCCTCTCCCAGACCTACTGAGTCAGAATCTGCATTTTAACAAGATCCTCAGGTGATTCCCATGCTCATTAAAGTTGGAGAAGCACTTCAGTAAGAAACCTTTGAGTTTCTATCCTTTCATTTAAATTTGTTTAAAATTAAGACTTTATGTTTTAGAGTAGTTTTAAGTTCACAGTAAAATTGAAGGGAAGATACAGAGATTTTCCACGTACTTCCTGCCCACCCCTCCACATGCACAGCCTCCCCCATTATCAACGGCCCCCACCAGATGGTACATTTCTTACAACTGACAAACCTGCATTGACACATCATCACCCAAAGTCCATAGTTCACATTAGAGTTCATTCTTGGGGTTGTATATTCTGTGGGTTTGGACAAATGTATAATGACCCGTAGCCATCATAATGGTATCACACACAGTTTCACTGCCCTAAAAATCCTCTGCTCTGCCTGTTCGTCCCTCCCTCCCCCATATCCCCTGGCAACGTCTGATCTTTTTCCTATCTCCATAGTTTTGCCTTTTCCAGAATGTCATATGGTTGGAATCATAAAGTATGTAGTCTTTTCTCATTGGCTCCTTTCACTTAATGTGCATTTAAGCTTCTTCCATGTCTTTTCATGACTTAATAGCTCATTTCTTTTCAGTGGTGAATAATATTCCACCATCTGCTGGTACCACATTTTATCCGTTCGCCTACTGAAAGGCAACTTGGCTGCTTCCAAGTTTTGGCAATTATGAATAAAGCTGATATAAACATCTGTGTGCAGGCTTTTGTGTGGACACAGATGCAGGTTTTCAATCCCTTTGGGTAAATACCAAGGAGTGTGATTGCTGGCTCGTATGGTAACAGCATGTATAGTTTTGGAACAATAACCTCTTATTTTTCAGATACAAACCTGAGGCTCAGGGAAGTTATGAGACTTACCCAAAGTCACACCATGAACTCATGGCAGCCAGGTCTAGAACAAGCATTTCTTGATGCTTCATCTGTAAATACACGTTGTCATGGGAGAAGAACGGATATGGGAACCAGGGAGACCTGAATTGAGAAACTCTGTGCCTCAGTTTCCTCACCTGTGGACACTAAGATGCTTATACTTCCTCAGCAGTGTAATTGTGAAGACTGAGTGAAATAACATAACTGAAAATGCCCACGGTGCTCAAAAAATTTAACTCCCAAATATTTTTTTCTGTTCCTACCAGCACCTTTGAGGGACCCAGTGCCTCGGGAAGAGGCCAGGTGTATACCTGACTCAGGCTGGGGGTTTTTCTACATAGTAAGGAGTTTTCTTGGACAAAGAATGCAGAACTTACTCCATCTGCTGCAGGGTGGGTGCCACATTGCTGCCCCTGTTGTTTAAGATTGGTGTCTACGCTTTATATAGATCCCTGGATGCCTCCTGCTCTGTTTTCTAACAGTGACATGCTTGCTTTTGGCAGATTAATTGGTAGTGTTGTCAGCACAGCTGCCTTTTATTGCCAATAAACTTGGGCCCCTGTGAGCTGTGGCCTTAATGATTTGTTATTTCTTTTTCCAAGAGGGATAAAGTATATCCTGCTTTAAGCTGGTGTTCTCTTGTATCAGGACACGAAACTAAAGAGCACACTGAGGAATTGATCGTGTAGCAGTGACTAGAAGGGGTGCCTTCGAAAAAGCAAACAGTGAACTGAGGCTCCAGCACCCTTCCTGGCTCTTTTTCATCCTCTTACCCCCTCTTTCTCCCCCAAATCCATGCTTAATGGCAAGAGGCAGAGAAACTTCTGCTCATAATCTAAGCCTCATGAGGAAATTTCCACCAGTAAAACATTGTGATTTGTCTCTCCCTACTTAAATGTTTGAAGGCTTCTATGCCATAGAGCAATCTCTTGGCGATGTTTTTCCATGTCACACTGGAGTGTGATATTATTAAAAATAATGTGCTCTAGGAAATTTCAGACTCTTTGTTGACAACGTTTACAGAGTTAAGCAAAGCTCAGTTTGATGAGTATAACCACAGTACAAACCATGTGTAATTTTTAAAGGCTTCACTATCTTGTTGGGTTTATCAGTGTTTTTCCTTACATGTGACAAAATTAATGTTATATAAAGCAGAAGCCTGCTGACTTTACTTTTTACCCTACCAAGAAATAATCAGTTCAGCTAATTATTAGCTCTCTCCAACATCAGGAATCCAGGGAAATCAAAGGAAAATTTAATCCACGGGAACACAAAGGTCTGTTTTCGTCAATAGTTTCAGTATCTTCTCCACAAAATAGTTTACCAGATCTGCTGCTAGGCAGAAGGATGTGAATTTTACCTTCTTCCATTCTACCTTCTAGTCAAGGGGCTAATGAACTGTAAAACAGTCTCAACTGGACAGCAGGAGGCATAAGGAACAAAAAGAACTTGGTAATAAGCCATCAACATAATTAGTCCTTGAAACCAAAAAATCCAGCTTAAATGGTAACTTTTAAGGCTGTTAGTAGCCCTCAGCTTCCACAACGGCAAGACCTAGTAAACGACTTATTATACTATTTTAATATAGGCAAATACCACCTCATTTTAAATATAGGCCTTGTAAAATTGAACTAGATTGATGTCTTAGAGTTATCTGTGTAATCTCTAACTCCATCCGCCTAATTGGATCATCGGCAATGGCTCTTTCGGCCATTAGTCTTAATTAGCATGGCGCCACCATTACTGTGCATGCACACGTGGCTTCCAAGTGGGAGCGCACAATCACCCACCGGCCTCTTTAAAAAGAGAGTCACTCAAAGTTTTTTGTATGTGTGTGGGTTTCCCCAGATGTCAACCACACATCCAGTGAAGTTTGTAAACGTCCGTTTAAATACGCTGAAGTCATTTCATTAACTACCTGTGGCCACTCATATCCGAGAGAGCCGGTATGTCAGAGACATGGACTAAACAGGGCTGTGCTGGGGAAACAACTGAAGGTATTCCTGGCAACTAATTAACGTGACATGAAAACTAGCTTTTGCCACAATATCTGTTTCCCAGGGAAATCTGAACAGGAGCTGACACCTCAGCAGTTGCCGTAACTGACTGTGCTTATAAGATTCTCACCTCCTTTATCTCCCTTTCTTTTTGGTCGAAGAACCCTTGGGAGAGCACACACCTTCCCTCCCCAAACCAGGGTCAGCTTTGTTTACATTTTCAACACGAGTAGAAGTTTATCTTTGGAGGCCTCCTGCCTGTATCTCTGCATTGCCCTTCTTTCTTCTGAGCATCCTTTCTGCATCCTCATAGGCTCATGTGCCTGCCAGCTACTGGAAATTCCTCGCTCCAAGTACCTCTTCATCTGACAACACACACTCCCTCTCCTGGACAGCGTGTAAGCCAGGCGTTAGAAGGAAAGCAACATGATCACATTATTCACAATTTAGTGTGAAGACAGACCAACTCACCACAACTCTCCTAAGAGTATTAACAATTGAAGAGATGAGCTTATTGTTATCATTGAATTTATACTGATACACTTTCAGCCAATATAACTTTGGAAAGGAACTTATTTTAAGGAGAATTGGGAAAGAATGTTTGAAAAGCAAGATACATATATCTATTTCACACACACCCCACCCGTACACACACAGAACCATGCTACAGAAAACTATACAGCCAATTTTTAAAATGAGAGCGCTGTAGATCCTAAAGCGCCCTTTGAGTTTCTTAAATCCAACCACAAGTCACAAATAAAGTCATCCCTGGTCTTTCTCCACTAATTCAGAATAATCCTCCCCTTCCCTCACCCTACTCCCGGAGAGAATCAAACTCACCCAGTGCCACCCACAGACTCAAGCCTGAAGAATGGAGCTGGAAACTTGGCATGGTACTTCTGAAAAATTGCTAATCCCCGAGCCTGGCCAGTGGATGTGGAAATCTCATTCGTGGTCAGAATCCCACTCACAGATCAGGCCACAAATGGGAATTCATTTTCTGCCATGGTATCCACAAACCTCATCTATAGCTTTCTGATGAGTGGCTTTTGTTCTAAGTGAAAGATCAAAGATAAGCTCCCAATAGAATTTTTTTCTTTAACACTAAAAGCACAAATAAAAACAAAAGAAAACAAAACACTGTGCGAACACACTGCCAGACTCGTTTCACAGGTGCCACCTCAACCTGTGGCAGTTTCCAGGACCCGGAAGTGCTTTGCCCAGCAGGGGGAGACACTGCTCCCAATCACATCTGCATTCTCCAAGAGCAGGCCTCAGATGCTCCCAAAATCTGGGAAGGGAAGCGAGTCCTGTTACCCAAACCGTGGTTTGTTATGGAAGCAGAGATGGCCTACACCTTTCCCCCTGTGAGCTATTTTTGAACAAGAAGGAAGATGAGAAACTTGAATTGGAATTGTTTGAAGCAGAAACTACTCTCTGGGACCCAGAGGTTTTTGGAGATGTTCCATTATCTATTTCCTGGCACTAAGGATCATTCAGCAAATGACTCTTTTCTGTGCTCAAAGATGAAAACGATAACAGAGGCAAGGACTCCTTTGGCACATGTGCTATAATCCCTGAGAGTGAAGAAGGCTCTGCTTTCCTAATGCTTTTGTCACTGTTTAGCAGCAGGTCAGAGAAGGCACCTGGACACCCCTTGCTGCTACACTGGTGGGACAGACATTGTCCCCACAGCAGCAAACTGGTGTTTGTCAGGAAGTAACCAACCGTGCAGGGGGCTGTGTTGACAGGGAACTGGTTCCACTCTTTTTTTCTT
The DNA here is from genome assembly GCF_059928025.1 of Delphinapterus leucas. Lineage (NCBI taxonomy): Eukaryota > Metazoa > Chordata > Mammalia > Artiodactyla > Monodontidae > Delphinapterus > Delphinapterus leucas. The sequence continues at coordinate 37,510,045 of NC_143142.1, read as the reverse complement.
TTGTTCTTCTTTCTTTTTTAACCTGAATTTCCAGTTGTATCGCAAGGCCATTTCTAAACAATGGATTTCCCAAAGCAGTCTCAAGTTTGGCTGTCAAAGGGTTTTGTTTCCACTGAATTAACATAAACTCTAACAATTTGGGAGGCTGGAGAGAAGCAGGCTCTTTGGTGTGTAGCTGCTTTCGTCTTGTAGAACCAGTAAACTCTCAAGTTTTGAACTGAAAAGAGACTCAGGAGATGACGTATCCTCTCATTTTGGGAGTGTGTGCAGGTGCCAACTGGAAAGAGGTAAGTGGTAATGTGTGTGCCCTAACAGAGAACAGGGAAGAACATTCTGGAACATTTCATCCTGATCAGTTTGGGGATGGGTTGCTTTTGGGAACCTTTGGCAAGTAACTGCATCAAAAGCGTCTCGGTTTTTTAGTGAATACATAACATGTGTTGAGTTACCAGGTCTGCCCACCATTCTGAGATCTGGAATCTCCTCCCTGACTATAAACTGGGGATATTTGGTGCTATATTGAAATCATCCTTTTGAGTGCTCGTGGCTCTCTAGTTATAAGTAATTTTGCTGATCTGGAGGAGAGTGCTGTCTTTTGGGACCCTAGCTTACAATTTAGTGCATTGTATCAGCAGTGGCATTGATGTCTGAATTTCACCCCCTCTTTGTATTTTCAGGGAGAATCAAGTGAAAACAGTCTATATCCACAAAAGTAACACCAAAGTATATGCACACCAAAGTAACTAGATACGAGTTAGCTCTTTAGATGTTCAATGAATAAGTAGAAAAGAGGTGGCAATGCTTCCACTTAAGTAGAGTACTCTGAAAAGCAATTATTACAACATACAGAGTTCAAGTTCATCCTCATATTTACAGTAAGTTAGCTTTGAGAAGATTTGATCACTGAATACCAATAGGTAAGATTATTTAAAGTTTCTCCAATGTTTGAAGCTACTCTTGCATTATACCGTCCACACACTCATGTATGGCAACATGTATGTATGTTTGGTAAATAGAAGGGTGAAAGAACAGATCCTTGGATTGTCTCTGACCAGTGTATACCTGGGGCCATGCGTGGGGTCCAGGAACTAGAGAGTGTTCATCTTCCCATGAACAGATGCCTCCCTTTAGCATTCCGGCCTAAGGAGTTGAAATTTTTTCTGAGTTAACTGCAGTGAGCCTTCCAACCCTACAATGTTTGGAATTTTTCCCAACAGGCGCTACTCTAGCCTGGTGGCTGCTGAGCGTGGTCATCATAACCTACAGTTCACTGGTCCTTTGGGTAAGTCAGCTGGGCCTGGGAAGGTAGAACAATAACTATACTTAAATCGAAAGACCTGGGTTATGATCCTGATTCTCCCACCTCACATCCATGCCAACTTGATCAAGCCTCTGTTTTCACATCTGTCTGATGGGATAATCATACCAGGCCTGCTCAAGGTTTTTATGCAGTTCAACTTAGATACTGGATGGGAACAATGGGAATACATTTTACGAGTTGTACCATGTTGTATAAATATTTGGGATTGATTTATGTTTGGCAAAATTTACACTTTTACCTTAGATGCTATTCGGTGAATGCCACAGGCCTTCTGAGACCAAAGCAACACACATAACACACACACACACATCAGCCTCTTGAACCTAGGTTTGCACTTCACACAATTACTTTAGCTGCTAAGGAAAAGAACCAAATCTCAAAAGATGCTCAACCCACAGCTTTACTTCTGTAAAGGTGAGGACTTTTTATGCTACCACCTTCAACCTAGATTCACAGCAATACACAGGCCGGCAGGTCAGGGAACCCTACTTAGCAACCCAGCCTTAATTCCAGGTCAGTTGGAGCCGAGCCATGGGATTGCACTATTAGTCCAGGATAACCAATTACTTTCCTTCCATGATTAAACATCTTTGGAAAAATATTGTTTCTCTTTGTTACATAACCCAAAGTTCAAATTCTTTTGTTCTTGAGGTCTCTGCCAATGAATGGAAGCTCAAGTTCACTGCCTGCTGTCCAATACTTTTTAAGAGCCCCATTGTAAGAAATAATGTTCATGGATGATTGCCTAAAAGATATGAAGAACTTCTATTTCTCTAGATACCCTAAATTGTATCCACACACCAAGCCAAACCATGGAAAAGCTGCAGGCTTAGGCTGAATCATTCTGGCCCTGTGTTCAGCTGGTTTTACTGTATTACACTTTGGCAGTATGCCATTGGCTTGCATTGAGGGACATTACAAGAAACAGTCCTATAAAAATTGCTAGTGCAGGGAAGATATTTCCACTGTGTCCCCACATTGAGCCTTCAATGAGAATCAATGGAGAAATTTCCCTTGGCTCTTAGTTCCAGCAAAAGACTGTTTCTTTTGAGCAATTGGCTTTTTTTCATATGGGTATAGCAAAGTTCACAGTTCCCTTTTTGCTTTGGCATCTAGGAAGCTCAGAGTCAATTTTTGTCCAACCCCTAACAACTAACGGTACATAAACTCTATATGAACTAACTGTTCATGGTCTTATATTATTTTTCATCCCTTATATTCCCTACACTTTAATTTCTTTTCTATGTAGTGTGTGTTGGGGTAAACCCCCCCTGAATCTTTTTGAGAACAAATGTGTATGGAACTCATTGGCCCTGCATAAGCCTCTTCTAGATCCCAATCTGCCTTTCCGGGCTTGTCTTTGGCCACTTTTTACCTTGAATCTGTGCTCCAGTCACACTGAGCCACATCACACCTTCACGGTGCTGTGCTCTTTCGTGTTGTTCTACACCTGCCTATGTAGGTTCCCCTGCCTGGAATACCCTCTGCCTGTCTCTCAGTCAACCAAAAGCCTGGCAGAACGCAGGAGTCCCCATCTCTGTTCCTGTCCAGCTTTTCATCCACACCATCAGCTTATCACATACATTATACAGTAGACCAGGTACACCCCTCTGTCCTTTGCTAGATCATAAACCCCTGGAAGGCAATGCCATTTGCACTTGTCTTTGTATCTCCAGATACAAAGTTCCAGATGTACAACAGGTCCTCCATAAACATTGGTAAAATTAATGAGTAAATGAGAGCTCCTGTTCCAGCACCAGCACGTGGGACCCTTCTGATGTTTGTTACCAAGGTTGATAACAAAATGCATTTCAACATTCACAACCTGGTGGTGGCTGCTAGAAGCACAAGTGCAGGTGATGCCGTCTTCCAGAAGGTGGGGTACAGGTCCTCAGAGCAGACCCCAATCCTCCAACTCTCTTCTACAGACAGCAATACCTGGATGCTCCCGCCGCCCCACCCCACTACCACCTATGGCATTTGCTACTTGGTCAGTTTCAGCTGTTTGCCATTGGTGAGGCTAACACCAAAACAGCAATCATGGGAAGCCAGAAACAGAAAAAAGTGCAGCTGATTCTGGTTTGTGATTCTATAGGCCAGAGGAGAGGGGCCCAGGAAGGGGGATGGGAGGCAGCCTGGTATCCTGGGGGCAAATATCTATGCATATGAGCGCAAAGGAAAGTTAACACCAGAAACCAATTACTCAATCAATTTTCCAAACACTGGGGTGGAAACGATGCTTCTCCAGCCTCCCTTTGTTCTTCCAGTGCCAGAATAGTGTGTTTCTCGTTTGCTCAAGAATCCAGAACACTCTTAGGATGCTGAGAGAGAACATGAAAAGAGCATCACAGGGTTCTCAGCAGAATGCTGCATCACGACGTATTGAAAGGGCCTCGCACGGCCATGTTCAATACGATAAGCAGTTACTTTCTACCTTGAAGGTTTCCCATTTTTGCCTCTTGCTTTGGTGTTTGCTTTCCTTCGAAGTCTGCCAATAAAACTAACGGGATTATTACTGTTTCAACAGGAAGACCACTGAATCCAACGCCTCCATTTTACAAATGCACAAGCTGAAGCCCTGTCAGATACAATGACTTGACCAAGGCCACACAGACCAAGGCGGCAGAACCAATACTGGACCCCCAGCCCACTGTTCCTCCCAGGACACCATACCAGCTGCCTCTTTGTAGGCATCCAACAAAAAGCAAGTACAAATAACCAGAAGCTCCTGGGAGAATAAGCCAGTCCATTTGTTTCCACGTTGATGCCAACTCAGTCCAAAAAACTCTGGCATTAAAGGGCTAACAGACTTAGTTGATGGACCCAGCAAGTGATTAATGTGTAAGGGACTAAGGTTGTAAAGAGATGCTGTATCTTCAAGCTTGGCGTCTGGGACTGGTTTGACAAACACTCTGGGAGAGCCTAGCACTGACCCAGTTGCTGGAAGGAGATGAGGTGATTGAAAGCCAAGTGTGGAAGAATGCAGCAGAAACCTAAGACTCAGACCTCCTGCTCTGCTGACGAACGTGTTATGTAGGTCACTTGGCAACAGGACATGGAGTGCATCAGCAGAAAGACACTCGGGATTTCTGCAGTTGAGGTGGGAGGGCACAGGGCCCTACAAACAGTTCACAGTTCAGTTGGGAGTGTCACAAGGAAGGCAAGAGTGTCCGTGCCTTACGGTCTCAATTCTGCCACAACAGGCCGTCTCATCCCCAATTTTAGGGGCCAAGGGTGTCCACGATCTCTCGGCACACACAACACAAAGGGCAGGCTCGTGAGAGGTGTACCAGCTCAACCACAGAAAGAGCACTAGACATTTTTGAGTTTCTGATTGCCTTTTTTTCAAACAGTAAAAACACGGATAATAATCCTTCCCAGAAAAATGTGAGGTTAAAAGTTTAATCTGACTTCACAGCACACACATTCCAAGGGGGGCAACGTACTTGGGGAAATTACTCACCTAGAGTTTATGTAAGTTCCGAGGCGATTAGAGTCAGCCGACAAATTGGAGCCAGAACACGTTTACATTTAAATCTTAAAGTGTAGATTCCTCTTACGGAAGAAAGAAGGGTGTCAGGGGTGGGAGGTGGGGGGGGGAAATCACCCACCACACAATGTTTCTTGTTAAGGGACCAGACTCCATTAAGTGTCAGTCCGTCATCTCAAAGAGTGTGGAAGATGCCAATACACGATCCCCCTCTGCCCGTCCCTCTTAAAAAGCGCACGTCACATCTGCTTGCAATCAGCATTTATCTCGCGGCGTGCGTCTGACTCATTGGGAAAACTCAAAGCACATGTCTATTCCTGCTGAGGCGCCGGCCATTACCATGCAATTTACAGGTCCTATGCAACCCTGAGCACACGGCCAAGGAGCCGGTCCCGGCTGGGTTTGATGACTTTGCTACCAGCTTCACAAATGGAGGTGACACCCGTGTCAGCCTCCACGGAGCTCTCTTGTCACTTCTCAGCCCCAGTCACAATGAACGCTTCTCCTTCTTTGGTGAGGAGCCCAAATAGAAAGTGTTTGGGAAAGAGTGGCCACATGTAACTAATGGGGAACATGTGGCTTGTTAGTTTCTGGAAGCAAACAGCATGCGTGCAACCCCTCCAAAAAAAGCCTTGGTCAAAAAGCAAAATCAAAGTACTCATTCTTTTTTCCGAATGCCTGCAGTCTCTGGGATGGAGCTTGGTGATTGCAGCACACTTTTCACCTGGGTTTCTCTCCACCACCTAATCTGATTTCAAGCAGCCTCTCTAACAACACTGAAAGGGAGTGCAGCGTGAACCTACTTAACCGTGGCCTATACCAAGCCACACTCCGGGTTGAAAAGTGAAAATTCATCAGACTTAGCATTTTGTCTGCTGGATCTTTTTTTTTTTTTCCTTCTGATTTTGGCTCTAGTCGGCCACAAGTCACAGCAAGGTCATGGCCATAGCGGGTCCACAGAGATGACTTTGTGTAAGTTATAAAAAGGTGACCCCTCCAGTCAGCTCAGCCCTTCCGGGAGCCTTTCTGCAAAGCAAAACCTGCACCAATGAATGTTGCAGCACTGGCAGGAGCTCATCAGCCTTTCCTTTCCAGAAATCTTGAAAAGTGATGGACACTCTAAAGTTTGTTCACCTTAACTGGAAAAGGCCACACCAGGCTGTTAAAATGCAAGGGGCCAAAGGCTCGAATAAAAGTCTACCATGTACCCCTGTCTGTGTTCTCGGAATGCTGGACCTCTGCATGGAGAGGCTGGCATGAGTTATCTAGACCCGATGGGCTTCCATCTGGCCAGGTGACCCTGTAGTATTCATTTTGCTCTAGAAGCACCTCCTAGATGGAACTGGTTCCCTTGGTGAGGTGGCGTCCACTTTCCTTGGGTCCTTCCTTAGTTCTGAGTATCTCTGGAAAGATGGGAGATTTCCTGTCCTCCTGGTTTGTGCAGAATGTACTCCCCACTCTTCTCATCAGTGGCCTGTATCTTCCCTCAGCCTTTGCAGGCAGGCCTGTCCTCTGAGGCCACCTCTACCTTTGAACATGCCACCAACCTTTGACCATCAACCTCAGAAAATGCCATTTCCTAGAGCAGTGGGTTCTAAGCATTTTGAACATATATCCTCCAAATCCTTATTATTATTTTTTGTTGTTGTTGTTGTTTTTGCGGTACGCGGGCCTCTCACTGTTGTGGCCTCTCCCATTGCAGAGCACAGGCTCCGGACGCGCAGGCTCAGCGGCCATGGCTCACGGGCCCAGCCGCTCCGCGGCATGTGGGATCTTCCCGGACCGGGGCACGAACCCGTGTCCCCTGCATCGGCAGGCGGACTCCCAACCACTGCGCCACCAGGGAAGCCCCTTATTATTTTTTTTATTCTTTATTTGTTAACATATACATTATCAACACAGGCTATTACCATTATTTAACAGTTCAAGGCACAAAATAGATTTTGAGATTTATCATAACAATTATACATGTAAATTTTCATCCAGGTTCCCAGTGACATTTTAAAATTTTTGGAGGTTTTTGGCCAACTGCTTATTAAATCAAATTAGATTGCCACTGTTTCTACCTTGTAACACTGTGACCTTGTAGTGTGGTTGGCAAACATTCTGCAGTGGGAGTAGCAGGAGGGCTACTGCCATTTTTGTTCGGTTTTCTTGGGAACTGTATGGTTAGAGTGTTATCTTTAATCCATGGTTCCTTTATAGGAGTCTTTTCAAGCCATGTGTCCCTTTTGTCAAGGTTAAAACTAGATAATGCAACTGGTAAATACATTTAACCAGGCACAAGGAACCAGACAAGGACACTCCATGCCTTTGAATTGGAAAACTTGGAGACAAAAGACTAAAGACTGGCCCATTCATTCACTCAGGGTTAATACCAGGTCAGGAAAAAAAAGCAGAGGGAGCTTTTCTGGGGGCTGCCAAAAAAATGCTACTTTCACAGTTGATTCCACATCTACATCATTTCTGGTTTAGAGCACTTCCCAACAAAGGAAGGAAAGCGACAGATACCAAACGTGTCCCAATGTCTCAAATGCCTCTAAAGGGAAGCAGGTAAAGTATACGACCTAACTTCTTAGGTTTAAAGCAACCCAAATCGGGGCCTGTCTTCACACGTCTTTCCCCCACAGAAGGTCAGGGAAGCATGGGAACCACGAGACAGTGGAGGGAACCATGCCGTTCCTCCTCCCATTGGCCCATGCTGCCTCTCATCTGGCAACAGTAATATCTACAGTCTTAACACCTCCAGTAAACTGATTTTTGTCACCCGATTCTGGGTTTGAAAAAATGAGAGCTGCTGTAGGCACATTCAATCTCAAGGGTCACAACTGCTAGTTTTAGAGGGATGTTGCTACCACCGTCAAGGTGAGAGGAACAAGCAGCACATTCCCTTTCTGCCCACTTCTATGGTAAAAACTCCAAGTCAGCAGATTTCTCCACTGTTGCCAGTGAAGACTTTTCTCTAATGCTTGAAAACAACCGGCCGTCCTACCCAGACTCCCTGGGAAGGTGGGAGCAGCTCTGCTCACTCAGTGGGTCCTGACGCAGGGAAGGGCCCTGGGGGAAGGGTGGGTGGCTGCCTGTAGCAAGGTCCAGAAAACCTCAGGATGGGAAAGGAGGGTTCAAGCTAGGGAGGAGTTAGTTAACCATAAGCTGACTCTAAGTTAGCTTATACACTGAACTATCCAACTCAGTGGCACCACAATGAAATTCATAGAAGTCAATAATTATATAAAGAACGAGAAGAAAACTGACATTGAAGCCAACAAAAGACAGGAACAGAGACAGGCAAAACCTCCATGTTTTCTGGGCCGGCGGGAGATATGTAAGCTAATGGCTTTGCTCTCATCCACATGCTGCCTCTTTTCTTGCTACTTGGAGGTGTTCATATACCCGTGGACTTAAATAAGACAAGAAGGAAAGAATCAAATGCCAGCCTATATGCAGTATCCAGACCTGAAACCTAACCTAAACATATCCAGATTCCTCTGATCTTGTTACTAATTTAAGACAAGAGAGTAGGTCCAAATAATGCCAAGCATCTCAGGGCCACCCATGGAAACCAGGCTACTTTATCAGCAGCTCAAGGCACTATTTATAAAAAAGCAAAACCCACCAAACAAGACAACCCAAAACAACCCAAACCCAAAATGCCATCCTGGAAAATGCACAACAGAGTCTGAGGTCGAGGACATTTTCTACCCTGCTGGGCCAAGTGTAAGATGCTACTGACAGAATGAACTTCAGACAGCTAGCGGGGGTTGGGGGGGGTGACCCTGGCACTAGAGACCCAGTGGGTGTGTGTGGCCAGGAAGAGGGGGCTGCAGAGCAGCTCACTCAAAAGGATCCTTCTCCTCTGTCCCCGGCTCTTGCTGCTAGAGTGTCCTTTCTTGTCAAACCAGCCCCGAGAGCAGCCCGAGCTCTGCCACCCCATGTCATGTCATTCACTAATTTATTCATCCATTTAGCAAATATTTATTGAACTCCTCTGAAGGGTCAGGCCCTGGGGATACACACATGAATGGGACACACATGGCCTCTACCTTCATCTGAAGCTTTCTCTAAGTCTCTCTGGCAGGTTGTTGGCTTGCGTTTTCACAAGGCAGACGCTGCGGGGTAGAACTGTGCTTTGTGTTCAGTAAGTGGAGTTTTTCAACCCAGGCTGATGCCCGCTGCTTGGAAGGAGCAGGCCCCTGCCCCGGCCTGGGCTGGATGTGTGGGGAGAAGCGTGGTGGGAAATTAATTTTCATCTGCTTCACAGTTTGCTTGGGACTAACCCAAACTAGGACACAGCCCCCATCTTGGCTCAATCCACAGACAGCCCTTGTTAGAGGGTGTCTCGGGGTGGGGGACTGGAGAGGCTCTATTTATTCAGGGTCTATAGAAAGTCCCATGACAGTTTCAGCAAGGACTTACCATTCTCTCTTAGTATGAATAGAGAACCCTCTTCACCTCCATCTGTGTCCCCAGCACAGGTCTGCTGGTAGTGCCGGGAGGAATGAAACTGCAGAAAAAGGCTGGGGCAAGTGGGCATCTAGAAGATGGAAAAGGCCCAGATAAGTTCTAATCTGGGTAATCTCTGTGCACTGGATGATGATGTGCCCTCAGAGTGCAGCAAGTTTTAGTCTAAATCATGCCAATTCTGTGTTCAACAGTTTACAGGCTAAATGGATCCTTTTAGTCTGTCATAAGTTCATGCACTTGGAAGGACCAATAATGTAGACTTAAACATGCCATAAACTTAAAGGAAACGAGGGTCCAGGGCGTGAGGAGAAATGAGCTATTACTCCTCCTCTGGCAGGGAACGGCCATTGTATTTCATGTATGATTTGACCATGCTTCAGGAAAGCCATTTTGGCTTTAAATGGCACATTTCTTTCTTCTTTATTAGGCTTCCTGAAGGGTTATTTTACCCCCAGGTACTTTCTTACACTGAGTAGTATTTCAGTTGTGTTCACAAACCCAGAGGTCTTGCAGAGATCTCAGGAATACTTGGTATGTCACTAACGGTCAACAACCGGCAGACTGTGGTTCTGGAATCCTGAGAGGCACACTCGGATCTGTGATGGATGTTTATAACTCTCGGGATGTGTCTTCAATCATTGCAGAAATGCCTGAGCACGTGGCTGTTGGTTGTGCAACGTGAGACATGACTGACAGTGTCTCTTAAGATGGGCATTTGTGCCATTATTTATTATTGTTCTAGTAACATTTACTATTTCAGAGTGCTTGTTGTTCTGTTCTAAGAAATAACAATTTGAGTATGGATTTTTTTTCAAAATAAGTAGCCTAAACCTCCTTTCCCTGAGTTTTGGAGCAAGGCAGCATCTGGGAACATATGGTTACAGCTTCCTGAAAAGTAAACTGTCCTTCCTTATTTTGTTAAAATGCATTCTTTATCCCTAGTGAAACCAAGATGAGATTAGTTCATAGAATTTTATTTCCTTGGGACTTATCTACATGGGGACATGAATCTCATTAGAGCCTCTGAAGGCAAGGGCTAACAGGATGCAGACCGCCTTGCACATGGATGTGATCCCCACTCAACAGTTCTCACCTAGGAACTGCATATGCTCGGTTGTGATACTATTTGCATCCAGGCTGGTTTCAACCTCCTTAGTATTTAGGTATTTTAAATTAGTTATTCATCAGTGAAATCAAATATTTTTATTTGCATTATAGTGCTTCAGATCTGTCACTGCTCATGTGCCACATGGCATGTGGGATCTTAGTTGCCCAACCAGGGAGCGAACCCATGGCCCCTGCAGTGGAAGCATGGACTCTTAACCACTGGACAACCAGGGAAGTCCCCCTGGCTGGTCTTTTAAATAATTCCTCTATAAAATCCCCAGCAACTCTATCAGTCAAAGCCATGCAGTTACCTTCGGCTTCCTTAAGGGATTCAACCCTTATTCCAGGGGAAACAGACCAGGTTTTCAAAAAGCAAAACTGTTTTCGACTCCTTAGTTGCTCATGAAAGCACAATTATTACCAACAGAAAAGATACTTTCTAACTGGCACTAAGGATTTGTCCTCAGTGTTCTGTGATATCTGCAACTGAACGTCTCCAGGTGTCATGGGGAGGGCCAGGGCCAGGGCTGGGCTTAGACTCACAATGCATCCTCTTGGTACCCAATGTTCTTGATTATGAAGTTGGGCTCTCTTCTCCCTTAGAGATCCTCTAAGAAGTACCTCAAGAGAATGTGCTCAAAAACTTGCTTCAGTATAATCCTTGGGGGCATGGCAGTGGCCACACCGTGTCATATGAGCTTCATAGCAGGCTTCAAGCCCTCTTTCTTCAGGGTCCAGGGACAGGAAGGCTGAAAACCATCTGTGCTACGTGGTGACCTGGAATTCAGAGGACCCAAGAGGGCCTGAAAGGGACATTTGTCTTCTGGAGCAGGTAACACTTGGCTCCAACAAAGGTCTCCCTCCTAAGACAGCAGAAAGAGTTCTACTCTGGAAGGCACAACGAATGGTCTGAGTTCAACCATGGCATCACCATGGTTAATGGTTTCCTCACCTGTAAAACGAGAGTTTGGGTACATTCAACAACCTTCCAAACCCCTTCCGGTTCTCATTTGTGTGACTCTGTAATTCTATTCTACGTAGAATTATACCCTAGCAGACCATGGTAGAGCAAAACTGTAACATAACAGTACGAAAGAGGGTATTTATGACAGTTAACCATGGCCAAACAATACAAAGCCTACCAGAAGTGAGGCGAGAAGGTGACTTCTCATGACTCCTTTACTGCAGAGATCTAAAAGATCCAGGAGAAGTCTTGCCTTGTGAGATGTTCAACCTTCACGTAATAAGGGTCTTAGCGGCAGGTGAATTAGAGCTATCTCCATGACTGGTATAATGATCCCACTCCTCCGCCTTGGGCAGCAGTAATAGTTTGTTCTTTGCCTTCAGGTGTATGTTTGGGAGCCTCTTGGAGGGTGAGTCATGTGCACAAAAGCTAGAAGCACATAAATCAGGCACAAAGTGACTAATCAACCATGGCCTGAGTGACCACTTTGGGAGAGCATCTAATTGTTTCACAGGAAGTGTCTGACGGTGCCCCTGTTCCTGACAGTGAGCCATCTGGATTCACTTCTCCTTCAAGGGTTAATTTACTTTGCCCTTCAAACGGGGTTTTTTCAACTTTCCATCTATAGTCTTAGCACTCAGAAGAATGCTAATCCTACTGAGAGGACTTTGAGATACTTGGTTCCTAGGCTCTAGGAAACAAAGACTGAGAGCTATGTATGACCAGCTTAGGAGAGACCTTATGAAAGTAAGAAGTACAAACTAGATCAGGGATGACACAATAATGATAGAAGGACTCAGCCCGGGACTTCCCTAGTGGTGCAGTGGTTAAGAATCCACCTGCCAATGCAGGGGACACAGGTTCGAGACCTGGTCCAGGAAGATCCCACATGCCCCGGAGCAACTAAGCCCGTGCACCACAACTACTGAGCTTGTCCTCTAGAGCCCATGCGCCACAACTACTGAGCCTGCGCTCTTGAGTCTGCGAGCCACAACTACTGAAGCCTGCACACCTAGAGCTCGTGCTCCGCAACAAGAGAAGCTACCACAATGAGAAGCCTGTGCACTGCAACGAAGAGTAGCCCCCGCTTGCCACAGCTAGAGAAAGCCCGTGCACAGCAACGAAGACCCAACGCAGCCATAAATAAATAAATGAATGAATGAAAGAATTTATATTTTAAAAAAAATAAGAAGGACTCAGCCTGGACCAGAGCCACTGCCTAAGGGCAACCAGGTCCTTAATGAGTGGAACTGGTAACTAATAGCAAACCCCACTTTATCTTCCGTGTGGTTTGTTGTACGTGGCAAACTGTGTAAGGTCTTCACTTATCACAGAGTGTGATTTCAACCACTCCCAAGAAATCCTTTTGTTGTCTTCATACAGACCCTGCATTAAAAAACAAGAAAAAGACAAAAACACACAAACAAACCAAACAACTTTCAGGGGTTATTATAAATAGATTTGAACACAGGTGACCATAAAAGACAAGATTCTGATGCCCAGAGTGAGAAAATTCAGGCTAGCAGCACCCACCTGCCCCACCCTTGAATACACAGAACACAGACAGCACCGGGTGTGCTAACACTATACACACTTGCATAGAGGCACTAAAGAACAGTATATTAAGCAAAGAGTGTTTTGCTGGTGGTATTTGTTTTATTTTCAGTGATGATTTACTGTCCAACCTTCTGAAAAGACAGCTTTAACTGAAAACACATCCATCTAATTTATTTTGGAAATCTCTATCAAAAAGATAAATGGGCTTCCCTGGTGGCGCAGTGGTTGAGAGTCCGTCTGCCGATGCAGGGGACGCAGGTTCGTGCCCCAGTCCGGAAAGATTCCACATGCCGCGAGGTGGCTGTGCCCGTGAGCCATGGCCGCTGAGCCTGTGCGTCCAGAGCCTGTGCTCCGCAACGGGAGAGGCCACAGCAGTGAGAGACCCGCGTACCGCAAAAAAAAAAAAAAAAAAAAAAAGATAAATGGAGTTGGTGATTACAGTCGTATTTCCATTAGCTAACCAAAATGATGAGCCGAGGAAATTATCCACTTTGGCCAAAGGTAAGAGGGTAGTTATCCTTTCAAATCTAAAATGTCCACAGTGCCAATTTCACCAGGTCATTGGGTAGCCTTCTGATTCACCTGAAGCCAGGTAAACGTGGTGCAGGGTTGGCTCACCTGTCGTTCTCACATTCCTATAGTATTAAAAAAAGGGGGTGGGAAGAGGTTTTCTTTTGCTGCTCTGGAATTGGAAGAACCCCAAGATCCAGCCCAGGTCATTTTCCCTTTTTCCCCAAATGTATTTCTAGTTGGTTTATTTTTTTAACTTATTTTAGGTAAAATGAGAATAGCAAAACCACATGAAGATTAAGCATGAAATGGAAACTGTGATGTCTTCAGCTTCACACACAGCAGCACCAACGTGCTTGTGTAATACAGTAACAAAAGCACTGCTAGCTGAACTTCGGTGACTTCTTTTGATCCCCTGAAATCTGTTTATTCCCTTGAACTGGAATAATTCCTGTGGCTTTGTTTGTTTATTAGCAATTGTTTTTCAAAGTTTGGAAAAATGTAGCAAAAAAAAAAGAAGGAAAGAAAAGCAAGTGATAAAACAAGAATATCATTCCTCTGCCTGCTATTTACAAGACACTAAAATGAATTAAAATTTACTCTAATAATCTCCAAGAATCTCAAAGTGCCATTTCATGTGTTTAAAGATATTATCAGTATGATAGAAATTTATGGGGAACTGGATTATAGTGTTGTAAACCAAGGCTTCTTTTGACCAAGTCATGAACTTGTGTTCCTGAATGAAACAAAATATTCAAAAGACAGGATGGAGCCACATATTGATTTAAAGTGGGACTAAGGATGGGGCTGTATAAACTGAATGAAAATTAGCTACCACTGCACAGGCCTTTCAACCAGGCGGATCCATTCATTCATGGCCACATGGCAGGCAGCCATAGAAAAGAATCACGGATTGCAACAGTGGAGACTTCTGGTCTACCTTCACATCTGCATCTCTCTTTTACCCCATCCCATCCTGTTCTCCTGGCTACCTCTGCTGGGCTTCTGAACCTTTGACTTTGCCCTCCTCTCTGGCTCTCTGGTTGCCCCTTGGACTGGCATGGGACAGTGGCCTGGCGCTCAGTGCTCTCTAGGACTGCCTTGCAACCCTCTTTGGTTCATTTTTCTCTTGTCTCTTTGGGTAATCACTTCCCCACTCAGGGCTGAGCTGTAGACCCCAAGTTCAGCTTTAGCCATCTGTCCAGTATCCTGAGAAGACTGACCCCAGACCGCCCTGAGATGATTGGACAATGTGAGTTAACAGTGGGCACCTTATATTAAGGTGCCTGTACTCCCCAGGCTGCCCTTCCTGTGACGGGACCACAATTACCTGAGAGGGGTGTCCATTCAAACCCCATTTCAAAGGCATTCCTTGTGATGTCTCCAGGGACCTAAAGTATGAAAAAGCTCAGAGACGGAAAGGTGTCTAGAAGTCTTAGTCAGAAATGGAGTGTGTTAGGCAGGGTTCCCCAGAAAAACAGAACCAATAGGATGCATAGGAATTGGTTCATGCAATTGTGGAGGCTGAGAAGCCCCAAGGGCTGCAGCTGGCAAGCTGGAGACCCAGGAATGCTGATGGTTTAGCTTCAGTCTGAGTCTTAAGGCCTGAGAACCAGGATAATGGTCACTGAGACACTAATAAAAGGTCAGCACAGTGCCTGGCCCCTGATAGGATTACAGCAAATGTCAGTCTCTTCCTCTAACTCCATAAGAATCAAGTCTTATTAAAATCTGAGAAACAGAAACATTCATATCATACATGTAATCCAACTGTGTTTTCAATAAATAAATAATACATCACATACTGCACTTCCTCTAGCAGTCTTTCTTTTCAATCACTATCTTGTACTAAAAACTCCTGTAGTTCACAAACAGGAAAAAAAAAAGATGTCAGATTTTGAACGTGGAAAGGAACAAATGCAGGATTAAACTTGAATTATTCATAGCTGTCTCAAAGTTGAAACTCTCCAAGGAATTCAAGTATTGCCAAATATCGAGAAAAAGAAAAAAATGGGGAAAGCAAAAAAGAAGGAGAGAGATTTAAGCTTATGTAAGTCGAATTTCAGAGACACAAAATAGGTCTAAACTCATTAGTGTGTATGGGGCTCCTTAGGAAATAATTTTGCTACAACTTATTTCACACTAAAACAGGGGTTGAAATGCCTGACTCAGAAAGGACTGTGTTCCATAATTATGACTAGCTTATTAACCTTAAACAAAGTCCATGCTTTTTCACAACTGAAAGAATATTATCTGGATATTCTGCATGCAGACAAATGTTTTAGGCTCTAAAAGAAATGTCTCCTTCTCTCCAAAATGCAAGCATTCCTATAAAGAGTGTTGATGAGTTGCTTTACTTATGATTCTGTAGGTATTTATTTACTACTGGAATCCGTCTATTATACCATGGGCACACTTAACACAGCAATACTGGAACATGTTAGCATTGTGGAATCTCACTAATTTGATCCTATAGGTATTTATTAATTACCTCCTATAAGTAGAGGACTCCTCCCTGTTGATGCAGTTATATCTACATTTATACACATAACCACACATACCTGAACAGGCTTCACCTAACTGATTTGGAGTTGCATGGGATTTACTAGGCATGGGCACACAAAAGAAGCAGGAAAGACCATCTCTGTGTCAGTGAGCTCACAAGCTGACTGAGGCCTGTGGTGGGAGAAAAATGTGGGCAAGACTGGCCTCAAATCCTGGCTCTGCCAATTATTAGCTGTGTGATCTGGAACAAGTTACTTAATTTCTCTGAACTTCAGATCTCACCTCGGTAAGTCAGGGTTAATAATACCCTCCCTGTAGCGTTATTCTGAGGATAAAGTGAAATTATGCATAAAGTGCCAAGCACGTGGTAGACACTTTTCTTCTTACATAAATCCTAGAAACAAATGTTTCCTGCAGGTGGTTTGGTGCCCTTCTGGTTTGTTAAGTGATGCCGCATGTGCATAAAATACTGAGCTTGGAAAACCAAGCTGACTAAAAATTAAAGCTTAGGACTCCTGCTTCCAGGAGGATGAAGTGGACACACTTTCTCCCATCTCTCCTGTTAAGTATAACTAAAACCCTGGACATTAGATTTAAAACAAATTTAAGAAGACTCTGATAGGTGGAGAAAAGAAGGCAGACTAACTAGGGATCTCAGGACCCATGGCACAACATGGTGGTGAGTTGTTCTTTCTTTTTGTTTCACATGCCCCATAGTTAGAATTGAAGCCAGCAACTCTAACCAAAGTTAGAAACACCAAAGGGCACAGATGAAAAAGGTTCCAACAAGAGCCTGCTCTCTCAAGGAAAGGGGCAGCCTAGCAAGACCGCAGACATTTAAATAATAAAAGCTGTGTTCCAGCCAAATACCACACACACAAAAATGGTGGCCCTACCTCTACCCATGCCAGCCAAGCCCAGGTGGGGAGCCTAGACTTCCCCACCGTAAGGTGCCCCAACACCCCTCTGGAGTGGTGTCAGAGAATGCCCACTGGAGAATCAGGACTCTCACCATTGCCTAGTGATAACAAGGCCACCCCACTGTGGGGTCAGAGGAGACCACAGAGAGAGCTGGAACTTCCACCCTTGCCCAGGATTGATGCTATGTAATGAGCTATGAGGATAATGAACAAAATGTCACCCCTCAAGTATCAATGGAGGCTGAGTGGGGGACCTGGATTTCTGCCCCCACCTAAGCAGTGAGGTGGTGCCCACCCCTTCCCTGTCAGAGAGAGCCAGCTAAAAATGGATTTCGGTAAGACCCAGAGTCTCATAAAATAATATGAAAATATCCCAGTTTCATTTGAAATCACTGTCATACCAAGAAGCTGAAAAATCTCAAACTCAATAATAAAAGGACAATCAATAGATACCAATACCCAGAAGACACAGTTTAGGATTCCCTGCCAAGAATTTTAAAGCAGTCATGAAAATTTGCTTCAATGGGCAATTATGAATGTTTCAAACAAATGAAAAAGATAGAAAACCTCAGAAAGGAAATGGAAAGTCTCAGCGAAGAAACAGATGACCTAAAAAAAAAAAAAAAAAAAAGAATCAAATGGAAATTTAGAATAAAAAGAACACAGTAACCAAAATAAAAAGCTGATTGGAAGGGCTCAACAGCGAATGGAGGGAACAGAGGAAAGAACCAGTGAACTGGAAAGTAGAATAGTATTTTATCTGGAAAACAAAAAGAAAATAGATTGAAAACAAGATGAGCCTCAGGGACCTGTGGGACCAAAACAAAACAAAACAAATCTAACACTCATGTCATCAGAGTTTTGAAAGGAGAGAAGAGAGAGGAGGTGGAAGAGTACTTGAAGAAATAATAGCTGTGAAAACTTCTCAAATTTGGCAAGAGACATAAACCTACAGATTCAGAAGCTGAATGAGCCCCAAACAGGGTAAAGCCAAAGAAATTCATGCCAAGACACATCATAATTAAACTTCTGAAAGCTAAAGACAGAGAAAAAAAATTGAAGGCAGCAAGAGAGAAACAACATTTTACTTGTGGGGGAAAAACAATTCAAACAACAGTGGCTTTCTCATCAGAAAAATTGGAAGTGGAAACAATATTTTTCAAATGTGGAAAAAAACACACAAACAAATAAAACAACTAACCCAGAATCCTATATCTAGCAAAAATATCCTTCAGGAATAAAGGGGGAAACGAAGACATTCTTAGAGGATGGAAAACTAAGATGAGTTGTAGCTAGCAGACCTACTCAGAAAGAATAACTAAATAATTTTCCAAACAGAAAAATAAACAGAAGAGACCTGGAATGTCAAAAAAGGAAAAAAGAATAGAGTAAACAAAAATATATGTAAGTGCAATCGATTTTTCTCTTTCTCTTGAGTTGTCTAAATTATGCTTGATGGTGAAGCAAAAATTTTTGACAACGGTGCAAAAGCCATGCAGTGGAGGAAAGACAGCATTTTCAACAAATGGTGCTGGAGTATTCACAGACAGTTCTCACACCTTGTATGAAATTTAACTCAAAATGGATCACAGACTTAAATATAAAACATAAAACTTTTAGGAAAGAATTAGAAGAACATCTTTAGGATCACCAGATAGGCAAAAAGTTCTTAGATTTGACACTGAAACCACAATACATAAAAGGAAAAATTGATAAGTTGAACTTTGTCTAAACTAAAAGCTTTGCCTCTGGAAAAATGTCTTGTTAAAGGGTTGAAAAGACAAGTTACAGGGTGGAAGAAAATATTTGCATACCATATCTCCAACAAGGAACTAATAGGGAATATAAAGAACTTGCAAAAACTCAACAGCAGAAAAGTGAATGATCCAATTAGAACACGGGTGAAAGACATGAAGAGACACTTCACCAAAGAAGACAGACAGATGGCAAATAATCACATGAAAAGATATCCAACATCATTAGTCATGAGAGTAATATAAATTAAAACCACAATTATATACCACAACACACCTATCAGAATAGCTAAAATAAAAAATAGTGACATCTCCAAATGCTGGTGACGATGTGGAGAAAGTAGATCACTCACACACTATGGTGGGAATGTAAAATGGTACAGCCACTGGAAAACAGCTTGGCAGTTTCTTAAACAATGAAACATCCGACTACTGTATGCAATGGCACTCCTGGGCATTTACCCCAGAGAAAGGAAGACTTGGGTTCATACAAAAATCTGTATACGAATGTTTATAGCAGCTTTATTCACAAGAGCCCCAAACTGAAGACAACCCAGACGTCCTTCAATGGATGAACGGTGAAACAAATTGTGATGTATCCATCTCATGGAATACTACTCACCAATAAAAAGGAATGAAGTACTGATATATGCAACAATCTTTTTTTTAATTGAAAAAAAATTTATTATCTTTATTTTTTATTTTTTAAATCAATTATAGCTGATTTACAATGTTTCAGGTATATAACAAAGTGATTCAGTTTTATATATATATATTCTTTTTTTAGATTCTTCTTCATTATAGGTTATTATAAGATATTGAATACAGTTTCCTGTACTATACAGTAGGTCCTTGTTGGTTATCTATTTGATATGTAGTAGTGTGTATTTGTTAATCCAAATTCACAGTTTATCCCCCCCCTTTCCCCTTTGGTAACCATAAGTTTATTTTCTATGTCTATGAATCTATTTCATTTGTATCATTTTTTTAAGATTCCACATATAAGTGATATCATATAATATTCTTTCTTTGTCTGTCTTACTTCACTTAGTTTGATAATCTCTAGGTCCATCCATGTTGCTGCAAATGGCATCATTTCATTCTTTTCTATGGCTTAGTAGTATTCCGCTGTATACATGTGCCACATCTTTACCCATTCATCTGCCGATGGACATTTAGGCTGCTTCCATGTCTTGGCTATTATAAATATTGCTGCTATGGACATTGGGGTACATGTATCTTTTCAAACTAGAGTTTTTGTCTTTTCCATATATGTGCCCAGGAGCAGGATTGTTGGGTCATATGTTAATTCTATTTTTAGTTTTGTAAGGAACCTCCATACTGTTCTCCACAGTAGCTGTACCAATTCACATTCCCCCCAACAGTATAGGAAGGTTCCCTTTTCTCCACACCCTCTCCAGCGTTTATTATTTGTAGCCTTTTTGATGATGGCCGTTCTGACTGGTGTGAGGTGATACCTCACTGTAGTTTTGATTTGCATTACATGGAACAATCTTGATGAAGCTCCAGGGAATTATGCTGACGGGGGGAAAAAAGGGTATACATTGTATAATTCTGTTTATATAACATCCTTGAAATGAAAAATCATAGAAACGGACAGCAGATTAGTGGTTGGTGGGGATTAAGGAGAAGGTGGAGGGGAGGGAATTTGGTGTTATCTATATATATAAGAGAAATCTGGGAACCTGTGATAATGGACATTTTCTGTATCTTGACTCTACCGATGCCAACACTCCACTTGTGCTATTGTACTATAGTTCTGCAAGATGTTACCATTGGGGGAAACTGGGGAAAGTGTACAGAGAATCACTTTCTATTACTTCTTACAACTGCATGTGAATTTACAATACTATAAAATTTAATGCTCCAGAGACGACTTGCAAACTGGTAAAGAAAGTAAGCAAAAGCAAAACAAAACAAGCAAACAAAAACCAAACTCTTATGCAAACATGGCCTTTAAAGATAAAGAGTCCTTACTTATCAATTTGTCTGATTTCTTAATCTGAAGTTGGCAAATGGAGGCCCAGTGGTGGACTGGTTTGCTCAAGGACAGACCTGGGACTCTGACCACCAAACAGTCTTGGTCCCAGACACGGAGCCTGTGGGCCACAGTGAACACATGTAATGTCTGTGTAGTTAAGAGGGGATGCAGGAGCTGTTTCCTTATCTGAGCACAGACTACTTCACTTGAATTATTTCACTGCTTTTCTGCACCTAATAAAGCTACTGTCACAAAGACAAGGGAGTAGCCTTGATTTTAAAGGTTGAATTCAAAATGCATTTGTGCAACCTTGGAATGAAGCCATTACTTATGATCATTCCTCTAGAATTGCATACATTGTTCAAGTCAAGATGAGAACAATAAACATTTGCATGAAGTTTTACAGTTCGTTAACACCTATATATTCATTATTTCACTTGATCATAGCAACAACTCTATGTGGCCTAGGAATTATTGCCATCTCCAATTTTTAGATGAGGCAACTGAGGCGCCATAAAGCTATATAACCAACCCAAAGTTAAAAACTAGCAAATGCAGAATGAGGGCGCCGACCTAGATTTTCTATCTTCAGTTACTGCTGCCTGTTCCTCGCATCTGTTGTGTTCTCCCAGATCTAGGGACAAGATATACCTTAATCCTTACAAAGCTAACCCCATCCTGGATGGAAATTCCACTCTCCAGACCCGAAGTTAGGCTTAATTCCTTACCATCCTGACTCCAGACCTTCTCTGCACCATCCAGTCATTCTACACAACAACATGCTCTTATTTTTGTGGCTAACTGAATTATAATTATTTGTTCAACTCTCTTGTACTAATCTTTGTATCTTCTATAATAGATACCCATTGACGTGACTCATTTGTAAAAGTTGCCTTTCTTGTCTTGTTTGTACACTGGTCTGTCTTATCTGATGACCTCTTTGAAATTTAAAGACTTTTGGATTTAGACTCTAGAAGTTTCTACAAGGCACTGGCAAGCAGGTTATGTGTCACCACAGAAAAGGAATTGACTCTTCAGGAACTAAGAGAAATAGAATAAATAGCAGAGCTTTTCTGGCTACATATGCAATAACATGGAGATTTATTCAGTTGCCTGTCACAGTGACATATGCACCTAATTACATTGTAATTCACATCTGTCTTTCTTCAACTACTCAATACTCCGGTGTTGAATATGTTAGGCTTATAGTAAGCTGGAATGAAGAAAAATAAATAAGAAACGATAGTCAATAGCACTAGTTCCTGGTCAGGCTACTGAATTTCACTGCCCTCAAATGAGATATCATTACACTAGTAGATGTGGGTGAGGTATTTATGGGGTAGAGAGATGACATTTAAACCTTTTTCTGGATTATCCAGTTCTTATTTTCTTCTTAAAGAGACATAAATATCTAACAGATCAAAATTCAAACCTGACCTGTTATGGTGTTGACCCACAAAAAAGTCAATCTGGGAATTGTTTCATCAAAAAGCAAAAGCCAACTGAAAATAGTAAAGGCCAGCCAGGAACATGGAGTGAAGTACTTATCACATGCTGGCTATGGTAGGTGACTGAAACATGAAACAGGACTGGGTTTTAGGAGATTTGGAAGAAAGGAAAAAAGAAAAATGAATCCACTCAGAGGTTGAAAAGAGAGTAAAGAAAGAGTGACCGCCATGATATCTATGAGTTGTGGGTCTCTCTAACTACTCCCTCAATATTTTGATTAAATGTCTTATTACGATACCTAGAGAAATTCCACCACTTACTTTAAGTGTCTTCTGTGCCTCCTTTCCAGTAGGGAATGGTTTTCCTTATAAGCAGGGAGGTAACGAAGCTTTGGGACTCTTCCCCGCCCAGCTGTGTCCCCTCACACAGCAGGAACACTGTTCACAGGCTTCTCTTTCAGAGAGGGTCATGGGAAGCTCCAGCTCTAGGGAAGATCAAGTTCTGATATGTCTCTGTACTCAAAGTTTTTTAAACCAAGAATAACATTAAAGGTAGAAGACCTGTCTCACCCTGCATTCTCGACAGCATGAGATGACATTTGGCTAATCAGGGGGAGGTAGAAAAGGAAGGAGGGAGGGAAAAGGCATTCCAGGCAGGGAGTCCAGCAGGTGCAAGGGCATAGATGTGAGGGAGAGTGTGCCAGGTTTAAAGGATGGCAGGAGCTAGGTTCATTCATTTCACACATACTGTTGAGCACCCAGGCCAGGCATTATTCTAAGGGTTACAGTGACCAACCCAGACAAAGCCCCTGCTCCCATGAACCTGCCTCTGAGCTGGGCATAAAGAGGTGGGGAAGAGAAGTAAAATAAACAAGTAAAGGAACATGAAATATACACAATGAAATACTACTCAGCCATAAAAAAGAATGAAATAATGTCATTTTGCAGGAACATGGATGGACCTAGAGATTATTATACTAAGTGAAGTAAGCCAAACAGAGAAAGACAAGTATCACATGATATCACTTATATGTGGAATCTAAAAGGACAAAAAGACACAAATGAACTTATTTCCAAAACAGAAAGAGACTCACAGACACAGAAAACAAACTTATGATTACCCAAGGGGAAAGGAGGTGGGGGAAGGATAAATTAGGAGGTTGGGATTAACATATACACACTACTATGTATAAAATAGATAATCAACAAGGACCTACTGTAGAGCACAGGGAACTATACTCAGTATTATGTAATAATCTATAAGGGAAAAGAATCTGAAAAAGAATATATCAATATATTCAGATATATATATGTATGACTGAATGGTTGTGCTATACACCTGAAACTTACATGATATTGTAAATCAACTATACTTCAATCAAAAAAATTTTTAAAAGGAACATGAAAATATCAGATAGTGATCAGCAGTATGCAGAGAATCCACGTGGCTGCTTTGAGCTTGGGTCCTCAAGGAAGTGATTATTAAGAGGAGATTATTAAGTGATTATTATCAAGGTGATTATTAAGTGGAGATTGAATGACAAGAAACCAGTCATACCAAGAACACTGGGGAGAAGGAATAGCTAATGCAAAGGTCCCAACACAAGGAGGAGCTTGAAAAGAGAAAGAGGGTCAGGGTGGCAGTGGCGAAGGAATGGGGAGCTAGGAAACATGTCCTTAGCTCCAGTCAACATTCAGACACGCTGCTCACATCTAACTGGAAAAGGGGAGGTGTTTCTTAATGCTGTTTCACTTATTCCCTAGTCTCTCTGTGACATCTATAGATGTATGTGAGATATTGGCTCTACCCAAATATTCACTGACACAGGTTCAAACCCAGATTCCAAACCCCTGCCTTGTCCTTCTCGCCATCAGTCTGGCTCCCCTTCCCCAGAGCATAACCACAGATGAGCCACGTTCCCAGGGCCACTGTCAACATGTCAATCAAGTGACGTGAGCAGAGTCTTGCCCTATCCTCTGGCCGGGAGGAGATGATGGTAGGAAGAAAACATGGTGGAGGTGCTGAAATGGTAGAGCCAAGTTCATTACTATCAGCCTCAGAAGCATGATTAACAGAGGAGAGATTTCACTCCTAAGGCCTGTTGCTGTCAGCAAGTTCCAGGAAACATTGGTCATTGCTATAGCAACTGATTGCACATGCATCAGCAGAAATCGTAACGGTATTAGTTCTCCTGGAGACAAGTTGAAACTGCCTACGATTAGTGTTCCCCATTTCCTCTAATGGTGCTGGCACTGCCCTGATCCTTTTGCCTTTCTCTAACCACTTCGGGTTACTCAGTTTTCTGAGGCCTCCCATTTTTCTCCCTGAAGAGGATGGTGCCACCCTAGACAATTAGGCCATTTATGTGCTGTTCTGAGCCTTCCAAAGCCAAGGAACCTGGGGTTGCAGAGTGGGGATTAGAGAGGGAGAAATCACAGTATTCAGAGTTTAAAATTCTGGGCTTGGGCACCAGCTCTACCAGTTAGCTGTCTGACCCACAGAAGCAGTTTACTTAACCTCTCTGTACTTCTGTTTCCGCGTCAGAAAAATGGCGCTATTAGTATTACCTCTCTCATGAGATCAGCATGTAGAACAAAGTAAAAAAATGGGTGTGAAAATACTTTGTGAGTAGAAGAGCCATGTAAGTACCAAGTATTTGCCTGAAGCGAAGGATCTTCTCTTCATTTTAGGAGATAAACATCCAAAATGATGATATATATCTATTAAAAGTCCTTACCATATACTGATGAACCTAGTGGCAGGGCAGGAATAAAGATGCAGAAGTAGAGAATGGACTGGACAACACAGGGGGCAAAGGGGAAGCTGGGGCGAAGTGAGAGAGTAGCATGGACATATATACACTACCAAACGTAAAATGGATGGCTAGTGGGAAGCAGCTGCATAGCATAGGGAGATCAGCTCGATGTTTTGTGACGACCTAGAGGGGTGGGATAGGGAGGGTGGGAGGGAGACTTAAGAGGGAGGGGACATGGGGATATATGTATACATAAAGCTGATTCACTTTGTTGTACAGCAGAAACTAACACAACATTGTAAAGCAATTATACTCCAATAAAAATTAAAAAAAAAAAAAAAAGTCCTTACCATAGTCTGTAGCTTCCTTCTACCTCTACTACGGAATTCAAGGAAGCCATCAGTGAAAGTATGCAGCTAACCGAATTCTGGTCCTGCCTCTTCCACCATTAGTAGCTTTGGGATCTGGGACACTTAACCACTCAGAGCCTCAGCTTCCTCAACCACAAAGTGAAGATAATAATACCTAAGAGCTGATGCAGGGAACAGATAATACATCTCAATATTCTTTGGAAAATATCTAATACATTTAAGGATATACATTTGAATATGTGCATACATGCATGCATATGTTTTAGATAATTATGAAGTCATAATTTGAATGTGAGATCAAAATTTTTCCATCAAAACATTTGCGGTCAGTAATCTTTATATAGAAAGAACTCTGAAATGAAGTGCATTGAATATCTATCTTTTTAAGGCAGGCACAGAGTGAGACAGAAGTAATCTCCTTCTGAGCTTCCCTGGTGGCGCAGTGGTTAAGGATCCGCCTGCCAATGCAGGGGACATGGGTTCAATCCCTGGCCAGGGAAGATCCCACATGCCGCAGAGCAACAAAGCCCGTGTGCCACAACTACTGAGCCTGTGCTTTAGAGCCCGCGAGCCACAACTACTGAGCCCGTGTGCCACAACCACTGAAGCCCACATGCCTAGAGCCGTGCTCTGCAACAAGAGAAGCCATCGCAATGAGAAGCCTGTGCACTGCGACGCAGAGTAGCCCCCGCTCACCATAACTAGAGAAAGCCCACGCGCAGCAACAAAGACCCAACACAGCCAAAAATAAATAAATAAATAAATTTATTTATTTTTTAAAAAAAGAAAGAAATAATCTCCTTTTTGTAGATATGGTAAATGGCGAGGCAGGGGGGATTTTTGATTTGCCACCTGTGGTAGATTAAAGATGACCGCAGATTCTTTGCTATTCCTCCCACTGACAGGTGTAATTTATGTTCCTTCTCCTTGAGTCTGCAGGGTGGGACTGGGGGTGTCTCTGTGAAAACTTAACCATCAGAATATGGCAGAAAGGAAGCTGTCTGCCATGTCAATTTCCAAGCCTCAAGAGACTATGAGCTTCTACTCTCTGACTCTTGGAAGACTTGTTTTTGGAGCCCTGAGACACCACATAAGAAGTCTGACTACCCTGAGGCTGTCATTCTGTAAGGAAGCCCAAGCTGCTCACCAGGGGAGGTCATATGAGGAGAGAGAGTTGCCCAGCTGCCGCCAGGCTGCCTAGCTCTCAGCCATTCCCATCACCCCAGCTGAGACCCTACGACGGTGGTGTAGAGGTGAGCTATACCTGCTGCCCTGTCTAAAGTCCTGACTCACAGGATCAGAGAAGAAGAATAACTTTAAGCCAAAGAGTTTTAGAGTGGTTTGTTTTACAGTAATAGATAGCTAGTAAATCATCCAAACATGAAATAATAAAATGTTTGATGACTGTTTATGAAAGTGTGTCTCACCAAAATGAAATTTCAGCCCCAGAGTTGCTTCAGTCTTAGAACAGGGAAACATTTTCCTATGGCTAGCTGCCAGCGGGTGTCTGAGAAATTATGGCAAATTGGAACGATTCCTCAGTATTTCCAAGTACACTGACAAGGGAAAAAGCCTCATTAAGTTTCGCCAAGCAACAAAATCTACATAGGCTTAATCTCTTTTGCAGAAATACAACAGAAAGAGAAAAAAAGTCTAAAAATCTATAAACAGCCCTCAAAACGTTTTTGGGTGAGGAGAGGGGGGTTCTTGATTCCCCCCTCCAGCTGTCTAGTAGAGGTTAAACTCCTTATTGGATGATAACTTGAGGACTGTAGAAATACTGTACCAGGGGGCTTCCCTGGTGGCGCAGTGGTTGAGAATCCACCTGCCAATGCAGGGGACATGGGTTCAATCCCTGGTCTGGGAAGATCCCATATGTCACGGAGCAACTAAGCCCGTGAGCCACAACTACTGAGCCTGTGCTCTACAGCCTGTGAGCCACAACTACTGAGCCCGCGTGCCACAACTACTGAAGTCCGCATGCCTAGAGCCCGTGCTCCACAACTAGAGAAGCCACCGCAATGAGAAGCCTTCACACCGCAACGAAGAGTAGCCCCCGTTCACCGCAACTAGAGAAAGCCCGTGCACAGCAACGAAGACCCAACACAGCCATAAATAAATAAATAAATAAATAAATATTAAAAAAAAAGAAATACGGTACCATGCATTCAAAATCATGTACCATTGAAGACAAATTACTTCTAGAACATACTTGGCAAATGATCGTGCAACTCCACAAGAGGTAACGAAGAAAGATTCAGACAAATATGTTAAACTCATTTGTATTGTATGTATTTTAAATTTTCTGTATGTTATGATGTTTTGACATCTTAAAAAAATCTTTCTGGCTGGAGAGGGACTGCTCCCTCCAGAAGCCAGACAATCCTTGGAAATGGCAAAGGACCCAGGCTGGAGCAGGTCTTTGACAAGCAAACGAATCCAGAGCCACAGTTCCTCTGTCTGGTCCGTACACTCCAGGAGGCAATATTCCTCTGCCTTAGTCACTCCAGGCCGGGCACTACACAACTGAGAACACCGTATGGTCCAAGGCCCTCCAAAATTATTAAACTGGCTAATCCTAAACCATTTACCCTGTCCTGCCTTGTCTTTCCCTGGGAAACCCCAGTAAAGACTGTGGCCCTATTTTACCATAACATGGACATTCTTAGAATATCATTCAAAGGGTTACGTGGTCAAAGACTTAGCTGAAATCAAGAGTAACTGCTGGGAATTGGGGTGGGTGAGGTTAGGCTAGTTTAATGACCATGGAATTATGGAGGGGCTTTTCTCAGCTTACAAAGGAGAAAGGAGGTGAGAGAGAGCACAAGAGAAACTCAACTGCTTCATTCCAAAATTCAGTTTCTCGTGTAATCTAGCAGGGAAAAAGTTATGTAGCTTTATAAGCACCTACTTAAATTAATTCTTTTAAGTAAAATAGCTAAATGGCTGCATACGGAGCTTTAAATTGCACAGGGCTACGTATCTTCTGAAAATGAAGCCTGTCTCTAATGCTGAGTTACGAAAGCCACATATTAAGGTAATGAGCATATGCTTTAATAGAAATACAAGAGGAAATTGAACCTTCTTGCCTGGTGATATAAACCAAATATGTTTTACTAATATGGTAGAGAGCAGATGGTGAAAAACGTAGAAAGGTACGACTCACTTCTACCTTGAAAGGCTTTACTATTCTCTGCTATCGGCAGAAATCAGATTTCATATTTTCAAAACTTCCAAATATGGTGCCTTTATTTTTCTGAGAAAGGCTACAGTGAAAGCCAAAGAATTACCTTCACCGTTGCTCATCTTCTTCTGGTAGGTCGATGAAGCAGGAGGCTAACATGAGGGACTCAAAGGAATGTAGGAGGAATCTGGAGGTGTAATTAAAAGAATTATATGTCTGCCTTTTTGTGCCTTTAATTTAGGAAGTCAGTGGCTTAAATCACCTACTTCACAGCATGAGTAAGGCACAGAAAGTCTGGGCTGTCGCCACATTTAAAACGACTCTGCCACCCAGACTGCCAACGAGCAGCACTTTCTTCACTTAAAATATTGAAGTGATTCCCACCATTGCCTACTGATGGTACTTTTATCTAGACATTCCTGCCATGAGGATCTTTCTATCAGCTTCTTCAAGAAGACTCCAAGCTGCCATTCAAGCATTTTCAATATCGCCAACTCATGTCCTAAATGAGGGGTCAAGAAAGGATTTCATGCATTTGGGTCATGTCAGCTAGACTGGGGTTAAAAGCTCTCATTCATCATATCAGATTCTGGACATCAAGTTGTAGGACTGGCCTTTCTGGTCAATTCAGTCGAATGACTGGTGGTTGAGCCACTGGACTACTGCCTCCCTCCCAGTCTCACTAGTTCTCCAGGTGATCTGGAAACCAGCTGTGGCCTGAACACAGCTGTGAGTACAAAGACCTTTCAGACCGCCATGCATGTCCAGCCCTGTCAGGTGAGCAAGTCGCCAGGGCTGGTGGCCTTTCTTGCCAGGCTACTGGCCCCTGTGCAAGCAGTAGACAAACCAACAGGAACACCTATGACTCGGTGTGGCACTATGTTACTATACATAATGCTGTGTTATTTGCCAACAGCAGCTAGGTGGCTAATTTGGGCAGTTTTGTTTCTAAAAGTGGGAAATATGCAGTTTAGCAGTGGCAGCCTCACAACTATTCCCTTATTTCTGCTGGCCTCTCCCAGCGACAGAGCCAGATGATGTTCTCTTTCCCTAGACCTTCAGCTCAATTTCCTTATTCTCATCCCACTCCTACCTCGCTCAAAGTCAGGTGTTTGAGTATAATTTTTATGCCACCCTACTGACTGATTCACCTATGTGTTTGCTGAACACTGACTGAATATTTGCTAAGGGCCACACCGTGTGTTAAGAACAGGAGACAAACGAATACTCATGATAAGGAGGTTTCAACAAATGAGACATATATCAGGTAAAAATGTGAACGTTCCCTGTATCTTTTCCAATTTTACTCCTTCCAATTGTATTCCTGGAATGTGCTGTAGATGGGTTTATCTATATTTTCTATAGCTTTAAAAGTGCATTTATATGTGCACACACACACAATCTATGTATTATATTCTAAGCATATACACATGGGAGTGTTGGGGTGTATGCGTGTTCACACACAATTCTAGATACGGTACTCGTGAGGTTAAAAGTATAAATTATTGAAAATTATACTAAATGTTCTTTTAAAATTCCCACTCTGATCTTTTTGTTTATACACATTTTTCAGAGTTTGCAGAAAGAAGACACCACTGGACTCACAGCCAGCCAGCCCAGAGGCTTTCGCTCTGTAAATATTCTTCTCACTCCATTCATTCAAAAAATATTTATTGGGCTTAGACCATCTTCCAGACACTGTGCTAACTAGGAGTACAAAAATGAATTACCCTCAAGTCTAGAGTACACAGGATTAAAATGAATATATCTAATTTTTCCAAATAAAATTCTTACTTTTAAAGAAAATAACCTCAAAAACCCTTTTGATTATAAATATTTTTTTTACATTGTATAACGGCCAAGTGTTATAATGATCGTTGTTCAAATGTTGGCCTTCCCAGATAACAAGACAGGCTGACTCAGGATCAGCGCGTGTGAGTGACTTTTCAGGAAACTTGAGAAACTAGGCAGCTGTCACATCATACACACACTCACGGGCTGGCCTAATGGTAGGACGGTTTGGGGTCGTTCTGATTTTCCCTTGTTTGTAATTGTGGTCACCTTAGTCAGACTGGGCAATTGTGGCCCCTGGTTCAGGGGCCGTGGAAGAAGTGCCCAGGAGACAGTTATGCAGGTTGAGAGGCTGAGGAGTTCATTCGATTTCAAGCTTTAACGCCATCTTTTCCCTCTCGTCTTAGAAGAAGACGGTCTCTTGCTCCTGCCTCCAACTGGGAAGGAAAAGAAAGTGACTTTGGAATGTTCTATAGATAGGCTTTTATAGCTGCCCCCAAACTCCGTTTTAAGGACAGCATCTTCTAGTGAGAGAAAACATTATACAACAAATGTCCCTGATCATTTTTCTACGGAGAGTGAAAGCCCAGTTATAAATTACACTGAATACTTCAATCATGGCATGACCTACAAGTGACCTTCTGCCTTCATTGGTCCAGCCAGCCTGGACTCCCACATCATTGTCACCATGGACACTGTATCACAAGAGAAGAGAAGACAGTATGGGACTTACGTAACCACAGGCCTGTCCCCACCCCGGCCCTCTGCTCACATGAATGCTAAGCGGTGTATAATTTAGACAGGGGGAGAGGCGATCATAGCTTTTGACCTCACACTGCTATGAAATTCCAGGCTTTTATGTGCAGGAAGCTCCATGTTGATCTTGGCGTCCCCATGGGTTAAAAATCCTGTTTAAATGTTGCAGCCTTAGAATAGTCTTTGAGGTTTTTCTATGTTGTTTTATAAAAGACTCTGCCTGATTATTTACAGATGCTGTCTCTGAGAAAGCTGAAAATAGTCTCACTACGAATGCTGAAATCTGGACCCAGGCTTCCGTAGTATTTTATGGTGAACAGTTCATCAGAGCTCAAGCCCAAGGCTCAACCAGCTTTTAAACGGGGTTTTCTGTCAGTGTCTCTAGCGTTGAGGTTTCTGTTGACCTGACCTCAGCCTGTCAAGGAGTCATTCGTCAGTGCTCTCATTCAGCAAGTATTTGTTGAGCCCTACTATGTGCCAGGGACTGGGGACACGGAGATGAAAACCAAGGCTCTGCCTTTGAGGAGAGGAAGTCAGTCAGCCAACAACTAGAACACGGTGTGACAAATGCTGTGACAGACAAGCAGGGTGCACTGGTCACCTCCCAGGGCACAGGGAGGCGGAGAGGTGAACAAGGAGGCCAGCTCGGATGCTCAAGCTCTCCTTCCCTCGCCCCCTAACTCCTACTAAACAAGGGCTGACAAGCAAGGTATGATTTCCTCATCTGTTTTTTCCCTTCTTCAAATCTGAACCAGGCCTCGGCCTCTAGGGGAGCATGATCTGTAATATTCTAGACTAAGAAAGACCCATTCTTGTTCTACAAAATCTCTAGAGAGGAACTTAGCACAGCCTTCATAATCATCACCGTGGGCAGAGAGGTCCTTGGTCTCCATGACCATAATCCTTGAGCTGCTTTGCTACTCAAAGAAGCTCAAAGATTATAAGCTGCTCATAATCTTTGAGTTTCTTTGTCCCGTCCCAGCCTTGGGGGAAAGCTGGCCCCTGGAAGCCTCCGTCCACACTGAGTCATGCCCCCGCCCTCTCCTCTCCAGGCCAAGTGGTCCCAACGCCTCCCACTCAGGACTCATTCATCTCCTTCAGTGCATTCAGTGTCAGGTCCTGGACTCATTCCAAACCCTCCTCATCACTTCTCAATTCTAAAACACAGAACTGGGCCAGGAGAGGAGTGTGCTGGGCCAAAGGTTTTCCTTCTCAATTCCTGCAAATTCCTGAGTCTCCACAGGCTGGTTGAATGAGTCTCTTTTAACATGATGACCAGGGGAGACTCTGGGATGACAGCTTTGTGGGGAGGAATTGAGGAGAGTAAAATACAGTCCTAACAGGCTTCATTAGGGACACACAGCCCCACAGTCATCAACATTACCATTCCTGGCACCGCTAGCTTCTCTCCGGAGCCATCAGGACATGTGGGTGAATACTGGAGAAGTGCTTTTGGGTTAACAGGAGTGTCATTAATCACTGTTACTGAGTTAAAGACTCCTCCATATGATTTACAACCTGCAGTAATAATGACCTGGTGAGTTTGAGAACTCATCACTCCATCTCTTATCCTATAGTGTCTCCTTAAAGAAAAATGAACAAAAATCTAAGCTGAGAGCAATAATGTAATCACATCTCGTCTTGGTACAGCATTTTGTATTTCCCCACGTACCACCTCATCTAATCCTCTCAATAACCTTATGCAGTGAATCTTACATACTGACTTATAGCTAAGAAAACAGAGGCACAAAGCTACAAAGTGACTTGCTCAAGGTCACATGAAAGTATCAGAACTAAAATAATATTGTATGTTAATTATAACAGTTTAAAAAACATTAAAAGAATGTGTCAGGAGTAGGACTCAAAGGCAAGTCTACCTCACCTCTCTCTTTTCCACTATAACTACTAGTGTTTGCAAAATACATCTTAGTTATGACAACTTTTCATATACATGATTTTATTGGTCTTCAAAACATTCCTAGGATGTAAATAAGGAACTAGCAAAAATAAAAACTGTGTAGGAAATAATTGTGAAAATTTTTGAAATGCACCAGAAGGGTGAATGGACATTGCCTAGTTCACCCTTCCCTAGTTCACCCTTTCCAGTTACCTTGTACTATGAGGACTTTGCATGTTTTGTGGTCTTTGAGCTATTTTACAACTCATAAATTGTAGATAACTGAGTGCAAACAATTCTTGCCCACAGACACACAATTGCATTTTCCCCCCTGAAAGTGCAATTGCTTTCCCTCTGCCTGTGGAAGGAGCCAGTTTTGCATCCCCTAAGCCAATTCACTTCAGCATCTTTGGTTACCTATTTATGCACTTACCCTTTGAATTCTCCTTTGAACTAGTTGTAACATCTTACTTATTCATCAGTTAATGAGTTAAATAAGTCCTTGACACATGCTCATTTGATATTTGTATGAGATGATGATTTTATCTTTTAAAATAATTATGCTTTAACAATGGCTAACACTTAACTCAGCACTTACTATAAGCCATTACTAAGGGCTTGACATACATTTAATTCTCACAACAACCATAAGGCAGGCACTCTTATTATCTCCGTTTTCTAGATGAGGAGACAGAGCTTCAGGAAGATTAAGACACTTGCTCAAGGTCCCAAAGTCAGCAAGGGAAGGAATCACTTCTCTCCTGCTTCTTCCTGAGGCCACCCCCTACTGATTTTTCCTTGGGGTCTGTGATATCTAGAACTAAGTAACTGAGGAAGCAAGGTCCCTGATGGAGGTAGATGTGTGAGTCCATCTTGAGCAGTTATGGCTGGTGGGCTGCAGTTCATGTTAAGTTTAACACGGTAAGGTTAAAATCATTCTCATTTTGGATGTTGATCAACACCCCACTGCTTGACAATTTGGGGAGTACTTGATATGATTTGTCTCCCACACAATGTGACTTGAGGGAAGATGGTGTCCTGGAAATAGCAGTGGCCTCGTAGTTAGAAGACATGCATTCTTGCTCTGGCTCAGCTGCTGACAAGTAGTGTGACCCTAGGCAAGGCACTAAACCTTTCCAGTTCTCATCTGTAAAGTGAGGAAGCCTGGATGGACAGAAGGGTAAGTAGGATGACAAATTTCACTGTGCCCACATTGAACAAAGACAACGGGCACTGAGCCAGGTACGCATTGTATGGAGGTCCCTGCCCCTTCAGTCATTAATCCTGGGTCTCAGGAATGGCAGGGGGGGTGGGGGGGATCCTCATTTTAAAACTGGTAAAGGAGCAAGTATTACAGGTCATCTGGTACACACAGGCAGATGTGTTCTATATCTTGCCCCTGCTGGGCAGGGCTGTCCTGGGTGATCTCTCAGGCCCAGCCCTTTAGAAGCTTCTTCATAGGGTCCCTGGGCAGTGGCTTGGGCATGCAGCCCTCTTGGAAGAAAAGTGAAACTCTACAGCTGGGACTAAAAAGACCTGAGGCTTACATATGTAATTGTTAATCCCTAGAGGTGAAAGACCTTGTCTTATTCATCTTTCTGTCTCCCCAGTGACTTGCACAGCTCATAACTAGTTCTCAAATGTACTGAATTGAGTGGAATACAAGCCCATTAACTAGTTAAATAACTGATGCAACAAGCATTTTATGGGCATCTACCACATGCCTGGCACTATCCCAGATGAAAGAGACCCCAAGCCCACCCCACGGTGCTCACGGTCCAATGAGACGTGCTCCTCAGATTCCACTCTCCTCTCTGGCTACCTGTGGGGAGACACTCTCTTCCCCTTTCAAAGTCATCTTTAGGGCTTAATGATCATCTTTTCAAAACATGCAATTCTACACATACTGTTATTTGCTCCCATGGAGGCCCTACTTAAAGAGGTTTTTCCAACAAATATTGATTGAATGTTTACCAGGGGTTATGGCTTGTTCTATGCAATGGACTAAACAGAGAAAGTCTCTGCTCCCACAGAGTTTATGTACATTTTAGAGTGAGACAGGGTGGTGAGAGGAGATAGATGAAATTAAAAGAACTTTTAAAAAAGGCATGTAAATTGAAAAGGAAAAAGTAAAACTGTCTCTCTTTGAAGATGACATGATATATATGGAAAACCCTAAAGACCAAACAAACAAACAAACCTGTTAGAACTAATAAATGAATTCAGTAAAGTTGCACAATACAAAATCAATATATATAAAATCCATTGACTCTCTGTACACTCACAATGAACTATCAGAAAGAGAAATGAAGAAAACAATCCTCTTTACAATAGCACCAAAAAGAATAAAGTACTTAGGAATGAATTTAACTAAGGAGGTGAAAGACCTATACACTGAAAACGATAAAACACTGATGAAAGAAAATGAAGAAGACAAAAATAAATTGAAAGATATTTAAAAATCTACACACAGTAAATGCTGGAGAGGATGTGGAGAAAAGAGAACCCTCTTGCACTATTGGTGGGAATGTAAATTGATACAGCCACTATGGAGAATCGTATGGAGGTTCCCTAAAAAACTAAAAATAGAACTACCATACAACCCAGCAATCCCACTACTGGGCATATACCCTGAGAAAACCATAATTCAAAAAGGGTCATGTACCATAATGTTCATTGCAGCTCTATTTACAATAGCCACGACATGGAAGTAACCTAAGTGTCCCTTGACAGATGAATGGATAAAGAAGATGTGGTATATATATACAATGGAATATTACTCAGCCATAAAAAGAAACGAAATTGAGTTATTTGTAGTGAGGTGGATGGGCCTAGAGTCTGTCATACAGAGTGAAGTCAGAAAGAGCAAAACAAATACCATATGCTAACACATATATATGGAATCTAAAAAAAAAAAAAAAAGGTTCTGAAGAACCTAGGGGCAGGACAGGAATAAAGACACAGATGTAGAGA
Organism: Delphinapterus leucas; assembly: GCF_059928025.1. NCBI lineage: Eukaryota > Metazoa > Chordata > Mammalia > Artiodactyla > Monodontidae > Delphinapterus > Delphinapterus leucas. Next base: position 37,474,275 of record NC_143142.1, on the reverse strand, counting down.
ATGGACTTGAGGACACAGGGAGGTGGAAGGGTAAGCTGGGAGGAGCTTACCCTCCTCCCTCTCAGGAGCTGACATATATACACTACCAAATGTAAAACAGATAGCTAGTGGGAAGCAGCCGCATAGCACAGGGAGATCAGCTCGGTGCTTTGTGACCACCTAGAGGGGTGGGATAGGGAGGGTGGGAGAGAGACACAAGAGGGAGGGGATATGGGGATATATGTGTACGTATAGCTGATTCACTTTGCTATACAGAAGAAACTAACACAACATTGTAAAGCAATTATACTCCAATAAAGATGTTAAAAATAAAATAAATAGAAAGATATTTGTGCTCATGGATTGGAAGAATTATTGTTAAAATGTCCACAGTACCCAAAGCAATCTATAGATTCAATGCAATGCTTATAAAAATTCCAAAGGCATTTTTCACAGAAATGGAACAAACAATCCTAAAATTTGTATGGAACCACAAAAGATCCCAAATAGCCAAACTAATCCTGAGAAAGAAGAACAAAGCTGGAGGTAACACACTTCCTTATTTCAAACTCTACCACAAAGCTACAGTAATCAAAACAGTATGGTATTGGCATAAAAACAGACACATACATCAATGGAAGTAATAGGCCAGAAATAAACCCACATATAAATGGTCAATTAAATATTGACAAAGGAGCCAAGAACGTATAATGGGGAAAGAAGAGTCTCTTCAATAAATGATGTTAGGAATACTGGATAGTCACATGCAAAAAAAATGAAACCAAACCCCTATATTATACCATACACAAAAATTAATTCAAATTGGACTAACAACTTCAATGTAAGACCTGAAACCATAAAACTCCTAGAAGAAAATATAGGGTTAAGCTGCTTGACATTGGTATTAGCAATGATATTTTGGATTTGAAACCAAAAGTAAAGGCATCAGAAGCAAAAATAAACAAGTAGGACTACACCAAACTAAAATGCTTCTGGGAGCCTGAACCAAGATGGTGGAGTAAAAGGACGTGCTCTCACTCCCTCTTGTGAGAACACCAGAATCACAAATAACTGCTGAACAATCAACGACAGGAAGACACTGGAACTCACAAGAAAAGATACCCCGCATCCAAAGACAAAGGAGAAGCCACAATGAGACGGTAGGAGGGGAACTCACAGACTGGAGAACAATTATACCACAGAAGTCCACCCACTGGAGTGAAGGTTCTGAGCCCCACGTCAGGCTTCCCAACCTAGGGGTCCAGCAACAGGAGGAGAAATTCCTAGAGAATAAGACTTTGAAGCCTAGTGGGATTTGACTGCAGGACTTCGACAGGACTGGGGGAAACAGAGACTCCACTCTTGGAGGTCACACACAAAGTAGTGTGCATACTGGGACCCAGGGGAAGGAGCAGTGAACCCAGGGGAGACTGAACCAGACCTACCTGCTAGTGTTGGAAGGTCTCCTGCAGAGGCGGTGGGTGGCTGTGGCTCACCGTAGGGACAAGAACACTGGCAGCAGAAGTTCTGGGAAGTACTCCTTGGGGTGAGCCCTCCCACAGTCTGCCATTAGCCCTACCAAAGAGCCCAGGTAGCCTCCAGTGTTGGGTTGCCTCAGGCCAAACAACCAACAGGTAGGGAACCCAGCCCCACCCATCAGCAGTCAAGTGGATTAAAGTTTTACTGAGCTCTGCCCACCAGAGCAACACCCAGCTCTACCCACCACCAGTCCCTCCCATCAGGAAACCTACACAAACCTCTTAGATAGCCTCATCCACCAGAGGGCAGACAGCAGAAACAAGAAGAACTACAATCCTGCAGCCTGTGGAACAAACACCACATTCACAGAAAGATAAACAAGATGAAAAGGCAGAGGGCTATGTACCAGATGAAGGAACAAGATAAAACCCCAGAAAAACAACTAAATGAAGTGGAGATAGGCAACCTTCCAGAAAAAGAATTCAGAATAATGATAGTGAAGATGATCCAGGACCTCGGAAAAACAATGGAGGCAAAGATCGAGAAGATGAAAGAAATGTTTAACAAAGACCTAGAAGAATTAAAGAACAAACAGAGATGAACAATACAATAACTGAAATGAAAACTACACTAGAAGGAATCAATACCAGAATAACTGAGGCAAAAGAACGGATAAGTGACCAGGAAGACAGAATGGTGGAATTCACTGCTGCAGAAAAGAATAAAGAAAAAAGAATGAAAAGAAATGAAGACAGCCTAAGAGACCTCTGGGATGACATTAAACACAACAACATTTGCATTATAGGGGTCCCAGAAGGACAAGAGAGAGAGAAAGGAACCAAGAAAATATTTGAAGAGATTATAGTCAAAAACTTCCCTAACATGGGAAAGGAAATAGCCACCCAAGTCCAGGAAGCACAGCGAGTTCCATACAGGTTAAACCCAAGGAGAAACATGCTGAGACACATAGTAATCAAATTGGCAAAAATTAAAGACAGAAAAATTATTGAAAGCAGCAAGGGAAAAATGACAAGTAACATACAAGGGATCTCCCATAAGGTTAACAGCTGATTTCTCAGCAGAAACTCTACAAGTCAGAAAGGAGTGGCATGATATACTTAAAGTGATGAAAGGGAAGAACCTAAAACCAAGATTACTCTACCCGGCAAGGATCTCATTCAGATTCGATGGAGAAATCAAAAGCTTTACAGACAAGCAAAACCTAAGAGAATTCAGCACCACCAAACCAGCTCTACAACAAATGCTTAAGGAAATTCTCTAAGTGGGAAACACAAGAGAAGAAAAGGACCTACAAAAACAAACCCAAAACAATTAAGAAAATGATCATAGTAACATACATATCGATTATTACCTTAAACGTGAATGGATTAATGCTCCAACCAAAAGACACAGGCTTGCTGAATGGATACAAAAACAAGACCCATATATATGCTGTCTACAAGAGACCCACTTCAAACCTAGGACCACATACAGACCGAAAGTGAGGGGATGGAAAAAGATAATCCATGCAAATGGAAATCAAAAGAAGGCTGGAGTAGCAATACTCATATCCCATAAAATAGACTTTAAAATAAAGAATGTCACAAGAGGCAAGGAAGGACACTACATAATGATCAAGGGATCAATCCAAGAAGAAGATAAAACAATTATAAATATATATGCATCCAGCATAGGAGCACCTCAATATATAAGGCAACTGCTAACAGCTGTAAAAGAGAAAATTGACAGTAACACAATAATAGTGGCGGACTTTAACACCTCACTTACACCAATGGACAGATCATCCAAAATGAAAATAAATAAGGAAACAGAAGCTTTAAATGACAAAACAGACCAGATAGATTTAATTGATATTTATAGTACATTCCATCCAAAAACAGCAGATTACACTTTCTTCTCAAGTGTGCACAGAACCTTCTCTAGGATAGACCACATCTTGGGTCACAAATCAAGCCTCAGTAAATTTAAGAAAATTGAAAACATACCAAGCATCTTTTCTGACCACAACACTATGAGATTAGAAATGAATTACAGGGGGAAAAACGTAAAAAACAAAAACACATGGAGGCTAAACACTACGTTACTAAATAACCAAGAGATCACTGATAAAATCAAAGAGGAAATTAAAAAATACCTAGAGATAACTGACAATGAAAACAGGACAATCCAAAACCTATGGGATGCAGCAAAAGCAGCTCTAACAGGGAAGTTTACAGCTATACAAGCCTACCTCAAGAAACAAGAAAAATCTCAAATAAATAATCTAACTTTACACCTAAAGAAACTAGAGAAAGAAGAACAAACAAACCCAAAGTTAGCAGAAGGAAAGAAATCATAAAGATCAGATCAGAAATAAATGAAAAAGAAATGAAGGAAACAATAGCAAAGATCAATAAAACTAAAAGCTGGTTCTTTGAGAAGATAAATAAAATTGATAAACCATTGGCCAGACTCATCAAGAAAAAAAGGGAGAGGACTCAAATCAATAAAATTATAAATGAAAAAGGAGAAGTTACAACAGACACTGCAGAAATACAAAGCATCCTAAGAGACTACTACAAGCAACTCTATGCCAATAAAATGGACAATCTGGAAGAAATGGACAAATTCTTAGAAATGTATAACTTTCCAAGACTGAACCAGGAAGAAATAGAAAATATAAACAGACCAATCACAAGTAATGAAATTGAAACTGTGATGAAAAATCTTCCAACAAACAGAAGTCCAGGACAGATGCTTTCACAGGTGAATTCTAGAAAACATTTAGAGAAGAGCTAACACCCATCTTTCTCAAACTCTTCCAAAAAACTGCGGAGGAAGGAACACTCCCAAACTCATTCTATGAGGCTAACATCATCACCCTGATACCAAAACCAGACAAAGATACTACAAAAAAAGAAAATGACAGACCAATATCACTGATGAATGTAGATGCAAAAATTCTCAACAAAATACTAGCAAACAGAATCCAACAACACATTAAAAGGATCATACACCATGATCAAGCGGGATTTATCCCAGAGATGCAAGGATTCTTCAATATATGCAAATCAATCAATGTGATACACCATATTAACAAATTGAAGAAGAAAAACCACATGATCATTTCAATAGATGTAGAAAAAGCTTTCAACAAAATTCAACACCAATTTATGATAAAAACTCTCCAGAAAGTGGGCATAGAGGGAACCTACCTCGACATAACAAAGGCCATATGACAAACCCACAGCAAACATCATTCTCAATGGTGAAAAACTGAAAGCATTTCCTCTAAGATCAGGAACAAGACAAGGATGTCCACTCTCACCACTATTATTCAATATAGTTTTGGAAGTCCTAGCCTCAGCAATCAGAGAAGAAAAAGAAATAAAAGGAATACAAATTGGAAAAGAAGAAGTAAAACTGTCACTGTTTACAGATGACATGATACTGTACATAGAGAATCATAAAGATGCCACCAGAAAAGTACTAGAGCTAATCTGTGAATCTGGTAAAGTTGCAGGATACAAAATTAATGCACAGAAACCTCTTGCATTCCTATACACTAATGATGAAAAATCTGAAAGAGAAATTAAGGAAACACTTCCATTTACCATTGCAACAAAAAGAATAAAACACCTAGGAAAATATTGGGAAAATGACTATACTACCCAAAGCAATCTACAGATTCAATGCAATCTCTATCAAATTACCAATGGCAGTTTTTACAAAACTAGAACAAAAAATCTTAAAATTTGTATGGAGACACAAAAGACCCTGAATAGCCAAAGCACTCTTGAGGGGAAAAAACAGAGCTGGAGGAATCAGACTCCCTGACTTCAGACTATACTACAAAGCTACAGTAATCAAGACAATATGGTACTGGAACAAAAACAGAAACATAGATCAATGGAACAAGATAGAAAGCCCAGAGGTAAACCCACGCACCTATGGCCAACTAATCTATGACAAAGGAGGCAAGGATATACAATGGAGAAAAGACAGTCTCTTCAATAAGTGATGCTGGGAAAACTGGACAGCTACATGTAAAAGAATGAAATTAGAACACTCCCTAACACCATACACAAAAATAAACTCAAAATCGATTAGAGACCTAAATGTGAGACTGGACACTATAAAACTCTTAGAGGAAAACATAGGAAGAACACTCTTTGACATAAATCACAGCAAGATCCTTTTTGACCCACCTCCTAGAGTAATGGAAATAAGAACAAAAATAAACAAATGGGACCTAATGAAACTTCAAAGCTTTTGCACAGGAAAGGAAACCATAAACAAGACGAAAAGACAACCCTCAGAATGGGAGAAAATATTTGCAAACGAATCAACAAAGGATTAATCTCCAAAATATATAAACAGCTCAAGCAGCTCAATATTAAAAAAACAAACAACCCAATCCAAAAATGGGCAGAAGACCTAAATAGACATTTCTCCAAAGAAGACATACAGATGGCCAAGAAGCACATGAAAAGCTGCTCAATATCACTAATTATTAGAGAAATGCAAATCAAAACTACAATGAGGTATCACCTCACACCAGTTAGAATGGGCTTCATCAAAAAATCTACAAACAACAAATGCTAGAGAGGGTGTGGAGAAAAGGGAACCCTCTTGCACTGTTGGTGGGAATGTAAACTGATACAGCCACTATGGAGAACAGTATGGAGTTTCCTTAAAAAACTAAACATAGAATTACCATATGATCCAGCAATCCCACTACTGGGCATATACCCAGAGAAAACCATAATTCAAAAAGAGTCATGTACCAAAATGTTCACTGCAGCACTATTTACAATAGTCAGGTCATGGAAGCAAACTAAATGCCCATCGACAGACAAATGGATAAAGATGTGGTACATATATACAATGGAATATTACTCAGCCATAAAAAGGAACGAAATTGGGTCATTTGTTGAGACGTGGATGGATCTAGAGACTGTCATACAGAGTCAAGTAAGTCAGAATGCGGAAAACAAATACCGTATGCTAATACATATATGCGGAACCTAGAAAAATGGTACAGATGAACCGGTTTGCAGGGCAAAAATTGAGACACAGATGTAGAGAAAAAACGTATAGACACCAAGGGGGGAAAGCCGCGGGGGCATGGTGGTGTGATGAATTTGGCGATTGGGATTGACATGTATACACTGATGCATATAAAATTGATGACTAATAAGAACCTTCTGTATTAAAAAAAATAGAAAAAACCTATTTATTAGGTTTATAGACATGTGTGCAATTTGGAAATAAAAAACACTACTGTTACCTTGAAAAAAAAATAAATAAAATATTACCAAGTTGGCAATACAGGTTAGCAGGGAAAGGATAAATTATTCAATAAAGCAATTTTATTCCCTTTAAAAAAATAAATAAATAAAAATAAAAAGCTTCTGCTCAGCAAAGGAAAGCATCAGCAAAATGAAAAGCAACCTATGGAATGAGAAAATATTTGCAAGACACATACTCACTAAGGGATTAACATCCAAATTACATAAGGAAAGCATACAAGTCAATAGCAAAAACCCAAATAAGCCAATTAAAAAACAGGCAAAGAACCTGAATAGATATTTTTCCGAAGAAAACACTCAAATGGCCGACAGCTACATGAAAAGGTGCTCAAGATCACAAATCATCAGGGAAATGCAGATCAAAACCACAGTGAGATGCACCTCAAACCTGTTAGAATGGCCATTATCAAAAAGACGAGATAGGGGCTTCCCTGGTGGCGCAGTGATTGAGAATCTGCCTGCCGATGCAGGGGATGTGGGTTCGAGCCCTGGTCTGGGAAGATCCCACATGCCACGGAGCAACTAGGCCCGTGAGCCACAACTACTGAGCCTGTGCGTCTGGAGCCTGTGCTCCACAACAAGAGAGGCCGTGATAGTGAAAGGCCCGTGCACCACGATGAAGAGTGGACCCCACTTGCCGCAACTGGAGAAAGCCCTCGCACAGAAACGAAGACCCAACACAGCTAAAAATAAATAAATAAATTAAAAAAAAAAAAAAAGACAAGAGATAAGTAAATGCTGGTGAGGATGTGGAGAAAAGGCAACCCTTGTACACTTGGTAGAAATGTAAACTGGTACTGCCACTATGGAAAACAGGATGGAGATTCCTCAAGAAATTAAAAATAGAATTACCATATGATCCTGCAATCCCACCTCTGGGTATACAGCCAGAAAAAATGAAATCATTATTTCTAAGAAATATCTGTACACCAATTCTTTGAAGCATATTCACATTAGCCAAGGTTTAGAAATAACCTAAGTGTCCATTGGATGAATGGGTAAAGAAAACGTGATACATATACATATATACATATATCACATACATATATATATTTATGTACATATACATACATACACACAATGGAATATTATTCAGCCTTAAAAAAAGAAGAACATCCTGCCACTTGCAACAACATGAATGAATCTGGAGGGCATTATGCTAAGCGAATTAAGCCAGACAGAAAAAAACAAACACTGCATGGTATCACTTACATGTGGAATCTAAAAAATAAACGTTGAACTCAGAAACAAACAGAAAGGTAATTGCCAGGGGCTGGAGAATGGGGAGAAATAGGGAAAGGTAGGTAAAACGGTACAAATTTTCAGTTATAAAATGAATAAGGTCTGAGGATCTAATGTAAAACATGGTAACTATAGTTGATAACACTGTATTGTATAACTGAAATCTGCTAAGAGGGTGGAACGTAAATATTCTCACCAAGAAAAAAAAAAAGGTAAATATGTGAGGTGATAGATGTGTTAACTCAATGGGGGAATGCTTCCTCAATGTACACATATAGCAAATCGTTATGTACACTAAAAGTATCTTACAATTTTGTCAGTTATACCTCACTAACACTAAAACAAAAACTTTACACTACGAAAAAATTTTAATTATTAGAAATCTTGCCTTGAATTTCAAAAATAAAAAATAATGCCAGCAATAAAATTTCATACCTTTCATATTTCTCCAAGACGAGTTAAATGATGGCAAAGAAGGTTGATTTCCACAAGATTCTCTAGTATCTCCCATTTTCAGACAATAGAGAAAGCAGATCTTTTTTGTTAGAACTAGTGCTAAGTAATTGGTTACCTGAAGTTACTCACTGGATAACTGGATCAAATGAATCAAACACACATCATGGGTTGCTCAGCAATCTGTTATTATGACTAACAGAGTAATTGGTTAGAAATTATATCCAACTGATATGTACGGACACATTCTGTGGGAGCTCATTAAAAAAGAATTATTTTAAATAAAGTATTATTCCCCAAATAAAGAAGTATTGCATTTAATAAGGTAACTAAAAATTGTTTTGAGACTTAAATTAAAAATTATAAGCCATGTTGCCCCTCCCCCCCCTTTTTTTCTTTTTTCTGCTGTGGTTTTATTTTGCCTTGTTGCAGTGCTTTCAATTATAATTTTATTTTCCCTAATACATTTTTTATCTTTCTATTTATTTTGTTTTCCATTCTTTGATATTGTACTGCTCCTTTTTTTTTTCCTCCTTTTTTTTTACCACGCCATGAAGCTTGTGGGATCTTGGTTCCGGGGCCAGAGGTCGGGCCGAGCTCCTGTGGTGGGAGCTCCAAGTCCAAACCTCTGGACTAACAGAGAACCTCAGCCCTCAGGGAATATCAATCGTAGTGAGGCCTCCCGGAGGTCCTCATCTCAGCACCAAGACCCAGCTCTATCTAACTGCCTGCAGACTCCAGTGCTGGATGTCTCAGGCCACACAAGCACTAAGACAGGAATACAGCACCACCCATCAAAAAAAAAAGAAAGAAACGACAAAAAAATACGTTACAGACAAAGGAGCAAGGTAAAAACCTACAAGACCAAATAAATAAAGATGAAATAGGCAACCTATCTAAAAAAGAATTCAGAGTAATGATAGTAAAGATGATCAAAAATCTCAGAAACAGAATGGAGAAAATACAAGAAACATTTAACAAGGTCTAGAAGAACTAAAGAGCAAAGAGTAATGAACAACACAATTGCTGAAACTGAAAATACTCTAGAAGGAATCAATAACAATAACTGAGGCAGAAGAACGGATAAGTGAGCTGGAAGATAAAATGGTGGAAATAACTGCCAGGGAGCAAATAAAGAAAAAAGAATGAAAAGAATTGAGGACAGTCTCAGAGACCTCTGGGACAACATTAAACACACCAACATTCAAATTACAGGGGTCCCAGAAGAAGAGAAAAAGAAAGGGTCTAAGAATATATTTGAAGAGATTAGAGTCAAAAACTTCCCTAACATGGGAAAGGAAATAGTCAATCAAGTGCAGGAAGCAAAGATAGTACCATAGAGGATAAACCCAAAGAGAAACACACCAAGACACATATTAATCAAACTATCAAAAATTAAATACAAAGAAAAAATATTAAAAGGAGCAAGGGAAAAGCAACAAATAACATACGAGGGAATCCCCATAAGTTTAACAGCTGATTCTTCAGCAGAAACTCTGAAAGCCAGAAGGGAGTGGCAGGACATATTTAAAGTGATGAAAGGGAAAAACCTACAACCAAGATTACTCTACCCAGCAAGATCTCATTCAAATTTGATGGAGAAATTAAAACCTTTACAGATAAGCAAAAGCTAAGAGAATTCAGCACCACCAAACCAGCTTTACAACAAATGCTAAAGGAACTTCTCTAGGCAGGGAACACAAGAGAAGGAAAAGACTACAAAAACAAACTCAAACAATTAAGAAAATGGTAATAGGAACACACATATCAATAATTACCTTAAATGTAAATGGATTAAATGCTCCAACCAAAAGACATAGACTGGCTGAATGGATACAAAAACAAGACCTGTACATATGCTATCTACAAAAGACCCACTTCAGACCTAGGGACACATACAGACTGAAAGTGAAGGGATGCAAAAAGACATTCCATGCAAACGGAAATCAAAAGAAAGCTGGAGTAGCAATTCTCATATCAGACAAAATAAAATTTAAAATAAAGACTATTACAAGAGACAAAGAAGGACACTACAAAATGATCAAGGGATGAATCCAAGAAGATATAACAATTGTAAATATTTATGCACCCAACATGGGAGCACCTCAGTACACAAGGCAAATGCTAAGAGCCATAAACAGGGAAATCAACAGTAACATAATAATAGTAGGGGACTTTAACACCCCACTTTCACCAATGGACAGATCATCCAAAATGAAAGTAAATAAGGAAACACAAGCTTTAAATGACACATTAAACAAGATGCGCTTAATTGATATTTGTAGGACATTCCACCCAAAAACAACAGAATACACTTTCTTCACAAGCGCTCATGGAACACTCTTCAGGATAGATCATATCTTGGGTCACAAATCAAGCCTTGGGAAATTTAAGAAAATTGAAATCATATCAAGTATCATTCCCGACCACAACGCTATGAGACTAGATATCAATTATAGGAAAAAGTCTGTAAAAAATACAAACACATGGAGGCTAAACAATACATGACTTAATAACCAAGAGATCACTGAAGACATCAAAGAGGAAATCAAAAAATACCTAGAGACAAATGACAATGAAAACACGACGACCCAAAACCTATGGGATGCAGCAAAAGCAGTTCTAAGAGGGAAGTTTATAACAATACAACCCTACCTCAAGAAACAACAAACATCTCAAATAAACAACCTAAACTTACACCTAAAGAAATTAGAGAAATAAGAACAAAAAATCCCAAAGTGAGCAGAAGGAAAGAAAGCATAAAGATCTGATCAGAAATAAATGAAAAAGATATGAAGGAAACAGTGGCAAAGATCAATAAAATTAAAAGCTGGTTCTTTAAGAAGATAAACAAAATTGATAAACCATTAGCCAGACTAACCAAGAAAAAATGGGAGAAGACTCAAATCAACAGAATTAGAAATGAAAAAGAAGTAACAACTGACACTGCAGAAATACAAAGTATCATAAGGGATTACTACAAGCAACTATATGCCAATAAATGGACAACCTGGAAGAAATGGAGAAATTCTTAGAAAAGCACAACCTTCCGAGACTGAACCAGGAAGAAATAGAAAATATAAACAGACCAATCACAAGCACTGAAATTGAGACTGTGATTAAAAACCTTCCAACAAACAAAAGCCCAGGACTAGATGGCTTCACAGGTGAATTCTATCAAACATTTAGAGAAGAGCTAACACCTATCCTTCTCAAACTCTTCCAAAATATAGCAGAGGGAGGAACACTCCCAAACTCATTCTAAGAGGCCACCATCACCGTGATACCAAAATCAGACAACGATGTCACAAAAAAAGAAAACTACAGGCCAATATCACAGATGTAAAAATCCTCAACAGAATACTAGCAAACAGAATCCAACAGCACATTAAAAGGATCATACACCATGATGACGTGGGGTTTATCCCAGGAATGCAAGGATTCTTCAATATACGCAAATCAATCAACGTGATAAACCATATTAACAAAATGAAGGAGAAAAACCACATGATCATCTCAATAGATGCAGAAAAAGCTTTCAACAAAATTCAACACCAATTTATGACAAAAAACTTTCCAGAAAGTAGGCATAGAGGGAAACTACCTCAACATAATAAAGGCCACATATGACAAACCCACAGCCAACATCATTCTCAATGGTGAAAACCTGAAACCATTTTCTCTAAGATCAGGAACAAAACAAGGTTGCCCACTCTCACCACTATTATTAAACATAGTTTTGGAAGTCTTAGCCACAGCAATCAGAGAAGAAAAAGAAATAAAAGGAATCCAAATCAGAAAAGAAAAAGTAAAACTGTCACTGTTTGCAGATGACGTGATACTATACATAGAGAATCCTAAAGCTGCTACCAGAAAACTACTAGAGCTAATCAATGAATTTGGTAGAGTAGCTGGATACAAAAATTAATGCACAGAAACCTCTTGCATTCCTATACCCTAATGATGAAAAACCTGAAAGAGAAATTAAGGAAACACTCCCATTTACCACCGCAACAAAAAGAATAAAATACCTAGGAATAAACCTACCTAAGGAGACAAAAGACCTGTATGCAGAAAACTATAAGACACTGATGAAAGAAATTAAAGATGATACAAACAGATGGAGAGATATACCATGTTCTTGGATTGGAAGAATCAACATTGTGAAAAGGATTAAACTACCCAAAGCAATCTACAGATTCAATGTAATTCCTATCAAACTACCCATGGCATTTTTTACAGAACTGGAACAAAAAATTGCACAATTTGTATGGAAAGACAAAAGACCCCCAATAGCCAAAACAATCTTGAGAAAGAAAAATGGAGCTGGAGGAATCAGGCTCCTGGACTTCAGACTATATTACAAAGCTACAGCAATGAAGACAGTATGGTACTGGCACAAAAACAGAAATACAGATCAATGGAACAGGATAGAAAGCTCAGAGATAAACCCACGCACATATCATCACCTTATCTTTGATAAAGGAGGCAAGAATATACAATGGAGAAAGTACAGCCTCTTCAATAAGTGGTGCTGGGAAAACTGGACAGCTACATGTAAAAGAATGAAATTAGAACACTCCCTAACACCATACACAAAAATAAACTCAAAATGGATTAAAGACCTAAATGTAAGGCCAGACACTATAAAACTCTTAGAGGAAAACATAGGAAGAACACTCTATGACATAAATCACAACAAGATCCTTTTGACCCACCTCCTAGAGAAATGGAAATAAAAACAAAGATAAACAAATGGGACCTAATGAAACTTAAAAGCTTTTGCACAGCAAATGAAACCATAAACAAGACAAAAAGACAACCCTCAGAATGGGAGAAATTATTTGCAAATGAAGCAACTGACAAAGCATTAATCTCAAAAATTTACAAGCAGCTCATGCAGCTCAATATCAAAAAAACAAACAACCCAATCCAAAAATGGGCAGAAGACCTAAATAGACATTTCTCCAAAGAAGATACACAGATTGCTAACAAACACATGAAAAGATGCTCAACATCACACTAATCATTAGAGAAATGCAAATCAAACCTACAATGAGGTATCACCTCACACCAGTCAGAATGGCCATCATCAAAAAATCTACAAACAGGGCTTCCCTGATGGCACAGTGGTTGAGAATCTGCCTGCTAATGCAGGGGACACGGGTTCGAGCCCTGGTCTGGGAGGATCCCACATGCCGCGGAGCAACTAGGCCCATGCGCCACAACTACTGAGCCTGCGCATCTGGAGCCTGTGCTCCATAACAAGAGAGGCCGCGATAGTGAGAGGCCCGCGCACTGCGATGAAGAGTGGTCCCCGCTTGCCACAACTAGAGAAAGCCCTCACACAGAAATGAAGACCCAACACAGCAAAAATAAATTAATAAACTCCTGCCCCCAACATCTAAAAAAAAAATTGAGATATAATTTACATACAGTGAAATTCACAGGTTTTAAGTGGTCAGTTCAATAAGTTTAAAAAAAAATCTACAAACAATAAATGCTGGAGAGAGTGTGGAGAAAAGGGAACCCTCTTGCACTGTTGGTGGGATGTAAATTGATACAGCCACTATGGAGAACAGTATGGAGATTCCTTAAAAAACCAAAAATAGAACTACCATATGATCCAGCAATCCCACTACTGGGCATATACCCTGACAAAACCATAACTCAAAAAGAGCCATGTACCACAATATTCAGTGCAGCACTATTTACAATAGTCAGCACACGGAAGTAACCTAAGTGTCCATCAACAGATGAATGGATAAAGGAGATGTGACACATATATACGATGGAATATTACTCAGCCATAAAAAGAAACGAAATTGAGTTATTTGTAGTGAAATGGATGGGCCTAGAGTCTGTCATACAGAGTGAAGTAAGTCAGAAAGAGAAAAGCAAATACCGTATGCTAACACATACATAGGGAATCTAAAAAAAAAAAAAAAAAAAAGGTTCTGATGAACCTAGGGACAGGACAGGAATAAAGGCTCAGACGTAGAGAATGGACTTGAGGGCACGGGGAGGGGGAAGGGTAAACTGGGATGAAGTGAGAGAGTAGCATTGACATATATACACTACCAATTGTAAAGTAGCTAGCGTGGGAAGCAACTGCATAGCACAGGGAGATCAGCTTGGTGCTTTGTTTCCACCTAGAGAGGTTGGATAGGGAGGGTGGGAGGGAGACGCAAGAGGGAGGGGATATGGGGTATACATATGCATATAGCTGATTCACTTTGTTATACAGCAGAAACTAACACAACACTGTAAAGCAATTATACTCCAATAAAGATGTTCAGGGCTTCACTGGTGGCGCAGTGGTTGAGAGTCCGCCTGCCGATGCAGGGGACACCGGTTCGTGCCCCGGTCCAGGAAGATCCCACATGACGCGGAGCGGCTGGGCCCGTGAGCCATGGCCGCTGAGCCTGCGCGTCCGGAGCCTGTGCTCCGCAAGGGGAGAGGCCACAACAGTGAGGTACACAACATGTACCGCAAAAAAAAAAAAAAAAAAAAAAAAAAAAGATGTTCAAAAATATATATAAGCCAATATAATTGGGGAGAATAATAATTAGGACACCAAACTAAATATAAATATAGTGGCTTTCCATTAAGATTTCATTAAGTTAATGTTTTTCTCCCTTTGGATTAAATTACATCAGGCCAAAATGAACTTGCCACAGAGCAAATTTTCCAAGGAATGAAAACAACATTTACTAGGGGACACAAACACAGTTTAAGAAAAAAAAAATTTTTTTTAAGATATTTTTTAACCAGATGGAAGGCTTTACTTACAAAATGTAAAAGGTCATAAAAGCCCCCCTTTTTGGGGTAATCATAATATTTTTAAACAAGCCAAAGTGAATATTATTAATATACAAGTGAGATTTTTAGTTCTTTAAAATGCAGTGGGGAGTAATTTTTTCTAAACAGTAAAAAGGAAAATCCCTCTGAGATTGTGAAGTCACAGAATTTGAGACTAAAAATTTGCTCACGTCGAGACACTGTTAGTTAACCATCTGTTCTGCATGTGTTTGTGTGTGCTTTCTTAATGAAAGCATTTTGTCTCCCCTGTGGTAATGATGTAGATTGCAAAATATTTAAACTATTGTTGGAACAATGTGTACCACACCAAGATAATCGCTATACTTGGCTGATTTGATAGTAAACAAGGCAAGCTCTTTTCTCATGCAATTCATTAACAACACAAGCTAGCAGAGAGCATGCAAGAGTGAAAGGGAAATAGGACCACATGATAGAAGATGTGGATCTGAATGTCTAATTCCAGGCCGGTGTGAATGAATAAAATCTCAGTGAAGAACCAAGTAGGCAGAAGCCCTACAGTCTATGGGAGATTCCCCACCACCCCATCTATCTAATCCAGCTCCTTGTACTGTCTAGTCCTTACTGCCCTTATTTTAATTCACAGCTTTCCTATAGCATTTTTTTTTTTTTTTTTTGCGATACGCGGGCCTCTCACTGTTGTGGTCTCTCCCGTTGTGGAGCACAGGCTCCGGACGCGCAGGCCCAGCAGCCATGGCTCACGGGCCCAGCCGCTCCGCAGCATGTGGGATTCTCCCGGACCGGGGCACGAACCCGTGTCCCCTGCATCAGCAGGCAGACTCCCAACCACTGCGCCACCAGGGAAGCCCTAATTCACAGCTTTTATCACTGCCTGGCATTACAGGTATACTGTTTATTCATTTATTTCCTGCCTCAGGTCAGGGCTCTGGTTTGCTTATTGTAGCATCTCCAGCTCCTAGAACAGGACCTGACACAAGAAAGTTCTCAAAAAATATTTGGTGAAAAATGAATAAATCCTTTGGAGAACTGCAGACTCTGTACCTGGATAACTCTGCATATTAATTACCCCTGTTTTGAAAAATTATATTTTCTCAGAGCTCTTTCCTAGTTTAATTATTAATAAATGATCAGCTATTAACAGTACATTTTGAAAAATGTTCTCTTTCAATGATATAGTAAATTTGAAACTTGAATTTGAATTAAAAGTCTCTAAGGTTTTATTTGTACAGACAAAACTGCTAAGAACATGAGTATAAATGGACTAAGCTAAATTTATAAATCCAAGCTAGTATATAAAAAGTAGGAATTTTTTTAAACTGAAAAGTCAACTTTAAATTCTTTTCAACCTATCTTTATACCACAAAAAAACAATCATTATACAGATACAAATCTAACCAAAGGACTGAATATTCTAAAAAAGAGGGAAAACTTTTACTGTAAAGCCATTGTTGCATAAAAGAACATTTTTAAGCCAAAATGAAAAATATGATGAGTAATAAAAATTAGTATTCCTGACAAATATGTTTTGTTAGCCCAAGGGGTCAAAATTTTTAAAATACAGTTTGACCCCAGGATTATATCCTTCATCAATTTTGCATGTAAGTGGTTGCCCACTTCAAGTGTATTTAAGTGGGTGGCAACATACTGGAACTATGGTCACATCATGTGGCTTGTTATACAGCTGGTTAACACATTTTATGGTGACTGGCCTACTGTCGTGGGATTTCGATCACACACTTCATACTTTGCATTTCTGTCTTATGATATCCTGAAAATTCTTCAGGACAAGGATCATGTCTTATTCATGTTTATTTCTTGAAGCACCTTGGAGAGTGCCTGGCACACAGTTGGTGCTGAATAAAAATCACAGTTGAAAGAGTGGATGACCCATGGAATGCGGAAGAGGAAGGAGAGAGTAAAGGAAAGGACAACTGAGGTTTCCAGCTTGGGTGAATAGTGACGGTGCTGATGACGGTGGGATTCAAGAGGAGGAGCACACTGGGAGGAAACGAATGAGTTTGACTTTGGACCTTTGAGTTTGAGGTCCTATTACATATCTGGGTGGAGATGTCCAGTGAGTAGTTGGGAAAACTGGGCTACAGCTCAGAAGTACCAGGGCTCCTTCTCAAATTCACTTGTTCTTGGCTCCTTGCAACATACAGAGCAGTATGTTGGAAAAGCAGCAGCAACAGTAGTAGTTGTAAGTGATGATAAGGATGCTGCTGCTGCCGTTGCTGATAATAATAATTGATAACACTTGTTGATCCACTGCCATGTGCCAGGCACTGTGCTAATGGTTTATATACATGATCGCATTTATTACAGAAACCCAAAGAGTACCCAGTGGGTACTCTCCCAGTGTTACTTAGGGAGAGTAAATAACTTGTCTGTGGTCTGTTACAAGGCCATACCCTTAATCATTTTACTAAAATCCAAACCAACCCAGAAAGACTTGAGGAGTATAAGGGAAGAGCACTGCCGCCCTTAACACTAAACATATATCTTCTCTGTAAGTCCATCTACACTCAGGTCTGGAACTGCATCCATCGTGAATCTAGATTTGATTATGTCCATTCATTAATTCCATTAATTTAGTCATTCATTTACTAACAAATATATATTCAGTGCCAGATATTACATTAAGTGCCAACATCTACACTGAAGAGCTAGTTCTGAAATCTACATGAAAACAACTAAGTACTAAAATAACGTCATCACCAGCAATAACGTCATCACCAGCAATAACATTAACATAATGATAGCAGGAGTTTATAAAACACAGCGAAAGAGGCAACAGAGTACGTGGACACTCCTACTGCAAAAGGAGCCTGGGGTCCAGGAATCCACGCTCAGCTCAGATACTAATCTGGCTATAAAACCTCATTGAAACCTGGGTCGCAATGTCCTTATATAAAAATTAAGGGGTAAAATTACCGTCAGTTCTGCTATATCGCTTGTTTTGAAAAATACACATTCCTTCCAACCCATTTGACAGATTAGGGAACAATCTGAGCATGACATGGATTTTGCTTTTTTGCTTTTGCACAGTTTCTCCTGTGACAGACACCAAGAGAAGGCAGAAAACTTCATCCAGCTGAACTGAGCCATGCTGGAATACACAAGACGCACATGCACTTTCAATTCTAATTATCTACCAGCTACCTCTTTCACCGAATGTTGTGAGCCACAGCCATCCACATCTGGTGCTAGAACTTTCCATCTGATATCAGATAACCCTCCTTCCGCCCCTTCACAAAAGCTCACAAGCTGCAACCCTTTCCTACTTCCTCAAGCAAACTTTTCAAAGTCAAGTGTCATGTTTATTGTAGTATTGATGTAGTTCTTAACCATTTAACATGTGTGAAACTGCACTAACATTTTTATTAGGATCTTATCTCTTTTTTAATATATGTCACTGGCCAAGCTGTTGAGAGTTGTGTCGCTTACCCTACTTTTACCCTACGCCTGGGTTTTCATCGCTTGATTTTACATAGTGTGGTTTTCAGGAAGGCCATGCATTGCATGGAAGCAGCAGTGACTGTTCTCAGGTGGTTTTCAGATTTAACATTCAGTTCTGCCTGCTTCACTATGCCGTCCCTGGACTGAATGTTTGCCTTTGGTGCTCCTTTAAACAAAACTTAACACCGAATCACATCAATAGGAGGCTGAAAATAAGGGCTTATTTAAGTCTGAGCTTAAGGATCAAAGGATCCAGTCATAGCATTAAATGACCACCCACTCCCTCTGCATTTTGCTCCTCCCTCAGGGAGAGCACCTACTTCCTTGCACATGGAGGTTCAGCACCTTAAGAAGCCTGTCCCTGGGTCTCCTACCCCAACCAAAGATGCTTGGGGCTTCACTTAAGGCAGGACTCGTATGGGCCCAAGAAACTTCATATAGTCTGAAGGCTATTGGAGGGCTGCTGCCAGTTTCTTCTCTGAGACTCTTGTGGTTACTGAACAATTGGTTTCTTAGAAGATTCTGGCATCCCCCGGAGGCCCTGGCATCGAGTTGTTGCTCAGCCCAGAGGCCAATCAGCTCTAAGAGTCATCACTTACAGAAGACAACAAAAGGCTTTACAGGCCTGGTCAGACCATCACATCCTGAATCCAGGACTGTCCTGCTTATGAAAAGGCTGGAGAAGAGATTTGCTTGTGGCAGGTGGTAATCTCCTAAATATAATTATTGTGACAGAGAAAGAGAAGAAAGAAGGAGGGTTAAGTACCCTGCAAAGCCCACCACAAACATCAAACTCACACCCCAAGAGTGAGTCGTTACACAAATATATGAGGCCATTGTTATTATTACTAATAATATAACACTACTGAAATATTATCCATAAATCATTAAGCCATTCTCATTGGTTGGGAAAAAGATACAGGAATTATTAGAATATATGCTTTCCACTGCTAACAAAATACTGTGAAAGAACATGCCACCAACTGTAAGGAGGTAAAAGCATCATGTGAAAATGCAAGAAATAAAAGAAGATACTAAATATTTTAAATTGCAGATATTAAAAAATATATAAACCAATAATGGCTGATAATGATCCAGAAAGATAAATGCAGTACACGATATTTCATGACAAATCTCCATAATTGGGGCTAATGTTTTGCTTCCATAACCAACTGTGTGCTAGGTCTGGCTTGGTGTCTACATTTCTATCACCCATGTTTCCGTATTGTCTGAGGAGGCACGTCTGGCCCATTCTTCCCCCACAAGACTTCTCTTGGCCACTCGTTCTCAGGACAGGTCTTTGTCACTGTCTTGATCAGCTCAGGCTGCCACCACCTCTTGCCAAGTGTGACACAACAGACTGTTCATTTCAAATCCTTATCTCAGATCACTCTTCTCTCCAATCACTTCCCTCCTCAGACTGCCATCAAAATTATCTTCCCAAATCTCCTATCTGAAGCTCACTCTCCCCCGCAATCACACAGTGGCCCCCTTTCCCTCAGACTCCTTCCCATGGCTTTTAATGCAAACAACATCCCCACTGCACCCCACTGATTTGGCCTAGACTATTTTTTCCTGCTTCATCTCTCATCAGAGCCATCCACACATCCCACCAAGTGAGCCAAACCACTTGCCATTCCCAGAAGTGCCCCGCCTGATCCCTCCTCCAGGCGAACACTTACACCATTTGCTTAGCTTGGAGTGTCAATCCCTCATCCTTGCCTATTTTCCCATTGACATCCTTGATCTCCACTAGCAGCTTTTTGATGTCTGACTTACTCCTGATATTATAATTCTCTTCACTTATACTTCCCTAGCTGGATTCTGAGTTTCCTAAAGATTTTAGCAGCCAGCACACTCTCTCAAACATAATAAACACTCTATTAATGTTCACTAAAATGTAACTGAGCTGAACTTCAAATTAGGGAAAAGATGAGAAGTTAAAATCTTTGGTATATATATATATATATATATATATATATATATATATATATGGCTGATACATATTTGAAGTCTCTTTTTATACACTGGCTTTTTCTGAATATCCAGAGTTAGACAAAGCATGCAGAATTTTGCCAACTTAAAAAAAAAAATCCTTCTGGATATCCAAAATCTGGATATCGTATTATACTGAGTAACCTTCTACACCTAAGTTGAAGAAACTCATTTGTTCTCAAAATGCAAAAAGTGTTGAAATATAAGGACTATTATCTTGATGGGTCAGCCTGAAGAATTTCCTGGAACTTTACACTCTTGTTTCTGATAACACACAACAGAAATTTGGACTGAAATCTAGACTCTTTATCTCCTGCTCACAGCAAAGGTCCACAAAAGACTGTGATTGTGTTTCTGGCAGTCAGATATTCTTAATAACCGTTCACCTTTCCCCTTTGGTCTTCATGTGTCTGTGTTGTCTCTGGAGAGAATTTAAGTCAGAATCCGTGACTAATGTGCAGAGTATGTCAGCCAGACTATCCTTCCAGTTAGCCATCAACTCTTTGTCATAACATTGCTTCTTGGTCAAGTTCCTCGACTGCATGAAAAAAAACCCTACTTAGTGATTAAAATTATGCTCAAATAGGCCCTGCACTGCCAGGGGACTAGCCAGAGAAATGGGGTCTTTCTCATCTAGACATGGGTTTATTTTGCAGGTAATAAAGGAAAAAAGAAAGTAGGCTTTCAGGAATTTAGATCTGGGGTCCCACACTGTACATGCAGTTTTTGGTCTAGACATTACATAGGTCTCTTCTGTGTTTGACTGGGATTCTTAGGCCCTAATACCAGCCTACCTAGGAGTCACCTGAACCAAAAGTCATGACCAGAGGCAGGTATCACAGCAGGTGTATTGTTTTCCTCTAAACAGCTATGGAAGAGTTTTTCTGTATTGTTCTGTGATGATCTGTGTGTTCACCACTCCTCTACACCCAGACTGCAAGTTTCTTGAGGCCAAGGTCCACGTTCCATATTTTATTTGTATCCCTCGCATGGCTGATAGAGTCACCAATGTTGAAATATTTAGCACATGCTCCATAAATATCTTCAATTAATTGATTTTGCCCTAAAAAGATAAGTAACACAATCCTTGTGGTCTTCAGATATTTCTAGCTCATAACTTGAAATAACCACACATTTACATAACCCAGGAGCTTCTAAGGCGAAAAGCAATTCGGTGAGGAGAATAAAACTGGATATGGGGGTGCAGAGGGCAGAGGAGGCAACAGTCACTGAGGGGAAATTACAGGGTGTAGTGGGCTGTCGGGCCCCAAACCAGGACCTCTCTTACCAGGACTGTATATTTTCAGAGAACAGCTCCATTAAATATTGATGATAGGACTATGAAAGGCCTAGAATTAAATTCCAATCCTGTTTTAATTTTATGGGCCATGCAACATAAAGAGCGAGGGAGAACAGCTGGGCCACTGGGCCACAATGCACATGTTCACAGCTGGAAGAGATCGGAGATGACCCGAGTTAAATTAGCTTCGGGGTGGCCACCTGCACAACATTTTCATTTCTCTAAAATTCTTTCCCCTGCCCATGTTGACCTGTCCCATGACTCTCCACTTAAACTGGATTTTTTTTTTTCAAGTCTATTTCCGTAGCCTCTTTTCTCCCCTACACTCAAGCTGGTTTTCACTGCGTTGCTGGTGCATGTGCACACACGGAATGAGGAACTTGCAGTCGTTTGCTCAACTGGTCGAGTTCTCTCTCTTTCGTATATTCCTAAGTACAATTAGAAAGGACAGGAAATGACTCCAGGGCTAAAAGTTTTATTCTGATTTGGATAAGTGGCTTGAGTCAACCCAGATGGTGATACTTCATACGACAGCATTCGAGTTAAAAGAAAAGTCTTTGGAGAAATAATAACAATGACAAGAGTTTGTATCGACTTAGCCCTCACCAGGTGCCAGACACTTTTGTAAGCCCTTTTGCATCGATTAATGTATTTAATGGACTGTTTGAGCTACAAATTGGGTACCAAAGAATCCCTAATATTTCTCTGGCAACGAATAAAATAGACTAAGGAAAGTAGACGCTAAAGCTTTGACCTGTCATCTGAAAGCACACATATTTCTAAAGAAATACACTTTTTAGATATTTACAGTTTATATACATATGTTACATGTATATAGTCAATTATAATTCAGCTTTGAACTGGGTATATTTTGAGTTTAACTTTTTAAAAAATTATGAAAGGGGTAAGGCAACATATGTGCTAGATTATAAGGTAAAAGCCATGTTCTTAAATAAATGTAACAAAGGAATTAATTTGGCCATAGAGATACTATTGGATATAAAAAGGTAGACATGAGTGATTTCAGATGTTGTAAAGTCAGAGTGCCAGCTCAGACCTCCTGCTATTACAACCCAGGCTGAGAGATGAATTAATCATTTACTTTTCCTAACTCTTTTCTTCTAATCTGATAGCTTAGCCTCCAATATAAAGAGGTACTATATCATGGAGCTAAAATAATTCCGAAATTTAATATACTCTATATTTCTGACAACTATTTATTATTTTTAACCATATTAAAACCTTAAGTGAACATCTGTCATTTTACTTCCAATACTTGGAAGGTTTATATGCCAAGTTTAGCTTCACTTTATGAAAAAAGAAGGTATACAGTGGAAGATCGAAAGTTCTCATTCCATAAAGCCCCAATCACCCCACAGCTACAAACTTTCACTGAATGCCTCTGAGAAGCCATGGAAGAAAGAACAGACCTGAAGTTAGGGGACAAGGCCACAATTACGGGAAGTCAGGTGCAACTGGCAGGAAGGAATAATAAATAAAGGAAGCAGGAATAATAATTTTGCATAGGAACTGGCTGCCTTTAACACGACTTGTCTCTCTGGGAAACTCTGTCAAGACCCAACTCAAACCTCTCTTCCTGCCTCTGACAGTGTCCTTGCTCTAAGAAATCAGCTGCACCCCAGCATTCTTTGTACATACTTCGTTTATAGTTCTTTGTTTCCATGTCTGCCTTTTCCTCAAAACCACGAACAACGGAAGAGTTTTTTGTGCATTTGTTTTCTCTTATTCACTGTCCATACGCCTAGACCAACCAAAATGGTACATTCTCTTGAGTGCTTAATATGTATTTGTTAGATAAATGAATGACTGAATGAACAAATGAATGGGAAGAGGTAGCTAGGCTATCAAAGGAGAGAAAACCTAGAGAAGAGAGGAGAGAATCAAACTAATAACCACAGCAATTCAAATTTTCTGAACCTCACGGTCTCCAGAAGCACGATTTTTTTTCCATTTTCCTAATTTTATCTATCATCTATCTATCTATCTAACAATCTTATTGAGATATAATTCATATACCATCTACCTGGAGAACAGCATGTGCAGTAATAATAGGGAAATATGACTAATATTATACCTTACATGTGATTAAAGTTTTACATAAAAGCATATTCACATAGGTTAATGCACTGGATTCTTTCAAAAGTTCTTTGAGTTACATACCATAGATTTTATCATCCCCATTGTACATATCAGGTGCCTGATTCACAATTACAGATGATTCTGGGAAATGCTGGCTTAGTTAATCAGGGTCCCTACAGTGGTGCTTCACTTTAAAGTGTTGGGCACATAGTACATCTCCAAAGAAGGTTACACTAGGCTTTTCCTGCACTGATATGATCAACAGGCATTTTTCCAAGGATCACCTTTGGAGACTATTTTGAAAGAACACATTTTGGGAAACACAGTGCTTAGTCATTCAGCATTCAGTTGGAAGTGTCTGTCATACTATATGACAATGGGTATATAATGGTGAACAAAGTAGACACAGTCCTCTGCCACATTAGACTGCAGTTCAGGCATCCATGGGGATGGACACAGGCAGACAGACTGTCCACACGCCTGTACCAACCACAGCGGTGTCGATTCTACCTCGTGCTCATGTTTTCCTTTTACCAGTGCATGTGCCCCTATAAAAACCCCGGTAAAAAACTTTGGGACAAAGTTCATTTTCTTTATATAGTACTCAACAGGAAACTAATAATGTCTCTTGGTCTAATGTAATTGGTCAAATATTTTAAAAAATCATATCAGATCCAGAAGATCCATTTCTTTCAGTCAATAGGTTTAACAACTAGGGATGTTCCTTACCCAGATTTGTAAGAAAAAGAAGATATTCGGGGGTTAGAAGGACACTAAGTCAACAAACATTTATTGACCATCTACTCTGTGTGGATGAATGAGACAAAATGTCTCCCCTCAAGCTGTACAGAGCCTGCAGAACAGGAAAGTCTAACGAACATTATCACCCTATGCAATGAATGCCATAATAAAAGAATGGAATGCATGATACTGGAACACCAAAAGCGGGACATGAAAATCAGCTGGAGGTGGGGCAGAGGGGATAAAGTGACAGAGGAATATAATGCTTAAATGGAGTCTTGAACTGACGCTTCTGATGACTGTCGTCAAGGCAGGGATTCTGAGACTGTATGCCAACCTTGTGCTCCTCGGTGCTGGGGATGTCCAAGGGGTAAGTCAGACAACGGTGCAGAGACGGAAGAAGAGGTCACGAAGCATGCAACGTGGGTTGGCATTTTCTGTCCTCCTCATGCATCCCGGGGTTCACCGATATTCCATCTCCACGGTATTTCCTTCGGAGATGGGTTATAAAGTCAAGCCTTCAATTATGATGCGTACGCAGAGGGCATTTGAATCTTTACCTTCAGTCCTGACTTCTCTCCTGAGCTCTTCATGGATGGGTCCAGCTCTCTGTAGATACTTCTACTTGGAAATCTTCTCCTCACCTCACCTGTTGACCTCACACTAGGTAAGAGCAATAGATCACCTCGCAAGTGTTCCTGATTTCAAGCTTTCCTTTCTTTCAATCCATTTCATACACTGCAGCTGACCTAATGCTCCTAAAACAGAGGTTTTGTGTGCCTTCCACCATATGACAGCTTCTACTAGATGTTCTACAGGGATCTCCAATGACTCCCCTGTCCCACTCAGAACAGGGTCCTGGCATAAAAGACAGGAGCAGAGGCAGGCTTCCTGCCTCTGGGTCTGGACTGCCATGACCTTGGGCAAATAACTAAGCCCGGGAGGACTGAATAAGAAAACCCAGGCCAAGGCTTAGCACAGATCCAGCACTTAATTCCCCTCAGTAAGGAAGGCTTACTTATTAAGTTCTGTTTGTTCCTGCCTTTAGCTCTTTGAATATACTGCTTCTGTTATGTGTGTTCACGTGTGTTCATCCTGCTTGCGAAACTTGCCCTCAGCACCACAGCCCAGAGCGACCTCTGCTTTCTCTAAACTCCTAGGACCTTTACTACCAGCTCCTCTACACAATCTAGAGCCATTTCTCTGAAGGCTAGAAGCCCCTGTAAGAGCTCATCTGGTCCAGTCACCTGCTGGCTGGTGAGGCATCTCTTTTTCCTGATGAATCATGTCTCATATAAAATCCTGATTGTTCCCTAATTTTCTATACGTGTGTTAACATGGAATATATATACATATATATGAAAAGAATGTATTCTGTACGTGCATATTCTTTCCAACTATGTTGGAAGCTCCTGAAGAACAAATTCTTTTATAATTTTTCCCATGGCACCTAAATATAGTATGTACTTAATGAGTATTTAACTGACTTTAAGTATTTCAGATTGGAGTTAAATGATGGACCAAAATCTCCAAATCTGGAAAAAATAGATACATCAATTTTCTCATGGTTGAAAGAAACCAAAGGTCAAACCTGAAAGAACTCAATTACCCTGTGTCTCACTTTCATGTGTTCTGGTTGGTAAAGTGAAACCACTCTAACTTTTTGTTTAAATCTCCTTCTGGCCTTCTATTGGAATGGTGGTTGAGAATAGTTGGCTCTGGAAGTGAGGCTGTCTGATTATCAGGTTTTCATGGGAATGTGTGTGTGTTCGTGTCCCCTAAGGTGCTCTTGGCTCCAGCTCTGTGGCTGTATTCCCTTTGCCTAATGGTGCAGGCAGAGGAGAAGGGGGTGGAAATGGATCGTGAGGCTGCAGCATAAGGATAAGGGTTATGTTATGATGAAACAGAAAAGGGAAAGAAAAAAGGAGCATGATCTCCAAAGTTTTTGATCAGACACCCTTATCAGAAACAAAGCAATGAGCAAGCATCCTTGAGTATATGTATTTATTTATAAATGATATATACCTGTGATCTTTATCCATCATTAAAGAGCATTACAACTTACATGTCTTTCTCTTTTTTCAAATAAAAGACAAGCAAACATGGTTATCACTTTGGAGATCACTGGGATAGAATCTAGAATCCCTAGCTAAGGGCTGGTTCCGTAAAAAGCCTGCAGCAGGCGAAAGTGCTGATGTAATTGAAGCCACACCTAAAAGTAACACACCATCTGTACAATTAATAAAGCCATGTAGATAGAAACTATAATAAGCCCATATTTACATTTCAGTGTAAAATGTAAGAAGCAGTTTTGATTCGAAATTAATTTATTTTTGAGACATGATATTTCCAGAAGCGGCTTCCAGTCCTGTCACTCAACATTTTTTAGAGGGATATTCCTTTGTTTCTTTGGGGGTTTTTTTGGGGGGGGGATGGAATAGAGAGGGCAAAGTAAAAGTTAAAATATAAGTACAGGTATGAAAAACAAGAAAACTCTTTCCCCAGTGTGAAAACCACTCATTTGAAAAACATACATCTCTATGTAAATGAGATAGACACATGATATTTCCATATTGCCTTAAAGCAAGAAATTTAGAGTTGTCAGAAATCATATCCTGAAATCATCTCACCGAGTCCCAAAACCAACGGTGACCACAGTTCTCACAGTGGTATACAAGATTTGACAAGGCTTTTCCAGATCTAGAAAAAGACTTCCTCCTTGATTTGTTATGTTTTGTTTCTACTTTATCAGTTTAAGCTATTTTTATTTATTAAGATATTTTTCCTTATGGATTATTTTACAACAGAGGTCAAATCTGACTCATTACCCTCCTCATATAACATTTACAGTTTGTTTCTTGCAGTTGAAAATGGTTTTCCCACATGATATTTGCAGTCTGAGGTGAACATATAATAATCAAACCTGACCGGGGGGCAGTACTTTTCACTGTGACCAAGTATGTGTCAGCAGATTCCATTCAGTGGGGATTTCAGAGCACCCTGGAAAATACATTATCAGTCTCACCTAAGTCGTAGCTACTGTTTCTCAACCTTGTTCCTCTTAACTTGCAGATGTTGTTTACATTATAATGTGAGATCTTATTCATCTAAATGCCAATTATTCTTATTTATGAAAATTCTGATAGGGATAAATGGACATATATCTTTTTTTTTAACAGAACAGCTTTATTGAGATATATTCACATATCACATGATTCAACCATTTAAAGTGTTCAATTCAATGGTTTTTAGTATATTCAACCATTTACAGCGTTCAATTCAATGGTTTTTAGTATATTCATAGAGGTGTGCAACGATCACTATAATCAATCTAAGAATATTTTCATCATCCCAGAAAGAGACCAAATACCCACTAACAGTTCTCCAGCTCCTATACCTGCCTGGCAACCACTAATCTACTTCCATCTCTACAGATTTTCCTGTTTGGATGTTTCATATAAAAATAACCCTTTTGGGGCTTCCCTGGTGGCGCAGTGGTTGAGAGTCCGCCTGCCGATGCAGGGGACACGGGTTCATGCCCCGGTTTGGGAAGATCCCATATGCCGCGGAGCGGCTGGGCCCGTGAGCCATGGCCGCTGAGCCTGCGCGTCCGGAGCCTGTGCTCCGCGCAACGGGAGAGGCTACAACAGGGAGAGGCCCGCGTACCGCAAAAAAATAAAAATAAAATAACCCTTTTGTGTCTGGTTTCTTTGATTTAGCAAAATACTTTCAAGGTTCATCCATGTTGAAGCAGGTACCAGTACTTCCTTTTTATAGCTGAATAATATTCCATTTTATGATTATACTATATTTTATTGATCCATTCATCAGTTGATGACATTTAAGTTGTTTCCACTCTTTGGCTATTATGAATAATGCTGCTTTGGACATTCGTGTGCAAGCATTATGTGGACACGATTTCATTTCATACTTAGGAGTGGAATTGCTGGGTCATATGAAAAGTCTATGTTCAACCTTCAGATTGTTCTGACATTTATCTTTTTAATCTATGTAAACAAGTTTTGTGAAGAAATTCAAATGCAAAATAGAAGTCCTGGGTCTGCTTCTTTTCTAAAACAATCTCCATACCTTTCAAAATGTTAGCATTATTTGCATAAAATATTTACTGTGTTAATTGCAAACTATTCTGTCTTATTAGAGCAAGGCCAGTTGATCTTAATGCACACTGCAACATTTTGTCCGCCGTTCATTTGTACTACTGAACACCTCGAAAAACAACCAAAAAGGCATTCATTTCATTCACATTTTCCATTTGACTTCTCCCTAATCATCCTGAATTATTTTACCCATTTCTCCTCAGAATACAAGGGTCTGGGGACACATAAGCACACCAATAGACTTCTGAAAAAATAATGCATTCATCTTTGACCTTGAGTGGGCTGTACCACCTTCATAGCTATTCTTGATCATTTGTACTGGTTTATCTTCCCATGTTCAAGATGCCGACTATCTATGGGCTCCTCTGGCACATGTGATTGGAGGGAATAACTTCCTCCTAGGAATGAACATGTCTTTAAGTCAGATAATCACATGTGGAGTCCCTACCTGTGAAAGGCAGTTCGTGCGTGATGACACACGCATTCAGGCTTTCTCCTGGGCTCATCGTAGCCTTTGCTAACCAAAAAAAAATGGTATCTTTTAGTGCATCCTATTTTTCTACCCATAATTTGGGGTCAGCCACGGTTGTACCATCTAAGAGATACTTGTATCAGAGATCTTACTTCCTACATGGGGAGAGACCTTGCTCAGAGCAGGTTCTGACTTCCTCAGGAGGCAATTTCAGGTCCCTTCAACTCCTCCTGGGCAGCAGAAACCTTGTCCAATTTCTCACGGGGGTGGGGCGGGTAGAGGCAAGGCAGAGCAGCCTACAACTTCTGGAAATTCACGCACAGTTCTTGCCTGGTGTGCTGAATGGAGGCCACCCAGTTTGGCTTATTGAATAGAATGTGACGACTTCACCAGACCAAGTGAAACAGATCCACCGTAGAGGCACTCCAGGAAAAACAGCAGACCGTAACCTCGGTGTGCTGAGAATCTGCTGCACCGCTCTTTATGGGGCACTGTCAAAAGTGGGAGGGGAATTCCAGTTTCTCGCGTTGCAAAATTCACCCCAACACATATACTGGACAAACATTAGAAGCAGTTTCTAGTGCTTGTATCTTTTACTAATATGTAGGAAACATACAAGTAAAACTGTAAACGCAGGTCCCGTCCTCTCTGACTTCACTAAGTACAAAGCTACAGACCACATTTTCCCCCCCTCTGGAAAAATATATCAATAATGTAATCACCCGGAGAGGAAAAACTCTAACCTCTATTTTTTATAATTATCAAATATTTTTAGAACTCTTTTCAAAAATAGCCAGCAGTCAAAGTATGTTGTAATGGGGGTGTGGGTGCGGAATCTGACTTGGGGGAATACTGTGCATTGAAAATATGTATCTAAAAAGGTCAGGTGGAATGTAGCACTGCCTTGACTGGAGAACAATAATTACGCTGCTTTCAAAGACTCAAGTGGTAGCCACAAAGTTTACCTTTTCTCTAAAGCCTGTCTGTATCAGTGCCTTTTGTCTCTCTTGAGAATATTACTTCGTGGGGTAATCTTCCTTTTAACCAGTTTGTCACCATCGTGGGATAAACACAATGGAGCTTCCAAGATGAACTGGGCAAGGCCGGGGTTCTCTAGATAAAACACAACTGACTCTGTTTGGCAAACAAGTGCTCACAGAGAGCTTGATCCAATAATCTTTGTGTTGGCAGAGCACTGCTGTCGTATAACTCGGTTTGGCAAACTTTGTGTAAAAATAGGACCCTTGACTTAAGACAGTGTAAACAGACTGACTTCCCTCAATGGGTATGTGGTGAATGAATGCTTAGGTGCAGACTCTGCTATGTAAAACCAAGTTAACTTGAAATACAATTTTTCTCTTCTCTCTCTGTTTTTCATAATGTATGGGCATCCCAACCCCACCCTCATGCCAAGAACTTCACAATTATTGCCCAAAATCCTGTGGAGTCCAGAGAGGAGATAGTGTTCAACTAGTGGAGACATTGAATACAATGAGATGTCTGTGAGGCCAATTAGGTTGTCAGTGGCCAAAACTAAGCATAGGTTAGAATAATTAAGTGAACGAAAATGGTCAAAAGAAATTTGTGGGGAGATATGTTTTTCACAGATTCTGTTTCCATTTTTTAATGAGTTTAAAAGGTTTTTTAAATGACTATACTGTACCTAAACCTAACCGAAGTAAAGCAATGCCTTTTGCTACAGTGTACAGAGGAATAAATTCAGTAGTTTCTTTTGAAAAGCTATTTTCATTGAAGGAATATTGTACATTCAGTATATTCACAAACAAGAAAAAGAATATGAGGTCATTTTTCTGCTCCCAAAGAAACGACATCTGAGGGAAGGAGGGGGGAATAAATACTGTTTACTTGAATTCATCTCTTTCATTGAAATCAATCGTCTTTTTAAAAAATTGCATCCCCAGAAATTATATAACACACAGGAAGGCAACATGACCACAGAGGCAGAGACCCAAGTGATGTGGCCAAAAGCCAAGGAATGCCAGCAGCCACCAGAAACTAGAAGCAGCAGGCAACAGACTCTGTCCTGGAGTCTCCAGAAGGAGCCAGCCCTGCTGACACCTTGATTTTGGCCCAGTGAAACTAATTTTGGACTTCTAGCCTCCCAAACTATGAAAGAATAAATTTCTATTGTTTTAGGCAACGAAATTTATGGTAATTTGACACAGCAGCCACAGGAAACCTACAGAGCACTGTGCTAACAAAGTACCACAAACACAGTTACCTCAACAACAGAAATTTATTCTCTCACAGCTCTGGAGGCCAGAAGTCCAAGATGAAGGTGTCAGCAAGGTTGACTCCTTCAGAGGATTGTGATGGAAAAATCTCTTCCATGCCTCTCTCCTAGCTTTTGATGGTTTTCTGGCAATCTTTGACATTCCTTGGCTTCTGCTGCATCGCCCCGATCTCTGCCTTCGTCTTTACGTGGTGTTCTCCCTGTGTGTGCCCTCTGTGTCCAAATTTCCCCTCTTTATAAGGACACCAGTCATACTGGATTAGGGCCCATTCTAAAGACATCATCTTAATTTGATCACCTGCAAAGAGCCTATTTCCAAATAAGATCATATCCACAGGTACTAGGGATTAGGACTTCAACATCTTTTGGAGGGGATACAATTCAGCCCATAACAATTACCTCAAATTGAATGTGTACAAAACTTAATTCATATTCCTTCTAAAATGTTCCTAGACTCTATGTGTCAGATGGTGCATCACCACCCCTGAGCCAGTCAGAAGTCTTGGCATTATCCTGGATACCTGGCTTTTCTGACCTCCCCCCTCAGTCCTGCTTTTTTTTTTTTTTTTTTAACCTCCCAAGCATGTATGTATGTATGTATTTTTTTTAGCTTTTTAGTTTTTAAAAAATTTTTCTTGGAGTATAGTTGCTTTACAATGTTCTGTTAGTTTCTGCTGTACAACCAAGTGAATCAGCTATACATATGCATATATCCCTTTTTCTGGATTTTCTTCCCATTTAGGTCACCACAGAGCATTGAGTAGAGTTCCCTGTGCTATACAGTAGGTTCTCATTAGTTATCTGTTTTATACACAGCATCAATAGTGTATGTATGTCAATCCCAGTCTCCCAATTCATCCCCCGCCCCCCTTTCCCCCCCTTGGTGTCCATACGTTTGTTCTCTACGTCTGTGTCTCTATTTCTGCTCATCTCTCCACCCCTCGCTACTGAAAGGGACTCTTAACTGGTCTCCCACCCTCAAGTTTGCCCTTCTCACATTTGCCCTCCTATTTTCTGAGCTCTTTGACTACAAGGACCGTGTCTCAGTCATCTTGGAATCCCACTGACCTTGCACAGAGCCTGCCACGTAGAAGACCCTCAGTAAATGATGATCATCAAACTCATTCAAGAAACTGTGTTTAGATACACAACACCAAAACCATACCATTTAAGGTCTTCTGTGGGATTTATAGATAAATTCCCCTATCGAAACAATGTTATAATAGTATTTCTTTTTTTTTCACACTGTATTTTATTTTTACAAGAGATAAATAAACTGACCCCAAGCATTGTAAATGGATGACCACAACATAAGCAACAATGATTGCAATTACCGAACACACGAAACACACTCACACTATGTCATAATATTGACATTCAGTCCAGGAATCCTCCACTGTAACAGCTCCTTTACTTTGCAGTGAAAATTGATTTGTATATTTTTTGCCTCTGAGTCCTTGTGGGATATTTTTTTTTTATTCAAACAGAAAGTCAAAAATTATAATCATCCTCACCAGTTCACTCAGTCCCATGTAATTAATTTTTTTCATCTTGATCTTTTGTTAGCACTTCTATGAATTCATCAGTTTTCCATTAGAGTTCTGACAATGCTTATTCATTCAGTTCAGCCGTATAGTCAGTTACCAGAAACCTGTACTTGTCAGAGTCTTTTCCATGAATTCCTTGAAGATGTATAACAGTATTTTGTAAAAGGAGATTTTACCAACAAATATTTCATTTTCATAGGCTATTAAGTATTACCTTTTACATTAATTAAAAAAATAGTTACAGGACTTTCCTGGTGGCTCAGTGGTTAAGAATCCGCCTGCCAATGCAGGGGACACGGGTTTAAGCCCTGGTCCAGGAAGATCCCACAGGCCGCGGAGCAACTAAGCCCGTGTGCCACAACTACTGAGCCTGCGCTCTAGAGCCCGCGAGCCACAGCTACTGAGCCTGCACTCTAGAGCCCATGAGCCTAGAGCCCGTGCTCCGCAACAAGAGAATCCACCGCAGTGAGAAGCCCGCGCACCACAACAAAGAGTAGCCCCCGCTCGCCGCAACTAGAGAAAGCCCACACAGCAACGAAGACACAACGCAGCCAAAAATAAATAATAAAAATAAAATAAATTACTTTTTAAAAAAAGATAGTTATATCATAGAGGAGAGGTATCACCCTGACCCTTGTAACTCACACTGTCTTGCTCTCTCTTGAGCATCTGCAATATTTGTCTGTACCTCTGATTAGGCACTTGGTTCCATGCTGCCTTATACTCTTATCTATTTTTTTTAGACTATGCCTTCTCTCAAAGACTGTAAGTTGCATGAGAAAAAGAATAATGTCACATATATTTGAATGCCCCCACTATGCATGATCTAGTGTTAAACAGAATAGATATTACTGAGTGAATAAATTTCACTGGCATCCATTATCACTCACACAGACTCTGTTAGAAAAGGAAAACCGACTTGAACTGCGCACCATTGTTTCCAATATATATGGTTTAGAGTGAGAGCCTGGGTTCTGAAATCAGAGACTTGGTTTCAAATTTCTCCCACCTACTAGCGCATAATGTTGGGCAACTTATGCAACGCCCTGAAACCTCAGCTTCCTCATCAATAAAACGGGATCCGCCTCCACCTTTAGTTCCTGCTTTGTGAGACTGTAGTAAGGATGAGGTAAGACATAATGTACAGCACAGTGCTTGGCACATGTAAGCACTCACTGAACGGTGGTTATCATCATCATTATCATTTTTTATCCCTTAAGGCTTTGGTTGCTGCTTCCAGGAACTGCCTCTTCAGCAGCATCCTCCTCTTCCTCACTACCACCATCAAAGAACATTTCTTAAGAATCTTGGAAGAAATCTTATGCTTCCAGGTGTTGGTTCTGGCAGGGTTCCGTGGGAGTGTGGAAAATCAGCCGATATCACCCCTGACAAAACCAAAACTTTCCCCAACCCAAGGCAGGAACCAAAGATTGGATCTCCAGGGCTGACTTGCAGGTTTATTTTTTTAATTACTGTGTTCTGCCAATATCGTTTTTTTGCCTTGTGTGTCTTTTCTGTGGAACTTCACATCTGTTCCTCTTGCCCCACAAACACTTTAGTGCCTTGGCAACGTGCACTTCCAATGGAAGTGCGAGGTGGCTGGGGAGGGAGTGAAGGATGCTGCCTTTGCCCCATGAAACAGTGTCACTTGGGGACACAACGTCATAAGTCCTAACCCATGGGAATTTGAAGCTAACATTCTACAAGCTGAAAGAATGTAACCAAAAGACATCATCCTAAAAACCAGCAGGAAACTATAGTTATTCTTTATTACACACTGTCAAATCCATCCTCTGATCCACAGAAGAATTTCTGGACAACAAAGAAGGTCTCTGGAGGTTGCTGGTTTGTTTTTCTCCTTCCCCCACCAGAAGTCCAACTTCCCCTACTTAAAAGCAGCAGTGGATTTAGCAAGCAAGAATTCTGAATTACTGACACATGATCAGTGTCACTGGACTTGTTCTGGGAATCAGTAAGGATAGGAATGTGTAGGATAAGCCAGAAAGAAGTCGACTCCCGGCCAGGTTGGGGAGCTCTAGAAATTGGGAATCAATCAAGAGAGGAAAGAGGAGGGAGAAGGAAGGGGGAAAAAACAGGGAGGAGAAAGAGGAAAAGTAGAAAGATGAGGAAGAAAGAGGAGGGGGGAAATGATGAAGACCTGTCTCCCCTGCCCCCCAACACATGGGAAGAGCATGGAGCTGTCCCCTGGGAGTGAGGAACTGGTGTGTACGATTTAGGTGTCAGCGCTGAACTTTGCAGAATAGAATGTTGGTTCTTCCTCCTCTTCTCAACCTTTAAATAATACTGAGGGGCAGTCCTTAGCTCCCAGCTTTCCTGTCGACACTCTCTCCATATGTAATTGCCCCTAGTCCCTTGACTTGCTGAAGATCCCAATTTCTATCTGCAGCCACAACTTCTCCACCGAGCTCCTGACTCATGCAACTATATCTCACTGGATGTATAATCTCAAAATTGACATGTTTAAGACAAAATTCCGAATCCGCTCATCCCTTAGGTTCCAATGTCAATAAATGCACCACTCTTCACCCAGATGCTTAAACCAAATACCTAAACATCCTCAACCTCACTCCATTACACCCACATCAGCAAGCCGGATTAGCTGTGCCTCTAAAATATACCCCCAATACCATCACTTCCCATCATCTCCACCATCTCTCCATTCCAGTCAAGGATACCCCCACCCCCATCTAGTCTACGGGCATGACCCCCTACAAGCCTCCTGCTTTCACACCTGCCTCCCCGCCCTCTGTGCCCCAACACACTTTGCCATGAAGGAGTCAGAGTGGCTTACACTATGAGGTGCAAGCCAGACCATCTTACTTCTCTACTTGAACCCATGAAGGCTTTCCATAGACTCCAAAGTCCTCCCCATGGACCCCAAGTCTTAACATATTCTAGTCCCCCCACCCCAGTTCTTAACTTCATATCCTCCATCTCCCCTTCACTCTATTCTAGCAACATCTGGCTTAGTTCTGCTCCTTGTACACTCCAGGCTGTTTCCACCTCAGGCTATAATGTTTCCCCCAAATCACAGCACCCATCAGTTTATTGTTCCAATGCCACCTCCCCCGAGAGGCCTTTTCTAACCATCCTATCCAGAACACCATTCAGTGCCACCACGCCCTAGTCCCCCACCCTGGTTTTTCTCCACGGCACCTATTTGAATTGTTTTTATTAGCTGATTAGCTATCTCTCCCACCTGCCTGAGGACAGGTAATCTCTGTCTTGCTCTCCACTGTGGTCCCAGAGTCTACAACAGAGTCTGGTGTATGACAGATGCTCAATAAATGCCTGACTAAACAAATGTTGAGCCGTGCAGATTGGCCAGAAAGGGCTTCCTAGAATCAGAATTTTGAGTTTTATTTTCGAAGCGATGAAGGATACACGCTGGGTGGAATTAGCCTTGAAGATCCCTGAGGTTCCGGATCTTACTGATGTCCAAGCAGCCCCCCTCCCCCACCAGCAGGGACCCCTTTGATGATCACAGGCCACACATCATCGTTCAGACCATGCCTGTGAGCCAGAGGGAAACCATGTGAAAAATCATCGTTTCCCATTCCACGACGGTGTGGTAGCTAAGCGGAAAGCCCCACTGGAAGATAAATAGAAATGAAAGGCACGGTGATGGGATAATGTTATAAAAATAGTGTGACGTATTTTAAATGACACAATACTTAAGTGTATCAGGCACACTCAAGCAGGGTGTGAAATCAGACCGTGTGTCAGCCCTCAGGTGGGATTACAGAGCACGTGGCTGAAGCCTGGCTGGTTTAAGAGGGCCTTGCAATCCATTGCATGGAACATTTTACTGCTTTTCTGAGTTGAATGTAGCCACAGGACAGAGAAAAACCATCTGACAACCACATTTACCCCATTTCCTAGAGGTGGGCACGACAGCACGAACATCCACTCTGTAGCTACGCTTGGTCTGAATTCCCAGTGCAGAGCTATGAGCTTGGCGTTATGCTGCATTGATTTCCATCCTGCACATGGCCGAGTTCTCCAACCTTCCTACAAAACACAAACCCCTCACTAGTCAGGAAGCACTGGGGGTTTGGACCAATCGTGTCCCACGAGCAATTTGTGCTCGGAGCCAGGCCCACACAGCTGCAACATTTTGCACAAGGAGAGAAAAGCTGTCTAGAAACTTTCTCTGAAGAAATACTCAGTGTTGGTCAGGATCTCCCCTCAGTGCTGGAAACAGCAGCATGGCTTCTGAGTTACCAGTGATCTGTTCTCCACACTTCACTGGGCCATCCCACACCTCGGCTCAAGAGGGTCACAAACCCACTTTGGGTTAAATGCTCTCACAGCTTACTGGAAAGCCACTGGCAGCGGATGCCATGTTTCAAGAATAAACTATGTCATCTTCAAGATTTCCAAAAGGCACATTTTCTCTTCCAACAAAGAGCAGCTTCTGACTGGGCTGTGGGCTGTGGGCAGTGGTCACCCCTCGGTGATTCACTCTTTAGATTCTGGAGGGATCGCACATGAGGATCAAAGACTTTGGGGACTGCAAGATCAGCTTCCCAGCCAGAAGGTAAAAATAAAATACAGGTGGTAGGCAAGAGCCGTGCCCACATAATGCACAACACTGAGAGTGTTCAGCCCTGCTGCTTCTCCACGGATGAGCCTGGAAAGGTCTTCGGGTTCTGAAATATTTCACTGCTTTCTGGTGGCATATTCATGGGCATTTTGTTAGGATGGTGGCCTGCTGGTGTCCCTGCGAGTTTTGTCTTGGCAAGGATCAGTCCAGCTAGGTGACGGCTCTTCCTCCTAATGAGCCTTAATTAGATTATGATTAACAGCAGGGACTGCACAGCGAGACCCGCTGATCTGCAGACAAGGAGCAGCTTACCCTGTAAATTAATAGGCCTGCCTGGGATTAGGGAAGCTGGTTAGGTAAACG
Source organism: Delphinapterus leucas (assembly GCF_059928025.1). Classification (NCBI taxonomy): domain Eukaryota; kingdom Metazoa; phylum Chordata; class Mammalia; order Artiodactyla; family Monodontidae; genus Delphinapterus; species Delphinapterus leucas. The sequence goes on along the minus strand of NC_143142.1, from coordinate 37,436,093 downwards.
CGCGAGGAGCCCCGTAAGCCAACAGTCCTTGGCCTGCTGACACAGCTGCGCCCGGGTACCCAGTCACCAGAGCGCCCAAGGATATTCAGTTACAGTGAAGAAATCATAACAAAGACAGGAAACAGATCAGCACACTCTGGATTTCACACCCTCCCTGGGGAACTCTGCTGATTTCTAGGCTGCAGATGTTTTTAACCCTGCCTTGAAGAATGTCCACGTCACAGGCTCGGGCTGTTGGAGGCAAGTAAAGTATTTAAGCAAAGCACACATATTCAGCAAGTGGACCGAGTTATGTCGATCAGAGGTCCTCGTCTTTGAAATAGAGGCAGGGCAACTGTTCCAACCCGCAGAATCCTTTGGTGGAGTTTGCTGAGCTGTCAGGAAATGGACGCCGGAAAAGTCCATGGTTTATTTACTTAACATAAGGTGTAAATGAAGCCAACTAGCGCCTTCCATGAAGATCTTAGTCCCTACACTTGTGGGGTTTCTCAGCTGTTTCCTCATTTTGCTCTTCCCCGCACTCCACACCAAGGGGAGTAGAAGGAAAACAAGCCTTCTTCATTCAGCGTTTGGAAACATCACTGCCAACAAAAACGGGATCCTTGACCATTTCGAGTGTATGATTAAAGGGATGGCATATCTTACTGGCAGGATACGGGTCATTTTTCAAAAGTTACAGTAAATTTATCTTTAAAAATTCTTCTAGGCTACATAAATATGTCGAAGGCTGCATAAAGATGTGGTTGGCCAGAGACACCACATCTTCCTCGGGACAAAAGAAACCAACTGGACCTGCCAGAAAAGAGTTCAGGCCAGAGGAGACTATGAATGTGATATGAACCTCAAGCCCAAGAGCTGGAAAAAGCTCTTTTGTGATTTTGTGATCACAGCTCACTTGTGATTTTGGTGGCGGGGGGGGGTGTCATTTGCAACTTTTTTACTGTTTGTTTTAAGTTTTCTTATCTGTTACATGAGTAAGTTTTAAGAATGCTCTCAGAGAACTCTGTTAGGACCAAAAACTCTATCACTAATTTCCTAACTTACCCTTGAAACATCCCACTGAGGATGTATTTTTGTTTCTCATGTTAAGAAAGCAATGATCATTTCAACTGCTACTGAATTGAGCCTTGTGTTTGAGGAGACACAGATCTCTGGTAATTTAGGGCAATTCTCCTTTCTCCACCTGAGTTTGCAGGCTTATCCAAACAACTGGGAGGACATGAAGGTGGGTGGGGAGGGGGAGAGGCTGCCTGAATTACACAGGCCGGCCCTCTGCCCTCACCACAGGCATCAGGGAACGGCTGTTCCTGACCGCACAGCCCCACTTTCCAAAGGCCAGTCTCGGCTTCTGTGAACAGGTGGCAGTTCAGGACCTAGGAGCTGATGGTGACCTATGGGGCAGCCTGGACCACTGCTGGCCAGTTCCACCTGTTAAAAAGCCCCTCCTTAATTTTGGACCTCTTCCGTCTTATGATCCCAGACTCTTGCCCCATACAACCACTTCCCAAGATTTCTCTCTCCTGGGTGAAGCCTTTTCTCCCAGCTTCCTCTCTGCTCCACCACTACACCTGATGGAATTCTCACTTCACACACTGGGTCCTCGGAGCATTCTTACTTGCCATCTACTTAGCTGGTGGACAGACCTGGATCACCCAGATTCCATGAGGAGCTTAGACTGATTCAGGACAGGATGGCCCTTAGCTGTGGGCAGAAAAATCCCTCTAAGGTGTGAAGGGTGCCAACAAAACAGCCTCTGTCCCGTCAACAGGCCCTAAGTCTCGTAAGTCATGTGTTGTGTTCTTTTTTGGGGTCAAGCAGTGCCCTATCACAAAGGTCTACTTTTGAATGAATGATCACTTGGAAGAGCAAGCATGCACAGTGCCTGGTATGTATGTGCTGAACAAGTTTATAAGTGAAATCATAAATCAGACAGCTTTTCTCACTGGGAGAGCTTGCAGGAGTGAAGGCGTATGTATGTAAAAACCTGAGTGATGATATGAAGGGCGTTTAAGATAGTTCTGTCTACATAAAACTCTGCTTGCTAAAGGCAGGTGCATGTCAGGAGACCCCAGATCAGCTTTCTCTATACACCCAGGGCAGCAAGTACCATGCATGTACCAGAATGCTTTTGTATACTCCTTTCTCCACCTTCCAGAAGCTTCATGGTGGAAGTGAAGCCAGAGGCAGGATACAATCTCCTGACTCGCCCATGCCTCTCAGCTATAAGGTAAGGGAGTACAAGAGGAAAAAAGGATGCTGAGGACCTTCTCAAAGGAGGATCATTGCTCATAAGGTTGGCCCCGAAATCAACCTGGAAATCCTGCAAAACACATGTGTGTTCATTTATAGGATTGTTGTCTCTCTCTCTTAATTATCCCGTTTTTCAGTAAACCATAATGACCTCTCAGTACTTCTCAGGGGGACTGCCCTGAGGTTCTTCCTTTAAAACGGGCAAGTGATGAGTGATGACTGATTAGCCTGCCAAATCCCTCACTTAAGAACTCATCAAGAGAAAGAAGAAGAAAATGAACTCAGCTATTTTGATTTGGCCGTGAGCTCAAGTAAGCAACATCTATAAAACAGTACGAATATTTTTGACAAGAGACATCATTTAAACACACATGGAGTCCCTCTGCTGTCATTCAAGAATAAACTCCTGGCTGGCTCTGACCTCTTTTTATTCTCCTTCTTCCACAGTCACTTGGGATGGGCCACAAGAGAGATCAGGATTCTTCATTCACTCTATGCCCTAAGGTTTTATGGACTTTGTCTCACCTTCTGAATCCACTCCCATCCCAAGTTTCATTTTACGCATCAGTGAAAGTTTCAGCCAAATGGCAAGAAGTTTTCTTCCTATTGAAGTGGAATTCAGGAATGTATCTGTCTTGAGGTCTGGAGTCAAGCTAAATTATGTTACCTGGGGATGTTGCCAAAATACAGGTCTGTTCTCTGTTTTGAATCATGAAACAACTAGTGGTAACCTTACGTCCAGATATTTGAAATTAAAAACACCAGTACCTGATGTGTGTTTTACAAAAGAGGGTTGCCAAGGATGTTATGTCTTCCACATAGCTTTCCTGGTAACCTGAATACTGTTCTTCCAACAAAAAAGGCAGGTGAGAAGCCCCAGCCCAACCCTCTCTGTTTACAGCTAAGTGGTATTCACACGTTAGCTGAAGGACGACTCAGCGATCAACGCCCCCAGCATCTTCCCCATCGTTTGCTGTGTGTGCCCCATCTTCTCATCTTTAGTCTGCAATGTCCACCAGGTTACACAACAGAAAGGGGCATCGTCTCAGGCCAGCCCGTGACTGGGAGGGTCAGGGAAGGAGCTGTATCCAATTATCACAGGATGTTGCTTTAACGTCTTCATGGCCATGTTTCTGTTCTTCAAGGCTTTCTCTTATTTTGTTGGGTAGGCAATGGGTTAACTTTGAAGGACGGTTGGCTGGTTGGTCAGTTAAGGCCCTACTGCTGAAAGCTGACCAGAGCTCATCTGATTTGCTGTTCTCATTCAGGGAGCAAATGGATTCCTGGTGATAAAAACTGATAAGAAGATTTGCTAATAATCATCTGAGTTTTACCCAAAGGGTATTTAGATGACATATTTTTCTTTTCCAGGAGCTCAAAAACAAGCCTTGAAAATATTAATAGTAGGTAAAAACACTGTCCAATAGAAATACAAATCACGTATGTAATTAAAAAATTTCTAGTAGCCACATTAAAAAAAGTAAAAAGAAACAGGTGAAGTTATTTTTCACAGTATATTTTATTTAACTCAATAGACCCCAAATACTATCATTTTGACATGCAGTCATATAAAAAACTATTATGAGATATTCTACCTTCTTTCTTTCATAGTATGTCTTCCAAGTCTAGGCAGAGTGTAGACTGACAGCATATCTCAGTTTGAACCGGCCTCATTTTCAAGAGCTCTGTAGCCACATACAGCTCAGGGCTGCCGCACTGGGAATCCAGGCACAGCACTGCCTGCACCCTCACTGACTTAAACAGGGACTTAGAAAAGAGGGAGAAGAGGAATGTTAACCAGACCACCTTTTCCACATGGCAGCAAACTGAAGTGTATCGCAATGTATAGATATTGAGATGTAATGCCACCGTATCTAAAACCACTCTCACGTCATTTCAATTCTATCCCTTTTTTAGTTAATACATATCATCCCTGTATGATAGCAAAATAACCCCAGCTGATTTTTTTGTCTTTTGGGATAAAAAAAAAAATGGAGATACTCAGTAATGGAATGGTGCAGCCACTTTGGAATGGAGTCCAAAAGGTAAACATAGGGTGACACGTGACTCAGCAATTCTACTCCTAGGTACACACCCAAGAGAAGTGAAAACATATATCCACACAAAAACTGGTACAATAAAGTTCACAGCAGCATGATTCATAATAGCCAGAAAGTAGAACCAACCCAATCCCTGTCAGTTGATGAATGGGTAAACAAAATGTAGGTGGACTATTATCCAGCAATAAAAAGGAACGGAGTACTGATACATGCTATGACATGGATGAACCCTGAAGACATTATATTGAGTGAAATAAGCCAGATACAGAAGACCCCCATATTGTATGATTCCATTTATATGAACTGTCCAAAAGAGGAAAATCTATAGAGTCAGAAAGTGGCTTAGTGGTTGCTGAGGGGTTTCACAGAGGAGGATTTGGAAGGAATGGAGTGATGACTAATGGATACAAGGTTTCTTTGTGGGGGGATGAAAATGTTCCAAAATTGTGATGATGGCTGTACGACTCTGAACACACTAAAACCTATCGAACTGTACACTTTAAACCAGTGGATTGTATGATATGTGAACTCTATCTCAATACAGCTGTTATTAAAAGAAAACAGCGAAGAAGCATTGCTGCCTGATGGATGAGGCCCCTCCAAACCGCACACAATTTATCAGGTGGCTGTATGAGATGGCGCACTTGACCACAGGGATACAGACAGAGAAGCATTCTACCAGCACAAACAATGGTTGAAATGTTGAAGCCGGTATGTTTCTTTTATTGGAAAAAGGCAAAGCAGAGCAGCCCCAGGTTAATTTCTCCTTAGCCAGAGTTTATTGAGAAGAGCCAAGTGCAATATCTCAGATTTAAGCCCTCCCAGCAACAATGGAGGAGCCAGCTCTTTCTATCTCTGTGCTTTCCGGAGAATGGGGTGGGGAGAGGAGTTTGGGGAAGGGGTGGCAGGTTCTGCAGAAGCTCTGGCTCCAACTGAGAGGCCCCGCTTAGTCCCACAAGCCCACTGCCTTCTCAGTGTGTGTGGCTCAGCTCCCCTCCTCACTCACTACTTCCCCCTCCTTGACTTGCTTCCCAAAATGAGCTTCCAACCTCAGAGCCGGCTTTCGGCATCCACTCTTCCAGAAAGGGATTTACTTACCCTTGGCAGAGGATGAGGCTCGCTGATTTTCGTTTCAGACTTCTTTTACAGTGTTTTGTTTTAGGCCTGGTTTGTTGTTGTTTTGTTTTCTCCCAAATCAAAGATCTCCAGCATCACACTGGCACATTGTGAAGTAGCAGCCACTTAGTAAAACGTGCTTATTAACTGTACCTGATGGTACATGGTTGCATTTGAGACATCTGGCAACGACCAGCCAAACCAAAAGATCTATTAAAATCAGGAAAGGAATAAACCACACACATACAAAGAAAAATAATTAGTTGCCTAATAGTCTCAATGCACGGAAAAGTGGCGGCCTGTGTCGTAAACATCGAGTGTGCCCGGCGGGGCTGTGCTGTGGCCGCTGCCTCCCTGGCTGACCTCTGAATCTCAGTGGCAGATAACTATCAGTGAGCACGGTAAGAGTCAGAGACATCGTGGAGTCACAGATTACACGACTCTCTCACTTCATTCCCGTCGTCACAAGCACATTATCAGCTTACTCGCCAGTGACAGCGACAGCTCACCTCCCCTCTCCCCTAAATTCCACTTTCTCTTCTTTCTGTATAAAACTATGTAGTAACAGCACATCAGTCGCTCCCGATACTCCTTTTGCTACACAGACGGATCTGTTAAAACACTTTGAGTCCGGTTACTTTAATTGGATCAAATGGAAATTCTGCTTAGTTTTCAGCTCCCCAGCCCAGCCCAGCCCCCAACACGCAACCCCAGCTCCAGGCAGGAAGGTTTACAATTTCCCTCCCTGGCGGCCTTTTCTCCCCATCCCCACAGGCACCCTGAGCTAATTCCTGCCCCTCCTCACTCAGAGCCCCAGACCGATGCAATGGTTTTCCTTTTCCTTTCTTGATTTCCTCTTGTCTGGATTCATCTTCAGCACAGACCTCTAGGATATAGTGGCTTTTGCATTGTTGGCTCTTGTTTCATGTGAGTAACTTCTGTCCTGTTAACTTGGTGGTGATATCCCAACAGCAGCGACCATGAGTTACTATTCTGAATCCTTCCCAGCCCCTGAAACATATCAGGCACCTAATAGACACAGCATTTAATGACCATCGCTGGATACTGGATCCCAGCGGCAGGGCGCACCTCTGCCTGCAGGTGTACACAGGCGTACCTTGTTTTATTGTGCTTCGAAATTGAAAGTATTTGTGGCAACCCGTGTTGTCAGATGATGGTTTAGCATTTTTCAGCAATAAAGTATTTTTAGATTAAGGTATGTACATTGCTTTTTTTTTTAGACATAATGCTGTTGCACATTGAACAGACTACAGTATAGTGTAAACATAACTTTTACATGCGCTGGGAAACCAAAAAACATCGTGTGACTTGTCTTATTGGGATATTCACTTTACTGCAGTGATCTGGAACCAAACCTGCAATATCTCCGAGTGTGCTGTCTGTGTCCCCTGAAGACAGGACTTACTGCCCCTTGATGCTACTGATGCTATTGATCTAATTTCATTCTGTTTCTTCTGCCTTGAGGATCTCGCCCACTGACTGCCAGGGGACTTCCTCATTTTAATGCCCCGCCCTTAAACAATCATCCTTCTCTATGGCTTCTCTGATCACGGGTTCCTCCCTTCCCTGCAGAATTAGTAACTTCAGAATCTGGGTCCTCTATTTCCTTTTAAGGATCTTTCAAATTATAGTATGATGATGTAGATGTTCTTTCCCCTTTGTTACACCATGAGGACTACACACACTGGTGCCATGTCTTAGCAATCCAATCCCAGGGTCTAGCACAGGGATAGGATATAATAGGTACATGACAGATATTTTTGAATTTCTTCCCCAATCCCAGGTGCCTTAGATCCAAAGCTCCTTGAACCTTTCAAATCTCTGAAAGACGAATCTCTTAAAAACAATCACTGTGCTGATTTCAGCCAGATTTGAGGAAGAAAGCAATCTGATTAAATAGTTCACCCTGAAGCGCAGATGACTGAGTAAACATCTTCCTCTCTATAACTTCCTAGAGTATTTGCACTTCACAAGAGCTCTATAATCTTAACTAAGTTTAAGCACAAAAGAAATTCAGATGAAGCCAGAGGACCTTTCCAGGGTCTTTCTGAAGAAGCAAACAGGGACATGGGCCCACCTCAGCTAGAGAATTTCAGGTGCTCTGTCTCTCCCCCTAATAGACCGGGAACTCTGTGCAACCCCCATCCCCAGGGTCGGCTCTAGTTGTTCTTCCTTCTCAGCCCTAGTCCCAGCCGTGGGGCATCTGTCCCGGCTTTGAGTCTGTGCCATGGCTGGATGCTGGATTTGGGGTCCGCGCCCCTCCCTCCCCAGAATTCAACTTTGGAAAATGTTCTTGGTCCGCACACAGACGCCGTCGGGGAGATGCCCACCAGGTCATGGGCATTGGTAACATTTAAGAAAACACCCTGAGTACAACGCGTGTTATAAGCACCCAAGCATATTACTCTTCTGTTCTCAAATGCTTGTTGAGCCGAGGACCTGTCCTAAGTTCAATGACGAACAAAACGGACACTATCTCTGTCCCCAATGTACTTACACCAGGGCTGGGAAAAATACATTTTTTAAAAGTAAGAAATTATCAGAATGCAAGGGTTTGCTCCCTCCCTTCTTCCTGGAATCCCTGGCCCTTGAGAACTAAATCCGACTGTCTGACTCCCCCATCCCACAGCCTGCGGGACTCTCTGCTACCCCTACTCTGCTCTCTCTTCCCCTCCCCTGTGGCTTTTCCTTCTTCCTTCTTTCAGCCCCAGGAACCCCAAATCCTTCAGGTCTCCAGCTACATGCATATATACCTAAATCCACACAAGTGCCCAGCAGGGAAAAAAAAGACTCTCAATTTATCAGAATATCATTTCTAAGTGTTTGCAATTATAAATAGGAAAAAGAAAAGTAATACTCTTCCTTCTTTCCTTCCTTCTTTTTTTCTTCCCTTCATTCAAATGCTGACTCATTCACGATTTGCAAAGTGAGGTTAACTATTTACAAAATGGCAGAGAGGGAAGGAATTGACCTAATAATTTCCCAGCTGGGAAAAAAAATCTAGCTCATAAGCTTTTTAAATATACGTGTTCCCACTTTACATAACCATAACCCCTGGTTCTCTCTCTTTTGTGTGTGTGGGGGGTGGGGGGTGTTCTAATACTTGGTCACTAACCCAGGGAGGTGAGAAAGACAGAGCTCCCAGGGGGCCTTCTTCTCAATAAGGGGCATGGCTAAAGAGAGTTTTTTCCTTTGTGGATAACCAGTAGATTTAGGTTCTCATTCAATATGTCTTTCATTAACATGAGAAGCACAAAGGAAAAATTCATAATATGATAAATATAAACAGATCACTGAATTGAGAGAAACTGCCAGATTTTCTTGGGGATTATTAATGGAAGCTTCTTATTAAATTTGCAGACACGTGTATCTGAATAATTACCCACTGATTTTATGAAGCTTGGAGGGAACAGAATCTTCCCTTTTTGAGTGTAGAAATCTAGAATAAAGTGAGTTCAAAACACTTAAGCCTAGAAAATGCTTCAATACTTCTAAAGTTATATGAAAGGAACATACAACCAAATGGAAACCCAACAAGCATGAGATCGGTGACAAGTTGAACAAACCTAATGTGAAGAGAAGATAGTTTTCCATCTGTCATTTTTGCTAAATTTTGTATCAGATACCTGGGAAAATATGTCTGAAATAAGGGTACCAGAATACTTATTCTGAATTGTTTGAGTAAGTAAAAGAAAGGGTGAAAAATAACATATATTTTTAAAAATCTCACGTAGTGGCAGAATAGAGCCTTGGATCACATTATAGTTGCAAACCCATAACCCAGTATGGCCTAAAGAAGTCTTTGAAATCATCTACACCAACCCCCTTCCTTTGCAGACCAGCTTATTTGAGACCCAGACAGTTTACATCATTTTGCAAAATTCACACAGCTAGTTAACTGTAGGAAAAGAAAGACTACAATTCTGATCTCCATGCTTCCAATTCAGACCTCTTCAAATACCCAGTGATGCACACACATGCACACACACACAGTATATACAGACGAGTGTGCCTGGGTAGACAGAGAGAAAAAGGAGTTCAAATGAAGTACTGAACTCAATTTTTTAAAAAAAATCTGGTTCTCTTTCCCCGATGAGCACTTATGGAACAGTTTCTAAGTGTCAGGCAATGTGCTAAGCATTTCACTTCCCTTAAATAATCTTCGACGTGCCCTCTCTCATGGGTAGTGTTGTTATCCCTCTTTCCATAACAAGCAAACGAGGCTTAGTGGAAATTTACGTGCTTGAGGTCACTAGGGCCCTCTGTGATCCTTATTCACTGTTTATAGGAGGTACGTTTTGGTCCATCAAAAGTGGACCAAATATGGGAATTCCCTGGCAGTCCAGTGGTTAGGACTCGGTGCTTTCACTGAGGGGCCATGGGTTCGATCCCTGGTTGGGGAACTAAGATCCCACATGCCGCGTAGTGTGGCCAAAATACAAAAAGTTGAATAGTGAAGGATTCTAAACCAAATTATCTTACTACACATTTACTGAATTGTGTTTTCAATGCACAAAGCTGCTGTTAATAAGCAGAGCAGGTTTACGTGGCAACAGTTTGGTAACAGCTGGGTCCACAGCATGTACACCATCTGGGGACGGAAATTACCTTCCAACCTTCTCTCACCGGCTTATATCAAACAAGTTCTCACATCTCGTCCTGAACCTTTTCTGAGGGGCAAAGGACAGAGACTCCATATACGCCCTCTTCCTGTGCACAGATGCGAGAGGCGGGTGCAAAGGAGAACCCCCAACCTCATCCGGAAACCACTGAAGTCTTGCCAATACTGAACTTAGAACAGCAGAAAGAAGAGGCGGCTTGCACTCCGTCTGGCATGTGGTGCCCTCTATTGTGCCTTTGGAAATTCTGCGGGTGGGAGAGGAAGCAATTCGTAGGGTTGGCTGATATTTTTCTTTTATGCAAATACACCCCTGTTGGAAAACTCTGCTTTCCATTACACTTGAAATTCCCAAAGGCAAAAGGCCATGTCTTCCTTCTTTATTGTGCATGATACCCAACACATTATGGGTGGTTAATAAATGTCACATCACTTTCATTCTGCATAGACTGAGAATGACATTTTCCCAGGAGTTTTGCTTGCTTCAGTTTCTCAGCAAATCTCACAAAATGCATACATTTCCCAGAAAAAGGGCACTGTTTAAGGCCAGTGTTCCTTGCTTGAATCTCTTCCCCAGATTCCCATCAACGCTTCACTCATCTTATCCCTGGGCCAATGGATTTCCCCCCTCTTCTCCAGTTGTTTTACTCTCTTTTTCTATGCCCACCTGCAGAATTTATATGTAATTCTCTGACACCCTATTTTATATCACTTCCATCCCAAAGTGGCAGCCCTCTGTTCTATGTCTACCTTTTGACTCTTTGTGGGGAGCCTTTGATGAGGCTTATCATCTGGGCTATTCCTAGTATAAACATTTTTAGGAGAAAAATTTTGTTTTCATAAGGACTTTTATACCTGTTGTTTTCTGAGAAATTTTTTAAAATGCATTATAAATGTTGATAAGGAATAAAAGAGTCAAGAGCAGAAACCTTGTTTATTCATCTTTGTACCCCAGTTCACGGCAGTCAGTGACTTCTCCTCAGAATGAGAAGCATTCCTATTTCCCCTCAGTTGTTTCCAAAAGTGATTCAACAGTAGACTTCCATGTAAAACGTGAGGCAGAGCAATCAATACATTTTGATATTCCTTATCAAATGGCCCCGGTCCAATATTAAATATGAGATACCATGAGGATGTCCTCTTATAAGTACAAAGTAAAACCCAAAGGGAAAGAATATGGTTCTCCCTCACTCATACTGCTTTGAATACTTGAGCTTAGACTGAAGATTCAAAATCAAAAACGTCAGCAATGATTTTTATCTATACAATTTCCTCCTTCACAGAACAAGATGGACATGTTAGAAAGGTTATTTCAAATATTAGAGAATAGAGGGCATCTTTAGGCATTTGGATAAGAATGTAGCTGGATTTTTTGCCAGAACTTTTGCAGACTTCTAGTTCCATTCTCCTGTTTCCCAACAAGCCTAAAATCCTTCATCCTCATCTTTCAGCATGTGAAAGAAATTGATCTGTATATGGAAATATTTACACCAATGAAGAAAAAAATAAAAACACCCTAGTGTATAAAAGAGAAGACTGTTTCAATCAGGGCCAAATGTCAGTTTTCAAAAACGTATAAAAAGGATAAAAATGAAATATCAGAAGAAGCAGAAAGTGTTTATAGTTATGACTCAGAACAGAAGACCAATTTCACAATGTTTCCTGTGGCAGGAGTTGTATTCACTGAGATTTGGGACTGTCTCCTTTTTTTTTTTTTTCAAGTTCCTGTTCTAAAAAAAAATTGTTTCTTCCAAATCTGCTGAACACTACTGAGAAAACTAAGTTCCAAGAAAGCAAAACAACTTTTGTTCATTCATTTATTCATTCCCTTCTCTATCATACTGATCTCTTGTCTTTTGAAGGTTTCTCTTTTTATAAACTGTCAAAAACTAAGAACTCTTGGTGCTTGAGAGTTCAGCACACAGCAGCTCCACTTATAACAAAATTCCAAATCATAAAAAGAAGCTTGCAGCTATTTTGTGAATGAACTGAATTTTTCAACATGTTATATAAAACACGATAATTTTATATGTGGAACAAATTATAAATAATAATTGGTCAGATTACAATTAAATTATATTGTTATTTAATAATCATTCATCATCTAATTTAACATTAAATTAGAAATGTAACAATATTACATGTTATACATATTATGTATTTATAATAGTCTACATTATGGATATTAACTTATACATAATAACAGCGGTGAGAGTGCTTAATTCCTCACCATACATTTTGCCCCAAACGATGAGCCCAAGCCACCCAGGGCCCGCCCATTCCCTTTGTCCGTAACTGATTTAGGAAAAGACTGACTCAATGTTGGCCAATGACACGTGAGGAAAAGTCTCTGAAGGCCTTCTGGGAAAGCTTCCCTGCTTCCAAAAAGACGCGGGAACCCAAGACTGTCTGTCACCCACCTGGAACTGCCACAGCCACCTTGTAACCATTTATGTGACTTCTCATGATGCACCATTTGTGAGTCTTTTTGTGTGCAAGGCGCTGCTCTAAGTACTAACTTCTTGAGTTCTCACGAGAGTCCTACAGGCAGATACTATAATTACCCCCGTCTTTTAGACAAGCACACAGAGGCCCTGGGAGGTTAACTGGTCTGAGGCTATCTCACCTGTAAGTGGCAAAGCTGGAAGCTGAGCAGAGGCAGCTGACTCTGGGGTACATTCCCTCAGCCAGGAGGCTGCTACGTCACCGCCTGCTACGTTACCTGCAACGTGCTCTTAGCCCCGCCCGTACTCACAACCTTCCTTACAATATATTCTTTGCTGGTGGCCACCAAGACTTTCAATTAAAAAAAAAAAAAGCTATGCAAGAAAACAGACTCTTTTGATATTCCCTGAACACAGTATGGCCCTTATGCAGAGCAGAGAATGCAGGAGTGAGGACAGCAAGATTTCTTTTTCCTTTTGTTTTTTTTTCCCTCAGTCTCTGTATTTTACTTTAATTTTTAAAATTAATTTTTATGGGAATATAGTCGATTTACAATGTTATGTTAATTTCTGCTGTACAGCAAAGTGAACCAGTTATACATATACATATATTGAGTCTTTTTTTTAGATTCTATTCCCATGTAGGTCATTACAGAGTATTGAGTAGCATTCCCTGTGCTATACGGTAGGTTCTTATTAGTTATCTGTTTTATATATAGTAGTGTGTATATGTCAATCCCGATCTCCCAATTTATCCCTCCCCCCGCCTTACCCCCTGGTAACTATAAGCTTTACCTAGCACATATTCAAGAAAGGATATTGAAGAAAAGATGCTTAATGCTTTCTTTCACATGAAAATAGAAAAAAAAATCATAATCATGTGGCCATGTGGTGTTGAACAAATTTTTACTGATGAGCAGAAAGATGAGTCAAGGAGGATGTGAGCTGCCCATTGAGAAGCTCTTGATGGAAAAGAAGGGAAACCCAGGTGAACACCGTTGGCAGAGGAGATTGTGAATATTATCTCTAATGATAGAAAGTAGGAAATCTCAGGTTATTTAAAAGAAGTAATAGGCAGCAAACCCTTTTTCTCAGGTCTCAGGAGCCCCACTGCTTGACTGGAAGTATGGGGAGAGGGGCCACGTGAGCTGTTCTGAATCTCTTTGGCATCTACTTCTTCACATGCCGTTTGACCCCCAATTCTCATAAAACCAGAATATCTACTCCATTAGGATTTGCAAAGCCACATAAAGAAGACTCTGCCACTAAGGAAGCAAACAGCTTTGAAGAGAAACCCCACAGGGACACCAGTTCAGCCTCTCATCCTCACTTATCTCTCTGCCCAGGGTCAGTCCTTTGCCTGTCCTGGTACCCTTTCCATTTAGGGATGTTTGGAAAAGGTGCTGTTGAAAGGACAGCCTCACGCTGGGCTTCTTTAGTCATTCCCCACAGGAAATGATGGAAATTCCTGGCATTCTTATCAGGGAAAGGGGTGAACTCTGCTGGTGCCGGTCTGGAAGGGCTGTGCGGAGACGAATGCACGGAGCCGTCCTTTATGGTTGGAGGTAGATGACTTCAAAGCGGCACCTTCTCCAAATCCAAGATGAAGCCAGGCTTCTGGGAAGAGTCCGGGGAGAGCAGAGACAGGCAGCCTGGTCCCCAAGCCCAAACATTCAGAAGAGGGGGCGGCCAAGTGTTTATGTTGGGCAGCTTCCCAGAGAGAGTTCATCATCCTCTTGGTCAACTCTTGGAACCCTCTCTACACTGAAAGCAGAAACTCACCATGTGCCTCAGAAGGAACCTTTCTTTCTGGTTACGCATACCTGTGTTGCTATTTTTCAGAAGCCCAAGTGGTCCTCTGCACTTTCTAGACATTCACTTCCTCAAGCCCTCTTGGGAAGACACAGCTCCATGATTTAACTAGCACCCCTGATTTGAAGTTTCATATGTTATCTCTTTGGAAGGCGGGTTAGGAGGTGTGGGGGGGGGAATGATGAAAAAAAGGAGCAAGGTCGGGAGCGTTCTGGGGCAGGGCTGGGTTCTATTCCACACCGATCTCTCAGGCTGCTCCCACATGCCCTGCACTGTGCAGGTTAAACTGTTAAAAATATTCTTGCTAAGCCAAAATTATTGTCCAAGGGAAGAAAGCCTGTGTGAAACTATAAGTAGAGGGAGGCCTATGAAGTTGCAGGTAAACAAAACTCACTTTTTCTTAAAAAAAAAAAGTCAAGAACTGACTCCAGTGAATACACTTAGGAAAAGGCATCTGGTACCCATTTTTGGACTGTTACCCTTATGTAATTTTTCAGTAGTTCTCTTAGAATTTTTCCACTTAGTTTTTTACAAAAGATTTGAGTTCTACTCCATAGAATACGCTTCCTTGTACTTTTTGCTACTATTTCACAGTTTGCAATTTTTGAGATCTTATTCTCTCATAGCTATTAACACTCCCTATTGCTGAGCCCCAAGGAAGCACTTTTGTCAAAGCTTTGTTCGTCAAACACAAACAACAAATGTTTCCAGCTGCCCCCAGTTGCTCACTGTCAACCCTTAAATCTACCCACGGCGTTCACAGACGGAAGGAACCACGTGCCTCTGATTCCTGCATCAGTCCAACTTCTGACATCCTATTATTACACCAGGTCCTATTCCAAAGATAACACAAGAGAACCCAATGAAACAAAGTCAGTCTTGTCCCCCCATCCCGCTTCCCCCCAGCACAGAAAAGGGGCAAAGCAGGCTCCAGAGGGAGGGTAAGGGACACCCAGGGGGGTACTCGCCATTAGGCTCCCACACTGCCCACCACGGTGCTGGGGCAGAGAGCCATGTCCCCAGGCCTTCTCGCCTCTCCCAGCTTTTAGCAGGAAAGCAGGGGATGTGATGCAGCCAGAATCCATGAGGTTGCAGGACATCAGAAGGTTCCAGGGGCTTACTAAACCCTAGTTCCATGTTCAAGCATCAGGATCAAAAGGTTCAAGAAGGAATCTGATAATAGGATATTGGTCAACATTTATGGGATCCTCACAGTGTGCCAGGCACTGTGCCAACCCAGCAGCATGTTTAATTCCACAACAGCCCTATGGAGTTGGCCTGTGATGACCCAAATGTTACAAGTGAGGAAATGGACTTCACAGCTTTGGATAATCACGTGCCCAAGGTCACATAGTTGGTGAGTGCTGGAACTTGGATCCAAAGCCACCCACCTGGTTCCAGCACCCACACACCCAACCACTGCACCCCACTGCCTCCTGAAAAGATGACAAGCAGCCATCAAATAGGAAAGATGGCACCTGGCCTGTTGGCCTCATGGAGTAGTGGTGAATGAAAACTACATTAGTACGTACTTTGGGAAGATACAAGTGATAAGCAAATGTGAGCTGGATTTGTTGCAATCTTTTGTACGTGGGTTAAAAAGCAGGATCTGGAAGTCACCCCTCTTCCCACACTTCTCCCCTTCTCTGGAACTGTGATGCACTTATCCCTTGGAGCTGAAATGACATTCTTCCTTCCTCCTACTCTACCATTTTAATGGAAAAATAATTTTTTTAACTTGGATGCACTCATGTTCATCACATGACTAATCAGAAGATTTCAGAAGACATTTTTGGAGCAACTTATCGCAAATTCCAAATTTTATGAATTCATATTTGTCCCGTAGAATATGAATGAATTCTCTTTCCCTTTCTGCTAACTATAATAATTAAGGATACTAGAGCCATGTGTGATATTTTTGAAGAAAACAGTAACTGGGAAATAAGTAGAAAGATATCATTGTAGTATAGATCATATTCTATCCATAGAAAATAAAACTTTATATACTGGTACCCCATGTTCCAGAGAATGAACTCTGCCAAACTGTAACTATAGTTACATCCCAAATTATTTAGCTCTGCACACTGAGGCCAAGAAACGCTGACCGGCAGAGCCTGATGAAAATTTGAAAATGCTCACTTCCTTAACCTTTCAAAGTTTCCCCTCATCAAAACTTTCATCAGAGGAGCAGATAAGTGCAAACCCACCAGATTTAACTCCATCTCTTCTCCAGACACCTGCCCAGAACCTTGGGAAAGGGGCTAACAAGCAGGACATATAGAGAGATGGAAGAAAAATAGAAGCCTTGGTTGAGACCCAAATGCAACAATGAATTCTTCACTAGACAAGGGATGACCATCTTAAAATAATACCATCCCATAATAGATTACTGGAGATGATCACCCATTTTGCTCTTTATTAAATATTATACTGAATTTGAAAAAGGACAGTATTTTTACATAAACAAGCCTTGACTTTATGTAGCATATGTTTCTGAATAACTATATATCAATAACTTTGGAAACAAGCTACCAATTTGCTAAAATAGTGGCCCCTTTGCCCTGCAAATAATTAATCCCTGGTTCATCTGCAGCCTAAATTCAAGCTGTGACCACTGTATTTGCACAAACAAGACATACCTAAAATTAGACAATAACTAACCCTTATATGTTATCCAGTCTATTTTGCAAAAATAAAAGCCAATGATATTACCATGTTCATCTTTATATCTCTCTTCAGGAATGAGATTTCAGACCTGTCACATTTTGATATTTGGCAGTGGCTGGACCAAGATGTCTGAAGAGTGATAACAGCCTCAAATCTCAGGAAAGTGGCAACACCACCCTTGTTTTCACAGTGCTGCAATTTCGAAGCACTGGTCCATCTGCTATCTTTCTCAGTCTCACCAAAGGCTTGTGAGGTAGACTTACTACTGTGGCAGGTGTCACTCTGCCCACAGGGCAGATGCAGCACTGAGGCTCACAGTGTGGAAGTGACTGGTCTCAAGTCACAGGAGTAAGTAGGGGCGGGGCTGACAGGACTGCCTGGTCTCCGGACGCCTCCCACTCACCACCTTTCACCAACTTTGTCTTCCTTTAATGGTTAAAGTTGAATCATACATGAAGGAATGGGTTCTTGGGTCCTGCTGCTTTCAATGACCAGCCTTGGCCACACCTTAGGAACTAGAAACCCATTTACCTTCTATAAAACCAGGTGCAGAGTCCTAGGCCCTGTGAATGTGATGAGGTCTCCCTGGTGGAGCCAGACTGGTGTCCAGCCCACTTTAAGATTCCAGAACTGCAGGGACACTTCTAGGACACAGGAATTGAGAGGTCACCTCAATCTCACTGTTGGACCCTTCCTCAAAATTACACTAGCCTGAGAGTTAGAAGACCCAGCATCCAACCCAGCTCCGGCTAACCTGCTTGACAAGGACTTGATCTATCTGGGCCTCACCTTCCTTATCTGTAAAAGTAAAGGCTGAGGGACTTGCCTGGTGGCGCAGTGGTTAAGAATCTGCCTGTCCAAAAAAAAAAAAAGAATCCGCCAGTCAATGCAGGGGACATGGGTTCGAGCCCTGGTCCGGAAAGATCCCACATGCCATGGAACAACTAAGCCATGTGCCACAACTATTGAGCCTGCGCTCTAGAGCTCGCGAGCCAGAACTGTTGAGCCCACTCACCTAGAGCCTGTGCTCGGCAACAAGAGAAGCCACCGCAATGAGGAGCCCGCACACCGCAACTAAGAGTAGCCCCCGCTCGCCACAGCTACAGAAAGTCCACGCACAGCAATGAAGACCTGACGCAGCCAAAAATTAATTAATTAATTTTTTAAAAAAAGTAAAGGCTGATATAAATCATCGCAAAGCCTCTCCATTTCCAAAATTCTACTCCACCCCTACGCTGGATATCCATCACTGTGCCTAAAAGCTGAACCCAAGAATTCTCAGCCTTGGGATGTCTCTCTCATAGCTCATTCCGAAGTTTCTCTTTTAATTTCATTCCTCTATTCTTCTACTTGTGCCACTTGGTATCACTCTCTCCACGTCTCCCTGGTTCTCCAATATTTGTACGTTGTTATCATGTCTCCCCTCTGAGTCATCAGTTTATGGTTTCCACACACAATTTAACTACCATAAATTAAATCCTTTCAGCAACTTACTATGTTTTTGTGTTTTCCACCAAATCCCTGCCCATCTAGCTAGTTACAGGATCATGAAATTTTATATAAAATTTCTCTCAAGGTCACTCTTTTCTCTTGGTTCTTCATATGTCTACCGATCTCTGTGTAGAGATTTGAAATCTGCTGATCTCCAAAATACACAGGCACGTCAACATTTACTCTGCCTTATCTTTACAAGCTTGATTTTCCTCTTTATTTCTGCCTTTTAATTTTTGTTTTGTTCTTTCTTTCCTTTATAATGTCTGGTTTCCTCTTCACTCCTATGACAACCTTCAGTGAACCCACGACGGGAAAGCAGAATAACACATGGTACCAATGCAGAAACATGTCATTGTGCAGATAAAGAACAGTAGCATGAGGGAGGGGAGAGCACGGTGGGCAGAAGCCTCTCTGCCAGCACATGAATGGAAGGGCCGTGGGCTTCGTGCCACTGCATTCTCACTTTAAAGCCCTATTTTTTTTCCCAGAAAGAAATGCAGAAGTGTGTATCCAGAAGAAAAATGCTAAAGCAATGAGGGAGCCAGAGCAGCTGGGGGATGTTAAATTTAATCAAGGTCCAGCCAGGATTTTTTTTAAGCAACAGGAAGTAGGTTTATTCTCTCTCTCTCTCTCTCTCTCTCTCTCTCTCTCTCTCAGACACACACACACTCTCATTCTTTTCTCCTCTATCCTCTATTCCTCATTTCCTCTGACCAAGGCACAGAAACGGGCTGGACAGAAAAACCTCAGTTCCCTTGAACTGTCTTTGGAACTTTGTAATGTTTTCACTGGCAGTTTGAGGCCCAACTGCAGATCCTGGGAAGTGTGGTCAAAGACAGAAGAGCATCCGTGAGTAGGCAGAGAAGCGTGGATTATTTCCCTGTGGCTTCTGGGACAGATCACCACAAACGGGGGTGCTTAAAAGAACACAGATTTATTCTCTTACGGTTTGAGAGGCCAGAAGTCTGAGATCAGCTTTAGTCGGCTGAAATCAAGATGTTAGTGGGGCCGCATTCCCACCAGAGTTCTCTGAACAGAAAATGTTTCCTTGCCTGTTTCAGCTTCCAGTGCCCACCTGTATCCCTTGGCTTGTGGCCCCTTCCTCCACCTGCACAGCATATCACTCCAATATCTGTTCCCATCATCCCATTGCCCTCTTTTCTCAGCAGTCAAATCTTCCTCTCCCTCCCTCTTATAAGGACAATTGTGCTTCCACTTAGAGCCCACCCAGATAACCCAGAATAACCTCCCCTGCTCAAGCTCTTAACTTGATCACATCTGCACAGCACTTTATGCTATATAAGGTAACATTCAGGTTCCAGGGATTAGGATGAGGATATCTTTAGGGGTCACTGTTCAGACTACCTTGGAGCACCTGTGTCTAGCTGGGTTCCTGAAAAAAGTCTTCCTCTCGTTTCTCCACTGACACTAAGTTATGAATATGGGGCCTGAGGAAAAAGGGAAAAGATGTTTTCTAAATCTCAAAATAAAGAAATGACTATCTTGTCACAGATTTACCTTTCCCACCATGTTTTGCCTGTTAAGCCATCAGGTTTGTATTCAGCCAACCCCCCTAAGCATCCCATCACTTCCCCATGCCTGGGCGTAACTCCTGTCCCAATAGCCTCAGATTCTCTGAGAAATCATCCACCTGTTATACAGAAACTCAATTTCCAACCAAAATTGGGCCTCAGAGCCACACGTGTTCATGCGTGTCAGAGGTCCAGCCATGGTCATGTTACCATATCCCAGGTCAAGCACAGAGAAGGAACAGAGCTTTGCTAGAACTCACCAAACCGCTTGTAACCGAAGGAATGCACCTCCTCCTCCTCTGCGAAGTCGTCTGTGGGAGAAGAAAAGACAGAGCATTAACCACAGTGAGGCCGGAAGTGCAGGGTCAGCGCTGGACTCAACTTCAGCCGTCTCCACCTTCTCCACCCTCCCCTCGCCCACCATGCTCCTCACAGTGGCTGTCCTTCTGCTCCTGGAACATACCACGCTTTCTGAGAAACACCACAGTGTCCCTGCACTGGCTGTTCCCTCTGCCTGGACTGCTCTTCCTCCTGTTCCTCAGGTGACTCCTTCTAATTCAGGTCTCAGCTGAGGTATGGTATCTTCGAGATGCCTTTCCGGACCACCACCCAGCCACTCTGCGTCAAACCATCCTATTTTAATATTACTCTCTGGTATCATCCTCATTTATGTGTGTGTGTGTGTCATCGTGCATGATTTTTTTCTGTCTGACTTCATGAATGAATCCCATGTACCTAGAATGGTGCCTGTCAAAGAGCAGAGGCTTAATAAACTTGGGTGAATGAATGACTGAATAATCAACTGTCCAAAGGGTCGAGTTATCTTCACGTAACTGAGCCTAAAGCCCTCCTTTGCAGATGCCAGGCTCTGGGGTCACCTCTTCCACCAACTGTGGCATCTCAGGAGCCCAGCATGCCTCCTGCAAGGACGGCCGAATCCTTCCCCACTCTCCTTCCACTGGATAACTGGGACTGACGGATGATTTCCCAGTAAATGCATTTCAAAAGACAGACTTGCTTGGGAATTCCTAAAGGTAGGGAACTGGAAACAAGGGCAATGTTATGGCAGCCACGCTTTCTACCAAATGCCCAAATCCCCCTCCTCACGTGGACACGATGCAATTCCTATGACACTGATAACGAACTTGTCATTTCACACATCTGCCAGGTGTGGGTGTGCAATTAAAGGATACTTTTGATGACTAGTCAAAGTGTTAAGACCAGGCCTTTCCAGGGAGACCTAACCAATTCTTCTTTTTGTTTTTCTTTTCTATTATGGTTTATTATAGGATATTGACTATAGTTCCCTGTGTTATACAGTAGGAACTTGTTGTTTATCTATTTTATATATAGTAGTTTGTATCTGCTACTCCCAAACTCCTAATTTATCCCTTCCCTACCCCCTTTGCCATTTGGTAACCATAAGTCTGTTTCCTATGTCTGTGAGCCTGTTTCTGTTTCATAAATAAGCTCATTTGTGTCACATTTGAGATTCCACGTCTAAGTAATATCATACTTTCTCTGTCTGACTGACTTCACTTAGTATGATAATCTCTAGGTCCGTCCATGTTGCTGCAAATGGCATTCTTTCACTCTTTTTTATGGCTGAGTAATATTCCATTGTACACATGTACCACATCTTCTTTATCCATTCATCTGTCAGTGGGCATGTAGGTTGCTTCCGTGTCTTGGCTATTGTCCAACCAATTATTCTTGGGTTGATCACCATCACTGCACCAGCACCCAGCTTTCCCCCAACATGCAGTTCACTTCAAAAGCGCTGACTCAGCGCTCACTATGGACCAGAGACTGCCAGGCAGTGGGGTGCACAAATGAGTGAGACATGGTCCCTTCCCTCAAGAAGCTGACAGGCTTTCAGAGAAAAGAGACATGTAGGGAGGAAATAGAGCCTCTGTGATCATCTTTTTCAGCCCACAGATGGGACACAGGGCCTGGCTATAACCAAACCTTGAAATGTGGAAAAACCCAAGATGTGTGATATCTACCACACAGCGTGCTGAACCTCAGCACGCTAGCTTGTTATGAAGTGTTATGAAGACATGTGTGAGAGAACAACTACTCCTAAGACAATGGAGGAGTTGGAAATCTTTGTATTTTACCGTGTTTCCTTATTCAGAGAACAGCGAAGAGATCTTGCTTGGAATCTAGAAATCCAGGTTTTCATGATTCAAGTCATCTTCTTCTGGCAAGGATTAAAGCTTTAGTTCTTTCTAGATGGAAGAACGTGCTTACAAGCAAAAGAACAGCACCTTCTTCTCTCTGACTCGGTGATTAGTTAGTTCGACAAATACATATTAATCCCCTAGTCTGTGCTGGCTTTCCTAAGTAATTCTCCCATTAATGCCTGCGAAGTCCAGTCTAGTCTCAGTTAAAGAGAAACCCTTATCTGCTTCTTCTGCTTAGAAATCCATGCATTCATTTATTCACTCAGTCAATAAACAGGTGCTTATAGACCAGTGGAGTTGATGGGACATGAACATAGGTAACGATGCCACCCAGACATCAGCTTCCCCCTCCAGCTCCAGCCCCTCCATTGCAGAGACACATCCGCAAAAGAATCTGCTCACATGCACACACTGTGGGCCAAGGAACCATCATCACTGAAGAACTCACAGTGGAGACAAAAAAACAGCTTACACTGTGCTCCCGGTAGCAAACAGCTTAAAAAATTAGTGTTCTCCCTAAAGCTTCTTTTCAGCAGACCTACCATTAGTTTGTTTGTTTGTTTTCTTTTTCCTCTCTGGTCTTTTTCCCATGCAGCATTTAGTCTGACTGACTCCTCTCTCCTTCCTGAAATTTCCCTGGGAACTTCAAATGTCTCATAGTTTTGTTATTAAAGCAATTCAGCGCTGCCTCCAAATTAACCTACTCAAACCCATTAGGGGTTCGAAGAAACAAAGGCTTTACAGGGACTCCTAATACAGGACTCAAAGAGGATGTCCTGCTTCTTAACCCTCATCCCAAGAGGATGCGAAATTCTTATGGCAGCTCCTAAAAGAATACAAATCTCTGTCTCATCCAACTCTATAATTAGATACTAAATCGTATGAGACATGAGGGGTACAAAGTACCCCAGAGAACATCTTACTGGGATTATCAGGGAAGGTGTCACGGAGAAGTGTCTTAATCTTTCCTAGTGTTTATTCTTTGGAGGGAAAAAGAGAGTTACTGCCTACCATATCCCTTTCTTGTAAATTCATAGCAATTTTGGAACCATTCGAGACTCAGGGAGGTGCTGAAAGAGAGAGAAAAAGATTGTTCAACTCTGTTTCACTCAATATTTTCAAGAGTTGACTTTTTGCATCCTTAAAAGCTGCGTCGAGTTGGGCAGGTAATGCCTAGTAGACATTCCATTAGTGGAGGTGTCCCCAGAGCCCCAGCCACATTCCCCCAGCTATGAAGATTAGCAAACAGCTGATTCAGGCTGGTGATGCAGTGAGACATTTCAGGAACTGAGAAAGAGAAAGGGGCAGGAGCTGATGGGGCTTGCGGCTGTCTGGACAGCCACATCAGACTACAAGAGTCACAGGAGAGAGGAGGAGAGGTCAGCGGTTCCCAGTGCCTGAAAGTTTGAGAGGGTGAAAGACTCCAACAGGGCCCACATGGCTGGCAGATGGGTTTCAGGAAGACAAACAGCCTGATATTATGTGCGAGGTTATACTTTGTTCTCAAAACCTTTTCCTCACACTGAGTGGACCCAGGCTAAATGCATCCTGGATTTTCTTTATAGTACCAGGGGCCTGCAGAGGTGATGGGCTCAAATAAGGATATTATCCCTCAAGGATATCCAGTCACCTTTGCAACCTGCCAGTTTTCAAAATCTGTCTCTGACACAATCTACGTCACATAACTGCTACACTCCAACACGAGAAAGGAATTTGTTAAGATTTAAGACCTCTAAGTTCTGCAGTGGCCAGAACTTGATCCCTGCTTCTGACATCAGTTAGTCTGCAGGGAAGAAGTAGCCTTAACATCCTAAATAACAAAACGTGTTAATTGGAGATTTATGTCTGCAGGCACGTACTTTCCTGGCTGCCACAGCTGTACTATAGCATTTTTGTTGTAATACCTATGGGCTATACTGTCTTTTGCTTGCCTATTTCAAAATGTGATTTTTATTTATTTTTTTACTTTCCTTGGTAACTGGCACAGGGCCACGCTGGCCAGAGGTTTCGTGATGGGGAACGCAAAACAGAATTCTGCTGCTGATTTATTCTTTGGGCTTAGCTATTTCAGAGTACCACGAGTTCAAGTGAAGTTTAGTTTAGTTGGCTTGGAGAGTTGAGAGTCATACATATTAATATGTTCCAATCAATCTGTGGACCAAGTTGTGCAACATCCCTATGGGTAGAATTCACCTCTCCTTCCCCTGCACTCCCTTTGTATCAGTGTGACAGCAATTACTTCCGTCTGCCTTATATTCCAGTTCTGTTTTTGTTTTTGTTTTTTTTTAACATCTTTATTGGAGTGTAATTGCTTTACAATGTTGTGTTAGTTGCTGCTGTATAACGAAGTGAATCAGCTAAACGTACACATATATCCCCCCATATCCCTTCCCTCTTGTGTCTCCCTCCCACCCCCCCATCCCACCCCTCTAGGTGGACACAAAGCACCGAGCTGATCTCCCTGTGCTATGCGGCTGCTTCCCACTAGCTATCTATTTTACATTTGGTAGTGTATATATGTCCATGCCACTCTCTCACTTCATCCCAGCTTACCCAGTTCTGGTTTTGACTTCACCAGATGGAAAGCCTTTGGAAAACAGGAAACTTATCACATTGTACCCTCAGAAACTAGCACATTTATGCCATGCTATAGAAACTCAGTAATTGTTGTTAAAAAGTAAGCAGATTATAGAGTTATACATGTGTCTCTCTCTCCCACTAGCAGATGAATTCCTGAAGGAATTCTTTCTCTTTTTGCATATCCACCAGGTTTGAGGAAGAGAAGAGAAGCAATACTTACTCAGATCTACTGAATGTCAGTTACTTCCCGTTTGTTGTTTCTCTGTTTTATAGGTGAGAAATCTGAGGCTCAGAGAAATCATGTAATTTGATCCAAGGTCCCACAACTTGTGAGCAGCCAGACCAACACTAAGACCCAGGTCTGGCGGACCCTCAGGTTCCACACCATGGTGGTTGCTGACCCCACAGACCCAGGAAACTGAACTCTGTGCTAGCAGAAGAGAAGGCTGAGAAGCGATGATTTATACCCCAGAATTCTGAAAAGGCTAAGGAATTTGGGACACGGGCCACTCTGAAAGGAGAATAAAGGTGAGGCTAAAATAGGAGGACTTGCTGAACATATGTTTAAGAAGCAACTACTATAGGGCTTCCCTGGTGACACAGTGGTTAAGAATCCGCCTGCCAATGCAGGGGACACGGGTTCAAGCCCTGGTCCAGGAAGATCCCACATGCCACGGAGCAACTAAGCCCATGTGCCACAACTACTAACCCTGCACTCTAGAGCCCATGAGCCACAACTACTGAAGCCCACACGCCTAGAGCCCGTGCTCCGCAACAAGAGAAGCCACCGCAATGAGAAGCCCACGCACCACAACAAAAAGTAGCCCCCACTCGCCGCAACTCGCGCACAGCAACAAAGACCCAACACAGCCAAAAATCAATAAATAAATTTTTAAAAAAAAGAAGCAAGTGCTACAATCAAAAAGATAGACAATTAGTGTTGGCAAGAAGATGGAGAAATCAGAACCCTCATATGCTGCTGGCGGGAATGCAAAATGGTGCAGCCACTTTGGAAAACAGTCTGGCAGCTCCTCAAAAGGTTAAACATAGAAATACCATATAAGCCAACAATTCTACTCCTAGGTATACACCCAAGAGAAATGAAAACATATGTCCACGCAAAAACTTGTACATGAATGCTTATAGCAGCACTATCCATAATAGTAAAAAAGTAGAACAATCCAAATGTCCACGAATCGATGAAGGGATAAACAAAATGTGAATATAATATTATTCAGCAATAAAAAGGAATGAAGTACTGATACATGCTACAACAGGAAGGAACCTTGAAAATATTATGCTAGTGAAAGAAGCCGGTCACAAAAGACCACATCTTGTATGATTTCATTCATATGAAATGTCTACATTAGGCCAGTTCATAGTCAGAAAGCAGGTTAAAGCCTAGGGCTGCAAGTTTTGGGGGGGAAATGGGGAGTGACTGCTAATGTGCATGGGTTTTTGGGGTGGGGGAGGGTGATGAAAATGTTCTAAACTTGATTGTAATGATGGTTGCAAAACTTGTGAATATATATATATATTTAAAACTCTCTTAATTGCACACTTTAAATGGGTGCTCTGTGTGGGATATGAAAAATAAAGCAGTTTGACCTCCCAGGCCCTTCACAGAGCTGGGTGACTGTCCCTCCCTGACCACAGCAGAAGATGGAAGATTTATTACTTAGAGAAATTAAAACAAAAGAACACAAATGGTGTCCTCCTCCAGAGGACACCAGCAACAGCTGAGATGAAGGGAACTGTAATGGAGTCAGGGGAAAAGGGGGAAATTTTCATACTGAATGTTCAGACACTCAGTCTTCTTCTCCCACTCACCCAACCAGACTGTATCCTCCAGGCTAATGACTGAAGGTTCTTCCTGGGGAATCTGGCCGGTTAAGAGAAAAATAAACTAATGATTCTCATTCCAGGAGGTCCCCAATGGAACAGCCCAGCCAGATCAGCCTAGAGTGATAGTCACAGGTCACAAAATCCACCAAAACAAGGAGCTTCTAATTAATGTTTATAATACTCTGCTCTTATACATGAGGAGACACCAGACACATGACACAGCCTCTAACATGAAAAGACAAAGATGAAAATAAAGAAACCAGATAAAGCAATTTGGAGAATATCATTGTGCAGAATGATAAAAATAAAATAAAAAATCCTACCATTAATATCCTTGTAGAGATAAGAGAAGATAATGTATCCATAAAAGAAGAACAGGATGCTATAATAAAAAAGAAACCCTCAGAGAAAAAGAAAGAACTCTTGGAAATTAAAACTATGATCACAGAAATGAAAACTTAATAGAAGAGTTGGAAGACAGAGTTGAAATATTCCAGAAAGCAGAAAAAGGGCAAATAAATAGAAAAGAGTAAAGACGAGAAAAAAAATTAGACAACCAATTAAGTGGGTTCAATATTCAAATAACAGGCGTTCCAGGAAAAAAGAACAGAGGGAAAGAATCATCAGAGGAATAAGTAACAGTATTTCTAGGACTGAAGGACATGAGTTTCCAGAATGAAAAGGCACATTACTTCCCAGCACAAAGAAAGGAAGAAGATCCACTCTGAGGCACATCATCATAAAGTTTCAGAACCTTGTGGACAAAGAGGAAACTCAAAAGCTTCTGGACAGAAAAAAAAAAAAATTACTTACAAGAATTTTTAAGAAAAGGAATGGCTTCACATGTCTCACCAGAAAACTGGAGCTAAAGGAGAAGAAACCAGTGCCTTCAAAATTCTAAGGCTATATTATTTCCAACAGAGAAATCTCTCAACTAAATGAGTAGGTAATATAAAGACCTCTTCAGACCTAACAGATTCCTCAAAAACGTACCTCTCATGCACCCTCTTCTCGAGAAGTCATTGGAGAAAGCATTCCACTGAAATAAGGAACAAACCCAGAAAGATGTATGTGCGTATATGTGTGTGTGTGCACATGCGTGTGTGCACCCTAACCTAACCTTAACCCTAACCCTGAGTAGGTCGGAAGAGTCCAGGAAAGATTTCTTCAAGAAGATGAAAATGCGGTAATACCTACTATGTTTGAACACACTGCACAGAGATGGAGGACAGTGGAAGAGACTTCGGGGGTGAATGTCGATGTAAACATACATGGGAGGCTAAACAAATAAAATAACAAGAGGATTACCAATTCCAGAGGAAACGCAGTTATGCAAGAGAGAAATATAAGTCAGCTGTTAATAGCATTGACATCGTCTTAATAATATAAACACTGAATATTGATCTAGGCCAGACTGTGATATAACTATACTGGGGTGATAGGGGGGGCAACAGGAGGTGTCCGTGATGGTTGTCAGGTGGAGGTGAAGGGTAAAAGAACTAAATCCTCATCAGCTATAAAGGGAAGTCAATATATAACGCCTAAAACCAAAATAATAATAATAATAAAACCAAAAAGTGCCCAAAGCATGTCACTTAAGGACATGGGACCATAGTAGCTCACCCACGTTAAGAGCCACGAACAATTTTTCCATCCCTCCGCGTGCAAGTCCATTTCCACTCTTTTGAATCTGGGAGGACCTTGTGACTTGCTGTGGCCAATGGTATTTGCCAGAAGTAGCAGTGGGTGACCTCAGGGCCTAGACCTTCTCCAAGACCTCTGCCTTTCAGCTTCTGTTTTCACCCCCTCGGCAGCTGGCTGCCATGGGAAATGTCCAGGTACCCTGCTGGACCAGAGGCCACCTGAGGAGAGAGGACCCCTGGGGGATGAGAGACTCTGAAGGAAAGGGGAGAGCCCGGCCAGCCCTCGGCCCTTCCAGCCACCCCGCTGATGCTCCAGCCGTGGAGCAAGGCTGACCATGACCAGCCTGGCCAACACCTCGGGAAGCAGAAACCAGCCATCCCTGCCAAGCTCAGCCCGAATCGCAGGGTCACGAACAAATAAACATCTGT
The DNA here is from genome assembly GCF_059928025.1 of Delphinapterus leucas. NCBI lineage: Eukaryota > Metazoa > Chordata > Mammalia > Artiodactyla > Monodontidae > Delphinapterus > Delphinapterus leucas. The sequence continues at coordinate 37,407,396 of NC_143142.1, read as the reverse complement.
TGTTTGAAGCTACAGGGTTTGGGGATGGTATGTTCTAGGTAGAGAACTGAAAGAAAAGTCAATGCCAAAAGAAAATGCAAAAAATGTTCTCAGGAGGTTGCCTCTGGGGACTGGGAAATGATGAAATGAAGTGGGTTGGGCAGGAAATTGCTGTTTTTCATAATAAATGTGATATTCTTTGACTCTTTAAACTGTGCGCATCTCTAACTTTGATAAAAATAAGAACTAAAGTCAAGCAAACAAAACAAGGGAATGTGTAGGGGAGATAAAAGTCAGGTAGACAAAAAGAAAAGTGCTCGGGTCCAATGGATGCTGACCACCAGAAAAGGTCCCCTGCTCCAAAGAGCCAGCAAGCAGAGTTCACCCTAGAGCGACAGCACAGAAGGTGTGGACTCGCAGCCTTCACTAGCTGGCACAGAGTAGGTTCTAACAAATGGCACACTGATCAGAACAAGTTCCGGCGCTTTTAGGGGCCAGGCTGAAGGACCGTGGACAGAGGCGAGGCTGAATTTAAACTTCTCTTCCAAGCCGGGCTCAGCACTGCTGTCCACTCTGTATTGTCTCCACCCTGATGCAGGCCCAGCTCCTGTAGCGTGATCACTGCTAGAACAAAACAGTGCGGTAGCCCACAGGCTACTAAAAATACTTGTAGGTTATTCCAAATAGTACAAGACATTTATTTTGATTACTCAGCTGCTTTCTGAATTTTATGTTTTACAGCAATAGGATCCCTTTTTTGGTTCAATGGTATAGGGTTTTTTTTTTAAGTCAAAATTGTAAAGACAGGGCTTCCCTGGTGGCGCAGTGGTTGAGAATCTGCCTGCCATTGCAGGGGACACGGGTTCGAGCCCTGGTCTGGGAAGATCCCACATGCCGCAGAGCAACTAGGCCTGTGAGCCACAACTACTGAGCCTGCGCGTCTGGAGACTGTGCTCCGCAACAAGAGAGGCCGCGATAGTGAGAGGCCCACGCACCGTGATGAAGAGAGGCCCCCACTTGCCGCACCTAGAGAAAGCCCTCGCACAGAAACGAAGACCCAACACAGCCAAAAATAATAAATAAATAAATAATTAAAAAAAAATTTTTTTTTTTAAATTGTAAAGACATAAAGTGACTCCAATTTGTGGCACAACTTGTAATTCTGATGCTTTTCAAAAACTTGCTTTTCTGATAAGGAGATATGATACCCTTTTCCTTCCTTTACCATTCAACAAAATTGAAGGGATTTTTTGGGTAACTTTTACCACTAAATTGGTAGTGGAGGCTAAACCAGATTTCCTCCAGCAGGCCCACTTCAACAACTTAAAAAGTAAATAAATATGAGACTCAAAATGTTGACCCCCACATCTACCATTCACAGTAACTACAGGGGAGGTGACATGTCTCCCCTTCTCTTATGAGGGACCTTCTCATCTAATCACCTTGGTCAAGTAGAGTCAGGATGAGGACTTGAATCCCTGCCCCAGATTTTATAAGGACCGTGGAAAGGTGTCAACCGCATGGGTCATTTGGCAAGAAAAACTAATGCCGTCCATTTCTCTGGAGACACACACATAAAATAAGTAGTCTTTGTTTAAAAACCAAACCAAACAAAACAAAAACTGATATAGCTGTTTTGTTCTGAAATCATTTAACTTTATGTTTAGGTTATCCAAACAATTATACCAAAGTAACATACTATAATTAATTACGAATGATGGACCAAAATTGAGCTTAGGAGACAAAGTTCTAGAAAACTTTGTATTTGATTCTCTCTCATCTCCCACATCGAAATGTCCTACCTGAAGGTTTCAGGGTGGCCCTGATGCACCATTTGCCTCTAATTACTATTAGAGCAATGTAACCTGAAACATGAAATATAATTTGAGATAACGAATCAGCTTGAATCTCCCCTCCAAAGGAAAATATCCCTGTCCTCAGCCATCTCCTCCTGTGTCCTACAGCAGCATTTATCTGAACCTCAAATAAGGCACTTTTCTCCTTCTATCTTGAATGCCAATTGTTTATGCATAAGTCTTACCCTGCCCATCAGACTGCGAGCTCCTTGAGGACAGGGGCTATGTACATACTAAATATCTGACTATATTTCAATAACATTCTAAATGCAGAATATTTAACTATATTTAATATAAAGAATATTTGAATATATTTAAATAATATACTACATAAAGAATAAGTGAAAGCTAGTAAGGACTTGGTGGCCTAATTTTAAATAATGAATAAAATAGAAACGACAGCTTAATAGAAAATTAACATTACCAATGAAATAGACATGATGTCATATGGTTAAAAATACATACATACACATACATCTGTCCTAAGACTTATTTACAGATAAATTTATGTTTTAACTCTTTGATGTCATATCCTTACTGGACAAAACTGGACACTGGATTTGAGATACAAATCTTTAAAAACATTATGTCACCATCAGTAGGTACCTGAACAATAGTGCTCCAGGAAAATTAGTGCTCCTAAGCAAATTAAAGGTATTTACATATATTTTCTAATTACCTAGCATGATCATAACAAATGAGAAAATGGTACCATTTTCACTATAGTTACAAACTTCACTGTAAATATGGTCCATGCATTTTCAGTAGGGCTGATTTCTGGCTACATGACAATAACACGAGTGTTGGCAGCTGGAGATGGACCAATAGTAAAACTGTTTCCCATAAAGAGCACAGTTTTCTCCCATCCCCCAGGTTTTCGTACCACACATTTATAATTTGAAAATTACTTTCATTTCAAAACCGAACTTTTTTCTTCTTGGTAGAAACTGTATCACTTGATTAACTTAACATAAGATGGTTCATAATTGGCAATTACGTTCTGCCTGGAGGAAGCAGCAGGTTATAACTAAACAGTATTCTAACACCTAAAATGTCTTGAGTTCTCCTTAGGTGCTAGACACCATTCTAAACAACTGATCTATACTAACCTACCTAATCCTCAAAACAAACCAACAAAACAAAAAACCAAAAAAAAGGCATCCAGTAGCTCCCCCATTTGATAGATGAGGGCACTGGGGGCCCCAGTAGGTTAAGTAGTTTGCATGTGGTCACCAGGCCCTCTGATTTCAGAGCCCACACTCTTCACCACACTAAAATTGTCAGGTTCAACTCCTGGGAACACTACATATAATTACATTTTATGAAATGGCTACATTTTAAAGTATATATTATTAACTATAAATTTGGATTATTTTGCCTTTGAATAATAAAATGTTATATATATATATATATATATATATGTATATATATACACATCAGCTAGTTTCCAAACATTTCTATGTCACAAGGAAGTGAGTTACACCCAAAGAAGTGCATCTATTTCCACAAACCAATGACAAGTTAGTTTTTTCACACAGAAATGTCAAATGTCCAACCTCTTAGGCAAGTGCATATGACTTCACGTGATACAAGGTTATAATCTCAAATGACTCAGGAAGTATAAAGGAGTCATTTAATATATCCAAGTCCAATAAATAAATAAATGTTTAAATCTCCTCCCATGCTGAAAAACATATTTCCTTCATAGTTTTTAAGAGTATTGATTAACTATTTGTGATAAATTCAGGGGTTAAGAAAGCTCCTAGGATCTCTTTGGAATTTTAAATTGGATTACTAATTTCTCCTTTCACTGCTATATAATTACAAAGGTCCCTTAAGCAATCAGCAGGACCTGTTCAAGGTAGTATTTTGGTTTGGGCCCTTCAAACATCATTCACTTAAAAAGAAATCAAATCACTGCTTGATTGAAAAGTTACCCCCTGCAAGCTTTGGATTGTTGGTGTGGTTAGAAACTGTGTTATCAACAGTGAACAATAAAATACTTTCTATGAAGAATGTCAGTATCTCCCTATCCCTTGTTTAAGATGTTTATTTACTACTGCTACTACTACTATTATTTTTTAATTATTATTATTACTGATCACCTACTGGTGGTTACAGTCTGTTCTTGAAAAGCAATTCTGACAATGTTTCATTGTCTCACAGCAAACCTGTCAGCAAAACAATGCAGGGGCTGTTTCCAGAGTCCATGGCTTTAGGGAGCCATTCACACTCATTCAATCAATCACAAGAAAACCTCCCGGCAGATAAATTCTACAAAAAGCAGCAACCCTGGAATCTGCCTTATCTCTGCAGGAGCTCCAGCCTAGAGAGACTCCTCCAGTGACTGGCTGAAGAGCACAGCAGTTTCTTCAGACCTTTGATGCCAGGTTATTAAAGTCTAAGCCCAGACAGTAGGACCTTTTCTCCCTTGCTCACTCAGTATCTATGGATTGTGGCACACAGTAGGTACCTAACAAAGCTGGGATGATTGAATGAAACATTAGGGTGTGGCTAGGAGGGAGCCTAAATTAGAGGTGTTACATGTGGATTCTGGAGTCAGACTGTCCGAATTTGCATACTAATTTCCCCACTGACTAGCTTAGTGCCCTTAGACAAGTAACTCAGCCTCTCTGAGTCTAAGATTTCTTAACTGTAAAATGAAGAAAAAAATAATGCCTGGTATGGCAGGTGCTCAGTAAATGTTAGCTATTACTAAAGGGAAAAATAGTAAGTGGGGATATTAAATGGCCCATCAGTCACGCCTAAGAAGTTGTTTGCAGTACTAACCACGGTACAGATCAACTTGTCCCTGGCTTTTATCTTCCAACTCACAACACTGTTCCCTGCCTCCAGGCCACAGTCAGGAATTCCAGAAGCTGAGAGAGCCTGTGCCTTCGGAATGGCATAGGAGCAGAAGATGGAAAGGCAGGACCAGCCTGGTAGAGCCAACCCCACAGTGCGGGTAGACTTTTTTCACAGATGACCACTTTGATGACCTAGAACACTGTCCCCTGGCCCCCAACTGCCTGATTCTTTTCACTTTGATTTGCCCCCCAAAAGCAGAAAGACTGTCCTCTGCCCACTCTGGGCTCCTCTCCTAGCACCTGACCTCTTTTTCCCATCACGCGGAGACATGTGGACCAAACTGTCCCCCTGAGAGATCACTCATGTGCTGGGTTTACCCGAGGCAAAACAGACTTTTCTATCACAAAATTTAAATGTCTATTTTCCCATTTGAAAATTAACACTTCAAAGGCCATTTAACTTACTTTGGCAGCAGCTACATCAACAGTTTTAAAATAATGTTTTAATGAGAATAAGCATTAATTCAGAAAATTAGACACCTAGTTATGCTATAGCTTTAAAGCTACCATACTCCAGCTTTTCCCGTCCACACCATTATTGCTGGATAAGCCGCATGGTGGGGGGGGGAGTGGTAAGGGGATGGGAACAATCTTGGAAAATTGCATAGGAGACCACAGGGAAGATCTATACTTAGCAATAATTAAACCTCAGACTAAGAATGTCAAGCATCTTCAAACTAACAGTCAAAAGTGTAATTGGATTGCAAATTTGTCTTCCAGAGGAAGGGCAGCCCCAATTCCCAAACAGTGAAAGGAAAAAGGTCTCACTTTGTTTCCATTTCCCTGCAGAAAACATGATTCTTTCAATGTTAAATGCAGTCAGCCCTTACACGCATGCCTGCTTATCCCAGTTAAGGACAAGAAATTTTAGACACTGGGAAAGCAAAGAGACCATGGGTCTGGGAAAACAACAGGCAGTAGGAGAAGTATACTGCTTACTAGTGCATTTTGAAAGTATTATTGCCAGACAGCATTTCAGAAATGTTTACATACAAAAGCACAAAAATAAGCAGCTGGACACTATGTTTTGATGGCACCAACCTCCTCCCTGTGTTAAATTAGAACAGTGGTTTGAATCACTGTGGTCGCGTGGTTGTTTCTGGCCGTCTCTTAGGTAACAAGTGCTGCTGCATTAAAACTCACCAATATTCCCAACTTCCAGGACTAGAAGTGTGACTTCTTAATGACACACCTAACTCTAGAGGAGTCAGATTCCTTCATAAAGAATGTGAATATTTATTAGAAACCATGAAATTTATGGTGCAGTACAGCTAATTGAAAATGTAATTAGAAATAAATTAAAACCAGATTCATGTTTTAATCAGTTTGGAACGCTTCAAGTATTGCAGCAACAAGGCAAGTAATTTTCTTCTGGAAAATATATAATGATGTCATTATTTTGGTACTTGTGACTCCAAAGATGGAGGAAATAGAACAGAGACAGATATTTGCTGAACGCAACAGATAGGTGGCGCTGTGGCTCATGGCAGACCTGGAATTAGACTACAAAGACTATATCCCAGGTTTAAACATCAGAATTAGAAAGTCAAATAGGCACCCTGAAAAGGTATCTGTCTCGCACAGTAGCTGAATTTCTGCTTTGGCAGATAAACTTCTGTAACTTCTAAGATGTCCACTAATTTTCTATTTGGCTAAAGAATGTTTTACCTTAATTTACCTTAATTTTAAGCATTTGCAAGGCTTGTCACTGACTTCTATTATTTAGGGAAATCAAATTCTAATGAAATGTTGGCTTAAACATAATAATTTAATAGCTATACGACATAATCACAAACCCAAGGAAGACTCTGCGTTGGTTACCTATGGCAAATCATCAAAATAATTCTACATGGTAAAGGCAGCTTTCCTTTTTGGCTAAACGCATACTCTGCTTGGCTTCAAAAGTCTTGTGTCCAGTTTCTTGGTTCCACCCCTTCCTGGCTGCTGCACCAACTTCGAGTTACTTGGCTACTTAATTGCCTGAGATTCACTTTTCTTCTAGTCCAGAGATGTCTAGTCCAGGATCTGCTCTCCTAGGTCTCTCCAAGCCTCACAGGGAAACTGGCAAAGCTTGTCTTTAGATGCCTACCATCCCCCTTGTGGCTGGTTTCTATTTCTTCTAGACTCCTTTTCCACATCTATAATGTAGGGGTTAAAATACCTACCTCACAGGGTTGTTGAGAGGGTTCACCGATGGAGGGCTTATAGAGAGTGGAGCACAGGGGCTAGCACTTAGTAGGTACTAAAGAAGTATTACTGCTGCCCCCCTTCCGCATCTCACAAACCAGACAAATAAATGCAAATTACATGGCAATGGTTGGTAAGCAAACCTCTCACAGAATATTTTGTTTTAAAAGAGGCCTTCAAAGTGACTAGTCTACCCAGGGATTCAGTCCCTCAGCTCCCCTCTCCCACTGGGGCAGAAGGTAAAAGGGGCCTTTGAAGCAGTGCCCAGACCACAGAGAGTAAGCAATAAACCTTCTCCAGGGGGTCTGCAAGCTGGTCTAGTATGCAGTGTAAACCTCACACACACGCAAAAAATATGTATAGAACTTGTAGGTGTGTCTTCCTCTGCAGATTTGAATTAACATTGGAAAAATACCCAAACTGTAGTAACAGTCATTGACCCAGTCAAAAGCATAACAAAATTTTCAGAGTTTCGGAACACACATGGGAGCTGATGAAATGAGTAGCTGGCTTATCTTTCCGAGAGTTCAAAACCTTCTGGCCTCAGTGACCAGCAATGAGAAGATTAACTGGCTAAAATGATGGTAACTGAGCCCCAGAGTAAAGTTTAGCCGCGTGAACGCTTTCCTTTCTGGGAGGATCCTTCAATCAGTGCTAAGGAAAGTGCTCCTTTCCTAGAAGGTAACTGAGAAGAGAAACCGAGATGGAGAGAGAAGGAACACACACCACTGCCTTTTGAAATTCCCTAGCCAGAGAGTAGTATCCTGTCTTTTGTTTCTCTGGCCCTGGGGCGGGCCCCATTCCACCTGGTGTTCTGTCCCCTCCCTACCCTGGGTCCCCAAAGGAGGACACAGAACTCCCTTGGAAGGAGAGCTAACTGGCATTACCGCTCCGGAGTGTTCAGCGTGAACTCCGTTTCAGAGAAACCTAGAGCCAAAAGCTACTTTCCAAGTCTGTGGGGCTCCCGGGGCGCCCGCCTCGGTCAGCAACGCTTGCAAGTCAAAGCGGTCGCATCGCGTGGTCTCGGGCGACTGGAAACTCGGTCCCCGCGGTCAGATGGCATTTCGCACCCAGCCCCCTCACTCAAGCCTGGCCCGCGCGGTTACAGAAATGTGTTATCCTAACGCAAAAACCAGGTCTCCAGTCTTGTGTAAACACCGCGCCGGCCCATCCCCAAACGGCTCTCTTGGATGCCTCCGCTGTAATTATCTCACATATAAATCTGGATTCTGCTGACAAATCTTCGGGTTTCTACTAAACACAGGCTGCCCTGAGAAGCCCTTCTCCTCGCGATTCCGTTTAAAGGTATGATAACATCTGACACTTCCCTAAACCGGCCTGCAGAGGATACCGCCCGGGGGACTGTGTCACCCCTGAACACACGTGGGCACAACAACTCCGCAGGCGGGCACATGGAAGGGACGCGGAACCCAGGACAGTTATTTTCCAGTCAGTGGGTCTGATGGAGAAAGATGCCAAACGCACTTCCCAAGCCAGCTGAACTCCGCGGGCACCTAATCATTGCCAGATGTGGGGAGGGCGCACCGAGAACATCCCCGAGTCCCAGAGAAAAACCCCGGCCAGCAGCCCTTCGACTTCTTGGACGGCGAAACGGCAACAGCGGGGAGGGAGAGGACGCTGGGGAGAGGGGGGAGTGCTCCAGAGCGGAGAACCGACTGGGGGGGCGGGAATGATGATGCCTCCACTCTCCTGGGCATATTTTTTCAATTAAAAAGTTGGGAACTGGAATCCGTAAACAATAATTTGGGGCTTCAAGCTACTTTGTAGAGACAGGATGGGGAGGAATACTCACACGCTTCAAAACCCCAACCTCTAGGTCTCCGGCGGTACCCGACTCCGGAGACGGGGGCGCCCCCAGGGTGCGCGCACGAACCAAGCACCGGGTGTCCCCCGGGGTTCCGCGCAGAGAAAGTCCGCACCGGATGCACCTCGCCCCCTCACGCGCTCCCCGAAGCTCGCCCTACCTTTCATGGTGGCCGAGGAGACGCACAGCCAGCCGGGGAGCTCCGCGCCGCCGAGGAAGTTCGCGCTGAGCAGCGGGTCAGTGAGCGCCCATGGCAGCTGCGCCGCGCGTCGGCCGTCTGCGCTCCAGCCCTCCCTCCCCGCTTGGCGCTCTGTGCCGCGGGGCCGCCGCGCGCTCCGCTCACCCCGGGCGGGAGGCGCCGCTCCCGCCAGCGCCCCTCCCCCTGGCCCGGCCGCCGGGGCGCGCGGGCCGCCGCGCCCACGCCCCCCTCGCGCCCTCCCGCGCCCGCCCCGCCCGCCCGCAGGCAGGCGCCCGCCCGGGCCCCGTCGCTTTCTCGCCGCGCCGTCGCTCGCCCGCGCTCCCCCGGTTCTCTCTTTTTCCCATTGGACCAGAAACGGGACGAAGTCGGAGGAAAGCGGCTCCCGAGGGTGGTCAAGTGCTCACCCTCGGGGTGCACGGAACGTGCGGCCGCTGGGCTTGTTTCTAGACCCCTGACTACCTAGAGTGTGGGGTGAGAGGGCTGGGAGCAGCGGCGTCACGGGGACGGCGGAGTTAGCTCGTCCCTTCCCCAAAGGGCCCTGGGCACGGAGGGTTAGAGGATCAAACAGGGGGCGAGCGCTTCCCCGAGGCTCCAAGTTTCCAAGTGCGCTTGTTGATGCCCCGAAGGGACACAAGGGACAGTGCTCACTGCCACCCGGGGAGAGCTGTCGCTAAGTTCGAAGTCACCATTAGATGATCTCCCTGCAGAACTCGGAGCAGGATTACAACTCTTGGACCTTCAAGAAGAGAGAGACAGAGACTAAAAAACCCACCACACTCCCCTGGGTTGGAAAAGTCCCCCTTCTACCCACCGCCCCTGAAATGATCAGGTTGACTCCAGTTTTACCAGGAAAGGAGGCTGGGCTGTTGAGCAGATTCATAATGAGCTCCTTTCATTGTGGCCCATCCTGTTGCCCCACAGTGTTTATCTTTCCTTTTAGAAACCTTCCTAAGCAGACCCATTGCTTTATTGCTTTCCTGCAGAAACTAAGTGGTGAGTGGAGCTGGTGGGGGGCGGGGCGGGGGGGCACTGCGGAGGAACTTTCTTCCACAATGGTGAAATGACAGATTACTTGCGCTCTTGTTAGCATACCAAAAGAAATACAATTCTGGCACGGGCAGTGGTTGCAGCTTTTCCGATTTCCTCTCCTGAGGGCTTGGTAACACAGTGTAACCAGTCCATTGATTCATTCTAAACAGGGAATTCTTTGCTCTAGTAAAAGTCGGTGCCCAGAAATGGATACATTCTAAAATATTTCAGACTCTCCGTTCCAGAAGCTTTCTATTTAGAACGTTAGGGGGAAACTTGTACATGACTGGCAAAGAAAAAGACAAAAACTGGCAATTTTTTTTTTCACTTTAGGGCTTGATGAAACTATAGGGTCCCTGAAGATTACTCTGGAGATTTGCTCCAGCTCTCACCAAGGTACCTGCCTTGTTTTGCATGTCAAATGAGAGCCCCTGAAGAGGCCAGAATATGGATTCTCAGCCCAGAGCTTACTAACTAATGTTGGGATGGAATAAGCCCATCAGTTTCTTTGCATAATAGTTTCTCCAACTGAAAAATGGAGAGAATTTTGGCCCCAGTATTTGAATTGAAGAAAATCATTTAAAATACCTAAATTACAGCTGTGACACCGAAAAGTCAACAAAAGAAAAAAATAATAAATTGGATTTCATCAAAATTCAAAGCTTTTGTGCATCAAAGACACTATCAACAGAGTGAAAAGGCAACCCACAGAGCAGGAGAAAATGTTTGTAAGCCATATATCTGATAAGGGGTTGACATCCAGAATCTGTAAAGAACTCCTACAACTCAACAACAACAAAACAAATAACCCAATTTAAAAACTGGGCAAAGAACTCAAATAGATATTTCTTCAAAGATGATATACAAATGGCCAATAAGCATATGGAAAGATGCTCAACATCACTAATCATTAGGGAAATGCAAATCAAAGCTACAATGAGAGGGACTTCCCTGGAGGCCCAGTGGTTAAGACTCCATGCTTCCACTGCAGGGGGAGTAGGTTCGATCCCTGGCTGGGGAACTAAGATCCCGCAAGCCACACAGCATGGCCAAAACAAAACAAAAAATAACTACAATGAGATACCACTTCATACTCACTAGGATGATTATCATAAAAAATAAAAAATTTTCAAAAAACAGAAAATAACAAGTTTTGACAAAGATGTGGAGAAATTAGAACACTTGTGCATTGGTAGTTGGAATGTAAACTGATGCAGCCACTATGGAAAACAGCATAGTAGTTTCTCAAAAAATTAGACATAGAATTACCATATGATCCAGCAATACTGCTTCTGGACAGATGCCCAAAAGGGTCAAAAGCAGGGACTCAAATAGATATATTTGTACACCCATGTTCATTGCAGCATTATTCACAATTGCCAAAAGGTGGAAACAACCAAAGTGTCCATTAACAGATGAATGGACAAAATAAAGGCAGCACATCCTGACAATGGAATATTTTTCAGCCTTAAAAAGGAAGGAAATTCTGGCACATGCTACAGCATGGTTGAACCTTGAGGGCATTATGCTAAGTGAAATAAGCCAGTCACAAAAGGACAAATACTGTATAATTCCACCTATATGAGGTACCTAGAGTAGGCGAATCATAGAGAGAGACAGTAGAATGGTGGTTTCCAGGTGGAGCGGGGAGGGAATGGGGAGTAGCTGTTTAGTGGAGACAGAGTTTGTGTTGCAAGATGATAACAGTTCTGGAGATGGATGGTGGTGATGGTTGTGCAATGATCTGAATGTACTTAATGCCACTGACGTGCACACTTAGAAAGGGTTAGGATAATAAGGTTTGTGTTATGTGTATTTTAACACACACACACACACACACACACACACACACACACGCAAAACCTAACAGAAGAAGTATAAGGTTGGAAAAAATCCCACAAAAACCTGTTAGCTACAATGGGCTAGACTCACAGACCTGGTGATGAGAAAACAAAGCTCAGCAACTCTTTAGAGGACAGGGCTTCTGGAACATGCATCCTCCCTCCAGCCCCACCACCTTCAGCACCAAGAACTGATCGAGCCCCTGCAAGTGGGTCCCAAAAGTCCCCGGCCTGGCGCCTCCTCTGAGCCCCACTCTGGAGGATACAGGGGCTGAAGGTTGTGGTCACGTGCAGATCATCAGCTGACCAAGATTTCTGTGCTCAAGAGCTCTGGGAGGAGTTGAGTTGGGGCTCAGGGAGAGGAGAGAAAGGCCCAGAAGAGGAGGATGGTGTGGTTGGAAAGGACACCAGTGAAGATGCCTTGCACTCCTCAGGGGAAATGGGCTGCAGGGCAGGAGCTTGAACTCAAGTCTCCCCGCTCCAGGAGCAGCAGCTGTGCCCTGCGTTCGTATTACCTTTATAACGTAGAGAAGGCATCGTCTCACTTCATCCTCACACCAACCCTGTGCTAGTAGTGTCTTTTTACTGATGAAAAAGCCCAGTCACCCTTGCCTCCTCCCTTCCCCTCTACCCTACAACCTCATCAAGCTCTGCTTCTACCTTCAAAATAGATCTCATGGTCCACTTCTCTCCATCTCCCCCGCATTCCCCATGTGGAGACCACGATAGTCCATCTGGAATTCTGCAATCACCCTCCAGGTGTTGCTCCCTCACCACCCACCTTATCAGATATGAACGCCCTCAACCTCCTTTTCCATATGCATCTAATTTTTGCTATCATAAACACCTTTATCTCCTCCTCTCCCACCTCCACAATTAATCTACTCATATACTTGATCTCACTCCCTCTACCTGGTCTCCCTGACTTCAATCTCGCTGCCTTTAATCTACCCACACCAGTACAGCCTAAATATTTCTAAAATGCAAACCTGATCATGTCACTCTCCTACTTAAAATTTAAGTTCAATGGTTTGACATTGTCCTCAGGCTAAATTCAAGTTCTCAGACCCAGCTTACAAGGATCTCTATGACTGGACCCGTGTTTATCTCTCTGGCTTCAGCCCATACTCCCCTCTGCGCTCTATGCTTTAGCCCCTACCTTTTTTTTTTTAACATTCCGTTTCTCTATCACCTCTTAGCCTTCAAATATTCCATTCCTGCCTGAAGCACTTTTTCCCAGGCCCATCTTCATTACCTAACTTAAGCTTCTGGCCTCAGCTTAACCTCCCTCTTCCTGACACCTAAACTAGTTTAGGGTCCCCCACCCACCCAACCGGTGCCTCCATAGCAAACTGCATTCCACACTCTCTTGTGGAATAGTTACTGTCAACTGTGTGAATTCCCACCGGCTACAGCTCTATGAAGGCAGGGACCATTTGGGTCCTGTTCAATGCAGAACCACAGACAAACATGTATGAATAAGTAAATGAAGTAAGTCTTCCTAGATCACATGTCGTAATTTGTGCCCTTTCTTAAATCTTCAAACCTTGTCCTCACCTCCTAAACTTCCACATAAGCTCAAGTCTCCCCATCTTATAAAATTCTTTGGATCCTATTTTCCTTGAAATGAGCCACTTTCATTTGACCTCTGATTTACTACCCAACTCAAGGCAATCGGACTGGTGCCTTATGACCCACAAAAATTGCTCTTGTGGCTGTCACGGACCTCCAACTTACCAAATCCATGATTTCCCTTCCAGATTTTTTCCCACCAACTTTATCCCACTGCCATGCTTGTCTTGCTGATCATGATTTTTTTATTCATTTACTTATTTATTTCTGCAAAGGCCTCTCTTCACTTCCATGCTCTCTGTCTCCCTTCATTTTCCTGTTCCTGTTTTCTCCACTTGCCCTAAGCACTTGGATTTCATCCACTGCCACCATGTCTTCAGCCTCCACAAGCTCTCCTTGGGTGGCCATCTAAACTCTCCAAGGTGTCAGCCATACTGCCTCCCACTGGGAGTTGGGGAGTGAAAAAGGTAACAAAGCCTCAGGGAAAACCTTTCAAACCACACTTGGGCCTCCTTCATATTCCAATCTAATCCCTGTCATCCACATTTAAGAGTAACTGAGTCACTTCTGCTTGCAGGAGTTAGTTTTATTAACTCAGGTGTGTTGGGGAGAAACTGATATGTATCATTCACCTATATGCTGAAGACACCCAAATCTCTCTCCTGTTAGACGTTTCTCCTGGACTCTAAGCCCTTCTTTCCATCTGCCTACCTACTGACAAGTTCTTCCCGGATATCCTACAAGCATCCCAATTCAGTTTCTCTAAAACCAAATCACCTCTTCAAGGCACGTGCCTTTCTATGTTTCCTACGACCCACAACCCAGTTGTCTAAGCTTGAATACGAGCATCATCTTAAAGCTTCTCCCTTTCCTTCAATCCCACTATTCACATCCTCTCAACCCCACCCTGATCCAACTGCGACCTCGTTTTTATAAAGTGCAGAAGGTTGGGCTTCACTTCAGGCCTTGGAATCAGAATCTTTCAGGGAGAAGCTCGGTTGCTCCTGTTTTCTGTTGCTCCCCGGCTGATTTTCATGTTCACTAAACTTGGAGAATCATTATAGTAGACTATGAGCTTCTTAAGAGAAGGGGCATGTCTTCTTCACCTTTAGAATAACAGTTTCTAGCAATTAACATTCAGTGAAAGACTGAATAAATGGAGAAGGGATAAGCAATGGAGGGAACTGCAGAGCAGGGAAAGCAAAATGCATGGCACACGCCTGAGGATTGCCATCAATGGGTGATACCACATGCTCTGAGTCAAGCCTTTGAGTATGGCAGGAGGATGAGCTGGTTTCTTGAGAAGGATGTTGGCTTCCACAGCTTGGTCACCTGAGTCACGTCATATTTTCTTCCACACTTGACAAAGAATAGACCTCGTTTGCCAGAGGAGCCATTGTTGTTATTAAGCAAGTCCACTAAAATGTTACGACCCTGTGAAGAGGCTAATGTGGTTGTAATGGACACCAGGTGTTTTGTCTCCATCCTTTGAGATGTGATTATGCTTGAGGTTTGCATGAAGGTTTTGGGGTTTTTTGTTATTTTGGGGGGGGGTTTGGATAAAGAAATAGCTTTTTGGTCTTTAAAAGTTTATGGTTTTTGTCAGTGAGTGTTTCTATTTCTTTCATTTTTAAATAAACTTAAGATTTTTGAAAGGAGGCTCTGATTGAGAGCTGCTTTCCCTGTTTGACCAAAAAGTCAATATTTATTCCATGTCATGTTTCACAGTTCAGAGGATCAGTCTGAAATTTTTCCTCTAATCCACTGCAAGGCCACTGATGGTTCTAGAGACTGGTTCAGGAGCCTTTTTTTAATTTCAGTGAAAAGGTAAGGGCCGAGAAAAAAGAAATGTGAGCCTCAGTTGGAGACCCAGGTACATCGCAGGGAAAGCCAGAATTCTCTCATCCTGACCTGGGAAGTACAAGGTAGATGGCCAACTGCAAAATGCTGATGATTCTTTCCTATTAGGTTTCAGGTGTATTACATCTGGACATTGCAGACAAGTGACCTATATGAAAAAAGTTTTTACAGGTTTTTTTTGCCCTTAATGTGTGTCTTTTGCAGTGGCATAGATGAGAGGGACTTATTTTGCTTTTATCTTCCATTTGGTCTTGTCATTCATTCGTTCTGGTGGAGATGAAGTGTGTTGAGCCACGCCACCATCTGGTGATCACTAGAGTTTGACTCCAGGCCCTGTTCTGTTATTAGGGGCCTCTCTCACTAGGGCCGGCCTCTGACATCTCGAGGCCTGAGTATTCTTCCAGTAAAAATGAAAGGTTTTAGACTAATTTCCAAGGTCTTTTTTGGCTCAAAAACCTTAACATGAAATGCATGTAAACACTATTTGAGGGGACTTCCCTGGTGGTCCAGTGGTTAAGACTTTGCACTCCCACTGCAGGGGCCTGGGGTTCTATCCCTGGTCGGGGAACTAGATCCTGCACGTATGCTGCAACTAAAGATCCCTCACGTGGCAACGAAGATCCCGCGTGCCACAACTAAAACCTGGGGCAGCCAAGTAAGTAAATATTTTTAAAAAACTGTGGAAGTTGGAAATTCAGACATATTTTGGATGTGTGTGTATATATATGTATATATATTATATGTCCAAATTATGTCTGAATTTCCAACTTTCACAGTGATCAGCTACAAACATATATACATTTGTATACATATATTTGTAGCTGATCACTGATTTGTATATATATTATATATTATTTATATATGTATATATTTTTACTTATGTATATTTGTATGATATATCTGTAGCTGATCACTGATTTGTATATATGTGTATATATATACATTTGTGCATATATATATATATTTGTAGCTGATCACTTTTTAAAATATTGGACTAGCTCAGAGGTACACCTTTATCCATATATTCATGCTGGTGATCCCATTACCTAGTAAGTATCCAGTAAATGACTAAACGAATGAATATGCAGATACAAGTGAAACAGAGAAGCTGTTTCATCTGTCCATCAATTCTCACCTACCTTTAAAATGAGCCTTTTCTTTATGGTAATAACAGTAACTATTGCTGACGTTTACTGAGTGCTTTCTATGTTCTAGACCCTATGCTTAGCCCTTGATACACAGTATCTTATCTATCAGATTCAGAAATATGTGGGACTTTAGGGAAACCACTTAACACTGAGTATCAATTTCCTTATCTAAGAAATGAGGACAGTACTATCCATCTTGCAATATTTGGGGGAGGGATTAGAGGTAATGTTTTAAAATCCCTCATACACTACCTGTCACATAGGAGAAGCTCAGTAAATTGTGGTAATTTTTCTCATAATTAATTAATTTTCTATCTTCCATTTTCTTTTCAAGGTAAAACAGAAGACCAAATTTAACAAAGGCAAAATAATTTCATTAAATTATTTCATACGAAATAACAATTTGGCTGGTTAAGGAAGAGCCTAGTAAAATTTATTTAAAATCTTAATGATGAATAGCTTTAAAGAGACAGTTTTATTTTTAAGAGCAAACAAGTACAAAAATAGTAGAGATCCCAAAGAGAACTACCCTAAGAGATAGATTAAAATGTTTACAATTCACATGTACATTGTTACTAAGTGTGGTGTGCACAAGATATTTGAACATAATTTGTTCTCTAAAGTAATTTAAACATTAACTTTACGAATTTTGTTTATACTATAATTTGATTAATAATGGTGAAAAGGTAAACTTTTGCTAAGCTTTTGTCAAAATTGTTACAAATTCCGAATAAGTATATCAAGGTTGGTAAGGTTTCACAGTATGGCGTTATTCCTATGTGATATTGTCTTTTGATACTATATTCTTTCAAGATTGGCAGAATTTTATTTTACTCTTTACTTCTTATAAATAACTAGCTATTTTCACTGGAGTCTTTGACTCCTATAAATAACTTACACTACATTTTTTATTCAAGGTCAAGATCCAGTAATTATTTTCACTTTATTTATATTTTTAATTGAGACAATACATTATATTTGAACTTAAATATTTCTCTACCTTGAATGTGCTTTCTTAGAACTTAAGAATAGTGCATATCAATATTCTAAAAGATTTACTTAAAAATAAAGAGCATCAGATGTGCAAATAATTTATTAAATAAAATCTTTTCATAGTTTTTTTCTGTTTGTTTGTTTTTGCAGAATTTGAAAGATGCTCTTTGTGGATTGCTCCCATGGTGCAGTGAATTCTCACATCGTCCATTAAGTTGATCTGCTTTATAGATTTTAAAAGTTGTGGATTTCTATTCCACACAGTTAAAATGTTTAGTATTCCTTGTAATGGAAGCTAAAGTCCAGAAGGGTTCCACAACTTTTCTAAGCCCAAGACAGTCAAGAATAAGGTTCCACTAAGATTCTTATTGAATGTGTTCAAAACAAGCACATCTCAAATTGAATATGATTTTTCCAATAATTACAGTTTAGCTGAATGGAAAACTTGAGACTGAAAAGAAAGAATTGGAATTTTATAACTAAACCTATAATGCTGCAGAAATATAGGAATGCAGATAGCTGAAAGGTCATTCTTACAACTTATTTACTATCTCCTATGAAGAAAATATGGCTAATGAAATCTTTGTAAAATATTAGAATCCTATCCTTGCTCCATTTGCAACATAAGGACATTAAAGTAAGAAAATCCAATTAAAGAAAACACTGACCTTACCAAGGGACTCATCAGTGTAATAGATAACTTTCTTTTCCATGGTTTTCTGTCCTATTTTTCATATCTAAAATATACCAGTTTTTCACTAATTATTAGTCAATGAGAAAAATTTTGAACTGTGAATAATGCTATTTCTGATAATTTATTGATTAAGTGCTCATGTATTACATTAGTAAAAATATAATTTTGTATTAGAAAAAAAATTAGAATCCTAGATTCTAATGTGCTGTAAGGAAAATGCCCACAGGTCAGAATCCAGGGTCCTGGTCATAGCTGGCTCTGCTGGGGCCTGACAAGTCTATCCGTGTCCTTGTATGTGCTCTGGGCAGCTCACTCCCCATTTTCCTAGCAATTACTCCTGACCTTCTTCTCCAGGACTCTGCTTGACGCCTGCCCTCTTACTCTGAGCAGATGACCTCATTGCCTCCTCTGCAAAAAATCAGAGGTTATCTGACAGGAATCCTCTGGAGCTCCTGCACTCTTTCCTCCGCCCGGCCTGCTATGACTTATCTCTCTCGGCACCTGGACTCACCACTTCCCCTCATCATCACTGGAAGAGACATCTTATCTGTCCTCCAGGGCTCCTTCCACCTGAAACCTCGCCTCTCCCATCCCCATCTATTATTATTGCCTCTCTCTCTTCTTGTAGTTTCTTCTTTTACTTCCTACACTCTTCTTGCCATTAGAGACAAACTCTTGAAGTCGTCTACACTTGAAGTGTCCACTTCTAGAACCTGTTGCCTCTACAGACATGGCCACACCTGTGCTGCCACACGGTGGCGCCGGCCCTGCTATAACCAAGGTCATTGGAGCCATTCAGACCGCCAAATCCAGCAGGCACTTAGCTCCATCCTTGGTTCCTTTAACTTCTCTCCTATTGACAATCGACTTCTTTTTTTTTTTAAATAAATTTATTTATTTTTATTTATTTATTTGTGGCTGAGTTGAGTCTGTTGCTGCACGCGGGCTTTCTCTAGTTGCGGCAAGTGGGGGCTACTCTTCATTGCGGTGCACGGGCTTCTCACTGTGGTGGCTTCTCTTGTTGCAGAGCATGGGCTCTAGGTACGCGGGCTTCAGTAGTTGTGGCACGTGGGCTCAGTACCTGTGGCTCGTGGGCTCTAGAACACAGGCTCAGTAGTTGTGGTGCATGGGCTTAATTGCTCCGCGGCATGTGAGATCCTCTTGGGCCGGGACTCAAACCCACGTCCCCTGCATTGGCAGGCGGATTCTTAACCACCGCGCCACCAGGAAAGTCTCGACACTCAACTTCTTGAACCTCCCTCCTCCCTCTGATAAGTGTCATCACGTCTCTGATTCTCCTACTAACTCCATCACTCTTTACTTTTGGTCTTCACTGCAGCTCCTCTTTTTCTGCCTTGCTTCAAAATAATGACACTCCTAAGGATCCTGCCATCAGTTTTGCCTCTAGTAACTCAATAATTTTCCATTTCTGATGACCTCTGTTTCCTGACTGGACTTCTCTGACCTCCAACTATCCAAAAATGCTTACCATTCAAATGCATACATACTTACTATATCTCAAAACTTTTCCCTTTCATATAGTTTTAAATTTACCAGCATAAAGTTCAAAGTAGTTGCTTTTGTTTTAAAAAAAAATCTCATCTCTGTATTTATCTCTCTTCTTGTTCCTGACATTATTTAAACCTTCTATCTGCTAGAGATGTGCCTATTTTAAAGAAACAGCTTTTTAAAAGAAATTTTTATTGAAGTACAGTTGATTTACAATGTTGTGTTAATTTCTGCCGTACAGGAAAATGATTCAGTTGTATACATACATATTTTATTTCATATTCAAAGAAACAGCTTTGATGTTGCTCGTCTATATATATCTTTGTTTTGTTTTATTTCTCTATTTTATTTCTGCTCTTACCTTTATTATTTTTTATTATTTCCTCTCTGGTTTTACTCTGTTGTTTTTCTAGTTTTTGTTTTTGTTTTTTTTTTAGTTGAATGCTAACTCATCTGCAATTTTCTAACTTTTTTTTAATTGATGGAGTTAAGGATTGTGGTAAATACTTCTTATTCTTTTGGGGTGTTTAGCACCTGAGTCCCCCTACTATGTTCAGTTAATTCCCCACCACATGAGTATTGAAGGGAGGCAATGGTTCTTCCCAACATAGAAGCAAAAAAGCCAAATATTTTTTGTCTCCACTTATCGAGGTATAGAATTATAAATTACCACTTACTATCTCTCAGCAGTTTAGCTTCTGACATATATTGCTGCTGAAGAGAAGTTTGATATCAGTCTAACTGCTATTTCTTCATGTTTGACCTATATTTTCTGAAAGCATTTTAGGATTTTCTCTTTGAGGTTCTGTGGTTCCAACTACAATGTATTTAGGTATTGACTTATTTTTATTTATCTTGCTTGATACTAGCAGTGCACTTTCAATGTAAGCACTCATGTCTTGCTTCTCTCTGGAAAATTCTCAGCCATTTTCCTCTTTGAATATTGCTTCCTCACAAATTCCATCAATTCTCTTCTTTTGCAATGTCTACTCACTGCACATTGAAGGCTTACTCTCTATCTGCATATCTCTCAGGGCTTTTTCATATTGTTCATGTTTTTGTCTCCCTGCACTGGACTCATGCCTATCTTTGGTTTCCTTTGTCCATCTAGAGTTCACCTTTTCCACTGAATTTTACAAATTTTAATGAATACATTGTTCAGTGTCATGATTTCTAATTTTCTTCTTCATATTTACTTATTTTGTTTCATTTCTCTTGTTTTGATTTATAACATCTCATTCTATTTTTATGGCTGTGATTCCTTCATTTACCTTTATAAGCATGCTAAGTTACTTAAAGATTTTTTTTTTTTTTTGCGGTATGCAGGCCTCTCACTGCTGCAGCCTCTCCCGCTGCGGAGCACAGGCTCCGGACGCGCAGGCTCAGCAGCCATGGCTCACGGGCCCAGCTGCACCGCGGCCGCAGGATCCTCCCGGACCGGGGCACGAACCTGCATCCCCTGCATCAGCAGGTGGACTCTCAACCACTGCACCACCAGGGAAGCCCACTTAAAGATTTTTTTAAAGATTATCCTGTACATTTAATTTCATCTGGAATGAATGCTTGTTCTGGAAGGTGATCTTGTTTGTTGTCTGTGTAGATTCTTCTCTTCCCTGGGACAGAACTATATGTTCACACCTTTACTCTGTCCTGGTGATGGGTGGAGTCTACCTCTCCACTTCTTGATTCTGGGCTTGTCCATATGACTTGCTTTGGCCTTATCTGAAGTGACTTGAAATATTCCTATGCTCCTGGGTCTCCTCTCCTGCTCTCTGATGATCTGTGGTGAGAGGAACATGAACCAGGTAACTGCTGCCTCTCCAACCTGGGTCCCTGAATAGGAACTGTGAAGCCAACCACATGCCCTAGATAGCATTTGGTCCCAGAAGGAGGAGACATATGGACCAGACCTGAAACCAACCTGGAGCCTGGAGGCTGGTTCCTGGAACCTGGAGCCCAGCCAAGCCCAGCCCAGCGGCAGCTGCCAGCAGTCCCATGTACTTGAGAATAAACGGCTATGTTTTAAACTACTGAGTTTTGTTACACAGCATTGTTGTGGTAATAGCTGACTAACACCTTATGCTTTATTGCATTCATTTTCTTCACCTGTTTTGAGAGTTTTGGTTTGCAGGCTTGTTTTAAATGGGAGGGTTTCTGTTTATTTTCCTCTTTCTCCTTCTCTGTACTTATCATTACCTGTTTAGTAAACTTCAGAAGCCTCCATGCAGCCCTTCTGGGCCCTATGTCCAGAGCCAAGTCTGATATTGATTCTTCAGGTCCTGTTCTAGGGTAGTATTGGAAATAGTCCTCTCTTGTCCTTGACCCAGAGTGTGGCTTGGCCCAGGGACTGGTTGTAAGCTGTGTTTGCATCTTCTGTTTCTCTGGATATGAAGCCCACATAAGGCAGAGGCCCCAGCCTCTGGTTTCTGGGAGTGAGCCTGGCTCACTTTTTCTACCTCGCCCAGTGTTCTTTTCATTCTTGTTATCCTATAGGTCACAAATTCCACCTTCACCTGCTTCTACACATTTAGCCCAGCAGGCCCAGGAGTTCAGTTCTGCTTCTCATTTTATGCTTGTCTTCCAAATTTGGTTCAATGTCATATTCACCTTGATTTTGAGATAACAGTCTCTTTTGAAGTGTTTCTAGTATACTTTTCCCATCACTGCTGTGTGTTTGGAGTGCGGAAGGGGTGCTTCAGAACAAGAACTCACTGCTGTCTTAACGAGAATTCTCCTGGACATTTCTACTTGCGTGTTCATCAAGCACTGACACTTCATACACTCAAAATAAAACTGAAATTCCACCATCCCTTTCCCGTAAAACCACTACTTTCTGTATTCCCAACTCTGGTTAACGTTACCATCATCCATCCATTCTCTCAAGTCAGAATCCTCATTCTTTCTTTTTTCTCACCTTCCATGTGTTTCTGCTTCTAGTCTGATTACCACCTCCTTCCCATGCCACTGCTGTATCCCATCTGTAAAGTCAACTCCCTAAAATGCACATCTTAATCTATAACTGCATAGCCTAAATGTTCTGTTAGTTCAAGGATAAAGTCCAAACTCCACAGCACAGAAGGAAGCAGAGGAATGGTTCCCTCTCAGCCTCAGCTCCAGTTACTAATCTATTAACAGTTCCCTGACTGTCAACCTGTTGCTGGGTCCAGAACTCTTTTCATACCCTTTGCTCTAACTGAAATTCAGTTTCCTAGACCATCAGCCCAATCCATCACATCCTCTACGCCTCATCCCTCCCCTCCCCAGGCTCATCTGGCAAAATCTTCAAGACTCAAGGACATATCTGACCCCCAGTGTGACTGATCCCTCCTTCATGACCTCAAGGAATCTGGTATTATACCTCTGTTATAGAACCTACCACACTAACTGGCATGCGTTTGATTACATTTATTTCCCCAACTAGGCTGTAATCTCCTTGAGAGCAGATATCATTTTATTTTTCAATATCTAACACCAAATCTGATATATAGTATGCACCCATTGGTAAGGGTTCCTCTACCCTTCAAAGAGTCTTTCTGATGGTTGAATAATCAAATCAACATGAGACAGATTAACAGGAGAAAAATGAATTTAATTTTGTACCTACAGCACACCCCCCATACATGAGAGGTTCAAAGACAGAAAGGTGAAATGAAGTATGTATGTCACCCTGAGCTAAGGAATAGGGCTTCCAAGGAGAGAAAGGTAATTCATAAAACGATAAGAAGAAGAGTAGGTGTTGAATAATAAGGTGCTTGACCTGCCATACAGATGGGTCACTCAGAAAAAATTTATCTCTGGTAATAATTCTCATTCTGGGAAAGACCCCCAATTTAAATTGTTCTGGGTAGTTTAGGGAAGGGCAGGAGTTTCTCCTGAGCCCACACAGTCTCAATTGCCTTTAGCTCAAAATAACCCACATGCGAAATTGCCACATTCAGGAGAGCCTCGTACTGAACCCATTCAGTCCCACCTTTGAAGTTTCCCCAAGAAGTTTCACAGACCAGAAGCTGAACTGGTAGGTGGCTCCATCTCACTGAATCAGTCTCTTAGCCCTGAGAAAAGGTCAGTTCAGTTAAACAGTTGTGTTCATTTTAGGAGGCGGAGATGCAAGGCTCTCAAAGCTAGGAATAATAATTAATGATTGGAGCAGACTATAATCCCAGTTTCTAAATTTTGAAGGCAGCCAGTTGAGAAAAGTTCTAAATGTCTGGCTCAGAGCATCTTCAGATGGAGCAAGGGCAGGCAGTGACAATCTGAGAGATTTTCCTGGTTTGCAGTTTGAATGTCTCTGGTGATCTTCCTGAGTGTCCACACAGGAACAGGCACTAAGACTATCCAGACATAAGCTGTTGTGGTGATTCCTCTGAAGTTTATATCGAGGTGTCCAACTTTTAGCTTGCATTGCTTTGGGAAAAGGGCAGTTTTACTTCTCAATGATTCCAAGTCAAAGGAGTGGGAGAAGAATTGGAAATGTTAGTTTGGGGAGTTGTAGCCAAATATTGGAGGAAACTAGAAGGATTCAGAATCCAGTCCAGTTTACAGATAGAAAAAAAACCTTAAAAGACAATGGACAGCACTAGAATCTAATATACACAAAGGTGTATTACCAAAACATAAATTTTCTCCCTAAAATCAACCCCATTTTAACCAAAGATTACTAAGTTAAGACTAATTCGTTTGCAAAATAAGTCTAGTGTAATAAACTTGGCCTCATTATTTACATAAGTACAGCAAGAAGAATGACTGATCATATAAAATCTTATAATCAACTTTTCTGGGACTTTGAATAAGAAATTTCAGATTGGACTTTTTAATACCTTTTGAGGCTAACTAGCCAAGTCAAATCTTTGTGATCAGACTTTGCCTAAAATACCTATAGATTTTCATGAATTCCTCTTGGGAAACTATATAAGTAGACCTACCATAAAATAATCATTGCTAAAAAGTTCATTGCTAAAATAAAAACTCTTATTTACATTAATTTATTTGTTCTTAACAATCATGTTTAGATTACCTACAAAAGCTTCACTTGACATTAGACAGCATCAGTCATATCCTAAGTTATTTTTCTGCCTGACAAATTTTGTAATAAAGATAACATGAGCATATTTGACTTGGTAAACATACATAGAATAAAAGTATGCTTATTATTGCTAGCTCTAAAGACATGTCTGTATTAATTAAACCAACAACCTCAAACTAGCTTTTACGTACTGAAAATTATCCTAGATCACATGAACTTGAAAAACATTTGTGTTAGTTCCTATTATATTTTCTGAGAATTTAATTTATATGTAAGTGTTTCTGTAAGCTTAAATAGAGCTCTGTACAAATTAATTTTGGCAATACTATACAGAGGTAGAAAAATATCGTTATCTATAATGTACCTATATAGACATACATTAAGCATTTAGACACGAACAGAGATTGTGTGGTTTTCATTTAAAAATGTTTGGTCATGAATCAACTACCACCATATAAAACTCACTAGTTAGCTACAGATAACTATTTGGAATAAGTTTATCTGCTCAGATGGCTAAGCTTTTTTTACTAACATCTGTGGAGAAGGCACTTAAGAGGTGTATTTGTCCTTGAATAGATTTTGGGAAAGGGTGTTTCTCTAGCAGTCTGTATTTTTAAAAGGCCTCTTTTTCTTTCTTTCTTCTTCTTTTTTTTGAATTGTGGATGGTCAAGATAAGAGTCCCTGGAGAGTTTACAAGCCTTTTTAGATAAATAGGGATTGGTGAAAAGGAATGGGTGGAATTTGAACCACTTCTAGAGCTGAATTTCCAGTTTTGCAAAGATTTGACAAATAAAGACAGTTGTTCTCAATTCCTCAAAGAATTTGGGTTGTAACTTACATGATATCATAGGTTGACTCACTCACCCATTCAATTTGTTCTTTCCTTCTGGGTATACACTTTTATTTTAATTTAGGGGAGAAGGCCTAAAAATTTTTTTCTGATCAGGCTCTGAATGTCAGCTACCTTTATTTATTCACTAATCTCAGAAGGTAATCCATTTACAAAACTTTGAGGATCCTCCCTGGTTTTAAGAAATACTTTAACTACAGCCCTTAGTTTCAGCCTTTGATGAAAGAGTGATCTCCTGTGGCCTCAGGTGGTCTTCTTTTAAAAGGTAACTGTTTAACAGTCTCCTCCAAGTGGAAAGGCAATTCAGATAGAGAACTGGTAAAATGTGAGTCCTCTGGAAAAGCCGGACAGAGGGGAGCAGTAGGAATCACATCAGTCTCAGCATCCTCCCGTTAAGGTATCACCCACGTCTTCAACTTTTCATTAGCCTTTTACAACAGGTCTCTCAATGAAGCTATTTTGGAATTTTGAAGACTTTAGGAGTCTCTTGCATACCAATTAAAATATGTATCCCATTCTGTTCATTTGATTTGGAAGCCCTGGCTGTTAAGTACACTTTTATTTTATTTTATTTTTGGAGGGGGGGGTGCGTACGCGGGCCTCTCACTGTTGTGGCCTCTCCCGTTGCGGAGCGCAGGCTCCAGACGCGCAGGCTCAGCGGCCATGGCTCACGGGCCCAGCCGCTCCGCGGCATGTGGGATCTTCCCGGACCAGGGCACGAACCCGTGTCCCCTGCATCGGCAGGCGGACTCTCAACCACTGCGCCACCAGGGAAGCCCGAGTACACTTTTAAAATGATCTTATCGAATTGGAACGTTCCTTCTGTGGCCATTGTGATTCCCCTGAGGGCTGGCTGCAGTTCAGTAGGGGCCTGGCCACGAATGGAGTTCAACCCACATTTCTGTCCAGCCATGTTTTGGAGCCCCCAACCTGAAAGTAACCAAGCCAAGTTCTCAGGACACAAAACAAGCTTAGTTAACATTTTGCCATTTTTTGTAGAGGTTTATAGCTTCTGGAACCTACAGTTCTTAGACATAAAATAAGGAGGTGTGCTAAAAGGTGGCACACTTAACTCTTTGGATTTTAAGAAGGGAGAATTTATGCTAGATGTAGAGATTTTGTTGTTGCTGTTGTTCTTAGTCTAATTTCCATTTTTTCATTTTATTAAGGGAGTCCCTAAGGTTAGCTGTTATACTTCTTTGTATCCACTTTTTAATTTGATCTTCCCATAGGTATTAGAACCAATAAAACAGTTGTTTGAGGGTGAAAGTTCTCTAAAATTTTTTTCAAATACAGTTTTTCCAATTCAAAGGATCCATCGTCTGGCCATTGACAAGTAGGAGTTTCATTAGTATATGTAACCAGATTGAAATAAAAAGTTGTTGTGAAGGGAAGAAAGGATGGGTACTGGGCAGGCAATCTACTGAGGTTTACTACAAGTGCTGCCATAAGAAAATATAGGGTGTTTTGTGAGCAAATCGTGCTTTGGGAGGCAGGATGGTATCGAACTTGGGAGCAAGGGCTCTGAACTCACATTGCCTGGGTTTCAGTGTCAGTTCTGCTAACTTACTTTCCTGCCCTGTACTAAGCTTTGTCAAGTACAAAATACAGATTATAATAGTAACTTACACTCTCAAGTTCGTTTGAGGATTAAGTGTGATAATGCATGTAAAGAGCCTAGGACAGTGTATGGCACGCTTAGCAGTTCCTATTTTTGTATTAAAGACCCTAAGCCAGCCTAGAGGAGTCAGGGAAGGCCTCCAGGAGGAAGTGGTATTCACACTAACTCCTAAAGGACAAGGACGAGTCATCTCAGGAAAAAGGAGGACTGGCTTTTTTTGTTTTTATTTATTTATTTTTGGCTGCATTGGGTCTTCGTTGCTGTGCGCGGGCTTTCTCTAGTTGCGGCGAGCAGGGGCTACTCTTCGTTGCAGTGCGCGGGCTTCTCATTGCGGTGGCTTCTCTTGTTGCAGAGCACAGGCTCTAGGCACACGGGCTTCACTAGTTGTGGCTAGCGGGCTCTAGAGCACAGGCTCAGTAGTTGTGGTGTACAGGCTTCGTTGCTCCGCAGCATGTGGGATCTTCACAGACCAGGGATCGAACCCATGTCCCCTGCATTGGCAGTTGGATTCTTAACCACTGTGCCACCAGGGAAGCCCGGAGGGCTGGTTTTTAAGAGAAAATAGACTGGCCCCTCATTTTTGGCCCTGAATGGATGCGGTATTACTTCTGAAGGAAGTGTTTCTTTTGTCTCATTTTCTAAGTGCAACGTGTAATGATTTTACCAGAAATATAATTTCTAGAATGACCAGAGAGAACTAGCTTTAGAGGAAGGGAGAAATTTGAAAATGGAGCTCAATGAAAGGACGTTTGGAAATAAAAATTAGTTTGTGCAAATTATTTTGGGATTTGGCTTATTTTTTTAAAAGTATATGTAAATGAAAAAGCTCTTTAGATTTTGAGGGGATCCATCAAGTTATGTTTGGTAGATTTATAGTAAACGGAGGTTAGAAAAGACAGAGTGGGGTGTTGGAGCTCACAGTTAATTCTTTACAGGCCATTGAAGCTAGTGAGAATTTGGAGCAAAACACACACCAGACCCAGCTTGGGGAATCTATAATTTAGTAATCATGGGTCAGGGAAGTGCTGAGCAGCTACAAAGGGAATCCATGGTAGGAAAATGAGGCACCTTCCAGGGAAACAGCAAACCCTAACCCACTGGTAACGTAGGCCAGTGACGACAAACTGGCCTTCACCAACCCCATTCCTTGCCACACTCAGATCCAACCCAAACCGTGTCCATAGTTACCACCAGCAAGCTATGAGGGCGGCCAGAGTTCATTCAGTAAAGCTTCACTCAGTGCTTCCTCAGGCAAGGTGCTCTGCTTTGTATGGAGATTTTAAAGATGTGTCAAACACACACCCTTCTAGGCTCTTACCTTCTGGAAATGTGATTTATTCACATAGTGTCAGTGAGCCAACACTCTGCTGACTGCTTTGAGAGTGTGGTTGTTACTTATTAGTTTTCCCACTTAACAGATGAGTAACAGGTGCTTAAGGTCCCACAGCTGATGAGGGTCAGAATCAGGACTAATTCATGGCTGTCCGACCTCAGAGGGTTCATTTTTAACCCTGTCCGTGTTGTCTGAGCATCAGGACTCACTTCGGGGTTTGTGGGAAGTGGGTACAGTGTCCACAGGCAGCAGCGCTCTGGTTTCTTTGCCAGGCAGGGGAGTGGTGAGAAGTGGAGAACTTCAATCGGCTGGTGAAAGATTGTTTTGAACGTTTTCCCTCCGTTGTTCTCAGAGGTGGTGGAGATCCTCGTGTGATTCTTCACGGTGAGTACTCTGATTTTCCCTTCCCAAAAAAGTGATATTGAAAAGTATGGTGTTCATTGAAAGCGCTTTACTGGTCTTTATGTATGCACTGACTTTTTTCTAAATATACAATTTTAATTCTTGTTGCTTTTATCTTTAGCCATGAAGGCAATTTTTGTTCTATGTTAGCTACAAAACTACAAGCTTACTAGAGGATGGTTGTATAAATTTCACTAATTGAATGTACATTATTTCCAGTATTAACTCATATCCAAAAACGTAGTAAGAACAGTTAAAAGAATCTGTGTTTTTGTATGGGGCGGGGGTGTGCAGTGCGGGGGAGAGACGGAGAGAGATCTTTTCATTGAAATGTTGTTGTCTGAAAATTTTTCTGCATTTTTGAGCACAAAAACAGTCTTTTCTCACCCTTTGTTTCCTTATTCATATTGTTATAAATTAGTAAAATGTATTGTTGCTAAAAAATCCCTTGAAACATTTTTCAACCACTTCAACAGTATTTGTTATCTTCTTGATAAAGTGAAATTGCACTAGTTCTTAAGAAAACATGCCAAGCAAGGACTATCTCAAGAATGTGTAAATATTCTTAATCTTATTTCCTCATCTCTTTTAAAGAATCGAGATTCATTTAGTTGAAATCCCCTCTGGCAACCATTTATTCACTTTCTGGATCTTCCATTATAGTGACTTGATTTTTGGGTTTTTTGCTGTGAGTACACAGAGACAGGTCTCAATCTTGTGTTTGCTGATCACTTATGAATAGATTTTTTAGATGGTACATTCAAAATGATTAAAGTACAGGTATGAGTGCAACTACTATCGTTTTATTTTATTTATTTATTTTTGGCTGTGTTGGGTCTTCATTTCTGTGCGAGGGCTTTCTCTAGTTGTGGCGAGCGGGGGCCACTTTTCATCGCAGTGCACGGGCCTCTCACTATCGTGGCCTCTCTTGTTGCGGAGCACAGGCTCCAGACACGCAGGCTCAGTAGTTGTGGTTCACGGGCCTAGTTGCTCCACAGCATGTGGGATCCTCCCAGACCAGGGCTCGAACCCGTGTCCCCTGCATTAGCAGGCAGATTCCCAACCACTGAGCCACCAGGGAAGCCCCACAACTACTATCTTGATATTCTGTTGACTATCTTTCAACAAATGCCTATTTTAAATACAACTATTTATTGACCAGATCTTGCCTTCATATGGTCAGAAAGCAAATCCCCCACCTATAAGCATATCTTTCTTTAGTGTTGGATTGGCAGTAGAATATACGTATTACTCTACAGCAAGCGGTACCTACAAGACAGGCTACTTCTAGCACACTGTGGACCCTCAGCTGTAGGAAATAATGAAGTCGTAAATGTGGATTACAAAACACAGCACAGCTGCGCAGGGTCAGAGCCTGAGCTGTGGAGTCATGCAAGCCTCGATTTGAATCCAGGTTAGGCCATTGGTCAGCTGAGTGACATCGGGCAAGTTGCTTGATGTCTCTGAATTTCACATTCCTCAAGTGTAATATCTGGGCAATAATATGAACTGTTGTGAGGATTACATGAGATGATATATGTAAAGTGCTGAAAACATAGTGAGCTCTCCATAAGTGCCAACTATTGCTGATGACCCATCTTTCCAATGCTTTTGAAAGCCCCTCATCTTTGTGATCAGTTGAACTGCCTGTGTTCAGAATGTTGGCTGATTGATTCCTGAGCTTCTCTGCGCTGAATGCTTCCATCTTGTCTAACAGAGTGCATGCCCTGATCACTTGTAGTCCCTGATTGCTGATGCTTATTGATGGTATTGCCCTCTGCCACAGATTCCTCAGCCCTCCAACTCGGGGTGTGAGCCCCGTGATTATCCAGAATTACCAGTTCTGTTCTTTGCCACCCACACTTCTATCTTACTCAAGGGCTACCACTTCTCTGATTCCTGAAGGTCCAGGGCAGACTAATCCTTCAGCTTAGTTTATACTCTAGGTGAAAATCAAGGTCTGTGTCTGGAGGCTCTGATTTCTGATCAGCTGTTGACCCTTTAAAGAGTCAGCTACAGCCCTGAGTCTCCGGGATCCTCTCGCTGACCGTCAGCCTACTCATCACAGGCACTAGCGGGATGCTGCAGGGAGCATCCATGCCGGGATGGGCTCTGTGACACCTTTCAGCACTAGAGCCCAGATCTGCCCAGTTTATGACCCACCGCTTCTCCCTGGCAGTCAGCCCTCATTTGCTTCTGCACCAATCTGCTTAGAGATGCAAACTTCGCGATACTCCTGGCCCTCTCAGGTGAGTCCCTTTACCTGATGTCAGATCCCTCTGCCACCTTCATGAACCTGGTCTTGATAAACAGCCTGACTTCTTGCTTGGATGTCAAATTTAGAGCGGCCTTGGCAATGTAACATTCACAGTTGGAGCCAACATGTACCAAAGTGGAAAAAACCGTAAATCATATTATGAAAAGTACCTAAATGCAAGACCAGGAATACTAATGCTGACTTTGTTTTTTGTTTTGTTTTGTTTTTTAATTTATTATTTTATTGAAGTATAGTTGATTTACAATGCTGTGTTAATTTCCGCTGCACAGCAAAGTGACTCAGTTATACACGTTATATATATTCTTTTTCATATTCTTTTCCATTATGGTATATCCCAGGACATTGAATATAGTTCCCTGTGCTATACAGTAGGACCTTGTTGCTTATCCATTCTATATATAATAGTTTGCATCTACTAACCCCAAATTCCCAATCCATCTCTTCTCCCAACCCCCCACCCACTTGATGCTGACTTTTTGGATTGAAAAAATTTCAATGCCTCAATTTTAGTTGGACAAAGGAGAGAGATGATGAGTGATAATGTTTATTAAATATTTGGCTATGGTTCAACAGGATGATATCTTGGTTATCAGATAAAAGGTGTGTCTGAGCATAACTTCAAATGATGTCACTATTTTATTCATTGGTCTTAGATCAAGCTAGAGATAAGACAAAGATGCTGGACAGATCTCATAATGGAGTAAGTTTACTCAGATAATAATCACTCATTGTCAGGACTCACTCATTTATTTAACATACTAACGCACTTTTCTTGACGGTATCTTTTGTGACAGTGTTCTAGATGCTGAGGGTAGCTACAAAGCGCCTAGGGGATTTGACTGTCCAGTGCGGAGACAGACAGGTACCAAATTGTCTCAGCATAATCTGTGCTGTGTAAGAGATGTGTAAGCTGTTCTGAGGAGTGGAACAGGGAGGGAGTGACATGGTCTCCCTGGGGAGACCAGAAGTCCCTGCAGAGGTGATCACATTCTAGGAGATGTAAGTTCATTTTGTGCTCTGTCCATATGCGGAATCCTTCCCCTTTTGTCATCTGGAAGTTCCCAAGTTTGGAAAATCATTTGGACTCGAAATAATTTTAACATCTCCAAATTCTAAATTTTAGGGACATTCAACACAGTGTCTTGACAGTCTGAAAAAAAGCCATTAGTAAAAAAAAAAAAAAAAAAGCCTAGTTATCTCTAGTGAGATACACTTACTGAACACAAGACTGAGGCATTTAAACATACCTGAAAGATAGTCAGGCTTCAGAACTTTGCCTTACTGGCTCTGAAAAGCGAAATAGGCCTGTGAAAGTCAGTCCCCCGGGAGCAAGATTTTGTTATTCCTACGTGTTCTTCATCAGGCTTTGCAGGGCTTTGAAAGATAGCCTGTGAGAATCAGTAACTACAACATAATCACATTTCCACTATTGACAGCATTGGAAGGAATCTGAGTACCAACCATGCAA
The DNA here is from genome assembly GCF_059928025.1 of Delphinapterus leucas. Lineage (NCBI taxonomy): Eukaryota > Metazoa > Chordata > Mammalia > Artiodactyla > Monodontidae > Delphinapterus > Delphinapterus leucas. The sequence goes on along the minus strand of NC_143142.1, from coordinate 37,374,862 downwards.
AGTTCATTACAAAACTAAAATGAACTCAACCTTAAACACTGAAAAATGTGCAAAACAAATAATGCAGAAAAGGAAAACAGTTTGCATGACAAACTCTCACTTCCAAAGAACAGCCTTTCTTTTCCTTCTCCCTTCCTCCCTTCTTTCCCCCCTTCCCCCATCCAACTCCTCTCTCCCTCCCTCCCTCCCTCCCTCCCTCCCTCCCTCCCTCCCTCCCTCCCTCTCTCTCTCTCTCTCTCTCTCTCTCTCTCTCTCTCTCTCTCTCTCTCTCTCTCTCAGTTTTCTTTTTCTTGGTGTAGCTTTGATACTTGAAATGAACCACATTGCAGTTCTCTGTGGCTCACTCTTGAACCACAAGGTCAATCCAAAATTAAGAACACATCACTTATAGGACACATTTTAACCTGGCAACTGCCTTTAAGCTACACATTTACTAAAACTACTAAAGATAATTCACCGAAACTATAATTTTTCAAAATTCATATTGAAAGCACCGTAAGAAAGCAGGTGGACTCAGTACTTATCCCCAGCCTAGTGTTCTTCACATTTGTTTGTCACCCTCCAGCCCTGACCCTTCCCACCACTTTCCACTCTACTCCCCCACCCCACTCCCTTCCCACCACCTTTAGCTAGTTAACTGCTACTTATTCAGACATCACCTTCTCCAGGAAAGAGATCCTCAAACCCTCCCAGGAGAAGGCAGGTACCCCTCCTGGGGGCTCTGACTTAGCCCTTTCACTGCCTTGTAATGATCTGCTCTTATTTGTAAAGGCAACCACTGCATCATGTATACTCTTTTATCCTCTGTGTCTAGCACAGAGAAGCTCAAAAAAAATTTGTGGAATGAATGAAAGAATTCAGTCACCATACAAATCAATAACTAGAATTACAATGGCAGCGAATATCTCTTAGGCATGTGTAATGTATCAGGCATGGTAGTAAGCAGTTTACATGTATTTAATTTCATTTCATCTTCACATCAGCCCTATGAGGTAGATACTATGATACTATGATCCTCCTCATTTTACAGATGTGGACACTGGGACTTGAGGAATTAGGTAACTTGTCCAAAGGTAGAACGACAGAGGATCAGAACTGACTTCAAGGCTGGTCTGACTCCAGAGTTTGTGCTCTTAGTCACTCAATTTTTCATCCTTCAACAGATGTACTTTCAACAGATATACTTTTAGAGGGAAGTTCTTAGAGGTTTCATTCTCTTGAAACAGGTATCATTAATTCGTTCTTTCATTTATGGCTGCGTTGGGTCTTCATTGCTGCGCACAGGCTTTCTCTAGTTGCGGTGAACAGGGGCTACTCTTGGTTGTGGTGTGCGGGCTTCTCATTGTGGTGGCTTCTCTTGTTGCGGAGCACGGGCTCTAGGCACACAAGCTTAGGGTTCAGTAGTTGTGGCTTGCAGGGCTCTAGAGCGCAGGCTCAGTAATTGTGGCGCACAAGCTTAGTTGCTCCGCGGCATGTGGGATCTTCCCGGACCAGGGATTGAACCCATGTCCCCTGCACTAGCAAGCAGCTTCTTAACCTCTGTGCCACCAGGGAAGTCCAATGGGTATCTTTTATTTTACTTTTATTTTTTAAATTTATTTTATTTATTTATTTATTTATGGCTGTGTTGGGTCTTTGTTGCTGCATGCGGGCTCTCTCTAGCTGTGGCGAGCGGGGTCTGCTCTTCATTGTAGTGCACGGGCTTCTCATTGTGGTGGCTTCTCTTGTTGCGGAGCATGGGCTTTAGGTGCGTGGTCTTCAGTAGTTGTGGCACGTGGGCTCAGTAGTTGTGGCTCGTGGGCTCTAGAGCAGAGGTTCAGTAGTTGTGGCGCATGGGCTTAGTTGCTCCATGGCATGTGGGATCCTCCCAGACCAGGGCTCTAACTTGTGTCCCCTGCATTGGCAGGCAGATTCTTAACCACTGCGCCACCAGGGAAGCCCCCAACAGGTATCTTTTAAATGATTGCTTTTGTACTTATTTTTTCAGACTTCACAACAAAGGCTTGTTTAGGTGCCAGTCAAGTTGACTCGATGATGCCTTTCTATAACATTACCTCTGACATGTTATGTTTCAGGCTCAAAATTCTTTTTAACTCAACAGGGCTTGTGATGTGGTAGAACAAAAACATGGACTAGGAGTCCCATCTCTCACTGGCCCAGTCTTGAGGGACTTAGGCAAGTCACCCAACTCCCCTGACCTCCGAATCCTTGTCTGTGAAGTAAGAGTCTCTCCAGCACTTACGTTCTGCCATCCTGGGAGCTGTTCTTCTAGGGTATCCAGCTCTCTCCATCTTAAATCTTGAAAGGGCCCTTTTACAGGGACATGTTTTGTGAATGTAATATGGGCACTTTATCTTCTTTCTCAGAGTGTGTGCCTGGAAAGGCAGGATGAAACAAAGTATTGAGTTAACCATCCAGAATAATTCAGGCCAAAAACAGTTGCTGTAAGACCACTGCCTGCCTTTGCCTGGATGCACTGGTTTGTCTGACCTCCCTCACCAGACAGCAGTCTTTGATTCCTGCTGCTCTTAGCGTGGGATGACCCAGCTAGACACAGCCAGGTTTTTTGCTGTCCAGATACTAATCATGACAGGATGCTTCTGGCCTCCACAAGGAGAAAATGCAAACTTTGAAGCTGGATCCCAGAAGACAGAATCTTTTTTTTTTAATTTAATTTAATTTATTTTTTATATAGCAAGTTCTTATTAGTTATCTATTTTATACATATTAATGTATATATGTCAATCCCAATCTCCCAATTCATCCCACCACCACCCCCGACAACTGCTTCCCCCGCTTGGTGTCCATATGTTTGTTCTGTATGTCTGTGTCTCTATTTCTGCCTTGCAAACTGCTTCATCTGTACCATTTTTCTAGATTCCACATATATGCGTTAATGTACAATATTTGTTTTTCTCTTTCTGACTTACCTCACTCTGTATGACAGTCTCTAGGTCCATCCACGTTTCTACAAATGACCCAATTTCATTCCTTTTTATGGCTGAGTAATATTCCACTGTATATATGTACCACATCTTCTTTATCCATTCATCTGTCGATGGGCATTTAGGTTGCTTCCATGACCTGGCTATTGTAAATAGTGCTGCAGTGAACATTGGGGTGCATGTGCCTTTTGAATTATGTTTTTCTCTGGGTATACGCCCAGGAGTGGGATTGCTGGGTCATATGGTAATTCTATTTTTAGTTTTTTAAGGAAAAGACAGAATCTTAATTGGGAACAGTAGAACGAAATCTATTTCAGTAGAAAATTGTCCTAGTTCAGTGTGGATTTGTCTGTAATTATTCCCAAAGGGTTCTTCACTCATCAAAGCCACTGTATCTAAAATACATAAAAGTTATGTTTTCTCTGAGACAGAAATTGAAAAAGCAAAAGACCACACCAAAATCAGCTCTGAGAAACACTGGGAGTGGTGGAGGCAGCTCCTGGTAGAGCTGAGGGTGGAGGGAGCGAAGTCTGGTGGATTCGCTCACAGCCAGAGCAGGGCTTGTTGGGGCATCAATACCCGCCCCATGCTGGGCTTTCTGTTTCCTCAGGACGCATAATCAGAGGTCTCCAGTCCTGGCTGGCCTGTTTTTCCAACCTATGATGCCTGTTGCAATATCTTATCACTCTGCTCCTTTCCCATTTCCTCTCCCCGTTTCTTCCCACCATCCTCTCCTCTCCCCTCATGCTCCCCAACTCCCCTCCCCCACAGACACACTCTCACACACAATAGGCTCACAAAGTCAAATTTAAAACTTCCGTTATATGAGAAGAACTGAAAGTCATAATGAAACACAGGGTGATTTGCTTAACATAATAGAATTTTCATGTTGCCAGTATCTTTAGAAAACACCTAGGCAAACTCTGCATTTGACCGTGTGTCAACCAACCTGAGGACATGCATCAACCAATCTGAGGAACTTAAGTGATTGTCTCCCGTTATTATACAACGAGAGCAAGGATGAGACCCAAGTTTGCCATCCCCCAGACATTCCTCATCATCGTCTGATACAGCCATGCCTTAGACGTTTATCAAGTTCTGCACTTCACAAAACACTTTCTCATACGGGACTCAGCCCAGGAATTGGATCAAGTGGCTATTATTATTTATACAAACAACAAGGCTAGAAGAGCAATATTCTCCCTGGGATCACCTGCTATTGAGTGGTGGAGGCTGCGCTGGAGACCTGGAGTCTTAGACCAAATGCTTTGCACACTGTCTTCTTGTGTCCTCTCCTGCTTGTATTTTAGAGTTCATTTTGCAAACACACATTTATATATGTTAACAGAAATTATCTGGTTTGAGTGATAAGCTCTTTTTTCTTTTTTAAAATTTATTTATTTATTTTTGGCTGCGTTGGGTCTCCGTTGCTGCGTGCAGGCTTTCTCTAGTTGTGGAGAGCGGGGGCTGCTCTTTGTTGCAGTGCACGGGCTTCTCATTGCGGCGGCTTCTCTCGTTGCAGAGCACGGGCTCTAGGTGCGCGGGCTTCAGTAGTAGTAGCACGTGGGCTTAGTAGTTGTGGCCTGCAGGCTCAGTAGTTGTGGCTCGCGGGCTCTAGAGTGCAGGCTCAGTAGTCGTGGCACACAGGCTTAGTTGCTCCGCAGCCTGTGGGATCTTCCCAGACCAGGGATCGAACCCGTGTCCCCTGCACTGGCAGGCGGATTCTTAACCACTGCGCCACCAAGGAAGTCCCAAGTGATAAGCTCTTAAGTGTGAAATCAGCGCTATGAAATGATTGGGGTTTTGCTGCCTCAAGTTGATGTTTTTTTAAATAAAGTACTTTAAAATGCATGAGAATCATGGTGCAATATGATCATTCTAAAATTTCAAGATGAAAATAAGCAGTTTTTAAATAAACTACTTGAATTTTGAAAAAAAACATATACTGGGGAAAAGTCTGTTTGCTCCAACAGTGCTTCCCGGCTCAATCTGTAAGCACCATGGTCAATCCAGACACAGTTGTCCAACATCTTCTCTTAACGTAAGACTCTGGATTTAAGGTCTCGTCTATTTTATCCTCAATCCCATATTGCAATTCAGGATAGAAGGAGCACAGGTACATTTTAGGGCAGGAACAACAATAAGCATAGGAAAAATACAAGTCAGAGCCAGCAGTTGCTGGGGTCAGGCCCAGCAAACCCACCTGCAGGCCCTTTGCTGGAGATCCGCAGTTATGGTGACACTCAAAAGTGATGTGAAGGCTGTTTGGGGGCCTATGTGTTCTCCTGTTTGTTTGTTTTTTGTCACTTAGTGCTATCTCATGGATGTTTTCCATGCCCACAAATGCATTTCTGTATAGGGTTTGTAATAGGTGCATAGAATTCCCCTATATATTTGTACTATATCTTGTCTAGCCAATTTTGGATTGTTGAATTAAGGTTGCCTTTGATTTTTCATGTTATTAACTGAAAACATCAGTAACATCTAAACCATTTGTCATGAATCCTTTCTTATTTGAAGGCAACATGGAAAAGAGTATAGAAGGGCAGATTGGTGTAGCCTGACATACTGACCAGTACACTCTCCTCTGAAAGGTGTTTGTTCAGTGGTTTCGCTGGTGCCACCTAAAGTGAGCTAGTATCTATGAGAAAAAGGGAAGCTGGTGACTACTTCACTTATGAGTATTTGTTCGTTCATTCAGCCAGCCAGTCAGTTATGAAATATTTATCCCACATTTAGATATTCCAGGCACTATGCTAGGCATGCACTAGAGGAAAACGATTTAAGACAGGCTCACATCTTGGTCAAAACTCAGTCTAGTGGCGGGACGTGTTGGTGTCCATGTCAGTCTTCCCACCCAGAGAATGAGCTCCTTAAAGGCAAAACTGAAGTTGATCCCTTCTCTGCCCACGTGGCGCCTCCCTCAGTGATCTGTGCTTAGAAGTCCACGGTAAACTCTTACAAAGAGGATGGGCACATTTGACCTATAGTGAATGATGGGAGCCACTGTGCTTTCCCAAATGAGGAAAGAACCCAGCGTTACGTGAAAGAGGGGACTCAATGTCTTTCCTGCATTAGAAGTGCCTGAATTTGAGATTTATGGAGAATTGCATAAAAGTGTCTTATCTTTCATGTTGGCATGTTTGATTTTTACTTTTTTTAATTTAATTTTTATTTTATATTAGAGTATAGTTGATTTACAATGTTGTGTTAGTTTCTGCTGTAGAGCAAAGTGAATCAGTTATACATATATACATATATCAATTCTTTTTCAGATTCTTTTCCCATATAGGTTATTACAGAATATTGAGTAGAGTTCCCTGTGCTATACAATAGGTCCTTGTTGATCATCTATTTTATATATAGTAGTGTGTATATGTTAATCCCAAACTCCTAATTTATCCCTCCCCCACCTTTCCCCTTGGGTAACCATAAAATTGTTTTCTATGTCTGTGAGTCTGTTTCTGTTTTGTAAATAAGTTCATTTATGTCATTTTTTTTAGATTCCACATATACCTGATATCATATGATATTTGTCTTTGTCTGACTTAGTATGATAAGCTCTAGGTCCATCCATGTTGCTGCAAGTGGCACTATTTCATTCTTTTTAATGGCTGAGTAATATTCCATTGTATATATGTACCACATCTTCTTTATCCATTCACCTGCCAATGGACACTTAGGTTGCTTCCATGTCTTGGCTGTTGTAAATAGTGCTGCAGTGAACATTGGGGTGCATGTATCTTTTCGAATTATGGTTTTCTCTGGATATATGCCCAGGAGTGGGATTGCTGGATCATACGGTAGTTCTATTTTTAGTTTTTTAAGGCACCTCCATACTGTTCTCCATAATGGTTGTACCAATTTACATTCCCACCAACAGTATAGGAAGGTTCCCTTTTCTCCACACCCTCTCCACAATTTGTTTGTAGACTTTCTGATGAAGCCCACCCATTCTGACTGGTGTGAGGTGATACCTCACTGCAGTTTTGATTTGCGTTTCTCTATTAATTAGTGATGTTGTTTTACTTTTTATTTGTTTTGGGTCGCTTCCACACAAGATATTAGTTACTAGTTACTCAGTACCCTGTTACTAAAGACTGTTAAAATTATGCCTAATTAATAAAACCTTAGTAAATATTAAATGATTATTAAGATATTAACCAGACATGGTTAATAATAGAATGATCTATTTATTCTCCTTCCCAACAGCTATCGTGTTCCCAATAGCTTTCTTTTATCCATGAAGGTTGCCCAAAAGCTAATTCTTAGAAGAAAATTTTTATCATTGGCCAGGTGAAATTTAAATGACTTTCTGTTTTTTTATTCATCTTACAGAAAAAGGTTTTGAACAATCTCGCATTCTGAAGCAACTTATAAGACATTCTTATCTTCATTTATAGTGAAAGAAAGCAGTCTCGCAAGCTTTCTGAAAGTAATTTTTAGAAGTTGCTGTAAATAACCTTGTTACAAAATTAATTAGCATCCAAGCAAGAAGAAACTAGAATTATAAAATCTTAGAGCTTGGAAAAGTTTAGAAGTAAAGTTAAAGGCCTCATGTAGATGTATGTCTGTAATGACGTTCTGAGCACTAATAAAGTTGTCATTTATAAGGCAGAAAAAAAGCTGTGGTCTAATGATAATGCACAATTCACTCAGCACAGATAAGAAACAAGAATGAATAGAATATAGTCCCTTTAGTCCAGCTTAGAGAAGAAATTATACGTGAAAATTCATGAGGTGAGGGAGAGGCAAACAGCCGGGCTAGCTACAGGATTTGTGGGGCCGATGCAAAATAAAATGTGAGACTCACTTCAAACATTATTAAGAATTTCAAGGCAGTGACAGCAGAGCATTAAATCAAGCACAATGTGTTTGCCCTTGAAGCCAGCCAGCCTTGGATAGTGGTAACCACTGCCCTGTTGCACCAAATACAGGTGCTGGGGCTTTTCCTCTCTTACCAAGGCCACCTCTCTGGATGTCAAGAAGCTCACCCTCTGTTTTCCAGTACTTACAAGTATTTCAGGCCTTAAAAGGCCCATGAAGGACTATATCTGCCCCGACAGATGTCAGGACAGGAGTGATCTAAAGCGGCTCAAGGGCATCTTTGTGTAGAACCATACTCTGCATTAAAGAGAAGTCTGCCTTTCAGGGTTCCTTTCCCTGAGTGGTCTGCTCTATTTGACCAGCAACAGTCTCAATGAATCTTAAGGCAATGGGAGCAAAGCAAAGCTTTTTTTGGTCACATCCCTCCCACATCCTGCATAGCTCAGCAATTCCGGGCCCTGCCTTAGAAGTCCCAGCCAGCCCAGCCCACCTCACAAGCTTTGCCTTTACAGTTCTCGCTCTGAAATGTTTTGGCTAAAACCTCGTCCTCTTAAAACGTCCTCGGAAAAGGAACGGCACACACCCATGAACAGCTCTGGAGGGAGGGCTTTGGCAAGTTACCTGGGTTTAGGAGCCCCTCTTGCAGAATAATGAGCACACATGTGGCATTTGGGCCATGAGACAAACTTCCCACGGCAACTGCACCTGGACCTCCCCTGTGCCTTGTTCACTTGATCAATGAAAACAGACATGCCTTTTTCTTTGGACAGATGGAATCTGACACCAAATTGACAAGCCGTTAGGATGGGTGCGAATCAGGAGTGTGGTGCAGGGTAGTGAAAAGGGCTTTGAACTAGAACCCAAGGGTCCCACCTTCTTAATTTGTCACAGCCTCTTCCCAGCTGTGTGAGTTTAGGTAAATTACATCTCTCTCTGGGTCTCAATGACTTTGTCTCTTTAATGAGGAGCTTGGACTATCTCAACTTTTGGGTCTCTTCCTGTGAAAGAAGGAGAAGCTCTACACACATTTTCTTGCAAAGGTGTTGAGGGAAGATAGGGCAAGGAAAGAGGAAAGAGTCTGTTGAAGGGACAGTTTGTTCGTTGACATAAACAATGAAATACCCAGGGAGAGTGAATCATGTCCAGGAAACCTGAGAAGACAAGAGAAAAGACTAATATTTAGGGATTGAGATAATTAGCTACAGAACATGTCAGCGTGGTAGGCCAGGGAATTGAAGTATGTTCAAGGGCAAGTTCTTGGCTTGGCATAATGTAAGAGGCGGGAAAAGGGCTGGATAGGATACAGATTTTAATTTCAAACTTCCAAGAGGTTATTATAAACAACTGGAGAGAAGGTTGTTTTAAATTGTGTTTAATGGGAGTATTCACTTGTTGGCAGTGATCAGCATTTCCTATAAATACCACTTACATCTTATGGAATGAAGCTGTAACGTGTAATGTGTAAGGAGAAGAGGTGAAGAAAGAGCAGTGAGGGAAACTTGGAGCCTGAGCTCTTGGCATGAAAAAATGGGGAAATTGAATTCCCCTCCTTTTATTCTTTTTGGAACTGATGGTGAACAATTGCCTTTTGAATGGCTGTGTTCTTATTAATATACATTTTTGCTTTGCTTTCGGGTATTTAATGTGCTCCTCAGAGAATTGTTCAAAGCATTTAAAACAGCATTTGCCAATTTCTCCTTCTAATTAATACCAAGTGGTTTCATTCAAACTGAAGTTTCAAGCTGATTCTACATACGCTACAAAAGTAAGTGTAGAGTCAAGCTTCAGAGCCAGAACGACCTAGATTCCGATTCCTGCCCCACCCCTTACTAGCTGTGTGACCTTAGGAAAATGATTTAATGTATCAGAATTTCAAATGCATCTTTCTTATAAAGAGGATTGTTCTGATTATTAAATATGATAGGCAAGATATGTAAAACATCTAACACATTTCTTGATACACAGTAGGAACTCAACAAACAGGAACTATTCCTCTTTCCCCACTCACTCTTCCCTAGAGGAGAAGCGTGTAATTTTGGAGGTCTGAGCTATTCGTCCAGATACTGACATTGGTCACAGTTACCAGGGATGACCACATCCCCTGTTCCACTTAAGGCCTGCAGAGGAAGGTTGGGTAAGAGCCTCTCCTAAACATCTTTGCTCCTTATTTAGCTCGCATGAGTACCCCATGCATTGGCTCTTGCAGCCCCACGGGCCCACAGCATCCACCCAACCCCACCTTCAGTCTCATCCCAGCAGGTAACTCACGCAGAAGCCTTCCCAATCCTTTCAATTACAAGTCGTCTCACAGAGCCCAGGGCACACAGTGATGAATCACCTCTTTTTATTGCCACGACCTATGTATGTGCCAGGCTTCCCCACTGGTCTGTGTGTCCTGAAGGTAGGAACTTGGTTCCCAGTACATGATGGGCATGCCATATTTGTTGAGTGAAAGAATAAAAAGCATCGTACCTAAAACTACCTTTTCCCATAAACTTCAGTTTCTTCCTGGCTTTCCCATTTTGGTTGTTGCCAGCCAGCTCTTCCAGGAATGCTTCTCCGAAGATCCAGCCAAGTTTTCCTCACTTCCTGTTACCCAAAATTGGACCGTGTGACAATCTCTGACCAGGAATACTGACCAGAGGCTGAGATTATGTGATTAGCTGAGTCATACACCCAGCTCTTTCATGCAAGCATGTAATCTTTTCCCCTAAAGCTTGCACTTGGGTGGGTGGATATTTAAATTAACATTGGAATGGATATCAGGAAAAAGGGGAATGGATGTTGGGAAGACAGCCACTAATAACTAGATGATTGAAGGGTAAAGCTAGTTGGTGATGATGCCCGTTCGATTTTGCCTGAGACTGGTGTTGCTTTCATGTTTCCCTCTATGATTTGACACACTTATGTAATTTTGGTTGAGTTCTGATCTACTGAAGCTGAAACTGGGGGAAATATGTATGGACCCTAGCAATGGCCTCGGTGCCAATATGTTAGGGGTACTCAGTTCCAAACTGGATTCCACCGTGTTCAGGAAGTGAAGGTGGGACGCCAAGCGCCCCAAGAATGAACATCACTGGATTATACCTACAAAGACAAGCATCTCTTAACTGGGGGAAAAGTCCTGGCGACAGGCTGGCTCCTCCTGTCCCTCTAGACAAGGCTCCTGTGCCTTTTCACGATAATGGGAAGATGAACTGAGAGCAGATTTTCAAATGTAGACTTAGAAAATGGGATTACGTTATATACGACACTTTGTCAAAATTCACTTCTTAAAGTTAAGCTTGGAACATTGCCTTGCCTCTGCCTGACTCCGTGAAACCAGTATAAAGGTTCTGGGGTTCTTCGTGTCAGACTCGCTTTCCCCCTCAACCTCAGAGAAGCCATAAAACTAGGACCCTTTGTCCTAGAAGTAGAAATATGTTTTCACTCTCCTGCTCAAAAATTTGCAATGGGGGCTTCCCTGGTGGTGCAGTGGTTAAGAATCCACCTTCCAATGCAGGGGACACGGGTTCGATCCCTGGTCTGGGAAGATCCCACATGCCGCAGAGCAACTAAGCTGTGTGTCACAACTACTGAGCCTGTGCTGTAGAGCCCGCGAGCCACAACTACTGAGCCCACATGTCACAACTACTAAAGCCCGCGTGCCTAGAGCCTGTGCTCTGCAACAAGAGAAGCCACCGCAATGAGAAGCCTGCGCACCGCAATGAAGAGTAGCCCCCACTCGCCGCAGCTAGAGAAAGACCATGTGCAACAAAGACCCAGCGCAGCCAAAAATTAATTAATTAATTTAAAAAAATTTGCAATGGGCCCTCACCACCCCCTCACCTCACACTCCTAGGGCAGTTGCATTCTGGTTCCAACAGCCCTTATCAGACTTTTTTACAAACCTGACACTCCAGGCAGCCTGGATAGATATGGGTGCTGCTCTTGACGCTCTGTACCACAATCGCCCAAACCATTTCAGCAGCCTTGAATGCCCCCTTTCTACCATCCTTTCAAGTCCCATCTCATATGTTCCCTCCTCCCCCAAATTGTTCTTTATCCTCCAGCCCAAAATGATCTGTCCTCCAGCTCTTTGCTTGGATATATCATGTGTCCAGTGCTGAATGTATGAACCAAAGGTCAGTCTGTGCCTGCAATCTTCCTTGTGTTACAGAAAGTTACTTTTATCAGAAAAAAACCTGGGGACGTTATCTCCACCTAGGTAATAGTAGTTTTGAAAATAGATTTTTGTGAATCAGTGTAGTGTTTAATCCATAGGTGTGCATTCATAGCAAGAAGCAACAATTAAGAGCTCAATTTGGGACTTCTCTGGTGGCGAAGTGGTTAAGAATCCGCCTGCCAATGCAGGGGACATGGGATCGATCCCTGGTCCGGGAAGATCCCACGTGCCGTGGGGAAACTAAGCCCGTGCACCACAACTACTGAGCCTGCGCTCTAGAGCCGGTGAGCCACAACTATTGAGCCCACATGCCACAACTACTGAAGCCCATGCGCATAGAGCCCGTGCTCCACAACAAGAGAAGCCACCACAATGAGAAGCCCATGCACCTCAATGAAGAGTAGCCCCTGCTCACGGCAACTAGAGAAAGCCCGCGCGCAGCAACAAAGACCCAACGCAGCCAAAAATAAATAAATAAATAAATTTATTTTTTAAAAAAAGCTCAATTTATTTTGTACCCTCTTTTACATCAACATCTTCTTCTTTCCTGCTTTAAAAAGGCTTACATTCTCAGTTGAAACCCCAAATGTCAGTTTGTGGGACACAATGTTATTTTCTGGGTAAAAACTGAAGTGCTGATATTAATTAACCTTGATTAATTACAAAGCAGTTCTCCTCCCCTTCCCTTTTTTATATGCCCCCTTCTCTCTCTTCTCTTTGAATCGGCACGTAGGCATGGTGATTCTGCCGAATGAGTAAGTTGAAATGAGAAAAAAAATTTTTTTTCTCAGCCAGAAGCGTGTCAGCATTGACCTGGGGGGCAAAGGGGCTGATAAGTGTCCTGGCGGACCCTGTCACAGGAGAAGCACCAAGGGTGTCTGAGGGAAATCTAGCCTAAGTCCGTGGATTGTCTGACGGTTTAATAAGTGTGCTTGCACTAAACGGTCTAAAACTGGCTGTCTTTCCAAATGAAGTATGAGCAGGCTAGATGCATGACTGTAGAATTATTCCAAGCCTGTATTGGTTCTAAATTTTAGTTGAGCACGTATCCAGAGCAGCAGGCACAGAAGGAGTTGTCATTCTGACTGTGCAGTTTTCTGCACGGGACACTACTAAGGAGTTCCATAAGAAAGCTGTGAGAATGGCTTGTGACTATTTTATCACATGTATAGCCCGCCAAAGTCCTATATGTAGGTCCCAGCAGGAGCTTTTTTACTTACATCAATTAATCCAAAACTACTAGCAATTTTTGAATGTATCAACACCGACAGGTGGCACCGATCCCAGGGGCAAATTCATGGAGCAAATTCCTACTGTGAGTCCTGACACAGGTGCCCCCAGAACTCAGAGGCTTCTGCTATATTTGCTTATGAGAAAATTAAGAAAATGGATGAACTCTGAGCAAGCTGCTTTGGGGTGAGGGTCTGGGATGCTAAGGGGTTAATACGACCTGAGTGATTCATGGGATTGGTGGTCGTGCACTCGGGGGAGGGAGACCCGAGACTCGTCTACCCATCCCCCACTACGGTTAGTGACAACTTTGCAAGGTGGAGAGGGCAGGACAGGCAAACCAAAAATGAGACTCGAGCCATCCCCTACCCCCCACTCCCTCCTCTGCCATCTAGAGCAGCGGCCTTGTGGTGTGTGAGAAGGAAAACAATAAGATTTCTGCCTTTATTAAAATTCCATTTTAAAAATAAGAAAAATAATGATTTCCTAATACTTAACGTAAACTGCCATTGAAACCCATGTTCCCACAGTTTGTTAGGTTTACACACATTCTGTTTACGCAAAAAGAATTTTTGGGTTCACTTTCAGTATCTTTCAGGGTTTTAAAAAGATGTCTTTGTTGAGATGATTTTATAAAAATAAGATTGTAGTGAGATGGAAAAATGACCAAGAAAATCTAAAAAAATTAAGCATTAGAGTTACCATATGATCCAGCAATTCCACCAAAAGAAGGGAAAGCAAGGACTTGAATGGATATCTGTACACCCATGTTCATAGTAGCATTATTCACAATAGCCAAACTGTGGAAACAACCCAAATGTCCATAGACAGAAGAAAGGGTAAACAAAATGTGATACATACATATTACAGAATATTATTCAGCCTTAAAAAGGAAGGAAATTGGCTAAATGAACTAAGCCAGTTACAAAAGGACAAATATTGTATGATTCCATTTATATAAGGTACTTAGAGTAACCAAATTCATAGAGACAGCGAGGAGAATGGTAGTTGCTGGGGGCTGGAGGGAGAGGGAAATGGGGACTTACTGTTTAATGAGTACAGATTTTCAGGTTTGCAAGATGAAATATTCTAGAGATGGCGGGTTGTGATGGTTGCACAACAATATGGATATTCCCCCTGAACTGTACACTTTAAAATGATTAAAATGGTAATTTTATGCTATATATGTTTTACAATAAAGAAATAGATAAATAAATTAAAATAAACTCTTTTACTCTGTCACTTCATTATAAAGGTGATACGTTCACAATGAATGAGAAAGTAAATATTGTCTAAATGCAATTTGTGCTATGAAAAAAGCATTGTGAAACTGGATTTCTGGAAATATTTCCATGATTATGGACTTCTGTTTCCAAAAGTAGTATATGTGTCACCTATAAAACTCTGATACCTGCTCTTTTTAAAAGCTTGGAAAGAGACAACTTCATAGCTTCTTTTGAAGAGTTTCAGTGGGTTTTTAATCCATTTTCAAATGCACATACAGAAATGCAACACTTTAAATTGCAGGAACCAACTGATTTAACGTCAGGAAATATTTAGGTTTGCTAAATGGATTTGAACAAAAAGCTTTGTATAACGGGTTGATATAATTGAAAATGAGTATCATTTTTTAGAAAATTCAATGATACAATTCTACTTTAGGGCTATTTTCTCTGTGTTGTCTGTTAAAAACCAATTATCATGCATGGAAATGTGAGTTAGTGTACGTCTCTCTGTGTGTGTGCTCTAGTTCTGTCTGCTAAATGGGCCTAGAAGTAATGACACCCCAAAAGCAATGAACAGACAATGGTTTCTAAATACCATTTTCCAATAAAAGGCACCAGAACTCCTCAGAGAAATGACTAATTCCAGGGCTGGGCAGGGAAAGTACAAGATGAACCTGGAGCATTGTGTAGTAGCAGCAAGTGAGGAATTGCCTCCAAAAAAAAGAAAGTGGGTTGGCATGTCAAAAGGATAGAAGAACCAGCCTAAGAGAACTCCCAGTGGCCAAAGCTGGAAAAATTGAGCAAAAAAATAGATACATAGTATTGGATTATAACCCAATCTATAAAATAAATATCCACGAGTCAGTGCTGATAGACATAAATGATTGAATAAATCAATAAACGGGATGAGAAGAGACAAGGCTCACAGAAGAATCCCAAACAACGTATGTAGATACAACTCATCTACCCAGGAGGTAGAGCTTAATTCCAACCATCATGTCCTCTGCCATGAGGATAGGTTAGACACACTTCCAAAGAATAGGTGGGAAAAAGGAAAAATAGTAACTCTACGGTAGAGAAACTTGGCAAACACTGTCTTAACCAAGTGATGGCTCACATCCCCTGTGATGTCATATAACTCTCATGTCCTCCTGACATAATATAATGAGAAGAGCACTTTACCTCTGTGTTATTCATTCCATAAAAACATCACCCCAGTCTAATCATGAGAAACACATCAGACGAGCACAGATTGAGAGGCATTCTGCAGGGTACGTGGTTAATAGTTCTCAAGACTGTCAAGGTCAGGAAAAACAAAGCCTGAGAAGCTGTCACAGACCAGAGGAGACTGGGAGACACGACAACAAACGTAATGGGAGACCTTGCATTGGATCCTGGAGCAGAAATAGGACATTAATGGCAAAACTCATGAAATCCAAATCCGTCTGGAGTTTGCTTAACAATAATGCACCAACGTCAGTCTCTAAGTTTTGACAAATAAACCACAGTAATGTAAGATGTTAACAATGGGGGGAACTGGGTGAAAGGTACACAACTCTATTATCTAAGCAACTTTTTACAAATCTAAAATTATTCCAAAATAAAAAGGTTATTTTTTAAAAAGAACCAAAATACATTAAATTGAGGGCTAAACTTGAAAAGCACTACATCACAAAGTAGTCACCAAAATTGTCATAAATACTAAAGCTTTGACCATCACAGTATCTTCCTAAAAATTAACATTAATAATTGTAGTTAGGGCAAAATTTGTTTTTGCTTAATTAATAAACTAAATGAATTATTTTTTAAACAGCATTTCCCTTATTTTTTTACCCTTTCATGTCTTTTTTTGTATTTTCTATAATGTACTTAGTATAGTAACATTGTCATACTTTTTTTTTTTTTGGCTACGTTGGGTCTTTGTTGCTGTGCATGGGCTTTCTCTAGTTGCAGCAAGTGGGCTCTACTCTTCATTGTGGTGCACGGGCTTCTCATTGTGGTGGCTTCTCTTGTTGTGGAGCACGGGCTGTAGGTGCGCAGGCTTCAGTAGTTGCAGCACGTGGGCTCAGCAGTTGCGGCTTGCAGGCTCTAGAGTGCAGGCTCAGTAGTTGTGGCTCATGGGCTTAGTTGCTCTGCAGCATGTGGGATTTTCCAGGACCAGGGCTCAAACCCGTGTCCCCTGAATTGGCAGGTGAATTCTTAACCACTGTGCCACCAGGGAAGTCCCTGTCATACATTTTACAATTTGTAGATAAGTCGACATACATATGTTTGGAGTACACACTCAAATATTTTCACAGGAATATGAGGCTTAAAAAAGTGTGTCTAGGAATTCCCTGGTTTCCCAGTGGTTAGGACTTGGCGCTTTCACTGCCTTGGCCCGGGCTCAATCTCTGGTTAGGGAACTAAGATCCCACAAGCCACGTGGTGCGGCCAAAAATAAATAAATAAAGGAGGAAAAAACAAAATTGTGTCTATCAGTGGTTTAAGGGTATAACCAACACATCAAAACAGAAATCAGACCAGAACATCCAGGTTCAGGTTCTGGCTCCACTGCCTATGAGCTGAGAGAGCGTGTGCAGGTGACTTCACTTCTCTGAGCCTCATTTTTCTCATCCATGAAATCGGAATAATGACAGCACCTACACCCCAGGGTGTTTATGTTGGCCAAACGAGACCATGAATATGAAAGACTTTATAAACAGGAGGTGCTCCATAAAGGTGAGCAGGAAATCAGACTAAAAGAAGGTGGGGGGTCCAGGGTACTAACACTGAAAGCTGAAATCAAAGGTCCGAAAAGGCACAAAGTGGAGAATTTTTACAAACTGAAGAAACCTAGCTGACTTTAAAACATGCCCCCTTGGTCTTCTCCTGGGCTCTCGAGGTGTCTGGAGTCACAGCTGTGCCCTGCACTCCTTCTGGTCAGCTGGGGGCTTTTGAGCAGCTGAGGCCATGAGGTCACAGAGGCCTGGAGGCCGGGCCTCATATTTTACTTTTTGTTGAAAACCTTGCTGTAATCAGCTCATTCGGGGGTGTCGGAATCTGGAGAATGACTGTCTACACTAACCAAACTTCAGAAAAATGATTTATGAACCGGGAACACATCTCTCAATTATGATAGCCGATGTGTGCCATGGAGAGTGTCATAGTTGGCCTGCAGGCCAGGGCCCGCCTTTTCTTGTAAGTTTGCCTGGAGAGTGGAGGATTCGACTGCAAAGAGTTAGCTTTTCATCTGGCGGGATCCAAGTCTGTTCTGTGGCAGGAGTCACCTGCTACACACATCAGAATTCCCTGGTGTGCTAGACGGAAGCTTCCATTTCCAGGTTCCCAGATGACCATCTCTTTCTGTTGCCATGACAACATGCCGTCTTCTCTGTACCATCCAGTTTTCACTGTGGGTGACAATTCAGGGACAAAACGTGACAGAGATGGTACCTGCTTCTTCTGATAGCTCCAGAGGCATGTTAATTTCATCAGTAACATCTCTAAGCTCCAGGGCAGGGCCCTTTCATTCTGAGAGGGCTTCAGACCATCTGGACCTGTCTGGGTGAATTTCAGTAGCTTCAATCTTGGAAACTATTGCTGTTGTAATGGTTGTCATTTTTTAAAAGAATGCTCAGGGGGTGGTATTTCCCTCACTGGGACATCGTCACATCCTACTCCTGACCTCCCCCTCCAGATTGGTCCTGTCTTAAATCTCAGGGCCTTTCTTGAGGCTGTTTGTATTTCCTCCACGATGAGTAAGACGTGATGCTTGTGTGTGCGGGCATTCAGGCACTTCTGTTTCCCGTCTCACTGATCTTCAGAGATTTGAGCCTGGAACCTACTGCTGAGATTTCCTGTCCAGTGACTTCCTGTGTAAACAAAAGCAGCTCATCAAGATCCAAACAAAAAAATACAAACATCTTTTGTAGCCCAGTTATACCATTCATTCCTCCTTGAGAAAGACTTTACATCTTATCCCAGTAAGAAGCTGGGTGCCCCAAACTATGATTATTAAGATTCTCTTCACATAAGGTTTTGAACAAAGTTGGGCCTCTTTTTTTTTTTTTTAGTTGTTGGGGCCGCACAAAACACAACCACCTCTTTCATCTAAGTGTTTTGAAAAGAAAAGCTACAGAAGTTATGGATTCCACTGTCAGAAGGAGACTCCTTTGATAGAGGAATGTTTTTAATTATTTAAATACCTTCACAGCGAGAGCTCACGGTGGGTTGGTTTCTAAAAGTATTATGAGAATCTCACTGCAGGTAACCATGTAACTTGGTCAGAGGCGTTGATTAAACAACCTGGCATGAGGTGAAGTATCCTCGTGAGAGTGTGCATCCTGCATGTAAACATGCCGTGCTGAATGTTTGCAGCCATTTGTTCACTAGGCTTTATTCACTTTCCCTTCTAACTCTGAGTATTACAATATCTGAACCCTCCAGGGACTTCCAGGGCAGAGGCAGAGGAGCGTCATCCAGCAACAAACCTCTGCTGGCTTGTTATCTTTTAAAAAACAGTGAAAGAATAATATGAAAGACAAAGGATTATTTTCCAATCCAGAGGCAATGAGAGGTAGCCTTGAGACTCTCTGAAAACAGAATTCACTCGTTCCTCTGGCCCTTGGGAAAACATTTTCACATAGAGAGAGGTAATCGCCATCCTGAGAATCTTTTTTGACTGCTGTCATGAAAAATAAGCATGGAAAGGCTTTAAATAAGGTCAAAGTTGAACTGGCCAAATCTACCAAGCATTCCTTTTAACTAAAACATCCAGACAAGAACATATACAATTATTCTCTCTTTCCTTTTCTCCTTTCTGTTTCTTTCTTCCCGAAAATATTTAGCACCTATTATGCACAGGCATTATGCTACATACTTGGGATACAGAAATGAATAAGAAGTGGTCCCTCCCGTCAAATCATGGTCTACGGAGGAAGTCAAACACAAGGCCATTCATTCATTCATACATTTGCCCATCCATTACCTATTGAGAGCCTACTGCATATGCATATGCCTACTGTATGGCAATGACCATGAAACACTCAGTTATCTAGGGGTGTAAGTGAATGCTGAGGTCACCTGGGTCAAAACAAAGGGAGAGTGGATGGTCATAGTCTCAATTTCTCTACCTGCCAGTTAGATGTAAATAATGATAATAAATAAAAATAAGCTTTTTAAAACAATCCACTGTCTAGATTTCTGACATTAAAAAACTATGATTAAGATGAAATGTCAGGCTTCCCTGGTGGCGCAGTGGTTAGGAATCCGCCTGCCAATGCAAGGGACATGGGTTCGAGCCCTGGTCCAGGAAGATCCCACATGCTGCAAAGCAACTAAGCCTGTGCGCCACAACTACTGAGCCTGCACTCTAGAGTCTGAGCCACAACGGCTGAGCCCACGTGCTTAGAGCCCGTGCTCCACAGGAGAAGCCACCGCAATGAGAACCCTGCTCACCGCAACTAGAGAAAGTCAGTGTGCAGCAAAGAAGACCCAATGCAACCAAAAGTAAAAATAAATGAAATGTCAGAGACAGTAGTCTGCCATATTCTTGGCCTGCTGGCTTTCCAAATAAAGTTGTATTCCTTACCTCAAAAAAAAAAAAAGATGAAATGTAGTGAAATACCCACAAGGCAGTAGGAGGCTTCAGCTGAACTAAAACTTAGTAAAATGTTTTATGTCCAAGATAAAAAACTAGAGAAAAGATAGCTTCTGCACAGTATGTTTAGAAATCTTTCCATGATTATGTAACTTTCTTGCCTAAAAGATGTGTTTCAACTCTTAGAACTCTTTTATCTGCCTGCTTAGACTTGGGAAAAGATTATTTTTTTAACCCTTCCAGATGAAGAACGTCAGTAGTTTTTGAACCACTTGTCAAATATAGATAAAACAACATCCTCAGATCAGCAGATCAGCGTAGATGGAAATTTCCTAACCACATATTAAGAAAAACTTTGCATAATTTTTTGCCTGGAACTTAAAAAAACGGGTACCATCATCTGTAAGTGCACCCAATGATGCACATTTTTCATTTTGGTATTTATATGTATTTTGTGAGGTATCTTTTTCAGCTAAGATGGTCATTAACATCCAGTATAGAAATAAACTGCACTTAGAACCAGCACAACTACTTTCAAGTAGTTATATCATAAGCTATTAAACCAAACTTTTAAAATATGAAGTGTATTAACTATCTCGACAGTGACAGCAAAGATTGCTTAACATTAATAAAAGTTCTAAATATCTGATATTAATGATGATTTCTACTTATTAAACATTGAAATATTTTAAAGGCGAATAGAAAAATGTTACAGCCTTAAATGCATTAAAGTAAAGGATAAAGGCTGGGGGCTTCCCTGGAGGTGCAGTGGTTAAGAATCCGCCTGCCAGTGCAGGGGACACGGGTTCGAGCTCTGGTCCGGGAAGATCCCACATGCCGTGGAGCAACTAAGCCTGAGTGCCACAACTTCTGAGCCTGTGCTCTAGAGCCCGTGAGCCACAACTACTGAGCCCATGTGCCACAACCACTGAAGCCCACGCACCTAGAGCCCATGCTCTGCAACAAGAGAAGCCACTGCGATGAGAAGCCTGCACACTGCAACTAAAAGAAAGCCTGCATACAGCAACAAGGACCCAACGCAGCCAAAAAAAA
Organism: Delphinapterus leucas; assembly: GCF_059928025.1. NCBI lineage: Eukaryota > Metazoa > Chordata > Mammalia > Artiodactyla > Monodontidae > Delphinapterus > Delphinapterus leucas. Next base: position 37,353,835 of record NC_143142.1, on the reverse strand, counting down.
AAGAATAAAGCCTGAAAATTTGTGAACTAGGCATGCTGCTTAAGAAGTTAAAAAGAGCGGCAGGAGAAGAAAAAAGAAAGTAGAAGGAAGAAAATAATAAAGATAGAAGAAATTAATGGGGGAAAACACTATACTAAAGAGGATCAACAAAGCCAATGCTTGGTTATTTGAAAAGACTAATAAAATTGCCAAATCTCTGGCAAGACTGGCCAAGAAAAAAGATAAAGCATTCATAAATAATGTTAGGAATAGAAAAGATAAGGCAGTCGTAAATAATGTTAGGAATAGTAACAGAAGAGATTTAAAACACTATGTAATAATACTATGTACAACTTTGTGCCAATAAATTTCAAAATTGTAAGTGAAACACACAAATTACTACAAAAATTTAAATGATCAAAATCATAATATTTCTATATACATTAAAGAAATTGAGCCATAAAAGAAATCATTAAGGAAATTGAATTCATAAAAGGAATTGAAGTAATTAAAAATGTTTCCTCAAAGAAAATACCAGATGTATTGTTTTACTGTTGAGGTCTACCAAACATTCGAGGATTTAAAAGTTCCAAGCTTTACAATGTTTTCAGATTATAGAAAAAGAGAAATTAATCCCAAACTTATATTATGATGCTAGCTTAACCTTAACACCCAAAGTTGACCAGGAAAAAAAGCATTGGCTGGGCTTCCCTGGTGGCGCAGTGGTTGAGAGTCCGCCTGCTGATGCAGGGGACACGGGTTCATGCCCCGGTCCGGGAAGATCCCACATGCCGTGGAGCGGCTGGGTCCGTGAGCCATGGCCGCTGAGCCTACGCGTCCGGAAACTGTGCTCCTCAACGGGAGAGGCCACAACAGTGAGAGGCCCCCGTACCGCAAAAAAAAAAAAAAAGAAAAAAGAAAAAGCATTGGCTAATCTCACTCAGGAACATAGATGCAAAAATCCTAAACAAAATACTAGCAAACTGTAGCCAATGATGTATGAAAAATATAATATATTATGACCAAGTTAGATTTATTCTAAGAATATAAGGTGGGCTCAATATTAAAAAGTCAAGTAATATAACAGTATAAAAGAGGAAAACATATTCTTAGAACATGCAGGAAAATAATAAAATCCAGTTACCACTCAGGATTATAAAACAAACACCTAACCAACTAGACGGAGAAGAGAATATCTTTAATCTGATTATAATACACACACACACACACACACACACACACACACACAGAAGAAACATTATAATCAATCATGAAACTTAAAAAGTAAACCTTTTAGAATCATGACAAAGATAAGGATTTTCACGTAGCACTTGAAGGTCCTTGCAACAGATTAGATTTTTTTAAATTTAATTAAATTAATTTATTTATTTATTTTGGCTGTGTTGGGTCTTCATTGCCATGCATGGGCTTTCTCTGGTTGCGGCAAGCAGGAGCTACTTTTTGTTGTGGTGCGTGGGCTTCTCGTTGCAGTGGCTTCTCTTGTTGCAGAGCAGGGGCTCTAGGTGCACAGGCTTCAGTAGTTGTAGCTCATGGGCTCAGTAGTTACAGCACGTGGGCTCTGTGGCACACAGGCTTCAGTAGTTGTGCCATGCAGACTCAGTAGTTGTGGCTCATGGGCTCTAGAGCACAGGCTCAGTAGTTGTGGCACACAGGCTTAGTTGCTCCGCGCCATGCGGGATCTTCCCAGACCAGGGATCAAACCCATGTCCCCTGCATTGGCAGGTGGATTCTTAACCACTGTGCTACCAGGGAAGTCCAGATTAGATTTTTTTTTTTTTAATTATAGGTGTTGGAAAAGGGAAAACAAAACTGCTATTCAGAGATGATATAGTTGTACATGGAAGATCCAAATAAATTTACACATTATTAGAATTAAAATAAGATTAGCAAGATTCCCAAAATACTAAATCAATATACCAAGCCAACTGGATTTCTCTTCATCAGCTACTGCCAGTTAGAATATTCAAATAAAAGAAAAAAATACCATTAAAACTAGCAACAAGAAATATAAACTACTTAGGAACAAGTCCAACAAGAGATGTGCAGGGCATATGTAGAAAATCATACAACGTTTAAAAAAAGACCTTAAAGAAAACTTTCTTAAAAATGAAGAGAGAGATGTTTATAGATTTAAACACACAATATTTAGGACATAAATCCACCCCTCCCAAAAGATTTATGGAGTCAATGCAAATCCAATCAAAATCCCAAAGAGAATTCATTATGGTATTCAACAAGATGATAAATAAAATTTATAAAGAAGTCCAAACAGTCAAGAATATAACCAAGACATTCATGAAAAATAAAAGGGATTTGCCCTACCAGAGATTAAGACTTATTGTAAAACTGTAGTAATTTAAACAGTGAGAGATTCAGGTGTAGTGACAGACAAACAGAATTAAACGTCCAGCCACAGACTCAGCGTACTTGGGAAACTGATACAACCATTCAAACTATGATGCTCAAACAGTTTTCCAAATGGAAAAAAAGGAAAATGGACCCCATTCAAGATAGATTAAGAAACTTAAATGTGAAAGATAAAACTTTGAAACTTTTAGTAGAAAATACACTAAATTAAAGTAGAAACAGATCTCTCAAATAACATATTAAAAGCACTAACCATAAAAGAAAATCTTGGAAAATTCAACTATAGTATAAGTCAGAACTTTTGACAGTGAACAGATAACACAGAGAGAGTAAAAAAGCCAGACATTGGGAGAAGACTTTTAGAAACATATACAATAAATTGTTTCTATTATCTATGGTATAACAAACTATTCCAAAACTTGTTGGCTGGAAACAATTATTTTATTGCCCATGATTCTGTGGGTCAGGAATTCAGGCTGAGCTCAGATGGCCAGTTCTTCTGCTTCCAGAGGCATTAGCTGAAGTTATATATGCATCCAGCTGGGAGATTGGCTGGAGCTAGAACTTCCAAGACAGCTTCACACACATGTACACCACATGAGCTGAGGTGGCTGGAAAGGTTAGGGGGTGACTGGTCCTCCCTTTCCCCCTGCACGGTCTCTCATCCTGAAGAACCTCTCTTTCCACATGGTCTCTCTCACCAGCAGGAGAGCTGGAACTTTTCACAAGGCAGCTGGCTTCCAAGAGCGTGGAATGGAAGCTGTAAGGTCTCTAGGCTGAGGCCTCGGGGTCACACAGTATCACTGCTGCTCCATTCTATTGATCAAAGCAAGTCACAGGGTCAGCTCAGAACCAAAAGGAGGAGATACAGATCCCAGCTCCTGATGAAGGGGACATGTGCCTACAATAATGGGAGAAATTGCTGGCAGCCTTCTTTGCAGACATTCCATGTGCCAACAAAGTTTTAGTATTCAAAATATGTAAAGAACTCCTATGAATCATCAAGGAAAAGACCCCAAGAAAGTGAAAACACAGACATTCATAGACAAGAAAATATGAAGGAACCATAAACATATGAAAAGATGCTTACTCTTATTAATCATCGAGGAAAAAGATTAAACGGACCAAAGGACAAAAATTCAAAAGTCTGGTAAGACCAAGTGTTGGTGGGAACTATTGTACAGAGATAATAGGAATGTAAAATGATACACTACTTCAGAAAACAATTTTGTATCACCTAGCAAAGATGAATTCATATACATAAGCAATTCCACTCTGGAGAAATTCTTGAACAGATGCCCTGAAGACCAGTACAATAATATTCTTAGGAGGCTTTCTGGGAGGAAAAACACTAAGAACAGCCCAAATGTCAATCAACGATAGAAGGCATAAATAATTTGCAGTAGACTCTATCATGAAATACTATAATGCGGTGAAAATGAATGGTTGACAGCTAGACATGCATTAACATGGATGAATATCAAAAATATAATGTTGGAGTGGAAAGAAGTCACAGAAGAATACTTCAGTGTAATCGTATTTATATGAAAAGCTCACAATAGGCAAAACGCAACAATATATTGTTTAGAGGTCCAAATTTACATATGGTGAACACACACACACACACTCACTGAGCTATGATTAGCCCAAATTTCAGGACAGAGGGTAACTAGAGGAGACAAAAAGGAAAAGAAAACAACGTGCTTCAAAAACACCAGTAAGGGGCTTCCCTGGTGGTGCAGTGGTTGAGAGTCTGCCTGCCAATGCAGGGGACACGGGTTCGTGTCCCAGTCTGGGAAGATCCCACATGCTGCAGAGCGGCTGGGCCCGTGAGCCATGGCCACTGAGCCTGTGCATCCGGAGCCTGTGCTCCGCAATGGGAGAGGCCACAAAAGTGAGAGGCCTGCATACCACAAAAAAACAAAACAAAACAAAACAAAAACACTGGTAAGGGCTTCCCTGGTGGCGCAGTGGTTGAGAGTCCGCCTGCTGATGCAGGGGACATGGGTTCGTGCCCTGGTCCAGGAGGATCCCACATGCCGCAGCATGGCTGGGCCCGTGAGCCATGGACACTGGGCCTGCACGTCCGGAGCCTGTGCTCCGCAACGGGAGAGGCCACAACAGTGAGAGGCCCACGTACTGCAAAAAAAAAAACACTGGTAAAATGTTCTTGGATTGGAAGACTCAACATTGTGAAAATGACTATACTATCCAAAGCAATCTACAGATTCAGTGCAATCCCTATCAAACTACCAATGGCATTTTTCACAGAACTAGAACAAAAAATTTCACAATTTGTATGGAAACACGAAAGACCCCAAATAGCCAAAGCAATCTTGAGAAAGAAAAACAGAACTGGAGGAATCAGGCTCCTGCTACTGGGTATATACACTGAGAAAACCATAATTCAAAAAGAGTCATGGACCACAATGTTCATTGCAGCACTATTTACAATAGCCAGGACATGGAAGCAACCTAAGTGTCCATCAACAGATGAATGGATAAAGAAGATGTGGTACATATATGCAATGGAATATTACTCAGCCATAAAAAGAAACGAAATTGAGTTATTTGTAGTGAGGTAGATGGACCTAGAGTCTGTCATACAGAGTGAAGTAAGTCAGAAAGAGAAAAACAAATACCATATGCTAACACATATATATGGAATAAAAAAAAAATGATTCTGAAGAGCCTAGGGGCAAGACGGGAATAAAGACGCAGATCTACTAGAGAATGGACTTGAGGACACAGGGAGGGGGAAGGGTAAGCTGGGATGAAGTGAGAGAGTGGCACAGACATATATACACTACCGAATGTAAAATAGATAGCTAGTGGGAAGCAGCCACATAGCACAGGGAGATCAGCTCGGTGCTTTGTGACCACCTAGAGGGGTGGGATGGGGGGGGGGGTGGGAGGGAGACGCAAGAGGGAGGGGATATGGGGATATATGTATATGTATAGCTGATTCACTTTGTTATAAAGCAGAAACTAACACCACTGTAAAGCAATTATACTCCAATAAAGATGTTAAAAAAATAATAACATTTAAAAAAAAGACTAAAGAAAAACCACTGGTAATGTTCTTTCTCTTTCTTTAGCTCAATCATGGTCACATGGGTGTTTGTTGTAACGTTATTCTAATATTTTTAGTTCTAATGTTATATGTTATATAAACATTTAGCATAGATAATGCTTTTTCAAGTGGTAAATAGCCTTACAATAAATTGCTCACTGAGAACACTCTGATGGCAACGAACAGAAAAATAATACTTTTAAATATGGCCAGGGGGCTGGGATAGGGACATCAGATTGTCACAGGAATCAAATCTTTCTTAGTTTATACTGAACTATTTATAGATGAAATGTCTGGAACTAGTTTCAGAATGACCTATGGATGGGTGTAGTGATGAAACGGTTATGCCCATGAGTGGGTAAGTGTTGAAGCTGGGTGATAGGCTAATGGGGGTTCATTTATACTATTCTCCCTTCTATTGTGTGTGCCAGAGAAAGAGGAGGAGGCGTAGGGGGTGGAGGACGAGAAATCTCTCACAAGAGAACTGAAACAATGAGGGTATTTACTGATTAACTGAACAGTAAGCATTCCTTGATATAAAGAATAAAACATAGAGTAGATTAGAAAGGAAGAGGAGGGCTTCCCTGGTGGCCCAGTGGTTAAGAATCCGCCTGCCAATGCAGGGAACATGGGTCCGATCCCTCATCCAGGAAGATCCCACATGCCGTGGAGCAGCTAAGTCCAGGTGCCACAACTACTGAGCCTGCGCTCTAGAGCCTGCAAGCCGCAACTACTGAGCCCACATGCCACAACTACTGAAGCCTGCACTCCTAGAGCCCATGCTCCACAACAAGAGGAGCCACCACAGTGAGAAGCCCGTGCACCGCAACGAAGAGTAGCCCCCGCTCACTGCAACTAGAGAAAGCCTGCACGCAGCAACGAAGACCCAACGCAGCCAAAGATAATAAATATTTTTAAAATTAAAAAAAAAAGGGAACAAATTTAAGGGGGACTTGCCAGTTTTTTACTCATGGGGAAGAGTCTAGTTGGCTAGAACACATCCAATGGGCAGGCATGAAGGTCCAGCCAGGTAGGCAGGGTACTGTGGGCGGAAGTGAGACCTTGAAGGGGGCCGTGGAAGATCCTACGAGCTGTGTGAGAGGCTGTCCCCTCTCCTGCTGCTGCTGCTGCTGCTGCTGCCGCTGCCCTTCACGGCCTTGCAGCGGACCTGGGCCTGTGGGCTGGCCACAGAAAGTGCACAAGCAGATGAAGCGCTATGGTCGTCCTGCTGTGCTGCACCCGCCAGCAGCTGCCTGCCAGGGTTGGTCTACGACAGGGACACCGGATCTCCCCTAGACCATCCCGTTCCACGACTCTGACTCTCATTCCCAGGATTTCTGTGGCTGGTACCTGCCACCCCCATGCCTTCCACGCATGGGCGCCCCGCAGACCTCCATCCCTGGCCAGCCCCACCCTCCTATTCACACGCACACACATCCAGTACTCCACCAGGAAGGCCACCTGTGGCTCTGGACTTGCTGTTCACTTTCTTGCTTCTACTCCTTTTTGTGTGTTGTTCCCTCTACCTGACAGTCTTCTGCTTCCGGACAATTCACAAATACCCCGCCAGAGTGGGCTCCAGTGGGGCCTTCGGTAGGAGGCACTCCCTGACTGCAGGCGGAGAGCTACGATTATTTGCAGCAATTCTCACTCCTTCCACCCTGCGGAACTGGCCCTTACTGAGTATTCCACAATCATGGAAGAACTCTTTTCTCGTGTATCTGCGGTCATCGTTATACCTAGAGACATCGTTTCCAAAAAGCACACGTTCACTATTTAAGAGACTGTAGACGGTATCAGAGGAAGGTTATTATGCACACAAGGGGATGTTGTAGTTTAATCCTAGTTTTGCTCCTGATTTTCTGTAATTGCACATTGCTGGGATTTAGATGGAGTTAGCCTAGAGAAGTTTCTGCTGAGATAAAGGACCATGGTGGTTGCCTTCCTCACCCTTTAGCCCTATGTCACATTAAACGGCATCCCTCACCAACACCGGCATCTGCAAAGCCAGGCCAACCCCCAAGAGAGCCAGGCGTGGGGGAGACGGCAGAGCAGGTACCGGTTTTTAGAACATTACAATGCTAATGCCCTTCTTACAAGAAGAGAGGTATCTGGCTCATTAAATATTAAGCCATTCCAAAAAAAAAAAAAAAGGCAACCTATATTACATCATGAAGTCTATGCTAAACCAAAGCAGGATGCACTTGAACTGAAGTTCGTTTTTCTGCTCCACTTTAGAACTCCCATGTTTTTTACTCCTGGGAGAAGAACAGTGCTGGCTCTAGCCAGACTTGGCAATTTAAGCTTCTGTCATTTCTACAGTATCTGTTTTTATTTAGTGACGTAACATATTTTTATCCAGTGCTGTTCTATTTCGCATATGACATTTTAGCGCATGTTCAGTGTTTTGGACTGTATCTATGGTACAGAGGGCAGTCACTTTAATTTATGGGTGATCCCAATTGTCACTTCCCCCAACCAGCAATGGAATTTTTCAATATCCTCAGAATAAATCCCTCCTCTGGAGCAGTAAAAATAATATGACAGCGTGTCAACCACGGATTTGTTTCAAGATTATTTACTTACAATTCAACAACACTGCTGGCCCACGGAGTGCCCCATCAGCAAAAGCTGCATTGTTTGAAGTAGCTCGGGGAAACAGCCAGGGTTTCAGAATCCAAAGAATGCAGTTTTCCTAAATACCTCAGGATTACAAGATGCTATAGAACTAATAAATTTGCTTCTTAAAATAGTCCAGAGGAATCCTTAATGTTTGAAAGTGTAGGTTATTGATGGGGAGAGGGAATGCAGTTTTGTCCCTTAGGCTCACGTTAACATATCATGAGAAACATTTTTCTGCTTTCTTCTCTTTAGGATTGTTTTTAAAGGATAAATTCCAGAGGTAGATAATCTTTTGAAAGAGAAGGACATTAAGAGAGAGTATCTCCAAAAACCCACTTTAGGGCAACCTTTTAAGCAGCGAATGTTTATCCCATGCTGATCACTGTTTCCCGGGATGGTGGGCTGGGCAACCTCACCCACCTCTGGGGTGAATTGGATCCTGTGCTGTAGGTGTGTCTGTCTGGCAATCTAATGACAGAATGAAATGGGACATTCTGCCACTGGTTTATTGTTTACATTTAGGCCGTAACCAAATCTAACCTATATCTCATCTTTTATCTGTTTTAAAGCACTTTCCCATCTGCAATCTCATTTTTCTCACCACTACCCAGAGAAAAGAGTTATTACTATCACCATTTCACAAATGAGGAAATTTAGGCCCGGAAGACTTAAGCAACTTGCTTAAGTTAACACAGAAAATGGGTGGAAGAGCTTGGACAAAAACTCAGGTACCACCTCTCTGGTCCATCCACGATGTATTGTGCAAATTCAAATTCATCTAACTAAGAGAAATATCCATATGAAGCATGTGCAGAGATGTCATCCATTCCAATGGATTTTTTAAGTGGGAGCATGGCCGCTCAGAATAAAGAAGGCATTTCTCAGCCTCCCTTGCAGCTACACGTGGTCCATGGATTGTGACAGAAGGGATGGGGGCAACTTCCTGTTCATAGGACCGTGTGGTCTCCTCTCTCCGCCTAGGTTCCCCTGAGAGTAGAATCTGAAGGTAAAGCTCAACTGCAGGTTTATTTGGGAAGTGGCTTCTGGGAGCAGGAGTGAGGTGACAAGGAGGGGTGTGAGGAGAAAGCAGGGAGAGCCCACACGAGAACGCGTTACTGCGCGGGCCAGTATCATAGGTGAACGGCGCTCAGTCCCACAGGACCTTCTGATGGGGAGATACAAAGGGGGAAACACCAACTGACAACCGACTGCCATTGGTCAAGGTGTAAATTCTCCTACACCGCTAGGTTGCACTTCCTGTACAGGCCTAGAAGCCCCAGAACAGAAAGTGGAAAACCTGGAGTATGGACTAAGATGAGGCATTGCCTGGATGCAGTTGTGCAAAATAGCAAAGGCTGCACAGCTGTGGGCAGCCAGGAGTGGTTAGGTGGGGCTGAGAGGATTAGAAGTGCTGCTCAAAACAGTGCGATACATCCCCCTTCCTGCTGGCTAAGATGCTAGTGGAGAGCTGTCTCAGACCTGAAACCAGAGCAAACTACCTGGGAGGGTTGGAACAATGATTGGCACCCTGGGAATGTCTGAGTAGCCATGTGAGCTTGGACTGTACGAGAGAGAGAAATAAATTTCTTTTATTGAAGCAACTGTTATTTGGGGAACTAAAAAACGATAAGTCTGATAATCACAAGCTGTAAACATCAAACTGGAGGGATTTGTTTAGACAGTGAATAAAAATTTTAGGTGTCAGTAAACAGTTGGCAGACCCATGGTCTACATGACAATCATCCTGAGAATCTCAGCACCGTGTGGCTCAGTCCATGACACCAAAGAACAGTCTAACAACTTGGTACTGAATCAACTGGGTGGTGTTGCCATCCAAACAGAGCTCCTCCAAATACCTTATTAAATATACACATTCTTGCCTTGCCAAAGTATTTTAAGCTGAAACAATGCATTCTTTTACAAATATGATTATCTTATATCACTGATCACACCAATTCTTAAGAATGAAATAGCCCATGGAACACTAAATACATTTCCACTGAATAATTAAACTTTGTAGCTAATGGCTAATAAGCGACCATACTGGACAGAGCGTTGAGTATAACATTCCTTCAAAGTGCCTACAGTGATCTAAGGGGAACTTGGTGCCACATCATGAAGGAAGAGATAGGGACAGAGAGGTGGGGCGGCACAACCTGGAAGTGGTGGAGCTGGGATTTGAACCCAGGTTTGTTTGCCTCAAAAGCCCATGCTTTACCCATTACGCTAGATCTGATTGAGGGAAACTGTGAGCTTTGCTATTCTCTGGGACTTTAGAAGGTCTAAAATAAGTAGTTCACCTGCCTTGTGCTTAAAAGGCAGGAGTGGGGATGGGGGGAAGGATGGGGGGCGATGGGGGTTGAAAATTGTAAGGGAGGAACACAGGAGTTGAGCTGAGTACATGGGCTGAGTCCTTGCCCTGCTGCTTGCTTGCTGTGTGAATAGGAAAATGGCTGAGAATCTCTAACCTCAGGTGCTTCACTGAGAAAATGGCAACAATAAAATGTACCTGTACCTCGCAGGTTTTTTTGAGAAGTGAAACAAGGATACGTATATATAATATCAGAAGTGCTTTGTAAACCATAATGCCCTACATTTCCTGAGCATTTACGGTGGACCAGACATAGTGTTAAACACTTTAGACGGATTATCTCATTTAATCACCACTGCAACACTATGAGCTAACTGCTTTTCCACCCTATTTTCCAGGAATTTGAAGCTTAGCTTGCCCGAGGTCACGTGACTATTAGTGGGCGGGGCTGGCATTGGAAGGTGGTACCCAGGGCTCTGGGCTACTCTCATCACACAGGTGCCTATGCACCTGGGCCATATGAGCACCCCCTATATACAGACCACTGACATAATGTAGACAACTTGTCTCAGATTAAAATGTACCCTAGGGACTTACCTGGTGGCACAGTGGTTAAGAATCCACCTGCCAATGCAGGGGACACGGGTTCCAGCCCTGGTCTGGGAAGATCCCACAAGCCGCGGAGCAACTAAGCCCGTGCGCCACAACTACTGATCCTGCACTCTGGAGCCTGTGCTCCGCAACAAGAGAAGCCAACACAATGAGAAACCTATGCACCATAAGGAAGAGTAGTCCCCACTCGCCACAACTAGAGAAAGCCGGTGCACAGCAACGAAGACCCAACACAGCCATTAATTAATTAATTGATTGATTTAAAAAAATAAATGTACCCTAGAGCTGCAAGATCTCCGGCTTCTCCTGTTGGGGCTGCCCCGGCCGAGATGCAGGAGAGACATCTCTCTGCCTGTGAGCTCTTCACTAAGATGAAGAATACAGTTTCTGAACATGTTCTTAATCTTATTCCATTTATCTAGCCGTTAATCCCAGCCTTGTAAATGTCTGCAGAGCCCCCATGCTAAATGTATGTATTTGTTTTTGTGCTTTCTCATTAATCCTAATGAACTGGGGATTCTAAGGCATTCTTTCTTTTATTTTGAACAATATGTAAGCATAAAATTGTTTATGTCTTAGTCTCTAAAATTTGACTGTGTTGGGAAATTAGGATGTTCACAGTTTTAAAGCAGAAGGAGAGGCTAAATAATGTCTATCACTTTCTTAGGATTCGCTAAATATTCACGATTTTGATAAAGTCACAAAGAGGTCTGGAGTGAAATATGCATCCTCCTTGCCTTTTTCAACCCAACTTGGTAGATGAGGTTGAAATGTGAGTTTATATCTGAGAGCCAGCTTTCTGCCCTTGCCTCATTCCCATCTGCTATCCTTAAAATATTATTGAAAATGCCTGTGTGAAATTCTTAGAGGATGTGAGAGCTTTAAAATCAACTAACTATAGGCTCCCATTAATGCACTGAAGCCTGAAATCACCTTGGCAGACAGACATTTTGTATAAGGTGTAACTGAAAAAAATACCACGAGTAAACCACTTCTTTTTCATTTTAAGCTTTGTCCCATTCACAGTACTCAGGGCAAAAGAAACCCTGACCTATGCCAAAGGAAAAAAACAAAAGAACATGGATTTCAGATAAGAATGATCCAGAAACCAAAGGAATTTGGAAAGGGCTTTGTAGATGCAAAGTAGCAAATGCAGAACATGAAGGCAAGTAGGGGGGCCAGCAACTCTGGGTGGTGAACCCACCAAGTTTCAATAGACGTTTTCACCAACATCTAAACGAAAAACCACCGCGGAGATGGTCAGTTGCCAGCTGGAAAGGATGAGGGAGACATCATCTCCTCCTGCCCAGATTGCACCCCTTTCCTATTTAGAGGCTTCACAGAAGGGAGCTGTAATATGATTATTTGTTGATGAAGGGATTTCTAATTGCTGCTTCAGAGGAGACTAACATGACCTATTGGTTTCCTTTGATGTTTTGTTTGCTGACACAAATGCTAAACTTTGAAATGCAGTCAAACTGTAATTTAGTTCAGAAGCTTCTTTTTAAACGTATATTGAAGCACAGAACTGATTTTTAGTCGAAATCCACTTCTCAGAATTTTTTGTTAATGCAAATCCTTTCTTTATAAAAGGCATACGTGGGCTTCACTGGTGGCACAGTGGTTAAGAATCAGCCTGTCAATGCAGGGGACATGGGTTTGATCCCTGGCCCAGGAAGATCCCACATGCTACGGAGCAACTAAACCCATGCGCCACAAGTACTGAGCCTGTGCTCAAGAGCCCATGTGCCACAACTACTGAAGCCCGTGCTCCGCAACAAGGGAAGCCACTGCAATGAGAAGCCCGCGTACCGCAACGAGGAGTAACCCCCGTTCACCACAACTAGAGGAAGCCTGCACGCAGCAATGAAGACCCAACACAGCCAAAAAAAAAAAAAAGATAAGATAAAAACTTAAAAAAAAAAGGCATACGTTTTCTCTACCATCTACTGTCACCTTCATTTGGTTTCCTCAATCCCCAGTGAATTGAGGAGCAGACCTCTGATAACAGGGCAGTTGTGTCCTACGTGCAGGAGGGGTACAGCCCCTCGCTATCCTGCTCCCTCATGGTGACTCAGGAGTAGCCTCTAGGGTCCTACCTGGATCAGCCTCACCGCCAATCACAGGGGCCCTCTATTCCCAAAGGGGTGCTAGTGGAAAAGGCCACAGGGATATGGGCAGGCAAAGTGGGCTCCTCTCCTACCAAGCTGGTTCAGGGGAGAAAATCAAACAGATTATTGCTACATCTGCAGTAGTTCACTTTCCCTATGGGCCGCTCCTATGGCAGGGTCTATACTTCAATAAAGATATTGATGCTGCGGGGACTTCCCTGGCGGTCAAGTGGTTAAGACTCCATGCTGCCAATGCAGGGGGCTTGGGTTCAATCCCCAGTTGGGGAACTAAGATCTCACACGCCTTGTGGTCAAAAATTAAAAAAAAAAAAAAAAAAAGATATTGATGCTGTGCTAAAGGAACTAGGCATGAGTAGGCTTGAGGCCAGAATTCAAGTTTCCCTCTGTCTGTCCTCTTCTCTGAGAAGTGTCCTTACTACTTGAACCCCAGTGACCAGTACAAGGACTGGACAAACACCATGCAGCCAACAGGCCAAGTTCTGCCTGACCTGTATTCCACAAGACCTGTTTTCTTGGGCCTGCACAGTTTTGTTTTTTTTTTTTAATTTGAATTTCAATGTCTTTTAAAAGGGCACAAGCTCTCCAGGTCACTGCTAATCCCTAAATATACCCTTAACATGCAGGTCACTTGGCTAATTCTGTGTCACTAACACCCCCGTGGGCTTTTGACCTTTCTGCCTCTGGTGACCAGAAAATTCTCCTTAGTTAACAGAGGACTCAGCTTTGACACTGAAGTCTCAGGGGCCTTGGATAATGAAAAAGGGTGGATCAAAGAGGAAACTAATAGCTTAGTCTATGAGATATTTTAAAAATCCAACTAAGCCACTCTGGGTCCCCTTAGTTCTGCATTTTCTGTTGTGTCCCTTAACTTGGTGGTCCTTGGCAGACTACTTACAGGGTGGTCAACTTCTGGGTCATAAACCCCATGAGGTTCTGCTTTGAATTTATGTCAACATAGACTGTGTCTTTTCTCAGCTTGTTGCCAGCAAAGCAATGCTTAAGTTGGGCTGATTTGGGCTCTGGGAAGAGAGGGCAGCCATTCTTTCAATGGATGCATTTCATTTTGCCCCACCTCTCAAGTTCCAAATGCTCTGGAGATTCATTCATCTTCCTTCTTCTCCTCACACTCTTCCTTCCTTCTTTTTCTTTGACACCCAAATCCAAATGATGTATAAGTGGAGCAGATCTTGGTTGGGTAGGAGTGGGAAATATTGTCCATCTTTATTTTTTTCACTGCAAACTCCACGTTAGATCCAAGTTTGCTAAAACATACAAGGTCCTCCTAACCCCTGGAGGTATACTTAAACTCAGCAAATAAGCAGAGTGCATTTTTTTTGAAAGCAATCAACTTTCCTCAATGATCAGTCATTTAAAACTATACTAAGACCAGCAAACTTGCAGTGAAGCAGAAAGCAAAATTCACTTTTTAAAAAGATAAAACACAGGATCATAAAGACATTTCATTCTTGCTGTAGGCTTCTTCCAAATGTTTCCCTGGATCCCAAGGGAGTGCTTTACATCTCCATTGCTATTAGGAGTATCTGGGTGAAAGTTTGAGAAGCAATGTGAGATTCTGGTAAATTCTTTTCTAAAACACAGTCTGCTTTTGTATCTGAGAGGAGTATTTCTTTATTTCTGGGGTTCGTGGAATGAGAAATTATGTAGTCCTTGGCTGGACACTTAAGTCTGTTCCTGGACTTGCCAAAAAGGCTTGGGTTGAGTTACTGGACTGGACTACATATTCCCACTCTGAGACCACCGGGATTGTAAAACTGTTGATGCTGAGTCCATTTCTTGTAAATGGCTCCACATATTCACGAATAAATAGTTTAGTTCTGTTATTGTTGGTTTTGGAGTCACCCACACACACACACACACACACACAGTTATCTTGTTTATGCAGAAGTATCAAGCATTGGCATTCTCTCTGTTCCGCATTTGTTGGAAGGTAAAGAGGCACCAATAAAGAAATTGTATTATGCATGTTTTCTGCATTGGGTGGCACCTGGAATTTGCTGAATTTGCTGAGAGCAACTTAAATTTTAAAAGTTTCCTGAGCCTCACCTTTTTCATGCCATTTGAGTCAGATGGAAAACCAAATAATTAGAATAAGCTAGCTGTGTGGGTCCTTTCTCTTGCTCTCAGCTGACTCCAGACCCTGCTGTGGAATTCTAGCACCTCTTCCCCACCCCCGCTTCCAGCTGCTAAACTTCCATGACCAGATCTAAACAACTGTCTTCCCTCCTCTCCCCATCTCAGATAATCAACAACTGAGTTAGCATATTACCTAGGACATCGCAGTACAAAAAATGTTCAGAGTAGAAAACAAAACAAAACAAAACCACTCCTAACCATTGGTTTATCAGAACATCTCATTTACTTTATGTTGGTCTTCTTCAAACTTGAAAAATGACTTTAAAGCAATGAAGCTGATTTTCACCAGCATTATATAGACTCTGACTAATGCCAACCAAAAACACTTTGCCTAGACTGCTTCCCACTAACTTGTACCCAGAGGGGATGGGGTGAAGCAGAATTGAAGAACAAATGTAAACAAAAGTCCAGACATATTGCTCTTTCTTTCAGTGACTCACCCCCGAATGGGACCCTGTCTGAGATCCCACAAAATCCTGTTAAATCTTTCTAGGCAAGATGCTTAACTGCTGTTAGGCTTAGGGAAGAAAATCGGTATTATAGCTTCCCAGTGATACTGCATTTTGGTAATGATCTCAACTTTTGGAGAAGGCAGCATGGTGTGGTGAACGAAGATTCAGCATCAGACTCAGACCAGCCAAGGTTTAAATCCCAGAGCCACCATTTTTTGGCTGTGCACCATTAGATACGTGACAGGTCCTCCCGGGCCTCTTTTTTTTTTTTTTTTTTTTTTTCCCATCTGCAAAATGAGAAATGATGACAAGGATTAAATGAGACAGCAGATGAGAGAAACAAGCTCAGTGCTAGGCACACTATCAAAGTAAGCATCCCTTCTTTTTTAAAATCAGATCACAGACTATGAACATAAAGTAACTCCCCACCAAGAGCTGACTCTGGCCGAGGGCACTGTTTTCTACGAAGGGAGCTCTTGGTGGCCCTTAGTTGTGACTGCTGATTGCACACATCTGGAAACTATGACAACTGTTTTGCTTTGAGCTCAGCTTGGCCCAAATATAGCTCTATATAAAGCAGCTTCTATCCCTCAGTTTTTCCCAACACATCATAGCTTGGCATGAATTTGGGCAGAAGAGTGGGTGTCAAAAGAAATGCAAAATATCTGGGAGGAATTCAGATTCAACTAAGAATCACCCAGCCCTGTATGGCCCCTGGAGTAGCTCCCTGTAGTAACTGTCCCTGGAGTAGTTCATTCAACACTCACAGGAGCCTAGTACGAAGCTCTATTATTATGCCTACTTTGCAGAAGTTTCAGCTGAGTCTGGGAGGTTAAGTGGCTTTCTCAGGGTCACAGAAATAATAAGGTTTGAGATAAGACCCCAGGCTTTTTGACCTGGTTAAGAAAGCAGGAGGATTTACAGAGTTGGAAGATGGGCAATGGCAGTGTCTACTTGCCAAAGCCTGCTTTGAGTTGACACCATCCACAACAAGTGCCGGGAAGGGGGGTTGTTGAGAGGAATGTCCCAAGTAAGGTGCTTTTACCTTTAGAAACCCTGTGCCGAGGCCCTCTGTCCATTATGTCACATATCAACTGGGGCAGGTAGTGAGATCTGGCTAATTAAACATGTCATGTAAACAATATCTGATCACTAACTTTAAAAACAATTTGTAAGGGCTTCCCTGGTGGTTGAGTGGTTAAGAATCCGTCTGCCAATGCAGGGGACACGGGTTCGAACCCTGGTCTGGGAAGATCCCACATGCTGCTGAGCAACTAAGCCCGTGCGCCACAACTACTGAGCCTGCACTCTAAAGCCCGCAAGCCACAACTATTGAGCCCTTGTGCCACAACTACTGAAGCCCACGTGCCCGTGCTCTGCAACAAGAGAAGCCACCGCAATGAGAAGCCCGCACACCGCAACGAAGAGTAGCCCCTGCTCACCACAACTAGAGAAAGCCCGCACACAGTAGCGAAGACCCAATGCAGCCAAAAATAAATAAATAAAATAAATAAATTTATTTTTAAAAAAAGAATGCTACCATTGTCAGCTTTCTGTTTTTTTTTAAACTGTTTAAAGAAATACAGAGCAATTCTTTTTTTTTACCACGAAAAGCAACAATAGTTTATTCGAATTATTTTTAATTCTTTAGCAAGAAACATTCATTTTTTTATGTGAAGGGAAAACCCTGAAGATGTCCAGCCTTAGGTCAGACAAAAATAGCTGAGTCCTAGCACCTACAGAGCAGTTCTAAACACAATTCCCTTATGGGTTTAACTGATGAATTTGTTCTTTCTTTTCACCTGAAAAGCTTCCATTTTCCTCTTGCCCCTTTGTTCTCAGGAGGCAGTTTTGAGTCCCAACATGCCCTGCATCACCTCCTCCTGTGTCCACTGCCGAAGCAGGGCAATCAGAGTGTGGGCTTCAGCACAACCCCAGTTGGATGACACACAGTGAGAGTAATATGCTGGTAGAGTTTTTAAAATTCCAGAATACCAGAATACAGTACTGCAGCCCCCCTCTCTCCAAATCAAAGCCTACTGAATGAAATGATGACTGCACTCAAGTGCAATTATACTGAGCATGTAAAATTGAAACACTGAAAGTAAATCTTACATTCAGATATTGCATTTCATATTTCAGCCTATGCCAAATAAGCTAGTGACATTTTTATCATTGTTGAGTGTAATGTCAGGAGACAAACTTCTACAAATTTTCTACATAACTTTTTCCATTTTATCTGTTTTCCATTTATGGAGTTGAACACATGGTGTGACTTTTAATATTCTCTCCTCCTTCTTCCCCGCATTTTATGACAAGGGATCAAACTCAATCTTGATTATCCTAAGTTTACCCTTAGGTAACCTCAGACCCAGAGGGGTTTTTTGTTTTGTTTTGTTTGTTTGTTTTAATTTGTATGGAAAAAGAGAGAGGAAAAACTTCCAAATTACCCTATAAACCTGGTCCTATGGATGCTGGCAAATGGCCTGGAAAGAACAGGTGCCAGCATGTTATAGAAGACCACAGTGGTTGGTGGCTACCAGCTCAGGTCTCTCAGGTCGTGGAAACTCCGTAATAACTGAGGGAACTGTGGGTTTTAACGTATGTCAGATTTCGAAGATGGGGCGGGCTTAGTTGAGCGGGGTCTCCCTGGGGGCGCACAAGGGAAGCGGTTGGGAATGAATGAGCCGAGGCCCCGAGCCCGCGTTCCTGGCGGTGGCGCCCTAGCTCCAGCGCGGTGACAACAAGCGTTAAGGTAACAACCGCCGCCGCCGCCGCCGCCGCCAGAGGATGGCTTCCAGCTTCAAGAAGTCAAACGTGGCCTCCACCAGCCAGAAAAGAAAGGTGGAACCTAAGCCCGAACTCACTGAAGATCAGAAGCAAGAAATTCGCGAAGCGTTTGCCCTCTTCGATGCCGACGGCAGCGGCACCATCGACGTGAAGGAGCTGAAGGTGGCCTTGAGGGCGCTGGGCTTTGAACCCAGGAAGGAGGAGATGAAGAGGATAATCGCCGAGGTGGACAAGGAAAGCACAGGGAAAGTCAGCTTCAATGACTTCTTGGCTGTGATGACTCAGAAGATGGCCGAGAAAGACACCAAGGAAGAAATCCTGAAGGCTTTCAGGCTCTTTGATGATGATGAAACCGGGAAGATCTCTTTCAAAAACCTAAAGCGCGTGGCCACCGAGTTGGGGGAAAACCTCACTGATGAGGAGCTGCAGGAAATGATTGACGAAGCAGATCGGGATGGAGACGGTGAAGTGAACGAGGAAGAGTTTCTTCGGATCATGAAAAAGACCAGCCTCTACTGAAGTCGGTTTCTCCCGCAAGCATGTGTAGGGAGATTGAGTTGACTTGCTGGGTTCCCTGTTTCTGTTTTGTGAAACCTTGAGGTAGAGGCCAGCACTGTCTCTCCTCTTACCCCCAGCTGGTCTAGATAGTTCTATTTCCAAATCTCTAGCTCAATTATAGAATTTTAAAGATGCTTTTAATGTGAGTTTTGGTTTTTCATTCCCAAGAGCAGACCTGGAGGAGTGTAGGTTGAATCAAAGATTCTGAAACTTCTTTCCATCCACCATTTGCCTTGCATTGGTGGACACCCATTAAACTGAAGGCAAGACATATTGCCTTCAGTTTATATATATATAATATATGCTTCATATATTATTCCTTAAATTCAAGTCATTGTTCTCGCATGATAAGGTGGAATCACCAGCAGGTCATCCTAGCCATTGATTTTCACTTAACTGAATACTGGTTTGAAGGAAAACAGTGCAGCCATTTACTGGGCTCAGGAAAGGTACTGCTCTAAAGGATAGGCTTGCCTTTGGCTGGTGGTAAATTGTGCTATTTAAAGTGTTCTCTGGTTTCATCACATGCAAATGATTCTTGATTTGTGTGTACATTATCTACTGTGGATTATCGGGGCCACAATGTATTCTTGGGCTACAGAATAAAAACAGAATTTAATATTGGCCCAAGCAAAGTATGATTGGCTTAAGAGATTAAGCTAACTAATGACTTTGAGTAAATATTTATAAATGTAAGATCTTAGCTTAGGAAGTTGTAAAAAAATATCTATAACACACTTTGAGCTACTTATCTGTCCTTGGAAAGATAAACTATTGTTTTAGTTATTAGACGAGTTATACTATAACCTTAGTCATTTTATTATTGCTTTATTACAAGCCACTGTCTACCTTCTAATTCTTAGAACATCTTGGTTCTTGATACTTAATTTCCCCTCCTCTGGTATATAGTTGATGCCAGAATGTCTGGCGTTTAAGTAGTTCTCTATTTTATAATCCCAGGAAACTATTTGTTGTGGCTTGTGTATGCATTAATACTACTTGTTCTCTGTTATAAATTAAACCTTTCTTGTTTTGAAATAAAATACCTACCCATTTGAACATCTACAAATATGAAGTTAGAGAAAAGTTAAATAATATAGCTGTGGGAAGATAATGAAATCTATCTGCTGAGATGGAGGCCTGGACAAATGTTTTGATAATAGGCAACAAAACTAGCAAACAGGCAAGATATTTTGGTCGCAACTAAATTAAGTCTTCATACAAAGTTGCATTAAAATAAATGCTGAAATTCTGGAAAATTTTTCACTTGCTTTGCCAGCAGTTTTACCCTTCAGAGGATTGTTAATCCAATCAGGAAAACTACTACTCTGGGTTTAATTCTCATTAACAGGGCCTAATTTGTCAAAGCAGCAGTACTAGCTGAAGTGATGGGTATGTGGGCATTTACTGTGAGAAAGGATTTTGCTGAGGCGGCTGGCACAGGGCAGGGGAACTCACCCAGACTGCAAATGCTAACAGTTCAGGTTCAAGGTCTTAGTGTGGATTCAGGTGCAGTTGTAGGGGATACAGGTGCAGCTTGGACCAGCGACAGTGTGAGGGGCCCGATCTGAGGGCAAGGGGAAGAGCGTGGCATTCTGGGAAACAAGAGTTCCTGGCATCCTGATGACCAGAGTCTCGGCCCAAGGATCTACATATGGATCAAGGTAGAAAAAACAGAAACAAAGAAAGTTGGCAGGAACTAGGAGAAAGGGTCAGAGCCTTGGCCAACTGGACTGGGTTCAGTCTTGGCTCCCGGCCCAGCAGAGGATAGAAGTGAAAACCAGGAACCCAGGCTGAAGCCCAGGAATCAAGCTGCCCAGACACCATGGGGTCAACTGTGGAGGCTGTAGCCCAGGACTTAAAGGGTTGCCTTAAAGACACAGTCCGTCCTACACACAGGAAGGGGCTCCAGAATATTTCTGAATCCCATTCACTGCTAAGGAAGAACCTCTCAATGGACTACTAGTTTTGCTTCTCAGTCGGCACGTATTCCGGGAGATGGAGGGTAAATCAGGGGCAGGGGAACAACTAGAGCAGACCTGGATTGACATTTGAATTTGAAGAGAAGTAAATCATACATGTCTGGCTGCGTCAGACATGTATCCCAGTCTTTACACAAATAGAACACAAGAAGTTCAATGAAAATTTAAAAACACCTTTTTGCAGATGAGTGAACTCAGCTATAAAGGTTGGGAAGAACTCAGAAAGTAGTTTTCACTTTACTGGCACTATTACAAATGGTCCAATAAAGAAGCAGGAAGTATATCAAAGAAACTGTGTAGGGAGCTCATTGATAAACTCTTGCTTTCTAATGATAAATGTTAACAGGTGAAAAGCAGAGCATCAGGCCAAGGATAAAAATATGACAGTCTCAAGGTTGTATTGCTATCAAGGGAGCTAATGCCCCAAATGAGCAGAGGACAGTAAAGGAATTTTTTTTTTCCTTAAAGGCATCTTAGTTATGTCTAAGATGAGAAGATTGAGGATGGGATAGGTCCAACTCTTTAAATTGTTGCAGGTTGGTTTCCATGCGAAGCAGGCTCTTTGAGTCTTAGGTTTGTGTACAGGAAGTTTATTTGAGTTCTGTGGATCCCACGGGTGAGGGGGAAAGAAACCAAGACAGGGCAGAGGGAGAAATTGGGCTATGATATGGTCACTAACAGAGGCCTCAGCTGATCTCTTGGGGAGCTCTGGGGCAAGGGTGACCCTGCAGAGGACCCAAATTGTGACGAGGAAGCTGGGCCTTTAAAACTTGTCATTGACTGACAGTCACTGGACATGAGCTGTCCCTAGGAAGGGGGTATGACCTTGAGCAAGGTGGCTGTCCTCAGCCAAGGGCAATCAATCTCTGGGAGAGGGAATTCAGTTGCAAACTATTAGCTGTCAAGACCGCCAGCACCTGGGGGATGACTTCCGTTCTGAGGGACAGGCCAGAGGGGAGATCTGGGCAGGGCCCCACGGTGTCCACTGCACCCCACACCTTATACCACTTAGATCTACTGGCTAATTCAGGATTCTGATGGATCTTTCTTCCTGGGGGAAACTTATAAAAGGAAATCTAGAGGGATGAACTTCAGCCTCTGTCACAGCAGCTTGTCTCGAGACCACAAGTAGTGCTCATCCCAACCACGCGGTCTGGATTCCCCTCACCCTCAGCACCTCTGCTGACATATGACTTGCCTAGTGGGATGACCCAGATCCTCATCCCTGAGGAGTCTGGGCCCCTAATCACCATGCCCCTCTCAGGCTCTGGTTGCTGCACACATCTCTCTGCCCTCAAAATTGACTACAGGAGCCCCAAGAGACGTTCAAGTGTGTAACCTGGGTGCCAAGCATACTGTCCCCATGTTCTGCCCACAGCTCTGCATCCTCCTGATGTCCAGGAGCAGTTACCCATGGTGGTGGCACCTTCCCTGGACTGCTGCCCTCTCAGCACGAGGAACCCAGTGTAACTGGGTGGCACGCGTAGTTTGACATTTAATGGGACTCTCGCTGTGCCTACTGAGGGGAACATTCCCCCTCTGGGAGCCAAGATCTCTAAATGCACAGAGGCCAGAGTTGTGGGGACGGGCAGCACAAATTAAAGGGTAAATGCCTGGCAGCTGTGGTAAGAATGACTTCCGCCCTTGATTTGCTGGACTCACGTGACACCACACCATATAATGGCCATCAGTTTTGAGTGTGTGCTGCATCCTGGAGGGTGGCAAGGCATCCTCACTGGTTGTGATGCCCAAGCTGGCCCCTCAGCAGCATCTCCAGCAGGCTTTTCCACTACTCCATCAGGTCAGAATCTTCTGTGTGTTATTGGACCAGTAGACTCTGGGCCTGAATTCCCACTGTTGCACTTCCTTTCCTATAAAGTGGGTGCCTCGGTCCAATGGAATATTATGTGGGATCTTATGTCAGTAAATACTCAGCCGTGGTCCTGGCTGAAGCTCCACAAGCAAGAGAGGCAAACCCTTGACCAAAATATGTGTCAAGTCCAGTCAAGATGAGTCGCTCATCTTTCCAGGTGGAAGGGATCCAGTTAGACTACTTGACACCAGGAGGCCTGTTGGCCTCCTTGGGGGATGGTGCTGTTCCCATTTGGTGGCCACAGTAGCTATATCACCCTTCCTGAATGGGAGTCCGAGCTGCTGGACCTATGCACAGCCTCCATCTCTGCCCAATGACTACTCCATTCATGTACGTATTGTGCCAGCCCTGGGGTGGCAATGACAGAGGTAGACTGGCATCAACTGGCCAAGTCATTCTATCTTCCTAGTTGTTTGGCATCTCTTATACGATAGAAATGCTCTGATAGGTGTTAATATGAATTCCTTACACTTCCTACCCATTGCCATAAATCCATCTATGTATCTTTTTTCCAGATCTTTTTTTTTTTTACATCTTTATTGGAGTACAGTTGCTTTACAATGGTGTGTTAGTTTCTGCTTTATAACAAAGTGAATCACTTATACATATGTTCCCGTATCTCTTCCCTCTTGCGTCTCCCTCCCTCCCACCCTCCCTATCCCACCCCTCCAGGCAGTCACAAAGCACCGAGCTGATCTCCCTGCACTATGCGGCTGTTTCCAGATCTTTTTATTCCTGATGTTTCCTTTTCCAGAGTCCTGAACAATCAGCCAACTGATTGGCCACCACTGTCAGAGCCCACATGTATTCTAATTTCAGGCCACTTTTCTTTCCACACAAAGTGGATTCTGGTCTATCAGAAATTCTGTCCATTGGGAGGGTTTCCTCTTTCACTGATATCTTTCTGGTCCACCTTTGAGTGTCATGAACCTATGGTCCGTTGTACCAAAGCTGACGTATCCCTGAACCAACTTCAGCATTTTTACTCTTCCAACAGCTAGTCATAAAAGACCACCTACCCCCACGTGGGCACAGGTATGAACTGAGGGAGGGGCTCTGGTGCAATTTGATGGATGACAGGGGCCTTCTCCTCATGCAGCTTACTTGGGTCCTCTAGACTTGCCTGTGCCGGATCCCAGGCATGCGGGTTCTTAGTTCCCCAACCAGGGATTGAACCCATGCCTCCTGCAGTGGAAGCATGGAGTGCTAACCACTGGACCACCAAGGAATTTCCCCAGATATACCGCTTCTTTTTCTAGTTTCCCAAGGTAGCAGATTACACTATTGATTGTAGATCTTTCTTCTTTTGTAACATATGCATTCAATGCTATTCATTTCCCCCCACTTTTCGTTGTATCCCACTGCATTTTTTTTTTAAGATTTTTTGATGTGGACCATTTTTAAAGTCTTTTATTGAATTTGTTACAATATTGCTTCTGTTTTACGTTTTGGTTTTTTGGCCCTGAGGCATGTGGGATCTTAGCTCCCTGGCCAGGAATGGAACCTGCACCCCTGCATTGGAAGGTGAAGTCTTAACCACTGGACCACCAGGGAAGTCCCCCCCACTGCATTTTTATTTAGTTCCAAATATGTTTTAATTTCTCTTCAGACTTCTTCTTTGACCCATGTATTATTGTTTGATCTCAAATATTTTGCAATTTTCCTACCTTTTCTAATTTAATTCTCTGTGGTCTGAGAGCATGCTTTTTTTTTTTTTTTTAAATCACTGTGTTTTTTTTTTTGTTTGTTTTTGTGGGTTTTTAAAATTTATTTTTGGCTGTGTTGGGTCTTCATTGCTGCGTGCGGGCTTTCTCTAGTTGCGGTGAGCGGCGGCTACTCTTCGTTGCGGTGCGCAGGCTTCTCATTGCGGTGGCTTGAGAGCATGCTTTTTGAGATTTATTCTTTTTAATGGGTTAAGGTGTGTTTTATGCCCCATAATGTAGTCCATCTTGGTGAAAGTTCTGCGTGAGCTTGAGAAGAATATGTCATCTGCTGTTCTCAGATGCAGTCGTCTATCGATGTCAATTATATCCAGTAGATCGATGGTGCTGTTGAGTTTAGCTATGTCCTCACTGAATTTCTGCCTCCTGGATCTGTCCATTTCTGATACAGGGGTGTTAACGTCTCCAGTTGTAATAGTGGATTCATCTATTTCTCTTCACACATGGATCAGTTTTTGCCTCATATTTTGATGCTCTGTTTTTAGGTGCATAAGAATTTTATGTCTTCTTGGAGAATTGACATTTTCATCATTATTTAATGTCCCTCTAGATCCCGGATAATTTTCCTTGCTCTGAAGTCTGCCTTATCTGAAATTAATGTTATTACTTCAGCTTTCTTTTGATTACTATTAGCATGGAATATCTTGACTTTTAACCAACCAGTGTCTTTATATTTCAGGTAGGTTTCTTATAGACAACATATAGTTGGGTATTGTTTTTTTTTTTATCCACTCTGTCAGTTTCTGTCTTTTAATTGGTGTTAGATCACTTAAGAACAAGAAAAATAAAAGATTTTATTTTACCTTCACTTATTCCTTCCTTAATGCTCTTCTTTTTGTTCTTCCAGTTTTACTGAGCTATAATTGACACGTAGCACTGCATAAGTTTAAGGCGTACAGCATAGTGATTTGACTTACATACATCATGACATGATTATCACAAGAAGTTTAGTGAACATCACCATCTCATATAGATGCAAAATAAACGAAAAAGAAAAAAATATTTTTCCTTGTGGAGAGGACACTTGGGATTTACTCTCTTAACTTTCATAACATACAGAAGTGTTAAGTATATATTAATCATGTTGTACATTACAAACCTAGTACTTTTTATCTTATAGCTGGAAGTTATATATTTTGACCACCTTCATCCAATTCGCCCTCCCCCTCCCCCCTGCCTCTGGTCCTTTTCCTATGAGTTTTTTTGTCTGTTTGTTTTTATATTGTCTTGTATACATTTATTTATTTTTGGCTGCATTGGGTCTTCATTGCTGCACGCGGGCTTTCTCTAGTTGCGGTGAGCGGGGCTACTCATTGTTGAGGTGCACGGGCTTCTCAGAGCCGTGGCTTCTCATTGCAGAGAATGGGTTCTAGGCACACAGGCTTCAGTAGTTGTGGCTCCCGGGCTCTAGAGCGCAGGCTCAGTAGTTGTGGCGCACGGGCTTAGTTGCTCCACGGCATGTGGGATCTTCCCGGACCAGGGCTCAAACCCGTGTCCCCTGCGTTGGCAGGTGGATTCCTAACCACTGCGCCACCAGGGAAGCCCTTTCCTTCACTTTTGAAGGATTACTTCACTGAACCCAGAATTCTAAGTTAATGTTTTTTATTTTCAGCACTTTAAATGTTTCACTCCACTTTCTTCTTCCTTGCCTGGTTTCTGAAGAGAAGTCAGTACAATTCTTATCCTGGTTTCCCTAAAAGTAAGGTGTTTCCCCCACTCCGCCTCTGGCCTCTTTGGGGAATTTCTCTTTGTCTTTGATTTTCTGCAGTTTTTTTTTAAATTTGATAATGAAAGGCTTTAATTGTAATGTCATTGGCACATGTCATTGCTTTATAGTTTCACAACTTAAGTTTAAATATTAAGAGATACTTGGACATTTTTTTTTTTTTTTTGCGGTACTCGGGCCTCTCACTGTTGTGGCCTCTCCCGTCGCGAAGCACAGGCTCCGGACGTGCAGGCTCAGTGGCCATGGCTCATGGGCCCAGCCGCTCCGCGGCATGTGGGATCTTCCCAAACCGGGGCACGAACCTGTGTCCCCTGCATCGGCAGGCGGACTCTCAACCACTGTGCCACCAGGGAAGCCCGGACATTTTTTAACCAAATAGGAAGCATTTAAAATACCATGGTGTTTAGCTAATGTGTATTTAAAAGTATAAAGGAGATTCATAAAAATAAAAAGATGTTTTAAACATAGGGTCTGTAAATACACCCTATTTTATCATTTATGGTAACATAGTATGGTATTTATTTATTTATTTATTATTTTATTAATTAAAGTATAATTGCCCTACAACACTCTTTGTTCCAGGTGCACAACACAGTGACTCAATATTTCTATACATTACAAAAGGATCACCACTTCTACAGTTTGATAATTACATGCAGAATTTTGGTGTTGTCTGAGATTCCTGGATCTGTGGTTTGTGTCCATCATTAATTTTGGAAAATTCTCAGCCATCATCATTTTCAATATTTATTCTTTTCCTTTCTTTCTTCTCCTTCTGGTATTCCCTTTATACATATGTTATTGCGGTGGCTTCTCTCGTTGCGGAGCACGGGCTTTAGGGTGTGCAGGCTTCAGTAGCTGTGGCACGCGGGCTTTGTTGCTCCGCGGCATGTGGGATCTTCCCAGACCAGGGCTTGAACCCGTGTCCCCTGCATTGGCAGGAGGATTCTTAACCACTGCGCCATCAGGCAAGTCCGCTTACACATTCTGATCTATCTTTTTCATTCTTTCTTCTCTTTACATTTCAGTTTTTGAAGTTTCTATTGACATATCTTCAAGCTCACTGATTCTTTCCTTGGTTATTAATGAGCCCAAAAAAGGCATTCTTCGTTTCTGTTTCAGTGTTTTTGATTTCTAGCATTTCCTTTTGACTATTTTCTAGAGTTTCCATCTCTCTACTTACATACACATCTGTTCTTTCATAATGTCCACTTTTCCCATTAGTGCCCTTAGCATATGTTATTTAAATGATGATTAAGTCCTGTTGGTTGTTGGTGATGTTGAGTTTTTCTACAACCCTGCTGACTTTCTGTCCACTTATTCTATCAATCTGTTGAGAGAGAGATATTGAAGTCTCCAGTTATAATTCAGGATCTGTCTATTTCGCCTTTCAATTCTATTAGTTTTTGCCTCACGTATTTTGCCACTCTGTTGTTTGGTGCACAGGCATGTAGGATTGCTGTGACTTCTCAGGGGATTGACCCTTTTACTATTATATAACATTTGTCTCAGTCCCTGATAATTTTATGAGCTCTGAAGCCTATGTTATATGATATAAATATATCACTTCTGCTTCCTTTGATTAATGTTTGCAAGATATATCATTTTACATCCTTTTACTTTCAACTTGCCTATACCATTATATTTGGATTGAATTTCTTGTAGACTGTATTTAGTTTTAATCCACTCTATCAATATCTGTCTTTTAATCAGTTTATTTAGGCCCATTATTTTAGTGTAGATCTGCTAATGACAAATTCTCTTAGTTATTTTCTGTTTCTCTGAGAATAACTTCATTTCCCCCTTCATCCTGAAGGACACCTTCACAGGATTCTGGGTAATCAGTTCTTTTCTTTTGGCACTTTAGTGTGCAGTATGCTGTCAAAGTAAGGACTAAACTAAAATAAAAATGAATGTGTTCCCAGGCTACATTCATAAAAGCGCAATTCACCAAATGAGGAGGGAGACCCATTTCTATGGTCTGGAGGACTGTGCTCACTTGTAGGTTTTACATCTTAAAAGGAACTGAAGAAATCAAGGCCTGTTGACAGCAGTGAGATAAATAGGGTGAGGGGATACAAAACCACATCCTAAGAGAAATGGCTTAAAATAACTAAGGCTGTTTCTCCTGAAAAGAAAATTCTCTCGAGGAATATGACTTCCAAAGAAATAGGACTTGTTCCACAGGGCTCCAAGGGGTTTCAGAGAGAAGGAATGATAAGGGAAAGAGATTTCAATTTTGTATCAGGAAGAATTTTCAGCAACCAAAGCTGCACAAAGATGGACTGCACTGCATAAAGATTATGTTCCTGTCATAAAGGTTCAGAGGTATGGGTTGGATGAATATTTTGCCAGTATGCCACAGGTATTTCAAGCTATTGATATTGTTATACCTTACCAAGCATCTCTATTTTCATTTGGGATTCCTGGATGTAAAATGAAATGGAGTGTATTTATTTATTTATATATTTTTATTGAAGTATAGTTGATTTACAATATTGTGTTAGTTTCAGGTGTACAGCATAGTGCTTCGAGTTTTTTACAGATTATATCTGAAATACAATGTATTTAGATAGAGAACCTTTAGACGTGGCAAATTCCACTTTGATTTTAGCAACCAAACAAAATTATTTATCCTACATAAGAACATTTTATTACTACAGTTGGTGATGACACTTATAGAAAATGTCTGCCCTGTTATGGATCTTGCCTGATACATTTATAATTCGAGGTGATGCTATAACGTGCTATGTGTGATTTTAACAATAGCCAACACTTAAATAGCACTTACTCTGTACCACCCACTGTTCTAGGAGCTTCTACATATTCACTAATTATCTCCACTTTACAAAAGCATTAACTGAGACACGAAGAGATTAAGTAATCTGTGCAAGGTTACACAGCTAGTAAGTGGTAAAAGGAAGATTTGAATCCTATCTGTCTGACTCCTAAGTCTAGACTTGAAATGTATACATTGCCCACCACCCTAACTCTTTCATTTAATCAGCTTGTCAGGATCTGTCTACTCCCCAATGCATGTGTCCCTTTCAAAAGTCACGCTTAACCAATGGTACTGCTGGGCTCAGAATATTTTTGGAAGTTCTCTTTTGGATACAATCTAAACACCTCCAGCATATTCTCTGGAACATTCTCAAGAGAATCTAACTCCACTGAGACTGGACTTAAGCTTTGGAAATAGCCTCAAGTGATTTGTAGTCAAATCTGATGGACAGAGTGGCTGGAAAAGCTGGATGTTATCATTTGACATTTAAAACCATCAATGCCACTGAAATGATGAGCCTAATTTCTCTGAACGGTTTGTAAACTGGCTTTGAAGTTTCTTCCAAAAGAGAAGAAAGGTGGTGACTGATGACAGTATGGCTGGAATAAGTCTCTAATCACCATAGCAACCCAGTGTTTTGAAAGAACAACACTCACTGGGATATGTCCATCTGGTGATGTTGTTATTTTCAAAGTTATACACTACACAGATGCGTCCTTTGCTTGGTAAAAGAACTGTTCTTGCTTTTTTCTTTTTTTTGGCCATGTAGCATGTGGGATCCTAGTTCCCCGACCAGGGATCGAACCCGCACTCCAGGCATTGGAATCACAGAGTCTTAACCACTGGATCTCCAAGGAAGTGCCTGTTCTTGCATTTATCAAGAAATAAAAAGGAGAAGGGAGAAGGCACCAAATAGGAGATTTCCATGCATCATGTACTTGAATAACACAGATCTTGATTAGGTGCCATTAGGGAGAAAAGCTAAAGCCTTTGGAATCTCAGTTAGAAGTAACAGAGTCATCATATCATCTTAGGGCAGCAATAGCTTCCTAGTGATAGACCTAAGTTTGAAGCCCAGAACAGAGCCAGTTCCTAGCTGGTTTTGGCAGAAAAATTACTTCTCTGAGCCTTAGTATCTTTATCTGTAAAACAACATCTTTTCAGGATGTTGTCAGAGTTAGAAATAATTTCTATAAAGGGATCTGATCCATACTAGACCAATAGAGGGAACATGTTAAAAATAATTGTAGATGAAGTGTACTAAGAAAGGCAAAGTAGATAAATGAGTACATCCTCTTCACATACAGAGTGCAATAACCTCAGAAAAATGCTGTCTAAAATAAACTCTCCTACTGATTCACCGTTCACCCCCCCAGGACCACTGAGAGCAAGTTTGGGACACAGTGTAGAAAAACTATTTTAAAATTTTATGGCTCCTTAGCAAGTATAGGCCTGCAATTTCTGTTGGCTTCCTGGCTCACTTGCTCCCTCCTCCATCACCCAGAGTTTGTGAATCTGCCCGCCCCCCCGCGGAGGCCCAGGGACAGAATCTGGCGTGTAGAGACTGACTTGGCGGCTGAAGGAGAGCTGCCTGCAGCTATGCACGGTGTACCTCGCGCAGCGCGCAGCCAGCGGGCAAGTGGAGGCTGAACCCTGGCCAGGACGCTCTCATTAAACCCAGCGCCTGGCACAGGGAACAACTGCCCAGAAGTACCTTTTACTTGGCACACATGCACTGAGTGCTTTTTTTTTTTCCCCTGCTTTATCTGCCCAGAGGGGTGCTTTTTTTCTAATTTGCACAAAGCATTGTATATATTACGCATGGGCCTGCCATCAGAGTGGTCTCTTTGTTTTTCTTTTTTAACCAAGTTAGCTTGCCAAGTTTGAAAAGTCAGGGATTTCACGCAAGATTCTATATTCCTAGCTTCTTTCGGAAAACGGGATGTTCTTTCCACAGTAGGCCCATATTCCTTCCTGACAACATTTTAGCTGGAGCCAGATGGCCACTGCTCGCTGCAGACCCAGACGGCTGGTTCTCCACAGGCCAGGGAGCCTCCTAGGTTCCCCCCGCAACCGGGGGTTGAGAGGGGTTGGGGGGTCGTGAGTGGGGCTGGGGGTGGAGGGGAAACGAATGCTCTGGGCTAACAGGTCTGATTTCCAGCTAGTGGCACAGCTGGTGAACGTCTTCAGGGGGCAGCACGTGCCCGCATATGAGTGATAGGTGAGGCATGATGTCCTTTAGGAGGAAGAAATTTCTCTCCTTACCAAAAGCCAGAGAAAGGCACTGTCTGGTCACGCAAACCCCGTGGATATGGGGTCTCTCCGGTGTGGGCAGAACAAAGCCACCCCCTGTTCTTTTTCCTGGGGAACGTGCAAACAGTGGTGGCTACTTCAGAGGCTGCCAGCAAAACTCAGGCCACCTCCTGGGCTATTCCAGGACATTTCTTCTCTTTACCAAAACAGCCGGGAGGAGGAGGTAGATGCTAGGAGACAACCCATCCCTACAAATCTATTGGCAAAAAAAAAAAAAAAAAAAAAAACAGCGGAAGAATCACTCTGACACTTGTGTATCAGTGTCAGGCAGTTCATGGCATTCTCCACGCAGGTGGCTAAATTCAGCATCAGAGGAAACCGTGAAAGGGCCCAGTGATTTCAATCCACATTCCTGATGGGCCCTGGTTAATGATGTTAATGAAATGAAGAGCTGCATACACTATTTATGGCTAGATTAAGCCGATTACTCTAGCTTAGCCTACTTTCAATGTACAAATCTCACCAGTGGACAATGCAAGGCTCTGTTATCTGTTTTTCTCTCCCTGGGACTTTTCTCTGGACATTGGAAACAGGAATCCTAATAAGACCATTTTTTACCTGTCTCATTTGAGAACAGGATTTTCAAACTCTCCCTTCAACATTGATGAAAATCCCTCAGTCCCTGACAGTGACCGCAGAAGCTTCCAAAAATATGCAGCAGCACAATTACTAGGAGAGATGAGATGTTGTTAACTAATAAAGGTGCCATAAATAAAGAATGATGAACCACCATGGGAAATGAATCGACAGAGAAGGACACATCGGAATGTGGGATAGTAAAAATCACTTAAACTTTGCATGACCTTGCAGAAAGTCGTGGTGATGTTCTGCCAGGTCCCTGGGAGAGTGGATTGAGATATGGCTGTTTCCCAAGACTTACTATCTAGTAGGCTGTGTTTAGACCCGCTCTGAGCCTTCTTCCTTGGACAGCCTGGAGTCTCTCTCTCGTATCTAAAGGGTTATCTGAGTTCCTCTCTGCACTTTACAACCTTTAGGCAGGAGCAGTTAATGAGATTATCAATTCCATGGAAGCATCTTGTTTGTAGCAATGGGGACGGGGGTGCCTCTTTGATAATTTAGAACAGTGCTGAGCAGAGGGTCAGATCTCCCTGGGGTGGTGTCACAAACTGGAAAAGTGGCTGTGGCACTGCGTTCCTCTACGGTTTTCTACAGCTGTTCCAGATTTTCCATGGGCTCACCTTTAAATTAAAAGAATTTCTGCACTTTCAAGAATTTGAAAACAAAGCCATGTGTGAGAATATGAGACCCGCTCCTATGCCCTTGCAAGAAATAGGTTGCATTCCTTTTTCTGCACTCAAAAAAACAGTACCTCCTCTTTTTTTGTTTTAGAATGCCATATATGTAAATGATCCCAAATTAATCTTTAGCATGTGCCCATGTTGTTTTGATTTACTAAACTTTAAAAATATGCCCATTGTTCCCTTTTAACAGCTTTCGGCAACATTTTCAGAAATGGAAATATATGAGCAAATTAGTAAATGAGTAGAATTAGCCAGTACCATTCAGCAAGCATTCAAGGTACGAATACTTCTACAATACACAAAAAGCATCAGTATAGATCTTATAATGCTATATAAGGTTTCTTATTTAACTTCACTCTTAATTAGCAACATACAATGAAAATTATATAGAGAGAAGAAAAATAATATAGTCACTGGAATAGTATTTTTACACACTTTTAAGTGATTTTGGTTTTGTTTTTAAGGGAATTGTGTGATACAGTGGAGAGAACAAAAAGATCTGGTTTAGATAGAATTTTAGTTCTCTGCCTTAACAGTTTTGTGACATTGGGCAAATTACTTAACTTCTCTGATCCTCGTTTTATTAAACTGTGAGGTGGAGTTGGTAATACTCATATAACAGGGTTGAAAGGATTAAATGAGATTCTGTGTAAAATGTCTAACGGTGCCTGACACAGTGTAAGATGTTCAATTAAGGTAACTCTCATTATTTGTAGTTTTCTCAGGTGATGGTGACTTCAGATGCTTAAGTAAATTTTTTTAAAGCTTTAGAAATAGTTGATTTTTCAAATTATTTAAATGATGTGGTGATCATTTTATAATGTACAGAAATATCAAATCACTAGGTTGTACACTAGGAAATAACATAGTGTTGCAGGTCAATTATGTCAATACTTCCAAAAAAACAAACAAACAAACTCATAGAAAAAGAGATCAGATTTGTGGTTACCAGAGGCTGAATTGGATGAAGGTGGTCAAAAGGTACAGACTTCCAGTTACAAGGTAAATAAGTACTAGGGATGTGATGTACAACATGATAAATATAACTAATACTGCGGCATGTTATGTATGAAAGTTATTAAGAGAGTAAATCCTAAGAGTTTTCATCACAAGAAAAAATTTTTTTCTATTTCTTTAATTTCGTGTCTATATGAGATGATAGATTTCCACTAAACTTCTCGTGGTAATCATTACTTCTTGTGGTAGTGATGGATGTAAGACAAATCATTATGCTGTACTTTAAACTATACAGTGCTGTATGTCAATTATATCTCAACAAAACTGGAAGAAAAAAGGATATAACTCACATATCACACAATTCCTTCATTTAAAGTATACCGCCCAAGGGGCTTTCCTGGTGGCGCAGTGGTTGAGAGTCCGCCTGCCGATGCAGGGGACACGGCTTCGTGCCCCAGTCCGGGAAGATCCCACATGCCGCGGAGCGGCTGGGCCTGTTAGCCATGGCCGCTGAGCCTGCGCGTCTGGAGCCTGCGCTCCGAAACGGGAGAGGCCACAACAGTGAGAGGCCCGCGTACCGCAAATAAATAAATAAAATAAAGTATACCCCCCAAAACTATTTAAAGGATTTATTTTTAGCACCAAAAATGTCAGTGACATTTTTGTCACTATCATGGAATTGTCATATTGTCACAATTATAAAAATTAATAATGATTTAAATCAGGGGTCCCCAACCCCCGGGCCACAGCAGACTGGTACCGGTCCGCGGCCTGCTGGGAACCGGGCAGCACAAAAGGAGGTGAGTGACAGACAAGTGAGCGAAGCTTCACCTGCCACTCCCCATCGCTTGCATTACGGCCTGAACTATCCTCCCCACACCCCGGTCCGTGGAAGAATTGTCTTCCACGAAGCCGGTCCCTGGTGCCAAAAAGGTTGGGGACTGCTGATCTAAATTGACTTTAATTTAATAAATAATTTCATTAAAGTATTAATGAAATTATTTCCCTTAGTGTCACATCACAGAGGCAAATCTTAATTTTGGTGACTGGAATAGGGGTAACTATTCCTCTTATTTGCAAACTATCACTTGTTGTTACTGTATATACAGCAGTTGGATTTTTGTTTTTAATTTACTTCAGTAGCTTTAGCCTTTCCCACCAAGATTCAAGGCAATCCATTTGCCAATTTTTTTTCTAAAAATCTCTCATAAATTATAAATACTATACACAGGCTAAATCTTTCCTGTACTTCCATATAGAACATAAATCAGTATCTATATGATGTTTCTTACTAATAAAAGGAGTGTATCTGGTTCCAGAACCAGGCAGTTTTATTGCAATACTGAGTTTCCACAGTTCAGCCAAAAGTTTGAGGATAAAGACTTGTTGCAAAAAGCCTTAACTAGTTCTCAACTGCTTTCTCACTTGGCATATAAATACAAAAGTTAGAAATGGCCACTGGTACGATAGCTGTGGGTGCATACTCCTCCCGTAGAATATCAGAAGAGACTTGCAGTTTACAGACAAGGCTGGCAAGGTGTTCGGAAATATATCCAGAAACCTGAGGAAACTGGTGGAAAGAGAGGCTTGTTATTTCTGTAAATATGCTAGAGTACATTTTGATTTTACACCTGAGGAACCAATTAGATTAAGTATGTTTGTAAGGTTTGGGGTTAAGAAAATACTGTCAGTGGAGGGTTTTTCTTAGGACTTCTTAATTGATTCATCAGCAAAGTTACCAGATCCCAGTCAAAGAAGATTCTAAGTTTTACAAAACTCAAGATAACTGTCAAAGAGCTAGAATAGCTTTAGCACCTCTGAATAATGCCTCAATGAAGCTATATCGTGAGGAATCTATCTATCTATCTATCTATCTATATATATATTTTTTTGGAAGGGAAACAAATGTTTATTAGCTTCTCTACGAGCCGGGCTGGAGACGCAGCTCCTCTCCCAGACGGTGGCTGCCCACCCTGTGCGAGGTGGTCCCCCTCCGAGCTCCCTGGAGCCACCCCGGTGACGGGGCAGACCCCAGGGGAGAGGAAGGCAGCGTTCCGCACCCCACGTGAGGGACGAGGACAGGGAGGAAAATAATCAGGAGAAGCAAACACTTTGCAAGGTTTTGTTTGTTAGTCTGACAGCAGGTAGGGGTAGAGGGGGCTCCCGGGCAGGGCTACCGCCCCGTGTTCCGCGTGGCCGCGTGAAGAGACCCACGCTGGCGCTGGTGGTCACGCGGAACCAGCCAGACAAGATCAGCTGGAACGCGCTGATTTCGAAGCTTTGTGTTCATTTCGCCCTCAGCCCCTTCTCGATCGGCTTCCCAATGTCTTTCCCCCGGAGCTTAAGGCCGATGGCTCTCTGGATTTTGCCCAGAACCTGGTTGTTAGAAATGGCCCGGCCCCTCTCACGGTCAGCGACGACCTGTGGCTTTTCGTTGATTTTCGTCACCAGGGCCTTCTGCGTCAGACCTTTGCTCTGCCGGCCCTGCGGGATCACCTTGCCCACCTCCAGGCTCACCCGGTCCTGATGCAGCTCCTCAGTCCCCAGGTCCAGCTTGGCTGTGTTCTTGGTGATCCAATGCTGTTTGTTCTGGCCGGCGGCCCATTTCTTGGAAGCCTCCACATATTCTCCTGCTCTCTGAGCTGCTAGAGAGGAGGACTTGGCCTTGGCCTGGGCGGCCATGGGGCCCTTTTTGGGCCAGTCACTCTCAGCCATGGCGGGGCAGGTGGTCCGTCCGGCGGCTCCGAGGCAGCTGCTTGAGACCCGGCGACGCGACGTCCCCTTGCCGCTCGGCCGCTTCCGGTGCCCGCCGCGGCCCCGCCCCCTAAATCTATATTTTTTAATTAACCCTAATTGTAGGGTGACCAACTGTCCCAGCTGACCTGAGACAGAAGATTTCTCAGGCTGAAGGATTTCAGTGCTAAAACCAGGACAGTCCCAGGCAAAACAGGTTGGTTGGTCACCCTACCCAATGGCCTGATGTATATCATTAGATAGAGTATCTGGATTCTTTCATGCCTCAAAAATCTACATGGCTTGCCTGACTCTAGACAGTTAGCAAGCGTTTATTCATTGCCTGCTGGGGGCCAGGATCTGGAGATGATGTTGTACAATTAGTAGACAGGCATCCCTAACTGAAATATTTTGTGTGTCTCACGCCCTGTGTCTTATGCTGATAGCCCCATGTGGATACAACTATTTCCAGGTTCGTGTTGCTTTTGGAGCTATTAGACTGAATTCAGCAAAGCAAGATGACCAAAATTAGCCTTTCCAGTGGATTCTGTCTTGGTTGTGCTGTTGTCATCTAAGTTAGATATGATATCAAGAAATGTATAAAAACAGTTCCTTGTGAAAACAAATTAAAATGGGCCAAAGATAGATTGTAAACAGCTTGCCTGCCTTCCCGCCTACTTTCCTATAAATATTAAGTTAAATATAGTATATGCCCTAACACTGTAATTCACTTCCACGAGGATTTATTGGATGATTATCCTGGGTCAAGCCCTGTGCTAGGTGCTGGGACTACAAGAACGAATGAGAAATGGTCCTGCCCTCAGGAACCTTCCATCTAATGGGGAGAGAAACATGTGTCACTTGGTCTCTATTTGCCACTGTCTCCCCCAGATCCATTCTCGCCCTCTCTCTGCCTTGCTCCACGCCTCAAGGATTGATCTCTATGAGCTGCATCTCTGGGGCTGTCTTGCTCTGTGGCTTCTGGTTGAGTTCAGCCAATGGGAGGCATTGTTTTGGCTTGAAGCTCTGGCCATTGCTCTGTGATTGTAATTCTCTCCTCCAAGCCTCCAGCACTTGCAGGGCTCCCTTAGCCAATAATCAATTTCCTTACCTCTGCCCACTTCTGTGAATAGTCCCTTCATAAAGTTAGTTTCATGATTTCATCTGAGTGTGCCTTCTGTTTCCTGTACAAACCCTGACTGATTCAATAGGTAAATAAACTACTGAATTAAAGGAGGTAAGTGAAGTAATAGAGGTATATACACAAGTAGAATGGTGTGATACAGGAGGGCATGCTCAAGAATGCACAGAGAATGGGATTGAGTAAATGCTTCTTGATCTGAACACTGAAGGATAAATAATAAGTGGGAGAAAGACCTGGAAGGGGCAATGTCTAGCATGGAGAGAAAACTAACCAGGATGTATTCATGCAACTGTTAGCAGATTAGGACAGCTGGAGCACTAAGTATAGGGAAGGCAGCAGAGGGAGATAGTGTGGAGAAATAGACTGGGTTCAGGACATGTAAGGATGTTAAGCAATTCTGTTCATTTCACACGCACACTGCCTGCCTCTCTCTCTCTCTCTCTCTCTCTCTCTCTCTGCCAAACACCGTTCTAGGCACTGGAGATTCATTAGACCATAAAACAACAATCCCTGCTCTTAGGGGATCTAAAACAGGGCATCAATAGAGATGCAAAAGAGGGGACAAATATTGTAAAGGAAATCAAAAAGGAGGACAATGCCCAGGACAGTGCAGACAAATCTGAGATTTTTTTTTTAATTTTTAATTTTGAAATAATTATAGATTCCCAGGAGGTTACAAGGAAATGTATAGGGAAACCCCATGTACACTTCACCCAGCCTCCTGCAATGTTCACATCTTATACAATTATAGTAAAATATCAAAACCAAGAAATTGTCATTAATATAATCACAGTGTTTTCAGATCTCATCAGTTATACACACACTCGTGTGTATGTGTAGCATCGCCACCATAATCAACATGCTCAAGCCATCATGTTACCTCTTGATAGCCACATCCATCTGCCATCCCTAACCCCTGAAAACTACTAATCTGTTCTTCATCTCTATAATTATGGTATTTCATGAATGTTACATAAATGGAATCATGTATCATGGATCCTTTGGGGATTGGCTTTTTTCACTCAGCATAATTTGCTTGTGACTCATCTAAGTTGTGTGTATCAATATTTCACTCCTTTTTCTTGCTGAGTAGTATTCCATGGATGTACCAGTGTTTGTTCAACCCACTGAACCCACCGAAGGACATGTGGGTAGTTTCCAGTGTGGGGTTATTATGAACAAAGCTGCTATGAAGAATTGTATACAGCCTAGATACTTTTTGAGTGAATGAATGAGATAAAATGGATAGAATGCAGTGACCAGCTGTAGGGGATGAAGCCTGACATTGTTAGTAAAAAATGAACCCCAAAGCATGTGCAGCCACCAAGTACTACAAAAAGGGTTTACTTTGTTTCATATATGTGTGTGTCTTATACATATGTATACATATACTTTATTAATAATCAAATGGTATCTTTTAAAATAAAACAATTTAAGATAAGCAAACTGAATTTAAAACTCTAAAGTAAAACTTGACAACATATTTATGTTGTCAAGAGACAACAGCTCTCAGTACAATCATTTTAAATATTTAAGTAAATTTTAAAGGATCTTTGTTGTGATCTGGCATTTTTAAAATTCTGATGCTTTACAAATTCTGTTTTGTTAGTTGCTTGAGTTCCTATTCTGCAATGTGCTATTATTATTATGCAGGATTGTATCCATGCTCCTGAAAGAGTTTTAAAATTAATTCTAATTTGAAGACAGAACATTCTACCCACAGAAGGTTCAAAAATTAAAATGATGAAGGACACATTTCAGGAAAACGCACATGGTATTTTACGTCACCTACTTTAGAATAATTCCAGGATAGTTTCTTTTACTTTTGTTTTATTTATTCTACTTTTTAATGAATTTACAAATAACCCAAAATGTTCCCTAGTTTTTTTGCCTTCCAGAGTCACAATTTCCTTCAATACTCAAGTAAGGATAATTCATCCTGGCAAGTCTGTTGCCTCCTTTTGGGTAAAAATCTGGCAATAACCCAAAGAGCATTCGTAAGGGCTCCTGATCTATCTACAAGATACGTGTATAATTTCTTTGCCCATTTTAATATTTTAGGTGTGTTGCCTTCTTCTAAAAATTTGCAGTCAGTACCCATGAAGAATTCTTTTTTTCCATGTAGAAAAAGTCTAGTTTGGACTTCCCTGGTGGCGCAATGGTTAAGAATCTGCCTGCCAATGCAGGGGACATGGGTTTGATCCCTGATCCAGGAAGATCCCACATGCCGTGGAGCAACTAAGCTCGTGTGCCACAACTACTGAAGCCCACTCGCCCTAGAGCCTGTGCTCCACAACAAGAGAAGCCACCGCAACGAGAAGCCCGTGCACCACAACAAAGAGTAGCCCCCGCTCGCTGCAACTAGAGAAAGCCCACGCACAGCAACGAAGACCCAACGCAGCCAAAAAATTAAAAAAAAGTAAACGACCTTAAACAAAAAAGTCCAGTTTGCTCAGAAAAACCCAACAAGCCAGGTGATATATTCTATTATTTATATGCTCCTGTTCATATTTTATTATTTAATTTGGACTTGCAACTACTTAGGCAGTTATGGATCAGAAAGTGAGGCTGAAATGTACTATCCAACTGATAGAATGATTTATTCCTCCACAGATCATTGGTATAGGCTACAGTTGTCATCAAATACGTATGGTATTTTACCTATCCTGTTGCCATGGAGATCAAGAACCAAATTAAAACACATTTGCCAGGGTCATAATAATGTAGCCAGAATTTAAAGAAAAACTTGATTTGCAGTTATATATAATTTTGCTTGTTTGCTCTGACGGTCTGTTGACTTCTACGTGCTTTAGCTTATCAATAATAATAAAGCTTCTCGAGCCATTAACTCACATGGGTCTTGACATTCCATGCCCAGATTCAACACATTGTCTGGCAGTATGCTTGGGTTGGCCCCTGGACTGAAGAAGAGAGAGAAGTCTGGGATAATTCCCAAATGTCTGGATCTGGTGACTGGGATCCCATGGTAAGGCAAGCTTGAGGAGAAAAAGCTGGATTAGGAACTGTTGAGTCTGAAATCCCTGTGGGCCATGCAGTCCGAGAGGCAGCCAGTAGAAGACCGGCTATGAGTGTCTGAGGTTCCAGGTCACATCAGCCAAAGAGGGTGGCTTGGCATTTTCCCCAAGAAGAGAATCCTGGGGAATATAAACATCTAAGGCTGGGACAGAGGAAGAAGGTCAGGAAAAAGACCGAGCAGGTGTCTAATGTCTGATAAAGTGCCTGACACACAGCCGGCACTCTGCAAATACTGTGAAAGAATACGGAACGCAGCCATGGGGATCTACAGCAGGATGGTTGGGCAAACTGGCTCAGCTCACACTTACCTGCAACTAGTCAGAAATGTGCCTGGGGCTTCCCTGGTGGCGCAGTGGTTGAGAGTCTGCCTGCCGGTGCAGGGGACATGGGTTTGAGCACTGGTCTGGGAAGATCCCACATGCCGCGGAGCAACTGGGCCCGTGAGCCACAACTACTGAGCCTGCGCGTCTGGAGCCTGTGCTCCGCAACAAGAGAGGCCGCGATAGTGAGAGGCCCGCGCACCGCGATGAAGAGTGGCCCCCACTCGCCGCAACTAGAGAAAGCCCTCGCACAGAAACGAAGACCCAACACAGCCAATCAATCAATAAATAGAAATGCTGTAGAATTATTTTTAAAAAAAAGAAATGTGCCTGGACCCAGAGGTTCATGTAACGTGTCAACCACTCTTCTCAGATCACTTCTGGTCAGTGCTGCGTCCATGTCACGTGCCCTTGGTCTCCCTTACATGTGCCTCTTCTCCATTTCTCTGGGGTCCTGGCTTGGTTCACCCCAGGGGTCTCTTCCCACCTGCCTGTGTTATCACACCCTTGCGGGGGGAGCAGTATACATTGCCTCTCACAGCATAATTGCGGTTTGTTATTATCCTAAAAGACACTCTTCCTGCGGAGGGGTTGGGATGGATGAGATAAAGGAGATTTAGAAGACGGAGAACCCAGTGAGACTAGGTGGAATTAAAAGAATGAAGGGGAAGGTGGACCCCATCCTGCTACAAATAAAAGGAACAGTCTGAGGAATAAGAGGAGAACCCAGAGAGAATGGTTCAGTAATACCAAAGACCAGCTGCTTTAAAAAATAGTTGCAGGACTTCCCTGGTGGTGCAGTGGTTAAGAATCCGCCTGCCAATGCAGGGGACATGGGTTCGAGCCCTGATCCGGGAGGATCCCACATGCTGCAGAGCAGCTGGGCCCGTGAGCCACAACTACTGAGCCTGCCCTCTGGAGCCCGCGAGCCACCACTATTGAAGCCCGTGCACCTAGAGCCCATGCTCTGCAACAAGAGAAGCCACCGCAATGAGAAGCCCGTGCACAGCAACGAAGATCCAACGTAGCCAAAAATAAATAAACAAATTTATAAAAAAAAAAAAAATAGTAGTTGCTAGTCAACTGTGCCAAATGCCACGTGGAGGACAAGAAAGAGGACAAAAAGTAAGCCGTGGATTTGGTGATCAGTAGCTCCGTGATGCGTTTAACAACAAAACTTCCCACTGGCAGAGAGAGTGAAATCCAGGCTGCAGGTCAGGAGTCGTGGGAAGTGAGGGAGGGCTACACGCCCCAGGCTTTCTCATCCAGGGCAGGGCATCGCTGGACACC
Source organism: Delphinapterus leucas (assembly GCF_059928025.1). NCBI lineage: Eukaryota > Metazoa > Chordata > Mammalia > Artiodactyla > Monodontidae > Delphinapterus > Delphinapterus leucas. Next base: position 37,311,625 of record NC_143142.1, on the reverse strand, counting down.
CTTAGAGCATCACAACCCCAGCAGTCCCCAGTGATTCTCCTCCTTCCCTCAAATCACAATCCAGTCCTGCCTCCAAAATAAGTCCCAAGTCTGACCACTTCTCACTCCACCCAAGGAGCCACCCTTGTGTGGCCATCTGTCCGGGTGATGGAAACTCCCTCCCCCCTGGTTCCCCTCCCACCTGACTGTCCCATAATCAGTCCTTCACAGTGGCCACAGGGGTCTGTTAAAACCAGTCAATCAGACCATATCATTGCCCTTTGTAAATCCTCCACAGTGATCCTGTTATTAAAAATAATTGTTCATGTCTGACCCTGCCATACTACATGATCCGCACTTTCTGCCTCTTAGCATCCTACTTCCCCTTCCTCTCGCTGCCCTCTGCCACGTGCGCCTATTTTCAGTTCCTCAAACGTGCAGGGTTTGTTCCTACCCTTGCACTTGCTATTCCATCTTTCAGGCAGGGCTTGCTTCTTGCGCATGAGTCCTGCACCCCCCCATCCCTGTGGCCCCGTATTTGTTTAATGCTCCGCTGTTAGCATCTTGAAATTCTTCATTTTTGAACTGAGGGGCCTCACCTTTCCATTTTGCACTGGGCTCTGCTCTCAGGGATCGTGTTAGATAGACGTCCCCTCCTCAGAGAGGCCTCCCTTGGCTTCCCAGACTAAAGCTGCCCCCACTTTCCAAAACACAGGCAATCCCCTTATCCCGTTTTATTTTCTTTGTAACAGCTTTCACGCTCTGATACGTTCTTGCTTAGGTACTTATTTGCGTGGTGTCCACTTCCCTCCCCCTGGAATGTAACAGGAGCTCCTACAGGGCAGGGACCATCTATTCTGTCTCGCCCCAACGTCCGTAGAACCTCAGTGTGTGGAACACAAGGCTGCCCAACATACATTTGCTGATAAATGAGCTGTTCCAAGACTGAACTCCCTGGACACAAGAGAAGAACCGTGCTTGGTGTCATGGAAATTCTAGAATGCATTTGGTATTTATATACATCCTGATCAATAATTAAATTTTTGTGGTGCTGGTCTGTTCTGATAAATTCTGATTTCATGATGAAGTTAAATGGGATATAAATTCTTCTTATTATATTCAAGGTTGGTCTTTTGCATGAAAGATTTTGAAATCTGGATTCAATGCCTACTTTTGCTGCCTATGTTATATGAGCCTAAAACAATCATTTTAGTTTAGTCTGAATTTTTTAAAAGAGGTTGTTTGTCTACCTTCCAATTACATTGTGCTCTATGGCTCAATAAATCATTTTCGTTTGTATTAACTAATTTGACCTGTTCAGTAACTCTATACAAGAGATAAGGTGGCTGTGTTATTTTACCGATGGACTCAAACTATGTTGAAACTTGATGAGAATACATGAATAATAATCACAGATATTTAGAGCTGGGAGTAAGAGTTGAGATTATTTCTTCCAATAATTTCTCATTTTTAGATGAGGGCACAGAGAAATCCAGAGCCCACCACGAGGCAAGGATTTTGACAGAACCTGATTCTTAAATCAGTGAACTTTATACTTCACCATTGGTCCTCTCTGTTAGAGGTGGCCAACATTTGCCCAAAAAGAGTATTTACAGTCTACTTCAAAATTTTGCTCTTTGATGTGAATTATATCTTTAATTTTATTAAATGAATGGCTGAATAGATGAAGATAAAGAAAGAAGAAGGGAAGAAAAGGAGGGAGGGAGGGAGGGAGGGAGGGAGGGAGGGAGGGAGGAAGCAGAGCTAGGGAAATTATTACTATTGTTATTGAACCAGGTTCATTTTGCCTGACACTCAGCAAGCCAAAACACTGAGTTGCCAAGTTTTGCAGCAAAGAGAAGGTTTATTCACAAGGCAGTCAAGTGAGGAGATGGGAGAACAAGTCTCAGACCATCCTCCCCCTTTGGGGTGCAAAGGCCTTGGGGTATTTGGGAGATAAAGAATAAAGAAGCAGGATGGTCTGAGGGGCAAGGAACGTGGGGAGCATGAGGAAAGTGCTTGGGAAAAGGTGTGGTAATCGTCATCGTTCTATGAAGGCCTCTGCACATTCAAAACTGGAGGTGCTTAACATGGTCTGAGGGTGGAGTTTTTGGCCCTCTGACATCGAAACGTCACTGACTGGACACTCACACATGCCCAGTTGGAGGGTTGGTGGTCCTAACCAGTGTTAACCACTTCAGTTTTGTCCTATCCAGCTCATCTCCAACTAGACATAGCTGACTCCAAGTACCTGGAAAATAACTTGGGCAAACATCTTATTGCTTCAGCTGCCTGCTGCTTGGAGGATGTGCAAGTCTTAAAATGACCTTGATTAGCAAAGGCAGGTAAAATGGATTTGACTAATAATTACCCACGGTTTAATTATAATCTACATAAGTCATTTATTTGGATCTTTATGCTCTTGTCTTTTACTTACTTCTCTTATGCATTCCCTCCTTGATTTTTTTTTTTTTTTTTTTTTTTTTTGGTGGGAAGGGAAGGGGCTTCTGCCAGAGTAACACTCCCTCCCAAGCAGGAGTGGGTTATTTGACACACGGGAGAATCCAAGTTGTGGCAAAAGCATTAAGGCTTCGCTCTCTTTCCTCCCCTTTCTGACCTCACTGGTGCAAGACAGCAAATCCCAACTTATCCACAGGACACATGCAGGGCTGCCGGGTTACACAGCTCCACGGACCACGGACATTGTATCCTGGAGTTGGGCTCCACAGAAGAAACAGCACAAGTGGCACAGGCTTCCTGGCCTGCTCTGTGCCAAGTAGTTACCCGAAGGGAAGCCCAGAGGTTGTCTGGCTATTGCCAGTGGCAGGGTGGGCCGATCTAATCAGGGGTGACATAGTAGCAAGTCCATTATGGGCACACATCTAAGATGCTCTGTCCAAACCCAAACTTACCAACAATAAACCTGACATTTTGAAGTCCATCTGTCTGACTTCTCTATTTCTCAGTTAATACCCTGTGCCTCTTTTTGTTGTCCTTCTTAATTAAGATGACCTTGCTTCTAGGTGTCCTTAGTTACTGACTAGCTATAATATTTTACAACCCACTTAAATCTTGAATGTAATGATGTCATATTATGAAAGTAACCAGATTCACATGAAGTGTTGCCTAATCTTAAGAACAAAATGGCATCTGTGAAAACAGCTGAAACAATTAGAGGAAGAAAGTTTTTGGAAGCTTCAGGATTTTTTTTTTTTTTTTTTGCAGTACACGGGCCTCTCACTGTCGTGGCCTCTCCCGTTGCGGAGCACAGGCTCCGGACGTGCAGGCCCAGTGGCCATGGCTCATGGGCCCAGCCGCTCCGCGGTATGTGGGATCTTCCCAGACCGGGGCACAAACCGGTGTCCCCTGCATCTGCAGGTGGACTCTCAACCACTGCACCATCAGGGAAGCCCTGCTTCAGGCTATTTTAAAAGTAATTAGTACTAGTTAAGAATAAAGTTCTCTTCTAGGAAATTACACTTAAAGGGGGAACGTGGAATACAGAAAAAATCTACCACTAGAGAATGAACCACCAGTCTTCCTAAACATTGGTTCCACTTTCAACAAAATGTGGGTTGTTGAAAAAGAGCATGTAGATGCCAGCCAGGACTTCAAATGGGTCCAAACTTGGACAACAGCAAACTAACAAGAAAGGTTCTCAGGGTCAGAGTTTGCACTGATGCTGCACAATTTCCTATGATTGACTTTCCCAGAACTGTGCTCTCCTCTTCCTGAGAAAAATACCCAAAGTACTGCTTCTTCCTTTGGCCAACCAATCACCTCTCAGGATAGGACACATCTGTTTGTAGCTGTGGATTGTAGTTGCTCAAAAATGACGTGAGGCTTCTTAAAATAATAATAGGTCAATTTGCTTTGAGCTGATCTGTTTTCCAACAGAGCTAAGAGGTTTTCCACTAAATCAGAGATTCAGCAGGTAGTCAAAACAGCTGAAATGAGGTGTAGGCAGGACTTCACGTGTGTCCTGTAATTGCCCATCCCTATGTCCAAGCAGAGCAGAGATAAACTCCAGACTGCAGGTTACTCAGACACAAGGATCAACTTCTAAGGGCACTGAAAGGCAGGTGAACCAGTTCAAAACAGTGTGACCTGCTTAGAAAGTATTGAGTACCTAATAAGTATTGATTGGCTAATCCTTCAAAACTTGCAAAGGGGGCCCAAGACAATCTTGAGATTTCAGTAGCCAGAGAGACCCAGACAACACCTGGCTATGGCGACTCTCTGAATTGCTTTTAAATGAATCATTCGCTGAATTTTCAGTTCAGCTAATCAATTATCAAATTGTAGTAAAATACTCAGTTATATGCTCAATGTTATCACTTTAGTTAAAATGTGTTTGCATGTATTTTTTAAAATGCCAAATGACTATGTAAATAATCTTCAAAATGTTTTTAAATTAATTTTTATTGAGTATAGTTGATTTACAATGTTGTGTTAGTTTTTGCTGTACAGCAAAGTGAATCAGTTATACATATATGTATATCTACTCTTTTTTAGATTCTATTCCCATATAGGTCATTATAGAGTATTGAGTAGAGTTCCCTGTGCTATATAGTAGGTCCTTATTAGTTATCTCAAAATGTTTTAACTAAGCATTTACTTTATTTCATATTGTTGCTTATACTTTCAATCAAAGAAATTTATTTGGCCTATAAAAGAATATACATAGAATAAATTTCTATTCTATTTATTTTATATTATTATTATTATTTTTTTGGCTGCATCCAGTCTTAGTTGCAGCATGTGGGATCTTTCGTTGCAGCAGGCAGGCTCTCTTGTTGTGGCACGCAGGCTCCAGAGCATGTGGGCTCAGTAGGTGTGGCGGGCAGGCTTAGTTGCCCAACAAAGGATTGAACCTGCATCCTCTGCATTGGAAGGTGGATTCTTGACCACTGGACCACCAGAGAAGTCCCATAAATTTCAAATTTAAATATATATATATATATATATATATTTTAAGGCTTTAATGAGTCCTATCAAAACATATTTGTGGGGACTTCCCTGGCAGTCCAATGGTTAAGACTTCGCCTTCCAGGGGGTGTGGGTTCAATCCCTGATCAGGGAGCTAAGATCCCACATGCCTCGTGAGACATGCCTCGAGGCCAAAAAGCCAAAACATAAAACAGAAGCAATATTGTAACAAATTCAATAAAGACTTTAAAAATGATCCACATCAAAAAAAATCTTAAAAAAAAAATTGTGTGTGCTCACTTTGGCAGCACATATAAATACTAAAATTGGAATGATACAGAGAAGATTAGCTTGGCCCCTGCACAAGGATGATATACAAATTCATGAAGCATTCCATATTAAAAAAAAAAAATCTGCGTAAGATAAAAGTAACTCAAGGTCATTGTTCCAGATCGTGTAGACAGCCCGCCCTCTACTGTTCCTTTCTAAACCCTACCGCATTTTAAACCATAATCTCAAAATGCTAGGTTAATAGGATTAAGAACTGTGTCATCAAATTAATAGAACAAGGCAAAATCCCTGACACAGACAAAAATTAAATCAGAGAAAAGTGAAGGTCCTTCCAGAAGCTGGTGACAACCTCACTGGGGAGAGCCTGCAAAGTTGGTGGTAAATATATTAAAACTTCATTTGGTAAATAGGGTCTTAATAGAAAGAGAATTAGTCCAAATGATAACCGTAGATATAAAATGTGATAGCTTTGTAAATACTAGTATTTTTAAAAGATATTCCAAATGTTGATTAAATAATGGAGCTTTTTTTTAATAAAAAATATACATAAAGCAGATAAATATCCCCTTTGGGAGGAATGATAATCTAAGTTATTTTATAGATATAACTTTATGAAAGCATACATTTTTACTTGGAATGTTTGCAACTAATATTTATCAAATTAAATTTAAAAGGAAATTTATTATCTGAGAAGAAACAAATTTAACTGTGCATGATTCATACATCCTGATGGACTTTATAAGATGTATGAGAAAAATCTGAGGGGTTTTTGCTTTCATAAAAAAATAAGTAGTAAGCCATTTAGGTTAAAACTTACTTGTGGACTCTGAATTTTGGAAAAAACAGTCCCTTTGACATACCTAATTCTGTGTTTGGGAATATTTACTGTTGACAAGGAAATAAAATGTAGTTTGGATTCTATGGGGCTGTTATCCATGCTATTGGTTGCCCTAAATTTCAAATGCTTCAGATGATGACCTTATTTAACTGTCAGGAAGAATGTAAACAAAATAGGGACTTGGGTTGTCTTTTTAAAAAATTTATTTAGATTTCAGGTTTCCTTATGTCTCAGCCATATCAGCATACATTGTCTAAAGTCATAAAGAAAAACTGACAGAAAAATGCTTTGGATCACCATGTGTTTTCAATTGATGCCAGTAGAAACTAACTTAACCTAAGGCATTTGATGCAGGTTTATTTTTCCTTTGCAGTCACAACGGAAACATGAAGCTGCCACTCTTGGTGTTTATTGTGTATCTGCTGTGGTTGAAAGATTGTCACTGTGCACCTATGTGGAAGGACAAAACTGCTATCCATGGAGGCCTGAAGGGTAATGTTTGGTTTTTTTATCTGCACTGTGTCCCGTTTTCCTGTTTGCATTTCCTGCTGGCATTTACGGTGATTTACAGTTGAGAGATAACCGTATTCAGGATGCCCTCTAGTTTCACGGTGAGATGTTCTCCAGGCACTTAAGCCAAGTAGACAAGACGCCAAGCATCTGGATAAAAATAGAAAATTCCAAATGCGTCTCTGAGAATGGTCCACATATCCAGATGTTTGCCATCACAGAGATAAAACTTGCCAACGTTTTGAGTTGCATTGCTTGGTCTCATCCAGATGTTTGGTGTCCTCTGAGCACAGTTTTAATGAACAGTGAAATTCTTTTCTAGCATTTGAAAAATTTAAACAATTAAAGTAATCCATGCAGTTATTCTTGAGATAGTGAAAGAATGGGTTATAATGACATTGAATCTGGTTGGTCTGTGCTCATTAACTTGTGGCCTTTGCTTGATGAGATATGCTTTGAGTACTTAACAGGAAAATAAATTAGTCTAAACGTTTCTTTTTTGGGGATCTGTAATTAAATTTGGAGGCCAGATTAAGCTCCTTTGGTGGCCACATTGGCTATTGTGAAGAGAGAATGACAAACCATGAATTTCATACTCGCTAAAGGCTTATTAAAGGGGTGTAAGAGATGTCCAGTAGGTTATTAAAGAATCTTGCATTATACAAGATGCTTTCTAGGTTTTATGCCTCCTGGGAAGGTAACTGAAGCTGAAAGAAAAGGAAATTGTTCACTCTGTTTAAGGTTCCCAGTTGGGCATTTAATATAAATTGTCTGTGAAGAAAATTCAATGTTTTCTTCTAATATAAACACACTTGAGTTTTAAGGGAAAGAAAAACAATTGGATAAATGAAAACAGGCCCTGAGGAAAATGATAAGAATAGGGTTAAATGAACTCTGACTTGGCTAGCAGTTCAGAAGTGAGGAACAGAAGATATCACCCGGGTGGTAGCCATGTCCATGTGGCAGCTGACAGCCCAAATCATTGTGATCTGCTTTCAAAGTTTGATGCTGTTAAAAAAAAAACAAAACAATTAAGCCTCTGCTGGGGGAACATGAAAAGTTGGTGAACTCATTGTGTTCTGATACGTTGTAATCTGATCAGATCTCAAAGGAAAAAACTACATCGTAATCTTTTAGGTTTTTCCAAGGCTGGGGAGATAGATATAGATGAAGAGGTGAAGAAGGCTTTGACTGGCATGAAGCAAATGAAAATCCTGATGGAAAGAAGAGAGGAGGAACATAGCAACCTAATGAGAACCCTGAAGAAATGCAGAGAAGAAAAGCAGGTACAGTCATTGAAAATCACACCTGTCCTTAACTATATCTGGACCATAAAAAGTGCATGTCTGAGTGCACTGGAGGAATTACTTATTTACCCTAATCATAGATTTTCTGGAGAGCAGCCCTTATTGGAGGAAGAGTTTGAAGAAAATTTCAAATTTCTTCAAAGAACATATTCCTTGTAGATTAGGCCTTCGATGGCCTCCAAACTCGGGAATTTGGGGGATTCGGCTTTGTTTGGGAAGTGCTGCTTTCTTAAAAATGCTTTACTGGTGCCTTTTGAGTTGGGATATTGTGTCAAAAGTGTCTGGGAGTTTTTGGCTACATCAGTGGCCTCCAAAGTTTTTTTCTTTCCCATCCCTATTACCATAATTATTGTTAGCATCCACTCCTGAATATATGCATTTTAATTTATTTATTAAATTAGACACATGAATTGCTACCGTTATTATCTCAAGGCACAGAATGCACTTAGGGATCATCATTAGCTTGGGTAGATGTAAGTCCATATTTCAAATCATCTAGATATTTTGAAAATATTTTAGCTTATTGCCAAATCTGATTAGATCATCATATTTTTACTGACACAAGGCCAAAGAGCTTGTAATGAAAAAGTGACAGCCCTGCCATTTGCTTCTTATCTACTTGAGCTTAAGTTATTCATATTTTTTAATCTGCTGGGGTTTTTTTTCAAGAAACTTTTAAAGCCTCCTGTTCATTTTGTGAGGGCTAGTTTAGTTAAAAGTAGTTAAAAAACATCATTTACCTGAGTTCTCTTAAATGGCAAGTCATTGCAATTGGCTCCAAGTGAACAGAGAGAGGCAACCAGTGTCTCTTCCGCAGGGTCCTCACGCACAGCTGGCCACACACAATGGCCTGACACAAGCACCAGTGCATGTGAAATAGTACATCAGCCTCATCAACTTTTTTAATTCAAATACCTTTACTTAATAGTTGTTGTCCAAACTATGTATCTTATCAATGGAGAATATACATTATATTCAAATGTCTATGGGCCATATTAAAAACTCTTCATATGTTACAGTATAAAGCTCAATACATTTCTAAATTATAGACATTGCATGGCTCATAGTTTAATATCATTAACCATTAACATAACACTCAGAACAGTTAAAAAATTTTTAAATTTATTTTCCAACATACCCTTATAGAGAATATCAAAACTATAAAAATAATTTGGAAAATATTTTAAATTTTAAAATTGGGAGTAAATTACTTTTAAATTTTATTTTCATGAAAACATTTTTAATTGTGGTAAAATATGCATAACATAAAATTTGCCATCTTAACCACTTTTATGAGTACAGTTCAACAGTATTAAATACATTCACAGTACTTCCCCGGTGGCGCAGTGGTTAAGACTCATGCTCCCAATGCAGGGGTCCCGGCTTTGATCCCTGGCCAGGCAACTAGATCCTGCATGCATGCCGCAACTAAGACCAGCGAGCTGCAACTAAGACCTGGCTCAACCAAATAAATAAAGAAATATATATTTTTAAATGCACTCACATTATTGGACAACCAATCTCCAGAATTCATCTCATTTTGCAAAACTGAAACTCTATACCCATTAAACAACTCCCCATTTCTCCTTTCCATAGTTGATTTTTAAATTTAAAAAACACAAATACAAGTTCTAATATCTCTTCTCTAGACCTTGATCTACACCTAGACCTGTAGACCTATAAAGTTGGGGGTTACAAAGCTCTGGAGCTGCTGGAATTCACAGTGGCCACTGGGTGTCCCCTGATCCATTGGAGCAGGGCTACATCACAGGCTGGGACCCCAGAGCTGTAGTCAGCCTGTCACCAGCTGGTTGATTTTGCAGCCATCCCTCTCCCTGTACCACACAGGGTCCCTGTCGAGGAAAGGAGATTGCTTGACCAGCAGCTGGAAGCCCTCCTCCCTTTTGGCAGAGATCAAAAGACCTTGAGGAAATGAAAACCAGCTCCTCATGAGGAAAATGTGGAAGCCCCTCTAGCTGTGTTCTTCCCTGGTGGGCTTGTGAGTCTGGCCACTGGGAATAACCACACTAGATATCATTCACAGGCCCTTTATAAAACACATCATCACCTGCAGTCCTTCCAACATCTGAGTAAACCATCACTTTCATTTTACAGCTAAGGAAACTGAGTTTTGAGATGTTAATTAATGTGTTGTTGTTGTTGTCTTAAATTTTTATTGGAGTATGGTTGCTTTACAATGTTGTGACCCTGTCATGACTGACCCAGGAGAAAGTCCACTGGCGCTGTGCCTGTGGAAGACCCAGTGACTTTCTGTTTTTCTCCCTTTCCCGGGCCTCCTGGCAAGCCAAGGAGGGAGCACATGCTATGGAAAGAATGCTTGGTGTAAGTCAGGTTAGCAAGTGTTAGTTCCATTTCTGACCCTGAAGAATCCCAGGAGCTAGTAGAATTTTTATTATTTCTTAAGACGTACTTATTTTTTAAAAAATCATTGAATTATACTCTTAAGGTTTGGGTACTCATTTAAAAATTCATTTAAAAAAGGAAAAACCGGGCTTCCCTGGTGGCGCAGTAGTCGAGAGTCCGCCTGCTGATGCAGGGGACGCAGGTTCGTGCCCCAGTCCAGAAGGATCCCACATGCCGCAGAGCGGCTAGGCCCGTGAGCCATGGCCGCTGAGCCTGCGCGTCCAGAGCCTGTGCTCCGCAACGGGAGAGGCCACAGCGGTGAGAGGCCCACGTACTGCAAAAAAAAAAAAAAAAAAAAAAAGGAAACACCTGTTTAACCCTGAGTTTCCCTCCCTAAAATTATTTTCAATCTAAAATAAAGGATACTTCACACAAATCACGAACTGACAAATATGGGGTGGGTGCCCCCGAGTTTCCCAGAACAAAACACATCCCATCCTCAGGTGATCCAGTGTAATCTCGATCCTCCTCATCAGGTTCTCCCTATTTATATTTAGTGGGAGCATCTGAAACTTGCTCTTACTAAAGTGGGAAACCCTAAAGCAGCTTCAAGTGATTCCCCACGCCCCACACCCCCATCCAGGTTTGTGTGGGACTTTGAACTGCAGGAAGAGAGTTCTAAGTATGGAATCTATCGCTGGGTGGGACATTTAGGGAGAAGCAGAAGGCATGGACAAGGCATTCCTAAACCAGAGACCTTCTTCCTCCATGGCAACATTTCAGTACCAAAACTTGGGCCATGTGATTTGGTCATTGGTTCTTGTTACACTCTTGGAGGTGAGTGGAAGGAAATCAAATGATTACGGACTATGTGCCTTGCTTGCTCATCTCACTTAGTACGAAACCTTAAGAGGTAGATTCTACAGTTATTCCTATTTGCTAAGAAGGAGACAGGGGCTCAGAGATATTAAATAATTTGCCCAAGGGTCCACAGTGAGTGTAGTTTGTAATTGGAAATACTGAGATTTCAGTTTATAGTGACAATGGGCAGAATATTTAAAAGACTGATTGAGAAAATCTGGGCAGTACTGTTGCCTGTCCTGGTGAGGCAACATTTCTTGAGAAGTTGTAGGATTCCAAAATTGTTCTGCAAAGCCCAAAGAGACAAGTTAAACCTGTCTGGATCACGAGGTGCATTTGGCAGACTGGAGCCCTGCCAGGTTTCTTATGTGGGACGTAGCAAATGACACCCAGCTTAGCCCCAGGATTCTGTCATGAGGGCAGCTGAAAAATCCAAGCCCTGCAGAGGAAATGTGCGGGGATTGTCAGTGCCCAGGTGTTTCTTTGGACTTAATATGCCAGGAAAGGGTGATTTCTTTTTCTTTTCCCATAGGTAAAAGTGCATACTACATTGATGTTAGAAACTGTGCTCCCTTGTGTTTTTTTTCACTTAAGGGAGTCTTCATCTGCTCTGAGGCTTTCTCCTTATGGACAGGTCCATTATATCCCCTAAATCCCCTGAACTACTTCTCAGGCCTGGAGGGAGCCGGTCTGCAGAAGCCCACACTTGCAGGGAGACGGGGGTGGGGGGGTCTACGTGGGGCTGGCCTGGGGGGAGCTCTGGGGGCAGGGTTGACGTTCTCAGGGACAGGTGTCGCTTCTGCTGGGCGGGACCTGGCCGAGTACAGCAGGCACCACAAGGGGGAGTGCTTGGAATGTGGATGAGAAGAATGAAGCCCCTCAGAATACAGCATCTTTGCTATTAGGATGCAACTCACTACAAGAATTGTGATATACAGTACACAGGAATTTGATATACAAGATTTGACTTGATACACAAGAATTGTGCTTCCTTGCAGTGTTTAAGAACATACAAAAATTAAAAGCAGCATAAATGAAGGAAATAAATGTGTCAACTTTGTAAGCCTTAAAAACCCATCTTCCACATCCTTCAAGGACTAGAAGTGAAGACAGACAAGTAAACAGATCAGTTACAGTCATTCAGCAGAGTAGGGGCTGTGTCTTCATTGTTGCTTCACCCACAGGCAGTGAATGTCCATCCCATAGCAAGCACTCAATAAATAGCTGTTGACTGTACAAATTAACAGGTGAATAAGAACTGCCCGGTCTTCAATAGAGATCAAGCAGTGCTCTTAAGTTAACAGAAAGCTTCAGGGTAGATCTGGTAGACGCTAAGGGCTTGAAGAAGGAATGAGGTTTAGTATTTTTTGTTTTTGTTTTAATTTTTGGCTGCCCCACAGGGCTTGTGGGATGTTAGTTCCCTGGCCAGGGATCGTGGAACCCGAGCCCTTGGCAGTGAGAGTGCTGAGTCCTAACCACTGGACCACCAGGGAGTTCCCAGAGGTTTAGTTTAGAATACGCACATTTTGTAAAGCGTGAAATCAACTAAGGTACAACACATAGAGTCATGAAATGGAAATAGGGTGTGTGTTTCTACTTTTTAATTAGGAGGCTCTGAAACTTATGAATGAAGTTCAAGGACATCTAGAAGAGGAAGAAAGGCTATGCCAGGTGTCTTTGACAGGTTCCTGGGATGAATGCAAATCTTGCCTGGAAAGTAACTGCATGAGATTTTATACAACCTGCCAAAACAGTTGGTCCTCTATGAAAAACAAGGTAAGGGAAAAATAGAGCTCAAGGTTTCTAAGTTCTTAAGGTATGTGCTTCAGCTTACTTTTAAAAATTAACTTATGTTAATATTTAGAATAGATATGGATGATCTGATGTTGGCCTTTTGCAACCTAGAATCTAGCATTCATGTTTATGTATGAATCACTTGTGGATATATAATTTTTAAGTTAGAACAGCCATCCAGTGCTTGCCCTCCCTTTCAGGACACTGTGTGTATCTCTCAGAAACACCCTGACTCTTTCTGCCTTGTATTTGTTATTTATGAACACATTCCCACTAGATTGTAAGCTCTTTGAGGGCAGGAACCATATCTTATCTGCCTTCATTTAAGCATTGTAGGCATTCAATAAATGTTTGCTGAATTGCATTCTGAATAATAGCATTATAGTCTCTGATTTCAACCTGCTTTAGTGTTTTCTCTGGAGGCCAAGCCTTTGAAGGCGTCCTCTGCCTCCTGAGTCTCTCCTTCAACGGGCTTGCCCTCTTGTGGCAGCACACACATGCCCGTGCACACACGTCCCCACATTCACGTCCCCTTTACCACAATCCATGCACATCCTGTAGGACTGGCATGTTTTCTTTTTTGTCCTCTTTGGCTCTCTTCTGGGCAGAGGGAATCACAGAGGGTGGTGACCTGATTAGGATGAGCTCTGACCCATAAAAGGCTCCTCTTCTCTTGGCCTGAATTTCCCTTCCCCTTCAAGAAGTGGGCTGAGTAGGCAATGCAGAGAAATTCCCCTCTACATATCAGAGCATGCAGTAATCAGAGTCTGCGCCTGGCTTGGCAGTGCCTTCCCCAATTACAGAAGGAACAACCCCTAGGATAATTCATATGCCAAGTTAATTTGCCTCCACTGTTAATTGCACCTGCTCTATTTTTATAGCCACTCTCTAACATACCAGAGTATACTGGAATGAGCACTGGCTGGAAGTCAGGAGCTTTGGAGACAATTCCTATCTGCACCTTTTGTGTGACCTTATGACAATTTCTTGGGCCTTTAAAGTTTCATTTTTGTGGCTGGGTTCAGGTAAACAGAAGCTGGCAGAGGGAGAGGCAGATGATCCACCCAGATTACTTTTTGAGAAAGGCATGAGTCTTCTAAGAATCCCTGGAGAATTCTTTGAACAGCCCTTGAGCAGGGGTGGGGAGTGCTCCCACAGTGATGTTTGATGGTTGCTACATTCCAGAACATACAACAGGGTCATATCACTATCATACAAGGGCAACTGTGTTCTGGCACGAACTTATGTGTCACATAGATGAAGTAGAACATGGTGTGACTGCTGGAAGATCTCCCCCTGAATAGGAAATTCTATAATTAGAGCTTCATTCCTTTGGCTACAGCCAAGGAGGGCTTTGATCACTGGTAATATGTAACATCTCGAAGTAACCTATTTAGCTGTATTAAGCATCTATAGTTCAGTGTGAATGTATTGATCTTTTCCCTGGACTAATTTATGAGATGAGAGAGAGGAGAGCATAAAGACACGAATAGCATGCCACTGAAGGAAAAAAAAAAGAAGAACTAAGGCAGAGGTGAAAGACAAGAGCCTTCTTCACAGTTTTCAGGCTGCACGGTCTAAAACCATGCATGCCAACCACCACCAGTACATCAGGACTGTGGCTTGTCAATAATATTGAAAACTTGGCCTTCTTAGGCCTTGGTAGACAAACAGAAACCAGGAGGAACTTCAGACCCTATTTCCATAGTCAAAGTCAAAGCCAGGTACATGAATGTTAATAAATTATCTTAAAGTGGATCACGTTTTCCTAGTTTGCCCAGAACTGTTCTTGATTTGGAATGACTACTTGTAAGTTGACATAAAAATTCACAATAAAAAAATAGTCCAAAAGAAAATTAATTTATTTCATTTCTGTCCCCCATCCCACCCTACAGCTTGAACATTTTTTCAGGAAGATATATCAGTTTCTGTTTCCTTTCCATGAAGATAATGAAAAAGACCTTCCCATCGGTGAGAAGTTTGTTGAGGAAGATGCACAACTGACCCAGATAGAGAACATGTTCAGCCAACTGACTGTGGATGTGGGATTTCTCTATAACAGGAGTTTTGACGTCTTCAAACAGATGCAGCAAGAATTTGACCAGGCTTTTCAATCATATTTCATGTCAGATACAGACTTCATGGAGCCTTACTTTTTTCCAGCTTTTTCCAAAGAGCCAGCAAAAAAAGCACATCCTGTGCAAAGCTGGGACATTCCCAGCTTCTTCCAGCTGTTTTGTAATTTCAGTCTCTCTATTTATCAAAGTGTCAGTGCAACAGTTACTGAGATGCTGAAGGCAATCGAGGATTTATCAAAACAAGACAAAGGCAAGTATTAAAAGATTATTTAGATATCTGTACTAAAGTTGAGTTTTATTTAACTTTGGAACTGGTAGCCATTTCTAAGTCATTGTACAATGATCCTGAGAGTGATGGTTTATGGATAATCAAAGTCTCACAGCCTCTTAGAAAAAGCTTTGAGGTCTGCCAAACACTAGCCTTCTCCCGTCTTTGTCGAGAGCTCTGTGGGGCTGTTCTCTATTTCTAAAGCAAATTTTCAAAGCTGAGAAAGAAAACCCTGGTAAGGTGAGAACTTGAAAAAGACAGTTGCCTCCTTTATTAAAACTCAGGCAGGGCTTCCCTGGTGGCGCAGTGGTTGAGAGTTCGCCTGCTGATGCAGGGGACACGGGTTTGTGCCCCGGTCCGGGAAGATCGGCTGGGCTCATGAGCCATGGCCGCTGAGCCTGCGTTTCTGGAGCCTGTGCTCCGAAACGGGAGAGGCCACAACAGTGAGAGGCCCGCGTACCACAAAAAAAAAAAAAACTCAGGCAGATGCTTGGCTCTATTCTGCTTGAACACCATGGGGTTTCTTTAAAATCAGTCCAGGCTCCTCAACTTCCAGTTTGGGGAGAAAGCTTAGTGCCATGTAAAACCAGGTCACATTTAGTGCCTTCCATGACCTCCTCTGCATCGCTACTGTAATCCCTTAGATCACATCATTTATGCACAAAACCAGAGAAAATACTCAGAGACAAACCCAAGACTGTAGAAATTTCTGTAAATGATAATAATCACCTTCTACAAATACCACTCTGATATTCCATATTGGAAAAAGCAATGCTGCTTTATGTTGTTAAGGCAGAGGAGGTAACTTCTTTGGGCTTCTGTGGAGAGCCTGGGAGGCAGCATCTCAGAAACGAGAGTTGCCGTGTGGGCCACAGGTAGAATCTGTGTTTCCTTGGACATATCTCTATGGAACATTAAGTCAAGGACAGGGATGCTCTTCTCTAACAAAAAATGAAACAGGCTCCTTCTAGAAATCCCGCCAGTTGTGACAACATGGATGAACCTGGAGGACACTATGCTATGTGAAATAAGCCAGACACAGAAGGACAAATATTATATCCCACTTACATGAGGAATCTAAACTAGTCAATTCCTTCCTTGCACCACCATCACCTCAGTGATAATCTAGAGATCCAGGGTCCCCTGCAAGTGCAGAAAGTAAAAACAAAAACAAAACAGCAAACAAAAAAAGCCTTTGTTACACCTTTATACTCTTCTCTCTCCAGTGTCCCTACCCTAACCAGACAGCAAGCTCAACAGAGGAGAGATTCTCTTCCCAGATGAGTACATGAGGACAGTTTATCAAAAATAGGCAGGCAGGGGCTGTGGGGTATTTGCATGTAGTTTCCATCACTTTTCTGGACTGGTGGTAGGTGAGGAATAAACCTATTGCCCCTAGAAAATCCACCTAATGAGAATAAACCTTTGCCCCTTGCGGTAGGCAGAATAATATAATAGCTTTCCAAAGATACCCAAATCCTAATCCCCAGAACCTGTGAAAATGTTAGGTTACACAGCAGGGGAAAGTAAGGTTGCAGATGGAATTGAGGTTGCTAATCAGCTGACCTTAAAGTAGGGAGAGTATTTGGGGTTGTCCAGGTGGCTCCAGTGAAATCACAAGGGCTCCTAAAAGTAGAAGAAGGAGGCAGAAAAGAATCAATAGAGACAGCCTCACGAGAGGAACTTGTCCCTGCTTTGCCAGCTTAGAAGATAGAGGAAGGGGAACAGGAGGCAAGGGGGGTGGTGGCCTCCAGACCCTGGAAAGGCATGGAGATGGATTCTGCCCTAGAGCCTCCAGAAAAGAACAGCCTTGCCAACACCTTCATTTAGCCCACTGAGACCCACTTCAGACTTCTGACCTATAGCACTGTAAAATAATCTATGTTGTTCAAACCACTAAATCTGTGGAATCTGTTACAATATCAATAGGAAAGCTGCCTCCTGTCAATTACAGTGGTTAATATCTTCTGAGTGTAAACTAGGTATCTGGCAGCCTTCACAGATAGGCTTTATTTGTCATGATCATCCCAAGAGCCAAAATTAGAAAAGTAGCTAAAATTGAATAATGAACACTGTTAAAAGGAAAAAGGTGATAAAAATATGAAATATCTTGTTTAATATATTTTTTAATTTTATTGAGTGTTGTTTCATTTTAGTCTCCATATGAAAGAATTTCTTTCCTACTTTGTTCTTTCTAGACTTCAGTTGCTGAATCTGTTGAAACAGAATAAGATAGCTTTTGCAGTTGTCCTCACTTGGCTTACAAATCCCTAGAGAGAATAGATAAGATCCATTCAGTAAAACTGTGGTGTAGTAGCTTCACACAGTGCTGGGTGCTGGGAGCTGGGAGTTCTGGGTTTTAATCCTGCCCTGGAGAATTTTGCCGTCCTTAATTTTCCCATGGGGGAAACAGGCAAGTTGGGAGGGTAGATGATTTACTAGAAGTAACTGCCTAGAAGGGCCCTCAGGCTCTGTTCTGGCATGGCCGAAGGTAGGCGATGGGCTACTCTCATGAGTATAGCATGGGGAATTGGTTCAGATAGCCCTCAATTTGCCATCCTTGAATATACCAAGTATTCATCTAGATGCTGTGAATAAGCAATGATTATGACAGAGATGACACAGCCCCTAACTTTTAGGAGTTTAGTCCAGAGAAAGAAAAACAGGTCAGTGAACAGTTGCACTACCATATCTTAAGTGAAATGACAGAGGAAGTTATGGAAGAATGACAAGATTAAAATGACAAGACCAAATCCCCTCTCTCAAACGACTCAGAGTCTAATAGAGAAGACAAAATTAACGGCACATAATGCAGAATTGCTCTACAGTAGAACTCACAGGGGTTCTCTGGGGTGAGAGGAGATGCCACTAAATCTATAGGGAATGGGAGAAAATGACTCCTATTCAACCAAGTGGTTGGCTGCCTTACCCACCAGATGATCTAGCAAATGCCTCGTAGGTTTTTAAACAATAAACTTCACATTTTTTGTTTGTTGCTTTTGGCTGTGCCACGCGGCCTGCGGGATCCTAGTTCCCTGAGCAGGGATTGAACCCCTGCCCCCCTGCTGTAGAAGTACAGAGTCTTAACCACTGGACTGCCAGGGAAGTCCCAGTAAACTTCACAATTTATCTCGAAATGTTTCATTTTTTTAACATCAAAGATTTAATATAACAGAATATCATCAGGTTAAAAATTAATAACAAATTTTTCCTAATGTGAAACACTCAATTGGGAATTGTCAATTTGCTGTTGGACGACTTCTTTTTACATCATTTTTATATGGATGGTTAATTATTCCAGGAAAAAAAGAGTTTCTTAAAAGTTGATCTGCTTTAGATGTTTTCCTAAATCTTTGACTTACTGTTTATAACATTATATATGTGAAATGCAAAAAAGAATAGTAATAAATACCTACCACCCAGTTTAAAAAACAGACATTTCCAATATCTTTGGAACTCCAATACACATTTGAATTACAGCTTGAAAAAATTAAAATAATTACTAGAAAAAATTTTAATAGAAGCCCAAAGAGAAAAGTGGCTTACAATTCCCTATCTAGTTAACCCCAATGATATCAGAAATAATAATGATAAAAATAAGACACACTAAATTTAAAATAATTTAAATATACAAAGGAACAAAAGAAATGAAAGCTGCCTTCTCCCACCCCATCAAGTCTCTCTTCCAATAGAGTTACTATGAATAATTCCTCATGATTCCTTCCTGAAAATAAAATTATATGCATTAACCTCTGTGTGGGGAGTGGGGTTTGGGGAAAGCAAGTAGTAATAATAGTAATGATGAGTAATAATGACAGTAATGAGACTGCTGGATTAAAGGATACATGCACTTTTTTTTTTTTTTGCGGTATGCGGGCCTCTCACTGTTGTGGCCTCTCCCGCTGCGGAGCACAGGCTCCGGACGCGCAGGCTCAACGGCCATGGCTCACGGGCCCAGCCGCTCCGCGGTATGTGGGATCCTCCTGGACCGGGGCACGAACCTGTGTCTCCTGCCTTCGCAGGCGGACTCTCAACCACTGCACCACCAGGGAAGCCCAATACATGCACTTTTTAATAGATGCCAAATTGTCCTAGTAACTGGTTGCACCAGTATGCACTCCTACGATTGAATACAGAACAAAGATTTTGCAAGTGCTGGTTAGAAAGAGAAATGACATTCTATCCATGCCTTTAAAGTTCAAACTCTCTAACGACACTGATGTGAAAATGCTGTTACTTGTAGACTCCGCCCACGGCGGCCTGAGTAGGACGGCATTGCCCGTGCGGGGCCGAGGGCTGTGCGGAGAGCTTCGCCAGAACTCGTCGGAATGTTTCCAATTTCACGCAAGATGCCAAAAATGTCAGGATTACCTACGGGAAGGTAAATGATTATTATGTTCTCAGGGTTTCGATTGTATTCTGGTCAGAGGTCACAAATCTCACTTTTACAGGCATCGTGGATTCATTTGCTTCCCTTCAAGCTCTTTTTGGCGTGCTCATTGCCGTCTGGGGGTGCTCAGGGCAGGTTTATAAACGTTTATTATTCAAAAGTAGGTCAACTTACTTTTCCCCTTTTAAAAATTCCCTCATTATTCCCGTGAAAAATTTTTATGGTTAAAGACCAAGTGAACACTCTTGTGTGCAAAAGAGAACTCAGCAAATTAGGGTAACTTCTTTCTTCTTACTGCAGAGAAAGAAAACCACCAATGAAGAAATCTTCAAAATGTGTAAGCAAATTTTTTGCCAAATAAATTTTTTTTCAAATGGCATTAACTCTTTCCAGATGGTGGGTTAATTACTAATTAGTATTTAAATACAGATAGTAGCTTCTCCTCCCAAGCCCTGAGCAGCACGTTTCGCGTCCTCCCAGATCTGACCAAGAGCAGCTTTCATTCCTTCCCCAGGTGAAAAATTCTCTCCACCGGCCCTTCCCCCTTTCCTCCGACCCTCATGTCCCTTCTCCTCCCCAGCTGAAGTCACTTCCCAACCGCTAGGGTCTGAACGCAAATTTTCTTGCAAAATCCAAGAAGAGCTTTTGATTCCTGTGCTTCTGCTTTTTACCTTGCCAAAGCCCTAAGGGAAGGAAATTCTAAAAAATGTGGCTAAGATTTGAAGCAAGAGATTGAATATACACTGGACCTTTTTATTAGAGCAGATGAGGGTCTTATTTCTTCAGAATTGCTCCCTGGGTGACTTTCTGCAGCTCTGTTTCATCATTTGGAAAATGAAATTAATATAGCTACTTCACACAGGTGTTTTGAGGATTAAATAAAATGTCTGAAGTACTCATGATTCTCATTATTCAAGCGTTTGTTTTTCAAGTCACAGTTACAAGGTTGCATACAGACAACAGAAGTTTTTACAAGAGAAAAATATACACTAATATACTGACCTCTTACAAAAATAGTCCCACTCAAACATGCCACCTATGTATCATTAACTTCCTTTAACTTCCAGTTAAAAGCTTTGAAGAATAATCTCTCCCTGATTGTCATAAAATAATAAAGAAGATGGGGTGTGTGTGTGGGGGGGAAGTGATTGGAAGAAGGTGATTGAAAGGTACAAACTTCAGTTACGAAATAAATAAGTACTAGGGCTGTAAGGTACAAGATGATGACTATAGCTAAAGCTACTGTGTGATATATAGGAACGTTGTTAAGAGAGTAGATCCTAAGAGTTCTCATCACAAGGAGAATTTTTTTTTCTTTTTATTGTATCTGTATGAGATGATGGATGTTAACTAAACCCACAACAGTAATCAATTCAGAATATATTGTGAATATGTAAGCCAAACCATCATGTTGTATACCTAAAACTTATACAGTGATGTATGTCAATTATTTCTCAACAAAACTGGAAAAAGAAAGACAATATATAAGAAATCAGATAATACAATATAAACACATCAAATAATCAGTATACATCAAGTCACACAGTATACATGCAGTATAAATTGATTGCTGCAAAGGTAAAACACAGAGGAAAGGCTGTCCTAATGTGCTCCCAAACAATTTTTTTTTTTTTTTGGCTGCTTTGGGTCTTCATTGCTGCATGCGGGCTTTCTCTAGTTGCGGTGAGCAGGGACTACTCTTTGTTGCGGTGCATGGGCTTCTCATTGCGGTGGCTTCTCTTGTTGCGGAGCACAGGCTCTAGGCACATGGACTTCAGTAGTTGTGGCTCGCGGGCTCTAGAGCACAGGCTCAGTAGTTATGGCGCACGGGCTTAGTTGCTCTGTGGCATGTGGGATCTTCCCGGCCCAGGGCTCGAACCCGTGTGCCCTGCATTGGCAGGCGGATTCTTAACCACTGTGCCACCAGGAAAGCCCTCCCATACAATTTAAACTTTTATATTTTATGATAAATGTATATAGAATAAAATAATAGAAACACATGTGCCTAATACTAGATGAAGAAATAAAACATTACCAAAATAGATGAAGCCCCCGCTGGTGCCCCTTCCACATCACATCCTCTTTATCCCCTTATAAGGAAGTCATTTTGGGCTTTTTTTTTTTCCTTCCAGTTTTATTGAGATATAATTGACATACAGCACTTATAAATTTAATGATTTGACATCGTGAAATGATTAACACAGTAAGTTTAGTAAACATTCATCATCTCATGTAAAAAAATTTTTAAAAGAGAAAAACATTTTTTCCTTGTGATGAGAACTCTTAGGATTTACTCTCTTAACAATTTTCATGTATAACATATACCAGTGTTAATTATATTAATCATGTTGTATATTACATCCCTAGTACTGAAGTTTGTAACTTTTAACCACCTTTGTCACCATCACTGACTATATTCCCCACACTGTAGGAAACTTCTATTTTGAATTTGGTGCTTATTATTTCCTTGTATTTCTTTTTTAAAAATTTATTTTATTGAAATATAGTTGATTTACAATGTGTTAATTTCTACTGTACAGCAAAGTGATTCGGTTATACATATATACATTATTTTTTCATATTCTCTTCCATTATAGTTTATCACAGGATGTTGACTATAGTTCCCTGTGCTATACAGTAGGACCTTGTTGTTTTCCTTGTGTTTCTTTATACTTTTATCATGTGTTTATATATAGCACACATACACACATATACCATACATAGCAATGTTTTACATGTTTTTAGTTTTTATATTGTCAAAGTATAACTTTTAACCTTAAAAATATGACTCATACAAGTACAAAATGAACATGTTAAGATTGATTTAGGGCTTCCCTGGTGGCGCAGTGGTTGAGAGTCCGCCTGCCGATGCAGGGGACGCGGGTTCGTGCCCCGGTCCGGGAAGATCCCACATGCCTTGGAGCGGCTAGGCCCGTGAGCCATGGCCTGTGCTCCGCAACGGGAGAGGCCACAGCAGTGGGAGGCCTGCGTACCGCAAAAAAAAAAAAAAAAGAATTCAAAAGATTGATTGATTCCATTAATAAGGGAACGAGCAGAATGATTAAGCTGGTTTAAATGAGTACAGGAGAGACTGAAGTATTTACAGTCAAGGACAGAATGTTGAAGTAAGATTGCAAAGTTAGATATAAAACTAGTTGATGGGGCTTCCCTGGTGGCGCAGTGGTTGAGAGTCTGCCTGCCGATGCAGGGGACATGGGTTCATGCCCCGGTCCGGGAAGATCCCACATGCCGCGGAGCGGCTGGACCTGTGAGCCATGGTTGCTGAACCTGTGCATCCGGAGCCTGTGCTCCACAACGGGAGAGGCCACAACAGTGAGAGGCCCGTGTACCACAAAAAAAAAAAAAACTAGTTGATGTACCGAAGGGTAATAAAACTGTAACTTTTGCAGTTATGATTTCTATCAGACCAAAATAATTTATGTCTCTACTGGACAAAAATTTATTTGCAACTTTTCAATCTGTAATTTACATCTAATTTCGTGGAGTCTGGCCCAAATCAACAGTGACTAGTAAATCCAACAAAGGATCATTTCCCTAGAGAATTAAGTAATCTTTGGGTGGACCTCTTAGACAATACTTTATGTGACATTGAAAGGACGCACAGCCATTCTTCTGCATTGTTTCCAAGTTTTGGATAATATTTGTTAATAGTATAAATGCTATCGCTTATGTATTCTTTTGCACCTTGGTGTTTCACTCAGTACAGTTTGGGAGATTTAGTCATGTGAATGCGTGTGTTTCTAATTTCACGAATTCATTGTTGTATGTTAGTCTGTGTAAGCACATTACAATTTATTTATCCATTCTCCTGCTGAAGCACATTTAAGTTGCTTCCAGTATTTTACAAACAACTCTTGTATGTTTTGTCAAACAATGATTTTGCCTCTTTTATCAACATTTAACTCATTCTTTGTTCTAAGACTAAGCATACAGTTGTAATTATAATCTTATATTTGAAAAATATAAGATAAATGAAATATGTTCCAAAACATTATAAATCTTTTTTTTTTCATTATTTACCATACATTTTTGGTCCCAATTTTAAATGGACTTACTGTAAGTAGCTCTTTTCCCATACCAGTTACTGGTACTAGATGTATACACCTAAATTCAAAATAGTAGTTTCAAGATAAAGGAGTTTGATGTGGAATGGTCACAGTGGGGGGTTCATCTGTTTGGGTTATATTTTGTTTCTTAATATAGGAGGTAGGCACATGGAATTTATACCAAGGAATGTCTGTCTCCAGCCCAGTTTCTGTTACATGAGACCATATAATTATCAATTAAACTGAATCTCTTTTGAAAGTGATGTAGGCAATATTAATAATTGCTTGACAACCACAGGTATAAACTGGAAACTCTCACAGGCAGAAGGTGATACATGCACACTAGATTAAAGACAAAACAGCCACAATATTTTGCAGCTCCTCCCATCGAAAGCTGGAGTCTGTTTTTTCAACCTGAGAATCTGGGCTCGGCCATGGGTCTGTCCTTAAGCAACAAGATATTGGCAAATGTGAGTGGCTTGAAATGTGCTTGTGAATTAAAGTTGTCCTCTCTTGCTACTGGAAGCCTATCCACCACTGCATGATCAAGCCCAGGCTAGCCTTCTGGAAGATGAGAGGTCCCAGCCATGCCAGCTGAGACCCTCAAAATGTGAGGGTCTAGACCATCCAGCCCCAGCTGAGCTAGCTCAGACATAAGAATAGTCCAACCAACCCACAAAAACATGAGAAATAATAAATATTTGTTTGTTGTGCAACAAAAGCTAATGGATGCATATTGTCACATTTCATAAGAGACACCTGCTAAATGTGGGTTTTCGTTCTTCCTTTTCTTGAAACACTCATTCTCATGTCTATACGGTGACTAAAAAAATGCCTTAAGGTACTGATCATGTGAGTGTATTTTTTTAAGTAACAGCATTAAGATACAGTTCATATACCATAAAGTATACAATTCAGTGTTTTTTAGTATACTCACAAAGTTGTATAACCATCAGCACTATCTAATTCCAGAACATTTTCACCCCAAAAAGCAACTCCATACTCATTGGCTGTCATTTCCCATTCCCCACCCCTTTCCCCTACCCAGCCCCTGGCAACCAATAATCTGCTTTCTGTCTCTGATTTTGCCTATTCGGGGTATGTCATATAAATGAAATCATACAATTTGTGGTCTTTTGTGAATGACTTCTTTAACTTGGCATAATTTTTTCAAGGTTTATCCATACTGTAGCATCTCTCAGAACTTCATTCCTTTTTATGGCTGCTTAATATTCCATTGTATGGATATACCACATTCTGTTTATTCGTTCGTTAGCTGATGGATATTTGGTTTGTTTCTACTTTTTGGCTATTGTGAGTAATGTTGCTATGAACATTTGTGTACAAGTTTTTGTTTGGACATATGTTTTCAATTTTCTTGGGTATATACCATGAAATATGTATGGGTCATATGGTAACTCTATGTTTAACATTTTGAGTAACTACTAAACTCTCTTCCAAAGTGGATGTACCATTTGCATTCTCACAGAAATGTATGAGGGTTCTAATTTCTCCACATCCTTGTCAACACTTGTTATTGCCCATCGTTTTTGTCTTAGCCAACCGAGTGGATGTGAAGTGGTATCTCATTGTGATTTTGTCTTGTATTTCTCTAATCACTAATAATATCAAGCATCTTTTCATGTTTTTATTGGCCATTTGCATGTCTTCTTTGGAGAAATGTCTATTCAAATTCTTTGTCCATATTTTAATTTTGTTATTTGTCTTTTTATTGTTGAGTTGTAAGAGTTTTTCTTTTTTTTTTAACATATTCTAGATACCAAATGCTCATCAGATATATTATTTGAAAATATATTCTCCCATTCTATGTGCTGTCTTTTCACTTTCTTGATGGTGTCCTTTGAAGCATGGAAGTTTTTTATTTTGATGAAGTCTACTTTATTTCTTCTTTTCTTTTTTTATTTTGGTGTCATATCTAAGAAACCATTGCCCAATCCAAGGTCACACAGGTTTATGCTTATGCTTTCTTCTAAGAGTTTTATATATTTAGTTCTTGCATTTAAGTCTGTGATGCATTTTGAGTTAACTTTTGTATATGGTATGAGGTAAGGATCGAGCTTCTTTCTTTTGCAATTGGATATCCCGTTGTCTCAGTTTCACTTGTTAAAAAACTCTATTCTTTCCCGTGTAGAATTGTCTTGGCACTCTTGTTGAAAATCCATGGACAGCAAAAGTAAGGGCTTATTTCTGGACTCCCAATTCTCTTCCATTTGTCCATATATCTATCCTATGCCAATTCCATACTGTCTTGATTATTGTACTTTTTAGTTAGTTTTGAAATTGGGAAGTGTGAATGCTCCAATGTTGTTCTTTGTTTTCAAGATTGTTTTGGCTATTATGGATCCTTTGCATTTCCATGTCAATTTTGGGATCAGATTGTCAGTTTCTACAAAAAGGGCAGTTAAGATTTTGATAGGGATTGCATTAAATCTATAGGTCAATTTGTGGAGTATGGCCTTCTTGACAATATTAAGTCTTCCCATTCATGAAAATAGATGTTTTTCCATTTATTTAAGTCATCTTTAATTTTTCTCACAGCGTGTTTTAGCTTTCAATACAAGTCTTACAGTTCATTTAAAACATTTGTTCATAAGCATATGGTTCTTTTTATGCTATTGTGAGTGGAATTTTCTTAATTTCATTTTTGGTTTGTTCATTGTTAGTGTATAGAAATACAACTGACATGTGTATATTGATCTTGTGTTCTGCAACCTTGCTGATTTATTACTTTTTTAAAAACAAAATTTATTTATTTTTGGCTGCATTGGGTCTCTGTCGCTGCAGGCGGGCTTTCTTTAGTTGCGGTGAGCGGGGCTACTCTTCATTGAGGTGCGCAAGCTTCTCATTCTGGTGGCTTCTCTTGTTGCAGAGCACAGGCTTTAGGGCACACGGGCATCAGTAGTTGTGGCACACAGACTTAGTTGCTCCACGGCATGTTGGATCTTCCCGGACCAGGGCTCGAACTCATGTCTCCTGCACTGGCAGGCAGATTCTTAACCACTGCACCACCAGGGAAGCCCTGACTTATTACCTTTAATAGTTTTGTGTGTCTGTGTGTGTGTGTGTATGTATTCCTTAGGATTTTTTGTATACAAGACTATGTCGTCTATGAATAGAGATAGTTTTACTTTTTCCTTTCTCATGCAATTGTGTTTTGCACAAAGTCTCACCTTTATTTTAGGGAAATCTTTTTCCACTCTCTAAAAGAGTAAATGAGTGTCCCTTGTAGAATTCTCCTTGCCTAAGATCATGAGGTAACTCACCACCTTCTTCCCCCATAATTAAAAAAAAAACAAAACTACACCACTATTCTAAAAGTTAACAACTCTAAACTTGCAAATGAAGACATTTTAAAAGAATATCTGGATCTCCTTTCAAATGTATAATGTATCTTGTTAACTGTGGCTCTCTTTGTTTTCAAAATATTTTCTTGAATTACTTTTCAAACGTACACTATTGCAAATTTTTTTACCTGCAAGTACAAAGGTCTCCCTTTCCTGAAGATCCCAACACAAATTATGGAAAAGTGTGAAGTCTGGAGGATCTTGCATTATATCTACATATCAAAAAGAAACAATAACTGATTTTTAAGACTTGAGATGAGGTAGTCACCTAGCTTCTGGTTGGTGGATTCTCCCCCACCCCTATCTTCCTGAAGGCATGGTTTCTTAGTAAACAGCAGAAGACATAGTCGAAAGAGCCTGTGATCTTTTTCTACAATAACAATCTTTTATGATCCCAGATGCCCTAACACATAGACACTTCTGTAGTTTGCAGATAAATAATCTTTACACAGTATCAAGATGCTCATCAACGCAGCTCTATAAATTCCTTTAACCCTGTTTCAGTTCAGAAGGACTGTTGTGCAATAATAACACAGAGCTGCAGAATCTTAGTGACTTGTGAACACAAAGGTTTCTTTCTCTCTCTCTGTCTTGTCAATTACAGCTTGCATGGGAGCTCTGCTGCACATCTCCTCACTCAGGTTGATGGAGCCTCCACCATATGGAGCAAAACTAGTTCCACTGTCAGGGGAGGGAGGGTGATAAATCCTAAACCATTCTTAAAGGATTCCTCCAGCAGTAAGACACATCACTTTGAATATGGCCATGCTCAACTTCCAGGTGGCAGAAAAGTGCAATCTCCCATGTGTCCTGATCAGAGTATAAGTGAGCAGCCCTAATGACCTTCAGAGACACTATGGAAAGGAAGACAAGGAAAAGGAACATTTTAAATCTTCAGTGTGTGCTGGCTCTGTGCTGGCTCTGCAGTGTTATTTCATTCATGATGATTGTACCTGGCTGAAAACTCACGCAAGGTCAAAAGGCTGGAAGTAGAAAGCTTAAGGGCTGGGACTTAAATCCACAACACCCAACTCCAAGTCCCACATACCTTTTTCTTTACCATGTTACTTTCTTCTTTGCTAGACTGTCCTGATGTTCCTAAACTATACACAAAAGTAGATGAGGCCCTTGAGTTGGTCAACATATCCAATCAGCAGTATGCCCAGGTTCTCCAGATGACCCAGCATCACTTGGAGGACACTACATACCTGATGGAGAAGATGAGAGAACAGTTTGGCTGGGTGACAGAACTGGCAAACCAGACCCTAGGAACCAAGAACATCTTCAATTTCATAAAGGTAATGGAGAGACTCAAGAGCAGTTATGGAGACTAAGTGTGCATACATTGATTTTTCTGTTAATTTACTTATTAATTACGTCTGAATTTGAAAACAGGCTCTAGAAGGATATTCGTACTTCCATTGTGATTGTACTCAGGCTGACTTGTGCATGGCCTTTAGAAAACAAGAAACTCTATAAAGAAAACCAATTTAAAACACAAAATACTTTCTAATCCAGAGATGGCTAATTCTGCTTAGAGCTATAGTGCTGATACAAGTAACCATGAAGAAACCTGGCCAATGTTGTTTTTAAGGGAGAAGACTTTCAGGTAAAGCAACTTGAGATCAAAGGCTGACTCTGAAACTTACCAGCTGAATAAGTTTGGGAAAGTTCCAGAATCTTTCTAGGCCTCAGTTTTTCCATCTGGAAAATGGGAATAATAATAGCTACCTTAAAATTAATGTCTGTAAAACAATGAGTATAAGTTCCTTATCCAAAACAAGAGCTCTGTAAATTGTAGCTCTCATTTGCTTTTGACACAACAAGCTACTGACTTACCTTGAAAATTAAACACAGTTATATATTAATATTCACATATAAACATTGCTATCTTAAGTTGCACTTATACCATGTCTCCCACTTGCAATCAATAACTCCTGTTGCATAACATAAAATAGTGATTGAATTTCTTCCCTGATGCACCCCCTTCACACACCATATTACATTAATATACGATGCACCAGGCAAGTGATTTCTGATGAGGTTGGTATTGGTGGGCTCCTAAAAAGACCCAGATACAAAAATCACCGGCAGAGCAATTGAAGGTACAATATTTTGTGTAGCATGTAATGTTAACAATCCCCCAGGATCCCTTTACCAACTCCAGCTGGTGCTGCTGCTAACTGCTCACCCCTGAAATCTTCTCCAAAGGGTTGTCCTTGGGGCCACTTATGCTCCAGAGCTCCCTGCAGGATCAGGCTGAGGCTGGAGGTCACCTGAAGGCCACCTCCCAGATTAGCATCTCCCTCTTCTGTATCTTGCTCGCCTCATCCCCCTAAAAGTTTTACTGAAAACACCCTTAATAAATAACTGTGTCAGAATCTCAGGCTCTGCTTCTAGGCAGTCTGACCTAAGACATTCTGTATCCTAGTGATTCACTCTCTTTCAAGGTACAAGGTTGTGGTTTGAGAAATAAGTTTAGAGAGTCACAACCAGCACATTAAACAAACAAACAAAAGCAGAATAGAACACACCAGAAGAAAAAATATTAGAGTGCATTGCATTTAATAAGTCAGATGCATATGTCATGGAACTTTCATTTCCATGATGTGTGTTTATATATGTGTGTAACTTATATGTAAGATGTGGTTTATTTTCTTTTTCTATTTGAGTATAGTCGATTTACAATGTTGCATTAGTTTCAGGTGTACAACAAAGTTATTCAGTTATATATATGTCAATATATTCTTTTATATATACATTCTTTTTCAGATTCTTTGCCATTATAAGTTATTACAAGATATTGAATGTAGTTCCCTGTGCTATACAGGGTCCTTGTTGTTTATCTATTTTATATATAGTGGTATGTATCTGTTAATCCCAGACTCCTAATTTATCCCTCTGCCGCCTTTCCCCTTTGGTAACCCTAAGTTTGTTTTCTAAGAAATGTGTGTTTTTGAGTCATGATGACAAATGTGTTTATAACTGTAGACCATAGTCAAAAGGTTTTGAAAGCCACTATCAATTCCTGCTGACTCTCTATTACTTCATTAGATAGATCATTCCCTAGGAGAGTAAAATAATGTGATATATTTGATCATTCTCACAAATATAGACTTTTAGTTTAAAGAGGAAAAATTCTTGTAAGGAATGAGGGAAAGAATAAAATTTTAAGAAAAATTTTAGCAATGCTTTCAATCTTTAGAAAAGTAGAGCCAATATTTAACTGTTTTTATCGTCGTCAGGATTTCCATTCTATGCTTCAATTTGCTTCCATTCTAGTGGCTCTGAGTAACATTAATTGATTTAACTAAAATTTTTGATATTGATAACAAAGACACTTCTATACAAAAAACTCCATAGAAAATAAAATTATGGTTTTCAATGGTATATTTTTCTAATAATAATCACTGCTAAAGAGCACTCAATATTTGTCTGGCAATGTTCTAAGAACTTTTCCCGTGTATTAGATCATTTAATACTCTGTGTTCCTATAAGGTGAGTATGATTGTTTTACAGATTTTTCAGATGAGGTACAGAGAAGTTAAACAACTTGTCTGAGGTCGCACAGCTAGTAAATGGTAGAACTGAGATTCAAGGCCAAACAGCTTTTCTTCAGAATCCTTGGACTTAACCACTTTGCTGAACCGCTTGTAAAACTTATTTTTCTTTAAACGGCTCTTATTTCATCATGTAATGGAAAGTGCAAATTTGTAAAACAGCACACACTGAAGAGGAATCTTTTGTAAAAAAATATACAAATTCCAGCAGGTGAAAAAAGTTATGCTTTTTAGGTTGTAGTTACATGTTAGCGTTATAATTGTTTATTCAACTAGATGTAAACGCTTTATGCAGTTTTTATGTGTGTTACATGTATCAAAAGGAAAAGGGGGAAAGTTATGTTAGCTTTATAAACTAGAATTAAGAAATCACCAGTGTTGATTTGGCTTCTTAATATTCTGCTTTAGTTTTTTTGATAGGGAAATTTATTTGAACACATTTTCAAAATAGTTCTTTTTTTATATAAATTTATTTATTTTATTTTTGGCTGCATTGGGTCTTTGTTGCTGTGCGCAGGCTTTCTCTAGTTGCGGCGAGCAGGGACTGCTCTTTTTTACGGTGCGTGGGCTTCTCATTGCAGTGGCTTCTCTTGTGGAGCACAGGCTCTAGGCACATGGGCTTCAGTAGTTGTGGCACATGGGCTCAGTAGTTGTGGCTCGCAGGCTCCAGAGCACAGGTTCAGTAGTTGTGGCGCACGGGCTTAGTTGCTCCGCGGCATGTGGGATCTTCCTGGACCAGGGCTCAAACCCATGTCCCCTGCATTGGCAGGCAGATTCTTCTCCTATTTTTATTTTATTTTATTAATGTTTTGGCCACACCATGGGGCATGCAGGATCTTAGTTCCCCAACCAGGGATTGAACCTGCATCGCCTGCAGTGGAAGTGCAGAGTCTTAACCACTGGACCGCCAGGGAAGTCTCTCTGGCAGGCAGATTCTTAACCACTGTGCCACCAGGGAAGCCCCAAAATAGTTCTCTTAAGGTTACATCAAGTTGCATGTCATTACAGTTTCTTTTAAATTATTAAAATCAAAGTATATGCCCTTGAGAACTTATTAAGAAAGTAAACGACATGCATTTCAGATGACTGGTTCTTACAAAAATCACACATACAACCATAAATTGTAAATTTCCTGTGGAAACTCAGTACAAAACTTGGTACATCACATTAATATTTGTGACAGACAGTAGCGCTCACCAAATATTCCATCCGCTCACTCACACTTTCTTGCTCCTCTTGCAGTTAAGTGGTGCCATGTGTTAAGTTCTGGCCAATGAAATGGGAACAAAAATGAAAAGAGTTATTTCTAGACTGAGATAGAGAAGAACCTGTGTGTGATTATCCATTCTCTTTCTCTGATGAGGATGTAAAGAAAGCCATGCGTTATTACATGTGCTACAGCACATGTGAGATGATGTTCCTTTCTCAGCCAGGGTCCTGAGCATCTAGGTGGTTCAGAGCCCTTGTAATGGGCATGTAACATGAGTGAAAAATAAATTATAAGAAGCCACTGGAATGCTGGGGCTAATTTGTTACCTCAGCACAACTTAGCCTATCCTGACTAATGTGGTATTAAATTAATGCTCAGTGTGTGCTGGAATTTAGTAATCTTTTGTTGTATAATCCTTCTTCTTAGGTAGTTCCAGGTGTTCATGAAGGAAATTTTTCCAAACGAGATGTAACGATGACAGAGGTAAGCATTCTGCCTTCCCCTAATTTCACACTCACCATCCCTCATGAAGAAAGTGCTGAGAGTTCTAACTTCATTAGCTACATGCTGGCCAAAGTTGTACAGCAGTTTAAGGAACATTTTAAATCTTGGTAAGCAGAGTGTTTGGTTAGGAATGCTTGTCAACAGGAATAGATGATTCATAAAAGGGAAAAATGACAAAACTAGTTTTAAAATACCTTGAAAATATATTCAACCTCATTAATAATCAAAGACATGAAAACTAAGACAAGATAGCAAATTTTGCCTATTAAATTTGCAAATTAAAAAAAACCCTGATAGGATGTGATGAAATGAGAATTCCCATATGTTATTGCCGGGAACGTAAACTGTTTTTGCCTTTTTGAAAAGCTATTCAATTATACATATCAAGAGTCATAAAATTTCTTTTTGATACATTAATTCCACTTCTGGGATCAATCAGAAGGAATAAATCTAAATTTGAATAAAAGTTCCTACCCCAAGATCTATATTTGCAAAATTATTTAAAATGTTAAAAACAATCTGAACATCTAAAAATAAGAAAATGGTTAAAAGATTATGGCTAAATATGCTCAGTAAGTCTTATGAAACCATTAAAGATATTTATAAAATTTAAATCATAACATGACAACTACTGGAACAAGGGTTTATTCTAAGCCTATCTGTGAGGTAGATATTATTATTACCATTTTCCAGAAAGGGAACTTGAGACTCAGGATCCAAGGTTAAATGAATTATTCAAGTCAGCAGGTGGTAGAGCCAAATTTTAACTCAGTTCTCTCTGACTCAAAATTGCCACATTATACTGGTTCCTGTTAGGACATTTGGTCAAAAAAAAAAAAAAAAAGTACAAAACTATAAATGTAATGATCAAAAAAATCTAAAATCTACATTAAAAATAAAAAGGATTGTCAGGAATTACAATGGGAAATGGATGATTTATTTTAAAAACTTTCCATTTTCTGATATTTTTACAATTTTCTGTAGTGAATAAATAATTTTAAGATTTCAAATTAGAAGATGTTATTTTGCTAAAATAGCTAGGTAAATGTAGATTGAACCGTATCAATGTGTTCCGCATCTCTAAACCTAGTATAAGTACTTCCATTCCATGATAATCCTACATTGAGATAAAATGTAAATCTATTAAGTCTGCAGAGAAAATAAATGAATGACATTTCAGGCATACATTAGTCACCATCTCTGTTAAACTTAGGATGATCTAAATTAGTGGCACAATTAAAACTGTACATAACAGTCTCCTTTGGTAACATGATCAATCTTAAAAGAATAATTTTTAATTTTAAGTTATTATTCATAAGGGATCTTGTTAGTAGGTCACCATCAGTGTATAATTAAGCTGGATATTACTGGATTTGCTGCCTCTCCCTTTACCTCTGAATTTTGGAGAAGTTTCTGTTCAAGTTACATCAATCAACCAATATCTTTTTAGCATCTACTAAGTGAAGGCACAAGACCCAGGTACGGTGGAGGAGAAAATGATGAATTTGAGAGATACAAGACACACAGAACAGTAATAGGAGGCAGCATTTAGTGAGTGCCCAAGGGGGCCCTCTAGGAGTTGAGGGGAGTGTCTTTACTTTACCATGGAGGAGAAACTTCTCAGTGTGGTACATTTCCATTTTTTTCCTCTTCGTTTTCCATCGGTCTTCTATCCCCCTCATATTTTCCTCTTCTTTTCTCTTTCCCTCCCTCCTTCCCTCCCTCCCCCCTCTCTTCTCCCTTCATCCCCCACCAAAATATATATGATATATATCATATATATGTTTGATCATATATATATGATCAAATAATATATTTGATCATATGTGCATATATATATATGGTCAAAATATAAAGGTGAGAATATTCCAAAAAAGATTCCAAAAATAGGGGAAAATGTGAGCAAATGGGGCCAGAAAGACAGGAGTGTCTAGATACTAGGGATGCTGAGAAGTCCTATTAAACGATCTAGGGCCCTTTGCACCTCCCTGTATCCAGGAACCTCCCCCATATGAGTTTGTGTTCTTTCCTCACTTGTAAGCATGGAAGGGGGCTTCCCTGGTGGCGCAGTGGTTAAGAATCCGCCTCCCAATGCAGGGGACACAGGTTTGAGCCCTGGTTCGGGAAGATCCCACATGCCGCAGAGCAACTAAGCCCATGCACCACAACTACTGAGCCTGAGCTCTAGAGCCTGCGAGCCACAACCACTGAGCCCACAAGCCACAACTACTGAAGCCCATGTGCCTAGAGCCCATGCTCCGCAACAAAGAGAAGCCACTGCAGTGAGAAGCCCGCGCACCGCGATGAAGAGTAGCCCCCGCTCACCACAACTAGAGAAAGCCCGCGTGCAGCAACGAAGACACAACGCAGCCACAAATAAATAAACAAAACATAAATAAATTTATTTTAAAAAAAGAATATAGGAAGGGCTTAAACACCTTCCAATATTCTATATATATATATAAAAAAAAAAAGACATGGAAGAATACTGTCTGCCTCACAAAATGAGTGGGGAAGCTGGGCAGCTGTGCCTAGGGCTCAAACTCAGTGGGCCACAGTGAGACACTGCAGGATTTTGAGGGAAGAAACAGTGTGCTAGTGTTCAAATGGGTATTGATGATTTATTTATGACTGAATAATAAATATATTTTCAATAAAATCTTTTCACAGATTTTGGAATGAAGAGGCTGCAATGACAATGGAAAATATGTTGAAAAATTGAGATAGTGAACAAATTATTTACTAATATGGCTCACAAAATGATCTTTCATAAAGGCAGTATTAATTTTTTTCTTTTTAATTTATAGTTCTTTAATTCTAAAAGTAACAAAATCACAAATTCCAAAACTTTATTTATTTTTCTTTTAATTTTTTTTTTTTTTTTTTGCCATGCCACCCAGCTTGCGGGATCTTAGTTCCCCCATCAGGGATCAAACCCAGGCCCCAGCAATGAGAGCACGGAGTCCTAACCATTGAACTGCCAGGGAATTCCCCCCAAAATTTAGAAGACAAAGATTATCCACAGTCCCACCATCTTCACAAAACTGTTATCATCTTACTATTTTTTCTTATTCACATTTTCCACTTATTTTCTTAGATGGATTCCAAAAAATTGAATTATTTGTTTAAAGGTTAACATTTTATTGATATATATTGCCAAATTTGATAGCAGCAATGTCTAAAGTACTACTTTCTCATATCCTAACATTTCAATTTAAAAAAATCTTTACTAATAAATGAAAACTTTTCTTACTATTACAACTTTTATGTTTTTGATTATAATGTACATTTTTCCAAGTTTGCTTACTACCTGAATTTCTTCTTTTGTGCATCCTATTTAATTCAGTGGGTAAGACTTTGTGTGTTTTGATTAGATCAACATACCAAGCTCTCAAACCTGCCAACAGTGAAATAGCAACATACTAAGGAAAGTAACAGGAAAGATGGGGGAAAAGAATCACCCTGTCATTTCCATTCAAATATATGAATATTTGTTAGGCCCTTACTCCAAGAATGTAGCTCGTTAAAACATGAATCCCAATTTTGTAGGGTAGAACATATATTAAGAACCCTCTGGAATTCTCATCTAGTCATCTAGCATCCTAAATGCCTAACTTTATTGATTGGTTTGGGATGTGTTTATTTCCCTATTCCAGACTTTCACAGCTGTGACTGTGGTTGGGATCCACAGTTACAGGCTGTAACAGAATGTCTTGCACATCCCAAGTATCCAATAAGCATTTGGTGATTGGTTCTTACCATCATTATCAGAATGAAAGGCACACAAAGGGAAGAAACAACTTGAATAAAGTAATGTGTCGTAAACAGTAGAAGTTTATCGAACAAGTACTATGTGCATGTAGAATACAGAATGAGTATCTTCACATCAGAGGCAGGGGCCATTGTAGAGGTTTAATAATCCAGGGTTACTGAGAAGATCCCTTTGAATAGTGTTATTAAAAATATCCATACAGATGAGTTTTCTGTTATTTTGCTATGTATTAATTTTTTCAAAAGCCAAGGGTATTTATTCTGTCACTCATTCCGGACTTTATTCCAAGAAAAATGCACTCAGTCTATAAGTAATTTATTAATATTTTGATTATTGATGCTTTTTTAAGGTAAGAACTGATGCATCCTATATGCGGCAAGTAGAATTACCTCTTCAGCTGAGACCTGAAAATCCAGAAATACATAAGATAATGCAGGAAATGTAGCTGCAGGAGAGTATGTCAGTTATATATTGTAAAGTACTGTTAATTGTCTTACATTGAATGGCAGTTTAATAACTTCAAATTGAGTTAAAATGAAAATTCCTTTTTAAAAAATCAAATGTAAATATTACTGTATTCTATGGTATATTCATAGTTTGTATATTAAATATTAAATCACCAAGGGGTCTGTGTTCTATCACTTCTACTACAAATGTGCCACTTTCTAATTAACAAAGATTCTTTTTTTCAATTTGCTTTTACAATATAAAATATTTGACTTCTTGAAAAAAATCTGTAATTCATTCCTTTGTTTAGGAAAGATCTATAGCTTCTGCATAGATTTTTTTTTTGTGGTAAAATATGCATAACAAAATTTACTATTTTAATCATTTTTAAGTGCACAGTTCAGTAGCATTAAGTAAATTCACAATGTTATGCAACTATCACCATTAACCATCTCCAGAACTTTTTTCATCTTCCTAAACTGAAACTCTGTCCCCATTAAGCAATAACTCCCATTTCTCCCCTGTCCCCCAGCCCTTGACAGCCACGATCTGTCCAACTATGACTACTTTAGGGACCTCAGATAAGTGGAATCATACAGTATTTGTCCTTTTGCAACTGGCTCAGGGTAGTGTCCTCAAGGTTCATCCACGTGGTAGCATATGCTGGAATTCCTTTTCTTTTTAAAGCTGAATACTACTCCATTGTACGTGAGTATCACATTTTGTTTATCCATTCATCTGGAGTTGTTGGACACTTGGGTGGCTTCCTTCTTTTGGCCATAGTGGACAGTGCTGCCATGCATATGCATGTACTGCATAGTTTCTTTTAAAAATTAACACAACAGTGCTCTTTTTTAACAAGGCCATACAGATTTTACATAAAACACAAAGTGTTTTTGACTGACTCTTACTTAACCTCAGAATTTGGACCTTGGTGCAATACAAAAGGAGAATCTTTTGCCAGTATATCTCACTAAGGATTACACTGGGGATATATTTATAGTCAGTCTTTCAAATTATAAAAAGAAATATAAAGAGAGGACTTGAAACCTTTAAAGCATTTTTCACCCAGTTGAGCTATTTGGTAGGAAAGCTTGTCAGAGAGACTTAGAGTTCAAAGGCAGCCCATCGAATATAGTCAATTCCAAATGAAGACAAAGCTGTTTTTATCATAACTGAAGGCTATATTTAAAAGAAAGGATACTATTGATAGAATCCTGGATACCTTAATGTACAGTAAATCTCAAATAAATAGAGCCTATTCAGCCATACATTTGATATATTTGTCAGAGAAGGTGCCAAAAAATAAGTTATAAAGGGAACCTGACTATTTTATAGCCAGTGTGCCATCAAAACCTTGTAGAGTAAAGAAAGGAAAGGAAGATACTGGCCTCAAAGCACCTGGCAGAGAAAAGCCTTCCCATGCAGGCTGACCTGGATTTTAATCCTGGCTGCCAGATTTCATAGGTGTTTGACTAGGCAAGATCCTTAATCTCTCTGAACCTCTGTGTTTTTAATCTATAAAACGATAAAAGTAATAGTTTTTGTTTTATTGGGTAGCTGTGAGAACTACAGTAAATAATCCATAATGATAAGCATCAATCGATGGTAGCTTTGACTATATAAATAATACTATTATTTAGTATCTGACTCATAGTTGGCTCTCAAAAATTTTAGTTTCCTGCTTTCCTTTACCTAATTGTGCCAACATTTTTGAGAATTTGTCGTGTAAAGAAGAATCAATATCCAGACCAATAATATTCAAATGTTCTTGCTCTCATACACACTGAAAAGGAAACTGAAAAATGTATATATGCTCTTGCACATGATTTTTCAATATAAGTTGAAAGAATAGGGAATTTTAATTTTCCCATGTATTGTAAATAGTAGCATCTTTAAAAATATCTCATCCTTTTTTGAAATGTGCCCAATGGAATCTACATATCATGGCAATTTGATATCCAGTATCATCCATTTAAACAAATACACAAGTTTTTCTTTATCAGTAAGAAATTTTATCTCATTCCATTTTCTCCTTAAACTCTTATATTTTCATTCTATTTTCTCCAGAGAATTTTATTCTAATGTAATATATTTTATGCTTAAACATCTTTATTGATCAATAAAATATAAATATTTTTAAATTTTGAAAATTAAAAATTTCCTGGGACACAAAAATCTAGGTATCAAATATTCATTCTGGATTGAGTTATCATTTTAATTTATTACTTGTACATAATTGATCAAAATAAATATATTACACATTTCTATGGCTATTAAACATAAACAGTGAAATTTTTAACAGAAATAGATCTCTTAATGAGAAGAAAAAGCTTTTTTTCCTCCAGTAAGTTAATGGATCCATTAATAATTATTATTTCTTCCTAGAATGAGATAGGATTCAGCATCAATATCATCCTTATTTTGCGTTTTTATAGATGTGAGTGCTGTGAAAGCTGCTGGTGTAATGCATTCGAGGTTAGAATGCTCTTTCCCCAGATCATCCCCTGCTGGTTTCTTCTCACTATTTAGATCTCAGCTCAAATGTGACCTCCTCAGGGAGGCCTGATGGTGGGATCTAAAGTGCTCTCTCTGAACCCGGTTATGTAATCATCATAGCACTTGTTGCTCTCTGCAGATGTCTTGTTCTCAGATTTAGAAATTGCTCCTCTAGGCTAGAGTGTCCGTTCTGTGAGAGTGACCTTGTCTGTCTTGCTCCTTGGTGACTCGTGGTAGGCACTATGATGTAAACGCTGTTGGATGAATGAATGAATGAATGAATAATAAGCTTGTTTGAGAGGATCATTTGTTTATAGAGCAGCAACCGGGAAGGAAACCGTTCTCTCTCCATTGTCATCAAACCAAGGTCCTCCAAGTACTACAATGGAAGAGGAGTCTCC
Organism: Delphinapterus leucas; assembly: GCF_059928025.1. Classification (NCBI taxonomy): domain Eukaryota; kingdom Metazoa; phylum Chordata; class Mammalia; order Artiodactyla; family Monodontidae; genus Delphinapterus; species Delphinapterus leucas. Next base: position 37,272,191 of record NC_143142.1, on the reverse strand, counting down.
ACACAGGTGGGGGAGTCTACACTTGTGTCCCAAGATTAACCCTGTGGTACAAGTGATATTCAATTGGAACAATTAAACTCAGCTCAAAGTAACAAAAGGGAAATAAACACAGAGAGTTACTGCAACTAGGTAATCTGGGAGATTTTCAGCCTGGGACCAGGCACATCGTTGGAAATGTGTGGAGACACTTTTGCTCGGCGTGGGATTGGGGGAATATCTATCTGCATTTAGTTGGCCTTGCACAGGCACCTACAGCCCTGCGGTAATTAATGTGTGGGACGATCCCTCGCAGCGAAGACTGCACCTCCACATCGCATTTGAGCTTCTCACACCCAGGGGCGCTCTCAAGCTAAGGCAGACAGTCCCCATCCCTGTCTAAAGCCTGTTTTCTGAGTTCAGGTTTCCCACAGAGCAGTCTCTGCCCAAATGACCATCAGAAAAAAAGCCCGCCGCGTCTGGAGACAGCCACCACGTCCACCCCATCCATCCAAGCAGTACAGCGCAACACAGGACGGCCATCATCCCCAAAGCAGATACAGGTGACTTTTTAATACTATTATTACACTGGTGTGGGCGTGGGGGGTGGGATGAGGAAGGTGCTGGGGGAGGGGAAGGATGAATCTAGTTGACCTGGGAAAGGCCAGCCTAGCAGGTGACGGATTAGATAGGTTTAATAGATTAAATATATCTAAAACATCTGCTATCCAGTGCATTTCAGTTTACCCTTTGTGAGCACTCATACAACCAAAGAGCAAGAACATTCCACCCAAAAGAAAACACAAATGTAACATTGTTTTTGCCGAGCAGATTAGGCAGAGCTGCAGGTGAAAGATATTTATCCCCTCCCAGAATGTTTTCCTGTTACAAAAATTCTAACCTTGAGTTTGAGGAGTGCCCTTTAGCAGAAACATTCGAGAATCTTCCACAGGCAATAAAGTTGAGATGGGGGGGAGGAGAGGGGAGAAAAAGGAAAAACCATCGACTTTATTGAATGGAAAGAAATAGTGTTTAGTATGTTTCAGAGAGAGCCCACATCTCCTTCTTGGTAACCCTAGACGCAGCGACATCAAGAAATTTATTGAGCATCTACTATGTGCTCAATAAACAGGTGATTCAAAAGACTGCTGTTGCATGTACATGTATTAGTACCTTTTAAACTCATTATCAAATATTTTCTACCCACCAGTGTTTATATTATAAACGTTACGCTAAAACTGAAAAATTTGGTATTCAAAACTGAAAACGGCTGGCTGTTATTAATCAAGTAAAAAGGCTGCCTTATTCTATTTGCTCCAGCTGCCGGCCTTGAGTGAGGATGGGGGAAAATGGAAATGCAAATCACTTGCAGCAGCCTCCCTCAGTTGTAGGAAACACCTCAGATAACAGGGTTTTGTTTGTTTTTCGATTGCGCGAACACGTGTAAATTGTTTCAGGGTCCCCTTGATCACCGAAAGGTGCGGTCGACCCTGAATCTTTCCAAAGAGGGCGGCCTGTCTCAGGCAACGCACCAAGATACAGCTTTAGGATTTCCTTCTAGGCCAAAGGTTCTTGACTTTTAAAATGCCATAAAGGTTACGCGATTCGGGAAAGCGATCGCGGTCTCAGCTGGCGGCCCAGCGCGCCCATGGGACGCGAGGGGCGGGGCCCCGAGGGGGTCGGGGCGGGGCCAACGTCACCTAAACGTCACAGGAAGAGGCGGAGTCTCATGAGCGGCGGCGGGAAAAGAGGACCGTTGAAAGCGGTGGGCCGCCTCGCCCGCTGCCGCGCTATGCCCGCCGCCGGCTCCGAGCTGCCGCGCCCCATGTCGCCGCCTGCCGCGCAGGAGCAGGGCGCCGAGTCGCGGCCGCCGCCGCCGCACGGGGAGCTGCAGTACTTGGGGCAGATCGAGCACATCCTCCGCTGCGGCTTTCGGAAGGATGACCGCACGGGCACCGGCACCCTGTCGGTGTTCGGCATGCAGGCGCGCTACAGCCTGAGAGGTGAGGCGGACGCGCCACGGGGGCGGGAGGGCGGGCGCGTTCCGGACAGGCCGGGCCCTGCGGCCGGCGTTTATTCAACCTCAACCCCGCGAGGAGGGGAAGCGGCCTTGGCCCCACTTTGCAGACGCCGAAACTGAGGCTCGGATTAGAGAGATGACTTGCGTAGGGTCACACGGACTGGAGGGACAGAGCTGGGAGGTAAAACCGGGTCCTCTGGCTCTTAATCACGCAGTTATGCTGTCTCCCCAAAGCGGGCGCGATCCTGCAGCGTTTGCCCCAGATTAGAGGGTGGGAGAGGATCTGCTCGGGCTTGACCGGGGCCTTGGCTGGAGGGCCCCTTTTCTGCCCCTCCTCTTCCCTCCGCGTCTGCTGTTACGCTTTGCAAAGTTTTTAAAAATTGGAGCGAAGATGACGTGGGCGAGGCCGCGTTGGGAGGAGCGAGCCGAAAAGCAGTGGCGGGAACTTGTGGTTCACTACAGTTTTGCCATCTGGTCCCGCGAACCAGCTTTCCTCTTAAACCTTGAAACAGGAACGCGAGAGTCCGAGTAGGAGTTCATATTTATTTGTCTTTGTCTTTAAAACAGGGTGGCTCTTGGGAAGAAGTGTGTCCAGGGGGCTGTTAGGGTCGGGCTTTCAGGGGACAGAGGGGCGGGGTGGGGGTCTGCACCGGACGAAAGTTGAAACAGGCGTGGAGGGCGGTTGTGAGTGGGGAGACCAACTGTTGGTGAAGCAGATTGACCCAGGTCAGGGGAGAAACCCTCCGCCGCGCACCCATTGGAGAGACTGGAAAATACGGGGCTGCAGTGGCCGATGTGGCTTGGACAGCCTAGGGAGTTTTGTCTGAGCAGAGGGATCCACCTTCCTGCAGCTCCAGCGCAGTGGCGTCCGGGGAGCCACAGACCTCGTTTCTACCCCCGCCCCTCTGCTTAGACCTTTGGCAAGTGGCTTAACTTCTCCCATCTTCAGCGTCCCCATGTGCTCAAAATGGAGGAAATCATCCTCAAAATGGAGGGAAGCAGGTGCTTGAAGAATCTGTTCTTGTTACATGAGTAGCACCTGTACAAGTGATAATGTCGACTGAATAGGTACCAAATTTAGAGAGAAGCTTTTACAGTTTTCTCTATTGCTTGACGCAAACTTACGTATTACCTCCTGGTGTCTGTAAAAAGGGAGGTCATAATGGAGCCTCAGGGAAGGCTGTTTTGAGGATCAAATAGGATCATGCATATCAAGTGTTTAAACAGTTAACTATTTTTATTACACTTAAAAGAACAGAGGTTAATTTTCTTTGCGACTATCTAGAAACTATTCATTTTGGGCCAGGGCAGTATCTACTATCCCGTGGTCTTGAGCAAGTTATCCCTGGCAGGATAATCATGGAATAGGAGCCTTCAGGCTTTGTCCTAGGTCACATTCTATGTGCTGTCTTCGCACCTCTGTGATGAAGGGTTCGCGCTAACCAGGTAGTGGGTGGTAGCTCTTTCCCTGTGTACACATGCATCCCTGCCTGTTCCCTGCCCCAAATCACTGTGTGGAATTCCTGTGTCTGGTGGTCAAGGGGCACAGGAGGGTAGTCTCGGTCTGAATTGTGTCACTGACTTGGGGCTGCAGCTTTGGGAGCTCCACTCTGATCCGGGGGTGCCCACGTGGCAGAGGTTGCAGTTTTCCAGCTGCTCTGTGGTCACTCCAGGACCTTGTGTCCTGGAGCAGTTTGCTTTTACAGAGAAAGTTGGATGGCATGTTCTGTTTTCCCATCTTGAAATTATACGATAAACTTTGTTTTCCAGATGAATTTCCTCTGCTGACAACCAAACGTGTTTTCTGGAAGGGTGTTTTGGAGGAGTTGCTGTGGTTTATCAAGGTAAAGAAATTGCTACTATTGGAAATCAATAATCTGTTCTCAGTACAGCATCAGCTAGATCCTTTTAAAAGTCACACCATGTCACTCCTTGGCCTAAAGCCCTTAGTGGCTCCAATTTCACTTAGTAGGAGCCAAGGTCCTTACCATCCTGTCTCAGCTCTGGCCTCCGCCAGAGTCCCGCTCACTCTGCCCCTCCCATCCTGGCCTCCTTGCTAATCTTCGAGCACACCAGGACATTCCCACCTAGGGCCCAGGCACCCGCTGGTCCTGCTCCCTGGAACCTTCTGTTCCATGTAGCATGACTCGCTCCCTCACCCTCAAGTCTCTGCTCAGTGAGCTTTCCCTGCCTCGGATCTAAAACTGTGATTATCTCCCCACCCTCTCCTCCCACCCCTCCTTTGTTTTCTCTACAGAGAAATACCTTATGTATAAGGTCTGCCCTCCCCCTTTACCCCATTCAAGGGTGAAGGCAGACAATAAAATAAAATAAATCAATAAAATAAAATAAATCAATTAAAAAAATTTTTTTAATTTAGAAAAGTATTAGAAGCTCCATGAGGGCAGAGAATTTCTCTTGTCCACTGTTGCATCCCCTGAGACACAGCCTGCCACACAGTAGGCACTCAACATGGAGTGATCACTGAATATAGATCCCAACTGTGCTCTCGTGTTGGGATAAGCTGGAAGGGTCTCTTGAGTAACAAGGTAGAGTGCTGTGATGATGGGCAGCAGCCACACCTGGGCTTCCCCTCGCTCCATCTGGTTCAGACCAGTGATATTCTGGCCAGTGTTGGTCACAGGGTACCTGAGGAAATGGGCTCTGTTCTGGACTGGGTTAGGGGTTGGGATCCCTTCTACAGGGCACTTAGCAGGCCCAAGACCTCTTAACACCTTTTAGAAAAGGTTTAGATTTGGATTCAATCCAGTCTCCCTTAGTTCTGTATTCTCGGGGTATTTTCTTCTGCATTGGCCTATCTCAACTGACAGCGAGCTTCTACTTCCAAATACATCAGCGCAAATCTCAGAAGAGGACGTTTGTAAAGCAGCTAGAGCCCAGTCTGGATAGATGGGAAGGGAGACTTTTGAAGCCACATGTGAAGGGTTGAGAAATGAGTTGTTGGAAGTGAAAAAAATTAGTACAAACTCAGTGACAGAAAGGGAGGAACTGAGATGCTCAGAAATAAAATGTATTCGCTTGTTTTATCTTAAAGCTTGAGTGCAGGATTCTAATAAATCCTTGTCAGGAACACATCAGACTCACCTCTGATCATCACTCCATGGGTGACTCAAAAATACAGGAGTTAGGGATTTCCCTGGCAGTCCAGTGGTTAAGACTCCGTGCTTCCACTGCAGGGGGCACGGGTTTGACCCTTGGTCGAGGAAGTTCCACGTGCTGTGCGGTGCAAAAAATACGGCAGTCAGAGTTTACCTGCACTTCAGCTGGGATCTTTGGGCAATATGGAGATGTATGGTCTGTGCAACAGTTAATATTGGGTCGAGTGCCAAGCGTTTTGCTTGTATTTTCTACTCACAGTAATATGGGTGGTGGTTACTACTGCTGTGCTCTTTTTTGGGTGCAGATGGTGAGGCTAGAGGGGTCAGGAAGCTGGTCAGAGAAGGGAGGAAGAGAGGCATGGGGCCCAGGTGTGTGTGGCCTCATAGCCTTGCTTGGAACCTTACAGCGTATCATACCCAGAGGCCAGTGCGGTCTGTCCTTGACCTGGATGCACCATCAGGATACAGGCTAGGATGACATGGGCCAAATCTAATGAGGTGAAATATATAAGAGGAAAATAAAGCTTGTACTTGGCACCAAAAAAAAAAAAAAAAAAAAACCCCCCCAAAACCCACACCTTAACTTTGTGAATATAGGTTGGGGGTAAACATGACTTGATAGTGGCACTTGTAAGATGTATGACTGACATATTTGCCAGAAAAGCTAAGACTGATTAGGCCAATCAGTGGAAATATCTGATATACCAGGTCTAAGATACACCAAACAGATTGCACATGAGGCATTAGATTCATCCTGGGGCATCACACTTAGACACAGAACACATTTAGTTAAGAAACACAAAACTGTTAGATGAGATGGAAGTAATTAAAGGACTTGGAGGTGTTTCGAATTTTAGTTGAGGGGAATAGGAAAAAAGATTTGAGATCGTGATTGCAAAGAAGGATTGGACCATCCTGGGGGCCCTCAGAAAGTTTGGACTGGGACCAGCCTGCTTAATGATGGGATGTGTCAGGTGCTGTCCCCTGTCTGTCAGCACAGGCCCACTTGGGGGGAGGCTTTTGGGGGATCGACTGATGGCACAGAATTCACTGGATGCTGCTCTCTCCCATCTCTTCCAGGGATCCACAAACGCTAAGGAGCTGTCTTCCAAGGGAGTGAAAATCTGGGATGCCAATGGGTCCCGAGACTTCTTGGACAGCCTGGGATTCTCCACCAGAGCAGAAGGGGATTTAGGCCCAGTTTATGGCTTTCAGTGGAGGCATTTTGGGGCCGAATACAAAGAGATGGATTCAGGTGAGGAGACGGAGTGGGGCCTCAGATTTCCTGAGTGCCTCTCACAGCCTGAGTTTGTTCCATTGTTGCAAGTGAAGCCTGGGGGATAGGAAACCGGAGATGGGGAAGTGGATGTATAACTTGGACCTTGTGAGGGGCGCTTCAGATTCAGGTGGAGGATCAGATCAGACCATAGCAGGATGGTCAGCACTTGCTGGGTCTTAGCACCTTCCACACCTTGTTCATCAGCAGATAGTGACCCGGTTGGTGGTTGGTCAGTGTGTTGGGTGTAGGGTTGGAAGGTCATCTGGGGGACAAGAGTGTCAGGGATTGCCCTGTGGCAGCGTTGATCTCCCCTTTTAAAGACTGAGCTGCCCAGCACACTGTAGTGGTGCTGGGGACCGGTCTCTGGTCACCCTCTCTTCCCCATCCTGGTGAGATGGAGGAAGGTGAAACATCTCACCCCTGGGCGCCCACCCTCCTCTGTCACTGGGTGGCTCCACTTGCTGACTGTCACAGAATCCAGTCCAGGTCCTTTGACCCTTCCTGTCCCCCCATCCCTAGGTCAGGAGTTGCAAAAGCAAATGCCTGCCTCGGGGTGGGTGGGTGTGTGCGCGCACGCCGCGCATGTGCATACACACAGGAAGTAACAGTTTGCTGGCTGGGCAAAAACCAGTTACCTGGAAAGCCTGTGCCATCTAAAGGGGACAGTCACACCTCAGCTCTAGCCAGCTGGAGGGATTTGGGCCTGATGTTGTTGGGTTTTTCAATAAATGGCTAAGTCTTTGGAATGGTGGCAACTTTGGTAAGTTCAAAATGCCATGCCAACCTGAAATAGGCAAATTCACAGAGACCAAAAGTGGATGGGGAGTTGTTTAATGGGTACAGAATTTCAGTTTAGGAAAATGAAGAAGATTTAGAATGGATAGTGGTGATGGTTGCACAACATTGGGAATGTACTTAACGCCACCGACTGCACACCTTTAAATGGTTAAAATGGTCAACTTAATGTTATATAAATTTTGCCACACACCAAAAAAAATGCTCTGTGGGCCAAACAATTTCTCTGCAGGTGAATGGACTTTCTGTTGTTAGAATGTAGCCCCCGTCCTAGGACATCCTCAGGATGTGAGGCTACACCCCTGGCTTAATTGTGCCTTAAATCCTGCCTCGTGTTCAATTATTTATTCTTCCTTGAGGGACCTGATGAAATTATGGCCTTAGTTTAGAGTTGTATGAACGCTTAGCTGTTGGATTTCAGTACAAGAGTTTTTGTTTTGTTTTGAATTTTTACCCTGAAATAATTATAGGTTCACAGGAAATTGCCCAAGAAAATGTAACCTCTCACATAAATTAACATTTGTAAAACCCACAGCACTTACCAGATTTCTCCAGCTTTATAGATTTGTGTGCAATTTTAGCACCTATAGATTTATGTAACCACCACCACAATCAAGATACAGAACTGTTCCTTCACAGTTCATCTTTTTTTAAATCTTTGATGTTACTTTTCTGGAACTGTGATGGTGATAGGACTTTCTTCCCCAAATTTAGAACTACTGGACTTGAGCATAGTCTGACTCCAATAAGTGGAAGTTTAACCAGAGGGGTGTGAAGCTCTGCACATCTCGGCTTCCAGTTCATTTCAGAAGGAGGCAGGGACTTAAAAGTCCAGAGACCAGAAATGGGACAAAAGTATAAGGTGGTATAATAATTAGAGGTTTCCTGATATTTACAGTCAGTAGGTATTTGGCTGTTAAATTGTAATTTTAGGTGGGAGTGTTGGAAGGATAGTGTCTAGATGACAAAAAGGAATTCTCATCCTCTGTTAGTTGGACCGCATATTGTAGGGTAAATTAGTGAAGATCCAGCCCTGTGCCTGGCAGTGGAGCGTGACAAGATTGGTTGATGGTATAGAGACTACGTCCTGTGGGGACCACTGGAAGAAACAGATCGTTGAGGCTGAAGAAGGTTAGTGATAGGAGAAGGGGGGAGGAGGGGCACCACGGCCAAGTATTTAAAGGACTCTTAAGTAGGTAAGAAATAGACATTGTTACAGTTCCAGAGGACAGACCTAGGAGCCAAGACTCAATATAACCCGACAAAATATAAGACATTTGTATTGTTCGTTGGCTATCGTGTAACTGCGCCAGGGGAGGCCGTGGGTGGACAGTGTGGTCGATGACCTCCGAGGCCCTCTCATGGGATGCTGTGATTCACGTGTGACGTGTTCTTTTTGCCAATTCTGCAGATTATTCAGATCAAGGAGTAGATCAACTGCAAAAAGTGATTGACACAATCAAAACCAACCCTGACGACAGAAGAATCATCCTGTGTGCTTGGAATCCAAAAGGTTGATTGCATCCCAGTCACCCTGCCATGTCTTAACTGTACCTTCTGCAGAGGCTGCCCGGCTGCCCCTGTGACCCTGGCCATGTCGCACGTGGTCCCATTTTCACCTTCAGAGGGTGAGGCTGGGCCCAGATGAAATTTGTATTTTATGGGCTTTAAATTGCCTATAAAAATACACATGAAAATTTTAACATTTTAAATTGAGGCAGATGGAATTTCAGATCACCTCCCCCTCACTATTATGAACATTTTAAACAATTATATTGTAAAACTAAACTCTACCAAGGTGTACTAAATACCCAGAGTGGAATATTTGCATTTATGATAGAGATTTTTGAATACGGGAAGGTGTGCCTGAGTGGCCAATATCCTGTGGCCCCTGCAAATGAATTCATTCCTCCTATACTTGTGGTTTGGTGCCATGGTGGTAGCACAAGTAATTCATTTCAGCTCGGGTGGAAGAGCATGGCTTCAGTTGTCAGCATGCATCCACAGAAGTCTCACGTTGATGGACAGGTCTCTGTTGTCGACCGTATGCCATCCCTGGGGTTGGAATGGTCTGTGAGGGTCACGGGGGTCGCTGGCCCAGTGGCTCTTTCTCACCATCTCCGCTGTATGAGTTGGTTCTGTTTCACTTTGCCTAGAGCTGTGTTCTTTAAAACCACTGCCCCTCCTGACTTTCCTCTGCCATCTCCTCAGATCTCCCTCTCATGGCCCTACCCCCGTGCCATGCCCTTTGCCAGTTCTACGTGGTGAACGGTGAGCTGTCCTGCCAGCTGTACCAGAGGTCAGGAGACATGGGCCTGGGTGTGCCCTTCAACATCGCCAGCTACGCCCTGCTCACCTACATGATCGCACACATAACGGGCCTGAAGGTGGGCTCCTCTCGGGGAGGAACGGCTGTTGCCAGCCTAAAGCACTGAGCTCTTATTTTTAATGATTTTTTAAAAAAATTTATTTTTGGCTGCATTGGGTCTGCGTTGCTGCGCGCGGACTTTCTCTAGTTGGGCGAGCGGGGACTCCTCTTTGTTGCGGTGCGTGGGCTTCTCATTGTGGTGGCTTCTCTTTTGTGGAGCGTGGGCTCTAGGCGCGTGGGCTCAGTAGTTGTGGCTCACGGGCTCTAGAGCGCAGGCTCAGTAGTTGTGGCACACGGGCTTAGTTGCTCCGTAGCATGTGGGATCTTCCCAGGCCAGGGCTCAAACCTGTGTCCCCTGCATTGGCAGGCAGATTCTTAACCATCGTGCCACCAGGGAAGTCCCAAGCACTGAGCTCTTAGATCCTGTAACGTGGAAGAACTAATTGCAGAGAATTTCGTCTCCAATTAGTCTTTAAATATGATAGATGTAAATGAGGAACTGGCTTACTCTGTAACCTCCTTGGAGCTTTCCCGTCCTTTTGCTCTGTATAAACTAACGGGATCGTATAGGTTATTTATTATAACTTTGATGAATCAACTTTTCTCAAAATTGACGCTGGTTAAATTCCTTGTGAAAAGCTTTGGGATGTCTGCATACTCTGTATCATGTGTTTTTACATGATGTGTTTTAAAGGAATTCAAACTAAAGCATTTACTGTTCTGCTTTCTCCCGTGGGGTTTAGCCAGGTGACTTTGTACACACTTTGGGAGATGCACACATTTACCTGAATCACATTGAGCCGCTGAAAATTCAGGTAAGAAATGTATCTGTCACACTTTGGGGTTTGGTACCTTCTCTTGATAAAAGGTCGATATGGAAAACATCCCTCCTGTAATAAGTGTTCTCCTCGGTGCTCTGACAGAGGTAAGAGGACCTGCTTCCAGGTTTGCGGGTGGTGGTGGGCAGGCAGGGACAAGGCAGACAGGCCTCAATGGCCACAGACACTTTACATGACACGTGCTGTGAGGTATTAAGTACCAGTACCAGGAGGTACCAGTACCAGAGGTACCAGTACCAGAGGAGAAGCCATCTTTGGACCAGAAGGGTTAGGACCTTCCCAGAGGTGGCATTTTAATTCATTCTTTTACTTGGAAGAGTGTTTAAATGCAAATATTTTCCCTTAGTTTTATGCTAACATACAGTATTTAGGTCTGAACTTTGAAAAGTCTGTGTTCACTTCCATAATTTACAGCAGCCAACAAAGGATTTGTTTTTGGGATTTTTTTGTTGTTGTTCTTTTAATTGAAGTACAGTTGATTTACAGTGTTGTATTAATTACTGTTGTACAGCAGACTCAGTTATACATGTATATACATTTTTTTCATATTCTTTTCCATTATGGTTTCACAGGATATTGAATATACTTCTCTGCACTATACAGTAGGACCTTGTTTATCCATTTATATATACTAGTTTGCGTCTGCTAATCCTGAACTCCCACCCCTTCCCCACCTTGGCAACCACCAGTCTATTCTCTCTGTTCGTGTTTCTGTTTCACAGATAGGTTCATTTCTGTCATATTTTAGATTTCACGTGAGTGATATCTCGTGGTATTTGCCTTTCCCTTTCTGACTTCACTTAGTATGATAATCTCCAGTTGCATCCATGTTGCTGCAGGTGGCATTATTTCATTCTTTTTTATGGCTGAGTAGTAGTCCATTGTATGTATGTATCACATCTTCTTTATCCATTCATCTGTCCATCGACATTTAGCTTGTTTCCATGTCTTGGCTATTGTGAATAGTGCTGCTGTGAACGTAGAGGTGCATGTATCCTTGAATTACAGTTTTGTCTGGATATATGCCCAGGAGTGGGATTGCTGGATTATATGGTAATATTATTTTCCACTTTCTGAGGAACCTCCATATTTTCCACAGTGGCTGCACCAACTTACATTCCCACCAACAGTGTAGGAGGTTTCCCTTTTCTCCACACCCTCTCCAGCATTTGTTATTTGTAGACTTTTTAAAAATTAATTTTTTTTTGTGGTTTGCGGGCCTCTCACTGTTGTGGCCTCTCCCGCTGCGGCGCACAGGCTCTGGACGCGCAGGCTCAGCGGCCATGGCCCACGGGCCCAGCCGCTCCGCGGCACGTGGGATCCTTCCAGACCGGGGCACGAACCCGTGTCCCCTGCATCGGCAGGTGGACTCTCAACCACTGCGCCACCAGGGAAGCCCGTAGACTTTTTAATGATGGCCATTCTAACTGGTGTGAGATAGTACTTCATTTTAGTTTTGATTTGCATTTCTGTAATAATCAGCGATGTTGAGCATCTTTTCATGTGCCTATCGGCTATCTGTGTTTCTTCTGTGGAGAAATGTCTTTTGGTGTTGTTTATGGTTTCCTTTGCTATGCAAAAGTTTGTAGTTAGTTTAGGTCCCATTTGTTTATTTTTATTTCCATTGCTTTGGGAGACTGACCTAAGAACATTGATACAATTTATGTCAGAATATTTTACCTATGTTCTCTTCTAGGTGTTTTATGGTGTCATGTCTTATGTATTTCCAACAAAGGATGATTTAAGATGGCAATAAAAATATGAGTGTGCTTAATGAACCTCAAGGAAAAAAATTCAAACCAAAAACCTTTAGCCCCTTCTGGATTAGGTCTGGGTTTGGCAAGTCTTTGAGGAGCTTGGCTGCTGTGATTAGAGGGTGACCCAGGGCTCATCCAAATGCTCCTCTCTGGCAGTCTGCTCCAGTCATGCTGGACGGAATGCTATGTGGTCGTGACCTGTGTCCGTGTCCTCATTGCTGCTGTCTGTTCATCCCAGGAGTCCTGGCTTGCATCCCTTTCTGTTGTCAACACGTGTCATCTTCTTTGCCCTTTCTGCCAGGGACAGTTGGGCTAGGGTTCAAGGGACTCAAGTAACCATTCTGTAGCTACTTTTTATTAAAGTAGAAGACTAGGCCCTGTCTTTAACAAATTTACCAAGAGCAGTCGATTATAAGAACTTAAACCTGGTGAGCCACCAAGGCTCCTGACACCATGTGATTCTACTGAACACCCTTCACTCTCCACGTGGGCAAGAGAATTGGTCAGCAGCATTGAATAACCAGGGACAAGGTATCTGTAGTATTCCACCCCTGAAAAATAATATTGATACTTTATTGGTAAAATACTGTTATTTTTTTCATGAAGGGACACAGGGAGCAAAATTAAAGCAGGTTGTGTGGATCTGGCAAAATAATGGCCTTATGTGTTTTTAGCTTCAGCGAGAACCAAGGGCTTTCCCCAAGCTCAAAATCCTTCGAAAAGTTGAGAAAATTGATGACTTCAAGGCTGAAGACTTTCAGATTGAAGGCTACAATCCTCACCCAACCATTAAAATGGAAATGGCTGTTTAGAGTGCTTTTGAAGGAGTTGTTTGAAGGATATTTACACCTAGGTGAAAGTTCATTTTGCTCTAAAGGAGAAGGAACTAGGTCAAAACCTGTTGGTGATCTATCAATCAGTTATTATTCATTAACTTTTAAGGATGTTGCCACTGGCAAATAGAACTGTGCTGGTTCTCTTAGTAATAAAAGACCTGGAGTTAGGGTAACTCACTGAGGATGTATGTAAACGTAGAGATTGTGAATACAGACAGGAAAGAGAAAATATATATACTCTTAATTCAAACTTTATGTTTTTATGAAAATGGTCAGTGAATTTCAAGAATTATGTATAACTATTGCCCAAATTGGAGCAAGCTGGATAACACCATCAGTCATAATGCCTAGTGTGGTTATGAACATATAAAGTTGTATTTGTTTTATATCTTGCTGTAATGTTCTGCATTCATGTTCTGTTTTTTTAATTCCATGTTGCCATTTACCTGCTCAGTTCCTGCCTAAAACAGATTTAACTGAACCCTCCTAAACAAACATACCTGTGCTGTGTTCTCTTTTGGATGCTGCTTAGATGGGTATGGTATATTTTAGAAATGCTGACTAAGCTATATTTCACCCTATTTTTCTATGATTCATCTAATTCTAGCTGCATTTTATCATTAAAGTACAATGATTATTTGGGATAAAGGCTTTAAGGGTTATAAAAATAGTCTATGAAATATCCCTTTACCCTCATTAGCTTCAGCATGGTGAATTCTCTAATAACGTGCTTAGACTGAGCAAGAGAAAGATGCTAAACCACCCCAGGGCTGACCAGTGAATGTTTTTACCTTTGCTGCATATCAGATACCCCAATAGTGCTGCACGACTGTTTTATTATGCTAATTTATGACAAGTGTGTTTTTAAAAAGATTAAGGAATTATTCCAACATGCTGCTTATTTTCAAAGTTTAATGTCTAGGTACCAGCACTTGATAGAAATTTTAACATCTTCCTGGACTTTGAGACAGTTGGATCTACTTTTGTTTAAAGATTACATAGGAGAATGTTTTTGGCTGAAAGAATCAAGTAATGATGACTAAGCTGATGCCCGAGGTTAGTATGACTTTCAGCTGAACTTGTTCTGATTGGTAGGATGAATTTTTTTTTCTATTTTTGTAAAACCATACCCAAGAAATTTTAAGCCTTTTCACTTAAAGCAAAAGCTGTTAAGCATTCAGCTCTAATTCCCTTGAGCAGCAAGGAGCTTCTCCCAAACTTCACCATCTGGATACTGGTGTTTCTTTACAGATTCCTCCTTCATTTCTGTTGAATAACCAGCATCCTATCAAAGACAAAAAATGGAATCATGTTAATAACCACCTAGAACAAAAGTCATTTATTTTACTTATTTCTGCTGTTCCTAGGAATGCTTTTAAATCTAAGTCAGAGGCAACTGAATTAATAAGTTTGCAGGTTGTTTGAAATGGGGGAGAGGGACGTACTTTATTGGCTGCTTCTCAGGGTTAGTGAACTATTCACACTTCCTTTGATGGTTCAACCTCTGTTGGTGAAAATGAGCCCCGATCTCTTGAACAGACGGATAAATGGCGCAGATAACACAACTGCAGTCAACCTTTCACTAACTTGCTAGATGGTGCCGGGGTTTTTTTTTAGTTTTGTTTTGTTTGGGGCAGGAAGGACCCAAGGAGTGCATGTTTTCAGGTCCAGCTGGTGAGGAAAGGCTGGCGTGAGAGAAGCCTTGTCAGGGGCATCCTGACCTTCAGGCCTGGGGAATTTGACTAAAGAGCCATATGTTTCTAGATATTGAAAACAGACTTGAAGGAGACAAAGCTTTGTGCTCTGGGGTCTAGCTCCTGAGAAGAGTAGGGCAGGGCTGGCAGGGCTGGCAGTGCCTCCTCGGGGGTGGGGGTGGGGCCTCCCTGGCCAAACTCACCTTAGGAGGCATGTAGGAAGCCTTCTTGATTATCACGGGGTACTTGAAGTGCTCGTGCAGGTGGTCGACGTATTCACACATCCTGGGAGGAAGGAATCGGGTTGGGGTAAAAATGCCTTCAGTTAGATAGTTCATGTGGTGCTGTTAGGGCAAAGGGGCGAGCACCACTAAGAAAGGATGGACTCTGCCAAGGCTTGGCTGATACCATGTATTTATGTAAGTCCCTCAGCCTCTGGACTTCAGGTTCTTCTCTGTAAGGTAAAGCAGTATGGGGGATTGGATGAAATGAACTGTGAAGTATCTTTTAACTTAAGGTTTTGTGAACCAAAAGGCATCAATTTAGACTTAGACGTATCTGGGATTATTTGGGTGCCTCTAGCCAAAAGGTGAACAGATTAAAGTCACCAAATGAGGTCCCTTCCAGCTACACAAATGATTTAGAAGAGCACAGGTTTTAGGATCAGACCAATCTGTTCAAATTTGGTGTCAGCCACTGTCTAGTTTTGTGACTTGGGGCAAGTGACCTAACTCTACTGCCTTACTTCAGCCATTGGTTAATGAACAGCTGAGATGAGCAGGCCGTGTGTCCAGTGCTGGGGACACAAAGGAACTGGTAAGAGAGGGCCTTGTGGTTTCAATGGCTGTAGATACCAAGTTGTTGACTATAATATGTACTGTGTATAATCTAGAACAGGCTACAGATGAAGAACCGGCCCCTTGGGAGAGGACAGTGGGCCTTGAAGAATGAATAGGGAAGCAGTGCTCCACACACAGGGTTACAAAGCAGGTGACAGCACACGGCATCTGTGTCTGGTGGCTGTCCCTCCTGCATGGTGGCATTCCCAAGCAGTGAGGTCTGCTTTCACGGGGTGGCATGAGGTTCTCACCCACTCATGGGCAGGCATAGTGCCCAGTGGGTCAGAGCTGACCCTCTTTTGTATTCCTCAGAACTTTGCAGGACCTGTCAAGGTTGGTTAGGAGTGTTTGTTTTTCTAGTTTAAAATATCTCAGGTTTAAATACCCAGCTGCAGAAAGAACCATTACTTTATAGTTGAAGTCCCCGTAGACCCTCACAGGTCCCACTTCTCAGTCCTGAACTTGATGTTCACCTTTCCCGTGCATGTCGTCATGCTTTCACTGTGTACTCCTAGTGATCTTTCTGCACTATCGCATTTAATTCTTGGAGGAGAGAAAGGCATAATAAAGTTGCATGTCTGCAGATGACTGGAAGGAGACTGTCCTAATTTAAAGCTCACCTGGCACATGTTGAGAAGTAAGATGGAACTAAAAGATGCAGCCAGATCCTGAAGACTCCAGTGTTGGGAAGAAATTGGACAGAAGCAGAGAGTATACATATGAAAGCGGGGCTTTAGAAAGTCAGAAACAGGAGCTGTTTCTGGTTTCCATTTGGTTGCAGAATCTCCCCATCCCCCTTATGTACCTAGAAAACAGTAAGTCAGCTACCAGGAAACCACCCTCTAGAAGAAAAAAGACTTCAGTAGTGGGTCTCAAACTGCCTTTGAGTTATGGGATGTGCCAGTGGCCAGGGGTCTGGCCTGGATTGAGACACAGTACTGAAGTTAATGCCACATCACTGACCTGTCTTTGAGGCTTGCAGAGACTGATATGAAGTCAAATACAATCAGGTGCTGCACCAGTTCACAGAGGCCAACTCCACCAGCATGTGGGCACACAGGAACTAAAAGTGAAGACAGATTTCCACTGAGTGCTAAGTAGGGCAGCGAGGGAGAAGTGAAGGAGAACCTGTGGCTTTTCTTGTTGCCTGCAGGTGATTAAATCGTTAATATTTAGGAATGAAAATCATCAAAGATTCCCTGATTAAGCCTAACTGAGAGTTAGAAAAAAGTCAAAATGGGAAACTCCAGAGGGAACCAGGCAGGGAAATGGTGTTTGGTCCGCGACCCCGCGGCGCCCTTACTGTCAAACTTTTTGGCCATCAGCAGCACTGAGAGGCTCTCGTTTACACTCCCCAGCCTGCAGCTGTCGATCTGGAGAAACTGCAGGGCTTTTGCCTGTAGGAGTTGCTTAAATATCACTCTATTGTGGCACTGGAAATAGAATTAAAATACACCAACAGAAGAGTCAGCCTCAGCCTTCAGGATCTATATACCTGGCACTGCCCCCATTCCAAGTCTCTCATTGGTGGCCTCCTGGAAGCCCGGACTGTATTCATTTTTTGTTCTCACTTGGCATGAGGTGAGCCCTGACAGGCCAGGCGGGGACCTTCTGATCACTTTGTTACAGATTTGCTGGCGGAACCACGTGTGTGTCATGGAAAAGTCACACCACTCGCCATCTATCCATCAGTGCATAACCGCCACCTCTAAGTGGGAGATAAAGCATCAGGATGAAATAAGGGGATGGCGATGAGCAGGTGGCACGGGCGACAAAACAGAAGCGTGGCAGAACGGCACTGCTCCTTTTGCTGGGAAAGCCGAGAATCTGTTCCCTCACACAGCTCTACTCGTGGGCCGCCTGCCGCGGGCTTTGGCAGGCGCTTGTGCTTCGTTTATAAGCACAAAAAGGGAACGCAATCATGTTTACCCAGTTTGGAAGCTGGCTTTCTTAAAACCACATGGTGCACATTAGGCCCCTGCAGCTTTAAATTGCTGCCTTGTAAATTCCGATGAGCTACTTTGAAAAAGATAAATGACCTTAGTCATAGGAATTGTAGAAGAACATGCAAACTCGACTATATATTTGTCTTACTCCAGACTATGAAGTGGTCTAAGGTGACCCAATTTCTAAGATGAAGAAAATCTCCCAACTCAGAACAACACAGGTGATGTAGCCTAGCGTATGCCAGTGTCCCCAGTCGGTGGCCAGTGTGGGCTGACCCTGAGGAGACATCTCTTACCTGTTCTCCGGTGGCAACGCCAATTCCCAGGGGGACCAGTGCCTGTAAAATATAAGGCAACCTGATGTTATTTTCCTAAGTTTTTGAACTGAGACTACTAATGTTTAAAAATATTTAGAGCTGTTCAGCTATTTAGAGCTGAAGAAGGAAACAGCCCTGCCGTCGAGCCGTGTGAAGTTTAAGGAGCCACAGAAAGTGGTAGAGCGGGTGGGGGAGGTGCACTGGGCTATCTCTGTCTGACACCAGCACATGTTCCATCCCACAACCAGTTCCTCCCTGATTTCTCACCCATCTGGCAGCCTTTGGTTTAAATAGGGCTGCTCATGGAGCTCGCTCTGTCAGAGGATGCAAAAATACAGGGCTCCCAGAAGTTACACTTTCTCCTTATGAGTGACCCACCTGGCGCTCTGGCTTATAGATCTGTGCTGTAAACCCAGCTAATGGGAGACTCCCTGAGAGACAGGATATTTCTCACATATTCTTACATATGAAAGGGAGAGAAGCTGGCCCAAATTCAGGTGAGTTTGCCCAGGAAGCGCCCTGGTTAAAGGGCTCTGTGGAAACGGATGGGCAGCCTTCTCATGGGGAGGCCTGACCTTGACATTAGCTAAGCAAACCTTTGCTTATGAATCAGCCAGAGGAATCTACACTTTGTTTCAATCTGGGTGAGTAAAATATTTGAGTATCAGTCAGATTTCTGTATTTACAAAGTATGGGAATCAGGTCTGTTAACCTTTGGATTGCTGGTAGCCTTTCATCTGGTAGCAGTTTAGTTTCTCTAAAATAAATAGAACTGTGAAAGGGAATAAGCCCAGGAATCTTAGGATCTGTGACCACCACTCTAGCAGCAGCAGCAGGTTTTTTACCTTGGAAATGGTGGCATGCCCCAGAATGTCATCAGGGGAGGTGGGCTCCTCAATCCACAGGGGCTTGAACTCCGCCAGCTTCGCCATCCACTCCACGGCCTCGGGCACATCCCAGCGCTGGTTGGCATCCATCATCTGAAAGGAGGGAGAGACCCTTCATGGGGAGGTGTGCCCGCTGCTGACCTTGCTGCAGGCTGTGGCTCCCAGGGAGGAAACGCTGTCACTTGGTGCCCCTGACTGCTGCGGCCCAGCACACACCCCTAACAAAGGGAGCCCGAGAGCAGCCACCAAGACGAACTCTGGCTCCAGATACTGTCTCAGAGGAGATGCAAGTTGCTCAGGGAGCCACTGTGAGGTCCAGAAGTGCTTGCTGGCCCTGGAGCTCCAGCCTGATCTACATTTAGAAACCACCCAAATACATTTGTCTTGCAGGGTTCATCATTTGTAGGAACTGTTTTATCACAGTCTGAATCATGCACAGTTAATACCGAGTTTGTTCAATAGTCACTTATTGGCTATTACCTACTATGTGTTTGGCACAATAAATAACCCAAACTCTATCATTAATTAGGCATCTACTCCACTAGGCATTTAATGGATTTTTTTCCATTTAATATTTATAATAACTCTATGAGGCAGTTCACATTAACCCATCTTACAGACAAGAAAACATAAGCAGAGAAGTAACTTGCTCAAGGACGATAAGTAAATGGTGAGTTCAAATCCAGGCCTCTCACTCTAAGGCCTGGGCCCTCTGTGTGCAGTGAGACTGCCAGGAAGCCAGGTGCTGGGTGTGCAGAGACGAGAAAGGGCCCCTCCATCCCCGATATCATCACACTTGGAGAAGCCAGACACAGAGATGGAATTCTTTAGTAGAATGTGCTGAGTGGTCAGAGGTCCCTTGTGGGACTCTGTGGGAGCCAGAGGATAGTGTGCCCAGAATCTATTCCTGTCATAAATTATTTAGATGAGCATGACCTCACAAGACAAAAGTAGCATTAATTCATGTATAAATAATGGGACTTTTGATCTTAGGTCCAGGACTCAAACTTCTATTTTAATATATGAAACATGCCTCCAAAAAGATATAAAAACATCTTATTGTGACTATTTTATGAAAATATTTTACACATAGGAAGAAATGTTTTATAAAAATATGTAGGAATGACTGATCCTTAACATTTATCTCGGCAAAAGTTCCAGCATTTCTTGAGCAATGGCTCCCCGAGACCCACCTACCTGAAGGCGGGTTGGCGGATTTAAGAAGGGGGGGGTTGAATGATTGACATACTGGGGGCGCCAATGGGAGACCTGTTTGCTCAGGCGCATCTGTCCTAGCACAAAGGAACAATCCCTAAACCTGATCTTACCGAATTGGTTCTGTAGAATAAAAAACTATCAATCAGCCCCCTCAGTTTTTTGTTTTTTTAAACAATTCGCCTACTCCAAGAGCTCAAAGCTGTACTTCTGACATACGGTGTTAAAATTCCCAATGTTCTTTAATCCTTGCTTGAAACAAGTTGTATTTTGGCCCTGGACAAGGCTTCTCACACACAGCTGCTTCCTTCTCAGTGGCAGGGAGGTTACTTACCAGCGTCTTCTCAGGGCCGATCATGTTTCTGATGAGTCGGCATCTACGGATGTCATCCTGGAGATCAGCACCAACTTTTACCTTAAACCTATAAAATAAATTTGGTCTTGTAATTTAGATCTGTACCCTGACTTGGCAAAGACACGTGGCTTTTCTGCAGAAGTGACTGTTTCTGTCAATAATTCACAGGTCACATTTTCTAGTAAACTCTTGCCCTTTCCCAATCAATCTTCAGACAAGCCACTCAAAAATAACCCTGTAAGTGTATCTTTTTACTCAGTATCGGGGCAGTAACTCTAAATTACCTGCTGTCCTGAAGTCCAGCAATGGACAGAGCAGCTAGATCTTTAATAACATTAACTGAGTTTTTTGCTGTGCCATGAAGAAGAGTTAAGAACGGAAAAGGTATAGTCAGACTTGGCGGGTGAGCTGGCATCCTCTCCCTCACTCACCAGCCTCTCTGTCCTACACACGGACATCAGGCTGCTGCTTTGGAGCCAGGATGGCCCAAGGTCCTCCTCTCCACAACACCCACCCTCTGTGCTGACAAAAAAGCCCCTCTCACAGCCTGTGCTGTTCTCTCCCCTGTGCTCAACACCAAACACACTAAAGATGACCTTTCTATCCTGGGTGGAAGCCTTAGCTTCTGGATGCTGGGCTTCCCATGCTCAGGGGCCTAGGAATCTCTCCTCGGCCTTCTCTGACTCCTAGCGGTGTCTGCTCCAGCCTTTCCTGGGTACATGGAGGGAGGGAAGGTGCCAGCACTTACTGAGCACCTGCTACCAATCCCGGCTGTGCTGGTCCTTTTCAGAGACAGCAACCTTGAGGAGAACCATGAGATATTATGATTCCCATTTTAATAGAGAGAAAATGAGGTTCAGAGAGGTTGAACAATTTGCCCATTGTCACACAGCAGGCAGGCACTGCAGGAGATGAAGGGAAAAGGCATAATGTTGATTCCAAATCCACCACATCCCAAGCCTCTCCACTGCTTCATGCTGCCTCCATCAAGTTCTCGGTCCCCAACCCTTTACTTAGCTGAGGATTCAACCATAACTCAGTGCCTCTCACAGTTCAGTGGGTACGCAGATCACCCAGGGATCTTGTTAGAATGCAGATTCTGATGCAGCAGGTCTGGGGTGAGGCCCAAGATTCTTCACTTGTTTTTTAAAGTTGATGGGAGATCTTGTTTTTGGTCCTTACTTATTAAGCAACCTATAGAAATGGTTTTCTAAATCTACCGCGAGCAGCAGGGCACGCTAGTGCTGCTGCTCCACAGACCACACCTGGAGCGACAGGAGGCAAGTGGCCAAACTGTCGCGCAGAGAGCCTGGTGACGGCTCCCAGGCACAATGTCCACCTTGAGCCGCATGGATGGGCTCAGTGACCAGATCAAAAGGTGATGGTCCCTGTGTCCTGCACAGCTTCGGGATTCGGGGCCACTGCCCACCGTAGTTTACCCCAAGGAAACCCCAGGATGCCCAGGGGTCCATAACCACGAGGGAGAAGGACAGAAGAGAAGGCAGAGGCTTGGTCTGGAGAGGAGGTGGCCTGGGGAAGAGGGGGGCCAGGCTCTTGGGAGAAGAACTCCGAAGATAATTATTGCGACCAGTGGCTGGAAGTTACAGGGAAGCAAAGGGTCTGCTACACTGAAGCTCTTCTAACACTCAGAGCCTTCCAACAATGCACAAGCGCCCTACAAGCTCGCTGCCTCTGGAGGTTTTCACATAGAAGCTGAATCAACGCTTGTTACTATAGTAAAGAGTAGATTTCTAGATCGGGGCTGGAAATCAATTATCTTTTTCAACTCTGATGTTCCAGGATTCTAACTAGACTCATAGCTCGTCTTTGGAGAAAGCTTCAGCTGAAATTTCCCTGGTGTGTCCTTACACACCAGACTGCCCCGGGCGAATCCTGGCCTCCTTGGTACCTTTGGATCCTGGCTCTCTCCACCGACCAGCCTCTCTCGCTAACTGGAGAGTCAAGTTCACCCAAATAAGTTACCTGGTCCAGCCGTCCTCCAGCGCCTTGCTGCAGAGCTGTGGGGAGAGGAGCAGAGCCATCACCACACACACACTCCTAGATCTAAGCAGCACCTTGGCCATCTCTGATTTGGCTTCACAAATGCTACGGCTGTACCATGAACCAGAAGAACCACCATGTGTTGAAATTCAGAGCAGAAACAGCTTAGCCAACAGAGCAGGACCGCTTGGTGACTTTCTTTCCTCATCTCTATGGGAACCATTTCATTAATGGTCACAACATTCCTGGTTGGGGAATGGAGCATTTCTGTCCCTCTTTTTAAAGCCAGGATGTTCTGTGGCATCCACAGGAAGAGTGGATAAAAGAGTAATGAACAGAAGCTAGTCTCCCCTCTCTCTCGCTCTCAGCGGCAGGTGAGCACAGGGTGATGGGAAAGGGCAGTAAAGCAGGCAGGCGCTGACCACCCACCAGGTGCCACCATGTGCTGCGAGCATCACACCACGGCAGCATTCATCGGAATCCTCAAACCCCCTCCACCCCGGACAGCTATTATTTCCCCACTTCGCAGTGAGGAAACTGAGGCAGAGCACGGTTAGGGCTCACATTGCACCATGTTACGCTGCTGCCTCTTCCCGGGAATCAGCTTCCCCCTCCAGGGCCGAGGTGGGGCTCACCAGCTCACGGGCCCAGCGTCCACAACGGAAACAGCTTTCCTTTTGCTCACGTCCAAGGACCTCCAGGGCAAGGCCTGGGATCCCTAACGATTCAGAAAGGCTAAGAGGAAAACATGACGTCCCTCCAGAAAGCCTGTCTAGAAACCCAGGTTCAAGCGCCCACCTGCTTCAGCGTGGTGTCCGAGTAGCCCAGCCAGGCGCACGACGTGGTGTAGGCGGGGTAGCCGTGCGCCAGCATTTGCTCTTCTGTGGAAACACAACGCTCGTCAACATTTTGTGTTTGCGGGACCTTCAGCTTTAGACTTGCCCGTGGCTAAGGCGCTGCCCATGGAGAATCCAGCTGTTCTCCTGCCCGCCCTGCACAGGCACCTGGAGGCAGTGCGGATCCCAAGGATGTCACACCCAGGTCCCGGGATACCCTCTGGGACGCCCTGCTGGCCAAGGCCTTGCCCGTGGCGTGTGGTGTAACCCTAAAAACAGCCTTGCTCCCAGCAGTGGCCGAAGTGAACTCTGACCTAAGAGGTCACACCAGGAGGCCACTGCATCTAGACTCAACCGTCTGTCAGTGGGCCTGCTGCAGGGGGATTATGTGAACCCCTGGACACTCAAGGACGGGGACACTCAAAAGTGCACAATGATAACAAAAATAATGAAGAGAATTTCCTCACAACCCACCTCGCTCTTTTTTCCCAACTTGACCTTTCTGCAGGATTTCTGGAAAAAATAAAAAGCATTATCACTCTTTTAGACAACAAAGCACTCGGCCCTGTTGCTTCCATATAAGAATGGACCAGAAAGCTCCCAGTTCCTGGGGATGACTCACCATAGGCTTCCTCCTCTGTCAGGACGTCAGTGATGTACCTAAAATCTAGGCAGGATACCAGCTTCCCGGAGTCCTGGCAGCAAGACAGCAGGTAGGAAAGGCCCACATCAATTCACAAGTGGATTATGTTTCTAAGAATCTGCTGGACATGGGCTTATTCTGACCGGGAAAGGACCTTTGGGTCCCCTTCTCCTCCCTCCCCGAAGTCGGGGCTTTGGCCTCACTGGGGAGGCCCACATTCTAGGCTGGGTCTCTGGCGAGACCTCCCCACCCCAATCTAAGTCAGTCAGTTTGGAAGCAGGTTGTACTGTGACCAAGTACTCCACTGTAACCCTTAAATATCATAAAAGCTCTCAATGCCGAGATTCTGCTTCTTTTAAGACCACTGGCATTGAAACAGGGAACAGGATCCAAAAGAATGAAAAGTCCACAGGTGGGATTTCAGGCACCTTCCTAGTGGCCCCAAATCATTCAGTTCTGGGGGCCACCTCCAGCACCCCTCTGAGAGGCCAACCTTGAGCCTGCAGGTGGCTCAAGAGGTCCACGTCCTTCCCCTTCAGATGGCGCCCCCATGCCACCCGCAACCATGTCAGAGAGATGATGTTACAGCCTCTCATTTTCACTTTCCTCCAGAGAAGAGACAACGTCTGCCGGCCCAACAGTCTTCAAGGCCATGGTTCTTTGTTTTTTCTTTTTAGTAAATTTATTTATTTATTTTATTTTTGGCTGCGTTGGGTCTTCGTTGCTGCACGTGGGCTTTCTCTACCTGCGGCGAGTGGGGGCTACTCTTCGTTGCGGTGCGCAGGCTTCTCATTGCCGTGGTTTCTCTTGTTGCAGAGCACAGGCTCTAGGGCACACGGGCTCAGTAGTTGTGGCTCGTGGGCTCCAGAGTGCAGGCTCAGTAGTTGTGGCACACAGTCTTAGTTACTCTGCGGCATGTGGGATCTTCCTGGACTAGGGCTCAAACCCATGTCCCCTGTACTGGCATGCGGATTCGTAACCATTGCACCACCAGGGAAGTCCCAGGACCTTCGTTTGTTAACCACCAGATTTTCAGCAACCATCTAAGGCATCACCCCAAGCAAGATGATGCTCAGAGAGGTTAAGCAGCATGCTCAAGGTCACATAGCCAGGAAGTGGTGGAGTCCAGATTCAAAGCCAGGTCTGCCTGGGTCTGAAGTTCACTCCCCTTAACCTGCCCAGAGTTTTTTCCTCCTTGGCAGCCAGGTGCTCATCCCTGATATCAATAGGTCAAGGAGAAAGGAAACGGCAGGGGCACATCTTTAGAATTCACTGTGGGCTCCTTGCTCAAGAGTCTGATCTGCCATTTGCTCTTGGAGTCAAAGTGACCAGATAATATTTTAATAATAACATCTTGCTCGTCAGAGTTTGTAAAGCACTTTTCTCAATTGGTCTTTAAACCAATTCTATGGAGTTTCTAGAGAAATTATGATTATCCCCTTTTCACAGTTAGGAAACGGAAACTCAAGAATTTGTGTTACATGTGGAAGCAAGTGCCACAGTGGGGGAGGTGGGACCATCGGACCTCCCTGCCTGCGTGAGCACAGCTCTTTGTTACTTCAAATACCAGAAAAAGAATATTAGACTTGGGACTTCCCTGGTGGTCCAGTGGTATAGAATCCATCCTGCAATGCAGGGGATGTGGGTTTAATCCCTAGTTGGGGAACTAAGATCCCACATGCCGCGGGGCAACTAAGCCCGTGTGCCACAACTACTGAGCCCACGTGCTCTGGAGCCCGCGAGCCACAACTAGAGAGAAGCCCGCACGCCACAACTGGAGAGAAAAAAGACCCACACGCCACAACTGGAGAGAGAAAAAACCCACACACCACAACTAGAGAGAAGCCCACACGCCGCAACGAAGAGCCCGCGCGCGGCAAAGAAAGATCCCGTGTGCCACAACTAAAGACCTGACGCAGCCAAAAAAAAAAAAGAATATTAGACTTTACTGGGTTTTGTTTGATCAGCACTATAGTGATTGATCCAGAGACAGCGCTGAATGTATTTACTGATTATCAAAAGGCAAGTAATCCATGAAATCCATTTCATTTACAGAAACAATGAGAATATTAAAGAATTTACTTACCATGTCAACAAGTAACTTCCACAGAGGCTTGAAGAAAAGAAAATATTTGTAAAATGTGTGAAGTACCCAAAACGTGTTAAGTACCCACTTGTTTTCTGACAGTAAATGCACTAGTGGCGAATTCCCGCTATCAGACTAACACCTGCCTCCCAGCCCCTCGCCTCTGCCACCCCTTCTTGCTCAGCCCTTTCTAACCTACTCCAACAACAACCTGACTGTGGCCAGTACCTCTCAGCGGAGACGAATAATCGAACAATTCTCCGTATGTCACTTGGGAGCCTGCTGTGCATTTGCCTTTGCTCGTAGAGGAAGTGTTTGTGCTGCAGGGTCACAGAGGTGCTGCCTGGAGGATTACCTTTCCCTCCTGCTTGGCCCACAGGTCCCACACGGCATTGAGAACGGCCGACGTGGCCAGATGCACCACACCCTTCTCGGGACCGATCTGGTTAGGAAGCAAAACACACCAGCACTTCTTAGAAAAGAAAAAGATATTTAGGTTTTCTTGCCAGGGACATGTTTCATGAATTAAAAGGCAGCAATGGAAACTCACTTCGAGGGTAAACTCTTTTTCAATAGTTTCTAACCTATAGAAGATTTGCAAGAATAGTGCAAAGAACTCCTATATATTTCTCTCTCTCTCTCTCTTTGTATATACATATATACACGTATACACATATGTACAGAAAAATAAAATATATAATATAAACTTATTTTACTGAGTAATTTGAGAGTAAGTTGCAAATATCATGCCCCTTTAACCCTAAATACTTCAGAATGTAGCTCCTAAAAACAAGGACATTCTCTTTCATGACCACAGAACAAGGATCAAATTCAGGGAATATAACATTGATAGAATACTATTACCTACAAAGACAGTCCATAATCAAATTTCACCAACTGTCCCAATAATGTACTTTCTTGTATTCACATATTAGATTTAGCTGACATTTCACTTTAGTCTCTCTTTATCTGGAGCAAATTTTCTTCTTTTTAAAAATGATATCAATATTCTCAAAGAGTACAGGCCAGTTGACTTACACAATGTTCCTCCATCTGGGTTGGTCTGCAGCCCCATCATGATTAGATTGCAACGTTGCCACCACATTTTTTTGTTAGGGCTATTATCTTTTAGCACTTGGGTAAGGCAGTATCCTTTAGGCTTCCCCACTGTGTGGTTACCATTTCCCTTTCTAAGTAAGGAGATTAATATTGCCCCCAAGTTTTAGCATCCATTGGTGATTCTTGCCTTCAATCAATTACAGGTATGGTTGTAATATAGTGGTTTTCTAATGTTACCATTCCTGTTATATTAGTGTGTATTCAATTGTAATGACAAAGTTTCCCTTGTTGGTTGGTTGGTTGCTATCTGAACAGACTCATGGAGTCTTAGGTTGTTATTCAGTGACTTGTACACATCACCACCACATTTCTCTTGATGCTTGAATTGTCCCAGATTCGACCAGTGGGAACTCCTTCGAGGGGATGCTTTAAAAGCAAGTTTCACTTAGTTGGCAGAAGTTAAGAATGAAATTCAAGGCAATGTGGACAATATGCCTTTCTCTGTGCATGGACAGGAGACTGAGCACTTAGGGAAAGACAGAGCTGATGTCAGGAGACATCGGCAAGGTCTCTGCTGCTAGACTGAACTTACTGTGATAAAATCCTCTCTCTAGAACCTCATTTTCTTCATGCTTTGAACTTAGGGTTCAAATATAGCCCTATACACATAAAGGTGCTCTGGTCTTTCTCTTCTTAACCTTTGTTCTTCTCTTACGTTTGTCCTTAATAAGTGCCTCCCACAACTTCAATTCTACTCACATTATGTCTCCCTTAAAATGGTTGCCCATGGGCTTCCCTGGTGGCGCAGTGGTTGAGAGTCCACCTGCCGATGCAGGGGACGTGGGTTCGTGCCCCGGTCCGGGAGGATCCCACATGCCGCGGAGCGGCTGGACCTGTGAGCCATGGCCGCTGAGCCTGCGCGTCCGGAGCCTGTGCTCCACAACGGGAGAGGCCACAACAGTGAGAGGCACGCGTACCGCAAAAAAAAAAAAAAAAAAAATGTTGCCCATTCAGCACTTTATCCTCTAGAGAGTCTAGACCACTTCTCCCCATCCAGAGAGCAGAGATGAAGTCCATAAGGGCAGAGATAGCTCTCAGGATCCAAATATGTCCAGATTCAAGTCTTACAGAAAGGAACAGATTACCTCAAAATACTGATTGTCCAAATGGTTCAAGCCCTAATTTTTCTGAATAAAATGTTTTACCTTAAAATTGTAAACCTGTCTCTATTTTCACAAATGCTGCAATCAAAGGACATGAGACCTGAGTTATTTATAGAAGTGTTTTACAAAACAGGTGCCTTACCCATCTGAGCTGGCTGTCGCTCGTGAGCTGTCTGTAGAAGCCTCTGAAATCACCAACAATGTCCCCGAGGTCCTTGTTAAGCAGGTGGGGGGCCAGGGCATTCACAGCACAGACAACTATTAAAGGGGATTTAATTCTTGTTTAGTTTTGGTGTAAATAAATTAAGACATGCAAGCACCACAAACAATCTAATGTGGGCATTAATGAAAATAATTTTAAATACAAAAGGTACATGCCTTTAAAAATTGCCCCAAATATGTCTTCTATGGTTGTCATAACTAATAGCACACAATAGAACGACTGTTAATCTATATACTGAGCTTAATTTCTGAAAAGAGCAAACCCATTTTGATTGACAGAGCCATAGATCTGAAAGTTTAAATCATGTTCCCAAATCATTTTCCTGTTCACTTTGTAAAGTGTCCATATGTCAGCTTCAAAACCAAACCTTGCTAATTCATTGCTCCTAAGGAATAAGACTCTGACTTATAGAATTTTTTTAAAAAATGCCTTTTCATCATTGTCAAGTATAGAAAGTATCTTGAATTCACAGCATAACTCTATTAAAAATGAAATGAATTTGCAAATGGCTTAATACTTACATGTAAAATGTTAAACTACATGAAAACACTTTTCATAAACATTAAATTTCTTACCATTGACTTGTGATAGACTACATTTTTCATAACTAATTTCAAAGTTAATCTTCATTTGGGTCAGCATTACCATCAATTACTTATTTTTGGTGTTCTACTTAAAAAAGGCTTCACTGTGTTATTTCAGATGAACAAGTAAAGTAACAAACTGTATGGGAAAGATCCTTCTATCCTTTGCTCAGTCTATAAAACAGTCTATGTGTAAAAGGCCAAAATAATCAAACCAAGTCATCAACTTAGCCCTAAAGCAATGAATTTATTATAAAAAATTTTGATCGACTTTTGTTTGGTATAGCCACTGCTTCAATATTAAAATTCTCACATCATTTCACAGGATAGTTGTAGAGGCACAGTTTTACTATCAGTCAGATCTTAGGAGAAAGATGTTTTGAAAGTATTTAAAACATGTTCTTAGGACCTGCTTGGCCTCTGTGTGACGCAGCCCTCAGATGATTCGCACTGGCTCTCACATACAGCATTTAGGGCTGATCCACACTTTCTGTGTTCTCTAGGGCTTTTGTTAATGGAATGCAGACTGATTCCAGTTCAGGTGCTCAGTCCCTAGAACTGTGAGAAGACAGAGTGCTCCTCACTCCTTGATGGTTGGTGCTCTTGGATTAAAGACATCTGAAGAGTAAGTCAGCGACTCAGAGAGTCCGTATCATTATCTGCATCAAACCTCTGTTCTGCTGAGATGGTTGCTGAAAACCATGGACTGTTCGCATCACAAAGCAAACACATTTAACAAATGTTAAGGATGGGCTCATCTTTCGCAGCTCTACGAGAAGCGCAAGCAACACTAATACATTCATCTAGAGGATGTGGATTCTCCTCGCTCAAACTGAGGCCACTGCAGGAAGTTTACTAAAATTTGGTGCCTTCCACAGAAATTTGGGCGGTGGTGGTCTGACTCCAGTGTGGAGAACAGTCTGCTTCAGGTGTGCACGTCTGAAGCGATGGGTGGGAAATCCGTCTGGAAACACTCGGCCTTGAAGGCAGCTCCGTGCTGACTGAGGCCAGGGTTCTCTCCTGTGACTACATCTGTCCAGGACTCACTTCCTGGGACCTCCTGCCCGGGAGGGACAAGTCAGTAAAGGCTATGGAGGACCGTGGGTCTGAGCTCTCATGCTGGCAAGAACGCTTATGGCCATTTTTTCTCTTTAAAAATTATGCTTTTTTCACCTCTTTTTCTTTTCCTATTAAAAGAAACTATATTGGTCTCATTTATACAGAAAAAATCAACCGTAACTTCCCCGCTCTCTCACATATAGGCGCTTTCTTCACAGTAATGAGGAAAGCATTGTTTTCTTTCTGTTTTCTTGGATCATAAAAGATGATTAGGTAAGTAGGCTGATAAAGGCTGCAGAAGAACCGTGATGAACTAATGGAATTTTTTTCAACTTTAATTTGAACACCACGTAACACGTTCAGTGAGACGGCAGTGGCAGTGAAAAATGCAACAAGGTTAAAATTAAAATGGGTTCCGTCATGCTGTGGTCTGAAACAGGCGGAAGCCACCTCCATCACCACAAAAGAGCCATTTGTTCCAGGCACAGAGAGATGGAAATTGATTTCTCCTGCTCGAGGCATCCATTGGGACAGTGTGGGGAGGGGAGGGGAGGGGTCAGGGAGGTCCCCACACAGTGAACTCAGCAACACATCTGTCCCAGGGACCACGTGACAGTGCAGCGTCCCTCCACTGCGGGCCCAGTTCCAGGTCCTGGCTGTTAACAGAGTGGTTCTCATGGCTTGCCCCAGAACACATCTTGTAAGCCTGCTGAGTTTTGTACAAACTTTGGGGGCCGCCCTGTATGGCTGGAGAAAGCAGCTTCATAAAGTGCTCAACTTACACCAGAGAATTAAAGTTGCAGGAGAAGCTGATACACAGCTCAGCAACCTGTGGGGGTCAGCGGTCACTGCCTGGGAGAAAACATCAACAGTGAATGGCTGACTTAGGGGGAGGGGGTCAGGGAATCATTGCCGAGGTGCCTCCTTCTGCCCAGCCAATTCCTAGTTACCCCTCAAGGCTCATCTCAAAACCTCACCATTGCTCTGAAGCCGTCCTGACCCTCCTGGACAATGAACTAACCTTCTTTCCGTGTAGCTTGTACTAAAAAAAAAAAAAAAAAATAGTCCTTCTCGCACTGCACTATTGATTCTTTTATGTCTGTCTCCCTGAGAAGTTCGTGATTTCCTTCTCCTTGTACGTGGGACTCTGTCCCCTTTCTCTCTCTCTGTTTGTAAAGTCATTTCTACAGTGCCTGGCAGAGCGCCTAGCACACAGGAGGTGTCTGCGGAAGGCCCAGCTGACGGATGACTGGACGGCAGCCCTGGGAGGAGCTGGAAGAGCCTGATGGCATCCACATAACGCTCAAGAAAGGTTCCCTTGTCCTACACACACACACACACACACACACACACACACACATACATACACATACACACACACACACACACACACACCTTTTATCTGTTTGATGATACTAAAGTCGTTCGGTGGGTCAAGAGTTTTCTTCTACAACTAGGCAAGGGCTGACAGTACAAATATCCATGAGGGAGGTATCGCATCACCACCAAAGTTAGAGAATCTATTTCCTCCCTTCCTGGACCCTCACCCTTCAACCTATCATAATTCGGCTTCAGCTCCTAATGAGCCATTGAAATTGATCTGTCAGAGGTCTTCTGTTTGTACATATTGAATTTTGTACACTGTGCGTGCATTAAAAAAAAACAATTATGCATTTAAAAAAAAAAACAAGCAAATAATTTGTATGTAAATATTCCGGAGAGAAAGCACTTCGGGCAGTCAGGACTAACCGAGCAGCTGTCTGGGCCTCAGTTTCCTTATCTCCAAAAATGTGGACGCTCAAGACCGCTGAGCCCTCATCCAGCTCTGAGAAAAGACAGGCTTACTCACAGCTCAAGGTGCATTCTTCATTATCTGCTCTTCCAGATAAGAGCTCTGAAACTGGGCAGGACCTACAGCCTTTCTGCCCAGAAGAGCAGGGAACGTGAAACCAACTCAGTGTGGAATGCTCAGAAAAGCAAGTAGGCTCTGTGCACACAACAATAAGCCTTGTTCTGTGAATGCATGCCTGCCTACGTCATGTCCCTCACTCACTCACACAGTTCAGGTCCTCAAAGCTCTGCACAGAAATCGGCTGAGATTCAAGGATTCACCTGGAGTCTATGGATGACTACAAGGAGAGAAGCCAAAATCTGCTATTTAAAAATTTATCCCAATGAAATAAACCATTAAACATTGTTTTTACTCACTTCAAGCAGTGTAACTACGGAGGAAAATAAGGTCAGAACTGGAATGTAAATGAAACTTAAGCATTCTGGAACCTCAAGGGATGTTCAACTCACCAACTTCAGTGCCTTTCCCCAGAGTGAAGGTGATTCCGTAGCCCTTGAGTCCATCTTCCGCATCCGTCTCCAAGACAACGTAGGCAGCTGAGTAATCAGGGTCTGTGTGCTGGAGGGGAAATGATCCCCCCAAATCCGCAAACGTGAGAAATCCCCAAATAAACCCGGGAATGACGTCACGTAAGAACAGAAAACACCAAAAAGAGTTCCCATCAGAGGGAACTGTTCATGTTCCCCAAAGGAAACACAGGAGCTCTGAATGGACAAAAGGAATGTCCTCCTGAAGGATGGCAGTTGGACTTGAGGTGAGAGTGAAGATCCAGGAATGAGATCTGGGAGTCTTTGGCATAAAAGTGGTCACTGAAGCCATGAACACAGAGGGGGTCTTAATGGGAGTGTGTGATGAGACAGGAAAGGCATTGAGGCCTGAGCCTTGAGAGGGAAGAAGGGGGTCAGCATAGGAAGGAGCAGCCAGAGAGGCAAGTGGTCAGCGAGGGAGGGGTGGGCAGCAGACAGCAAGAAATGTAGACCAGGGTGAAGGACACTGGAAGCAGAAATAGAAAGGGCAGTTCCAAGAGAAGGAAGGAAACACAGGTCGACTTCAGGTTAAGGAGGAAGTAGATGTACGGATGGAGGCAACAGGCATGGACCAGTAATCTAGGGTTCGGTGGGGAAGGGACAGAAAGGGGGTGGAGAGGCCAAGTAAAGACTATTCCAAAGTAGGAAGCCCTGTCCATGTGGGATGGAGAGGGGCCACTAGAAAAGGAGAGACTTAAAATGAAAAGGGAACAGGCCCTGGCAGTCAGAAAAGGTGGGCATGGGGACACAGGCATAAATCAGTTCTGGAGAAGGACATGCCTTACAGAATAAAGGGAAAGATGAGAGGGACGGCTGGAGGCTGATGTGCAGAGATAGGGCCAAGGGCACATTAGTCTTCAGTCTTTGTGGCGACACAGTGGCACAGGACTGGCTGGCAGAGGCGGGAGAGAGTGGTCTGGACAGCAGCTCCAGGGAGCTCAGCAGACAATGGGGAATGGAGAGGAAAAGTATGGCTGGGACAAGACATGGAAGCAACCTAAGTGTCCATTGACAGATGAATGGATAAAAAAGATGTGGTACATATATACAACGGAATATTACTCGGCTGTAAAAATAGAATGAAGTAATGTCATTTGCAGCAACATGGACGGACCTAGAGATTATCACACTAAGTGAAGTCAGTCAGACAGAGAAAGACAAATACCATATGTTATCACTTATATGTGGAATCTAAAATATGACACACAAATGGACTTTACAAAACAGAAACAGAGTCACAGACATAGACAACAAACTTATGCTTACCAAAGGAGAAGGCAGGTATGGATAAATTAGGAGTTTAGAATTAACATATACAAACTACTATATATAAAATAGATAAACAAGAAGTATTTACTGTATAGCAGAAGGAACTACATTCAATATCTAATATAAACTATAATGGAAAAGAAAAAAAAAAGTCTGGCTGGGAAGTGGCAGGCTCAGCTAGAGCTGGGCTCTCTGGAACCGTAGTTAGCTCCTGGATAAGTGCTGGTAAGAGCGCTGCAGGCCCGAGGGCTCCACGTTTCTTAAGAGGCTGGTAAGAAATCATAACTGGAACCCACTGCTTGAACGAATATGGGGAACAGTTTCAGGGCTCCTTCATGAAAATACCCTACTTGTGATCAGGAAGACTCGCTCTGCTGCTAAGTGCTAAGGGAGCTGAATTGCTGAGCGCTGTGTGCAGTGAGGGTGCGGGGAGCAATCCTCAGTCATGGCAGTACTGCTGAGGACTGACAAGCAGACTTGCGATTAAGAAGGCACTTGGGGGGAGTTCCCTGGTGGTCCAGTGGTTAGGACTCTGCGCTTCCACTGCAGGGGGCATGAGTTAGATCTCCTAAGATCCTGCATGCCTCGGGGTGGCCAAATAAATAAGTTAATTAATTAATTAAAAGGAAGGCACTTGGAAATCAGCATACAACACACACCATATCTCTGGGAGATAATACTTAAGTATTTATGAGCTTGCAATACAGCTGTCAGATAATAATCTCTCCTGACCCAGAGGTCATAAACCACTCAGGCCAGAGACAAATTCCATTTCCTAAATTATTCCACGGTAAGCCAGCAACCTTAACACTTCACAAATTCAAAGAAGAGAAAAATGGAGGTCAGCACTCTCCTGCTTCAGTTTCTTCATATGTAAACAGTAATTACAGCCACAGTTATTGCCAGCCTTCTCTGTGTCAGGCTCTCTACACACATCTCATTTACATGTATAAAGCAGACACTGTTATACCCATTTTACAGATGAGAAAACCCAGGCCTGGAGAGATTGTGTGGTTTCCCCACAGCTGCTACACCTCAGAGGGGCAGAGGCGATAGCACATGATCAGGTATTTGAATTTTACAAGTCAGTAAAATTTCAAATATTTGTTTGGAGATGCACGAAGGATTGCCCAGTGGGTGTTTTTTGTCATTTACCATAACATCATATAAGAAAGGACAAATAAGGGTTTTTAAAAGCAGGAAGAACCTAATCTCAGAATAAAGGGCATTCTTTTAAGTAACTTTAGCACTTTTTAACAAGAGGTCATTTCAGGTACACAAAGAGCATAGGGAATGTAATACACATCAGGGTGCCCTCCACCCAGCTTAAGAGGCAAAACTTTACAGCATGAATGAAAGTCCTTGGGTACCCAATTCCCCTCCCTCCATACAAGTAACAGATAATCATTATCCTAACATGGATGTTTCACACATTCATTACATACCCTGCAACTTTGTTTTTCCAGTGCGCCATGTGTGAGTGGGCAGGGAGGGGCAGTGAGGATCCAGTGGGGACAGGCCTGGAGGAGACCCTGCACAGGACTCATATTTGGGAACCACTGCACTAGAAGGTGGTGGTGGCGTGGGCTGTCCTGCTAACACTCTCAGGGAGCAAAAATGCCCTTCAGTGCTTACTTTACTGCATCTCCAAAGGCTGACATTTACTTAACTCTTTATGTGACACATCCTCTATAATCATGTTTTCAGGTAATTTCATGAGATCCTCTTCTTACACGACCCAGTTACTACGAGTTTGTTCGTCTGGTTTTCCAGCCAGACTGTGACTCCTTCACTTCGCAGATGGGCCTCTTGGGTTAGGAGCTTTCCCAGGTCACACAGCAAGCTGTGGCGGAAGCAGAATCACCACCTAACACCCTGCCCGGGGCTTCCTGGTCTCCTTCTGGTTGAGAAGCTAGCGCTGTGTTTTAGGGTTTCACTGGTGGGAACCTAACAACATCGTTTTGCAAATACGATTCGCATTTCCAGCAAAATGAGAATTGTAAATGTAAAAACAGTTAATACTAAATGTCAGCAAAGAAAGAAACAGTAAGAAAAAAGAAAAAAACCTAGGAGGGTGGAGAGTCTCTAGATACCTTCATTCTCCTTCCCGACCTCTCCACTTACAAAAGCAACGGTTCCAAGGTTGGGAACCTTCCTGGGGCCTGTGGGGTGCCCCGAGCGTAAAGGGTCCTGCGTCGGAGGGGCGGGAGGGCACCGGCGGTCAGGCAGCGCTTACCATAGCGTCCGAGCCGTGGCCCCCGAGCGACGTGGGGAAGCGCACGTCGCGAACCGAGAGCCGAGAGATCCTGCCGCGCACCATGTCGTCCGCACCCCGGGGCTGCCAACTCTGCGGGACACCCTCTGCACGGAGTCGGGTGTGTGTGTGTGTGTGTGTGTGTGTGTGTGCGCGCGTGCAGAGCCCGGCGCGGTGAGCGCTGATTGGCCGCGCGGCCACACGGCCGCGCTCGAGAACTTGGCGAACTCGGTGAACTTGGCCCGACTGCAGTGGCCAGCCCAGTTCAGGGTCCCATGACTCCCACGTTTTTCCGCGCCAAGTTTCCGCCCATACTGGGGGAGCTGCACCACAGGCGGACTCGTTCCGGTTCTCCACCCACCTCGCTCCGCGTCGCGTCGGCAACCCCGCAGGACCCCGCTCCGCCCAGACTAAAAACACGCAAAGTGACCTTACCGGGAGCGGTGCCCGAGAGTGCGAGTCCGGTCAGAGTGAGATCGCCTAGCAGCAGATTCGGGTCAGCTCAGCGCCTGCCCTCAGTCGGAAGGTCAGCCAGGATAGCCTTGGGCTAGAAGATCCTAAGGGTCTTTTAAGTGACCTCAACCTGTTTACCACCTGATAAATTAAGAGGCGGGTCACGATTTATTACACCCTTGCTGATGCAGAGTGCTTTAAATACATGACCTCTTATCCGCCCAACTCTACAAAGTAGGCAGGTCATGTCCATTTTACTGGTGAAGGAATGGGGATTTGGAGAGATTGATTTAAGAGACTTGCCCAAGGCCACAAAGCTAGTTAAGTGGCTGAGAGTTCTAGCTGCAAACCCAGGGCTCTGTCCTCTGGGTTACAGGGACTCTGGGGTTCAGAACTATAGGATCCCTCTGACAGCATGGTGAAGGCTATGGACACCGCCCCCTCCAATGTACACATGTAAGTTTTTATACCATTTTGGGGGGGGTGGGGGTCACTGACCCCTTACCTTGTAGTACAGCAGGCCACCTTTCAGTTCCTACTTCTGGGGACTGCTTTGAAAATTAAATGTTTGGGAAGCAGTGCTGTACAGATAGTCCATTAATATATGTTCCTGTTGGTATGGCAAGGATGTTTTCAGGGATACCCAGGTCACCTCTGCTGCTCAAAGATGCAAACCCCGTTGAATGAATTCCTTTGGCTAAAGACTGAGATGGTTAACTCAAACGCCTACAGAGGCTGCGTGGACACCAACAAGCAAAGGTGTGTGTGGGGGCGGGGCGTGAGGCAAGAGGCAGTCACTGCAGCTAAGGCGCAGCCAGTTAGCTCCAGCTGATTGTGGCCCTGTGGGAATTAGAGCTCGGATTGCTGCATCTTCACATTTTCCAAGGGAAGTCTGAAATTCGAATGTTAATAGGAAATAGCCCTTCTTTTCCCTGTCCTACCCACTTTGCCATTTAGATAGAGATAATTTTACATATGGATCAACATTTATTAACACTTAATTGTGTTACCTATTTGTTCACCCCTATTTTTTGCTTTCTTGATTTTGGGGGATGGGGGTGTGTGGCTGGAATATATGCTCAATTTATTTTTTTCAGAATGGGTCTCTGGCCTGGGTGATATATTCCGAGTACTTTGTGTTCTGAAGATGTCTTTTTCTTTCAGATCTGAAGGATTTTATTGTATAGAATTCTTAGTTCAAATGAATACTTTTTAAAGTAATGTTAAGTCTCATTCTTTAAAGAATAAGCTGAGTTTTGTTTTTTTTTTCCACTCTCTGGAAAATGTTTGGATTTTCTCTTTATGGTTTAAAAATATTACTAATATATGTTTAGGATGAACTTAAGTATTAATCTTACTCTACAACTGATGGATTCTTTCAAGCCAGAAGCAATGTATTGCTCTGGAAAGTTTTCTCTACTGTTCCTTTCATTGGTTCTTCCTCTTCATATGGAACTTATGTTGGTTTGTTAAGTTCAAATCTGAATCTGTCACCCATGCTTTAACTTAAACAAAAACAAAAAATCCACAATTTTTTTGACTCTTTGTTGAGTTCTGGGCATATCCTTTGGTTTAATATTCCAGCTTACTGACTGGATCAGTTTATCATACAGGGAGAGGCGCCTGGCTACCCAGCTATTCCAAATGCTGACCACACCCCCCATCCAAATCCCTATAATTAATAGCCCCATTACTTCTAGGAAAAAATAAAGTAAAAGGGACAGGATTTATACTCCCATCTTACACAGTTAGAAAACCAGTTAAAATATTTGGAAGAAAGGACTTCAGAAACTGGACCACAAGAGAGCAGAACTGTGATCTTGGAGAGAAGAAAAACAAAGCACCCTACAGTTGCACCAGCTTACTGTCTGGAGGCTGGACGCTACTGGAAAGGGGGGTCCCAAACTGAGCCTAGCAGCCTTACTGACTTGAGAAGACTAATATTAGTGTTTGAGGAGGCCAATGTGGCTGTAATTTGAGAGGCAGAAAACAGAAGGATCTCTTCTAATCTTTGGCTGAGTGTGGATATGCACATGAATTAGAGGAAGCTATTCAAATTTGAGGAAAGTCACCAGAAAGGAATAGGCAAAAAAATTATTGGAGGTTGCACAAGGTAGGGAATGGTACCTATTCCTGCCAGCCAGAGTGAGAAGATTTAGTAATACATGGGGCATCAGGTAGAATCCTCAACGGGGTATTGCCCTACTGGCAGAAAAAGTCTCCTAAGACTAAAGATTGTTTTGGATCTAACAGAACTTGAATGCAAAACTTGGAAGGATTCAACTGATTCCAAGTTAAGACTAGACAAAATAATACCTGGAGTTTCCACAGGGCTTAAAATAGTTCCTGTCCCCATGAGCCAGGGTAGAAAGTGCACATGAATCAAAATTCAACATTATTTAAAGGAATGCCCCCCTCCAAATTCTAGCAACCAAAAATTACAATTTATAGTGTCCAGCATCCAATCAAATTTACTAGGCATATATAAAAGCGGGAATATATAGCCCATGAACAAGATAAAGGTCAATGAATAGAAACAGACCCAACAGTCCTAAAATTCAGACAAGGACCTTCAAGATGGAAACTACAAGCATACAGAGGAGAGGTATGAAAGATACAAAAAAGAAAAAAATGAAAGCTACAATTTCTAAGATTAAAAAAATACACTGTATGGGATTATAAGCAGAAAAGACGCTTCAAAAGAAAAGATTAGTGAATATGAAGACAGAGTAAAAGAAAGTATCCATAATGAAGCAAAAAGAAGGATTAAACAGAAAAAGAATAGAAGAGAGCATCACTGACCTGTGAGACAACAGTAAATGGCCCAATAGACACGTAGAGTTCCAGAAGTGAATACAGAAAACAAATTGAAAAATAATGGCCCCAAATTCCCAACTTTGATGAAAACTATAATCCACTGAATCAAGCATCTTAAACTCTAAGTAGAATAACCTTAAAGTCATGTGAAGGTACATCATAAATAAATTGCTGAAAACCAGGAATAAAAGACTATTTTTAAAACATTCTGAAAAAAAAAAAAAAAGACACTCTACATTTAAAGAAATAAAATTGAGGACAACAGAAGACTTTTTGTCAGGAATAATGCAAGTTAGAAGACAGTGAAGAGACATCTATAAAGTACTAAAAGAAAAAAAAAAACCCTATCAACCTAGAATTCTTAACAACTAAAACATTTCAAAAAGGAAGTCAAATAAAAACTTAAAATGCGGTACTATCAGACCTGTGCAAGAAGAAATATTAAAGGAAGCACTTCATGGAGAAGGAAAACGATATCAGAAGAAATCTGGATCTATGCAAAGGAATATTACCAAGGATAAAGGGAAATATTTAATAATGATAAAGGAGTCAATTTGTCCTGTGACACAATAATCATAAATGTATATGCACCTAATAAGAGTTACACATGAAACAAAAAAGATAGAATTAAAAGGAGAAACAGAAAAATCTACAATTATAGTTGAGGATTTCAACATTCCTCTTTCAGTAATTGATAGGAAAAGCCAACAGAAAAGCAATAAAAATATAGAAGACTGAGCAATACTATCAATTAGTTTGACCAAACTGACATTTCTAGAACACTCTAGCTGACAAAAGCAGGATGCATATTATTTTCAAGTACAAAGAGAACATACATCAAGGTAGAACATATTCTGGGCCATAAAACAGAGTTTTAATACAGGTATACATTTGAGAGGATTGAAATTATACAAAATATGTTCTCTGGCCAAAACAGAAATAAACTAGAATAAGAGAGAGATATCTGGAAAATCCCCAAATAATTAACAATTAAATAGCAAACATATAAATAAGCCACGAGTCAAAAAAGAACTCAGAAGGGAAATTAGAAAATATTTTGATATGGTAAGAACATATCAAAATATGTGGAATGCAGTTAAAGTAGTATTTAAAGGGAAATTTATAACAATAAATGTTTGTATTAGAAAAGAAGGAAAGTCTCAAATCAATGATCTGAACTTCCACCTTAAAAAAAACTAGAAAAAGAAGAGTAAACTCCAAAATGACAGAGCAAATAAAATCCAAAAGGATGAAATAAGTGAAGATAGGAAATCAGTGAAACAGAACACACATGCACATGGGTGATCGTGCACACATGCACACATACACACACATAAATACACGCATATAGAGCAAATCAATGAAACCAAAAGCTAGTTCTTTGAGACAAATCACTAAAACAGATAAACCACTAGCCAGACTAATGAGGAAAAACAAAGGAGAGAAGACACAAATTACCAAGATTACAAATAAAAGTGGAGGCAGCACTACAGATCCTACAAACACTAAACAATAATAAGGGAAGATTATGTACAAACCACCAAAGTTCATTCAAGAAGAAACAGATAGAGGGTAGGAGGGAGGGAGACGCAAGAGGGAAGACATATGGGAACATATGTATATGTATAACTGATTCACTTTGTTATAAAGCAGAAACTAACACACCATTGTAAAGCAATTATACTCCAATAAATATGTTAAAAAAATAGATAAATAATCCTATAACTATTACAAAGTTTAATAATTTAATTCAAAGTGAAAATATTTCCCTCAAAGTAAATTCCAGGCCATCTCAGCTTCACTGTTTACCAAACATTTATGAAACAATAGCAATTCAATGTAAACTCCTCAAAAAAATATGAGAGAACATTTCCCAGCTTTTAAATAAAGAGGTTAGTATTATCTTGACACTAAAACAAAGATATTATAAGAAAACAAAACTGCAGAACAATAGCACTCATGAACATATACACAAAAATCTTTAAAAAATAGCAAATCTGACATTAGCACTATATAAAAAAGACAAAACATCACGACTGGGTGAGATTTATCCCAGTAATGCAAGGTTAGTTTAGCATTCAAAAATCATTAATGTAATTCTTCTTCTTAATAATAGACTAAAAAAGAGAAACTATATGATCTTCATACAGACTGAAGAAGTATTTGACAAAATTCAACAATGATTCATGATTTAAAAATAAAATCTCTTATCAAAGTAGCAAAAGAAGAAACTTCTTCAACCTGATAAAGGACATTTGGAAAAAACTATTGCCACCATCTGACTTTATAGTAAAAAATTAATGCTTTCCCCATAAGATTAGAAACAAGCGCAGTGGTTGGGAGTCCGCCTGCCGATGCGGGGGACACGGGTTCATGCCCCAGTCTGGGAGGATCCCACATGCCGCGGAGCGGCTAGGCCCGTGAGCCATGGCCGCTGGGCCTGCGCGTCCAGAGCCTGTGCTCCGCGGCGGGAGAGGCCACAGCAGTGAGAGGCCCACGTACCGCAAAAAAAAAAAGAAACAAGGCAAGGATATCTGCTTTCACCACTTCTATTCAATATAGTTCTGAAAGTCCTAGTTAGTGTAATATGGCAAGAAAAAGAAACAAAAGGCATATTGGAAAGAATAAAGTAAACCTCTTTATTCTTGGATGACGTGATTGGTTTTTGTAGAAAATCAACTTTGACTCACAGACATAGAGAACAAACTTACGGTTAGCAAAGGGGAAAGTGGAGGTGGGGGGGAGGGATAAATTAGGGGTTTGGGATTAGCAGATACAAACTACTATATATAAAACAGATAAGCAATAAAGTCCTACTGTAGAGTACAGGGAACTCTATTCAATATCTTGTAAT
The DNA here is from genome assembly GCF_059928025.1 of Delphinapterus leucas. Lineage (NCBI taxonomy): Eukaryota > Metazoa > Chordata > Mammalia > Artiodactyla > Monodontidae > Delphinapterus > Delphinapterus leucas. The sequence continues at coordinate 37,230,269 of NC_143142.1, read as the reverse complement.
AACCTATAACGAAAAAGAATATATATATATATGTGTATAACTGAATCACTTTGCTGTATACCAGAAACTAACACAACATTGTAAATCAACTATACACCAATAAAACTTTAAAAAAGAAAATCAACTTTGTAGAATTTACCAAAAAAAGCTTCTAGAATTAACGAGTTTAGCAAGTTTTAGGATTCAAAGTCAATTTAAAATCAATTAGGGATTTCCCTGGTGGTCCAGCGGTTAAAACTCCACGCTCCCAATGCAGGGGGCCCTGGTTCAATTCCTGGTCGGTGAACTAGCTCCCATATGCCACAACTAAGAGCCTGCATGCCGCAACTAAAATAGCCTGCATGTCACAACAAAGATACCGTGTGCCGCAACTAAGACCCAGTGAAGCCAAATTAATTAATTGATTAATTAAATATTAAAAATATAAAATCAATTACATTTAATATAACTAAAAATGGGAAATTAAAATTAGAAAACAATGTCTCTTTGTATTAAAAGTCTGGAATACTTAGACACAAATTTAACAACGACAACAACAACAAAAAAGCAAGATCTATACACTGAAAACTTAAGACCTAAATGTACAGAAAGTTCATAATCTTGGATTGGAAAATTCAATATTGTTGAGATATCAGTTCTTCCCAAACTGAACTACTGATTTGATGCAATCTAATCAGAATCCCAGCAGGATTTTTTGTAGCTATTAAGGACTTGATTCTAAAATCCCTACGGAAATTTAAAGAACCAGAATAGCCAAAATAATCTTGAAAAGAAGAACAAAGCCAAACAAGTTAAACTACTTGATTTTAAGACTTAACTATTATAAAAGCCACATTAATTAAGACAATGTGATATTGGCATAATGATACATGTAGATCAATGAAACAAGAGTCCTGAAATAGACCCACACATATACAGTAAACTGATTTGAAAAAGATGCCAAGGAAATTCAATGGGTAGAAGTCTTTGCAACAAATAGTGCTAGAACAAATGGATATTTGTATGGAAAAACAAACAAAACACTACCCTTGGCCTTTACTTTATATCATATACAAAAGTCATCTTGGAATGCAGACATAAACATAAGAGCTAAAATTATAAAACTTCTGTAGAATACAATGGAGAAAATCTTTGTGAACTTGGGTAAGGCAAATTTTAAGATACAAAGCGTAAATCATAAAAGAAAAAAAATGATAAATTGCACTTCATCAAGATTGAAAATGTTTTCTCTTCAACAGACACCATTAGGACATGAAAATGCAAGGTGCAGAATGGGAGAAAAATATTTGTAAAACATGTATCTGGTAAAGTCCTTGTATCCAGAATATTGAAAGAATTACAACTCAGTAATAAGACAAACAACTTGGTATCAAAAGATGGGCAAAACAGACCCTCCACCAGAGAAGATATATGAATTTGAAATAAGTTTATGAAAAGACTCTTTTTTAATATAGCAGCCTTATTCATGATAGCCCCAAACATCCATCACTTGGTAAATGGACAAAATCAAATTGCAGTATATTCATACAAGGGGAAATTTCTAAGCCATAAAAAGATGAATCTCAAAAGCATGTGCTAAGCGAAAGATGCCAGACACAAGTGACTACATACTGTGTGATTCCATTTATGTGAAAACCTAGAAATGTAGAACTGGAGTGGCAGAAGGCCCTCAGTGGTTGCCACGGGTCAGGAGTGAATGGAGAGGACTGACTGTAAAGGGGCATGAGGGAACTTTTTGGAAAGATGAAAAAGTTCTAGATCATGATTCTGGCAGTGGTTTCATGACTGTATACGTTTGTCAAGACTCACCTAATTGTACACTTAAAATGGTGAATTTTATTTTATGCAATTATACCTCAATAAAACAAACAGAAAAATGTTGCGCTGGGGCTCCCTCCTCTTTTTATTTGTTAATTTTGAGTTTGAATTCTCTGAAATTGCACTTAAAACTCTCCAAAAATTTTCTCTTGTATTTATTTTGGACTGGGTTTCTTTTGGTTCCAGGAGTTTCTCAAAATTTCTGGATTGATGTCATCTTTCTAATTTTCTAGCAGTGGTAAGGATTACGAAAACAGACAAACCAACAACCCAAGATCTTTGATCCTTTGAAAGAGTTTGGGGAGGCTTCCCTGGTGGCACAGCGGTTAAGAATCCGCCTGCCAATGCAGGGAACACGGGTTCGAGCCCTGGTCCGGGAAGATCCCACATGCCGCAGAGCAACTAAGCCAGTGCGCCACAACTACTGAGCCTGAGCTCTAGAGCCCGGGAGCCACAGCTACTGAGCCCGCGTGCCACAACTACTGAAGCCTGCGTGCCTAGAGCCCTTGCTATGCAACAAGAGAAGCCACTGCAATGAGAAGCCCACGCACCACAATGAAGAGTAGCCCCCGCTCGATGCAGCTAAAGAAAGCCTGCGTGCAGAAACAAAGACCCAACACAGTCAAAAATAAATAAATAAATAAATTTATGGGGGGGGAAAACAAACAACTTTATAAAAAAAAAAAAAAAGAGTTTGAGATCGGGAGACGTAAAAGCATACATGTAGTTTGCTAATTCCACAGTATATTCTCAATGTTTTAGGAGACCAAGGCTGAGGCTGTCCTTGAAAACAATGATTATAAATAGCAACTGTAAGTGAATAAAAGGACTCTCATAACATTTAAGGGACACACCACTTTAAATAATTCAGTTTTTCTATTAGGATCACTGTCACTCCTTCTGGCCAACTGCAAAGTTGTTTCTTTTTATTTCTCTTGTCCCTATTACCACTTGGGCTGGGGGCAATTTTTTACTTCGGATTCTCGAAGTCCTCCAGCTTCCTCATGCTAACTTGACCTTTAAGATGTGACTGAAGCTGTACTGAACTGCTCCCCTGTGTATGTGGGAAACCTAGCGTCTGTCCCTCCCAGGGTCTCTGAAGCGCTTGGCGGACTTTTATTTTGTCACAACATTTAAACTCTTACATGTGAAATCCACCCCTCCCCTTTTTTGTACCTTGTCAACCCTCTGGACATTCCCCTAATCCCTTTACTTCCCCAAATGCCACCCACCCAGGGTGTGTAGCAGAGCTGAAGGAAAGTTTGTGGTAACAGAGGAGAGCTGATCAAGCATCTTAGACATCTTGTTTCTTGAAGGTCTGTCGGCCTTTCCTGCTACTGTGGGGTTCTCACACCATTTAACTTGGCTTTTATTGTTTTACTAATTTTCTGGGTACCTCCTTTTTCTTCCATTTCCTCTTTTTCTTAGGTCAGCACTCCCACCCCCTCATTCCTATTCATTTTTCATTCTACTCATGAATTGAATGATTCATTCATTCTTGGAGTGTTACATCTAACTAGTCTGTTCAATGGAGTTTTAACATATATGGCTACCAATTTTTGAAAAATAGAAATTTAATTGAAAAATTCTTAAAAGGTTCCAATTTAGAAATTGAGTTTTGAATATGCTCAGCATTTGGTGTGTTCTCTCCATTTAATAAGGTCTTATGGTAACTTTACATTTAACAGAATATTGTATATTGCTACTGTTCTAAAAATGTTACTGTTTTGCATTAACTCTCACTTTGACATATAACATAAGAGTTTCCAATTTTCTACTGATACATCTAGTGGTGGCATGATGAGCATCAGTCAGGGTCCCAGCTGGAAACAAATGGCACACTCGAATTAAGATAAATCAAGGATATTTACAAACGGGGGGGGGGCAGGATAAGGGAACCACAAGAATTAATGCAGCAACCAACATTAACAGAAGCACCCCTAAGGCAGAAAAGATAGGGGATGGGAGGTCCCCCAAAGGAGAGGAGGTCCCTTCAGTGGGAGGACATAGCCAGCCCAACCTCACAGGGAGTGAACCAGGGGAATAAATACCTTGACCTCTCTTTCAGGTTTCCTCCGGTCTTCTGCTAGAGCTCCTCGTTGGCTCAGCCCAAGAGGAATCCAGAGCAAGGGAACCCACTGGTGAGTACAGGCCAGCCTTCCAGCAGAGTATGGCTGTGGAAGGACAAATGGAAGACACCGGGCACACATTGCTTATTTTAATCAGAAATATCCCTTTCTGTATCGACAATTTGTTAATTAATCGGGACTCTGCCGTTGAAGGAAACCCAACTTGATGCCTTAAAAAAAAAAAAAAGTAAAGAAAGAAAGAAAATGGAAGAAAGGCAGGGGAGGAGCTGATTTTAGGGAAATAAATGCTGTTCAGGCACACACTCTCCTCCTCATCTCTGCATATGCTTGTTTGTTTTGTATCCAAGTGGGGGCCTGGACTCCAAGAGCACTGAGCATTGGGGTAGATCTTTAGAGCAGTATAATCAGACAAAGGATGATTCATCTTCCAACTCCATGGAGAAAAGTCTCAGAGAACTTTACTAGGAGATTTAAATCTTGATTAAAAGAATAAATCAAGGGATGAATAAACATTTGAATAGACAGGATGGGAAGACTGATTGGAAAGATGTTATTTCTTACAAGTTAACTTATAAACATAATGTAATCCTAACCAAAATCTCACCTGAACTTTTTTGGAGTATGAAAAATAAAGTCTGAACTTCATCAAGAACTTGCCAGAATACCAAGATGAAGGAAAAAAAAAGGAATCGCAAAGGCAACTTGCTTAACTATTAAAATGCATTATCAAGTGATTAGTCATTGAAAGTAGTGACGTCAGAATGGCCAGTTAACTGGACAAAACCAATACAGTCGGCATGGATTAACCAATAATTGGTGCTGGGAAAATTAACTGTATGGGAAACAATCATGCTAGACTCATAAGTCACATTTTATACCCAAATAACTTCCAAACGAATTAAAGAGTGATGTAAAACACAAAAGCATAAAATGTAACAGATGAGATGAATATTTAATCTTGGGATGCAAAGAACTGTTTAGGCATAAAAAAGATTTGATAACATACAAATGTACAACTTAAATGTCAAAAAAGTTACATGCAAACTTAAAAGGCAAACAGCAAACTAGGAAAACATTCTTAAGTTGAGAAACTATTACTGTACTGTATAAAAATATTTAATAAATGCTTACTAAATGATGTGTTTGTTGATTAAATGTTAATTTTCTGAAATCATTAGGGAAAAACAAAGTTAATAATTTTGATAATATAACAGTAAACGGCAATTAATATTATTACCTTATTAAAAATAACAAATGTTTTTGATTGGCCATTCATAATTTAGTATCTTATTTTCATTAAACCTATAATAGAAGTATAAAACACACATAGAAATAAGGCTCACATATTTTTCATTTTTAGAAAACTGAATCCTTTATGATCAAAAGTAGTTATTCTATTTTATACCCTTCACACAGATTCTTCCGTGAATAGCTTCACTTAAATCACTTAGGTTTCTCTGTATAATACATTAAAACTGTAGTTGCTGATATAATTAAAAAAAAAACCTGTAAAAATAATGTCACTCACTCACCTGACATGGAAAATTAACCACACAGAATGAGTTCAATAATGTTCTTTCTGAATTTCATAAAGAATTGATTTAACTCTGCTCAAGAGTCATAACTCAACACTTTTTTTCCCCAATGGAAGAAGAAACAGAATATACTTTGCTTTAAATACCAATTCTTAAAAAACTGATGAGAAAGTATGAGTAGCGGCTAAAAAGATAAATTGGTGCATTCAATGAAAATTTTTATTTCAATTATCCACAAAACAATATAATAACACTTTATAAAAATATTAAGTTTTAGGCTACCATTATTCATTTAAAAAAGTGTGCTAGAAGGCTGTTTTTGCCAACTTCCTCTTTTGGTAAGGAAAACACATTAAGAGGTTGAAGAAGAAAAGCTGTTGGAAAAAATCTTCAAATGTACAAAGTTGTTTATTTTTCTCAGCAATTTAAAAATACATAACCATTTAAACTGAATACACATTAAGTTAGTGTTTTATTTCCTAACTATACAATCGATATTATAAAGAACTGCTCCATTCAGTTAAAACCTAATGAATACCATCAACTTTTTCTGGCCTATTTTTCTGAAGAGAATTAGTACATAAACATATAATTTTATCCTTTTTAAAATGCTTAGAAAAATTGTAATATCATAGTTCACACAAAGCCCTTTAAAACTCTGATGTCACAGGTTGTAGACGTTAAAGGTAAGTGATGACAGCAGAATTCTTGGGAAAACCCTCTTGGAAGAGGGATTCAATACTAAGCAGGTTACGTAAACATAAGAAGCCACCACAATTTTTAGTACCAGAACTGTTGCCAACCTGCATGAAGTTCATCTGTCACATTTTAAAATGGTTTGAATCTCAACAGAGATACCACAGCACAGAATTTTAAATTTAACGATCCAATCAGGTATGTGATGGTGGTCAGTAATAATATTCCTAAAATACTGGGACCTGATGTGTTGCTTTATTTGAAGTGTGACTATAAAAGAGAGTATTTTAAAACGTAAATACCAACTTTTATTTGTCAGATTCAGTCCCTTTGCTAGACACTTAAACCAGTGATGCTGCTATTCAAATTCGTATTTTGGAATTTTCTTTTTGAGTTAGTCATAAAAATCAGTATTATTCTGTATGTTTCACTTCTGTACTTTAAATAGGCAAAATCTGTCCCCCTCTTTTCACCACTGCTATTATTCCGAATATGTTTTCCTCCTCAAATCAACTAAATTCTAGAAGGGAAAAAATGATCATCATTAAGCATATTTAAAAAGTGAATGTAGATTCAAACATGGATTTGAAACCTGGAGTTCTAAAAATGTTTTGCATAAAAGCTGTATCACTGGAATTAGTGGGAAGCCTTAACTTAGCTATTTTGAGGCTATAGCACTCATTTAGTATTTATGTTAAGAAAGATTAGTTTTATAGTCATACCTTATAACTCTTAAAATCTCAGAAAATAAGTGAGGAGCTTTGAGTGCCAGCAAAGCCATTTTGTCACTCTGTAACGTCAACATTAAACATTACATTCCATCTCTCTATCTGTAAAACTTTCACATTTTCTTTTCTCATATTTCTTTAAATACATTGTCCTCTCTGTTAGTCTATATTCAATAAGAGCAAAAGTGCATTCAAGTCCCTGATCTAGTGATATTTTATATTTGTGGCACCCATCATCATAAGTACATATTAGCAATCTCACAGTACCAGTCTGTTTTTCAAAAAGGACTACTTAAATGCTGGGTTTATTTTTTTTCATGCTATCTAAAGATTAAAAGATTTCCCCTTGGGTTGGATAGTATGATTTCAATTATATATTGCCTTTAAAAAAAATCAGTGCAACCTTATAAAAGATTAACCCATATTCTAGTTACCTTCATTATTTTAAACTGAGCTATTCAGAAATGATTAAAGTGAAAAATTTCTTCTACTTTCCAGTTCCATGAGTATACTGAGTATTAAACATAGTGCATTATGCTTTCAAATTCCACTGCTGTTGTCTAACATTTAATCAAGTTTTAGATGCTGTTTATATTCCTTTTTGCTTCTAAAGACCTGGCCCACTTCCATGCAAACAAAGGCATATATTAAGGTTGCATATTAACTGTTCAACTTAGAAAAAACTTTTAAGAATAATAAATGCAAGAAATTTTTAAAAATTGGAATGGAATTGTTTGGTCCCGTAAAGTTCTGTAATTCTAGATTTTATTATGGTATAACTTTTTAATCTCCCAAGTTTTGTCTATACTGATTGATAAATTTCTCTTAATTATGAGTTTGGGGAATAAAAGAAAGGTAGTGATTCATAAACAGTAGCCTTGTTGCTCTTCATTGTCATGCTATCACTCACACAGTCATCAATATCTTAACTATACTTTCTTTGGACCCTGAAATAAGCTGAAAAATTCATCATTGGTACTTTAGAGTTTAACACTTAGGAAAAAAAAAGTGGTTTTGTGCAACCACATCTGTAATTCCAGTTTACCATCAAAAACATGCAGGGTGAAGAAGATTTTCTTCTTTTGATTCCTGTACGTGAGGAAGTCTACACAAGTTCTTTACATTTTGGCAGATTTGTGCATATAAAATTGGCTTCTTGGATTATAAATTTTCTCCTGGCTGGTACTGTGGCTCTGTAGCAGTGAAGTAGTCTTCCAAGAAGGACTGGATATATTCAAACGTTGGTCTTTCATCAGGGTCCTTCTTCCAACAAAGATTCATCAATTCATGTAGGGACTCTGGACAGCCCTGCGGGCACGGCATCCTGTACCCTCGTTCCACCTGTTCCAGCACCTCGCGGTTTACCATACCTATCACGCAAGATTCAAACACCAAAAAAGTGACGCCAAACTCCACTAGCAAAAAGAACAAATCCCCTAACCACTAACTAATTGGAGGTATATTCGAGTGAGTTTATTTAGTGAAGCGATTCTTTCAACAAAGAAATAAAGTAAATTTTAAGTCAAAGTACATCAACAAGAGCTTAGAAAATGCTAATCTGTTTCAACATATCTTTCTTCATTCCACCTAAAATCTGGCTTTTAATACTAATGCCTTCAATGAGAATTCAGAGTGCTACTCTGAGGTACTGATACTTTCTGATACTAACAGTTAATAATGACCAAACTTGGGCTAATGAGGAACAGTGGCCAAGAACTTTCAAACAGGAATTCAGAAGAAAGAGTGCTAGTCCTGGTTTTGCCAAATATACTAATTATGTTATTTTATATCAAGTCACTTCCTTGAAACAGTTTCCTTATCAACTGTCACCTGTTTGACTTACCTCAAGTTATTACACAGTTCCTTTCTTGTATTCCTCTGTAATCCCCACCAACCCCATCAGCAGTGCACCCTGTGTTATCACAGGGTAAGCATACCCTCAATTACCTGGGGAAGGAGAGGACTAGGATATATTTATGCTCATCTCCTAAGAGAACAGCAGAGCGAAAAGGCCCTTTTAGAAAATGCCCTAAAGGGAGAAAACTGAGCACCCCTTACCCTATCTCAAGGACTGTGGCTCTCATAGACTGCTCCCCATCCAATGACAAAAAAAAAAAAAAGAGACAGAGAGAGAAAAATAAACGTCTCCCCTAACCCCTTACACTTTTGCTCATAATAAACTCCAGTTACGTGAAATGCAAACTTACCTGGATATGGCACTCTGCCCTTTGTTACCAGTTCCGTCTGCAGAATTCCAAATGACCATACATCAGACTTTATTGTAAATCGACCATATAGTGCAGCCTCAGGAGCTGTCCATTTGATTGGAAATTTTGCACCTAAAACAGTATTGACAAGCTTGCTTCAGTAACTTGCTTTTCTCTATTTGTGTAAATATGACATAAGCAAGGTTAATTTTTTGTCACTATCCCTACTGTACACGTCATCAGTGTCAAATTCTTCAAAAGTACAAGATACATGGGAAAATTTTCTTTAATACTATTTAAAATTTGCATTAATAAAAATCACACTTCTTCCTGATAAGATATTCAATGACAGAATGGCTGATGGGGATAGAAAATTATTCAAGAAAATAGAGGTGGGGGCGTCCCTGGTGGCGCAGTGGTTAAGAATCCGCCTGCCAATGCAGGGGACACGAGTTCAAGCCCTGGTCCGGGAAGATCCCACATGCCATGGAGCAACTAAGCCCGTGTGCCACAACTACTGAGCCTGTGCTCTAGAGCCCGCAGGCCACAACTACTGAAGCCCATGCGCCTAGAGCCCGTGCTCCGCGACAAGAGAAGCCACTGCAATGAGAAGCCCATGCACCTCAACAAAGAGTAGCCCGCGCACAGCAACGAAGACCCAACGCAGCCAAAAATAAATAAATTTTTTAAAAAAAGAAAAGAGAGGTAAAAACTCTAGTAAGAAGCAACCAAATACATGGGTTATAGGATCTATAACTTTTAAGTCAGTCTAGCTCCTAGTAGTTCTAACTGTTGGTTGCCAAGAAGCTATTCTATCGGTTCTAACGTCTACTGGTTTTCAACCACAATCTCCTTTCTAAATATTTTATGATATCTCTCTGGAAAATTTTATTGTACTATCATTTTTAAAAGCCTAAAAGCCTAAAAAATATTTAGTCAAACATTTAGTGTATACTTACTTTTTATGCACAAGACATTATGCTAATTGTTATAGGAGACACAAAACCATAGCCTTTGTGACATTTATACACTTATAGTGAAAATGAGATTATAGGTGTCTTAAATACTTGAAGTTCCTTATATATGTATATAATGTTGTAAAATAGTTCTTTAGATGTTCAAACAGAAGATCAGTTTTCATTAGCACAATCACAAAAGGTTTCATTTAAAAAGTGGAGGCTAAGTTTAGCCTTAAAGAATGCTTAGAATTTTTGCAGGTAAAGATTAAAGAACAATAGGAAGATATTTCAGCTGGAGGGAACAGCACAAACGTATGGAGATTGAAAAGAAAGCACTGTGTTGAAGATAGGGTTTCTCAACCTGGGGACTACTGGCATTTGGGGCTGGATAATTCTCTGCTTGGTCGGGGCTAGCTTGTACTTTGCAGGGTGTTTAGTGGTATGCTGGGCCGCCCCCAGTAGATGACAGTAGCAGCCTCCCAGTTGTGACAACTAAAAATGTCTAAAGGGACTTCTCTGGCGGTCTAGTGGTTAAGACTCTGCACTTCCACTGCAGGGGGCACAGGTTCGATCCCTGATCGGAGAACTAAGACTCCTCATAGTGCGTGGCGCAGCCAAAAAAAAAAGTAATAAAATAAAAATAAAAATGTCTCAAGAGGTTGCCAAATGTCCCTCGGCGAGCAGTACCACCACCCCTGTTTGAGAACTGTGATTTAGGGAACAGTTCCCAGTGGTCTGCGTACCAATATGGTCAGTGACAAAAAGATACAGTCCAATGAAAAAAAGAGAAAAAAGATCACATTATCAATTCATAAAGCTAAAATCACTAATTTATAGGTATATTCTTTATTCTGAGATTACATTCTTCCCGCTTGTGTAGTGTTAAAATGCTCTTTCTTTTATGAAATGATGGTCATAGTGGATAGCTGAGAAAAGGTTTTTTTGGTATACCTACTAAATAAATCTTTGCTAACCTTTACGTTGGTCTTACTAGTTTGTATTGAAATAGTCTGTTTATAATTCAGTTGCAGACAGACATTAGTCAGTGAGCTCCCTGACAGCAGAAATCATGCCTCTTACAGCTGTGCCCTGACGTCCAGCACGTGGAAGGACTCAAATGTTTGTTAAAGACAAGCTGGAACTAGACAGTAGGAGATGATGAATGCCAAGGTATCTTTTTTATAGGTGTGGAGGCCTGAAGGTTTCATCAGGATGAACAACCTATGTGCTGATCTGCACTCGACCTTACTTACTCTCTGCCTGTCAAAGTTACACTCTTTCTTTTCATAGTGGACTGAGTGTCCACTATGTTAGGTAATGTCAGGCACTCTACATCTATTAATGCATTAAGTTTCACAACAATCTTGAAAAGTAAGTATTACCATCTAATATTTATAAGAGAGGAGACTGAGGCCCAGTCAAAAAGGTTAGGTAACTTGGGTGAAATCTCTGGGCTAACAGGAGATGGAACTGGAACTCAAAAACCCATACTCTTGAACATATGTATATATATAACTGATTCATTTTGTTGTAAAGCAGAAACTAACACACCATTGTAAAGCAATTATACTCCAATAAAGATGTTAAAAAAATTAAAAAAATAAAAAAAATAAAGAGGGAGGGAAGACACAACCTTGACTTTAAAAAAAAAAACAAAAACCATACTCTTTCTGTATGCATATATTTTGTCCTTTAAATGTATACTGAATGAGAGCTCAGAGAGATAGACACCAAATAAAAGAAGTGACCTGTTGTAATTTCTGTAAGCTCCCCTCCGTCACTGTTTACAGTGTCAATCTTATAAGTGTTTTTATTTACTACAATTTTATATATAATAAAGAATTATTGTAAATCTGGCACGGAACTGGTTTCCAAAGCCTTTATAAAATTGTATGCTATTTCTTAATACATTAACTCCTAGTCCTTAGTGTAGTAAAAACTGGATGGTTCTGAAGTTCGTTACAAAAGTTATTTTAAAATGTTTCTTATTTGTTGGCATGCCAAAGGAAGTGTGAAGAGAATACCGCTTGCTATATTTATAATGCAAAGAACACCCAGTTAGATTCTTCCTTGGGGGAAATAACTATCAGAAAGCCACAGTACTATGCACCGTGTATAATTTTATGAATAAAAATCAATGTTTTTATGACTTTTTTTTTCTTTTCCTTTCTTTTTTATTGGAGTACAGTTGCTAATGTTTCTATGACTCTTCTGAGCAGACCGAGAGCTGTTCTTCTTATTCTGTAAAACCCTGTATATTCAAAAGAATGGTAAGAAAAATCCATCGAAAATGAGGTTACAAGCATTTATTAAAAGGCCATTTTACCTTGTCTAGCTGTATACTCATTGTCTTCAATTAACCTTGCTAAGCCAAAATCTGCTATTTTGCACACAAGGTTTTCTCCTACAAGAATGTTAGCAGCCCGAAGATCTCGATGAATATAGTTCATTCTTTCAATATACGCCATACCATCAGCAATCTTGGGAAGAAAAAAAACATATGATACAAAGGGAAGGAGGGAGAGGACAATTCTGGTTAATGTTAAGTCAGATCGCTGAAGAATCATATATCTTCAAAAGAGATGATGGTAACGGGGCATAGTCTAGCAGATAATAATAAAACAGAAAACCTTTTAATGGAGTGGGGGGAGGGAGAGGAGGATACGGAGGGAGAGAGGGAGAGAGAGGGAAGGAGAGAAGGAGAAGGGATAGGGGAGTAGGAGAAAGGCCCACAAAGCCTGAAGCATTTACCTGGCCCTTTCCAGAAACAGTTTGCTGGCCCCTAGTATAGAGGGGCTCAGAGCCTTGAGCTCAGGTGTGTGGACGAGGCTTGACATATGCTAAAGTCTCACAAGTACGGTTTCTTGGTATAAAGTTTCTCTAAATTGCTAGATCCCATGGACATCTGGACACTCACTGAGAGAGGAGTCTTAGACCCAATGTGTCAACCAAAGCCAATAAAAGGCCCCTTGAATACCTACCACACACCTGAATATAACTTTTAATAGTTTTCATTTATATTTAAAAACAAAAATCCAGAATAGTAAAACTATCCCATCTTTAACTGTATACTGCCATCTTAATTCTTGTTTTGGACTATATTAAATAAGAAATTCAGCACATACTTTATCTTTATTTATTTATTTATTTATTTAAAGACGAATATTATTAATTATTTTAGGTATATTACCTTCCAACCTTCTATCCTGGTAGGATCAGTATGATTCTATGTTGCTTAATATCTGCCTATCTACGGCATCCCACTCCCAGCTTTGTTCAGGGCCTTTTGCAGCACACACTTTAGATTTCTAATATTTTCTTTAGAATAGCGATCATTCATTGTCTTAAAAGTTATCTACTGAAATATAAATACATATAGATTTTATATTTGTGGATGCATATGTTTCTGAAAGGCCATATGATACAGGAAAGCACTGTACTGGGAGTTACTTACCTGATTCTAATACTAATAAGTTATATGACTTTTAGATACCTGGGTCCTCAAGATACTACAGTATCTGTAACATACGGAGTTCAGACTGGATTATCTGCAATGTTCCTCCCAGCTATAAAATTCCATGATTTCACTATTTGAACAATAGTATCTACTAAGATTAGTTTACATTTTTAATGTACACTTGCAATTCAAATGGACACATGTATAAACACACAAGTACCTGAGCAGCCATGTCAACCAGTTGTGGGAGCTTCAAGTACTTTCCATCTCCCTCCTTCAGGAAATCTAATAAGCTCCCTGTAACAGACAGCAAGACAGTCATAAAAAATAAGCAAATCTTAAATCAGAATTGCAACAAACATTCCCCTACCTCCAAACAAATCATATCACAATACAAAACTTCAGCTTTTTATTCTTCAATATTTTTTGCAGCTTTGGAATTTCTGAATAATTATCTTTAAGATTCTAGAAGAGGGCCCTAAACTGAATTTTTTAAAACTTCTGATAACATGAAAAAAAAGGGAAAATGCAATCATCTCACCAGATTACAGACATTCTTTCCTTGTTTGCTTTGATCAAAATCAGTCCAATTTTTAGTCAAAAAGTAGTATTAGATACTTATATTTTTAAGTCAATCTGTAACAAGAGCTCAGACAACTTGAGGACATCTTGGGGTACTTGAAACTAAAGCTAGGTGGCTAAATAAATGAGTTGATGTGAAGTGTTAGTACAACCAACTTCTCTCAATTTTAGCAGAAGATACCACGCAACAGCAAAGTACTATGCATTACAGCAGAGATAAAGGTTGGAAAGAAAACGTCTAATTGCTATTCTATTACAGGTTAAAAACCATGTACCTGAATTTAATCAAGAGAAAACATCAGACAAACCCAAATTAAGGCACATTTTATAAAGCAACTTTGTTCTCTCAAAAAAATAACAATGTTATGAAAGACAAGAAAAGCTGAGGACTGCTCCAGATTAAAGGAGACTAAAGAGATGGATGACTAAAAGCAATGCATGACCACGGACTGGATACCAGATCAGGGTGGTGGGGGGGAAATTGCTATAATCGTCACTGGGACAATCGGTGAAATCTGAATATGAACTGTATTTTAGGCAACAAAATTGTAACCATGTTACATTTCTTGAACTTGATCATTGTACTGTGGTTATGTAAGACAATGTTCTTGTCTTCAGAAGACAAACTCAAGTATTTAGAGGTAAAGCAAGCATAATGTCTGCAATGTACTCTTCAAATGGTTCGGGAAAAAACCCTCACATTTATTCATACATATATATAGCACTGGGCAAATCTGGCTGAAACATACATGGGAATTCTTTGTATTATTTTTTGCAACTTTTCTGTAAGTTTAAAAGTACTTCAAAATAAAAGTAAAATAAAACAAAAAACAAGGCAAGGCAAAGAAAGCCCTTTCCGTGTTGACAGGACTATGAAGCAAGACATAGTCATGACTTAGTCTCTTCATTTATAGAGATTCAAAGTCAGGGAATATCTCTCTTCCTCTGGTCCGTCTATGGCAGGGAGGACATGTTACTGTGTTTGTCCATTTATCTGCCCTTTCAAATATTTACTGAGGGTCTACTACATGTGAGGCACTGTAAAAGGCATAGAAGATACAAAGATAAATAAGATCTTAAAATACTATATGAAAGTATAGTATATAGATCTAGAAACTATATGCACACAAATATTGTCCAGTAGGTGTTATAAAAGTTACTGTAAAAACTACAGTGGAGACACAATGGATCTGGTTAATTCTATGGAAACATCAGGAAAGGCTTCACAGAGGAGATGCATCTTGAAGAAGAATGGGGTCAGATAGAGAATTCCAGGAAGACAGAATAACAAGTACAAAGGCAGTAATTCATGAAACGTCACAGTAAGTTCAAGGAACTGAAAACGGTCCTTCCTATGCAAGAACATGGGCACAAAGATGGGAACTGATGAGAAAGAGGCTGCAGGAGTCAGAACACAGAAGGCAATGCATAAATGGACTTTACCTTTTTTATATGAAGTTTTATAGAGAAGCAATATGATCAGATTTATGTTGAAAAAGCAATCACTCCAATTTGATGAATGAAATTGGACTAAAACTGCATAAAAGGAGTAAGTTTAAAAGTTCCTGCAATAGTCTAGGAAAGAGTGAGAAGAGGAACATTTCCAGAAGCACTTAATAAATGGAATTAACAGCCCACAATGGACTATTATTACATAAGGGGTTGGGAAAGTGAAGACTGTGGGGCCTCATTGCCAGAGTCTGTGTTTCTAACAAGTGTCCAGGTGATGCTACTGCTGCCGCACCCAATGTTCCAGAGTCTCTTTCCCCTTTCCAAAAATGGCAAGTACAAGAATATTCACTGCAGCACTGTCTGTGATGGTGCAAACTAAAAGCAACCTAAATGTTCATTGGGAAAGGAATGAATAAACAATGGAACACTCATACAGAATTTCATTCAATAGTTAAAAGTACACAAATGAGATCTCCCCTTATCCACATGAATAACTCTCAACAACGTAATGTTGAACGAAAATAAAGCTGGTTAAATTTATGTAATTTAAAAACATACAAATACTGTTAATAGGTAACTATATATTAGTAAAAGTATATCAACAGGAAAAACAGAGATGGGAAAAGCAACAACTTCAAAACTGAGGTTACCTCTGAAGGGAATGGGCTCAAGGAGGGGTAAAAACAAGGATTAAGTTAGAGCTTTAATGTGTTGTTTCCTTAGTAGAAAGATCTGAAGCAAATATGGCAAAATGTAAACATTAGTTAAATTTGGATGGTAGGGACATGAGTGTTATGGTATTCTTTGTATGTCTGAAATATTCTGTAATTTAAAAATAGTAAAATGGCTAGTTAGGAAGTAAAGATGTAATACTGTCTGTCTTCTTTAAAGAATATTGGGGCTTCCCTGGTGGTGCAGTGGTTAAGAATCCACCTGCCAACGCAGGGGGACAGGGGTTCAAGCCCTGGTCCCGGAAGATCCCACATGCCACAGAGCAACTAAGCCCGTGCGCCGCAACTACTGAGCCTGCGTTCTAGAGCCCGCGAGCCATAACTACTGGAGCCCACGTGCCTAGAGCCTGTGCTCCGCAACAAGAGAAGCCACCACAATGAGAAGCCCACACACCGCAACGAAGAGTAGCCCTCACTTGCCGCAACTAGAGAAAGCCCATGCACAGCAATGAAGACCCAACGCAGCCCAAAATAAATAAATTAATTAAAAAAAAAAAAAAGAATCTTGGCTGTGAAGGGAAGCAAAAGGTAAAGAGAAGTCGGTGAAAAGCAGATGTTGGGACCAAGAGAGGGTTTTCTTTTTAAACGAAAGGAAGGATTTAACTGTCCTTAAACAGAGGAAGGAACACTTCTTTTTCTTAGCCTGCAAGACAGACTGATGTTATATAAATACGCTGCATGACAATGTTGAATATACAGAAAGAAGCAAAAGCTACAGTTGTTTGTTTCGGGATTTAGAATCTAGATAAGGAGCCATGATCAATCCACTATGTAGAACATCATTCAGTGTAATGATAATTGCTAAAACAGTGCAAAGGCTGCAGAGCACAGAAATCCAGGACTGGAATGTGTGTTATTTTGACAATTCTTTTTTTCTGATCTTTAATTACAACAAATCCCCCCTCCCTTAAAAGTTTCTTATATCCATTTATCAGAGCATTTTGGATATCAGTGGGTCCTTAACCTTTTTTTGGTCATGGGTTATTTTGGAATCTGATGAATGAGAGAGTCTATGGACTCTCTTTCTAGAAAAACATACATAACTGTGCAAAGATTGACAGAGAACTTCAGAGGAAGTTCACTGACCCTCTGAAGCTCATTCATGGCAGAGAGAGCATATATTTGATAAGTAATTATGAAACCAATTCAGAGCAGTCCTTAAGTTGGTCTCATATACCTCTCTGGCCTTATTTCCAACCAATTACCTTCTATACTTTCCACTACCCATGGTTTTGTTCCCCATTTCCTCATAGCTCTGCAGAAAAATACTGGTACCCTTCACTTTACTTATTCATGTCCTTCATAATCTTAAAGGGTATTTCAAGACTTGTCTTTTCTACTGATATTTCTCATTTTATTCCAACCTATGTTATCTCTTCCTCAATTTCTATGTTACTTACTGAATGTGTCAAAACACCTAGAAATCCATTATGCTTTGAACTTGTTTGTTGATAGCGAGCTGTTATTTACTTTTATACTGAAAATTAACTTATCGGGTTAGGTCTTTTCTCTCTTAATTCAATGTAAGTTGGTTAGATGGCTTTATTTCTTTGATAACTTATAATACTGGCACACTGTTTATATATCAGAAGCATTCAATACATTTTAATTGTTAACAATTTCTAGAGCATTCTGATTATAAAGAGAACACACGAAGCAATGAGTTTGGATAGATTATGGAGGGCCAAGTTCTAAGTGCCTGAATAGCAAGATGGGGAATTACAGAGTTTAAAACTAGAAGGGCCTCTCTCGCCTCCCTGCTTCCAAGATGACCAAGAAAAGAAGGAATAATGGTCACCCCAAAAAGGGCCGCGGCCACGTGCAGCCTATTCGCTGCACCAACTGTGCCCGATGTGTGCCCAAGGACAAGGCCATTTAAGAAGCTCATCATTCGGAACATCGTAGAGGCTGCAGCTGTCAGGGACATTTCCGAAGCGAGTGTTTTCAACGCCTGTGTGCTTCCCAAGCTGTGTGTGAAACTGCATTACTGGGTGAGTTGTGCCATTCACAGCAAGGTAGTCAGGAATCGTTCTCGGGAAGCCCAGAAGGACCGAACACCTCCACCCCGATTTAGACCTGCGGGTGCTGCCCCATGACCTCCGCCAAAGCCCATGTAAGACGTTAAGTCCTTACAGACTAAAGAAATAGTGTCCCCTGGAAAGACAATAAAATGGAAATTATATTTTTAAAAAAATAAAAAAATAAACTAGAAGGGGCATTTGTGATCTTGTATACTAAACCTCCCATCTAGAAATAATCCTAACCCAGCAATCTGACAACATAGACTTCTACCATATTCCCCAATTAAATACTTCTTGAAATCAATATACAAAGCTAAACAGACCATTAGCTTTATCTCCACTATATTCTTATGCTATCAATATCCTGATTTAAACTTTCTCTTTGTCCCTTTTCTCCCTTCTAGTTCATCTAATGTACTCTGACATGGGATATTTGGCAGTTGTTTGAAGTAGAGATTCTTTGCCAAAAGTGCCATGTGCTTTGGGAGCTTTAGGTAATGTTTTGGCTCTCAATTAGTAGGCTATGTCAATTCTTAACTTTTGGTTTTTCTGTTTCTTTTGGGGGGAAATATTTTCTTATGGTCAATGTGTAGCTTGTAGTTGGTCCTGTCACCACTAGATGGAACTACATCACTGATCAAGATGGACAAATGGTGAGGGATGACTCCATCAGTGGCTCTAACTGACTAGTGACTCATTAAGAATAAAAAAAGGAGATAAAATTCAAGAGGATAAAAAGCAGGCCTGTCAGCAAGCATATTTGGTGACTTACTAGTTCCTCTTCTAATGCATCATCAGCAAAGGGAAAAAGAGAGAAGAGCGACAGCCTTCCCTTCTTTCCCTGGCCCTAACCAACCCTGTTACTGAAGATCCCGCACCTTGGGGTCTGGGGTTTGGAGAAACGGAGAAATTTCAGTTGACAGTAGTGGCAAAAAGCAGTTTCTAGGATTTCTGAGTGAGATTATATTAAAACTAGATAAAGTTAATTTTCTTAACTTTACCTGATTTCTTTGCTTTAGTACTAAAGATATAAATAGCTTTCTGATTGCATTATTTTAAATCAACTAGTGTGAATACTTCTTTTCTTTTTCACCTTCCCAGCTATTCCACTGACTTTAGTCAAATGGAATGAAGGACTATTTACTTTCAAAATAAATTCAGTGCCTTATTTCCTTTTTAAACTCCGTACTATCACTTGGAATAACCGGAGCTAATTTCCATTAAACAAAATGTCAGGTTTTCTCTTTTCACATGTCTACATAAAAAAATCTTAAGTTAGAAAATACAGTAAAAATCTGGATGCATAAAAACAGATGAAGACTTAAAATTTATTAATAACATGAATACCCCATGAAATACTAACATACACATACCTTTTGACATAAATTCAGTGACAATGTAAATTGGCTCTTCAGAAACAACAGCATATAGTGGAACAAGTTTATCATGTCTTAACTTTTTCATTATCTGAGCCTCTTGAAGAAAAGCTTCTGGCATCATTGTACCTGGTTTTAGTGTTTTGATTGCAACTTTTGTGGTTCCATTCCATGTTCCTAGAGAAACAACCCACATTTCACTATTTTAATCTATATTTTAAGAGATTTACAACAAACTTCAATGAGCAGCAGTAACCTCAAATATTTCAACATATCTTATCATAAATTGGGGCATTTTCATCTATGGCTAAACAATGACAAAAAACAAAAGTTCAGGCTCCTTACCCATCCATACTTCACCAAAACATCCTTGTCCTAGTTTAACCTCCAGTCGCAAAGATTCTCGAGGGATTTCCCAAGCATCTTTTGCTAGACCTTGAGTCTGGGGTTTCACAGTTGGACACACAGTTGTTAACTTATGGCATAAACCATCAGCATGTTCTAGATAAATGAATAAACTACACTGTAAAATGAATAACTTACAAAAATTAAGGTACATATAATTGTACCAGTGTTTTTAAAAGTTTAAATTATAGGAAATAAAAACAATGTTCTATCAGTTTTATTACAAAAGCACAAACACAGAAAGGGAGTTGCATAAAAGAAGCAAAACATACAAGAAGTCAAACATTTTATTAAATACATTTTAAAAGTTATTATTTATTATGTCCCATTATGTCCCAGCTATTGTGCTAATTCAGCCCTTTACAAATATCTCATATAAATAAAAGAGACTTAGAAAACTTAAGCAACTTTCACAAGGTGACCCAGTAAATACATGATAGAGATGGGTTTCAAACCCTAGATCTGACTGCCTCCAAAGTTCTGCTTTTGACCACTGTGCTTCATTTCTTCCCAAAGAGAATGTTACCATTAATTGTTATTTCTAAAAACCACAAGTGAGGAACTTCCCTGGTGGTGCAGTGGTTAAGAATCTGCCTGCCAATGCAGGGGACACAGGTTCGATCCCTGGTCTGGGAAGATCCCACATGCCGCGGAGCAACTAAGCCTGTGCGCCACAACTACTGAGCCTGTGCTCTAGAACCCGCGCGCCACAACTACTGAGACTGCATGCCACAACTACTGAAGCCTGCACGCTGAGAGCCCTTGGTCCACAACAAGAGAAGCCCCTGCAATGAGGAACCCGTGCACTGCAATGAAGAGTAGCCCCCGCTCTCCGCAACTAGAGAAAGCCCACGTGCAGCAACGAAGACCCAACGCAGCCAAGAAAAAAAATGAACCCAACTCAATAGTAAGTATTATCTGTTCCTCATTTTAAAACTAAAATACAATGGGCACATACTGTGTATAAAGTAGCATGTTAGACCTTAAGAGACATGAAGACATGGAGCTGTCCTCATAAAATTGAACATGAGGAAATAATTTTCACCCTTGAAATATTCACGTACCTGTATAGTGTTTTACCAATTTCTGCAGAGTATCAAATTGTGCTCTGGTTGTGATATAGTATCCACCATTGTCAAGTTTCCTAATTTTGTAGTGTTTCACATTGTCACCCCTTACCTCATCCCAATCACGAATAGAGAGGGAATAAGCACCTAGAAGGGAAAATGAACACTTCTACTATACCTTTCTTAAAATACTGCCCAAGAAAATTTTTATACTTATATTAACAATATTCATACCTTTAGTAGTTTCACTCTCTCTTACTAAGAAAATACCTCGTTGATTCCCAGGATTCAGAAGTAATCTTTCAGCATCTTTTCTCCCCATTTTGCCAAAATACCATCTGGAAAAAAAAATGAGTAGTGTTCTGAGTTCGAAGGGTGTAATAAGCATCAGAAAAATTATACACAGATATTAGTAAGAATGGGGTGGGATAGGGAGGATGACAAAGAACAGAACACAGCTTTAAAATACAGTAAAACAGAATGAAAGATCTTTCTTAAATAGTACAAGTATTACTATCAGAATATATTGTCATAGTATTTTCATGTATTAACTACTCAACAAGTCTCTTAAACTCCACCTGGCAGTCACAGGAACCGTAAATACAGAAGGAAAGGCAACAATGACAGTCTTTTAGTCAATGACAGATGAAAATATTAAGATTATAGTAGGAAGAGTAAAAGTGGTTCTCTGGCAACAGTGTGATCATTTGTATTCAGTAAGATGCAAGTAAACCATGTCCAAATTATTAGAGACTCTAAATTACTGTGGGTTCATTTAATACAGTTTTGTGAATAAAAATGCAATTTTTGCTGAGGAGGAGCCACAGAATAGTGGAGAAGAAAGACCAAAGGACAAAATGGAAAATAACAAGTCCCAAAGCAGAACAGAGAGTTATGGAGACAAATTACACATCACTAATAAAAAAGCAAACAAATATTGATAGAGCACCTACTACGTGCAAGACGCTGGGTTAAGTGCTATGATATGAAAATGATGTATTATTTATGGATCCCAGATAAACCTGCTTTGACATAAAAGTACAGGCATACCTCATTTTATTGTGTTTTGCTTTACTGCGTCTTTTAAAAAATTGTAGGTTTGTGGCAACCCTGGTCAAGCAAGTCTATCAGAGTCATTTTTCCAATAGCATTTGCTAACTTCGCATCTCTGTGTCACATTTTGCTAAGTCTTGCAGTATTTCAAACATTTTCTTCCACGTAAGACAGCAAACTTAACTGATAAATGTTGTGTGTGATCTGACTGCTCCACCAACTGGCTGTTTCCCCAACTCCCTCTCCTCATGCCTCCCAACTCCCTGAGATACACAATGTTGAAATTAGGCCAAGTAATAACCCTACAATGGTCTAAGTGTTCCTTTCTCTGAGTGAAAGGAAGAGTCGAGCAACATGGCAAACTTTGTTTTTGATTTATTTTAAGAAACTGCCACGGGCACTCCAGCCATCAGCAGCCACCACTCCGATCAGCAGCCACCAACATGGAGGCAGGACCCTCTACAGCAAAACAACTATAGCTTGCTGAAAGCTCTGACAATGGTTAGCATTTTTTAGCAATATTTAATTAAGGTATGTACATAGTTTTTTTAGACATAGACTGTTGCACACTTAATATACCACAGTGTAGTGTAACCATAACTTTTATGCACTGGGAAACCAACTCACTTTACTGCAATATTTGCTTTATTATGGCTGTCTAGAACCAAATCCACAATATCTCCGAGTATGCCTGTAATATGTCACTGAAGGTGAACTTTAACTTTTTGAAAGTTGTAAGAATGGTACTTAGAACTCCCATATACACTCCACCCAGGTTTCCTGTTAACATTTTGCTTTGTCATATTCTCTTTTTCCCTGTGTATGTGTGTTTGTGTGGGTGTGTGTATTTCCTTCTGAACTGAATGATAGTTGCAAACATGCTGAATCGTTACCTCTAAATGCTTCAGTGTGTACATCCTAAAAGACAAAGATACTCTCTCTCCATAGCCATGGAGCAAGCACCTAAGTCAAGAAGTTAACACTGATACAATAACATCAATGGAGGATAAATTTTTGACGTGAAAGAGTCTGCAGAATATAAAAAGGGTTAATGCAATTATTTTAAAGTGAAAAAATAAAGGCTAGGGACTAGGCATAATACAGTATTATAAATGCAGATTCATTTATGATCCTACTGTAAGCAAATACTATGGCATTAATTATTAATTTTCAAGTAACATCTCCTATTAATACGATACATTAGCTGTATTAAGACTGGTATGTAATTGCACGTGTGTAAAGTTGTGGCTAAGTAGAATGTGCATTAAGACATTTTAAAAATCAAAATAATTAATAAAATATGAAGCAGTGCCATACTCTTCTGCCTGAATGGAATCTGCAGGGGCTACATAATTGCTAGGGATATAGCCATTCTTTCCTGTAGCAATTGATCTTGCTTCCCACCAGTCTCCTTCCCTGCAACACATAAAACAACAATTACCACAAGGTAGACCACAGCTCAGGACACGATCTATTGCAGTGCCATCTTGTATCTGAAACAGACAAGAAGTATTACTTCCATTTTTATTTATGCATTCATTTGATCAAGAATTAAACTCCAAGAATAATATTTAAAAAATAGGTTAGAGGACATCACTGGTGGCTCAGTGGTTAAGAATCTGCCTGCCAACCCAGGGGACATGGGTTTAATCCCTGGTCCAGGAAGGTCCCACATGTCATGGATCAACTAAGCCCATGCGCCACAACTACTGAGCCTGCGCTCTAGAACCGTGAGCCACAACTCCTGAGCCCGTGTGCTGCAACTACTGAAGCCTGAGCGCCTAGAGCCTGTGCCCGGCAACAAGAGAAGCCACCACAATGAGAAGCCCGCACACCACCACGAAGGGTAGCCCCTGCTCGCTGCAACTAGAGAAAACCCGCACGCAGCAACAAAGATCCAACGCAGCCAAAAAAAAAAGGTTACATGAATTAAGGGAATAAGGCCAAGCAAAATCACAATTGCATTGTTTCTGCTTCAAACCAAAAAACAAAACAAAAACCCTAAAAAACAAACAAAAAAAAACCCACTTTAATTTTAGTTATAAAATCTCTTTTTTACGTAACCTAACCTTTCAACCTAATAAACTATGCTGAATAAAACAATTTGGGAAGTAAATCTTTCAGATTACTCAGTTTCGATGAAATGTTTTCTCATTTAAAAGCTTTACTGAGATATAATTTGTATACCATAAAATTCCCCCATTTAAGATTTTTTAAGAGTTTTGCAGCCATTACCACTATCAATTTTAGAACATTTTCATCACCCCCAAAAGAAACCCTGTACCCATTAAGAGTTACTTCCTGGGCTTCCCTGGTGGCGCAGTGGTTGAGAGTCTGCCTGCCGATGCAGGGCACACGGGTTTGTGGCCCGGTCCGGGAAGATCCCACATGCCATGGAGCAGCTGGGCCCGTGAGCCATGGCCGCTGAGCGTGCGCATCCGGAGCCTGTGCTCCGCAACGGGAGAGGCCACAACAGTGAGAGGCCCTCGTACCACCCAAAAAAAAAAAGAGTTGCTTCCCATCCCACCCCTCCCCCACCATTTCCAACCACTAATCTGCTTTCTATTTCTACGGATATGCCCATTGTGGGGCATTTCATATAAATGGAACAATACAACACGTGGTCTTTTTGACTGGCTTCCTTCACCTCAGCATAATTTTTTCAGCATTTATCAGTTGCTCATTCTTTTTTTATTGCTAAATGATTTTCTTTTTTTTTTTAATTTTTTTATTCTTTCTTTATTTTTTTTTTTGGCTGCACTGGGTCTTCGTTATTGCGCGAGGGCATTCTCTAGTTGTGGTAAGCGGTAGCTGCGGCGAGCAGGGGCTACTCTTCGTTGTGGTGTGCGTGCTTCTCGTTGCAGTGGCTTCTCTTGTTGCGGTGCATGGGCTTCAGTAGTTGTGGCTCGCGAGCTCAGGAGTTGTGACTTGCAGGTTCTAGAACGCAGGCTCAGTAGTTGTGACTCACGGGCTTAACTGCTCCGCGGCATGTGGGATCTTCCCAGACCAGGGATCGAACCCGTGTCCCCTGCACTGGCAGGCGGATTCTTAACCACTGTGCCACCAGGGAAGTCCCAATGATTTTCTTTTTAACAATGCATAGAATTACAATGTTTCTTTCTATCACATTAGGAGAAAAAATTCAGATGCCCTAGAACTACTGTAACCAAAATATTAGCAATGAGCAATAATAAAAAGATTTAATTCCTGGAATAAAGTATATTTACAAGAATGTTATCCATGAACATCCAAATAAGACTAAAGTCAATTCAGAACATGAGAACTACATGTAGTTTGTAATAGATAAGCCTTGACTTTTCCAAAATTAATGTGAAAGGAGAGTATATTATCAATCTGCAACGAGGAAGACATATGGGTTCTGCTACTATAGATTAAATGCATGTTTTGCTTTACCAGAAATAAGTATTGAAAATATTTTGTCTACATTGAAATTTCATAAATTCTTGAGGTGAATCTGATCTTTAAAAAATGAAATGGAAAATCCTTTTGTAATTCAAATGTTTACAAACTCATATACTTGGCTTGTAGCTTCCTAGTATATATTAAGTACGTTCAGATATACAAACTGAAAACTTTGATCCTGATAATCATTCACTGATTCATTCAAACATTCACTGAATATCTTTTAAGTAACAGACCTTACAATAGAGTGTGCTAGAAACAGGTAAAAAGTCCTTATCCTCAAGTAACTCCATCTAGAGCAGGATTTCTCATCCTCGGCACGACTGACACTTTGGGCTGGACAATGCTTTGTGGTGGGGGGGCTGTCCTGTGCACCGCAGGAAGCTGAGCAGCATCCCTGGCCTCCATCCACTAGATGCCAGTTGTAGCACCATGGATGTAACAAACAAAAATGTCTCCAGACATGGTCAAATGTCCCCTGGCTGATTCTGCCCCCATGCTGAGAACCACTGGTCTAAAAGGATGATAGGCAAGTGATAAATTTTAATTAAAAACTGTGATGACTGCTATAATTGAGGTTTGCACAGGTTGCTATGTAAACATGTAAGAGAGACACCACCAAATCCAGCAGGAGGTGGGGACTGGGCCAGGCAGGAAAGGTAGAAAGAATATCAAGAAAGGCTTCCTTGAGAAAGGACACAGGAATATACCCTTTGACGGATGCATAGGGTTGGCCAGATGAAGGAAGAAAAGTGGAGGGACAAGAAGTTACATTCCAGAAAAAAGAAATCGCATATGTGAAAGCACAGAGAAGGGGAGAACCCCCAGTGTATTCAGAATCATAAATAAGTAATTCACTCTGGCTGGGCAGTGGAGTGAGGAAGGGGAAAAAGCTCAATGAATGACGCCTGCTCTTATTGCTGTTTTATCTTGACAGCAGCCAGTAGCTACTGAAGGATTTTAAAGCTGAGAGACAGAATCACATTTCATGTTCTCAAAAAATAACTGGTAGCAAGTGGGAACAAAGATGGAAGGAAACATGACTGGATGCAAAGAGACCATAAATGTCTATTCTGAGAAGTTACAAAGTGGTCACTGTGCCTACTAATGAAATTATGGGATCTATTTTCTGTAACAAGCACTGAATTTTCTACGGTGGCCCACTAAATGACAACAAGTCTGAGAGTCACATAAGGAAACAGCAATGTAATATGGTCAGTTTGGGGCTGCAGGAGTTCCTTAGCCTTTTTAGTTTGTTTTTTTAAGAGAAAGAGATTAAGATCTTTAAATCATCTAGTACTTAGATAAATGGGATCATAGAAATATCTTTATAAAGGTTTTTTTTTAAGTAAGGTACTTACTTACATATACTCCCTCAATCCTCACTCTTAAATCTCTACTGTTTATGGCAGAACCACAGCAACACAATTTGTAGAAATCATAACTTCTGGCTCCGGCAGTAGTATTATGCCGTATGTCTAAAGAAACCAAATGTATCATCCAATCCAGTGGGCAGAGACCCACGCCCCACTACTCTCGTCTCTGAATCATCATCCAGCTCAGTGGTTTCAGTGTAAAGTAGGCTGCCGTTGGTATCTCTCCCCCGTAAAATGTTCATAACACTTACGTATTGTTAATTATTTGAAATCTTTCACCCTTCTTAAATGAAAGGTCTTCTGTAGTTCTAGCTTCATAATCATATAAGGCCACAAATACAGTAACACCACCTATTGGGGGGAAAAAAAGACCAAGGTAAATTATATAGACAAATTAACAACAGAGAAATTTAAAAACACTGCCAACAACAACAACAAAAGCTTATTAAGCATAGCTCTTTTCCTGGTCTCCAGAATCTATTTTTAAAAGTTGGAGGGGCTTCCCTGGTGGCGCTGTGGTTGAGAGTCTGCCTGCCGATGCAGGGGTCACGGGTTTGAGCCCTGGTCTGGGAATATCCCACATGCCGCGGAGCAACTAAGCCCGTGCGCCACAACTACTGAGCCTGCGTGTCTGAAGCCTGTGCTCCGCAACAAGAGAGGCCGCGATAGTGAGAGGCCCGTGCACTGTGATGAAGAGTGGCCCCCACTTGCCGTAACTAGAGAAAGCCCTCGCACAGAAATGAAGACCCAACACAGCCATAAATAAATAAATAAATAAAATTTTAAAAAAACAAGTTGGAGATTTGGGTCGCTGAAGTTTTCAAATTAAGATGCTATCTTAAGGCCTTCCATGAGACTACTGTACTCTACAAATTCTAAAATTCTATAGACCCAGAGAGACATTTTTAATCTTGATTCACAGCTGCAACATCTCTAGCTTGAAAAGACAAAGTTCAAATCAATTCTTTGGCAGAAAAAGCATTAACGAGTATTATAAACTACTAGCATTGATCATCTCAATTTCTTAAAAACACTAAGTGAACATTCCCATCCTTAAGACTAATCATTCACTGTATAGCACAGGGAACTCTACTCAATACTCTGTAATGACCCATATGGGAACAGAATTTAGAAAAAGAGTGGATATATGTATAACTGATTCACTTTGCTGTACAGCAGAACACAACACTATAAATCAACTACACTCCAATAAAAATTAATTGAAAAAAAGACTAACAGTAATAACTAGGGTTTTATTAAGATTATTTATTATATTTAACACAAAGATAAAAACAGCATGTTTTTCTTAGAAATTAAATGGTATGGCTGATATGGATTATAAATTCCAAAAGTAATTTTGTCATATAAAGCACTGTATGTAGTTGCTTAAGACATAAGCAACTTAAATAGCCAAACTATTATCTGCAAGCGAAAGAACAGAATCTCATTTATCTGGCTTCTCCCCTGAGGCCCGGTCATATATTAACTACCTATTTGACATCTCAAATGTCTATCAAGCATTTAAAATTTATTAGGTACAAAACAAAGGTGTTGGGCTTCCCTGGTGCTGCAGTGGTTAAGAGTCCGCCTGCCGATGTAGGGGACATGGGTTTGTGCCCCGGTCCGGGAAAATCCCACATGCCCCGGAGCGGCTGGGCCCATGAGCCATGGCCGCTGAGCCTGTGCGTCCGGAGCCTGTGCTCCGCAACAGGAGAGGCCACAACAGTGAGAGGCCCGCGTACCGCAAAAAAAAAAACACAAAAAAAACAAACAAACACAAAGGTGCTGACTTTTCTCCTCTAACCTGAAGTATTACTGAAGTCTTCCCTACCTCAGCAAACACTACCAGTCAGGTATTCAAGCCAAGTCCATTACCAGCACTGTCAGTTCTACCTCTAAAGTACCTTATCTACTTCCTTTTCATTTCCAGCTCTTCCACCCTAATCCAAGTCCCTGTTATCTCTTACTGGGAAAGTAATAGCCTAACTCACTTCTACATCTGGTTCCCTACATCCACCCTTCACGCAGCTGCCAGAGGGAAGTTTTTAGAAAGGGAATTCAATCGTGCAAATTCTTTACTGAAATCTCTTCAATAACTTCCTTCTAGCTTTGAATAAAACCCATACTTCTTACTATAGTCTATGAGGTCCTGAGAAATCCTGACTCTTCAACCGCATTATCATGTAATTCTACCCTCTGCCCATACTAGTCCTCAAACCTGCCAAGCCCATCTGTACCTCCTAAAGTGCATTTGTTATTCTCTCTTCCCAGAAAGCTCTTTTCCCATTTATGCACATATTTAGGTCTTTCTCATCAAACCTCAGCTCAAACAATTTCATCTCAAGATGGCTTTCCTTGATCATTTAAAGGGCCTTCGCCAATCATTCTAGTTAGTTCCTTCATAGTATTTATGAACCATTAATCATCCTGTTTAATTGTTTCTATAATTATTATCCAACCCTCATTATAATATAAACTCCACTGGGGCAGAAATCTTGTTTCTCTTGCTTACAACTCTCTATACCTGGCACACAGACACTCATCAATAAATTAATACCCATGAATGGACTATTTCCCGTAAATAAACTGCTTTAGGTAACTCAAGTGTGTCTTCTCAACAGTTAATCATTTTGGATTAATATCTTTCCAGAACATATAATCCTGAAAATAAACTTTTACTGGTGACTGAGAAATACCATCATGACCAACTATTACTGAAGTATTTAGAGTTAGGGGACTGGAATTAAGACTATTATTGACTCTTTGATGTCCATAACTTCTCAAATGAACAGTCTAACAGAATTTGTGTATGACATTCTCTAGTCACTATTTTTGGTCTGGAGGTGAGCAGAGTGAAGGGACGCATTTATAGTCCATGCTTGTAGAAGAGATTCTTCTTTTGTCCCCTCATGTTGCTCAATTTGGTGCTGGCAGCTGTTTTGCCAAGCCTAAGGATAAAGTGGACACTCCAAGGGCTCCAAGAGAGACACCAAAGAAACTCGAGTCCTTGATGACATCAAGGAACTGCTGGATCAAGGAATCCTGGAGCTCACCCTACCTTTTAAAGCCAGTTGTGCTTTGTTACTCAAGGGAAAAGCATCCCGATAGGGGACCCTTCACAAAAGAACCATCTCTCTTTTTGAAGTTTCTGACTACGTTTTTAGAGCATTTCTGACTCCATGAAAGGCTGTTGGCCATCACTTCTTGCTGTTCTCTGAAAGGATATTGTAGGGTAAAAAATGAAGTTCTAGAATAGGGCATTAAATCTGTGCCCTCCTGCTTATTATCTGTGACTCTGAAAAAAAAATCATTTAAACACTGAGCCTCAGGATTTTTCTTTTTTCAGTCAGTAGTGTCTAATCGAAAAACTGTATTATCATCACGAAACTGCCATTTACCTAACATTTATCAAGTAACTACTATAATACTTTAATAATGGCTAGCACTTTACAATCCTCAGAAGTTGTAATATTCTAGAGGGAGGGGTATACATTTTTCAGGGTGGTTGTTTTTTGGCCGTGCTGCACGGCATGTGGGATCCTAAGTTCCCCAACCAGGGATCGAACCTGCGCCCACTGGACTGCCAGGGAAGTCCCCAGGAGGGAGGGGTATACTTTTTTTAAAAAATAGATCTTTATTGGAGTATAATTGCTTCACAATACTATCTTCGTTTCTGTTGTACAACAAAGTGAATCAGCTATACATATACATATATCCCCATATCCCCTCCCTCTTGAGCCTCCCTCCCACCCTCCCTATCCCACCTCTCTAGGTCATCGCAAAGCACCAAGCTGATCTCCCTGTGCTATGAGGCTGCTTCCCACTAGCTATCTATTTTACGTTTGGTAGTGTATATATGTCCATGCTACTCTCACCTCGACCCAGCTTCCTCCTCCCCCACCGGTCCCCAAGTCCATTCTCTATGTCTATGTCTTTATTCCTGCCATGCAAGTAGGTTCATCAGTACCATTTTTTTCTCTTTAAGATTCCATATATATGTGTTAGCATACAGTATTTTTCTCTTTCTGACTTACTTCACTGCATATGACAGAATCTAGGTCCATCCCCCTCACTACAAATAACTCAATTTCATTTCTTTTTATGGCTGAGTAATATTCCATTGTATATATATATGCCACATCTTCTTTACCCAGTCATCTGTCGATGGACATTTAGGTTGCTTCCATCTCCGGGCTATTGTAAATAGAGCTGCAATGAACACTGTGGTACATGACTCTTTTTGAATTATGGTTTTCTCAGGGTATATGCCCAGTAGTGGGATTGCTGGGTCATATGGTAGTTCTATTTTTAGTTTTTTAAGGACCCTCCATACTGTTCTCCATAGTGGCTGTATCAATTTACATTCCCACCAACAGTGCAGGAGGGTTCTCTTTGGGATATACGTTTTTAATCTTTATATTTCCAGTGCCTGCCAGTCAGCACTCAATAATTATTTGAAAAATGAACTAGTGAAATAATTAATTATATAACCCAGTACATAATCACCATCAGATTACTGCCAAATTTCCCAGATGTACACAATAAGACTTGAATTTATGTTGGAGACTTTAATTTTTACATAAACTTATTTTAATAGTCCCCCAGTAAGTTATTTCTGTTATAGCAGGCAAACTTTATGTATTGCCCAAGGTCACATTCTCAAACCAACAACAGGATTGTCCATTTAAAGCTCACCTGTTAAACCAGCAGGATATGAAGTTGGCACCACTGAAAATGAGGAAGATGTTCCTCCAAAAGGTGTCACCCCTGAGGATCCTCCAAATGGTGTCATGGAAAGGTTGCTGAAATTAACAGATGTGCTCTTTGTGGAGGATGTTGGTGCCACTGCAGTGTGCTCTGCTCCATAATGGCTGACACTTGTACTGACCGGTTCTGGAGTGTTTTCTGGTCTGTATTTAATGGCTGGACTTTTGTTCTCTTTACTTTTAATGCAGCCCATTATCAAATCTACAAAGGTGATAAGACAAATTTTGAGAAGCAGTTAACATAAAGCATACTTCAAAAGGTGCAATTCAATAGTTGACTTTAAACGAGGCATTTTTCCCCTGCAAATAAGTTAACAATAACAAAACAAAGCAAAAAGAACCTAGACAGCTGCAAATAAAGTCTCTCCACATCATTTATCTTTATTACAATTCTGCTAACGTAACATTCCAATCATGTCATTCTCCAGCTCAATCTCCTTTAATGGTTCAATGACAACATGCCACAGTGTATTGGGAAAACCATGGGCTCTGATGCCAGAGGCCAGAGTTTGAATCCTAGCTTCTTACTTCCTAGTGCAGTGACTGCAGGTATGTTGCTTAACTTCTCTGCACTTCAGTTACTTGAAAAAGGAGAACAATAATATCACCTACTTCATAAGGTTTTCTATAAGGATTAAATTTCTTACAACTTCTAGACAATCTCTGGTTCTACACAGTGGGTACTAGCAAATTCTGGTTGTTTTCCTTCTACCTATACCAGCACTGTGTAACAGAAATATAATCTGAGCCATGCATATAATTCTAAATTTTCTAGTAAATACATTTAAAAAATAAAAACAGGTAAAATTAATTTTAATAATATATTTGATTTGACTCAATAAATCTAAAATATAATTATTTCAACATGTCATCAATATGAAAAAATTTAATGAGATGTTTTATATTCTCTTGTACTAAATCTTAGAAATCTGGTGTGCATTTTAAACTTACAGTACATCTCAATTTGGACCAAGCACATTTTAAGTGCTCAACAGCTGTATGTGGCTACTAACACAGGACAATGCAGCTCTATATCTTTTCCCTTCCCTACCAATGGACGCACTCCCGATGCTTGCCAAATTGGACTTCAATTTATCTTTCCCACTTTATCATTTCCTCACTTACCTTATGCACACATGGAGAAAAAATAAATTCCTGTTTCTCCAATACATATGCCCTGTGCTTTCCCATTTTTGTGTTTTCCCTCCTAAAAGTGCCTCTGTCGGTTAACACTCTCCTCACATCTCTACCTGCTAAAATTTATCCATTCACTGAGGGTCATTACAAACGTTACTTAACCATTCAGGCTGTCTCCATAACTGGTAAAATACCTTCTTCCTTAAAACTTCTAATGTACTTTTGGAGAGATTTCTGTACGAGACTCTCACTTGCATCTTGTTTTCTGCTAATTCCCAGCCTACCCTCAAGTCACTGGCAACACACTTCTTAAAAAGCAAGAGTTTCTCACCTCTTATATACTGTACAGCCTACCAACATGACTTGCATATAGTATGTTTACTGATATGACAAAATCTGCATTATTCCATTCACTTCCTGCAGAAGAACTAATGGTGATTTCATTAATTCACTTTGTTTTTTTCCCGGCTGTGACGCGTGGCATGCGGGATCTTAGTTTCCCAACCAGGGACTGAACCCGCACCCCCTTCAGTGGAAGTGCAGAGTTCTAACCACTGAACTGCCAGGGAATTCCCCTAATTCACTTACTTTTTACAGTATTTCCCTTCTTTTACAGCATTCAAAAGGAAGTAGGTGAGTGATAAGATGACTGCTTCATCAATTCTGAAAGACTGAACATTTTTACAAACTCAACTACATAATATTGATTTAAAATGTAGCTATAAATATTAAAAGAGAAACAGTCTCAGAAACTCAAAGTTGGAAGGTTTTCACATCTATCTTAAAACAGGTATATTCTGAAGACGTGACAGTAAAGCACAGGATTGGAACATGACTGGGACTGGAAACTTACAATATCTACTGAAAACACTATGAGAGAATAAGAAGCTAAATATATAAAAGGCAGTCTTCTGAATGTGTTAGAAAAAACTAAAGGTAAGCTGTTTCATAATCTAGCAGTTGGAAAAGACTTTAAAGCGTAGAAGTAGAAACCTTAAAGGAAAAGACTAAGAGATATATGATTAAGTTGGGGGGGCAGATGTGGACACAGAAACTCTTAAGTGAAACTAAAGACATGAGAAGTAGGGAGAATATCTTTGCACTTGCTCATGCTCTTACTTGCTCTCTCAACACATACATGTACTCATATGAAAACTGGTTGACGTTCTTAATACAGACAACTCTTACACGTTAAAAAACATATATATAAGCCCCTTAGAAAAATAGGAAAGCCTATCAACAGGCAATTCACGAAGGAAATATGAAAGGCCAATTAGCATATGAAGATATGTCCAACCATCCCAGTCTTCTAATAAATGCAAATTTTTTAGGGAATTCCCTGGGGTTCCAGTGGTTAGGACTCCACACTCTCACTGCTGAGGGCCTGGGTTTGATCCCTGGTCAGGGAACTAAAATCCCAAAAGCTGCGCGGCACGACAATCAATCAATAAATGCAAAATTTTAAAGGTATCCCTTTTGCTTATGAGATTGGCAAATTTTGGCTCAATACCCAAGGCTGAAGGGTACTTTAATCAACAATCAATATATGCCCACAAAATATGTTAAACTGCAAAAATATTTTAAAATCTATACAAGACTTTCACTATTACCCATATCCAAAGTCTAAATATTAAAAAAATATTTTAACAATTACATAGACTTTGAAAGAACAGTAGTTGTATGACAGAGAAAAAATTATGAAAGCCAGTAACGGTGCTAACATTTTAAAATTGATAACAGACCAACTGAAATACATCAATTCATAACCGAGGTTACTATAACTATTTACCCACCCTCATTTCTATTTCCAGCTTCCTTAATTCCTCATTTTCACCTTTTTCTTCACTCAGGATTTTTGCTAAGGTCTTTTCTCCCCGTAAGACATCACTCCTAACTTAACTCCTCTTCCTTCAAAAGTCGTATCATCTTTTTTCCCTCACTCTACCAGTTTTTCATTACTACTGTCCTCCAGTCTCTTTTTCTTAAATAGAGTCTTTGGTCCAGCTCCTCACATCTACCCACTTATTCTTTTCAATAGACAGAACATCATTTTCAGTCCAGTTCCAATAGCACCCAGTATCAATACACAGGAGCCATCACGGCTGCCCATCTCCTTTAGAAACATTTATATATATATATATGTATATAAGTGTGTGTGTGTATATATATAATATATATATATTGGCCACACTGCGTTGCTTGTAGGATCTTAGTTCCCCGACCAGGGATTGAACCTGGGCCCCTGGCAGTGAGAGTGCTGAGTCCTAACCACTGGACTGCCAGGGAATTCCCTAGAAACATTATTATAAATGTAGGATGTGATTTACATTTTTAAGTAAACTTCAGGTGCAATGAGTTATACAGATTTTAATGGACTGTCTTAGAAACATAACATTATTTAAAATATTTACATGGGAAAAGCCTCTTTCAAGTTCCAAGCTACTAACTTACAGATACATATTTATTAACAACATATATTTATTAGACACTATAAAGGGAGCTAAGGATGGCAAGAATGGTTCTTTTTCTTTAAAAAGGTCACACATAAGTGAAGGAAAAAAATACAGTATTGTAAAATTTGAAAAATGCCAGAGTGAAAAAAAACGCTAGAGCAGAGGTACATACAGAACATCATGGGAATACAACAGAAGTTATGAGCTCTGCCTTGAGTGCTTGGGAAAGAAAATTTTGCAGACAATGGCATCTGAGCTAGGTCTTGAAGAGTTGGAGATTTCAGGAAGAAGAACTAGGATATTCCAGGAAGAATGAAGTGGGAAGAATGGTTCAGATGTTTGGAACAGCACGGTGTATTTGGGGAACAGAAAACCCTGTGGCAGGAGTATAAGGGGGTGTTTTTGAGAATGGTGGGACAGATGCCTAGTGTTCGAGGAGAATTTACACACAAAGAGGATTATTTGCTAAGCAGTAACTTTTAGATTTATCCAGGGAGCATTGGAAAGTTAAGATTCTTAAAAAGGTGAATAGGGCTTCCCTGGTGGTGCAGTGGCTGAGAGTCCGCCTGCCGATGCAGAGGACACGGGTTGGTGACCCGGTCTGGGAAGATCCCACATGCCACGGAGCGGCTGGGCCCGTGAGCCATGGCCGCTGAGCCTGAGTGTCCGGAGCCTGTGCTCCACAACGGGAGAGGCCACAAGAGTGAGAGGCCCGCGTACCGCAAAAAAAAAAAAAAAAAAAAAAAAAAAAGGTGAATAGCAGAAAATATGTTTTAGAATAACTGTGGTAAAAGGACAAATTATAGAGTGGAAAGAAAGAAAGAAAGAATGGCGGCAGTTAGTCAAGTTACAAAACTACTGCCATGACCCATGTGAGGCAGGACAAAAGCAGGAATACTGGGGCCAAAGATGAGGGGAAATGAGAGGTACACACCAAGTAAAATAATCAACTCTAGGTGATCGGCTGGGTATGGGTGGAGGAGACATGAAAAAGGAGTCATTTACTCAGTCCCTACAATTTACCAAACACTTAAAAGTAGTTACTATGTGCATGCTAGGGGCTGGATGACGCAAAAGTTTCTAGTTTGAACTGAGTGGAAAGTAACACCATGAGGTAGAGAAAAGAGAAACAGGTTTTTCTGGACCAACCAGTTCAGTTTCAGATGTTAGTTTTAGGGGTCTGTGGGGCATGATGTTAAGAAGTCTAGTGGGGAATGACAGTAAGTGTAAAACTCAGAAAGAGGTAGAAACCAGAGAAAAGTTAAAATTTTTTGCACAGTGTTACCACACCTTTTGGAGATAATAAAACTCACCCAAGGCACAGATTTGGAGAGGTGTGAAAAATTAATACAGTGTTGCAGGACACCTACAGATAAGGGATAGACGGGCAAGGAAATTAGGAAGCAGCAATTAAGAGTTGGGAGTGCTTTCATAAATACAAAAACACAATTGGAAAGGATAATCATTAACTTCAAGGTAGTGGAAAGGGTTGGGGAAGAGTTTCAACTGTATCTGTGGCACTTTTTTTTTTTTCTTAAAAGATAAATGAAGCAAATAGAGAAAAATGTTAATGTGTTAAACGTAGGTAATAGATATAATTCTTTTCGTTAGTTTGGAGTATTTAATACATTTTTAACAAGTAGAATAATACAGTGGGAATAGAGAAATAGACTTTCAAGAAGAAAATGACTAATAATGGTAAAGACCAACATGAAATCAAGTGGCATTTAAACTGATTTTAAAAGGCCAGCTGATTCGTAATTAGGAGCTCACTGATGACTTTCACAAGAGCATTTCTTAGCATCATGAAGTTAGAGCACAGTTAAGCTGAATAATAAATTAATGACTAGGCCATGAAAATATGGTGAATTCTGGAATGCAACATCTTCATAAGCTGGGAACATATACTTTGTATCAAAACGTTTTACATGATTTCTTTGTCTACTTCACAGATCCTTTCCTTCGCAGTCTTGGCGTAATCTAATTCTGCAGACACTTGGGTTACTCAACAGCCACCCTGCTTTGATAAAAGAACCCTGATTTTGTTCACCTTCCTTCATTTGTCCAGCCCCAGGTAATAAATAATGACTGATTTAAGCCACTCTTGGTCCTATCCCTTTGCCATTAACTGTGTAAGCCATGAGCATGGGCTTCTAGGAAGTTTCTCCTCACTTGTAAAAAGGAATACAAGACAGAAATATTCCATTTCATTCCCTAGATGTTATTGTTGTTGATGCCTAAATCTGAGACTACAAAGCACCCGTGTGAAAGGAGGACACAAACATACGGAAAAGGGGAGGGCAGAAAGATGAAAGGAACTTGGGTCCCTGATGCTGCTGCTCAGTTACTGAACTATATAACCCTATAATAACCCGAGAACACAATTTAGCTCCAGAAATCTTACTATGTGAGATAAATATCTACTGTAAAAGTCAATTTTCTTGTTTGGTTTTCAGTTACTTGCAGCTGAAAGGATCTTAAATAATAAACTACTCAAATCACATGACAATGGTTAATATATTAAATCCCTTTCAACATATCAAGAATAGCTTAACAAAAATAGATCTTCTCTCAAAGTATTTACATAAATCTGAGCTATCCTTAAGACTGTAAAATTTATAGTCTATAAAAGTAAAATTCAATTTTTAAGCAAATGATTTCATATAGATATTTGCTTGAGTATAAGGTACATGAATATTTGCTGAAAAACAGGCTTTACCTCAATTTGAATATTACTGTTACTTTAAGATTTTCTGAGAAATATGAATTTAAAATTTAGATTACAGAAACTTCTTCCCTTAGACACTATCAGATATTCTTTCCTAAAATGTTCTTTTTTAAAAAAATTAGCTTCGGGACTTCCCTGGTGGCGCAGTGGTTAAGAATCTGCCTGCCAATGCAGAGGACACAGGTTCGATCCCTGGCCCAGGAAGATCCTGCATGCCGTGAGGCAACTAAGCTCGTGCGCCACAACTACCGAGCCTGCGCTCTAGAGCCCACGAGCCACAACTACTGAAGCCCGCACGCCTGGAGCCCATGCTCGGCAACAAGAGAAGCAACCGCAATGAGAAGCACGTGCGT
The DNA here is from genome assembly GCF_059928025.1 of Delphinapterus leucas. Classification (NCBI taxonomy): domain Eukaryota; kingdom Metazoa; phylum Chordata; class Mammalia; order Artiodactyla; family Monodontidae; genus Delphinapterus; species Delphinapterus leucas. The sequence goes on along the minus strand of NC_143142.1, from coordinate 37,191,856 downwards.
TGTATCTAGAGAAAGCCTGCATGCAGCAACGAAGACCCAATGCAGCCAAAAAAAGAAAAAAAAAAAATCAACTTTGGGCTTCCCTGGTGGCGCAGTGGTTGAGAGTCCACCTGCCGATGCAGGGGACATGGGTTCGTGCCCTGGTCCGGGAGGATCCCGCATGCCGCAGAGCGGCTGGGCCCGAGAGCCATGGCCGCTGGGCCTGCGCGTCCGGAGCCTGTGCTCCACAACGGGAGAGGCCACAACAGTGAGAGGCCCGCGTACCGCAAAAAAAAAAAAAAAAAAAAAACAACTTTGAGGTGTAATTTACATACAATAAAATGCACCCATTTAAAGTGTACAGTTCAATGAGTTTCGGCAAATGTCTGTAACTGTGCAACCAATACTATAATTACAATATAGAAGATTCCAATCACCCCCAGAAGATTCTGTTGTACCCTTTTCCCAATAGGGAAAATCCCCAACTCCAGCCCTAAGCAATCACTGATTTGTTTTCTCTAACTATAGATTTATCTTTTCTAGAGTTTCATATAAATAGAATAATACTATAGTCTTTTTCATGTCTGCCATTTTTTTAAATTAGGCATTGTGTACCTGAGATACTTCCATATTGCTGCATATATAGGTAGTTCATTAATTTGTATTGCTAAGTAGAACCCCATCATATACCATAATTGTTTAGCCGTTCACTTGTTGATGGGTATTTGGGTTGTTCCAGTTTGGGGCTATTATAAATAAAACAGCTACAAACATCCCCATACAAGTCTTCGGGTGGGTAGATATGTGCCTCTCCCCCCTCTCCCCATAAATACCTAAGGAATGGAACTGCTTGATCATATAAAGTTAAGTTACTGTAATAAGCTGCTAAACTGGTTTCCATAGTGACTGTACCACTTTGCATCCCCACCAGCAGTGAATGTGAATTCATTCTCCACATTCTCAACAACACTTCTAAGTCTTTCTTTCCCCTCTCAGAAACCCATCACATGTTTACTTGGGTTTGGATACGATCCAAATAGTCTACACAGCTCTTTGACTTTTTATTCTATCTAAAAAGCTTTGACAATTGAAATCTACTGATATCAAAGGTAGCTGACAATATAAAACGCATATGGCTGAATTGATGTTACACACATTTACAACATGAGCATTACCAAAATCATTAGAAATGTTGATTAACCACTGATTTTAGTTCACTGATATAAACAATGGTCAGGACTTAGGTAACTGCCAAACACCCTTACCACCATTTAATTTGCCAATGCTATCAAGAGCATTTTAATCTCAAGCCTGCCCTCTAAAATCCAGTATTATTTCTACACTCAGATTAGATCCAATGGCAATCTAAGACTGCATGGTTACTAAGATGCAATGATGATTCCTTCATACCTTACTACATCAATAGGTCAGTTTCTCACTTTTAAAACCCTATCTTTAAAAATTAAGGCATAATTGTGTAAAATCCACTCATATTAGTATACAGGTCTGCAAGTTTTGACACATGCATACAGTCGTGCAACTGCCACCTCAATGAAGATAAAGAACAGTTCCATCCCCACCCCCATCCCATGACACCTCCATGCACTTTTTGTAGTCAACCTCCCCCTCCAACCCCAGGCAACCATTAATCTGTTTTCTGTTCTTACAGTTTCACCTTTTTTTTTCCAGATACCACATGTAGCTTTTTGATTCTGGCTTTTTTCAGTTAGCATAATGCATCTGAGATCCACCCATGTTTTTGCAGGTATCAGTTCATTCCCCTCCCCCACCCCCCTTTTTTTAGTTCATTCCTTTTTATCGCTGAGTGGTATGCATATACCACAGTTTGTTTATTCATTCCCCAGTTGATCTGGGTTGTTTCCAGTTTTTTTTTTTTTTTTTGCGGTACGCGGGCCTCTCCCGTTGCGGAGCACAGGCTCCGGACGCGCAGGCTCAGCAGCCGTGGCTCACGGGCCCAGCCACTTCGCGGCATGTGGGATCTTCCCGGACCGGGGCACGAACCCGTGTCCCCTGCATCGGCAGGCGGACTCTCAACCACTGCGCCACCAGGGAAGCCCGTGTTTCCAGTTTTTGAAAATCACAAATAGAGCCACTATGACCACATACACATAGGTTTTTCTGTGAACACAAGTTTTCATTTCATTTGAGTAAATACTTAGGAGGGAAACTGCTGGGCTGTATGGGAAGTATAACTTTATAAAAAACTGCAAACACTTTTCCAAAGCAGCTTTAACATTCTGCATTCTCCCGATCAAAATGAGAATTCCAGTTGCTCTACATCCTCATCAACACTTGTTATTGGTCAATTGATTTTTTTAGGTGTGTAGTGCTATTGTTAAGGTTTTAATTTATATTTTCCTAATGACTAAGCGTCTGATATTAAGCATCTTTTCACGTGCTTATTTGCTACTCATATCTACTTTGGTGAAGTATCTGTTCAACTCAATTTTTTAATTGGGTTGTCTTCTTTCTAATATATTCTGGAAACAAGAATATTTACTAATATAATACTATTTATTATATTATTTAATATTCCAGAATCAAGTTCTTTGTCAAATATTTTTTCCCAACCTATAGGTTGCCTTTGCATTTTTATAGCAGTATCCTTGAACATGATTTTTAATTCTGATGCTCAATTAAGAAGTTTTAATTTTATGGTTTGTGCTGTGTCCTAATTGAGAATTCTTCACCAGAAGAATTTCTCCTGTTTTCACCAGAAGTTTTAGCTCTTTATATCAGGCCTACTGAGCCATTTTAAGTGGATTTTTGTATATGTTGTGAAGTCTGCGATCCCATATTTTTAAATTGGATATACAGTTCTTCAACTGCCATTTGTTGAAACACTATCCATTTCCCATTGAATTATCTTGATACCTTTGTCAAAAATCAATTAATCATACGGCTTCGCTGGTGGCGCAGTGGTTGAGAGTCCGCCTGCCGATGCGGGGGACACAGGTTCGTGCCCCGGTCCAGGAGGATCCCGCATGCCACGGAGCAGCTGGCCCCGTGGGCCATGGCCGCTGGGCCTGCGCATCCGGAGCCTGTGCTCCGCAGTGGGAGAGGCCGCGGCAGTGAGAGGCCCGCATACCACAAAAAAAAAATCAATTAATCATAAATGCAAGGGTCTGTTTCTATACTATTAGTTCCATTGTTTTATATGTCTATGCTTGTGTCAATTATCACACTGTCTTCATCACTATAGCTTTACAGTAAGTCTTGAAATTAGATAAAATAAGTCCTCCAGGGTTTTTTTATCTTCTCCAAAATTATTTTGGATACTGTATGGAAGGGGTCAACAAACTTTTTCTGGAAGGGGTCAAAGAACATTTTAGACATTTTAAACTTTGCAAACCAAATGGTCTCTGTCACAACTACCTGACTCCACCATGTTAGTGCAAAAGCATGTTAGTGCATAGACAATACATAAGTGCTAAGTGTGGCAATGTTGTAATAAAACTATTTCCAAAAACAAGCAGCGGGTCAGATTTGGCCTGGAAGTTGCAGTTTGCCTGTGCACTAGGGTCTTTCATTTCCATACAAACTGTAGAGTCAGCCTGTCAATCTCTAGAAAAATGCCTGCTGGAATGTTGACTGGGATATTGAACCTACAGATCAATTTGGGGAGAACCGACATCTTGAAAATATTGATCTCCTAATCCAAGAATACAGTACTCCATTTATTTAGAACTTTAAAAATTTCTCTCAGCAATGTTTTGCGATTTTCAGTGTATAGATAGATAGGTCTTGTTCAATTTTTGTTAAACTTATCTCTAGGCATTTCATGGTTTTTGGTTATTACTATAAATGGTATTACTTTATTTCTAATTGTTCATCACTTATATAAACATATATTAATAATATATATACTTGATACTTATATATTGACCTCATATCCTGTGACCCTAATAATAATAAGTTCACATCTTAATTCTAATAGCTTTTTTTTTAGTTCCATAGGATTTTCTATATTAAAGGTCATGTGTACAAATAAACACTTTTACTCTCCTTTAGCACCTCTAGTACAATGCTGAATAGAAGTGAGGAGAGAGAACATCTTTGCCTCGTTCCTGATCTTAAGGGAAAAGCATTTAGTCTATCACCATTAAGTATATTAGCTGTAAGACTGTAGCTGACCTTCATTAGGCTAAGGGACATTCTCTTCTAATTCTGTGTTTGCCTAGAGTTTTTGTCATGAATGGGTGTTAAATTTTGTCAGATATTTTTATATATCTACTCAGATGATCACATGGGTTTTCTCCTTTACTCAACTGATATGGTGGATTAAACTAATTGATTTTTGAGTGTTAACCCCACCTTGGCACCTCTGCATTCTTGGAATAAAACCCATTTGGTTATGATATATTACCCTTTTAATATATTCCTAAAGGCTAATATTTTGTTCAATATTTTTACGTCTATAGTCAAAGAGATATTGCTCTTTTGTTCTCTTGTAATTTGTCTGTGTTTGGTATCAGGATAATTTTGGCCTCATGAAATAAGTTGGGAAATGTTCCCTTCCTCCTCTATTATTTTAAAGAGTTTAAATTAGTATTACTTCTAAAATGTTCAAAAGAATTCACCAGTGAAGCCATCTGGGCCTTGAGTTTTCAATTACAAATTTAACATACAGGGCTACTCATATTTGATTTTTCTTGTGTTACTTTGGTAACTTTTTCAAGATTTGTCCAATTCACCCAAGTTATTAAATTTATATTAGCATAAAGTTGTTCATAATATTCCTTTATTAATCTAGTCTAGCACCACAGCCCTTTCAAGGTTTCTATTAGAAGTCCAGAGTAATCAACAAGGACTTTTCTCCTCCAGTTGGTAAAACCTCAAATGCCTCCCAACCCTCTGTGATCTCAAAGGGCCACCAGCTCACAACAACAAACTGCTCTTTGCCTGGCTTTACAGTTTCACACTCTGCAGGTACCTTCCAGAATTCGTCAAAAAATCAGAGATACTCCTTTGCAGACTGTTAGCGTTATTTTTCTAAATAGTGGTCTTTCTGCTGGAATTCTCCCCCTGCAATTTCCAGCTGCCTTGGCCTCCATGAATTCTGATCTCCTCGACTTATTAAGACCACTCTCAGGCTTCCCTGGTGGCGCAGTAGTTAAGAATCCGCCTGACAACTCAGGGGACACGGGTTCAAGCCCTGGTCCGGGAAGATCCCACGTGCTGTGGAGCAACTAAGCCTGTGCGCTACAACTACTGAGCCTGCGCTCTAGAGCCTGTGAGCCACAACTACTGAGCCCACGTGCCACAACTACTGAAGCCCACACGCCTAGAGCCCGTGCTCTGAAACAAGACAAGCCACCGCAATGAGAAGCCTGCACACCGCAACAAAGAGCAGCCCCCGCCCCGCTCGCCACAACTAGAGAAAGCCCACGCACAGCAATGAAGACCCAATGCAGCCAAAAATAAATAAATAAAGTTAATTTTTTAAAAAAGAACCACCCTCCTTTGCCCAAGATCCCTATCCCTGCTCTGCAATTCAGACCATGCCTCTAGAGAAAGCTGGGGTGATTAGGTGACTGTCCAGCTTACCTCATTTGTTTCCTGTCTTTCAGGGATCACAGTCCTGTATTGCTGTTGTTCAATGTCTGAAAACAATTGTTTCATATACTTTGTCCAGATTTTCAGTTTTTGGTTTTGGGGGGAGTGGTAAATCCATCACAGTAAATCCATCATGGCCACTTTAAATGTTCTTAAAGGGGACTTCCCTGGCAGTCCAGTGGTTACGACTCCACGCTTCCAATGCAGGGAGCATGGGTTCGATCCCTGGTCGGGAAACTAGGGTCCCACATGCTGCGAGGCACGGCCAAAAAAAAAAAAAAAAGTTCTTAAAATTAATCCCTAAAAAAACATTTCATTCCTTGGTTTTAATATCATTAAAGTGCAGAGAGTATTATTTCTAAATAAAATTAAGTCAGTTTATATAACAGATAATGGACTTATTCCTTAACAATAACCACTTTCAGGGACTTCCCTGGCGGTCCAGTGGTTGAGACTCTGCGCTTCCACTGCAGGGGGTGTGGGTTCGATCCCTGGTCGGGAAACTAAGATCCCACATGTCACTCCACATGGCCAAAAGAAGCATCATCATCATCATCACTTTCAAACAAATTAACATTTTAAGTGTTTTACTATAATTGAAGTGCTCTGTAGTATTTTTAATTTCAAGAAATAATTTTTAAGGTAGCATTTATGTACCCACTTGCTAAGTCTAAAATTTATACTCAGCTTAATGAGTTAGGCTCTTTTGGACTCCAGAAAGTTTTTATTCTAAACATAAAAACGGTTAATAGGGAAGAGGCAAGAGTCTCATAAAAACCATAAACTACAGAACAATCTAATTATACAGATTAATCCCAAAAGGCTGACGGTGTTCAAGTTTGAATGCAGGTCTTGATACTGGGTAATCATTGCTTTATTGTTAGGAGCTTATTGCTTCCCTTCTATAACGTGGATTCAGCATCTCTATTTCCATACCCCTGATGCTTCAACCAACTATTTCACTCTCTACTGGGATAACAGTTCCCTACTTCTAACCCCTATTTACTCATAATTTTGATTCATTTATGGTCTATTCCAGGTTTCCTCAAACTCCCCCAGCCAACTGCCTAATTCACTTATTTCTGAGTTTGCACTAGCATGAAGAAGAGTAAAAGCAAAAGAATGTAAGTTGCTATCTCATTGCCCTAACCTGCTGACCAGATTTGTCCGTCAGGTGCTCACCCCATGGTCTCCTTACGAGATTGTGGGCCTAGAAATTACCATGATGATTAGTTTGTTCAACATAAGCTCTTGCTTTAGTACCTCTTAAAAATACATATATTTTAGCGAAATGTACTAAAAGTAAAAACTTTTCCAACTGAAACAAATTTCTGTGTTAGATTTTTTTTCTTTAGTGGAAAGGAAGTCAGAGATATGGAAGATTAATGTGTAATGCTGATCTAGCCCCACTAAGTCACCAGCCATTACCAGAGGGTAGAGTCAGGCAGGTTAACAAATGCAAAGTTTTACTTTGATCCCTCATCACGCCTAAACTATTGTACTTTCTCATCTTCCCTGGATAAAGGGCAAGAGAAGGTAGAGTGGAACTAAAAACATCAACAGAGCTTTGCTGATGGGGAAAATTCTCAAAAGCAGAGAAGTAAAATGCCCCCCTTCTATTTCTCACATGGCTGTCTTGTCATCCCCCAAAAGAACATAAATTACAGTACTCGAAAACCTTTTGTTTCAAAATGCTATAGGAAATAAAGGATTGATAAGGTAGTGACAACAAGAAGAAATGCTACCAGATATTTAAGATGGTCAGGCGTTCTCTTTTCAAACCTCTGGCCTTCATAATCCTGTCCATTTCAACTTTCCCTCTTCTCTCTACACATCCCACTTATTTTGGCAAAATTTTTTTCTAACTTTCCTATGTTTCTCATACTCAAAATATAATCTGAATTTTCCTGATTTCTGCCCATGCTTGCTGCTTCCACTACATTAAAACTGCTCACTAAGGTCCCCAATTAACTTCACATTGCTAAATCAATTCAGTCCTCATCTCACCTAACCAGTCAGCCACAGTCCATACAAGGGATCCCTCCCTTTTCCACCTAGTTTCTAGGACACACCCTCCTCACCTCCTGACATCTAAACACAGGCCTTCTCCATCTACACTCACTCCTTTGCTGGTACACCCAGTCTCATATCTTTAAATACCTGTACAACAGTATATATCAACCGTTACCAAAGTCTCCTCACTTGAACTCCAGATTAGTTTTCTAAATATCTACTCAATATCCCCAACTTGCATGTCTAAAAGCACCTCAAATTTAACATTTCCAAGACTTCTAATCTTTTTCCCCAAACCAGCTCCTGCAATCTTCCCCATATCAGTAAATGTTAATGCTGTTCCTCCAGTTGTTCAGGACAAAAACTCTGAAGTATCCTTTAATCTCTTTATTTCACATCCTATATCCAACTCTACAGCAAATTCCTAGGCTTTATTTTACAAATATATCCAGAATCTGAAAACTTTTCTCCACCTCCACTGCTAATCTGGTCCAAGTCACACCATCTCTCACTAATTCAACAACATGGAATTACTCCCAACAGCCTAGATGGTCTCCCTGTTCCTGCTTTTGCACCCCCTCACGGGCTTTTCTCAAAGTAACAGAGCTGTCCTTTTAAAACGTGAATCAGGGACTTCCCTGGTGGCGCAGTGGTTAAGAATCCGCCTGCCAAAGCAGGGGACATGGGTTCGATTCCTGGTCTGGAAAGAACCCACATGCCACGGAGCAACTAAGCCCTTGTGCCACAACTACTAAGCCTGCGCTCTACAGCCCGAGTGCCACAACTACTGAGGCCACATGCCACAACTACTGAAGCCCGTGCGCCTAGAGCCTGTGCTCTGCAACAAGAGAAGCCACTGCAATGAGAAGCCCACGCACCGCAACAAAGAGTAGCACCCGCTCACCACAACTAGAGAAAAGCCCATGCGCAGCCACAAAGACCCAACGCAGCCATAAATAAATAAATTTATTAAATAAATAAATAAATCACGAGTCATTTCACATCACTCTGTGCCACAATCCGTCCAAGACTTTCCACTGCACTCAGAGTAAAAACCAAAGTTCTTACAATCACCTTCAAGATCCTACTACGGAGCCCCCATTACTTTTCTTACCCCGTCTCCTACTACTGTGTCCTTATTTACCCCATGGCCTTCTTGCTGTCCTTCAGGCAGGCCAAGTAACTCCCATCTCAGGCCACTGCCCCTTCTTTTCTCTGCCTGGAAAGCTCTTCTGCTACATACTGGCATGGCTCATACCCTCAGCTTCTTCGGGTCTTTGCACTATTACCACCTTCTCAATAAGAACTTCTCTGACCACCCTATATAAAGCAGCAGTACAACATTCCCTAGAGTACTGCCTATTCCCCTTTAACCTGCTTTATTTTTCTTGATAGCACTTATCACTATATAAAACATAAGCGTTGACAGCACAGACTGTTCTGTTATTTGCTTGTTGGATGTACAACACAGTGCTTAAGAACAGATTTTAGAAACAGAATGTCTGGGTTCAAAGTCTGAGTCCAGGGCTTCCCTGGTGGCACAGTGGTTGAGAGTCCGCCTGCCGATGCAGGGGACACGGGTTCATGCCCCGGTCCGGGAAGATCCCACATGCCGCGGAGTGGCTGCGCCCGTGAGCCATGGCCGCTGGGCCTGTGCGTCCGGAGCCTGTGCTCCGCAACGGGAGAGGCCACAACAGTGAGAGGCCCGCGTACCGCAAAAAATAAAAAAATAAAGTCTGAGTCCACCGCTCAGCAGCTTCGTGAGCTTTGGCAAGTTACTCAACCTTTCTGTGCCTGTTTCCTCATCTGTAAAATGGGAATAATAAAAGTTAAGACTCAAGAGTTATTGTGAGGATTAAATGAGTTAATACATGTAATGCGCCTACAACAGTGCCTAGCATATAATAACCACTAATGTTTGCTATAATGGTAATGACTTTGAGGATAATGATGGCTCTCCTCTCCAGAATCTAATGGCAAATTTTGTTTTTAAATTTTATTGAAGTATAACATATATGCAGAAAAGTAAATATAACAAATGTACAGCCAGACGAATTAGCACAAACCAAACACCAATGTACTCACCACCCAGATTAAGAAACATACTTAACTGCCAGCAACCATCCCACTGGAAATATACCTTGCAGGAGATTGCTGGGTCACAGAGTACACACTGCCGAACAGTTTTCCAGGGTGGCTGCACCAGTATATAATCCCATCAGCAGATTATGAGAGTTGCCATTGCTTCACATGTTCATCAGTACTTGGCATTTTCAATCTTTTAAAATTTATCTGTTCTGGTGGGTATGTAGTGGTCTCTCACTGTGCTTTAAATTTTATGTTCATAATTATTGATGAAGTGAGCACCTTTTCATATGTTTATTGGCCATTCTCTTTTGTGAAATGTCTATTCAAAACACTTACTCAGTTTCTTATAGGGTTGTCTCTTTTTCTTATTGATCTATAAGGCATTCTCTGTAGTATTCCCAGAACCTAGAACAGAGCCTGGAACATAATAAGCATCAATAATATTTTTAAAATGAATGAATGCCTGCTCTGTTTTTCTTCAGATCCTAATCATCTCTGTTTCTGCAACTATGCTACATAATTGGATAATTTATAGTGATTCTCAACCTCTAATCCAATCCAAGGAGGTTCTAACTTGTGAACTGCTTAATAATTTTTATAAAAGAGACCTTGTCTACAACACCATCCAGGATTAAATCTTTCAATGGCTTCCTACTACCTACAGAATAAGAACCCAACTCCTTAACCTGGTATTCCAAGTTAACTTCCCCAATTTACCTTTCCAACCTGCTTTCCCTACCACCTGCTAATCTTCCCAAACACAGACCTGGGGTTGGGGGAGACAAAAAAGCCAATTAGACTTTAAGTATGTAAATCAGGGAGCAGAGACTGTCTTTTAGAGGCAGAGCTAGCAGGATGTACAAAAGCCCACAGACAAGACAGAACAAAGTGGGATTTTGAAACCATAAGTAGTTTGGTGCTGAAGTACAATGTGCAAGAGTAATAAGGGGAAAGATGAGGCCAGAAGAGACAGCAACAGGGAACAGAGCCTATACTACAAGGATCTTCTTCTGCTTAATACAAATTGCTTTAGATGCATGGGTATTCATTTAATTTTTTTTGAAAGAATAAATCAGGGACTTCCCTGGTGGTCCAGTGGTAAGACTCTGTGCTCCCAATGCAGGGGGCCTGGGTTTGATCCCTGGTCAGGGAACTCGATCCTACATACCGCAACTAAAAAAGGCTGCACGTTGCAACTAAAGATCCCACATGCTGCAACTAAGCCCTGGCGCAGCCAAACAAATAAATAGTTAGAAAAAGAAAGAATAAATCACTGAATTGTAACTTGATTCTGACTTATTCTTTCCAACAACCTGCCTAACATTTGTTTCTCCCCAAAAGGCCAAGCACAGCAAGCATTCTAGAAATACTTGTAGGTTTTTCAACTATTTCCTTAACTTATCAATTCCATAAGTCAGATAAAAGTTTTTCAAATTTCCATCAGGCAGTCATATATCAGAACTGCCTATACTATATCAGAACCTGCTTTGTAACAGTATGTTTAGTAGAGCTGGAACAGATTTGAAATAATTTTTAAAATGCACCTGGCTCAATCATTAGCAAGTAACACTTCACATTGTACTCTATGTTAAGGTATTCTGTCTTAATAATATTTTACACTTTAACAGTGTTTTATGTCTCCAAAGTATTTTTTTATTATTTAATTTGACCCCATAATAATCCTAATATTACCAGGGGTGAAAAAAAGTAGGTATAACCTCTACATCTTTTATTTGAAGAACCTGACATCTGGGTGGGTGAAGTCATTTGCTCAAGGAGATGAAGCTAAAAGTAAGCACAACTGGGGAACTGGGTCTGAGTTCTAGGCTGCCCTCTTTCCACTACCCATACAGCCTCTGGGGAAGCTTGTATATAACATTTTCTGTTCTTTGATAAGTTACTGAACATCAGCCCTTTAGAAAATGTTACAAACATGATAATACTATTGGCAGTCAGCCTCACTGCTCTACCCACAACACAAATCTACTAACTCTGAAAACAGCATCCCGCCCCTCTCCACCATAACCATGTTGTTTTATTATTAGTAATAGTGATTAAAAATTCTCAGATGACTTAACACATTTTTGAACTCTTAAAAAATTTAAATGTACATTATTTCTATAAACTAACTCTAGCAAGTTAACCAACTGTATCCAGTAAGGGGGTAAAAAGCCCTAGTTTGACACAGTGCTCTATGGATCATAAACATAGTCAATGATTTTTTCTCTTACTTTCATTTTTAAATCCCTTCCCTTTAGCATAAAGCACAAAAGATAAGCAGGACCATGAAAGAATAGAAAACAGACGGAGAGGAGGAAACATCACACGACTAAAGGGCGTGCACTTTGTCTAGTAAAAGCAAACAAAGAACTTAATTTCCCAAGAGTCAAAGGAGAATAGAAAATGTGAGCAATGGAAAACTGAGCTTGCAGTCTCACTGACAGCAATTTTCTAACACCAATTTTTTCTTTTTTTGCACTTTAGATGTGCAAACAAGTGAACTTAAAGAAAAGGCCAACTCATTCTAAATTCTAGGTTGTTCCGCATGGTTTCTTTAATGAAGTCTGGCACAGGATCAGCCATAAGGACCTGATGTAAAGAACTGTAAAGAACACTTAAAATTTATTGTGTTAGGAAATATAGTAACAAATTGCAAATTAATGTAAAGCCCCAAGATATTTATTACTTGTAAGTATTTATAAGCATCATTCTCTCTACAAATTCAGTCAACTCTTGAAAAAATAAGCTGATTTTATACCTATCTTAAGATTTTTTTATCGTTCTTTGTCAAGATTTTTGACCTAGAAATTATAGTAAACAATTAGTTAATACTTTCAAGTCCTTATGGAAATTAAATGCTCCTCAGACACTGTATGGATTCTTCTTTAGTCGTAGTTTTAAGCCTTAAAAATATATCATTCAGGGCTTCCCTGGTGGTGCAGTGGTTGAGAGTCCGCCTGCCGATGCAGGGGACATGGGTTTGTGCCCCGGTCCGGGAAGATCCCACATGCCACGGAGTGGCTAGGCCCGTGAGCCATGGCCGCTGAGCCTGCGCGGCCGGAGCCTGTGCTCCGCAACGGTGAGAGGCCCGCTTACCGCAAAAAATATATATATATATCATTCAACTATTTCTATAATAATGTATATATCCCTCTGTTTATCTTTTTAAGACTAAAGAGAAGAAATTAGATACGCACACGACTTTAGAAACATCAGTTTATAAAACTGACCCAGAACTCTTTAGCTTTCTCCAAATTCCTGTAATATTTTTTTCCCACTATGCTTTTGCTGTAACAATATTTTGAGTTTCAATGCATGTTTTAGTCAATAGATTTAAAACTGAGACATCTATTTGGTAAATAAAATATACAACTGTAAACATGAAATTAATGCAGATCTGAGGAAAGGGAGCTTTAGCAACAGAAGCAACAGCAAGGAATAGTCAGATGTATTTCAAAAATCAAAATAAATCACATGATGAGGGGCACGGCTGGAGATGAGTTTAGGGAAGCAAGGCAAGAAGCGAATCAGTTTAATCTGTTACCACTCTCAGAGACCAGGAACCTTTCGGACCTTTGATACCATTTGGTGCAGGTCTTATATTCTGTAAAATCACTAGCCTTTTATCAGGAATAAGCAGAAACTGTATCCTCGCCTCTCGAACTCAGGCTAGTATTTCTACTAGTACGAAAGAAGTTTTTAAAAACACATTTTGGGGAGTTCCCTGGTGGCGCAGTGGTTTAGACGCTGCCTGCCAATGCACAGGACACAGGTTCAATCCCTGGTCCGGGAAGATCCCACATGCTGTGGGGGAACTAAGCCCACGTGCCTACAGCCCGTGCTTCGCGACAAGAGAAGCCACCGTGATGAGAAGCCCGCGCAACGCAACGAGTAGCCCCTGCCTGCCGCAACTAGAGAAAGCCCGCGCACTGCAACCAAGACCCAACGCAGCCAATCAATCAATAATACATTTTGATTGGTATCCAGGAATTTGATTGTAACTTGTGCATATTATATAGGTTTAAAACCATCATTTATTTAAAAACTATTGTGAAATAATTTTAGATGTACGGAAGAATTATAACCTTCTTTTTAAAACACTGGCCTTTTTAGCTTATTTTGCCAACTTCTCAAACAAGATGTTACATTACTACATGAAGTAAACAGTTTACTTTGGTTTTGTCAGAGGTTAATACAGTGTTTTAAAATGCTTGCTTCAAAATTTGAATTACCAAGTATGTTAAAAGATATTTTAATTTTTAACTTCCACGAAGAAAGTTCTGTCCTGTCAGCAATAATTTTTTTTTTTAACTGTGGTTTTGTCATACAATATGTACTCAAAAAATGTTTATTTTTCTCTTTCCTGGCATTGATTTTGAAGGAAATAAAAGCTAATATAATTCTCTGGATATCTAGTAGGTAAAAGGATACGTGGAGTACCAATTCTGCCTTTAAATAGGTTTTTTTTTCTTCTAAACATAAAAGTCTACAGAATAATGGTAATTACACAGTAGAATGGCAAAGACAATCAATGACTTTCTAGCGATTTGCTGGAAGAGACCGTGATTTTACTTTTTTAAAATTAATGGAAAAAGTCTTTCAGATCCTCTAAAATATCAAAATTCATTAGATACCTATAGGCACTGCCCTCCAGAAACATGAAGGGTGAAGATGAAAGACTAGTTCTCATTTTGTCAACATATCCACTCTCTGCAGGAGGCTTTGTTAGCTGGGACAGCTATCTTCCAAGAACTCAAATTCATCACGTCTGAAATAGAATCTGCCATCTTTCCCACCAAAATCCACTCTTCCTTCTCTGTCACCCAGATGTCAGTGAATGGTGAGTACACTGTTCCAGTCCACCCCGCTGCCTCAGTCAGAAACCTGAGAGTCATTCTTAACTCATACTCCTCCCACGCTCCCACACATCCAGTCAGTCAACAGGAACTGACAATACTACCCTGTAATCTCCAACATTCTTCCACTTTTCCCTCAACTAATTACTACTTCCCTCAGTACTAACCATTTACTGTCTGGATTACTGCAAAAGCTTCCTTCGCTGACCTTCACTGTCTCTAGTGTTTAAGAATTTCTCCAGTCTTTTCTGGGTGTAGTGTGAAGGATGTTTGTGTTTTCTAAAGAGAAAATCTGATTAGGAGCCTTCAATGGCCCTGTCCATATACTGCTCCCAATATAAGGTCTAAATTCCTTAATATGAAATAGGAGTCCCTGCATGATTTGCTTTATTTACCTCTCCTGGCTCACCTCTTTCCATCCATCTCCTTGCTCCCCGCATATGAATTTTTTTTAGATCCTCAAATGCACCATTTTCTTTTCATAAATGCTCACCACAACCTACCTCTTTCCTTATGCTTGGCTTATGACTACTCAACCTTCAGCTCTTAGCTTAAATGTTCAAGGCATCTTCCCTGACCTCTCACGTGCTCTTATAGCCCATTTTATTCCTTCCCCACAGCATTTACTAAATTGTCACTGCCTGTTGGTCTCTGTTGTACCTTGGCCCGGTGCTAGCCCACAGAAGATGGTCAATAAATGTCTTTAGAGTGAATGAATAAGAACTGACTTGGAATTAGACCACATTTCAATTCTGGTTTTGTTTCTTAATAGCTACTGGGATTCTTGATCAAATTAGTTAATCTCTCCTAAACCCAGGTTCCCTCATTTTTCTGGAGGAATGATATCTATCATGAAAGGTTGTGAGAATTAACTAATATTGTATGTAGAGCAGCTAGCAGTACCGTAACAAAAACAAGTGTTTGCTTTAGTTAAGACTATTCTGGCTACAAGGACAGAACTAACTAGAGGTAGATTAAGCAAAAAGAGCATTTTAAATAAAGGTTACAGCAGTGTCTCATGGAATCCAATCCAAGGTCATAAGAAAAAACCAGAATCAGGAGCCCAAGTCATAAAAAGTTAGTTTGTTCATTTTACTCTCTTCCTCCTGAGTCCTCTCTCTGCTCACTCCCTCCCCAACCCCCTCTTCTTTCCTCCTCTTCTCCCTGCCTATTTAATCCCCCTCTCTTCTCCATTCCCTTCCTATATTTGTCTCAGTCCCTCTCCATCTTTCACCTCTGCTACTCTGTTCATCTGTCTTATTCTTTTCTCCTGTGGGAGAATGGCTTTTTGGCTCTTGCCTTCACATGGTAGAACAGTTCCAGAGTTATGGCTATCAACAGTTCCAGAGTTATGATCTTCATTTTAGAGCCAGACAGAGGATTCTAAGTATCAATTCCAAATTCCTAAAGGACTCTGGCCCATATTGGGTCAGCTACCTGCTTCTGGGTCTGTCTCTCTAAGTCAAGAGGTGGGATCACCACCGGAAATGGCAGATCCCACTTTAACCATGAGATGGTGGAGAAAGTCCTAGAAAATAAGGGAGTCTGAGCAATGAAAACACTTGGCGTTTACTGTTCCACCAAGTGAAAGCTATTAACATTTGGAGAGAATTATTTTACTCGAGTGAATTAGCTACAATAAGAATATATTAGTAATCAGTCATGTTTTAAGTTATACTTCTTTGATTTTAAATTTTATATGAATGGAAAACTTGATAACAGCATATATAAAAAGGATTATAGGGCTTCCCTGGTGGCGCAGTGGTTGAGAGTCCACCTGCTGATGCAGGGGACACGGGTTCGTGACCCGGTCCGGGAAGATCCCACATGCCGCGGAGTGGCTGGGCCCTTGAGCCATGGCAGCTGAGCCTGTGCGTCCAGAGCCTGTGCTCCGCAGTGGGAGAGGCCACAACAGTGAGAGGCCCACGTACCGCAAAAAAAAAAAAAAGGATTATATTCTCTTTATTTCTAACTTCCTGAACTTCTGATCTCAATAGCTAATGATGCAAAACAGACTACTAAGGTAAATTTACTTACTTAATTTTATTTTTTTATTGCCTCACTGCATGGCTTGTGGGATCTTAGTTCCCGGACCAGGGATTGAACCCAGGCCCTTGGCAGTGAAACTGCTGAGTCCTAACCACTGGAGGGCTAGGGAATTCCCAAACATTTGTTTTTTATAAAGGAAGAGGATTCAAGGATATTCTAAGAAAGTTTTAAAATTATACAGTATACTTAATCTAGAGACCCAAAGACAAAGTTGAGAAAAGACGTCAAAAACACTTCTAAAAATTTTAACTAGCACACTCTAAATGCCTTCCACATACCTTGTTCCAAATTGAACAGAAAAAAAAAAACAAAAAACCTTAACTGGAAAAACCATGTGGGAAAAACCATCACATAACCTTTTACAGCTCTCTAGCAATAAATAGGGATACAATGTTATAACAAAATTAAATCTGAAAGCTCAATTTAGTTGATTGGAAACAGTAGGAAAAAACAGTAAGAAGCGAGTTAATTTCTGCTTCCCCGCCCAACACACAGATTTTCCTGAGCTTGTATCTCATGCTGGTCAATTTTTCACCTGATAATGATATTTGTAATATACTTAGTTTTTTAGCTTTTTCCTTTAAGGATAATAAAACTGGCATAATAAATTACTAACACTTCCAGTCAAATTTCACATTGGCAAAAAAAAAAAAAAGCCCATTTTTGAGATATATTTTGTCATACATAGAGCCAAAACTTTTCTTGTAATTCTATATATATATATATATATATATATATTTTTTTTTTTTTTTTTTTTTTTTTTGCGGTAAGTGGGCCTCTCACTGTTGTGGCCTCTCCCGTTGCGGAGCACAGGCTCCGGACGCGCAGGCTCAGTGGCCATGGCTCACGGGCCCAACCGCTCCGTGGCATGTGGGATCTTCCCAGACCGGGGCACGAACCCGTGTCCCCTGCATCAGCAGGCGGACTCTCAACCACTGCGCCACCAGGGAAGCCCCTAATTCTATATATATTGTCATACATATAGCCGAAACTTTTCTTGTAATTCTAAATGTTCATAAGACACTTACTAAATATAACTTCTAATTTCTTCTTGTAATAAAATAAAGTTTTTACTTTTTTCTCTTTTTAATTGCAAATTTCCTACATGCTCACCATATTAAAATTTAAATAATAGATGTATACAAAGTTAAAAGGTGTTGGATGCACTAACTTATTTAATCCAGACAATATCCATTGAAGATATGTCCTATTACCCCTGTTTTACAAATGAGGAAACTAAGGCCTGAGAGGTTAAGTAACTTGGCTCTATATCACAAAAGGGCCAGAAGTTGAGCGTGAACTCAGAAGATCTTGTCTCAGCGTTTTCTATTTCTATTTCTACCAAAACAAATTATCCATTGATAACTTCTATTCAAATTACCTATTTCTATAACTGCCTTAACAAATTATCATAAACGTAGTGGCTTTAATCGATACAAATTTATTATCTTACAGTCCAGAAGTCTAGCTGGGCTGCTTTCCCTTCCACAAAATCTAAGAATTGGTTTTCTCGTTCCTTCCAGCTTCTAAGGGCTGCTGTAGTCCTTGGCTCAATGACTACCTTCTTCATCTTCAAAGCCAGCAACATTGCCTCTCTCTGGCCTTGCTTCTGCCATTTACACTTCTTTTGACTCTTCTGGCTTCCTCTTCCACTCTTAAATCCCCCTGTTCTTACATTGGGCCCACGGCCCCCCTGAATAATCCAGGCCCCTCTGAATAATCTAGGCTAACCTCCGTAATTTTTTTTTTTTTTTTTTTTGCGGTACACGGGCCTCTCACTGTTATGGCTTCTCCCGTTGCGGAGCAGAGGCTCCGGACGCACAGGCCCAGCGGCCACGGCTCACGGGCCCAGCCGCTCTGCGGCATGTGGGATCTTCCCAGACCAGGGCACGAACCCGTGTCCCCTGCATCGGCAGGCGGACTCTCAACCACTGCACCATCAGGGAAGCCCTAACCTCCATATTTTAAAACCAGTTTATTAGCAACCTTAATTCTGCCTGCAACTGTACAGTAATTCCCCTTAGCCATGTTAACCTTATGCATTCACAGGTTCTGGGAATTAGGACATGGATCTCTCCGTGGAGCCATAATTCTGCCTGCCACTGTGCGCATACTTGTAATCAATATACTCTCAAAATCACACTGATCTGGGGGCTTCCCTGGTGGTGCAGTGGTTAAGAATCCACCTGACGGGCTTCCCTGGTGGCGCAGTTGGTGAGAGTCCGCCTGCCGATGCAGGGGACACGGGTTCGTGCTCCGGTCCGGGAAGATCCCACATGCCACGGAGCGGCTAGGCCCGTGAGCCATGGCCACTGATCCTGCGCGTCCAGAGCCTGTGCTCCACAACGGGAAAGGCCACAACAGTGAGAGGCCCGCGTACAAAGAAGAGTAAAAACTGTATAATCACTATTAGTACTTGACTAATAAATACTTCAATATTATAAAAAAAAAAAAAAAGAATCCACCTGACAATGGAGGGGACAAGGGTTCGAGCCCTGGTCTGGGAAGATCTCATGTGCCGCGGAGCAACTAAGTCCGTGCGCTACAACTACTGAGCCTGCGCTCTAGAGACCGCGTGCCACAACTACTGAGCCCGTGTGCCACAACTACTGAAGCCTGCACAGCTAGAGCCCGTGCTCGGCAACAAGAGAAGCCACTGCAATGAGAAGCCTGCGCACTGCAACGAAGAGTAGCCCCCACTCGCCATAACCAGAGAAAGCCCACGCACAGCAACGAAGACCCAACACAGCCAAAAAAAAATCACACTGGTCTGTTAGGGTTCAGAGTTTATTATGATTTAAAGCTAATTCTGTACTAAGCAACATAACTTTGCTAAATTAGGAGAATGGTTTAATTTAACCAAGTAGAACAAAGTAGTTGAATCAATCAAATGAACAACTCATTCATTTAACTAGGTTTTAAAGGGAAATAAGCCAGTAAGAGTACCACCTTCCTCTTCCCTTACAAAGGGAAGTAAGTACTAGCCTTGGAGGAAGAAATAAGAACGGGCAGAGCTGGCCTGACTCTAAGTGGCTGGAGGAGAGAGAAGCACTGTAAAAGGTCCGAGTCCTGGTAACAGGGCTGTGGTTGGCATTACGAGCAGCCTGTCTGGATGACACTCTGGACCCAACTGTTCTTTCAGTGTCCCCTGAATGGGAATTCGTTAGGAAGCTGGTCTCAGCATAGCAATTACCAAAATCACAAGGACTCAAAGATGGGAGACCAAGTGGGTGGGTGACTTCCTTGACAGCACAACACCAACAGCATAACACCAAACACGGAGGCGTTTTCCTTTTTTCCCCTCTATGGAGTGAGAGGAAGGGGTGCTTAATATAGGAGTACTGAATTTGGGTGACACATGCAGGAGAGCTAAGGAAATCTGAAATAGGACCTTTGTCTCTTGTGGTTAGCCCAGAAGATATTCTGCAACATACACTACTATAAAAATGTCATCATTAATAAATCCTCATTATCATGGATTCCATATTTGCAAAATAGCCTGCTTGTTAAGATTTATTTGTAACTCCCAAACCAATGATAATTTATGGTGTTTTAGCAGACACTTGCAGACACGAGCAGAGCTATGAAAAATGAGCTGCGAGATCCACATGTACCCAGCTCAGGGCAAGCAAGGCTCTCATACTGTAAACTAGTGTCCTTTCCACGGTCTATCTAGTGCCACTCTCTTTTCTTTTTTCTTTTTGTGTTTTTGTTGGTGATGTTACTGTTTAAAATAGTATCCCAGGTGTTGCTGCTGAAGCGCTGTCCTCTCTCTAAACACAAGAAGGCTGTGGTGCACCTTATAGAGAAAATGTGTGCTGGATAAGCTTCATTCAGACACGAGTTATAGTGCTATTTGTTAGTTCAGTGTTATTGAATCAACAATACACATTAAATAAGGTGTGTTTTTAGTAGTTTTCTCCCTACTTGTTGAGCCTTCTAGGGCAGACTTAAGATGTATTACTGGAAGGAATCTTAGTTCTTTCAGGAGAGCTCAAAGAGAAGGCTAGATAACTGTAAACTTGGTGAAATCTAATTGTATTTCTCTGTTTTGCTAGATAAACTATTTGCCTCCTCCAAAAGAAAATATAAATAAGGTGTGTTTTTAAATAGAAGCACACATAAAACAGATTATACATTTATCAGCTGACACAACGTTGTAATCAGAGGCTCACAGGGGCCTCACCTTGTATTTCCTCTAGAAGCAATGGTTCAGTATTCACTAAATCAGTGTTCAAGGTGACTTTCTAGAACATAACTACTGCAAATAATATAAACTGACTGTATATAAATACTTTGATAGAAAAGACTTCCATAAGCGAGTCAAAAGTTGTGCTTTTTGAAAACTGATTACATACTGCTAAATTTCCCTCTAATAAATTTTTTAAAGGAAAAATCTAAAATGCTGTACTTTTAAAATGTATAGCTTTTTGTTCTGCTTTAAAATTATATCTTTAAATGTACTAAAGCCCTCCAACAATTTCTTTGCCACTTTTGCATTTTTAAGTGAATTAAAATTCATTCAAATGAATTGTTACATTATATTGTTTTGCTCCAAATAGAAAAGTATTGAATTTGCTAGGCATGTATTTAGTCATCAATTACTAAAACAAAAATCAATAATTTAGCAAATCAAGAACAAGTAGTTAAGACATTCTTTTTTTTGTATATCTAATATTGTGCACACCCACTACATTTCAAAATGTTTTTCTGAATAAATGAATGAGCAAAAGTAACATACACAAGGTAATATACCAAAAAGTAGTCTGATTAAGCATGTAGGGTAAAATAACTAATGAATTTAATCATAACCTAGTAATAAATATATTTCTCTTAATTAGATGACAATGATTTCAAAAGGAGCTAACACTTACTGAACAGTTAGTGTGTTATAGCCACTGTGCTTACCACTTAAAATGAATTATCTCATTTAATTCTCAAAACACTCTGAAAAACAATTACTGTTACTTTCCTCATTTACAGATGCAGAACCTGATACACAGAGGATTAAGTAACTTGTCCAAGGTCACACGGCAAGTGAGACAGTAAGACTCCAGACCTCCAGTGGTCTACCACTGTCAAACTGAACATCTTTAAAGCTTCAAGTTGTATAAATGGGTCTCTATTTTCAATTTTTCCATACCACCTGCGTGATAAGGGTCTGAGGTACTTATTACAAATGAAGATTCCTGGCTCTCAGTCCAGGTTTACTGAATTCGAATTTCTGGAAGTAGAACTCAGGAGGCTACACATTAACAGACATCCCAGGTGATGAGCAGGCACTCATTTTTAAGTAATGATGAGAGCCACCATTTTTAAGTATATGATTGACCCCTTATTCCTATGCTCCAAGCATACCTATTTACTATAACCAGAAAGCACCTTGCTTTGTCCATCTTCTCTGTGTCTTTGTTCCTATTACCAGCTTCCTATGGAATGTCCATTTTATTTATCCTTCAAAACCTTCTCAAATCTTACCTTCACCTGGCGTCTCCTGAATGGGCCTTTCTCTTGATCTGCCATTGAACTTTAAGACTCCAATACAATATTTCTCTCAGGTTATCTAAAGAAGTGGAATACTTAATTGATAAACAGAAAGGAGAGTTTCCTTTTTACCTCCTAAAAAGCCTTATTAATATGGTGCCTTGCCTGGAGTAGATGTAAATTTTTTTTAAGTTTGTTGAATTGAATTACAGATTCTTTTCCCCATCAATGTTTAGGACTTGACCCAAAAGATAAATATTAGTCAACAAATTAATGTTTGAATCTGGCTTCTTTAACCAAAGGGAATGGAGATAAAAAGACTGTAGTACAAAAATAAAAATCACCCTAAGTAAAAATAAATTTAGGGCTTCCCTGGTGGCGCAGTGGTTAAGAATCCACCTGCCAATGCAGGGGACACGGGTTCGAGCCCTGGTCTGGGAAGATCCCACATGTCGTGAAGCAACTAAGTCCATGCACTACAACTACTAAGCCTGCACTCTAGAGCCCACAAGCCACAACTACTGAAGCCCGCACGCCTAGAGCCTGTGCTCCGCAACAAGAGAAGCCACCGCAATGAGAAGCCCAGGCACTACAACGAGGAGTAGCCCCCGCTCACCACAACTACTAAGTTCACCGCTCACCACAACTACTAAGCCTGCACTCTAGAGCCCACGAGCCACAACTACTGAAGCCTGCACGCCTAGAGCCTGTGCTCAGCAACAAAGACCCACCGCAGCCAAGAATAAATAAAAATAAACTTAATCCATAATAATTAACAAGATTAATTTACTAGTTATCTACATCTCCTTTAATCTGTGAAGACTGATAATGCTTATGACCTCAACAACTGCTCTAGCCTCAAAATGTCAGTATAAGGTAGGTGACAATAAAACAGCAGCTATATGAGAAAGGTAAAATGCATGTTGACCATTTCCAGACATTTCTGACATCATCTTATCAATTCAAGGTGGCAACAACAATTGATAATATCGGTTTTCTGCATTATTATTTAGCAACTGCTATTACTCCACTTAGAAATAGGTAGGAATGTTATAGACACGAGTAAATGAAAACTTATAGGAAAATAAGATTTGGTACTTATCAAATTTTTATATAGTCAAGCTCCAAGGACCATATCTATATCATAAAATCAAACAGATCTACATAACATATTTTCTGAAGGACTTCATTCCATTTACATTTGAATTTCCAAAGAATATCAATTTGCCTGTTTTGGCCCTTGGGAGTAAAAAATTAATGTGGAAGTAGTGTGAATGGTTTTATCATAGTCCAATGGAGCTGTCACATTAAAAGGAGACATGAAGTTTTTGGCCTCTCACCTTCCGAGATGGCCCACACATTGTCTATGGAGCGTGTATCTCCCTGATTAAACCTTCTTTCATTTAAAAAAAAAAAAAGGGAGACATGAAATTTTTAATCAAAGAAGAGTTGATGTTTTCTTTCTTTCTACTTTCATATTACATGAGAAGCCTTTTACCCTAGGCTATAAACGATCACAGTCTTTAGTTCCTTAGCATGACCTAAGAATCAAAGCCAGAACCTTGGTACAATATTTCTGAACTGTTCCTTACTTCTGTGCTATACTATTTCAATCCTGAAGTCATTTTAAAAAACATGTATGTAATAACTATGTGAATATATGTCAACATTTAAAACATCTTATTAAAAAGTTAAAAGACTGCATTTGATTTTTACGGTTTATCATATAAAGGAGTACAAGTTTCCAACAAGAGCCACAAAAACTGTATTAGAATTGGTTAAGATTTTTTGCAATACTGATACTATTTTGTGCTCTTACCAGAATATTACAGTAGTATTAGCAGTATTTGCTTGCTTAGAGCAAGTATATTAAAAAGGTGGGTTGTGTTATTATGGCCCACATTTTATAGTATTATTTATTTGAGGAATGGGTATTTAAAATTCCATGAGACAAGTTACCTATACATGCATAAACTATTTCTGACTGGAAACAATTTTCTCCTATTTATCATTTTTGAGTATTGACAACAGAATACTATATGCTATAAAACCTAAAGAAATGGCACACGAGTGTTTTTTCAAGTTTTCCTAAATAACATGAATACATAAGATTTTTCATGATCCAATACTCTTGTGTCAAGGAGGAAATGCAAACTGAAATTGTAAAATAAAAAGAATAACAACTTCCTACCACATCAATGAGCTATAGCAAAGGTTGTATTCAGAGCAAAATTCATAGTCTTACACACCTATTACTAAAAAGAAATTAATACAAATAAAATTTAGGGAAAAAAAACAAAGAAACTCAAAAAAGAGGATTTTAACTTGTAAATCATACTGAGATTTCTTTTCCTGTTGTTTCTAATTAATTTTTCTTTTAATTTTCTTTTATTTCATTATTATAATGGAAAAACTTCCAATGTGATTTACAAATAAAAATCAATGAAATAGATAAATCACTAGATTTAATCTTAATCAAGAAATGAAAAGGGCGAGTACACAGTTTTAGGTGTGAAAAGAATGCTAGAGCAACAGAAGATTTGCAAAAACTATAAACGGGAACTTTAAAAAAGTTTTAACAATCAGATGAAAAGGATGACTATATAAGCAAATGGAAGTTAATAAAATTAACTCAGTTAAAAGATAGGAGACCTAAATAAATCAATAAGCATGAAAAGGGTTTAAACCTTGTCAAAAATTCCATCAAAAATTGTTAAATATTTTATGGGTAAATTATCTGACACCTGTCAAGAATAAACTAGTTCTATGCTCTTTAATCTCTTCCAAAACATACAGAAAAAAGTTTCCTTATTTTTTTACTGACAGCCGAATCCTGACAGTTGGTTTGGGGTCTCTACAGAGCCGAGAAGTGGGGAAACAAGGGAAAGATCTAGTGAAGAGTTCCTAAGTCAGGGGAATCTTCACACTCTCTTGGACTGCTAGCAAATATCAGTCCCTAGCAAATTAAGAGTTTTTCTGAGGAAACAACAGCACTGAAAAGCCCTTAAAATACCACAGACACCAAGGACCAGCAGCAGCATGCTCTTCTAGCCCACCACCAGATATCTGATCACTGACTTAGTATTGTTTTTTAGTTTTTTAGGGTTTTTTTTTGCAGGCTTAGAGAATTTTTATTGAGAGTCTCAGACAGCCTGGAAAATGCAGTGCAAATAATATATATTTTCTACTTTTTAATCTCAAAATATATCTAATTTGTCTTTTGATTTTTCTAACCTTTTGATATAGATTTTTCCTAAGAGAGAAGTCCACGCCACCTGTCTTTTAGGGATGCAATTTTCTTGGTTGTAATATTTTTTCAACAGACATTCTGGATAATCAAGAAACCTCCTTCCCAATCACTACCTACGTTACTCAAAAACTCTCCATATTCATTTATTCATTCAAAAATTACTTACTGAGAACCTAAGAAGTGGAGATATAGTAGTGAACAAAACAAAGTCCCAGCCCTCATGCAGTTTGCACTCATACTGGGAATAGTTAACAGACATTAGGCACTTACTATGTGCCAAGCACTGTTCTAAGTACTCTTGCACACATTAACCTACTCAATCTTTAAAACAACCCTGTGAGTTAAAGGCTTTTTCTTTTTACTTTTCCTTTAAAGGTGAGAAAACTGAGGCATAGAGATTATGTAACTTGATCCAAATCAAAGATAACTCCCAGGCAGCCTGGATCTAGAGCAATGCTATCCAACAAAAATATGATGTGAGTCACATATATAACTTTAAATATTCTAGTAGCCGCATTAAAAAAGGTGAAAAATAGGGGAATTCCCTGGAGGTCCAGCGGTTGGGACTCTGCGCTTTCACTGCAGAGGACTGGGGTTCGATCCCTGGTGGGGGAACAAGGATCCCACAAGCTGCATAGCAGGAAAAAAAAAAAAAAGGCGAAAAATAAACAGGTGAGATTAACTTTAATAATATCTTACTTAACCTAATATATCCAAAAGATTATAATTTCAACATGTATCAACCAAAAAAGTTGAATTATTTTACATTCTTTTTATCATATTAAGTCTTCAAAATCTGGATGTATTTCACACTTGCAGCACATTTCAACTGCTCAACTGTCCCATGTGGCCAGGAGCTACTTGACACACTGTGATTAACAATAAGGAATATGTATTTGGTTTTCCTCCCTATCCCTAGCCCAGCGCTCCTAAAACCCTTGGAATTTCCTGACGGATAAGAGCAATAAAGGTGAAGGAACACCTTTTGTTATTCACAAGTCCCTGAGTTTGTGTTAGTGGTAACTAGTAGAAAGCCCCTAGGGTGAACCCACCGGTGGATTGAGTGGCTGGAACTTTCAGCCCCACCACACACTCCCACCTCAGGGGAGGGAAGAGGAGCTGGAGCTTGAACTAAACACCAACAGTCAATGGTTTAATCAGTGAAGCCTCTGTAAAGAGGCCTCCATAAAAATCCTAACTGAAGGGGTTCAGAGACCTTCCAGGTGCTGAAGAGACCTGGAGGTTCTGGGAGGGTGGCTTACCTGGAAGCCCCACACCCCTTCCCACATACGTTACCCTGTGCATCTCTTCCATCGCCTGTTTCCGAGTTGTATCCTTTTATAATAAACCAGTAACCAAGTAAATAAACTTTTCCTGAGTTGTTAGCCATTACAGCAAATTATCAAACCCAAGGAGGTGTCATGGGAAATCCCAATTTACAGCAGTTGGACAGAAGTTGTGCGTAATGTGTAGACTCACTATTTGCAACCTTGGTATTTTCATAAGTAATGAAATAGAGATAAATGAGATAGGAAGTTTTAGGTGAAATCCTAAGGCATAATTATGTTTTAGGTATGTCTATTTAAAACTAGATTCTCCAAGGACTTCCCTGGTGGCCCCGTGGTTAAGACTCCACGCTTCCAACGCAGGGGGCCCGGGTTCCATCCCTGGTCAGGGAACTAAGATCCCACATGCCACGTGGCGTGGCCAAAAATGAAAAAAATTGCAAGTAAAAATAGTTTCTCCAGACTTTTGGTAACTTGAAACTTTAAAGTTTTGCTAAATTAAGTTAAATGATGGGAATTCATTGAATATCCAGGTCATTTCAAATAAGATAAAATATTGAAACATTAACTGCTAAACAAGTCTATCTACTTTTGTCTTCTTACAAGAGAAAAACTAAAGACGTCTGGGTTTATTAGACACATCCTGTACCACGTTGAGGAAAGAAACTATGTTATGAGAAACTAACATAATATTGTAAATCAACTATACTTCAATTAAAAAAATTATGCTCGGAGGAAATGTATGTTTCTAGAGGTTATAGAATATGTTCATAAAATTTGCCAATGGGGAAATGGTGGTATGACAAACAATCCACAATTACTTACTTCTTAGTTTTCATCAGAAATTAAGGTTTTTAAGAGTTGAGAATTTTAATTAATGTAATTAAAACTAAAAATTAATATGGAAAACATCTTTGTATGCAAGGAAAAAGAAGGTATAAGGAATGGAAATGCGTTTTGTTAAGGGAAAGAAAGTAGGGGACAAATTAATATGGATACAGAAGGTTGCAGAAGATTTGCAAGAGAAAATAAAGAATCCATAGAAAGGAATTCTATGGGACTTCCCTGGTGGCAAAGTGGTTAGAACCCACCTGCCAATGCAGGGGACATGGGTTTGATCCCTGGTCCGGGAAGATCCCACATGCCGTGGAGCAACTAAGCCGTGTGCCACAACTACTGAAGCCCACATGCTCTAGGGTCCATGTGCTGCAACTACTGAGCCTGTGTGCTGCAACTACTGAAGCCCACGCGCCACAAGAGAAGCCACCACAATGAGAAGCCCGCACACCACAACGAAGAGTAGCTCCCACTCGCCGCAACAAGAGAAAGCCTGCATGCAGCAACGAAGACCCAACGCAGACAAAAATTAAAATCAAAAAAAAAAAAAGGAATTCTATGTGTGGTCAGGATTAAGATCAGGATGAATTTAATTGAGTCAATGAATTTTAAGATTAAAGGTAATATGGTACAAAACTTGAATATGTTTTCTTTGTTAAGAAAACAAATTTTTTTGTGGGGAATACTGAGCTAACTTTCTTTACCTTTTAAGTAATTTGTTCTAACTCTATATATTTGCTTTTGAAATCTTTTATTGTCACTTTGCTAAGTGAATAAGTATTGTTTCATGGTGACCTATGATCCATTTGACCAAGTGTTTTGAAAGTTGGTAATTCAACATTTCCATTCCCTAAATTGAGGCAAGAATACACCCTGTTTCAACAAGAAATAGCCAGAGCAGCTGTCGCCCCATTCCCTGAAAGATTTGGGGAAAGTTAAAACAGGAGTGGGGACTGAAACCAAATCCCTGTAAAACCAAGTTCCATTACAAAGTTTATGGTTAATATGTCTGTCCAAAACTTTATCCCCTTTCTTGTCCCCTCTGACCTCAATGCCGTGCTAACTGAACACTAACCAACCAGAGTCAGATGCCTAAAGCTGCTGATGCAGATATCATCAGTAATATACAAACTCAGGTCATTTCTCCAGGGCAAGATGAGCTAACAGACCCACGAGCCATGGACCACCTGGCTGGGAGAATCATAAACCAGAAACATCCTGACTCCCAAAGCTATGACTGAAAAATGTCACAAGACCATGCCTCTTTGTGACACATGGTCACAACACCATGCCTCTTTGTTCTTCCCCTTTAAGAATACCCCTAACTCAAAGACCAAGTTGGAGTGGGCCTGAGGCTTGTCTCCCACTCCCCTGCATGGCACCCTGTAACAAATCCTTACTTTGCTACAAACTCCTGCTGTCAGAGTTTGGCTTTCTGCACTGCAGACACACAAGCCCTCTGCTCAGTTTCAGAGCCTGGGACATCTTACACCAAGAAAATTAAGTACTACTCAAAACATGATGTGGATATATCAAAAGTGTACAGGAACCATCTTGAAGAGGCTCTTGCTGGCTAAATACAGGATGAATTTGAGCATCAAAATGAATGACACTAATAGATTATAACCTGTTGACTAAAAAGAAAATCCAAAAATCACTCTGATATAAATGAGTGAGAAGGGAAGATTTTCTTTCAGAATCCCAACTAATAAACATAGAAGGAATTACACAGAAAAGTATTACTTTGCAGCCATCATTTCAATAATCAATTCAGGCAAGACTCATTCATGGAGTCTAAAACTATTTTCCTACATGTCACTTATTAATGAAAAAGAGAAAAATGCTAACTTTACAGTGGAGAAACCTGACAGATATCACCTTACCTAAGCAGAATTAATACTGCTAATAATGGGACTAACAAGGTGTGCCTCCTGATGGGCTATACCAGGAACGACACAATACCCCTGATATATCAGTAGTATTCCTGCCCTAATTCATAATCTAAATCTAATCACAAGAAAGCACAGACAAATCCTCAATAAGGTACCCTGTACAAAACAAGCATGCTGACTTTTCAAAAATATCAACATCATGAAAGATAAAGGCTAAAGAACTATTCAGATTAAAGGAGACTAAAGAGCCATAACTAGATGCAGTGGGTTACATTCTGGATTTTTGTTATAAAGAACACTATTAGGACAACTAGAAAAATTTTGATTATGGACTGCGACATTAACTCCTTAGGGCTGCTGTTTAAAAATAAGTAAATATGGGCTTCCCTGGTGGCACAGTGGTTAAGAATCCGCCTGCCAATGCAGGGGACACGGGTTCGAGCCCTGGTCTGGGAAGATCCCACATGCCGCAGAGCAACTAAGCCCGTGCGCCACAACTACTGAGCCTGCGCTCTAGAGCTCGCGAGCCACAACTACTAAGCCCACGTGCCACAACTACTGAAGCCCGCACGCCTAGAGCCCGTGCTCTGCAACAAGAGAAACCACTGCAACGAGAAGCCAGCACACGGCAACGAAGAGTAGCCCCCGCTCGCCGCAACTAGAGAAAGCCCGTACGCAGCAACGAAGACCCAACACAGCCAAAATAAATAAATAAATAAATAAATTTATTAAAAATAAATAAATAAAATTTTAAAAAAAGGCTTAAAACAACAGAAATGTATTCTCTCACAGTAATGGAGGCCAGAAGTCCAAAATCAAGGTGCCAGCGGGACCACGCTCCCCCTGAAACTCTGGATAGAATCTTTCTTGCCTCCTGCTAACTTCTGGTTGTGGCTGGCAATCCTTGGGACTCCTTGGCTTGCAGCTGTGTCGCTCCCATCTCTGCCTCTATCGTCACATGGCATTTTCCTCTTCTTATCAGTACACCAGTCATACTGGATTAGGGCCCACCCTAATCCAGTATGACTTCATTTTAACTTGATTACATCTGCAAAGACCCTATTTCCAAATAAGGTCACATTCACAGATACTGGGGATTAGAACTTTTGGGGGAAACACAATTCAACCTACAACAATTGTCTATTAGATAACTGTGTCATAGTGATGTTAAAATTCCTGAATTCGATTGACTGTACTGTCGGTGTATAAGAAAATGTCCCTGATTTAGAAAATGTACACCGAAGTAATTAAGGGTGATGAGAATGATGTCTGCAACTAACTTTCAAGGTGGGGATGTGGGGAGGATACCCACACACATATACAAGAAAGGAATGACAAAATCAAATGTGGCAAAATGTTAGCAACTCTTCTGTAACTTTGAAATTATTTCCAAATAACAAGTTTTTCTAAAACCACACATGAAATAATACCTATGAATAAGCTTAACAACAAATGTTCAGAGTCTATATTAAAAAAATAAAACTGGGATATAAAGAACCTTAATAAATGAAACAAACCATTTATTTTTAGATAATAAGATCCATTATTATAAAGGTGTCCATTCTTCCCTAAATAAATCTAAATAATTAACATTATCTAGATCAAAAGCACAATGTTCATATGGAAAAGTAAATGCATAAGAATAGCTGAGATTTTTTTTTTTTTTTTTGGTGTTACGCGGGCCTCTCACTGTTGTGGCCTCTCCCGTTGCGGAGCACAGGCTCCAGACGCGCAGGCTCAGTGGCCATGGCTCACGGGCCTAGCCGCTCCGCGGCATCTCGGATCTTCCCGGACCAGGACACGAACCTGGGTCCCCTCATCGGCAGGCGGACTCTCAACCACTGCACCACCAGGGAAGCCCGAGAAATTTTTAAAAAAAGAAAAATGAGGAAATTTGTCCCACTAGTAATCACAACCTCATGGTTAAGAGTATAGGCTCTGGAGTCAGAGTTGGTGACAGTCCTAGCTTGTAACCTGAATAAATATAACTTCTCAAAACCTACTTCTTCACCTGTAAAAATAAAGATATTGAAAATACTTAACTCAATTGCTTGCTTTGGCAGCACATAAACTAAAATTTGAACGATACAGAGATTAGCATGGCCCCTGTGCAAGGACAGGCACATTTGTGAAGTGTTCCATATTCAAAGAAAGAAAATCCTTTCATTAAATAAGATGGCTACCGGTCAGAACATTTAAGCCAGATTTTCAAAAGAAAAAAGAATACCTAACTCTGGGTTTTGTGAGAAATGAATCAGGTAAAATATGTTAAAGTATTTACCACTGTGGCTGGTACACAGGTAATACTCAATACGCATTAGCTGCTGCTCCTGCTGTTGTTATCAGGGTCATGATCATCCTCATCATCAGGCTATGTGGTACTGGCATAGGAATAAACAAGTAAATATCGGGAAAACAAAGAGTGCCCCAAAACAAGCCTGAGAGTAAAAGAATTTGTAAATGCTAAATGTGGCATTTTGAATCTGTGGTAAAAGGAGAGATTTAGATTTAATAAACAGCATTGGTGAGCTCTATCATCTGAGGAAAGAAAAAAGGAATTGGATCCTTATCTTACAACATATATAAGTTTCAGAGTAAACAGCTAAATTATTTGTAACATAAAACAAAACAAAAACCTATAAACAGAATTTTTAAAATTATTGTCAACTGTGGAAAGTATTCTTAGAACACAAAATTCAGAAGTTACAAAAGGAAAATTACTTGTAATACTTTAAGATAAAAGAAAAACATTAAACAAAATAAAGACAAGCAGAGATATGAAGTGTTTGCAACATAAAGGATTAATATCCATTGTACACGAAGAATCTGTAAAAATCTATAAGAAAAAGACAACCCAAGAGCAAGACTGGCAATGGTTATGAGCAAGCACAGAAAAATGCACAGTAGACTTCAACTGAAAAAGCAAATAAAAATAACTTTGAGGTATCTTTGTTCATATATATAATAAAAGTAAAACAATGTTCACAGATATTACGGGATAAACACACATGCTTATCCCATACTCCAGTTTAATTTTCCTTAAAAAAAAAAATCCAGAAATACATAAAAAGAGCTTTAAACCTGTTAATATCCCTGACTCTGAATATCAAAAAGATAAAGCAAAGTCTATAGTGCCATTAGAAGACTTAATTACAGAAAGGGGAAAATAAAACAGACCAAAAAATAAATAAATTGGAAAAGGAATCACTGACCCTTGCTGTTAGAAGGAAACTAAGCTTTATCAGGCCCGACCACTCACCAACACAGGAAAGTACCACTGACAGATGATCTAGAGCCAGTATTTACTCAGACTACAAAGAGGTGGTTCAACAATCCAAGAAAGCACTGCTGGACAACTAACTGTTAAGAATTACTTCTCTGTAACATTCCAATTGTTTATAAATGGTAACTGTTTAATAAACTGTTACAGAATCTTGTCCACATTCAAAGGCAACTTTCAGTGTCTGCATTTATTAAAATTCACCTTTTAAGGCATCATTTAATCATTTTTCTTTCTTTTTGAGATGTCTGTCTCTATGATTTCTTTCTTTTTTTTTTTTAATTTTGTTTTTATTTTTGGCTGCGTTGGGTCTTCGTTGCTGCACGCAGGCTTTGGTTGTGGCAAGCAGGGACTACTCTTCGTTGTGGTGCACGTGCTTCTCACTGCTTCTCTTTGTTGCAGAGCACGGGCTCTAGGCGTGCGAGCTTCAGTAGTTGCAGTACATGGGGTCAATAGCTGTGGCTCGCAGGCTCTAGAGCGCAGCTCAGTAGTCGTGGCGCACAGGCTTAGCTGCTCCGTGGCATGTGGGATCTTCCCAGACCAGGGATCAAACCTGTGTTCCCTGCACTGGCAGGCAGATTCTTAACCACTGTGTCACCAGGGAAGTCCACCATGATTTCTTTCTATTATCGGTGGGGTCCTGGGAATATCAGAAATGTCTTTTAGAACCTTCAGATGGAATTCTTCTGGACCTAGAAGCCTGAAATCAGTCAAAGCTAGATACCCTCTTACTATCTACTATCTAGTTTCTTATACTTTTTTTCTAGCTTTTCCATTAAAGAGCATCCTCTTGTTACAGAAGTTAGGAGATTAAAAAGAAGACGTGCTAGTTGTTTCCTGTGATCTATCATTTCGACTTTCTGAAGTTGTGGATCCGTGGCTTCTTTCTTACTGCTGGCTGTGATTATCTCGAAGAATCGTCGACATTGTCATTAGTTTTTCCCTCTTCTAAGCATCAATCATCCTAAAAATCCTATTCATCCTCTGACAACCTAAGAGGTTCTTGACTCTCTCTTCTACTTGACCTTTATTACGAGTTCCTCCTTCTGACTTAAGTTCTATTCATTAAAAAAAAGCTAAGCCCCAGTAGGAGTGGCTTAAGGGGGTGGGGGGAAGGGGAAGTGTGAGGTGAGACTGGGGAAAGGGAGGTTCAGCTCCATCATAATTTCCACCTGCCACTATTCCCCACCAAATTCTTTGATACGGCTAATTACTGTCTTTTCTCAATCACTAAAAGTTCTATCTAAAGGTATTTAGATAAAAGCCCCATTCTACTCTGACCCCCTTCCCTACCAGGGTGCTTCTCAAACTTTTCATA
The DNA here is from genome assembly GCF_059928025.1 of Delphinapterus leucas. Classification (NCBI taxonomy): domain Eukaryota; kingdom Metazoa; phylum Chordata; class Mammalia; order Artiodactyla; family Monodontidae; genus Delphinapterus; species Delphinapterus leucas. Next base: position 37,157,947 of record NC_143142.1, on the reverse strand, counting down.
TAAAAAAGCCTGGGAAATTCATTCCTTTAGGTGGTATATTGCCCACTAGGATCTTAAACCATCACCGTTAGTTTGCTCCTGTACTAATATTGTTGCCCGAATTAAGAAAATACCATCTGTGCCCACACCTTTCAAATAAATATTCTAATCATGTTTATACAACTAAATAGTGTATTTCCATATACCTAACTCATTCAACTACTAGGTTACTTCCTGTTCCCTTCTGTGGTAGAGACAGCTACATTTCCACTAAAAATGCCTTCTCCCCTCCTATGGTGTAAAGTTGTCACTGGAAGGTAGCTGCCCTGCCAAGGACTATTTGTCTCAGTTCTACCTACAACCAGATACAAGCATATGACTCAATCAGTGTATGGGGAACCGATGTGTGCTAGAGTTTTTAAGAAGCATGGCTGCTAGAGATATAGTTAGAGACTATGATATAAAGAAAAGAAACCCACTTATTCTTACTTCTCCTTAACATTTACAAGTCACTGCTAAATCAAATCTCAGTTTCTTCATCAGACTCAAGTAAAGTGTTTATCTGAATTCATCCTGAGCATTAATGCCATTGTTTAGCACTGGGCCTGCCACTCCAAGGAGTCTTGAGGTTACTTACTGCATGAGTTTTCAGTGAGAAGCTGGCTGCTGACACTCCTTTCTCCTATGCCCATGGCAAGCAAATATTGCCAGCGAACTGCTGTACTTGCCCATATTTTAAAACTATTTAATACGTGCCTACTATGTGCTGTTGTTCTAGATACTTGGGATAACTTCAGTAAACAAAATAAAGATCCTACCCTCGTGGAGCTTACCTAGTGGAAGCCATTCTAAGCTCATAGAGTTGGCACAACAGGGTATTTTATATATTTATTTTTTGGCTGCGCTGCGTGGCATGCGAGATTCTAGTTCCCCCAACCAGGGATGGAACCCGTGCTCCCTGCAGTGGGAGCGTGGACTCTTCACCACTGGACCACTGGGGAGTCCCTGGCACAACAGTTTAAACCTATCTGCTAATCCTTATGTAGACTCAATAAACACAGGCAGTGATGGAACTGTTGGCAGTGATGTGTGGAGTTGTACTGCGGATATTCTATGTGGGATAATAATGCAACAAAATCAAGCTGTATTCCCATAGAAAACAATGCTCCAGCTTATAAGAGAGGACAAAGGGTACATTCTTAGATACAACGGAAGAAATAAGAGGAAGCCAAAGAAGAAAAGGCTTCTAAGGTGGTGAAGGAAATCACTGTCAATGGAACTTGACACAGTGGCAAAAGAGTAGCAAACAAAATTTCCATTTAGAGCTTTAGATGAGACTCTTCATGCAGAGAGTGAGGAATTCATGGAACAATAAGATTTCAAGGAACAAGCCAGGGCTTCCCCGGTGGTGCAGTGGTTAAGAATCCACCTGCCAACGCGGGGGACAAGGGTTTGAGCCCTGGTCCGGGAAGATCCCACATGCCACGGAGCAACTAGGCCCGTGCGCCATAACTACTGAGCCTGCGCGCCACGACTACTGAAGCCCGCGCGCCTAGAGTCCGTGCTCTGCAACAAGAGAAGCCACCACAATGAGAAGCCTGCGCACCGCAACGGAGTCCCCTGCTGGCCGCAACCAGAGAAAAGCCCGCGTGCAGCAACGAAGACCCAACGCAGCCAAAAAAATAAAATAATAAAAATTTTAAATAAATAAAAGAACAAGCCAATGTGGAAGAATTCTACTGGATTTCCTTAAGAAGGAAGTGCAGCTTTGAATGTTGGTAAGTCTGTACCAAGGTGCAGGAAACCACAATCTTACTGACAGAGCAAATCAGAAAGTGTGCTCTCTTTCTGCAGCATGTGCCTGAAACATGATGGAGGACAATTTAGACAATACAGCTTCCATCTATTTCTACTAACTCATCTAGGAATAAATCATATACTTAGTAGAAAAGAAGGCAATACTGCACAGAAGGAAAACTGATTTGACCATGAACTATATATATGTATATAAATATATATGGGGGGAGGCTGACTATATACATACACACTATATATATACTTTACAAACCCAAACTTACAAATGAACCACATTTACTCCAGTTGAGTTAGAGTAATAACCCACTTCTGCATGCTCCTTTGCTCCTTTGATGAATTTTTTTCTTTTTGGCCACGCCACACAGCTTGTGGGAGCCTTGTGGGATCTTGGTTCCCTGACCAGGGATTGAACCCAGGCCCTCCACAGTGAAAGCGTAGAGTCCTAACCACTGGACTGCCAGGGAATTCCCTGATGAATTAAATTTAGATAGGAAAAAAACTTGATTGGAAAAACATGCAAACACTTTCTCTGTAATGTGGGCTGTAGCTACAGTTTAGTTAGTGTAATAACCCAATTTTTTAGCTCATATAATAGTTGACCTCAACACCCATTATGAAATATGCACCACAAAGCTAATTCCATTAAAGAGAAAAGTGTAAGTGTTGAAAATTCTCAGCCCGATACAAATGTACAGTTTAAGGAAGAAGGAAAAAGATAAAAAAACGCCCTTTCCATCATTGCTCCTTATCCCTAAGGAAGGTGTCTTATAGGAAACAGTCTTGCTGTCAGTTATTCAGTCACATCAACGAGTCATGTGACCTTAGCAAATTACATATACTTACTGGTCCTCAGTTTCTTTGTGTGTAGTAAAAGCCTATCTTATGCATGATTCCTCTGTGTTTTTGGAATGCCTTTTCAAAGATTTAAGTTAAACGTGAAAATGTATATGAATATACAAAGCATCTGACATAAAACAGGCTTTCTTGGGACTTCTCTGGTGGTCCAGTGGTAAAGAATCCGCCTTCCAATGCAGGGGACGGGGTTCGATCCCTGGTCGGGGAACTAAGATCCCACAAGCTGCAGGGCAACTAAGTCCCCACACCACAACTACTGAGCTCGCGCGCCTCAATGAGAGAGCACATGTGCCGCAAACCACAGAGCCCACGCGCTCTAAAGCCCACACGCCACAACTAGAGCGAAGCCCACGTGCCAAAACGAAGAGCCCGCGCCACAATGAAAGATCCTGCATGCCGCAACTAAGACCCGATGCAGCCAAAAAATTGTTTAAAAGAAAATAAATAAAATCTAAAAATAAAACAGGTTTTCTTCCGTCTTTACCCAATACCTAACAGAAGGAGTGAATGGGTGGGAAAAAGATAAAAGGACACAAAAAAGAAAATTATAAACTTCATACTACATCCACTTCTCATTTCTCCTCTTCTACTCCCCTCATTTTTGCTTCTCATTCCCAATCTTTTGACCTGTTTCCATTTCTCACACAGGGTCAGGGTAGGAAGCAAGTTTCACAGTGCCTAGCAAGCAGGTGGGAGGAACTAGGGAAGCTTCTGTCCTTAAATTAAGCTCAGAGTCCTAGCATCCTAATATGGAGCTCATAACAGTGATTTTTAAATAGTGAAAAGCAGGGAAGGTGAGGACTGGCAAAGCTACAGGTTATCCACTGTATAATCAGAGCATTTAGTAGGCCAAGTATTTCATTTGCTCAAAGAGCTCAGCAAATTTAAAAAAACACACAAAACTTAAAATCAATCAGAACATATTTACCACAGAAACACTGTTATATCTTTATGTTAGGTTTTTACAGGTAAACTCTAATGGGCTGCCCAGAAATCTAACCAAAAAGGCTAACCTTACAAAAAGAACTTTTTCTGGGAAAAATATACTGATTTTCCACCTTATAGTTTTAGTTTCTTTTCTTTTCCTTCCTTCTCTTTCTTTCTACAAAATCTATTATGCAAACCTTAAAAAGCTAACCATTTTCAAATGCCCATGCTTATTTTGTTCTAAATGTTAACTACATGTGTTAGAGAAAAATATCCTAAACAATTAGTCTCCGGTTCTATCAATTAAAAAAGATGTTTTAATTAATGTCAAAGGCTCTTTTCCCGATACAATGCAGCAAAGCTGTCATCCAGTCATGACTACCTGTTAACTGACATCACAACTATGTGTTTCAATGAATCATTCAGTCCTTTTCTAACTTTACTGCAAAATAAATCTGAAATGTTTTTTTAAAAGCCTTGCTTTCAAATGTGTTTTCTTATAGTAAAACCTCTGTACAGGTGTTGTGGAGCCTGTGTATGTGAGTCACACGTATCTGTAATGAACTAACATCTAGAAAAACATCAAGTCTTCCTGCCTAGAGAACTGAATCGGTTTACTTGAGGCTAAATCTATGTAGTACAAAGGGATTTATTAAAGCTTCAGATGTATCACACCCTAACACCATCAAAAATCAGAGAAGTATTCTAATGGATTATCACACTAAAAAGATCAATCCAAAAAATTTATAACAGCCTCATAATTATAGCCAGTTCCACCCAACTGTGAATTCCTAGAAGGTAGCAGTCATGCTGCAATCATTTTTATAACATCAAAACTGACACAGTATTTGTTGCACCACAGGTTTAATAAATGTCCACTTAATGAATGGAATACACTTTATTTGCCTGAGAAAGTCCAGGGTCAAGCCTGTGGGTCAGTTTTTTACCCTAACTTTTACTTACCTGATATCTAATTGTATTTCAAATTCTAGACTCTAAAACATTTCCTTAAAATTTTATCAATATAAAAACTTCAACTGCAGTAGAGCCACATATTTAAATAAGGCTGAAAGAATATTAGAAAACATCTGGCCCAACTGTACCCCCGTTTCAAATGGTGAAACTGAGGCCTATGAAGTTCAATGAATTGACCAAGGCCACACAGCTCTTCACTGTCACAAGTGGAATTAAAATGCAGATGGTCTTCTACCTTTTAGTCTTGTCCTTATTACACCATGTTACCTTCTCTGCTCCTTTTCAAATGCCTGACTGCTGCTAATTAAAAAGTACCTATAATGTGAAAATACTAATTACATCAGAACAAATGTAAGAAATCAATAAACTTGGGACTTTCCTGGTGGCACAGTGGTTGAGAATCCACCTGCCAATGCAGGGGACACGGATTCGAGCCCTGGTCCGGGAAGATCCCACATACCGTGGAGCAACTAAGCCCGTGCGCAGTAACTACTGAGCCTGCGCTCTAGAGCCCACGAGCCACAACTCCTGTGCCCTCGCGCTGCAACTACTGAAGCCCACGTGCCTGGAGCCCATGCTCCGCAACAAGAGAAGCCGGCGCACCACAACGAAGAGTAGCCCCCACTCTCCACAACTGGAGAAAGCCCGCGCAGCAATGAAGACCCAACACAGACAAAAAAAACAAAAAACAAATCAATAAACTTGCCATGAAACAGTTTTAAGTATTAACTTATGAAGCAAAAGCCACCAATTTTCTCCACCCCACCCCAATTTCTACTTAACGCTAAGAAACTAAAAGTTACATTAAAAAATTAGAGAAGTGACTAGCCTCTGTAATCAGTTTAAGAAAACCTAAGGTCTACATATATTGTTAGGAACAGAGGCTGAAACCAGACAATCTTCAGGTTTCAGTGGTCAGTCTTTTCCTCCCAGTACTTCCTGCCTCCACCCCCACCAATAATTCAGCAGACATACCCTATGACCTATGCATTCTTTCACAGATTACATCAAGAAAACAAGGATTTCTTTTTCTTTTTGTCCTTGGAATATACGAATATTATCACAATTATAATACTGTCACTAATACCATGATAGGATACCCCCCCAAAAAATTTTTTTTTTAATTTTTGGCTGCTCTGCGTGGCACCAGGATCCCCGTTCTTCGACTAGAGATCGAACCTGCACCCCCTGCAATGGAAGCATGGAGTCTTAACCATTAGACCACCAGGGAAGTCCCCCAGATGAACTTTTTTTACAATATAGGATCTTGGGCTTTCAACATTCACTAAAATAGTAAAAAAAACACTTATTTAAAATAAACCTTACTAGAAACTAGTATAACTTCAACTACAAAGAGTTTCCAGTTTATGTTAGAAATATCAAAATGACCTTTAAGTTCACATTTAAAGTTTAAACTTTTTAAACAGTTTTATAAAATCATTTTCTAGACCAAAACTTATGAGGGTTAAAGATCTAAAGAACTTGTTTTAACATCAGCTTCTGAAAAAGTACTAGGCTACTTTTGTAAAATTTTACTACAGGTATACCTTAAAAACATGTTGTGTGTGCGGAAAGTCTGTATATATAAACTCATATAAATATACACAGAACCACATCCCTGAATACAGCTCAAAAGGATTTATTCTATTAGGGAGTGTTCTCAAAGATTCATATAAAACAGTTGCTTGCCACAGCGAGTACTAGGTCAAGTATATCACAGTCATGGAAAGAAAGAATTAGAATGCAAGGAGAAATGTGCTTTGATACCAGCGTTCTGTGGGAGCACAGAGAAGGGGGTCAACACACCAATGTCTTGTTAAGTATGTGCCACGATAACAATGTGTACTTGTTAATGTTCAAGTGTACACAGTCCTCCGTACTTCTTCCTTCCTTCTGGTTACACCAGTTTGAGAGCTACTTCTCCCAATACTCTCTATTCCCCATCCCAAATTAGCCAAATCCTGAACCACTAAATTCCAAAGCCAGAACTATCAATAGGAATTGTCTAGATTTTCCAACGGTAGTGGTAAACGAGAGGACAAGATGCTGCTGCTCTTTGCTTGGCACACTAAGCAACATTTCAGAAGCAGCAAAATTTGCCTGCGGCCTCTTCCAGTCTGGGGCTTGCCATATAGAGCTGATGCTGTATCTGCGTTTGTTGATGTCCATCTTCTCACACCCCAGGAATAAAGAACAACAGGAAAAATAATCTAGGGTTCCTACTTGCAAAACTCCAGCAGTCACAGGGGATATGCCATGTGCAGCTAGTTCTAGAAATAATCCCTTTTGAAGGTCTTCCACTTACTGGAAAGAAAGCAGGGAGTCCAAAGAACATATCAGCTCTGCCACCCGCCAAGCAACAGTAACAGCAGCAGCACTTCGAAGAGACACGGGTTAAAACAGCACAGAGTATATGGTATACGCTTCAGAGAACCTGAAATCACATATATATTCAAATTAGGGAAACTGAAGGGCACTGCTGTCCCGGGTTGGGGGGCGGTGCGGGGGAGCAGAGGCATAGCTCAGCCCATCAGTAACCTCATTGTACATTATCCTGTACTCTGAAATTACAGGATTCCCTTTCTTTCCTGGAGTGAGCTTCAAGATCTTAAAGAATAACACCAGGTAAACCTAACCCAGACCAGGATGTGTTGCTATCAAGTCTGCTAGTTCCAAGACAACAGTGGCGCTGCTGCAGCCAACGATTCCTTGGCACACAGACACGTTAAAATGATCCTGGCAGCGGCACTGGCTCTTCTCTTTCACCCTCTGTTGTTACTCTAGCTCCTTTTGCTAAATCTGCCTCTGAGTATAGACAGGAGCTGGATGGTTCATAATCACCCAGCAGCTGTAGCTGAGCAATAGGCAGCCTAATTGCGGCGCCGGAGCAGCTGAGAGGAAGAAAAGAGAGACTGCATACCCTTCCATAGCCATACAAACCGCCGCACACACTACCAATCAGATACCAGGGTACTTTAACAGGAACAGATGATTTCCTTTAAAGAAAAGCAGTTGTACCTCACTAGAGGAACTTGTATTTGTATTACAGACCTGTTTAAACGTGAACTGAAGGTGACCTAAGCCATGTAGCGTTCTGAACAATGGAAGATCTTAACTAAAACTTCCTGTAAATATTCACACAACAAAGCCAGCACCACAAACATCACCCTTGTAACATAACTGAAAGTTCCTGTGATATAAGAACTTGGTACAGCCATGATCTCCTCTTCAGCTCTACATTACCACAATGCAAAGCAACCATACCAACAAGTAACACGGCAAGCCATTACACAAAGCAAGTAAAGTAGCATAAGGCAGCGATTCACAGCATTTTGGAAACTCCAACACCATAATGTCATTTGAAACAAAACACCATTTCTTTAGGTGCTATACGGCACATCTCCATAAAGTCTGAGTAAATGAAAACTTATTTTATGCTGAGAATTTTAAGACATCCTTAAGAATATCAAATCGCAGGCTGAAATTACCAATCTAAAGAATTATTGTTCCAGAAAACTGAAAATGGATGAAAGATTTATTACCTTGATGCCATAGTTAAATTTTGCGTCTTAACTGTCATGTTACCATAATCTTCTGAAAAATAGGGCATATTTTATATTTGATGATAGAACAGTGTTCCCTAGTTTAATAAACATATTTTGATTACCTACTATTTGTCATGTACAACATACAAAACTGAAGAGGATTTAAAGTTAGTTAAACCTGGTGTCTTTCCTCAAAATATTAACATAATTAACATATGTTATTCACCTGTGAAAGTAGTTACATACGCCAGCTGGTATTTCCCAGTTATGGTTTAATAGGTCTAATCCTGTTTGCAAAGGGCAGCCCAGCAGTATTCTAAAGTCAGTCACCAAATATTAAGTCCTTTAGCGAAACACCTTATACACTGTAAAGTACATTACACACAGGCTTCTTTAAAAAGGAAACTTTAAAAGTTTCACATAAACTAAAACACAGACACAGAAAAGCAATCATGGCTTAATGAACTATACCTTGAACTATACCACCATCAGGTTAAAGAACTTTGCCACCACTTCAGGAGCCAGGTCCCAATCACAGCCTCCTCCCTCCTCTTTTATCTTTACTTTTACAGAAATCACGTCCTTGCAGGTTTTTAAAAAATACATAGTTTTACCCCCCGAGTTTGCATTCCTAGATACCAGACCTTAATACTGCTCTTTAAAAATTTTTGACATTAGGCTTTTTTTAATATAATACTAGTAGAAACTAATAATAAATAACGTCTACGCTAAACAGACTCACTAAAGAGCTAAACATATTTATAAAGAAAAATTACATTAATAAATTATTTACTGCCTAAAAGGATGCAAATTTGAACTCTACATAAACAACTCTTAAAGCATGTGTCGCTAATATTTCATTTACACTGGGTCCTTGCTATCTTTTAGAATATTTATTCTTTTAACATTACATACCATGAAAGAGATTTATTTGCATAGACGTTGATTTTTCAGCTTGAGAATTCACTGATTTAAAAAAAAAAAACTTGAACCATGTATTAATATTATACTTCAGCCATAAGACAAATTCCACCTATCCCAGAAGATAGGTCAAAGCTGTAATTTCACTTTCGGTTGAACAGAATGGAGTCAATTTTGTGGTTTATGAAGTCAGCAAAAATGTACTGCAAAATTAAAGCTATTATAACATTATGGTGGTTACAGCAGAGTACATATTTTAAGAGCCCTTTTATACTTTATCCTGGAAACATGAATGTGAGCTGTCTTGTATTTAGATTCAGATCAAAGTCATTTTTTTCAAATTTAGGACCCAATGAATTGCCAACCAGCATTCAAAATCTCCATTGAGGTTTAGCTAATGTCCAAAAATTTAAATACAATTACACTTCCTTTTCTTAAAACGTCAACTATGGCAGGGGTCTAATATATTAGTAAAGACAGAACAAAACATAAATAATGAAATATAACTTTCTTACAGAACAACAGATGAAAATCTTGTATGTGACACATACAAGGTCCTTGGCTTCTAATACAAGACACTCCTTCATTACCTGTCCATTCAAAATGTTTCCTGTCCACTGTGTGCCAACCATTGTGCTAGTTAATACATTAAATTTACCACACTTTGCCTTAAATGCCTATAGTCACATGTACCTATTTAGTAATATTTTCCTTAGTGTGTAATTTAACCACAGATAATTCAACAGGATGGTTTAAACACACTTAGAATTATCAAGTTAACTTTGCCACTGCAATCCTGCAGTTGCAATGCACGAGTATACCACCATCATACACATGTATATGTGAGATCACCTATGTGAACACACATTCCGGTGGGAACATATATACACATAATAAATGGCTTGAACATAAAGTTTGATTCCAGTGGAGACTCAGCTTTTCTTTCATTTCTCTAACAATTTATAAAGCGTCAGACCGTGTGTTATGCCGTGCCTGTTTTAATTAATGAAGCAGAAAATAATTCTACCAAATCCAAACCATGTTGGGTCCCACCCACTACAGAACAAAAATTAAAGCAGTCCCTACCCTACATCGGATTTGATTTTCTAAGAGCTTCTTAAAACAACGTTGCCCCATGCCCAATAAAGCAAAAGCTGGAAGCAATTATCAAGAAGAAAAACACATTAAAACAAAATTTTCTGTAACACATGTGGACAGAGAACCGAACCAAATGGGAGGCGGAGCGTCATAACACTAAAAGTGCACGCTGAACAGCGTATTTCCCAACCCCCAACCAAAAACAAAGGAAAACTTTAACATGTTGCGGTTTTCAATCAAACCTAGCGCAGCGAGAGGCTCACCCGCTCGCCCCTCCCTCCCCCGCCCGCTCTCCCGGCACAGTTGCCATCCCGCGTCCGCCGACAGGAGACCCCCGACCCCGGGGACGGGAAGGGGCCGCTGCTCCCGCCCCTTACTTCGGCCAAAAGAAACCTCGCCGGCCCCTCGCTGGGCGGCCAGCACGACCTTAGAGACGCGGGTGCGGGTGTCCCGGCGCTCCCAGGACCTTGGGTCGGACTTGGGCGGGACCGGGAAGGAATGGACTGGGCGGAGACCGAGGCAGAGGGCGAGCAGGTAGCGCCGGGAAGGACACACGCCCGTCGGGCGAGCCGGGCCGGGGGAGGGGAGAAGTTTCTCCCAACTTCCCGACTCGGAGCCGGCGGGGAGCGGCGGCGCCTCCGGGCGCAGGCAGGCGCCGGGCCTAGCGCTGCGGGGCCGGGGTCGGCCGCCTCCTGCTCCGCCCGCGGGGCCCCGAAGCGTCCTTACCTGCGCTCCAGCGGCGCTCGCATGAGTCGCCGCAGCGGCGGGGAAGGGTGGCGGGGAGGGGGCGGCGGGCGGAGGGGAGGCCCGTGGGGCCCTCTCCGTCCTCCACCTCCTCGTCCCGGGCGCCGAGGGGCAGCAACGACGGCACAGCCAGCCGGGGACTCGCCACTTCAGGAGGGAATTCCCGGGCTCCCCAACCCCGCGGCCTCACGCTCCACCTCCTCCCCGCGCGGTGCCCGCCCTCACTCCCGGCCCCGCCCCCCCGTGTAGGGGCGGGGGCGGGCTACCTGCGCGCGCGGCCGCCCGCTCACCGGAACTCGCGCCGCGCCCGACCGGGCTCCCGCGACCTCGCCTTCCGACGCCGGCGCGCGCCCCCTCGGGTTGCGGGCCGTCCTCCAGCTGTCCCGGTCGGCGGCGAGATCGAGTCACTAATCCCGACCCAACATGGCGGCGGGGTCTGGGGCGGATTCCCGAGGCGGCGCAGGATGAGGGGGCGTGAGGAGGAGGCGCTTCTCCACACGGAAAGCAGGCCCACAGCGCCCCCTCCCCACGCGCGGAACCTGCGGCTCGGCTGCCGCGGAAGATAGGGTGGGGTGCCTCGGCCTTTCTCCTTTCCTCTCGCCCCGCTCTCTGTAGTGCCGAGGGCTTTGTTTTTGTGGGGGAGTATAGGAGTTTGGGGGGTTGGCTGTTTGCTCTTCAGTACTATGCTTCCGCACCCTTTGTCGTGGATAGTAAAATCTCAGCCCAGCCACGGGGGTGTTACTAACACCCTCATCACCAGCCTGATCGCCGTCCAGAAACGCTCGCGTCTGGCCTCCTTCCGATCCAGGGATCCTGTCCCAGCCCCAGGAGCTTCCTGTTGACTGTAGGTCGAACCAGCCTTGCCGGGAGAGGGAACCGAAGCCGAGTTTTGTTGGCGACTCTCCCAGTAATGGTGGCTTTGGCTTGTCTTGGGACAGCGTGTTCTTAGGCGATGCTGGCAACGTCCCAGAGGAGGAACTGGGGCAGGTATTATTGTCCCGTTTGACAGCTGTGGAAACTGAGGCTGCCACCCCAACGAACGTGGAGCAGCTACAACTAGAATCCTGCTCATCTGAATCCAAGCACCTTTCCTACTGGCCTTGCAGCCAGCCGCTGAAGCAGAAGGAAGAGGGTCCAGAAGGTCCAGAAGGACCTGGGAAAAAATGAGGATCAGCCAGTGTCCAGAAGGGCTGAATATTGAGTGTCTTCTGCTGAAATCACTTCTGCCCTGACAGACTCTCAGATTAACTTCCTCTTCGTATTTCCTCTTTGGTGGGGTTATCAGAACTATTAATGTTGGGACTGTTGGTTTCCTTTGTGGTTTTTAGCGAAATTCAGAATCATCTTCGACAAATACGAAATGGTACAATCATATGTGCCAGTATTCGGGTATTCTAGAAACTTAGGAAGTGCATATAAGGGTTTGAAAAAAATTTTTTTTCAGCTTACTGAATGAGCCAAAGATAGGCGTAGGCATTCACATTAACTAAAAGGTAACATCGTGCTTTATATGATTTAGCTGCTAAAACTTCATTTGCCCTTGACTGTCTTGGTTATTAAAATTTTCATGTAAATTTATATTTAGCTTTTTTTTTTAAACTAGAAAACAAATTCCTTGAGCTGCTACTTTTCTAAACTTCTGTGTAAAATAGAGATAGTATTTTTTGTCCTAAACTCTCAGCCTCAAAAAAATCAACTCAAAAATACTAGTTTACTCCAGTTCAAGGGATGAAGTGGCTTTGAAGATGTTCTGTATGGAGTTTTAAAGATGGGAGAGGGTGTCAAAATCCTACATGTTTTGTTATACTCACTTATCTTCACTTTTCTTCCCTTAACCCTCATTTTAATTCTTTTTATTACTTCATTCCCTGTTTTCTCTTTCGGAATATTTGTCTAACAACATCAAGCTTCAGTCTGTAAATATTCTGGAGATTTTTCAATCTGGAGTCTCACTTATTTCCAGGCGTATTTAAAACAAACGGGACAAAGAGAATCTCTAAAGCCTCACTGAGTTTGGTATAATAGAAATTGCTTTCAGGTGAAAATCTGTTCATTTGTGAAAAGGACAAATGAAGAAGCACACCCCTGTGTCCCTCCCACACAGCAGGGAGGTCTGGTATGTATGGGTTAAGGAGTGATAAGGAACCTAAATCATGGAATCCCTGGGCGAGTCTGCTGGATGAAAAAGCTAGGGGAAAGCTTGAAATAAATTAATGAAATAGGTTAAGTCCCTACAAGAGTGAAACACATTGTTTATTTAAGTTTATTAATGCTTACAATTATCTGACTGGTGGAAAGTCTGAAGGATTTGGAGTTTCCTTGGGGCCCACTCCCTCTCACCCTGGAACATGTGATTTTGCCAGGAAGTGGTTGTGTGTGGAATAAACCTCTCCCGCCTGTGTCAGTCATCTGCTGCTGTTGCTGTGAGGCTGTGAGGCATCACTGAGGCTGTGATGATGATTTTCTCTTCCTGGTAACTAGAGAGCCTGCAGTCCTACACAGGGTGCAGGCACTGGTCTCTGCTCTTTAATGACTATCCTCACTACCACCCCCTCCCCCCCAAATGCCTTCCACCATAACCATTCAAAGCTTGGATCTCCTTAAGTCACGGTGCCTCGGGTTATCTACACCACCTCAGCCTTGCCTCCTCCACCTGGCCAATTAGGGCAAATATGAGGAGCCCTCTAAGCAAAGATAGGGAAAATCGAGCAAAAGGCAAGTATCCATCCTTGAATGTTAGGCTTGTTGTGCCAAGCTCTGTGGCGAGATGCCGTACAATTTCTGATGCTTTCATCACCTCCAGGACTGGTGCTCACCTGGGCAAGGTCTGTCTAAGAGAAGCACTCCACTGGATGTGTAAGGACACCTCCTACAATGAATAGATACAAGAAACGGTGATCTTATGTGAGCTGCAGCAAATCCAGCCCATCGTTTTGCCCTGTTTTGTTGCTCTCTCCAGTGTCTAACTTATTGCCTGCCTGGTCTACAATCTTAGATTTCCACCCTGTGCCTGGTGTGCCTCCCCAGCTCCGGGACTATTTGTTGGAAATCTAGTCTTTGCTGTTGGAATCTACTTGGGCGTCATCTAGGTTTATTTTTCTGACTTCAGTTCTTCCTAGTTCTCCTGTAGTTTTGTCCCAGGCCTGTTATACCTAGCGAAGTCCCTACCAGTGTCAGCAGCTCTAGCTCCCCGGGTACCACTCTGCCTGTTCCTAGATAGCCTTTGCCATCACTTCAGACTTTCTTGCTCTCAACTTGGTTCATCACTCTGTTCTGTGACAGCAGTTTCTAAGCTGGATGGCACTTGGCATCTTCTCACATGCTGTCCACCTTGCAGAATATATAGCATGCAGTGGACACCTTTTGAGGGTGTCTGTTTAACCCAAGGTCCTCTACTCTGAGAACCAGTCCTCTCCCAATAGCCGGAGTGTAGCCCTTTGATCTGAGTACCCCCTACTTTCAGGCTCCAGCTTGGAATTTGGAATTTTGAGGGAGTGACACAAAGGTGACTCAGAGGTTATTCACGATGGTGTGGTGGAGTTCAGGGTGAGTGGCATAAGGTAAGTGTCCAGGGGTAGGGAGGGCCCAGGAGCAGCAAGTGTCCAGTGCTGCTGGTGCCTGCATCCTAAGCAGACCATCCCTATGGCAGGACCTGGACTCTGCCCCACCTCCCTTGGTTCTTGCCTGAACCTGCTCCACCAATCCTCCTGTTCATTCCCTGAACTTCCAAAATTAAATTCTCTTTCTGCTTAAATTAAGTAGAGACCTTCTGTTCTTTGCAAATAAGAGCAACTGTTAGTTTCTGCTACTTACTCATACTGCTGACAGTAAACTCAAGTGCTGTGAGGGCAGCACCTCCTGCCCCCTGCACACAGTGGGGGTGGGTGAGGGCTGGGGGGAGCTCGTTTTCAGGGAGAGGATGAAGCAGATACATAGTGAGAAGTTTTTCCGGGGATAAGAGCTTGTAGGACCCCAATGCCAACTCTAGTTGCCTTGAGCCACATGTAAGACCCCAAGAATAGAACATAGCTGGCAAATCAGTCCCTCCTCCAGCTGCCAGGGGCAGTCTTTTTTTTTTTTAATTTTTTATTTATTTTTGGCTGTGTTGGGTCTTCATTGCAGTGTGTGGGCTTCTCACTGCAGTGGCTTCTCTTGTTGCGGAGCACGGGCTCTAGGTGTGCAGGCTTCAGTAGTTGCAGCACGCGGGCTCAGTAGTTGTGCCTCACGGGCTCTAGAGCGCAGGCTCAGTAGTTGTGGCGCATGGGCTTAGTTGCTCCGAGGCATGTGGGATCTTCCCAGACCAGGGATCGAACCTGTGTCCCCTGCATTGGCAGGTGGATTCTTAACCACTATGCCACCAGGGAAGTCCAGTCATTGCTTTTACATCACAGCAGGCATCTACCCTTTCTCCCAGAGCACTACCTCCATCCTCAAAATCCTTCTCAACACAACGATTCAGGCAGCAAACACCTGAAATTGTTGTTAGATATTGCAACCCATTTGATACCTCTGCCCTATAGGCTTATAATTTCCTCCCAAAATCTATATGTGCAAGTCCTGTAGCCATTCCCAAGTGTTTGACCTGATACATTAAGCTGATGTGTGGTCAGTGTCTCTGACAGTGAGTATAAACACGACCAAAATTGCTACCAGATTGCTACTTCCTGGAAAACTTTACAAATGGGTTATAAAAAGTAGAACATAACTTTGCTTAAAGGCAAGAAGTTAGAATGTTTACCTACATCAAAGGTTTAGAAAAGAAACTATACATCAGTCATGCTCTTATCTCTTAAATTAACTAACATCAGATCATGAAACATAAAGGACTGGAATCAGGGAACTCTTTTTTATTAGATATTTTGCAAGCTAACACTGCAGTTGGGGTTTAAAAATATGTTTGGAATGAATCTATGTCTTTGAAAAACTTTTAACATTGTTTTAAAGCTATGCTTTCTTTTTGTACTTTCAGTGGTATAGATCATTATTTTTTGCATTGTGTCTGAGCAATTAAAATCTGACAAGATCGTATTATATGATGTACACCATAACGCACTTTTAATTCTTTAGCAAAGTGTATTTATGCTTCTTCTACTTGTATATGAAGAAGGCTTTTGAGTACTTGAAATAGCTACTTAATTGCTCTTGTTTCTAGGGGAATATCTTACATAACAAATATCTAACATAAGATCTATGCTTTGATGAAATGTCTTAGGTCATGTGAATGAATTAATGTGACTGCAACACTGATACCAGGGTTGTAAAAACCATGGCTGTCTCTTATTGAGCCCTTACCATATGCCAGGTGCTTTACCTGAGTCATTCACTGAATCCTCATAATCCCTCTGGAGGTTAGTAGTATTATTCCCATTTGCAGATTGGATCCCATTGCAGAAAAGAAATTATTTCTTAAATGTATTTCAATGACTATGTAAAACAGCATTTGTTTCTCCAAATTCTAAAATAATTAAAATTGGTAAACTGCCTTTATAATTAGGAAACATAAATAAGAAATGTGGGATTCTACAAATTTCGTAGGAAATTCTTTAATGTATAATCTTGTATCTCTAAGAAAGGGTTGGGGACAAACTTAAAAGATGCATGAGAGGGCTTCCCTGGTGGCGCAGTTGTTGCGAGTCCGCCTGTCGATGCAGGGGACACGGGTTCGTGCCCCGGTCCGGGAAGATCCCACATGCCGCAGAGTGGCGGGGCCCGTGAGCCATGGCCGCTGAGCCTGAGTGTCTGGAGCCTGTGCTCTGCAACAGGAGAGGCCGCAACAGTGAGAGGCCTGCGTACCGCAAAAAAAAAAAAAAAAAAAAAAGAGAGATCTTATGACTTTATTAACTTGAAGGATTGGAAAATTAATGGCAGTATACTTTCTTTGTATTGAAATTCAACAAATTAAATATTAATAGATTTTCAAAGATTTTATGTGGACTTTTTTTTCAGGGAAAAAGGAATTAATATCCTACCACATTTAATGTTAAAATACATAGTTTTCAAAAAAAAATACATAGTTTCTTTAGGATATTCATTGGAGACTAATACAATCAGTTTTTACACTTTAGACCTAATTTAATTAAAAAAAATTTTTTGTTTTGCTTAAAAGAGCTAGCCACTATTTTTTAAAATTATCTTTTAGCTTTATTGTTATTATCATCATTTTCATTTCTTTATAGTGGACTACTCTACAACCATTTCAAATTTTTGAGCCCTGAGTTCTGGTCATTAATTCCTGTGGGCCTATGTCCTTCTGAATATTTGAAAGCATGTTTACTAAAGAATCAACAGCCATGCACTGAAGAATCAAGGAGTGTACAATGACTCACACTAAAGAGGATGCTATTTAAATAATCCAAATGTGACTAACTTCAAAGTAGAGATTTTTTTGGGGGGACACCTGGTAATTTTGGCATAAAATAGAAAATTGGCGCTCATGCTCATTTCACATAAAATTAATTCCAACAAGTTAAAATAGAAGCAGAGCTGGAGACCAAGGAATGGATGTTTTGTTTTGAAAACCAGACTGGAAATTCTGTTTATATTATAGTAAGGCCCTTTTAAAATTTATTTGAACTTCTGCTCAGGAAAATATTTAGATTTTCCTTAGCCCTCTTAAGGACCTATTGTCTAGTTGTGGATTTTATTTGAAAACCTTGAAACAGAAAAAAAAAATTCCTCCTTTTGTCAAAGTCTCCAAGCCTCACATATTCTCTTTAAAAATCACCAGTCTCATTTCCTTTGAGATGATGAGCTATACATCCAAAGAACAAAGCATTTCCTGAGTCTGTTTAGAGTACATAGGATTAGTTCCTAAGTGTTTGTCATGTACCCTCAAGAACCTGGTAGAAAGTAAAAAACAAAACAAGAAAGCCAGAAACCTCCCAAAGAATACAGAAATTTATATAAAATCTTGAGATGGTAAATAGCACAGAATTACGTAAAGTCCCAGGAAGTATTTGATAAGTTTGGTCATTTAGACATATAAACACTTATTAAGCTTTACGTTCCTTAAGATAGAAAGCTATGACAGTGGAAAGATGTTTGGACTGGGAATAAATACTAATTCTGGTCCAACTGCTAGTGGATATGAGGTTTCTTTTCTTTTTTTAATTTGTTTGTCATTTATTTTTATTATTGAGCTGTAATTATTCTTTGTACATTCTGGATACAAGTGCCTTATGAGACATAATGATTTGCAGGAATGTTCTCCCATTCTGTAGATTGTCTTTTCACTTTTTAAAAATCAATTATTTATTTATTTATGACTGTGTTGGGTCTTCGTTGCCGCATGCGGGCTCTTTCTAGTTGTGGAGAGTGGGGCCTATTCTTCTTTGCGGTGCGCGGGCTTCTCATTTCGGTGGCTTCTCTTGTTGCGGAGCACAGGCTCTAGGTGCGTGGGCTTCAGCAGTTGTGGTACACGGGCTTAGTTGCTCCACGGCGTGTGGGATCTTCCTGGACCAGGGATTGAACCTGCGTCCCCTGCATCGACAGGTGGATTCCTAACCACTGTGCCACCAGGGAAGTCCTGTACATGGGGTTTCTTTAGGAGTGAAGAAAGTATCCTGGAATCGGATAGTGGTAATGGTTGCACAACTTTGTGAATAAACTAAAAACCACTGAATTGTACACTTTAAAGGGTGAATTCTGTGGCATGTAAATTGTATCTTGATTAAAAGAAAATTCTGGTTCCAGAATTTTATTCCCTTCTGTAACTATGTAATCTTTTTTCCCCAGCTTTATTGAGGTATAATTGACACATAACAATGTGTAAGTTTAAGGCTTGCAAGGTGATGATTTTGATACCCGTATATATTGTGAAATGATTACCACAATAAGGTTAGTTAGCACATCAAACACCATTTATGCTACATAGACTAGATCAAAGGAATAAGTATAAAGTACATAAATGCCATTATGTAATTTGCAATGGAAAGAGTAGGATACTGGGACAACTGACTATCCATTTGGAGAAAGAAAAATTTCTCTTGAAGATTTTGTGTAAATTTATTGGCCATTCATATTTCTAATTTTGTGAATTGTCCTTTACCAACTTTGCATTTAGGTGTGATTGTCTTTATGAATTTGTAAGTGTCCTATTTTGAGATTTTGAATTCTTCATTTTTCATAAACGACGGCAACATTTCCCCCAAGTTTTCATGTGCCATTTAACTTTATTTGTAGGTTTTCTTTTAATACAGAGAACTTGAGAAATATTTTATTCCATTTATCAATCTCTTCCTTTTTGGTTTCTTTTAAATCCCAGTCTTAAAATTTCCTTTCCAACCTAAAATTATTTATATATTTTTTCCTAGTATTTTTGTGATTTTTTTTGCATTAAAAACTTTAGTCCGTTTGAATATGTTTGATGTTGTAGGACATGAAGTAGCAATCTTATTTTTCTTTTTCTTTCTAAATGGATAGTCAGTTGTCCCACTATTCTCTTCTTTCCACTAGGATTACATTTATCTCTTTTTCTTGCCTGATTTTTCTGACTAGGAGTTCCAGGACTAGGTTGAATAGGAATTGTGAGAGTGGGCACTTTTGTCTCATTCCTGATTTTACAGGAAAAGCTTTTCGCTTTTCACTATTGAGTGTGATGTTAGCTATGAGTTTCTTAGGTATAGTTTATATTATGTGAGCTATGTTCCTTCTACACTCAATTTCTTGAGAGCTTTGATCATGAAGGGGTGTTGAATTTTGTCAAATGTTTTTTCTGCATCTATTGAGAAGATTATATAATTTTTATCCTTCATTCTATTAATGTGATGTATCACGTTTCTTAGCTATATAATCTTAAGTAAGTTTCCCAGGTTCTTAAGACTTCAGTTTTTCCACTGTAAAGTGAAGGGGTTTTATTAGAGCAATGCTTTTTACACCGTGGTTTGCAATCCTCAGTGAGTGGCAAAATCAATTTAGTGGAGGGCAACCAGCATCTTAAAAAAAAAAGAAAAAGAAACAAATATCTGAGTGTATTGCATATAAGAAGTATTATTTTGCCAAACTCTTATTTCCCTTATATGCGAATACATAAGGAGTCATAATGTAAAATATGTTTTTTTTTCACTGTTGGTTACAATAAAAAGTTAGCTGATTTGTAATCTCCCTCTTATAAAATTCTGTCAATTTACACTGTTCAATTTGGTAACAGCAAAATCTCCAATCCTTACTGCAAACAATGAAGCAGTATAATCATTATGATCATTCCCATTTTATAGGCAAAGAAAATGCAGGAAAGAGAAGTTAATAAGACAAAAACATACAGCTAGAAGTGATAGAGCTGGTAATTGAACCCAAGTAGCTTAATTTTAAAGCTGCCACTTTTAACCACTATATCATTCTATCTAGAATTCTGGCAATAAAATTTTAAAGTTTTAAATTGACCTACAATCCCGTAGCCCTTCTCCACTTAATATTATAGAATTTTGTATTTTTGGTGAGTATTGGTTTTGTATTTTTGGTGAATATTGGTTTAAAAAAATAAGAGTTTCCTTGATATTAAATTAACCTCATCTGAGAAATCATTAAAAAGAGTGGGGGAGGGAGTATCAACACATCAGTTCAGACCATCAACTCACTTCTTAATGCCCTTTGTAGATCCCAAGATTTTGGCTGAGTAGTAGAAACTTTTCACTTTAAAACAAACAAAACAGGGACTTCCCTGGTGGCGCAGTGGTTGGGAATCCACCTGCTGGTGCAGGGGACACGGGTTCGATCCCTGGTCTGGGAGGATCCCACGTGCTGCGGAGCAGCTGGGCCCATGTGCCACAACTACTGAGCCTGTGCGCCACAACTACTGGAGCCTGCGCGCCTAGAGCCCATGCTCCGCAACAAGAGAAGCCATTGCGATGGGAGGCACGTGCACCGCAATGAAGAGCGGCCCCCACTCACCACAACTAGAGAAAGCCCGCACGCAGCAACAAAGACCCAACACAGCCAAAACTAAATAAATTAATTAAAAACAAAACAAAACAAACAAACAAAGGTGTTTCTGCAATAAAGAATCTTCCCCTAAGAATAAAGCTCCTATAATTCCTTTGCTACATTCTATTGAAATAATGAGTTGTTCAACTTTAGCTCAGTTGAATTTGGCCACAAAAATATCTAGTATTCTTCCTCAGATCAGAATTGTTCTAATTAGCTCCCCAGGAAGGCAAAAGATCATAAGAAGCCTGAGAAATAAGAAGCAGAATTTAGATGATGCACTGAAGTCAATGCAATGAAAACAGTAACAGCAAAGGTCAAGTTCTGTCTTCCTATCTTATTTCTTCTTGATGATAGCTGTATCCTGTGACACACACACATACTCACTCTTCTACTAATGCAACAAACACAATGTTATTTTGACACAGTCCCAGCTTCTCAAGATGACTCCAATCTCTTGGCAATAAAAATTGGAAACCATCATTTGTTAAGTGCTTGTTTTTACTAGACTTTTGCCCTGATTTATATACTGATTTAAATGGTCTTCACCACAGTTTGTGAGATTACTCCACTTTTTATTTTCTTTTTTAAAATGTATTTATTTATTTATTTGGCTGCACTGGGTCTTAGTTTCAGCACGCTGTGTCTTCATTGCTGCATGCAGGATCTAGTTCCCTCACCAGGGATCGAACCCAGATGCCCCAACCCCTGCATTGGGAGCCCAGAGTCTTAACCACTGGACCACCAGGGAAGTCCCTACTCTACTTTTTATCTTATTTTACTTTAAATTATTTATTTATTTATTTTTGGCTGCGTTGGGTCTTTGTTGCTGCACATGGGCTTTCTCTTTTTTTTTAAAACATATTTATTGGAGTATAATTGCTTTACAATGTTGTGTTAGTTTCTGCCGTATAACAAAGTGAATCAGCTATATGTATACATATGTTCCCATACCCCCTCCCTCATGCATCTCCCTCCCACCCTCCCTATCCCACCCCTCTAGGTGGTCACAAAGCACCGAGCTGATCTCCCCGTGCACTGCAGCTGCTTCCCACTAGCTATCTATTTTACATTTGACAGTGTTTAATAGTCATTGCTACTCTCTCACTTCATCCCAGCTTACCCTTCCCCCCTCCCCGTGTCCTCAAGTCCCTTCTCTACATCTGTGTCTTTATTCCTGTCCTGTCCCTAGGTTCTTCAGAACCTTTTTTTTTTTTAAGATTCCATATATATGTGTTAGCATACAGTATTTGTTTTTCTCTTTCTGACTTACTTCACTCTGTATGAGACTCTAGGTCTATCCACCTCACTGCAAATAACTCAATTTTGTTTCTTTTTACGGCTGTGTAATATTCCATTGTATATATGTGCCACATCTTCTTTATCCATTCATCTGTTGATGGACACTTAGGTTGCTTCCATGTCCTGGCTATTGTAAATAGTGCTGCAATGAACATTGTGGTACATGACTCTTTTTGAATTATGGTTTTCTCAGGGTATATGCCCAGTAGTGGGATTGCTGGGTCGTATGGTAGCTCTAGTTTTAGTTTTTTAAGGAACCTCCATACTGTTCTCCATAGTGGCTGTATCAATTTACATTCCCACCAACAATGCAAGAGGGTTCCTTTTTCTCCACACCCTCTCCAGCATTTATTGTTTGTGGATTTTTTTTATGATGGCCATTCTGACCGGTGTGAGGTGATACCTCATTGTAGTTTTGATTTGTATTTCTCTAATGGTTAGTGATGTTGAGCATCCTGTCATGTGTTTGTTGGCAATCTGTATATCTTCTTTGGAGAAATGTCTATTTAGGTCTTCTGCCCATTTTTTGATTGGGTTGTTTGTTGTTTTGATATTGAGCTGCATGAGCTGCTTGTATATTTTGGAGATTAATCCTTTGCAGTTGCTTCGTTTGCAAATATTTTCTCCCATTCTGAGGGTTGTCTTTTTGTCTTGTTTATGGTTTCCTTTGCTGTGCAAAAGCTTTTAAGTTTCATTAGGTCCCATTTGTTTATTTTTGTTTCTATTTCCATTTCTCTAGGAGGTGGGTCAAAAAGGATCTTGCTGTGATTTATGTCATAGAGTGTTCTGCCTATGTTTTCCTCTAAGAGTTTTATAGTGTCTGTCCTTACATTTAGGTCTTTAATCTATTTTGAGTTTATTTTTGTGTATGGTGTTAGGGAGTGTTCTAATTTCATTCTTCTACATGTAGCTGTCCAGTTTTCCCAGCACCACTTATTGAAGAGGCTGTCTTTTCTCCTTTGTATATTCTTGCCTTCTTTATCAAAGATAAGGTGACCATATGTGCGTGGGTTTATCTCTGACCATATGTGCGTGGGTTTATCTCTGGGCTTTCTATCCTGTTCCATTGATCTATATTTCTGTTTTTATGCCAGTACCATACTGTCTTGATTACTGTAGCTTTGGAGTATAGTCTAAAGTCAGGGAGGCTGATTCCTTCAGCTCTGTTTTTCTTTCTCAAGATTGCTTTGGCTATTAGGGGTCTTTTATGTGTCAATGCAAATTGTGAAATTTTTTGTTCTAGTTCTGTGAAAAATGTCATTGGTAGTTTGACAGGGATTGCATTGAATCTGTAGATTGCTTTGGGTAGTATAGTCCTTTTCACAATGTTGACTCTTCCAATCCAAGAACGTCGTATATCTCTCCATCTGTTTGTAACATCTTTAAATTCTTTCATCAGTGTCTTATAGTTTTCTGCATACAGGTCTTTTGTCCCCTTAGGTAGGTTTATTCCTAGGTATTTTATTCTTTTTGTTGCAATGGTAAATGGGAGTGTTTCCTTAATTTCTCTTTCATATTTTTCATCATTAGTGTATAGGAATGCAAGAGATTTCTGTGCATTAATTTTGTATCCTGCTACTTTACCAAATTCACTGATTAGCTCTAGTAGTTTTCTGGTAGCATTTTTAGGATTCTCTGTGTATAGTGTCATGTCATCTGCAAACAGTGACAGGTTTATTTCTTCTTTTCCGATTTGGATTCCTTTTATTTCTTTTTCTTCTCTGATTGCTGTGGCTAAAACTTCCAAAACTATGTTGAATAATAGTGGTGAGAGTGGGCAGCCTTTTCTTGTTCCTGATCTTAGAGGAAATTGTTTCAGTTTTTCACCATTGAGAACGATGCTGGCTGTGGGTTTGTCATATATGGCCTTTATTATGTTGAGGTAAATTCCCTCTATGCCTACTTTCTGGAGAGTTTTTATCATAAATGAGTTGGGCTTTCTCAGTGGCCATGGCTCATGGGCCTAGCCGCTCCATGGCATGTGGGATCTTCCTGGACCGGGGCACGAACCCCTGTCCCCTGCATTGGCAGGCGGACTCTCAACCACTGCGCCACCAGGTAAGCCCAGGGAGCTATTCTTCATTGTGGTGCATGGGTTTCTTTCTCTTTGCGGTGGCTTCTCTTGTAGTGGAGCATGGGCTCTAGGCATGCGGGCTTCAGTAGTTGCAGTGCATGGGCTCAGTAGTTATGGTGTGTGGGCTCTGTAGTTGTGGCACATGGGCTTAGTTGCTCCGTGGCATGTGGGATCTTCCTGGACAAGGGAGCGAACCCGTGTTCCCTGCAGTGGCAGGTGGATCCTTTTTTTAAAATATTTATTTATTTATTTTTGGCTGCGTTGGGTCTTCCTTACTGCATGTGCGCTTTCTCTAAGTTGTGGCGAGCGGGGGCTACTCTTGGTTGCAGTGCACGGGCTTCTCATTGTGGTGGCTTCTCTCATTGCAGTGCACAGGCTCTAGGCATATGGGCTTCAGTAGTTGTGGCACACGGGCTCAGTAGTTGTGGCTCATGGGCTCAGGAGTTGTGGCTCACGGGTTCTAGAAATCAGGGTCAGTAGTTGTGGCGCACGGGCTTAGCTACTCTGTGGCATGGGGGATCTTCCTGGATCAGGGCTCGGATCCATGTCCCCTGCATTGGCAGGTGGATTCTTAACCACTGTGTCACCAGGGAAGTCCTGTACTTTTTAAAAACTGAAACTCAGTTAAGATAATTTGGTATTAAATGATCTGGCTTGAGTTAAATCCCACTCTCTTTGGGCCAAGCCTGGTAGTTTTTCCCACTGTCCGGCTCTGAAGTGTTGCCCCTCCCTCAGTGCACCTCTGTACACAGCATACATGTATTTAGTATGGTTTCTGTTGTTGTGATTATTTGAAATAAATGTAACATGTTTACCCAGACATTTCCATTTTTTAGCTTCCATCTGCTATAGGATCTATGTTTTGCTAATACAGAATATTTAGAAGATTTAATTTAAACACAGGGACTTTTATCTTTGGTTCAGCTCAAATCTTAACTATTTCCTTTATATTTGCAGTCACATACATATTTTTCACATTTCCTTTTTAATGCTTTGCTATGAATTGTTAAACTTAAATCCTGCAGCTAATGCCTAATGGGCCAGGAACAATGTAGCTATTTAGACAGAATTTTGCAAATTAATCGTGAAACTTAAAGAGGAATGGAGACCCTGTGTTGAGTTAAAAAAAAACCAAACCAACAACTATAATCCTATTCTTGGAACAAGGCTTGAGATAATGATCCCCACAAAGAAGGTAAGCGACGTAAAGAAAAAGCATTTGTATAAAGCATAAAATAAGAAATGAACTTCAAACTTATAAAACCTAGATTTCCCTTGTGGTCCAGTGGGTAAGACTCCACACTCCCAACGCAAAGGGGCCCAGGTTCAATCCCTGGTCGGGGAACTAGAACCCACGTGACTGCTGCAACTAAGAGTTCGCATGCCGCAACTAAGAAGCCCACATGCTGCAAGTAAGAGTCAGCATGCCACAACTAAGACCCACCGCAGCCAAAATAAATAAATAATAAATAAATTGTTAAAAATTATAAAAACTATTTTGGAAAAATCAGATTATAAACTTCAAGACACAGGAAGAACACATTTAACAGAGATTTTAGCCAAGTAGGAATAACGCAGAACCAGTGTGAGAAATATAATGGGTCTAGCCACATACAAGCTTTCTGGCCATTTATTTTCTAAGGCAGATATCATTAATTTCACAGTTACTAAGTGCCAGGCATATTTCCTGTACTTTAAATCATCTTAACCCATTTAACCCCTCACAACAATCCTATAAATTTAGGTATAAATGAAGCTAAAATCTCCAGAGAGTTAGAACTATTCTTTTGTGATGAATATCCTTTTCATTTTATACCAAGTAAGAAGATAGAGAATAAAATTCTTGTTCATTTTTTTGGCCGTGGCCTATGGGATCTTACTCCCCCCCAACCAGGTGTCAAACCCGGGCCCGTGGCAGTGAGAGCACCGAGTCTTAACCACTGGACTGCCAGGGAATTCCCAAGAATAAAATTTTAATTGATGAATTTTAAAGAAACTAAGCCTTAGCAAAGCTAATGTGTCCAAGTGTGTGCAGTTATAACAAATGGCATCACTATTTTACTCTGAGTCTGAGTCATGATCACTGTTCTCCCCCACAAATGAGAAAGGTGCTCCCAGTCCTGCCCTTTTCCTTAGAGAACTCAGGTCCTTAACCTCATATCAATAACTTTTAACTGCAAATTATATATGGCTTAGGCCTTTTTCAAAACTTAGAATTTACTTATTGATTAAATAAGATTAGAGTAAGTAAGATTAGAATCCTTATATAAGGGACTACTTTTGGATATTTGTCATGAAGAGGAGATATTTAATTTCAGTAATAGATGTTGATTAATTTCCTTATTGCCATAATGACTGTAAACAAATTATGATATTTTAAATTTATTTGGTCTTTTTTTCCCACTTGGAAACCAATAATATTGTACACAAAATTTCCATTTTAATTGTTTTCTTCATTGTGTAACTTATGAAAAATCAGGACATTGAAATGAAGTGATTTTCCAGTTTCTTTTACTGAGTCAACAGTAGCAAATCATTGTTACTCAAGACATGCTTAGTGTACAGAATGAAACAAAGAAATATCAAATTATATGCTGCTTGTAGAAGCTTAACAACTAGAATATTATATACAAAGATGAATAATAGCTCATATTTGATACATGCTAACGAAGAGCATAAAGAAGAAAATCTTTGGGAATTCTCAGTTAGAGGAAGATCTGAGTACGGTGAGGCAGTTAAAAAGAGCTCTGGGGCTTCCCTGGTGGCTCAGTGGTTGAGAGTCTGCCTGCCGATGCAGGGGACACGGGTTCGTGCCCCGGTCCGGGAAGATCCCACATGCTGCGGATTGGCTGGGCCCGTGAGCCACGGCCGCTGAGCCTGCGCGTCCGGAGC
Source organism: Delphinapterus leucas (assembly GCF_059928025.1). Classification (NCBI taxonomy): domain Eukaryota; kingdom Metazoa; phylum Chordata; class Mammalia; order Artiodactyla; family Monodontidae; genus Delphinapterus; species Delphinapterus leucas. The sequence goes on along the minus strand of NC_143142.1, from coordinate 37,130,899 downwards.
CTGTGCTCCGCAATGGGAGAGGCCACTACAGTGAGAGGCCCGCATACTGCAAAAAAAAAAAAGAGCTCTGAAAAGGTAGTGGGACATAATTGGGAAAGCCAATTCCATAAAGGCATTCCTCAAAGAGAAGGTGATGGCTTAGGCAGAGTTTCAGAGCCCCAGATGTGTGTTCAGATAGAATGCTACCAGGGCCAAAAGTCGAGGGTTTGTGCAGGAATAGCATAGGAGATAAAGGTCCCTGATGATCCAGCATTTACAACTTTTGACTTCAAACATGAATTTTCCTATCAAATGCCTCCAGCTCTCACACTATGGAACTTTTCGAGGGTGGGGCATTTATCTTATCTACCCTGATGTTTTCAGTGCTAACACAGTACTTTGAGTGCCTGACTCAGAAAAGACATTCTGCAAGTATTTGTTGAATGGGTGGATGAATGAATGAATGAATGAGTCTCAGATAGATTCAGTGAATTACTCAAGGTCAAACAACTAGAAAGTGAGTTACAGCTGGCACAAACTGTTGCTTTTTACTCTATTCAGATGTGAACTATAAAGTGTTACAGAATCATTATTTTTCCATTCTCCTTGTCTTTTTGGAAATTTTCTTGGATGGACCTTAAGAAGCTTGTATTAGTTAAGGTTCTACACAGAAACAGAACCAATGGGATATGTGTGTGTAGCTGTATGTGTGTATTGAGAGAGAGACACACACACACACAGAGAGAGAGAGAGAGAGAGAGAGAGAGAAGAGAGAGAGAGAGAGAGATTGATGATAAGGAATTGGCTCATGCAACTATGGAGGCTGACAAGTCCCGAGATCTGCAGGGTGACTCAGCAAACTGGGACCCAGAAGAGCCAATGGTGTAGTTCCAGTTCTAGTCCAAAGACCTGAGAACAGGAAGAGCTGATGTTTCAGCTCTAGTTTGAAGACAGGAAAAAGTCAGTGTCCCAGTTTGAAGTCAGTCCAGCAGGAGGAATTCTCCCTTACTTGGGGGAGGGTCAGCTTTTTTTGTTCTACTTAGGCTTTCACCTGATTGGATGAGGCCCACCCACATTAGGGAGGGCAATTCATGTAATGTTTTTAATTTAAAAAAAATTTATTTACTTATTTTTGGCTGCGTTGGGTCTTCGTTGCTGTGCGTGGGCTTTCTCTAGTTGCGGCGAGCGGGGGCTACTCTTCCTTGCAGTGTGTGAGCTTCTCATTGCGGTGGCTTCTCTTTGTCGCAGAGCACGGGCTCTAGGGGCACGGGCTTCAGTAGTTGCGGATCGTGGGCTCTAGAGCGCAGGCTCAGTAGTTGTGGTGCACAGGCTTAGTTGCTCTGAGGCATGTGGGATCTTCCTGGACCAGGGCTCAAAACCACGTCCCCTGCATTGGCAGGTGGATTCTTAACCACTGCGCCACCAGGGAGGTCCCCATGTAATGTTAATCTCATCCAGAAACACCCTCACAGACGTGGTCCAGAATAATGTTTGACCAAGTGTCTTGGCATCACATGGCTCAGGCAAGTTGACACATAAAATTAACCATCACAGATCTTTATCACTCACAAGTCATGTAGTCAGTTGAATATCCCAAATCTATTCCACTAAAACATCATGGGCTACATATTTAGTTCTCAATGTGTATTTATACAAGTTCCTTTTGTTGAGATAGTACAACATGATGGTGAGGAGCACCTCTGGTTCAAATTCAAGTTATCAGATGTGTGACCTTGACAAGTTACTTCTCTTAGTGTCAGTTTCTTTATCCATTAATTGGGAGTAATAATTGTTCCTCCATCTTTTGAGTTGTTGTTATGAGAATTAAATAAAATAAGAGCATAAAATACTGAGTGCAGTGCATGGCTCATAGTATTCACTCAATAAGTGATGGCTACTGTTTAATAAAAAATACTAATGCAGGGACTTCCCTGGTGGTCCAGTGGGTAAGACTCCGAGCTCCCAATGCAGAGGGCCTGGGTTCGATCCCTGGTCGGGGAACTAGATCCTGCATGCATGTTGCAACTAACAGTCTGCATGTCGCAACTAAAGGTCCCGCGTGCTGCAGGGAAGATCCCACGTGCTGCAACTAAGACCCAGCGCAGTCAAAAAAAAAAAAAAAGAGAGAGAAATACTAATACAAATTTAATGAATGTGGCATACCATTACCACTTGTTTGATTTGATCCCATAAATATTCTTTTAAAATGCCAAGTTATGTTTTTAATTTTAAACACTCAAGTGAAATAATAATTCTTGGCAGGTACCATTCATTTATATTTCTATCTTTAATTCCTAGTGCAACACCTGATACATAGTAAGCACATGATAACAATTTTAAGAATATTTAATATTGTATCAAAAAATATAATTTAGGGTGTTTGAATTCTGTCACCCTAAAAATATAGAAAATTTGAGAATAATTTTTATGCACAAATGCTAATTTGATTTGAAACGAAACATTTGGAGAGGTTATAATAGTAGAAGGCAGGTATTTTCGTTTATTTAATATTTGTTAATTATGTTGCCCTATAAACCCGTGAGCCTATAAACAGTTTCCATAAACAACTAAAGATGACATGAACTTTTCATTGACTGAATCAATAAAGTAAATAATTTTTATCACATTTTAAAATCACAGTGGCATAAATATAATGAAAATAATACCTTACATTGAATAATACTTTATACTTTTCAAATTATTCAAATACACTATCACATTTGATTCTTAAAACAACCTTGAAGAGTGGGTAAGTAGATGTTATTATCCTCATATCAGGGTCAGGAAACTAGAAATGAGAGATTCAAATTAGTATGCCTAACCACAAGCAGCAAATCAATGACTAAGCTAGAAGCTTTTAACTTAGTATGCTCTCTAATACACCAAACCTCATTAGACTAAATTCCACTCTCCTAAGTAAAAAATATCAGCATGGTCTTCAGTTAAGAAGGGATTTTTCTTCAATACATGTGATTATTAGGCAGTGTTTATCCCATGCTAAAATCTCAAAATTTTATTTTAATACGAATGCAAAGTAGGTTTTCTACATATCACATCAATACCAAAAAACTATAATCACAGTGATGAATTTTATACTCTTGAGTACTATTTAAGGTAGTTTGGGTCACTAAATAACATCATATAATTTAGATGATAGTTTTTCTCATATTAAAGTTAGAGTCTTGGGTTTGACACAACTGTCTTTTTCTATGTTACTATAACATTTTCCCTTTTGATGTGATACTGTTTACTGTGTTGTCTTAAACTCACTCAAAAAAAAAAAAAAATCGGACTTCCCTGGGTGGCACAGTGGTTAAGAATCCGCCTGCCACTGCAGAGGACATGGATTTGATCCCTGGTCCGGGAAGATCCCACATGCCGCGGAGCAACTAAGCCCGTGCACCACAATTACTGAGCCTGTGCTCTAGAGCCCGCGCGCCACAACTACTGAAGCCCTCATGCCCTAGAGCCCACGCCACAACTACTGAGCCCACGTGCTGCAACTACTGAAGCCCACACGCCTAGAGGCCGTGCTCTGCAACAAGAGAAGCCACCGCAATGAGAAGCCTGCACACCGCAACGAGAAGCCTGCACACCGCAACGAAGAGTAGCCCCGGCTCGCTGCAACTAGAGAAAGCCCACGCACAGCAACGAAGACCCAATGCAGCCAAAAAAATAAATAAATAAAAATAAAATAAAATTAAAATTAATTCTTTTTTTAATAGGATCGTGGTATGCACTGGAAATAATAGTTTTTGTAATTTGGTGTAAGGGTCATATCCTTAACACCAATTTAAGAGTCAACTTCTTTTTTGTTGAAATTATAATTTTGACAAGATGATAAAATGATTAGAATGATCCCAAGTCTGCCACTCTGATGGTGTAGTTATTTGGTTATCATTGCATAATTTTCTCCTGCTAGTTCATCCCCCAAGTTGCTTTTCCAAAACCCCAACATAAACAGCTACCTGGTAGTTTTGAGTTCGAGGACCATGTCTTTCACATTATATGCCCTCTTACAGTACCCAGAATCATGCCCTGCATGCAGAAGGTACTTAATATGTGCTTGAGCAATGAATATATAAATGAAGTTCTTTTGGAAGAGACCTGGGAATACTTCTTTTGTTAGAAGTAAAGATGAATAGATACCTCAACGCTGGGATGTCAAGAACGACAGTCCCGTGCAGAAGTGGAGAGAAGCAGCAGACAGCACGGGAAAATGCAGTAGAGGCAGCACAGAAATGAAGCCCAAGGAAATGAAGGCAAACTGGGACCCGGAAACTAAAGACAGGGGCAAGTCAGGGAAGGGGATGATGTCATCAGAACAACAACAGAGGAAGATAGTTTTGGCAGCAGCTTTTGAATAGACGTTGAAGAAAAAAAATGAGAGAGAGGGGAAAAAGGAAACGGGAAAAGGAAGTCTGCTCAGCACGCAGGATGACATTATGGTGGGAGGAGAGCTTCCTGTCACAGCTTGACGTTTGCAACATCTGGTCACCTCTTATAACAAGGAAACTTTAGAAACTGGAGACTTCTCAAGCAACCAGGTTAGAATGTGTACAGATTCCACGGCCGTTAACAGTGCTGGCAGACAGGCACATCCGAAGAAAGAAAAAAATATAGACGGAAGACAATTGTGTCTCTTACACTGAGAACACTCCCACTAGTTTTCCAATGTAAGTATTCATTTTTGGAAAAGTATATGCTTTACGTGTTTTGGGAATTTATTAGTTTTGTATTAAAATTAAAGTGTTGAAATTTTCTCTTAATTCAATGATCTCAAATGGCAAAATGTAGCTAAGAAATTTGCAAAGAACACAGTTGTTTCCAAAGCTAATGATTTTCATGACCCATTTTTCTGTCGCACTGTTTAATTTTTGCGAGATTCCATACCTTGCTTCATTTACAGTATTGGCCAGTTTTCCACGATGCAATTGTGCCCTCTAGCGTTTCTTAGTATTTAACGATGGCTACTTTGGAGTTTTAGAAAGTGGTCACAGGTAGAACTGACTTGATGAGTAGGGAAAATAGTAAGGATTTCCACCTTATCATTTGTATCAGTCAGTAAAAGTGTGGCTATGTTATGGTAACAAATAAACCCCCGAATTTCAGTGGCTAAAAACACAATTTTTTTTCCTCATGGAAGGTCCAATGCAGGCTGGCCAGGCCTGTCTACAAGCAGCATCTTGAGAATCCAGGCTTCCTGATCTTGTGAACTCTGCCACCGTGTCAACTGCCAGACTCAACAGGACAGGGAAACAGATGGAGCGGGCCCACTGGCTTTCACCTGCTCCATCTTGGAAGGGACATATGTCACCCTGCTACTTTCCACTGGCCAGAACTAGTCCCCAGCCCAATGGCAAGGTGGCCTGGAGGGTGGGAGAGGCAAATGGAGGTTCTGGGAGCACCAATGGCCTCTGATAAAGCTTCTACAAAAGCAGCCGGGGGACTTCCCTGGAGGTCCAGTGGTTAAGACTCTGCACTTCCACGGCAGGGGGCGCAGGCTCGATCCTTGCTCAGGGAACTAAGATCTCACATGCCACGTGGCACAGCCAAAAAAAAAAAAAAAAAAAAAAGAGCAGCTGGGAAGGAACATATTAGCATATTAGAAATTCTAGCTGTGTTATTCTGGGAAATATTTTTGATTTGAAGTTTTCCATTAGGAGATTATTCTATCAAAAAGAGAATAACAAGAGCAATTTTGATGTTCACAATTCTTCATTTTTGACACTCAAAATTAAATATCCCCTTTTGTATAATGGCAGAAGTGTAGCGACAGACTTTTATATTACAAATTCTGTTCTGATTGACTTTTGTATAAAATAAAATGTCCTTTGCCCTTTATTCTTTGAGAGAACTATCTTCCTTCTCCTGCATCGCTTCCTTGGATGTTTAAGTTATGATTTTTATTGTAATTACTTCTTTCCAACTTTAATTGGATATATTGGAAAGCTGTTCCCCAAACTGTTGTCCTTACTGACATCCCATCTTGGAGACGTATATTGCATTTATTTATGAAATTTTACAAATTTTATCTATTACTAGGAAAAATATATTTAAGGAAACTTTATAGTTATTTATTAAGTATTGAGCTTGATGGCTCTTCTTTTGATTTTTTTTATTGTGGTAAAATATATATAACCAAAATTTACCACTTTAACCATTTGTAAGTGTCTAGTTCAGAGGCACTAAGTACATTCACTTTGTTGTGCAATCATCACCACTATTTATCTCTGGAACTTTTTCATCATTCTGAACTCACACTGTACCCATTAAAAACTAGCTCCCCATTCCCTCCTATCCTCCAGCCCCTGGCAACCAGCATTCTACTTTCTGTTTCTATGAATTTGACTACTTTGGGTACCTCATATAAGTGGAATCATACAATATTTGTCATTCTGTGTCTGGCTTATTTCACTTAGCATGTTTTCAAGATTCAGCCATGTTGTACCATGTATTAGTACTTCATTCCTTTTTAAGGCTGAATAGTATCTCATTGTATGTTTATACATTTTGTTTATCCATTCATAATGGCTCATCTTTGACAATATCACATTAATTTTGTTTAGTCAGTAAATCATTAATACATCTTTTGAGAGTCTTCTATAATCTCTAGCACATCTTGATTAGAGAGACGTAAAACTGTTCAACCCTTGGTCATCTGTGTCCTCTTAGACTGTATATCTGAAATATCTTGCTATTTCTACCTTTTGTTAGGTCTTCTGGCAAGGCTCCACTTTTCAAAGAAAGTTTTCTTCTGGGGATAATCAACCATAGTGTTTGGCTTCCAGTATGAGCATGTTCCATCATTAAGCTTTTCCTTTTCTACTTCAATATTTAAGAGACAAGTTTTTAAAGTTATCTTAAATATGGAGATGCTGTAGAGTGACAGATACTTCATCTCTGGCTTCATCATATTTCTAAAAGTCTTTGTCATAATTCTAGTTTTATAATTTTATTGTTAATAATATTATTAACTCTCATAGAATAATAATAGCTACTAGGCACTGTTCTGAGTACCTGATACACACAGGACATGATGATACTGGCTTCTGAAATAGAAAATACAGGAGGAAAAGCAGGGTGGAAAGAGGGAAAATGAAAACTCAAGGTTTGGACGTGTTGGCTTTGAGATGCTGAAGGAAAGTCGGTGTCTTGTGTAACAGAGCAGGCAGGAGATGTGAATTTGTATCAGGACTCAGGAGCACTGCTGGGGCTGGAGGGGGATTTAGGAACGAATAATATGTAGGGAAGAGCTGCAGCTGTGGAACAAATGAGATTTCTAAGGGAGAGAGAGAATGCAGAGGGTCCACTTAGCCCAGCAGCAGCCAGGAGCTGAGCCGGATTGATGAGCAGGAATTAGCCAGGCAGGAAGGGTGATGGTCTGGAGCCTGCATGGCCCCTGGTGGCTCTGTTCTACTTTCCGTCTCCATGAATCTGACTACTTGGGTACTTCATATAAGTGGAATCGTGCATATTTACCATGGGAGCAGGGAGCAGTGGTCACAGCCAAATCACCCGAGGAGCTTTGCAAAACTACCCCAGAGCCAGAGATTCTGAGTCACAGGGTCTGAGATAGGCTTCAAAAAAACCAAGTGAGAACACTGTTGTGGAAGAAGACCAGAGGAGGACAGTGTCCTGTAAGCTCAAGGAGGTGAGGCTGCAGGGAGGGGACAATGGTGACAAAGAAGGGAGAGGAACGGGGCACCCACTGGGCCTGACAAACCAGGCTTATCAGGAGCTTCAGTGGGGCAGTTTCCGTAGAGGGATGAGGGGAGAATAATTGTCCTCTGGGACACTGAGAGACACCGGGATCAGAATTACCAGTAGAAAGAGAAGGATTCAAGGCTGGGGGGAGATGCAGAAAATGATGAGGTAGAAGGGATGGAAATGGAGGGACTGGATGCCTGGTAGCTTGGGTTTTCTAAGAGAAGCTGCAGGCACATTCACTGGAGGCCACTGCTGGGTATATTAAGCCATGGGGATAACACAGGCTTGAGGCTCAAACTGCAGCTCTGCCATTTCCCCACTCTGAGATCTCTGTGCCTCAGGCTTCTCATCTGTAAAATGGGGGTTTAATTTAATTTAATTTGTTTATTTTAAAATGGGGATTCTAAATACTCTTTTCTGCCCTATAGGACTGCTGTGAAGGTTATGATGAGTTAGTACATGTAATACTCTTAGGACAGCACCTGGAGGACTCAGGTGTGTTCTGTGCTATGGAGGCAGGGCTGGTGGTTGGGTGTCCTCGGAGGGGATTAGAAAAAGAAACATCCAGAGAAGAGAGGTTGTTTTGGTTTGAAAACCACTACCCTTTGGTGGAATGAATTTGGGATTGACAGTGTTGACACAAGGACTTTTATCCTGCCTTTGGCACAATATCGCTGTCGTTTGGGTCGGGTCCCTTACCTTCTTTGGGTGGCAGTTTTCTCCTTGGTGAAACGCGCGGGCTGCTCTCTGGCACCCCTGGTTCAGGCTCGCAGTGTGGGATTCCCAGCACAGCCGCGCAGTGCCTTTCGAGGTTCGCGGGTGCCACCCTGTGGTAGAAATGGATAGTGTTGTCAACAGGCTCCGCGAGGCTGAAGACCAAGCGACCCGGCTTTCTAGATGGGTTTTTATTATATACAGAAAAATCTCTCCAGGGACAAGGGACCCTATCCAGGGTGGGAGTGCTCTCTTATTAGCATAAATGGAGCATGAGTTGGACATGGCACAGTAGCCAGAATTTCATTATGGCCATGATGAATAACTTAACACACGTGAATAATTTATAGTGTGCTCAGCCCATTGGAGCAAGAGGGCCAATAACACTAGCTAAAACTTGGAATCTGTTTACTTCAGTGCATTTTTTCGTTGTTGAAACAGTGACCTTGAAAATGACCCCATCTCCATAGTTAGGCCTATCTCACGAGTTTCCCAGTAGAGTTGTAAATCTGCTCTGTGTGTCCCGGCATTTGTTGAGCTGAGAGAAGTCAAGATCACTCTGCCATGAGCCCCAGCAGCCTCTTCTGTCTCTAAAGGATTTTTAAATGCCTGATTAGTAATATTGGAGAACCAGTTGTATGATTCAGAAAGGTTACTGAGACAAAAGCTTCTGGGAATGGCCTTGGCTTATGAATTCCCTGCCATGCGCAGATAGAGTGTCTGCAACAAAGGCTGTCAGGAAACAAATATAATAAAACGATAATAGACCGGAGGGAGGTTCTCTGTCATTTTGCAAATTTTTGAACCCTGGAAGCACAAGAGCCATGCCTCTGGTTTGGGACTGCATATATCTGCTCCCTAGGTTTAATCCCACTTTTTTTTTTTCCCCAGCAAAATTTCAGACTGAAATTTTACCGTCCAAAGAGCTAGCTTCAAAAGTTGCTCACGGGACTTCCCTGGTGGCGCGGTGGATAAGACTCCGCGCTCCCAATGAAGGGGGCCTGGGTTCTATCCCTGGACAGGGAACTAGATTCCACATGCATGATGCAAGTAAGGAGCTTGCGTGCCACAACTAATGAGCCCATGTGCTGCAGCTAAGGAGCCCTGGAGCCACAACTAAGGAGCCCGCCTGCCACAACTAAGACCTAGTGCAACCAAATAAATAAATAAATATATTTTTAAAAATTGCTCAGAATATCTCCTGTTCCTTTATATTGGGTTGGCCAAAAAGTTCGTTCGGGGTTTTCCGTAACATCGTGAGGAAACAAACAAACTTTTTGGCCAACACAATATTTGGGTCATTTTATTCCCTCTATAAAGAAATTTGTGGATTAAAAACTATAGCATCCTGGGAGTTCCCTGGTGGCCAAGTGGTTAGGATTCTAAGCTTTCACTGCTGTGGCCTGGGTTCAATCCCTGGTCGGGGAACTGAGATCCTGCAAGTGGTGCGGTATGGCCAAAACAAACAAACAAAACCCCTCACCGCCCCCCCCAAACCGGATAGTATCCAAAAATTGTTACAGGACGATATCAAATCAATCACCCACTTTTGTAGTTCCATACGTCAATCCTGTCAACCTACCCTTTAATTCCTTGTCCCTCAGTCTCAGATCTAACTTCCCAGGCAAATGTAGTACACCCTGAGAAATTTAAACTCCCTACTCCCATCTGTAAAAGGTTAGGATATTTATACTCATTCATATTTCCTTCTCATTTCACAACAAAAGGTGTGCACCCTCCACTCGTGTTCTGGGTCCTGTGACCTCTTACCTCCTACCTATACATCAACTATCATCGTCTTCTGTATTTTCAGCTTCTCCTCAGCATATAATCATGTGTAAGTGATTCGCATCTTTAAACAAAGATGCAAACTTGATCCTATTCTCCACTTCAGTTACTGTCTTGGGTCTCTGCTCCTGGTCTGAGCCGACCTTCTTAACAGGGCAGGTATGTTATCTTTCTGCATTTCCACATATGAGAATAATTCCTCAGACAGTCATAAGGCTTCCAACTCAGGCATGATAGTGAAGCTACTCTGCTAAAATGACCATGGCCAGATTCAGTGGTTGCTTTTCTGAGCCCTCTTACATACTCACATGTAATGATGGCAGAACAACCAGATCCTCACGCTGTGATTTCCTTTCCGGAACAACCTGAGATCATTTTCTCTACTAATTACATGTCTCAAAGGGGGGATCTGATATTTCTAATGACATTTCATTCATGAAGGTCAGAGGGTCACATGTTAGTTACTGGGCTAGATGTCAAAATATAGAATTCAGCACTGGTTTCCACTCTCTGGTTTACAGTAAATTCTGTACATCATGTGCCCACTTAATATCAAAATGTCTGTCATCTTTCCTAAGGATACAAGGACAATAAAAGTTAAAGCACTTATTTAAAAAAACCCATTTCACACCGCTGACCACCTTCATCTTTTAACTCTCTCCTCCTGGCTTCAGTGACACCAGACTCTTCTTTTTCCTCTTTAGAAATTCCTTCTCAGTTTCTTTTTTAGGCTTATGGGTGTGTGTGTGTGTGTGTGTGCGTGCACGCGATGCTTATGATTTATCAACCCCCTACTAAATGCACACATTATCTCATTTAATCCTCAAACAACCTTATAAGGTAGGTGTTTTTAATCTCCATTTTATGTGAGGAAGCCAAGACTCAGAGAGGTTAAATAACTCTGAGTAACATAATCAAACCCAGGGTCATCTGTCTTGAGGTTAAGTTCTTACCCTCTCATGTTATAGCGCCGCTTCAACTTTAACACACCTGAAGGCCATCACACGTGCTATTCTCTTTTACTGCAATGTTCTTACCGCATTTGGCTCCTTCACATACTTCATGCCTCAGCCTAATTGCCAACTCTTCAGAGGAACTTTCCTGATCATCTGATCTGTAGAAGTCTTTCTCTCTTTAGTTTTTCTCCATCACACCATCCTCTATAATTATTTTGGGTTTGTTTGGTTATTGTCTGACAGCCCCCCTAAGAAATAAGGTCATTGAAGTCAAGTCACTTGTCCAGGGTCACCATGAACATTTGCACAGGTTGTGCACTGTATAAGGATGCCTAGTTGAGGTAAGTGAATGGGCTAAAATCTGCCTTTACTTACCCACCAGAAGGGTTGTCTTAAAAAAAAATTGTCCACAGATATCATCCAGGCTGGCAGTGGATGTGATTTTGCCTATCTTGTTCAATAGTTTATAACCAGAGCCTAGAACAGTGACTGGTGTGTATTGGACTTTCATAAAATATTTAGTGAATGGAAGGGAGTAATGTAGCTGCAGGACTGGTTTATACTAGAAAACAACCAAGGAGTCCTTAATAAATAAAAAGTCTTCCAATGAGTTTCATTATACGTAGAGTAAAATCAAAATTCTTTTTTTTTTTTTTTGGCTGTGCCGCAAGGCATGTGGGATATTAGTTGCCCAACCAGAGATTGAACACTTGCCCCCTGCAGTGGAAGTTTGGAGTCTTAACCACTGGATCGCCAGGGAAGTCCCCAAATCAAAATTCTTTGCATGGCCCATTGCATAGCACCCTTCTCCTGATTGTGATGAAAAATTGCAGTAGTTCTAACCTACTTCACAAAAGACAACCTTCCAGGTATCTTTTGATAATCAAATTCATGATAAGTCCAGAGCCCACACATAACACAAGGAATGTTGTTTCCTGCTATATTTCAACTTGCATGAAGGGATAGTCTGTATTTCTTTTTCTTTATTTCTTTTTTAATTTTTGGCCACACCGCGAGACATGTGGGTTTTTAGTTCCCTGACTAGGGATGGAACCTGTGCCCCCTGCAGTGAGAGCACAGAGTCTTAACCAGTGGACCGCCAGGAAGTCCCAATATTCTGTATCTTAGAAGTCAGTTGAAGATGCCTTGAACACTTGGATTTTCTCCCTATTATAGGATGGCTTTTGATGGGACTCTTCACCAAAAAACTACCTAGTGACATTAGTTCACTCAGGTCTTGTGATTCCAATCAAATTTCCCTGGGAATGTTTCCTTGTCCATTTTTATTAGAATAGCCACTTACATGGGAGTTCTGTACCAATTCTGGAATTTCTTTGACCCTTTCTTTGATAGCTATCTCGAACCACTTGGACCCTCACGGTATGTAATTCCTCCTTAGATGTCCACTTTAGCTTTCTCTTTGCGGATGACCCAGCTCTTTTACTAGATTCATCCTCATCGAATTCCATTCCAGCAGTCACATAACCATCTGCTTCTGTCTGACTTTTTACTGTGTTCTTGCCCTTATCCATTTTTACAAGGGTTGCCCACCAGTGCAGGGGAGACTCTGATCCCAGTGGTAATAGTAATTCAGCAACTGTGGAATCACCTCCCTTCAAGCTCCCTGGGCAGATGAGGTTTTTTTCTGATTCTGAAGGTGACTGGGAATTCATTGCCTGATGACTAACTTCCTCTTTTGTAATGTGATAGGAGGGGAAGCAAGGCAAAAATCTCAACCTCTAAACTCCCTGTGAGGCTTTAATAAGATGTGTTTACAAAGGAACAATTTTAGAACACCAAACCAAGCCAAACAAAATCCCAGGGCCAAAGTTTTCGATTTTTCCTTGTTCATTCATCTGGAAAAGTAAGTGGCAGCCGTGGTGTTTGGCGTGGCCAGGATGGCCTTAGTTAACATCAAGAACATGTGATTTCTCCTAGTCCGTATTTCCGGTTAGTCCTGCTTGAACATACACACGCCTCTTAAATGCTATGCATTTAGAGCTTCAGATCTGGAACAAATGTGATGACCTCCGAGGCCCTCATTAGCTTGCCTACTAACTTTAGGAAATTTGGGCACTGGCCCCCTCTAAGCCTCAACCACAGGAAGCGTGGGGTGGAGAGACCGCTTTCCTACGGCCCGTTACTCAGAACACTTGCTTGAACCAAATGGAAACCATCTGGCCAAGTGGATTTATTGTCATGAGCTAACAACACTGTATATTTTCATGTAGATTTAAAGGGCTAGGTTTCTGAAAAAATTTTAAAAATTGGCACTTTAATCCACTTAAGCCATTTGTTACTTATTTCAGTTTGCGGTAGATATTTTATTTTATATTTTTGGCCGTGCTGCGGGGCTTGTGAGATCTCAGTTCCCCGACCAGGGATTGAACCCGGGCCCTTGACAGTGAAATCACCAAACTCTAACCGCTGGACCGCCAGGGAATTCCTGAGGTAGATATTGTAGATCAAATTAAAAGTGATCATTTTCCTTTTTAAGTATATTTGGCCCCTCAGTATTGCTGCTTTTCGAAAGTGTGTCTGACAATTCTCAACACAAATAGTAAGATGATGAAAAAAATGCTAAGAAGAAGTAGGCATCTTTCTAATCCCATGAGTAAATTTTCTACCCAAAGTGTTTCTGGCAGAGGATTCCATTTTATATAGTAACAACATTTTAGACAGCCTGGAAACAGCCTAGATTACCTGGTGTAATAATAACTATCAGTTATGAAGCATAGAATGCATGCTCTGCTAAATATATGTGCTAAGTCTTTTACACAAGCTATAGCTCATTTAATCCGTATACTGTGAATACAGGGTAGTTACCAGTTTTATTTTACAGATAAAGAAACTAAAGTTTGGAGGAACAGAGTAAATTGCGTCAGGCAAGATGGGTGAAAAGCAGGAAAGTGGGACCTGAGCCAAGGTCTGTCTGACTCTAAACTCTGCCTGCCAAGTGCAAGAGCGATATAATTATGTTTATTTTTTCTTGGCTCAGAGCAGCCAGGGCATTAAAATAAATCCTAAACTTGTGAAATAATGACAGTTGCTTTGCAGATATGTTATACTGTGCAATTATCATACTTATGTAAGGTGTGTATTATTGTGACCATTTCACAGATATGGAACTGAATCTCAGAGATAATTTATCACACAATTATTGATTGAATCACATGCAAACCCAGATAGGTCCTGGCTCACAAACCTCCTCCTGGGAGCTTGTTAGATGCAGAATCTCAGGGCCCCACCCCCTCCCTCACCTGTTGAATCAGAATCTGCATTTTATGAATTTGGTAAAGTTGCAGGATACAAAATTAATGCACAAAAATCTCTTGCATTCCTATACACTAATGATGAAAAATATGAAAGAGAAATTAAGGAAACACTCCCATTTACCACTGCAACAAAAAGAATAAAATACCTAGGAATAAACCTACCTAGGAAGATAAAAGACCTGTATGCAGAAAACTGACACTGATGAAAGAAATTAAAGACAAAACAAACAGGTGGAGAGATATACCATGTTCTTGGACTGGAAGAATCAACATTGTGAAAATGACTATGCCCCCCAAAGCGATCTACAGATTCAATGCAATCCCTATCAAATTACCAATGGCATTTTTTACAGAACTAGAACAAAAAAATCTTAAAATTTGTATGGAGACACAAAAGACCCTGAATAGCCAAAGCAGTCTTGAGGGAAAAAAACAGATCTGGAGGAATCAGACTCCCTGACTTCAGACTATATTACAAAGCTACAGTAATCAAGACAATATGGTACTGGCACAAAAACAGAAATATAGATAAATGGAACAGGATAGAAAGCCCAGAGATAAACCCATGCACCTATGGTCAACTATGACAAAGGAGGCAAGGATATACAATGGAGAAAAGATAGCCTCTTCAATAAGTGGTGCTGGGAAAACTGGACGGCTACATGTAAAAGAATGAAATTAGAACACTCCCTAACACCATACACAAAAATAAACTCAAAATGGATTACAGACCTAAATGTAAGACTGGAACTCTTAGAGGAAAACATAGGAAGAACACTCTTTGACATAAATCACAGCAAGATCTTTTTGATCTACCTCCTAGAGTAATGGAAATAAAAACAAAAATAAACAAATGGGACCTAATGAAACTCAAAAGCTTTTGCAAAGCAAAGGAAACTACAAACAAGATGAAAAGACAACCCTCAGAATGGGAGAAAATATTTGCAAACGAATCAACGGACAAAGGATTAATCTCCAAAATATATAAACAGCTCATGCAGCTCAATATTAAAAAAACAAACAACCCAATCAAAAAATGGGCAGAAGACTTAAATAGACATTTCTCCAAAGAAGACATACAAATGGCTAAGAAGCACATGAAAAGATGCTCAACATCACTAATTATTAGAGAAGTGCAAATCAAAACTACAATGAGTATCACCTCATACCAGTTAGAATGGGCATCATCAGGAAACCTACAAACAACAAATGCTGGAGAGGGTGCGGAGAAAAGGGAACCCTCTTGCACTGTTGGTGGGAATGTAAATTGATACAGCCACTATGGAGAACAGTATGGAGGTTCCTTAAAAAACTAAAAATAGAATTATCGTATGACCCAGCAATCCCACTACTGGGCATATAACCAGAGAAAACCTTAATTCAAAAAGACACATGCACCCCAGTGTTCACTGCAGCACTATTTACAATAGCCAGGACATGGAAGCAACCTAAATGCCCATCGACAGATAAATGGATAAAGAAGATGTGGTACATATATACAATGGAATATTGCTCAGCCATAAAAAGGAATGAAATTGAGTCATTTGTAGAGATGTGGATGGACCTAGAGGCTGTCATACAGAGTGAGGTAAGTCAGAAGGAGAAAAACAATATCATATATTAACGTATATATGTGGAACCTAGAAAAATGGTATAGATGAACCGGTTTTCAGGGCAGAAATAAAGAGACAGATGTAGAGAACAAATGTATAGACACCAAGGGGGGAAAGTGGTGGGGGTGGTGGTGGGATGAATTGGACGATTGGGATTGACATGTATACACTGATGTGTATAAAATGGATGACTAATAAAAACCTGCTATATAAAAAAAATAAAATTTAAAAATTAAAAAAAACGGAAGAAGTAAACTATCCTTATTTACATGACATGATTCTTTACACAGAAAAGCTTACGTAAATCCAAAAAATAATTCCTAAGACTAATAAGTGAATTCAGCAAGGTCACAGAATATAAGATTAACATAAAAACCCAAATATACTAACAATGATCATGTAGAAGCTGAAATTAAAACAACACAATTTACAATTGCTCAAAAAAATGTATATAAATCTAATAAAACAGAAATGGGACTAATATGATGAAAATCCTGATGAAAGAAATCAAAGATCTAAATAAGTAAGAGATGTACCATTCTCATGGGCTGAAAGACTCAATAAGGATGTCAATTCTTCCAAATTAATACAGTTCCTATCAAAATTCCAGCAAGACTTTTTCTTTGGTAGATAAGTTTATTCTAAAATTCACATGGAAAGGCAAAGGAACTAGAAGAGCTAAAAGAATATTGAAGTTCTTTTTCCTGTTATTTTTCTGACTCTGTTAAGGAAATTTTATGTCTTGAATCTAGTAATTAAAAAAATTGGGGGCTTCCCTGGTGGTGCAGTGGTTGAGAGTCCGCCTGCCGATGCAGGGGACACGGGTTCATGCCCCGGTCCGGGAAGATCCCACATGCCGCGGAGTGGCTGGGCCCGTGAGCCATGGCCGCTAAGCCTGCGCGTCCGGAGCCTGTGCTCCGCATCGGGAGAGGCCACAACAGTGAGAGGCCCGCGTACCGAAAAAAAAAAAAAAATTGGAATGTGAAAAAAAAAAAAGAATCTGCATTTTAACAAGATTCCCAGGTGATTAGTGTGCCCGTTAATGTTTGGAATTAGATTACATAGAGATGTTGGAAGCTACCTGAGGTGTCCCTCCTCTGCCTCCCCCTGCCCCATTTTTTCTCCTTAATCTGTAAAAATAACCAAAAAAAAAAAAATCTGTTTAGTCGCTATCATTCACCAATACTTCATAAACACGGTCTCATTTAAGTCTCATAACAACTCCACAGTGTCAATACTATGATCCTCACTTACAGGTAAGGAAATTGAGTCTTGGGGAGAACAGAGTGCTAATGTAGGAACCGGAAAAGGTAATATAATTCCTCTCAGGTGAAATTAAGGTTCAAAATGGTATAAAATACTGCTTCTGTTGATTTTCCTTTTAACTAATGTTTAATATAAAAAAGCTGAAAATTGTAGCTATTTGTTGAGTACTCATAATTTACTAAGCACTACACTAAGTGCCTTACCTTATCTAAATATGTAAAACTATTATATAAATGGAATTTATTCTCTCTGACAAGTAGACAAATATCATGGAAGCATTTGACTTGTTTATCACAAACTAATGGGTTAAAAGAAGGAATGATAACTGTTGATTAACTGTTATCAGCAAGACCATCTGACCATCCGCCAACGACTCAGTCAGGTGTGGGGTTCCCTCCAAGGGACATTTGGAACCATATGGCGGCCCTTTAAGGTTGTCACAATGCATGGGAGGTACAACAGGCATTTAGTGTCTTGGGATGAGGGATGCTAAATGCTCTGTCAAGTACGGATTCCAGCACAACCAAATATCATCCCACCCCAAATGCCACTGGTACTCTCCTTGAGGAATGGAGACCTTTACCACAGTTTTTGTGTTTATAAAACAAGACTCAACCTTGGAGAGAACTGTACTAATTATTTCCGTTCCCAAAGACTTAACACTTTCCGCTACCAAATCATTGTGACAAACCCACTAGGACACAGATATACTGAGAACCCGGGGGCTGTGAGGCCATCAGAAATGATTTAATGGTCAGAGGGACCACTTGGATATATCTCTTCTCCACCTACCTAGACTTCCACTGCCTCTCTCAGACAGGAAACCTCCGCTTCCTCGCCACCCTGGCTGGTGTTGGAGAATAAGGTACAGCCGGGTCCCACCCATTCCTGGGTAGAGGCGCGACCAGTTTGAGCGTGAGCCTCGGATCCCTCTGAGGCAGGTTTTCCTAGCGGGTGGGGCTACGTGCTTGAGCTCACCCTTCCTGCTTCACTTCCTACTGTAGGAGTTCCTGCCCGAGCCCCAGGCTAAAAGGCGAAGGTCAGGAGCCGGGCCAGGGGCAGCTGAAAGTGATGGATCTCGTGCTGTTTTGCAGGTTGCTCTGGCACCTGGAATGCAGGCGTTTCCAACTGGCCTTTCCTGGCTCCACAGTAGTTTCATCTACCCTTGGATTTGGAGGTGAAACGGGCAGCTATGTATGAGGAAAGCGGTCGGAAGCTGCACTCTACCCTCAGGCCTAAGCCTTTCTCCAGACCTGCTTTTAAGAGAATTTATGTTAACGGCTTGCTTAGCTATTAAAAAAGTGCCACTGTCTTTCCTTCTGTGTTCCTTCCCACTGTGCATGCTCGTCAGTGAGCCTGGGAAAGGAGCTGGGGGGAGGTGGAGGAGGGCTGCACAGAGGGGCTGCTGAACCTTGAGCACGTTCAGTCGCAGAAGTAGCTGCCATGTCCATGAATGCCTACATGTTCTCAGCACTTTTATTTACATTATTTTCTTTCCTCAAAACAACTCTGATAGGTCTTGTTCCTGATGTGGAAGGAGAAACTTTGAGACATTAGTTAACTTGTCCAGGGCTACTTAATTATTAGATACAAGAGTTGGAATTCAAATAGTTTTCTGTAGTCCAAAGACATTAAACATTTTAAAATTAAAAGACAAAGCTGGGCTTCCCTGGTGGTGCAGTGGTTAAGAATCCGCCTGCCAATGCTAGGGGACACGGGTTTGAGCCCTGGTCCAGGAAGATCCCACATGCCCCGGAGCAACTAAACCCGTGCGCCACAGCTACTAAGCCTGTGCTCTAGAGACCGCAAGCCACAACTACTGAGCCCGGTTGCCACAGCTACTGAACCTGCAATCTAGAGCCCGTGCTCCACAACAAGAGAAGCCATGGCAATGAAAAGCCTATGCACCACAACCAAGAGTAGCCCCCGCTCTCCCGCAACTAGAGAAAAGCCTGCTTGCAACTAGAGAAAGGCCTGCTTGCAGCACCCAACGCAGTCAAAAATAAAATAAATAATAAAGAAATAAAATTAAAAAATAAAAAGACAAAGCAATTTCTTCCATGTTTTATGATGCAGATTTATCAACAAAGCACTTTATTTTTGAGTTTATGAGTAGATCCTGTTGACTGAAATAAGAACACATGATGCAAAAGCTGTGAATTAAGTTTTATTCAGGGACCTTACTGAGGACTATAGCTCAGGACACAGGCTCTCAAGTAAGCTCTGAAGAACTTCTCTGAAGAGGTGAGGGAGGAGCCAGGTTATAGATGAATTTTTTTGCTGGGAAAAACATATAGTCAAGCACAAAAAGATTACTGCTGATCCCAAAAAACAGACATCTCAAATTAATGATTTTAGTGTTTTTCTAAGTATGGGAAGATGCAAGAATCTGGGGTCATTGAAATTTTTCCTTAGATAAGTATCTTATCTAGGGACTGGTATATTCAAAGCACAGAATGCTTTCTGTTTTTCTCCATCCTGAATTCCCCTCAGGATACACTGTCGGTGGCTGACTACAGTGACTAATGGCTTGATCCCTGTAGAACGGAATGGCAAGCAACATTTTTTTCCTTACAATCCAAAGCTGTATTTTGAGAAAAAAAATACATGGTTTCTGGTAGCTTCCCTAGGAATGTAGGCTGCTCTGTCTCTGGCAAGAATGTGGATCAGGTTCCTAAATTTTCCCAACACTTTCAACTGTGCCATCTGCACGTCTGAGATCTAAAGCATATGTATTTTCCTCCATTCAACAACACAGAAGACTGGCATTTTAGTTATTTGTCACTACGAATTGATTGCAATTCAGCCCTTGCCAGAGTTTGCTTGTGACATCTGATAAGAGAGAGAAAGAGAAAGGAAGAATATGAAAAAAGATTTGTGGGAATTGTGATTATCTGTTCTTCCAGGGTCTCCAAGTTATTGGACTGTATTATCTTAGGTAATCAGAGGATAATGTTCTTGAATCTGTGTGTGTGTGTGTGTGTGTGTTTGTGTGAGTGTGTGTGTGTAATCACAGTTCCTTTAAAAATATCCTTATAGGAGTAACAAAACAATGCTGTTAGGCTAATCTGTCATTTTACTAATTTCTAGGGCTGCTTTAATTGCTCTTGCAGAAATGACAGGTGTCCCTTTCTTTTCTCACTGTTTAGGGTCTGTTTCACAAAATTGGATGTTTGAGGGGGGAAGACTTTTTTTTTTTTGGCCTCTCCCCATGGCTGGTGAGATCTTAATTCCCCAACCAGGGATCAAACCTGTACCCTCGGCAGTGAAAGCACGGAGTCCTGACCACTGGACCACCGGGGAAGTCCCAATGGAGGAAAACTTCCTTTTCAGATACAGAAGGCTGGTTCTTCAGTCAAGGTATACAAATGTCCAGGCTTTTACAGTATATGAATAATTATCCATTATATTATTCAATGTATTTATATAAGGATCCCTTTGAGACATTCCTGCTGGAGTCTAGTTCACCTTTATGGAAGAATTCATGTGCCTTATTCTATTCGGAAGTGAGACTTCATATTAAATATCTTTGCTTTATTGTTTTGGTTCCCAGAAAACTCATTGCCAAATGAGTACTTGACTATATTGCTTAATTAATTCCAGATGCTAAGTATACATATTGTTCCTTAAAATTTACATTAAAAATTTTAATTGTCAGCTTGTGTCTTAATATTTGTAAGTTATCTAAAACATCCTCTCCCACTTAATTTTTTTGGCAATAGGCATAGAATTACCCTATGGATTACTTGCTAACTGCCAAGGGCAAAAATACCTAAAATGGAGAGATCTGGCTTTCACCACCACAACCCAGTGATCAATTTTACAATCAGTAATAGTAGGACAATCAGGCATTATGTGCCTCCTGATGAGATGCAATATGATGTACATATTACCACTTGCCAAATATGTTAACTTGAATGTAAGCAAGTCTGTAGGTCTTACTTCCAGTTCCTAGAAATAGAAGGGATAGAGAAATTAAAAAACATCTTGAAGAAACGAAGTTAAAAATAGAATGTGGGAGATTGTACAATGAAAATAATTGGGGAGATAGAGTCAGTTCTAGATTAAAAGAGATGGGAGAGGGAATTCCCTGGAGGTCCAGTGGTTAGGACTCTGCACTTTCACTGCTGAGGGCCTTGGTTCAATCCCTGGTCAGGGAACTAAGATCCAGCAAGCTGTGCAGCGTGGCCAAAATAAATAAATAATTAATTGAAAGAGATGGGAGAAGGTACCGAAACTAGATCAACGGTGATTATTTTTAGGCATGTAAAGTGCAGCCACTTTGGAAACAGTTAACAAGTTAAATGTAAATTTGCTCTGTGATCCAGCAATTCCTCTCCTGGGTGTCTTCTACCCGAGAGAAAATATATATCCACACAAGGACTTGTATGTCAATGTTCATAGAAGCATTAACAAAAGCCAAAAACTGGAAACAATCTAAATGTCCATCAACTGATAAGTGGATAAACAAAATGTGATCTATCCATACAATGGAATATTACTCAGCCATAAAAGAAACAAACTATTGATACATGTTATAACATGGGTGAACATCAAAAACCTTATGCTAAGGAAAAATGTCTAGATGCATAAGACCACATATTGTATGATTCTATTGATATGAAATGTCCAGAAAAGGCAAATCTAGAGAGACGTTGGGTAGATTAGTCGTTGTCATGGGCCGAGGATAGAAATGAAGATTTACTGCATACGGTCATAACGGAGCTTTTGGGGGTGGAAAAAGTGTTCTAAAACTGGATTGTGGTGATGGTTTGTGCAACTCTGTACCTTTACTAAAAATCATTGAAACGTCCACTTATAGTGACTGGATTTTACAGTACATAAATTCTACCTCAATAAACGGATTAAGAAAGGACTATGGCAGGGCTTCCCTGGTGGCGCAGTGGTTGAGAGTCCGCCTGCCGATGCAGGGGACGCGGGTTTGTGCCCCGGTCCAGGAGGATCCCACATGCCGCGGAGCGGCTAGGCCCGTGAGCCATGGCCACTGAGCCTGTGCGAACGGAGCCTGTGCTCCGCAACGGGAGAGGCCACAGCAGTGAGAGGCCCGCATACAGCAAAAAAAAAAAAAAAAAAAAAAGGGCTATGGCAGATGTGATGTCCTGTGAGCCTTGCAGCTTTCCCCTTTCTCCTACTGATACTAACCCTGAGACTGTCCTGGAGGAGAACTGAGGGACTCAGCCAACAGCCAGCACCAACCACTGCACCTGGGAACGAGTCCACCTTGAACTTTTGGGAGCCTGGCCAACCTTCTAGGTGAGTGAGTTCTTCAGGAGTGAGCTCAGGTGAGACCACAGGAGGAAGCACTCGGTGGATCCACAGATCATGAGATGTAGTAAGTTGTTTTACATTAATTCTATATTTAAATATATACATTTGAATAAAAATATATACCGGTGAAGTGATATGGCAAAAGATTAACAGCTGTATTTAAATGGTGGATATATGGTTATTGTGCTGTTTCTATTTTCTGTCTGTTTGAAAAATTTTAAATGAAAAGTTAAAATAGACACATAGGGGAAATCATACCTGGAGAGGGAACTAGGCATTTGGGGTAGATACAAATCCTTCCCTAAATTCATGTCTGCATTTCCACCCACGCAATTCTTGAACATATGAGATGGGTCTTGAGTGAGTAGCTGCTGGGGGAGCAGAAGGGATTCTAATTAGAGGAAAGAGCAGATGCAGTGAGATAGAAACAGGAAAGGGTTTGGTTCATTTGGGGCTTATCGCTTATCTATTCCACAAAAATTATTAGCATCTACTATGTGCTCGGCACTGATAAAGGCACTAGGGATTCAACAGTGAACTAATGAGCTAAAATTCCTGCCTAATCGGTGCTTAAACTGTAGTGAAGGAAGACAAATAATAATAAACAAACAAATGAATAGTATATATGGAATATCAAATAATCAGGAGTGGATCCAGGTTTTGTGAAGTTATACAAAGTTGGAGTATTCATTACTCCAGAAAAACCCCAACATCATCCATGAACATAGGAAGTTCTGATGCTGATGCTTCATGAGCTTCATAGTAAATCTGCTCAAGTATCTTTGTGTGAATTTCTCCAGAAGAAGAACCGGGACAGATAAGTGGTGGATGTGGAAAATAATTCCAGGAAATACTGGTAGTGGGTGGGGCCGTGAAACAGAAGAAAATTAAGTTGATAAATGTGGTTACTCCAGCCTGGGGAACTGGGAGATGGTATAGAATGAAGGGCAAGGAGCCTGGGGTATATCTGTGCACCATCTCCTGTCAGTCATGGGTTCAAGCTTGCTCTAGGCAGGCCAGTCAAAATTTCTAAAAGATAGACTTATACGGGATGGTTGGAACTCATACTGTAGCTCCCTCTGCTGTAGTTAGTCTCCAAACTGCAATAAACATTCACCACCTTTCTCACCTGCCACCCATTCTAGATTCCCCTCACCTGTGTCTCATCTTTCTGCTGGTCTAGGTTGTTTGCCTAGTGGGAAATCCAGACCTTTACCTGGAGAGGTCTGAGCCCTTAGCTCCTGTGTTCTTGCCAGGCATGGTTGTTGTATATGGAAACAAGTGGGAGCCTGGTGAATCCCTGAGTTCCAGACATATTCTTCCCCGCCTTGATTATGTAGCAGCAATCTTATTTCCTCATGCTCTCTAAGGTCAATTACCCACACCAGCAGAGTAACTCCACTCTGCTTTCTGATCCACTAGCAGAGAAGCCCCAAATGCAGTCAGAGCTTTAGGTTCAGTGGAACTGTTGCTTGGTTTCCTAGAAGTGTTCCTGTGGTCCAGGAGAGCCTAACATTGCAGGGACAGGAACTACTTCCGCTCTTTGGTTCCAGGACCTGTGTGATCTCCTAACAGAGCCACAGCACCTCTTCACGGCCAGTGCTTCAGAGCAATTTTACCCTTTCAACATGGATCGAGAAGCAATATGCACACGCAGATAAAAACAGGTTGTTTAAAGGGAGCAAAACATAGGCTTAGACCTCTACGAGTACCAGAAGAAAACAGATCATTGCTGAAACTCCTTGTAGAGAAAATGTGCAGTTAGAGAATTTTATGCTTGGCCAGATTGCTGTTTGTTTGGGAAGATTAAAGGAAGATGTTATTATACATGCAAAAATCCTGGTAAAACACTTGTATTAGAAAGAAATTACTTGGACATATAACTCAGTTCATCAGGAGATAAACCAACATTTAAAATTTAAGAATTAAGATACCATGTAAATGGAATATTACTCAGCCATAAAAAGGAATGAAACTGGGTCATTTGTAGAGATGTGGATGGACCTAGAATCTGTCATACATAGTGAAGTAAGCCAGAAAGAGAAAAACAAATATCATACATTAATGCATATATGTGGAATCTAGAAAGATGGTACAGTTGAACGTATTTGTAGGGCAGGAAAAGAGACGTAGACATAGAGAACGGACATGTGGACACAGGGTGGGGAGGGGAGGGTGGGATGAATTGGGAGATTAGGTTTGACAAAAATACACTACCATGTGTAAAATAGCTAGTGGGAACCTGCTGTTATAGCACAGGGAGCTCAGCTCAGTGCTCTGTGATGACCTAGATGGGTGGGATGAGGGGGTGGGGTGGAAGAGCCAAGAGAGAGGGGATATAGTTATACATGTAGCTGATTCACTTCATTGTACAGTAGAAAGTAACACAACATTGTAAAGCAATTTTACTCCAAAAAAAAAAAAAAGAAAAAGAAAAAAGATATCTTGGCATATAGAGAACAGACTTGTGATTGCCAAGGGGAGGGGAGGGATGGACTGGAGTTTGGGGTTAGTAGATGCAAACTATTACATATAGAATGGGTGGACGAGGTCCAACTGTATAGCACAGGGAACTGTATTCAATGTCCTGGGATAAACCATAATGGAAAAGAATATAAAAAAGAATGTATATATATGTATAACTGAGTCACTTTGCTGTACAGCAGAAATTAACACAACATTGTAAATCAGCTGTACTTCAATTTAAAAGAAAGATATCATGGCATAAAAGACTGGTATCAGTTAAACTTAGATTACAGGACCAAATGCAAACTTTATTGAAAAAACTGAAGAAGACCTAAATAAATGGAGAGATAGAGCATATTTAGAGATGGAAAAACTATGTTTTTACTGCTTAATTACTGACAGTTCTGTTAGTGGACACTTAATTTTCTTTCTTAATACAAATCAGACTGAAGTGAATGTTCTTTCATATTTCTTCTTAGGCACATACGCTAGAGTTTCTCTATATACGTTAAAGTGGAATTTCTGGTTCAGAAGACACTTTTTTTTTTTTTTTTTTTTGCGATACACAGGCCTCTCACTGTTGTGGCCTCTCCCGTTGCGGAGCACAGGCTCTAGACGCGCAGGCTTAGCGGCCATGTGGGATCTTCCAGGACCGGGGCACGAATCCGTGTCCCCTGCATCGGCAGGCGGACTCTCAACCACTGTGCCACCAGGGAAGCCCAGAAGACATTCTTATATTCAGCTTTACGAGATGTTCCTAAATCACTCTCCAAAGTGGTTGTAGGAATTATACTCCCTCAGGTAGAACATGAGAGTCCTTGTTTCACATTCTTACCAATACTTAGGTCTTTATCATTGTTGAAATTTGCGTGAACAGTAGCAAGGCCCAGCACCATGTCATATGTTCATTGTCTATTTGACTTTCCCTTTCTGCCAATTGCCTGTTCATATCTCCTGTTTGTTTTTTTATTTTCTTTTTCTTTTTTTGTGGTCATGCCCTGCAGCTTGTGGGATCTTAGTTCCCTGACCAGGGATTGAACCTGGGTCACAGCAGTGAAAGCGCTGAGTCCTAACCACTGGACCACCAGGGAATTCCCTCTGTTCATTTTTCTATTGGGTTATTTGTCTCTGTCTCTTTTTTTGTTTTTTTTTGCTTTTGATTTGTAGAATTTCTTAATATGTTCTAGATACTAATCATTGGTAAGTTATATGAATTACAGGTGTTTCCTTCTCCTACCACTCTATGGTGTGTCTTTTGATTTTGTTTATAACTTTTTGGGAGTTTGTTTTTTTGGGGAGTTTGTTTTGTAGCATTTGAGCCTCGAGGCATCCACTGGAGGGGGTCTCGGTAGAGAAAGACCCAGAGATTTTGATCAGGGTGATGAGTGATATGGGTGGATGTGGGTAGGCTCTCATTCCAGACTGCTGAAATTTAAATCCCACTACCACTTGTGTAACCTTGGGCAAGTTATTAATCTTTCTGTGCCTCATTTTTCTTGTATGTAAAGTGGGAATATTAATAGTACATGGATTATTATAAGGATTAGAGTGTATTAGTTTTCTATTGCTGCATAACAAATTACCACAAATTTAGCAGCTTAAACAACACAAATTTATTATCTTACACTTTCTGTGGGTCAGGAGCTGAGTTAGGAAACTCAGTTCTTCCTCCTGTGTCTCTTTTACTCTCACTTTACTAGCAAACTCACAACAGTTCTGACACCCGATGTGTGGGTTTCTTCCCACCAAGCAACTCCATGTGACACTAGCTGGGTATCCTACAATTTAACTTCATTCTGACACTATCTACCTGGGGATAGAGTCAGACCCCACAGGTTAAGGGCTCAGTCCTACAAGACTGCTCCCCTCCCCCTTTGTTTTTGGCCACACCACATGGCTTGGGGGATCTTGTTTCCCCCATGAAGGATTGAACCCAGGCCCTTGGCAGTGAAAGTGCAAAGTCCTAACCACTGGACCACTGGGGAATTCCCTCCCCCACCCCCTTTTAGATGCCAGTGGCAAGTCCAGGTTGTCACCTGTGCTTCTGACCTAAAGGCTATACATCGAAGGTTCTCACGACCCCCTCTCTGGGTTTGATTAATTTGCTACTTGCTGTTGGCCAACTGGGCAACCTTCTCATATCCTAGAGGCAACCTGGTCCTCTCCCCAGCATGGAAGTTTGCTCCTGTGAGATCAGTAGAAGAATCTCTCTCATCCTCTGAATCTCTTCCCAAAGGAAGTGCCCATCTGATTAGGTCAGGCCCACCCAGGAAGATTCCCCTTTTGATTAACTCAACATCAACTGACGAGGGAACTTAATTACAACTGCAAAATCCCTTCTGCCATGTGATGTAATATAATCATGGGAGTAACTACCCCACCATAGTCACAAGTCACATCCACACTCAAGGGGGATGTGTATGATGGGGAGCAGGAATCTTGGGGACCATCTTACAATTCTACTCGTCATAGCATTTCTTCTCACTGGTTAACCCACCTTAGGTTTTCTGTCTATTCCATAAACACATTTGTATTTAGAACTTGAGGAATTTCATATTGGACTTTCCTATTTGTTACCCTCTGGGCCCTTTGGGAAAGGGTCGTCTTGAACAGAATGGAAAGTAATAGTAAGAGTAATTGGGAAGAACCCCCCTGCTGCCCTCGAGAAGTCATGGAGGATCGGGACAAAGCCAAGGAGCCCTGCGCCTTCTTTTCAGGGTGGGACTGACAGCTGAAGCCAATGACACATCTTGTGTCTGACAGTTGGTTGCCCTATTAATTACACAGATGAATAACTTTTCATTAGGTTTCCCCCTTCAAAGTTGAATATGTCTTCATTCTCTTTAGAGTCTTTGGCAAATTAGATTTCTGGGTCATTTTATAAAAATTTAAGTTCGTTATTTTTAATGATGCCTGGAAGAAGGAAGAGAAATCATCATTTATAGAAGTTTTAATGGGAAAAGTAATTTCTGTATTCTTTCGGGTGAGCACTTTTGGGCAAAAGCTAGTCACAGAATCCCCATTATTATTACTTCAACTATGAACCTGAGTTAAAGAAGAAAGATTTGCTGATTTTTGTGTTTGAGATTCATGTACCCGAGGTCCAGGGAGTGTTCAATTTATTATTATACCATAAATTATGCATTAGATTAACATTTTTTAGTGATTCACTTTCTCATTTATTAATTTAATGAACACAATTTTTCAAAGTGAGATTTAATATTGTGAGTAATACAGTGGTAGTAAGGATCAGATAGAACAATTCATCCTGTGTTAAGTGAGAACATTTTCATAACTTAGAGCATTATCCCTCATACAGAGAGATTGAACTAAATGTCAAGCTTCCTGTATTTGCCCAGAGAGCTTATCAGGATGGTTTGTTAAAGAGGAAACATCTTGTGTTTGGCTGAAAGTAGCAATTTAGAAAAAAACTCAGGAAATTTTTAGGGACTGAACTGGTTCCATGCCTTTAAGAATTTATAAATGAACTAACTGTGGAAATGAAAAGAAATGGTTGTAAAGATTATTTCTCAACTTGAAAGAATATGAACCAGTGTCATCAAGAACTTAAAAGCCAGTTTGGGTGATACATATGGTATATAATAAATAATAAAATTCTGTTCTATCTTTTATTCTAAGTAGCTGTAAGTATAGAACCAACTGCAGATACCATGCCTAGCTCATAGTGAAGCCATGAGTCGCTGGTCTTTATGAAAAACAAAATTCGTCAATAAGCTTTAGAAGAAAGAAAACATACTCAACCTTGGACCCTATGATATGATAATATTACCCAATGCACAATTTGAAAATACAATTTACTAACATTCCATCTTAAAAACAACTCATAGAGGATTCATTTTTGGGGGGATTAAACATAATTTGAATAGATTTCACCTCAACACATCAATCAGGTGGGATACTTTCAGGTGGAATGATTTTGCTGAAAAAATTTAAAAACTAAGTTATAGTTTAGTTCTAGTTAGTTTAGATTAGTTAGTTTAGTTTAGTTCTAGTTCTTGGTAGTCACAGCTCTGTCAGCTTGCTGCTCACTGCTACCAGATCTTCTCTTTTTTTTTTATTTTAAAAGATTATTTTTTAAAATAAATTTATTTAGTTTTGGCCGCATTGGGTCTTTGTTGCTGTGCGCAGCCTTTCTCTAGTTGCAGCGAGCAGGGGCTACTCTTCCTTGCGGTGTGCGGGCTTCTCATCGCTGTGGCTTCTCTAGGCGTGTGGGCTTCAGTAGTTGTGGCACGCGGGCTCAGTAGTTGTTGCTCCACGGCACGTGGGATCTTCCTGGACCAGGGCTTGAACCCGTGTCCACTGCATTGGCAGGTGGATTCTTAACCACTGCACCACCAGGGAATCCCCCAGATCTTCTCATTTTTAAAAAGGATTTGATTTATGTGTTTATTGAGAAACGATTGCCACAATAATTTAGTTAACATAAATCACCTCACATAGTTACAAATCTTTTTCTTGTGATGAGAACTTTTAATTTTTACACCCTTAGCAATTGTCTTTTTTTAATTGAAGTATAGTTGACACACATTATATTTGTTTCAGCTGTGTAACATCGTGATTTGACATTCATGTACATTATGAGTTGTTCACGGTAAGTCCAGTAACCATCTGTCACCACACAGTTATCACAATATTATTGACTATGTTCTCTATTCTGTGCATTACATCCCTATGACTTATTTATTTTATAACTAAAAGTTTCTACCTCTTGATCTTCTTATTTCACTCAGCCTCCCACCTGCAACTTTCAAATATACAATATTGTTAATTATAGTCACCGTGCTGTACATTACACCCCCAGAACTTATTTGTCTTATAACTGGAAATATGTACCTTTTGACCTCCTTCACGCATTTTGCCCACTGCCCACCTCCTGTCTCTGGCAACCACCATGTCTGTTCTTTGTATCTTTTTTTTTTTTTTAAGATTCTACATACACCTGAGATCATATAGTGTTTGTCTCTCTCTGTCTGACTTATTTCACTTAGTATGATGCCCTTAAGTTTCATCCATGTTGTCACAAATGGCAGGATTTACCTCTTTTTTGTTTTAAATAGCTGAATAATATACATATTTCTTCTATTTCTTGCCTATTATAAATAACATTGTAATGAACTTGGGGGTGCAGATATTTTTTTGAGATAGTGATTTTGTTTCCTTTGGATAAATACCGGAAGTGGATTTGCTGGATCATATGGTAGTTCTATTTTTAATTTTTTAAGGAATCTCCATACTGTTTTCTAATTTACATTCCTACCAACAGTGCGTAAGGGTTTTCTTTTCCCCACATTGTCCCCAGCACTTATCTCTTGTCATCTTCTAACAGGTGTGAGACGATATCTCTTTGTGGTTTGATTTGCATTTCTTTGATGATTGGTGATGTTGAGCATCTTTTCATGTGCCTGTTGGCCATCTGTAGGTCTTCTCAGATCTCCTCATTTTTAATAGAAGCAGAAATCTGTGTTTTGTTGTGCATGAGATCTTCTAATTTTTAAATGTTGGCTCAATTTTTATAAAAAGTACCTTTTGCCTCCAAAACCCCCACAAAAACCCTGTGTGTGGCCCACTGGGGAGAGAGAGCTGTGTGGGGCATTGATATTGATGTGAAATAGAAAGAGAATGGATTCAGGGCTGCTGTGCTCAACTACCTGGCCTCTTAGGGAAGCCTCTTCATCTTCTGAACCCCAGCTTCCATTTATACAAGAGGGGATCTGCAGATGTGTGGTTCCCAGAGATGGGGGTAGGGGTGGAGGGAGGAGGAATTGGATAAAGGTGGTCAAAAGGTACAAACTTTCAGTTATAAGATAAATAAGTACCAGGCATGTAATGTGCAACATGATGACTGTAGTTATGGTATATTTGAAAGTTGTTAATAGATCCTAAGAGTTCTCATCACAAGAAAAAAATAAAAAACAATTTTTTCTTTTTTTATTGTATCTATATGAAATGATGAATGTTAACTAAACTTACTGTGGTAATCATTTCACAATATATGTAAGTCAAATCATTATGCTGTACCCCTTAATACAGTGCTGTATGTCAAATATATCTCAATAAAACTGAAAAAAAAAAGAGAGAGGGGATCAGATGCCATGTTCTCTAAAGAACCCTCCTCTAAAACTCTTGAAGAATTGCTTTTTCTGTTTTGTACCGGCAACATGCTGTTCAGTCAGCATGTTTCTTGATGAATCTTCTACCTAATACATGAAATTCATGAGTTACTTGTTTTTTCATTTATTTTTCTCATGCCCATTATCTTTCACATAGATGTTCTCAGAGCAGGAGCATGCTCTGGACCATCTGTAGCTTATTACTCTTTTGTTTTGACATTTTAGGCTTTTCAAGGATTAGTTTCTTCAGGTGTAGTTCAAGAAACTAACATATCTATAAAGAGAATTAGCATAATAATTATTTTCTCTCTCCTCCCCTCCTTTTCATTTTGTGTGGCATTATGTCTCGGGCCATAACAGGTAGCAGAAATGAAGCTGAAGTTAGTAGATATTTAGTGAATTTTAGCTTTTCAGGCAGTCATTCTGGTTGATTCAGTTCCAGTTTCTACTTCACCTTTAACAGTGTACAAATTCAAAATATTCTAGAACTAGTTGTAGTAATTACAGTTTTGCAGGTTAGGCCACAAAATATGATTTTTATTAAGACTGATTTCTTAGATTGCTGGAATTATTTCTGTGCCACCTGGGCTTGTTATGCCATCTAAAAGCATTATACCATGTATTATTATTTTTTTTAATTTTATTAGAGTATACTTGATTTACAATGTTGTGTTAAAAAGCATTATACCATTTAAAACAACCACACTCAGGTGTAAGAAAAACAATAAGAAACAGGCAGCCTGATGTAAAATCCTATTCAGCGTCTCTAACCTTTTGTCAGTCTCTCTGTTTTACATATTTGTTGTGAAAAGGTATCCTTAGCAACAAAGATCATTGGCTTGTTATACAAAAGAGACCCCAGACTGTTCTTATAAAGATTCAACTGCTTGACACTGGATTTGCTTTTCCTTCCCAATGATAATAAGCACCCAGATGGCAAGACTGGAGACCTGACAGCAAAAGCACATGGGCCACAGCATTTGAATAAAAAGTAGGATGTGCTTTAGGCCATGTGCCCACGTGCCTGAGGGCCTCTCCTTCTCAGCCCTATCTTCTTGTCTTTCATCAGAGCCTCTTCTAGCAAAGCTGCCCAACAAAGGCAGTCTGGCATTTCATTATGGCACCAGGGAAATCAAAGGGAAAATAAAAAGGCTCATGAAGCATTTTAAAAACTTCATAATGGAAATAGTTGAGTTCCACCTGAAAGCAAATGTACATTTGTCAACATTTTCAATAATGACAATATTGTCATTATTGAAAAAAAGAATAATAATGAGAAAAAGGAATGATGAGCCCCCAAGATGATATTTGGGTGCATTTGAGAAGTAATAACATGGAGGCTGTTTTCTCATATTTATTCTGAAATTGGTGATTTCTCTAATCAAAGAGAGTTCCCCTGCTTCTACGGTGGTTCTAATTAAGTAGGGGAAAATGTTCAGAAAGAGGGTATTACCTTTGAAATTCCTTTGAGACATTAAATGTCCTTTCCCCTTTGTCCTGAAGGAAACAGCAGCAAATGTCCTGATTTGAGGCGGTGAAAAGAAGCAGGGTCTTCCTGCCTAGAGGCTGCTTTGACACTAGTTAATTTCCTACAGGTCAGAGCTACCTGCTAATTTTGGGAATGAGAAAAGTGGGAGAAGAAGATTGCGATAAAAACAAAACCCTTCCTTTCTTGGCACTCCTGTTTTGGTAGCCGTTTTCGGTCTCTGGGTTGGCACCTCCCTGCAGAAAAATTTCCTAGAATTAGCTGTTCACACTTATAGGAGAAACCTCTGCACTGCCCCCCACCCAAAATTGAATTTTTTTCACCTTTTCTTGGCTGCCTGACCATTAAGTGACATTTATAGTTCAGGCAATGCTTTGTGTTTTTGCTCTACTCCTTTCCAGGTGGAATAAGGGCGAGCAGCTTGGGGAATCTCACTCTGAACAAGGCTACCCAGGCCCACAGGGAACTCTGTGTTCCTTCACGAAATGCAGAAATAATGAATTAGCCCAGGTTGTGCAAAGGAGTTTCTCAGACTGTCTCCTCTTGTGGGATTCAGATCTGTTTCATAATCTTCCAGTTTCTGAAAACCCAAGGTGACTTCCAACACAAGGCATCTGGGTGTAATTAAATAATTGTTGGCAATTATTTGCAGAGTCATACACACAGGGAAAACGGGAGACCTTCTGATTGCAGCAGTGTTGCTTACACCTGTGGGTTTTGTTATTTAAACCCAGACACGACTCATTGGATATCCTTCTTATTAATGAGTCCCCCTTAAGGTACTAACTCAAGCAGTTCTATTATCTTTCTGTCTGAAATGACCAAATTTGCTCTTACCTTAATCAAGTAAGTTATCTTTACAGTCTTTCTCGGGGGAAATCACCCCTTAGAAAAGCATAAACTTCTTTTATGTGGAATAGAATGCATATACTACCCAGAAGATAAGGCGTGTAAAAGCAAAAATGGTTGGCTGTGGACTTGGGACCAGTCTCCCTCAGGCTTGATCCCTCAATAATCAATCAGTCCTTAAGAGGGAGGGTATTTACTTTTAAAATATGTTATTTTGCCTTACATCAAAAGAACATGAGCCCAAGTAAACACAAAGCACAAGAACAAGGGCGTTCAGGTTCAAAGTTAGGATTCCATTAACAGCTAAGTAAACCTGGGGGAAAAAAATCTGATTTTCTCTCTTTCCTAACTACGGTCAGAGATAATCAAGTGCTCCCTTGGCTTAAGACATTAACTTCGGTAAACACATAACATGTTATATTTTTCTGTTTCATTTTTGCATTCCTCTTTCTGTCTCATTGAGGGTTTCTGTGAAATAGTGCAATTCAAATTGCTGCTGTCAATTCCAGTTTTGCCTTCTTTTACTCAGCAGTTGGGAAAAAAAAGTGCAATTTAAATAACTGAGATATTTATTTAAAGTAAAAGATAGAGGGACTTCCCTGGTGGTCCAGTGGTTAAGATGCCACGCTCCCAATGCAGGGGTCGCGGGTTCTATCCCTGGTCAGGGAACTAGATTCCGCATGCCGCAACGAAGATCCCGCATGCTGCAACTAAGACCTGGTGCAGCCAAATAAACAAATAAATATTAAAAAAATAAATAAATAAAGTGAAAGATAATGAAGACTGAGGATCCTGCTCTAAATTGCTTGTAGTCTCCGTCGCCTTTATGATAGATGATTCCTATTTACTTGCTGGATTGTGCTCTGTGAACCAGAGGATTTCCTGTAATGATGTAGAAGTCGTTTCAGGACCCTATCTTGGTCGCTATGTTCGTAAAAATAGTTCGCCAACCCAGAAAGGCCAAGGGCAGTGATTTTGGCAGAGAGCAAGTTCCTCAGAAGGAGCACTAGGTGGCGGTGCTGCGCCGTAAGTGCTAGAAGGCCGAGGCCCGCTGCACTTCAGGGCTGCTAGGATTTCTGTGGAGAGAAAGAACCCTGATCACTGATGTTTGTGCCCCAGAGCGATCAGATTAACCCAAGCAGAGGTGGTCCTTACAGGATATATATCTGGAAAAGGAATTTTCTGTTAAGTTTTCGTTAAGGCTGTGATTTGTTATATCAACAAACCATGGGACTTCCCCTGGTGGTCCAGTGACTGAGACTTTGCCTTCCAATGCAGGGGGTACAGGTTTGATCCCTGGTCGGGGAGCTAAGATCCTGCATGGCTCCCGGCCAAAAAACCCAAACATAAAACAGAAACAATACTGTAACAATGAGTCAATAAAGACTTTAAAGACGGTCCACATTGAAAAAAAAAAACTTTATTAAAAAAAACATTGTTTCACAGTCTAAAGGCTGGGGTGTTTTGTTTTGAAAAATTGGAAAGGAAATATAAGGGCAAAATTCAGAGTCTGTCAAGATTATAAGTAAAATTTTACATTTTTTCTTTATTTATTTTAAAAATTGAAGTACAGTTAATTTACAATGTTGTGTTAGTTTCAAGTGTACAGCAAAGTGACTCATATATATATATATATATATATTTCCACTATAGGTTATTATAAGATATTTAGTATAGTTCCCTGTGCTATACAG
This sequence comes from Delphinapterus leucas, assembly GCF_059928025.1. Taxonomy (NCBI): domain Eukaryota; kingdom Metazoa; phylum Chordata; class Mammalia; order Artiodactyla; family Monodontidae; genus Delphinapterus; species Delphinapterus leucas. Next base: position 37,095,683 of record NC_143142.1, on the reverse strand, counting down.
TAGGTCCTTGTTGTTTACCTATTTTATATATAGTAGTGTGTATATGTTAATCCTAAACTCCTAATTTATCTCTCCCCACCCCTACATTTTACATTAATTTATGTTTTCCATTGGATTATTAAAATTTTCCTGAGGCTGAAGACTTTTGATGGCTTACTGGAAAAATAAAGAGCTGGTGGTGGGAGTGGCACTGTGGGCTCTGAAGGAGGAGCGAGAAGGTATCTGGTGAGGCATCTACTTGTCTGGCCTGTTCTCAGCTGCAACAGAAGAAATCAGGACTGGAGACCACAAAGCTCCCTTCAGATTCTAACGGTTTATGATTATCTGATTTTAAGCCATTGCAAAGTATGAGCTCCTGAAAGCCATTTAATTTGATTCCAGTTTACTGTAAAGGCGTGTGAATGTTTATAATATGGTATATATGTGAATACTACTCTTGTTGAATGTCAGAAGGGATGTGCATTCCTGGAATTCCAAGATATGGAAGGAAAACTTTGAAGTTTTGGTTGAGGAGGTAATGGAATTGTCTATAATGATATTAGCTCAGTGCTTTATCTTTGCTCTAAATGTTTTGGAAACTGCTGGCCTTCTATTTGCTACATGTAAAATTACATTAGGAAGTCAGACAGAGAAAGACAAGGACTGTATGTTTTCACCCATATGTGGAATCTAAAAAAGCTGAACTCAAAGGAGTAGGGAGTTGGAATGGTGGTTGCCAGGGGCTGGTGGCGGGGGAACAGGAAGATGTTTGTCAAAGGGTACAAACTTCCAGCTGTAAGATGAAGACGTTCTGGGGATATGATGTACGGCATGGTGACTATAATTACAATATTGTATAATATAGTTGAAAGTTGTTAAGAGAGTAGATCTTAAAACTTATCACCACACACACAGGTAGTTATGTGAGGGGATGGAGATGTTAATTAACTTTATTGTGGTAATTATTTTACAATATGTACTTGTATCAGATCATCACACTGTACACCTTAAACTTACATATATTATATGTCAATAGTATCTCAATAAAGCTGAAAAAATACCCCAAATCACATTAGAATTTTTGAATCATAAGTCTGACATTACAGAATTATACAAGTTTTTCTTCTAGGGACATGATATATTTTACACATATATATTCTGTTTAAATTAACTTACTAATTTTCTTTTAAATAATTTGTTTATTTATTGGGGGAACCAGTAATGGGCTCTGCCTTCAAGGAGACTACATTTTTCTGGTCAGACAGTGAGTTGGGCAAGCAATTCCAATAATGTGTGGTAACTGAGCTAAGTGGAGAAATACAAGATTCTCTGAGAGAACATAGCAGTAGATATGAAAATTACTATCTGTAGACACTTCACAGGAAAAACTGATTGTTAGATTAGATTGTATGGAGATTTTTATAGAAAAAAAATAATCCTTTAACAGAGGAAACAGAAAAAGACATAAAAACTGAATGTTAGATTAGATTGTATAGGGATATTTATTCAAAAAAATAATCCTTTAACAGAGCAAACAGAAAAAGACATTGTGTGTCTGTGTTAAATGCTGCTTTCCTTTATGGAAACCTGGAAACATGTAAAATTCTTTGACCACTTTGATCATAGATGCTATAGAAAAGCTAATACTAGACACTAAATAATATTAAATACGAAGGGAAATACTAAATGCTAAGGGAATATTTTTCTCTTAGTTTTCAAGTCACATAGACAGTTGAATCTGAAAAAAAAAACCTTAAATATCAATAGGCTTTCTATTCTCTGTGAAACTTCTTTTTTCCTCTTGTTATTATTCATATCCTTCCTCTAAGAGAATGATGAATTCCTAATTAGAACTGCATAGTTACCCTAAATTTGAAACTAAAAGGCAACAATTTGCATTTGCAATACAGATCATTTCAGGTTAATGGCAACTTTTGCTAATGCAAGAAATACACTGAAATTGCTCATTCATACTGTGAACAAAACAAGGGAGAAAATATTCATAGAACCAGTGATTCATAGTTATTTTTGTTGGGGTGAAAAACCATCTCTTGAGAAGGACAACGGTTCAATGAACAAACGCTATGGTGCATTGGATGACACAGACAATGCTCGTAGCTGAATGGAGGAGGACAAAAGTTTTTTTGCAAGGACGGTTTTGACGCAGTTGGAATATTACCTTTATAATACCCTACTCCTTGTTGATGAGCAATCTGATTTCAGTGATGACCCTTTGCTTGAGATACATATATTCTGGCAATTGACTCCTCTTTCCACCCCCAAAATAGAATGTTTGAAGTTTGACATTGTCCTTTATTAATATTTTCAGTATTATTTCCACAACTTGGGCTCCTTCTAAGTGCTACATCCAGTTCTTACAACCAGAATGTTTTGTGAGCCCTTCTCTCAAGGAAAATTTTCACGGTGATCCTCCTGAATCAGAAAATGTTAGGGGTGGACATGGTTTTAAAGATTGTCTATCTAATCCCTTATTTTACAGATGAAAAATTAAATCTTGAGGAGTTTAGTTACGTATTTGATAGGTTGTGGAGCTCCAACTAGAACTCAGAGAGGAGAAACCAGGTGAGAATTTGTATGTATGAAGAATCTACTGTGGTAGCTGTGGACCCATCTTATTTAACTTTAATCCTTACCATAATCTTAAGTCATGGGCAAATCCTTTTTTTTTCTTTTTTTTTTTTGGCCGTGCCACTCAGTTTGTGGGATCTCAGTTCCCCAACCAGAGATTGAACCCAGGCCAGAGCAGTGAAAGCACAGAATCCTTACCCCTGGACCACCAGGGAACTCCCGGTGAATCCTTATTTTTAGACAAAGAGGTTAAGGCTAGAAAAGTAAGGGATACTAGTCCAAATCCAAGTTTGCTGGCTTTTCACTCACTCACTCATCTGCTTAAAAAATATTGAGAGGCGGTCTGTGCCAGGCGCCAGGCTGGGGACACAAAGGTGTGCAAACAGAGGTGGATTCTGGTCTTTAGTCGTTTATGGTTTGGCTGCAGAGACAGACACTAATTAAACAATCACACAAAAAAGATGTAAGATTACACTGACGAGGGCTGTGAAGGACACGACGGATCATTTGTGCCACATCCTGATGTGAAAGCAGCAGTTTCCCATGAAGGTGGTCCTCGCAGATGCTTGCCCAGCCTGATGCCAGCCTCTTGGAGAGCCAGCTTGGGGGAGAGGCTGGACGGGTTGATGGGAGGAGAACAGAGGGACAACGTGCTGCCCTTTGACTAATTTCTCTGGGGTCTCCTGGTCTTGCTTTCACATGGCTTCCTCTACTGATTTTTCTGTCATAGTTTGAACAATAACCCTGTCAATATATTTTTCTTGAAAACATGGTAGACAAGACTTTGCTCTGTGAAATTGTGCTCAGGAGGGTGACAGCTTGCTTTGCTCTCTCCCAGTCACACGTCTGAGTCTTGGTAACACTCCATGGAAATTGTGACATTGACAGTGACTTCTCCTTACTATGAAGTACGATTCTAAAAGGTTAAGTTGGCCTGCTTATCTATGGGTGAATGTCCATCTATCCATCCGTCCATTCATCCATCCATCTTTCCATCCATTCATTTTTCCATCTTTCCATTCTTTTACCCATTTTTTTTAGTGGTTTTTCCCTCTTTCTGGCACAATTGCATCCTAAGGAATTTTTGTCATTGGGTATGATAACTCCATCAAATTTTGTTTGCTTATAAGACAAATCAAAGAGAATATGGAGAATGAAATGACTTTGTTTTGACAAAATGGTGGAATCCTGAATAAGTGTTGTCATTTTTATTTTCACTGCTGTCATCATAAAGTCTGTGCAACACAGTTTTTTTCTCTTTTGGTGATATCGTTCTAGATATATTTCCTTGCAAATATGTGCATATGCTTACTCATTTCATGAAAATGAAATCACATCCTATAAACATTTTTGTGGCCCTTTTCCCTCTTAGCAATATACCATGAACATTTTAAGTTCAAATTAATAAAGCTCTTCATAATAATTTCAATGGCTGCATGGCATCCCATTGTCAGAATGTGCCATAATTTATTTATTTAATCTCCTGTTGTTAGGGACAGTTTGGAATTTCTCCATTCTCATAAACATTGCTGCAATGAACATTCTTGCATGTTTAACTTTGTGCTGTTGTCAACAAATTTCTTTCTGATAGATTTCTGTATTAAATTCTGATAGAATTGCTATATTAAGGGCTTTTGATACATGCTGCCAAATTCTCATTTTTCATGAGTTTCTCTCAATTTATAATCCCCCTCTAACAAAGCATGAGATGTCTGTCTCTCCAATGATTCCCTGCCATAGTAACACTAAGCAATGGCAGTGAACATTTTTAACTATTGAAAACTTTTCCATGTATTATTGACTAGTTGCTTTTCTTGTTTTGCGAACTGTCCTATATCCTTTGGCCAATTTTGTCCTGAGCTGTTTATTTTTTGGTAAGGTCTCTTTATATAGAAATGACATTTTCCCAGTTTATTATTTATATTTTGACTTTGATAATGATGTTTTTGAGTTACAAAATCATTTGAGATAGTCAAATTTATTTACTTTTTCCTTTGTGGTTATTGCATCTGCTGTTGAGGAAAGACTTCCAAGTTTATATAGTTATTCTACATTTTTTTGTTTTTTGTTTTTTTGCTGCATCGCATGGCTTGTGGGATCTCAGTTCCCCAACCAGGGATTGAACCCAGGCCGCGGCAGTGAAAGCCCCGAATCCTAACCACTGGACCATCAGGGAACTCCCTAGTTATTCTACATTTTGTTCTAATAATTTATTTAAAAATATTTTTATATGACTGGAACCTATTTTGGAATATGGTGTGTATTAGGAATATAAACTTTCATTCTAAAATAGTTAGTAGGTTGTTAAAGAACCATTAATGGACTATTTTATTATTTCCTCTGACTTGAAATTTCATCTTTATCATATACATAGATTTCCAATTCACGTATTGTGGCTTATCTCTCTTTTATTCAGGCTTAAATAATTATGCCCTCACTAAAGTTTTGAGCTTATTAGTATAGCTCCTCTGCATTTTTTGCTAAGACTATTCTTAGGTATTTTATAATTTTTATTATTAGTTATTAGCTACTTTTAGTGAGATAGTTTCCATTTTATTTTCTACCGCTTATTGTTGGGACATAGAAAAGATATTAATTCTTATATACACATTAATTTGTGTTACCAAGTGCAAACTCGAATAATGTGTATATGATAAATTTTAAACTGTTAGCTAATATTTTAAATTGAAGCACACTGGAATCTTTTATGAATGGATTTTTTTTGGATTTACTAGATACATATTTAATAGGAAGAAAATTTGCTTTGAAAGATGAAATTGTTGCTGAACATCCATATCATAAGGAATAGCAACATTTATTTTAAAGGCAGACAGCTTTTTTCTTTAGGAATAATCTTAGTGAGTTTTTGGTCATGGAAGTCTTAGATTGGCGGAGGGTGAAGAAAGGAAAATAAAGGGGACTTCCCTTGCGTTCCAGTGGTTAGGGCTCTGCACTTCCACTGCAGGGGGCATAGGTTCAATCCCTGCTTGGGGAACTAAGATCCCACAAGCCCTGAGGCAAGGCCAAAAAAAAAAAAAAAAAGAAAAAAGAAAAAGGAAGCTGTTCTGTTTAGTAAAATAACAGGAACATTCCTAAATTCCTGTGCCATCTGAAGAGGCGGGGGTATGGGGAACCCCAAGGATGAGAATAGAAGAAACTATGAGGAGTAATGACCTCAGTGGGGGGAGGAGTACCACGAAAATAGAAATGCTAAAAAATTCCTTGTAAGGGGATTGTTCCTTGTAAAGAACAGTGATATTTATTAATAAATTATAAGTTGATTCCTGTTCTGAACCCTGTTGTGATCTGTTCTAGAATAGAGTATATTCACACAAAATTTGAGATGTAGTAAGGTCAACAGATCAGCAAACGACTGCCACTGAAAAGATAGTTTATTGCTCACAGTTCCGGAGAGAAGTGGGCATGCTATACCACCTGGGGTCACATGAGGAAGCACCAGGGTTGGTCATGAAGAAGAAGAAGGGGGAGGAAGTGTGGGTAAGCACTGATTGTGGTTTATTTGGAAAGAAGCAGTTAAGGAGGGGTAAGCAGGCTTAGATTGCTAGTTTGCATAACTTTAGAGGCTCTGGAATACAGAGGCGGTTCCTAGATGTCTGGGGTGATTGGGGCAGGTGGATAATGGCTAAGGATAAAAAGGTGATTGGGAGTGTGGACTCTGTATTGGCTGGTGTGTATTTGAAAGGCATGTCCCCAAACAGAGGACTCCTCTTGAGGGGGCAGGGGTGTTGAAGGAGGCAGAAAGTCAAGACAAGAGCACTCAAACATAAAGCAGAACAAGGTATGTCCAGCACATGTACATAGGGCAAATATTAAAGCACTGAGTTTACAGAAGCTATAAACATGCTTAATATTGATATGTAATCCTTCTCAGTTTTTTAAACTTTCAGTAAAGTTCTGTTATATGCAACTGTCTTATATTAATGGTACTTTGGGGAATACAGGAAACAGGGTTATTTTCCATGTTGCAGGTGTTGCTACAGAGAGTGAATAGAGAAGGAAATCAAAGTAGGAGGTGATCAAGAGAAACATAAGCGCTCCCACCAAGAACTCTCAGAAATACTGAGGAGGGCTATGTGGATGGAGGCTCAAGTCAACTTACCTGGAAAATAAATGCTTCAGGGGACTTCCCTGGTGGTCCAGTGGTTAAGACTCCATACTCTCAATGCAGGGGACACAGATTCAATTTCTGCTCGGGGAACTAAGATCCCGCGTCCTGCATGACACATGGCGCGACCTAAAAAAAAAAAAAAAAGCTTCAGGAAGGCTGGAGGAGGTGGAAACAGTCAACAGCAGCCCTTTGGGTTATGATGGTAGGAATTATAAATTCTGGAGGCGTTAGGGAATGGTTTGAGGGCTGGTCTGTTCCTAGAGAAGGGCTCTCTTACAAAAGTGATTCTTGGGGCTTTTAAGAGTCATGGTAATGAATTTTGGGAATCTGATGAAACTGATACATTTTCTCTCCATAAAAATGTACAATATTTTATATACCATGTCAGGAGCTTTACAGAAGCCCTAGAGCCCATCTGTAGATGCTGGTCCATGAACCTGGGGAAAATACCTCCCAATATTAAAGTCATAGTAAAAGACGTGAACACTAAATGGTCTCCTTAAATTGGTCACAACACCTATAGTCCAATTACGCATATTTGATACTCCCACATGTTAAATGAAAAACTACTTTTTCTTTAATCAAGGTTGGTTCCTTACCTATAATGTAGTGTAAAGTCAGATTGACTTAGAATGACAGAGGTGTGACTTTTATCATAAATGCCAGGACAGTTTTCTAGTATTTATTATTAAGACTTAAGATTTTTCTCTATAGGCAATGAAGTTAAGGACTCATTTTCATACCCTTGTTTCTATCTAAGAGTATGGATAACACCAGAAAATCTAATTATTTTTGGTTCTGAGTAGAAGAAGAGAAATATGATTATCAAAAGAGATTTTATCTTCAAATTATTGAAAGTTTTCTGAATAGTTCAAAGGAGAAATAAAAATCACATAATGGCATAATGAAAGCCTGCTTGACATTTTTCTTAAAATTTTAATGAGGTAATTTGATAACTTATAGCTGTTTAATACCTGCCTCGGGACCACGAATTAGAAGTAATTTCACTGGTAAAATGATACCTAGAGGGAATAAAACAAAGCCATCTATAAGGCTTTCATAAGACATATTTCAGGAGCCTCCATTTATCAACTTATCTATCTTAAGTTGCAGTAAGAAGGTGTTGTATAATAAAGAATTTGTCTGGTCTTTGCCCTAGGTTCCTGGGGTGGAGATTTTAGGCCCTTGGAATTTTCCCAGTGATAGAGGTAACTATTATTCTTAGGGCACCCCTCAGACCACACTTAAGTTTATGCTAATAAGGTGACTCACGGGGCACCTTAGATGGCTTCAGGGTGGGGGCTGGCCTTGCTGGAAAGGCCAACCATGTGATTAGAGGGATGCAGCTCTGAGCCAGGTGATAGCAGCCCAGTCTCTGGCAGTGGGGAGAGCAGCCAGAGATTGAATTCAATCACACTGCCAATGACTTGATCAATCACACCTACCTAATGAAACCCTAATAAGAAAGCTAGACACCAAGTTCGGTCAGCTTCTCAGTTGGTGAACATATTGATATGCCAAGGGGGTCATATGTCCTGATTCCACAAGGAGAGGACGTGGAAGTTTCATATTTGTGAACTTCCTAGATCTCATCCTAAAGGTTTCTTCTTCTGTCTGGTCGTGGTCTACATCCTTATAATAAAAACCACAATCATAAATATAGAGCTTTCCCGAGTCTTATGAGTCTTTCTATTAAATTATCAAACCTGAAGGGAGTAGAGGGAACCTCCGAATTTTTAGCCAGTTGGACAGAAGCCTGGGAACTCCAGGTCTTGCATCTCAAGTGAGGGGGTTCCTGTGAAGGTTTGCCCTCTCAACCCATGAAGTCTGTGCTAACTCTGGGTAGTTGGGTAGTTAGCATCTAAATTGCAGAAGGAGTTTCGGTGGACATGAGCAGAACTTCCTTCAGTAAGGTAGTTGGACATTGGAACTGGCTACACACTGAATAGGTCTGATATCTCCTAGAACCTCTGGAGGATGCACAGCCCTGCCAACACCTTGATCTTGGTCTTCTAGCCTCCAGAACTGTGAGAGAGTGAATTCTGTTGTTTGAAGCAAAAATAAAAATTAGCTTTTTTTTTAAAAATAGATCTTTGTTGGAGTATAATTGCTTCACAATACTGTGTTAGTTTCTGTTGCACAACAAAGCTAATCAGCCCTATGCATACACATGTCCCCATATCCCCTCCCTCTTGAGCCTCCCTCCATTGCAGCACTATTTACAATAGTCAGGACATGGAAGCAACCTAAATGTCCATCGACAGATGAATGGATAAAGAAGATGTGGCACATATATACAATGGAATATTACTCAGCCATAAAAAGAAACGAAATTGAAAAAATTAGCTTTTATACAGTAGTTTATGTTGAGATGGTGCCAACTGGGACTTTCAAATTTTACCGCATTGGATTAGGGAACCAACAATTACCCCTTGTTATCCTGTTTAACTCTTTTTTTTTTTTTTTTTTTGGCCACGCTGTGCGGCATGTGGGATCTTAGTTTCCCGACCAGGGATAGAACCTGCGACCCCTGCAGTGGAAGCATGGAGTCTTAACCACTGGATTGCCAGGGAAGTCCCCTGTTTAACTATTAAACAATAATCCCATGAGATCGGTGTGGGGAATGAAGAAAATGGATTTCAAAGAGGTTAAGTAACTTGTCTGAGACCAATTACAGAGAACATAATGGATCTGGAATTCGACTATAAACCTGTCAGACCTCCTCAAACCCAAGGAAGCTTTGTTACTGTACATACCATGGTCAACATGGAACAATAGTGGTTTCTCTGTTAGAACTTTATAACTGTAGTGACACGAAAGGCTGAATCAAGGTTCCCTCCACTTTAATTTTTTTGTCAAAACTTTTAACTCATTATATCAGTGGAACATTGTTACTTTTGGCAAAGGGTGATACAGTCAAAATAAAAATAATCTTGATAAAAAATAACCTTAGAGTTTCTTTTACAGAGACAATAGATTAGCAAGAAAAGTCTCCGAACACTGAGGCAAGGGTCTGTGCATGTACCACTGCTCCATCAGAGAGGATGAGCTAGTTGGAAAAATTAGTGTTTCAGTGATAGCCGAGGATAGAGTTAACCATTGGTGAAAAGGGTCCCAGTGTCCTGCCTCCCGTCCCTGCACTGTGTGTGTGTGTGTGTGTGTGTGTGTGTCTGAACATGTGTGTGTGATGACATTATACTCCAGGTAGGCTAGGAGTCTGTGAGTGCTTCCCTTCCCAACTAAGGCCTGAGGAGAAATCCAAGCTTTACAGAGAATCCCCTCCCAAAGTGTGGTTTGGCAGTGGCAAATCCCCAGAGGGGAGGTCTGGGCAGAGGGCCTGAGGCTGTCCCCTGAGTCACCTGTGGACCTCGAGGAGTGCAGGAGAGCATTAGAAAGGTCCCTATGTGCTCAAGAGTAGAGTAGGATTGGCTGAGAGAAGGCTGATGGGCTAGAAGTGGTCTCCAGTCATGAATGCAGGGAGGTCATGATGCAGGGAAGCAGTCAACAGATGTTACATGGACCATGTGAATGAGGAACCACCAAGGACCCAGGAAGATGAGTTACATCTCTGTGGATGCTCATGGAGGACAGAGAAACATCAAGAACCAGACACCTCATCTGTGGAAGCACAGGCACTTTCATAAATTCCCCAGCATTTTTGCCCTTGGGTAAAGAGTGGAACAGTGGGTCCCTGGATTTTACTTGGAAAAAAAATTCCTGAATTGACTAACTAAAAACATGGAATGACTGACTGAGTAATCATTGATTTGACTGAGTTTACCTAGAAATTATTAGATAAAATTTTCTGCTGTTGGGTAGTAATAGAAGCTCAGGTAAGAGATTAAATTCAGTTATAGGAAAATAAAATACAGTTTTGCATATATGAGTTTATGGCTGTAAATATTCATTCTCCTCTATGCAATAATACAAACCAAATTAGAGTGTTTCCCACCTGCCCCCATGTTTTTCCATAATTTTTCATCAATTTCTCTCTTATTTCCTCCCACGCAGGCTGGATTGCTAGGCTACCCCTGTCAGCTTTCTCAGATTTAGAGGCCAGGAGCACCAGGGGACTTGGAAGATGTCAGGTTGTTAGTTATTATTGTAATAACTGTTTGGTTAAATTAAAGCTCTATGAATTTGTATACTGAAAAATTTCAGATGATTCCTATTTATTTTAGCTCTGTTCCTTTTGCAATAAAAGACTTCTATTTAATTATTAATTTGGCTGTTATTTCTGGCAATTCTTGGCTATAAATAAATGTTTTAAAAATCTTATCCACAAACCACTAAGGATTTTTTTCCTGGTGGTAGAGCTGTTATATATGAAATTTTGACTCTGTAAGTAGTGTGTAACCATGAATAAATACTATCAATGTAAATTAAATTTAAATGATAGTTTCTTCATGATTTTGGAAGGACTGGGGACAAAGAATACGATTTAGACACAACTTAAAATGTCTTATTGTGACTCAGTGACAAGAAGTCACTATTAGAGATTGTGCTGGTTAGTTTTATGTGTCAACTTGGCTAGGCTACGGTAGCCAGTTTCCAATCAAATACTAAGTCTCTCTGTGAAGGTATTTTGTAAATGTGGTTGACATATCCAATTAGTTGACTTTAAGTAAAGGAGATTATCCTTGGTAATGTGGATGGACCTCATTCAATCAGTTGAGAGCCTTAAGAACAAAACAGGTTTCCGTGAGGAAGAAGAAAGTCTGTCTCAAGATAGCAGCGTCAGCTCCTGTCTGAGAGTTCCAGCCTCCACTATGGATTTCAGAGTTGCCAGCCCACACCATCCTGTAAGCCCATTCCTTGAAATCTCTGTCTCTCTGTCTCTGTCTCTGTGTCTCTAATATAAATTATATTAGAACATCTAGAACTACTTTCGGTACCAAAATCTGTATCAGTCAAGGAAAACAGTAAAACTGGTTTTGTTTTCCTTAATTGACACAGATTTTGGTACCGAGAGTAGTTCTAGAGGAACTGAATCTTAAGGATGAGTTTCTGAACTGGCTCTGGGTTTTCTGGAATCGGCAATCTAATATGATTTGATTTAAAGGCACGAATGACTCTATTTCGGGGGCACTGGTAGTCCATGGCATAAAGCAGCAATAGAGATACACAAAATATCACCACTGGATACTCCAAATAGTTTGGAGGTAAGGGTATGGGTGACCATGAGCTTGAAACTTTAGAATGTTGTCAAACTGATGAGTATAATGAGATTGACTGTTGTTCTTAACTGCACTGGAGAAAGTGGGGAAAGAAAAGAAAATGAGCTCAGGGCTTCAAATTCTCAGCTGCATAAATGAGCTCAACGTTTCTATTTCTACCCTGAAAGAAACCCTTATCTCCCGTAGCTTCAGAGCTGAGATTTCTAAAAGTCAAGCTGAGAGTATCATCTTGGAAGTGGCTGAATTATAATTCTAGTTGAATTCTCAACCTTGCAGTGTGTCTCCTGTTAAAGTGAAGACATTGACTGGGAAGGAATGGGGCATATGGGGAGAGCCTGATGAAGCTGAGGTTTCGTTTTTTTAAAAAAAATAAATCTATTTATTTATGGCTGCATTGGGTCTTCGTTGCTGCACACGGACTTTCTCTAGTTGTGGCGAGCAGGGGATACTCTTCGTTGTGGCGCACAGACTTCTCATTGTGGTGGCTTCTCTTGTTACAGAGCACGGGCTTTAGGCATGCGGGCTTCAGTAGTTGCAGTGCATGGGCTCAGTAGTTGTGGCGCACGGGCTTAGTTGCTCCGCGGCATGCGGGATCTTCCCAGACCAGGGCTCGAACCCGTATCCCCTGCATTGTCAGGTGGATTCTTAACTACTGCGCTACTAGGGAAGTCCTGAAGCTGAGGTACTTGAATGACTAAATTCTGCTGAATTTCCTTTGACAATAGAAGTAGCCCTTCCATCCCTATCTGAGGAGGTTAACCTTGCTTTGCTCCAAGAACCTGTAATGACCTCCCCTGAGGTAGTAGCCTGGAAAGAAACTGCTGATTCTCCTGAATGATGGTTCTAATTTATACTGACAGAAATCCGGAGAATATGTGTTAGGAATGGATATTAAAGTTGTAGGATAATGGTGGAAGGAACGTAAAGTTTGATCAGGCTGAATTTATTGTTATGGGTCCACTAAGTGTAGATTCTGGAGTCAATGTTGAAGCCCAAGGGGTTAGAATGGGCTCTAACAATTTGGTTGGTTGGCTAAAACATGGACCAAAAGGTAGCCTCCACAAAATAAAGTTGGAATGCCAGGACTGCCTTGGCATGCTGTAGAGGAGGATATCCAAAGACTGAAGGAGACTGAAATATTAGAGTGGATTTATCATGTTAATTTTCCCCAAGTGAGGGTTCCAGATGACACTCTTTCACCATGGTTATGAGAAACAAATTTGTAAGTGGAGTGCCAGCATACTTAAAGTACTCTGTGGTCATTCTTCTCTTTAGGTCAGAATTTGCAGTGGAACCTGCTGCTACTGAACTGGAATCCTTAAACACATTGGGGATAATTGGATCCTGGGGCATCAGAGGCCAAGTGGTAGCACTTAATCACCAAAGACACAGGGGGCATGATTATTGTTGTGGATCTCTAGGATATAAGCTCCACAAAAACACAGGCCTTGTCTGTTTTTTTTTTTTTAATGCATCCATCTTCAGAACTTTTAACAGTGTCTGGCACATAGTGGATATTAATAAAATATTTGTTGAATGTATTTTCTATTCTTTTTTTTTTTTTGGCCACACTGTGTGGCATGTGGGATCTTAGTTTGAACCTGTGTCCCTTGCACTGTGAACTTGGAGTCTTAACCACTGGACCACCAGGGAAGTCCCTGTATTTTCTATTCTTGATCTGGCTTATGCTGATTTTATTTTATTTTAAAAATAAATTTATTTATTTATTTTTGGTGGTGTTGGGTCTTCATTGCTGTGCAGGCTTTCTCTAGTTGCAGCGAGCTGGGGCTACTCTTTTGTTGAGGTGCATGGGCTTCTCATTGTGGTGGCTTCTCTTGTTGCAGAGCTTAGGCTCTAGGCACGCCGGCTTCAGTAGTTGTGGCATGTGGGCTCAGTAGTTGTGGCTCGCGGGCTCTAGAGCGCAGGCTCAGTAGCTGTGGTGCACGGGCTTAGTTGCTCCACGCCACGTGGGATCTTCCTGGACCAGGGATTGAAACTGTGTCCCCTGCATTGGCAGGTGGATTCTTAACCACTGCGCCACCATAGGGAAGCCCCTATGCTGATTTTAATATGGCATTAAATAAGAGCCAATACTTGGGAATCTACTGTTTCCAGGATTAGCTATATGAATCTTAATAAATATTGATTAAACGAGATAAAATACATGCAGTGTCAAACACATTGTAAGGTAATCAATAAATGACACTTGAATTTGCAATCTGCATGCCGCTGGCTTTCTCTTCATTCAGGTAGAATCATTCGTTAAGCACCTATTATTCTCCAGGCCCTTGGCCAGTGCTGGGGATACATATATGAATAAAACATGAACATTGGCTCCAGTAAGCTCAAGTTTTTATTTATGGAGAACAGAAAGGAAAACAAATATTGAAATCCAAATATCGAAAGTGCTTTAATAGGTCTTAAGTTTATGGTGATCCCAGAGTTGGTACAAAAGAGGGAATAATCAAATTTGCTAAAGTTAGGAAGAAAGTGTTCTCAGGGAAGTTTCCAAAGAAGAGGAGATACTTGAGGGACGAGGAGAGCATTCTGTCAGGGGAAATAGCACTTTAAAAAGCAAAGGGCTAGGGCTTCCCTGGTGGTGCAGTGGTTGAGAGTCCGCCTGCCGATGCAGGGGACACAGTTTCAATCCCTGGTCCAGGAAGATCCCACATGCCGCAGAGCGGCTGGGCCCGTGAGCCATGGCTGCTGAGCCTGTGCGTCCAGAGCCTGCGCTCTGCAACGGGAGAGGCCACAACAGTGAGAGGCCTGCGTACCGAAAAAAAAAAAAACAAAAAACAAAGAGCTAGAAAACTAACTGCTGGGCTTATGAAACTCTAATAAATTGGTGATGCCTACTTAGTGGGTAGGATGGAAGGAGTCCCATGATTGAGATGAGTAAGGGCTAGATCTACACTGTCCAATATTGTAGCTCTCTAGCCTCATGTGGCTGTTGAGTCCTTGAAATGTGGCTAGTCTGAATTGAGATGTGCTATAAGTGTAAAGTACATTTTGGAGTTTGAAGAGTTAATAGAAAAAAATGTAAATCTCACTAATAATTTTTTCACATCAATTACATGTTGACATGATGATGTTTTGGACAATTGGGTTAAATATATACTTAAAATTAATTTCACTTGTTTCATCTTACTTTTCTAAATATCACTACTGGAGCATTTAAAGTTACATAAGTGGCTCCCATTTGTGGGCTGCATTATATTCCTATTTGACTCTGCTGGGCTAGAGATGGATGGATAAATGGATCGGTACATTCTTTGTCCTATGAGCAATGGGAGCCTTAACTAGAGTGGCACTGTGACTAGATTTGAATTTGAGCAGCATTCAGGGGGTTGTGTGGAGGATGTCATGGAGGGAACTGGGACTGCAGGTAGTTAAGTGTGCACTGCAGGAGCCCAGGTGAAGGATGAAGAGGGCCTGAGCTGAGCCTCGGGTGAAGTGGACGATGATGAAAAGGAGATCTAACAGGGTATGAGTCTGCTATGGGCTTAATTGTAGCCCTTAAAAATGTGTACGTTGAAGTCCTAAACCCCAGAATGTAACCTTATTTGGGAATAGGGTCATTGCAGGTGTAATTTGTTAAGATGAGGTTATACAGGCACAGGGTGGCCCCTAATCCAGTATGACCAGTTTCCTTATAAAAAGGGGAAATTTGGACACAGACACACACACAGGGGGAGCATAATGTGGATATGAAGACAAAGATCTGGGTGACATGTCTACAAGCCAAGGAATGCCCAAGATTGCTGGCAAATCACCAGAAGCTCAGGGAGAGGCCTGGAAAAGCTTCTCCCTCTGCCTTCAAGGAAGGAATAAGCCCTGTCAAAACCGTGATTTGGACTTCTGGCCCCTATAAGTGTGAGACAATAACTTGCTGTTGTTTAAGTCCCCTAGTTTGTGGTACTTTGTTCCTGGAGCTCTATAAACCTAATACAGTGTCTCTTAAAATTTCAGATTTTAGGGAATTCCCTGGTGGTCTGGGGATTAGGATTCGGCGCTTTCACTGCTGGGCCTGGGTTAAGATCCTGCAAGCTGCATGGCGTGGCCAAAAAATTCTGATTTTATTTAGATTGAATTAATATTGCCTAGGTTAGCCTATGGGGGTGAGTTCTGTTGTCAAAGGGCCATGATTTTTTCACAGCTGTGGACGAACTTTAAAGAAATTCTTCTTTCCAGGTTTATAGTGGTAGGATGGAGAGAACCGGGTGCTGGGAAGCTGGGTCAATATCTGTATTTTCTTCTGGTCTGTGAACAAGGGGGTGGTGAGAAGTCAGAATAGTCTCTTCCATGCTAAACTCTCTTTTTGGTCACTGTGATGGATATTTCTCATGGTGTATTCTTCTACTGAATTCAGTATTCAGGCCCTGAATGGGACTGAGAAACTGCAATAGTTTTCAGTGGCTGCAGCATCACTGTCCATGGGTCTTAGGTCCCTGGAGCCAGTTATAGGTGATTTTACAGGTGAGGGAAGTCTGGGGTTCAACAGGGTGGCCACGGTCCACTTGTGCTCATTGTGTTTATACAACTGAAAGGAGGTAGGCTTCAGGAAATAATTATTTTTTTTACCGTTGGTCTTTCAGATTCAACTACTGCCAGCAAATAGCCTTGGTTTATGGATAATTCATATTCATGGCCGTGTGGTGTATATTTAACAGTTATATGCATGCCTCAAGGGATCTCATGACTTAAAATATAATAATTTTATTAGTTCTTATTGATTTATAAGTTATCACTTTCTACTGTAATGTGTTATTTATTTATTTATTTTGGCCACCCCATGCGGCATGTGGGATCTTAGTTCCCCAACCAGGGATGAAACCTGTGCCCCCTGCAGTGGAAGCTCAGAGTCCTAGCCACTGGACTGCCAGGGAAGTCCCATAATGTGTTACTGCTCTACCTGATTTTGAGTTGGATATGAATATGCTTCAGAGGTAGAAATAAAAGAGTTTACGGAGGTATAACTCAATAAAGTACCCAAAATCTTAAGCTTACAGCTCGATAATTTTTACCTATGTATAGATGCATGTAACCATCACCCAGGTTAAGGGGTAGTACATTTCCAGAAGGCTCTCTCCTTCAACTACCTGGTCAATACCTTCCTCTAAAGGTAACCACTATACCTCTGTCATCATAGGTCAGTATCAGGCACAATTTTAGTGACTTCTTTTAAGCATTATAGATTTCTCTGTATCTGGCCTCTTGCATGTTTTTATGTCTGAGTGATGTGGCTTTCATAAAAGCCATTGAGGGACTTCCCTGATGGCGCAGTGGATAAGACTGCACGCTCCCAATGCAGGGGGCCCGGGTTCGATCCCTGGTCAGGGAACTAGATCCCACATGCATGCCGCAACTAAGAGTTTGCATGCCACAACTAAGGACCCCACATGCTGCAACTGAGGAGCTGGCGAGCCACAACTAAGGAGCCAGCAAGCTGCAACTAAGACATGGTGCAACAAAATAAATAGATAAATATTTTTTTAAAAAAGCCATTGAGTACATCAACTATACCACAATAAAAAAGAAAAAATTAAAAGAAAAGGTCAAAACAAAACAAAAAACAAACAAAGCTAATGAAAGCAAGGAAATAGCAGGCAGAAAAGTTTTCTTTAGGATATGTGTTCATGCTGCACAGAATCTTGGGGCAAATCTAAAAAGAAATCAATTTGCAAGTATAGTGACTTTTTTTTTTTTTTTTTCGTGGTACGCGGGTCTCTCACTGTTGTGGCCTCTCCCGTTGCGGAGCACAGGCTTCGGACATGCAGGCTCAGCGGCCATGGCTCACGGGCCCAGTTGCTCCGTGGCATGTGGGATCTTCCCGGACTGGGGCACGAACCCGTGTCCCCTGCATCGGCAGACAGACTCTCAACCACTGCGCCACCAGGGAAGCCCTATAGTGACTTTTAATTGCTGCCTCTTCTATGTATTCTAATTTAATTGTTCATCTGGGCAGAATCTGCTGTGTGATATGAGAGCAATGTAAATGAGGAGTATGTGTGTGTGTGTGTGTGGGTGTGTGTGGGTGTTATATGATACTTGTAACAGAAAGAGGTATCTTTTCTGTTAACTTTATTGTGGGATAGGAAGACAGAATAGCCTAGATAAAATCTGTGTTAAGAGAATGTAAATTCTGTAGGCCAAGTACAGTCTTTGTAAGCATAGTGATTTTTTTCTTTCGCACAATGCCATCTAATTAGAATAGCAGAAAC
The DNA here is from genome assembly GCF_059928025.1 of Delphinapterus leucas. Lineage (NCBI taxonomy): Eukaryota > Metazoa > Chordata > Mammalia > Artiodactyla > Monodontidae > Delphinapterus > Delphinapterus leucas. Next base: position 37,077,588 of record NC_143142.1, on the reverse strand, counting down.
TTGAAAATGCAAAAATCTCTCCAACAGTAATAGATAACTTTCCTATTTTAAAAGAACATTCTAACACTCTTTAAAACCATTTTGGTTTAGATCACATGGGGACACTGCCATTGATTAGCTGTGGTGAATACAATATGAATTAGAATCTCTTGGGCTAAGATTCTCAAGCACAGGGTGAACTAAACTACTGTAAACACTTCACATCCATTCAGATACACCCATTTCTGGAACTTCAAAACCATCTGCTAAAAACAACTCTTTATTCAAATGACTTTGGGATCGAGGCTACACATACCATGACTTAAAACAAAATGGAGTTTAAACTCTCCCTACAGACTTCTCTGCACTTTGTCAGGACTAATTGATATGAAACCAATGCATTAGACCAGTGGTTCTCAACATTATCCTCCTACTTTTTTATTTTTAAGGTTAGCACAGTGATTTTTATTTTTATTTAAAATTTTATTTATTTTTGGCCGTGTTGGGTCTTCATTGCTGCCTGTGGGCTTCTCATTGCAGTGGCTTCTCTTGTTGTGTAGCACGGGCTCTAGCCACGTGGGCTTCAGTAGTTGTGGCTTGCAGGCTGTAGAGCGCAGGCTCAGTAGTTGTGGCGCACGGGTTTTGTTGCTCCGTGGCATGTGGGACCTTCCCGGACTGGGGATCAAACCCGTGTCTGCTGCATTGGCAGGCAGATTCTTAACCACTGTGCCACCAGGGAAGTCCAGCATAGTGATTTTTAAAAGCAGTTTCATATGTATATGTATAACTGAATTACTTTGTATTTGTACAGGTTGTACACCTGTACAATGTATAACTGAATTACTTTGTATTTGTACAGGTTGTACAGGTTGTTAGTTTCAGGTCGTACACCTGAAACTAACAAAACATTGTAAATCAACTATACTCCAATTTAAAAAAAAGCAGTTTGCAAAGCTGCCATAGCTTGCATTCATGCTTGCTGTCTTAGGTAACAGCACAGCAGTTATCCTTGTGAGTGGCAATGACTTACCTGCTGCACTCATCTTCTTTAACTGAGATATTTGTTGGAGATTTCAAAAATAAAAAAACATTTTTGGCAGTTGTATGCACCCGCCAATATTTTCTGAATGAAAGCAGCAGTGGAGGAGTAGAGGGGATCTGACTTAAGGAACTGTCTTAGCTCAGGCTGCTGTAAGGGAATACTGTAAACTGTGTGACTTAAACATCAGACATTTATTTCTCAGAATTCTGAAGGCTGGGGAGTCCAAGATCAAGGTGCTGGCTGATTCAATGTCTGGCGAGGGCTCTCTTCCTGGTTTGCAGATGGATTCCTGCTTGCTATGTCCTCACGTAGAGCAAGGGATGATCTCTTCTGTGTTTCTCCTTATGAGGGCACTGATCCCATTCATGAGGGCTCTATGCTCATGACCTAATTACTTCCCAAAGGCCTCACCTTCAAATACCATCACATTGGAGATTAGGGTTTCAATATATGAGCTTTGAGGGGACACAAACATTCAGCTCATAGCAGAAACTCAATAGACAACTTAACAAAAGTGCATTTTGACTCCACTTATTTTGATTGTAAACCTCATGACGGCAGAGAGTTTACATGCCTTATGCTTCTTTTTTAGCCTCTCCAACACATGTTGCTGTTAACTGACAAAAACTTGCTGATATTTTTATCTTGATTTGGCTTCAGTAGACGTGGTAGATGTCTGTTGACTGTGGCTGCTTGCATAGTGCTACACTGTGGAACTCAGGGCTCTGTCGCCTTATGTACAGCTATACATAGTATTACTATGTTTAACTTTTTATGTAATTTTGGGTTCCTTTAGCTCAAGAGTTGGGAGGTTTGCTTCACGTTTTGGTGCGGCTTGCTGCTAAATATAAAAGTTTGCACGGTATTAGGCTACAGTGAAAGAGAACAGGTAAAATCTTTCTGGCTCTAAAATATGTCTGAATCCCTATAGCAGAAGCATTTGGAGAGGAAATATGAGTGGTCCTGCCTCTGAAGAGTGGAGCTGACTTTGTAGGGTGTCTTTCTCTGAATCCAGGACCCACGTGTCTCAAGGTACTTAGGTGCTCCATCTGAAAGGTCCTGTGGCCTCCTTCTTTTGTTCTCTGGCTGTTACTCTGAGTCGTGCAGTTTTCGTAAAGAGATTTTATTAATTTAGCAAAACATTTGCCTTCCTGGGACAGCCTTATTTACGAGGTGTCTGTTGTGTGAAACTTCAGGGAATGGCCATCACACACTGTTGCCCTAGTGCACGTAAACCACACAGACAGCTTTACCCAGACCAGTCTGTCTGCACACCATGCATTGAGCTGGCCCAGTAGCTCCTTGTTTTGTTTTGTTTTGTTTTGTTTGACCACGCCACACAGCTTGTGGGATCTTAGTTCCCCGACCAGGGATAGAACCCGTGCCCTCACAACACAAATGAACGTACCTATGAAACAGAAATAGACTCACAGACATAGAGACAGACTTGTGGTTGCCAAGGGGAAGGGGGTGGGAGAGGGAAGGATTGAGAGTTTGGGATTAGTAGATGCAAACTATTATATATAGGATGGATAAACAACAAGGTCCTACTGTATAGCACAGGAAACTATATTCAGTATCCTGTGATAAACCATAATGGAAAAGAGTATGAAAAATAATGTATATATATATGTACAACTGAGTCACTTTGCTGTACAGCAGAAATTAACACAACATTGAAGATCAACTATATTTCAATAAAACTAAAAGAAAAGAAAAGAACCCAAGCCCTCAGCAGTGAAAGTGTGGAGTCCTAACCACTGGACCGCCAAGGAATTCCTATGTAGCTCCTTGTTTTAACATCCTAGTGAAGCATCGTGAGATTGCAAGCCATTTAAAAAGCATTAGGCCCAGTTAACAATTGCCTTAAACTATAAGGCCTCGTAGCCACTTCTGTTCAGCGTGTTTATTAAGGTTGCCACTTTACCTGGTTCTGTTGTACTTATGTACTCCCTTTCTTTTCAAAGTGCTTCCCAACAAGATATTAGTTCTGTGCAGAAGTCCTGTGAGGGGGAGCAGGCTTTTATCCCAATTTAAAGCTGAAAAATGATGGCAAAATGGAAGTTGAAGGTGAGGGTATATATATAAAACAGAGGTGTTGCTTGCACTTGCAGGCAGGAGCAGATCCCCAAGTCTTTATGATTAGTTTTACAGTCGTGCATCAGAGTCTTTCTCGGTATTTCCCAGCATCCCCTGGGAATTACTTGCACCTTGTTTTGGAGAGGGGCATTATACCACCTGTATTAGTTTCCTAGGCTGCTGTAACAAAGTATCACAAACTGGGTGGCTCAGAACCACAGAAATTTATTGTCTCACAGTTCCAGGGGTTAGAAGTCCAAGTCAGGGTGTTGGCAGTGCCATCTTCCTGCTGAAACCTATTGGGGAAGGAACCTTCCTTGCCTCTTCCAGCTTCTAGAAGCCCCAGACATTCCTTGGCTTGTGACAGTATCATGCTCACCTTCACTTGGCATTATCCCCATGTCTCTTCACCTAATCTTCCCTTTGCACTTATGTGTGTCTCTGTCCAAATTTCCCCATAGTACAAGGGACCCCAGTTATATTGTATTAGGGCACACCCTAATGACCTCATTTTAAATTGACGACATCTGCAAAGACCCTATATTCAGATAAGATTACATTCTGAGGTGCTGGGAGATTAGGACTTCAACATACATTTTTGGAGGACACAGTTCAATTCATAACACTGCCTTTTGAAAATTCTAACTAATGCCTCAAACATAGCACTTCACCAAGCCTGCTTGCTAGATACTGTTCAGCCCTGATAACATCTACCCCTGAAGCCTGGCATGGAAAGGATGTATTTTATGAAGGAGAGGTCAGGAGATACTAATCAGATGTCTAGACCTACTTGGTCCCACAAACCATGACAATAAACTTGGATCATAAAGGAGCCAAATTCTGAACAAAACACAAGTTAGATGATCCACCTCTGAATAATGTATGATAAATTATTCTTCCAAGATACAGTCAACCTCATTCAGTACAAATTTAACACATTCAATTAATCTTATCAATAATGAGAGGATTTGATACATACACTAGACACAGCTACTGTTGATGACCATATTGCTTGGCTCTCCCCTCTGCTGTGTTTCTTCCCGTACCTGCCTTTGCTATGCTATCTTCCTTAATGTGTTGACTTGGTTCTGTTCTTTCTTCCTTTCTGATTTGCCTTCAGCTTTCCTTCCAAGTGGAGGTCACAGATCAGACCTACATGATGAGAAGAATCAAATAGATGCTTAGCTCATTATAAGACAAAAAAATTTCAACAGAGGAAGTACACATTTATTGGAAAAGTAATAAAGAAAATCCATGAATTATATTTTAAAATAAACCTCATACTTATTTCTCTTATTATAAAATACATGTTCATTAAAAAAAAAAACTTTAGGGGCTTCCCTGGTGGTGCAGTGGTTGAGAGTCCGCCTGCTGATGCAGGGGACATGGGTTCGTGCCCCGGTCCGGGAGGATCCCACATGCCGCGGAGCGGCTGGGCCCGTGAGCCATGGCCACTGGGCCTGCGCGTCCGGAGCCTGTGCTCCGTAATGGGAGAGGCCACAACAGTGAGAGGCCTGCGTACCGCACAGAAACAAACAAAACAAAAACAAAAACAAAAAACTTTAGGAAAAACACATAAGCATTAAAATAAAATAAAAAGAATCCATGATCCCCTTCATAATTCCAACACTGTCAATGAACTTTGTTAATGTTTTGGCATATTCCTTCCGGAGGCACACGTATAAACATTTTGCTTTTACAAAGCTGGTATTGTACATGTGGGTTTATAATCTGTTCTCTGTCTCTTTTTAACAACATGTTGTAAGCATCTCCTCATGTCATTAAAGATTTTTCTACAGTGTCATTTCCTTTCATCATTCTGCAGTGGAAATAAAGTTCCATTGTAGGGATATACTAAAAAAATTAATCAATCCCCTACTATGGGACATTTTATGGTTGTTTTCAAATGTTTCTTATTATAATCAATGGTGCTGTGATTAGGGTTGTATTAATCTTTTGATAGACCTATGCTTATTTTCTCAGCATAAATTCATAGAAGTAAAATCAGTGGGTCAAATTTATGAATAATTGACAAACTGCTCTCTGGAAAAGATGGATCAGTTTACACTCCTGCCAATAGTGCTTGAGAACACATATTTCCTGGCATATTTGATAATACAACATGGTAGAATATAAAAATATCATACCAATTTGGTAAATTAAAAAACCAACACTTTAATTTGCATTTGTATGACCATTTATGCTACATAGAATAGATCAAAGGAATAAATATAAAAGATGTAAATATAAGAAAATAAAGACTATTATGTAATTTCCAATGCAAAGAGTAGGATACTAGGACAACTGACTATCCAATTGGAAAAATAAAGATTTTGTGCAAATTTATTGGCCACTCATGTTTCTAATTTTGTGAATTGCCTCTTTATGTCCTTCACCAACTTTGCATTTAGGTATGATTATCTTTTCTTTATGGATCTATTAGTGTTCTTTGTACTTTGAAAATCTGAATTCAAATTTTCATGTTTATTTTTCATAAGCAATGGCAAAATTTCCCCATTTTCTTGTTTAACTATTTAACTTTATTTGTGAACTTTATTTTAATACAGAGAAATTTTAAAAAGTTTTAGTCAGTTTATCAATCTCTTTGGTTTCTTTTATATTGCCAGCTGTACAATTTTCTTTCCAATTCTAAAAGTATTTCTATATTTTTTTCTAGTATTTTTGAGATTTCTTACGTTTAAAATTTTGATCCACTTGAACATGTTTGATGTTCTTGTAGGACATGAGTAGCGATCTAATTTTTTTTTCCAAATGGATAATTAGTTGTCCCAGTATTCTATTCTTTCCCTTGGAAATTACATAGTAGTATTTATTTCTTCATATTTATATACTTGATATTTATTCCTCTGATATATTATTTCATCAGCACCACACTGTTTCAATTACTGCAACTTTATCACATTTTTTAATACCTGTAAGTACAACCTTATTCATTACTTACATCTTTAAAATGTCTTTAAAATGACACTTAAACATAACTTCATTTATTTTAAAATGTCAAGAAAAAGCAAGAATTGTTCTAACTACTGCTTTAAAACTCATGTTTTGTTAAATAATCGTGTGCTTTTATGAAAGTTGATGCTTCTTTCCCCTTTAATAATAATAATGGTAATTATACAGTAATAACAAGGAGACCAAATGGTAGGAGAAAGTACAGTAACTTTGGAAACAGGCAGTCCTGGGTTGGAAACCTCACTTTGTCATTTATTAGCTGTGTGCGTTGGTCAAGTTAGTTCACCTTTAAGAGTCTCAGTTTATCCATTGGTAAAAAAAGGAATAAAACTACCAAATCTACTTCCTAGGGCAATAAGAGGATTAAATGGGACATTGCTAATACAGAGCAAGTCACTGCTGTCAAAGAAGGACCCCAGTAAATGTAATTTCCCTTCCCTTATACTGGTCTAGGATTTATTGTTTGTAAAACATTTTTATATACATCACCTCATTTGACTCACAAAAGTCTTGACTCATTGGCAATCATACGATTTCCGTGGTATTAAATTACACGATGATTTAATAAGATATGATGATGATATAATGGGTATTTAATGGTCATCTTACAAGATAATGTTTTTTTTACTTAAAAACATCACTGAAACTTCTGCTACACTCTTAGGTATGAAATCACTTTAAATAATGACTCAGGATGGCAATATTTTTAACCTTTTCAACAATTTGATAACATGAGTAAGAATATGTGCACCATTAATGCACATATTTTTAGACACATATCTATTTTCTAAAGCAAAGCCCATAAGTATGTGATATGTTTGTAGTCTAACTAAACCAGTTTCTGTTGTGTTAATAGCATTGGATTCCAATTACATTAACCATAATTTTTAATTTAAAAATTAATAAGAAAAGAAACATTTTCTTCTCAGTTGAGTCAAATCATGGATTAAATCTCATATTAAATTAGTAATTTATATTTATAACAACTCTGGAACAAATAAATATGTAAACTAGTATAATATACTACTGTCACTGTCAAGAATGTCTGAAGTCACTGAGACTTGAATTTGAGTCTCTGCTTTACAATGTAGCAGCTGTGTGACTTTGGCTAAGTTACCTAAGCACTTTGAGTTTTAGTTTCTCATCTGTAAAATGGAATAATAGTAGTATCTAGAAAGAAGATTGTTTGAGGGTAAAGGAAATAACTCTAATCAAGCATTTATCATAATAAGTGTTCAATAGATAATTATTTTTGCTGTTGTTATTGCTATTATTGACTGGCGAGTAGCAAAATTATGCAGCCCCATTGGAATGAAGGACTTAAAAGAATTTAAAGAAATAATAATTGGAGCTTTGAAATAGTAAACTCATGGCTAATATAATTGTATTTCAAGCAGATGATAGTTTCTTAAAAAATTAAATCATGCCTCTATATTTGGGTGGAGAGAAGAATTAATTTAAAAATATTTGTAGAGATATTATTATTAACACAAAGTGTTAGTAATAAGGATAATGAAAAACAAAGGCTCCAAAATTATTACAAACAGACCTATATTCACAGATAGATACAGTTTGAACCCAAAGGACAGAGGTTTGGGATACTATGAACTCATAGAGCAGCATCCTGTTTTGATTCATGCATCAAAGCCTTGTTTTATTTTGCACACAGATCTTCCTTCCAACATTTTTAGAGGCTGTCACAAAAACTCATTTAAGATATTGGGTTTCCTGTATCCTCTTCAAGCTTTTCTTCCTGCATTTAAAGACTTACATGAGCAGAAGATTTAGACTTAAGTAGAGAGAAGACTTCCTTCTCCTTGGTTTTTAAGAGGACATGTTCTGGAAATCTCTGGAGAATCTTGCAGATGCTGCACAGTGAAGTATGGGGTATATATTTTTGGAACCTAGGGTAGGGGAGGAAAATCCTTCTTCTCTTCCCTTCTAGGTTCTTTGGTTGGCCTACTAATTAAATCAACATAAGACAGATTAACAACAACAGCAACAAAAAAACCAAATTTAATTCGTATGTATGGAAGCCCATAGAAATATGAGGCTACAAGAAGAGACCAAAGCAGGCAGCTTTTATACCTTCTGGACAAAGAAAAAAATAAACTTGTGGGGAATTGACAAGACAAAGAAGTTTGGACTTGGGGTAGTAAATTAGTGTAGAAGTAACAAGGTTTGTTTATAATACCCTTCTTGGCCCTAAATTTTCTATCTCTGGTGATAAGGATGCCCGGTCTACCTCCTGGGACAGGGAAGGTACTTTCACATGGGAGATTTATTTCCTGCTTTTAGGGGGACAAAGGAGGGTTAGTGTTTTTCTTGAACCAGCTGTTTCAAAATAATCAATATGCCAAAGTGGTATATTTGGGGCAGGCTGCCCTGAACCCCATCACCAGTAAGCTAATGCTCAGAACCAGGCCTTAGAAGAGCCACATATATGAGATAGTTGAAATCACCCAAACTTTCAGCAAAGGTTCAATCCTAGTTTTTGCTTCTTGAGTGTCTGCTTTGTCTTAAAACTGGCAAAATTTCTTGGCCCTGTGAACAGGCAGTTCTATTCTTGAATTAGAAAGGTATGTTTTTGCTCATGTGGTTTGGAAAGGCTTCCTTTGCTGATTGTTTTCAGAGTGTGTGAAGCACTAGATTCTGAAGGTCAGAGAAACCATGACACATTCTGGGTAAGCTCATCAGCTCCTCACTACTTTGTGAGTTCAGAGGGGCATGATGCAGGCAGTCCAGTAAATGATGGTCATGATGTTCCACTGCAGAACATCTGGGTTTCCCTACAGGTATAATCGGTATGAGGTGAGTCATTAGTCATAACATTTTCTGGAAGAGTCAGAAGAGAAAAAGTTTAGAGTGAAATTGAATACAGTGTTGCAATTTACTCTTGTCACTCATATGAGAGGATGGTGTTTTGCAATGAGCTTGCTCACTGAGAAAGCTTACTGTAGCCTGGTTCCTAGCTAAGTATTGACTTAGAAATGAATAGAATGAAAAGATAAGATTTTCTCAATCTGGTTTAATGTTATTTATACTAGGAATGTATGAAGATGTTGTGTGCAAACATGTCCTTTCATATGGTAAAAAAAAAAAAAAATCCATGGGGCAGGGGATGGGGATGGTGGTGGTACAGGGCAATGGGGAGAGCTACACAGTCAAAGAAAGGAAAAATGAAAACATGGAAACTGTGTAGGATGGGTAGCTAGGCCAGAAGGAAAGTAGCGGAAATCTCCTTACCCTAGGGAACTGAGTCTTGTTTACGCCAGGTGTTTGCTAATGTTGTGAAGCCATCTGCAAATTCAAACTCTCAGTAATATACTAGACATATTCTTCCTGTTTGAATACAAACCCCACTTTTTCAAGGGCTAAAGAGTTCTTTAAAATCTAGTGTTGTTTGAGGGTTCAAGGCTTGAAACTTCAAGGAGACAGATGTGTTTGTGACCAGGAGAAACAATTCAGGGAAGTGTTAGTTTGACTTCTAGCTAGCATCCACCATTTCAGACTAAAAGTTTTGTTTCCATATCTTAAGGACCAACGGGATAAAAAGGAGTTGATAACGTTATAGGTTTGAAATTCAGGATCTTTGATCATTTCCAACCAATATTTCCAAACAGCCTCTTCTGGGTAGGTCATGGCTTAGCGGGAAACTGCCTGCCTTCTGTCGCTCTCCCTCACAGAGGACCTAGGTGAGGCTTTGCACTCTGAAGATTTCCGTGGTACCACCAGCTTCTCTGACTGAACATGATGCCAGTTACCTGCCATTCTTTGCTTCCATGGTCGGGAAAGAAACTGCTTCCGGGGAATTCTTCTACTTCGTCTAGTGAACGTTGCGGGTAAGGGTCGGGGCTCTTGGAAAGAGGACTTGAAATTCCTCTGCGTTACCCGTAAATTGGAAGTTCTAACTCTTGGGTCCCTTCTTCGTCCCCTCCCTCTTCTCCCTGTGTCACTGTCAATTACACTTGGGCATCTGGAGGTTTCTCTCTCGTCTGCATTTGTAGTGAGTAAGCAAGTCCATATCTGCCCCCACGGTTTCCTGCGCGGCCCTGGCCGGGACCCCTTGCAGCTCGCACGGGGTGGCTCCGCGCCTCTCCAGCCTGGTGTGATGCGCGCCTCCTCGCTGCTCCCCCAAATCCCCAGACACAAAGGCCCCCTGAAAGCAGCGTCAACACTCGAGTTAGAACGCTCCCGAGGTTGGAAGCAAATTACCACTCTCAGGGCATTTGGGGGTAGTTTTGGTTGTTGAGACATCGGTCGCCCCATATTCCCCTCCATCGAATAGAAAGCAGAAAGGGTCTGCGCTCGCGCCGAGGGTCTGTCGAGGCAGGGGTGCAGCCCCAGACCCCCCAAGTTCTTGAGCTGGGTCCTCAGCTTCTAGCCCCTCCCCTTTCTCAGCCTTCCCAGCATCTCCCGGCCCAGCGGTTCAGGACCAGACCAGAACTTTCAACAATAGGATAGCATCTTTGCCCACGGGACACCAAACTCGCCTAATCAGAGACGCTGCAATGGGACAAAAGTTCGGCGGGACGACCCTTTTCCGGGTTCGATTCCCCCAGGTAGCAGTGGGTCGGGGCTGGGCGGGTCTTTGGATTGTGCTGAGCAATGCATGGATCTCCGAAGCTTGATTGTTTTTGGAGTTCAGTGGCCAAGAATCTCAAATTAAATTCTCTGCTTAGTCTTTCACTTCAGTGAACGGGTTCGGGCCTCGAGGCCGGTAATTCTGGCGTGCTGGGCCTTGAGGTCCGAGCTCACAGGGCCCACGCTGAGAACAGTCCAGTGGCACATCTTTTGTAAACCAGAGGCGCAGGTCGGATTCTTGGGGTGGGTGGAGCCGGCAGTTCCGTCCTCCTCCGCATAAACGTATTGGTGTTTGTGGATTTCCCCCTTTGATAGTCCATGAAGTCAACAAACTCCCCACATGGTGGCTCCCTTTACTAAAGTTGAGTAGTGAATTGGTACAAGGAGTCTTGGAAATTTTCAAATATTTCTAAAGATTTAACTCATTTCAGAATTCGCGTGGGCGGAAAGAGTAGGATTTTAATCGGGTTCACCTTTGACGTGAAGCAAGGCGGAAGACAGGAAATCCACAGTCGGTAATAGCTCCGGGCGCTTTAGTAAGAAAGCCGTCTCTGCTTGATTATCCGGTCGTGTTCACCGCCGGCTCTTTGTGTGCGAGCTTACTCCAGAGGCAGAGCTGAACACTGAACACACGCATGTAAACACTCCAACGTAAATCAGCGAACATATGCAGTGGAGACAAAGAGATTCACCCCCATGTAGATGTGGTTTGAATCTTTATTGCAGATAGGCAATCTGGAGCATCCCCAGGAATAAACTAAGAGGAAGTGGCAGTTTCTGGCCATGAATGGTCAGAACGAAGCAGAACTTTGTCACCTTGGAGGAAGTATTAAACCTCAGATAAGAGAGCGGGAAAGGCATTGAAAATGAGCAGCATTATAATCTTGTCTTAGAAAAAGCATGCAGAATATAGCTTCTCTAAATCATAGTAACAGGAAACACTCCCACTAAATTGCCATTTCCTCTAATTTTTGTTTAAGATCCAAATAATTTAAATGCACACTAATGGTTATCGATGGCTCTGTTTCCTTTTTAAAAGAAATAGACCCGAGTTCCCTTACTGGAGTAGAAATTTACAGATCTTCTTAAATAACCCCAGGACTTGGAAGCTTCCGGGTGTATATGGTCTTCCCTTATTGCTTTCCTCTCCCCACGTCATTTTCAGTTAAAAAATTTTAGCCATCCCCAACGAAGGGATTCCTGTTAGAAACCCTCAGTAAGTGAATTTGTACTGGGTATCCTCGTGCTTTCCCCGTCTGTCTGTAGTTCCCCAAACAGAACTCAAGCTGTAAATAAAGGGGAGAAACATATTTCTCACTCCCAAATTCTTAAAATTTCAGTTTTTGTGGAAAATACAATTTCACAATTTCAATGTTAAAATTAGTAAGAGCCACAGAAAGTGTGAAGGCGTCCAAATAGGTCATCTAGAGATCCAAAAACCAGGACTAAGGGGAGACATAGAATGCTCTTTACTCAGAAGGGCAGGGGCAAGGGTTGGACAGTTCTCACCATTAAGGGCATTCGTGGACACTGCAAGGGAGGAACATATCTGAACAACGGGGGAACTTGGACGATGAATCGCCACATTAAGGGCACCACTACCAAATCTTCAGAGGCTCTGGTGAAAAATTAAACTAGTGGCAATTCTCAATGTTCGCAGCATCTGCGACCAAACAGTTCAGCACTCCAAGCTTGGACAGCTCCACAGGCCGAGCTCCGGACGCGGCTTTAACTCTAATCAATTCTACTCAGAGCCAGACTGTCAACGACAGCCAGACTCATTAGCGATTTACTGAAAATCCTCCAAGACTTCCCTTTAAAAACAAAACGACTTCCACATTTAATTGTCTACCTAAAAGAACATACGCAAGAAATTAGGAGATCTAAATTAAATTTATTAATAGGAGGGCTTGATGGTGCTTAATTCCAGAGCTCAGAGCTCTGATTGCTGGGGCTTGATGAAAAAGCAAAAAGAAATAAGAGGGACATAGTTAAAAACATGATTTTCACCATTCTCAAAATTCTATGAATTCTTTACCCATCCTTGAGAAGTGGGTAAAATTGAAAACAATCAAAACAATTAAACTTCTTTAAAATTGTACTGTATGAGTGAAAGGTGTTTATGAGAAGTCGATGACTCCGGATCTTATCCAAGAGGACGGCACAGAATAGTTAATATGTTCCTTGAGGGACTAGGATGCTGACGTCTTTTTCTGATACCCGATCATTACGTGACTGGAAAAAAAAAAAAAAAGGAAGTCATTCCATGAATAAAAATCGGAGTGCAACAGTGCAACAAAATGTTCTGTACTTAAAGGCCATAGGCAGACAGATGTTGACAAAGAAGTCTCTTCCAAAGCCACGTTCGGATTGATTTCTGCTAACTGCACATATAAACAGGAGCAGAGGGCCGGTCACCTCTGTAACCACCGGCAGCAGCAGCAGAAGCCGCAGCTTCAGACGCAGCCAGAGAGACTTCTGAGCAGAGAAGGCGCTGCCGACTCGCGCAGCTGCCTGACCAAGTGGCTCCCACAGACGCCGGCTGCGCCGCGGCCCTCTCTCTTTCCTTCGTCTCCTTCTAAGACTTTCCCTCTTTCCTTATCACTTCTTTCTCTCCGTGAACTTAAAGGCCACTTTGCCCCCCACCCCTCTTAACTCGTCGCCCCCTCCTTCTTCCTTCTACATCTCTCTCCTCGCCCCCTTCTCTCGGTGTCACGCTCCCTCCTAGTCCTGAGCGTCCACAAACTTTTGAACAGAATACCGGCCTCAGCAAACAAGTCCTTCAGCTCCTCCTGCTGCTCCTGCTCGTTGCTGCGGCTTCTGCTCAGACACTAACGCCAGACGGTGATGCCTCTTGGGTTGTGACTCCAGCGCAGAAACTTGGAGAAGCCCTTTGCCCGCCGTCCTACTTGGCAGCAAAGCCTCTCCTGGCAGCGGTAAGAGTTGAATGGTAAGGGGAAAAAAATCTTACCAAACCAAACAACTCACCTGACTGCTAATTCTTTCGCCAGCATCAGGGTACGAGTTAGCTTTCCTTCGTACCAGATCTGGCGAGTTATTGGGCGTTGGGTATATACATATACTTTCTAACTATAGCGAGAAGGAAGTGGCGGGGGCGCGCCGGCTGTCATTAAGCCGTATTCAATACTGGGAGTCAGAGGTGAGCGCCGTCCCTCCCTCAATTCAGGGAGTTTCTAGGGGTCGGAGGGTGGAAGGCCAGTGGCGTTCTGACTGCTGTGTGCTCTCTTTCGCGTCCTGCGCAGAATGACCATGTGTAGCGGAGTGAGGCTGGCCCTGCTGGTCTACGGGATAATAATGCACAGCAGCGTCTATTGCTCACCTGCCGCCGCCGGACTCCGGTTTCCTGGGATCAGGTAGGTGCTGGCTGCCCTAGCTGAGCTGAGGCCGGGGCTTCCCTTCCCCTGACACCTCCTCGTGGTCGCCCTCCTGCAGTTCCTCGGTCAGGCTACGACCGGTCAGGCTTACCACCACCTCCCCATGCGCCCCCACTGCACCGCCACCAGCCTGGGTCCGGCCGCGGGTCAGTGGCCGTGGCTCAGCGGGAGGATCCCGGCAGACTCCGCTGGGCCTCAGCCCCCCTCCCCCAGCCCGCCGCAGCCGAGGCGCCTGGGTGGACCGAGCGCACTTCGGCGGGCTGGAGAAACCTCCCCTCCCCCAACCCCTCCCACGGGAGGGGGGCAGGGCCGGGCCCTGAGTTGACTTCTTTTCCCTATTCTTAGCTTGAGTTAGGAGAACTTTGGCTCCCGGAGCCAGTTTGGGGGGGGTGGTTGAGAGTGAAGCTCCCGTGGACTTTGCTTTGTTACAGCTTGTTCGGGACTATCGGGGCGGGGTCTCCCTCTCTCCTCTCTGCTCTCCTCACCTCAATTCGAATTCTTTCTACTGGAAGAGCTTCCTCTCAAGTGATAGGTTTTCCAACTGCATTTTGAGTCTTGGGGAGAGGGAGTGTTGGCCGGGTAGAGTTAAGAAGAAGCTATTTGAGAGAAGGAAAACAAAGATGAGGGAGGGGGAAATAGATGAAATGGATGCAAAGGAGCAACAGAAACCAAACTGGCAGGCAGTACTGGGAAGGCAGCCCTACCCACCCCAGGCAGGAGTAACCCTGGCTTCCCCCACCCACCCCCAATTCCGGGTTTCTAATCGGTCGGCGCTGCCCGGGTTCCCCGCCGCAGCCCCAGAGTCCCGGGCCTGTCAGCGGGAGAGTGGAAGCTCGCAGCACAGCGCAGCATCGGCACTCCGCTGTGCACCGGGCTCCCGGCGGCGAGGAGCGCGCGTTCTGACCGCAAAGCTGCTCCTCCGAGCCGCGCCCAAGAATGATCTCCTTAGGGGTCGCTGACCATTGATTTGGGTTCTGGCTTCGGTATTAGGATTCCAGCATCTGGGCACGGGGTACGGGGTGGAAGTGCCCAGAAAGACCAGGAGACTCCGAGCAGCCAGGCCAGGGCAGACAGGCGCGTCGCCGAGGAAAGGCTGGGTGTGGGGCGAGCGCAGCAATGCCTTGCCCCTACCTCTCCAGGGATGGAGGAAAGGCGACCGAAGTAACGAAGTATGGCTAACCCCTCCTAAAGCGCGCTACTTGCCTTGGCCGCTTTCCTAGTCTCTCCAGCGGCCGAAAGCGAGTGGGTTGTGTATACTAACCCACCTCTCCCGTCCTGTATCAAGGATTGAGTTGGTAGGTTAAGGGCGACTGCGAGATCGTTGTCTCTCGGTCTCCTGTTGACCCTTTGACCCTCTCCCTTTGCCTCTGGGTTGAGAGGCTGTCCCGCCGCCCCGCCACCGCTAACATATTAGCGCGAACTATCTACTTACTGGACTTAAAAGCCTTATTACACTCCCAGCTATTTTCAAAGTCCCGTGTGCCTGGCACTTTCTCCGGGCAAGAGGTACCGGAGGGCGCGGACATGCCACAGAATGAGCCGCTGCCAAACAGGCTAAGTTTAGGGGCATCTATTACTCATGTTCCTGCCAGATCCTCTCCCGCCCAAAATAGAAGCCGGAGGTTCTCCGTGACCTACATCTGCGCGGGGAAGGACTCCCCTGGGCTCGGAGGCTGGGTGGGGGTGGCTGCTGGCGTTGGCCGCCGGACTCCCCAGCCATCCACCCTCTCTGGCTCCCGGCCTCCCCCATCCGGTCTTCGCGTGGCCAGCGTCTCTCTCCTAGAGCCCTTCTCATCGCTGCCCGCCGCTGCTTGTGGACGGAGGCTCAAGCGCCAGGCCGGGAGCGGAGCGGTCCTCCTCCGTGGCCAGGTGTGCTAAGTCGGCGCAGACGCCTCGGCTTCCCAGTGCCCGTTGCGGCCGCGGCCCGGGCAAGGCGACCCTGCACCCGCGAGAGGAGGGGTGGGAATTTCTGTTGGGTGGAGTTTTCTCCTCCTACTTCTACCCGCACCCCTGTCCTAGAAAAAGAGGCAGTTCTCCAAGGGGCGCCTTTAGTTAGAAGGAAAATCGTGAGAGCCCCTAGGGATCTTTGGGTCCTCGCAGAGCCGAGGAGGGACCTGTAGTGACCACTCCTCGTGCCCCCGACTACCGCTGCAGGCCGGAGGACGAGGCGTACGACGAGGACGGAAACCCGCTGCAGGACTTCTATGACTCGGATCCACCTGGCGTGGGGAGCCCCGCCTCCGCGCTGCGCGACGCCTACGCGCTCTACTACCCGGCGGAGGAAAGGTACCACCGCACGGCCCCGCGCCGGCCCAGGACTGGGAGGGAGAAAGGGGCAGGGGGTGGCCCATCGAGTAGGTTCTTTTTCATAAAAGCCCTCAAGCCTCTCCTCTCCCGGGATGGTTCCCACGAGAGCGAGAGAAAGTTAGTAGCGGGCCGGTTTGTGTGGACATGAGGGCCGCGTGGGGACGAAAGTTCCGTGGCCCAAGGAGTGGCAGTGAGTGCGCGCCCAGGCCGGGCTCCACACCTGCGGTCCCCGGAGGGCAGGACGAACTCCGGTTCCTGGCACTCACGGGAACATCCCAAGAGTCATCCCCGAGTGCCTTGCCTCTGGGGTTTTCCCCGCCAGCCTCCCGGAGCACCGGGGGGCGTGCGTGCCCAGATGGGGACCTGGGGCTGCCACTTGGGGACAGTCAGTGACCCCAGGCGCGCACTTTGCCTCCTTGTTAGAGATTTCGCCCACGGGGTCCTTAACAAGGCCTACCGCAAAGTGCTGGACCAGCTGTCCGCCAGGAAATACCTGCAGACGCTCACGGCCAAGGGCGTGGGGTAAGAGTTTGCGAAAGAGTTAACCTGCGCGTAATGGCGCGCCCCCGCGAGCGCCGGGGTGGGTATCTGTGCCAATGCGCGCTGGGCGGGCGGCGCAGCTTCTACGTCCGTGCGTGCACGTGGGGCCGAGGGTGCGTCTGCGCCGCAGGGTCTGCCGGGCCAGCTCCCGGACGCAGACTAAGGTTCGGAGACCGCGACTTAAGTTTGGCCAGAGAGCTCGGGAACTGGGCGAGGAAGGGAGAAGGCAGGAAACCCGGGGAATCTGATCCGTTTTGAATAATTGAAGAAAAGAAAAAGCCCCCTCCCCCACCCCAGGCCTTCAAAACCTTCAAGCTTCGTGGGACGATTGGCTAGGATATCCTCTAAGCATGACTTTTTCTTTCCTCATTTTTCTTTCACTGTAAATTCAGTTCGAAACAAACAAATCCTCAGATTTGGACCCTTAAGGAAACAGTTTTTGCTGGTGCCAGACAAACCCAGAGCACAGGGCTTGCGTGGAGCATCTCAGCAGAAGGCAACATTTTAATAAAGCCCATGGGACAAAAGATGACATTTTCCGCAATTAATAATTCATGCGATGAAAAATATTGCCTACAGCCTGTCGACTTATATTATTATCACGTTTTTCACTTTAGCGCATAGGAGAGGAGTGTTCATGTCTGACTAGGAATTGCGGGATCGATGTAAACACGGCAGCAGCCAACTTGAAATTTAGGGCTCTTCCGTTATTTTCTCTGTACGTGGGGTTGGGTGGGGGTGTGCCAGGTACGGTCAGGACGATTGAGCGCAAAAGCATGGATATTCAAATCTCAGCGGGCAGCGTTCGGAGAGAGGTTGGCCTTAAGTCGCTTGCCTTTGGCCCGGACCTCATCTGGGGCCCATTCTGTAAGGACTTAGTGCCCCAAGATAGTCGGTGGGGAGGGAGGAGTGAGGGTTCCCATCGCAGCCCTCCCTCCGGCAGCTCTCTGGCCGAGCAAGGCGGTGCGGTGGGCTTTGAGAGCCGGCGTCCTCCCTGAAGACTCCCGCTTGGGGTGGGGCCCGTCTGCCTCCAGCAACTATTCAACCTGTGTCTCCCGCCCCGCCACCCTCTTCCCGACCTCTTTCCTTGCAGTGGGAACCTGGGCGGAGGCGCGGACGACGACTCGGAGCCGCTCTCCAAGCGCCACTCGGACGGAATCTTCACGGACAGCTACAGCCGCTACCGGAAACAAATGGCTGTTAAGAAATACTTGGCGGCCGTCCTAGGGAAAAGGTATAAACAAAGGGTTAAAAACAAAGGACGGCGAATAGCGTATTTGTAGCGATGAGTTACCAGCTACCCTGTGTATACAACCCTGACACACTGAAAAGTCATTTTCCCAACTGACTGAACAGTCATGGCTCTTGTGTTCTGTCCAAACATGTATTTATGTATGAAGTAAAGCCATTAAATGAATATTTTGATAATAATATTGTTTTCCTTTTTACAAAGCACTAGAGAATGCACAGATATACTTTGTGGACCAATTATTGATATTGATATATATATATATTACAAATATATATTAAGAATATATATATAAAAGTATAATTGAAAGCAGTTCAAAGTGTGCACAAGGATTGAAAATTCGCCTGAGCTGTTTGTTTTTATATAAAATAAATAGAAAAATAGACAATCATTGTTTTGAATATTACTCCTATTTTTGTAAACTGGAATTAAAAGGACAGTATTTTTATCCACTACAGGCCTGAAGATATTAATACCGACCATTTGCTACTGTACATAAACAGTGATGCCCTGCTCCAGGGAGATTTTGAGTAATGATTTGGGAGAATTGCTGAAGGGCACTCTTTCCCAGTGAGTCTTTGGGGCAGGCTGCTTCAATCCCAGCTGGACTCAACTAGCCACTGTCCCCCTCGCTGGGTGGCAATTCCAATACTTCTGCTTTCTTGGATTCTATTTTCATGTGTATTTGTTTCTCTTCAGACTCACCCCAGAAGGAAATTCTCCTGATAAAACAACAGCTGGATCCAAATTGTGCTTCTCCCCAGGATTCATACCACTCCCTGGGGGAGGAATTGGACTCTACAGAGAAGGGAGACTTGAATAGGAAGCTCCCTTTTCTGTACTTCCAGGGACCCCAATATTCCAAGGTTAGGGCAATTGGAACAAAGTGAAGGAAATGTAGGAATATTGGAAAAGGCAGAGCCTACGGCAGTAGGAGGAGGACCCTCCTGGAGAGGGACTGGCTGGGGGCTGCCTCAGGCCTGGGAGCTGGGCATAAGCCGAGTCCCACCGTAGTCCCCTGCCTGCCTGACTTTGGGTGCTGGGTATTGGAAATGGATGCAAAGTACAATGTGTTTTTCTCCAGTGCTGTCCATGCTTCTCATCTTGTGAAATGGCCAGGATCCTCCCCTTTGAACCTTGCTCTGTAGGAGCCACCCTTTTCTTTCGTGGTTTTCTGAAGACTTCTTTCCCACCCTCTCGCACCAGTTTTTAAAGTACTGTTTGCCATTTTTCATTCACTTCTATTAAATTTGTAATGCTTCTTAATATTTTTGTTGTTTGATGCTAGCACTTATTGTAAAGTATAGGAACCCTTGTGTAGTTACCACTAAGTAATTATGCACTAAATATGAATCTTTTGTTTCTTGTTGATTGAGTTTGTAGGTAAAATGTATTTTTCTACATTATGGCTTATTGCTTAGTAAAATTTATTTCATAAAACCAACCTTTGTCATATTAGAATGTGTAGTGTTCACATGTTGGTCAGTTGTACTAACTGATAAATCATTTAAATCTCATCTTCATATGTATGAGTACTATCTTATATTTGTGGTCAAGAGTGAGGTAAGCAAGCTCCAACAGGCCCTGAGAATGTCCCCTTGTATTCCTTCTTGGCTACAGAAAGCATGTCTGTCTGTTTCCTATCAATTTCTTGAACCTGTCAAGTAATCTCAATAAACAAAAGAACCTTCACCCAGCAACCAGCTCAAGCAACAACAGGCAAACCAGCCAG
The DNA here is from genome assembly GCF_059928025.1 of Delphinapterus leucas. NCBI lineage: Eukaryota > Metazoa > Chordata > Mammalia > Artiodactyla > Monodontidae > Delphinapterus > Delphinapterus leucas. The sequence goes on along the minus strand of NC_143142.1, from coordinate 37,057,708 downwards.
CCAAACTCCCAAATTTCAGGCCCAAGTTCTTTTGAAAAAAACAAAACAAAACAAAACAAGAAAAGATTAAACATTAGCTTGTAAAGTTTAAAGGACCTTTCCTTTTCCTTTACGGATTTGATCAGTATGAGGTCATAAATCAAAGAAAACTGACTTGGATTTGCATTCCCAGGCGGGATGGATGCTGCCAGGAGATCACATTGCAAACAGTGAAAGCACAGAGGCATTCGATCTATGCCTGAGTCCTGTGTACAGAATCAATCTTTCTTTAATTCTGCAGTCTCCTCAGGCAATGTGACACGGGATGCAGTTTGCAGCTTTAGTGCCTTTCTTCGCCTTTTAAATCGCCACGAATCACAGATGGCTATTTAGTGGCCCTACAATGCTGCAACACATCGGCTTGCATTTTAGTCTTAATTATTTGTTTCTTGGATAATGGGCAGTTTTCTGTATTTGTGTCAGCTGTTAGTGGTGAAATAGGGCTCTAGTTAACCTTTTCTTTACGAAGTCTAATTTAGTGTTCCCGTGGCTAGTTGCAAGCATTTACAGTGATCACCCAGTTTAATCTTTTGTATATTTTTTAGAAATGCCAAGAGCCTTACTAATAACCTGGAGCAGATTTATGATATAGTGATAATTTAGATAGATGTTAGTCTTGAAGCTCTTATTTTATGTGCAACTGATTATAAAAACATCTTACCCGAGTATTACACACATGATATCTATAATTAGGACTTTGATAACTGTTATATAAAGTGTGTAAAATTTGTATGAATAAATTTTTATAAACAATGCAACTTCGTCTAATGTGTGGGGAAAAAAGACATTCAGGAAATAACTACTTTAAAATCTCTTAAAGTATTTTCTTTAGCAACCATAAGATTTTTCATGTCTGGAATATCTAAGCATCCATGTATTTTCATAAATTGTATTTTAATATCTGCTTGATGGGTTACTGAATTCGACTAAAAATTTAAAGTAGCTACTTAGATGGAGACGCCTAAGAAGATACTAAGCTCATAAATAGGTGAAGATATTGGAACCTTTATAGGATGCTCAATTTAGATTAATTTCCGTCCCCTAGTGTGTAAATACATTGCTCAGTACTCAGAAAGTTGCTATCCAGTGGTGGGAGATAGTAACTGGGTATTAGTTACACCTTTGAAATATAAATCTAACATTGTTATTTTGTAAGTAACTCTGCACACTAAATTGGTCTCCATAAAATTCTGTATAAAAATGACTTAACTTTGAAGGTTTAAAAATATGTTTAGAGATCTATAAACAACTGTCTCTGATTAAAATGCTTTGGGCAGAAGGAAAAAGGATATGAGTAAGCAAAGAGTTAATTAAATATCTTTAAAAGAAAATGTACTTTGAAGTCCAGGACAAAATGTGAAAAGTCATTTGTGGATGTTTTTTTAGTCATAATAACAAACTTTAAAGCAAAGCCTTCATATGAAATTCCCATAAATTTCTCAGTGGTGTTTATTTTGGAGCCCTTGCTATTTCTGGGTTAAAAAAATGTAATAAAAATCACTTATAATAAGTCACATACAATTTAATTTAAATTGCCAAGTTTTCATCCTAAATATTAATGCATACAATTAATAAATCAATAAATGTATCACAATAATATTAAAGGACCAGTAAAGATCTGCAAGGATTCAAAAACTATCTTTAGAACTTAGCTCAGTATTTAAGGCCCAGAATCATATAAGGAGGACCTTATGATCTAGAGGTCTCATTTGTAGTGTATCTAAAAAAATGAACAGTAAAATTCATATTTACATTGGATTTTATTGGATAAGGAGTTTTTCTTCTCCATCTTTAAACTGCCCCCTCTGCTGCGCCCCTCCATGGAGTCGCTGAGTGTGTGTGTGTATATATATATATATATATATATATATATATATATATAGTATGCTAGTGCGGTAAGTGGAAGAATGAAGAAAAATAAAGCTAATTTATTTGGTTGAGGGCTAATGACTTGTTGAGAAAATAGAAATAAGCCCCAGACTGGCTGACTTCAAGTTAAGTTAATTGTATTTAGCAACTTTCTATATTCTCTTACATGGGTTAACTCAAATGATGGTTTTTCCTTGGAGGGATTGATATATTTAGGTACCCAAGAAGTCATCAGATGTGCCCTATTGGTAATAGGGCTGGGGACACATTGATTCAATACAGTATATATTTACTGAACACCTAAAATGGAACAGGCACACTGGTTGAGAAAGCCTAACTAACATGTGGGAGTTAAGCTAGTATTTTTTGAAAGAATGTTTTTCTGCAACAGGATCACATGGGGGAACTTGTTAATAATGCAGATTTCAGGGCTTCACCAGAATCAGTGAATCTGCATTTTAAATAAAAACCGTAGATTAATGGGCAATGAAGTTTGAGACTGCCTAGATCTAGAATTTGGCAACATATGTAGGCACATGTGTGTGCTGCGACTATTTTTTTTCATATTAATAAGCAACAGGTTATGCTATCTGTACACAGTAATAAATACATCAATAAGCTGTATTCTCCCAGGATGGACATTAGGTTCTTGAGAAGTTGTAATATTTTCTTTAGGTCACTAAGTCCATAGTTAGCATTATTTTACTTGTACGTTCTGGTTGGACCTCTCTGTTAGAGGAGCTTCTGGAAGAAGAGTGATCCTGTAAATAGAGTCTAAGTAGTTCAATCACATGACTGAGAGATTAATGAAATAATAGAACCTGCGCAGCTAGCTGGCAGTAACTGCGGATCCAGAAGTCAACTTGCAATTGCATTATGTCCAAATTTGGCTTGAATGTGTCCCCCCAGCTGTTTACAAGATGATTTTACTTGGAGGCTCCACTGACCTCACACTCAACCCTACTGTTCACACTGTTACAAGACTGGGAACCAACATCAAGTCTGAGCTCTTTTTCTTTGGAACCCTTCTTTGAAGAAGGGAGATGCCTGCTTTTCTTTCGGCCTCACCACTGGCTTCCTACGCTGGTTCGTAACAGGTCAGCCTGTGCTTGGTCATTTCCCCTTCAACCAGGTAGCTTTAGCTCCTTTTTATCCCTCTGATGTTCTGGGGCAGCCTCCACTGTCACAGGGTCCAAAGTTCCTCATACTCTGGACCCAACATGATCCTTCTTTAGAAGGAAAAGTTCTTATCGGTCTTGGAAACTTGAATGCTCCTTTTCGTCTCCCACAATTCCTCCATGGCCGGAATGTCCTTTCTCAACCTAACCCAACCTAAATATTCTGTAAGGGCTGACTCACACCCTCCTTTTTTAGGGATCTTCCTCAGCCTCTCTGAGTAACATATTGATACCTCCACCACCATCCTTGCACTTGTTTCCGGTGACCCTTACTCTCTGCAGCAGTACTTCTGATCTTTAATTCCACGCTGCTCTGACCTGTTCCTGAACTGTTTTGTAAGTGCCTGGCTTGTCTCCCCAGCTCCATGATCTCCTGGAAGCCGTGGATGACAAAATGCACGTTAATGCCCAACACACTTCTGGGAACATAATAAATACCTCTGAGTGATGGAAATAACAGAGGACTTGCAGAATTCACCTTGACATTTCCCCCTTAGTCTAATAGGACAGCTACAAAGTGTATGTAGGAAGTGAAATTAACTTATTAATTAGGTGTTCATTGTAAATCAAACTAGATCTTACTCCAGGAAAAGCTACATAGAAAAGAATGCCAAATTAATTAGGTGTGTTTCTGCGATAAGATAAAATGAACTTTAAATTCGTATGTAGGCAAAAGGCTGCGACAGACTCAAGCCACCAGGCCTTAAGTTTTTCATCCTGATAAAGAAGAATTGTATTTCCAAATTAGAGGGAATTCACCTTATGCCTCAGGAAAGTCATACTTTTTCCTAGAATAAAGGAAAAGGGATTTCTTGAGAAACAGACTGGGAACTGGACTGCTCTCAAAGTGATAATTAACAGGGTAGTTATCTGCAGCTGTCAAACTTCTCCCATCAACAGAAATGTGATTTGGAACATAAGTTCATAGACAGGAAAATGCACATAAGGAAAGACATTTTTTAACAACAGTGGAACATCGTGGTAGGTGATGTCATCTGGTCTAAGTTTATTTTCTTCTAGCTATATCTTTGCTATATATTACAGAATCCTAATTCAGGGAGGACTATTACCTATAAACCTAAAAGAAAATAGACAATATGGTATGCATCTGTGCAGATTTGCCCTCCTCTTGTTAACTACCTGGATTTACTCTTGAACACAGGTCCCTCATGCAGCTCTTGGCTTTTATGGGATGCAAACTGCACTTCTAGATGTAACTAATCAGGATAATTGTCCCCCCGACCACAATTCAGGGCTTGACATGTTACCAATTTCAGGATAGTGGGATTAGAGATTTTTTTTTTTTTGCTGGAAGCTTCTAGGAAAGAGGTTCTTTTTTTTACTTCTGAATGGCATGGTGTATGATTTAACACAACATATAAGAAGCCAGCCTCACAATGGAACTGAAGCCACGAAAGACAGACAGGAGTGATAGGAAGAAACATGTCCCTGAAAACAACATTGAGCCCTTGAATCAAACGAGCCCTTGAATCAAACAACCCTGAAGCCTGGACTGAACGTTCCTGTTAAATAAGCCCATAAATCCCCTTCATTGCTTAAGCCAGTTTTGTTTGTTGTTTGTAAGTTAAGACCTGTGTTGCAAGTCATGGAAACCCGACTCATACTGGCTGGGTATTTTTTCTTCATAAATCAGGAGAGTGTTAGAACTGGTCTGCAGAAGTTCCAGCCAACAGCAAGTGTTAACAGCTTCCATTGCCCCAGTGTTCCAAAGCCTTCAACATGCTCTGCTAAAATTTTACTTTAATGTTTAAATATTGTAAAACATCTAGAAGTAAACCCAGTAACTGCTTTTAATTATAGTAAGAAATATCCTGTGAGGACCCTCACCATCCTTTGCCATCAACTCTACTACTTCTCTGAACCACTAGCATCTTAGAACTGCTCTGCTCTGAAACTTTTTTGAAATCCTGCCTTTCCCTGTACCCATGAAACTTGTGATAAAACTCAATAGAGCCACTTTGGAAGACAGTTTGGCTGTTTTTTACAAAAGTAAACATACTCTTACCATAAGATTCAGCAGTCAGGCTCCTTGGAATTTGTCCAAAGGAGTTAACAACTTATGACCACACAAAAACCTGCACACAGATGCTTAGAGAGTCTTTATTCATAATTGCCAAAACTTGGGAGCAACCGAAATGTCCTTCAGTAGGTGAACATCTATGATGTTCTGATGCGCCCACCCCTACAGTCCTTGTGAGAGTTCAAATGTCCAATTGACATATTCACCTGGATGTCCAAGCTCGCTAGGTACCCCAAGCTCAATATGTTCCCAAACGAATCATTATCCACATTTATTCCTCCTGTTTTTGACATCATTCTCCATCATGTTACCCAATCTAAATACTTCAGAGTATTCTTCTCTTCCTTTTCCTCCTCTTTACTCCATTTATTTAATCGGCCAGTAAGTCTTAACGGATTTTCCAATCCTATCTTCTGCGGAACTCCATATTCACATAATCCTTTGCTGTTTTCACAGTAGCCTCCTGACACTTTGGCTCCACTTACTTCTTCCTAGTCATTCTCCTCTGCCTCCAGAATGATCTATCTAAGATAAAATCCTGGTTATCTTACCTCCTTATACTGGCTTGAAAAAATTTTTATGATTTCTTCTGGCCTATTGGATGGAGTCCGAAGTCTTTAGCATGTCTTTAATAATTTCCCTCTAACCTACCTTTCTCTTCTCACCTATCACCTTCTATTTGTGGGTCCCTCTCTCTAGAACGGTCTTCTATCCTTTTTTTTCCCCTGGTGAAATGCTACTAATCTTTCAAGGAAGGACTAGCTCCTTTCTCTGTTTTCCTGCTGCATTTCTTCGTACTACTAGACATGCATACACATCTTTTGCTGATAGGATGAGAACCTAAGGACCATAATTATTCAACTTCCAACGCTTAGGGCCTATAGCTTCTGGCACATAATGGACACTCAGTCACTACATGTTGAACTGAAATTAATTCCATGAAGTTGGTGAATGATTATTCTCTATTTAGACACTAGGAACAAAATAATTTAAGGTATAACATGAAGTATTTTGGTTGGATATTAGGAAGGATTTTGACAGCAACAAATACTTTTTGAGTGATTGAGTCAAAGCATATTCCTTTGAATACCCAGTGTTTGTGTGTCGAGGTTGAGTTCTGCAGGATTGTTTCCCTCTTTGTTTTCCTTATTCTCTTCTCACCCTAGCAGGTGATAAATCTTATACTCAGGTGACAGATGGAACAGCAACACAGAACTTGAACATGGTAGGTACTCACTGGAAGTTGTCTGTTGACTAAATGAATTTGTTTTCTGAGAAAATATAGGCCACCAATTTAGAGCCCAAATTCCTTGGAGTTGCTTAAAGGCCCCAAGTATACTTGACCTTGTGCGTTGACTTGTGTGTTTCCAAAATTTAAGCTTTGATGAGAAATTAAAAAAAAAACAAACACATTCACACAATGGACATGAGACTTTCTTGAGTGTTTGGGAATTTTCCAACTTGCTTATATATGCAGATGTTCTTGGATGAGCCCCTGCTAAGATCTCTTCTAGTTCTCCCACTTTGAGTGTAAATAGGGAGCATCAGAGAAAGGCCGTCCGACTTCTTTAGTGTCATATACTTGCCTGTGGAAACCAGATGCTCAGTTCTACAGTGAGCTGGGGAAATAAATGATGCTCTTAGCATTAATTAGATGGAAGCTATCTTGGGACTGTGATTTTGCAGGGGCACATCTTGCTCACATAACTTTCATAATTATGTAAGGAGCTGATGATCCCATTTGCAGATTCTGTCTTATGATCATGAGATTATTTATTATGCTTCAATTAGAAAGAGGGAAGGAGAAGAAACAAAAATGTGAACCAGATCAATCTGCTGATTGCTAGGCATCCTGGTGAAAAAGGATATTGAAGCTGCTAAAGCAAGTCCTCTAGATTTCCCATAAATCTAATCAGTGTGTGTTTTCCTCTAGTATCATCAGTAATGGAGAAAGGATCCTGTCTTTTCTTACTTGGATCTTTGTTTGAGATGTAGTAAGGGAGAACTGTTTTTTTTTTTTTTAAACTTTAAAGCTGATAATCAGTCTATATTTTTTTCTTTCTTTAACATCTTTATTGGAGTATAATTGCTTTACAATGTTGTGTTAGTTTCTGCTTTATAACAAAGTGAATCAGCTATATATATATCCCCATATCCCCTCCCTCTGGTGTCTCCCTCCCACCCTCCTTGTCCCACCCCTCTAGGTGGTCACAGAGCACCGAGCTGATCTCCCTGCGCTATGCGGCTGCTTCCCACTAGCTATTTTACATTTGGTCGTGTATATATGTCCATGCCACTCTCTCACTTTGTCACAGCTTACCCTTCCCCCTCCCTGTGTCCTCAAGTCCATTCTCTACATCTGCGTCTTTATTCCTGTTCTGCCCCTAGCTTCATCAGAACCATTTTTTTTTAAGATTCCATATATATATGTGTTAGCATATGGTATTTTTCTCTTTCTGACTTACTTCACTCTGTGTGAAGTAAGACTCTATGTCCATCCACCTCACTACAAATAACTGAATTTTGTTTCTTTTTACAGCTGAGTAATATTCCATTGTATATATGTGCCACAACTTCTTTATCCATTCATCTGTCAATGGACACTTAGGTTGCTTCCATGTCCTGGCTATTGTAAATAGAGCTGCAGTGAACATTGTGGTACATGACTCTTTTTGAATTATGGTTTTCTCAGGATATATGCCCAGTAGTGGGATTGCTGGGTTGTATGGTAGTTCTATTTTTAGTTTTTAAAGGCACCTCCATACTGTTCTCCATAGTGGCTGTATCAATTTACATTCCCACCAACAGTGCAAGTGGGTTCCCTTTTCTCCACACCCTGTCCAGCATTTACTGTTTGTAGATTTTTTGATGATGGGCATTCTGACTGGTGTGAGGTGATATCTCATTGTGGTTTTGATTTGCATTTCTCTTATGATTAGTGATATTGAGAATCCTTTCATGTGTTTGTTGGCAATCTGTATATCTTCTTTGGAGAAATGTCTGTTTAGGTCTTCTGCGCATTTTTGGATTGGGTTGTTTGTTTTTTTGATATTGAGCTGCAGCATGAGCTGCTTGTAAATTCTGGAGATTAATCCTTTGTCTGTTGCTTCGTTTGAAAATATTTTCTCCCATTCTGAGGGTTGCTTTACATCTTGTTTATGATTTCCTTTGCTGTGCGAAAGCTTTTAAGTTTCATTAGGCCCCATTTATTTATTTTTGTTTTTATTTCCATTTCTCTAGGAGGTGGGTCAAAAAGGATCTTGCTGTGATTTTTGTCAAAGAATGTCCTTCCCATGTTTTCCTCTAAGAGTTTTATAGTGTCTGGGCTTACATTGAGGTCTTTAATCCATTTTGAGTTTATTTTTGTGTATGGTGTTAGGGAGTGCTCTAATTTCATTCTTTTACATGTAGCTGTCCGGTTTTCCCAGCACCACTTATTGAAGAGGCTGTCTTTTCTCCAATCAGTCTATGTTAATAAGTAGCTTATGTCCCTGAAATTACTCTGAAGGCATCCTAACATAGGAGGGAAAAAATAAACTTATGGAGTAAGGGTTTATCTGACTGTACCTTGAAATAACTAACTTTTAGTCATTCTTAATAAGTTATCTCTGTGTAGACTCAAGTCGTTTAGCCTTTAGGCTTAATTTCGTTTTTCATTCAATTTATCTAAAAAACTATAGACAACTGATCCCCAGATTCTTGCAAAGGTATTCAACTCAAGTCTTTGAAAGTATTCTTTCTGGTTCCTTTAAATGACTGAAGAAATCTGCCAGGGAACTGAAGGGTTGGTGAAAATGAGGGCTTAGACAGTTACATATTCTAGAAATTACCATTAATGTGATAAACACAAAGGATCCATTTTTCAGCAAAGGATTTCATAAAATATAAGGTTAGAGGGGGTTTTATGAGTGTGGCTTCCTAGGTCTCCCCAGTTCCTTGGGGGAGATGGGCTTGGGAGGGTAGCAAAGGTAATTTGCCTGCCAAAGGTGGGTCCTGTCAGGCAGAGGGAAGCCCAAGGTAAGGGATTTCCAAATCTCTTTTACCCCCAACGACAGTGCCCCAAATCCCCAACTTAACTACTTTATATAGTTATAATAACTGCTTTTAGCAAGTCACCTGTGTCTAATGTGCTGCTATATTTTCTTATTTTACAACCTTTGCCCCACTGTGCACAGATTATATAATAATGACTCCACCAATTTATAGTCACATGGAATGAACTATGTAAAGATGACCAGTTGTGAACACACACAAACAGGACTAGCTACATAATTTTGGGGGCCTACAGCAAAATGATAATGCAATACCCTTTTAAAAATTATTAAAAATTTCTAGACAACAGCAAAGTACTAACCCAAGCGCAGAGCTGTTCTGAGCTCAGGGCCTAATGGGAGTGTACAGATCATACGGCCATGAAACTGGCTCTGGTTCTAGATTTGGGAGTGCTGAGTATGGCAGGTCTGGCCAGAGCTTACCCCAGAACCCTGTCTTTATTTGTTCTTAATGTTCTATCCTTTGTGTGTGTGTGTGTGTGTGTGTTGTGTGTGATTTGACATGCACATAATTTTATTGTCCATTCAGTTTGCCATTGGCAGTGAAGTAGAGGAGAAAAGATTTTTTAAATTATGGCTAAAAGACACATAACATGAGCTCTACCCTCAACAAAATTTTAAGTGTGCCATACAGTATAGCTTCCTGTAAGCACAATGTGGTACAGCAACTTTCTAGAACTTTTTCATCTTACATGACTGAAACTCTCTACTCATTTAACAGTGACTCCCTCTCTGCCCCTCCTGCCAGGTCCTGGCAGCCACCCTTCTACTCTCTGCTTCAGTGAGTTTGACTACTTTAGTACCTCATGTAAGTGGAATCATGCAGTTTTTATCCTTCTGTGACTGGCTTATTCACTTAGTATGATGTCCTCAAGGTTCATCCATGTTGCAGCATAGGCCAGGATTTCCTTCTTTTTCATGGCTGAATAATATTTCATTGTAAGTATGCACCACATTTTCTTTATCCACTTATGTGTCAATGAACATTTAGATTGTTTCGACCTCCTAGCTATTTTGAATAATGCTGCAGTGACCATGGGAGTGCAAATCTCTCTTACCTTCATTGTGTCTTTTTATTTATTTATGGCTGCATTGGGTCTTCATTGCTGCGCGTGGGCTTTTCTCTAGTTGTGGCAAGAGGGGGCTACTCTTCATTGTGGTGTGCTGGCTTCTCATTGCGGTGGCTTCTCTTGTTGCGGAGAACGGGCTCTAGGTGCGCAGGCTTCAGTAGTTGTGGCTTGCTGGCTCTAGAGCGCAGGCTCAGTAGTTGTGGCACAGGGGCTTAGTTGCTTTGTGGCATGTGGGATCTTCCTGGACCAGGGCTCGAACCCGTGTGCCCTGCATTGGCAGGCGGATACTCAACCACTGCACCACCAGGGAAGCCCCTCATTGTGTCTTAATTGGTCTAAATACCACTAATAAATAAAAGTACATTCTTTTGGGGCTTCCCTGGTGGCGCAGTGGTTGAGTATCCTCCTTCCAATGAAGGGGACACGGGTTTCAGCCCTGGTCCAGGAAGATCCCACATGCAACAGAGCAACTAAGCCCGTGCACCACAACTACTGAGCCTGCACTCTAGAGCCTGCAAGCCACAACTACTGAGCCTATGCGCCACAACTACTGAAGCCCGCGTGCCTAGAGCCTGTGCTCTGCAACAAGAGAAGCCACCGCAATGAGAAACCCGCGCACTGCAACGAAGAGTAGCCCCCGCTTGCCGCAACTAAAAGAAAGCCTGCACGCGGCAACAAGGACCCAACGTAGCCAAAAACAAACAAACAAACAAATAAAAACAAGAAAAACAGTACATTCTTTTGGAAATAGTGTTCAACTGTTAAATGACTAAAACAGAATAATTTTACTGCTTTTTCAGGCTGCTCTCTATTGAAATGACCATCTTAGATTACCCAGCTGGCAATGCAGGCATCGAGCTAACATTCCAGAGGACTAAACCCATTCTGGGAGAACATGAGATGGTCCAGGCCCCACGGTGGACTCACTGTGAGGGTCAGTGACACATAGTGCTGCCTCCCTGACCTCTGCATGGCTGCATTCCATCAGCAGAGTAAAGAAAAATACCGCTCTGGAAAGGATGCTCTGAGACTGAGTAAATATTTGCCAGCAGGGCCTCGGCCCCTCCAGGCAGAGAGACCTAGGGCATTCAGCTGAGAGGACCTTACTATTGAGAGCTAAGGCTTGACTTTTGTGTGTTAGCAATGCCTCTAGCAGCATCAGCTGGCTCTTAGCTGATTCTGCAATCTGTTTCTTGTTTGCCTAAATCTTAGTTTTTGGGGGTTCAGTTCTTATTCTTGATTAGGGTGTTTCTGGGGCTTTTACTTACACAATCATGTTTTGCTTCAGGGAGAAAAATGGGGAAGTTCAGGTTACAATAGTTTCCCTTTATGAGGAGCAAATAGCTTGGTTTAATATGCAGGTGCAAAGGGAAAAAGAGAGAAAGCAGGCTGAGTGATTGCTGGCCCTGCAGTGATAAATTTTCTAACAAGCTCCAGGTACATATGGCTTTCTCAGCTTCAGCCTCTTTGCTGATCAAACCTGTGAGCAGGTGAATGAGGGTAAGGCTTCCCTTTATACAGATAGACCTAGGTGTATAAGTCACCTACGCATGTTCTTGGGCTATTTGTACCAACAGAGGCTTCACTGAGCACCTACATATACTGCGAATTCCTCCTTTCCTGTTGTGGTGCTAGATTGAGCATCCATTTTGTTCTGAAATTCTGTGATTCTCCAGTCATCTGTGATAGTGAGAAGTGGTTACTCTCATCATATTTTAAGCTTGTGAGCTGCCCTGGATCTCTCCTCTCTAACGGTTCTAACGGTCCTGCTCAGGAAGGGTCAGGGTAGGGTTATATATAGGACCACTCAATGTGGGCCACAGGGACACAGCTGAGGAGGGCAAGGCACCAGGGGAGCTGTGGTGAATGGAGCCCACACTGAATGAATTGACAAGGTGGTGCTGTTATTAGTGATATTTGGGAATGAATATGACCCCGGCTTTTTTTTTTTTTTTGCGGTACGCGGGCCTCTTACTGCTGTGGCCTCTCCCGTTGCAGAGCACAGGCTCCAGACGCGCAGGCCCAGCGGCCATGGCTCACGGGCCCAGCCGCTCCGCGGCATGGGGGATCTCCCCGGACCGGGGCACGAACCCGTGTCCCCTACATCGGCAGGCGGACTCTCAACCACTGCGCCACCAAGGAAGCCCGACCCCGGCTTTTATTGTGTGATCTCCTTTCAGGAGCTTGGAAACCAACCTTTTTATTGGTCTGTTCCTGATAGTGTTACATCCAGAGTACTGTGTTTTGGTTTTCATATCTAAAGGTGCATGTGGTAAAATTGGAAAGGGACCACAGATGAGCAATGGAATTGATTAAAGGCATGAAAAATAGGACTCATGCCTTATGAGGAGATGTCAAAGAACATGTGGCTATTTTACTGGAGACGAAATAATGAAGGGATTCTTAGCAGGCGTTAAAACATTAAATATGTTATTTAAATGGCACTGATTATCTCTTCTAGAGCAGACCTAAGGAAGCTAACAGAAAATATTTGTTAGATACAAAAGAGCACATTTTTTTAAATTTAATTTTTTTTTTGGGGGTACGCGGGCCTCTCACTGTTGTGGCCTCTTGCGTTGCAGAGCACAGGCTCCGGATGCGCAGGCTCAGCGGCCATGGCTCATGGGCCCAGCCGCTCCACGGCACGTGGGATCCTCCCGGACCGGGGCACGAACCTGTGTCCCCTGAATCGGCAGGCGGACCCTCAACCACTGCACCACCAGGGAAGCCCCCACAAAAGAGCACATTTTTAAAAAGAAAAGATGACTGAACATGGGAATGGGTTTCTTAAGAAAATTGAAGAATGCTTCTTTCTCACTATTTACATCCAGGCTAGATGACCCCAAGGGTTGGATAGTTGAGGGGTGGGTGGGGCTGTACCCTCGAGGCCTCTCCCAGAACCTGTATTCTGTGTTCTCAGATCTCCCTCTGACCCACGGGAAGATGTTAGCAACATACTGTCCTGGATTAGGAGGGTAGGGATACCTTCCTTACCTATCTGACTATTTGCCTCCCTCTTAAGTATCTCCTTTAGCCGTTTGCCCCACACTTTAGGGTAAACTGGCTCTCCTGATATGAGCAGCCTGTAGACTATTGCTAGGGAGCACGGGTCAGTTCTGGCCACAGGAGGTGGAAACCCAGGGGTGGAGTCTGGCCACATCTGTGTGTGTTGGAGGGGACAGAACCATTTGGTACAGCCACTGCTTGGCCTGACACATGTAGGCAGAAAGGTATGTTGCCAAAAATCTCAGCTTCTCTACACTGGTGCCAAATAGAAATACGGAGACAGAATTTAGGAGGAAAGAGAAAGGGTAGCCTTATTTCTTTGCCAGGCAAAGAGGGAACATAGCAGGCTAGCGCCTCCAAGAACTGTGCCCCCCTTGGAGAGGGTAGTGAGAAATTTTTATAGTAGTGGTTCAAAGAGGGTGTGATCAGCTTGGGGACGTTTTTCTGATTGGTTGGTGGTGAGGTAAGTGGGAGTCAGCATCATCGACCTTCTGGTTCCAACTCGTCTGGGGTTTAAATGTTTGTGGGCACCATACCATCATTAATTGTTAACTTTTCCTACCTGGAGGGGGTTTCAGTGTCTGCAAAACAGCTCAAAGATATCTTGTGTGTGTCCATTGATGGGGAACCAGGACCTTGCCCCAAGGCTAAACTATTGTTTCTCTTGACTCTTTCTCCCTTGTCTAGGATCACCTCCCTTCCCTAATTAACAACTGCTTGAATCTGCCCTTTGGAACTCAGGGAAGGTCATGGAGGCTGAAAAGAAGGCGTTATTTCTAGTAATCAAAGAAGTGGGGGACACAGAAAGGCTTTATGTCCAGTAGCCCCACAGGGCCCTGCTGGGTATCAGCTATACCAAGAAGAGTTGCTGGATTTTGCAGACCATGGTTAGTAGCCCAGGTCTGCCCTATACCAGCTGAGTGAACTTGGATCAGCCACTCAGTTTCTGAATCTCTTATTCTTCCTCTATGAAGTGAGTATGAAAATAACAATACCTAATTCACCAGGATTTTATGAGATTCAAATGAGATGAGAAAGTTCTCTGTAAACTATAAATTCCCATGCAATGGTCACCGGCCTGAGTTGGCCTTTTGCTTCTACTTACCTGGTTTCTGGTGTCTTGTTACTCTCATCTGCTGCCTGCTCCTCCTGCCTAGACCCCCATGTGGCGCTGGCCTGTCCAGGCTTCTGACTTCCTTCCCAGAGCAAGATTCAGGGCTTCTCAGCCTCCCTGTATGTAGCCTTCCTCTACCTCATTCTTTCAGAATCCTAATCTCAAAGGAGTGCCTATAAATTGGCTGTAATGGGCTGACTGGACAAACTAAGCTCTCTAATCACTCAGACTTTAAATGGGCAACCATTGCCAGGTAATAGTTTCCTGATCCAGGTGAGATGCATGAGCTCTTTAAGAAAACCCTTAAAGGATGGAGGGAGTGCCGGTGATGACTGGAGCCTCAGGCTTCTCTGAGAAGCATGTGGGGGAGTATTTCTGCTAGACCCCCCGTTAATCACCAAGACACACCATGCGGCATCTGCCTGCATGGCTCAGTGCAAATGGCATCATCTGAGGAGAAGCTGGGCCGGGGGAGGGTGGGTTTTCCTGTCTTCCCTGCGACACACACACTCACTCAGACAGACTCTCTGAGGAGAACATTCATTCATAGAGGTTAGGCTGGGGGCAATTTGGAGAGCTAAATTCTGAACATTTGTCAGTAAAATAATGCTGCCTCTTAAAATAGCTCAAGGATGTTTCTGTGCAAGGTGGTTTCTGTGGATATTTGTATATTAATATATTTATATATATAAAATCTGTCTATGTAAAAGGTGTATCTTTATCTACAGTACGTATAAAAACACATATTCAAGCACATGCCCAAATATAAGTCATGAACCAAAAATGACTGAATTTACATAAGTTACAATATTTATGTCTTAAGGATGGCTAAACTTAGCTACAACATCTAATTTGCAGTGACGTCTTTCTTTAACAAGTTTTATAAGAGGGATGATTTAAGTCAAGGAAGAGCAGTGACTCATTCACATGGTGGGCCAGTGGCTGAGCTAAGTTTAGAAAAGAAGGGATGCTAGGATCTTCTGGGGCTTAGAGTTTTACTGTGAAGTCATTTTGCTCTTCCACACTGTTTTTTAACATTCATTAGGTAAAACCAAGAACTTGTAATGCAATAGCAAAATTCTCATTTTCCTTATTTAATTAGTTCACTTAATATAGCTTTCTGTTTTAGGCTCTATTCTGGGTCGCCATTCAAATAATTTGAGCTTAGTTTGGTTGTTTTGCAATTCATGGTACAAGATGTTACCAAGTTGATTTTTACCTTTAAATTTTGACTAAGGTAAAAGCCTCCAGCAATTAGATATGGAAATGGAGAGACAATTGGGAAGTGTAAGAAATTCTTTTGCTCTGAAGGGAGGAGTCAAAGATCTGAAAAATACATTGTTCTACATTCATTCAAAAAACCTGATCTAAATTCTAGGGCCATAAGGGAGAGAAATTACCCTCAAGGAGCTCCTATTATTCTGGAAGGAAGATGGAAATGCAAAGTAATGTGATGCAGGGAGAGAAATATAAGGTCAGGGCTGGGGTGGCCACTTCAGGCAGTCACTGACTGATGCATGCAAAGGCTAGGAAACATGGTGTGAGTGGAGCAGCAAGGCCTAAGTGAGTCCCCTTTGGATTTTACTATCTGGGGCTGTTTAAATGCAGAAAAATTGCCTCCAGCTGGAATTGCTCCAAGGAATCCTGTGTAGATGTTGCAGAGGGAGGGAGTCTGGAGAGCTTTTAAGAGTCTTTAAATTCCTCTCTAACCGATTTTTAAGATTCTCCAAAGATGAGGATTCAGATACTTTTGTTTCTGGTGGTCGGGACTCGTGACCTGCACACCTTTTCACATGCCTCATGCATCACGGTGTCGGGCACTGGTTCGAAGTCTTGACTGGGCTTTTGCAAATCATAATGCCCAGACTGTGATGGAGACAATTAATCAATATCAGGGTGGGGGTGGAGGTCCCAGACGTCAGAATTTTTAAAGCTCTCCAGGTGATTCCAATGTATAGCTAAGATTGGGTATCAGTGGTACAGGGCAAAGTGTGATCCCTTGGACCAGCAGCATCACCATCACCTGGAACTTGTTAGAAATGCTAATTCCCAGTTCCCACCTGAGACCTACTAAATTGGAACTTCTGGAGATGGGGCCCAGCCATCTGTGTTTTAACAAGCTCTCCACATGAGCACGTGAAAATTTGACTCAGCAACTCCAAACTTCACTGATTTGCTACCTGGGACTGCTTGCTACCATGACCTCACCTGGCCACAAAAAGGCTGTTCTTTTCTAGTCTGGATAAGAATCAATAATTCCTCATTTGTTCCAGCCTGGTCAGACTGGAATTTTCAAAAGGACCTTTACTGAGGGAAAGCATAAAGGGAACAAATGATATTCGAAAGCATAAAAAAATTGATTATTCAGTATACTGATAACTAAAAGTCAACTAAAGTCTGTTCACTTACTAATTCATTTAACACATCTGCATTGAATAGCAGAGACACAAAGATAAATTAGAAGCCTCTCTAACACGAAGGGGCTCAGGGTTTTAGAGAAAGACAGATATGTAAATAAATGTGTGTAAGGAAGTGTGAGAGGTGCCATCACAGGAATCTGGTCTTCACAGAACTCATTCACAGAGGTGGGCCCAGATTTTGTGGGACCCAAAGCTTGTACATTCCTGGTGGGCTCACCGAAAGAACAGAATACACAATTATGGAAAAAAATTAGGTGCGGGCCTTGAAATGCAGTCTGAAGCTATGACTTAGTTAGCTGGGTGGTAGATGTGTACCGCTGCTTGTCACAGTTTAGGTGATAGTCTCTTCAGGGCAGATCCTATATTAATCTTTCTCACTGATGGATCCTCTACATAGCACAGCGCCTGGCACTTAGTAGGGGCTCAGTAACTATGTGTTGAGAGAAATAATGAATCTATGCAGATGAAGGAGGAGGCACAGGTTAGTTCTGTCTTTACCCAGCCTTGGTCCTGTGGAAGCCCTGAGAGATCTCTTCATTCAGAGCCCACTCTTCTCTCTAAGGCAGTTCTCCTAAAACCTGGATTTTCTATACTAACATTATTACCTGGTGCTCTCATTGCCCCCTCAAGCATGGATCAGTGAATAAGGAAGGTCCACCCTATCCTAGCTTCAAGAGTCCTACTGTATTAGGTTTGTTTGTTGGAATGTTGCTGATACATCTTTCACCTATCTGGAAGCTTCTTTGTTCTAGCTTCTGAGCCTCTTCTACTTGGTCTATATCATGTTTAATTTAGCTACGCTTATGCATAAACCAGATGGTGCTAGCAGGTTATACCAATTAGTTAAGCTTGGCCTTCTCATCAGTGTCTTTGGCTATAATCTGGTTTGATGTTAATGTTCACTGTTATGATTCAAAGTGGTGGACTCCATCTTTTCTCAGCATGGAGGACTTATTTCTATATTTTCCACCCTCAGTCAGACAGCCACCCAGATCTGCTTCTCCCCTCTGTGATTGCCTACTCACTTTCAGCATTTGGTTTAGGGAGCATATCAATTAAGACCTCATTTGTATACCCACGCGGCATGCCCTGACCTGAGCCAAATGCTTACTCAGTGCTTGTGTGGCTGATTCTCGCAGGCATTCTGCATAGAGGCTACTTGGTACAATTTCCCATTGCCTTGGCCACACCTCCAGTAATATAGCTCTTGCAAGCTTGTGACTGAGGTCTACAGCAGTGGTCCCCAACCTTTTTGGCACCAGGAACTGGTTTCATGGTTTTCCATGGCCGGGGGGGGGGTGGGAGGGGGGCGGTGGTTCAGGCGGTAATGAGAGCAATGGTTCAGGCAGTAACGTGAGTGATGGGGAGCGATGGGGAGGGGCAGATGAAGCTTCACTTGCTTGCCTGCCGCTCACCTCCTGCTGTGCTCTCTGGTTCCTAACAGGTCGTGGACTGGTACCTGTCCACAGCCTGGGGGTTGGGGACCCCCGGTCTACAGGATCTTCATATTTACTGCTTTGTCTCATTGCCTTTGGGGTTTCTAGATGGCTTTGTTTAAACGGCTTAAAATTTGCCCAGGTTGTCCCATCTTAAAATTTTCTCTATTTTGGACACTAATTGTTTTCCACTTTAAAAAGCTATTACAGGAGACTTCCCTAGTGGTCCAGTGGGTAAGACTCCATGCTCCCAATGCAGGGGCCAATGCAGGGGCCCGGGTTTGATCTCTGGTTGGGGAACTAGATCCCACATGCATGCTGCAACTAAGAGTTCGCATGCCACAACTAAGAAGTCTGCATGCCACAATTAAGTCCACGTGCTGCAACTAAAAGATCCTGCGTGCTGCAACTAAGACCCAGAACAGCCTAAATAAATAAACAAATAAACAAATAAATATTAAAGAAAGCTATTACATTCTGGAGTGCTGGTAATAATCTGCTTTCCATCTGGAGAAAACCATAAGATGAAAAGATACATGTACCCCAATGTTCACTGCAGCACTATTTACAATAGCCAGGTCACGGAAGCAACCTAAATGTTCATCAACAGATGAATGGATAAAGAAGATGTGATACACACACACACACACACACACACACACAGACAATGGAATATTACTCAGCCATAAAAAAGAATGAAATAATGCTACTTGCAAGCAACATGGATAGACCTAGGGATTATCATACTTAAGTGAAGTAAGTCAGACAAAGGCAAATATCATATGATATCACTTATATGTAGAATCTTAATTTTATATATATATATTATATATAAACTGAATCACTTTACTGTACACCAGAAACTAATATAACATTGCAAAGCAACTATACTTCAAAAAAAAAATTCCTAAAAAAGAAAAAAAATTTGCTTATTAATTGGGTGATGGTTACATGGGTGGGTACAGTTTGTGGATGTTCATGGAATTGTACACTCCTCTGTAAGTATGTTATACTTTAAAAAAAGTAGACAACCTATTAAATTTTATCAAAATGTGCATATTTATACAAAAAGCTTTTTATTTATTTCGGCTTTATAGGCATAGAACTACTGGATCACAAACTTTTTTTTTTTTTTTTTGCAGTACGCGGGCCTCTCACTGTTGTGGACTCTCCCGTTGTGGAGCACAGGCTCTGGACGCGCAGGCTCAGCGGCCCAGCCACTCCACGGCATGTGGAATCTTCCCAGACCGGGGCACGAACCCGTGTCCCCTGCATTGGCAGGTGAACTCTCTACCACTGCGCCACCAGGGAAGCCCGGATTACAAACCTTTTAAAGGCTCTTGCTAAATTGCTTTCATATCGCTTTACCTTCCCCTCATCAGCAAGTAAATCTTATTACTTAAAAAACATTTTGATAATGTATAAGCAAAATTGTTTCTTTTTTCTAATTTAAATTCCTTTAACGTCTATACTTGTGTCTATACTTCTACATGTTGAACATGGTCCAATTTAGAAACTTCAAATTATAGAAGTAATGTCTCTCTTTGTATATTTACACATACATACATATATATTTATATACATACATAAAGCACACATGGCTATGCATATCCATATATGTAAATATATACATTATATATATCCATATACCCATTGTGGAAAAGCTGGAAATGTAGAACACTGGAAAGAAAAAATTGGGCTAGATGATCTCTAAACTCTGAATGCTATGACCATAATATCAGAAATTTCATATCCAAGGCCAAATGGCAAAAGTCATGATGAAGGAGGCTGTCTCAAATATCATTTCTAACCAGAGCTGCCTTACTTTTTAGTCATAAATAAAAACCTAGGTACATTTTAATCTAACTGAATACCACCCTGAAATGGTGGACACCATTGTTGAATGTCTACAAGTTGTATCCACAGTTAAGCTCTAAAGATAGATTCTCTTAGATAGAATTCCATTAAGCATTCAAATGACGAATATTTCACTCCTACTTAATTGTACTTCACTTAAAAGGTTATGATTTCTTTGCAATTTTGAGCACCTAAGAAAGCCTTGCTTGTTCTGGTACATTCTGAATTTCGTTTAAGGAACATTTCATTTGGAAACAAGCAACAGTGAAGAGTCTGATTACTCTAACTTAGGAGTGATTGCTGCACAGAAGGTGCATCTTATTCCAAAATGCATCACTGTGTTTATACTTCTCAACTCTAATAGTCCTCCATCTTTCATACTGAAGGACAAAATGCCTATTGCTACTCTCTCAAATGCTCAAATACTAAAGCTTGTGTGTCAAGCCTTGCAAAGACTGAAACATTTCTCACCCAAGTGTTTACTTCTAACCATGTTTTTGAAGCAAGTACTCCGGCCATTAACACTAGCCTGTCTTAGGTTGGTTCCTTAGAAGCAGATCCTGAGGAGGATGCTCTAGAAAGCAATTTATTGATTAGGAAGTGTCCCCTGGAAGGGGGTTGGGAAGTGTGACTTACAAGGGGAAGAGGTCAAGTGAGGGCGTCGCCTGAAGCCAAGTCCAAAAAGGGGAGCACTCCCTCGAGTGGTCTACCTCAGTTTGCAGAGAAGCAGCGTTTTATCATCTGCACCTGTGGTCATACAGGGTAAGGCTCCCCAGGGCACATACATTTGGGTTTGGACAGTGGGAGGGAGATCACCAGAAAAGAGGCACAGGTGCTTGCAGTTGGGAGTGAATATGTACTGGGAGCCATTGAGCACGAAAATGGTGAAGGGATTCAAGGACATATGAAATCTTGTTCTATGTCCCCAAAGCTTGTCTTTGTGAACAGTGAGAATATTCTCTCTAGTTTCTACCAGCTAGAAAGTGCAAATACCATCTTGCATTTGGTGGCCAGTTGAATAAACTGGGGTTACGAGACATGAAGTCACAGCAGCATTCTCATTGTCCAGCTCTCGGAGGAATTCGGCATAAGGGTGCACCTGTCTACAAGGGGCCTTTGTTGTCTCAATTTTCATTGCCTGGTTAGCGCTGGAAAAGTCCCATTCCAGTAGTACCTGCCCAGTGTTACATATTAGTGGGTCTGTGACTGAGGGCATCTCACAATCTTGTGAGGAACTGGAGACACCCTTTTCACTAAAACTTTCTTACTGCCTGTGGCAGTGAAGGTCTTTGCTTTCACAGGCTTTGGGGGTGAACCTTCTGGATCTTGTGAGGGCTGCATCTTTTGCATTCTCCTTTGGGGTGTCTCTGTGTCCATGGTTAAGCCCTAAAAAAGCTTACTGGTTTGAGTCATTACTGAAATTAATATAAGATCCTACTCATCAATGACCAGACAAAAGATTGTTTGAATTGGAAAAACTTCTGTATTTCAAAAAAATTTCTTTTAGAGACCTCTCATTCTAAACAATTGTTTCATTGGTACCTGTGGAAAGACCAAATTTAAAAAATGGCTACAAAGGAGTATCCCAGCCTTAGGGACTCCCTTAACAATATGAAAGAACAGAGATTAGACTTAAAAAGTAAAGTCTACATCTCACATAATTTCCCCTTCTTAAGATCTGGCCCTGTCTCCTCAGCAAATTCCCTTAGCTCCCCAAATTCCTCCACCTTCCCCAGAAAATCCCTTAAACACCCTGCTGCCTGTTTTAACTTCCCTTTCTCTGCAAGATTTACAGAGAACACTCCAGCCTAATAGCTAGGGTATACAGGTTATTCACATAAATGCTGAAAGTCAGGAAGTGAATTTAGCAGAAGCACCCAGGACAAGAAGTGGGGTTCACTTTGCTGTCCCTTACTACTCGCCAGGGCTCTGTAATCAGGCCCTGCTAGCTTTAGGCCTTCCTATGCAATGCCCTTTGCAGATATGTAGTCTAGAACCCCACCCAAAGAATTCATGTTCCCCAGACAGCAGCAGATCTTTTAAATTATAAAGCCCCTTGACTTCTACTTTTGGAAGATTCTACCAAATTTAAGGAGGAATTAATGGCTTTTCAAAACCCTATTCACAGTGACCTTGTTTGGCTGCCAAGGGGTGTTCTTCCCACCCATATTAGACTATAATTATCAGATAAGTCAGACAGCCCTCCTGGAGAAAATCTCCCTTGGAGGAAACAGATGACCAGAAATTCTCCCAGGCCTTCCTGCAAGTTACCAGGAAATGGCTCAGCCAGAGGCTGAGATTGAGGGGCTGTTAGAGACATTAGTGGAGGCTTTCCCCTCTAAGGTGAATTGGTCTAAGTTTAAACTGAGCACTCAGAAGGAAGGAGAGCATCCAAGGCCTTTGTTGAACGTTTTATAGAGTTTTGAAAGGTATACTTCACTAAACCCCGAAGCTCTAGAACATAAAACATCTTTTAATTTTCGCCTTAGTAGGAAAATTTCTCCCTGATATAAAAAGGCAGATTCAAAATTGGTGGTTAGTGGGCTAATCAACCTCTAAGCATTACAATGAAAGCATCACTCAATTCTTTGAAGACAGTTTGCAGGGATGCAAGAGAAAAAAAGAGTTAAATTCTTGAGTTGCAACTTGAAACTTTAGAAAAACAAAAGCAAAACTCTGAGAGCAAGCCAAAGCCCACTCAGACTCTTTCTTTATTTGCCTTCAGACATTTGCGGATATTGTAAAAAATCAGGACATTGGAAGTATAATAGCATTTAAGAAAGAGAAGGAAACATTTAAATAGTAATTATCCTAGACTTCTGATAATAGACAAATATTCTCCAAACCTCCTAGGAAAAATTTATGTTATTTCTATGTCCCTTGAAGATATCAATCTTACCATGTCTTTGAAATGTAAACACCCTAAGAGATAACAAACAATGCTCACACATGCTTGGGACTGATGGAAAAAAATAGGGAAAAGAGGCTTTCTAAAATACAAACTGCTACAAAAGCTCTCTGGCCCAAACTGTAGTCCACAGCCTCCATAAGATTATTTGTCAAGGGCAAATACAAGTTTTGAAAATCTTCTCCATAAATAGTAAAAAGCTTTAGTCACCTGAGCTGGTAAACTTATTTCAACTGTTATTTATTAGCTAGTGAGTTTTATATTATTGTACCCCATTCACAACTAAAATTTTGTAACAGAAGCTATAGGGTCTCTATGCCTGTCTATACTGTCTCTGTGTTTATGTATATTCATGGATGTATGTTTATGTATATATATACATTTTTTCTACCTCCAGATGGTACTGCTAAAATTAATTTGTAAAGAGCTCATTTAATTGGCATAAAGGCAAACAAGTGCTATATAAATTAAGTACACTCTTAGAGATATAAAAACTAATCCAAATGTTTTTCAAGTTCATGTGATATAGGATAATATTCAGTAAATAAAAACTAGTTTAAGATTTCTTGGTTTAATTAAAACATGCATACCTTTAGAGTTACCAACATTAAGCATAATACTTTTATTTTACTTGGTTTACTAAAAGTCAAATAAGCTTGTGATGTCCTGTTATAAAATTTGTGAACAAGAAAAATAAGATGATGACTAGCTGCTTTAACGTCTCTTGAAATTTTCATGAGTAATCTAAGTATGGCTGTTAACAGCAAGTGAATTAAATGCAAGTGGAATAAAAATTTTAAGCGAACTTTTCAATAACAATTATGTTTTATGATATGTCTACTTAAATATTTTCCTAAATCTCTTAGGTAACTTACACCCTTAGGGTTTTGCTAAGTTAAAGTAAATGATGGAAATTTATTTAATATCTAGATCATTTCCTAATAAAATAAAATACAGAAACATTAGTTATTAAACATAGGTTTATCCACTTTTAGCTCCTTATTACCAAAAAAAAAATTGTACTATGAGAAAGCATTTCTAAAGGTTATGAAATGTATTCATAAATTTGCAAATCTAAAGAATGCTGTTATAACAGTTCAATTCTTTGCAATGCTTACTTCTTAATTTTCAATAGAAATTAAGGTTTTTAAGGGTTAAGAATTCTAATGCAATTAAAACTATTAGAAATTGTAATATTTGCAAATTTTCCTTGCAACCCTGTATACAAGGAAAGTAAGTTGTGTTTTTGGCTTAGAAAAGGTATGAGGTATAGAGATGTACTTTTTTAAGGGAAAAGAAGTAAAGTAAGGTTGGATATTTTAGAAAGGAAAAGAGCAGTGTAAAGGGAAATCTATGGACATAGAAATTTGGGAAGAGAGAGAGAGAGATAGATAGATGGTGGGGGAGAGAGAAAAAGAATCTTGTGTGGTCAAGTTGGCTAAAAATTGAATTGTTATTATAAGGGTTTAAAAATAAGCTTTAACACCAATAGTATACTTATGTAAAAGTACAATTTAATTTTGTTTCATCTGCTAAAAGGAGAAAGTTCTTTTGGACTATGGGTCTGCTCTCGATAAGACATTGTGAAAGATTTCTCTTTACCTTTTAAGTAATCTGCCAAGAAAGCAAAGGTTTTGTGTTTTATCAAAATAATTTTTGGGGGCTTCCCTGGTGGCTCAGTGGTTGAGAGTCTGCCTGCCAATGCAGGGGACATGGGTTCGTGCCCCGGTCCGGGAAGATCCCACATGCTGCGGAGCGGCTGGGCCCATGAGCCATGGCCGCTGAGCCTGCGCTCCGCAACGGGAGAGGCCACAACAGTGAGAGGCCCATGCACCGCAAAAAAAAAAAAGAAAATTTTTTGTGTTTCATGTTATCTTTATCATCAGGTCTTTGATTACTTAAGTAAACTGAATCTTCTAGATACTAAAAGAGCTAAACTTTGCTCAGAACTATGTAACTTTCTGTATGTGCCTTTGAAATTTTTTGTCACTTTGGTTAAATGGCTAATTAAGTATTGTTTCATAATGATCTGTGATCCTTTTGAGTCAAGTGTCGAAAACTTTTTTATATTTTTGAAAAACTTCCCCAAATCAAGCTTTAAATGAAGTCCTATTGACCTCAAACTAAGTATGGGATTTTCCAGAGGGTCCCTGAAACACCTTAAAAGATTTGTTCCATCTCCTTATAAAAGAGAGATGTTACACTAATTAGGCTTATTTGATATGTTAAATTACATGAGAAGCATTGTCAAATAAGTGATGCTAAACCTTTTTAGGTTACTTTTGTATAGATATATGTTATTAATATAAATGTTCCATAAATTGTATAAAATTCTTAGAAATCTGATATCTCCTGGTATGTTATCACTTATAATTCTAGTCATTATCTTGAAGTGTTGTGTGTCACAGAAATAATCAAATTTCCTTGTCAACTGCATTATAATGAACTCTCATCAGATCTTTAACCATGACCATTTTAAGTCTTTTGGCATTTACAGTTATTGTTTGATGGCTTTGGCAAATGTGTTTCATCTTTAGAGAAATTCATAGAAAGGACTCTGACAAGTACTCTAGAATACAGGTTTCTGATAACTTTCAGATCATACAACTGAACTGAGTAAGAATTTACAGAACATTAAGGAAAAACTGGATTCATAAAATTGCTAACAAAGTTCAAGGTCAACAAAAATTAATTGCATAGGACTGAAATGACTAAGGTGGATGATTTTAATTTTTATGACTGAAACATTGCTGGTTCTTTTAGTGTTTTGTTTTTCTAGATTTAAGGAAACATTTTTCTCTTTTCTCTTTTCTCTTAAGATACCTATGACTTAGGGCAATTTGATAAAGTATACCTTTGTGAATAAAGATGAAGCAATAACTCTGTCTTCCTACCTGATCCCTCGAGAATTAGGAAAATTCACTATTATTATTTTTATGGCAATACAATTATTTGTATAAGTTCAATAATAATGTTCTTGTAACAAGACACAATTAAAAACATTGGTTATGTTACCAAGGCTCTGATTGGAATGTCATATTTGAGAGAGATGTGTATATACTCAGTAGCCAATAAAGTCCCTTGGAAAAACATCCTGGTACCTTGCTTACAGGGTTCCTGGCAGCCTTACCAGGCAAGTAAGGAAGGTCACTTCCTGGCAGGTGCAAGAAACTCAGGGTATTTTGGGGACCTCAAGAAGAGAGAAATTTACCCAAATCTATGGGTACTGCAAGCAAAGTCTGATGGCAAATTCTCAGCTTGGCTTCTCCTAGAAGAGAGGCTTTTTAGAGCTCAGTCTGAGATTCTTTATGAAAAGTTCCAGCGAAGAATATTTAAAAGAGCCTATATGGTCAATCACTATCCTTGTTGCACTTACGTAAATAATCAAGTTTATTGAAACTAGACTCAATTTGTAAACAAATTAGTGTTACTGCGGTTATCTTTGATATAAATGGGTGTAATCATAGAGAGAAAAATTATGTTTCATTACATTTCAGTAATACGCCTCTGTGGATATCAGATTCTAGTGCTATTGTCTTTGAGGTTTGTTTTCTACTTGTAAACTGGACTGGACCCTGAATTCTTCTAGTTTCCTCCAGTATTTGGGTACAGCTCTCTTAATTAATGTTTCCAATTTCTCTACTACCCTTCTTGACTTGGAATCACTGAGAACTAAAACTGCCCTTTTCCCAAAGCTGTGCAAACTAATGTTGGACAACTTGATATAAACTACAGAAAAGTCAACACAACAGCTCATATATGGACAATCTTCAGGCCTGTTGCCTTGTAATTACTCAGAAAGGTTATCAAAGACATTCAAACTGCAAACTAGGAAATCTGTCATATTGCCACTGCCTGCCTTCACTCCATCTGAAGATGTTTTGAGCCCAATATCTAGAAATCTTCTTGACTGACTACTCTCAAAGCTCAGATTGGGTTTATAACTTGCTCCAACCATTGACCTTTTGTTTTTCTTTTGTTTCCTTAGAAATGTTTATTAAATACCTTGTTGCTAGCACAATACAGGCCTAACTTTGGGAGCCCACCTTAGCATCACCACCTCCTGAAATAAGTTTGACTGAACCAACCTATTTTCAAGACTAAAAGAGGAATTCAATGAAATAATGGAGAAATCTGCCAACGCGGCTTCTGAATTGTGAAACTTCTTGGAAGTTTCGAAGGTAGGACTGAAGGAGAGCAGAGTATGCTACCCCAAAATATGATTCTTTGGCATATTGAATCAAAGTTACTTTAGAAACAGCCAGTGCAAGAAGAACATTCTGACACTCCTTTGTCTCCCCGAAAGCAGGAAATAATTCTCTCATGTGAAGTTACTCTTCCTGTACCAGGAGGGTAAAAGGCATCCTTATTGCCAAAGATAGGGAATTCAGGGCCACAAAGTCTGCGTAAACACACCTTGTTACTTCTTCACTAATCCCAAGCCCAAACCCCTTTGTTTGGCCAATTCTTCACAAATTAATTTTTTCCTTGTCTAAGAGGTATAAAAGCTGCCTGCTTTGGTCACTTCTTGGAGTTTCATATTTTTATGGGCTTCTGTATATATGAAATTAAAATTTTCACCTGTTAATCTGCCTTATGTCAATTGAATTACTAGACCAGCCAAAGAACCTAGAAGGGAGAAGGGAGAAGTTTTCCTCCCCTACACTATCAACAAGAAAGTATTTCTCAAGTAGGTTGAAATGTATTTGTTTCCCTACACTTCTGGTCCATTCAGAACAGATGCCTGTTGTCATGGTAACAGAAACAAGAGCAAGTAAGAGTTTTTGAGTGCCCTAGATGCTTTTGTACAGGGGGAGGGGTGAGGTTGAATTGAAATGTGGACTTAAAATGAAATATCATTTTCATCTTTCTCTCTCCGTAGAGGGCAGATGTCATGATTATGCCTCAATCTATTCCCCAAGAGTAAGCATATTCAGTCAGTGTGTTTGAAGATGAAAGAAAAGAGAGAAAGGGAGATGAAGAGAAAGGAGGCTTCATTTTCCCCTTGCTCCTTCCCAAGCTATTTCATCCAGTGACATGCTTCTGGAAATATTTTGCCTCTCTCGGGCTCATGGACTGTAATCCAAACACATATCAGTTTTGAGGAAATTTATAACTCCTCTCCCATCTCTATATTTCAAAACACATAGGTTAGGTTCACTTTTTAAAAGCATAGATATGATCTAACTAAACCAGCAAGAGTAGGTTTGGTTTAGTGTTTAATGAAGAAGAGTGAATTTTCCTTATTTATTGTGTCTAGCCCAAACTGTGCTCCCTGCCTGGAAACTCTCCTTCAGTTTGGATGCCCATTTCCCTCACTTCAGCACTGACTGAGGCTCATGGCTGCATATCTTCTCAGTTCTGTCCTTTTCTGTCCCTTCTTTTTCAAGGTACAGCAGACACTCACCCACAGCACACTCCTGGCACCAGGTGCACCGTACATGCCCCATGCTCTGACTTACCACCACTCCCTCTGGAATCTTCATGAATCAGCTCTGGTTCCCTCATGCCATCATGGGGCATAGCCTGCCTGATTCCCAGGTACCTTCAACTCAGGAGTATCTTTCCTTTCCTGTGCGTGTGTTGAAAGGCATCCATCCCCCGCCCCCAAGCGATTTCTACGTTCAACACAATTAGCAATTATAACCTGGGGTCAGAGACCTGAGGTCTGAGTCGGGTGGGGCAAAGTTGAGCAAAGGTGAAGATGAGAGAGTCTTAGGAAGAGAAGAGGCAGAGACGTAGAGAGGATGGTGGTGCTCGAGGCAGTGGAGTACATGGCAGACAGCAGGCGCTTTGCAGGCTGCCCAGCCAGCTGGTACCCAGAGGTTGTCCCTTCCGCTGTGGAAACCCAGACAAGTTGTTGAATTATTGAACGTCTCTATACCTTACTTTCCTTATCTGTTGAATAAAATAATATTTTTACCCACTTTAGAGTCTTGAGAATTGAATGGAATAATGTATACAAATTAGAATAATGTATACAAATTACTTGCTA
Organism: Delphinapterus leucas; assembly: GCF_059928025.1. Classification (NCBI taxonomy): domain Eukaryota; kingdom Metazoa; phylum Chordata; class Mammalia; order Artiodactyla; family Monodontidae; genus Delphinapterus; species Delphinapterus leucas. The sequence goes on along the minus strand of NC_143142.1, from coordinate 37,028,723 downwards.
GTGTACCTGGCATCTGCTAAATGCTCAATAAACTTCATTATGATGTGTGAATATTATTACCACCCGAGATGGACCCTGTTGACATTTATAGGCTGCTTAAAGAAAACCTATTCATCTGAACCAAGCCCCTCTGTTGGTTAAGTTTGAGATCATAAGAAATCTCAAAGGTTTAAATGGGCAGGTTCTCACCTGTGATACTTCATTAAGCATATTCAGGATATTTGGATATTTGAAGTTCAAGAAAAGAATTTGAGGAGAGCACTCCTAATATTTGCAAAGCCAGGGTCACTAGTGTACATAGATGTCCACAAACCATGTGTCTAAATTCTGAAACATTGTACATCAAGCTACAAAACTGTTAACTGTTTTACTTTCCATCTTGACACACACATTTTCATGGCAACCCAGAAGTCTGCTTTTTTTTTCAATAGTACTTCAAAATAGCATTTATTGCCTGTGTTCCTAGTTACAGAATTAGTACGTGTGTGTAATACTAACTGTAGTTACAATTATTTTATCAAGCATTTATCCTACGTCAGGTACTGTGCTTCAACTTTATATGCATGATCTCATTTAGTCTTAATAACAATTTGACGGGGGATGTCCTATTGTTATTTCCATTTTATAGACATGAAATGTGAGGCAAAAAAACACATAGAAAAAATGACCCATAATGCTATCCTCCAAAGTTAACCAACACCTTGATGCCTGCTTTCCAGTAATTTTGGAAGGCAGCTTTGAATTTAGAATTCTTGGTCTTCTTGGTGGTCCGTGCTGAAATATGGTGACACAGGGAAGGCAAGCCCTGGTTCTTAGCCTGAGGCCATCTGCCTCTCTCCCCATCCCTGGCTCTCTCTTGCATGCACTTACATGGGCATCCCTCTCCACTGTGTACATTCACCCCCTCAGGCTGAGGCATGAGCACTCTAGGTGTGGTCCACCCTCTGGAGGAGGGACCCTGGGAAGTGGTGCTGCACAAGTTCTGGAAGTAGCTTGGGGTTGTTTGACCTGGAAACTCTGGGGTCCTAGATACCCAGAGCGTGTTCTAGGAGGGGGGGATGTGGGCTTTGGGTATGCATATCCCTTTGGCCCTGCAGACTCTGTCACTGGCAGGGGTGGTGGTTCCAGCTGGACAAGTGCCAGATAGGGGATCCAGGACAAGGGCCCTCTTGCCTGGATCTAAGGGAGGTACTTCCTTCCTATTCCTGAGGAAAGAGAAATCTGGTAGCCTAAGCATTTTAAAATTTCTGTATAACTTAATGAAGGCCAATTAAAGCATATTTATAGTCTGTACTTAACAAATAAGTCTAGTAATGCATTAGTATAATTATACTCTAGTAGCAGAATTACCTTTGTAGTATCAGTATCTCAGTGCTTGCTTATAGTTTAATGAAACACATTTAGAATCAATACCATATGTTGTTGAATTAATTAAAAATACCATTTGTATTTTGGCTGAATAAATATGAGTCACAGATTTCAGCAGTTTATTCATTCATGCAACAAATATTTATTGAGTGCCTACTCAATAGATACTTGCCAGGCACTGTACTAGGCACTCTAGTGATACCAAATACTATTGATAATTAAATAAATATTGACTGGATCTGCATCTTGTAAACAATTGACATAATGCAGTAAACTGGAGATTCAGGCTCAGAGAGGGAAAAGTCTAGGAGTTTCTCAGAAAGGATGGGGGTGATTATTTGGTTAGAAAGTATTTCTCGATTCATAACATGCTCTTGTTTTCCAACACCACTTCTTGATTTCCACTTGCTTAAGAAAATGTAAATTATAGAGTTTAGAAGCATTCCTCTTCTAAAAATGGCTCTTTTCTGCAAATACGAAATCCTTCTTATCACTTACCTTATGCTTCTTTGGAGTCATATTCTAAATGTATAGACTTGGGTTGACTCTCCTATTTGTTCCATGACTAGACTATATGATGGTGGGGTCCAAGGGGATATGTAGTGATGGCCTGATCAAAGGCATTTGGGTGAATGCCAGCATCTCTCTCCAGGGATGAAAGAACTGGAATATAGCAGGAATTGAATCTCAATGGCTAACATTTAGTAGATGCTTAATACAAGTTGGTTGGGTATTGTAACCCCACACTATGCCAGAGATTCCACCATAAAGGTTTAGACCTCTATTAACAGTGCCACTAGAACACCAATGTTTTAATGACCATGAATCGAGTTCCTGCTTTGCTTTTACTTTGTGGTTGTATTTATGTATATGAAACAATGGAAATGGAAAGCGTGAAGCAGTCTTAAAGAGAGTGAGTTTGTGGAGCTGGGAAAATTGTGAATAACAGACTCCCATTTAGAGATCATGGCCATATACTCTAGCTAAGTTAGAATTCTTTCACCATTTATTTGAACATCAGTTTCTGAACAACATTTTGGTATGACATTTGAAATATTACCTGCACAAATATATGCCTATAATTTATTGAAATCTTGTCAATCTAGAAATGGGAAAAAAGGCTGTGAGGAGTCAAACCATGAAGCTCCTTGTATCATGGGCAGTAGCCACCTTCTTTAAGAAGTGACAATAAGGTCCCTCTTTTCCTCACAGTACTGGAATTCTTTAATTTCCTTGGGCACACAAGTTGAAATCCATATTTCATTTAGTAGGAATTTATGTGGATAAATAAGCTCTACTTTTAAAATATGACTACCTTGGAGAACTGATCTTAGAATGAATGTTTTTCAGTCCTGTTGCTTTCTTTCTGTTACCTCGCTGAAGTCAGCCACACTGGTGGCTTGGAGGGAGGGAGAGAGGAATGCTGGTCCTGTAAGTACGAGGAGAGCAGTTCAAGGGAGGTCCTGATGCAGGGTCCTGATGCAGGCTTCTGGGAAGGACCAGGGCAACTTCAAGGAGATGAAGGGAGAGGGTATAGGGGAGAGAGGAGGGCTCTACAATTTTTCACTTTGTCTCAAACTGAATTACCTAAAGAGGTTTGAATCCACTTAACATTTTCTTTTTTTTCCTGGTAGAGGAAGCATACAAATTAAGAAGAATGTTATATACTGTCTGAAGCAATCAGAAAACTGAATGTGTGTGTGTGTGTGTATGTATGTGTGTGTGTGTATGTGTGTGTGTGTGTGTGTGTGTGTGTATGTTTAACTTTTTCTGACTGTAGGTTGCAGTGGTCTTATTTACTTATTTTCCAGCTTTTTGGAGATGTAATTGACATATAACATTGTGTAAGGTTAAGGTATACCATGTGATGATTTGATACATGTATATATTACAAAATGATTACCACAGTAGGGTTAGTTAACACATCCATCACCTCACATAATTACAAATTATAACTGGAAGTTTGTACCCTTTGGGCAATATCTCCCCATCTCCCCCATCCCCTAGACCCAGGCAACCACTATTCTACTCTCTGTTTCCAAGAGTTTGGCTTTTATAGATGCCTCGTATAAATGAGATGGTACAGTGTTTATTTTTCTCTGTCTGCCTTATTTCACTTAGCATAATCCCCTAAAGGTCCATTCATGTTGATGCAAATGGCAGGATTTCTTTCTTATGGCTGAATAATATTCCATTGTATGTATATACAAACAGATCTTCTTTATCTTTTCATCCATCAGTGGACACTTAGGTTGTTTCCATAACTTGGCTATTGTGAATAATGTTGCAATGCCCATAGGAGTGCAGATATCTTTTTGATATCCTGTTCGCTTTTTCTTTGGATGTATACTGAAAAGTGAGATTGCTGGGTCATATAGTAGTTCTATTTTTAATTTTTTGAATATCCTCCATACTGTTTTCCATAACGGCTGTACCAGTTTACATTCCCACATCCTCACCAACACTTGTTATCTTTTGTCTTTTTGATGATAGCCATTCTGATAGGTGTGAGGTGGTATCTCGTGGTTTTGATTTGCATTTTCCTTATGATAAGTGATTTTGAGCATCTTGTCATGTACCTGTTGGACTTCTGTATGTCTTTGGAAAAATATCTATTGAGGTCCTCTGACCTTTTTTTCTGGCTAGGAGTTCCTTATATATTTTGGATATTAACCCCTTATCAGATAGATTGTTTGCAAATATTTTCCCTCATTCTGTAAGCTGCCTTTTCATTTTGTTTGTTTCTTTCTTTGCCATTTAAATGGGTTTCCTGGAATAAGCAGGGTCAGTGTTTTGAGTCCTGTTTGAGGCAGTGGCTAATGTACTGTTTTACAGTTGAAGAGGATCTTTCAGACTCTGAGAGTTATTTTAAATCTTTGAGAGGGATGGTTCATAGGTAGAGATTTTATTTTCAAAACACACATCATGTGATGAACTCAGATGGGCCAAGTGCCTCTATTTACCTCTTTTGAAATGAGTAACTTCCAGGAACTGCTGCAAATGTTTAACCTTGAAGAGGGTTTTAACTTTGGGAAAGTAATTTTTTAGCTTTCCCAAACTATTTTTGTATATAGGACCTTAGGACTACAGGTTTTTTATTTTTAAAAATTTTTAAATTATTTTTTAAATTTTTGGCTGTGCTGTGCAGCTTGCAGGATTTTAGTTCCATGACAATTGATCGAACCCGGGCCCACAGCAGTGAAAGCACGGAGTTCTAACCACTGGACCACTGGAGCTTTCATGGTTTCTCCTCCCTGGAGGGCATACTTGAGTTGTTCCATTTCAAGGGGTTAAGGTGTCCCTTCTTTTGGGCTTAGGGAATGGGTCTACCATACATGAGCTCAAATGCACTTAACTTTATCTTATCCCTTGGGGCTAAAATGCATGTGGAGCAGGGCAATTGGAAGCAAAGTAATCCAATTTTTTTGAGTTTCCTGACATAGCTTGGCTAAGGCCGGTTTCAAGGTCTGATTGGTTCTCTACTTTCCCTGATGATTGGGGTCTCCACCCATTTTTGGGCTTTGTCTAATTCTTCCTTTGTGTAGATTAGGGAATAATTGGATGGATCTGGCCTTTGAGATGTAAGAGGTTGTTGCCAAGATACTGTTTCTTGGGCCACCCTTTTGGCAGTTGCATCTGCTCTGTTTACCTTTATTATCTCTGAACCCCCCCCATCCCTTTTGGTGGCCCCTACAATGACTGGCTGCCACTTTTTTGGAAGCTGTACTGCTTCTAAGAGCTTCAATATGCTTAAGCCATATTTCACCTGTTTATTCTCTGCAGTAAGCATACCTCTTTCCTTCCAAATAGCCCCGTGTATGTGTAGGATGGCAACTGTGTGAATGTTCAAGATCTTTCCTGTCCTGATGAATGGATAAAGAAGATATGGCATACACATACAATGGAATATTACATAGCCATAAAAAACAATGCCATTTAAAGCAACATGGATGGACCTAGAGATTATCACACTAACTGAAGTTAAGTCAGAAAGAGAAAAGCAGGGAATTCCCTGGTGGTCCAGTGGTTAGGACTCCATGCTTTCACTGCTGAGTGCCCGGGGTTCAATCCCTGGTTGGGGAACTAATATCCTGCAAGCAGCGTGGCCGGGGGAAAAAAGAAAAAACAGAAAGACAAATATTATGTGATATCACTTATATGTGGAATCTAAAATACGACCCAGGGACTTCCCTGGTGGTGCAGTGGTTAAGAATCTGCCTGCCAATGCAGGGAACATGGGTTCAAGCCCTGGTCCGGGAAGATTCCACATACTGTGGACCAACTAAGCCCGTGCGCCACAACTGCTGAGCCTCTGCTCTGGAGCCCACGAACCACAACAACTGAAGCCCGCGCATCTAGAGCCCATGCTCCGCAGCAAGAGAAGCCACCACAATGAGAAGCCTGCGCACGGCAACGAAGAGTAGCCCCCGCTCGTCGCAACTAGAGAAAGCCCGTGCACAGCAACAAAGACCCAACGCAGCCAAAAATAAATAAATATAAAACGACCCAAATGAACATATCTATGCAACAGAAACAGACTCACAGATATAGAGAACAGACTGTGGTTGTCAAGGGGGAGGGAAGGATTGGGAGCTTGGGATTAGCAGATGCAAACTGTTATATATAGGATGGATAAACAACAAGGTTCTACTGTATATAGCACAGGGAACTGTATTCAATATCCTGTGATAAACCATAACGGAAAAGAATATGAAAAAGTATATATATATGTATAGCTGAATCATTTTGCTGTACAGCAGAAATTAATACAACACTGTAAATCAACTATACTTCAATGCAATTAAAAAAAAAAAAAAAAGATCTTCCCTGTCCTGAACTCTAAGGCTTGGGTGAGGGCTATCAACTTCACCTTTTGGGCAGAAGTCCGTGGCGATACCCTTCATGCATCTGTGATTTGGGTCTGGGAGGTTACTGTATATCCTGCCAGCCTTCTCCCCTCTCATAAAACTGCTCCCATCTGTGAGCCATTCCTCTTCGGTGTTTGGGACAGGCTCACTTCCTAGGTCAGGCGACTGGAATAGATTGTGTCTGTGGTTTCCATATAGTCATGCTCCAGGGGTCCCGTTTCTGTGGGTGGCAGGCTTAGTGTGTAACAGATTTTTACAGTAACCACTGGGTTGTCTAAAAGCATTACTTGAACTTGAATCAACTTTTGGGGGATAGCCATTCTGTTCCTTTGGAACTTACTGAAGGCTGAACCCGGTGTGGAGTCCATATAGTGATTGGCTGACCAAACATTAACTTTTCAGCAGGGCTGTAGTAGCTGCTACTGTCCATAGGCAAGGAGGCCATCCTTTAGCAGTTTGAACTAATTTTTCAGAGAAATTAGCAACCACCTGAGCAAGGGCTCCCAGTTTTTGAGCTAATACCCCAAGGGCGATTCCCCTTCTTTCATGAATGTAAAGGTCAAAGGGTTCAGCTAAGTCTGGGAGGGCCAGGGCAGGGACCTGCAGTAATTGCTTTTTCAATTCTTGAAAGGCCCCTTCACATTTTGAGCTCCATTCAAAAGGGTCATCATTCTTTCCTTTCAACTTTTCATACAGAGATCCAGCTATTAGACCATAGTTAAGGATCCAGATGCAGAAAAACCTGGCCATCCCCAGGAAGCCCCTAAGCTGCCTTCTATAGGAGAGGCAAGGCTGCAAATGCCTTTTTTCCTTTCCTGGGGTGGGCTTCTCTGACCTTCGGTGAGAATGAAGCCTAGGTAGGTCACCTTAGTTTGTGATATTTGAACCTTTTTCTTGGATACCTTATATCCTTTCTCCGCCAGGTGGTTCAGGGTGGTTACAGTATTTTTGTCAGAGGCCTCCATAGTAGGGCTGGTGATCAGAATGTTCTATATATTGAAGGAGGGTTCCCTCCTCCAGATGTAGATCCTTTGGGTCGTTAACTAAATTTTCCCCAAAGATGGTGAGGGAATTTTTGAATCCTTGGGGCAGGACTATCCAGCAGTATCCTTTTTGTTGTGTGTTTGGGTCCTGCCACTCAGAAACAAAAATTTCTTGTGACTCTGGGGCTAATGGAATACAGAAGAAGGCATTCTTTTAAATCTAATACAGAATATCAGGTCCTGGAGGACAGTGAAGTGGCCAGCAGGGTGTAGGAATTAGGGACTGCTGGATGTATATCCTTGGGGCTTTGCTGACTGCTCTGAGGTCCTGTACCATCCGGTATTCCCTGCTGGGTTTCTTTACAGGGAGAATGGAGGTATTACAGGCTGATTGGCCTGGTCTGTTAAGGCCCTGGTCAATTGCAGAAGCAGTGCCCAATAAGGCCTCCCGACAAAGGGGGTGCTCTTTTCTATTGGACATACATGTCCAGGTTTTTGATGGACTATCACGCGACTAGCTCCTGCAAGCTCATCCCACCCGTCTGGGCCCAGACTTCAGGATTTACTCTGGGGAGATGGAATTGCTCTGTCTGGGGAGGTTTGCCCTCAGCCATTAACATTATCATCCTATGCCCTTTGTCTAAGGGGACGCCAATCTCCGATTTGTACATAAAGGAAGGAATGGCGTTCTAATGGCTCTATGAATGCCTGTTCCTAGGCCTTCCCTGATACCCCCTTAATTTTACAACTCTTGTGACTGAGTTTGCCCAGTCTGGTGTTCAGAACCCAGTAAGTGGCACTAGTTTCGACTAACAATTCGACAGGCTTTCTCCCATTTCCAAGGTCAGCCGGGGCTCCTTGGGGGTCAATTGGAGCCCCCTGACCCCGTCGTTCTTCATCTATTTGGACCATCTGTGTTCCAGGCTAGTGGCTGGGATCTGCCATTTCCCTCCCTCTCTGAGGGTGGCTAGGGCATCCTCCCTTCGAGCGTCCCTCTTGTTTACAGATGGCACACTGATTGGGTCCTAGTCCTTGGCTTGCTCTCCCTCGTGGGGGGCAGGGGTCACTCACCGGAGTCGAGCGTCTCCGTGGGCGGTTAGTCATTGAAGGGCAACAGCCAGTAGGTGGGCTTGTGTCGGACCTTTTTATCCTCTGACTTTTCCTCTTCTGCATCCAGGTTATTAAATACCCAGTAGGCAATCTCAACCAGGCAAGAGGTAGGGGTATCTGGGTCTACTTCCAGTTTGGTGATACCCAAAAGACTTCCGATTCTGCAGGGTGCACCCTACTGGGCTGTCCTTCATATGGTGGAGGTTTGTTCCCCATACGTTAGATGTTCTGTCTTGGATTTTTTTCCAGCTACTGAGGGGGCGGTTGGAGTAATTTGTTGGCACACAGATGCCACAAGATTTGACCGAAATAAGACTTTCAGTTCGGGAAATTTGAAACCAGCACCAAATGGTCAATGGATTCCTCAAAAGACCAAAGTAGGAGGCGTCTAAATGGCGTGGACTCTGATATAACTGGGGTCCCCCTTGACTCTGTAGCAGCCTGGGTTTGAGATAGTCAGCCCCTCCTCAGTCAGAATGTCCCACAGGAGGTGAGATGGGGCCACCTGTGGCCAGAGCAGCTCAGCTGCGTGAGTTCCCGACCAACTTGGTCCCTTGGGGGTTGGCACCGCTGTCTGAGGCAGGGTGTTCTCTTTCCTCCTTTGGTTGAAAAGGAGGAGTTTTTGGACCTCCCGCCCGGTGAGAGCTGAAAGTACGCGGGAGTCCGTGGCGTCTGCACCCATTCCCTGGGGCAGCTGGTATTCCGTGCTGATCCCGGGAGGGGAGCCTGTGGAAGGAACCTCAGTCGATAAAGAATCACCCGAATACGGGTTGCTGGGAGGAGTTGCTCTGAATTCGGCTGAAGGCTGCGGCCGTCCTACCTGGGCAGGGTATCCTCAGAGACCTGAGGAGATCATCCTCACGTCAACCTCCCAGAGCCTCCACCGTCCTCCTGCTGGAGCCGGGGCGAGCCCGGAGCCTAGCGGATGGGTGCAGGCGAAGAGGCCATAGTCCGACTTGACAGAGTCGCCAGACCCGACAAGGGCCCTCCTGCCCAGGGTCGTTTGAGCCAATGGAATGGAGCCGAGTTCAGAAGCAAAGGAAAATTTTATTCTTTGATCAAAGAACAGACCGCTCGAGAGCACACGCTCTCCAGCTGCAGGGCTGCTTTACAGGGATCTCGTCAGCCAGCGGGGGAGGGGCTGGGGCACAGCCGTGCTGCTCGGGGGCGGAGTCTCTGCACACGGCCCGCCGCAGCCACCATCTTGGATTGAGGTGTTGTGCACAGCGCCTCAGCACCCGGCCCGCCGAGCTGAGGCGTCAACGCAGCCATTTCTCACAAGGAACCCTGGTACGAAGTGCGAGGTGTGAGGACTCTGCCTGTGGCACCCTGTGAGCAAGTGAAACTAGACGAAGCACAAAGGGGGAAAAAAAAAGGTTAGACTTTATTACCCAGCCTCTATTTTTATTTTCCAGGAATTGTTTATGGGCTCTGCCGGTAACACTTAGTCAAGCCTCTTACACTCTGAGCCTCAGCTTCCTCTGGGTGATGAGAACTGCACCAAAGATTAGAACCACTGTACCTGTTTTTTAAAACAACCTTTTAATGAGGCATAACATACATCCAGAGAAGTGTACAAATCATAAGCGTACAATTCAGTGAATTGTCACCAAGTATCCACACTCATTTAGCCGGTAACAAGATGAAGAAATTACCCCAGAGGCCTGCCCCCCACTATCTTCTGGAAAAGATAGCACTATCAGACTTCTAACAAGGTAGATTATTGTGTCTGGTTTTTTTTTTTTTTTTTTTTTTTGCGGTACGCGGGCCTTTCACTGTTGCGGCCTCTCCCGTTGTGGAGCACAGGCTCCGGACGAGCAGGCTCAGCGGCCATGGCTCACGGGCCCAGCCGCTCCGCGGCACGTGGGATCCTCCCGGACCGGAGCACGAACCCGCGTCCCCTGCACCGGCAGGCGGACTCTCAACCACTGCGCCACCAGGGAAGCCCTCTACTACTTTTTGTAGTCATGGGTTGTATCTGCCATCTGATTCTGAATCCCTCAGTGTACGTTTTAGGGTTAATTTACTTTTATTTAAGCCTAAAATTTAATTGGTGTTGCTTCATAATACCATATATTTGCATATTTATAATACCATATATTACATAATACACAATTCAGTATCATTCTGGTTACCCCTAATTGGATGAATTACTCCAGAGACACTTTTTTTTTTATATTTGCTATTTTTGATGCTTTTGTTTATTTTTTAATTGAAGTATAGTTGATTTACAATGTTGTTCCAGACTTTGCTCTACAGCAAAATGACTCAGTTATACACATGCATACATTCTTTTTTTATTCTTTTCCATTATGGTTTATCACAGAATATTGAATACAGTTCCCTGTGCTATACAGTAGGACCTTGTTGTTTATCCATTCTAAATGTAATAGTTTGCATCTACCATCCCCAAACTTCCAGTCCATCCCTCTCCTTCCCCTGCACCTTGGCAGCCACAAGTCTGTTCTCTATGAGACCCCCATTCTTATTTATTTGGCTGCACCCGGTCTTAGTTGTGACATGCAGGATCTTTGTTGCCGCATGTGGGATCTTCATTGCGACATACGGGATCTTTAGTTGTGGCATGCGGGATCTAGTTCCCTGACAAGGGATCGAACCTGGGCCCCCTGCATTGGGAGCGCGGAGTCAACCACTGGACCACCAGGGAAGTGCCATACCCACTCTTCTTAATGCAGCTTCCCAAACCTGCCATGGTGCCTGCAGCTCTATAGTTAACAGTTGTCCTTTCGGTTCAAGCAGTATTTGAAGGTCTCTGTTAAAACACATACGCGTTGGCTGTGAGTGTCATGCTTTGTGTCATCAGTATACTTTGCTGCTGTAACTCAGACATAAGACAGCTCTATTTGGTTGGGATGGAAAAGGGAGAATGTCTGGTTAGAAGCTGCAGTGGGGTGGGCGTAGAACAGTTTTCCCCGAGTAACAAAACAGACTAGGCTGCATTTCATATAACAAAAAGTCCTATTCAAAACCAGTTTCCATTCTTAAATCATGATCATCCCCTAACAGAGGAAAGGGTTAAGAGCTTTTGTGCTGTGGAGGGGTGGGGGTGAGAGGAAAAGCCAGGAGGACCTTAATTCCTCATAATTCTTAGTAGTTAAGAGCCCAGACTCTGGAGTTCCAGTGTTCGTTCTTCCATATGCTCAGTGCGACCTTGGGCAGGCTATTTAATTCTTTGTGCCTCAGTTTCTTCACCTATAAAATGGAGATGATCATAGTATCCTCATAGAATTGTTGTGAGGATTAAATGTTATTTTATGGAAAGTGCTTAAAATAATGCATTAAATAATAACAACAGTCATTATGGTTATTACAACTTCTCCTGTTGCTCCTTCACTTGTCCCATCAAATAGTAGCTTCTTTGTAATTCTTACATCTCTTTATGCTCCAAGATTATACTTTTCACATAAAGAGATTCCACCTAAATAAAGCTACCCACCCCCCTCCCCAAACAGGGGCAGGGGAAAGGGATAGCCCCAACTGGGCTTTAAATATATAATTTGATTTACTTGATTACATACTGTTGCGACTCAGGGTGGGCAGCCCTAAAATATGCCACAATGGCATTTTGATTTTTTTGAATCAAAATTACTTAAAAAGCAGCTAGTGCAAGAGGGACACTCAGACCCTCCTCCCTGTCTCTCTGAAAGCAGGAAATCTCCTATGTGAAACGTGCACTCCCTACATTTGGAAGTAGAAAGACACCCTTACCGCTAGAGATAGGGAATTTGTTTACAGAGGTCAAGAAGCTTATGTGAACAAACCTTGTTACTTCTTTAATTTAATATCCCAAGCCCAGACTGTTTGGATTCTTCACTAATTGAGCACCCCAAACCTATTTCTTTCTCCTGTCAGTTCCTCACAAATTTATTGTTTCTTTGTCTAAAAAGTATAAAAGGTACCTGCTTTCCCACTTCTTAGGTACCATTTCTGATACGTCCGTGCATCTGAATTAAAATGTGTTGCTTTTTCTCCTGTTAAACTGTCTTGTGTCAATTTTATCATTAGTCCCACCACAAGAACTTAAGAGGGGTAGAGGCAGAAATTTCCCACTCCTTGACAATACTAAAGTAAATTGGAGGTCAGTTCTGTTTTATCTTCGGGTCTGATAGGCTAGTAATATGCCTTCTACCAGAACAGTGAAATGCAATTTTACTATAACAAAAGGGAAACCCTTGGAGCGCCTTCCAGTAGGATTTTTGTTGGTTTCGGCCTTTCTTTACCTGTGTGTGTTTTATTCAAGAGGCAGTTAGTAGTTGTGTCCCTTGGGCAACTTACTTAACCCCTCTGAATCTAAGTTTCTTTATTTGCAAAGTGGCAGTAGCAATATTTACCTTAAAGGGTTCTTATTGAGAATAAGTGGAATGACTTATGCAAAGCATTTAACCTAATTCCAGGCATATAGGAGGTACCCCCAAATGTCAGTTTCCCTAGTAAATTCTTAACAAATGGATGACATTTTCCTTTATGCATAGATGATGACAGTGTTACTTGTAATAATTAGTCTTTTCAGCTCCTGGGATTTAGGTTGTCTGTTTGGTAACTTTGTGTTACTTTCAAGTCTGTAACTGCACAAACTACTCAGTTACGGAGTATTTGTCGAGCTTAACCTATGAGCAAAGGCTTGCTTCAACAAGGTATTTTTTTTACTGGTGATGTTGAACATATAAAAGTGTGGATGTCTTTAAAATACATCTGTGGATGTGTGTAAACATATATTCTAGGTTTGAGGGCAGCTCTCATATTTACATATTCTACTCCATTGTCTAACCCTGAGGTGTCCTTATTTTTAGTTCAAAAAACTGTTTTATCATATGTGAATTGCTGCCTCATCAAATGACACCTTTATGCTTCCCTCTAGTAATAATTAGCTCAATCTGTGCTGGGTACCTCTTGAACTCTAGTAGATTGGGTCAAAAATAAGAGGCTATTGAGATAACAACCCAGACTGTGGAAATAACTCCTGGGGAAATATCAGGTAAAATATGTATACACATACCCGTACACACACATACTAAAGAGTTATGTAACTGCTTAAGACGAAAGAGCATTTGGGGTATTCCAGCCCATCTGGAATTTACTTGATGGCTCTGGATAAATCTAACCATAGTCCTGGGTTTTAGTTCCCTACCTGTAATTCAGGGATAAGGATAGATTTGTTGGGAGATTAAATTGGTAAAATAAGTGGAGTACTTTATGAACCAGAGGGGAAAAGTTTTAAAGCTCAGACCCAGTTTAAAAAAATTACGATAAGAATGCATTGGACAATTTGGACTTTAGGTCTTACCCTAGGAATTATCAAATAAACAATAGATTTGATAAAACTGGAAATACTTTGTTAACTTTAGACAGTGAGCAGCTAATCACACACTGTCTTGCTCTGCTTCCCAAGTGCCAATGGTGTAAGCAATATTAACACTGGGTCCAGTTCATGGGCTTTTGCTGGTGCCATTGTGCAGTCTCTGAGAGGGAAAAGGAGAAAGCCCTTAAGTTAATAAGGCTAGTAAGGCAAGGACATCATCTGGCAAATAAAACAATTTAGTCAACTGCTTCCGCAAACAAGGCAGAGTGGGGTATGGTTCTATGGTTTTGTCCCCTGTCTACCTGTCCACTTTGGTTCTCTGCCTAAATGGAAAACCTTTTCTGTGTCCTACACCTGCACCCCTGGATGCTTGCAAACCTGCGCTATAACACAGCAGCCAGTTTTGTGTGCTCCTGAAATGAGCCTGTATTAGTTTACTATTGCTGCATAACAAATTGCCCCAAGCTTACTGGCTTAAAACAACGCATGTTTATTATCTCACAGTTTCTGTGGGCTAGGAGTCTATGCACAGCTTAACTGGTCTCCTGCTCAGGACCTCACAAGGCTGTAATAAAGGTGCTGTCCAGGCTCCGTTTTCATCTGGAGGCCCTGAGTATTCTAAGCTCACTGGTTGTTGGCAGAATTCAGTTTCCTGTGGCTGTAGAGCTGGGGACTCCCAGAGGAGTCCTAGTGATGGTTTGAGGTGGTGGGGGAAGGTTATGGGTCTTCACTTTTCTAGGCTCACTCCTGCTTCTCCTTACATTTCTACAAATTCTCATGTAAAAGTATTTGACTCTCTATGAATATAGACAATTCCATTGTTCATTTCAGAGTTTGAAAAGCTGGAGGAATCCTTTCAGAGTCCTTTTGTATTTGAAAGCAGCAGTTTACTACCAAGTGGTGCCCCAGTAACACAGAGCATTAATATCCTCTGTCCGACAGGCCACTTTATTCCTAGAAGGAGGTTACATTCCAGGAAAATCTGGTGTATCTTCAGAAGTGGCTCAAAGTTCTTTAAAGAAATAGCTGAAGCATATTTTGTGGCCTCTTTCAATCCCCCTTTAAGGCTCTAGAGTCAGTCGACCTCAGTTTCAGCCCTGACTCTCCTCCTTCCTTGCTTTCTATCCTTGGGAAAGTTCCCTTATTTCTCTGGCTCTGTTCCCTGTCTGTTAAATGGCAGTCATAATACCAACCTCACTAGATTATTTAATTAGATGGGATAATATACACAAATGATTTAGTTAACACCCAATAAGTGGTGGCCATATTTATTGGTTCATTTAGAAAGGGGTTTCCATTTTATTTTATTAAAAAAATTTTTAATTGAAGTATGGTTGATTTACAGTGTTGTGTTAGTTTCAGGTAACGGAACCAAAGTGATTCAGTGATATATATGTATATATATGTGTGTGTGTATATATATATATATATACACACACATATATAGGCTATCAGGAGTTGGGAGCTGATAAAGTTTTCTATGTTACTGACAGTGTAATATCAGAAGGACTTTTGTTTGTGAGATTAGTTAGATCTTTTTTTTTTTGTCTTTTTTATTGAAGTATAGTTGATGTGCAATATTATATGTTACAGGTGTACAGTATAGTGATTCACAATTTTTACAGGTTATATGCCATTTATAGTTATTATAAAATACTGGCTATATTCCCCTTGTTGTACAATATATCCTTGTAGTTTATTTTGTACCTAATAGTTTGTACCTCTTAATTCCCTACCCCTATAGTGCCCCTCCTCCCTTCCTTCTCCCCACTGGTAACTACTAGTTTGTTCTCTATATCTGAGAGTCTGCTTTTTTTTGTTGTTGTTGTTATATTCACTAGTTTGTTGTATTCACTAGTTTTTTAGATTCCACATATATGTGATATCATACAGTACTTGTCTGTCTGACTTATTTCACTTAGCATAATGCCCTCCAAGTCCATCCATGTTGCTGAAAATGGCAAACTTTTGTTCTTTTTATGGCTGAATACTATTCCATTGTATATATATACCACATATTCTTTATCCATTCATCTGTTGATGGACACTTATGTTGTTTCCACATCTTGGCAATTGTAAATAATGCTGCTATGAACATTGGGGTGTATGTATCTTTGTGAAACAGTGTTTTGGTTGTTTTTTGGATATATACTCACGAGTGGAATTGCTGGGTCCTATGATAGGCCTATTTTTAGTTTTTTGAGAAACCTCCATATTGTTTTCCACAGTGTCTGTACCAATTTACGTTCCTACCAACAATGTACAAGGATTCCCTTTTCTTCATATCCTTACCAACATTTGTTATATGTGACCTTTTTGATGATAGCCATTCTGTCAGGTGTGAGGTGGTATCTCACTGTGCTTTTGATTTGCATTTCCCTGATGATTGGTGGTGTTGGGCATCTTTTCATATGCCTGTTGGCCATCTGCATATCTTTGGAAAAATGTCTATTTAGGTCTTTCGCCCATTTTTAAATTGGGTTTGTTTTTTGATGTTGAGTTGTATGAGCTGTTTATATATGTTGGATATTAACCCCTTATTGGTCATATCATTTGCAAATATTTTCTCCTGTTTGGTGGGTTGTCTTTTCACTTTGTCAATGGTTTCCTTGCTGTGCTTTTAAGTTTAGTTAAAATATATTATAAAAAATATTGCTATGATTTATGTCAAGGAGTGTTCTGCCTATGTTTTCCTCTAGGAGTTTTATGGTATATGGTCTTACATTTAGCTCTTCAATCCATTTTGAGTTTATTTTTGTATATGTTGTTACAGAATGTTCTAATTTCATTCTTTTACATGTAGCTGTCCAGTTTTTCCAGCACCAATTATTGAAGAGATTGTCTTTTCTTCATTTTGTATTCTTGCTGCCTTTGTCATAGATTAATTGACCATAAGTGTGTGGGTTTAGTTCTCTGTTCTCTTCCATTGATCTTTGTGTCTGTTTTTGTGCCAGTACCATACTGTTTTGATGACAGTAGCTTTATAGTATAGTCTGAAACCAGGAAGTGTGATTCCTCCAGGTCTGTTCTTCCTCAGGATTGTTTTGGCTATTCAGGGTCTTTTGTATTTCCATACAGATTTTAAAATTATTTGTTCTAGTTCTGTGAAAAATTGGTATTTTGATAGGGATTGCTTTGAATCTGTAGATTGCCTTGGGTAGTATGGTCACTTTAACAATAATAATTCTTCCAATCTAAGAACATGTTATAACTTTCCATCTGTTTGTGTCATCAACCAGTGCTACCCAATAGAACATTTTAGCATGATGGAAATGTTCACATTCTGTGCTGTCCAATATGGTAGCTACTAGCCACAAGTGTCTATTGATCATTTGACATATGGCAAGTGTGACTGAGGAACTGAATTTTTAACTTTTTGAATTTAATTAATTTTAAATAGCTGTATGTGTTGGCTGGTGGCTATTGTATTGGACAGTACAA
The DNA here is from genome assembly GCF_059928025.1 of Delphinapterus leucas. Classification (NCBI taxonomy): domain Eukaryota; kingdom Metazoa; phylum Chordata; class Mammalia; order Artiodactyla; family Monodontidae; genus Delphinapterus; species Delphinapterus leucas. The sequence continues at coordinate 37,011,633 of NC_143142.1, read as the reverse complement.
CTCTAGATTGTCAACTTTGTGATTAAATGATCTGTTGATAAAAAGGATAAAGGATCATGATAAAGGTGATGGTACCAATTAAGGTCTTTCTTCAAAATATTTCTTATATTTCCCTAAATCCTGCCTCTCACCATGGGGCTTAAATTCCTCCTCTCTCCATGGTCCAGCCCTTCATTCAGCAGCCTCTACACTCAAAGCAAGAATATTGTCCTCAAGTCTTTTCATGGCTTGAATATCAATAATAGAATATCAATAATTAATAGAGGGACAAGAGGTTTCTTACGGCATATCATGCTTCAGTATTGCAGGTCAGGAAGGGGCATTTGGAACGTTAAATCATAGACTGTTGGGTAAAACAAATTTCTTGTTATAGAGAAATCTGCAGAATAGCATTTGTTATAATAGTAGGTGTGTTCCATGGAATCATATGTTATTATAAATGCTGTATTCTAGCTTCCTTGGGAAGCAGGCTCTGAGATGGATTTGTGTGCAAGTGGTTAATTGGGGAGTGGTCTTAGGAACAGCTCTTACAAGAAATTATGCAATGCAGGACTGGACAAAGGGGGAGGTGAACTGGGATGCAGCAGCAGCAGAGGCCTCAGTTGATCCCATGGTGTGCTCTGAAGCTGGGAGGGCTTTTAAAGTTGTCCCGAGTTGAGGCAGAAGGACCAGCCCCCAGTTTGGCTGAGGGCAATGCTTGTAGAGGGACAAGCTTTGAGCTCTCAGTAGACGTTACTCCCAGCAGCCCTGGAAATGAACACCTCGGCTATATCACAGCATCCACTGCAATCAATTTAATTTTCATTTGGAGAGGAAACCTGCCTGCTTTCCTTAGGCTTTATTTAGGTCTTTTGCAGGAGGCAGCACAACATCATGGTTTAAAAGCAGGGCTTTGGGATTGGTTCAAGTCCTGTTCTTGGTGACCTTGGGCAAGTTACTTAGTCTCTTTAGGTTTCAATTTCTTTGACTAGAAATTGAGGATGCTGCTGCCTATTAGTAAGAACTGCTATGGGAGTGGAAAAACATGATGTGTGGAAGGCACTTGGCACAAGACCTGATGCTTGGTAAGCACTCCGTAGTGGCTGCTGTTTTAGGATTCTAGGAATTTTATAAGACACAACTTTTGGGCATAAGCATTTCCCACTAGGAGCACAGTAGAGTCCAGTGATGGATTTTGGCAACAGAGGATGAAAAAGAGCTGTGCTTCAACGCTCAATGCTGAAGCATTTATGAACCCACCCCTTTACTCCTCCTAGCTGTTGCCTTTGCTCTGGCAGAAGGGCCCAGAATTGGGATAAGCTAAGTTTGAAAATCCAACCATAGAAACAAGGCCACTGCTGTTCCTGCATCCAGAGGGGAGAGAAGCCACTTGGAGAGCTCTTGATCCTTTTCTCAGGAGGAAATACACCCAAGAAATGATAAGAAGCTTGTTCATTTATGTTTAGGTTAATGATGTAATCCTTAGAGATTCCTGAAATGCGTCCTGCAGATACACACCCCCTCAGTTCTAATCACATTTCTGTAACCTTGATGGTGTGTGGCATGAATAGAACCTGTTACCACTTTCAAGAACTTCACAGATATTAACTGTAGCAGTTAGTCCCAGAGCCAAGGGACACACCTTCTTGACTTTGTTATCACAGGTTTTCAAGCTGAAGTTCCAGATTTAGGAAGAAATAGCTGCTAAAACCAGTCCACTTCAGTTGACCCCCCAGTTGGGGTGTTTCCTGCCCTCGCTTTCGTGATATTTGAAGACATCATCGTCTGCTAATCCCTGAAGAGGGGGTATTGTGGTGCAAAGCAGAGCATCCCAGACTTGGATTTTATAAAACAGTAGATTTTAAAAAGAAAACCTAATTTCCTGAGTGAGGATGTAAAAAAGCCCCTATAGTCTTTTACCACTATCATTTCATTAAAAGGAAGGAAATTTTAACAAAACATATAAGAAAGATAGTCTTGAGAAAAAGGATACCTTTTAAAGCTGAGTACATCTAGCTTCATGGAAACCTACACTCTCTGTATTTTTTTACCTTTTGCCTCCAACAGGTGCAAACCTTGTCATGGGCTGGCCTGGTCCCAGGCATAGGAGTGGACCATCAGTGGAGGTACACACCCTAGTGGTCCTTGTAGCCACTGAACCCCTGAAGGGCAGTGACCAGGGCTGTTTTGTTTATCACTATAATTGGTGCTTAAGACAATACTTGGCACGAACTAGGGACTCAATAAATATTTGTTGAATAAAGTGATGAATATGATTATCTGGTTGTGACCTTGGCCAAGTCACATCATAGCTGGGGCTCAGATCTGTGCAATTAGATCTGTGAAGTCCCATCTGTATGATCTGTACAATTGGAAAGTCACAGTGGATGCCTGCCAAGTTCTCTTGTGTTTAACAAACAAAAACCAATGCTAGGACTGCAAAGGAAAAGAAGAGTATTTTCTGTTCTTTTCCTTTTTTTAAAGGATAATTCAACTTTTTGGGCCACAATGACTTTTGCAGAGGTTTGTTGCAATGCTTATCTCCTAAACGAATGTGCTGATTCTTTGTAGGTAAACCCTGTTTCTCAGGGGCCCCAGGTAAAGAAGGGACCCTTGCATACTGAGTTATTAATTTAAAAACTAAGTGTTGGGGGATGGGGAACCTTGCCACAATTTTTATTTAGAGGACTAGATATTAACTTTAAACAGCTGTTCTGTTTTTTCTTTTTTAACATATTTTTAAAAGATTTATTTTATTACACATTTTGTTATTATTGTTATTGTAAAGTGTCCCATGGTCACTATGTGTAATTGAGTTTAAAGGTCTGTTAAATCTTTGATGAATAATACAACAATCACCCTAGCTTATACATATTTCAAAGCCAGTTAAATCCCAAGAGCTGGAAGCAGGCAGAGGGTTGAATACACATTATGTCTCTCTTTCCACATTCTTACTTAATCCACTTTCTTTAGGGAAAAGCTTCTTTTTGTCATGATCGGCCGGAGGTGAGGAATGAGAGATGTATTTTCATTAAGAATAGAGGCTTTATATGAAATTTCTTCATCTGTCTGAACATCTGATAGGAGCAGGGCTTTGAAAATGATCTCAGATTGAATTGTATATGCATTTTGATTTTGAATGATGCCGAGTTGTGCAAACATTTCCCTGAGTTATGGCAAATGTTCAACAGAAAAAAGGATTCTTAAGACAACATATTAATATGGATTGCCTGCTTCTTAAAACAATAACCATAGTCTGCATCCTGTGTATTTCTTAGGGAATACAGAGCATTATTTTCAATTAGGAAATTTCATATGAATTTAAAGGATCTTTTTTTCATTAAAATTTCATTGCATTTTTTTCTAGCTCAAACATGGCTAGAACATAATGATACTATTATTTGGCACTAGAAAAACTAACTAGTTATTATGATATCTTCAGCCTGTTGTTTCAAGTGGAGGTGATTTTTATTGAGACATGACAAATTGATAGTATTTTAAAAATGTGATCTTTTACAGTGCTATTTCTTTAAAATTGAGCGAGGCTTCCTGTCCACTAAGAATGCCCAGCCTGTCTGCTCTGTCACCCTACTCCTAAGAGAAGTCTGGCTCTACCCTCTCTTGCTCTCACTTTGGTTGGTGCTAAACTGCTCTTGAACACATTTTTCCAGAGCTGGGATGAGAACCCAACCTCTGTTGATGTCACCGTTGACCCTGATCTGTGGGGGTATTTGCAAATGGGAGGAAGTTACAAAATAGCCACTGGCCTTCCTTTTTTCTCTGCTCAGCTCACCTCCCCACTCACACCCTCCCCTCTGTTCTTAGAGGTTTGTGAGATGCTTCATGAAGGCGTGAAGGCGAGTGTGAAGACTGGGGTGTTTGCTGTAAAATTATTTAGCTGCTCTTAGCCTCAGTTTTGTCATCTCTAAAATGGGAATAAACACACATATTTCATGGGATAAAGATTAGGTGAGATAATATATATATAAAGTACTACCATAGCGCTGGGCATATAGTTCTCTTTCACATGTCTGCTTATTTCTATAATCTGGTATCCAAATTAGAAACAGAATCATCTGTTGCCATTGCTCTAAGAAATTCCTTTTGTCACACGTTGAAGCTAGCCTTCAGCTGAAGGGTAGCTTGAAGAATATGATTAGCTGGCTGTCTGGGGACTGGCCACTGGACCTGAGGGCCAGTGGGACTGCATGCTAGGATGAAGACAGCCCCACAGGAGGAGGTTGTTTTAAAAATGTCCATGTCTAGGTCACCGTAATTTCATTTATAAACTGCTCAAGCAATGTGGGTCTTGGAGAAACTTCCTCTTTATGAAAGATTTCCACATTCAACCCACCCTAAAGCAGCAGGAAAGTTCTGCATTATTTTTTCCTTGCTGCTGTGAAGCAGAACACAGTGTTTAGTGGGAATAGACCAAAGAAATAAGAGCAAGAAAACGCTGTCCTTATCAATCTTTAGGCGTGGTTGGGTTTCTGGTGTCCCAATTCTGTCTCCTACCCTGCCACCCCCAACCTACACCTCACCCTCCTTCGCTGAGTATTCTTGTTGAGCCCTGGAGAAAGTCCTTAAAGCACTAATGCAGGTAGGTAAGAGAAATAACTTTTCTTTTTTAAAGAAGAAGAAGGAAAAAAACTAGCTCCAGGTCAAATATTATGGCTGTGAAATAATTGAAAGCGCTTTGGAATTTCTTTTGGTATTTTATGAAAAAATGAATAAAAGGCAAAATTTTCTTCAAACATGACCACTTAGATATAGTATTTGCATTTGTTTCTGAACCCATGCTGGCCATTACTACATGGAACAAACTATCAGAGTATTGATCCCACATCTCCAAACTTACACCCACTTTGGGGGAAGCTCGGGCTGGAAATGAAGCTCTAGACTTCTTTGCCTGTGCAGGTAGATTTGATGTTTCAAGTCACCAGGAGTTTTACTAGGCTGGGTGGCTTAATGAAGGAATATAGCTACTTGGTCTTTATGGTGTGCTTGGTGTTATCTTCTGAGACAAAGTTGTTTAGACAACAGTGTATTTTTGCAGGTAATAAGCAACAATGATAACCACCAGTTTCAATGGCAAATATAACAGCTAATAGAGCTACTTTGTGAGAGGTACTGTGCTAAGAGCTGTATAATCTATTTATAATAATTCATTTAATTTTTGATTCATTTAATTTTTCTAGTCACTCTACTTTTATCCCTGTTCCACAGATGAGGAATCTTATGCTTGGAGAGATTAAGAAATTGACCCATGATCACACAGCCAATGAGGGCCAAAGATTTGAGTCCCTGCAGCTTGGGGTCAAGCCTATATTCTCTAACTACTGCTTAGTTTCTAGCTGTTTGATATAAGCTGAGTCTTGAATTAAGTTCCTCTAAATCTGTCTGAATAACTTTCAGACATGCAGCTAAGTTTTACTACACATTCCTGGTAATTTTCCAATGTTCAGTCTCCTTAGACTGAAATGTTATTGACACATGCAGAAGAAAATGGATCAGTGCTGATTGTCATCCCATCAGACATGTGATTTAAAAAGTATTTCATCTTAATCTGTAGTAAGAATTATATTTTTACATTACGATCCAATACATACATACTTACATATGTATTATAAAACACAGTACAATAGCTTTTATTATGTGGAACATATTCTGATACTGTCTCTTCTATCCCGTTCCTTTCCATTCCATTCCATTCCAGTCCTCTGCTCTACTTTACTAAAAATGAGCCTCTTGAGATCAACTTCACTTCACTTCCCACTAATGGGTCAGAGCCCACATTTTTGAAAAACAGTCCCTTGGCTGGATAGCTTTTACTATTCTTTAGAAATCCTCTGCACAATGTTATTCATTTCAGCATCCTTCTACAGGATTTTTCACATTGTGAGGAGTAGCCAGGGTGAAATTGGTGTTAGAGGACCCTGAAGAAGGTGGCATTCTCTCTCTGAAGGAGGTCAAGGCTATAAATCCGGCTTGCTCTGGAACACTGAGAACTCCAACCTTAGAAGCTGGTCCCAGCAGCCTAATACCTTATATGGACAAATCCAGCCAGTGAATAAAGACTTGAAAGCTTGACCAGCTTCAGGCAAGGGTTCTTCAAGAATATTCAAGGATGCAAGTAATCTTGATTTTTAGTAGTTCCTCGAGCAGAAACACAATTCTCACCCCTCTGAGGCACGTTGAGAACTCAGGTGACTTGTGAATTTCGTGGGGCACGTTATTTGGCTGAGAAATGCTGCCATGTTGACCTGTTGGTTCCCAGTGTCATGGGCTGCTGCCCCTAGCAAACAGGATGAAAGTGGGGAATAAAAGTGAAAGTGGGGGAAAAATACAACAGTTAGGCACAGCCTGTTTTGATATTCTCTGGTACCAGTTGTTTTGTTTATTTTCTTTCTTATTCCCCTTTTTGGGCGTAACTGATGGGAAAGGGCTTAATGCTAATAACAGTTAACATTTATCCAGTGTCAGCTCTAGCCTAGGTATTTGCTCAGTGCCTTGTGTGGATAAATTCATTTAGTCCTTGCAAAAACCTAGTGAGTTAGGTGATTACCTCCCCCACTTTACCAATGTGAACATTGAGATTAGGAAGATCACCTTCCAAAGATGATACAGATAGTAAGTGATGCTTTGGGATGGAATCAAGGCATTCGGAACCCAAAGTCTGTATAGTGAGCCACCACACCACAATCTGACCATTCACCTTCTTTTCATTGATGTCTGGTGGTCAGTTTCACAGGGAAGGGGCAGAGGTTGGGGTGGGGGGTATCTGTGTTTAGTGATGGGCTCTCAAGTTGTTCTTTCAGTGTATGTATTGAGCATCTTCCCTGTACTTGTCACTGTGGGTGTCTACTGTCTGCCTAGTGAAACTTTCAGACGCTGGTTCCTCCAGATTTGCAGTGTCTTTGGAATAGTTGAACACTCTGGATGCTTATACTCAAGTGCATGAAACTTAGTACTTTGATGGACTGTCTAGGTGGCTGAGGAAGGTACTGGAGAACAGACATGGCATTCAGGGTAACTAGGTCTCTGGGGACTATGCCTGGAGGCTGGAAATGGGAAATGATCTAAGTGAGTTGGCAGAGCCCAGCCACAAGAGCAGTGGGTGATAGAGGATGGAACTCCGTCGAGACCATGAAGACAGTGGGTGGCATCTAGGGGGGCTGGAGTAGCCAAAAGCTGAGCCCAGCCTTGGCATGAGATTCTGGGACTAGACTTTGGTTCCGAGGAGACCTCAAAAGGCAGAAGAGCACCAGTGATAAAGGAACAGAGCATTACTCCAGCATCAAACCTCAGCCTATGGATTCCTAAATTCCCTTTGAAAAGTAAAAGTACTGGCCAAGTATTAGCCTAAATTTAGAGATTAGGACTACGCGGTTAGGTGTGGAAGTGAGAACTTCTGGGATAGTGGGCTGGGTTGTCATTATGTTAGGAATGGAGACACAAATGGCTTTGCCCAAATAAGCATTTCTGCTGGGTAAAATGCACCAGAAGGCCAAGTTAAATGTTAAAAATAAAAATGATACAAAATAAAAAATCCTATAGTTTCTGTTTTGATTTTTTTTTTTTTTTTTGGTGAAAGGAATAGAAATGGCAGGGATGGGAAGATAATTATGTGTGTGTGTGTGTGTAAGAGGATGTAAGGCACTGGGAAAGCTTTTAGGAAGATTTTCCTTAAATGATAGCCTCCAAACCATTTGAGGGTAAGAATAATAACAATAACTCTGATTCAGTAATCATTAACTCTTTTCAGCATATTCAATGAATGCAGGAGATTCTATTATTTTAAAGGATTTTAAGTTATTTCAACTGATTTGGCTGTATTGTATTTTATTTTGTGGCCTAGGGCAAACGACTATACAATCCCTGGTTGTAGCTCTTGAAAAGGAAAAGTAGATGGCTGTAAATTCATGATGGATACTGAGCTCTTTGGTTCCCTGTGAGAATTATATCACCAAGTGTTCTCTCCTCCTGCCTGGGGCAGGGGTTGGTGGGGGGAGTGTGTTGCTCCCTTAGCTTGTTATTCAGAATCTTTGAGGCTGAGATCCTTGATCAAATGTTCCTACTGAGGAGAAGATTCCATAGATAGCACTTTTCACTTGTTCTTTATTTTATTTTTTTCCAAGGAGATGGCCATACACAGAGAGAACCATACTTTTAATTCACAGAAGAACATTGCCATCTAGATGAAAGATTACATTCTGAAGGCCCAGTAAGTGAGTTTTATTTCCAACTTTGCCTGTGACTCTAAGATGCCTTTTCTACATCTGTAAAATCTCCACCTGTGTCACAGTGGTGTTATGAAAATCTGTTACGAAATGCTTGCAGTATCCTTTGAGCTTCTTTTGGAGAAATATGAAATATTACTATTATGTGAAAATGGTAAAGCTTAACATTTGACTGTAAATTTTTATAGCAGTAGACCATGATAAATGGAAATAAAATGGACAGACTTGGATTATAATGTATATTGACATAGATTTTCTGGATGGTAAGATAATCTCCCAAAAGGAAATTCCAAAAGTTAAGAACAAAATAAAAGTAAATATATACAACATTTAAACATTCTTAAGTCTTCTGGGCTCTAATTAAAACCCTAGGTCAGCATTTTCCAAACCGTGTTTATATTTTGTTATTTTTATTTATAAAACAATATAAATATCATGAGAAATTAAAAGGTATTTAATGAGTAATATATTCAGTGGTCAAATAAGTTAAGAAATGCCAGGTTAAACAGCTAGGTTAAATGCTAGATTATACAGCTCCTTTTCTGTGCATTGTGCTTCTCCAAAAGAGGGAGATGGCTTGTAGCATTTCTGAACTGCTTAATGCAGTTTGGGAAAAGTTGTTATAGGCCAGAAACAAATTTAAATAAGCTTATTTTTTAAATGACTGCTCAGTTTTTGGTTGCTTAAGCATCCTTGGTAATTAGCAATACTAAGATAAATTATTTTGCTACTTTTGTATACTTGCTAAGTTAAGAAAATTGAAAAATAAGACATTAATATCCCTTCTGGGATTTTCATTACATTATCTATACTTACATCTAAGTATACTGAATATATAGTACATGATTCTGTTCTTACCTACATGGGTATTCTACATATATACATATACATATGTGAATAAAGTATAATCCTTCAAGTTATATTCTAGGCCTTTTTCCTGCCCACATCTGAATTCAACCTTTTCTTCCCTATGTGTTTCTAAACTGTACAGATTTGGAAAGTAGATGATTTTAGAGGAAGAAGCAAAAGTATTATTAATGATTGCCTCAAAAGTCATGCAGGGCTTCCCTGGTGGCACAGTGGTTGAGAGTCTGCCTGCCGATGCAGGGGACACGGGTTCGTGCCCCGGTCCGGGAAGATCCCACATGCCGTGGAGCTGCTGGGCCCATGAGCCATGGCCGCTGAGCCTGCGCATCCGGAGCCTGTGCTCCGCAACGGGAGAGGCCACAACAGTGAGAGGCCTGCGTACTGCAAAAAAAAAAAAAAAAGAAAAAAGTCATGCAGATGAGGGGGACTAGCTGTGAGGTGTTAAAAAGAATCACTTTTTTCTCCTTAAAATTAAAAAAAAAATTGTAAAAAGCCATAATGAAGGTGTTTCAAAAACTAGTAATAGATATGTCAAGGAAGGTCAAGGTCCTAAAATATTCTTTTAATAGGTGTCACCTGTATTTGGCAAGGGTTATGAAATTCTGGCTGGAAAAGAATTGTTTTGCCTTGGATGGTTGGAGGCTGGCTGGTTGGAGAAATGGCTACGACATTTAACAGCGACCCCTGGAGTCTAGAGCGTGAAGTGTCACTGGCATAGTTTTATTGTTTTAACTTTTCAGTTAAAGAAAGAAATCATCCTTTGGCTTTCTCTTTGCCAGAGACACAGGGCACAGCGGCTCTGTGGTACAGTCCCCAGTTAGCTGCTGCTGCTTGAGTTCCTGTCATTCCGCCTATCCATCAAAATGCTTCCATTTGATGATTGGTTGCTTGACTCTCTTGGGCTGTGTAGTGGTTGTTTTAAAGAGGATCAGAAAGTCCTCCTTTTTGAATGAACTCTGCTTCTCTAATGAGAAAGTGATCAACATTTAAAATCTCTCTTGGGGAAGGAAATGGGAAGAAAACATCTTTCTCTAGAGTTTTCTGACTTATCCATGAGGAAGCAACAATGATGTAAAGCATGGGAGACACTCAGACATCACTCCAAAAGCCATGTCTGAAGTCCTTATAATGGATATTTTCTATCTGTCAGTTTTGTGCCACTGCTGTCTATTCATTTCAAGGTATGATAAGAGAAATGGTTTGCCTGAGAGCCACTGCTGCTCATCCCACATAGAGCACTTAATGAAAAAAAAATAGTGTTGTATTTGGAACATTTTGGACTCTTTATCCAAAGGAGATAAATAATCATTTCTCTCCAAACATAATATGCATCTATTAAAGCCAAGCATCATATATCCTGAAAGGAATATGAAGGAAAAGGCAATCAAGGCTTTAACTTAAATGACTTTTATTATTGGTTTGGGATTCAGGTCCTTATAATGATTGCCCTTTACTGATAGTACAACAGGAAAGATGTATGGGGTCCTTGCCTGGGTCTGTCACTTATGGTCTGGTAACTTGAGGAAATCAGTGTGGGTAAAATTGAGTAAAAATATCTGTCTAAATTGCATTACAGAATCCCCGTATTGTTAAAAAAATCAATGAGATAAATCACACGTACTTGGAATATGGTAAAGGGCTAAAACACTATGAGGTTTTATTGCTGTTATTTTTCCAGTACTTTTTCCAGTGTGGAGTACGACTTGTTTTCTGATGTCTTTGGCAACAGCAGTAAATAGAATATTGAAGAAGGACAATTTATACTTTTGGGGATGAGACAGCAGGCAGTTTGGAGCTGTGGCGCAGAGTGAACTGCCTTTGCTGATGGAGAGAGAATTTGCATTTGGCAATGGAAAGAAGTCCCAGGGACCACAGGAATATTTTAAAGACCCTTCTGATCACTTGCTAGAAGGTGGCACCTTGTCTGAGATGTGCAGATGGATGGTATTAAGATTCACACCTGAGCAGCCATTGCTGATGGAAAAGAGGTATTTGTTTTAAGATGAGTTTGGCAGGGGATGGTGGCCTTCGGGGCGTCAGAGACTAGCAAGCTGACGGTGGGTTGGGATGTATGCTCTGTGAGAGCTTGTGTCTCCTTTTGCCTCCCAAATACAAGACTGCAAGGGATCCCAAACTGACTATATTTAACAATGGTTCTTTCCATAGTACAAAGCATCTTTGGACTTATAGAGCAATTAAAGGGAAGGAGATTTAAAAAATAGCAACAAGCAACAAGATTTCATTGTCTATACTAAATATCTAGAGCTGCTGCCTAGGTGAGACACAGTTATTAGCTGTTCGCTAAGCAGGAATTCAATTCGATGAGAAATAGCCACACAGTAGCGGATTCCTTCCTTGCCTGCCATTCATTTTACAGAAGAGTTTTGTGCTACTGGAAGTGAGAAGAACTTGGCACAGCCCCTGGTACATATAAAGGACCCAGTACCTGTTCATCAGCAGTATTGTTACTGTAGGTGTTCATCGTCATCATCAGTGCACGTAACCCCAAGTGGAAAGGTCAGGGTGAGCTGGCTGTAGGGACAACTAGATCCAGCATATCAAACGCCATCTCTCATTTCTGTCTCTTTGCCTGGAAGCCTCATTCTCTCTTATAAGTTGCTTCTCTGCTCAGCTGGGGACATGGCAGCAGGCAGCTCTGTCCTCCCATCTTTGGAGCTTGTGACCAGAGAGATAAAGACACTCTTCCCCACAGCACAAACTAAGAAAAATCCTCAGGAAAAGACCCTGCCTGGTCTGGTGCAGCTCATATGCCCACATTTTAGACCAGTTACCAACAAGGTAATTGACAGTACAACATTTCGTAAATTGTAAAAATATACGGCAATGCATGGTGCTGTAATTATAAATGTAATTATTGTTTCATCATTTTTTCTCTCCCTTGTTTATCTGTCTCACTTCTATTGATACTTGTTCTTCAAAATTTGGTACAGATGTGGCTTTTCCAAGAGACCTCCTTTGACCCCCTTAGGATAGGTTATATGTCCCTTCTTTGTGTTCCATAGTATTGATACTTTGTGCTAAATTCACCTGTACCACAGTACCCCTGTCCCTGTACTTCCTGTGCTAAATTCACCTTTGGACTCTGAGCTCTTTGAGAGAAGCTATATTTCATGTTTCTGTCCTCTAGCATACAATGGGTGCTTAATAAATATTTGTTGAATAAATTATTATTCTATAGATGAAGAAGCATTGAACTAAATACATACTGAACCCAGAATGTCACTTAGAAGTTATTATTTAAAATGGGGGGGAGGGATAAATTGGGAATTTGGGATTAACAGATACACACTACTATATATAAAATAGATAAACAATAAGGACCTACTATATAGCACAGGGAACTATATTCAATATCTTACAATAAACTATAATGGAAAAGAATTTGAAAAAGAATGTATATATACATACATACCTACACACACATATAACTGAATCACTTTGTTGTACACCTGAAACATTGTAAATCAACTATACTTCAAAAAAAAAAGGAAAAAAATCTATGAACAGGGTTTGTTATCCTGTGATTTGTCTCTGCCAATATTATGATTATATGCTTTATGATTAACTGCACTGAAGCAAAATTACTTAAGATAATGCAAGAGTTAATTTTTGTTGAGGACTTACTATGTGTCAAACACTGTTCTGAGTGTTTTACATGTATTAACTCATATAATCTTCACAAGAATGTGTTCTTACTAATAATCTTACTGTTTTACAGATAAGAACACTGAGGCACAGAGAAATTAAGTAACAGGCTTAAGGTCACAGAGCTAATAAATAAATGGTACGAATGGCTTTCAAATGTATACAGTCTGGCTCGAGAGCCTGTACTCTGAATTATAGGTTACTAGTTTGTAGTGCTTTGCTTAAATGAATTTTAATCCTCTAATATGTTCATACAGACACACCTTTCTGTTGGTATTGAGGGAACAAATTCTCTCTAACCCTTTTGCTTCTCTACTCAGTCCTAGTGTAATTGCAAACATTCTCCTGCATGAACACCGCAACCAACAGTATCAAAACCCACCTATTGAGCCAGCCCATTAAGTGCAGGGTACAGTGCTAGGTAAGGGGATGCAAAAGGGTTCATGACACATGCCTTTGCCTTAAAAGAGCTAAAAATCCAGTTAGAAATATGGCCCATAGAAATAGAACTATCATTTCAGATAGTTTTGCTACATCCCAAACAAACAAAACAGACAACAGGTGATTTGGGGTAGTTAATGGTATTTTAAAAAGTTCCCAGAAAATCTGGATTTGAAACCCATGAGATGAAGCACACCCCAGTAGACTGTCAATTCCCAAGTATGGGTCAGTGCCTTAGTCATCTTGGATAAACACCATTCCTGGTGCAGAGTAGACCCCCTGGACTGTGATGTGAAGTGACTTGGATCCTAGCTATGCTAACTTACAACCTGGATGTGGGCAAGTCACTACCCCACCTGTGCCTCAGTTTACTCACCTTACTGTCCTCACTGTGTTACTCATGAAGAGTAAGGAGAGGTACCTGAAACTTGAGAAAGTTGGGAGCAGAAGTCAAAGCACCCAGGACTAGGTGTCTTCCCTGAGGAGGGGGAGACAGCTGTGCTCTGTTCACATGCTCCTGTGAAGTAAGCCTGTAGCCCTTCAGGGAGGAGCACGCTATTTAGTACTGTGCTTTGGAAGGAAATACGATTTAATTGAGTGTGATGTCCCCGGTGACAGACTTCTTTGTGGTTACACTGCCGACTTGCCCGGGCATCGGAGGGCCCTGGAGACATAAGCTGCTGGGATGAACCCAGATTTCAACTCAGAGCAAGCCATCACAAGTCAGCTGCCAGTTCTTCACACTTCTCCAGACTGAGCAAAGCATTTCACTGAAAAGTTGGCCCACAAAAAATTTCTGATGAATTCCAGCTGGTTCATAATTTGTATGTGAGGTTGAAACCAAGAACATTTCATGTTCTCTTATATTCTGTTCCCCAGGCTCCTGCACACTGGGGCTGTGGAACCTGAGATGTATGGGTTTGAATCCCACCTCCACTTATTAGCAGTACCTCTGTGCACCAGTTTCCTTCATATATAAAATGGGGAGGGGAATAATATATAGTAAGATTCTAGTAAGAATTATATGACATGAGCATTTGAAGAACTCAGTAAATTGTCTGGCATGTAGTAAGCATTGGTATTATTATTTGGTGACCATACTGAGCCAATAAAATTTAGGTAGAAGTTGGTAAATGGACCACAGTGTTCTTGTATCTCCCTGAGGAGGGTCTGAGCAGATACACAAAGATCTAGAAGGATCCAAAGTGGTGGCTGCTGGAAGTGGCTTCTTCTGCAGCTATTCCCTTCAGTCTTCCTTAGTCTATATCTTTGGCTCAGACCACCAGCCCACCTCCATCTTTCTTGAAAGGACACACCTGGAACCTCATCAACAAAACAGGCTCACAGTAAAGAAGCAATGAGATGCAGGGAATTGTTGACAATTCTGGAACACTGCAACCAAAGCTTCTCCATTCCTCTTGAAATACTGAAATATTAAAAAGAGGAAATTAGCATTACAATGACATTTGAAAGAAAAGCTATTCTGAGTCTGTGCATTTTAGTCTCCTAGAAGGATGGAGATTGGGCCTTGGGACCCCAGGGCTGCCCTTTTCGTGAAGTTGGCATATTTTTTCAGGTACACAGTAGGACAAAGATGGATTAAATTAGAGCAGTTTGGCCACACCTGTGTCCACACTGTTACCACGTCAGACCTGGATCTGTGTAGGCATGGACTGCACCGACTTCTGATGCAGAAGCTTCTGGTCCTCCCACTGTCATTCCAGGATTATCATCAGTCAGGGAGACCTTGCTAGGTTGGCAGACTGTGACACAAATTACAATCATGGGACATTTTGTAGCTTCTAGTAGTTATTAGTTGAATAGGAATGAAGTGATAACCGATTGAATAAGTGAAATAGGTAATTAGTGGAACCATAGTCATCTTCCTGAGAAGCAAACTTTCTGTGGGATTTTAGCAGGGATCAATTAGCCCACTGTGGAAGCATTCAAACACAACACTTGTATTCTGAATCAGGCAAGACGGAAATCTCAGACTTAATAAATTGCCATTTTTAGGTACCTGATATCATCATGGACCAAGCTCCCTCTGTTTAAGTGGTGGGCTCTTATCTTAACCCTTCCACATTTCTTTATTTTATTTTATTTAAAATTTTTTTATCTTATTTATTTTAACATATTTATTAGAGTATAATTGCTTTACAATGTTGTGTTAGTTTCTGCTGTATAACAAAGTGAATCAGCTATACGTATGCATATATCCCCATATCCACTCTCCCTTGTGCCTCCCTCCCAGCCTTGCTATGCCATCCCTCTAGGTGGTCACAAAGCACCGAGCTGATCTCCCTGTGCTATGCAGCTGCTTCCCACTAGCTAGCTATTTTACATTTGGTAGTGTATATATGTCAGTGCCACTCTCTCACTTCATCCCAGCTTACCCTTCCCCCTCCCCGTGTCCTCAAGTCCATTCTCTACGTCTGCGTCTTTATTCCTGTCCTGCCCCTAGGTTCATCAGAACCTTTTTTTTTTTTTTTTAGATTCCATTTATGTGTGTTAGCATACAGTATTTGTTTTTCTCTTTCTGACTTACTTCACTGCATATGACAGACTCTAGGTCCATCCACCTCATGACAAATATCTCAATTTCGTTTCTTTTTATGGCTGAGTAATATTCCATTGTATATATGTGCCACATCTTCTTTATCCATTCATCTGTCGATGGGCACTTAGGTTGCTTCCATGTCCTGGCTATTGTAAATAGAGCTGCAGTGAACATTGGGGTACATGACTCTTTTTATTTATTTATTTTAACATCTTTATTGGAGTATAATTGCTTTACAATGGCGTGTTAGTTTCTGCTTTACAACAAAATAAATCAGTTATATATATACATATGTTCCCATATCTCTTCCCTCTTGCGTCTCCCTCCCTCCCACCCTCCCTATCCCACCCCTCTAGGTGGTCACAAACCACCGAGCTGATCTCCTTGTGCTATGCAGCTGCTTCCCACTAGCTAGCTGTTTTACGTTTGGTAGTGTATATATGTCCATGCCACTCTCTCACTTTGTCACAGCTTACCCTTCCCCCTCCCCATATCCTCAAGTCCATTCTCTAGTAAGTCTGTGTCTTTATTCCCATCTTAACCCTAGGTTCTTCATGACCTTTTTTTTTCTTAGATCCCATATATATGTGTTAGCATACAGTATTTGTTTTTCTCTTTCTGACTTACTTCACTCTGTATGACTCTAGGTCCATCCACCTCATGACAAATATCTCAATTTCGTTTCTTTTTATGGCTGAGTAATATTACGTTGTATATATGTGCCACATCTTCTTTACCCATTCACCTGTCGATGGGCACTTAGGTTGCTTCCATGTCCTGGCTATTGTAAATAGAGCTGCAGCGAACATTGTGGTACATGACTCTTTTTGAATTACGGTTTTCTCAGCGTATATGCCCAGTAGTGGGATTGCTGGGTCTTATGGTAGTTCTATTTTTAGTTTTTTAAGGAACCTCCATACTGTTCTTCATAGTGGCTATATCAATTTACATTCCCACCAACAGTGCAAGAGGGTTCCCTTTTCTCCACACCCTCTCCAGCATTTATTGTTTGTAGATTTTTGGATGATGGCCATTCTGACTGGTGTGAGGTGATACCTCATTGTAGTTTTGATTTGCATTTCTCTTGTGATTAGTGATGTTGACCATCCTTTCATGTGTTTGTTGGCAATCTGTATATCTTCTTTTGAGAAATGTCTATTTATGTCTTCTGCCTATTTTTGGATTGGGTTATTTGTCTTTTTGATATTGAGCTGCATGAGCTGCATGTAAATTTTGGAGATTAACCCTTTGTCTGTTGTTTCATTTGCAAATATTTTCTCCCACTCTGAGGGTTCTCTTTTGGTCTTGTTTATGTTTCCTTTGCTGTGCAGAAGCTTTTAAGTTTCATTAGGTCCCATTTGTTTATTTTTGTTTTATTTCCATTTCTCTAGGAGGTGGGTCAAAAGGATCTTGCTGTGATTTATGTCAGAGTGTTCTGTCTATATTGTCCTCTAAGAGTTTTATAGTGTCTGGCCTTACATTTAGGCCTTTAATCCATTTTGAGTTTATTTTTGTGTATGGTGTTAGGGAGTGTTCTAATTTCATTCTTTTACATGTAGCTGTCCAGTTTTCCCAGCACCACTTATTGAAGAGGTAGCCTTTTCTCCATTGAATATCCTTGCCTCCTTTGTCATAGATTAGTTGACCATAAGTGTGTGAGTTTATCACTGGGCTTTTATCCTGTTCCCTTGATCTATATTTCTGTTTTTGTGCCAGTACCATACTGTCTTGATGAGTGTAGCTTTGTAGTATAGTCTGAAGTCCAGGAGCCTGATTCCTCCAGCTCCATTTTTCTCTCTCAAGATTTCTTTGGCTATTCGGGGTCTTTTGTGTTTCCATACAAGTTGTGAAATTTTTTGTTCTAGTTCTGTGAAAAATGCCATTGGTAGTTAGATAGGCATTGCATTGAATCTGTAGATTGCTTTGGGTAGTATAGTCATTTTCAGAATGTTGATTCTTCCAATCTAAGAAGGTCGTATATCTCTCCATCTGTTTGTATCATCTTTAATTTCTTTCATCAGTGTCTTATAGTTTTCTGCATACAGGTCTTTTGTCTGCTTAGGTAGGTTTATTCCTAGGTATTTTATTCTTTTTGTTGCAGTGGTAAATGGGAGTGTTTCTTTAGTTTCTCTTTCAGATTTTTCATCATTAGTGTATAGGAATGCAAGAGATTTCTGTGCATTAATTTTGTATCCTGCTACTTTACCAAATTCATTGATTAGCTCTAGTAGTTTTCTGGTAGCATCTTTAGGATTCTCTATGCATAGTATTATATGATCTGCAAACAGTGACAGCTTTACTTCTTTTCTGATTTGGATTCCTTTTATTTCATTTTCTTCTCTGATTGCTGTGGCTAAAATTTCCAAACCTATGTTGAGTAACAGTGGTGAGAGTGGACAGCCTTGTCTTGTTCCTCATCGTAGAGCAAATGCCTTCAGTTTTTCACCATTGAGAATGATATTGGCTGTGGGTTTGTCATATATGGCCTTTATTATGTTGAGGAAAGTTCCCTCTATGCCTACTTTCTGGAGGGTTTTTATCATAAATGGGTGTTGAATTTTCTCGAAAGCGTTTTCTGCATCTATTGAGATGATCATATGGTTTTTATCCTTCAATTTGTTAGTATTGGCATTTAATTTTTGATAGTTTGATTAATATGTGTCTTGGTGTGTTTCTCCTTGGATTTATCCTGTATGGGACTCTGTCTTCCAGACTTGATTGACTATTTCCTTTCCCATGTTAGGGAAGTTTTCAACTAAAACCTCTTCAGATGTTTTCTCAGACCCTTTATTTTTCTCTTCTTCTTCTGCGACCCCTAAAATTTGAATGTTGGTGTGTTTAATGTGGTCCCAGATGTCTCTGTGATTGTCCTCATTCTTTTCATTCTTATTTCTTTATTCTGCTCTCTGGCAGTTATTTCCACTATTTTGTCCTCCAGGTCAGTTATCTGTTCTTCTGCCACAGTTATTCTGCTATTGATTCCTTACAGAGTATTTTTAATTTCGTTTATTGTGTTGGTCATCATTGTTTGTTTGCTCTTTAGTTCTTCTAGGTCCTTGTTAAATGTTTCTTGTATCTTCTCCATTCTATTTCTGAGATTTTGGATCATCTTTACTATCATTGCTCTGAATTCTTTTTCAGGTAGACTGCCTATTTCCTCTTCATTTGTTTGACCTCGTGGGTTTTTACCTTGCTCCTTCATCTGCATATTTCTCTGTCTTCTCATTTTGTTTAACTTACTGTGTTTGGGGTCTCCTTTTTGCAGGCTGCAGGTTCGTAGTTCCCATTATTTTTGGTGTCTGCTCCCAGTGGGTGAGGTTGGTTCAGTGGCTTGTGTAGGCTTTTTGGTGGAGGGGACTGGTGCCTGTGTTCTGGTGGGTGGGGCTGGATCTTTTCCTTGTGGTGGGCATGGCTGCATCTGGTGGTGTGTTTTAGGGTATCTGTGAACTTAGTATGAGTTTAGGTAGCCTCTCTGCTAATGGGTGAGGTTGTGTTCCTGTCTTGCTAGTTGTTTGGCATGGGGTGTCCAGCAGTGGAGCTTGTTGGCCATTGGGTGGAGCTGAGTCTTAGTTTTGAAACGGAGATCTCTGGGAGAGCTGTCGCCGACTGGTATTATGTGGGGCCAGGAAGTCCCTGGTGGTCCAATGTCCTGGACTCTGCTCTCCCACCTTGGAGGCTTAGGCCCAACACCAGTCCAGAGCACCAAGACCCTGCCAGCCACACAGCTCGCAAAAAAAGGAAGAAAAACAAACAAAAAACCAAACAGATAGAATCCCAAACCAAATGGTAAAAGCAAAATTAAACAAAATCACACAAAGAAACATGCACACACACACACTCATAAAAAAACAAGCAACAACAACAAAAGCAAAACGGAAACAAAAGTGAACAGACAGAACCCTAAGATAAATGGTAAAAACAAACCTAAACAGACAAAATCACACAAAGAAACATACACATACACAATCACAAAAATAGAAAAAAGGAAAAAAAATAAAAGGGAGAGGGGGAAGATGGCGGAAGAGTAAGACGCAGAGATCACCTTCCTCCACACAGATACATCAGAAATACATCTACACGTGGAACAACTCCTACAGAACACCTGCTTAACACTGGCAGAAGACCTCAGACCTCCCAAAAGGCAAGAAACTCCCCATGTACCTGGGTAGGGCAAAAGAGAAAAGAATAAACAGAGACAAAAGAATAGGGACGGGACCTGCACCAGTGGGAGGGAGCCGTGAAGGAGGAAAGGTTTCCACACACTAGAAGCCCCCTCGCGGGCGGAGACTGTGGGTGGCGTTGGGGGGGGGAGCTTCGGAGCCACGGAGGAGAGCATGGCAACAGGCGTGCAGAGGGCAAAGCAGAGATTTCCACACAGAGGATCGGTGCCGACCAATACTTACCAGCCCGAGAGGCTTGTCTGCTCACCTGCTGGGGCGGGCGGGGCTGGGAGCTGAGGATTGGGCTTCGGTCGCAGCAAAGGGAGAGGACTGGTGGCGTGAACACAGCCTGAAGGGGTTAGTGCACCATGGCTAGCCGGGAGGGAGTCCGGGAAAAAGTCTGGACCTGCCGAAGAAGCAAGAGACTTTTTCTTCCCTCTTTGTTTCCTGGTGTGTGAGGAGAGGGGATTAAGAGCGCTGCTTAAAGGAGCTCCAGAGACGGGCGTGAGCCGCGGCTAACAGCGCGGACCCCAGAGACGGGCATGAGACGCTAAGGCTGCTGCTGCCGCCACCAAGAAGCCTGTGTGTGAGCACAGGTCACTCTCTACACCTCCCGGGGAGCCTGTGCAGACCGCCACTGCCAGGGTCCCGGGATCCAGGGTTAACTTCCCCGGGAGAATGCACCGCGCGCCTCAGGCTGGTGCAACATCATGTAGGCCTCTGCCGCCGCAGGCTCACCCCGCACTACGTACCCCTCCATTCTCCAAGCCTGAGTGAGCCAGAGCCCCCGAATCAGCGAATCCTTTAACCCCGTCCTGTCTGAGCAAAGAACAGAGGCCCTCCTGTGACCTACACTCAGAGGCAGGGCCAAATCCAAAGCTGAACCCCGGGAGCTTTGTGAACAAAGAAGAGAAAGGGGAATCTCTCCCAGCAGCCTCAGGAGCAGCGGATTAAATCTCCACAATCAACTTGATGTACCCTGCATCTGTGGAATACCTGAATAGACAACGAATCATCCCAAATTGAGGAGGTGGACTTTGAGGGCAAGATTTATTATTTTTTCCCCTTTTCCTCTTTTTGTGAGTGTGTATGTGTATGCTTCTGTGTGAGATTTTGTCTGTATAGCTTTGCTTTCACCATTTGTCCTAGTGTTCTATCCGTCCATTTTTTTTGTGTTTGTTTTTTTTTTTACTTAAAAATTTTTTTTATAACTATTTTTTTATTTTAATAACTTTATTTTATTTTACCTTACTTTATTTTATTTTCTTTTATCTTCTTTCTTTCTCTTTCTTTCTTTCGTTTGCTTTCTTTCTTCCTTCCTTCCTTCCTTTTCTTTCTTTCTTTCTTTTCTACTTTTTCTCCCTTTTATTCTGAGCCGTGTGGATGAAAGGCTCTTGGTGCTGCAGCCAGGAGTCAGTGCTGTGCCTCTGAGGTGGGAGAGCCAACTTCAGTACACTGGTCCACAAGGACCTCCCAGCTCCACATAATATCAAATGGTGAAAATCTCCCAGAGATCTCCATCTCAACACCAGCACCCAACTTCACTCAACGACCAGCAAGCTACAGTGCTGGACACCCTATGCCAAACCACTAGCAAGACAGGAACACAACCCCACCCATTAGCAGAGAGGCTGCCTAAAATCATAAGTCCACAGACACCCCAAAACACACCACCAGATGTGGACCTACCCACCAGAAAGACAAGATCCAGCCTCATCCACCAGAACACAGGCACTAGTCCCCTCCACCAGGAAGCCTACACCACCCACTGAACCAACCTTAGCCACTGGGGACAGACACCAAAAACAACGGGAATCTACGAACCTGCAGCCTGCAAAAAGGAGACGCCAAACACAGTAAGATAAGCAAAATGAGAAGACAGAAAAACACACAGCAGATGAAGGAGCAAGATAAAAACCCACCAGACCTA
Source organism: Delphinapterus leucas (assembly GCF_059928025.1). Lineage (NCBI taxonomy): Eukaryota > Metazoa > Chordata > Mammalia > Artiodactyla > Monodontidae > Delphinapterus > Delphinapterus leucas. The sequence continues at coordinate 36,989,790 of NC_143142.1, read as the reverse complement.
ACAAATGAAGAGGAAATAGGCAGTCTACCTGAAAAAGAATTCAGAATAATGATAGTAAAGATGATCCAAAATCTTGGAAATAGAATAGAGGAAATGCAAGAAACATTTAACAAGGACCTAGAAGAACTAAAGATGAAACAAGCAACGATGAACAACACAATAAATGAAATAAAAAATACTCTAGAAGGGATCAATAGCAGAATAACTGAGGCAGAAGAACGGATAAGTGACCTGGAAGATAAAGTAGTGGAAATAACTACTGCAGAGCAGAATAAAGAAAAAAGAATGAAAAGAACTGAGGACAGTCTCAGAGACCTCTGGGACAACATTAAACGCACCAACATTCGAATTATAGGGGTTCCAGAAGAAGAAGAGAGAAAGAAAGGGACTGAGAAAATATTTGAAGAGATTATAGTTGAAAGCTTCCCTAATATGGGAAAGGAAATAGTTAATCAAGTCCAGGAAGCACAGAGAGTCCCATACAGGATAAATCCAAGGAGAAACACACCAAGACACATATTAATCAAACTGTCAAAAATTAAATACAAAGAAAACATATTAAAAGCAGCAAGGGAAAAACAACAAGTAACACACAAGGGAATCCCCATAAGGTTAACAGCTGATCTTTCAGCAGAAACTCTGCAACCCAGAAGGGACTGGCAGGACATATTTAAAGTGGTGAAGGAGAAAAACCTACAACCAAGATTACTCTACCCAGCAAGGATCTCATTCAGATTCGATGGAGAAATTAAAACCTTTACAGAAAAGCAAAAGCTGACAGAGTTCAGCACCACGAAACCAGCTTTACAACAAATGCTAAAGGATCTTCTCTAGGCAAGAAAGACAAGAGAAGGAAAAGACCTATAATAACAAACCCAAAACAATTAAGAAAATGGGAATAGGAATATACATATGGATAATTACCTTAAATCTAAGTGCATTAAATTCTGCCACCAAAAGACACAGACTGCCTGAATGGATACAAAAACAAGACCCATATATATGCTGTCTACAAGAGACCCACTTCAGACCTAGAGACACATACAGACTGAAAGTGAGGGGATGGAAAAAGATATTCCATGCAAATGGAAACCAAAAGAAAGCTGGAGCAGCAATTCTCATATCAGACAAAATAGACTTTAAAATAGAGACTATTAGAAGAGACAAAGAAGGACACTACATAATGATCAAGGGATCAATCCAAGAAGAAGATATAACAATTGTAAATATTTATGCACCCAACATAGGAGCACCTCAATACATAAGGGAAATACTAACAGCCATAAAAGGGGAAATTGACAGTAACACATTCATAGTAGGGGACTTTAACACCCCACTTTCACCAATGGACAGGTCATCCAAAATGAAAATTAAGGAAACACAAGCTTTAAATGATACATTAAACAAGATTGACTTCATTGATATTTATAGGACATTCCATCCAAAAACAACAGAATACACATTTTTCTCAAGTGCTTATGGAACATTCTCCAGGATAGATCATATCTTGGGTCACAAGTCAAGCCTTGGTAAATTTAAGAAAATTGAAATTGTATCAAGTATCTTTTCCGACCACAACACCATGAGACTAGATATCAATTACAGGAAAAGATCTTTAAGAAATACAAACACATGGAGGCTAAACAATACACTACTTAATAACAAAGCGATCACTGAAAAAATCAAAGAGAAAATCAAAAAATAACTAGAAAGAAATGACAATGGAAACACGGCGACCCAAAACCTATGGGATGCAGCAAAAGAGTTCTAAGAGGGAAGTTTATAGCAATACAATCCTACCTTAAGAAACAGGAAACATCTCGAATAAACAACCTAACCTTGCACCTAAAGCAATTAGAGAAAGAAGAACAAAAAAACCCCCCAAAGTTAGCAGAAGGAAAGAAATCATAAACATCAGATCAGAAATAAATGAAAAAGAAGTGAAGGAAACGATAGCAAAGATCAATAAAACTAAAAGCTGGTTCTTTTTTTTTTTCTTTTTTTTTTGGTACGCGGGCCTCTCACTGCCATGGCCTCTCCCGCCGCAGATCACAGGCTCCGGATGCACAGGCCCAGCAGCCATGGCCCGCGGGATCCTCCCAAACCGCAGCACGAACCCTCGTCCCCCGCGTCGGCAGGCTGACTCCCAGCCACTGTGCCACCAGGGAAGCCCAAAGCTCTTTCATTGAGAATAAACAAAATTGATAAACCATTAGCCAGACTCATCAAGAAAAGATGGGAGAAGACTCAAATCAATAGAATTAGAAATGAAAAAAGAGAAGTAACAACTGACACTGCAGAAATACAAAAGATCATGAGAGATTACTGCAAGCAACTCTATGCCAATAAAATGGACAACCTAGAAGAAATGGACAAATTCTTAGAACTGCACAACCTGCCAAGATTGAATCAGGAAGAAATAGAAAATATGAACAGACCAGTGACAAGCACTGAAATGGAAACTGTGATTAAAAATCTTCCAACAAACAAAAGCCCAGGACCAGATGGCTTCACAGGCGAATTCTATCAAACATTTAGAGAAGAGCTAACACCTATCCTTCTCAAACTCTTCCAGAATATAGCAGAGGGAGGAACACTCCCAAACTTATTCTATGAGGCCACCATCACCCTGATACCAAAACCAGACAAGGATGTCACAAAGAAAGAAAACTACAGGCCAATGTCACTGATGATCATAGATGCAAAAATCCTCAACAAAATACTAGCAGACAGAATCCAACAGCATATTAAAAGGATCATACACCATGATCAAGTGGGGTTTATTCCAGGAATGCAAGGATTCTTCAATATACGCAAATCAATCAATGTGATGCACCATATTAACAAATTGAAGGAGAAAAACCATATGGTCATCTCAATAGATGTAGAGAAAGCTTTTGACAAAACTCAATATCCATTTATGATAAAAACCCTCCAGAAAGTAGGCATAGAGGGAACTTTTCTCAACATAGTAAAGGCCGTATATGACAAACCCACAGCCAACATCATCCTCAATGGTGAAAAACTGAAAGCATTTCCACTAAGATCAAGAACAAGACAAGATTGCCCACTTTCACCACTCTTATTCAACATAGTTTTGGAAGTTTTAGCCACAGCAATCAGCGAAGAAAAGGAAATGAAAGGAATCCAAATCAGAAAAGAAGAAGTAAAGCTGTCACTGTTTGCAGATGACATGATACTATACATAGAGAATCCTAAAAATGCTACCAGAAAACTACTAGAGCTAATCAGTGAATTTGGTAAAGTAGCAGGATACAAAATTAATGCACAGAAATCTCTTGCATTCCTATACACTAATGATGAAAAATATGAAAGAGAAATTAAGGAAACACTCCCATTTACCATTGCAACAAAAAGAGTAAAATACCTAGGAATAAACCTACCTAAGGAGACAAAAGACCTGTATGCAGAAAATTATAAGACATTGATGAAAGAAATTAAAGATGATACAGATAGATGGAGAGATATACCATGTTCTTGGATTGGAAGAATCCACATTGTGAAAATGAGTATACTACCCAAAGCAATCTACAGATTCAATGCAATCCCTATCAAACTACCACTGCTATTTTTCACAGAACTAGAACAAAAAATTTCACAATTTGTATGGAAACACAAAAGACCCCGAATAGCCAAAGCAATCTGGAGAACAAAAAACGGAGCTGGAGGAATCAGGCTCCCTGACTTCAGACTACACTACAAAGCTCCAGCAATCAAGACGGTATGGTACTGGCACAAAAACAGAAGTATATATCAATGGAACAGGATAGAAAGTCCAGAGATAAACCGATGCACATATGGTCACCTTATCTTTGATAAAGGAGCTAGGAATGTACAGTGGAGAAAGGACAGCCTTTTCAATAAGTGGTGCTGGGAAAACTGGATAGGTACATGTAAAAGAATGAAATTAGAACACTCCCTAACACCATACACAAAAATAAACTCAAAATGGATTAAAGACCTAAATGTAAGGCCAGACACTATAAAACTCTTAGAGGAAAACATAGGCAGAACACTCTATGACATAAATTACAGCAAGATCCTTTTTGACCCACCTCCTAGAGAAATGGAAATAAAAACAAAAATAAACAAATGGGACCTAATGAAACTTCAAAGCTTTTGCACAGCAAAGGAAATCATAAACAAGACCAAAAGAGAACCCTCAGAGTGGGAGAAAATATTTGCAAATGAAGCAACTGACAAAGGATTAATCTCCAAAATTTACAAGCAGCTCATGCAGCTCAACAACAAAAAAACAAACAACCCAATCCAGAAATGGGCAGAAGACCTAAATATACATTTCTCCAAAGAAGATAGCAGACTGCCAACAAACACATGAAAGAATGCTCAACATCATTAATCATTAGAGAAATGCAAATCAAAACTACAATGAGATATCATCTCACACCAGTCAGAATGGCCATCATCAAAAAATCTAGAAACAATAAATGCTGGAGGGGTGTGGAGAAAAAGGAACACTCTTGCACTGCTGGTGGGAATGTGAATTGGTACATCCACTATGGAGGATAGTATGGAAGTTCCTTAAAAAACTACAAATAGAACTACCATATGACCCAGCAGTTCCACTACTGGGCATATACCCTGAGAAAACCATAATTCAAAAAGAGTCATGTACCAAAATGTTCATTGCAGCTCTATTTACAATAGCCATGACATGGAAACAACCTAAGTGTCCATCATCGGATGAATGGATAAAGAAGATGTGGCATTATATACAATGGAATATTACTCAGCCATAAAAAGACATGAAATTGAGCTATTTGTAATGAGGTGGATGGACCTAGAGCCTGTCATACAGAGTGAAGTAAGTCAGAAGGAGAAAGACAAATACTGTACGCTAACACATATATATGGAATTTAAGAAAAAAGATGTCATGGAGAACCTAGGGGTAAGACAGGAATAAAGACAGAGACCTACTAGAGAATGGACTTGTGGATATGGGGAGGGGGATGGGTAAGCTGTGACAAAGTGAGAGAGTGGCATGGACATATATACACTACCAAACGTAAGGTAGATAGCTAGTGGGAATCAGCCGCATAGCACAGGGAGATCAACTCAGTGGTTAGTGACCACCTTAGAGGGGTGGGATAGGGAGGGTCGGAGGGAGGGAGACGCAAGAGGGAAGAGATATGGGAACATATGTATATGTATAAGTTACTCACTTTGTTATACAGCAGAAACTAACACACCATTGTAAAGCAATTATACTCCAATAAATATGTAAAAAGAAAAAAAAGAAGAGAGCAACCAAAGCAGTAAACAAATCCATCAATGATAATAAGCACTAAAAACTAAACTAAGCTAAACATAAAACCAGAAACAAATCAGACTCAGAAAGCAAACCCCAAGTCTACAGTTGCTCCCAAAGTCCACCACCTCTATTTTGGGAACATTTGTTGTCTCTTCAGGTATTCCACAGATGCAGGGTTTATCAAGTTGGTTGTGGGGATTTAATCTGCTGCTCCTGAGGCTGCATGGAGGAAGTTCCCTTTCTCTTCTGTATTTGCACAGCTCCTGGGGTTCAGCTTTGTTTTTGCCTCCACCTCTTCATGTAGGCCCCCTTCAGGTGTCTGTTCCCCGCCCAGACAGGAGGGGGTTAAAGCATCAGCTAATTAGGGCTCTCTTGCTCACTCAGGCTGGGGAGAGTTAGGGGTACCGTAATCATAATTGGAATGTGGGGCAAGCCTGCGGCGGCAGAGGCCACTGTGACATTGCAACAGCGTGAGGTGCACCATGTGTTCTCCTGGAGAAGTTCACCGTGGATCACGGGACCCTGGCAGTGGCGGGCTGCACTGGCTCCTGGGAGGGGCGGTGTGGATAGTGACCTGTGCTTGCACACAGGCTTCTTGGTGGCGGCAGCAGCAGCCTTAGCATTTCATGCCCATCTCTGGTGTCCGTGCTGATAGCCACGGCTCGTGCCCATCTCATAGCCACGGCTCGTGCCCATCTCTGGAGCATATTTAGGTGGTGCTCTGAATCCCCTCTCCTTGCGCACCCCGAAACAATGGTCTCTGGCCTCTTAGGCTGGTCCAGAGTTTTTCCTGGACTCCCTCCCGGCTAGCTATGGCATGCTAGCCCCCTTCAGGCTGTGTTCACACAGCCAACCCCAGTCCTCTCCCTGGGATCTGACCTCTGAAGCCTGAGCCTCAGCTCCCAGTACTTACCTGCTCCAGCAGGTGAGCAGACAAGCCTCTCGGGCTGGTGAGTGCTGGTTGGCACCAATCCTCTGTGGGAATCTCTCCGCTTTGCCCTCCGCACCCCTGTTGCTGCGCTCTCCTCCGTGGCTCTGAAGCTTCCCCCCCGCCCACCACCCCATCTCTGCCAGTGAAGGGGTTTCCTCGTGTGTGGAAACTTTTCCTCCTTCACAGCTCCCTCCCAGAAGTGCACATACCATCCCTATTCTTTGGTCTCTGTTTTTTCTTTTTTCTTTTGCCCTACCCAGGTACATGGGGAGTTTCTTGCCTTTTGGGAGGTCTGAGGTCTTCTCCCAGCATTCAGCAAGTGTTCTGTAGGAGTTGTTCCACATGTAGATGTATTTTTAATGTGTTTGTGGGGAGGAAGGTGATCTCCATGTCTTACTCCTCCACCATCTTGAAGGTCTCATCCTATATTTTTTTATTTTAAAAGCCTAGACGTTTCAAGGTTGAAAATGGGGGAGAGTGGGTGAGAAGTTCTTAGTAAAGGAGAACCAGTTTTCCTCTGTCCTATGCCCTGGAGAAGATATGAAGATTAAACCCTGAGAATTAGAGATTTCTTGCCAATGTGAAATTGCGTTGCTCTCTCCCGGCCTGAGACCTCTCATAAAACCAAGACCAAGACCTAATGATTCAGTGTGCCCATTCACTTTCCTGTTATGTCAGAAAAGGTGACTGCATTTCTGATTTGTTCTTGAGGAGCTAGGGAGGCAGGAAAATGACAGTAAAGAGAAACCGTTGCATGTCTTCTCCCCTCTCCTTGTCTCTTTGAGCAAGAGAAAATCAGTAAATTGGTTTATTCTTTGTGTTTTCCTTGTTCCAGTTCAACAAATACTTGTTGAGCAACTACTATGTGTCAGGAGCTCTGTCTGTCAGACTCAGGGAGACAAAGATGAATGATAGGGCTTTCACATGTTTGTATTCTAGGAAGGGAGGGAGGAGAGGGAGAAGGAAGGGGAGGAGAAGGACCAAGGCCAGATCTTTCCTAAGGACACAGGATGAAATGATCACCTTTGCCTGGATGTGGCAGTCCACCATAACTGTCATCACTTCATCATTACCCCACAGAATGATGGCTTCTCCAAGACCCCTCTGGATAGAAATAAAGCATTGCATCCTGTCAGTATGATAAACCCTCGAGAACATTTCAATAACCGTACTTTTGGCTTCATCTCTGCCATTTATAAGATATATGACTAACACAAGTAACTTTAACTCTGTCTGAGCTTCAGTTTCCTCATCTGTAAGATGGGAATCATAATACCTAACAGTTTTTATGAAGTACTGTGTAAAATGTTATTAGCACAGGGTTGGCACTCTCAGCATTTGTAGTTTTTGTTACATATTCCTTGAGGTGCTCTTGAGTAGAGACTGTTTTCTCATAAATGATTTATCTTGGGGTTGGACAGTGGGTAGATGCCCTCCTTCCTTCATCGTGACACTTGCAGACCATAACTACCTTCTCCTTGTACAAAAATTCCTGGTATTTTGAGGCTCAAACCATCCGGCTGCACCACTTTCTCCCCCTCGCGTTTGTTGTAATTTACTTACTCTTTTGTGAGTAAATCTCTTTGGTATTACTCTCTCTCACTAAAGATTTTAGAACCATGACTCTCAATCTTTCTGTCAACTTTAACTTCCGCCCTCATCAGAGGTAATGTAAATATCCACAGTTACATTTATTCATTCCAAACTTTTGGTTTTTGAACATTTCACCTGCATTGGCTTTCTCCTCCACTCCTATGTTAAGGAACCCTCTCCCATAGCCACGCCCTAATTGCTGTCATCACCAGAGACTGCCACATCTACACGGTATCTAAATCCCACACCTCGCTCCCTGAGAGCCACTTTTTGTATCTTCCCTGCTCACTTGCTCCCGTCCCCCCTGCATCTCCAGTCCATTGGCCCTTTTGTTTTCTCTCCCCATCAGAATTGTGTTCACATTCCTTGGTCTAGGTTATCCTTCACTGTCCATTACGACCATTCTTTTGTTGCAAATACCCTCATGTTTCAATTTCTTTCTGTCCTGCCCACCTGACAAAACTCCAGCTCTGGATGAACGAAGCCATCAACCTTCTTCAGGCCCACTCTGAAGGTATTGGCTTTTTTTTTTTTTTTTTTGCGGTACACGGGCCTCTCACTGTTGTGGCCTCTCCCGTCGCGAAGCACAGGCTCCGGACGCGCAGGCTCAGTGGCCATGGCTCACGGGCCCAGCTGCTCCGCGGCATGTGGGATCTTCCCAGACCGGGGCACGAACCCGCGTCCCCTGCATCGGCAGGCGGACTCTCAACCACTGCGCCACCAGGGAAGCCCCGAAGGTCTTGGCTTTGTTGGACACAACCTGGCAGATGCCAACACTATGGATTCACAATAATCAAACTTAATTAGTTTCTCCCCACTGTGTGGCAAGCTTAGTACTACTCTTTCTAGTAAGCTCCATCCTGCTTTCCTCAAGGATTATTTCATACCTTTTCCCTTCTCCTTAGAACTAAGTTTCCCTCAGTCTCAGAAGATGACCTTATCTCAAATGTAAAAGGGAAGGTAGAAGCTCTCAGATGGAAACTCCTGCTTGTTCCCTTTGCATGATGTACACAGCAGCCTGTGCCTGCAGGCTCTTTTCACAAGTTATGATGGGGGGACACAACCTTCCTCTTATCCAGGGCCACTTGCTCCATGTGTGGTTTGAACCCCATTCCCTCTCTCCTTTTCCATCTACCTGGATTTATTTGATCAATATTAACATATGTTGTAGTATTTCCCACCAGGAACAACCGCAGTGACAGCAACAACAAAGACCATGATGACAAACAAACAACCACCACCCTCCTTTGACCCGAGTCTGTCCTGTTACTGTACTTTCACAGCCACCAGCCTGGTCTGCTCATGGCTGGGGTTATTTCCTCACAGCTGTCTTTTTAACCCACTCCAGCCTGGCTTCTGTTCTCACAATTCTATTATATCTGCACTTACTAAGGTTACTTGCATGTGTTAAATTCAATGGACTTGTTTTCATTCTCATTTTACTTTATATGTAGCAACATTCAGCATTCCTTTATTTGAAATGCCTTCTTCTCTGGCTCTCTCTGGCACCACGCCCTCTTGGTTTTCTCCCGTCCATGGCTCCTCTTTCCCAGTCTCCTCGACCACTGACCTTGAAATGCAAGCCTGCTTCTCTTCTTCCTCTGCACTTTCCGTGGGCAATCTCAGCCCCTTCTGTGATCTTAATTACTGTTTGTCTCTGCATGGGATGCCCCAACTTATAGTTTCAGCTCTGATCTCTCTTTTGAGCTCTAGACATTTATATACAACTGCATTCTAGACACATCCACTTTAGTGGTTGCAGAATTTCAAACTCAAATCGTCTAAAATGAAGTTCTTGATCTTACCCCACACTCCCTCCCCGCAGGCTGCTCTTCCTCTGTTATATTCTGTTTAGTGGGCAGTATCACTATGTGTCCTGTTGCCCGGGCCACAGTGAATTGAACTCCAAGTTTGTCAATTCTGCTTCAAAAATGCACACTAAATCCATCTCCACATCCTAACGCAGGCTGACATCAGCTCTTGTCAGGGTTACTGCAGTAGCTTCTTAATGGTCTCTGCAATCCACTTTTACAGTTCTGATTCATTCAGTACACTGTAGTTAGAATAACATTTTAAAGGCAAAATTTGATCAAATTGACGTTTCCCATTGCATTTAGGATAAACTACAAAGTAATATAACACAGCCAGTAAGACTCTGACCAGTTTGGTTCCTGCCAGTCTTCCCTTTGCTTAGGATATTCCAGCCATTGAGGCCTTCTTCCAGCTCCCAGAATGACCCAAGCTCTCTCCTACCTCAGGGACTCCCCACATGGTATTCTTTCTGCCTGGAACTCTCCCCCACTCTTTACTTGTCTAACTCCTACACATACTTCCGGTCTCAGAAGTTAGCTTCGTAAGGTGTAAAAACTCTCTTGTAGTATTCTGTACTTTTCCATCATAGCACTTATTATGATTTTTATTGTTAATTATGTGATTATCTGTCTCTCTACTAGATTATGAGCTTGTAAGGCAAGGACTGTTCTGTCTTCCCACCCCTGTATCAGTGTCTGGCACATGGTATGTGCCCAATAATATATTATGAATCAGTAAATCATTCATTAAAAAACCCAGAACCAATAGGAGGTGATTATGTCAGGAGTGTTTGTTTGTTCACTTGTTCATTCGTTCATTCAAAAATATCTAGGTATTTTTGAATCCAAGGGAAGAAATTACTCTCTTCAACTTTCCTTTGACTCTTTCATATCTTAATATTCCTTAGCGAGTTTAATCTAGCTCTTCAGGGACCCAGTCCCTGGCAGTGGCCACATTTGTCATATCTGCCTGGCTCACTGGATTTATCAGGTCCAGGAAAGCATTTTCTTCTCTGTGTATGGCATTGCTTTGTTCCTAAATGTCTTGACTGTTCTTAATTCTGTAACAGATAATATGAATTCACCTGTGAAAGATGAAATCAAGTGTGTTTAGAGGGTCACTTATATCACTTGTGTGTTTTTTTAAACAAGCATTTATTGGACACCAACTGTGTGCTAGACTCTCAGACTTTTTCTCACTTAATTCTCACAATAACCCCTTACAGTAGGTTAAACTATTCCTAATTTATAGGTGAGAAAGTTGAGGCTCAGGAAATTAAATTGATCCAAAACACAGAGAAAAAATTGCTTTCTTTTTGTTCTGATATGATATTTGCATTTTTCAAAATCATGAATTCATGTTAAAAAATGAGCACAGCCAAATGTTGAATTATGCCTGGTAATACTTCTTTCAGAGGACTTCTTTCAGAGGACATTTTATGGGATTCTGTTTTATAAGAGTAGGATGTCAGTGTCCCAGAGATCCTGCAAATTGTCCAGAATTTAGCTGTGTGCTGTGCTTGGGAGAGTTGGGGAGGGGGGTAAATGCGCTTGATTCACTCTGAACCAAGTCAGGCAGAAATACGGTACCACCCTTCTAGACAGACATCTGTTCAAATATAAATTTCCTGTTTATTGAGGCTTCTGCTCTGTAGAAGTAAAAGGTCTCGATATGGCTGAACAAGTCAATCATTATAAACCTTGTTAGTGTGACAGCCCCCTGTGTATTGTTTAACTGGAAATGAAACACAAATACACCAAACCCCTGCAGTATCTGCTTCACAGTGCGTAAATCGACTGTGCATCATGTCACTTGAAATTTGATGGCAGTCTACCAAATGGCAGAAAAGACTTCATCCTCGGAGGGCTATGCAAATGAGTCCAGGCTCTGAACAATAAGGTGAAAGGAGGAAGCCTGTCCTTTGCTCCCCTCCCCCAGATCCTTCCCAGAAAACATTCCCTAGGGTAATTTCTTAGTGGCAACTGGTGAATTATCCAAATACAAATGACCAGTGTTCATTCAGTTCCACGTGCAGATATGGCTTTAGAGGTTCTAAATAGCATTGAAATGTTCTTCTTGCTTTCCATGTTCCAAGCTATATTATTGCTTGCAGCAAAACCTTCTCAGACCCTTATTAAGCCATCTTAATTGCTTTCCTCAGCTTTCTTTCTCTTTTATTCAAACCTCAGAGGTGAGGGATAATCTGCTCTTAGTTAGGTTAAGATAAAGATGCTCATCTTACTCTCACCCCTTTTTGCCCCTCTCACCTAATTTTTGACATATCTATGCCATAGAAAAGCTTGTAGTTTGAAAGGACTAAACCAGTCTGCTAGTCTGCTGTTGATAATTGGTCTGGACTGAGGTTAAAATATTTTAACGTTTAAAATATGACTGGTCCTAAAACATTCTATAGGACCAGTCATATTTTCTCTGTTTGGGGTTTAAATGTGTAGGACATATCTCTATCCAGCTCTAGTGGGAAGATTTATTCATAAATTGTTATTATGGAAACTGGAAGTCTCAAAATATTATCCATTCCAGCTGCTAGTCTTGAGCAGATTAAATCATCCAAAACAAGCATTTGGCTATTAGAATCAGCTCTTCTGGGTCATGGTCAATGCTTGTCAGGGCTGCCCCTGAAGGCAGAGCCCAGGTGTAGGGAGGATGGGACAAGCCAGTGTGGGTCCATTAGCAGTTCATGGGAGGAGCAACCTGGCTGAAGTCTGGAAAGGTTAGGCCCTTTGAGAGTATATAAATGGGCATGCCAAGCCCAGTGAGCAGAGCTGCAGAGGCTGGAGAATGAATCAAGAGTTAGGAATGGTGGCCAGATTATGGACTGTCTACTCCCCATAAAGCCACTGTCTACCTCATCAATTCTTTTAGGAGCATCTAGGGGAGCTGTAAGCCTCTTGAAGGGTTGAATGTGTGTGACAGTCTCCTTTATGTTCAGTGACTTTCTTGGAAACAGTTAATGATCTTTTTTCCCTTGTCAAATATAACCTCCCCTTTAATCATTCAATACCTCATTTTTGAGAAAAGGAGGAATTTATTGAATTTTATAACCCGATTTATTCCTATTCTTCCCTAAGAAGATATCAGTGTAACTTTTGATAAAACATGGAAAACTATATTCCATAGAATTATTTGAAATATCCAAACAATGCATGAGAACATTCTTGAACCATTTTAGGTTAAATATACCTTATGAGTTAAAAGCGGCTGACTCTATCTCTTGTTGATGAAGAGAGAAAACAGTCTCTCTCTGAAAGGCGAATGATTTTTGTCCTGGAGAACATTTTGTTCCTTAGGAAAGCTGTTGATTTCTCAGAAGAAACAGTTTATTTTCTCATCTCAGGATGAGGAAATTGTTTGAAGGATATTTTGTGTAATTCAGGAGTAGGTGGATTTCAAAACTGTAGTATTCTATAGGAACATACACATGCTATATGAAGTTACATAATGCCAAAAAGTTCTATAGGATTAATAATCTTTTCATTGCTTCTGGGGCCAGAGAATGTGTTGTTTTAAGTGTGGACTGCTTTGCATTAAAGAGAAAGAAGAGCAAAACTTTAAGCTTTCTGTTTTGGAACTAGAGCAAGGCACTCCAGTCATGGTAATCATTAGTTTACAAGTCTTACCTCAGTGGTACCCCATTAATTCTTCCTGAGAAGCATCATAGCTTACAATTCTCAACTATGTAATTTTCTGGCATTTTTCTTATGGATGGTCTAGGATATTTGTATGGGAACTCAGCTAGCCATCACTGTGCTGCAACCAGTTTAAAGACACAAAAGAAAAAGAAGACAGTTTCTGCCCTTAAGAATATTCACCTCTAGCTGGGAAGGCAATATGCTTGTGAAGGACAGTTAAAGACAAATCTACAATGACAGTGTATCCATCAGCATTTATACATTAGTTTGTAATAATTATGACTACCATTTTCGAGTGATTACTATGTACTGGAAAATTTACAAAACATTCTATAGGACATATTACTATTTCTGTTTTACGGATGAGGAAGCGGAGGCTCAGAGAGGTCACGTGACCTCCCCAGGATCACCCAGCGAATAAATGATGGACTCGAGATTGGAATCTAGTGGGGTCTGACTCCCATGCCCACCACTGTATCTCCATGGACAGCAACCGTGTCTGTCTTCTTCACTGGCTTACCTTAGCGCCTTGCACAATGTTTGACACATGGTAGGTACGCAAGGATGACTTACAGATTGGCTGGCTGCTGCTGAAGCACACAAAGGAATTATCTTGCTCTAAAGCTGTAACCTTATCATTGAACTAAATATGTTTTCTTTGAAATAGCCTTTATATGATTGGGTGCAAAACTTTTTTTTCTCCATAGGGCACATGGTTCTGCTTTCTCTGTTAGCTTCTTTATCTTCTCCTGCCTTTAGCAAACCATGAGGCTCTGACTTTGAGCTTGGGGAGGGCAGTACTTGGGTGTTACTGGCTGGTGTACCCTCTCCCCTCCCACCAGCTCTGTAGATCCACCAGTACCTGGACAGGAGCTTGGCTGCAGCTGGGGTAGGGGTGCCATCCTCTGGATGTCTGACCTCAAAGGCTCTAGCACGGAGGGGAGAGCAGAAGGACCCTCTTCTGTGAGCCAGAGAGTGGCTCTGCTGTGGCTTCCTAAGTGCAGGCTGGGAAATGCGACTTATTACCCTTCATTAGAAGAGCACTCTAATTTACAGACCTTAGAATGAAGTTATGTGCATGATGCACTTTTGAACTTATTACTGAGTATATTAAATCATATTGAAATGCTGTTCCTGCAGCAGGTGTACTGGTGACTGGGATCTCAGACAGGGCCTTGGATATGAAATGTCAGTCTGGCAACATTATTCCCTCTTCTATTGCTACATTCCTTCCACAGTTTGGAACATCTGTTCGTATTTGTTTATTGAGCCCCTGGGGCTCACTTATCCAAAATCATGCTTAACTTCATGAAATTGCCAGTTTAAGGGCAACTTTTTCCCCCACTCTGTAAAAATGAATGATATAATAAAAAGAATGGGTATGGGAGGGATCATGACATTTTAGCCCCTTTCATTTGCTGCAGGTTATTAGATGGAGTACATTCACAAAGAGAAAATGGTCTTGGACACTTGAGAGGCTTGGGCTGGCTGGACTTTCAGTGTGGGCTTTAAACTTAGCCCTTGGTATGGGGAAGTCAGGAGCAGAAAATGACAAGGATAGCAAGGTGAGTGGTAGGGTGTGTTAGTCTGCTAGGTGCTGTTAGATGCAGAAACAAAGCAGTGCAGACTGGGTGGCTTATACAACAGAAATTGATTGTCTCCAAGTTCTGGAGACCAGAAGTCCAAGATCAAGGTATCCGCAGGGTTGGTTCCCCCTGAGGGCTGTTGGGGAGACTCTGCTCTTGCCTGTCTTCTAGTTTCTAGTGGTTTGCTGGCAGTCTTTGGTGTTGATTGACTTCTGCTGCATCATCCTGATCTCTGCCTTCATGTCCAAATATGTGTGTGTCTGTGTCTAAATTTCCCCTTTTTATAAGGATACCAATCATAGTGGATTAGGGGCCCACACTCATGATCTCATTTCAACTTGATTACCTCTTTAAAGACCTACTATCTCCAAATAAGGTCATATTCTGAGACACTGGGTTTAAAGCTCCAACGTATCTTTTGTTTGTTTTTGGCCACACTGTGCAGCATGCGGGATCTTAGTTCCCCCACCAGGGATCAAACCTGTGCCCCCTGCAGTGGAAGCGCGGAGCCCTAACCACTGGACAGCCAGGGAATTCCCTCCAATGTATCTTTTTTGGATACAATTCAACTCATAACATAGGAGTAGGGGAATGTAAAAAAAAAGAAATTTTATTTTTGAGAGAGAAAGAGAAAAAAAAAAGTGTCAACTCTCTGCCCAGCACTGGACTGAGTACTATAAGTGTTGGCGTGAAGTGTCTTTTGCAGACTTTGTTGACATTATTCTGATGCCCCAGGAATGATGTTCTTCTGATTATGTCTCTTGTTCTCCCAGGATTTGAAAACTAACACTGACCTCCAGCCCCCTTCTCCACGGGGGCTGCCTGCCCTCCATCATTGGGACGTGTGAGCACGTTGGCCAGTGATGTTTCGATTCACTCAGCTGAGCAATTGGAGTTTATCAGCCATTATTGGTTTTCTTCTAAATAACTTCTCTAACAGCTGACAAAAGCCAACACAGAATATGTGAAGTTAACTTTTCTGCCTATCAGGGACAGATTGGCTTCCATCCACACTAAGCTTTCAATGAAAAGGTTGGCGTTTGCCAATTAGCACAGCATCATGTGCAAAGATATGCTTAATAAATTCTTTGTGAGGATTTGTTTGTTAACTTATGCACCAGGCGTTTGTTGACATTTATTTATTTATGATTGAGTGCCTGCTTTGCATAGGGCACTAGGGGGTACCTAACATGACAGGAAATTTATGAGATAGTCCAATCTCAAATGCAGTGTAGGAATTCCTCCTGTAGCACCCCTGACAAGCTTATCTTGAATAATGTCTGGGATAGGCAGCTCACTACTGGAATGAGGAATTTATTTCCACAGGTGGGCATGTCTAGTTCTAAAAGTAGAAAGTACTTAAAAAAATTGAACCAAAATCTACTTTGTGATTTATACTTTGTAATGATATAATGTCTACCCATCCTCCTAATTATTTTTAGAGGCACTTATAAATTGAGATATAATTCGTGTATCATAAAATTCACCTTTTTAAAGCGTACAATTTAGTGGTTTTTAGTATGTTCACAAAGTTCTGAATCGTCGCTACTATCTAATCCATTACCCTCAGAAGACACCCTGCATCCATTAGCAGTCACTGTACACTCTTCCCTTCTCCCAACCCATTAAAACCACTACTTTCTGTCTCTATGGATTTGCTTTTTCTGAACATTTCATATAAATGAAATCATATAACCTAACCTATGGCCTTTTGTGACTGGCTTCTTTCACTTAGCATGGGATTTCAAGGTTCATCCCTGTTGTAGCATATAGCACTACTTCATTTCTTTTTATGGCTGAATAATATTCTATTGTATAACTAGACCATATTTTATCTATAAATCAGCTGATGGACATTTGGATTGTTTCCACTTTTTGGCTATTACGAATAATGCTGCTATGAACATTAGGACTACAAGTTTTGATGAAAATGTATGTTATCAGTTCTCTATACCTAGGAGTGAATTGCTGGCTCGGATGGTAATTATATGTTTAACTTTCTGAGGAACTTCTAGACTGTTTTCTACGATAAAATGTGGCACCATGTTACATTCTCATAAGCTATACATGAGGGTTCCGATTTCTCCACATCCTCCCCAGCACTTGTTATTGTTCATCTTTTTGATCATAGCCATCCTAGTGAGTGTAAAGTAGTTTCACTTTGTGGTTTGGATTTGCATTTCCCTAATGACTAATGTATCTGTTTTGCATGAGAGGCTCATTCTAAAGGCAGATTGTCAAGGCCCTTGAAGCCTCAGGTGAGAAAGACTATTCTGAGGAGAGGAGGATTTTAAGACTCTTTTGGCCTCTGGTTTAACTCTCCATGGGTCAGGGAGCCACAGATAAGACTCAGAATCATTTTACAAAATTTCAGTGATGAGCTTACAGAAATATTGCCTCCGTAAAGCAGATGGCAATGAAGAGCTCAGTTCTCTTTACTTTTGGAGCTCATTAGATAAAGGCAGAGAAAATGCTGAGACTTGAGCAGAAGACTGGGCCAGCAGGAAGCTGTAAGTGGATTGACTCAAGGACAAGGACAGGGACATTGCCTTCTCTGGTGGATTCTAGAGGTAATCCACATGGTAGCTTCACTGGACATGCTGGTGCTGTCAGCAGTTTCACAGGAGGGACTTAACTGTCACAGAAGGCACCACTCCTTGAGCTGGGGCAGGATCAGAAAAAAAGGGAAATGGCAAAGAGCACGTGGTGACAGACAGGACTAGCTGAGTACCCCTAGGGGACTCCTGAGTGAGGAGAAATTTGAAGGGATTTGGAGGATCCCCAAAGAATACGTAGGAACAGAGACAGAGAAATAACAGTTTTGACTGTTAATTTCATCCTTCTTTTATGCCTTCACTGATATGGCTTGGGGAAGTATAGATTACAGATGAGCAAATAGAACAGAGGGGGAAACAAATAGCAATACATAATTTCTATAATCACACCTAAAATTGGCTCCAATAGTTCATTCAGACTCTGTTCCTCATGTTCATTTCAGATATTGGTTATTTGCTGGTTTCTCTCCTTTACATACTGTTGATATTTACTGAATTCTACCTTTCTGTCTGGTTCCATGAGGGCAAAGTCTCATTTACATAGTTTATCTGAATCCAGCCTCCTGGGTGGTCCTCTCTGTTGCATGCCGTGTCTTCCCTGCTCTCCTGCCTGATCCAGGGTATTGGAATACTTTATATATATGTATACATACACACACACACACACACACACACTTATATTGCAGTACTATGCTAGTGTCCTTCAGACTTCTCTGGGAGAAAAAAGCTTTAGGAACTCTAATGATGGAGTAGAATTTTGAGCAGAATTTTGAAGGGAATGTTGGGATTTTTTATATGGACATGGAGTGAGAAGATAGAGACACAGAAGCTTGAAATTATTTGGCATGTTTTAAAGAACCTGCAAGTAGTTTGGCATAAGCATGTGGTATTTGTGGGAAAGTAATAAGAAGAGGGTGGAAAGAGAGGATACGGACCAAACTATGAAAGATTTTCACTCTGAAGGCAAGCAGGGAACACTAAAGGATTTTAAGTAGGGGAGCAACTTGGTCAAATTTGTTTTTTTAGAGAGCATATTTTGGGAGCTGTACTAGGGAGCAGTGAGACTGGAGGAAGACCTGTCAGGAGGCTTTGCAGTGATCCAAGTGAGAGATGATGGTGGCCTAAGATGTGACATTGGAAATGGAGAGAATTAGGGGGATTTTAGAGACTCTAAAAAGAGCCAGAAACCTTTGTAATTTACTAGATATGGAGGTTAGGTGAGAGAAGGGAGGAGTGAAAAATGACTCAGTTTTTGACACTGGCACTTGGGTAAATTGTGTAATTATAGAGATAGAGAAAGCAAGAGGAGGAATTTTGTGACAAGGTAGGGCAGAACATTTTGTTCTCTTGTCTATACAGCATCAAAAACCTTCAGATGTTTGAATTAGCCATCATGATTCTTTTTGTCTTTTATTACACAGCCTCAAATAATTCATCTATTTTCTTAAGATATATCTTTGTTCATACATCATTTTAATTGCTACTTATACTTGACTTTTCCACTGTGCCTCCTAACATATACTACCCTGATCTAAAGAAAACTTACTAAATGAAGTTGAACCAAGAGACTATAGAATGTTACTGTTGGTCTCCATGATACTCCAGTGATATATGATTTATATGATACATAAATATGTACACCAAGACATATTTTTAACTAGTTTTAGAAGCTTCTCAGAACTTTTTTTGCTAACTGCAAATTCTTAGGTCATTTTCTCATTTCTTGAGTATTTACAAATATTTCAGTTAAGATGTCCTCAGCTAATAGTGACTCAGACCATAAGGAGATCTAGTGTTTACTTAAAAGAAGCTTGGAAGAATGTGATCTTAGTCTTGTTAGATGGATAAATGATGTCATCAGGATCTAGGTTCTTTTCTTCTTTCTAGTTTGTTATCTTCAGAGGATTAGGTTCATTTTCATGTTTGTGACCTCCTGGTTTCAAAAATGGCCACCACAGCTCCAAGCATCACATTCTTGCATAAAAATATCCACAGCAGGAATGAAGGGGGAAACAACCTTCTTCTTGCACACCTTTCTTTTTTTAGAGAGGAAAATCTTTCCCTGAACTGTCCAGCAGACTTCTTTTTTATTTCTTATTGGGCCAAATCACTGGGCCAAATGGATTGAGATTGCTATGCTTGGTGTAGACCAAGATTGATTGCCTGGAAAATGAACTATTACTGTCTAAACAAAATCACTGTTTTGTTACCAAGGAAAATAGGGAGTTGGCTGTGGAATGGGCAATCAGCAGTGCCTACAGGAAACCAAAGAAATGTTTGATGAAATAAAGGAACAAGCAACAGAATGGATCAGTTTGCAGTGGTCTTAAATTTTTGTATCTATCTATCTATCTGTCTGTCTATCTGTCATCTCTCTACCTGATTTCTAGTTCTACTAGCTTAAATCCTTATAATTCCATTATCATCTAACTGGCATTTTATCATCTTATCCAGAAACAGTATGGGAGAATTTGTCCAATGCTTTATTAAGAAAAAAAATGAGAATAAATTACCATACATTATTAGTGACCTAGCAATGTTTTTTTCCTTCCAGTTGTTTTGAGATATAATTGACATACAACACTGTATAAGTTTAGAGTGTACAGCCTAATGGTTTGACTTACGTATGTTGTGAAATGATCACCACAGTAAGTTTAGTTAACATCCATCATCTCATATAGATTTAATAAAAAGAAAAAGCAAAAAAGAAAAAAAAATTGTGATGAAAATTCTTAGGATCTACTCTTTTAACAAATTTCATATATATCATATGGCAGTGGTAACTGTAGTCATCATGTTGTACATTACTTATTCATCTTATAACTGCAAGTTTATATCTTTTGACCACCTTCCTCCAGTTTCCCCACCCTCCACCCCCTACCACCAGTAACGACAAATATGATCCATGAGTTTTTTATTTTGTATTTTCCATTTGAGTGAGATCATACAGTAACAATTGTCTTTGTCTGACTTATTTCATTTAGCATAATGCCCTCAAGGTCCATCCATGTTGTTACAAATGGCAGGATTTCCATTTTGCTGGCTGCATGACTTTCCATTGTATATTTATTCACCACAACTTTTTTTACCCATTCATCTGTTCATGGACACTTAGCTCATTTCCATGTCTTGGCTATTGTGAATAATGTTGCTATGAATATGGGGTGCCGATCTCTTTTCAAGTTAGCATTTTCATTTTCTTTGGAAGTAGAATTGGTGAGACGTATAATAGTTCTATTTTTAGTTTTTTTGAGGATCCTCCATATTGTTTTCCATAGTGGCTATATCAGTTTATAATCCTACCAGCAGTGCACAAGGGTTTCCTTTTTTCCTATGCCAGTATTTGTTCTCTTGTCTTTTTATTTTGGCTGCACCATGCAGCATGTGGGATCTTAGTTCCCCGATCAGGGATCGAACCCGCGCCACCTGCATTGGGAGTGTGGAGTCTTAACCACTGGACCACCAGGGAAGTCCCTTTCTTGTCTTTTTGATGGTGGCCATTCTAATCATGATATCTCATTGTGGTTTTGATTAGCTTTTCTCTATGATTAGCAATGTTGAGCATTTTTAATGTACCTGTTGGCTATTCGTGTATTGTATTGTTTTTAGAAAAATGTCTATTCAGGTCTTTTGCCTGAATGATTGGATTATTATTATCATTATTATTTTGTTATTGAGTTGTATTCTTTATATATTTTGGATATTAACCCCTTATCAAATAGATGCTTTGCAAATATTTTTTCCCCACTCCATAGGTTGTCTTTTCACTTTGTTGATTGTTTCTTTTGCTGTGTAGACATTTTTTAGTTCAATGTTTCCCACTTGTTTATTTTTGTTGCTTGTGCCTTAGGTTTCATATCCAAAAAAATCATTATAGAAATGGTTTTAGAGATTACTAACACATTATTTTCTGTATATTCATGAATCCATTGTTTCATAAGTTGGTCTAAAACTTTTCTGGTGTTCCTGGGATTCATCCTTTACTTCTTTTTTTGATAAATTGGAGCAATGATCTTTTTTCCTAATTATTCCTCAAAAGATATCTTTGGTGATTCAGAGATAAAACCTGGGTAATCTTTCATCCTCTTGAAGTAGAATTTGTGTGGTCCTTAAGACTTGAACTCATTTAAAGTAGTAAGTTCACTGGATTTATTGTGGTGATCATTTCACAATATATACAAATACTGAATCATATTCTATACCTGAAACTAAGGTAATGTTATATGTCAATTATATCTCAAAAAGTTGTAAAGAAAAAGGACAAGAGAAAGTAGAAGGTATTTGTAGCACATATAACAAAAGACTTATAAAGAATAGCTAATAAGAAAAAGAAAAAAAACTGAATTGAAAAATGAGCAAAATACTTGAGCTGGTACTTTAGAAAAGAGGATATCCAAATGGCCAATAAGTATAATATGGGGTTCATTAGGCATTAGGGAAATTATTAAAACCACAGTGAGATACCATTACACAACTATCAGATAGACTAAAATTTGTGAGTCTGACAATACTAAATATTGGAAGGATGACAAACAGTGGAAACTCACATACACTGCTAGTAGGAGTTGTGAAAGGATACCAGTTTGGGAAACAGTTTGGCAATGACTAATTTAAAAAAAGTGATCTGATCCTGCTTTGCTTTCTTATTTCCCTTGGGATGCTTGATCATTCCCCTTCCAGCTAGTTTTACTCTCTTTCTCTCTGTCTCTCTCCCTTTCTCTCTCTTGCACTTTGTCTACACACACACACACATGCATACATGGAATTGTGTAAGTAGTTCTTTATGTTACCTATTAATAGTCACCATTTATAGTCACCATTGCATTTACTTTTTAAGGTATGGACCTATCTTCACCTTGTTCCTCTGGCTTCAGAAGAACATTATTAACCCCAGTCCCCGGTGTACTCTCTATGACCATGCCTTCTTTTTCCTGATTACTGTAATCTCTATTGCACTGAAGGGAGGATAAAAAGGGTTAAAATCTGTTCACTGGGGCATGGTAACGTTTGAGTCAAAAGAATTCCTGAAGCAGATAGGTAAAATTCCTTGTTTGCATGTAGATTGGCTGGAAATATTTCCCTTGGTTTCCATTTCAAATCATTATGAAGTTTGTTTTTATTTGTGCAACTTAAAAAAATAAACGCAGCCATAACCTAAAGTTTTGTGTAAGGCAAACCTCTGTTCATGCTGAGTTAAAGAAATGACACTTAAAAATGATTACTTTATTAGATTCAGGATAGTGCTTACCTCTGGGTGGGGGTAAGGGAGGAGGGTACAAGCAACTTTCCAACTGTATTGGTCACGTTTAGCTTCTTAAGAAAGGTGATACCCTAATGTTTATTGTGCTAGTCTTCACATATTTGTGCACATTCATGCATTAAACACAACTATATCTATAAACAGAAAAAGATTAAAAATAAAAGTAATAGGGGCATATACCCTGAGAGAACCATAATTCAAAAAGAGTCATGTACCACAATGTTCATTGCAGCACTATTTACAATAGCCAGGACATGGAAGCAACCTAAGCGTCCCATTGACAGATGAACGGATAAAGAAGAAGTAGCACATATATGCAGTGGAATATTACTCAGCCATAAAACGAAACGAAATTGAGTTATTTGTAGTGAGGTGGATGGACCTAGAGTCTGTCATAGAGTCTGAAGTAAGTCAGAAAGAGAAAAACAAATACTATATGCTAACACATATATATGGAATCTTAAAAAAAAAGGTTCTGATGAACCTAGGGGCAGTACAGGAATAAAGACATATATGTAGAGAATGGACTTGAGGACACGGGAAGGGGGAAGCTGGGATGAAGTAAGAGAGTAGCATTGACATATATACACTACCAAATGTAAAATAGATAGCTAGTGGGAAGCAGCTGCATGGCGCAGGGAGATCAGCTTGATGCTTTGCAACCACCTAGAGGGGTGGGATAAGTGGGGTGGGAGGGAGACGCATGAGGGAGGGTATATTCACTTTGTTACACAGCAGAAACTAACACAACACTGTAAAGCAATTATACTCCAATAAAGATGTTAAAAAATAATAAAAAAACTAAAAGGAATAAATTGGCGGAGCAATCTTACTTATTACATTGACTAGGTAAAGAGTTAATTGGCTGATCCTGAGAGATTCCTGCATTCTTTTATTCACTTATTCATTCAGTAAACACTGATTGAACACTTACTGTGCTATGTGATGGAGCTATAATGTAGAATAATGTGGTTGCAGGCCCCAGCAGATCTCCCAGTACAGTGGAGTACACAAATGTGTAAAAAATAATTGATACTATGACCAGCAATATAACAGCAATACAAAACGTGTTACGATAGCTGAAGGGACGTGTGCCTGTGTGTGTGTGCCACTAAGTATGTTAAAGCTGTCATGGATGGCTTCACAAAAAAAGACTCTAAGCCTCTCTTTTTCTTAGTTATACCAGATGCATGCTCCCTGTGAGCGTCATTCTTTGCATTGCGAGCTTATGGGAACTATTTATTCTGAGGACCTAAAGGTTGATGGGAGAGGAGATCTTAAATGGCACAAGTGGCTGGTCTTGTTTTCAGGTGCCTGTCTGTGTGGTTCAGAAGCTTCCCTTTTGATGCATCCTTTTGTAAATTTCTCTCCAGTCCAGGACCAACTGATGCTCTACCTTAAGGAGGAGAGATTTATTCAAGTCACATTGGAAGACCATGAGAAGGCAGTAACTGCTCATCTGGGT
Organism: Delphinapterus leucas; assembly: GCF_059928025.1. Classification (NCBI taxonomy): domain Eukaryota; kingdom Metazoa; phylum Chordata; class Mammalia; order Artiodactyla; family Monodontidae; genus Delphinapterus; species Delphinapterus leucas. The sequence continues at coordinate 36,965,644 of NC_143142.1, read as the reverse complement.
CATATGAAGAGGGAATTTGGGCCTCAGTGATGGATTTCTGCCTGGCCCTCTTTCTATTTTTTCCTCCTTTAGTTCAGAAATATAGGAAAGTAGTAGGGTGTAGAGGGAAGGAGAAATCTGTTTAGGGATTCAGTTAGACATAAGATTCAATTTCAACATGACTTGCCTCCAAAGCATCATCTGGAGCATTTTCACTGGAAGAGGTAACACTTGGGGTTTTAGAAATTGAATTTGGTGCTGATGAAAGACCTGACTTAGAATCTTGGTGTTAGTTTGTTCCCTAAAGGCAGAGCTGGCCAAAAGGCAGCAGTGAGGGATAAGCTAAACAAGAGGAGTGCCTTGTTGACTCAAGTGTCCTTGAGTCCAAGGTCCCAAGGACTTAATGAATGTCCTATGTATATTCGTAGTTGGGGATTGCATTACAAAGTTCACATCCAAGGACATAAGTATAGGGAAGTGAGCTGATCAGAGGCTGAATCAGAAAATACTCCTAGCCCCGCCCCCCCAACATCATTTGTGTGTTTTCTCTGGTTTTCATTAGACTGGTGTACCTGTCTACCTACTTAGCACTAGAAACATTCCTCATTCCCTTTCCAGTGGTCTCCAGGTTAGACAATGGTTTGGGGACCTCATTAAATGTCTAAGATTGACGTATGTTAGACACTTTACTTAGGATAGTTATAGAGAAGTAAAGCTGATGGTGATTCAAAACTTTTCCACTGTATAATACTCAGGGCTGATATCTCATTTCTGGAGAGTATACCAAACATTTCTTAGCTTCTAGTTTCCTTGACCTGCTAATAATTCCCCCAGAGAGACTATCAAGGCTGTCAATTTTACTTGACATCTTATAACTGTCATGGAAGTAATAAGCGATCATTCTTTTTTTTTTTTTTTTTTGCGGTACGTGGGCCTCTCACTGTTGCGGCCTCTCCCACTGCGGAGCGCAGGCTCAGCGGCCATGGCTCATGGGCCCAGCCACTCCGCAGCATGCGGGATCTTCCCGGACCGGGGCACGAACCCATGTCCCCTGCATTGGCAGGCGGACGCTCAACCACTGCGCCACCAGGGAAGCCCGCGATCATTTTTAACAATTCAATTTGATAAGTAGATACCTTTTCTCCTCTAAAATTGATGAAATTTGAGCAGCAGTCTCAAATTATATCTTCACAAAGTACAGTAAAGTTAAGAGGAAAATGTGTAGGTTTTTGAAGAAAAGCAATAATGAGAAAAATGCCTCACCATTTTCCCCTGCTTTTATTCATCCATTGAAGAAATATTTATTGGGTACCTGTTATGTGCTAAGCACTGAGTGAAATGTCAGGGATAAAATGAATAACAAACAGAAGTCTTAGCCCTATAAAAATTTCTGGTAAGAAAGAGATATTGAATAAATAACTACCTTCATTCATCATTACAAACTATAATAAGTGGTATAAAGACAATTCATGAGGTACCATGAGAACTTGTAACAGAAAGCCTGTGAGTCAGAGAAGGGCTCCCTGAAAAAGTGGTTTTTGAGCTGATATTTGAAGGAAAAGTAGGAGTTAACTAGGCAAAGAAAATGAAGTGTGTTTTAGTTAACTTGGGCTGCTATAACAAGTACCATAGACTGGGTGGCTTAAATAACATTTATTTCTCATAGTCTGAAGGCTGGGAAGTGCAAGATCAAGGTGCTGACAGATTTGGGTCTGGCGAGGGTCCCGTTTTCGGGTGTAGGATTTCAGCATATTACTTTTGAGGGGACGCATAAACATTCCATCCAGCTTCAGAGTTCTGAAGCCCTGCAACAATATGTGCAAAGGTCCTGAGGTGGGTGGGAGCTTTTAAGAAACTTAGAGAGGCCAGTGTCGCTGGAGCTCTAAGGGAGGAATAGAGGGCTTACACTATGAAGCTGCAAGATAAGTAGGGGCCTGATGATCCAGAGCCTTGTAGTAACAGTTAAAGATTTTGTGATTATTCTAAGAAAATAGGGACATCATTCGAAGGTTTTAATCAGGGGAATAGCGTGATCATATTTTTATTTATATTTATTTATTTTTAAAATTAATTTTTATTGGAGTATAGTTGCTTTACAATGTTGTGTTAGTTTCTGCTGTGGCGTGATCATATTTTTATTTGAAACATCACAAATTGTAGTGTGGAGAATGGATGTGGAGCAAGCAAGGATGTCGGGGGCCAGTGAGGAGGCTATTAACTAGCACAGGTGAGAAGTCATCATAGCTTGGATTAGGTGGTGGAAGTGGAGCTGGAGACCCATGGATGGTCTGAGTTATTTAGTGGTAAATTGATAGCACTTGATGATAGATTGGAACTAGAAGGTAAAGGAAGTGGAAAGAGTCAAGTCTTACTACAGCTACCTGATTTATTGTAATGATTAGGCAAGAGTGCTGGTCACTGTAATAAGGATCACTGGAGGAGAATCAGATTTTGGGAGAAAATCATGAAGTTTGTTTTGCATTTGAGGGAGCATTTGAGGTGTCTTTCAGATATCCAAATGGATATATGGAGTAGACAGTTGTATACGAGTCTGGAGCTAAGAGGAGTAGTATGTCTGGGAGATGTAAATTTGGAAGTTGTTGACATATAAATTGTTACTGAAACCACATTTTGGGTGAAATATGGGCTGAGATTGATTAACTAATGCAATTTAGCTCACCATGACCACATGCAAGTTCATAAAATTTTAGCATTGGATAGAAACTTAGAAATTACCTTTATTTTTTGAAATAGTAAAATATTTTAAATTATTTCCACTACAAAGTAATACATGCTTATTAGAAAATATTTTGGAAACATTAGCCCTCCCTCTACTTTCCCCTTTTTTGTAAACAGATGATGAAAAGGAGATGTCAGGAGATGAAAGTGGGTCATCTTCAGCAGCATATATGGGCCAAGAACCCTAAACGCCTTAACTACGGTTATTTTATATCATGATAATCCATTGTTTTTAGTCCAGGCATTTCTTTGATATAGAGAGGTGAGATCTTGGGAAACAGAGAAGCCATATATTACTATTATTTTGATTATGAACAGGACCAGTTCTTAACAAACGATCTTCAACACTAGAACATTTGTAGGTCCTGGGTAACATAAGTGGTATAGCACACAGAACTATCCTTTTATCACCTCTTCTCTTGTAGTCTAAAGTTACTCAGTTACCTAATTTCCCTGACACCATTTTGATATGGAGAGGGCCAGGTCGTACTTGGAACTTTCTGTTATTTTGTACAGATTTGTAGTTTCATATCTAGTTGAATTACTGTTTTTCCACCTGAAATTAATCAACATATAAATTCGTGTAATTCCGGAGTTGGAAAAGAGAGCAATCTTTTAGGGGAAGTGCCATGTTGGGGAACAGGGATAGGAAGGGTTAAAGACAGTAGCTCTCTTGCTCTTTCCTAGAAATTAAAAGATCCTGGAGTGCTTATGTGAGCTGCAGGCCAACCTAGGTAATAGGAGAGTACTTTGCAGGAAAAAATGAACTGAGGAGGTAGAAGAGAGTCCTTCTGTGCCTTCTGTTTTTCTAGGACAGCCAAGATAGGAGATCTTTTTTTTTTTTTTTTTTTTTTTTGCGGTACGCAGGCCTCTCACCGCCGTGGCCTCTCCCGTTGCGGAGCACAGGCTCCAGACGCGCAGGCCCAGCGGCCATGGCCCATGGGCCCAGCCGCTCCACGGCACGTGGGATCCTCCCAGACTGGGGCACGAACCTGCGTCCCCTGCATCAGCAGGTGGACCCTCAACCACTGCACCACCAGGGAAGCCCAAGATGGGAGATCTTAAAACAAGAAACTTCAAGAAATCACAAGCAATGATCTGACCCCAAGTATTGCTGCTGAAAACCAGAGAGCAACCTGATAATTGAAAGGGCTAGCCCACTGGAAGTGTAATTAATCTTTCTGGCAGTTACCTACTTTCAAAACAAGAATGAATCAGATATTTTATCTGAGGTCGGTAGTGAGTCATCTTTGAAGAAAACGTCTAATTGAACTCTGGAAATCTGGAACCACCTTGGAAGATGGCATTCTGACCCCTTACAGTAAATAGTGTCTCATCAATATTTATATTTAATAAAAAGAAACTATGACAACTCAGTTATATTTTTGCTTGTCTATTAGTAGAGACTGATGTAGGCAAGTTGGATGGTGAACATATTGGTGTTTATCAAGTACCATTCAAAGGAGAGAACTTACCTGGCAGACACAGATGTTTTGGTTGCCTGTATTCTGGTGCATGTCACAGGTTGAGTTCCCTGAAAAACAGACTCTGAGATGAAGAGGAACATACGGGAACATTCAGGAAGCAGGACAGGGCAGAGGGAGAGGTTGAGCTGTGATGCATCTCAACAGATGTCTCAGCCAACTCTCTGGGGAGTTCTGAACCTGGGATGACTCTTCACAGTTGCCCTGAGTTGAGCCAGGGACCAGGCCATTATACTCCCATGTCAATCAGTTGTTAGATTCTGGCCATCCTAGGAAGGAGGCATGATCTTGGGTGAGACAGCTCTCTTCAGCAGAGGTAGGTCTACATAGGGGTCTGACAGCTGAGAGCTTCTGCTTTCAGCACTCTCAGAGGCTGGGAGTAAGTCTTCATTCCTAATGGGGGTCTGGGTAGCAAATCCCCACAGTCACCACAGTCCATTCATTGGGCCATTTTGATCTACTTCTTTGTGTCAGTTCTGGAAGCAATTTCTCTAGGATTCCAGTGGGCCGTTTTCTCCCTTATGTAAACTTAACAAAAGAAAGGTAATTTGACAACCATAGCCCCTGATTTGCAGAAAGTCTTAGGGCCACAGTTGATGTTCATCATCACCCTCCTCTACTCTTTTTTTTCGATTCCCACCACCCTTCATTGATACCTTTGCTGGTCTTAGTGGCTTACTTGTTGGTGTGACCCAGACCTTCATTTTGGGCCTAAGGGGCCTAAGCCCTTCGTATGAGGAAGCTATAGTGCCCAGGTGGAAGCTACAGCTTGCTGTTCAGTGAAACTCTTGCTGTGTCCCTTGGAGGAAGCATTCCCTCTTTGGGTACTAGGACCTGTAAAACCACAGAGCCCCAAGCTGTAGGGCAGGGAAGCACAAATTCCCCAAACGGGACTCTGGGAATAATGGTATATGGGGCCACTCCTGATTCTACTCGTTATTTCTCAGACCCATATATTCTACCTGCTTGGGACACAGTACTCATGTAAACATCATTGATTTAAAATATGTACTGCATCCTGGAGGATGGCCCTTGACAGGTAGATTTTCTGAGTTGGCACTTTAGCTGTGCTTTCAATAGGCTGTTCCATCATCCTATCAGGCTCTCAGCTTCTGGGTATTGCAGTACATTATATGAGAAATTGATCCTATGGTCAGTTCCTTCTGCTACAGCTCCTTTGCTGTAATATTCATTCTTTGGCCTGATGCAATTTATGTGGGATACTTTGCCAGTGGACCAAATATTCTGTAAGCCTTTGGATAGTAATGCTGGCTAAGGTCCTAGTGTAGGAAAGCAAATCTTTTGTAGATGTATGTCCCAGAATATATGTCTGTTCCTATGAAAATGAATAATTATCCTTTCTATGGAAGAAGGGGTCTAATGTAATCAGCTTGCTACCAGTGGGCGATTGGCCCCTAGAAGAATGGAGCTGTACTGGGGACTCAGCATTGTTCTTTGCTGTTGGTGGGTTAGACATTCAGCAGTCACAGTACTAGATCACCCTTGGTGGGTTAAAGGTCATTCTTTGAACCCATGCATAGCCTCCATCCCTGCCACCATGACTACTTCTTTCATGTGTCCATTGTATCTGTCATGGGGTGGCTATTGACAGAGGGTGGCTTATATCAACTGGCTGAGTCATTCTATCTACCTGAGTGTTTACTTCCTCTTCTGTGATGAATTATCTTTGATGGGCATTGACACGTGGTATAAAGATTGTCATACCTTGTCTCTATTCCTGTATGTCCATCTACACACCTCTGCCTAAAGCTCTGCTTTTTGGGAGGATCTTCCCTCACCACTGAATTTCAGGGCCAATTGTGAGTAGGGATATAGTACAGCCACCATCCATTTTTGGTTTTCACCCACATGATGAGCTGACCCATCTATGAACCAAGCTCAGGCTTTTTCCCTCCTCCATCAGCTGGCCCAAAGGGATCACTCCTGTGACCATACATGTGCACTGAGGAAGAGGCTCAGGCGCCACGGTGGTGGATGACATGTGGGTCTGGGCTACTTGCTGTGCAGCCTGCTTGTGCTCTGTGCTCCTGCTTGTGTTCAGTCCCCTATGTACATTTCCATCTGATAGCTGGACCTGTCCAACCTGTGACTTGGTGGTGCTGACATCCCCAGTTCATAGGGGCTGTTCTAACTTGGTGTCCAATGGTCCTACACTCTATTTCTACCAGGGCTCAGAAACATGCCAGGAACCATTTCCTAAAAGGTGTGTAATTCTCCGTTACAGGTGTCATGCCCAAGAACCCTATGAATCCGTGTTATGAGTCTCCTATTGGTACTTGCCATAAATTGCACATGACATCTTTTCTCATCACTGAAACCTCTATCACCACAGGATCTGCTGGGATACATGGTCTGAAAGGCCGGGTTGCTTGAACTGCAGCCTGGACCTGCTGCATAGCCCTTTCTTGCTCTGATCCTAATGAAAATCTGACAACTTTTTCTGCCCTGGACCCCCACTAAAAGCTGGAAACTTGGTGTTGAAGCAATAGTCTCAATATTTTCAGGTATGGAATATGCTGCCTTCATAACCCAAAGAAGACTATCAGGCCTTGTTCTTCCTTCTTCATAGTGGAAAATGCAAATCTTAGTATTTGTCCTTTACTTTGGAGGGGAAGTCCTGGCTTACCCAAGTCAATTAGACATCTGAAATTTTTACTGGTATGTTGGGGTCCTGAATCTTCAGAGGGAATATCTCCCATACTCTGGAGTTCATGTGTCTTACCATGGCCTCCAATGTACCAGCCAAATTTTGCTTATCTGCTCTGATGAGTATAGTGTTATTAATATAGTGGGCCAGTGTGATGTTTTCCGAGATGTCCAGTCAGTCCAAGTCATGCTGGATTATATTATAGCAGAAGGCGGGAGAGTTATCATGGTCCTGGGGCAAGACTATAAAGGTTTACTGTTGTTCATTTCAGGTGAATGCACACTGTTTCTGCTCTCTTGTTAGAGAGATGGAAAAGAATGCCTATGCCAGATCAAATGCCACATAACCATGAACCCAAGGCTGCTCTAGCAAAGACTTCACATATGGCACAGCAGCTGCAAGTGGGGTTATACTACTTGATTGAATTTGTGGTAATCCTGTCTACTATGGAATACTTCTCGTTTTTGTGGGGAATCAGAATGGTTAATTAAAGGAATAGAATTGAATTATTTAAATATGTTACTGATCTCTGCCTCTCTCCCCGGGAGGCGGTATTATTTTTGATTTTCTATGTTGGTGATGGTGGTAAGGGTTTGCAATTTCAGCAGTTACCATTTGGCTTTCCACATGGCCCTAGTGTTCATCACATAGGCCAAGGAACCAATGTGGGCGTTCTGGCAGCTAGAAGTGGGTCCATTCCAGTTACATATTTGGAGACCAGGAAAATGACCACCAGCCCAGTCAGTGGACCTACTGCACTGACTGTGAACTGGACCTGGGTCGGGACCTCGTTTATTATTTGGCCCCATATACCTCTATTCTAATGGGACCCATGATGATACTTTAGTTTTCTCAGTTTCTGTGTCAACTTGGACCTACGCAGAGGGAGTAATCTTTACACCTCACAGGATACCACAGGAAGGAGAATGTGCCTTGGGTGAGCAGCTTTCTTCTGAGGCAATCCCTGTAGGAGCTCACAGCTGAGGGAGCTCTTCTTGCAGCTGTGGAGTAAGTTCTTCGTTCCTGAAAGCTTCTTTTTCTTGGAAAGAACCCCCTATATATAGAAACTTTACTAAACTTAAACGTTCCCCCCATTCTGCTTCAGTTACTCAGAGTTCGGGAAGGAGAAGAGAAAGGAAATTGACATTTGAGTGCCTACCCTGTCCCAAGCATCAGGCTTGGTATTTTGTATATTTTGTATATCATTTCAATTTGGGAACCTTGTTTGCATTTCTCCAGTGTTTGTACAATCTTTGATTTCTCAGTATCTTCTTTGTCCTTTTGCCTGGAAGGTCCTTCCTCACTTTGCTTGTCTATGGAAGCTGTTCTCGTCCTTTTTGATTTAACTCAAATACTGTCTTGTCTTGGAGTTCCTGATCCCTGAAAAAGGGCTGGGTGCTTCTCATAGCACTTTATGGCCATCCCCCACTAAGCTCTGCTCACAGATCACAACTGCTGTGTCTGCCTTGCAGAGTCCTCTCTCAGTTCTGAGCAGCTGTGCTGCTCATCTTTGCATCCTCAGGGTATAACACAATCCATGTCATAGAGTGGGCGTGCATTAAATGTTGGCTGAGGATTCTCCAGTCTGGAAAAAAGTCTCAAGCACATCAAATTCCCTTTCTTTCAAGGACTGAGCTCATGACATAACTTCTGATTAAAAAAACTTGATTTCCTAGTTTCTCAATAACAGGGTGAAGAAGCTCTTAGAGAAAAGAAACAGGCATTTCTAGTAGCAAAATTTCACTGCATATTTTTCACTGTGTATTTTCACTGCAAAAGAATAAATCAGCATTCTAGTTTGTTAATCAGTCCCTTCAGAATATTTTATCCAGAGTCAATCCCTCAGACCTTGAATGCTTCCAAGTTACTTCCAAGTTGAATGCTACCATCTCTCAGCTGAGTGTTGATGCCTGGGTGAACCTGGAAGCCACACAAAAGATGGTGGAGACTCTGTCCATCAGATTCTGTCATTCTCTTTATGAGTGAGAGGATGAGAGCCCTACCACCAGTCAGGATTACCTATTTCAGACTCTAGGTAAGTAAGAACTACTCACTACTCATTGTGCGAAGCCACTGACATTAGGGGTTCATCCTTTATAGCACCTAGTACTTCCTTATCTAAATCAGCTAGCTTGTCCTCCACCAACAGCATATGAACGTGCCCCTCCTTATTCCTTTCAGTCTCACCAGTGCCTCCATAGTGCTTAAAAAAGTGCCAATTTCATAGCAGGTAAGTGGTAGGTGTCTCATTGTTTAATCTTTCAATTCTTTGAGTTCTAGTAAAGTTGGCATGGTAATTGACTACTTGTATTTCTTCTTAGCCCAGAGTTCTGTGACTTCAAAAATTCCTGGAAGGCCCAAAAAAAAAAAAAAAAAAAAAAAGAAAAATTCTAAGTTTTAAAATTTCTCCCATATGCATATTTATGAACACTTGGAGATACTATCTTTTAGCCAAAAAAACTAGACTGAATTAGCAGAAATATGAGAATAACTTGAATATAGTTTACTTGGAGCTGCCAACCACCTCTCAGTGGGGCTGTGAGCCAATCTGATGGGGTATATGAGCAGAAGGAAAAAAAACTCAATGGAAGTCATTCAGTTGTTTTAATTAGTCTTGAATCCAGTGGACTAAATGAAAATTCATCTGATTTAATTGAGTGACACTAACTGGTGAAGAGAAGGCAATCAAATAGGCTCTGCATTATAGTTATTCAAAATTGTTTTTTTTTCTAATTTACTTCTAATATTTTACCCTTCTTGCTTTGTGCTCTGTGGTCAGACTCTAAAAATAGTTTAGTATTTATTGGAATGTATCACAACAGATTAGAGAATGCTCTGTATACTTGGGCTTGCTTTTATGTTTTCAAATCAAGGGTTGAGATATTTTGTTCTCTGAGTTGGATCACTGAACACAGAAATAGCCAGTGATGCATCATCATGTTTGTTGCCAAAAACCTAAGTCCACAAGAGGATGAGATGGTTTGCAGAGGTAATAGAAGGGAGAAGAGAAGGTTTATAGGAAGAAACAGACTGATTTGGAAGAAGCAATAGGAAAATATGGACTTCTACCAGACTGAAGACATGATTCTCCCAGATGGGCCCTGTGAGTGCAGAAACAGTGAGGACCCAGGCCCATTTTCATGGTGGTAATTAGTGAGGCAGTAAGATCCCAAAGAGAACAGCTGCCTGGTGCATAGGAGAGGGCCTGACCTCAGGCTTAGAGTTCCCAGCTTTACATGTATCTCTCTACCTCTGGCAGAGCATAGAAGCCATAAGAAGTTTCAGGATCTGAAGAGACCATGTAGTTCATGACAGTGGGTTATCTCAGCAATAAGTTATGAAGACAGATGACCTCAACATGACCCTGGAGAAAGGGGCACCCCTCACCAAGCTGCAGGATGGGGACCAAGCCAGAAGTTAAGTTTATTTATTAAAAAATTGATTATTTTGCACACCTGAGTCAGTGGACAGAGATTAATGTCTACTCTATCCACATTTCCTGGGGCCAAACATCTCAGATCATTATGTGCTCATGAGGAGCCATAGCTTTATTTAATTGCATTTGTTTGTTCACTATAATTTGATAATATTTCTTATGAGCACACATTTAAATAATTATTCAACTAAAACAATGTTTTCAGAGGTGGCCTGGCAAAGGGGCTTTGAAATCAGAAGACGCCAGTAATATATGATCCCTTAGCACAAGGTTTAGATTTGAATTTCATCATGACTTAGCGGAAATCAGAGCAGATTTATTGTGCGTACTTAACTGTGGGTAGAGTTATGTGCAGAAAATGCTTCTTATGATCATGAAAAGTAGCACAAAGTGTCATTGAGTTGTTGTCATAGGACACTAGATCCTAAATTTTAGAAAAGGACCCTAGAGTATCCCCCTGTATTTCTTTCTTTGCTTAGAGGTATCTGAGATTTCAGTCATTGCATAAGCTTTGAGTTACCTTGAAAAGGAGAAGTTAGAGGAATGTTCCTGAGAATAGGGACTGTGGCTGGCCCTGGTTTTAGGGCCAAAGCCGTCTTGATTTCAGAAGCCTGGACTCCCTGTCCTAGGAGAATGGACTTTCTTACTAAGTTATGCACTCTTTTGGTTTGATTTGAGGCCTGGAACCACACTGGTGGTGCTTGGGCTCCCACCCTGGGTTCTGAGTGACTACTCCTTTTCCGTGTATGTAGTTGCATTTCAGTTAGTATTTGGAAATTGATTTTACTATTGTGGATCACATTGCAGGCCAGGAAAAACCAGTCCCTCGTTTGTTCCCCATCAACAGCCTGCAACATTTCACAGTCATGGTTGGCATCAGTGTTGTCTGTGGGAGAGAGTGGCTAAAAAATCCATATTGATTTCTGTCCACTTGGACTTCCAGCTGCTTGCAAGCCTACCTTGACCAAGGTCCTTCCTCCTCACTTCTTGGGCCACCTTTGTATGGGACTGCTGCTGTTGCTGGTTTTATCAGGTCACGGTTAGGCTGAGGCACCTGAAGCCCTGCTTCAGTACACCTTGGAGTGTTTCTCTTGTGTGTATGAACCATGGTTCCTTCACTTAGACAATCACACAGATAGCAACTGCAAAGGCGTCATCCACCTTCCATGTAGGTTCTGCTGGGCAGGCCTGGATGTAGCACACACCCAGGCTTGTTGGTATAGCTCTGTAAGGAGATCAACATGTCTAATGCCTATTTTCTGAGTCCTGTAAAGGCCACTTCTAAGGCAGGCATGGGTCTGGGAGTTCACCTTTGTGCAGGGAAGTGTGGGAATTCTGTGAATTACCAGTGTGAAGGGAAAGACTTAACTCAGAGTAGCTTAATCCTGTATTTGCATCTGTTGTGAAATTAAGGAGTTTGAACATATCCAAGGACCTGGGCTGATTTGGAGCAGCCTTGAGCCTCTACTTTTGTGATTGAACTATGTTATTTATTTATTTATTTTTGCGGTACGCGGGCCTCTCACTGCTGTGGCCTCTCCCACTGCGGAGCACAGGCTCCGGACGCGCAGGCTCAGCGGCCATGGCCCACGGGCACAGCTGCTCCGCGGCATGTGGGATCTTCCCGGACCGGGGCACGAACCCGTTTCCCCTACATTGGCAGGCGGACTCTCAACCACTGCGCCACCAGGGAAGCCCTGAACTATGTATTTTTTAAAAAGACAATCACTCTTGCTTCAGAACCTGAAACCAGAATCATAATGTTGGGATTTCACAGGGACCTCTGTCTCTTTTATATTCTCTTTTCTTCTACCTGTGGATTAAGTTAAAACAGGTGTTTAGTCTTAATTTCTTTCATTATCTTGATAGATAACATCACAAAGCAGGGGATCCATTGATACTTCAGATCCCACTTTTTAAAGACTAGCTGGCCAACGAGAATGAAGCCCCTGATACTGATGTAACAGTCTTGGGGAGACACACAGGAGAAGGGAGGGCTAGGGTTAGGGAGAGGAGGAGAGGAGTCAGGACAGGCTAAGGATTGCTCAAGATACAAATTAACCTTGCAATCTCAGTGGCTTGATGCAGTGAAGAATCACTTCTTGATCATGCATAATATGTTGCAGACCCTGATGCTCTGTAGGGTAGCTCTGTTCTGTCCTAAGCAGCGATTTAGGAACCCCATCTGCTCCTTTCTAATATTTCTGTATATCAGCACATGGATTCCAGTGCACAGTGACAGGGAAAGCAGAGCCAGAGTGTTGAGTGGGAGCTTTTCCCTTTCACCTGGAAGGGACTCATGGTACCTCTACGTTCATTGGCCAGAATTAGTCACCCGACCCTGCCTAATGGCAGGGAGGCTGGAAAGAGTAGTTTCCCAGGAATGAGAATAGACCCTGCTACTTGTGACCAATTGTAATGTTTACCCAGTGGAATATACATGATAAAAGGACTGTGGCTCCTGTCTTGAAGAGGGGCTGCTATGGCTGGCATTTTCCCACACTTTTCTTCTTTTTTCCCCAGCAGGGACCATATTGCTGGTTTAGCATTGCCAACACACAAGGTCCACTTTGCAAGCGTTATCAGCTACATCTCTCCCTGAGAGTTTCTGCTACGGGGCTCATGTTGAGAGAGTGGGGAGCAGGGGAATTCCAGGGGGACAGTTGGTACAATTCTTCATTTGTCTCCTGCACCCAGTAAGTTCTCTTCCTATTTCTAAGACTCATTAAAAGTACTCATTTTGCTTAGACCATGTGGGTGGGTATGTAGGATTTTGAAAAGCTGTTGCTGATTCCTCCAGCTCATTTAGGAGCCATCTGGAAGAGGCCTTAGGGTCAAGGCGGACATGCTGTTTCTCCAGCCTCTGAGAGCTGTCCCTGGGGCGCGCGCGCATGCGCGCGCGCACACACACACACACACACACACACACACACACACACACACACACACACACTATAAATCACTTCTCTCATTGGTGCTAAATTAACTTTTAAGCTTTCTTCACTCCTGAATCAGCTGAGATCAGGATCCTGTGTGGCAGGAGGCTGAGCCCCGTGCTCGACATTGATTAAATATAAATTACTTTTGTTGTGAGATTTAATGCATGCATTAATAGAGGCATCAGTGGTTTCTAAATGCTGGTCTATGGACTGGCTGAATCAGAATAACCTGGAACACCTTGTAAAATACTCCCAGGCCTCACCTCAGACCAACTGAATTGGAATCCCTGGATGAAGGCTCAGGTGTCTTTACTTGAATGAGCTCTTTAGGTCATTTAGATGCACAGGCAGGTTTGGGAATCACTGCTGCTGTGGTAAGAGCACTGGGAGTTTGAATATCTGCTAGCTGGGTTCCAGTCTTGCTCTGATGCTAGCTGTGTGGACTCGACAAGTCACTCAACATTTCTGATCTCAGTTTTGTCATCTTCATGATGGAGCTGAACCTAGTTTTTCAAATGAAATATTAGCCAGAGCCTCAGTATGCAAAGCATATAAAAGTAGGATGGCTCAGGTGGAAGCAGTGGTCAAGTTATCCTTTAATTCGCAGCATGGCTCCTAAAGTCTGCCAAAGAACTCTAGGAATTTCTGGGACACAGTTTGAAACACCTCTGGGTGAGTGATCATTAAGTTTCTTTTCTGTCCTGGAAGTGTTTGAATCTTGGTCCATCTTGGGGGTGGGGGGGCATGAAAATCAATGACAAATAATTGTCTAGGGAAGATTCATATTCTTTCTGTTTCTCTCTCTGTCTCTTTCTCTGTTTCTTTTTCTCTCTCCTTTTCCTGGAACAGATGAAAGCCGAGGATGTGTATTTCTTTCCAAGTTCTCAGGTGAAAAGTGGTGGGGATTTGAGGGGCAAATATCTGAGTCTCACCTGAAGGTGCAAAGTTGTTCTTGCTTGTAGACTTAGTTTCTACTTCCCATGGAATTTTTGGGTTCAGATCACAATGTTTTGAGGTTGAATTTATCAATTTGCAGGTTTTAACATTTCCTAACACATTTGACAAAAGTCTTGGCAGGCAGATCAGGCTCATATTCAGTAAAAATGTATCATATATGGTATAGACTGTGTAAGCAGACTTTTGTTCTATTATTGCATCTAACCACTCAAGCATCTTCTGGAATCCTGACTATTTTTGGTTTTGGGATGTCAGGTATTTATTATATTAGAATTATATGAGATTAGGCATGACAACTCCTTTAGGAATTAAGAAGCCTTAATTAGGTTCCAGAATTGTCCTGGTTTAGTACAGGACCAGATCCTACAAAATCTGAATTTATTACATTATTTAAGAGTTTTATTTAAAAAATAAAGTCATTACTTGCAGCATCAACAATAATGATAACTACCATGTGACTTCTAGGTTTCTTAATATTTTTACTCCTAAATACTCTAGCACATAGTTCCTAAGAACAAGGATATTCTAATACACAATCACATGCTATTTTAACATTTAGTAATAACAAAATTTAGAAAAGTCAACATTAATATTATCAAATATTCAGTCCATATTCAAATTTTGCCAATTGCTATCCACTTTTTGATGATATTGATGAATTTTTATATTATTCATTTTCAAATTTGAATGTGATAGCCCCATAGTAGTAGTATGAAAAAAGTTCTATAGGATGATTAATCTATATATTCATTCATTCAACATTATGAAATAACAATATTTAAGGATATAGAAAATGAATTTCTAGCTATAAAGCATCATTTACCTTGAAGATCTCAGTCCAATGGTACCCATGGAAGTAGGTAGAAAATCACAAATAGCAGAACATGTTATGATAGAACCACAGGGTAATAGAAAATGAATGGCCATCATTAACAGAAATGGGGAAACCAGGAGAAGGAGATGGTTTGTGGATGCTGAATTAGAACATGTTTTGGTAGTATGCAATACAGATGGAGACTATGGGCACTTGGATCTGCAGGGAGATTAAGGTTAGAGCCATAGCTTGGGAAATGTCATAGAATAAAGTTGAAATCTTAGAGGGGATACATTTTTTTAAAGGGGAGAATATAAAAAATTAAGGACCGAAAATTGGAAGGAAGATGAAAATCCAGAAAGCTTCAACACATAACTACTTTTTTCATCAAATATTTTTGTCAGGTTATTTATTTATTAGAGGACTAGGTCATTGCAATTCATGTTTTGGTATGCCTGAAAACTCTGTAATCTATCTTCTGCCTTGGATAGAGGGTTTGAAGAAAACAGTCCACATGCAAGTTTAAATAGGAAGTTAAAAATTCACACTGGCCTTTTTCTGTTGAAATTATGATATGAATCACTATTATTTGAGAAGCTTTTTGCCGACAACAGGTAACATCCTGCAGATTTGCCTCTAACTATTTTATTAATTGAACTGCTGGCATGTTTATGCTTTGAGACCTAGTCTAGAACTGTTAGACTTGCCAGATGAAAATCACAAAGACCAGTTCAGTGTAGGAAATAATCAGTTTTTCATGCTCATTATCATTTAGATGAGTCTCTTACAAGGGAACGTTGCAGCATGACGCATGTGGATGCTGAGGACACCTCATTCCTCTAGGTAGCTAAGAGGAAGACTTAAATGCTCCAAGAGAAAAAGCAAAGATCTTAAATTTCAGAGTAAAAGAGAAAATCAAAGGATATTTGTGAAAACAAGAGCCAAGGAACAGTCCATTGCCAGAAAACTTTTCAGTTTCATCAATATTTTTATAGTTGCTTAACTTCATCATTCTTTGTGTGCCTTTTCACTGTCCTGAAAAAAGAGAAAACCTTTCAAAGCTTAAGTATTTTATTAAATCTTTTGTATTTTGACACCATTTGGAACCATTTTAACAGCTCATATTGAAAAAAAAAAGGCATCTCATGTCTCTCCTAAACATTAAAAGGAAAACAGGGGCCCAATTATACTGCTTTTAGCAGTCTTGGCTAAAGGTTGAGTTTTTACTTATGTAACCAGTGAGGGATCTCAGAGACTGGATTATTGGGAGAGGAGAGAGTCTTATGATTCTGGATTTTTGTCAATTTACTAACATTTCCTAAATCTTACATTTATAATGGGAATATTCCAAGTAATTTCCCCTTCTTTTATTCCAAAATGTTTAAGGAAGGTGTTAACACTACACTGGCCTGCCTCCTAAAGAGTATGATTTACAAAGCTACTCCATAGTTGTGCTTTATTCTTATTTTTAAAATGGCTTTTGGCCTTTGGCTCTGGCTACCAGGCTTGCAAGCTTAAACTCATTCTGCCTCCGTTGAAACCGTACTGCCTCTTCTCCCAGGGGATTACCCAGCGAAGTGTGTGTGCCTGTGGTGCTCAGACATGTGCACTTATATCAGATATATGTGCCCATGCAAGGGAATAGGTGGCAGAAGAAATGACCATTTAGAAACATGAGGACTGAAATGGGGCAACCAAGACACACTGCTGCCTTCTCCTAATATCAGATTGCATTTTTTAAATATAGAAACTGTTCTTTTCACAATAAAAGCCTCTGGCAGTGATAAGCATGATTTCCAAGACTGTACATAGCACCATAAGAGCTCCAACTAATGTGCCCAGCTTCACTTTCAGCGTAGCTCATTAGAACAACAATGAAAACCAGCTGTTCCCTGGTGTTTGGCAAAGAAAGAGCCAATTAACTGGCCGTCATACACCTGGTTCCAGATTTTGCCATCCTCTTATGAGCCTGTAAGAGCAGCCAGTTTGCATGAATTCTAGTCATTAAATGCAAGCCAGTGGGTGGGGAGATGGTGCGAATGGGTATTTTCTGAACTGCTGTGTGGACGAAAAGGTGAAAGGCCATCTAGAGCTTGGATACCTGGAAAGGCAACAGTGAATTAATTTAGCAAGGTATTGACTTTGTAAAACTGTTCCTTATTTTGTGTATGTTTATTTGAAGACTAGAAATACATTGTTTCTACAGGTGCAAATATAGAACCATTTTGTAATGCATTCCTTTGGATTTTTCTCTTCAGTGATAGTGACATTTAAAGTGTGAACCACCCATCTATATTGTTATTAACCATATACCTATATTGGAGTACTTAAATTTCACTGGAATTCATCAGTAAGGCTTTCCTTTGTGGATTTGTTAAAATATAATGATTAACTCAGAAATAAAAGCAATGATTGGAGCCCTTAAGCTATTTTGGAGTAAATCACATAATTGGTATCTGACCATTTAGTCCCTGAAATAAAACATCTAATGATGTGGCCCCTGGAAATGTTACAGGTCTACATCTCTCTGGAGTAATATCATTCTCAATAGAGCGGTCAATAAGACAATCATTTCTCAGCCCTGAAGACTGAAAAACCTGTTGTATTACACTTTCCAATCTTTTCAAAATCACATTTTAAAAGTCCACTTTGTTGCAAGATGACCAGTCTCATCTGATTTATAAGCCATGGCCTCAGAGGAAAAATGGAATGCTTCGAGTTGAAGTCGTAGAACAAACGTGCAGGCTGGAAGCAGACACTTCCTGCATTTTGAGCAGTTTCCAAAATGTGCTTCGGAATATGTCGGTTTACAATGTTTAAGTCATGTGGCAGGTGATCATTTACTTGGCAACCTGAGTACGATGCTTATTTTCCATGAAGAGTTCATATTTTGGACTTACATAGACCTACCCTTTCTATCTGATCAAGAAAGCATATATGCGGATGATTACTTTCTAGAAATCCCCTTTCTTACCATTTCATATTTTAAAAGAATTTCATGAATTTTCACTCCTCAAACTCTCTGATGATATTAAAATGGTCTCATTTCAGACAGGGTTTTTCACCTTCATCTCTTTCCTCATTCTTAGTAATGTTGCAATACATTTTAGAAAAATGTCAAGATTCCTCTGATCTAGAAGTTGCACCCTGTAGTGCACAAGAGATGGAGTCCTTCATGAAGAATACTTAGTGGAATTTCTTTAGATCGCTTGAGGGTTGTATATTCTAATTCCTATAATTAAAATAAGTTAGATGTTTACACCCCACCCACAACTAAAAACAAACAAACAACTTGTAGATCTTGGATTTCTATGACCTTAAATGAGAAGTTGAATAAAGAAAACAAAGCTCCCCAAACTATAGTCACAGCCCTTTTTTATGTTAATATTTGAAAATTGTTCTTCTAAGAGGAGTTGTTTATTTGCCATTGTGAATTGATTGCTAACACTTGATTTGAGAAGGTCTGATCAATATCTTAAATACTTTTTGGTAATTTTCTTGTCCCTTTCCATCTTTTATCACTCAGACCTGTTCTTCAAGATATTCTCATCACATTTCTTAAGGACTTCACCATCTGTCTGAAAGTTATCCTTTCTTTCCTAAGTCTTCTTCAGAGGTCCTGATTTCTGTGGTGTCAACCCTTCTAAAATTATAGCTTCATAATATTTTCTTGATGTCCTTAACTCTAGTCACCTTCATATCACTTTGAGCTTCTCGATAAAAATTACTCTGAACTTGGGTAAAATCTGAAATTTTGTTCTATGTTAATAGTTTCCTTACCTTTGCAACCACTTTCACTTACTACTGTCGATTGAATTATTTTTGTGCACCGTGACAGTCCGATGTTTTTGTCTGCCCCTCATTACCTGCTCCTTCAGACTTAATTTGTTTCCTTACTGGCCCTGATCCCAGGGTTAGCTATTATAACAAAGTCCTCACCAGAATCTTAAAATTCTTCACCTGACTTCACTAACCTTCTGTGTCCTTGTTATTGCTTGCTGCTTACCAAAAATTGATAGAGAAAGTCAGGACATTACACTGAGTAAACCCACATTTACTCATATCAGGATAAAGCCCCAAATCCCTAATAGGGTCTGTAAAACCCTTTGTGAGCTGGCCCAATCTAGTGTCTTTGCATCCTCCTCTTAGCCTTCTATTCCAGCCACACTGGTCTCCTTGTACTTCCTCAAACACTTCACTCTTCCTGTTGATTGGGGGCCTTTATCTTCTAGTTAACCAGTCATTAGATGTCAACTTTAAATATCACTTTCTTAGGGAGAGTGGTAGTTTAGCTTAAGCCTCCTCACCCTTCTAGTATATCATAGACCATGTACCTCTATCAGTTAAAATTATACATTCCTTTTTTTTTTTTTTTTTTTTTTTGCGGTACGCGGGCCTGTCACTGCTGTGGCCTCTCCCGTTGCAGAGCACAGGCGCCGGACACGCAGGCTCAGTGGCCATGGCTCACAGGCCCAGCCGCTCTGCGGCATGTGGGATCTTCCCGGACCGGAGCACGAACCCATGTCCCTTGCATCGGCAGGCGGACTCTCAACCACTGCGCCACCAGGGAAGCCCACATTCCTTTTTTTGATTATACGTTTGCTGTCACTTTGATGAACACATAAACCAGAAGTATTTCTGCTTTTCCATGTATACAAAGCAACTGTGCTGTGTGCAATAAATATCTTCTGTGGAGTAAGAATAGTAAGTACTTCATAAGTGGCGCTTTTATTAGTAGTAACCTCTGAAGCAAATGATATTTAGACATCTCCAACTATTAGAAATGTTTTTATATTGAAGTGAAGTCTCTTTTCCTAAATTTATTCCTTGGGGTCACACAAAATAAACTTATTTTCAGTGTGGTGTTGTCAAGTAGAGTGGTGTAGTACAGAGAGCATTGCTTTGGAGTAAGATTTAGCTGAAGCTACCATAATTGGGGGCTTACTGTGTGCCTGGCACTATGCTCAACTGTAAAGTGGGAATGATAATAATTGTTTTACGCAGTTCAGTTCAAAGGGCATTTGTTGAGAACCGATTGTATTCTATATAGTGCATTAATATTTGGGATAAAAGATTAAACAATATGCTATACTCGAGGAGTTTACAGTTTATTGGAGAAAGTATCTCAGGTGGGCTTTTTGCTACGAATATGGTTTACTGAGGGGTTGGCTTGATTTTTCCAACTCTCACAGTAATAAAAAACACTCAGGTATGTATTGGAACTCAGATTATTTCCAGTGGTCTGCCCAAGGTGAGCAGACAAAATATTTAGCAAGAGCTTCCAGAACAGCAGTGACCCAGGAACCTGTAAGATCCTCTGAGGATGAGGTAGGTGGGTGGAATTCTTGGTAGAACCTCAATTTGTATCATTGGCCACTGGGGGCTTTTAAAAAATTAATTAATTAATTAATTTTTGGCTGCATTGAGTCTTTGTTGCTGCACGTGGGCTTTCCCTAGTTGCGGCGAGTGGGGGTTACTCTTCTATGCAGTATGTGGGCTTTTCATTGTGGTGGCTTCTCTTGTTGGGGAGCATGGGGTCTAGGTGCGTGGGCTTCAGTAGTTGTGGCAATGAGCTCAGTAGTTGTGGCTTTCGGGCTCTAGAGCGCAGGCTCAGTAGTTGTGGCGCATGGGCTTAGTTGCTCCGAGGCATGTGGGATTTTCCCAGACCCGGGCTCGAACCCGTGTCGCCTGCATTGGCAGGCGGATTCTTTTTTTTTGTCGTCAGGGAATTTTATTTTATTTTATTTATTTTATTTATTTTCACACACACACACTGTATTTTATTTTTACAAGAGATAAATAAACGGACACTAAGCATTGTAAATAGATGACCACAACAAAAGCAACAATGATTTCAATTACCAAACACGAAACACACTCATACTATGTCATAATATTGACATTCAGTCCAGGAATCCTCCACTGTAACAGCTCCGTTACTTTGCAGTGAAAGTTGATTTGTATATTTTTTGCCTCTGAGTCCTTATGGGATTTAAAAAAATTTTTTTTTATTCAAACAGAAAGTCACAAAAATTGTAATCATCCTCATCAGTTCACTCAGTCCCATGTAATTAATTTTTTTTCATCTTGATATTTTGTTAGCACTTTTATGAATTCATCTGAGTTCTGAAAATGCTTATTCATTCAGTTCAGGAGTATAGTCAGTTACCAGGAACCTGTACTTGTCAGGGTCTTTTCCATGAATTCCTTGAAGATGAAACCCTTTTATAGGAACATTTTTGCAGAAGCATCAGAGTACACCCAGAACTGTCTGTAAATGACAAAAGACTTAAAAATGACCACGGGGGCTTCCCTGGTGGTGCAGTGGCATTTATATTAACATATTTCCATATAAATAACCCAAAGAAAGTTTAGTATTAGTTGTTTTTTGTTTGTTTGTTTTTCTATACTGCAGGGTCTTATTAGTCATCAATTTTATACACATCAGTGTATACATGTCAATCCCAATCGCCCAATTCATCACACCACCATCCCCACCCCACCGCAGTTTTACCCCCTTGGTGTCCACACGTTTGTTCTCTACATCTGTGTCTCAACTTCTGCCCTGCAAACCGGTTCATCTGTACCATTTTTCCAGGTTCCACATACATGCGTCAATATACGGTATTTGTTTCTTTCTTTCTGACTTACTTCACTCTGTATGACAGTCTCTGGATCCATCCGTGTCTCAACAAATGACTCAATTTTGTTCCTTTTTATGGCTGAGTAATATTTTTTTTAACTTTTTTTTGGAGTATAATTGCTTTACAATGGTGTGTTAGTTTCTGCTTTATAACAAAGTGAATCAGTTATACATACACATATATCCCCATATCTCTTCCCTCTTGTGTCTCCCTCCCTCCCACCCTCCCTATACCACCCTCCCTATACCACCCTTCTAGCTGGTCACAAAGCACCGAGCTGTTTTCCCTGTGCTATGCAGCTGCTTCTCCCTAGCTATCTATTTTACATTTGGTCCACTGGGGGCTTTGTTGGAAACTCTTCGCTATGGAAACCTGCCTGCCTTTTCCTCCCCTCACCTAGGACTACGTTGTGCCCCTATCCTGTGTAGTTTTCTATATGCAGATGATTACTTTCCTTCACATAAATAGACTAATTTTTATCCTTTGCCTGTGTCTGATGGTGTCTCCCATCATACCTTTCATCCTTGTATCAACCACTTAAGGAGATGCACATGTACATTGATCATTTAAATATATGAGATAAATGATATAATAGGAAACTCTTGTGATGCTGTGGGAGTATAAATTGGTACAACCTTTTTTGAAAATTGGCATTACTTACTAAAGTTGAAGATATGCACTCCTATGACTGCATTTTCACACTTAAATATATAGCCAACAGAAGTGTGTCCACATGTTCACCAAAAGATATGTACTAGGATATTCATAGCAACACTATTTGTTGTAGCCCCAAACTGGAAACTACTCAAATGCCCATCAATAGTAGACTTGACAAATGTGTATTCTATCCATACACTGCAACACTATACAGCAACAAGAGCAAAGAATTTACAACAACAAATTACAATATGGATGACTCACATAAAATACAGAACAGACAAAACATACCTAGATGTCAGAAGTTGGGATACTGACTACCATTGTTGTGACTAGTTCTTAGAAGAGAGCACAGGGTGGCATTCCTGGGGGTGCTGATAATGTGTTTCTTGATCTGGGTGCAAGGTAGTTTGTGAAAATTCATTGGCCTTTACACTTTTGACCTGTATGTGCATTCATATTTCAATAGAAAGTTTAGAAAGAGTTGGTTCTACTGGTTCTATTTTATCTTCTTACTGAACTCAGGACTCCTAAAAGCAGCTTTACAGGAGTAAAATGTGGAAAATTACCATCTGGGAAAGGAGCTGTCTTGTTATATATTTCAGACTGGCACTTGGTCTGAAAAGCAATTGTCAAGCTAGTAGGGGGGATCTTTGAATGATGTTCTATAGATGATAATAATTGTCCCAGTAATTGAAAGCCCCTGAGATGAACTGACTTGGAATCTACTTCCCTATTTTATTCTGACTCTAGTTACTATTTTTCTTTTAAAATGGATCTGATAGTCTTAAATATTAAATACTTCCACTTTTATTTTGTAATGTGCTTTTAAAAAATGACAAGTTAGCCACAGAATTGGTATTCCTAAAGAAAATTGCTAGCTGCTCCTTGAACATCCTGTAAAATGAGACTTTGGAAAATGAGTTAACTATTTTTTTCAGTTTTAAGAGTTTATTTGAGCAAAAATCGATTTAAATCAGGTAAAGCCAAACTGGAAGTGTGTATATATATATATATATATATATATATATATATATATGTATTTATTTATTTACCTACCTTACAGTTGTATTGAGATTTAATTGACATACAGTGCTGTATTAAATTTAAATAATTTAATAACTTGACATATGTAGACACTGTGAAATGATTATCACATTAAGTTTAGTTAATATCTGTAACCTCATATAGTTATAAAATTTTTTTCCTTGTGATGAGAACTTTTAGGATCTACTCTTTTTCAAATTATACATGCAGCATTGCTGACTATAGTCATCATATTGTACATTATATCCCCAGTACTTATTTGTCTTATAACCAGAAGTTTGTACCTTTTGACCACCTTCATCCAATTCCACCACACCTCCACCCTGCTTCTGGCAACCACAAATCTGATCTCTGTTTCTATGAATTTGTTTTTTGTTTTTTTAGATTCCACATATAAGTGAGATCATACAATATTTGTTTTTCTCAGTCTGACTTATTTCACTGAGTTAACTTTTAATGTAAGAATTACATATTAAATTCTAAAGTTGCTGCACACTCACATTTTTAGGAAATGGAATATTTAAAAGTCCCAGAAAAAAGTGGGTTGGTTATTGCAAAGTAACTTTCCTTTAGGGCATAGCAGGGGTCCATCAGGCAGATTACCTAAGTAGTGCTGGTTAGGTAATTCTTGATTGGTTTAAGATTCTGTTTCTGGGAGAGCAGAAATGGTAATTAAGTCTTGGTTTGCTGACATGGAGCTTAGCATAAGGGACTCCATTTTGGGCATTTAAAAATTATTTATTTACTTATTTATACAGCAGTTTCTTATTACTTATCTATTTTATACATATTAGTGTATATATGTCAATCCCAATCTCCCAATTCATCCCACCACCCTCTCCCCTGGCCACTTTACCCCCTTGGTGTCCATACGTTTGTTCTCTACATCTGTGTCTCTATTTTTGCCTGGGCATGTTGTTTTGTTTTTAACATAATCTTGTCCTGGACCTGACTCGTGAACTAAAGGAGAAACATTTTCAAAATCCACACTCAGTTGTGCGTTTTCACAAAATGTCTTTCCTATTTTAATAAGTTAGGAAGTTTTAATGATTCTAAATGTGTGCCTATGTTGAACTGGTCAGTTGATGTTGCAATCTTTAACTGTAGAACTTGCCACAATTAACTGGCCTACTGAGTGCATAATCAACCCTGATGACCTAATAGGAGAATGATAAACAGAACCGTTTGGCTGGTTAGTTCTGGCCAAACAGAACTAACTTTTGGAAACAGATCTTCATTAGGATAAAATTACATAGGTTAGACCTGGGTCTGTCACTCATTGATTTCATTTCATTCATATAATCATCATTCAGCAAATATATTTAATGCTTACTCCACACTGAACACTGGAATCCAATGATGAACAGGTTGTCTAGTGAGCAGCGTGCTGATTGCTGTGACAGGATAGACACTTCAGGCCAGGAGCACATTCTTTAACTGCTGTGTGCTCTGTGTGCTTCAGAATGTCATGTTCTATGCATCATTCTACAAGAGTGAGGACACAGTGTAAGAACTCTCTGCCAACAGCTGGTTGGAGCAGCAGTTTTATTTTAAAAGTCCACATTGTGTTTCCTTGTTTGGAATCTTCTCGTTCCACATCAGTTAGGTCTTTAATTTGGATCTTACTCTCCTTTCACCAAAAGTAATATTGGGTAAATGCACCCCTTTCGCCACCAGTTTCACATTGTGGTTAAGACACTTGGATAGTCAGAACAGTCAGATTGCCACTTTCGGTTCATCACTACTTAAATTAATTTCTTAATCTGGAATAATACTTTTATCAGTGCTTAAATTAACACTTTCATTTATCAGTGCTTAAATTAATTTATTAATCTGAAATAATAATATTGCATGACCCACCTAACACAAATATGCCTTGTCATGATAAGAAATTGGGTAATGCGTAAGTTCAGAAGGTATATGAATGTCCCCCCAATTTTAAGCTCTCGGCATGTTATACCCATGACAGTTGACACATTTTATAGCAAAGGAATGAACAGGTACAGTTTGCTTTTCATGAATTTGAATGCTTCTTACCCTTGCTAAGTAACGGTAATTTTCCAGTGAAGACTCATGGCTTCTGAATAGAGGACTGCTGATTTGAGATGAGTGCCTTCTGTGTTGAAAAGAATTAAGTTGGAGGATGGTGGATTGCATTCATTATTCATCTTGACTGTTTGGAGAATACTGAGTATACACAGTTGGCTACTCCAGAGGATGTTGTGACAGGTAGGGAAGAGGATAGCAAGGCAACCGCCCATCACTATTCACCATTCTCTCAATTGCAAGAAATGATTGTCAATACTTGATCCCAGTTTGTTTTCAGGGTAAAGTCTAATGAAGTTCAATGATCATTTGTGCCTTGAGTTTTACCAAAATATATGGATTTGGGCTGAATGATTAATCAGTTGGTTCGGGTGAGGAGTTTCCTTGAGAAGAAATATATCTTGAGAATCACACTGTGCATGCTGAGCTGAATCCTGCTATTTTCACATAACACTTATAATTAATATCTTCCTATCCCATTACAATGTTTTCAAAGTAGTCACAAGTATGTCATCATTTGATCACTTGGTTATTGTTGGACATATAAATTGTATGTAATTTAAAAATATTTTCAATGACTTTCTATATATATTTATCTGAATCTTTTATTTTTATTTAAGATACTTCTCTAAAGTAAAAATTACTGGCTCAAAAAATAAGGATATATATTACTACCTTGTCCTTAGTAATCACATCAATTATGTTCTACAGGCAGTAATACAAATATCTAATTTTTTTCACCTAATCCTGCTTTGGGTATTATCATTTAAAAACTTTTCACTATTTTGAGTTGGCTTTTTTCACTCAGCACAATGTTTTTGAGATTCATCCATGTTGTAGTGAGTACCAGTAGTCTGTTCCTTTTCATTGTTGAGCGGTATTCTCTTGTATGGGTATAGTACTACAATTTATGTATCCATTCACTTACTGAAGGGCATTCAAGTTGTTTCTAGCTTTTGGTTATTATAAATAAAACTGCTATGAATAAGTCTTTGCATGGACATATGTTTACTTTTCTTTAGGGTAAATGCCTAGGAGTGAAATTATTGGGCTGATAGTAGGAGCAGGTTTAGATTGATAAGATACTGCCAAATTGTTTCCCAAAGTGATTGAACTATTTTACACCCCCAAAGCAGAACTAGGGTTCCAGTTGTGCTGCATCCTTGCCAACACTTGTTATTTTCAGTCGTTTTAGTTTTGGTTATTTTAGTGGTTGTGTAGTTGTATCGCGTTGTGGTTTTAATTTGCATTTCTTTGAAGACTAACGATAATAGATTATCTTCTCATGTGCTTATTGGCCTTGGTGGCATTTATTTTAGCAACACTTGATTTAATGTTGTTATGTTGTATTTAAATTTTTTGCAAAGTTGGTAATATGTACAAAAGGTAAAATTTTAAATAATACAGAAAAATTTGTGGTTAAAAAAAGATATTAAAGATATTAATCCCATCCTAAATTGTCTTTGTTTTCCCAGTTTTTTTTAAAGGCAACCATTGTTGCAAGTTTACATGATGTGTTTTAAATACTTATAAATCCTATCATATCTTTTAAATATACAGGTGATTTTTTTCCCTTTCCTTGGATATAATACACAGAAAAGTGCACATATCATAAGTGTGCAGCTTGAGGAGTTTTTCACAAACTGAACATGTTTGTATAACCTGTATCCAAATAGAACACTACTAACACACCCGAACACTCTTCCGGTCCTTCCTCAGCACTTTTCCAAGGGTAACTATCACTTTGATTTTAACAATATAGGTTAGTTTCACATGTTTTTATACTTTACATAGGTAGTCACTATGTACACTCTTTGGTGTCTGGCTTATTTTCCTGAACATTTTGTTTGCATGACTCATCTATACTGTTGGGTATATTTGTAGACTGTCCATTTCTATTGATGTTTTGTATTACAATGTAAGAATATACCACTATTTATCCATTTTATTGCTGGTGGACATTTACCTATCATTAAGATGTCTCTACACGTATTCTATTACACACCTTTTGGTGAACATTATATGCATTTCAATTGAATATATATCCAGGAGTAGAATTTCTGAGTTATAGGTACTGCCCATGTTCAGCTTTGCTGGATACTGCCAAACAGTTTTCCATAGATGTACCAACTTACATTCCCACCCACAAAGTTCTGGTTGCCTCTTCAACAGTCCCAAAGTATTTTCTATTTTTAACTTTTTATGAGTGTTGGCTCATTGTATCTTTTTAGTTCCTGGCAAGTGGTGATTTTAATTTGCATTTCCTTGATGACTAATGATGTTGGGAACCTGTCATATGCATATAAGCCATGTAGATACCCTCTTTTGTGAAGTGACCATTTTCCCTATTGGCTTGTTTGCCTTTTATTTATTAACTTGTAGAAGTTCTTCATGTATTCCGAACATGAGTATGGTGGCAGTAATATGTATTGTAAATATCTAGGTTTGTGTGTTGGTTTTCACTCTTAATGGTGCTTTTTCATGAATGGAAATTCTCAGTTTTAATATATTCCAATATATCAATTTTTTCTCTTATGTTTTAGTGTTTTCTGTATCTTTGTTAAGAAGCCTTTTTCTCCAAAGTGATGACCTATGTTTCCTCTAAAAGTTTATTTTTTTTTACCTTTCATGTTTAGATCTGCAATTAAAAAAATGTTTTGAATAAACATTTTATTGTCATTATAAAAATAATTAGAAAATGTTTCCTATATTTCTATTCTTTGGAAGAACTTTTGCTAAATTTGTGTTTTGTTCCTTGAATGTTTGGGAGAATTCACTAGTGTGTGTGTGTTTAAGTTTAAATCATGAATTCAATTTTGTTAATGAATGTCACACTATTCAGATTTTTCTCTTTCTTCTTCTGACAGCTATGATAAATTGTATTTTTGGAGGAATTTTTCTTTCATCCATGTTGTCAAATTTATTGGCCTGAAGGTTTAAGTACTCTCATCTTTTATTAGTTTTCCTGTCTGTATTATCTTTTCATGTCTGCAGCATCTGAGATGCTGCTCCTTTTTGATTCCTGATATCAGTAATTTATGTTTCCTTATTTTCTTCCTTAATCAATTTTAGGGATTGTCCAATATTATTATTTTCAAAGAACCAAATTTTCACTTTGATAATTGTCCATCTTACACATTTGTTTCAAATTTTTTCAAATTAATTTCATTAATTTATGCTCTTATTTTTATTATTTCTTCCCTTCTACTTTCCTAAGGTTTGATTTATGGTGAAATTATGTGTTTTTATGTACTTGTGAAAACATTTACAGTATGTTCCATATATATATATATGTATATATATATATATATATATACTATATATATATATATTTTTTTCTTTCCAATCTTGGTGACACTGAATTTCTTTCACAACCTAAAGGTCAATGTGGGAGATAAAATGAAATCTTTTCAAAAGTTACCTCTGAGGAGTCTAGCTCCTTGCCAAAATCTATGTGATCTTTTAGCCTGACTATCGATAATTTTTGCAACTGTAATTACATGGCAGGCCTCATGGGGGAAACCTGCCCTCCGCATACCAGACTTGGGGCACGGCCAGTGCATTGCCGCCTTTGAAAGGAGTTATCATCCAGGGCTTGGGCCTCTCTGTCTGCCCATGCTCTTACACATGGCTGCATCCCTAGCCCAGCTTCTTCCAT
The DNA here is from genome assembly GCF_059928025.1 of Delphinapterus leucas. Lineage (NCBI taxonomy): Eukaryota > Metazoa > Chordata > Mammalia > Artiodactyla > Monodontidae > Delphinapterus > Delphinapterus leucas. The sequence continues at coordinate 36,936,576 of NC_143142.1, read as the reverse complement.
TTGGAGGCCTCTTTACCTTGGGCCTTCGGCAGAAGTTTCTTTATGGCGAAGGCAGCGGAAGAACTTAGAGACACTTTCCTCCTGATGAAGTACTTAGTACTTTTCCACGCCTAGCACTTCCCACTCCCTTCCCCTTATCCTCTGGGCCCATAAAGCTGCAGGAACGTTTTGTTTGGGGCTCCTTTGGCAGTGAAATGACCCCATCTGTGCTGGTTCACCTGACACTCGATTGGTGACTGATGAGTGGTGATGTTCCATGGGGGAAAATGGAAAGGGAGGAGTTGACACTTTCTTTGGTTTGGCCTCTTGCTGATACTATTGCAATAAGTGATTAAAGGCTTGACCAAAAATCATTTTGGTTTGTTGTCTTAATCGGCTACTCTGACACCTGACAGCTAGGCTCTCTTCAGCTTAGCTCAGGGCCCAGCAATCACACTGATCAGTGTGGAACTTTTTGGGAAATTTTCGTAGCAGACAATCTGAGATCATACTTTGCATCTTGAAAAGTAAGAAGCTGAATAAAGCGTAATTTGGTGGAGATTGACAATATTCATCTTGTTTCTTTGGTGCAAATATCAAATTTCCCTCTAGAGGATTACCCCACTCAAGTCAAAATATTTTCAGAATCTTTTTAGCATTCAGGCAAAGAATTAAGAACTCTCGCTAACTTCTCTCTTCCCCTAAGGAATGGGAAAATACAAAAAAATTTTTTTCCTGCATATTGATTTAGAGTGTGGCTTTAAATGAGAAAAAGCTCTGGTTCTTAAACTCCTTAAGATTTAGGTGAAAGAAGTTTGAGTCTATGCAGAGTTCGGAAGATATCAAGAGAAATATGTGACTAACCTCCTTTATAGCGATTATTGGGGATTTACACATTGTTTACATGTTTCACATGGTTTGTGTCCTATAACTGGTCTTAGATTTTTCAAGAGATACTTCTCTATGTTGGTTGTTATGAACATCACATATACTTTTCTGCCTCTCTTTTGTTGTGTTTCCTCTTTTGTTTTATCATCACAAAACCTCAGAATGATAAGTCAGTAAAAAGTGATCTGATTTGCCTATTGTTTAGGATTTTACATAGAATCATTGTAATTTTTAGATGAAAAACACTGATGGGAAAGGGTGCTCCTCTTTTGTCACCCACTTCTGCAGCTTTGCTTCATTGTTGTTATTTCATCCTGTTCCATCAGACTTCCCTGGGGAAGGGCTGGGTAGCATTAAGCTGAAAAATGGAGGAAAAGACCCACAAGGCTTTTTGTTCTCTCTGCACAAAGGCTAAAGGATGAATAACTCAAAAGATTGAATGGCCACAGATGAGAATTGTAACTGTGGTAGGTTATTTGTTTCTCCTTTCCTCTTTTCCCTCCTTTCTTCCTGCATTTAGACTTTCTAAATTGGGTTACATTTAGCTTGGGGTGATCTTTATTTTAGGTCTCCAGAGAGGCAGATCAGCAGCCCGTGAAGTTCACCTGTGGTCTCCCCAGCCTAGGCCTTCAGTGTGGAAAAGGAGGATTCTGAGCAAAATCTGTGGGAGTTACAGTTCTATGTATGATTAAGTGGTTCTTTGCTCCAGAGTGCAAGTTAATACCACATGAATAACACTGAGTTATTAAAAGTAATACAGCAAACTCATATGACTACTTTTCGTTGGTAAATTCTTTAAAGCTTTTTCTTAAAAAATCGAGATACAACTTACCGTACTAAACTGCAAAGCTCAATGGATTCTATCTATCTATCATCTATCTATCTATCTTCAGGCATCCAGAAACAGAACAAGAAATAAATCAAGATGCAGAACATTTCCAGCACTGCAGAAGGCTTTCTAATGACCTTTCCCAATCAATATTTTCCCACCTCGAGGTTTCCAGTATTCGGGTTCCCACAGATTATTTCACTATTCCTGACCTTTATGTAATTGGAGTTGTAAAATATGGACTCTTTTGCTGTCTGGCTTCTTTCACTTATCATTATGTCTGTGAGATGCATCCAGATTTTTCTCTAGGACATTCTTTCTCTCCCAATATTTTAGTTAAAAAGTAGCCATTACTTTGTAATAACTTTAAATGGAGCATAATCTATAAAATATTGAATCACTATGTCACACACCAGAAAATAATATAATATTACAAATCAACTACTTCAATTAAAAAAAAGTCAAACACTGAGACATTGAAAGGATTGTGAGTGAGCACACACAAACTCTCCTTCCAGGTTCTACACTACCATCACTTTGCTATACCATCTATCCATCCATCAATCCAGTTTCTGATGCATTTCAAAGTATGTTATTGGTATCAGTGTCCTTCATTCTGGTCCACTTCAATATGCATGTCTTTGCCTTAGTATATTCTTGATTTCTGAAAAGTTTAGTAGTATTAGGAAAATCTGTGTGACTTCTGAGAGACAAGGTGAAAATTATTGGAACATCGTGGTTGAATTTAGTTTCCCTGTTGTAACATTTCATAGTTTGGGCTTCAGTATTTTTGTTTATGGGGTAGAAGTTGAGGGAGGAAGCAGTCGATTTCTAGCTTGTTTTTTTGGGGAGGAGGGTTGGAAGGGTAGTGAGGATCTGTAGATCCCACAGGAAGGAAGTGGGAGGGATTCAGAATTGAGAAAGGAGGAGGACGAGATGCAGCAATTCAGGGAAAAAGGAATGAGGTCTGAGTTGTACTTTCTGATTTCAGGAAGAAGAAAATAGAAGCTTCTTTCACTTAATCCTTAAATTTGCTCTGGCTAAGTGCATTTTGTTTAGAGGAAACTCTGCTGAAAATAGCAGATGTTTAGTCTAAGCATAACAAGTGTGTATGCAGAGTTATTGAGAACGGAATACTTTTTCTCAATTTTTACTTTTAACGTGAGTAGGCAAGATCGTGGAAAGCATCTTGGGGGAGGAAAATCTTCAATGTATTTCTAAAATGAAGGACAGGTGAAAGGGACCTCAGAGATCATCTGATCTCAATTCAAATTAGAATGCCTTGAGGAGCTTTCAAAAAACCACTGCAGAGGGAAGGAAATCCAAAAAAGAGGGGATATATGTATACTTATAGCTGATTCACTTTGCTGTACAGTAGAAACTAACACAACATTGTAAAGCAACTGTACTCCAATAAAAATTAATTTAAAAAATAAGATAAAATTCAATAACCATTAAAAAAAACCACTGCAGAGCTTCTGACCTAACCAATCTAGGGTGAGGTCTAGACATTTGTGTGTGTGTATTTTTTTTTTTTTTGCAGTACGCGGCCCCTCACTGTTGTGGCCTCTCCCGTTGTGGAGCACAGGCTCCGGACATGCAGGCTCGGAGGCCATGGCTCACGGGCCCAGCTGCTCCGTGGCACGTGGGATTTTCCCGGACTGGGGCATGAACCCGTGTCCCCTGCATCGGCAGGCGGACTCTCAACCACTGTGCCAGCAGGGAAGCCCGACATTTGTATTTTTAAGAAGTTCTCCAGGTGATTCTAATGTGCAGCCAATTAGAGAACTGCTAATGCAGTTCAAACTTTTGGTACCTACCTTTAGAGGATACTTTCTTTTTTTTTCCCATAAATTTATTTATTTTTGGCTGTGTTGGGTCTTTGTTGCTGGGCGTGGGCTTTTTCTAGTTGTTGTGGTGAGCGGGGGCTACTCTACGTTGCGGTCACGGGCTTCTCATTGTGGTGGCTTCTCTTGTTGTGGAGCACGGGTTCTAGGCCCATGGGCTTCAGTAGTTGTGGCACGTGGGCTCAGTAGTTGTGGCTTGTCGGCTGTAGAGTGCAGGCTCAGTAGTTGTGGCGCACGGGCTTAGTTGCTCCGCGGCATGTGGGATCTTCCTGGAGCAGGGCTCGAACCCGTGTTCCCTGCATTGGCAGGCGGATTCTTAATCACGGTGCCATCAGGGAAGTCCCGTTAGCAGATAACTTTTAATCAGATGTAGGAAGATAAAGTGACACTTGATGCATATTTCTTGGCTAATGCATAATTAAGACAAGCACACAGTCAAAAATGTTAGTCAGAAATTACCACCTGAAGAGGATCCTTTCCACAAATATCTGTGCTTAGAGGAATTCTTTCTATAAATGGCTTGTTTTCTGATGTCAGCAAACATGACTGATTTAGAACTTCTTTTCCACATGAATTGAAATGATCATATATAGACTCCATGGGGGTGTATTATACAGAATCCAATAATAGCTGAAAAGATCACATTCTTATATTTGTTCAAGCTGCCATCTGTGGTGATATGCTGATATCGTGGCATTAGACAAAAACAACACTCTCTGAAGGGCAGTTGACATAAGTTTAGTGCCTGCTTTGAGAACTTTTAACTCCACAAAAACTTCAATGCAGTCTGTCATATGGATCATCTCAGGGTCCTTGTGAATGTCTTCTGTAAGCAAGGTGATATTTAACAAGCCCGTTTCTAAATGTTTGCATTTAAATTCCTAAGTCAGTTGTAAATGAGTATTATGAACCGAGGTGGCTTAACATCTGTTTATATCAAAAAGATTTAAGTTGACCACAAGCTAATAGAAACCAGCTGTATCGTGATCCCTCTAGTCCATCTCTTACTGAATAACAATGTGTGGGAGCAGGAAGTCACACCATATGAGAACGGTAGTAAAAACGGGATGATTCTGAAGAGCTTCATTGCCATAGAAGAGTTATCCTGTGCTTTTCCAGAAAGCCATTCATTCACCAAGGTGAATGAATAGGTACCAGTTACAGTGAAGCTAGTTTTACTCTTTGAAATAATTATAGCTAACATTTGTTGAACATTTGGTATGTCCCATCATTGTGCTAAACATCTTATTTTACTTCCTTAAACTCTAACAATAACCCTATGATAGATACTTTATGTTACAGATAACTGGGGAGGCTGAGGCTCAGAGAGAAATTTCCTTGAGCTCACACATTGATAGAGATGAGACTCAAACTCAGTCTGATTCCAGAGCTAGAGCTTTTCACTAATGCCTCCCAAGGAAAAAATTTTCCACCGTATTTTGTTGACTGCCTCGAAATTTAGCTGCCTCTCTCCCTTGTGGGAAGGAGCTTGTACTACTGAAACTTTAACTCTTCCAACTGTAGGATCCAAAGCTGCACCGGAAATGGACTTTGGTAGTTCAAGTTGACAGTGTAGCATCATGTGGTAAACAGTATGGATTTTGGAGTCAGGAGATTCAGGCTCGATTCCCAGCTTTATCACCTCCTGGCATTCTAGCCTTGGACAACTTATTATCTCTTCAAGTTTCTTTCCATTTATGAAATCAAGATAAAATTTTCTACCTTTCATTATTGTTGTAGGTGTTAGAGATAATTCATATAAGATGCTATCTGACAAAGAGTATCATTATTATTTTTCAACCCTAATTTGACATATGTGTGGCCAGGGACAGCATTCACAGGTCCAGTTGTCATGATTTAGTGGAGGGCAATGAAGGAAGAAAGAATTTGACTTTTCATTAGTCTTTTGCTGAACTAAGCCGCCCACTAATGAAGTTTTACCACGTTTTCATATCCCTAAATGAATATGAATGGTTGTTTTGGATTGGCAAAATTGATAAAAAAGTCAGTCTAGTTACTTTGAAAGGTAACCTTATTTTTTATCAAAGAAAATATACTTACCACTATCTTTAGTCAGAGGTCTTATCCACTCAGAAATAGAGCCCATTAGTTTTGCAAATTCCGTGCTTTACAATTGTCCTTTGAGTCAGGATGCTTGTTCATAAATGCATGCCATTTTGGCCACTTTAAGAAAAATAGAAATCTAGTGTCTACCTTAGGTTAGTTTCTAATCATCTGTTAATTTCATTAAAATCTTCTGTGCATAGACAGGGCCAGGCCTCTTGCTTTGTAGGTATAAATGAGGAGCTTCCTAATTATCCCAGGGAAAGAAGGTTGCTTTAAGAGTAGTTGCCATAGTTTATACCACTGTATTTTTTACCTTTTAAATAAATTTTAAGTAAGGTTAAATAAATTAGATAATTTTTCTTTATGCCATGTGGCTATATAAAGTAACAGTTAAGAATCACTGTCACTTCTGGCAAAGGTGATATATTTCCTTTGAAAAAATTATTTTTGGGTCTCCATTGAGTATTCCTGATTCTTGTGGGGAAAAAAAACAATTGAAAAGCTTTATTTTTAAATTTTTATTTATTTATTTTTTAACATCTTTGTTAGAGTATAATTGCTTTACAATGGTGTGTCAGTTTCTGCTTTATAACAAAGTGAATCAGTTATACATATACATATGGCCCCCATAGCTCTTCCCTCTTGCATCTCCCTCCCTCCCACCCCTCTAGGTGGTCACAAAGCACCGAGCTGTTCTCCCTGTGCTATGCGGCTGCTTCCCACTAGCTATATATTTTACATTTGGTAGTGTATATATGTACATGCCACTCTCTCACTTTGTCCCAGCTTACCCTTCCCCCTCCCCGTATCCTCAAGTCCATTCTCTAGTAGGTCTGCATCTTTATTCCCGTGTTGCCCCTAGGTTCTTGAAAAGCTTTAGATAAAAGAACTAAATTTTTATTGGGGTTTCAAAAAGAGACCAGGAGACAACAAGAGAAGTGGAAGGAAAGAGAGAGTTGAATAAATGGAGGGTACATTTCTGCTTGGAGGTGAGTGTATTAATGACTTGGTAACTGTTGATGTTCTTTATGAGTGAACATTTCAGTCTGGGGAACTATTATCCTTACAACTAGAATAATCGAATTTTATTCTGTTGAGGGAGGAGGTACTATATGCCTCCAGACCTTGACATTCAAGTTAGCACCACTGATGAATTCATAATCATCCATTAAAGACAAAAAATAAACTCAACCCCACTGGCCTATGCCCTGTACACCCTTTTGCAGAGGATGACCCCATTTTCTTCTCTTTCACCTAGGCATTGGTCTTCCTTTATTCTTTCTCTATAACACCTATATAATATCCTTTTCATCACCTAGATTATTTCATATCCATCCACCTCTCACCATTGTCACTGCTACTACTCTAGACAACATATGTTGCCTGGGTGACTGTAATTGCTTCCTGTCAGGTCCTCCTCAACTGCATGTGTCCATCTGCAGCCTGGAGTAATATCTTCAAGACACAAATCTTAATTCATACACCCCCTTTGCTAAGAAAGCTCCAATGGATTTTATTGCCTTTAGGATAAAGACTATGAGCTACATGGCTCAATGTTGCCTGCTTGTCTAACTACTTCTTTAGCTTCATTGCCTACCTCCCTTTCACTCTTCCTTTTTGTAACAGCGGACTTTGTCCAGTCTCTCTCAAGCATCCTCTTTCCTCCTGTCCCAGGGCATTTGCATGTACTCTTTTCTCTTCCTGGAATGCTCTTTTCTCTCCTGTCTTTACCTAGTTAATTCCTGCCTGTGGATCTTAATTCTGCTTAAGAGTGTCTACCTCAGAGAGACCTTTCTTAATTGCCATCCCACCAGCTCATATCAATCCCCTGCTTAAATGTTCTCCCAGAAGTGGGTGGCTCTCCTTAATTTCACATTTCTGGTACAATTTTACAATTCTAAACTTTGAATAATGCCTACTTCCTCGCTAGATTATAAGATCCATGAAGGTAGGGACTTTGTTCTTGCTTACCATTATATTTCTAGCATCTAGCACCGTGCCTGGCACAGAGCAGATTCTCAAATGTCACTTGAATTATTGAAAACTGTCTTGGTATCATACTCTGTTTCAAGGAAGTATGTCTTGCAAAACTTCTGACCGAGCCACCGACTTATAGCCCAAGATCTGTAACCAAGATTGCCTTTAGTCTCTGTGTTTAAATCTTTGTCTTGGTTCTCTGTCCAGTATCCCAATCCATTCTTGTTTTTCCATCTGGTCATTGCACGATCTTAAATCTTGTCTCTTGAAACCCAGTTCCTGTGTTTGCCCACTATCTTCTCTATACCTAAGGGGCTAGTGTTTAGTGTTTTCTCCATTCAGTCCCATATGGTCTGTCCATCTCCCAAGCTCCCACAGCCTTTGTTGTGATATTTACCTTTTATTTTTTTAACAACTCTTTAAAACTATTATAAAGTATGCATAAATAACTGCCATTCACTGCTCTTCAATTAAAAAAATTCATTTGTAACTTTATAGTCAAGTATTGAAAACTGTGACTCAAATTGAGTCAAAACATAACAGGATACTGTCTCACATAACTGGGAGTCCAGAGGTCTGCCAGGGCACAGGCATGATGAAGTCATGAGCTCAGTGATGAAGACAATGTCCAGGGTGTCTTTAGTGTCTGTCTTCTGTCTTCCTTGGTGTTTTCTTCATCCTAAGCCTGATGTCCCTTGTGATTCCAAGATGGCTGCCAGTGTCGATGAGCCATGTATTTCCTGGTGCATGTCTAGCAAAATAAAGAGAAAAGGACATTTTTTCCCCCTCAATCATAGAGTACAAGTCTTTCCCTTCAGTCTGGTTGTACCAACTTTGGTTACATTCCCACTCCACACCAATAATAGTCATCTGGGGAATACAATGCATTGATTGGCTTAGAAATTAATCAGGATGCCCTCTGGAGTTACCTGAATAAAGTCAGAGTTTTTTAGTAAAGGAAGGAAGGGGTGGATGTTAGTTAGGTAACGAACAGTGTCTACTACCAATAACTATTACGGGCATACGGCTGGGTGTGGCACCAAGACGAAACAGAACTTCTATACGTTTGGGGAGGCAGACAAGTAAACAAATAAGAGTAGGAAGTCACAAATGTCAAATAAAAGTGTAGACCACAGGAGTCCTTTCCTTTTGGGACATGGGGGTTGCAGGGACAGTAGGGGCAGTTTTGCTGGCTGTCTTGTGGAATCCTACTCTGTGGTTGATGCACCTTGCTGTTCAGTGGCCCTCAGAGAGGAGGTTTATTAAATGACAACAGCAAGAGTTTTTAACCTTCTTTGTCTTGGGTAATGCCTCCCTAATAAACCTGGATGAAAGTTTAAGCAGTTTTCTACTGAATGGTCCAGGTAATTTTCCCAAGCCACCCTGAGCTGGGGAGAAATTCAGCTCTAGCTTCATTCTGTATATCTAGTTATGTTCTTTTGCATTCTACAAAATGATGCTCCCTGCCTAAACCTTGAGGACTGTCCCGCATGGAAGCTGTTCGCTGTTCCCTAACTTCCTCCTCTTTTTCACTTTCTCTTTAACTTGTTCCCTGTAGGTGTCTTCAGTGTCCTTCTGTTCTCCCAGACTTATCTTGGGATGTTCCATGCTTTTCCCTTCCATCTTCTCAAATATTTGTCTCAATCCATTATTCTCTCCTTGCATTTTCATTGCCCTCATTGTCAAATGAATGTCAGACCTTTCTTTTCTGCTCAGCTGTGTTGGCCTTGCAGAAGGGAGAGGTAAGGACAAACCCTTGAATGGGTACAGCATAGGGATAGGGAGAGAAAACATAAGGGGTTTTTACCCTGTTTGGCAGTTGGCTTTCTCCCCGAGCTTGAAATGGGTGCCTCTTTATCAAAGAATTGTTTTTTTCTTCCACACTGAGTAAGAAATTACTATTTTAATGTTAATTATTAGTATTTTAAATATTAATTAAAATATTAAAAGTATGTCTTACCAATATTTCTCAGGAAAGACTTGGCTTTTTTATGCTAAGGCAGTGTTTCCTTCTCCAGTTTATATTATACGGCACCCTTGCATAGGTTCTTATTTCTCTTGAAACTCTAGGTTTATTCTGTGACTAGTGAGGAGAAAGATAGGAGTAGGAATTAGAAAAATGACCTGGGATCTCTTGATACAGGAAGTTTCCAGGAAGGAGGTGGCATTTGGACTGGGCTTTAAAGAAGAAATTATGTGTGATTAATAAGAATAGGGTTCAGGATGGGGAGGTTTGGGGTTGCGGGCCAGTTGGACATAAAACCTGGAGGCATAAAATTATATATCCTGTGCAGAAAAAGTTATCCTTGAAAGACTGAAATTGCATTTTGACAATTTGCTGATTGTCCTTAAATCTGTCCTTTTAAAATCATGTGTAAAATGCTTCCTTGTGAAAGTATTTATAACTGAGTCTAGTAGGGCAGTGCTCCTAATCTTATTTTTAATTCTGGACTTGATTCTTTAGGTAGGAGTGACAAGTGAAATTGGGTTTAATTACATTATTTCTTCCAGTTTAAAAATAAAAGTGGGTGATGATATCATATTGTAAATCAAAATCTTAAGAGTGGATATGAGGGTTGGTGGGTGGGAGTACAAAGTAATTTTGCTGAGGAGAATTATGACTAATAAAAGATATTTGATTTTAGTTATGTCTTAATTCTTCATCTGTCAAATTAAAGTTCTAGGTTAAGAAATTAATTTCATATCCTGATGATTTCTCCAAAGTATCAATCATTATATGGTAATTCCCTAAATTCTGGGAATATAAATCTACAAGTCATCCAGATTCTACATATTAAAATCTGACTGTGCTTCTTTGCTGTCTTTTATTGCTTTTCATCCTTCTCTCTTGTCTATTTAATACTTTACTGCTAAATGAAATGAAAGGAGCTAATAGACACCTTCCTCTTCCATTTTGTGGAAAGATCAATTAAAATACCAGTGGAAAATTTGTTACAATCCTTGGCTAGATTTGGGGGTGGGTGAAAATGTGCTCTTCTAGCCTGCCTTTTGATAATAATAGAATATTTGAAAGAAACATTCCTAAAATGAAAAGGATAGTTCCTTAGCTCAGGAGAGTCTTTCGGTTCCACATTTTGTGCTTGAGCCATCTAGTTGGAGTAGGAGATGGTAGAAATGATGTGAAGCCTGTAGTTGGTTGTGGGCAAAGACTAGCCAGTATTAGCCTAATGATCCCTGAGATCTTCAAAGGACATTTTATCATATTATGACAGGGAGCATTTGTATTCTCTTGACCTCTTAGCCCTAAATCTTATAAAAACACGTTTATATTCTAGCTTTATTGCCAATTACATTAAATGCCTGATCCATCAAATATTAAATTTGGAAGGGATCTCAGACATCACTTAGTCCATCTTCTATATTTTACTCCTGGGATAAGCTTAGACAGTAGGGAGTGAATTCCAATTGCATTTTGAGGAATGGATTTAGAGGTTAGGAAACAAAAATCAGTTTTTAAAGTTGCTTTTGGTATAAAGTGCAGTTCCTCTAGAGAAGCTTAGATTTGAGAAGTTAGAAGAACAGTGAGTAGACTTGCAGGCTAAGGAAATCTAAAGCTAGTAAAAGCTAAATTCAGTGTAGAAGATGGCCTTAAATTTGTCAGGTTGAGTAGCTGATATCCTAACATGGATGACTCTGTTGGGTGGCTGGAAGAAAAAGGCCAATTGTAGTAAATGGGACAAGGGTAGGAGTTAGTTTTCAGAAAACTTTCTCTTTCCTATTAATCTGCTCCACTACTGACATTCGAGAATGTTCAATCCTGTATTTTTAAAAAAGATACCTATATTCGGGTGTGCTTTATTTAATGATACTGTTTTATTTTTCCCCAAAATTGGTTTTAAAACAAATTTCAGACCATGAAATTGTTTTTACCGTGACTGGCATAATGGATTGGAAACATTGTCTCAGGGAAATTTTTTGATCTCAACATGAAATGCAAAACAAAACAAAAACTCTCTATGTAAAATATTCTACTGCCTTTTAGAAACTTATGTAGAACTAAAATCGTGTGAAACATTAATGACTTCAAGTCTCAAAACGCAAATAACTTCCCAGAAGTTTTATTCTCATGGGACTAAACTGATTTGAAGGAAATGCTCCTTCAAATGACCCTGCCTGGAAAGCCATTCTTTATTGGCAGAACAGAATAGGGACATTGCTGCATAACAAATTACAATAAACACAGTGGCTTAAAAAACACCCATTCATTATCTCACAATCCTGTGGTCAGAGGTGGGATGGGCTTCTCTGCTCAGGGTTTCACAAGGCTCATACCTAGGTGTTGGCTGTGTTGGGCTCCTACCTGGAGGCTCTGGGGAAGAATAAGCTTCTAATCTCATTTAGGTTTTTGGCTGGATCTAGTTCCTGTAGGTCTGAGGTCCTAGCTGGCCATCAGCCATGGACTACTCCCTGCTCTTAGAAACCACCCACATTCCTTCTTACATGGCCCTCTCCATCTCCAAAGCCACAAGGGTGCTTCAGGTCCTAGTCATACTTGGACTCTCTCTAAATACCGCTTCTGCCATCATCTGGAGAAAACTATCCACTTTTTTTTTTTTTAAACATCTTTATTGGAGTATAATTGCTTTACAATGGTGTGTTAGTTTCTGCTTTACAACAAAATAAATCAGTTATATATATACATATGTTCCCATATCTCTTCCCTCTTGCGTCTCCCTCCCTATCCCACCCCTCCAGGCGATCACAAAGCACCGAGCTGATCTCCCTGTGCTATGCGGCTGCTTCCCACTAGCTATCTACCTTATGTTTGGTAGTGTATATATATCCATGCCACTCTCTCACTTTGTCACAGCTTACCCTTCCCCCTCCCCATTTCCTCAAGTCCATTCTCTAGTGGGTCTGTGTCATTATTCCTGTCTTACCCCTAGGTTCTTCATGACATTTTTTTCTTAAATTCCATATATATGTGTTAGCATACAGTATTTGTCTTTCTCCTTCTGACTTACTTCACTCTGTATGACAGACTCTAGGTCCATCCACCTCATTACAAATAGCTCAATTTCGTTTCTTTTTATGGCTGAGTAATATTCCATTGTATATATGTGCCACATCTTCTTTATCCATTCATCCGATGATGGACACTTAGGTTGTTTCCATCTCTGGGCTATTGTAAATAGAGCTGCAATGAACATTTTGGTACATGACTCTTTTTGAATTATGGTTTTCTCAGGGTATATGCCCAGTAGTGGGATTGCTGGGTCATATGGTAGTTCTATTTGTAGTTTTTTAAGGAGCCTCCATACTGTTCTCCATAGTGGCTGTACCAATTCACATTCCCACCAGCAGTGTAAGAGTGTTCCCTTTTCTCCACACCCACTCCAGCATTTATTGTTTCTAGATTTTTTGATGATGGCCATTCTGACTGGTGTGAGATGATATCTCATTGTAGTTTTGATTTGCATTTCTGTAATGATTAGTTATGTTGAGCATCCTTTCATGTGTTTGTTGGCAGTCTGTATATCTTCTTTGGAGAAATGTATATTTAGGTCTTCTACCCATTTTTGGATTAGGTTGTTTGTTGTTTTGATTTTGAGCTGCATGAGCTGATTGTAAATTTTGGAGATGAATCCCTTGTCAGTTGCTTCATTTGCAAATAGTTTCTCCCATTCTGAGGGTTGTCTTTTTGTCTTGTTTATGGTTTCCTTTGCTGTGCAAAAGCTTTGAAGTTTCATTAGGTCTATTTGTTTATTTATTTTTTTAATTTCCATTTCTCTAGGTGGTGGGTCAAAAAGGATCTTGCTGTGATTTATGCCATAGAGTGTTCTGCCTATGTTTTCCTCTAAGAGTTTTATAGTGTCTGGCCTTACATTTAGGTCTTTAATCTATTTTGAGTTTATTTTTGTGTATGGTGTTAGGGAGTGTTCTGCCTTCATTCTTTTACATTTAGTTGTCCAGTTTTCCTAGCACCACTTATTGAAGTGGCTGCCTTTTCTCCATTGTATATTCTTGCCCCCTTTATCAAAGATAAGGTGACCATATGTGCGTGGGTTTATCTCTGGGCTTTCTATCCTGTTCCATTGATCTATATTTCTGTTTTTTGTGCCAGTACCATATTCTCTTGATTATTGTAGCTTTGTTGTATAGTCTGAAGTCAGGGAGCCTGATTTCTCCAGCTCTGTTTTTCTTTCTCAAGATTGCTTTGGCTATTCAGGGTCCTCTGTGTTTCCACGCAAACTGTGAAATTTTTTGTTCTAGTTCTGTGAAAAATGCCATTGGTAGTTTGATAGGGATTGCATTGAATCTGTAGATTGCTTTGCGTAGTATATTCATTTTCACAATGTTGATTCTTTGAATCAAAGAGCATGGTATATATCTCCACCTGTTTGTATCATCTTTAATTTCTTTCATTAGTGTTTTACAGTTTTCTGCATGCAGGTCTTTTGTCTCCTTAGGTAGGTTTATTCCTAGATATTTTATTCTTTTTGTTGCAGTGGTAAATGGGAGTGTTCCCTTAATTTATCTTTCAGATTTTTCATCACTAGTGTATAGGAATGCAAGAGATTTCTGTGCATTAATTTTGTATCTTGCTACTTTACCAAATTCATTGATTAGCTCTAGTAGCTTCCTGGTAACATCTTTCGGATTCTCTATGTATAGTATCATGTCATCTGCAAACAGTCAGTGACAGCTTTACTTCTTCTTTTCCAATTTGGATTCCTTTTATTTCTTTTTCTTCTCTCATTGCTGTGGCTAAAATTTCCAAAACTATGTTGAATAATAGTGGTGAGAGTGGGCAACCTTGTCTTGTTCCTGATCTTAGTGGAAATGTTTCAGTTTTTCACCATTGAGAATGATGTTGGCTGTGGGTTTGTCATATATGGTCTTTATTATGTTGAGGTAAGTTCCCTCTATGCCTACTTTCTGGAGAGTTTTTATCATAAATGGGTGTTGAATTTTGTCAAAAGTTTTTTCTACATCTATTGAGATGATCATATGGCTTTTCTCCTTCAATTTGTTAATATGGTTTATCACATTGATAGATTTGCGTATATTGAAGAATCTTTGCATTCCTGGGATAAACCCCACTTGATCATGCTGTATGATCCTTTTTATGTGCTGCTCGATTCTGTTTGCTAGTATTTTGTTGAGGATTTTTGCATGTAAGTTCATCAGTGATATTGGCCTGTAGTTTTCTTTCTTTGTGACATCTTTGTCTGGTTTTGGTATCAGAGTGATGGTGGCCTTGTAGAATGAATTTGGGAGTGTTCCTCCCTCTGCTATATTTTGGAAGAGTTTGAGAAGGATAGGTGTTAGCTCTTCTCTAAATATTTGATAGAATTCGCCTGTGAAGCCATCTGGTCCTGGGCTTTTGTTTGTTAGAAGATTTTTAATCACACTTTCAATTTAAGTGCTTGTGATTGGTCTGTTTATATTTTCTATTTCTTTCTGGTTCAGTCTCAGAAGGTTGTGCATTTCTAAGAATGTGTCCATTTCTTCCGGATTGTCCATTTTATTGGCATAGAGTTGCTTGTAGTAATCTCTCATGATGTGTTATATTTCTGCAGTGTCATTTATTACTTCTTCTTTTTCATTTCTAATTCTGTTGATTTGAGTCTTCTTTTTTTTTCTTGATGAGTCTGGCTAATGGTTTATCAATTTTGCTTATCTTTTCAAAGAACCACCTTCTAGTTTTATTGATATTTGCTATCGTTTCCTTCATTTCCTTTTCATTTATTTCTGATCTGATCTTTATGATTTTTTTCCCTCTGCTAACTTTGGGTGGTTTTTTTTGTTCTTCATTCTTTAATTGCTTTAGGTGTAAGGTTAGATTGTTCATTTGAGATGTTTCTTGTTTCTAGAGGTAGGATTGTGTTGCTCTAAATTTCCCTCTTAGAACTGCTTTTGCTGCATCCCAGAGGTTTTGGGTCATCATGTTTTCATTGTCATTTGTTTCTATGTATTTTTTGATTTCCTCTTTGATTTCTTCAGTGATCTCTTGCTTATTTAGTAGTGTATTGTTTAGTCTCCATGTATTTGTATTTTTTTAAGATTTTTTTCCTGTAATTGATATCTAGTCTCATAGCGTTGTGGTCAGAAAAGATACTTGATACGATTTCAATTTTCTTAAATTTACCAGGGCTTGATTTGTGACCCAAGATATGGTCTGTCATGAGAATGTTCCTTGAGCACTTGAGAAAAAAGTGTTTTCTGTTGTTTTTGGATGGAATGTCCTAATAAATATCAATTAAGTCCATCTTGTTTAATGTATCATTTAAAGCTTGTGTTTCCTTATTTATTTTCATTTTGGATGATCTGTCCATTGGTAAAAGTGGGGTGTTAAAGTCCTCTACTATGATTGTGTTACTGTCGATTTCCGCTTTTATGGCTGTTTGCATTTGCCTTATGTATTGAGGTGCTCCTATGTTGGGTGCATAAATATTTACAGTTGTTAATCTTCTCTTGGATCGATCCCTTGATCATTATGTAGTGTCCTTCTTTGTCTCCTGTAATAGTGTTTAAAGTCTGTTTTGTCTGATATGATAATTGCTACTCAGGCTTTCTTTTGATTTCCATTTGCATGGAATATCTTTTTCCATCCCCTCACTTTCAGTCTGTATGTGTCCCTAGGTCTGAAGTGGGTCTCTTGTAGACAGCATATATACAGGTCTTGTTTTTGTATCCATTCAGCCAGTCTGTGTCTGTTGGTTGGAGCATTTAATCCATTTACATTTAAGGTAATTATTGCTATGTATGTTCCTATTACCATTCTTAATTGTTTTGGGTTTGTTATTGTAGGTCTTTTCCTTCTCTTGTGTTTCCTGCCTAGAGAAGTTCCTTTAGCATTTGTTGTAAAGCTGGTTTGGTGGTGCTGAATTCTCTTAGCGTTTGCTTTTTTGTAAAGGTTTTAATTTCTCCATCAAATCTGAATGAGGTCCTTGCTGGGTAGAGTAGTCTTGATTGTAGGTTTTTCCCTTTCTTCACTTTAAATATGTCCTGCCTCTCCCTTCTGGCTTGCAGAGTTTTTGCTGAAAGATCAGCTGTTAACCCTATGGGGATTACCTTGTATATTATTTGTTGTTTTTCCCTTGCTGCTTTTTATGCTTTCTCTTTGTATTAAATTTTTCATATTAAATATGTGTCTTGGCATGTTTCTCCTTGGATTTATCCTTTATGGGACTCTGCACTATCTGGACTTGATTGTCTATTTCCTTTCCCATATTAAGGAAGTTTTCAACTATAATCTCTTCAAATATTCTCTCAGTCCGTCTCTTTTTCTCTTCTTCTTCTGGGACACCTATGATTCGAATGTTTGTGCATTTAATGTTTTCCCAGAGGTCTCTGAGACTGTCCTCAATTGTTTTCTTTCTTTTTTCTTTATTCTGCTCTGCAGCAGTTATTTCCACTATTTTATTTTCCAGGTCACTTATCCGTTCTTCTACCTCAGTTATTCTGCTAGTGATTCCTTCTAGAGAATTTTATATTTCATTTATTGTGTTGTTCATCATTATTTGCTTGCTGTTTAGTTCTTCTAGTTTCTTGTTAAATGTTTCTTGTATTTTCTTCATTCTATTTCCAAGAGTTTGGATCTTCTTTACTATCATTACTCTGAATTCTTTTTCAGATAGACTGCCTATTTCCTCTTCTTTTGTTTGGTGTGGTGCTTTTTATTTTTGGGGATGCGCGGGGCTCTCACTGTTGTGCCCTCTCCCATTGCGGAGCACAGGCTCTGGACGCGCAGGCTCAGCGACCATGGCTCATGGGCCCAGTCGCTCTGCGGCATGTGGTATCTTCCTGGACCGGGGCACGAACCCGTGTCCCCTGTATTGGCAGATGGACTCTCAACCACTGCGCCACCAGGGAAGCCCTGGTCTGGTGTGTTTTTACGTTGCTCCTTCATCTGCTCTGTGTTTTTTTCTGTCTTCTCATTTTGCTTAACTTACTGTGTTTGGGGTCTCCTTTTCAGAGGCTGCAGGTTCGAAGTTCCCGTTGTTTTTGGTGTCTGCTCCCAGTGGGTGAGCTTGGTTCAATGGGTTGTGTAGGCTTCCTGGTGGAGGGGACTGGTACTTGTGTTCTGGCAGATGAGACTGGATCTTGTCTTTCTGGTGGGCAGGACTGCATCTGGTGGTGTGTTTTGGGCTGTCTGTGAACTTAGTATGATTTTACGTCTCATCTCTGCTAATGGGTGGGATTGTGTTCCTGTCTTGCTAGTTGTTTGGCATGGGATGTCCAGCACTGGAGCTTGCTGGTCATTGAGCAAACCTGGGTCTTAGCTTTGAGACAGAGATCTCTTGGGGAGCTCTCGCCAATTGATGTTACTTGGGGCCGGGAGGTCTCTCGTGGTCCAGTGTCTTGAATTTGGCTCTCCCACCTCAGAGACTCAGGCCTGAACCCAGCCAGAGCACCAAGACCCTTTCAGCCACATGGCTCAGAAGAAAAGGGAGAAAAAAAGAAAGAAAGATAAAATAAATAAAGTTATTAAAAGAAAAAATTAAAAAATATTATTAAAATAAAAAATTAGAAAAAGTAATAAAAAAAGAGAGCAACCAAACCAATAAACAAATGCCCCAATGATAACAAGCACTGAAAACTAAACTAAGATAAACATATAAATGAGAAACTAGTCAGTCACGTACAGCAATCCCCAAGTCTACAGTTGCTCCCAAAGTCCACTGCCTCAATTTTGGGATGATTCGTTGTCTATTCAGGTATTCCACAGATGCAGGGTGCATCAAGTTGATTGTGTGGATTTAATCTGCTCCTGAGCCTGCAGGGAGAAATTTGCCTTTCTCTTCTTTGTTCGCACAGCTCCTGGGGTTCAGTTTTGGATTTGGCCCTGCTTCTGCATGTAGCTTGCCCTCTGGCGTCTGTTCCCGCCCAGACAGGACAGGCTTAAAGTAGCAGCAGATTAGGGGAATCTGGCTCACTCAGGCTTGGGGGAGGGAGGCGTATGGAATGAGGGGGCGAGCCTGTGGCGGCAGAGGCCGCTGTGACATTGCAACAGCCTGAGGCATGCTGTGTGTTCTCCCGAATATCCACTATGTTTTAACAATCATGCTCCTAAACTATTGTTTCCTTGACAGTGAATTTTTGCATTGTGAGTTTTCCTTAAGTGGATTCATACAATTTTTTGTCAGTCACATATCTGTTTGGAGGGAGGCAATTCCCTAATGAAGATTTAAACTTTTTCCTTTCAAGTTTTTCTTTTTTTTTAGAATGTTACGGTTAAAGTTTAATCAACCTTTGATCTATCCTTGAATGAAACAGATCCATCCAGTAATAGCACATTTAAATACATGGTTTAAAGCAGTCTCTACTTCTGTGGCAAACAGAAAAAAAATAAAGGGTCTCTAGGAGCAAAATTAATTGCTCTGCATCAAGTTGCATTGCTATTTAAAGGAAATTTATATTATGATTGTATTTTCCAGTATTTAAAAATTTCAGGCATATCTCACTTTCAGTATTGTGTGGTTTCTATTGTCAAGCTTTTATTTGTTATTTGTTGAGTCTTAAACTTCATTAACCTCAAATGAGTGCATTTTTGGTGCAAAAAAGTACTCATAATATCCATGGGCTTTTATAATTTTTAAAAAGGATTTCTTATTTCCCACATTTAATTTTGAAAGTATATAATGATGTGGCTAATATTATTGATTATTTTAGTAAACTGTTAGTGTTCCAAATTTGGTAGTTAAAACATTATGATTCCTACAGTCGATTCAGAAAATTTTGTGGAATCACAATTTTAATTGGACTGCTTACTCTTATGAATTTTATTTTCACTTCATATTCCCTTGGCTCTGATCTTAAACTATTTCATCAGTATATAAAGAGACGCAAAGACATTTCTAACCCACAATGACCTCATTCTCCAACATAGATTTCCAATGAAGAAGGGGGAGAATGCTGTGTTTCTTCTAAATCTATCCCCTAATTGCTTTTATCTTCTGCAAAAGTTCTGTTTTGTTCAGCTGGTTGTTTTGAAGCATTTTGTGCTTTCAGAATCTCTTGAAATATTTACAGATGATGAGTCTGCAGCCAAAACACTCAATAAACAGCACCTGCAGAACTTAGAGTTTGTCTAAATTTGGAAGTCAACTGGGGACTGGTCGTTTGGATAGGTCTAGGGAATATGACTTTTGGAAGAGAATTTCAGAAACTTGACGTAAAAGCTTGTCATATTTACAATGGAACTGCTAGGTTTCTTTTTATACAGTGTATTTTTGTATAGTTTAGTATAGTTCCGATTGTTTTTTACATTTAATATGCCAGGTTACCACTCTTTTTGGTAATTAAGAGATTGTGTAAATATTGCAAATTTGCAGAACAGTACCTTTAAGTTAACCTGGCTGAAAATAAGGTTCCTCTGTACTTATGACACAGCAGGGTGGGTATTTGACTCTGCTCTCATCCTTCTTCCAGTGGTATGCTGATAAATGTTTAACAACAGGCTCATCAGAAATAAAGCCCTGTTTTGTAGCATTTGCTGATTTACATGTAAATACTTCCTCCATGGCCGATTTCAAGGTACCAACGATTTAATTGCCACCTTGCAAAATTTCTGAAAATTTAATAATTGGCAAAACTAGTATAACAAGCTGGTATAATCATGAACTGATAAAGGTCTGCTATAGCACACCACTGCCTGAATCTCTCTTACCTCCTGACATACACTTGCCTGTCTCAAACACCCACAATTCAGGAATTTTCATCTTTATTTGTATATATCTTAGTACTTTTTCCATGTTGTTATTGTGTTAGATTCATGGAAAAGCTGAAACTTTGTTTTCGCTCTTCTAATTTTCATGCAACAAAATTGCCAGGAGTTACTGCCTGAAAAACACCTTAGAATGATTCCTTTGCATTAAGAGCAAGGAATTCTATTTATAGGGAGAAAATAACATTCATTATCCATCCAGCACCCCACTCCCCCACCCCAAAGAAATAAATGTGTATGTGAGAGAGAAAAGGGAAGAGGAATTTTTTTTTTTTTTTTTTTGGCAGTATGCAGGCCTCTCACTGTTGTGGCCTCTTCCGTTGCGGAGCACAGGCTCCGGACGTGCAGGCCCAGCGGCCATGGCTCACGGGCCCAGCCACTCTGTGGCATGTGGGATCTTCCCGGACCGGGGCACGAGCCCGTGTCCCCTGCATCGGCAGGCGGACTCTCAACCACTGCGCCACCAGGGAAGCCCAGGGAAGAGGAATTTTAAAGTAAAGATAAAATTTAGTCTAATGTAATTTCTTTCTCTTTATAGCTTTTATATGGACTTCTGAAGTGCAGGCACTTTGTATGACAAAAGGGAGGAGTAAGAAAGCTGGCTTGCTTAGCCTAAAGACAAAGAGTCAGTCTCTTGTAGAAGTTACAGGAGCTTTCTCAGGATGTTTTATTGAGAGGTCTTTAGATAGAGAAGCAGAATAAGAGAAAGAAAATGATGTGAAAATGGCATTATCAGCCCTCTCTCATTGCTCTTGTAATGAAGTAGACCTCTGAGAGTTTTGCGGCTTCAGTCCTCAACTGCAGTTAATTAGGTCACATCAGCAAAGGAGGTGGTGAGTGAGAAGTTTTGAGCCTTTGGTCAATACTGGTTACGTCAACTAGTAAGAGAGATGAAGACAACCCAAGTTTCCATTCTCTTGGCTTTATCAACATATCATTTATTTACTAGTAGGGTGATTGTGATTTAATCCATCTGGGCTCCTAGAGACACATGATTGTACTATTGCAGGGACCTCTCCAGGAACATAGAGGGAACTTGGTGATCATCCAAACCAAAGCAAATGTTTAAAAGAGTGAAAATATGAGCCCCTTTATATTATTCTTGGGAACTCAGATGATTTCTTAAGTTGTACTTTCGCCATGATTATCTAGTTTCTTTTGATGAATTAAAATTCAAAGAAGGTGGATTTTTGGGGTGCATTTAGTATAATTGGGGAAAGTTGAAATTATGTTGGCTTGAAAATTTTTAGAAATTCTTATTGTTTCCTTATTTCCAGAAACAGTGACATATATCATCTGAATTGTATTGATTCTTGGTTATTGAAACATGAAAATAATCTTTATTGATTTCTCTATTCCCTAGGCATGATGTTTTCACATCAGAGGACTAAAAGCTCCACCCTCAGCATGGTAAGGCCGCTATTTTCTGAGTAAGTGGCACAGGAAGAAGCCTGTACCTTAGTTGCATCTGTGCAGAACCAGGATTACCTCACTTTTTCTTGTCTTCAATTATCTTTCCCCACGCTTCCCACACCTCATCTATATCCCATAAATATTCCCTGTCCCTCGCCTTTGAGGAGGCAGATTTAAGATTTGGCGGCTTGGTGATTAAACCCTTTCTTTGCCACAAACCTCGGCATCTCAGCTTTTGGTTTGCTGTTCCTCAGGGAAACAGACCTAGTTTGGTAACATATCTCTTTTTTTGATGAAGTGTTTCTTAAAATACTTTGCCTTTTTTCCCTAAGATTCAGATATTTGTTTCCATATTGTTGAGTTTTGAGGGTTCTTTATATATTCTGGATATAACTCTTTTGTCAGATATGTGATTTGCAAATGTTTGCTCCAGTTTGTGGCTTGTCTCTTCATTCTCTTGTGTCTTTCAGAGCATAAACCCTTAATTTTGATGAAGCTTAATTTATTAATTTTTCCTTTTGTGGGCCATGATTTTGGTAAAGTATTCAAACTCAAGGTCACAAAGATTTTTCTCTTTTAATTTCTTTTAGAAGTTTTATAATTTGAGGTTTATATTAGGTCTGTGAATCATTTTGAGTTATATGTATATCATATGAAATATGGGTTGAAGTTTATTTTTTTGCATGTGGACATTCAATTGTTCCAGTACCATTCGTTGAATAATAGTATCTTTCTCCACTAAATTGCTTTTGTACCTTCTCAAAAATCAATTGACCAAATATGTGTGTCTCTTTCTGTATTCTCTACATGTATTCTGTTTCATTATTTGACTATATATCAGTACTACTTTATCTTAATTACTATAGCTTTATAATAAGTCTTGAAGTCATGGAGTGTAAGTCCCCCAATTTTATTCTTCATTTTCAATGTTGTTTTGACTATTCTAGTTTTTTTTCATTTACATATGAATTCATTTTTTCCCAGCTTTATCGAGGTATAATTGGTATTTATATGAATTTAGAATCTTCTCAATTTATACAAAAAAATCTGTTGGGATTTTGAGTGGAATTGCATTGAATCTCTAGAGCAATTTGGGGAGAATTAATATCTTAAAAATATTAACTTTTTAGATTAATATTAAATTATTAGATCTAGCTTTTGTTGTAGTTGTCATTGAATTGACCATATAGATGATCTTTCATCTGTAAAATAAAGAGAGCTTTACCATATCCTTTCTAATCTAGATGCCTTTACTTCATTTTAATGCCTTATTATTCTGGCTAAAACCTCTTGTACAGTGTTTACGAGAGAGTGACATCCTTACATTGTCCCTGATTTTAGAGAGAAAGTTTAGTCTTTCACAAAGTTTTCTGAGAATTTCTATCAGGAATCATTTTGATTTTGTGAAATGCTATTTCTGCATCTATGAGATAATCATATGGGTTTTTTTTTTTTAGTCTGCTAATATGGTGAATTATATTGATTTTTTTGGAAAGGTTAAGCCAACTTTGAATTCTGGAAATAAACCCCACTGAATCATGGTGTATTATCCTTTTTATTTATTTTTACATTCAATTAGCTCAGGTTTTAAGAATTTTTGCAGATATGTTCATGAAGGATATTGTTAGGTAGTTTTATTTCCTGTAATGTCTTTGTTTGGTTCTTTTATGAGGATAATGCTGGCATTATAGAATGAGTTGGGAAGAATTCCTTGGCCTTCAACTTTCTGGAAGAGTTTGTGTAGAATTGGTAACATTTCTTTCCTAAATACTAATTAGAATTCACTAATGAAATAATCTGGGCCTGTACCCATAAAAGGATGTTAAATTGTGTCAAATGCTTTTTTTTTATTGAAGTATAATTGACAAGTAAAGCTATAATGTATTTAAAGTGTATAACATGATTTATGTATGTCATATATATGTATGAAAGGATTTCCCACCATTGAGTTAATAAACACATCCATCACCTCACATATTTACCTTTTTCTTTTTCTCTTGGTGAGAACACTGAAGTGTTACTCTCTTAGCAAATTTCAGTTATACAATACAGTATTATCAACCACTGTCACCATGCTGTACATTAGATCCTCAGACATTATTCATCTTATAATTGAAACTTTTTACACTTTTACCAACCTCTCCTATTTTCCCCAGCCACAGTCCCTGGCAACCACCATTAGATTCTGTTTCTATGAGTTTACTATTTTTTTAGATTCCACGTGTAAGTGATGCCATGTAGTACTTGTCTTTCTCTGTCTGGCTTATGTCACTTAGCATAATGCTCTCCAGGTTTACTCATGTTGTTGCAAACGGCAGGATTACCTTCTTTTTAAAGGCTGAATAATATTCCAGTGGGGTGTGTGTGTGTGTGTGTGTGTGTGTGTGTACACCACATTTTCTTTATCCATTCATTTGTCAGTGGACACTTAGGTTGTTTCTGTACTTTTGCTGTTGTGAATAATGCTGCAGTGAACATGGGAGTAGAGATCTCTCTTCAAGATAATAATTTCACTTCCTTTGCACATATATCAGGAAGTATCATTCCTGGATTATATGATAACTCTATTTTAATTTAATTTCTTGAGGAAACTTCATACTGTTTTCCATAGTGATGGTACCAGTTTACAACCCCACCAACAGTGCTCAAGGGTTCCCTTTTCTCCACATCCGCATTTGTTACTTATCTTTTTGTTAATAGACATCCTAACAGGTGTGAGTTGATAGCTCATTGTGGTGTTGATTTGCATTTCCCTAATGATTAGTGATGTTGAGCACTTTTTCATGTACCTGTTGGATATTTACATGTCTTTGATGGAAAAATGTGTATTCAGGTCCTTTGTCCAATTTTCAATTGGGTTATTATTTTTTTGCTATTGAGTTATATGATTTTCTTGTATATTTTAGATATGAACCCCTTATTGGATATGTGGCTTGCAAATATTTTCTCCCATTGCATTCCTTTTTGTCTTGTTGATGGTTTCCTTTGCTGTGCAGAAGCTTTTTAGTTTGCTATAGTCCTACTTATTTACTTTTGCTTTTGTTGCCTTTTCTTTTGGTGTCAAATCCAAAAATTCACTGTCAAGACCAATGTCAAAGAGACCTACTCTCTATGTTTTCTTCTAGGAGTTTTATAGTTTCAGTTCTTTCATTCAAGTCTTAAATCCATTTTTTTTTTTTTTGGCGGTACGTGGGCCTCTCACTGTTGTGGCCTCTCCCGTTGCGGAGCACAGGCTCCGGACGCGCAGGCTCAGCGGCCATGGCTCACTGGCCCAGCCGCTCTGCGGCATGTGGGATCTTCCCGGACCGGAGCACGAACCCCTGTCCCCTGCATCGGCAGGCGGACTCTCAACCACTGCGCCACCAGGGAAGCCCCTTAAATCCATTTTAAGTCGATTTTTGTGTGTGGTGTAAGATAGGGGTCTAGTTTCATTCTTTTGCATGTGGATATCCAGTTTTCCAACACTGTTTATTAAAGATGAAGAGACTATCATAAGGCTTACATAAAACATCTTACAGTTATAACTGCCTATTTTAGGCTGATAGTAACTTAACTTGGAACACATACAAAAGCTCTACATGTTTGCACTCAACCCCACATTTTATACTTTTGATGTTGTAATTTATATATTTTATATTGTATATCCATTAACATGTTATTGAGTTATAGTTTTACTTTTAATACTTTTGTCTTTTATACTAGAGTCGTTACTGATTTCCCACAACCACTATAGTATAAGATGTCCTGAATTTTTATATTTATTTTTACTGATGAGTTTTGTACTTTCATATGTTTTCATATTAATAATAAGAATCCTTTCATTTCAGCTTGAAGAACTCCCTTTAAGTTTCCTGTAAGGCCATTCCAGTGGTAATGAATTCCTTCAGCCTATTTTGTTCTGGAAACTCTTCATCTCTCCCTCAATCCTGAAGAACAACTTTTCCGGGTAGAGTATTCTTGGTTGGCAGTTTTTTTTTCTTTCAGCACTTTGAATATATCATCCCACTCTCTTCTGGCTTGCTGAAAAATCCACTGATTATTTTATGGGGGTTCATTTGTACATAACAAGTTGCTTTTTTCTTGCAGTTTTTAAGATTCTTTGTCTTTAAATTTTGACA
This sequence comes from Delphinapterus leucas, assembly GCF_059928025.1. Lineage (NCBI taxonomy): Eukaryota > Metazoa > Chordata > Mammalia > Artiodactyla > Monodontidae > Delphinapterus > Delphinapterus leucas. The sequence goes on along the minus strand of NC_143142.1, from coordinate 36,910,764 downwards.
GTTTCATTATAATGATTCTTGGCATGGATCTTTTGGTATTCATCTTATTTGATATTGTTTTGGCTTCCTGGATCTGGCTGTCTGTTTCTTTCACCAAGTTAGGGAGGTTTTCAGTCATTATTTCTGTGAGTAAGCTTTCTGCCCCATTCTCTCTGTCTTCTCTGGATGTTTTGTTGCTTGCCTGTACTCCACTCCCCGGATCACTTACTCTGGAAGAAGCCATGTTGTGAGCAGCTCTGTGGAGAAGCCCACATTGCGGAGGATGGTAGCCTCCTGCCAATAGTCATTTGAATGAGATTGAAAGCATCATCTCCAGCCATAATTGAACCTTGAGATGATTGCAGCCTCATCAGAGACTCTGAGCTGTATCCATCTAACTAACCCACTCCTGGATTCCTGACCCTCAGAAACACTGATATAATGTTTGGTGTTTTAAGTGTCTAAGGTTTGGGGTAATTAATTACCAGCAAAAGATGATTAATACATTTACTCAACAAGCACATATTGATGATATGTGTAGGTTGTTGGGTGTTCACCATGCCTACAAGATGAAGTCTAATTTCTCATACATGACACCCAGAATTCTTTATTATCTGCCTCTTACCACTTTAGTCTCTTCTTTCACTATGCTAGACCATCAAAGCTCTGTTTTACTTATCATAACTTGCTGCCATTCCTCAAATATACCAGGTAGTTTTTTGTCTTTGCAAATGTTCTTCCCTCTATCTTTATTCTCCTGTTTATTTACTAAACTCCTGTTCATTTACTAAACTCCTGTTCATCCTTTAAGACTCAGATCAACATTCCATCATTCTTGATCCTGCCAGGATGATTTATATCTTTTCCCACTGCTTAAAAGATTGCCATTTCAAGTCACCAAGCCCTATAGTTTTCTTAAAACTCTTCCTATTTCAAGACAAATTATTTTAAAGGTTATTACTTTCATGAAACTTACTCCCTAGCCAAAGTAGAATTAAACCCTGGTTACCTTGGATACTTACCATACTCTATGTATTCTGTCAGAGCATGTGTGACACACTTTATTTTTGCTTATTTGTTTGTTTGTTTTTATACCTCTCTCCATTTATTAGACTTTAATTCTCATGAAGGCATTAAAGATTTCTCATCCTTTGTGATTTTAAAGCACGGTGCTTAGCCTATAGTAAGGGTCAAATAAATGTTATTTGAACAAATTGAATGTTCTTAGCTTTGTTACATTTCCTTTTCAATTGAATATTTGTTATATAAGATCATAGTTTTGTTTTTTTAAAAAATAATCAGTTTTTCATTTAAAGCTTTATTATTAGTTTATAATTTGATTGCATTATCTTCAAAGTGTGTGGTCTCTATATTTTACCACTTTGGGTTTTTCTCTGAAGATTCTGTTCCAAAGCTTTCAAAATACCATTTTTTAAAAATACACATTCTGAAGACACTTGAAAGAATCTTGTATTTTTTGTAGGAAATACAGCATACATGTGTGTTTAAAACCTACTTTCCTCATATACACATTTAATTTATAATGCCATAGACTGACAGAAGTACATCTCCCACTACACTTATGATTTCTGTCAGTTTCTCCTTGTATTTACATTAGGCTTTCCTTGGTATGCTTAGTGCATGATGGTTCATGTCTTCTACCTTTTTTATCAATATAAAACAACTATCTAATCTTATTTATTCATTGGATTTTATTTTCTGGCCCGGGACTCATAGTTTTATGTTAATATGATTGTTGACTGCAAATTACTGTCTATACTGGCGTGACAGTGAGAAGTTGTCTGAACTTGGAAATAGGACTCACCTATGCGTGTTGTTTTAAAATACTCATGATAGTTTAAAACAATGACAAATTAGCATGACTTTCTATCTAGAACATCCTTCTTTTTGTGTCCTTAATTCTAATTCATGTTTTATTCTGGAGCACATCTCAAATCAGAGTTTATGAAACAGTTATTCAGGGCAATAATTTGTACTGAAAAAATATTTTACTTTAGTAATGCCCCTTCTTGTGTATTTTGTATTTTTCAGACCATTAGCTGTTTGTCTTACCAGCTTAGCAGAGAAGCCTAGAGCTGAAATGTTAGAAAACAATTGATGATCCATTGGAAATTGAACTGTCTTTAAAATTATAATGACTAGGTTGGAAAAGATTTGGTAACGGATACAAATTTTCCTTATTACTTTTAGTATATCTTGCTGTCACATATGGCAAGGCACATTTGCACCTGATTTAACAAATGGGTTGATGTTTGATTTGATTTTGTTCATAGCTATAGTTCTGAACTTTAAGTGCTCATAAAAATGCAATAGTAAAAAAGTAAAAAAGAAAACAGACACCTTTGCATTAAAAAAATGCAATAGTAGCATCTTAGATTATAGTAGTTCTTCAGAATATTCTGAATTGTCAAATGCTATTGATTTAAAGAATGAAGTAATCTATTTTTTCTTATTGTCAATAATTTAAGGATAGAAAATAATGGAAATATCAGTATTTTCTCTATCATTGGCCAGTAATTTTACGAGTACTTCATCTCAAGTTGGAAAAACTCTACTTATAGTTGTCACCTCTGTGTCCACAATGTTCTCCTACTCTTCTAGAAATACTTCTGTGAAATCTTCCAATAATTTTTAGTCATACTCTGTATATCAGCTATATTAAAATGCCAATACTTGTCAAGAATGAAAAGACCCGAAACTTGAGAAAGGATTCGAAAAATAGAAATTGATTGAAAAGAACAAATATATACAAATAATAGTAATGCAGTATCTAGTAATTAGATTTAAATTACCCCAACTCTTGAAATAGTCACGATTCTCAGAAAGAATAAAGGAAAAAACTTACAAGTGTGTAAATTGTTGACATCAAAGTCTGTATTATATATTTGATTCTACATAGAGTTTCTAGGCTTTCACTTAGAGTGAAAAAGCAGAAGCACTTGAGACAAAGCACAAACATTTAGACAGTTGATAGAGCTAGTAAATAGTGTAAAGAATTAAGATAGTGGCTAGCCTGACAGCAAAGGAAGAGATAGAAACCTATACATCTGAATACATAATTTGGGCTCTTCAGTGTAGGGCAGTGTCCTCTGAGAGCATCACTGTGTTATTTCACAGTATATATTATTTATATATTTCCATATTATTTTATGATATAATCATCTGTAAAGATTACCCTGAAACATAAAGAAGGAATGACTGAAGGGATTAAGTAAAGCTTTAGCATAATCTGGAAAACGTACCTTCCTGGGTTACTTTATTCGACAAGTGAGTTGCTAGGCAAGTGAGTTGCAGCACACGTGCATTTCCCTTGTGCCTCTTTCTATGCAATGTGCTCTCTGCCTAGGTGTCATTCCATTGTGCCGTCGTATGCAAACTTTTCCATTGCCTTCACCCTTTTGGAGCCCGGTCAGGTGGAAACAAACTGGGGTTTGGGACTTTATAAATAGAGATGGGTCAATGTATTCTATTAATAGCAGAACTGTCCTAAATCTTTGGCCAGGACTCAGAAGAATTCATAACTGAAAGTTTGCAAATATGGACAAATTTAAGGGCTAAAATAAAATAGCAAAAACATATATACCATTATGTTTCTAATTTTAGGAGAAACAAATTATTTTTTTGTCTCTAATTTGATTTGAAAAAATATATTTTATAGTATAACTCTTTGTCCTCTGTGTTGGTGTTTTATTTTAAGCAATGCAAATATCTTAGTAAATTTTCTTGAACCACTGGGTATGGAATACCACAAATATTTAATTTTGTACTTGAAAGCTGAAGTGACTGAATTTTCAAAATTAGAGAATAAAATCTCATTAAGATTTAGGAAACACTTATTTTATTTTCATTTTAAAAATGATTAATTCAGGTTGTGGTATTAATAGTTGAATTTTTTAAATCACTGCATACTGAATAGTATTCCTCTGTCTCTGTCTGTATATACACAGTATTGTATGGTTGTACTGTGTTTTTCCTTTTACTGCTGAAGGATATCTTGATTGTCTAGTTTTTAATGATTATGAATAAAACTGCTATGAATATTTACCTGCAGTTGTATGAAAATAAGTGTTCTCATCAGCAGTGAATGAGAGTTCCTAGTGCTCTTCATCCTTGCCAGCATTTTTAATTGTCATTAAGATTTTTTAAGCTATTCTAATGGTGTAATAGTATCTCATTGTGGCTTTAATTTGTATTTTTCTAATGAAAAATCATGTTAAGCGTCTTTCCATGTGTTTATTTGCCACCCATATATCTTCTTTGGTGAAGACTTTTCTCTCACTCACTTTTTAAAGTGGGATTTTTGTTTTTCAATTGTTGAATTTTGTTTTTCTTTATATATTTTGATTGTAAGTTCTTTATCATATGTGTGACCTCCAAACACTTCTTCCAGTCTGTGACTTGTCTTTCATCTCTTAAAATCTTCGTGGATTAAAAGTTTTTAATTTTGATAAGTTTTTTTTTTTTTTTTCGGTACGCGGGCCTCCCACTGCTGCAGCCTCCCCCGCTGTGGAGCACAGGCTCCGGACGCGCAGGCTCAGCGGCCATGGCTCACGGGCCTAGCCGCTCCGCGGCATGCGGGATCTTCCCGGACGGGGGCACACACCCGTGTCCCCTGCATCGGCAGGCGGACTCTCAACAACTGCGCCACCAGGGAAGCCCAATTTTGATAAGTTTTTAAATCGTGATATATCATTTTAAAAATAGATTGGGTTTTTGGTGACTTACCTAAAAATTTACTGCCAAACCTAATGTCATGTAGATTTTTTTTTCTTTACGTTCTTTTAGAAGTTTTACGGCTTTACATATTATTTTTAGGCCTATGATCCATTTTCAGTTAAGTTTTTATGTGATGTGAAGTATTGTTTAGATTTATTTTATTTTTTTTTGCATATGGATGTCCAGTAGTCTCAGGACCATTTGTTAAAAAGACTGTCCCTTCTTTATCGAATTACTTTTGCACTCATATTCAAAATCAGTTGACTGTATTTGCATAGTCTATTTCTGGCCTCTCCATCCTGTTCTTTTGATCTGTGTTTTTATTCTTTTGCCACTACTACAGTGTCTTAATTACTGTACATTTAGAGAAAGTCTTCAAATAATATCTCATAATTTTTGCAAAATGTTTTTATTACCATTTAGTTGAAGAGTCTTAATTTCCCATGTGTTATCTTCTTTGATCCATGGGTTATTTTGAAGGGTGTTTTAAAATTTCCAAATATTTGATTTATTCCCCTCAAATTGCATTTCTAATTAATTTTGGCCAGAGTATATATGATCTCAGTCTTTTGAAATTTATTGTTTTGTGTCTCAATGTATGATATATCTTAGGGAATAAAGAAACATTGTAAAACGTAATAGGGAATACTTTAAAATTATGGTCCTATTTTGTACAAACCAACAACATAGAGTACTATTGTAGTACATTTTATTAAAATAAACTCTCTTATTTGATGCCTCATTTCAACTTATTAAAGAATGTAAACAAGTAAGAATTGTAGGTCTTCCCCTGCCCCCCCTTTAAAATTGAAACTGGGCATTCTTTTCGATTTCATTGTTAGATTGGGGTATTTTCCCCAGCAATTAATATAGTTAATACCCAGCTTTTACTAAGAGTTCAATAAATATTAACTGATTTAATTTTTATTCTAGAAAATAGGTGTTTAATGGGGTAGGTAAGTATTTGAGTAGATTGAAGTATTATATCACCAAAGCTGGAATGGGATGTTTTGAGATCATCTAGTTCAACTGTTTCATTGTACGGATGAGAAAACAAACAGACAGGTTGAGTGAGTTATCCTCTGTATAAAGGCCAGTTAGTGTCAAGATAGAGCTAAAAGTGTCTTGCCTCAGAGCTTCATGTTTTTTGCCCCATTGGTACAGTTCTCTGAAGTTTCCATGTTTGTCAGGTTAAAATTTGAAGACTTACCTTTAACCATTTATATATTAGAACTATGATGGGTTATGAGTCAAGATGGTGACAGAAAGCTACTTTATGATGCTACTTAGCTGGAGTATCTTCAATTCCATCAAATGAATGCATAGTTAATCAGTTTTCTCATGGAAGTTCTGGCAACAGTGGGAAGGGTCATTATGGTTCAGTTCAAACTATATTTTCTAGTTAAATGATGTCTCAAATTTTCCCTATTGTCGGTGGCTCCCTTTTACACAGACAGAAAAATGTAAGGGATTGAGCACCCAGAGGGCAATTGTGATTATTTTACCTTTACCTATTAAACTTTTGGGGCTGGCTCTATTTATACTCTTGCTGATAATTTTAGAGGAATAATAATTCTGTTTTATGTGAACATGTATGTATCTCTTTAATGATATATCTTTTTTGAGTTTGCCACTGATTCTAGAAATTTTAGACCATCTATGGCAATTTTCTTGACCTAAAAAATTAAATTTCTTCCAAATTTGATTAGATTGTTATAAGTGAAATAAAGTCCTAATTTCTAACCCTTTTAAAAACATTCGACTTTTTCTTTATACCATAGTATAGTATTATGTTCCCACAAACACTTTTTACAGATATTGTTGAAATCCAAGGGACCATAAGGATTAATATTTAGTTTGAACATTTTCCCCAACCAATAAAATTCATTTTATTTTCCTGTGCATATCACAGTTGCTCTGAGCTCAGCCTGCCTGCTAATTGAGTTACTTATTTAAGTGGTGAAATGGCTTCTTAACAACTTCTTTAATTAGCTATTTAACAGAGCTCAATCTTGTTGTCTAGAAAACAGTGATGTTAAAACTGTTAGTGTGAGATCCTAAGTTCTGGCATTGTTTCTAGTTAAATGATAATAACCTAGAATTTCTAGTAATGCTTTCATATTTGTATTTAACTTGTTTTCTTTGCTTTTGTATTACCTCAGTTCAAAATTCAGAGGCTCTACATGTTGAAATAGGCTATCTTTAACCACTGAAAGCAGAGCTTAGCTCCAGACTCATTTATTTTGAATTAGGCAAGGTTGGCACCATCCCCGCATAGATGAATAGCTTTTGACTAAATTGTGTTGTGTTCTTTTCAATAGGAAACAGCTTCCTCCCCCACTTGCTCCCTGAACAAACACTGCCACTTTTATTACTGATCATTAATGGGTAGACATGAAGCTGACTGTTCTCTTAATGTTACTGTAGTGATTGCATATTCATTTACTATATGCGTATAAGAAATAGGCTCTGTGTCTGGTTTACTTGTGATCATTTTCATATAACAATCTGCAGACAGATTGTTCCTGAACTATGACCCTATAATATTGCTTGTGTGGTGTCATTCTGTTTGTTAATTCATTCCTTGATCACATAGCTCTTACGTCTAATACATTTCCACCATATTCTGTAGCAAATTTCCATTATCCTTATAGCCCAAAGCTCATATATCTATCTTCGTTAGAGTCAGTTTTTTAGTGACTGCACCAGCATATAGCAATATAGTAACAAGGTTCTGAAACAGGATGGGAGAAGGAAATGATTCTCTATATTCTTAGTTCTTATATTCCAGAGACTTGGCAGGGGGGAGAAGCTATACTCGCTAAATCTGTTCACAGCCAAGTGTTTTTAGAATCTTGGAATTTTCTTTTTTGGAGTTTTTCATACTGTGGATTCATTGGAAAGCTGATGAAACAGATTGCTTGTAAGAGAGTCAATATAAAAATAGTCTGCAAGAAAGCATGCCACCATCTGTGTTGTCTTATCTAGAGATTGTATCCCTGTCTTAGATTGACTTCCAAATTACTATGCTTATAAATATTAATTGATGGAAAGAAATTAGAAAAAGTATAAAAGTGTGTCTGTGAATATTACATATACATATATATTTAACACATACACAGTTTTGGATGAGAATTTCTTCTGTCTTGGTAGATAAATTCAATTTGAAGTTTCCATTAAAGGATCTATTAATCAAAGCACATATAAGACTTTAGAAATATTCTGTTTTGCTAAGTCAAAGGCTAAGGATGAAGACACACATCAACCATAGCATCTTTGGTGACTCACAAAAGCACTAAGAAATGCATCTGCTTCTGGATAATGTATGAATGTGTACATGATATTCAGCTACGATCTATCATGACAGGAGAATAGAGGTAGAAATTATTTATTAGGCAACAAAGAAAAAGTAAGGCTGATGTGGCATAAAGGAAAAAGCTTTACTTGACCAAAATAAACTGATATTTGAAGGAAAACAAACAGATAAATATAATTATTAGAACAGTAACTTGGGCCAAATATAAAAGTGAGTAATATTCTCTTAAAAAGTTTTATTTTGGTGAGAAAATTAGTAGCAATGCATCCCAGAAATTCTCTTTGGATTTATTTATTGACATTGAAGCTTCACGCCTGGAGAAAATCTCTCTGCAAATGTGGTTACTTAATGCTTATTATGAGTTTTCCCATGTGTTTTTCTAATTAAAATGGGTTTCCTTAGCATCATAGTTGTAGGAGGAAATATTTGAAAATGAAGTTTGCTAATCTCTTAGTCCCTGTTTCACATAGTTTCATTTTCTACATTGTGCAAAGTACTGTTAATTGGACAACTTAGGAAAGATGGTTCTGGGAGCAGTGGAAGGAAGCCGTGACCCTAGAACTTCCAGACTTGTCTTCAGTTGTTTGAATGGAAGCAACTGAACCAGACTAAAGGTTACTTTTTTCCCTTTCTTTATCTTTCCATCTCTTCTGATGGTTTTAATAAACAGTTAGCATGTATTCTTTTTTTTAAGATAAGATTTTATTTATTTTTAATATGTTTATTGGAGTATAATTGCTTTACACTGTTGTGTTAGTTTCTGCTGTATAACAAAGTGAATCAGCTATATGTATATATGTATCCCCATATCCCCTCCCTCTACGTCTATCTCCCACCCTTCCTATCACACCCCTCTAGGTGGTCACAAAGCACCGAGCTGATCTCCCTGTGCTGTGTGGCTGCTTCCCACTAGCTATCTGTTTTACATTTGGTGGTGTATATATGTCCATGCCACTCTCTCACTTCGTCTCAGCTAACCCTTCCCCCTCCTCGTGTCCTCAAGTCCATTCTCTATGCCTGCGTCGTCTTAACATGGGGTGTATACTATTCTTAGCATTGTGTGTGGGAGTCAATAGCTTCGTACTGTATGTTGATTCAGTTGTGCCAGGAAAGACTACCCATCTAAACGAAATCTTCCCTACTTGCAAGGAATCCTTTTACAAGGGAGACAAAACCGTGAGTTCCACAATTAGAGTTGAAGTCTGAAGAGACAACACAGCAAACACAACACACACTAGTGTTAAGGGGACAATTAAGCACCTCTTAAGAACAGGTTTAGAGGGAAGGGATGTACTCAGAGCATGAAAACCCTGAGTACTTGAAGGGGACCAGTTAAGGGGCCATAGTGGGGAAAGTGTGATAAAGGGAGACTGAGACATCCTGGGAGCATTTCTATAAATATGTGTATGATTAGCAATTTCTGATAGGTATTCTCTGGTCAGAAAAATAAATGAAAAAATTCCGCCAAGGAGGTTGATGTCAGAGTGTTTCTGTGTGTGTGTCCTAAGTAGGACGTCTCTGTGTGAACAATTTCAGAAAATGCTTCTCTTAGAACGAGTCATTCCTTCTGTGGTAAAGGCAGGACGAATAACACACAGGTGCAACAAGCCAGTCAAGAAGCTAAAACTCATCTCTGAACCTCCCCCAGCCAGAGGAGCACCTGGAGACAGCAGTGTGACGCCAGTTGTAGGAGGCATCCCTCATCCTCTGTAGAAAAGGTGGACAGTACACCTGTGGCAGAAGTTGGTGCATTAGCTCAAGCCTGGTCATTGGCCTGGCTTCAGAAACATTTTTGCTGCTGCTGTGTTCTAATCTTAATGTCTGTGGTTACAACAAGACAGCAGTCTCTTACAGAAAAAGCTTTGGACAAAATTCAACACCCATTTATGATTAAAAACCCTCCAGAAAGTAGGCATAGAGGGAACTTACCTCAACATAATAAAGGCCATATATGACAAACCCACAGCCAACATCATTCTCAATGGTGAAAAACTGAAACCATTAACCCTAAAATCAGGAACAAGACAAGGATGCCCACTCTCACCACTATTATTCAACATAGTTTTGGAAGTTTTAGCCACAGCAGTCAGAGAAGAAAAATAAAAGGAATCCAAATCAGAAAAGAAGTAAAGCTGTCACTGTTTGCAGATGACATGATACTATAAATAGAGAATCCTAAAGATGCTACCAGAAAACTACTAGAGCTAATGAATTTGGTAAAGTAGCAAGATACAAAATTAATGCACAGAAATCTCTTGAATTCCTATACACTAGTGATGAAAAATCTGAAAGTGAAATTAAGGAAACACTCCCATTTACCATTGCAACAAAAAGAATAAAATACCTAGGAATAAACCTACCTAAGGAGACAAAAGACCTGTATGCAGAAAACTATAAGACAGTGATGAAAGAAATTAAAGATGATACAAACAGGTGGAGAGATATACCATGTTCTTGGATTGGAAGAATCAACATTGTGAAAATGACTATACTGCCCAAAGCAATCTACAGATTCAATGCAATCCCTGTCAAACTACCAATGGCATTTTTCACAGATCTAGAAGAAAAAATTTCACAATTTGTATGGAACCACAAAAGCCCCAAATAGCCAAAGCAATCTTGAGAAAGAAAAACAGAGCTGGAGGAATCAGGCTCCTGGACTTCAGATTATACTACAAATCTACGGTAATCAAGACAGTACGGTACTGGCACAAAAACAGAAATATAGATCAATGGAACAGGATAGAAAGCCCAGAGATAAACCCACACACCTATGGTCAACAAATCTATGACAAAGGAGGCAAGGATATACAATGGAGAAAAGACAGCCTCGTCAGTAAGTGGTTCTGGGAAAACGGGACAGCTACATGTAAAAGAATGAAGCCAGAACACTTAGGTCAAAATGGATTAAAGACCTAAATGTAAGGCCAGACACTATCAAACTCTTAGAGGAAAACATAGACAGAACACTCTATGACATAAATCACAGCAAGATCCTTTTTGACCTACCTCGTAGAGAAATGGAAATAAAAACAAAAATAAACAAATGGGACCTAATGAAACTTAAAAGCTTTTGCACAGCAAAGGAAACCATAAATAAGACGAAAAGACAACCCTCAGAATGGGAGAAAATTTATGCAAATGAAGCAACTGACAAAGGATTCATCTCCAAAATTTACATGCAGCTCATGCAGCTCAATATCAAAAAGACAAATAACCCAATCCAAAAATAGGCAGAAGACATAAATAGACATTTCTCAAAAGAAGATATACAGATTGCCAACAAACACATGAAAGGATGGTCAACATCACTAATCACAAGAGAAATGCAAATCAAAACTACAATGAGGTATCACCTCACACCAGTCAGAATGGCCATCATCAAAAAATCTACAAACAATAAATGCTGGAAAGGGTGTGGAGAAAAGGGAGCCCTCTTGCACTGTTGGTGGGAATGTAAACTGATACAGCCACTATGAAGAACAGTATGGAGGTTCCTTAAAAAACTAAAAATAGAATTTCCATACAACCCAGCAATCCCACTACTGGGCATATACCGTGAGAAAACCATAATTCAGAAAGAGTCATGCACCACAATATTCATTGCAGCTGTATTTACAATAGCCAGGACATGGAATCAACCTAAGTGTCCATTGACAGATGAATGGATAAAGAAGATGTGGCACATATATACAATGGAATATTACTCAGCCATACAAAGGAACGAAATTGAGTTATTTGTAGTGAGGTGGATGGACCTAGAGTCTGTCATACAGAGTGAAGTAAGTCAGAAAGAGAAAAGTAGTGTATGCTAACACATATATATGGAATCTAAAAAAAAAAAAAAGGTTCTGAAGAACCTAGGGGCAGGACAGGTATAAAGACGCAGATGTAGAGAATGGACTTGAGGACATGGGGAGGGGGAAGGGTAGCTGGGACGAAGTGAGAGAGTGTCATGGACTTATATATACTACCAAATGTAAAATAGATAGCTAGTAGGAAGCAGCTGCATAGCACAGGGAGATCAGCTCAGTGCTTTGTGACCACCTAGAGGAGTGGAGTTTGGAGGGTGGGGGGGAGATGCAAGAGGGAGGAGATATGAGGATATATGTATATGTATAGCTGATTCACTTTGCTATAAAGCAGAAACTAACACAGCATTGTAAAGTAATTATACTCCAATAAAGATGTTAAAAAAAAAAAAAAGACAGCCGTCTCCAGTCTGGCTATGCATTAGAATCACCTGAGACGTTTTCAGAAATGCTAACGCTTAGGTCCCACCTCTACCACTTGTACCAGGGTCTCTGCTGGTGGGCTTGGACTTTGGGTCCTTTAAAAGCTCCCCAGTTCAGCTACATGTAACAGAATGAAATTAGAACATTCTCTGACACCATGTACATAAATAAACTCAAAATGGATTAAAGGCCTGAATTTAACACCAGATACTATAAAACTTTTGGAGGAAAACATAGGCAGAACACTCTTTGACATAAACCGTAGCAATATTTTTTTTGGATCCATCTCCTAAAGCAAAGGGGAAAAAAAGCAAAAATAAATGGGACCTATTTAAAGTTAGAAGCTTTTGCACAGCGAAGGAAACCATTGACAAAATGAAAAGACAGCGTACTGAGTGGGAGAAGATATTTGCAAATGATACAACTGATAAGGGGTTAATATCTAACATGTATAAACAGCTCATACAATTCAACATCAAAAACAACCCAATTAAAAAATGGGTGGAAGAACTTTTTCCGCAGAAGACATGCAGACGGCCAACAGGCACATGAAAAAATGCTCAACATTGCTAATATTCAGGGAAGTGCAAATCAAGGCCACAATGAGATATCACCTCATACTTGTCAGAATGGCTAACATCAAAAAGAACACAAGTAACAAATTTTGGTGAAGATCTGGAGAAAAGGGAACCCTTGTTCACTGTTGGTGGGATTGTAAATTGGTGCAGCCACTGTGGAAAACAGTATGGTGGTTTCTCAAAAAACTAACAACTATCGTAGGACCCAGCAATTCCACTCCTGGGTATATATCTGAAAAAACCCCACTAATTCAAAAAGATACATGCACAGCAACGTTTATAGCAGCATTATTTACAGTTGCCAAGATAAGCAAGCAACCTAAATGTCCATCAACAGATGAATGGGTAAAGAATATGTGGTATATACACAATGGAATACTACTCAGCCATAAAAAAGAACAAAATTTTGCCATGTTCAGCAACATGGATGGACTTGGAGGGCATTATGCTAAATGAAATGTCAGAGAAAGACAAATACTGTATAATATCACTTACATGTGGGATATAAAAAATTCAACAAACTAGTGAATATAACAAAAAAGCAGTCTCACAGATACATAGAGGACAAACTAGTGGTTACCAGTGGGGAGAGGGAAAGGGGGGCGATATACGTGTGGGAGGAAAAAAATGGGGTTATTATGAGATTATACGAAATCATCTGTGTGAAACTTTTGAAAACTGTAAAGCACTGTAGAATTTAAAGACTCTTTCATTCAATTAAAAAAACAGCTCCCCTGTTGTCTATTGTGTAGTGAGATTGAAAGTCATCTTTAAGAAAAAAAAATTCTGAATACATAGATGAAACTAGTTGATAATATTCAAGGATAATTTTTTGGTTACTGAAAGGAGGAAAAGTATATTAACATTTTGAAATAATGTCTGTGAAAGGTATTTTTGTATTTAAAACCTGTCTTTAAATTGCAGTGTTTCACTAAAGAAAATAACTGGTAATTGACTATGGAAGGAAAAACTACACACGCAGCTTTTATATATTTAAAAAGGATATTTATATATAGTAGTTGTAATGGGAGTAACAATTTTATATTTTGATTAACTAGAAATGCCTTAGGGTTAAATTCATTAAATATTAGCAGTAATGAAAGCCACTAATTGCCATAAAAATTGGTGTTTCACTTTAGGTTGTGCTCACATCACATTCATAATGTGTCTAAATGAAATTATCATGTGAAAGAATATGACCTATGTCAAGAAATAAACTTGCTAACAAATTTATTTAAACTTTCTCTTATTCCTACTAGATGATAATAAGGCATCCCATAGAGTTGTGAATAGTCTTACATTTTAGAAAATGCATTATAGATTCTTAATGAATAACCACATTTGAGTTTATTGAGTGAAAGGCTAAGAAAATTTTTTAAGATTCTTAGAACATATTGCTAGATTAATTTCCAAAAAGATCTTCTAATTTACACTTTTATCAACAACATGTGAAAGGTCTGTTTTAAGGCCACTTCTCTGTGGGTTACTGGACCAAGAGGTGAGAGTTCCATGGGTTCTGCATCTGCACATGCAGAGGGCCGACTGTACTATGCCATTTTATATAATGGACTTGAACATCCGTGGATTTTGGTATCCGCAGGGGTCCTGGAACCAATCCCCTCAGATACTGAGGGACTAAGACGTTCTTTGCAGGCTCCATTTAATGGTTCTGCTCTTTACTTTCTTGGTCAGGGTCAACTCTCTTATTGGGAACATTAGAGGATGGATGGGGCTTCCCCTTCCACTTGTGCAGTTTTATTTTAGGATGCTGACTTTTGGTTAGATGTTAATGTTCTTTCTAAATCTTTTTCAATGTGTGTGAGAGTTGTCAAAAGCTGTATGTGAATCTGGTCCACATTAAGTTTTTATCAGTAATTTTGAGAACTATGTATGTGAGGGTATATATGTATACAAATATGCATATATGTACAATATGTTTTTGTAAAATATTTTTTTAAAAATTGGATAAAAAAGATTTTTGGTTTTCAGTCTATTCCATCTTTATGGGAGTATTTATACTTATGTTCTTAAGGGCTATCATTTTGAAAGAAAAATACATCTACTTTATTACCACAATCATGGGGTTCTGCAAAACTTAATAACGGAGTTTGCTGGTGTTTTAGACATGTTGATAAGTAACTGTTCATCCTACTTTAAGACAAATTATTTTTTTAAGGTAAAATAGAGTCTAGGTGCATACCAGGTAGCATGTTTCACTTTTCTCAAAGAAAAAGGTCTAAGACATTTGTCAGAACATCTGTGTTACTACATAGTCTTTCTGCTGTCTCATTTGAATGTTCGTGGCTGGATTTTCATTGTTCTAACTTTAATCACATCAATCACTTGAAAAATATCTGATCTTTCTTTTGGCCTCATTGTTCTTTGTGCACATATTGGAAATTTAAATTGTCTTTTCTCACATTACCTTGACTTTTTTTTTCTTGAGTGAATGTTTCTAATATATAGCACACACACTAGTGGGATTATTTTGATCAGTGTCACTTAACTGAACAGTTTTTTGCCCAGCCTCTGTACTGACTACAACTCTGGCTTTTCTTAACATGTAACTTACTAATAGATTCCTGGTTCCCAAACATCTTTCCTCCATCTAAACCTTTACTGCATTTTCCTGGGCTTGCTTTATTGTTGTACACCTAACTCTTCTATGCTGTTGACCATTACTTTTCTTTGTGATTTATTTTGTTTTTATATATGTATCTATAAAGAGTGGAAAACTCATTCACTCACAGAAAGACACTTGGAACTGTTTTGCTGGTGGAAAAGATAGATTTTTAATATTCTGTTTTTGTAGTTTTATTTTTATATCAGTGGCATGCATTTGTGTGTTGGTAGCTGTGTGTGAAGGCTGTGGTTTTAGGGCAATAATGTCTTAGAATAATAACTTTATGGTGTAGTTTATTCATGACACTGAAACTGGAGGATTAATCACACAGAACATCTAATCTAATAATCCTCTACCTTTCCTGTCACAACACATTTGGAGGAAACACCAGTCGTATCAGCAACAGTGGTTTAATACTGCAGATCCCAACAGAGAAGAGAAGTGGGCATGGTTTTTGGAAGTAGTCTGAAAAAGTCCTGGGGAAATGACACTCATTTCAAATCTCTAAACCACACTTCCATTCTAGAGTGAAGGGAATTGTGTTCACTTGTCTGTGATCTTTATGTCTGTATTATTTACCATGGTACCCCTCCTATCCTGCATAGCACTTGCTCAATAAATACTATTGAATGAATAAAGGTGATACTAAGGTACAGAATGATGAATGGACTGAGCAAAGTCAAATGGCTAGTAAGTTTTATTGCTGGGACTTCGGATTGCTTTCTTTTGTTCTTTCGTTAATTCTGTTCTGTTAATTCTTCTCTGTAAGGAGAAGAAACATTAACACTTCTGACTGGATAGCCATTCACTTTCTCTCATTAAAAAATTGCCTTGCTAGCTGAGAACTCTAACAGCAGCAGCAGCAAATACTGAAATAGTGCTTCCTATGTGTTAGGTGCTCTTCTAATCTTCGCAACAATGCCATGACTATTTATGACACTAGGTACTATGATCCCCAGTTTACAGCTAATGAAAATAACTGAGGCATAGAGAGATTAGGTCACTTGATTGAAGAGACACAGCAATGTTGCTATTGTTGCCATTGTTACTCCAATATTCAAAGCACATTTTGGGATTCTTATCTGTACAATTCTTCTTAGACTTGGTCTATATGAACAGTTGAAGGGGAAGAGTTTTTCACTTATTTATTAACTTGTTAAATATTTGTTGAGCACAAGTTCTTTGCCGGAACTGGAGCTAAGCACCAGGGGAAAAGAATGAACATGATAGCTCCTATTCTTAAGGAAAAGGCAGAATATAAATATTATTGTAAAGGTGTTCATTTATTCAATTATTTGAGAGCTTGTGGTGCATCAGGCACTGTGTTCTAGGTGTGTTTGTAAAATCAGTGAGTAAGAGGCAGTGCCTGCTCTCAAGGAGATTTTAGCTAATGGGGTCACTGGCACATAAGCAGTTAAAATATACCATACATGTTACAGTGATGGTATGCATAAAGTGCACTGGGAACATTATGATGGTGTGCCCAAGTCTTCAGGGAATTCAACAGCCAACTCTTTTGTGGGAATGATGTTGAATTCTGTCCTGAAGGAGAGTTAAAATTTATGGGTGGATAAATTCAGAAAGGGAATGCCAAGCAGAGGCAGAGGCACAAAACAGGGACAGCATGAGTATTACTGAGGCATGAGGCTGGAACAGGCAAATGAGGCCCAGGTTATGAAAAATCTTACCATGTGAAAGACTTCTGCCTAAGTCACTGTTCTTTGTCCCCTGATATCCAAACCCTGGGATCCTGACTATACCCTCCTACTCTTTGGTCTTTGCATTTTTTCTTACCTTGACTACACTATCTGCTTACTTCTCTTGGCCTTGGTTGATCTCATTGGTCTTTGTGTTTGACTTACCTGAAGTTTTTGTATATTCTGTCCCTTTTCTGCTTGGAGCTTCTGAGTCTGGGCTGGACATCTTGAAGTCCTCCAGGAAGTAAGAGAGTTGCATATATGGCAACTAGAGGAATTGTTTCCTTAAGGGAAGAGTTTATCGCCTGGAAATCATGTAGTTTTACCACACAGTGTTGGCTAAATTATGGTATCTTCTTGAGTGTGCACTGACTCAGTGTTTGTTTTTTGTTTTTTCTTTTTTTTGGCGGTATGCGGGCCTCTCACTGCTGTGGCCTCTCCTGTTGCAGAGCACAGACGCCGGATGTGCAGGCCCAGCGGCCACGGCTCACAGGCCCAGCCGCTCCGCGGCATGTGGGGTCCTCCTGGACCGGGGCACGAACCCAGGGAAGCCCAGTGTTCGTGTTTTGCCCCAATTTCTGTTCTTATTTGGGTAGTTTTCTTGTCTCAAGTTAGGCAGTAAAATGTTTTTGCTTTGGTGTCAGAGTAGTAATACATATCCAATCACCTCTGATAATAACTGAACAAAAATGATGACCAAACATTCTTATGACAAAATTATGATATACAATTTCCCCCCCCAATATATGATGATTATAGTATTCATAATCTTCTCTTTCTTTTCTGGATTCCTTGCCACTCGCTTTTGCTAATTTTGCACTTTTGCCTTCTGGAATTTCTAAATTTCTGTATGATGTTGTGAACATGTTTTCAAAGTATTGTATGGATTTTTTGGGGTAGATGTATGCTTCTGTAATAATCCTTCTCTGTTGCTTTGTATAAAAACTGGGCCATCACTTGCAACAACATGGATAAACCTTGAGGGCATTGTGCTAAGTGAAACAAGTCAGACAGGGAAAGACAAATAAATACCATATGATCTCACTTATATGTGCAATCTTTAAAAAACCCCACAAAACCGAAACTCAGATTCATGGAATCAGAGAACATATTGGTGATTGCCAGAAACCAGGGGTGGGGGTGATTGAAATGGGTGAAGGTAATCAAAAGATATAAAATTTCAGCTTTAAATTAAGTCCTAGGGATTTAAGGTACAGCATGGTGACTATAGTTAATAATACTGTATTGTATTTTTGAAAGTTGCTAAGAGATTAGATCTTTTTTTTTTTTGCAGTACACGGGCCTCTCACCACTGTGGCCTCTCCCGTTGCGGAGCACAGGCTCCGGACGCGCAGGCTCAGCGGCCATGGCTCACGGGCCCAGCCGCTCTGCGGCATGTGGGATCTTCCCAGACCGGGGCACGAACCCGTGTCCCCTGCATTGGCAGACGGACTCTCAACCACTGCGCCACCAGGGAAGCCCGAGATTAGATCTTTAAAGTTCTTATCACAAGAAAAAAATGTAGCTATGTGATGATGGATGTTAATTAGACTTATTGTCGGGATCGTTTTGCAATATACGCATATATTAAATTATTTTTTTTAACCTGAAACTAATATAATGTTATATGTGAATTATCTCAAAAGATAAAAAAGCTGGGGCATTTAATCTTTTTGCCTCTAAACACTGTTAGGTACATTTTATGATATTCTGTTTTGGCCTTTAAATAGGAAAGAGTCTTTAAGAGCCCAGAGTAGAGTTTAAAAGGGATAAGTTAGCAAGTTTAATAAAAATGTAGCTGAGATTCAGATATATGTGTGCTTAGAATTTGAGGTTTGTGGCCTAAGGATCATAGATTATTCTTCCTTACACAATCAAAATTATAAAATCAAAAGTAAAGGTTTCTTATACTTTTTCCAGTTTCTAGATGGAGTTAAGGAGTAGAATACGTTTGAAAAATAATACAAGTGGGAATAACATGATGAAAATTTCTTTTCCTTTTCAGTATAAAGCAAGAAAGAAAACCAAGTATCTTAGTCTAAGTTCAGATGCAACATATAGCAATTGGCTCACTCATAATTACTGTAGAATTCTATTTACCATATCTACATAACAATGATAAACCGTATCTAAAAGATAGGTAGAAGTACAAATTCTATACGAAGTAATACAGCATGGTGGAAAGAACATTTTATTTGCAGTCAGATGCATTAAGCTCTAGTTTTGCCTGTGTATCCTTGGACAAGCCCTTTGGTGTGTCTGGGCCTTCCCTTCTCATCTGTGAAATGAAAGGTTTCATTGGATGGCCCCTATGGAACTTTCACAGAAAAATTTCATAAATGGATTCTAGAAGGAAAGGGAGGTGTTTGTGGTGGCAGACCCCCTACAGGAAAACACAACATGAGGGCACTATATTCCCTAACTTAGGTCTGACATCTAAATAATATAACATTAAAAAAAGAGTTTGCCTATTGTCTTTGAGGTAGGTCCTCAGAAGAGGAAACATTTTCCTCTTAAATTCTCCTTTTCTTCGCAGAGTTCCTCAAACTTCTTGGATTTTATATTAAGAAGTTAGAATATCCTATACTCATTTTTATATTTATATGTTTGCTAGTAAGGGGATGCATGTTATTTGTTCACTGTTAGTACCAACCTTTTGTTAAAATACTAATTAATAGTGCTGAGCTGTGGTCATTAGGGTAAACCCATCTGCAACAAAATACCCATCTTTGTGACTAGAATAAATTGTTATGTAGTGAGAAGAATGACCATGGGATGACTCCTACAGTGATAGCATTAAAAAAAAAAAGTAAACAATTTAAGCTATAAATACCTGGTTATCAAGGGGGCAATTAGTTAAATAAATTTAAATGTATGTATGCATTTTCTAGGGTGATACCATGCTGGTACATCATTTTTTTTTTTTTTAACTGGCTTAACATTTTCTAATTTAAGATGGAGGCCAAGCAAGAATCCTGCTGCAATGTCACAGTGCATAATTATTGGACAGCCAGCAGCAATTTTTAAAGCAAATTTCAAACTGTCTCTGAGACTAGTGTCATGCATTGCTAGTTTGAATTAGTTTGTGAAAGTTATTTATATATCAGACAATTTAAATTAATGAGACCTAGCATTCCGTTAATAAATTAGGCCTGGAAATTTATGTTTGCAAAGGTGATATAGCTATAAATAGGTATGTTAAGCAAAGATAAAATATTCAGATTTTTGTTTTCCTTTGTGACAAATCACTTATAAATTATTTTTTCCCTTTTATGTTTTTTTTTGTTGTTGTTAGGACCTGAAGCTTAGCTTTCAATATCCACTGGAAAACAAATAACATGATTTGGGCTTAGCTTCCCCGTGAGAGCTTCCCTGTTATCTCCTGTTTCTCACCCCAACCCAAGTCAGTTCCAACAGTGTCTCCCATGCCAGTTCCTCCCTTCTCATCTTGTGACTCCTTTCCCATAACAACTTTTAAGTAACACTTGGCTGGGGGCTTTGTGGTTGCCAGAGGGGGATTCTTCCCCCACCCCCCCGCCCATATATCTAAGCAGTATTCTTAGGGACAAATGACAAGGATAATCATAATATTCCTATTTACCATGTGATGTTGTTTACATTTTCCTTTCTTAAAGAGAACCATAGACAAGACAGTGGTAGGCTGACTTGTCAAGAATCCAAGCAGAAAATGAATCTGTGGTGGCAGTACAGGCAGAACTTAGATAAGATGCACAGTCAGCAGACAGAGATCTGGACAAAGCAAGATTGTAATAGGAATGCAGATAAATAAAGACTTGTTTAGAAGCAAGATCTACAGACACGGAAGACTGGGTTTTGGTTGGCAGGCAGAATCCGAGTGGAAATATGGAAAAGCAAACTCCAGCCAAGCGTTTTCAGTCAGCACCATGGATGGCTCCCAGTGCCACCTCTGAGTGCAGGTGTTCACATGTATAGCTGCCTCTGGCAGCGCAGGTATGGACAGTGGTAGTTCTTGGCCCAGTTACTATAGGCTTGCTAACATGCCATAATAGTACCATATTCTGAAGTGGATTTGAAGTTGATTATAATTAGTGAATACTTCTTTGGGCACTTTAGAAGTACAGTAGTCCTTATACTATAACTCATACATAGCTTGCAGTTTTGGGGATGAACAACTAAGCTTGGCCTCAAGGACTGGAAAGGTATGATAGTATCTTGTAGGTCTCTCTGGAAACTGGGAAGCAGTACGTCAACATGGTTAGGAGTGCAGGCATTTATGGCTTCGACTATCAACTCTATTTCCAGTTATCTGGGTTCCTTAACCTTTCCAAGGCACATTGTCTACATTTTGAACATAATCCATTTGTAACTCATCGGTGATAATAATAGTACTGACACTAGAGGGTTGGTGAGAAGATTAAATGTATTTATTATTACAACAACAACAATAATTGAAGTAGTCTGTTGTATTTATATAAGATAATCCTACCTATTCCCTCAAACTTTCCAAAACTGGCCACACCATCACATTGGCCTGAGGAGCCTAGTGAATGTCTTAAATATTCTAGGCTTGTTTGTATGAAAGGCTTTATAAAAGTTAGTGTATAATACTTCTTGCATCAGAGAAGTGTGGTAAAGCCTCTATGTTTTGGCCTGTGTGAAAACCACTGTTAAAATACTTTGTAATACAAATTAAAAAATAAAACTGCAGGGCTAGAGGTATAAATGTGCCTGCACCCTTGAGTGACCAGAGCTTAGATTGGCAGTTTCAACTTAGAGAAGTGTACAGT
Source organism: Delphinapterus leucas (assembly GCF_059928025.1). Lineage (NCBI taxonomy): Eukaryota > Metazoa > Chordata > Mammalia > Artiodactyla > Monodontidae > Delphinapterus > Delphinapterus leucas. Next base: position 36,888,830 of record NC_143142.1, on the reverse strand, counting down.
GATCTCAGATTCACTTCTTTTAGCCTTGGTTGCTTCTTAATCATGTAAGGAAATACCTTAAACAACCTACTTGAGTCTACTGTACAGTAATATAACAAAAGTATTTGAATAAGCTGGGTGGGAATAGTAACAAGCTTGCTATAAAAACTCATAATTCCAATAACTGATTGTGTGTGACTGTGGTGTGTGTGTGTGTGTGAGAGAGAGATCATTTTCTTTTTTTGCTAATAAAGAAGGTACAATTCACTGATGTTATTTTGAGTGCCTACAATACACAGCCCAATGGTGCAGGTAAAAGAGAGTATGGTATAATGACGAATGGTCAGGATTGTTTTGGAACCAGGATAACTTAAGTTTGAATTCCATAACAGAAGCTTACTTCACCTTGGGCAAGTCATTGAACTTCCTTGAACCTCTGATCCCTCCTCAATAAAATGCAGATAATATTTTATTTTGAGAGCTGTTACAAAAATTAGAGATGGCACATAGTAGGAATTCAATAAATGGCAGCTATCATTATTTTCATTAATGTACCAATTCAGCTAGTCATTTGCACCAAATTTGTTTATATTAAAAATTCTCTTCTTTTGTGATTTTGCCAAAAGTTAAAATGATTCTCTTAAAGAGTCATCTTTAATAATGGTTTAAGTTTTTAAAATTAAAGTGGTTTTAGAGAGTTTAGTTTATCAGATTTAGATATGTGAAAGTGCACATTTTCCTTCTTTTTTGATTTTTTAAAAAGTCTTTTATTGAATTTGTTTCAATATTGCTTCCTTTTTTTTGTTTGTTTTTAATGTTTTGGTTTTTTGGCTGTGAAGCACGTGGGATCTTAGTTCCCCAACCAGGGATCAAACCCACACCCCCTGCATTGGAAGGTGAAGTCTTAACCACTGGACCACCAGGGAAGTCCCTTTTTTGATGTTTTTAACTGAAATTTTAGTAGTTGCTTTCAGACATTTCCATGAACAATGTTCACACTTTATTACTTTTTCAGATCACGTGACAGTACATATTTGTATATTGTAATTGAAAAATCTACATGGCTGTTGAATTTAAATGGACTGTTCTTTTTATTAACTTCTACATTTTCTGATTACTGTGTTTAAAATGAACTTCTCCATCACAGGGAAAACATATTTACCTTGGTGGGATGACTCACTGTTGACTGATTCATTTCCCTCTCAGGGCGGAAGCTCAGTCTAGTGGTTCAAGCTGTGATGTGTGAGTCAGCTGTTCTGGTTCCATTCCCCTTTTGGCTCTTCAATAGTTGGTTAAATCCCTTTTCCAATGGAGATGGTGCCTCCCTATGTATACCTCACAGGGGGCCTGTCAGAAGTGATGAATTTGCACAAGGGAGAGTGGGGAATAGGATGATGGGGAAAAGTGAAATAACAGCAGTCCTCATTTAAAGCAACACATTTGATATTCACCTTCTCCCATGGATCAGTGTTGACTTCAGGGATTTAGTGGTAAATCAGAAGTGGTTGAATATTGGGACTTAAATTGCAGATCAGAGGAGATAATGGTATATACTCTGCTCCAATAGTGACACTGAAGTGGCTTAATAGGCAATAAGGATTGATTGCTAACCTGAAGACAGGAGGCCTGCTAAGCTTTTATGACAGTGGTGTTTTCCTTTTAAACACCATTTAACTGAAGAGTTTCTCAGCATGGTTTTATTCTCCGACAGAAGGGGTACACAGGGCTAATAGCAAACATATTGTTAGTAATTCACAGTACTCAGTAAGCTTTCAGTTCCAAACAGGCTTACATTTAGCATATACAGTAAGGAGAGCTTTAAAGTATGCTGCAGTGGTGTCATGTCATTATACAGCCATTTACAAAAGGGTCTGAGAAAGAAGAGATTTTCTTTAAAGATACATCAGTAGAATGATAAATTCAGCATTAAATAAGCTAGTCATCTATTTATTAAATAAATACATGGCAAAGCACTCTTCTAAGTTTCATGATTTGATATGTTGTTTTACTTAATGTATAGGCAAAGTATTAAAGTCAGTTTGTGTCATATTATTTAATTTTTCTCCAACTCTGGGCTTCTTGGATATTAAAAGGAATGTTTTTCTCATGGTGTTTTTCCTATCTGTGCTGTTGGCAAGGGGAACTTTCCTCAGAACCTTGAATTTTTATTGTCTTAGTTTGGATTCATCCAGAAGGAGACCCTAAGATAAGGACTTGGATGCAAGTAGTTTATTTGGGAGGTGATTCCAGGGAATAGGGGAATGAGGGAGAGAACCAGAGAAGAGAAGGAAGCCCCTAGTGTGTTATTAAGCAGGTTACTGGATGGGCAACTGCAGCCCAATCCTACTGGAGATCTCTGGGCTGCATGTAGAACACGCTTCAGAGTCACCCTCACAGAGGGGCAAGAAAGGTGATGTTTGCCTTCATCCAGTTGTGGCTGAGGGCCACTTCCTGGGACATTTACTCTTATAGCTTGCTCAGGAACAGGTGGAGATGCTGTCATGGCTAGGAAACTCTCACAGGCAAGGACACACAGGTGTTCCTAGTAAGCAATCTTCAACATGTAGGGTGGCAACATGGGAACATGAGCAGGTGTGGACACTCTTTGCCACATACTCTTTCCCTCAGTTATTTTTTTCTGGCAGAAATTTCTCCCAGGTCTCTGGCAATTCATCCATCTTGCTTTGTCCTTTGGAAGTATTGCTTTATTAGTTTCTTATTTTGCCTCTTTTTAAAAATTGTGACAAAATATACACAAAATTTACCACATTAACCATTTTTAAAAAGAGGACCTGGATTGGAACTTCGACTGTGGAATGAAGAGTTTTGAGAGATGAAGTGTTAGAATAGTATTTAGTGACCCATAGATATGGAGGATGAGGGAGAGGAATGTAGAATAGTAAGCTTTCTGGATCGGGTGAGTGGAAGGATTGGAAATATTAAGTAAGTGTGGCCTTCGTCGCCTCCTGTTTTTGAATGCAGAGGAGGAAATGGAGACAAAGGATTTCAGTTCGGACATGTTGGGTATAAGGTGGTTGAAGGCCACATATGAGCTTGGGGGTAATAAGAATCTTCTGGGCTAGAAATACACATCTGAGAGAGATTAGTGTATAGATGGCAGTAAAGCAATGAAATGCCCCCTCTGCCCCCACTGATTTCCTCCTCATTTCCTCTTAAGGCTTTATATTTGGTGATTCAGCTTGAAAGTTACTTCTCCAAGAGGCTTTCTCTCCTCCCCAAGTGAGTGAGGTCCTCTCCTCACACACTGTCCTGAGTCCGCTGGCCCTCAACACTCTCCTAAAATGCCTGTCTTCCTGGCATGATCAGTGAGGGCAGGGATTTTGCTCATCTCATTCCCTTTTGTGTATCCAGTGTCTAGCCGGATGCTTGGCACATGGGAGGCACTTAAGTAATAATATGTTGATTGAATAGATGAATAAGGAAGATTGTCCAGGAAAAATGTGTACAGTGAGAAGAAAATGTCAAGGTCAAATTGAGAGAGATCAAAATAAGATGAGCATTTAAAGTGTCCTTTAAGAGGCAGTGATTGATCTTGACCACTAATATTTATTGTGTTTCTTTTTCTTCACTATGTAGTTAAAAAATTCAACATAGTTATCATTCCAGATATACAAAATTTACTTTTCCCACTTAATATTCTAACACAAGAATTTTCCTCATTATTGAGATGTCTTTATTTTTTTACTTAGACTTTATTTCATTTTTGTGGTTAGGTAGTAAGTTCATAGGCTCTCATTGCTGTAGAGCAGTGCATCTTATTCATACAGAGATGGCTTCTGAATTCCTATCTCCTGGTTTTTATGCATTTGTTCATTCACATGTGCCTACAGTCATTTAACAATGCGATGTTATATAAAAGATTTGGATGTCGACCTCATAGAGCTCATTATAGGATGGAAGAGACAGACATGCACACAGTTAATCACGAAAAGAGAATATTAAGTACTCTAAGAGACGTCTATGCTAAGTACCAAGAGCCTATAGTGAGGGAGCTCCCTACAGATGTTAACTAAAGTTAAATGCCTACTTCACGATGATATTTTAAATTAAATGCAGTGTGTTCTCTTCTTAATTTTCACAACATACAAATTCTACTTTTGGATATTTCTCTTTTTAAGCTTTAGATCATATATTTGCCTCTATGCTTAGAGGGAACGGAAACTGGCATTTATTAATTACGTGTTATGAACCTGGCTCTGTACTAGGTGAAATTATTCATATCACTTACGTTAATCTTCATTATTTCCTTCCAACTAGCTGTAGTTAGCTTTATTTGACAGAAGAGGAAATTGAGGCACAGAAAAGTTAAATTATCTCCCCTTGATTATATGAGTCATAAGTAAGGAATTCAGGGAATTAGTATACAAATCAAGGTCTGCCTAATATTAAAGACCTTGTGGATCTATTATATTCTAAATATGTAACTCAGTCTGATTCTTAAAGAAAACCAGGACCTTGAAAAGAGACTTTTGTATATGTAGAATAATATCTATATATCATATTTTACATATATTTTAATGTTATAATACCCAATAAAGCTATTTGATTTTCTATGATAATATGGAAATGTTATGACACAGAAAATGACAATCATAGATAATCTCATACTTTCTTTTTACCAATAATTTTATTTTCTTCCCCTCCTCTCCTATTAAGACTTTTTCGAGACCTATGAAATAGGAGAAAAATAACTGACTTGAGTCCCAATTCTCTTAGATACTTTGTAGTAGTAGTAATGATAGACAATGAATAATTATTAAATAATTTAATAATTATTAAATATTTAATAATTATTGGTCAGAGGAAGAAAGAACATGGCAATAGTTGAGTAGTGTTCTTTGGTTGTTTCCTGTATGTATGTCTCATCTTCCAACTAGGGCAGCATTCCTTGGGCAGTGTTTACTCTCCCTCTCTCCCTTTCTTCCTCCCTCTCTCTTTCTTCTCTGCAGCCTCTCACCAGAGTGCTAGGTATAGAGTAAGGCCTTGATAAATATGTATTGAGTTGATAGGAGTAGGAGTCAGGGGCTGAGCTGCTCTCACACTGTAATGTCAACTGCTGTGTGATTAATGTATTTATGTATTCAACTTGTACTAGTAATATCTTCCCTGCCCCATGTCCCTCATTCCTTAGCCATGCACTTGAAGAAAGGCATTCTATAAAGTGTGCTTATTAATAAAACAAGCTAGAGGAGAAATGTGTTGGGATAAAGGTGTTAGGGAGTTATTTATCTGGAAATATTTAAACAATTCATATAAATGTCCTGCTTCATATGCATACACAGATTGGGTATATCTACAATCAACAGTTTCTCAGCAGCAATGACTAATATATTCATGAGATGGTGACTTTACCACACCAGCAAGGGCTAGTTTTTTTTTTTTTTAATTGTTTCTTAGGAATGTAACACACAAAGTATTGATAGCTAAAAAAAGTCTCTATCCAAGGTGATAAATGATGTTTCATTTCATAGAAATGCATTGTATAAGGCAATAAGCAACGATTCCTGTTACCTAAGATATCCTAGCTGAAAAAAACGTGAGAAGAAATTATAAGTAACTGTTCTTTAGTTACCAGGAAGAGAGACAGAACATTTCCTGGATGACTCTTCTTTTTAAAAACCACTTTACTGAGATATGATTGACATTCCAAAAGCTGTGCATATTTAATGTATACAACTTGAGTTTGGGGATAAGTATATACCCATGAAACCATCACTACCATCAGGTCATAAACATATTTGTCACCTCTCAGTTTCCTCCTGCCCCCTTTATTATCATTTGTGTGTGTGTGTGTGTGTGTGTGTGGTAAGAGCACTTACATAAGATCTACCCTCTTAGCAAATTTTAACCTTTTTTTTGAACCCAGCAGGTGGGAGCAAAGGTAGAATCAATTAGAATTATTCAGTTTTTACATGCACACCAATACAGAAAGGATATCGCTGGTTAGGTCCACTTAGATTTTAGCTGTTTTAGGTTCCACAATACCTAATAAGATACTTAAGGCAGTACCTTCTAGCAAAAGGGATTGTAAGAGAATTATTTGATTCACACAATTTGTGGGGTGTTACAACTAACGTTTACAAAGCAGACATAGCTGTCTGCATGTCTTTTGCTTACATTGTGAGCTTTTTAGACCATCAAAACCTTTTTTTACCTGGAAAGTTGGCATCTCTTCACTGGCCAGTCATCCTTAATGCAGCACATGTTGTTCTGTTGGCCCAGTTCTGTGGGATCCTCCTTTATCCTAATTTCTGGATCCATTTCACAATGTCTTGATCTACTTCTTCAGAAACTCTGGCTGTTGGCCTCTAGAGAATTGAGGTTCCTGTTTCTAGGTAAATTGTTAGGACTTTAATGTTCTCACTCTAGACCCTTTTGGGTCAAAGCCAGGGCTTTGCTGGTTGTTAAGGACCCCACTCTTTTGGTTTTATTGCAAGGGCTTCCTTGTCCTTGCTGGTGGCATTCCTACCCTCAGCTATCTGCTGTCTTCTGTCTATTCACCTGGTGGAAGGGGAGAGGTAATATTCAATCTTATGGAAAACCAGCCATTATTGGCAGGGAATGTTTTGCTGGAAGTATCACATGGAAGACTAACTTCTTCAGGAAATACTTCTGACATAGCCTGGTCCTGGGAACATGCATTCATAGTTTACTTTCAAGTAATTCATAGCCACGGCTATGCTATGCTACTAAAATCAAAGAACCTTTGATTATCCTTTTATTTTAAGCAATATCAGTCAACTTCAAACCACTATGTGAGTTACACTTTCTATTCAGATGCATTTTATTTAATACTGTTTATTCATTCAATTTTAGGATTACAGTTTTAAAAGATTTCTTTTTTTTTTTTTTTTGGCAACTCCTAGTTCTTTTTGCAATTTCACTGTTCAACTCAATATTGGATAGAGATGGACACCTGACCCAAAACCACTCAATGCGTTTACTTGATAATGGACGATCATATTCTCTTTCTGGGAATTTGACTGATGAGGGATCAGACTAGTCATTTGGCAGTGGCCTGTGGCTCTATATATGGCCATGAAGACTTCAGACTAGTGATTATGTTGGAAACTTGATTAGCTTGACTTTGGCCAAATTCCAACTTTAAACAAGTGTATGACAAAAGGATCTGGTACAATGATCGGTACATATTAAGGGAGTCATTTCTGTGCCAGAAAAAGGGGAACAGAAAACAATAATAAATGTCTCTTCACATTTGTTAATATTTGAGAATTTACTATATTATTTACCTGTCTTACTATCTCACTTGACTTTCCTTCCCTATGCTAACAGTTTTGAGGCTAAGTTTATTTGGATAAGTAACCTTAGTTGTCTAGATGCAAGAATCATGTGCTCTTTCCTAGAAAAATTATAAGGTCTCAAGGTAGGCTAGTTTTGGAACATGCTTAGAAGGAAATCAGATTTGGGGTGGTGGTTATACATGTCATGGTAAGACAGGGTTGTTAATCTCATCTACGGCTCAAGAGAAATGAGCTGCAAGACAATGGATAAACTCTTGGAGTCCTTGAGAGCGCAGGGAGTAGTACTTTGGAAAAGGAGCACCAGGCCAGTTTTGAAGAATATCATGGGTAAATCACCACTTTTGTTCCATATCTATAAAGTTGCTGGTACTGACATCCTGTTCCTCAGAGCAGAAAGTAAACTCTAGAGGAGGAGGAGGACTTTATTCCCCTAAAAAACATGAAGACTTTATTCCTGGAGGCTTTGAACTTAAGTATGGCTAAATTAAGCAGAGGCAATAAAACTGAAGTCAATTGGGACAGTGTCAAGGGGTAGAAACATCTATTCTATAGGGTAAAATAATGACTACCACTTATTGTGTGCCAATATGTGCTGAAAATGGTATTAGGTAATTTAAGATGATTTCTATCCTTACAGTAAACATGTAACACAGTCATTAGTATTTCTATTTTACAGACCAGGAAATTAACACTTAGAAAGATTCTTATTATTTACCAGTAAATGAAATGAAAACCTAGGCATTTTGATCCCAATGACAGTCCTAAAAAAATCCTGCTTTGTCAGACTCTAGAGGATTTTTTATATTTTTCAGTAAAACCCAGAACACAGAATAGATCATCTATATTTAATTTTTGGACAAATGGAAAAGTGACTGAGTCCTTAGATATATCCTAAAACAAACAAACAATTAAAAAAACACCCCAACCAACAATCTATGAATTTAACAGGCATGGCTCCCTGGCAAATGTCATACAACTATCTGGGGGAATAAAATGGAGATCTTTCATACTTAAATACTCCCCACTATGTGTAGTTTCCTTAGAGATCCCATCTGTTATTCTGGGCCAAAGAGCACATATCCAAAGTAGGAAGGAACCTAGGGTGCCAGACAATATCTCAGACCTCTCTCTGATTTGCCTCTGCCTCTTAATATTTTGTATCTCCTGAAACCTATGAATGATTATGTTCTATTACATGGTAAAGGGGAATTGAGGTTGAAGATAGAATAAAGGTTACTAATCTGCTGACCTTAAAATAGGGAGATTATTCTGGATTATCCAGGTGGGCCCAATCACAAGGATCCTTCAAGATGGAGGAGGGAGGTAGTAGAGCCAGTGTCAGAATGATGCAGAGAGAGAAAGACTTGACCAGTCACTGCTGGCTTGGAAGATGTACATGGCCTCAAACCAAGGAACGCAGGCATTCTCTAGAGGCTGGAAAAGGCAAGGAAATGGATTCGGCCTACAGCTTCCAAAAGGAATGCAGCCCTGACAACCTTTTATTTTAGTCCAGTGAGATCTGCTTCAGACTTCTGACTCCCAGAACTGTAAGATAAATTTGTGTTGTTAAACTGCTAAATTTGTGGTAATTTGTTACAGCAGAGATAGAAAACTAGTACAATAGGATATATCCTATATATCTCCATTTGTAAGATGACTTGCCCAAGCAGACATAACTATTAAGTGGCACAGCCTGCATTTAAACCCAAGTTCATCTGACTCCAAAGTTTGTGCTCTTCTGTTCTGTCTCAGAAGCTCTGCTCTTGTTAAAGGATGACCCTGTGGAATTTTCTCTTGGATGACAGCTACAGTTTTTGGTTTTCTGTTTTTATTTATAAAACTTTCTCCTGTGGCTTCAGGCTTGTTTGCTTCCTAATGGGAGAGATCGTTTTCACCCACCGTTATGCCTAGTAGATAGTTTTCCCCAGGTTTTTGGATGGAGCTTAAAAAAGTAGAATTAAGATCGCTCTGAATATTAATTTTGAGCTGTTGAGGTAAGAGTGATTCTGACTTAGAAGTCATATAAATTAAAAGTATATGCAAGTCTTTGAGAAAAAATTTCTTACCTGCCTAAATTAAATATAAACTTAAGTTATAAAAACAGTAGTTTAATATGGTACGGCTTTAGATGGTATCTTATGTCGAGAACAGATTTTACTGTTTATGAGATTAGATAAGAAGCATTTAGAGTCAGAAAAGCTTTTGTTTAAACTTAAGCTTCTACTTATTTGTGTGATCCTGGAATGATTATCTCTGAGATTTAATTTCCTGATTTTTAAAATGGGTATAACATAACTAAGGTTCAAATGAAAATTCATGTGGAGCACAATATAATCCATAAAACACTATACTGATATAAGTTATAATACTTATTATTGTTATGAGATTTGAGGGAGAATATATGAGTCTGTTTGAATGCAATTCACTTGTATGAAAAGTCTGGTTGATTATTGTACCCCTAAGGAATTACTACTCTCAGTTTTGTTTGTACAATTACTGGCTGATCAAGAAAAAATTATAAATCAATGTCAATAATAAACATGATTATTAGCTTTCTCAAACTAATTTAGAGCACAGGGGTCCCTCAGTGTTCAGAACTCATAACGTTTATTGTTTATAACAGCGGTTCACAGATTTGACTACACATCAAAATCACAGGAGGAAATTAAAAGAAAAAAAAATCCTGGGCCCCATGATAAGATACTCTGATTCCGTTAAAAAAAAAAAAAATTCCTAGTGATTCTGATTACTACCCAGGTTTGGACACCACTAGTATATGCCTTTTCTTTTTTTTTTTTTTTTGCGGTAGGCGGGCCACTCACTGTTGTGGCCTCTCCTGTTGCAGAGCACAGGCTCCGGACGCACAGGCCCAGCGGCCATGGCTCATGGGCCTAGCTGCTCTGCGGCATGTGGGATCTTTCCGGACCGGGGCACGAACCCGTGTCCCCTGCATCGGCAGGCAGACTCTCAACCACTGTGCCACCAGGGAAGCCCTATGCCGTCTTTTGATAGCCAGTAGCCTTATTTAATTTGTTTTGATAGGTAAGTTTTAATGTTTTAAAAAGTTTTCTATGTTGTCAGGTTTGTATTTCCACAAAAGTAACTTACCTTGAATAATACTGCTGATGATGTTTACACAGGGAAAAGTCTGGATCACTCAGAGACCACAAGTAGTGGTTTGTACTTCAATTATTTGGAGAGATAATAGCAAGTTTTTAATTATTCGTAACACATGCTTAGAACACTTAGAACTTGAAGAAACCATGAAAATTATCTTCTTCAACCTCTCTTTTTTTTTCTCCCCCAGATGAAGAAACTTAGGCTGAGAGAAGTTAAAAGGCCCTTCTAAGGGTGACTGTACTAGCCACCTAGGACTAGAATTCCCAGATTTTGCCTTTTTCCTCTATTCATGGTAATTCTAGAGACATAATTAAAATTCACAAATAGTCAAATCCCTAATTTTAGCAGGAATTCCATCTTATCTCTTTTACTATAATTCTTAATAAGTGGCAAAATGCATTAGAAATTAAATATAATTTGAATTGTAGTCTAGATTTATAATTAATTGTATACAGTATATGTAGTAATTATACATCATATGTTATAACTATTATTTATAGACTGTAAATTTTTCCCCTTGAATAGTATATGATGGGTGTGCTAAGCATCTACAAAATGAGAAAAGTGAAGGAAAAACCATCTAAGTCAACAAGAGTGTTTGTACCCTCCATTGTTTTCATGGTGCTTTTTCTGCTCTCCCATATAATACCCAGCATGGAAATTACTGCAATATTAATCTCCTCCAACATCATTAATGGGACTGATTTAAACTAATGTGAACAAATTGGATATTAAAATGCATAGTAAAAATCATATATAGAAGCAAAAGAAAATTTTAACCTTGCTAAATAATGAAGCATTTTTCTATTTGAGGTTTCACACATCTATGTAGGAAGAAATTGCTCTTATATAAAAATTTGAAAAGTAGACTGGTTATGTTTCAAGAACTACACATTTCAGAAGGCTCCATTTATTCTAAATTCCTCTTTTGTCTGTTCCTGAAGTAACGTAAGTGGTCTATTTCTTTGTTATTCCTACTGAACTCTACACGTAAGGTATAGATCATGTCTTATTCATCTTTGACCTTCTAGTACCTACCTCATGGCTGACTGTCAAGAAGTATCTGTCCAACTGAACTGGTAAGGGAAAAAAACAAAAACCTTGAGAACCAGAGTCAAACAACATTTTTCCAACTTCAAAGCTACTTTTATTTCCAGCACTAATCCAATGAAAACCTTTTTTGGAGTTTTTGCTTTTTTTTTTAAACAAATTAATTTTATTTATTTATTTATTTTTGGCTGCATTGGGTCTTTGCTGCTGCGGCGAGCAGGGACTACTCTTTGTTGTGGTGCGTGGGCTTCTTATTGCAATGGCTTCTCTTGTTGAGCACGGGCTCTAGGCCTGCGGGCTCAGTAGTTGTGGCTCTTGGGCTCTAGAGCACAGGCGCAGTAGTTGTGGCGCACGGGCTTAGTTGCTCGCCGCACATGGGATCTTCCCAGACCAGGGCTCAAACCCATGTCCCCTGCATTGGCGGGTGGATTCTTAACCACTGTGCCACCAGGGAAGCCCCGGTTTCTTTGCTTTTTTATCAGATTCATTTTCATTTGACTTATGACAATGAAATATATAATAAGAGATGCTAATGTTTTGAGTTTTAAGGACTAGAGATTAAATTGTTATTTGAAATAGGTGTATTAAAAACCAGGCTGCTAAAATAGAATAATTAGGTAGTGACACAATTCTTTTATTTCAACCAATATCAGGCACTGTCCCAGGTAATGAGGATACAGAAAGAGTTCCAAGTCTGTACCCTCCCCAAGGGGAAGATAGAATATGGACATACACATGCTATCGGGTGAAAGTGTTAGGAAGAAAAACAATGGAGTACAGGGATAAGGATGGGGGAAGGGTGCTCCATTCATATAGTGGTCACAAAGACTTCTCTGAGGAAGTGATATTTAAATCAGCTAAAAATGTGATCACTAAGCATAAGTCATTTCGGAGGTAGCATTTGCAGTTAAGTTGTTGACCCCTTATTTGTTGTGAGTCTAGGATAACCAAATATTTTTAAAAGTGGAAGATATTTTAGAGCTCATTTTCGTTTACTGCAAGCCTTCCCATTTCACAGATAAAGGAAACTGAGGCCCAGTTTGGACAAAGAGTGCTCAGATCACATAGCTTTTTGGTGACTTGCAACTAGAACCTGGTTTCTCAGTCCCCAGGCCAATGATCTCTCCACAATACCAAACTCTCCTCCATCAGTTTTTGCCTGGGAAACCTCTTGAAGGGGGATAAAGCTATGCAATTTTGGCCTGAGAGAATGTATGGAATAAGGGAGCAACAAGGTCATTCCTTTGCAGAGACAATGAAGAGAAATTATATCAGGGACCAGTTCTGTATATTTGAGCCTCAGGTGTGCTTTCTTAGCACAAGGTGGTAGAGAAAGTTCTTTTTATAACTGGATGTTTCTTTGCATTGTTGCCTAGTCACTAGCACCGTGAAGACCCTAAATGTTGAGGCCTTTAAAAATCCCCTCTATTTATTTTATCTTTACATAACAGATGGCTCTGCATCTCAGGCCATTTCTGTTTTTTAGGAGCATTCTAGCTGTTAATTTAAAAAAGAAAAAAAAAATCCTGGAACCCAGCAAAGGCAGTCAGTCATCCAGAGACTCAACTGGTTTATATTCTCTCAACTGCACCTGCTCCAACCTTCAGATTTCAATGTATGTGGCACATGTGAATCCATGACAACTGACAGGGTAAATCAGAATTTTCTTTTTCACAGTGTCACCAGTTTACTTCAATTTCTTTGACTGTCATCAGTACTAAGATATCATTGAAAGATAAAAAATTAACGCATTCTGTCTGTCTTAGTCTCTTCAGGCTGCTATACCAAAAATACTATAGACCAGGTAGCTTACATAACAAATATTTATTTCTTAAAGTTCTGGAGGCTGGGAAGTCCAAGATGAAGGTGTTTGTAGGTTTGTTACCTGGTGAAGGCCAGTTTCCTGGGTCACAATTGGCTGCCTTCTCTCTGTAGCCTCACATGGCAGAAGGTGCAAGGGAGCTCTCTGGGGTCTCCTATAAGGACACTAATCCTATTTGTGAGGGCTCCACCCTCATGACCTAATAATCTCCCAAAGGTCCTACCTCTTAATGCAATCACACTGGGGATTAGGTTTCAACATATGAATCAGGGGGTGGTGATGGGGAGACACAAACATTCAGTCTATAGGACACTCAAACAATTTGGCCATCTTATTCAAAAGGTTTGTTAAGACAGTGCTAATGAGATCTTGATGTAGTTCTTGTCCACTGAAGTTTCTATAAAAGCACATTTTAATAACTTTACCTGTTAGCTTTTTGGTATCAGAAAAATCTATTAGGACAAAGAAGATAAGGAATTATCTTGAAGTTGTTTTTTTTTACAGCAAAATATGTTGTTTTACCTTACACTGTACATCTGTTTCATATGGCTCGACACTGTTTGCATAATAAGCATTCTGGTTTTTTTTTTTAAAACCAGTAGTCAATATAGCATAGTTAGTAATAACATAGTTTCTGGTGCCAGATTATGCCTGCATTCAAATCCCAGTTCTGTTGTAACTTAGCTGTTTGCCCTTGGGCAAATTTCTCAAGTTCTCTGTGCCTCAGTTTTATCATCCATAAAATGGAGGTAATATTAGTCTTTATTTTGTACAAATGTTATAGAGATGCAAGGAGATAACATAGGAGAAGCATTTAGAGCAGGGCCAGTAGAAATATGCTCAATGAATATTGGCTATTTTTATTATGTTTATTAGGGGTTGTTGGTGAGCTTGTTGTGGGAAGGAGAGGACTGGATTAAAGTTGCCAGTTAAGCCTTTTCTTTCTGCTGCTGTCTGTGCCAAAATGAAGAACAAAATCTGTAGATTTGGGTAAAATTTGGTACTGGATATGGAAAACAGAATTGAGTTGTTTTTTTTTTTTTTTTTTTTGTGGTACGCGGGCCTCTCACTGTTGTGGCCTCTCCCGTTGCGGAGCACAGGCTCCGGACGCGCAGGCCCAGCAGCCATGGCCCACGGCCCAGCCGCTCCGCGGCATGTGGGACCCTCCCGGACCGGGGCACGAACCCGCGTCCCCCGAATCGGCAGGCGGACTCTCAACCACTGCACCACCAGGGAAGCCCCAGAACTGAGTTTTTTAATCTAGGTAAAAGTAGGACTGGAGAAGGAGATGAGGACAAAGTGGGAAGAAGATGAATGCAGTCTTGTCTGGGTTAAGGACATTAGTTCAGATGAATCTTCTAGGTAGATTCTTCAATATTAATTGATACCAAATTACTCTGAATATAATTTAAAACTTTCTCATCATTGGGAGGGCTCTTGGTGAGGAAATTGATAATTTTTTTGTGTGTGTGGAAAGAATACAGGATTTTACACACTGCCAAGCTGTAGAAATTATGTTTGAGATAAGGATATGTAAAGGGAAAGAGCTATGATGGGCTTTTGGTAATGTGATTTAAATTATTATGAATTGTTCTTTTAATAAGACAAAGAGATGCTTTTAAAGAAGTTTTATCTGATTATGGGGTATAAGAAGATTCATGGATATAATAGTTTTCAGAATTTTGACAAATTGTTGAAAGACATCTGTTATGTAGAATGTCTTTTTTTAAAAAATGCTTGAAGTATAATTCACCTGAGGTTTCCTTTATCTGCTACTGACTCTTATGGTTCTTTTCTAGTGAGACAAATGTGTGTGTATCCTAAAAAATGATGTACCTTTGTTACTTTGATTATATATCTTCAGAAAAGTATTAAACATTCTATGTGGATCACTGAAACTCAGCGTTTTGTTGGTCATAAGCTATTACACTCTTCTTGAGTATTCTGTGTGGCATGTGGTCAAAATTGTTTTTTGATATTTCACATTTTTTCCAGCCTAAAACCAAATTTAAGAAAATTCCATAAGAGATAAGTATAAAAATGAGATTATATATATATATATATTTTAACGTCTTTATTGGAGTATAATTGCATTACAGTGGATACAATGGAGATTATATTTTAAATATCCCATTTTTTGTTTATTGTACTAATGGAGCAGAGATGACAGCTATGCTTTCTTATTAATTATTTAGATTTGGGATATTAAATAATGAACTTGGGAGGAAAACAATATAATTGTGATGATAGTAATCACAATATAATTGTAATATAATTCCATCCTACCCTCCACTTTCGATGTACATAGAGTTGAGTGAGCAGAGGCTAAATGAGAGACAGAAATCTTCGTGGTAAAGGTTAAAGTTAAACAAAGAAATTTTGAAGAGGTTTATCTGCATATATATCAAAAGCAGGGATATTACCTTGATGTTACCAAGGTCTTGTGACTTCAGAAACCAGATGTAGTCTGTGGTTTCTCTTACTCTTGAAGATAGTTTCATGGAGTCGTAGATTGGGAAGAGACCTGTAATGTGTCTCCTCCATCACTCATCTCACAGAGGAATTGTATTGGAAATTCTCTCAGAAGACACGGTCTCCTTATGATAAAGGTAGAACTTCCCAAATGTGGCTCTTAGTAGTTTTTTTCCTATATCTTGTCACTCAAAATGTGGGCAGCTTTCTTTGTGTCTGGCATCTGTTACTCAAGTCTTCTTCTCTTTTTAATCTTCAGGGCAAATGGAAAACGGTGTGATATCCTTTTCTAAATTCAGAGTTACCACTGACCTTCTGTATTCTTAAATCTCTACAGAATCTGTAGTTCACTGACACTCATGAACACATGCCCCTCAGGACTTTGGGATTTGGAGAAAGGCAGCTTGCTGGCTCCGTTCATTTGGATGCTCAGTGGAATTCAGAGATGTTTGTAAAAGCCCTGTTGACACAACTTGTGGCTTTTACACCCAGAGTTTAACTTGAAGATGTATTACACCCAGAGCAAACTTGAAGATGTATCCCCTGAAATACAAGCCACATATAATGTATCTAAGGAACTTAATCTATGTTATGGCATGTGGTGATAAATATGAGTGTTACATCTTCAGGAACTAGAATTGTTAAGGTTAATACAACTAAGGTGTGTAAAACTCCTCTGCACAGTAGCTAAGAGGTGATGTTATTTGTAGTAAATTTTTCAGCATGTGGACCATGATGCACCACTAAATTAAGTCTTGTGTATTAAGAGTGTGTATTATACTTATTTCTGAAGAAAAGGAGACTCTAAACATTCTCAGACTTGTTTGCTTCCATAGAACTCTGTTAGAATATAACCTCAGCTTGCCATGCAACTCTCACCTGGACCCATTTTAAATGGTACCAATAAATCCTAATTATTCAAATGTATATAAAGATTTCCTAAAGTATGAATTGCTGGATTAACAAACATATATGTGGCTTGTATAATCTCCATGAGATTATAGATGGTCTGAGAGGTGAAAAATTTTAGGTTAAGGAGTACTATTTTTCCTCACTTTTGGAAGTCTAGACAGTTTATATTTTAGTTACCAAAACATGAATAGTCTAAACTGCTATCTTATTATTTTATAATGTTAAGAGAAAGCTAAAAAAGTCAAAATTATTCAAGATACTGTGTGACAGATTTTGATGATAGGGAACAAATAGTGTACTGTGACAAAACCCAGATCTTAGAAGAAAACCAACATGGTGAGACTAACGTTGTTCTCCATTTTTCATTGAGAAAGCTCATTTACTCCATGGGAGAGCATATTTATATCCTTAAGTGGCATGCATGTGTAGAAATAAATGAGAAGAAAATGTTCTTTGAAAAATGAGTCATATTGGCAGCAAATAGTATTTGGATTTTGCTTTAATGCTTACCAGATAAATGTCATTCTAAGGCTATATTCATTGGTAACTATCTGGTAGTTATGTTTGAGGACTCTTGCTAATTAGGAATTGGGTAAATAAAATGGGGAAACATATCTATATTCTATGTATGTCTGTGAATATATTTTATGACATCATAGAAATGCTAAGGTTTCTCAGGTATAGCAGGTACTATGGTTGTCCCATTTGGTCATAACAATTTCAGGCATGTTTGGGAACACCTCTTTCTCCTCAATGGTTAAGGAGAACCACAACTAAATTAAAGGGGCTGAGAGAAGAAAGGAAGACAAGTATATATTTATAAAGTTTGTTACATTAACCTTCTTATTTACTGTTTCTGGGTCTCTCAATTTCTTCTCATGGCTTTGAGTTACCATCTGGTGTCATTTTCTTATTCCAATATGGCTTTGTTTTTACAAAGCTCTTCTGTGCTGCTATTGTCAAATACATTACATTTCTGTATGTTATTGGCCCAACAGTACAATTATATACATATTGTCTTATGCAATTGCTTTTTAAATCAGTTAAGTGAAAAAAACACGCAATTAAACTATCTTTTATAATTACCAACAGAATACCTTTTACTGGCACTTTTTTTTTTCATGTGGCTTCAAATTACTGTCTGATATTCTTGCTTTTAGTCTAAATAATTTCCCTTAGTATTTCTTGTAAGGGGGGTCTGCTAACAACAGATTCTCATTTTTTGTCTATCTGCAAATGTTTCTTTCTCCTTTTCTTCTGGTACTCCCATAATGCATATGTTAGTGTGTTTAATGGTGTCCCACCTTTCTCTGAGACTTTATTCCTTTTTCTTCATTCTTTTTGTCCTCAGGTTTATAGAGATTATGCAATCTGTAAAACAATCTTCAAGTTTGTTGATTCTTCTGCCACCTCAAATCTGCTGAGCCCCTCTAGTGAAATATTCATTTCTGGTTATTATACTTTTCAACTCCAGAATTGCCATTTTTTTGGCTTTATAATTTGGCTCTTTGTTGATATTCTCTATTTGGTCATCATTTGTTCCTTTAATTCCTTAAGACTGGTTTCCTTTAGGTCTTTGAACATATTTATAATAGTTGCCTTGAAGTCTTTGCTAACTCCAACATCTGGGTCCCCTCAAATACAATTTCTGTTGCCTGCTTTCCTCACCCCGCCTTGTGTATGGGTTTATGTTTCTTTGAATCTCTCATATATTCCATACATACATTGTGGCAACTCTGGATACTGATCCTTTGCACTTACCGGCTTGTTGTTGTTTGCTTCTTTATTTGTTTAGTGCTTTGGTTGGACTAGTTCAGTGAGATCCGTTTCCCCTGAAATGCACAGCCTCTGTCTCCTCTGAGAGGGCACAGTTTTGATTATCAGAGGTAATTGTCGGTTTAGCTAAGGTCTCTTTGACTTCCTCTGTTCATAGCATACCCTTCTGTAGCTTCCAGTAATTGCTAGCTGATTGCTTTATTGTTTTTG
Source organism: Delphinapterus leucas (assembly GCF_059928025.1). Classification (NCBI taxonomy): domain Eukaryota; kingdom Metazoa; phylum Chordata; class Mammalia; order Artiodactyla; family Monodontidae; genus Delphinapterus; species Delphinapterus leucas. Next base: position 36,870,206 of record NC_143142.1, on the reverse strand, counting down.
ATAAACCCTGGGGCATTAGTTGTTCCACATTCTGATTCAATTACAGTTACGTCCCTTGGCATAGACAAGTTGTTGCCAGTCTTTTGAGACTTTTGTGACCCTCTAATGGGCAGAACCTCTGTCCTATGGAGAAGGAACTGGTTGGGGGATGGAGAACTCATTCTTCACTTGCTGCTCCACCTAGATCCTATGAAGACAGGACTCTGTTTTTGTATGTGGGTAGGGAGAGGCAAGAACAGGTGCCACTGTCTGGCTGTGGCCACTATCCAGGATGGATCTTCTGCAACTCAGCGCTGGAGAGGCAGGGGACTGCTGATATTCACCAGCTGCTACATGGTCTCTGTCCTAGGAAGCTATGAGAGATGGGAGCTGCCACTTGGCTGTCAGGCCCACTGGAGCAGCTCAGAGCTGTGCAGGAAAAGGGGGCTGCACTCTCCACCAGCTCTCATGCTTATGTGGGTGTCAATGTGGGAGTCAATATGTTCCACCCAGCTGTCACCAACAGCTAAATATAGGCCCCCCAGCAGCCCAGAGCTGTGGGAAAGGGATCTGCTGATGTCCACTAGCTGCTGAAACTGCCAGAATAGTTCTTCTCTAACAGAGAGCTGTGGAAATGGAAACTGCCAATTGGCTTCTGAGCCTGCTGGGCCTGCTGAAATAGTTCTGAGAGGCAGAGTTGGTGGTGGATGGGTATAGTCCCATTCTCAAATGCCATAGCCTCCTACTGTTCTTATTGAGTTTCCATAGATTTTGTTAGATAAATGCTAGACAAATTTGTTGTAAGCCTTTTTGCCAATCTCCAAAGACTTTGGGTAATTTTTTGTTGTTGTTGTTAACTTTGACCAGCTTAATAGATATCTCTCCAGGAGGGAGGTTTCACTGAGTTACTCACAACATCATTCCAGAAGTCCTGCCTCCTGCAGTTAAATCATAACCAGTTAGCAGAGCTAAAGCAAGGAAGAGAGCAAACACTTAAACAACAAGAGATTATGTTTTCAGTAATTGAAAACAACCTGCCTTATTTTTAAAAGCATTTATTACTTACTGAATAATTTTCCAACTAATTAGCCCATTTCACCTCTACCAAGGCACAGAGGGATAGGTTGGTAAGTTATTATCATTCCTGCGATGTTCTTATTTCGGACCAGTCTGTTCATGTGCTTAGATTACACTATTCATGTGAGATCATGGCTAGTTATATTTGACTTTGTTCCAAGAGGCATAAACTCTTATTGGGCCACTCTATTTATACTTTAAATCCTTAGAAAATCAACTCAATTTTTAAGGTCCTTACTCACTACCCAAGTACCCAACCTTACCTTTTCATTTTAGGAAAGACATCCATAAAAAAAATCCTCTCTTCATACATTTTCTCTTTTCCTTGGCAAGTCATGGCTGGACTCTCTGGTTTTCCTGGGAGTGTTGCCTTCACCACTAGAAGCAGAGAGCTCCGTGTGAGCCTGGATCTGTACCTGCAGCAACAATATTTCCAGCATATGCTGCAGCATCAGCCTCTACCATGGAGTGTGCTGGGGCCAACAGAGGCAGAAGCCAAATGGAGATTTGGATCTGAGTCCCAGAAGTACCAGTTTATTCCCAAGAGTCAAAGACCTGAGAGTGTTTTCTCTACGCTATTGCAACTAACATCAGTTAAAAGAAAAAAATAACTTTCTCATTACTGTAGCAATTATTTCTACTTTTATGCATTATTGTCTTATTCTTGTCCATATGCAATTGATCTTATATTATTGAAATCTTAATTTTTAAAAACGTTGTGCCATAACCATTTCTTTTAGATCTACAGGCTTTTCAGGCTGGAGGTAGTGATGTTAAACAAACCAAAACCAACCCCGCCACCCCCCCAAAAACCCCACCATTGCTCACCCTTTTTTTTTTTTTTTTGGGGTACGCAGGCCTCTCACTGTTGTGGCCTCTCCCGTTGCGGAGCACAGGCTCCAGACGCGCAGGCTCAGCGGCCATGGTTCACGGGCCTAGCCGCTCCGCGGCTTGTGGGATCTTCCCGGACCGGGGAGCAAACCCGTGTCCCCAGCATCGGCAGGCGGACTCTCAACCACTGCACCACCAGGGAAGCCCTGCTCACCTTTTAAAAGAAGGAGACAATTCATTTTTCAAGCTATAGAAATTTTTTTTTAGAAATTCATTTTTGTATTTGGTAGAATTTTGGAGTGGAAGGAAGAGATCATCAATCCAATTATTTCATTTTTATAGAAGAGGAAACAGAGGCTCAGAGAGGTAGTAACATGACTTGCCCAAGGAGAAAAGTGGCCAATGGCAACATTAGGCAATCAATTTTTTTGACTCTTAGGTGCTTTTTCACATTTTAAACAATACACTTTATACTAACAAACATCATCAAGAGAAAGCTAAAAAAGTTTCATTGAATCATTTTTCTCCTACAATTGGCATAGAGCTCAAATAGTGACTTTTCGGCTTTAAACATGTGCTCTATGAAAACCTGTCTTTGCACACAGTAAGGATATGAAGATGATTTCTCTTTCCCGGAAATTTTAGGTTGTCTGGGATACAAACAAAAGGGCTGCCAGGTTGCCCAGAGCACATGCTGAAGCATGCCAAGGCAGGATTCTAACTGGCCCCAGCCTTCTGGGTCTCTGTGGGCCTCATTAATTTGATGTGCTTTGCTTCTATGACAATAGAACACTTGCCTAGTCAATTACTTGCACCTGCATTTCTCAGCTTGTCACACTTCTCTCCTTTAGGATCTGGAAATAACTGGGAAAGAAAAGCCTTGTTGAAAGGAGACACCTCCAGATTTGTTTTCCTCTTGCACCCAATGAAAGGAAGTACATTTCCCTTAAATAAGTAAAGGTAAACATTCATTTAACATTTAAAAATTGTTTTAAATTGCAAGATATGGGAATATCCAAGCCTTCAGAACAGGCAAACTCTTTGGTGTAATTTACACTTATCTCTTTCTTTGCTTTTTTTTTTTTTTTTTGTGGTACGTGGGCTTCTCACTGTTGTGGCCTCTCCCGTTGCGGAGCACAGGCTCCGGACACGCAGGCTCAGCGGCCATGGCTCATGGGCACAGCCGCTCCGTGGCATGTGGGATCTTCCCAGACCGGGGCACGAACCCGTGTTCCCTGCATCGGCAGGCAGACTCTCAACCACTGCACCACCAGTGAAGCCCTTTTTCTTTGCTTTTTAATAGGTTTTTAAAATTTGTTTCCACACGTAACGGTAAAGCAATGTAGTTTCTCTATGCTTAAAAACATTAAACCAGTAAATACTGCCAATTCCAATACTTTATAATAGCTATTGTTTGTAATAGTTTTATTCCAGACTGACATTATCATTCATATATTTCATTTTATTAGAATGCAAATGGTATCCCCTTCACTTTCCATAGGGGGAAAGGATTATAATGAAAATAAGCACTAGTGAAAACGGGTTTTTCTATTCTAATATTATGATACTGGAAAGTCAGAATCTTAGTATTTCCTTCAGTCTTATAAAGGGTTTGAGGATTCTTATGTAAGCATTGAATTTGGCTCTATTTTAGTAAAAGACAGTTTCACTGTGAAAAAGTAAAGAATCTACTGTTAACTTAGTTTTTCTGCTCACATGATATCTATTTAAAACATAGCATTTCCTTTTAAAATCCATTATTTCCTTCCTTCCTGATATTTCATAAGTTCAGTTCCTCTACCTGTGTTCTTAATTCTTTTCTTCCTAATCTCCTTGGATTGGCTTAATAGATATTTATTGAACTCAAATTAAGTGAACACTATAAAAAGTTAAAATCATTACCTTCCATTTTATAGCTGAGGAACTGATCTTGAACAGTTTAAGTGGCAAGGGCAAAGTGTTATGAAGAATAAGTGACTGAGTTGAGACTCACATAGAAGCTTAAGCTTCTGTCCATGGTGCTAAACCATCAATTCTAGTTCTTTCATCATCTCTCTGCATTCTGTTCTTTCCCCTAACTTCCAAGCATATACCAGTGTCTCCTTCCTTGAACCAGTAACAGAAATTTATTCTCTTGATCCTACTTCTCAAGTTCATCTTCTTTCTTCCTTTAATTATTAAACATCTTGAAAGATTAGTCTACACACACAGACTCTACTTCTTCACCTCTGTATCTACCCCTCAATCTACTACCACTTGGCTTTTGCATTTGCCATTGTAAAAACCTCCTTTCATAAGAGTGAAAAATTAAACGCTAAATCATATAACTTTTAAAATGAGCTAATTGGCTTTATTAGGCAATCCATAAACAGAGAAGCATCCCATCTAGCAACTAGAAGGGTGCTCCCATATAAATTTTTCTTTAAAACATTTTAAACTTGAAGCATCAGTGCGTAGATCTTAAGTGTACAGTTTGATCAATTTTTACATATTTACAAAACACTTAGATCAAGTTATAAAATATCTGCAGTACTTCTGAAGCTTCTTCATGTTCCTAGAGAATCTTACTTTTACTCTCATTTACACATGCCCCCTCTTCTGACTTCTGTCAACATAGATTAAATTTAGCCTCGTCTTGAATTTCCTATAAATGGAATCATGGCTGTGCCCATTTGTATCTAGTTTTGTTCACTCAGCATTATATCTAGTAAGTTTTACAATGTGGTACATTTCAAAGTAGCTCATTCTTTTAAATTGCTAAGTACTATTCAAGGTATGAATAAGTCACAAATTATTTATTCTCTCTACTCTCGATGGACATAAGGGTTATTTCCACTTCTTGTTATTATTAAAGTGGTTATGAGCAATCTTGAACATGATTTTGTGGACATAAGCACTCATCCCCCATGGATGTTATACATAGGAGTGGAATTGTTGGCTCATAGCCTGGGCATTTATTAAGTTTTAGGAGATACTGCCAAATAGTTTTCAAAGGTGATTTTACCAATATAAACCCCCACCAGCAATGCAAGAAGGTTCTAGCTGCTCCATATCCTCTCCATCACTTGGTCTTCTACTACGTGGTATTGTTTTTTAAAAATGTATTTTCCTAATGTTCCTTGCTAATATATAGAAATATAACTGATTTTCAAAAAAAAGCTTTATTGAAATATAATTCAGCCATTTTTTTTAAACATCGGTATTGGAGAATAATTGCTTTACAATGGTGTGTTAGTTTTTGCTTTATAACAAAGTGAATCAGTTATACATATACATATATCTCCATGTCTCTTCCCTCTTGCATCTCCCTCCCTCCCACCCTCCCTATCCATCCCTTCTGGTGGGTCACAAAGCACCAGGCTGATCTCCCTGTGCTGTGTGACTGCTTCCCACTAGCTATCTATTTTACATTTGGTAGTGTATATATGTCCATGCCATTCTCTCACTTTGTCCCAGCTTACCCTTCCCCCTCCGCATATCTTCAAGTCCATTCTCTAGTAGGTCTTCATCTTTATTCCCATCTTGCCCCTAGGTTCTTCATGACCATTTTTTTTTTTAGATTCCATATATATGTGTTAGCATATGGTATTTGTTTTTCTCTTTCTGACTTACTTCATTCTGTATGACAGACTCTAGGTCCATCCACCTCACTACAAATAACTCAATTTCGTTTCCTTTTATGGCTGAGTAATATTCCATTGCATATATGTGCCACATCTTCTTTATCCATTCATCTGTCGATGGACACTTAGGTTGCTTCCATGTCCTGGCTATTGTAAATAGTGCTGCAATGAACATTGTGGTGCATGACTCTTTTTGAATTATGGTTTTCTCAGGGTATATGCCCAGTAGTGGGATTGCTGTGTTGTTTGGTAGTTCTAGTTTTAGTTTTTAAAGTAACTTCCATATTGTTCTCCACAGTGGCTGTATCAATTAACATTCCCACCAACAGTGCGAGAGGGTTCCGTTTTTCTCCACACCCTCTCCAGCATTTATTGCTAGCAGATTTTTTGATGATGGTCATTCTAACCAGTGTGAGATGATATTGCACTGTAGTTTTGATTTGCATTTCTCTAATGATTAATGATATTGAGTATTCTTTCATGTGTTTGTTGGCAATCTGTATGTCATCTTTGGAGAAATGTCTATTTAGGTCTTCTGCCCATTTTTTGGATTGGGTTGTTTGTTTTTATGATGTTGAGCTGCATGAGCTGCTTGTAAATTTTGGAGATTAATCCTTTGTCTGTTGCTTCATTTGCAAAAATTTTCTCCTATTCTGAGTGTTGTCTTTTTGTCTTGTTTATGGTTTCCTTTGTTGTGCAAAAGCTTTTAAGTTTCATTAGGTCCCATTTGTTTATTTTTGTTTTTATTTCCATTTCTCTAGGAGGTGGGTCAAAAAGGATCTTGCTTTGATTTATGTCATAGAGTGTTCTGCTTATGTTTTCCTCTAAGAGTTTGATAGTTTCTGGCCGTACATTTAGGTCTTTAATCCAATTTGAATTTATTTTTGTGTATGGTGTTAGGGAGTGTTCTAATTTCATTCTTTTACATGCAGCTGTCCAGTTTTCAGAGCACCACTTATTGAAGAGGCTGTCTTTTCTCCACTGTATATTATTGCCTCCTTTATCAAAGATAAAGTGACCATATGTGCATCTCTGTGCTTTCTATACTATTCCATTGATCTATATTTCTGCTTTTGTGCCAGTACCATACTGCCTTGATTACTGTAGCTTTGTAGTATAGTCTGAAGTCAGGGAGCCTGATTCCTCCAGCTCCGTTTTTCTTTCTCCAGATTTCTTTGGCTATTTGGGGTCTATTGTGTTTCCGTAAAAATTGTGAAATTTTCTTGTTCTGTGAAAAATGCCATTGGTAGATTGATAGGGATTGCACTGAAACTGTAGATTGCTTTGGGGAGTATAGTCATTTTCACAAAGTTGAATCTTCCAATCCAAGAACGTGGTATATCTCTCCAACTGTTTGTATCATCTTTAATTTCTTTCATTAGTGTCTTATAATTTTCTGCATACAGATCTTTTGTCTCCTTAGGTAGGTTTATTGCTAGATATTTTATACTTTTTGTTGCAATGGTAAATGGGAGTGTTTTCTTTTTTTTTCTTTTTTGCAGTACGTGGGCTTCTCACTGTTGTGGCCTCTCCCGTTGTGGAGCATAGGCTCCAGACGCGCAGGCTCAGTGGCCATGGCTCACGGGTCTAGCCGCTCTGCGGCATGTGGGATCTTCCTGGGCTGGGGCATGAACCCCTGTCTCCTGCATCGGCAGGTGGACTCTCAACCACTGTGCCACCAGGGAAGCCCGGGAGTGTTTTCTTAATTTCACTTTCAGATTTTTCATCATTATTATATAGGAATGTAAGAGATTTCTGTGCATTAATTTTGTATTCTGCTACTTTACCAAATTCATTGAGTAGCTCTAGTAGTTTTCTGGTAGAATCCTTAGGATTCTCTATGTATAGTATCATGTCATCTGCAAACAGTGACAACTAAACTTCTTCCTTCCAATTTGGATTCCTTTATTTCTTTTTCTTCTCTGACTGCTGTGGCTAAAACTTCCAAAACTGTGTTGAATAATAGTGAGAGAGGACAACCTCGTCTTGTTCCTCATCTTAGTGGAAATGTTTTTAATTTTTCACCATTGAGAATGATGTTGCCTGTGGGTTTGTCATATATGGCCTTTATTATGTTGAGGAAAGTTCCCTCTATGCTACTTTCTGGAGGGTTTTTATCATAAATGGGTGTTGAATTTTGTCAAAAGCTTTCTCTGTATCTATTGAGATGATCATATGGTTTTTCCTTCAATTTGTTAATATGGTGTATCACATTGATTTGTGTGTACTGAAGACTCCTTGCATTCCTGGAATAAACCTCACTTGATCATGGTGTATGATCCTTTTAATGTGCTGTTGGATTCTGTTTGCTAGTATTTCGTTGAGGATATTTGCATCTATGTTCATCAGTGATATTGGCCTGTAGTTTTCTTTCTTTGTAACATCTTTGTCTGGTTTTGGTATCAGGGTGATGGTGGCCTCGTAGAACGTGTTTGGGAATGTTCCTCCCTCTGTTATATTTTGGAAGAGTTTTAGAAGGATAGATGTTAGCTCTTCTCTATATGTTTGATAGAATTCGCCTGTGAAGCCATCTGGTCCTGGGCTTTTGTTTGTTGGAAGATTTCTAATCACAGTTTCAATTTCAGTGCTTGTGATTGGTGTGTTCATATTTTCTATTTCTTCCTGGTTCAGTCTCAGAAGGTTGTGCATTTCTAAGAATGTGTCCATTTCTTCCAGGTTGTGCATTTTATGGCATATAGTTGCTTGTAGTAATTTCTCATAATCCTTTGTATTTCTGCAGTGTCAGTTGTTACTTCCCCTTTTTCATTTCTAATTCTATTGATTTTAGTCTTCTCCCTTTTCTTCTTGATGAGTCTGGCTAACGGTTTATCAATTTTGTTTATCTTCTCAAAGAACCCGCTTTTAGTTTTATTGATCTTTGCTATCTTTTCCATTTTTTTCTGATCTGATCTTTATGAGTTCTTTCCTTCTGCTAGCTTTGGTTTTTTTTTTCTTCTTTAATTGCTTTAAGTGTAAGGTTAGGCTTTTTATTTGAGATTTATCTTGTTTCTTAAGGTAGGTTTGTAATGCTATAAAATTCCGTCTTAGAACTGTTTTTCCTGCATCCCATAGGTTTTGGGTCATCGTGTTTTCATTGTCATTTGTCTTTGGGTATTTTTTGATTTCCCTTTTGATTTCTTCAGTGATCTCTTGGTTATTAAGTAGTGTACAGTTTAGCCTCCATGTGTTTGTATTTTTTACAGATTTTTTCCTGTAACTGATATCTAGTCTCATAGCATTGTGGTGAGAAAAGATACTGGATATGATTTCAGTTTTCTTAAATTTATCAAGGCTTGGTTTGTGACCCAAGATATGATCGATCCTGGAGAATGTTCCATGAGCACTTGAGAAAAAAGTGTATTCTGTTGTTTTTGGATGGAATGTCCTATAAATATCAATTAAGTCCATCTTGTTTAATGTATCATTTAAAGCTGTGTTTCCTTATTTATTTTCATTTTGGATGATCTATCCAATGGTGAAAGTGGGGTGTTAAAGTCCCCTGCTATGATTTTGTTACTGTCAATTTCCCCTTTTATGGCTGTTAGTATTTGCCTTATGTATTGAGGTGCTCCTATGTTGGGTGCATAAATATTTACAATTGTTATGTCTTTTCTTGGATCAATACCTTGATCATTGTGGAGTATCCTTCTTTGTCTCTTGTAATAGTCTTTGTTTTAAAGTCTGCTTTTTCTGATATGAGAATTGCTACTCCAGCTTTCTTTTGATTTCCATTTGCATGGAATATCTTTTTCCATCCCCTCACTTTCAGTCTGTATGTGTCCCTAGGTCTGAAGTGGGTCTCTTGTAGACAGCATATATACGGGTCTTGTTTTTGTATGCATTCAGCCAGTCTATGTCTTTTGGTTGGAGCATTTAATCCATTTATATTTAAGGTAATTATCCATATGTATGTTCCTATTACCATTTTCATAATTGTTTTGGGTTTGTCATTGTAGGTCTCTTCCTTCTTTTTATTTTCCTGCCTAGAGAAGTTCCTTTAGCATTTGTTGTACAGCTGGTTTGATGGTGCTGAATTCTCTTAGCTGTTGCTTGTTTGTAAAGGTTTTAATTTCTCTGTCAAATCTGAATGAGATCCTTGCTGGGTAGAGTAATCTTGGTTGTAGGTTTTCCTCCTTCATCACTTTAAATGTGTCCTGCCACTCCTTTTTGGCTTGCAGAGTTTCTGCTGAAAGATCACCTGTTAACATTATGGGGATTCCTTTGTGTGTTATTTGTTGTTTTTCCCTTGCTGCTTTTAATATTTTTTCTTTGTATTTAATTTTTGATAGTTTCATTAATATGTGTTTTGGTGTGTTTCTCCTTGGATTTACCCTGTATGGGACTCTCTGGGCTTTCTGGACTTGACTATTTCCTTATCCATATCAGGGAAGTTTTCAACTATAATCTCTTCAAATATTTTCTCAGTCCCTTTCTTTTTCTCTTCTTCTTCTGGGATCCCTATAATTTGAATGTTGGCGCATTTAATGTCCCAGAGGTCTCTGAAGCTGTCCTTAATTCTTTTTATTATTTTTTCTTTATTCTGCTCTGCAGTTGTTATTCCCACTATTTTACCTTCCAGGTCAGTTATTCGTTCTTCTGCCTCAGGTATTCTGATATTGATCCCTTCTAGAGAATTATTCATTTCATTTATTGTGTTGTTCATCACTGTTTGTTTGCTCTTTAGTTCTTCTAGGTTCTTGTTAAACTTTTCTTGTATTTTCTCCATTCTATTTCCAAGATTTTGGATCATCTTTACTATCATTATTCTGAATTCTTTTTCAGGTAGACTGCTTATTTCCTCTTCATTTGTTAGGTCTAGTGCATTTTTACCTTGCTCCTTCATCTGCTGTGTGTTTTTCTGTCTTCTCATTTTGCTTAACTTACTGTGTTTAGGGTCTCGTTTTCGCAGGCTGTACATTCATAGTTCCCATTGTTTTTGTGTCTGCCCCCAGTGGCTAAAGTTGGTTCATTGGGTTGTGTAGGCTTCCTGGTGGAGGGTACTAGTGCATGTGTTTTGGTGGATGAGGCTGGATCTTCTGGTGGGCAGGTCCACGTCTGGTGGTGTGTTTTGGGGTGTCTGTGACCTTACTATGATTTTAGGCAGCCTCCCTGCTAATGGGTGGGTTTGTTTTTCTGTCTTGCTAGTTGTTTGGCATAGGGTGTCCAGCACTGTAGCTTGCTGGTCATTGAGTGGAGCTGGGTCTTGCCATTGAGATCGAGCTCTCTGGGAAATTTTCGCCATTTGATATTATGTGGAGCTGGAGGTCTCTGGTGGACCAATGTCCTGAACTTGGCTCTGCCACCTCAGAGGCACAGCCCTGATGCCTGGCTCAAGAACCAAGAGCCTGTCATCCACACAGCTCAGTATAAATGGGAGAAAAAGAAAGAAAGAAGAGATCAAATAAAATAAAATAAAGTTATTAAAATAAAAAATAAATGTTAAAAATTTTTTTTAAAGTAAGAAAAGAAAGCAACCAAACCAAAAACAAAATCCACCAATGATAACAAGCACTAAAAAGTATACTAAAAAAAAAAAGAAACGGACAGACAGAACCCTAGGACAAATGGTAAGAACATAGTTATACAGACAAAATCACACACAGAAACATACACATACACACTCACAAAAAGAGAAAAAGAGAAAAAAAAATATATCCTTGCTCCCAAAGTCCACTTCCTCAATTTCGGATGATTTGTTGTCTATTCAGGTGTTTCGTAGATGCAGAGTACATCAAGTTGCTTGTTGAGATTTAATCCACTCCTCCTGAAGCTGCTAGGAGAGATTTCCCTTTCTCTTCTTTGTTCCCACAGCTCCTGGGGTTAAGCTTTGGATTTGGCCCCACCTGTAGGTTGCCTGAGGGCATCTGTTTCTGCCCAGACAGGACGGGGGTTAAAGGAGCAGCTGATTCGGGGGCTCTGGCTCACTCAGGCCGGGGGAAGGGTGAGGTACAGAATGTGGGGTGCACCTGTGGTGGCAGAGGCCCTCGTGACGTTGCAACATCCTGCGGCGTGCTGTGTGTTTTCCCAGGGAAGTTGCCCCTGGATCACAGGACCCTGGCAGTGGCGGGCTGCACAGGCTCCCGGGAGGGGAGGTGTGGAGAGTGACCTGTGCTTAGACACAGGCTTCTTGGTGGTGCAGCAGCAGCCTTAGTGTCTCATGCCCTTCTCTGGGGTCCGCGCTGATAACCGCAGCTCGCGCCCGTCTCTGGAGCTCCTTTAAGTGGTGCTCTTAATCCCCTCTCCTCGCGCACCAGGAAACAAAGAGGGAAGAAAAAGTCTCTTGCCTCTTCGGCAGCTCCAGACTTTTTCCAGTACTCCCTCCAGGCTAGCTGTGCTGCACTAACCCTGTTCAGGCTGTGTTCACGCTGCCAACCCCAGTCCTCTCCCTGAGATCCAACCTCCGAAGCTGGAGCCTCAGCCCCCAGCCCCTGCCTGCCCCGGCGGGTGAGCAGACAAGCCTCTTGGACTGGTGAATGCTGGTCGGCACTGATCCTCTCTGCGGGAATCTCTCTGCTTTGCCCTCTGCACCCTGGTTGCTGCGCTCTCCTCCGCAGCTCCAGAGCTTCCCCCCTCCGCCACCCGCAGTATCCGCCCGTGAAGGGGCTTCCTAGTGTGTGGAAACCTTTCCTCCTTCACAGCTCCCTCCCACTGGTGCAGGTCCCATCCCTATTCTTTTGTCTCTGTTTTTCCTTTTTTCTTTTGCCCTACCTAGGTACGTGGGGAGTGTCTTGCCTTTTGGGAGGTCTGAGGTGTTCTGCTAGCGTTCAGTAGGTGTTTTGTAGGAGTTGTTCCACATGTAGATGTATTTCTGATGTATTTGTGGGGAGGAAGGTGATCTCCATGTGTTACTATTCTGCCATCTTGAAGCTCCTCTAATTCACCCATTTTAAATGTGCTATTCTGTGGCTTTTAGTATATTCAGAGTTGTGCAACTATCTCCATAATCAATTTTAGAACATTTTCATCTTCTCAAAGGAAATTCCATACCCTGTAGCCATCAGCCCCTAGTCCCCCATTCTCCCTCTCCATCCACCTGCAGCCCTAGTAAACTAATCTACTTTCCATCTCTGTAGATTTACCTATTTTGGGTATTTAATATAGATGGAATCATATACTATGTGATTCTTTATAACTGGCTTTAGCATATTTTCAAGGTTCATGCATGTTGTAGCATGTGTTAGTACTTCATTATCTTAATGCCAAATAATATTCCATTTTATGGATATACCACATTTTATTTATTCATTTAGTTGATAAACATTAGATTTTTACTCACTTTTTTGAGTCTGATTCCTTTGAGTCTCTTTGGTTTCTTAGTTCTCTGATGTGTTTTAGCAAGCCATGATTTTGTAGCTTACATTGCTTGTTTATGTTGTTCAGGAGAGAGTGATATTCTCTGGTGATGTTCTGCATCCAAATCAGAAGTGAAACCCTGGGCTTCCCTGGTGGTGCACTGGTTGAGAGTCCGCCTGCCGATGCAGGGGACACGGGTTCGTGCCCCGGTCTGGGAAGATCCCACATGCCGCAGAGCTGCTGGGCCCTTGAGCCATGGCTGCTGGGCCTGCGCGTCTGGAGCCTGTGCTCTGCAATGGGAGAGACCACAACAGTGAGAGGCCCGTGTACTGCAAAAAAAAAAAGTGAAACCCTCCCTAGGATTTTGAGATGGTTTTAATTTTTTCCATCACAGTAGTCCTTTGAAATGTGAGGTGTTTTTATCTATATTTCATAGGTGAAGAAATATGTACTATGTGAAGTTCAGTGATTTGTCCAGGGCTAGACAGTCAATGAGTACAATTTTCATTTAAAACCAAGTCTTTTTACTCCAAATCCATTGCTTTTCCCATTTTCTGTATTTTTGGGGCCAAGAGAGGGGTAAGAATAACTCACACTGCAGAATTGAGAGACTCTTGCTTGGTGTTGAGTTGTCAGGTATGGTATAACCAGGAAGGTGGAGTTTAAACTGATCTATCTTAAAGTAAATTGCAAAGCACTCCATGAAGTTTTTTATTTAGAATCTTGACTTTGATCTTGATTTTTCTGCTTTATTCTGCAGCTGGATGAGTAGAGTTCAGAGCTTACTCCAGTCAGGTAAGAAGCAGCTGTTCTGGAATGCTTTCACTGCAGAGCCAGCTCTCTGATGTGACTCATTAGCCTGTTAGCAGCCGGCTTTGCAGAATTTTTGAAGAACCTGCAGTTCTCTGCTAAGGTTCCTGGGACCCAGAGAGAGAATGCTCAGCTACCGAAACCTGAAGCACAAGTTTACCCCAATTCTGAGGAAGAATTTCTTAGCTATTGGCAGTATAAATGTTGTGATATTCCTTGAGGATATGCACCTGGAATCCTCCAAATTTTATATTTTGAGACTTTAATTTGCTAAAGAAAATAATTAACCCAAATATGTGCGTCCTGTGCCATCACTGAATCTTTAAAGTGAGGTCTAGTTTTTCAATTTGAGATTAACTTAAAAGAAACAAGGTAATGTGTAGAGTTAAAAGCATCCTTTTACCTAAAGTCATTTTTTAGTGTTTATCCCCTTCCCCCCATCCCCTTGCATAGTTCCTTCTTTGTGGCACCACTTGTACATCCTGCCTTGGCTTTAAGCATCTCTACATAATAACTCAAAGGGCAATATGATTTTGTGCTGTCTGGCTCTTAGGTAATCCTACAGTTTTTGTGTTAGGAAGAGACACACTCATGGGTAAGTTCTGTCTTCTCCCTCTTACCTACCTTTCCCTGAGCCTCCATCTCATCAGCCCCCATCTAAGCAGAGCTTAAATGATAATGAGGAAGGCAAGAACACATGTTTTATAACAATATTATAGTATTAATAATGTTATATATTATATTAATAATATTAATAATTAGTAAGTATTATGTGTTAACAATCATAAGATTCTTCTGTCTGTGAAGTTAGAATGATATTTCTAAAATGCAGCTAGTGCAGATTTGAACAGACAGTGCCCTGCTGGCAGGTGCCTCAAAGGCTCTTCATCAACCTCAGGAATCAAACTCTCCCTCCTTACTTGATACCTACGGTTCCTCGTGGTCTGATGCCCTTTATTCCTCAAGTCACACTCCATATTCCAGCCTCCCTGTGCTCCTTGCCCATCATGGTTCTGCTAACCTTACTTGGGATAGCACAGTTTCATATTAGATCCCTGATTCTTTTAAATTTCTCTCCTGCATTAACATGAATGACAGCCTTTTCCTTTTAGAAGCACTCTACTCTCTTTGGTTTTGTGAAAACTTTCTCTTGTGTGTTCCTCCTAAATCACTTGCCATTATGTCTCTATTTCAGTTTTGGGCATGTTAATTTTAAAATGCGTATGAGATGACCAGGTGGGGATCATAAGTAGGCATTTGGACAGATGGGTCTGGAGCTCCTACTCCTCTTTCTCAGGCTCCTCCTTCAACTAAGCTCTGAATATTGGAGCTCTTAAGCTCTTGGTCCTGGACCCTCTTCTCTCCTCCTCCTCTCTTTTCCTTTCCTCCTCACATTTATTCTCTTTGGCAATGAATTTTACAATTTATGACTATTCCTGCACTTAAAACTCTAGCCAGTACTTCTGAGGTACCTACTTTGATACTCGAGGCTATTTGGAAATGTGTCTGTTTCTCATCCAGAATGTGAGCTCTGTAGAAACAGGACCTTATCTTGCTTGTTCACTATTGTGTTTGTGTTACTGAGAAAGAGAGTGTGAGACTTAATAGATGCTAAAAAATATTCAGCTGCATAAATGTCAAACTTTACTGATCTTTGATGTTTTATGTATATGTCCTGTGAGACTCCTTTAACTGAAGACTAGCAATTTTCTATCCCTTGTGGATATGTGGCTGTGTGTGGATGGTGCAGTGAGAAAAGATGGGTACAAGCCAAGCACTGAGGTCACTGGTAAAAAGGAAATCATTTTGTGGAAGCTTGCGAGAACAAGGTTGTAAATATGTCATCACATTTAGTTAAACTTACTAAATTGTTACAGAACTATAGCATACTTTTAGTCTATGTCAGTGGATATTTGGAGTGTTTCTACTTTTCTGTGATTAAGAACTTTGTTCCTGAGGGGGGAGCTTCAAGATGGCAGAAGAGTAAGACGTGGAGATCACCATCCTCCCCACAAATACATCAGAAATACATCTACATTTGGAACAGCTCCTACAGAACACCTACTGAACACTAGCAGAACACCTCAGACTTCCCAAAAGGGAAGAAACTTCCCACGTACCTGGGTAGGGCAAAAGAAAAAAGAAAAATTAGAGACAAAAGAATAAGGATGGGACCTGCATCAGTGGGAGGGATCTGTGAAGGAGGGAAAGTTTCCACACACTACGAAGACCCTTCACTGGCGGAGACTGTGGGTGGTGGAGGGGGGAGCTTCGGAACTGCAGAGGGGAGCGCAGCCACAGGGGTGCGGAACGCAAAGCAGAGAGATACCCACACAGAGGATCGCTGCCAACCAACACTCACCAGCCTGAGAGGCTTGTCTGATCACCCGCCTGGGTGGGTGGGGGCTGGGAGCTGAGGCTCAGGCACCAGAGGTCAGATCCCAGGGAGAGGACTGTGGTTGGCAGTGTGAACGCAGCCTGGACGGGGCTAGTGCGCCATAGCTAGCCGGGAGGGAGTTCGGGAAGAAGTCTGGACCTGCCTAAGAGGCAAGAGACTTTTTCTTGCCTCTTTGTTTCACGGTGCCTGAGGAGACGGGATTAAGAGCGCCACCTAAACAAGCTCCAGACACGGGCACGAGCCACGACTATCAGCATGGACACCAGAGACGGGCATGAAACGCTAAGGCTGCTGCTGTAGCCACCAAGAAGCCTGTGTGAAAGCACAGGTCACTCTCCACACCTCCCGTCCCGGGACCCTGTGAAGCCCGCCACTGCCAGGGTCCTGTGATCCAGGGGCAACTTCCCCAGGAGGACATACGGCATGCCTCAGGCTGTTGCAATGTCACATCGGCCTCTGCCACCACAGGCTCGCCCCATGTTCCATACCCCTCCTTCTCCCTGGCCTGAGTGAGCCAGAGCCCCCACATCAGCTGGTCCTTTAACCCCATCCTGTCTGAGTGAAGAACAGACGCCCTCAGGTGACCTACATGCAGAGGTGGGGCCAAATCCAAAGCTGAATCCCAGGAGCTGTGCCAACAAAGAAGAGAAAGGGAAATCTCTCCCAGCAGCCTCAGGAGCAGTGGATTAAATCTCCACAGTCAACTTGATATACTTTGCATCTCTGGAATACCTGAATAGACAACGAATGATACCAACTTCAGGAGGTGGATTTTGGGAACAATGATATATATATATATATTTTTTTCCCTTTTTCTCTTTTTGTGAGTGTGTATGTGTATGCTTCCATGTGTGATTTTGTCTGTATAGCTTTGCTTTTACCATTGGTCCTAAGGTTCTGTCTTTCCGTTTTTTGGTTTTTTTTTTAGTATAATTTTCAGTGCTTGTTATCATTGGTGGATTTGTTTTTTGATTTGGTTGTTTTCTTTTTTATTTGTCTAAATTACTTTAAAAAGTATTTTTATTAATTATTTTTTGTTTTTTACTTTAACAACTTTTATCTTTTTCTTTCTTCCCTTCTTTTGTTTTCTCCCTTTTATTCTGTGCCATGTGGATGACAGGCTCTTGGTGCTCCAGCCAGGAATCAGGGCTGTGGCTCTGAGGTGGGGGAGCCAAGTTCAGGACATTGGTCCACCAGAGACCTCCAGCTCCACATAGTATCAAATAGCAAAAATCTCCCAGAGATCTCCATCTCAACGCCAAGACCCAGCTCCACTCAACGACCAGCAAGCTACAATGCTGGACACCCTATGCCAAACAACTAGCAAGACAGGAAAACAAACCCACCCATTAGCAGAGAGGCTGCCTAAAATCATAATAAGGTCACAGACACCCCAAAACACACCACCAGATGTGGATCTGCCCACCAGATGATAAAATCCAGCCCAATCCACCAGAACACAGGCACTAGTCCCCTCCACCAGGAAGCCTACACAACCCAATGAACCAACCATAACCACTGGGGACAGGCACCAAAAACAACGGGATCTACGAACCTGCAGCCTGCGAAAAGGAGACCCCAAACATAGTAAGTTAAGCAAAATGAGAAGACAAAGAAACACACAGCATATGAATGAGCAAGGTAAAAACCCACCAGACCAAACAAATGAAGAGGAAATAGGCAGTCTACCTGAAAAAGAATTCAGAATAATGATAGTAAAGATGATCCAAAATCTTGGAAATAGAATGGAGAAGATACAAGAAACATTTAACAAAGACCTAGAAGAACTAAAGGGCAAACAAACAATCATGAACAACACAATAAATGAAATAAAAAATTGTCTACAAGGAATCAATAGCAGAATATCTGAGGCAGAAGAATGGATAAGTGACCTGAAAGAAAAAATAGTGGAAATACCTACCGCAGAGCAGGATAAAGAAAAAAGAATGAAAAGAATTGAGGACAGTCTCAGAGACCTCTGGGACAATATTAAATGAAACAACATTCAGATTATAGGGGTACCAGAAGAAGAAGAGAAAAAGAAAGGGACTGAGAAAATATTTGAAGAGATTATAGTTGAAAATTTCCCTGATATGGATAAGGAAATAGTCAAGTCCAGAAAGCCCAGAGAGTCCTATACAGGGTAAATCCAAGGAGAAACACACCAAAACACATATTAATGAAACTATCAAAAATTAAATACAAAGAAAAAATATTAAAAGCAGCAAGGGAAAAACAACAAATAACACACAGGGAATCCTCATAAGGTTAACAGCTGATTTTTCAACAGAAACTCTGCAAGCCAGAAGGGAGTGGCAGGACACATTTAAAGTGATGAAGGGGAAAAACCTACAACCAAGATTACTCTACCCAGCAAGGATCTCATTCAGATTCGACAGAGAAATTAAAACCTTTATAGACAAGCAAAAGCTAAGAGAATTCAGCACCATCAAACCAGCTGTACAACAAATGCTAAAGCAACTTCTCTAGGCAAGAAACACAAGAGAAGGAAAAGACCTACAATTACAAACCCAAAACAATTAAGAAGATGGTAATAGGAACATACATATTGATAATTACCTTAAATGTAAATGGATTAAATGCTCCAACCAAAAGACATAGACTGGCTGAATGGATACAAAAACAAGACCCGTATATATGCTGTCTACAAGAGACCCACTTCAGACCTAGGGACACATACAGACTGAATGTGAGGGGATGGAGAAAGATATTCCATGCAAACGGCAATCAAAAGAAAGCTGGAGTAGCAATTCTCATATCAGACAAAATAGACTTTAAAACAAAGTCTATTTCAAGAGACAAAGAAGGATACTCCATAATGATCAAGGGATCGATCCAAGAAGAAGATATAACAATTGTAAATATTTGTGCACCCAACATAGGAACACTTCAATACATAAGGCAAATACTAACAGCTATAAAAGGGGAAATCGACAGTAACATAATCATAGTAGAGGACTTTAACACCCCATTTTCACCAATGGATACATCATCCAAAATGAAAATAAATAAGGAAACACAAGCTTTAAATGATACATTAAACAAGATGGACTTAATTGATATTTATAGGACATTCCATCCAAAAACAACAGAATACACTTTTTTCTCAAGTGCTCATGGAACATTCTCCAGGATCATATCTTGGGTCACAAATCAAGCCTTGGTAAATTTAAGAAAATTGAAATCGTATCAAGTATCTTTTCTCACCACTATGCTTTGAGAATAGATATCAATTACAGGAAAGAATCTGTAAAAAATACAAGCACATGGAGGCTATACAGTACACTAATAACCAGGAATCACTGAAGAAACCATAGAAAAAAATCAAAAAATACCTAGAGGGCTTCCCTGGTGGCACAGTGGTTGAGAGTCCACCTGCCAATGCAGGGGATACAGGTTCGTGCCCCGGTCTGGGAAGATCTCACATGCTGCAGAGCAGCCTGGCCTGTGAGCCATGGCCGCTGAGCCTGCGCATCCGGAGCCTGTGCTCCACAACGGGAGAGGCCACAGCAGTGAGAGGCCAGCGTACCGCAAGAAAAAAAGAAGATGCAAAAAATACCTAGAAACAAATGCCAGTGAAAACACAATGGCCTTAAACCTATGGGATGCAGCAAAAGCAGTTTTAAGCGGGAAGTTTATAGCAATACAGTCCTACCTTGAGAACCAAGAAACAGCTCAAATAAACAACCTAACCTTACACCTAAAGTAAGTAGAGAAGGAAGAACAAAAAAACCCAAAGTTAGCAGAAGGAAAGAAATCATAAAGATCAGATCAGAAATAAATGGAAAAAAATGAAGGAAATGATAGCAAAGATCAATAAAACTGAAAGCTTGTTCTTTCAGACATAAAGAAAATAGGTAAAACATTAGCCAGACTCATCAAGAAAAAAAGGTAGAAGATTCAAATGAATAGAATTAGAAATGAAAACGGAGAAATAACAGCTGACACTGAAGAAATACAAAGGATCATGAGAGGTTACTACAAACAACTTTATGCCAATAAAATGAACAACCTGGAAGAAATGGACAAATTCTTAGAAATGCACAACCTTCTGAGACTGAACCAGGAAGAAATAGAAAATACGAACACACCAATCTCAAGCACTGAAATTGAAACTGTGATTAGAAATCTTCCAACAAACAAAAGCCCAGGACCAGATGGCTTCACAGGCGAATTCTATCAAACATTTAGAGAAGAGCTAACACCTATACTTCTCAAACTCTTCCAAAATATAGCAGAGGGAGGAACACTCCCAAACTTATTCTATAAGTCCACCATTATCCTGATACCAAAACCAGACAAGAATGTCACAAAAAAAGAAAACTACAGACCAATATCACTGAGGAACATAGATGCAAAAATCCTCATCAGAATACTAGCAAAGAGAATGTGGCAGGACATTAAAAGGATCATACGCCATGATCAAGTGGGGTTTATCCCAGGATTCAAGGGGTCTTCATAAACGCAAATCAATGAATGTGATACAGCATATTAACAGATTGAAGGAAAAAACCACATGATCATCTCAATAGATGCAGAGAAATCTTTCGACAAAATTCAACACCCATTTATGATAAAAATCCTCCAGAAAGTAGGCATAGAGGGATCTTACCTCAACATAATAAAGGCCATATATGACAAACCCACAGCCAACGTCGTCCTCAGTGGTGAAAAAGTGAAACTATTTCCACTAAGATCAGGAAAAAGACAAGGTTGCCCTCTCTCACCACTATTATTCAACATAGTTTTGGAAGTTTTAGCCACAGCAGTCAGAGAAGAAAAAGAAATAAAAGGAATCCCAATTGGAAAAGAAGAAGTAAAGCTGTCACTGTTTGCAGATGACATGATACTATACATATATAATCCTAAGGATGCTACCAGAAAACTAGTAGAGCTAATCAATGAAATTGGTAAAGTAGCAGGATACAAAATTACTGCAGAGAAATCTGGCATTCCTATACACTAATGATGAAAAATCTGAAAGTGAAATTAAGAAAACACTCCCATTTACCATTTCAACAAAAAGAATAAAATACCTAGGAATAAACCTATCTGAGGAGACAAAAGACCTGTATGCAGAAAATTATAAGACACTGATGAAAGACATCAAAGATGATACAGATAGATGGAGAGATATACCATGTTCTTGGATTCGAAGAGTCAACATTGTGAAAATGAATATACTACCCAAAGCGATCTACAGATTCAATGCAATCCCTATCAAACTACCACTGGCATTTTTCACAGAACTAGAACAAAAAATTTCATAATTTGTATGGAAACAGAAAAGCCCCCGAATAGCCAAAGCAATTTTGAGAAGGAAAAACGGAGCAGAAGGAATCAGGCTCCTGGACTTCAGACCATAGTACAAAGCTCCAATAATCAAGAGAGTATGGTACTGGCACAAAAACAGAAATATAGATCAATGGAACAGGATAGAAACCTAAGAGATAAACCCACACACATATGGTCACCTTATTTTTGATAAAGGAGGCAAGAATATACAATGGAGAAAAGACAGCCTCTTCAATAAGTGGTGCTCTGAAAACTGGACAGCTACATATAGAAGAATGAAATTAGAACACTCCCTAACACCATACACAAAAATAAACTCAAAATGGATTAAAGACCTAAATGTAAGGCCAGACACTATCAAACTCTTAGAGGAAAACATAGGCAGAACACTCTATGACATAAATCACAGCTAGATCCTTTTTGACCCACCTCCTAGAGAAATGGAAATAAAAACTAAACTAAGCAAATGGGACCTAATGAAACTAAAAGGTTTGCACAACAAAGGACACCATAAACAAGATGAAAAGACAGCCCTCAGAGTCGGAGAAACTATTTGCAAATGAAGCAACTGAGAAAGGATTCATCTCCAAAATTTACAAGCAGCTTATGCAGCTCAATACCAAAAAAACAAACAGCCCAATCCAAAAATGGGCAGAAGACCTAAATAGAGATTTGTCCAAAGAAGATATACAGATTGCCAACAAACACATGAAAGAATGCTGAACATCATTAATCATTAGAGAAATGCAAAGCAAAAGTACAATGCGATATTATCTCACACCGGTCAGAATGGCCATCATCAAAAAATCTACAAAAAATAAATGCTGGAGAGGGTGTGGAGAAAAGGGAAACCTATTGCACTGTTGATGGGAATGTAAATTGATACAGCCACTATGGAGAACAGTATGGAGGTTCCTTAAAAAAGTAAAATAGAACTACCATATGACCTAGCAATCCCACTACTGGGCATATACCCTGAGAAAACCATAATTCAGAAAGAGTCATGTACCACAATGTTCATTGCAGCTTTATTTACAATAGCCAGGACATGGAAACAATCTAAGTGTCCATCGACAGATGAATGGATAAAGAAGATGTGGCACATATATACTATGGAATATGACTCAGCAATAAAAAGGAATGAAATTGAGTTATTTGTAGTGAGGTGGATGGACCTAGAGTCTGTCACAGAGAGTGAAGTAAGTCTGAAAGAGAAAAACAAATACCGTATGCGAACACATGTATGTGGAATCTAAAAAAGAAAAAATGGTCATGAAGAATCTATGGGGAAGATGGGAATAAAGATGCAGACCTACTAGAAAATGGACTTGAGACACGGGTCCAGGAGGTTAAGCTGGGACAAAGTGAGAGAGTGGTAGTGTATATATGGACATATATACACTACCAAATGTGAAATAGATAGCTAGTGGGAAGTAGTTGCATAGCACAGGGAGATCAGCTCGGTGCTTTGTGACCAGCTAGAGGGGTGGGATAGGGAGGGTGGGAGGCAGGGAGATGAAAGAGGGAGGAGATATGGGGATATATGTATATGTATAAATGATTCACTTAGTTATTAAGCAGAAACTAACACACCATTGTTAAGCAATTATACTTCAATAAAAACGTTAGAAAAAAAAGAAAAGTTAAAAAAATACAATTTTAATCACACTTCCATCGCACTAAAAAAAACAAAAAAAGGACTTTGCTATTTAAGTTATTAATATAGTCAAATTAAATGAAAGCTTTATAGAGAGAGATGGTCATGTAATTTGTGGGAGAGGCTGCTGATGTACTGTATATGTTCTCTGAACAACTGAATGAAATTAGAAGTAGGATTGAGATGATGATTTTTTTTTTATGTTTCTCGTTTATCATCTTTTAAAATCTGTATCATTTGCAAAAAAGTGCCCTATATTACATGTTAGTTACAAATGGTAATTTTATAAGGAGCATTATAAACCCACTTCTCAATCCGAGAACTAGAACAATAAACATTTTTGGCTACCTATCAGTTCCCTCTACCATCACCTCACCTCTCTGCTGCCTATAGCAATCCTTCTATGCGACAAAGGCAACCACTGTTTCTAAATTTGTATTATTGCCTTGCTTCTTTAAAATAGTTTTGTAATAAATATATGTATGTCTAAATATACCCATTAGCTTTACCTCTTACTGAGCTACATGAAAATGTATTGTAGTCTATAAATTTATTGGGACATGCTTTAGTTTTCCCTAAACATTGTTTTCAAGTTGTACTTATGTCGTTGCAGGTAGTTGTAATTCATACATTTTCATTGTTATATGAATATGCCATAATTTTATTTATCCATTCTCTATCAATGGAAATTTGTGTTTCTGCTTTTATGTTAAGAACTTGGTTTTGTACAAATTTTTAACAGAATAGTAGCTGTTGTTTGATAGTTTTTTTCATTGTTTTTAAACACATATTTAATGCCATTATATTATTTTTCTTTAATAAGGTTTTTCCAGAGAAAACTTTACAGTATCTATACTTTTTAGACATGTAAGGGGTTAGTATTCTTGTTACTTCCTCAAAAGTACCTTATTTTCTCTTATCCCTGGGCCTTTGCATATGCTGTTCTATCTTGAAGAATTTTTGATTCCCTATCCCTGACCCCCATTTACATGAGTACCTCCTCCTATTCATCCTCAGGATTTGTCTCAGATGTTACTTTTTCCAGGAAGCCCTCCTGACCACCCTAGGTCATGGTAGGTGCCTTTAGTCCTTTTCACATACTCCTGTACTTCTCCAGATTTCCCATATTTCCCTTTCCAAAACACTCATTAAACTCATATGTATTATACATTCTGGTTTAGTTCTTTGTCTCCAACACTAACATGGATGATTGGAATGGTAGATATTTTGTCTCATTTTGTGATATATCCCCTGAAGCCAGTCCAGAGCCTGGCATGAGAAATTCAGTAAACATTTGTTAAATAAATAAATGAAAGAATTGCTAATCTCTCAACTTGTGCCCACCAAAATTATTGATAAGGACACCTTAATTTGTTGATTTCAAAGGAAAACTGTTTGTTGGTAAATGGAATATAATAATGTTTTCCCTTTGGACCAAGTGTTATCAATTTCAATGCTGTCAGCTGTCAAGGATGGAGATCAGCATAGAACTAAACAACTAGGCCACTATTCACTCCTTGTCTCCCTTGGTGCATGGAGATATATTCCATAAAGACAGCTATTGATTTCTACCATTAGATTGCCAGGAAAGCCAGCAATAATTGCTTTAGGAATTTTTTCCATGAATATTTCCTGTTAATTTCCCAGGAGCAAGACCAGCTGTTCCCCTTCTCTCAATAAAAAATTAGAGAGCTGGAAATTAACATACTCATAAATTTTTTTTTCTTTAGCAAAGCATTATTGAGTTGGGGTAATGAAGAATAAGAAGCAATATACAAAAGTAAAGTTTTCAAAGGATTTTATTTTATTGTTTTATGGAATGATAGAATTATTTATTGAGTGAAAACATTTCTCATAAATAAATAAAAACTAAAGATATTTTAAGATATTCTCAGATAAAAGGAGAGTGAATTAATTGCAAGAATACCTTCAATAAAATAAATGCTACAGGGAGTTTCTCAGGCTGATGGACAATTACATAATTTGGAATCTCAGATCTATATGAAGGAATAAAAACACCAGAAACGTTTCAAAGGATTTTAAACTGTTACATATATAAATAAAAAAACAGACCAAGGTAGAAAAATATGTTAGCTTTATGGAAACATTTCTATTCCTATTTATTAAATGTTTAATATCTTTTCAGGGTTTGGTAGACCTGTATGCTTGCTTGTCATTTTTCTTTTTTTTAAATTTTGACTGTATATTTATTTAATATTCAACATATGTTTACATACAAAGTTATCACTCCTTACCTAGAATTCCTCTTCTCACTAGTATTTCTCTCCGTGGTGCACTTAGCACAGAAAACAATTGTTTTTTACTTGTATGTCTCCCCAACTGGACTCTGAGCTGCTAAGGATGGGGAGTAGGTTTTATTTATCATTGTATCCTAGCACCCAGGCCAAGGTACGACAGAGTGGGGATTTGATATGCTTGTCATTTTTCTTCATTAGCAGCTATGGGAAGAACTAATCACTTCCAAAAATCCTTCCTGTCTTTCATTTCTGGTCCCCCTCCACCCCATTTCCCACAAATATCTGAAGGTTGAATAAGAAGCATTAATGTTGAGATGGAACAGACATTTGGAAAACTGTACCAAGAATCCACGCTAAGATAATATATGGGTGGATGTGGCACACATGCTTTTCTTATTTGACCCTATAAGAAGAGTGTTTCATTGTTGTTTCTTGACCATTCCAGGAGTATGTTTCAGGTACATTCAAGAACTGATTCACAGGGCCAATATATGAGAAACATTTGGATATTTGGTTTAGGGGTAGGGCCTTTTTTATTTTTTGGGGTTTACTTCCTAATTCAGAACCAATGAATTACCATTTTATTTCCTGTCTCAAAAATTAACTGTCATCGTTTTGTTGACATGTAGTGTTAGTGTGCTGGAGCTCATGAGAGCTGATTCTCCCCAATTCAGCATTTAGTGATGTCATATTGGTAGCTTAAAATTGGCTATGGTGGGAGTATTTACACCATGGTAATTAGCAAATGCTACAAAACAGGAACTTTTTTTCACCAGCACTCCATTGCATGTAGTAGCCAAGCATCTTTAAAAAAATTTTTTTTGACTGTGTGCCAGTATTCCTTCCTTTGAGGAATCGCCCTTTCTCAATCAATGTGATTCTGGTATGGTTGTCAATCCCAAAGCCCCTGCCTCTTTAATTACACAGGTGAATTACAGTTTATCTGTTCTGTGAACATATTTTTTGGGTATGCTTTCATTGTCTCTATGAGATGTTATTTTTGCTACTTTTAATTTTTCATGAATTTTGAGAGATTCAAAAACTATGCTGTGGCCACTCCCACCTCTTCATAATCATCCTCAATTATATTTTAAACAGATAATTCATTCAATAAGAGTTTTATAAACATACATTTGTGAAGATTGTTTCCTTGAATTGGACACAGGTTGATAATAGCTGTTGATAATATAAATTAAAGTTCTCATGCTGCCTCTCCTTGGAGATACATGTCTTTGTAATTTTTCCTTTCTCAGAAACTGTTATATTTACTATAATATCCCTAGATAAACTTTATCGTTTGAGGCTCACCTTTATTTATGTGTCTGAAATTATTAGGAATAATGACTAAGAATACTAATTTCATTTTTAAACATCTCTTGTTACTTCGTGCAAAGTTCCCCCCCATATCAGATAAATTTTAAATGTTTTACCCCAAGCTGTATATCTCTGTTAAAGTTACATTGGTCATATCACAAAATAATTCTTGGTATGTAGAATAACAAAAGAATTTAAGCAGAAAATATATGTCCTATTTTGAAAACATTTCAGCACAGTAAAAATGTAATGATTTCCCTTCTCATTTTGAGATCTTGTTAGGTATAGTTTAAGGAAAATTCTTTGTTTCTAGAGTCTTATGACAGACTCAGGATTTTTTTAAAATTAATTAATTATTTTTTGGCTGCGTTGGGTCTTCGTTGCTGTGTGTGGGCTTTCTCAAGTTATGGTGAGTGGGGGCTACTTTTCATTGCAGTGCATGGGCTTCTCATTGCGGTGGCCTCTCTTGTTGCAGAGCACGGGCTGTAGGTGCACATGGACTCAGTAGTTGTGGCTTGCAGGCTCCAGAGAGTAGGCTCAGTAGTTGTGACACACAGGCTTCGTTGCTCCGTGGCATGTGGGATCTTCCCCGACCAAGGATTGAACCCATGTCCTGTACACTGGCAGGTGGATTCTTAACCACTGCGCAACCAGGGAAGCCCAGGATTTTTTTTTTTTAATTTGGAAAATACTTTTCAAAGATTTTTTTGTATTTATGTGTTCTTCTTGAGTTTTATTCTAAAATTAATTTACATGGAAATGTTTATCTTTAAAATGTATTTATCTCTTTTTTAAAAATTCTATTCCCTACTCAAAAGATAAATTTAAATCTACAGTCTCAGGCTTATACAAAAACAGGATGACTCATAAATTCTTGAAAGGTAAAGCCAGTATCTTTATTTTTATGCATTCGTGTTCTAGTAATCCACATCAAGGTAACATAAAATAAAAATGTTATAGACCAAACTACTTCCAATTAAATTATTTTAACAAAATTGTGACTGATTATCAATTGTGTGGATTTGTCTATTTTAGTAGAGTTCCGTTTATTGATTTTTAATCAGTTATTAAAAATACCTGATTAAATATTGTGAATTTTCTCATTATCAGTAGTTTTAAATAATTTGTTTATGGTGTGATTTCATGTGGTTTTCTTTGTGTTTATCCTGCTTGAAGTTCATTGAGATTCCTGGATCTTAGGTTTATATTTTCATTAGATCTGAAAAAATTTTGTCCGTTATGTCTTCAGATATTTTTCTGCCCCTTCCTTTTTCTGAAACTCCTCTCACACTTATATGTTTCTCAATTTTGGCCAAGAGATTTCTGTGACTGTTCCTATTTTTTTTCAGCCCTTTTTCTTTCTGTACTTCAATTTGGAAACTTTCATTTGTCCTTTCTTCAATGAAAGTCACTATGTTTTTCCTTTGTAGCCCTTGTCTGATAATTTTATCATCTCAGTATTTTGGTGTCTGTTTCTATTGGAAAACTCTGTTTCCGTTTCTCCCCTGTGGGTTAATAATCTAGAAAGTGCTTCCAGGCAGAAAGCTGAGATGATTGTCTGGCTTACCTATTTTTTCCCTCTCTAATCTACTTTCAGGGATTATAGTTCTTTACTGCCTATTTCCCAGTTCTGAAAACAGTGGTTTCATATACTTTGTCCACTTTTCTAGTTATTTATGGTGGAGTAGTTAATTCAGTCTTACGTGACTAGGTAGTGCAACTCCTTGCAATTATCTTTTAATTTTGGTATCTTCAGAATGTTTATTTCTTGTGTTATGCAGAAAAGTAATGGAAGTAAAATATAAAGTTTAGTTGAGTTGGAGTTACGCATTTACTTATAACAGACATGCAGTTACATATGATAGTCTAAAGCTCTCCCTCATTCGCTACCAGTGTTTGAACTTTGCTAGAGCCCCCATCATTTCCTTTGCACTTCTTTTTAGATTGCCGGATTATCACACTTCTTTCTCATTTATCGAAGGCCCCACTTGTCCTTCTCTGTACTGCTTTTCTTGCCTAATTTCAATAAGATCAAATTTCACATTCACTTCCAAAATTACCTGGGGTTGTCTATAATTGTTTTAGCTCTTAATCCCTTCTCTTTACCTTGGTCATTGCTGCAGTGGGTACCTAAGAACACTAGACTTAGGGTGCACATTTCAGTCTTGTTAATTTAATGCCACTACAGCTGTATGACTGTATGGGAAACTCACATAACTTCTCTGAACTTATTTTTGGAACCAAAGTGAGAAAATAGCCTCTTCTTATCTCACAGATTTGACAATGCTAATGCACAAATATATCGTTCAAAGCATGTTGTTATCTTTGTACTTACTCATATGACAGGGTCCCAAATAATTTTGTTTTTACCATCTGTTCTTTTTCATTAAGCAATTATTTTCTGATATATCATATATGACTTACACATTGTCTCTTGCCCCTTAAAATTGGTTTAAAAATTTTTGGCTACGGCTTCCTTGGTGGCGCAGCGGTTGAGAGTCCGCTTGCCGATACAGGGGAAACGGGTTCGTGCCCCGGTCCGGGAAGATCCCACGTGCCGCGGAGCGGCTGGGCCCGTGAGCCATGGCCGCTGAGCCTGTGCTCCGCAACGGGAGAGGCCACAGCAGTGAGAGACCCGCGTACCGCAAAAAAAAAAAACACAAAAAACTTCCCTTGGTATAAATTTTTCTTAGGTAGGAAAGAGTAACATGGAGTGAGCCTGTTTTGATGACCATGGGGAATTGGTTGCAGAGGTAACTGAAACACTAAGCTTAAGGAGTCACTCCGTGGGGACTTGATAGTGATGTAGGTTATTGCCAACAGTTTTAGCGGCATCAGTTAGGATTTTGCTGGTAATTGTGGAATCACACTGATGTGTACAACAAAGAGTGTAGTAAAAACAGCTTTACTGTAACACTGGCGGAACCCCCACAGCTTTTCTTTTGTACCATTTTGTATTTCTCCTTCTCCAATAATAATTCCTCCTTAACTCCCAGAAAGTAGAATAGTCAATTTAAGTGAAATAGGAAAAGTCATTTTACTAATGCAAGTCACTAATGAAATAGAATTCTTCCATGAGATACATTTTAAATCATTTTTTAAATGCCTCCCTCCCACCTTATTTTTTGATGTTCTTGTTCTTCCTGGTATCCTTGCTATGACAAAGAGGCCTGGTGACCAAGTGACCTTCGTAGTGTGGGGTTTCTCCTTTGGCATGTGAGATAATTCTAGATGGAAATAATATGGAAATAAGTGAGAGGAGGAATTTGGGGATGGGGATTGGAGCTTGAAACATGGAAACTCCTTGAGGTGTTCTTTTTCCTATAGTGGCCCACAAGGATGAGATATTGCCTGACAGCTCCTGAGATCAAGGTATATCCATAAGCCAGGATAGCTAGGTGTGTGTAACTCCTAAACTTTATTTCCGTTTTGTTAATCTTAAGTTCTTATTAAAAATTTGTTTGACTAATTCTGCTTTATTACATTCATGCTTAGAAAATTTAAAAAAAAAGAAACCCAAAGTTCTTATATAATCATCTGGGCAGAGCTTTAGAAAAGAAAATAGCGTCTTTCATGGTCAAACACTGTTGATAAAGGTGATTGTTGGGATATTTCCAGGGGAAGGTAACTCTGGGTGCTTGGAGATTCACAGTGATTCTTCCTCCCATAGATATTCCTCCTCCATTTCTACCTTGGAGGATCTGTCTTAATTTTGTTAAGGGACATGACTTTTACTTATAAGTGTTCAATTTGGAAAAAAATAGTAACTCAAGAAATAAAATATTCTCTCCATCCCCCTCCTAGTTTTTACATTTTTATTTTTTAGGATGAAATTGGTTTATATTAGGAGTTGTTAACAAGAATACTACTGAAGAACCCAAGAAGATGACTGTCACAAAGTGGTATAATGTCCTGCAAAATATGGAAATAACTCTTTCACAATTCCAGTAGGTATCATTTTTGGAACCCAAAATTAAAAAAAACCTGATGATTTCATTTAACTTTTATTTCTACAAGGTTTTGCAAACTTTGCAAACTAGAATTCACTAGCTCACACAAACCTTTAATTTTTGCTTCTTCCTCCAAAGCTAAGTGTCCTGAATTGTTGTTTTTTGTTTCCTGACCTCTGCTTCAAGGTCACTGATGCCTGGTGAAAAAGTAGATCTACTACTTTTGTTTTACTGATAAGATTTTTCTGTTAGGCTTCAGTTTTCTGTCTTTCCTAACCAACCGTACCTCCCCAACCCCTGTTTTCTAGATCAAGGATGATAACTTGATCCATGAAAATGTGCTGTGGCTGGTCCTTGTCCTTCCAGACCAACTTGTTCTGGCATGTAGTTTACGCCCTTTGAAATACTGTGAAAAGCATGCACTAGTGTTTTTAACACATTGTAGCATTTGGGGAATTTTTGCCCTAGTCAATATCCTGACAAAACCCCTCAAGAATAAAACAAAAATGAAAGATTAGAATCCTAGAGCCAGTAAAGATTGCTGCTGAGTTAAGGACTGTATACATATAAGTATAGCTCAATATCAAAATATATAATACTATAACTTACCAAATTAATAAATGAAAAGAGAAAACACAGGATCATCTCTTTATAGCCGAAGAAGTATTTGATGTAATTCATCTTCCATTCTTGATAAGAAACTCTTGATACAATGTAATATACCAACATAAAATATCCTTAACATAATAAAAATATACCATTTTGTACCATATTTTTAAAACAGCATCTAGAACATCTAGAAATTATTCCTTCACATTTAGGAATAAGAGAAAATGTTCATTATGATACCATTCTTAATGAAGTCCAGCTAGCGTAATAAAATTAGAGAAAAAATGAGTGTAAAAGTTATAACAGAGAAGACAAAATACTTGCAGGCAATATGGTTGTATGTATTAAAAACCCAAGTGAGTTACCTGACAAATCTATTATAACAATAAGAAAATTCAGTGAGGTGGTTGGTATATTAAGAAAAAACTGTTTTCCTATATACAATCTAAGACAAGATAAAGAAATATAATTGAAGGGAAGCACATATTAACCACAGTCACAAAGAGATTAAATACCTAGGAATAAACTTAATAAAAAATATAAAACATTTAAGTGAATGAAAATTTAGAGTACTACTGAGTTACCCAAGAAGACTTAAATAGAAAGGTATTTTCTCATCTTAGATAGGGAAACTCAATATCATTATGATGTTTATTCTCTCCCAGTAAAACTATATGTTTAAAATTCTCCTCAATAACTATACTAAGAGATTTTTATATGAACTACAAAAACTATTTTAACTTTCTTATGTTAAAATAAAAATAATTTTTAGGGAAATTCTAAAAAAAGAAATAAAAATTATTGCTTTTGAATGTACTCACTGAGGATAGTTAGTCCTACAGGATATTGAACATATTACAGTTATATAGTAATTTAAAGGTTGGTACTGGCACTTGTATAAATAATGTATAGTTCAATAAAACAGTAAAATGTCCAGATATAGGCTCAATATATTTGTGAATTTGGTGTGTGTTAAAGGTGGTATTGAAAAATCAGGGGACAAAAGATGAATTATTCAATAAATGGTGCTGAGACAACTGAATAGCCATCTGGAGAAAAATAAAATTGGCTCCCATCCTAATTTCATATGGAGCAAAGATTTTACTGTAAAAAATTAATAATAAAAGTATTAAGCTAAAGCATAGCGAAAATTAAATAATTTTCAAATAAGAAAGCATTTGTAAATGTCATATAAAACCCAGAAGCCATACAAGAATTTTTCCATAAATTTAACTGAAAATAACACTTCTGTGGCAAAAATAACCATAAGTAAAAAAAAATAACAAAAAATTTAGAAAAAACACATATCATAGGCAAAAAGCTAATTTCTTTAATATGTAAAGACTTTATATTCATTAATAAGGCAACAATAATCCAATAAAAATAAGAGCACAGGTCATAAACAGTTCACAAAAAGAAATTATAGATGACTCAAACTTATTAAAATATACTTAAGTACTTTCAAAATAGAAGATAAAGATAAATGAAAACCATAGTGAGTTAGGTGAAAATGCTATTAGATTAGCAAAGATTAAAACAATTCGATAATGCAAACTTGTATTTTATGTGATATGAGCTAATAAGAGAATAATAGTAAGAATTAACATTTTTTGAGTGCTTGTATCAGGTACTGTTCTGAGTTTTATATGTATTTATTAACCAGTTCCTCACAATGATCCTGTAAAACACGTACAATTCTTATTCCTGTTTTCAGATGGTGAAACTGAGATCTAGAAAGAACTAACTTGCCTAGTTGTGACAAAAGTAAG
Source organism: Delphinapterus leucas (assembly GCF_059928025.1). Taxonomy (NCBI): domain Eukaryota; kingdom Metazoa; phylum Chordata; class Mammalia; order Artiodactyla; family Monodontidae; genus Delphinapterus; species Delphinapterus leucas. Next base: position 36,837,322 of record NC_143142.1, on the reverse strand, counting down.
TGGCAAAAGTAGAAACTGAACCGAGATCTGGCTAAAAGTTATGCAAGTAGCTATAATCAGCTATTGTTTGTCTTCCAAATGATCTGTAATAAAAATTACAAATATAGTCATTTTAACCCTGAAATTCTACTGTCAGGGTTTTATCCTCCATATTTACTCGCAAAGGTACCAGAAAATGAATGCACACTGATGCTCACTGTAGCCTGGTCTGTGATAGCAGTAGATTGGAAACAAAATTTCATAGGAACTGGTGATATATACTATGGTATAGCCATACAATGGAATCCTAGCCAGCTGAAAGCAAAATGAGGAAGTTTTTCAACTATGTAGTAGTACATATACTACTATTTGTATAAAAAGAAGTATATATTTATAGTTTGTGTGTGATGTTATATTAGAATATCTTCAGAAAGATGCACAAGAAATTGGTAATTGTGTGGCTCTGGGGAGGGAAATTGGGGATAGGCATAGGAGGAAGATTTATTTTTCATTGTATAGCCTTTGGTATTGTTTACATTTTGCACTATGTAAATGTATTATCCATTCAAAGCAGAAATATGTACATCGATTACATTTTTTACATGGTTTTTAGAAATAGCTTCACCAATATTCTGAAATGTTCTCTGTAGAGAGGGGAAGGGCATGTACCTTTTTTGAATGGCTGCTTCTAATAACAGTAGGTGTGATGGGAATGAGTTGTGTTTGGGGATGGTGTTGAGGGACATTGAAGGTTGATAGCTATTGACCTGGACTGCTTCTCTGCTTGCAGAAACATTTCCCACATCCTTATAAGAGATGTTGAGGTGATGCTGAGGATCACCCTCCCTGTTCTTACCTGTCCCCATTGCCCACATCAACAGCAGATGCTTGAGGTGTCGGTATGCCTGGAGTGTTACGTTTGAGCCTTCTGGAGACATATTCAAATGCTGTCTCTTTGCCCGATTGTGTGCTTGGTCATTCACTGGTTTGTTCTAATAGCCCAAAATCTTCGCTATCTTTTTCTTCAACATCATAGTCCCCAAGTGCTTAGAAATAACCTAAATCTGAGTGTTTATTCTAAAAGGAAGGACATTTAACGCCAGAGTGGGAAAGGGATTTGCTTTCTCAAAGCTTCTTTCTTGCCCAGTGATTGTGGCTTCTTTTCTGTAGACTCAGCTACTCCCAGACACTCTGGTCTGCCTCCTTCCTGGATGGCTTTGCCTGTTAGCTGGAACTGAGGGGCTCCCCATCATTCTAGGCAGAAATTTTATGGTATAGAGATTTGGTGAATTGGATGAGGAATTAAGACATAGCTATTGATGATGCCATCAGTATTTTTTCATTCAGTCTAAATTTGGTTCCAGGCACTTTTCTGGATTATGTTTGTGTTTGTTATCATTGAATAATGAAGAGCAGCAGAGGTGTTCTTGGAGAAACAGCTTCCTTTTTTCACTTTGCCATAAATGTCTCCACTGTGGTTATTTTAGTATGTACTTGATAAAAAGATTCTGAGCTATAAAAACATGTGATTGGACATTGGCATTGGTTAAATAATTTGCAAAAGTGTTCATTTCCAGGTAAAGGAGGAGACATTCTGAGTAGCATGTTTCTTCTTGGTATTTAGGGCAACAAAGCTCACTCATTGCCTTTAAAAATTCACAGATGACTCATGAATCAATTAAACTTTTAAAGTAGCTCATTATTTTAAAGTTAACTTTAGGTGGTTGATCATGATTAATAGATAACAGAATTTTTTTTTTTTTTAGATAACAGAATTTTAAAAATTAATGAAAAATGACTGCATCTTGTTATTGTAACACTGGGCTATGAATACTCTAGTGTAATTAATGATAAAAGTGATGCCTAGGGCTTCCCTGGTGGCACAGTGGTTAAGAATCTGCCTGCCAATGCAGGGGACACGGGTTCGAGCTCTGGTCTGGGAAGATCCCACATGCCGTGGAGCAACTAAGCCCGCGAGCCACAACTACTGAGCCCACATACCACAGCTACTGAAGCCCGCACGCCTAGAGCCCGTGCTCTGCAACAAGAGAAGCCACCACAACGAGAAGCCCGTGCACCACAACGAAGAATAGCCCCCACTTGCCGCAACTAGAGAAAGCCCGTGCGCAGCAACAAAGACCCAACGCAGTCAAAAATAAATAAATAAATTTATTAAAAAGTGATGCCTATAACATGAAGTATGTGGGCAAATTGTTATAACCGTTGGCTCTGACAAATACTTATGCCACAAATCACCATTCAGGCCTATTATGTGCAAGATACAGTAGTAGCTGCTAAGTGCTTCTTTGCTACACACTCACAGTCATAGCATATACTTTATAACAGACTAAAATTAATTTCAGATGGATTAAAGGGTGAAATTTTAAAAAGTCAATGAAGGAGAAAATGTTTCTGAAAACAATATCTCCAAATGGGAAGCAGATTAAATTAAGAAAATAAAGTCAATAGTTTTAATCAAATTTAAAAAAAAAGAATAAGCTGGAGAAAATAGAAACAAACAACTAGGAAACATTTCATCAGAAGTTTATGTATAATAACAATTTTACTGCTATTATTAATAATGCTGCAATCATACTCTTTCTAAATCAAGAGTAGTAAAAAAAAAATCCATGTCTAGTAGCAGAGTAATCATTTAAAAATGGAATCATTTTCATGCATTTTTTACATGAAACTCTTAAGTGAATTCTGGTTAAAAACCAAACTCCTTATTTTGGCTTATAAGGCCCCTCTTCCTCCCTCTTTTAAAAAACCTGTTTATTCTCATCTGTGGTCACTGTTCCCTAGCACCTCTTCTCCAATAGCGTTAAGAAATCCAAATGTCTGTGTTCTCTCTTACCTCCTTCCTTGCCTCTGTTTCTGTGTCCAAGAGGATTAGAGAGGTTGTGTTTGAGACTCCTAGTGTTCATCTGGATTCAGGTAATTAAGATACCTCTCCTTGCCTTGGCCTGTTGTTGCAAGTCCCTGAATGCTTCAACATACAGCTTGGTTTCCTTAATTCTGTCCATATCTCCTTTAATATTCCCTTCCTTAAAATTTCATCAAATTCCAAGTGAGGTTGTCACGTTTCTTGCTAGCGCCGTAAATGATACAGCATTCAAAATTCAGAATTATTGATATTTTCACATTTTCTCAAATTAAAAAAAACTTTATTGAGGCATGATTTATACACAATAAATGCACCTACTTTGATCATCTAGTGTGATGAGTTTTGGTAAATGTATATACCTGTGTAACCACCACACAGTCAAGAAAAAGTGCATGACCATTACCTCCCAAAAGTTTTCTTTCACTTTCCTGGTGAAATTTCCCACCCCAGTTCTCTAATCTGCTTTCTGTTACTATAGATTAGATTTGTGTTCTAGAGTTTTAGCTAGATGAAATCATACATCATGACTTGTTTGTATCTTACTTCTTTTGTTCAGCATAACGTTTTTGAGATTCACCCACATTGTTGCATTTATCAGTAAATAATTTCTTTTTATTGTCAAGCGTGCTCAGTTATATGGATATTTTACAATTTATTTATCCATCCCCCTGTTCATGGGTATTTGTTTCCAGGTTTTTATTTTTTTGGGGGGGCTAAATACCTAGGAGGAGAATTTCTGGGATGTATAGTAAGTGTTCAACTTTAAAAGGAGCTGACATACATTTTTACAAAGTGGTTGTACCAGTTCACATTCTCACCGGCAATGTATTAGATTTCCAATTACTCCATATCCTCACCTAGTACTTGTTATTTTCAGTATTTTTAATTTTAGCTATTCTAATGGTTGGAGCTATTTCATTGTGGTTTTAGTTTGCATTTCCTTGATGACTAATGATGTTGAGAATATTATATACTTTTTCATCATCCATTTGTCCATTAAAAATGGGGTTATTTGTCCTATTTTTGAAAACATGCATTCTGGGTACAAGTCCTTTGTTAGATACATGCATTGTAAATATTTTCTCCCAATTTTCCTTGTCTTTATTATCTTAGTAATGTTTTAGAAAGAGCAGATAGTTTAAACTTGGAAGTCCAATTTAACTTTTTTAATTTAATTGAGTTTTGCGTCCTATCCATAAAATTTTTGCCTACCCCAGAGTCATGAAGATTTTCTCCTATGTTTTTTCCTGGAAAGTTTTTTTTAGTTTTAGGGGGAAAAAAACCCTCCATAGGTAAACTTAAAATCGCCCCTTTACCCCTTCCTACCTGTATTCCCCTCCTTTCATTCCAGTGCTATCCATTGTCATGAACTTCACATATATATCTTTATCTGTACTGTATAATTCTGCCATGCAAGTTCTTATGCATCACAATATTTAGCATTATTTTGTGAATTTATAAAACTTACATAAACAGTTTCATTTGTACATGCGTATATCACTTAGCTTTTTCTGTGTTATAATTCATCCCCAAATGTAGTGTCTTAAATCCATAACCATTTTTTGAACTCACAGTTCTGTGGGGCTGTAATTTGGGCTGGGCTCAGCTGAGCAGTCCTTCAGCTACTCTCAGCTTGGTTTACTAATGCGTCTGTGTGGTCATCTCCTGAGTTGGCTGGGAGTTGGTTGGTCTGCACAAACTCAGTAGGTATCACATGTCTTGGGTTGATTTATTTTCTTGTTTTGTTTTTGCTATTACCCCCCAATGTTGCAGGGAACATCTTTATACTTATCTCCTTTTGCAATATATGCAATAACTTTTCTGGAAGTAAAATGGTTAGGTTTTTGAGTATGTGTATTTTTAGGAGATATTACCAAATTGCTCTCTAATTTGTTTTTGTGTTATGGGATATGTGTCCCCTCCCCTCATTAATATATTATTTTAAAATTATATTCGATATTCATATTGCCATAGTAGCTTTCCTTTGGACAATATTTACTACTACATCTTTTCCCATTCTTTCGTTTTTAATCTTAAACTGTTATGTTTTAGTTACACTTTTCTTCCACAAAGTGTATACAGGGATTAAAAAAATGTACACTGAGAGTCTCTAACTTTCAGTAAGAGTTTATTGTTTATAATTATTGTAATTAATGATATATTTGGACTAATGGCTTTCATCTTTATCTGAAATTATCCTTATTTCTCCCTCACTCTTGATGATTATTTTACTGAATATGTTATATCTTGATTGATGTTATTTTCTTCCATCAATTTGAATATATTATTTTATTTTATGCTGGCATCTTTTAATATATCAGTAATATCAAACTGATTTTTCTATTTTTATCTGTAATTTGTCTACATATTGAGTAGAAGGGAGGGACTTTAATATCTGCTCAGTTAGCCTCTCAAACCAGAGATTTGATTTTTATTTACTCTTAATCCAAGACAGAGAGAGATTCCATCTATCTACATCTCCTATCTATCTATCTATCTATCTACAGAGAGACACACAGGGAGAAACAGACACACAGAGAATGTTTTATTTTATTTTAGAAGAATGAGTGAAACCAAGTTTTTAACAATTCTTTAATTCTCTATGGAAATTTTATATTTTAACTGTTGATGAAAAATTTTTAAATAAAAATCTGAAGTATTGTTTAACCACAACTATGGTTTTTACAAGCACAGTGCTTATATCACGTTGCTAGACTCTGTGAGATGGGTGAGTGGTGGCAGATAGCTAACTTCATGCTCACAGACTTTTTGTTTTTCCTCCTGAACACACATCTAAGCTATATTTCTAAGCCCACTGCACATAGGTGGGACCATGTAACTGATTCCTGCAAACAGAATGTGCGTGGAAACAATGTTTGCCACTCCCAGGACTGTCTCTTCATCATTGTGTATGATACTCCACCTTCTCTCTCTTTGCTTCATTAGCTGACCATATTCAGAAGACTCAGCAGAGACTCTGAGACCCTAGAGGAAATGAAGAGCCCCTAAATGAAAGGAACCATTTGAGGATGGCAGAGTTATATATATTGTAAAATCTTTGTGATTTTTTTTTTTTTTTTTGCGGTACGCGGGCCTCTCACTGTAGTGGCCTCTCCCGTTGCGGAGCACGGGCTCTGGACGCGCAGGCTCAGAGGCCATGGCTCACGGGCCTAGCCGCTCCGCGGCATGTGGGATCTTCCCAGACCGGGGCACAAACCCGTGTCCCCTGCATTGGCAGGTGGACTCTTAACCACTGCGCCACCAGGGAAGCCCTCTTTGTGAATTTTTAATGCAGTTCATACATAAACAGAAAAAGTTGGGTGTACAATATCAATCAAGGAATGTAAACTTCATTCCTTAGCTCTGATTTCTGTCCGCTCTTATCGCTTTCTGACCCTTGATGATTAATGATTATCTTGCCTTTTAGATTTCTCTTAAGAAATGCAAGCTTTTCTCTACTTCCCAATCTTGGGGGGAGGGTGTGTTAGTTAAATGTCTTTGGATGTATGCACAGAAACTGATTTTGACTAACTTAAGCAAAAGACATGATATTGTGAGGAAACTGAAGTGAATAGAAGGCAGAGGTGAACAATCCTTCCTCAGAAAGGGCAAAGAGCTTGGAAGATTTAGGTTGTCAACAGCAGGAACTGTGGAATTTCTCTCTGGCTTCTAGCAATGAGTAACTTGGTGCCAATTGATTTTCTGCCCTTCAGAATCTCTGCTCTAGATTGATATCTGGGAGGCAGAATCCAGTCAGCTCAGCATAGACCACTGGCCTGCACTAGTGCCTAGCAAGGAAGATGTACTGTGATTGGAAGCCCTACCAAGAACATATGAAAAGGAGGAAGGGAAATATTTTGAAGAAAGTAAAGACGTTTAATTGGTATAAGAGGGAGAAGTGGTGCATGGCAGATTTACAACAGAACACATCCCCTACAAGGGGGAAGATTTTAAGCCATTGATATCTCGATGTAAATAAATTTATTAGATTTCACCTTATGCATGTGTATTTGGTAAAGCAAATGGGAATGGTATTGAGTGTTATAATCTGACCATGTTCTAGGTAGTCTTATAAAAATTATCCCATTTTATGGAAACTGATGGCAGTGGAGTCCAGGAGCAGAGGTTGTGATAAAAGAGAAGTGCTATAAAGAGGGAAAACAAGGAAGGACCAGAGGCTACCTGAAACCAACTTTTCTATACCAGCTTTGCCTAGATGTAGAAATCATTTGACTATTGGCCAGTGAGTTTGCTATTCAATTGTTTCTCACCCCTACAAGACTTGATTGTATTTAGATGTTTTGTATTACTTATCAGTAGCAACCAATCAGAGACCTTAAAAATGACCAACTGTGGATAGAATTCTCTTGGAATTCTGAATGATTTATTTTGTGGTAGAAATAAATGAGAAGTACTAGTTGTATGTCAAGAAAGGAGGGAAAAATCATAAAAGTTACACACCATTAAATTACCTTTCAGACTCGAACAAATGGAATTTCAGGAGAGAAGAAAGTCGAGAAGCACAGATGAAGCACAAGTGCTCAGAAATTCATTTTTTAAGGAATGGGAGACTGAGATCTGTTTTTGTATGTCAGCATGACACCAACCTGGGAGGTCAGAAAACCTTCACAGGCTTTTGCTTGTAGAGCAGGTGCACCTTGCTGTAAATAATCTTTGCAGCTCTGACCCTGAGAGCTAATATTAGATGTGTTCGGCCAGCTACCTCCTGATTACATTCCCTCTTGTGTTCACTTCCTTCCCCAGGACTCCCTAACAGGTGTCCAGCTCATTGGCTGAAGATTCTAACTGACTTTTGATAGCATTCCTAGAGTTGAATGCTTTTGCCATTTTGGTCTTTAAAGCGAGAATGGATGATGTTCATATGTTGTAATCTTCTAAAATCTTGTATCCCTCGATATTCCCTCCAAGTAAAACTACATTTTGAGGAAAGAAATATAGCTTTGTTTCTGTTATTAAAAATACTTGGGAATGATTCCATTCTCTGCTGGATTCCTTTAGGCTATGGGATACTTATAAACCAGGCGCTCTTTGTAGGATTTTTTAAAATTCCAAAGTAGAATGAAACCTCATCAATTCAGACTTTTAAAAATTAAGAATTTGTGATTATTTGGAAGGGATTATTTACTTTTGTATCATGAAAAAGGAATACTGTGAGCAATATTTTTGGGGTATGTGTAACCTGGATAAAGAAACTAAACCCTTCAGTCATATTCAAAGCACTTATTTAGTGGTTATAGATAAATTACTCCCATCTGTTGTGTGCCTAATGGGATTTCAAACATCTTCCCAACACAGTCACACCAGAGGTAGTGTTGGTGCTCATTTCCCTTGTATCAGAGGTTAAACTATTTCAGAGAATATTTTTTGAGAAGCATGAGGTTTAAGTGCTTCTAAATCTTGCAATAAGAATGCAATGGTAACTGGTGATGTCACATTTGGGACATCCCCAGAGCTGTATTGAAGCCATGTGTATGCCTACATGAGTGTCATAAATAATATCTAAGGAACACAGGTCATCTTCAGCTACAAGACAGGGTTGACATGCTGAGTTAACAAAACAGTAGCTTTCTTGGGTACAGAGGAAGAGTGATAAAACACTGAGTCACTGTCAGGGATGTAAGGGACCAGCAATTCCCCTATCACTGTAGGTACAATTGATGAGAGGATGTAGTTTCCCTCAAGAGATAGAGTATCTAAGAAATTTCACAGGTCATAGTGACTAAAATTAAGCCTGGCAAATTTGTAGAATTTGTGTTCTTTAGTTACTACTCTAATTTATAGAGTAGTATGAGTGTGGTATGAGACCTAAAATTAGTATTATGTTTTGCCTTGACATCTGGGGAAAATGGAAGGGACTTGAGTGGCCTAATCCAAGTTCCCCTCTCTACTCTGCTTCTGCAGATAAAATCTTCTAGCCAAACAGCCCTCCACATCAAAGAGACCAAATGCAGTTCCTGCTTATCTCTGAGTAGTTGGTTTCATTTCTCTGTCAACCCACAAATTATTCAAACAAACCAATCACATCCTCTTGTGGGAACCAGGGGCGTACCCCTCCCTCTCTATTCTACAGAATCTGCCTCCTATAACACTGGTTGTCCACTCTCTCCATCCCTAAGTAAAACTGCCCTGTGGCCCTGCACGGTGTCTTCCTCCTCTGAACTAGGGGTTTACGTGACTAATAACTGCTGTTGATCTCATTCGTCTAGAGTTGGAAGTCATGTGGTCATCTGCATAACCCTAGGGCAAGAATCGTCCCTCACCAGTGACGTGAGGAGGAGACGAAATCGTATCTGTATGTATCTGAAATGTATCTGTAATCTCAAGATTATTTAAAATAATGTCATTTATTCTGAGAAAAGAGAGTATGTCAAATATACCATAAAAAAGAAGGCATACCTCGAAAGTTTAAGCAGTAAAATCCATGAATTGCTTCAGTCGATGGAGTTGTTGTTATGACACAGCCTGTATTCTAATTATGATGTTTCTGCTCATTGAGATTAAGTTTGAACTCAGAACGCAATCTTTAAGTTAGTATTTCTGCCACTGTAAGTTATACTCTATTTTACCATGACAGTGTAGAGTGAAAGACAAAGGACCAGAATGGAGGAATCTCATGGAGTGTTTCACAAGCTAAGAAGACAGAGTGTTCTCAGGAGAATAGGCAATAACCACATGTTTTAAAAGAACATTTTAAACGTATCATAAATGAATCCTAGATATTTAAGACTAACATTGAGCAATTACAGATTTAGAGATGGAATATTTTTAAAAATAACAAAGAATCTGGCATATGGAAGTCTTGTCTCAACTTAGAATATTTTGGTGGACACACAGGAAAGGAATAGGAGAAAGTAGCCAGTGGACAAAAGGGAAAAATCCACACAAACACAATAGACCCCGTCCTCTTAGTTCTGACTGGTTCATTTAAAAAAAGTAAATCGTGAGAAAATGAATATCTCAATTTTATCATAGCATTCATAACATTTTTTTTTTTTTTTTCAGTACGTGGGCCTCTCACTGTCACGGCCTCTCCCGTTGCGGAGCACAGGCTCCGGACGCGCAGGCCCAGCGGCCATGGCTCATGGGCCCAGCCGCTCCGCGGCATGTGGGATCTTCCCGGACCGGGGCACGAACCCGTGTTCCCTGCATCGGCAGGCGGACTCTCAACCACTGTGCCACCAGGGAAGCCCCCATTCATAACTTTTATATACACATTTTCTTATTTGGTAATTGAACCCTATTTTGTTCTAGTCATTTAGTCTAGTTTTGTTTTAGTCATTTAATTATTCTCAGCACCTCTTTTGGTGACTTCATATGGTGGTGATTTTATAGGTGCATTTAAACTATCTTTTGTAGCCAAGGTTCTTGTGCTCAGAGTAGACAAGTCAGTTGCCTGGTGTATCCCTGACAGAATGTTGCCTCAGGACATTTGTTTTTCTAAGGGTGTATCACACGTTTTGAAAAATTAAATATAAAGTAATAATAAAAAAATCTGGTCAGAATTAATGAGACTCAATCAATGAATCTACAAGCTACAAAATATAATCTGTAGCTGCTTAGTTTATTCATTTGTGTGAAACTCCTCCTGTGGAAATTTTTATGGATTCTCCAAAATAACTATTTTCGAGGGATACTCCTTGATAGCATAGCGTCTTTATCAATGCCTGGGGGAAATTTAAAAACTAGATTTATGTCAAGACATTTAGTTGACAAAAAGTACTTTAGAAAATATATCCAATCTTACATTTGTGGATTACATTTAGACTCTAAATATTTAGGAGAATTCATAACCCATTCACTTTACCTGCCTGAGAAACCTAGAAGTATCCAGCACATAGTTGCTATTTCATGAATTAGGATTACCTCAAACTTTATCCATTGATTGTCAGTCTTTTCTGGGGGCTTTAGCTGTAAACCCTTCCTTCCTTCCTCCTTTCCTTCCTTCCTCCCTCCTTTCCTTCCTTTCTCCCTCCTTTCCTTCCTTCCTCTCTCCCTCCCTCCCTCCTTTCCTCTCTTTCTCTCTTCCTCCCTTCCTCCGTCTCTTTCTCTCTTTCTTTCTCCCTCCCTCTCTCCCTCTGTCTCTCTCTTTCTGTCTCTTTCTTTCTTTCAAGTATAGTTGATTTACAGTGTTATATTAGTTTCAGGTGTACAATATAGTGATTTGATATTTTTATAGATTATACTCCATTTAAAGTTATTATAAAATATTGGCTATATTCCCTGTATTGTATATTACATCTTCTATCTTATTTATTTCATACATAGTAGTTTGTACCTCTTAATCCCCTTCTCCTATCATGTCTCTTCCCCTTCCCCTCTCCCCACTTATAACCACTAGTTTGTTCTGTCTATGAATCTTTTCTGCTTTGTTATATTCGTTTGTTTTATTTCTTAGATTCCACATATAAGTGAAAACATGCAGTATCTTTTTTCTCTTTCTGACTTACTTCACTAAGCATAGTACCCTGCAGTTCCATCCATGTTGTTGCAAATAGCAAAATTCCATTCCTTTTTATGGTGAGTAATATTCCATTGTATATATTACCACATCTTCTTTTTCCATTCATCTGTTGATGGACACTTAAGTTGCTTCCATATGTTGGCTATTGTAAATAGTGCTGTTATGAACACTGGGGTGCATATATCTTTTTGAATTAGTGTTTTTGTTTTCTTTGGATATATACCCAGGAGTGGAATTGCTGGATCATATGGTAGTTCTATTTTAATTTTTTGAGGAACCTCCATACTGTTTTCCATAACGGCTGCACCAATTTACATTTCTACCAAAAGTTTACTAGGGTTCCCTTTTCTCCATATCCTCGCCAACATATATTGGGTGGGCCAAAATGTTCGTTTTTTCCCATAAGATGGCTCTAGTAGCACTTAGTTATCTTTAACTTCATTCGAAACAGTTTTGTTAGGTGGTATGTGATAGCTGTCATATCAGCATGCATTTAAAAAAAGACTTTTCTAAATTGGTGAATTTTTGTTAGCCATTTTAATATTGAAGATGGAAGAAGAAAAGCAACATTTTTGGCATATTATGCTTTATTATTTCAAGAAAGGTAAAAATGCAATTGAAATGCACAAAAAGTTTTGTGCAGTGTATGGAGAAGGTGCTGTGACTGATCAAATGTGTCAAAAGTGGTTTGCGAAGTTTCGTGCTGGAGATTTCTCGCTGGAACAATGCTCCACCGTCTGGTAGACCTGTTGAAGTTGATAGCGATCAAATCGAAACAATAATTGAGAAAAATCAACATTATACCACATGGGAGGTAGCCTACATACTCAAAATATCCAAATCAAGCGTAGGAAATCATTTGCAGCAGCTTGGCTATGTTCATTGCTTTGATGTTTGGGTTCCACATAAGTTAAGCAAAAAAACCTTTCTTGACCATATTTCTGCATGCGATTCTCTCCTGAAACGTAATGACAATGTTCTGTTTTTAAAACAAATTGTGATGGGCGATGAAAAGTGGATACTGTACAACAAAGTGGAATGGAAGAGAGCGTGGGGCAAGCGAAATGAACCACCACCAACCACCCGAAAGGCCGGTCTTCATCCAAAGAAGGAGAAGCTATGTATATGGTGGGATTGGAAAGGAGTCGTCTATTATGAGCTCCTTCCGGAAAACCAAACGATTAATTCCAACAAGTACTGCTTCCAGTTAGACCAACTGAAAGTGGCACTTGATGAAAAGCATCCAGAATTAGTCAACAGAAAACGCACAGTCTTCCAACAGGATAACACAAGACCGCATGTTTCTTTGATGAACAGGCAATAACTGTTAACAGCTTGGCTGGGAAGTTCTGATTCATCCACCGTATTCACCAGACATTGTACCTTTGGATTTCCATTTATTTCAGTCTTTACAAAATTTTCTTAATGGAAAAAATTTCAATTCCTTGGAAGACTGTAAAAGGAACCTGGAACATTTCTTTGCTCAAAAGGATAAAAAGTTTTGGGAAGACGGAACTATGAAGTTGCCTGAAAAATGGCAGAATGTAGTGGAACAAAAGGGTGAATACATTGTTCAATAAAGTTCTTGGTGAAAATGAAAAATGTGTATTTTATTTTTACTTAAAAAACCAGGGCATTTTTGGCCCACCCAATATTATTGTCTTTTAGATGATAGCCGTTCTGACAAGTGTGAGGTGATACTTCATTGTGGTTTTCATTTGCATTTCTCTGATGATTAGTGATGCTGAGCATCTTTTCCTGTGCCTGTTGGCCATTTGTATGTCTTCTTTGGAAAAATGTCTGTTCAGTTCTTCTGCCCATTTTATAGTTGGGTTTTTTTTGATATTGAGTTGTACGAGCTGTTTATATGTTTTGGGTTATTAAACTTATCAGACTTATCATTTGAAAATACTTTCTCCCTTTCAGTAGGTTGTCTTTTTGTTTTGCTGATGATTTTCTTTGCTGTGCAAAAGCTTTTAAGTTTAATTAGGTCCCATTTGTTTATTTTTGCTTTTGTTTCTTTTGCCATAGTAGACTGATCAAAAAAAAATGTTGGTATGATTTATGTCAAAGAGTGTTCTGCTTACGTTCTCTGCTAGGAGTTTCATGGTTTTATGGTCTTACATTTAGGTCTTTAATTCATTTGAGTTAATTTTTGCATATGGTTTGAGAAAATGTTCTAATTTCATTCTTTTGCATGTAGCTGTCCAGTTTTCCCAGCACCACTTATAGAAGAGACTCTGTTTTCCCCATTGTATATTCTTGCTTCCTTTAAGATTAATTGATCACTGTGTGTGGGTTTATTTCTGGGCTGTTTACTCTGTTCCATTGATATGTTTTGTGCCAGCACCATGCTGTTTTGATGGTATAGTCTGTAGTTTTGTAGTATAGTCTGAAGTCAGTGAGTGTTATAGCTCCAGCCTTTTTCTTTTTTTTCCACCCAAGATTGCTTTGGCAATTTGAAGTCTTTTATGTTTCTATACAAATTTCAGGGTTATTTGTTCAATTTCTGTGAAAAATATCATGGGTATTTTTTTAAAGATCTTTATTGGAGTATAATTGCTTTACAATGGTGTGTTAGTTTCTGCTTTATAACAAAGTGAATCAGTTATACATATACATATGTTCCCATATCTCTTCCCTCTTGCATCTCCCTCCCTCCCACCCTCCCTATCCCACCCCTCTAGGTGGTCACAAAGCACCGAGCTGATCTCCCTGTGCTATGCGGCTACTTCCCACTAGCTATCTATTTTACGTTTGGTAGTGTATATATGTCCATGCCACTCTCTCACTTTGTCACAGCTTACCCTTCCCCCTCCCCATATCCTCAAGTCCATTCTCTAGTAGGTCTGTGTCTTTATTCCTGTCTTACCCCTAGGTTCTTCATGACCTTTTTTTTTTCTTTTTTTTTCTTAGATTCCATATATCTGTGTTAGCATACGGTATTTGTTTTTCTCTTTCTGACTTACTTCACTCTCTATGACAGACTCTAGGTCCATCCACCTCCCTACAAATATCTAAATTTCATTTCTTTTTATGGCTGAGTAATATTCCATTGTATATATGTGCCACATCTTCTTTAACCATTCATCCGATGATGGACACTTAGGTTGCTTCCATGTCCTGGCTATTGTAAATAGAGCTGCAGTGAACATTTTGGTACATGACTCTTTTTAAATTATGGTTTTCTCAGGGTATATGTCCAGTAGTGGGATTGCTGGGTCGTATGGTAGTTCTACTTTTAGTTTTTTAAGGAACCTCCATACTGTTCTCCATAATGGCTGTATCAGTTTACATTCCCACCAACAGTGCAAGAGGGTTCCCTTTTCTCCACAACCTCTCCAGCATTTATTGTTTGTAGATTTTTTGATGATGGCCATTCTGACTGGTGTGAGATGATATCTCATTGTTGTTTTGATTTGCATTTCTCTAATGATTAATGATGTTGAGCATTCTTTCATGTGTTTGTTGGCAATCTGTATATCTTCTTTGGAGAAATGTCTATTTAGGTCTTCTGCCCAGTTTTGGATTGGGTTGTTTGTTGTTTTTGATATTGAGCTGTATGAGCTGCTTGTAAATTTTGGAGATTAATCCTTTCTCAGTTGCTTCATTTGCAAATATTTTCTCCCATTCTGAGGGTTGTCTTTTGGTCTTGTTTATGGTTTCCTCTGCTGTGCAAAAGCTTTGAAGTTTCAGTAGGTCCCATTTGTTTATTTTTGTTTTTATTTCCATTTCTCTAGGAGGTGGGTCAAAAAGGATCTAGCTGTGATTTATGTCATAGAGTGTTCTGCCTGTTTTCCTCTAAGCGGTTGATAGTGTCTGGCCTTATATTTATGTCTTTAATCCATTTGAGTTTATTTTTGTGTATGCTGTTAGGGAGTGTTCTAATTTCATACTTTTACATGTACCTGTCCAGTTTTCCCAGCACCACTTATTGAAGAGGCTGTCTTTTCTCCACTGTATATTCTTGCCTCCTTTATCAAAGATAAGGTGACCATATGTGCCTGGGTTTATCTCTGGGCTTTCTATCCTGTTCCATTGATCTATATTTCTGTTTTTGTGCCAGTACCATACTGTCTTGATTACTGTAGCTTTGTAGTATAGTCTGAAGTCAGGGAGCCTGATTCCTCCAGCTCCATTTTTTATTCTCCAGATTTCTTTGGCTATTCGGGGTCTTTTGTGTTTCCATACAAATTGTGAAATTTTTTGTTCTAGTTCTGTGAAATATGCCAGTGGTAGTTTGATAGGGATTGCACTGAATCTGTAGATTGCTTTGGGTAGTAGAGTCATTTTCACCATGTTGATTCTTCCAATCCAAGAACATGGTATATCTCTCCATCTATTTGTATCATCTTTAATTTCTTTCATCAGTGTCTTATAATTTTCTGCATACAGGTCTTTTGTCTGCTTAGGTAGGTTTATTCCTAGGTATTTTATTCTTTTTGTTGCAATATCATGGGTATTTTGATCGAGATTTCATTAAATCTGTAGATCTGTAGTAATATGGACATCTTAACAATATTCTTCCAGTCCATGAACATGGGATATCTTTTCATTTCTTTGTATCATCTTCAGTTTCCTTCATCAGTGTCTTATAGTTTTAAGAGTATAGATCTTTCACTTCTTTGGTTATCTTTGTTCCTATGTATTTTATTCTTTTTGATGTGATTTTTAACAGGATTATTTTTCTAGCTTTCTCTTTTTGATAATTCATTATTAGTATAGAAAAGTAACAGATTTCTTTATATTAATCTCATATTGTGCAGCTTTACTGAATTAATTTATTAGTTTTAATAGTTTTTTTTGTAGAGACTTCAAGGTTTTCTATACATCATGTCATCTGCAAATAGTGAGAGATTTACTTCTTCCCTTCTAATTTGGATGCCTTTTATTTCTTTTCCTTGTGTGATTTCTGTGTCTAGGTCTTCCTGTAGTATGTTAAATAGAAGTGGTGAAAGTGGGCACCCTTGTCTTCTTCTGAATTTAGAAAAAACCTTTCAGCTTTTTACTGAAAGTATAAAGTATATTTTTTGCTGAGTATAATGTTAGCTGTGGGTTTATCAGAAATGGCCTTTATTATGTTGAGGTATGTTCCCTATATATCAACTTTGATGAGAGTTTTTATCACTACTGGATGTTGAATTTTGTCAAGTGCCTTTTTTGTATATTGAGATTATTGTGTTTTTTTCCCTTTCTTTTGTAAATGTGGTTTATCACATTGATTGATTTGCAGATATTGAACCATCCTTGTATCCACTGAATAAATCCCACTTGGTCATGGTGTATGATCCTTTCTATATATTGTTGAATTCAGTTTGCTAATATTGTGTTGAGGATTTTTGCATTTATATTCATCAGTGATATTGACCTACCTGGTAAATTATTTACCTCTGTTTCATTAGGGTTTTTATTTTTTCTTGTTCTTTGTTTGAAACATTCTTTTGTCTTTTCATTTTGTTTAACCTTCTCTCTCTCTCTATGGAATTAGGTGAAACAGTTGCCTGTCCTGGCTTGAAGGTGTGTCCTTGTCTGGGAGTATCCTTGTGCAGTTTGCATGTGCCTGGTGGCTTTGGTGAGAGAGTTGCATATAAGGTAAGCACAAACCATATCTTCCCCTGGTGTGTGCTGGTCAGAACTGCCTTGTTGGAAGGTAGAGCTGGAGTTGGTGGGGCTAGAGCCAGAGCCCGGTGTAAACAGGGGCTTCTCTTATGCTCAGTGGTTGTCACTGCCTCCTTGGGGTGGCTTCAGGGCTGGAGGACCTGGAGCAGGAGCCCTCAGAGTGTTGGGTTTCTTGTGTATGGGGTGGCATTCTCAGCCTTGGTTTGGGGTGTGGCTAGGGCCTGAGGGCTTGGGGCTGCACTTCTGTGCTGGTTTCACTTTTTCCTTGGTGTGTGTGCTTTTTCCCAGCCTTAGTTAGAGGCTGCTTCAGGGATGGAGGTGTTGGTGCCACATTACTGAGCTGGTTTCCTCACAGCTGTATGCAAGGACGTACCTTCCAGTGGCACATCTCCCCCACTGGAACTAGCCCTTGCTCCCTTCTGAGTGTGCACAGGAATGTGTGCTCCTGTGATGGAAGTCTGTGCCCTGGAGCTGTTCTTGCTCTCTCCTGAGTGTGTCACCAGCACTCCTTCTGGCAGTGGCTGCCTCCTCTGTGGTCACAGGCAGGGCTAAACTTGCTCCATTCCCTTCAAGTATACTCACTTTTATTGGCAATAGCAGCCTCTGCCTTAGTGGGGAGCAGCACTAGAGCAAGAGGGGCTGGAGCTGGAGCCCAGTATAGGCTGAGGGTACACTGGGTCATCCTAACAAGCCAGCAAGAGCCCCAGGTGGTCTTCGTTCTGCTGCTCCTGTGCTGTGACTGGGAGTAAGCACATCTGTGTGTGTGCTCTTTAAGAACAGATTCTCAGTTTCTTACAGCCCTCTGGTAAGCTCCATTTGTTTTCAAACCAGCCTGGGGGCTCATCTTCCCAGTGTTGGACCCCACGGCTGTGGTATCTAATAGGTGGCTTGAACCCCTAGCTCCCCAGGGAAGATCCCTGAGCCTGTGATATTCCACTCCTTTTCTGTGTCCCCCACTAGGGGTGTGGGTCCTGACCAGATCACTTCTCCTCCCTTCATACCAAACTCAGTGTGTTGATCTTTCTTTATATCCTTGGTTGTCCTGCTAGTCCCGAGGTTGATTTCAGCGAGAGATATTCTATGTGTAGCTGCAGTTTTGATGTGTTCATGAGGGGAGATGAACCCAGTGTCATCTTGATCCCACCTTATACCTGTGAACTATTTCTGATGTCAGCTTCTGTGGGTTTATAGAGCATGCAGTCATCAGTCTGTTTACCTACATTAAAAAATCTACACAATTAACTTCTACTGATTAGTTGAAAAGGATGGATGGGAACTCACACCATTCCCTGGAGGTACCCCTCTCTTCCTTTCCTGTGTTCAGGAGGTATATTTGAGTTCTATTGGGTTTTCTCTTTTTCCTTGTTAGTATTCTAAAGCTCTTTCTGCTCTTTTGTCTCTCCAGCTGGCAAATCTCTATGATAGATTTCTTTCTATGATCACTTTACATTTGCTTTACATGGAAATCTCCATCTTGGAGTGAAACACTTAGGAACTCTGAATGTGCTTACTGTAGGGAAAGACAAAGTTTGTGGAAGCATATCACAGGGAGTGTGTTATGAGGGCCAGGTGAATGTCAATTAAAATTTGCTACAGAGCTGCTGATTTCAGAAAATGATTTTCAGTTGCAGAGATCTGTTGATATGTACAGATGACACCTAGCAGTTACCAAGATTAATTCTTAATCCCTTGCACTTCAAAGCTTTTTCTTAGTCACTGAACCTCAATCCTATTCCTTTGCACAAAGGTTCACACAAAAAGCATATTGCCATAGAATGATAGATTAGCTCACACGGGGCAAGCATTGTGTTCCATCTGTGTGGTTTAGTACCCAGCATACAGTTGCACCAGGTGAGAACAGAGTTAGTGCTCTTTGAACAGATGTGAGGACAAGAAAACCTGTTTACTACCTCCAGAGTCCCTGGGACTTTGACAAGCTAGACTAGTAAACAGCAATACAGTTTTTAAAAAAAGTTATCATTTAGCTCTCAGCTAGAGAGGCTTCCCCCTTTTGTATTTTATTTTATTTTTTAAAAAATTCATCTTTATTTTTGGTTCAGAAACTCACTTCAAAGACCACTGCTGTGTAAAATCTCCTGGGTTCTTGGTTTGCTGTCTCTAATCCAAGGAGGGAAGTTGCAGGCTTCTATTCTGTTTTCCTTTAAATCCTAGAGAAAACAATAAAATACATTGTCTCTGCCTTAAAAAAAAATCACAGTCTAATTTAGATGCAGACATGCAGTTTTAATGGGAAGTCAAGATGCAATTGTAGTGGGAACTCAGGAAAATCAGCTCCTGAATCTGCCTTGGGGTTTATAGAGAAGGTAATGTTTCATAAGACACTTGAAGGAAGAGTACAAATTTGTAAGCAGAGGGAGAAAAGGTAGAAGGATATCCAGGCAGAGGGTTGATATTTCAGGCATGTAAAGGGCGTGGTGAAAGGAGCAGTGTGTATTTTAGTGATGTTAGAGGACAAAGTGTGAGGGATACCTATTGGGTGGGTGGCTGGGGAGACATCAAGTCATGGTGGGAATCTTATGTCATTAGAAGATGTATTTGTGTCCTCCAGTGGGCAGTGGAATCTAACTGAAGGGTTTTGAGGAAAAGAATCATGTTATCAGATTTATATTCAAGAAAGAGCACATTTACAGTTGTGTAAAATTTGTTTTAGAAAGAGCAGTTAAGCCAGTGGTAGGGAAGTTATTGTATTATTTTTGATGAAATATAATAAGCCAGGGTAGTGGTCACGGAAATGGAGAGAGAAAAAATCAACAAATTCAATGACAAAATCTACATATTTAGAGTATGTGGTGATGGATACATAAGCAACCACATCCAGCTCCTGAAGTGGGGCCATGAAGAGGGTTATTGCAGAAGTCACTGGAGGATTATTGGTTCCTCATTTCTTCTGCTTCTGTGTGTTTGGCCTGGGCTCACTGTTGGTCTGCATGGCCCATCGTCAAGAAGATGTGGACGTGAGGCAGGAAAAGCAAGGGCAAACTGGATGGAACTCATTGACACTCCTGTGTCCATCCTTCACTGCCTCAAACTGTACTCAGAGAATATTTTTATCGTGAATTTTTGTAGAGGAATTATGAGAGGATGAACTAAAATTTTCTAAGTGATGAGGAGAAAACTATGGTAGAAGGACTAACAGTGAGAATTGGGTTTATTTAAATATAATTTATGGAAAAAAATAGACACGCTAAAAAAGGTACCAATACTACTAATGAACACAATTTCTAATAAATATATAATAGTCATGACTACTAAGCCCTAAATAATATAGACTCAACATTCATAAAGGAAATGTTATGGAACTTATAAGGTGAAATAGAAACACTATAGTCATAAAACTAACTCACTTTTCTCAGTCCATAACAAATCAAGAGGACAAAAAATCAAGTGGACAAAAAGGATATGAAAAATATAAGGACAAGATATATTAAGGTAGATTTATTTGATACATATTAAATTTTGTACCTTAAAAAGGATAATATGCCTTCTTTTCAACTGCCAGTGGGATAGTCACAAGGAATGACCATATCATATACCACAAAGGAAACTTCAATAACGATAATAAAATAAAATAGTATAGACAAAATTGTGTGATAGAAATACAATAAAATGGAACTTAATAAAATTAGAGAATCGAAAAGTCCCACCTTACAGAAATTTAGACATTTTCTCTTAAATAATTAATAAACATGAAGTAGCAGAGTATATTGGTAATGAAAACACTATATAATAGCACAGAGGTTTATGAGTAAAAGCAAGGTCAGAGGACAAATCATTATGCACTTATATTAATGAGTAAGAAAGAATGATAATAAATGAATTAAACATGTAACTAAAGGAGTTTCAGAAAAAGACTGAAAGGAAAACAGAAATAAGAAATTAATAAGGTGAAGTCGAAATCAATAAGATAAACAGCTAAAAATGGTAAAGCTGTATATGTATCCAAGAGCTGGGTTTTGAACAAGAAATGATATGAGATTAATGTCAGTTAACTAGGCCAGAAAAAAGTGAGAATGTACAAATATACTAAATAAGAAATGAGAGAGAAAATAACAACAGTGGCAGATGAAATGAATCATAGAAGGCTAATTTTCTAAACCCCATGGAAATACATTTGAAATAATTTGAAATGGATAGTTTTCCAGGAAAATTAAATTTACCAAAACAGATTCCAGAAAGGGGAGAAAAGTTGAAAGAATAATTAGCATAGAAGAAATAAGTTGTCAAAGAGTTGATGCTCTAAAAAGGACTCTGTCCAGACAGTTACACAGGGGAAAAATCCAATGCTATTTAAATTGATCCAGAGCCAAATGATGAAGAAAAGTTTATAAATCTATCCTATGAAATACTAGGCATAACATTGTTACTAAAGTCCAACAAAAAGTAGCACAAAAGACAATATACAAGACAATATTGGTATAAAAATTCTAAATACATTACTAACAAAGATAAACCAGTAGTCAGTAAAAAGAGGTCATTCCAAGAATGTGAGAATGCTTCTAATGAAAAAAATGCATCAGTATGCTTCATCATAGTAAGAGATCTAAGATGAATCTTATCAATTTCCAATTTTGAAATTTTTGAAAAAGCAATGGAAGAATTAAAGGTAAGCCAGTTATAAAAGACTGTGTATTGTAGGCTTCTATTTATAGGAAATATCCAGAACAGACAGATCTATAGAAATGAAAGTAGATTATGGTGGTTTCCTAGGATGGGGGAAGGGACTGGGGTGGAGAGTGACAACTAATGTGTCTGGAGTTTCCTTTTGGGTTGATGAATATTAGATTCTAAAATTAGATTCTAAAACTAGATTGTAGTGATGGTTGTACAATTCTGTAAAAGCCATTGAATTGAATGGTATATGAATTGTATACCAATAAAGCTGTTAAAGAGGTCAGTGTACATTCTTAAAACTCTAAGTAAAATATTCTTAACTTGATAAAAATATATTTGGCTCAACCCCAAAGTTAACATCAATCTTGTTGGGGGAAGCGATAGTTTTTTTCCTATAGACACTTGGAACAAGGTAAGGATTTCCATTATTAGCACTACCCACACTCTTTAGAGATACCAGCCACTACAATTAGAAAAAAGACAGAAATTAGAGGCATAACATTTGAAAACATTATCACTATTTATAGCTGCTATTATAGTATACATGGAAAATATGAAACAAGTCAAGAGAAAAATTGTAAACACAATAATAAAATTCAGGACAATAGCTTTCTTATTTGCAAATTACACCCACTTAGAATACTTAGTTGAGCAGTCACTATTTCTGGAACCTAAGGAACCTAAGTCCCTTAACATCTTTGCACCTCATTTTCCTCTCAAAAGAAATAATGTTTAGCTTAAAGAGTTTTTCTAATTTCTAAATGTAGTAATCATTCAATCAACACTGGTGCTCTGCCTTGCCCTTCATCTAAGAATAGCATGTATTGCAATGTCTCTCTGAATTGGTTTGCATGTGGAGATAGAGGGAGTGCAAACTGATAAACCAAATTACGTGGAGATTTCTCTTCCATTTCTTCCCTAGAGTCAGTGATGACCATGTACCATCTCCTAGGATAGGAAATGAGCTTCATTTTAGTGCCAACTTCAATCTGTTAACGGTGCAAGTCTGGGTGGTTATGTTGAGAATAATTGTGAGGTTACCTGTGGACTAGGTGGGAAAAAATCAATTGTGAGTGACTTTCTAAGAAGAGAGCATGGCTGCAGAGGTATCATGTACTTATGGGACCAGATTGCACCAGAATATGTATCACTGGTTTCTCCTTTTCTGCATTTTCATCACTATAATTTTAGCTAGAATTCTTACATTATTAGAACCCAAAACTACAAATACTATGGCTTAAATGCATACTTAGTACTTACTTACTGTCTATAAATAGCAGATATTTGTTTTTATTTAAATGACAGTCAAGATTTATTAGGCATATAATCAAAGGCATCTTTTCCACCTGGCAGTCAAGATATCAGAAAATTCCTCCTATTAGTTATTCTTTTATACGTGGATATCAGGGACTCCTGTTAAAAATGAAAATAGGGGGACTTCCCTAGTGGCACAGTGGTTGACAATCCGCCTGCCAATGCAGGAGACACGGGTACCGTCCGTGTTCCGGGAAGATCCCACATGCTGCGGAGCAACTAAGCCCGTGCGCCACAACTACTGAGGCTGCACTCTAGAGCCCACAAGCCACAACTACTGAGCCCACGTGCCACAACTACTGAAGCCCACACTCCTAGAGCCCATGCTTCACAACAAGAGAAGCCACCACAATGTGAAGCCTGCACACCCCAAAGAAGAGTAGCCCCTGCTCACCGCAACTAGAGAAAGCCTGCTCACAGCAATGAAGACCCAATGCAGCCAAAAAATAAATAAAATTAAAAAAAATGAAAATAGGTTAACTGGGAATGAATCTACTCAGTCATCATCACTTATTAACAATTTAGACAGCTTATCAGTTTATTTCTTAGCAAACTCTTGGTGTTAAAGGTCACAGAAATTGTAAACATTGAAGAGGGGAGAAGAAAGAATTGTCTGAATCTGCACTGTCCAATAGAAATATAATACAAGCCATATATGTTAATTTGAAAATTTCCAGTAACCAACAAGTAAAGAAAAACAGATAAAATTATTTTTAATATATTTTCTTTAACCAATATATTGAAAATATTATCACTTCAAGAATCAATAAAAAATTACTAAGGAAAAAGATTTATTAAGCATAAAAGCAAATGTTTCAAAGGCAAAATTCAGGATAGTACCTGTTATATTGAATAGTAACTCTTGGTTCTCTCTCTCTCTTTTTCTCCACCCTCCCATCATCTTTACAATCGTACTATTATTCCATCAGATTTTGGAGATAGTATTTTTAAATTGAATTTAACTTTCTATTAAAGTCATGAAATCACTAGAATAGTATTATTATTAGACATAGTATAAACATATTTTCTAAATGTTTGCTTCTAACATGTTATGTTTCTAGCATCAGTGCAGAAAACATACTTTTAAAAAACCCAGATATACCAGAACCTTTACCTCTAAATAAATATCATCCTTTACATTAGTCATATTAGAATGTTAATAGCTTATTCCATTGATATTGCTATTGTTTGAGTCATTTTCTGAGATCTTGTCTTGTACTTACCATGCCTGTGGCATTTTCTTTTGAATATATTGAATATTGATGAATTTTTGTCCTCCCATGGTGGATTATGTGTGCAGAAATAGCTAGAAGTAATTTAGAGACAACTCTTAGGGGAAAATTGTATGTTCAATTTGAATTATATTGCTTTAAATTTATTTATATTGCATTAAAAGGGAAAATTAAGGTTGTGAAGTAGTA
Source organism: Delphinapterus leucas (assembly GCF_059928025.1). Classification (NCBI taxonomy): domain Eukaryota; kingdom Metazoa; phylum Chordata; class Mammalia; order Artiodactyla; family Monodontidae; genus Delphinapterus; species Delphinapterus leucas. The sequence continues at coordinate 36,812,988 of NC_143142.1, read as the reverse complement.
AAATTGGCTTTTCAGTATGTGTCTTATTTACTGTTTTCTGAAAGCATTTGTATACAAAAGAAAAAAAAATCCAAAATGCTTTGAATGGTTACACCCTTATCAGAATAGGGTCCCCTTGCCCCAGTAGACTTATGATGAGTCATTTTGGTCCCTTATCTTGCTTTCAAAACCTGAATCAGCTTCAGACCAGCAGAAATAGATTTATCCAAGTTTCTCATGCAGAGAGTTTCTTGATATACTGAGTGGATTGTGGTGTAATGGGCTGAAGTCTAACAAATGTGAATTTCAATCCTGACATTGCTTCTGTGTAACATTTAAGATGATCTCAGGCAGCTTTGATGTTATCATCTGTGAAATGGGAATTATAAAATATAGCAAGTGGTTAGGATACGTGAGACAGTATGCAAAGTATCAAGACAGCACATAGCATACAAGTGCTTACAAAGTGTTCAGTTCCTGGCTCCTTTTAAATCAGGTTTGGAATATGATGGGATATAATGACATAATAATGATGATATTTTCTAGTTTTTTATTCTACCAAGGAATCCAGTAGAATAGACTATAGGAGAATAGGACTAAAATCTAGACCTTTATGAATAGACAACCATCAGTTTGTGAATATTTTCTATGCTACGGTCACTTTTCTTTCTGGATATCTTTTCTACATTTAGCCTAAGACTTGAGTTAATAGATGATCCTGAACCAGTCAGCTTGAAGAAAGACTCAGTGAGGGCTGTTCACACCTAAACCTCGACTCAGGGAGATGACATCCTCAGAGATCCAGGGGCAAAGAGCTCTAGGGGCCAGCATTAGACCTTATACTTTTGGTCTTATAATTAAGTTTGTAACAGTCAGTACTGACCAAAGACTTCAACACTGAGTACAGGTGATATAATGAAGGCTAATAATTCTCAGGACAGCCGTTTCCAAAATGGTTTAAGATAAGTACATACTGTAAAGGCAGAATTATAGAAATGGTTATGAGACTTCACTTACGCAGGGATAGAAGGGATTTGATTTGGGTTTTGCTTTGTTCTAGATGTGGTTTTGTGAATAGGAATCAACTGGTGCCTCTCAGAGTCTGATTTTTCTCATTTTTCTTTGAATGTGTAAAAACTTTAATATGGTTTGGTATTTAGGAGACACTATTGTTGTCCATTAGGTATGCATTTCAGAAACTTTATTTTATACTTAGACATCTCAAATGTTTCCCCCCTTAAAACAAAAGGTATGTTTTTCTTCCAGTATACTGGTCCTTTGGTTAGATCTAGATAGAAAGAAAGATACTGATTTCCATTGGGAGGTCCTCATTTCTGCTGGTGAATTTGCTGGTAGTTTTAAGAAGTTGGATTTTCCACATGGTATGAATTCCTGAGACTCCAGTTTCTAGTGGTGGAATCGATTTTCTTCCTAGAGGCTGCTGTGTGGAGCTGGCTGTAGTGCATGCCAACGAATTATGGAAGACAGAATAATGCTCCATTATCATAAGAGGTAAATAACTGGATAGAAAGTCCCTTTTAAAGACTCTAACAAAAAGCTACACTAGAGCCTTGTTATCCATTTGAGTGCAGCTTAGGGGGTCTTTGAACCCAAGACAGAAAATATAATCAAAATTTTCTCTAAAAAAAATCAGAGCTAAGCCATTAGAATTACTCAAAGGTTATCCATTGAGACACTACATTTCTTCAAATATTGCCCTCTTCTCTTTCCCATTTATTAGGCATTACTTCACAGAATTCAACTCAGCCTAAATGTTTTCAGTGAAAATAAATGCTATTTAAAAAGACAAGTCAGAAGTAAAATCAGGATCAAAATATTATACAGTTTTGTATATCCACACCTTAGGTTAACCATAATAAAGGGCCAATATGCCTTTAATCCTGTAGCAGTGCTCCCTTGAGGGCAGCTCCCCAATTTCTTCACTTAAGGTTTTGCAATACCAAGAATGTTTTAGTGCAGAATTGCTCAAATTGTTGTCTGTGGACCATCTGCTACAAAATCCCCAGGTTGCTAATAAAAAGGATTGGTTCTTAGGACTTTCTTTCACACCTATGAGTTAGAAAATCTAGGGGGCATATCCTTAATCAATTTTAATTCTGGAAATAGCACTCATTGGATTAGAAGAAGGAGTTCTTATCATCAAGGTAGTAAAATTGAATGTAAAAACTTGACACAACTGAAGACTTTTTGCTGATTAATGTGTTAATTTTTTCAGTAATCACATATTGAGTGCCCATGATGAACCAGACAGTAAGAATAAAGAGAGAAATATGAAAGTGAACCTAACACTTAAGAATGAACAGTTAGTTTGTGGGGAGACAGATGACTAAACATATAATTATAATACAGTGTGATAATCCTGAACCAGGAGGTATAGCCACCATTATGAAGGATGAAAGAGGGAGTGACTTATTGCTTGGTGGGGTTGGGAAAGGCTTCACCACTGGAGGACCAAGAAAGGGTTTGCTCATCAGTGACTGTGGGAAAGTTGTACTGAGCAGAGGTTTAATGTATGGAAGAGACTTAGGTGTACCAGGCAAATTTTGGTTCATTGAGATAGTATAGTGCCAGTTCCAGGGGAAGGGTGAGGGATCAATTAAGATATGGTTGCCTTTTGGGGGAAGATTTCCAAGCTACTCTAAAATTTTTAAACAAAGTCATACCATGATGAAAATATTATCTAGAGATTGTTCTAGGGGTTATGGGTAAAACAGGCTAAATTAGAAATGAGACTTAGAGATAAACCAAGAGAATTTTTGCACCAGGCATATAGAGATCTAAGTGAGGAGCTGTGCAAATGAAAATTAGAGGTTAAACAGAAGTGACGTTTTAGAGCATGAAACATTAGCATTTGATAGAACTATTCTGACCTAACACTCATTCATGAAGTTATGCACTTTTCTATATTCATGGCTCAAGACTCAATCATTTTAAAAGTGTGATTTCTTCCCTTTTTGTGTATTTTGACCGTGGCAAACACATAATCCTTCTCTGATGTAGTGATTTATTTACATATTATAATTTATTAATACCTCCCCAATATGTATCATATATGGAAATATCCTACCACTAAGTTTGCTGATAATACCATAAGGGATTTAGGAAAAATGTATTCTACTGGTAATTATTTTGTGTCCTATAACTTCATTAAATTCTTCATCTAGACTTCAGGAAGATATATGTGCTGTATTAATGGCCTATTGCCTAGTAACAAGAGTTTTGAAATGAAGGATGAAATTACCCAGGAGCAATCTGTATGAACGATGGGCAAAGTGAGATAATGAAAATACAGTGTGGGGGGCCTCCTTGATACCATATATCAATTGAGGATGTGCAAATTAATTTAACTATTAAATATTTGGAACTCAAGTCTTTCATAAAGAATTTCTTTTCCAGTTAACGTTGGTAGAATAACAGTAACTTAGTATTCCTTACTAAAGAGACACTATATTAGAATGACACTATTTTTGATGTAGATGTGAACTGCATGGATGTGAAATTCTCTAGAGACTCTAGAATAGAAATGGCCTGCAGGCCAAATCTGGCCTAGTGCCTGTTTTTTTAAACAAAGTTTTATTGGAACACAGTCACCTTCATTTATGTATCAACTGTGGCTAACTTTGTGCTGTAACAGCATGGTGAATAGTTGCAACAGAGACTTTATGGCCCACCAAACCTAAACTATTTACCACGTGGCCTTTAACTGGCCCCTGCTTAAGAAAAAAAGTTTGCTGACCCATGCTCTGGAAAGAAAAATAGTTATATTAGGGGAGCACAGAGGAGGAGGTCATTCTCTTCTACTGCCCTTGAAGTTCTGCTTTTGATTCTCCGCATTCCTAGATAGGAAATTACACATTATATCCTTCCCTCATGTCCTTCCTACCTATAGGCATTAGGAGTGGGTCAGTTGTCATTAAATTAGCTCCCTGACCTCAACTCCTTTCCTATCACTCTTGCCTTGTACTCCGAGCCACACAAGCCCCCTTGCTGTTCCTTAAAAACACCGTTTTTATACTCACTTCAGGATTTTTCAACAGCTCAGAATGCTCTTCCGTTATGTCTTCATGTAGATAGTTCCCTATCCTTCAGTTGCCCCCTTAATTGTCATATGTCCAGAGAGGACTTTCCTGACCACCCTATTTACCTTATGGTCCTTATTCCCCATCACTTTTAACTCATTCCTCTCCTTTATTTTTTCATTGAGTGAATCACCATCTGTAATTACGTCTGCTTTTTCACTTATTTATTGCCTATTTCCTCCACTAGACTGTCAGCTGCAACACCCAGAGCAGTGTTTGGCACATAAAAGGCCTCAGTATTTGTTGACACTGGTGTTGAAATGATCTCCTAGGAGGTAAAGTTGACACTGTAATCTAGAGACAGCAATATAGTCTAGATCTAGATTCAGAAATTTATTTATCCTCGTGCAAATTAATGTGTGAAAAGGTTCATAATTTCACAGATACCTAAGGACTAATTTTACTTACAAAATACCCTAGGGAACCTCAATAAGCTTCCCACTGAAAAATGACTATCCTAGTATAGTTTTTTGAAAGTCTTAATATTCTATTTTATAAGCAAATACTCTATACCTTCTTCAGCTCCAAGTTCTTATCTGATGCCTGGGTAATTTTAGAAGCCATTTTTAGGTATGTCAGTTTTCAGCTATAACATTAAACTGAGGGTAAGAAAGCAGCTAAATAACAAGTGAACAGCCCCCTCGATTATGACTAACTTTGTATATTGGTCTCATCATTTATACGTGTAAGAACACACACACTGGAAATCCTAGTGGAAGCTAAACTACCTCCTTTTTAATCAGTGGTGTCCTAACTGGGTTTCAGAGTAACCCTCCCTAGGAAAGAGAGCTCAGTTATATTTGCTGCTTTCATTTTCAGATAAATTCCATGTACTGTGACATACTGTTCTCATTAGCTAAGCAAATTAGGTTACAAAATCTAGGTGGGCAACTCTTAGTGTCAAAGAAACAGCTATTTGACTCCAATTAGAGAGATAAGGCTTGGCAAAGCTCTAGTGCTTTCATAAATTTGACAAGATAGTTTTGGATATGGCCAAAGTTATTAACATGGTTGAACAGTTATGTTATACCACAGAATCAGCAAAGGAAAAATGATTGTCAGCTAGCTTCGCTTGCTCAAGATACTTGAAATGGAGTGCAGGTTACAAAGCATGTATTCTAGCAAATTTGAACTTTGTCAGTGTTCCATATACCTAATTCAGGAGAAAACAGTGTTGTTTATGTTGTGTGTTGACTTATGAGACATCTGGGGACTCTGTGAACTTAAGTGCATGGCCTGAGTCACTCTTTAATTAGTAAGATGCTGGAGTGCTATTTAGTAAATTACTCCTACAGTGCAGTAAATGACCCCCTGATCTCTGAAGAAAAGAAAAAAACAAAACTCTGCATCCTTGTGTACTTAATTTAGACCTAATTTATTATCAGAATTCATTTTAGCAATAAAAAATAGAGCACATTCTTTCATTTAAAGCTGAAACTATGGTGTGTTTTGTTTTGACTGGCATCAACTAGATTTACAATTCTGTCTACATAGTTCAGCTCAGTTTGCATGACCCCTAGTGCCAAATCTGTGAAACCATTTTTAGTTTATAGTTCAGATGTATTGGATTATTTGGTGTTAATTAGACGTTTCTTTTAAGACACCTCTTTTAATTTTGCTAATCTTTTTTTATGGACTAAGTTGTGCCCCTACACCCAATACATGTGTCAAAGTATGAGTACCCAATGTAAATAATTAAGTTTAAATGAGGTAATAAGGGTGGGGGCCCCTAAGCCACTAGGACAGGTATCCTTAGAAGAGGAAGAGAATTAGAGATTATCTCTTTCTGGATGTGCACAGAGGAGGGGCTGTGTGAGGATACAGTGAGAAGATACTGTCCGCAAACCATAAATAGGGGCCTCTCCAAAAACCAATCCTGCTAGCACCTGATCTCAGACTTCTAGCTTCGAATTGTGACTTCTTGCAGTGATCCTAAAAGGCCTGCTTGAAATCTTTGTCTTAATGCTGTGCTCTTTATTACAGAGAAAACAAATGAAAACAATAACCTTTAAAATATATATTTTTCTGTCTGCTGATAGTCTTTCACTGCCAGCTACCCTGTTTGTATCAGTAAAATCTGATGATCCAAAAAAAAAAAAAAAAAAACCAGAAAAACAAAAGCAAAAAACCCCTTGAAGATCGATTTCCTTGGGACTCTAAGGTTTATATCTTCTACCAAAAGATTCCTTGAGATTTATTGAACTCAAATAAGACTTTGCTAGAAGACACAGAACTAAAATGACATATCCATGGTACGCCCTGGGAACAGTAGTCGTTCAAGATAAAATCTTCTGGGAACTCACAGATACGAAGGTTATGACACTTTTGACTGTTATTATGTAAAGGTTTTTAAGGCAGCCTTTCTGGCTAATGAGAAATGCTCTAAGTCGTACCTACTTCATTATCCAACATGAATTCCCTTCAGGACACTTTTAATTGGTACTTTTATGTCAAGTGTTGTCATATATTTAATTTGTTTCTCTGGTAATATAATAAATGTGTGTAGAGCTCATAGTTAAAGTATCCTCATATAGGTTATCTTATTTTGGAAACTCACATGTATTACAGTATTTGAAAAATCTACACCCTTAATGGATTATTTAAACACTTTTCTGCAAACAAAAATTTAGTAACCTTCAGATGAATTTTTCAATACATTTAACAGTCTTGACCTACTATATGGCTCCTGTGCTCAATAAAAATGCAATTCATATTCTTTTCAAGAACATATGGAAAATTTGCCAAATCCGATCACAGAATAAGCAAAAAGGAAGTTTCAACAAATTACCCTGAAACAGTTAACATGCAGAACAACATACCTGTTAGGATAATAGAAATCTCTTTACAGTCCCCATATCATGTGAACCAAGGGGAACACAAAAAAATTGTATATAACCTATAAAATGAGACAGTAAGTTCTATAACCTCAATTTTCATATGAGCTTGGAAATGAATGAACACCAAAGGATCCATCTTGGAGCCTTCTTGGAGTGGAGTCTTGGGGGATTTCATAGAGGAGTGGAAAGAACAGTTCCCAGCATTGATGAACTAACTGCCTGAGGAGAGGGTCCCTCTCAGAAGGGAAATACTCAGAACAGGTCTGGTCAGAGCATGGGCTACATGGAAATCAAAATGAGGGGCCTTGGCAGATAAGTGGCATCAGAGGTGAACTCTTGGGAAGGCCCCACTTTTGGGGAGAGAAGGGAACTTAGAAGAAGGAATGTCCTTTAGAGGCTTAGTGCAAAGGTAAAGGAAGTATCAACTGGTGGAAGATTCCTAAGAAACCAGCTAGCATCACAGAATTGGATCTCCTTCCCTTCAAAGTTTGTGCCACTTAAATCAGGTATAATTTACACGAGGGAAAAAAGTTACTCTGATTACATGTTAAAGTTTGATAAAATTTTACAAACATACACGGTTTACAAATGTGACCACGATCACAATCAAGATATAGATTTACATCAGCCCCAAATTTCCCTTGTGTCCCTTTGTAGTCAGTTCCCTTTCCTAGATCCTGGAAACCACTTATCTCTTTTCTGTTCCCATAATTTTACCCTTCCCAGCATATCATATAAATAGATCATATGTAGCTTTTTGAATGTGGCAGAATGCTTTCACATAACATGACGATTTGGAGATTCATCCATATTGTAGCATGTGTCTGTATATTAAAAAAAATTGCTGAACAGTAATCCATTGTATTTATACCACACCTTGTTCATCTATTCACAGATGATGGGCATTGGGTTGTTTTTAGTTTAGATGACTGAATGAATTACTATAAAAAATTACATAAAGTTTTTGGTATGGACAGGTATCTTTATTATTTATTTATTTGGGGTAAGTACTTAGGTAAGTGTGAATGGGCCACAGGGTGTCCAGATATTTGGCCAAACATTATTCTGAATGTTTCTGTGAGGGTGTTCTTGGATGAGATTAACTTTTTCTTTTAACGTCTTTATTTGAGTATAATTGCTTTACAATGGTGTGTTAGTTTCTGCTTTATAGCAAAATGAATCAAATATACATATACATATATCCCCATATCTCCTGCCTCTTGCATCTCCCTCCCACCCTAATTCCACCCCTCTAGGTGGTCACAAAGCACCGAGCTGATCACTCTGTGCTCTGCGGCTGCTTCTCACTATCTGTTTTACATTTGGTAGTGTACATATGTCAATGCCACTCTCTCACATCGTCACAGCTTACCCTTCCCACTCCCCGTGTCCTCATGTCCATTCTCTACGTCTGCATCTTTATTCCTGTCCTGCCCCTAGATTCTTCAGAACCTTTTTTTTTTTTTTAGATTCCATATATATGTGTTAGCATATGGTATTTGGTTTTCACTTATTGACTTACTTCACTCTGTATGACAGACTCTAGGTCCATCCACCTCACTACAAATAACTCAATTTCGTTTCTTTTTATGGCTGAGTAATATTCCATTGTATATATGTGCCACATCTTCTTTATCCATTCATCTGTTGGTGGACACTTAGGTTGCTTCCATTTCCTGGCTATTGTAAATAGAGCTGCAATGAACATTGTGGTGGTACATGACTTTCTGAATTATGGTTTTCTCAGGGTATATGCCCAGTGGTGGGATTGCTGGGTCGTATGGTAGTTCTATTTTTAGTTTTTAAGGAACCTCCATACTTTTCTGAATAGTGGCTGTATCAATTTACATTCCCACAAACAGTGCAAGAAGGTTCCCTTTTCTCCACACCCTCTCCAGCATTTACTGTTTGTAGATTTTTTCATGATGGCCATTCTGACTGGTGTGAGGTGATACCTTATTGTAGTTTTGATTTGCATTTCTCTAATGATTAGTGATGTTGCGCATCCTTTCATGTGTTTGTCGGCAATCTGTATATCTTCTTTGGAGAAATGTCTGTTTAGATCTTCTGCGCATTTTTTGATTGGGTTGTTTGTTTTATCAATATTGAGCTGCATGAGCTGCTTGTATATTTTGGAGATTAATCCTTTGTCAGTTGCTTCATTTGCAAATAGTCTCTCCCATTCTGAGGGTTGTCTTTTCATCTTGTTTATGGTTTCCTTTGCTGTGCAAAAGCTTTTAAATTTCATTAGATCCCATTTATTTTTGTTTTTATTTCTATTTCTCTAGGAGGTGGGTCAAAAAGGACCTTGCTGTGATTTATGTCGTAAAGTGTTCTGCCTATGTTTTCCTCTAAGAGTTTTATAGTGTCTGGCCTTACATTTAGGTCTTTAATCCATTTTGAGTTTGTTTTTGTCCATGGTGTTAGGGAGTGTTCTAATTTCACTCTCTTACATGTAGCTGTCTAGTTTTCCCAAGACCACTTATTGAAGTGGCTGTCCTTTCTCCATTGTATCAAAGATAAGGTGACCATATGTGCCTGGGTTTATCTCTGGGCTTTCTATCCTGTTCCATTGATCTATATGTCTGTTTTTGTGCCAGTACCATACTCTCTTGATTACTGTAGCTTTGTAGTATAGTCTGAAGTCAGGGATCCTGATTCCTCCAGCTCCATTTTTCGTTCTCCAGATTGCTTTGGCTATTCGGGGTCTTTTGTGTTTCCATACAAATTGTGAAATTTTTTGTTCTAGCTCTGTGAAATATGCCAGTGGTAGTTTGATAGGGATTGCACTGAATCTGTAGATTGCTTTGGGTAGTAGAGTCATTTTCACAATGTTGATTCTTCCATTCCAAGAACATGGTATATCTCTCCATCTATTTGTATCATCTTTAATTTCTTTCATCAGTGTCTTGTAATTTTCTGCATACAGGTCTTTTGTCTCCTTAGGTAGGTTTATTCCTAGATATTTTATTCTTTTTGTTGCAATGGTAAATGGGAGTGTTTTCTTAATTTCACTTTCAGATTTTTCATCATTTGTGTATAGGAATGCAAGAGATTTCTGTGCATTAATTTTGTATCCTGCTACTTTGCCAAATTCATTGGTTAGCTCTAGTAGTTTTCTTGTAGCATGTTTAGTATTCCCTATGTATAGTACCATGTCATCTGCAAACAGTGACAGTTTTACTTCTTCTTTTCCGATTTGGATTTCTTTTATTTCTTTTTCTTCTCTGATTGCTGTGGCTGAAACTTCCAAAACTTTGTGGAATAATAGTGGTGAGAGTGGACGACTTTGTCTTGTTCCTGATCTTAGAGGAAATGGTTTCCGTTTTTCAGCATTGAGAATGTTGTTGGCTGTGGTTTTGTCATATATGGCCTTTATTATGTTGAGGTAAGTTCCCTCTGTGTTTACTTTCTGGAGGGTTTTTATGATAAATGGATGTTGAATTTTTTCAAAAGCTTTTTCTGCGTCAATTGAGATGATCATATGGTTTTTCTTCTTCAACTGGTTAATATAGTTTATCACATTGATTTGTGTATATTGAAGAATCCTTGCATTCCTGGGATAAACCCCACTTGATCATGCTGTATGATCCTTTTAATGTGCTGTTAGATTCTGTTTGCTAGTATTTTGTTGAGGATTTTTGCATGTATGTTTATCAGTGATATTGGCCTGTAGTTTTCTTTCTTTGTGGCATCTTTGTCTGGTTTTGATGTTAGGGGATGGTGGCCTCAGAGAATGAGTTTGAGAGTGTTCCTCCTTCTGCTATATTTTGGAAGAGTTTGATAAGGGTAGGTGTTAGCTCTTCCCTAAATGTTTGATAGAATGTGCCTGTGAAGACGTCTTGTCCTGGGCTTTTGTTTGTTGTAAGATTTTAATCACAGTTTCAATTTCAGTGCTTGTGATTGGTCTGTTTACATTTTCTATTTCTTCCTGGTTCAGTGTCAGAAGGTTGTGCTTTTCTAAGAATTTGTCCATTTCTTCCAGGTTGTCCATTTTATAGGCATAGAGTTGCTTGTAGTAATCTCTCATGATCCTTTGTATTTCTGAAGTGTCAGTTGTTACTTCCCCTTTTTCATTTCTGAGTCTGTTGATTTGAGTCTGCTCCCATTTTTTCTTGATGAGTCTGGCTAATGGTTTATCAATTTTGTTTATCTTCTCAAAGAACCAGCTTTTAGTTTTATTGATCTTTGCTATCATTTCCATCATTTCTTTTTCATTTATTTCTGATTTGATCTTTATGATTTCTTTCCTTCTGATAACTTTGGGGCTCTTTTGTTCTTCTTTCTCTAATTATGTAGGTGTAAGGTTAGGTTGTTTATTGAGATGTTTCCTGTTTCTTGAGGGAGGATTGTATTGCTATAAAATTCCCTCTTACAACTGCTTTTGCTGCATCCCATAGGTTTTGGGTTGTCGTGTTTTCATTGTCATTTGTTTCTAGGTATTTTTTGATTTCCTCTTTGATTTCTTCAGTGATTTCTTGGTTATTTAGTAGTGTATTGTTTAGCCTCCATGTGTTTGTATTTTTTACAGATTTTTTCCTGTAATTGATATCTAGTCTCATAGCATTGTGGTCAGAAAAGATACTTGATACGATTTCAATTTTCTTAAATTTACCAAGGCTTGATTTGTGACTCAAGATATAATCTATTCTGGAGAACGTTCCATGAGCACTTGAGAAGAAAGTGTATTCTGGTTTTTTGGATGGAATGTCCTATAAATATCAATTAAGTCCATCTTGTTTAATGTGTCATTTAAAGCTTGTGTTTCCTTATTTTCATTTTGGATGATCTGTCCATTGGTGAAAGTAGGGTGTTAAAGTCCCCTACTATGATTGTGTTACTGTCGATTTCCCCTTTTGTGGCTGTTAGTATTTGCCTTATGTATTGAGGTGCTCCTGTGTTGAGTACATAAATATTTACAATTGTTATATCTCTTGGATCGATCCCTTGATCATTGTGGAGTATCCTTCTTTGTCTCTTGAAGTAGTTTTTGTTTTAAAGTCTACTTTGTCTGATATGAGACTTGCTAAACCAGCTTTCTTTTGATTTCCTTTTGCACGGAATATCTTTTTCCACCCCCTCACTTTCAGTCTGTATATGTCCCTATGTCTGAAGTCGGTCTCTTGTAGGCAGCATATATATGGGTCTTGTTTTTGTATCCATTCAGCCAGTCTGTGTGTTTTAGTTGGAGCGTTTAATCCATTTACATTTAAGGTAATTATCGATATGTATGTTCCTATTACCAATTTATTAATTGTTTTGGGGTTTTTTTTTTTGGTAGGTCTTTAACTTCTCTTTTGTTTCCTGCCTAGAGAAGTTCCTTTAGCATTTGTTGTAAAGCTGGTTTGGTGGTGGTGAATTCTCTTAGCTTTTTCTTGTCTGTAAAGGTTTTAATTTCTCCGTCGAATCTGAATGAGATCCTTGCTTGGTAGAATAATCTTGGTTGTAGCTTTTTCCCTTTCATCACTTTAAATATGTCTTGCCACTGCCTTCTGGCTTGCAGAGTTTCTGCTGAAAGATCAGCTGTTAACCTTATGGGGATTCCCTTGTATGTTATTTGTTGTTTTTCCCTTGCTGCTTTTACTGTTTTTTCTTTGTATTCAATTTTTGATAGTTTGAATAATATGTGTCTTTGTGTGTTTATCCTTGGATTTATCCTGTATTGAACTCTCTGTGCTTCCATGACTTGATTGACTATTTCCTCTCCCTTATTAGGGAAGTTTTCAACTATAATCCGTCCAAATATTTTCTCAATCCATTTCTTTTTCTCTTCTTCTTCTGCGACGCCTATAATTCGAATTTTGGTGCATTTAATGTTGTCCCAGAAGTCTCTGAGCCTGTCCTCAGTTCTTTTTATTCTTTTTCCTTTATTCTGCTCTGCAGTAGTTATTTCCACTATTTTTTCTTCCAGGTCACTTATCCGTTCTTCTGCCTCAGTTATTCTGCTATTGATTCCTTCTAGAGAATTTTTAATTTGTTTTATTGTGTTGTTCATCATTGTTTCTTTGCTCGTTAGTTCTTCTAGGTTCTTGTTAAACGTTTCTTGTATCTCTCCATTTTATTTCCAAGATTTTGGATCATCTTTACTATCATTACTCTGATTTTATTTTCAGGTGGAGTGCCTATTTCCTCTTCATTTGTTTGGTCTGGTGAGTTTTTACCTTTCTCCTTCATCTGCTATTTGTTTCTCTGTGTTCTCTTTTTACTTAACTTACTGTGTTTGGGGTCTCCTTTTCACAGGCTGCAGGTTTGTAGTTCCTGTTGTTTCTGCTGTCTGCCCCCAGTGGCTAAGGTTGGTTCAGTGGGTCCTGTAGTCTTCCTGGTGGTGGGGACTGCTGCCTGTGTTCTGGTGGATGAGGCTGGATCTTGTCTTTCTGGTGGGCAGGTCCACGTCTGGTGGTGTGTTTTGGGGTGTCTGTGGCCTTATTATGATTTTAGGCAGCCTCTCTGCTAATGGGTGGGGTTGTGTTCCTGTCCTGCTAGTTGTTTCGCATAGGGTTTCCAGCACTGTAGCTTGCTGGTCGTTGAGTGAAACTGGGTCTTGGTGTTGAGATGGAGATCTCTGGGAGAGTTTTGCCATTTGATATTACGGGGAGCTGGGAGTTCTCTTGTGGACCAGTGCCCTGAAGTTGGCTCTCCCACCTCAGAGGCACAGCACTGACTCCTGGCTGGAGCACCAAGAGCCTTTCATCCACATGGCTAAATGGTAGGTACAGAAGCATAGAAATGAGTTTGTCACTGTAGGGCAGGCTGGAATACTTGAGAAATGCTTGGATAAACTAGCAGGTGGCCACTGGCCCCAGGACGTTCCCCTTCGGCTCCCCACACCCCCGGCTCCGCTGCCCTTCCATGGTGGCGCATGGGGTGCACACCAAGCCCTGCTTCTGACACAGAGCGATCGCAGACTCGGGTAGCGCGGCGGCCTCAAAAGGCACGCCTGTCCCCGCCGCCACCACCAGGCAGCCCCGGTCCTCTGAGGGTCACCTGCACAGGCTCCGCCTGGCATGGCGCGTGGCACCTGCGGGCCCTCAGGCCCCACTGGCAGCAGGGCTGCGGGGATGAGGACGGGCTGTGAGTGGCAGAGAGGTTGTCGGGGTGCCTGGCCCCACGGAAATGAGTCTTTGTGCGCCCCTGTCTGGCACACCCTCCCATGGCACCCTGAATTGCTTTTAACAGGCAATTTTTAAATTCCTCTCCCTATTCCATCCGTTACCTGCTGCTGTCATGGGCATTGGAACCCCAAAGCAAGATGAGATTCAGAAAATAAAGTTACAGTTTTTAAACATGGATTTGTGACCTTAAAATATGAGTACTGTTATATGGTAATTAATTCTTTCAAGAAAACTGTCTTCTAGTTTTGTAGGGGAAAGACTATCAAGAATACTCATTATATTTACATCTTTAACTCTGTTCTGGGCAACAGGTTGAGGCTGCTTCAAACTGGCAATGTTCATAGTATTTTCTTTAAAACCCATGCCGAGGGTACTGTCAATGTAACCTAGTACATTTCTTTCCTCATATGACATTTGGTCTATAATTTGGTAGACAGCGTTTTCACATTCTTAAATGTGAAAATTTGTCTATGGTGTTTAAACCCGTAAATATCAGGGTACTTGTCCAAACTGTATTGTTTAGTTTTTGTTTACTAATAAATCTGATATTATATGTAATCTTTGCTATGAATAATAAAAAACCTTTAAAAAATGTCAGAAGTTCAATCTGCATCACTTGTTTTGTGTTAGATGCATTCAAGACACTTTTCAAACCTTTATGGAGTATAGCAGAGCAACACAGTGCCCTGGTTCCATGGGCTTAAGATTACTGAGGAACAGGGTAATTGTATGTCCCAGCCTCCATCCTAGGTCTGTTTCTTGATGTCTATACACATGCTTTGTGACAACAGTGATGGTACTGGGGCCACATTTATTCAGACAAATATTGACATGCAATATTGACATTTAAATATATTAACATTCCCATTCTCAGCTGACTCATTTACTGGAAACAAGTTCACATGCCAATCCATAGTAGGCAGCTAATAAATATTTGTTGGATGAATAAATGAACATATGGGCTGATATGCATGAGATCTTAAAAAATGAAGTGTGGCATATTTTTTGCAATAAATCACTGTTTCTTCTTGATGTTCATGGTATTGACTTTTCACTTATAACTGATATTCAGTATAACACATAATAACACATATAATAATAGATGTAATACATAATAACAATTGATGGAAACTGTAGTGAAGAAGGAGAAAGAAAAGGAGGGAATTTTTTAAAAAACAAATGGGAATAGTGCAAGAAGCATTGTGTGATATATTGAGTGGACCTATGAAGTGCTACTCACAGGATATCCCTTTTGTGCAGTTCAGAAAACTCACTGAAATTGGTGTTGACTAGTCTGAATTTCTTTAGAGGAGAAATTACCCACCAGAGATGTGGGGGACCTCTTGCTTCTTCAGTTTAATTGACGCTGAATGGCAGTGGTCCTCTCTGACACCAGAAGAGGAGGAAGTGGAGTGTTTTCTCACCTGGATTTGCATGACCTTGGACACCTCGTGGATGTCAGGTGGAGGCTCACTAGGCCTTGCTGACATTGGAGTGGGGGAGTGGTGGTGAAGCCCAGGGGTAAGTAGCTCTGCCTTGCACCACCTTGTTAAGTCTTTTAGTTATTGGCTGGAGGTGGTGGCTCAGCTCATCCCAGGACCCCTCTTACACCACCCTGATGGAGAATTAGATCATCGCCTGCTTCCACTGGGCAAAGAAATGAAGATCAACTCCCCTCCTTGGCCCCTTTGAAACTGCTAGGCAAGGGTTGTGTGGTTTTTCTGTTGGCGTTTGGTTGGAGTAGGTTAGGTATTACCAAAAAGGTTTTCTGGTATTAGGGTACACTTTCCTCAGTTCTTTGGCTAGGGGAAACAGGTATGTCTTAGAGTTCCTTTTTGTATGTGCTTGTTGGCAATTCTGGATCAGAGATTTCTGTAGTCCCCTGTCTAGGATATATAGGGTGATAAGGAAACCCAGAGAATTCGCCACCATGATGTTCCTCAAAGTCAAGGTTCCTTTCTTTCCACCTTTTGGAGCCTTCCTTTGCTTGCTTTTTGGCTTATGTAGGGTTTTTAAATTTAAGGAGGAGAGATTCATCTGAGTGGAAGCAGAAGTCTCAACTTTATTGTTTAAGCCTTTTTAATTGGCTATTCTGCTACTTATAACCCAGATAATATTAAATGATGGAATTCTAATGCTAACCAATAGCTACATGGCAAAGATGTGTGAGCTACATATGTTTTAAAGTTTCAGTAGTTAAAATAGGCACCTCATTGAAACTCTGATCCAGAATGAAATCATTGGAAGTATCAATTATGGAAGCATAACAGTATTTTAGAGGCAGGTCTCCTCATCATTTAACTAGGACATACTCTCCATTTTGCTTCCTTCTAGATGGGGTAGGTTTTGTTGTGATCTTTCTAAGGTCTCACTGGTATCAGTGTGTGTGTGTGTGTGTGTGTGTGTGTGTGTGCGTGTGTGTGCGCGTGTGTTCCTTCTTGCCTTATTTGGGACCAGACTTATGCCTTGACACATGTAAATGGGGAGCACTTTTTTGTCCACCAGGATACTGACCTTCTCCTCAGACAGACTCTACCCTTGCTACTAACTTTTCTTTTTCTTGGCTGCCAAAATGATTACTTACTGATTCACTGTGGAGACATAAGATTCTTTCTCCAATCTCTGTAGATTGGCTTTTTAAAAACTGCCTTGCTACCAGAGGCTTTGTTTGTTACTAGGGCAATCACCATGGTGACAAAATAATGACAATATCTGTAATAAAGACTCTGATTCCATTTTTGATGCTTGACTTCTGACAGTGTTCAAGACCCACACCTCCCTCCTTCCCTCTTGCCCCATATCTGGACAAGAAAGAGTGTGAACACTCACTTTTGCTGTGGGTGGGAAGTTCAAGCCACTCAAGGCCATCACACCTATGGGAACCATTAGTGGACCCTACCTTTTTAACCACAGTAAAAGCCAAAGTCAGTTACCCCTTTTTGCTATCTCAAGCTATTTTCAGACCTGCTTGACCTGGCTCTCCCCAGAAAGCCTCATTCTGTGAGTAATAAATATCTTAATACCTTCATGGTGCCTGTATGATCAGTCTTGACATCTGAACCAAAGTTTGGTCACAACAGTATCCTTATCTTTGCAGCACAGATATCACAGTGATGAGATGTTAGGAGATCACTGAAGAATTTACCATGAGTTCCTATCAGGACATTTTTTCTTCAGAGGGAACAGTGGCAGGAGGTGCTAAGGGCTTGCTTACACTCAGTAGATGGAGATTCTAGACATCATATAGGCAGCTCTTTGAGGACAACGGCTGTGATTGTCTTGTTCATTGTGTATCCTTAGCATTTAACACAGTACCTGGCACATAATAAGATGCTCAGCAAGCTTTCTTGAGTGAATGAGTTAAGCCCTGTGTTCTTCTAGAGGGCTCTGGTCTCTAGAGAGGAGAAGGAAGTCCCCTGGGCAGTGTTCTGGTTTTGATGCATCCAGAGATATGCTCTAGAGCTGTAGACATGATTGATAACCAGCGTGGAAAAGACAGAGATGCACAGCTTGTGAATGTTTAATACTTTTGATTGAAAGGCATTGTGAATTGCTTGACTAAGCAGACATGCCTCTGAGCTTGCATAAACCAGAGTTACAAGTGGTTAAGAACTGTTTAAAAAGTAAGGCAGGTATGTCTGAAATGACATCCTTAATAGGAAAAAGCAG
Source organism: Delphinapterus leucas (assembly GCF_059928025.1). Taxonomy (NCBI): domain Eukaryota; kingdom Metazoa; phylum Chordata; class Mammalia; order Artiodactyla; family Monodontidae; genus Delphinapterus; species Delphinapterus leucas. The sequence goes on along the minus strand of NC_143142.1, from coordinate 36,795,291 downwards.
GAGTTAACAGTATGAGATTGTGCATATTTATACAGTAATAAGTAGCTGTGTGAAGAGACTTATCAGGTGTTTGTACATAGAGCTATGTAATTAAGTAATGACTGACAGAAAAATGCCAACTGGAAATCTCTGCTTTGTAGTTCTGGTTTCAGTCTTCCTCAGGCTTTGGGTAATTTGCCCCTCCTTGAAAAATTATTCATGTCTCTAATGTATTCCAGGAATAGACAAAAGTAAATTGGTAGAATCTTTGCTCTGTAGGTGCTTATAGTTCAGTAGGGAAGATAGACAAATGGACAATTAAATGATTTTGATTGAGTGCTATAACCGTGTAGTATGTACAAAGATTAGTGGAGCCTGTGAGACAACTCATATGGGAATCTCAAAAAAAATTTCTCAAAGCATGAATAAGGTATGGAAGAGACTTCTATAGTTCACCAAGTTAGTTCTTTGGTAGTCACCCAGTTAAACTGACTTTTTTAGCTGTCTCTCACTGACTCACAGCCATATATAAATTAGAACATGGGATTAAGTTCTGGCCAGTTAGAAGTGGACAGGAAACAAATAGCTCCAAGGCCCTAGACCAGAATTTGAATAACTATGGCCTGGAGGCCAAATCTGGATGCTGCCTTTTTTTTTTGTAAATAAAGTTGTATTAGAATACAGCCACATCGATTCATTTATATGTTGTCAGTGGTTACTTCAGTGCTATAATGGCAGAGTAGGGTACTTATAACTGAGACCGCATGGTTTTCAAAGCCCAAAATATTTACTATTTACTGTCTACTAACAGAGACAAATTTGCCAACACTGCCCTAGAAAATGGTGGAAACGTGATAGAAGGCTCAGGATAGAGACCCATCCAGAAAGCCTCTTAACCAAAAACAGATGTATTTTTTCACTTTAAACTCAGCAAAAAATCAAAAAACATAAAAACAAGCAAAAAAACTCCAAGCCGCTGATTATATATAGCAATTTAGAGAAGGAAATGTTCAAGATATCTTAATTTGGTTGGTGTATTAGATTCCTATTTTCTGCTGTAACAAATTATCACAAACTTAATGGCTTAAAACAGCAGAAATTTATGTTCTTACAGTTCTGTAGGTCAGAAGTCTGACATGGGTCTCACTGGGATAAAACCAAGGTGTAAGCAGGGCTGTATTTCTTTACGGAGGCTCCAGGGGGGAATCCATTTCCTTGCCTCTTCCAAGGCAAGCTGTCATCTGTAGAGACATCTCGTAGATGTGTGAGATTGTGCTTTTTGACTCGTGGCCTCCTTCTTCCATCTTCAAACCTAGAAACGTCAGGTATAGTCCTTACATTATATCACTGACCAACTCTTCTGCCTCCCTCTTCACTTTTAAGGATTCTTGTGATTGTATTGAGCCCACTTGGACAATTCATGATAATCTCTGTATTTTAAGATCAACTGATTAGCAAATTTAATTCCATCTGCAGCCTTAATTCCATGTAAGGTAACAGATTCCTGGGTTTCCAGGGATTGAGGTGTAGGCATCTTTGGAGAGTCATTATTCTGCCTACTACAGTTAAGAGAGGAATTGTCATTTTTAAATCATTTGGAAATACCTCTGAGGGCTCTGTATACATGCATAACCCAGAAGAGAAAACGCCAGCAATTTTTTGGTATGGGGTAGACACTCAATTTTCTATTTGTGTTTGGCTGTTTCCTTTTTAGAATATTGTTTATCTTCTTAATAAAAGGAAAGTGAGATTTCCTATTCCTTTAGATTTGTTGATTTTTGCCTAATTGTTTTGAAAAAGACCTTTGGAGAGAACCTAATATTGTAAGTGATAGATTCAGATTGTTCTAATATCATTGTCAGTAGGCTTGAATACAAACTCATTTCTATTTGGAAAAAATAAAGCTTTATTGCATGGACTTCATGTCCTTTCTGAAGTAGAAGAATTTGGTCACAGAAGCAGTAGAAAAATTAACTAGAATAATGTGTTGTTACTGTATAATGTGTAAAATATATCAGCGGAAGATTAATGTTCTTCTTTCTTTAAATAGTTAATGAAAAGATTAATTTTATTCTCTCACCAGAGAGTAAGATAAAATTTGAGGAAGCCTCCAAGTTTTGTGTATTTATCTTGTGAAACATTTTATAAAGCTTGGGAATCTCATGCTGTATTGGATTACTCAGCTATGGTTTAGCTCTTTGGCTAGGAGAAACTTTGATAATTAAGTAGATAATTGCTCTAATCTGGGTCTGGCCTTTATAACTACTTCTGGCTTCCACTGAAGATATTAGCTAATAGTCATACTACTTGTTCAGTAGATATTGTGTTGGGAAAAACAATTGTTTTCTTTCTCTTTAGCAAGATGTTTTAAAGCCATTGTTTTTCTGGAAATTGTATTTCTTTTATGGTGCCCTTGGTGATGGAATGCTTATGGCATGAAATCTGTAGGTGCTTTTCACCTCATGCAGTCCATCCATGCTGCTATTGCCCACCCTTCATTGCTTTATTTTATACATTGTTATTATTTTTTAAAAAATAGGGCTCACTTTTGTGTGCATGAAGGACACGGTTACTTTAAACGAGTGAAGAAAATATCATTGCAGCCTGGAAGAGGACTTTGATTCTTCAATTCGTGCACAATGAGTTCTGTGGCAGGTGGCTTAGGAATCCAAAGCATGTACAGAAACTGTGATGAGGCCTCCTATGCAACCTCTCCAGACCTGAAACAGCCCTTGCAAATGTTGATGGCTTGCAAATGCAACTGCCTAGGTTACATGCAAAATGAACATAATAAGTTTTTATTTCCCACGGTGATACACCAACAGCTACATTTGGTTTCTGATAGTTTGCAATTCAGTAAGAATAGCTTGGTTCAGTTTAGTTTATTGAAGACATAAAAATACTTGGCAGCCAGAGGCTGAAATTCGTGGTTCAAGAAAACAGGGTTCCAAGAGGCAGCACAGGACCTGTACATGGAACATGGGTACATTCAGCCCTTAGCAACCATGATTTATTCATTTAGTGAAAAGCAGCATCCCATAAACATGATTTATGTAATTACAGAGGGGGGAATTTGATCTCTAGTTATATAGGATGTTACCTCAGGATTTTGTTGTGTACATCTTACCTTTTCAATAGTGTTCCTTTTGGCTGAAAATATTTCAGCTTCTCACCTTTCTCAGGAGAAAACTCTTCATTTTTATCCTTTGGAAAAAAAGAAGAACTAGAAAAACAAGTTCCTTTACTCACTAACTGGCTTGAGATCTTAAGCATTACAGATGTCTGCAGTGAAAATGAAGGATTTCCTGAATTCAGCTGAATATCTTAAAACAAGCAGAACTATTTGGGAATAATTTTTAATAGAAAAATATTTTCTAGAAGTAAAAATTGAAAACTTCAGATTGGAAAATATTCATTAAACATGGGAGTTCATCATTAGGCATCAGAAATATTAGATAATGTAGGTAATAAAATCCACTCTGTTTTTATTCATCTTCCACGTTAATGAAGTAAAATAACTCAGGATTTGGACTGAGAAAATCTAGGCACCATGAGCACTATATCCCAACACAGCCATGCCACACACTTGACTGGTTGTGTTTTGGTTTCTTTGTCAACCAAATAAGCAGGCATGTTAACATCTGTCTTGCCTGCTGCCTCACAGGTATATTGTAAAGATCAAATAGGATGATGCCTGCAGAAGTGGTAGGTCTCCTTTTGTGGACTCTTTATTATTATGTAAAAAGTATGTCAGTGGCTACCATAAGATATGCTCTTTGAGGTGTTCCTTCATTGGTAATGTTGGAATCACACAATTCCACACACTTTTCCTGCCAGCCTCCTTTATTGCTAATGAAGCAGGTTGTAAGTAGTGGTAAGCTGGGGATAAAGGTTTTCTGTCATCATAGCCGTGAGAGGTAGTGTGAAGGTGGTGAACAGAATCCTGGTTTAAGATGGAGGTCTTTTAGTGTGAAATCATAGATAACCAATTAGAATTCTTTAAACCTCAGTTATCTCATGTATAAAATATATGAATAAAACCTACTGAAATTGTGTCACAAGATTGTCTTCATCAAAAGAAGCAAGCATATGGAAACTCTTTGGAAACTTAAAACCTACAGGTGGAAATTATTATCATTACTCTTTTATTTGGACATTGTAAACTTTAGCATTGATAAATGAAGCTACATGAAATAAAATTATTTCTTGGTAAAAACTTAATGCTATAATAGTGAAGGAGGCAATACCTTCTGTTTGTTTTCTGTGAGAAATAGCCCTCATGTAATTGCAGTAAAGTCTGTTATGCCTTTATAAATCTTTATTTAGTCAGAATGATGATTATTTCATATACTGACTTTTTGTTTTGAAAATGATGAGTCTTCTTTGTGAATAAAAACTTTAGGAGATTACAAGCCAACAACTGAATCACCACTTTTAAGACAGCTGAAACAAAATGTTTTTACAACACAGGTGTTTATTTAAGAAACTCCACGTGTGAAAATCAATAATTTCAAAATAGACTAGTTGGGGTAGGGGATGGTGGGGTAATGACTTTTATAAAATTATTCATTGCTTATTAAGATCTTTAAAGGATTTTTAACAGTAGCTATATTATCTGATGAATTATGAAATAAGTACATTGGTATAATATGAAGTTAAGAACTAAGGGCTATAGGAAAAACTAAGGGAAAAGAAGTGACTTTTTTATTTTAGTAAAATGAAAAGCTTTTATGTAATGTGACATCATTTAAATCTACTAGGTATACTGAAATATTAAATATTGAATCAATGCATGTTATATATTTTTCTATATTTTTATTGTGATAAAATATACATAACATAACATTATCAGTAATGGGATAAATCAAAATCAAGTGCCACCTGATAGGATACAATGAGAGGAACACCTCACTTCTGTGATATTCTTGGCAAAGGTGTATTATTGGTATCAAATTATAAGGACAAATCAGGCAAATCCAAATTAAAGAGCAGCCCATGAAACAACAGCCTGGGATTTCTAAAGTGTCATTGTCATAAAAATCAAGGAAAGGTGGAGAAACTGTTCCAGACTGATAGACTCTGAAATGACACTGCAAGTAGATACAACATAGGATTGATGTAGATCCTTTTGTTATAAAGTACACCATTGACACAATTGGTGAAACTTGAATAGTTTCTGACAATTAGATGTATCAGATCAATCAAATTCTTGAATTTTGGTAATTGTATGGTAGTTGTGAAAGTGACAGTCCTCGTTTGTAGGAAGTACACACTGTTTTGGGGCTGATGTGGCATCAGGTTTCCAACTTAGTCTCAATTCGTTGAAGCAAAGAAGTTCTTCATACTGTTCTGGGAAATTTTCTATAAATTTGAGATTGAAATAAAAACAATTAAAAAAAGAGAATAAAAGAAAAAACTCCTTTGTTACTTTTCCTCCTTTTATGGTTATGAAAAAAATGTGTGATGTTTTGAGTCAGTTGGTTAAAAATGACAATTCCCTTAAATCATTTGCCCTCACAGATTAAATGCCCTTTCTCCCTTCTTCACCAACAGTATACATTTTTAGATTGTTTCGATTTTCTTTATGTCTTTAATTTCAGGTCTCTAGCAGTTTCTGTGACTCTTCTGAGCTTTATTTGTCAGAATTATGTATTGCAGCAATTTCAATTATGCATGTGAGATGATTAGTATCTTCGGGTGTGTTTTCAAATACCTAGGTGTTGGAACAGTGTAGATGATTTTTAATTTTGTAAGAAATGATGTTATTCACTTTGAATCAGTAATAATAACTTCTTTTTATAATATTTACTAGCCAAAATATTAGAGCTATGAGACAATATATGCTATATTAGTTCCTTGGGTTAGGATCTAAATATCCAAGTATTTAAAGATTTGAAGTTTATTTAAAAAGAAAAAAAGTCCAAGTATACATATGGTGCATACATGATTTATTCATAAGTTCTAAATAATATGAACTCCAAATGAATATGTAATGATTAATTTTTTAACAGATTACTTTAGAATGAGTATTTCAGTAATTAATAGGCTTTAATTTTTACAACAATTTGTTTACAAAAAACTGAGCATAGTATTCCCTTAACTCCCTCTTCCCCCAGCTTACAGATTCCCCTATTATTAACATCTTGCATTACTGTGTTACATTTATTACAATTGATGAACCAATATTGATTGGTTTACACTAGGAGTCAGTTTTTGTGATGCACAGGTCTATAGATTTTGACAAATGTATGATTTCGTATATTTGCTGTTAGAGTATCATACAGTTTTGCTGTCCTAAAACTCTCCTGTGTTCCACCTATGCATCCCTGTGTACCCTACCTCCTTCCATCCTGCTGAGCCCCTGCCCCTGCTCATATTTTTACTGTCTCTATAGTTTTGCCCTTTCAGAATGTCTTAGTTGAAATTATATAATAGGTAGCCTTTTAGACCAGCTTCTTTAACTCAGCAATATATATTTATGGTTCTTTCGTGTGTTTTTGGTGTCCTAGAAACTAATTTCTTTTCTTCACTGAATATTTCATTGTATGACTGTACCACAATTTGTTTATCCATTCACCTATTGAAGGACATCTTGGTTGCTTACAGTCATTTGCAATTTTGAAAAACCTGCTCTATACATTTGTGTGCATGTTTTTGGGTTATCATACGTTTTCAACTCACTTGGTTAAATACCGAGGAACACGGTGTGTGGATAATATGGCAAGACTGTGCTTCACATTGTAAGAAACTGCCAAACTGCCTTCCAAGTTGGATGTAATATTTTGCATTTGTATCATCAAAGAATGAGAGTTGTTTTTGTTTCACAATCTAGTCAGCGTTTGATATAGTCAGTTTTATGGATTTTAGCCATTCTAACAGTCATGTAGTGGTATAGCATTCAGTTTCTTTTTTTTTTTTTTATTGGAGTATAGTTGATTTACAATGTTGTGTTAGTTTCGGGTGTACAGCAAAATGATTTAGTTCTACATATACATATATTCACTTTTTCAGATTCTTTTCTCATATAGGTTATCACAGAATATTGGTTATCTCATTTAGTTATTTTTTAAAATAAATTTATTTATTTATATTTTTGGCTGTGTTGGGTCTTCATTGCTGCGAGTGGGGGCTACTCTTTGTTGCAGTGCACAGGCTTCTCACTGAGGTGGCTTCTCTTGTTGCGGAGCACGGGCTCTAGGCACATGGGCTTCAGTTGCTGTGGCACGTGGGCTCAGTAGTTGTGGCTTGCAGGCTCTAGAGTGCAGGCTCAGTAGTTGTGGTGCACAGGCTTAGTTGCTCCGTGGCATATGGGATCTTCCTATACCAGGGCTCGAACCTGCATTGGCAGGCGGATTCTCAACCACTGCGCCACAAGGGAAGTCCCCTCATTTAGTTTTAATTTGTATTTCCCTAATAATTCATGAGGGCGAGCATCTTTGCCATCTGTATAATTTGTATATGTGTATCTTCTTTGGTTAGATGTCTGTTCAGATCACGAGCTATTGTTTGTTTTTCTGTTTTTTAAAACATCTTTATTGGAGTATAATTGCTTTACAATGGTTTGTTAGTTTCTGCTTTATAACAAAGTGAATCAGTTATACATATACCGAGCTATTGTTTTTACTTGAGTTTTTTGTTTTCTTATTGAGGAGCTCCTTGTACATTTTTTCTTTTTTTGTGATACGCGGGCCTCTGACTGCCGTGGCCTCTCGTTGTGGAGCACAGGGTCCAGACGCGCAGGCCCAGTGGCCGTGGCCCACGGGCCCAGCCGCTCCGCGGCACGCGGGATCCTCCCAGACCGGGGCACGAACCCGTGTCCCCTGCACCGGCAGGCGGACTCTCAACCATTGCGCCACAAGGGAAGCCCTCCTTGTACATTTTTGATATCAATTCTTGATCATTTATATGCTTGCAAACATTTTCTCGTATTTTTTTCTTGTCTTTTCATCCTCTCCAGTGTGTTTGAAGTTTTTAATTTGAATAAAGTCCAAACTCTCAATTTTTTCTTTCATGGGCTGTGATTTTGGTGTTGTATCTAAAAAGTCATTGCCATACAAACAAACTTATTTACAAAATAGAAACGGACTCACAGACTTAGAGAACGAACTTATGGTTACCAGGAGGAAAGGGGGAGGGGTAGGGAGAGATTGGGAGTTTGGGATTGTACACACAATTGTACAATTGTACACACATGTACACACGTGTACACACTGCTATATTTAAAATAGATAACCAACAAGGACTTACTGTATAGCACAGTGAACTCTGCTCAACACTCTGTAGTAACCTAAATTGGAAAAGAGTTTGAAAAAGAACAGATACGTGTATGTGTAAAAAATAAAAATAAAAAAAAACATGGTGTCTGGGGGAAAAAAAGTCATCACCAAACAAAGGTCACCTAGATTTTCTGCTGTTATCTTTTAGGAGTCTATAGTTTTGCATTTTATATTTAGGTCTGTGATTCATTTTGAGTTAATGTTTGTGGAAGGCAGATATTATATGTCTAGATTGTTTTTTGCATGTGGATTCTGTTTCAGCACCGTTTGTTGAAAGACTATCCTTTCTCCTGTAAACTGTATTACCTTTGCTCCTTTGTCAAAGGTCAGTTGACTATATTTATGTGGTTCTATTTCTGGGATGTTTTCTGTTCCATTGATCTATTTGTCTGTTCTTTCACAAATACCACATTGTCTTGATTACCATATAGAGAGTCTTGAAGTTAGGTAGTGTCAGTGCTCCAACTATGTTCTTTTCAGTGTTATGTTGGCCATTATAAGTCTTTGCCTTTCCACATAAACTTTAGAATTAATTTGTAGACATTCACAAAATAACTTGCTGGAATTTTGACTGGAATTACATTGAGTCTATAGATAAAGTTGGGAAGAGTTGATATTCTTATAATGTTGAGTCTTCCTATCCATGAACATGAAATATTTCTCCATTTATTTAATGTCTTTCATCAGAGTTTTATAATTTCAGAGTTTTATAATTTTCCTATATACATCTTGTACATATTTTGATAGAATTATGCCTACATATTTCATTTTTTGGGTGCTAATGTAAATGGTGTGTTTTGCAGTTTAAAATTCCACTTGTTTATTGCTGATATATAGGAAGGTAATTGGTTTTAAATATTAAGCTTGTACCTTGAAAACTTGCTTTAATCACTCATTAGTTTCAGGAGTTTTTCTGTTGACTCTTTTTTTTGTGGTACGCGGGCCTCTCACTGTTGTGGCCTCTCCCGTTGCAGAGCACAGGCTCCGGACGCGCAGGCTCAGTGGCCATGGCTCACGGGCCCAGCCGCTCCGCGGCATGTGGGATCTTCCCGGACGGGGGCACGAACCCGTGTCCCCTGCATTGGCAGGCGGACTCTCAACCACTGCGCCACCAGGGAAGCCATGTTGACTCTTTTTAAATTTTATACATAGGCAACCATGTCATTTGTGAACAAAGATAATTTTGTTTTTTCCTTCCAATCTATATACTTTCACTTCTCTTTCTTGTCTTATTGCATTATCTAGAATTCCTAGTATGACTAAAGTTTTTATGCTTTTCTTTTACTTTCAGCAGAGACTTTTTGCTTGGGCTAAACCTGATCCTTAGCCCACTTTCTGAATTGGTAAATGCTCCTGGTGATTGTAAGCTCATCTAAGAAGTGTTCTCTCTTCTCTATAATTTTAGTTTATTAGATTTTTCTAGTTGTCTTTGAAGGAGCATTAGCATGCTGTCTATGTTTCCAATTTTGGGGCAGTAGTTTGCCCTATGATCTTCCATCAGGGAGATGCCTCACTTTCCTCTGCTAGGCATTTAGGACTTAGGAGTTGATCACTTCAAGCCCATCAAGGACTGAACTGGAGTTAAGAGGGATTATAGTTTTCATAAGGATTAGTGTACTTTTGTTTCTCTCATGTTCTTTTAGGAACATTCTAAGCTTTTGATTAAATGTTTTTAAAGTGTTTGTGTCTATGTTCTTCAAAGCATTTAGGAGATTCGACTCTGTATTTTTGATTTTCCTAGGCCAGAGGTCCAGAGTCCAGCCCCATGTAGCTTCAGAATATGGCAAATATCTTGATGGGGAGACTGGCATGTGAATGAGGAAGGCCCTCTTTCCAAAATATTCTTTATCTGTACTGTGAGACTACAGGAGATTTACTATTACCTTTATAAGCTTTCGTTCTGACTTCTTAGCCTCTGACACAGCTCCAAAACTCAACAAATGCTCTTTGAAAGAAACATACAGTGGATTTGAGGCCCATAAAGTTTGGAATTTATTATTCCAGCTCCACATGGCTACTAAGGTCTTTATAGTTTTCTTTTACCTCCAGAAGAGACTTTTTCTTGGGCTAAACCTGATCCTCAGCCCACTCTCAGAATTGGTAAATGCCCCTGGGTGATTGTAAGCTCATCTAAGAAATGTTCTCTCTTCTCTAGAATTCTAGTTTATTAGATTTTTCTAGTTGTCTTTGCAGGGACATTAGCATGTTCTGAGTTACTACATTCACTTAAGATGTGGAAATATCTAACCTCCAGCATCTGGATTGTGGGACATATTGACCAAGGTAAAATGTGTTCTTATTGAACAATAGTATTTTCTTTCCAGTTTCTGTTTTTAGGAATTGTAGTCTCTGAGTCATGGTGATTAGAGGTACTAATGAGGCAAATAGGAAAATGACACCCCTACTAAAGTTCCATACAGTAGGGAGATGGTTGTTAAGCTTCATAATTGGTACATATTTTGTTTTTATAAACAAGGCTATAGAAAATGCAGTATAATGGAAAAATCTTATTGTAAAGTGGGCAGAGTGCACTGTTTCCAACCTCGTAACATTAGCCATTGACTCTATTTTCAAGCAAGTTCCATAAACCTAGAAGTTAAAAGGAACTACTACTACTACATTGGCAAAAATTCAGTCATGAGCAAAAGGTTTTTTTTATTTTTTCGGGAGGGGGTGTGCAGACGGGGTGGGTTTTCCTTTAACAATGTGTCAAGATCTGCTAGCCAGGCAGAGCAAGAACACCATGTTTTTCTTATTCTTTTTTCTGCTGTATTCTCATTTTCTAGCACAGTTCTTGGTATAAGGTAGGTGCTTAATAAATATTTATTGAATGAATAAATGAAAGCTAAATAAATTACAGTGTTAGTGATAGAAATAAGAAAAGTTGAATGCGGTGTAAGAGTGGTGATCTGGTTTTGGGGAGTAGGATGAACCACTTTACTTGTTAGATGAGATCCCATACAGGTTAATGGTGTTTGGAAGTTATCACCCTTTCATTGAATTTACATCTTTTAACTCCTTATCTTAAGGGAAAAATTTAATTTTTTTCTCCTCTGTGTTATTGGTAAGACTAATATTTGTTGTTCCACATGGCTTCATAGCATAATGCAGATTTTAACATTCTGTCCTCTGAGTTCAGAGGTATCCTAATATGGTTTAGTTTAAAGTAAGTCATTGTCAAATTAGCAGTCATTCTCCTACATATCTTGGTTCTAAAGCTCTTATAGAGAATAATGGGAAGGGACTGAATGCAGATGTATGGGATTATATATTCTACTATAAATAGTTTCAACTAAGAGCATATATGCATCTTACAGATGATTGGGTACTGTCATCTATTGGAAAAAAATTTCCCAAGTGTATGAAGGTAGCAACGAAGAATGACCCATAACTGTTTCCATGCTGGCTCTTTAAATGGGATGTTTTTTAGATAATGACAATAGCTGTTAGTTGGTAAGAGATTTATTCTGTTCCTTTTGCCTCTTAGTTTTCCAAAGAGCATGGTTGCTTCATTCTCACTGATATTATATTCCTCACTGCTTCTCACCAGGGACTATCTGTCTGCTGCTGCTGTGCATTCAGCTTTTTTAATGGGGACACTTGCTAAACATTATTGCTTACGTTTTCTACTTGGGGTTATGGCACACTGCCTCATACTCTGCTCTAATGTGTTTTTGACCTATGTTTCTCATTCCTTTCTGGTGTGCATTTTGTAGGATTGCAGTTTATTTGATTGTACACATCAATGTGCTCTGTATTTTCAGAGCGTTTCTGAAGAGAAACGTAGGAAACTTCTTGTACTGGAGTTATGAATTTGAAATGTTCATAATATGTTAGTATACTAATGTTAAATATTAGTATGAACTTCAAAATGATGCCTGTACAATTATCTGCCACAAGAGGAGGCTTACAGATATTATTGCCCAAGGTGAAACCTTAAAAGCCAGGGTCTCCAAAAAGGTATTTTTGACTGAAGAAAATCATCAGAGAAGAGGAATGAAAGGGTATTTTAATCATTCTCATCATCGAAATTAGTGAAGAGGCAAGTGTAGTCAGATAGTAGCAGCTGACTCACTATTACAATCAGGGTTTAGTGCATGAAACGTAAGTCACTCCAATTTCACATAGAAAGAGATTCAATACTGGGATTTAAGTGTGTAAAAGGACTTAGAAGAGCAGATCATTATAGCTGTGAACAAAATACACAGAGTTCTGTTAGCCACTGTTGCTTCTGTGATTACTGTTCTCACAACTGCCTTCACACTTACCAAACTGGTGACTGGACACTCAGGCACTTATTCCAGTCACCAGAACTGTCTTAACCATCATGTCACCATGACCTGGCTTGCCAGTAACAATAGTTCTTGTTTTTCAAGTCTCATCTGAGAGTATCCAAGTAGTGAAACCTAATTTACATCCAGAACCTTAGCTGCAAGGGAGCCTGGGCATGGTAGTTTATAGGTCTTTAGGTTTTTCCTAAGATAAGAAATGAAGAACTAATTTAAGAGAATAATTTGCAGTATCTACAAGACTATTATGCTTGAGCAACGTATATCTGCAAATACTTAAATATTTAAGTTGACTACAATCAGATTCATCCAGAGATGCAGTAGGTGTGCAATACCTAAGTTATTTGCAAGCACAAAGATGCAGTCTAACTTCTTGAAGCAAAATCTAAGCCCGTACTCCTTGTGTTCCTATTATCACGCATATGTCCTGCTTATCACGCATGCCTCTCCTCAACCTCCCTGCAGGTGTCCCTCAAGTACAGTGACGTAGTCTAGGAGTCTGCCATCTCTTTTTGCAAAGGACCAGAAAGTATTTTAGCCCTTACGGGCCACATATGGTCTCCTTGTCCTCTCTTTTTTGTTTTCTTTTTATAACCCTTTAAAAATGAAGCAGACATTTTTAGCTTGAGGGCTACACAAGAAGAGCCCACGGTGAGTAATTTGCTAACCCTGATCCAGACCATGTATTGCTCTACCTTTTATCTGTAGTTACTTCATTTGCTTAAGTCTTTTCTCATCGTCATACCCTTGTTACGAGGAGGTGGCACTGTTACCAGGACAACGAAGAATTAGGCCTTTATGGTTTACTGCAAGATAAATTCTCTGTTCCACTGTCAATTTCCTACTTCATTCCTTGCTTAACTCACACAGAGTCACAAGAAAGTAAATATTTCTGCAGTCTTCCTGTCCTTAACTGTTTGTTCCTCCAGAGTGACATAGACTTGTAAATGTTCACTGGCTTAATAGACTCCATTTCTACAAACTAATCCTGATACATTCGTCTCTTTTAATACAATTTTTTTCTGATATTACACAACAATCTGTCCCCCAAATAACCAGTAATAAAAAGCATCATGTGTTGAGGTGAGATTATTACTATAGCTAATGAAATATCTGAATACTGTTACTTAATTTGAAAGTGGCTATGTCAAAAAAGAGAAAATATACATTTATTTTTCCTGAAAATTTGCAAAATAAAATATAATGCAACAAACTATCTGGGTTGTGGTTTATCTCCTCTGTTGAAACACTATTGTCCATGTTATATAGTTACTGGGAAAACAGAATGATGTCCGTACAGTTTAGACACAAATCAGTTATTGAGGCATAAGAGACTGAAAACATCATCTGAATTCCTGAAAATGACAGAATAATCAATACTCTTAAACTCTCATTTCTTGGAATACCACGCACTTACATGTTTAAACTGACATCTTGAAAAGTTTTATAAAGATAAATTTCAACTCACAGTATGATGAATAATCTTTAGGTTTAATGAGGCCTCAAGACATAGACCAGCAGAAAGCATGTCATCTTACCTAGTTCAAGAAGTTATTCTTTCTTTTTCTAACATAATCAGAAAAAAGTTATTATCTTTATTCTCAGGCAACCTGCAAACTCTGCTCTCCCATCAGATTTTCAAAACTGCAGAAACTTGGGGGGTATTCGATTTACACCTGGGGTCATGGTACATCCTATGAAAGGAAACTTCATTGACTCTAAACACTTCAGGAAGGCACACATCTCTACTCTGTATCTTAGGTTTGGAATAATTTTTCCTCTTAAAAATAACACACTAAACCAATTTGCTTTCCTAAATTGAATTAACCTAATAGTATTCAAAAACTGACAGACATAATCTGCTTGTTTTAAGACAGAAATGGATTAGTCAACAGAATCGTATCTCTAGTCAGGTCCAAATCAAGTTATAAATTCTAACCAAATAGTGAGTTCTGGAATAAGGCATATTATTAGTATGCATAGTCATACTGCTCTCAACTGTAAGCAACATAGGCCTTTTCAGGAGGGAGATATAAAAATTTACAGTCGAAGAATGTCTTTTTATATTGTGGTAAAGAGATTGTTTTTCTTTGACATCCGTGGCTCTCTCAAGTCTTAGCAGCCCATTTTGTTACATTTCTAGTAGTAACAGGAAGGAATAGCTCTCTTCATTTTTCTGTGCCATCTTTTAGGCATGTTATTGTTTAATGTTATTTTTTTTTTTTGCCGGCCTACTGCTTATTAGAATGTGTACCAAAGCAAAAGAGAGAAAACTCAAATGCATTAGGTGCTCTTTTTTTTTAAACAGCCTTTGTATTGAAATATACAACAAATGATTTTTATTACCTTCTTTATAAAGTTATTCTTTTTAAAGAAATAGGGTTTGTTAATACTGACATAAATGAAGATATAAGAATTACCTTTAAATTTTATTTATATGAACTATTTATAAATACAGAAAATTAGAAGTCAAACACATTTTCATTTGCTAATGTTAACTATCATTGTGAGACATTATCTTATAAAATCCATTGAGTTATCTATCTCTTTATATTCTTGGAGCACCACCCATTTGACATAAAATTTAGAATTCAATTAAAATATCACTTGTTAAACAAATACTGTTGGAGACTGACCTAGCTGGTCTCCACAGATGGTCCACCCTTGAGCCATGCCTCCCAGTGTGTACATTCTTGAGCAGTCCCCTCTCCTTGAATCTGGGATGGCCCTGTGACTAGTTTTTAACCAGTGGAATGTGGTGAAAGTGATGCTGCCTGACTTCTGAGGCAAGGTCATAAGATGTCTTGCATTCACCTAGGTCTCTTGGAAACAAGTGCTCTGGGAGAAGCCGACTGCCACCATGCTATAAGCAAGCTCTCAAGGTATCCAGAAGTGAGGCCACATGGAGAAATGGAGATGTATGGATACTCCTCAGCTATTCCACTCAGCCCATCTGAGGTAAAGATGTGTGAGTGAAGATGTTGTCTAGGCCAGTTAAGCCTTCAGATAGCTCCATCCCAGCTCCAGCATGTTGTTTAACTGAATCCAATGAGAGACTCGAAGTGAGAACCACCCTGTTGAACCCAGAATACACAGAACTATGAGAGAGAATACTAGAGTGTTGGTTTAAGCCACTGAGTTTTGGGATATTTTGTTACACGGCAGCAGGTAACCAAAACACAGATATAGGCTATTTGCTTTTTGGTTTCATTTTTAGTCATAACATTCCGTTGCTTCTAGATAAAATCTGCATTTAAAATTTTGGGCATTTATCGATATTCCTGCTGTTTTTGTTTTGTATATAAAATTCTCAGCTCAGAAAGTGCATGTGTGTGTGTGTGTTTCACTCTGTGATATAAATGGGTCTTGAAGAGCAACTAAATTGACTTTCTAAGAGAGGGGAAACTGCTTCTGAACGTTTTAAGTAAATACTTTGATCTGCAACAACTCTGCTATACATTTGGTAATTTAATATAATTTTGAGACTGCATGTACTGAAACATCTAAAGGTAATAAAGCTAGGCTATTGAAGAGAAAAAGAGGAACAAAGGAAAGAGAACTAGAAATAGACTCCCTAAAAAATACTTAGCAAAGAGAGAGTTGGTGAGAGGGATATTGCTCTAGGACTAATATTTCTATAGGCAACTGATGCTTAATGTCACTTCTCAATAAGCAGATATTTTAGGGCAATTAACAATCTAATTTATGGGAAGAATGTGAAGTTCCTGTGAGTCAGTAAGCCTGACAGATGTGTAGTATGATAGCATGAAGAGGGTTCTCTCTTTAAATTCAGAGAACTGGAAAAAACCAAACATTTAGTGTTAACCTCCTAAGTACTTGATGTTCATTTAGGATCTTACCAGGCACGATGCTCCAGCCTTTGAACTGGGTGTATTAACTTGCTAAACTAAGAGTCTAAATTGGAAATAAGCTGTACTTGTGTCAGATATAATTTATGTAGTTTAGACATTGTAAAGAATTGAATGTAATGACTACTAAATATCAGAGTCCATATATGGTGAGTAGCCAAAATTTCTTGGTTCTTTAAGGAGAAGGTATAAGTCTTCAAATTAAATGATACAGTAGAGCATGGTATACCAAATTAAATGATACAGTAGAGCATTAGTGTTCTCACTGCAAAGCCATTCCTTAAAAAAAGTTCCAGATATCCTGACTGTTAAGCATTAGGTAGGTGTATGGGGCATAGAGCAACCTAATTTTCCTGCGGTATGTAGCAAAAGTGGCATCAGAGAAGTTGAGAATTGAGCTTAGTCCTCTAGAGTAAGTAGATTACAAGGATGACAAAAGAGTATGTGTGTAAAGTAAGGGGTGGAGAATGCATTTCAAGCAGAGGGACAAGGCCTAAGTATCTCTCTTACGTGTTGCCATATATTTTATCTGAACATCTAATACAGTACTTATCATACAGTGATGTAAAATCAGTTTCTTATTGCCAACTTCCTTCCTTCCTTGTAAGCTTGGAAGGTAGATACAACATTTATGTTTGGGTCCCTATACTTAATACAGTCTCTGGCATATAGCAGGAGGTTCCCAATAATTACAATAAATAAATGAAGAAATTAGCAAGTGTGGAAATCCCTACCTTATAACACTTATTATAACTGTCTGATTTAGATATTTATATGTATTTTAGAGTTCCCCATTAAACTGTAAGATCTTTTAGGGAAGGGACCTTGACTTAATTTTCTTCCTTAAATGGTACTGGACATATAGTTGGAATCCTATAAATGTTGGTTGAAAGGGAAGTAAACTATAGTTTTTTACTTTTTTAAATCAACCAGGGCCTAATTTAAGCCTATAAGCTTAAATAAAGTACTGAAATATTACAATAAATGATCTTGAAGCCAGCATGATTCTACATTACAAATATGAGGTTGTCATATTTCTGACTCTTTGGTTGCCTAGAAACAAAGATGTGAAGTTATATGAGGCTGTAAGAGCTTGTACCAATAAGATCATCTATGCAAAGTTCAGCCTAACTCTCTGGATTTGGAAGGCATCAGTTCTAAAGAGCTTCAGATGACAATGTGGTCTTGATAATTTCACGTTTGCAAAGTTTCATTGTAGTACCAGCATGTGCACTTAGCCTAAAGGAAATAATTCTTCATGTAAAGTAACCACGCAAGACCAATGATACAACTGCTTTGTATTTACTGATATATCATAAATATTTTCAGACTTTAAACAATGACATTAGACATTAGAATATAGAGGAAAGGGAAAAGAATAGGGAAAAGTTGATTACTTGATAAACCACTATCATCAAAATATGGAATTAAGATAATTTTGACCTCTTGACACGTGGGTGAGTAGAGGTGCTGTGGTAATGCTGGGTAGTAGGGTATTAAATTTCTACTTGGAGGTGCCTTTTTCCCCCTGCTCTAGTCTTTGTGAGCAGAGAGAGATGCAGTATGACATTACAAGGGTAATGGGCTGGGAGTCAGGAGTCCTAGGCTATATTTCTGGCCTCAGGCATTTACACACATAAGTAAAGATAATTCTGTCCCATGGAAAGAAAGGCAATGCTGCTGATTTGATCTTGTGTTTTGTAACTGCAGGAGGAGAGGTGGCTAAAAGAGAAAAGAAGGTTAAAGAAAGAGAAAAGAGGGTTAAAATCAGTTTCTGAAATAAGAACAGGAAAACTGGAGGATCTGCTCTGGGGAAATCAATGAACATTTAGCAACTGTTTTGGACACAGCTGGGAGCAGCTTCCCAGCTGGAGTCTGTTTTCTTCAAGAGCAGTTTCTCATGTGTCAACTCATTTTAACATTCACAACAGCACCTGAGGTAGTCGGGCTACATGGTATACTACTAGTGAACAACTTGAATTTCAGAGAGATTAAGTGATGATGTAACATAGTCACCCAAAGGGTTGGCTTATAAACCAGGTTTCTTGACATCAATCCTAGTGATATTTCCATTGTAACATCTGGCTGTATTTGTTAACAGTGGAGATCTTAATTATAATTCAATAGGACAAGTCTAAGGCTGAAGATGGTCATTTGGAACTTAACAGGAACGGTGTGGTATGCACCTTTTTGTATATATTCCACCATATCATAAGAACCTGGAGGACACTATTTTGTAGTTCTCAGCATTTAGTAGGTGTCTAGTAGAAATTTATTAATTACTTTATATAGGCACATATGCTATGTACAATCATGGAGTTTTTTGGGGTTTTTTGTTTTTTTTATTTTTGCGGTACGTGGGCCTCTCACTGTTGTGGCCTCTCCCGTTGCGGAGCACAGACTCCGGACACGCAGGCCCAGCGGCCATGGCTCACGGGCCCAGCCGCTCCGCGGCATGTGGGATCTTCCCGAACTGGGGCACGAACCCGCGTCCCCTGCATCGGCAGGCGGACTCTCAGCCACTGTGCCACCAGGGAAGCCCAATCATGGAGTTTAAAAAATAGCTAACAAGGGTTATTACAGAAACATTTATGACATCACTGGTAGGCAGGGGCTAATCGTTTGTACTTTTTTGATGAAGAGCTCCTTGAATGATTGTCTTAGTTATTTCACAAATTTATATCAGGATGGTCCACGCTTAGCTTGCCTTGGCTGTGTTTTATAAAGCCTAGATAATAAAGAAATTTTGAGACTCTTTTTATTGTCTTCTGAAATTCTGCTTTTGGGGTTAATATAAATGAGTAGACTTCAGGTTCTAGTTTTATATTATCAACACCAGGGGAAGGGACTTTGGAAGGAAGCTGTCGTTAATTTAGATTTCTGCTGCCAGAAACTATATTGAGCCTTTTAAATATTCAGTCTCATTTAATTCTCACAACAGTGCTATATGTCATAGATAGTATTACCCACCTTTCAAACCAGGATGTTCAGAGAAGTGAAGTTATCCTAAGTCACACAGCTAGTTAGTTCTGGGAGTGCTATGGGTTTGACTGAGTCTTTTTGATTCCACAACATTTGTGTGTGTGTGTGTGTGTGTGTGTGTAATTCTAGACGAATACAGAGGATGGTAAATCTGTATATTTATCATTGAGATTTAATGGGTATTAACATTTGTTCTTTTTCTACTTTAGAACTTTCACTTCATTTTTAAAGGTTTTTTTTAAAGAAAGCCCTTTTGTTGGCACTATCCTTATTGATAAATAACATACTACAATCTTATTCTGATTACCTTTTTTCAAATTGAAGTATAATTGACTTACAATATTAGTTTCAGGTGTATAACATAGTAATTCAATATTTTATAGATTATACTCCATACAAATTTATTATAAAATATTGACTATACTCTGTGTCCTGTGTACATTACATCCTAGTAAATTATTTATTTTGTACCTAGCAGTTTGTACCTCTTAATCCCCTTCACTTATTTTGGCCCTCCCCCCAGTCCTCTTCTCTCTGGAAAGCACTAATTTGTTCTCTGTTATCTGTGAGTCTGTTTCTGTTATCAATTTTAGACATTATATACTGACTTCTTTCTGTGATAGAATGGAATTTAATTCTGTTATATCAGTTCCTTTCCTCCCATTTTCATTTTTTTTTTGAAAAAAGTGGAAATATAAAATTGGATTTATTCACAAAGTGAAATGTTACATGCTGGTGAAAATGAATGAGCCAGAAACGCATGGGTAGTTACATGGGTCAATCTTATATACATGATACTGAGTGAAAAAGCTGTCTCTAATTATGTGTACAACATGATTCCATTTATATAAATTCAAAACAACAATCTATATGTTTTGGTCATATACAAATATGGTAAATTATATTTTAATAAATGAAAGCGGATAATTATTAAAAACACAGGATAGTGTTTATGACTAGATGTGGGAAGGAGAAGAACAGAGGATGAAATTAGAGAGGCACATGGATAGTTTCAGCAATGTTGGTAATATTCTAGTTCTTAGGTTAAGTGGTGGTTTCCCAAGCATACATACATATATATGTACCTGTATTGTGTGTATGTATGTAAAATATCGTGTAATACAATTACTTTTAAAAAATAGAAAGAAAAAGTCACAAATATGAGACCAGGTGCCTCAAATTTAAATAAGAAATAAGGCACTGAGAAAACTTAACTACATGAAATGTAAAAGGAAGAAAGGAGAGGGGCAACAAAAATATGACCGTGAAATACATATGAAGAAAGAGCACATGAAAGCTTTTTGTTTTAATTTTAGACTCATTTCTCACATATTTACATATGTGCATTATCACTTGCCTGCCACTGACTTTCAATTCTGCACTGGTGTTTTGCTTCATACAATGATGTACTATACATTTTTTGCACAGATTTTGTTTCTTGAAATTCAAGTAGTCTTTTTTTTCCTTGCATTTTTTGGCCTTTTCCCCATTCTTGGTATTTCTGGTCTCTCACTCATAGTAACTGTAGTATGGTCTCCACTTTATTATGCAGAGGATTTTCTCCTGGAGTTTTACATTATCCTGCTCCAATATGGACTGGTTGCTTTCAAGATCTGCTCTGCAGCTGCAGTCCTGGGTCTTTCATTCATTCTTGTCCTGGGTGTTGATGTACCATTTCCCAAATCGCTTGTATTCTTCTTTCCTCTTTTGTCTCATTTATTAGACTGCATCCTCAGGTAACTTCTTATGAAGGTGAGGGAGGGAGGTAATTGTCTAAATCTTTGCATGGTAAGATTGTATATAATTTGTCCCTCTTCCAGTAGATTGGTGGTTTTGCTAGGTATACTTCTCTTGGTTGAAAGTCATTTCCCTCAAACACTGTTGTCTGCAAGCATTGCATATTACTTATGAGAAGTCTGACACCAATTTGATTCCGGGTCTTTTGAAGAACATTTAAAAAATCCATTTCTTTCTGGAAATCATAAGGACACGATGTAAATAAACTTTACACTGATAAGTCTAAGTACATTTAAGTTGATCAGTACTTGGTTGGCCTTTCTTTTTTTTCAGATGCTGGGGGTAGGAGTTTATTTATTTATTTATTTTTGCTGTGTTGGGTCTTCATTTCTGTTCGAGGGCTTTCTCTAGTTGTGGCAAGCGGGGGCCACTCTTCATCGTGGTATGCGGGCCTCTCACTGTCGCGACCTCTCCTGTTGTGGAGCACAGGGGGGTTAGTGTTAGTTTACATGTCAGGATTAGGGTATGGGTTAGGGTAAGGGTTAGGGTTAGGGAAAGGGTACGGTTTAGGGTACAGATTAGGGTATGACAGCGGTTTAGTGTTATCGTATGTGTTAGGGTATGGGTTAGTGTTAGTGTACAGGTTAGGATTATGGTACGGGTTAAGGTAAGGACTAGGGTAAACGTTAGGGTTAGGGTTAGGGTTAGGGTGGGGGTTAGGGAACGGGTACGGTTTAGGGTACAGGTTAGGGTACGACAGCGGTTTAGGGTTAGCGTACGTGTTAGGGTACGTGTTAGTGTTGGTGTATGGGTTAGGATTAGGGTATGGGTTAGGTTAAGGCTTCGGATAAGAGTTAGGGGTAGGTTTAGTGTTAGGGTTAGGGTTAGGGAACTGGTACGGTTTAGGGTATAGGTTAGGGTACGACAGTGAATTAGGATTAGAGTACGTGTTAGGGTACGGGTTAGAGTTAGTGTATGCGTTAGGATTAGGGTATGGGTTAGGGTAAGGGTTCGGGTAAGGGTTCGGATTAGGGTTAGGGTTAGGGAACGGGTACGGTTTAGGCTACAGTTTAGGGTACGACAAGCTTTTAGGGTTAGCGTACGTGTTAGTGTATGGGTTCGTGTTAGTGTATGGGTTAGGATTAGGGTACGGGTTAGGGTAAGGCTTCGGGGAAGTGTTAGGGTTAGGATTAGGGTTAGGGAATGGGTACGGTTTAGGGTACAAGTTAGGGTACCACAGTGGTTTAGGGTTTGCTAATGTGTTAGAGTACGGGTTAGTGTTACTGCATGGGTTAGGAAAAGGATATGGGTTAGGGTAACGCTTCGGGTAAGGGTTAGAGTTACGGTTATGGTTAGGGTTAGGGTTAGCGAATGGGTATTATTTAGGGGACAGGTTAGGTTACAACGCTTTAGGGTTAGGGTACGTATTAGGGTACTGGTTAGTGTTAGTGTACGGGTAAGGATTAAGGTACAGGTTAGGGTAAGGCTTTGGGTAAGGGTTACAGTTAGGGTTAGGGTTAGGAAACGCTTGTGATTTGGAGTACAGGTTAGGGTACGACAACGATTTAGGGCGAGTGTGAGTGTTAGGGTATGGGTTACTGTTAGTGTGCGGGTTAGGATTAAGGAAAGGGTTAGGGTAAGGCTTTGGGTAAGGGTTTCGGTTACGGTTAGGTTTAGGGTTAGGGAACGGGTACAGTTTAGGGTACAGGTTGGGGTATGACAACGATTTAGGGTGAGTGTACGTAATAGAGTATGGGTTACTTTTAGTGTATGGGTAAGGATTAAGGTACGGGTTAGGGTAAGGCTTTGGGTAAGGGTTAAGGTTACGGTTAGGGTCAGGGTTAGGGTTTGGGAACGGGAATGATTTAGCGTGCAGGTTAGTATAGAAGAACGTTTTAGTTTTAGCGTACATGTTAGGGTATGGGTTAGTGTTATTGTAAGGGTTAGCTTCAGGGTACGGCTTAGGCTAAAGCTTCAGGGAAGGGTTAGGGTTAGCATTAGGGTTAGGCTTAGGGGACGGGTACGATTTAGGGGAAAGGTTTTGTTACTACAACACTTTAGTGTTAGCGTACGTGTTAGGGTATGGTTTAGTGTTAGTGTATGGGTTAGGATTAAGGTACGGGTTAGGGTAAGGCTTTGGGTAAGGATTACAGTTACAGTTACGGTAAGGGTTCAGGAAAGGGTAAGCTTTAGGGTACAGGTTCTGGTACGAGAAAGATTTAGGGTGAGTGTTAGGGTAAAGGGTAGTGTTAGTGCACGGGTTAGGACTAAGGTACGGGTTAGAGTAAGGCTTCAGATAAGGGTTAGGGTTACACTCAGGGTTAGGGTTAGGGTTAGGGGACGGGTATGACTTAGGGTACAGGTTATGGTATGAAAACCTTTTTAGGTTTAGCATATACATTAGCATATGGGTTAATGTTATTGTAAGGATTAGGGTAGGGGTTAGGGGATGGGGACGGTTTAGGGTACAGGTTAGGATACGACAATGGTTTAGGATGAGCGTACGTGTTAGGGTACGGGTTAGTGTTAGCGTAAGGGTTAGGATTAGGGGACGGGTTAGGGTAAGGTTTTGGGTAAGGGTTAGGGTCAGGGTTACGGTTAGGGGACAGGAATGGTTTAGGGTACAGGTTAGGGGACAACAACGGTTTAGGGTGAGCGTACGTGTTAGGGTATGGGTTAGTGTTAACATACGGGTTAGGATTAGGGGACGGGTTAGGGTAAGAGATACGGGTAGGGTTAGGGTTAGGGGATGGGGACGGTTTAGGGTACAGGTTAGGGTACGACAACGGTTTAGGGTGAGCGTATGTGTTAGGGTACGGGTTAGTGTTAGGGAACAGGTTAGGATTAGGGGACGGTTTAGGGTAAGGCTTCGGGTAAGGGTTAGGGTTAGGGTTAGGGGATGGGGACAGTTTCGGGTACAGGTTAGGGTACAACGGTTTAAGGTTAGCGTACGTGTTAGGGTATGGGTTAGTGTTAGCGTACGGGTTAGGATTAGGGGACGGGTTAGGGGAAGGCTTCGGGTAAGGGTTAGGGTTAGGGTTAGGGTTAGCATTACAGTTAGGGGACGGGGACGGTTTAGGGTACAGGTTAGGCTACGACAACGGTTTAGGGTGAGCGTACATGTTAGGGTACGGGTTAGTGTTAGCGTATGGGTTAGGATTAGGGGACGGGTTAGGGTAAGGCTTCGGGTAAGGGTTAGGTTTCGGGTTAGGCTTAGGGGACGGGGACCGGGACGGTTTAGGGTACAGGTTAGGGTACGACAACGGTTTAGGTTGAGCGTACGTGTTAGGGTACTGTTTAGTGTTAGCGTACGGGTTAGGATTAGGGGACGGGTTAGGGTAAGGCTTCGGGTAAGTGTTAAGGTTCGGGTTTGGGTTAGGGTTAGGGGACGGGGACGTTTTAGGGTACAGGTTATGGTACGACAACGGTTTAGGGTGAGCGTACGTGTTAGGGTACGGGTTAGTGTTAGCGTACGGGATAGGATTAGGGGACAGGTTAGGGTAACGCTTCGGGTAAGCATTAGGGTTCGGGTTCAGGTTAGGGTTAGGGTTAGGGGACGGGGACTGTTTATGGTACAGATTAGTGTACGACAATTGTTTAGGGTGAGCGTACGTGTTAGGGTACGGGTTAGTGTTAGCGTACGGGTTAGGATTTCGGGACGGGTTAGGGTAAGGCTTCGGGTAAGGGTTAGGCTTCGGGTTAAGGTTAGCATTAGGGTTAGGGGTCGGGTACGGTTTAGGGTACAGATTAGGGTACGACAACGGTTTAGGGTGAGCGTACGTGTTAGGGTATGGGTTAGTGTTAGCGTACGGGTTAGGATTACGGGATGGGTTAGGGTAAGGCTTCGGGTAAGGGTTAGGTTTCGGGTTAATGTTAGGGTTAGGGTACGGGGACGGGGACGGTTTAGGGTAAAGGTTAGGGTATGACAACGTTTTAGGGTGAGCGTACGTGTTAGGGTACGTGTTAGTATTAGCATACGGGATAGGATTAGGGAACAGGTTAGGGTAAGGATTCGGGTAAGGGTTAGGGTTTGGGTTAGGGTTATGTTTAGGGTCAGGGGACGGGGACGGTTTAGGGTACAGGTTAGGTTACGACAACGGTTTAGGGTGAGCGTACGTGTTAGGGTACGGGTAGGTGTTAGCGTACGGGTTAGGATTAGGGGACCGGTTAGGTTAAGGCTGTGGGTAAGGGTTAGGGTTCGGGTTACGGTTAGGGGACGGGGACGGTTTAGGGTACAGGTTAGTGTACGACAACGGTTTAGGGTGAGCGTACGTGTTAGGGTACGGGTTAGTGTTAGCGTACGGGTTAGGATTAGGGGACGGGTTAGGGTAAGGCTTCGGGTAAGGGTTAGGGTTCGGGTTAGGGTTAGGCTTAGGGGACGGGGACGGTTTAGGGTACAGGTTAGGGTACGTCAACGGTTTAGGGTGAGCGTACGTGTTAGGGTACAGGTTAGAGTTAGCGTACGGTTTAGGATTAGGGGACGGGTTAGGGTAAGGCTTCGGGTAAGGGTTACAGTTTGGGTTAGGGTTAGGGTTAGGGTTAGGAGACGGGGACGGTTTAGGGTACAGGTTAGGGTACGACAACGGTTTAGGGTGAGCGTACTTGTTAGGGTACGGGTTAGAGTAAGCGTACGGGTTAGGAAGAGGGGACACGTTAGGGTAAGCCTTCGGGTAAGGGTTAGGGTTCGGGTTAGGGTTAGTCTTAGGGGACGGGGACGGTTTAGGTTACAGGTTAGGATTCGAAAAAGTTTTAGGGTGAGCGTACGTGTTAGGGTACGGTTTAGTGTTAGCGTACGGTTTAGGATTAGGGGACGGGTTAGGGTAAGGCTTCTGGTAAGGGTTAGGGTTCGGGTTAGGGTTAAGGTTAGGGGACGGGGACGGGGACGGTTTAGGGTACATGTTAGGGTACGACAACGGTTTAAGGTAAGCGTACGTGTTAGGGTACGGGTTAGTGTTAGCGTACGGGTAAGGTTTAGTGGACGGGTTAGGGTAAAGCTTCGGGTAAGTGTTCGGGTTAGGATTAGGGTTAGGGGACAGGGACGATTTAGGGTACAGGTTAGGGTTCGACAACGGTTTAGGGTGAGTTTGTGGGTTAGGGTATGGGTTAGTGTTAGCGCACGGGTTAGGATTATAGGATGGGTTTGGGTAAGGCTTCGGGTAAGATTTAGGGTTCGGGTTAATGTTAGGGTTAGGGTACGGGGACGGGGACAGCTTAGGGTAAAGGTTAGGGTACGACAACATTTTAGGGTGAGCGTACGTGTTAGGGTACGTGTTAGTATTAGCATACGGGTTAGGATTAGGGAACGGGTTAGGGTAAGGCTTCAGGTAAGGGTTAGGGTTTGGGTTAGGGTTAGGGTTAGGGGACGGGGACAGTTTAGAGTACACGTTAGGGTACGACAATGGTTTAGGGTGAGCGTACGTGTTAGGGTACGGGTTAGTGTTATCGTACGGTTTAGGATTCGGGGACGGGTTAGGGTAAGGCTTTGGGTAAGGGTTACGGTTCGGGTTAGGGTTAAGGTTAGGTTTAGGGGACAGGTACGGTTTAGGGTACAGGTTAGGGTACGACAACGGTTTAGGGTGAGCATACGTGTTATGGTACGGGTTAGTGTTAGCGTACGGTTTAGGATTAGGGGACGGGTTAGGGTAAGGCTTCGGGTAAGGGTTAGGGTTCGGGTTAGGGTTAGGGTTAGGGTATGGGGACGGGGACAGTTTAGGGTACAGGTTATGGTATGACAACGGTTTAGGGTGAGCGTACATGTTAGGGTACAGGTTAGTGTTAGCGTACGGGTTAGGATTATGGGACGGGTTAGGTTAAGGCTTCGGGCAAGCGTTAGGGTTCCAGTTAGGGTTAGGGTTAGGGGACGGGAACGGGTCGGTTTAGGGTACAGGTTAGGGTACGACAACGGTTTAGGGTGAGCGTACGTGTTAGGGTACATGTTAGTATTAGCGTACGGTTTAGGATTAGGGGACGGGTTAGGGTAAGGCTTCCGGTAAGGGTTAGGGTTCTGGTTAGGGTTAGGTTTAGGGTTAGGTGACGGGGACAATTAAGGGTACAGGTTTGGGTACGACAACGGTTTCGGGTGAGCGTACGTGTTAGGGTACGGTTTAGTGTTAGCGTATGGGTTAGTATTAAGGGACGGATTAGGGTAAGGCTTCGGGTAAGGGTTAGGGTTCGTGTTAGGGCTAGGTTTCGATTTAGGGGACAGGAACGGTTTAGAGTACAGGTTAGGATATGACAACGGTTTAGGGTGAGCGTATGTTTTAGGGTACGGGTTAGTGTTAGAGTACGGGTTCGGATTAGGGTACGGGTTAGGGTAAGGCTTCGGGTAAGGGTTAGGGTTCTGGTTTGGTTTAGGGTTAGGGTTAGGGGACGGGGACGGTTTAGGGTACAGGTTAGGGTACGACAACAGTTTAGGGTGAGCGTACGTCTTAGGGTATGGGTTAGAGTTAGCGTACGGGTTAGGATTAGGGGACAGGTTAGGGTAAGGCTTCGGGTAAGGGTTAGGGTTCGTGTTAGGGTTAGGGTTAAGGGATGGGGACAGTTTAGGGTACAGGTTAGGGTTCGATAACGGTTTATGGTGAGCGTACGTGTTAGGGTACGGGTTAGTGTTAGCGTACGGGTTAGGATTACGGGACGGGTTAGGGTAAGGCTTTGGGTAAGAGTTAGTGTTCGTGTTCGTGTTAGGGTTAGGGTTAGGGGACGGGGACGGTTTAGGGTAGACGTTAGTGTACGACAAAGGTTTAGGGTGAGCGTACGTGTTAGGGTACAGGTTAGAGTTTGCGTACGGGTTAGGATTAGGGTACTGGTTAGGGTATGGCTTCGGGTAAGGGTTAGGGTTCGGGTTAGGGTTAGGGTTAGGGGACGGGGACAGTTTAGGGTACAAGTTAGGGTTCGACAATGGTTTAGGGTGAGCGTACATGTTAGGGAACGGGTTGGTGTTAGCGTACGGGTTAGGATTAGTGGGCGGGTTACGGTAAGGCTTCGGGTAAGTGTTAGGTTTTGGGTTAGGGTTCGGGTTAGGGGTAGGGTTAGGGTTAGGGGATGGGGATGGTTTAGGCTACAGGTTAGGGTATGACAACGGTTTAGGGTGAGCGTACGTGTTAGGGTACGGGTTAGTGTTAGCGTACGGTTTAGGATTAGGGGACGGGTTAGGGTAAGGCTTCAGGTAAGGGTTAGGTTTCGGGTTAGGGTTAGGGTTAGGGTTAGGGGACGGGGACAGTTTAGGGTACAGGTTAGTGTACGACAACGGTTTAGGGTGAGCGTACGTGTTAGGGTACGGGTTAGTGTTAGCGTACGGGTTAGGATTAGGGGACGGGTTAGGGTAAGGCTTCGGGTAAGGGTTAGGGTTTGGGTTAGGGTTAGGGTTAGGGGACGGGGACAGTTTAGGGTACAGGTTATTGTACGACAACTGTTTAGGGTGAGTGTACGTGTTAGGGTACAGGTTAGTGTTATCGTACGTGTTAGTATTCGGGGATGGGTTAGGGTAAGACTTCGGGTAAGGGTTAGGCTTCGGGTTAGGGTTAGGGTTAGGTTTACGGGACAGGAACGGTTCAGGGTACAGGTTAGGGTACGACAACGGTTTAGGGTGAGCATACGTGTTACGGTACGGGTTAGTGTTAGCGTACGGGTTAGGATTAGGGGACGGGTTAGGGTAAGGCTTTGCTTAAGGGTTAGGGTTCAGGTTAGGGTTAGGGTTAGGGGACGGGGACGGGGACGGTTTAGGGTACAGGTTATGGTACGATAACAGTTTAGGGTGAGCGTACGTGTTAGGGTACAGGTTAGTGTTAGCGTACTGTTTAGGATTAGGGGACGGGTTAGGGTAAGGCTTCGGGTAAGGGTTAGGGTTCGGGTTAGGGTTAGGTTTAGGGTTAGGGGACAGGGACAATTTAGTGTACAGGTTTGGGTACGACAACGGTTTCGGGTGAGCCTACGTGTTAGGGTACGGTTTAGTGTTATCGTATGGGTTAGTATTAGCGGACGGGTTAGGGTAAGGCTTCGGGTAAGGATTAGGGTTCCGATTAGGGCTAGGTTTAGGTTTAGGGCACAGGAACGGTTTAGGGTACAGGTTAGGGTTCGGGTTAATGTTAGGGTTAGGGGAAGGGGACAGTTTCGGTTACAGGTTAGGGTACGACAACGGTTTAGGGTGAGTGTACATGTTAGGGTACGGGTTAGTGTTAGCATACGGGTTAGGATTAGGGGACGGGTTAGGGTAAGGCTTCGGGAAAGGGTTAGGGTTTGGGTTAGTGTTAGGGTTAGGGGACCGGGATGGGGACGGTTTAGGGTACAGGTTAGGGTACGACAACGGTTTAGGGTGAGCGTACGTGTTAGGGTACGGGTTAGAGTTAGCATACGGGTTAGGATTAGGTTACGGGTTAGGGTAAGGGTTAGCGCTTGCATTAGGGTTAGGGTTAGGGTTAGGGGACGGGGACAGTTTAGGGTACAGGTTCGGGTTTGACAATGGTTTAGGGTGAACGTACATGTTAGGGAACGGGTTGGTGTTAGCGTACGGGTAAGGATTAGGGGACGGGTTAGGTTAAGGCTTCGGGTAAGTGTTAGGGTTCGGGTTAGGGTTAGGGTTAGGGGACGGGGAAGGTTTAGGGGACAGGTTAGGGTATGACAACGGTTTAGGGTGAGCGTAGGTGTTAGGGTACGGGTTAGGGTTAGCGTACGGGTTAGGATTAGAAGACGGGATAGGGTAAGGCTTCGGGTAAGGGTTAGGGTTTGGGTTAGAGTTAGGGTTGGCGTGAGGGGACGGGGACGGTTTAGGGTACAGGTTAGGGTACGACAACGGTTTAGGGTGAGCGTACGTGTTAGGGTATGGGTTAGTGTTAGCGTACGGGTTAGGATTACGGGATGGGTTAGGGTAAGGCTTCGGGTAAGGGTTAGGTTTCGGGTTAATGTTAGGGTTAGGGTACGGGGACGGGGACGGTTTAGGGTAAAGGTTAGGGTATGACAACGTTTTAGGGTGAGCGTACGTGTTAGGGTACGTGTTAGTATTAGCATACGGGATAGGATTAGGGAACGGGTTAGGGTAAGGATTCGGGTAAGGGTTAGGGTTTGGGTTAGGGTTATGTTTAGGGTCAGGGGACGGGGACGGTTTAGGGTACAGGTTAGGTTACGACAACGGTTTAGGGTGAGCGTACGTGTTAGGGTACGGGTTAGTGTTAGCGTACGGGTTAGGATTAGGGGACCGGTTAGGTTAAGGCTGTGGGTAAGGGTTAGGGTTCGGGTTAGGGTTCGGGTTAGGGTTAGGGGACGGGGACGGTTTAGGGTACAGGTTAGTGTACGACAATGGTTTAGGGTGAGCGTACGTGTTAGGGTACGGGTTAGTGTTAGCGTACGGGTTAGGATTAGGGGACGGGTTAGGGTAAGGCTTCGGGTAAGGGTTAGGGTTCGGGTTAGGGTTAGGGTTAGGGGACGGGGACGGTTTAGGGTACAGGTTAGGGTACGTCAACGGTTTAGGGTGAGCGTACGTGTTAGGGTACAGGTTAGTGTTAGCGTACGGTTTAGGATTAGGGGACGGGTTAGGGTAAGGCTTCGGGTAAGGGTTAGAGTTCGGGTTAGGGTTAGGGTTAGGGGACGGGGACGGTTTAGGGTACAGGTTAGGGTACGACAACGGTTTAGGGTGAGCGTACGTGTTAGGGTACGGGTTAGTGTTATCGTACGGGTTAGTATTTGGGGACGCGTTAGGGTAAGGCTTCGGGTAAGGGTTAGGGTTCGGGTTAGGGTTAGGTTAGGTTAGGGGACGGGGACGGTTTAGGCTACAGGTTAGGGTACGACAAAGTTTTAGGGTGAGCGTACGTGTTAGGGTACGGGTTAGTGTTAGCGTACGGTTTAGGATTAGGGGACGGGTTAGGGTAAGGCTTCGGGTAAGGGTTAGGGTTCGGGTTAGGGTTAGGGTTAGGGTTAGGGGACGGGGACAGTTTAGGGTACAGGTTAGGGTACGACAACGGTTTAGGGTGAGCGTACGTGTTAGGGTACGGGTTAGTGTTAGCGTAAGGGTTAGGATTAGGGGACGGGTTAGGGTAAGGCTTCGGGTAAGGGTTAGGGTTCGGGTTAGGGTTAGGGGACGGGGACAGTTTAGGGTACAGGTTTGTACACGACAACGGTTTCGGGTGAGCGTACGTGTTAGGGTACGGTTTAGTGTTAGCGTACGGGTTAGTGTTAGCGTACGGGTAAGGATTAGTGGACGGGTTAGGGTAAGGCTTCGGGTAAGGGTTCGGGTTAGGGTTAGGGTTAGGGGACAGGGACGGTTTAGGGTACAGGTTAGAGTACGACAACGGTTTTGGGTGAGCGTACGTGTTAGGGTACTGGTTAGTGTTAGCGTACGGGTTAGGATTAGTGGAAGGGTTAGGGTAAGGCTTCGGGTAAGGGTTAGAGTTCGGGTTAGGGTTAGGGTTAGGGTTAGGGGACGGGGACGTTTTAGGGTACAGGTTAGGGTTCGACAACGGTTTAGGGTGAGCCTACGTGTTAGGGTACGGCTTAGTGTTAGCGTACGGGTTAGGATTAGGGGACGGGTTAGGTAAGGCTTCGGGTAAGGTTTAGGGTTCGGGTTAGGGTTATGGTTAGGGGACGGGGACAGTTGAGGGTACAGGTTAGGGTACGACACCGTTTTAGGGTGAGCGTACGTGTTGCGGTACGGTTTAGTGTTAGCGTACGGGTTAGGATTAGGGGACGGGTTAGTGTAAGGCTTCGGGAAAGTGTTAGGGTTCGGGTTAGGGTTAGGGTTAGGGTTAAGGGACGGCGACAGTTTAGGGTACAGGTTAGGGTTCGACAACGGTTTAGGGTGAGCGTATGTGTTAGGGTACGGTTTAGTGTTAGCGTACGGGTTAGGATTAGGGGACGGGTTAGGGTAAGGCTTCGGGTAAGGGTTAGGGTTCGGGTTAGGGTTAGGGTTAGGGTTAGGGGACGGGGATGGTTTAGGGTACAGGTTAGGGTACGACAACGGTTTAGGGTGCGCGTACGTGTTAGGGTACGGGTTAGTGTTAGCGTACGGTTTAGGATTAGGGGACGGGTTAGGGTAAGGCTTCGGGTAAGGGTTAGGGTTCGGGTTAGGGTTAGGGTTAGGGTTAGGGGACGGGGACAGTTTAGGGTACAGGTTAGGGTACGACAACGGTTTAGGGTGAGCGTACGTGTTAGGGTACGGGTTAGTGTTAGCGTACGGGTTAGGATTAGGGGACGGGTTAGGGTAAGGCTTCGGGTTAGGGTTAGGCGACTGGGACGGGGACGGTTTAGGGTACAGTTTAGGGTATGACAACGGTTTAGGGTGAGCGTACGTGTTAGGGTACATGTTATTATTAGCGTACGGGTTAGGATTAGGGGACGGATTAGTGTAAGGCTTCGGGTAAGGGTTAGGGTTCGGGTTAGGGTTAGGTTTAGGGTTAGGGGACATGGACAGTTTAGGGTACAGGTTTGGGTACGACAACGGTTTCGGGTGAGCGTACGTGTTAGGGTACGGTTTAGTGTTAGCATATGGGTTAGTATTAGTTGACGGATTAGGGTAAGGCTTCGGGTAAGGGTTAGGGTTCGGGTTAACGCTAGGTTTTGGTTTAGGGGACAGGAACGGTTTCGGGTACAGGTTAGGATACGACAATGGTTTAGGGTGAGCGTATGTGTTAGGGTACGGGTTAGTGTTAGCGTACGGGTTCGGATTAGGGTACGGGTTAGGGTAAGGCTTCGGGTAAGGTTTAGGGTTCGGGTTAGGTTTATGGTTAGGGTTAGGGGACGGGGACGGTTTAGGGTACAGGTTAGGGTACAACAACGGTTTAGGGTGAGCGTACGTGTTAGGGTATGGGTTAGAGTTAGCGTACGGGTTAGGATTAGGGGACAGGTTAGGGTAAGGCTTCGGGTAAGGGTTAGGGTTCGGGTTAGGGTTAGGGTCAGGGGACGGGGACGGTTTAGGGTACAGTTTAGGGTTCGACAACGGTTTAGGGTGAGTGTACGTGTTAGGGTATGGGTTAGTGTTAGCGTACGGGTTAGGATTATAGGATGGGTTCGGGTAAGGCTTCGGGTAAGATTTAGGGTTCGGGTTAATGTTAGGGTTAGGGTACGGGGACGGGGACAGCTTAGGGTAAAGGTTAGGGTACGACAACGTTTTAGGGTGAGCGTATGTGTTAGTATTAGCATACGGGTTAGGATTAGGGAACGGGTTAGGGTAAGGATTTGGGTAAGGGCTAGGGTTTGGGTTAGGGTTCGGGTTAGGGTTAGGGGACGGGGACGGTTTAGGGTACAGGTTAGGGTTCGACAACGGTTTAGGGTGAGCGTATGTGTTAGGGTACGTGTTAGTGTTAGCGTACGGGTTAGGATTAGGGGACGGGTTAGGGTAAGGCTTCGGGTAAGGGTTAGGGTTCGGGTCAGGGTTAGGGTTAGGGTTAGGGGACGGGGACGGTTTAGGGTACAGGTTAGGGTACGACAACGGTTTAGGGTGAGCGTACGTGTTAGGGTACGGGTTAGTGTTAGCGTACGGGTTAGGATTAGGGGACGGGTTAGGGTAAGGCTTCAGGTAAGGGTTAGGGTTCGGGTTAGGGTTAGGGTTAGGATTAGGGGACGGGGACGGTTTAGGGTACAGGTTAGGGTTCGACAACGGTTTAGGGTGAGCGTACGTGTTAGGGTACGGGTTAGTGTTAGCGTACGGGTTAGGATTAGGGGACGGGTTAGATTAAGGCTTCGGGTAAGGGTTAGGGTTCGGGTTAGGGTTAGGGTTAGGGTTAGGGGACGGGAATAGTTTAGGGTAGAGGTTAGGGTACGACAACGGTTTAGGGTGAGCGTACGTGTTAGGGTACGGGTTAGTGTTAGCGTACGGGTTAGGATTAGGGGACGGGTTAGGGTAAGGCTTCGGGTAAGGGTTAGGGTTTGGGTTAGGGTTAGGGTTAGTGTTAGGGGACGGCGACAGTTTAGGGTACAGGTTAGGGTTCGACAACGGTTTAGGGTGAGCGTATGTGTTAGGTTACGGTTTAGTGTTAGCATACGGGTTAGGATTAGGGGACGGGTTAGGGTAAGGCTTCGGGTAAGGGTTAGGGTTCGGGTTAGGGTTAGGTTTACGGGACAGGAACGGTTCAGGGTACAGGTTAGGGTACGACAATGGTTTAGGGTGAGCATACGTGTTACGGTATGGGTTAGTGTTAGCGTACGGGTTAGGATTAGGGGACGGGTTAGGGTAAGGCTTTGGTTAAGGTTTAGGGTTCCGGTTAGGGTTAGGTTTAGGATATGGGGACGGGGACGGTTTAGGGTACAGGTTATGGTATGTTAACGGTTTAGGGTGAGCGTACGTGTTAGGGTACAGGTTAGTGTTAGCGTACTGTTTAGGATTAGGGGACGGGTTAGGGTAAGGCTTCGGGTAAGGGTTAGGGTTCGGGTTAGGGTTAGGTTTAGGGTTAGGGGACGGGGACAATTTAGTGTACAGGTTTGGGTACGACAACGGTTTCGGGTGAGCCTACGTGTTAGGGTACGATTTAGTGTTAGCGTATGGGTTAGTATTAGCGGACGGGTTAGGGTAAGGCTTCTGGTAAGGGTTAGGGTTCGGGTTAGGGCTAGGTTTAGGTTTAGGGGACAGGAACGGTTTAGGGTACAGGTTAGGGTTCGGGTTAGTGTTAGGGTTAGGGGACGGGGACAGTTTCGGGTACAGGTTATGGTACGACAACGGTTTATGGTGAGCGTACATGTTAGGGCACGGGTTAGTGTTAGCATACGGGTTAGGATTAGGGGACGGGTTAGGGTAAGACTTCGGGTAAGGGTTAGGGTTTGGGTTAGTGTTAGGGTTAGGGGACCGGGACGGGGACGGTTTAGGGTACAGGTTAGGGTACGACAACGGTTTAGGGTGAGCGTACGTGTTAGGGTACGGGTTAGTGTTAGCGTACGGGTTAGGATTAGGGGACGGGTTAGGGTAAGGCTTCGGGTAAGGGTTAGGGTTCGGGTTAGGATTATGCTTAGGGGGCGGGGACGGTTTTGGGTACAGGTTAGGGTACGTCAACGGTTTAGGGCGAACGTACGTGTTAGGGTATGGTTTAGAGTTAGCGTACGGGTTAGGATTGGAGACGGGTAAGGGTAAGGCTTCGGGTAAGGGTTAGGGTTCGGGTTAGGGTTAGGGTTAGGGGACGGGGACGGTTTAGGGTACAGGTTTGGGTACGACAACGGTTTAGGGTGAGCGTACGTGTTAGGGTACGGGTTAGAGTTAGCATACGGGTTAGGATTAGGTTACGGGTTAGGGTAAGGGTTAGCGCTTGCGTTAGGGTTAGGGTTAGGGTTAGGGGACGGGGACAGTTTAGGGTACAGGTTCGGGTTCGACAATGGTTTAGTGTGAACGTACATATTAAGGAACCGGTTGGTGTTAGCGTACGGGTTAGGATTAGTGGGCGGGTTACGGTAAGGCTTCGGGTAAGTGTTAGGTTTTGGGTTAGGGTTCGGGTTAGGGTTAGGGTTAGGGTTAGGGGACGGGGACGGTTTAGGGTACAGGTTAGTGTTCGACAACGGTTTAAGGTGAGCATACGTGTTAGGGTACTGGTTAGTGTTAGCGTACAGGTTAGGATTACGGGATGGGTAAGGGTAAGGCTTCGGGTAATGGTTAGGGTTCGGGTTAGGGTTAGAGGACGGGGACAGGGACGTTTTAGGGTACAGGTTAGGGTACGGCAACGGTTTAGGGTGAGCGTACCTGTTAGGGTACATGTTAGTATTAGCGTACGGGTTAGGATTAGGGGACGGGATAGGGTAAGGCTTCGGGTAAGGGTTAGGGTTCGGGCTAGGGTTAGTGGACAGGGACGGCGACGGGGACAGTTTAGGGTACAGGTTAGGGTACGACAACGGTTTAGGGTGAGTGTACGTGTTAGGGTACGGTTTAGTGTTAGCGTATGTGTTGGGATTAGGGGAAGGGTTAGGGTAAGGCTTCGGGTAAGGGTTAGGTTTCGGGTTAGGGTTAGGTTTAGGGGACAGGAACGGTTTAGGGTACAGGTTAGGGTACGACAACGGTTTAGGGTGAGCGTACGTGTTAGGGTACGGGTTAGTGTTAGCGTACGGGTTAGGATTAGTGGACGGGTTAGGGTAAGGCTTCGGGCAAGCGTTAGGTTTCGGGTTCGGGTTAGGGTTAGGGTTAGGGGACGGGGACGGTTTAGGGTACAGGTTAGCGTACGACAACGGTTTAGGGTGAGCGTACGTGTTAGGGTACGGGTTATTGTTAGCGTACGGGTTAGGATTAGGGGACGGGTTAGGGTAAGGCTTCGGGTAAGGGTTAGGGTTCGGGTTAGGGTTAGGGTTAGGGGACGGGGACGGTTTAGGGTACAGGTTAGGGTAGCCAACGGTTTAGAGTGAGCGTCCGTGTTAGGGTATGGGTTAGAGTTAGCGTACGGGTTAGGATTAGGGGACGGGTTAGGGTAAGGCTTCAGGTAAGGGTTAGGTTTGGGGTTAGGTTTAGGGTTAGGGGACGGGGACGGGGACGTTTTAGGGTACAGGTTAGGGTACGACAACGGTTTAGGGTGAGCATACGTGTTAGGGTACGGTTTAGTGTTACCGTATGGGTTAGGATTAGGGGACGGGTTAGGGTAAGGCTTCGGGTAAGGGTTAGGGTTCGGGTTCGGGTTACGGTTAGGGTTAGGGGACGGTGACGTTTTAGGGTACAGGTTAGGGTTCAACAACAGTTTAGGATGAGCATACGTGTTAGGGTATGGGTTAGTGTTAGCGTATGGGTTAGGATTACGGAACCGGTTAGGTAAGGCTTTGGGTAAGGTTTAGGGCTCGGGTTAGGGTTAGTGGACAGGGACGGGGACGGGGACGGTTTAGGGTACAGGTTAGGGTACGACAACGGATTAGGTGAGCGTACGTGTTAGGGTACTTGTTAGTATTAGCGTACGGGTTAGGATTAGGGGACGGGTTAGTGTAAGGCTTCGTGTAAGGGTTAGGGTTCGGGTTAGGGTTAGGGTTAGGGGACGCGGACGGTTTAGAGTACAGGTTAGGGTACGACAACGGTTTAGGGGGAGCGTACGTTGTAGGGTACGTGTTAGTATTAGCGTACGGGTTAGCATTAGGGGACGGGTTAGGGTAAGGCTTCGGTTAAGGGTAAGGGTTCGGATTAGGGCTAGGTTTAGGTTTAGGGGACAGGAACAGTTTAGGGTACAGGCTAGGGTACGACAACGGTTTAGGGTAAGCGTACGTGTTAGGGTACGGGTTAGTGTTAGCGTACGGGTTAGGATTAGGGGACGGGTGAGGGTAAGGCTTCGGGTAAGGGTTAGGGTTCGGGTTCAGGTTAGGGTTAGCGTTAGGGGATGGGGACGGGTTAGGGTACAGGTTAGGGTACGACAACAGTTTAGGGTGAGCGTACGTGTTAGGGTACGGGTTAGTGTTAGCGTACGGGCTAGGATTAGGGGACGGGTTAGTGTAAGGCTTCGGGTAAGGGTTATGGTTCGGGTTCGGGTTAGGGTTAGGGTTAGGGGACGGGGACGTTTTATGGTACAGGTTAGGGTACGACAACGGTTTAGGGTGAGCGTACGTGTTAGGGTATGGGTTAGAGTTAGCGTACGGGTTAGGATTAGGGGACGGGTTAGGGTAAGGCTTCGGGTAAGGGTTAGGGTTCGGGTTAGGGTTAGGGTTAGGGGACGGGGACAGTTGAGGGTACAGGTTAGGGTATGACACCGGTTTAGGGTGAGCGTACGTGTTAGGGTACGGGATAGAGTTAGCGTACTGTTTAGGATTAGGGGATGGGTTAGTGTAAGGCTTCGGGTAAGGGTTAGGGTTCGGGTTAGGGTTAGGGTTAGGGTTAGGGGACGGGGACGGTTTAGGGTACAGGTTAGGGTTCGACAACGATTTAGGGTGAGCGTATGTGTTAGGGTACGGGTTAGTGTTAGCGTACGGGTTAGGATTAGGGGACGGGTTAGTGTAAGGCTTCGGGTAAGTGTTAGGGTTCAGGTTAGGGTTAGGGTTAAGGTTAGGGGTAGGTTTAGGGGACAGGATCGGTTTAGGGTACAGGTTAGGTTACGACAACTGTTTAGGGTGACCGTACGTGTTAGGGTACGGGTTAGTGTTAGCGTACGGTTTGGGATTAGGGGACGGTTTAGGCTAAGGCTTCGGTTAAGGGTTAGGGTTCAGGTTAGGGTTAGGGTTAGGGGACGGGGACGGGGACGTTTTAGGGTACAGGTTATGGTACGACAATGGTTTAGGGTGAGCGTACGTGTTGGGGTACAGTTTAGGGTTAGCGTACGGTTTAGGATTAGGGGACGGGTTAGGGTAAGGCTTCGGGTAAGGGTTAGGGTTCGAGTTAGGGTTAGGTTTAGGGTTAGGGGACAGGGACAGTTTAGGGTACAGGTTTGGGTACGACAATGGTTTCGGGTGAGCGTACGTGTTAGGGTACAGTTTAGTGTTAGCGTACGGGTTAGTATTAGCGGACGGGTTAGGATAAGGCTTCGGGTAAGGGTTAGGGTTCGGGTTAGGGCCAGGTTTAGGTTTAGGGGACAGGAAAGTTTTAGGGTACAGGTTAGGGTATGACAAGGTTTTAGGGTTAGCGTATGTGTTAGGGTACGGGTTAGTGTTAGCGTACGGGTTAGGATTAGGGTACGGGTTAGGGTAAGGCTTTGGGTAAGGGTTAGGGTTCGGGTTAGGGTTAGGTTTAGTGTTAGGGGACGCGGACGGTTTAGGGTACATGTTAGGGTACGAGAAAGTTTTACGGTTAGCGTACGTGTTAAGGTATGGGTTAGTGTTAGCGTACGGGTTAGCATTAGAGGACGGGTTAGGGTAAGGCTTCGATAAGGGTTAGGGTTAGGGTTAGGGGACGGGGACGGGGACGGTTTAGGGTACAGGTTAGGGTACGACAACGGTTTAGGGTGAGCATACGTGTTAGGGTATGGGTTAGTGTTTGCGTACGGGTTAGGATTACGGGATGGTTTAGGGTAAGGCTTCGGGTAAGGTTTAGGGTTCAGGTTAGGGTTAGGGTTAGGGTACGGGGACGGGGACGGTTTAGGGTAAAAGTTAGTGTACGACAACGTTTTAGGGTGAGCGTACGTGTTAGGGTACATGTTAGTATTAGCATACGGTTTAGGATTAGGGAACGGGTTAGGGTAAGGCTTCGGGTAAGGGTTAGGGTTCGGTTTAGGGTTAACGTTAGGGTTAGGGACGGGGACAGTTTACGGTACAGGTTAGGGTACGACAACGGTTTAGAGTGAGCGTAAGTGTTAGGGTACGGGTTAGAGTTAGCGTACGGGTTAGGATTAGGGGACGGGTTAGGGTAAGGCTTCGGGTAAGGGTTAGGGTTCAGGTTAGGGTTAGGGTTAGGGTTAGGGGACGGGGACTGTTTAGGATACAGGTTAGGTTTCCACAACGGTTTAGGGTGAGCATACGTGTTAGGGTACGGGTTAGTGTTAGCGTGCGGGTTAGGATTAAGGGACGGGTTATGGTAAGTCTTGGGGTAAGGGTTAGGGTTCGGGTTAGGGTTAGGGTTAGGGAATGTGGACGGTTTAGGGTACAGGTTAGGGTTCGACAAAGGTTTAGGGTGAGCGTACGTGTTAGGGTATGGGTTAGTGTTAACGTACGGGTTAGGATTAGGGGACGGGTTAGGTTAAGGCTTCGGGTAAGGTTTAGGGTTTGGGTTAGGGTTAGGGTTAGGGGACTGGGACGGGGACTGTTTAGGGTACAGCTTAGGTTTTGACAAGGTTTTAGGGTGAGTCTACGTGTTAGGGTACGTCTTTGTGTTAGCGTATGGGTTAGGATTAGGGGACGGGTTAGGGTAAGGCTTCGGATAAGGGTTGGGTTCGGGTTAGGGTTAGGGTTAGGTTTAGGGGACAGGAACGGTTTAGGGTACAAGTTACGGTACGACAACGGTTTAGGGTGAGCGTACGTGTTAGGGTACGGGTTAGTGTTAGCGTACGGGTAAGGATTAGTGGAGGGGTTAGTGTAAGGCTTCGGGTAACGGTTAGGGTTCGGGTTAGGGTTAGGGTTAGGTTTAGGGGACAGGAACGGTGTAGGGTACAGGTTACGGTACGACAACTGTTTAGGGTGAGCGTACGTGTTAGGGTACGGGTTAGTGTTAGCGTACGGGTTAGGATTAGGGGACGGGTTAGGGTAAGGCTTCGGGTAAGGGTTAGGGTTCGGGTTAGGGTTAGGATTAGTGGACGGGGACGGGGACGGTTTAGCGTATAGTTTAGGGTACGACAACGGTTTAGGGTGCGCGTACGTGTTAGGGTATGGGTTAGTGTTAGCGTACAGGTTAGGATTACGGGATGGATTAGGGTAGGGCTTCGGGTAAGGGATA
This sequence comes from Delphinapterus leucas, assembly GCF_059928025.1. Classification (NCBI taxonomy): domain Eukaryota; kingdom Metazoa; phylum Chordata; class Mammalia; order Artiodactyla; family Monodontidae; genus Delphinapterus; species Delphinapterus leucas. Next base: position 36,754,934 of record NC_143142.1, on the reverse strand, counting down.
GGGTTCGGGTTAGGGTTACGGGACGGGGACAGGGACAGGGATGGTTTAGGGTACAGGTTAGGGTATGACAAAGGTTTAGGGTGAGCGGACGTGTTAGGGTGTGTGTTAGAGTTAGCGTACGGGTTAGGATTAGGGTACGTTTTAGGGTATGGCTTCGGGTAAGGGTTAGGGTTCGGGTTCGCGTTAGGGTTAGGGGACAGGGACAGTTTAGGGTACAGGTTAGGGTTTGTCAATGGTTTAGTGTGAGCGTATATGTTAGGGAAAGGGTTGGTGTTAGCGTACAGGTTAGGATTAGGAGACGGGTTAGGGTAAGGCTTCGGGTAAGGGTTAGGGTTCGGGTTGGGGTTAGGGTTAGGGTTAGGGGACGGGGACGGTTTAGGGGACAGGTTAGGGTATGACAAAGGTTTAGGGTGAGCGTACATGTTAGGGTACGGGTTAGAGTTAGCGTACGGGTTACGATTAGGGGACGGGTTAGGGCAAGGCTTCGGGTAAGGGTTAGCGTTCGGGTTAGGGTTAGGGTTAGGGGACGGGGACGGTTTAGGGTATAGGTTAGGGTACAACACGGTTTAGGGTGAGCGTACGTGTTAGGATACTGGTTAGTGTTAGCGTACGGGTTAGGATTAGGGGACGGGTGAGGGTAAGGCTTCGGGTAAGGGTTAGGGTTGGGGTTAGTGTTAGGGTTAGGGGACGGGGATGGGGACGGTTTAGGGTACAGGTTAGGGTACGACAAAGGTTTAGGGTGAGCGTACGTGTTAGGGTATTGGTTAGTGTTTGCGTACGGGTTAGGATTAGGGGACGGGTTAGGGTAAGGCTTCGGGTAAGGGTTAGGGTTTGCGTTAGCGTTAGGGTTAGGGTTACGGGACGGGGACGGTTTAGGGTACAGGTTAGGGTTCGACAACGGTTTAGGGTGAGCGTACATGTTAGGTTACGGGTTAGTGTTAGCGTACGGTTTAGGATTAGGGGACGGGTTAGGGTAAGGCTTCGGGTAAGGTTTAGGGTTTGGGTTAGGGTTAGGGTTAGGTGACGGGGACGGTTTAGGGTACAGGTTAGGGTACGACAACGATTTAGGGTGAGCGTACGTGTTAGGGTACGGGTTAGTGTTAGCGTACGGTTTAGGATTAGGGGACGGGTTAGGGTAAGGCTTCGGGTAAGGGTTAGGGTTTGGGTTAGGGTTAGGGTTAGTTTTAGGGGACTGGGACCATTTAAGGTACAGGTTAGGGTTCGACAACGGTTTAGGGTGAGCGTACGTGTTAGGGTACGGGTTACTGTTAGCGTACGGATTAGGATTAGGGGACGGGTTAGGGTAAGGCTTCGGGTAAGGGTTAGGGTCTGGGTTCGGGTTAGGGTTAGGGTTAGGGGACGGGGACGGTTTAGGGTACAGGTTAGGTTACGACAACGGTTTAGGGTGAGCGTACGTGTTAGGGTACGGGTTAGTGTTAGTGTACGGGTAACGATTAGTGGACGGGTTAGGGTAATGCTTTGGGTAAGGGTTAGGGTTCGGGTTAGTGTTAGGTTTAGGTTTAGGGGACAGAAACTGTTTAGGGTAAAGGTTAGGGTAGGAAAACAGTTTAGGGTGAGCGTACGTGTTAGGGTATGGTTTAGTGTTAGCGTACGGGTTAGGATTACGGGATGGGTTAGGGTTAGGCTTCGGGCAAGGGATAGGGTTCGGTTTAGGGTTAGGGGACGGGGACGGGAATGGTTTAGGGTACAGGTTAGTGTACGACAAAGGTTTAGGGTGAGCGTACGTGTTAGGGTACGGGTTAGTGTTAGCGTACGGGTTAGGATTAGGGGATGGGTTAGGGTAAAGCTTCGGATAAGGTTTAGGGTTCGGGTTCGGGTTAGGGTTAGGGGATGGGGACGAGAACGGTTTAGGGTACAGGTTAGGGTGTGACAACGGTATAGGGTGAGCGTACGTGTTAGGGTACGGTTTAGTGTTAGCCTACAGGTTAGGATTAGGGGACGGGTTAGGGTAAGGCTACGGGTAAGGGTTAGGGTTCGGGCTACGGTTAGGTTTAGTTTTAGGGGACAGGAACGGTTTAGGTTACGGGTTAGGATACGACAACGCTTTAGGGTGAGCGTATGTGTTAGGGTATGGGTTAGTGTTAGCGTACGGGTTAGGAATAGGGGACGGGTTAGGGTAAGGCTTCGGGTAAGGGTTAGGGTTCGGGTTAGGGTTAGGGTTAGGGTTAGGGGCCGGGGACGGTTTAGGGTACAGGTTAGGATTCGACAAAGTTTTAGGGTGAGCGTACGTGTTAGGGTACGGGTTAGTGTTAGCGTACGGGTAAGGATTAGGGGACGGGTTAAGGTAAGGCTTCTGGTAAGGGTTAGGGTTCGGGTTAGGGTTAGGGTTAGGGTTCGGGGACGGGGACGGGGACGGTTTAGGGTACATGTTAGCGTACGACAACGGTTTAAGGTAAGCGTACGTGTTAGGGTACGGGTTAGTGTTCGCGTACGGGTAAGGATTAGTGGACGGGGTAGGGAAAGGCTTCGGGTAAGGGTTCGGGTTAGGGTTAGGTTTAGGGGACAGGGACGGTTTAGGGTACAGGTTAGGGTACGACAACGCTTTTGGGTGAGCGTACGTGTTAGGGTACGGTTTAGTGTTAGCGTACGGGTTAGGATTAGGGGAAGGGTTAGGGTAAGGCTTCGGGTAAGGGTTAGGTTTCGGGTTAGGGTTAGGATTAGGGGACGGGGACGGTTTAGGGTACAGGTTAGGGTTTGACAGCGGTTTAGGGTGAGTGTATGTGTTAGGGTATGGGTTAGTGTTAGCGTACGGGTTAGGATTTGGGGACGGGTTAGGGTAAGGCTTCGGGTAAGGGTTAGGGTTCGGGTTAGGGTTAGGGGACGAGGACGGTGACGGTTTAGGGTACAGGTTAGGGTACGACAACGGTTTAGGGTGAGTGTGCGTGTTAGGGTACGGGTTAGTGTTAGTGTACGGGTTAGGATTAGGGGACGGGTTAGGGTAAGGCTTCGGGTAAGGGTTAGGGTTCGGGTTAGGGTTAGGGTTAGGGGACGGGGACAGTTTAGGGTACAGGTTAGGGTACGACAACGGTTTATGGTGAGCGTACGTGTTAGGGAACGTGTTAGTATTAGCGTACGGGTTAGGATTAGGGGACGGGTTATGTTAAGGCTTCGGGTAAGTGTTAGGGTTTGGGTTAGGGTTAGCATTAGGGTTAGGTGACGGGGACGGTTTAGGGTACAGGTTAGAGTACGACAATGGTTTATGGTGAGCGTATGTGTTAGGGTACGGGTTAGTGTTATCGTACGGGTTAGGAATCGGGCACAGGTTAGGTTAAGGCTTTGGGTAAGGGTTAGGGTTCGGGGTAGGGTTAGGGTTAGGTTTAGGGGACAGGAACGGTTTAGGGTACAGATTAGGGTACGACAACGGTTTAGGGTGAGCGTACGTGTTAGGGTACGGTTTAGTGTTAGCGTACGGGTTAGGATTATGGGACGAGTTAGGTAAGGCTTCGGGTAAGGGTTAGGGTTCGGGTTAGGGTTATGGTTAGGGGACGGGGACGGGGACGGTTTAGGGTACAGGTTATGGTACGACAAAGGTTTAGGGTGAGCGTACGTGTTAGGGTACAGTTTAGTGTTAGCGTACGGGTTAGGATTATGGGACGGGTTAGGGTAAGGCTTCGGGTAAGGGTTAGGGTTCCGGTTAGGGTTAGGTTTAGGGGACGGGGACGGGGACGGTTTAGGGTACAGATTAGGGTACGACAACGGTTTAGGGTGAGCGTACGTGTTATGGTATGTCTTAGAGTTAGCGTACGGGTTAGGAATAGGGGACGGTTAGGGTAAGGCTTCGGGTAAGGGGTAGGGTTCGGGTTAGGGTTAGGGTTAGGGGACGGGTTCGGTTCAGGGTACAGGTTAGGGTATGACAACGGTTTAAGGTAAGCGTACGTGTTAGGGTACGGGTCAGTGTTAGCGTACGGTTAAGGATTAGTGGACAGGTTAGGGTAAGGCTTCGGGTAAGTGTTCGGGTTAGGGTTAGGGTCAGGGGACAGGGACGGTTTAGGGTACAGGTTAGGGTACGACAACAGTTTTGGGTGAGCGTACGTTTTAGGGTAAGTGTTAGTGTTAGCGTACGGGTTAGGATTAGGGGAAGGGTTAGGGTAAGGCTTCGCGTAAGGGTTAGGGTTCGGGATAGGGTTAGGGTTAGGGTTAGGGAATGGGGACGGTTTAGGGTACAGCTTAGGGTTCGAGAACGGTTTAGGGTGAGCCTACATGTTAGGGTACGGCTTAGTGTTAGCGTACGGGTTAGGATTATGGGACGGGTTAGCGTAAGGCTTCGGGTAAGGGTTAGGGTTCGGGTTAGGGTTAGGGGACGGGGACGGGGACAGTTTAGGGTACAGGTTAGGGTACGACAACAGTTTAGGGTGAGCGTACGTGTTAGGGTACGGGTTAGAGTTAGCGTACGGTTTAGGATTAGGGGACGGGTTTGTGTAAGGATTCGGGTAAGGTTTAGGGTTCGGGTTAGAGTTAGGGTTAGGGTTAGGGGACGGGGACGGTTTAGGGTACAGGTTAGGGTACGACAACGGTTTAGGGTGAGCGTACGTGTTAGGGTACGGGTTAGTGTTAGCGTACGGGTTAGGATTAGGGGATGGGTTAGGGTAAGGCTTCGGTAAGGGTTAGGGTTTGGGTTAGGGTTAGGGGACGGGGACAGGGACAGTTTAGGGTACAGGTTAGGGTATGACAACGGTTTAGGGTGAGCGTACGTGTTAGGGTACGGGATAGTGTTATCGTAGGGGTTAGGATTCGGGGACGGGTTAGGGTAAGGCTTTGTGTAAGGGTTAGGGTTCGGGTTAGGGTTAGGGTTAGGTTTAGGGGACAGGAACTGTTTAGGGTACAGGTTAGGGTACGACAACTGTTTAGGGTGAGCATACGTGTTAGGGTACGAGTTAGTGTTAGCGTACGGGTTAGGATTAGGGGACGGGTTATGGTAAGGCTTCGCGTAAGGGTTAGGGTTCGGGTTAGGGTTAGGGGACGGAGACGGGGATGGTTTAGGGTACAGGTTATGGTACGACAATGGTTTAGGGTGAGCGTACGTGTTAGGGTACAGATTAGTGTTAGCGTACGGGTTAGGATTAGGGGACGGGTTAGGGTAAGGCTTCGGGTAAGGGTTAGGGTTCGGGTTAGGGTTAGGTTTAGGGTTCGGGGACGGGGACAGTTTAGGATACAGGTTTGGGTACGACAACGGTTTCGGGTGAGCGTACGTGTTAGGGTACGGTTTAGTGTTAGCGTATGGGTTAGTATCAGGGGACGCATTAGGGCAAGGCTTCGGGTAAGGTTTAGGGTTCGGGTTAGGGCTAGGTTTAGGTTTAGGGGACAGGAATGGTTTAGGGTACAGGTTAGGATACGACAACGGTTTAGGGTGAGCGTATGTGTTAGGGCATGGGTTAGAGTTAGCGTACGGGTTAGGATAAGGGGACGGGTTAGGGTAAGGCTTCGGGTAAGTGTTAGGGTTCGGTTTAGGGTTAGGGTTAGGGTTAGGGGACGGGGACGGTTTAGGGGACAGGTTAGGGTATGACTACGGTTTAGGGTGAGCGTACGTGTTAGGGTACAGGTTAAAGTTAGCGTACGGGTTAGGATTAGGGGACGGGTTAGGGTAAGGCTTCGGGTAAGGGTTAGATTTCGGGTTAGGGTTAGGGTTAGGGTTAGATTTAGGGGACAGGAATGGTGTAGGGTACAGGTTACGGTACGACAACAGTTTAGGGTGAGCGTACGTGTTAGGGTACGGGTTAGTGTTAGCGTACGGGTTAGGATTAGGGGACGGGTGAGGGTAAGGCTTCGGGTAAGGGTTAGGGTTCGGGTTAGGGTTAGGATTAGTGGACGGGGACGGGGATGGTTTAGCGTACAGGTTAGGGTAGGACAACGGTTTAGGGTGAGCATACGTGTTAGGGTATGGGTTAGTGTTAGCGTACGGGTTAGGATTACGGGATGGGTTAGGGTAGGGCTTCGGGTAAGGGATAGGGTTTGGGTTAGGGTTACGGGACGGGTACGGGTACGGGGACGGTTTAGGGTACAGGTTAGGGTACGACAGCGGTTTAGGGTGAGCGTACGTGTTAGGGTACGGGTTAGTGTTACCGTACGGGTCAGGATTAGGGGACGGGTTAGGGTAAGGCTTCAGGTAAGGGTTAGGGTTCGCGTTAGCGTTAGGGTTAGGGTTAGGGGACGGGGACGATTTAGGGTACAGGTTAGGGTTCGACAACGGCTTAGGGTGAGCGTACATGTTAGGTTACGGGTTAGTGTTCGCGTACGGTTTAGGATTAGGGGACGGGTTAGTGTAAGGCTGCGGGTAAGGTTTAGGGTTCGGGTTAGGGTTAGGGTTAGGGGACAGGGACGGTTTAGGGTACAGGTTAGGGTACGACAACGGTTTAGGGTGAGCGTACTTGTTAGGGTACGAGTTAGTGTTAGCGTATGGTTTAGGATTAGGGGACGGGTTAGGGTAATGCTTCGGGTAAGGGTTAGGGTTCGGGTTAGGGTTAGGGTTAGTTTTAGGGGACGGGGACCGTTTAGGGTACAGGTTAGGGTTCGACAACGGTTTAGGGTGAGCGTACGTGTTAGGGTACGGGTTACTGTTAGCGTACGGGTAACGATCAGTGGACAGGTTAGGGTAAGGCTTTGGGTAAGGGTTAGGGTTCGGGTTAGTGTTAGGTTTAGGTTTAGGGGACAGAAACTGTTTAGGGTAAAGGTTAGGGTAGGAAAACAGTTTAGCATGAGCGTACGTGTTAGGGTACGGGTTAGTGTTAGCGTACGGGTTAGGATTAGGGGACGGGTTAGGGTAAGGCTTCGGGTAAGGGTTAGGGTTCGGGTTAGGGTTAGGGTTAGGGTTAGGGGATGGGGGCGGTTTATGGTACAGGTTAGGGTACGACAACGGTTTAGGGTGAGCGTACGTGTTAGGGTACGGGTTAGAGTTAGCGTACGGTTTAGGATTAGGGGACGGGTTAGGGTAAGGCTTCGGGTAAGGGTTAGGGTTTGGGTTAGGGTTAGGGTTAGGGGAGGGGGACAGTTTAGGGTACAGGTTAGGTTACGACAACGGTTTAGGGTGAGCGTACGTGTTAGGGTATGGGTTAGAGTTAGCGTACGGCTTAGGATTAGTGGACGGGTTAGGGTAAGGCTTCGGGTAAGGGTTAGGGTTCGGGTTTGGGTTAGGGTTAAGGGACGGGGATGGTTTAGGGTACAGGTTAGGGTTCGACAACGGTTTAGAGTGAGCGTACGTGTTAGGGTACGGGTTAGTGTTAGCGTACGGGTTAGCATTAGGGGACGGTTTAGGGTAAGGCTTCGGGTAAGGGTTAGGGTTCGGGTTAGGGTTAGGGTTAGGGGACGGGGACGGTTTATGGTACAGGTTAGGGTACGACAACGGTTTAGAGTGAACGTACGTGTTAGGGTACGGTTTAGAGTTAGCGTACGGGTTAGGATTAGGGGACGAGTTAGGGTAAGGCTTCGGGTAAGGGTTAGGGTTCGGGTTAGGATTAGGGTTAGGGGACGGGGACGGGGACGGTTTAGGGTACAGGTTAGTGTACGACAACGGTTTAGGGTGAGCGTACGTGTTAGGGTACGTGTTAGTATTAGCGTACGGTTTAGGATTACGGGACGGGTTAGGGTAAGGCTTCGGGTAAGGGTTTTGGTTCGGGTTAGAGTTAGGGTTAGGTGACGGGGACGGTTTAGGGTACAGATTAGGTTATGACATCGGTTTAGGGTGAGCGTACGTGTTAGGGTACGGGTTAGTGTTAACGTACGGGTTAGGGTTAGGGGACGGGTTATGGTAAGCCTTCGGGTAAGGGTTAGGGTTCGGGTTAGGGTTAGGGTTAGGGGACGGGGACGGTTTAGGGTACAGGTTAGGGTACGACAATGGTTTAGGGTGAGCGTACATGTTAGGGTACGGGTTAGAGTTAGCATACACTTTAGGATTAAGGGACGGGTTAGGGTAAGGATTCGGGTAAGGGTTAGTGTTCGGGTTAGGGTTAGGGTTAGGGGACGGGGACAGTTTAGGGTAAAGGTTAGGGTACGACAACGGTTTAGGGTGAGCGTACGTGTTAGGGCACGGGTTAGTGTTAGCGTACGGGTTAGGATTAGGGGAAGGGTTAGGGTAAGGCTTTGGGTAAGGTTTAGGGTTGGGGTTAGTGTTAGGGTTAGGGGACGGTTTAGGGTACAGGTTAGGGTACGACAACGGTTTAGGTTGAGCGTACGTGTTAGGGTACGGGTTAGCGTTATCGTACGGGTTAGGATTAGGGGACGGGTTAGGGTAAGGCTTCGGGTAAGGGTTAGGGTTCGGGTTAGGGTTAGGATTAGTGGACAGGGACAGGGACGGTTTAGCGTACAGGTTAGGGTAGGACAAAGGTTTAGGGTGAGCGTACGTGTTAGGGTACAGGTTAGAGTTATCGTACGGGTTAGGATTAGGGGACAGGTTAGGGTAAGGCTTCGGGTAAGGGTTAGGGTTCGGGTTAGGGTTAGGATTAGTGGACAGGGACAGGGACGGTTTAGCGTACAGGTAAGGGTAGGACAACGGTTTAGGGTGAGCGTACGTGTTAGGGTATGGGTTAGTGTTAGCGTACGGGTTAGGATTACGGGATGGGTTAGGGTAGGGCTTCGGGTAAGGGATAGGCTTCGGGTTAGGGTTACGGGACGGGTACGGGGACGGGGACGGTTTAGGGTACAGGTTAGGGTACGACAACGGTTTAGGGTGATCGTACGTGTTAGGGTACGGGTTAGTGTTAGCGTACGGGTTAGGATTAGGGGATGGGTTAGGGTAAAGTTTCGGATAAGGTTTAGGGTTCGGGTTCGGGTTAGGGTTAGGGGACGGGGACTGGGACGGTTTAGGGTACAGGTTAGGGTATGACAACGGTATAGGGTGAGCGTACGTGTTAGGGTACGGTTTAGTGTTAGCCTACGGCTTAGGATTAGGGGACGGGTTAGGGGAAGGCTTCGGGTAAGGGTTAGGGTTCGGGCTACGGTTAGGTTTAGTTTTAGGGGACAGGAACGGTTTAGGGTACAGGTTAGGGTACGACAATGGTTTAGGGTGAGCGTACGTGTTAGGGTACGGGTTAGAGTTAGCGTACGGGTTAGGATTAGGGGACGGGTTAGGGTAAGTCTTCGGGTAAGGGTTAGGGTTCGGATTAGGGTTAGGGTTAGGGTTAGGGGACGGGGACGGTTTAGGGTACAGGTTAGTGTACGACAACAGTTTAGGGTGAGCGTACGTGTTAGGGTACAGGTTAGAGTTAGCGTACGGGTTAGGAATAGGGGATGGGTTAGGGTAAGGCTTCGGGTAAGGGTTAGGGTTCGGGTTCGGGTTAGGGTTAGGGTTAGGGGACGGGGACGGTTTAGGGTACAGGTTAGGATTCGACAAAGTTTTAGGGTGAGCGTACGTGTTAGGGTACGGGTTAGTGTTAGCGTACGGGTTAGGATTAGGGGACGGGTTAGGGTAAGGCTTCTGGTAAGGGTTAGGGTTCGGGTTAGGGTTAGGGTTAGGGTTAGGGGACGGGGACGGGGATGGTTTAGGGTACATGTTAGGGTACGACAACGGTTTAAGGTAAGCGTATGTGTTAGGGTACGGGTTAGTGTTCGCGTACGGGTAAGGATTAGTGGACGGGTTAGGGAAAGGCTTCAGGTAAGTGTTCGGGTTAGGGTTAGGGTTAGGGGACGTGGACGGTTTAGGGTACAGGTTAGGGTACGACAACAGTTTAGGGTGAGCGTACGTGTTAGGGTACGGGTTAGTGTTAACGTACGGGTTAGGATTAGGGGATGGGTTAGGGTAAGGCTTCGGGTAAGGGTTTGGGTTCGCGTTAGGGTTAGGGTTAGGGTTAGGTGACGGGGACGGTTTAGAGTACAGGTTAGGTTATGACATCGGTTTAGGGTGAGCGTACGTGTTAGGGTACGGGTTAGTGTTAACGTACGGGTTAGGATTAGGGGACGGGTTAGGGTAAGCCTTCGGGTAAGGGTTAGGGTTCGGGTTAGGGTTAGGGTCAGGGGACGGGGACGGTTTAGGGTACAGGTTAGGGTACGACAATGGTTTAGGCTGAGCGTACATGTTAGGGTACGGGTTAGAGTTAGCGTAGAGTTTACGATTAGGGGACGGGTTAGGGTAAGGATTCGGGTAAGGGTTAGCGTTCGGGTTAGGGTTAGGGTTAGGGGACGGGGACAGTTTAGGGTACAGGTTAGGGTACGACAACGGTTTAGGGTGAGCGTACGTGTTAGGGTACGGGTTAGTGTTAGCGTACGGGTTAGGATTAGGGGACGTGTTAGGGTAAGGCTTCGGGTAAGGTTTAGGGTTGGGGTTAGTGTTAGGGTTAGGGGACGGGGACGGGGACGTTTTAGGGTACAGGTTAGGGTACGACAGCGGTTTAGGGTGAGCGTACGTGTTAGGGTACGGGTTAGTGTTAGCGTACGGGTTAGGATTAGGGGACGGGTTAGGGTAAGGCTTCAGGTAAGGGTTAGGGTTTGCGTTAGCGTTAGGGTTAGGGTTACGGGACGGGGACGATTTAGGGTACAGGTTAGGGTTCGACAACGGTTTAGGGTGAGCGTACATGTTAGGTTACGGGTTAGTGTTCGCGTACGGTTTAGGATTAGGGGACGGGTTAGTGTAAGGCTGCGGGTAAGGTTTAGGGTTTGGGTTAGGGTTAGGGTTAGGTGACAGGGACGGTTTAGGGTACAGGTTAGGGTACGACAACGATTTAGGGTGAGCGTACTTGTTAGGGTACGGGTTAGTGTTAGCGTACGGTTTAGGATTAGGGGACGGGTTAGGGTAAGGCTTCGGGTAAGGGTTAGGGTTCGGGTTAGGGTTAGGGTTAGTTTTAGGGGACTGGGACCATTTAAGGTACAGGTTAGGGTTCGACAACGGTTTAGGGTGAGCGTACGTGTTAGGGTAACGGGTTACTGTTAGCGTACGGATTAGGATTAGGGGACGGGTTAGGGTAAGGCTTCGGGTAAGGGCTAGGGTCTGGGTTCGGGTTAGGGTTAGGGTTAGGGGACGGGGACGGTTTAGGGTACAGGTTAGGTTACGACAACGGTTTAGGGTGAGCGTACGTGTTAGGGTACGGGTTAGTGTTAGTGTACGGGTAACGATTAGTGGACGGGTTAGGGTAAGGCTTTGGGTAAGGGTTAGGCTTCGGGTTAGTGTTAGGTTTAGGTTTAGGGGACAGAAACTGTTTAGGGTAAAGGTTAGGGTAGGAAAACAGTTTAGGGTGAGCGTACGTGTTAGGGTATGGTTTAGTGTTAGCGTACGGGTTAGGATTACGGGATGGGTTAGGGTTAGGCTTCGGGTAAGGGATAGGGTTCGGTTTAGGGTTAGGGGACGGGGACGGGAATGGTTTAGGGTACAGGTTAGTGTACGACAAAGTTTAGGGTGAGCGTACGTGTTAGGGTACGGGTTAGTGTTAGCGTACGGGTTAGGATTAGGGGATGGGTTAGGGTAAAGCTTCGGATAAGGTTTAGGGTTCGGGTTCGGGTTAGGGTTAGGGGATGGGGACGAGAACGGTTTAGGGTACAGGTTAGGGTATGACAACGGTATAGGGTGAGCGTACGTGTTAGGGTACGGTTTAGTGTTAGCCTACAGGTTAGGATTAGGGGACGGGTTAGGGTAAGGCTACGGGTAAGGGTTAGGGTTCGGGCTACGGTTAGGTTTAGTTTTAGGGGACAGGAACGGTTTAGGTTACGGGTTAGGATACGACAACGCTTTAGGGTGAGCGTATGTGTTAGGGTATGGGTTAGTGTTAGCGTACGGGTTAGGAATAGGGGACGGGTTAGGGTAAGGCTTCGGGTAAGGGTTAGGGTTCGGGTTAGGGTTAGGGTTAGGGTTAGGGGCCGGGGACGGTTTAGGGTACAGGTTAGGATTCGACAAAGTTTTAGGGTGAGCGTACGTGTTAGGGTACGGGTTAGTGTTAGCGTACGGGTAAGGATTAGGGGACGGGTTAAGGTAAGGCTTCTGGTAAGGGTTAGGGTTCGGGTTAGGGTTAGGGTTAGGGTTAGGGGACGGGGACGGGGACGGTTTAGGGTACATGTTAGCGTACGACAACGGTTTAAGGTAAGCGTACGTGTTAGGGTACGGGTTAGTGTTCGCGTACGGGTAAGGATTAGTGGACGGGGTAGGGAAAGGCTTCGGGTAAGGGTTCGGGTTAGGGTTAGGTTTAGGGGACAGGGACGGTTTAGGGTACAGGTTAGGGTACGACAACGCTTTTGGGTGAGCGTACGTGTTAGGGTACGGTTTAGTGTTAGCGTACGGGTTAGGATTAGGGGAAGGGTTAGGGTAAGGCTTCGGGTAAGGGTTAGGTTTCGGGTTAGGGTTAGGATTAGGGGACGGGGACGGTTTAGGGTACAGGTTAGGGTTTGACAGCGGTTTAGGGTGAGTGTATGTGTTAGGGTATGGGTTAGTGTTAGCGTACGGGTTAGGATTTGGGGACGGGTTAGGGTAAGGCTTCGGGTAAGGGTTAGGGTTCGGGTTAGGGTTAGGGGACGAGGACGGTGACGGTTTAGGGTACAGGTTAGGGTACGACAACGGTTTAGGGTGAGTGTGCGTGTTAGGGTACGGGTTAGTGTTAGTGTACGGGTTAGGATTAGGGGACGGGTTAGGGTAAGGCTTCGGGTAAGGGTTAGGGTTCGGGTTAGGGTTAGGGTTAGGGGACGGGGACAGTTTAGGGTACAGGTTAGGGTACGACAACGGTTTATGGTGAGCGTACGTGTTAGGGAACGTGTTAGTATTAGCGTACGGGTTAGGATTAGGGGACGGGTTATGTTAAGGCTTCGGGTAAGTGTTAGGGTTTGGGTTAGGGTTAGCATTAGGGTTAGGTGACGGGGACGGTTTAGGGTACAGGTTAGAGTACGACAATGGTTTATGGTGAGCGTATGTGTTAGGGTACGGGTTAGTGTTATCGTACGGGTTAGGAATCGGGCACAGGTTAGGTTAAGGCTTTGGGTAAGGGTTAGGGTTCGGGGTAGGGTTAGGGTTAGGTTTAGGGGACAGGAACGGTTTAGGGTACAGATTAGGGTACGACAACGGTTTAGGGTGAGCGTACGTGTTAGGGTACGGTTTAGTGTTAGCGTACGGGTTAGGATTATGGGACGAGTTAGGTAAGGCTTCGGGTAAGGGTTAGGGTTCGGGTTAGGGTTATGGTTAGGGGACGGGGACGGGGACGGTTTAGGGTACAGGTTATGGTACGACAAAGGTTTAGGGTGAGCGTACGTGTTAGGGTACAGTTTAGTGTTAGCGTACGGGTTAGGATTATGGGACGGGTTAGGGTAAGGCTTCGGGTAAGGGTTAGGGTTCCGGTTAGGGTTAGGTTTAGGGGACGGGGACGGGGACGGTTTAGGGTACAGATTAGGGTACGACAACGGTTTAGGGTGAGCGTACGTGTTATGGTATGTCTTAGAGTTAGCGTACGGGTTAGGAATAGGGGACGGTTAGGGTAAGGCTTCGGGTAAGGGGTAGGGTTCGGGTTAGGGTTAGGGTTAGGGGACGGGTTCGGTTCAGGGTACAGGTTAGGGTATGACAACGGTTTAAGGTAAGCGTACGTGTTAGGGTACGGGTCAGTGTTAGCGTACGGTTAAGGATTAGTGGACAGGTTAGGGTAAGGCTTCGGGTAAGTGTTCGGGTTAGGGTTAGGGTCAGGGGACAGGGACGGTTTAGGGTACAGGTTAGGGTACGACAACGGTTTTGGGTGAGCGTACGTTTTAGGGTAAGTGTTAGTGTTAGCGTACGGGTTAGGATTAGGGGAAGGGTTAGGGTAACGCTTCGCGTAAGGGTTAGGGTTCGGGATAGGGTTAGGGTTAGGGTTAGGGAATGGGGACGGTTTAGGGTACAGCTTAGGGTTCGAGAACGGTTTAGGGTGAGCCTACGTGTTAGGGTACGGCTTAGTGTTAGCGTACGGGTTAGGATTATGGGACGGGTTAGGGTAAGGCTTCGGGTAAGGGTTAGGGTTCGGGTTAGGGTTAGGGTTAGGGGACGGGGACAGTTTAGGGTACAGGTTAGGGTACGACAACAGTTTAGGGTGAGCGTACGTGTTAGGGTACGGGTTAGAGTTAGCGTACGGTTTAGGATTAGGGGACGGGTTTGTGTAAGGATTCGGGTAAGGTTTAGGGTTCGGGTTAGAGTTAGGGTTAGGGTTAGGGGACGGGGACGGTTTAGGGTACAGGTTAGGGTACGACAACGGTTTAGGGTGAGCGTACGTGTTAGGGTACGGGTTAGTGTTAGCGTACGGGTTAGGATTAGGGGATGGGTTAGGGTAAGGCTTCGGGTAAGGGTTAGGGTTTGGGTTAGGGTTAGGGGACGGGGACAGGGACAGTTTAGGGTACAGGTTAGGGTATGACAACGGTTTAGGGTGAGCGTACGTTTTAGGGTACGGGATAGTGTTATCGTAGGGGTTAGGATTCGGGGACGGGTTAGGGTAAGGCTTTGTGTAAGGGTTAGGGTTCGGGTTAGGGTTAGGGTTAGGTTTAGGGGACAGGAACTGTTTAGGGTACAGGTTAGGGTACGACAACTGTTTAGGGTGAGCATACGTGTTAGGGTACGAGTTAGTGTTAGCGTACGGGTTAGGATTAGGGGACGGGTTATGGTAAGGCTTCGCGTAAGGGTTAGGGTTCGGGTTAGGGTTAGGGGACGGAGACGGGGATGGTTTAGGGTACAGGTTATGGTACGACAATGGTTTAGGGTGAGCGTACGTGTTAGGGTACAGATTAGTGTTAGCGTACGGGTTAGGATTAGGGGACGGGTTAGGGTAAGGCTTCGGGTAAGGGTTAGGGTTCGGGTTAGGGTTAGGTTTAGGGTTCGGGGACGGGGACAGTTTAGGATACAGGTTTGGGTACGACAACGGTTTCGGGTGAGCGTACGTGTTAGGGTACGGTTTAGTGTTAGCGTATGGGTTAGTATCAGGGGACGCATTAGGGCAAGGCTTCGGGTAAGGTTTAGGGTTCGGGTTAGGGCTAGGTTTAGGTTTAGGGGACAGGAACGGTTTAGGGTACAGGTTAGGATACGACAACGGTTTAGGGTGAGCGTATGTGTTAGGGCATGGGTTAGAGTTAGCGTACGGGTTAGGATAAGGGGACGGGTTAGGGTAAGGCTTCGGGTAAGTGTTAGGGTTCGGTTTAGGGTTAGGGTTAGGGTTAGGGGACGGGGACGGTTTAGGGGACAGGTTAGGGTATGACTACGGTTTAGGGTGAGCGTACGTGTTAGGGTACAGGTTAGAGTTAGCGTACGGGTTAGGATTAGGGGACGGGTTAGGGTAAGGCTTCGGGTAAGGGTTAGATTTCGGGTTAGGGTTAGGGTTAGGGTTAGATTTAGGGGACAGGAATGGTGTAGGGTACAGGTTACGGTACGACAACAGTTTAGGGTGAGCGTACGTGTTAGGGTACGGGTTAGTGTTAGCGTACGGGTTAGGATTAGGGGACGGGTGAGGGTAAGGCTTCGGGTAAGGGTTAGGGTTCGGGTTAGGGTTAGGATTAGTGGACGGGGACGGGGATGGTTTAGCGTACAGGTTAGGGTAGGACAACGGTTTAGGGTGAGCATACGTGTTAGGGTATGGGTTAGTGTTAGCGTACGGGTTAGGATTACGGGATGGGTTAGGGTAGGGCTTCGGGTAAGGGATAGGGTTCGGGTTAGGGTTACGGGACGGGTACGGGGACGGGGACGGTTTAGGGTACAGGTTAGGGTACGACAGCGGTTTAGGGTGAGCGTACGTGTTAGGGTACGGGTTAGTGTTACCGTACGGGTCAGGATTAGGGGACGGGTTAGGGTAAGGCTTCAGGTAAGGGTTAGGGTTCGCGTTAGCGTTAGGGTTAGGTTTAGGGGACGGGGACGATTTAGGGTACAGGTTAGGGTTCGACAACGGTTTAGGGTGAGCGTACATGTTAGGTTACGGGTTAGTGTTCGCGTACGGTTTAGGATTAGGGGACGGGTTAGTGTAAGGCTGCGGGTAAGGTTTAGGGTTCGGGTTAGGGTTAGGGTTAGGGGACAGGGACGGTTTAGGGTACAGGTTAGGGTACGACAACGGTTTAGGGTGAGCGTACTTGTTAGGGTACGAGTTAGTGTTAGCGTATGGTTTAGGATTAGGGGACGGGTTAGGGTAATGCTTCGGGTAAGGGTTAGGGTTCGGGTTAGGGTTAGGGTTAGTTTTAGGGGACGGGGACCGTTTAGGGTACAGGTTAGGGTTCGACAACGGTTTAGGGTGAGCGTACGTGTTAGGGTACGGGTTACTGTTAGCGTACGGGTAACGATTAGTGGACAGGTTAGGGTAAGGCTTTGGGTAAGGGTTAGGGTTCGGGTTAGTGTTAGGTTTAGGTTTAGGGGACAGAAACTGTTTAGGGTAAAGGTTAGGGTAGGAAAACAGTTTAGCATGAGCGTACGTGTTAGGGTACGGGTTAGTGTTAGCGTACGGGTTAGGATTAGGGGACGGGTTAGGGTAAGGCTTCGGGTAAGGGTTAGGGTTCGGGTTAGGGTTAGGGTTAGGGTTAGGGGATGGGGGCGGTTTATGGTACAGGTTAGGGTACGACAACGGTTTAGGGTGAGCGTACGTGTTAGGGTACGGGTTAGAGTTAGCGTACGGTTTAGGATTAGGGGACGGGTTAGGGTAAGGCTTCGGGTAAGGGTTAGGGTTTGGGTTAGGGTTAGGGTTAGGGGAGGGGGACAGTTTAGGGTACAGGTTAGGTTACGACAACGGTTTAGGGTGAGCGTACGTGTTAGGGTATGGGTTAGAGTTAGCGTACAGCTTAGGATTAGTGGACGGGTTAGGGTAAGGCTTCGGGTAAGGGTTAGGGTTCGGGTTTGGGTTAGGGTTAAGGGACGGGGATGGTTTAGGGTACAGGTTAGGGTTCGACAACGGTTTAGAGTGAGCGTACGTGTTAGGGTACGGGTTAGTGTTAGCGTACGGGTTAGCATTAGGGGACGGTTTAGGGTAAGGCTTCGGGTAAGGGTTAGGGTTCGGGTTAGGGTTAGGGTTAGGGGACGGGGACGGTTTATGGTACAGGTTAGGGTACGACAACGGTTTAGAGTGAACGTACGTGTTAGGGTACGGTTTAGAGTTAGCGTACGGGTTAGGATTAGGGGACGAGTTAGGGTAAGGCTTCGGGTAAGGGTTAGGGTTCGGGTTAGGATTAGGGTTAGGGGACGGGGACGGGGACGGTTTAGGGTACAGGTTAGTGTACGACAACGGTTTAGGGTGAGCGTACGTGTTAGGGTACGTGTTAGTATTAGCGTACGGTTTAGGATTACGGGACGGGTTAGGGTAAGGCTTCGGGTAAGGGTTTTGGTTCGGGTTAGGTTTAGGGTTAGGGTTAGGTGATGGGGACGGTTTAGGGTACAGATTAGGTTATGACATCGGTTTAGGGTGAGCGTACGTGTTAGGGTACGGGTTAGTGTTAACGTACGGGTTAGGATTAGGGGACGGGTTATGGTAAGCCTTCGGGTAAGGGTTAGGGTTCGGGTTAGGGTTAGGGTTAGGGGACGGGGACGGTTTAGGGTACAGGTTAGGGTACGACAACGGTTTAGGGTGAGCGTACATGTTAGGGTACGGGTTAGAGTTAGCGTACACTTTAGGATTAAGGGACGGGTTAGGGTAAGGATTCGGGTAAGGGTTAGTGTTCGGGTTAGGGTTAGGGTTAGGGGACGGGGACAGTTTAGGGTAAAGGTTAGGGTACGACAACGGTTTAGGGTGAGCGTACGTGTTAGGGCACGGGTTAGTGTTAGCGTACGGGTTAGGATTAGGGGAAGGGTTAGGGTAAGGCTTTGGGTAAGGTTTAGGGTTGGGGTTAGTGTTAGGGTTAGGGGACGGTTTAGGGTACAGGTTAGGGTACGACAACGGTTTAGGTTGAGCGTACGTGTTAGGGTACGGGTTAGCGTTATCGTACGGGTTAGGATTAGGGGACGGGTTAGGGTAAGGCTTCGGGTAAGGGTTAGGGTTCGGGTTAGGGTTAGGATTAGTGGACAGGGACAGGGACGGTTTAGCGTACAGGTTAGGGTAGGACAAAGGTTTAGGGTGAGCGTACGTGTTAGGGTACAGGTTAGAGTTATCGTACGGGTTAGGATTAGGGGACAGGTTAGGGTAAGGCTTCGGGTAAGGGTTAGGGTTCGGGTTAGGGTTAGGATTAGTGGACAGGGACAGGGACGGTTTAGCGTACAGGTAAGGGTAGGACAACGGTTTAGGGTGAGCGTACGTGTTAGGGTATGGGTTAGTGTTAGCGTACGGGTTAGGATTACGGGATGGGTTAGGGTAGGGCTTCGGGTAAGGGATAGGCTTCGGGTTAGGGTTACGGGACGGGTACGGGGACGGGGACGGTTTAGGGTACAGGTTAGGGTACGACAACGGTTTAGGGTGATCGTACGTGTTAGGGTACGGGTTAGTGTTAGCGTACGGGTTAGGATTAGGGGATGGGTTAGGGTAAAGTTTCGGATAAGGTTTAGGGTTCGGGTTCGGGTTAGGGTTAGGGGACGGGGACTGGGACGGTTTAGGGTACAGGTTAGGGTATGACAACGGTATAGGGTGAGCGTACGTGTTAGGGTACGGTTTAGTGTTAGCCTACGGCTTAGGATTAGGGGACGGGTTAGGGGAAGGCTTCGGGTAAGGGTTAGGGTTCGGGCTACGGTTAGGTTTAGTTTTAGGGGACAGGAACGGTTTAGGGTACAGGTTAGGGTACGACAATGGTTTAGGGTGAGCGTACGTGTTAGGGTACGGGTTAGAGTTAGCGTACGGGTTAGGATTAGGGGACGGGTTAGGGTAAGTCTTCGGGTAAGGGTTAGGGTTCGGATTAGGGTTAGGGTTAGGGTTAGGGGACGGGGACGGTTTAGGGTACAGGTTAGTGTACGACAACAGTTTAGGGTGAGCGTACGTGTTAGGGTACAGGTTAGAGTTAGCGTACGGGTTAGGAATAGGGGATGGGTTAGGGTAAGGCTTCGGGTAAGGGTTAGGGTTCGGGTTCGGGTTAGGGTTAGGGTTAGGGGACGGGGACGGTTTAGGGTACAGGTTAGGATTCGACAAAGTTTTAGGGTGAGCGTACGTGTTAGGGTACGGGTTAGTGTTAGCGTACGGGTTAGGATTAGGGGACGGGTTAGGGTAAGGCTTCTGGTAAGGGTTAGGGTTCGGGTTAGGGTTAGGGTTAGGGTTAGGGGACGGGGACGGGGATGGTTTAGGGTACATGTTAGGGTACGACAACGGTTTAAGGTAAGCGTACGTGTTAGGGTACGGGTTAGTGTTCGCGTACGGGTAAGGATTAGTGGACGGGTTAGGGAAAGGCTTCAGGTAAGTGTTCGGGTTAGGGTTAGGGTTAGGGGACGTGGACGGTTTAGGGTACAGGTTAGGGTACGACAACAGTTTAGGGTGAGCGTACGTGTTAGGGTACGGGTTAGTGTTAACGTACGGGTTAGGATTAGGGGATGGGTTAGGGTAAGGCTTCGGGTAAGGGTTAGGGTTTGGATTAGGGTTAGGGGACGGGGACGGGGACAGTTTAGGGTACATGTTAGGGTACGACAACGGTTTAAGGTAAGCGTACGTGTTAGGGCACGGGTTAGTGTTAGCGTACGGTTAAGGATTAGTGGACGTGTTAGGGTAAGGCTTCGGGTAAGGGTTCGAGTTAGGGTTAGGGTTAGGGGACAGGGACGGTTTAGGGTACAGGTTAGGGTAGGACAACAGTTTTGGGTGACCGTACGTGTTAGGGTACGGGTTAGTGTTAACGTACGGGTTAGGATTAGGGGAAGGGTTAGGGGAAGGCTTCGGGTAAGGGTTAGGGTTTGGGTTCGGGTTAGGGTTAGGGTTAGGGGACGGGGACGGTATTGGTACAGCTTAGGGTTCGACAACGGTTTAGGGTGAGTGTATGTGTTAGGGTATGGGTTAGTGTTAGCGTACGGGTTAGGATTAGGGGACCGGTTAGGGTAAGGCTTCGGGTAAGGGTGAGGGTTCGGTTTAGGGTTAGGGTTAGGGGACGGGCACAGTTGTGGGTACAGGTTAGGGTACGACACCGGTTTAGGGTGAGCGTACGTGTTAGGGTACTGGTTAGAGTTCGCGTACAGTTTAGGATTAGGGGACGGGTTAGTGTAAGGCTTCGGGTAAGGGTTAGGGTTGGGGTTAGGGTTAGGGTTAGGGTTAGGGGACGGGGACGGTTTAGGGTACAGGTTAGGGTTCGACAACGGTTTAGGGTGAGCGTATGTGTCAGGGTACGGGTTAGTGTTAGCGTACGGGTTAGGATTAGGCGCGGGTTAGGGTAAGGCTTCGGGTAAGGGTTAGGGTTCGGGTTAGGGTTAGGGTTAGGGTTAGGGGACGGGGATGGTTTAGGCTACAGTTTCGGGTACGACAACGGTTTAGGGTGTGTGTACGTGTTAGGGTACAGGTTAGTGTTAGCGTACGGTTTAGGATTAGGGGACGGGTTAGGGTAAGGCTTCGGGTAAGGGTTAGGTATCATGTTAGGGTTAGGGTTAGGGTTAGGGGACGGGGACAGTTTAGGGTACAGGTTAGGGTACGACAACGGTTTAGGGTGAGCGTACGTGTTAGGGTACAGTTTAGTGTTAGCGTACGGGTTAGGATTAGGGACGGGTTAGGGTAAGGCTTCGGGTAAGGGTTAGGGTTCGGATTAGGATTAGGGTTAGGGGACGGGGACGGGGACGGTTTAGGGTACAGGTTAGTGTACGACAATGGTTTAGGGTGAGCGTACGTGTTAGGGTACGTGTTAGTATTAGCGTACGGGTTAGGATTACGGGACGGGTTAGGGTAAGGCTTCGGGTAAGGGTTTGGGTTCGCGTTAGGGTTAGGGTTAGGGTTAGGTGACGGGAACGGTTTAGGGTACAGGTTAGGTTATGACATCGGTTTAGGGTGAGCGTACGTGTTAGGGTACGGGTTAGTGTTAACGTACGGGTTAGGATTAGGGGACGGGTTAGGGTAAGCCTTCGGGTAAAGGTTAGGGTTCGGGTTAGGGTTAGGGTCAGGGGACGGGAACGGTTTAGGGTACAGGTTAGGGTACGACAACGGTTTAGGGTGAGCGTACATGTTAGGGTACGGGTTAGAGTTAGCGTACAGTTTAGGATTAGGGGACGGGTTAGGGTAAGGATTCGGGTAAGGGTTAGCGTTCGGGTTAGGGTTAGGGTTAGGGGACGGGGACAGTTTAGGGTACAGGTTAGGGTACGACAACGGTTTAGGGTGAGTGTACGTGTTAGGGTACGGGTTAGTGTTAGCGTACGGGTTAGGATTAGGGGACGTGTTAGGGTAAGGCTTCGGGTAAGGTTTAGGGTTGGGGTTAGTGTTAGGGTTAGGGGACGGGGACGGGGACGGTTTAGGGTACAGGGTAGGGTACGACAACGGTTTAGGTTGAGCGTACGTGTTAGGGTAAGGGTTAGTGTTATTGTACGGGTTAGGATTAGGGGACGGGTTAGGGTAAGGCTTCGGGTAACGGTTAGGGTTCGGGTTAGGGATAGGCTTAGGGGACGGGGACGGTTTAGGGTACAGGTTAGGGTTCGACAACGGTTTAGGGTGAGCGTACATGTTAGGTTACGGGTTAGTGTTCGCGTACGGTTTAGGATTAGGGGACGGGTTAGTGTAAGGCTGCGGGTAAGGTTTAGGGTTCGGGTTAGGGTTAGGGTTAGGTGACAGGGACGGTTTAGGGTACAGGTTAGGGTACGACAACGATTTAGGGTGAGCGTACTTGTTAGGGTACGGGTTAGTGTTAGCGTACGGTTTAGGATTAGGGGACGGGTTAGGGTAAGGCTTCGGGTAAGGGTTAGGGTTCAGGTTCGGGTTAGGGTTAGTTTTAGGGGACTGGGACCATTTAAGGTACAGGTTAGGGTTCGACAACGGTTTAGGGTGAGCGTACGTGTTAGGGAAACGGGTTACTGTTAGCGTACGGATTAGGATTAGGGGACGGGTTAGGGTAAGGCTTCGGGTAAGGGCTAGGGTCTGGGTTCGGGTTAGGGTTAGGGTTAGGGGACGGGGACGGTTTAGGGTACAGGTTAGGTTACGACAACGGTTTAGGGTGAGCGTACGTGTTAGGGTACGGGTTAGTGTTAGTGTACGGGTAACGATTAGTGGACGGGTTAGGGTAAGGCTTTGGGTAAGGGTTAGGCTTTGGGTTAGTGTTAGGTTTAGGTTTAGGGGACAGAAACTGTTTAGGGTAAAGGTTAGGGTAGGAAAACAGTTTAGGGTGAGCGTACGTGTTAGGGTATGGTTTAGTGTTAGCGTACGGGTTAGGATTACGGGATGGGTTAGGGTTAGGCTTCGGGCAAGGGATAGGGTTCGGTTTAGGGTTAGGGGACGGGGACGGGAATGGTTTAGGGTACAGGTTAGTGTACGACAAAGGTTTAGGGTGAGCGTACGTGTTAGGGTACGGGTTAGTGTTAGCGTACGGGTTAGGATTAGGGGATGGGTTAGGGTAAAGCTTCGGATAAGGTTTAGGTTTCGGGTTCGGGTTAGGGTTAGGGGATGGGGACGAGAACGGTTTAGGGTACAGGTTAGGGTATGACAACGGTATAGGGTGAGCGTACGTGTTAGGGTACGGTTTAGTGTTAGCCTACGGGTTAGGATTAGGGGACGGGTTAGGGTAAGGCTACGGGTAAGGGTTAGGGTTCGGGCTACGGTTAGGTTTAGTTTTAGGGGACAGGAACGGTTTAGGGTACAGGTTAGGATACGACAACGCTTTAGGGTGAGCGTATGTGTTAGGGTATGGGTTAGTGTTAGCGTACGGGTTAGGAATAGGGGACGGGTTAGGGTAAGGCTTCGGGTAAGGGTTAGGGTTCGGGTTAGGGTTAGGGTTAGGGTTAGGGGCCGGGGACGGTTTAGGGTACAGGTTAGGATTCGACAAAGTTTTAGGGTGAGCGTACGTGTTAGGGTACGGGTTAGTGTTAGCGTACGGGTAAGGATTAGGGGACGGGTTAAGGTAAGGCTTCTGGTAAGGGTTAGGGTTCGGGTTAGGGTTAGGGTTAGGGTTAGGGGACGGGGACGGGGACGGTTTAGGG
Organism: Delphinapterus leucas; assembly: GCF_059928025.1. Lineage (NCBI taxonomy): Eukaryota > Metazoa > Chordata > Mammalia > Artiodactyla > Monodontidae > Delphinapterus > Delphinapterus leucas. Next base: position 36,732,025 of record NC_143142.1, on the reverse strand, counting down.
TACATGTTAGCGTACGACAACGGTTTAAGGTAAGCGTACGTGTTAGGGTACGGGTTAGTGTTCGCGTACGGGTAAGGATTAGTGGACGGGGTAGGGAAAGGCTTCGGGTAAGGGTTCGGGTTAGGGTTAGGGTTAGGGGACAGGGACGGTTTAGGGTACAGGTTAGGGTACGACAACGCTTTTGGGTGAGCGTACGTGTTAGGGTACGGTTTAGTGTTAGCGTACGGGTTAGGATTAGGGGAAGGGTTAGGGTAAGGCTTCGGGTAAGGGTTAGGTTTCGGGTTAGGGTTAGGATTAAGGGACGGGGACGGTTTAGGGTACAGGTTAGGGTTTGACAGCGGTTTAGGGTGAGTGTATGTGTTAGGGTATGGGTTAGTGTTAGCGTACGGGTTAGGATTTGGGGACGGGTTAGGGTAAGGCTTCGGGTAAGGGTTAGGGTTCGGGTTAGGGTTAGGGGACGAGGACGGTGACGGTTTAGGGTACAGGTTAGGGTACGACAACGGTTTAGGGTGAGTGTGCGTGTTAGGGTACGGGTTAGTGTTAGTGTACGGGTTAGGATTAGGGGACGGGTTAGGGTAAGGCTTCGGGTAAGGGTTAGGGTTCGGGTTAGGGTTAGGGTTAGGGGACGGGGACAGTTTAGGGTACAGGTTAGGGTACGACAACGGTTTATGGTGAGCGTACGTGTTAGGGAACGTGTTAGTATTAGCGTACGGGTTAGGATTAGGGGACGGGTTATGTTAAGGCTTCGGGTAAGTGTTAGGGTTTGGGTTAGGGTTAGCATTAGGGTTAGGTGACGGGGACGGTTTAGGGTACAGGTTAGAGTACGACAATGGTTTATGGTGAGCGTATGTGTTAGGGTACGGGTTAGTGTTATCGTACGGGTTAGGAATCGGGCACAGGTTAGGTTAAGGTTTTGGGTAAGGGTTAGGGTTCGGGGTAGGGTTAGGGTTAGGTTTAGGGGACAGGAACGGTTTAGGGTACAGGTTAGGGTACGACAACGGTTTAGGGTGAGCGTACGTGTTAGGGTACGGGTTAGTGTTAGCGTACGGGTTAGGATTATGGGACGAGTTAGGTAAGGCTTCGGGTAAGGGTTAGGGTTCGGGTTAGGGTTATATTTAGGGGACGGGGACGGGGACGGTTTAGGGTACAGGTTACGGTACGACAAAGGTTTAGGGTGAGCGTACGTGTTAGGGTATAGTTTAGTGTTAGCGTACGGGTTAGGATTATGGGACGGGTTAGGGTAAGGCTTCGGGTAAGGGTTAGGGTTCCGGTTAGGGTTAGGTTTAGGGGACGGGGACGGGGACGGTTTAGGGTACAGATTAGGGTACGACAACGGTTTAGGGTGAGCGTACGTGTTATGGTATGTGTTAGAGTTAGCGTACGGGTTAGGAATAGGCGACGGTTAGGGTAAGGCTTCGGGTAAGGGGTAGGGTTCGGGTTAGGGTTAGGGTTAGGGGACAGGTTCGGTTCAGGGTACAGGTTAGGGTATGACAACGGTTTAAGGTAAGCGTACGTGTTAGGGTACGGGTTAGTGTTAGCGTACGGTTAAGGATTAGTGGACAGGTTAGGGTAAGGCTTCGGGTAAGTGTTCGGGTTAGGGTTAGGGTCAGGGGACAGGGACGGTTTAGGGTACAGGTTAGGGTACGACACCGGTTTTGGGTGAGCGTACGTTTTAGGGTAAGTGTTAGTGTTAGCGTACGGGTTAGGATTAGGGGAAGGGTTAGGGTAAGGCTTCGCGTAAGGGTTAGGGTTCGGGATAGAGTTAGGGTTAGGGTTAGGGAATGGGGACGGTTTAGGGTACAGCTTAGGGTTCGAGAACGGTTTAGGGTGAGCCTACGTGTTAGGGTACGGCTTAGTGTTAGCGTACGGGTTAGGATTATGGGACGGGTTAGGGTAAGGCTTCGGGTAAGGGTTAGGGTTCGGGTTAGGGTTAGGGTTAGGGGACGGGGACAGTTTAGGGTACAGGTTAGGGTACGACAACAGTTTAGGGTGAGCGTACGTGTTAGGGTACGGGTTAGAGTTAGCGTAAGGTTTAGGATTAGGGGACGGGTTTGTGTAAGGATTCGGGTAAGGTTTAGGGTTCGGGTTAGAGTTAGGGTTAGGGTTAGGGGACGGGGACGGTTTAGGGTACAGGTTAGGGTACGACAACAGTTTAGGGTGAGCGTACGTGTTAGGGTACGGGTTAGTGTTAGCGTACGGGTTAGGATTAGGGGATGGGTTAGGGTAAGGCTTCGGTAAGGGTTTGGGTTAGGGTTAGGGGACGGGGACAGGGACAGTTTAGGGTACAGGTTAGGGTATGACAACGGTTTAGGGTGAGCGTACGTGTTAGGGTACGGGATAGTGTTATCGTAGGGGTTAGGATTCGGGGACGGGTTAGGGTAAGGCTTTGTGTAAGGGTTAGTGTTCGGGTTAGGGTTAGGGTTAGGTTTAGGGGACAGGAACTGTTTAGGGTACAGGTTAGGGTACGACAACTGTTTAGGGTGAGCATACGTGTTAGGGTACGAGTTAGTGTTAGCGTACGGGTTAGGATTAGGGGACGGGTTATGGTAAGGCTTCGCGTAAGGGTTAGGGTTCGGGTTCGGGTTAGGGTTAGGGGACGGGGACGGGGATGGTTTAGGGTACAGGTTATGGTACGACAATGGTTTAGGGTGAGCGTACGTGTTAGGGTACAGATTAGTGTTAGCGTACGGGTTAGGATTATGGGACGGGTTAGGTTAAGGCTTCGGGTAAGGGTTAGGGTTCGGGTTAGGGTTAGGGTTAGGGGACGGGGACGGGGACGATTTAGGGTACAGGTTAGGGTACGACAACGGTTTAGGGTGAGCGTACGTGTTAGGGTATATGTTAGTATTAGCGTACGGGTTAGGATTAGGGGACGGGTTAGGGTAAGGCTTCGGGTAAGGGTTAGGGTTCGGGTTAGGGTTAGGTTTAGGGTTCGGGGACGGGGACAGTTTAGGATACAGGTTTGGGTACGACAACGGTTTCGGGTGAGCGTACGTGTTAGGGTACGGTTTAGTGTTAGCGTATGGGTTAGTATCAGGGGACGCATTAGGGCAAGGCTTCGGGTAAGGGTTAGGGTTCGGGTTAGGGCTAGGTTTAGGTTTAGGGGACAGGAACGGTTTAGGGTACAGGTTAGGATACGACAACGGTTTAGGGTGAGCGTATGTGTTAGGGCATGGGTTAGAGTTAGCGTACGGGTTAGGATAAGGGGACGGGTTAGGGTAAGGCTTCGGGTAAGTGTTAGGGTTCGGTTTAGGGTTAGGGTTAGGGTTAGGGGACGGGGACGGTTTAGGGGACAGGTTAGGGTATGACTACGGTTTAGGGTGAGCGTACGTGTTAGGGTACAGGTTAAAGTTAGCGTACGGCTTAGGATTAGGGGACGGGTTAGGGTAAGGCTTCGGGTAAGGGTTAGATTTCGGGTTAGGGTTAGGGTTAGGGTTAGATTTAGGGGACAGGAATGGTGTAGGGTACAGGTTACGGTACGACAACAGTTTAGGGTGAGCGTACGTGTTAGGGTACGGGTTAGTGTTAGCGTACGGGTTAGGATTAGGGGACGGGTTTGTGTAAGGCTTCGGGTAAGGGTTAGGGTTCGGGTTAGGGTTAGGATTAGTGGACGGGGACGGGGATGGTTTAGCGTACAGGTTAGGGTAGGACAACGGTTTAGGGTGAGCATACGTGTTAGGGTATGGGTTAGTGTTAGCGTACGGGTTAGGATTACGGGATGGGTTAGGGTAGGGCTTCGGGTAAGGGATAGGGTTCGGGTTAGGGTTACGGGACGGGTACGGGGACGGGGACGGTTTAGGGTACAGGTTAGGGTACGACAGCGGTTTAGGGTGAGCGTACGTGTTAGGGTACGGGTTAGTGTTACCGTACGGGTCAGGATTAGGGGACGGGTTAGGGTAAGGCTTCAGGTAAGGGTTAGGGTTCGCGTTAGGGTTAGGGTTAGGGGACGGGGACGATTTAGGGTACAGGTTAGGGTTCGACAACGGTTTAGGGTGAGCGTAAATGTTAGGTTACGGGTTAGTGTTCGCGTACGGTTTAGGATTAGGGGACGGGTTAGTGTAAGGCTGCGGGTAAGGTTTAGGGTTCGGGTTAGGGTTAGGGTTAGGGGACAGGGACGGTTTAGGGTACAGGTTAGGGTACGACAACGGTTTAGGGTGAGCGTACTTGTTAGGGTACGAGTTAGTGTTAGCGTACGGTTTAGGATTAGGGGACGGGTTAGGGTAATGCTTCGGGTAAGGGTTAGGGTTCGGGTTAGGGTTAGGGTTAGTTTTAGGGGACGGGGACCGTTTAGGGTACAGGTTAGGGTTCGACAACGGTTTAGGGTGAGCGTACGTGTTAGGGTACGGGTTACTGTTAGCGTACGGGTAACGATTAGTGGACAGGTTAGGGTAAGGCTTTGGGTAAGGGTTAGGGTTCGGGTTAGTGTTAGGTTTAGGTTTAGGGGACAGAAACTGTTTAGGGTAAAGGTTAGGGTAGGAAAACAGTTTAGCATGAGCGTACGTGTTAGGGTACGGGTTAGTGTTAGCGTACGGGTTAGGATTAGGGGACGGGTTAGGGTAAGGCTTCGGGTAAGGGTTAGGGTTCGGGTTAGGGTTAGGGTTAGGGTTAGGGGACGGGGGCGGTTTATGGTACAGGTTAGGGTACGACAACGGTATAGGGTGAGCGTACGTGTTAGGGTACGGGTTAGAGTTAGCGTACGGTTTAGGATTAGGGGACGGGTTAGGGTAAGGATTCGGGTAAGGGTTAGGGTTTGGGTTAGGGTTAGGGTTAGGGGAGGGGGACAGTTTAGGGTACAGGTTAGGTTACGACAACGGTTTAGGGTGAGCGTACGTGTTAGGGTATGGGTTAGAGTTAGCGTACGGCTTAGGATTAGTGGACGGGTTAGGGTAAGGCTTCGGGTAAGGGTTAGGGTTCGGGTTTGGGTTAGGGTTAGGGGACGGGGATGGTTTAGGGTACAGGTTAGGGTTCGACAACGGTTTAGAGTGAGCGTACGTGTTAGGGTACGGGTTAGTGTTAGCGTACGGGTTAGCATTAGGGGACGGTTTAGGGTAAGGCTTCGGGTAAGGGTTAGGGTTCGGGTTAGGGTTAGGGTTAGGGGACGGGGACGGTTTATGGTACAGGTTAGGGTACGACAACGGTTTAGAGTGAACGTACGTGTTAGGGTACGGTTTAGAGTTAGCGTACGGGTTAGGATTAGGGGACGAGTTAGGGTAAGGCTTCGGGTAAGGGTTAGGGTTCGGGTTAGGATTAGGGTTAGGGGACGGGGACGGGGACGGTTTAGGGTACAGGTTAGTGTACGACAACGGTTTAGGGTGAGCGTACGTGTTAGGGTACGTGTTAGTATTAGCGTACGGTTTAGGATTACGGGACGGGTTAGGGTAAGGCTTCGGGTAAGGGTTTTGGTTCGGGTTAGGGTTAGGGTTAGGGTTAGGTGACGGGGACGGTTTAGAGTACAGATTAGGTTATGACATCGGTTTAGGGTGAGCGTACGTGTTAGGGTACGGGTTAGTGTTAACGTACGGGTTAGGATTAGGGGACGGGTTATGGTAAGCCTTCGGGTAAGGGTTAGGGTTCGGGTTAGGGTTAGGGTTATGGGACGGGGACGGTTTAGGGTACAGGTTAGGGTACGACAACGGTTTAGGGTGAGCGTACATGTTAGGGTACGGGTTAGAGTTAGCGTACACTTTAGGATTAAGGGACGGGTTAGGGTAAGGATTCGGGTAAGGGTTAGTGTTCGGGTTAGGGTTAGGGTTAGGGGATGGGGACAGTTTAGGGTACAGGTTAGGGTACGACAAGGGTTTAGGGTGAGCGTACGTGTTAGGGCACGGGTTAGTGTTAGCGTACGGGTTAGGATTAGGGGAAGGGTTAGGGTAAGGCTTCGGGTAAGGTTTAGGGTTGGGGTTAGTGTTAGGGTTAGGGGACGGTTTAGCGTACAGGTTAGGGTACGACAACGGTTTAGGTTGAGCGTACGTGTTAGGGTACGGGTTAGCGTTATCGTACGGGTTAGGATTAGGGGACGGGTTAGGGTAAGGCTTCGGGTAAGGGTTAGGGTTCGGGTTAGGGTTAGGATTAGTGGACAGGGACAGGGACGGTTTAGCATACAGGTTAGGGTAGGACAAAGGTATAGGGTGAGCGTACGTGTTAGGGTACAGGTTAGAGTTATCGTACGGGTTAGGATTAGGGGACAGGTTAGGGTAAGGCTTCGGGTAAGGGTTAGGGTTCGGGTTAGGGTTAGGATTAGTGGACAGGGACAGGGACGGTTTAGCGTACAGGTAAGGGTAGGACAACGGTTTAGGGTGAGCGTACGTGTTAGGGTATGGGTTAGTGTTAGCGTACGGGTTAGGATTACGGGATGGGTTAGGGTACGGCTTCGGGTAAGGGATAGGCTTCGGGTTAGGGTTACGGGACGGGTACGGGGACGGGGACGGTTTAGGGTACAGGTTAGGGTACGACAACGGTTTAGGGTGATCGTACGTGTTAGGGTACGGGTTAGTGTTAGCGTACGGGTTAGGATTAGGGGATGGGTTAGGGTAAAGTTTCGGATAAGGTTTAGGGTTCGGGTTCGGGTTAGGGTTAGGGGACGGGGACTGGGACGGTTTAGGGTACAGGTTAGGGTATGACAATGGTATAGGGTGAGCGTACGTGTTAGGGTACGGTTTAGTGTTAGCCTACGGCTTAGGATTAGGGGACGGGTTAGGGGAAGGCTTCGGGTAAGGGTTAGGGTTCGGGCTACGGTTAGGTTTAGTTTTAGGGGACAGGAACGGTTTAGGGTACAGGTTAGGGTACGACAATGGTTTAGGGTGAGCGTACGTGTTAGGGTACGGGTTAGAGTTAGCGTACGGGTTAGGATTAGGGGACGGGTTAGGGTAAGTCTTCGGGTAGGGGTTAGGGTTCGGATTAGGGTTAGGGTTAGGGTTAGGGGACGGGGACGGTTTAGGGTACAGGTTAGTGTACGACAACAGTTTAGGGTGAGCGTACGTGTTAGGGTACAGGTTAGAGTTAGCGTACGGGTTAGGAATAGGGGATGGGTTAGGGTAAGGCTTCGGGTAAGGGTTAGGGTTCGGGTTCGGGTTAGGGTTAGGGTTAGGGGACGGGGACGGTTTAGGGTACAGGTTAGGATTCGACAAAGTTTTAGGGTGAGCGTATGTGTTAGGGTACGGGTTAGTGTTAGCGTACGGGTTAGGATTAGGGGACGGGTTAGGATAAGGCTTCTGGTAAGGGTTAGGGTTCGGGTTAGGGTTAGGGTTAGGGTTAGGGGACGGGGACGGGGATGGTTTAGGGTACATGTTAGGGTACGACAACGGTTTAAGGTAAGCTTACGTGTTAGGGTACGGGTTAGTGTTCGCGTACGGGTAAGGATTAGTGGACGGGTTAGGGAAAGGCTTCAGGTAAGTGTTCGGGTTAGGGTTAGGGTTAGGGCACGTGGACGGTTTAGGGTACAGGTTAGGGTACGACAACAGTTTAGGGTGAGCGTACGTGTTAGGGTACGGGTTAGTGTTAACGTACGGGTTAGGATTAGGGGATGGGTTAGGGTAAGGCTTCGGGTAAGGGTTAGGGTTTGGATTAGGGTTAGGGGACGGGGACGGGGACAGTTTAGGGTACATGTTAGGGTACGACAACGGTTTAAGGTAAGTGTACGTGTTAGGGCACGGGTTAGTGTTAGCGTACGGTTAAGGATTAGTGGACGTGTTAGGGTAAGGCTTCGGGTAAGGGTTCGAGTTAGGGTTAGGGTTAGGGGACAGGGACGGCTTAGGGTACAGGTTAGGGTAGGACAACAGTTTTGGGTGACCGTACGTGTTAGGGTACGGGTTAATGTTAACGTACGGGTTAGGATTAGGGGAAGGGTTAGGGGAAGGCTTCGGGTAAGGGTGAGGGTTCGGTTTAGGGTTAGGGTTAGTGGACGGGCACAGTTGTGGGTACAGGTTAGGGTACGACACCGGTTTAGGGTGAGCGTACGTGTTAGGGTACTGGTTAGAGTTCGCGTACAGTTTAGGATTAGGGGACGGGTTAGTGTAAGGCTTCGGGTAAGGGTTAGGGTTGGGGTTAGGGTTAGGGTTAGGGTTAGGGGATGGGGACGGTTTAGGGTACAGGTTAGGGTTCGACAACGGTTTAGGGTGAGCGTATGTGTTAGGGTACGGGTTAGTGTTAGCGTACGGGTTAGGATTAGGCGCGGGTTAGGGTAAGGCTTCGGGTAAGGGTTAGGGTTCGGGTTAGGGTTAGGGTTAGGGTTAGGGGACGGGGATGGTTTAGGCTACAGTTTCGGGTACGACAATGGTTTAGGGTGTGTGTACGTGTTAGGGTACGGGTTAGTGTTAGCGTACGGTTTAGGATTAGGGGACGGGTTAGGGTAAGGCTTCGGGTAAGGGTTAGGTTTCGGGTTAGGGTTAGGGTTAGGGTTAGGGGACGGGGACAGTTTAGGGTACAGGTTTGGGTACGACAACGGTTTAGGGTGAGCGTACGTGTTACGGTACGGGTTAGTGTTAGCGTACGGGTTAGGATTAGGGGACGTTAGGGTAAGGCTTCGGGTAAGGGTTAGGGTTCGGATTAGGATTAGGGTTAGGGGACGGGGACGGGGACGGTTTAGGGTACAGGTTAGTGTACGACAACGGTTTAGGGTGAGCGTACGTGTTAGGGTACGTGTTAGTATTAGCGTACGGGTTAGGATTACGGGACGGGTTAGGGTAAGGCTTCGGGTAAGGGTTTGGGTTCGCGTTAGGGTTAGGGTTAGGGTTAGGTGACGGGAACGGTTTAGGGTACAGGTTAGGTTATGACATCGGTTTAGGGTGAGCGTACGTGTTAGGGTACGGGTTAGTGTTAACGTACGGGTTAGGATTAGGGGACGGGTTAGGGTAAGCCTTCGGGTAAGGGTTAGGGTTCGGGTTAGGGTTAGGGTCAGGGGACGGGGACGGTTTAGGGTACAGGTTACGGTACGACAACGGTTTAGTGTGAGCGTACATGTTAGGGTACGGGTTAGAGTTAGCGTACAGTTTAGGATTAGGGGACGGGTTAGGGCAAGGATTCGGGTAAGGGTTAGCGTTCGTGTTAGGGTTAGGGTTAGGGGACGGGGACAGTTTAGGGTACAGGTTAGGGTACGACAACGGTTTAGGGTGAGTGTACGTGTTAGGGTACGGGTTAGTGTTAGCGTACGGGTTAGGATTAGGGGACGTGTTAGGGTAAGGCTTTGGGTAAGGTTTAGGGTTAGGGTTAGTGTTAGGGTTAGGGGACGGGGACGGGGACGGTTTAGGGTACAGGGTAGGGTACGACAACGGTTTAGGTTGAGCGTACGTGTTAGGGTACGGGTTAGTGTTATTGTACGGGTTAGGATTAGGGGACGGGTTAGGGTAAGGGTTCGGGTTAGGGTTAGGCTTAGGGGACGGGGACGGTTTAGGGTACAGGTTAGGGTACGTCAACGGTTTAGGGTGAGCGTACATGTTAGGTTACGGGTTAGTGTTCGCGTACGGTTTAGGATTAGGGGACGGGTTAGTGTAAGGCTGCGGGTAAGGTTTAGGGTTCGGGTTAGGGTTAGGGTTAGGTGACAGGGACGGTTTAGGGTACAGGTTAGGGTACGACAACGGTTTAGGGTGAGCGTACTTGTTAGGGTACGGGTTAGTGTTAGCGTACGGTTTAGGATTAGGGGACGGGTTCGGGTAAGGCTTCGGGTAAGGGTTAGGTTTCGGGTTAGGGTTAGGGTTAGTTTTAGGGGACGGGGACCGTGTAGGGTACAGGTTAGGGTTCGACAACGGTTTAGGGTGAGCGTACGTGTTAGGGTAACGGGTTACTGTTAGCGTACGGATTAGGATTAGGGGACGGGTTAGGGTAAGGCTTCGGGTAAGGGCTAGGGTCTGGGTTCGGGTTAGGGTTAGGGTTAGGGGACGGGGACGGTTTAGGGTACAGGTTAGGTTACGACAACGGTTTAGGGTGAGCGTACGTGTTAGGGTACGGGTTACTGTTAGCGTACGGGTAACGATTAGTGGACAGGTTAGGGTAAGGCTTTGGGTAAGGGTTAGGGTTCGGGTTAGTGTTAGGTTTAGGTTTAGGGGACAGAAACTGTTTAGGGTAAAGGTTAGGGTAGGAAAACAGTTTAGCATGAGCGTACGTGTTAGGGTACGGGTTAGTGTAAGCGTACGGGTTAGGATTAGGTGACGGGTTAGGGTAAGGCTTCGGGTAAGGGTTAGGGTTCGGGTTCGGGTTAGGGTTAGGGTTAGGGGACGGGGACGGTTTAGGGTACAGGTTAGGGTACGACAACGGTTTAGGGTGAGCGTACGTGTTAGGGTACGGGTTAGAGTTAGCGTACGGTTTAGGATTAGGGGACGGGTTAGGGTAAGGCTTCGGGTAAGGGTTAGGGTTTGGGTTAGGGTTAGGGTTAGGGGAGGGGGACAGTTTAGGGTACAGGTTAGGTTACGACAACGGTTTAGGGTGAGCGTATGTGTTAGGGTACGGGTTAGAGTTAGCGTAAGGCTTAGGATTAGGGGACGGGTTAGGGTAAGGCTTCGGGTAAGGGTTAGGGTTTGGGTTTGGGTTAGGGTTAGGGGACGGGGATGGTTTAGGGTACAGGTTAGGGTTCGACAACGGTTTAGAGTGCGCGTACGTGTTAGGGTACGGGTTAGTGTTAGCGTACGGGTTAGCATAAGGGGACGGTTTAGGGTAAGGCTTCGGGTAAGGGTTAGGGTTCGGGTTAGGGTTAGGGTTAGGGGACGGGGACGGTTTATGGTACAGGTTAGGGTACGACAACGGTTTAGAGTGAACGTACGTGTTAGGGTACGGTTTAGAGTTAGCGTACGGGTTAGGATTAGGGGACGGGTTAGGGTAAGGTTTCGGGTAAGGGTTAGGGTTCGGGTTAGGATTAGGGTTAGGGGACGGGGACGGGGACGGTTTAGGGTACAGGTTAGTGTACGACAACGGTTTAGGGTGAGCGTACGTGTTAGGGTACGTGTTAGTATTAGCGTACGGTTTAGGATTACGGGATGGGTTAGGGTAAGGCTTCGGGTAAGGGTTTTGGTTCGGGTTAGGGTTAGGGTTACGGTTAGGTGACGGGGACGGTTTAGGGTACAGATAAGGTTATGACATCGGTTTAGGGTGAGCGTACGTGTTAGGGTACGGGTTAGTGTTAACGTACGGGTTAGGATTAGGGGACGGGTTATGGTAAGCCTTCGGGTAAGGGTTAGGGTTCGGGTTAGGGTTAGGGTTAGGGGACGGGGACGGTTTAGGGTACAGGTTAGGGTACGACAACGGTTTAGGGTGAGCGTACATGTTAGGGTACGGGTTAGAGTTAGCGTACACTTTAGGATTAAGGGACGGGTTAGGGTAAGGATTCGGGTAAGGGTTAGCGTTCGGGTTAGGGTTAGGGTTAGGGGACGGGGACAGTTTAGGGTACAGGTTAGGGTACGACAGCGGTTTAGGGTGAGCGTACGTGTTAGGGTACGGGTTAGTGTTAGCGTACGGGTTAGGATTAGGGGAAGGGTTAGGGTAAGGCTTCGGGTAAGGTTTAGGGTTGGTGTTAGTGTTAGGGTTAGGGGACGGGGACGGGGACGGTTTAGGGTACAGGTTAGGGTACGACAACGGTTTAGGTTGAGCGTACGTGTTAGGCTACGGGTTAGTGTTATCGTACGGGTTAGGATTAGGGGACGGGTTAGGGTAAGGCTTCGGGTAAGGGTTAGGGTTCGGGTTAGGGTTAGGATTAGTGGACAGGGACAGGGACGGTTTAGCGTACAGGTTAGGGTAGGACAACGGTTTAGGGTGAGCGTACGTGTTAGGGTACAGGTTAGAGTTATCGTACGGGTTAGGATTAGGGGACAGGTTAGGGTAAGGCTTCGGGTAAGGGTTAGGGTTCGGGTTCGGGTTAGGGTTAGGGTTAGGGGACGGGGACGGTTTAGGGTACAGGTTAGGATTCGACAAAGTTTTAGGGTGAGCGTACGTGTTAGGGTACGGGTTAGTGTTAGCGTACGGGTTAGGATTAGGGGACGGGTTAGGGTAAGGCTTCTGGTAAGGGTTAGGGTTCGGGTTAGGGTTAGGGTTAGGGTTAGGGGACGGGGACGGGGATGGTTTAGGGTACATGTTAGGGTACGACAACGGTTTAAGGTAAGCGTACGTGTTAGGGTACGGGTTAGTGTTCGCGTACGGGTAAGGATTAGTGGACGGGTTAGGGAAAGGCTTCGGGTAAGGGTTCGGGTTAGGGTTAGGTTTAGGGGACAGGGACGGTTTAGGGTACAGGTTAGGGTACGACAACGCTTTTGGGTGAGCGTACGTGTTAGGGTACGGTTTAGTGTTAGCGTACAGGTTAGGATTAGGGGAAGGGTTAGGGTAAGGCTTTGGGTAAGGGTTAGGTTTCGGGTTAGGGTTAGGATTAATGGACGGGGACGGTTTAGGGTACAGGTTAGGGTTTGACAACGGTTTAGGGTGAGTGTATGTGTTAGGGTATGGGTTAGTGTTTGCGTACGGGTTAGGATTTGGGGACGGGTTAGGGTAAGGCTTCGGGTAAGGGTTAGGGTTTGGGTTAGGGTTAGGGGACGGGGACGGTGACGGTTTAGGGTACAGGTTAGGGTACGACAACGGTTTAGGGTGAGCGTGCGTGTTAGGGTACGGGTTAGTGTTAGTGTACGGGTTAGGATTAGGGGACGGGTTAGGGTAAGGCTTCGGGTAAGGGTTAGGGTTCGGGTTAGGGTTAGGGTTAGGGGACGGGGACAGTTTAGGGTACAGGTTAGGGTACGACAACAGTTTATGGTGCGCGTACGTTTTAGGGAACGTGTTAGTATTAGCGTACGGGTTAGGATTAGGGGACGGGTTATGTTAAGGCTTCGGGTAAGTGTTAGGGTTTGGGTTAGGGTTAGCATTAGGGTTAGGTGACGGGGACGGTTTAGGGTACAGGTTAGAGTACGACAATGGTTTAGGGTGAGCGTACGTGTTAGGGTACGGTTTAGTGTTATCGTACGGGTTAGGAATCGGGCACAGGTTAGGTTAAGGCTTTGGGTAAGGGTTAGGGTTCGGGGTAGGGTTAGGGTTAGGTTTAGGGGACAGGAACGGTTTAGGGTACAGGTTAGGGTACGACAACGGTTTAGGGTGAGCATACGTGTTAGGGTACGGGTTAGTGTTAGCGTACGGGTTAGGATTATGGGACGAGTTAGGTAAGGTTTCGGGTAAGGGTTAGGGTTCGGGTTAGGGTTATGTTTAGGGGACGGAGACGGGGACGGTTTACGGTACAGGTTACGGTACGACAAAGGTTTAGGGTGAGCGTACGTGTTAGGGTACAGGTTAGTGTTAGCGTACGGGTTAGGATTATGGGACGGGTTAGGGTAAGGCTTCGGGTAAGGGTTAGGGTTCGGGTTCGGGTTAGGTTTAGGGGACGGGGACGGGGACGGTTTAGGGTACAGGTTAGGGTACGACAACGGTTTAGGGTGAGCGTACGTGTTAGGGTACATGTTAGTATTAGCGTACGGGTTAGGATTAGGGGACGGGTTAAGGTAAGCCTTCGGGTAAGGGTTAGGGTTCGGGTTAGGGTTAAGGTTACGGGACGGGGACGGGGACGGTTTAGGGTACAGGTTAGTGTTCAACAACTGTTTAGGGTGAGTGTACGTGTTATGATATGTGTTAGAGTTAGCGTACGGGTTAGGAATAGGGGACGGTTAGGGTAAGGCTTCGGGTAAGGGGTAGGGTTCGGGTTCGGGTTAGGGTTAGGGTTAGGGGACGGGTTCGGTTCAGGGTACAGGTTAGGGTATGACAACGGTTTAAGGTAAGCGTACGTGTTAGGGTACGGGTTAGTGTTAGCGTACGGGTTAGGATTAGGGGACGGGTTAGGGTAAGGCTTCAGGTAAGGGTTAGGGTTCGCGTTAGCGTTAGGGTTAGGGTTAGGGGACGGGGACGATTTAGGGTACAGGTTAGGGTTCGACAACGGTTTAGGGTGAGCGTACATGTTAGGTTACGGGTTAGTGTTCGCGTACGTTTTCGGATAAGGGACGGGTTAGTGTAAGGCTGTGGGTAAGGTTTAGGGTTCGGGTTAGGGTTAGGGTTAGGGGACAGGGACGGTTTAGGGTACAGGTTAGGGTACGACAACGGTTTAGGGTGAGCGTACTTGTTAGGGTACGGGTAAGTGTTAGCGTACGGGTTAGGATTAGGGGACGGGTTAGGGTAAGGCGTCGGGTAAGGGTTAGGGTTCGGGTTAGGGTTAGGGTTAGTTTTAGGGACGGGGACCGTTTAGGGTACAGGTTAGCGTTCGAAAACGGTTTAGGGTGAGCGTACGTGTTAGGGTATGGGTTACTGTTAGCATACGGATTAGGATTAGGGGACGGGTTAGGGTAAGGCTTCGGGTAAGGGCTTGGGTCCGGGTTCGGGTTAGGGTTAGGGTTAGGGGACGGGGACGATTTAGGGTACAGGTTAGGTTACGACAACGTTTTAGGGTGAGCGTACGTGTTAGGGTACGGGTTAGTGTTAGCGTCCGGGTAACGATTAGTGGACGGGTTAGGGTAAGGCTTTGGGTAAGGGTTAGGGTTCGGGTTAGTGTTAGGTTTAGGTTTAGGGGACAGAAAATGTTTAGGGTAAAGGTTAGGGTGGGAAAACAGTTTAGGGTGAGCGTACGTGTTAGGGTACGGGTTAGTGTTAGCGTACGGGTTAGGATTAGGGGACGGGTTAGTGTAAGGCTTCGGGTAAGGTTTAGGGTTCGGGATATGGTTAGGGTTAGTGGACGGGGACGGGGACGGTTTAGGGTACAAGTTAGGGTACGACAACGGTTTAGGGTGAGCGTGCGTGTTAGGGTACGGGTTAGTGTTAGTGTACGGGTTAGGATTAGGGGACGGGTTAGGGTAAGGCTTCGGGTAAGGGTTAGGGTTCGGGTTAGGGTTAAGGTTAGGGGACGGGGACAGTTTAGGGTACAGGTTAGGGTACGACAACGGTTTATGGTGAGCGTACGTGTTAGGAAATGTGTTAGTATTAGCGTACGGGTTAGGATTAGGGGACGGGTTATGTTAAGGCTTCGGGTAAGTGTTAGGGTTTGGGTTAGGGTTAGCATTAGGGTTAGGTGACAGGGACGGTTTAGGGTACAGCTTAGGTTATGACAACGGTTGAGGGTGAGCGTACGTGTTAGGGTACGGGTTAGTGTTAGCGTACGGGTTAGGATTAGGGGACGGGTTAGGGTAAGCCTTCGGGTAAGGGTCAGGGTTCGGGTTAGGGTTAGGGTTAGGGGACGGGGACAGTTTATGGTACAGGTTAGGGTACGACAACGGTTTAGGCTGAGCGTACATGTTAGGGTACGGGTTAGAGTTAGCGTACGGTTTAGGATTAGGGGACGGGTTACGGTAAGGATTCGGGTAAGGGTTAGCGTTCGGGTTAGGGTTAGGGTTACGGGAAGGGGACAGTTTAGGGTACAGGTTAGGGTACGACAACGGTTTAGGGTGAGCGTACGTGTTACGGTACGGGTTAGTGTTAGCGTACGGGTTAGGATTAGGGGACGGGTTAGGGTAAGGCTTCGGGTAAGGGTTAGGTTTCGGGTTAGGGTTAGGGTTAGGGTTAGGGGACGGGGACAGTTTAGGGTACAGTTTAGGGTACGACAACGGTTTAGGGTGAGCGTACGTGTTACGGTACGGGTTAGTGTTAGCGTACGGGTTAGGATTAGGGGACGGGTTAGGGTAAGGCTTCGGGTAAGGGTTAGGGTTCGGATTAGGATTAGGGTTAGGGGACGGGGACGGGGACGGTTTAGGGTACAGGTTAGTGTACGACAACGGTTTAGGGTGAGCGTACGTGTTAGGGTTCGTGTTAGTATTAGCGTACGGGTTAGGATTACGGGACGGGTTAGGGTAAGGCTTCGGGTAAGGGTTTGGGTTCGCGTTAGGGTTAGGGTTAGGGTTAGGTGACGGGGATGGTTTAGGGTGCAGGTTAGGATACGACAACGGTTTAGGGTTAGCGTACGTTTTAGGGTACAGGTTAGAGTTAGCGTACGGGTTAAGATTAGGGGACGGGTTAGGATAAGGCTTCGGGTAAGGGTTAGGGTTCGGGTTAGGGTTAGGGTTAGGGGACGGGGACGGTTTAGGGTACAGGTTAGGGTTCGACAACGGTTTAAGGTGAGCGTAAGTGTTAGGGTACCGGTTAGTGTTAGCGTACGGATTAGGATTAGGGGACGGGTTAGGGTAAGGCTTTGGGTAACGGTTAGTGTTCGTGTTCGGGTTCGGGTTAGGGTTAGGGGACGGGGACGGTTTAGGGTACAGGTTAGTGTACGACAACGGTTTAGGGTGAGTGTACATCTTAGGGTACGGGTTAGTGTTAGCGTACGGGTTAGGTTTAGGGTACGGGTTAGGGTATGGCTTCGGGCAAGGTTTAGGGTTCGTGTTAGGGTTAGGGTTATGGGACGGGGACAGTTTAGGGTACAAGTTAGGGTTCGACAATGGTTTAGGGTGAGCGTACATGTTAGGGAACGGGTTGGTGTTAGCGTACAGGTTAGGATTAGGGGACGGGTTACGGCAAGGCTTCGGGTAAGTGTTAGGGTTCGGGTTACGGTTAGGGTTAGGGTTAGGGGATGGGGACGGTTTAGGGTACAGGTTAGTGTACGACAACGGTTTAGGGTGAGCGTACGTGTTAGGTTACGGGTTAGAGTTAATGTACGGTTTAGGATTAAGGGACGGGTTAGGGTTAGGCTTCTGGGACAGGTTAGGGTTCGGGTTAGGGTTAGGGTTAGGGTTAGGGGATGGGGACGGTTTAGGGTACATGTTAGGGTACGACAACGGTTTAAGGTAAGCGTACGTGTTAGGGTACGCGTTAGCGTTAGTGTACGGGTAAGAATTAGTGGACGGGTTAGTGTAAGGCTTCGGGTAAGGGTTCGGGTTAGGGTTAGGGGACAGGGA
The DNA here is from genome assembly GCF_059928025.1 of Delphinapterus leucas. Taxonomy (NCBI): domain Eukaryota; kingdom Metazoa; phylum Chordata; class Mammalia; order Artiodactyla; family Monodontidae; genus Delphinapterus; species Delphinapterus leucas. Next base: position 36,715,202 of record NC_143142.1, on the reverse strand, counting down.
CGGTTTAGGGTACAGGTTACTGTACGATAACGGTTTTGGGTGAGCGTACGTGTTAGGGTACGGTTTAGTGTTAGCGTACGGGTTAGGATTAGGGGAAGGGTTAGTGTAAGGCTTCGGGTAAGGGTTAGGGTTCGGGTTAGGGTTAGGGTTAGGGTTAGAGGACAGTGACCGGGACGGTTTAGGGTACATGTTAGGGTACGACAACGGTTTAAGGTAAGCGTACGTGTTAGGGCACGGGTTAGTGTTAGCGTACGGTTAAGGATTAGTGGACGTGTTAGGGTAAGGCTTCGGGTAAGGGTTAGGGTTTGGGTTCGGGTTAGGGTTAGGGTTAGGGGACGGGGACGGTTTTGGTACAGGTTAGGGTTCGACAACGGTTTAGGGTGAGCCTACGTGTTAGGGTACGGCTTAGTGTTAGCGTACGGGTTAGGATTAGGGGACGGGTTAGGGTAAGGCTTCGGGTAAGGGTGAGGGTTCAGTTTAGGGTTAGGGTTAGGGGACGGGCACAGTTGTGGGTACAGGTTAGGGTACGACACCGGTTTAGGGTGAGCGTACATGTTAGGGTACGGGTTAGACTTCGTGTACGGTTTAGGTTTAGGGGACGGGTTAGTGTAAGGCTTCGGGTAAGGTTTAGGGTTGGTGTTAGGGTTAGGGTTAGGGTTAGGGGACGGGGACGGTTTAGGGTACAGGTTAGGGTTCGACAACGGTTTAGGGTGAGCGTATGTGTTAGGGTACGGGTTAGTGTTAGCGTACGGGTTAGGATTAGGCGCGGGTTAGGGTAAGGCTTCGGTTAAGGGTTAGGGTTCGGGTTAGGGTTAGGGTTAGGGTTAGGGGACGGGGATGGTTTAGGGTACAGTTTCGGGTACGACAACGGTTTAGGGTGTGCGTACGTGTTAGGGTACGGGTTAGTGTTAGCGTACGGTTTAGGATTAGGGGACGGGTTAGGGTAAGGCTTCGGGTAAGGGTTAGGTTTTGGGTTAGGGTTAGGGTTAGGGTTAGGGGACGGGGACAGTTTAGGGCACAGGTTAGGGTACGACAACGGTTTAGGGTGAGCGTACGTGTTACGGTACGGGTTAGTGTTAGCGTACGGGTTAGGATTAGGGGACAGGTTAGGGTAAGGCTTCGGGTAAGGGTTAGGGTTTGGGTTAGGGTTAGGGTTAGGGGACGGGGACAGTTTAGGGTACAGGTTAGGGTACGACAACGGTTTAAGGTGAGCGTACGTGTTAGGGTACAGGTTAGTGTTATCGTACGTGTTAGGATTCGGGGATGGGTTAGTGTAAGGCTTCGGGTAAGGGTTAGGGTTAGGATTAGGTTTAGGGGACAGGAACGGTTTAGGGTACAGGTTAGGGTACGACAACGGTTTAGGGTGAGCATACGTGTTAGGGTACGGGTTAGTGTTAGCGTACGGTTTAGGATTAGGGGACGGGTCATGGTAAGGCTTCAGGTAAGGTTAGGGTTCGGGTTAGGGTTAGGCTTAGGGGACGGGCACGGGGACGGTTTAGGGTACAGGTTATGGTACAACAAAGTTTTAGGGTGAGCGTACGTGTTAGGGTACAGGTTAGTGTTAGCGTACGGGTTAGGATTATGGGACGGGTTAGGGTAAGGCTTCGGGTAAGGGTTAGGGTTCGGGTTAGGGTTAGGGTTAGGGTTAGGGGACGGGGATGGTTTAGGGTACAGGTTAGGGTACGACAACGGTTTAGGTTGAGCGTACGTGTTAGGGTATGTGTTAGAGTTAGCGTACGGTTTAGGATGAGGGGACGGGTTAGGGAAAGGCTTCGGATAAGGGTTAGGGTTCGGGTTAGGGTTAGGATTAGGGGATGGGGACAGTTTAGGGTACGACAACGGTTTAGGGTGAGCGTACGTGTTAGGGTACGGGTTAGTGTTAGCGTACGGTTTAGGATTAGGGGACGGGTTATGGTAAGGCTTCGGGTAAGGGTTAGGGTTCGGGTTAGAGTTAGGGTTAGGGGACGGGGACGGGAATGGTTTAGGGTACATGTTAGGGTACGACAACGGTTTAAGGTAAGCGTACGTGTTAGGGTACGCGTTAGTGTTAGTGTACGGGTAAGGAATAGTGGACGGTTTAGGGTAAGGCTTCGGGTAAGGGTTCGGGTTAGGGTTAGGGTTAGGGGAGAGGGACGGTTTAGGGTACAGGTTAGTGTACGACAACGGTTTTGGGTGAGCGTACGTGTCAGGGTACGGGTTAGTGTTAGTGTACGGGTTAGGATTAGGGGAAGGGTTAGGGTAAGGGTTCGGGTAAGGTTTAGGGTTCGGGTTCGGGTTAGGGTTAGGGTTAGGGTTAGGGGACGGGGACGGTTTAGGTACAGCTTAGGGTTCGACAACAGTTTAGGGTGAGCCTACGTTTTAGGGTACGTCTTAGTGTTAGCGTACGGGTCAGGATTAGGGGACGGGCTAGGGTAAGGCTTCGGGTAAGGGTTAGGGTTCGGGTTAGGGTTAGTGTTAGGTGACGGGGACAGATGAGGGTACAGGTTAGGGTACGACTCCAGTTTAGGGTGAGCGTACATGTTAGGGTACGGGTTACAGTTAGTGTACCGTTTAGGATTAGGGGACGGGTTAGTGTAAGGCTTCGGGTAAGGGTTAGGGTTCGGGTTAGGGTTAGGGTTACGGTTAGGGGATGGGGACGGTTTAGGGTACAGGTTACGGTTCGACAATTGTTTAGGGTGAGCGTACATGTTAGGGTACGGGTTAGTGTTAGCGTACGGGTTAGGATTAGGGGACGGGTTAGGGTAAGGCTTCGGGTAAGGGTTAGGGTTCGGGTTAGGGTTAGGTTTAGGGTTGGGGTACGGGGACAGTTTAGGGTACAGGTTAGGGTACGACAACGGTTTCGGGTGAGCGTACGTGTTAGGGTACGGTTTAGTGTTAGCGTACGGGTTAGTATTAACGGACAGGTTAGGGTAAGGCTTCGGGTAAGGGCTAGGGTTCGGGTTAGGGTTAGGGTTAGGGTTAGGGGACGGGGACTGTTTAGGGTACAGGTTAGGGTTCGACAGTGGTTTAGGGAGAGCGTATGTGTTAGGGTACGATTTAGTGTTAGCGTACGGGTTAGGATTAGGGGACGGGTTAGGGTAAGGCTTCGGGTAAGGGTTAGGGTTAGGGTTTCGGTTAGGGTACAGGGACGGGGACTGCTTAGGGTAAAGGTTAGGGTACGACAACGTTTTACGGTGAGCGTATGTGTTAGTATTAGCATACGGGTTAGGATTAGGGAACGGGTTAGGGTAAGGATTTGTGTAAGGGCTAGGGTTTGGGTTAGGGTTCGGGTTAGGGTTAGGGGACGGGGACGGTTTAGGGTACAGGTTAGGGTTCGACAACGGTTTAGGGTGAGTTTGTGAGTTAGGGTATGGGTTAGTGTTAGCGTACGGGTTAGGATTAGGGGACGGGTTAGGGTAAGGCTTCGGGTAAGGGTTAGGGTTCGGGTTAGGGTTAGGGTTAGGGGACGGGGACGGTTTAGGGTACAGGTTAGGGTTCGACAACGGTTTAGGGTGAGCGTATGTGTTAGGGTACGTGTTAGTGTTAGCGTACGGGTTAGGATTAGGGGACGGGTTAGGGTAAGGCTTCGGGTAAGGGTTAGGGTTCGGGTCAGGGTTAGGGTTAGGGTTAGGGGACGGGGATGGTTTAGGCTACAAGTTAGGGTACGACAACGGTTTAGGGTGAGCGTAAGTGTTAGGGTACGGGTTAGATTTAGCGTACGGTTTAGGATAAGGGGACGGGTTAGTGTAAGGCTTTGGGTAAGGGTTAGGGTTCGGGTTAGGGTTAGGGTTCGGATTAGGGGACGGGGACGGTTTAGGGTACAGGTTAGGGTTCGACAACGGTTTAGGGTTAGTTTGTGGGTTACGGTATGGGTTAGTGTTAGCGTACGGGTTAGGATTAGGGGACGGGTTAGGGTAAGGCTTCGGGTAAGGGTTAGGGTTCGGGTTAGGGTTAGGGTTAGGGTTAGGGGACGGGGATGGTTTAGGCTACAGGTTAGGGTATGACAACGGTTTAGAGTGAGCGTACGTGTTAGGGTATGGGTTAGTGTTAGCGTACGGGTTAGGATTAGGGGACGGGTTAGGGTAAGGCTTCGGGTAAGGATTAGGGTTTGGGTTAGGGTTAGGTTTAGGGGACGGGGACAGTTTAGGGTACAGGTTAGGGTACGACAACTGTTTAGGGTGAGCGTACGTGTTAGGGTACAGGTTAGTGTTATCGTTCGTGTTAGTATTCGGGGATGGGTTAGGGTAAGGCTTCGGGTAAGGGTTAGCGTTCGGGTTAGGGTTAGGTTTACGGGACAGGAACGGTTCAAGGTACAGGTTAGGGTACGACAACGGTTTAGGGTGAGCATACGTGTTACGGTACGGGTTAGTGTTTGCGTACGGGTTAGGATTAGGGGACGGGTTAGGGTAAGACTTTGGTTAAGGTTTAGGGTTCAGGTTAGGGTTAGGTTTAGGGGATGGGGACGGGGACGGTTTAGGGTACAGGTTATGGTATGTTAAAAGTTTAGGGTGAGCGTACGTGTTAGGGTACAGGTTAGTGTTAGCGTACTGTTTAGGATTAGGGGACGGGTTAGGGTAAGGCTTCGGGTAAGGGTTAGGGTTCAGGTTAGGTTTAGGTTTAGGGTTAGGGTACGGGGACAATTTAGTGTACAGGTTTGGGTACGACAACGGTTTCGGGTGAGCCTACGTGTTAGGGTACGATTTAGTGTTAGCGTATGGGTTAGTATTAGCGGACGGGTTAGGGTAAGGCTTCTGGTAAGGGTTAGGGTTCGGGTTAGGGCTAGGTTTAGGTTTAGGGGACAGGAACGGTTTAGGGTACAGGTTAGGATTCGGGTTAGTGTTAGGGTTAGGGGACGGGGACAGTTTCGGGTACAGGTTATGGTACGACAACGGTTTAGGGTGAGCGTACATGTTAGGGCACGGGTTAGTGTTAGCATACGGGTTAGGATTAGGGGACGGGTTAGGGTAAGGCTTCGGGTAAGGGTTAGGGTTTGGGTTAGTGTTAGGGTTAGGAGACCGGGATGGGAACGGTTTAGGGTACAGGTTAGGGTACGACAACGGTTTAGGGTGAGCGTACGTGTTAGGGTACGGGTTAGTGTTAGCGTACGGGTTAGGATTAGGGGACGGGTTAGGGTAAGGCTTCGGGTAAGGGTTAGGGTTCGGGTTAGGATTATGCTTAGGGGGCGGGGACGGTTTTGGGTACAGGTTAGGGTACGTCAACGGTTTAGGGCGAACGTACGTGTTAGGGTATGGTTTAGAGTTAGCGTACGGGTTAGGATTGGGGACGGTTAAGGGTAAGGCTTCGGGTAAGGGTTAGGGTTCGGGTTAGGGTTAGGGTTAGGGGACGGGGACGGTTTAGGGTACAGGTTTGGGTACGACAACGGTTTAGGGTGAGCGTACGTGTTAGGGTACGGGTTAGAGTTAGCATACGGGTTAGGATTAGGTTACGGGTTAGGGTAAGGGTTAGCGCTTGCGTTAGGGTTAGGGTTAGGGTTAGGGGACGGGGACAGTTTAGGGTACAGGTTCGGGTTCGACAATGGTTTAGTGTGAACGTACATATTAGGGAACCGGTTGGTGTTAGCGTACGGGTTAGGATTAGTGGGCGCGTTACGGTAAGGCTTCGGGTAAGTGTTAGGTTTTGGGTTAGGGTTCGGGTTAGGGTTAGGGTTAGAGTTAGGGGACGGGGATGGTTTAGGCTACAGGTTAGGGTACGACAACGGTTTAGGGTGAGCGTACGTGTTAGGGTACAGGTTAGTGTTATCGTACGTTTTAGTATTCGGGGACGGGTTAGGGTAAGGCTTCGGGTAAGGGTTAGGGTTCGGGTTAGGGTTAGGGTTAGGTTTAGGAGACAGGAACGGTTTAGGGTACAGGTTAGGGTACAACAACGGTTTATGGTGAGCATACGTGTTAAGGTACGGGTTAGTGTTAGCGTACGGGTTAGGATTAGGGGACGGGTTAGGGTAAGGCTTCGGTTAAGGGTTAGGGTTCAGGTTAGGGTTAGGGTTAGGGGACGGGTATGTGGACGGTTTAGGGTACAGGTTATGGTACGATAACGGTTTAGGGTGAGCGTACGTGTTAGGGTTCTGGTTAGTGTTAGCGTACGGTTTAAGATTAGGGGACGGGTTTGGGTAAGGCTTCGGGTAAGGGTTAGGGTTCGGGATAGTGTTAGGTTTAGGGTTAGGCGACGGGGACAGTTTAGGGTACAGGTTTGAGTACGACAGCGGTTTCGGGTGAGCGTACGTGTTAGGGTACGGGTTAGTGTTAGCGTACGGGTTAGTGTTAGCGTACCGGTAAGGATCAGTGGACGGGTTAGGGTAAGGCTTCGGGTAAGGGTTCAGGTTAGGGTTAGGGTTAGGGGACAGGGACGGTTTAGGGTACAGGTTAGGGAACGACAACGGTTTTGGGTGAGCGTACGTGTTAGGGTACTGGTTAGTGTTAGCGTACGGGTTAGGATTAGGTGAAGGGTTAGGGTAAGGCTTCGGGTAAGGTTTAGGGTTCGGGTTAGGGTTAGGGTTAGGGTTAGGGGACGGGGACAGTTTAGGGTACAGGTTAGGGTTCGACAATGGTTTAGGGTGAGCGTATGTGTTAGGGTACGGTTTAGTGTTAGCGTACGGGTTAGGATTAGGAGACGGGTTAGGGTAAGGCTTCGGGTAAGGGTTAGGGTTTGGGTTAGGGTTAGGGTTAGGGTTAGGGGACGGGGATGGTTTAGGCTACAGGTTAGGGTACTACAACAGTTTAGGGTGAGCGTACGTGTTAGGGTACGGGATAGTGTTAGCGTACGGTTTAGGATTAGGGGACGGGTTAGGGTAAGGCTTCGGGTAAGGGTTAGGGTTCGGGTTAGGGTTAGGGTTAGAGTTAGGGGACGGGGACAGTTTAGGGTACAGGTTTGGGTACGACAACGGTTTCGGTTGAGCCTACGTGTTAGGGTACGGTTTAGTGTTAGCGTATGGGTTAGTATTTGCGGACGGGTTAGGGTAAGGCTTCGGGTAAGGGTAAGGGTTCGGGTTAGGGTTAGGGTTAGGGTTAGGGGACGGGGACGGTTTAGGGTACTGGTTAGTGTACGACAACGGTTTAGGGTGAGCGTACATGTCAGGGTATGGGTTAGTGTTAGCGTACGGGTTAGGATTAGGGGACTGGTTAGGGTAAGGCTTCGGGTAAGGGTTAGGGTTCGGGTTAGAGTTAGGGGACGGGAACGGTTTAGGGTACAGGTTAGTGTACGACAACGGTTTAGGGTGAGCGTACGTGTTAGGGTACGGGTTAGAGTTAGCGTATGGTTTAGGATTAGGGGACGGTTTAGGATAAGGATTCGGGTAAGGGTTAGCGTTCGGGTTAGAGTTAAGGTTAGGGGACGGGGATGGTTTAGGTTACAGGTTAGGGTACGACAACGGTTTAGGGTGAGCGTACGTGTTAGGGTACGGGTTAGTGTTATCGAACGGGTTAGGGTTAGGGGACGGGTTAGGGTAAGGCTTCGGGTAAGGTTTAGGGTTCGGGTTAGGGTTAGGCTTAGGGGACGAGAACGGTTTAGGGTACAGGTTAGGGTACGTCAATGGTTTAGGGTGAGCGTACGTGTTAGGGTACAGTTTAGAGTTAGCGTACGGTTTAGGATTAGGGGACGGGTTAGGGTAAGGCTTCGGGTAAGAGTTAGAGTTTGGGTTAGGGTTAGGGTTAGGGTTAGGAAACGGGGACGGTTTTGGGTACAGGTTAGGGTACGACAATGGTTTAGGGTGAGCGTACGTGTTAGGGTACGTGTTATAGTTAGCGTACGGGTTAGGAATAGGGGACACGTTAGGGTAAGGCTTCGGGTAAGGGTTAGGGTTCGGGTTAGGGTTAGGGTTAGGGGACGGGGACAGTTTAGGTTACAGGTTAGGATTCCATAAAGTTTTAGGGTGAGCGTACGTGTTAGGGTACGGGTTAGTGTTAGCGTACGGTTTAGGATTGGGGACGGGTTAGGGTAAGGCTTCTGGTAAGGGTTAGGGTTCGGGTTAGGGTTAGGGTTAGTGGACGGGGACGGGGACGGTTTAGGGTACATGTTAGGGTACGGCAACGATTAAAGGTAAGCGTACGTGTTAGGGTACGGGTTAGTGTTAGCGTACGGGTAAGGATTAGTGGACGGGTTAGGGTAAAGTTTCGGGTAAGTGTTCGGGTTAGGGTTAGGGTTAGGGGACAGGGACGGTTTAGGGTACAGGTTAGGGTACCTCAACGGTTTTGGGTGAGTTTACGTTTTAGGGTACGTGTTAGTGTTAGCGTACGGGTTAGGATTAGGGGTAGGGTTAGGGTAAGGCTTCGGGTAAGGGTTAGGGTTCGGGTTAGGGTTAGGGTTAGGGTTAGAGGACGGGGACGGTTTAGCGTACAGCTTAGTCTTTGACAACGGTTTAGGGTGAGTGTATGGGTTAGGGTATGGGTTAGTGTTAGCGTACGGGTTAGGATTAGGGGACGGGTTAGGGTAAGGCTTCGGGTAAGGGTTAGGGTTCGGGTTAGGGTTAGGGGACTGGGACGGGGACAGTTTAGGGTACAGTTTAGGGTACGACAACGGTTTAGGGTGAGCGTACGTGTTAGGGTACATGTTAGTATTATCGTACAGGTTAGGATTAGGGGACGGATTAGTGTAAGGCTTCGGGTAAGGGTTAGGGTTCGGGTTAGGGTTAGGTTTAGGGTTAGGGGACGGGGACAGTTTAGGGTACAGGTTTGGGTACGACAACGGTTTCGGGTGAGCGTACGTGTTAGGGTACGGTTTAGTGTTAGCGTATGGGTTAGTATTAGGGGACGGACTAGGGTAAGGCTTCGGGTAAGGGTTAGGGTTCGGGTTAGGGCTAGGTTTCGGTTTAGGGGACAGAAACGGTTTAGGGTACAGGTAAGGATACGACAATGGTTTAGGGTGAGCGTATGTGTTAGGGTACGGGTTAGTGTTAGCGTACGGGTTAGGATTAGGGGACGGGTTAGTGTAAGGCTTCGGGTAAGGGTTAGGGTTCCGGTTAGGGTTAGGGTTAGGGGACGGGGACGGGGACGGTTTAGGGTACAGGTTATGGTACGACAACGGTTTAGGGTGAGCGTACGTGTTAGGGTACAAGTTAGTGTCAGCGTACAGTTTAGGATTAGGGTGCGGGTTAGGGTAAGGCTTCGGGTAAGGGTTAGGGTTCGGGTTAGGGGTAGGGTTAGGGTTAGGGGACAGGAACGGTTTAGGGTACAGGTTAGGGTACGACAACGGTTTAGGGTGAGTGTATGTGTTAGGGTACGGGTTAGTGTTAGCGTACGGGTTAGGATTAGGGTACGGGTTAGGGTAAGGCTTCGGGTAAGGGTTACGTTTCGGGTTAGGTTTAGGGTTAGGGTTAGGGGACGGGGACAGTTTAGGATACAGGTTAGGGTACGACAACGGTTTAGGGTGAGCGTACGTGTTAGGGTATGGGTTAGAGTTAGCGTACGGGTTAGGATTAGGGCACAGGTTAGGGTAAGGCTTCGGGTAAGTGTTAGGGTTCGGGTTAGTGTTAGGGTTAGGGTTATGGGACGGGGACGGTTTAGGGTAGAGTTTAGGGTTCGACAACGGTTTAGGGTGAGCGTACATTTTAGGGTACGGGTTAATGTTAGCATACGAGTTAGGATTAGGGGATGGGTTAGGGTAAGGCTTCGGGTAAGAGTTAGGGTTCGGGTTAGGGTTAGGGTTAGGGTTAGGGGACGGGGACTGTTTAGGGTACGACAAAGCTTTAGGGTGAGCGTACGTGTTAGGTTAAGGGTTAGAGTTCGCTTACGTGTTAGGATTAGGGGACGGGTTAGGGTATGGCTTCGGGTAATGGTTAGGGTTCGGGTTCGGGTTAGGGTTAGGGGACGGGGACAGTTTAGGCTACAGGTAAGGGTTCGACAACGGTTTAGGGTGAGCGTACATGTTAGGGAACGGCTTGGTGTTAGCGTACAGGTTAGGATTAGGGGACGGGTTAGGGTAAGGCTTCGGGGAAGGATTAGGTTTCGTGTTAGGTTTAGCGTTAGGGGACAGGGACGGTTTAGGGTACAGGTTAGTGTACGACAACGGTTTAGGGTGAGCGTACGTGTTAGCGTACGAGTTAGTGTTAGCGTACGGGTTAGGATTAGGGGACGGGTTAGGGTAAGGCTTCGAGTAAGGGTTAGGGTTCGGGTTAGGTTTGGATTAGGGTTAGGGGACGGGGACAGTTTAGGGTACAGGTTAGGGTACGACAACAGTTTAGGGTGAGCGTACGTGTTAGGGTACGGGTAAGTGTTATCGTACGGGTTAGGATTAGTGGATGGGTTAGGGTAAGACTTCGGGTAAGGGTTAGGGTTCGGGTTAGGGTTAGGGTTAGGGGACGGGGACAGTTTAGGGTACAGTTTAGGGTACGACAACGGTTTAGGGTGAGCGTACGTGTTAGGGTACGGGTTAGTGTTAGCGTACTTTGTAGGATTAGGGGACGGGTTATGGTAAGGCTTCGGGTAAGGGTTAGGGTTCGGGTTAGGGTTAGGGTTAGGGGACGGGGACTGGGACGGTTTAGGGTACAGGTTATGGCACGACAACGGTTTAGGGTGAGCGTACGTGTTAGGGTACAGGTTAGTGTTATCGTACGGGTTAGGATTATGGGACGGGTTATGGTAAGCCATCGGGTTAGGGTTAGGGTTCGGGTTAGGGTTAGGGTTAGGGTTAGGGGACGGAGACGGTTTAGGGTACAGGTTATGGTACGACAAATGTTTGGGGTGAGCGTACGTGTTAGGGTACATGTTAGTATTTGTGTACGGGTTAGGATTATGGGACGGGTTAGGGTAAGGCTTCGGGTAAGGGTTAGGGTTTGGGTTAGGGTTAGGGTTAGGCTTAGGGGACGGGGACGTTTTAGAGTACAGGTTAGGGTACGTCAACGGTTTAGGGTGAGCGTACATGTTAGGGTACAGGTTAGAGTTAGCGTACGGTTTAGGATTAGGGGACGGATTAGGGTAAGGGTTCGGGTAAGGGTTAGAGTTTGGGTTAGGGTTAGGGTTAGGGGACGGGGACGGTTTAGGGTAGAGTTTAGGGTACGACAACGGTTTAGAGTGAGCGTACGTGTTAGGGTACGGGTTAGAGTTAGCGTACGGTTTAGGATTAGGGGACGGGTTAGGGTAAGCCTTCGGGTAAGGGTTAGGGTTCCGGTTAGGGTTAGGGTAAGGGGACGGGGACGGGGACGGTTTAGGGTACAGGTTAGGGTTCAACAACGGTTTAGGGTGAGCGTACGTGTTATTGTATGGGTTAGAGTTAGCGTACGGTTTCGGAATAGGGGACACGTTAGGGTAAGGCTTCGGGTAAGGGTTAGGGTTCGGTATAGGGTTAGGGTTAGGGGACGGGGACGGTTTAGGGTACAAGTTAGGATTCGACAAAGGTTTAGCGTGAGCGTACGTGTTAGGGTACGGGTTAATGTTAGCGTACGGTTTAGGATTAGGGGACGGGTTGGGGTAAGGCTTCTGGTAAGCGTTAGGGTATGGGTTAGTGTTAGGGTTAGGGGACGGGGACGGGGACGGTTTAGGGTACAGGTTAGGGTACGACAACGGTTTAAGGTAAGCGTACGTGTTAGGGTACGGGTTAGTGTTAGCGTACGGGTAAGGATTAGTGGACGGGTTAGGGTAAGGCTTCGGGTAAGGGTTCGGGTTAGGGTTAGGGTTAGGGGACAGGGACGGTTTATGGTACAGGTTACGGTACGACAACGGTTTTGGGTGAGCGTACGTTTTAGGGTTTGGGTTAGTGTTAGCGTACGGGTTAGGATTAGGGGAAGGGTTAGGGTAAGGCTTCGGGCAAGGTTTAGGGTTCGGGTTAGTGTTAGGGTTAGGGTTAGGGGACTGGGACGGTTTAGGGTACAGCTTAGGTTTCGACAACGTTTTAGGGTGTTTGTATGGGTTAGGGTATGGGTTAGTGTTAGCGTACGGGTTAGGATTAGGGGATGGGTTAGGGTAAGGCTTCGGGTAAGGGTTAGGGTTCGGGTTAGGGTTAGGGGACGGGGACGGGGACGGTTTAGGGTACAGGTTAGGATACGACAATGCTTTAGGGTGAGCGAATGTGTTAGGGTACGGGTTAGTGTTAGCGTACGGGTTCGGATTAGGGTACGGGTCAGGGTAAGGCTTCGGGTAAGGGTTAGGGTTCGGGTTAGGTTTATGGTTAGGGATAGGGGACGGGGACAGTTTAGGGTAAAAGTTAGGGTTCGACAATGGTTTAGGGTGAGCGTACATGTTAGGGAACGGGTTGGTGTTAGCGTACGGGTTAGGATTAGGGGACAGGTTACGGTAAGGCTTCGGGTAAGTGTTAGGGTTCGGGTTAGGGTTAGGGTTAGGGGACGGGGACAGTTTAGGGGACAGGTTAGGGTATGACAACGGTTTAGGGTGAGTGTACGTGATAGGGTATGGGTTAGAGTTAGCGTACGGGTTAGGATTAGGGGACGGGTTAGGGTAAGGCTTCGGGTAAGCGTTTGTGTTCGGGTTAGGGTTAGGGTTAGGGGACGGGGACGGTTTAGGGTATAAGTTAGGTTACGACAACGGTTTAGGGTGAGTGTACGTGTAAGGGTACGGGTTAGAGTTAGCGTACGGTTTAGGATTAGGGGATGGGTTTGGGTAAGGCTTCGGGTAAGGGTTAGTGTTTGGTTTAGAGTTAGGGTTAGGGGACGGGGACAGTTTAGGGTACAGGTTAGGGTACGAGAACGGTTTAGGGTGAGTGTATGTGTTAGGGTATGGGTTAGTGTTATCGTACGGGTTAGGATTCGGGGACGGGTTCGGGTAAGGCTTTGGGTAAGGGTTAGGGTTCGGATTAGGGTTAGGGTTAGGTTTAGGGGACAGGAACGGTTTAGGGTACAGGTTAGGGTACGACAACGGTTTAGGGTGAGCATACATGTTAGGGTACGGGTTAGTGTTAGCGTACGGGTTAGGATTAGGGGACGGGTTAGGATAAGGCTTCGGGTAAGGGTTAGGGTTCGGGTTAGGGTTAGGGTTAGGGGACGGGGACGGGGAATGTTTAGGGTACATGTTATGGTACGACAACGGTTTAGGGTGAGCGTACGTGTTAGGGTACAGGTTAGTGTTAGAGTACGGGTTAGGATTATGGGACGGGTTAGGGTAAGGTTTCGGGTAAGGGTTAGGGTTCGGGTTAGGGTTAGGGTTAGGGGACGGGGACGGGGACGGTTTAGGGTACATGTTAGAGTAAGACAACGGTTTAGGGTGAGCGTACGTGTTAGGGTACATGTTAGTATTAGCATACGGTTTAGGATTATGGGACGGGTTAGGGTAAGGCTTCGGGTAAGGGTTAGGGTTCGGGTTAGGGTTAGGTTTAGGGTTAGTGGACGGGGACAGTTTAGGGTACAGGTTTGGGTACGACAACGGTTTCGGGTGAGCGTACGTGTTAGGGTACGGTTTAGTGTTAGCGTATGGGTTAGTATTAGGGGACGGATTAGGGTAAGGCTTCGGGTAAGGATTAGTGTTCGTGTTCCGGTTAGGGTTAGGGTTAGGGGACGGGGACGGTTTAGGGTACAGGTTAGGGTACGACAACGGTATGGGTGAGCGTACGTGTTAGGGTCCGGGTCAGAGTTAGCGTACGGGTTAGGATTAGGGTACGGGTTAGTGTATGGCTTCTTGTAAGGTTAGGGTTCGGGTTAGGGTTAGGGTTGGGGACGGGGACAGTTTAGGGTACAAGTTAGGGTTCGTCAATTGTTTAGGGTGAGCGTACATGTTAGGGAAAGGGTTGGTGTGAGCGTACGGGTTAGGATTAGGGGACGGGTTACGGTAAGGCTTCGGGTAAGTGTTAGGCTTCGGGTTAGGGTTAGGGTTAGGGGACGGGGACGGTTTAGGGTACAGGTTAGGGTACGACATCGGTTTAGGGTGAGCGTACGTGTTAGGGTACGGTTTCGAGTTTGCGTACCGTTTAGGATTAGGGAACGGGTTAGGGTAAGGCTTCTGGTAAAGGTTAGGGTTCGGGTTAGGGTTAGGGTTAGGGGACGGGGACAGTTTAGGGTACAGGTTAGGTTACAACGGTTTAGGGTGAGCGTACGTGTTAGGGTACGGGTAAGTGTTAGCGTACGGTTTAGGATTAGGGGATGGGTTAGGGTAAGGCTTCTGGTAAAGGTTAGGGTTCGGGTTAGGGTTAGGGTTAGGGGACGGGGACGGGGACAGTTTAGGGTACATGTTAGGGTACGACAACTGTTTAAGGTAAGCGTACGTGTTAGGGTACGGGTTAGTGTTAGCGTACGGGTAAGGATTAGTGGATGGGTTAGGTTAAGGCTTCAGGTAAGGGTTCGGGTTAGGGTTAGGATTAGGGGACGGGGACAGTTGAGGGTACAGGTTAGGGTACGACACCGGTTTAGGGTGAACGTACGTGTTAGGGTACGGGTTAGAGTTAGCGTACGGTTTAGGATTAGGTGAGGGGTTAGTGTAAGGTTTTGGGTAAGGGTTAGGTTTCGGGTTAGGGTTCGGGTTAGGGTTAGGGGACGGGGCGGTTTAGGTTACAGGTTAGGGTTCGACAACAGTTTAGGTTGAGCATACGTGTTAGGGTACGGGTTAGTGTTAGCGTACGGGTTAGGATTAAGGGACGGGTTAGGGTAAGGCTTCGGTTAAGGGTTAGGGTTCAGGTTAGGGTTAGGGTTAGGGGACGGGGACGGGGACGGTTTAGGGTACAGGTTATGGTACGATAACGGTTTAGGGTGAGCGTACGTGTTAGGGTACAGGTTAGTGTTAGCGTACGGTTTAGGATTAGTGGACGGGTTAGGGTAAGGCTTCGGGTAAGGGTTAGGGTTCGGGTTAGGGTTAGGGTTAGGGTTACGGGACGGGGACAGTTTAGGGTACAGGTTTGGGTACGACAACGGTTTCGGGTGAGCGTACGTGTTAGGGTACGGTTTAGTGTTAGCGTACGTGTTAGTATTAGCGGACGGGTTAGGGTTAAGCTTCGGGTAAGGGTTAGGGTTCGGGTTAGGGTTAGGGTTAGGGGACGGGGACGGTTTAGGGGACAGGTAAGGGTATGACAACGGTTTAGGGTGAGCGTACGTGTTAGGGTACGGGTTAGAGTTAGCGTACCAGTTAGGATTAGAGGACGGGTTAGGGTAAGGCTTCGGGTAAGGGTTAGGGTTCGGGTTAGGGTTAGGGTTAGGGGGCGGGGACGGTTTCGGGTACAGGTTAGGGTATGACAACGGTTTAGGGTGAGCGTACGTGTTAGGGTACGGGTTAGTGTTAGCATACGTGTTAGGATTAGGCGACGGGTTAGGGTAAGGCTTCGGGTAAGGGTTAGTGTTCGTGTTCGGGTTAGGGTTAGGGTTAGGGGACGGGGACGGTTTAGGGTACAGGTTAGGGTACGACAACGGTTTAGGGTGAGCGTACGTGTTAGGGTACGGGTTAGAGTTAGCGTACGGGTTAGGATTAGGGTACGGGTTAGTGTATGGCTTCGGGTAAGTGTTAGGGTTCGGATTAGGGTTAGGGTTAGGAGATGGGGACAGTTTAGGGTAAAAGTTAGTGTTCGTCAGTGGTTTAGGGTGAGCGTACATGTTAGGGAAAGGGTTGGTGTTAGCGTACGGGTTAGGATTAGGGGACGGGTTACGGTAAGGCTTCGGGCAAGTTTTAGGGTTCGGATTAGGGTTAGGGTTAGGGGACGGGGACGGTTTAGGGGACATGTTAGGGTACGACGACAGTTTAGGGTGAGCGTACGTGTTAGGGTATGGGTTAGTGTTAGCGTACGGGTTAGGATTAGGGGACGGGTTAGGGTAAGGCTTCGGGTAAGGGTTAGGGTTCGGGTTAGGGTTAGGGTTAGGGGACGGGGACGGGGACGGTTTAGGGTACAGGTTAGGGTACGACAACGGTTTAGGGTGAGCGTACATGTTAGTTGTACGGGTTAGAGTTAGCGTACGGTTTAGGATTAGGGGACGGGATAGGGTAAGGCTTCGGGTAAGGGTTAGGGTTCGGGTTAGGGTTAGGGTTAGAGGACTTGGACAGTTTAGAGTACAGGTTAGGGTACTACAACGGTTTAGGGTGAGCATACGTTTTAGGGTACGGTTTAGTGTTAGCGTATGGGTTAGGATTAGGGGACGGGTTAGGGTAAGGCTTCGGGTAAGGGTTAGGGTTCGGGTTAGGGTTAGGGTTAGGGTTAGGGGACGGGGACGGTTTAGGGTACAGGTTAGGGTACGACAACGGTTTAGGGTGAGCGTACTTGTTAGGGAATGGGTTAGTGTTAGCGTACGGCTTAGGATTAGGGGATGGGTTAGGGTAAGGCTTCGGGTAAATGTTAGGGTTCGGGTTAGGGTTAGGGTTAAGGGACGGGGAGGGGACGGTTTAGGGTACAGGTTAGGGTACGACAACGGTTTAGGGTTAGCGTACGTGTTAAGGTACGGGTTAGTGTTAGCGTACGGGTTAGGATTGGGGACGAGTTAGGGTAAGGCTTCAGGTAAGGCTTAGGGTTCGGGTGAGGGTTAGGCTTAGGGGACGGTGACGGTTTAGGGTACAGGTTAGGGTACGTCAACGGTTTAGGGTGAGCGTACGTATTTGGGTACGGGTTAGAGATAGCGTACGGGTTAGGATTAGGGGACGGCTTAGGGTAAGGCTTCGGGTAAGGGTTAGGGTTCGAGTTAGGGTTAGAGTTAGGGGACGGGGACAGTTTAGGGTACAGGTTAGTGTACAACAACGGTTTAGGGTGGGCGTATGTGTTAGGGTACGGTTTAGTGTTAGACTACGGGTTAGGATTAGGAGACGTGTTAGGGTAAGGCTTCGGGTAAGGGTTAGTGTTCGTGTTTGGTTTAGGTTTAGGGGACAGGAACGATTTAGGGTACAGGTTAGGGTACGACAGCGGTTTAGGGTGAGTTTACGTGTTAGGGTACGGGTTAGTGTTAGCGCACGGTTTAGGATTAGGGGACCAGTTAGGGTAAGGCTGCGGGTAAGGGTTAGGGTTCGGGTTAGGGTTAGGGTTATGGTTAAGGGACGGGGATGGTTTAGGCTACAGATTAGGGTACGACAACGGTTTAGGGTGAGTGTACGTGTTAGGGTATGGGTTAGTGTTAGCGTACGGGTTAGGATTAGAGGACGGGTTAGGGTAAGGCTTCGGGTAACGGTTATTGTTCGGGTTAGGGTTAGGGTTAGGGTTCGGGGATGGGGAGTGTTTAGAGTACAGGTTAGGGTATGGCAACGGTTTAGGGTGAGCGTACGTGTTAGGGTATGGGTTAGAGTTAGCGTTCGGGTTAGGATTAGGGGACGGGTTAGGGTAAGGCTACGGGTAAGGGTTAGGGTTCGGGTTAGGGTTAGGGTTGGGGACGGGGACAGTTTAGGGTACAGGTTAGGGTACGACAACGGTTTAGGGTGAGCGTACGTATTAGGGTAAGGGTTAGTGTTATCGTACGGGTTAGGATTAGGGGACGGGTTCGGGTAAGGCTTCGCTTAAGGGTTAGGGTTCGGGTTAGGGTTAGGCTTAGGGTACGGGGAAGGTTTAGGGTACAGGTTAGGGTACGTCAACGGTATAGGGTGAGCTTACGTGTTAGGTTACAGGTTAGAGTTAGCGTACGGGTTAGGATTAGGGGACGGGTTAGGGTAAGGCTTCGGGTAAGGGTTAGAGTTCGAGTTAGGGTTAGGGTTAGGGTTAGGGGATGGGGACAGTTTAGGGTACAGTTTCCTGTACGACAACGGTTTAGGGTGAGCGTACGTGTTAAGGTACGGGTTAGAGTTAGCGTACGGGTTAGGATTAGAAGACGGGTTAGGGTAAGGGTTCGGGTAAGGGTTAGGGTTCGGGTTAGGGTTAGGGGACAGGGATGGTTTAGTGTACAGGTTAGGGTACGACAACGGTTTTGGGTGAGCGTACGTGTTAGGGTACGTGTTAGTGTTAGCGTACGGTTTGGGATTAGGGGACGGGTTAGGCTAAGGCTTCGGATAAGGGTTAGGGCTCGGGTTAGGTTTAGGGTTAGGGTTAGGGGACGGGGACGATTTATGGTACAGGTTAGTGTTTGACAACGTTTTAGGGTGAGCGTATGTGTTAGGGTACGGGTTAGTGTTAGCGAACGGGTTAGGATTAGGGGACGGATTAGGGTAATGCTTCGGGTAAGGGTTAGGGTTCTGTTTATGGTTAGGGTTAGGGGACGGGGACGGTTTAGGATACAGGTTAGGGTACGACAACGGTTTAGGGTGAGCGTACGTGTTAGGGTAGGGTTTAGTGTTAGCGTACGAGTTAGGATTGGGGACGGGTTAGGGTAAGGCTTCGGGTAAGGGTTAGGGTTCGGGTTAGGGTTAGGGTTAGGGTTAGGGTACGGGGATGCTTTAGGGTACAGGTTAGGGTACAACAATGGTTTAGGGTGAGCGTACGTGTTAGCTGTACGGGTTAGAGTTAGGGTACAGTTTAGGATTAGGGGACGGGTTAGGGTAAGGCTTCGGGAAAGGGTTAGGGTTCGGGTTAGGGTTAGGGTTAGGGGACGGGGACAGTTTAGGGTACAGGTTTGGGTACGACAACGGTTTAGGGTGAGCGTACGTGTTAGGGTACGGGTTAGTGTTAGCGTACGGGTTAGGATTAGGGGAAGGGTTAGGGTAGGGCTTCAGGTCAGGGTTAGGGTTTGGGTTAGTGTTAGGGTTAGGGGACGGGGACGGGGACGGTTTAGGGTACAGGTTAGGGTACGCCAACGGATTAGTGTGAGCGTACGTGTTAGGGTACGGGTTAGAGTTAGCGTACCGGTTATGATTAGGGTACGGGTTAGGGTATGGCTTCGGGTAAGGGTTAGGGTTCAGGTTAGGGTTAGGGATAGGGGATGGGGACAGTTTAGGGTACAGATTAGGGTTCGACAATGGTTTAGGGTGAGCATACAAGTCAGGGAACGGGTTGGTGTAAGCGTACAGGTTAGGATTAGGGGACGGGTTAGGGTAAGGATTCCGGTAAGAGTTAGGGTTTCGGTTAGGGTTAGGGTTAGGGATAGGGGACGGGGACGGTTTAGGGTACAGGTTAGGTTACGACAACGGTTTAGGGTGAGCGTACGTGTTAGGGTACGGGTTAGTGTTAGCGTACGGGTTAGGATTAGGGGACCGGTTAGGGTAAGGCTGCGGGTAAGGGTTAGGGTTCGGGTTCGGGTTAGGGTTAGGGTTAGGGGATGGGGACGGTTTAGGCTATAGGTTAGGGTACGACAACGTTTTAGGGTGAGCGTACGTGTTAGGGTATGGTTTAGTGTTAGCGTACGTGTTAGGATTAGGGGACGGGTTAGGGTAAGGCTTCGGGTAAGGTTTAGGGTTCGGGTTAGGGTTAGGATTAGGGTTAGGGGACGGGTATATTTTAGGGTACAGGTTAGGGTTCGACAACGGTTTAGGGTGCGCGTACGTGTTAGGGTACGGGTTAGTGTTAGCGTACTGGATAGGATTAGGGGACGTTTTAGGGTAAGGCTTCGGGTAAGGGTTAGGGTTCGGGTTAGGGTTAGGGTTAGGGTTAGGGGACCGGGACAGTTTAGGGTACAGTTTAGGGTATGACAACGGTTTAGGGTGAGCGTACGTGTTAGGTCATGGGTTAGTGTTAGCGTACGGGTTAGCATTAGGGGACGGGTTAGGGTAAGGCTTCGGGTAAGGGTTAGGGTTTGGGTCAGGGTTAGGGTTAGTGGACGGGGACGAGGACAGTTTGGGGTACAGGTTAGGGTGCGAGAACAGTTTAGGGTGAGCGTACGTGTTAGGGTACGGGTTAGAGTTAGCGTACGGGTTAGGATTAAGGGACGGGTTAGGGTAAGGCTTCGGGTAAGGTTTCGCGTTCGGGTTAGGGTTAGGGTTAGGGGATGGGGACGGTTTAGGGTACAGGTTAGGGTTCGGCAACGGTTTAGGGTGAGCGTACGTGTTAGGGAATGGGTTAGTGTTAGCGTACGGGTTAGGATTAGGGGACGGGTTAGGGTAAGGCTTCGGGTAAGGGTTAGGGTTCGGGTTAGGGTTAGGCTTAGGGGGTGGGGACGGTTTAGGGTACAGGTTAGGGTTCGACAACGGTTTAGGGTGAGCGTACGTGTTAGGGTACATGTTAGTATTAGCGTACCGGTTAGGATTAGGGGACGGGTTAGGTTAAGGCTTCGGGTAAGGGTTAGTGTTTCTGTTAGGGATAGGGTTAGGGTTAGGGGACTGGGACGGTTTAGGGTAAAGGTTAGGGTACGACAACGTTTTAGGGTGAGCGTATGTTTTAGGGTATGGGTTAGTGTTAGCGTACGGGTTAGCAATACGGGATGGGTTAGGGTAAGGCTTCGGGTAAGGGTTAAGGTTCGGGTTAGGGTTAGGGTTAGGGGACGCGGACCGGGACGGTTTAGGGTACAGGTTAGTGTACGACAACTGTTTAGGGTGAGCGTACATGTTAGGGTACGGGTTAGAGTTAGCGTACGGGTTAGGATTAGGGGACGGGTTAGGGTAAGGCTTCGGGTAAGGGTTAGGGTTCGGGTTAGGGTTAGGGTTAGGGGACAGGGACGGTTTAGGGTACAGGTTAGGGTACGACAACGGTTTAGGATGAGCGTACGTGTTAGGGTACGGGTTAGTGTTAGCGTACGGGTTAGGATTAGGGGACGGGTTAGGGTAAGGTTTCGGGTAAGGGTTAGTGTTCGGGTTAGGGTTAGGGTTAGGGTTAGGGGACGGGGACGGTTTAGGGTACAGGTTAGGGTACGACAACGGTTTAGGGTGAGCGTACGTGTTAGGGTACGGGTTAGTGTTAGCGTACGGGTTAGGATTAGGGGATGGGTTAGTGTAAGGCTTCGGGTAAGTGTTCGGGTTTGGTTTAGGGTTAGGGTTAGGGGACGGGGACAGTATAGGGTACAGGTTAGGGTACGACAACGGTTTAGGGTGAGCGTACGTGTTAGGGTACAGGTTAGTGTTATCGTACGGGTTAGGATTCGGGGACGGGTTAGGGTAAGGTTTTGGGTCAGGGTTAGGGTTCGGGTTAGGGTTAGGGTTAGGTTTAGGGGACAGGAACGTTTTAGGGTACAGGTTAGTGTACGACAACGGTTTAGGGTGAGCATACGTGTTAGGGTATGGGTTAGTGTTAGCGTACGTGTTAGGATTAGGGGAGAGGTGATGGTAAGGCTTCAGGTAAGGTTAGGGTTCGGGTTTGGGTTAGGGTTAGGGGACGGGGACGGGGACGGTTTAGGGTACAGGTTATTGTATGACAACGATTTAGGGTGAGCATACGTGTTAGGGTACAGTTTAGTTTTAGCGTACGGGTTAGGATTATGGGACGGGTTAGGGTAAGGCTTCGGGTAAGGGTTAGGGTTCGGGTTAGGGTTAGGGTTAGGGGACGGGGACGCAGACGGTTTAGGGTACAGATTAGGGTACGACAACGGTTTAGGGTGAGCGTATGTGTTAGGGTACGGATTAGTGTTAGCGTACGGGTTCGGATTAGGGTACGGGTTAGGGTAAGGCTTCGGGTAGGGATTAGGGTTCGGATTAGGGTTAGGGTTAGAGTTAGGGGACGGGGACAGTTTACGGTACAGGTTTGGGTACGACAACGGTTTCGGGTGAGCGTACGTGTTAGGGTATGGGTTAGAGTTAGCGTACGGTTTAGGATTACGGGACGGGTTAGGGTAAGGCATCGGGTATGTGTTAGGTTTCGGGTTAGGGTTAGGGTTAGGGGACGGGGACGGTTTAGGGTACAGGTTAGGGTTCGACAACGGTTTAGGGTGAGCCTACATGTTAGGGAATGGGTTAGTGTTAGCGTACGGGTTAGCATTAGGTGACGGGTTAGGGTAAGGCTTCGGGTAAGGGTTAGGGTTCGGGTTAGGGTTAGGGTTAGGGTTAGGGGACGGGGACGGTTTAAGGTACAGGTTAGGGTACGACAACGTTTCAGGGTGAGCGTTCGTGTTAGGGTACGGGTTAGAGTTAGCGTACGCTTTAGGATTAGGGGACGGGTTAGGGTAAGGCTTCGGGTAAGGGTTAGGGTTCGGGTTAGGGTTAGGGTTAGGGTTAGGTGATGGGTATGGTTTCGGGTACAGGTTAGGGTTCGACAACGGTTTAGGGTGCGTTTACGTGTTAGGGTACGGGTTAGTGTTAGCGTACTGGTTAGGATTAGTGGACGGGTTAGGGTAAGGCTTCGGGTAAGGGTTAGGGTTCGGGTTAGGGTTAGGGTTAGGGGACGGCGACGGGGACAGTTTAGGGTACAGGTTAGGGTATGACAACGGTTTAGGGTGAGCGTACGTGTTAGGGTACGGGTTAGTGTTAGCGTACGGGTTAGCATTAGGGGACGGGTTAGGGTAAGGCTTCGGGTAAGGGTTAGGGTTTGGGTTAGGGTTAGGGTTAGGGGACGGGGACGGGGACGGTTTGGGGTACAGGTTAGGGTACGACAACAGTTTAGGGTGAGCGTACATGTTACGGTACTGGTTAGAGTTAGCGTACGGGTTAGGATTAGGGGACGGGTTAGGGTAAGGCTTCGGGTAATGGTTCGGGTTCGGGTTAGGGATAGGGTTAGAGGACGGGGATGGTTTAGGGTACAGGTTAGGGTTCGACAACGGTTTAGGGTGAGCGTACGTGTTAGGGTACATGTTAGTATTAGCGTACCGGTTAGGATTAGGGGATGGGTTAGGTTAAGGCTTCGCGTAAGGGTTAGTGTTTGTTTTAGGGATAGGGTTAGGGTTAGGTGACGGGGACGGTTTAGGGTACAGGTTAGGGTTTGGCAACGCTTTAGGGTGAGCGTACGTGTTAGGGTACGGGTTAGTGTTAGCGCACGGGTTAGGATTACGGGACCAGTTAGGGTAAGGCTGCGGTAAGGGTTAGGGTTCGGGTTAGGGTTAGGGTTAGGGTTAGGGGACGGGGACGGTTTACAGTACAGGTTAGGGTACGACAACGGTTTAGTGTGAGCGTACGTGTTAGGGAACAGGTTAGTGTTAGCGTACGGGTTAGTGTTAGGGGACGGGTTAGGGTAATGCTTCGGGTAAGCGTTAGGTTTCGGGTTAGGGTTAGGTTTAAGTTTAGGGGACGGGGACGGTTTAGGGTACAGGTTAGGGTACGACAACGGTTTAGTTTGAGCGTACGTGTTAGGGTACGGGTTAGAGTTAGCGTACGGTTTAGGATTAGGGAACGGGTTAGTGTAACGCTTCGGGTAAGGGTTAGGATTCGGGTTAGGGTTAGGGTTAGTTGTCGGGGACAGTTTAGGGTACAGGTTAGGGTACGACAACGGTTTAGGGTGAGCGTACGTGTTAGGGTATGGGTTAGTGTTATCGTACGGGTTAGCATAAGGGGACGGGTTAGGGTAAGGCTTCGGGTAAGGGTTAGGGTTCGGGTTAGGGCTAGGCTTAGGGGATGGGGACGGTTTAGGGTACAGGTTAGGGTACGTCAACGGTTTAGGGTGAGCGTACGTGTTAGGGTACAGGTTAGAGTTAGCGTACGGGTTAGGATTAGGGGACGGGTTAGGGTAAGGCTTCGGGTAAGGGTTAGAGTTCGGGTTAGGGTTAGGGTTAGGGTTAGGGGACGGGGAACATTTAGTGTACAGGTTAGGGTACGACAACGGTTTTGGGTGAGCGTACGTGTTAGGGTACGGGTTAGTGTTAGCGTACTGGTTAGGATTAGTGGAAGGGTTAGGAAATGGCTTCGGATAAGGATTAGGGTTCGGGTTAGGGTTAGGGTTAGGGGACGGGGACGGTTTAGTGTACAGGTTAGGGTTCGACAACGGTTTAAGGTAAGCTTACGTGTTAGGGTACGGGTTAGTGTTAGCGTACGGGTTAGGATTAGGGGACGGGATAGGGTAAGGCTTCGGGTAAGGGTTAGTGTTCGTGTTCGGGTTAGGTTTAGGGTTAGGGGACGGGGACGGTTTAGGGTACAGGTTAGGGTACGACAACGGTTTACGGTGAGCCTACATGTTAGGGAATGGGTTGGTGTTAGCGTACGGGTTAGGATTAGGGGACGGGTTACGGTAAGGCTTCGGGCAAGTGTTAGGGTTCGGGTTAGGGTTAGGGTTAGGGGACGGGGACGGTGTAGGGTACAGGTAAGGATACGACAACGGTTTAGTTTGAGCGTACGTGTTAGGGTATGGGTTAGTGTTAGCGTACGGGTTAGGATTACGGGAAGGGTTAGGGTAAGGCTTCGGGTAAGGTTTAGGGTCCGGGTTAATGTTAGGGTTAGGGAACGGGGACGGGGACGGCTTAGGGTAAAGGTTAGGGTACGAGAACTTTTTCGGGTGAGCGTACGTGTTAGGGTACGTGTTAGTATTAGCATACGGGTTAGGATTAGGGAAAGGGTTAGTGTAAGGATTCGGGTAAGGGTTAGGGTTTGGGTTAGGGTTAGGGTTAGGGTTAGGGGACAGGGACGGTTTAGGGTACAGGTTAGGTTACGACAACGGTTTAGGGTGAGTGTACGTGTTAGGGTATCGGTTAGTGTTAGCATACGGGTTAGCATTAGGGGATCAGTTAGGGTAAGGCTGCGGGTAAGGGTTAGGGTTCGGGTTAGGCTTAGGGTTTGGGTTAGGGGACGGGGACGGTTTAGGGTCCAGGTTTGTGTACCACAGCGGTTTAGGGTGAACGTACGTGTTAGGGTATGGGTTAGTCTTAGCGTACGGGTTACGATAAGGGGATGGGTTAGTGTAAGGCTTCGATTAAGTGTTAGGGTTCGGGTTAGGGTTAGGGTTAGGGGACGGGGACGGTTTAGGATACAGGTTAGGGTACGACAACGGTTTAGGGTGAGCGTACGTGTTACGGTATGGGTTAGTGTTAGCGTACGGGTTAGGATTAGAGGACGGGTTAGGGTAAGGCTTCGGGTAACGGTTAGGGTTCGGGTTAGGGTTAGGGTTAGGGTTCGGGGATGGGGAGTGTTTAGAGTACATGTTAGGGTATGGCAACGGTTTAGGGTGAGCGTACGTGTTAGGGTATGGGTTAGAGTTAGCGTTCGGGTTAGGATTAGGGGACGGGTTAGGGTAAGGCTACGGGTAAGGGTTAGGGTTCGGGTTAGGGTTAGGGTTGGGGACGGGGACAGTTTAGGGTACAGGTTCGGGTACGACAACGGTTTAGGGTGAGCATACGTATTAGGGTAAGGGTTAGTGTTATCGTACGGGTTAGGATTAGGGGACGGGTTCGGGTAAGGCTTCGCTTAAGGGTTAGGGTTCGGGTTAGGGTTAGGCTTAGGGTACGGGGACGGTTTAGGGTACAGGTTAGGGTACGTCAACGGTATAGGGTGAGCTTACGTGTTAGGTTACATGTTAGAGTTAGCGTACGGGTTAGGATTAGGGGACGGGTTAGGGTAAGGCTTCGGGTAAGGGTTAGAGTTCGAGTTAGGGTTAGGGTTAGGGTTAGGGGATGGGGACAGTTTAGGGTACAGTTTCGTGTACGACAACGGTTTAGGGTGAGCGTACGTGTTAGGGTACGGGTTAGAGTTAGCGTAATGTTTAGGATTAGGTGATGGGTTAGGGTAAGGCTTCGGGTAAGGGTTAGGGTTCGGGATAGGGTTAGGGGACAGGGACGGTTTAGTGTACAGGTTAGGGTACGACAACCGTTTTGGGTGAGCGTACGTGTTAGGGTACGGGTTAGTGTTAGCGTACTGGTTAGGATTAGTGGAAGGGTTAGGGTAAGGCTTCGGATAAGGGTTAGGGCTTGGGTTAGGGTTAGGGTTAGGGTTAGGGGACGGGGACGATTTAGGGTACAGGTTAGTGTTTGACAACGTTTTAGGGTGAGCGTATGTGTTAGGGTACGGGTTAGTGTTAGCGAACGGGTTAGGATTAGGGGACGGATTAGGGTAAGGCTTCGGGTAAGGGTTAGGGTTCTGTTTATGGTTAGGGTTAGGGGACGGGGACGGTTTAGGATACAGGTAAGGGTACGACAACGGTTTAGGGTGAGCGTACGTTTTAGGGTACGGGTTAGTGTTAGCGTACGGGTTAGGATTAGGGGACGGGTTAGGGTAAGGCTTCGGGTAAGGGTTAGGGTTTGGGTTAGGGTAAGGGTTAGGGGACGGGGACAGTTTAGGGTACAGGTTAGGGTATGACAACGGTTTAGGGTGACCGTACGTGTTAGGGTATGTGTTAGAGTTAGCATACGGTTTAGGACTAGGGGACCGGTTAGTGTAAGGCTTCGGGTAAGGGTTAGGGTTTGGGTTAGGGTTAGGGTTAGGGGACGGGGACGGGGACGGTTTAGGGTACAGGTTAGTTTACGACAAATGTTTAGGGTGAGCGTACGTGTTAGGGTATGGGTTAGTGTTAGCGCACGGTTTAGGATTAGGGGACCAGTTAGGGTAAAGCAGCGGGTAAGGGTTAGGGTTCGGGTTAGGGTTAGGGTAAGGGTTAGGGTTAGGGTACGGGGACGGTTTAGGGTACAGGTTAGGGTACGACAACGGTTTAGGTTGAGCGTACTTGTTAGGGTACGGTTTAGTGTTAGCGTACGAGTTAGGATTAGGGGACGGGTTAGGGTAAGGCTTCGGGTAAGGGTTAGGGTTCGGGTTAGGGTTAGCGTTAGTGTTAGGGTACAGGGACTGTTTAGGGTACAGGTTAGGGTACAACAACGGTTTAAGGTGAGCGTACGTGTTAGTTGTACGGGTTAGAGTTAGCGTACGGGTTAGGATTAGGGGAAGGGTTAGGGTAAGGCTTCAGGTAAGGGTTAGGGTTTGGGTTAGTGTTAGGGTTAGGGGACCGGGACGGGGACGGTTTAGGGTACAGGTTAGGGTACGACAACGGTTTAGGGTGAGCGTACGTGTTAGGGTACGGGTTAGTGTTAGCCTACGGTTTAGGATTAGGGGACGAGTTAGGGTAAGGTTTCGGGTAAGGGTTAGGGTTCGGGTTAGGGTTAGGCTTAGGGGACGGGGACGGTTTAGGGTACAGGTTAGGGTACGTCAACGGTTTAGGGTGAGCGTACGTGTTAGGGTACGGGTTAGAGTTAGATTACGGGTTAGGATTAGGGGACGGCTTAGGGTAAGGCTTCGTGTAAGGGTTAGGGTTCGGGTTAGGGTTAGGGTTAGGGAATGGGGACAGTTTAGGGTACAGGTTAGGGTACAACAACGGTTTAGGGTGAGCATACGTGTTAGGGTATGGGTTAGTGTTAGCGTACGGGTTAGGATTAGGGGACAGGTTATTGTAAGGCTTCAGGTAAGGTTAGGGTTCGGGTTCGGGTTAGTGTTAGGGGACGGGGACGGGGACGGTTTAAGGTACAGGTTATGGTATGACAACGGTTTAGGGTGAGCATACGTGTTAGGGTACAATTTAGTGTTAGCGTACTGGTTAGGATTATGGGACTGGTTAGGGTAAGGCTTCGGGTAAGGGTTAGGGTTCGGGTTAGGGTTAGGGTTAGGGGACGGGGACGGGGACGGTTTAGGGTACAGGTTAGGGTACGACAACGGTTTAGGGTGAGCGTACGTGTTAGGGTACGTGTTAGTATTAGCGTACGGGTTAGGATTAGGGGTCGGGTTAGGGTAAGGCTTCAGGTAAGGGTTACGGTTCGGGTTAGAGTTAGGATTAGGGTTAGGGGACGGGGACAGTTTACGGTACAGGTTTGGTTACGACAACGGTTTCGGTTGAGCGTACGTGTTAGGGTACGTTTTTGTGTTAGTGTACATGTTAGTATTAGGGGACGGGTTAGGGTAAGGCTTCGGGTGTTAGGTTTCGGGTTAGGCCTAGGTTTAGGTTTAGGGGACAGGAACGGTTTAGGGTACAGGTTAGGTTACGACAACGGTTTAGGGTGAGCGTACGTGTTAGGGTACGAGTTAGTGTTAGCGTACGGGTTATGATAAGGGGATGGGTTAGGGTAAGGCTTCGGGTAAGGGTTAGGGTTCGGGTTAGGGTTAGGTTTAGGGGACGGGGACGGTTCAGGGTACAGGTTAGGGTACGACAATGGTTTAGGGTGAGCGTACGTGTTAGGGTACGGTTTAGTGTTAGCGTACGAGTTAGGATTGGGGACGGGTTAGGGTAAGGCTTCGGGTAAGGGTTAGGGTTCGGGTTAGGGTTAGGGTTAGGGTTAGGGTACGGGGATGCTTTAGGGTACAGGTTAGGGTACAACAACGGTTTAGGGTGAGGGTACGTGTTAGCTGTACGGGTTAGAGTTAGGGTACAGTTTAGGATTAGGGGACGGGTTAGGGTAAGGCTTCGGGTAAGGGTTAGGGTTCGGGTTAGGGTTAGGGTTAGGGGACGGGGACAGTTTAGGGTACAGGTTTGGGTACGACAACGGTTTAGGGTGAGCGTACGTGTTAGGGTACGGGTTAGTGTTAGCGTACGGGTTAGGATTAGGGGAAGGGTTAGGGTAGGGCTTCAGGTCAGGGTTAGGGTTTGGGTTAGTGTTAGGGTTAGGGGACGGGGACGGGGACGGTTTAGGGTACAGGTTAGGGTACGCCAACGGATTAGGGTGAGCGTACGTGTTAGGGTACGGGTTAGAGTTAGCGTACCGGTTAGGATTAGGGTACGGGTTAGGGTATGGCTTCGGGTAAGGGTTAGGGTTCGGGTTAGGGTTAGGGATAGGGGATGGGGACAGTTTAGGGTACAGGTTAGGGTTCGACAATGGTTTAGGGTGAGCATACAAGTCAGGGAAAGGGTTGGTGTTAGCGTACGGGTTAGGATTAGGGGACGGGTTAGGGTAAGGATTCGGGTAAGAGTTAGGGTTTCGGTTAGGGTTAGGGTTAGGGATAGGGGACGGGGACGGTTTAGGGTACAGGTTAGGGTACGACAACGGTTTAGGGTGAGCGTACGTGTTAGGGTACGGGTTAGTGTTAGCGTACGGGTTAGGATTAGGGGACCGGTTAGGGTAAGGCTGCGGGTAAGGATTAGGGTTCGGGTTCGGGTTAGGGTTAGGGTTAGGGGACGGGGACGGTTTAGGCTATAGGTTAGGGTACGACAACGTTTTAGGGTGAGCGTACGTGTTAGGGTACGGTTTAGTGTTAGCGTACGTGTTAGGATTAGGGGACGGGTTAGGGTAAGGCTTCGGGTAAGGTTTAGGGTTCGGGTTAGGGTTAGGATTAGGATTAGGGGACGGGTATATTTTAGGGTACAGGTTAGGGTTCGACAACGGTTTAGGGTGCGCGTATGTGTTAGGGTACGGGTTAGTGTTAGCGTACTGGATAGGATTAGGGGACGTTTTAGGGTAAGGCTTCGGGTAAGGGTTAGGGTTCGGGTTAGGGTTAGGGTTAGGGTTAGGGGACCGGGACAGTTTAGGGTACAGTTTAGGGTATGACAACGGTTTAGGGTGAGCGTACGTGTTAGGTCATGGGTTAGTGTTAGCGTACGGGTTAGCATTAGGGGACGGGTTAGGGTAAGGCTTCGGGTAAGGGTTAGGGTTTTGGTTAGGGTTAGGGTTAGTGGACGGGGACGGTTTAGGGTACAGGTTAGGGTGCGAGAACAGTTTAGGGTGAGCGTACATGTTAGGGTACGGGTTAGAGTTAGCGTACGGGTTAGGATTAAGTGACGGGTTAGGGTAAGGCTTCGGGTAAGGTTTCGCGTTCGGGTTAGGGTTAGGGTTAGGGGACGGGGACGGTTTAGGGTACAGGTTAGGGTTCGGCAACGGTTTAGGGTGAGCGTACGTGTTAGGGTACATGTTAGTATTAGCGTACGGGTTAGGATTAGGGGACGGGTTAAGTTAAGGCTTCGGGTAAGGGTTAGTGTTTCTGTTAGGGATAGGGTTAGGGTTAGGGGACTGGGACAGTTTAGGGTAAAGGTTAGGGTACTACAACGTTTTAGGGTGAGCGTACGTTTTAGGGTATGGGTTAGTGTTAGCGTACGGGTAAGCAATACGGGATGGGTTAGGGTAAGGCTTCGGGTAAGGGTTAAGGTTCGGGTTAGGGTTAGGGTTAGGGGACGCGGACCGGGACGGTTTAGGGTACAGGTTAGTGTACGACAACTGTTTAGGGTGAGCGTACGTGTTAGGGTACGGGTTAGAGTTAGCGTACGGGTTAGGATTAGGGGACGGGTTAGGGTAAGGCTTAGGGTAAGGGTTAGGGTTCGGGTTAGGGTTAGGGTTAGGGGACAGGGACGGTTTAGGGTACAGGTTAGGGTACGACAACGGTTTAGGATGAGCGTACGTGTTAGGGTACGGGTTAGTGTTAGCGTACGGGTTAGGATTAGGGGACGGGTTAGGGTAAGGTTTCGGGTAAGGGTTAGTGTTCGGGTTAGGGTTAGGGTTAGGGTTAGGGGATGGGGACGGTTTAGGGTACAGGTTAGGGTACGACAACGATTTAGGGTGAGCGTACGTGTTAGGGTACGGGTTAGTGTTAGCGTACGGGTTAGGATTAGGGGATGGGTTAGTGTAAGGCTTCGGGTAAGTGTTCGGGTTTGGTTTAGGGTTAGGGTTAGGGGACGGGGACAGTATAGGGTACAGGTTAGGGTACGACAACGGTTTAGGGTGAGCGTACGTGTTAGGGTACAGGTTAGTGTTATCGTACGGGTTAGGATTCGGGGACGGGTTAGGGTAAGGTTTTGGGTCAGGGTTAGGGTTCGGGTTAGGGTTAGGGTTAGGTTTAGGGGACAGGAACGTTTTAGGGTACAGGTTAATGTACGACAACGGTTTAGGGTGAGCATACGTGTTAGGGTATGGGTTAGTGTTAGCGTACGGGTTAGGATTAGGGGAGAGGTTATGGTAAGGCTTCAGGTAAGGTTAGGGTTCGGGTTCGGGTTAGGGTTAGGGGACGGGGACGGGGACGGTTTAGGGTACAGGTTATTGTACGACAACGATTTAGGTTGAGCATACCTGTTAGGGTACAGTTTAGTGTTAGCGTACGGGTTAGGATTATGGGACGGGTTAGGGTAAGGCTTCGGGTAAGGGTTAGGGTTCGGGTCAGGGTTAGGGTTAGGGGACGGGGACGCAGACGGTTTAGGGTACAGATTAGGGTATGACAACGGTTTAGGGTGAGCGTATGTGTTAGGGTACGGATTAGTGTTAGCGTACGGGTTCGGATTAGGGTACGGGTTAGGGTAAGGCTTCGGGTAGGGATTAGGGTTCGGATTAGGGTTAGGGTTAGAGTTAGGGGACGGGGACAGTTTACGGTACAGGTTTGGGTACGACAACGGTTTCGGGTGAGCGTACGTGTTAGGGTATGGGTTAGAGTTAGCGTACGGTTTAGGATTACGGGACGGGTTAGTGTAAGGCATCGAGTATGTGTTAGGTTTCGGGTTAGGGTTAGGGTTAGGGGACGGGGACGGTTTAGGGTACAGGTTAGGGTTCGACAACGGTTTAGGGTGAGCGTACGTGTTAGGGTACGGTTTAGTGTTATCGTACGGGTTAGCATTAGGTGACGGGTTAGGGTAAGGCTTCGGGTAAGGGTTAGGGTTTGCGTTAGGGTTAGGGTTAGCTAACGGGGATGGGGACGGTTTAGGGTACAGGTTAGGGTATGACAACGGTTTAGGGTGAGCGTACGTGTTAGGGTACGGGTTAGAGTTAGCGTACGGGTTAGGATTAGGGGACGGGTTAGGGTAAGGCTTCGGGTAGGTGTTAGGGTTCGGGTTAGGGTCCGGGTTAGGGTTAGGGCACGGGGACGGTTTAGGGTACCGGTTAGGGTTCGACAACGGTTTAGGGTGAGCGTACGTGTTAGGGTACATGTTAGTATTAGCGTACGGTTTAGGATTAGGGGACAGGTTAGGTTAAGGCTTCGGGTAAGGGTTAGGGTTTGGGTTAGTGTTAGGGATAGGGTTAGGGGACGGGGACGGTTTAGGGTACAGGTTACAGTACGACAACGGTTTAGGGTGAGCGTACGTGTAAGGGTACGGTTTAGTGTTAGAGTACGGGTTAGGATTAGGAGACGTGTTAGGGTAAGGCTTCGGGTAAGGGTTAGGGTTCGTGTTTGGTTTAGGTTTAGGAGACAGGAACGATTTAGCATACAGGTTAGGGTTCGACAGCGGTTTAGGGTGAGCTTACGTGTTAGGGTACGGGTTAGTGTTAGCGTACGGGTAAGGATTAGGGGACGAGTTAGGGTAAGGCTTCCAGTAAGGGTTAGGGTTCGGGTTCGGGTTAGGGTTAGGGTTAGGGGACGGGGACGGTTTAGGGTACAGGTTAGGGTACGACAAAGGTTTAGGGTGAGCGTACGTGTTAGGGTATCGGTTAGAGTTAGCGTACGGTTTAGGATTACGGGACGGGTTAGGGTAAGGCTTCGGGTACGTGTTAGGTTTCGGGTTAGGGTTAGGGTTAGGGGACGGGGACGGTTTAGGGTACAGGTTAGGGTTCGACAATGGTTTAGGGTGAGCGTTCGTGTTAGGGTACATGTTAGTATTAGAGTACCGGTTAGGATTAGGGGACGGGTTAGGTTAAGGCTTCGGGTAAGGGTTAGTGTGTGTTTTAGGGATAGGGTTAGGGTTAGGGGACTGGGACGGTTTAGGGTAAAGGTTAGGGTACGAAAACGGTTTCGGGTGAGCGTACGTGTTAGGGTATGTGTTAGTGTTAGCGTACGGGTTAGCATTACGGGATGGGTTAGGGTAAGGCTTCGGGTAAGGGTTAAGGTTCGGGTTAGGGTTAGGGTTAGGGGACGGGGACGGGGACGGTTTAGGGTACAGGTTAGGGCACGACAACTGTTTAGGTTGAACGTACGTGTTAGGGTACGGGTTAGAGTTAGCGTACGGGTTGGGATTTGGGGACGGGTTAGGGTAAGGCTTCGGGTAAGGTTTAGGGTTCGGGTTAGGGTTAGGGTTAGGGGACGGGGACGGTTTAGGGTACAGGTTAGGGTTCGGCAACGGTTTAGGGTGAGCGTACGTGTTAGGGTACGGGTTAGTGTTAGCTTACGGGTTAGGATTAGGGGACGGGTTAGGGTAAGGCTTCGGGTAAGGGTTAGGGTTAGGGTTAGGGTTAGGGTTATTGAACGGGGACAGTTTAGGGTACAGGTTAAGGTATGACAACGGTTTAGGGTGAGCGTACGTGTTAGGGTACGTGTTAGTATTAGCATACGGGTTAGGATTAGGGAACGGGTTAGGGTAAGGCTTCGGGTAAGGGTTAGGGTTCGGGTTCGGGTTAGGGTTAGGGTTAGGGGACGGGTACTGTTTAGGGTACAGGTTAGGGTACGACAACGGTTTAGGGTGAGCGTATGTGTTAGGGTACGGGTTAGTGTTAGCGCACGGGTTAGGATTAGGGGAACAGTTAGGGTAAGGCTGCGGGTAAGGGTTAGGCTTCGGGTTAGGGTTAGGGTTAGGATTATGGGTCGGGGACGGTTTAGGGTACAGGTTAGGGTACAACAAAGGTTTAGGGTGAGCGTACGTGTTAGGGAACGGGTTAGTGTTAGCGTACGGGTTAGGATTAGGGGACGGGTTAGGGTAAGGCTTCGGGTAAGGGTTAGGGTTCGGGTTAGGGTTAGGGTTAGGGTTAGGGGACGAGGACGGTTTAGGGTAAGGTTAGGTTACGACAACGGTTTAGGGTGAGCGTATGTGTTAGGGTACGGGTTAGTGTTAGCGCACGGGTTAGGATTAGGGGACCAGTTAGGGTAAGGCTGCGGTTAAGGGTTAGGGTTCGGGTTAGGGTTAGGGTTAGGATTAGGGGACGGGGACGGTTTAGGGTACAGGTTAGGGTTCGACAACGGTTTAGGGTGAGCCTACGTGTTAGGGAATGGGTTAGTTTTAGCGTACGGGTTAGCATTAGGTGACGGGTTAGGGTAAGGCTTCGGGTAAGGGTTAGGGTTCGGGTTAGGGTTAGGGTTAGGGGACGGTGACGGTTTAAGGTACAGGTTAGGGTACGACAACATTCTTGGGTGAGCGTACGTGTTAGGGTACAGGTTAGTGTTAGCGTACGCGTTAGGATTAGGGGACGGTTTAGGGTAAGGCTTCGGGTAAGGGTTAGGGTTCGGGTTAGGGTTAGGGTTAGGGTTAGGTGATGGGTATGGTTTCGGGTACAGGTTAGGGTTCGACAACGGTTTAGGGTGCGTGTACGTGTTAGGGTACGGGTTAGTTTTAGCGTACTGGTTAGGATTAGGGGACGGGTTAGGGTAAGGCTTCGGGTAAGGTTTAGGGTTCGGGTTAGTGTTAGGGTTAGGGGACGGGGACGGTTTAGGGTACAGGTTAGGGTTCGACAATGATTTAGGGTGAGCCTACGTGTTATGGAACGGGTTAGTGTTAGCGTACGGGTTAGGATTAGGGGACGGGTTAGGGTAAGGCTTCGGGTAAGGGTTAGGGTTCGGGTTAGGGTTAGGGTTAGGGTTAGGGAAAGGGGACGGTTTAGGGTACAGGTTAGGTTTCGACAATGGTTTAGGGTGAGCGTACGGGTTAGGGTATGGGTTAGAGTTAGCGTACGGGTTAGGATTATGGGACGGGTTAGGGTGAGGCTTCGGGTAAGGGTTAGGTTTCGGGTTAGGGTTAGGGTTAGGGTTAGGGGACGGGGACAGTTTAGGGTACAGGTTTGGGTACGACAACGGTTTAGGGTGAGCGTACGTGTTAGGATATGGGTTAGTGTTAGCGTACGGGTTAGGATTACGGGACGGGTTAGGGTAAGGCTTCGGGTAAGTGTTAGGGTTCGTGTTAGGGTTAGGGTTAGGGGACGGGGGCAGTTTAGGGTACAGGTTAAGGTACGATAACAGTTTAGGGTGAGCGTATGTGTTAGGGTATGGGTTAGAAATAATGTACGGGTTGGATTAGGGGACGGGTTAGGGTATGGCTTCGGGTAAGGATTAGGGTTTGGGTTAGGGTTAGGGTTAGGGTTACGGGACGGGGACAGTTTAGGGTACAGGTTAGGTTTCGACAACCCTTTAGGGTGAGCGTACGTGTTAGGGTACGGTTTAGTGTTAGCGTACGGGTTAGGATTAAAGGACGGGATAGGGTAAGGCTTCGGGTAAGGGTTAGGGTTTGCGTTAGGGTTAGGGTTAGGGAACGGGGATGGGGACGGTTTAGGGTACAGGTTAGGGTACGACAACGGTTTAGGGTGAGCGTACGTGTTAGGGTACGGGTTAGAATTAGTGTACGGGTTAGGATTAGGGGACAAGTTAGGGTAAGGCTTCGGGTAGGTGTTAGGGTTCGGGTTAGGGAAAGGGGACGGTTTAGGGTACAGGTTAGGTTTCGACAACGGTTTAGGGTGAGCGTACATGTTAGGGTATGGGTTAGTGTTAGCGTATGGGTTAGGATTAGGGGACGGGTTAGGGAAAGGCTTCGGGTAAGGGGTAGGTTTCGGGTTAGGGTTAGGGTTAGGTTTAGGGGACGGGGACGGTTTAGAGTACAGGTTAGGGTACGACAACGGTTTAGGGTGAGCGTACGTGTTAATTGTACGGGTTAGAATTAGCATACGGTTTAGGATTAGGGGACGGGTTAGGGTAAGGCTTCGGGTAAGGTTTAGGGTTTGGGTTAGGGTTAGGGTTAGGGGACGGGGACAGTTTAGGGTACAGGTTAGGGTACGACAACGGTTTAGGGTGAGCGTACGTGTTAGGGTACGGGTTAGCGTTATGGTTCGGGTTAGGATTCGGGGACAGGTTATGGTAAGGCTTCAGGTAAGGTTAGGGTTCGGGTTCGGGTTAGGGTTAGGGGACGGGGACAGGGACGGTTTAGGGTACAGGTTATGGTACGACAACGGTGTAGGGTGAGCGTACGTGTTAGGGTACAGTTTAGTGTTAGCGTACGGGTTAGGATTATGGGACGGTTTAGGGTACGGCTTCGGGTAAGGGTTAGGGTTCGGGTTAGGGTTAGGGTTAGGGGACGGGGACGGGGACGGTTTAGGGTACAGGTTAGGGTACGACAACGGTTTACGGTGAGCATACGTGTTAGGGTACGTGTTAGTATTAGCGTACGGGTTAGTATTAGGGGACGGATTAGGGTAAGTCTTCGCGTAAGGGTTAGGGTTCGAGTTAGGGTTAGGTTTAGGGTTAGGGGACGGGGACAGTTTACGGTTCAGGTTTGGGTACGACAACGGTTTCGTTTGAGTGTACGTGTTAGGGTACGGTTTAGTGTTAGCGTGCGGGGTAGTATTAGGTGACTGGTTAGGGTAAGGCTTCGGGTAAGGGTTAGGGTTCGGGTTAGGGCTAGGTTTAGGTTTAGGGGACAGGAACGGTTTAGGGTACAGGTTAGGATACGGCAATTGTTTAGGGTGAGCATACGTGTTAGGGTACGGGTTAGTGTTAACGTACGGTGTAGGATTAAGGGACAGGTTATGGTAAGGCTTTAGGTAAGGTTAGGGTTCGGGTTCGGGTTCGGGGTAGGGGACGGGGACGGGTAAGGTTTAGGGTACAGGTTATGGTACGACAACGGTTTAGGGGGAGCATACGTGTTAGGGTACAGTTTAGTGTTAGCGTACGGGTTAGGATTATGGGACGGGTTAGGGTAAGGCTTCGGGTAAGGGTTAGGGTTCGGGTTCGGGTTAGGGTTAAGGGACGGGGACTGGGTCTGTTTAGGGTACAGGTTAGGTTACGACAACGGTTTAGGGTGAGCGTACGTGTTAGGGTACGGGTTAGTGTTAGTGTACGGGTTAGGATTAGGGGACGGGTTAGGGTAAGGCTGCTGGTAAGGGTTAGTGTTCGGGTTAGGGTTAGGGTTAGGGTTAGGGGACGGGGAGTGTTTAGGGTACAGGTTAGGGTACGACAATGGTTTAGGGTGAGCGTACGTGTTAGGGTACGGGTTAGAGTTAGCGTACGGTTTAGGATTAGGGAATGGGTTAGTGTAACGCTTCGGGTAAGGGTTAGGATTCGGGTTAGGGTTAGGGTTAGTGGACGGGGACAGTTTAGGGTACAGGTTAGGGTACGACAACGGTTTAGGGTGAGCGTACGTGTTAGGGTACGGGTTAGTGTTATCGTACGGGTTAGCATAAGGGGACGGGTTAGGGTAAGGCTTCGGGTAAGGGTTAGGGTTCGGGTTAGGGCTAGGCTTAGGGGATGGGGACGGTTTAGGGTACAATTTAGGGTACGTCAACGGTTTAGGGTGAGCGTACGTGTTAGGGTACAGGTTAGAGTTAGCCTACGGGTTAGGATTAGGGGACGGGTTAGGGTAAGGCTTCGGGTAAGGGTTAGAGTTCGGGTTAGGGTTAGGGTTAGGGTTAGGGGGCGGGGAAGATTTAGTGTACAGGTTAGGGTACGACAACGGTTTTGGGTGAGCGTACGTGTTAGGGTACGGGTTAGTGTTAGCGTACTGGTTAGGATTAGTGGAAGGGTTAGGGTAAGGCTTCGGATAAGGATTAGTGTTCGGGTTAGGGTTAGGGTTAGGGGACGGGGACGGTTTAGTGTACAGGTTAGGGTTCGACAACGGTTTAAGGTAAGCTTACGTGTTAGGGTACGGGTTAGTGTTAGCGTACGGGTTAGGATTAGGGGACGGGATAGGGTAAGGCTTCAGGTAAGGGTTAGTGTTCGTGTTCGGGTTAGGGTTAGGGTTAGGGGATGGGGACGGTTTAGGGTACAGGTTAGGGTACGACAACGGTTTACGGTGAGCCTACATGTTAGGGAATGGGTTGGTGTTAGCGTACGGGTTAGGATTAGGGGACGGGTTATGGTAAGGCTTCGGGTAAGTGTTAGGGTTCGGGTTAGGGTTAGGGTTAGGGGACGGGGACGGTGTAGGGTACAGGTTAGGATACGACAACGGTTTAGGTTGAGCGTACGTGTTAGGGTATGGGTTAGTGTTAGCGTACGGGTTAGGATTACGGGAAGGGTTAGGGTAAGGCTTCGGGTAAGGTTTAGGGTCCGGGTTAATGTTAGGGTTAGGGAACGGGGACGGGGACGGCTTAGGGTAAAGGTTAGGGTACGAGAACGTTTTCGGGTGAGCGTACGTGTTAGGGTACGTGTTAGTATTAGCATACGGGTTAGGATTAGGGAAAGGGTTAGGGTAAGGATTCGGGTAAGGGTTAGGGTTTGGGTTAGGGTTAGGGTTAGGGTTAGGGGACAGGGACGGTTTAGGGTACAGGTTAGGTTACGACAACGGTTTAGGGTGAGTGTACGTGTTAGGGTATCGGTTAGTGTTAGCATACGGGTTAGCATTAGGGGACCGGTTAGGGTAAGGCTGCGGGTAAGGGTTAGGGTTCGGGTTAGGGTTAGGGTTTGGGTTAGGGGACGGGGACGGTTTAGGGTACAGGTTAGTGTACCACAGCGGTTTAGGGTGAACGTACGTGTTAGGGTATGGGTTAGTCTTAGCGTACGGGTTACGATTAGGGGATGGGTTAGTGTAAGGCTTCGATTAAGTGTTAGGGTTCGGGTTAGGGTTAGGGTTAGGGGACGGGGATGGTTTAGGATACAGGTTAGGGTACGACAAAGTTTTAGGGTGAGCGTATGTGTTAGGGCATGTGTTAGAGTTAGCGTACGGTATAGGATTGGGGACGGTTTAGGGTATGGCTTCGGGTAGGGGTTAGGGTTCGGGTTAGGGTTAGGGTTAGGGGACGGGGACAGTTTAGGGTACAGGTTAGGGTACGACAACGGTTTAGGGTGAGCGTACGTGTTAGAGTACGGGTTAGTGTTAGCGTACGGTTTAGGATTAGGGGACAGGTTAGGGTAAGGCTTCTGGTAAAGGTTAGGTTTCGGGTTAGGGTTAGGGTTCGGGTTAGGGTTAGGGTTAAAGATAGGGGACGGGGACGGTTTAGGGTACATGTTAGGGTACGAAAACGGTTTAAGGTAAGCGTACGTGTTAGGGTACGGGTTAGTGTTAGCGTACGGGTAAGGATTAGTGGATGGGTTAGGGTAAGGCTTCGGGAAAGGGTTCGGGTTAGGGTTAGCGTTAGGGGACAGGGACGCTTTAGGGTACAGGTTAGGGTACGACATCGGTTTTGTGTGAGCGTACGTGTTAGGTTACGGGTTAGTGTTAGCGTACGGGTTAGGATTAGGGGAAGGATTAGGGTAAGGCTTCGGGTAAGGGTTAGTGTTCGGGTTTGGGTTAGGGTTAGGGTAGGGGACGGGGACGGTTTAGGGTACAGCTTAGGGTTTGACAACGGTTAAGGGTGAGCGTACGTGTTAGGGTACAGCTTAGTGTTAGCGTACGGGTTAGGATTAGGGGACGAGTTAGGGTAAGGCTTCGGGTAAGGGTTAGGGTTCGGGTTAGGGTTAGGGTTAGGGGATGGGGACAGTTTAGGGTACAGGTTAGGGTACGACACCGGTTTAGGGTGAGCGTACGTGTTAGGGTACGGGTTAGAGTTAGCGTACGGTTTAGGATTAGGGGACGGGTTAGAGTAAGGCTTCGGGTAAGGGTTAGTGTTCGGGTTACGGTTAGGGTTAGGGTACGGGGACGGGGACGGTTTAGGGTACAGGTTATGGTACGACAACGGTTTAGGGTGAGCGTTCGTGTTAGGGTACAGGTTACTGTTAGCGTACGGGATAGGATTATGGGACGTGTTAGGGTAAGGCTTCGGGTAAGGGTTAGGGTTCGGGTTAGAGTTAGGGTTAGGGAACGGGGACGGGGACGGTTTAGGGTTCAGGTTAGGGTAGGACAACGGTTTAGGGTGAGCGTACGTGTTAGGGTATGGGTTAGAGTTAGCGTACGGGTTAGGATTAGGGCATAGGTTAGGGTAAGGCTTCGAGTAAGGGTTAGGGTTCGGGTTAGTGTTAGGGTTAGGGAATGGGACGGGGACGGTTTAGGGTACAGTTTACGGTTCGACAACGGTTTAGGGTGAGCGTACATGTTAGGGTACGGTTTAGTGTTACATTACGTGTTAGTATTAGGGGACGTGTAAGGGAAAGGCTTCAGGTAAGTGTTAGGGTTTGGGTTAGGGATAGTTTTAGGTTTAGGGGACAGGAACGGTTTAGGGTACAGGTTAGGGTACGATAACGGTTTAGGGTGAGCGTACGTGTTACTATATGGGTTAGTGTTAGCGTACGGGTTAGGATTACGGGATGGGTTAGGGTAAGGCTTCGGGTAAGGGTTAGGGTTCGTGTTAGGGTTAGGGTTAGGTGACGGGGACGGTTTAGGGTACAGGTTAAGGTACGACAACGGTTTAGGGTGAGCGTATGTGTTAGGGTATGGGTTAGATTTAATGTACGGGTTGGATTAGGGGACGGGTTAGGGTAAGGCTTCGGGTAAGGATTAGGGTTTGGGTTAGGGTTAGGTTTAGGGTTAGGGGACGGGGACAGTTTAGGGTATAGGTTAGGTTCCGACAACACTTTAGGGTGAGCGTACGTGTTAGGGTACTGGTTAGAGTTAGCGTAATGGTTAGGATTAGGTGACGGGTTAGGGTAAGGCTTCGGGTAAGGGTTAGGTTTCGGGTTTGGGTTAGGGTTAGGGGACGGGGACGGTTTAGGGTACAGGTTAGGGTTTTACAACGGTTTAAGGTGAGCGTACGTGTTATGGTACGGGTTAGTGTTAGCGTACGGTTTAGGATTAGGGGACAGGTTAGGGTAAGGCTTTGGGTAAGGGTTAGGGTTTGTGTTCGTGTTCGGGTTAGGGTTAGGGGACGGGGACGGGGACGGTTTAGGGTACAGGTTAGGGTACGACAAAGGTTTAGGGTGAGCGTACGTGTTAGGGTACGGGTTAGTGTTAGCCTACGGGTTCGGATTAGGGTACGGGTTAGGGTAAGGCTTCGGGTAAGGGTTAGGGTTCGGGTTAGGTTTATGGTTAGGGTTAGGGTACGGGGACGGTTTAGGGTACAGGTTAGGGTACGACAACGGTTTAGGTTGAGCGTACTTGTTAGGGTACGGTTTAGTGTTAGCGTACGAGTTAGGATTAGGGGACGGGTTAGGGTAAGGCTTCGGGTAAGGGTTAGGGTTCGGGTTAGGGTTAGCGTTAGTGTTAGGGTACGGGGACTGTTTAGGGTACAGGTTAGGGTACAACAATGGTTTAAGGTGAGCGTACGTGTTAGTTGTACGGGTTAGAGTTAGCGTACGGGTTAGGATTAGGGGAAGGGTTAGGGTAAGGCTTCAGGTAAGGGTTAGGGTTTGGGTTAGTGTTAGGGTTAGGGGACGGGGACGGGGACGGTTTAGGGTACAGGTTAGGGTACGACAACGGTTTAGGGTGAGCCTACGTGTTAGGGTACGGGTTAGTGTTAGCCTACGGTTTAGGATTAGGGGACGAGTTAGGGTAAGGTTTCGGGTAAGGGTTAGGGTTCGGGTTAGGGTTAGGCTTAGGGGACGGGGACGGTTTAGGGTACAGGTTAGGGTACGTCAACGGTTTAGGGTGAGCGTACGTGTTAGGGTACGGGTTAGAGTTAGATTACGGGTTAGGATTAGCGGACGGCTTAGGGTAAGGCTTCGTGTAAGGGTTAGGGTTCGGGTTAGGGTTAGGGTTAGGGGATGGGGACAGTTTAGGGTACAGGTTAGGGTACAACAACGGTTTAGGGTGAGCATACGTGTTAGGGTATGGGTTAGTGTTAGCGTACGGGTTAGGATTAGGGGACAGGTTATTGTAAGGCTTCAGGTAAGGTTAGGGTTCGGGTTCGGGTTAGGGTTAGGGGACGGGGACGGGGACGGTTTAAGGTACAGGTTATGGTATGACAACGGTTTAGGGTGAGCATACGTGTTAGGGTACAATTTAGTGTTAGCGTACTGGTTAGGATTATGGGACTGGTTAGGGTAAGGCTTCGGGTAAGGGTTAGGGTTCGGGTTAGGGTTAGGGTTAGGGGACGGGGACGGGGACGGTTTAGGGTACAGGTTAGGGTACGACAACGGTTTAGGGTGAGCGTACGTGTTAGGGTACGTGTTAGTATTAGCGTACGGGTTAGGATTAGGGGACGGGTTAGGGTAAGGTTTCAGGTAAGGGTTACGGTTCGGGTTAGGGTTAGGATTAGGGTTAGGGGACGGGGACAGTTTACGGTACAGGTTTGGTTACGACAACGGTTTCGGTTGAGCGTACGTGTTAGGGTACGTTTTTGTGTTAGTGTACATGTTAGTATTAGGGGACGGGTTAGGGTAAGGCTTCGGGTAAGTGTTAGGTTTCGGGTTAGGCCTAGGTTTAGATTTAGGGGACAGGAACGGTTTAGGGTACAGGTTAGGTTACGACAACGGTTTAGGGTGAGCGTACGTGTTAGGGTACGAGTTAGTGTTAGCGTACGGGTTATGATAAGGGGATGGGTTAGGGTAAGGCTTCGGGTAAGGGTTAGGGTTCGGGTTAGGGTTAGGTTTAGGGGACGGGGACGGTTTAGGGTACAGGTTAGGGTACGACAATGGTTTAGGGTGAGCGTACGTGTTAGGGTACGGTTTAGTGTTAGCGTACGAGTTAGGATTGGGGACGGGTTAGGGTAAGGCTTCGGGTAAGGGTTAGGGTTCGGGTTAGGGTTAGGGTTAGGGTACGGGGATGCTTTAGGGTACAGGTTAGGGTACAACAACGGTTTAGGGTGAGCGTACGTGTTAGCTGTACGGGTTAGAGTTAGGGTACAGTTTAGGATTAGGGGACGGGTTAGGGTAAGGCTTCGGGTAAGGGTTAGGGTTCGGGTTAGGGTTAGGGTTAGGGGACGGGGACAGTTTAGGGTACAGGTTTGGGTACGACAACGGTTTAGGGTGAGCGTACGTGTTAGGGTACGGGTTAGTGTTAGCGTACGGGTTAGGATTAGGGGAAGGGTTAGGGTAGGGCTTCAGGTCAGGGTTAGGGTTTGGGTTAGTGTTAGGGTTAGGGGACGGGGACGGGGACGGTTTAGGGTACAGGTTAGGGTACGCCAACGGATTAGGGTGAGCGTACGTGTTAGGGTACGGGTTAGAGTTAGCGTACCGGTTAGGATTAGGGTACGGGTTAGGGTATGGCTTCGGGTAAGGGTTAGGGTTCGGGTTAGGGTTAGGGATAGGGGATGGGGACAGTTTAGGGTACAGGTTAGGGTTCGACAATGGTTTAGGGTGAGCATACAAGTCAGGGAAAGGGTTGGTGTTAGCGTACGGGTTAGGATTAGGGGACGGGTTAGGGTAAGGATTCGGGTAAGAGTTAGGGTTTCGGTTAGGGTTAGGGTTAGGGATAGGGGACGGGGACGGTTTAGGGTACAGGTTAGGGTACGACAACGGTTTAGGGTGAGCGTACGTGTTAGGGTACGGGTTAGTGTTAGCGTACGGGTTAGGATTAGGGGACCGGTTAGGGTAAGGCTGCGGGTAAGGGTTAGGGTTCGGGTTCGGGTTAGGGTTAGGGTTAGGGGACGGGGACGGTTTAGGCTATAGCTAGGGTACGACAACGTTTTAGGGTGAGCGTACGTGTTAGGGTACGGTTTAGTGTTAGCGTACGTGTTAGGATTAGGGGACGGGTTAGGGTAAGGCTTCGGGTAAGGTTTAGGGTTCGGGTTAGGGTTAGGATTAGGATTAGGGGACGGGTATATTTTAGGGTACAGGTTAGGGTTCGACAACGGTTTAGGGTGCGCGTATGTGTTAGGGTACGGGTTAGTGTTAGCGTACTGGATAGGATTAGGGGACGTTTTAGGGTAAGGCTTCGGGTAAGGGTTAGGGTTCGGGTTCGGGTTAGGGTTAGGGTTAGGGGACCGGGACAGTTTAGGGTACAGTTTAGGGTATGACAACGGTTTAGGGTGAGCGTACGTGTTAGGTCATGGGTTAGTGTTAGCGTACGGGTTAGCATTAGGGGACGGGTTAGGGTAAGGCTTCGGGTAAGGGTTAGGGTTTGGGTTAGGGTTAGGGTTAGTGGACGGGGACGAGGACGGTTTGGGGTACAGGTTAGGGTGCGAGAACAGTTTAGGGTGAGCGTACGTGTTAGGGTACGGGTTAGAGTTAGCGTACGGGTTAGGATTAAGGGACGGGTTAGGGTAAGGCTTCGGGTAAGGTTTCGCGTTCGGGTTAGGGTTAGGGTTAGGGGACGGGGATGGTTTAGGGTACAGGTTAGGGTTTGGCAACGGTTTAGGGTGAGCGTACGTGTTAGGGTACATGTTAGTATTAGCGTACGGGTTAGGATTAGGGGACGGGTTAAGTTAAG
The DNA here is from genome assembly GCF_059928025.1 of Delphinapterus leucas. Taxonomy (NCBI): domain Eukaryota; kingdom Metazoa; phylum Chordata; class Mammalia; order Artiodactyla; family Monodontidae; genus Delphinapterus; species Delphinapterus leucas. Next base: position 36,671,696 of record NC_143142.1, on the reverse strand, counting down.
GCTTCGGGTAAGGGTTAGTGTTTCTGTTAGGGATAGGGTTAGGGTTAGGGGACTGGGACGGTTTAGGGTAAAGGTTAGGGTACGACAACGTTTTAGGGTGAGCGTACGTTTTAGGGTATGGGTTAGTGTTAGCGTACGGGTAAGCAATACGGGATGGGTTAGGGTAAGGCTTCGGGTAAGGGTTAAGGTTCGGGTTAGGGTTAGGGTTAGGGGATGCGGACCGGGACGGTTTAGGGTACAGGTTAGTGTACGACAACTGTTTAGGGTGAGCGTACGTGTTAGGGTACGGGTTAGAGTTAGCGTACGGGTTAGGATTAGGGGACGGGTTAGGGTAAGGCTTCGGGTAAGGGTTAGGGTTCGGGTTAGGGTTAGGGTTAGGGGACAGGGACGGTTTAGGGTACAGGTTAGGTTACGACAACGGTTTAGGGTGAGCGTACGTGTTAGGGTACGGGTTAGTGTTAGCGTACGGGTTAGGATTAGGGGACGGGTTAGGGTAAGGTTTCGGGTAAGGGTTAGTGTTCGGGTTAGGGTTAGGGTTAGGGTTAGGGGACGGGGACGGTTTAGGGTACAGGTTAGTGTACGACAACGATTTAGGATGAGCGTACGTGTTAGGGTACGGGTTAGTGTTAGCGTACGGGTTAGGATTAGGGGATGGGTTAGTGTAAGGCTTCGGGTAAGTGTTCGGGTTTGGTTTAGGGTTAGGGTTAGGGGACGGGGACAGTATAGGGTACAGGTTAGGGTACGACAACGGTTTAGGGTGAGCGTACGTGTTAGGGTACAGGTTAGTGTTATCGTACGGGTTAGGATTCGGGGACGGGTTAGGGTAAGGTTTTGGGTCAGGGTTAGGGTTCGGGTTAGGGTTAGGGTTAGGTTTAGGGGACAGGAACGTTTTAGGGTACAGGTTAGTGTACGACAACGGTTTAGGGTGAGCATACGTGTTAGGGTATGGGTTAGTGTTAGCGTACGGGTTAGGATTAGGGGAGAGGTTATGGTAAGGCTTCAGGTAAGGTTAGGGTTCGGGTTCGGGTTAGGGTTAGGGGACGGGGACGGGGACGGTTTAGGGTACAGGTTATTGTACGACAACGATTTAGGGTGAGCATACCTGTTAGGGTACAGTTTAGTGTTAGCGTACGGGTTAGGATTATGGGACGGGTTAGGGTAAGGCTTCGGGTAAGGGTTAGGGTTCGGGTTAGGGTTAGGGTTAGGGGACGGGGACGCAGACGGTTTAGGGTACAGATTAGGGTACGACAACGGTTTAGGGTGAGCGTATGTGTTAGGGTACGGATTAGTGTTAGCGTACGGGTTCGGATTAGGGTACGGGTTAGGGTAAGGCTTCGGCTAGGGATTAGGGTTCGGATTAGGGTTAGGGTTAGAGTTAGGGGACGGGGACAGTTTACGGTACAGGTTTGGGTACGACAACGGTTTCGGGTGAGCGTACGTGTTAGGGTATGGGTTAGAGTTAGCGTACGGTTTAGGATTACAGGACGGGTTAGGGTAAGGCATCGGGTATGTGTTAGGTTTCGGGTTAGGGTTAGGGTTAGGGGACGGGGACGGTTTAGGGTACAGGTTAGGGTTCGACAACGGTTTAGGGTGAGCCTACGTGTTAGGGAATGGGTTAGTGTTAGCGTACGGGTTAGCATTAGGTGACGGGCTAGGGTAAGGCTTCGGGTAAGGGTTAGGGTTCGGGTTAGGGTTAGGGTTAGGGTTAGGGGACGGGGACGGTTTAAGGTACAGGTTAGGGTACGACAACGTTTCAGGGTGAGCGTTCGTGTTAGGGTACGGGTTAGAGTTAGCGTACGCGTTAGGATTAGTGGACGGGTTAGGGTAAGGCTTCGGGTAAGGGTTAGGGTTCGGGTTAGGGTTAGGGTTAGGGTTAGGTGATGGGTATGGTTTCGGGTACAGGTTAGGGTTCGACAACGGTTTAGGGTGCGTGTACGTGTTAGGGTACGGGTTAGTGTTAGCGTACTGGTTAGGATTAGTGGACGGGTTAGGGTAAGGCTTCGGGTAAGGGTTAGGGTTCGGGTTAGGGTTAGGGTTAGGGGACGGGGACGGGGACAGTTTAGGGTACAGGTTAGGGTATGACAACGGTTTAGGGTGAGCGTACGTGTTAGGGTACGGGTTAGTGTTAGCGTACGGGTTAGCATTAGGGGACGGGTTAGGGTAAGGCTTCGGGTAAGGGTTAGGGTTTGGGTTAGGGTTAGGGTTAGGGGACGGGGACGGGGACGGTTTGGGGTACAGGTTAGGGTACGACAACAGTTTAGGGTGAGCGTACATGTTACGGTACTGGTTAGAGTTAGCGTACGGGTTAGGATTAGGGGACGGGTTAGGGTAAGGCTTCGGGTAATGGTTCGGGTTCGGGTTAGGGATAGGGTTAGAGGACGGGGACGGTTTAGGGTACAGGTTAGGGTTCGACAACGGTTTAGGGTGAGCGTACGTGTTAGGGTACATGTTAGTATTAGCGTACCGGTTAGGATTAGGGGACGGGTTAGGTTAAGGCTTCGGGTAAGGGTTAGTGTTTGTTTTAGGGATAGGGTTAGGGTTAGGTGACGGGGACGGTTTAGGGTACAGGTTAGGGTTTGGCAACGGTTTAGGGTGAGCGTACGTGTTAGGGTACGGGTTAGTGTTAGCGCACGGGTTAGGATTACGGGACCAGTTAGGGTAAGGCTGCGGTAAGGGTTAGGGTTCGGGTTAGGGTTAGGGTTAGGGTTAGGGGACGGGGACGGTTTACAGTACAGGTTAGGGTACGACAACGGTTTAGTGTGAGCGTACGTGTTAGGGAACAGGTTAGTGTTAGCGTACGGGTTAGTGTTAGGGGACGGGTTAGGGTAATGCTTCGGGTAAGGGTTAGGTTTCGGGTTAGGGTTAGGTTTAGGTTTAGGGGACGGGGACGGTTTAGGGTACAGGTTAGGGTACGACAACGGTTTAGGGTGAGCGTACGTGTTAATTGTACGGGTTAGAATTAGCATACGGTTTAGGATTAGGGGACGGGTTAGAGTAAGGCTTCGGGTAAGGTTTAGGGTTTGGGTTAGTGTTCGGGTTAGGGGATGGGGACGGGGACAGTTTAGGGAACAGGTTAGGGTACGACAACGGTTTAGGGTGAGCGTACGTGTTAGCGTACGGGTTAGTGTTAGCGTACGGGTTAGGATTAGGGGACGAGTTAGGGTAAGGCTTCGGGTAAGGGTTAGGGTTCGGGTTAGGGTTAGGGTTAGGGGACGGGGACAGTTTAGGGTACAGGTTAGGGTACAACAACGGTTTAGGGTGAGCGTACGTGTTAGGGTACGGTTTAGTGTTATCGTACGGGTTAGGATTAGGGGATGGGATAGGGTAAGGCTTCGGGTAAGGGTTAGGGTTTGCGTTAGGGTTAGGTTTAGCGAACGGGGATGGGGACGGTTTAGGGTACAGGTTAGGGTACGACAACGGTTTAGGGTGAGCGTACGTGTTAGGGTACGGGTTAGAGTTAGCGTACGGGTTAGGATTAGGGGACGGGTTAGGGTAAGGCTTCGGGTAGGTGTTAGGGTTCGGGTTAGGGTTCGGGTTAGGGTTAGGGCACGGGGACGGTTTAGGGTACCGGTTAGGGTTCGACAACGGTTTAGGGTGAGCGTACGTGTTAGGGTACATGTTAGTATTAGCGTACGGTTTAGGATTAGGGGACGGGTTAGGTTAAGGCTTCGGGTAAGGGTTAGGGTTCGGGTTAGGGTTAGGGATAGGGTTAGGGGACGGGGACGGTTTAGGGTACAGGTTACAGTACGACAACGGTTTAGGGTGAGCGTACGTGTAAGGGTACGGTTTAGTGTTAGAGTACGGGTTAGGATTAGGAGACGTGTTAGGGTAAGGCTTCGGGTAAGGGTTAGGGTTCGTGTTTGGTTTAGGTTTAGGAGACAGGAACGATTTAGCGTACAGGTTAGGGTTCGACAGCGGTTTAGGGTGAGCTTACGTTTTAGGGTACGGGTTAGTGTTAGCGTACGGGTAAGGATTAGGGGACGAGTTAGGGTAAGGCTTCCAGTAAGGGTTAGGGTTCGGGTTCGGGTTAGGGTTAGGGTTAGGGGACGGGGACGGTTTAGGGTACAGGTTAGGGTACGACAAAGGTTTAGGGTGAGCGTACGTGTTAGGGTATGGGTTAGAGTTAGCGTACGGTTTAGGATTACGGGACGGGTTAGGGTAAGGCCTCGGGTACGTGTTAGGTTTCGGGTTAGGGTTAGGGTTAGGGGACGGGGACGGTTTAGGGTACAGGTTAGGGTTCGACAACGGTTTAGGGTGAGCGTTCGTGTTAGGGTACATGTTAGTATTAGAGTACCGGTTAGGATTAGGGGACGGGTTAGGTTAAGGCTTCGGGTAAGGGTTAGTGTGTGTTTTAGGGATAGGGTTAGGGTTAGGGGACTGGGACGGTTTAGGGTAAAGGTTAGGGTACAAAAACGGTTTCGGGTGAGCGTACGTGTTAGGGTATGTGTTAGTGTTAGCGTACGGGTTAGCATTACGGGATGGGTTAGGGTAAGGCTTCGGTTAAGGGTTAAGGTTCGGGTTAGGGTTAGGGTTAGGGGACGGGGACGGGGACGGTTTAGGGTACAGGTTAGGGCACGACAACTGTTTAGGTTGAACGTACGTGTTAGGGTACAGGTTAGAGTTAGCGTACGGGTTGGGATTTGGGGACGGGTTAGGGTAAGGCTTCGGGTAAGGTTTAGGGTTCGGGTTAGGGTTAGGGTTAGGGGACGGGGACGGTTTAGGGTACAGGTTAGGGTTCGGCAACGGTTTAGGGTGAGCGTACGTGTTAGGGTACGGGTTAGTGTTAGCTTACGGGTTAGGATTAGGGGACGGGTTAGGGTAAGGCTTCGGGTAAGGGTTAGGGTTAGGGTTAGGGTTAGGGTTATTGAACGGGGACAGTTAAGGGTACAGGTTAGGGTACGACAACGGTTTAGGGTGAGCGTACGTGTTAGGGTACGTGTTAGTATTAGCATACGGGTTAGGATTAGGGAACGGGTTAGGGTAAGGCTTCGGGTAAGGGTTAGGGTTCGGGTTCGGGTTAGGGTTAGGGTTAGGGGACGGGTACTGTTTAGGGTACAGGTTATGGTACGACAACGGTTTAGGGTGAGCGTATGTGTTAGGGTACGGGTTAGTGTTAGCGCACGGGTTAGGATTAGGGGAACAGTTAGGGTAAGGCTGCAGGTAAGGGTTAGGCTTCGGGTTAGGGTTAGGGTTAGGATTAGGGGACGGGGACGGTTTAGGGTACAGGTTAGGGTACAACAAAGGTTTAGGGTGAGCGTACGTGTTAGGGAACGGGTTAGTGTTAGCGTACGGGTTAGGATTAGGGGACGGGTTAGGGTAAGGCTTCGGGTAAGGGTTAGGGTTCGGGTTAGGGTTAGGGTTAGGGTTAGGGGACGAGGACGGTTTAGGGTACAGGTTAGGTTACGACAACGGTTTAGGGTGAGCGTATGTGTTAGGGTACGGGTTAGTGTTAGCGCACGGGTTAGGATTAGGGGACCAGTTAGGGTAAGGCTGCGGTTAAGGGTTAGGGTTCGGGTTAGGGTTAGGGTTAGGATTAGGGGACGGGGACGGTTTAGGGTACAGGTTAGGGTACGACAACGGTTTAGGGTGAGCGTACGTGTTAATTGTACGGGTTAGAATTAGCATACGGTTTAGGATTAGGGGACGGGTTAGGGTAAGGCTTCGGGTAAGGTTTAGGGTTTGGGTTAGGGTTAGGGTTAGGGGACGGGGACAGTTTAGGGTACAGGTTAGGGTACGACAACGGTTTAGGGTGAGCGTACGTGTTAGGGTACGGGTTAGCGTTATGGTTTGGGTTAGGATTCGGGGACAGGTTATGGTAAGGCTTCAGGTAAGGTTAGGGTTCGGGTTCGGGTTAGGGTTAGGGGACGGGGACAGGGACGGTTTAGGGTACAGGTTATGGTACGACAACGGTGTAGGGTGAGCGTACGTGTTAGGGTACAGTTTAGTGTTAGCGTACGGGTTAGGATTATGGGACGGTTTAGGGTACGGCTTCGGGTAAGGGTTAGGGTTCGGGTTAGGGTTAGGGTTAGGGGACGGGGACGGGGACGGTTTAGGGTACAGGTTAGTGTACGACAACGGTTACGGTGAGCATACGTGTTAGGGTACGTGTTAGTATTAGCGTACGGGTTAGTATTAGGGGACGGTTTAGGGTAAGGCTTCGGGTAAGGGTTAGGGTTCGAGTTAGGGTTAGGTTTAGGGTTAGGGGACGGGGACAGTTTACGGTTCAGGTTTGGGTACGACAACGGTTTCGTTTGAGCGTACGTGTTAGGGTACGGTTTAGTGTTAGCGTGCGGGGTAGTATTAGGTGACTGGTTAGGGTAAGGCTTCGGGTAAGGGTTAGGGTTCGGGTTAGGGCTAGGTTTAGGTTTAGGGGACAGGAACGGTTTAGGGTACAGGTTAGGATACGGCAATTGTTTAGGGTGAGCATACGTGTTAGGGTACGGGTTAGTGTTAACGTACGGTGTAGGATTAAGGGACAGGTTATGGTAAGGCTTCAGGTAAGGTTAGGGTTCGGGTTCGGGTTAGGGGTAGGGGACGGGGACGGGTAAGGTTTAGGGTACAGGTTATGGTACGACAACGGTTTAGGGTGAGCATACGTGTTAGGGTACAGTTTAGTGTTAGCGTACGGGTTAGGATTATGGGACAGGTTAGGGTAAGGCTTCGGGTAAGGGTTAGGGTTCGGGTTCGGGTTAGGGTTAAGGGACGGGGACTGGGTCTGTTTAGGGTACAGGTTAGGTTACGACAACAGTTTAGGGTGAGCGTACGTGTTAGGGTACGGGTTAGTGTTAGTGTATGGGTTAGGATTAGGTGACGGGTTAGGGTAAGGCTGCTGGTAAGGGTTAGGGTTCGGGTTAGGGTTAGGGTTAGGGTTAGGGGACGGGGAGTGTTTAGGGTACAGGTTAGGGTACGACAACGGTTTAGGGTGAGCGTACGTGTTAGGGTACGGGTTAGAGTTAGCGTACGGTTTAGGATTAGGGAACGGGTTAGTGTAACGCTTCGGGTAAGGGTTAGGATTCGGGTTAGGGTTAGGGTTAGTGGACGGGGACAGTTTAGGGTACAGGTTAGGGTACGACAACGGTTTAGGGTGAGCGTACGTGTTAGGGTACGGGTTAGTGTTATCGTACGGGTTAGCATAAGGGGACGGGTTAGGGTAAGGCTTCGGGTAAGGGTTAGGTTTCGGGTTAGGGCTAGGCTTAGGGGATGGGGACGGTTTAGGGTACAGTTTAGGGTACGTCAACGGTTTAGGGTGAGCGTACGTGTTAGGGTACAGGTTAGAGTTAGCCTACGGGTTAGGATTAGGGGACGGGTTAGGGTAAGGCTTCGGGTAAGGGTTAGAGTTCGGGTTAGGGTTAGGGTTAGGGTTAGGGGGCGGGGAAGATTTAGTGTACAGGTTAGGGTACGACAACGGTTTTGGGTGAGCGTACGTGTTAGGGTACGGGTTAGTGTTAGCGTACTGGTTAGGATTAGTGGAAGGGTTAGGGTAAGGCTTCGGATAAGGATTAGTGTACGGGTTAGGGTTAGGGTTAGGGGACGGGGACGGTTTAGTGTACAGGTTAGGGTTCGACAACGGTTTAAGGGAAGCTTACGTGTTAGGGTACGGGTTAGTGTTAGCGTACGGGTTAGGATTAGGGGACGGGATAGGGTAAGGCTTCGGGTAAGGGTTAGTGTTCGTGTTCGGGTTAGGGTTAGGGTTAGGGGATGGGGACGGTTAAGGGTACAGGTTAGGGTACGACAACGGTTTACGGTGAGCCTACATGTTAGGGAATGGGTTGGTGTTAGCGTACGGGTTAGGATTAGGGGACGGGTTACGGTAAGGCTTCGGGTAAGTGTTAGGGTTCGGGTTAGGGTTAGGGTTAGGGGACGGGGACGGTGTAGGGTACAGGTTAGGATACGACAACGGTTTAGGTTGAGCGTACGTGTTAGGGTATGGGTTAGTGTTAGCGTACGGGTTAGGATTACGGGAAGGGTTAGGGTAAGGCTTCGGGTAAGGTTTAGGGTCCGGGTTAATGTTAGGGTTAGGGAACGGGGACGGGGACGGCTTAGGGTAAAGGTCAGGGTACGAGAACGTTTTCGGGTGAGCGTACGTGTTAGGGTACGTGTTAGTATTAGCATACGGGTTAGGATTAGGGAAAGGGTTAGGGTAAGGATTCGGGTAAGGGTTAGGGTTTGGGTTAGGGTTAGGGTTAGGGTTAGGGGACAGGGACGGTTTAGGGTACAGGTTAGGTTACGACAACGGTTTAGGGTGAGTGTACGTGTTAGGGTATCGGTTAGTGTTAGCATACGGGTTAGCATTAGGGGACCGGTTAGTGTAAGGCTGCGGGTAAGGGTTAGGGTTCGGGTTAGGGTTAGGGTTTGGGTTAGGGGACGGGGACGTTTTAGGGTACAGGTTAGTGTACCACAGCGGTTTAGGGTGAACGTACGTGTTAGGGTATGGGTTAGTCTTAGCGTACGGGTTACGATTAGGGGATGGGTTAGTGTAAGGCTTCGATTAAGTGTTAGGGTTCGGGTTAGGGTTAGGGTTAGGGGACGGGGACGGTTTAGGATACAGATTAGGGTACGACAAAGTTTTAGGGTGAGCGTATGTGTTAGGGCATGTGTTAGAGTTAGCGTACGGTTTAGGATTGGGGACGGTTTAGGGTATGGCTTCGGGTAGGGGTTAGGGTTCGGGTTAGGGTTAGGGTTAGGGGACGGGGACAGTTTAGGGTACAGGTTAGGGTACGACAACGGTTTAGGGTGAGCGTACGTGTTAGAGTACGGGTTAGTGTTAGCGTACGGTTTAGGATTAGGGGACAGGTTAGGGTAAGGCTTCTGGTAAAGGTTAGGTTTCGGGTTAGGGTTAGGGTTCGGGTTAGGGTTAGGGTTAAAGATAGGGGACGGGGACGGTTTAGGGTACATGTTAGGGTACGAAAACGGTTTAAGGTAAGCGTACGTGTTAGGGTACGGGTTAGTGTTAGCGTACGGGTAAGGATTAGTGGACGGGTTAGGGTAAGGCTTCGGGAAAGGGTTCGGGTTAGGGTTAGCGTTAGGGGACAGGGACGCTTTAGGGTACAGGTTAGGGTACGACATCGGTTTTGTGTGAGCGTACGTGTTAGGTTACGGGTTAGTGTTAGCGTACGGGTTAGGATTAGGGGAAGGATTAGGGTAAGGCTTCGGGTAAGGGTTAGTGTTCGGGTTTGGGTTAGGGTTAGGGTAGGGGACGGGGACGGTTTAGGGTACAGCTTAGGGTTTGACAACGGTTAAGGGTGAGCGTACGTGTTAGGGTACAGCTTAGTGTTAGCGTACGGGTTAGGATTAGGGGACGGGTTAGGGTAAGGCTTCGGTTAAGGGTTAGGGTTCGGGTTAGGGTTAGGGTTAGGGGATGGGGACAGTTTAGGGTACAGGTTAGGGTACGACACCGGTTTAGGGTGAGCGTACGTGTTAGGGTACGGGTTAGAGTTAGCGTACGGTTTAGGATTAGGGGACGGGTTAGAGTAAGGCTTCGGGTAAGGGTTAGGGTTCGGGTTAGGGTTAGGGTTAGGGGACGGGGACGGGGACGGTTTAGGGTACAGGTTATGGTACGACAACGGTTTAGGGTGAGCGTACGTGTTAGGGTACAGGTTACTGTTAGCGTACGGGATAGGATTATGGGACGTGTTAGGGTAAGGCTTCGGGTAAGGGTTAGGGTTCGGGTTAGAGTTAGGGTTAGGGAACGGGGACGGGGACGGTTTAGGGTTCAGGTTAGGGTAGGACAACGGTTTAGGGTGAGCGTACGTGTTAGGGTATGGGTTAGAGTTAGCGTACGGGTTAGGATTAGGGCATAGGTTAGGGTAAGGCTTCGAGTAAGGGTTAGGGTTCGGGTTAGTGTTAGGGTTAGGGAATGGGACGGGGACGGTTTAGGGTACAGTTTACGGTTCGACAACGGTTTAGGGTGAGCGTACATGTTAGGGTACGGTTTAGTGTTACAATACGTGTTAGTATTAGGGGACGTGTAAGGGAAAGGCTTCGGGTAAGTGTTAGGGTTTGGGTTAGGGATAGGTTTAGGTTTAGGGGACAGGAACGGTTTAGGGTACAGGTTAGGGTACGATAACGGTTTAGGGTGAGCGTACGTGTTACTATATGGGTTAGTGTTAGCGTACGGGTTAGGATTACGGGATGGGTTAGGGTAAGGCTTCGGGTAAGGGTTAGGGTTCGTGTTAGGGTTAGGGTTAGGTGACGGGGACGGTTTAGGGCACAGGTTAAGGTACGACAACGGTTTAGGGTGAGCGTATGTGTTAGGGTATGGGTTAGATTTAATGTACGGGTTGGATTAGGGGACGGGTTAGGGTAAGGCTTCGGGTAAGGATTAGGGTTTGGGTTAGGGTTAGGTTTAGGGTTAGGGGACGGGGACAGTTTAGGGTATAGGTTAGGTTCCGACAACACTTTAGGGTGAGCGTACGTGTTAGGGTACTGGTTAGAGTTAGCGTAATGGTTAGGATTAGGTGACGGGTTAGGGTAAGGCTTCGGGTAAGGGTTAGGTTTCGGGTTAGGGTTAGGGTTAGGGGACGGGGACGGTTTAGGGTACAGGTTAGGGTTTTACAACGGTTTAAGGTGAGCGTACGTGTTAGGGTGCGGGTTAGTGTTAGTGTACGGTTTAGGATTAGGGGACGGGTTAGGGTAAGGCTTTGGGTAAGGGTTAGGGTTCGTGTTCGTGTTCGGGTTAGGGTTAGGGGACGGGGACGGTTTAGGGTACAGGTTAGGGTACGACAAAGGTTTAGGGTGAGCGTACGTGTTAGGGTACGGGTTAGTGTTAGCGTACGGGTTCGGATTAGGGTACGGGTTAGGGTAAGGCTTCGGGTAAGGGTTAGGGTTCGGGTTAGGTTTATGGTTAGGGTTAGGGTACGGGGACGGTTTAGGGTACATGTTAGTGTACGACAACGTTTTCGGGTGAGCGTACGGGTTAGCGTATGGGTTAGAGTTAACGTACGGGTTAGGATTATGGAACGGGTTAGGGTGAGGCTTCGGGTAAGGGTTAGGTTTCGGGTTAGGGTTAGGGTTAGGGTTAGGGGACGGGGACAGTTTAGGGTACAGGTTTGGGTACGACAGCGGTTTAGGGTGAGCGTACGTGTTAGGGTACGGTTTAGTGTTAGCGTACGGGTTAGTATTAGGGGACGGGTTAGGGTAAGGCTTCGGGTAAGGGTTAGGTTTCGGGTTAGGGCTAGGTTTAGCGTTAGGGGACGGGGACGGTTTAGGGTACAGTTAAGTGTTCGGCAACGGTTTAGGGTGAGCGTACGTGTTAGGGTACGGGTTAGTGTTAGCGTACGGGTTAGGATTAGGGGACGGGTTAGGGTAAGGCTTTGGGTAAGGGTTAGGGTTCGTGTTCGGGTTAGGGTTAGGGTTAGGGGACGGGGGCGATTTAGGGTACAGGTTAGGGTACGACAAAGGTTTAGGGTGAGCGTACGTGTTAGGGTATGGGTTAGGGTTAGCGTACGGTTTAGGATTACGGGACGGGTTAGGGTAAGGCTTCTGGTAAGTGTTAGGTTTCTGGTTAGGGTTAGGGTTAGGGGACGGGGATGGTTTAGGGTACAGGTTAGGGTTCGACAACGGTTTAGGGTGAGCGTTCGTGTTAGGGTACATGTTAGTATTAGAGTACCGGTTAGGATTAGGGGACGGGTTAGGTTAAGGCTTTGGGTAAGTGTTAGTGTGTGTTTTAGGGATAGCTTTAGGCTTAGGGGACTGGGACGGTTTAGGGTAAAGGTTAGAGTACGACAACGGTTTCGGGTGAGCGTACGTGTTAGGGTATGTGTTAGTGTTAGCGTACGGGTTAGCATTATGGGATGGGTTAGGGTAAGGCTTCGGGTAAGGGTTAAGGTTCGGGTTAGGGTTAGGGTTAGGGGACGGGGACGGGGACGGTTTAGGGTACAGGTTAGGGCACGACAACTGTTTAGGTTGAACGTACGTGTTAGGGTACGGGTTAGAGTTAGCGTACGGGTTGGGATTTGGGGACGAGTTGGGTAAGCCTTCGGGTAAGGTTTAGGGTTCGGGTTATGGTTAGGGTTAGGGGACGGGGACGGTTTAGGGTACAGGTTAGGGTTCGGCAACGGTTTAGGGTGAGCGTACGTGTTAGGGAACGGGTTAGTGTTAGCGTACGGGTTAGGATTAGGGGACGGGTTAGGGTAAGGCTTCGGGTAAGGGTTAGGGTTCGGGTTAGGGTTAGGGTTAGGGTTAGGGGACGAGGACGGTTTAGGGTACAGGTTAGGTTACGACAACGGTTTAGGGTGAGCGTATGTGTTAGGGTACGGGTTAGTGTTAGCGCACGGGTTAGGATTAGGGGACCAGTTAGGGTAAGGCTGCGGTTAAGGGTTAGGGTTCGGGTTAGGGTTAGGGTTAGGATTAGGGGACGGGGACGGTTTAGGGTACAGGTTAGGGTTCGACAACGGTTTAGGGTGAGCGTACGTGTTAGGGAATGGGTTAGTTTTAGCGTATGGGTTAGCATTAGGTGACGGGTTAGGGTAAGGCTTCGGGTAAGGGTTAGCGTTCGGGTTAGGGTTAGGGTTAGGGTTAGGGGACGGGCACGGTTTAAGGTACAGGTTAGGGTACGACAACATTTTAGGGTGAGCGTACGTGTTAGGGTACAGGTTAGAGTTAGCGTACGCGTTAGGATTAGGGGACGGGTTAGGGTAAGGCTTCGGGTAAGGGTTAGGGTTCGGGTTCGGGTTAGGGTTAGGGTTACGTGATGGGTATGGTTTCGGGTACAGGTTAGGGTTCGACAACGGTTTAGGGTGTGTGTACGTGTTAGGGTACGGGTTAGTTTTAGCGTACTGGTTAGGATTAGGGGACGGGTTAGTGTAAGGCTTCGGGTAAGGTTTAGGGTTCGGGTTAGTGTTAGGGTTAGGGGACGGGGACGGTTTAGGGTACAGGTTAGGGTACGACAATGGTTTAGGGTGAGCGTACATGTTATGGTACGGGTTAGAGTTAGCGTACGGTTTAGGATTACGTGACGGGTTAGGGTAAGGCTTCGGGTAAGGGATAGGGTTCGGGTTCGGGTTCGGGTTAGGGTTAGGGGACGGGGACGGTTTAGGGTACAGCTTAGGGTTCGACAACGGTTTAGGATGAGCCTACGTGTTAGGGAACGGGTTAGAGTTAGCGTACGGGTTAGCATTAGGGGACAGGTTAGGGTAAGGCTTCGGGTAAGGGTTAGGGTTCGGGTTTGGTTTAGGGTTAGGGTTAGGGGACGGGTTCGGTTTAGGGTACAGGTTAGGGTTCGACAAAGGTTTAGAGTGAGCGTACATGTTAGGGTAAGGGTTAGTGTTAGCGTACTGTTTAGGATTAGGGGACGGGTTAGGGTAAGGCTTCGGGTAAGGGTTAGGATTCGGGTTAGGGTTAGGGTTAGTGGACGGGGACAGTTTAGGGTACAGGTTAGGGTACGACAACGGTTTAGGGTGAGCGTACGTGTTAGGGTACGGGTTAGTGTTATCGTACTGGTTAGGATTAGGGGACGGGTTAGGGTAAGGCTTCGGGTAAGGGTTAGGGTTCGGGTTAGGGTTAGGCTTAGGGGATGGGGACGGTTTGGGTACAGGTTAGGGTTCGACAACGGTTTAGGGTGAGCGTACGTGTTAGGGTACATGTTAGTATTAGCGTACCGTTTAGGATTAGGGGACGGGTTAGGTTAAGGCTTCGGGTAAGGGTTAGTGTTTGTTTTAGGGATAGGGTTAGGGTTAGGGGACTGGAACGGTTTAGGGTAAAGGTTAGGGTACGACAACGGTTTAGGGTGAGCGTACGTGTTAGGGTATGGGTTAGTGTTAGCGTACGGGTTAGCATTACTGGATGGGTTAGTGTAAGGCTTCGGGTAAGGGTTAAGGTTCGGGTTAGGTTTAGGGGACGGGGACGGGGACAGTTTAGGGTACAGGTTAGGGTACGACAACTGTTTAGGGTGAGCGTACGTGTTAGGGTACGGGTTAGAGTTAGCGTACGGGTTGGGATTTGGGGACGGTTTAGGGTAAGGCTTCGGGTAAGGATTAGGGTTCGGGTTAGGGTTAGGGTTAGGGGACGGGGACGGCTTAGGGTACAGGTTAGGGTTCGGCAACGGTTTAGGGTGAGCGTACGTGTTAGGGTACGGGTTAGTGTTAGCTTACGGGTTAGGATTAGGGGATGGGTTAGTGTAAGGCTTCGGGTAAGGGTTAGGGTTTGGGTTAGGGTTAGGGTTAGGGGACGGGGACAGTTTAGTGTACAGGTTAGGGTACGACAACGGTTTAGGGTGAGCGTACGTGTTAGGGTACGTGTTAGTATTAGCATACGGGTTAGGATTAGGGAACGGGTTAGGGTAAGGCTTCGGGTAAGGGTTAGGGTTTGGGTTAGGTTTAGGGTTAGGATTAGGGGACGGGGACGGTTTAGGGTACAGGTTAGGTTACGACAACGGTTTAGGGTGAGCGTACGTGTTAGGGTACGGGTTAGTGTTAGCGCACGGGTTAGTATTAGGGGACCAGTTAGGGTAAGGCTGCGGGTAAGGGTTAGGGTTCGGGTTCGGGTTAGGGTTAGGGTTAGGGGACGGTGATGGTTTAGAGTACAGGTTAGGGTACGACAACGGTTTAGTGTGAGCGTACGTGTTAGGGAATGGGTTAGTGTTAGCGTACGGGTTAGTGTTAGGGGACGGGTTAGGGTAAGGCTTCGGGTAAGGGTTAGGTTTCGGGTTAGGGTTAGGGTTAGGTTTAGGGGACGGGGACGGTTTAGGGTACAGGTTAGGGTACGACAACGGTTTAGGGTGAGCGTACGTGTTAATTGTACGGGTTAGAATTAGCATACGGTTTAGGATTAGGGGACCGGTTAGGGTAAGGTTTCGGGTAAGGGTTAGGGTTCGGGTTCGGGTTAGGGTTAGGGGACGGGGACGGGGACGGTTTAGGGTACAGGTTATGGTACGACAACGGTTTAGGGTGAGCGTACGTGTTAGGGTACAGGTTACTGTTAGCGTATGGGATAGGATTATGGGACGTGTTAGGGTAAGGCTTCGGGTAAGGGTTAGGGTTCGGGTTAGAGTTAGGGTTAGGGGACGGGGACGTTTTATGGTACAGGTTAGGGTACGACAACGGTTTAGGGTGAGCGTACGTGTTAGGGTATGGGTTAGAGTTAGCGTACGGGTTAGGATTAGGGCATAGGTTAGGGTAAGGCTTCGAGTAAGGGTTAGGGTTCGGGTTAGTGTTAGCGTTAGGGTTATGGGACGGGGACGGTTTAGGGTACAGTTTACGGTTCGACAACGGTTTAGGGTGAGCGTACATGTTAGGGTACGGTTTAGTGTTACAGTACGTGTTAGTATTAGGGAACGTGTAAGGGAAAGGCTTCGGGTAAGTGTTCGGGTTTGGGTTAGGGATAGGTTTAGGTTTAGGGGACAGGAACGGTTTAGGGTACAGGTTAGGGTACGATAACTGTTTAGGGTGAGCGTACGTGTTACTATATGGGTTAGTGTTTGCGTACGGGTTAGGATTACGGAATGGGTTAGGGTAAGGCTTCGGGTAAGGGTTAGGGTTCGTGGTAGAGTTAGGGTTAGGGGACGGGGACGGTTTAGGGTACAGGTTAAGGTACGACAACGGTTTAGGGTGAGCGTATGTGTTACGGTATGGGTTAGATTTAATGTACGGGTTGGATTAGGGGACGGGTTAGGGTAAGGCTTCGGTTAAGGATTAGGGTTTGGGTTAGGGTTAGGTTTAGGGTTAGGGGACGGGGACAGTTTAGGGTATAGGTTAGGTTCCGACAACACTTTAGGGTGAGCGTACGTGTTAGGATACTGGTTAGAGTTAGCGTAATGGTTAGGATTAGGTGACGGGTTAGGGTAAGTCTTCGGGTAAGGGTTAGGTTTCGGGTTAGGGTTAGGGGACGGGGACGGTTTAGAGTACAGGTTAGGGTTTTACAACGGTTTAAGGTGAGCGTACGTGTTATGGTACGGGTTAGTGTTAGCGTACGGTTTAGGATTAGGGGACAGGTTAGGGTAAGGCTTTGGGTAAGGATTAGGGTTCGTGTTCGTGTTCGGGTTAGGGTTAGGGGACGGGGACGGTTTAGGGTACAGGTTAGGGTACGACAAAGGTTTAGGGTGAGCGTACGTGTTACGGTACGGGTTAGTGTTAGCGTACGGGTTCGGATTAGGGTACGGGTTAGGGTAAGGCTTCGGGTAAGGGTTAGGGTTCGGGTTTGGTTTATGGTTAGGGTTAGGTGACGGGGACGGTTTAGGGTACATGTTAGTGTACGACAACGTTTTCGGGTGAGCGTACGGGTTAGGGTATGGGTTAGAGTTAAGGTACGGGTTAGGATTATGGAACGGGTTAGGGTGAGGCTTCGGGTAAGGGTTAGGTTTCGGGTTAGGGTTAGGGTTAGGGTTAGGGGACGGGGACAGTTTAGGGTACAGGTTTGGGTACGACAACGGTTTAGGGTGAGCGTACGTGTTAGGGTACGGTTTAGTGTTAGCGTACGGGTTAGTATTAGGGGACGGGTTAGGGTAAGGCTTCGGGTAAGGGTTAGGTTTCGGTTTAGGGCTAGGTTTAGGGTTAGGGGACGGGGACGGTTTAGGGTACAGTTAAGGGTTCGGCAATGGTTTAGGGTGAGCATACGTGTTAGGGTACGGGTTAGTGTTAGCGTACGGGTTAGGATTAGGGGACGGGTTAGGGTAAGGCTTTGGGTAAGGGTTAGGGTTCGTGTTCGGGTTAGGGTTAGGGTTAGGGGACGGGGGCGGTTTAGGGTACAGGTTAGGGTACGACAAAGGTTTAGGGTGAGCGTACGTGTTAGGGTTTGGGTTAGAGTTAGCGTACGGTTTAGGATTACGGGACGGGTTAGGGTAAGGCTTCGTGTAAGTGTTAGGTTTCTGGTTAGGGTTAGGGTTAGGGGACGGGGACGGTTTAGGGTACAGGTTAGGGTTCTACAACGGTTTAGGGTGAGCGTTCGTGTTAGGGTACATGTTAGTATTAGAGTACCGGTTTGGATTAGGGGACGGGTTAGGTTAAGGCTTCGGGTAAGGGTTAGTGTTTATTTTAGGGATAGGGTTAGGGTTAGGGGACGGGGACGGTTTAGGGTACAGGTTAGGGTACGACAACGGTTTAGGGTGAGCGTACGTGTTAGGGTACGGGTTAGTGTTAGCGTACGGGTTAGGATTAGGGGACAGGTTAGGGTAAGGCTTCGGGTAAGGGTTAGGGTTCGGGTTAGGGTTAGGGCTAGGGTTAGGGGACGGGGACGGTTTAGGGTACAGTTTAGGGTTCGACAACGGTTTAGGGTGAGCGTACGTGTTAGGGTACCAGTTAGTGTTAGCGTACGGGTTAGGATAAGGGGATGGGTTAGTGTAAGGCTTCGGGTAAGGGTTAAGGTTCGGGTTCGGGTTAGGGTTAGGGGATGACAACGGTTTAAGGTGAGCGTACGTTTTAGGGTACGGTTTAGAGTTAGTGTACGTGTTAGGATTAGGGGACGGGTTAGGATAAGGCTTCGGGTAAGGGTTAGGGTTCGGGTTCGGGTTAGCGTTAGGGGACGGGGACGGTTTAGAATACAGGTTAGGGTTCGACAACGGTTTAAGGTAAGCTTACGTGTTAGGGTACGGGTTAGTGTTAGCGTACGGGTTAGGATTAGGTGACGGGATAGGGTAAGGCTTTGGGTAAGGGTTAGTGTTCGTGTTCGGGTTAGGGTTAGGGTTAGGGGACGGGGATGGTTTAGGGTACAGGTTAGGGTACGACAACGGTTTAGGGTGAGCGTACGTGTTAGGGTACGGGTTAGAGTTAGCGTACCGGTTAGGATTAGGGTACGGGTTAGCGTATGGCTTCGGGTAAGTGTTAGGGTTCGGGTTAGGGTTAGGGATAGGGGACGGGGACAGTTTAGGGTACAGGTCAGGATTCGACAATGGTTTAGGGTGAGCGTACATGTTAGGTAACGGGTTGGTGTTAGCGTACGGATTAGGATTAGGGGACGGGTTACGGTAAGGCTTCGGGTAAGTGTTAGGGTTCGGGTTAGGGTTAGGGTTAGGGGACGGGGACGGTTTAGGGTACAGGTTAGGGTACGACAACGGTTTAGGGTGAGCGTACGTCTTAGGGTACGGGTTAGTGTTAGCGTACGGGTTAGGATTACGGGAAGTGTTAGGGTAAGGCTTCGGGTAAGGGTTAGGGTCCGGGTTAATGTTAGGGTTAGGGAACGGGGACGGGGACGGCTTAGGGTAAAGGTCAGGGTACGAGAACGTTTTAGGGTGAGCGTACGTGTTAGGGTACGTGTTAGTATTAGCATACGGGTTAGGATTAGGGAAAGGGTTAGGGTAAGGATTCGGGTAAGGGTTAGGGTTTGGGTTAGGGTTACGGTTAGGTTTAGGAAACGGGGACGGTTTAGGGTACAGGTTAGATTACGACAACGGTTTAGGGTGAGTGTGCGTGTTAGGGTACGTGTTAGTTTTAGCGTACGGGTTAGGAATAGGGGACGGGTTAGGGTAAGGCTTCGGGTAAGGGTTAGGGTTCGGGTTAGGGTTAGGGGACGAGGACGGTGACGGTTTAGGGTACAGGTTAGGGTACGACAACGGTTTAGGGTGAGTGTGCGTGTTAGGGAATGTGTTAGTATTAGCGTACGGGTTAGGATTAGGGGACGGGTTAGGGTAAGGCTTCGGGTAAGGGTTAGGGTTCGGGTTAGGGTTAGGGTTAGGGGACGGGGACAGTTTAGGGTACAGGTTAGGGTACGACAATGGTTTATGGTGAGCGTACGTGTTAGGGAACGTGTTAGTATTAGCGTACGGGTTAGGATTAGGGGACGGGTTATGTTAAGGCTTCGGGTAAGTGTTAGGGTTTGGGTTAGGGTTAGCACTAGGGTTAGGTGACGGGGACGGTTTAGGGTACAGGTTAGAGTACGACAATGGTTTAGGGTGAGCGTATGTGTTAGGGTACGGGTTAGTGTTATCGTACGGGTTAGAATTCGGGGACGGGTTAGGGTAAGGCTTTGGGTAAGGGTTAGGGTTCGGGTTAGGGTTAGGGTTAGGTTTAGGGACAGGAACGTTTTAGGGTACAGGTTAGGGTACGACAACGGTTTATTGTGAGCATACGTGTTAGGGTACGGGTTAGTCTTAGCGTACGGGTTAGGATTATGGGACGAGTTAGGTAAGGCTTCGGGTAAGGGTTAGGGTTCGGGTTAGGGTTGGGGTTAGGGGACGGGGACGGGGACGGTTTAGGGTACAGGTTAGGGTACGACAACGGTTTAGGGTGAGCGTACGTGTTAGGGTACAGGTTAGTGTTAGCGTACGGGTTAGGATTATGGGACGGGTTAGGGTAAGGCTTCGGATAAGGGTTAGGGTTCGGGTTAGGGTTAGGTTTAGGGGACGGGGTCGGGGACGGTTTAGGGTACAGGTTAGGGTACGACAACGGTTTAGGGTGAGCGTACGTGTTAGGGTACATGTTAGTATTAGCGTACGGGTTAGGATTAGGGGACGGGTTAGGGTAAGCCTTCGGGTAAGGGTTAGGGTTCGGGTTAGGGTTAGGGTAACGGGACGGGGTCGGGGACGGTTTAGGGTACAGGTGAGTGTTCAAACAACTGTTTAGGGTGAGCGTACGTGTTATGGTATGTGTTAGAGTTAGCGTACCGTTTAGGAATAGGGGACGGTTAGGGTAAGGCTTCGGGTAAGGGGTAGGGTTCGGGTTAGGGTTAGGGTTAGGGGACGGGTTCGGTTCAGGGTACAGGTTAGGGTATGACAACGGTTTAAGGTAAGCGTACGTGTTAGGGTACGGGTTAGTGTTAGCGTACGGTTAAGGATTAGTGGACAGGTTAGGGTAAGGCTTCGGGTAAGGGTTCGGGTTAGGGTTAGGGTCAGGGGACAGGGACGGTTTAGGGTACAGGTTAGGGTACGACAACGGTTTTGGGTGAGCGTACGTTTTAGGGTAAGGGTTAGTGTTAGCGTACGGGTTAGGATTAGGGGAAGGGTTAGGGTAAGGCTTCGCGTAAGGGTTAGGGTTCGGGATAGGGTTAGGGTTAGGGTTAGGGAATGGGGACGGTTTAGGGTACAGCTTAGGGTTCGAGAACGGTTTAGGGTGAGCCTACGTGTTAGGGTACGGCTTAGTGTTAGCGTACGGGTTAGGATTATGGGACGGGTTAGGGTAAGGCTTCGGTAAGGGTTAGGGTTCGGGTTAGGGTTAGGGTTAGGGGACGGGGACAGTTTAGGGTACAGGTTAGGGTACGACAACAGTTTAGGGTGAGCGTACGTGTTAGGGTACGGGTTAGAGTTAGCGTACGGTTTAGGATTAGGGGACGGGTTTGTGTAAGGATTCGGGTAAGGTTTAGGGTTCGGGTTAGAGTTAGGGTTAGGGTTAGGGGACGGGGACGGTTTAGGGTACAGGTTAGTGTACGACAACGGTTTAGGGTGAGCGTACGTGTTAGGGTACGGGTTAGTGTTAGCGTACGGGTTAGGATTAGGGGATGGGTTAGGGTAAGGCTTCGGGTAAGGGTTAGGGTTTGGGTTAGGGTTAGGGGACGGGGACAGGGACAGTTTAGGTTACAGGTTAGGGTATGACAACGGTTTAGGGTGAGCGTACGTGTTAGGGTACGGGATAGTGTTATCGTAGGGGTTAGGATTCGGGGACGGGTTAGGGTAAGGCTTTGTGTAAGGGTTAGGGTTCGGGTTAGGGTTAGGGTTAGGGTTAGGGGACAGGAACTGTTTAGGGTACAGGTTAGGGTACGACAACTGTTTAGGGTGAGCATACGTGTTAGGGTACAGATTAGTGTTAGCGTACGGGTTAGGATTATGGGACGGGTTAGGTTAAGGCTTCGGGTAAGGGTTAGGGTTCGGGTTAGGGTTGAGGTTAGGGGACGGGGACGGGGACGATTTAGGGTACAGGTTAGGGTACGACAACGGTTTAGGGTGAGCGTACGTGTTAGGGTATATGTTAGTATTAGCGTACGGGTTAGGATTAGGGGACGGGTTAGGGTAAGGCTTCGGGTAAGTGTTAGGGTTCGGGTTAGGGTTAGGTTTAGGGTTAGGGGACGGGGACAGTTTAGGATACAGGTTTGGGTACGACAACGGTTTCGGGTGAGCGTACGTGTTAGGGTACGGTTTAGTGTTAGCGTATGGGTTAGTATTAGGGGACGCATTAGGGCAAGGCTTCGGGTAAGGGTTAGGGTTCGGGTTAGGGCTAGGTTTAGGTTTACGGGACAGGAACGGTTTAGGGTACAGGTTAGGATACGAGAACGGTTTAGGGTGAGCGTATGTGTTAGGGCATGGGTTAGAGTTAGCGTACGGGTTAGGATAAGGGGACGGGTTAGGGTAAGGCTTCGGGTAAGTGTTAGGGTTCGGTTTAGGGTTAGGGTTAGGGTTAGGGGACGTGGACGGTTTAGGGGACAGGTTAGGGTATGACTACGGTTTAGGGTGAGCGTACGTGTTAGGGTACAGGTTAGAGTTAGCGTACGGGTTAGGATTAGGGGACGGGTTAGGGTAAGGCTTCGGGTAAGGGTTAGATTTCGGGTTAGGGTTAGGGTTAGGGTTAGATTTAGGGGACAGGAACGGTGTAGGGTACAGGTTACGGTACGACAACAGTTTAGGGTGAGCGTACGTGTTAGGGTACGGGTTAGTGTTAGCGTACGGGTTAGGATTAGGGGACGGGTGAGGGTAAGGCTTCGGGTAAGGGTTAGGGTTTGGGTTAGGGTTAGGATTAGTGGACGGGGACGGGGATGGTTTAGCGTACAGGTTAGGGTAGGACAACGGTTTAGGGTGAGCATAAGTGTTAGGGTAGGGTTAGTGTTAGCGTACGGGTTAGGATTACGGGATGGGTTAGGGTAGGGCTTCGGGTAAGGGATAGGGTTCGGGTTAGGGTTACGGGACGGGTACGGGGACGGGGACGGTTTAGGGTACAGGTTAGGGTATGACAGCGGTTTAGGGTGAGCGTACGTGTTAGGGTACGGGTTAGTGTTAGCGTACGGGTCCGGATTAGGGGACGGGTTAGGGTAAGGCTTCAGGTAAGGGTTAGGGTTCGCGTTAGCGTTAGGGTTAGGGTTAGGGGACGGGGACGATTTAGGGTACAGGTTAGGGTTCGACAACGGTTTAGCGTGAGCGTACATGTTAGGTTACGGGTTAGTGTTCGCGTACGGTTTAGGATTAGGGGACGGGTTAGTGTAAGGCTGCGGGTAAGGTTTAGGGTTCGGGTTAGGGTTAGGGTTAGGGGACAGGGACGGTTTAGGGTACAGGTTAGGGTACGACAACGGTTTAGAGTGAGCGTACTTGTTAGGGTACGAGTTAGTGTTAGCGTACGGTTAAGATTAGGGGACGGGTTAGGGTAAGGCTTCGGGTAAGGGTTAGGGTTCGGGTTAGGGTTAGGGTTAGTTTTAGGGGACGGGGACCGTTTAGGGTACAGGTTAGGGTTCGACAACAGTTTAGGGTGAGCGTACGTGTTAGGGTATGGGTTACTGTTAGCGTACGGGTAACCATTAGTGGACAGGTTAGGGTAAGGCTTTGGGTAAGGGTTAGGGTTCGGGTTAGGGTTAGGGTTAGGGAACGGGGACAGTTTAGGGTACAGGTTAGGGTACGACAACGGTTTAGGGTGAGCGTACGTGTTAGGGTACGGGTTAGTGTTAGCGTACGGTTTAGGATTAGGGGATGGGTTAGTGTAAGGCTTCGGGTAAGTGTTAGGGTTCGGGTTCGGGTTAGGGTTAGGGTTAGGGGACGGCGACAGTTAAGGGTACAGGTTAGTGTTCGACAACGTTTTAGTGTGAGTGTATGTGTTAGGGTACGGATTAGTGTTAGCGTACGGGTTAGGATTAGGGGACGGGTTAGGGTAAGGCTTCGGGTAAGGGTTAGGGTTCGGGTTAGGGTTCGGGTTAGGGTTAGGGGACGGGGATGGTTTAGGCTACAGGTTAGGGTACGATAACGGTTTTGGGTGAGCGTACGTGTTAGGGTACAGGTTAGTGTTATCGTACGTGTTAGTATTCGGGGATGGGTTAGGGTAAGGCTTTGGGTAAGGTTTAGGGTTCGGGTTAGGGTTTTGTTTAGGGTTAGGGGACGGGGACAGTTTAGTGTACAGGTTTGGGTACGACAACGGTTTCGGGTGAGCCTACATGTTAGGGTACGGTTTAGTGTTAGCGTATGGGTTAGTATTAGCGGACGGGTTAGGGTAAGGCTTCGGGTAAGGGTTAGGGTTCGGGTTAGGGGTAGGTTTAGGTTTAGGGGACAGGAACGGTTTAGGGTACAGGTTAAGGTTTGGGTTAGGGTTAGGGTTAGGGGACGGGGACAGTTTCGGGTACAGGTTAGGGTACGACAATGCTTTAGGGTGAGGTTACATGTTAGGGTACGGGTTAGTGTTAGCATACGGGTTAGGATTAGGGGACGGGTTAGGGTAAGGGTTCGGGTAAGTGTTAGGGTTTGCGTTAGTGTTAGGGTTAGGGGACCGGGACGGGGACGGTTTAGGGTACAGGTTAGGGTATGACAACGGTTTAGGGTGAGCCTGCGTGTTAGGATACGGTTTAGTGTTAGCGTACGGGTTAGGATTAGGGGACGGGTTAGGGTAAGGCTTCGGGTAAGGGTTAGGGTTCGGGTTAGGGTTAGGCTTAGGGGACGGGGACGGTTTAGGGTACAGGTTAGGGTACATCAACGGTTTAGGGTGAGCGTACGTGTTAGGGTACGGATTAGAGTTATCGTACGGGTTAGGATTAGGGGACGGGTTAGGGTACGGCTTCGGGTAAGGGTTAGGGTTCGGGTTAGGGTTAGGGGACGGGGACGGTTTAGGGTACAGGTTAGGGTACGACAACTGTTTAGGGTGAGCGTACGTGTTAGGGTACGGGTTAGAGTTAGCATACGGGTTAGGATTAGGTTACGGGTTAGGGTAAGGGTTAGCGCTTGCGTTAGGATTAGGGTTAGGGTTAGGGGAGGGGGACAGTTTAGGGTACAGGTTCGGGTTCGATAATGGTTTAGGGTGAGCGTACATGTTAGGGAACGGGTTGGTGTTAGCGTACGGGTTAGGATTAGGGGACGGGTTATGGTAAGGCTTCGGGTAAGTGTTAGGGTTCGGGTTAGGGTTAAGGTTAGTGTTAGGGTATGGGGAAGGTTTAGAGGACAGGTTAGGGTATGACAACGGTTTAGGGTGAGCGTACGTGTTAGGGTACGGGTTAGGGTTAGCGTACGGGTTAGGATTAGGGGACGGTTTAGGGTAAGGGTTTGGGTAAGGGTTAGGGTTCGGGTTAGGGTTAGGGTTATGGGACGGGGACGGTTTAGGGTACAGGTTAGGGCTCGACAAAGGTTTAGGGTGAGCGTCCGTGTTAGGGTATGGGTTAGTGTTAGCGTACGGGTTAGGATTAGAAGACGGGATAGGGTAAGGCTTCGGGTAAGGGTTAGGGTTTGGGTTACGGTTATGTTTGGCGTGAGGGGACGGGGACTGTTTAGGGTACAGGTTAGTTTACGACAACGATTTAGGGTGAGCGTACGTGTTAGAGTACGGGTTAGTGTTAGCGTAAGGGTTAGGATTAGGGGACCGATTAGGGTAATGCTGCGGGTAAGGGTTAGGGTTCGGGTTAGGGTTAGGGTTAGGGGACGGGGACGGTTTAGGGTACAGGTTAGTTTACGACAACGGTTTAGGGTGAGCGTACGTGTTAGGGTACGGGTTAGTGTTAGCGTACGGGTTAGGATTAGGGGACTGGTTAGGGTAAGGATTAGGGTAAGGGTTAGCGATCGGGTTAGAGTTAGGGTTAGGGGACGGGGACTGTTTAGGGTACAGGTTAGGGTACAACAACAGTTTAGGGTGAGCGTACGTGTTAGGATACGGTTTAGTGTTAGAGTACGGGTTAGGATTAGGGGACGGGTTAGGGTAAGTCTTCGGGTAAGGGTTAGGGTTCGGGTTAGGGTTAGACTTAGGGGACAGGGACGGTTTAGGGTACAGGTTAGGGTACGACAACGCTTTAGGGTGAGCGTACGTTTTAGGGTACGGGTTAGTGTTAGAGTATGGGTTAGGATTAGGGGATGGGTTAGGGTAAGGCTTCAGGTAAGGGTTAGGGTTTGGGTTAGGGTTAGGGGACGGGGACAGTTTAGAGTACACGTTAGGGTACGACAATGGTTTAGGGTGAGCATACATGTTAGGGTACGGGTTAGTGTTATCGTACGATTTAGGATTCGGGGACGGGTTAGGGTAAGGCTTTGGGTAAGGGTTAGGGTTCGGGTTAGGGTTAAGGTTAGGTTTAGGGGACAGGTACGGTTTAGGGTACAGGTTAGGGTACGACAACGGTTTAGGGTGAGCATACGTTTTATGGTACGGGTTAGTGTTAGCGTACGGTTTAGGATTAGGGGACGGGTTAGGGTAAGGCTTCGGGTAAGGATTAGGGTTCGGGTTAGGGTTAGGGTTAGGGGATGGGGACGGGGACAGTTTAGGGTACAGGTTATGGTACGACAACGGTTTAGGGTGAGCGTACATGTTAGGGTACAGGTTAGTGTTAGCGTACGGGTTAGGATTATGGGACGGGTTAGGTTAAGGCTTCGGGCAAGGGTTAGGGTTCCAGTTAGGGTTAGGGTTAGGGGACGGGAACGGATCGGTTTAGGGTACAGGTTAGGGTATGACAACGGTTTAGGGTGAGCGTACGTGTTAGGGTACATGTTAGTATTAGCGTACGGTTTAGGATTAGGGGACGGGTTAGGGTAAGGCTTCCGGTAAGGGTTAGGGTTCTGGTTAGGGTTAGGTTTAGGGTTAGGGGACGGGGACAATTAAGGGTACAGGTTTGGGTACGACAACGGTTTCGGGTGAGCGTACGTGTTAGGGTATGGTTTAGTGTTAGCGTACGGGTTAGGATTAGGGGACGGGTTAGGGTAAGGCTTCGGGTAAGGGTTAGGGTTCGGGTTAGGGTTAGGGTTAGGGGACGGGGATGGTTTAGGCTACAGGTTAGGGTACAACAACGGTTTAGGGTGCGCATACGTGTTAGGGTACGGGTTAGTGTTAGCCTACGGTTTAGGATTAGGGGACGGGTTAGGGTAAGGCTTCGGGTAAGGGTTAGGGTTCGGGTTAGGGTTAGGGTTAGGGTTAGGGGACGGGGACAGTTTAGGGTACAGGTTAGGTTACGACAACGGTTTAGGGTGAGCGTACGTGTTAGGGTACGGTTTAGTGTTAGCGTAAGGGTTAGGATTAGGGGACGGGTTAGGATAAGGCTTCGGGTAAGTGTTAGGGTTCGGGTTAGGGTTAGGGTTAGGGTTAGAGGACGGGGACGGTTTAGGGTACAGCTTAGTGTTCGACAACGGTTTAGCTTGAGTGTATGGGTTAGGGTATGGGTTAGTGTTAGCGTACGGTTTAGGATTAGGGGACGGGTTAGGGTAAGGCTTCGGGTAAGGGTTAGGGTTCGGGTTAGGGTTAGGCGACTGGGACGGGGACGGTTTAGGGTACAATTTAGGGTATGACAACGGTTTAGGGTGAGCGTACGTGTTAGGGTACATGTTAGTATTAGCGTACGGGTTAGGATTAGGGGACGGATTAGTGTAAGGCTTCGGGTAAGTGTTAGGGTTCGGGTTAGGGTTAGGTTTAGGGTTAGGGGACGGGGACAGTTTAGGGTACAGGTTTGGGTACGACAACGGTTTCGGGTGAGCGTACGTGTTAGGGTACGGTTTAGTGTTAGCGTATGGGTTAGTATTAGTTGACGGATTACGGTAAGGCTTCGGGTAAGGGTTAGGGTTAGGGTTAGAGGACGGGGACGGTTTAGGGTACAGCTTAGTGTTCGACAACGGTTTAGCTTGAGTGTATGGGTTAGGGTATGGGTTAGTGTTAGCGTACGGTTTAGGATTAGGGGACGGGTTAGGGTAAGGCTTCGGGTAAGGGTTAGGGTTCGGGTTAGGGTTAGGTTTAGGGTCAGGGGACGGGGACGGTTTAGGGTACAGTTTAGTGTTCGACAACGGTTTAGGGTGAGTGTACGTGTTAGGGTATGGTTTAGTGTTAGCGTACGGGTTAGGATTATAGGATAGGTTCGGGTAAGGCTTCGGATAAGATTTAGGGTTCGGGTTAATGTTAGGGTTAGGGTACGGGGACGGGGACTGCTTAGGGTAAAGGTTAGGGTACGACAACGTTTTACGGTGAGCGTATGTGTTAGTATTAGCATACGGGTTAGGATTAGGGAACGGGTTAGGGTAAGGATTTGGGTAAGGGCTAGGGTTTGGGTTAGGGTTCGGGTTAGGGTTAGGGGACGGGGACGGTTTAGGGTACAGGTTAGGGTTCGACAACGGTTTAGGGTGAGTTTGTGAGTTAGGGTATGGGTTAGTGTTAGCGTATGGGTTAGGATTAGGGGACGGGTTAGGGTAAGGCTTCGGGTAAGGGTTAGGGTTCGGGTTAGGGTTAGGGTTAGGGGACGGGGACGGTTTAGGGTACAGGTTACGGTTCGACAACGGTTTAGGGTGAGCGTATGTGTTAGGGTACGTGTTAGTGTTAGCGTACGGGTTAGGATTAGGGGACGGGTTAGGGTAAGGCTTCGGGTAAGGGTTAGGGTTCGGGTCAGGGTTAGGGTTAGGGTTAGGGGACGGGGATGGTTTAGGCTACAAGTTAGGGTACGACAACGGTTTAGGGTGAGCGTAAGTGTTAGGGTACGGGTTAGATTTAGCGTACGGTTTAGGATAAGGGGACGGGTTAGTGTAAGGCTTTGGGTAAGGGTTAGGGTTCGGGTTAGGGTTAGGGTTAGGGTTAGGGGACGGGGACGGTTTAGGGTACAGGTTAGGGTTCGACAGCGGTTTAGGGTGAGTTTGTGGGTTACAGTATGGGTTAGTGTTAGCGTACGGGTTAGGATTAGGGGACGGGTTAGGGTAAGGCTTCGGGTAAGGGTTAGGGTTCGGGTTAGGGTTAGGGTTAGGGTTAGGGGACGGGGATGGTTTAGGCTACAGGTTAGGGTATGACAAAGGTTTAGAGTGAGCGTACGTGTTAGGGTACGCGTTAGTGTTAGCGTACGGGTTAGGATTAGGGGACGGGTTAGGGTAAGCTTCGGGTAAGGATTAGGGTTTGGGTTAGGGTTAGGGTTAGGGTTAGGGGACGGGGACAGTTTAGGGTACAGGTTAGGGTACGACAACTGTTTAGGGTGAGCGTACGTGTTAGGGTACAGGTTAGTTTTATCGTACGTGTTAGTATTCGGGGAGGGGTTAGGGTAAGGCTTCGGGTAAGGGTTAGGGTTCGGGTTAGGGTTAGGTTTACGGGACAGGAACGGTTCAGGGTACAGGTTAGGGTACGAAAACGGTTTAGGGTGAGCATACGTGTTATGGTACAGGTTAGTGTTAGCGTACGGGTTAGGATTAGGGGACGGGTTAGGGTAAGGCTTTGGTTAAGGGTTAGGGTTCAGGTTAGGGTTAGGTTTAGGGGATGGGGACGGGGACGGTTTAGGGTACAGGTTATGGTACGATAACGGTTTAGGGTGAGCGTACGTGTTAGGGTACAGGTTAGTGTTAGCGTACTGTTTAGGATTAGGGGACGGGTTAGGGTAAGGCTTCGGTAAGGGTTAGGGTTTGGGTTAGTGTTAGGGTTAGGGGACCGGGACGGGGACGGTTTAGGGTACAGGTTAGTTTACGACAACGGTTTAGGGTGAGCGTACGTGTTAGGGTACGGGTTAGTGTTAGCGTACGGGTTAGCATAAGGGGACGGGTTAGGGTAAGGCTTCGGGTAAGAGTTAGGGTTCGGGTTAGGATTATGCTTAGGGGGCGGGGACGGTTTTGGGTACAGGTTAGGGTACGTCAATGGTTTAGGGCGAACGTACGTGTTAGGGTATGGTTTAGAGTTAGCGTACGGTTTAGGATTAGGGGACGGGTTAGGGTAAGGGTTCGGGTAAGGGTTAGAGTTTGGGTTAGGGTTAGGGTTAGGGTTAGGAGACGGGGACGGTTTAGGGTACAGGTTAGGGTACGACAACGGTTTAGGGTGAGCGTACGTGTTAGGGTACGTGTTAGAGTTAGCGTACGGGTTAGGAATAGGGGACACGTTAGGGTAAGTCTTCGGGTAAGGGTTAGGGTTCGGGTTAGGGTTAGGGTTAGGGGACGGGGACGGTTTAGGTTACAGGTTAGGATTCCACAAAGTTTTAGGGTGAGCGTACGTGTTAGGGTACGCTTTAGTGTTAGCGTACGGTTTAGGATTAGGGGACGGGTTAGGGTAAGGCTTCTGGTAAGGGTTAGGGTTCGGGTTAGGGTTAGGGTTAGTGGACGGGGACGGGGACGGTTTAGGGTACATGTTAGGGTACGGCAACGATTTAAGGTAAGAGTACGTGTTAGGGTACGGGTTAGTGTTAGCGTACGGGTAAGGATTAGTGGACGGGTTAGGGTAAAGCTTCGGGTAAGTGTTCGGGTTAGGGTTAGGGTTAGGGGACAGGGACGGTTTAGGGTACAGGTTACGGTACGACAACGGTTTACGGTGAGCGTACATGTTAGGGTACGTGTTAGTATTAGCGTACGGGTTAGGATTAGGGGACGGATTAGGGTAAGGCTTCGGGTAAGGGTTAGGGTTCGGCTTAGGGTTAGGTTTAGGGTTAGGGGACGGGGACAGTTTACGGTACAGGTTTGGGTACAACAACGGTTTCGGGTGAGCGTACGTGTTAGGGTACGATTTAGTGTTAGCGTACGGGTTAGTATTAGGTGACTGGTTAGGGTAAGGCTTCGGGTAAGGGTTAGGGTTCGGGTTAGATCTAGGTTTAGGTTTAGGGGACAGGAACGGTTTAGGGTACAGGTTAGGATACGACAACGGTTTAGGGTGAGTGTATGTGTTAGGGTACGTGTTAGTGTTAGCGTACGGGTTCGGATTAGGGTACGGGTTAGGGTAAGTCTTCTGGTAAGGGTTAGGGTTCGGGTTAGGTTTATGGTTAGGGTTAGGGGACGGGGACGGTTTAGGGTACAGTTTAGGGTTCGACAACGGTTTAGGGTGAGCGTACGTATTAGGGTACGAGTTAGTGTTAGCGTACGGGTTAGGATAAGGGGATGGGTTAGGGTAAGGCTTCGGGTAAGGGTTAAGGTTCGGGTTAGGGTTAGGGTTAGGGTTAGGGGACGGCGACGGTTTAGCGTACAGGTTAGGGTACGACAACGGTTTTAGGTGAGCGTACGTTTTAGGGTACGGTTTAGAGTTAGTGTACGGGTTAGGATTAGGGGACGGGTTAGGATAAGGCTTCGTGTAAGGGTTAGGGTTTGGGTTCGGGTTAGGTTTAGGGGACGGGGACGGTTTAGGGTACAGGTTAGGGTTCGACAACGGTTTAAGCTAAGCTTACGTGTTAGGGTACGTGTTAGTATTAGCATACGGGTTAGGATTAGGGAAAGGGTTAGGGTAAGGATTCGGGTAAGGGTTAGGGTTTGGGTTAGTGTTACGGTTAGGTTTAGGAGACGGGGACGGTTTAGGGTACAGGTTAGATTACGACAACGGTTTAGGGTGAGTGTACGTGTTAGGGTATGGGTTAGTGTTAGCATACGGGTTAGGATTTGGGGACCGGTTAGGGTAAGGCTGCGGGTAAGGGTTAGGGGTCGGGTTAGGGTTAGGGTTTGGGTTAGGGGACGGGGACGGTTTAGGGTACAGGTTAGTGTACCACAGCGGTTTAGGGTGAGGGTACGTGTTAGGGTACGGGTTAGTCTTACCGTACGGGTTACGATTAGGGGATGGGTTAGTGTAAGGCTTCGATTAAGTGTTAGGGTTCGGGTTAGGGTTAGGGTTAGGGGACGGGGACGGTTTAGGGTACAGGTTAGGGTACGACAAAGTTTTAGGGTGAGCGTATGTGTTAAGGTATGTGTTAGAGTTAGCGTACGGTTTAAGATTGGGGACGGTTTAGGATAAGGCTTCGGTTAAGGGTTAGGGTTCGGGTTAGGATTAGGGTTAGGGGACGGGGACAGTTTAGGGTACAGGTTAGGGTACGAGAACGGTTTAGGGTGAGCGTACGTGTGAGGGTACGGGTTAGTGTAAGCGTACGGGTTAGGATTAGGGGACGTGTTAGGGTAAGGCTTCTGGTAAAGGTTAGGTTTCGGGTTAGGGTTAGGGTTCGGGTTAGGGTTAGGGTTAAAGATAGGGGATGGGGACGGTTTAGGGTACATGTTAGGGTACGACAACGGTTTAAGGTAAGCGTACGTGTTAGGGTACGGGTTAGTGTTAGCGTACGGGTAAGGATTAGTGGACAGGTTAGGGTAAGGCTTCGGGAAAGGGTTCGGGTTAGGGTTAGCGTTAGGGGACAGGGACGCTTTAGGGTACAGGTTAGGGTACGACATCGGTTTTGGGTGAGCGTACGTGTTAGGTTACGGGTTAGTGTTAGCGTACGGGTTAGGATTAGGGGACGGGTTCGGGTAAGGCTTCGGGTAAGGGTTAGGGTTCGGGTTAGGGTTAGGGTTAGGGGATGGGGACAGTTTAGGGTACAGGTTAGGGTACGACACCGGTTTAGGGTGAGCGTACGTGCTAGGGTACGGGTTAGAGTTAGCGTACGGTTTAGGATTAGGGGACGGGTTAGGGTAAGGCTTCGGGTAAGGGTTAGTGTTTGTGTTAGGGATAGGGTTAGGTATAGGGGACTGGGACGGTTTAGGGTAAAGGTTAGGGTACGACAACGGTTTAGGGTGAGCGTACGTGTTAGGGTATGGGTTAGTGTTAGCGTACGGGTTAGCTTTACGGGATGGGTTAGGGTAAGGCTTCGGGTAAGGGTTAAGGGTCGGGTTAGGGTTAGGGTTAGGGGACGGGGATGGGGACGGTTTAGGGTATAGCTTAGGGTACGACAACTATTTAGGGTGAGCGTACGTGTTAGGGTACGGGTTAGAGTTAGCGTACTGGTTAGGATTAGGGGACGGGTTAGGGTAAGGCTTCGGGTAAGGTTTAGGGTTCGGGTTAGTGTTAGGGTTAGGGGAAGGGGACGGTTTAGGGTACAGGTTAGGGTTCGACAACGATTTAGGGTGAGCGTATGTGTTAGGGTACGGGTTAGTGTTAGCGTACGGGTTAGGATTAGGGGACTGGTTAGGGTAAGGCTTCGGGTAAGTGTTAGGGTTCAGGTTAGGATTAGGGTTAAGGTTAGGGGTAGGTTTAGGGGACAGGATCGGTTTAGTGTACAGGTTAGGGTACGACAACTGTTTAGGGTGACAGTACGTGTTAGGGTACGGGTTAGTGTTAGCGTACGGTTTGGGATAAGGGGACGGGTTAGGCTAAGGCTTCAGTTAAGGGTTAGGGTTCAGGTTAGGGTTAGGGTTAGGGGACGGGGACGGAGACGTTTTAGGGTACAGGTTATGGTACGACAATGGTTTAGGGTGAGTGTACGTGTTGGGGTACAGTTTAGGGTTAGCGTAGGGTTTAGGATTAGGGGACGGGTTAGGGTAAGGCTTCGGGTAAGGGTTAGGGTTCGGGTTAGGGCCAGGTTTAGGTTTAGGGGACAGGAACGTTTTAGGGTACAGGTTAGGGTATGACAACGTTTTAGGGTTAGCGTATGTGTTAGGGTACGGGTTAGTGTTAGCGTACGGGTTAGGATTAGGGTACGGGTAAGGGTAAGGCTTCGGGTAAGGGTTAGGGTTCGGGTTAGGGTTAGGGTTAGTGTTAGGGGACGCGGACGGTTTAGGGTACATGTTAGGGTACGAGAAAGTTTTAGGGTGAGCGTACGTGTTAAGGTATGGGTTAGTGTTAGCGTACGGGTTAGCATTAGAGGACGGGTTAGGGTAAGGCTTCGATAAGGGTTAGGGTTAGGGTTAGGGGACGGGGACGGGGACGGTTTAGGGTACAGGTTAGCGTACGACAACGGTTTAGGGTGAGCGTACGTGTTAGGGTATGGGTTAGTGTTTGCGTACGGTTTAGGATTACGGGATGGTTTAGGGTAAGGCTTCGGGTAAGGGTTAGGGTTCGGGTTAGGGTTAGGGTTAGGGTACGGTGACGGGGACGGTTTAGGGTAAAAGTTAGTGTACGACAACGTTTTAGGGTGAGCGTACGTGTTAGGGTACGTGTTAGTATTAGCATACGGGTTAGGATTAGGGAACGGGTTAGGGTAAGGCTTCAGGTAAGGGTTAGGGTTCGGTTTAGGGTTAACGTTAGGGTTAGGGGACGGGACAGTTTAGGGTACAGGTTAGGGTACGACAACGGTTTAGAGTGAGCGTAAGTGTTAGGGTACGGGTTAGAGTTAGCGTACGGGTTAGGATTAGGGGACGGGTTAGGGTAAGGCTTCGGGTAAGGGTTAGGGTTCAGGTTAGGGTTAGGGTTAGGGTTAGGGGACGGGGACTGTTTAGGATACAGGTTAGGTTTCCACAACGGTTTAGGGTGAGCATACGTGTTAGGGTACGGGTTAGTGTTAGCGTGCGGGTTAGGATTAGGGGACGGGTTATGGTAAGTCTTCGGGTAAGGGTTAGGGTTCGGGTTAGGGTTAGGGCTAGGGTTAGGGGACGGGGACGGTTTAGGTTACAGGTTAGGGTACGACAAAGGTTTAGGGTGAGCGTACGTGTTAGGGTACGGGTTAGTGTTAGCGTACGGTTTAGGATTAGGGGACGGGTTAGGGTAAGGCTTTGGGTAAAGGTTAGGGTTCGGGTTGGGGTTAGGGTTATTGTTATGGGATGGGGACGGTTTAGGGTACAGGTTAGTGTTCGACAAAGGTTTAGGGTGAGCGTACGTGTTAGGGTACGGGTTAGTGTTAGCGTACGGGTTAGGATTAGGGGACGGGTTAGGGTAAGGCTTCGGGTAAGGGTTAGGGTTCGTGTTAGGGTTAGGCTTAGGGGACAGTGACGGGGACGGTTTAGGGTACAGGTTAGAGTACGACAACGGTTTAGGGTGAGCGTAAGTGTTAGGGTACGGGTTAGTGTTAGCGTATGGGTTAGGATTAGGGGACGGGTTAGGGTAAGGCTTCGGGTAAGGGTTAGGGTTTGGGTTAGGGTTAGGGTTAGGGTTAGGGGACGGGCACGGCGTAGGGTACAGGTTAGTGTACGACAACGGTTTAGAGTGAGTGTACGTGTTAGGGTACGGGTTAGAGTTAGCGTACGGGTTAGGATTAGGGGATGGGTTAGGGTAAGGCTTTGGGTAAGGGTTAGGGTTCGGGTTAGGGTTAGGGTTACGGGACGGGGACGATTTAGGGTACAGGTTAGGGTTCGAGAACGGTTTAGGGTGAGCGTACATGTTAGGTTACGGGTTAGTGTTCGCGTACGGTTTAGGATTAGGGGACGGGTTAGTGTAAGGCTGCGGGTAAGGTTTAGGGTTCGGGTTAGGGTTAGGGTTAGGGGACAGGGACGGTTTAGGGTACAGGTTAGGGTACGACAACGGTTTAGGGTGAGCGTACTTGTTAGGGTACGGGTTAGTGTTAGCGTACGGTTTAGGATTAGGGGACGGGTTAGGGTAAGGCTTCGGGTAAGGTTTAGGGTTCGGGTTAGGGTTAGCGTTAGTTTTAGGGGACGGGGACAGTTTAGGGTACAGGTTAGGGTTCGACAACAGTTTAGGGTGAGCGTACGTGTTAGGGTAACGGGTTACTGTTAGCGTACGGATTAGGATTAGGGGACGGGTTAGGGTAAGGCTTCGGGTAAGGGCTAGGGTCTGGGTTCGGGTTAGGGTTAGGGTTAGGGGACGGGGACGGTTTAGGGTACAGGTTAGGTTACGACAACGGTTTAGGGTGAGCGTACGTGTTAGGGTACGGGTTATTGTTAGTGTACGGGTAACGATTAGTGGACGGGTTAGGGTAAGGCTTTGGGTAAGGGTTAGGGTTCGGGTTAGTGTTAGGTTTAGGTTTAGGGGACAGAAACTGTTTAGGGTAAAGGTTAGGGTCGGAAAACAGTTTAGGGTGAGCGTACGTGTTAGGGTATGGTTTAGTGTTAGCGTACGGGTTAGGATTACGGGATGGGTTAGGGTTAGGCTTCGGGTAAGGGATAGGGTTCGGTTTAGGTTTAGGGGACGGGGACGGGAATGGTTTAGGGTACAGGTTAGTGTACGACAAAGGTTTAGGGTGAGCGTACGTGTTAGGGTACGGGTTAGTGTTAGCGTACGGGTTAGGATTAGGGGATGGGTTAAGGTAAAGCTTCGGATAAGGTTTAGGGTTCGGGTTTGGGTTAGGGTTAGGGGATGGGGACGAGAACGGTTTAGGGTACAGGTTAGGGTATGACAACGGTATAGGGTGAGCGTACGTGTTAGGGTACGGTTTAGTGTTAGCATACGGGTTAGGATTAGGGGACGGGTTAGGGTAAAGCTTCGGGTAAGGGTTAGGGTTCGGGCTACGGTTAGGTTTAGTTTTAGGGGACAGGAACGGTTTAGGGTACAGGTTAGGGTACGACAATGGTTTAGGGTGAGCGTACGTGTTAGGGTACGGGTTAGAGTTAGCGTACGGGTTAGGATAAGGGGACGGCTTAGGGTAAGTCTTCGGGTAAGGGTTAGGGTTCGGATTAGGGTTACGGTTAGGGTTAGGGGACGGGGACGGTTTAGGGTACAGGTTAGGGTACGACAACAGTTTAGGGTGAGCGTACGTGTTAGGGTACAGGTTAGAGTTAGCGTACGGGTTAGGATTAGGGGACGGGTTAGTGTAAGGCTTCGGGTAAGGGTTAGATTTCGGGTTAGGGTTATATTTAGGGTTAGGGGACGGGGACGGTTTAGGGTACAGGTTAGGATACGACAACGCTTTAGGGTAAGCGTACGTGTTATGGTATGGGTTAGTGTTAGCGTACGGGTTAGGATTAGGGGACGGGTTAGGGTAAGGCTTCGGGTAAGGGTTAGGTTTCGGGTTAGGGTTAGGGTTAGGGGACAGGGACGCGGACAGTTTAGGGTACAGGTTAGGGTTCAACAACGGTTTAGGGAGAACGTACATGTTATGGTACGGGTTAGAGTTAGCGTACGGGTTAGGAATAGGGGACGGGTTAGGGTAAGGGTTCGGGTAAGGGTTAGGGTTCGGGTTAGGGTTAGGGTTAGGGTTAGGGGACGGGGACGGTTTAGGGTACAGGTTAGGATTCGACAGCGGTTTAGGGTGAGTGTATGTGTTAGGGTATGGGTTAGTGTTAGCGTACGGGTTAGGAATTGGGGACGGGTTAGGGTAAGGCTTCGGGTAAGGGTTAGGGTTCGGGTTAGGGTTAGGGGACGAGGACGGTGACGGTTTAGGGTACAGGTTAGGGTACGACAACGGTTTAGGATGAGTGTGCGTGTTAGGGAACGTGTTAGTATTAGCGTACGGGTTAGGATTAGGGGACGGGTTAGGGTAAGGCTTCGGGTAAGGGTTAGGGTTCGGGTTAGGGTTAGGCTTAGGGTTAGGGGACGGGGACGGGGATGGTTTAGGGTACATGTTAAGGTACGACAACGGTTTAAGGTAAGCGTATGTGTTAGGGTACGGGTTAGTGTTCGCGTACGGGTAAGGATTAGTGGACGGGTTAGGGAAAGGCTTCGGGTAAGGGTTCGGGTTAGGGTTAGGTTTAGGGGACAGGGACGGTTTAGGGTACAGGTTAGGGTACGACAACGCTTTTGGGTGAGCGTACGTGTTATGGTACGGTTTAGTGTTAGCGTACAGGTTAGGATTAGGGGAAGGGTTAGGGTAAGGCTTCGGGTAAGGGTTAGGTTTCAGGTTAGGGTTAGGGTTAATGGACGGGGACGGTTTAGGGTACAGGTTAGGTTTTGACAACGGTTTAGGGTGAGTGTATGTGTTAGGGTATGGGTTAGTGTTAGCGTACGGTTTAGGATTTGGGGATGGGTTAGGGTAAGGCTTCGGGTAAGTGTTAGGTTTCGGGTTAGGGTTAGGGTTAGGATTAGGGGACGGGGACGGTTTAGGGTACAGGTTAGGGTACGACAATGGTTTAGGGTGAGCGTACGTGTTAGGGTACGGGTTAGAGTTAGCGTACGGTTTAGGATTAGGTGACGGGTTAGGGTAAGGCTTCGGGTAAGGGTTAGGGTTTGGGTTAGGGTTAGGGTTAGGGGAGGGGGACAGTTTAGGGTACAGGTGAGGTGACGACAACGGTTTAGGGTGAGCGTACGTGTTAGGGTACGGGTTAGTGTTAGCGTACGGCTTAGGATTAGGGGACGGGTTAGGGTAAGGCTTCGGGTAAGGGTTAGGGTTCGGGTTTGGGTTAGGGTTAGGGGACGGGGATGGTTTAGGGTACAGGTTAGGGTTCGACCACGGTTTAGAGTGATCATACGTGTTAGGGTACGGGTTAGTGTTAGCGTACGGGTTAGCATTAGGGGACGGTTTAGGGTAAGGCTTCGGGTAAGGGTTAGGGTTCGGGTTAGGGTTATGGTTAGGGGACGGGGACGGGGACGGTTTACGGTACAGGTTACGGTACGAAAAAGGTTTAGGGTGAGCGTACGTGTTAGGGTACAGGTTAGTGATAGCGTACGGGTTAGGATTATGGGACGGGTTAGGGTAAGGCTTCGGGTAAGGGTTAGGGTTCGGGTTCGGGTTAGGGTTAGGGGACGGGGACGGGGACGGTTTAGGGTACAGGTTAGGGTACGACAACGGTTTAGGGTGAGCGTACATGTTAGGGTACATGTTAGTATTAGCGTACGGGTTAGGATCTGGGGACGGGTTAAGGTAAGCCTTCGGGTAAGGGGTAGGGTTCGGGTTCGGGTTAGGTTTAGGGTTAGGGGACGGGTTCGGTTCAGGGTACAGGTTAGGGTATGACAACGGTTTAAGGTAAGCGTACGTGTTAGGGTACGGGTTAGTGTTAGCGTACGGGTTAGGATTAGGGGACGGGTTAGGGTAAGGCTTCAGGTAAGGGTTAGGGTTCGCGTTAGGGTTAGGGTTAGGGGACGGGGACGATTTAGGGTACAGGTTAGGGTTCGACAACGGTTTAGGGTGAGCGTACATGTTAGGTTACGGGTTAGTGTTCGCGTACGGTTTAGGATAAGGGACGGGTTAGTGTAAGGCTGCGGGTAAGGTTTAGGGTTCGTGTTAGGGTTAGGGTTAGGGGACAGGGACGGTTTAGGGTACAGGTTAGGGTACGACAACGGTTTAGGGTGAGCATACTTGTTAGGGTACGGGTAAGTGTTAGCGTACGGTTTAGGATTAGGGGACGGGTTAGGGTAAGGCGTCGGGTAAGGGTTAGGGTTCGGGTTAGGGTTAGGGTTAGTTTTAGGGGACGGGGACCGTTTAGGGTACAGGTTAGCGTTCGAAAACGGTTTAGGGTGAGTGTACGTGTTAGGGTATGTGTTACTGTTAGCGTACGGATTAGGAGTAGGGGACGGGTTAGGGTAAGGCTTCGGGTAAGGGCTAGGGTCCGGGTTCGGGTTAGGGTTAGGATTAGGGGACGGGGACAGTTTAGGGTACAGGTTAGGGTACGACAACGTTTTAGGGTGAGCGTACGTGTTAGGGTACGGGTTAGTGTTAGCGTCCGGGTAACGATTAGTGGACGGGTTAGGGTAAGGCTTTGGGTAAGGGTTAGGGTTCGGGTTAGTGTTAGGTTTGGGTTTAGGGGACAGAAAATGTTTAGGGTAAAGGTTAGGGTAGGAAAACAGTTCAGGGTGAGCGTACGTGTTAGGGTACGGGTTAGTGTTAGCGTACGGGTTAGGATTAGGGGACGGGTTAGGGTAAGGGTTCGGGTAAGGTTTAGGGTTCGGGATATGGTTAGGGTTAGTGGACGGGGACGGGGACGGTTTAGGGTACAGGTTAGGGTACGACAACGGTTTAGGGTGAGCGTGCGTGTTAGGGTACGGGTTAGTGTTAGCGTACGGGTTAGGATAAGGGGATGGGTTAGGGTAAGTCTTCGGGTAAGGGTTAGGTTTCAGGTTAGGGTCAGGGATAGGGGACGGGGACGGTTTAGGGTGCAGGTTAGGATACGACAACGGTTTAGGGTTAGCGTACGTTTTAGGGTACGGGTTAGAGTTAGCGTACGGGTTAAGATTAGGGGACGGGTTAGGATAAGGCTTCGGGTAAGGGTTAGGGTTCGGGTTAGGGTTAGGGTTAGGGGACGGGGACGGTTTAGGGTACAGGTTAGGTTACGACAACGGTTTAGGGTGAGCGTACGTGTTAGGGTACGGGTTAGTGTTAGCGTACGGTTTAGCATTAGGGGACGGGTTAGGGTAAGGCTTCGGGTAAAGGTTAGGGTTCGGGTTAGGGTTAGGGTTAGGGGACGGGGACGGGGACGGTTTAGGGTACATGTTAGGGTACGACAACTGTTTAAAGTAAGCGTACGTGTTAGGGTACGGTTTAGAGTTAGCGTACGGGTTAAGATTAGGGTACGGGTTAGGGTATGGCTTAGGGTAAGTGTTAGGGTTTGTTTTAGGGTTAGGGTTAGGTGACGGGGACAGTTTAAGGTACAAGTTAGGGTTCGACAACGGTTTAGGGTGAGCGTACATGTTAGGGAATGTGTTCCTGTCAGCGTACGTGTTAGGATTAGGGGACGGGTTACGGTAAGGCTTCGGGTAAGTGTTAGGGTTCGGGATAGGGTTAGGGTTAGGGTTAGGGGACGGGGATGGTTTAGGGGACAGGTTAGGGTATGACAACGTTTTAGGGTGTGCGTAAGTGGTAGGGTACGGGTTAGAGTTAGCGTACGGGTTAAGATTAGGGGACGGGTTAGGGTAAGGCTTCGGGTAAGGGTTAGGTTTCGGGTTAGGGTTAGGGTTAGGGGACGGGGATGGTTTAGGGTACAGGTTAGATTACGACAACGGTTTAGGGTGAGCGTTCGTGTTAGGGTACGGGTTAGTGTTAGCTTACGGGTTAGGATTAGGGGACCGGTTAGGGTAAGGCTGCGGGTAAAGGTTAGGGTTCGGGTTAGGGTTAGGGTTAGGGTCAGGGGACGGGGACGTTTTAGGGTACAGGTTAGTGTATGACAACGGTTTAGGGTGAGCGTACGCTTTAGGGTATGGGTTAGTGTTAGCGTACGGTTTAGGATTAGGGGACGGGTTAGGGTAAGGCTTCTGGTAAAGGTTAGGGCTCGGGTTAGAGTTAGGGTTTGGGGACGGGGACGGGGATGGTTTAGGGTACATGTTAGGGTACGACAACGGTTTAAGGTAAGTGTACGTGTTAGGGTACGCGTTAGTGTTAGTGTACGGGTAAGGAATAGTGGACGCGTTAGGGTAAGGCTTCGGGTAAGGGTTCGGGTTAGGGTTAGGGTTAGGGGAGAGGGACGGTTTTGGGTACAGGTTAGTGTACGACAACGGTTTTGGGTGAGCGTACGTGTCAGGGTACGGGTTAGTGTTAGTGTACGGGTTAGGATTAGGGGAAGGGTTAGGGTAAGGGTTCGGGTAAGGTTTAGGGTTCGGGTTCGGGTTCGGGTTAGGGTTAGGGTTAGGGGACGGGGACGGTTTAGGTACAGCTTAGGGTTCGACAATGGTTTAGGGTGAGCCTACGTGTTAGGGTACGTCTTAGTGTTAGCGTATGGGTCAGGATTACGGGACGGGCTAGGGTAAGGCTTCGGGTAAGGGTTAGGGTTCGGGTTAGGGTTAGGGTTACGTGACGGGGACAGATGAGGTTACAGGTTAGGGTACGACTCCAGTTTAGGGTGAGCGTACGTGTTAGAGTACGGGTTACAGTTAGTGTACCGTTTAGGATTAGGGGACGGGTTAGGGTAAGGCTTCGGGTAAGGGGTAGGGTTCGGGTTAGGGTTAGGGTTAGGGTTAGGGGACGGGGACAGTTTAGGGTACAGGTTAGTGTACGACAACAGTTTAGGGTGAGCGTACGTGTTAGGGTACGGGTTAGAGTTAGCGTACGGTTTAGGATTAGGGGACGGCTTAGGGTAAGGCTTCGGGTAAGGGTTGGGGTTCGGGTTAGGGTTAGGGTTAGGGAACGGGGACAGTTTAGGGTACAGGTTAGGGTACGACAACGGTTTAGGGTGAGCGTACGTGTTAGGGTACGGATTAGTGTTAGCGTACGGTTTAGGATTAGGGGATGGGTTAGTGTAAGGCTTCGGGTAAGTGTTAGGGTTCGGGTTCGGGTTAGGGTTAGGGTTAGGGGACGGCGACAGTTAAGGGTACAGGTTAGTGTTCGACAACGTTTTAGTGTGAGTGTATGTGTTAGGGTACGGATTAGTGTTAGCGTACGGGTTAGGATTAGGGGACGGGTTAGGGTAAGGCTTCGGGTAAGGGTTACGGTTCGGGTTAGGGTTCGGGTTTGGGTTGGGGGACGGGGATGGTTTAGGCTACAGGTTAGGGTACGATAACGGTTTTGGGTGAGCGTACGTGTTAGGGTACAGGTTAGTGTTATCGTACGTGTTAGTATTCGGGGATGGGTTAGGGTAAGGCTTCGGGTAAGGTTTAGCGTTCGGGTTAGGGTTTTGTTTAGGGTTAGGGGACGGGGACAGTTTAGTGTACAGGTTTGGGTACGACAACGGTTTCGGGTGAGCCTACATGTTAGGGTACGGTTTAGTGTTAGCGTATGGGTTAGTATTAGCGGACGGGTTAGGGTAAGGCTTCGGGTAAGGGTTAGGGTTCGGGTTAGGGGTAGGTTTAGGTTTAGGGGACAGGAACGGTTTAGGGTACAGGTTAAGGTTTGGGTTAGGGTTAGGGTTAGGGGACGGGGACAGTTTCGGGTACAGGTTAGGGTACGACAACGCTTTAGGGTGAGGTTACATGTTAGGGTACGGGTTAGTGTTAGCATACGGGTTAGGATTAGGGGACGGGTTAGGGTAAGGGTTCGGGTAAGTGTTAGGGTTTGCGTTAGTGTTAGGGTTAGGGGACCGGGACGGGGACGGTTTAGGGTACAGTTTAGTGTATGACAACGGTTTAGGGTGAGCCTGCGTGTTAGGATACGGTCTAGTGTTAGCGTACGGGTTAGGATTAGGGGACGGGTTAGGGTAAGGCTTCGGGTAAGGGTTAGGGTTCGGGTTAGGGTTAGGCTTAGGGGACGGGGACGGTTTAGGGTACAGGTTAGGGTACGTCAACGGTTTAGGGTGAGCGTACGTGTTAGGGTACGGATTAGAGTTATCGTACGGGTTAGGATTAGGGGAGGGGTTAGGGTACGGCTTCGGGTAAGGGTTAGGGTTCGGGTTAGGGTTAGGGGACGGGGACGGTTTAGGGTACAGGTTAGGGTACGACAACTGTTTAGGGTGAGCGTACGTGTTAGGGTACGGGTTAGAGTTAGCATACGGGTTAGGATTAGGTTACGGGTTAGGGTAAGGGTTAGCGCTTGCGTTAGGATTAGGTTAGGGTTAGGGGACGGGGACAGTTTAGGGTACAGGTTCGGGTTCGATAATGATTTAGGGTGAGCGTACATGTTAGGGAACGGGTTGGTGTTAGCGTACGGGTTAGGATTAGGGGACGGGTTAGGGTAAGGCTTCGGGTAAGTGTTAGGGTTCGGGTTAGGGTTAAGGTTAGGGTTAGGGTATGGGGAAGGTTTAGGGGACAGGTTAGGGTATGACAACGGTTTAGGGTGAGCGTACGTGTTAGGGTACGGGTTAGGGTTAGCGTACGGGTTAGGATTAGGGGACGGTTTAGGGTAAGGGTTTGGGTAAGGGTTAGGGTTCGGGTTAGGGTTAGGGTTATGGGACGGGGACGGTTTAGGGTACAGGTTAGGGTTCGACAAAGGTTTAGGGTGAGCGTACGTTTTAGGGTATGGGTTAGTGTTAGCGTACGGGTTAGGATTAGAAGACGGGATAGGGTAAGGCTTCGAGTAAGGGTTAGGGTTTGGGTTACGGTTATGTTTGGCGTGAGGGGACGGGGACTGTTTAGGGTACAGGTTAGTTTACGACAACGGTTTAGGGTGAGCGTACGTGTTAGAGTACGGGTTAGTGTTAGCGTAAGGGTTAGGATTAGGGGACCGATTAGGGTAATGCTGCGGGTAAGGGTTAGGGTTCGGGTTAGGGTTAGGGTTAGGGGACGGGGACGGTTTAGGGTACAGGTTAGTGTACGACAACGGTTTAGGGTGAGCGTACGTGTTAGGGTACGGGTTAGTGTTAGCGTACGGGTTAGGATTAGGGGACTGGTTAGGGTAAGGATTAGGGTAAGGGTTAGCGATCGGGTTAGAGTTAGGGTTAGAGGACAGGGACTGTTTAGGGTACAGGTTAGGGTACAACAACAGTTTAGGGTGAGCGTACGTGTTAGGATACGGTTTAGTGTTAGAGTACGGGTTAGGATTAGGGGACGGGTTAGGGTAAGTCTTCGGGTAAGGGTTAGGGTTCGGGTTAGGGTTAGACTTAGGGGACAGGGACGGTTTAGGGTACAGGTTAGGGTACGACAACGCTTTAGGGTGAGCGTACGTTTTAGGGTACGGGTTAGTGTTAGAGTATGGGTTAGGATTAGGGGATGGGTTAGGGTAAGGATTCAGGTAAGGGTTAGGGTTTGGGTTAGGGTTAGGGTTAGGGGACGGGGACAGTTTAGAGTACACGTTAGGGTACGACAATGGTTTAGGGTGAGCATACGTGTTAGGGTACGGGTTAGTGTTATCGTACGATTTAGGATTCGGGGACGGGTTAGGGTAAGGCTTTGGGTAAGGGTTAGGGTTCGGGTTAGGCTTAAGGTTAGGTTTAGGGGACAGGTACGGTTTAGGGTACAGGTTAGGGTACGACAACGGTTTAGGGTGAGCATACGTGTTATGGTACGGGTTAGTGTTAGCGTACGGTTTAGGATTAGGGGACGGGTTAGGGTAAGGCTTCGGGTAAGGGTTAGGGTTCGGGTTAGGGTTAGGGTTAGGGGATGGGGCGGGGACAGTTTAGGGTACAGGTTATGGTACGACAACGGTTTAGGGTGAGCGTACATGTTAGGGTACAGGTTAGTGTTAGCGTACGGGTTAGGATTATGGGACGGGTTAGGTTAAGGCTTCGGGCAAGGGTTAGGGTTCCAGTTAGGGTTAGGGTTAGGGGACGGGAACGGGTCGGTTTAGGGTACAGGTTAGGGTATGACAACGGTTTAGGGTGAGTGTACGTGTTAGGGTACATGTTAGTATTAGCGTACGGTTTAGGATTAGGGGACGGGTTAGGGTAAGGCTTCCGGTAAGGGTTAGGGTTCTGGTTAGGGTTAGGTTTAGGGTTAGGGGACGGGGACAATTAAGGGTACAGGTTTGGGTACGACAACGGTTTCGGGTGAGCGTACGTGTTAGGGTATGGTTTAGTGTTAGCGTATGGGTTAGTATTAGGGGACGGATTAGGGTAAGGCTTCGGGTAAGGGTTAGGGTTCGTGTTAGGGCTAGGTTTCGATTTAGGGGACAGGAACGGTTTAGGGTACAGGTTAGGATATGACAACGGTTTAGGGTGAGCGTATGTGTTAGGGTACGGGTTAGTGTTAGAGTACGGGTTCGGATTAGGGTACGGGTTAGGGTAAGGCTTCGGGTAAGGGTTAGGGTTCTGGTTAGGTTTAGGGTTAGGGTTAGGGGACGGGGACTGTTTAGGGTACAGTTTAGGGTTCGACAACGGTTTAGGGTGACTTTGTGGGTTACGGTATGGGTTAGTGTTAGCGTACGGGTTAGGATTAGGGGACGGGTTAGGGTAAGGCTTCGGGTAAGGGTTAGGGTTCGGGTTAGGGTTAGGGGTAGGGGACGGGGATGGTTTAGGGTACAGGTTAGGGTACGACAACGGTTTAGGGTGAGCGTACGTGTTAGGGTACGGGTTAGTGTTAGCGTACGGGTTTAGGATTAGGGGACGGGTTAGGGTAAGGCTTCGGGTAAGGGTTAGGGTTCGGGTTAGGGTTAGGGTTAGGGTAAGGGGACGGGGACAGTTTAGGGTAGAGGTTAGGTTACGACAACGGTTTAGGGTGAGCGTACGTGTTAGGGTACGGTTTAGGGTTATCATACGGGTTAGGATTCGGGGACGGGTTAGGGTTGGCTTTGGGTAAGGGTTAGGGTTCAGGTTAGGGTTAGGGTTAGGTTTAGGGGACAGGAACGGTTTAGGGTACACGTTAGGGTACGACAACGGTTTTGGGTGAGCGTACGTGTTAGGGTACGGGTTAATGTTAGCGTACGGGTTAGGATTAGGGGAAGGGTTAGGGTAAGGCTTCGGGTAAGGGTTAGGGTTCGGGTTAGGGTTAGGGTTAGGGTTAGGGGACGGCGACAGTTTAGGGTACAGCTTAGGGTCGACAATGGTTTAGGGTGAGCGTATGTGTTAGGGTACGGTTTAGTGTTAGCGTACGGGTTAGGATTAGGGGACGGGTTAGGGTAAGGCTTCGGGTAAGGGTTAGGGTTCGGGTTAGGGTTAGGGTTAGGGGACGGGGATGGTTTAGGCTAC
This sequence comes from Delphinapterus leucas, assembly GCF_059928025.1. Lineage (NCBI taxonomy): Eukaryota > Metazoa > Chordata > Mammalia > Artiodactyla > Monodontidae > Delphinapterus > Delphinapterus leucas. The sequence goes on along the minus strand of NC_143142.1, from coordinate 36,626,812 downwards.
AGGTTAGGGTACAACAACGGTTTAGGGTGCGCATACGTGTTAGGGTACGGGTTAGTGTTAGCCTACGGTTTAGGATTAGGGGACGGGTTAGGGTAAGGCTTCGGGTAAGGGTTAGGGTTTGGGTTAGGGTTAGGGTTAGGGTTAGGGGACGGGGACAGTTTAGGGTACAGGTTAGGTTACGACAACGGTTTAGGGTGAGCGTACGTGTTAGGGTACGGTTTAGTGTTAGCGTAAGGGTTAGCATTAGGGGACGGGTTAGGATAAGGCTTCGGGTAAGTGTTAGGGTTCGGGTTAGGGTTAGGGTTAGGGTTAGGCGACTGGGACGGGGACGGTTTAGGGTACAGTTTAGGGTATGACAACGGTTTAGGGTGAGCGTACGTGTTAGGGTACATGTTAGTATTAGCGTACGGGTTAGGATTAGGGGACGGATTAGTGTAAGGCTTCGGGTAAGTGTTAGGGTTCGGGTTAGGGTTAGGTTTAGGGTTAGGGGACGGGGACAGTTTAGGGTACAGGTTTGGGTACGACAACGGTTTCGGGTGAGCGTACGTGTTAGGGTACGGTTTAGTGTTAGCGTATGGGTTAGTATTAGTTGACGGATTACGGTAAGGCTTCGGGTAAGGGTTAGGGTTAGGGTTAGAGGACGGGGACGGTTTAGGGTACAGCTTAGTGTTCGACAACGGTTTAGCTTGAGTGTATGGGTTAGGGTATGGGTTAGTGTTAGCGTACGGTTTAGGATTAGGGGACGGGTTAGGGTAAGGCTTCGGGTAAGGGTTAGGGTTCGGGTTAGGGTTAGGTTTAGGGTCAGGGGACGGGGACGGTTTAGGGTACAGTTTAGTGTTCGACAACGGTTTAGGGTGAGTGTACGTGTTAGGGTATGGTTTAGTGTTAGCGTACTGGTTAGGATTATAGGATAGGTTCGGGTAAGGCTTCGGATAAGATTTAGGGTTCGGGTTAATGTTAGGGTTAGGGTACGGGGACGGGGACTGCTTAGGGTAAAGGTTAGGGTACGACAACGTTTTACGGTGAGCGTATGTGTTAGTATTAGCATACGGGTTAGGATTAGGGAACGGGTTAGGGTAAGGATTTGGGTAAGGGCTAGGGTTTGGGTTAGGGTTAGGGTTAGGGTTAGGGGACGGGGACGGTTTAGGGTACAGGTTAGGGTTCGACAACGGTTTAGGGTGAGTTTGTGGGTTAGGGTATGGGTTAGTGTTAGCGTACGGGTTAGGATTAGGGGACGGGTTAGGGTAAGGCTTCGGGTAAGGGTTAGGGTTCGGGTTAGGGTTAGGGTTAGGGGACGGGGACGGTTTAGGGTACAGGTTACGGTTCGACAACGGTTTAGGGTGAGCGTATGTGTTAGGGTACGTGTTAGTGTTAGCGTACGGGTTAGGATTAGGGGACGGGTTAGGGTAAGGCTTCGGGTAAGGGTTAGGGTTCGGGTCAGGGTTAGGGTTAGGGTTAGGGGATGGGGATGGTTTAGGCTACAAGTTAGGGTACGACAAAAGTTTAGGGTGAGCGTAAGTGTTAGGGTAAGGGTTAGATTTAGCGTACGGTTTAGGATAAGGGGACGGGTTAGTGTAAGGCTTTGGGTAAGGGTTAGGGTTCGGGTTAGGGTTAGGATTATGCTTAGGGGGCGGGGACGGTTTTGGATACAGGTTAGGGTACGTCAACGGTTTAGGGCGAACGTACGTGTTAGGGTATGGTTTAGAGTTAGCGTACGGTTTAGGATTGGGGACGGGTAAGGGTAAGGCTTCGGTTAAGGGTTAGGGTTCGGGTTAGGGTTAGGGTTAGGGGACGGGGATGGTTTAGGGTACAGGTTTGGGTACGACAACGGTTTAGGGTGAGCGTACGTGTTAGGGTACGGGTTAGAGTTAGCATATGGGTTAGGATTAGGTTACGGGTTAGGGTAAGGGTTAGCGCTTGCGTTAGGGTTAGGGTTAGGGTTAGGGGACGGGGACAGTTTAGGGTACAGGTTCGGGTTCGACAATGGTTTAGTGTGAACGTACATATTAGAGAACCGGTTGGTGTTAGCGTACGGGTTAGGATTAGTGGGCGGGTTACGGTAAGGCTTCGGGTAAGTGTTAGGTTTTGGGTTAGGGTTCGGGTTAGGGTTAGGGTTAGGGTTAGGGGACGGGGATGGTTTAGGCTACAGGTTAGGGTACGACAACGGTTTAGGGTGAGCGTACGTTTTAGGGTACAAGTTAGTGTTATCGTACGTTTTAGTATTCGGGGACGGGTTAGGGTAAGGCTTCGGGTAAGGGTTAGGGTTCGGGTTAGGGTTAGGGTTAGGTTTAGGAGACAGGAACGGTTTAGGGTACAGGTTAGGGTACAACAACGGTTTATGGTGAGCATACGTGTTAAGGTACGGGTTAGTGTTAGCGAACGGGTTAGGATTAGGGGACGGGTTAGGGTAAGGCTTCGGTTAAGGGTTAGGGTTCAGGTTAGGGTTAGGGTTAGGGGACGGGTACGTGGACGATTTAGGGTACAGGTTATGGCACGATAACGGTTTAGGGTGAGCGTACGTGTTAGGGTACTGGTTAGTGTTAGCGTACGGTTTAAGATTAGGGGACGGGTTTGGGTAAGGCTTCGGGTAAGGGTTAGGGTTCGGGTTAGGGTTAGGTTTAGGTTTAGGCGACGGGGACAGTTTAGGGTACAGGTTTGAGTACGACAGCGGTTTCGGGTGAGCGTACGTGTTAGGGTACGGTTTAGTGTTAGCGTACGGGTAAGGATCAGTGGACGGGTTAGGGTAAGGCTTCGGGTAAGGGTTCAGGTTAGGGTTAGGGTTAGGGGACAGGGACGGTTTAGGGTACAGGTTAGGGAACGACAACGGTTTTGGGTGAGCGTACGTGTTAGGGTACTGGTTAGTGTTAGCGTATGGCTTAGGATTAGGTGAAGGGTTAGGGTAAGGCTTCGGGTAAGGGTTAGGGTTCGAGTTAGGGTTAGGGTTAGGGTTAGGGGACCGCGACAGTTTAGGGTACAGGTTAGGGTTCGACAACGGTTTAGGGTGAGCATATGTGTTAGGATACGGTTTAGTGTGAGCGTACGGGTTAGGATTAGGAGACGGGTTAGGGTAAGGCTTCGGGTAAGGGTTAGGGTTCGGGTTAGGGTTAGGGTTAAGGTTAGGGGACGGGGATGGTTTAGGCTACAGGTTAGGGTAGTACAACAGTTTAGGGTGAGCGTACGTGTTAGGGTACGGGATAGTGTTAGCGTACGGTTTAGGATTAGGGGACAGGTTAGGGTAAGGCTTCGGGTAAGGGTTAGGGTTCGGGTTAGGGTTAGGGTTAGGGTTAGGGTACAGGGACAGTTTAGGGTACAGGTTAGGGTACGACCACGGTTTAGGGTGAGCGTATGTGTTAGTGTACGGGTTAGTGTTAGCGTACGGGTTAGGATTAGGGGACGGGTTAGGGTAAGGCCTCGGGTAAGGGTTAGGGTTTGGGTTAGGGTTAGGGTTAGGGGACGGGGACAGTTTAGGGTACAGGTTAGGGTACGACAACTGTTTAGGGTGAGCGTACGTGTTAGGGTACAGGTTAGTGTTATCGTACGTGTTAGTATTCGGGGACGGGTTAGGGTAAGGCTTCGGGTAAGGGTTAGGGTTCGGGTTAGGGTTAGGGTTAGGTTTACGGGACAGGAACGGTTCAGGGTACAGGTTAGGGTACGACAACGGTTTAGGGTGAGTATACGTGTTACGGTACGGATTAGTGTTAGCGTACGGGTTAGGATTAGGGGACGGGTTAGGGTAAAGCTTTGGTTAAGGGTTAGGGTTCAGGTTAGGGTTTGGGTTAGGGGACGGGGACGGGGACGGTTTAGGGTACAGGTTATGGTACGATAACGGTTTAGGGTGAGATTATGTGTTAGGGTACAGGTTAGTGTTAGCGTACTGTTTACAATTAGGGGACGGGTTAGGGTAAGGCTTCGGGTAAGGGTTAGGGTTCGGGTTAGGGTTAGGTTTAGGGTTAGGGGACGGGGACAATTTAGTGTACAGGTTTGGGTACGACAACGGTTTCGGGTGAGCCTATGTGTTAGGGTACGGTTTAGTGTTAGCGTATGGGTTAGTATTTGCGGACGGGTTAGGGTAAGGCTTCGGGTAAGGGTAAGGGTTCGGGTTAGGGTTAGGGTTAGGGTTAGGGGACGGGGACGGTTTAGGGTACAGGTTAGTGTACGACAACGGTTTAGGCTGAGCGTACATGTTAGGGTATGGGTTAGTGTTAGCGTACGGGTTAGGATTAGGGGACTGGCTAGGGTAAGGCTTCGGGTAAGGGTTAGGGTTCGGGGTAGTGTTAGGGTTAGGGTTAGGGGATGGGAACGGTTTAGGGTACAGGTTAGGGTACGACAACGGTTTAGGGTGAGCGTACGTGTTAGGGTACGGGTTAGAGTTAGCGTATGGTTTAGGATTAGGGGACGGGTTAGGATAAGGATTCGGGTAAGGGTTAGCGTTCGGGTTAGAGTTAAGGTTAGGGGACGGGGACGGTTTAGGTTACAGGTTAGGGTACGACAACGGTTTAGGGTGAGCGTACGTGTTAGGGTACGGGTTAGTGTTAGCGTACAGGTTAGGATTAGGGGACGGGTAAGGGTAAGGCTTCGGGTAAGGGTTAGTGTTTGGGTTAGTGTTAGGTTTAGGGGACGGGGACGGGGACTGTTTAGGGTACAGTTTAGGGTACGACAACGGTTTAGGATGAGCGTACGTGTTAGGGTACGGGTTAGTGTTATCGAACGGGTTAGGGTTAGGGGACGGGTTAGGGTAAGGCTTCGGGTAAGGTTTACGGTTCGGGTTAGGGTTAGGCTTAGGGGACGAGAACGGTTTAGGGTACAGGTTAGGGTACGTCAACGGTTTAGGGTGAGCGTACGTGTTAGGGTACAGTTTAGATTTAGCGTACGGTTTAGGATTAGGGGACGGGTTAGGGTAAGGCTTCGGGTAAGGGTTAGAGTTTGGGTTAGGGTTAGGGTTAGGGTTAGGAGACGGGGACGGTTTAGGGTACAGGTTAGGGTACGACAACGGTTTAGGGTGAGCGTACGTGTTAGGGTACGTGTTAGAGTTAGCGTACGGGTTAGGAATAGGGGACACGTTAGGGTAAGGCTTCGGGTAAGGGTTAGGGTTCGGGTTAGGGTTAGGGTTAGGGGACGGGGACGGTTTAGGTTACAGGTTAGGATTCCACAAAGTTTTAGGGTGAGCGTACGTGTTAGGGTACGCTTTAGTGTTAGCGTACGGTTTATTATTAGGGGACGGGTTAGGGTAAGGCTTCTGGTAAGGGTTAGGGTTCGGGTTAGGGTTAGGGTTAGTGGACGGGGACGGGGATGGTTTAGGGTACATGTTAGGGTACGGAAACGATTTAAGGTAAGAGTACGTGTTAGGGTACGGGTTAGTGTTAGCGTACGGGTAAGGATTAGTGGACGGGTTAGGGTAAAGCTTCGGGTAAGTGTTCGGGTTAGGGTTAGGGTTAGGGGACTGGGACGGTTTAGGGTACAGGTTACGGTACGACAACGGTTTACGGTGAGCGTACATGTTAGGGTACGTGTTAGTATTAGCGTACGGGTTAGGATTAGGGGACGGATTAGGGTAAGGCTTCGGATAAGGGTTAGGGTTCGGCTTAGGGTTAGGTTTAGGGTTAGGGGACGGGGACAGTTTACGGTACAGGTTTGGGTACAACAACGGTTTCGGGTGAGCGTACGTGTTAGGGTACGATTTAGTGTTAGCGTACGGGTTAGTATTAGGTGACTGGTTAGGGTAAGGCTTCGGGTAAGGGTTAGGGTTCTGGTTAGGTCTAGGTTTAGGTTTAGGGGACAGGAGCGGTTTAGGGTACAGGTTAGGATACGACAACGGTTTAGGGTGAGTGTATGTGTTAGGGTACGTGTTAGTGTTAGCGTACGGGTTCGGATTAGAGTACGGGTTAGGGTAAGTCTTCGGGTAAGGGTTAGGGTACGGGTTAGGTTTATGGTTAGGGTTAGGGGACGGGGACGGTTTAGGGTACAGTTTAGTGTTCGACAACGGTTTAGGGTGAGCGTACGTGTTAGGGTACGAGTTAGTGTTAGCGTACGGGTTAGGATAAGGGGATGGGTTAAGGTAAGGCTTCGGGTAAGGGTTAAGGTTCGGGTTAGGGTTAGGGTTAGGGTTAGGGGACGGCGACGGTTTAGCGTACAGGTTAGGGTACGACAACGGTTTTAGGTGAGCGTACGTTTTAGGGTACGGTTTAGAGTTAGTGTACGGGTTAGGATTAGGGGACGGGTTAGGATAAGGCTTCGTGTAAGGGTTAGGGTTTGGGTTCGGGTTAGGTTTAGGGGACGGGGACGGTTTAGGGTACAGGTTAGGGTTCGACAACGGTTTAAGCTAAGCTTACGTGTTAGGGTACGGGTTAGTGTTAGCGTACGGGTTAGGATTATGGGACGGGATAGGGTAAGGCTTTGGGTAAGGGTTAGTGTTCGTGTTCGGGTTAGGGTTAGGGTTAGGGGACGGGGACGGTTTAGGGTACAGGTTAGTGTACGACAACGGTTTACGGTGTGCGTACGTGTTAGGGTACGGGTTAGAGTTAGCGTACTGGTTAGGATTAGGGTATGGGTTAGCGTATGGCTTCGGGTAAGTGTTAGGGTTCGGGTTCGGGTTAGGGATAGGGGACGGGGACAGTTTAGGGTACAGGTTAGGATTCGACAATGGTTTAGGGTGAGCGTACATTTTAGGGAACGGGTTGGTGTTAGCGTACGGATTAGGATTAGGGGACGGGTTACGGTAAGGCTTCGGGTAAGTGTTAGGGTTCGGGTTAGGGTTAGGGTTAGGGGACGGGGACGGTTTAGGGTACAGGTTAGGGTACGACAACGGTTTAGGGTGAGCGTACGTCTTAGGGTATGGGTTAGTGTTAGCGTACGGGTTAGGATTACGGGAAGTGTTAGGGTAAGGCTTCGGGTAAGGGTTAGGGTCCGGGTTAATGTTAGGGTTAGGGAACGGGGACGGGGACGGCTTAGGGTAAAGGTTAGGGTACGAGAACGTTTTAGGGTGAGCGTACGTGTTAGGGTACGTGTTAGTATTAGCATACGGGTTAGGATTAGGGAAAGGGTTAGGGTAAGGATTCGGGTAAGGGTTAGGGTTTGGGTTAGGGTTACGGTTAGGTTTAGGAGACGGGGACGGCTTAGGGTACAGGTTAGATTACGACAACGGTTTAGGGTGAGTGTACGTGTTAGGGTATGGGTTAGTGTTAGCATACGGGTTAGGATTTGGGGACCGGTTAGGGTAAGGCTGCGGGTAAGGGTTAGGGTTCGGGTTAGGGTTAGGGTTTGGGTTAGGGGACGGGGACGGTTTAGGGTACAGGTTAGTGTACCACAGCGGTTTAGGGTGAGCGTACGTGTTAGGGTACGGGTTAGTCTTACCGTACGGGTTACGATTAGGGGTTGGGTTAGTGTAAGGCTTCGATTAAGTGTTAGGGTTCGGGTTAGGGTTAGGGTTAGGGGACGGGGACGGTTTAGGTTACAGGTTAGGGTACGACAAAGTTTTAGGGTGAGCGTATGTGTTAGGGTATGTGTTAGAATTAGCGTACGGTATAAGATTGGGGACGGTTTAGGGTAAGGCTTCGGTTAAGGGTTAGAGTTCGGGTTAGGAATAGGGTTAGGGGACGGGGACAGTTTAGGGTACAGGTTAGGGTACGACAACGGTTTAGGGTGAGCGTACGTGTTAGGGTAGGGGTTAGTGTAAGCGTACGGTTTAGGATTAGGGGACGGGTTAGGGTAAGGCTTCTGGTAAAGGTTAGGTTTCGGGTTAGGGTTAGGGTTCGGGTTAGGGTTAGGGTTAAAGATAGGGGACGGGGACGGTTTAGGGTACATGTTAGGGTACGACAACGGTTTAAGGTAAGCGTACGTGTTAGGGTACGGGTTAGTGTTAGCGTACGGGTAAGGATTAGTGGACGGGTTAGGGTAAGGCTTCGGGAAAGAGTTCGTGTTAGGGTGAGCGTTAGGGGACAGGGACGCTTTAGGGTACAGGTTAGGGTACGACATCGGTTTTGGGTGAGCGTACGTGTTAGGTTACGGGTTAGTGTTAGCGTACGGGTTAGGATTAGGGGACGGGTTCGGGTAAGGCTTCGGGTAAGGGTTAGGGTTCGGGTTAGGGTTAGGGTTAGGGGATGGGGACAGTTTAGGGTACAGGTTAGGGTACGACACCGGTTTAGGGTGAGCGTACGTGCTAGGGTACGGGTTAGAGTTAGCGTACGGTTTAGGATTAGGGGACAGGTTAGGGTAAGGCTTCGGGTAAGGGTTAGTGTTTGTGTTAGGGATAGGGTTAGGTTTAGGGGACTGGGACGGTTTAGGGTAAAGGTTAGGGTACGACAACGGTTTAGGGTGAGCGTACGTGTTAGGGTATGGGTTAGTGTTAGCGTACGGGTTAGCATTACGGGATGGGTTAGGGTAAGGCTTCGGGTAAGGGTTAAGGTTCGGGTTAGGGTTAGGGTTAGGGGACGGGGATGGGGACGGTTTAGGGTATAGCTTAGGGTACGACAACTATTTAGGGTGAGCGTACGTGTTAGGGTACGGGTTAGAGTCAGCGTACTGGTTAGGATTAGGGGACGGGTTAGGGTAAGGCTTCGGGTAAGGTTTAGGGTTCGGGTTAGTGTTAGGGTAAGGGGACGGGGACGGTTTAGGGTACAGGTTAGGGTTCGACAACAATTTAGGGTGAGCGTATGTGTTAGGGTACGGGTTAGTGTTAGCGTACGGGTTAGGATTAGGGGACGGGTTAGGGTAAGGCTTCGGGTAAGTGTTAGGGTTCAGGTTAGGATTAGGGTTAAGGTTAGGGGTAGGTTTAGGGGACAGGATCGGTTTAGTGTACAGGTTAGGGTACGACAACTGTTTAGGGTGACAGTACGTGTTAGGGTACGGGTTAGTGTTAGCGTACGGTTTGGGATAAGGGGACGGGTTAGGCTAAGGCTTCGGTTAAGGGTTAGGGTTCAGGTTAGGGTTAGGGTTAGGGGACGGGGACGGAGACGTTTTAGGGTACAGGTTATGGTACGACAATGGTTTAGGGTGAGTGTACGTGTTGGGGTACAGTTTAGGGTTAGCGTAGGGTTTAGGATTAGGGGACGGGTTAGGGTAAGGCTTCGGGTAAGGATTAGGGTTCGGGTTAGGGTTAGGTTTAGGGTTAGGGGACAGGGACAGTTTAGGGTACAGGTTTGGGTACGACAATGGTTTCGGGTGAGCGTACGTGTTAGGGTACAGTTTAGTGTTAGCGTACGGTTTAGTATTAGCGGACGGGTTAGGATAAGGCTTCGGGTAAGGGTTAGGGTTCGGGTTAGGGCCAGGTTTAGGTTTAGGGGACAGGAACGTTTTAGGGTACAGGTTAGGGTATGACAACGTTTTAGGGTTAGCGTATGTGTTAGGGTACGGGTTAGTGTTAGCGTACGGGTTAGGATTAGGGTACGGGTAAGGGTAAGGCTTCGGGTAAGGATTAGGGTTCGGGTTAGGGTTAGGGTTAGTGTTAGGGGACGCGGACGGTTTAGGGTACATGTTAGGGTACGAGAAAGTTTTAGGGTGAGCGTACGTGTTAAGGTATGGGTTAGTGTTAGCGTACGGGTTAGCATTAGAGGACGGGTTAGGGTAAGGCTTCGATAAGGGTTAGGGTTAGGGTTAGGGGACGGGGACGGGGACGGTTTAGGGTACAGGTTAGCGTATGACAACGGTTTAGGGTGAGCGTACGTGTTAGGGTATGGGTTAGTGTTTGCGTACGGGTTAGGATTACGGGATGGTTTAGGGTAAAGCTTCGGGTAAGGGTTAGGGTTCGGGTTAGGGTTAGGGTTAGGGTACGGGGACGGGGACGGTTTAAGGTAAAAGTTAGTGTACGACAACGTTTTAGGGTGAGCGTACGTGTTAGGGTACGTGTTAGTATTAGCATACGGGTTAGGATTAGGGAACGGGTTAGGGTAAGGCTTCGGGTAAGGGTTAGGGTTCGGTTTTGGGTTAACGTTAGGGTTAGGGGATGGGGACAGTTTAGGGTACAGGTTAGGGTACGACAACGGTTTAGAGTGAGCGTAAGTGTTAGGGTACGGGTTAGAGTTAGCGTACGGGTTAGGATTAGGGGACGGGTTAGGGTAAGGCTTCGGGTAAGGGTTAGGGTTCAGGTTAGGGTTAGGGTTAGGGTTAGGGGACGGGGACTGTTTAGGATACAGGTTAGGTTTCCACAACGGTTTAGGGTGAGCATACGTGTTAGGGTACGGGTTAGTGTTAGCGTGCGGGTTAGGATTAGGGGACGGGTTATGGTAAGTCTTCGGGTAAGGGTTAGGGTTCGGGTTAGGGTTAGGGCTAGGGTTAGGGGACGGGGACGGTTTAGGTTACAGGTTAGGGTACGACAAATGTTTAGGGTGAGCGTACGTGTTAGGGTACGGGTTAGTGTTAGCGTACGGGTTAGGATTAGGGGACGGGTTAGGGTAAGGCTTCGGGTAAGGGTTAGGGTTCGGGTTGGGGTTAGGGTTATTGTTACGGGATGGGGACGGTTTAGGGTACAGGTTAGTGTTCGACAAAGGTTTAGGGTGAGCGTACGTGTTAGGGTACGGGTTAGTGTTAGCGTACGGGTTAGGATTAGGGGACGGGTTAGGGTAAGGCTTCGGGTAAGGGTTAGGGTTCGTGTTAGGGTTAGGCTTAGGGGACAGTGACGGGGACGGTTTAGGGTACAGGTTAGAGTACGACAACGGTTTAGGGTGAGCGTAAGTGTTAGGGTACGGGTTAGTGTTAGCGTATGGGTTAGGATTAGGGGACGGGTTAGGGTAAGGCTTCGGGTAAGGGTTAGGGTTTGGGTTAGGGTTAGGGTTAGGGTTAGGGGACGGGCACGGCGTAGGGTACAGGTTAGTGTACGACAACGGTTTAGAGTGAGTGTACGTGTTAGGGTACGGGTTAGAGTTAGCGTACGGGTTAGGATTAGGGGATGGGTTAGGGTAAGGCTTTGGGTAAGGGTTAGGGTTCGGGTTAGGGTTCGGGTTACGGGACGGGGACGATTTAGGGTACAGGTTAGGGTTCGAGAACGGTTTAGGGTGAGCGTACATGTTAGGTTACGGGTTAGTGTTCGCGTACGGTTTAGGATTAGGGGACGGGTTAGTGTAAGGCTGCGGGTAAGGTTTAGGGTTCGGGTTAGGGTTAGGGTTAGGGGACAGGGACGGTTTAGGGTACAGGTTAGGGTACGACAACGGTTTAGGGTGAGCGTACTTGTTAGGGTACGGGTTAGTGTTAGCGTACGGTTTAGGATTAGGGGACGGGTTAGGGTAAGGCTTCGGGTAAGGGTTAGGGTTCGGGTTAGGGTTAGCGTTAGTTTTAGGGGACGGGGACAGTTTAGGGTACAGGTTAGTGTTCGACAACAGTTTAGGGTGAGCGTACGTGTTAGGGTAATGGGTTACTGTTAGCGTACGGATTAGGATTAGGGGACGGGTTAGGGTAAGGCTTCGGGTAAGGGCTAGGGTCTGGGTTCGGGTTAGGGTTAGGGTTAGGGGACGGGGACGGTTTAGGGTACAGGTTAGGTTACGACAACGGTTTAGGGTGAGCGTACGTGTTAGGGTACGGGTTATTGTTAGTGTACGGGTAACGATTAGTGGACAGGTTAGGGTAAGGCTTTGGGTAAGGGTTAGGGTTCGGGTTAGTGTTAGGTTTAGGTTTAGGGGACAGAAACTGTTTAGGGTAAAGGTTAGGGTCGGAAAACAGTTTAGGGTGAGCGTACGTGTTAGGGTATGGTTTAGTGTTAGCGTACGGGTTAGGATTACGGGATGGGTTAGGGTTAGGCTTCGGGTAAGGGATAGGGTTCGGTTTAGGTTTAGGGGACGGGGACGGGAATGGTTTAGGGTACAGGTTAGTGTACGACAAAGGTTTAGGGTGAGCGTACGTGTTAGGGTACGGGTTAGTGTTAGCGTACGGGTTAGGATTAGGGGATGGGTTAAGGTAAAGCTTCGGATAAGGTTTAGGGTTCGGGTTTGGGTTAGGGTTAGGGGATGGGGACGAGAACGGTTTAGGGTACAGGTTAGGGTATGACAACGGTATAGGGTGAGCGTACGTGTTAGGGTACGGTTTAGTGTTAGCATACGGGTTAGGATTAGGGGACGGGTTAGGGTAAAGCTTCGGGTAAGGGTTAGGGTTCGGGCTACGGTTAGGTTTAGTTTTAGGGGACAGGAACGGTTTAGGGTACAGGTTAGGGTACGACAATGGTTTAGGGTGAGCGTACGTGTTAGGGTACGGGTTAGAGTTAGCGTACGGGTTAGGATAAGGGGACGGCTTAGGGTAAGTCTTCGGGTAAGGGTTAGGGTTCGGATTAGGGTTACGGTTAGGGTTAGGGGACGGGGACGGTTTAGGGTACAGGTTAGGGTACGACAACAGTTTAGGGTGAGCGTACGTGTTAGGGTACAGGTTAGAGTTAGCGTACGGGTTAGGATTAGGGGACGGGTTAGTGTAAGGCTTCGGGTAAGGGTTGGATTTCGGGTTAGGGTTATATTTAGGGTTAGGGGACGGGGACGGTTTAGGGTACAGGTTAGTGTTCAAACAACTGTTTAGGGTGAGCGTACGTGTTATGGTATGTGTTAGAGTTAGCGTACGGGTTAGGAATAGGGGACGGTTAGGGTAAGGCTTCGGGTAAGGGGTAGGGTTCGGGTTAGGGTTAGGGTTAGGGGACGGGTTCGGTTCAGGGTACAGGTTAGGGTATGACAACGGTTTAAGGTAAGCGTACGTGTTAGGGTACGGGTTAGTGTTAGCGTACGGTTAAGGATTATTGGACAGGTTAGGGTAAGGCTTCGGGTAAGGGTTCGGGTTAGGGTTAGGGTCAGGGGACAGGGACGGTTTAGGGTACAGGTTAGGTTACGACAACGGTTTTGGGTGAGCGTACGTTTTAGGGTAAGGGTTAGTGTTAGCGTACGGGTTAGGATTAGGGGAAGGGTTAGGGTAAGGCTTCGGGTAAGGGTTAGGGTTCGGGATAGGGTTAGGGTTAGGGTTAGGGAATGGGGACGGTTTAGGGTACAGCTTAGGGTTCGAGAACGGTTTAGGGTGAGCCTACGTGTTAGGGTACGGCTTAGTGTTAGCGTACGGGTTAGGATTATGGGACGGGTTAGGGTAAGGCTTCGGGTAAGGGTTAGGGTTCGGGTTAGGGTTAGGGTTAGGGGACGGGGACAGTTTAGGGTACAGGTTAGGGTACGACAACAGTTTAGGGTGAGCGTACGTGTTAGGGTACGGGTTAGAGTTAGCGTACGGTTTAGGATTAGGGGACGGGTTTGTGTAAGGATTCGGGTAAGGTTTAGGGTTCAGGTTAGAGTTAGGGTTAGGGTTAGGGGACGGGGACGGTTTAGGGTACAGGATAGGGTACGACAACGGTTTAGGGTGAGCGTACGTGTTAGGGTACGGGTTAGTGTTAGCGTACGGGTTAGGATTAGGGGATGGGTTAGGGTAAGGCTTCGGGTAAGGGTTAGGGTTTGGGTTAGGGTTAGGGGACGGGGACGGTTTAGGGTACAGGTTACGGTACGACAACGGTTTAGGGTGAGCGTACGTGTTAGGGTACGGGTTAGTGTTAGCGTACGGGTTAGGATTAGGGGATGGGTTAGGGTAAGGCTTCGGGTAAGGGTTAGGGTTCGGGTTAGGGTTAGGGTTAGGGCTAGGGGACGGGGACGGTTTAGGGTACAGGTTAGGGTACGACAACAGTTTAGGGTGAGCGTACGTGTTAGGGTACGGTTTAGAGTTAGCGTATGGTTTAGGATTAGGGGACGCATTAGGTTAAGGCTTCGGGTAAGGGTTAGGGTTTGGGTTAGGGTTAGGGTTAGGGGAGGGGGACAGTTTAGGGTACAGGTTAGGTTACGACAACGGTTTAGGGTGAGCGTACGTGTTAGGGTACGGGTTAGAGTCAGCGTACGGCTTAGGATTAGGGGACGGGTTAGGGTAAGGCTTCGGGTAAGGGTTAGGGTTCGGGTTTGGGTTATGGTTAGGGGACGGGGATGGTTTAGGGTACAGGTTAGGGTTCGACAACGGTTTAGAGTGAGCGTACGTGTTAGGGTACGGGTTAGTGTTAGCGTACGGGTTAGCATTAGGGGACGGTTTAGGGTAAGGCTTCGGGTAAGGGTTAGGGTTCGGGTTAGGGTTAGGGTTAGGGGACGGGGACGGTTTATGGTACAGGTTAGGGTACGACAACGGTTTAGAGTGAACGTACGTGTTAGGGTACGGTTTAGAGTTAGCGTACGGGTTAGGATTAGGGGACGGGTTAGGGTAAGGCTTCGGGTAAGGGTTAGGGTTCGGGTTAGGATTAGGGTTAGGGGACGGGGACGGGGCGCTTTAGGGTACAGGTTAGTGTACGACAACGGTTTCGGGTGAGCGTACGTGTTAGGGTACGTGTTAGTATTAGCGTACGGGTTAGGATTACGGGATGGATTAGGGTAAGGCTTCGGGTAAGGGTTTTGGTTCGGGTTAGGGTTAGGGTTAGGGTTAGGTGACGGGGACGTTTTAGGGTACAGATTAGGTTATGACATCGGTTTAGGGTGAGCGTACGTGTTAGGGTACGGGTTAGTGTTAACGTACGGTTTAGGATTAGGGGACGGGTTATGGTAAGCCTTCGGGTAAGGGTTAGTGTTCGGGTTAGGGTTAGGGTTAGGGGATGGGGACGGTTTAGGGTACAGGTTAGGGTACGACAACGGTTTAGGGTGAGCGTACATGTTAGGGTACGGGTTAGAGTTAGCGTACAGTTTAGGATTAAGGGACGGGTTAGGGTAAGGATTCGGGTAAGGGTTAGCGTTCGGGTTAGGGTTAGGGTTAGGGGACGGGGACAGTTTAGGGTACAGGTTAGGGTACGACAACGGTTTAGGGTGAGCATACGTGTTAGGGTACGGGTTAGTGTTAGCGTACGGGTTAGGATTAGGGGAAGGGTTAGGGTAAGGCTTCGGGTAAGGTTTAGGGTTGGGGTTAGTGTTAGGGTTAGGGGACGGGGACGGGGACGGTTTAGGGTACAGGTTAGGGTACGTCAACGGTTTAGGGTGAGCGTACGTGTTAGGGTACAGGTTAGAGTTATCGTACGGGTTAGGATTAGGGGACGGGTTAGGGTAAGGCTTCGGGTAAGGGTTAGGGTTCGGGTTAGGGTTAGGATTAGTGGACAGGGACAGGGACGGTTTAGCGTACAGGTTAGGGTAGGACAACGGTTTAGGGTGAGCGTACGTGTTAGGGTACAGGTTAGAGTTATCATACGGGTTAGAATTAGGTGACAGGTTAGGGTAAGGCTTCGGGTAAGGGTTAGGGTTCGGGTTAGGGTTAGGATTAGTGGACAGGGACAGCGACGGTTTAGCATACAGGTTAGGGTAAGACAACGGTTTAGGGTGAGCGTACGTGTTAGGGTATGGGTTAGTGTTAGCGTACGGGTTAGGATTAGGGGATGGGTTAGGGTAAAGTTTCGGATCAGATTTAGGGTTCGGGTTCGGGTTAGGGTTAGGGGACGGGGACGGGGACGGTTTAGGGTACAGGTTAGGTTATGACAACGGTATAGGGTGAGCGTACGTGTTAGGGTACGGTTTAGTGTTAGCCTACGGCTTAGGATTAGGGGACGGGTTAGGTTAAGGCTTCGGGTAAGGGTTAGGGTTCGGCCTACGGTTAGGTTTAGTTTTAGGGGACAGGAACGGTTTAGGGTACAGGTTAGGGTACGACAATGGTTTAGGGTGAGCGTACGTGTTAGGGTACGGGTTAGAGTTAGCGTACGGGTTAGGATTAGGGGACGGGTTAGGGTAAGTCTTCGGGTAAGGGTTAGGGTTCGGATTAGGGTTAGGGTTAGGGTTAGGGGACGGGGACGGTTTAGGGTACAGGTTAGGGTACGACAACAGTTTAGGGTGAGCGTACGTGTTAGGGTACAGGTTAGAGTTAGCGTACGGGTTAGGAATAGGGGACGGGTTAGGGTAAGGCTTCGGGTAAGGGTTAGGGTTCCGGTTAGGGTTAGGGTTAGGGGACGGGGACGGTTTAGGGTACAGGTTACGATTCGACAAAGTTTTAGGGTGAGCGTACGTGTTAGGGTACGGGTTAGTTTTAGCGTACGGGTTAGGATTAGGGGACGGGTTAGGGTAAGGCTTCTGGTAAGGGTTAGGGTTCGGGTTAGGGTTAGGCTTAGGGTTAGGGGACGGGGACGGGGATGGTTTAGGGTACATGTTAAGGTACGACAATGGTTTAAGGTAAGCGTACGTGTTAGGGTACGGGTTAGTGTTCGCGTACGGGTAAGGATTAGTGGACGGGTTAGGGAAAGGCTTCGGGTAAGGGTTCGGGTTAGGGTTAGGTTTAGGGGACAGGGACGGTTTAGGGTACAGGTTAGGGTACGACAACGCTTTTGGGTGAGCGTACGTGTTATGGTACGGTTTAGTGTTAGCGTACAGGTTAGGATTAGGGGAAGGCTTAGGGTAAGGCTTCGGGTAAGGGTTAGGTTTCAGGTTAGGGTTAGGATTAATGGACGGGGACGGTTTAGGGTACAGGTTAGGTTTTGACAACGGTTTAGGGTGAGTGTATGTGTTAGGGTATGGGTTAGTGTTAGCGTACGGTTTAGGATTTGGGGATGGGTTAGGGTAAGGCTTCGGGTAAGGGTTAGGGTTCGGGTTAGGGTTAGGGTTAGGATTAGGGGACGGGGACGGTTTAGGGTACAGGTTAGGGTACGACAATGGTTTAGGGTGAGCGTACGTGTTAGGGTACGGGTTAGAGTTAGCGTACGGTTTAGGATTAGGTGACGGGTTAGGGTAAGGCTTCGGGTAAGGGTTAGGGTTTGGGTTAGGGTTAGGGTTAGGGGAGGGGGACAGCTTAGGGTACCGGTTAGGTGACGACAACGGTTTAGGGTGAGCGTACGTGTTAGGGTACGGGTTAGTGTTAGCGTACGGCTTAGGATTAGGGGACGGGTTTGGGTAAGGCTTCGGGTAAGGGTTAGGGTTCGGGTTTGGGTTAGGGTTAGGGGACGGGGATGGTTTAGGGTACAGGTTAGGGTTCGACAACGGTTTAGAGTGATCGTACGTGTTAGGGTACGGGTTAGTGTTAGCGTACGGGTTAGCATTAGGGGACGGTTTAGGGTAAGGCTTCGGGTAAGGGTTAGGGTTCGGGTTAGGGTTAGGGTTAGGGGACGGGGACGGTTTATGGTACAGGTTAGGGTACGACAACGGTTTAGAGTGAACGTACGTGTTAGGGTACGGTTTAGAGTTAGCGTACGGGTTAGGATTAGGGGACGGGTTAGGGTAAGGCTTCGGGTAAGGGTTAGGGTTCGGGTTAGGATTAGGGTTAGGGGACGGGGACGGGGACGGTTTAGGGTACAGGTTAGTGTACGACAACGGTTTAGGGTGAGCGTACGTGTTAGGGTACGTGTTAGTATTAGCGTACGGGTTAGGATTACGGGACGGGTTAGGGTAAGGCTTCGGGTAAGGGTTTTGGTTCAGGTTAGGGTTAGGGTTAGGGTTAGGTGACGGGGTCGGTTTAGGGTACAGATTAGGTTATGACATCGGTTTAGGGTGAGCGTACGTGTTAGGGTACGGGTTAGTGTTAACGTACGGGTTAGTATTAGGGGACGGGTTATGGTAAGCCTTCGGGTAAGGGTTAGGGTTCGGTTAGGGTTAGGGTTAGGGGACGGGGACGGTTTAGGGTACAGGTTAGGGTACGACAACGGTTTAGGGTGAGCGTACATGTTAGGGTACGGGTTAGAGTTAGCGTACAGTTTAGGATTAAGGGACGGGTTAGGGTAAGGATTCGGGTAAGGGTTAGCGTTCGGGTTAGGGTTAGGGTTAGGGGACGGGGACAGTTTAGGGTACAGGTTAGGGTACGACAACGGTTTAGGGTGAGCGTACGTGTTAGGGTACGGGTTAGTGTTAGCGTACGGGTTAGGATTAGGGGAAGGGTTAGGGTAAGGCTTCGGGTAAGGTTTAGGATTGGGGTTAGTGTTAGGGTTAGGGGACGGGGACGGGGACGGTTTAGGGTACAGGTTAGGGTACGACAACGGTTTAGGTTGAGCGTACGTGTTAGGGTACGGGTTAGTGTTATCGTACGGGTTAGGATTAAGGGACGGGTTAGGGTAAGGCTTCGGGTAAGGGTTAGGGTTCGGGTTCGGGTTAGGATTAGTGGACAGGGACAGGGACGGTTTAGCGTACAGGTTAGGGTAGGACAACGGTTTAGGGTGAGCGTACGTGTTAGGGTACAGGTTAGAGTTATCGTACGGGTTAGGATTAGGGGACAGGTTAGGGTAAGGCTTCGGGTAAGGGTTAGGGTTCGTGTTAGGGTTAGGATTAGTGGACAGGGACAGGGACGGTTTAGCGTACAGGTTAGGGTAGGACAACGGTTTAGGGTGAGCGTACGTGTTAGGGTATGGGTTAGTGTTAGCGTACGGGTTAGGATTACGGGATGGGTTAGGGTAGGGCTTCGGGTAAGGGATAGGTTTCGGGTTAGGGTTACGGGACGGGTACGGGGACGGGGACGGTTTAGGGTACAGGTTAGGGTACGACAACGGTTTAGGGTGATCGTACGTGTTAGGGTACGGGTTAGTGTTAGCGTACGGGTTAGGATTAGGGGATGGGTTAGGGGAAAGTTTCGGATCAGGTTTAGGGTTCGGGTTCGGGTTAGGGTTAGGGGACGGGGACGGGGACGGTTTAGGGTACAGGTTAGGGTATGACAACGGTATAGTGTGAGCGTACGTGTTAGGGTACGGTTTAGTGTTAGCCTACGGCTTAGGATTAGGGGACGGGTTAGGGTAAGGCTTCGGGTAAGGGTTAGGGTTCGGGCTACGGTTAGGTTTAGTTTTAGGGGACAGGAACGGTTTAGGGTACAGGTTAGGGTACGACAATGGTTTAGGGTGAGCGTACGTGTTAGGGTACGGGTTAGAGTTAGCGTACGGGTTAGGATTAGGGGACGGGTTAGGGTAAGTCTTCGAGTAAGGGTTAGGGTTCGGATTAGGGTTCGGGTTAGGGTTAGGGCTAGGGTTAGGGGACGGGGACGGTTTAGGGTACAGGTTAGGGTACGACAACAGTTTAGGGTGAGCGTACGTGTTAGGGTACAGGTTAGAGTTAGCGTACGGGTTAGGAATAGGGGACGGGTTAGGGTAAGGCTTTGGGTAAGGGTTAGGGTTCGGGTTAGGGTTAGGGTTAGGGTTAGGGGACGGGGACGGGGATGGTTTAGGGTACATGTTAGGGTACGACAACGGTTTAAGGTAAGCGTACGTGTTAGGGTACGGGTTAGTGTTCGCGAACGGGTAAGGATTAGTGGACGGGTTAGGGAAAGGCTTAGGGTAAGGGTTCGGGTTAGGGTTAGGTTTAGGGGACAGGGACGCTTTAGGGTACAGGTTAGGGTACGACAACGCTTTTGGGTGAGCGTACGTGTTAGGGTACGGTTTAGTGTTAGCGTACAGGTTAGGATTAGGGGAAGGGTTAGGGTAAGGCTTTGGGTAAGGGTTAGGTTTCGGGTTAGGGTTAGGATTAATGGACGGGGACGGTTTAGGGTACAGGTTAGGGTTTGACAACGGTTTAGGGTGAGTGTATGTGTTAGGGTATGGGTTAGTGTTTGCGTACGGGTTAGGATTTGGGGACGGGTTAGGGTAAGGCTTCGGGTAAGGGTTAGGGTTCGGTTTAGGGTTAGGGGACGGGGACGGTGACGGTTTAGGGTACAGGTTAGGGTACGACAACGGTTTAGGGTGAGCGTGCGTGTTAGGGTACGGGTTAGTGTTAGTGTACGGGTTAGGATTAGGGGACGGGTTAGGGTAAGGCTTCGGGTAAGGGTTAGGGTTCGGGTTAGGGTTAGGGTTAGGGGACGGGGACAGTTTAGGGTACAGGTTAGGGTACGACAACAGTTTAGGGTGAGCGTACGTGTTAGGGTACGGGTTAGAGTTAGCGTACGGTTTAGGATTAGGGGACGGGTTTGTGTAAGGATTCGGGTAAGGTTTAGGGTTCAGGTTAGAGTTAGGGTTAGGGTTAGGGGACGGGGACGGTTTAGGGTACAGGATAGGGTACGACAACGGTTTAGGGTGAGCGTACGTGTTAGGGTACGGGTTAGTGTTAGCGTACGGGTTAGGATTAGGGGATGGGTTAGGGTAAGGCTTCGGGTAAGGGTTAGGGTTTGGGTTAGGGTTAGGGGACGGGGACGGTTTAGGGTACAGGTTAGGGTACGACAACGGTTTAGGGTGAGCGTACGTGTTAGGGTACGGGTTAGTGTTAGCGTACGGGTTAGGATTAGGGGATGGGTTAGGGTAAGGCTTCGGGTAAGGGTTAGGGTTCGGGTTAGGGTTAGGGTTAGGGCTAGGGGACGGGGACGGTTTAGGGTACAGGTTAGGGTACGACAACAGTTTAGGGTGAGCGTACGTGTTAGGGTACGGTTTAGAGTTAGCGTATGGTTTAGGATTAGGGGACGCATTAGGTTAAGGCTTCGGGTAAGGGTTAGGGTTTGGGTTAGGGTTAGGGTTAGGGGAGGGGGACAGTTTAGGGTACAGGTTAGGTTACGACAACGGTTTAGGGTGAGCGTACGTGTTAGGGTACGGGTTAGAGTCAGCGTACGGCTTAGGATTAGGGGACGGGTTAGGGTAAGGCTTCGGGTAAGGGTTAGGGTTCGGGTTTGGGTTATGGTTAGGGGACGGGGATGGTTTAGGGTACAGGTTAGGGTTCGACAACGGTTTAGAGTGAGCGTACGTGTTAGGGTACGGGTTAGTGTTAGCGTACGGGTTAGCATTAGGGGACGGTTTAGGGTAAGGCTTCGGGTAAGGGTTAGGGTTCGGGTTAGGGTTAGGGTTAGGGGACGGGGACGGTTTATGGTACAGGTTAGGGTACGACAACGGTTTAGAGTGAACGTACGTGTTAGGGTACGGTTTAGAGTTAGCGTACGGGTTAGGATTAGGGGACGGGTTAGGGTAAGGCTTCGGGTAAGGGTTAGGGTTCGGGTTAGGATTAGGGTTAGGGGACGGGGACGGGGCGCTTTAGGGTACAGGTTAGTGTACGACAACGGTTTCGGGTGAGCGTACGTGTTAGGGTACGTGTTAGTATTAGCGTACGGGTTAGGATTACGGGATGGATTAGGGTAAGGCTTCGGGTAAGGGTTTTGGTTCGGGTTAGGGTTAGGGTTAGGGTTAGGTGACGGGGACGTTTTAGGGTACAGATTAGGTTATGACATCGGTTTAGGGTGAGCGTACGTGTTAGGGTACGGGTTAGTGTTAACGTACGGTTTAGGATTAGGGGACGGGTTATGGTAAGCCTTCGGGTAAGGGTTAGTGTTCGGGTTAGGGTTAGGGTTAGGGGATGGGGACGGTTTAGGGTACAGGTTAGGGTACGACAACGGTTTAGGGTGAGCGTACATGTTAGGGTACGGGTTAGAGTTAGCGTACAGTTTAGGATTAAGGGACGGGTTAGGGTAAGGATTCGGGTAAGGGTTAGCGTTCGGGTTAGGGTTAGGGTTAGGGGACGGGGACAGTTTAGGGTACAGGTTAGGGTACGACAACGGTTTAGGGTGAGCATACGTGTTAGGGTACGGGTTAGTGTTAGCGTACGGGTTAGGATTAGGGGAAGGGTTAGGGTAAGGCTTCGGGTAAGGTTTAGGGTTGGGGTTAGTGTTAGGGTTAGGGGACGGGGACGGGGACGGTTTAGGGTACAGGTTAGGGTACGACAACGGTTTAGGTTGAGCGTACGTGTTAGGGTACAGGTTAGTGTTATCGTACGGGTTAGGATTAGGGGACGGGTTAGGGTAAGGCTTCGGGTAAGGGTTAGGGTTCGGGTTAGGGTTAGGATTAGTGGACAGGGACAGGGACGGTTTAGCGTACAGGTTAGGGTAGGACAACGGTTTAGGGTGAGCGTACGTGTTAGGGTACAGGTTAGAGTTATCATACGGGTTAGAATTAGGTGACAGGTTAGGGTAAGGCTTCGGGTAAGGGTTAGGGTTCGGGTTAGGGTTAGGATTAGTGGACAGGGACAGCGACGGTTTAGCATACAGGTTAGGGTAAGACAACGGTTTAGGGTGAGCGTACGTGTTAGGGTATGGGTTAGTGTTAGCGTACGGGTTAGGATTAGGGGATGGGTTAGGGTAAAGTTTCGGATCAGATTTAGGGTTCGGGTTCGGGTTAGGGTTAGGGGACGGGGACGGGGACGGTTTAGGGTACAGGTTAGGTTATGACAACGGTATAGGGTGAGCGTACGTGTTAGGGTACGGTTTAGTGTTAGCCTACGGCTTAGGATTAGGGGACGGGTTAGGTTAAGGCTTCGGGTAAGGGTTAGGGTTCGGCCTACGGTTAGGTTTAGTTTTAGGGGACAGGAACGGTTTAGGGTACAGGTTAGGGTACGACAATGGTTTAGGGTGAGCGTACGTGTTAGGGTACGGGTTAGAGTTAGCGTACGGGTTAGGATTAGGGGACGGGTTAGGGTAAGTCTTCGGGTAAGGGTTAGGGTTCGGATTAGGGTTAGGGTTAGGGTTAGGGGACGGGGACGGTTTAGGGTACAGGTTAGGGTACGACAACAGTTTAGGGTGAGCGTACGTGTTAGGGTACAGGTTAGAGTTAGCGTACGGGTTAGGAATAGGGGACGGGTTAGGGTAAGGCTTCGGGTAAGGGTTAGGGTTCCGGTTAGGGTTAGGGTTAGGGGACGGGGACGGTTTAGGGTACAGGTTACGATTCGACAAAGTTTTAGGGTGAGCGTACGTGTTAGGGTACGGGTTAGTTTTAGCGTACGGGTTAGGATTAGGGGACGGGTTAGGGTAAGGCTTCTGGTAAGGGTTAGGGTTCGGGTTAGGGTTAGGCTTAGGGTTAGGGGACGGGGACGGGGATGGTTTAGGGTACATGTTAAGGTACGACAATGGTTTAAGGTAAGCGTACGTGTTAGGGTACGGGTTAGTGTTCGCGTACGGGTAAGGATTAGTGGACGGGTTAGGGAAAGGCTTCGGGTAAGGGTTCGGGTTAGGGTTAGGTTTAGGGGACAGGGACGGTTTAGGGTACAGGTTAGGGTACGACAACGCTTTTGGGTGAGCGTACGTGTTATGGTACGGTTTAGTGTTAGCGTACAGGTTAGGATTAGGGGAAGGCTTAGGGTAAGGCTTCGGGTAAGGGTTAGGTTTCAGGTTAGGGTTAGGATTAATGGACGGGGACGGTTTAGGGTACAGGTTAGGTTTTGACAACGGTTTAGGGTGAGTGTATGTGTTAGGGTATGGGTTAGTGTTAGCGTACGGTTTAGGATTTGGGGATGGGTTAGGGTAAGGCTTCGGGTAAGGGTTAGGGTTCGGGTTAGGGTTAGGGTTAGGATTAGGGGACGGGGACGGTTTAGGGTACAGGTTAGGGTACGACAATGGTTTAGGGTGAGCGTACGTGTTAGGGTACGGGTTAGAGTTAGCGTACGGTTTAGGATTAGGTGACGGGTTAGGGTAAGGCTTCGGGTAAGGGTTAGGGTTTGGGTTAGGGTTAGGGTTAGGGGAGGGGGACAGCTTAGGGTACCGGTTAGGTGACGACAACGGTTTAGGGTGAGCGTACGTGTTAGGGTACGGGTTAGTGTTAGCGTACGGCTTAGGATTAGGGGACGGGTTAGGGTAAGGCTTCGGGTAAGGGTTAGGGTTCGGGTTTGGGTTAGGGTTAGGGGACGGGGATGGTTTAGGGTACAGGTTAGGGTTCGACAACGGTTTAGAGTGATCGTACGTGTTAGGGTACGGGTTAGTGTTAGCGTACGGGTTAGCATTAGGGGACGGTTTAGGGTAAGGCTTCGGGTAAGGGTTAGGGTTCGGGTTAGGGTTAGGGTTAGGGGACGGGGACGGTTTATGGTACAGGTTAGGGTACGACAACGGTTTAGAGTGAACGTACGTGTTAGGGTACGGTTTAGAGTTAGCGTACGGGTTAGGATTAGGGGACGGGTTAGGGTAAGGCTTCGGGTAAGGGTTAGGGTTCGGGTTAGGATTAGGGTTAGGGGACGGGGACGGGGACGGTTTAGGGTACAGGTTAGTGTACGACAACGGTTTAGGGTGAGCGTACGTGTTAGGGTACGTGTTAGTATTAGCGTACGGGTTAGGATTACGGGACGGGTTAGGGTAAGGCTTCGGGTAAGGGTTTTGGTTCAGGTTAGGGTTAGGGTTAGGGTTAGGTGACGGGGTCGGTTTAGGGTACAGATTAGGTTATGACATCGGTTTAGGGTGAGCGTACGTGTTAGGGTACGGGTTAGTGTTAACGTACGGGTTAGTATTAGGGGACGGGTTATGGTAAGCCTTCGGGTAAGGGTTAGGGTTCGGTTAGGGTTAGGGTTAGGGGACGGGGACGGTTTAGGGTACAGGTTAGGGTACGACAACGGTTTATGGTGAGCGTACATGTTAGGGTACGGGTTAGAGTTAGCGTACAGTTTAGGATTAAGGGACGGGTTAGGGTAAGGATTCGGGTAAGGGTTAGCGTTCGGGTTAGGGTTCGGGGACGGGGACGGGGACAGTTTAGGGTACAGGTTAGGGTACGATAACGGTTTAGGGTGAGCGTACGTGTTAGGGTACGGGTTAGTGTTAGCGTACGGGTTAGGATTAGGGGAAGGGTTAGGGTAAGGCTTCGGGTAAGGTTTAGGATTGGGGTTAGTGTTAGGGTTAGGGGACGGGGACGGGGACGGTTTAGGGTACAGGTTAGGGTACGACAACGGTTTAGGTTGAGCGTACGTGTTAGGGTACGGGTTAGTGTTATCGTACGGGTTAGGATTAAGGGACGGGTTAGGGTAAGGCTTCGGGTAAGGGTTAGGGTTCGGGTTCGGGTTAGGATTAGTGGACAGGGACAGGGACGGTTTAGCGTACAGGTTAGGGTAGGACAACGGTTTAGGGTGAGCGTACGTGTTAGGGTACAGGTTAGAGTTATCGTACGGGTTAGGATTAGGGGACAGGTTAGGGTAAGGCTTCGGGTAAGGGTTAGGGTTCGTGTTAGGGTTAGGATTAGTGGACAGGGACAGGGACGGTTTAGCGTACAGGTTAGGGTAGGACAACGGTTTAGGGTGAGCGTACGTGTTAGGGTATGGGTTAGTGTTAGCGTACGGGTTAGGATTACGGGATGGGTTAGGGTAGGGCTTCGGGTAAGGGATAGGTTTCGGGTTAGGGTTACGGGACGGGTACGGGGACGGGGACGGTTTAGGGTACAGGTTAGGGTACGACAACGGTTTAGGGTGATCGTACGTGTTAGGGTACGGGTTAGTGTTAGCGTACGGGTTAGGATTAGGGGATGGGTTAGGGGAAAGTTTCGGATCAGGTTTAGGGTTCGGGTTCGGGTTAGGGTTAGGGGACGGGGACGGGGACGGTTTAGGGTACAGGTTAGGGTATGACAACGGTATAGTGTGAGCGTACGTGTTAGGGTACGGTTTAGTGTTAGCCTACGGCTTAGGATTAGGGGACGGGTTAGGGTAAGGCTTCGGGTAAGGGTTAGGGTTCGGGCTACGGTTAGGTTTAGTTTTAGGGGACAGGAACGGTTTAGGGTACAGGTTAGGGTACGACAATGGTTTAGGGTGAGCGTACGTGTTAGGGTACGGGTTAGAGTTAGCGTACGGGTTAGGATTAGGGGACGGGTTAGGGTAAGTCTTCGAGTAAGGGTTAGGGTTCGGATTAGGGTTCGGGTTAGGGTTAGGGCTAGGGTTAGGGGACGGGGACGGTTTAGGGTACAGGTTAGGGTACGACAACAGTTTAGGGTGAGCGTACGTGTTAGGGTACAGGTTAGAGTTAGCGTACGGGTTAGGAATAGGGGACGGGTTAGGGTAAGGCTTTGGGTAAGGGTTAGGGTTCGGGTTAGGGTTAGGGTTAGGGTTAGGGGACGGGGACGGGGATGGTTTAGGGTACATGTTAGGGTACGACAACGGTTTAAGGTAAGCGTACGTGTTAGGGTACGGGTTAGTGTTCGCGAACGGGTAAGGATTAGTGGACGGGTTAGGGAAAGGCTTAGGGTAAGGGTTCGGGTTAGGGTTAGGTTTAGGGGACAGGGACGCTTTAGGGTACAGGTTAGGGTACGACAACGCTTTTGGGTGAGCGTACGTGTTAGGGTACGGTTTAGTGTTAGCGTACAGGTTAGGATTAGGGGAAGGGTTAGGGTAAGGCTTTGGGTAAGGGTTAGGTTTCGGGTTAGGGTTAGGATTAATGGACGGGGACGGTTTAGGGTACAGGTTAGGGTTTGACAACGGTTTAGGGTGAGTGTATGTGTTAGGGTATGGGTTAGTGTTTGCGTACGGGTTAGGATTTGGGGACGGGTTAGGGTAAGGCTTCGGGTAAGGGTTAGGGTTCGGTTTAGGGTTAGGGGACGGGGACGGTGACGGTTTAGGGTACAGGTTAGGGTACGACAACGGTTTAGGGTGAGCGTGCGTGTTAGGGTACGGGTTAGTGTTAGTGTACGGGTTAGGATTAGGGGACGGGTTAGGGTAAGGCTTCGGGTAAGGGTTAGGGTTCGGGTTAGGGTTAGGGTTAGGGGACGGGGACAGTTTAGGGTACAGGTTAGGGTACGAAAACGGTTATGGTGAGCGTACGTGTTAGGGAACGTGTTAGTATTAGCGTACGGGTTAGGATTAGGGGACGGGTTATGTTAAGGCTTCGGGTAAGTGTTAGGGTTTGGGTTAGGGTTAGCATTAGGGTTAGGTGACGGGGACGGTTTAGGGTACAGGTTAGAGTACGACAATGGTTTAGGGTGAGCGTACGTGTTAGGGTACGTTTTAGTGTTATCGTACGGGTTAGGAATCGGGCACGGGTAGGTTAAGGCTTTGGGTAAGGGTTAGGGTTCGGGGTAGGGTTAGGGTTAGGTTTAGGGGACAGGAACGGTTTAGGGTACAGGTTAGGGTACGACAACGGTTTAGGGTGAGCATACGTGTTAGGGTACGGGTTAGTGTTAGCGTACGGGTTAGGATTATGGGACGAGTTAGGTAAGGTTTCGGGTAAGGGTTAGGGTTCGGGTTAGGGTTATGGTTAGGGGACGGAGACGGGGACGGTTTACGGTACAGGTTACGGTACGAAAAAGGTTTAGGGTGAGCATACGTGTTAGGGTACAGGTTAGTGATAGCGTACGGGTTAGGATTATGGGACGGGTTAGGGTAAGGCTTCGGGTAAGGGTTAGGGTTCGGGTTCGGGTTAGGGATAGGGGACGGGGACGGTTTAGGGTACAGGTTAGGGTACGACAACGGTTTAGGGTGAGCGTACATGTTAGGGTACATGTTAGTATTAGCGTACGGGTTAGGATCTGGGGACGGGTTAAGGTAAGCCTTCGGGTAAGGGGTAGGGTTCGGGTTCGGGTTAGGTTTAGGGTTAGGGGACGGGTTCGGTTCAGGGTACAGGTTAGGGTATGACAACGGTTTAAGGTAAGCGTACGTGTTAGGGTACGGGTTAGTGTTAGCGTACGGGTTAGGATTAGGGGACGGGTTAGGGTAAGGCTTCAGGTAAGGGTTAGGGTTCGCGTTAGCGTTAGGGTTAGGGTTAGGGGACGGGGACGATTTAGGGTACAGGTTAGGGTTCGACAACGGTTTAGGGTGAGCGTACATGTTAGGTTACGGGTTAGTGTTCACGTACGGTTTAGGATAAGGGACGGGTTAGTGTAAGGCTGCGGGTAAGGTTTAGGGTTCGGGTTAGGGTTAGGGTTAGGGGACAGGGACGGTTTAGGGTACAGGTTAGGGTACGACAACGGTTTAGGGTGAGCGTACTTGTTAGGGTACGGGTAAGTGTTAGCGTACGGTTTAGGATTAGGGGACGGGTTAGGGTAAGGCGTCGGGTAAGGGTTAGGGTTCGGGTTAGGGTTAGGGTTAGTTTTAGGGGACGGGGACCGTTTAGGGTACAGGTTAGCGTTCGAAAACGGTTTAGGGTGAGCGTACGTGTTAGGGTATGTGTTACTGTTAGCGTACGGATTAGGATTAGGGGACGGGTTAGGGTAAGGCTTTGGGTAAGGGCTAGGGTCCGGGTTCGGGTTAGGGTTAGGATTAGGGGACGGGGACAGTTTAGGGTACAGGTTAGGGTACGACAACGTTTTAGGGTGAGCGTACGTGTTAGGGTACGGGTTAGTGTTAGCGTCCGGGTAACGATTAGTGGACGGGTTAGGGTAAGGCTTTGGGTAAGGGTTAGGGTTCGGGTTAGTGTTAGGTTTAGGTTTAGGGGACAGAAAATGTTTAGGGTAAAGGTTAGGGTAGGAAAACAGTTCAGGGTGAGCGTACGTGTTAGGGTACGGGTTAGTGTTAGCGTCCGGGTAACGATTAGTGGACAGGTTAGGGTAAAGCTTCGGGTAAGGGTTAGGGTTCGGCTTAGTGTTAGGTTTAGGTTTAGGGGACAGAAAATGTTTAGGGTAAAGGTTAGGGTAGGAAAACAGTTCAGGGTGAGCGTACGTGTTAGGGTACGGGTTAGAGTTAGCGTACGGGTTAGGATAAGGGGACGGCTTAGGGTAAGTCTTCGGGTAAGGGTTAGGGTTCGGATTAGGGTTACGGTTAGGGTTAGGGGACGGGGACAGTTTAGGGTACAGGTTAGGGTTCAACAATGGTTTAGGGTGAGCGTATGTGTTAGGGTACGGGTTAGTGTTATCGTACGGGTTAGGAATCGGGCACAGGTTAGGTTAAGGCTTTGGGTAAGGGTTAGGGTTCGGGGTAGGGTTAGGGTTAGGTTTAGGGGACAGGAACGGTTTAGGGTACAGGTTAGGGTACGACAACGGTTTAGGGTGAGCCTACGTGTTAGGGTACGGGTTAGTGTTAGCGTACGGGTTAGGATTATGGGACGAGTTAGGTAAGGCTTCGGGTAAGGGTTAGGGTTCGGGTTAGGGTTGTGGTTAGGGGACGGGGACGGGGACGGTTTAGGGTACAGGTTACGGTACGACAAAGGTTTAGGGTGAGCGTACGTGTTAGGGTACAGGTTAGTGCTAGCGTACGGGTTAGGATTATGGGACGGGTTAGGGTAAGGCTTCGGGTAAGGGTTAGGGTTCGGGTTAGGGTTAGGTTTAGGGGACGGGGACGGGGACGGTTTAGGGTACAGGTTAGGGTACAACAACAGTTTAGGGTGAGCGTACGTGTTAGGGTACATGTTAGTATTAGCGTACGGGTTAGGATTAGGGGACGGTTTAGGGTAAGCCTTCGGGTAAGGGTTAGGGTTCGGGTTAGGGTTAGGGTAACGGGACGGGGACGGGGACGGTTTAGGGTACAGGTTAGTGTTCAAACAACTGTTTAGGGTGAGCGTACGTGTTATGGTATGTGTTAGAGTTAGCGTACGGGTTAGGAATAGGGGACGGTTAGGGTAAGGCTTCGGGTAAGGGGTAGGGTTCGGGTTAGGGTTAGGGTTAGGGGACGGGTTCGGTTCAGGGTACAGGTTAGGGTATGACAACGGTTTAAGGTAAGCGTACGTGTTAGGGTACGGGTTAGTGTTAGCGTACGGTTAAGGATTATTGGACAGGTTAGGGTAAGGCTTCGGGTAAGGGTTCGGGTTAGGGTTAGGGTCAGGGGACAGGGACGGTTTAGGGTACAGGTTAGGTTACGACAACGGTTTTGGGTGAGCGTACGTTTTAGGGTAAGGGTTAGTGTTAGCGTACGGGTTAGGATTAGGGGAAGGGTTAGGGTAAGGCTTCGCGTAAGGGTTAGGGTTCGGGATAGGGTTAGGGTTAGGGTTAGGGAATGGGGACGGTTTAGGGTACAGCTTAGGGTTCGAGAACGGTTTAGGGTGAGCCTACGTGTTAGGGTACGGCTTAGTGTTAGCGTACGGGTTAGGATTAGGGGACGAGTTAGGGTAAGGCTTCGGGTAAGGGTTAGGTTTCGGGTTAGGGTTAGTGTTAGGGGACGGGGACAGTTTAGGGTACAGGTTAGGGTACGACAACAGTTTAGGGTGAGCGTACGTGTTAGGGTACGGGTTAGAGTTAGCGTACGGTTTAGGATTAGGGGACGGGTTTGTGTAAGGATTCGGGTAAGGTTTAGGGTTCAGGTTAGAGTTAGGGTTAGGGTTAGGGGACGGGGACGGTTTAGGGTACAGGTTAGGGTACGACAACGGTTTAGGGTGAGCGTACGTGTTAGGGTACGGGTTAGTGTTAGCGTACGGGTTAGGATTAGGGGATGGGTTAGGGTAAGGCTTCGGGTAAGGGTTAGGGTTTGGGTTAGGGTTAGGGGACGGGGACAGGGACAGTTTAGGTTACAGGTTAGGGTATGACAACGGTTTAGGGTGAGCGTACGTGTTAGGGTACGGGATAGTGTTATTGTAGGGGTTAGGATTCGGGGACGGGTTAGGGTAAGGCTTTGTGTAAGGGTTAGGGTTCGGGTTAGGGTTAGGGTTAGGTTTAGGGGACAGGAACTGTTTAGGGTACAGGTTAGGGTACGACAACTGTTTAGGGTGAGCATACGTGTTAGGGTACAGATTAGTGTTAGCGTACGGGTTAGGATTATGGGACGGGTTAGGTTAAGGCTTCGGGTAAGGGTTAGGTTTCGGGTTAGGGTTGGGGTTAGGGGACGGGGACGGGGACGATTTAGGGTACAGGTTAGGGTTCGACAACGGTTTAGGGTGAGCGTACATGTTACGTTACGGGTTAGTGTTCGCGTACGGTTTAGGATTAGGGGACGGGTTAGTGTAAGGCTGCGGGTAAGGTTTAGGGTTCGGGTTAGGGTTAGGATTAGGGGACAGGGACGGTTTAGGGTACAGGTTAGGGTACGACAACGGTTTAGGGTGAGCGTACTTGTTAGGGTACGAGTTAGTGTTAGCGTACGGTTTAGGATTAGGGGACGGGTTAGGGTAAGGCTTCGGGTAAGGGTTAGGGTTCGGGTTAGGGTTAGGGTTAGTTTTAGGGGACGGGGACCGTTTAGGGTACAGGTTAGGGTTCGACAACAGTTTAGGGTGAGCGTACGTGTTAGGGTACGGGTTACTGTTAGCGTACGGGTAACGATTAGTGGACAGGTTAGGGTAAGGCTTTGGGTAAGGGTTAGGGTTCGGGTTAGTGTTAGGTTTAGGTTTAGGGGACAGAAACTGTTTAAGGTAAAGGTTAGGGTAGGAAAACAGTTTAGCATGAGCGTACGTGTTAGGGTACGGGTTAGTGTTAGCGTACGGGTTAGGATTAGGGGACGGGTTAGGGTAAGGCTTCGGGTAAGGGTTAGGGTTCGGGTTAGGGTTAGGGTTAGGGCTAGGGGACGGGGACGGTTTAGGGTACAGGTTAGGGTACGACAACGGTTTAGGGTGAGCGTACGTGTTAGGGTACGGTTTAGAGTTAGCGTACGGTTTAGGATTAGGGGACGCGTAAGGTTAAGGCTTCGGGTAAGGGTTAGGGTTTGGGTTAGGGTTAGGCTTAGGGGAGGGGGACAGTTTAGGGTACAGGTTAGGTTACGACAACGGTTTAGGGTGAGCATACGTGTTAGGGTACGGGTTAGAGTCAGCGTACGGCTTAGGATTAGGGGACGGGTTAGGGTAAGGCTTCGGGTAAGGGTTAGGGTTCGGGTTTGGGTTATGGTTAGGGGACGGGGATGGTTTAGGGTACAGGTTAGGGTTCGACAACGGTTTAGAGTGAGCGTACGTGTTAGGGTACGGGTTAGTGTTAGCGTACGGGTTAGCATTAGGGGACGGTTTAGGGTAAGGCTTCGGGTAAGGGTTAGGGTTCGGGTTAGGGTTAGGGTTAGGGGACGGGGACGGTTTATGGTACAGGTTAGGGTACGACAACGGTTTAGAGTGAACGTACGTGTTAGGGTACGGTTTAGAGTTAGCGTACGGGTTAGGATTAGGGGACGGGTTAGGGTAAGGCTTCGGGTAAGGGTTAGGGTTCGGGTTAGGATTAGGGTTAGGGGACGGGGACGGGGCGCTTTAGGGTACAGGTTAGTGTACGACAACGGTTTCGGGTGAGCGTACGTGTTAGGGTACGTGTTAGTATTAGCGTACGGGTTAGGATTACGGGATGGATTAGGGTAAGGCTTCGGGTAAGGGTTTTGGTTCGGGTTAGGGTTAGGGTTAGGGTTAGGTGACGGGGACGTTTTAGGGTACAGATTAGGTTATGACATCGGTTTAGGGTGAGCGTACGTGTTAGGGTACGGGTTAGTGTTAACGTACGGGTTAGGATTAGGGGACGGGTTATGGTAAGCCTTCAGGTAAGGGTTAGTGTTCGGGTTAGGGTTAGGGTTAGGGGATGGGGACGGTTTAGGGTACAGGTTAGGGTACGACAACGGTTTAGGGTGAGCGTACATGTTAGGGTACGGGTTAGAGTTAGCGTACAGTTTAGGATTAAGGGACGGGTTAGGGTAAGGATTCGGGTAAGGGTTAGCGTTCGGGTTAGGGTTAGGGTTAGGGGACGGGGACAGTTTAGGGTACAGGTTAGGGTACGACAACGGTTTAGGGTGAGCGTACGTGTTAGGGTACGGGTTAGTGTTAGCGTACGGGTTAGGATTAGGGGAAGGGCTAGGGTAAGGCTTCGGGTAAGGTTTAGGGTTGGGATTAGTGTTAGGCTTAGGGGACGGGGACGGTTTAGGGTACAGGTTAGGGTACGACAACGGTTTAGGTTGAGCGTACGTGTTAGGGTACAGGTTAGTGTTATCGTACGGGTTAGGATTAGGGGACGGGTTAGGGTAAGGCTTCGGGTAAGGGTTAGGGTTCGGGTTAGGGTTAGGATTAGTGGACAGGGACAGGGACGGTTTAGCGTACAGGTTAGGGTAGGACAACGGTTTAGGGTGAGCGTACGTGTTAGGGTACAGGTTAGAGTTATCATACGGGTTAGGATTAGGGGACAGGTTAGGGTAAGGCTTCGGGTAAGAGTTAGGGTTCGGGTTAGGGTTAGGATTAGTGGACAGGGACAGCGACGGTTTAGCGTACAGGTTAGGGTAGGACAACGGTTTAGGGTGAGCGTACGTGTTAGGGTATGGGTTAGTGTTAGCGTACGGGTTAGGATTACGGGATGGGTTAGGGTAGGGCTTCGGGTAAGGGATAGGGTTCGGGTTAGGGTTACGGGACGGGTACGGGGACGGGGACGGTTTAGGGTACAGGTTAGGGTACGACAACGGTTTAGGGTGATCGTACGTGTTAGGGTACGGGTTAGTGTTAGCGTACGGGTTAGGATTAGGGGATGGGTTAGGGTAAAGTTTCGGATCAGGTTTAGGGTTCGGGTTCGGGTTAGGGTTAGGGGACGGGGACGGGGACGGTTTAGGGTACAGGTTAGGGTATGACAACGGTATAGGGTGAGCGTACGTGTTAGGGTACGGTTTAGTGTTAGCCTACGGCTTAGGATTAGGGGACGGGTTAGGTTAAGGCTTCGGGTAAGGGTTAGGGTTCGGCCTACGGTTAGGTTTAGTTTTAGGGGACAGGAACGGTTTAGGGTACAGGTTAGGGTACGACAATGGTTTAGGGTGAGCGTACGTGTTAGGGTACGGGTTAGAGTTAGCGTACGGGTTAGGATTAGGGGACGGGTTAGGGTAAGTCTTCGGGTAAGGGTTAGGGTTCGGATTAGGGTTAGGGTTAGGGTTAGGGGACGGGGACGGTTTAGGGTACAGGTTAGGGTACGACAACAGTTTAGGGTGAGCGTACGTGTTAGGGTACAGGTTAGAGTTAGCGTACGGGTTAGGAATAGGGGACGGGTTAGGGTAAGGCTTCGGGTAAGGGTTAGGGTTCCGGTTAGGGTTAGGGGTAGGGGACGGGGACGGTTTAGGGTACAGGTTACGATTCGACAAAGTTTTAGGGTGAGCGTACGTGTTAGGGTACGGGTTAGTTTTAGCGTACGGGTTAGGATTAGGGGACGGGTTAGGGTAAGGCTTCTGGTAAGGGTTAGGGTTTGGGTTAGGGTTAGGCTTAGGGTTAGGGGACGGGGACGGGGATGGTTTAGGGTACATGTTAAGGTACGACAACGGTTTAAGGTAAGCGTACGTGTTAGGGTACGGGTTAGTGTTCGCGTACGGGTAAGGATTAGTGGACGGGTTAGGGAAAGGCTTCGGGTAAGGGTTCGGGTTAGGGTTAGGTTTAGGGGACAGGGACGGTTTAGGGTACAGGTTAGGGTACGACAACGCTTTTGGGTGAGCGTACGTGTTATGGTACGGTTTAGTGTTAGCGTACAGGTTAGGATTAGGGGAAGGGTTAGGGTAAGGCTTCGGGTAAGGGTTAGGTTTCAGGTTAGGGTTAGGATTAATGGACGGGGACGGTTTAGGGTACAGGTTAGGTTTTGACAACGGTTTAGGGTGAGTGTATGTGTTAGGGTATGGGTTAGTGTTAGCGTACGGTTTAGGATTTGGGGATGGGTTAGGGTAAGGCTTCGGGTAAGGGTTAGGGTTCGGGTTAGGGTTAGGGTTAGGATTAGGGGACGGGGACGGTTTAGGGTACAGGTTAGGGTACGACAATGGTTTAGGGTGAGCGTACGTGTTAGGGTACGGGTTAGAGTTAGCGTACGGTTTAGGATTAGGTGACGCGTTAGGGTAAGGCTTCGGGTAAGGGTTAGGGTTTGGGTTAGGGTTAGGGTTAGGGGAGGGGGACAGCTTAGGGTACAGGTTAGGTGACGACAACGGTTTAGGGTGAGCGTACGTGTTAGGGTACGGGTTAGTGTTAGCGTACGGCTTAGGATTAGGGGACGGGTTAGGGTAAGGCTTCGGGTAAGGGTTAGGGTTCGGGTTTGGGTTAGGGTTAGGGGACGGGGATGGTTTAGGGTACAGGTTAGGGTTCGACCACGGTTTAGAGTGATCGTACGTGTTAGGGTACGGGTTAGTGTTAGCGTACGGGTTAGCATTAGGGGACGGTTTAGGGTAAGGCTTCGGGTAAGGGTTAGGGTTCGGGTTAGGGTTAGGGTTAGGGGACGGGGACGGTTTATGGTACAGGTTAGGGTACGACAACGGTTTAGAGTGAACGTACGTGTTAGGGTACGGTTTAGAGTTAGCGTACGGGTTAGGATTAGGGGACGGGTTAGGGTAAGGCTTCGGGTAAGGGTTAGGGTTCGGGTTAGGATTAGGGTTAGGGGACGGGGACGGGGACGGTTTAGGGTACAGGTTAGTGTACGACAACGGTTTAGGGTGAGCGTACGTGTTAGGGTACGTGTTAGTATTAGCGTACGGGTTAGGATTACGGGACGGGTTAGGGTAAGGCTTCGGGTAAGGGTTTTGGTTCAGGTTAGGGTTAGGGTTAGGGTTAGGTGACGGGGTCGGTTTAGGGTACAGATTAGGTTATGACATCGGTTTAGGGTGAGCGTACGTGTTAGGGTACGGGTTAGTGTTAACGTACGGGTTAGTATTAGGGGACGGGTTATGGTAAGCCTTCGGGTAAGGGTTAGGGTTCGGTTAGGGTTAGGGTTAGGGGACGGGGACGGTTTAGGGTACAGGTTAGGGTACGACAACGGTTTAGTGTGAGCGTACATGTTAGGGTACGGGTTAGAGTTAGCGTACAGTTTAGGATTAAGGGACGGGTTAGGGTAAGGATTCGGGTAAGGGTTAGCGTTCGGGTTAGGGTTAGGGTTAGGGGACGGGGACAGTTTAGGGTACAGGTTAGGGTACGACAACGGTTTAGGGTGAGCGTACGTGTTAGGGTACGGGTTAGTGTTAGCGTACGGGTTAGGATTAGGGGAAGGGTTAGGGTAAGGCTTCGGGTAAGGTTTAGGGTTGGGGTTAGTGTTAGGGTTAGGGGGCGGGGACGGGGACGGTTTAGGGTACAGGTTAGGGTACGACAACGGTTTAGGTTGAGCGTACGTGTTAGGGTACGGGTTAGTGTTATCGTACGGGTTAGGATTAGGGGACGGGTTAGGGTAAGGCTTCGGGTAAGGGTTAGGGTTCGGGTTCGGGTTAGGATTAGTGGACAGGGACAGGGACGGTTTAGCGTACAGGTTAGGGTAGGACAACGGTTTAGGGTGAGCGTACGTGTTAGGGTACAGGTTAGAGTTATCGTACGGGTTAGGATTAGGGGACAGGTTAGGGTAAGGCTTCGGGTAAGGGTTAGGGTTCGTGTTAGGGTTAGGATTAGTGGACAGGGACAGGGACGGTTTAGCGTACAGGTTAGGGTAGGACAACGGTTTAGGGTGAGCGTACGTGTTAGGGTATGGGTTAGTGTTAGCGTACGGGTTAGGATTACGGGATGGGTTAGGGTAGGGCTTCGGGTAAGGGATAGGTTTCGGGTTAGGGTTACGGGACGGGTACGGGGACGGGGACGGTTTAGGGTACAGGTTAGGGTACGACAACGGTTTAGGGTGATCGTACGTGTTAGGGTACGGGTTAGTGTTAGCGTACGGGTTAGGATTAGGGGATGGGTTAGGGTAAAGTTTCGGATCAGGTTTAGGGTTCGGGTTCGGGTTAGGGTTAGGGGACGGGGACGGGGACGGTTTAGGGTACATGTTAGGGTATGACAACGGTATAGTGTGAGCGTACGTGTTAGGGTACGGTTTAGTGTTAGCCTACGGCTTAGGATTAGGGGACGGGTTAGGGTAAGGCTTCGGGTAAGGGTTAGGGTTCGGGCTACGGTTAGGTTTAGTTTTAGGGGACAGGAACGGTTTAGGGTACAGGTTAGGGTACGACAATGGTTTAGGGTGAGCGTACGTGTTAGGGTACGGGTTAGAGTTAGCGTACGGGTTAGGATTAGGGGACGGGTTAGGGTAAGTCTTCGGGTAAGGGTTAGGGTTCGGATTAGGGTTAGGGTTAGGGTTAAGGGACGGGGACGGTTTAGGGTACAGGTTAGGGTACGACAACAGTTTAGGGTGAGCGTACGTGTTAGGGTACAGGTTAGAGTTAGCGTACGGGTTAGGAATAGGGGACGGGTTAGGGTAAGGCTTTGGGTAAGGGTTAGGGTTCGGGTTAGGGTTAGGGTTAGGGTTAGGGGACGGGGACGGTTTAGGGTACAGGTTAGGATTCGACAAACTTTTAGGGTGAGCGTACGTGTTAGGGTACGGGTTAGTGTTAGCGTACGGGTTAGGATTAGGGGACGGGTTAGGATAAGGCTTCTGGTAAGGGTTAGGGTTCGGGTTAGGGTTAGGGTTAGGGTTAGGGGACGGGG
Organism: Delphinapterus leucas; assembly: GCF_059928025.1. Classification (NCBI taxonomy): domain Eukaryota; kingdom Metazoa; phylum Chordata; class Mammalia; order Artiodactyla; family Monodontidae; genus Delphinapterus; species Delphinapterus leucas. Next base: position 36,590,041 of record NC_143142.1, on the reverse strand, counting down.
ACGGGGATGGTTTAGGGTACATGTTAGGGTACGACAACGGTTTAAGGTAAGCGTACGTGTTAGGGTACGGGTTAGTGTTCGCGAACGGGTAAGGATTAGTGTACGGGTTAGGGAAAGGCTTCGGGTAAGGGTTCGGGTTAGGGTTAGGTTTAGGGGACAGGGACGCTTTAGGGTACAGGTTAGGGTACGACAACGCTTTTGGGTGAGCGTACGTGTTAGGGTACGGTTTAGTGTTAGCGTACAGGTTAGGATTAGGGGAAGGGTTAGGGTAAGGCTTTGGGTAAGGGTTAGGTTTCGGGTTAGGGTTAGGATTAATGGATGGGGACGGTTTAGGGTACAGGTTAGGGTTTGACAACGGTTTAGGGTGAGTGTATGTGTTAGGGTATGGGTTAGTGTTTGCGTACGGGTTAGGATTTGGGGACGGGTTAGGGTAAGGCTTCGGGTAAGGGTTAGGGTTCGGGTTAGGGTTAGGGTTAGGGGACGGGGACAGTTTAGGGTACAGGTTAGGGTACGAAAACGGTTATGGTGAGCGTACGTGTTAGGGAACGTGTTAGTATTAGCGTACGGGTTAGGATTAGGGGACGGGTTATGTTAAGGCTTCGGGTAAGTGTTAGGGTTTGGGTTAGGGTTAGCATTAGGGTTAGGTGACGGGGACGGTTTAGGGTACAGGTTAGAGTACGACAATGGTTTAGGGTGAGCGTACGTGTTAGGGTACGTTTTAGTGTTATTGTACGGGTTAGGAATCGGGCACGGGTTAGGTTAAGGCTTTGGGTAAGGGTTAGGGTTCGGGGTAGGGTTAGGGTTAGGTTTAGGGGACAGGAACGGTTTAGGGTACAGGTTAGGGTACGACAACGGTTTAGGGTGAGCATACGTGTTAGGGTACGGGTTAGTGTTAGCGTACGGGTTAGGATTATGGGACGAGTTAGGTAAGGTTTCGGGTAAGGGTTAGGGTTCGGGTTAGGGTTATGGTTAGGGGACGGAGACGGGGACGGTTTACGGTACAGGTTACGGTACGAAAAAGGTTTAGGGTGAGCGTACGTGTTAGGGTACAGGTTAGTGATAGCGTACGGGTTAGGATTATGGGACGGGTTAGGGTAAGGCTTCGGGTAAGGGTTAGGGTTCGGGTTCGGGTTAGGGATAGGGGACGGGGACGGGGACGGTTTAGGGTACAGGTTAGGGTACGACAACGGTTTAGGGTGAGCGTACATGTTAGGGTACATGTTAGTATTAGCGTACGGGTTAGGATCTGGGGACGGGTTAAGGTAAGCCTTCGGGTAAGGGGTAGGGTTCGGGTTCGGGTTAGGTTTAGGGTTAGGGGACGGGTTCGGTTCAGGGTACAGGTTAGGGTATGACAACGGTTTAAGGTAAGCGTACGTGTTAGGGTACGGGTTAGTGTTAGCGTACGGGTTAGGATTAGGGGACGGGTTAGGGTAAGGCTTCAGGTAAGGGTTAGGGTTCGCGTTAGCGTTAGGGTTAGGGTTAGGGGACGGGGACGATTTAGGGTACAGGTTAGGGTTCGACAACGGTTTAGGGTGAGCGTACATGTTAGGTTACGGGTTAGTGTTCGCGTACGGTTTAGGATAAGGGACGGGTTAGTGTAAGGCTGCGGGTAAGGTTTAGGGTTCGGGTTAGGGTTAGGGTTAGGGGACAGGGACGGTTTAGGGTACAGGTTAGGGTACGACAACGGTTTAGGGTGAGCGTACTTGTTAGGGTACGGGTAAGTGTTAGCGTACGGTTTAGGATTAGGGGACGGGTTAGGGTAAGGCGTCGGGTAAGGGTTAGGGTTCGGGTTAGGGTTAGGGTTAGTTTTAGGGGACGGGTACCGTTTAGGGTACAGGTTAGCGTTCGAAAACGGTTTAGGGTGAGCGTACGTGTTAGGGTATGTGTTACTGTTAGCGTACGGATTAGGATTAGGGGACGGGTTAGGGTAAGGCTTCGGGTAAGGGCTAGGGTCCGGGTTCGGGTTAGGGTTAGGATTAGGGGACGGGGACAGTTTAGGGTACAGGTTAGGGTACGACAACGTTTTAGGGTGAGCGTACGTGTTAGGGTACGGGTTAGTGTTAGCGTCCGGGTAACGATTAGTGGACGGGTTAGGGTAAGGCTTTGGGTAAGGGTTAGGGTTCGGGTTAGTGTTAGGTTTAGGTTTAGGGGACAGAAAATGTTTAGGGTAAAGGTTAGGGTAGGAAAACAGTTCAGGGTGAGCGTACGTTTTAGGGTACGGGTTAGTGTTAGCGTACGGGTTAGGATTAGGGGACAGGTTAGGGTAAGGCTTCGGGTAAGGTTTAGGGTTCGGGATATGGTTAGGGTTAGTGGACGGGGACGGGGACGGTTTAGGGTACAGGTTAGGGTACGACAACGGTTTAGGGTGAGCGTGCGTGTTAGGGTACGGGTTAGTGTTAGCGTACGGGTTAGGATAAGGGGATGGGTTAGGGTAAGTCTTCGGGTAAGGGTTAGGGTTCAGGTTAGGGTCAGGGTTAGGGGACGGGTACGGTTTAGGGTGCAGGTTAGGATACGACAACGGTTTAGGGTTAGCGTACGTTTTAGGGTACGGGTTAGAGTTAGCGTACGGGTTAAGATTAGGGGACGGGTTAGGATAAGGCTTCGGGTAAGGGTTAGGGTTCGGGTTAGGGTTAGGGTTAGGGGACGGGGACAGTTTAGGGTACAGGTTAGGTTACGACAACGGTTTAGGGTGAGCGTACGTGTTAGGGTACGGGTTAGTGTTAGCGTACGGTTTAGGATTAGGGGACGGGTTAGGGTAAGGCTTCAGGTAAAGGTTAGGGTTCGGGTTCGGGTTAGGGTCAGGGGACGGGGACGGGGACGGTTTAGGGTACATGTTAGGGTACGACAACGGTTTAAAGTAAGCGTACGTGTTAGGGTACGGGTTAGAGTTAGCGTACGGGTTAAGATTCGGGTACGGGTTAGGGTATGGCTTCGGGTAAGTGTTAGGGTTTGTTTTAGGGTTAGGGTTAGGGGACGGGGACAGTTTAGGGTACACGTTAGGGTTCGACAACGGTTTAGGGTGAGCGTACATGTTAGGGAATGTGTTCCTGTCAGCGTACGTGTTAGGATTAGGGGACGGGTTACGGTAAGGCTTCGGGTAAGTGTTAGGGTTCGGGATAGGATTAGGGTTAGGGTTAGGGGACGGGGATGGTTTAGGGGACAGGTTAGGGTATGACAACGGTTTAGGGTGTGCGTAAGTGGTAGGGTACGAGTTAGAGTTAGCGTACGGGTTAAGATTAGGGGACGGGTTAGGGTAAGGCTTCGGGTAAGGGTTAGGGTTCGGGTTAGGGTTAGGGTTAGGGGACGGGGATGGTTTAGGGTACAGGTTAGGGTTCGACAACGGTTTAGAGTGAGCGTACGTGTTAGGGTACGGGTTAGTGTTAGCGTACGGGTTAGCATTAGGGGACGGTTTAGGGTAAGGCTTCGGGTAAGGGTTAGGGTTCGGGTTAGGGTTAGGGTTAGGGGACGGGGACGGTTTATGGTACAGGTAAGGGTACGACAACGGTTTAGAGTGAACGTACGTGTTAGGGTACGGTTTAGAGTTAGCGTACGGGTTAGGATTAGGGGACGGGTTAGGGTAAGGCTTCGGGTAAGGGTTAGGGTTCGGGTTAGGATTAGGGTTAGGGGACGGGGACGGGGCGCTTTAGGGTACAGGTTAGTGTACGACAACGGTTTCGGGTGAGCGTACGTGTTAGGGTACGTGTTAGTATTAGCGTACGGGTTAGGATTACGGGATGGATTAGGGTAAGGCTTCGGGTAAGGGTTTTGGTTCGGGTTAGGGTTAGGGTTAGGGTTAGGTGACGGGGACGTTTTAGGGTACAGATTAGGTTATGACATCGGTTTAGGGTGAGCGTACGTGTTAGGGTACGGGTTAGTGTTAACGTACGGGTTAGGATTAGGGGACGGGTTATGGTAAGCCTTCAGGTAAGGGTTAGTGTTCGGGTTAGGGTTAGGGTTAGGGGATGGGGACGGTTTAGGGTACAGGTTAGGGTACGACAACGGTTTAGGGTGAGCGTACATGTTAGGGTACGGGTTAGAGTTAGCGTACAGTTTAGGATTAAGGGACGGGTTAGGGTAAGGATTCGGGTAAGGGTTAGCGTTCGGGTTAGGGTTAGGGTTAGGTGACGGGGACAGTTTAGGGTACAGGTTAGGGTACGACAACGGTTTAGGGTGAGCGTACGTGTTAGGGTACGGGTTAGTGTTAGCGTACGGGTTAGGATTAGGGGAAGGGTTAGGGTAAGGCTTCGGGTAAGGTTTAGGGTTGGGGTTAGTGTTAGGGTTAGGGGACGGGGACGGGGACGGTTTAGGGTACAGGTTAGGGTACGACAACGGTTTAGGTTGAGCGTACGTGTTAGGGTACAGGTTAGTGTTATCGTACGTGTTAGGATTAGGGGACGGGTTAGGGTAAGGCTTCGGGTAAGGGTTAGGGTTCGGGTTAGGGTTAGGATTAGTGGACAGGGACAGGGACGGTTTAGCGTACAGGTTAGGGTAGGACAACGGTTTAGGGTGAGCGTACGTGTTAGGGTACAGGTTAGAGTTATCATACGGGTTAGGATTAGGGGACAGGTTAGGGTAAGGCTTCGGGTAAGGGTTAGGGTTCGGGTTAGGGTTAGGATTAGTGGACAGGGACAGCGACGGTTTAGCGTACAGGTTAGGGTAGGACAACGGTTTAGGGTGAGCGTACGTGTTAGGGTATGGGTTAGTGTTAGCGTACGGGTTAGGATTACGGGATGGGTTAGGGTAGGGCTTCGGGTAAGGGATAGGGTTCGGGTTAGGGTTACGGGACGGGTACGGGGACGGGGACGGTTTAGGGTACAGGTTAGGGTACGACAACGGTTTAGGGTGATCGTACGTGTTAGGGTACGGGTTAGTGTTAGCGTACGGGTTAGGATTAGGGGATGGGTTAGGGTAAAGTTTCGGATCAGGTTTAGGGTTCGGGTTCGGGTTAGGGTTAGGGGACGGGGACGGGGACGGTTTAGGGTACAGGTTAGGGTATGACAACGGTATAGGGTGAGCGTACGTGTTAGGGTACGGTTTAGTGTTAGCCTACGGCTTAGGATTAGGGGACGGGTTAGGTTAAGGCTTCGGGTAAGGGTTAGGGTTCGGGCTACGGTTAGGTTTAGTTTTAGGGGACAGGAACGGTTTAGGGTACAGGTTAGGGTACGACAATGGTTTAGGGTGAGCGTACGTGTTAGGGTACGGGTTAGAGTTAGCGTACGGGTTAGGATTAGGGGACGGGTTAGGGTAAGTCTTCGGGTAAGGGTTAGGGTTCGGATTAGGGTTAGGGTTAGGGTTAGGGGACGGGGACGGTTTAGGGTACAGGTTAGGGTACGACAACAGTTTAGGGTGAGCGTACGTGTTAGGGTACAGGTTAGAGTTAGCGTACGGGTTAGGAATAGGGGACGGGTTAGGGTAAGGCTTCGGGTAAGGGTTAGGGTTCCGGTTAGGGTTAGGGTTAGGGGACGGGGACGGTTTAGGGTACAGGTTACGATTCGACAAAGTTTTAGGGTGAGCGTACGTGTTAGGGTACGGGTTAGTTTTAGCGTACGGGTTAGGATTAGGGGACGGGTTAGGGTAAGGCTTCTGGTAAGGGTTAGGGTTTGGGTTAGGGTTAGGCTTAGGGTTAGGGGACGGGGACGGGGATGGTTTAGGGTACATGTTAAGGTACGACAACGGTTTAAGGTAAGCGTACGTGTTAGGGTACGGGTTAGTGTTCGCGTACGGGTAAGGATTAGTGGACGGGTTAGGGAAAGGCTTCGGGTAAGGGTTCGGGTTAGGGTTAGGTTTAGGGGACAGGGACGGTTTAGGGTACAGGTTAGGGTACGACAACGCTTTTGGGTGAGCGTACGTGTTATGGTACGGTTTAGTGTTAGCGTACAGGTTAGGATTAGGGGAAGGGTTAGGGTAAGGCTTCGGGTAAGGGTTAGGTTTCAGGTTAGGGTTAGGATTAATGGACGGGGACGGTTTAGGGTACAGGTTAGGTTTTGACAACGCTTTAGGGTGAGTGTATGTGTTAGGGTATGGGTTAGTGTTAGCGTACGGTTTAGGATTTGGGGATGGGTTAGGGTAAGGCTTCGGGTAAGGGTTAGGGTTCGGGTTAGGGTTAGGGTTAGGATTAGGGGACGGGGACGGTTTAGGGTACAGGTTAGGGTACGACAATGGTTTAGGGTGAGCGTACGTTTTAGGGTACGGGTTAGAGTTAGCGTACGGTTTAGGATTAGGTGACGGGTTAGGGTAAGGCTTCGGGTAAGGGTTAGGGTTTGGGTTAGGGTTAGGGTTAGGGGAGGGGGACAGCTTAGGGTACAGGTTAGGTGACGACAACGGTTTAGGGGGAGCGTACGTGTTAGGGTACGGGTTAGTGTTAGCGTACGGCTTAGGATTAGGGGACGGGTTAGGGTAAGGCTTCGGGTAAGGGTTAGGGTTCGGGTTTGGGTTAGGGTTAGGGGACGGGGATGGTTTAGGGTACAGGTTAGGGTTCGACAACGGTTTAGAGTGATCGTACGTGTTAGGGTACGGGTTAGTGTTAGCGTACGGGTTAGCATTAGGGGACGGTTTAGGGTAAGGCTTCGGGTAAGGGTTAGGGTTCGGGTTAGGGTTAGGGTTAGGGGACGGGGACGATTTATGGTACAGGTTAGGGTACGACAACGGTTTAGAGTGAACGTACGTGTTAGGGTACGGTTTAGAGTTAGCGTACGGGTTAGGATTAGGGGACGGGTTAGGGTAAGGCTTCGGGTAAGGGTTAGGGTTCGGGTTAGGATTAGGGTTAGGGGACGGGGACGGGGACGGTTTAGGGTACAGGTTAGTGTACGACAACGGTTTAGGGTGAGCGTACGTGTTAGGGTACGTGTTAGTATTAGCGTACGGGTTAGGATTACGGGACGGGTTAGGGTAAGGCTTCGGGTAAGGGTTTTGGTTCAGGTTAGGGTTAGGGTTAGGGTTAGGTGACGGGGTCGGTTTAGGGTACAGATTAGGTTATGACATCGGTTTAGGGTGAGCGTACGTGTTAGGGTACGGGTTAGTGTTAACGTACGGGTTAGTATTAGGGGACGGGTTATGGTAAGCCTTCGGGTAAGGGTTAGGGTTCGGTTAGGGTTAGGGTTAGGGGACGGGGACGGTTTAGGGTACAGGTTAGGGTACGACAACGGTTTAGTGTGAGCGTACATGTTAGGGTACGGGTTAGAGTTAGCGTACAGTTTAGGATTAAGGGACGGGTTAGGGTAAGGATTCGGGTAAGGGTTAGCGTTCGGGTTAGGGTTAGGGTTAGGAGACGGGGACAGTTTAGGGTACAGGTTAGGGTACGACAACGGTTTAGGGTGAGCGTACGTGTTAGGGTACGGGTGAGTGTTAGCGTACGGGTTAGGATTAGGGGAAGGGTTAGGGTAAGGCTTCGGGTAAGGTTTAGGGTTGGGGTTAGTGTTAGGGTTAGGGGACGGGGACGGGGACGGTTTAGGGTACAGGTTAGGGTACGACAACGGTTTAGGTTGAGCGTACGTGTTAGGGTACGGGTTAGTGTTATCGTACGGGTTAGGATTAGGGGACGGGTTAGGGTAAGGCTTCGGGTAAGGGTTAGGGTTCGGGTTCGGGTTAGGATTAGTGGACAGGGACAGGGACGGTTTAGCGTACAGGTTAGGGTAGGACAACGGTTTAGGGTGAGTGTACGTGTTAGGGTACAGGTTAGAGTTATCGTACGGGTTAGGATTAGGGGACAAGTTAGGGTAAGGCTTCGGGTAAGGGTTAGGGTTCGTGTTAGGGTTAGGATTAGTGAACAGGGACAGGGACGGTTTAGCGTACAGGTTAGGGTAGGACAACGGTTTAGGGTGAGCGTACGTGTTAGGGTATGGGTTAGTGTTAGCGTACGGGTTAGGATTACGGGATGGTTTAGGGTAGGGCTTCGGGTAAGGGATAGGTTTCGGGTTAGGGTTACGGGACGGGTACGGGGACGGGGACGGTTTAGGGTACAGGTTAGGGTACGACAACGGTTTAGGGTGATCGTACGTGTTAGGGTACGGGTTAGTGTTAGCGTACGGGTTAGGATTAGGGGATGGGTTAGGGTAAAGTTTCGGATCAGGTTTAGGGTTCGGGTTCGGGTTAGGGTTAGGGGACGGGGACGGGGACGGTTTAGGGTACATGTTAGGGTATGACAACGGTATAGTGTGAGCGTACATGTTAGGGTACGGTTTAGTGTTAGCCTACGGCTTAGGATTAGGGGACGGGTTAGGGTAAGGCTTCGGGTAAGGGTTAGGGTTCGGGCTACGGTTAGGTTTAGTTTTAGGGGACAGGAACGGTTTAGGGTACAGGTTAGGGTACGACAATGGTTTAGGGTGAGCGTACGTGTTAGGGTACGGGTTAGAGTTAGCGTACGGGTTAGGATTAGGGGACGGGTTAGGGTAAGTCTTCGGGTAAGGGTTAGGGTTCGGATTAGGGTTAGTGTTAGGGTTAGGGGAGGGGGACGGTTTAGGGTACAGGTTAGGGTACGACAACAGTTTAGGGTGAGCGTACATGTTAGGGTACAGGTTAGAGTTAGCGTACGGGTTAGGAATAGGGGACGGGTTAGGGTAAGGCTTTGGGTAAGGGTTAGGGTTCGGGTTAGGGTTAGGGTTAGGGTTAGGGGACGGGGACGGTTTAGGGTACAGGTTAGGATTCGACAAACTTTTAGGGTGAGCGTACGTGTTAGGGTACGGGTTAGTGTTAGCGTACGGGTTAGGATTAGGGGACGGGTTAGGGTAAGGCTTCTGGTAAGGGTTAGGGTTTGGGTTAGGGTTAGGGTTAGGTTTAGGGGACAGGAACTGTTTAGGGTACAGGTTAGGGTACGACAACTGTTTAGGGTGAGCATACGTGTTAGGGTACAGATTAGTGTTAGCGTACGGGTTAGGATTATGGGACGGGTTAGGTTAAGGCTTCGGGTAAGGGTTAGGTTTCGGGTTAGGGTTGGGGTTAGGGGACGGGGACGGGGACGATTTAGGGTACAGGTTAGGGTTCGACAACGGTTTAGGGTGAGCGTACATGTTACGTTACGGGTTAGTGTTCGCGTACGGTTTAGGATTAGGGGACGGGTTAGTGTAAGGCTGCGGGTAAGGTTTAGGGTTCGGGTTAGGGTTAGGATTAGGGGACAGGGACGGTTTAGGGTACAGGTTAGGGTACGACAACGGTTTAGGGTGAGCGTACTTGTTAGGGTACGAGTTAGTGTTAGCGTACGGTTTAGGATTAGGGGACGGGTTAGGGTAAGGCTTCGGGTAAGGGTTAGGGTTCGGGTTAGGGTTAGGGTTAGTTTTAGGGGACGGGGACCGTTTAGGGTACAGGTTAGGGTTCGACAACAGTTTAGGGTGAGCGTACGTGTTAGGGTACGGGTTACTGTTAGCGTACGGGTAACGATTAGTGGACAGGTTAGGGTAAGGCTTTGGGTAAGGGTTAGGGTTCGGGTTAGTGTTAGGTTTAGGTTTAGGGGACAGAAACTGTTTAAGGTAAAGGTTAGGGTAGGAAAACAGTTTAGCATGAGCGTACGTGTTAGGGTACGGGTTAGTGTTAGCGTACGGGTTAGGATTAGGGGACGGGTTAGGGTAAGGCTTCGGGTAAGGGTTAGGGTTCGGGTTAGGGTTAGGGTTAGGGCTAGGGGACGGGGACGGTTTAGGGTACAGGTTAGGGTACGACAACGGTTTAGGGTGAGCGTACGTGTTAGGGTACGGTTTAGAGTTAGCGTACGGTTTAGGATTAGGGGACGCGTAAGGTTAAGGCTTCGGGTAAGGGTTAGGGTTTGGGTTAGGGTTAGGCTTAGGGGAGGGGGACAGTTTAGGGTACAGGTTAGGTTACGACAACGGTTTAGGGTGAGCATACGTGTTAGGGTACGGGTTAGAGTCAGCGTACGGCTTAGGATTAGGGGACGGGTTAGGGTAAGGCTTCGGGTAAGGGTTAGGGTTCGGGTTTGGGTTATGGTTAGGGGACGGGGATGGTTTAGGGTACAGGTTAGGGTTCGACAACGGTTTAGAGTGAGCGTACGTGTTAGGGTACGGGTTAGTGTTAGCGTACGGGTTAGCATTAGGGGACGGTTTAGGGTAAGGCTTCGGGTAAGGGTTAGGGTTCGGGTTAGGGTTAGGGTTAGGGGACGGGGACGGTTTATGGTACAGGTTAGGGTACGACAACGGTTTAGAGTGAACGTACGTGTTAGGGTACGGTTTAGAGTTAGCGTACGGGTTAGGATTAGGGGACGGGTTAGGGTAAGGCTTCGGGTAAGGGTTAGGGTTCGGGTTAGGATTAGGGTTAGGGGACGGGGACGGGGCGCTTTAGGGTACAGGTTAGGGTACGACAACGGTTTCGGGTGAGCGTACGTGTTAGGGTACGTGTTAGTATTAGCGTACGGGTTAGGATTACGGGACGGATTAGGGTAAGGCTTCGGGTAAGGGTTATGGTTCGGGTTAGGGTTAGGGTTAGGGTTAGGGGACGGGGACGTTTTAGGGTACAGATTAGGGTACGACATCGGTTTAGGGTGAGCGTACGTGTTAGGGTACGGGTTAGTGTTAGCGTACGGGTTAGGATTAGGGGACGGGTTATGGTAAGGCTTCGGGTAAGGGTTAGGGTTCGGGTTAGGGTTAGGGTTAGGGGATGGGGACGGTTTAGGGTACAGGTTAGGGTACGACAACGGTTTAGGGTGAGCGTACATGTTAGGGTACGGGTTAGAGTTAGCGTACGGTTTAGGATTAAGGGACGGGTTAGGGTAAGGATTCGGGTAAGGGTTAGCGTTCGGGTTAGGGTTAGGGTTAGGGGACGGGGACAGTTTAGGGTACAGGTTAGGGTACGACAACGGTTTAGGGTGAGCGTACGTGTTAGGGTACGGGTTAGTGTTAGCGTACGGGTTAGGATTAGGGGACGGGTTAGGGTAAGGCTTCGGGTAAGGGTTAGGGTTGGGATTAGGGTTAGGCTTAGGGGACGGGGACGGTTTAGGGTACAGGTTAGGGTACGACAACGGTTTAGGGTGAGCGTACGTGTTAGGGTACGGGTTAGTGTTATCGTACGGGTTAGGATTAGGGGACGGGTTAGGGTAAGGCTTCGGGTAAGGGTTAGGGTTCGGGTTAGGGTTAGGATTAGGGTTAGGGACAGGGACGGTTTAGGGTACAGGTTAGGGTATGACAACGGTTTAGGGTGAGCGTACGTGTTAGGGTACAGGTTAGTGTTAGCGTACGGGTTAGGATTAGGGGACGGGTTAGGGTAAGGCTTCGGGTAAGGGTTAGGGTTCGGGTTAGGGTTAGGATTAGTGGACAGGGACGGGGACGGTTTAGCGTACAGGTTAGGGTACGACAACGGTTTAGGGTGAGCGTACGTGTTAGGGTACGGATTAGTGTTAGCGTACGGGTTAGGATTATGGGACGGGTTAGGGTAAGGCTTCGGGTAAGGGTTAGGGTTCGGGTTAGGGTTAGGGTTAGGGTACGGGGACGGGGACGGTTTAGGGTACAGGTTAGGGTACGACAACGGTTTAGGGTGAGCGTACGTGTTAGGGTATGGGTTAGTGTTAGCGTACGGGTTAGGATTAGGGGACGGGTTAGGGTAAGGCTTCGGGTAAGGGTTAGGGTTCGGGTTAGGGTTAGGGTTAGGGTTCGGGGACGGGGACGGTTTAGGGTACAGGTTAGGGTACGACAACGGTATAGGGTGAGCGTACGTGTTAGGGTACGGTTTAGTGTTAGCCTACGGCTTAGGATTAGGGGACGGGTTAGGTTAAGGCTTCGGGTAAGGGTTAGGGTTCGGGTTAGGGTTAGGTTTAGGTTTAGGGGACAGGAACGGTTTAGGGTACAGGTTAGGGTACGACAATGGTTTAGGGTGAGCGTACGTGTTAGGGTACGGGTTAGAGTTAGCGTACGGGTTAGGATTAGGGGACGGGTTAGGGTAAGGCTTCGGGTAAGGGTTAGGGTTCGGATTAGGGTTAGGGTTAGGGTTAGGGGACGGGGACGGTTTAGGGTACAGGTTAGGGTACGACAACGGTTTAGGGTGAGCGTACGTGTTAGGGTACAGGTTAGAGTTAGCGTACGGGTTAGGATTAGGGGACGGGTTAGGGTAAGGCTTCGGGTAAGGGTTAGGGTTCGGGTTAGGGTTAGGGGTAGGGGACGGGGACGGTTTAGGGTACAGGTTACGGTACGACAAAGTTTTAGGGTGAGCGTACGTGTTAGGGTACGGGTTAGTGTTAGCGTACGGGTTAGGATTAGGGGACGGGTTAGGGTAAGGCTTCTGGTAAGGGTTAGGGTTCGGGTTAGGGTTAGGGTTAGGGTTAGGGGACGGGGACGGGGATGGTTTAGGGTACATGTTAGGGTACGACAACGGTTTAAGGTAAGCGTACGTGTTAGGGTACGGGTTAGTGTTCGCGTACGGGTAAGGATTAGTGGACGGGTTAGGGAAAGGCTTCGGGTAAGTGTTCGGGTTAGGGTTAGGTTTAGGGGACAGGGACGGTTTAGGGTACAGGTTAGGGTACGACAACGCTTTTGGGTGAGCGTACGTGTTAGGGTACGGTTTAGTGTTAGCGTACAGGTTAGGATTAGGGGAAGGGTTAGGGTAAGGCTTCGGGTAAGGGTTAGGTTTCGGGTTAGGGTTAGGATTAATGGACGGGGACGGTTTAGGGTACAGGTTAGGGTTTGACAACGGTTTAGGGTGAGTGTATGTGTTAGGGTATGGGTTAGTGTTAGCGTACGGGTTAGGATTTGGGGATGGGTTAGGGTAAGGCTTCGGGTAAGGGTTAGGGTTCGGGTTAGGGTTAGGGTTAGGATTAGGGGACGGGGACGGGGTTTAGGGTACAGGTTAGGGTACGACAACGGTTTAGGGTAAGCGTACGTGTTAGGGTACGGGTTAGTGTTAGCGTACGGGTAAGGATTAGGGGACGGGTTAGGGAAAGGCTTCGGGTAAGGGTTAGGGTTCGGGTTAGGGTTAGGGTTAGGGGACAGGGACGGTTTAGGGTACAGGTTAGGGGACGACAACGGTTTAGGGTGAGCGTACGTGTTAGGGTACGGTTTAGTGTTAGCGTACAGGTTAGGATTAGGGGAAGGGTTAGGGTAAGGCTTTGGGTAAGGGTTAGGTTTCGGGTTAGGGTTAGGATTAATGGACGGGGACGGTTTAGGGTACAGGTTAGGGTTTGACAACGGTTTAGGGTGAGTGTATGTGTTAGGGTATGGGTTAGTGTTAGCGTACGGGTTAGGATTTGGGGATGGGTTAGTGTAAGGCTTCGGGTAAGGGTTAGGGTTCGGGTTAGGGTTAGGGGACGGGGACGGTTTATGGTACAGGTTAGGGTACGACAACGGTTTAGAGTGAACGTACGTGTTAGGGTACGGTTTAGAGTTAGCGTACGGGTTAGGATTAGGGGACGGGTTAGGGTAAGGCTTCGGGTAAGGGTTAGGGTTCGGGTTAGGATTAGGGTTAGGGGACGGGGACGGGGACGGTTTAGGGTACAGGTTAGTGTACGACAACGGTTTAGGGTGAGCGTACGTGTTAGGGTACGTGTTAGTATTAGCGTACGGGTTAGGATTACGGGACGGGTTAGGGTAAGGCTTCGGATAAGGGTTTTGGTTCGGGTTAGGGTTAGGGTTAGGGTTAGGTGACGGGGACGGTTTAGGGTACAGATTAGGTTATGACATCGGTTTAGGGTGAGCGTACGTTAACGTACGGGTAGTATTAGGGACGGGTTATGGTAAGCCTTCGGGTAAGGGTTAGGGTTCGGTTAGGGTTAGGGTTAGGGGACGGGGGGCAGGAGTGTACGTACATGTTAGGGCACGGGTTAGAGTTAGCGTACAGTTTAGGATTAAGGGACGGGTTAGGGGAAGGATTCGGGTAAGGGTTAGTGTTCGGGTTAGGGTTAGGTTTAGGGGACGGGGACAGTTTAGGGTACAGGTTAGGGTACGACAACGATTTAGGGTGAGCGTACGTGTTAGGGTACGGGTTAGTGTTAGCGTACGGGTTAAGATTAGGGGAAGGGTTAGGGTAAGGCTTCGGGTAAGGTTTAGGGTTGGGGTTAGTGTTAGGGTTAGGGGACGGGGACGGGGACGGTTTAGGGTACAGGTTATGGTACGACAACGGTTTAGGTTGAGCGTACGTGTTAGGGTACGGGTTAGTGTTATCGTACGGGTTAGGATTAGGGGACGGGTTAGGGTAAGGCTTCGGGTAAGGGTTAGGGTTCGGGTTAGGGTTAGGATTAGTGGACAGGGACAGGGACGGTTTAGCGTACAGGTTAGTGTAGGACAACGGTTTAGGGTGAGCGTACGTGATAGGGTATAGGTTAGAGTTATCGTACGGGTTAGGATTAGGGGACAGGTTAGGATAAGGCTTCGGGTAAGGGTTAGGGTTCGGGTTAGGGTTAGGATTAGTGGACAGAGACAGGGACGGTTTAGCGTACAGGTTAGGGTAGGACAACGGTTTAGGGTGAGCGTACGTTTTAGGGTATGGGTTAGTGTTAGCGTACGGGTTAGGATTACGGGATGGGTTAGGGTAGGGCTTCGGGTAAGGAATAGGGTTCGGGTTAGGGTTACGGGACGGGTACGGGGACGGGGACGGTTTAGGGTACAGGTTAGGGTACGACAACGGTTTAGGGTGATCGTACGTGTTAGGGTACGGGTTAGTGTTAGCGTACGGGTTAGGATTAGGTGATGGGTTAGGGTAAAGTTTCGGATAAGGTTTAGGGTTCGGGTTCGGGTTAGGGTTAGGGGACGGGGACGGGGACGGTTTAGGGTATAGGTTACGGTATGACAACGGTATAGGGTGAGCGTACGTGTTAGGTTACGGTTTAGTGTTAGCCTACAGCTTAGGATTAGGGGACGGGTTAGGGTAAGGCTTCGGGTAAGGGTTAGGGTTCGGGCTACGGTTAGGTTTAGTTTTAGGGGACAGGAACGGTTTAGGGTACAGGTTAGGGTACGACAATGGTTTAGGGTGAGCATACGTGTTAGGGTACGGGTTAGAGTTAGCGTACGGGTTAGGATTAGGGGACGGGTTAGGGTAAGTCTTCGGGTAAGGGTTAGGGTTCGGATTAGGGTTAGGGTTAGGGTTAGGGGACGGGGACGGTTTAGGGTACAGGTTAGGGTACGACAACAGTTTAGGGTGAGCGTACGTGTTAGGGAACAGGTTAGAGTTAGCGTACGGGTTAGGAATAGGGGAAGGGTTAGGGTAAGGCTTCGGGTAAGGTTTAGGGTTGGGGTTAGTGTTAGGGTTAGGGTTAGGGGACGGGGACGGTTTAGGGTACAGGTTAGGATTCGACAAAGTTTTAGGGTGAGCGTACGTGTTAGGGTACGGGTTAGTGTTAGCGTACGGGTTAGGATTAGGGGACGGGTTAGGGTAAGGCTTCTGGTAAGGGTTAGGGTTCGGGTTAGGGTTAGGGTTAGGGTTAGGGGACGGGGACGGGGATGGTTTAGGGTACATGTTAGGGTACGACAACGGTTTAAGGTAAGCGTACGTGTTAGGGTACGGGTTAGTGTTCGCGTACGGGTAAGGATTAGTGGACGGGTTAGGGAAAGGCTTCGGGTAAGGGTTCGGGTTAGGGTTAGGTTTAGGGGACAGGGACGGTTTAGGGTACAGGTTAGGGTACGGCAACTCTTTTGGTTGAGCGTACGTGTTAGGGTACGGTTTAGTGTTAGCGTACAGGTTAGGATTTGGGGAAGGGTTAGGGTAAGGCTTTGGGTAAGGGTTAGGTTTCGGGTTAGGGTTAGGATTAATGGACGGGGACGGTTTAGGGTACAGGTTAGGGTTTGACAACGGTTTAGGGTGAGTGTATGTGTTAGGGTATGGGTTAGTGTTTGCGTACGGGTTAGGATTTGGGGACGGGTTAGGGTAAGGCTTCGGGTAAGGGTTAGGGTTTGGGTTAGGGTTAGGGGACGGGGACGGTGACGGTTTAGGGTACAGGTTAGGGTACGACAACGGTTTAGGGTGAGCGTGCGTGTTAGGGTACGGGTTAGTGTTAGTGTACGGGTTAGGATTAGGGGACGGGTAAGGCTTCGGGTAAGGGTTAGGGTTCGGGTTAGGGTTAGGGTTAGGGGACGGGGACAGTTTACGGTACAGGTTAGGGTACGACAACGGTTTATGGTGAGCGTACGTCTTAGGGAACGTGTTAGTATTAGCGTACGGGTTAGGATTAGGGGACGGGTTATGTTAAGGCTTCGGGTAAGTGTTAGGGTTTGGGTTAGGGTTAGCATTAGGGTTAGGTGACGGGGACGGTTTAGGGTACAGGTTAGAGTACGACAATGGTTTAGGGTGAGCGTACGTGTTAGGGTACGGTTTAGTGTTATCGTACGGGTTAGGAATCGGGCACAGGTTAGTTTAAGGCTTTGGGTAAGGGTTAGGGTTCGGGGTAGGGTTAGGGTTAGGTTTAGGGGACAGGAACGGTTTAGGGTACAGGTTAGGGTACGACAACGGTTTAGGGTGAGCATACGTGTTAGGGTACGGGTTAGTGTTAGCGTACGGGTTAGGATTATGGGCCGAGTTAGGTAAGGTTTCGGGTAAGGGTTAGGGTTCGGGTTAGGGTTATGGTTAGGGGACGGAGACGGGGACGGTTTACGGTACAGGTTACGGTACGACAAAGGTTTAGGGTGAGCGTACGTGTTAGGGTACAGGTTAGTGTTAGCGTACGGGTTAGGATTATGGGACGGGTTAGGGTAAGGCTTCGGGTAAGGGTTAGGGTTCGGGTTCGGGTTAGGGTTAGGGTTAGGGGACGGGGACGGTTTAGGGTACAGGTTAGGGTACGACAACGGTTTAGGGTGAGCGTACGTGTTAGGGTACATGTTAGTATTAGCGTACGGGTTAGGATTAGGGGACGGGTTAAGGTAAGCCTTCGGGTAAGGGGTAGGGTTCGGGTTCGGGTTAGGGTTAGGGTTAGGGGACGGGTTCGGTTCAGGGTACAGGTTAGGGTATGACAACGGTTTAAGGTAAGCGTACGTGTTAGGGTACGGGTTAGTGTTAGAGTACGGGTTAGGATTAGGGGACGGGTTAGGGTAAGGCTTCAGGTAAGGGTTAGGGTTCGCGTTAGCGTTAGGGTTAGGGTTAGGGTACGGGGACGATTTAGGGTACAGGTTAGGGTTCGACAACGGTTTAGGGTGAGCGTACATGTTAGGTTACGGGTTAGTGTTCGCGTACGTTTTAGGATAAGGGACGGGTTAGTGTAAGGCTGCGGGTAAGGTTTAGGTTTCGGGTTAGGGTTAGGGTTAGGGGACAGGGACGGTTTAGGGTACAGGTTAGGGTACGACAACGGTTTAGGGTGAGCGTACTTGTTAGGGTACGGGTAAGTGTTAGCGTACGGTTTAGGATTAGGGGACGGGTTAGGGTAAGGCGTCGGATAAGGGTTAGGGTTCGGGTTAGGGTTAGGGTTAGTTTTAGGGACGGGGACCGTTTAGGGTACAGGTTAGCGTTCGAAAACGGTTTAGGGTGAGCGTACGTGTTAGGGTATGGGTTACTGTTAGCGTACGGATTAGGATTAGGGGACGGGTTAGGGTAAGGCTTTGGGTAAGTGTTAGGGTTCGGGTTCGGGTTAGGGTTAGGATTAGGGGACGGGGACAGTTTAGGGTACAGGTTAGGGTACGACAACGTTTTAGGGTGAGCGTACGTGTTAGGGTATGGGTTACTGTTAGCGTACGGATTAGGATTAGGGGACGGGTTAGGGTAAGGCTTTGGGTAAGTGTTAGGGTTCGGGTTAGTGTTAGGTTTAGGTTTAGGGGACAGAAAATGTTTAGGGTAAAGGTTAGGGTAGGAAAACAGTTTAGGGTGAGCGTACGTGTTAGGGTACGGGTTAGTGTTAGCGTACGGGTTAGGATTAGGGGACGGGTTAGGGTAAGGCTTCGAGTAAGGTTTAGGGTTCGGGATATGGTTAGGGTTAGTGGACGGGGACGGGGAAGGTTTAGGGTACAAGTTAGGGTATGACAACGGTTTAGGGTGAGCGTGCGTGTTAGGGTACGGGTTAGTGTTAGTGTACGGGTTAGGATTAGGGGACGGGTTAGGGTAAGGCTTCGGGTAAGGGTTAGGGTTCGGGTTAGGGTTAAGGTTAGGGGACGGGGACAGTTTAGGGTACAGGTTAGGGTACGACAACGGTTTATGGTGAGCGTACGTGTTAGGGAATGTGTTAGTATTAGCGTACGGGTTAGGATTAGGGGACGGGTTATGTTAAGGCTTCGGGTAAGTGTTAGGGTTTGGGTTAGGGTTAGCATTAGGGTTAGGTGACAGGGACGGTTTAGGGTACAGGTTAGGTTATGACAGCGGTTGAGGGTGAGCGTACGTGTTAGGGTACGGGTTAGTGTTAGCGTACGAGTAAGGATTAGGGTACGAGTTAGGGTAAGGCTTCCGGTAAGGGTTAGGGTTCGGGTTAGGGTTAGGGTTAGGGTTAGGGGACGGGGACGGTTTAGGGTACAGGTTAGGGTACGACAACGGTTTAGGGTGAGCGTACGTCTTAGGGTATGGGTTAGAGTTAGCGTACGGGTTAGGATTAGGGGACAGGTTAAGGTAAGGCTTCGGGTAAGGGTTAGGGTTCGTGTTAGGGTTAGGGTTAAGGGATGGGGACAGTTTAGGGTACAGGTTAGGGTTCGATAACGGTTTATGGTGAGCGTACGTGTTAGGGTACGGTTTAGTGTTAGCGTACGGGTTAGGATTACGGGACGGGTTAGGGTAAGGCTTTGGGTAAGAGTTAGTGTTCGTGTTCGTGTTAGGGTTAGGGTTAGGGGACGGGGACGGTTTAGGGTAGACGTTAGTGTACGACAAAGGTTTAGGGTGAGCGTACGTGTTAGGGTACAGGTTAGAGTTTGCGTACGGGTTAGGATTAGGGTACGGGTTAGGGTATGGCTTCGGGTAAGGGTTAGGGTTCGGGTTAGGGTTAGGGTTAGGGGACGGGGACAGTTTAGGCTACAAGTTAGGGTTCGACAATGGTTTAGGGTGAGTGTACATGTTAGGGTACGGGTTAGTGTTAGCGTACGGGTTAGGATTAGGGGACGGGTTAGGGTAAGGCTTCGGGTAAGGGTTAGGGTTCGGGTTAGGGTTAGGGTTAGGGGACGGGGACGGTTTAGGGTACAGGTAAGGGTACGACAACGGTTTAGAGTGAGCGTACGTGTTAGGGTACGGTTTAGAGTTAGCGTACGGGTTAGGATTAGGGGACGGGTTAGGGTAAGGCTTCGGGTAAGGGTTAGGGTTCGGGTTAGGATTAGGGTTAGGGGACGGGGACGGGGCGCTTTAGGGTACAGGTTAGTGTACGACAACGGTTTCGGGTGAGCGTACGTGTTAGGGTACGTGTTAGTATTAGCGTACGGGTTAGGATTACGGGATGGATTAGGGTAAGGCTTCGGGTAAGGGTTTGGGTTCGGGTTAGGGTTAGGGTTAGGGTTAGGGGACGGGGACGGTTTAGGGTACAGGTTAGGTTACGACATCGGTTTAGGGTGAGCGTACGTGTTAGGGTACGGGTTAGTGTTAGCGTACGGGTTAGGATTAGAGGACGGGTTAGGGTAAGGCTTCAGGTAAGGATTAGGGTTCGGGTTAGGGTTAGGGTTAGGGGATGGGGACGGTTTTGGGTACAGGTTAGGGTACGACAACGGTTTAGGGTGAGCGTACATGTTAGGGTACGGGTTAGTGTTAGCGTACGGTTTAGGATTAGGGGACGGGTTAGGGTAAGGCTTCGGGTAAGGGTTAGGGTTCGGGTTAGGGTTAGGGTTAGGTGACGGGGACAGTTTAGGGTACAGGTTAGGGTACGACAACGGTTTAGGGTGAGCGTACGTGTTAGGGTACGGGTTAGTGTTAGCGTACGAGTTAGGATTAGGGGACGGGTTAGGGTAAGGCTTCGGGTAAGGGTTAGGGTTCGGGTTAGGGTTAGGGTTAGGGGACGGGGACGGGGACGGTTTAGGGTACAGGTTAGGGTACGACAACGGTTTAGGGTGAGCGTACGTGTTAGGGTACGGGTTAGAGTTAGCGTACGGGTTAGGATTAGGGGACGGGTTAGGGTAAGGCTTCGGGTAAGGGTTAGGGTTCGGGTTAGGGTTAGGGTTAGGGTTAGGGGACGGGGACGGTTTAGGGTACAGGTTAGTGTTCGACAACGGTTTAGGGTGAGCGTACGTGTTAGGGTACGGGTTAGAGTTAGCATACGGGTTAGGATTAGGGGACGGGTTAGGGTAAGGCTTCGGGTAAGGGTTAGGGTTCGGGTTAGGGTTAGGGTTAGTGGACAGGGACAGCGACGGTTTAGGGTACAGGTTAGGGTTCGACAACGGTTTAGGGTGAACATACGTGTTAGGGTATGGGTTAGTGTTAGAGTACGGGTCAGGATTAGAGGATGGGTTAGGGTAAGGCTTCGGGTAAGGGTTAGGGTTCGGGTTAGGGTTACGGGACGGGTACGGGGACGGGGACGGTTTAGGGTACAGGTTAGGGTACGACAACGGTTTAGGGTGAGCGTACGTGTTAGGGTACGGGTTAGTGTTAGCGTACGGGTTAGGATTAGGGGACGGGTTAGGGTAAAGCTTCGGGTAAGGGTTAGGGTTCGGGTTAGGGTTAGGGTTAGGGTTCGGGGACGGGGACAGTTTAGGGTACAGGTTAGGGTACGACAACGGTTTAGGGTGAGCGTACGTGTTAGGGTACGGTTTAGTGTTAGCGTACGGCTTAGGATTAGGGGACGGGTTAGGTTAAGGCTTCGGGTAAGGGTTAGGGTTCGGGTTAGGGTTAGGTTTAGGTTTAGGGGACAGGAACGGTTTAGGGTACAGGTTAGGGTACGACAACGGTTTAGGGTGAGCGTACGTGTTAGGGTACGGGTTAGAGTTAGCGTACGGGTTAGGATTAGGGGACGGGTTAGGGTAAGGCTTCGGGTAAGGGTTAGGGTTCGGATTAGGGTTAGGGTTAGGGTTAGGGGACGGGGACGGTTTAGGGTACAGGTTAGGGTACGACAACAGTTTAGGGTGAGCGTACGTGTTAGGGTACAGGTTAGAGTTATCGTACGGGTTAGGATTACGGGACGGGTTAGGGTAAGGCTTCGGGTAAGGGTTAGAGTTCGGGTTAGGGTTAGGGTTAGGGGACGGGGACGGTTTAGGGTACAGGTTACGATTCGACAAAGTTTTAGGGTGAGCGTACGTGTTAGGGTACGGGTTAGTTTTAGCGTACGGGTTAGGATTAGGGGACGGGTTAGGGTAAGGCTTCTGGTAAGGGTTAGGGTTTGGGTTAGGGTTAGGCTTAGGGTTAGGGGACGGGGACGGGGATGGTTTAGGGTACATGTTAAGGTACGACAACGGTTTAAGGTAAGCGTACGTGTTAGGGTACGGGTTAGTGTTCGCGTACGGGTAAGGATTAGTGGACGGGTTAGGGAAAGGCTTCGGGTAAGGGTTCGGGTTAGGGTTAGGTTTAGGGGACAGGGACGGTTTAGGGTACAGGTTAGGGTACGACAACGCTTTTGGGTGAGCGTACGTGTTATGGTACGGTTTAGTGTTAGCGTACAGGTTAGGATTAGGGGAAGGGTTAGGGTAAGGCTTCGGGTAAGGGTTAGGTTTCAGGTTAGGGTTAGGATTAATGGACGGGGACGGTTTAGGGTACAGGTTAGGTTTTGACAACGGTTTAGGGTGAGTGTATGTGTTAGGGTATGGGTTAGTGTTAGCGTACGGTTTAGGATTTGGGGATGGGTTAGGGTAAGGCTTCGGGTAAGGGTTAGGGTTCGGGTTAGGGTTAGGGTTAGGATTAGGGGACGGGGACGGTTTAGGGTACAGGTTAGGGTACGACAATGGTTTAGGGTGAGCGTACGTTTTAGGGTACGGGTTAGAGTTAGCGTACGGTTTAGGATTAGGTGACGGGTTAGGGTAAGGCTTCGGGTAAGGGTTAGGGTTTGGGTTAGGGTTAGGGTTAGGGGAGGGGGACAGCTTAGGGTACAGGTTAGGTGACGACAACGGTTTAGGGGGAGCGTACGTGTTAGGGTACGGGTTAGTGTTAGCGTACGGCTTAGGATTAGGGGACGGGTTAGGGTAAGGCTTCGGGTAAGGGTTAGGGTTCGGGTTTGGGTTAGGGTTAGGGGACGGGGATGGTTTAGGGTACAGGTTAGGGTTCGACAACGGTTTAGAGTGATCGTACGTGTTAGGGTACGGGTTAGTGTTAGCGTACGGGTTAGCATTAGGGGACGGTTTAGGGTAAGGCTTCGGGTAAGGGTTAGGGTTCGGGTTAGGGTTAGGGTTAGGGGACGGGGACGATTTATGGTACAGGTTAGGGTACGACAACGGTTTAGAGTGAACGTACGTGTTAGGGTACGGTTTAGAGTTAGCGTACGGGTTAGGATTAGGGGACGGGTTAGGGTAAGGCTTCGGGTAAGGGTTAGGGTTCGGGTTAGGATTAGGGTTAGGGGACGGGGACGGGGACGGTTTAGGGTACAGGTTAGTGTACGACAACGGTTTAGGGTGAGCGTACGTGTTAGGGTACGTGTTAGTATTAGCGTACGGGTTAGGATTACGGGACGGGTTAGGGTAAGGCTTCGGGTAAGGGTTTTGGTTCAGGTTAGGGTTAGGGTTAGGGTTAGGTGACGGGGTCGGTTTAGGGTACAGATTAGGTTATGACATCGGTTTAGGGTGAGCGTACGTGTTAGGGTACGGGTTAGTGTTAACGTACGGGTTAGTATTAGGGGACGGGTTATGGTAAGCCTTCGGGTAAGGGTTAGGGTTCGGTTAGGGTTAGGGTTAGGGGACGGGGACGGTTTAGGGTACAGGTTAGGGTACGACAACGGTTTAGTGTGAGCGTACATGTTAGGGTACGGGTTAGAGTTAGCGTACAGTTTAGGATTAAGGGACGGGTTAGGGTAAGGATTCGGGTAAGGGTTAGCGTTCGGGTTAGGGTTAGGGTTAGGAGACGGGGACAGTTTAGGGTACAGGTTAGGGTACGACAACGGTTTAGGGTGAGCGTACGTGTTAGGGTACGGGTGAGTGTTAGCGTACGGGTTAGGATTAGGGGAAGGGTTAGGGTAAGGCTTCGGGTAAGGTTTAGGGTTGGGGTTAGTGTTAGGGTTAGGGGACGGGGACGGGGACGGTTTAGGGTACAGGTTAGGGTACGACAACGGTTTAGGTTGAGCGTACGTGTTAGGGTACGGGTTAGTGTTATCGTACGGGTTAGGATTAGGGGACGGGTTAGGGTAAGGCTTCGGGTAAGGGTTAGGGTTCGGGTTCGGGTTAGGATTAGTGGACAGGGACAGGGACGGTTTAGCGTACAGGTTAGGGTAGGACAACGGTTTAGGGTGAGTGTACGTGTTAGGGTACAGGTTAGAGTTATCGTACGGGTTAGGATTAGGGGACAAGTTAGGGTAAGGCTTCGGGTAAGGGTTAGGGTTCGTGTTAGGGTTAGGATTAGTGAACAGGGACAGGGACGGTTTAGCGTACAGGTTAGGGTAGGACAACGGTTTAGGGTGAGCGTACGTGTTAGGGTATGGGTTAGTGTTAGCGTACGGGTTAGGATTACGGGATGGTTTAGGGTAGGGCTTCGGGTAAGGGATAGGTTTCGGGTTAGGGTTACGGGACGGGTACGGGGACGGGGACGGTTTAGGGTACAGGTTAGGGTACGACAACGGTTTAGGGTGATCGTACGTGTTAGGGTACGGGTTAGTGTTAGCGTACGGGTTAGGATTAGGGGATGGGTTAGGGTAAAGTTTCGGATCAGGTTTAGGGTTCGGGTTCGGGTTAGGGTTAGGGGACGGGGACGGGGACGGTTTAGGGTACATGTTAGGGTATGACAACGGTATAGTGTGAGCGTACATGTTAGGGTACGGTTTAGTGTTAGCCTACGGCTTAGGATTAGGGGACGGGTTAGGGTAAGGCTTCGGGTAAGGGTTAGGGTTCGGGCTACGGTTAGGTTTAGTTTTAGGGGACAGGAACGGTTTAGGGTACAGGTTAGGGTACGACAATGGTTTAGGGTGAGCGTACGTGTTAGGGTACGGGTTAGAGTTAGCGTACGGGTTAGGATTAGGGGACGGGTTAGGGTAAGTCTTCGGGTAAGGGTTAGGGTTCGGATTAGGGTTAGTGTTAGGGTTAGGGGAGGGGGACGGTTTAGGGTACAGGTTAGGGTACGACAACAGTTTAGGGTGAGCGTACATGTTAGGGTACAGGTTAGAGTTAGCGTACGGGTTAGGAATAGGGGACGGGTTAGGGTAAGGCTTTGGGTAAGGGTTAGGGTTCGGGTTAGGGTTAGGGTTAGGGTTAGGGGACGGGGACGGTTTAGGGTACAGGTTAGGATTCGACAAACTTTTAGGGTGAGCGTACGTGTTAGGGTACGGGTTAGTGTTAGCGTACGGGTTAGGATTAGGGGACGGGTTAGGGTAAGGCTTCTGGTAAGGGTTAGGGTTCGGGTTAGGGTTAGGGTTAGGGTTAGGGGACGGGGACGTGGATGGTTTAGGGTACATGTTAGGGTACGACAACGGTTTAAGGTAAGCGTATGTGTTAGGGTACGGGTTAGTGTTCGCGAACGGGTAAGGATTAGTGGACGGGTTAGGGAAAGGCTTCGGCTAAGGGTTCGGGTTAGGGTTAGGTTTAGGGGACAGGGACGCTTTAGGGTACAGGTTAGGGTACGACAACGCTTTTGGGTGAGCGTACGTGTTAGGGTACGGTTTAGTGTTAGCGTACAGGCTAGGATTAGGGGAAGGGTTAGGGTAAGGCTTTGGGTAAGGGTTAGGTTTCGGGTTAGGGTTAGGATTAATGGATGGGGACGGTTTAGGGTACAGGTTAGGGTTTGACAACGGTTTAGGGTGAGTGTATGTGTTAGGGTATGGGTTAGTGTTTGCGTACGGGTTAGGATTTGGGGACGGGTTAGGGTAAGGCTTCGGGTAAGGGTTAGGGTTCGGTTTAGGTTTAGGGGACGGGGACGGTGACGGTTTAGGGTACAGGTTAGGGTACGACAACGGTTTAGGGTGAGCGTGCGTGTTAGGGTACGGGTTAGTGTTAGTGTACGGGTTAGGATTAGGTGACCGGTTAGGGTAAGGCTTCGGGTAAGGGTTAGGGTTCGGGTTAGGGTTAGGGTTAGGGGACGGGGACAGTTTAGGGTACAAGTTAGGGTACGAAAACGGTTATGGTGAGCGTACGTGTTAGGGAACGTGTTAGTATTAGCGTACGGGTTAGGATTAGGGGACGGGTTATGTTAAGGCTTCGGGTAAGTGTTAGGGTTTGGGTTAGGGTTAGCATTAGGGTTAGGTGACGGGGACGGTTTAGGGTACAGGTTAGAGTACGACAATGGTTTAGGGTGAGCGTACGTGTTAGGGTACGTTTTAGTGTTATCGTACGGGTTAGGAATCGGGCACGGGTTAGGTTAAGGCTTTGGGTAAGGGTTAGGGTTCGGGGTAGGGTTAGGGTTAGGTTTAGGGGACAGGAACGGTTTAGGGTACAGGTTAGGGTACGACAACGGTTTAGGGTGAGCATACGTGTTAAGGTACGGGTTAGTGTTAGCGTACGGGTTAGGATTATGGGACGAGTTAGGTAAGGTTTCGGGTAAGGGTTAGGGTTCGGGTTAGGGTTATGGTTAGGGGACGGAGACGGGGACGGTTTACGGTACAGGTTACGGTACGAAAAAGGTTTAGGGTGAGCGTACGTGTTAGGGTACAGGTTAGTGATAGCGTACGGGTTAGGATTATGGGACGGGTTAGGGTAAGGCTTCGGGTAAGGGTTAGGGTTCGGGTTCGGGTTAGGGATAGGGGACGGGGACGGGGACGGTTTAGGGTACAGGTTAGGGTACGACAACGGTTTAGGGTGAGCGTACATGTTAGGGTACATGTTAGTATTAGCGTACGGGTTAGGATCTGGGGACGGGTTAAGGTAAGCCTTCGGGTAAGGGGTAGGGTTCGGGTTCGGGTTAGGTTTAGGGTTAGGGGACGGGTTCGGTTCAGGGTACAGGTTAGTGTATGACAACGGTTTAAGGTAAGCGTACGTGTTAGGGTACGGGTTAGTGTTAGCGTACGGGTTAGGATTAGGGGACGGGTTAGGGTAAGGCTTCAGGTAAGGGTTAGGGTTCGCGTTAGCGTTAGGGTTAGGGTTAGGGGACGGGGACGATTTAGGGTACAGGTTAGGGTTCGACAACGGTTTAGGGTGAGCGTACATGTTAGGTTACGGGTTAGTGTTCGCGTACGGTTTAGGATAAGGGACGGGTTAGTGTAAGGCTG
The DNA here is from genome assembly GCF_059928025.1 of Delphinapterus leucas. Lineage (NCBI taxonomy): Eukaryota > Metazoa > Chordata > Mammalia > Artiodactyla > Monodontidae > Delphinapterus > Delphinapterus leucas. Next base: position 36,563,973 of record NC_143142.1, on the reverse strand, counting down.
CGGGTAAGGTTTAGGGTTCGGGTTAGGGTTAGGGTTAGGGGACAGGGACGGTTTAGGGTACAGGTTAGGGTACGACAACGGTTTAGGGTGAGCGTACTTGTTAGGGTATGGGTAAGTGTTAGCGTACGGTTTAGGATTAGGGGACGGGTTAGGGTAAGGCGTCGGGTAAGGGTTAGGGTTCGGGTTAGGGTTAGGGTTAGTTTTAGGGGACGGGGACCGTTTAGGGTACAGGTTAGCGTTCGAAAACGGTTTAGGGTGAGCGTACGTGTTAGGGTATGTGTTACTGTTAGCGTACGGATTAGGATTAGGGGACGGGTTAGGGTAAGGCTTCGGGTAAGGGCTAGGGTCCGGGTTCGGGTTAGGGTTAGGATTAGGGGACGGGGACAGTTTAGGGTACAGGTTAGGGTACGACAACGTTTTAGGGTGAGCGTACGTGTTAGGGTACGGGTTAGTGTTAGCGTCCGGGTAACGATTAGTGGACGGGTTAGGGTAAGGCTTTGGGTAAGGGTTAGGGTTCGGGTTAGTGTTAGGTTTAGGTTTAGGGGACAGAAAATGTTTAGGGTAAAGGTTAGGGTAGGAAAACAGTTCAGGGTGAGCGTACGTGTTAGGGTACGGGTTAGTGTTAGCGTACGGGTTAGGATTAGGGGACAGGTTAGGGTAAGGCTTCGGGTAAGGTTTAGGGTTCGGGATATGGTTAGGGTTAGTGGACGGGGACGGGGACGGTTTAGGGTACAGGTTAGGGTACGACAACGATTTAGGGTGAGCGTGCGTGTTAGGGTAGGGGTTAGTGTTAGCGTACGGGTTAGGATAAGGGGATGGGTTAGGGTAAGTCTTCGGGTAAGGGTTAGGGTTCAGGTTAGGGTCTGGGTTAGGGGACGGGGACGGTTTAGGGTGCAGGTTAGGATACGAGAACGGTTTAGGGTTAGCGTACGTTTTAGGGTACGGGTTAGAGTTAGCGTACGGGTTAAGATTAGGGGACGGGTTAGGATAAGGCTTCGGGTAAGGGTTAGGGTTCGGGTTAGGGTTAGGGTTAGGGGACGGGGACGGTTTAGGGTACAGGTTAGGTTACGACAACGGTTTAGGGTGAGCGTACGTGTTAGGGTACGGGTTAGTGTTAGCGTACGGTTTAGGATTAGGGGACGGGTTAGGGTAAGGCTTCAGGTAAAGGTTAGGGTTCGGGTTAGGGTTAGGGTCAGGGGACGGGGACGGGGACGGTTTAGGGTACATGTTAGGGTACGACAACGGTTTAAAGTAAGCGTACGTGTTAGGGTACGGGTTAGAGTTAGCGTACGGGTTAAGATTAGGGTACGGGTTAGGGTATGGCTTCGGGTAAGTGTTAGGGTTTGTTTTAGGGTTAGGGTTAGGGGGCGGGGACAGTTTAGGGTACACGTTAGGGTTCGACAACGGTTTAGGGTGAGCGTACATGTTAGGGAATGTGTTCCTGTCAGCGTACGTGTTAGGATTAGGGGACGGGTTACGGTAAGGCTTCGGGTAAGTGTTAGGGTTCGGGATAGGATTAGGGTTAGGGTTAGGGGACGGGGATGGTTTAGGGGACAGGTTAGGGTATGACAACGGTTTAGGGTGTGCGTAAGTGGTAGGGTACGAGTTAGAGTTAGCGTACGGGTTAAGATTAGGGGACGGGTTAGGGTAAGGCTTCGGGTAAGGGTTAGGGTTCGGGTTAGGGTTAGGGTTAGGGGACGGGGATGGTTTAGGGTACAGGTTAGATTACGACAACGGTTTAGGGTGAGCGTTCGTGTTAGGGTACGTGTTAGTGTTAGCATACGGGTTAGGATTAGGGGACCGGTTAGGGTAAGGCTGCGGGTAAAGGTTAGGGTTCGGGTTAGGGTTAGGGTTAGGGTCAGGGGACGGGGACGTTTTAGGGTACAGGTTAGTGTACGACAACGGTTTAGGGTGAGCGTACGCTTTAGGGTACGGGTTAGTGTTAGCGTACGGGTTAGGATTAGGGGACGGGTTAGGGTAAAGCTTCGGGTAAGGGTTAGGGTTCGGGTTAGTGTTAGGGTTAGGGTTAGGGGACGGGGATGGTTTAGGGTACAGGTTAGGGTACGACAACGGTTTAGGTTGAGCGTACGTGTTAGGGTATGTGTTAGAGTTAGCGTACGGTTTAGGATGAGGGGACGGGTTAGGGAAAGGCTTCGGATAAGGGTTAGGGTTCGGGTTAGGGTTAGGGTTAGGGGATGGGGACAGTTTAGGGTACGACAACGGTTTAGGGTGAGCGTACGTGTTAGGGTACGGGTTAGTGTTAGCGTACGGTTTAGGATTAGGGGACGGGTTAGGGTAAGGCTTCTGGTAAAGGTTAGGGCTCGGGTTAGAGTTAGGGTTTGGGGACGGGGACGGGGATGGTTTAGGGTACATGTTAGGGTACGACAACGGTTTAAGGTAAGTGTACGTGTTAGGGTACGCGTTAGTGTTAGTGTACGGGTAAGGAATAGTGGACGCGTTAGGGTAAGGCTTCGGGTAAGGGTTCGGGTTAGGGTTAGGGTTAGGGGAGAGGGACGGTTTAGGGTACAGGTTAGTGTACGACAACGGTTTTGGGTGAGCGTACGTGTCACGGTACGGGTTAGTGTTAGTGTACGGGTTAGGATTAGGGGAAGGGTTAGGGGAAGGGTTCGGGTAAGGTTTAGGGTTCGGGTTCGGCTTCGGGTTAGGGTTAGGGTTAGGGGACGGGGACGGTTTAGGTACAGCTTAGGGTTCGACAACGGTTTAGGGTGAGCCTACGTGTTAGGGTACGTCTTAGTGTTAGCGTATGGGTCAGGATTACGGGACGGGCTAGGGTAAGGCTTCGGGTAAGGGTTAGGGTTCGGGTTAGGGTTAGGGTTACGTGACGGGTACAGATGAGGGTACAGGTTAGGGTACGACTCCAGTTTAGGGTGAGCGTACGTGTTAGAGTACGGGTTACAGTTAGTGTACCGTTTAGGATTAGGGGACGGGTTAGGGTAAGGCTTCGGGTAAGGGTTAGGGTTCGGGTTAGGGTTAGGGTTAGGGTTAGGGGACGGGGATAGTTTAGGGTACAGGTTAGTGTACGACAACGGTTTAGGGTGAGCGTACGTGTTAGGCTAAGGGTTAGAGTTAGCGTACGGTTTAGGATTAGGGGACGGGTTAGGGTAAGGCTTCGGGTAAGGGTTAGGGTTCTGGTTAGGGTTAGGGTTAGGGAACGGGGACAGTTTAGGGTACAGGTTAGGGTACGACAACGGTTTAGGGTGAGCGTACGTGTTAGGGTACGGGTTAGTGTTAGCGTACGGTTTAGGATTAGGGGATGGGTTAGTGTAAGGCTTCGGGTAAGTGTTAGGGTTCGGGTTTGGGTTAGGGTTAGGGTTAGGGGACGGCGACAGTTAAGGGTACAGGTTAGTGTTCGACAACGTTTTAGTGTGAGTGTATGTGTTAGGGTACGGATTAGTGTTAGCGTACGGGTTAGGATTAGGGGACGGGTTAGGGTAAGGCTTCGGGTAAGGGTTAGGGTTCGGGTTAGGGTTCGGGTTAGGGTTAGGGGACGGGGATGGTTTAGGCTACAGGTTAGGGTACGACAACGGTTTTGGGTGAGCGTTCGTGTTAGGGTACAGGTTAGTGTTATCGTACGTGTTAGTATTCGGGGACGGGTTAGGGTAAGGCTTCGGGTAAGGTTTAGGGTTCGGGTTAGGGTTTTGTTTAGGGTTAGGGGACGGGGACAGTTTAGTGTACAGGTTTGGGTACGACAACGGTTTCGGGTGAGCCTACATGTTAGGGGACGGTTTAGTGTTAGCGTATGGGTTAGTATTAGCGGACGGGTTAGGGTAAGGCTTCGGGTAAGGGTTAGGGTTCGGGTTAGGGGTAGGTTTAGGTTTAGGGGACAGGAACGGTTTAGGGTACAGGTTAATGTTTGGGTTAGGGTTAGGGTTAGGGGACGGGGACAGTTTCGGGTACAGGTTAGGGTACGACAACGCTTTAGGGTGAGGTTACATGTTAGGGTACGGGTTAGTGTTAGCATACGGGTTAGGATTAGGGGACGGGTTAGGGTAAGGGTTCGGGTAAGTGTTAGGGTTTGCGTTAGTGTTAGGGTTAGGGGACCGGGACGGGGACGGTTTAGGGTACAGGTTAGGGTATGACAACGGTTTAGGGTGAGCCTGCGTGTTAGGATACGGTGTAGTGTTAGCGTACGGGTTAGGATTAGGGGACGGGTTAGGGTAAGGCTTCGGGTAAGGGTTAGGGTTCGGGTTAGGGTTAGGCTTAGGGGACGGGGACGGTTTAGGGTACAGGTTAGGGTACGTCAACGGTTTAGGGTGAGCGTACGTGTTAGGGTACGGATTAGAGTTATCGTACGTGTTAGGATTAGGGGACGGGTTAGGGTACGGCTTCGGGTAAGGGTTAGGGTTCGGGTTAGGGTTAGGGGACGGGGACGGTTTAGGGTACAGGTTAGGGTACGACAACTGTTTAGGGTGAGCGTACGTGTTAGGGTACGGGTTAGAGTTAGCATACGGGTTAGGATTAGGTTACGGGTTAGGGTAAGGGTTAGCGCTTGCGTTAGGATTAGGGTTAGGGTTAGGGGACGGGGACAGTTTAGGGTACAGGTTCGGGTTTGATAATGGTTTAGGGTGAGCGTACATGTTAGGGAACGGGTTGGTGTTAGCGTACGGGTTAGGATTAGGGGACGGGTTAGGGTAAGGCTTCGGGTAAGTGTTAGGGTTCGGGTTAGGGTTAAGGTTAGGGTTAGGGTATGGGGAAGGTTTAGGGGACAGGTTAGGGTATGACAACGGTTTAGGGTGAGCGTACGTTTTAGGGTATGGGTTAGTGTTAGCGTACGGGTTAGGATTAGAAGACGGGATAGGGTAAGGCTTCGGGTAAGGGTTAGGGTTTGGGTTACGGTTATGTTTGGCGTGAGGGGACGGGGACTGTTTAGGGTACAGGTTAGTTTACGACAACGGTTTAGGGTGAGCGTACGTGTTAGAGTACGGGTTAGTGTTAGCGTAAGGGTTAGGATTAGGGGACCGATTAGGGTAAGGCTGCGGGTAAGGGTTAGGGTTCGGGTTAGGGTTAGGGTTAGGGGACGGGGACGGTTTAGGGTACAGGTTAGTGTACGACAACGGTTTAGGGTGAGCGTACGTGTTAGGGTACGGGTTAGTGTTAGCGTACGGGTTAGGATTAGGGGACTGGTTAGGGTAAGGATTAGGGTAAGGGTTAGCGATCGGGTTAGAGTTAGGGTTAGGGGACGGGGACTGTTTAGGGTACAGGTTAGGGTACAACAACAGTTTAGGGTGAGCGTACGTGTTAGGATACGGTTTAGTGTTAGAGTACGGGTTAGGATTAGGGGACGGGTTAGGGTAAGTCTTCGGGTAAGGGTTAGGGTTCGGTTTAGGGTTAGACTTAGGGGACAGGGACGGTTTAGGGTACAGGTTAGGGTACGACAACGCTTTAGGGTGAGCGTACGTTTTAGGGTACGGGTTAGTGTTAGCGTATGGGTTAGGATTAGGGGATGGGTTAGGGTAAGGCTTCAGGTAAGGGTTAGGGTTTGGGTTAGGGTTAGGGTTAGGGGACGGGGACAGTTTAGAGTACATGTTAGGGTACGACAATGGTTTAGGGTGAGCATACGTGTTAGGGTACGGGTTAGTGTTATCGTACGATTTAGGATTCGGGGACGGGTTAGGGTAAGGCTTTGGGTAAGGGTTAGGGTTCGGGTTAGGGTTAAGGTTAGGTTTCGGGGACAGGTACGGTTTAGGGTACAGGTTAGGGTACGACAACGGTTTAGGGTGAGCATACGTGTTATGGTACGGGTTAGTGTTAGCGTACGGTTTAGGATTAGGGGACGGGTTAGGGTAAGGCTTCGGGTAAGGGTTAGGGTTCGGGTTAGGGTTAGGGTTAGGGGATGGGGACGGGGACAGTTTAGGGTACAGGTTATGGTACGACAACGGTTTAGGGTGAGCGTACATGTTAGGGTACAGGTTAGTGTTAGCGTACGGGTTAGGATTATGGGACGGGTTAGGTTAAGGCTTCGGGCAAGGGTTAGGGTTCCAGTTAGGGTTAGGGTTAGGGGACGGGAACGGGTCGGTTTAGGGTACAGGTTAGGGTATGACAACGGTTTCGGGTGAGCGTACGTGTTAGGGTACATGTTAGTATTAGCGTACGGTTTAGGATTAGGGGACGGGTTAGGGTAAGGCTTCCGGTAAGGGTTAGGGTTCTGGTTAGGGTTAGGTTTAGGGTTAGGGGACGGGGACAATTAAGGGTACAGGTTTGGGTACGACAACGGTTTCGGGTGAGCGTACGTGTTAGGGTATGGTTTAGTGTTAGCGTATGGGTTAGTATTAGGGGACGGATTAGGGTAAGGCTTCGGGTAAGGGTTAGGGTTCGTGTTAGGGCTAGGTTTCGATTTAGGGGACAGGAACGGTTTAGGGTACAGGTTAGGATATGACAACGGTTTAGGGTGAGCGTATGTGTTAGGGTACGGGTTAGTGTTAGAGTACGGGTTCGGATTAGGGTACGGGTTAGGGTAAGGCTTCGGGTAAGGGTTAGGGTTCTGGTTAGGTTTAGGGTTAGGGTTAGGGGACGGGGACGGTTTAGGGTACAGTTTAGGGTTCGACAACGGTTTAGGGTGAGTTTGTGGGTTACGGTATGGGTTAGTGTTAGCGTACGGGTTAGGATTAGGGGACGGGTTAGGGTAAGGCTTCGGGTAAGGGTTAGGGTTCGGGTTAGGGTTAGGGATAGGGGACGGGGATGGTTTAGGGTACAGGTTAGGGTACGACAACGGTTTAGGGTGAGCGTACGTGTTAGGGTACGGGTTAGTGTTAGCGTACGGGTTTAGGATTAGGGGACGGGTTAGGGTAAGGCTTCGGGTAAGGGTTAGGGTTCGGGTTAGGGTTAGGGTTAGGGTAAGGGGACGGGGACAGTTTAGGGTAGAGGTTAGGTTACGACAACGGTTTAGGGTGAGCGTACGTGTTAGGGTACGTTTTAGTGTTATCGTACGGGTTAGGAATCGGGCACGGGTTAGGTTAAGGCTTTGGGTAAGGGTTAGGGTTCGGGGTAGGGTTAGGGTTAGGTTTAGGGGACAGGAACGGTTTAGGGTACAGGTTAGGGTACGACAACGGTTTAGGGTGAGCATACGTGTTAAGGTACGGGTTAGTGTTAGCGTACGGGTTAGGATTATGGGACGAGTTAGGTAAGGTTTCGGGTAAGGGTTAGGGTTCGGGTTAGGGTTATGGTTAGGGGACGGAGACGGGGACGGTTTACGGTACAGGTTACGGTACGAAAAAGGTTTAGGGTGAGCGTACGTGTTAGGGTACAGGTTAGTGATAGCGTACGGGTTAGGATTATGGGACGGGTTAGGGTAAGGCTTCGGGTAAGGGTTAGGGGTCGGGTTCGGGTTAGGGATAGGGGACGGGGACGGGGACGGTTTAGGGTACAGGTTAGGGTACGACAACGGTTTAGGGTGAGCGTACATGTTAGGGTACATGTTAGTATTAGCGTACGGGTTAGGATCTGGGGACGGGTTAAGGTAAGCCTTCGGGTAAGGGGTAGGGTTCGGGTTCGGGTTAGGTTTAGGGTTAGGGGACGGGTTCGGTTCAGGGTACAGGTTAGTGTATGACAACGGTTTAAGGTAAGCGTACGTGTTAGGGTACGGGTTAGTGTTAGCGTACGGGTTAGGATTAGGGGACGGGTTAGGGTAAGGCTTCAGGTAAGGGTTAGGGTTCGCGTTAGCGTTAGGGTTAGGGTTAGGGGACGGGGACGATTTAGGGTACAGGTTAGGGTTCGACAACGGTTTAGGGTGAGCGTACATGTTAGGTTACGGGTTAGTGTTCGCGTACGGTTTAGGATAAGGGACGGGTTAGTGTAAGGCTGCGGGTAAGGTTTAGGGTTCGGGTTAGGGTTAGGGTTAGGGGACAGGGACGGTTTAGGGTACAGGTTAGGGTACGACAACGGTTTAGGGTGAGCGTACTTGTTAGGGTACGGGTAAGTGTTAGCGTACGGTTTAGGATTAGGGGACGGGTTAGGGTAAGGCGTCGGGTAAGGGTTAGGGTTCGGGTTAGGGTTAGGGTTAGTTTTAGGGGACGGGGACCGTTTAGGGTACAGGTTAGCGTTCGAAAACGGTTTAGGGTGAGCGTACGTGTTAGGGTATGTGTTACTGTTAGCGTACGGATTAGGATTAGGGGACGGGTTAGGGTAAGGCTTCGGGTAAGGGCTAGGGTCCGGGTTCGGGTTAGGGTTAGGATTAGGGGACGGGGACAGTTTAGGGTACAGGTTAGGGTACGACAACGTTTTAGGGTGAGCGTACGTGTTAGGGTACGGGTTAGTGTTAGCGTCCGGGTAACGATTAGTGGACGGGTTAGGGTAAGGCTTTGGGTAAGGGTTAGGGTTCGGGTTAGTGTTAGGTTTAGGTTTAGGGGACAGAAAATGTTTAGGGTAAAGGTTAGGGTAGGAAAACAGTTCAGGGTGAGCGTACGTGTTAGGGTACGGGTTAGTGTTAGCGTACGGGTTAGGATTAGGGGACAGGTTAGGGTAAGGCTTCGGGTAAGGTTTAGGGTTCGGGATATGGTTAGGGTTAGTGGACGGGGACGGGGACGGTTTAGGGTACAGGTTAGGGTACGACAACGATTTAGGGTGAGCGTGCGTGTTAGGGTACGGGTTAGTGTTAGCGTACGGGTTAGGATAAGGGGATGGGTTAGGGTAAGTCTTCGGGTAAGGGTTAGGGTTCAGGTTAGGGTCAGGGTTAGGGGACGGGGACGGTTTAGGGTGCAGGTTAGGATACGACAACGGTTTAGGGTTAGCGTACGTTTTAGGGTACGGGTTAGAGTTAGCGTACGGGTTAAGATTAGGGGACGGGTTAGGATAAGGCTTCGGGTAAGGGTTAGGGTTCGGGTTAGGGTTAGGGTTAGGGGACGGGGACGGTTTAGGGTACAGGTTAGGTTACGACAACGGTTTAGGGTGAGCGTACGTGTTAGGGTACGGGTTAGTGTTAGCGTACGGTTTAGGATTAGGGGACGGGTTAGGGTAAGGCTTCAGGTAAAGGTTAGGGTTCGGGTTAGGGTTAGGGTCAGGGGACGGGGACGGGGACGGTTTAGGGTACATGTTAGGGTACGACAACGGTTTAAAGTAAGCGTACGTGTTAGGGTACGGGTTAGAGTTAGCGTACGGGTTAAGATTAGGGTACGGGTTAGGGTATGGCTTCGGGTAAGTGTTAGGGTTTGTTTTAGGGTTAGGGTTAGGGGGCGGGGACAGTTTAGGGTACACGTTAGGGTTCGACAACGGTTTAGGGTGAGCGTACATGTTAGGGAATGTGTTCCTGTCAGCGTACGTGTTAGGATTAGGGGACGGGTTACGGTAAGGCTTCGGGTAAGTGTTAGGGTTCGGGATAGGATTAGGGTTAGGGTTAGGGGACGGGGATGGTTTAGGGGACAGGTTAGGGTATGACAACGGTTTAGGGTGTGCGTAAGTGGTAGGGTACGAGTTAGAGTTAGCGTACGGGTTAAGATTAGGGGACGGGTTAGGGTAAGGCTTCGGGTAAGGGTTAGGGTTCGGGTTAGGGTTAGGGTTAGGGGACGGGGATGGTTTAGGGTACAGGTTAGATTACGACAACGGTTTAGGGTGAGCGTTCGTGTTAGGGTACGGGTTAGTGTTAGCTTACGGGTTAGGATTAGGGGACCGGTTAGGGTAAGGCTGCGGGTAAAGGTTAGGGTTCGGGTTAGGGTTAGGGTTAGGGTCAGGGGACGGGGACGTTTTAGGGTACAGGTTAGTGTATGACAACGGTTTAGGGTGAGCGTACGCTTTAGGGTATGGGTTAGTGTTAGCGTACGGGTTAGGATTAGGGGACGGGTTAGGGTAAAGCTTCGGATAAGGGTTAGGGTTCGGGTTAGTGTTAGGGTTAGGGTTAGGGGACGGGGATGGTTTAGGGTACAGGTTAGGGTACGACAACGGTTTAGGTTGAGCGTACGTGTTAGGGTATGTGTTAGAGTTAGCGTACGGTTTAGGATGAGGGGACGGGTTAGGGAAAGGCTTCGGATAAGGGTTAGGGTTCGGGTTAGGGTTAGGGTTAGGGGATGGGGACAGTTTAGGGTACGACAACGGTTTAGGGTGAGCGTACGTGTTAGGGTACGGGTTAGTGTTAGCGTACGGTTTAGGATTAGGGGACGGGTTAGGGTAAGGCTTCTGGTAAAGGTTAGGGCTCGGGTTAGAGTTAGGGTTTGGGGACGGGGACGGGGATGGTTTAGGGTACATGTTAGGGTACGACAACGGTTTAAGGTAAGTGTACGTGTTAGGGTACGCGTTAGTGTTAGTGTACGGGTAAGGAATAGTGGACGCGTTAGGGTAAGGCTTCGGGTAAGGGTTCGGGTTAGGGTTAGGGTTAGGGGAGAGGGACGGTTTAGGGTACAGGTTAGTGTACGACAACGGTTTTGGGTGAGCGTACGTGTCACGGTACGGGTTAGTGTTAGTGTACGGGTTAGGATTAGGGGAAGGGTTAGGGGAAGGGTTCGGGTAAGGTTTAGGGTTCGGGTTCGGCTTCGGGTTAGGGTTAGGGTTAGGGGACGGGGACGGTTTAGGTACAGCTTAGGGTTCGACAACGGTTTAGGGTGAGCCTACGTGTTAGGGTACGTCTTAGTGTTAGCGTATGGGTCAGGATTACGGGACGGGCTAGGGTAAGGCTTCGGGTAAGGGTTAGGGTTCGGGTTAGGGTTAGGGTTACGTGACGGGTACAGATGAGGGTACAGGTTAGGGTACGACTCCAGTTTAGGGTGAGCGTACGTGTTAGAGTACGGGTTACAGTTAGTGTACCGTTTAGGATTAGGGGACGGGTTAGGGTAAGGCTTCGGGTAAGGGTTAGGGTTCGGGTTAGGGTTAGGGTTAGGGTTAGGGGACGGGGATAGTTTAGGGTACAGGTTAGTGTACGACAACGGTTTAGGGTGAGCGTACGTGTTAGGCTAAGGGTTAGAGTTAGCGTACGGTTTAGGATTAGGGGACGGGTTAGGGTAAGGCTTCGGGTAAGGGTTAGGGTTCTGGTTAGGGTTAGGGTTAGGGAACGGGGACAGTTTAGGGTACAGGTTAGGGTACGACAACGGTTTAGGGTGAGCGTACGTGTTAGGGTACGGGTTAGTGTTAGCGTACGGTTTAGGATTAGGGGATGGGTTAGTGTAAGGCTTCGGGTAAGTGTTAGGGTTCGGGTTTGGGTTAGGGTTAGGGTTAGGGGACGGCGACAGTTAAGGGTACAGGTTAGTGTTCGACAACGTTTTAGTGTGAGTGTATGTGTTAGGGTACGGATTAGTGTTAGCGTACGGGTTAGGATTAGGGGACGGGTTAGGGTAAGGCTTCGGGTAAGGGTTAGGGTTCGGGTTAGGGTTCGGGTTAGGGTTAGGGGACGGGGATGGTTTAGGCTACAGGTTAGGGTACGACAACGGTTTTGGGTGAGCGTTCGTGTTAGGGTACAGGTTAGTGTTATCGTACGTGTTAGTATTCGGGGACGGGTTAGGGTAAGGCTTCGGGTAAGGTTTAGGGTTCGGGTTAGGGTTTTGTTTAGGGTTAGGGGACGGGGACAGTTTAGTGTACAGGTTTGGGTACGACAACGGTTTCGGGTGAGCCTACATGTTAGGGGACGGTTTAGTGTTAGCGTATGGGTTAGTATTAGCGGACGGGTTAGGGTAAGGCTTCGGGTAAGGGTTAGGGTTCGGGTTAGGGGTAGGTTTAGGTTTAGGGGACAGGAACGGTTTAGGGTACAGGTTAATGTTTGGGTTAGGGTTAGGGTTAGGGGACGGGGACAGTTTCGGGTACAGGTTAGGGTACGACAACGCTTTAGGGTGAGGTTACATGTTAGGGTACGGGTTAGTGTTAGCATACGGGTTAGGATTAGGGGACGGGTTAGGGTAAGGGTTCGGGTAAGTGTTAGGGTTTGCGTTAGTGTTAGGGTTAGGGGACCGGGACGGGGACGGTTTAGGGTACAGGTTAGGGTATGACAACGGTTTAGGGTGAGCCTGCGTGTTAGGATACGGTGTAGTGTTAGCGTACGGGTTAGGATTAGGGGACGGGTTAGGGTAAGGCTTCGGGTAAGGGTTAGGGTTCGGGTTAGGGTTAGGCTTAGGGGACGGGGACGGTTTAGGGTACAGGTTAGGGTACGTCAACGGTTTAGGGTGAGCGTACGTGTTAGGGTACGGATTAGAGTTATCGTACGTGTTAGGATTAGGGGACGGGTTAGGGTACGGCTTCGGGTAAGGGTTAGGGTTCGGGTTAGGGTTAGGGGACGGGGACGGTTTAGGGTACAGGTTAGGGTACGACAACTGTTTAGGGTGAGCGTACGTGTTAGGGTACGGGTTAGAGTTAGCATACGGGTTAGGATTAGGTTACGGGTTAGGGTAAGGGTTAGCGCTTGCGTTAGGATTAGGGTTAGGGTTAGGGGACGGGGACAGTTTAGGGTACAGGTTCGGGTTCGATAATGGTTTAGGGTGAGCGTACATGTTAGGGAACGGGTTGGTGTTAGCGTACGGGTTAGGATTAGGGGACGGGTTAGGGTAAGGCTTCGGGTAAGTGTTAGGGTTCGGGTTAGGGTTAAGGTTAGGGTTAGGGTATGGGGAAGGTTTAGGGGACAGGTTAGGGTATGACAACGGTTTAGGGTGAGCGTACGTTTTAGGGTATGGGTTAGTGTTAGCGTACGGGTTAGGATTAGAAGACGGGATAGGGTAAGGCTTCGGGTAAGGGTTAGGGTTTGGGTTACGGTTATGTTTGGCGTGAGGGGACGGGGACTGTTTAGGGTACAGGTTAGTTTACGACAACGGTTTAGGGTGAGCGTACGTGTTAGAGTACGGGTTAGTGTTAGCGTAAGGGTTAGGATTAGGGGACCGATTAGGGTAAGGCTGCGGGTAAGGGTTAGGGTTCGGGTTAGGGTTAGGGTTAGGGGACGGGGACGGTTTAGGGTACAGGTTAGTGTACGACAACGGTTTAGGGTGAGCGTACGTGTTAGGGTACGGGTTAGTGTTAGCGTACGGGTTAGGATTAGGGGACTGGTTAGGGTAAGGATTAGGGTAAGGGTTAGCGATCGGGTTAGAGTTAGGGTTAGGGGACGGGGACTGTTTAGGGTACAGGTTAGGGTACAACAACAGTTTAGGGTGAGCGTACGTGTTAGGATACGGTTTAGTGTTAGAGTACGGGTTAGGATTAGGGGACGGGTTAGGGTAAGTCTTCGGGTAAGGGTTAGGGTTCGGTTTAGGGTTAGACTTAGGGGACAGGGACGGTTTAGGGTACAGGTTAGGGTACGACAACGCTTTAGGGTGAGCGTACGTTTTAGGGTACGGGTTAGTGTTAGCGTATGGGTTAGGATTAGGGGATGGGTTAGGGTAAGGCTTCAGGTAAGGGTTAGGGTTTGGGTTAGGGTTAGGGTTAGGGGACGGGGACAGTTTAGAGTACATGTTAGGGTACGACAATGGTTTAGGGTGAGCATACGTGTTAGGGTACGGGTTAGTGTTATCGTACGATTTAGGATTCGGGGACGGGTTAGGGTAAGGCTTTGGGTAAGGGTTAGGGTTCGGGTTAGGGTTAAGGTTAGGTTTCGGGGACAGGTACGGTTTAGGGTACAGGTTAGGGTACGACAACGGTTTAGGGTGAGCATACGTGTTATGGTACGGGTTAGTGTTAGCGTACGGTTTAGGATTAGGGGACGGGTTAGGGTAAGGCTTCGGGTAAGGGTTAGGGTTCGGGTTAGGGTTAGGGTTAGGGGATGGGGACGGGGACAGTTTAGGGTACAGGTTATGGTACGACAACGGTTTAGGGTGAGCGTACATGTTAGGGTACAGGTTAGTGTTAGCGTACGGGTTAGGATTATGGGACGGGTTAGGTTAAGGCTTCGGGCAAGGGTTAGGGTTCCAGTTAGGGTTAGGGTTAGGGGACGGGAACGGGTCGGTTTAGGGTACAGGTTAGGGTATGACAACGGTTTCGGGTGAGCGTACGTGTTAGGGTACATGTTAGTATTAGCGTACGGTTTAGGATTAGGGGACGGGTTAGGGTAAGGCTTCCGGTAAGGGTTAGGGTTCTGGTTAGGGTTAGGTTTAGGGTTAGGGGACGGGGACAATTTAGGGTACAGGTTTGGGTACGACAACGGTTTCGGGTGAGCGTACGTGTTAGGGTATGGTTTAGTGTTAGCGTATGGGTTAGTATTAGGGGACGGATTAGGGTAAGGCTTCGGGTAAGGGTTAGGGTTCGTGTTAGGGTTAGGTTTCGATTTAGGGGACAGGAACGGTTTAGGGTACAGGTTAGGATATGACAACGGTTTAGGGTGAGCGTATGTGTTAGGGTACGGGTTAGTGTTAGAGTACGGGTTCGGATTAGGGTACGGGTTAGGGTAAGGCTTCGGGTAAGGGTTAGGGTTCTGGTTAGGTTTAGGGTTAGGGTTAGGGGACGGGGACGGTTTAGGGTACAGTTTAGGGTTCGACAACGGTTTAGGGTGAGTTTGTGGGTTACGGTATGGGTTAGTGTTAGCGTACGGGTTAGGATTAGGGGACGGGTTAGGGTAAGGCTTCGGGTAAGGGTTAGGGTTCGGGTTAGGGTTAGGGATAGGGGACGGGGATGGTTTAGGGTACAGGTTAGGGTACGACAACGGCTTAGGGTGAGCGTACGTGTTAGGGTACGGGTTAGTGTTAGCGTACGGGTTTAGGATTAGGGGACGGGTTAGGGTAAGGCTTCGGGTAAGGGTTAGGGTTCGGGTTAGGGTTAGGGTTAGGGTAAGGGGACGGGGACAGTTTAGGGTAGAGGTTAGGTTACGGCAACGGTTTAGGGTGAGCGTACGTGTTAGGGTACGGTTTAGGGTTATCGTACGGGTTAGGATTCGGGGACGGGTTAGGGTTGGCTTTGGGTAAGGGTTAGGGTTCAGGTTAGGGTTAGGGTTAGGTTTAGGGGACAGGAACGGTTTAGGGTACACGTTAGGGTACGACAACGGTTTTGGGTGAGCGTACGTGTTAGGGTACGGTTTAGAGTTAGCGTACGGGTAAGGATTAGGGGACGGGTTAGGGTAAGGCTTCGGGTAAGGATTAGGGTTCGGGTTAGGGTTAGGGTTAGGGGACGGGAATAGATTAGGGTACAGGTTAGGGTACAACAGCGGTTTAGGGTGAGCGTACTTGTTAGGGTACGGGTTAGTGTTAGAATACGTGTTAGGATTAGGGGACGGGTTAGGGTAAGGCTTCGGGTAAGGGTTAGGGTTCGGGTTAGGGTTAGGGTTAGGGTCAGGGGACGGGGACGGTTTAGGGTACAGTTTATGGTTCGGCAACGGTTTAGGGTGAGTGTACGTGTTAGGGTATGGGTTAGTGTTAGCGTACGGGTTAGGATTATAGGATGGGTTCGGGTAAGGCTTCGGGTAAGATTTAGGGTTCGGGTTAATGTTAGGGTTAGGGTACGGGGACCGGGACAGCTTAGGGTAAAGGTTAGGGTACGACAACGTTTTAGGGTGAGCGTACGTGTTAGGGTACGTGTTAGTATTAGCATACGGGTTAGGATTAGGGGACGGGTTAGGGTAAGGCTTCGGGTAAGGGTTAGGGTTCGGGTTAGGGTTAGGGTTAGGTTTAGGGGACGGGAACGGTTTAGGGTACAGGTTAGGGTTTGACAACGGTTTAGGGTGAGCGTACGTGTTAGGGTATCGTTTAGAGTTAGCGTACGGGTTAGGATTAGGGGAAGTGTAGGGTAAGGCTTCGGATAAGGGTTAGGGTTCGGGTTCGGATTAGGGTTAGGTTTAGGGCACGGGGACGGTTTAGGGTACAGGTTAGGGTACGAAAACGGTTTAGGGTGAGCGTACGTGTTAGGGAACCAGTTAGAGTTTG
Source organism: Delphinapterus leucas (assembly GCF_059928025.1). Taxonomy (NCBI): domain Eukaryota; kingdom Metazoa; phylum Chordata; class Mammalia; order Artiodactyla; family Monodontidae; genus Delphinapterus; species Delphinapterus leucas. Next base: position 36,548,209 of record NC_143142.1, on the reverse strand, counting down.
CCTACGGGTTAGGATTAGGGGACGGGTTAGGGTAAGGCTTCGGGTAAGGTTTAGGGTTCGGGTTAGGGTTAGGGTTAGGGGACGGGGACAGTTTAGGTACAGCATAGGGTTCGACAACGATTTAGGGTGAGCCTACGTGTTAGGGTACGGCTTAGTGTTAGCGTACGGGTTAGGATTAGGGGACGGGTTAGGTAAGGCTTCGGGTAAGGTTTAGGGTTCGGGTTAGGGTTAGGGTTAGGGGACGGGGACAGTTGAGGGTACAGATTAGGGTACGACACCGGTTTAGGGTGAGCGTACGTGTTAGGGTACGGATTAGAGTTAGCGTACCGTTTAGGATTAGGGGACGGGTTAGTGTAAGGCTTCGGGTAAGGGTTAGGGTTCGGGTTAGGGTTAGGGTTAGGGTTAGGGGACGGCGACAGTTTAGGTTACAGGTTCGGGTTCGACAACGGTTTAAGGTGAGCGTATGTGTTAGGGTACGGTTTAGTGTTAGCGTACGGGTTAGGATTAGGGGACGGGTTAGGGTAAGGCTTCGGGTAAGGGTTAGGGTTCGGGTTAGGGCTAGGTTTAGGTTTAGGGGACAGGAACGGTTTAGGGCACAGGTTAGGGTTTGGGTTAGTGTTAGGGTTAGGGGACGGGGACAGTTTCGGGTAAAGGATAGGGCACGACAACGGTTTAGTGTGAGCCTACATGTTAGGGTACGGGTTAGTGTTAGCATACGGGTTAGGATTAGGGGACGGGTTAGGGTAAGGCTTCGGGTAAGGGTTAGGTTTTGGGTTAGTGTTAGGGTTAGGGGACCCGGACGGGGACGGTTTAGGGTACAGGTTAGGGTACGACAACGGTTTAGGGTGAGCGTACGTGTTAGGGTACTGGTTAGTGTTAGCGTACGGTTTAGGATTAGGGGACGGGTTAGGGTAAGGCTTCGTGTAAGGGTTAGGGTTCGGGTTAGGGTTAGGTTTAGGGTTAGGGGACGGGGACAGTTTAGGGTACAGGCTTGAATACGACAACGGTTTCGGGTGAGCGTACGTGTTAGGGTACGGTTTAGTGTTAGCGTACGGGTTAGTGTTAGCGTACGGGTAAGGATTAGTGGACGGGTTAGGGTAAGGCTTCGGGTAAGGGTTCGGGTTAGGGTTAGGGTTAGGGGACAGGGACGGTTTAGGGTACAGGTTAGAGAACGACAGCGGTTTTGGGTGAGCGTACGTGTTAGGGTACTGGTTAGTGTTAGCGTACGCGTTAGGATTAGGGGAAGGGTTAGGGTAAGGCTTCGGGTAAGGGTTAGGGTTCGGGTTAGGGTTAGGGTTAGGGTTAGGGTACGGGGACAGTTTAGGTACAGCATAGGGTTCGACAACGATTTAGGGTGAGCCTACGTGTTAGGGTACGGCTTAGTGTTAGCGTACGGGTTAGGATTAGGGGACGGGTTAGGTAAGGCTTCGGGTAGGGTTTAGGGTTCGGGTTAGGGTTAGGGTTAGGGGACGGGGACAGTTGAAGGTACAGGTTAGGGTACGACACCGGTTTCGGGTGAGCGTACGTGTTGGGGTACGGTTTAGTGTTAGCGTACGGGTTAGGATTAGGGGACGGGTTAGTGTAAGGCTTCGGGTAAGGGTTAGGGTTCGGGTTCGGGTTAGGGTTAGGGTTAGGGGACGGCGACAGTTTAGGGTACAGGTTAGGGTCGACAATGGTTTAGGGTGAGCGTATGTGTTAGGGTACGGTTTAGTGTTAGCGTACGGGTTAGGATTAGGGGACGGGTTAGGGTAAGGCTTCGGGTAAGGGTTAGGGTTCGGGTTAGGGTTAGGGTTAGGGGACGGGGATGGTTTAGGCTACAGGTTAGGGTACAGCAACGGTTTAGGGTGCGCATACGTGTTAGGGTACGGGTTAGTGTTAGCCTACGGTTTAGGATTAGGGGACGGGTTAGGGTAAAGCTTCGGGTAAGGGTTAGGGTTCGGGTTCGGGTTAGGGTTAGGGTTAGGGGACGGGGACAGTTTAGGGTACAGGTTAGGTTACGACAACGGTTTAGGGTGAGCGTACGTGTTAGGGTACGGTTTAGTGTTAGCGTAAGGGTTAGGATTAGGGGACGGGTTAGGATAAGGCTTCGGGTAAGTGTTAGGGTTCGGGTTAGGGTTAGGGTTAGGGTTAGAGGACGGGGACGGTTTAGGGTACAGCTTAGTGTTCGACAACGGTTTAGCTTGAGTGTATGGGTTAGGGTATGGGTTAGTGTTAGCGTACGGTTTAGGATTAGGGGACGGGTTAGGGTAAGGCTTCGGGTAAGGGTTAGGGTTCGGGTTAGGGTTAGGCGACTGGGACGGGGACGGTTTAGGGTACAGTTTAGGGTATGACAACGGTTTAGGGTGAGCGTACGTGTTAGGGTACATGTTAGTATTAGCGTACGGGTTAGGTTTAGGGGACGGATTAGTGTAAGGCTTCGGGTAAGTGTTAGGGTTCGGGTTAGGGTTAGGTTTAGGGTTAGGGGACGGGGACAGTTTAGGGTACAGGTTTGGGTACGACAACGGTTTCGGGTGAGCGTACGTGTTAGGGTACGGTTTAGTGTTAGCGTATGGGTTAGTATTAGTTGACGGATTAGGGTAAGGCTTCGTGTAAGGGTTAGGGTTAGGGTTAGAGGACGGGGACGGTTTAGGGTACAGCTTAGTGTTCGACAGCGGTTTAGCTTGAGTGTATGGGTTAGGGTATGGGTTAGTGTTAGCGTACGGTTTAGGATTAGGGGACGGGTTAGGGTAAGGCTTCGGGTAAGGGTTAGGGTTCGGGTTAGGGTTAAGTTTAGGGTCAGGGGACGGGGACGGTTTAGGGTACAGTTTAGTGTTCGACAACGGTTTAGGGTGAGTGTACGTGTTAGGGTATGGTTTAGTGTTAGCGTACTGGTTAGGATTATAGGATAGGTTCGGGTAAGGCATCGGATAAGATTTAGGGTTCGGGTTAATGTTAGGGTTAGGGTACGGGGACGGGGACTGCTTAGGGTAAAGGTTAGGGTACGACAACGTTTTACGGTGAGCGTATGTGTTAGTATTAGCATACGGGTTAGGATTAGGGAACGGGTTAGGGTAAGGATTTGGGTAAGGGCTAGGGTTTGGGTTAGGGTTCGGGTTAGGGTTAGGGGACGGGGACGGTTTAGGGTACAGGTTAGGGTTCGACAACGGTTTAGGGTGAGTTTGTGAGTTAGGGTATGGGTTAGTGTTAGCGTACGGGTTAGGATTAGGGGACGGGTTAGGGTAAGGCTTCGGGTAAGGGTTAGGGCTCGGGTTAGGGTTAGGGTTAGGGGACGGGGACGGTTTAGGGTACAGGTTAGGGTTCGACAACGGTTTAGGGTGAGCATATGTGTTAGGGTACGTGTTAGTGTTAGCGTACGGGTTAGGATTAGGGGACGGGTTAGGGTAAGGCTTCGGATAAGGGTTAGGGTTCGGGTCAGGGTTAGGGTTAGGGTTAGGGGACAGGGATGGTTTAGGCTACAAGTTAGGGTATGACAATGGTTTAGGGTGAGCGTACGTGTTAGGGTACAGGTTAGTTTTATCGTACGTGTTAGTATTCGGGGACGGGTTAGGGTAAGGCTTCGGGTAAGGGTTAGGGTTCGGGTTAGGGTTAGGTTTACGGGACAGGAACGGTTCAGGGTACAGGTTAGGGTATGACAACGGTTTAGGGTGAGCATACGTGTTATGGTACGGGTTAGTGTTAGCGTACGGGTTAGGATTAGGGGACGGGTTAGGGTAAGGCTTTGGTTAAGGGTTAGGGTTCAGGTTAGGGTTAGGTTTAGGGGATGGGTACGGGGACGGTTTAGGGTACAGGTTATGGTACAATAACGGTTTAGGGTGAGCGTACGTGTTAGGGTACAGGTTAGTGTTAGCGTACTGTTTAGGATTAGGGGACGGGTTAGGGTAAGGCTTCGGGTAAGGGTTAGGGTTCGGGTTAGGGCTAGGTTTAGGTTTAGGGGACAGGAACGGTTTAGGGTACAGGTTAGGGTTCGGGTTAGTGTTAGGGTTAGGGGACGGGGACAGTTTCGGGTACAGGTTATGGTACGACAACGGTTTAGGGTGAGCGTACATGTTAGGGCACGGGTTAGTGTTAGCATACGGGTTAGGATTAGGGGACGGGTTAGGGTAAGGCTTCGGGTAAGGGTTAGGGTTTGGGTTAGTGTTAGGGTTAGGGGACCGGGACGGGGACGGTTTAGGGTACAGGTTAGGGTACGACAACGGTTTAGGGTGAGCGTACGTGTTAGGGTACGGGTTAGTGTTAGTGTACAGGTTAGGATTAGGAGACGGGTTAGGGTAAGGCTTCGGGTAAGAGTTAGGGTTCGGGTTAGGATTATGCTTAGGGGGCGGGGACGGTTTTGGGTACAGGTTAGGGTACGTCAACGGCTTAGGGCGAACGTACGTGTTAGGGTATGGTTTAGAGTTAGCGTACGGGTTAGGATTGGGGACGGGTAAGGGTAAGGCTTCGGGTAAGGGTTAGGGTTCGGGTTAGGGTTAGGGTTAGGGGACGGGGACGGTTTAGGGTACAGGTTTGGGTACGACAACGGTTTCGGGTGAGCGTACGTGTTAGGGTACGGGTTAGAGTTAGCATACGGGTTAGGATTAGGTTACGGGTTAGGGTAAGGGTTAGCGCTTGCGTTAGGGTTAGGGTTAGGGTTAGGGGACGGGGACAGTTTAGGGTACAGGTTCGGGTTCGACAATGGTTTAGTGTGAACGTACATATTAGGGAACCGGTTGGTGTTAGCGTACGGGTTAGGATTAGTGGGCGGGTTACGGTAAGGCTTCGGGTAAGTGTTAGGTTTTGGGTTAGGGTTCGGGTTAGGGTTAGGGTTAGGGTTAGGGGACGGGGATGGTTTAGGCTACAGGTTAGGGTACGACAACGGTTTAGGGTGAGCGTACGTTTTAGGGTACAGGTTAGTGTTATCGTACGTTTTAGTATTCGGGGACGGGTTAGGGTAAGGCTTCGGGTAAGGGTTAGGGTTCGGGTTAGGGTTAGGGTTAGGTTTAGGAGACAGGAACGGTTTAGGGTACAGGTTAGGGTACAACAACGGTTTATGGTGAGCATACGTGTTAAGGTACGGGTTAGTGTTAGCGTACGGTTTAGGATTAGGGGACGGGTTAGGGTAAGGCTTCGGTTAAGGGTTAGGGTTCAGGTTAGGGTTACGGTTAGGGGACGGGTACGTGGACGATTTAGGGTACAGGTTATGGTACGATAACGGTTTAGGGTGAGCGTACGTGTTAGGGTACTGGTTAGTGTTAGCGTACGGTTTAAGATTAGGGGACGGGTTTGGGTAAGGCTTCGGGTAAGGGTTAGGGTTCGGGTTAGGGTTAGGTTTAGGGTTAGGCGACGGGGACAGTTTAGGGTACAGGTTTGAGTACGACAGCGGTTTCGGGTGAGCGTACGTGTTAGGGTACGGTTTAGTGTTAGCGTACGGGTAAGGATCAGTGGACGGGTTAGGGTAAGGCTTCGGGTAAGGGTTTAGGTTAGGGTTAGGGTTAGGGGACAGGGACGGTTTAGGGTACAGGTTAGGGAACGACAACGGTTTTGGGTGAGCGTACGTGTTAGGGTACTGGTTAGTGTTAGCGTACGGTTTAGGATTAGGTGACGGGTTAGTGTAAGGCTTCGGGTAAGGGTTAGGGTTCGGGTTAGGGTTAGGGTTAGGGTTAGGGGACGGCGACAGTTTAGGGTACAGGTTAGGGTTCGACAACGGTTTAGGGTGAGCTTATGTGTTAGGGTACGGTTTAGTGTTAGCGTACGGGTTAGGATTAGGGGACGGGTTAGGGTAAGGCTTCGGGTAAGGGTTAGGGTTTGGGTTAGGGTTAGGGTTAGGGTTAGGGGACGGGGATGGTTTAGGCTACAGGTTAGGGTACGACAACGGTTTAGGGTGAGCGTACGTGTTAGGGTACGGGTTAGTGTTAGCGTACGGTTTAGGATTAGGGGACGGGTTAGGGTAAGGCTTCGGGTAAGGGTTAGGGTTCGGGTTAGGGTTAGGGTTAGGGTTAGGGTACGGGGACAGTTTAGGGTACAGGTTAGGGTACGACAACTGTTTAGGGTGAGCGTACGTGTTAGGGTACAGGTTAGTGTTATCGTACGTGTTAGTATTCGGGGACGGGTTAGGGTAAGGCTTCGGGTAAGGGTTAGGGTTCGGGTTAGGGTTAGGGTTAGGTTTACGGGACAGGAACGGTTCAGGGTACAGGTTAGGGTACGACAACGGTTTAGGGTGAGTATACGTGTTACGGTACGGGTTAGTGTTAGCGTACGGGTTAGGATTAGGGGACGGGTTAGGGTAAAGCTTTGGTTAAGGGTTAGGGTTCAGGTTAGGGTTTGGGTTAGGGGACGGGGACGGGGACGGTTTAGGGTACAGGTTATGGTACGATAACGGTTTAGGGTGAGCTTACGTGTTAGGGTACAGGTTAGTGTTAGCGTACTGTTTACAATTAGGGGACGGGTTAGGGTAAGGCTTCGGGTAAGGGTTAGGTTTCGGGTTAGGGTTAGGTTTAGGGTTAGGGGACGGGGACAATTTAGTGTACAGGTTTGGGTACGACAACGGTTTCGGGTGAGCCTACGTGTTAGGGTACGGTTTAGTGTTAGCGTATGGGTTAGTATTTGCGGACGGGTTAGGGTAAGGCTTCGGGTAAGGGTAAGGGTTCGGGTTAGGGTTAGGGTTAGGGTTAGGGGACGGGGACGGTTTAGGGTACAGGTTAGTGTACGACAACGGTTTAGGCTGAGCGTACATGTTAGGGTATGGGTTAGTGTTAGCGTACGGGTTAGGATTAGGGGACTGGCTAGGGTAAGGCTTCGGGTAAGGGTTAGCGTTCGGGTTAGAGTTAAGGTTAGGGGACGGGGACGGTTTAGGTTACAGGTTAGGGTACGACAACGGTTTAGGGTGAGCGTACGTGTTAGGGTACGGGTTAGTGTTAGCGTACAGGTTAGGATTAGGGGACGGGTTAGGGTAAGGCTTCGGGTAAGGGTTAGTGTTTGGGTTAGTGTTAGGTTTAGGGGACGGGGACGGGGACTGTTTAGGGTACAGTTTAGGGTACGACAACGGTTTAGGATGAGCGTACGTGTTAGGGTACGGGTTAGTGTTATCGAACGGGTTAGGGTTAGGGGACGGGTTAGGGTAAGGCTTCGGGTAAGGTTTAGGGTTCGGGTTAGGGTTAGGCTTAGGGGACGAGAACGGTTTAGGGTACAGGTTAGGGTACGTCAACGGTTTAGGGTGAGCGTACGTGTTAGGGTACAGTTTAGATTTAGCGTACGGTTTAGGATTAGGGGACGGGTTAGGGTAAGGCTTCGGGTAAGGGTTAGAGTTTGGGTTAGGGTTAGGGTTAGGGTTAGGAGACGGGGACGGTTTAGGGTACAGGTTAGGGTACGACAACGGTTTAGGGTGAGCGTACGTGTTAGGGTATGTGTTAGAGTTAGCGTACGGGTTAGGAATAGGGGACACGTTAGGGTAAGGCTTCGGGTAAGGGTTAGGGTTCGGGTTAGGGTTAGGGTTTTGGACGGGGACGGTTTAGGTTACAGGTTAGGATTCCACAAAGTTTTAGGGTGAGTGTACGTGTTAGGGTACGCTTTAGTGTTAGCGTACGGTTTAGGATTAGGGGACGGGTTAGGGTAAGGCTTCTGGTAAGGGTTAGGGTTCGGGTTAGGGTTAGGGTTAGTGGACGGGGACGGGGACGGTTTAGGGTACATGTTAGGGTACGGCAACGATTAAAGGTAAGCGTACGTGTTAGGGTACGGGTTAGTGTTAGCGTACGGGTAAGGATTAGTGGACGGGTTAGGGTAAAGCTTCGGGTAAGTGTTCGGGTTAGGGTTAGGGTTAGGGGACAGGGACGGTTTAGGGTACAGGTTAGGGTACCTCAACGGTTTTGGGTGAGCCTACGTTTTAGGGTACGGGTTAGTGTTAGCGTACGGGTTAGGATTAGGGGTAGGGTTAGGGTAAGGCTTCGGGTAAGGGTTAGGGTTCGGGTTAGGGTTAGGGTTAGGGTTAGAGGACGGGGACGGTTTAGCGTACAGCTTAGTGTTTGACAACGGTTTAGGGTGAGTGTATGGGTTAGGGTATGGGTTAGTGTTAGCGTACGGGTTAGGATTAGGGGACGGGTTAGGGTAAGGCTTCGGGTAAGGGTTAGGGTTCGGGTTAGGGTTAGGGGACTGGGACGGGGACGGTTTAGGGTACAGTTTAGGGTACGACAAATGTTTAGGGTGAGCGTACGTGTTAGGGTACAGGTTAGTGTTATCGTACGTTTTAGTATTTGGGGACGGGTTAGGGTAAGGCTTCGGGTAAGGGTTAGGGTTCGGGTTAGGGTTAGGTTTAGGGTTAGGGGACGGGGACAGTTTAGGGTACAGGTTAGGGTACGACAACGGTTTAGGGTGAGCGTACGTGTTAGGGTACGGGTTAGTGTTAGCGTACGGTTTAGGATTAGGGGACGGGTTAGGGTAAGGCTTCGGGTAAGGGTTAGGGTTCGGGTTAGGGTTAGGGTTAAGGTTAGGGGACGGGGACAGTTTAGGGTACAGGTTAGGGTACGACAACGGTTTAGGGTGAGCGTACGTGTTAGGGTACGGGTTAGTGTTAGCGTACGGGTTAGGATTAGGGGACGGGTTAGGGTAAGGCTTCGGGTAAGGGTTAGGGTTCGGGTTAGGGTTAGGCTTAGGGGACGGGGATGGTTTAGGGTACAGGTTAGGGTACGACAACGGTTTAGGATGAGCGTACGTGTTAGGGTACAGTTTAGAGTGAGCGTATGGTTTAGGATTAGGGGACGGGTTAGGGTAAGGCTTCAGGTAAGGGTTAGGGTTCGGGTTAGGGTTAGGGTTAGGGGACGGGGACAGTTTAGGGTACAGGTTAGGGTACGACAACAGTTTAGGGTGAGCGTACGTGTTAGGGTACGTGTTAGTGTTATCGTACGGTTTAGGATTAGGGGACGGGTTAGGGTAAGGCTTCGGGTAAGGGTTAGGGTTTGGGTTATGGTTAGGGTTAGGGGACGGGGACAGTTTAGGGTACAGGTTAGGGTTCGACAACGGTTTAGGGTGAGCGTACGTGTTAGGGTACGGGTTAGTGTTAGCGTACGGGTTAGTATTAGGGGACGGGTTAGGGTAAGGCTTCGGGTAAGGGTTAGGGTTCGGGTTAGGGTTAGGGTTAGGTTTACGGGACAGGAACGGTTTAGGGTACAGATTAGGGTACGACAACGATTTAGGGTGAGCGTACGTGTTAGGGTACGGGTTAGTGTTAGCGTACGGGTTAGGATTAGGGGACGGGTTAGGGTAAGGCTTCGGGTAAGGGTTAGGGTTCGGGTTAGGGTTAGGGTTAGGACGGGGACGGGGACGGTTTAGGGTACAGGTTAGGGTACGACAACGGTTTAGGGTGAGCGTACGTGTTAGGGTACAGGTTAGTGTTAGCGTACTGTTTAGTATTAGGGGACGGGTTAGGGTAAGGCTTCGGGTAAGGGTTAGGGTTCGGGTTAGGGTTAGGTTTAGGGTTAGGGGACGGGGACAATTTAGGGTACAGGTTAGGGTACGACAACGGTTTAGGGTGAGCGTACGTGTTAGGGTACGTGTTAGTGTTAGCGTACGGGTTAGGATTAGGGGACGGGTTAGGGTAAGGCTTTGGGTAAGGGTTAGGGTTCGGGTTAGGGTTAGGGTTAGGGTTAGGGGACGGGGACGGTTTAGGGTACAGGTTAGGGTATGACAACGGTTTAGGGTGAGCGTACGTGTTAGGGTACGGGTTAGTGTTAGCGTACGGGTTAGGATTAGGGGACGGGTTAGGGTAAGGCTTCGGGTAAGGGTTAGGGTTCGGGTTAGGGTTAGGGTTAGGGTTAGGGGACGGGGACGGTTTAGGGTACAGGTTAGGTTACGACAAAGGTTTAGGGTGAGCGTACGTGTTAGGGTACGGGTTAGTGTTAGCGTACGGGTAAGGATTAGGGGACGTGTTAGGGTAAGGGTTAGGGTTCGGGTTTGGTTTAGGTTTAGGGGACAGGGACGGTTTAGGGTACAGGTTAGGGTACGACAACGGTTTAGGGTGAGCGTACGTGTTAGGGTACGGGTTAGTGTTAGCGTACGGGTTAGGATTAGGGGACGGGTTAGGGTAAGGCTTCGGGTAAGGGTTAGGGTTCGGGTTAGGGTTAGGGTTAGGGTTAGGGGACGGGGACGGTTTAGGGTACAGGTTAGGGTACGACAACGGTTTAGGGTGAGCGTACGTGTTAGGGTACGGGTTAGTGTTAGCGTACGGGTTAGGATTAGGGTACGGGTTAGGGTAAGGCTTCGGGTAAGGGTTAGGGTTCGGGTTAGGATTAGGGTTAGGGTTAGGGGACGGGGACGGTTTAGGGTACAGGTTAGGGTACAACGTTTTAGGGTGAGCGTACGTGTTAGGGTACGTGTTAGTATTAGCATACGGTTTAGGATTAGGGAACGGGTTAGGGTAAGGCTTCGGGTAAGGGTTAGGGTTTGGTTTAGGGTTAGGGTTAGGGTTAGGGGACGGAGACAGTTTAGGGTACAGGTTAGGGTACGACAACGGTTTAGGGTGAGCGTACGTGTTAGGGTACGGGTTAGAGTTAGCGTACGGTTTAGGATTAGGGGACGGGTTAGGGTAAGGATTCGGGTAAGGGTTAGGGTTCGGGTTAGGGTTAGGGTTAGTGGACGGGGACAGTTTAGAGTACAGGTTAGGGTACGACACCGGTTTGGTGTGAGCGTACGTTTTAGGGTAGAGTTTAGAGTTAGCGTACGGTTTAGGATTAGGGGACGGGTTAGTGTAAGGCTTCGGGTAAGGGTTAGGGTTCGGGTTAGGGTTAGGGTTAGGGGACGGGGACGGGGACGGTTTAGGGTACAGGTTATGGTACGACAACGGTTTAGGGTGAGCGTACATGTTAGGGTACAAGTTAGTGTCAGCGTACAGTTTAGGATTAGGGTGCGGGTTAGGGTAAGGCTTCGGGTAAGGGTTAGGGTTCGGGTTAGGGGTAGGTTTAGGGTTAGGGGACGGGGACAGTTTAGGGTACAGGTTTGTGTACGACAAATTTTTCGGGTGAGCGTATGTGTTAGGGTACGGTTTAGTGTTAGCGTACGGGTTAGTATTAGCGGACGGGTTACGTTAAGGCTTCGGGTAGGGGTTAGGGTTCGGGTTAGGGCTAGGTTTAGGCTTAGGGGACAGGAACGGTTTAGGGTACAGGTTAGGTTACGACAACGGTTTAGGGTGAGCGTACGTGTTAAGGTACGGGTTAGTGTTAGCGTACGGGTTAGGATTAGGGGACGGGTTAGGGTAAGGCTTCGGGTAAGGGTTAGGGTTCGGGTTAGGGTTAGGGTTAGGGGACGGGGACAGTTGAGTGTACAGGTTAGGGTACGACACCGGTTTAGGGTGAGCGTACGTGTTAGGGTACGGGTTAGAGTTAGCGTACAGTTTAGCATTAGGGGACGGGTTAGTGTAAGGCTTCGGGTAAGGGTTAGGGTTCGGGTTAGGGTTAGGGTTAGGGTTAGGGGACGGCGACAGTTTAGCGTACAGCTTAGGGTTCGACAACGGTTTACGGTGAGCGTACGTGTTAGTGTACGTTTTAGTGTTAGCGTACGGGTTAGGATTAGGGGACGGGTTAGGGTAAGGCTTCGGGTAAGGGTTAGGGTTCGGGTAGGGTAGGGTTAGGGTTAGGGTTAGGGGACGGGGACAGTTTAGGGTACAGGTTAGGGTACGACAACAGTTTAGGGTGAGCGTACGTGTTAGGGTACGTGTTAGTGTTATCGTACGGGTTAGGATGAGGGGACGGGTTAGGGTAAGGCTTCGGGTAAGGGTTAGGGTTTGGGTTATGGTTAGGGTTAGGGGACGGGGACAGTTTAGGGTACAGGTTAGAGTACGACAACTGTTTAGGGTGAGCGTACGTGTTAGGGGACAGGTTAGTGTTATCGTACGTGTTAGTATTCGGGGACGGGTTAGGGTAAGGCTTCGGGTAAGGGTTAGGGTTCGGGTTAGGGTTAGGGTTAGGTTTACGGGACAGGAACGGTTCAGGGTACAGATTAGGGTACGACAACGGTTTAGGGTGATTATACGTGTTACGGTATGGGTTAGTGTTAGCGTACGGGTTAGGATTAGGGGACGGGTTAGGGTAAGGCTTTGGTTAAGGGTTAGGGTTCAGGTTAGGGTTAGGGTTAGGGGACGGGGACGGGGACGATTTATCGTACAGGTTATGGTACGATAACGGTTTAGGGTGAGCGTACGTGTTAGGGTACAGGTTAGTGTTAGCGTACTGTTTAGCATTAGGGGACGGGTTAGGGTAAGGCTTCGGGTAAGGGTTAGGGTTCGGGTTAGGGTTAGGTTTAGGGTTAGGGGACGGGGACAATTTAGTGTACAGGTTTGGGTACGACAACGGTTTCGGGTGAGCCTACGTGTTAGGGTACGGTTTAGTGTTAGCGTATGGGTTAGTATTAGCGGACGGGTTAGGGTAAGGCTTCGGGTAAGGGTAAGGGTTCGGGTTAGGGTTAGGGTTAGGGTTAGGGGACGGGGACGGTTTAGGGTACAGGTTAGTGTACGACAACGGTTTAGGGTGAGCGTACATGTTAGGGTACGGGTTAGTTTTAGCGTACGGGTTAGGATTAGGGGACGGGTTAGGGTAAGGCTTCGGGTAAGGGTTAGGGTTCGGGTTAGGGTTAGGGTTAGGGTTAGGGGACGGGGACAGTTTAGGGTACAGGTTAGGGTACGACAAATATTTAGGGTGAGCGTACGTGTTAGGGGACAGGTTAGTGTTATCGTACGTGTTAGTATTCGGGGACGGGTTAGGGTAAGGCTTCGGGTAAGGGTTAGGGTTCGGGTTAGGGTTAGGGTTAGGTTTACGGGACAGGAACGGTTCAGGGTACAGGTTAGGGTACGACAACGGTTTAGGGTGAGTATACGTGTTACGGTATGGGTTAGTGTTAGCGTACGGGTTAGGATTAGGGGACGGGTTAGGGTAAGGCTTTGGTTAAGGGTTAGGGTTCAGGTTAGGGTTAGGGTTAGGGGACGGGGACGGGGACGATTTATCGTACAGGTTATGGTACGATAACGGTTTAGGGTGAGCGTACGTGTTAGGGTACAGGTTAGTGTTAGCGTACTGTTTAGCATTAGGGGACGGGTTAGGGTAAGGCTTCGGGTAAGGGTTAGGGTTCGGGTTAGGGTTAGGTTTAGGGTTAGGGGACGGGGACAATTTAGTGTACAGGTTTGTGTACGACAACGGTTTCGGGTGAGCCTACGTGTTAGGGTATGGGTTAGTGTTAGCGTACGGGTTAGGATGAGGGGACGGGTTAGGGTAAGGCTTCGGGTAAGCGTTAGGGTTCGGGTTAGGGTTAGGGTTAGGGTTAGGGGACGGGGACGGTTTAGGGTACAGTTTAAGGTACGACAACGCTTTAGGGTGAGCGTACGTGTTAGGGTACGGGTTAGAGTTAGCGTATGGTTTAGGATTAGGGGACGGGTTAGGATAAGGATTCGGGTAAGGGTTAGCGTTGGGGTTAGAGTTAGGGTTAGGGGACGGGGACGGTTTAGGGTACAGGTTATGGTACGACAATGTTTTAGGGTGAGCGTACGTGTTAGGGTACAGGTTAGTGTTAGCGTACGGGTTAAGATTATGGGACGGGTTAGGTTAAGGCTTCGGGTAAGGGTTAGGGTTCGGGTTAGGGTTAGGGTTAGGGGATGGGGACGGGGACGGTTTAGAGTACAGGTTAGGGTACGACTACGGTTTAGTGTGAGCGTACGTGTTAGGGTACGGGTTAGTGTTAGCGTACGGTTTAGGATTAGGGGACTGGTTAGGGTAAGGCTTCTGGTAAAGGTTAGGGTTCGGGTTAGGGTTAGGGTTAGGGGACGGGGACGGGGACAGTTTAGGGTACATGTTAGGTTTCGACAACTGTTTAAGGTAAGCGTACGTGTTAGGGTACGGGTTAGTGTTAGCGTACGGGTAAGGATTAGTGGACGGGTTAGGGTAAGGCTTCGGGTAAGGGTTCGGGTTAGGGTTAGGGTTAGGGGACAGGGACGGTTTAGGGTACGCGTTAGGGTACGACAACGGTTTTGGGTGAGCGTACGTGTTAGGGTACGGGTTAGTGTTAGCGTACGGGTTAGGATTAGGGGAAGGTTTAGGGTAAGGCTTCGGGTAAGGGTTAGGGTTCGGGTTAGGGTTAGGCATAGGGTTAGGGGACGGGGACGGTTTAGGTACAGCTTAGGGTTCGACAACGGTTTAGGTTGAGCCTGCGTGTTAGGGTACGGCTTAGTGTTAGCGTACGGGTTAGGATTAGGGGACTGGTTAGGGTAAGGCCTCGGTTAAGGGTTAGGGTTCGGGTTAGGGTTAGGGTTAGGGGACGGGGACGGTTTAGGGTACAGGTTAGGGTACGACAACGGTTTAGGGTGAGCGTACGTGTTAGGGTACGGGTTAGTGTTAGCGTAAGGTTTAGGTTTAGGGGGCGGGTTAGGGTAAGGCTTCGGGTAAGGGTTAGGGTTCGGGTTAGGCCTAGGTTTAGGTTTAGGGGACAGGAACGGTTTAGGGTACAGGTTAGGGTACGACAACGGTTTAGGGTGAGCGTATGTGTTAGGGTACGGGTTAGTGTTAGCGTACGGGTTAGGATTAGGGTACGGGTTAGGGTAAGGCTTCGGGTAAGGGTTAGGGTTCCGGTTAGGATTAGGGTTAGGGTTAGGGGACGGGGACGGTTTAGGGTACAGGTTAGGGTACAACGGTTTAGGGTGAGCGTACGTGTTAGGGTATGGTTTAGAGTTAGCGTACGGCTTAGTATTAGGGCACAGGTTAGGGTAAGGCTTCGGATAAGGGTTAGGGTTCGGGTTAGTTTTAGGGTTAGGGTTATGGGACGGGGATTGTTTAGGGTACAGTTTAGGGTTCGACAATGTTTTAGGGTAGGGTGAGCGTACATGTTAGGGTACGGGTTAGTGTTAGCGTACAGGTTAGGATTAGGGGACGGGTTAGGGTAAGGCTTCAGGTAAGGTTTAGGGTTCGGGTTAGGGTTAGGGTTAGGGTTAGGGGACGGCGACGGTTTGGGGACAGGTTAGGTTATGACAACGGTTTAGGGTGAGCGTACGTGTTAGGGTACGGGTTAGAGTTAGCGTACGGGTTAGGATTAGGGGACGGGTTAGGGTAAGGCTTCGGTTAAGGGTTAGGGTTCGGGTTAGGGTTAGGGTTAGGGGATGGGGACGGTTTAGGGTACAGGTTAGGGTAGGACAACGTTTTAGGGTGAGCGTACGTGTTAGGGTACGTGTTAGTATTAGCATACGGGTTAGGATTAGGGAACGGGTTAGGGTAAGGCTTCGGGTAAGGGTTAGGGTGTGGTTTAGGGTTAGGGTTAGGGTTAGGGGACGGGGACAGTTTAGGGGACAGGTTAGGGTATGACAACGGTTTAGGGTGAGCGTACGTGTTAGGGTACGGGTTAGAGTTAGCGTACGGTTTAGGATTAGGGGACGTGTTAGGGTAAGGATTCGGGTAAGGGTTAGGGTTCGGGTTAGGATTAGGGTTAGTGGACGGGGACAGTTTAGAGTACAGGTTAGGGTACGACACCGGTTTGGTGTGAGCGTACGTGTTAGGGTAGAGGTTAGAGTTAGCGTACGGTTTAGGATTAGGGGACGGGTTAGTGTAAGGCTTCGGGTAAGGGTTAGGGTTCGGGTTAGGGTTAGGGTTAGGGGACGGGGACGGGGACGGTTTAGGGTACAGGTTATGGTACGACAACGGTTTAGGGTGAGCGTACATGTTAGGGTACAAGTTAGTGTCAGCGTACAGTTTAGGATTAGGGTGCGGGTTAGGGTAAGGCTTCGGGTAAGGGTTAGGGTTCGGGTTAGGGGTAGGTTTAGGGTTAGGGGACGGGGACAGTTTAGGGTACAGGTTTGTGTACGACAACTTTTTCGGGTGAGCGTATGTGTTACGGTACGGTTTAGTGTTAGCGTACGGGTTAGTATTAGCGGACGGGTTACGTTAAGGCTTCGGGTAAGGGTTAGGGTTCGGGTTAGGGCTAGGTTTAGGCTTAGGGGACAGGAACGGTTTAGGGTACAGGTTAGGATTCGACAAAGGTTTAGCGTGAGCGTACGTGTTAGGGTACGGGTTAATGTTAGCGTACGGTTTAGGATTAGGGGACGGGTTGGGGTAAGGCTTCTGGTAAGCGTTAGGGTACGGGTTAGGGTTAGGGTTAGGGGACGGGGACGGGGACGGTTTAGGGTACAGGTTAGGGTACGACAACGGTTTAAGGTAAGCGTACGTGTTAGGGTACGGGTTAGTGTTAGCGTACGGGTAAGGATTAGTGGACGGGTTAGGGTAAGGCTTCGGGTAAGGGTTCGGGTTAGGGTTAGGGTTAGGGGACAGGGACGGTTTATGGTACAGGTTAGGGGACGACAACGGTTTTGGGTGAGCGTACGTTTTAGGGTTTGGGTTAGTGTTAGCGTACGGGTTAGGATTAGGGGAAGGGTTAGGGTAAGGCTTCGGGTAAGGTTTAGGGTTCGGGTTAGTGTTAGGGTTAGGGATAGGGGACTGGGACGGTTTAGTGTACAGCTTAGGGTTCGACAACGTTTTAGGGTGTTTGTATGGGTTAGGGTATGGGTTAGTGTTAGCGTACGGGTTAGGATTAGGGGATGGGTTAGGGTAAGGCTTCGGGTAAGGGTTAGGGTTCGGGATAGGGTTAGGGGACGGGGACGGGGACGTTTTAGGGTACAGGTTAGGATACGACAATGCTTTAGGGTGAGCGAATGTGTTAGGGTACGGGTTAGTGTTAGCGTACGGGTTCGGATTAGGGTACGGGTCAGGGTAAGGCTTCGGGTAAAGCTTAGGGTTCGGGTTAGGTTTATGGTTAGGGATAGGGGACGGGGACAGTTTAGGGTAAAAGTTAGGGTTCGACAATGGTTTAGGGTGAGCGTACATGTTAGGGAACGGGTTGGTGTTAGCGTACGGGTTAGGATTAGGGGACAGGTTACGGTAAGGCTTCGGGTAAGTGTTAGGGTTCGGGTTAGGGTTAGGGTTAGTGGACGGGGACAGTTTAGGGGACAGGTTAGGGTATGACAACGGTTTAGGGTGAGCGTACGTGATAGGGTATGGGTTAGAGTTAGCGTACGGGTTAGGATTAGGGGACGGGTTAGGGTAAGGCTTCGGGTAATCGTTTGGGTTTGGTTAGGGTTAGGGTTAGGGGATGGGGACGGTTTAGGGTACAGGTTAGGTTACGACAACGGTTTAGGGTGAGTGTTCGTGTTAGGGTACGGGTTAGTGTTAGCATACGGGTTAGGATTAGGGGACCGGTTAGGGTAAGGCTTCGGGTAAGGGTTAGGGTTCGGATTAGGGTGAGGGTTAGGGGACAGGGACAGTTTAGCGTACAGGTTAGGGTACGACAACGGTTTAGGGTGAGCGTACGTTTTACGGTACGGGTTAGTGTTAGCGTACGGGTTAGGATTAGGGGACGGGTTAGGGTAAGGCTTCGTTTAAGGGTTAGGGTTCTGGTTAGGGTTAGGCTTAGGGTACGGGGACGGTTTAGGGTACAGGTTACGGTACGTCAACGGTTTAGGGTGAGCGTACGTGTAAGGGTAGAGGTTAGAGTTAGCGTACGGGTTAGGATTAGGGGACGGGTTAGGGTCAGGCTTCGGGTAAGGGTTAGAGTGTGGGTTATGGTTAGGGTTAGGGTTAGGGGACGGGGACGGTTTAGGGTACAGGTTAGGGTACGACAACGATTTAGGGTGAGTGTACGTGTTAGGGTACGGGTTAGAGTTAGCGTACGGGTTAGGATTGGGGGACGTGGTATGGTAAGCCTTCGGGCAAGGGTTAGGGTTCGGGTTAGGGTTAGGGTTAGGGGACGGGGCAGGGACGGTTTAGGGCACAGGTTAGGTTTCAACAACGGTTTAGGGTGAGCGTACGTGTTATGGTATGGTTTAGATTTAGCGTACGGGTTAGGAATAGGGGACGGGTTAGGGTAAGGCTTCGGGTAAGGGTTAGGGTTCGGGTTAGGGTTAGGGTTAGGGGACGGGGACGGGGAATGTTTAGGGTACATGTTATGGTACGACAACGGTTTAGGGTGAGCGTACGTGTTAGGGTACAGGTTAGTGTTAGCGTACGGTTTAGGATTATGGGACGGGTTAGGGTAAGGTTTCGGGTAAGGGTTAGGGTTCGGGTTAGGGTTAGGGTTAGGGGACGGGGACGGGGACGGTTTAGGGTACATGTTAGGGTAAGACAACGGTTTAGGGTGAACGTACGTGTTAGGGTACATGTTAGTATTAGCATACGGTTTAGGATTATGGGACGGGTTAGGGTAAGGCTTCGGGTAAGGGTTAGGGTTCGGGTTAGGGTTAGGTTTAGGGTTAGTGGACGGGGACAGTTTAGGGTACAGGTTTGGGTACGACAACGGTTTCGGATGAGCGTACGTGTTAGGGTACGTTTTAGTGTTAGCGTATGCGTTAGTATTAGGGGACGGATTAGGGTAAGGCTTCGGGTAAGGATTAGTGTTCGTGTTCCGGTTAGGGGTAGGGTTAGGGGACAGGGACGGTTTAGGGTTCAGGTTAGGGTACGACAACGGTATGGTTGAGCGTACGTGTTAGGGTACGGGTCAGAGTTAGCGTACGGGTTAGGATTAGGGTACGGGTTAGTGTATGGCTTTTTGTAAGGTTAGGGTTCGGGTTAGGGTGAGGGTTGGGGACGGGGACAGTTTAGGGTACAAGTTAGGGTTCGTCAATTGTTTAGGGTGAGCGTACATGTTAGGGAAAGGGTTGGTGTGAGCGTACGGGTTAGGATTAGGGGACGGGTTACGGTAAGGCTTCGGGTAAGTGTTAGGCTTCGGGTTAGGGTTAGGGTTAGGATACGGGGACGGTTTAGGGGACAGGTTAGGGTATGACAACGGTTTAGGGTGAGCGTACGTGATAGGGTATGGGTTAGAGTTAGCGTACGGGTTAGGATTAGGGGACGGGTTAGGGTAAGGCTTCGGGTAAGGGTTAGGGTTCGGGTTAGGGTTAGGGTTAGGGGATGGGGACGGTTTAGGGTGCAGGTTAGGGTTCGACAACGGTTTAGGGTGAGAGTACGTGTTAGGGTATGGGTTAGTGTTAGCGTACGGGTTAGGATTAGAGGACGGGTTAGGGTAAGGCTTCGGGTCAGTGTTAGGGTTCGGTTTAGGGTTAGGGTTAGGGATAGGGGACGGGGACGATTTAGGGTACAGGATAGGGTACGACAAAGCTTTAGGGTGAGGGTACGTGTTAGGGTACGTGTTAGTATTAGCGTACGGGTTAGGATTAGGGGACGGGTTAGAGTAAGGCTTCAGGTAAGGGTTACGGTTCGGGTTAGGGTTACGATTAGGGTTAGGGGACGGGGACAGTTTACGGTACAGGTTTGGTTACGACAACGGTTTCGGTTGAGCGTACGTGTTAGGGTACGTTTTTGTGTTAGTGTACATGTTAGTATTAGGGGACGGGTTAGGGTAAGGCTTCGGGTAAGTGTTAGGTTTCGGGTTAGGCCTAGGTTTAGGTTTAGGGGACAGGAACGGTTTAGGGTACAGGTTAGGTTACGACAACGGTTTAGGGTGAGCGTACGTGTTAGGGTACGAGTTAGTGTTAGCGTACGGGTTATGATAAGGGGATGGGTTAGGGTAAGGCTTCGGGTAAGGGTTAGGGTTCGGGTTAGGGTTAGGTTTAGGGGACGGGGACGGTTTAGGGTACAGGTTAGGGTACGACAATGCTTTAGGGTGAGCCTACGTGTTAGGGTACGGTTTAGTGTTAGCGTACGAGTTAGGATTGGGGACGGGTTAGGGTAAGGCTTCGGGTAAGGGTTAGGGTTCGGGTTAGGGTTAGGGTTAGGGTTAGGGTACGGGGACGCTTTAGGGTACAGGTTAGGGTACAACAACGGTTTAGGGTGAGTGTACGTGTTAGCTGTACGGGTTAGAGTTAGCGTACAGTTTAGGATTAGGGGACGGGTTAGGGTAAGGCTTCGGGTAAGGGTTAGGGTTCGGGTTAGGGTTAGGGTTAGGGGACGGGGACAGTTTAGGGTACAGGTTAGGGTACGACAACGGTTTAGGGTGAGCGTACGTGTTAGGGTACGGGTTAGTGTTAGCGTACGGGTTAGGATTAGGGGAAGGGTTAGGGTAAGGCTTCAGGTCAGGGTTAGGGTTTGGGTTAGTGTTAGGGTTAGGGGACGGGGACGGGGACGGTTTAGGGTACAGGTTAGGGTACGCCAACGGATTAGGGTGAGCGTACGTGTTAGGGTACGGGTTAGAGTTAGCGTACCGGTTAGGATTAGGGTACGGGTTAGGGTATGGCTTCGGGTAAGGGTTAGGGTTCGGGCTAGGGTTAGGGATAGGGGATGTGGACAGTTTAGGGTACAGGTTAGGGTTCGACAATGGTTTAGGGTGAGCATACAAGTCAGGGAAAGGGTTGGTGTTAGCGTACGGGTTAGGATTAGGGGACGGGTTAGGGTAAGGATTCGGGTAAGAGTTAGTGTTTCGGTTAGGGTTAGCGTTAGGGATAGGGGACGGGGACGGTTTAGGGTACAGGTTAGGGTACGACAACGGTTTAGGGTGAGCGTACGTGTTAGGGTACGGGTTAGTGTTAGCGTATGGGTTAGGATTAGGGGACCAGTTAGGGTAAGGCTGCGGGTAAGGGTTAGGGTTCGGGTTCGGGTTAGGGTTAGGGTTAGGGTTAGGGGACGGGGACGGTTTAGGCTATAGGTTAGGGTACGACAACGTTTTAGGGTGAGCGTACGTGTTAGGGCACGGTTTAGTGTTAGCGTACGTGTTAGGATTAGGGGACGGGTTAGGGTAAGGCTTCGGGTAAGGTTTAGGGTTCGGGTTAGCGTTAGGGTTAGGGTTAGGGGACGGGTATATTTTAGGGTACAGGTTAGGGTTCCACAACGGTTTAGGGTGCGCGTACGTGTTAGGGTACGGGTTAGTGTTAGCGTACTGGTTAGGATTAGGGGACGTTTTAGGGTAAGGCTTCGGGTAAGGGTTAGGGTTTGGGTTAGGGTTAGGGTTAGGGTTAGGGGACCGGGACAGTTTAGGGTACAGTTTAGGGTATGACAACGGTTTAGTGTGAGCGTACGTGTTAGGTCATGGGTTAGTGTTAGCGTACGGGTTAGCATTAGGGGACGGGTTAGGGTAAGGCTTCGGGTAAGGGTTAGGGTTTGGGTTAGGGTTAGGGTTAGTGGACGGGGACGAGGACGGTTTAGGGTACAGGTTAGTGTACGTCAACGGTTTAGGATGAGTGTACATGTTAGGGTACGGTTTAGTGTTAGCGTACGGGTTAGGACTAGGGGACGGGTGAGGGTAAGGCTTCGGGTAAGGTTTAGGGTTCGGGTTAGGGTTAGGGTTAGGGGACGGGGATGGTTTAGGGTACAGGTTAGGGTTCGGCAACGTTTTAGGGTGAGCGTACGTGTTAGGGAACGGGTTAGTGTTAGCGTACGGGTTAGGATTAGGGGACGGGTTAGGGTAAGGCTTCGGGTAAGGTTTCGGGTTCGGATTAGGGTTAGGGTTAGGGGACGGGGACGGTTTAGGGTACAGGTTAGGGTTCGACAATGGTTTAGGGTGAGCGTACGTGTTAGGGTACATGTTAGTATTAGCGTACGGGTTAGGATTAGGGGACGGGTTAAGTTAAGGCTTCGGGTAAGGGTTAGTGTTTCTGTTAGGGATAGGGTTAGGGTTAGGGGACTGGGATGGTTTAGGGTAAAGGTTAGGGTACGACAACGTTTTAGGGTGAGTGTACGTTTTAGGGTATGGGTTAGTGTTAGCGTACGGGTTAGCAATACAGGATGGGTTAGAGTAAGGCTTCGGGTAAGGGTTAAGGTTCGGGTTACGGTTAGGGTTAGGGGACGCGGACCGGGACGGTTTAGGGTACAGGTTAGTGTACGACAACTGTTTAGGGTGAGCGTACGTGTTAGGGTACGGGTTAGAGTTAGCGTACGGGTTAGGATTAGGGGACGGGTTAGGGTAAGGCTTCGGGTAAGGGTTAGGGTTCGGGTTAGGGTTAGGGTTAGGGGACAGGGACGGTTTAGGGTACAGGTTAGGGTACGACAACGGTTTACGGTGAGCGTACGTGTTAGGGTACGGGTTAGTGTTAGCGTACGGATTAGGATTAGGGGATGGGTTAGGGTAAGGCTTCGGGTAAGGGTTAGGGTTCGGGTTAGGGTTAGGGTTAGGGTTAGGGGACGGGGATGGTTTAGGGTACAGTTTAGGGTACGACAACGCTTTAGGGTGAGCGTACGTGTTAGGGTACGGGTTAGTGTTAGCGTACGGGTTAGGATTAGGGGACGGGTTAGGGTAAGGTTTCGGGTAAGGGTTAGTGTTTGGGTTAGGGTTAGGGTTAGGGTTAGGGGACGGGGACGGTTTAGGGTACAGGTTAGGGTACGACAACGGTTTAGGGTGAGCGTACGTGTTAGGGTACGGGTTAGTGTTAGCGTACGGGTTAGGATTAGGGGATGGGTTAGTGTAAGGCTTCGGGTAAGTGTTCGGGTTTGGTTTAGGGTTAGGGTTAGGGGACGGGGACAGTATAGGGTACAGGTTAGGGTACGACAACGGTTTAGGGTGAGCGTACGTGTTAGGGTACAGGTTAGTGTTATCGTACGGGTTAGGATTCGGGGACGGGTTAGGGTAAGGCTTTGGGTCAGGGTTAGGGTTCGGGTTAGGGTTAGGGTTAGGTTTAGGGGACAGGAACGTTTTAGGGTACAGGTTAGTGTACGACAACGGTTTAGGGTGAGCATACGTGTTAGGGTACGGGTTAGTGTTAGCGTACGGGTTAGGATTAGGGGAGAGGTTATGGTAAGGCTTCAGGTAAGGTTAGGGTTCGGGTTCGGGTTAGGGTTAGGGGACGGGGACGGGGACGGTTTAGGGTACAGGTTATTGTACGACAACGGTTTAGGGTGAGCAAACGTGTTAGGGTACAGTTTAGTGTTAGCGTACGGGTTAGGATTATGGGACGGGTTAGGGTAAGGCTTCGGGTAAGGGTTAGGGTTCGGGTTACGGTTAGGGTTAGGGGACGGGGACGCAGACGGTTTAGGGTACAGATTAGGGTACGACAACGGTTTAGGGTGAGCGTACGTGTTAGGGTACGTGTTAGTATTAGCGTACGGTTTAGGATTAGGGGACGGGTTAGGGGAAGGCTTCGGTTAAGGGTTAGGGTTCGGGTTAGGGTTAGGTTTAGGGTTAGTGGACGGGGACAGTTTACGGTACAGGTATGTGTACGACAACGGTTTCGGGTGAGCGTAGGTGTTAGGGTACGGTTTAGTGTTAGCGTACGGGTTAGTATTAGGGGACGGGTTAGGGTAAGGCTTCGGGTAAGCCTTAGGTTTCGGGTTAGGGCTAGGTTTAGGTTTAGGGGACAGGAACGTTGTAGGGTACAGGTTAGGATACGACAACGGTTTAGGGTGAGCGTATGTGTTAGGGTACGGATTAGTGTTAGCGTACGGGTTCGGATTAGGGTACGGGTTAGGGTAAGGCTTCGGGTAGGGATTAGGGTTCGGATTAGGGTTAGGGTTAGAGTTAGGGGACGGGGACAGTTTACGGTACAGGTTTGGGTACGACAACGGTTTCGGGTGAGCGTACGTGTTAGGGTATGGGTTAGAGTTAGCGTACGGTTTAGGATTACGGGACGGGTTAGGGTAAGGCTTCGGGTATGTGTTAGGTTTCGGGTTAGGGTTAGGGTTAGGGGACGGGGACGGTTTAGGGTACAGGTTAGGGTTCGACAACGGTTTAAGGTGAGCGTACGTGTTAGGGTATGGGTTAGTGTTAGCGTACGGGTTAGCATTAGGGGACGGGTTAGGGTAAGGCTTCAGGTAAGGGTTAGGGTTTGGGTTAGGGTTAGGGTTAGGGGACGGGGACGGGGACGGTTTGGGGTACAGGTTAGGGTATGACAACAGTTTAGGGTGAGCGTTCATGTTACGGTACTGGTTAGAGTTAGCGTACGGGTTAGGATTAGGGGACGGGTTAGGGTAAGGCTTCGGGTAATGGTTCGGGTTCGGGTTAGGGATAGGGTTAGAGGACGGGGACGGTTTAGGGTACAGGTTAGGGTTCGACAACGGTTTAGGGTGAGCGTACGTGTTAGGGTACATGTTAGTATTAGCGTACCGGTTAGGATTAGGGGACGGGTTAGGTTAAGGCTTCGGGTAAGGGTTAGTGTTTGTTTTAGGGATAGGGTTAGGGTTAGGTGACGGGGACGGTTTAGGGTACAGGTTAGGGTTTGGCAACGTTTTAGGGTGAGCGTACGTGTTAGGGTACGGGTTAGTGTTAGCGCACGGGTTAGGATTACGGGACAAGTTAGGGTAAGGCTGCGGGTAAAGGTTAGGGTTCGGGTTAGGGTTAGGGTTAGGGTTAGGGGACGGGGACGGTTTAGAGTACAGGTTAGGGTACGACAACGGTTTAGTGTGAGCGTAAGTGTTAGGGAACAGGTTAGTGTTAGCGTACGGGTTAGTGTTAGGGGACGGGTTAGGGTAATGCTTCGGGTAAGGGTTAGGGTTCGGGTTAGGGTTAGGTTTAGGTTTAAGGGATGGGGACTGTTTAGGGTACAGGTTAGGGTACGACAACAGTTTAGGGTGAGCGTACGTGTTAATTGTACGGGTTAGAATTAGCATACGGTTTAGGATTAGGGGACGGGTTAGGGTAAGGCTTCGGGTAAGGTTTAGGGTTTGGGTTAGTGTTCGGGTTAGGGGATGGGGACGGGAACAGTTTAGGGTACAGGTTAGGGTACGACAACGGTTTAGGGTGAGCGTACGTGTTAGGGTACGGGTTAGTGTTAGCGTACGGGTTAGGATTAGGGGACGGGATAGGGTAAGGCTTCGGGTAAGGGTTAGGGTTCGGGTTAGGGTTAGGGTTAGGGG
Source organism: Delphinapterus leucas (assembly GCF_059928025.1). Lineage (NCBI taxonomy): Eukaryota > Metazoa > Chordata > Mammalia > Artiodactyla > Monodontidae > Delphinapterus > Delphinapterus leucas. The sequence continues at coordinate 36,523,493 of NC_143142.1, read as the reverse complement.
ACGGGGACAGTAGGGTCAGGTAGGGTCGGTTTGGATAGGGTAAGGCTTCGGGTAAGGGTTAGGGTTTGCGTTAGGGTTAGGGTTAGCGAACGGGGATGGGGACGGTTTAGGGTACAGGTTAGGGTGCGACAACGGTTTAGGGTGAGCGTAAATGTTAGGGTACGGGTTAGAGTTAGCGTACGGGTTAGGATTAGGGGACGGGTTAGGGTAAGGCTTCGGGTAGGTGTTAGGGTTTGGGTTAGGGTTCGGGTTAGGGTTAGGGCACGGGGACGGTTTAGGGTACTGGTTAGGGTTCGACAACGGTTTAGGGTGAGCGTACGTGTTAGGGTACATGTTAGTATTAGCGTACGGTTTAGGATTAGGGGACGGGTTAGGTTAAGGCTTCGGGTAAGGGTTAGTGTTCGGGTTAGGGTTAGGGGTAGGGTTAGGGGACGGGGACGGTTTAGGGTACAGGTTACAGTACGACAACGGTTTAGGGTGAGCGTACGTGTAAGGGTACGGTTTAGTGTTAGAGTACGGCTTAGGATTAGGCGACGTGTTAGGGTAAGGCTTCGGGTAAGGGTTAGGGTTCGTGTTTGGTTTAGGTTTAGGAGACAGGAACGATTTAGCGTACAGGTTAGGGTTCGACAGCGGTTTAGGGTGAGCTTACGTGTTAGGGTACGGGTTAGTGTTAGCGTACGAGTAAGGATTAGGGGACGAGTTAGGGTAAGGCTTCCGGTAAGGGTTAGGGTTCGGGTTAGGGTTAGGGTTAGGGTTAGGGGACGGGGACGGTTTAGGGTACAGGTTAGGGTACGACAAAGGTTTAGGGTGAGCGTACGTGTTAGGGTATGGGTTAGAGTTAGCGTACGGTTTAGGATTACGGGACGGGTTAGGGTAAGGCTTCGGGTACGTGTTAGGTTTCGGGTTAGGGTTAGGGTTAGGAGACGGGGACGGTTAAGGGTACAGGTTAGGGTTCGACAACGGTTTAGGGTGAGCATTCGTGTTAGGGTACATGTTAGTATTAGAGTACCGGTTAGGATTAGGGGACGGGTTAGGTTAAGGCTTCAGGTAAGGGTTAGTGTGTGTTTTAGGGATAGGGTTAGGGTTAGGGGACTGGGACGGTTTAGGGTAAAGGTTAGGGTACGACAACGGTTTCGGGTGAGCGTACGTGTTAGGGTATGTGTTAGTGTTAGCGTACGGGTTAGCATTACGGGATGGGTTAGGGTAAGGCTTCGGGTAAGGGTTAAGGTTCGGGTTAGGTTTAGGGTTAGGGGACGGGGACGGGGACGGTTTATGGTACAGGTTAGGGCACGACAACTGTTTAGGTTGAACGTACGTGTTAGGGTACGGGTTAGAGTTAGCGTACGGGTTGGGATTTGGGGACGGGTTAGGGTAAGGCTTCGGGTAAGGTTTAGGGTTCGGGTTAGGGTTAGGGTTAGGGGACGGGGACGGTTTAGGGTACAGGTTAGGGTTCGGCAACGGTTTAGGGTGAGCGTACGTGTTAGGGTACGGGTTAGTGTTAGCTTACGGGTTAGGATTAGGGGACGGGTTAGGGTAAGGCTTCGGGTAAGGGTTAGGGTTTGGGTTAGGGTTAGGGTTAGGGAACGGGGACAGTTTAGGGTACAGGTTAGGGTATGACAACGGTTTAGGGTGAGCGTACGTGTTAGGGTACGTGTTAGTATTAGCATATGGGTTAGGATTAGGGAACGGGTTAGGGTAAGGCTTCGGGTAAGGGTTAGGGTTCGGGTTAGGGTTAGGGTTAGGGTTAGGGGACGGGGACTGTTTAGGGTACAGGTTAGGTTACGACAACGGTTTAGGGTGAGCGTATGTGTTAGGGTACGGGTTAGTGTTAGCACACGGGTTAGGATTAGGGGAAAAGTTAGGGTAAGGCTGCGGGTAAGGGTTAGGCTTCGGGTTAGGGTTAGGGTTAAGATTAGGGGACGGGGACGATTTAGGGTACAGGTTAGGGTACAACAACGGTTTAGGGTGAGCGTGCGTGTTAGGGAACGGGTTAGTGTTAGCGTACGGGTTAGGATTAGGGGACGGGTTAGGGTAAGGCTTCGGGTAAGGGTTAGGGTTCGGGTTAGGGTTAGGGTTAGGGTTAGGGGACGAGGACGGTTTAGGGTAAGGTTAGGTTACGACAACGGTTTAGGGTGAGCGTATGTGTTAGGGTACGGGTTAGTGTTAGCGCACGGGTTAGGATTAGGGGACCAGTTAGGGTAAGGCTGCGGTTAAGGGTTAGGGTTCGGGTTAGGGTTAGGGTTACGGGACGGTGACGGTTTAAGGTACAGGTTAGGGTACGACAACATTGTTGGGTGAGCGTACGTGTTAGGGTACAGGTTAGTGTTAGCGTACGCGTTAGGATTAGGGGACGGGTTAGGGTAAGGCTTCGGGTAAGGGTTAGGGTTCGGGTTAGGGTTAGGTGATGGGTATGCTTTCGGGTACAGGTTAGGGTTCGACAACGGTTTAGGGTGCATGTACGTGTTAGGGTGCAGGTTAGTTTTACCGTACTGGTTAGGATTAGGGGACGGGTTAGGGTAAGGCTTCGGGTAAGGTTTAGGGTTCGGGTTAGTGTTAGGGTTAGGGGACGGGGACGGTTTAGGGTACAGGTTAGGGTTCGATAATGATTTAGGGTGAGCCTACGTGTTAGGGTACGGGTTAGAGTTAGCGTAATGTTTAGGATTAGGTGATGGGTTAGGGTAAGGCTTCGGGTAAGGGTTAGGGTTCGGGTTAGGGTTAGGGGACAGGGACGGTTTAGGGTACAGGTTAGGGTACGACAACCGTTTAGGGTGAGCGTACGTGTTAGGGTATGGGTTAGAGTTAGCGTACGGGTTAGGATTAGGGGACGGGTTAGGGTAAGGCTTCGGGTAAGGGTTAGGGTTTGGGTTAGGGTTAGGGTTAGGGTTAGGGGACGGGGACAGTTTAGGGTACAGGTTAGGGTTTGACAACGTTTTAGGGTGAGCGTACGTGTTAGGGTACGGGTTAGTGTTAGCGTACGGGTTAGGATTAGGGGACGGGTTAGGGTAAGGCTTCGGGTAAGGGTTAGGGTTCGGGTTAGGGTTAGGGTTAGGGTTTTGGTTAGGGGACGGGGACGGTTTAGGGTACAGGTTAGGGTACGACAAACGTTTAGGGTGAGCGTACGTGTTAGGGTATGGGTTAGTGTTAGCGTACTGTTTAGGATTAGGGGATGGGTTAGGGTAAGGCTTCGGGTAAGGGTTAGGGTTCGGGTTAGGGTTACGGAACAGGGACGGTATAGGGTACAGGTTAGGGTACGACAACGGTTTTGGGTGAGCGTACGTGTTAGGGTACGGGTTAGTGTTAGCGTACGGGTTAGGATTAGTGGAAGGGTTAGGGTAAGGCTTCGGGTAAGGCTTAGGGTTCGGGTTAGGGTTAGGGTTAGGGGGTCCGGGGACGGTTTAGGGTACAGGTTAGGGTACAACAACGGTTTAGGGTGAGCATACGTGTTAGGGTACGGGTTAGTGTTAGCGTACGGTTTAGGATAAGGGGACGGGTTAGTGTAAGGCTTCGGGTAAGGTTAGGGTTAGGGTTCGGGATAGGGTTAGGGGACGGGGACGGGGACGGCTTAAGGTACAGGTTAGTGTTTGACAACGGTTTAGGGTGAGCGTATGTGTTAGGGTACGGGTTAGTGTTAGCGAACGGGTTAGGATTAGGGGACGGGTTAGGGTAAGGCTTCGGGTAAGGGTTAGGGTTTGGGTTAGGGTTAGGGTTAGGGGACGGGGACAGTTTAGGGTACAGGTTAGTGTATGCCAACGGTTTAGGGTGAGCGTACGTGTTAGGGTATGTGTTAGTATTAGCATACGGGTTAGGATTAGGGAAAGGGTTAGGGTAAGGCTTCGGGTAAGGGTTAGGGTTTGGGTTAGGGTTAGGGTTAGGGTTAGGGGACGGGGACGGTTTAGGGTACAGGTTTGTTTACGCCAACGGTTTCGGTTGAGCGTACGTGTTAGGGTATGTTTTAGTATTAGCGTACGTGTTAGTATTAGGGAAAGGGTTAGGGTAAGGCTTCGGGTAAGGGTTAGGGTTTGGGTTAGGGTTAGGGTTAGGGTTAGGGGACGGGGACGGTTTAGGGTACAGGTTAGGTTACGACAAATGTTTAGGGTGAGCGTACGTGTTAGGGTATGGGTTAGTGTTAGCGCACGGTTTAGGATTAGGGGACCAGTTAGGGTAAGGCAGCGGGTAAGGGTTAGGGTTCGGGTTAGGGTTAGGGTTAGGGTTAGGGTTAGGGTACGGGGACGGTTTAGGTTACAGGTTAGGGTACGACAACGGTTTAGGTTGAGCGTACGTCTTAGGGTACGGTTTAGTGTTAGCGTACGAGTTAGGATTAGGGGACGGGTTAGGGTAAGGCTTCGGGAAAGTGTTAGGGTTTGGGTTAGGGTTAGGGTTAGTGTTAGGGGACGGGGACTGTTTAGGGTACAGGTTAGGGTACAACAACGGTTTAGGGTGAGCGTACGTGTTAGTTGTACGGGTTAGAGTTAGCGTACAGTTTAGGATTAGGGGACAGGTTAGGTTAAGGCTTCGGGTAAGGGTTAGGGTTCGGGTTAGGGTTATGGTTAGGGGACGGGGACAGTTTAGGGTACAGGTTAGGGTATGACAACGGTTTAGAGTGAGCGTACGTGTTAGGGTACGTGTTAGTGTTAGCGTACGGGTTAGGATTAGGGGAAGGGTTAGGGTAAGGCTTCAGGTAAGGTTTAGGGTTTGGGTTAGTGTTAGGGTTAGGGGACGGGGACGGGTACGGTTTAGGGTACAGGTTAGGGTACGACAACGGTTTAGGGTGAGCGTACGTGTTAGGGTACGGGTTAGTGTTAGCCTACGGTTTAGGATTAGGGGACGAGTTAGGGTAAGGTTTCGGGTAAGGGTTAGGGTTCGGGTTAGGGTTAGGCTTAGGGGACGGGGACGGTTTAGGGTACAGGTTAGGGTACGTCAACGGTTTAGGGTGAGCGTACGTGTTAGGGTACGGGTTAGAGTTAGATTACGGGTTAGGATTAGGGGACGGCTTAGGGTAAGGCTTCGTGTAAGGGTTAGGGTTCGGGTTAGGGTTAGGGTTAGGGGATGGGGACAGTTTAGGGTACAGGTTAGGGTACAACAACGGTTTAGGGTGAGCATACGTGTTAGGGTACGGGTTAGTGTTAGCGTACGGGTTAGGATTAGGGGCCAGGTTATTGTAAGGCTTCAGGTAAGGTTAGGGTTCGGGTTCGGGTTAGTGTTAGGGGACGGGGACGGGGACGGTTTAAGGTACAGGTTATGGTATGACAACGGTTTAGGGTGAGCATACGTGTTAGGGTACAGTTTAGTGGTAGCGTACTCGTTAGGATTATGGGACGGGTTAGGGTAAGGCTTCGGGTAAGGGTTAGGGTTAGGGTTAGGGTTAGGGTTCGGGAAAGGGGACGGTTTAGGGTACAGGTTAGGTTTCGACAACGGTTTAGGGTGAGCGTACATGTTAGGTTATGGGTTAGTGTTAGCGTATGGGTTAGGATTAGGGGACGGGTTAGGGTAAGGCTTCGGGTAAGGGTTAGGGTTCGGGTTCGGGTTAGGGTTAGGGTTAGGGGACGGGGACGGTTTAGGGTACAGGTTAGGGTACGACAAAGGTTTAGGGTGAGCGTACGTGTTAGGGTATGGGTTAGAGTTAGCGTACTGTTTAGGATTACGGGACGGGTTAGGGTAAGGCCTCGGGTACGTGTTAGGTTTCGGGTTAGGGTTAGGGTTAGGGGACGGGGACGGTTTAGGGTACAGGTTAGGGTTCGACAACGGTTTAGGGTGAGCGTTCGTGTTAGGGTACATGTTAGTATTAGAGTACCGGTTAGGATTAGGGGACGGGTTAGGTTAAGGCTTCGGGTAAGGGTTAGTGTGTGTTTTAGGGATAGGGTTAGGGTTAGGGGACTGGGACGGTTTAGGGTAAAGGTTAGGGTACGACAACGGTTTCGGGTGAGCGTACGTGTTAGGGTATGTGTTAGTGTTAGCGTACGGGTTAGCATTACGGGATGGGTTAGGGTAAGGCTTCGGGTAAGGGTTAAGGTTCGGGTTAGGGTTAGGGTTAGGGGACGGGTCGGGGACGGTTTAGGGTACAGGTTAGGGCACGACAACTGTTTAGGTTGAACGTACGTGTTAGGGTACGGGTTAGAGTTAGCGTACGGGTTGGGATTTGGGGACGGGTTAGGGTAAGGCTTCGGGTAAGGTTTAGGGTTCGGGTTAGGGTTACGGTTAGGGGACGGGGACGGTTTAGGGTACAGGTTAGGGTTCGGCAACGGTTTAGGGTGAGCGTACGTGTTAGGGTACGGGTTAGTGTTAGCTTACGGGTTAGAATTAGGGGACGGGTTAGGGTAAGGCTTCGGGTAAGGGTTAGGGTTTTGGTTAGGGTTAGGGTTAGGGAACGGGGACAGTTTAGGGTACAGGTTAGGGTATGACAACGGTTTAGGGTGAGCGTACGTGTTAGGGTACGTGTTAGTATTAGCATACGGGTTAGGATTAGGGAACGGGTTAGGGTAAGGCTTCGGGTAAGGGTTAGGGTTCGGGTTACTGTTAGGGTTAGGGTTAGGGGACAGGGACTGTTTAGGGTACAGGTTAGGTTTCGACAACCCTTTAGGGTGAGCGTACGTGTTAGGGTACGGTTTAGTGTTAGCGTACGGGTTAGGATTAGGGACGGGTTAGGCTAAGGCATCGGGTACGGGTTAGGGTTCGGGTTAGGGTTAGGGTTAGGGTTTTGGTTAGGGCACGGGGATGGTTTCGGGTACAGGTTAGCGTACGACAAACGTTTAGGGTGAGCGTACGTGTTAGGGTACGGGTTAGAGTTAGCGTAATGTTTAGGATTAGGTGATGGGTTAGGGTAAGGCTTCGGGTAAGGGTTAGGGTTCGGGTTAGGGTTAGGGTTAGGGGACGGGGACGGTTTAGGGTACAGGTTATGGTTCGAGAACGGTTTAAGTTGAGCGTACGTGTTAGGGTACGGGTTAGTGTTAGCGTACGGGTTAGCATTAGGGGACGGGTTAGGGTAAGGCTTTGGGTAAGGGTTAGGGTTCGTGTTCGGGTTAGGGTTAGGGTTAGGGGACGGGGACGGGGACGGTTTAGGGTACAGGTTAGGGTGCGACAACTGTTTAGGGCGAGCGTACGTGTTAGGGTACGGGTTAGAGTTAGCGTACGGGTTGGGATTTGGGGACGGGTTAGGGCAAGGCTTCGGGTAAGGTTTAGGGTTCGGGTTAGGGTTAGAGTTAGGGGACGGGGACGGTTTAGGGTACAGGTTAGGGTTCGGCAACGGTTTAGGGTGAGCGTACGTGTTAGGGTACGGGTTAGTGTTAGCTTACGGGTTAGGATTAGGGGATGGGTTAGTGTAAGGCTTCGGGTAAGGGTTAGGGTTTGGGTTAGGGTTAGGGTTAGGGGACGGGGACAGTTTAGTGTACAGGTTAGGGTACGACAACGGTTTAGGGTGAGCGTACGTGTTAGGGTACGTGTTAGTATTAGCATACGGGTTAGGATTAGGGAACGGGTTAGGGTAAGGCTTCGGGTAAGGGTTAGGGTTTGGGTTAGGGTTAGGGTTAGGGGACGGGGACAGTTTAGTGTACAGGTTAGGGTTCAACAACGGTTTAGGGTGAGCGTACATGTTAGGGTACGGTTTAGTGTTACAGTACGTGTTAGTATTAGGGAACGTGTAAGGGAAAGGCTTCGGGTAAGTGTTCGGGTTTGGGTTAGGGATAGGTTTAGGTTTAGGGGACAGGAACGGTTTAGGGTACAGGTTAGGGTACGATAACGGTTTAGGGTGAGCGTACGTGTTACTATATGGGTTAGTGTTAGCGTACGGGTTAGGATTACGGGATGGGTTAGGGTAAGGCTTCGGGTAAGGGTTAGGGTTCGTGTTAGAGTTAGGGTTAGGGGACGGGGACGGTTTAGGGTACAGGTTAAGGTACGACAACCGTTTAGGGTGAGCGTAAGTGTTAGGGTATGGGTTAGATTTAATGTACGGGTTGGATTAGGGGACGGGTTAGGGTAAGGCTTCGGGTAAGGATTAGGGTTTGGGTTAGGGTTAGGGTTAGGGTTAGGGGACGGGGAAAGTTTAGTGTATAGGTTAGGTTCCGACAACACTTTAGGGTGAGCGTACGTGTTAGGATACTGGTTAGAGTTAGCGTAATGATTAGGATTAGGTGACGGGTTAGGGTAAGGCTTCGGGTAAGGGTTAGGTTTCGGGTTAGGGTTAGGGGACGGGGACGGTTTAGGGTACAGGTTAGGGTTTTACAACGGTTTAAGGTGAGCGTACGTGTTAGGGTACGGGTTAGTGTTAGCGTACGGTTTAGGATTAGGGGACGGGTTAGGGTAAGGCTTTGGGTAAGGGTTAGGGTTCGTGTTCGTGTTCGGGTTAGGGTTAGGTGACGGGGACGGTTTAGGGTACATGTTAGTGTACGACAACGTTTTCGGGTGAGCGTACGGGTTAGGGTATGGGTTAGAATTAGCGTACGGTTTAGGATTAGGGGACGGGTTAGGGTAAGGCTTCGGGTAAGGGTTAGGGTTCGGGTTAGGGTTAGGGTTAGGGGACGGGGACAGTTTAGGGTACAGGTTAGGGTACGACAACGGTTTAGGGTGAGCGTACGTGTTAGGGTACGGTTTAGTGTTAGCGTTCGGGTTAGTATTAGGGGACGGGTTAGGGTAAGGCTTCGGGTAAGGTTAGGGTTCGGGTTAGGGTTAGGGTTAGCGTTAGGGGACGGGGACGGTTTAGGGTACAGTTATGGTTCGACAACGGTTTAGGGTGAGCGTACGTGTTAGGGTATGAGTTAGTGTTAGCGTACGGGTTAGGATTAGGGGACGGGTTAGGGTAAGGCTTCGGGTAAGGGTTAGGGTTCGGGTTCGGGTTAGGGTTAGGAATAGGGGACGGGGACGGTTTAGGGTACAGATTACGGTACGAGAACGGTTTAGGGTGAGCGTACGTGTTAGGGTACGGGTTCGTGTTAGCGTACGGGTTAGGATTAGGGGACGGGTTAGGGTAAGGCTTCGGGTAAGGGTTAGGGTTCGGGTTAGGGTTAGGGTTAGGGAACGGGGTCGGGGACGGTTTAGGGTACAGGTTAGGGTACGACAACGGTTTAGGGTGAGCGTTCGTGTTAGGGTACGGGTTAGTGTTAGCGTACGGGTTAGGATTAGGGGACGGGTTAGGGTAAGGCTTCGGGTAAGGCTTAGGGTTCGGGTTAGGGTTAGGGTTAGGGTTAGGGGACGGGGACGGTTTAGGGTACAGGTTAGGGTTCGACAACGGTTTAGGGTGAGCGTACATGTTAGGGTACGGTTTAGTGTTAGAGTACGTGTTAGTATTAGGGGACGGGTTAGGGTAAGGCTTCGGGTAAGTGTTCGGGTTTGGGTTAGGGATAGGTTTAGGTTTAGGGGACAGGAACGGTTTAGGGTACAGGTTAGGGTACGACAACGGTTTAGGGTGAGCGTACGTGTTAGGGTATGGGTTAGTGTTAGCGTACGGGTTAGGATTACGGGATGGGTTAGGGTAAGGCTTCGGGTAAGGGTTAGGGTTCGGGTTAGGGTTAGGGTTAGGGGACGGGGACGGTTTAGGGTACAGGTTAGGGTACGACAACGGTTTAGGGTGAGCGTACGTGTTAGGGTATGGGTTAGATTTAGTGTACGGGTTGGATTAGGGGACGGGTTAGGGTAAGGCTTCGGGTAAGGGTTAGGGTTTGGGTTAGGGTTAGGGTTAGGTTTAGGGGACGGGGACGGTTTAGGGTACAGGTTAGGTTACGACAACACTTTAGGGTGAGCGTACGTGTTAGGGTACTGGTTAGTGTTAGCGTACGGGTTAGGATTAGGGGACGGGTTAGGGTAAGGTTTCGGGTAAGGGTTAGGGTTCGGGTTAGGGTTAGGGGACGGGGACGGTTTAGGGTACAGGTTAGGGTTCGACAACGGTTTAGGGTGAGCGTACGTGTTAGGGTACGGGTTAGTGTTAGCGTACGGTTTAGGATTAGGGGACGGGTTAGGGTAAGGCTTTGGGTAAGGGTTAGGGTTCGTGTTCGTGTTAGGGTTAGGGTTAGGGGACGGGGACGGTTTAGGGTACAGTTTAGGGTTCGACAATGGTTTAGGGTGAGCGTACGTGTTAGGGTACGGGGTAGTGTTAGCGTACGGGTTAGGATTAGGGGATGGGTAAGGGTAAGGCTTCGGGTAAGGGTTAGTGTTTGGGTTAGGGTTAGGGTTAAGGGACGGGGACCGTTTAGGGTACAGGTTAGTGTATGACAACGGTTTAGGGTGAGCGTACGTGTTAGGGTACGGGTTAGTGTAAGCGTACGGGTTAGGATTAGGGGACGGGTAAGGGTAAGGCTTCGGGTAAGGGTTAGGGTTCGAGTTACGGTTAGGTTTAGGGGACGGGGACGGGGACGGTTTAGGGTAGAGGTTACGGTACGACAAGAGTTTAGGGTGAGCGTACGTGTTAGGGTCCGGATTAGTGTTTGCGTACAGGTTAGGATTAGGGGACGGGTTAGGGTAAGGCTTCGGGTAAGGGTTAGGGTTCGGGTTAGGGTTAGGGCTAGGTTTAGGGGACAGGGACGGTTTAGGGTACAGGTTAGGGTACAACAATGGTTTAGGGTGAGCGTACGTTTTAGGGTACGATTTAGTGTTAGCGTACGGGTTAGGATTATGGGACGAGTTAGGGTAAGGCTTCGGGTAAGGGGTAGGGTTCGGGTTAGGGTAAGGGTTCTGGGACGGGGATGGGGACGGTTCAGGGTACAGGTTAGGGTACGACAACAGTTTAGGGTGAGCGTACGTGTTAGGGTACGGGTTAGTGTTAGCGTAGGGGTTAGGATTAGTGGACGGGTTAGGGTAAGGCTTCGGGTAAGGGTTAGTGTTCGGGTTAGGGTTAGGGTTAGGGTTAGGGGACGGGGACGGTTTAGGGCACAGGTTAGAATTCGACAAATGTTTAGGGTGAACGTACGTGTTAGGGTATGGGTTAGTGTTAGCGTACGGGTTAGGATTAGGGGACGGCTTCGGGTAAGGCTTCGGGTAAGGGTTAGGGTTCGGGTTCGGGTTAGGGTTAGGGTTAGTGAACGGGGACGCTTTAGGCTACAGGTTAGGGGACGACAACGGTTTAGGGTGAGCGTACATGTTAGGGTACGGGTTAGTGTTAGCGTACGGGTTAGGATTAGGGGACGGGTTCGGATAAGGCTTCGGGTAAGGGTTAGGGTTCGGGTTCGGGTTCGGGTTAGGGTTAGGGGACGGGGACGGTTTAGGGTACAGGTTAGGGTTCGACTACGGTTTAGGGTGAGCGTACGTGTTAGGGTACGGGTTATTGTTAACGTGCGGGTTAGGATTAGGGGACGTGTTAATGTAAGGCTTCGGGTAAGGGTTAGGGTTCGTGTTCGGGTTAGGGTTAGGGTTAGGGGACGGGGACGGTTTAGGGTACAGCTTACGGTACGACAATGGTTTAGGGTGAGCGTACGTGTTAGTGTACAGGTTAGAGTTAGTGTACGGGTTAGGATTAGGGGACGGGTTAGGGTAAGGCTTCGGGTGAGGGTTAGGGTTTGGGTTAGGGTTAGGGTTAGGGTTTGGGGACAGGGACGGTTTAGGGTACAGGTTAGGTTACGACAATTGTTTAGGGTGATAGTATGTATTAGGGTACGTGTTAGTGTTTGCGCAGTGGTTAGGATTAGGAGACGGGTTAGGGTAAAGCTTCGGGTAAGGGTTAGGGTTCGGGTTCGGGTTAGGGTTAGGGTTAGGGCACGGGGACATTTTAGGGTACAGGTTAGGGTACGACAACGGTTTAGGGTGAGCGTACGTGTTAGGGTACCATTTAGTGTTAGCGTACGGGTTAGGATTATGGGACGGGTTAGGGTTAGGCTTCGGGTAAGGGTTAGGGTTCGGGTTAGGGTTAGGGTTCGGCTTAGGGGACGGGGACGATTTAGGGTACCTTTTAGGGTACAACAACGGTTTAGGGTGAGTGTACGTGTTAGGGTACGAGTTAGAGTTTGCGTACGGGTGAGGATTAGGGGACAGGTTAGGTTAAGTCTTCGGGTAAGGGTTAGGGTTCGGGTTAGGTTTAGGGTTAAGGTTAGGGGACGGCGACAGTTTAGGGTACAGGTAGGTTATGACAATGTTTTAGCGTGAGCGTACGTGTTAGTGTACGGGTTAGTGTTAGCGTACGGGTTAGGATTAGGGGACGGGTTAGGGTCAGGCTTCGGGTTAGGGTTACGGTTAGGTTTCGGGTTAGGGTTAGGTTTAGGCAACTGGGACGGTTTAGGGTACAGGTTAGGGTACGACAACGGTTTAGGGTAAGCGTACGTGTTAGGGTACGGTTTAGTGTTAGCGTACGGGTTAGGATTAGGGTACGGGTTAGGGTAAGGCTTCGGGTAAGGGTGAAGGTTCGGGCTAGGGTTAGGTTTAGGGTTAGGGAACGGGGACGGTTTAGGGTACAGGTTAGGGTACGACAATGGTTTAGGGTGAGCGTACGTTTTAGGGTACGATTTAGTGTTAGCGTACGGGTTAGGATTATGGGACGAGTTAGGGTAAGGCTTCGGGTAAGGGTTAGGGTTCGGGTTCGGGTAAGGGTTATAGAACGGGGACGTGGACGGTTTAGGGTACAGGTTAGGGTACGACAACAGTTTAGGGTGAGCGTACGTGTTAGGGTACGGGTTAGTGTTAGCGTACGGGTTAGGATTAGGGGACGGGTTCGGATAAGGCTTCGGGTAAGGTTTAGGGTTCGGGTTCGGCTTCGGGTTAGGGTTAGGGGACGGGGACGGTTTAGGGTACAGGTTAGGGTTCGACTACGGTTTAGGGTGAGCGTACGTGTTAGGGTACGGTTTAGTGTTAGCGTGCGGGTTAGGATTAGGGGACGTGTTAATGTAAGGCTTCGGGTAAGGGTTAGGGTTCGTGTTAGGGTTAGGGTTAGGGGACGGGGACGGTTTAGGGTTCAGCTTACGGTACGACAATGGTTTAGGGTGAGCGTACGTGTTAGTGTACAGGTTAGAGTTAGTGTACGGGTTAGGATTAGGGGACGGGTTAGGGTAAGGCTTCGGGTGAGGGTTAGGTTTTGGGTTAGGGTTAGGGTTAGGGGACAGGGACGGTTTAGGGTAAAGGTTAGGGTACGACAATTGTTTAGGGTGATAGTACGTATTAGGGTACGGGTTAGTGTTAGCGCAGTGGTTAGGATTAGGAGACGGGTTAGGGTAAAGCTTCGGGTAAGGTTTAGGGTTCAGGTTCGGGTTAGGGTTAGGGTTAGGGCACGGGTACATTTTAGGGTACAGGTTAGGGTACGACAACGGTTTAGGGTGAGCGTACGTGTTAGGGTACCAGTTAGTGTTAGCGTACGGGTTAGGATTACGGGACGGGTTAGCGTTAGGCTTCGGGTAAGGGTTAGGGTTCGGGTTAGGGTTAGGGTTCGGCTTAGGGGACGGGGACGATTTAGGGTACAGGTTAGGGTACAACAACGGTTTAGGGTGAGTGTACGTGTTAGGGTACGAGTTAGAGTTTGCGTACGGGTGAGGATTAGGGGACGGGTTAGGTTAAGTCTTCAGGTAAGGGTTAGGGTTCGGGTTAGGTTTAGGGTTAAGGTTAGGGGACGGCGACAGTTTAGGGTACAGGTAGGTTATGACAATGTTTTAGCGTGAGCGTACGTGTTAGGGTACGGGTTAGTGTTAGCGTACGGGTTAGGATTAGGGGACGGGTTAGGGTCAGGCTTCGGGTTAGGGTTACAGTTAGGGTTCGGGTTAGGGTTAGGTTTAGGGGACTGGGACGGTTTAGGGTACAGGTTAGGGTACGACAACGGTTTAGGGTAAGCGTACGTGTTAGGGTACGGTTTAGTGTTAGCGTACGGGTTAGGATTAGGGGACGGGTTAGGGTAAGGCTTCGGGTAAGTGTGAGGGTTCGGGCTAGGGTTAGGGTTAGGGTTAGGGGACGGGGACGGTTTAGGGTACAGGTTAGGGTACGACAACGGTTTAGGGTGAGCGTACGTGTTAGGGTACCGGTTAGTGTTAGTGCACGGGTTAGGCTTAGGGGACGGGTTAGGGTAAGGCTTCGGGTAAGGGTTAGGGTTTGGGTTAAGGTTACGGTTAGGTTTAGGGGACGGAGACGGTTTAGGGTACAGGTTAGGGTACGACAACGATTTCGGTTGAGCGTACGTGTTAGGGTACGGGTTAGTGTTAGCGTAGGTGTTAGGATTAGGAGACGGGTTAGGGTAAAGCTTCGGGTAAGCGTTAGGGTTCGGGTTAGGGTTAGGGTAAGGGTTAGGGGACGGGGACGGTTTAGGGTATAGGTTAGTGTACGACAACGGTTTAGCGTGAGGGTACGTGTTAGGGTATGGGTTAGAGTTAGCGTACCGGCTAGGATTAGGGGACCTTTTACTGTAAGGCTTCGGGTCAGGGTTAGGGTTCGGGTTAGGGTTAGGGTTAGGGTTAGGGGACAGGAACGGTTTAGGGTACAGGTTAGGGTACGACAACAGTTTAGGGTGAGCGTACCTGTTAGGGTACGGGTTAGTGTTAGCGTACGGATAAGGATTAGGGGACGGGTTAGGGTAAGTCTTCTGGGAAGGGTTAGGGTTCTGGTTAGGGTTACGGTTAGACTTAGGGGACGGGGATGATTTAGGGTACAGGTTAGGGGACGACAACGGTTTAGGGTGAGCGTACATGTTAGGGTACGTGTTAGTGTTAGCGTATGGGTTAGGATTATGGGACGGGTTAGGGAAAGGCTTCGGGTAAGGGTTAGGGTTCGGGTTAGGGTTAGGGTTACGGTTAGGGGACGGGGACGGTTTATGGTACAGGTTAGTGTACGACAACGGTTTAGGGTGAGCGTACGTGTTAGGGTACGTGTTAGAGTTAGCATAAGGTTTAGGATTAGGGCACGGGTTAGTGTAAGACTTCGGGTAAGGGTTAGGGTTCGGGTTAGGGTTAGGGATAGGTTTAGGGGACGGGGACGGTTTAGGGTACAGGTTAGGGTATGACAACGTTTTAAGGTGAGCGTACGTGTTAGGGAAAGAGTTAGAGTTTGCCTACGGGTTACGATTAGGGGACGGGTTAGGGTAAGGCTTCGGGTAAGGGTTAGGGTTCGGGTTAGGGTTAGGGTTAGGGTTAGGGGACGGGGACGGTTTAGGGTACAGGTTAGGATACAACAACGGTTTAGGGTGAGCGTACGTGTTAGGGTACGGCTTAGTGTTAGCGTACGGATTAGGATTAGGGGACGGGTTAGGATAAGGCTTCGGGTAAAGTTTAGGGTTCGGGTTAGGGTTAGGGTTAGGGGACGGGGACGGTTTAGGGTACAGGTTACGGTACGACAAAGGTTTAGGGCGAGCGTACGTGTTAGGGTACGGGTTAGAGCTTGCGTACGGTTTAGGATTAGGGGACGGGTTAGGGTAAGGCTTCGGGTAAGGGATAGAGTTCGGGTTAGGATTAGGGTTAGGTTTAGGGGACGGGGATTGTTTAGGGTACAGGTTAGGGTACGACAACGGTTTAGGATGAGCGTACGTGATAGGGTATGGTTTAGTGTTAGCGTACGGGTTAGGATTAGAGGACGGGTTCGGGTAAGGCTTCGGGTAAGGGTTAGGGTTCCGGTTAGGGTAAGTGTTTGGGGACGGGTACGGGGACGGTTTAGGGTACAGGTTAGTGTACGACAACGGTTTAGGGTGAGCGTACGTGTTAGGGTACGCTTTAGTGTTAGCGTACGGGTTAGGATTAGGGGACGGCTTAGGGTAAGGATTCGGGTAAGGTTTAGGTTTCGGGTTAGGGTTAGGTTTAGGGTTAGGGGACGGGTACGGTTTAGGGTACAGGTTAGGGTACGACAATGGTTTAGGCTGAGCGTACGTGTTAGGGTACGAGTTAGTGTTTGCCTAAGGGTTAGGATTAGGGGGTGGGTTAGTGTAAGGCTTCGGGTAAGGGTAATTCTTCGGGTAAGGGTTAGGGTTCGGGTTAGGGTAAGGGTTATAGAATGGGGACGGGGACGGTTTAGGGTACAGGTTAGGGTACGACAACAGTTAAGGGTGAGCGTACGTGTTAGGGTACGGGTTAGTGTTAGCGTAGGGGTTAGGATTAGTGGACGGGTTAGGGTAAGGCTTCGGGTAAGGATTAGGGTTCGGGTTAGGGTTAGGGTTAGTGGACGGGGACGGGGACAGTTTAGGGTACAGGTTAGTGTACGACAACGGTTTAGGGTGAGCGTACGTGTTAGGGTACGGATTAGTGTTAGCGTACGGGTTAGGATTAGGGGACGGGATAGAGTAAGGCTTCGGGCAAGGGTTAGGGTTCAGGTTCGGGTTAGGGTTAGTGAACGGGGACGGGGACGGTTTAGGGTACATTTTAGCGTACGACAATAGTTTAGGGTGAGCGTACGTGTTAAGGTACGGGTTTGTGTTAGCGTACGGTTTAGGATTAGGGGACGGGTTAGGGTAAGGCTTCGGGTAAGGGTTAGTGTTCGGGTTAGGTTTAGGGTTAGGGTTAGGGGACGGGGACGGTTTAGGGCACAGGTTAGAGTTCGACAAAGGTTTAGGGTGAACGTAAGTGTTAGGGTACGGGTTAGTGTTAGCGTACGGGTTAGGATTAGGGGACATCTTCGGGTAAGGGTTAGGGTTCGGGTTCGGGTTAGGGTTAGGGTTAGGGGACGGGGACGGTTTAGGGTACATGTTAGGGTTCGACTACGGTTTAGGGTGAGTGTACGTGTTAGGGTACGGGTTAGGGTTTGCGTACGGTTTAGGATTAGGGGACGGGTTAGGGTAAGGCTTCGGGTAAGGGTTAGGGTTCGGGTTAGGGATAGGGATAGGTTTAGGGGACGGGGACGGTTTAGGGTACAGGTTAGGGTATGACAACGGTTTAAGGTGAGTGTACGTGTTAGGGAAAGAGTTAGAGTTTGCCTACGGGTTAGGATTAGGGGACGGGTTAGGGTAAGGCTTCGGGTAAGGGTTAGGGTTCGGGTTAGGGTTAGGGTTAGGGTTAGGGGACGGGGACGGTTTAGGGTACAGGTTAGGGTACAACAACGGTTTAGGGTGAGCGTACGTGTTATGGTACGGCTTAGTGTTAGCGTACGGATTAGGATTAGGGGACGGGTTAGGTTAAGGCTTCGGGTAAAGTTTAGGGTTCGGGTTAGGGTTAGGGTTAGGGGACGGGGACGGTTTAGGGTACAGGTTACGGTACGACAACGGTTTAGGGCGAGCGTACGTGTTAGGGTACGGGTTAGAGCTTGCGTACGGATTAGGATTAGGGGACGGGTTAGGGTAAGGCTTCGGGTAAGGGATAGGGTTCGGGTTAGGATTAGGGTTAGGGTTAGGGGACGGGGATTGTTTAGGGTACAGGTTAGGGTACGACAACGGTTTAGGATGAGCGTACGTGATAGGGTATGGTTTAGTGTTAGCGTAAGGTTTAGGATTAGGGGACGGGTTAGGGTAAGGCTTCGGGTATGTGTTAGGGTTCGGGTTAGGGTAAGTGTTTGGGGACGGGGACGGGGGCGGTTTAGGGTACAGGTTAGGGTATCATCACAGTTTAGTGTGAGCGTACGTGTTAGGGTATGGATTAGAGCTTGCATACGTGTTAGGATTAGGGGACGTGTTAGGGTAAGGCTTCGGGTAAGGGATAGGGTTCGGGTTAGGGTTAGGGTTAGGGTTAGGGGACGGGGATTGTTTAGGGTACAGGTTAGGGTACGACAACGGTTTAGGGTGAGCGTACGTGTTAGGGTATGGTTTAGTGTTAGCGTACGGGTTAGGATTAGGGGACGGGTTAGGGTAAGGCTTCGGGTAAGGGTTAGGGTTCGGGTTAGGGTTAGGGTTAGTGGACGGGGACGGGGCCGGTTTAGGTTACAGTTTAGGGTACGACAACGGTTTAGGGTGAGCGTACGTGTTAGGGTGCGGGTTAGAGTTAGTGTACGGGTTAGGATTAGGGGACGGTTTAGGGTAAGGCTTCGGGTAAGGGTTAGGGTTCGGGTTAGGGTTAGGGTTAGGGGACGGGGATGGTTTAGGGTACAGTTTAGGGTTCGACAATGGTTTAGGGTGAGCGTACGTGTTAGGGTACGGGGTAGAGCTTGCGTACGGGTTAGGATTAGGGGACGGGTTAGGGTAAGGCTTCGGGTAAGGGATAGGGTTCGGGTTAGGATTAGGGTTAGGGTTAGGGGACGGGGATTGTTTAGGGTACAGGTTAGGGTACGACAACGGTTTAGGATGAGCGTACGTGATAGGGTATGGTTTAGTGTTAGCGTACGGGTTAGGATTAGGGGATGGGTTAGGGTAAGGCTTCGGGTAAGGGTTAGGGTTCGGGTTAGGGTAAGTGTTTGGGGACGGGGACGGGGACGGTTTAGGGTACAGGTTAGTGTACGACAATGGTTTAGGGTGAGCGTACGTGTTAGGGTACGCTTTAGTGTTAGCGTACGGGTTAGGATTAGGGGACAGCTTAGGGTAAGGATTCGGGTAAGGTTTAGGTTTCGGGTTAGGGTTAGGTTTAGGGTTACGGGACGGGTACAGTTTAGGGTACAGGTTAGGGTACCACAATGGTTTAGGGTGAGCGTACGTGTTAGGGTACGGTTTAGTGTTAGCGTAGGGGTTAGGATTAGTGGACGGGTTAGGGTAAGGCTTCGGGTAAGGGTTAGGGTTCGGGTTAGGTTAGGGTTAGTGGACGGGGACGGGGACGGTTTAGGGTACAGGTTAGGGTACGACAACGGTTTAGGGTGAGCGTACGTGTTAGGGTACGGATTAGTGTTAGCGTACGAGTTAGGATTAGGGGACGGGATAGGGTAAGGCTTCGGGTAAGGGTTAGGGTTCGGGTTCGGGTTAGGGTTAGTGAACGGGGACGGGGACGGTTTAGGGTACATTTTAGCGTACGACAACAGTTTAGGGTGAGCATACGTGTTAAGGTACGGGTTTGTGTTAGCGTACGGTTTAGGATTAGGGGACGTGTTAGGGTAAGGCTTCGGGTAAGGGTTAGTGTTCGGGTTAGGTTTAGGATTAGGGTTAGGGGACGGGGACGGTTTAGGGCACAGGTTAGAGTTCGACAAAGGTTTAGGGTGAACGTAAGTGTTAGGGTACGGGTTAGTGTTAGCGTACGGGTTAGGATTAGGGGACGGCTTCGGGTAAGGCTTCGGGTAAGGGTTAGGGTTCGGGTTCAGGTTAGGGTTAGGGTTAGGGGACGGGGACGGTTTAGGGTACAGGTTAGGGTTCGACTACGGTTTAGGGTGAGTGTACGTGTTAGGGTACGGGTTAGAGTTAGCGTCCGGTTTAGGATTAGGGGACGGGTTAGGGTAAGGCTTCCGATAAGGGTTAGTGTTCGGGTTAGGGTTAGGGTTAGGGTTAGGGGACGGGGACAGTTTAGGGTACAGGTTAGGGTTCGACAACGGTTTAGGGTGAGCGTACGTGTTAGGGTACGGGTTAGTGTTAGCGTGCGGGTTAGGATTAGGGGACGTGTTAATGTAAGGCTTCGGGTAAGGGTTAGGGTTCGTGTTCGGGTTAGGGTTAGGGTTAGGGGACGGGTACGGTTTAGGGTACAGGTTACGGTACGACAATGGTTTAGGGTGAGCGTACGTGTTAGTGTACAGGTTAGAGTTAGCGTACGGGTTAGGATTAGGGGACGGGTTAGGGTAAGGCTTCGGGTGAGGGTTAGGGTTTGGGTTAGGGATTTGGGTTAGGGGACAGGGACGGTTTAGGGTACAGGTTAGGGTACGACAACGGTTTAGGGTAAGCGTACGTGTTAGGGTACGGTTTAGTGTTAGCGTACGGGTTAGGATTAGGGGACGGGTTAGGGTAAGGCTTCGGGTAAGGGTTAGGGTTCGGGTTAGGGTTAAGGTTAGGTTTCGGGGACGGGAACGGTTTAGGGTACAGGTTAGGTTACGACAACGGTTTAGGGTGAGCGTACGTGTTAGGGTATGGGTTAGAGTTAGCGTACGGGTTAGGATTAGGGGACGGGTTAGGGTAAGGCTTCGGGTAAGGGTTAGGATTCGGGTTAGGGTTAGGGATAGGGTTAGGGACGGGGACGGTTTAGGGTACAGGTTAGGGTTCGACAACGGTTTAGGGTTAGCGTACGTGTTAGGGTGTGGGTTAGTGTTAGCGTACGGGTTAGGATTAGGGGACGGGTTAGGGTAAGGCTTCAGGTAAGAGTTAGGGTTTGGGTTAGGGTTAGGGTTAGGGTTAGGGGACGGGGACCGTTTAGGGTACAGGTTAGGTTTCGACAACGGTTTAGGGTGAGCGTGCGTGTTAGGGTACGGGTTAGTGTTAGCGTACGGGTTAGGATTAGCGGACGGGTTAGGGTAAGGCTTTGGGTAATTGTTAGGGTTCGGGTTAGGGGACGGGGACGGTTTAGGGTACAGGTTAGGTTACGACAACGGTTTAGGGTGAGCGTACGTGTTAGGGTACGGGTTAGAGTTTGCGTACGGGTTAGGATTAAGGGACGGGTTCGGGTAAGGCTTCGGGTAAGGGTTAGGGTTCGGGTTAGGGTTAGGGTTAGGGTTAGGGGACGGGGAGTGTTTAGGGTACAGGTTAGTGTACGACAACGGTTTAGGGTGAGCGTACGTGTTAGGGTACGTGTTAGTGTTAGCGTACGGGTTAGGATTAGGGGATGGGTTAGCGTAAGGCTTCGGGTAAGGGTTAGGGTTCGGGTTCGGGTTAGGGTTAGGGTTAGAGGACGGGGACGGTTTAGGGTACAGGTTAGGTTTCGACAACGGTTTAGGGTGAGCGTACGTGTTAGGGTACGGATTAGTGTTAGCGTACGGGTTAGGATTAGGGGAAGGGTTAGGGTAAGGCTTCGGGTAAGGGTTAGGGTTCGTGTTAGGTTTAGGGTTAGGGTTAGGGGACGGCTACGGTTTAGGGTACAGGTTAGGGTACAACAACGGTTTAGGGTGAGCATACGTGTTAGGGTACGGGTTAGTGTTAGCGTACAGATTAGGATTAGGGGACGGGTTAGGATAAGGCTTCGGGTAAGGTTTAGGGTTCGTGTTAGGGTTAGGGTTAGGGGACGGGGACGGTTTAGGGTACAGGTTAGGGTACGACAATGGTTTAGGGTGAGCGTACGTGTTAGGTTACGGGTTAGTGTTTGCGTACGGGTTAGGATTAGGGGACGGGTTAGGGTAAGGCTTCGGGTAAGGGTTAGGGTTCGGGTTAGGGTTAGGGTTAGGTGACGGGGACGGGGACGGTTTAGGGTACAGGTTAGGGTACGACAACGGTTTAGTGTGAGCGTACGTGTTAGGGTACGGGTTAGTGTTAGCGTACGGGTTAGGATTAGGGGACGGCTTAGGGTAAGGCTTCGGGTAAGGGTTAGGGTTCGGGTTAGGGTTAGGGTTAGGTTTAGGGGACAGGAACGGTTTAGGGTACAGGTTAGGGTACGACAACGGTTTAGGGTGAGCGTACGTGTTAGGGTACGTGTTAGTCTTAGCGTACGGGTTAGGATTAGGGGACGGGTAAGGGTAAGGTTTCGGGTAAGGTTTAGTGTTCGCGTTAGGGTTAGGGTTAGGGTTAGGGGACGGGGACGGTTTAGGGTACAGGTTAGGGTACGACAACGGTTTAGGGTGAGCGTACGTGTTAGGGTACGGGTTAGTGTAAGCGAACGGGTTAGGATTAGGGGACGGGTAAGGGTAAGGCTTCGGGTAAGGGTTAGGGTTTGAGTTAGGGTTAGGGTTAGGGTTAGGGGACGGGGACGGTTTAGGGTACAGGTTAGGGTACGACAACGGTTTAGGGTGAGCGTACGTGTTAGGGTACGTATTAGTGTTAGCGTACGGGTTAGGATTAGGGGACGGGTTAGGGTAAGGCTTCGGGTAAGGGTTAGGGTTCGGGTTAGGGTTAGGGGACGGGGACGGTTTAGGGTACAGGTTAGGGTACGACAACGGTTTAGGGTGAGCGTACGTGTTAGGGTACGGGTTAGAGTTAGCGTACGGGTTAGGATTAGGGGACGGGTTAGGGTAAGGCTTCGTGTAAGGGTTAGGGTTCGGGTTAGGGTTAGGGTTAGGGTTAGGGGACTGGGACGGTTTAGGGTACAGGTTAGGGTTCGACAACGGTTTAGGGTGAGCGAACGTGTTAGGGTACGTGTTAGTATTAGCGTACGGGTTAGGATTAGGGGACGGCTTAGGGTAAGGCTTCGGGTAAGGGTTAGGGTTCGGGTTAGGGTTAGGGTTAGGTTCGGGGACGGGGACGGTTTAGGGTACAGGTTAGGGTACGACAATGTTTTAGGGTGAGCGTACGTGTTAGGGTACGGGTTAGTGTTAGCGTACGGTTTAGGATTAGGGGACGGGTTAGGGTAAGGCTTCGGGTAAGGGTTAGGTTTCGGGTTAGGGTTAGGGTTAGGGGACGGGGACGTTTTAGGGTACAGGTTTGGGTACGACAACGGTTTAGGGTTAGCGTACGTGTTAGGGTACGCGTTAGTGTTAGCGTACGGGTTAGGTTTA
The DNA here is from genome assembly GCF_059928025.1 of Delphinapterus leucas. NCBI lineage: Eukaryota > Metazoa > Chordata > Mammalia > Artiodactyla > Monodontidae > Delphinapterus > Delphinapterus leucas. The sequence continues at coordinate 36,501,212 of NC_143142.1, read as the reverse complement.
GGGGACGGGCTAGGGTAAGGCTTCGGGTAAGGGTTAGGGTTTGGGTTAGGGTTATGGTTAGGGTTAGGGGACGGGGACAGTTTAGGGTACAGGTTAGGGTTCGACAACGGTTTAGGTTGAGCGTGCGTGTTAGGGTACGGTTTAGTGTTAGCGTACGGGTTAGGATTAGGGGACGGGTTAGGGTAAGGCTTCGGGTAAGGGTTAGGGTTCGGGTTAGGGTTAGGGTTAGGGGACGGGGACGGTTTAGGGTACAGGTTAGGGTTTGACAACGGTTTAGGGTGAGCGTACGTGTTAGGGTACGTGTTAGTGTTAGCGTACGGGTTAGGATTAGGGGACGGATTAGGGTAAGGCTTCGGGTAAGGTTTAGGGTTTGGGTTAGGGTTAGGGTTAGGGTTAGGGGACGGGGACAGTTTAGGGTACAGGTTAGGGTACGACAACGGTTTAGGGTGAGCGTACATGTTAGGGTACGGGTTAGATTTAGCGTACGGGTTAGGATTAGGGGACGGGTTAGGGTAAGGCTTCGGGTAAGGGTTAGGGTTCGGGTTACGGTTATGGTTAGGGGACGGGGACGGGGACGGTTTAGGGTACAGGTTAGTGTACGACAACGGTTTAGGGTGAGTGTACGAGTTAGGGTACGGGTTAGTGTTAGCGTACGGGTTAGGAATATGGGACGGGTTACGGTAAGGCTTCGGGTAAGGGTTAGGATTCGGGTGAGAGTTAGGGTTAGTGGACGGGGGCGGTTTAGGGTACAGTTTAGGGTACGCCAACGGTTTAGGGTGAGCGTACGTGTTAGGGTACGGGTTAGTGTTAGCGTACGGGTTAGGATTAGGGGACGGTTAGGGTAAGGCTTCGGGTTCGGGTTAGGGTTTGGTTTAGGCTTAGGGAACGGGGACGATTTAGGGTACAAGTTAGGGTACGACAACGGTTTAGTGTGAGCTTACGTGTTAGGGTACGAGTTAGAGTTTGCGTACCGGTTAGAATTAGGGGACGGTTTAGGGTAAGGCTTCGGGTATGGCCTGGGTTCGGATTAGGGTTAGGGTTAGGGTAACGGTACGAGGACGGTTTAGGGTACAGGTTAGGGTACGACAACGGTTTAGGGTACAGGTTAGGGTACGACAACGGTTTCGGGTGAGCGTACGTGTTAGTGTACGTGTTAGAGTTAGCGTACGGGTTAGGATAAGGGGACGTGTTAGGGTAAGGCTTCGGGTAAGGGTTAGGGTTCGGGTTCGGATTAGGGTTAGGGTTAGGGGGTGGGGACGGTTTAGGGTACAGGTTAGGGTTCAACAACGGTTTCGGGTGAGCGTACGTGTTAGGGTACGGGTTAGTATTAGCGTACGGGTTAGGATTAGGGGACGGGTAAGGGTAAGGTTTCGGGTAAGTGTTAGGGTTCGTGTTAGGTTTAGGGTTAGGGTTGGGGACGGGGTCGGTGTAGGGTACAGGTTAGGGTACGACAACGGTTTAGGGTGAGTGTACGTGTTAGGGTACGTGTTAGAGTTAGCGTACGGCTTAGGATTAGGGGACGGGTTAGGATAAGGGGACGGGTTAGGGTAAGGCTTCGGGGAAGGGTTAGGGTTCGGGTTAGGGTTAGGGTTAGGGTTAGGGGACTGGGACGGTTTAGGGTACAGGTTATGGTACGACAACGGTTTAGGGTGAGCGTACGTATTAGGGTACGGGTTAGTGTTAGCGTAGGGGTTAGGTATAGGGGACGGTTTAGGGTAAAGCTTCGGGTAAGGGTTAAGGTTCGGGTTAGTGTTAGGGTTAGGGGACGGGGACGGGGACGGTTTAGGGTATAGGTTAGTGTACGACAACGGTTTAGTGTGAGCGTACGTGTTAGGGTACGAGTTAGAGTTTGCGTACGGTTTAGGGTTATGGGACGTGTTAGGGTAAGGCTTCGGGTAAGGGTTAGGGTTCAGGTTAGGGTTAGGGTTAGGGTTAGGTTACGGGGACGGTTTAGGGTACAGGTTAGTGTACGACAATGGTTTAGGGTGAGCGTATGTGTTAGGGTACGGGTTAGTATTAGCGTACGTGTTAGGTTTAGGGGACGGGTTAGGGTAAGGCTTCGGGTAAGGGTTTGTGTTCGGGTTAGGGTTACGGTTAGGGGACAGGGCCGGGGACGGTTTAGGGTACAGGTTAGGGTACGACAATGGTTTAGGATGAGAGTACGTGTTAGGGTATGGGTTAGAGTTAGCGTACGGGTTAGGATTCGGGGACGGGTTAGGGTAAGGCTTCGGGTAAGTGTTAGGGTTCGGGTTAGGGTTAGGGTTAGGGTTAGGGGTCAGGGACAGTTTAGGGTACAGGTTAGGGTTCGACAAAGTTTTAGGGTAGCGTACGTGTTAGGGTACGGGTTAGTGTTAGCGTATGGGTTAGGATTAGAGGACGGGTTAGGGTAAGGCTTCGGGTAAGCGTTAGGGTTCGGGTTAGGGTTAGGGTTAGGGGACAGGGACGGGGACGGTTTAGGGTACATGTTAGGGTTCGACAACGGTTTAGGGTGAGCGTACGTGTTAGGGTACGTGTTAGTATTAGCATACTGGTTAGGATTAGGGAACGGGTTAGGGTAAGGCTTCGGGTAAGGTTTAGGGTTTGGTTTAGGGTTAGGGTTAGGGGACGGGGACGGGGACGGTTTAGGGTACAGGTTAGGTTACGACAACGGTTTAGGGTGAGCGTACGTGTTACGGTACGGGTTAGTGTTAGCGCACGGGTTAGGATTAGGGCACCAGTTAGGGTAAGGCTGCGGGTAAGGGTTAGGGTTCGGGTTAGGGTTAGGGTTAGGGTTAGGGGGCGGGGACGGTTTAGGGTACAGGTTAGGGTTCGACAACGGTTTAGGGTGAGCGTACGTGTTAGGTTACGTGTTAGTATTAGCATACTGGTAAGGATTAGGTAACGGGTTAGGGTAAGGCTTCGGGTAAGGGTTAGGGTTTGGGTTAGGGTTAGGGTTAGGGTTACGGGACGGGGACGGTTTAGGGTACAGGTTAGGTTACGACAACGGTTTAGGGTGAGCGTACGTGTTACGGTACGGGTTAGTGTTAGCGCACGGGTTAGGATTAGGGGACCAGTTAGGGTAAGGCTGCGGGTAAGGGTTAGTGTTCGGGTTAGGGTTAGGGTTAGGGTTAGGGGACGGGGACGGTTTAGGGTACAGGTTAGGGTACGACAACGGTTTACGGTGAGTGTACGTGTTAGGGTACAGGTTCGTGTTAGCGTACGGGTTAGGATTAGGGGATGGGTTAGGGAAAGGCTTCGGGTAAGGGTTAGGGTTCGGGTTAGGGTTAGGGTTAGGGTTAGGGGACAGGGACGGTTTAGGGTACACGTTAGAGCACGACAACGGTTTAGGGTGAGCGTACGTGTTAGGGTATGGGTTAGAGTTTGCGTACGGTTTAGGATTAGGTGACGGGTTAGGGTAAGGCTTCGGGTAAGGGTTAGGGTTCGGGTTAGGGTTAGGGTTAGGAGACGGGGACTGTTTAGTGTACAGGTTAGGGTACGACAACGGTTTAGGGTGAGCGTACCTGTTAGGGTACGGGTTAGTGTTAGCGTACGGGTTAGGATTAGGGGACGGGTTAGGGTAAGGCTTCGGGTAAGGGTTAGGGTTTGGGTTAGTGTTAGGGTTAGGGGACGGGGACGGGGATGGTTTAGGGTACAGGTTACGGTACGACAATGGTTTAGGGTGAGCGTATGTTTTAGGGTACGGGTTAGTGTTAGCGTACGGGTTAGGATTAGGGGACGGGTGAGGGTAAGGCTTCGGGTAAGGGTTAGTGGTCGGGTTAGCGTTAGGGTTAGGGTTAAGGGACGGGGACCGTTTAGGGTACAGGTTAGGGTATGACAACGGTTTAGGGTGAGCGTACGTGTTAGGGTACGGGTTAGTGTAAGCGTACGGGTTAGGATTAGGGGACGGGTAAGGGTAAGGCTTCGGGTAAGGGTTAGGGTTCGAGTTACGGTTAGGTTTAGGGGACGGGGACGGGGACGGTTTAGGGTAGAGGTTACGGTACGACAAGAGTTTAGGGTGAGCGTACGTGTTAGGGTCCGGATTAGTGTTTGCGTACAGGTTAGGATTAGGGGACGGGTTAGGGTAAGGCTTCGGGTAAGGGTTAGGGTTCGGGTTAGGGTTAGGGCTAGGTTTAGGGGACAGGGACGGTTTAGGGTACAGGTTAGGGTACAACAATGGTTTAGGGTGAGCGTACGTTTTAGGGTACGATTTAGTGTTAGCGTACGGGTTAGGATTATGGGACGAGTTAGGGTAAGACTTCGGGTAAGGGTTAGGGTTCGGGTTCGGGTAAGGGTTATAGGACGGGGACGTGGACGGTTTAGGGTACAGGTTAGGGTACGACAACAGTTTAGGGTGAGCGTACGTGTTAGGGTACGGGTTAGTGTTAGCGTACGGGTTAGGATTAGGGGACGGGCTCGGATAAGGCTTCGGGTAAGGGTTAGGGTTCGGGTTCGGCTTCGGGTTAGGGTTAGGGGACGGGGACGGTTTAGGGTACAGGTTACAGTTCGACTACGGTTTAGGGTGAGCGTACGTGTTAGGGTACGGTTTAGTGTTAGCGTGCGGGTTAGGATTAGGGGACGTGTTAATGTAAGGCTTCGGGTAAGGGTTAGGGTTCATGTTAGGGTTAGGGTTAGGGGACGGGGATGGTTTAGGGTTCAGCTTACGGTACGACAATGGTTTAGGGTGAGCGTACGTGTTAGTGTACAGGTTAGAGTTAGTGTACGGGTTAGGATTAGGGGACGGGTTAGGGTAAGGCTTCGGGTGAGGGTTAGGGTTTGGGTTAGGGTTAGGGTTAGGGGACAGGGACGGTTTAGGGTAAAGGTTAGGGTACGACAATTGTTTAGGGTGATAGTACGTATTAGGGTACGGGTTAGTGTTAGCGCAGTGGTTAGGATTAGGAGACGGGTTAGGGTAAAGCTTCGGGTAAGGTTTAGGGTTCAGGTTCGGGTTAGGGTTAGGGTTAGGGCACGGGTACATTTTAGAGTACAGGTTAGGGTACGACAACGGTTTAGGGTGAGCGTACGTGTTAGGGTACCATTTAGTGTTAGCGTACGGGTTAGGATTACGGGACGGGTTAGCGTTAGGCTTCGGGTAAGGGTTAGGGTTCGGGTTAGGGTTAGGGTTCGGCTTAGGGGACGGGGACGATTTAGGGTACATGTTAGGGTACAATAACGGTTTAGGGTGAGTGTACGTGTTAGGGTACGAGTTAGAGTTTGCGTACGGGTGAGGATTAGGGGACGGGTTAGGTTAAGTCTTCAGGTAAGGGTTAGGGTTTGGGTTAGGTTTAGGGTTAAGGTTAGGGGACGGCGACAGTTTAGGGTACAGGTAGGTTATGACAATGTTTTAGCGTGAGCGTACGTGTTAGGGTATGGGTTAGTGTTAGCGTACGGGTTAGGATTAGGGGACGGGTTAGGGTCAGGCTTCGGGTTAGGGTTACGGTTAGGGTTCGGGTTAGGGTTAGGTTTAGGGGACTGGGACGGTTTAGGGTACAGGTTAGGGTACGACAACGGTTTAGGGTAAGCGTACGTGTTAGGGTACGGTTTAGTGTTAGCGTACGGGTTAGGATTAGGGGACGGGTTAGGGTAAGGCTTCGGGTAAGTGTGAGGGTTCGGGCTAGGGTTAGGGTTAGGGTTAGGGGACGGGGACGGTTTAGGGTACAGGTTAGGGTACGACAACGGTTTAGGGTGAGCGTACGTGTTAGGGTACCGGTTAGTGTTAGTGCACGGGTTAGGCTTAGGGGACGGGTTAGGGTAAGGCTTCGGGTAAGGGTTAGGGTTTGGGTTAAGGTTAGGGTTAGGTTTAGGGGACGGAGAGGGTTTAGGGTACAGGTTAGGGTACGACAACGGTTTCGGTTGAGCGTACGTGTTAGGGTACGGGTTAGTGTTAGCGTAGGTGTTAGGATTAGGAGACGGGTTAGGGTAAAGCTTCGGGTAAGCGTTAGGGTTCGGGTTAGGGTTAGGGTAAGGGTTAGGGGACGGGGACGGTTTAGGGTATAGGTTAGTGTACGACAACGGTTTAGCGTGAGGGTACGTGTTAGGGTACGGGTTAGAGTTAGCGTACCGGCTAGGATTAGGGGACCTTTTACTGTAAGGCTTCGGGTCAGGGTTAGGGTTCGGGTTAGGGTTAGGGTTAGGGTTAGGGGACAGGAACGGTTTAGGGTACAGGTTAGGGTACGACAACAGTTTAGGGTGAGCGTACCTGTTAGGGTACGGGTTAGTGTTAGCGTACGAATAAGGATTAGGGGACGGGTTAGGGTAAGTCTTCTGGGAAGGGTTAGGGTTCTGGTTAGGGTTACGGTTAGACTTAGGGGACGGGGATGATTTAGGGTACAGGTTAGGGGACGACAACGGTTTAGGGTGAGCGTACATGTTAGGGTATGTGTTAGTGTTAGCGTATGGGTTAGGATTATGGGACGGGTTAGGGAAAGGCTTCGGGTAAGGGTTAGGGTTCGGTTTAGGGTTAGGGTTAGGGTTAGGGGCCGGGGACGGTTTATGGTACAGGTTAGTGTACGACAACGGTTTAGGGTGAGCGTACGTGTTAGGGTACGTGTTAGAGTTAGCGTAAGGTTTAGGATTAGGGCACGGGTTAGTGTAAGGCTTCGGGTAAGGGTTAGGGTTCGGGTTAGGGTTAGGGATAGGTTTAGGGGACGGGGACGGTTTAGGGTACAGGTTAGGGTATGACAACGTTTTAAGGTGAGCGTACGTGTTAGGGAAAGAGTTAGAGTTTGCCTACGGGTTACGATTAGGGGACGGGTTAGGGTAAGGCTTCGGGTAAGGGTTAGGGTTCGGGTTAGGGTTAGGGTTAGGGTTAGGGGACGGGGACGGTTTAGGGTACAGGTTAGGATACAACAACGGTTTAGGGTGAGCGTACGTGTTAGGGTACGGCTTAGTGTTAGCGTACGGATTAGGATTAGGGGACGGGTTAGGATAAGGCTTCGGGTAAAGTTTAGGGTTCGGGTTAGGGTTAGGGTTAGGGGACGGGGACGGTTTAGGGTACAGGTTACGGTACGACAACGGTTTAGGGCGAGCGTACGTGTTAGGGTACGGGTTAGAGCTTGCGTACGGTTTAGGATTAGGGGACGGGTTAGGGTAAGGCTTCGGGTAAGGGATAGGGTTCGGGTTAGGATTAGGGTTAGGTTTAGGGGACGGGGATTGTTTAGGGTACAGGTTAGGGTACGACAACGGTTTAGGATGAGCGTACGTGATAGGGTATGGTTTAGTGTTAGCGTACGGGTTAGGATTAGAGGACGGGTTCGGGTAAGGCTTCGGGTAAGGGTTAGGGTTCCGGTTAGGGTAAGTGTTTGGGGACGGGTACGGGGACGGTTTAGGGTACAGGTTAGTGTACGACAACGGTTTAGGGTGAGCGTACGTGTTAGGGTACGCTTTAGTGTTAGCGTACGGGTTAGGATTAGGGGACGGCTTAGGGTAAGGATTCGGGTAAGGTTTAGTTTTCGGGTTAGGGTTAGGTTTAGGGTTAGGGGACGGGTACGGTTTAGGGTACAGTTTAGGGTACGACAATGGTTTAGGCTGAGCGTACGTGTTAGGGTACGAGTTAGTGTTTGCCTAAGGGTTAGGATTAGGGGGTGGGTTAGTGTAAGGCTTCGGGTAAGGGTAATTCTTCGGGTAAGGGTTAGGGTTCGGGTTAGGGTAAGGGTTATAGAATGGGGACGGGGACGGTTTAGGGTACAGGTTAGGGTACGACAACAGTTAAGGGTGAGCGTACGTGTTAGGGTACGGGTTAGTGTTAGCGTAGGGTTTAGGATTAGTGGACGGGTTAGGGTAAGGCTTCGGGTAAGGGTTAGGGTTCGGGTTAGGGTTAGGGTTAGTGGACGGGGACGGGGACAGTTTAGGGTACAGGTTAGTGTACGACAACGGTTTAGGGTGAGCGTACGTGTTAGGGTACGGATTAGTGTTAGCGTACGGGTTAGGATTAGGGGACGGGATAGAGTAAGGCTTCGGGCAAGGGTTAGGGTTCGGGTTCGGGTTAGGGTTAGTGAACGGGGACGGGGACGGTTTAGGGTACATTTTAGCGTACGACAATAGTTTAGGGTGAGCGTACGTGTTAAGGTACGGATTTGTGTTAGCGTACGGTTTAGGATTACGGGACGGGTTAGGGTAAGGCTTCGGGTAAGAGTTAGTGTTCGGGTTAGGTTTAGGGTTAGGGTTAGGGGACGGGGACGGTTTAGGGCACAGGTTAGAGTTCGACAAAGGTTTAGGGTGAACGTAAGTGTTATGGTACGGGTTAGTGTTAGCGTACGAGTTAGGATTAGGGGACGTCTTCGGGTAAGGGTTAGGGTTCGGGTTCGGGTTAGGGTTAGGGTTAGGGGACGGGGACGGTTTAGGGTACATGTTAGGGTTCGACTACGGTTTAGGGTGAGTGTACGTGTTAGGGTACGGGTTAGGGTTTGCGTACGGTTTAGGATTAGGGGACGGGTTAGGGTAAGGCTTCGGGTAAGGGTTAGGGTTCGGGTTAGGGATAGGGATAGGTTTAGGGGACGGGGACGGTTTAGGGTACAGGTTAGGGTATGACAACGGTTTAAGGTGAGTGTACGTGTTAGGGAAAGAGAGTTTGCCTACGGGTTAGGATTAGGGGACGGGTTAGGGTAAGGCTTCGGGTAAGGGTTAGGGTTCGGGTTAGGGTTAGGGTTAGGGTTAGGGGACGGGGACGGTTTAGGGTACAGTTTAGGGTACAACAACGGTTTAGGGTGAGCGTACGTGTTAGGGTACGGCTTAGTGTTAGCGTACGGATTAGGATTAGGGGACGGGTTAGGTTAAGGCTTCGGGTAAAGTTTAGGGTTCGGGTTAGGGTTAGGGTTAGGGGACGGGGACGGTTTAGGGTACAGGTTACGGTACGACAACGGTTTAGGGCGAGCGTACGTGTTAGGGTACGGGTTAGAGCTTGCGTACGGGTTAGGATTAGGGGACGGGTTAGGGTAAGTCTTCGGGTAAGGGATAGGGTTCGGGTTAGGATTAGGGTTAGGGTTAGGGGACGGGGATTGTTTAGGGTACAGGTTAGGGTACGACAACGGTTTAGGATGAGCGTACGTGATAGGGTATGGTTTAGTGTTAGCGTACGGGTTAGGATTAGGGGATGGGTTAGGGTAAGGCTTCGGGTAAGGGTTAGGGTTTGGGTTAGGGTAAGTGTTTGGGGATGGGGACGGGGACGGTTTAGGGTACAGGTTAGGGTATGATCACAGTTTAGGGTGAGCGTACGTGTTAGGGTAAGGATTAGAGCTTGCGTACGGTTTAGGATTAGGGGACGGGTTAGGGTAAGGCTTCGGGTAAGGGATAGGGTTGGGGTTAGGGTTAGGTTTAGGGTTAGGGGACAGGGATTGTTTAGGGTACAGGTTAGGGTACGACAACGGTTTAGGGTGAGCGTACGTGTTAGGGTATGGTTTAGTGTTAGCGTACGGGTTAGGATTAGGGGACGGGTTAGGGTAAGGCTTCGGGTAAGGGTTAGGGTTCGGGTTAGGGTTAGGGTTAGTGGACGGGGACGGGGCCGGTTTAGGTTACAGTTTAGGGTACGACAACGGTTTAGGGTGAGCGTACGTGTTAGGGTGCGGGTTAGAGTTAGTGTACGGGTTAGGATTAGGGGACGGTTTAGGGTAAGGCTTCGGGTAAGGGTAGGGTTCGGGTTAGGGTTAGGGTTAGGGGACGGGGATGGTTTAGGGTACAGTTTAGGGTTCGACAATGGTTTAGGGTGAGCGTACGTGTTAGGGTACGGGGTAGAGCTTGCGTACGGGTTAGGATTAGGGGACGGGTTAGGGTAAGGCTTCGGGTAAGGGATAGGGTTCGGGTTAGGATTAGGGTTAGGGTTAGGGGACGGGGATTGTTTAGGGTACAGGTTAGGGTACGACAACGGTTTAGGATGAGCGTACGTGATAGGGTATGGTTTAGTGTTAGCGTACGGGTTAGGATTAGGGGATGGGTTAGGGTAAGGCTTCGGGTAAGGGTTAGGGTTCGGGTTAGGGTAAGTGTTTGGGGACGGGGACGGGGACGGTTTAGGGTACAGGTTAGTGTACGACAACGGTTTAGGGTGAGCGTACGTGTTAGGGTACGCTTTAGTGTTAGCGTACGGGTTAGGATTAGGGGACGGCTTAGGGTAAGGATTCGGGTAAGGTTTAGGTTTCGGGTTAGGGGTAGGTTTAGGGTTACGGGACGGGTACAGTTTAGGGTACAGGTTAGGGTACGACAATGGTTTAGGGTGAGCGTACGTGTTAGGGTACGGTTTAGTGTTAGCGTAGGGGTTAGGATTAGTGGACGGGTTAGGGTAAGGCTTCGGGTAAGGGTTAGGGTTCGGGTTAGGGTTAGGGTTAGTGGACGGGGACGGGGACGGTTTAGGGTACAGGTTAGGGTACGACAACGGTTTAGGGTGAGCGTACGTGTTAGGGTACGGATTAGTGTTAGCGTACGAGTTAGGATTAGGGGACGGGATAGGGTAAGGCTTCGGGTAAGGGTTAGGGTTCGGGTTCCGGTTAGGGTTAGTGAACGGGGACGGGGACGGTTTAGGGTACATTTTAGCGTACGACAACAGTTTAGGGTGAGCGTACGTGTTAAGGTACGGGTTTGTGTTAGCGTACGGTTTAGGATTAGGGGACGTGTTAGGGTAAGGCTTCGGGTAAGGGTTAGTGTTCGGGTTAGGTTTAGGATTAGGGTTAGGGGACGGGGACGGTTTAGGGCACAGGTTAGAGTTCGACAAAGGTTTAGGGTGAACGTAAGTGTTAGGGTACGGTTTAGTGTTAGCGTACGGGTTAGGATTAGGGGACGGCTTCGGGTAAGGCTTCGGGTAAGGGTTAGGGTTCGGGTTCAGGTTAGGGTTAGGGTTAGGGGACGGGGACGGTTTAGGGTACATGTTAGGGTTCGACTACGGTTTAGGGTGAGTGTACGTGTTAGGGTACGGGTTAGAGTTAGCGTCCGGTTTAGGATTAGGGGACGGGTTAGGGTAAGGCTTCGGATAAGGGTTAGTGTTCGGGTTAGGGTTTCGGTTAGGGTTAGGGGACGGGGACGGTTTAGGGCACAGGTTAGTGTTCGTCTACGGTTTAGGGTGAGCGTACGTGTTAGGGTACGGGTTAGTGTTAGCGTGTGGGTTAGGATTAGGGGACGTGTTAATGTAAGGCTTCGGGTAAGGGTTAGGGTTCGTGTTCGGGTTAGGGTTAGGGTTAGGGGACGGGTACGGTTTAGGGTACAGGTTACGGTACGACAATGGTTTAGGGTGAGCGTACGTGTTAGTGTACAGGTTAGAGTTAGCGTACGGGTTAGGATTAGGGGACGGGTTAGGGTAAGGCTTCGGGTGAGGGTTAGGGTTTGGGTCAGGGATTTGGGTTAGGGGACAGGGACGGTTTAGGGTACAGGTTAGGGTACGACAACGGTTTAGGGTAAGCGTACGTGTTAGGGTACGGTTTAGTGTTAGCGTACGGGTTAGGATTAGGGGACGGGTTAGGGTAAGGCTTCGGGTAAGGGTGAGGGTTCGGGTTAGGGTTAAGGTTAGGTTTCGGGGACAGGAACGGTTTAGGGTACAGGTTAGGTTACGAGATCGGTTTAGGGAGAGCGTATGTGTTAGGGTATGGGTTAGAGTTAGCGTACGGGTTAGGATTAGGGGACGGGTTAGGGTAAGGCTTCGGGTAAGGGTCAGGATTCGGGTTAGGGTTAGGGATAGGGGAAGGAACGGGGACGGTTTAGGGTACAGGTTAGGGTTCGACAACGGTTTAGGGTTAGCGTACGTGTTAGGGTGTGGGTTAGTGTTACCGTACGGGTTAGGATTAGGGGACGGGTTAGGGTAAGGCTTCAGGTAAGAGTTAGGGTTTGGGTTAGGGTTATGGTTAGGGTTAGGGGACGGGGACCGTTTAGAGTACAGGTTAGGTTTCGACAACGGTTTAGGGTGAACGTGCGTGTTAGGGTACGGGTTAGTGTTAGCGTACGGGTTAGGATTAGCGGACGGGTTAGGGTAAGGCTTTGGGTAATTGTTAGGGTTCGGGTTAGGGGACGGGGACGGTTTAGGGTACAGGTTAGGTTACGACAACGGTTTAGGGTGAGCGTACGTGTTAGGGTACGGGTTAGAGTTTGCGTACGGGTTAGGATTAAGGGACGGGTTCGGGTAAGGCTTCGGGTAAGGGTTAGGGTTCGGGTTAGGGTTAGGGTTAGGGTTAGGGGACGGGGAGTGTTTAGGGTACAGGTTAGTGTACGACAACGGTTTAGGGTGAGCGTACGTGTTAGGGTACGTGTTACTGTTAGCGTACGGGTTAGGATTAGGGGATGGGTTAGCGTAAGGCTTCGGGTAAGGGTTAGGGTTCGGGTTCGGGTTAGGGTTAGGGTTAGAGGACGGGGACGGTTTAGGGTACAGGTTAGGTTTCGACAACTGTTTAGGTTGAGCGTACGTGTTAGGGTACATATTACTGTTAGCGTACGGGTTAGGATTAGGGGAAGGGTTAGGGTAAGGCTTCGGGTAAGGGTTAGGGTTCGTGTTAGGTTTAGGGTTAGGGTTAGGGGACGGCTACGGTTTAGGGTACAGGTTAGTGTACAACAACGGTTTAGGGTGAGCATACGTGTTAGGGTACGGCTTAGTGTTAGCGTACAGATTAGGATTAGGGGACGGGTTAGGATAAGGCTTCGGGTAAGGTTTAGGGTTCGTGTTAGGGTTAGGGTTAGGGGACGGGGACGGTTTAGGGTACAGGTTAGGGTACGACAATGGTTTAGGGTGAGCGTACGTGTTAGGTTACGAGTTAGTGTTTGCCTACGGGTTAGGATTAGGGGACGGGTTAGGGTAAGGCTTCGGGTAAGGGTTAGGGTTCAGGTTAGGGTTAGGGTTAGGTGACGGGGACGGGGACGGTTTAGGGTAAAGGTTAGGGTACGACAACGGTTTAGTGTGAGCGTACGTGTTAGGGTACGGTTTAGTGTTAGCGTACGGTTTAGGATTACGGGACGGGTTAGTGTAAGGCTTCGCGTAAGGGTTAGGGTTCTGGTTAGGGTTTGGGTTAGGTTTAGGGGACAGGAACAGTTGTGGGTACAGGTTAGGGTACGACAAGGTTTAGGGTGAGCGTACGTGCTAGTGTACGTGTTAGTGTTAGCGTACAGGTTAGGATTAGGGGACAGGTAAGGGTAAGGTTTCGGGTAAGGTTTAGTGTTCGCGTTAGGGTTAGGGTTAGGGTTAGGGGACGGGGACGGTTTAGGGTACAGGTTAGGGTACGAAAACGGTTTAGGGTGAGCGTACGTGTTAGGGTACGGGTTAGTGTAAGCCTACGGGTTAGGATTAGGGGACGGGTAAGGGTAAGTCTTCGGGTAAGAGTTAGGGTTCGAGTTAGGGTTAGGGTTAGGGTTAGGGGACGGGGACGGTTTAGGGTACAGGTTAGGTTTCGACAACTGTTTAGGGTGAGCGTACGTGTTAGGGTACATATTACTGTTAGCGTACGGGTTAGGATTAGGGGAAGGGTTAGGGTAAGGCTTCCGGTAAGGGTTAGGGTTCGGGTTAGGGTTAGGGGACGGGGACGGTTTAGGGTACAGGTTAGCGTACGACAACGTTTTAGGGTGAGCGTACATGTTAGTGTACGGGTTAGAGTTAACGTACGGGTTAGGATTAGGGGACGGGTTAGGATAAGGCTTTGGGTAAGGGTTAGGGTTTGGGTTAGGGTTAGGGTTAGGTTTAGGGGACGGGGACGGTTTAGGGTACAGGTTAGGGTTCGACAACTGTTTAGGGTGAGCGTATGTCTTAGGGTACGTGTTAGTGTTAGCGTACGGATTAGGATTAGGGAACGGGTTAGGGTAAGGCTTCGGGTAAGGGTTAGGGTTCGGGTTTGGGTTAGGGTTAGGGGACGGGGACGGGGAAGGTTTAGGGTACAGGTTAGAGTACGACAATGTTTTACGGTGAGCGTACGTGTTAGGGTACGGGTTAGAGTTAGCGTACGGTTTAGGATTAGGGAACGGGTTAGGGTAAGGCTTCGGTTAAGGGTTAGGTTTCGGGTTAGGGTTAGGGTTAGGGGACGGGGACGTTTTAGGGTACAGTTTAGGGTACGACAACGGTTTAGGGTTAGCGTACGTGTTAGGGTATGCGTTAGTGTTAGCGTACGGGTTAGGTTTAGGGGACGGGCTAGGGTAAGGCTTCAGGTAAGGGTTAGGGTTTGGGTTAGGGTTATGGTTAGGGTTAGGGGACGGGGACAGTTTAGGGTACAAGTTAGGTTTCGACAACGGTTTATGTTGAACGTGCGTGTTAGGGTACGGTTTAGTGTTAGCGTACGGGTTAGGATTAGGGGACGGGTTAGGGTAAGGCTTCGGGTAACGGTTAGGGTTCGGGTTAGGGTTAGTGTTAGGGGACGGGGACGGTTTAGGGTACAGGTTAGGGTACGACAACGGTTTAGGGTGAGCGTACGTGTTAGGGTACGGGTTAGTGTAAGCGTTCGGGTTAGGATTAGGGGACGGGTAAGGGTAAGGCTTCGGGTAAGGTTTAGGGTTCGAGTTAGGGTTAGGGTTAGGGTTAGGGGACGGGGATTGTTTAGGGTACAGGTTAGGGTATGACCACAGTTTAGGGTGAGCGTACGTGTTATGGTACGGGTTAGAGTTTGCGTACGGGTTAGGATTAGGGGACGGGTTAGGGTAAGGCTTCGGGTAAGGGTTAGGGTTCGGGTTCGGGTTAGGGTTAGGGTTAGGGGACAGGGACGGTTCAGGGAACAGGTTAGGGTACGATAATGGTTTTGGGTGAGCGTACGTGTTAGGGTACGGTTTAGTGTTAGCGTACGGGTTAGGTTTAGGGGACGGGTTACTGTAAGGCTTCGGGTAAGGGTTATGGTTCGGGTTAGGTTTAGGGTTAGGGTTAGGGGGTGGGGACAGTTTACGGTACAGGTTAGGGTACGACAACGGTTTAGGGTGAGAGTACGTGTTAGCGTACGGTTTAGAGTTAGCGTACGGGTTAGGATTACGGGACGGGTTAGGGTAAGGCTTCGGGTAAGGGTTAGGGTTCGGGTTAGGGATAGGTTTAGGTTAAGGGACAGGAACGGTTTAGGGTACACGTTAGGGTACGACAACGGTTTAGTGTGAGCGTACATTTTAGGTTACGGGTTAGTGTTAGCGTACGGGTTAGGATTAGGGGACAGGTTAGGGTAAGGCTTCGGGTAAGGTTTAGGGTTCGCGTTAGGGTTAGGGTTAGGGGACGGGGACGGTTTAGGGTACAGGTTAGGGTACGACAAATGTTTAGGGTGAGCGTACGTGTTAGGGTACCATTTAGTGTAAGCGTACGCGTTAGGATTAGGGGACAGGTAAGGTTAAGTCTTTGGGTAAGGGTTAGGGTTCGAGTTAGGGTTAGGGTTAGGGTTAAGGGACGGTGACGAATTAGGGTACAGGTTAGGGTACGAAAACAGTTTAGGTTGAGCGTACGTGTTAGGGTACGGGTTAGAGTTTGCGTACGGTTTAGGATTAGCTGACGGGTTAGTGTAAGGCTTCGGGTAAGGGTTAGGGTTCGGGTTCGGGTTAGGGTTAGTGGACGGGGACGGTTTAGGGTACAGGTTAGTGTACAACAACGGTTTAAGGTGAGCGTACGTGTTAGGGTACGAGTTATAGTTTTCCTACGGGTTAGGATTAGGGGACGTGTTAGGGTAAGGCTTTGGGTAAGGGTTAGGGTTCGGGTTAGGGTTAGGGTTAGGGGACGGGGACGGTTTAGTGTACAGGTTAGGGTACGACAACGGTTTAGGGTGAGCGTACGTGTTAGGGTACGGCTTAGTGTTAGCGTACGGGTTAGGATTAGGGGACGGGTTAGTATAAGGCTTCGGGTAAGGGTTAGGGTTCGGGTTAGGGATAGGTTTAGGTTAAGGGACAGGAACGGTTTAGGGTACAGGTTAGGGTACGACAACAGTTTAGTGTGAGCGTACGTGTTAAGGTACAGGTTAGTGTTAGCGTATGGGTTAGGATTAGGGGACTAGTTAGGGTAAGGCTTCGGGTAAGGGTTAGGGTTCGGGTTAGGGTTACGGTTAGGCTTAGGGTACCTGGACAATTTAGGGTACAGGTTAGGGTACGACAACGGTTTAGGTTGAGCATACGTGTTAGAGTACGGGTTAGTTTAGCGTAGGGGTTAGGATTAGTGGACGGGTTAGGGTAAGGCTTCGGTTAAGGGTTACGGTTCTGGTTAGGTTTAGTGTTAGGGATAGGGTACGGGCATTTTATAGGGTACAGGTTACGGTATGACAAAGGTTTAGGGTGAGCGTACGTGATAGGGTACGGGTTAGTGTTAGCGTACCGTTTAGGATTAGGAGACGGGTTAGGGTTCGGCTTCGGGTAAGGATTAGGGTTCGGGTTAGGGTTAGGGTTAGTGGACGGGGACGCGGACGGTTTCGGGTACAGTTTAGGGTACGACAACGGTTTAGGTTGAGCGTACGTGTTAAGGTACGGGTTAGTGTTAGCGTACGGGTTAGGATTAGGGGACGGGTTAGGGTAAGGCTTCGGGTAAGGGTTAGGGTTCGGGTTAGGGTTAGGGTTCGGGTTAGGGTTGGGGTTAGGGGACGGGGACGGTTTAGGGTACAGGTTATTTTTCGACAACGGTTTAGGGTGAGCGTACGTGTTAGGGTACGGGTTAGTCTTAGCGTACGGGTTAGGATTAGGGGACGGGTTAGGGTAAGGCTTCGGGTAAGGGTTAGGGTTCGGGTCAGGATTAGGGTTAGGGTTATGGGATGGGGACGTTTTATTGTACAGGTTAGGGCACGACAACCGTTTAGGGTGAGCTTACGTGTTAGGGAAGGATTTAGAGTTTGCGTACGGGTTAGGATTAGGGGACGGTTTAGCGTAAGGCTTTGGGTAAGGGTTAGGGTTCGGGTTAGGGTTAGGGTTAGTCGTAGGGGACGGGGACATTTTAGTGTACAGGTTAGGGTACGACAACGGTTTAGGGTGAGCGTACGTGTTAGGGTACCTGTTAGTGTTAGCGTAAGGGTTAGGATTAGGGGACGTGTTAGGGTAAGGCTTCGGTAATGGTTAGGGTTCGGGTTAGGTTTAGGGTTAGGGGACGGGGATGGGGACGGTTTAGGGTACAGGTTAGGGTACGACAACGATTTAGGGTGAGCGTACGTTTTAGGGTACGGTTTAGTGTTAGCGTACTGGTTAGGATTAGGGGACGTGTTAGGGTAAGGCTTCGGCTAAGGGTTAGGGTTCGGGTTAGGGTAAGGGTTTGAAGACGGGGACCGGGACGGTTTAGTTTATAGGTTAGGGTACGACAACGGTTTAGGGTGAGCGTACGTGTTAGGGTACGGGTACGTGTTAGCGTATGGGTTAGGATTAGTGGACGGGTTAGGGTAAGGCTTCGGTTAAGGGTTACGGTTCTGGTTAGGGTTAGTGTTAGGGATAGGGGACGGGGATTGTTTAGGGTACAGGTTAGGGTATTACAAAGGTTTAGGGTGAGCATACGTGTTAGGGTACGGGTTAGTGTTAGCGTACGGGTTAGGATTAGGGAACGGGTTAGGGTAAGGCTTTGGGTAAGGATTAGGGTTCGGGTTAGGGTTAGGGTTAGTGGACGGGGACGGGGACGGTTTCGGGTACAGTTTAGGGTACGACAACGGTTTAGGGTGAGCGTACGTTTTAGGGTACGGGTTAGTGTTAGCGTACGGGTTAGGATTAGGGGACGGGTTAGGGTAAGGCTTCGGGTAAGGGATAGGGTTCGGGTTAGGGTTAGGGTTAGGGGACGGGGACAGTTTAGGGTACAGGTTAGGTTTCGACTACGATTTAGTGTGAACGTACGTGTTAGGGTACGGGTTAGTGTTAGCGTACGGGTTAGGATTAGGGGACGGGTTAGGGTAAGGCTTCGGGTAAGGGTTAGGGTTTGGGTTAGGGTTACGTTTAGGGTTATGGGATGGGGACGTTTTATTGTACAGGTTAGGGTACGACAACCGTTTAGGGTGAGCGTACGTGTTAGGGTACGATTTAGAGTTTGCGTACGGGTTAGGATTAGGGGACGGTTTAGCGTAAGACTTTGGGTAAGGGTTAGTGTTCGGGTTAGGGTTAGGGTTAGGGGTTGGGGACGGGGACATTTTAGGGTACAGGTTATTGTACGACAACGGTTTAGGGTGAGCGTACGTGTTAGGGTACCGTTTAGTGTTAGCGTAAGGGTTAGGATTAGGGGACGGGTTAGGGTAAGGCTTCGGGTAAGGGTTAGGGTTCGGGTTAGGTTTAGGGTTAGGGGACGGGTACGGGGACGGTTTAGGGTACAGGTTAGGGTACGACAATGTTTTAGGGTGAGCGTACGTTTTAGGGTACGGGTTAGAGTTTGCATACGGGTTTGGATTAGGGGACGGGTTAGGGTAAGGTTTCCGGTAAGGTTTAAGGTTCGGGTTCGGGTTAGGGTTAGGGTTAGGGGACGGGGACGGTTTAGGGTAGAGGTTAGGGTACGACAACAGTTTAGGGTGAGCGTACGTGTTACGGTACGTGTTAGTGTTAGCGTACGGGTTAGGATTACGGGAAGGGTTAGTGTAAGGCTTCGGCTAAGGGTTAGGGTTCGGGTTAGGGTTAGGTTTAGGGGACAGGAACGGTTTAGGGTACAGGTTAGTGTACGACAATGCTTTAGGGTGAGCGTACGTGTTAGGGTATCGTTTAGAGTTAGCGTAAGGGTTAGGATTAGGGGACGGGTTAGGGTAAGGCTTCGAGTAAGGGTTAGGTTTCGGGTTCAGTTTAGGGTTAGGGTTAGGGGACGGGGACGGTTTAAGGTACAGTTTATGGTACGACAACGGTTTAGGGTGAACGTACGTGTTAGTGTACAGGTTAGAGTTAGCGTACGAGTTAGGATTAGGGGACGGGTTAGGGTAAGGCTTCGGGTGAGGGTTAGTGTTTGGGTTAGGGTTAGGGTTAGGGTTAGGGGACAGGGACGGTTTAGGGTACAGGTTAGGGTACGACAAAGGTTTAGGGTAAGCGTACGTGTTAGGGTACGGTTTAGTGTTAGTGTACGGGTTAGGATTAGGTGACGGGTTAGGGTAAGGCTTCGGGTAAGGGTGAGGGTTCGGGTTAGGGTTAAGGTTAGGTTTCGGGGACAGGAACGGTTTACGGTACAGGTTAGGTTACGAGAACGGTTTAGGGAGAGCGTATGTGTTAGGGTATGGGTTAGAGTTAGCGTTCGGGTTGGGATTAGGGGACGGGTTAGGGTAAGGCTTCGGGTAAGTGTTAGGATTCGGTTTAGGGTTAGGGAGAGGGGACGGAGACGGGGACGGTTTAGGGTACAGGTTAGGGTTCGACAATTGTTTAGGGTGAGCGTACGTGTTAGGGTATGTGTTACTGTTAGCGTACGGGTTAGTATTAGGGGACGGGTAAGGGTAAGGCTTCGGGTAAGGGTTAGGGTTCGGGTTAGGGTTAGGGTTAGGGGACGGGGACGGGGACATTTTAGGGTACATGTTAGGGTACGACAATGGTTTAGGGTGAGCGTACGTGTTAGGGTACCAGTTAGAGTTAGCATACGGTTTAGGATTAGGGGACGGGTTAGGGTAAGGCTTGGGGTAAGGGTTAGGGTTCGGGTTAGGGTTAGGGTTAGGGGACGCGGATGGGGACGGTTCAGGGTACAGGTTAGGGTACGACAGTGGTTTAGGTTGAGCGTACGTGTTAGGGTACTGGTTAGTGTTAGCGTACGGGTTAGGATTAGGGGACGGGTTAGGGTAAGGCTTCGGGTAAGGGTTAGGGTTCGGATTAGGGTTAGGGTTAGGTTTAGGGGACAGGAACGGTTTAGGGTACAGGTTAGGGTACGACAAAGATTTAGGGTGAGCGTACGTGCTAGGGTACGGGTTAGTGTTAGCGTACGGATTAGGAGTAGGGGACGGGTTAGGGTAAGGCTTCGGGTAAGGGTTAGGGTTCGGGTTAGGGTTAGGGTTAGTGTTAGGGGACGGGGACGGTTTAGGGTACAGGTTAGGTTACGACAACGGTTTAGGGTGAGCGTACGTGTTACGGTACGGGTTAGTGTTAGCGCACGGGTTAGGATAGGGGACCAGTTAGGGTAAGGCTGCGGGTAAGGGTTAGGGTTCGGGCTAGGGTTAGGGTTAGGGTTAGGGGACGGGGACGGTTTAGGGTACAGGTTAGGGTACGACAACGGTTTAGGGTGAGCGTACGTGTTAGGGTACGGGTTACTGTTAGTGTACGGGTTAGGCTTAGGGGACGGGTTAGGGTAAGGCTTCGGGTAAGGGTTAGGTTTCGGGTTAGGGTAAGGGTTAGTGGACGGGGACGGGGACGGTTTAGGGTACAGGTTAGGGTATGACAACGGTTTAGGGTGAGCGTACGTGTTAGGGTACGGTTTAGTGTTAGCATACGGGTAAGGATTAGGGGACGTGTTAGGGTAAGACTTCGGGTAAGGGTTAGGGTTCGGGTTAGGATTAGGGTTAGGGTTAGGGGACGGGGACGGTTTAGGGTACAGGTTAGGTTTCGACAACGGTTTAGTGTGAGCGTACGTGTTAGGGTACAGGTTAGTGTTAGCGTACGGGTTAGGAAGAGGGGACGGGTTAGGGTAAGGCTTCAGGTAAGGGTTATGGTTCAGGTTAGGGTTAGAGTTAGGGTTAGGTTTAGGGGACGGTTTCGGGTACAGTTTAGGGTACGACAACGGTTTAGGGTCAGCGTACGTGTTAGGGTACAGGTTAGTGTTAGCGTACGGGTTAGGATTAGGGGACGGGTTAGGGTAAGGCTTCGGGTAAGGGTTAGGGTTCGGGTTCGGGTTAGGGTTAGGGGACGGGGACAGTTTAGGGTACAGGTTAGATTTTGACAACGATTTAGGGTGAACGTACGTGTTAGGGTACTGGTTAGTGTTAGCGTACGGGTTAGGATTAGGGGACGGGTTAGGGTAAGGCTTCGGGTAAGGGTTAGGGTTCGGGTTCGGGTTAGGGTTAGGGTTATGGGATGGGGACGTTTTAGGGTACAGGTTAGGGTACGACAACCTTTTAGAGTGAGCGTACGTGTTAGGGTATGGTTTAGTGTTAGCGTACGGGTTAGGATTAGGGGACGGTTTAGTGTAAGGCTTCGGGTAACGGTTAGGGTTCGAGTTAGGTTTAGGGTTAGGGGAAGGGTACGGGGACGGTTTAGGGTACAGGTTAGTGTTCGACAACGGTTTAGGGTGAGCGTACATGTTAGGGTACGGGTTAGTGTTAGCGTACGGGTTAGGATTAGGGAACAGGTTTGGGTAAGGCTTCGGGTAAGGGATAGGGTTCGAGTTAGTTTTAGGGTTAGGGGAAGGGGACGGGGACGGTTTAGGGTACAGGTTAGTGTTCGACAACGGTTTAGGGTGAGCGTACGTGTTAGGGTACGGGTTAGTGTTAGCGTTCGGGTTAGGATTAGGGTACGGGTAAGGGTAAGGCTTCGGGTAAGGTTTAGGGTTCGGGTTAGGGATAGGGTTACGGTTATGGGACGGTTTAGGGTACAGGTTAGGGTACGACAACGGTTTGGGTGAGCGTACGTTTTAGGGTACGGGTTAGTGTAAGCGTACGGATTAGGATTAGGGTACGGGTAAGGGTAAGGCTTCGGGTAAGGGTTAGGGTTCGAGTTAGGGTTAGGGTTAGGGGACGGGGACGGTTTAGGGTACAGGTTAGTGTACGACAACGGTTTAGGGTGAGCGTACGTGTTAGGGTACGGGTTAGTGTTAGCGTACGGGTTAGGATTAGGGGACGGGTTAGGGTACAGTTTAGGGCACGACAACGGTTTAGGGTGAGCGTACGTGTTAAGGTACGGTATTGTATTAGCGTACGGGTTAGGATTATGGGACGGATTAGGGCAAGGCTTCGGGTAAGGGTTAGGGTTCGGGTTCGGGTTAGGGTTAGGGTTAGGGGACGGGGGCGGTTTAGGGTATAGGTTAGGGAACGACAACGGTTTAGGGTGAGCGTACGTGTTAGGGTACGTGTTATTGTTAGCGTACGGGTTAGGATTAGGGGACCGGTTAGTGTAAGGCTGCGGGGAAGTGTTAGGGTTCGGGTTAGGGTTAGGTTTAGGGTTAGGGGAGAGGGACGGTTTAGGGTACAGGTTAGTGTTCGACAACAGTTTAGGGTGAGCGTACGTGTTAGGGTACGGGTTAGTGTTAGCGTTCGGGTTAGGATTAGGGTACGGGTAAGGGTAAGGCTTCGGGTAAGGTTTAGGGTTTGGGTTAGGGTTAGGGTTACGGTTATGGGACGGTTTAGGGTACAGGTTAGGGTACGACAACGGTTTGGGTGAGCGTACGTGTTAGGGTACGGGTTAGTGTAAGCGTACGGATTAGGATTAGGGTACGGGTAAGGGTAAGGCTTCGGGTAAGGGTTAGGGTTCGAGTTAGGGTTAGGGTTAAGGTTAGGGGATGGGGACGGTTTAGGGTACAGGATAGGGTATGACAACAGTTTAGGATGAGCATACGTGTTAGGGTACGGGTTAGAGTTTGCGTACGGGTTAGGATTAGGGGACGGGTTAGGGTAAGGCTTCGGGTAAGGGTAAGGGTTCGGGTTCGGGTTAGGGTTAGGGGACGGGGACGGTTTAGGGTACATGTTAGGGTATGACAACGGTTTAGGGTGAGCGTACGTGTTAGGATACGGCTTAGAGTTAGCGTACGGGTTAGGCTTAGGGGAAGGGTTAGGGTAAGGCTTCGGGTAAGGGTTAGGGTTCGGGTTAGGGTTAGGGTTAGGGGACGGGGATGGTTTGGTGTACAGGTTAGGGTTCGACAACGGTTTAGGGTGAGCGTACGTGTTAGGGTACGGGTTAGTGTTAGCGTACGGGTTAGGAAGAGGGGACGGGTTAGGGTAAGGCTTCAGGTAAGGGTTATGGGTCGGGTTAGGGTTAGGGTTAGGGTTAGGGTTAGGGGACGGTTTCGGGTACAGTTTAGGGTACGACAACGGTTTAAGGTCAGCGTACGTGTTAGGGTACAGGTTAGTGTTAGCGTACGGGTTAGGATTAGGGGACGGGTTAGGGTAAGGCTTCGGGTAAGGGTTAGGGTTCGGGTTCGGGTTAGGGTTAGGGTTAGGGGACGGGGACAGTTTAGGGTACAGGTTAGATTTTGACAACGATTTAGGGTGAACGTACGTGTTAGGGTACGGGTTAGTGTTAGCGTACGGGTTAGGATTAGGGGACGGGTTAGGGTAAGGCTTCGGGTAAGGGTTAGGGTTCGGGTTCGGCTTAGGGTTAGGGTTATGGGATGGGGACGTTTTAGGGTACAGGTTAGGGTACGACAACCTTTTAGGGTGAGCGTACGTGTTAGGGTATGGTTTAGTGTTAGCGTACGGGTTAGGATTAGGGGACGGTTTAGTGTAAGGCTTCGGGTAAGGGTTAGCGATCGGGGTAGGGTTAGGGTTAGGGGACGGGGACGGTTTAGGGTACAGGTTAGGGTTCGACAACGGTTTAGGGTGAGCGTACGTGTTAGGGTACGGGTTAGTGTAAGCGTACGGGTTAGGATTAGGGGACGGGTAAGGGTAAGGCTTCAGGTATAGTTTAGGGTTCGAGTTAGGGTCAGGGTTAGTGGACGGGGACGGTTTTGGGTACAGGTTAGGGTATGACAACAGTTAAGGGTGCGCGTAGGTGTTAGGGTACGGGTTACAGTTTGCTTACGGGTTAGGATTAGGGGACGGGTTAGGGTAACGCTACGGGTGAGGGTTAGGGTTCGGGTTAGGGTTAGGGTTAGGGGACGGGGACGGTTTAGGGTACAGGATAGGGTACGACAACCGTTTGGGGTGAGCGTACGTTTTAGGGTACGGTTTAGTGTTAGCGTACGGGTTAGGATTAGGGCATTTTTTAGTGTAAGGCTTCGGGTAAGGGTTAGGGTTTGGGTTAGGGTAAGGGTTTGGGGACGGGGACGGGGAAGGTTTAGGGTACAGGTTAGGGTACGACAACGGTTTAGGGTGAGCGTACGTGTTATGGTACGGGTTAGTGTTAGCGTAGGGGTTAGGATTAGTGGACAGGTTAGGGTAAGGCTTCGGTTAAGGGTTATGGTTCGGCTTAGGGTTAGGGTTAGGGATAGGGGACGGGGATTGTTTAGGGTACAGGTTACGGTACGACAACGGTTTAGGGTGAGCGTACGTGTTAGGGTACGTGTTAGTATTAGCGTATGGGTTAGGATTAGGGGACGGGTTAGGTTAAGGCTTTGGGTAAGGGTTAGGGTTTGGGTTAGGGTTAGGTTTGGTTTAGGGGACAGGAACGGTTTAGGGTATAGGTTAGGATACGACAACTGTTTAGGGTGAGCGTACGTGTTAGGGTATGGGTTAGTGTTAGCGTTCGGGTTAGGTTTATGGGACGGGTTAGGGCAAGGCTTCGGGTAAGGGTTAGGGTTCGGGTTCGGGTTACGGTTAGGGTTAGGGGACGGGGACGGTTTAGGGTACAGGTTAGGGTTCGACAACGGTTAAAGGTCGGCGTACGTGTTAAGGTACGGGTTAGTGTTAGCGTACGGGTTAGGAATAGGGAACGGTTTAGGGTAAGGCTTCGGGTAAGGGTTAGGGTTCATGTTAGGGTAAGGGTTAGGGGACGGGGACGGGGACGTTTTAGGGGACAGGTTAGTGTACGACAAAGTTTTAGGGTGAGCGTACGTGTTAGGGTACGGGTTAGTGTTAGTGTAGGGGTTAGGATTAGAGGACAGGTTAGGGTAAGGCTTCGGGTAAGGGTTAGGGTTCGGGTTAGGGTTAGGGTTAGGTTTAGGTGACGGGGATTGTTTAGGGTACAGGTTAGTGTACGACAACTGTTTAGGGTGAGCGTACGTGTTAGTTTACGGGTTAGTGTTAGCGTACGGGTTAGGATTAGGGGACGGGTTAAGGTATGGTTTCGGGTAAGGGTTAGGGTTCGGGTTAGGGTTAGGGTTAGTGTTAGGAGAAGGTTTAGGGTACAGGTTAGGGTACGACAACGGTTTAGGGTGAGCGTACATGTTAGGGTATGGGTTAGTGTAAGCGTACGGGTAAGGATTAGGGGACGGGTAAGGGTAAGGCTTCGGGTAAGAGTTAGGTTTCGAGTTAGGGTTAGGGTTAGGGTGAGGGGACGGGGACGGTTTAGGGTACAGGTTAGGGTATGACAACAGTTTAGGGTGAGCGTACATGTTAGGGTACGGGTTAGAGTTTGCGTACGGTTTAGGATTAAGGGACGTGTTAGGGTAAGGCTTCGCGTAAGGGTTAGGGTTTGGGTTAGGGTTAGGGTTAGGGTTAGGGGACGGGGACGGTTTAGGGTACAGGTTAGGGTACGACAACGATTTAGGGTGAGCGTACGTGTTAGGGTACAGTTTAGTGTTAGCGTACAGTTTAGGATTAGGGGACGTGTTAGGGTAACGCTTCGGGTAAGGGTTAGGGTTCGGGTTAGGGTAAGGGTTTGGGGACGGGGACGGGGACGGTTTAGTTTACAGGTTAGGGTACGACAACGGTTTAGGGTGAGCGTACGTGTTAGGGTACGGTTTAGTGTTAGCGTAGGGGTTAGGATTAGTGGACGGGTTAGGGTAGGGCTTCGGTTAAGGGTTACGGTTCGGGTTAGGGTTAGTGTTAGGGATAGGGGACGGGGATTGTTTAGGGTACAGGTTAGGGCATTACAAAGGTTTAGGGTGAGCGTACATGTTAGGGTACGGGTTAGTGTTAGCGTACGGGTTAGGATTAGGGGACGGGTTAGGGTAAGGCTTCAGGTAAGGATTAGGGTTCGGGTTAGGGTTAGGGTTAGTGGACGGGGACGGGGACGGTTTCGGGTACAGTTTAGAGTACGACAACGGTTTAGGGTGAGCGTACGTGTTAGGGTACGGGTTAGTGTTAGCGTACGGTTTAGAATTAGGGGACGGGTTAGGGTAAGGCTTCGGGTAAGGGTTAGGGTTCGGGTTAGGGTTAGGGTTAGGGGACGGGGACAGTTTACGGTACAGGTTAGGTTTCGACAACGATTTAGTGTGAACGTACGTGTTAGGGTACGGTTTAGTGTTAGCGTACGGGTTAGGATTAGGGGACGGGTTAGGGTAAGGCTTCGGGTAAGGGTTAGGCTTTTGGTTAGGGTTACGATTAGGGTTATGGGATGGGGACCTTTTATTGTACAGGTTAGGGTACGACAACCGTTTAGGGTGAGCGTACGTGTTAGGGTACGAATTAGAGTTTGCGTACGGGTTAGGATTAGGGGACGGCTTAGGGTAAGGATTCGGGTAAGGGTTAGGGTTCGGGTTATGGTTAGGATTAGGGGACGGGGACGGGGACGGTTTAGGGTACAGGTTAGTTTTCGACAACGGTTTAGGGTGAGCGTACATGTTAGGTTACGGTTTAATGTTAGCGTACGGGTTAGGATTAAGGGACGGGTTCGGGTAAGGCTTCAGGTAAGGGTAAGGGTTAGGGTTATAGTTAGGGTTAGGGTTAGGGTTATGGGACGATTTAGGGTACAGTTTAGGGTACGACAATGGTTTAGTGTGAGCGTACGTGTTAGGGTACGGGTTAGAGTTAGCGTACGGGTTAGGATTAGGGGACTGGTTAGGGTAAGGCTTCGGATAAGGGTTAGGGTTCGGGGTAGCATTAGGGTTAGGTTTAGGGAACGGGGACGGTTTAAGGTACAGGTTAGGGTTCGACAACGGTTTAGGGTGAGCGTACGTGTTAGGGTACGGGTTAGTGTTAGCGTACGGGTTAGGTTTATGGGACGGGTTAGGGCAAGGCTTCGGGTAAGGGTTAGGGTTCGGGTTCGGGTTACGGTTAGGGTTAGGGGACGGGGACGGTATAGGGTACAGGTTAGGGTTCGACAACGGTTAAAGTTCGGCGTACGTGTTAGGGCACGGGTTAGTGTTAGCGTACGGGTTAGGATTAGGGGACGGGTTAGGGTAAGGCTTCGGGTAAGGGTTACGGTTCGGGTTAGGGTTAGGGTTAGGTTTAGGGGACAGGAACGGTATAGGGTACAGGTTAAGGTATGACAACAGTTTAGGGTGAGCGTACCTGTTAGGGTATGGGTTAGAGTTAGTGTACGGGTTAGGATTAGGGGACGGGTTAGGGTAAAGCTTCGGGTAAGTGTTAGGGTTCGGGTTCGGGTTAGGGTTAGGGTTAGGGTACGGTGACGGTTTAGGGTACAGGTTAGGGTACGACAACAATTTAGGGTGAGCGTACGTGTTAGGGTACGGGTTAGAGTTTGCGTACGGGTTAGGTTTAGGGGACGGGTTAGGGTAAGGCTTCGAGTAAGGGTTAGGGTTCAGGTTAGGGTTACGGTTAGGGTTAGGGGACAGGGACGGTTTAGGGTACAGGTTAGGGTATGACAATGGTTTAAGGTGAGGGTACTTGTTAGGGTATGGTTTAGTGTTAGCGTACGGGTTAGGATTAGGAGACGGGTTAGGGTAAGGCTTCGGGTAAGGGTTAGGGTTCGTGATAAGGTTAGGGTTAGTGGACGGGGACGGGGACGGTTTAGGGTACAGTTTAGGGTACGACAACATTTTAGGGTGAGCGTACGTGTTACGGTACGTGTTAGTGTTAGCGCACGTGTTAGGATTAGGGGACGGGTTAGTGTAAGGCTTCGGGTAAGTGTTAGGGTTCGGGTTAGGGTTAGGGTTAGGGTTAGGGGACGGGGACGGTTTAGGGTACAGGTTAGGGTTCGACAACGGTTTAGGGTGAGCATACGTGTTAGGTTACGGATTAGAGTTAGCGTACGGGTTAGGATTAGGGGACGGGTTAGGGTAAGGCTTCGGGTAAGGGTTAGGGTTCGGGTTCGGGTTAGGTTTAAGGTTACGGGACAGGTACGGTTTAGGGTACAGGTTAGTGTTCGACAATGATTTAGGGTGAACGTACGTTTTATGGTACGGGTTAGTGTTAGCGTACGGGTTAGGATTAGGGGACCGGTTCGGGTAAGGCTTCGGGTAAGTGTTAGGGTTCGGGTTCGGGTTAGGGTTAGGGTTAGGGGACGGGGACGGTTTAGGGTAGAGGTTAGGGTTCGAATACGGTTTAGGGTGAGCGTACGGGTTAGGGTACGGGTTAGTGTGAGCGTCCGGGTTAGGATTATGGGACGGGTTAGTGTAAGGGTTCGGGTAAGGGTTAGGGTTTCGGTTAGGGTTAGCGTTAGGGTTAGGGGATGGGGACAGTTTAGGGTACAGGTTAGTGTACGATAACGGTTTAGGGTGAGCGTACATATTAGGGTACGGGTTAGTGTTAGCGTACGTGTTAGGATTAGGGGACGGGTTAGGGTAAAGCTTCGGGTAAGGGTTAGGGTTCGGGTTAGGGTTAGGGTTAGGGGACCGGGACGGTTTAGGGTACAAGTCAGGGTACGACAACGGTTTTGGGTGAGCGTACGTGTTAGGGTACGGATTAGAGTTAGCGTACGGTTTAGGATTATGTGACGGAGTAGGGTAAGACTTCGGGTAAGGATTAGGGTTCGGGTTAGGTTTAGGTTTAGGTTTACGGGACAGGAACGGTTTAGGGTACAGTTTAGTGTACGACAACAGTTTAGGGTGGGGGAAGTGTTAGGGTATGGGTTAGTGTTAGCGTACGGGTTAGGATTAGGTGACGGTTTAGGGTAAGGCTTCGGGTAAAGGTTAGGGTTCGGGTTAGGGTTTGGGTTAGGCTTAGGGAACGGGGACGATTTAGGGTACAAGTTATGGTACGACAACGGTTTAGGGTGAGCGTACGTGTTTGGGTACGAGTTAGAGTTTGCGTACGGGTTAGGATTAGGGGACGGGTTAGGGTAAGGCTTCGGGTAAGGGTTAGGGTTCGGGTTAGGGTTAGGGTTAGGGGACGGGGACGGGGACGGTTTAGGGTACAGGTTAGGGTACGACAATGGTTTAGGGTGAGCATACGGGTTAGGGTACGTTTTAGTGTTAGCGTACGTGTTAGGATTAGGGGACAGATTACAGTAAGGCTTCGGGTAAGGGTTAGGGTTCGGGTTTGGGTTAGGGTTAGTGGATAGGGACGGGGACGATATAGGGTACAGTTTAGGGTACGAAAACGGTTTAGGGTGAGCGTACGTGTTAGGGTACCGGTTAGAGTTAGGGTACGGGTTAGAAGTTGGGGACAGGTTAGGGTAAGGCTTCTTGTAAGGGTTAAGGTTCGGTTTAGGGTTAGGTTTAGGTTTAGGGGACAGGAACGGTTTAGGGTACAGGTTAGGGTACGACAGGAGTTTAGGGTGAGCGTACGTGTTAGGGTTCGGGTTAGGGTTAGGGTTAGGGTTAGGGGACGGGGACGGTTTAGGGTACAGGTTAGGGTTCGACTATGTTTTAGGCTGAGCGTACGGGTTAGGGTACGGGTTAGTGTTAGCGTACGGGTTAGGATTACGGGACGGGTTAGGGTAAGGCTTCGGGTAACTGTTAGGGTTCGCGTTAGGGTTAGGGTTAGGGGACGGGGACGGTTTAGGGTACAGGTTAACGTTCGAAAACGGTTTAGTGTGAGCGTACGTGTTAGGGTACGGTTTAGTGTAAGGGTAAGGGTTAGGATTAGGGGACGGGTAAGGGTAAGGCTTCGGGTAAGTGTTAGGGTTCGAGTTAGGGTTAGGGTTAGGGGACGGGGACGGGGACGGTTTAGGGTACAGGTTAGGGTACGACAACGGTTTAGGGTGAGTGTACGTGTTAGGGGACGGGTTAGTGTTAGCGTACGGGTTAGGATTAGGGGACGGGTTAGGCTAAGGCTTCGGGTAAGGGTTATTGTTCGGGTTAGGGTTAGGGTTAGGGTTAGGGGACAGGGACGGTTTAGGGTACAGGTTAGGGTACGACAATGGTTTAGGGTGAGCGTACGTGTTAGGATACGGGTTAGAGTTAGCGTACGGGTTAGGATTAGGGTCGGGTTAGGGTAAGGCTTCGGGTAAGGGTTAGGGTTCGGGTTCGGGTTAGGGTTAGGGTTGGGGGACGGGGACGGTTTAGGGTACAGGTTAGGGTACGAGAACAGTTTAGGGTCAGCGTACATGTTAGGGTACGTGTTAGAGTTTGCGTACGGGTTAGGATTAGCGGAAGGGTTAGGGTAAGGCTTTGGGTAAGGGTTAGGTTTCGGGTTAGGGTTAGGGTTAGGGTTAGGGGACGGGGACGGTTTAGGGTACAGGTTAGGGTTCGAGCACGGTTTAGGGTGAGCGTACATGTAAGGGTATGGGTTAGTGTTAGCGTACCGGTTAGGATTAGGGGACGGGTTAGGGTAAGGCTTCGGGTAAGGGTTAGGGTTGGGGTTAGGGTTAGGGTTAGGGGACGGGGACGGTTTAGGGTACATGTTAGGGTACGACAACGGTTTAGGGTGAGCGTACGTGTTAGGCTACGGGTTAGAGTTAGCGTACGGTTTAGGATTAGGGGATGGGTAAGCGTAAGGCTTCAGGTAAGTGTTAGGGTTCGGGTTAGGGTTAGAGTTAGGGTTAGGGTTAGGAGACGGTTTAGGGTACAGGTTAGGGTACGACAACGGTTTAGGGAGAGCGTACGTGTTAGGGTACGGTTTAGTGTAAGCGTACGGGTTAGGATTAGGAGACGGGTAAGTGTAAGGCTTCAGGTAAGTGTTAGGGTTCGAGTTAGGGTTAGGGTTAGGGTTAGGGGACGGGTACGGTTTAGGGTACAGGTTAGGGTACGACAACGGTTTAGGGTGAGCGTACGTGTTAGGGTACGGGTTAGAGTTTGCGTACGGGTTAGGATTAGGGGACGGGTTAAGGTAAGGCTTCGGGTAAGCGTTAGGGTTCGGGTTAGGATTAGAGTTAGGGTTAGGGGCCGGGGACGGTTTAGGGTACAGGTTAGGGTACAACAACGCTTTAGGGTGCGCATACGTGTTAGGGTACGGTTTAGTGTTAGCGTACGGGTTCAGATTAGGGGACGGGTTAGGGTAAGGCTTCGGGTTAGGGTTAGGGTTCGGGTTAGGGTAAGGGTTAGGGGACGGGGACGGTTTAGGGTACAGGTAAGCGTACGACAACGGTTTAGGGTGAGCGTACGTGTTAGGGTACGGGTTAGTGTTAGCGTAGGGTTTAGGATTATTGGACGGGTCAGGGTAAGGCTTCGGGTAAGGGTTAGGGTTCGGGTTAGGGTTAGGGTTATGGGACGGGGACATTTTAGGGTACAGGTTAGGGTTCGACAACGGTTTAAGCTGAGCGTACGTCTTAGGGTACGGATTAGTGTTAGCGTACGGGTTAGTATTAGGGGACAGGTTAGTGTAAGGCTTCGGGTAAGGGTTAGGGTTAGTGTTAGGGTTAGGGTTAGGCTTCGGGGACGGGGACGGTTTAGGGTACAGGGTAGGGTTCGACTAAAATTTAGGGTGAGCGTACGTGTTAGGGTACGGGTTAGTGTTAGCCTAGGGGTTAGGATGAGGGGACGGGTTAGGGTAAAGATTCGGGTAAGGGTTAGGGTTCGCGTTAGGGTTAGGGTTAGGGTTAGGGGACGGGGACGGTTTAGGGTACAGTTTAGGGTACGACAACGGTTTAGGGTGAGGGTACGTCTTTTGGTATGGGTTAGTGTAAGCGTACGGGTTAGGATTAGGGGACGTGTAAGGGTAAGGCTTCGGCTAAGGGTTAGGGTTCGAGTTAGGGTCAGGGTTAGTGGACGGGGACGGTTTTGGGTACAGGTTAGGGTATGACAACAGTTTAGGGTGCGCGTAGGTGTTAGGGTACGGGTTACAGTTTGCTTGCGGGTTAGGATTAGGGGACGGGTTAGGGTAACGCTACGGGTGAGGGTTAGGGTTCGGGTTAGGGTTAGGGTTAGGGGACGGGGACGGTTTAGGGTACAGGATAGGGTACGACAACGGTTTGGGGTGAGCGTACGTTTTAGGGTACGGTTTAGTGTTAGCGTACGGGTTAGGATTAGGGCATTTTTTAGTGTAAGGCTTCGGGTAAGGGTTAGGGTTTGGGTTAGGGTAAGGGTTTGGGGACGGGGACGGGGAAGGTTTAGGGTACAGGTTAGGGTACGACAACGGTTTAGGGTGAGCGTACGTGTTATGGTACGGGTTAGTGTTAGCGTAGGGGTTAGGATTAGTGGACAGGTTAGGGTAAGGCTTCGGTTAAGGGTTATGGTTCGGCTTAGGGTTAGGGTTAGGGATAGGGGACGGGGATTGTTTAGGGTACAGGTTACGGTACGACAACGGTTTAGGGTGAGCGTACGTGTTAGGGTACGTGTTAGTATTAGCGTATGGGTTAGGATTAGGGGACGGGTTAGGTTAAGGCTTTGGGTAAGGGTTAGGGTTTGGGTTAGGGTTAGGTTTGGTTTAGGGGACAGGAACGGTTTAGGGTATAGGTTAGGATACGACAACTGTTTAGGGTGAGCGTACGTGTTAGGGTATGGGTTAGTGTTAGCGTTCGGGTTAGGTTTATGGGACGGGTTAGGGCAAGGCTTCGGGTAAGGGTTAGGGTTCGGGTTCGGGTTACGGTTAGGGTTAGGGGACGGGGACGGTTTAAGGTACAGGTTAGGGTTCGACAACGGTTAAAGGTCGGCGTACGTGTTAGGGTACGGGTTAGTGTTAGCGTACGGGTTAGGAATAGGGAACGGTTTAGGGTAAGGCTTCGGGTAAGGGTTAGGGTTCATGTTAGGGTAAGGGTTAGGGGACGGGGACGGGGACGTTTTAGGGGACAGGTTAGTGTACGACAAAGTTTTAGGGTGAGCGTACGTGTTAGGGTACGGGTTAGTGTTAGTGTAGGGGTTAGGATTAGAGGACAGGTTAGGGTAAGGCTTCGGGTAAGGGTTAGGGTTCGGGTTAGGGTTAGGGTTAGGTTTAGGTGACGGGGATTGTTTAGGGTACAGGTTAGTGTACGACAACTGTTTAGGGTGAGCGTACGTGTTAGTTTACGGGTTAGTGTTAGCGTACGGGTTAGGATTAGGGGACGGGTTAAGGTATGGTTTCGGGTAAGGGTTAGGGTTCGGGTTAGGGTTAGGGTTAGTGTTAGGAGAAGGTTTAGGGTACAGGTTAGGGTACGACAACGGTTTACGGTGAGCGTACGTGTTAGGGTATGGGTTAGTGTAAGCGTACGGGTAAGGATTAGGGGACGGGTAAGGGTAAGGCTTCGGGTAAGAGTTAGGTTTCGAGTTAGGGTTAGGGTTAGGGTGAGGGGACGGGGACGGTTTAGGGTACAGGTTAGGGTATGACAACAGTTTAGGGTGAGCGTACATGTTAGGGTACGGGTTAGAGTTTGCGTACGGTTTAGGATTAAGGGACGTGTTAGGGTAAGGCTTCGCGTAAGGGTTAGGGTTTGGGTTAGGGTTAGGGTTAGGGTTAGGGGACGGGGACGGTTTAGGGTACAGGTTAGGGTACGACAACGATTTAGGGTGAGCGTACGTGTTAGGGTACAGTTTAGTGTTAGCGTACAGGTTAGGATTAGGGGACGTGTTAGGGTAACGCTTCGGGTAAGGGTTAGGGTTCGGGTTAGGGTAAGGGTTTGGGGACGGGGACGGGGACGGTTTAGTTTACAGGTTAGGGTACGACAACGGTTTAGGGTGAGCGTACGTGTTAGGGTACGGTTTAGTGTTAGCGTAGGGGTTAGGATTAGTGGACGGGTTAGGGTAGGGCTTCGGTTAAGGGTTACGGTTCGGGTTAGGGTTAGTGTTAGGGATAGGGGACGGGGATTGTTTAGGGTACAGGTTAGGGCATTACAAAGGTTTAGGGTGAGCGTACATGTTAGGGTACGGGTTAGTGTTAGCGTACGGGTTAGGATTAGGGGACGGGTTAGGGTAAGGCTTCAGGTAAGGATTAGGGTTCGGGTTAGGGTTAGGGTTAGTGGACGGGGACGGGGACGGTTTCGGGTACAGTTTAGAGTACGACAACGGTTTAGGGTGAGCGTACGTGTTAGGGTACGGGTTAGTGTTAGCGTACGGTTTAGAATTAGGGGACGGGTTAGGGTAAGGCTTCGGGTAAGGGTTAGGGTTCGGGTTAGGGTTAGGGTTAGGGGACGGGGACAGTTTACGGTACAGGTTAGGTTTCGACAACGATTTAGTGTGAACGTACGTGTTAGGGTACGGTTTAGTGTTAGCGTACGGGTTAGGATTAGGGGACGGGTTAGGGTAAGGCTTCGGGTAAGGGTTAGGCTTTTGGTTAGGGTTACGATTAGGGTTATGGGATGGGGACCTTTTATTGTACAGGTTAGGGTACGACAACCGTTTAGGGTGAGCGTACGTGTTAGGGTACGAATTAGAGTTTGCGTACGGGTTAGGATTAGGGGACGGCTTAGGGTAAGGATTCGGGTAAGGGTTAGGGTTCGGGTTATGGTTAGGATTAGGGGACGGGGACGGGGACGGTTTAGGGTACAGGTTAGTTTTCGACAACGGTTTAGGGTGAGCGTACATGTTAGGTTACGGTTTAATGTTAGCGTACGGGTTAGGATTAAGGGACGGGTTCGGGTAAGGCTTCAGGTAAGGGTAAGGGTTAGGGTTATGGTTAGGGTTAGGGTTAGGGTTATGGGACGATTTAGGGTACAGTTTAGGGTACGACAATGGTTTAGTGTGAGCGTACGTGTTAGGGTACGGGTTAGAGTTAGCGTACGGATTAGGATTAGGGGACTGGTTAGGGTAAGGCTTCGGATAAGGGTTAGGGTTCGGGGTAGCATTAGGGTTAGGTTTAGGGAACGGGGACGGTTTAAGGTACAGGTTAGGGTTCGACAACGGTTTAGGGTGAGCGTACGTGTTAGGGTACGGGTTAGTGTTAGCGTACGGGTTAGGTTTATGGGACGGGTTAGGGTAAGGCTTCGGGTAAGGGTTAGGGTTCGGGTTCGGGTTACGGTTAGGGTTAGGGGATGGGGACGGTTTAGGGTACAGGTTAGGGTTCGACAACGGTTTAAGGTCGGCGTACGTGTTAGGGTACGGGTTAGTGTTAGCGTACGGGTTAGGATTAGGGGACGGGTTAGGGTAAGGCTTCGGGTAAGGGTTACGGTTCGGGTTAGGGTTAGGGTTAGGTTTAGGGGACAGGAACGGTATAGGGTACAGGTTAGGGTATGACAACAGTTTAGGGTGAGCGTACCTGTTAGGGTACGGGTTAGAGTTAGTGTACGGGTTAGGATTAGGGGACGGGTTAGGGTAAAGCTTCGGGTAAGGGTTAGGGTTCGGGTTCGGGTTAGGGTTAGGGTTAGGGTACGGTGACGGTTTAGGGTACAGGTTAGGGTACGACAACAATTTAGGGTGAGCGTACGTGTTAGGGTACGGGTTAGAGTTTGCGTACGGGTTAGGTTTAGGGGACGGGTTAGGGTAAGGCTTCGGGTAAGGGTTAGGGTTCGGGTTAGGGTTACGGTTAGGGTTAGGGGACAGGGACGGTTTAGGGTACAGGTTAGGGTATGACAATGGTTTAAGGTGAGCGTACTTGTTAGGGTATGGTTTAGTGTTAGCGTACGGGTTAGGATTAGGAGACGGGTTAGGGTAAGGCTTCGGGTAAGGGTTAGGGTTCGGGATAAGGTTAGGGTTAGGGGACGGGGACGGGGACGGTTTAGGGTACAGTTTAGGGTACGACAACATTTTAGGGTGAGCGTACGTGTTACGGTACGGGTTAGTGTTAGCGTACGGGTTAGGATTAGTGGAAGGGTTAGGGTAAGGCTTCGGGTAAGGCTTAGGGTTCGGGTTAGGGTTAGGGTTAGGGTTAGGGGACGGGGACGGTTTAGGGTACAGGTTAGGGTTCGACAACGGTTTAGGGTGAGCCTACGTGTTAGGTTACGGATTAGAGTTAGCGTACGGGTTAGGATTAGGGGACGGGTTAGGGTAAGGCTTCGGGTAAGGGTTAGGGTTCGGGTTCGGGTTAGGTTTAGGGTTACGGTTACAGGTACGGTTTAGGGTACAGGTTAGTGTTCGACAACGATTTAGGGTGAGCGTACGTTTTATGGTACGGGTTAGTGTTAGCGTACGGGTTAGGATTAGGGGACGGGTTCGGGTAAGGCTTCGGGTAAGGGTTAGGGTTCGGGTTCGGGTTAGGGTTAGGGTTAGGGGATGGGGACGGTTTAGGGTACAGGTTAGGGTTCGAATACGGTTTAGGGTGAGCGTACGGGTTAGGGTACGGGTTAGTGTTAGCGTCCGGGTTAGGATTATGGGACGGGTTAGGGTAAGGGTTCGGGTAAGGGTTAGGGTTTGGGTTAGGGTTAGCGTTAGGGTTAGGGGATGGGGACAGTTTAGGGTACAGGTTAGTGTACGACAACGGTTTAGGGTGAGCGTACATATTAGGGTACGGGTTAGTGTTAGCGCACGTGTTAGGATTAGGGGACGGGTTAGGGTAAAGCTTCGGGTAAGGGTTAGGGTTCGGGTTAGGGTTAGGTTTAGGGGACCGGGACGGTTTAGGGTACACGTTAGGGTACGACAACGGTTTTGGGTGAGCGTACGTGTTAGGGTACGGATTAGAGTTAGCGTACGGTTTAGGATTATGTGACGGAGTAGGGTAAGACTTCGGGTAAGGATTAGGGTTCGGGTTAGGTTTAGGTTTAGGTTTACGGGACAGGAACGGTTTAGGGTACAGGTTAGTGTACGACAACAGTTTAGGGTGGGGGAAGTGTTAGGGTATGGGTTAGTGTTAGCGTACGGGTTAGGATTAGGTGACGGGTTAGGGTAAGGCTTCGGGTAAAGGTTAGGGTTCGGGTTAGGGTTTGGGTTAGGCTTAGGGAACGGGGCCGATTTAGGGTACAAGTTATGGTACGACAACGGTTTAGGGTGAGCGTACGTGTTTGGGTACGAGTTAGAGTTTGCGTACGGGTTAGGATTAGGGGACGGGTTAGGGTAAGGCTTCGGGTAAGGGTTAAGGTTCGGGTTAGGGTTAGGGTTAGGGGACGGGGACGGGGACGGTTTAGGGTACAGGTTAGGGTACGACATCGGTTTAGGGTGAGCATACGGGTTAGGGTACGTTTTAGTGTTAGCGTACGTGTTAGGATTATGGGACAGATTACAGTAAGGCTTCGGGTAAGGGTTAGGGTTCGGGTTAGGGTTAGGGTTAGTGGATAGGGACGGGGACGATATAGGGTACAGTTTAGGGTACGAAAACGGTTTAGGGTGAGCGTACATGTTAGGGTACCGGTTAGAGTTAGCGTACGGGTTAGAATTTGGGGACAGGTTAGGGTAAGGCTTCTTGTAAGGGTTAAGGTTAGGGTTAGGTTTAGGTTTAGGGGACAGGAACGGTTTAGGGTACAGGTTAGGGTATGACAGGAGTTTAGGGTGAGCGTACGTGTTAGGGTTCGGGTTAGGGTTAGGGTTAGGGTTAGGGGACGGGGACGGTTTAGGGTACAGGTTAGGGTTTGACTATGTTTTAGGCTGAGCGTACGGGTTAGGGTACGGGTTAGTGTTAGCGTACGGGTTAGGATTACGGGACGGGTTAGGGTAAGGCTTCGGGTAACTGTTAGGGTTCGCGTTAGGGTTAGGGTTAGGGGACGGGGATGGTTTAGGGTACAGGTTAACGTTCGAAAACGGTTTAGTGTGAGCGTACGTGTTAGGGTACGGTTTAGTGTAAGGGTAAGGGTTAGGATTAGGGGACGGGTAAGGGTAAGGCTTCGGGTAAGTGTTAGGGTTCGAGTTAGGGTTAGGGTTAGGGGACGGGGACGGGGACGGTTTAGGGTACAGGTTAGGGTACGACAACGGTTTAGGGTGAGTGTACGTGTTAGGGGACGGGTTAGTGTTAGCGTACGGGTTAGGATTAGGGGACGGGTTAGGCTAAGGCTTCGGGTAAGGGTTATTGTTCGGGTTAGGGTTAGGGTTAGGGTTAGAGGACAGGGACGGTTTAGGGTACAGGTTAGGGTACGACAATGGTTTAGGGTGAGCGTACGTGTTAGGATACGGGTTAGAGTTAGCGTACGGGTTAGGATTAGGGTCGGGTTAGGGTAAGGCTTCGGGTAAGGGTTAGGGTTCGGGTTCGGGTTAGGGTTAGGGTTGGGGGACGGGGACGGTTTAGGGTACAGGTTAGGGTACGAGAACAGTTTAGGGTCAGCGTACATGTTAGGGTACGTGTTAGAGTTTGCGTACGGGTTAGGATTAGCGGAAGGGTTAGGGTAAGGCTTTGGGTAAGGGTTAGGTTTCGGGTTAGGGTTAGGGTTAGGGTTAGGGGATGGGGACGGTTTAGGGTACAGGTTAGGGTTCGAGCACGGTTTAGGGTGAGCGTACATGTAAGGGTATGGGTTAGTGTTAGCGTACGGGTTAGGATTAGGGGACGGGTTAGGGTAAGGCTTCGGGTAAGGGTTAGGGTTGGGGTTAGGGTTAGGGTTAGGGGACGGGGACGGTTTAGGGTACATGTTAGGGTACGACAACGGTTTAGGGTGAGCGTACGTGTTAGGCTACGGGTTAGAGTTAGCGTACGGTTTAGGATTAGGGGATGGGTAAGCGTAAGGCTTCAGGTAAGTGTTAGGGTTCGGGTTAGGGTTAGAGTTAGGGTTAGGGTTAGGAGACGGTTTAGGGTACAGGTTAGGGTACGACAACGGTTTAGGGAGAGCGTACGTGTTAGGGTACGGTTTAGTGTAAGCGTACGGGTTAGGATTAGGAGACGGGTAAGTGTAAGGCTTCAGGTAAGTGTTAGGGTTCGAGTTAGGGTTAGGGTTAGGGTTAGGGGACGGGTACGGTTTAGGGTACAGGTTAGGGTACGACAACGGTTTAGGGTGAGCGTACGTGTTAGGGTACGGGTTAGAGTTTGCGTACGGGTTAGGATTAGGGGACGGGTTAAGGTAAGGCTTCGGGTAAGCGTTAGGGTTCGGGTTAGGATTAGAGTTAGGGTTAGGGGCCGGGGACGGTTTAGGGTACAGGTTAGGGTACGACAACGCTTTAGGGTGCGCATACGTGTTAGGGTACGGTTTAGTGTTAGCGTACGGGTTCAGATTAGGGGACGGGTTAGGGTAAGGCTTCGGGTTAGGGTTAGGGTTCGGGTTAGGGTAAGGGTTAGGGGACGGGGACGGTTTAGGGTACAGGTAAGCGTACGACAACGGTTTAGGGTGAGCGTACGTGTTAGGGTACGGGTTAGTGTTAGCGTAGGGTTTAGGATTATTGGACGGGTCAGGGTAAGGCTTCGGGTAAGGGTTAGGGTTCGGGTTAGGGTTAGGGTTATGGGACGGGGACATTTTAGGGTACAGGTTAGGGTTCGACAACGGTTTAAGCTGAGCGTACGTCTTAGGGTACGGATTAGTGTTAGCGTACGGGTTAGTATTAGGGGACAGGTTAGTGTAAGGCTTCGGGTAAGGGTTAGGGTTAGTGTTAGGGTTAGGGTTAGGCTTCGGGGACGGGGACGGTTTAGGGTACAGGGTAGGGTTCGACTAAAATTTAGGGTGAGCGTACGTGTTAGGGTACGGGTTAGTGTTAGCCTAGGGGTTAGGATGAGGGGACGGGTTAGGGTAAAGATTCGGGTAAGGGTTAGGGTTCGCGTTAGGGTTAGGGTTAGGGGACGGGGACGGGGACGGTTTAGGGTACAGTTTAGGGTACAACAACGGTTTAGGGTGAGGGTACGTCTTTTGGTACGGGTTAGTGTAAGCGTACGGGTTAGGATTAGGGGACGTGTAAGGGTAAGGCTTCGGCTAAGGGTTAGGGTTCGAGTTAGGGTTAGGGTTAGGGTTAGGGGACGGGGACGGTTTAGGGTACAGGTTAGGGTACGACAACAGTTTAGGGTGAGCGTACGTGTTAGGGTACGGGTTAGAGTTTGCGTACGGATTAGGTTTAGGGGACGGGTTAGGGTAAGGCTTCAGGTAAGGTTTAGGGTTCGGGTTCGAGTTACGGTTAGGGGACGGGGATGGTTTAGAGTACAGGTTAGGGTTCGACATCGGTTTAGGTTGATCGTACGTGTTAGGGTACGTGTTACTGTTAGCGTACGGGTTAGGATTAGGGGACGGGTTAGGGTAAGGCTTCGGGTAAGCGTTAGGGTTCGGGTTAGTGTTAGGGTTAGGGTACGGGGACGGTTTAGAGTACAGGTTAGGGTACGACAACGGTTTAGGGTGAGCGTACGTATTAGGGTATGGGTTAGTGTTAGCGTAGGGGTTAGGATTAGGGGACGGGTTAGGGTAAAGCTTCGGTTAAGGGTTAGGGTTCGGGTTTGGGTTAGGGTTAGGGTTAGGGGGCCGGGATATTTTAGGGTACAATTTAGGGTACAACAACGGTTTAGGGTGAGTGTACGTGTTAGGGTACGTTTTAGAGTTAGCGTACGGGTTAGGATTAGGGGACGGCTTAGGGTAAGGCTTCGGGTAATGGTTAAGGTTCGGGTTAGGGTTAGGGTTAGGGGACGGAGACGGCTTAGGGTCCAGTTTAGGGTATGACAACGGTTTAGGGTTAGCGTACGTGTTAGGGTACGGGTTAGTGTTAGCGTACGGGTTAGGATTAGGGGACGGGTTAGGGTAAGGCTTCGGGTAAGGGTTAGGTTTCGGGTTAGGGTTAGGGTTAGGGTTAGGGGATGGGGACGGTTTAGGGTACAGGTTAGGGTACGACAACGGTTTAGGGTGAGCGTACGTGTTAGGGTACGGGTTAGTGTTAGCGTACGGGTTAGGATTAGGGGACGGGTTAGGGTACAGTTTAGGGCACGACAACGGTTTAGTGTGAGCGTACGTGTTAAGGTACGGTATTGTATTAGCGTACGGGTTAGGATTATGGGACGGATTAGGGCAAGGCTTCAGGTAAGGGTTAGGGTTCGGGTTCGGGTTAGGGTTAGGGTTAGGGGACGGGGGCGGTTTAGGGTATAGGTTAGGGTACGACAACGGTTTAGGGTGAGCGTACGTGTTAGGGTACGAGTTAGAGTTTGCCTACGGGTTAGGATTAGGGGACGGGTTAGGGTAAGGCTTCGGGTAAGGGTTAGGGTTCGGGTTCGGGTTAGGGTTAGGGTTAGGGGATGGGGAAGGTTTAGGGTACAGGTTAGGGTTCGACAATGGTTTAGGGTGAACGTACATGTTAGGGTACGGGTTAGTGTTAGAGTACGGGTTAGGATTAGGGGACGTGTTAGGGTAAGGCTTCGGGTAATGGTTAGGGTTCGGGTTAGGGTTAGGGTTAGGTGACGGGGACGGTTTTGGGTACAGGTTAAGGTACGACAATGGTTTAGGGTGAGCGTACGTGTTAGGGTACGGGTTAGTGTAAGCGTACGGGTTAGGATTAGGGGACGGGAAATGTTAAGGGTTCGCGTAAGGGTTAGGGTTTGATTTAGGGTTAGGGTTAGGGTTAGGGGACGGGGACGGTTTAGGGTACAGGTTAGTGTATGACCACAGTTTAGGGTGAGCGTACGTGTTAGGGTACGGGTTAGAGTTTGCGTACGGGTTAGGATTAGGGGACGGGTTAGGGTAAGGCTTCGGGTAAGGGTTAGGGTTCGGGTTAGGGTAAGGGTTTGGGGACGGGGACTGGGACGGTTTAGGGTACAGGTTAGGGTATGACAAAGGTTTAGGGTGCGCGTACTTGTTAGGGTACGGGTTACTGTTAGCGTACGGTTTAGGATTAGGGGACGGCTTAGGGTAAGGCTTCGGGTAAGGGTTACGGTTCGGGTTATGGTTAGGGTTAGGGGACGGGGACGGGGACGGTTTAGCGTACAGGTTAGGTTTCGACAACGGTTTAGAGTGAGCGTACATGTTAGGGTATGGGTTAGTGTTAGCGTACGGGTTAGGATTAGAGGACTGGTTAGGGTAAGGCTTCAGGTAAGGGTTATTGTTCGGGTAAGGATTAGGGTTAAGGTTAGGGTTAGTGGACGGTTTAGGGTACAGTTTAGGGTACGACAATGGTTTAGTGTGAACGTACGTCTTAGGGTACGGGTTAGAGTTAGCGTACGGGTTAGGATTAGAGGACGGGTTAGGGTAAGACTTCGGGTATGGGTTAGGGTTCGGGTTAGGATTAGGGTTAGGGTTAGGGCACGGGGACGGTTTAGGGTACAGGTTAGGGTTCGACAACAGTTTAGGGTGAGCGTACGTGTTAGCGTATGGGTTAGTGTTAGCGTACGGGTTAGGAAGAGGGGACGGGTTAGGGTAAGGCTTCAGGTAAGGGTTATGGTTCGGGTTAGGGTTAGGGTTAGGGTTAGGGTTAGAGGACGGTTTAGGGTACAGTTTAGTGTATGACAATGGTTTAGGGTGAGCGTACGTGTTAGGGTACTGGTTAGAGTTGGCGTACGGGTTAGGATTAGGGGACGGTTTAGGGTAAGGCTTCGGGTAAGGGTTAGCGTTCAGGTTAGGATTAGGGTTAGGGTTAGGGGACGGGGACGGTTTAGGGTACAGGTTAGGTTTTGAAAACGGTTTAGGGTGAGCGTACGTGCTAGGGTACGGGCTAGTGTTAGCGTACGGGTTAGGATTAGGTGACGGGTTATGGTAAGGCTTCGGTTAAGGGTTAGGGTTCGGGTTAGGGTTAGAGTTGGGGACGGGGACGGTTTAGGGTAAAGTTTAGGGTACGACAACGGATTAGGGTGAGCGTACGTGTTAGGGTATGGGTTAGTGTTAGCGTACGGGTTAGGATTACGGGATGGGTTAGGGTAAGGCTTCGGGTAAGTGTTAGGGTTCGGGTTGGGGTTAGGCTTAAGGTACGCGGACGGGGATGGTTTAGGGTAAAGTTTAGGGTACGACAAAGTTTTAGGGTGAGCATACGTGTTAGGGTACGTGTTAGTATTAGAGTACGGGTTAGGATTAGGGGACGGGTTAGGGTAAGGCTTCGGGTAAGGGTTAGGGTTCGGGTTAGGGTTACGTTTAGGGTTAGGGGACGGGGACGGTTTAGGGTACAGTTTAGGGCACGACAACGGTTTAGGGTGAGCGTACGTGTTAAGGTACGGTATTGTATTAGCGTACGGGTTAGGATTATGGGACGGATTAGGGCAAGGTTTCGGGTAAGTGTTAGGGTTCGGGTTAGGGTTAGGGGACCGGGGCGGTTTAGGGTATAGGTTAGGGAACGACAACGGTTTAGGGTGAGCGTACGTGTTAGGGTACATGTTATTGTTAGCGTACGGGTTAGGATTAGGGGACCGGTTAGTGTAAGGCTGCGGGTAAGTGTTAGGGTTCGGGTTAGGGTTAGGGTTAGGGTTAGGGGACAGGGACGGTTTAGGCTACAGGTTAGTGTTCGACAACAGTTTAGGGTGAGCGTACGTGTTAGGGTACGGGTTAGTGTTAGAGTACGGTTTTGGATTAGGGGGCGGGTTAGGGTAAGGCTTCGGGTAAGGGTTAGGGTTCGGATTAGGGTAAGGGTTAGTGGACGGGGACGGGAACGGTTTAGGGTACAGTTTAGGGTACGACAACGGTTTAGGGTGAGCGTACGTGTTAGGGTACGGGTTAGTGTTAGCGTACGGGTTAGGATTAGGGAACAGGTTTGGGTAAGGCTTCGGGTAAGGGATAGGGTTCGAGTTAGGTTTAGGGTTAGGGGAAGGGGACGGGGACGGTTTAGGGTACAGGTTAGTGTTCGACAACGGTTTAGGGTGAGCGTACGTGTTAGGGTACGGGTTAGTGTTAGCGTTCGGGTTAGGATTAGGGTACGGGTAAGGGTAAGGCTTCGGGTAAGGTTTAGGGTTCGGGTTAGGGTTAGGGTTATGGTTATGGGACGGTTTAGGGTACAGGTTAGGGTACGACAACGGTTTGGGTGAGCGTACGTGTTAGGGTACGGGTTAGTGTAAGCGTACGGATTAGGATTAGGGTACGGGTAAGGGTAAGGCTTCGGGTAAGGGTTAGGGTTCGAGTTAGAGTTAGGGTTAAGGTTAGGGGACGGGGACGGTTAAGGGTACAGGTTAGGTTACGACAACAGTTTATGGTGAGCGTACGTATTAGGGTACGGGTTAGAGTTTGCGTACGGTTTAGGATTAGGGGACGGGTTAGGGTAAGGCTTCGGGTAAGGGTAAGGGTTCGGGTTAGGGTTAGGGTTAGGGTTAGGGGACGGGGACGGTTTAGGGTACAGGTTAGGGTACGACAACGGTTTAGGGTGAGCGTACGTGTTAGGGTACGGTTTAGTGTTAGCATACGGGTCAGGATTAGGGGACGGGTTAGGGTAAGACTTCGGGTAAGGGTTAGGGTTCGGGTTAGGATTAGGGTTAGGGTTAGGGGACGGGGACGGTTTAGGGTACAGGTTAGGTTTCGACAACGGTTTAGGGTGAGCGTACGTGTTAGGGTACGGGTTAGTGTTAGCGTACGGGTTAGGAAGAGGGGACGGGTTAGGGTAAGGCTTCAGGTAAGGGTTATGGTTCGGGTTAGGGTTAGGGTTAGGGTTAGGTTTAGGGGACTGTTTCGGGTACAGTTTAGGGTACGACAACGGTTTAGGGTCAGCGTACGTGTTAGGGTACAGGTTAGTGTTAGCGTACGGGTTAGGATTAGGGGACGGGTTAGGGTAAGGCTTCGGGTAAGGGTTAGGGTTCGGGTTCGGGTTAGGGTTAGGGTTAGGGGACGGGGACAGT
Organism: Delphinapterus leucas; assembly: GCF_059928025.1. Classification (NCBI taxonomy): domain Eukaryota; kingdom Metazoa; phylum Chordata; class Mammalia; order Artiodactyla; family Monodontidae; genus Delphinapterus; species Delphinapterus leucas. The sequence goes on along the minus strand of NC_143142.1, from coordinate 36,457,206 downwards.
TTAGGGTACAGGTTAGATTTTGACAACGATTTAGGGTGAACGTACGTGTTAGGGTACGGGTTAGTGTTAGCGTACGGGTTAGGATTAGGGGACGGGTTAGTGTAAGGCTTCGGGTAAGGGTTAGGGTTCGGGTTCGGGTTAGGGTTAGGGTTATGGGATGGGGACGTTTTAGGGTACAGGTTAGGGTACGACAACCTTTTAGGGTGAGCGTACGTGTTAGGGTATGGTTTAGTGTTAGCGTACGGGTTAGGATTAGGGGACGGTTTAGTGTAAGGCTTCGGGTAAGGGTTAGCGATCGGGGTAGGGTTAGGGTTAGGGGACGGGGACGGTTTAGGGTACAGGTTAGGGTTCGACAACGGTTTAAGGTGAGGGTACGTGTTAGGGTACGTGTTAGTGTTGGCGTACAGGTTTGTATTAGGGGACGGGTTAGGATAAGGCTTCGGATGAGGGTTAGGGTTCGGGTTAGGGTTAGGTTTAGGGTTAGGGGACGGTTTAGGGTACAGTTTAGGGTACGACAACGGTTTACGGTGAGCGTACGTGTTAGGGTACGGGTTAGTGTAAGCGTACGGGTTAGGATTAGGGGACGGGTAAGGGTAAGGCTTCAGGTATGGGTTAGGGTTCGAGTTAGGGTCAGGGTTAGGGGACGGGGACGGTTTAGGGTACAGGTTAGGGTATGACAACAGTTTAGGGTGCGCGTAGGTGTTAGGGTACGGGTTACAGTTTGCGTACGGGTTAGGATTAGGGGACGGGTTAGGGTAAGGCTACGGGTAAGGGTTAGGGTTCGGGTTAGGTTTAGGGTTAGGGGACGGGGACGGTTTAGGGTACAGGATAGGGCACGACAACGGTTTAGGGTTAGCGTACGTGTTAGGGTACGGTTTAGTGTTAGCGTACGGTTAGGATTAGGGGATTGGTTAGGGTAAGGCTTCGGGTAAGGGTTAGGGTTCTGTTTAGGGTAAGGGTTTGGGGACGGGGACGGGGAAGGTTTAGGGTACAGGTTAGGGTACGACAACGGTTTAGGGTGAGCGTACCTGTTAGGGTACGGGTTAGTGTTAGCGTAGGCGTTAGGATTAGTGGACAGTTTAGGGTAAGGCTTCGGTTAAGGGTTACGGTTCGGGTTAGGGTTAGGGTTAGGGATAGGGGACGGGGATTGTTTAGGGTACAGGTTAGGGTACGACAACGGTTTAAGGTGAGCGTACGTGTTAGGTTATGTGTTAGAGTTAGTGTACGGGTTAGGTTTAGGGGACGGGTTAGGTTAAGGTTTCGGGTAAGGGTTAGGGTTCGGGTTAGGTTTAGGCTTAGGGTTAGGGGGCGGGGACAGTTTAGGGTACAAGTTAGGGTTCGACAGCGGTTTAGGGTGAGCGTACGTGTTAGGATACGGGTTAGTGATAGCGTACGGGTTAGGATTAGGGGACGGGTTAGGGTAAGGCTTCGGTTAAGGCTTAGGGTTCGTGTTCGGGTTAGGGTTAGGGGACGGGGACGGTATAGGCTACAGGTTAGGGTTCGACAACGTTTTAGGGTGAGCCTACGTGTTAGGGAACGGGTTAGTGTCAGCATACAGGTTAGGATTAGGGAACGGTTTAGGGTAAGGCTTCGGGTAAGGGTTAGGATTCGGGTTAGGAGGGTTAGGGTTAGGGGACGGGGACGGTTTAGGGTACATGTTAGGGTATGACAACGGTTTAGGGTGAGCGTACGTGTTAGGATACGGCTTAGAGTTAGCGTACGGGTTAGGATTAGGGGAAGGGTTAGGGTAAGGCTTCGGGTAAGGGTTAGGGTTCGGGTTAGGGTTAGGGTTAGGGGACGGGGATGGTTTGGTGTACAGGTTAGGGTTCGACAACGGTTTAGGGTGAGCGTACGTGTTAGGGTATGAGTTAGTGTTAGCGTACAGGTTAGAATTAGAGGACGGGTTAGGGTAAGGCTTCGGGTAAGAGTTAGGGTTTGGGTTAGGGTTAGGGTTAGGGTTAGGGGACGGGGACTGTTTAGGGTACAGGTTAGTGTACGACAACGGTTTAGGGTGAGCGTACGTGTTAGGGTATGGGTTAGTGTTAGTGTACGGTTAAGGATTACGGGATGGGTTAGGGTAAGGCTTCGGATAAGGGTTAGGGTTCGGGTTAGGGTTAGGGTTAGGGTACGGAGACGGGGACGGTTTAGGGTAAAGGTTAGGGTACGACAACGTTTTAGGGTGAGCGTACATGTTAGGGTACATCTTAGTATTAGCGTACGGGTTAGGATTAGGGGACGGGTTAGGGTAAGACTTCGGGTAAGGTTTCGGGTTCTGGTAAGGGTTACGGTTAGGGTTAGTGGACGGGGACGGTTTAGGGTACAGGTTAGTGTTCGACAACTGTTTAGGGTGAGCGTATGTGTTAGGGTACGGGTTAGTGTTAGCGTACGGGTTAGGATTAGAGGACGGGTTAGGGTAAGGCTTCAGGTAAGGTTTAGGGTTCGGGTTAGGGTTAGGGTTAAGGTTAGGGTTAGTGGACGGTTTAGGGTACAGTTTAGGGTACGACAATGGTTTAGTGTGAGCGTACGTCTTAGGGTACGGGTTAGAGTTAGCGTACGGGTTAGGATTAGAGAATGGGTTAGGGTAAGACTTCGGGTAAGGGTTAGGGTTCGGGTTAGGATTAGGGTTAGGGTTAGGGCACGGGGACGGTTTAGGGTACAGGTTAGGGTTCGACAACGGTTTAGGGTGAGCGTACGTGTTAGGGTACGGGTTAGTGTTAGCGTACGGGTTAGGAAGAGGGGACGGGTTAGTTTAAGGCTTCAGGTAAGGGTTATGGTTCGGGTTAGGGTTAGGGTTAGGGTTAGGGTTAGAGGACGGTTTAGGGTACAGTTTAGTGTACGACAATGGTTTAGGATGAGCCTACGTGTTAGGGTACTGGTTATAGTTGGCGTACGGGTTAGGATTAGGGGACGGTTTAGGGTAAGGTTTCGGGTAAGGGTTAGGGTTCAGGTTAGGATTAGGGTTAGGGTTAGGGGACGGGGACGGTTTAGGGTACAGGTTAGGTTTCGAAAACTGTTTAGGGTGAGCGTACGTGTTAGGGTACGGGCTAGTGTTAGCGTACGGGTAAAGATTAGGTGACGGGTTATGGTAAGGCTTCGGTTAAGGGTTAGGGTTCGGGTTAGGGTTAGAGTTGGGGACGGGGACGGTTTAGGGTAAAGTTTAGGGTACGACAACGGTTTAGGGTGAGCGTACGTGTTAGGGTATGGGTTAGTGTTAGCGTACGGGTTAGGATTACGGGATGGGTTAGGGTAAGGCTTCGGGTAAGGGTTAGGGTTCGGGTTGGGGTTAGGCTTAAGGAACAGGGACGGGGATGGTTTAGGGTAAAGTTTAGGGTACGACAAAGTTTTAGGGTGAGCGTACGTGTTAGGGTACTTGTTAGTATTAGAGTACGGGTTAGGATTAGGGGATGGGTTAGGGTAAGGCTTCGGGTAAGGGTTAGGGTTCGGGTTAGGGTTAGGGTTAGGGTTAGGGACGGGGACGGTTTAGGGTACAGTTTAGGGCACGACAACGGTTTAGGGTGAGCGTACGTGTTAAGGTACGGTATTGTATTAGCGTACGGGTTAGGATTATGGGACGGATTAGGGCAAGGCTTCGGGTAAGGGTTAGGGTTCGGGTTAGGGTTACGGTTAGGGTTAGGGGATGGGGGCGGTTTAGGGTATAGGTTAGGGAACGACAACGGTTTAGAGTGAGCGTACGTGTTAGGGTACGTGTTATTGTTAGCGTAAGGGTTAGGATTAGGGGACCGGTTAATGTAAGGCTGCGGGTAAGTGTTAGGGTTCAGGTTAGGGTTAGGGTTAGGGTTAGGGGACAGGGACGGTTTAGGGTACAGGTTAGTGTTCGACAACGGTTTAGGGTGAGCGTACGTGTTAGGGTACGGGTTAGTGTTAGAGTACGGTTTTGGATTAGGGGGCTGGTTAGGGTAAGGCTTCGGGGAAGGGTTAGGGTTCGGGTTAAGGTAAGGGTTAATGGACGGGGACGGGAACGGTTTAGGGTACAGTTTAGGGTAAGACAACGGTTTAGGGTGAGCGTACGTGTTAGGGTATGGGTTAGTGTTAGCGTACGGGTTAGGATTAGGGGACAGGTTAGGGTAAGGCTTCGGGTAAGGGATAGGGTTCGAGTTAGGGTTAGGGTTAGGGGAAGGGGACGGGGATGGTTTAGGGTACAGGTTAGTGTTCGACAACGGTTTAGGGTGAGCGTACGTGTTAGGGTACGGGTTAGTGTTAGCGTACGGGTTAGGATAAGGGTACGGGTAAGGGTAAGGCTTCGAGTAAGTTTTAGGGTTCGGGTTAGGGTTAGGTTTACGGTTAGGGGACGGTTTAGGGTACAGGTTAGTGTACGACAACGGTTTGGGTGAGCGTACGTGTTAGGGTACGGGTTAGTGTAAGCGTACGGAATAGGATTAGGGTATGGGTAAGGGTAAGGTTTCGGGTAAGGGTCAGGGTTCGAGTTAGGGTTAGGGTTAGGGTTAGGGGATGGGGACGGTTTAGGGTACAGGATAGGGTATGACAACAGTTTAGGATGAGCATACGTTTTAGGGTACGGGTTAGAGTTTGCGTACGGGTTAGGATTAGGGGACGGGTTAGGGTAAGGCTTCGGGTAAGGGTAAGGGTTCGGGTTAGGGTTAGGGTTAGGGTTAGGGGACGGGGACGGTTTAGGGTACAGGTTAGGGTACGACAACGGTTTAGGGTGAGCGTACGTGTTAGGGTACGGTTTAGTGTTAGCATACGGGTAAGGATTAGGGGACGGGTTAGGGTAAGACTTCGGGTAAGGGTTAGGGTTAGGGTTAGGATTAGGGTTAGGGTTAGGGGACGGGGACGGTTTAGGGTACAGGTTAGGTTTCGACAACGGTTTAGGGTGAGCGTACGTGTTAGGGTAAGGGTTAGTGTTAGCGTACGGGTTAGGAAGAGGGGACGGGTTAGGGTAAGGCTTCAGGTAAGGGTTATGGTTCGGGTTAGGGTTAGGGTTAGGGTTAGGTTTAGGGGACGGTTTCGGGTACAGTTTAGGGTACGACAACGGTTTAGGGTCAGCGTACGTGTTAGGGTACAGGTTAGTGTTAGCGTACGGGTTAGGATTAGGGGACGGGTTAGGGTAAGGCTTCGGGTAAGGGTTAGGGTTCGGGTTCGGGTTAGGGTTAGGGTTAGGGGACGGGGACAGTTTAGGGTACAGGTTAGATTTTGACAACGATTTAGGGTGAACGTACGTGTTAGGGTACGGGTTAGTGTTAGCGTACGGGTTAGGATTAGGGGACGGGTTAGGGTAAGGCTTCGGGTAAGGGTTAGGGTTCGGGTTCGGGTTAGGGTTAGGGTTATGGGATGGGGACGTTTTAGGGTACAGGTTAGGGTACGACAACCTTTTAGGGTGAGCGTACGTGTTAGGGTATGGTTTAGTGTTAGCGTACGGGTTAGGATTAGGGGACGGTTTAGTGTAAGGCTTCGGGTAAGGGTTAGCGATCGGGGTAGGGTTAGGGTTAGGGGACAGGGACGGTTTAGGGTACAGGTTAGGGTTCGACAACGGTTTAAGGTGAGCGTACGTGTTAGGGTACGTGTTAGTGTTAGCGTACAGGTTTGTATTAGGGGACGGGTTAGGATAAGGCTTCGGATGAGGGTTAGGGTTCGGGTTAGGGTTAGGTTTAGGGTTAGGGGACGGTTTAGGGTACAGTTTAGGGTACGACAACGGTTTAGGGTGAGCGTACGTGTTAGGGTACGGGTTAGTGTAAGCGTACGGGTTAGGATTAGGGGACGGGTAAGGGTAAGGCTTCAGGTATGGGTTAGGGTTCGAGTTAGGGTCAGGGTTAGGGGACGGGGACGGTTTAGGGTACAGGTTAGGGTATGACAACAGTTTAGGGTGGGCGTAGGTGTTAGGGTACGGGTTACAGTTTGCGTACGGGTTAGGATTAGGGGACGGCTTAGGGTAAGGCTACGGGTAAGGGTTAGGGTTCGGGTTAGGTTTAGGGTTAGGGGACGGGGACGGTTTAGGGTACAGGATAGGGTACGACAACGGTTTAGGGTTAGCGTACGTGTTAGGGTACGGTTTAGTGTTAGCGTACGGTTAGGATTAGGGGATTGGTTAGGGTGAGGCTTCGGGTAAGGGTTAGGGTTCTGGTTAGGGTAAGGGTTTGGGGACGGGGACGGGGAAGGTTTAGGGTACAGGTTAGGGTACGACAACGGTTTAGGGTGAGCGTACCTGTTAGGGTATGGGTTAGTGTTAGCGTAGGCGTTAGGATTAGTGGACAGGTTAGGGTAAGGCTTCGGTTAAGGGTTACGGTTCGGGTTAGGTTTAGGGTTAGGGAGAGGGGACGGGGATTGTTTAGGGTACAGGTTAGGGTACGACAACGGTTTAAGGTGAGCGTACGTGTTAGGTTATGTGTTAGAGTTAGTGTACGGGTTAGGTTTAGGGGACGGGTTAGGGTAAGGTTTCGGGTAAGGGTTAGGGTTCGGGTTAGGTTTAGGCTTAGGGTTAGGGGGCGGGGACAGTTTAGGGTACAAGTTAGGGTTCGACAGCGGTTTAGGGTGAGCGTACGTGTTAGGATACGGGTTAGTGATAGCGTATGGGTTAGGATTAGGGGACGGGTTAGGGTAAGGCTTCGGTTAAGGCTTAGGGTTCGTGTTCGGGTTAGGGTTAGGGGACGGGGACGGTATAGGCTACAGGTTAGGGTTCGACAACGTTTTAGGGTGAGCCTACGTGTTAGGGAACGGGTTAGTGTCAGCGTACAGGTTAGGATTAGGGAACGGTTTAGGGTAAGGCTTCGGGTAAGGGTTAGGATTCGGGTTAGGAGGGTTAGGGTTAGGGGACGGGGACGGTTTAGGGTACAGGTTAGGGTATGACAACGGTTTAGGGTGAGCGTACGTGTTAGGGTACGGCTTAGAGTTAGCGTACGGGTTAGGATTAGGGGAAGGGTTAGGGTAAGGCTTCGGGTAAGGGTTAGGGTTCGGGTTAGGGTTAGGGTTAGGGGACGGGGATGGTTTGGGGTACAGGTTAGGGTTCGACAACGGTTAGGGTGAGCGTACGTGTTAGGGTATGAGTTAGTGTTAGCGTACGGGTTAGGATTAGAGGACGGGATAGGGTAAGGCTTCGGGTAAGGGTTAGGGTTCGGGTTCGGGTTAGGGTTAGGAATAGGGGACGGGGACGGTTCAGGGTACAGATTACGGTACGAGAACGGTTTAGGGTGAGCGTACGTGTTAGGGCACGGGTTCGGGTTAGCGTACGGGTAAGGATTACGGGATGGGTTAGGGTAAGGCTTCGGGTAACGGTTAGGGTTCGGGTTCGGGTTAGGGTTAGGGTACGGGGACGGGGACGGTTTAGGGTACAGGTTAGGGTACGACAAAGTTTTAGGGTGAGCGTACGTGTTAGGGTACATGTTAGTATTAGCGTACGGGTTAGGATTAGGGGACGGGTTAGGGTAAGACTTCGGGTAAGGTTTAGGGTTCTGGTAAGGGTTACGGTTAGGGTTAGGGGACGGGGACGGTTTAGGGTACAGGTTAGTGTTCGACAACGGTTTAGGGTGAGCGTATGTGTTAGGGTACGGGTTAGTGTTAGCGTACGGGTTAGGATTAGAGGACGGGTTAGGGTAAGGCTTCAGGTAAGGGTTAGGGTTCGGGTAAGGGTTAGGGTCAAGGTTAGGTTTAGTGGACGGTTTAGGGTACAGTTTAGGGTACGACAATGGTTTAGTGTGAGCGTACGTCTTAGGGTACGGGTTAGAGTTAGCGTACGGGTTAGGATTAGAGGACGGGTTAGGGTAAGAATTCGGGTAAGGGTTAGTGTTCGGGTTAGGATTAGGGTTAGGGTTAGGGCACGGGGACGGTTTAGGGTACAGGTTAGGGTTCGACAACGGTTTAGGGTGAGCGTACGTGTTAGGGTACGGGTTAGTGTTAGCGTACGGGTTAGGAAGAGGGGACGGGTTAGTTTAAGGCTTCAGGTAAGGGTTATGGTTCGGGTTAGGGTTAGGGTTAGGGTTAGGGTTAGAGGACGGTTTAGGGTACAGTTTAGTGTACGACAATGGTTTAGGGTGAGCGTACGTGTTAGGGTACTGGTTAGAGTTGGCGTACGGGTTAGGTTTAGAGGACGGTTTAGGGTAAGGCTTCTGGTAAGGGTTAGGGTTCAGGTTAGGATTAGGGTTAGGGTTAGGGGACGGGGACGGTTTAGGGTACAGGTTAGGTTTTGAAAACGGTTTAGGGTGAGCGTACGTGTTAGGGTACGGGCTAGTGTTAGCGTACGGGTTAGGATTAGGTGACGGGTTATGGTAAGGCTTCGGTTAAGTGTTAGGGTTCGGGTTAGGGTTAGAGTTGGGGACGGGGACGGTTTAGGGTAAAGTTTAGGGTACGACAACGGTTTAGGGTGAGCGTACGTGTTAGGGTATGGGTTAGTGTTAGCGTACGGGTTAGGATTAGGGGACGGGTTAGGGTAAGGCTTCGGGTAAGGGTTAGGGTTCGGGTTGGGGTTAGGCTTAAGGAACAGGGACGGGGATGGTTTAGGGTAAAGTTTAGGGTACGACAAAGTTTTAGGGTGAGCGTACGTGTTAGGGTACTTGTTAGTATTAGAGTACGGGTTAGGATTAGGGGATGGGTTAGGGTAAGGCTTCGGGTAAGGGTTAGGGTTCGGGTTAGGGTTAGGGTTAGGGTTAGGGACGGGGACGGTTTAGGGTACAGTTTAGGGCACGACAACGGTTTAGGGTGAGCGTACGTGTTAAGGTACGGTATTGTATTAGCGTACGGGTTAGGATTATGGGACGGATTAGGGCAAGGCTTCGGGTAAGGGTTAGGGTTCGGGTTAGGGTTACGGTTAGGGTTAGGGGATGGGGGCGGTTTAGGGTATAGGTTAGGGAACGACAACGGTTTAGAGTGAGCGTACGTGTTAGGGTACGTGTTATTGTTAGCGTAAGGGTTAGGATTAGGGGACCGGTTAATGTAAGGCTGCGGGTAAGTGTTAGGGTTCGGGTTAGGGTTAGGGTTAGGGTTAGGGGACGGGGACGGTTTAGGGTACAGGTTAGTGTTCGACAACGGTTTAGGGTGAGCCTACGTGTTAGGGTACGTCTTAGTGTTAGCGTACGGGTTAGGATTAGGGGACGAGTTAGGGTAAGGCTTCGGGTAAGTGTTAGGGTTCGGGTTAGGGTTAGTGTTAGGACGGGGACGGGAACGGTTTAGGGTACAGGTTAGGGTACGACAACGGTTTAGGGTGAGCGTACGTGTTAGGGTACGGGTTAGTGTTAGCGTACGGGTTAGGATTAGGGGACGGGTTAGGGTAAGGCTTCGGGTAAGGGTTAGGGTTCGAGTTAGGGTTAGGGTTAGGGTTAGGGGACGGGAACGGTTTAGGGTACAGGTTAGTGTACGACAACGGTTTAGGGTGAGCGTACGTGTTAGGGTATGGGTTAGTGTTAGCGTACGGTTTAGGATTAGGGGACAGGTAAGGGTAAGGCTTCAGGTAAGGGTTATGGGTCGGGTTAGGGTTAGGGTTAGGGTTAGGGTTAGGGGACGGTTTCGGGTACAGTTTAGGGTACGACAACGGTTTAGGGTGAGCGTACGTGTTAGGGTACAGGTTAGTGTTAGCGTACAGGTTGGGATTAGGGGACGGGTTAGGGTAAGGCTTCGGGTAAGGGTTAGGGTTCGGATTAGGGTTACGGTTAGGGTTAGGGGACAGGGATAGTTTAGGGTACAGGTTAGGTTTTGACAACGATTTAGGGTGAACGTACGTGTTAGGGTACGGGTTAGTGTTAGCGTACGTGTTAGGATTAGGGGACGGTTTAGGGTAAGGCTTCGGGTAAGGGTTAGGGTTCGGGTTCGTGTTAGGGTTAGGGTTATGGGATGGGGACGTTTTAGGGTACAGGTTAGGGTACGACAACCTTTTAAGGTGAGCGTACGTGTTAGGTTATGGGTTAGTGTTAGCGTACGGGTTAGGATTAGGGGACGGTTTATTTTAAGGCTTCGGGGAAGGGTTAGCGTTCGGGGTAGGGTTAGGGTTAGGGTCGGGGACGGTTTAGGGTTCAGGTTAGGGTTCGACAATGGTTTAAGTTGAGCGTACGTGTTAGGGTACGTGTTAGTGTTAGCGTACAGGTTAGTATTAGGGGACGGGTTAGGATAAGGCTTCGGATGAGGGTTAGGGTTCGGGTTAGGGTTAGGTTTAGGGTTAGGGGACGGTTTAGGGTACAGGTTAGGGTACGACAACGGTTTAGGGTGAGCATTCGTGTTAGGGTACGGGTTAGTGTAAGCGTACGGGTTAGGATTAGGGGACGGGTAAGGGTAAGGCTTCAGGTATAGTTTAGGGTTCGAGTTAGGGTCAGGGTTAGTGGACGGGGACGGTTTAGGGTACAGGTTAGGGTATGACAACAGTTTAGGGTGCGCGTAGGTGTTAGGGTACGGGTTACAGTTTGCTTTCGGGTTAGGATTAGGGGACGGGTTAGGGTAAGGCTACGGGTAAGGGTTAGGGTTCGGGTTAGGGTTAGGGTTAGGGGACGGGGACGGTTTAGGGTACAGGATAGGGTACGACAACGGTTTAGGGTGAGCGTACGTGTTAGGGTACGGTTTAGTGTTAGCGTACGGGTTAGGATTAGGGGATTGTTTAGTGTAAGGCTTCGGGTAAGGGTTAGGGTTTGGGTTAGGGTAAGGGTTTGGGGACGGGGACGGGGAAGGTTTAGGGTACAGGTTAGGGTACGACAACGGTTTAGGGTGAGCGTACGTGTTATGGTACGGGTTAGTGTTAGCGTAGGGGTTAGGATTAGTGGACAGGTTAGGGTAAGGCTTTGGTTAAGGGTTATGGTTCGGGTTAGGGTTAGGGTTAGGGATAGGGGACGGGGATTGTTTAGGGTACAGGTTACGGTACGACAACGGTTTAGGGTGAGCGTACGTGTTAGGGTACGTGTTAGTATTAGCGTATGGGTTAGGATTAGGGGACGGGTTAGGTTAAGGCTTTGGGTAAGGGTTAGGGTTTGGGTTAGGGTTAGGTTTGGTTTAGGGGACAGGAACGGTTTAGGGTACAGGTAAGGATACGACAACTGTTTAGGGTGAGCGTACGTGTTAGGGTATGGGTTAGTGTTAGCGTACGGGTTAGGTTTATGGGACGGGTTAGGGCAAGGCTTCGGGTAAGGGTTAGGGTTCGGGTTCGGGTTACGGTTAGGGTTAGGGGACGGGGACGGTTTAGGGTACAGGTTAGGGTTCGACAACGGTTAAAGGTCGGCGTACGTGTTAGGGTACGGGTTAGTGTTAGCGTACGGGTTAGGATTAGGGAACGGTTTAGGGTAAGGCTTCGGGTAAGGGTTAGGGTTCATGTTAGGGTAAGGGTTAGGGGACGGGGACGGGGACGTTTTAGGGGACAGGTTAGTGTACGACAACGGTTTAGGGTGAGCGTACGTGTTAGGGTACGGGTTAGTGTTAGCGTACGGGTTAGGATTAGGGGACGGGTTAGGGTACAGCTTAAGGCACGACAACGGTTTAGGGTGAGCGTACGTGTTAAGGTACGATATTGTATTAGCGTACCGGTTAGGATTATGGGACGGATTAGGGCAAGGCTTCGGGTAAGGGTTAGGGTTCGGGTTCGGGTTAGGGTTAGGGTTAGGGGACGGGGGCGGTTTAGGGTATAGGTTAGGGAACGACAACGGTTTAGTGTGAGCGTACGTGTTAGGGTACGTGTTATTGTTAGCGTACGGGTTAGGATTAGGGGACCGGTTAGTGTAAGGCTGCGGGTAAGTGTTAGGGTTCGGGTTAGGGTTAGGTTTAGGGTTAGGGGACAGGGACGGTTTAGGGTACAGGTTAGTGTTCGACAACAGTTTAGGGTGAGCGTACGTGTTAGGGTACGGGTTAGTGTTAGAGTACGGTTTTGGATTAGGGGGCGGGTTAGGGTAAGGCTTCGGGTAAGGGTTAGGGTTTGGGTTAGGGTAAGGTTTAGTGGACGGGGACGGGAACGGTTTAGGGTACAGTTTAGGGTACGACAACGGTTTAGGGTGAGCGTACGTGTTAGGGTACGGGTTAGTGTTAGCGTACGGGTTAGGATTAGGGGACGGGTTAGGGTAAGGCTTCGGGTAAGGGTTAGGGTTCGGGTTAGGGTTAGGGTTAGGGTTAGGGGATGGGGACGGTTTAGGGTACAGGTTAGGGTTCGACAACGGTTTAGGGTGAACGTACGTGTTAGGGTACGTGTTAGTGTTAGCGTACGGGTTAGGATTAGGTGACGGTTTAGGGTAAGGCTTCGGGTAATGTTTAGGGTTTGGGTTAGGGTTAGTGTTAGGGGACGGGGATGGTTTAGGGTACAGGTTAGGGTACGACAACGGTTCAGGGTGAGCGTACGTGTTAGGGTACGGGTTAGTGTAAGCGTACTTGTTAGGATTAGGGGACGGGTAAGGATAAGGCTTCGGGTAAGGGTTAGGGTTCGAGTTAGGGTTAGGGTTAGGGGACGGGGACGGTTTCGGGTACAGGTTAGTGTACCACAACGGTTTAGGTTGAGCGTACGTGTTAGGGTACGGGTTAGTGTTAGCGTACGGGTTAGGATTAGGGGACGGGTTAGGGTAAGGCTTCGGGTAAAGGTTAGGGTTCGGGTTAGGGTAAGGTTTTGGGGACGGGGACGGGGACGGTTTAGGGTACAGGTTAGGGTACGACAACGGTTTAGGTTTAGCGTACGTGTTAGGGTACGGGTTACTGTTAGCGTACGGGTTAGGATTAGGGGACGGTTTAGGGTAAGGCTTCGGGTAAGGGTTAGGGTTCAGGTTAGGATTAGGGTTAGGGTTAGGGGACGGGGACGGTTTAGGGTACAGGTTAGTTTTCGACAACGGTTTAGGGTGAGCGTACATGTTAGGGTACGGGTTAATGTTAGCGTACGGGTTAGGATTAAGGGACGGGTTAGGGTAAGGCTTCGGGTAAGGGTTAGATTTCGGGTTAGGGTTAGGGTTAGTGTTAGGGGATGGGGACGGCTTACGGTACAGGTTATGGTACGACAACTGTTTAGGGTGAGCTTACGTGTTAGGGTACGGGTTAGTGTTAGCGTACGGATTAGGATTAGGGGACGGCTTAGGGTAAGGCTTCGGGTAAGGGTTAGGGTTCGGGTTAGGGTTAGGTTTAGGGGATGGGGCCGTTTAGGGTACAGGTTAGGGTATGACAACGGTTCTGGGTGAGCGTACGTGTTAGGGTACGGGTTAGTGTAAGCGTACTGGTTAGGATTAGGGGACGGGTTAGGATAAGGCTTCGGATAAGGGTTAGGGTTCGAGTTAGGGTTAGGGTTAGGGGACGGGGACAGTTTAGGGTACAGGTTAGTGTACGACAACGGTTTAGGGTGAGCGTACGTGTTAGGGTACTGGTTAGTGTTAGCGTACGGGTTAGGATTAGGGGACTGGTAATGTTAAGGCTTCGGGTAAAGGTTAGGGTTCGGGTTAGGGTAAGGTTTTGGGGACGGGGACGGGGACGGTTTAGGGTACAGGTTAGGGTACGACAAAAGTTTAGGTTGAGCGTACGTGTTAGGGTACGGGTTACTGTTAGCGTACGGGTTAGGATTATGGGACGGCTTAGGGTAAGGCTTCGGGTAAGGGTTAGGGTTCGGGTTATGGTTAGGGTTAGGGGACGGGGACGGGGACGGTTTAGGGTACAGGTTAGTTTTCGACAACGGTTTAGGGTGAGCGTACATGTTAGGGTACGGGTTAATGTTAGCGTACGGGTTAGGATTAAGGGACGGGTTAGGGTAAGGCTTCAGGTAAGGGTTAGGGTTAGGGTTATGGTTAGGGTTAGGGTTATGGGACGATTTAGGGTACAGTTTAGGGTACGACAATGGTTTAGTGTGAGCGTACGTGTTAGGGTACGGGTTAGAGTTAGCGTACGGGTTAGGATTAGGGGACGGGTTAGGGTAAGGCTTCAGGTAAGGGTTAGGGTTCGGGTTAGGGTTAGGTTTAGTGTTAGGGGATGGGGACGGTTTAGGGTACAGTTTAGCGTATGACAACGGTTTAGGGTGAGCGTACGTGTTAGGGTACGTGTTAGTGTTAGCGTAGGGGTTAGGATTAGGGGACGGGTTAGGGTAAAGCTTCGGTTAAGGGTTAGGGTTCGGGTTTGGGTTAGGGTTAGGGTTAGGGGGCGGGGATATTTTAGGGTACAATTTAGGGTACAACAACGGTTTAGGGTGAGTGTACGTGTTAGGGTACGTTTTAGAGTTAGCGTACGGGTTAGGATTAGGGGACGGCTTAGGGTAAGGCTTCGGGTAATGGTTAAGTTTCGGGTTAGGGTTAGGGTTAGGGGACGGGGACGGCTTAGGGTCCAGTTTAGGGTATGACAACGGTTTAGGGTTAGCATACGTGTTAGGGTACGGGTTAGTGTTAGCGTACGGGTTAGGATTAGGGGACGGGTTAGGGTAAGGCTTCGGGTAAGGGTTAGGGTTCGGGTTAGGGTTAGGGTTTGGGTTAGGGGATGGGGACGGTTTAGGGTACAGGTTAGGGTTCGACAACGGTTTAGGGTGAACGTACGTGTTAGGGCACGTGTTAGCGTACGGGTTAGGATTAGGTGACGGTTTAGGGTAAGGCTTCGGGTAATGTTTAGGGTTTGGGTTAGGGTTAGTGTTAGGGGACGGGGATGGTTTAGGGTACAGGTTAGGGTACGACAACGGTTCAGGGTGAGCGTACGTGTTAGGGTACGGGTTAGTGTAAGCGTACTGGTTAGGATTAGGGGACGGGTAAGGATAAGGCTTCGGGTAAGGGTTAGGGTTCGAGTTAGGGTTAGGGTTAGGGGACGGGGACGGTTTAGGGTACAGGTTAGTGTACGACAACGGTTTAGGGTGAGCATACATGTTAGGGTACGGGTTAGTGTTAGCGTTCGGGTTAGGATTAGGGGACGGGTTAGGGTACAGTTTAGGGCACGACAACGGTTTAGGGTGAGCGTACGTGTTAAGGTACGGTATTGTATTAGCGTACGGGTTAGGCTTATGGGACGGATTAGGGCAAGGCTTCGGGTAAGGGTTAGGGTTCGGGTTCGGGTTAAGGTTAGGGTTAGGGGACGGGGCGGTTTAGGGTATAGGTTAGGGAACGACAACGGTTTAGGGTGAGCGTACGTGTTAGGGTACGTGTTATTGTTAGCGTACGGGTTAGGATTAGGGGACCGGTTAGTGTAAGGCTGCGGGTAAGTGTTAGGGTTCGGGTTAGGGTTAGGTTTAGGGTTAGGGGACAGGGACGGTTTAGGGTACAGGTTAGTGTTCGACAACAGTTTAGGGTGAGCGTACGTGTTAGGGTACGGGTTACTGTTAGCGTACGGGTTAGGATTAGGGGACGGCTTAGGGTAAGGCTTCGGGTAAGGTTTAGGGTTCGGGTTATGGTTAGGGTTACGGTTATGGGACGGTTTAGGGTACAGGTTAGGGTACGACAACGGTTTGGGTGAGCGTACGTGTTAGGGTACGGGTTAGTGTTAGCGTACGGATTAGGATTAGGGTACGGGTAAGGGTAAGGCTTCGGGTAAGGGTTAGGGTTCGAGTTAGGGTTAGGGTTAGGGTTAGGGGATGGGGACGGTTTAGGGTACAGGATAGGGTATGACAACAGTTTAGGATGAGCATACGTGTTAGGGTACGGGTTAGAGTTTGCGTACGGGTTAGGATTAGGGGACGGGTTAGGGTAAGGCTTCGGGTAAGGGTAAGGGTTCGGGTTCGGGTTAGGGTTAGGGGACGGGGACGGTTTAGGGTACAGGTTAGGGTACGACAACGGTTTAGGGTGAGCGTACGTGTTAGGGTACGGTTTAGTGTTAGCATACGGGTAAGGATTAGGGGACGGGTTAGGGTAAGACTTCGGGTAAGGGTTAGGGTTCGGGTTAGGATTAGGGTTAGGGTTAGGGGACGGGGACGGTTTAGGGTACAGGTTAGGGTTCGACAACGCTTTAGGGTGAGCGTACGTGTTAGCGTACGGGTTAGTGTTAGCGTACGGGTTAGGAAGAGGGGACGGGTTAGGTTAAGGCTTCAGGTAAGGGTTAGGGTTCGGGTTAGGTTTAGGCTTAGGGTTAGGGGGCGGGGACAGTTTAGGGTACAAGTTAGGGTTCGACAGCGGTTTAGGGTGAGCGTACGTGTTAGGATACGGGTTAGTGATAGCGTACGGGTTAGGATTAGGGGACGGGTTAGGGTAAGGCTTCGGTTAAGGCTTAGGGTTCGTGTTCGGGTTAGGGTTAGGGGACGGGGACGGTATACGCTACAGGTTAGGGTTCGACAACGTTTTAGGGTGAGCCTACGTCTTAGGGAACGGGTTAGTGTCAGCGTACAGGTTAGGATTAGGGAACGGTTTAGGGTAAGGCTTCGGGTAAGGGTTAGGATTCGGGTTAGGAGGGTTAGGGTTAGGGGACGGGGACGGTTTAGGGTACATGTTAGGGTATGACAACAGTTTAGGGTGCGCGTAGGTGTTAGGGTACGGGTTACAGTTTGCTTACGGGTTAGGATTAGGGGACGGGTTAGGGTAACGCTACGGGTGAGGGTTAGGGTTCGGGTTAGGGTTAGGGTTAGGGGACGGGGACGGTTTAGGGTACAGGATAGGGTACGACAACCGTTTGGGGTGAGCGTACATTTTAGGGTACGGTTTAGTGTTAGCGTACGGGTTAGGATTAGGGCATTTTTTAGTGTAAGGCTTCGGGTAAGGGTTAGGGTTTGGGTTAGGGTAAGGGTTTGGGGACGGGGACGGGGAAGGTTTAGGGTACAGGTTAGGGTACGACAACGGTTTAGGGTGAGCGTACGTGTTATGGTACGGGTTAGTGTTAGCGTAGGGGTTAGGATTAGTGGACAGGTTAGGGTAAGGCTTCGGTTAAGGGTTATGGTTCGGCTTAGGGTTAGGGTTAGGGATAGGGGACGGGGATTGTTTAGGGTACAGGTTACGGTACGACAACGGTTTAGGGTGAGCGTACGTGTTAGGGTACGTGTTAGTATTAGCGTATGGGTTAGGATTAGGGGACGGGTTAGGTTAAGGCTTTGGGTAAGGGTTAGGGTTTGGGTTAGGGTTAGGTTTGGTTTAGGGGACAGGAACGGTTTAGGGTATAGGTTAGGATACGACAACTGTTTAGGGTGAGCGTACGTGTTAGGGTATGGGTTAGTGTTAGCGTTCGGGTTAGGTTTATGGGACGGGTTAGGGCAAGGCTTCGGGTAAGGGTTAGGGTTCGGGTTCGGGTTACGGTTAGGGTTAGGGGACGGGGACGGTTTAGGGTACAGGTTAGGGTTCGACAACGGTTAAAGGTCGGCGTACGTGTTAGGGTACGGGTTAGTGTTAGCGTACGGGTTAGGAATAGGGAACGGTTTAGGGTAAGGCTTCGGGTAAGGGTTAGGGTTCATGTTAGGGTAAGGGTTATGGGACGGGGACGGGGACGTTTTAGGGGACAGGTTAGTGTACGACAAAGTTTTAGGGTGAGCGTACGTGTTAGGGTACGGGTTAGTGTTAGTGTAGGGGTTAGGATTAGAGGACAGGTTAGGGTAAGGCTTCGGGTAAGGGTTAGGGTTCGGGTTAGGGTTAGGGTTAGGTTTAGGTGACGGGGATTGTTTAGGGTACAGGTTAGTGTACGGCAACTGTTTAGGGTGAGCGTATGTGTTAGTTTACGGGTTAGTGTTAGCGTACGGGTTAGGATTAGGGGACGGGTTAAGGTATGGTTTCGGGTAAGGGTTAGGGTTCGGGTTAGGGTTAGGGTTAGTGTTAGGAGAAGGTTTAGGGTACAGGTTAGGGTACGACAACGGTTTAGGGTGAGCGTACGTGTTAGGGTATGGGTTAGTGTAAGCGTACGGGTAAGGATTAGGGGACGGGTAAGGGTAAGGCTTCGGGTAAGAGTTAGGTTTCGAGTTAGGGTTAGGGTTAGGGTGAGGGGACGGGGACGGTTTAGGGTACAGGTTAGGGTATGACAACAGTTTAGGGTGAGCGTACATCTTAGGGTACGGGTTAGAGTTTGCGTACGGTTTAGGATTAAGGGACGTGTTAGGGTAAGGCTTCGCGTAAGGGTTAGGGTTTGGGTTAGGGTTAGGGTTAGGGTTAGGGGACGGGGACGGTTTAGGGTACAGGTTAGGGTACGACAACGATTTAGGGTGAGCGTACGTGTTAGGGTACAGTTTAGTGTTAGCGTACAGGTTAGGATTAGGGGACGTGTTAGGGTAACGCTTCGGGTAAGGGTTAGGGTTCGGGTTAGGGTAAGGGTTTGGGGACGGGGACGGGGACGGTTTAGTTTACAGGTTAGGGTACGACAACGGTTTAGGGTGAGCGTACGTGTTAGGGTACGGTTTAGTGTTAGCGTAGTGGTTAGGATTAGTGGACGGGTTAGGGTAGGGCTTCGGTTAAGGGTTACGGTTCGGGTTAGGGTTAGTGTTAGGGATAGGGGACGGGGATTGTTTAGGGTACAGGTTAGGGTATTACAAAGGTTTAGGGTGAGCGTACGTGTTAGGGTACGGGTTAGTGTTAGCGTACGGGTTAGGATTAGGGGACGGGTTAGGGTAAGGCTTCAGGTAAGGATTAGGGTTTGGGTTAGGGTTAGGGTTAGTGGACGGGGACGGGGACGGTTTCGGGTACAGTTTAGAGTACGACAACGGTTTAGGGTGAGCGTACGTGTTAGGGTACGGGTTAGTGTTAGCGTACGGTTTAGAATTAGGGGACGGGTTAGGGTAAGGCTTCGGGTAAGGGTTAGGGTTCGGGTTAGGGTTAGGGTTAGGGGACGGGGACAGTTTACGGTACAGGTTAGGGTTCGACAACGATTTAGTGTGAACGTACGTGTTAGGGTACGGTTTAGTGTTAGCGTACGGGTTAGGATTAGGGGACGGGTTAGGGTAAGGCTTCGGGTAAGGGTTAGGCTTTTGGTTAGGCTTACGGTTAGGGTTATGGGATGGGGACCTTTTATTGTACAGGTTAGGGTACGACAACCGTTTAGGGTGAGCGTACGTGTTAGGGTACGAATTAGAGTTTGCGTACGGGTTAGGATTAGGGGACGGCTTAGGGTAAGGATTCGGGTAAGGGTTAGGGTTCGGGTTATGGTTAGGATTAGGGGACGGGGACGTGGACGGTTTAGGGTACAGGTTAGTTTTCGACAACGGTTTAGGGTGAGCGTACATGTTAGGTTACGGTTTAATGTTAGCGTACGGGTTAGGATTAAGGGACGGGTTCGGGTAAGGCTTCAGGTAAGGGTAAGGGTTAGGGTTATAGTTAGGGTTAGGGTTAGGGTTATGGGACGATTTAGGGTACAGTTTAGGGTACGACAATGGTTTAGTGTGAGCGTACGTGTTAGGGTACGGGTTAGAGTTAGCGTACGGGTTAGGATTAGGGGACTGGTTAGGGTAAGGCTTCGGATAAGGGTTAGGTTTCGGGGTAGCATTAGGGTTAGGTTTAGGGAACGGGGACGGTTTAAGGTACAGGTTAGGGTTCGACAACGGTTTAGGGTGAGCGTACGTGTTAGGGTACGGGTTAGTGTTAGCGTACGGGTTAGGTTTATGGGACGGGTTAGGGCAAGGCTTCGGGTAAGGGTTAGGGTTCGGGTTCGGGTTACGGTTAGGGTTAGGGGACGGGGACGGTATAGGGTACAGGTTAGGGTTCGACAACGGTTAAAGGTCGGCGTACGTGTTAGGGCACGGGTTAGTGTTAGCGTACGGGTTAGGATTAGGGTACGGGTTAGGGTAAGGCTTCGGGTAAGGGTTACGGTTCGGGTTAGGGTTAGGGTTAGGTTTAGGGGACAGGAACGGTATAGGGTACAGGTTAGGGTATGACAACAGTTTAGGGTGAGCGTACCTGTTAGGGTATGGGTTAGAGTTAGTGTACGGGTTAGGATTAGGGGACGGGTTAGGGTAAAGCTTCGGGTAAGTGTTAGGGTTCGGGTTCGGGTTAGGGTTAGGGTTAGGGTACGGTGACGGTTTAGGGTACAGGTTAGGGTACGACAACAATTTAGGGTGAGCGTACGTGTTAGGGTACGGGTTAGAGTTTGCGTACGGGTTAGGTTTAGGGGACGGGTTAGGGTAAGGCTTCGAGTAAGGGTTAGGGTTCAGGTTAGGGTTACGGTTAGGGTTAGGGGACAGGGACGGTTTAGGGTACAGGTTAGGGTATGACAATGGTTTAAGGTGAGGGTACTTGTTAGGGTATGGTTTAGTGTTAGCGTACGGGTTAGGATTAGGAGACGGGTTAGGGTAAGGCTTCGGGTAAGGGTTAGGGTTCGTGATAAGGTTAGGGTTAGTGGACGGGGACGGGGACGGTTTAGGGTACAGTTTAGGGTACGACAACATTTTAGGGTGAGCGTACGTGTTACGGTACGTGTTAGTGTTAGCGCACGTGTTAGGATTAGGGGACGGGTTAGTGTAAGGCTTCGGGTAAGTGTTAGGGTTCGGGTTAGGGTTAGGGTTAGGGTTAGGGGACGGGGACGGTTTAGGGTACAGGTTAGGGTTCGACAACGGTTTAGGGTGAGCATACGTGTTAGGTTACGGATTAGAGTTAGCGTACGGGTTAGGATTAGGGGACGGGTTAGGGTAAGGCTTCGGGTAAGGGTTAGGGTTCGGGTTCGGGTTAGGTTTAAGGTTACGGGACAGGTACGGTTTAGGGTACAGGTTAGTGTTCGACAATGATTTAGGGTGAACGTACGTTTTATGGTACGGGTTAGTGTTAGCGTACGGGTTAGGATTAGGGGACCGGTTCGGGTAAGGCTTCGGGTAAGTGTTAGGGTTCGGGTTCGGGTTAGGGTTAGGGTTAGGGGACGGGGACGGTTTAGGTAGAGGTTAGGGTTCGAATACGGTTTAGGGTGAGCGTACGGGTTAGGGTACGGGTTAGTGTGAGCGTCCGGGTTAGGATTATGGGACGGGTTAGTGTAAGGGTTCGGGTAAGGGTTAGGGTTTCGGTTAGGGTTAGCGTTAGGGTTAGGGGATGGGGACAGTTTAGGGTACAGGTTAGTGTACGATAACGGTTTAGGGTGAGCGTACATATTAGGGTACGGGTTAGTGTTAGCGTACGTGTTAGGATTAGGGGACGGGTTAGGGTAAAGCTTCGGGTAAGGGTTAGGGTTCGGGTTAGGGTTAGGGTTAGGGGACCGGGACGGTTTAGGGTACAAGTCAGGGTACGACAACGGTTTTGGGTGAGCGTACGTGTTAGGGTACGGATTAGAGTTAGCGTACGGTTTAGGATTATGTGACGGAGTAGGGTAAGACTTCGGGTAAGGATTAGGGTTCGGGTTAGGTTTAGGTTTAGGTTTACGGGACAGGAACGGTTTAGGGTACAGGTTAGTGTACGACAACAGTTTAGGGTGGGGGAAGTGTTAGGTTATGGGTTAGTGTTAGCGTACGGGTTAGGATTAGGTGACGGTTTAGGGTAAGGCTTCGGGTAAAGGTTAGGGTTCGGGTTAGGGTTTGGGTTAGGCTTAGGGAACGGGGACGATTTAGGGTACAAGTTATGGTACGACAACGGTTTAGGGTGAGCGTACGTGTTTGGGTACGAGTTAGAGTTTGCGTACGGGTTAGGATTAGGGGACGGGTTAGGGTAAGGCTTCGGGTAAGGGTTAGGGTTTGGGTTAGGGTTAGGGTTAGGGGACGGGGACGGGGACGGTTTAGGGTACAGGTTAGGGTACGACAACGGTTTAGGGTGAGCATACGGGTTAGGGTACGTTTTAGTGTTAGCGTACGTGTTAGGATTAGGGGACAGATTACAGTAAGGCTTCGGGTAAGGGTTAGGGTTCGGGTTAGGGTTAGGGTTAGTGGATAGGGACGGGGACGATATAGGGTACAGTTTAGGGTACGAAAACGGTTTAGGGTGAGCGTACGTGTTAGGGTACCGGTTAGAGTTAGCGTACGGGTTAGAAGTTGGGGACAGGTTAGGGTAAGGCTTCTTGTAAGGGTTAAGGTTCGGTTTAGGGTTAGGTTTAGGTTTAGGGGACAGGAACGGTTTAGGGTACAGGTTAGGGTACGACAGGAGTTTAGGGTGAGCGTACGTGTTAGGGTTCGGGTTAGGGTTAGGGTTAGGGTTAGGGGACGGGGACGGTTTAGGGTACAGGTTAGGGTTCGACTATGTTTTAGGCTGAGCGTACGGGTTAGGGTACGGGTTAGTGTTAGCGTACGGGTTAGGATTACGGGACGGGTTAGGGTAAGGCTTCGGGTAACTGTTAGGGTTCGCGTTAGGGTTAGGGTTAGGGGATGGGGACGGTTTAGGGTACAGGTTAACGTTCGAAAACGGTTTAGTGTGAGCGTACGTGTTAGGGTACGGTTTAGTGTAAGGGTAAGGGTTAGGATTAGGGGACGGGTAAGGGTAAGGCTTCGGGTAAGTGTTAGGGTTCGAGTTAGGGTTAGGGTTAGGGGACGGGGACGGGGACGGTTTAGGGTACAGGTTAGGGTACGACAACGGTTTAGGGTGAGTGTACGTGTTAGGGGACGGGTTAGTGTTAGCGTACGGGTTAGGATTAGGGGACGGGTTAGGCTAAGGCTTCGGGTAAGGGTTATTGTTCGGGTTAGGGTTAGGGTTAGGGTTAGGGGACAGGGACGGTTTAGGGTACAGGTTAGGGTACGACAATGGTTTAGGGTGAGCGTACGTGTTAGGATACGGGTTAGAGTTAGCGTACGGGTTAGGATTAGGGTCGGGTTAGGGTAAGGCTTCGGGTAAGGGTTAGGGTTCGGGTTCGGGTTAGGGTTAGGGTAGGGGACGGGGACGGTTTAGGGTACAGGTTAGGGTACGAGAACAGTTTAGGGTCAGCGTACATGTTAGGGTACGTGTTAGAGTTTGCGTACGGGTTAGGATTAGCGGAAGGGTTAGGGTAAGGCTTTGGGTAAGGGTTAGGTTTCGGGTTAGGGTTAGGGTTAGGGTTAGGGGACGGGGACGGTTTAGGGTACAGGTTAGGGTTCGAGCACGGTTTAGGGTGAGCGTACATGTAAGGGTATGGGTTAGTGTTAGCGTACGGGTTAGGATTAGGGGACGGGTTAGGGTAAGGCTTCGGGTAAGGGTTAGGGTTGGGGTTAGGGTTAGGGTTAGGGGACGGGGACGGTTTAGGGTACATGTTAGGGTACGACAACGGTTTAGGGTGAGCGTACGTGTTAGGCTACGGGTTAGAGTTAGCGTACGGTTTAGGATTAGGGGATGGGTAAGCGTAAGGCTTCAGGTAAGTGTTAGGGTTCGGGTTAGGGTTAGAGTTAGGGTTAGGGTTATTGGACGGTTTAGGGTACAGGTTAGGGTACGACAACGGTTTAGGGAGAGCGTACGTGTTAGGGTACGGTTTAGTGTAAGCGTACGGGTTAGGATTAGGAGACGGGTAAGTGTAAGGCTTCAGGTAAGTGTTAGGGTTCGAGTTAGGGTTAGGGTTAGGGTTAGGGGACGGGTACGGTTTAGGGTACAGGTTAGGGTACGACAACGGTTTAGGGTGAGCGTACGTGTTAGGGTACGGGTTAGAGTTTGCGTACGGGTTAGGATTAGGGGACGGGTTAAGGTAAGGCTTCGGGTAAGCGTTAGGGTTCGGGTTAGGATTAGAGTTAGGGTTAGGGGCCGGGGACGGTTTAGGGTACAGGTTAGGGTACGACAACGCTTTAGGGTGCGCATACGTGTTAGGGTACGGTTTAGTGTTAGCGTACGGGTTCAGATTAGGGGACGGGTTAGGGTAAGGCTTCGGGTTAGGGTTAGGGTTCGGGTTAGGGTAAGGGTTAGGGGACGGGGACGGTTTAGGGTACAGGTAAGCGTACGACAACGGTTTAGGGTGAGCGTACGTGTTAGGGTACGGGTTAGTGTTAGCCTAGGGGTTAGGATGAGGGGACGGGTTAGGGTAAAGATTCGGGTAAGGGTTAGGGTTCGCGTTAGGGTTAGGGTTAGGGGACGGGGACGGTTTAGGGTACAGTTTAGGGTACGACAACGGTTTAGGGTGAGGGTACGTCTTTTGGTACGGGTTAGTGTAAGCGTACGGGTTAGGATTAGGGGACGTGTAAGGGTAAGGCTTCGGGTAAGGGTTAGGGTTCGAGTTAGGGTTAGGGTTAGGTTTAGGGGACGGGGACGGTTTAGGGTACAGGTTAGGGTACGACAACAGTTTAGGGTGAGCGTACGTGTGAGGGTACGGGTTAGAGTTTGCGTACGGATTAGGTTTAGGGGACGGGTTAGGGTAAGGCTTCAGGTAAGGTTTAGGGTTCGGGTTCGAGTTACGGTTAGGGGACGGGGATGGTTTAGAGTACAGGTTAGGGTTCGACATCGGTTTAGGTTGATCGTACGTGTTAGGGTACGTGTTACTGTTAGCGTACGGGTTAGGATTAGGGGACGGGCAAGGGTAAGGCTTCGGGTAAGTGTTAGGGTTCGGGTTAGTGTTAGGGTTAGGGTACGGGGACGGTTTAGAGTACAGGTTAGGGTACGACAACGGTTTAGGGTGAGCGTACGTATTAGGGTATGGGTTAGTGTTAGCGTAGGGGTTAGGATTAGGGGACGGGTTAGGGTAAAGCTTCGGGTAAGGGTTAGGGTTCGGGTTAGGGTTAGGATTAGGTTTAGGGGACGGGGACCTTTTAGGTTACAGGTTAGAGTACGACAAACGTTTTAGGGTGAGCGTACATGTTAGGGTACGGGTTAGAGTTAGCGTACGGGTTACGATTAGGCGACGGGTTAGGGCAAGGCTTCGGGTAAGTGTTAGGGTTCGGGTTAGGGTTAGGTTTAGGTTTAGGGGACAGGAACGGTTTAGGGTACAGTTTACTGTACGACAACGATTTAGGGTGAGCGTACGTGTTAGGGTACTCCTTAGTGTTAGCGTACGTGTTAGGATTAGGGGACGGGTTAGGGTAAGGCTTCGGGTAAGGTTTACGGTTCGGGTTAGGGTTAGGGTTAGGCTTAGGGGACGGGGATGATTTAGCGTACAGTTTAGGGTACGACAACGGTTTAGGGTGAGCGTACGTGTTAGGGTACGAGTTAGAGTTTGCGTACGGGTTAGGATTAGGGGACGGGTTAGGGTAAGGCTTCGGGTAAGGGTTAGGGTTCGGGTTAGGTTAGGGTTAGGGTTAGGGGACGGGGACGGATTAGGGTACAGGTTAGGGTACAACAATGGTTTAGGGTGAGCGTACGTGTTAGGGTACGGGTTAGAGTTAGCGTACGGGTTAGGATTAAGGGACGGGTTAGGGTAAGGCTTCGGGTAAGGGTTAGGCTTCGGGTTAGGGTTAGGGTTAGGTTTAGGGGACGGGGACGGTTTAGGGTACAGGTTAGGGTTCGACAACGGTTTAGGGTGAGCGTACGTGTTAGGGTACGTGTTAGTGTTAGCGTACAGGTTAGGATTAGGGGACGGGTTAGGGCAAGGCTTCGGGTAAGGGTTAGGGTTCGGTTTAGGGTTAGGGTTAGGGTTAGGGGACGGGGACAGTTTAGGGTACAGGTTAGGGTTCGACTACGGTTTAGGGTGAGCGTACGTGTTAGGGTACGGGTACGTGTTAGCGTACGGGTTAGGATTAGGGGACGGGTTAGGGTAAGGCATCGGGTAAGGGTTAGGCTCTGGGTTCGGGTTAGGGTTAGGGGCCGGGGACGGGGACGGTTTAGGGTACAGGTTAGGGTATGAGAACGGTTTAGGGTGAGCGTACGTGTTAGAGTTAGTGTACGGGTTAGTATTAGGTGATGGGTTAGGGTAAGGCTTCGGGTAAGGGTTAGGGTTCGGGTTAGGGTTAGGGTTAGGGTTAGGGGATGGGGACGGTTCAGGGTACAGGTTAGGGTACGACAACGGTTTAGGGTGAGCGTACGTGTTAGGGTACATTTTAGTGTTAGCGTACGGGTTAGGATTAGGGTCCGGGTTAGGGTAAGGCTTCGGGTAAGGTTTAGGGTTCGGGTTAGGGGTAGGGTTAGTGGACGGGGACGGTTTAGGGTACAGTTTAGGGTACGACAAGGGTTTAGGGTGAGAGTACGTGTTAGGGTACGGGTTAGAGTTTGCGTACGGGTTAGGATTAGGGGACGGGTTAGGGTAAGGCTTCGGGTAAGCGTTAGGGTTCGGGTTAGGATTAGAGTTAGGGTTAGGGGACGGGGACGGTTTAGGGTACAGGTTAGGGTACGACAACGCTTTAGGGTGCGCATACGTGTTAGGGTACGGTTTACTGTTAGCGTACGGGTTCAGATTAGGGGACGGGTTAGGGTAAGGCTTCGGGTTAGGGTTAGGGTTCGGGTTAGGGTAAGGGTTAGGGGACGGGGATGGGGACGGTTTAGGGTACAGGTAAGCGTACGACAACGGTTTAGGGTGAGCGTACATGTTAGGGTACGGGTTAGTGTTAGCGTAGGGGTTAGGATTATTGGACGGGTCATGGTAAGGCTTCGGGTAAGGGTTAGGGTTCGGGTTAGGGTTAGGGTTATGGGACGGGGACATTTTAGGGTACAGTTTAGGGTTCGACAACGGTTTAAGCTGAGCGTACGTCTTAGGGTACGGGTTAGTGTTAGCGTACGGGTTAGTATTAGGGGACAGGTTAGTGTAAGGCTTCGGGTAAGGGTTAAGGTTCGTGTTAGAGTTAGGGTTAGGGTTAGGGGATGGGGACGGTTTAGGGTACAGTTTAGGGGACGACAACGGTTTAGAGTGAGCGTACGTGTTAGGGTACGGGTTAGTGTTAGCGTACGGGTTAGGATTAGGGGACGGGTTCGTGTAAGGCTTCGGGTAAGGGTTAGGGTTCGGGTTCGAGTTAAGGTTAGGGGACGGGGACGGTTTAGGGTACAGGTTAGGGTTCGACAATGGTTTAGGGTGAGCGTATGTATTAGGTTACGAGTTAGTGTTTGCGTACGGTTTAGGATTAGGGCACGGGTTCGGGTAAGGCTTCGGGTAAGGGTTAGGGTTAGCGTTAGGGTTAGGATTAGGCTTCGGGGATGGGGACGGTTTCAGGTACAGGGTAGGGTTCGACTAAAATTTAGGGTGAGCGTACGTGTTAGGGTACGGGTTAGTGTTAGCCTAGGGGTTAGGATGAGGGGACGGGTTAGGGTAAAGATTCGGGTAAGGGTTAGGGTTCGCGTTAGGGTTAGGGTTAGGGTTAGGGGACGGGGACAGTTTAGGGTACAGGTTAGTGTACGACAACGGTTTAGGGTGAGCGTACGTGTTAGGGTACGGGTTAGTGTTAGCGTACGGTTTAGGATTAGGGGACGGGTAAGGGTAAGGCTTCGGGTAAGGGTTAGGGTTCGGGTTAGGGTTAGGGTTAGGGTTAGGGGACGGTTTAGGGTACAGGTTAGGGTATGACAACGGTTTAGGGTGAGCGTACGTGTTAGGGTACGGTTTAGTGTAAGCGTACGGTTAGGATTAGGAGCCGGGTAAGTGTAAGGTTTCGGGTAAGGGTTAGGGTTCGAGTTAGGGTTAGGGTTAGGGTTAGGGTCGTGTACGGTTTAGGGTACAGGTTAGGGTACGACAACAGTTTAGGGTGAGCGTACGTGTTAGGGTACGTGTTAGAGTTTGCGTACGGGTTAGAATTAGGGGACGGGTTAGGGTAAGGCTTCGGGTAAGCGTTAGGGTTCGGGTTAGGTTTAGGGTTAGGGTTAGGGAACGGGGACGGTTTAGGGTACAGGTTAGGTTACGACAACAGTTTAGGTTGAGCGTACGTGTTAGGGTACGGTTTAGTGTTAGCGTACGGGTTAAGATTAGGGGACGGGTTAGGGTAAGGCTTCGGGTAAGGGTTAGGTTTCGGGTTAGGTAAGGGTTAGTGGACGGGGACGGGGACGGTTTAGGGTACAGGTAAGTGTACGACAACGGTTTAGTGTGAGCGTACGTGTTAGGGTACGGGTTAGTGTTAGCGTAAGGGTTAGGATTAGGGGACGGTTTAGGGTAAGGCTTCGGGTAAGGTTTAGGTTTCGGGTTAGGGTTAGGGTTAGGGTTAGGAGACGGGGACGGTTTAGGGTACAGGTTAGGGGATGACAACGGTTTAGGGTGAGCGTACGTGTTAGGGTACGGGTTAGTGGTAGCATACGGGTTAGGATTAGGGGACGGGTTCGTGTAAGGCTTCGGGTAGGGTTACGGTTCGGGTTAGGGTTAGGGTTAGGTTTAGGGGACAGGAACGATTTAGGGTACAGGTTAGGGTACAACAAGGGTTTAGGGTGAGCGTACGTGTTAGGATATGGGTTAGAGTTAGCGTACGGGTTAGGATTAGGGGACGCGTTAGGGTAAGTCTTCGGGTAAGGGTTAGGGTTCGGGCTCGGGTTAGGGTTAGGGGACGGGGACGGTTTAGGGTACAGGTTAGGGTTCGACAACGGTTTAGGTTGATCGTACGTGTTAGGGTACGGGTTAGTGTTAGCGTACGGGTTAGGATTAGGGGACGGGCAAGGTTAAGGCTTCGGGTAAGTGTTAGGGTTCGGTGTAGTGTTAGGGTTAGGGTACGGGGACGGTTTAGGGTACAGGTTAGGGTACGACAACGGTTTAGGGTGAGCGTACGTGTTAGGGTACGCGTTAGTGTAAGCGTACGGGTTAGGATTAGGGGACGGGTAAGGGTAAGGCTTCGGGTAAGGTTTAGTGTTCGAGTTAGGGTTAGGGTTAGGGGACGGGGATGGTTTAGGGTACAGCTTAGGGTACGACAACAGTTTAGGATGAGCGTACGTGTTAGGGTACGGGTGAGAGTTTGCGAACGGGTTAGGTTTAGGGGACGGGTTAGGGTAAGGCTTCGGGTAAGTGTTAGGGTTCGGGGTAGAGTGAGGGTAAGGGTTAGGTGACGGGGACGGTTTAGGGTACAGGTTAGGGTACGACAAGGGTTTAGGATGACCGTACGTGTTAGGGTACTGTTTAGTGTTAGCGTACGGGTTAGGATTAGGGGACGGTTTAGGGTAAGGCTTCGGGTAAGGGTTAGGGTTCGGCTTTGGGTAAAGGTTATGGGACGGGGACGGGCGTTTAGGGTACAGGTTAGGGGACGACAACGCTTTAGGGTGAGCGTACGTGTTAGGGTACGGGTTAGTGTTAGCGTAGGGGTTAGGATTAGTGGACGAGTTAGGGTAAGGCTTTGAGTAAGGGTTAGGGTTCGGGTTAGTGTTAGGGTTAGGCTTAGGGGACGGGGACAATTTAGGGTACAAGTTAGTGTACGACAACGGTTTAGGGTGAGCGTACGTGTTAGGGTACGAGTTAGTGTTTGCGTACGGGTTAGGATTAGGGGACGGGTTCGGGTAAGACTTCGGGTAAGGGTTAGGGTTCGGGGTAGGGTTAGGGTTAGGCTTAGGGGACGGGGACGGTTTAGGGTACAGGGTAGTGTTCGAATAAAGTTTAGGGGGAGCGTACGTGTTAGGGTACGGGTTAGTGTTAGCGTAGGGGTTAGGATGAGGGGAAGGGTTAGGGTAAAGCTTCGGGTATGGTTTAGGGTTCGGGTTAGGGTTAGGGTTAGGGTTAGGGGATGGGGACGGTTTAGGGTACAGGTTAGGGTACGATAACGGTTTAGGGTGAGCGTACGTATTAGGGTACGGTTTAGTTTTAGCGTAGGGGTTAGGATGAGGGGACGGGTTAGGATAAAGCTTCGGGTAAGGGTTAGGTTTCGGGTTCGGGATCGGGTTAAGGTTAGGGGACGGGGACGGTTTAGGGTAGAGGTTAGTGTACGACAACAGTTTATGGTCAGCGTACGTGTTAGGGTACGGTTTAGTGTTAGCGTACGGGTTAGTATTAGGGGACGGGTTAGGGTAAGGCTTCGGCTAAGGGTTAGGCTTCGGGTTAGGGTTAGGGTTAGGCTTAGGGGACGGGGACGATTTAGGGTACAGGTTAGGGTACGAAAACGGTTTAGGGTGAGAGTACGTGTTAGGGTACGAGTTACAGTTTGCGTACGCGTTAGGATTAGGGGATGGGTTAGGGTAAGTGTTCGTGTAAGAGTTAGGGTCTGGGTTAGGGTTAGGGTTACGGTTAGGGGACGGGGACGGTTTAGGGTACAGGTTAGTGTACGACAACGGTTTAGGGTGAGCGTACGTGTTAGGGTATGGGTTAGTGTTAGCGTACAGTTTAGGATTAGGGGTCGGGTTAGGGTAAGGCTTCGGGTAAGGGTTAGGGTTCGCGTTAGGGTTAGGGTTAGGGTTAGGAGACCGGGACGGTTTAGGGTACAGGTTAGGGTACGACAACGTTTTAGCGTGAGCGTACGTGTTATGGTACGGGTTAGAGTTAACGTACGGGTTAGGATTAGGGGACGGGTTAGTGTAAGGCTACGGGTAACGGTTAGTGTTCGGGTTAGGGTTAGGGTTACGGTTAGGGTACGGTGACGGTTTAGGGTACAGGTTAGGTTTCAACAACGGTTTAGGGTGAGCGTACATGTTAGGGTACGGGTTAGTGTTAGCGTACGGGTTAAGATTAGGGGACGGGTTAGGGTAAGTCTTCGGGTAAGGGTTAGGGTTCGGGTTAGGTTTAGGGTTAGGGTTAGGGGATGGGGACGGTTTAGGGTGCAGGTTAGGGTATGAAAACGGTTTAGGGTGAGCATACGTGTTAGGGTACGTGTTAGAGTTAGCATACGGGTTAGGATTAGGGGACGGGTTAGGGTAAGGCTTCGGGTAAGGGTTAGGGTTCGGGTTCGGGTTAGGGTTAGGGTTAGGGGACGGGAACGGTTTAGGTTACAGGTTAGGTTTCGACAATGTTTTAGGGTGAGCGTACGTATTAGGGTACGGGTTAGTGTTAGCGTACGGGTTAGGATTAGGGGACGGGTAAGGGTAAGGCTTCGGGTAAGGGTTAAGGTTCGGGTTAGGGTTAGGGTTAGGTGACGGGGACGGTTTAGGGTACATGTTAGGGTCCGATAACGGTTTAGGGTGAGCGTACGTTTTAGGGTACGTGTTAGTGTTAGCCTACGGGTTAGGGTTCGGGGACGGGTAAGGGTAAGGCTTCGGGTAAGGTTAGGGCTCGGGTTAGGGTTAGGGTTAGGGGACGGGGACGGTTTAGGGTACAGGTTAGGGTACGACAACTGTTTAGGGTGAGGGTACGTCTTTTGGTACGGGTTAGTGTAAGCGTACGGGTTAGGATTAGGGGACGTGTAAGGGTAAGGCTTCGGGTAAGGGTTAGGGTTCGAGTTAGGGTTAGGGTTAGGGTTAGGGGACGGGGACGGTTTAGGGTACAGGTTAGGGTACGACAACAGTTTAGGGTGAGCGTACGTGTTAGGGTACGGGTTAGAGTTTGCGTACGGATTAGGTTTAGGGGACGGGTTAGGGTAAGGCTTCAGGTAAGGTTTAAGGTTCGGGTTCGAGTTACGGTTAGGGGACGTGGATGGTTTAGAGTACAGGTTAGGGTTCGACATCGGTTTAGGTTGATCGTACGTGTTAGGGTACGGGTTACTGTTAGCGTACGGGTTAGGATTAGGGGACGGGCAAGGGTAAGGCTTCGGGTAAGCGTTAGGGTTCGGGTTAGTGTTAGGGTTAGGGTACGGGGACGGTTTAGAGTACAGGTTAGGGTACGACAACGGTTTAGGGTGAGCGTACGTATTAGGGTACGGGTTAGTGTTAGCGTAGGGGTTAGGATTAGGGGACGGGTTAGGGTAAAGCTTCGGGTAAGGGTTAGGGTTCGGGTTAGGGTTAGGGTTAGGGTTAGGGGACGGGGACGGTTTAGGGTACAGGTTAGGGTACGACAACGGTTTAGGGTGAGCGTACGTATTAGGGTATGGGTTAGTGTTAGCGTAGGGCTTAGGATTAGGGGACAGGTTAGGGTAAAGCTTCGGGTAAGGGTTAGGGTTCGGGTTAGGGTTAGGATTAGGTTTAGGGGACGGGGACCTTTTAGGTTACAGGTTAGAGTACGACAAACGTTTTAGGGTGAGCGTACGTGTTAGGGTACGGGTTAGAGTTAGCGTACGGGTTACGATTAGGCGACGGGTTAGGGCAAGGCTTCGGGTAAGGGTTAGGGTTCGGGTTAGGGTTAGGTTTAGGTTTAGGGGACAGGAACGGTTTAGGGTACAGTTTACTGTACGACAACGATTTAGGGTGAGCGTACGTGTTAGGGTACACCTTAGTGTTAGCGTACGTGTTAGGATTAGGGGACGGGTTACGGTAAGGCTTCGGGTAAGGTTTAGGGTTCGGGTTAGGGTTAGGGTTAGGCTTAGGGGATGGGGATGATTTAGGGTACAGTTTAGGGTACGACAACGGTTTAGGGTGAGCGTACGTGTTAGGGTACGAGTTAGAGTTTGCGTACGGGTTAGGATTAGGGGACGGGTTAGGGTAAAGCTTCGGGTAAGGGTTAGGTTTCGGGTTAGGTTAGGGTTAGGGTTAGGGGACGGGGACGGATTAGGGTACAGGTTAGGGTACGACAATGGTTTAGGGTGAGCGTACGTGTTAGGGTACGGGTTAGAGTTAGCGTACGGGTTAGGATTAAGGGACGGGTTAGGCTAAGGCTTCGGGTAAGGGTTAGGCTTCGGGTTAGGGTTAGGATTAGTTTTAGGGGACGGGGACGGTTTAGGGTACAGGTTAGGGTTTGACAACGGTTTAGGGTGAGCGTTCGTGTTAGGGTACGTGTTAGTGTTAGCGTACAGGTTAGGATTAGGGGAC
Source organism: Delphinapterus leucas (assembly GCF_059928025.1). NCBI lineage: Eukaryota > Metazoa > Chordata > Mammalia > Artiodactyla > Monodontidae > Delphinapterus > Delphinapterus leucas. The sequence continues at coordinate 36,424,930 of NC_143142.1, read as the reverse complement.
GGGTTAGGGCAAGGCTTCGGGTAAGGGTTAGGGTTCGGGTTAGGGTTAGGGTTAGGGGACGGGGACAGTTTAGGGTACAGGTTAGGGATCCAACACGGTTTAGGGTGAGCGTACGTGTTAGGGTACGGGTACGTGTTAGCGTACGGGTTAGGATTAGGGGACGGGTTAGTGTAAGGCTTCGGGTAAGGGTTAGGGTTCATGTTAGGGTTAGGGTTAGGGGACGGGGACGGTTTAGGGTACAGGTTAGGGTTCGACAACAGTTTAGGGTGAGCGTACGTGTTACGGTACGGGTTAGTGTTAGCGTACGGTTTAGGATTAGGGGACGGGTAAGGTTAAGGCTTCGGGTAAGTGTTAGGGTTCGAGTTAGGATTAGGGTTAGGGGACGGGGACGGGGACGGTTTAGGGTACAGGTTAGTGTACGACAATAGTTTAGGGTGAGCGTACGTGTTAGGGTATGGGTTAGAGTTAGCGTAAAGGTTAGGATTAGGGGTCGGGTTAGGGTAAGGCTTCGGGTAAGGGTTAGGGTTCGGGTTAGGGTTAGGGTTAGGCTTAGGGGACGGGGAAGGTTTAGGGTACAGGTTAGGGTTCGAGAACGGTTTAGGGTGAACGTACCTGTTAGGGTACGGGTTAGTGTTAAAGTACGGGTTAGGTTTAGGGGACAGGTTAGGGTAAGGCTTCGGGTAAGGGTTAGGGTTCGGGTTCGGGTTAGGGTTAGGGTTAGGGGACGGGGACGGTTTAGGGTACAGGTTAGGGTACGACAGCGGTTTAGGGTGAACGTACGTATTAGGGTACGGGTTAGTGTTAGTGTAGGGGTTAGGATTAGGGGACGGGTTAGGGTAAAGCTTCGGGTAAGGGTTACGTTTCGGGTTAGGGTTAGGGTTAGGGGACGGGGACGGTTTAGGGTACAGGTTAGGGTACGACAACGGTTTAGGGTGAGCGTACGTGTTAGGGTACCGGTTAGAGTTAGCGTACGGGTTAGAATTAGGCGACGGGTAAGGGTAAGGCTTCGGGTAAGGGTTAGGGTTCGGGTTAGGGTTAGGTTTAGTTTTATTGGACAGGAACGGTTTAGGGTACAGGTTAGGATACGACAACAGTTTAGGGTGAGCGTACGTCTTAGGGTATGGGTTAGTGTTAGCGTACGGGTTAGGATTAGCGGACGGGATAGGGTAAGGCTTAGGGTAAGTGTTAGGGTTCGGGTTAGGGTTAGGGTTAGGGGACTAGGACGGTTTAGTGTACACGTTAGGGTAGGACAACAGTTTAGGGTGACCGTACCTGTTAGGGTACGGGTTAGTGTTAGCATACGGGTTAGGATTAGGGGACGGGTTAGGGTAAGGCTTCGGGTAAGTGTTAGGATTCGGGTTAGGGTTAGGGTTAGGGGGCGGGGACGGGGACGGTTTAGGGTACAGGTTAGGGTACGACAACGGTTTAGGGTGAGCGTACGTGTTAGAGTACGGGTTAGAGTTAGCGTACGGGTTAGGGTTAGGGGACGGGTTAGGGTATGGCTTCGGGTAAGTGTTAGGGTTCTGGTTAGGATTAGGGTTAGGGTTAGGGGACGGGGACGGTTTAGGGAACAGGTTAGGGTTCGACAGCAGTTTAAGGTGAGCGTACGTGTTAGGGTACGGGTTACTGTTAGCGTACGGGTTAGGATTAGGGGACGGGTTAGTGTAAGGCTTCGGTTAAGGGTTAGGGTTCGGGTTAGGGTTAGGGTTAGGGGACGGGACGGTTTAGGTTACAGGTTAGGGTTCAACAACGGTTTAGGGTGAGAGTACGTGTTAGGGTACGGGTTAGTGTTAGCGTACGGTTTAGGATTAGGGGACGGGTTAGGGTAAGGCTTCGGGTAAGGGTTAGGGTTCGAATTAGGGTTAGGGGACAGGGACGGTTTAGGGTACTGGTTAGGGTACGACAACGGTTTAGGGTGAGCGTACGTGTTAGGGTACGGTTTAGTGTTAGCGTATGGGTTACGATTAGGGGACGGCTTAGTGTAAGGCTTCGGGTAAGGTTAGGGTTTGGGTTAGTGTTAGGGTTAGGGTTAGGGGACGGGGACGGTTTAGGTTACAGGTTAGGGTATGAAAAGTGTTTAGGGTGAGCGTACGTTTTAGGGTATGGGTTAGAGTTAGCGTACGGGTTAGGATTAGGGGACGGGTTAGGGTAAGGCTTCTGGTAAGGGTTAGGGTTCGGGTTACGGTTAGGGTTAGGGTTAGGGGACGGGGACGGTTTAGGGTACAGGTTAGTGTACGACAACGGTTTAGGTTGAGCGTACATGTTAGGGTACGAGTTAGAGTTAGCGTACGGGTTAGGATTAGGGGACGGGTTAGGGTTAGGCTTCGGGTAAGTGTTAGGGTTCTGGTTAGGGTTAGGTTTAGGGGACAGGATCGGTTTAGGGTAGAGGTTAGGGTACGACAACAGTTTAGGGTGAGCGTACCTGTTAGGGTACGGGTTAGTGTTAGCGTACGGGTTAGGATTAGGGGACGGGTTAGGGTAAGGCTTCGGGTAAGGGTTAGGTTTCGGGTTAGGGTTAGGGGACGGGGATGGGGACGGGGATGGTTTAGGGTACAGGTTAGTGTTCGACAACGTTTTAGGGTGAGCGTACGTGTTAGAGTACGTGTTAGTGTTAGCGTGCGGTTTAGGAATAGGGGACGGGTTAGGTTGAGGCTTCGGGTAAGGGTTACGGTTTGGGATAGGGTTAGGGTTAGGGTTAGGGCACGGGGACAGTTTAGGGTACAGGTTAGTGTTCGACTACGGTTTAGGGTGAGCATACGTGTTAGGGTACGGTTTACTGTTAGCGTACGTGTTAGGATTTGGGGACGGGTTAGGGTAAGGCTTCGGGTAAGGGTTAGGGTTCGGGTTCGGGTTAGGGTTAGGGTTAGGGGATGGGGACGGTTTAGGGTACAGGTTAGGGTACGACAAGGATTTAGGGTGAGCGTACATTTTAGGGTACGGGTTAGTGTTAGCGTAGGGGTTAGGATTAGAGGACGGGTTAGTGTAAAGCTGCGGGTAAGGGTTAGGGTTCGGGTTCCAGTTAGGTTTAGGGTGAGGGGACCGGGACGGTTTAGGGTACAAGTTAGGGTACGACAATGTTTTAGGGTAAGCGTACGTGTTAGGGTACGGATTAGTGTTAGCGTACGGGTTAGGATTAGGGGACGGGTAAGGGTAAGGCTTCGGGTAAGGGTTAGGATTCGGGTTCGGGTTAGGGTTAGGGTTGGGAACGGGGACGGATTAGGGTACTGGTTAGGGTACGACAACGGTTTATGGTGAGCATACGTGTTAGGGTACGGGTTAGTGTTAGCGTACGGGTAAGGATTAGGGGACGGGTTAGGATAAGGCTTCAGGTAAGGGTTAGGGTTCGGGTTAGTGTTAGGTTTAGGGGACTGTTTACGTACAGTTTAGGGTACGACAACGGTTTAGGGTGAGCGTACGTCTTATAGTACGGGTTAGAGTTAGCGTACGGGTTAGGATTAGGGGGCGGGTTAGGGTAAGGCTTCGGGTAAGTGTTAGGGTTCGGGTTATGATTAGGGTTAGGGTTAGGGGATGGGGACGGTTTAGGGAACAGGTTAGGGTTCGACAGCGGTTTAGGGTGAGCGTACGTGTTAGGGTACGGTTTACTGTTAGCCTACGGGTTAGGATTAGGGGACGGGTTAGGGTAAGGCTTCGGTAAAGGGTTAGGGTTCGGGTTAGGGTTAGGGTTAGGGGACGGGGACGGTTTAGGTTACAGGTTAGGGTTCGACAACGGTTTAGTGTGAGAGTACGTGTTAGGGTACGGGTTAGTTTTAGCGTACGGTTTAGGATTAGGGGCGGGTTAGGGTAAGGCTTCGGGTAAGGGTTAGGGTTCAACTTAGGGTTAGGGGACAGGGACGGTTTAGGGTACAGGTTAGGGTACGAAAAAGGTTTAGGGTGAGCGTACGTGTTAGGGTATGGTTTAGTGTTAGCGTATGGGTTAGGATTAGGGGACGGCTTAGGGTAAGGCTTCGGGTAAGGTTAGGGTTTGGGTTAGGGTTAGAGTTAGGGTTAGGGGACGGGGACGGTTTAGGTTACAGGTTAGGGTACGAAAAGGGTTTAGGATGAGCGTACGTTTTAGGGTACGGGTTAGAGTTAGCGTACGGTTTAGGATTAGGGGACGGGTTAGGGTAAGGCTTCTGGTAAGGGTTAGGGTTCAGGTTACGGTTAGGGTTAGGGTTAGGGGACGGGGACGGTTTAGGGTACAGGTTAGGGTACTACAACGGTTTAGGTTGAGCGTACGTGTTAGGGTATGGGTTAGAGTTAGCGTACGGGTTAGGATTAGGGGACGGGTTAGGGTTAGGCTTCGGGTAAGTGTTAGGGTTCGGGTTAGGGTTAGGTTTAGGGGACAGGATCGCTTTAGGGTAGAGATTAGGGTACGACAACAGTTTAGGGTGAGCCTACGTGTTAGGGTACGGGTTAGTGTTAGCATACGGGTTAGGATTAGGGGAGGGGATAGGGTAAGGCTTTGGGTAAGGGTTAGGGTTCGGGTTAGGGTTAGGGTTAGGGGGCAGGGACGCGGACGGTTTAGGGTACAGGTTAGGGTACGACAATGGTTTAGGGTGAGCTTACGTGTTAGAGTACCGGTTAGAGTTAGCGTACGGGTTAGAATTAGGGGACGGGTTACGGTAAGGCTTCGGGTAAGGGTTAGGGTTCGGGTTCGGGTTAGGGTTAGGGGACGGGGACGGGGAAGGTTTAGGGTACAGGTTAGTGTTCAACAACGGTTTAGGGTGAGCGTACGTGTTAGAGTACGTGTTAGTGTTAGCGTACGGTTTAGGATTAGGGGACGGGTTAGGTTGAGGCTTCGGGTAAGGGTTAGGGTTCGGGTTAGGTTTAGGGTTAGGGTTAGGGGATGGGGACAGTTTAGGGTACAGGTTAGTGTTCGACTACGGTTTAGGGTGAGCGTACGTGTTAGGGTACAGGTTAGTGTTAGCGTAGGGGTTAGGATTAGTGGACGGTTTTGGGTAAGGCTTCGGGTAAGGGTTAGGGTTCAGGTTAGGGTTAGGGTTAGGGGACGGGGACGGGGACGGTTTAGGGTACAGTTTAGGGTACGACAGCGGTTTAGAGTGAGCGTACGTGTTAGGGTTCGGGTTAGAGTTTGCGTACAGGTTAGGATTAGGGGACGGGTTACGGTAAGGCTTCGGGTAAGGGTTAGGATTCAGTTTAGGGTTAGGGTTAGGGTTAGGGGACGGGGACGGTTTAGGGTACAGGTTAGGGTTCGACAACGGTTTAGGGTGAGCGTACGTGTTAGGGTACGTGTTAGTGTTAGCGTACAGGTTAGGATTAGGGCACGGGTTAGGGCAAGGCTTCGGGTAAGGGTTAGGGTTCGGGTTCGGGTTAGGGTTAGGGTTAGGGGACGGGGACGGTTTAGGGTACAGGTTAGGGTACGACAGCGGTTTAGGGTGAACGTACGTATTAGGGTACGGGTTAGTGTTAGTGTAGGGGTTAGGATTAGGGGACGGGTTAGGGTAAAGCTTCGGGTAAGGGTTACGTTTCGGGTTAGGGTTAGGGTTAGGGGACGGGGACGGTTTAGGGTACAGGTTAGGGTACGACAACGGTTTAGGGTGAGCGTACGTGTTAGGGTACCGGTTAGAGTTAGCGTACGGGTTAGAATTAGGCGACGGGTAAGGGTAAGGCTTCGGGTAAGGGTTAGGGTTCGGGTTAGGGTTAGGTTTAGTTTTATTGGACAGGAACGGTTTAGGGTACAGGTTAGGATACGACAACAGTTTAGGGTGAGCGTACGTCTTAGGGTATGTGTTAGTGTTAGCGTACGGGTTAGGATTAGCGGACGGGATAGGGTAAGGCTTAGGGTAAGTGTTAGGGTTCGGGTTAGGGTTAGGGTTAGGGGACTAGGACGGTTTAGTGTACACGTTAGGGTAGGACAACAGTTTAGGGTGACCGTACCTGTTAGGGTACGGGTTAGTGTTAGCATACGGGTTAGGATTAGGGGACGGGTTAGGGTAAGGCTTCGGGTAAGTGTTAGGATTCGGGTTAGGGTTAGGGTTAGGGGGCGGGGACGGGGACGGTTTAGGGTACAGGTTAGGGTACGACAACGGTTTAGGGTGAGCGTACGTGTTAGAGTACGGGTTAGAGTTAGCGTACGGGTTAGGGTTAGGGGACGGGTTAGGGTATGGCTTCGGGTAAGTGTTAGGGTTCTGGTTAGGATTAGGGTTAGGGTTAGGGGACGGGGACGGTTTAGGGAACAGGTTAGGGTTCGACAGCAGTTTAAGGTGAGCGTACGTGTTAGGGTACGGGTTACTGTTAGCGTACGGGTTAGGATTAGGGGACGGGTTAGTGTAAGGCTTCGGTTAAGGGTTAGGGTTCGGGTTAGGGTTAGGGTTAGGGGACGGGACGGTTTAGGTTACAGGTTAGGGTTCAACAACGGTTTAGGGTGAGAGTACGTGTTAGGGTACGGGTTAGTGTTAGCGTACGGTTTAGGATTAGGGGACGGGTTAGGGTAAGGCTTCGGGTAAGGGTTAGGGTTCGAATTAGGGTTAGGGGACAGGGACGGTTTAGGGTACTGGTTAGGGTACGACAACGGTTTAGGGTGAGCGTACGTGTTAGGGTACGGTTTAGTGTTAGCGTATGGGTTACGATTAGGGGAAGGCTTAGGGTAAGGCTTCGGGTAAGGTTAGGGTTTGGGTTAGTGTTAGGGTTAGGGTTAGGGGATGGGGACGGTTTAGGTTACAGGTTAGGGTATGAAAAGTGTTTAGGGTGAGCGTACGTTTTAGGGTATGGGTTAGAGTTAGCGTACGGGTTAGGATTAGGGGACGGGTTAGGGTAAGGCTTCTGGTAAGGGTTAGGGTTCGGGTTACGGTTAGGGTTAGGGTTAGGGGACGGGGACGGTTTAGGGTACAGGTTAGTGTACGACAACGGTTTAGGTTGAGCGTACATGTTAGGGTACGAGTTAGAGTTAGCGTACGGGTTAGGATTAGGGGACGGGTTAGGGTTAGGCTTCGGGTAAGTGTTAGGGTTCTGGTTAGGGTTAGGTTTAGGGGACAGGATCGGTTTAGGGTAGAGGTTAGGGTACGACAACAGTTTAGGGTGAGCGTACCTGTTAGGGTACGGGTTAGTGTTAGCGTACGGGTTAGGATTAGGGGACGGGTTAGGGTAAGGCTTCGGGTAAGGGTTAGGTTTCGGGTTAGGGTTAGGGGACGGGGATGGGGACGGGGATGGTTTAGGGTACAGGTTAGTGTTCGACAACGTTTTAGGGTGAGCGTACGTGTTAGAGTACGTGTTAGTGTTAGCGTGCGGTTTAGGAATAGGGGACGGGTTAGGTTGAGGCTTCGGGTAAGGGTTACGGTTTGGGATAGGGTTAGGGTTAGGGTTAGGGCACGGGGACAGTTTAGGGTACAGGTTAGTGTTCGACTACGGTTTAGGGTGAGCGTACGTGTTAGGGTACGTTTTACTGTTAGCGTACGTGTTAGGATTTGGGGACGGGTTAGGGTAAGGCTTCGGGTAAGGGTTAGGGTTCGGGTTCGGGTTAGGGTTAGGGTTAGGGGATGGGGACGGTTTAGGGTACAGGTTAGGGTACGAAAAAGGTTTAGGGTGAGCGTACGTGTTAGGGTATGGTTTAGTGTTAGCGTATGGGTTAGGATTAGGGGACGGCTTAGGGTAAGGCTTCGGGTAAGGTTAGGGTTTGGGTTAGGGTTAGAGTTAGGGTTAGGGGACGGGGACGGTTTAGGTTACAGGTTAGGGTACGAAAAGGGTTTAGGATGAGCGTACGTTTTAGGGTACGAATTAGAGTTAGCGTACGGTTTAGGATTAGGGGACGGGTTAGGGTAAGGCTTCTGGTAAGGGTTAGGGTTCAGGTTACGGTTAGGGTTAGGGTTAGGGGACGGGGACGGTTTAGGGTACAGGTTAGGGTACTACAACGGTTTAGGTTGAGCGTACGTGTTAGGGTATGGGTTAGAGTTAGCGTACGGGTTAGGATTAGGGGACGGGTTAGGGTTAGGCTTCGGGTAAGTGTTAGGGTTCGGGTTAGGGTTAGGTTTAGGGGACAGGATCGCTTTAGGGTAGAGATTAGGGTACGACAACAGTTTAGGGTGAGCCTACGTGTTAGGGTACGGGTTAGTGTTAGCATACGGGTTAGGATTAGGGGAGGGGATAGGGTAAGGCTTTGGGTAAGGGTTAGGGTTCGGGTTAGGGTTAGGGTTAGGGGGCAGGGACGCGGACGGTTTAGGGTACAGGTTAGGGTACGACAATGGTTTAGGGTGAGCTTACGTGTTAGAGTACCGGTTAGAGTTAGCGTACGGGTTAGAATTAGGGGACGGGTTACGGTAAGGCTTCGGGTAAGGGTTAGGGTTCGGGTTCGGGTTAGGGTTAGGGGACGGGGACGGGGAAGGTTTAGGGTACAGGTTAGTGTTCAACAACGGTTTAGGGTGAGCGTACGTGTTAGAGTACGTGTTAGTGTTAGCGTACGGTTTAGGATTAGGGGACAGGTTAGGTTGAGGCTTCGGGTAAGGGTTAGGGTTCGGGTTAGGTTTAGGGTTAGGGTTAGGGGATGGGGACAGTTTAGGGTACAGGTTAGTGTTCGACTACGGTTTAGGGTGAGCGTACGTGTTAGGGTACGGGTTAGTGTTAGCGTAGGGGTTAGGATTAGTGGACGGTTTTGGGTAAGGCTTCGGGTAAGGGTTAGGGTTCAGGTTAGGGTTAGGGTTAGGGGACGGGTACGGGGACGGTTTAGGGTACAGTTTAGGGTACGACAGCGGTTTAGAGTGAGCGTACGTGTTAGGGTTCGGGTTAGAGTTTGCGTACAGGTTAGGATTAGGGGACGGGTTACGGTAAGGCTTCGGGTAAGGGTTAGGATTCAGTTTAGGGTTAGGGTTAGGGTTAGGGGACGGGGACGGTTTAGGGTACAGGTTAGGGTTCGACAACGGTTTAGGGTGAGCGTACGTGTTAGGGTACGTGTTAGTGTTAGCGTACAGGTTAGGATTAGGGCACGGGTTAGGGCAAGGCTTCGGGTAAGGGTTAGGGTTCGGGTTCGGGTTAGGGTTAGGGTTAGGGGACGGGGACGGTTTAGGGTACAGGTTAGGGTACGACAGCGGTTTAGGTTGAACGTACGTATTAGGGTACGGGTTAGTGTTAGTGTAGGGGTTAGGATTAGGGGACGGGTTAGGGTAAAGCTTCGGGTAAGGGTTACGTTTCGGGTTAGGGTTAGGGTTAGGGGACGGGGACGGTTTAGGGTACAGGTTAGGGTACGACAACGGTTTAGGGTGAGCGTACGTGTTAGGGTACCGGTTAGAGTTAGCGTACGGGTTAGAATTAGGCGACGGGTAAGGGTAAGGCTTCGGGTAAGGATTAGGGTTCGGGTTAGGGTTAGGTTTAGTTTTATTGGACAGGAACGGTTTAGGGTACAGGTTAGCATACGACAACCGTTTAGGGTGAGCCTACGTCTTAGGGTATGGGTTAGTGTTAGCGTACGGGTTAGGATTAGCGGACGGGATAGGGTAAGGCTTAGGGTAAGTGTTAGGGTTCGGGTTAGTGTTAGGGTTAGGGGACTAAGACGGTTTAGTGTACACGTTAGGGTAGGACAACAGTTTAGGGTGACCGTACCTGTTAGGGTACGGGTTAGTGTTAGCGTACGGGTTAGGATTAGGGGACGGGTTAGGGTAAGCCTTCGGGTAAGTGTTAGGATTCGGGTTAGGGTTAGGGTTAGGGGGCGGGGATGGGGACGGTTTAGGGTACAGGTTAGGGTACGACAACGGTTTAGGGTGAGCGTACGTGTTAGACTACGGGTTAGAGTTAGCGTACGGGTTAGGGTTAGGGGACGGGTTAGGGTATGGCTTCGGGTAAGTGTTAGGGTTCTGGTTAGGATTAGGGTTAGTGTTAGGGGACGGGGACGGTTTAGGGAACAGGTTAGGGTTCGACAGGCAGTTTAAGGTGAGCGTACGTGTTAGGGTACGGGTTACTGTTAGCGTACGGGTTAGGATTAGGGGACGGGTTAGTGTAAGGCTTCGTTTAAGGGTTAGGGTTCGGGTTAGGGTTAGGGTTAGGGGACGGGACGGTTTAGGTTACAGGTTAGGGTTCAACAACGGTTTAGGGTGAGAGTACGTGTTAGGGTACGGGTTAGTGTTAGCGTACAGTTTAGGATTAGGGGACGGGTTAGGGTAAGGCTTCGGGTAAGGGTTAGGGCTCGGGTTAGGGTTAGGGTTAGGGGACGGGGACAGTTTAGGGTACAGGTTAGGGATCGACCACGGTTTAGGGTGAGCGTACGTGTTAGGGTACGGGTACGTGTTAGCGTACGGGTTAGGATTAGGGGACGGGTTAGGGTAAGGCATCGGGTAAGGGTTAGGCTTTGGGTTCGGGTTAGGGTTAGGGGACGGGGACGGGGACGGTTTAGGGTACAGGTTAGGGTATGACAACGGTTTAGGGTGAGCGTACGTGTTAGAGTTAGCGTACGGGTTAGGATTAGGTGATGGGTTAGGGTAAGGCTTCGGGTAAGGGTTCGGGTTCGGGGTAGGGTAAGGGTTAGGGGACGTCGACGGGGACGGTTTAGGGTACAGGTTATGGTAGGACAACGGTTTAGGGTGAGCGTACGTGTTAGGGTATGGGTTAGTGTTAGCATAGGGGTTAGGATTAGTGGACGGGTTAGGGTAAAGCTTCGGGTAATGGTTAGGGTTCGGGTTAGGGTTAGGGGACGGGGACGGTTTAGGGTACAGGTTACGGTACGACAATGGTTGAGGGTGAGCGTACGTGTTACGGTACGGGTTAATGTTAGCCTACGGGTTAGGATTAGGGGACGGGTTCGGGTAAGGCTTCGCGTAAGAGTCAGGGTTCAGGTTCGGGTTAGGGGACGGGGACGGTTTAGGGTACAGGTTAGGGTACGACAACTGTTTAGGGTGAGCGTACGTGATAGGGTACGGGTTAGTGTTAGCGTACGGTGTAGGATTAGGGGACGGGTAAGTGTAAGGCTTCGGTTAATGGTTAGGGTTCATGTTAGGGTTAGGGTTAGGGGACGGGGACGGTTTAGGGTACAGGTTAGGGTTCGAAAACAGTTTAGGGTGAGCGTACGTGTTACGCTACGGCTTAGTGTTAGCGTACGGTTGAGGATTAGGGGACGGGTAAGGTTAAGGCTTCGGGTAAGAGTTAGGGTTTGAGTTAGGGTTAGGCTTAGGATTAGGGGACGGGGACGGTTTAGGGTACAGGTTAGTGTACGACAATAGTTTAGGGTGAGTGTACGTGTTAGGGTATGGGTTAGTTTTAGCGTACGGGTTAGGATTAGGGGACGGGTTAGGGTAAGGCTTCGGATAAGGGTTAGGGTTCGGGTTAGGGTTAGGGTTAGGGGACGGGGACGGTTTAGGGTACAGGTTAGTGTTCGACAATGGTTTAGGGTGAAGGTACGTGTTAGGTTACGGGTTAGTGTTAGCGTACGGTTTAGGATTAGGGGACGGGTTAGTGTAAGGCTCGGATAAGGGTTAGGGTTCGGGTTAGGGTCAGGGTTAGGTTTAGGGGACAGGAACGGTTTAGGGTACAAGTTAGGGTACGACAACGGTTTAGGGTGAGCGTACGTGTTAGGGTACGGGTTAGTGTTAGCGTAGGCGTTAGAATTAGTGGATGGGTTAGGGTAAGGCTCGGATAAGGGTTAGGGTTCGGGTTAGGGTTAGGGTTAGGGTTAGGGCACGGGGAAGGTTTAGGGTACAGGTTAGGGTTCGACAACGGTTTAGGGTGAGCCTATGTATTAGGGTACGGGTTAGTGTTAGCGTACGGGTTAGGATCAGGGGACGGGTTAGGGCAAGGCTTCGGGTAAGGGTTAGGGTTCGGGTTATGGTTAATGTTAGGGGACGGGGACAGTTTAGGGTACAGGTTAGGGTTCGAGTACGGTTTAGGGTGAGCGTACGTGTTAGGGTACGGGTTAGTGTTAGCGAACGGGTTAGTATTAGGGGACGGGTTAGGGTAAGGTTTCTGGTAAGGTTTAGGGTTCGGGTTAGGGTTCGGGTTAGGGTTAGGGGACGGGGACGGTTTAGGGAAAAGGTTAGGGTACGACAACGGTTTAGGGTGAGCGTACGTATTAGGGTACGGGTTAGTGTTAGCGTAGGGGTTAGGATTAGGGGACGGGTTAGGGTAAAGCTTCGGGTAAGTGTTAGGGTTCGGGTTAGGGTTAGGGTTAGGGTTAGGGGACGGGGACGGTTTAGGGTACAGGTTAGGGTATGACAATAGTTTAGGGTGAGCGTACGTGTTAGGGTATGGGTTAGAGTTAGCGTAAAGGTTAGGATTAGGGGTCGGGTTAGGCTAAGGCTTCGGGTAAGGGTTAGGGTTCGGGTTAGGGTTACGGTTAGGCTTAGGGGACGGGGAAGGTTTAGGGTACAGGTTAGGGTTCGAGAACGGTTTAGGGTGAACGTACCTGTTAGGGTACGGGTTAGTGTTAACGTACGGTTTAGGTTTAGGGGACAGGTTAGGGTAAGGCTTCGGGTAAGGGTTAGGGTTCGGGTTCGGGTTAGGGTTAGGGTTAGGGGACGGGGACGGTTTAGGGTACAGGTTAGGTTACGACAGCGGTTTAGGGTGAACGTACGTATTAGGGTACGGGTTAGTGTTAGTGTAGGGGTTAGGATTAGGGGACGGGTTAGGGTAAAGCTTCGGGTAAGGGTTACGTTTCGGGTTAGGGTTAGGGTTAGGGGACGGGGACGGTTTAGGGTACAGGTTAGGGTACGACAACGGTTTAGGGTGAGCGTACGTGTTAGGGTACCGGTTAGAGTTAGCGTACGGGTTAGAATTAGGCGACGGGTAAGGGTAAGGCTTCGGGTAAGGGTTAGGGTTCGGGTTAGGGTTAGGTTTAGTTTTATTGGACAGGAACGGTTTAGGGTACAGGTTAGGATACGACAACAGTTTAGGGTGAGCGTACGTCTTAGGGTATGGGTTAGTGTTAGCGTACGGGTTAGGATTAGCGGACGGGATAGGGTAAGGCTTAGGGTAAGTGTTAGGGTTCGGGTTAGGGTTAGGGTTAGGGGACTAGGACGGTTTAGTGTACACGTTAGGGTAGGACAACAGTTTAGGGTGACCGTACCTGTTAGGGTACGGGTTAGTGTTAGCGTACGGGTTAGGATTAGGGGACGGGTTAGGGTAAGGCTTCGGGTAAGTGTTAGGATTCGGGTTAGGGTTAGGGTTAGGGGGCGGGGACGGGGACGGTTTAGGGTACAGGTTAGGGTACGACAACGGTTTAGGGTGAGCGTACGTGTTAGAGTACGGGTTAGAGTTAGCGTACGGGTTAGGGTTAGGGGACGGGTTAGGGTATGGCTTCGGGTAAGTGTTAGGGTTCTGGTTAGGATTAGGGTTAGTGTTAGGGGACGGGGACGGTTTAGGGAACAGGTTAGGGTTCGACAGCAGTTTAAGGTGAGCGTACGTGTTAGGGTACGGGTTACTGTTAGCGTACGGGTTAGGATTAGGGGACGGGTTAGTGTAAGGCTTCGGTTAAGGGTTAGGGTTCGGGTTAGGGTTAGGGTTAGGGGACGGGACGGTTTAGGTTACAGGTTAGGGTTCAACAACGGTTTAGGGTGAGAGTACGTGTTAGGGTACGGGTTAGTGTTAGCGTACGGTTTAGGATTAGGGGACGGGTTAGGGTAAGGCTTCGGGTAAGGGTTAGGGCTCGGGATAGGGTTAGGGTTAGGGGACGGGGACAGTTTAGGGTACAGGTTAGGGATCGACCACGGTTTAGGGTGAGCGTACGTGTTAGGGTACGAGTACGTGTTAGCGTACGGGTTAGGATTAGGTGACGGGTTAGGGTAAGGCATCGGGTAAGGGTTAGGCTTCGGGTTCGGGTTAGGGTTAGGGGACGGGGACGGGGACGGTTTAGGGTACAGGTTAGGGTATGACAACGGTTTAGGGTGAGCGTACGTGTTAGAGTTAGCGTACGGGTTAGGATTAGGTGATGGGTTAGGGTAAGGCTTCGGGTAAGGGTTCGGGTTCGGGGTAGGGTAAGGGTTAGGGGACGTCGATGGGGACGGTTTAGGGTACAGGTTATGGTAGGACAACGGTTTAGGGTGAGCGTACGTGTTAGGGTATGGGTTAGTGTTAGCATAGGGGTTAGGATTAGTGGACGGCATAGTGTAAAGTTTCGGGTAACGGTTAGGGTTCGGGTTAGGGTTCGGGTTAGGGTTAGGGGACGGGGACGGTTTAGGGTACAGGTTACGTTATGACAATGGTTGAGGGTGAGCGTACGTGTTACGGTACGAGTTAATGTTAGCCTACGGGTTAGGATTAGGGGACGGGTTCGGGTAAGGCTTCGCGTAAGAGTCAGGGTTCGGGTTCAGGTTAGGGGACGGGGACGTTTTAGGGTACAGGTTAGGGTACGACAACTGTTTAGGGTGAGCGTACGTGATAGGGCACGGGTTAGTGTTAGCGTACGGTGTAGGATTAGGGGACGGGTAAGTGTAAGGCTTCGGGTAATGGTTAGGGTTCATGTTAGGGTTAGGGTTAGGGGACGGGGACGGTTTAGGATACAGGTTAGGGTTCGACAACAGTTTAGGGTGAGCGTACGTGTTACGGTACGGGCTAGTGTTAGCGTACGGTTTAGGATTAGGGGACGGGTAAGGTTAAGGCTTCGGGTAAGTGTTAGGGTTCGAGTTAGGGTTAGGGTTAGGGGACGGGGACGGGGACGGTTTAGGGTACAGGTTAGTGTACGACAATAGTTTAGGGTGAGCGTACGTGTTAGGGTATGGGTTAGAGTTAGCGTAAAGGTTAGGATTAGGGGTCGGGTTAGGGTAAGGCTTCGGGTAAGTGTTAGGGTTCGGGTTAGGGTTAGGGTTAGGCTTAGGGGACGGGGAAGGTTTAGGGTACAGGTTAGGGTTCGACAACGGTTTAGGGTGAACGTACCTGTTAGGGTACGGGTTAGTGTTAACGTACGGGTTAGGTTTAGGGGACAGGTTAGGGTAAGGCTTCGGGTAAGGGTTAGGGTTCGGGTTCGGGTTAGGGTTAGGGTTAGGGGACGGGGACGGTTTAGGGTACAGGTTAGGGTACGACAGCGGTTTAGGGTGAACGTACGTATTAGGGTACGGGTTAGTGTTAGTCTAGGGGTTAGGATTAGGGGACGGGTTAGGGTAAAGCTTCGGGTAAGGTTTACGTTTCGGGTTAGGGTTAGGGTTAGGGGACGGGGACGGTTTAGGGTACAGGTTAGGGTACGACAACGGTTTAGGGTGAGCGTACGTGTTAGGGTACCGGTTAGAGTTAGCGTACGGGTTAGAATTAGGCGACGGGTAAGGGTAAGGCTTCGGGTAAGGGTTAGGGTTCGGGTTAGGGTTAGGTTTAGTTTTATTGGACAGGAACGGTTTAGGGTACAGGTTAGGATACGACAACAGTTTAGGGTGAGCGTACGTCTTAGGGTATGGGTTAGTGTTAGCGTACGGGTTAGGATTAGCAGACGGGATAGGGTAAGGCTTAGGGTAAGTGTTAGGGTTCGGGTTAGGGTTAGGGTTAGGGGACTAGGACGGTTTAGTGTACACGTTAGGGTAGGACAACAGTTTAGGGTGACCGTACCTGTTAGGGTACGGGTTAGTGTTAGCGTACGGGTTAGGATTAGGGGACGGGTTAGGGTAAGGCTTCGGGTAAGTGTTAGGATTCGGGTTAGGGTTAGGGTTAGGGGGTGGGGACGGGGACGGTTTAGGGTACAGGTTAGGGTACGACAACGGTTTAGGGTGAGCGTACGTCTTATAGTACGGGTTAGAGTTAGCGTACGGGTTAGGGTTAGGGGACGGGTTAGGGTATGGCTTCGGGTAAGTGTTAGGGTTCTGGTTAGGATTAGGGTTAGTGTTAGGGGACGGGGACGGTTTAGGGAACAGGTTAGGGTTCGACAGCAGTTTAAGGTGAGCGTACGTGTTAGGGTACGGGTTACTGTTAGCGTACGGGTTAGGATTAGGGGACGGGTTAGTGTAAGGCTTCGGTTAAGGGTTAGGGTTCGGGTTAGGGTTAGGGTTAGGGGACGGGACGGTTTAGGTTACAGGTTAGGGTTCAACAACGGTTTAGGGTGAGAGTACGTGTTAGGGTACGGGTTAGTGTTAGCGTACGGTTTAGGATTAGGGGACGGGTTAGGGTAAGGCTTCGGGTAAGGGTTAGGGCTCGGGTTAGGGTTAGGGTTAGGGGACGGCGACAGTTTAGGGTACAAGTTAGGGATCGACCACGGTTTAGGGTGAGCGTACGTGTTAGGGTACGGGTACGTGTTAGCGTACGGGTTAGGATTAGGGGACGGCTTAGGGTAAGGCATCGGGTAAGGGTTAGGCTTCGGGTTCGGGTTAGGGTTAGGGGACGGGGACGGGGACGGTTTAGGGTACAGGTTAGGGTATGACAACGGTTTAGGGTGAGCGTACCTGTTAGGGTATGGGTTAGTGTTAGCATAGGGGTTAGGATTAGTGGACGGCATAGTGTAAAGTTTCGGGTAACGGTTAGGGTTCGGGTTAGGGTTCGGGTTAGGGTTAGGGGACGGGGACGGTTTAGGGTACAGGTTACGTTATGACAATGGTTGAGGGTGAGCGTACGTGTTACGGTACGAGTTAATGTTAGCCTACGGGTTAGGATTAGGGGACGGGTTCGGGTAAGGCTTCGCGTAAGAGTCAGGGTTCGGGTTCAGGTTAGGGGACGGGGACGTTTTAGGGTACAGGTTAGGGTACGACAACTGTTTAGGGTGAGCGTACGTGATAGGGCACAGGTTAGTGTTAGCGTACGGTGTAGGATTAGGGGACGGGTAAGTGTAAGGCTTCGGGTAAGGGTTAGGGTTCATGTTAGGGGTAGGGTTAGGGGACGGGGACGGTTTAGGGTACAGGTTAGGGTTCGACAACGGTTTAGGGTGAGCGTACGTGTTACGGTACGGGTTAGTGTTAGCGTACGGTTTAGGATTAGGGGACGGGTAAGGTTAAGGCTTCGGGTAAGTGTTAGGGTTCGAGTTAGGGTTAGGGTTAGGGGACGGGGACGGGGACGGTTTAGGGTACAGGTTAGTGTACGACAATAGTTTAGGGTGAGCGTACGTGTTAGGGTATGGGTTAGAGTTAGCGTAAAGGTTAGGATTAGGGGTCGGGTTAGGGTAAGGCTTCGGGTAAGGGTTAGGGTTCGGGTTAGGGTTAGGGTTAGGCTTAGGGGACCAGGAAGGTTTAGGGTACAGGTTAGGGTTCGACAACGGTTTAGGGTGAACGTACCTGTTAGGGTACGGGTTAGTGTTAACGTACGGGTTAGGTTTAGGGGACAGGTTAGTGTAAGGCTTCGGGTAAGGGTTAGGGTTCGGGTTCGGGTTAGGGTTAGGGTTAGGGGACGGGGACGGTTTAGGGTACAGGTTAGGGTACGACAGCGGTTTAGGTTGAACGTACGTATTAGGGTACGGGTTAGTGTTAGTGTAGGGGTTAGGATTAGGGGACGGGTTAGGGTAAAGCTTCGGGTAAGGGTTACGTTTTGGGTTAGGGTTAGGGTTAGGGGACGGGGACGGTTTAGGGTACAGGTTAGGGTACGACAACGGTTTAGGGTGAGCGTACGTGTTAGGGTACCGGTTAGAGTTAGCGTACGGGTTAGAATTAGGCAACGGGTAAGGGTAAGGCTTCGGGTAAGGGTTAGGGTTCGGGTTAGGGTTAGGTTTAGTTTTATTGGACAGGAACGGTTTAGGGTACAGGTTAGGATACGACAACAGTTTAGGGTGAGCGTACGTCTTAGGGTATGGGTTAGTGTTAGCGTACGGGTTAGGATTGGCGGACGGGATAGGGTAAGGCTTAGGGTAAGTGTTAGGGTTCGGGTTAGGGTTAGGGTTAGGGGACTAGGACGGTTTAGTGTACACGTTAGGGTAGGACAACAGTTTAGGGTGACCGTACCTGTTAGGGTACGGGTTAGTGTTAGGGTACGGGTTAGGATTAGGGGACGGGTTAGGGTAAGGCTTCGGGTAAGTGTTAGGATTCGGGTTAGGGTTAGGGTTAGGGGGCGGGGACGGGGACGGTTTAGGGTACAGGTTAGGGTACGACAACGGTTTAGGGTGAGCGTACGTGTTAGAGTACGGGTTAGAGTTAGCGTACGGGTTAGGGTTAGGGGACGGGTTAGGGTATGGCTTCGGGTAAGTGTTAGGGTTCTGGTTAGGATTAGGGTTAGGGTTAGGGGACGGGGACGGTTTAGGGAACAGGTTAGGGTTCGACAGCAGTTTAAGGTGAGCGTACGTGTTAGGGTACGGGTTACTGTTAGCGTACGGGTTAGGATTAGGGGACGGGTTAGTGTAAGGCTTCGGTTAAGGGTTAGGGTTCGGGTTAGGGTTAGGGTTAGGGGACGGGACGGTTTAGGTTACAGGTTAGGGTTCAACAACGGTTTAGGGTGAGAGTACGTGTTAGGGTACGGGTTAGTGTTAGCGTACGGTTTAGGATTAGGGGACGGGTTAGGGTAAGGCTTCGGGTAAGGGTTAGGGTTCGAATTAGGGTTAGGGGACAGGGACGGTTTAGGGTACTGGTTAGGGTACGACAACGGTTTAGGGTGAGCGTACGTGTTAGGGTACGGTTTAGTGTTAGCGTATGGGTTAGGATTAGGGGACGGCTTAGGGTAAGGCTTCGGGTAAGTTTAGGGTTTAGGTTAGTGTTAGGGTTAGGGTTAGGGGACGGGGACGGTTTAGGTTACAGGTTAGGGTATGAAAAGTGTTTAGGGTGAGCGTACGTTTTAGGGTATGGGTTAGAGTTAGCGTACGGGTTAGGATTAGGGGACGGGTTAGGGTAAGGCTTCTGGTAAGGGTTAGGGTTCGGGTTACGGTTAGGGTCAGGGTTAGGGGACGGGGACGGTTTAGGGTACAGGTTAGTGTACGACAACGGTTTAGGTTGAGCGTACATGTTAGGGTACGAGTTAGAGTTAGCGTACGGGTTAGGATTAGGGGACGGGTTAGGGTTAGGCTTCGGGTAAGTGTTAGGGTTCTGGTTAGGGTTAGGTTTAGGGGACAGGATCGGTTTAGGGTAGAGGTTAGGGTACGACAACAGTTTAGGGTGAGCGTACCTGTTAGGGTACGGGTTAGTGTTAGCGTACGGGTTAGGATTAGGGGACGGGTTAGGGTAAGGCTTCGGGTAAGGGTTAGGTTTCGGGTTAGGGTTAGGGGACGGGGATGGGGACGGGGATGGTTTAGGGTACAGGTTAGTGTTCGACAACGTTTTAGGGTGAGCGTACGTGTTAGAGTACGTGTTAGTGTTAGCGTGCGGTTTAGGAATAGGGGACGGGTTAGGTTGAGGCTTCGGGTAAGGGTTACGGTTTGGGATAGGGTTAGGGTTAGGGTTAGGGCACGGGACAGTTTAGGGTACAGGTTAGTGTTCCACTACGGTTTAGGGTGACCGTACGTGTTAGGGTACGGTTTACTGTTAGCGTACGTGTTAGGATTTGGGGACGGGTTAGGGTAAGGCTTCGGGTAAGGGTTAGGGTTCGGGTTCGGGTTAGGGTTAGGGTTAGGGGATGGGGACGGTTTAGGGTACAGGTTAGGGTACGACAAGGATTTAGGGTGAGCGTACATTTTAGGGTACAGGTTAGTGTTAGCGTAGGGGTTAGGATTAGAGGACGGGTTAGTGTAAAGCTGCGGGTAAGGGTTAGGGTTCGGGTTCCAGTTAGGTTTAGGGTGAGGGGACCGGGACGGTTTAGGGTACAAGTTAGGGTACGACAATGTTTTAGGGTAAGCGTACGTGTTAGGGTACGGATTAGTGTTAGCGTACGGGTTAGGATTAGGGGACGGGTAAGTGTAAGGCTTCGGGTAAGGGTTAGGATTCGGGTTCGGGTTAGGGTTAGGGTTGGGAACGGGGACGGATTAGGGTACTGGTTAGGGTACGACAACGGTTTATGGTGAGCATACGTGTTAGGGTACGGGTTAGTGTTAGCGTACGGGTAAGGATTAGGGGACGGGTTAGGATAAGGCTTCAGGTAAGGGTTAGGGTTCGGGTTAGGGTTAGGTTTAGGGGACTGTTTAGGGTACAGTTTAGGGTACGACAACGGTTTAGGGTGAGCGTACGTCTTATAGTACGGGTTAGAGTTAGCGTACGGGTTAGGATTAGGGGGCGGGTTAGGGTAAGGCTTCGGGTAAGTGTTAGGGTTCGGGTTATGATTAGGGTTAGGGTTAGGGGATGGGGACGGTTTAGGGAACAGGTTAGGGTTCGACAGCGGTTTAGGGTGAGCGTACGTGTTAGGGTACGGTTTAGTGTTAGCCTACGGGTTAGGATTAGGGGACGGGTTAGGGTAAGGCTTCGGTAAAGGGTTAGGGTTCGGGTTAGGGTTAGGGTTAGGGGACGGGGACGGTTTAGGTTACAGGTTAGGGTTCGACAATGGTTTAGGGTGAGCGTACGTGTTAGGGTACGGGTTACTTTTAGCGTACGGTTTAGGATTAGGGGCGGGTTAGGGTAAGGCTTCGGGTAAGGGTTAGGGTTCAACTTAGGGTTAGGGGACAGGGACGGTTTAGGGTACAGGTTAGGGTACGAAAAAGGTTTAGGGTGAGCGTACGTGTTAGGGTACGGTTTAGTGTTAGCGTATGGGTTAGGATTAGGGGACGGCTTAGGGTAAGGCTTCGGGTAAGGTTAGGGTTTGGGTTAGGGTTAGAGTTAGGGTTAGGGGACGGGGACGGTTTAGGTTACAGGTTAGGGTACGAAAAGGGTTTAGGATGAGCGTACGTTTTAGGGTACGGGTTAGAGTTAGCGTACGGTTTAGGATTAGGGGACGGGTTAGGGTAAGGCTTCTGGTAAGGGTTAGGGTTCAGGTTACGGTTAGGGTTAGGGTTAGGGGACGAGGACGGTTTAGGGTACAGGTTAGGGTACTACAACGGTTTAGGTTGAGCGTACGTGTTAGGGTATGGGTTAGAGTTAGCGTACGGGTTAGGATTAGGGGACGGGTTAGGGTTAGGCTTCGGGTAAGTGTTAGGGTTCGGGTTAGGGTTAGGTTTAGGGGACAGGATCGCTTTAGGGTAGAGATTAGGGTACGACAACAGTTTAGGGTGAGCCTACGTGTTAGGGTACGGGTTAGTGTTAGCATACGGGTTAGGATTAGGGGAGGGGATAGGGTAAGGCTTTGGGTAAGGGTTAGGGTTCGGGTTAGGGTTAGGGTTAGGGGGCAGGGACGCGGACGGTTTAGGGTACAGGTTAGGGTACGACAATGGTTTAGGGTGAGCTTACGTGTTAGAGTACCGGTTAGAGTTAGCGTACGGGTTAGAATTAGGGGACGGGTTACGGTAAGGCTTCGGGTAAGGGTTAGGGTTCGGGTTCGGGTTAGGGTTAGGGGACGGGGACGGGGAAGGTTTAGGGTACAGGTTAGTGTTCAACAACGGTTTAGGGTGAGCGTACGTGTTAGAGTACGTGTTAGTGTTAGCGTACGGTTTAGGATTAGGGGACGGGTTAGGTTGAGGCTTCGGGTAAGGGTTAGGGTTCGGGTTAGGTTTAGGGTTAGGGTTAGGGGATGGGGACAGTTTAGGGTACAGGTTAGTGTTCGACTACGGTTTAGGGTGAGCGTACGTGTTAGGGTACGGGTTAGTGTTAGCGTAGGGGTTAGGATTAGTGGACGGTTTTGGGTAAGGCTTCGGGTAAGGGTTAGGGTTCAGGTTAGGGTTAGGGTTAGGGGACGGGGACGGGGACGGTTTAGGGTACAGTTTAGGGTACGACAGCGGTTTAGAGTGAGCGTACGTGTTAGGGTTCGGGTTAGAGTTTGCGTACAGGTTAGGATTAGGGGACGGGTTACGGTAAGGCTTCGGGTAAGGGTTAGGATTCAGTTTAGGGTTAGGGTTAGGGTTAGGGGACGGGGACGGTTTAGGGTACAGGTTAGGGTTCGACAACGGTTTAGGGTGAGCGTACGTGTTAGGGTACGTGTTAGTGTTAGCGTACAGGTTAGGATTAGGGCACGGGTTAGGGCAAGGCTTCGGGTAAGGGTTAGGGTTCGGGTTAGGGTTAGGGTTAGGGGACGGGGACAGTTTAGGGTACAGGTTAGGGATCGACCACGGTTTAGGGTGAGCGTACGTGTTAGGGTACGGGTACGTGTTAGCGTACGGGTTAGGATTAGGGGACGGGTAAGGTTAAGGCTTCGGGTAAGTGTTAGGGTTCGAGTTAGGGTTAGGGTTAGGGTTAGGGGACGGGGACGGTTTAGGGTACAGGTTAGTGTACGACAATAGTTTAGGGTGAGCGTACGTGTTAGGGTATGGGTTAGAGTTAGCGTAAAGTTTAGGATTAGGGGTCGGGTTAGGCTAAGGCTTCGGGTAAGGGTTAGGGTTCGGGTTAGGGTTAGGGTTAGGCTTAGGGGACGGGGAAGGTTTAGGGTACAGGTTAGGGTTCGACAACGGTTTAGGGTGAACGTACCTGTTAGGGTACGGGTTAGTGTTAACGTACGGGTTAGGTTTAGGGGACAGGTTAGGGTAAGGCTTCGGGTAAGGGTTAGGGTTCGGGTTCGGGTTAGGGTTAGGGTTAAGGGACGGGGACGGTATAGGGTACAGGTTAGGGTACGACAGCGGTTTAGGGTGAACGTACGTATTAGGGTACGGGTTAGTGTTAGTGTAGGGGTTAGGATTAGGGGACGGGTTAGGGTAAAGCTTCGGGTAAGGGTTACGTTTCGGGTTAGGGTTAGGGTTAGGGGACGGGGACGGTTTAGGGTACAGGTTAGGGTACGACAACGGTTTAGGGTGAGCGTACGTGTTAGGGTACCAGTTAGAGTTAGCGTACGGGTTAGAATTAGGCGACGGGTAAGGGTAAGGCTTCGGGTAAGGGTTAGGGTTCGGGTTAGGGTTAGGTTTAGTTTTATTGGACAGGAACGGTTTAGGGTACAGGTTAGGATACGACAACAGTTTAGGGTGAGCGTACGTCTTAGGGTATGGGTTAGTGTTAGCGTACGGGTTAGGATTAGCGGACGGGATAGGGTAAGGCTTAGGGTAAGTGTTAGGGTTCGGGTTAGGGTTAGGGTTAGGGGACTAGGACGGTTTAGTGTACACGTTAGGGTAGGACAACAGTTTAGGGTGACCGTACCTGTTAGGGTACGGGTTAGTGTTAGCGTACGGGTTAGGATTAGGGGACGGGTTAGGGTAACGCTTCGGGTAAGTGATAGGATTCGGGTTAGGGTTAGGGTTAGGGGGCGGGGACGGGGACGGTTTAGGGTACAGGTTAGGGTACGACAACGGTTTAGGGTGAGCGTACGTGTTAGAGTACGGGTTAGAGTTAGCGTACGGGTTAGGGTTAGGGGACGGGTTAGGGTATGGCTTCGGGTAAGTGTTAGGGTTCTGGTTAGGATTAGGGTTAGGGTTAGGGGACGGGGACGGTTTAGGGAACAGGTTAGGGTTCGACAGCGGTTTAAGGTGAGCGTACGTGTTAGGGTACGGGTTACTGTTAGCGTACGGGTTAGGATTAGGGGACGGGTTAGTGTAAGGCTTCGGTTAAGGGTTAGGGTTCGGGTTAGGGTTAGGGTTAGGGGACGGGACGGTTTAGGTTACAGGTTAGGGTTCAACAACGGTTTAGGGTGAGAGTACGTGTTAGGGTACGGGTTAGAGTTAGCGTACGGTTTAGGATTAGGGGACGGGTTAGGGTAAGGCTTCGGGTAAGGGTTAGGGTTCGAATTAGGGTTAGGGGACAGGGACGGTTTAGGGTACTGGTTAGGGTACGACAACGGTTTAGGGTGAGCGTACGTGTTAGGGTACGGTTTAGTGTTAGCGTATGGGTTAGGATTAGGGGACGGCTTAGGGTAAGGCTTCGGGTAAGGTTAGGGTTTGGGTTAGTGTTAGCTTTAGGGTTAAGGGACGGGGACGGTTTAGGTTACAGGTTAGGGTATGAAAAGTGTTTAGGGTGAGCGTACGTTTTAAGGTATGGGTTAGAGTTAGCGTACGGGTTAGGATTAGGGGACGGGTTAGGGTAAGGCTTCTGGTAAGGGTTAGGGTTCGGGTTACGGTTAGGGTTAGGGTTAAGGGACGGGGACAGTTTAGGATACAGGTTAGTGTACGACAACGGTTTAGGTTGAGCGTACATGTTAGGGTACGAGTTAGAGTTAGCGTACCGGTTAGGATTAGGGGACGGGTTAGGGTTAGGCTTCGGGTAAGTGTTAGGGTTCTGGTTAGGGTTAGGTTTAGGGGACAGGATCGGTTTAGGGTAGAGGTTAGGGTACGACAACAGTTTAGGGTGAGCGTACCTGTTAGGGTACGGGTTAGTGTTAGCGTACGGGTTAGGATTAGGGGAGGGGATAGTGTAAGGCTTTGTGTAAGGGTTAGGGTTCGGGTTAGGGTTAGGGTTAGGGGGCAGGGACGCGGACGGTTTAGGGTACAGGTTAGGGTACGACAATGGTTTCTGGTGAGCTTACGTGTTAGAGTACCGGTTAGAGTTAGCGTACGGGTTACAATTAGGGGACGGGTTACGGTAAGGCTTCGGGTAAGGGTTAGGGTTCGGGTTCGGGTTAGGGTTAGGGGACGGGGACGGGGAAGGTTTAGGGTACAGGTTAGTGTTCAACAACGGTTTAGGGTGAGCGTACGTGTTAGAGTACGTGTTAGTGTTAGCGTACGGTTTAGGATTAGGGGACGGGTTAGGTTGAGGCTTCGGGTAAGGGTTAGGGTTCGGGTTAGGTTTAGGGTTAGGGTTAGGGAATGGGGACAGTTTAGGGTACAGGTTAGTGTTCGACTACGGTTTAGGGTGAGCGTACGTGTTAGGGTACGGGTTAGTGTTAGCGTAGGGGTTAGGATTAGTGGACGGTTTTGGGTAAGGCTTCGGGTAAGGGTTAGGGTTCAGGTTAGGGTTAGGGTTAGGGGACGGGGACGGGGACGGTTTAGGGTACAGTTTAGGGTACGACAGCGGTTTAGAGTGAGCGTCCGTGTTAGGGTACGGGTTAGAGTTTGCGTACAGGTTAGGATTAGGGGACGGGTTACGGTAAGGCTTCGGGTAAGTGTTAGGATTCGGTTTAGGGTTAGGGTTAGGGTTAGGGGACGGGGACGTTTTAGGGTACAGGTTAGGGTACGACAACGGTTGAGGGTGAGCGTACGTGTTAGGGTATTGGTTAGTGTTAGCGTATGGGTTAGGATTAGGGAACGGGTTAGGGTAAGGCTTCGGGTAAGGGTTAGGGTTCGGGTTAGGGTTAGGGTTAGTGGACGGGGACGGGGACGGTTTAGGGTACAGTTTAGGGTACGATAATGGTTTAGGGTGACCGTACGTGTTAGGGTACGGGTTAGAGTTAGCGTACGGGTTAGGATTAGGGGACGGGTTAGGGTAAGGCTTCGGGTAAGGGTTAGGGTTCGGGTTAGGGTTAGGGTTAGGGGACGGGGACGGTTTAGGGTACAGGTTTGGGTTTGAAAACGGTTTAGGGTGAGCGTACGTGTTAGAGTACGTGTTACTGTTAGCATAAGGGTTACGATTAGGGGACGGGTTAGGGTAAGGCTCGCGTAAGGGTCAGGGTTCGGGTTAGTGTTTGGGTTACGGTTAGGGGACGGGGACGGTTTAGGGTACAGGTTAGGGTACGACAACGGTTTAGGGTGAGCGTACGTGTTAGGGTATGGGTTAGAGTTAGCATACGGGTTAGGATTAGGGGACGGGTTAGGGTAAGGCTTCGGGTAAGCGTTAGGGTTCGAGTTAGGGTTAGGATTAGGGTTAGGGGACGGGGACGGTTTAGGGTACAGGTTAGGGTACGACAACCGTTTAGGGTGAGCGTACGTGTTAGGGTACGGGTTAGAGTTTGCGTATGGGTTAGGATTAGAGGATGGGTTAGGGTAACGCTTCGGGTAAGGGTTAGGGTTCGGGTTAGGGTTAGGCTTAGTGGACGTGGACGGGGACGGTTTAGAGTACAGTTTAGGGTACGACAACGGTTTAGGGTGAGTGTACGTGTTAGGGTACGAGTTAGAGTTTACGTACTGGTTAGGATTAGTAGACGGGTTAGGGTAAGGCTTCGGATAAGGGTTAGGGTTTGGGTTAGGGTTAGAGTTAGGGGACGGGGACGGGGACGGTTTAGGGTACAGGTTAGGGTTCGATAACAGTTTAGGGTGAGCGTACGTGTTAGGTTACGTGTTAGTGTTAGCCTACGGGTGAGGATTAGGGGACGGGTTAGGGTAATGCTTCGTGTAAGGGTTAGGGTTCGGGTACGGGTTAGGGTTAGGGTTAGGGGAAGGGGACGGTTTAGGGTACAGGTTAGGGTACGACAACCGTTTAGGGTGAGCGTACGTGTTAGGGTACGGCTTAGTGTTAGCGTACGGGTTAGCATTAGGGGATGGGTTAGGATAAGGCTTCAGGTAAGGGTTAGGGTTCTGGTTAGGGTTAGGGTTAGGGGACTGTATAGGGTACAGTTTAGATTACGACAACGGTTTAGGGTGAGCGTACGTGTTAGAGTACGGGTTAGAGTTAGCGTACGGGTTAGGATTAGGGGACGGGTTAGGGTAAGGCTTCCGGTAAGGGTTAGGGTTCGAGTTATGGTTAGGGGACAGGGACGTTTAGGGTACAGGTTAGGGTACGACAACGGTTTAGGGTGAACGTACGTGTTAGGGTACGGTTTAGTGTTAGCGTATGGGTTAGGATTAGGGGACGGCTTAGGGTAAGGCTTCGGGTAAGGTTAGGGTTTGGGTTAGGGTTAGGGTTAGGGTTAGGGGACGGGGACGGTTTAGGTTACAGGTTAGGGTACGAAAAGTGTTTAGGGTGAGTGTACGTTTTAGGGTATGGGTTAGAGTTAGCGTACGGTTTAGGATTAGGGGACGGGTTAGGGTAAGGCTTCTGGTAAGGGTTAGGGTTCGGGTTATGGTTAGGGTTAGGGGAAGGGGACGGGGACGGTTTAGGGTACAGGTTAGGGTTCGACAACGGTTTAGGGTGAGCGTACGTTTTAGGGTATGAGTTAGAGTTAGCAAACGGGTTAGGATTAGGGGACGGGTTAGGGTTAGGCTTCGGGTAAGTGTTAGGGTTCGGGTTAGGGTTAGGTTTAGGGGACAGGATCGGTTTAGGGTAGAGGTTAGGGTACGACAACCGTTTAGGGTGAGCGTATGTGTTAGGGTACGGGTTAGTGTTAGCGTACGGGTTAGGATTAGGGGACGGGTTAGGGTAAGGCTTCGGGTAAGTGTTAGGGTTCGGGTTAGGGTTAGGGTTAGGGGGCGGGGACGGGGACGGTTTAGGGTACAGTTTAGGGTACGACAATGGTTTAGGGTGAGCATACGTGTTAGAGTACCGGTTAGAGTTAGCGTACGGGTTAGGAATAGGGGACGGGTTAGGGTAAGGCTTTGGGTAAGGGTTAGGGTTCGGGGTAGGGTAAGGGTTAGGGGACGGTGACGGGGACGGTTTAGGGTACAGGTTATGGTAGGACAACGGTTTAGGGTGAGCGTACGTGTTAGGGTATGGGTTAGTGTTAGCATAGGGGTTAGGATTAGTGGACGGGTTAGGTTAAAGCTTCGGGTAACGGTTAGGGTTCGGGTTAGGGTTCGGGTTAGGGTTAGGGGACGGGGACGGTTTAGGGTACAGATTACGGTACGACAATGGTTGAGGGTGAGCGTACGTGTTACGGTACGGGTTAATGTTAGCCTACGGGTTAGGATTAGGGGACGGGTTCAGGTAAGGCTTCGCGTAAGAGTCAGGGTTCGGGTTCGGGTTAGGGGATGGGGAAGGTATAGGGTAAAGGTTAGGGTACGACAACTGTTTAGGGTGAGCGTACGTGTTAGTGTACGGGTTAGTGTTAGCGTACGGTGTAGGATTAGGGGACGGGTAAGTGTAAGGCTTCGGGTAAGGGTTAGAGTTCATGTTAGGGTTAGGGTTAGGGGACGGGGACGGTTTAGGGTACAGGTTAGGGTTCGAGAACAGTTTAGGGTGAGCGTACGTGTTACGATACGGGTTAGTGTTAGCGTACGGTTTAGGATTAGGGGACGGGTAAGGTTAAGGCTTCGGGTAAGGGTTAGGGTTCGAGTTAGGGTTAGGGTTAGGGTTAGGGGACGGGGACAGTTTAGGGTACAGGTGAGTGTACGACAATAGTTTAGGGTGAGCGTACGTGTTAGGTTACGGGTTAGTTTTAGCGTACGGTTTAGGATTAGGGGACGGGTTAGGGTAAGGCTTCGGGTAAGGGTTAGGTTTCGGGTTAGGGTTAGGGTTAGGAGATGGGGACGGGGACGGTTTAGGGTACAGGTTAGGGTACGACAACGGTTTAGGGTGAGCGTACGTTTTAGGTTACGGGTTAGTGTTAGCGTAGGGGTTAGGATTAGAGGACGGGTTAGTGTAAAGCTTCGGGTAATGGTTAGGGTTCAGGTTCCGGTTAGGTTTAGGGTTAGGGGACCGGGACGGTTTAGGGTACAGGTTAGGGTACGACAATGGTTTAGGGTAAGCGTACGTGTTAGGGTACGGGTTAGAGTTAGCGTACAGTTTAGGATTCGGAGACGGGTTAGGGTAAGGCTTCGGGTAAGGGTTAGGGTTCGGGTTAGGGTAAGGGTTAGGGTTAAGGGACGGGGACGGTTTAGGGTACAGGTTAGGGTACGACAACGGTTTAGGGTGAGCGTACGTGTTAGGGTACGGGTTAGTGTTAGCGTAGGGGTTAGGATTAGTGGACGGTTTTGGGTAAGGCTTCGGGTAAGGGTTAGCGTTCGGGTTAGGGTTAGGGTTAAGGTTAGGGGACGGAGATTGTTTAGGGCACAGGTTAGGGAACGACAACAGTTTCGGGTGAGCGTACGTGTTAGGGTACGGGTTAGTTTTAGCGTACGGGTTAGGATTAGGGGACGGGTTAGGGTAAGGCTTCGGGTAAGGGTTAGGGTTCGGGTTCTGGTTAGGGTTAGTGTTAGGGGACGGGGACGGTTTAGGGTACAGTTTAGGGTACGACAACGGTTTAGAGTGAGCGTACGTGTTAGGGTACGGGTTAGAGTTTGCGTACCCGTTAGGATTAGGGGACGGGTTAGGGTAAGGCTTCGGGTAAGGGTTAGGGTTCGGTTTAGGGTTAGGGTTAGGGGACGGGGACAGTTTAGGGTACAGGTTAGGGTACGATAATGGTTTAGGGTGAGTGTACGTGTTAGGGTACGAGTTAGAGTTTACGTACTGGTTAGGATTAGGAGATGGGTTAGGGAAAGGCTTCGGGTAAGGGTGAGGGATCGGGTTAGGGTTAGGGTTTGGGGACGGGGACGGGGGCGGTTTAGGGTACAGGTTAGGGTACGACAATGGTTTAGGGTGAGCGTACGTGGTAGGGTACGGGGTAGAGTTAGCGTACAGGTTAGGATTACGGATCGGGTTAGGGTAAGGCTTCGGGTAAGGGTTAGGGTTCGAGTTAGGGTTAGGGTTAGGATTAGGGGACGGGGACGGTTTAGGTTACAGGTTAGGGTATGAAAAGGTTTTAGGATGAGCGTACGTTTTAGGGTACGGGTTAGAGTTAGCGTACGGGTTAGGATTACGGAACGGGTTAGGGTAAGGCTTCTGGTAAGGGTTAGGGTTCAGGTTACGGTTAGGGTTAGGGTTAGTGGACGGGGATGGTTTAGGGTACAGGTAAGGGTACGACAACGGTTTAGGTTGAGCGTACGTGTTAGGGTACGGGTTAGAGTTAGCGTACGGGTTAGGATTAGGTGACGGGTTAGGGTTAGGCTTCGGGTAAGTGTTAGGGTTCGGGTTAGGGTTAGGTTTAGGGGACAGGATCGGTTTAGGGTAGAGATTAGGGTACAACAACAGTTTAGGGTGAGCCTACGTGTTAGGGTACGGGTTAGTGTTAGCGTACGGGTTAGGATTAGGGGACAGGTTAGGGTAAGGCTTCGGGTAAGGGTTAGGGTTCGGGTTAGAGTTAGGGTTAGGGGGCAGGGACACGGATGGTTTAGGGTACAGGTTAGGGTACGACAATGGTTTAGGGTGAGCTTACGTGTTAGAGTACCGGTTAGAGTTAGCGTACGGGTTAGAATTAGGGGACGGGTTACGGTAAGGCTTCGGGTAAGGTTTAGGGTTCGGGTTAGGGTTAGGGTTAGGGGACGGGGACGGGGACGGTTTAGGGTACAGGTTAGGATACGACAACGGTTTAGGGTGAGCGTACGTTTTAGGGTATGGGTTAGTGTTAGCGTAGGGGTTAGCATTAGAGGACGGGTTAGTGTAAAGCTTCGGGTAATGGTTAGGGTTCGGGTTCTGGTTAGGTTTAGGGTTAGGGGACCGGGACGGTTTAGGGTACAGGTTAGGGTACGACAATGGTTTAGGGTAAGCGTACGTGTTAGGGTACGGGTTAGAGTTAGCGTACAGGTTAGGATTCGGGGAAGGGTTAGGGTAAGGCTTCGGGTAAGGGTTAGGGTTTGGGTTAGGTTAAGGGTTAGGGTTAAGGGACGGGGACGGTTTAGGGTACAGGTTAGGGTACGACAACGGTTTAGGGTGAGCGTACGAGTTAGAGTACGGGTTAGTGTTAGCGTAGGGGTTAGGATTAGGGACGGTTTTGGGTAAGGCTTCGGGTAAGGGTTAGCGTTCGGGTTAGGGTTAGGGTTAAGGTTAGGGGACGGGGATTGTTTAGGGCACAGGTTAGGGTACGACAACAGTTTCGGGTGAGAGTACGTGTTAGGGTACGGGTTAGTTTTAGCGTACGGGTTAGGATTAGGGGACGGGTTAGGGTAAGGCTTCGGGTAAGGGTTAGGGTTCGGTTTAGGGTTAGGGTTAGGGTTAGGGGACGGGGACGGTTTAGGGTACAGGTTAGGGTACGATAATGGTTTAGGGTGAGCGTACGTGTTAGGGTATGGGTTAGAGTTATCGCACGGGTTAGGATTAGGGGACGGGTTAGGGTAAGGCTTCGGGTAAGGGTTAGGGTTCGAGTTATGGTTAGGGTTAGGGTTAGGGGATGGGGACGGTTTAGGGTACAGGTTAGGGTACGACAACAGTTTAGGGTGAGCGTACGTGTTAGGGTACGGGTTAGAATTTGCGTATGGGTTAGGATTAGAGGACGGGTTAGGGTAAGGCTTCGGGTAAGGGTTAGGTTTCGGGTTAGGGTTAGGCTTATTGGACGAGGACGGGGACGGTTTAGAGTACAGTTTAGGGTACGACAACGGTTTAGGGTGAGTGTACGTGTTAGGGTACGAGTTAGAGTTTACGTACAGGTTAGGATTAGGAGACGGGTTAGGGTAAGGCTTCGGGTAAGAGTTAGGTTTCGGGTTAGGTTTAGGGTTAGGGGACGGGGACGGGGACGGTTTAGGGTACAGGTTAGGGTTCGACAACAGTTTAGGGTGAGCGTACGTGTTAGGTTACGTGTAAGTGTTAGCGTACGGGTTAGGATTTGGGGACGGGTTAGGGTAAGGCTTCGTGTAAGGGTTAGGGTTCGGGTTCGGGTTAGGGTTAGGGTTAGGGGACGGGGACGGTTTAGGGTACAGGTTAGGGTACGACAACGGTTTAGTGTGAGCGTACGTGTTAGGGTATGGGTTAGTGTTAGCGTACGGTTTAGCATTAGGGGACGGGTTTGGGTAAGGCTTCGGGTAAGTGTTAGGGTTCGAGTTAGGGTTAGGGTTAGGTTTAGGGGACAGGAACGGTTTAGGGTACAGGTTAGTGTACGACAACGGTTTAGGGTGAGCGTACGTGTTAGGGTATGGGTTAGAGTTAGCGTACGGGTTAGGATTACGGGACGGGTTAGGGTAAGGCTTCTGGTAAGGGTTAGGGTTCAGGTTACGGTTAGGGTTAGGGTTAGTGGACGGGGACGGTTTAGGGTACAGGTTAGGGTACGACAACGGTTTAGGTTGAGCGTACGTGTTCGGGTACGGGTTAGAGTTAGCGTACGGGTTAGGATTAGGTGACGGGTTAGGGTTAGGCTTCGGGTAAGTGTTAGGGTTCGGGTTAGGGTTAGGTTTAGGGGACAGGATCGGTTTAGGGTAGAGATTAGGTTACAACAACAGTTTAGGGTGAGCCTACGTGTTAGGGTACGGGTTAGTGTTAGCGTACGGGTTAGGATTAGGGGACGGGTTAGGGTAAGGCTTCGGGTAAGGGTTAGGTTTCGGGTTAGGTTTAGGGTTAGGGTTAGGGGATGGGGACAGTTTAGGGTACAGGTTAGTGTTCGACTACAGTTTAGGGTGAGCGTACGTGTTATGGTACGGTTTAGTGTTGGCGTATGGGTTAGGATTTGGGGACGGTTTAGGGTAAGGCTTCGGACAAGGGTTAGGGTTCGGGTTAGTGTTAGGGTTAGGGTTAGGGGACGGGGAGGTTTAGGGTACAGGTTAGGGTACGACAACGGTTTAGGGTGAGCGTACGTGTTAGGGTACGGGTTAGTGTTAGCGTAGGGGTTAGGATTAGTGGACGGTTTTGGGTAAGGCTTCGGGTAAGGGTTAGGGTTCGGGTTAGGGTTAGGGTTAAGGTTAGGAGACGGGGATTGTTTAGGGCACAGGTTAGGGTACGACAACAGTTTAGGGTGAGCGTACGTGTTAGGTTACGGGTTAGTTTTAGCGTACGAGTTAGGATTATGGGACGGGTTAGGGTAAGGCTTCCGGTAAGGGTTAGGGTTCGGGTTAGGGTTAGGGTTAGGGTTAGGGTTAGGGTACGGGGACGGTTTAGGGTACAGTTTAGGGTACGACAGCGGTTTAGAGTGAGCGTACGTGTTAGGGTACGTGTTAGAGTTTGCGTACGTGTTAGGATTAGGGGACGGGTTACGGTAAGGCTTCCGGTAAGGGTTAGGGTTCGGTTTAGGGTTAGGGTTAGGGGACGGGGACGTTTTAGGGTGCAGGTTAGGGTACAACAACGGTTGAGGGTGAGCGTACGTGTTAGGGTATTGGTTAGTGTTAGCGTATGGGTTAGGATTAGGGGACGGGTTAGGGTAAGGATTCGGGTAAGGGTTAGGATTCGGGTTAGGGTTAGGGTTAGTGGACGGGGACGGGAACGGTTTAGGGTACAGGTTAGGGTACGATAATGGTTTAGGGTGAGCGTACGTGTTAGGGTACGGGTTAGAGTTAGCGTACGGGTTAGGATTAGGGGACGGGTTAGGGTAAGGCTCGCGTAAGGGTCAGGGTTCGGGTTAGTGTTTGGGTTACGGTTAGGGGACGGGGACGGTTTAGGGTACAGGTTAGGGTACGACAACGATTTAGGGTGAGCGTACGTGATAGGGTACGGGTTAGTGTTAGCGTACGGTTTAGGATTAGGGTACGGGTAAGGGTAATGCTTCGGGTAAGGGTTAGGGTTCGGGTTAGGATTCGGGTTAGGGTTAGGGGACAGGGACGGTTTAGGGTACAGGTTAGGGTTCGACAACAGTTTAGGCTGAGCGTACGTGTTAGGGTACGGGTTAGTGTTAGCGTAGGGGTTAGGATTAGTGGACGGGTTTGGGTAAGGCTTCAGGTAAGCGTTAGGGTTCGGGTTAGGGTTAGGTTTAAGGTTAGGGGACTGCGATTGTTTAGGGCACAGGTTAGGGTACGACAAAGTTTTAGGGTGAGCGTAAGTGTTAGGGTACGGGTTAGTGTTAGCGTACGGGTTAGGATTAGGGGACGGGATAGGGGAAGGCTTCGGGTAAGGGTTAGGGTTCGGGATTCGTTTAGGGTTAGGGTTAGGGGACGGGGAAGGTTTAGGGTACAGTTTAGGGTACGACAACGCTTTAGAGTGAACGTACGTGTTAGGGTACGGGTTAGAGTTTGCGTAAGCGTTAGGATTAGGGGACGGGTTAGGGTAAGGCTCGCGTAAGGGTCAGGGTTCGGGTTAGTGTTTGGGTTACGGTTAGGGGACGGAGACCGTTTAGGGTACAGGTTAGGGTACGACAACGGTTTAGGGTGAGCGTACGAGTTAGGGTACGGGTTAGTGTTAGCGTACGGGTTAGGATTAGGGGACGGGTTAGGGTAAGGCTTTGGGTAAGGGTTTGGTTTCGGGTTAGGGTTAGAGTTAGGTTTAGGGGACAGAAACGGTTTAGGGTACAGGTTAGGGTACGACAACAGTTTAGGGTGAGCGTACGTGTTAGGGTATGGGTTAGAGATAGCATACGGGTTATGATTAGGGGACGGGTTAGGGTAAGGCTTCGGGTAAGGGTTAGGGTTCGAGTTAGGGTTAGGGTTAGGGTTAGGGGACGGGGACGGTTGAGGGTACAGTTTAGGGTACGACAACAGTTTAGGGTGAGCGTACGTGTCAGGGTACGGGTTAGAGTTTGCGTATGGGTTAGGATTAGAGGACGTGTTTGGGTAAGGCTTCGGGTAAGGTTTAGGCTTCGGTTTAGGGTTAGGCTTAGTGGACGGGGACGGGGACGGTTTAGGGTACAGTTTAGGGTACGACAACGGTTTAGGGTGAGTGTACGTGTTAGGGTACGAGTTAGAGTTTACGTACTGGTTAGGATTAGGAGACGGGTTAGGGTAAGGCTTCGGGTAAGGGTTAGGGTTCGGGTTAGGGTTAGGGTTAGAGGACGGGGACGGGGACGGTTTAGGGTACAGGTTAGGGTACGACAATGGTTTAGGGTGAGCGTACGTGTTAGGGTACGTGTTAGAGTTAGCGTACGTGTTAGGATTACGGATCGGGTTAGGATAAGGCTTCGGGTAAGGGTTAGGGTTCGGGTTAGGGTTAGGGTTAGGGTTAGGGGACGGGGACGGTTTAGGGTATAGGTTAGGGTACGACAAAGTTTTAGGGTGAGCGTACGTGTTAGGGTACGGGTTAGTGTAAGCGAACGGGTTAGGATTAGGGGACGGGTAAGTGTAAGGCTTCGGGTAAGGGTTAGGTTTCGAGTTAGGGTTAGGGTTAGGGTTAGGGGAAGGGGACGGTTTAGGGTACAGGTTAGTGTACGACAACAGTTTAGGGTGAGCGTACGGGTTAGGGTACGGGTTAGAGTTGGCGTACGGGTTAGGATTAGAGGACGGGTTAGGGTAAGGCTTCGGGTAAGGGTTAGGGTACGGGTTAGGGTTAGGGTAAGGATTAGGGGACGGGGACGGTTTAGGGTACAGGTTAGTGTATGACAAGGGTTTAGGGTGAGCGTACATGTTAGGGTACGGTTTAGTGTTAGCGTACGGTTTAGGATTAGAGGACGGGTTAGGGTAAGCCTTCAGGTAAGGGTTAGGTTCGGGTTAGGGTAAGGGTTAGGGGACTGGGACGGGGACGGTTTAGGGTACAGGTTAGGGTACGACAATGTTTTAGTGTGAGCGTACGTGTTATGTTACGGGTTAGTGTTAGCGTACGGGTTAGGATTAATGGACGGGTTAGGGTAAGGCTTCGGGTAAGGGTTAGGGTTCGGGTTAGGGTTAGCAGATGGGGATGGTTTAGGGTACAGGTTAGGGTACGACAACAGTTTAGGGTGAGCGTACGTGTTAGGGTACGGGTTAGTGTTAGCGTACGAGTTAGGATTAGGGGACGGGTTAGGGTAAGGCTTCGGGTAAGGGTTAGGGTTCGGGTTAGAGTTAGGGTTAGGTTTAGGGGACAGGAACGGTTTAGGGTACAGGTTAGGGTACGACAACGGTTTAGGGTGAGCGAACGTGTTAGGGTATGGATTAGAGTTAGCGTACGGGTTAGGATTAGGGGACGGGTTTCGGTAAGGCTTCGGGTAAGGGTTAGGGTTCGGGTTCAGGTTAGGGTTATGGTTAGGGGACGGGGACGGTTTAGGGTAGAGGTTAGGTTTCTCAACGGTTTAGTGTGAGCGTACGTGTTAGTGTAAGGGTTAGTGTTAGCGTACGGTTTAGGATTAGGGGACGGGTAAGGGTATAGCTTCGGGTAAGGGTTAGGCTTCGTGTTAGGGTTAGGGTTAGGGTTAGGGGACGGGGACGGTTTAGGGTACAGGTTAGGGTACGATAACGGTTTAGGGTGAGCGTACGTGTTAGGGTACGGGTTAGTTTAAGCATACGGTTTAGGATTAGGGGACAGGTAAGGGTAAGGCTTCGGCTAAGGGTAAGGGTTTGAGTTAGGGTTAGTGTTAGGGTTAGGGGATAGGGACGGTTTAGTGTACAGGTTAGGGTACGACAACAGTTTAGGGTGAGCGTACGTGTTAGGGTACGAGTTAGAGTTTGCATACAGGTTAGATTTAGAGGACGGGTTAGGGTAAGACTTCGGGTAAGGATTAGGGTTCGGGTTAGGGTTATGGTTAGGGTTAGGGTCGGGGACGGTTTTGGGTACAGGTTAGGGTACCACAACGGTTTAGGGTGAGCGTACATATTAGGGTACGGTTTAGTGTTAGCATACGGGTTAGGATTAGGGGACGTTTTAGGGTAAGGATTCGGGTAAGGGTTAGGGTTCGGGTTAGGGTAAGGTTTAGGGGACGGGGACGGGGACGGTTTAGGGTACACGTTATGGTACGACAACGGTTTTGGGTGAGCGTACGTCTTAGGGTATAAATTAGTGTTAGCGTAGTGGTTAGGATTAGGGTACGTGTTAGGGTAAGGCTTCGGGTAAGTGTTAGGGTTCGGGTTAGGGTTAGGGTTAGGGGACGGGGATTGTTTAGGGTTCAGGTTAGGGTATGACAACGGTTTAGGGTGAGCGTACGTGTTAGTGTACGGGTTAGTGTTAGCGTACGGGTTAGGATTAGGGAAGGGTTAGGGTAAGGCTTCGGGTAAGGGTTAGGGTTCGGGTTAGGGCTCGGGTAGTGGACGGCGACGGGGACGTTTTAGGGTACAGTTTAGGGTAGGACAACGGTTTAGTGTGAGGGTACGTGTTAGGGTACGTGTTAGAGTTTGCTTACGGGTTAGGATTACGGGACGGGTTAGGGTAATGCTTCGGGTAAGAGTTAGGGTTCGCGTTTGGGTTAGGGTTAGGGTTAGGGGACGGGGACGGTTTAGGGTACAGGTTAAGGTACGACAACGGTTTAGGGTGAGCATACCTGTTAGGGTACGGGTTAGTGTTAGCGTACGGGTTAGGATTAGGGGACGGGTTAGGGCAAGCCTTCCGGTAAGGGTTAGGTTTCGTGTTAATGTTAGGGTTAGGTTTAGGAGACAGGAACGGTTTAGGGTACAGGTTAGGGTACGACAACGGTTTAGGGTGAGTGTACATGTTAGGGTATGGGTTAGAGTTAGCGTACGGTTTAGGATTAGGGGACGGGTTAGTGTAAGGATTCGGGTAAGGGTTAGGGTTCGGGTTCGGATTAGGGTTAGGGTTAGGGGACGGGGACGGTTTAGGGTACAGGCTAGGGTTCCACAACGGTTGAGGGTGAGCGTACGTGTTAGGGTATGTGTTAGTGTTAGCGTACGGTTTAGGATTAGGGGACTGGTAAGTATAAGGCTTTGGGTAAGTGTTAGGGTTCGGGTTAGGGTTAGTGTTAGGTTTAGGGGACGGGGACGGTTTAGGGTACAGGTTAGGGTACGACAACGGTTTAGGGTAAGTGTACGTGTTAGGGTATGGGTTAGTGTTAACGTACGGTTAGGATTAGGGGACGGGTTAGGGTAAGGCTTCGGGTAAGGGTTAGGTTTCGGGTTAGGGTTAGGGTTAGGGTTAGGGGACGGGGACAGTTTAGGGTACAGGTTAGGGTACGACAACGGTTTAGGGTTAGCGTACGTGTTACGGAACGGGTTAGTGTTAGCGTACGGGTTAGGATTAGGGGACGGGTTAGGGTTAGGCTTCGGGTAAGGGTTAGGTTTCGGGTTAGGGTTAGGGTTAGGGGGCAGGGACGCGGATGGTTTAGGGTACAGGTTAGGGTACGACAATGGTTTAGGGTGAGCTTACGTGTTAGAGTACCGGTTACAGTTAGCGTACGGGTTAGAATTAGGGGACGGGTTACGGTAAGGCTTCGGGTAAGGTTTAGGGTTCGGGTTAGGGTTAGGGTTAGGGGACGGGGACGGGGAAGGTTTAGGGTACAGGTTAGTGTTCGACAACGGTTTAGGTTGAGCGTACGTGTTAGAGTACGTGTTAGTGTTAGCGTACGGTTTAGTATTAGGGGACGGGTTAGGTTGAGGCTTCGGGTAAGGGTTAGGGTTCGGGTTAGGTTTAGGGTTAGGGTTAGGGGATGGGGACAGTTTAGGGTACAGGTTAGTGTTCGACTACAGTTTAGGGTGAGCGGACGTGTTAGGGTACGGTTTAGTGTTAGCGTATGTGTTAGGATTTGGGGACGGTTTAGGGTAAGGCTTCGGACAAGGGTTAGGGTTCGGGTTAGGGTTAGGGTTACGGTTAGGGGATGGGGAGGTTTAGGGTACAGGTTAGGGTACGACAACGGTTTAGGGTGAGCGTACGTGTTAGGGTACGGGTTAGTGTTAGCGTAGGGGTTAGGATTAGTGGAGGGTTTTGGGTAAGGCTTCGGGTAAGGGTTAGGGTTCGGGTTAGGGTTAGGGTTAAGGATAGGAGACGGGGATTGTTTAGGGCACAGGTTAGGGTACGACAACAGTTTAGGGTGAGCGTACGTGTTAGGTTACGGGTTAGTTTTAGCGTACGAGTTAGGATTATGGGACGGGTTAGGGTAAGGCTTCCGGTAAGGGTTAGGGTTCGGGTTAGGGTTAGGGTTAGGGTTAGGGTTAGGGTACGGGGACGGTTTAGGGTACAGTTTAGGGTACGACAGCGGTTTAGAGTGAGCGTACGTGTTAGGGTACGTGTTAGAGTTTGCGTACGTGTTAGGATTAGGGGACGGGTTACGGTAAGGCTTCCGGTAAGGGTTAGGGTTCGGTTTAGGGTTAGGGTTAGGGTTAGGGGACGGGGACGTTTTAGGGTACAGGTTAGGGTACGACAACGGTTTTGGGTGAGCGTACGTGTTAGGGTATTGGTTAGTGTTAGCGTATGGGTTAGGATTAGGGGACGGGTTAGTGTAAGGATTCGGGTAAGGGTTAGGATTCGGGTTAGGGTTAGGGTTAGTGGACGGGGACGGGAACGGTTTAGGGTACAGGTTAGGGTACGATAATGGTTTAGGGTGAGCGTACGTGTTAGGGTACGGGTTAGAGTTAGCGTACGGGTTAGGATTAGGGGACGGGTTAGGGTAAGGCTTGCGTAAGGGTCAGGGTTCGGGTTAGTGTTTGGGTTACGGTTAGGGGACGGGGACGGTTTAGGGTACAGGTTAGGGTACGACAACGATTTAAGGTGAGCGTACGTGATAGGGTACGGGTTAGTGTTAGCGTACGGTTTAGGATTAGGGTACGGGTTAGGGTAAGGCTTCGGGTAAGTGTTAGGGTTCGTGTTAGGGTTAGGGTTAGGATTAGTGGACGGGGACGGTTTAGGGTACAGGTTAGGTTTCGACAGCGGTTTAGGGTGAGCGTACGTGTTAGGGTACGGGTTAGTTTTAGTGTACGGGTTAGGATT
Source organism: Delphinapterus leucas (assembly GCF_059928025.1). Classification (NCBI taxonomy): domain Eukaryota; kingdom Metazoa; phylum Chordata; class Mammalia; order Artiodactyla; family Monodontidae; genus Delphinapterus; species Delphinapterus leucas. Next base: position 36,385,991 of record NC_143142.1, on the reverse strand, counting down.
AGCGGACGGGTTAGGGTAAGGCTTCGGGTAAGGGTTAGGGTTCGGGTTAGGGTTCGGGTTAGGGTTAGGGTTAGGGGACGGTTTAGGGTACAGGTTAGGGTTCGACAACGGTTTAGGGTGAGCCTACGTGTTAGGGTACGGGTTAGTGTTAGAGTACGGTTTAGGATTAGGTGACGGATTAGTGTAAGGCTTCGGGTAAGGGTTAGGGTTCGAATTAGGGTTAGGGGACGGGGACGGTTTAGGGTACAGGTTAGGGTACGACAACGTTTTAGGGTGAGCGTATGTGTTAGGGTATGGTTTAGTGTTAGCGTATGGGTTAGGATTAGGGGACGGCTTAGGGTAAGGCTTCGGGTAAGGGTTAGGGTTTGGGTTAGGGTTAGGGTTAGGGTTAGGGGACGGGGACGGTTTAGGTTACAGGTTAGGGTACGAAAAGGGTTTAGAATGAGCGTACGTTTTAGGGTATGGGTTAGAGTTAGCGTACGGTTTAGGATTAGGGGACGGGTTAGTGTAAGGCTTCTGGTAAGGGTTAGGGTTCGGGTTCTGGTTAGGGTTAGGGTTAGGGGACGGGCACGGTTTAGGGTACAGGTTAGGGTACGACAACGGTTTTGGGTGAGCGTACGTCTTAGGGTACGGATTAGTGTTAGCGTACGGGTTAGGATTAGGGGACGGGTAAGGGTAAGGCTTCGGGTAAGGGTTAGGATTCGGGTTCGGGTTAGGGTTAGGGTTAGGGAACGGGGACGGTTTAGGGTACAGGTTAGGGTATGACAACGGTTTATGGTGAGGATACGTGTTAGGGTACGGGTTAGTGTTACCATACGGGTAAGGATTAGGGTACGGGTTAGGATAAGGCTTCAGGTAAGGGTTAGGGTTCGGGTTAGGGTTAGGTTTAGGGGACTGTTTAGGGTACAGTTTAGGGTACGACAACGGTTTAGGGTGAGCGTACGTGTTATAGTATGGGTTAGAGTTAGCGTACGGGTTAGGATTAGGGGACGGGTTAGGGTAAGGCTTCGGGTAAGTGTTAGGTTTCGGGTTAGGATTAGGGTTAGGGTTAGGGGATGGGGACGGTTTAGGGAACAGGTTAGGGTTTCACAGCGGTTTAGGGTGAGCGTACGTGTTAGGGTACGGGTTAGTGTTAGCCTACGGGTTAGGATTAGGGGACGGGTTAGGGTAAGGCTTCGGTTAAGGGTTAGGGTTCGGGTTAGGGTTAGGGTTAGGGGACGGGGACGGTTTAGGTTACAGGTTAGGGTTCGACAACGTTTTACGGTGAGAGTACGTGTTAGGGTATGGGTTAGTGTTAGCGTACGGGTTAGGATTAGGGGACGGGTTAGGGTAAGGCTTCGGGTAAGGGTTAGGGTTCAACTTAGGGTTAGGGGACGGGGACGGTTTAGGGTACAGGTTAGGGTACGACAACGGTTTAGGGTGAGCGTACGTGTTAGGGTATGGCTTAGTGTTAGCGTAGGGGTTAGGATTAGGGGACGGCTTAGGGTAAGGCTTCGGGTAAGGTTAGGGTTTGGGTTAGGGTTAGGGTTAGGGTTAGGGGACGGGGACGGTTTAGGTTACAGGTTAGGGTACGAAAAGGGTTTAGGGTGAGCGTACGTTTTAGGGTACAGGTTAGAGTTAGCGTACGGGTTAGGATTAGGGGACGGGTTAGGGTAAGGCTTCTGGTAAGGGTTTGGGTTCGGGTTACGGTTAGGGTTAAGGTTAGGGGATGGGGACGGTTTAGGGTACAGGTTAGGGTACGACAACGGTTTAGGTTGAGCGTACGTGTTAGGGCATGGGTTAGAGTTAGCGTACGGGTTAGGGTTAGGGGACGGGTTAGGGTTAGGCTTCGGGTAAGTGTTAGGGTTCGGGTTAGGGTTAGGTTTAGGGGACAGGATCGGTTTAGGGTAGAGGTTAGGGTACGACAACAGTTTAGGGTGAGCCTACGTGTTAGGGTACGGGTTAGTGTTAGCGTACGGGTTAGGATTCGGGGACGGGTTAGGGTAAGGCTTCAGGTAAGGGTTAGGGTTCGGGTTAGGGTTAGGGTTAGGGGACTGTTTAGGGTACAGTTTAGGGTACGACAACGTTTTAGGGTGAGCGTACGTGTTATAGTACGGGTTAGAGTTAGCGTACGGGTTAGGATTAAGGGACGGGTTAGGGTAAGGCTTCGGTTAACGGTTAGGGTTCGGGTTAGGGTTAGGGTTAGGGGACGGGGACGGTTTAGGTTACAGGTTAGGGTTCGACAACGGTTTAGGGTGAGAGTACGTGTTAGGGTACGGATTAGTGTTAGCGTACGGTTTAGGATTAGGGGACTGGTTAGGGTAAGGCTTCGGGTAAGGTTTAGGGTTCAAGGTAGGGTTAGGGGACAGGGACGGTTTAGGGTACAGGTTAGGGTACGAAAAAGTTTTAGGGTGATCGTACGTGTTAGGGTACGGTTTAGTGTTAGCGTATGGGTTAGGATTAGGGGACGGCTTAGGGTAAGGCTTCGGGTAAGGGTTAGGGTTCGTGTTAGGGTTAGGGTTAGGATTAGTGGACGGGGACGGTTTAGGGTACAGGTTAGGTTTCGACAGCGGTTTAGGGTGAGCGTACGTGTTAGGGTACGGGTTAGTTTTAGTGTACGGGTTAGGATTAGGGGACGGGTTAGGGTAAGGCTTCGGGTAAGGGTTAGGGTTCGGGTTAGGGTTCGGGATAGGGTTAGGGTTAGGGGACGGTTTAGGGTACAGGTTAGGGTTCGACAACGGTTTAGGGTGAGCCTACGTGATAGGGTACGGGTTAGTGTTAGCGTACGGTTTAGGATTAGGGTACGGGTTAGGGTAAGGCTTCGGGTAAGGGTTAGGGTTCGTGTTAGGGTTAGGGTTAGGATTAGTGGACGGGGACAGTTTAGGGTACAGGTTAGGTTTCGACAGCGGTTTAGGGTGAGCGTACGTGTTAGGGTACGATTTAGTTTTAGTGTACGGGTTAGGAATAGGGGACGGGTTAGGGTAAGGCTTCGGGTAAGGGTTAGGGTTCGGGTTAGGGTTCGGGTTAGGGTTAGGGTTAGGGGACGGTTTAGGGTACAGGTTAGGGTTCGACAACGGTTTAGGGTGAGCCTACGTGTTAGGGTACGGGTTAGTGTTAGAGTACGGTTTAGGATTAGGTGACGGATTAGTGTAAGGCTTCGGGTAAGGGTTAGGGTTCGAATTAGGGTTAGGGGACGGGGACGGTTTAGGGTACAGGTTAGGGTACGACAACGTTTTAGGGTGAGCGTATGTGTTAGTGTATGGTTTAGTGTTAGCGTATGGGTTAGGATTAGGGGACGGCTTAGGGTAAGGCTTCGGGTAAGTGTTAGGGTTTGGGTTAGGGTTAGGGTTAGGGTTAGGGGACGGGGACGGTTTAGGTTACAGGTTAGGGTACGAAAAGGGTTTAGGATGAGCGTACGTTTTAGGGTATGGGTTAGAGTTAGCGTACGGTTTAGGATTAGGGGACGGGTTAGTGTAAGGCTTCTGGTAAGGGTTAGGGTTCGGGTTCTGGTTAGGGTTAGGTTTAGGGGACGGGCACGGTTTAGGGTACAGGTTAGGGTACGACAACGGTTTTGGGTGAGCGTACGTGTTAGGGTACGGATTAGTGTTAGCGTACGGGTTAGGATTAGGGGACGGGTAAGGGTAAGGCTTCGTGTAAGGGTTAGGATTCGGGTTCGGGTTAGGGTTAGGGTTAGGGAACGGGGACGGTTTAGGGTACAGGTTAGGGTATGACAACGGTTTATGGTGAGGATACGTGTTAGGGTACGGGTTAGTGTTACCATCCGGGTAAGGATTAGGGTACGGGTTAGGATAAGGCTTCAGGTAAGGGTTAGGGTTCGGGTTAGGGTTAGGTTTAGGGGACTGTTTAGGGTACAGTTTAGGGTACGACAACGGTTTAGGGTGAGCGTACGTGTTATAGTACGGGTTAGAGTTAGCGTACGGGTTAGGATTAGGGGACGGGTTAGGGTAAGGCTTCGGGTAAGTGTTAGGGTTCGGGTTAGGATTAGGGTTAGGGTTAGGGGATGGGGACGGTTTAGGGAACAGGTTAGGGTTTCACAGCGGTTTAGGGTGAGCGTACGTGTTAGGGTAAGGGTTAGTGTTAGCCTACGGGTTAGGATTAGGGGACGGGTTAGGGTAAGGCTTCGGTTAAGGGTTAGGGTTCGGGTTAGGGTTAGGGTTAGGGGACGGGGACGGTTTAGGTTACAGGTTAGGGTTCGACAACGTTTTACGGTGAGAGTACGTGTTAGGGTATGGGTTAGTGTTAGCGTACGGGTTAGGATTAGGGGACGGGTTAGGGTAAGGCTTCGGGTAAGTGTTAGGGTTCAACTTAGGGTTAGGGGACGGGGACGGTTTAGGGTACAGGTTAGGGTACGACAACGGTTTAGGGTGAGCGTACGTGTTAGGGTACGGCTTAGTGTTAGCGTATGGGTTAGGATTAGGGGACGGCTTAGGGTAAGGCTTCGGGTAAGGTTAGGGTTTGGGTTAGGGTTAGGGTTAGGGTTAGGGGACGGGGACGGTTTAGGTTACAGGTTAGGGTACGAAAAGGGTTTAGGGTGAGCGTACGTTTTAGGGTACAGGTTAGAGTTAGCGTACGGGTTAGGATTAGGGGACGGGTTAGGGTAAGGCTTCTGGTAAGGGTTTGGGTTCGGGTTACGGTTAGGGTTAAGGTTAGGGGATGGGGACGGTTTAGGGTACAGGTTAGGGTACGACAACGGTTTAGGTTGAGCGTACGTGTTAGGGCACGGGTTAGAGTTAGCGTACGGGTTAGGGTTAGGGGACGGGTTAGGGTTAGGCTTCGGGTAAGTGTTAGGGTTCGGGTTAGGGTTAGGTTTAGGGGACAGGATCGGTTTAGGGTAGAGGTTAGGGTACGACAACAGTTTAGGGTGAGCCTACGTGTTAGGGTACGGGTTAGTGTTAGCGTACGGGTTAGGATTCGGGGACGGGTTAGGGTAAGGCTTCAGGTAAGGGTTAGGGTTCGGGTTAGGGTTAGGGTTAGGGGACTGTTTAGGGTACAGTTTAGGGTACGACAACGTTTTAGGGTGAGCGTACGTGTTATAGTACGGGTTAGAGTTAGCGTACGGGTTAGGATTAGGGGACGGGTTAGGGTAAGGCTTCGGTTAACGGTTAGGGTTCGGGTTAGGGTTAGGGTTAGGGGACGGGGACGGTTTAGGTTACAGGTTAGGGTTCGACAACGGTTTAGGGTGAGAGTACGTGTTAGGGTACGGGTTAGTGTTAGCGTACGGTTTAGGATTAGGGGACTGGTTAGGGTAAGGCTTCGGGTAAGGTTTAGGGTTCAAGGTAGGGTTAGGGGACAGGGACGGTTTAGGGTACAGGTTAGGGTACGAAAAAGTTTTAGGGTGATCGTACGTGTTAGGGTACGGTTTAGTGTTAGCGTATGGGTTAGGATTAGGGGACGGCTTAGGGTAAGGCTCGGGTAAGGTTAGGGTTTGGGTTAGGGTTAGGGTTAGGGTTATGGGACGGGGACGGTTTAGGTTACAGGTTAGGGTACGAAAAGGGTTTAGGATGAGCGTACGTTTTAGGGTACGGGTTAGAGTTAGCGTACGGGTTAGGATTACGGGACGGGTTAGGGTAAGGCTTCTGGTAAGGGTTAGGGTTCAGGTTACAGATAGGGTTAGGATTAGTGGACGTGGACGGTTTAGGGTACAGGTTAGGGTACGACAACGGTTTAGGTTGAGCGTACGTGTTAGGGTACGGGTTAGAGTTAGCGTACGGGTTAGGATTAGGTGACGGGTTAGGGTTAGGCTTCGGGTAAGTGTTAGGGTTCGGGTTAGGGTTAGGTTTAGGGGACAGGATCGGTTTAGGGTAGAGATTAGGGTACGACAACAGTTTAGGGTGAGCCTACGTGTTAGGGTACGGGTTAGTGTTAGCGTACGGGTTAGGATTAGGGGACGGGTTAGGGTAAAGCTTCGGGTAAGGGTTAGGGTTCGGGTTAGGGTTAGGGTTAGGGGGCAGGGATGCGGATGGTTTAGGGTACAGGTTAGGGTTAGACAATGGTTTAGGGTGAGCTTACGTGTTAGAGTACCGGTTAGAGTTAGCGTACGGGTTAGAATTAGGGGACGGGTTACGGTAAGGCTTCGGGTAAGGTTTAGGGTTCGGGTTAGGGTTAGGGTTAGGGGACGGGGACGGGGAAGGTTTAGGGTACAGGTTAGTGTTCGACAACGGTTTAGGGTGAGCGTACGTGTCAGAGTACGTGTTAGTGTTAGCGTACGGTTTAGGATTAGGGGACGGGTTAGGTTGAGGCTTCGGGTAAGGGTTAGGGTTCGGGTTAGGTTTAGGGTTAGGGTTAGGGGACAGGGACGGTTTAGGGTACATGTTAGGGTTCGACAACAGTTTAGGGTGAGCGTACATGTTAGGGTACGGTTTAGTGTTAGCGTTCGGGTTAGGATTAGGGGACGGGTTAGGGTAAGGCTTCGGGTAACGGTTAGGGTTCGGGTACGGGTTAGGGGACGGGGATGTTTTAGGGTACAGGTTAGGGTACGACAAAGGTTTAGGGTGAGCGTACGTGTTAGGGTACGGGTTAGTGTTAGCGTACGGTTTAGGATTAGGGGACGGGTTTGGGTAAGGCTTCGGGTAAGGGTTAGGCTTCGGGTAAGGGTTAGGTTTCGGGTTAGGGTTAGGGTTAGGGTTAGGGTTAGGGGACGGTTTAGGGTACAGGTTAGTGTACGACAACGGTTTAGGGTGAGTGTACGTGTTACGGTACAGGTTAGAGTTAGCGTATGGGTTAGGATTAGGGAACGGGTAAGGGTAATGCTTCGGGTAAGGGTTAGGGTTCGGGTTAGGATTCGGGTTAGGGTTAGGGGACAGGGACGGTTTAGGGTACAGGTTAGGGTTCGACAACAGTTTAGGCTGAGCGTACGTGTTAGGGTACGGGTTAGTGTTAGCGTAGGGGTTAGGATTAGTGGACGGGTTTGGGTAAGGCTTCAGGTAAGCGTTAGGGTTCGGGTTAGGGTTAGGGTTAAGGTTAGGGGACGGCGATTGTTTAGGGCACAGGTTAGGGTACGACAAAGTTTTAGGGTGAGCGTAAGTGTTAGGGTACGGGTTAGTGTTAGCGTACGGGTTAGGATTAGGGGACGGGATAGGGGAAGGCTTTGGGTAAGGGTTAGGGTTCGGGATCCGTTTAGGGTTAGGGTTAGGGGACGGGGAAGGTTTAGGGTACAGTTTAGGGTACGACAACGCTTTAGAGTGAGCGTACGTGTTAGGGTACGGGTTAGAGTTTGCGTAAGCGTTAGGATTAGGGGACGGGTTAGGGTAAGGCTCGCGTAAGGGTCAGGGTTCGGGTTAGTGTTTGGGTTACGGTTAGGGGACGGAGACCGTTTAGGGTACAGGTTAGGGTACGACAACGGTTTAGGGTGAGCGTACGAGTTATGGTACGGGTTAGTGTTAGCGTACGGGTTAGGATTAGGGGACGGGTTAGGGTAAGGCTTTGGGTAAGGGTTTGGTTTCGGGTTAGGGTTAGAGTTAGGTTTAGGGGACAGAAACGGTTTAGGGTACAGGTTAGGGTACGACAACAGTTTAGGGTGAGCGTACGTGTTAGGGTATGGGTTAGAGATAGCATACGGGTTATGATTAGGGGACGGGTTAGGGTAAGGCTTCGGGTAAGGGTTAGGGTTCGAGTTAGGGTTAGGGTTAGGGGACGGGGACGGTTGAGGGTACATTTTAGGGTACGACAACAGTTTAGGGTGAGCGTACGTGTCAGGGTACGGGTTAGAGTTTGCGTATGGGTTAGGATTAGAGGACGTGTTTGGGTAAGGCTTCGGGTAAGGTTTAGGCTTCGGTTTAGGGTTAGGCTTAGTGGACGGGGACGGGGACGGTTTAGGGTACAGTTTAGGGTACGACAACGGTTTAGGGTGAGTGTACGTGTTAGGGTACGAGTTAGAGTTTACGTACTGGTTAGGATTAGGAGACGGGTTAGGGTAAGGCTTCGGGTAAGGGTTAGGGTTCAGGTTAGGGTTAGGGTTAGAGGACGGGGACGGGGACGGTTTAGGGTACAGGTTAGGGTACGACAATGGTTTAGGGTGAGCGTACGTGTTAGGGTACGTGTTAGAGTTAGCGTACGTGTTAGGATTACGGATCGGGTTAGGGTAAGGCTTCGGGTTCGGGTTAGGGTTCGGGTTAGGGTTAGGGTTAGGGTTAGGGGACGGGGACGGTTTAGGGTATAGGTTAGGGTACGACAAAGTTTTAGGGTGAGCGTACGTGTTAGGGTACGGGTTAGTGTAAGCGAACGGGTTAGGATTAGGGGACGGGTAAGTGTAAGGCTTCGGGTAAGGGTTAGGTTTCGAGTTAGGGTTAGGGTTAGGGTTAGGGGAAGGGGACGGTTTAGGGTACAGGTTAGTGTACGACAACAGTTTAGGGTGAGCGTACGGGTTAGGGTACGGGTTAGAGTTGGCGTACGGGTTAGGATTAGAGGACGGGTTAGGGTAAGGCTTCGGGTAAGGGTTAGGGTACGGGTTAGGGTTAGGGTAAGGATTAGGGGACGGGGACGGTTTAGGGTACAGGTTAGTGTATGACAAGGGTTTAGGGTGAGCGTACATGTTAGGGTACGGTTTAGTGTTAGCGTACGGTTTAGGATTGGAGGACGGGTTAGGGTAAGCCTTCAGGTAAGGGTTAGGGTTCGGGTTAGGGTAAGGGTTAGGGGACTGGGACGGGGACGGTTTAGGGTACAGGTTAGGGTACGACAATGTTTTAGTGTGAGCGTACGTGTTATGTTACGGGTTAGTGTTAGCGTACGGGTTAGGATTAATGGACGGGTTAGGGTAAGGCTTCGGGTAAGGGTTAGGGTTCGGGTTAGGGTTAGCAGATGGGGATGGTTTAGGGTACAGGTTAGGGTACGACAACAGTTTAGGGTGAGCGTACGTGTTAGGGTACGGGTTAGTGTTAGCGTACGAGTTAGGATTAGGGGACGGGTTAGGGTAAGGCTTCGGGTAAGGGTTAGGGTTCGGGTTAGAGTTAGGGTTAGGTTTAGGGGACAGGAACGGTTTAGGGTACAGGTTAGGGTACGACAACGGTTTAGGGTGAGCGTACGTGTTAGGGTATGGATTAGAGTTAGCGTACGGGTTAGGATTATGGGACGGGTTTCGGTAAGGCTTCGGGTAAGGGTTAGGGTTCGGGTTCAGGTTAGGGTTATGGTTAGGGGACGGGGACGGTTTAGGGTAGATGTTAGGTTTCGACAACGGTTTAGTGTGAGCGTACGTGTTAGTGTAAGGGTTAGTGTTAGCGTACGGTTTAGGATTAGGGGACGGGTAAGGGTATGGCTTCGGGTAAGGGTTAGGCTTCGTGTTAGGGTTAGGGTTAGGGTTAGGGGACGGGGACGGTTTAGGGTACAGGTTAGGGTACGATAACGGTTTAGGGTGAGCGTACGTGTTAGGGTACGGGTTAGTTTAAGCATACGGTTTAGGATTAGGGGACAGGTAAGGGTAAGGCTTCGGCTAAGGGTAAGGGTTTGAGTTAGGGTTAGTGTTAGGGTTAGGGGATGGGGACGGTTTAGTGTACAGGTTAGGGTACGACAACAGTTTAGGGTGAGCGTACGTGTTAGGGTACGAGTTAGAGTTTGCATACAGGTTAGGTTTAGAGGACGGGTTAGGGTAAGGTTTCGGGTAAGGATTAGGGTTCGGGTTAGGGTTATGGTTAGGGTTAGGGTTGGGGACGGTTTTGGGTACAGGTTAGGGTACCACAACGGTTTAGGGTGAGCGTACATGTTAGGGTACGGTTTAGTGTTAGCATACGGGTTAGGATTAGGGGACGTTTTAGGCTAAGGATTCGGGTAAGGGTTAGGGTTCGGGTTAGGGTAAGGTTTAGGGGACGGTTTAGGGTACACGTTATGGTACGACAACGGTTTAGGGTGAGCGTACGTCTTAGGGTATAAATTAGTGTTAGCGTAGTGGTTAGGATTAGGGTACGTGTTAGGGTAAGGCTTCGGGTAAGTGTTAGGGTTCGGGTTAGGGTTAGGGTTAGGGTTAGGGGACGGGGATTGTTTAGGGTTCAGGTTAGGGTATGACAACGGTTTAGGGCGAGCGTACGTGTTAGTGTACGGGTTAGTGTTAGCGTACGGGTTAGGATTATGGGAGGGGTTAGGGTAAGGCTTCGGGTAAGGGTTAGGGTTCGGGTTAGGGCTCGGGTAGTGGACGGCGACGGGGACGTTTTAGGGTACAGTTTAGGGTAGGTCAACGGTTTAGTGTGAGGGTACGTGTTAGGGTACGTGTTAGAGTTTGCTTACGGGTTAGGATTAGGGGACGGGTTAGGGTAATGCTTCGGGTAAGAGTTAGGGTTCGCGTTTGGGTTAGGGTTAGGGTTAGGGGACGGGGACGGTTTAGGGTACAGGTTAAGGTACGACAACGGTTTAGGGTGAGCATACCTGTTAGGGTACGAGTTAGTGTTAGCGTACGGGTTAGGATTAGGGGACGGGTTAGGGCAAGCCTTCCGGTAAGGGTTAGGTTTCGTGTTAATGTTAGGGTTAGGTTTAGGGGACAGGAACGGTTTAGGGTACAGGTTAGGGTACGACAACGGTTTAGGGTGAGTGTACATGTTAGGGTATGGGTTAGAGTTAGCGTACGGTTTAGGATTAGGGGACGGGTTAGTGTAAGGATTCGGGTAAGGGTTAGGGTTCGGGTTCGGATTAGGGTTAGGATTAGGGGACGGGGACGGTTTAGGGTACAGGCTAGGGCTCGACAATGGTTGAGGGTGAGCGTACGTGTTAGGGTATGTGTTAGTGTTAGCGTACGGTTTAGGATTAGGGGACTGGTAAGTATAAGGCTTTGGGTAAGTGTTAGGGTTCGGGTTAGGGTTAGTGTTAGGTTTAGGGGACGGGGACGGTTTAGGGTACAGGTTAGGGTACGACAACGGTTTAGGGTAAGTGTACGTGTTAGGGTATGGGTTAGTGTTAACGTACGGTTAGGATTAGGGGACGGGTTAGGGTAAGGCTTCGGGTAAGGGTTAGGATTCGGGTTAGGGTTAGGGTTAGGTTTAGGGGACGGGAACGTTTTAGGGTACAGGTTAGGGTACGACAACGGTTTAGGGTGAGCGTACGTGTTAGGGTATGGGTTAGAGTTAGCGTACGGGTTAGGATTAGGGGACGGATTAGGGTAAGGCTTCGGGTAAGGGTTAGGGTTCGGGTTCGGGTTAGGGTTAGGGTTAGGGGACGGGGACAGTTTAGGGTACAGGTTAGGGTTCGACAACGGTTTAGGGTGAGCGTACGTGTTAGGGTACGGGTTAGTGTTAGCATACGGGTTAGGATTAGGGGACTGGTAAGTGTAAGGCTTCGTGTAAGGGTTAGGTTTCGGGTTAGGGTTAGGGTTAGGGTTAGGTGACGGGGACGGTTTAGGGTACAGGTTAGGGTACGACAACGGTTTAGGGTGAGCGTACGTGTTAGGGTAAGCGAACGGGTTAGGATTAGGGTCGGGTAAGGGTAAGGCTTCGGGTAAGGGTTAGGGTTCGAGTTAGGGTTAGGGTTAGGGTTAGGGAACGGGGACGGTTTAGGGTACAGGTTAGGGTACGACAAGGGTTTAGTGTGAGCGTACGTGTTAGGGTACGGTTTAGTGTTAGCGTACGGTTTAGGATTAGAGGACGGGTTAGGGTAAGGCTTCGGGTAAGGGTTAGGGTTCGGGTTAGTGTAAGGGTTAGGGGACTGGGACAGGGACGGTTTAGGGTACAGGTTAGGGTACGACAACGGTTTAGGGTGAGCGTACGTGTTAGGGTACGGGTTAGTGTTAGCGTAGGGGTTAGGATTAATGGACGGGTTAGGGTAAGGCTTCGGATAAGGGTTAGGGTTCGGTTAGGGTTGGAGTTAGGTTTAGGGGACAGGATCGGTTTAGTGTACAGGTTAGTGTACGACAACGGTTTAGGGTGAGCGTACGTGTTAGGGTATGGGTTAGAGTTAGCGTACGGGTTAGGATTAGGGGAGGGGTTAGGGTAAGGCTTCGGGTAAGGTTTAGGGTTCGGGTTCGGGTTAGGGTTAGGTTTAGGGGACGGGAACGGTTTAGGGTGCAGGCTAGGTTTCGACAATAGTTGAGGGTGAGCGTACGTGTTAGGGTACGGGTTAGTGTTAGCGTACGGTTTAGGATTAGGGGACGGGTCAGAGTAAGGCTTCGGGTAAGGGTTAGGGTTCGGGTTAGGGTTAGCGTTAGGGGACGGGGATGGGTACGGATTAGGGTACAGGTTGGGGTACGACAACGGTTTAGGGTGAGCGTACGTGTTAGGGAACGGGTTAGTGTTAGCGTGCGGGTGAGGATTAGGGGACGGGTAAGGGTAAGGCTTCGGGAAAGTGTTAGGGTTCCGGTTAGGTTTAGGGTTAGGATTAGGGGGCTGGGACGGTTTAGGGTACAGGTCAGGGTACGACAACGGTTTAGGGTGAGCGTACGTGTTAGGGTACGGGTTATTGTTAGCGTACGGATTAGGATTAGGGGACGGGTTAGGGTAAGGCTTCTGGTAAGGGTTAGGGTTCGTGTTAGGGTTAGGGTTAGGATAAGGGGACGGGGACGGTTTAGGGTACAGGTTAGGGTTCGACAGCGGTTTAGGGTGAGCATACGTGTTAGAGTACGGGTTAGTTTTAGTGTACGAGTTAGAATTAGGGGACGGGTTAGGGTAAGGCTTCGGGTAAGGGTTAGGGTTCGGGTTAGGGCTCGGGTAGTGGACGGCGACGGGGACGTTTTAGGGTACAGTTTAGGGTAGGACAACGGTTTAGTGTGAGGGTACGTGTTAGGGTACGTGTTAGAGTTTGCGTACGGGTTAGGATTAGGGGACGGGTTAGGGTAATGCTTCCTGTAAGAGTTAGGGTTCGCGTTAGGGTTAGGGTTAGGGTTAGGGGACGGGGACTGTTTAGGGTACAGGTTAGGGTACGACAACGGTTTAGGGTGAGCATACCTGTTAGGGTACGGGTTAGTGTTAGCGTACGGGTTAGGATTAGGGGACGGGTTAGGGTAAGCCTTCCGGTAAGGGTTAGGGTTCGGGTTAGGTTTAGGGTTAGGTTTAGGGGACAGGAACGGTTTAGGGTACAGGTTAGGGTACGATAACGGTTTAGGGTGAGTGTACATGTTAGGGTATGGGTTAGAGTTAGCGTACGGTTTAGGATTAGGGGACGGGTTAGTGTAAGGCTTCGGTTAAGGGTGAGGGTTCGGGTTCGGATTAGGGTTAGGGTTAGGGGACGGGGACGGTTTAGGGTACAGGCTAGGGTTCGACAACGGTTGAGGGTGAGCGTACGTGTTAGGGTATGTGTTAGTGTTAGCGTACGGTTTAGGATTAGGGGACTGGTATGTATAAGGCTTCGGGTAAGTGTTAGGGTTCGGGTTAGGGTTAGTGTTAGGTTTAGGGGACGGGGACGGTTTAGGGTACAGGTTAGGGTACGACAACGGTTTAGGGTAAGTGTACGTGTTAGGGTATGGGTTAGTGTTAACGTACGGTTAGGATTAGGGGACAGGTTAGGGTAAGGCTTCGGGTAAGGGTTAGGATTCGGGTTAGGGTTAGGGTTAGGTTTAGGGGACGGGAACGTTTTAGGGTACAGTTTAGGGTAGGACAACGGTTTAGTGTGAGGGTACGTGTTAGGGTACGTGTTAGAGTTTGCTTACGGGTTAGGATTTGGGGACGGGTTAGGGTAAGGCTTCGGGTAAGGGTTAGGGTTCGGGTTCGGGTTAGGGTTAGGGTTAGGGGACGGGGACAGTTTAGGGTACAAGTTAGGGTTCGACAACGGTTTAGGGTGAGCGTACGTGTTAGGGTACGGGTTAGTGTTAGCATACGGGTTAGGATTAGGGGACGGGTAAGTGTAAGGCTTCGGGTAAGGGTTAGGTTTCGGGTTAGGGTTAGGGTTAGGGTTAGGTGACGGGGACGGTTTAGGGTACAGGTTAGGGTACGACAACGGTTTAGGGTGAGCGTACGTGTTAGGGTAAGCGAACGGGTTAGGATTAGGGACGGGTAAGGGTAAGGCTTCGGGTAAGAGTTAGGGTTCGAGTTAGGGTTAGGGTTAGGGTTAGGGGACGGGGACGGTTTAGGGTACAGGTTAGGGTACGACAAGGGTTTAGTGTGAGCGTACGTGTTAGGGTACGGTTTAGTGTTAGCGTACGGTTTAGGATTAGAGGACGGGTTAGGGTAAGGCTTCGGGTAAGTGTTAGGGTTCGGGTTAGTGTAAGGGTTAGGGGACTGGGACAGGGACGGTTTAGGGTACAGGTTAGTGTACGACAACGGTTTAGGGTGAGCGTACGTGTTAGGGTATGGGTTAGAGTTAGCGTACGGGTTAGGATTAGGGGACGGGTTAGGGTAAGGCTTCGGGTAAGGTTTAGTGTTCGGGGTCGGGTTAGGGTTAGGTTTAGGGGACGGGGACGGTTTAGGGTGCAGGCTAGGTTTCGACAACGGTTTAGGGTGAGCGTACGTGTTAGGGTACGGGTTAGAGTTAGCGTATGGTTTAGGATTAGGGGACGGGTTAGGGTAAGGCTTCGGGTAAGGGTTAGGGTTCGGGTTAGGGTTAGGGTTAGGATAAGGGGACGGGGACGGTTTAGGGTACAGGTTAGGGTTCGACAGCGGTTTAGGGTGAGCATACGTGTTAGAGTACGGGTTAGTTTTAGTGTACGAGTTAGAATTAGGGATCGAGTTAGTGTAAGGCTTCGGGTAAGGGTTAGGGTTCGGGTTAGGGTTAGTGTTAGGGTTAGGGAATGGGGACGGTTTAGGGTACAGGTTAGTGTTCGACAACGTTTTAGGGTGAGCTCACGTGTTAGGGTAATGGTTAGTGTTAGCGTACGTGTTAGGATTAGGGGAAGGGTTAGGGTAAAGCTTCGGGTAACGGTTAGGGTTCGGGTTAGGGTTAGGGTTAGGGTTAGGGGACGGGGACGGTGTAGGGTACAGGTTTGGGTACGACAATGGTTTAGGGTGAGCGTACGTGTTAGGGTACGGTTTAGAGTTAGCGTATGGTTTAGGATTAGGGTACGTGTTAGTGCAAGGCTTCTCGTAAGGGTTAGGGTTCGGGTTAGGGTTAGGTTTAGGTTTAGGGGACAGGAACGGTTTAGGGTACAGGTTAGGGTACAACAACGGTTTCGGGTGAGCGTACGTGTTAGGGTACGGGATAGTGTTAGCATAGGGTTTAGGATTAATGGACGGGTTAGTGTAAGGCTTCGGATAAGGGTTAGGGTTCGGGTTAGGGTTGGGGTTAGGTTTAGGGGACAGGAACGGTTTAGGGTACAGGTTAGTGTACGACAACGGTTTAGGGTTAGCGTACGTGTTAGGGTATCGGTTAGAGTTAGCGTATGCGTTAGGATTAGGGGACGGGTTAGGGTAAGGCTTCGGGTAAGGTTTAGGGTTCGGGTTCGGGTTAGGGTTAGGTTTAGGGGACAGGGACGGTTTAGGGTGCAGGCTAGGTTTCGAAAACTGTTGAGGGTGAGCGTACGTGTTAGGGTACGGGTTAGTGTTAGCGTACGGTTTAGGATTAGGGGACGGGTAAGGGTAAGGCTTCGGGTAAGGGTTAGGGTTCGGGTTAGGGTTAGCGTTAGGGGACGGGGATGGGGACGGATTAGGGTACAGGTTAGGGTTCGACAGCGGTTTAGGGTGAGCATACGTGTTAGAGTACGGGTTAGTTTTAGTGTACGAGTTAGAATTAGGGATCGGGTTAGTGTAAGGCTTCGGGTAAGGGTTACGGTTCGGGTTAGGGTTAGTGTTAGGGTTAGGGGACGGGGACGGTTTAGGGTACGGCTTAGTGTTCGACAACGTTTTAGGGTGAGCTCACGTGTTATGGTAATGGTTAGTGTTAGCGTACGGGTTAGGATTAGGGGAAGGGTTACGGTAAGGCTTCGGGTAAGGGTTAGGGTTCGGGTTAGGGTTAGGGTTAGGGGACGGGGACGTGGACAGTGTAGGGTACAGGTTTGGGTACGACAACGGTTTAGGGTGAGCGTACGTGTTAGGGTACGGTTTAGAGTTAGCGTACGGGTTAGGATTAGGGGACGTGTTAGTGCAAGGCTTCTGGTAGGGCTAGGGTTCGGTTTAGGGTTAGGTTTAGGTTTAGGGGACAGGAACGGTTTAGGGTACAGGTTAGGGTACAACAACAGTTTAGGGTGAGCGTACGTGTTAGGGTACGGGTTAGTGTTAGCGTACGGGTTAGGATTAGGGGAAGGGTTAGGGTAAGGCTTCGGGTAAGGGTTAGGGTTCGGGTTAGGGTTCGGGTTAGGGGACGGGGACGGGGACGGTTTAGGGTACAGGTTAGTGTTCGACAACGAATTAGGGTTAGCGTACGTGTTTGGGTACGGGTTAGAGTTAGCGTACGGTTTAGGAATAGGGGACGGGTTAGGGTAAGGCTTTGGGTAAGGGTTAGCGTTCGGGTTAGAGTTAGTGTTAGGGGACGAGGACGGTTTAGGGTACAGGTTAGGGTTCGAAAACGCTTTAGGGTGAGCGTACATGTTAGGGTACGGGTTAGTGTTAGTGTACGGGTTAGGATTAGGGGACGGGTTAGGTTAACACTTCGGTAAGGGTTAGGGTTCGGGTTAGGGTAAGAGTTAGGTGACGGGGACGGGGACGGTTTAGTATACAGGTTAGGGTACGACAACGGTTTAGGGTGAGCGTTCGTGTCAGGGTACGGGTTAGTGTTAGCGAAGGGGTTAAGATTAGGGGACGGGTTAGGGTAAGGCTTCGGGTAAGGGTTAGGGCTCGGGTTACGGTTAGGGTTAGGATTAGGGTTAGGGGACTGGGATTGTTTAGGGTACAGGTTTGGGTACGACAAAGTTTTAGGGTGAGCGTACATGTTAGGGTACGGGTTAGTGTTAGCGTACGGGTTAGGATTAGGGGACGGATTAGGGTAAGGCTTCGGGTAAGGATTAGGGTTCGGGTTAGGGTTATGGCTATGGTTAGGGGACGGGGACGGTTTTGGGTACAGGTTAGGGTACCACAATGGTTTAGGGTGAGCGTACATGTTAGGGTACGGTTTAGTGTTAGCATACGGGTTAGGATTAGGGGACGTTTTAGGATAAGGCTTCGGGTTAGGGTTAGGGTAAGTGTTAGGGTAAGGGTTAGGGGACGGGGACGGGGACGGTTTAGGGTACACGTTATGGTACGACCACGGTTTAGGGTGAGCGTACGTGTCAGGGTATAAATAAGTGTTAGCGTAGGGGTTAGGATTAGGGTACGTGTTAGGGTAAGGCTTCGGGTAAGGGTTAGGGTTCGGGTTAGGTTTAGGGTTAGGGTTAGGGGACGGGGATTTTTAGGGTTCAGGTTAGGGTATGACAACGGTTTAGGGTGAGCGTACGTGTTAGGGTACGGGTTAGTGTTAGCGTACGGGTTAGGATTAGGCGACGGGTTAGGGTAAGGCTTCGGGTAAGGGTTAGGGTTCGGGTTCGGATTAGGGTTAGAGTTAGGGGACGGGGACGGTTTAGGGTACAGGCTAGGGTTCGACAACGGTTGAGGGTGCGCGTACGTGTTAGGGTATGTGTTAGTGTTAGCGTACGGTTTAGGATTAGGGGACAGGTAAGTATAAGGCTTCGGGTAAGGGTTAGGGCTCGAGTTAGGGTTAGGGTTAGGTTTAGGGGACGGGGACGGTTTAGGGTACAGGTTAGGGTATGACAACGGTTTAGGGTGAGCGTACGTGTTAGGGTACGGGTTAGTGTTAACGTACGGTTAGGATTAGGGGACGGGTTAGGGTAAGGCTTCGGGTAAGGGATAGGATTCGGCTTAGGGTTAGGGTTAGGTTTAGGGGACGGGAACGTTTTAGGGTACAGGTTAGGGTACTACAATGGTTTAGGGTGAGCGTACGTGTTAGGGTATGGGTTAGAGTTAGGGTACGGGTTAGGATTAGGGGACGGATTAGGGTAAGGCTTCGGGTAAGGCTTAGGGTTCGGGTTCCGGTTAGGGTTTTGTTAGGGGACGGGGACAGTTTAGGGTACAGGTTAGGGTTCGACAACGGTTTAGGGTGAGCGTACGTGTTAGGGTACGGGTTAGTGTTACCGTAGGGGTTAGGATTAATGGACGGGTTAGGGTATGGCTTCGGATAAGGGTTAGGGTTCGGTTAGTGTTGGAGTTCGGTTTAGGGGACAGGATCGGTTTAGTGTACAGGTTAGTGTATGACAACGGTTTAGGGTGAGCATACGTGTTAGGGTATGGTTTAGAGTTAGCGTACGGGTTAGGATTAGGGGAGGGGTTAGGGTAAGGCTTCGGGTAAGGTTTAGGGTTCGGGTTCGGCTTAGGGTTAGGTTTAGGGGACGGGAACGGTTTAGGGTGCAGGCTAGGTTTCGACAACGGTTGAGGGTGAGCGTACGTGTTAGGGTACGGGTTAGTGTTAGCGTACGGTTTAGGATTAGGGGACGGGTAAGAGTAAGGCTTCGGGTAAGGGTTAGGGTTCGGGTTAGGGTTAGCGTTAGGGGACGGGGATGGGGACAGATTAGGGTACAGGTTAGGGTACGACAACGGTTTAGGGTGAGCGTACGTGTTAGGGTACGGGTTAGTGTTAGCGTGCGGGTGAGGATTACGGGACGGGTAAGGGTAAGGCTTCAGGAAAGTGTTAGGGTTCGGGTTAGGTTTAGGGTTAGGATTGGGGGCAGGGACGGTTTAGGGTACAGGTCAGGGTACGACAACGGTTTAGGGTGAGCGTACGTGTTAGGGTACGGGTTAGAGTTAGCGTACGGGTTAGGATTAGGGGACGGGTTAGGGTAAGGCTTCGGGTAAGGGTTAGGGTTCGTGTTAGGGTTAGGGTTAGGATAAGGGGACGGGGACGGTTTAGGGTACAGGTTAGGGTTCGACAGCGGTTTAGGGTGAGCATACGTGTTAGAGTACGGGTTAGTTTTAGTGTACGAGTTAGAATTAGGGGACGGGTTAGGGTAAGGCTTCGGGTAAGGGTTAGGGTTCGGGTTAGGGCTCGGGTAGTGGACGGCGACGGGGACGTTTTAGGGTACAGTTTAGGGTAGGACAACGGTTTAGTGTGAGGGTACGTGTTAGGGTACGTGTTAGAGTTTGCGTACGGGCTAGGATTAGGGGACGGGTTAGGGTAATGCTTCGTGTAAGAGTTAGGGTTCGCGTTAGGGTTAGGGTTAGGGTTAGGGGACGGGGACGGTTTAGGGTACAGGTTAGGGTACGACAACGGTTTAGGGTGAGCATACCTGTTAGGGTACGGGTTAGTGTTAGCGTACGGGTTAGGATTAGGGGACGGGTTAGGGTAAGCCTTCCGGTAAGGGTTAGGGTTCGGGTTAGGTTTAGGGTTAGGTTTAGGGGACAGGAACGGTTTAGGGTACAGGTTAGGGTACGATAACGGTTTAGGGTGAGTGTACATGTTAGGGTATGGGTTAGAGTTAGCGTACGGTTTAGGATTAGGGGACGGGTTAGTGTAAGGCTTCGGTTAAGGGTGAGGGTTCGGGTTCGGATTAGGGTTAGGGTTAGGGTTAGGGGACGGGGACGGTTTAGGGTACAGGCTAGGGTTCGACAACGGTTGAGGGTGAGCGTACGTGTTAGGGTATGTGTTAGTGTTAGCGTACGGTTTAGGATTAGGGGACTGGTAAGTATAAGGCTTCGGGTAAGTGTTAGGGTTCGGGTTAGGGTTAGTGTTAGGTTTAGGGGACGGGGACGGTTTAGGGTACAGGTTAGGGTACGACAACGGTTTAGGGTAAGTGTACGTGTTAGGGTATGGGTTAGTGTTAACGTACGGTTAGGATTAGGGGACGGGTTAGGGTAAGGATTCGGGTAAGGGTTAGGATTCGGGTTAGGGTTAGGTTTAGGGGACGGGAACGTTTTAGGGTACAGTTTAGGGTACGACAACGGTTTAGGGTGAGCGTACGTGTTAGGGTATGGGTTAGAGTTAGCGTACGGGTTAGGATTAGGGGACGGATTAGGGTAAGGCTTCGGGTAAGGGTTAGGGTTCGGGTTCGGGTTAGGGTTAGGGTTAGGGGACGGGGACAGTTTAGGGTACAGGTTAGGGTTCGACAACGGTTTAGGGTGAGCGTACGTGTTAGGGTACGTGTTAGTGTTAGCATACGGGTTAGGATTAGGGGACGGGTAAGTGTAAGGCTTCGGGTAAGGGTTAGGTTTCGGGTTAGGGTTAGGGTTAGGGTTAGGTGACGGGCACGGTTTAGGGTACAGGTTAGTGTACGACAACGGTTTAGGGTGAGCGTACGTGTTAGGGTAAGCGAACGGGTTAGGATTAGGGACGGGTAACGGTAAGGCTTCGGGTAAGAGTTAGGGTTCGAATTAGGGTTAGGGTTAGGGTTAGGGGACGGGGACGGTTTAGGGTACAGGTTAGGGTACGACAAGGGTTTAGTGTGAGCGTACGTGTTAGGGTACGGTTTAGTGTTAGCGTACGGTTTAGGATTAGAGGACGGGTTAGGGTAAGGCTTCGGGTAAGGGTTAGGGTTCGGTTTAGGGTAAGGTTTAGGGGACTGGGACAGGGACGGTTTAGGGTACAGGTTAGGGTACGATAACGGTTTAGGGTGAGCGTACGTGTTAGGGTACGGGTTAGAGTTAGCATACGGGTTAGGATTAGGGGACGGGTTAGGGTAAGGCTTCGTGTAAGCGTTAGAGTTCGTGTTAGGATTAGGGTTAGGGTTAGGGGACGGGGACGGTTTAGGGTACAGGTTAGGGTTCGACAACGGTTTAGGGTGAGCGTACGTGTTAGGGTACGGGTTAGAGTTAGCGTACGGGTTAGGATTAGGGGACGGGTTAGGGTAAGGCTTCGGGTAAGTGTTAGTGTTCGGGTTAGTGTTAGGGTTAGGGTTAGGGGATGGGAAAGTTTTAGGGTACAGGTTAGGGTACGACAACGGTTTAGGGTGAGCTTACGTGTTAGGGTACGGGTTAGTGTTAGCGTACGGGTTAGGATTGGGGACGGGTTAGGGTAAGGCTTCGGGTACGGGTTAGGGTTCGGGTTCGTGTTAGGGTTAGCGTTAGGGGACGGGGAAGATTTAGAGCACAGGTTAGGGTTCGACAACGGTTTAGGGTGAGCGTACGTGTTAGGGTATGGGTTAGTGTTAGAGTACGGGTTAGGGTTAGGGGACGGGTTAGGGTAAGGCTTCGGGTGAGGGTTAGGGTTCGGGTTAGGGTTAGGGCTAGGATTAGGGGACGGGGACGGTTTAGGGTACAGATTAGGGTATGACAACGACTTAGGGTGAGCTTACGTGTTAGGGTACGAGTTAGTGTTAGCGTACGGGTTACTGTTAGGGGACGGGTTAGGGTAAGGCTTCGGGTAAGGGTTAGGGTACGGGTTAGGGTTAGGGTTTTGGACGCGGATGGGGACGGTTTAGGGTACAGGTTAGGGTACGACAAGTGTTTAGGGTGAGCATACGTGTTAGGGTACTGTTTAGTGTTAGCGTACGGTTTAGGATTAGTGGATGGGTTAGGGTAAGGCTTCGGGTAAGGTTTAGGGTTCGGGTTAGGGTAAGGGTTAGGGGACTGGGACGGGGACGGTTTAGGGTACAGGTTAGGGTACGACAACGGTTGAGGGTTAGCGTACGTGTTAGGGTACGGGTTAGTGTTAGCGTACGGGTTAGGATTAGGGGACGGGTTAGGGTATGGCTTCGGGTAACGGTTAAAGTTCGGGTTAGGGTTAGGGCTAGGGGATGGGGACGGGGACGATTTAGGGTACAGGTTAGGGTACGATAATGGTTTAGGATGAGCGTACGTGTTAGGTTACGGTTTAGAGTTACCGTACGGGTTAGGATTAGGGGACGGGTTAGGGTAAGGCTTCGGGTAAGGGTTAGGGTTCGGGTTCGGGTTAGGGATAGGGTTAGGGGACGGAGACGGTTTAGGGTACAGGTTTGGGTTCGACAAAGGTTTAGGGTGAGCGTACGTGTTAGAGTACGTGTTAGTGTTAGCGTACGGGTTAGGATTAGGGGACGGGTTAGGGTAAGGGTCGCGTAAGGGTCAGGGTTCGGGTTACGGTTTGGGTTTCGGTTAGGGGACGGGGACGGTTTAGGGTACAGTTTAGGTTACGACAACGGTTTAGGGTGAGCGTACGTGTTAGGGTACGGGCTAGTGTTAGCGTTCGGGTTAGGATTAGGGTACGCGTTAGGGTAAGGCTTCGGATAAGGGTTAGGGTTCGGGTTAGGGTTAGGGTTAGGGTTATGGGACAGGGACGGTTTAGGGTACAGGTTAGGGTACGACAACGGTTGAGGGTGAGCGTACGTGTTAGGGTATGGGTTAGTGTTAGCGTACGGGTTAGGATTAGGGGACGGGTTAGGGTAAGGCTTTGGGTAAGGGTTAAAGTTCGGGTTAGGGTTAGGGCTAGGGGACGGGGACGGGGACAGTTTAGGGTACAGGTTAGGGTACGACAATGGTTTAGTGTGAGCGTATGTGTTAGGGTACGGGTTAGAGTTACCGTACGTGTTACGATTAGGGGACGGGTTAAGGTAAGGCTTCGGGTAAGGGTTAGGGTTCGGGTTCGGGTTAGGGATAGGGTTAGGGGACGGAGACGCTTTAGGGTACAGGTTTGGGTTCGACAACGGTTTAGGGTGAGCGTACGTGTTAGGGTATGGGTTAGTGTTAGCGTACGGGTTAGGATTAGGGGACGGGTTAGGGTACGGCTTCGGTTAACGGTAAGGTTTAGGGTTCGGGTTAGGGTAAGGGTTAGGGGACTGGGACGGGGACGGTTAGGGTACAGGTTAGGGTACGACAACGGTTGAGGGTTAGCGTACGTGTTAGGGTACGGGTTAGTGTTAGTGTACGGCTTAGGATTAGGGGACGGGTTAGGGTAAGGCTTCGGGTAAGTGTTAGTGTTCGGGTTAGTGTTAGGGTTAGGGTTAGGGGACGGGAAAGTTTTAGGGTACAGGATAGGGTACGACAACGGTGTAGTCTGAGCGTACATGTTAGGGTACGGGTTAGTGTTAGCGTACGAGTTAGGATTAGGGGATGCGTTAGGTTAAGGCTTCGGGTAACGGTTAGGGTTCGGGTTAGGGTTAGGGTTAGGGTACGAGGACGGTTTAGGGTACAGGTTAGGGTTCGACAACGGTTTAGGGTGAGCGTACGTGTTAGGGTACGTGTTAGAGTTAGCGTACGAGTTAGGATTAGGGGACGAGTTAGGGTAAGGCTTCGGGTAAGGGTAACGGTTCGGGTTAGGGTTAGGGTTAGGTTTAGGGGACAGGAACGGTTTAGGGTACAGTTTAGGGTTCGACTACTGTTTAGGGTGAGCGTACGTGTTAGGGTATGGGTTAGAGTTAGCGTATGGGTTAGGATTAGGGGACGGGTTAGTGTAAGGCTTCGGGTAAGGGTTAGGGTTCGGGTTAGAGTTAGGGGACGGGGATGGGGACGGTTTAGGGTACAGGTTAGGGTTCGACAACCGTTTAGGGTGAGCGTACGTGTTAGGGTACAGGTTAGTGTTAGCGTACGGATTAGGATTAGGGGACGGGTAAGGGTAAGGCTTCGAGTAAGGGTTAGGGTTTGTGTTAGGGTTAGGGTTAGGGTTAGGGGACGGGTACGGTTTAGTGTACAGGTTAGGGTACGACAACGGTTTAGTGTGAGCATACGTGTTAGGGTACGAGTTAGTGTTAGCGTACGGGTTAGGATTAGGGGACGGGTTAGAGTAAGGCTTCGGGTAAGGGTTAGGGTACGGGTTAGGGTTAGGGTTTTGGACGGGGATGGGGACAGTTTAGGGTACAGGTTAGGGTACGACAAAGGTTTCGGGTGAGCGTACGTGTTAGGGTACGGTTTAGTGTTAGCATACGGGTTAGGATTAGGGGACGAGTTAGGGTAAGGCTTCGGGTAACGGTTAGGTTTCGGGTTAGGGTTAGGGTTAGGCTTAGGGGACGGGGACGGTTTAGGGTACAGGTTAGGGTAACGATTTAGGGTGAGCGTACATGTTAGGGTACGGGTTAGTGTATGCGTACGGGTTAGGATTAGGGGACGGGTAAGGGTAAGGCTTTGGGCAATGTTAGGGTTCGAGTTAGGGTTAGGGTTAGGGGACGGGGACGGGGACGGTTTAGGGTACAGGTTCGGGTACGACAATAGTTTAGGGTGAGTGTACGTGTTAGGGTACGGGTTAGAGTTTGCGTACGGGTTAGGATTAGGGGACGGGTTAGGGTAAGGCTTCGGGTAAGGGTTAGGGTTCGGGTTAGGGTTAGGGTTAGGGGACGGGGACGGTTTAGTGTACAGGTTAGGGTACGACAACAGTTTAGGGTGAGCGTACGTGTTAGGGTACGGGTTAGCGTTTGCGTACGATTTAGGATTAGGTGATGGGTTAGGTTAAGGCTTCGGGTAAGGGTTAGGGTTCGGGTTAGGGTTAGGGTTAGGGGACGAGGACGGTTTAGGGTACAGGTTAGGGTTCGACAACGGTTTAGGGTGAGCGTACCTGTTAGGGTATGGGTTAGAGTTTGCGTATGGGTTAGGATTAGGGGACGGTTTAGGGTAAGGTTTCGGGTAAGTGTTAGGGTTCGGGTTAGGTTTAGGGTTAGGGGACGGGGACGGTTTAGTGTACAGGTTAGGGTATGACAAGTGTTTAGGGTGAGCGTACGTGTTAGGGTACTGTTTAGTGTTAGCGTATGGTTTAGGATTAGTGGATGGGTTAGGGTAAGGCCTCAGGTAAGGTTTAGGGTTCGGGTTAGGGTAAGGGTTAGGGGACTGGGACGGGGACGGTTTAGGGTACAGGTTAGGGTTGGACAACGTTTTATGGTGAGCGTACGTGTTAGGGTACGGGTTAGAGATAACGTAAGGGTTAGGTTTAGGGGACGGGTTAGGGTAAGGCTTCGGGTAAGGTTTAGGGTTCGTGTTAGGGTTAGGGTTAGGGTTAGGGGACGGGAACGGTTTAGGGTGTATGGTAGGATTCGACTACGGTTTAGGGTGAGCGTATGTCTTAGGGTACGGGTTAGTGTTAGCGTACAGGCTAGGATTAGGGGACGGGTTAGGGTAAGGCTTCGGGTAAGGGTTAGGGTTCGGTTTAGGGTTAGGGTTAGGGTTATGGGACAGGGACGGTTTAGGGTACAGGGTAGGGTACGACAACGGTTTAGGGTGAGCGTACGTGTTAGGGTACAGTTTAGTGTTAGCGTATGGTTTAGGATTAGGGGACGGCTTAGGGTAAGGCTTCGGATAAGTGTTAGGGTACGGGTTAGGGTAAGGGTTAGGATTAAGGGACGGGGACGGTTTAGGGTACAGGTTAGTGTACGACAACGGTTTAGGGTGAGCGTAAGTGTTAGGGTACGGGTTAGTGTTAACGTAGGGGTTAGAATTAGTGGACGGGTTTGGGTAAGGCTTCGGGTAAGGGTTAGGGTTCGGTTTAGTGTTAGGGTTTAGATTAGGGGACGGGGATTGTTTAGGGCACAGGTTAGGGTACGACAACGGTTTAGGGTGAGCGTACGTGTTAGGGTATGGGTTAGTGTTAGCGTACGGGTTAGTATTAGGGGACGGTTTAGGGTAAGGCTTCGGGTAAGGGTTAGGGTTCGGGGTAGGGTTAGGGTTAGGGTTAGGGGACGGGGACGGTTTAGGGTACATGTTAGTGTTCGACAACAGTTTAGGGTGAATGTACGTGTTAGGGTACGGGTTAGTGTTATCGTACGGTTTAGGATTAGGGGACAGGTTAGGGTAAGGCTTCGGGTAAGGGTTAGGGTTCGGGTTAGGGTTAGGGTTAGGCTTAGGGGACGGGGACGATTTAGGGTACAGGTAAGGGTACCACAACTGTTTAGTGTGAGCGTACGTGTTAGGGTACGAGTTAGAGTTTGCGTACGCGTTAGGATCAGGGAACGGGTTAGGGTAAGGCTTCGGGTAAGGGTTAGGGTTCGGTTTAGGGTTAGGGTTAGGGTTAGGGGACGGGGACGGTTTAGGGTACAGGTTAGGGTACGACAATGGTTTAGGGTTAGCGTACGTGTTAGGGTACGGGTTAGTGTTAGCGTACGGGTTAGGTTTAGGGGATGGGTTAGGGTAAGGCTTCGGGTAAGGGTTAAAGTTCGGGTTAGGGTTAGGGCTAGGGGATGGGGATGGGGACGATTTAGGGTACAGGTTAGGGTACGACAATGGTTTAGGGTGAGCGTACGTGTTAGGGTACGGGTTAGAGTTACCGTACGGTTTAGGATTAGGGGACGGGTTAGGGTAAGGCTTCGGGTAAGGGTTAGGGTTCGGGTTCGGGTTAGGGATAGGGTTAGGGGACGGAGACGGTTTAGGGTACAGGTTTGGGTTCGACAAAGGTTTAGGGTGAGCGTACGTGTTAGAGTACGTGTTAGTGTTAGCGTACGGGTTAGGATTAGGGGACGGGTTAGGGTAAGGGTCGCGTAAGGGTCAGGGTTCGGGTTACGGTTTGGGTTTCGGTTAGGGGACGGGGACGGTTTAGGGTACAGTTTAGGTTACGACAACGGTTTAGGGTGAGCGTACGTGTTAGGGTACGGGCTAGTGTTAGCGTTCGGGTTAGGATTAGGGTACGCGTTAGGGTAAGGCTTCGGATAAGGGTTAGGGTTCGGGTTAGGGTTAGGGTTAGGGTTATGGGACAGGGACGGTTTAGGGTACAGGTTAGGGTACGACAACGGTTGAGGGTGAGCGTACGTGTTAGGGTATGGGTTAGTGTTAGCGTACGGGTTAGGATTAGGGGACGGGTTAGGGTAAGGCTTTGGGTAAGGGTTAAAGTTCGGGTTAGGGTTAGGGCTAGGGGACGGGGACGGGGACAGTTTAGGGTACAGGTTAGGGTACGACAATGGTTTAGTGTGAGCGTATGTGTTAGGGTACGGGTTAGAGTTACCGTACGTGTTACGATTAGGGGACGGGTTAAGGTAAGGCTTCGGGTAAGGGTTAGGGTTCGGGTTCGGGTTAGGGATAGGGTTAGGGGACGGAGACGCTTTAGGGTACAGGTTTGGGTTCGACAACGGTTTAGGGTGAGCGTACGTGTTAGGGTATGGGTTAGTGTTAGCGTACGGGTTAGGATTAGGGGACGGGTTAGGGTACGGCTTCGGTTAACGGTAAGGTTTAGGGTTCGGGTTAGGGTAAGGGTTAGGGGACTGGGACGGGGACGGTTAGGGTACAGGTTAGGGTACGACAACGGTTGAGGGTTAGCGTACGTGTTAGGGTACGGGTTAGTGTTAGTGTACGGCTTAGGATTAGGGGACGGGTTAGGGTAAGGCTTCGGGTAAGTGTTAGTGTTCGGGTTAGTGTTAGGGTTAGGGTTAGGGGACGGGAAAGTTTTAGGGTACAGGATAGGGTACGACAACGGTGTAGTCTGAGCGTACATGTTAGGGTACGGGTTAGTGTTAGCGTACGAGTTAGGATTAGGGGATGCGTTAGGTTAAGGCTTCGGGTAACGGTTAGGGTTCGGGTTAGGGTTAGGGTTAGGGTACGAGGACGGTTTAGGGTACAGGTTAGGGTTCGACAACGGTTTAGGGTGAGCGTACGTGTTAGGGTACGTGTTAGAGTTAGCGTACGAGTTAGGATTAGGGGACGAGTTAGGGTAAGGCTTCGGGTAAGGGTAACGGTTCGGGTTAGGGTTAGGGTTAGGTTTAGGGGACAGGAACGGTTTAGGGTACAGTTTAGGGTTCGACTACTGTTTAGGGTGAGCGTACGTGTTAGGGTATGGGTTAGAGTTAGCGTATGGGTTAGGATTAGGGGACGGGTTAGTGTAAGGCTTCGGGTAAGGGTTAGGGTTCGGGTTAGAGTTAGGGGACGGGGATGGGGACGGTTTAGGGTACAGGTTAGGGTTCGACAACCGTTTAGGGTGAGCGTACGTGTTAGGGTACAGGTTAGTGTTAGCGTACGGATTAGGATTAGGGGACGGGTAAGGGTAAGGCTTCGAGTAAGGGTTAGGGTTTGTGTTAGGGTTAGGGTTAGGGTTAGGGGACGGGTACGGTTTAGTGTACAGGTTAGGGTACGACAACGGTTTAGTGTGAGCATACGTGTTAGGGTACGAGTTAGTGTTAGCGTACGGGTTAGGATTAGGGGACGGGTTAGAGTAAGGCTTCGGGTAAGGGTTAGGGTACGGGTTAGGGTTAGGGTTTTGGACGGGGATGGGGACAGTTTAGGGTACAGGTTAGGGTACGACAAAGGTTTCGGGTGAGCGTACGTGTTAGGGTACGGTTTAGTGTTAGCATACGGGTTAGGATTAGGGGACGAGTTAGGGTAAGGCTTCGGGTAACGGTTAGGTTTCGGGTTAGGGTTAGGGTTAGGCTTAGGGGACGGGGACGGTTTAGGGTACAGGTTAGGGTAACGATTTAGGGTGAGCGTACATGTTAGGGTACGGGTTAGTGTATGCGTACGGGTTAGGATTAGGGGACGGGTAAGGGTAAGGCTTTGGGCAATGTTAGGGTTCGAGTTAGGGTTAGGGTTAGGGGACGGGGACGGGGACGGTTTAGGGTACAGGTTCGGGTACGACAATAGTTTAGGGTGAGTGTACGTGTTAGGGTACGGGTTAGAGTTTGCGTACGGGTTAGGATTAGGGGACGGGTTAGGGTAAGGCTTCGGGTAAGGGTTAGGGTTCGGGTTAGGGTTAGGGTT
Source organism: Delphinapterus leucas (assembly GCF_059928025.1). Taxonomy (NCBI): domain Eukaryota; kingdom Metazoa; phylum Chordata; class Mammalia; order Artiodactyla; family Monodontidae; genus Delphinapterus; species Delphinapterus leucas. Next base: position 36,357,666 of record NC_143142.1, on the reverse strand, counting down.
AGGGGACGGGGACGGTTTAGTGTACAGGTTAGGGTACGACAACAGTTTAGGGTGAGCGTACGTGTTAGGGTACGGGTTAGCGTTTGCGTACGATTTAGGATTAGGTGATGGGTTAGGTTAAGGCTTCGGGTAAGGGTTAGGGTTCGGGTTAGGGTTAGGGTTAGGGGACGAGGACGGTTTAGGGTACAGGTTAGGGTTCGACAACGGTTTAGGGTGAGCGTACCTGTTAGGGTATGGGTTAGAGTTTGCGTATGGGTTAGGATTAGGGGACGGTTTAGGGTAAGGTTTCGGGTAAGTGTTAGGGTTCGGGTTAGGTTTAGGGTTAGGGGACGGGGACGGTTTAGTGTACAGGTTAGGGTATGACAAGTGTTTAGGGTGAGCGTACGTGTTAGGGTACTGTTTAGTGTTAGCGTATGGTTTAGGATTAGTGGATGGGTTAGGGTAAGGCCTCAGGTAAGGTTTAGGGTTCGGGTTAGGGTAAGGGTTAGGGGACTGGGACGGGGACGGTTTAGGGTACAGGTTAGGGTTGGACAACGTTTTATGGTGAGCGTACGTGTTAGGGTACGGGTTAGAGATAACGTAAGGGTTAGGTTTAGGGGACGGGTTAGGGTAAGGCTTCGGGTAAGGTTTAGGGTTCGTGTTAGGGTTAGGGTTAGGGTTAGGGGACGGGAACGGTTTAGGGTGTATGGTAGGATTCGACTACGGTTTAGGGTGAGCGTATGTCTTAGGGTACGGGTTAGTGTTAGCGTACAGGCTAGGATTAGGGGACGGGTTAGGGTAAGGCTTCGGGTAAGGGTTAGGGTTCGGTTTAGGGTTAGGGTTAGGGTTATGGGACAGGGACGGTTTAGGGTACAGGGTAGGGTACGACAACGGTTTAGGGTGAGCGTACGTGTTAGGGTACAGTTTAGTGTTAGCGTATGGTTTAGGATTAGGGGACGGCTTAGGGTAAGGCTTCGGATAAGTGTTAGGGTACGGGTTAGGGTAAGGGTTAGGATTAAGGGACGGGGACGGTTTAGGGTACAGGTTAGTGTACGACAACGGTTTAGGGTGAGCGTAAGTGTTAGGGTACGGGTTAGTGTTAACGTAGGGGTTAGAATTAGTGGACGGGTTTGGGTAAGGCTTCGGGTAAGGGTTAGGGTTCGGTTTAGTGTTAGGGTTTAGATTAGGGGACGGGGATTGTTTAGGGCACAGGTTAGGGTACGACAACGGTTTAGGGTGAGCGTACGTGTTAGGGTATGGGTTAGTGTTAGCGTACGGGTTAGTATTAGGGGACGGTTTAGGGTAAGGCTTCGGGTAAGGGTTAGGGTTCGGGGTAGGGTTAGGGTTAGGGTTAGGGGACGGGGACGGTTTAGGGTACATGTTAGTGTTCGACAACAGTTTAGGGTGAATGTACGTGTTAGGGTACGGGTTAGTGTTATCGTACGGTTTAGGATTAGGGGACAGGTTAGGGTAAGGCTTCGGGTAAGGGTTAGGGTTCGGGTTAGGGTTAGGGTTAGGCTTAGGGGACGGGGACGATTTAGGGTACAGGTAAGGGTACCACAACTGTTTAGTGTGAGCGTACGTGTTAGGGTACGAGTTAGAGTTTGCGTACGCGTTAGGATCAGGGAACGGGTTAGGGTAAGGCTTCGGGTAAGGGTTAGGGTTCGGTTTAGGGTTAGGGTTAGGGTTAGGGGACGGGGACGGTTTAGGGTACAGGTTAGGGTACGACAATGGTTTAGGGTTAGCGTACGTGTTAGGGTACGGGTTAGTGTTAGCGTACGGGTTAGGTTTAGGGGATGGGTTAGGGTAAGGCTTCGGGTAAGGGTTAAAGTTCGGGTTAGGGTTAGGGCTAGGGGATGGGGATGGGGACGATTTAGGGTACAGGTTAGGGTACGACAATGGTTTAGGGTGAGCGTACGTGTTAGGGTACGGGTTAGAGTTACCGTACGGTTTAGGATTAGGGGACGGGTTAGGGTAAGGCTTCGGGTAAGGGTTAGGGTTCGGGTTCGGGTTAGGGATAGGGTTAGGGGACGGAGACGGTTTAGGGTACAGGTTTGGGTTCGACAAAGGTTTAGGGTGAGCGTACGTGTTAGAGTACGTGTTAGTGTTAGCGTACGGGTTAGGATTAGGGGACGGGTTAGGGTAAGGGTCGCGTAAGGGTCAGGGTTCGGGTTACGGTTTGGGTTTCGGTTAGGGGACGGGGACGGTTTAGGGTACAGTTTAGGTTACGACAACGGTTTAGGGTGAGCGTACGTGTTAGGGTACGGGCTAGTGTTAGCGTTCGGGTTAGGATTAGGGTACGCGTTAGGGTAAGGCTTCGGATAAGGGTTAGGGTTCGGGTTAGGGTTAGGGTTAGGGTTATGGGACAGGGACGGTTTAGGGTACAGGTTAGGGTACGACAACGGTTGAGGGTGAGCGTACGTGTTAGGGTATGGGTTAGTGTTAGCGTACGGGTTAGGATTAGGGGACGGGTTAGGGTAAGGCTTTGGGTAAGGGTTAAAGTTCGGGTTAGGGTTAGGGCTAGGGGACGGGGACGGGGACAGTTTAGGGTACAGGTTAGGGTACGACAATGGTTTAGTGTGAGCGTATGTGTTAGGGTACGGGTTAGAGTTACCGTACGTGTTACGATTAGGGGACGGGTTAAGGTAAGGCTTCGGGTAAGGGTTAGGGTTCGGGTTCGGGTTAGGGATAGGGTTAGGGGACGGAGACGCTTTAGGGTACAGGTTTGGGTTCGACAACGGTTTAGGGTGAGCGTACGTGTTAGGGTATGGGTTAGTGTTAGCGTACGGGTTAGGATTAGGGGACGGGTTAGGGTACGGCTTCGGTTAACGGTAAGGTTTAGGGTTCGGGTTAGGGTAAGGGTTAGGGGACTGGGACGGGGACGGTTAGGGTACAGGTTAGGGTACGACAACGGTTGAGGGTTAGCGTACGTGTTAGGGTACGGGTTAGTGTTAGTGTACGGCTTAGGATTAGGGGACGGGTTAGGGTAAGGCTTCGGGTAAGTGTTAGTGTTCGGGTTAGTGTTAGGGTTAGGGTTAGGGGACGGGAAAGTTTTAGGGTACAGGATAGGGTACGACAACGGTGTAGTCTGAGCGTACATGTTAGGGTACGGGTTAGTGTTAGCGTACGAGTTAGGATTAGGGGATGGGTTAGGTTAAGGCTTCGGGTAACGGTTAGGGTTCGGGTTAGGGTTAGGGTTAGGGTACGAGGACGGTTTAGGGTACAGGTTAGGGTTCGACAACGGTTTAGGGTGAGCGTACGTGTTAGGGTACGTGTTAGAGTTAGCGTACGAGTTAGGATTAGGGGACGAGTTAGGGTAAGGCTTCGGGTAAGGGTAACGGTTCGGGTTAGGGTTAGGGTTAGGTTTAGGGGACAGGAACGGTTTAGGGTACAGTTTAGGGTTCGACTACTGTTTAGGGTGAGCGTACGTGTTAGGGTATGGGTTAGAGTTAGCGTATGGGTTAGGATTAGGGGACGGGTTAGTGTAAGGCTTCGGGTAAGGGTTAGGGTTCGGGTTAGAGTTAGGGGACGGGGATGGGGACGGTTTAGGGTACAGGTTAGGGTTCGACAACCGTTTAGGGTGAGCGTACGTGTTAGGGTACAGGTTAGTGTTAGCGTACGGATTAGGATTAGGGGACGGGTAAGGGTAAGGCTTCGAGTAAGGGTTAGGGTTTGTGTTAGGGTTAGGGTTAGGGTTAGGGGACGGGTACGGTTTAGTGTACAGGTTAGGGTACGACAACGGTTTAGTGTGAGCATACGTGTTAGGGTACGAGTTAGTGTTAGCGTACGGGTTAGGATTAGGGGACGGGTTAGAGTAAGGCTTCGGGTAAGGGTTAGGGTACGGGTTAGGGTTAGGGTTTTGGACGGGGATGGGGACAGTTTAGGGTACAGGTTAGGGTACGACAAAGGTTTCGGGTGAGCGTACGTGTTAGGGTACGGTTTAGTGTTAGCATACGGGTTAGGATTAGGGGACGAGTTAGGGTAAGGCTTCGGGTAACGGTTAGGTTTCGGGTTAGGGTTAGGGTTAGGCTTAGGGGACGGGGACGGTTTAGGGTACAGGTTAGGGTAACGATTTAGGGTGAGCGTACATGTTAGGGTACGGGTTAGTGTATGCGTACGGGTTAGGATTAGGGGACGGGTAAGGGTAAGGCTTTGGGCAATGTTAGGGTTCGAGTTAGGGTTAGGGTTAGGGGACGGGGACGGGGACGGTTTAGGGTACAGGTTCGGGTACGACAATAGTTTAGGGTGAGTGTACGTGTTAGGGTACGGGTTAGAGTTTGCGTACGGGTTAGGATTAGGGGACGGGTTAGGGTAAGGCTTCGGGTAAGGGTTAGGGTTCGGGTTAGGGTTAGGGTTAGGGGACGGGGACGGTTTAGTGTACAGGTTAGGGTACGACAACAGTTTAGGGTGAGCGTACGTGTTAGGGTACGGGTTAGCGTTTGCGTACGATTTAGGATTAGGTGATGGGTTAGGTTAAGGCTTCGGGTAAGGGTTAGGGTTCGGGTTAGGGTTAGGGTTAGGGGACGAGGACGGTTTAGGGTACAGGTTAGGGTTCGACAACGGTTTAGGGTGAGCGTACCTGTTAGGGTATGGGTTAGAGTTTGCGTATGGGTTAGGATTAGGGGACGGTTTAGGGTAAGGTTTCGGGTAAGTGTTAGGGTTCGGGTTAGGTTTAGGGTTAGGGGACGGGGACGGTTTAGTGTACAGGTTAGGGTATGACAAGTGTTTAGGGTGAGCGTACGTGTTAGGGTACTGTTTAGTGTTAGCGTATGGTTTAGGATTAGTGGATGGGTTAGGGTAAGGCCTCAGGTAAGGTTTAGGGTTCGGGTTAGGGTAAGGGTTAGGGGACTGGGACGGGGACGGTTTAGGGTACAGGTTAGGGTTGGACAACGTTTTATGGTGAGCGTACGTGTTAGGGTACGGGTTAGAGATAACGTAAGGGTTAGGTTTAGGGGACGGGTTAGGGTAAGGCTTCGGGTAAGGTTTAGGGTTCGTGTTAGGGTTAGGGTTAGGGTTAGGGGACGGGAACGGTTTAGGGTGTATGGTAGGATTCGACTACGGTTTAGGGTGAGCGTATGTCTTAGGGTACGGGTTAGTGTTAGCGTACAGGCTAGGATTAGGGGACGGGTTAGGGTAAGGCTTCGGGTAAGGGTTAGGGTTCGGTTTAGGGTTAGGGTTAGGGTTATGGGACAGGGACGGTTTAGGGTACAGGGTAGGGTACGACAACGGTTTAGGGTGAGCGTACGTGTTAGGGTACAGTTTAGTGTTAGCGTATGGTTTAGGATTAGGGGACGGCTTAGGGTAAGGCTTCGGATAAGTGTTAGGGTACGGGTTAGGGTAAGGGTTAGGATTAAGGGACGGGGACGGTTTAGGGTACAGGTTAGTGTACGACAACGGTTTAGGGTGAGCGTAAGTGTTAGGGTACGGGTTAGTGTTAACGTAGGGGTTAGAATTAGTGGACGGGTTTGGGTAAGGCTTCGGGTAAGGGTTAGGGTTCGGTTTAGTGTTAGGGTTTAGATTAGGGGACGGGGATTGTTTAGGGCACAGGTTAGGGTACGACAACGGTTTAGGGTGAGCGTACGTGTTAGGGTATGGGTTAGTGTTAGCGTACGGGTTAGTATTAGGGGACGGTTTAGGGTAAGGCTTCGGGTAAGGGTTAGGGTTCGGGTTAGGGTTAGGGTTAGGGTTAGGGGACGGGGACGGTTTAGGGTACATGTTAGTGTTCGACAACAGTTTAGGGTGAATGTACGTGTTAGGGTACGGGTTAGTGTTATCGTACGGTTTAGGATTAGGGGACAGGTTAGGGTAAGGCTTCGGGTAAGGGTTAGGGTTCGGGTTAGGGTTAGGGTTAGGCTTAGGGGACGGGGACGATTTAGGGTACAGGTAAGGGTACCACAACTGTTTAGTGTGAGCGTACGTGTTAGGGTACGAGTTAGAGTTTGCGTACGCGTTAGGATCAGGGAACGGGTTAGGGTAAGGCTTCGGGTAAGGGTTAGGGTTCGGTTTAGGGTTAGGGTTAGGGTTAGGGGACGGGGACGGTTTAGGGTACAGGTTAGGGTACGACAATGGTTTAGGGTTAGCGTACGTGTTAGGGTACGGGTTAGTGTTAGCGTACGGGTTAGGTTTAGGGGATGGGTTAGGGTAAGGCTTCGGGTAAGGGTTAAAGTTCGGGTTAGGGTTAGGGCTAGGGGATGGGGATGGGGACGATTTAGGGTACAGGTTAGGGTACGACAATGGTTTAGGGTGAGCGTACGTGTTAGGGTACGGGTTAGAGTTACCGTACGGTTTAGGATTAGGGGGCGGGTTAGGGTAAGGCTTCGGGTAAGGGTTAGGGTTCGGGTTCGGGTTAGGGATAGGTTTAGGGGACGGAGACGCTTTAGGGTACAGGTTTGGGATCGACAACGGTTTAGGGTGAGCGTACGTGTTAGAGTACGTGTTAGTGTTAGCGTACGGGTTAGGATTATGGGACAGGTTAGGGTAAGGGTCGCGTAAGGGTCAGGGTTCGGGTTACGGTTTGGGTTTCGGTTAGGGGACGGGGACGGTTAAGGGTACATTTTAGGGTACGACAACGGTTTAGGGTGCGCGTACGTGTTAGGGTACGGTTTAGTGTTAGCGTTCGGGTTAGGATTAGGGTACGCGTTAGGGTAAGGCTTCGGATAAGGGTTAGGGTTCGGGTTAGGGTTAGGGTTAGGGTTATGGGACAGGGACGGTTTAGGGTACAGGTTAGGGTACGACAACGGTTGAGGGTGAGCGTACGTGTTAGGGTATGGGTTAGTGTTAGCGTACGGGTTAGGATTAGGGGACGGGTTAGGGTAAGGCTTTGGGTAAGGGTTAAAGTTCGGGTTAGGGTTAGGGCTAGGGGACGGGGACGGGGACAGTTTAGGGTACAGGTTAGGGTACGACAATGGTTTAGTGTGAGCGTATGTGTTAGGGTACGGGTTAGAGTTACCGTACGTGTTACGATTAGGGGACGGGTTAAGGTAAGGCTTCGGGTAAGGGTTAGGGTTCGGGTTCGGGTTAGGGATAGGGTTAGGGGACGGAGACGCTTTAGGGTACAGGTTTGGGTTCGACAACGGTTTAGGGTGAGCGTACGTGTTAGGGTATGGGTTAGTGTTAGCGTACGGGTTAGGATTAGGGGACGGGTTAGGGTACGGCTTCGGTTAACGGTAAGGTTTAGGGTTCGGGTTAGGGTAAGGGTTAGGGGACTGGGACGGGGACGGTTAGGGTACAGGTTAGGGTACGACAACGGTTGAGGGTTAGCGTACGTGTTAGGGTACGGGTTAGTGTTAGTGTACGGCTTAGGATTAGGGGACGGGTTAGGGTAAGGCTTCGGGTAAGTGTTAGTGTTCGGGTTAGTGTTAGGGTTAGGGTTAGGGGACGGGAAAGTTTTAGGGTACAGGATAGGGTACGACAACGGTGTAGTCTGAGCGTACATGTTAGGGTACGGGTTAGTGTTAGCGTACGAGTTAGGATTAGGGGATGGGTTAGGTTAAGGCTTCGGGTAACGGTTAGGGTTCGGGTTAGGGTTAGGGTTAGGGTACGAGGACGGTTTAGGGTACAGGTTAGGGTTCGACAACGGTTTAGGGTGAGCGTACGTGTTAGGGTACGTGTTAGAGTTAGCGTACGAGTTAGGATTAGGGGACGAGTTAGGGTAAGGCTTCGGGTAAGGGTAACGGTTCGGGTTAGGGTTAGGGTTAGGTTTAGGGGACAGGAACGGTTTAGGGTACAGTTTAGGGTTCGACTACTGTTTAGGGTGAGCGTACGTGTTAGGGTATGGGTTAGAGTTAGCGTATGGGTTAGGATTAGGGGACGGGTTAGTGTAAGGCTTCGGGTAAGGGTTAGGGTTCGGGTTAGAGTTAGGGGACGGGGATGGGGACGGTTTAGGGTACAGGTTAGGGTTCGACAACCGTTTAGGGTGAGCGTACGTGTTAGGGTACAGGTTAGTGTTAGCGTACGGATTAGGATTAGGGGACGGGTAAGGGTAAGGCTTCGAGTAAGGGTTAGGGTTTGTGTTAGGGTTAGGGTTAGGGTTAGGGGACGGGTACGGTTTAGTGTACAGGTTAGGGTACGACAACGGTTTAGTGTGAGCATACGTGTTAGGGTACGAGTTAGTGTTAGCGTACGGGTTAGGATTAGGGGACGGGTTAGAGTAAGGCTTCGGGTAAGGGTTAGGGTACGGGTTAGGGTTAGGGTTTTGGACGGGGATGGGGACAGTTTAGGGTACAGGTTAGGGTACGACAAAGGTTTCGGGTGAGCGTACGTGTTAGGGTACGGTTTAGTGTTAGCATACGGGTTAGGATTAGGGGACGAGTTAGGGTAAGGCTTCGGGTAACGGTTAGGTTTCGGGTTAGGGTTAGGGTTAGGCTTAGGGGACGGGGACGGTTTAGGGTACAGGTTAGGGTAACGATTTAGGGTGAGCGTACATGTTAGGGTACGGGTTAGTGTATGCGTACGGGTTAGGATTAGGGGACGGGTAAGGGTAAGGCTTTGGGCAATGTTAGGGTTCGAGTTAGGGTTAGGGTTAGGGGACGGGGACGGGGACGGTTTAGGGTACAGGTTCGGGTACGACAATAGTTTAGGGTGAGTGTACGTGTTAGGGTACGGGTTAGAGTTTGCGTACGGGTTAGGATTAGGGGACGGGTTAGGGTAAGGCTTCGGGTAAGGGTTAGGGTTCGGGTTAGGGTTAGGGTTAGGGGACGGGGACGGTTTAGTGTACAGGTTAGGGTACGACAACAGTTTAGGGTGAGCGTACGTGTTAGGGTACGGGTTAGCGTTTGCGTACGATTTAGGATTAGGTGATGGGTTAGGTTAAGGCTTCGGGTAAGGGTTAGGGTTCGGGTTAGGGTTAGGGTTAGGGGACGAGGACGGTTTAGGGTACAGGTTAGGGTTCGACAATGGTTTAGGGTGAGCGTACCTGTTAGGGTACGGGTTAGAGTTTGCGTATGGGTTAGGATTAGGGGACGGTTTAGGGTAAGGTTTCGGGTAAGTGTTAGGGTTCGGGTTAGGTTTAGGGTTAGGGGACGGGGACGGTTTAGTGTACAGGTTAGGGTATGACAAGTGTTTAGGGTGAGCGTACGTGTTAGGGTTCTGTTTAGTGTTAACGTATGGTTTAGGATTAGTGGATGGGTTAGGGTAAGGCCTCAGGTAAGGTTTAGGGTTCGGGTTAGGGTAAGGGTTAGGGGACTGGGACGGGGACGGTTTAGGGTACAGGTTAGGGTTGGACAACGTTTTATGGTGAGCGTACGTGTTAGGGTACGGGTTAGAGATAACGTAAGGGTTAGGTTTAGGGGACGGGTTAGGGTAAGGCTTCGGGTAAGGTTTAGGGTTCGTGTTAGGGTTAGGGTTAGGGTTAGGGGACGGGAACGGTTTAGGGTATATGGTAGGATTCGACTACGGTTTAGGGTGAGCGTATGTCTTAGGGTACGGGTTAGTGTTAGCGTACGGGCTAGGATTAGGGGACGGGTTAGGGTAAGGCTTCGGCTAAGTGTTAGGGTTCGGGTTAGGGTTAGGGTTAGGGTTATGGGACAGGGACGGTTTAGGGTACAGGGTAGGGTACGACAACGGTTTAGGGTGAGCGTACGTGTTAGGGTACAGTTTAGTGTTAGCGTATGGTTTAGGATTAGGGGACGGCTTAGGGTAAGGCTTCGGATAAGTGTTAGGGTACGGGTTAGGGTAAGGGTTAGGATTAAGGGACGGGGACGGTTTAGGGTACAGGTTAGTGTACGACAACGGTTTAGGGTGAGCGTAAGTGTTAGGGTACGGGTTAGTGTTAACGTAGGGGTTAGAATTAGTGGACGGGTTTGGGTAAGGCTTCGGGTAAGGGTTAGGGTTCGGTTTAGTGTTAGGGTTTAGATTAGGGGACGGGGATTGTTTAGGGCACAGGTTAGGGTACGACAACGGTTTAGGGTGAGCGTACGTTTTAGGGTATGGGTTAGTGTTAGCGTACGGGTTAGTATTAGGGGACGGTTTAGGGTAAGGCTTCGGGTAAGGGTTAGGGTTCGGGTTAGGGTTAGGGTTAGGGTTAGGGGACGGGGACGGTTTAGGGTACAGGTTAGGGTTCGACAACAGTTTAGGGTGAATGTACGTGTTAGGGTACGGGTTAGTGTTATCGTTCGGTTTAGGATTAGGGGACAGGTTAGGGTAAGGCTTCGGGTAAGGGTTAGGGTTCGGGTTAGGGTTAGGGTTAGGCTTAGGGGACGGGGACGATTTAGGGTACAGGTAAGGGTACGACAACTGTTTAGTGTGAGCGTACGTGTTAGGGTACGAGTTACAGTTTGCGTACGCGTTAGGATCAGGGAACGGGTTAGGGTAAGGCTTCGGGTAAGGGTTAGGGTTCGGTTTAGGGTTAGGGTTAGGGTTAGGGGACGGGGACGGTTTAGGGTACAGGTTAGGGTACGACAATGGTTTTGGGTTAGCGTACGTGTTAGGGTACGGGTTAGTGTTAGCGTACGGGTTAGGTTTAGGGGATGGGTTAGGGTAAGGCTTCGGGTAAGGGTTAAAGTTCGGGTTAGGGTTAGGGCTAGGGGATGGGGATGGGGACGATTTAGGGTACAGGTTAGGGTACGACAATGGTTTAGGGTGAGCGTACGTGTTAGGGTACGGGTTAGAGTTACCGTACGGTTTAGGATTAGGGGACGGGTTAGGGTAAGGCTTCGGGTAAGGGTTAGGGTTCGGGTTCGGGTTAGGGATAGGGTTAGGGGACGGAGACGGTTTAGGGTACAGGTTTGGGTTCGACAACGGTTTAGGGTGAGCGTACGTGTTAGAGTACGTGTTAGTGTTAGCGTACGGGTTAGGATTAGGGGACGGGTTAGGGTAAGGGTCGCGTAAGGGTCAGCGTTCGGGTTACGGTTTGGGTTTCGGTTAGGGGACGGGGACGGTTTTGGGTACAGTTTAGGGTACGACAACGGTTTAGGGTGAGCGTACGTGTTAGGGTACGGGCTAGTGTTAGCGTTCGGGTTAGGATTAGGGTACGGGTTAGGGTAAGGCTTCGGGTAAGGGTTAGGGTTCGGGTTAGGGTTAGGGTTAGGGTTATGGGACAGGGACGGTTTAGGGTACAGGTTAGGGTACGACAACGGTTTAGGGTGAGCGTACGTGTTAGGGTACGGGTTAGTGTTATCGTACGGTTTAGGATTAGGGGACGGGTTAGGGTAAGGCTTCGGGTAAGGGTTAGGGTTCGGGTTAGGGTTAGGGTTAGGGTTAGGGACGGGGACGGTTTAGGGTACAGTTTAGGGTACGACAACGGTTTAGGGTGAGCATACGTGTTAGGGTACGGGTTAGTGTTAGCGTTCGGGTTAGGATTAGGGGACGGATTAGGGTAAGGCTTCGGGTAAGTGTTAGGGTTCGGGTTAGGGTTAAGTTTAGGGTTAGGGGACCGGGACGGTTTAGGGTACAGGTTAGGGTTCGACAAAGTTTTCGGGTGAGCGTACGTGTTAGGGTATGCATTAGAGTTAACGTACGGGTTAGGAGTAGGGGACGGGTTAGGGTAAGGCTTCGGGTAAGGGTTAGGGTTCGGGTTCTGGTTAGGGTTAGGGTTAGGGTACGGTGACGGTTTAGGGTACAGGTTAGTTTTCGACAACGGTTTAGGGTGAGCGTACATGTTAGGTTGCGGGTAAGTGTTAGCGTACGGGTTGGGATTAGGGGACGGGTTAGGGTAAGGCGTCGGGTAAGGGTTAGGGCTCGGGTTAGGGTTAGGGTTAGGGGATGGGCACGGTTTAGGGTACAGGTTAGGGTTCGACAACGGTTTAGGGTGAGCGTACGTGTTACGGTACGTGTTAGAGTTAGCGTATGGGTTAGGATTAGGTGACGGGTTAGTGTAAGGCTTCGGGTAAGGGTTAGTGTTCGGGTTAGGGTTAGGGGACGGGGATGGGGACGGTTTAGGGTACAGGTTAGGGTTCGACAACCGTTTAGGGTGAGCGTACGTGTTAGGGTACGGGTTAGTGTTAGCGTACGGGTTAGGATTAGGGGACGGGTAAGGGTAAGGCTTTGGGCTAGTGTTAGGGTTCGAGTTAGGGTTAGGGTTAGGGTTAGGGGACGGGGACGGTTTCGGGTACAGGTTCGGGTACGACAATAGTTTAGAGTGAGTGTACGTGTTAGGGTACAGGTTAGAGTTTGCGTACGGGTTAGGATTACGGGACGGGTTAGTGTAAGGCTTCGGTAAGGGTTAGGGTTCGGGTTAGGGTTAGGGTTAGGGGACGGGGACGGTTTAGTGTACAGGTTAGGGTACGACAACAGTTTAGGGTGAGCGTACGTGTTAGGGTACGTGTTAGAGTTTGCGTACGAGTTAGGATTAGGGGATGGGTTAGGTTAAGGCTTCGGGTAAGGGTTAGGGTTCAGGTTAGGGTTAGGGTTAGGGGACGAGGACGGTTTAGGGTACAGGTTAGGGTTCGACAACGGTTTAGGGTGAGCGTACGTATTAGGGTACGGGTTAGAGTTTGCGTACGGGTTAGGATTAGGGGACGGGTTAGGGTAAGGCTTCGGGTAAGGGTTAGGGTTCGGGTTAGGGTTAGGGTTAGGGGACGGGGATGGTTTAGTGTACAGGTTAGGGTACGACAAGTTTTTAGGGAGAGCGTACGTGTTAGGGTACTGTTTAGTGTTAGCGTACGGTTTAGGATTAGTGGATGGTTAGGGTAAGGCTTCGGGTAAGGTTTAGGGTTCGGGTTAGGGTAAGGGTTAGGAGACTGGGACGGGGACGGTTTAGGGTACAGGTTAGGGTTCGACAACGTTTTATGGTGAGCGTACGTGTTAGGGTACGGGTTAGAGATAACGTACGGGTTAGGATTAGGGGACGGGTTAGGGTAAGGCTTCGGGTAAGGGTTAGGGTTCGTGTTAGGGTTAGGGTTAGGGTTAGGGGACGGGAACGGTTTAGGGTATAGGGTAGGGTTCGACTACGGTTTAGGGTGAGCGTATGTCTTAGGGTACGGGTTAGTGTTAGCGTACGGGTTAGGATTAGGGTTCGGGTTAGGGTAAGGCTTCGGGTAAGGGTTAGGGTTCGGGTTAGGGTTAGGGTTAGTTGACAGGGACGGGGACGGTTTAGGGTAGAGTTTAGGGTACGACAGCGGTTTAGGGTGAGCGTACGTGTTAGGGTACGTGTTAGTGTTAGCGTACGGGCTAGGATTAGGGGACGGGTTAGGGTAAGGCTTCGGGTAAGTGTTAGGGTTCGGGTTAGGGTTAGGTTTAGGGTTATGGGACATGGACGGTTTAGGGTACAGGTTAGTGTACGACAACGGTTTAGGGTGACCGTACGTGTTAGGGTACGGTTTAGTGTTAGCGTATGGTTTAGGATTAGGGGACGGCTTAGGGTAAGGTTTCGGGTAAGGGTTAGGGTACGGGTTAGGGTAAGGGTTAGGATTAAGGGACGGGGATGGTTTAGGGTACAGGTTAGGGTACGACAACGGTTTAGGGTGAGCGTAAGTGTGAGGGTACGGGTTAGTGTTAGCGTAGGGGTTAGGATTAGTGGACGGGTTTGGGTAAGGCTTCGGGTTCGGTTTAGTGTTAGGGTTTAGGTTAGGGGACGGGGATTGTTTAGGGCACAGGTTAGGGTACGACAACGGTTTAGGGTGAACGTACGTGTTAGGGTATGGGTTAGTGTTAGCGTACGGGTTAGTATTAGGGGACGGTTTAGGGTAAGGCTTCGGGTAAGGGTTAGGGTTCGGGTTAGGGTTAGGGTTAGGGTTAGGGGACGGGGACGGTTTAGGGTACAGGTTAGGGTTCGACAACAGTTTAGGGTTAACGTACGTGTTAGGGTACGGGTTAGTGTTATCGTACGGTTTAGGATTAGGGGACGGGTTAGGGTAAGGCTTCGGGTAAGGTTTAGGGTTCGGGTTAGGGTTAGGGTTAGGCTTAGGGGACGGGGACGATTTAGGGTACAGGTTAGGGTACGACAACTGTTTAGTGTGAGCGTACGTGTTAGGGTACGAGTTAGAGTTTGCGTACGCGTTAGGATCAGGGGACGGGTTAGGGTAAGGCTTCGGGTAAGGGTTAGGGTTCGGGTTAGGGTTAGGGCTAGGGTTAGGGGACGGGGACGGTTTAGGGTACAGGTTAGGGTATGACAACGATTTAGCGTGAGCTTACGTGTTAGGGTACGAGTTAGTGTTAGCGTACGGGTTAGGATTAGGGGACGGGTTAGGGTAAGGCTTCGGGTAAGGGTTAGGGTACGGGTTAGGGTTAGGGTTTTGGACCGGGATGGGGACGGTTTAGGGTAGAGGTTAGGGTACGAAAAAGTTTTCGGGTGAGCGTACATGTTAGGGTACGGTTTAGTGTTAGCGTACGGTTTAGGATTAGGGGACGGGTTAGGTTAAGGCTTCGGGTAAGGGTTAGGGTTCGGGTTAGGGTAAGGGTTAGGGGACGGGGACGGGGACGGTTTAGGGTACAGGTTAGTGTACGACAGTGGTTTAGGGTGAGCGTTCGTGTCAGGGTACGGGTTAGTGTTAGCGTACGGGTTAGGATTATAGGTCCGGTTAGGGTAAGGCTTCGGATAACGGTTAGGGTTCGGGTTAGGGTTAGGGTTAGGGTTAGGGGACGGGGACGGTTTAGGGTACAGGTTAGGGTACGACAACGGTTTAGGATGAGCGTACGTGTTAGGGTACGGGTTAGTGTTAGCGTACGGGTTAGGATTAGGGGACGGGTTAGGCTAAGGCTTCGGGTAAGTGTTGGGGTTCGGGTTAGGGTTAGGTTTAGGGTTAGGGGACCGGGACGGTTTAGGGTACAGGTTAGGATACGACAAAGTTTTCGGGTGAGCGTACGTGTTAGGGTACGGGTTAGAGTTAACGTACGGGTTAGGTGTAGGGGACGGGTTAGGGTAAGGCTTCGGGTAAGGGTTAGGGTTTGGGTTAGGGTTAGGGTGAGGGGACGGGGACGGGGACGGTTTAGGGTACAGGTTAGTGTATGACAACGGTTTTGGGTGAGCGTACGTGTTAGGGTACGGGTTAGTGTTAGCCTGCGGGTTAGGATTAGCGGACGGGTTAGGGTAAGGCTTCGGGTAAGTGTTAGGGTTCGGGTTAGGGTTAGGGTTAGGGTTAGGGGGCGGGGACGGTTTAGGGTACAGGTTAGGGTACGACAAGGGTTTAGGGTGAGCGTATGTGTTAGGGTATGGTTTAGTGTTAGCGTACGGGTTAGGATTAGGGTACGGTTTAGGGTAAGGATTCGGTAAGGGTTAGGGTTCGGGTTAGGGTTAGGGTTAGGATTAGGAACGGGGATGGTTTGGGTACATGTTAGGGTTCGACAGCGGTTTAGGGTGAGCATACGTGTTAGAGTACGGGTTAGTTTTAGCGTACGAGTTAGGATTAGGGGATGGGTTAGTGTAAGGCTTCGGGTAAGGGTTAGGGTTCGGGTTAGGGTTAGTGTTAGGGTTAGGGGACTGGGACGGTTTAGGGTACAGGTTAGTGTTCAACAACGTTTGAGGGTGAGCGTACGTGTTAGGGTATGGGTTAGATTTAGCGTACGGGTTAGAATTAGGGGACGGGTTAGGGTAAGGCTTCAGGTAAGGGTTAGGGTTCTGGGTAGGTTTAGGGTTAGGGTTAGGGGACGGGGACGGTTTAGGGTAGAGGTTAGGATTCGACAATGGTTTAGGGTGAGCGTACGTGTTAGTGTACGTGTTAGTTTTAGCGTACGGGTTAGGATTAGGGGACGGTTTAGGATAAGGCTTCGGGTAAGGGTTAGGGCTCGCGTTAGGTTTAGGGTTAGGGTTAGGGGACCGGGACGGTTTAGGGTACAGGTTAGAGTACGACATCGGTTTAGGGTGAGCTTACGTGTTAGGCAACGGGTTAGTGTTAGCGTACGGGTTAGGATTAGGGGACGGGTTAGTGTAAGGCTTCGGGTAAGGGTTAGGGTTCGGGTTAGGGTTAGGGTTAGGTTTAGGGGACAGGAACGGTTTAGGGTACCGGTTAGGGTACGACAACGTTTTAGGGTGAGCGTACGTTTTAGGGTACGGGTTAGTGTGAGCGAACGGGTTAGGATTAGGGGACGGGTAAGGGTAAGGCTTCGGGTAAAGGTTAGGGTTCGAGTTAGGGTTAGGGTTAGGAGATGGGGACGGTTTAGGGTACAGGTTAGTGCACGACAACAGTTTACGGTGAGCGTACGTGTTAGGGTACGGTTTAGAGTTTGCGTACGGGTTAGGATTAGGAGACGGGTTAGGGTAAGGCTTCGGGTAAGGGTTAGGGTTCGGGTTAGGGTTAGGGTAAGGGTTAGGGGACGGGGACGTTTTAGGGTACAGGTTAGGGTATGACAAGGGTTTAGTGTAAGCGTACGTGTTAGGGTACGGTTTAGTGTTAGCGTACGGTTTAGGATTAGAGGACGGGTTAGGGTAAGGCTTCGGGTAAGGGTTAGGTTTTGCGTTAGGGTAAGGGTTAGGGGACTGGGACAGGGACGGTTTAGTGTACAGGTTAGGGTACGACAACGGTTTAGGGTGAACGTACGTGTTAGGGTACGGGTTAGTGTTAGCGTGGGGGTTAGGATTAATCGACGGGTTAGGGTAAGGCTTCGGGTAAGGG
This sequence comes from Delphinapterus leucas, assembly GCF_059928025.1. Taxonomy (NCBI): domain Eukaryota; kingdom Metazoa; phylum Chordata; class Mammalia; order Artiodactyla; family Monodontidae; genus Delphinapterus; species Delphinapterus leucas. The sequence goes on along the minus strand of NC_143142.1, from coordinate 36,341,200 downwards.
TTAGGGTTCGGGTTAGGGTTAGGGTTAGGGTTAGGGGACGGGGATTATTTAGGGTACAGGTTAGGGTACGACAACGTTTTAGGGTGAACGTACATGTTAGGGTACAATTTAGTGTTAGCGTACGGGTTAGGATTAGGGGATGGTTTAGGGTAAGGCTTCGGGTAAGGGTTAGGGTTCGGGTTAGTGTTAGGTTTAGGGTTAGGGGACGGGGACGGTTTAGGGTACAGGTTAGGGTTCGACAACGGTTTAGGGTGAGCGTACCTGATAGGGTATGGGTTAGTGTTAGCGTACGGGTTAGGATTAGGGGACGGTTTAGGGTAAGGCTTCGGGCAAGGGTTATGGTTCGGGTTAGGGTTAGGGTTAGGGGATGAGGACGGTTTAGGGTACAGGTTAGGGTTCCACAACGGTTTAGGGTGAGCGTTCATTTTAGGGTACGGCTTAGTGTTACCGTACGGGTTAGGATTAGGGGACAGGTTAGGGTAAGGCTTCGGGTAACGGTTAGGGTTCGGGTTAGGATTAGGGTTAGGGTTAGGGGACCGGGACGGTTTAGGGTACAGGTTAGGGTACGACAATGTTTTAGGGTGAGCGTACGAGTTAGGGTACGGGTTAGAGTTAACGTACGGGTTAGGATTAGGGGACGGGTTAGGGTAAGGCTTCGGGTAAGGGTTACGGTTCGGGTTAGGGTTAGGTTTAGGTTTAGGGGACGGTGAAGGTTTAGGGTACAGGTTAGATTTCGACAACGGTTTAGGGTGAGCGTACGTGTTAGGGTATGGGTTAGTGTTAGCGTACGGGTTAGGATTAGGAGACGGGTTAGGGTAAGGCTTCGGGTAACGTTTAGGGTTTGGCTTAGGCTTAGGGTTAGGGTTAGGGGAAAGGGACGGTTTAGGGTACAGGTTAGTGTTCGACAACGGTTTACGGTGAGTGTACGTGTTAGGGTACGGTTTAGAGTTAGCGTACGGTTTAGGATTAGGGGAAGGGTTAGGGTAAGACTTCGGCTATGGGTTAGGGTTCGTATTAGGGTTAGGGATAGGGGACGGGGACAGTTTAGGGTACAGGTTAGGGTACGACAACGTTTTAGGGTGAGCGTACGTGTTAGGGTAAGTGTTAGTGTTAGCGTACGGGTTAGGATTTGGGGACGGGTTAGAGTAAGGCTTCAGGTAAGGGTTAGGGTTCGGTTTTGGTTTAGGGTTAGGGGACGGGGACGGTTTAGGGTACAGGTTAGGGTACGACAACTGTTTAGGGTGAGCGTACGTGTTAGGGTACGGGTTAGTGTTAGCGTACGGGTTAGGATTAGGTGACGGGTTAGGGTAAGGCTTTGGGTAAGTGTTAGGGTACGGGTTAGGGTTATACTTAGGGGACGTGACGGGGACGTTTTAGGGTACAGGTTAGGGTACGACAACGTTTTAGGGTGAGCGTACATGTTAGGGTATGGGTTAGAGTTAGCGTACGGGTTAGGATTAGGGGACGGGTTAGGGTAAGGGTCGCGTAAGGGTCAGGGTTCGGGTTACGGTTTGGGTTTCGGTTAGGGGACGGGGACGGTTTAGGGTACAGTTTAGGTTACGACAACGGTTTAGGGTGAGCGTACGTGTTAGGGTACGGGCTAGTGTTAGCGTTCGGGTTAGGATTAGGGTACGGGTTAGGGTAAGGCTTCGGATAAGGGTTAGGGTTCGGGTTAGGGTTAGGGTTAGGGTTATGGGACAGGGACGGTTTAGGGTACAGGTTAGGGTACGACAACGGTTGAGGGTGAGCGTACGTGTTAGGGTATGGGTTAGTGTTAGCGTACGGGTTAGGATTAGGGGACGGGTTAGGGTAAGGCTTTGGGTAAGGGTTAAAGTTCGGGTTAGGGTTAGGGCTAGGGGACGGGGACGGGGACAGTTTAGGGTACAGGTTAGGGTACGACAATGGTTTAGTGTGAGCGTATGTGTTAGGGTACGGGTTAGAGTTACCGTACGTGTTACGATTAGGGGACGGGTTAAGGTAAGGCTTCGGGTAAGGGTTAGGGTTCGGGTTCGGGTTAGGGATAGGGTTAGGGGACGGAGACGCTTTAGGGTACAGGTTTGGGTTCGACAACGGTTTAGGGTGAGCGTACGTGTTAGGGTATGGGTTAGTGTTAGCGTACGGGTTAGGATTAGGGGACGGGTTAGGGTACGGCTTCTGTTAACGGTAAGGTTTAGGGTTCGGGTTAGGGTAAGGGTTAGGGGACTGGGACGGGGACGGTTTAGGGTACAGGTTAGGGTACGACAACGGTTGAGGGTTAGCGTACGTGTTAGGGTACGGGTTAGTGTTAGTGTACGGCTTAGGATTAGGGGACGGGTTAGGGTAAGGCTTCGGGTAAGTGTTAGTGTTCGGGTTAGTGTTAGGGTTAGGGTTAGGGGACGGGAAAGTTTTAGGGTACAGGATAGGGTACGACAACGGTGTAGTCTGAGCGTACATGTTAGGGTACGGGTTAGTGTTAGCGTACGAGTTAGGATTAGGGGATGGGTTAGGTTAAGGCTTCGGGTAACGGTTAGGGTTCGGGTTAGGGTTAGGGTTAGGGTACGAGGACGGTTTAGGGTACAGGTTAGGGTTCGACAACGGTTTAGGGTGAGCGTACGTGTTAGGGTACGTGTTAGAGTTAGCGTACGAGTTAGGATTAGGGGACGAGTTAGGGTAAGGCTTCGGGTAAGGGTAACGGTTCGGGTTAGGGTTAGGGTTAGGTTTAGGGGACAGGAACGGTTTAGGGTACAGGTTAGGGTTCGACTACTGTTTAGGGTGAGCGTACGTGTTAGGGTATGGGTTAGAGTTAGCGTATGGGTTAGGATTAGGGGACGGGTTAGTGTAAGGCTTCGGGTAAGGGTTAGGGTTCGGGTTAGGGTTAGGGGACGGGGATGGGGACGGTTTAGGGTACAGGTTAGGGTTCGACAACCGTTTAGGGTGAGCGTACGTGTTAGGTTACAGTTTAGTGTTAGCGTACGGATTAGGATTAGGGGACGGGTAAGGGTAAGGCTTCGAGTAAGGGTTAGGGTTTGTGTTAGGGTTAGGGTTAGGGTTAGGGGACGGGTACGGTTTAGTGTACAGGTTAGGGTACGACAACGGTTTAGTGTGAGCATACGTGTTAGGGTACGAGTTAGTGTTAGCGTACGGGTTAGGATTAGGGGACGGGTTAGAGTAAGGCTTCGGGTAAGGGTTAGGGTACGGGTTAGGGTTAGGGTTTTGGACGGGGATGGGGACAGTTTAGGGTACAGGTTAGGGTACGACAAAGGTTTCGGGTGAGCGTACGTGTTAGGGTACGGTTTAGTGTTAGCATACGGGTTAGGATTAGGGGACGAGTTAGGGTAAGGCTTCGGGTAACGGTTAGGTTTCGGGTTAGGGTTAGGGTTAGGCTTAGGGGACGGGGACGGTTTAGGGTACAGGTTAGGGTACGACAACGATTTAGGGTGAGCGTACATGTTAGGGTACGGGTTAGTGTATGCGTACGGGTTAGGATTAGGGGACGGGTAAGGGTAAGGCTTTGGGCAATGTTAGGGTTCGAGTTAGGGTTAGGGTTAGGGGACGGGGACGGGGACGGTTTAGGGTACAGGTTCGGGTACGACAATAGTTTAGGGTGAGTGTACGTGTTAGGGTACGGGTTAGAGTTTGCGTACGGGTTAGGATTAGGGGACGGGTTAGGGTAAGGCTTCGGGTAAGGGTTAGGGTTCGGGTTAGGGTTAGGGGACGGGGACGGGGACGGTTTAGTGTACAGGTTAGGGTACGACAACAGTTTAGGGTGAGCGTACGTGTTAGGGTACGGGTTAGCGTTTGCGTACGATTTAGGATTAGGTGATGGGTTAGGTTAAGGCTTCGGGTAAGGGTTAGGGTTCGGGTTAGGGTTAGGGTTAGGGGACGAGGACGGTTTAGGGTACAGGTTAGGGTTCGACAACGGTTTAGGGTGAGCGTACCTGTTAGGGTACGGGTTAGAGTTTGCGTATGGGTTAGGATTAGGGGACGGTTTAGGGTAAGGTTTCGGGTAAGTGTTAGGGTTCGGGTTAGGTTTAGGGTTAGGGGACGGGGACGGTTTAGTGTACAGGTTAGGGTACGACAACAGTTTAGGGTGAGCGTACGTGTTAGGGTACGTGTTAGAGTTTGCGTACGAGTTAGGATTAGGGGATGGGTTAGGTTAAGGCTTCGGGTAAGGGTTAGGGTTCAGGTTAGGGTTAGGGTTAGGGGACGAGGACGGTTTAGGGTACAGGTTAGGGTTCGACAACGGTTTAGGGTGAGCGTACGTATTAGGGTACGGGTTAGAGTTTGCGTACGGGTTAGGATTAGGGGACGGGTTAGGGTAAGGCTTCGGGTAAGGGTTAGGGTTCGGGTTAGGTTTAGGGTTAGGGGACGGGGATGGTTTAGTGCACAGGTTAGGGTACGACAAGTGTTTAGGGAGAGCGTACGTGTTAGGGTACTGTTTAGTGTTAGCGTACGGTTTAGGATTAGTGGATGGGTTAGGGTAAGGCTTCGGGTAAGGTTTAGGGTTCGGGTTAGGGTAAGGGTTAGGAGACTGGGACGGGGACGGTTTAGGGTACAGGTTAGGGTTCGACAACGTTTTATGGTGAGCGTACGTGTTAGGGTACGGGTTAGAGATAACGTACGGGTTAGGATTAGGGGACGGGTTAGGGTAAGGCTTCGGGTAAGGGTTAGGGTTCGTGTTAGGGTTAGGGTTAGGGTTAGGGGACGGTAACGGTTTAGGGTATAGGGTAGGGTTCGACTACGGTTTAGGGTGAGCGTATGTCTTAGGGTACGGGTTAGTGTTAGCGTACGGGTTAGGATTAGGGTTCGGGTTAGGGTAAGGCTTCGGGTAAGGGTTAGGGTTCGGGTTAGGGTTAGGGTTAGTTGACAGGGACGGGGACGGTTTAGGGTAGAGTTTAGGGTACGAGAGCGGTTTAGGGTGAGCGTACGTGTTAGGGTACGTGTTAGTGTTAGCGTACGGGCTAGGATTAGGGGACGGGTTAGGGTAAGGCTTCGGGTAAGTGTTAGGGTTCGGGTTAGGGTTAGGTTTAGGGTTATGGGACATGGACGGTTTAGGGTACAGGTTAGTGTACGACAACGGTTTAGGGTGACCGTACGTGTTAGGGTACGGTTTAGTGTTAGCGTATGGTTTAGGATTAGGGGACGGCTTAGGATAAGGTTTCGGGTAAGGGTTAGGGTACGGGTTAGGGTAAGGGTTAGGATTAAGGGACGGGGATGGTTTAGGGTACAGGTTAGGGTACGACAACGGTTTAGGGTGAGCGTAAGTGTGAGGGTACGGGTTAGTGTTAGCGTAGGGGTTAGGATTAGTGGACGGGTTTGGGTAAGGCTTCGGGTTCGGTTTAGTGTTAGGGTTTAGGTTAGGGGACGGGGATTGTATAGGGCACAGGTTAGGGTACGACAACGGTTTAGGGTGAACGTACGTGTTAGGGTATGGGTTAGTGTTAGCGTACGGGTTAGTATTAGGGGACGGTTTAGGGTAAGGCTTCGGGTAAGGGTTAGGGTTCGGGTTAGGGTTAGGGTTAGGGTTAGGGGACGGGGACGGTTTAGGGTACAGGTTAGGGTTCGACAACAGTTTAGGGTTAACGTACGTGTTAGGGTACGGGTTAGTGTTATCGTACGGTTTAGGATTAGGGGACGGGTTAGGGTAAGGCTTCGGGTAAGGTTTAGGGTTCGGGTTAGGGTTAGGGTTAGGCTTAGGGGACGGGGACGATTTAGGGTACAGGTTAGGGTACGACAACTGTTTAGTGTGAGCGTACGTGTTAGGGTACGAGTTAGAGTTTGCGTACGCGTTAGGATCAGGGGACGGGTTAGGGTAAGGCTTCGGGTAAGGGTTAGGGTTCGGGTTAGGGTTAGGGCTAGGGTTAGGGGACGGGGACGGTTTAGGGTACAGGTTAGTGTATGACAACGATTTAGGGTGAGCTTACGTGTTAGGGTACGAGTTAGTGTTAGCGTACGGGTTAGGATTAGGGGACGGGTTAGGGTAAGGCTTCAGGTAAGGGTTAGGGTACGGGTTAGGGTTAGGGTTTTGGACCGGGATGGGGACGGTTTAGGGTAGAGTTTAGGGTACGAAAAAGTTTTCGGGTGAGCGTACGTGTTAGGGTACGGTTTAGTGTTCGCGTACGGTTTAGGATTAGGGGACGGGTTAGGTTAAGGCTTCGGGTAAGGGTTAGGGTTCGGGTTAGGGTAAGGGTTAGGGGACGGGGACGGTTTAGGGTACAGGTTAGGGTACGACAGTGGTTTAGGGTGAGCGTTCGTGTCAGGGTACGGGTTAGTGTTAGCGTACGGGTTAGGATTATAGGTCCGGTTAGGGTAAGGCTTCGGATAACGGTTAGGGTTCGGGTTAGGGTAAGGGTTAGGGGACTGGGACGGGGACGGTTTAGGGTACAGGTTAGGGTACGACAACGGTTTAGGATGAGCGTACGTGTTAGGGTACGGGTTAGTGTTAGCGTACGGGTTAGGATTAGGGGACGGGTTAGGCTAAGGCTTCGGGTAAGTGTTAGGGTTCGGGTTAGGGTTAGGTTTAGGGTTAGGGGACCGGGACGGTTTAGGGTACAGGTTAGGATACGACAAAGTTTTCGGGTGAGCGTACGTGTTAGGGTACGGGTTAGAGTTAACGTACGGGTTAGGTGTAGGGGACGGGTTAGGGTAAGGCTTCGGGTAAGGGTTAGGGTTTGGGTTAGGGTTAGGGTGAGGGGACGGGGACGGGGACGGTTTAGGGTACAGGTTAGTGTACGACAACGGTTTTGGGTGAGCGTACGTGTTAGGGTACGGGTTAGTGTTAGCCTGCGGGTTAGGATTAGCGGACGGGTTAGGGTAAGGCTTCGGGTAAGTGTTAGGGTTCGGGTTAGGGTTAGGGTTAGGGTTAGGGGGCTGGGACGGTTTAGGGTACAGGTTAGGGTACGACAAGGGTTTAGGGTGAACGTACGTGTTAGGGTACGGGTTAGTGTTAGCGTACGGGTTAGGATTAGGGGACGGGTTAGGGTAAGGCTTCGGGTAAGTGTTAGGATTCGGGTTAGGGTTAGGGTTAGGATTAGGAACGGGGACGGTTTGGGTACATGTTAGGGTTCGACAGCGGTTTAGGGTGAGCATACGTGTTAGAGTACGGGTTAGTTTTAGGGTACGAGTTAGCATTAGGGGATGGGTTAGTGTAAGGCTTCGGGTAAGGGTTAGGGTTCAGGTTAGGGTTAGTGTTAGGGTTAGGGGACTGGGACGGTTTAGGGTACAGGTTAGTGTTCGACGTTTTAGGGTGAGCGTACGTGTTAGGGTATGGGTTAGATTTAGCGTACGGGTTAGAATTAGGGGACGGGTTAGGGTAAGGCTTCAGGTAAGGGTTAGGGTTCTGGGTAGGTTTAGGGTTAGGGTTAGGGGACGGGGACGGTTTAGGGTAGAGGTTAGGATTCGACAATGGTTTAGGGTGAGCGTACGTGTTAGTGTACGTGTTAGTTTTAGCGTACGGGTTAGGATTAGGGGACGGTTTAGGATAAGGCTTCGGGTAAGGGTTAGGGCTCGCGTTAGGTTTAGGGTTAGGGTTAGGGGACGGGGACGGTTTAGGGTACAGGTTAGAGTACGACATCGGTTTAGGGTGAGCTTACGTGTTAGGCAACGGGTTAGTGTTAGCGTACGGGTTAGGATTAGGGGACGGGTTAGTGTAAGGCTTCGGGTAAGGGTTAGGGTTCGGGTTAGGGTTAGGGTTAGGTTTAGGGGACAGGAACGGTTTAGGGTACCGGTTAGGGTACGACAACGTTTTAGGGTGAGCGTACGTTTTAGGGTACGGGTTAGTGTGAGCGAACGGGTTAGGATTAGGGGACGGGTAAGGGTAAGGCTTCGGGTAAAGGTTAGGGTTCGAGTTAGGGTTAGGGTTAGGAGATGGGGACGGTTTAGGGTACAGGTTAGTGCACGACAACAGTTTACGGTGAGCGTACATGTTAGGGTACGGTTTAGAGTTTGCGTACGGGTTAGGATTAGGGGACGGGTTAGGGTAAGGCTTCGGGTAAGGGTTAGGGTTCGGGTTAGGGTTAGGGTAAGGGTTAGGGGACGGGGACGTTTTAGGGTACAGGTTAGGGTATGACAAGGGTTTAGGGTAAGCGTACGTGTTAGGGTACGGTTTAGTGTTAGCGTACGGTTTAGGATTAGAGGACGGGTTAGGGTAAGGCTTCGGGTAAGGGTTAGGTTTTGCGTTAGGGTAAGGGTTAGGGGACTGGGACAGGGACGGTTTAGTGTACAGGTTAGGGTACGACAACGGTTTAGGGTGAACGTACGTGTTAGGGTACGGGTTAGTGTTAGCGTGGGGGTTAGGATTAATCGACGGGTTAGGGTAAGGCTTCGGGTAAGGGTTAGGGTTCGGGTTAGGGTTAGGGTTAGGGTTAGGGGACGGGGATTATTTAGGGTACAGGTTAGGGTACGACAACGTTTTAGGGTGAACGTACATGTTAGGGTACAATTTAGTGTTAGCGTACGGGTTAGGATTAGGGGATGGTTTAGGGTAAGGCTTCGGGTAAGGGTTAGGGTTCGGGTTAGTGTTAGGTTTAGGGTTAGGGGACGGGGACGGTTTAGGGTACAGGTTAGGGTTCGACAACGGTTTAGGGTGAGCGTACCTGATAGGGTATGGGTTAGTGTTAGCGTACGGGTTAGGATTAGGGGACGGTTTAGGGTAAGGCTTCGGGCAAGGGTTATGGTTCGGGTTAGGGTTAGGGTTAGGGGATGAGGACGGTTTAGGGTACAGGTTAGGGTTCCACAACGGTTTAGGGTGAGCGTTCATTTTAGGGTACGGCTTAGTGTTACCGTACGGGTTAGGATTAGGGGACAGGTTAGGGTAAGGCTTCGGGTAACGGTTAGGGTTCGGGTTAGGATTAGGGTTAGGGTTAGGGGACCGGGACGGTTTAGGGTACAGGTTAGGGTACGACAATGTTTTAGGGTGAGCGTACGAGTTAGGGTACGGGTTAGAGTTAACGTACGGGTTAGGATTAGGGGACGGGTTAGGGTAAGGCTTCGGGTAAGGGTTACGGTTCGGGTTAGGGTTAGGTTTAGGTTTAGGGGACGGTGAAGGTTTAGGGTACAGGTTAGATTTCGACAACGGTTTAGGGTGAGCGTACGTGTTAGGGTATGGGTTAGTGTTAGCGTACGGGTTAGGATTAGGAGACGGGTTAGGGTAAGGCTTCGGGTAACGTTTAGGGTTTGGCTTAGGCTTAGGGTTAGGGTTAGGGGAAAGGGACGGTTTAGGGTACAGGTTAGTGTTCGACAACGGTTTACGGTGAGTGTACGTGTTAGGGTACGGTTTAGAGTTAGCGTACGGTTTAGGATTAGGGGAAGGGTTAGGGTAAGACTTCGGCTATGGGTTAGGGTTCGTGTTAGGGTTAGGGATAGGGGACGGGGACAGTTTAGGGTACAGGTTAGGGTACGACAACGTTTTAGGGTGAGCGTACGTGTTAGGGTAAGTGTTAGTGTTAGCGTACGGGTTAGGATTTGGGGACGGGTTAGAGTAAGGCTTCAGGTAAGGGTTAGGGTTCGGTTTTGGTTTAGGGTAGGGGACGGGGACGGTTTAGGGTACAGGTTAGGGTACGACAACTGTTTAGGGTGAGCGTACGTGTTAGGGTACGGGTTAGTGTTAGCGTACGGGTTAGGATTAGGTGACGGGTTAGGGTAAGGCTTTGGGTAAGGGTTAGGGTACGGGTTAGGGTTATACTTAGGGGACGTGACGGGGACGTTTTAGGGTACAGGTTAGGGTACGACAACGTTTTAGGGTGAGCGTACGTGTTAGGGTATGGGTTAGAGTTAGCGTACGGGTTAGGATTAGGGGACGGGTTAGGGTAAGGCTTCGGGTAAGGTTTAGGATTCGGGTTAGGGTTAGGTTTAGGTTTAGGGGACAGGAACGGTTTAGGGTACAGGTTAGGGTACAACAACAGTTTAGGGTGAGCGTACATGTTAGGGTACAGGTTAGTGTTAGCGTACGTGTTTGGATTAGGGGAGGTGTTAGGGTAAGGCTTCGGGTAAGGGTTAGGGTTCGGGTTAGGGTTAGGGTTAGGCTTAGGGGACGGGGATGATTTAGGGTACAGGTTAGGGTACGACAACGGTTTAGGGTGAGCATACTTGTTAGGGTATGAGTTAGAGTTTGCGTACGTGTTAGGATTAGGGGACGGGTTAGGGTAAGGCTTTGGGTACGGGTTAGGGTTCGGGTTACGGTTAGGGTCAGGTTTAGGGGACAGGAACGGTTTAGGGTACAGGTTAGGGTACGACAACGGTTTAGAGTGAGCGTACGTGTCAGGGTATGGGTTAGAGTTAGCGTACGTGTTTGGATTAGGGGAGGTGTTAGGGTAAGGCTTCGGGTAAGGCTTAGGGTTCGGGTTAGGGTTAGGGTTAGGGTTAGGGGACGGGGACGATTTAGGGTACAGGTTAGGGTTCGACAACGGTTTAGGGTGAGCGTACGTGTTAGGGTACGAGTTAGAGTTTGCGTACGGGTTAGGATTAGGGGACGGGTTAGGGTAAGGCTTCGGGTAAGTGTTAGGGTTTGGGTTAGGGTTAGGGTTAAGGTTAGGGGATGGGGACGGTTTAGGCTAAAGGTTAGTGGACGACAACGTTCTAGGGTGAGCGTACGTGTTAGGGTACGGGTTAGTGTTAGAGTACGGGTTAGGATTAGCGGACAGGTTCGTGTTAGGCTTCGGGAAGGGTTAGGGTTCGGGTTAGGTTTGGGTTAGGGGACGGGGACGGGGACGGTTTAGGGTACAGTTTAGGGTTCAACTACGGTTTAGCGTGAGCATACGTATTAGGGTACAGGTTAGTGTTAGCGTACGGGTTAGGATTAGGGGACGGGTTAGGGTAAGGCTTCGGGTAAGGGTTAGGGTTCGGGTTAGGTTTAGGGGTAGGGTTAGGGGACGGGGACAGTTTAGGGTACAGGTTAGGGGACGACAACGTTTTAGGGTGAGCGTACGTGTTAGGGTACGGGTTAGTTTTAGTGTACGGATTAGGATTCGGGGACGGGTTAGGATAAGGCTTCGGGTAAGGGTTAGGGTTCGGGTTAGGGTTAGGGTTAGGGGACGGGGACGGCTTAGTGTACAGGTTAGTGTTCGACAACGTTTTAGGGTGAGCGTAAGTGTTAGGGTACGGGTTAGTGTTAGCGTACGGGTTAGGATTAGGGGACGGGTTAGGGTAAGGCTTCGGGTAAGGGTTAGGGTTCGGGTTAGGGTTAGGGTTAGGGTTAGGGACGGGGACAGTATAGGGTACAGGTTAGGGTACGACAACGTTTTAGGGTGAGCGTACGTGTTAGGGTACGAGTTAGAGTTTGCGTACGGTTTAGGATTCGGTGAAGGTTAGGGTAAGGCTTCGGGTAAGGGTTAGGGTTCGGGTTAGGGTTAGGGTTAGTGTTAGGGGACGGGGACGGGGACGGTTTAGGGTACAGGTTAGGGTACGACAACAGTTTAGGGTCAGCATACGTGTTAGGGTACGTGTTAGTGTTAGCGTACGGTTTAGGATTAGGGTACGGGTTAGGGTAAGGCTTCGGGTAAGGGTTAGGGTTCGGGTTAGGGTTAGGGTTAGGGTTAGGGGACGGGGACGGTTTAGGGTACAGTTTAGTGTACGACAACGGTTTAGGGTGAGCGTACGTGTTATGATATGTGTTAGTATTATCATACGGGTTAGGATTAGGGGATGGGTTAGGGTAAGGCTTCGGGTAAGGGTTAGTGTTCGGGTTAGGGTTAGGGTTAGGGTTAGGGGACGGGGACGGTTTAGGGTACAGGTTAGGGTACGACAACGGTTTAGGTTGAGTGTACGTGTTAGGGTACGGGTTAGTGTTAGCGTGCGGGTTAGGATTTGGGGACGGGATAGGGTAAGGCTTCGGGTAAGTTTTAGGGTTCGGGTTAGGGTTAGTGTTAGGGGATGGGCACGGGGATAGTTTATGGTACAGGTTAGGGTACGACCACAGCTTGGGGTAAGTGTACGTGTTAGGGTACGGGGTAGTTTTAGTGTACGGGTTAGAATTAAGGGACGGGTTAGGGGAAGGCTTCGGGTAAGGGTTAGGGTTCGGGTTATGATTAGGGTTAGGGTTAGGGGACGGGGACGGTTTAGGGTACAGGTTAGGGTTCGACAACGGTTTAGGGTGAGCGTACGTGTTAGGGTAAGTGTTAGTGTTAGCATATGGGTTAGGATTTGGGGACGGGTTAGAGTAAGGCTTCAGGTAAGGGTTAGAGTTCGGTTTTGGGTTAGGGTTAGGGTTAGGGGACGGGGACGGTTTAGGGTAAAGGTAAGGGGACTACAACGTTTTAGGGTGAGCGTACATGTTACGGTACGGGTTAGTGTTAGCGGACGGGTTAGGATTAGCGGACGGGTTCGGGTTAGGCTTCGGGTAAGGGCTAGGGTTCGGGTTAGGATTAGGGTTAGGGTTAGGGGACGGGGACGGTTTAGGGTACAGGTTAGGGTACGACAACGCTTTAGGGTGAGCGTACGTTTTAGGGTACGTGTTAGTGTTAGCGTACGGGTTAGGATTAGGGGCCGGGTTAGGGTCAGGCTTAGGTTAAGGCTTAGGGTTCGGGTTAGGGTTAGGGTTAGGGGACGGGGACGGGGACGGTGTAGGGTACAGGTTAGGGTACGACAACGGTTTAGGGTGATCGTACATGTTAGGGTACGTGTTAGTATTAGCGTACGGGTTAGGATTAGGGGACGGGATAGGGTAAGGCTTCGGGTAAGTTTTACGGTTCGGGTTAGGGTTAGGGTCAGGGTTAGGGGACGGGACGGTTTAGGGTACAGGTTAGGGTACGACAACATTTTAGGGTGAGCGTACGTGTTAGGGTATGCTTTAGTTTTAGAGTACGGGTTAGAATTAGGGGACGGGTTAGGGTAAGGCTTCTGGAAAGGGTTAGGGTTCGGGTTAGGTTTAGGGTTAGGGTTAGGGGACGGGGACGGTGTAGGGTAAGACAACGGTTTAGGGTGAGTGTACATGTTAGGGTACGGGTTAGTGTTAGCGTACGGGTTAGGTTTATGGGACGGGTTAGGGTAAAGCTTAGCGTAAGGGTTAGGGTTCGGGTTAGGGTTAGTGTTAGGTTTAGGGGACAGGAATGGTTTAGGGTACAGGTTAGGGTACAACAACAGTTTAGGGTGAGCGTACGTGTTAGGGTATGGGTTAGAGTTAGCGTACGGGTTAGGATTAGGGGACGGGTTAGGGTAAGGCTTCGGGTAAGGGTTAGGGTTCGGGTTAGGTTTAGGGTTAGGGTTAGGGGACGGGGACGGTGTAGGGTACAGGTTAGGGTAAGACAACGGTTTAGGGTGAGTGTAGGTGTTAGGGTACGGATTAGTGTTAGCGTACGGGTTAGGTTTAGGGGACGGGTTAGGGTAAGCCTTCGGGTAAGGGTTAGGGTTCGGGTTAGGGTTAGGTTTAGGTTTAGGGGACAGGAACGGTTTAGGGTACAGGTTTGGGTACGACAACGGTTTAGGGTGAGCGTACGTGTTAGGGTACGGGTTAGTATTAGCTTACGGGTTAGGATTAGGTGACGGGTTAGGGTAAGCCTTCGGGTAAGGGTTAGGGTTCGGGTTAGGGTTAGGGTTAGGCTTAGGGGACGGGGATGATTTAGGGTACAGGTTAGGGTACGACAACGGTTTAGGGTGAGCATACGTGTTAGGGTACGAGTTAGAGTTTGCGTACGGGTTAGGATTAGGGGACGGGTTAGGGTAAGGCTTCGGGTAAGGGTTAGGGTTAGGTTTAGGGGACAGGAACGGTTTAGGGTACAGGTTAGGGTACGACAACGGTTTAGGGTGAGCGTACGTGTTACGGTATGGGTTAGAGTTAGCGTACGTGTTAGGATTAGGGGACGGGTTAGGGTAAGGCTTCGGGTAAGGGTTAGGGTTCGGGTTCGGGACAGGGTTAGCGTTAGGGGACGGAGACGGTTTAGGGTACAGGTTAGGGTTCAACAACGGTTTAGTGTGAGCGTACTTGTCAGGGTACTGGTTAGTGCTAGCGTACGGGTTAGGATTAGGGTACGGGTTAGGGTAAGGCTTCGGGTAAGGGTTAGGGTTCGGGTTCGGGTTAGGGTTAGGGTTAGGGGATGGGACGGTTTAGGGTACAGGTTAGGGTTCGACAACGGTTTAGGGTGAACGTACGTGTTAGGGTACAGGTTAGTGTTAGCATACGGGTTAGGATTAGGGGACGGATTAGGGTAAGGCTTCTGGTAAGGGTTAGGGTTCGGGTTAGGGTTAGGGTTAGGGTTAGGGGACGGGGACGGTTTAGGGTACAGGTTAGGGTTTGACAATGTTTTAGGGTGAACGTACGTGTTAGGGTACGGTTTAGTGTTAGCGTACGGGTTAGGACTAGGGGACGGGTTAGGGTAAGGCTTCGGGTAAGGGTTAGGGTTCGGGTTAGGATTAGGGTTAGGGTTAGGGGACGGGGATGGTTTAGGGTACAGGTTAGTGTTCGACAACGGTTTAGGGTGAACGTACGTGTTAGGGTACGGGTTAGTGTTAGCGTACGGATTAGGATTAGGGGACGGGTTAGGTTAAGGCTTCAGGTAAGGGTTAGGGTTCGGGTTAGGGTTAGGGTTAGGGTTAGGGGACGGGGACGGTTTAGGGTAGAGGTTAGGGAACGACAACGGTTTAGGGTGAGCGTACATGTTAGGGTACGGGTTAGTGTTAGCGTACGGGTTAGGATTAGGGGACGGGTTAGGGTAAGGCTTCGGGTAAGGGTTAGGTTTCGGGTTTGGTTTAGGATTAGGGTTAGGGGACGGGGACGGTTTAGGGTACAGGTTAGGGTTCGACTAGGGTTTAGGGTGAGTGTACGTTTTAGTGTACGGTTTAGTGTTAGCGTAAGGGTTAGGATTAGGGGACAGGTTAGTGTAAGGCCTTGGGTAGGGGTTAGGGTTCGGGTTAGGGTCAGGATTAGTGTTAGGGGACGGGGGCGGTTTAGGGTACAGGTTAGGGTACGACAACGGTTTAGGGTGAGCGTACGTATTAGTGTACGGTTTAGTTTTAGCGTAGGGATTAAGATTAGGGGACGGGTTAGGGTAAAGCTTCGGGGGAAAGGGTTAGGGTTCGGGTTAGAGTTAGGGTTAGGGGACAGGGACGGTTTAGGGTACAGTTTAGGGTACGACAACGGTTTAGGGTGAGCATACGTGTTAGGTTATGGGTTAGTGTTAGCGTACGGGATAGGATTAGGGGACGGGTTAGAGTAAGGCTTCGGGTAAGGGTTAGGGTAAGGGTTAGGGTTAGGGTTATGCTTAGGGGATGGGGATGATTTAGGGTACAGGTTAGGGTACGACAACGGTTTAGGGTGAGCGTACATGTTAGGGTACGAGTTAGAGTTTGCGTACGGGTTAGGATTAGGGGACGGGTTAGGATAAGGCTTCGAGTAAGTGTTAGGGTTCGGGTTAGGGTTAGGGTTAGGGGACGGGGACGGGGACGGGGACGGTTTAGGATAAAGATTAGGGGACGACAACATTTTAGGGTGAGCGTACGTGTTAGGGTACGGGTTAGTGTTAGCGTACGGGTTAGGATTAGCGGTCTGGTTCGGGTTAGGCTTCGGGAAAGGGTTAGGGTTCGGGTTAGGATTAGGGTTAGGGGACGTGGACGGGGACGGTTTAGGGTACAGGTTAGGGTTCAACTACAGTTTAGGGTGAGGGTACGTGTTAGGGTACGAGTTAGAGTTTACGTACGGGTTAGGATTAGGGGACGGGTTAGGGTAAGGCTTCGGGCAAGGGTTAGGGTTCGGGTTAGGATTAGGGTTAGGGTTAGGGCACGGGGACGGTTTAGGGTACAGGTTAGGGTTCGACAACGGTTTAGGGTGAGCGTACATGTTTGGGGAAGTGTTAGAGTTAGCGTACGGATTAGGTTTAGGGGACGTGTTAGGGTAAGGCTTCGGGAAATGGTTAGGATTCGGGTTAGGTTAGGGTTAGGGTTAGGGGATGGGGACGGTTTAGGATACAGGTTAGGGTACGACAACGTTTTAGGGTGAGCGTACGTGTAATGGTATGTGTTAGTATTATCGTACGGGTTAGGATTAGGGGACGGGTTAGGGTAAGGCTTCGGGTAAGGGTTAGGGTTCGGGTTCGGGTTAGGGTTAGGGGATGGAGACGGGGATGGTTTAGGGTACAGTTTAGGGTACGACAACAGCTTAGGGTAAGTGTACGTTTTAGGGTACGGGTTAGTTTTAGTGTATGGATTAGGATTAGGGGACGGTTTAGGGTAAGGCTTTGGGTAAGGGTTAGGGTTCGGGTTAGGGTTAGGGTTAGGGTTAGGGGACAGGGACGGTTTAGGGTACAGGTTAGTGTTCGACAACGTTTTAGGGTGAGCGTACGTGTTAGGGTACGGGTTAGTGTTAGCGTACGGGTTAGGATTAGAGAACGGGTTAGGGTAAGGCTTCGGGTAAGGGTTAGGGTTCAGGTTAGGTTTTGGGTTAGGGTTAGGGGACGGGGACGGTGTAGGGTACAGGTTAGGGGAAGACAACGGTTTAGGGTGAGTGTCGGTGTTAGGGTACGGATTAGTGTTAGCGTACGGGTTAGGGTTAGGGGACGGGATAGGGTAAGGCTTCGGGTAAGGGTTAGGGTTCGGGTTAGGGTTAGGGTTAGGTTTAGGGGACGGGGATGATTTAGGGTACAGGTTTGTGTACAACAACGGTTTAGGGTGAGCATACGTGTTAGGGTACGAGTTAGAGTTTGCCTACGGGTTAGGATTAGGGGACGGGGAAGGGTAAGGCTTCGGGTAAGTGTTAGGTTTCGGGTTAGGGTTAGGGTTAGGTTTAGGGGACAGGAACGGTTTAGGGTACAGGTTAGGGTACGACAACGGTTTAGGGTGAGCGTACGTGTTACGGTATGGGTTAGAGTTAGCGTACGTGTTAGGATTAGGGGACGGGTTAGGGTAAGGCTTCGGGTAAGGGTTAGGGTTCGGGTTAGGGTTAGGGTTAGGGGACGGGGACGGTTTAGGGTAGAGGTTAGGGAACGACAACGGTTTAGGGTGAGCGTACATGTTAGGGTACGGGTTAGTGTTAGCGTACGGGTTAGGATTAGGGGACGGGTTAGGGTAAGGCTTCGGGTAAGGGTTAGGTTTCGGGTTTGGTTTAGGATTAGGGTTAGGGGACGGGGACGGTTTTGGGTACAGGTTAGGGTTCGACTAGGGTTTAGGGTGAGTGTACGTGTTAGTGTACGGTTTAGTGTTAGCGTAAGGGTTAGGATTAGGGGACGGGTTAGTGTAAGGCCTCGGGTAGGGGTTAGGGTTCGGGTTAGGGTCAGGATTAGGGTTAGGGGACGGGGACGGTTTAGGGTACAGGTTAGGGTACGACAACGGTTTAGGGTGAGCGTACGTATTAGTGTACGGTTTAGTTTTAGCGTAGGGATTAAGATTAGGGGACGGGTTAGGGTAAAGCTTCGGGGGAAAGGGTTAGGGTTCGGGTTAGAGTTAGGGTTAGGGGACGGGGACGGTTTAGGGTACAGGTTAGAGTACGACAACGGTTTAGGGTGAGCATACGTGTTAGGTTACGGGTTAGTGTTAGCGTACGGGTTAGTATTAGGGTACGGGTTAGAGTAAGGCTTCGGGTAAGGGTTAGGGTAAGGTTTAGGGTTAGGGTTATGCTTAGGGGATGGGGACGATTTAGGGTACAGATTAGGGTACGACAACAGTTTAGGGTGAGCGTACGTGTTAGGGTACGAGTTAGAGTTTGCGTACGGGTTAGGATTAGGGGACGGGTTAGGATAAGGCTTCGAGTAAGTGTTAGGGTTCGGGTTAGGGTTAGGGTTAGGGGACGGGGACGGGGACGGGGACGGTTTAGGATAAAGATTAGGGGACGACAACATTTTAGGGTGAGCGTACGTGTTAGGGTACGGGTTAGTGTTAGCGTACGGGTTAGGATTAGGGGACGGTTTCGGGTAAGGCTTCGGGTAAGTGTTAGGGTTCGGGTTTGGGTTAGGGTTAGGGGACGGGGACGGGGACGGTTTGGGGTACAGGTTAGTGTACGAAAATTGTTTAGGCTGAGCGTACATGTTAGGGTACGGGTTAGAGTTAGCGTACGGGCTAGGATTAGGGGACGAGTTAGGGTAAGGCTTCGGATTAGAGTTAGGGTTCGGGTTAGAGTTAGTGGACGGGGACGGTTTAGGGTACAGCTTAGGGTTCGACAACGGTTTAGGGTGAGCGTACGTGTTAGGGTACGGGTTAGTGTTAGCGTACGGGTTAGGATTAGGGGACGGGTAAGGTAAGGCTTCGGGTAAGGGTTAGGGTTCGGATTAGGGTTAGGGTTAGGTTTAGGGGATGGGGACGGTTTAGGGTACAGGTTAGGGTACGACAACGGTTTACGGTGAGCGTACGTGTTAGTGTACGGGTTAGAGTTTGCGTATGGGTTAGGATTAGGGGACGGGTTAGGGTAAGGCTTTGGGTAAGTGTTAGGGTTCGGGTTAGGATTAGGGTTAGGGGACGGGGACGGGGTCGGTTTCGGGTACAGGTTTGGGTACGACAATGGTTTAGGGTGAGCGTACGTGTTAGGGTACGGGTTAGTGTTAGCGTGCGGGTTAGGATTCGGGGACGGGATAGGGTAAGGCTTCGGGTAAGTGTTATGGTTCAGTTTAGGGTTAGGGTTAGGGTTAGGGGACGGGGAAGGTTTAGGGTACAGGTTAGGGTTCAACAACGGTTTAGGGTGAGCGTACGTGTTAGGGTACGGGTTAGTATTAGCTTACGGGTTAGGATTAGGTGACGGGTTAGGGTAAGGCTTCGGGTAAGGGTTAGTGTTCGGGTTCGGGTTCAGGTTAGGGTTAGTGAATGGGGGCGTTTTAGGGTACAGGTTAGGGTACGACAACGGTTTAGGGTGAGCGTACGTGTTAGGGTACGTGTTAATGTTAGCGTACGGGATAGGATTAGGGTACGGGTTCCGGTAAGGTTTCGGGTAAGGGTTAGGGTTCGGGTTAGGGTTAGGGTTAGGGGACGGGGACGGTTTAGGGTACAGTTTAGGGTATGACAACAGTGTAGGGTGAGCGTACGTGTTAGGGTATGGGTTAGTGTTAGCGTACGGGTTAGGATTAGTGGACGGGTTAGGGTAAGGCTTCGGGTAAGGGTTAGGGTTCGGGTTGGGTTTAGGGTTAGTGGACGGGGACGGGGACGCTTTAGGGTACAGGTTAGGGGACGACAACGGTTTAGGGTGAGCGTACGTGTTAGGGTATGGGTTAGAGTTAGCGTACGGTTTAGGATTAGGGGACGGGTTAGGGTAAGGCTTCAGTAAGGTTTAGGATTCGGGTTAGGGTTAGGTTTAGGTTTAGGGGACAGGAACGGTTTAGGGTACAGGTTAGGGTACAACAACAGTTTAGGGTGAGCGTACGTGTTAGGGTACACGTTAGTGTTAGCGTACGTGTTAGGATTAGGGGACGGGTTAGGGTAAGGCTTCGGGTAAGGGTTAGGGTTCGGGTTAGGGTTAGGGTTAGGGTTAGGGGACGGGGACGGTTTAGGGTACAGGTTAGGGTACGACAACGGTTTAGGATGAGTGTACGTGTTAGGGTACGGGTTAGTGTTAGCGTGCGGGTTAGGATTTGGGGACGGGATAGGGTAAGGCTTCGGGTAAGTTTTAGGGTTCGGGTTAGGGTTAGGGTTAGGGGATGGGGACGGCGAAAGTTTAGGGTACAGGTTAGGGTACGACAAAAGCTTGGGGTAAGTGTATGTGTTACGGTACGTGGCAGTTTTAGTGTACGGGTTAGGATTAGAGGACGGTTTAGGGAAAGGCTTCGGATAAGGGTTAGTGTTCGGGTTATGATTAGGGTTAGGGTTAGGGGACGGGGACGGTTTAGGGTACAGGTTAGGGTTCGACAACGGTTTAGGGTGAGCATACGTGTTAGGGTAAGTGTTAGTGTTAGCATATGGGTTAGGATTTGGGGACGGGTTAGAGTAAGGCTTCAGGTAAGGGTTAGAGTTCGGTTTTGGGTTAGGGTTAGGGTTAGGGGACAGGGACGGTTTAGGGTAAAGGTTAGGGGACGACAACGTTTTAGGGTGAGCGTACATGTTACGGTACGGGTTAGTGTTAGCGGACGGGTTAGGATTAGCGGACTGGTTCGGGTTAGGCTTCGGGTAAGGGTTAGGGTTCGGGTTAGGATTAGGGTTAGGGTTAGGGGACGGGGACGGTTTAGGGTACAGGTTAGGGTACGAAAACGGTTTAGGGTGAGCGTACGTGTTACGGTGCGTGTTAGTGTTAGCGTACGGGTTAGGATTAGGGGACATGTTAGGGTAAGGCTTAGGTTAAGTGTTAGGGTTCGGGTTAGGGTTAGGGTTAGGGTTAGGGGACGGGGACGGTTTAGGGTACAGGTTAGGGTACGACAACGGTTTAGGGTGATCGTACATGTTAGGGTACGTTTTAGTATTAGCGTACGGGTTAGGATTAGGGGACGGGATAGGGTAAGGCTTCGGGTAAGTTTTAGGGTTCGGGTTAGGGTTAGGGTCAGGGTTAGGGGACGGGGACGTTTTAGGGTACAGGTTAAGGTACGACAACATTTTAGGGTGAGCGTACGTGTTAGGGTACGGGTTAGTTTTAGAGTACGGGTTAGGATTAGGGGACGGGTTAGGGTAAGGCTTCTGGAAAGGTTTAGGGTTCGGGTTAAGTTTAGGTTTAGGGTTAGGGGACGGGGACAGTGTAGGGTAAGACAACGGTTTAGAGTGAGTGTACGTGTTAGGGTACAGGTTAGTGTTAGCGTACGGGTTAGGTTTATGGGACGGGTTAGGGTAAAGCTTAGCGTAAGGGTTAGGGTTCGGGTTAGGGTTAGTGTTAGGTTAGGGGACAGGAATGGTTTAGGGTACAGGTTAGGGTACAACAACAGTTTAGGGTGAGCGTACGTGTTAGGGTATGGGTTAGAGTTAGCGTACGGGTTAGGATTAGGGGATGGTTTAGGGTAAGGCTTCGGGTAAGGGTTAGGTTTCGGGTTAGGTTTAGGGTTAGGGTTAGGGGACGGAGACGGTGTAGGGTACAGGTTAGGGTAAGAGAACGGTTTAGGGTGAGTGTAGGTGTTAGGGTACGGATTAGTGTTAGCGTACGGGTTAGGTTTAGGGGACGGGTTAGTGTAAGCCTTCGGGTAAGGGTTAGGGTTCGGGTTAGGGTTAGGTTTAGGTTTAGGGGACAGGAACGGTTTAGGGTACAGGTTTGGGTACGACAACGGTTTAGGGTGAGCGTACGTGTTAGGGTACGGGTTAGTATTAGCTTACGGTTTAGGATTAGGTGACGGGTTAGGGTAAGGCTTCGGGTAAGGGTTAGTGTTCGGGTTCTTGTTCAGGTTAGGGTTAGGGAATGGGGGCGTTTTAGGGTACAGGTTAGGGTACGACAACGGTTTAGGGTGAGCGTACGTGTTAGGGTACGTGTTAATGTTAGCGTACGGGTTAGGATTAGGGGACGGGTTACGGTAAGGTTTCGGGTAAGGGTTAGGGTTCGGGTTAGGGTTAGGGTTAGGGGACGGGGACGGTTTAGGGTACAGGTTAGGGTACGACAACAGTTTAGGGTGAGCGTACGTGTTAGGGTATGGGTTAGTGTTAGCGTACGGGTTAGGATTAGTGGACGGGTTAGGGTAAGGCTTCGGGTAAGGGTTAGGGTTCGGGTTGGGTTTAGGGTTAGTGGACGGGGACGGGGACGCTTTAGGGTACAGGTTAGGGGACGACAACGGTTTAGGGTGAGCGTACGTGTTAGGGTATGGTTTAGAGTTAGCGTACGGGTTAGGATTAGGGGACGGGTTAGGGTAAGGCTTCGGGTAAAGTTTAGGATTCGGGTTATGGTTAGGTTTAGGTTTAGGGGACGGGGATGATTTAGGGTACAGGTTAGGGTACAACAACGGTTTAGGGTGAGCATACGTGTTAGGGTACGAGTTAGAGTTTGCCTACGGGTTAGGATTAGGGGACGGGTTAGGGTAAGGCTTCGGGTAAGGGTTAGGGTTCGGGTTAGGGTTAGGGTTAGGCTTAGGGGATGGGGATGATTTAGGGTACAGGTTAGGGTAAGACAACAGTTTAGGGTGAGTGTACGTGTTAGGGTACGGGTTAGTGTTAGCGTACGGGTTAGGTTTAGGGGACGGGTTAGGGTAAAGCTTCGGGTAAGGGTTAGGGTTTGGGTTAGGGTTAGGGTTAGGTTTAGGGGACAGGAACGGTGTAGGGTACAGGTTAGGGTACGACAACAGTTTAGCGTGAGCGTACGTGTTAGGGTATGGGTTAGAGTTAGCGTATGGGTTAGGATTAGGGGACGGGTTAGGGTAAGGCTTCGGGTAAGGGTTAGGGTTCGGGTTAGGGTTAGGGTTAGGGTTAGGGGATGGGGACGGTTTAGGGTACAGTTTAGGGTACGACAACCGATTAGGGTGAGCGTACGTGTTACGGTGCGTGTTAGTGTTAGCGTACGGGTTAGGATTAGGGGACATGTTAGGGTAAGGCTTAGGTTAAGTGTTAGGGTTCGGGTTAGGGTTAGGGTTAGGGGACGGGGACAGTTTAGGGTACAGGTTAGGGTACGTCAAAGGTTTAGTGTGAGCGTACGTGTTAGGGTATGGGTTAGTGTTAGCGTACGGGTTAGGATTAGGGGACGGCTTAGGATAAGGCTTCGGGTAAGGGTTACGGTTCGAGTTAGGGTTAGGGTTAGGGTTAGGGGACAGGAACGGTTTAGGGTACAGGTTAGGGTACGACAACGGTTTAGGGTGAGCGTACGTATTAGGGTACGAGTTAGAGTTTGCGTAAGGGTTAGGATTAGGGGACGGGTTAGGGTAATGCTTCGGGTAAGGGTTAGGGTTCGGGTTCGGGTTCGGGTTAGGGTTAGGTGACGGGGACGGTTTAGGGTACAGGTTAGGGGACGACAACGGTTTAGGGTGAGCGTACGTGTTAGGGTACGGGTTAGAGTTAGCGTACGGGTTAGGATTAGGGGACGGGTTAGGGTAAGGCTTCGGGTAAGGGTTAGGATTCGGGTTAGTGTTAGGATTAGGGTTAGGGGACAAGGAAGGTTTAGGGTACAGGTTAGTGTACGACAACGGTTTAGGGTGAGCGTACGTATTACTGTACGGGTAAGTGTTAGCGTACGGGTTAGGATTAGGGGACGGGTTAGGGTAAGGCTTCGGGTAAGGGTTAGGGTTCGGGTTCGGGTTAGGGTTAGGGTTAGGAGACGGGGACGGTTTATGGTACACGTTAGGGTACGACAACGGTTTAGGTTGAACGTACGTATTAGGGTACGGGTTAGTGTTAGCGTAGGGGTTAGGATTAGGGGACGGGTTAGGGTAAAGCTTCGGGTAAGGGTTAGGGTTCGGGTTAGTGTTAGAGGACGGGGACGTTTTACGGTACAGGTTAGGGTACGACAACGGTTTAGGGTGAGCGTACGTGTTATGGTATGGGTTAGAGTTAGCGTACGGGTTAGGATTAGGGGACGGGTTAGGTTAAGGCTTCGGGTAAGGGTTAGAGTTCGTTTTAGGGTTAGGTTTAGGTTTAGGGGACAATAACGGTTTAGGGTACAGGTTAGGGTACGACAACAATTTAGGGTGAGCGTACGTGTTAGGGTACGGGTTAGTGTTAGCGTACGGGTTAGGATTAGGGGACGGGTTAGGATAAGGCTTCGGGTAAGGGTTAGGGTTCGGGTTAGGGTTAGGGTTAGGGGACGGGGACGGGGACTGTTTGGGGTACAGGTTAGTGTACGAAAATGGTTCAGGGTGAGCATACATGTTAGGGTACGGGTTAGAGTTAGCGTACGGGCTAGGATTAGGGGACGAGTTAGGGTAAGGCTTCGGGTTAGGGTTAGGGTTCGGGTTAGGGTTAGGGTTAATGGACGGGGACGGTTTAGGGTACAGCTTAGGGTTCGACAACGGTTTAGGGTGAGTGTACGTGTTAGGGTACGTGTTAGTGTTAGAGTACGGGTTAGAATTAGGGGACGGGTTAGGGTCAGGCTTCGGATAAGTGTTAGGGTTCGGGTTAGGGTTTCGGGGACGCGGACGGTTTAGGGTACAGTTTAGGGTATGACAACGGTTTAGGGTGAGCGTACGTGTTAGGGTACAGGTTAGTGTTAGCGTACGGGTTAGGATTAGGGGACGGGTTAGGGTAAGGCTTCGGGTAAGGGTTCGGGTTCGGGTTAGGGTTAGGGTTAGGGGACTGGGACGGTTTAGGGTACAGGTTAGGGTACGACAACATTTTATGATGAGCGTACGTGTTAGGGTACAGGTTAGAGTTAACGTACCGGTTAGGATTAGGGGACGGGTTAGGGTAAGGCTTCGGGTAAGGGATAGGTTTCGGGTTAGGGTTAGGATTAGGGGACGGGGACGGTTTACGGTACAGGTTAGGGTACGACAACGGTTTAGGGTTAGCGTACGTTTTAGGGTACGAGTTAGAGTTTGCGTACGGGTTAGGATTAGGGGACCGGTTAGGGTAAGGCTTCGGGTAAGTGTTAGGTTTCGGGTTAGGGTTAGGGTTAGGGGACGGGGATGGTTTAGGATACAGGTTATGTTTCGACAACGGTTTAGGGTGAGCGTACATGTTAGGGTACGGGTTAGTGTTAGCGTACGGGTTAGGATTAGTGGATGGGTTAGGGTAAGGCTTCAGGTAAGGCTTAGGGTTCGGGTTAGGTTTAGGGTTAGGGTTAGGGGATGGGGAAGTTGTAGGGTACAGGTTAGTGTAAGACAACGGTTTAGGGTGAGTGTAGGTGTTAGGGTACGGATTAGTGTTAGCGTACGGGTTAGGTTTAGTGGACGGGTTAGGGTAAGGCTTCGGGTAAGGGTTAGGGTTCGGGTTGGGTTTAGGGTTAGTGGACGGGGACGGGAACGCTTTAGGGTACAGGTTAGGGGACGATAACGGTTTAGGGTGAGCGTACGTGTTAGGGTATGGGTTAGAGTTAGCGTACGGGTTAGGATTAGGGGACGGGTTAGGGTATGGCTTCGGGTAAGGTTTAGGATTCTGGTTAGGGTTAGGTTTAGGTTTAGGGGACAGGAACGGATTAGGGTACAGGTTAGGGTACAACAACAGTTTAGGGTGAGCGTACGTGTTAGGGTACAGGTTAGTGTTAGCGTACGTGTTAGGATTAGGGGACGGGTTAGGGTAAGGCTTCGGGTAAGGGTTAGGGTTCGGCTTAGGGTTAGGGTTAGGCTTAGGGGACGGGGATGACTTTGGGTACAGGTTAGGGTACGACAACGGTTTAGGGTGAGCATACGTGTTAGGGTACGAGTTAGAGTTAGCTTACGGGTTAGGATTAGGGGACGGGTTAGGGTAAGGCTTCGGGTAAGGGTTAGGGTTCGGGTTCGGGATAGGGTTAGTGTTAGGGGACGGGGACGGTTTAGGGTACAGGTTAGGGTTCAACAACGGTTTAGGGTGAGCGTTCGTGTTAGGGTACTTGTTAGTGTTAGCGTACGGGTTAGGATTAGGGGACGGGTTAGGGTAAGGCTTCAGGTAAGGGTTAGGGTTCGGGTTAGGGTTAGGGTTAGGGTTAGGTGACGGGGACGGTTTAGGGTACAGGTTAGGGTTCGACAACGGTTTAGGGTGAACGTACGTGTTAGGGTACGGGTTAGTGTTAGCGTACGGGTTAGGATTAGGGGACGGGTTCGGGTAAGGCTTCGGGTAAGGTTTAGGGTTCGGGTTTGGGTTAGGATTAGGGTTACGGGACGGGGACGGTTTAGGGTACAGGTTAGGGTTCGACTAGGGTTTAGGGTGAGTGTACGTGTTAGGGTACGGTTTAGTGTTAGCGTACGGGTTAGGATTAGGGGATGGGTTAGGGTAAGGCTTTGAGTAGGGGTTAGGGTTCGGGTTAGGGTCAGGGTTAGGGTTAGGGGACGGGGCCGGTTTAGTGTACATGTTAGGGTACTACAACGGTTTAGGGTGAGCGTACGTATTAGTGTATGGGTTAGTTTTAGCGTAGGGATTAGGATTAGGGCACAGGTTAGGGTAAAGCTTCGGGGGAAAGGGTTAGGGTTCGGGTTAGAGTTAGGGTTAGGGGACGGGGACGGTTTAGGGTACAGGTTAGGGTACGACAACGGTTTAGGGTGAGCATACGTGTTAGGTTACGGGTTAGTGTTTGCGTACGGGTTAGGCTTAGGGGACGGGTTAGGGTAAGGCTTCGGGTAAGAGTTAGGGTAAGGGTTAGGGTTAGGGTTATGCTTAGGAGACGGGGACGGTTTAGGGTAAAGGTTAGGGGACGACAACGTTTTAGGGTGAGCGTACGTGTTAGGGTACGGGTTAGTGTTAGCGTACGGGTTAGTATTAGCGGACGGGTTCGGGTTAGGCTTCGGGTAAGGGTTAGGGTTCGGGTTACTGTTAGGGTTAGGGGACGGGGACGGTTTAGGTTACAGGTTATGTTTCGACAACGGTTTAGGGTGAGCGTACATGTTAGGGTACGGGTTAGTGTTCGCGTATGGGTTAGGATTAAGGGACGGGTTAGGGTAAGGCTTCGGGTAACGGTTAGGGTTTGGGTTAGGCTTAGGGTTAGGGTTAGGGAAAGGGGACGGTTTAGGGTACAGGTTAGGGTACGACAACGGTTTAGGGTGAGCGTACGTGTTAGGGTAAGGGTTAGTGTTAGCATACGGGTTAGGATTAGGGGACGGGTTAGGGGTAAGTCTTCGGGTAACGGTTAGGGTTCGGGTTAGGGTTAGGGTTAGGGTTAGGGTTAGGGGACGGTTTAGGGTACAGGTTAGGGTACGACAATGGTTTAGGGTTAGGGTAAGTGTTAGGGTATGGGTTAGAGTTAGCGTACGGTTTAGGATTAGGGGACGGGTTAGGGTAAGGCTTCGGGTAAGGGTTAGGGTTCGGTTTAGGGTTAGGGTTAGGGTTAGGGGATGGGGACGGTTTAGGGTACAGGTTAGGGTACAACAACAGTTTAGGGTGAGCGTACGTGTTAGGGTACGGGTTAGTTTTAGTGTACGGGTTAGGATAAGGGGACGGGTTAGGGTAAGGCTTCGGGTAAGGGATAAGGTTCGGGTTAGGGTTAGGGTTAGGGTTAGGGCACGGGGAAGGTTTAGGTTACAGGATAGTTTTCAACAACGGTTTAGGGTGAGCGTAAGTGTTAGGGTACGGGTTAGTATTAGCATACCGGTTAGGATTAGGGGACGGGTTAGGGTAAGGCTTCGGGTAAGGGTTAGGGTTCGGGTTCGGGTTAGAGTTAGGGTTAGGGGATTGGGACGTTTTAGGGTACAGTTTAGGGTACGACAACGGTTTAGGGTGAGCGTAGGTGTTAGGGTACGTGTTAATGTTAGCGTACGGGTTAGGATTCGGGGACGAGTTAGGGTAAGGCTTCGGGTCAGGGTTAGGGTTCGGGTTAGGGTTAGCGTTAGGGTTAGGGGATGGGGACGGATTAGGGTACAGGTTAGGGGACGACAACGGTTTAGGGTGAGCGTACGTGTTAGGGTATGGGTTAGTGTTAGCGTACAGATTAGGATTAGTGGACGGGTTAGTGTAGGGCTTCGGCTAAGCGTTAGGTTTCGGGTTCGGGTTAGGGTTAGTGGACGGGGACGGGGATGGTTTAGGGTACTGGTTAGGGGACGACAACGGTTTAGGGTGAGCGTATGTGTTAGGGTATGTGTTAGATTTAGTGTACGGGTTAGGATTAGGGGACGGGTTAGGGTAAGGCTTCAGGTAAGTGTTAGGGTTCGGGTTAGGGTTTGGGTTAGGGTTCGGGTTAGGGTTTGGGTTAGGGTTAGGGGACGGGGACGGTTTAGGGTACAGGTTAGGGTACGACAACGATTTAGGGTGAGCGTACGTGTTAGGGTACGTGTTAGTGTTAGCGTACGGGTTAGGATTAGGGGACGGTTTAGGGTAAGGCTTCGGGTAAGGTTTAGGGTTCAGGTTAGGGTTAGGGTTAGGGGACGGGGACGGGGACGGTTTAGGGTACAGGTTAGGGTACGACAATGGTTTAAGGTGAGCGTACGGGTTAGAGTTAGCGTACGGGTTAGGATTAGGGGACGGCTTAGGGTAAGGCTTCGGGTAAGGGTTAGGGTTCGGGTAAGGGTTAGGGTTAGTGTTAGGGGACGGGGACGGGGACGGTTTAGGGTACAGGTTAGGGAACGACAACGGTTTAGGGTGAGCGTACGTGTTAGGGTACGTGTTAGTGTTAGCGTACGGGTTAGGATTAGGGGACGGGTTAGGGTAAGGCTTAGGGTAAGGGTTAGGGTTCGGGTTAGGGTTAGGGTTAGGGGACGGGGACGGGGATGGTTTAGGGTACAGGTTAGTGTTCGACAACGGTTTAGGGTGAGTGTACGTGTTAGGGTACGGTTTAGTGTTAGCGTACGGGTTAGGATTAGGGGACGGGTTAGGGTAAGGCTTCGGGTAAGGGATAGGGTTCGGGTTAGTGTTAGGGTTAGGGGACGGGGACAGTTTAGGGTACAGGTTAGGATACGACAAAGGTGTAGGGTGAGCGTACGTGTTAGGGTACGGGTTAGAGTTTGCGTACGGTTTAGGATTAGGGGACAGGTTAGGGTAAGGCTTCGGGTAAGGGTTAGGGTTCGGGTTAGGGTTAGGGTAAGGGTTAGGGGACGGGGACGTTTTAGGGTACAGGTTAGGGTACGACAAGTGTTTAGGGTGAGCGTACGTGTTAGGGTACGGTTTAGTGTTAGAGTACGGTTTAGGATAAGAGGACGTGTTAGGGTAAGGCTTCGGATAAGGGTTAGGGTTCGGGTCAGGGTAAGGGTTAGGGGACTGGGACGGGAACGGTTTAGGGTACAGGTTAGGGTACGACAACGGTTTAGGGTGAGCGTACGTGTTTGGGTACGGGTTAGTGTTAGCGTAGGGGTTAGGATTAATGGACGGGTTAGGGTAAGGCTTCGGGTAAGGGTTAGGGTTCGGGTTAGGGTTAGGGTTAGGCTTAGGGGACGGGGACAATTTAGGGTACAGGTTAGGTTATGACAAAAGTTTAGGGTGAGCGTACGTGTTAGGGTACGAGTTAGAGTTTGCGTACGGGTTAGGATTAGGGTACGGGTTAGGGTAAGGCTTCGGGTAAGGGTTAGGGTTCGGGTAAGGGTTAGGGTTAGTGTTAGGGGATGGGGATGGGGACGGTTTAGGGTACAGGTTAGGGTACCACAATGGTTTAGGGTGAGCGTACGTGTCAGGGTACTGGTTAGTGTTAGCGTACGGGTTAGGATTAGGGGACGGGTTACGGTAAGGCTTCGGGTAAGGTTTAGGGTTCGGGTTAGGGTTAGGGTTAGGGTTAGGGGACGGGGACGGTTTAGGGTACAGGTTAGGGTTCGACAATGGTTTAGGGTGAACGTACGTGTTAGGGTACAGGTTAGTGTTAGCATACGGGTTAGCATTAGGGGACGGGTTAGGGTAAGGCTTCGGGTAAGGGTTAGGGTTCGGGTTAGGGTTAGGGTTAGGGTTAGGGGACGGCGACGGTTTAGGGTACAGGTTAGGGTTCGACAACGGTTTAGGGTGAACGTACGTGTTAGGGTACGGGTTAGTGTTAGCGTACGGGTTAGGATAGGGGACGGGTTAGGGTAAGGCTTTAGGTAAGGGTTAGGGTTCGGGTTAGGGTTAGGGTTAGGGTTAAGCGACGGGGACGGTTTAGGGTAGAGGTTAGGGAACGACAACGGTTTAGGGTGAGCGTACGTGTTAGGGTACGTGTTAGTGTTAGCGTACGGGTTAGGATTAGGGGACGGGTTAGGGTAAGGCTTCGGGTAAGGGTTAGGGTTCGGGTTTCAGTTAGGATTAGGGTTAGCGGACGGGGACGGTTTAGGGTACAGGTTAGGGTTCGACTAGGGTTTAGGGTGACTGTACGTGTTAGGGTACGGTTTAGTGTTAGCGTACGGGTTAGGATTAGGGGACGGGTTAGTGTAAGGCTTCGGGTATGGGTTAGGGTTCGGGTTAGGGTCAGGGTTAGGGTTAGGGGACGGGGACGGTTTAGGGTACAGGTTAGGGTACGACAACGGTTTTGGGTGAGCGTATGTATTAGTGTACGGTTTAGTTTTAGCGTAGGGATTAAGATTAGGGGACGGGTTAGGGTAAAGCTTCGGGGGAAAGGGTTAGGGTTCGGGTTAGAGTTAGGGTTAGGGGACGGGGACGGGGAAGGTTTGGGGTACAGGTTAGTGTACGAAAATTGTTTAGGCTGAGCGTACATGTTAGAGTACGGGTTAGAATTAGCGTACGGGCTAGGATTAGGGGACGAGTTAGGGTAAGGCTTCGGATTAGTGTTAGGGTTCGGGTTAGGGTTAGGAGACGGTGACAGTTTAGGGTACAGGTTAGGGTACGACAACAGTTTAGGTTGAGCGTACATGTTAGGGTATGGGTTAGAGTTAGCGTACGGGTTAGGATTAGGGGACGGGTTAGGGTAAGGCTTCGGGTAAGGGTTAGGGTTCGGGTTAGGGTTAGTGTTAGGGTTAGGCGACGGGGACGGTATAGGGTACAGGTTAGTGTATGACAACGGTTTACGGTGAGCATACGTATTAGGTTACGGTTTAGTGTTAGCGTACGGGTTAGGATTAGGGGACGGGTTAGGGTAAGGCTTCGGGTAAGGGTTAGGGTAAGGGTTAGGGTTAGGGTTATGCTTAGGGGATGGGGACGATTTAGGGTACAGGTTAGTGTACGACAACGGTTTAGGGTGAGCGTACGTGTTAGGGTATGAGTTGGAGTTTGCGTACGGGTTAGGATTAGGGGACGGGTTAGGGTAAGGCTTCGAGTAAGGGTTAGGGTTAGGGTTAGGGTTAGGGTTAGGGTTAAGGGACGGGGACGGTTTAGGGTAAAGGTTAGGGGACGACAAAATTTTAGGGTGAGCGTACGTGTTAGGGTACGGGTTAGTGTTAGCGTACGGGTTAGGATTAGCGGACGGGTTCGGGTTAGGCTTCGGGTAAGGGTTAGGGTTCGGGTTAGGGTTAGGGTTAGGGGACGGGGACTGTTTAGGTTACAGGTTATGTTTCGACAACGGTTTAGGGTGAGCGTAAATGTTAGGGTACGGTTTACTGTTCGCGTACTGGTTAGGATTAAGGGACGGGTTAGTGTAAGGCTTCGGGTAACGGTTAGGGTTTGGGTTAGGCTTAGGGTTAGGGTTAGGGGAAGGGGACGGTTTAGGGTACAGGTTAGGGTACGACAACGGTTTAGGGTGAGCGTACGTGTTAGGGTAAGGGTTAGTGTTAGCATACGGGTTAGGATTAGGGGACGGGTTAGGGTAAGTCTTCGGGTAATGGTTAGGGTTCGGGTTAGGGTTAGGGTTAGGGTTAGGGTTAGGGGACGGTTTAGGGTACAGGTTAGGGTACGACAATGGTTTAGGGTGAGCATAAGTGTTAGGGTATGGGTTAGAGTTAGAGTACGGTTTAGGATTAGGGGACAGGTTAGAGTAAGGCTTCAGGTAAGGGTTAGGGTTCGGGTAAGGATTAGGTTTAGGGTTAGGGGGCGGGGATGGTTTAGGGTACAGTTTAGGGTTCGACAACGGTTTAGGGTGAGCGTACGTGTTAGGGTACGGGTTAGTGTTAGCGTACGGGTTAGGATTAGAGAACGGGTTAGGGTAAGGCTTCGGGTAAGGGTTGGGGTTCGGGTTCGGGTTCGGTTTAGGGTTAGGGTTAGGGGACGGCAACGGTGTAGGGTACAGGTTATGGTAAGACAACGGTTTAGGGTGAGTGTACGTGTTAGGGTACTGGTTAGTGTTAGCGTACGGGTTAGGTTTAGGGGACGGGTTAGGGTAAAGCTTCGGGTAAGGGTTAGGGTTTGGGTTAGGGTTAGGGTTAGGTTTAGGGGACGGGAACGGTTTAGGGTACAGGTTAGGGTACGACAAAATTTAGGGTGAGCGTACGTGTTAGGGTACGGGTTAGAGTTAGCGTACGGGTTAGGATTAGGGGACGGGTTAGGGTAAGGCTTTTGGTAAGGGATAGGGTTCGGGTTAGGGTTAGGATTAGGGGACGGGGACGGTTTAGGGCACAGGTTAGGGTACGACAACGGTTTAGGGTGAGCGTACGTTTTAGGGTACGAGTTAGAGTTTGCGTACTGGTTAGGATTAGGGGACGGGTTAGGGTAAGGCTTCGGGTAAGTGTTAGGGTTCGGGTTAGGGTTAGGATTAGGGGACGGGGATGGTTTAGGGTACAGGTTAGGGTTCGACAACGGTTTAAGTTGAGCGTACATTTTAGGGTAAGGGTTAGTGTTAGCGTACGGGTTAGGATTAGGGGACGGGTTAGGGTAAGCCTTCGGGTAAGGGTTAGGGTTCGGGTTAGGGTTAGAGTTAGGTGACGGGGACGGGGACGGTTTACGGTACAGGTTAGAGTACGACAACGTCTTAGGGTGAGCGTACCAGTTAGGGTACGGGTTACTGTTTGCGTACGGGTTAGGATTCGGGGACGGGTTAGTGTAAGGCTTCGGGTACGGGTTAGGGTTCGGGTTCGGGTTAGGGTTAGGGGACGGGGAAGATTTAGGGTACAGGTTAGGGTTCGACAACGGTTTAGGGTGAGCGTATGTGTTAGGGTACGGGTTTGTGTTGGCGTACGGGTTAGGATTAGAGGACGGGTTAGGGTAAGGCTTCGGGTAAGTGTTACGGTTTCGGTTAGGGTTAGGGTTAGGGTTAGGGGATGGGGACGGTTTAGGGTACAGGTTAGTGTATGACAACGATTTAGGGTGAGCCTACTTGTTAGGGTATGGGTTAGTGTTAGCGTACGGGTTAGGATTAGGGGACGGGTTAGGGTAAGGCTTCAGGTAAGGGTTAGTGTACGGGTTAGGGTTAGGGTTAGGGGACGGGGACGGGGATGGTTTAGGGTACAGGTTAGGGTATGACAACGGTTGAGGGTGAGCGTACATGTTAGGGTACTGTTTAGTGTTAGCGTACGGGTTAGGATTAGAGGACAGTTTAGGGTAAGGCTTCGGGTAAGGGTTAGGGTTCGGGTTAGGGTTAGGTTTAGGGTTAGGGGACGGGGACGGTTTAGGGTACAGATTAGGGTACGACAAAGGTTTAGGGTGAGCGTACATGTTAGGGTACGGGTTAGTTTTAGTGTACGGATTAGGATTCGGGGATGGGATAGGGTAAGGCTTCGGGTAAGGGTTAGGTTTCGGGTTAGGCTTAGGGATAGGGTTAGGGGAAGGGGACGGTTTAGGGTACAGGTTAGGGTACGACAACGGTTTAGGGTGAGCGTACGTGTTAGGGTAAGGGTTAGTTTTAGCATACGGGTTAGGATTAGGGGACGGATTAGGGTAAGTCTTCGGGTAACGGTTAGGGTTCGGGTTAGGGTTAGGGTTAGGGTTAGGGTTAGGGGACGGTTTAGAGTAGAGGTTAGGGTACGACAATGGTTTAGGGTGAGCGTAAGTGTTAGGGTATGGGTTATAGTTAGCGTACGGTTTAGGATTACGGGACGGGTTAGAGTAAGGCTTCGGGCAAGGGTTAGGGTTCGGGTTAGGATTAGGGTTAGGGTTAGGGGACCGGGACGGTTTAGGGTACAATTTAGGGTTCATCAACGGTTTAGGGTGAGCGTACGTGTTAAGGTACAGGTTAGAGTTAGCGTACGGGTTAGGATTAGAGGACGGGTTAGGTTAAGGCTTCGGGTTAGGGTTAGGGTTCGGGTTAGGGTTAGGATTAGGGGACGGTGATGGTTTAGGGTACAGGTTAGGGTTCGACAACCGTTTAGGGTGAGCGTACATGTTAGGGTAAGGGTTAATGTTAGCATACGGGTTAGGATTAGGGGACGGGTTAGGGTAAGCCTTCGGATAAGGGTTAGGGTTCGGGTTAGGGTTAGGGTTAGGGGACGGGGACGGTTTAGGGTACAGGTTAGGGTACGACAACGTTTTAGGGTGAGCGTACCAGTTAGGGTACGGGTTACTGTTTGCGTACGGGTTAGGATTAGGGGATGGGTTAGTGTAAGGCTTCGGGTACGGGTTAGGGTTCGGGTTCGGGTTAGGGATAGGGGATGGGGAAGATTTAGGGTACAGGTTAGGGTTCGACAACTGTTTAGGGTGAGCGTACGTGTTAGGGTACGGGTTAGTGTTAGTGTACGGGTTAGGATTAGGGGACGGGTTAGGGTAAGGCTTCGGGTAAGTGTTAGGGTTTGGGTTAGGGTTAGGGTTAGGGTTAGGGGACGGGGACGGTTTAGGGTACAGGTTAGTATATGACAACGATTTAGGGTGAGCGTACTTGTTAGGGTATGGGTTAGTGTTAGCGTACGGGTTAGGATTAGGGGACGGGTTAGTGTAAGGCTTCAGGTAAGGGTTAGGGTACGGGTTAGGGTTAGGGGACGGGGACGGGGACGGGGACGGTTTAGGGTACAGGTTAGGGTACGACAACGGTTGAGGGTGAGCGTACGTGTTAGGGTACGGTTTAGTGTTAGCGTACGGGTTAGGATTAGGGGACAGTTTAGGGTAAGGCTTCGGGTAAGGGTTAGGGTTCGGGTTAGGATTAGGTTTAGGGTTAGGGGACGGGGACGGTTTAGGGTACAGATTAGGGTACGACAAAGGTTTAGGGTGAGCGTACGTGTTAGGGTACGGGTTAGTTTTAGTGTACGGATTAGGATTCGGGGACGGGTTAGGGTAAGGCTTCGGGTAAGGCTTAGGGTTCGGGTTAGGGTTAGGGTTAGGTTTAGGGGACGGGGACGGTTTAGGGTACAGGTTAGTGTTTGACAACATTTTAGGGTGAGCGTACGTGTTAGGGTACGTCTTAGTGTTAGCGTACAGGTTAGGATTAGGTGACGGGTTAGGGTAAGGCTTCGGGTAAGGGTTACGGTTCGGGTTAGGGTTAGGGTTAGTCTTAGGGGACGGGGACGATTTAGGGTACAGGTTAGGGTACGACAAAGGTTTAGAGTGAGCGTACGCGTTAGGGTACGAGTTAGAGTTTGCGTTCGGGTTAGGATTAGGGGATGGGTTAGGGTAAGGCTTCAGGGTAAGGGTTCGGGGTAAGGGTTAGGGTTAGTGTTAGGGGACGGGGACGGGGACGGTTTAGGGTACAGGTTAGGGTACGACAACGGTTTAGGGTGAGCGTATGTGTTAGGGTACGTGTTAGTGTTAGCGTACGGGTTAGGATTAGGGGACGGGTTAGGGTAAGGCTTAGGTTAAGGGTTAGGGTTCGGGTTAGGGTGAGGGTTAGGGGACGGTGACGGTTTAGGGTACAGGTTAGGGTAAGACAACGCTTTAGGGTGATCGTACATGTTAGGGTATGTGTTTGTATTAGCGTACGGATTAGGATTAGGGGACGGGTTAGGGTAAGGCTTCGGGTAAGTTTTAGGGTTCGGGTTAGGGTTAGGTTTAAGGTTAGGGGACGTGGACGGTTTAGGGTACAGGTTAGTGTACGACAACATTTTAGGGTGAGCGTACGTGTTAGGGTACGGTTTAGTTTTAGAGCACGGGTTAGGGTAAGGCTTCAGGTAAGGGTTAGAGTTCGGGTTAGGCTTAGGGTTAGGGTTAGGGGACGGGTTAGGGTAAGGCTTCGGGTAAGCGTTAGGGTTCGGGTTAGGGTTAGGGTTAGGGGACAATAACGGTTTAGGGTACAGGTTAGGGTTCGACAACGGTTTAGGGTGAACGTACGTGTTAGGGTACGGGTTAGTTTTAGCGTACAGGTTAGGATTAGGGGACGGGTTAGGGTAAGGCTTCAGGTAAGGGTTAGTGTTCGGGTTAGGCTTAGAGTTAGGGTTAGGGGACGGGGACGGTTTAGGGTAGAGGTAAGGGAACGACTACGGTTTAGGGTGAGCGTACGTGTTAGGGTATGGGTTAGTGTTAGCATACGGGTTAGGATTAGGGGACGGGTTAGGGTAAGGCTTCGGTTAAGGGTTAGGGTTCGGGTTTGGGTTAGGATTAGGGTTAGGGGACGGGAACAGTTTAGGGTACAGGTTAGGGTTCGACTAGCGTTTAGGGTGAGCGTACGTGTTAGGGTACAGTTTAGTGTTAGCGTACGGGTTACGATTAGGGGACGGGTTAGTGTAAGGCTTCGGGTAGGGTTTAGGGTTCGGTATAGGGTCAGGGTTAGGGTTAGGGGACGGGGACGGTTTAGGGTACAGGTTAGGGTACGACAACGGTTTAGGGTGAGCGTACGTGTTAGGGTACGTGTTAGTGTTAGCGTACGGGTTAGGATTAGGGGACGGGTTAGGGTAAGGCTTCGGGTAAGGGATAGGGTTCGGGTTAGGGTTAGGGTTAGGGGACGGGGACAGTTTAGGGTACAGGTTAGGGTACGACAAAGGTGTAGGGTGAGCGTACGTGTTAGGGTACGGGTTAGAGTTTGCGTACGGTTTAGGATTAGGGGACAGGTTAGGGTAAGGCTTCGGGTAAGGGTTAGGGTTCGGGTTAGGGTTAGGGTAAGGGTTAGGGGACGGGGACGTTTTAGGGTACAGGTTAGGGTACGACAAGTGTTTAGGGTGAGCGTACGTGTTAGGGTACGGTTTAGTGTTAGAGTACGGTTTAGGATAAGAGGACGGGTTAGGGTAAGGCTTCGGATAAGGGTTAGGGTTCGGGTTAGGGTAAGGGTTAGGGGACTGGGACGGGAACGGTTTAGGGTACAGGTTAGGGTACGACAACGGTTTAGGGTGAGCGTACGTGTTAGGGTACAGGTTAGTGTTAGCGTAGGGGTTAGGATTAATGGACGGGTTAGGGTAAGGCTTCGGGTAAGGGTTAGGGTTCGGGTTCGGGTTAGGGTTAGGGTTAGGGTTAGGGGACGGGAACGGTGTAGGGTACAGGTTAGGGTAAGACAACGGTTTAGGGTGAGTGTACGTGTTAGGGTACGGGTTAGTGTTAGCGTACGGGTTAGGTTTAGGGGACGGGTTAGGGTAAAGCTTCGGGTAAGGGTTAGGGTTTCGGTTAGGGTTAGGGTTAGGTTTAGGGGACAGGAACGGTTTAGGGTATAGGTTAGGGTACGACAACAGTTTAGGGTGAGCGTACGTGTTAGGGTATGGGTTAGAGTTAGCGTATGGGTTAGGATTAGGGGACGGGTTAGGGTAAGGCTTCGGGTAAGGGTTAGGGTTCGGGTTAGGGTTAGGGTAAGGGTTAGGGCACGGGGACGGTATAGGGTACAGGTTAGGGATCGACAACGGTTTAGGGTGAGCGTACGTGTTATGGTACGTGTTAGTGTTTCCGTACGCGTTAGGATTAGGGGACGGGTTACGGTAGGGCTTTGGGTAAGTGTTAGGGTTTGGGTTAGGGTTAGGGTTAGGGGACGGGAACGGTTTAGGGTACAGGTTAGGGTACGTCAAAGGTTTAGTGTGAGCGTACGTGTTAGGGTATGGCTTAGTGTTAGCGTACGGGTTAGGATTAGGGGACGGCTTATTGTAAGGCTTCGGGTAAGGGTTACGGTTCGAGTTAGGGTTACGGTTAGGGTTAGGGGACAGGAACGGTTTAGGGTACAGGTTAGTGTACGACAACGGTTTAGGGTGAGCGTACGTGTTAGGGTACGAGTTAGAGTTTGCGTAAGGGTTAGGATTAGGGGACGGGTTAGGGTAATGCTTCGGGTAAGGGTTAGGGTTCGGGTTAGGGTTAGGGTTAGGGTTAGGTTTAGGGGACGGGGATGTTTAGGGTACAGTTTAGGGTTCGACAACGGTTTAGGGTGAGCGTACGTGTTAGGGTACAGGTTAGAGTTAGCGTACGGGTTAGGATTAGGGGACGGGTTAGGGTAAGGCTTCGGGTAAGGGTTAGGGTAAGGGTTAGGGTTAGGATTAGGGGACGGGGACGGTTTAGGGTACAGGTTAGGGTTCGACAACTGCTTATGGTGAGCATATGTGTTAGGGTACGAGTTAGAGTTTGCGTACGGGTTAGGATTAGGGGACTGGTTAGGGTAAGGCTTCGGGTAAGGGATAGGGTTCGGGTTAGGGTTAGGATTAGGGGACGGGGACGGTTTAGGGTACAGGTTAGGGTACGACAACAGTTTAGGGTGAGGGTACGTTTTAGGGTATGAGTTAGAGTTTGCATACGGGTTAGGATTAGGGGACGGGTTAGTGTAAGGCTTCGGGTAAGGGTTAGGGTTCGGGTTAGGGTTAGGATTAGGGGACGGGGACGGTTTAGGGTACAGGTTAGGTTTCGACAACGGTTTAGGGTGAGCGTACATGTTAGGGTACGGGTTAGTGTTCGCGTACGGGTTAGGATTAAGGGACAGGTTAGGGTAAGTCTTCGGGTAACGGTTAGGGTTCGGGTGCGGGTTAGGGTTAGGGTTAGGGTTAGGGGACGGTTTAGGGTACAGGTTAGGGTACGACAATGGTTTAGGGTGAGCGTACGTGTTAGGGTATGGGTTAGAGTTAGCGTACGGTTTAGGATTACGGGACGGGTTAGAGTAAGGCTTCGGGTAAGAGTTAGGGTTCGGGTTAGGATTAGGGTTAGGGTTAGGGAACCGGGACGGTTTAGGGTACAGTTTAGTGTTCGAAAACGGTTTAGGGTGAGCGTACATGTTAAGGGACTGGTTAGAGTTAGCGTACGGGTTAGAATTAGGGGACGGGTTAGGTTAAGGCTTCGGGTTAGGGTTAGGGTTCGGGTTAGGGTTAGGAGTAGGGGACGGGAATGGTTTAGGGTACAGGTTAGGGTTCGACAACGGTTTAGGGTGAGCGTACATGTTAGGGTAAGGGTTAGTGTTAGCATACATGTTAGGATTAGGGGACGGGTTAGGGTAAGCCTTCGTATAAGGGTTAGTTTTCGGGTTAGGGTTAGGGTTAGGGTTAGGGGACGGGGACGGTTTAGGGCACAGGTTAGTGTACGACAACGTTTTACGGTGAGCGTACCAGTTAGGGTACGGTTTACTGTTTGCGTACGGGTTAGGATTAGGGGACGGGTTAGTGTAAGGCTTCGGGTACGGGTTAGGGTTCGGGTTCTGGTTAGGGATAGGGGACGGGGAAGATTTAGGGTACAGGTTAGGGTTCGACAACGGATTAGGGTGAGCGTACGTGTTAGGGTACGGGTTAGTGTTAGTGTACGGGTTAGGATTAGGGGACGGGTTAGGGTAAGGCTTCGGGTAAGGGTTAGGGTTTGGGTTAGGTTTAGGGATAGGGTTAGGGGACGGGGACGGTTTAGGGTACAGGTTAGTGTTCGACAACATTTTAGGGTGAGCGTACGTGTTAGGGTACGGCTTAGTGTTAGCGTACGGGTTAGGATTAGGGGACTGGTTAGGGTAAGGGTTAGGGTTCGAGTTAGGGTTAGGGTTAGGGTTAGGGGACGGGGACGGTATAGGGTACAGGTTAGTGTACGACAACGGTTTAGGGTGAGCGTACGTGTTAGGGTACGGGTTAGAGTTAGCGTACGGGTTAGGATTAGGGGACGGGTTAGGGTAAGGCTTTGGGTAAGGGTTAGGGTTCGAGTTAGGGTTAGGGTTAGGCTTAGGGGACGGGGACGATTTAGGGTACAGGTTAGGGTACTCCAAAGGTTTAGAGTGAGCGTACGTGTTAGAGTACGAGTTAGAGTTTGCGTACGGGTTAGGATTAGGGGATGGGTTAGGGTAAGGCTTCGGGTAAGGGTTAGGGTTCGGTTTCGGGTTCGGGTTAGGGTTAGGGGACGGGGAAAGTTTAGGGAACAGGTTAGGGTTCGACAACGGTTTAGGGTGAGCGTACGTGTTAGGGTACGGGTTAGTATTAGCTTACGGGTTAGGATTAGGTGAGGGGTTAGTGTAAGGCTTCGGGTAAGGGTTAGTGTTCGGGTTCGGGTTCGGGTTAGGGTTAGGGGATGGGGACGTTTTAGGGTACAGGTTAGGGTACGACAACGGTTTAGGGTGAGCGTACGTGTTAGGGTACGTGTTAATGTTAGCGTACGGGTTAGGATTAGGGGATGGGTTACGGTAAGCCTTCGGGTAAGGGTTAGGGTTCGGGTTAGGGTTAGGGTTAGGGGACGGGGACGGTTTAGGGTACAGGTTAGGGTACAACAGCAGTTTAGGGTGAGCGTACGTGTTAGGGTACGGGTTACTGTTAGCGTACGTGTTAGGATTAGGGGACGGGTTAGGGTAAGGCTTCGGGTAAGGGTTAGGGTTCGGGTTAGGGTTAGGTTTAGGTTTAGGGGACAGGAACGGTTTAGGGTACAGGTTAGGGTACGACAACGGTTTAGGGTGAGCGTACGTGTTAGGGTATGGGTTAGAGTTAGCGTACGTGTTAGGATTAGGGGACGGGTTAGGGTAAGGCTTCGGGTAAGGGTTAGGTTTCGGGTTCGGGACAGGGTTAGCGTTACGGGACGGGGACGGTTTAGGGTACAGGTTAGGTTTCAACAACGGTTTAGGGTGAGCGTACGTGTCAGGGTACTGGTTAGTGTTAGCGTACGGGTTAGGATTAGGGGACGGGTTACGGTAAGGCTTCGGGTAAGGTTTAGGGTTCGGGTTAGGGTTAGGGTTAGGGTTAGGGGACGGGGACGGTTTAGGGTACAGGTTAGGGTTCGACAATGGTTTAGGGTGAACGTACGTGTTAGGGTACAGGTTAGTGTTAGCATACGGGTTAGCATTAGGGGACGGGTTAGGGTAAGGCTTCGGGTAAGGGTTAGGGTTCGGGATCGGGTTAGGGTTAGGGTTAGGGGACGGCGACGGTTTAGGGTACAGGTTAGGGTTCGACAACGGTTTAGGGTGAACGTACGTGTTAGGGTACGGTTTAGTGTTAGCGTACGGGTTAGGACTAGGGGACGGTTTAGGGTAAGGCTTCGGGTAAGGGTTAGGGTTTGGGTTAGGATTAGGGTTAGGGTTAGGGGACGGGGATGGTTTAGGGTACAGATTAGGGTTCGACAACGGTTTAGGGTGAACGTTCGTGTTAGGGTACGGGTTAGTGTTAGCGTACGGGTTAGGATAGGGGTTGGGTTAGGGTAAGGCTTCAGGTAAGGGTTAGGGTTCGGGTTAGGGTTAGGGTTAGGGTTAAGCGACGGGGACGGTTTAGGGTAGAGGTTAGGGAACGACAACGGTTTAGGGTGAGCGTACGTGTTAGGGTACGTGTTAGTGTTAGCGTACGGGTTAGGATTAGGGGACGGGTTAGGGTAAGGCTTCGGGTAAGGGTTAGGGTTCGGGTTTCAGTTAGGATTAGGGTTAGCGGACGGGGACGGTTTAGGGTACAGGTTAGGGTTCGACTAGGGTTTAGGGTGACTGTACGTGTTAGGGTACGGTTTAGTGTTAGCGTACGGGTTAGGATTAGGGGACGGGTTAGTGTAAGGCTTCGGGTATGGGTTAGGGTTCGGGTTAGGGTCAGGGTTAGGGTTAGGGGACGGGGACGGTTTAGGGTACAGGTTAGGGTACGACAACTGTTTTGGGTGAGCGTATGTATTACTGTACGGTTTAGTTTTAGCGTAGTGATTAAGATTAGGGGACGGGTTAGGGTAAAGCTTCGGGGGAAAGGGTTAGGGTTCGGGTTAGAGTTAGGGTTAGGGGACGGGGACGGGGAAGGTTTGGGGTACAGGTTTGTGTACGAAAATTGTTTAGGCTGAGCGTACATGTTAGAGTACGGGTTAGAATTAGCGTACGGGCTAGGATTAGGGGACGAGTTAGGGTAAGGCTTCGGATTAGTGTTAGGGTTCGGGTTAGGGTTAGGAGACGGTGACGGTTTAGGGTACAGGTTAGGGTACGACAACAGTTTAGGGTGAGCGTACGTGTTAGGGTATGGGTTAGAGTTAGCGTACGGGTTAGGATTAGGGGACGGGTTAGGGTAAGGCTTCGGGTAAGGGTTAGGGTTCGGGTTAGGGTTAGGGTTAGGGTTAGGCGACGGGGACGGTATTGGGTACAGGTTAGTGTATGACAACGGTTTACGGTGAGCATACGTGTTAGGTTACGGGTTAGTGTTAGCGTACGGGTTAGGATTAGGGGACGGGTTAGGGTAAGGCTTCGGGTAAGGGTTAGGGTAAGGGTTAGGGTTAGGGTTATGCTTAGGGGATGGGGACGATTTAGGGTACAGGTTAGTGTACGACAACGGTTTAGGGTGAGCGTACGTGTTAGGGTATGAGTTAGAGTTTGCGTACGGGTTAGGATTAGGGGACGGGTTAGGGTAAGGCTTCGAGTAAGGGTTAGAGTTCGGGTTAGGGTTAGGGTTAGGGTTAAGGGACGGGGACGGTTTAGGGTAAAGGTTAGGGGACGACAAAATTTTAGGGTGAGCGTACGTGTTAGGGTACGGGTTAGTGTTAGCGTACGGGTTAGGATTAGCGGACGGGTTCGGGTTAGGCTTCGGGTAAGGGTTAGGGTTCGGGTTAGGGTTAGGGTTAGGGGACGGGGACTGTTTAGGTTACAGGTTATGTTTCGACAACGGTTTAGTGTGAGCGTACATGTTAGGGTACGGTTTACTGTTCGCGTACTGGTTAGGATTAAGGGACGGGTTAGTGTAAGGCTTCGGGTAACGGTTAGGGTTTGGGTTAGGCTTAGGGTTAGGGTTAGGGGAAGGGGATGGTTTAGGGTACAGGTTAGGGTACGACAACGGTTTAGGGTGAGCGTACGTGTTAGGGTAAGGGTTAGTGTTAGCATACGGCTTAGGATAAGGGGACGGGTTAGGGTAAGTCTTCGGGTAACGGTTAGGGTTCGGGTTAGGGTTAGGGTTAGGGTTAGGGTTAGGGGACGGTTTAGGGTACAGGTTAGGGTACGACAATGGTTTAGGGTGAGCGTAAGTGTTAGGGTATGGGTTAGAGTTAGCGTACGGTTTAGGATTAGGGGACAGGTTAGAGTAAGGCTTCGGGTAAGGGTTAGGGTTCGGGTAAGGATTAGGGTTAGGGTTAGGGGACGGGGTTGGTTTAGGGTAGAGTTTAGGGTTCGACAACGGTTTAGGGTGAGCGTACATGTTAGGGTACGGGTTAGTGTTAGCGTACGGGTTAGGATTAGAGAACGGGTTAGGGTTAGGCTTCGGGTAAGGGTTGGGGTTCGGGTTCGGGTTCGGTTTAGGGTTAGGGTTAGGGGACGGCAACGGTGTAGGGTACAGGTTAGGGTAAGACAACGGTTTAGGGTGAGTGTACGTGTTAGGGTACTGGTTAGTGTTAGCGTACGGGTTAGGTTTAGGGGACGGGTTAGGGTAAAGCTTCGGGTAAGGGTTAGGGTTTGGGTTAGGGTTAGGGTTAGGTTTAGGGGACGGGAACGGTTTAGGGTACAGGTTAGGGTACGACAAAAGTTTAGGGTGAGCGTACGTGTTAGGGTACGGGTTAGAGTTAGCGTACGGGTTAGGATTAGGGGACGGGTTAGGGTAAGGCTTCGGGTAAGGGTTAGGGTTCGGGTTAGGGTTAGGGTAAGGTTTAGGGGACGGGGATGGTTTAGGGTACAGGTTAGGGTTCGACAACGGTTTAGGGTGAGCGTACATTTTAGGGTAAGGGTTAGTGTTAGCGTACGGGTTAGGATTAGGGGACGGGTTAGGGTAAGCCTTCGGGTAAGGGTTAGGGTTCGGGTTAGGGTTAGAGTTAGGTGACGGGGACGGGGACGGTTTACGGTACAGGTTAGAGTACGACAACGTCTTAGGGTGAGCGTACCAGTTAGGGTACGGGTTACTGTTTGCGTACGGGTTAGGATTAGGGGACGGGTTAGTGTAAGGCTTCGGGTACGGGTTAGGGTTCGGGTTCGGGTTAGGGTTAGGGGACGGGGAAGATTTAGGGTACAGGTTAGGGTTCGACAACGGTTTAGGGTGAGCGTACGTGTTAGGGTACGGGTTAGTGTTGGCGTACGGGTTAGGATTAGAGGACGGGTTAGGGTAAGGCTTCGGGTAAGTGTTACGGTTTCGGTTAGGGTTAGGGTTAGGGTTAGGGGATGGGGACGGTTTAGGGTACAGGTTAGTGTATGACAACGATTTAGGGTGAGCCTACTTGTTAGGGTATGGTATAGTGTTAGCGTACGGGTTAGGATTAGGGGACGGGTTAGGGTAAGGCTTCAGGTAAGGGTTAGGGTACGGGTTAGGGTTAGGGTTAGGGGACGGGGACGGGGATGGTTTAGGGTACAGGTTAGGGTATGACAACGGTTGAGGGTGAGCGTACGTGTTAGGGTACTGTTTAGTGTTAGCGTACGGGTTAGGATTAGAGGACAGTTTAGGGTAAGGCTTCGGGTAAGGGTTAGGGTTCGGGTTAGGGTTAGGTTTAGGGTTAGGGGACGGGGACAGTTTAGGGTACAGATTAGGGTATGACAAAGGTTTAGGGTGAGCGTACATGTTAGGGTACGGGTTAGTTTTAGTGTACGGATTAGGATTCAGGGATGGGATAGGGTAAGGCTTCGGGTAAGGGTTAGGTTTCGGGTTAGGCTTAGGGTTAGGGTTAGGGGAAGGGGACGGTTTAGGGTACAGGTTAGGGTACGACAACGGTTTAGGGTGAGCGTACGTGTTAGGGTAAGGGTTAGTTTTAGCATACGGGTTAGGATTAGGGGACGGATTAGGGTAAGTCTTCGGGTCACGGTTAGGGTTCGGGTTAGGGTTAGGGGACGGTTTAGAGTAGAGGTTAGGGTACGACAATGGTTTAGGGTGAGCGTAAGTGTTAGGGTATGGGTTAGAGTTAGCGTACGGTTTAGGATTACGGGACGGGTTAGAGTAAGGCTTCGGGTAAGGGTTAGGGTTCGGGTTAGGATTAGGGTTAGGGTTAGGGGACCGGGACGGTTTAGGGTACAATTTAGGGTTCATCAACGGTTTAGGGTGAGCGTACGTGTTAAGGTACAGGTTAGAGTTAGCGTACGGGTTAGGATTAGAGGACGGGTTAGGTTAAGGCTTCGGGTTAGGGTTAGGGTTCGGGTTAGGGTTAGGATTAGGGGACGGTGATGGTTTAGGGTACAGGTTAGGGTTCGACAACAGTTTAGGGTGAGCGTACATGTTAGGGTAAGGGTTAGTGTTAGCATACGGGTTAGGATTAGGGGACGGGTTAGGGTAAGCCTTCCGATAAGGGTTAGGGTTCGGGTTAGGGTTAGGGTTAGGGTTAGGGGACGGGGACGGTTTAGGGTACAGGTTAGGGTACGACAACGTTTTAGGGTGAGCGTACCAGTTAGGGTACGGGTTACTGTTTGCGTACGGGTTAGGATTAGGGGATGGGTTAGTGTAAGGCTTCGGGTACGGGTTAGGGTTCGGGTTCGGGTTAGGGATAGGGGACGGGGAAGATTTAGGGTACAGGTTAGGGTCGACAACGGTTTAGGGTGAACGTACGTATTAGGGTACGGATTAGTGTTAGCGTAGGGTTTAGGATTAGGGGACGGGTTAGGATAAAGCTTCAGGTAAGTGTTAGGTTTCGGGTTCGGGTTAGGGTTAAGGTTAGGGGACGGGGATGGTTTACGGTACAGGTTAGGGTACGACAACGGTTTAGGGTGAGTGTACGTGTTAGGGTACGGTTTAGAGTTAGCGTATGGGTTAGG
This sequence comes from Delphinapterus leucas, assembly GCF_059928025.1. Lineage (NCBI taxonomy): Eukaryota > Metazoa > Chordata > Mammalia > Artiodactyla > Monodontidae > Delphinapterus > Delphinapterus leucas. Next base: position 36,296,214 of record NC_143142.1, on the reverse strand, counting down.
ATTAGGGGACAGGTTTGGGTAGGGCTTCGGGTAAGTGTGAGGGTTCGGGCTAGGATTAGGGTTAGGGTTAGGGCACGGGGACGGTTTAGGGTACAGTTTAGGGTTCGAAAACGGTTTAGGGTGAGCGTACATGTTAGGGTAAGGGTTAGTGTTAGCATACGGGTTAGGATTAGGGGACGGGTTAGGGTAAGCCTTCGGATAAGGGTTAGGGTTCGGGTTCGGGTTAGGGTTAGGGTTCGGGGACGGGGACGGTTTAGGGTACAGGTTAGGGTACGACAACGTTTTAGGGTGAGCGTACCAGTTAGGGTACGGGTTACTATTTGCGTACGGGTTAGGATTAGGGGACGGGTTAGTGTAAGGCTTCGGGTATGGGTTAGGGTTCGGGTTCGGGTTAGGGATAGGGGACGGGGAAGATTTTGGGTAGAGGTTAGGGTTCGACAACGGTTTAGGGTGAGCGTACGTGTTAGGGTACGGGTTAGTGTTAGTGTACGGGTTAGGATTAGGGGACGGGTTAGGGTAAGGCTTCGGGTAAGTGTTAGGGTTTCGGTTTGGTTAGGGTTAGGGTTAGGGGACGGGGACAGTTTAGGGTACAGGGTAGTGTATGACAAAGATTTAGGGTGAGCGTACCTGTTAGGGTATGGGTTAGTGTTACCGTACGGGTTAGGATTAGGGGACGGGTTAGCGTAAGGCTTCGGGTAAAGGTTAGGGTACGGGTTAGGGTTAGGGTTAGGGGACGGGGACGGGGACGGTTGAGGGTACAGGTTAGGGTACGACAACGGTCGAGGTTGAGCATACGTGTTAGGGTACTGTTTAGTGTTAGCGTACGGGTTAGGATTAGGGGACAGTTTAGGGTAAGGCTTCGGGTAAGGGTTAGGGTTCGGGTTAGGGTTAGGTTTAGGGTTAGGGGACGGGGACGGTTTAGGGTACAGATTAGGGTACGACAAAGGTTTAGGGTGAGCGTACGTGTTAGGGTACGGGTTAGTTTTAGTGTACGGATTAGGATTTGGGGACGGGTTAGGGTAAGGCTTCGGGTAAGGGTTAGGGTTCGGGTTAGGGTTACGGTTAGGGTTAGGGGACGGGGACGGTTTAGGGTACAGGTTAGTGTTCGCCAACATTTTAGGGTGAGCGTACGTGTTAGGGTACGGCTTAGTGTTAGCGTACGGGTTAGGATTAGGGGACGGGTTAGGGTAAGGCTTCGGGTAAGGGTTAGGGTTCGGGTTAGGGTTAGGGTTAGGGTTAGGGGACGGGGACGGTATAGGGTACAGGTTAGTGTACGACAACGGTTTAGGGTGAGCGTACGTGTTAGGGTACGGGTTAGAGTTAGCGTACGGGTTAGGATTAGGGGACGGGTTAGGGTAAGGCTTCGGGTAAGGATTAGGTTTCGGGTTCGGTTTAGGGTTAGGGTTAGGGGATGGGGACATTTTAGGGTACAGGTTAGGGTACGACAACGGTTTAGGGTGAGCGTACGTGTTAGGGTACGTGTTAATGTTAGCGTACGGGTTAGGATTATGGGACGGGTTACGGTAAGGCTTCGGGTAAGGGATAGGGTTCGTGTTACGGTTAGTGGACGGGGACGGGGACGGTTTAGGGTACAGGTTAGGGGACGACAACGGTTTAGGGTGAGCGTACGTGTTAGGGTATGGGTTAGAGTTAGCGTACGGGTTAGGATTAGGGGAAGGGTTAGCGTAAGGCTTCGGGTAAGGGTTAGGGTAAGGGTTAGGGTCAGGATTAGGTTTAGGGGACAGGAACGGTTTAGGGTACAGGTGAGTGTACAACAACAGTTTAGGGTGAGCGTACATGTTAGGGTACGGGTTAGTGTTAGAGTACGGGTTAGGATTTGGGGACGTGTTAGGGTAAGGCTTCGGGTAAGAGTTAGGGTTCGGGTTAGGGTTAGGGTTAGGCTTAGGGGACGGGGATGATTTAGGGTACAGGTTAGGGTACGACAACGGTTTAGGGTGAGCATACTTGTTAGGGTACGAGTTAGAGTTTGCGTACGGGTTAGGATTAGGGAACGGGTTAGGGTAAGGCTTCGGGTAAGGGTTAGGGTTCGGGTTAGGGTTAGGGTTAGTGGACGGGGATGGTTTAGGGTACAGGTTAGGGTACAACGGTTTAGGCTGAGCGTACGTGTTAGGGTACGTGTTAGTCTTAGCGTACGGGTTAGGATTAAGGGACGTGTTAGGGTAAGGCTTCGGGTAAGGGTTAGGGTTCGGGTTAGTGTTAGGATTAGGGGACGGGGACGGGGACGGTTTAGGCTACAGGTTAGGGTACATCAAAAGTTTAGTGTGAGCGTACGTGTTAGGGTATGGGTTAGTGTTAGCGTACGGGTTAGGATAAGGGGACGGCTTAGGGTAAGGCTTCGGGTAAGGGTTCAGGTTCGGGTTAGGGTCAGGTTTAGGGGCCAGGAAAGGTTTAGGGTACAGGTTAGGGTACGACAACGGTTTAGATTGAGCGTACGTAGTAGGGTACGGGTTAGTGTTAGCGTACGGGTTAGGATTAGGGGACGGGTTAGGGTAAGGCTTCGGGTAAGGGTTAGGGTTCGGGTTAGGGTTAGGTTTATGCTTAGGGGACGGGGACGATTTAGGGTACAGTTTAGTGTACGACAATGGTTTAGGGTGAGCGTACGTGTTAGGGTACGTGTTAATGTTAGCGTACGGGTTAGGATTAGGGGACGGGTTACGGTAAGCCTTCGGGTAAGGGTTAGGGTTCGGGTTAGGGTTCGGGGACGGGGACGGGGACGGTTTAGGGTACAGGTTAGGGTACAACAGCAGTTTAGGGTGAGCGTAGGTGTTAGGGTACGGGTTACTGTTAGCGTACGTGTTAGGATTAGGGGACAGGTTAGGGTAAGGCTTCGGGTAAGAGTTAGGGTTCGGGTTAGGGTTAGGGTTAGGTTTAGGGCACGGGGATGATTTAGGGTACAGGTTAGGGTACAACAACGGTTTAGGGTGAGCATACGTGTTAGGGTACGAGTTAGTGTTTGCCTAAGGGTTAGGATTAGGGGACGAGGTAGGGTAAGGCTTCAGGTAAGGGTTAGGGTTGGGGTTAAGGTAAGGGTTAGGTTTAGGGGACAGGAACGGTTGAGGGTACAGGTTAGGGTGCGACTACGGTTTAGGGTGAGCGTACGTGTTAGGGTATGGGTTAGAGTTAGCGTACGTGTTAGGATTAGGGGACGGGTTAGGGTAAGGCTTCGGGTAAGGGTTAGGGTTCGGGTTCGGGACAGGGTTAGCGTTACGGGACGGGGACGGTTTAGGGTACAGGTTAGGGTTCAACAAAGGTTTAGGGTGAGTGTACGTGTCAGGTTACCGGTTAGTGTTAGCGTACGGGTTAGGATTCGGGGACGGGTTAGGGTAAGGCTTCGGGAAAGGGTTAGGGTTCGGGTTAGGGTTAGGGTTAGGGTTAGGGGACGGGGACGGTTTAGGGTACAGGTTAGGTTTCGACAACGGTTTAGGGTGAACGTACGTGTTAGGGTACAGGTTAGTTTTAGCATACGGGTTAGGATTAGGGGATGGGTTAGCGTAAGGCTTCGGGTAAGGGTTAGGGTTCGGGTTAGGGTTAGGGTTAGGGGACGGGGACGGGGACGGTTTAGGGTACAGGTTAGGGTTCGTCAACGGTTTAGGGTGAACGTACGTGTTAGGGTACGGTTTAGTGTTAGCGTACGGGTTAGGACTAGGGGAAGGGTTAGGGTAAGGATTCGGGTAAGGGTTAGGGTTCGGGTTCGGGTTAGGGTCAGGGTTAGGGGACGGGGATGGTTTAGGGTACAGCTTAGGTTTCGACAACGGTTTAGGGTGAGTGTACGTGTTAGGGTACGTGTTAGTGTTAGAGTACGGGTTAGAATTAGGGGATGGGTTAGGGTCAGGCTTCGGAGAAGGGTTAGGGTTCGGGTTAGGGTTAGGGGACGGGGACGGTTTAGGGTACAGGTTAGGGTACGACAACTGTTTAGGTTGAGCGTACGTGTTAGGGTAGAGGTTAGTGTTAGCGTACGGGTTAGGATTAGGGGACGGGTTAGGGTAAGGCTTTGGGTAAGGGTTCGGGTTCGGGTTGGGGTTAGGGTTAGGGGACCGGGATGGTTTAGGGTACAGGTTAGGATACGACAACATTTTATGATGAGCGTACGTGTTAGGGTACGGGTTAGAGTTAACGTACGGGTTAGGATTAGGGGACGGGTTAGGGTAAGGCTTCGGGTAAGGGATAGGGTTCGGGTTAGGGTTAGGATTAGGGGACGGGGACGGTTTACGGTACAGGTTAGGCCACGACAACGGTTTAGGGTTAGCGTACGTTTTAGGGTACGAGTTAGAGTTTGCGTACGGGTTAGGATTAGGGGACCGGTTAGGGTAATGCTTTGGGTAAGGGTTAGGTTTCGGGTTAGGGTTAGGGTTAGGGGACGGGGACGGTTTAGGGTACAGGTTACGTTTCGACAACGGTTTAGGGTGAGCGTACATGTTAGGGTACGGGTTAGTGTTCGCATACGGGTTAGGATTAAGGGACGGGTTAGGGTAAGGCTTCGGGTAACGGTTAGGGTTTGGGTTAGGCTTAGGGTTAGGCTTAGGGGAAGGGGACGGTTTAGGGTACAGGTTAGGGTACGACAACGGTTTAGGGTGAGCGTACGTGTTAGGGTAAGGGTTAGTTTTAGCATACGGGTTAGGATTAGGGGACGGATTAGGGTAAGTCTTCGGGTAACGGTTAGGGTTCGGGTTAGGGTTAGGGTTAGGGTTAGGGTTAGGGGACGGTTTAGAGTACAGGTTAGGGTACAACAATGGTTTAGGGTGAGCGTACGTGTTAGGGTACGGTTTAGTGTTAGCGTACGGGTTAGGATTAAGGGACAGTTTAGGGTAAGGCTTCGGGTAAGGGTTAGGTTTCGGGTTAGGGTTAGGTTTAGGGTTAGGGGACGGGGACGGTTTAGGGTACAGATTAGGGTACGACAAAGGTTTAGGGTGAGCGTACGTGTTAGGGTACGGGTTAGTTTCAGTGTACCGATTAGGATTCAGGGACGGGTTAGGGTAAGGCTTCGGGTAAGGCTTAGGGTTCGTGTTAGGGTTAGGTTTAGGGTTAGGGGACGGGGACGGTTTAGGGTACAGGTTAGTGTTCGACAACATTTTAGGGTGAGCGTACGTGTTAAGGTACGGCTTAGTGTTAGCGTACGGGTTAGGATTAGGTGACGGGTTAGGGTAAGGCTTCGGGTAAGGGTTAGGGTTCGGGTTAGGGTTAGGGTTAGGCTTAGGGGACGGGGACGATTTAGGGTACAGGTTAGGGTACGACAAAGTTTTAGAGTGAGCGTACGTGTTAGGGTACGAGTTAGAGTTTGCGTACGGTTTAGGATTAGGGGATGGGTTAGGGTAAGGCTTCGGGTAAGGGTTCGGGTAAGGGTTAGGGTTAGTGTTAGGGGACGGTGACGGGGACGATTTAGGGTACAGGTTAGGGTACAACAACGGTTTAGGGTGAGCATATGTGTTAGGGTACGTGTTAGTGTTAGCGTACGGGTTAGGATTAGGGGACGGGTTAGGGTAAGGCTTAGGTTAAGTGTTAGGGTTCGGGTTAGGGTTAGGGTGAGGGTTAGGGGACGGTGACGGTTTAGGGTACAGGTTAGGGTACGACAACGCTTTAGGGTGATCGTACATGTTAGGGTACGTGTTAGTATTAGCGTACGGGTTAGGATTAGGGGACGGGTTAGGGTAAGGCTTCGGGTAAGTTTTAGTGTTCGGGTTAGGGTTAGGGTTAGGGTTAGGGGACGTGGACGGTTTAGGGTACAGGTTAGGGTACGACAACATTTTAGGGTGAGCGTACGTCTTAGGGTACGGTTTAGTTTTAGAGCACGGGTTAGTGTAAGGCCTCAGGTAAGGGTTAGAGTTCGGGTTAGGTTTAGGGTTAGGGTTAGGGGACGGGTTAGGGTAAGGCTTCGGGTTCGGGTTAGGGTTAGGGTTAGGGTTAGGGGACAATAACGGTTTAGGGTACAGGTTAGGGTTCGACAACGGTTTAGGGTGAAAGTACGTGTTAGGGTACGGGTTAGTTTTAGCGTACGGGTTAGGATTAGGGGACGGTTTAGGGTAAGGCTTCAGGTAAGGGTTAGTGTTCGGGTTAGGGTTAGGGGACGGGGACGGTTTAGGGTAGAGGTTAGGGAACGACTACGGTTTAGGGTGAGCGTACTTGTTAGGGTACGGGTTACTGTTAGCGTACGGGTTAGGATTAGGGGACGGGTTAGGGTAAGGCTTCGGTTAAGGGTTAGGATTCGGGTTTGGGTTAGGATTAGGGTTAGGGGACGGGGACGGTTTAGGGTACAGGTTAGGGTTCGACTAGGGTTTAGGGTGAGCGGACGTGTTAGGGTAAGTGTTAGTGTTAGCGTACGGGTTAGGATTTGGGGACGGGTTAGAATAACGCTTCAGGTAAGGGTTGGGTTCGGTTTTGGGTTAGGGTTAGGGGACGGGGACGATTCAGGGTACAGGTTAGGGTACGACAACGGTTTAGGGTGAGCGTACGTGTTAGGGTACGGGTTAGTGTTAGCATACGGGTTAGCATTAGGGGACGGGTTAGGGTAAGGCTTCGGGTAAGGGTTAGGGTACGGGTTAGGGTTAGGCTTAGGGGACGGGGACGGGGACGGTTTAGGGTACAGGTTAGGGTACGACAACGGTTTAGGGTGAGCGTACATGTTAGGGTACGGGTTAGTGTTAGCGTATGGGTTAGGATTAGGGGACGGGTTAGGGTAAGGCTTCGGGTAAGGGTTAGGGTTCGGGTTAGGGTTAGGGTTAGGGTTAGGGGACGGGGACGGTTTAGGGTACAGGTTAGTGTACGACAACGTTTTAGGGTGAGCGTACGTGTAATGGTATGTGTTACTATTATCGTACGGGTTAGGATTAGGGGACGGGTTAGGGTAACGCTTCGGGTAAGGGTTAGGGTTCGGGTTAGGGTTAGGGTTAGGGGATGGGGACGGGGATGGTTTAGGGTACAGTTTAGGGTACCACAACAGCTTAGGGTAAGTGTACGTGTTAGGGTACGGGTTAGTTTTAGTGTACGTGTTAGGATTAGGGGACGGTTTAGGGTAAGGCTTTGGGTAAGGGTTAGGGTTCGGGTTAGGGTTAGGGTTAGGGTTAGGGGATGGGGATGGTTTAGGGTAAAGGTTAGTGTTCGACAACGTTTTAGGGTGAGCGTACGTGTTAGGGTACGGGTTAGTGTTAGCGTATGGGTTAGGATTAGAGAACGGGTTAGGGTAAAGCTTCGGGTAAGGGTTAGGGTTCGGGTTAGGGTTAGGATTAGGGGACGGGGATGGTTTAGGGTACAGGTTAGGGTAAGACAACGGTTTAGGGTGAGTGTAGGTGTTAGGGTACGGATTAGTGTTAGCGTACGGGTTAGGTTTAGGGGACGGGTTAGGGTAAGGCTTCGGGTAAGGGTTAGGGTTCGGGTTAGGGTTAGGGTTAGGTTTAGGGGACAGGAACGGTTTAGGGTACAGGTTTGGGTACGACAACGGTTTAGGGTGAGCGTACGTGTTAGGGTACGGGTTAGAGTTAGCGTACGGGTTAGGATTAGGGGACGGGTTAGTGTAAGGCTTCTGGTAAGGGTTAGGGTTCGGGTTCGGGTTAGGGTTAGGGTTAGTGGACGGGGAAGGTTTAGGGTACAGGTTAGGCTTCGACAACGGTTTAGGGTGAGCGTACGTGTTAGGGTACGGGTTAGTATTAGCTTACGGGTTAGGATTAGGAGACGGGTTAGGGTAAGGTTTCGGGTAAGTGTTAGTGTTCGCGTTCGGGTTCGGGTTAGGGTTAGGGGATGGGGACGTTTTAGGGTACAGGTTAGGGTACGACAACGGTTTAGGGTGAGCGTACGTGTTAGGGTACGTGTTAATGTTAGCGTACGGGTTAGGATTAGGGGACGGGTTACGGTAAGCCTTCGGGTAAGTGTTAGGGTTCGGGTTAGGGTTAGGGTTAGGGGACGGGGACGGTTTAGGGTACAGGTTAGGGTACAACAGCAGTTTAGGGTGAGCGTACGTGTTAGGGTACGGGCTATTGTTAGCGTACGTGTTAGGATTAGGGGACGTGTTAGGGTAAGGCTTCGGGTAAGGGTTAGGGTTCGGGTTAGGGTTAGGGTTAGGTTTAGGGGAAAGGAACGGTTTAGGGTACAGGTTAGGGTACGACAATGGTTTAGGGAGAGCATACGTGTTAGGGTATGGGTTAGAGTTAGCGTAAGTGTTAGGATTAGGGGACGGGTTAGGGTAAGGCTTCGGGTAAGGGTTAGGGTTCGGGTTCGGGACAGGGTTAGCGTTACGGGACGGGGACGGTTTAGGGTACAGGTTAGGGTTCAACAAAGGTTTAGGGTGAGCGTACGTGTCAGGGTACTGGTTAGTGTTAGCGTACGGGTTAGGATTAGGGGACGGGTTAGGGTAAGGCTTCGGGTAAGGGTTAGGGTTCGGGTTAGGGTTAGGGTTAGGGTTAGGGGACGGGGACGGTTTAGGGTACAGGTTAGGGTTCGACAACGGTTTAGGGTGAACGTACGTGTTAGGGTACAGGTTAGTGTTAGCATACGGGTTAGGATTAGGGGATGGGTTAGGGTAAGGCTTCGGGTAAGGGTTAGGGTTCGGGTTAGGGTTAGGGTTAGGGTTAGGGGACAGGGACGCTTTAGGGTACAGGTTAGGGTTCGACAACGGTTTAGGGTGAACGTACGTGTTAGGGTACGGTTTAGTGTTAGCGTACGTGTTAGAACTAGGGGACGGGTTAGGGTAAGGCTTCGGGTAAGGGTTAGGGTTCGGGTTCGGGTTAGGGTTAGGGTTAGGGGACGCGGACGGTTTAGGGTACAGCTTATGGTTCGACAACGGTTTAGGGTGAGTGTACGTGTTAGGGTACGTGTTAGTGTTAGAGTACGGGTTAGAATTAGGGGACGGGTTAGGGTCAGGCTTCGGATAAGGGTTAGGGTTCGGGTTAGGGTTAGGGGACGGGGACGGTTTAGGGTACAGGTTAGGGTACGACAACGGTTTAGGGTGAGCGTACGTGTTAGGGTACGGGTTAGTGTTAGTGTACGGATTAGGATTCGGGGACGGGTTAGGGTAAGGCTTCGGGTAAGGGTTAGGTTTCGGGTTAGGGTTAGGGTTAGGGTTAGGGGATGGGGACGGTTTAGGGTACAGGTTAGTGTTCGACAACATTTTAGGGTGAGCGTACGTGTTAGGGTACGGCTTAGTGTTAGCGTACAGGTTAGGATTAGGTGACGGGTTAGGGTAAGGCTTCGGGTAAGTGTTAGGGTTCGGGTTAGGGTTAGGGTTAGGCTTAGGGGACGGGGACGATTTAGGGTACAGGTTAGGGTACGACAAATGTTTAGAGTGAGCGTACGTGTTAGAGTACGAGTTAGAGTTTGCGTACGGGTTAGGATTAGGGGGTTGGGTTAGGGTAAGGCTTCGGGTAAGGGTTCGGGTAAGGGTTAGGGTTAGTGTTAGGGGACGGGGACGGGGACGGTTTAGGGTACAGGTTAGGGTACGACAACGGTTTAGGTTGAGCGTACGTGTTAGGGTATGGGTTAGTGTTAGCGTACGGGTTAGGATTAGTGGACGGGTTACGGTAAGGCTTCGGGTAAGGGTTAGGGTTCGGGTTCGGGTTAGGGTTAGTTGACGGGGATGGGGACAGTTTAGGGTACAGGTTAGGGGACGACAACGGTTTAGGGTGAGCATACGTGTTAGGGTGCGAGTTAGAGTTTGCGTACGGGTTAGGATTAGGGGACGGGTTAGGGTAAGGCTTCGGGTAAAAGTTAGGGTTCGGATTAGGGTTAGGTTTAGGGGATGGGGACAGTTTAGGGTACAGGTTAGGGTACGACAACAGTTTAGGGTGAGCATACGTGTTATGGTATGTGTTAGTATTATCGTACTGATTAGGATTAGGGGACGGGTTAGGGTAAGGCTTCGGGTAAGGGTTAGGGTTCGGGTTAGTGTTAGGGTTAGGGGACGGGGACGGGGACGGTTTAGGGTACAGGTTAGGGCACGACAACGGTTTAGGGTGAGCGTACGTGTTAGGGTACGGTTTAGTGTTAGCGTGCGGGTTAGGATTCGGGGACGGGATAGGGTAAGGCTTCGGGTAAGTTTTAGGGTTCGGGTTAGGGTTAGGGTTAGGGGACGGGGACGGGGATGGTTTAGGGTACAGGTTAGGGTACGACAACAGTTTAGGGTGAGCGTACGTGTTAGGGTACAGGTTAGTTTTAGTGTACGGGTTAGGATTAGGGGACGGTTTAAGGTAAGGCTTCGGGTAAGGGTTAGGGTTCGGGTTAGGGTTAGGGTTAGGGTTAGGGGACGGGGACGGTTTAGGGTACAGGTTAGTGTTCGACAACGTTTTAGGGTGAGCGTACGTGTTACGGTACGGGTTAGGGTTAGCGTACGGGTTAGGATTAGAGAACGGGATAGGGTAAGGCTTCGGGTAAGGGTTAGGGCTCGGGTTAGGGTTAGGGTTAGTGTTAGGGGACGGGGACGGTGTAGGGTACAGTTTAGGGTAAGACAAATGTTTAGGGTTAGTGTAGGTGTTAGGGTACGGGTTAGTGTTAGCGTACGGATGAGTTTTAGGGGACGGGTTAGGGTAAGGCTTCGGGTAAGGGTTAGGGTTCGGGTTAGGGTTAGGGTTAGTTTTTGGGGACAGGAACTGTTTAGGGTACAGGTTTGGATACGACAACGGTTTAGGGTGAGCGTAGGTGTTAGGGTATGTGTTAGAGTTAGGGTACGGGTGAGGATTAGGGGACGGGTTAGGGTTAATCTTCGGGTAAGGGTTAGGGTTCGGGTTAGGATTAGGGTTAGGGTTAGGGGACGGGGACGGTTTAGGGTACAAGTTAGGTTTCGACAACGGTTTAGGGTGAGCGTACGTGTGAGGGTAAGTGTTAGTGTTAGCGTACGGGTTAGGATTTGGGGACGGCTTAGGGTAAGGCTTCAAGTAAGGGTTAGGGTTCGGGTTCGGGTTAGGGTTAGGGGACGGGGACGGTTTAGGGTACAGGTTAGGGTACGACAACGGTTTAGGGTGAGCGTACGTGTTAGGGTATGGGTTAGTGTTAGCGTTCGGGTTAGGTTTAGGGGACGGGTTAGGATTAGGCTTCGGGTAAGGGTTAGGGTTCGGGTTAGGGTTAGGGTTAGGTTTAGGGGACAGGAAGTGTTTAGGGTACAGGTTAGGGTACGACAACGATTTAGGGGGAGCGTACGTGTTAGGGTACGGGTTAGTGTTAGCGTACGGGTTAGGATTAGGGGACGGGTTAGGGTAAGGCTTCGGGTAAGGGTTAGGGTACGGGTTAGGGTTAGGGTTAGGGGACGGGGAAGGGGATGGTTTAGGGTACAGGTTAGTGTACGACAACGGTTTAGGGTGAGCGTACATGTTAGGGTACGGTTTAGTGTTAGCGTACGGGTTAGTATTAGGGGACGGGTTAGGGTAAGGCTTCGGGTAAGGGTTAGGTTTCGGGTTAGGGTTAGGGTTAGGGTTCGGGGACGGTGACGGTTTAGGGTACAGGTTAGTGTACGACAACGGTTTAGGGTGAGCGTACGTGTTATGGTATGTGTTAGTATTATCGTACGGGTGAGGATTAGGAGACGGGTTAGGGTAAAGCTTCAGATAACGGTTAGGGTTCGGGTTAGGGTTAGGGTTAGGGGACGGGGACGGGGACGATTTAGGGTACAGGTTAGGGTACGACAACGGTTTAGGGTGAGCGTACGTGTTAGGGTACGGGTTAGTGTTAGCGTGTGGGTTAGGATTCGGGGACGGGATAGGGTAAGGCTTCGGGTAAGTTTTAGGTTCGGGTTAGGGTTAGGGTTAGGGGACGGGGACGGGGATGGTTTAGGGTACAGGTTAGGGTACGACAACCGTTTAGGGTGAGCGTACGTGTTAGGGTACCGGTTAGTATTAGCATACGGGTTAGGATTAGGGGACGGGTTAGTGTAAGGCTTCGGGTAAGTGTTAGGGTTCGGGTTAGGGTTAGGATTAGTGTTAGGGGACAGGGACGGTTTAGGGTACAGGTTAGGGTACGACAAAGGTTTAGGGTGAGCGTACGTGTTAGAGTACCGGTTAGTGTTAGCGTATGGGTTAGGATTAGCGGACGGGTTCGGGTAAGGCTTCGGGTAAGTATTAGGGATCGGGTTAGGGTTAGGGTTATGCTTAGGGGACGGGGACGATTTAGGGTACAGGTTAGTGTACGACAACGGTTTAGGGTGAGCGAACGTGTTAGGGTACGAATTATAGTTTGCGTACGGGTTAGGATTAGAGGACGGGTTACGGTAAGGCTTCGGCTAAGGGTTAGGGTTCGGGTTAGGGTTAGGGTTAGGGTTAGGGGACGGGGACGATTTAGGGTACAGGTTAGGGGACGACAATGGTTTAGGGTGAGCGTACGTGTTAGGGTAAGGGTTAGTGTTAGCGTACGGGTTAGCATTAGGGGACGGGTTCGGTTAAGGCTTCGGGTAAGCGTTAGGGTTCGGGTTAGGGTTAGGGGACGGGTACAGTGTAGGATAGAGGTTATAGTAAGACAATGGTTTAGGGTGAGCGTACGTGTTAGGTAACGGGTTAGTGTTAGCATACAGGTTAGGATTAGGAGACGGGTTAGGGTAAGGCTTCGGGTAAGGGTTAGGGTTCGGGTTAGGGTTAGGGTTAGGGGACGGGGACGGGGTCGGTTTAGGGTACAGGTTAGGGTACGCCAATGGTTTAGGGTGAGCGTACGTGTTAGGGTACGGGTTAGAGTTAGCGTACAGTTTAGGATTACGGATCTGGTTAGGGTAAGGCTTCGGGTAAGAGTTAGGGTTCGGGTTAGGGTTAGGGATAGGGTTAGGGGACGGGGTCGGTTTAGGGTATAGGTTAGGGTACGACAACGGTTTAGGGTGAGCGTACTTGTTAGGGTACGGGTTAGTGTTAGCATACGGCTTAGCATTAGGGGACGGGTTTGGGTAAGGTTTCGGGTAAGTTTTAGGGTTCGGGTTAGGGTTAGGGTTAGGTTTAGGGGACAGGAACGGTTTAGGGTACAGGTTAGTGTACGACAACGTTTTAGGGTGAGCGTACGTGTTAGGGTATGGCTTAGAGTTAGCGTACGGGTTAGGATTAGGGTGCGGTTTAGGGTAAGGCTTCGGGTAAGGGTTAGGGTTCGGGTTCGGGTTAGGGTTAGGGTTAGGGGACTGGGACGGTTTAGGGTACAGGTTAGGTTTCGCCAGCGGTTTAGGGTGAGCGTACGTGTTAGGGTACGGGTTAGTTTTAGTGTACGGGTTAGGATTAGGGGACGTGTTAGGGTAAGGCTTCGGGTAAGGGTTAGGGTGCGGGTTAGGGTTAGGGTTAGGGGACGGGGATGGTTTAGGGTACAGGTTAGGGTATGACAGTGTTTTAGGGTGAGCGTACGTGTTAGTGTACGGGTTAGAGTTAACGTACGGGTTAGGATTAAGGGACAGGTTAGGGTAAGGCTTCGGGTAAGGGTTAGGGTTTGGGTTAGGGTTAGGGTTAGGGTTAGGGTTAGGGGACGGTTTAGGGTACAGTTTAGTGTACGACAACGGTTTAGGTTGAGCGTACGTGTTAGGGTACGGGTTAGAGTTAGCGTACGGGTTAGGATTAGGGGCGGGTTAGGGTAAGGCTTCGGGTAAGGGTTAGGGTTCGGGTTAGGATTAGGGTTAGCGTTAGGGGACTTGGACGGTTTAGGGTACAGGTTAGGGTTCGACAACGGTTTAGGGTGAGCGTACGTGTTAGGGTACGGGTTAGTGTTAGCGTACGGGTTAGGATTAGGGGACGGGTTAGGGTAAGGCTTCGGGTAAGGGTTAGGGTTAGGGTTAGGGTTAGGTGACAGGGACTGTTTAGGGTACCGGTTTGGGTTCGACAACGGTTTAGGGTGATCGTACGTGTTAGGGTACGTTTAGTGTTAGCGTACGGGTTAGGATTAGGGGACGGGTTAGGGTAAGGCTCGCGTAAGGGTCAGGGTTCGGGTTAGTGTTTTGGTTACGGTTAGGGGACGGGGACTGTTTAGGGTACAGGTTAGGGTACGACAACTGTTTAGGGTGAGCGTACGTGTTAGGGTACGTGTTAGTGTAAGCGTGCGGGTTAGGATTAGGGTACGGGTTAGGGTAAGGCTTCGAGTAAGGGTTAGGGTTCGGGTTAGGGTTAGGGTTAGGCGATGGGGACGGTTTAGGGTACAGGTTAGGGTACGACAACAGTTTAGGGTGAGCGTACGTGCTAGGGTACGGGTTAGAGTTTGTGTATGGGTTAGGATTAGAGGACGGGTTAGGGTAAGGCTTCGGGTAAGGGTTAGGGTTCGGGTTAGGGTTAGGGTTAGTGGACGGGGACGGGGACGGTTTAGGGTAGAGTTTAGGGTACGACAACGGTTTAGGGTGAGCGTACGTGTTAGGGTACGAGTTTGAGTTTGCGTACGGATTAGGATTATGAGACGGGTTAGGGTAAGGCTTCGGGTAAGGGTTAGGGTTCGGGTTAGGGTTAGGGTTAGGGGACGGGTGCGGGGACGGTTTAGGGTACAGGTTAGTGTACGACAGCGGTTTAGGGTGAGCGTACGTGTTAGGGTACGGGTTAGTGTTAGCGTACGGTTTAGGAATGGGGACGGGTTAGTGTAAGGCTTCGGGTAAGGGTTAGGGTTCGGGTTAGGGTTAGGGGCCGGGGACGGGGACGGGGACGGTTTAGGGTACAGGTTAGTGTACGACAATGGTTTAGGGTGAGCGTACGTGTTAGGGTACGGGTTAGAGTTAGCGTACGGATTAGGATTAGGGGACGGGTTAGGGTAATGCTTCGGGTAAGGGTTAGGGTTCGGGTTAGGGTTAGGGTTAGGTGACGGGGACGGGGACGGTTTAGGGTACAGGTTAGTGTTCGACATCTCTTTAGGGTGAGCGTACGTGTTAGGTTACGTGTTAGAGTTAGCGTACGGGTTAGGATTAGGGGACGGGTTAGGGTAAGGCTTCGGTTGAGGGTTAGGGTTCGGGTTCAGGTTAGGGTTAGGGTTAGGGGACGGGGACGGTTTAGGGTACAGGTTAGGGTACAACAACGGTTTAGGGTGAGCGTACGTGTTAGGGTACGGGTTAGTGTTCGGGTTAGGATTAGGGGACGGGTTAGGGTAAGGCTTCGGGTAAGGTTTAGGGTTCGGGTTCGGGTTAGGGTTAGGGTTAGGGGACGGGGATGGTTTAGGGTACAGACCAGGTTTCGACAACGGTTGAGGGTGAGCGTACGTGTTAGGGTACGGGTTAAGGTTAGCGTACGATTTAGGATTAGGGGACGGGTAAGGGTAAGGCTTCGGGTAAGGGTTACGGTTCGGGTTAGGGTTAGCGTTAGGGGACGGGGAAGTGGACGGTTTAGGTTACAGGTTAGGGCACGACAACGGTTTAGGGTGAGCGTACGTGTTAGGGAACGGGTTAGTGTTAGCGTGCGGGTTAGGATTAGGGGACGGGTTAGGGTAATGCTTCGGGTAAGTGTTAGGGTTCGGGTTAGGGTTAGGGTTAGGGTTAGGGGGCGGGGACGGTTTAGGGTACAGGTTAGGGTACAACAACGGTTTAGGGTGACCTACGTGTTAGGGTATGGGTTAGAGTTAGCGTATGGTTTAGGATTAGGGGACGGGTTAGGGTAAGGCTTCGGGTAAGGGTTAGGGTTTGGGTTAGAGTTAGGGTTAGGATTAGGGGACGGGGACTGTTTAGGGTACAGGTTAGGGTTCGACAGCGTTTTAGGGTGAGCATACGTGTTAGAGTATGGGTTAGTTTTAGTGTACGAGTTAGAATTATGGTACGGGTTAGTGTAAGGCTTCGGGTAAGGGTTAGGGTTCGGGTTAGGGTTAGTGTTAGGGTTAGGGGACGGGGACGGTTTAGGGTACAGGTTAGTGTTCGACAAAGTTTTAGGGTGAGCGTACGTGTTAGGGTACTTGTTAGTGTTAGCGTAAGGGTCAGGATTAGGTGACGGGTTAGGGTAAGGCTTCGGGTAAGGGTTAGGGTTCGGGTTAGGGTTAGGGTTAGGGTTAGGGGACGGGGACGGTGTAGGGTACAGGTTAGGGTACGTCAACGGTTTAGGGTGAGCGTATGTGTTAGGGTACGGTTTAGTGTTAGTGTATGGATTAGGATTAGGGGACGGGTTAGGGTAAGGCTTCGGGTAAGTGTTAGGTTGCGGGTTAGGGTTAGGGTTAGGGTTCGGGGACGGGGACGGTTTAGGGTACAGGTTAGGGTATGAGAGTGTTTTAGGGTGAGCGTACGTGTTAGTGTACGGGTTAGAGTTAACGTACGGGTTAGGATTAGGGGACGGGTTAGGGTAAGGCTTCGGGTAAGGGTTAGGGTTCGGGTTAGGGTTAGGGTTAGGGTTAGGGTTAGGGGACGGTTTAGGGTACAGTTTAGGGTACGACAACGGTTTAGGTTGAGCGTACGTGTTAGGGTACGGGTTAGAGTTAGCGTACGGGTTAGGATTAGGGGCGGGTTAGGGTAAGGCTTCGGGTAAGGGTTAGGGTTCGGGTTAGGATTAGGGTTAGGGGACGGTGACGGTTTAGGGTACAGTTTAGGGTACGACAACGGTTTAGGTTGAGCGTACGTGTTAGGGTACGGGTTAGAGTTAGTGTACGTGTTAGGTTCCAGGTTAGAGTTAACGTACGGGTTAGGATAAGGGGACGGGTTTGGGTAAGGCTTCGGGTAAGGGTTAGGGTTCAGGTTAGGGTTAGGGTTAGGGGACGGTGACGGTTTAGGGTACAGGTTAGGTTTCGGCAACGGTTTAGGGTGAGCGTACATGTTAGGGTACGGGTTATTGTTAGCGTACGGGTTAGGATTAGGGGATGGGTTAGGGTAAGGCTTCGGGTAAGGGTTAGGGTTAGGGTTAGGGTTAGGGTTAGGGTTAGGGGACGGGGACGGTTTAGGGTGCAGGTTAGTGTACGACAACAGTTTAAGGTGAGCGTACGTGTTAGGGTACGGGTTAGTGTTAGCGTACGGGTTAGGATTAGAGGACGGGTTAGGGTAAGGCTTCGGGTAAGGGTTAGGGTTCGGGTTAGGGTTAGGGTTAGGGGACGGGGACGGTTTAGGGTACAGTTTAGGGTACGACAACGGTTTAGGGTGAGCGTACGTGTTAGGGTATGTGTTAGTATTAGCGTACGGGTTAGGATTAGGGGACGGGTTAGGGTAAGGCTTCGGGTAAGGGTTAGGATTCGGGTTAGGGTTAGGGTTAGGCTTAGGGGACGGGAGTGATTCAGGGTACAGGTTAGGATACGACAATGGTTTAGGGTGAGCATATGTGTTAGGGTACGAGTTACATTTTCCGTACGGGTTAGGATTAGGGGACGGGTTAGGGTAAGGCTTCGGGTAAGTGTTAGAGTTCGGGTTAGGGTTAGTGTTAGGGTTAGGGGACGGGGACGGTTTAGGGTACAGGTTAGGGTACGACAACGGTTTAGTGTGAGCGTACGTGTTATGGTATGTGTTAGTATTAGCGTTCGGGTTAGGATTAGGGGACGGGTTAGGGTAAGGCTTCGGGTAAGGGTTAGGGTTCGGGTTACGGTTAGGGTTAGGGGACGGGGACGAGGACGGTTTAGGGTACAGGTTAGGGTACGACAACGGTTTAGGGTGAGCGTACGTTTTAGGGTACGGGTTAGTGTTAGCGTGCGGGTTAGGATTCGGGGACGGGATAGGGTAAGGCTTCGGGTAAGTGTTAGGGTTCGGGTTAGGGTTAGGGTTAGGGGACGTGGACACGGACGGTTTAGGGTACAGGTTAGGGTTCGACAACAGTTTAGGGTGAGCGTACGTGTTAGGGTACGGGTTAGTTTTAGTGTACGTGTTAGGATAAGGGGACGGGTTAGGGTAAGGCTTCGGGTAAGGGTTAGGGTTCGGGTTAGGGTTAGGGTTAGGGTTAGTGGACGGGGACGGTTTAGGGTACAGGTTAGTGTTCGACAACGTTTTAGGGTGAGCGTACGTGTTAGGGTATGGGTTAGTGTTAGCGTACAGCTTAGGTTTAGAGAACGGGTTAGGGTAAGGCTTCGGGTAAGGGTTAGGGTTCGGGTTCGGGTTAGGGTTAGGGTTAGGAGACGGGGACGGTATAGGGTACAGGTTAGGTTTCGACAACGTTTTAGGGTGAGCGTACGTGTTAGGGTATGGTTTAGAGTTAGCGTAAGGGTTAGGATTAGGTGACGGATTAGGGTAAGGCTTCGGGTAAGGGTTAAGGTTCGGGTTAGGGTTAGGGTTAGGGTTAGGGCACGGGGAAGGTTTAGGGTACAGGTTAGGTTTCGACAACGGTTTAGGGTGAGCGTAGGTGTTAGGGTACGTGTTAATGTTAGCGTACGTGTTAGGATTAGGGGACGGGTTAGTGTAAGGCTTCGGGTAAGGGTTAGGGTTCGGGTTAGGGTTAGGGTTAGGGGACGGGGGCAGTTTAGGGTAGAGGTTAGGGGACGACAACGGTTTAGGGTGAGCGTACGTGTTAGGGTATGGGTTAGTGTTAGCGTACGGATTAGGATTAGTAGACGGGTTTGGGTAAGGCTTCGGGTAAGCTTTAGGTTTCGGGTTCGGGTTAGGGTTAGTGGACGGGGACGGGGATGGTTTAGGGTACTGGTTAGGGGACGACAACGGTTTAGGGTGAGCGTACGTGTTAGGGTATGTGTTAGATTTAGCGTACAGGTTAGGATTAGGGGACGGGTTAGGGTAAGGCTTCGGGTAAGTGTTAGGGTAAGGGTTAGGGTTAGGGTTAGGTTTAGGGGACAGGGACGGTTTAGGGTACAGGTTAGGGTACGACAATGGTTTAAGGTGAGCGTACGGGTTAGAGTTAGCGTACGGGTTAGGATTAGGGGACGGCTTAGGGTAAGGCTTCGGGTAAGGGTTAGGGTTCGGGTTAGGTTTAGGGTTAGTGTTAGAGGACGGGGACGGTTTAGGGTACAGGTTAGGGTTCGACAACGGTTTAGGGTGAGCGTACGTGGTAGGGTACGTGTTAGTGTTAGCGTACGGGTTAGGATTAGGGGACGGGTTAGGGTAAGGCTTCGGGTAACGGTTAGGGTTCGGTTTAGGGTTAGGGTTAGGGGACGGGGACAGTTTAGGGTACAGGTTAGGGTACGACAAAGGTTTAGGGTGAGCGTACGTGTTAGGGTATGGGTTAGAGTTTGAGTAAGGGTTAGGATTAGGGGACAGGTTAGGGTAAGGCTTCGGGTAAGGGTTAGGGTTCGGGTTAGGGTTAGGGTAAGGGTTAGGGGACGGGGACGGTTTAGGGTACAGGTTAGGGTACGACAAGTGTTTAGGGTGAGCGTACGTGTTAGGGTACGGTTTAGTGTTAGAGTACGGTTTAGGATTAGAGGACGGGTTATGGTAAGGCTTCGGGTAAGGGTTAGGGTTCGGGTTAGGGTAAGGGTTAGGGGACTGGGACGGGAACGGTTTAGGGTACAGGTTAGGGTACGACAACGGTTTAGGGTGAGCGTACGTGTTAGGGTACGGGTTAGTGTTAGCGTAGGGGTTAGGATTAATGGACGGGTTAGGGTAAGGCTTTGGGTAAGGGTTATGGTTCGGGTTAGGGTTAGGGTTAGGGTTAGGGGACGGGGATTGTTTAGGGTACAGGTTAGGGTACGACAACGGTTTAGGGTGAGCGTACGTGTTAGGGTACGGGTTAGTGTTAGCGTACGGTTTAGGATTAGGGGATGGGTTAGGGTAAGGCTTCGGGTAAGGGTTAGGGTTCGGGTTAGGGTTAGGGTTAGGCTTAGGGGACGGGGACGATTTAGGGTACACATTAGGTTAGGACAAAAGTTTAGGGTGAGCGTACGTGTTAGGGTACGAGTTAGAGTTTGCGTACGGGTTAGGATTAGGGTACGGGTTAGGGTAAGGCTTCGGGTAAGGGTTAGGGTTCGGGTAAGGGTTTGGGTTAGTGTTAGGGGATGGGGACGGGGACGGTTTAGGGTACAGGTTAGGGTACGACAACGGTTTAGGGTGAGCGTACGTGTTAGGGTACGTGTTAGAGTTAGCGTACGGGTTAGGATTAGGGGACGGGTTAGGGTAAGGCTTAGGGTAAGGGTTAGGGTTCGGGTTCGGGTTAGGGTTAGGGGACGGGTCGGGGACGGTTTAGGGTACAGGTTAGGGTACGACAACGGTTTAGTGAGAGCGTACATGTTAGGGTACGTGTTAGTATTAGCGTACGGGTTAGGATTAGGAGACGGGTTAGGGTAAGGCTTCGGATAAGTTTTAGGTTTCGGGTTCGGGTTAGGGTTAGGGGATGGGGACGGGGACGGTTTAGGGTACAGGTTAGGGTACGACAACAGTTTACGGTGAGCGTACGTGTTAGGGTAAGGTTTAGTTTTAGAGTACGGGTTACGATTAGGGGACGGGTTAGGGTAAGGCTTCGGGTAAGGGTTAGAGTTCGGGTTAGGGTTAGGGTTAGTGTTAGGGGACGGGGACGGTTTAGGGCACAGGTTAGTGTTCGACAACGTTTTAGAGTGAGCGACGTGTTAGGGTACGGGTTAGTGTTAGCGTATGGGTTAGGATTAGAGAACGGATTAGGGTAAGGCTTCTGGTAAGGGTTAGGGTTCGGGTTAGGGTTAGGGTTAGGGGATGGGGACGGTGTAGGGTACAGGTTAGTGTAAGACAACGGTTTAGGGTGAGTGTACGTGTTAGGGTACGGGTTAGTGTTAGCGTACGGGTTAGGTTTAGGGGACGGGTTAGGGTAAAGCTTCAGGTAAGGGTTAGGGTTTGGGTTAGGGTTAGGGTTAGGTTTAGGGGACAGGAACGGTTTAGGGTACAGGTTAAGGTACGACAACAGTTTAGGGTGAGCGTACGTGTTAGGGTATGGGTTAGAGTTAGCGTACGGGTTAGGATTAGGGGACGGGTTAGGGTAAGGCTTCGGGTAAGGGTTAGGGTTCGGGTTAGGGTTAGGGTTTGGGTTAGGGGACGGGGAAGGTTTAGGGTACAGGTTAGGATTCGACAACGTTTTAGGGTGATGGTACGTTTTAGGGTATGTATTAGTATCAGCGTACGGGTTAGGATTAGGGGAAGGGTTAGGGTAAGGCTTCGGGTAAGGGTTAGGGTTCGGGTTAGGGTTAGGGTTCGGGTTAGGGGACGGGGACTGTTTAGGGTACAGGTTAGGGTATGACAACGGTTTAGGGTGAGCGTACGTATTAGGGTACGGATTAGTGTTAGCGTAGGGCTTAGGATTAGGGGACGGGTTAGGGTAAAGCTTCGGGTAAGTGTCAGGGTTCGGGTTCGGGTTAGGGTTAAGGTTAGGGGACGGGGACGGTTTACGGTACAGGTTAGTGTACGACAATGGTTTAGGGTGAGCGTACGTGTTAGGGTACGGGTTAGAGTTTGCGTTCGGGTTAGGATTAGGGGATGGGTTTGGGTAGGGCTTCGGGTAAGTGTTAGGGTTCGGGTTAGGATTAGGGTTAGGGTTAGGGCACGGGGACGGTTTAGGGTACAGGTTAGGGTTCTAAAACGGTTTAGGGTGAGCGTACATGTTTGGGTAATGGTTAGAGTTAGCGTACGGATTAGGATTAGGGGACGTGTTAGGGTAAGGCTTCGGGTAAGGGTTAGAGTTCGGGTTAGGGTTAGGGTTAGGGTTAGGGGACGGGGACGATTTAGGGTACAGGTTAGGGTACGACAACGGTTCAGGGTGAGCGTACGTGTTAGGGTATGAGTTAGAGTTTGCGTACGGGTTCGGATTAGGGGACGGGTTAGGGTAAGGCTTCGGGTAAGGGTTAGGGTTCGGGTTAGGGTTAGGGTTAGGGTTAGGGGACGGGGACGGTTTAGTTACAGGTTAGGGTATGACAACGGTTTAGGGTGAGCGTACGTGTTAGGGTATGGGTTAGTGTTAGCGTACGGGTTAGGATTAGTGGACGGGTTCGGGTAAGGCTTCGGGTAAGTGTTAGGGTTCGGGTTAGGGTTAGGGGATGGGGACGGGGACGGGGACGGTTTGGGGTACAGGTTAGTGTATGAAAATTGTTTAGGGTGAGCGTACATGTTAGGGTACGGGTTAGAGTTAGCGTACGGGCTAGGATTAGGGGATGAGTTAGGGTAAGGCTTCGGATTAGAGTTAGGGTTCGGGTTAGGGTTAGGGTTAGGGGACGGGGACGGTTTAGGGTACAGCTTAGGGTTCGACAACGGTTTTGGGTGAGCGTACGTGTTAGGGTACGGGTTAGTGTTAGCGTATGGGTTAGGATTAGGGGACGGGTAAGGTAAGGCTTCGGGTAAGGATTAGGGTTCGGGTTAGGGTTAGGGTTAGGGTTAGGGGACGGGGACGGTTTAGGGTACAGGTTAGTGTACGACAACGGTTTAGGGTGAGCGTACGTGTTAGGGTACGAGTTAGAGTTTGCGTTCGGGTTAGGATTAGGGGATGGGTTAGGGTAAGGCTTCGGGTAAGGGTTAGGGTTCGGGTTAGGGTTAGGGTTCGGGTTAGGGGACGGGGACGGTTTAGGGTACAGGTTAGGGTATGACAACGGTTTAGGGTGAGCGTACGTATTAGGGTACGGATTAGTGTTAGCATAGGGCTTAGGATTAGGGGACGGGTTAGGGTAAAGCTTCGGGTAAGTGTCAGGGTTCGGGTTCGGGTTAGGGTTAAGGTTAGGGGACGGGGACGGTTTACGGTACAGGTTAGGGTACGACAACGGTTTAGGGTGAGCGTACGTTTTAGGGTACGGGTTAGAGTTTGCGTATGGGTTAGGATTAGGGGACGGGTTCGGGTAAGGCTTCGGGTAAGTGTTAGGGTTCGGGTTAGGGTTAGGGTTAGGGTTAGGGGACGGGGACGGTTTCGGGTACAGGTTAGGGTACGACAACGGTTTAGGGTGAGCGTACGTGTTAGGTTCCGGTTTAGAGTTAACGTACGGGTTAGGATAAGGGGACGGGTTTGGGTAAGGCTTCGGGTAAGGGTTAGGGTTCAGGTAAGGGTTAGGGTTAGGGGACGGTGACGGTTTAGGGTACAGGTTAGGTTTCGGCAATGGTTTAGGGTGAGCGTACATGTTAGGGTACGGGTTATTGTTAGCGTACGGGTTAGGATTAGGGGATGGGTTAGGGTAAGGCTTCGGGTAAGGGTTAGGGTTCGGGTTAGGGTTAGGGTTAGGGTTAGGGGACGGGGACGGTTTAGGGTGCAGGTTAGTGTACGACAACAGTTTAGGGTGAGCGTACGTGTTAGGGTACGGGTTAGTGTTAGCGTACGGGTTAGGATTAGAGGACGGGTTAGGGTAAGGCTTCGGGTAAGGGTTAGGGTTCGGGTTAGGGTTAGGGTTAGGGGACGGGGACGGTTTAGGGTACAGGTTAGGGTACGACAACGGTTTAGGGTGAGCGTACGTGTTAGGGTATGTGTTAGTATTAGCGTACGGGTTAGAATTAGGGGACGGGTTAGGGTAAGGCTTCGGGTAAGGGTTAGGGTTCGGGTTAGGGTTAGGGTTAGGCTTAGGGGACGGGAGTGCTTCAGGGTACAGGTTAGGGTACGACAACGGTTTAGGGTGAGCATATGTGTTAGGGTACGAGTTACATTTTCCGTACGGGTTAGGATTAGGGGACGGGTTAGGGTAAGGCTTCGGGTAAGTGTTAGAGTTCGGGTTAGGGTTAGTGTTAGGGTTAGGGGACGGGGACGGTTTAGGGTACAGGTTAGGGTACGACAACGGTTTAGGGTGAGCGTACGTGTTATGGTATGTGTTAGTATTAGCGTTCGGGTTAGGATTAGGGGACGGGTTAGGGTAAGGCTTTGGGTAAGGGTTAGGGTTCGGGTTACGGTTAGGGTTAGTGGACGGGGACGAGGACGGTTTAGGGTACAGGTTAGGGTACGACAACGGTTTAGGGTGAGCGTACGTGTTAGGGTACGGGTTAGTGTTAGCGTGCGGGTTAGGATTCGGGGACGGGATAGGGTAAGGCTTCGGGTAAGTGTTAGGGTTCGGGTTAGGGTTAGGGTTAGGGGACGTGGACACGGACGGTTTAGGGTACAGGTTAGGGTTCGACAACAGTTTAGGGTGAGCGTACGTGTTAGGGTACGGGTTAGTTTTAGTGTACGGGTTAGGATAAGGGGACGGGTTAGGGTAAGGCTTCGGGTAAGGGTTAGGGTTCGGGTTCGGGTTAGGGTTAGGGTTAGGGTTAGGAGACGGAGACGGTATAGGGTACAGGTTAGGTTTCGACAACGTTTTAGGGTGAGCGTACGTGTTAGGGTATGGTTTAGAGTTAGCGTAAGGGTTAGGATTAGGTGACGGATTAGGGTAAGGCTTCGGGTAAGGGTTAAGGTTTGGGTTAGGGTTAGGGTTAGGGTTAGGGCACGGGGAAGGTTTAGGGTACAGGTTAGGTTTCGACAACGGTTTAGGGTGAGCGTAGGTGTTAGGGTACGTGTTAATGTTAGCGTACGTGTTAGGATTAGGGGACGGGTTAGGGTAAGGCTTCGGGTAAGGGTTAGGGTTCGGGTTAGGGTTAGGGTTAGGGTTAGGGGACGGGGGCAGTTTAGGGTAGAGGTTAGGGGACGACAACGGTTTAGGGTGAGCGTACGTGTTAGGGTATGGGTTAGTGTTAGCGTACGGATTAGGATTAGTGGACGGGTTTGGGCAAGGCTTCGGGTAAGCTTTAGGTTTCGGGTTCGGGTTAGGGTTAGTGGACGGGGACGGGGACGGTTTAGGGTACTGGTTAGGGGACGACAACGGTTTAGGGTGAGCGTACGTGTTAGGGTATGTGTTAGATTTAGCGTACAGGTTAGGATTAGGGGACGGGTTAGGGTAAGGCTTCGGGTAAGTGTTAGGGTAAGGGTTAGGGTTAGGGTTAGGGTTAGGGGACAGGGACGGTTTAGGGTACAGGTTAGGGTACGACAATGGTTTAATGTGAGCGTACGGGTTAGAGTTAGCGTACGGGTTAGGATTAGGGGACGGCTTAGGGTAAGGCTTCGGGTAAGGGTTAGGGTTCGGGTTAGGTTTAGGGTTAGTGTTAGAGGACGGGGACGGTTTAGGGTACAGGTTAGGGTTCGACAACGGTTTAGGGTGAGCGTACGTGTTAGGGTATGTGTTAGATTTAGCGTACAGGTTAGGATTAGGGGACGGGTTAGGGTAAGGCTTCGGGTAAGTGTTAGGGTAAGGGTTAGGGTTAGGGTTAGGGTTAGGGGACAGGGACGGTTTAGGGTACAGGTTAGGGTACGACAATGGTTTAAGGTGAGCGTACGGGTTAGAGTTAGCGTACGGGTTAGGATTAAGGGACGGCTTAGTGTAAGGCTTCGTGTAAGGGTTAGGGTTCGGGTTAGGTTTAGGGTT
This sequence comes from Delphinapterus leucas, assembly GCF_059928025.1. Lineage (NCBI taxonomy): Eukaryota > Metazoa > Chordata > Mammalia > Artiodactyla > Monodontidae > Delphinapterus > Delphinapterus leucas. The sequence goes on along the minus strand of NC_143142.1, from coordinate 36,271,134 downwards.
AGTGTTAGAGGACGGGGACGGTTTAGGGTACAGGTTAGGGTTCGACAACGGTTTAGGGTGAGCGTACGTGGTAGGGTACGTGTTAGTGTTAGCGTACGGGTTAGGATTAGGGGACGGGTTAGGGTAAGGCTTCGGGTAAGGGTTAGGGTTCGGGTTAGGGTTAGGGTTAGGGTTAGGGGACGGGGAAGGTTCAGGGTACAGGTTAAGGTACGACAACAGTTTAGGGTGAGCGTACATGTTAGGGTATGGGTTAGAGTTAGCGTACGGTTTAGGATTAGGGGACGGATTAGGGTAAGGCTTCGGGTAAGGGTTAGGGTTCGGGTTAGGGTTAGGGTTAGGGTTAGGGGACGGGGAAGGTTCAGGGTACAGGTTAGGGTTCGACAACGTTTTAGGGTGATGGTACGTTTTAGGGTACGTGTTAGTGTCAGCGTACGGGTTAGGATTAGAGGAAGGGTTAGGGTAAGGATTCGGGTAAGGGTTAGGTTTCGGGTTCGGGTTCGGGTTAGGGTTAGGGGATGGGGACGTTTTAGGGTACAGGTTAGGGTACGAAAACGGTTTAGGGTGAACGTACGTGTTAGGGTACGTGTTAATGTTATCGTACGGGTTAGGATTAGGAGACGGGTTACCGTAAGGCTTCGGGTAAGGGTTAGGGTTCGGGTTAGGGTTAGGGTTAGGGGACGGGGACGGTTTAGGGTACAGGTTAGGGTACGACAACGGTTTAGGGTGAGTGTACGTGTTTGGGTATGGGTTAGTGTTAGCGTATGGGTTAGGATTAGTGGACGGGTTAGGGTAAGGCTTCGGGTAAGGGTTAGGTTTCGGGTTCGGTTTAGGGTTAGGCTTAGGGGACGGGGATAATTTAGGGCACAGTTTAGGGTACGACAACGGTTTAGGGTGAGCATACGTGTTAGGGTACGAGTTAGAGTTTGCGTACGGGTTAGGATTAGGGAACGGGTTAGGGTAAGGCTTCAGGTAAGTATTAGGGTTCGCGTTAGGGTTAGGGTTAGGGGACGGGGATGGTTTAGGGTACAGGTTAGGGTACGACAACGGTTTAGGGTGAGCGTACGTGTTAGGGTACGGGTTAGTGTTAGCGTACGGGTTAGGGTTAGGGGACGGGTCGGGGACGGTTTAGGGTACAGGTTAGGGTACGACAACGGTTTAGGGTGAGCGTACATGTTAGGGTACGTGTTAGTATTAGCGTACGGGTTAGGATTAGGGGACGGGTTAGGGTAAGGCTTCGGATAAGTTTTAGGTTTCGGGTTCGGGTTAGGGTTAGGGGACGGGGACGGGGACGGTTTAGGGTACAGGTTAGGGTACGACAACAGTTTACGGTGAGCGTACATGTTAGGGTACGTTTTAGTTTTAGAGTACGAGTTACGATTAGGGGACGGGTTAGGGTAAGGCTTCGGGTAAGGGTTAGAGTTCGGGTTAGGGTTAGGGTTAGTGTTAGGGGACGGGGACGGTTTAGGGTACAGGTTAGTGTTCGACAACGTTTTAGGGTGAGCGTACGTGTTAGGGTACGGGTTAGTGTTAGCGTACGGGTTAGGATTAGAGAACGGGTTAGGGTAAGGCCTCGGGTAAGGGTTAGGGTTCGGGTTAGGGTTAGGGTTAGGTTTAGGGGACGGGGACGGTGTAGGGTACAGGTTAGGGTGAGACAACGGTTTAGGGTGAGTGCACGTGTTAGGGTACGGGTTAGTGTTAGCGTACGGGTTAGGTTTAGGGGACAGGTTAGGGTAAAGCTTCGGGTAAGGGTTAGGGTTTGGTTTAGGGTTAGGGTTAGGTTTAGGGGACAGGAATGGTTTAGGGTACAGGTTAAGGTACGACAACAGTTTAGGGTGAGCGTACGTGTTAGGGTATGGGTTAGAGTTAGCGTACGGTTTAGGATTAGGGGACGGGTTAGGGTAAGGCTTCGGGTAAGGGTTAGGGTTCGGGTTAGGGTTAGGGTTAGGGTTAGGGGACGGGGAAGGTTCAGGGTACAGGTTAGTGTTCGACAACGTTTTAGGGTGATGGTACGTTTTAGGGTACGTGTTAGTATCAGCGTACGGGTTAGGATTAGGGGAAGGGTTAGGGTAAGGATTCGGGTAAGGGTTAGGTTTCTGGTTCGGGTTCGGGTTAGGGTTAGGGGATGGGGACGTTTTAGGGTACAGGTTAGGGTACGAAAACGGTTTAGGGTGAACGTACGTGTTAGGGTACGTGTTAATGTTAGCGTACGGGTTAGGATTAGGAGACGGGTTACGGTAAGGCTTCGGGTAAGGGTTAGGGTTCGGGTTAGGGTTAGGGTTAGGGGACGGGGACGGTTTAGGGTACAGGTTAGGGTACGACAACGGTTTAGGGTGAGTGTACGTGTTTGGGTATGGGTTAGTGTTAGCGTACGGGTTAGGATTAGGTGACGGGTTAGGGTAAGGCTTCAGGTAAGGGTTAGGGTTAGGGTAAGGGGACGGGGACGGGGACGGTTTAGGGTACAGGTTAGTGTACAGCAATGGTTTAGCATGAGCGTACGTGTTAGGGTACATGTTAGTGTTAGCATACGGGTTAGGATTAGGGGACGGGTTAGTGTAAGGCTTTGGGTAAGGGTTAAGGTTAGGCTTAGGGTTAGGGGGTGTGCACGGGGAAGGTTTTGGGTATAGGCTAGGGTACGACAATATTTTAGGGTGATCGTACGTGTTAGGGTACGGATTATTGTTAGCGTATGGGTTAGGATTAAGGGACATGTTAGGGTAAGACTTTGGGTAAGGGTTAGGGTTAAGGTCAGGGTTAGGGCATGGGGTCGGTTTAGGGTACAGGTTAGGGAATGAGAAAGGTTTAGGGTGAGCATACCTGTTAGGGTACGGGTTAATGTTAGCGTACAGGTCAGCATTAGGGGACGGGTTACCATAAGGCTTCTGGTAAGGTTTAGGGTTAGGGTTGGGGTTAGGGTTAGGGTTAGGGGGTCGGGATGGTTTAGGGTACAGGTTAGGGTACGACAATGGTTTAGGGTGAGCATACGTGTTAGGATACGGTTTAGGGTTAGCGTACGGGTGCAGATTAGGGGACGGGTTAGAGTAAGGCTTCGGGCAAGAGTTAGGGTTATGGTTAGGGGACGGGGATGGTTTAGGGTACAGGTTAGGGTACGGGAACGGTTTAGGGTGAGCGTACGTGTTAGGGTATGGCTTAGTGTTAGCGTACATGTTAGCATTAGGGGACGGGTTACAGTAAGGCTTCGGGTAACGGTTAAGGTTAGGCTTAGGGTTAGGGGACGGGGACGGTTTAGGGTACAGGTTAGGGTACAACAACGCTTTAGCGTGAGTGTACATGTTAGGGTATGGGTTAGTGTTAGCATACTGGTGAGGATTAGGGTACGGGTTAGGGTAAAGCTTCGGGCAAGGGTTAGGGTTAGGGTAAAGGTTAGGGTTAGGGGATGGGAACGGTTAAAGTACAGGTTAGGGTACGACAACGCTTTAGGGTGAGCGTACGTGTTAGGGTACGGGTTAGTGTTAGCGTACATGTTAGGATTAGGGGACGCATAAGGGTAAGGCTTCGGTAAGGGTTAGGGTTAGGCCTAGGGTTAGGGTTAGGGGATGGGTACAGTTAAGGTACCGGTTAGGGTACGACAACGGTTTAGGGTTAGCGTACGTGTTATGGTACGTTTTAATGTTAGCGTACGGGTTAGGATTAGGGGACGGGTTAGGGTAAGGCTTCGGGTAAAGTTTAGGGTTAGGGTTAGGGTTAGGTTTAGGGGACGGGGACAGTTTAGGGTACAACAACGGTTTAGAGTTAGCGTACATGTTAGAATATGGGTTAGTCTTAGTGTACGGATTATGAGTATGGGACGGGTTAGGGTAAGGCTTCGGGTAATGGTTAGGGTTAGGTTTAGGGTTAGGGTTAGGGTTAAGGGACGGGGATGGTTTAGGGTACAGGTTTGTGTACGACAACTGTTTAGGGCTAGCATACGTGTTAGTGTACGGGTTAGTGTTCGCGTACGGGTTAGCATTAGGGGACGTGTTAGGGTAAGGCTTCGGGTAAGGTTTAGAGTTAGGGTTAGGGTTAGGGGACAAGGACAGTTTAGGGTACAGGTTAGTGCACGACAACGGTTTAAGTTTAGTGTATGTTTTAGGGTACTGGTTAGTGTTCGCATACGGGTTAGGATTAGGGGACGTGTTAGGGTAAGGCTTCAGCTAAGGGTTAGGGTTGGGTTAGGGTTAGGGGACAGGGATGGTTTAGGGTACAGGTTAGGGTACGACAACGGTTTAGGGTGAGCGTACGTGTTAGGGTATGGGTTAGTGTTAGCGTACGGGTTAGGATTAGGGGACGGGTTAGGGTAAGGCTTCGGGTAAGGGTTAGGGTTCGGGTTAGGGTTAGGGTTATGGTTAGGGGACAGGGACGGTTTAGGGTACAGATTAGTGTACGATGACGTTTTAGGGTTAGCGTATGTTTTAGCGTATGGGTTAGTGTTTGCATACGGGTTAGGATTGGGGCAGGTTACTGTAAGGCTTTGGGTAAGCTTTAGGGTTAGGGTTAGGTTTAGGGTTAGGGTTAGGGGACGGGGAAAGTTTAGGGTATAGATTAGTGTACGACAACGGTTTAGGGTTAGCGTACTTGTTAGGGTACAGTTTACTGTTAGCATACGAGTTAGGATCAGGGGACAGGTTAGGGTAAGGCTTCAGGTAATGTTTAGGGTTAGGGTTAGGGTTAGGGGACAGGGACGGTTTAAGGTACAGGTTAGTTTACTACAACGGTTTAGGGTTAGGGTACGTGTTATCGTATGGGTTAGTGTTAGCGTACGGGTTACGATCATGGGACAGGTTAGGGTAAGATTTCGGGTAATGGTTAGGGTTAGGGTTAGGGTTAGAGTTTGGCTTAGGGGACGGGGACGGTTTAGGTTACAGGTTAGTGTACAACAAGGTTTTGGGGTTATCATACGTGTATGGGTACGGGTAAGTGTTAGCGTACTGGTTAGGATTCTGGCATGGGTTAATTTAAAACTTCGGGTAAGGGTTAGTGTTAGAGTTAGGGGGTGGGGATGTGGATGGGATCGGTTTAGGGTACAGGTTAGAGTACCACAACAGTTTAGTGTTAGCGTACGTGTTAGGGTACGGGTTGGTGTTAGCGTAAGCGTTAAGATCAGGGGACGGTTAGGTTAAGGCTTTGGGTAATGGTTAGGGTTAGGGTTAGGGGACAGGGACGGTTTAGGGTACAGGTTAGGGTACGACAACGGTTTAGGATTCGCGTACGTTTTAGGGTACGTGTTAGTGTTAGCGTACCGGTTAGGATTCATGGACAGGTTAGGGTAAGGCTTTGGGTAAGGGTTAGGGTTAGGGTTAGGGTTCGGTTTAGGGTTAGGGGATGGGGACGGTTTAGGGTACAGGTTACAGTATGACAACGGTTTAGATTTAGCGTACGTGTTAGGGTAAGGGTTAGTGTTAGCGTACGGGTTAGGATTAGAGGACGGGTTAGGGTAAGGCTTCGGGTAATGGTTAGGGTTAGGGTTAGGGGACGGGGACGGTTTAGGACACAGGTTAGGGTACGACAACTGTTTCAGGTTAGCATACCTGTTAGGGTACGGGTTAGTGTTAGCGTAAGGTTTAAGATTAGGGGACGGGTTAGGATAAGCCTTCGGGTAATGGTTAGAGTTAGGGTTAGGGTAAGGGTTAGGATTAGGGGACGGGGACGGTTTAGGGTACAGGCTAGTGTACCACAACGGTTTAGGGTTAGCGTACGTGTTACGTTACGGTTTAGTGTTTGCATACGGGTTAGGATTATGGGACAGGTTAGGGTAAGACTATGGGCAAGAGTTAGATTTAGTGTCAGCGTTAGGGGATGGGGACGGTTTTGAGTACAGTTTAGGGTATGCCAATGGTTTAGGGTTAGCGTACTTGTTAGGGTATGGGTTAGTGTTAGCGTATGGGTTAGGATTAGGGGATGGGTTAGGGTTAGGCTTCGGGTAAGGGTTAGTTTTAGGGTTAGGTTTAGGGTTAGGGTTAGGATTAGCGGACGGGGATGGTTTAGGGTACAGGTTAGGTTACGACAATGGTTTAGGGTTTGCATACGTGTTAGGGTACGGGTTAGTGTTAGTGTACGGGTTAGGATTAAGGGACGGGTTACAGAAAGGCTTCGGGCAAGGGTTTGGGTTAGGGTTAGGGATAGGTTTAGGTGTAGGGGCTGGGAACGTGGACGGTTTAGTGTACAAATTAGCGTACAACAACGGTTTAGGGTTAGCGTACGTGTTTGTGTATGGGTTTGTGTTAGCATACTGATTAAGATTAGGCAACAGGTTATGGTAACTCTTCGGTTAAGTGTTAGGGTTAGGGTTAGTGTTAGGGGACGGGGACGGTTTATGTTACAGGTTACGGTACGACAACGGTTTTGGGTTAGCGTACATGTTAGGCTACCGGTTAGTGTTAGCGTACGGGTTAGGATTAGGGGACGGGTTAGTGTAAGGCTTTTGGTAAGGGTTAGGTTTAGGGTTATGGTTATGGTTATGGTTAGGGGATGGGGACAGTGTAGGGCACAATTTAGCATACGACAACGTTTTAGGGTTAGCGTACGTGTTAGGCTACGTGTCAGTGTTAGCGTACGGGTTAGGATTAGGGGACGGGTTAGGGTAAGGCTTCGGGTAAACGTTAGGGTTAGGGTTAGGGTTAGGGTTAGGGGACAGGGACGGTTTAGGGTACAGGTTAGTGTATGACAACGGTTTTCGATTAGCGTACATGTTAGGTTACGGGTTAGTGTTAGCGTATGGGTTAGGATTAGGGTACGGCTTACATTAAGGCTTCTTGAAAGGGTTAGGGTTAGGGTTAGGGTTAGGGAACGGGTACGGTTTAGAGTACAGTTTAGGGTACGACAACGGTTTAGGGTTAGCATACGTGTTAGGGTACAGATTAGTGTTAGCATATCGATTAGGATTAGGGTATGGCTTCGGGTAAGGCTTCGGGTAAGGTTTAGGGTTAGGTTTAGTGTTAGGGTTAGGGAACGGGTACAGTTTAGGGTACAGGTTACGGTACGACAACAGTTTAGTGTTAGCGTACGTGTTAGGGTACCGGTTAGTATCAGTGTATGGGTTAGGATCAGGGTATGGCTTAGGGTAAGGCTTTGGGTAAGGCTTAGGGTTAGGGTTAGGGAATGGGTACGGGTTAGGGTACTGGTTAGACTATGACAACGGTTTCATGTTAGCCTACATGTTAGGGTACGTGTTAGTGTACGGGTTAGGATTAGGGTACGGCTTAGTTTAAGGCTTCGGGTAAGGGTTAAGGTTAGGGTTAGGATTAGTGTTAGGGTTAGGGAATGGGTACGGTTTAGGGTACAGGTTAGGGTATGACAACTTTTTAGTTTTAGTGTCCATGTTAGGGTACAGGTTAGTGTTAGTGTACGGGTTAGGATGAGGCTAAGGGTTAGTGTAAGGCTTCGGGGAAGGGTTAGGGTTAGAGTATGGGGATGGTTTAGGGTACAGGTTAGGGTAAGACAATGGTTTAGGGTTAGTGTATGTGTTAGGGTATGGGTTAGTGTTAGTGTACGGGTTAGGCTTTGGGGACGGGTTAGGGTAAGGCTTCGGGTAAGGGTTAGGATTTTGCTTTTAGCAATCTCTCATGATCCTTTGTATTTCTGCAGTGTCAGTGTTACTTCTCCTTTTTCAATTCTAATTTTATTGATTTGAGTCTTCTCCCTTTTTTTCTTGATGAGTCTGGCTAGTGGTTTATCAATTTTGTTTATCTTCTCAAATAACCAGCTTTTAGTTTTATTGATCTCTGTTATCATTTCCTTCATTGCTTTTTCGTCTATTTCTGATCTATCATTATAATTTCTTTCCTTCTGCTAACTTTGGGGTTTTTTTGTTGTTATTTCTCTAGTTTCTTTAGGTGTAAGGTTTGATTGTTTATTTGAGATGTTTCTTGAGGTAGGATTGTATTGCTATAAACTTCTCTCTTAGAGCCGCTTTTTCTTCATCCCATAGTTTTTTGGTCGTCGTGTTTCATTGTCATTTGTTTCTAGGTATTTTTTGATTTCCTGTTTGATTTCTTCAGTGATCTCTTGGCTATCTAGTAGTGTATTGTTTAACCTCCATGTGTTTGTATTTTTTACATATTTTTTTTCCTGTAATTGATATCTAGTCTCATAGCATTGTGGTTGGAAAAGATACTTGATACGATTTCAATTTTCTTAAATTTACCAAGACTTGATTTGTGACCCAAGATATGATCTATCCTGGAGAATGTTCCATGAGCACTTGAGAAGAAAATGTATTTTGTTCTTTTTTATGAAATGTCCTATAAATATCAATTAAGTCCATCTTGTTTAATGTATCATTTAAAGCTTGTGTCTCCTTATTTATTTTCATTTTGGATGATCTCTCCATTGGTGAAAGTGAGGTACTAAAGTCCCCTACTATGATTGTGTTGTTGTCAATTTCCCCTTTATGGCTGTTTGCCTTATGTATTGAGGTTCTCCTCTGTTGGGTACATAAATATTTATAACTGTTATATCTTCTTGGATTCATCCCTTGATCATTATGTAGTGTCCTTCTTTGTTTCTTGTAATAGTCTTTATTTTAAAGTCTATTTTGTCTGATATGAGAATTGCTACTCCAGCTTTCTTTTGATTTCCATTTGCATGGAATATATTTTTCCATCCCCTCACTTTCAGTCTGTATGTGTCCCTAGGTCTGAAGTTGGTCTCTTGTAGACAGCATGTATACGGGTTTTGTTGTTGTATCCATTCAGCCAGTCTGTGTCTTTTGGTTGGAGCATTTAATCCTTTTATGTTTAAGGTAATTATTGATATGTGTGTTCCTATTACCATTTTCTTAATTATTTTGGGTTTGTTTTTGTAGGTCCTATTCTTCTCTTGTGTTTCCCACTTAGAGAAGTTCCTTTAGCATTTGTTGTAAAGCTGGTTTGATGGTGCTGAAATCTGTTAACTTTTTCTTGTCTCTCCTTCGAATCTGAATGAGATCCTTGCTGAGTAGAGTAATCTTGGTTGTAGATTTTTCCCTTTCATCACTTTAAATATGTCCTGCCACTCCCTTCTGGCTTGCAGAGTTTCTGCTGAAAGTTCAGCTGTTAACCTTATGGAGATTCCCTTGTATGTTATTTGTTGTTTTTCCCTTGCTGGTTTTAATATTTTTCTTTGTATTTAATTTTTCATAGTTTGACTAATGTATGTCTTGGCATGTTTCTCCTTGGATTTATCCTTTATGGGAGTCTCTGCACTTACTGTACTTGACTGACTATGTCGTTTCCCATATAAGGGAAATTTTCAACTATAATCTCTTCTAAATATTTTCTCAGTCCCTTTCTTTTTCTCTTCTTCTTCTGGGACCCCTATAAATCGAATGTTGGTGTGTTTAATGTTGCCCCAGAGGTCTCTGAGACTGTCCTCAATTCTTTTTATTCTTTTTTCCTTATTTTGCTCTATGGTAGTTATTTCCACTATTTTATCTTCCAGGTCACTATGCGTTCATCTGCTTCAATTATTGATTCCTTCTAGAGAATTTTTAGTTTCATTTATTGCGTTGTTCATCATTGTTGGTTTGCTCTTTAGTTCTTGTAGGTCCTTGTTACATGTTTCTTGTATTTTCTCCATTCTATTTCCAAGATTTTGAATCATCTTTACTGTTATTACTCTGAATTCCTTATCAGGTAGACTGCCTATTTCCTCATCATTAGTTTGGTCTGGTGGGTTTTTACTCTGCTCCTTCATCTGCTGTGTATTTCTCTGTCTTCTCATTTTGTTTAATTTACTGTGTTTGGGGTCTCCTTTGTGCATGCTGCAGGTTCGTAGTTCCTGTTGTTTTTGGTGTCTACCCCCAGTGGGTAAGGTTGGTTCAGTGGGTTGTGTAAGCTTTCTGGTGTTGGGGACTAGTGCCTGTGTTCTGTTCAATGAGGCTGCATCTTGTCTTTCTGGTGAGCAGGACCACATCCTGGTGGTTTGTTTTGGGGTGTCTGTGACCTTATTATGATTTTAGGCAGCATCTCTGCTAATGGGTGGAGTTTTGTTCCTTTCTTGCTAGTTGTTTGGCATGGGGTGTCCAGTGTTCCAGCTTGCTGATCGTTGAATGGAGCTGGGTCTTAGTGTTGAGACGGTGATCTCTGGGAGAGCTCTAGCCGATTGATATGACATATGTTTGGGAGGTTTCTGGTCGTCCAATGTCCTGAACTTGGCTCTCCCACCTCAGAGACTCAGGCCTGACACCCGGCCAGGGCATCAAAACCCTGTCAGCCACACAGCTCAGAAGAAAAGGGAGGAAAAAAAAGAAAGGGAAAATAAATAAAGTTATTAAAATAAAAAATGTTATTAAAAAATAGTAAAAATGTAATTAAAAAAAGAAGAGAGCAACCAAACCAGCAAACAAATCCACCAATGATAACAAGTGCTATAAATTATACTAAGATAAACATAAAAATCAGAAACTAGTCAGTCACATACAGCAAACCCCAAGTCTACAGTTGCTCCCAAAATCTACCGCCTCAATTTTGGGATGATTCATTGTCTATTCAGCTATTCCAGAGATGCAGGGTACATCAAGTTGACTGTGGAGATTTAATCTGCTGCTCTTGAGGCTTCATGGAGAAATTTCCCTTTGTCTTTTGTTCTCACAGCTCCTGGGGTCCAGCTTTCGGTTTGGCCCCTCTCTGCATGTAGGTTGCTCTCTGGCATCTGTTCTTTGCCCAGACAGGATGGGGTTAAAGTAGTGGCTGATTAGGGGGCTCTGACTCACTCAGGCCAGGGGTTGGAAGGCGTACAGAATGCGGGGCAAGCCTGTGTCATGCCATTTGTTCTTATGGGGAAGTTGTCCCTGGATTACAGGACCCTGGCAATGGTGGGTTGCACAGGGTCCTGGGAGGGGAGGTGTGGGTCATGACCTGTGCTTTCACACAGGCTTCTTGGTGGCTGCAGCAGCAACCTTAGCATTTCATGCCCGTCTCTGGTGTCTGTATTGATAGCCACAGCTCATGCCCATCTCTGGAGCTCATTTAGGTGGTGCTCTGAACCTCCTCTCCTCATACACCCTGAAAAAATGGTCTCTTGCCTCTTATGCTATTCCAGACTTTTTCCTGTACTCCCTCCTGGCTAGCTGTGGTACACTGGCCCCCTTCAGGCTGTGTTCACAGAGCCAACCCCAGTCCTCTCCCTGGGATCTGACCTCTGAAGCCAGAGCCTCAGCTCCCAGCCCCCACTCTCCCCGGTGGGTAAGCAGACAAGTCTCTTAGGCTGGTGAGTGCTGGTCGGCACCAATACTCTGTGCTGGAATCTCTCCGCTTTGCCCTCTGCACCCCTATTGCTGTGCTCTCTGTGGCTCCAAAGCTTCCCCCGCCACCCCTTGTTTCCACCAGTAAAGAGCTTCCTAGTGTGTGGAAACTTTTCCTCCTTCACAGCTCCCTCCCAGAGGTGCAGGTCCATCCCTATTCTTTTGTTCCAGTTTTTTCTTTTTTCTTTTGCCCTACCCAGGTACATGGGGATTTTCTTGTCTTTTGGGAAGTCTGAGGTTCAATAGCTGTTCTATAGGAGTTGTTCCACATGTAGATGTATTTTTGATGTATTTGTGGGGAAGAAGGTGATCTTCACATCTTAATCCTCCTCCATCTTGAAGGTCCTCTCCATACTTAATCTTAAACGTGAGTGTTTTCTGCCACATCTTCTGCCACACCCACTCTTTTTTCTTCTAGAAACTGTTTTGGGTGATACATAATAGCTAAATATATTCATATATATTCTGGCAGTTATGTTTACAAACAGATATAATTGTCTAGCCATATGGTTTGTTATTTCTGAGATTAAATTTTACTAATTAATTAGTTTTTAAAAATACAAAAATTTAAACACAAATTTTCTCACACATCACCTTCCTTGTTTTAATAATTGTAAATAAGTATCACTAATCTAATGAATAATATTTATGACAGTAAATATTGGAAAAAATATAAGACATATTCTTAAACACTAAGTTATAGTAAAAATAGCAAACATTTAATTAGTGCTTACTATGAATTAAGTTCTTTACCTACATTATTTGAATTAATCCTCACAATAACACTCTGAGGTAGGGAATATTCTCATTCTAAATTTATAGATGAGGAGATGAAAGTCTAGATAGGTTAATTACATTTCCCAAAGTCACATAGCAAGTAATTGACAGATATGAATCTGGAATCAGGTTCTGAATCACTTTGCTCCCAAAGTCAGCATTTTTAAACTCTATGTGCTTTGTCACTTAGTAATTCAGCTTTCAGTAGACAGCTTTCTTTGATATTTAAGTTGTCTGGAAGCTGTGTTGAAAAAATCAATTGTGGCTGAGATGGACTTTTGTAATCAAAATCTCTAACTGAGCATTCTTTTTTTTTTTTTTTTTTGCGGTACGTGGGCCTCTCACTGTTGTGGCCTCTCACATTGCAGAGCACAGGCTCTGGACGCTCAGACTTAGCGGCCATGGCCCAGGCCCAGCCGTTCCGCCACATGTGGGATCCTCCCGGACTGGGGCACGAACCCGCGTCCCCTGCATCGGCAGGTGGACTCTCAACCACTGCCCTCTAACTGAGCATTCTTGATATGAGTATACCGATAGTAGTTCTCTTCATTGTTCTTGCTTGTGCAGTCAGAGATGGCATCCTGAGAGAGTCTCTCTTGTTATTCCTTGGTATATATCCTTCTTATTCAAGAGGAAGTTCATCTTATATTTCCTCTTTTGTAAAATAAGGCATTTTCCTTTACTGTACTGTGCGAAAACCCAGGTACTGCAGTAAGAGCATTAACCAAACAATTCACGGTGATCTTAAATGTTGCCTACTATAAAGAAGGCAGGCCCAGAAGACCAGCACCCCCACCAAGAGGGGAATTCTGCACAGTAGAACTCTGTCTACTGACATTCCTGCTTTTAGTCTAGAAGGAATGAGGTAGAATGCTGGTCGAGGAATTAGGAGATGTGGATTTTAGTACCAAGTCTCAATAAATCCGCATGGGATTACAGACAAATTATTTAATCACCAACTTCCTCATTCATAAAACAAAGAAAACAATGATTGCCTAACTTTACTTCATAGGGTTGGGATGGAGATGAAATATCTTATTTTGAAAAATATAAGAAACTGCACAAATAAAAAGTAGGAGTATGTTTCCATGCAGCACATTGATGCAAGCATAGTGATATAAGCTTGTAGAAAATGGAATCAGTGTCCGGGAACTATGCATTTGTGCATCCTTTCTGTGAAAGAGGATTCTGATGATTATAAGAAATTAGTTCGAGGACGGGTTATAGGGAAATTTGGCTTTTTATCTCTGATCTCTATCATAACATTTTGTTTGGTTTTGGTTTTCAGCTCAGTTGGCTGCAGGTTTCTCTGTGAAGGTGCTGCTGCCAGGATAAAAGGAAAGGATACCTGTTATTCTTCCAAATGGGAAGTGTGACACTTAAGCTAATTAATTGTAAAGGGCAGGAAAGGAATCCCAAAGTGTACGTCTGCTCTGGATTTAGAACTGTGAATGTAAGAGCTATCTTGTCCACAGTTAGGTGTGTACTTAATGTCACTAATCAGTTGACTTTGAGTTAATCAAAAGGGAGATCATCCAGGAACTTAATCTAATCACATGAGCTCTTTAAAACCAGAGAATTGTCTCTGGCTGATAGCAGAAGAGGAAGTCAGAGAGACTCCAGACATGAGATGGATTGAACATGTCCTAGCTACCTTAGAAGATGGAGGGGCTATGTGACAAGGAATATGGGCAGCCTCTGGGAGCTGAGAGTAGCTCCCAGATGATTGCCAGCAAGAAAATGTACACTTCAGTCTCACAACTGTAAGGAACTAAATTCTGCCAGCAACCTGAATGAGCTTACAAGTGAATTCTTCCCTAGAGCTGCCTGGCTGACAACTTGATTTCAGCCTAGTGAGACCCGAAGTAGAGAATCTAATCGAGCCTGCCTAGACTGACCTGCAGAACTAGGAGCTGATAAATGGTTGCCACAGTTTCTATCATTATACAACAATAGACAACCAATGCACTTTTGCTTTTGTATATGTTTGTAGATTCAATTATTTTTTCTATTTTGACTTCATCGCCTTTACCACTGAAAACTGTCTTCTGTCTTTCTTACGGCTATGTTAGGAGTTCTTTTTCTGTTGACTTCATCTGCAGTGAATACATCTGACTTTTAATATGGATGAGAAGGACTCATACATTCTTTCATTCAATAAATAGTCATTAAGTGTCTGTTATGTGCCTGAGCTCCTCTAGCTCTTAGGGATAGAATAATAAGTAAAACCTACATTGTCCTTGTTCTTGTGGAATTTACATTCTGGTAGTTAAAAGAAGTAATAATCAAATAAATGTAAACTATAATGTTGGATATTGTGAAGTTTCAGTAAGTGTGGTTGGAGGGGTAGTCAGTGGCCAGATATTTCTGGCTATGGTAGGGAACTTGGATTTTATTGGGAGGTTATTGGAGGGTTTTGAGGAAGGGAGTGACCAGATCAGATTTTTTTTTTTTTTTTGGCAAAAGGATCACTCTGGATGCTCAATTGTTAATAGACGAAATTGGGAGGTGCCTTTGGAGGGTGGGGAGGTAAAGGGTAATAAGGGGATTGTTTGAAAGGAGGGAGTCCAGAGGAGACATGGTAGTGACTAGCACTAGGTGGGAGTGGTGGAGATGATGGGAAATGATTAAATTTGGAATATATGTGAAGGCGTAAGAGGATTACAAACAGAAAACAAATCTTCATTTCTCAAATACCAGTGGTTGAGAGGTAGCTCTTGAATGATCTCCTCATCCCCTTACTCCCCATGGATCAAGTTCTCACTCTTGCATTCCAGCCAACATTCAAGAGATTCCAGTTTTGACTCAGCATTTCACATATATGTTCTCAGCTACTCCTTAAAATAGCCATGGGAAGTAGGTATCTTTACCAAAAACTATTATATATTATGGCTTTTCAGAGTTGTTTGAGAACAGAATAAATTGTGTGTGTGTGTACTAGCAATTGATGTTGAATCCTGTCTATAAGGTCTGTTCTACTTAAAAAACATACTGCATACTCTTGCTTTCAAGTTCCATTTTGTTGTTGTTGTTTGTTTTGTTTTGACATATGGTTCTTGATCCTGATGTCAGACCAGGACCTATCAAGAGTGGATAAATGTAGTTGAGTGCATGGATTCAGGAATGGGATTTTTACTTTTGGAATTTTCTTCTGCATATGGTCCAGAGCAGAGGCTGTCACTAGCTCTGGTACCAGTTTTCCTAAGCACTGGGACCTTTTCTGACTGTGCCACCAGAGCAATGAAGAACATCTTAAGAGATTATGCTAAATAATGTTGGAGTCAGAGACAGTCTTTGTAGGATCACTACCCGAAAGCAGAATGCTATTTTAGGTTTCCATTTCTGACATTTGATTTTGAAAGCTCTGTAACCCATGCAAGCGATAGAGTGTCTGAGTGTCTAAAATGATCAATGATCAATTCTACACAATTCTTTTAAAGCTTAGCTGTTTATGTTGAAACCATAATGGAAAAGAATATATAAAAAAAGAATGTCTATATGTGTATAACTGAGTCACTTTGCTGTACAGCAGAGATTGCCACAACTTTGTAAATCAACTCTACTTCAATAAAAAACCTAGTTATTTAATAAAGAAAACTAAACCCAAACATATAATGTCGATCCCTTGGCATGCTTCTAGGATATGAAGAGGAGAACTTTTGTTTTTTGAAGAGTTACTGTGAATCCCTACCACACGCTAGCCAATGTGCCAGAAACTAAGGCTATGGAAATAAGTCAGAGACCCAGTCCCTGCCCTCATAGACCTCTGAGTTTAGTAGAATGAGGCATCCTTAATCAAGTGCCCACAAAAGTAAGTACATAGCTGTAAGCTGAGAAATACTGTGAAGGAACAAACAGTACAAATGTTGCTGTGTGTATATCTGTTTATGTCTTAAGAAAATTTGGAGAAAGAAAGAAATTGGGGCTATTAATTTGGAAGCTTCATTTTAAACCAAATAAAAAATTATTATTTCCTCATTAACAAAGCACAACCTCAGCATTTGGCCTTCTTTATATTCTATGTGTTGCTGCCATCTCACTGAACTAGTATGGCACACAGCCTGCATTTCTTTATTAACTTTGGCATTTTTATGTCTTCATTCATTCATTCATTCATCCATTCTTCTTTCCAGAAAGATTCTATTACCTTTTCTGCAAAATTGCTAGCCTTTGGGTAAATCTCCAAATTATATGATGACAATAAAAATGACAGTTGTCATTAATTACATTCCTATCCTGTGCCAGACATGTATATAGAATATATAATATTAATTATTAATGTGTATAAATAATTAATAAATATATAATAATAAAATGTACTTATCATATATATAAAATCTCATTTAATCCTTTTAGCAACCTTGATATGTAAATATCAGCCTTATTTAATATGAAGAAACAAGGCCCAGAGAAGTTAGTAAATTACTCAAGGCCATGTAGATGGTAATTATCTAGATTTCAAATCAGGTTGATCCAGTTATAAAATCTGCATCTTTTTATTACACTGTTTTAGCAAGGACAGTGATATATGTATAATAGTTATATTACAAGGTGGTATATGATGAGTGCCATGCTCCAACATTAGGATTATAAATTCGGGGCTGCATTTTTAGCTGAAGTGACCATGTTGGGTACCCTTATCTCTCTTTGCCAGTTTCCTGAATCTGCCACCTTGTTTTTAGGCCTCTCTACCCAGTACATCATTATCACCCTCTCCTTTATGCAAAAACCTGAGAGGGATTATAAAGCAAGTGGAAAAAGATACCACTGTCCCTTGAATTGTTCTCTGTTAAAAAGTTTTACCATGACTGTAAGAGACAGATTTGCATCTAAAGTACTTTTTTTCTTACCTTGCATTTCAGTTTTCTTAAGAGAGAACTCTATTTGTGATTCAAGGCTGTTCCAGTGTACCAGGTAGGTATGCAGTGTCATTTTATTGTTTTCAGAGTAATGGCATATTTGATTACTCCACTCCCAATTTTACTGTTGATTTAGGAGTCTTATGAAGACCCATCTGGCAGCATCCTGCCAGCCAGTGCCAGCTGGTGCGGCAAATGGCCATATGGGCTGGAACTGTGTCTTCCCAGCCCTTGAATCAAATTAGGATCACTTTGTGGTGTATGCCATGCAAATATGCACTCACAAGCAGTCTGCATTTGTAGGCACATTAACTCAAACACTATGACTAGAGTGGAGAAAAAAGAATGGTCAAGTCCATTAATACACTGCCATTTTGCAAAGCTATTTAAAACCTCTTAAATTCAACAAATATTTAGACCAGAGTTGACGGTTAAACCTATTGTTAACAATGTCCCCACCTCCTTGTGATTGTCCCTGAATTTCTTACCCTTCCCCAGAGGTCCATGGCTTCCTGAATAATTAATCAGTGCTCCAAGGCATAAAATGAGCATTGGATGTTTCAATCAGAGGGCTTCCAATTGCATCAGAATCTGTCACCCACATTTGATCTTGGGCAAGTCACTTACATTGAGGCCATGAGTTCCCTCACTGGAAAAATGAGGGATAACATGACCTGCCCTACTTACTTCTCAGAGTTTTAAAAAGAAAACATAAATTGGTGTATTCAAAGAGTGCTTTGTGACTGGTATCCCCACTACAAATATTAATAATAATTGCTGCTGCTAACATGTCCTTTCCCAGAATATATGGAAATTGTCTGCACAAGTAGATAAGTAAATTTGAATAGCAAAAGCCATTTAAGTGTAAGTTAGGAATCCAACAAGCCTTAATCCTAGTAAGGGATTTGGGATTAGTGTGTGTCACTCTCTTCAAGCCAGTTGAGAATAATAGTACCTGGCTTATTTGCTTCATTGGAAAAATCAAAGAAAATTTAGGATGGTGCCATTTCCTCCTTTTTCAGTAGATTCTTGACTGACCAGAAATGAGATGAGATATAGAGAAGAGATGTTTATCAGGATTGACTTGATCACTTGTCTGTAAAGTTTTAGCTATGCCAACTTTTGCTAACTTTTAGCATTCCTAGAATTAATTTGTTTTGTACTTGTTTAAGCAATCATATTTTTCTTAGTTTTCTGATTTCAGCAAAATTCTTAGTGAAAGTGGTTTTTCTATTCGTTTTAGGATGGTATGCTGCCAGTACTTTTCCTTTTTAATGAGCAAAAATAAAAATCTTTTATTTTTGTAAAAGTAAAAATCTTTTAAGCATTTAACTCTGGTAGGCATGTGCAAAGCATTTTCCATATATTATCTCAATTAATCCTCTCAACAAATTTATAATGTGGGCATTCTTATTGCATTAGTAGACACTATATTCCTGATTTGGAGATGAGGAAATTGAGACCTGGAGACATTTCAGTAAAATTACTCAAGGTCACATAGCTAGGAACAGAGTGAACTGGAATTTTAAAATCACTTGAAATTAGATTCTACATTCCTCTACCTCTTAAGACAGTTTCCCACCACAATTGAAATTAAATACTAATTTATGCAATTAGTTGTTTAATATTTATCTGCTGGTTTACTACCTGTATCTCCATCAATTAGCACCTCGCACTGCACACAGGCACCCAATAATATTTATGGAATAAATGACTGAATGAAAGGAAAAATAGGACTCTTCTCAAAGAAGAAGGTTATGGCAACAAGTGGTATTTTGGTGCTACATTAAATTTTCTCTGCTGGTTTCTACAAGTAAGTAGAAAGTCAGCCCTGTTCATGGTATTTCTGATCTCCTGTGGTCTGACTGAGACAGCCTGTGGCAATCAAAACCTTTCTCTTCCTGGAAGATTCACTTTCTGAATTTACAAAGAGGCTTCCAAGAGTTGCAGACTGGCAGGGTTGCTCAAACTCTCTGGGCATGAATTCTGACAACTGATTCTGTAATAGTAGTGAGTAAGATGTCCTTGATGTTTATATTTATTTAAATCTTATAATAGTTGTGAATCCCACTTAAGAAGATTAATAATACTGGCTGATATTTATACTTTTAAAATAAAGAATACTATTATGCTCATATGAAATATTTCTGGTTTTCCTTCTGGGAACATGGTAAGGTTATGCTTCTCTTCCCCTTTGGAGTTAAGTGTGATTTGCTTTGGGTAACTCAATGTGAGTAGAAATTACATATATCACTACCAGGTGGTAGTTTTAAGAGGCTATGTCTATTTGCCATTTCTCTCTTTTTCTTTGCCACAGACAGGCATATTTGAAATTATGGATATTCATCAGCCTATGTCTTAGAGTACAGAGCCTTGCAGTAAACCTCCTAGCCAACCCATGGTGGACATGACAAAGGAGTGTGAAATAAAATCTTCATGTTATAAGCATTCTAGATTTTGGCTTTAAAAATATTTTATCGTGGTAAGAACACTTACCATGAGATCTACCCTCTTAACAAAAATTTTTCAAGTATCCAACACAGTATTGTTTGTATTAGTACAATGTTGCACAACAGATCTCTAGGACTTATTTACCTCGCATGACAGAAACTTTATGGCCTTCGATCAACAACTCATGTGGTAACCACCATTCCACTCTATGACTCTATGAGCATGATGATTTTAGATACTTCATGTAAGTGGAGCCAGGCAGAATTTCTTCTATGACTGGCTTATTTCGCTTAGCAAAATGAATCATTCATGTTGTCACACATGGCAGGATTTCCTTTTTAAGAGTGAATAATATACCATTGTATGTATATGTCATATATCCATTCGTCCGTCAACGGACATTTAGGTTGTTTCCATATCTTGGCTATTGTAAATAATGCTGCAATGAACATGGAAGTGCTAATATCTTTTTGAGACCCTGATTTCAATTCTTTTGGATAAATGCTCATAAGTGCAATTGAAGGATCATATGCTAGTTCTGTTAGTAATATTTTTGGAAAACTCCATACTGTTTTCCATAGCAGGTTCACTATTCTACATTCCCACCAACAGTGTGCAAGGGTTCCAATTTTTCTACATCCATGTTAACATTTGTATTGTTGATGATCTCCATTCAAGTGTGAGGTGATATCTCATTGTGGTTTTTATTTGATTTCCCTGATGATTAGTGATGTCGAGTATCTTTTCATGTTCATGTTGCCATTTGTATGTTGTATTTGGAGAAATATCTATTCAGGTCATAAACTCATATTTTAATTGGATTATTAGCTATTTTGCTATTAGGTTGTTGTAGTTCCATATGTATTTTATAAATCAACCTCTTATATAAAAATGGTTTGCAACTATATTCTTTTTATTCCATAGGTTGCCTTTTAATTTTATTGTTTCCTTTGCTGTGCAGAAGTTTTTTAGTTTGATGTAGTCCCTCTTACCTATTTTTTAGGCTATTCTTGCCTATGTTTTTGGTGTCATGTTTGTGCATCATTGCCAAGACCTGGTCAAGAAGGTTTTCCCCTATGTTTTCTTATAAGAGCTTTACAGCTTCAGGTTTTATGTTTAAATCTTTAATCCATTTTGAGTTGATTTTTGTGTATGGTGTAAGACAAGTTTCCAATTTCCTTCTTCAGAATGTGGATATCCAATTTTTCCAACACCATTTATTGAAGAGAGTAACCTTTCTACATTGTGTATTCTTGGCACCCTGTAAAAGATCAGTTGACCATTTATGCATCGTTTTATTTCTGGACTCTATGTTCTGTTTCATTGGTCTATGTGTCTGTTTTTATGCCAGTATCATACTGTTTGGATTACTCCAGGTTTGTAATATAATTTGAAATCAGGTGGTGTAATGCCTTCAGTTCTTTTTTTTTTTTTATTCTCAAGATTGCTTTAGCTATGCTGTGTCCTTTGTAAATGGTTCCATATGAATTTTAGGATTGGTTTTTCTATTTCTGTAAAAAATACCTTTAGAATTTTGATAACAATTTTACTGAATCTGTAGATTGCCTTGGATAGTATGGACATTTTAGCAATATTGTCTTTTGTTTTATAACATCTTTATTGGAGTATAATTGCTTTAAAATCCTGTGTTACTTTCTGCTCTATAACAAAGTGAATCAGTTATACATATACATATGTTCCTATATCTCTTCCCTCTTGCGTCTCCCTCCCTCCCACCTTCCCTATCCCACCCCTCTAGGTGGTCACAAAGCACCGAGCTGATCTCCCTGTGCTATGTGGCTGCTTCCCACTAGCTATCTATTTTACGTTTGGTACTGTATATATGTCCAAGCCACTCTCTCACTTTGTCACAGCTTACCCTTCCCCCTCCCAATATCCTGAAGTCCATTCTCTAGTAGGTCAGTGTCTTTATTCCCGTCTTGCCCCTAGGTTCTTCAAGACCTTTTTTTTTTGTTTTAGATTCCATATATATGTGTTAGCATATGGTATTTGTTTTTCTCTTTCTGACTTACTTCACTCTGTATGACAGACTCTAGGTCCATCCACCTCACTACAAATAACTCAATTTCGTTTCTTTTTATGGCTGAGTAATACCCTGAGAAAACCATAATTCAAAAAGAGTCATGTACCAAAATGTTAATTGCAGCTCTACTTACAATAGCCAGGACATGGAAGCAACCTAGGTGTCCATCAACAGATGAATGGATAAAGAAGATGTGGCACATATATGCAATATTGTCTTTTAATCCTTGGTTGTTAGTCTTACCATTGGTCGTTGTTAGTGTTACAGAAAAGGAGGTGAGGGCATGTGAAAATAATGTTTAGGGCTGAAGATAGTTCAAAAGCTGAAAAGAGAGTAAGGGTTAGGCAAAAGTGGTAATATCAGGAATGAGCTAAAGGGACAGCAACCTTAGGGATGCTAACATAGAGAAAATGGGCTAATGAAGGACAGTTGAAGCTGGAGTAGGAAAGATCCTCGGGCTGGTGTGGGACAAACCCATCAATTGAGAGGGAGTCATTAGCATCATAAACCTCTGTGTCAGACCTGCATTTTGAGAACTGACCAAAAACATTCAAGTCAACAACAAGTTTTGATTATTTCCAATAAGGAAGAAGAGAATCTAAACAACCAACTATATTTTTCTTTAATAAACTTTAAAAAGAATAAAATTTTATAAGATCTCAAGTTATAGGTATTCTTCAAAATTGAGAATCAGCATTCACTTATAGAGATGATTGAAAAGGAATCCAGTTAAAAATAACATGGAAAGATCAGATCCCATTTAATAGAAAAAGAGAGATGAATGTGTAGCACAACTATTAAGGCGCCCAATACATGGTTTTCAGAAGAAATGTTACTAGTACAGAAAGAATCACATTTTTGTTTGAAAATGAGTGGAAGAGGTCCACCTCAGTTCCCTTTGAATTCCCTATTGATAAAACATTAATAAGTAGAGTGGAATCCTCCTGAAAGTTGATCAGGAATTAATAAAAGAAATTAGCTGAAAGCATTCCAAACTGCTCTGGTCCTGATGGTGGTTTGAGAGTGGGTTCTGTAGTAGCTTATCCATGATAGTGTGCATGTAGAGGGGAGAAGATTTCTGTTTTACGATTCCCAAGAAATAAAAAGGATAAGGGAAATGTTCTTTCAACTAGGATAACTTTGCCTTATTAAAAATACACATGCTATTGATCAACATCTTCACTCTGCTATTAACTAAGAATTTTTTATTCCTAGCATATGAAGAATACAGTTTATTAAAAAACTCAAAAAGGAAAGTGGAGACCATAACCACCAACATTTTTGGATTTGTATGCTGGCGAGAGAGTCAAACATCAAAGAAAATTTTACTGCAAAGCTTTTAGATTCAGTGGACATTGGACTGTGCTAAAATAAAGGGGGTACCCGAAGTAGTGCTGGTTCATTATTTTAAAATATTAAATCTGCAACACATAATCAATGATATGACTAATAATTAATAGTGACTAATAATTGTGGATGAGTTTTTTTGCTCATTTTAGTGAGGAATCATTTTTAAAGTCTTTATTAGTGAACTTGTAGCCTCATATTGGTGTTAGATATTATAAGAATAATAGTTACTGATAAATAATAAAAAGGAAATATAGAACTAGATATATCTGTAGTCCTGAAACAATTAATTTTATTTATCTGTTTGATTTTTTAAAATAAAATTTGTATATATTGAAGGGGTACAACATGATGATTTGATCTAAATATACATAGTGAAGTGGTTATGACAGTCAAGCTAATTGGCATTTCCACTTGGAGAGTAATTTGGGCTTATCCCCACAACTCTAGGCTCTTTGGGGCTGGAAGTCCTGGCTCTTAGAGGAGAAAGCCTTCTACCATGGTGCAGGAGTTCCATTTAATTTAAGCTTAAAACCCATCAATTGTTGCCTGGCCACTTTGGGCTCCTGTGGCTGAGGGATCCATGGGCAAGGAAAGGATTCCCCATTCTAGGAAGGTAAATGACCTCGATCATCTGGAGGTGGTGGGACTGCTGTACATGACACGGGCCAGCTCGGGGGTGTCTCTTGATGTTTTTCTGGCCAGTTTTGGTGATAAATGGACAAGGGCCCCAGACAAGGCCTGTGAAGGGCGTGATGACCAGGAGGCTCAGATCTCTCAGGTTTGAGGGTCTAGCCCAGCAGACGTGTTAGCCAAAGATGTGAGGATCTAGAGAGGATTGTTGACGAGGGAGGCGATGAGCGTCAATTGTGACTTTGAGTCCAGCTGCTGTAGCAGTGACTATCATTTGTTTTGCTAACCTTCCCCTTTTACGTTTCCTCAGTGATAGAGACCAACCAGAATCCCAGAGAACTTATTGCTCAGGAAGTGGATTTACTCTATGAGGCAAATGGACCTGTGTGGCACATGGGGTAGGCTGTAGTGAAGGCTGTGGCTTCTTCTTCAGGACAGAGACACTTACTCCATCAGCTGCCTGGAAGATTGGCTGCTGACAGAGAGCCCACATCTGAGTCCCTCTCTTAGAACTGCTCTTGACCCACGGGAACTGTCTTGTCTGAGATCCTGTCCCCCCCAGGGCAGTTTATGTCCAATCACTAGTCAATTTGTATTACAGAGGGGCTCCGGATCTCAATTCAGTACCGCTGGAGAAGTCCATTCAAGATCTAGATCCCCCCTGTGGAACTGGCTGAGGTCTCTTTGCAGCTGCATTGCTCTCCAGCTCTTCTCTTTGCCCAGTCTGCTTCCCTTACTCTTACAGGCATTGCTCCAGAGAATAAACCATTAAACCTTCTGCACGCAAATCTTCATTTCAGAGTCTGTGTTCTAGAAAATCTGATCTGAGATAGTAGATATGTAAATGTATTATCAATACATATCTATAGAAATACACCAGATTTTACCAAAGCTTGTCTTGGGTGATGGGACTTTGGATGATTTTAATTTTCTACTTTATATTGTTCTGCTTTTACAGTTTTCCTACATTTCTCATATATTACTGCCATAATAAGAATAAAGCAATAACAAGGTTATACAGTACAAAAATAAGAAAGAATACTCTATTTGAAGTCAGAAAATTTAGGTTCTGTGGCTAAAATACTGACTGTGTGACTTTTGTCAAGTCACTTAACAATTCTTCTATAACTCAGTTTTGTCTCCTATGAGATGTGGGTAGTCATTACTTTATTGCCTGGATTTGTCTTGAGGAAGTTCATAATGAATATGAAACACTTAGAAAAGCTGTAATGTCCTATAGAGATGTCATTTGTTTTTTATTTTATTATCTCTTGGAACTGTTTCCTACTGTTTTTATTTTTATATGTTCATACCAAGTGAGAATGGTACTGGCTTAAATGATCAAGAGGATCACTATATACATTTCATTTACTTTTAAGTAAAGATTAGAACTGAGTCAGTTCCCTTAGTCAGACCCTGATCAGAACTTTGACATCCTTTGTATGTAGGCTAAAGGAAAGCAATAGGCTAAAGGAAATCAATATCTTGTTTGAGTTCTGTGACAATTCTGAATAGCAGGTCTATGATTATCTCTGAGACTCAAAGTTAGAACATTCAATGCCTCTCAAATAAATCATTCCCAAGGCATTTCTCTATGACTGTCAGGATGTAATAAATGAATGCTATATGAAATATCCTGCTTTTATTTTCAACTGCCTGAAAGAATCTACTTGCTATAAGATCTGTTAATGTTGGGACACTTTGGATCTTATTTAAAGGAGTCTTTAAATTTTCCCTAGGCAGTAGCACAAGTATATGTAGTTATTAAAATCCTGTCTGCTTCTAATATGGAAAGCAGGTGTTTACCACTGTTGAAGGAATCCTTCTTAAATGAAATTTGTGATAATTACCTGTAGAGTCAACCCTCTTCTGTAGCTAAATTAGTCTGGTTTTGGTCAAAACTAATTTGAAAAGATAGCATGCATTTCTATATCTAGTACTTGACTAAATAGTTTTCTCTTCTGTGGTAAGTAATAAAAGGAGTCAGAGCATATCTAATAAAAGGCTTAATTGCGACTAAAGCTGATGAGGCTCTATTTTTACACTAGTTATTCATTACATGCAATGCAGATTTGTATTCACAGAGAAATTTAGCAAATTTAAAAGAAGCATGGCCCTGTATATAAGCATATGTGTTGAGCAAGTGTGCAGGTCCAAAATTCTATACCTTGGGAATTACCTACTTGGGAAAATTTCACATAGAAAATGCTAAATAAGAACTCTCAGACAGAAGAAGTTATTACTTTGTTGGTGGAATTTTCTTCATAGGGAAACTTTTAGAATGGGAAAAACAGATAGCCTTTTTCAGATCGGCAAACTTTCAAGGCCAAGATGGTAAGAGATGATCTCTGAGCATCTCTACTATTCTAACAGGAAAGGAGATACTTCACTGACAGGGGTCTACTATACGTCCTAATGGTAGGAACACATGCCTTGGTAACTTTCTGTGGCATCTAGTCTATAGTTTTCTCTGTAATTAGGGAAGAGATTAAAAGAAGAGAGAAATAACTTATTACTGTCAGTGTAGTGTAGATGGGAAAGTCAGATGAAAAAATATGAATGTTACCTTGATAAACTAAAGAAACCCAGTTCTGGAAAAGGGAGGGCTTTTAATTTTCTGAAACCTTATTGGAAGTCTCCTTTTCTTTAAAAATAATTTAATAACATTTTAATTTGTTTTTTGTACACAGTTTTATTGACATATAATTGACATAATAAACTGCACACAAAGTGTACAATTTGATCATTTTTGTTACATGTACACCCATGAAACATAATGGAGAGCTACATCATGCCCCAAATTTCCCTGTAAAAACCCTTTGTAATTCCTTCCTCCTTCCTGTCTCCTGCTCCATCCCCAGATAACCACTGATTTGCTTTTTATCACTATAGATTAATTTTCATTAACTAAACATTTATATAAGTGGAATCATAGTGTATGTGCTGATTTTTGTCTGCTTCCTTCATACAACATAAAAATCATATTTAAGTGGGATAACATGTGAAAACACTTGGCATTACATGCTGTGGTATATAAAATCATTAAAGTAATTCAACTGCTCCTGTTGTCTTGCTCAGTCCTTTACTTGAATTTCTTACATCTCAGTAATAATAAATGTCAGAGAGTACCAGGAACTATATTCAAATGCTTTTTAAAGAAAATATGGTTTTCATACACATGTAAACATAATTATTCTAATGCACAGTATTTTGCTTTAGTGAACCTATTATTCAAGTTGAATAAGATATAAATTAGAGATTCTGAGGACATTCTTAAAGGTCTTTGGGCTTATTACATCCTGCAGATTTGCACCTACCATGAACTTGGTTACCATACAGGTCTAAGGAAATGCATGGCCATGTCAGCCCTCAGAGTCCCAATGATGCAATCTAATTGCATTAGCCATTGAGCTTGTCAGCATATTCCAGACCTTGATCTAACTGACATATGAGAAAGAATATACTTTGTTCTCTCTGGCTACTAATTTTTCAGCTGGTTATAAATCACTTCTACTGTATGAGAAAAAATAGGCTTTCTTGTTTAGCTCTGCCTGTGTTACTTCCCTTACTCATCTTTATGTTTGAGGGATGTATAGAATTTTATTGGGGTAAGGAAGAGAACTAGAGACAGATGGGTTGTCAGGCTTGGCATATAAAAATACATACAGAGGACTGACTGGCAATATTTTCTAGCCCAAGCCATGTTCTTGAGTAAATTATTTACAATTTACATATGAAAGATGTCTTTGAAATCACCTTTCCATCTGTGACCTGACAGCATACTGTGTTTTTAAAAGGCCACCATTTTACATATGAGGTGTGTGTGTGTTAAATGAAAGCACAGACCTCTCTATTCTTTAATCTCCTCCAAATTCTCCTTACTGATGGATAATTATAGGACTTCTGTGTGGCATCTGCTTTGTAAGTGGGATAGTGCCTGTTACTGAAGGTCACTCAAAAAGAATTTACCATCTGTTGATGGTCATTTACTTACAACTGTTGCACACATTCTTCATACCTTTGTGTCTGTACCTTCTTCACTTTCTATCTCATCTTCAATCATCGCCATAATAATCCTAAACTGAAAGGTGTATATTTATACTTGTACTATAATATTAACAAGAATTTTTGAATTGTGGAGATAGAATGATTCCTTTTATTTTTGATTCTTTTAGATATGGCAGTTCACACTGTGAACTTCTTTTGATTTGGGGTAATCATTAGTTTGGAATTCTTTTGGAAATGGTAAAAATGTGAGATACGAGTTTAACATTCTCCAAGATAATATACTTGGTAGATTTATTTCATTATGTTTTAATTAATGTCTTTTGACTGAACCAATCGTAAAGGAAACAAACATTTTAAAAGCTTGATTGTTTCTGAGGTTTGCGATTTTTACATTCATTTTGTCACTGATCTATTTTCTTCCCTTATTATTACAAAACCATGACTTCACATTACAGCTAGTTTTTTTTGTTTTTAGGGTTTTGTTTTGTTTTGTTTTGTTTTTTTGCGGTACGCGGGCCTCTCACTGTTGTGGCCTCTCCCATTGCGGAGCACAGGCTCCGGACGCGCAGGCCCAGCGGCCATGGCTCACGGGCCCAGCCGCTCCGCGGCACGTGGGATCCTCCCGGACTGGGGCACGAACCCGTGTTCCCTGCATCGGCAGGCGGACTCTTAACCACTGTGCCACCAGGGAAGCCCTACAGCTAGTTTTTTAAAGAAAAGATATCTCTCAATTTCAAGAAGTGAACACAACGATTTAAAAAATATTCCTTTTTGTCTTTGTTTTGTGAATACACTTATATGGTTTTGTATTCCTTTTCTTTAAGATTCCATTATTAAGTACTTTTAATTTTCTACAATTATTATCAATAACTACATAGTATTCTGTTAGATGTTGCACTGTGGTTTACTCACCATTCCGTGTCATCCTAAATTTTATTAAATTATTTTTTTTACTATTTTTGATAATGCTGTAATGAATATCTTTGCCTGGGTAGCTGTTCTTTTTCTGCTGAATTAATTACTTATGAATATTTTATGACTTTCAAAACGTATATCACTTTTCAGCAAGGAACAGTCAGGGACACAATTTTGTAGTTTCACAGTTGTGTATAAATACATAAATTTCAACACATCAGAATTTGGTGTCAATATTTTAATTTTTTTGTTTTAATAGATATAAAATTATATCTTAATGATGCTTTAATTTTCATTTCTTTGATTATAGCAAACCAAGACTGAATATTCTTCAAAATCTTTGTAACTTTTTCCCTTTAGTATGAATTGTGCCTGGCATCTTTTGTATTTTGGGGGGCATTTACATAAGCTCTTTATTTTGTATGGGTGCTGATACTTTGTTTTTCATACATTATCAAATGTTTTCTCAAGCTGGTTTTCTTTAGTATTTTTTTCTTACATTATAAATTTTATAAATGTTTTGGTAGTCAAATATGTCATTCTTCCCTTTGTGATTTTGTTATTGCAAAACAGTTTTCTATTTTAGAAATGCCACACCTATTCAACAATTTACAATCTCTGCACTGGCTAATTTTTTTGCCATAAAAAAACCTAAGTTATGATAAAATATGCCTGCCCTATGGTATTGCTTAAGCCATTGGTGCACAGCCCACCCAGATGTAGTAGCATAAAACACAATAATAGCTTATCATTATTATCTATCAGTGTTCTAGTCGTTGATCAGCCTCAGCCAGGCAGTTCTCACTTGGGTTCTTTTGTGTGGTGGCTGTCACAGGGGCTGGGGTTGGAGTCATCTTGGAGACTTCCTCACCACGTCCAGTGGTTAATGCTGATTATTAAGTAGGACCTCAGCTGAGGCTCTTGGCTACAGTATCTCCAAGTGGCCTGTCCATGTGGTTTGGGCTTCCGTAAGGCATGGAGCCTGAGTTCCAGGAGTAAGCATCGTGAGAGAGAGCCAGGTGGAAACTGTATCAGAGTTTAAGACCCAGCCTTGGATGTCAATAGTGTCACCTCCACTGTGCTCTGTTGGTTGAGGCAATCACAAAGGAATATCATGTAGTAATAAGAGTATATGGAGATATTGTTACAAGCCACCTTTGAAAATTACAACTGCCAAACCTATTCAATTTTGTATCTGGTATACTTGCTATGCTATATATCTATGTTACATGCTGAAAGTGGTTTACAGAGATTCATTTGGTAGCCCTACATTAGATTAATAGGATATGTAAATGAGGGAGGAAAGATTAGAAAACATTTAGGACTAAGTGAATAATAAAAGGGAACGGGAAGCTTGCATCTAAGAAACCTTTTGTTGAAAAAATAAGCAGAACTTAATTACTATTGGAAATGGAGCACAAGTTAGAAGATTTAAAATGATTCTAAGGCATTAATTCTGGGTTACTAGAATAATAGTTGTGACAATAGCAGAAGTGGGTCTATTGAAAAGTAGGTCTAATTTTATGAGATGCACAGAGGTATTAATTTTATGTACTTGAAGTTTTACGTAATGTTTGAGCTTTCAAATATAGATGCCATGTATAACATTGAAGTACAGGGTGAACATAGCATAACATTAAAATACTGTGGGTGAGACATACAGGGGGTGGAAGTAAGTATTTTGAGATGATCAGTATAGGAAGGTGAATTTAACCCATGAAATAGAATGTGTTATCTGAGGGAGTGATAAAGAAGGAGATGAGCCTACATGTATGGACTAATTCAAGGACAAACACAGATGTGTAGAAAAAAAGTGTGTTTCATTGGAAAACTATTCATTATCTGTAGCACACCCTCTCAGGTGATCAGATTCTAGTCCTGGTCACAGTTTGTTTTTGAGCTATTTTACAACTCTTCCTTCATATGTTGTAGGTAACTGACAGATGTGTAAATGCTGTTCTGTGATTTTTATGTGACTCCCCTGTCTAAGGAAAAACCAGTTTGTCTTCATTTACAATGTATCTCAATATTCCCTTATATAAATTTGTACTATTTTGACTTTCCCTTTGAACCTGTTACATCATCTGCCTTGAACTTTCATATCATATGAATTTTAAAAAAATCCCTTAACACACATGCATTTTTATATTTGTATGTTGTTAGAGAAAAAATTATTCTGACATTTGTTTGAAAGTAAGGAGGACTTTATTCAGGACTATTGTGATAGGTGTCAAGGCCATTGCAATAGGGGAGAGAGATCAGGTTCAACTCTGAAAACAAGAACAGGTGGGAATTATAGCCAAGGAGCAGGCTGAGAGGGGTCAGTGGATGGAAAATTACTGAGAGGAGACATCAAAGGTGGGGAAATTCTTGTTAAACTGGCTGAACAGGATTCTTATTAATGGCAGTTCATGGTGATCAGATATCACTTGGAGAATGGAGTGGGGTGAGGAATTTGATCAGCTAATTAGGGCGTTCAGATATCAAGGGCGGAAATATTCTCTCTAAACTGGCTTAGCAGTATTCTTCCTACAACAGGGCTAGGCAGCCCTGAGGACAAAGTCCTTGTTGAGAAGAGAACTCAGAAGTCCTCAAGAAAAGTTTGGTCAAGGAGGGAGCCTTTGTCAATGTGAATCATGATTTTACTTTGTTCTGAAAATTATCTTAGCAGATGGTAGAAGGATAATCTGAGAGGCAGAAGATGAACCTAAAGTTGTGGTGTAATGGTGAACAAAGTGGGTCTAGAATGAAACTGAGAAAAAACAAAAACAAAACTTATTCATGCTTGTCCTGACTCTTGAAAATTTACGGTAATCCCCTGAGCATCTGGTTCTTACCGGTAGAATTGGAAGGGAATAATCATGTCTACTTTACAAGGTCATATGCAGCTAAATGTGATAATGGGGGAGGCGTTGTCTCCCAAATCAGCATGTGCTATGTTAACAAGATGTTATGACCACATTTTAGGAGTCAAATGAGGGGAGTGTTTGAAGAAGAGCTGTGGAATCGGAACATGGCAGAGATTGCTAGCTGTCTCCTGATAACCGTCCTCTCCGTTGTCATAGAACTTAGGCTTGTACTGAGTGAATTACTGCTCACTGATATAGTCTGCCACTCCTAATCTCTTTCACCACCTAATATGGCTGTGGGATTGAGTTATGGTCGTGAAATGTGAGCAGAAGTATGGAGTATTGTTTTAGAAAGCTCCTTAAAATCCTAATTTTTAACTACTAGAATCTGAACTTGCTTTATAATTCAATTACTTCTGTCAAAAGTGCTCTGTACTCATATAGACTATGCTTTTTAGGTGTTTTTCCAGTACAGAATTTCATAGCTATCTTTTCTTCGTTTGTACTTTTCACTGATTTTTATTTCACACTTCTATTACCAACTGATTTACCATCTCTCACCAGAGGCATTTGAAAGAATATGCAATGTCAAGGGAACAAAGAGAACAACAGATACTATCTTTGAGTCACATTTTGCTCTGAGATTCTCAAATTTGTTTTGAAATCTTTGAATTTTGAGATAACATGGCAAAGCTGCAGAGAAATTAATTTTCAACTTTCTTACTTCTTTAGAATATTTCTTTAAAAGCTTCTGAGTTTTATTGTCACTCATCTTGTTTTTACTCATTTACTTATTTTTACTCATTTACTCATGAGCATGATCTCATCAGAATGAGTACAAGTAATATAAATCATTTAGTCCAATGTCTATTTGGTGCCCAGAATTATCCACAGTTTTCATAAAGGCCCAGAAAAATATACAGTAATACACTTGTTTATATTAGAGATATATTTTAAAATCTTAAGAAAACAGGTCTTGGATGTTTCTATTAGACAACTCTCCTTCTACCGACCACCCCCAAAAGTAAAATGAAATCCAACAAATAATTATAACAAATCCTCTGGTTCATTTTATTCTATTAGTCATGGTTGAGAAAATTTTACTGAATTTTTCTACCCTTACCAAAGCAAACTTCTCCCCCTCAAGATGGCTCCATTTTGTAAATCCATGCAGGATACATTATTCTTATTTCCTTCCAAAATGTTTATCCTGTTGATATTCATGTTGTTGTTTGTACATTCAAGTTAAGAATCTCCTCAGATTCCATGTTTCTATGTCAAGGCCAACATAAAAATAACATGATAGAGGAATTTGGTTTGTATTGGTTGTTTTCTGATTAGCATAATATGATTTATATTGATCGCTTCATCAGCACTTGTGTTTAATGTATCAAGTCACTGAGACTCACCTTAAAAGGGTATTATTTTCCTTCTTCACAGTTTTTTTTCCTGCAAGGGAATGTAAATGTCTGAGCCAGACACCAGCCCTAAAAATGCTTCTGAAAATTTACTTTTAATGCTCATTAGTATATAAACTCATTTCAACTCAGGAAAGATATTAGAGGAAAGCAATATGGACCCATTTATAATGATTCCCTTGCTTTAGGAAATCATTAACTTTGGAAACTATGTGATAAGGGTGACTAAATTCCTCCTTAAAATAGCCAGCATTATGGGCTGGATAAGAGGTACTAGTTCTAAGTGCAGATGACATAAGTGGAGGTTTAATATATCCATAATTAGATCACAGAACCAAGAAGGGACTAAAATCCAGTCATTCAAGGCCAGTGATACACTGCACAATGTTCTACTTACATAAACATGCATAAATTTAAAAACCAGAGTCCTCCCACCTCCTAATTCTAACTAATTCTCTTGATTTTGCCACATTTGCAGGTTCTTCACTGAAAACTTCTTGCTGCACTTTGCTTATCAACCACTATGAGCTGCCCTGGTCACTTGCTCATTTATAAACAGGACTTCCTGTTTATAAACAGGACTTCTCTTCTGAATTCTAGTTGTCTAGTCAGCCCTGGTGAGCTGGATGGGTAATATATGACAGATTTTAGGGTTGCACTTCACTCCCTCAAAGGAGGAAGGGCTAAGTAATCAAGTCCCCATGCCTTCCCCTCTGCACCAGTTCTGGCTTCTAATGCTCCACTTGACCTTAGGTACTTGACCTCAGCTACCCAGGGCTCCCAAGTGCTTGAAGCAATTCATAAGATGGTCCCATACAGCAAAGGTCAGCACCCCTTGGTTGCAGTGTGACACCTGCTCCTTGAAGGATAATGTTTTGGGGCAGCACAAGTGGGAGAGGAAGCTGTCTGCCAATTCTCTGTTCTAACTTCTTTATCCCTTTAATCTCAGTTATGACTCCATTGTATGTTTTTTATTATCCTCATGTTCCTCCATGAGTAGTTTGAGGTGAGAATAAGTGCAGTTATTTGTTGGCTGCCCATGTAAGGAGGAGGGCAGCAGAAGTTCAGATTTTCTGAGGGACCACACAGAACAGATGTGGAAGATCATTATAATGGCTCCCAAACACACTGCTTTGCAATGTGAAATTGTTGCTTTTCTCAGCTAGAAGTGGACATTCTTTGTCCACTACTTTGAATATGGGACAGATTTATGACTTGCTTTGACCAATAGAAGGTAGTAGAAATGACATTGTGTGAGTTCCAAAGCTTAGGCTGTAAGAGACCTTGTAGCTTCTGCTCCTGTCTCCTTTTGGAACCTCACCATCATTGGGAAGCCTGGGTAGACTTCCAAAAGATGAACCTTGTGGAGAGAGAGCTCCAGCTGAGAGCTAGTGCCGAGGTCCCAGACATGTAAGTGAGGGTGTGTTAGACCCTTTAGTCCTGGTCAAGAGAACAGATGATTGAAGATACACAAGTGATCAGGTGAGACCAAAAGAAGAACCAACCAGCTGAGCCCAGCCCACCCACAGAATCATGAGACATAATTTATGGTTGTTGTCGTCCTTGGCTATGGAGGGGGTTTGCTATGCATCACTAGATAACTGACACACCAGATGAAAGGTGACAGAGCTTAACAGAGACTTGGAAGAGAATGACAAGACAATTGGGAGAGATAGAGCTGGGCAGACAGTGTCATGAAGGTGTGGATGGATTTAGCAAGGACCCAGTTTTGGCATGAGAATTTTGGATCAGTAATATGATTCCAGGAATGAGTTGGGGGGTTAGTAGGACAGATATGGAAGCAGAAGAAGGACTTAAGCCCAGTGGTGGTAATAAAGACCCAGTAATTTAACTGATGTGTAAGGTGTGGAAAAGAACATCACTAACGTGACTTGTGATTGATTCACGTGCATGCTGCATACTGGACTAGGCTCTTAATTCTCCAGGTCAGGTTTACAATTGCTTCCAGACTCAGGTAGCAGGCAGGGCAGCCAAAATATCCAGTTTCTCTAAAACAGTGAATTCTTTAAGTATCATTTGGGGCAAGGTTTAATTACATCATTTTAAGAAAAATAATTTAGGTATTCTTAGTTATCTGACACCTTCGTGTATTACTTTATCAAATGTTCCTTGAGGGACTTCCCTGGTGGTCCAGTGGTTAAGACTCAACGCTTCCAATGCAGGAGGCACAGGTTTGATCCCTGGTTGGGGAACTAAGATCCCACATGCTTCATGGCATGGCCAAAAAAAAAATGTTCCTTGAGAACAGACAGAGAACAAGGCCCCTGCTCTCCAGTAGCTTACAATTAGCTTGTAGGGACAGGCCGCATACACAGGAGGTGGTTACAGGAGAGGGAAAGGCAGGATGCAATTAAGGGATAAATGTGCGACAGGACAGAGCTGAGAGGATTTGTACCTCTGGACCTCAATGACAGGGACTGAGAAAAAGAGAAGCATTAATTGGGGGAGGACTGTCTGCTGAGCCAATCTGTGACACTGGGGATAAACCTTGGTTAGTCTAGGATGAGAAGAGCGGATCCTGGCTGGAGGCACGGGGGTAGGTTGAGGGGAAGGAAGCAATTAGACCAGAGAAGGATGGATTCTAGTTGTCTAAGTCTGATGGACCCATTCCCCAGTTCTTACTCCAAACTAGCCTAAATTACTTTCCCGAAGGTGATAATGCTAACACAAATTAAAGTAAGGTTAGTCATGAGCCATAGTCTGCCAGAGAGACGAATTGGGTGTTGGCTGTCTTAGGGAGGGGATGGTCTAGGCTGTGGTACCTGACCTCTGACATTCTGGAAGAATGTATTTGTGAATACGCCTCCATGAAGTTTCAATTACCATGGAGGGTTTTAAGTTGTGTCAAGAGACACCTCCTTGTTACATATCTGGGGTTAGTGAATTGCTATATGCAGGTGAGTCACCTAATGTGCAAGGGCACATTTAATAGATTTTCAGTTATGGTTAAGAAGATAGTGTTAATAATTTGACTATGGGTTGGCTCCCATTTTCATTGGCTACTCGAAGCAGGGACTTGGCAAATTTGGCTTTTTTTTTTTAAAGTTTCATTTTATTAATTAATTAATTTATTTTTGGCTGTGTTGGGTCTTCGTTTCTGTGCGAGGGCTTTCTCTAGTTGCGGCCAGCGGGAGCCACTCTTCATCACGGTGTGCGGGCCTCTCACTATCGCAGCCTCTCTTGTTGCGGAGCACAGGCTCCAGACGTGCAGGCTCAGTAGTTGTGGCACACGGGCCTAGTTGCTCCATGGCATGTGGGATCTTCCCAGACCGGGGCTCGAACCTGTGTCCCCTGCATTGGCAGGCAGACTCTCAACCACTGCACCACCAGGGAAGCCCAAATTTGGCTTTTAAAAGCCCTTAAACTCTTCTAAAAAAGCGTGTTTGGAGAGGTCATGTATCTCTGATGCATGTCATTTATTTTGCTTCCTCTGTTAGTGCTGGAGTTTGTACTGACTTTGTTCTGGCTCCAAAGGAAGCCACTAACGTGGGATTTCAGACGTTAAAAGCATTTAATTAATGCTTCTCTTTTTCTCAGAGAGGACATGCTAATGTCCTGATGGATGCTTCTTCCAAAAGGTATAAAGGAATGAGATGGTTCCTCATGAATGAGATGCTTACATGTGGGCCATGATAAAGTTGCCTGCTTAGGATATTCTGTTCAAGTATTGTACACATTTGCTGACTTTTTAGGTTCTGAAATAATGTCCAGAGACGGAATAGCTGGTTGTAGTATCTGAAGCAGGTTCCTTAGCTGGGGTGCTATTGTCTTCTACCCTGTTGATTCCCTTGCATCTGTGGAGAATAACGGCAGCACCCCTCAAATCCTCTGAGTCTTGGACGTAAAGGATGGACAGGGCTTCTTGAATGTCACCATAATTGGAAGGCTGACTGAGCTACAGTGGTTTTTTCAGGAATCTGGAAGGTCTCCCTCAGCTTCCTTGTCTTCTACTACCTGAGCTTGCATCTTTGAGGGAGCAGCATGCTTTCCCTGAGGAGGTAAATCAAGGCAAATATGGACTGAGTGCTTGCTGGCTAGTGTTGACAAAAGCACAAAAATAGCATTTATACATTTGGTGATGTAGGGAACATGCTATTACTGGTATTATCCTTGTCTGAGGCAAGGGAATCAAATTTATTTTTTGAAGTAAACCAACTATCAGTGACTTATCTGTGATGTGGTAATTATTTAAAGCTCATTATGTAAAGATCATATCTTGAATCTGAAAATAGTTAGAAAGAACTAAGTTTGCTATGTAAGACCTGTTAAAGAGACCCTGGAAGAGATCCACTTGTAGAATTGAACGTTCTGATTCCTACTCGTGAATTGTCTGATATGTAAGTGTTATCATTTAACACAACTCCTAATTTTTTATACCCTTTTAAAGATTGCAAAAATTTACTGGCTTACTATGTGAGATTTTTATAGGGCTTTTTGGTATAAAGTTTTTTTTTTCAGGAAGACTAAAATATAAATAAACTTGGTCCTTGTTAGAGCAAACTGTATTTTAAATTGGGTATTTTATAGTGCCTTGATAAGTTAGTAGGTATCAGCAGATATCTACCAGTAAGTAGAGTGAACTAAAAATTTTCAAATGAGTGATTAGGAGGACTAAACGTAAAATTTAATGGGAAACCATGTGCAAACCTGACAGTAGAATCTGGCCCTAATCAATAAGTCTTTCTGTGTGTCTGTGAAAGGGCGTTTCCAATATTATGAGAATAAATGATAAAAGAGTTCATCACTGAGGGACCAGAAGAAAATTCAGAATACTCTTAAATCGATATAATAAGCAGGACCAAATATTATTTGGAGGATATAGGTAATTAAAGTGGCACAAAATCAGAAGACTTATTTTCAGATAGTTGATGGAGAATTAAGTAATTTCACCTATGTTGTAGCTTTATTAGTTAAAAATGTCTAGAGGCAATAATTAGGAGATAATACATAGGTAATAAGAAAGTCAGGGTAAAGATAATTGCACCAATTTCATCTTCTTCAAAGGAAGTCATGAGTGAGAGCTTTTATATCAATCTCTAAAATAAAATATCAGTAGATTAATATGACAGAAAGTAGTGCTGATTAAAATAAATCCTAAAGAATTATAGGAGGATAATGTGGAATCGTGGTTCTGAGAGAATTAAGTTTAATCATACTACAGCAACTTACTGACTGTAACATCTCAGGCTAATCTATTACTTAACATTTTTAAGCCCCATTTTCTCATCTTTAAGATGATAACAATAAGAATATCTATCTGGGTGTGTATTATGAGGGCTACATGAGATGATATATTTAAAATTATGTGCACAACAAATGCTAGCAAATAGTCAAAATTATTAAGGATACTGTATAAGATTCTGAAAATATCCTTTGAGACTAGCATTTCTATACAATAAGGTAAACCTATAATTTTGATGTTTTTACAAACGTATACACTCATTAACCACTAACTCAATCAAGATAAATATTTCCATCACCTCCAAATTTCCCTCATGCTCTTTTGGAGTTAGTCCCCCAACTTTCCCTTGCCACTGGCACTTGCTGATTTGCTTTCTGACACTGTAGTTTCAGTTTGCCTTTTTTAGAATTTCATATAAATGGAATCATACACTGTGGATTCTTTTGTGTCTGGCTTCTTTCACTCAACATAATTTTTGTGATTCATTCATGTTGTGTGTCAGTTGTTTGATGCCCTTTATCGCCAAGTGATATTCCCTTTTATGAATATACCACCTTTTTCCCCCTCAATTAAATGTTGATGGGCATTTTGTTGTTCTTTTTTTCTTTTTGTAAAATACATTTTCCCTTCTCTTGGGCAAAGATCAAGGAGTGGAATTGCAGGCTTTCACTTTCTAAGACTGTATTACTTTATAAGAAATGGCTAAACAGTTTTTCCCACAGTGTTTATACCATTTGCACCCCTACCATCAGGGCAGAAGAGCCCCAACTGCTCTATATCTTTGTAAGTCCTTGGTATGGTCAGTCATTTTGATTCTAGCTATTCTACTGGGTTTGGAGTGGTATCTCATTATGGTCTTAATTTTATTTCCCTGATGACTAATGGTATTGAGGTTTGTTTTTTTTTTTTTTTTTTCAGTACGCGGGCCTCTCACTGTTGTGGCCTCTCCCTTTGCGGAGCACAAGCTCCGGACGTGCAGGCTCAGCAGCCATGGCTCACGGACCCAGCCGCTCTGCGGCATGTGGATCTTCCCGGACCGGGGCACGGACCCGTGTTCCCTGCATCGGCAGGCGGACTCTCAACCACTGCGCCACCAGGGAAGCCCGGTATTGAGTATTTTTTCATATGCAGATTAGCCATTCTTTTATCTTCTTTTGTGAAGTGTCCATTCAAATATTTCCTGCCAGACTCAAACCTAGATATTTATTCAATAGCTTGGCTTGATCCTTCTGGGTGGAGCCCTTTCTATTTTCCCAAGGTGGGAGAAATCTCTATAGAGTGACATGGAGCAAAGATAAACCTATAACTCTTATTTTATCTGTTTTTACCGATGCTGATAATGATGATCAGGGACTTTAAATTGTAATGGAATCTGGGGAAGATTAGACATGATTCTTTTATAATATCATGTTTGACTACTATGCTCAACATGAAATATGTGCTTGGTGATTCCTTCATAAACATATTCGGTTGTAAAGTCTTGTGCATTTTCTACATGAGATCCATGTGAAATCTAGGTAATGTAACTACCCATAGGCAGTATCAGGATAAAATCAAACTAAGATTGTGGGGGAAAAGAAAGACATAGTTTACCTTCTCTCCCCCCTCCCTTCCTTCCATCCCCCCCCACACCTGCAGCTCATCATCCTCCACTTCTTTTCTCTCCTCGTCGTTCCCCAGGTGTGGTTGGGGAAAATCTTTTGAAGCAATTGCAGCTAACCTCCCACATTTCTCAACTGTGATTAACACTTTTTTTTTTTGGTTAGTTTTACATCCAAAGAGAACATTTTTTAGTAGACAATACTGTTTCTTGTGTGTGATAAAACTGACAAATTACACCTGTGCAAAGCACTATATTGGCCATACTATTTCTGTGAAGGCATTAAAGGAAGTTCACGTATTTTCCTGGGAATGTTAAAGTATCAGCTCTGAATGCTTTCTACAGTATTTATGCTAACCCAGGTGAATCTGTGCCACAAAAAGAAAAAAAAAAATTGAGAAGAGATGCATGCATTGTTTTCAGTTTGATCATTATAACAGGTTTTTGTTTTTGTTTTGTGTGTTCTTTAAGAAAAAACTGTTCTTTAGATCATGGTGGGCTCAGTTGTAGTAAAGAGTGATGTTAGAGATAAAGGAGAACGAATGCTCATTTGGCTACAGCTGTGCGGCCAGATCAGGGACTGCTGATGGGGCTGTCTCACATGGGAAGCTTTGTCACTGCTGCTGGGGCTGGAGGAGTTTGAGAACCACTGGCATATTTGCAAACTTTAATTATGCAGTAGTTAACTGGTCTAAAAATTACACAAACTAATTCTATCTCAAGAGAAATATATTCTGTATTAAACCACTTTTAACTGAGTCAAGCCCCATTCTCATCCTCTTCTCTAACAAATTATAGTGGCTCACTCTTGTGTTTGTTTTACTTCATATAAAAAAATTCTTATATGGACAAATGAGTTAAAGTATTTGGCTCTTAGCTCTAAGCTATGAGGTGTTAGCTTAGAACCCCACTTATATGAAAAGGATATAATGAAAACAGAAACTGCCATAGCATTTTCCATTTTCATTTCTTTTTTTTTTTTTTCAGAAAAATTGAGTCCTAGCTGAAATTACCTATGCAAAAAACTGATACTTAAAAATGGCTTTGGAAGCAAATCGGTTGTTTTTTAGGGAACAAGAGAAAGTTAAATGGGGGAATTTCAGTACCTTATTAACATAGAAACACAAAATATTCTAGGTTGAGAATGACTGTAAAAGAAAGTATCTATAATTTTTGTATTGGCAATTTCACTTTGAATTCTTTTTCCTAAGAATTCAAGGTATATCCTCTTCAGAGAGAAAGATCTGAGCCATGCTAGAGGGCACATATTGACAGCTCTCCTAAAATGTTTTGCTATTAAAGATCTATGGATTAAAAAAAATCACTCTACCAGAAACTGGTGTTATATTGTCAGAGAAGTGTGAGCTCATTTCCCTGTGAGCTGCATTTCCCAGATTTTCAGGGGTTTTCTGAATTTTCAGTTAGGAAGAAGAAACCCTCCTGTTCATTTTACTCAGAACGTCACTCACTCACATACTTTTGGCCCCTGATTCCTGGCCCTTCCTTTTGCTCTTGATTGGAGATCAAGGCATGGACCAGAGAATGGCTGGCTTTTCACTCTCTCATACCAGTAATTGGAATGATATGACATGATATGCATCTTGAGAAATAATAATTTCAAATGCTAGCCATTCCTACATTTCTGGCAGATATCAAGCTTTTAGGCAATTGACGTTATTTGTTCTGATTTTTTTTAAACATACCTTAAATGTTTCAAGTGTTAGTACTTGTGGGCAAAATAATAGATCTCTCAGATTTACTTCAGAATATTCCAGTGCGCTAGCCAAGTGCTTGTTTGACTCCGATCTATTTTCCTACCTTCTCCTGATTTGCTGTCTGTGTTAGAAATCACATTTCCCTGGCTCTCTTGCACTCTGGCTTCCAGGAATGTTTGGTCAATGTGGGTACTGATATTGGAAGGTGAGAAGGATGGGAGAAGCCAGGGTATCCCGTCCGAAATTACTGTGCCTATTGTAGCATCTCTGGCTGTGAATGAGCTTCTCTGTAGCTCCAAGCCTAACTGAGCAACTCCCACTGTGGTCCCAGCAGTGCATCTTCTGATGTTCTAGCTCCTGCCAGAGAGCCCTGACATCCGGGCTCTGATAACAACATCTCCTTTCATTGTCCCTCCAACACTAGGGTTAGTAGCAGTTTTCAGCTGTTGTCAGTCTTTTTGTTGATTTTCATCTCCTTGTAAGCTTCTCAGACCTTCCATTACCTGTGAAACCAATTCAATTATATTTAAAGTCCTTGTGTTTGAAAAAACTAAAACAGTTCTTACTTCCTGGCTGCAGCTTACTAACGTCCACAAATAAAAAAACAGAAAGGTGGAACAAGCATCAGTTCTGGTACAGGATAGTGTAAGCTCACTCCAGCCAGATCCACCTGCTGAAGACACTTAAAAACTCAGAACAAAATAAATGAACACCAACATGAAGACTCAGAAGTAAACCAAAGCACAGGATTGTGGAGTCATATCACAACTTGGAGAAGTCAAGTGCTTGGGAGGGGGATTCACTATTTTTTCCTGCCTCTTACAATTTTACCCCAAGGGCAGGCCTAATTCATGGAGTCGTACAGTGGCACAAGCAGCTAAAACTGATATAAATTCTATCTCTTTGGATAGAAGAATCAGAAAAGGGAGCCTCAGTTGGCCAGAGAGTTGGGGAGAAATCCTGGAAGGAATAGAGCCTGAAAGTGGTTCTCCTAATTCTGTGTATTAACCAGAAACAGTCTCAGATTAATCCCTGAACTATACACGCATGAGATACAACCAAAGAACTATAGCAAGGCTTAGGGAGCTTAACAGAAATTTGAATCACCTGAACAAGTCTCCTGACTAACATATATGAGACAGACTCAAACCAATGTAACAAAGACTTAAATAACTAAATAGAAATTTGAACTACCTCTACAGAAAGCAAACAGACTTTAAGGTATGAACCTAACCAGGTTGAATGCCTTCTAAAATAGAAACATGAACATTCTCCAGAGGATTATAACAGAACCTAGCACCTATGCAACATACTATTCACAATGTCTAGAATACAATACCAGATTACTGACAATGCAAAAAATCAGGAAAATGTGACCAATTCCCAGGGGAAGAACAAGACATATACACCAACCATGAGATTACTCAATGTTGCAAGTTATCAGACAATGATTTTAAAACAGCTATTATAATTATGCTCAATGAGGTAAAGGAAAACATACTGAATATCACATAGTTGTACTTAACTGGTATGGGGCAATGATAATTATAAGGATTATAGTTTTGGATTGCTTCTTTTTATTTTGGTAAAATTTACATAAAGCAAAGTTTACCATTTCAGCTAAGTTTAAGTGTACAGTTTGCTGTCATTAAGTAGATTCCCATTGTTGGGCAACCATCACCACTATCCACCTCCAAAACATTTTCATCATCTCAAATGAAACTCTATACTTATCAAACAATAACTCCCCATTTCCCATTTATAGACCAGGTTATAGAAGACCTTGTAGGCGAGGTTAAGGGATATGAATTTTTATTCTGCATGTTTCATGAATCACCTGCCTTAGAATTACTTGAAGTGCTTGTTGAAAGTACATTTAATGACTTTTCTCAGACCTTAAACTAGATGTATCAAATCATGATCTCTTGAGAGCAAGTCTGGGGATCTATGCTTCAAGGTGTTTCCTAACTAGTACACTAAAATTTAGGAACCCTTGGTGGAGTTGAAATGGAGCCCTGAAAAGCTTTATTAATATTATTTCATAGTTAGATTCTATCTAGATCATTCTGAGGGGAGGATAAGTCTGAAGAGGGGGACAATTAGAAATAGAACATTCATTCATTTGTTCAACAAATTTTTGAGCACCTCCTGTGTGCTTGGTAAGAGGGATGCAGAAGTGAAGGTGACAGATTAAGAGGGAGACAGATGACAAGGTAAATAATATGCAAAAGGTAATTCCAGATGTGATAATTGCCATAAAGAAAATTAGCATAGTAATATGATAGATAGTAGTTGTATGTATCTCTGTGTGAAGGGCCTGGGGAAAGAATTAGTCCTCCAAGCAGAGTGAACAGCCAAATGTAAAGGCTCTAAAATGGAAATAAGATCAGGTATTCAAGAGACAAAAAGGAGGGCCTTATGCCTGGAGGGTAAGGAGAGAAGAAAATAGTAGAAAGAGGTAAAGTTGTAAAGGTAGAAGGGTAAGATGAGGCAAGGGGCTCTTAGGCCATAATAGATAATGTGTATTTTAAATGTCTTTATCAGTGGAGGACAGAAGTTCAGGCAGAGGCAGTTAACATGCAAAGGAAGGTAAAGATACAGTCAAGAAATATTTAGGGGAGTGAGTAAAACATAAAAACCCTGGATATTGGTTCGATTTGAGACATGAAGGTGGAGAAGAATTCTAGGATGATTCTTGGGTTTCTCGTTTGGATGACTCTGCTTACATCATAATAATATTTTCTGGAAAAGAAAAAATAGTAAGAGCAGGTTTGAGGGGGACAGAATAATGAGCATGATTTAAACATGCTGTATTTGAAGGGACTATACCAGTGATATATGTTTGTGTTAGAATATTTGACTGTAAATAACAGTTATTTGAACAAGATAGAAGTCATATCTTATATCAATAAAGTTCAGAGATGAAAGAGCCCAAGGCTGATTTGTGCCTGGTTCTTAATTTATAAAGGTGATTGAATGACAACAGGAATCAGCTCACCTTGAGAGGGGCAGTGTCCTCAGCCAGCAGGTCCCCCCACCCACCCCTGCTCCTCCAAGATGTCAAAACATTGTAAAATAAACAACATGATTAATACAAGGGCTGGTAGAGCAGTTATATTATTATTGTTGACTCCTTCTATCTTGTTACTCCTACATTCTCAACACGTGGACCAACCTCAGGGGCCAAGATCTCCAGATATCACATTTTCTGCTGGATCTCCAGATATTTCATCTGCACTTCATCTAAAGGGAAGGGGTGAAGACGAGTACATCCCCTTCCTTTAAGGATGTTCCTGGAATATCATAAACCAATTTTCTTACATCTCATTGGTGAACATCTGAAGAAGAGTCTGTGAAAGAAAGCAAGAAGTTATCTGGAATAAGTAAGAGCACCAGATCAGGGGCATGGGAACCAAGCAAGTGGAGACTTTAAGAAAGGAGCCAGGAGT
The DNA here is from genome assembly GCF_059928025.1 of Delphinapterus leucas. Classification (NCBI taxonomy): domain Eukaryota; kingdom Metazoa; phylum Chordata; class Mammalia; order Artiodactyla; family Monodontidae; genus Delphinapterus; species Delphinapterus leucas. The sequence continues at coordinate 36,226,648 of NC_143142.1, read as the reverse complement.
CGACAGTATATAATGTAGCAGAGAGAGAAGAGTGTTCTTTGGATAGTTCAAGTGAATGCTGAGCACCATCACAGCAGTTTTAAGAGAGTGGTAAGCAGGTAAAATAAAAGGCAATAAAATGTGAAGAAACAGGTAAGATGGTAAGCAAGGATTTCTCTTTCCAAAGGGTTGGCTGACAAGGGAAAGTAGGAAATTGGAGGACACATAGGATTAAGGGATTTGTATTGTAGATGTTAGGTTGACAGTTGTTAGCGTGATATACCTAGAAAGGGTAATTCATTTAGGAAAAGAGAGAGACTGGTAAATAAAAGCAGAAGAAATGCTCAGAGAGTAGTTGAATGCTGTCCTTATAGAGGTGTTTTGAAATGTATGATAGCTTGCAGAGCCCTGGAATAAGCTAAAATGGTGAGTGGTTGAGATGCAAGAAATTGAAGACACATCTATTTCTATAAGCAAAGCTGACTGCTGGGTTGGTATAAACAGAAAAGGAAGGCTACGTCATATTTCTTTAATTTAGTCAAATAAACAACTACCTTTTTTTTCCTAATGAGGTGGTTTCATAATATCAATTTAGTGGGATGTTGCTTTTTTGTATCTATACTTCATATGTTCTCTCAGAGGAAATGTTTAACGTAGATTTAGAAAGGTAGTGAACAATCAGTGTTATGTATTGTGGAAGCGAGTGTGACTGCCATCTCTAAATAAAAAGTTTTTGAGGAGGGTTTCCTTGGGAGTACTTTATTATGTAACCTGTCAATGTCAGTGCTAAATAGGCAGAATTTAAGGACCATTAAGAAACAAATATTAATGTGACTTGTACTTTAATGGGCAACCAAATTATTGGTATTCACATAGCGTTTCTTACTCTTTAACAGGAAAAAAAAATACCCTTTCATTTTCCTCCTAATACTCAACAGTGTTCTTAATTATGTCACTGACCTTGCTATAACTATTGCACTTGACATCTAATAAATCTGATTCTAAATTTGTTCGTAGTCGAATTTTGAAAAAGGATCAATAGATGCATTTACGCTGACACTTGCTCTGTTACTGAAACGTGCCTGTACATGCAAAGAATGAGATTACCAGATTTGATTCACAGCCTCTTGGCTGTCTCAGAAACAGCAGTACACCTGGAATACTGTATAACAAATGAAGAATGAAATTAGGAGTGCTGGTCAGACCCGACACTCTCATCTGTGCCTAATCTGCAGCAACAAGTAGATGAGATGTTGATTTCTCCTACCATTAGAAAACACCCTTGTTTGGATTTCTAAGCCTCTACAGTAAGCCCTTAACCACTACCATCATCAATAACGGTGATAATAGTGATTATGATAGAATCAAATGCCATTTATTTACATGATTATAACTTCAAATAGGAAAAACTGTATCCTTTGAAATTTAACTTGAAGAATTTAAGAAATTTAAGAATTTAAGGAAAACTTAAGAAAATTACATGTCTATGGAACCCATTAAGAATTTATTTCCTATTTATTTGAGCAAATTGCTGGATTCCATGTAAAGATTGTCGAAAGAATATACTATACCATTGTTACTGTTGGATAAAAATACACATAGGATAGACTGTTTTTTCAAGTAACTTCTAATTTAGTATAAAGCATGAGGTATAGTACAAGATAGAATAAAAGATTTACTCTGATTAAAGTACCAATACTCTACAATGGTTTCACCGAGAAGGTAGCAATTAATTACAAAAGGGAATTTTGGAGATGGCTTATTTGGGTGTGGGGGATAGTTAAGCTGTTTCTGAGGGAAAGACAAAAGTCCAATAAGCAGAGATGGTGGGATGGTGTCTTAAGATAACCATATGATCATAACAAAGGAAATGTAATAGGAAAGGACATATCATGCTTGGGAAATGCACCAGTACAACTGGAGTAGAATGTAGAAGATGAGGTGGGGAAGGTTGTAGTCAGAGCATGAGGCTCTTAAATGCCAAGGCAGAAAGCGTGAATTTAACTTCAGGTCAACCTAATGTGAGGGCCAACATTTTATGCAGGAGAATAAGAATCAATATGATTAGTTAATGACATAATTAATGTCGAATTTCTCTGAACATTCTCAAAGTTACTACATCAAATTTACACCCAGTGTGAACCCAGAGTTAATATCAATGTACTTTTCAGTCCAAATCTCTGAAATCAGAAGACCCAAATCCTATGCCTGACTGTCCCAGTGATTAGTCTTGTGGCTTGAGAAGTCATTTTACTGAGTAGAGTGGGGATACGAGGTTTTGAGGATCAAATGAGGTTACAAAAGCAGTGTTTGTTTCTATAAAAAATCACTACATAGGTATAAATGCATCCTCAAAACTCAAGTGTACAGAAATATAATGTTGTGTTTTTAATTTTTATTATGAAACATTTTACATATATGAAAAGAAATGTTATATTCATGTATGGTTTAAAGAATAACAATAAAATGCCTACCCACATCCTCACAACCAGACTTAAGAAAGAGTAACTTGCAATTCCCAGTTACATTCTCTGTGCTCGCTTCCAGATAAAAAGCACTCCTTTAAAAAAAAATTTATCATAAAAGTTTCTATAGTTTTTAATTTTGTGTTTCTGATCTTTATATAAATTAAATCATATTGTAGGTATTCTTCTGACTTGTTTTTTGAGTATAATATTAAATTTTTAAGATTCATTTACATATTTAATTTTTTACAATAAAAAAATTTTATTGAGCCCATTGTGTCCCAGGCCTACTTGTAGGTGATGGGAATCAATACTGCATAAACAGACAAAAATTCCTGCCCTCATTGAACTAATATGCAAGTGAAAGATACAGTAAATAAACATAATAAATAAATAATTTAGCAAATTAATTAAAAATTGATACAGTATATGTAAATGTATAGCTGATTCACTTTTTTATATAGCAGAAACTAACACACCATAGTAAAGCAATTATACTCCAATAAAGATGTTAAAAAAATTGATATAGTAAAAATATAGCAGGATAAGGGAACACAGGAATGCTTGGAGGGGAATGCTATAATTTTAAGTAGAGTGGTCAGAGTAGGCAACCCTGAGAAAGAGCTACTTACGCAGAAACTGAATAAGTTGGGGGGCTTAGCCAGGTGGGTTACTGAGAAAGAGCGTTAGGGGAAGATAGAAATAGCAAGTGCAAAGGCTTAGTGGTTCTCACATGTCTGGCATATTTGAGGAACAGCAAGGAGGCCAGTGTAATGGAAGTGGAGCGAGTGAAGGTTGAAACTGTTAGAAGATGAAGTCAGAGAGGTAATGGGGCCAGAGATATAGAATCTTCTAGACAATTTTAAGGACCTTGGCTTTTATTTTCCAAGGTGAATGGAGAACCACTGCGGGATGTTGAGAAAAGGAGCCATGTAATCTGATTTATTTAAATATCAATCTAGCTGCAGGCAAGTGTGGGAGCAAAACAAAACAAAGCCCTAGATTGGAAGATTCTGTAGTAAAAGTTCACAGAAATAATGGTAGTCAGTCTAGGGGGATAGTACTGTAGGTAACGAGAAGGGATGAATTTGTTTGTATAATTTGGTGACAGATTAAACACTGGATGAGAGAGAAAAGGAAAAGTCAAAGATGAATCTAAGGATTTTGGCTGAACAGCTGGGAAGATGGAATGATCATCAACTGAGATGGGGAAGATTGGGAAGGGCGTGGGTTTTTGTAGAATATCAGAAATTTAGTTTTGGGCATTTAAATCTGAGATGTCTCTTAGACATTCAAGTGGAAATATCAGATGAGAAGCTGGGAATGATATGAGAGTCGAATTCAGGAGAAAGGGCTCAACTGAAGATATAAATTTGAATAGGTTGACATATGATGGCAACTAAAATTATGAGACTGGATGACAGCACCAGTGGGGAGAAGAAATGATAGCCAAATACTGAGCCCTGGAATATTCTAATATTAAGATTTAAGAAAGAAGTGGAGAAACTACAACTACAAAGGAGACTGAGGAGAAATCTATGAGGTAGGAAGAAAACATGGAGTGGTGGAAAGGTTCATATGTGTCTAAGAATGGATTTAAGAGTGGCTAGAAGGAGTATTGGAGGAAGCCAGTAAAGGCAAATATTTTCAGAGGTTTTGCTGCAAAGGGAAGCAGATAAATGGGGTGGTAGATGGTAGGGGAGTCAAGATAAGGTTTTTAAGATGGGAGAGTTAAAAGCATGTTTCAGCAGAGAAAGGAAAATTTGAGAATATAGGAGAGGCAGACTTGCTTATGTGATATCCATGAGTAGTTAAGAGGAAATGCAATCTAGCATATAAATGAAGAATTAGTTTTACAAAGGTGTATGATCAGATAGTGGATAGGGTACAGCTGCTGATGGGTGAATAAACTGGGTGAAGAAAATCTGCAGAAGTGCTCTTCTGATGGCTTTCATTTTCATGGTGAAATAGAAAGGTCACCAACTGAAAGTGGGAGTGAGGCAGGAATATTCATTTGATGATAGAAAATGTTATCTAAAAGAGTGGCTCTAGGAAATATTGTATAATTGGTGGGCAACATTAGGTTTATGGTTGTAAATTTAAAATAAAAACTCCAGCGTGGTTGCATGTTTTCCCCTAGCCATACAGTAGTTGGTTTGAAGAGTATTAAGAGAAATATTTTTTAAAGCATAATTCCAATCATTGAATTCCTCTTAAAATCCTTCAAGGGTTTTCCCACGTACTGGATTATGGGCCCAAATTCCTTATTAGGGCCCATAGCTCTGATATCACTCTCCCCTTATTCATAACACTCTCGCCTCATTGGTCTTTTCCTAAAAGACCAATGCATTCTCATGTCTTTACCTAACCAATCAACTTTTGATAAAATGTCAATTCTCAGAGGCCTTTAATGACCACTCTAGCTACATTAAGGTCTCTCCACTTAACATTTTTTCTCTATATTGTTTTATTTTCTTCATAGTGTTTATCACTATTTGAAATTAACTTACCTCTTTATGTGATTTTTTTCTTCCTTTCCCTTTCTCTAGTTCAAATACGATGAGAACATGGGTTGCATCTATATTGTTCTCTCTGAATCCCCACTAACCCTTACATAGAGTATGTAAGTACTCAATAAGTACTGGTTGAATGAATGATTGATTGTTCCTGAGCTTAACCTGGTAAAATATCAGAGCAATAAGGATAGAGAAAATTCCTTAATATTTACAGAACAGAAAAAAATTTTAAAAAGGTTTTTCACAATAGAATGAAATTGGACCCTTATCTTATACCATATGTAAAAAATCAACTCAAAATGGATTAAAGACTGGAAGCTGTATAACTCCTAAAAGAAAACATAGGGGAAAATTTCTTCGACATGGTCTTGGCAATGGTTTTTTGTTTTTGTTTTTTGTATATGACACAAAAAGCACACACAACAAAAGCAAAAATAAACAAGTGGGACTACATCCAACTAAAATTATTATGCATAACCTAGGAAACCATCAATAAAATGAAAAAGAAATTTACAGAATAGTAAAAATATTTGCAAACCATATATCTTATAAAGGGCTAATATCCAAAATATATAAGGAACTCATACAACTCAACAGCAAAAAACAAAACAAAACAAAACCCTAAATAACCTAATTAAAAGTGAGCAAGGACCTAGATGGACATTTTTTCAAAGAAGACATAAAAATGACCAACACGTATATGAAAAGGTAACTCAATATGACTGATCATCAAGGAAACGCAAATCAAAACTACAATTTAATATTATTTAGCCATAAAAAGATGAGAATCTTGCCATCTGTGACAACATGATAGACTTGGAGGGGATTATGCTAGGTGAAATAAGCAAACCATAGAAAGAAGAGTTTCTAATATTGACTCAGGGCAGGAGAGATGATAGTACTTTTCTTGCTCCAAATTGATATATAATGAGGTTTACTCGGAGATTTATTCCTCATTGTTCATTTTCTAAAATGTTTAATAATGACCTATGTGCCTGTTACTGAGCTCGGTTTAGGAGATAGATACAGCAGTGACATTAGTTTTTCCCTGTCACCCTAGAGTTCAAAGTCAATCTTAAATGTTTAACTTAAATTGTCTTCTTCCTGCTGTCAGGCTGATTTTGCTGTTTTGTTAGTTATGTGCCTGGGAAAAGCAAATATTTGCTAAAGAAAACCATAATTTGGAAAGTAAATATTTCTCCCCAAATCTGAAAATGAACTCCAAAGAGTAAAGAGTACTTCTGAATTTTCTATGGAGATGGAAATGTCTCCATTGTCTTTTTTTTTAACATCTTTATTGGAATATAATTGCTTTACAATGGTGTGTTTCTTCCGTATGACAAAGTGAATCAGCTATACATATACATATATCACCATATCTCCTCCCCTTGTGTCTCCCTCTCACCCTCCCTATCCCACCACACACGGAGGGGGAAGGGTAAGCTGGGACGAAGTGAGAGAGTGGCATGGACATATATACATCTCCATTGTCTTTAAAAACGGTTGACACTCTATGTGTGTGTGTGTGTGTGTGTGTGTGTGTGTGCGCGTGCATGTGCTCCCATATGCTTACCCCAACTGTGTGCATTTGTATGTACATTTCATATATATATATATAGAATTTTAATATAAGCACAACTGTTCAGGGATGAGTCAGTAAATAAGCTTCACCAAATTGAGCACTTTCTCTTCTTGGCTTCTCTTTCTAGCTGTAGGATATATCACAATCTGCTTCTAGACTTGTAGTGGGTTAGAAGATGCTTTTTCCAAGGTTCTTCTCCAAGCAAAGAGGTGATTCACTCACTTGGAGCGGATGACCTCTGGGATGGGTGACTGATGAAGACTTTCTAGAAAGGTCTTTAAGGCTGTTCTACAAACGGCTTATCTTGGGAATACACCTAAGTGAGGGGATTGCTTAACAGTTGCCAGATGTGACTTTTTAAAAAATCCTCCATGGAGACATTTAGATTTGGCCAGTTTTTCTTGAGTGTTCATTAAGTAACAGGTACTATATTAAGTATTGTATACTTTTTCTCAGGACTCACAACTCTGTGAGGTAGATACTTTCATTGCCCCCATTCAGAGATGAGAAAACTGAGGTTCAGAGATGTTAAGTAATATAGTTAAGTTGGCACAAGCAGTAAATGGGGGAACCCAGACTAGAACACGGATTTAATTAGACCCCAAAATTTATGATTTTCATGAATAACACTATCATATGGTTTCCCCAATTATCTTCAATTCTTTATCTTTTATCTTCATGTTCTCCCAGTTTTCTTTTTTATTGCTGTCATTTACTTGCAAATAGTAAAGATATGATGAAAACTGCTTGGTCAGAAGCCTGATGGATTAAGGGACAGCTCTAAATATGACACAGAAGATCATTTTAAGTTAACAGCTAATAAAAGAACTATAATGATTTGTTAAAACTTACTAACTAGATTTAAAAATCTGTCTTACTAACATTGAACTAAATAAAATTAACAGGCAGTATAACTCATATTTCAGGTTATTTTCCTTCTAGATGGTCTTGAAAAAGGCCATGTGATAGAATGGAAAGAGCAGTGGAATAAGAATCAGGAGTCTTGGATTTGAATTCATGGCAGCTAACAGCTAGCCCGACAAGTAAACTTAGTTTTGAGACCTGATTTTTCAAAACTCGTAAGGTCACTTCCATCTCCAGCCTAAAATTCTATGACTTGGGAACACTATTAGTTTACTTAGAGCTTCTCAGAGAGGCCGGTGTGATTTCATATACAGTCTGTGATGATACTGAAAAATCAAATTAGACTATGCATGAAATAAATTCAGCTTGTAGATTTCATGTCATTGCTGACTACCTTCATCTATAGGCTTCGATCTTTAGAGGTTTTTCAGATGGGTAATGGATGAAAAACTAGTGGTGGTGGAGGTGATGCTTGTTCATTCCACAGAGAATTCAGTTTCTGTGATCTGAAACAGAGCAATTGCTCATCTACCATACTGCAGAGGATGAATGGGGAAGACGCTGGTCCAAACTGCTGTCAGGGCATCTGCATCTCTTTCTGGAGCTGGTAGTAGAGGAGCAAGCTGATTTAAGCACTTCATTTGGTTTGCATGCACTCTGCCTTTCAATTAAGTGGAACATGAGGGCTAGAGGATATGTGTGGGATAGGGAAACGCGTAGGAGAGGAAGTAATTCAGATGCCAGAACCCAGAATAGGAAATATATTCAAATGTTACGCTTTAGGAAAGATAAAATATATTAATGTATAAATGTTGCTTCTATTCTCAATACTATCATTTTAATTCGTTTCTATACAAATAGAAGAGGAAACTTTGTTTCTGTAATCTTAGCTCAGAGTGGTATTTTTGCCTGGTTTATAAAAATTTTCCTTAAATCATATGACTTAGTGTGATGAATATATTCTGAAATAAAAATGAGTTATTGGATGAAATCTGAATAGGACACACTGTGCTCAAAATTTTATCATCTCACCAGTGGTATAAATATTGTAAAGTAAAGCCAGGAACATATGGCCTAAAACTCAATAAAGCAGGCAATGAGGCAAAATATCCATGTATCTATGTGTCACCCAAAATTAGAAGTTAGATTTCCTATCCCTCCCTGAGAAGAACATATTTCTAATGCCTTTTATGAAATTTATGAAGATATAGGGCTTGTTTTTAGTTATTTTGATGTATAGCTTATATACACACACCTATTTTGTGAATCAAGCACACCTAGAGCAGAGGCAACAGAAATGTCCCCTTCCTAAAAGCTCTTCTCAACAAAAGGTATTTGCTGGAGCAAAAACAAATCTTGCACCAGAAATCTAACCAAAAAAATAGCCAATATTTCTTCTGAATTATTTTTACATAACTCACATGTTAGAAACATACATTATTCTCTTCTGTCACTGGATAAAACATGCAAAGGCAATTCACAGAAAAAAAATCCCTAGGTTTTTATTTTATGTATATCAGTACAGTTGCAAAGTTAAACAAAATTGTGTACTTTTAAAAGTTTAAAATCTCCTTTTTTTTAAAGGAAGAATTTTGCCCTGTAGTGCTCAGGAGTTAAAGTGAATTAAAAATCCCCTTTAAGAGTCATGTACCACAAAGTTCATTGCAGCTCTGTTTACAATAGCCAGGACCTGGAAGCAACCTAAGTGTCCATCGACAGATGAATGGATAAAGAAGATGTGGCACATATATACAATGGAATATTACTCAGCCATAAAAAGAAACGAAATTGAGTTGTTTGTAGTGAGGTGGATGGACCTAGAGTCTGTCGTACAGAGTGAAGTAAGTCAGAAAGAGAAAAACAAATACCATAGGCTAACACATATATATGGAATCTAAAAAAAAAAAGGTTATGAAGAACCTAGGGGCAGGATGGGAATAAAGATGCAGACTGACTAGAGAATGGACTTGAGGACATGGGGACAGGGAAGGGTAAGTTGGGACAAAGTGAGAGAGTGGCATGGACATATATAAACTACCAAATGTAAAATCGATAGCTAGTGGAAAGCAGCCACATAGCACAGGGATATCAGCTTGGTGCTTTGTGACCACTTAGAAGGGTGGGATAGGGAGGGTGGGAGGGTGGGAGGGAGGGAGATGCAAGAGGGAAGAGATATGGGAATATATGTATATGTATAGCTCATTCACTTTGTTATAAAGCAGAAACTAACACACCATTGTAAAGCAATTATACTCCAATAAAGATGTTTAAAAAAATCCCATTTAGCATAAAATAGTGTCTTTATGGTCAAATAGAAACAAAAGAAATTGGTATTTATTTGCTATAATTAGAAAAAAATACTTCATAAGGACTATCTTGTAACATTTTTTTCTTTAAAGATACTGCCTGTGAGTGCTCTATTAATTTAACCATGTTTGTGTTTACAATCATCTGGGAACAAAGGTGAAACCCGTTGACTACAGAGGATTATATAAGTGTGCTGTACATCTGTGTCCATACACACAACACCAGGTCCTACACACACTCTCTCTTTCCCCCTGTTCAGCTTTCTAATCCTCTTACCCACACTTTTTTCTTTTGGTATCTAATTCTCTTCCAATTCTTTTCCCTTTCTCTCCTGATTCCTTTTGTCTTTTTCTATCTTTTCTGTTCGATATTTATGCTTTTGGCTCACCTCTTAACTCCTCATTCCTTTTTACTTCTCACGTCTTCTGTTCTTATTTTTTCTTGTTTTAAAATATCCCCTCTTTACTTTGTTTTATATTTTATTTCATTTCTTGTCTAGTCTCACCAGTTCTTCTTCAATTTATTTTTTCACTTTCCACTTCTCTTGCCACCTCTGTCTCTCCTTTTCTGGCCTGAATAGTAGGAGGGGAAACATTTCCTTCTACGAGTTAATTTAACAGGACCCTCTGCTCTAGTGTAACTGAGGTTTGTAACTGTCAGCAACATGTCTTCTCCCAAAGTACATATAACATTCCACTAGTTCTACATGACTTACCCCACCCTGCTCAATCTCTCCTCTCACAGAAAGAGTAACAAAAAACCAAAAGTGTGTCAGGATGTATTAAGTCTTTGAGTTTGCTAATAGACCTATTAAACTAATGAGAACACTAACTGGGCTAGACCTACTACCCATTTAAAATTTAAGTTTTTATGCTACCCTGTCAAAATGAAACTTACTCAGATGGCAAAGTTTTTATCTATGCCAGAGTAGGTAGGGCTCAGGGCTTAAAAGAAATGTAAGGGAAAGAAATCACTGTGGAAACATCACCTTCAAATCAAGAGCTAAAAAATAAGAAGCACATTTTCTCATATGTCACTGCTTAGCTGATACACTTTAAAGAGCAATGAACTTTTAATTTTTTAATTACTCTGTTCCCTTTCTTATTTTTGCCTGGGGTTTTTTGCAATCTTTTTTTTTTAATATTTATTTTTTATTGAGTTAACATTGATTTATAATATATAAGTTTCATGTGTATAACATTATATTTCTACTTCTGTATACACGACACCAAAAATCTTCTTGACTGAATCAAGCTTTCAGTTAAGAAATGAAACAGCAATTAATGAGGCAATCAATTAAAATAAGATATGATGTCAAACTTTATGAATGTGTATATTAGAAAGGAAGTCTTCCAAACATTGATTTCAAATTAGAATTAAAATAATATATTTCCTATAGAGTTGTTAGAAGAAATGGGACCCTCTGTAACCTCCTCTAAGGTTTGATAGCCAATACCACAAAAGAGGCAATTCATTTAATTTGGAATTTATTCAGCGATTTGTATTAAATGAGACTTCATTCTGGTGCCCCTGATTGACTTGAAAATCTGGTTTGTCACTATATAGAATGTTTTGGGCTGCTGCCAAAAAAAGAATCAAAATTTAAAATGTAAATATATAAAAATGAAATCAAAAAATTATAAGAAAATATGGTGAGTTTATAAATAATCTTAGAGTAGGGCTTTATAAGCATGGCTTTAAAAATAAAAATAAGCAGCTCTGGAGTAAATGACTGACAAATTTAGCTTCAGACAAATTGGAAATTCGTTATAGTAAAAAGGACGATAATCTGAGTTAAAAAACAAAACAAAACATCCAAGTGATGAACCTGAGAAAATGTTTGCAAAATGCAGGACAGTTAAACTTATGGGGGTGGTGGAAATGTTCATTATCTTCAATGTGGTAATGGTCTCATGGGTGTATACATATGTTAAAATATTAAATTGTTCACTTTCAATATGAGAAGTATATTGTATGTCAATTTATATTTCATTTGAGGACCATAATTAGAAGCATTCACTTGAAAAACAATTTATTATCATTTACCCAAATTTAAAATTTACATGCATTCATCTATTTGTCAGTTTGGCACATTAGATATCCTGAAAACTGTTCCACTGCAAAACATTTAGAAATGCTGGATAAACTATGACAAATGTCCTTTAAAATGAACAGCTGGAATAAGAAGAATGAAATGGAAATTATCAGGGACTGCATATGAAGAGGTAGCAGAAAAGCCGAGTGATAAGTGATGCTAAAGTCAAGGCAGTCCTGAGGGGATCTGCCAATCTCAGTTCTCTAGAGCTTTGGGTTTGATGATCATGCAGGTGTCAATCTAAGGAGGTGAGTGGGCTTGAGGTTTCTGCTTAAACTGGGGCCCTTGAAAATCTACAAATTTGGTGAAGGAATGGACTAGAAAAATTCCATGTACCAGCAAAAGAGAAGACAAGGGAACTTGACAGTCCTATCCTGGACTTTCAATCAAAACAAAACAAAACAAAAACTCTCCTCTGAGAATTTGTATTGACAGGCCTGACTCACATAGGTTAGTGATCCAAATTTGTACCAGTTGGGTGGTCCAAAAACTCCCAATCTGATAGTTTACCTTAAATGGCCTCTGTTTGACAGTACTTTTGGGTGCTGGCTGTAGCAAACGTAAATCTCTCTCAAACAGAGGCACAAAAAAACCTCCCAGGGCTTCCCTGGTGGCGCAGTGGTTGAGAGTCCGCCTGCCGATGCAGGGGACGTGGGTTCATGCCCCAGTCAGGGAAGATCCCACATGCCGCGGAGCGGCTGGGCCCGTTAGCCATGGCCGCTGAGCCTGTGCGTCGCAACGGGAGAGGCCGCAGCAGTGAGAGGCCCACGTATCGCAAAAAAAAAAAAAAAAAAAACATTGCTGTAAAATAGCAGAAGAGACAAAATTGAAGATAATTTGTAAGCTGAAGCATAGATTTAAGAACAATTACATGAAAGAGAGACAAAGGAATAGATGATCTGAGAGGCTGGACAACATAGAGCTAGAAAGAGAAGATCTAGCCTAACTTAATTGCTATTTCAGAGGGAAAGAATTTAAAGAATAAAGGCAAAAGACTATTTGGAGAAGTCATACTAGAGAATTTTTCTGGAACTGATGAACTGATGTAATCTTTAGATTCAGTAAACCGAATGAAAGCCAAGCAGGAAAAAAAAAAAAAAAGAAATTTACCTTTAAATACATTGTAGTGGAACTTTAGAAACTCAAAGCAAAAGAGAAAACATAAAAGCAGCCAGAGAGAAGAAAAGCTAGAAAGAGCCCAGCCTTCTGAACAATGATGGTAGGAGCCTGAGGAGTACAGCTGTGTTACGATTTTAAAGGTAAGTAATTAAGTAATGAGAAAGAGAAGATAAGTTGTAGAGGGGAAAAGAAGAATTAAATATCCCAATCAAGATTAAAATTTGCATAACATCAAGTGAGTGTGAAGGCATCATGGGACAACAAAAAGATCGCTCTGCTGCTGGAGGGAGTATAAATTTGACTAAAAGGTGAAGATATGCACACATTAAGAATATTCATAAAAGCATTTTATGCAAAGGAAAATGTAAACAACTCATATTTCTATCAATAGGAGAATGGATGTATAAATAGTGGCATTTAACACAATGGAATATTACAAAATGGTAAAAATGAGAAAAGAACTGGGCTATAGGTCATTATGGTTAAATCTCTCAAACATCATTTTGTACAAAAATAGAAGTTGATGAAGAATCAATGCCACCTGATACCATTTGTATTTATAATTTAATATAAAATATAAAATAGTATTTATTTTAAGTGATACCTAGTGAAAGTATAAAGAAGAACATTGAAATGACAAGTATTTGTCAGGATGTTCTCTTTGTCCAAGGGCAGTTCCTGGGGAGGGACTCAGCTGGAGACCTCAGCACCCACACTACCAGCAAGTGGGGAAATGAAAGCCTCAGTCCTGAAAATGGATTTGGTAGGCACACCATCATCTCCATTAGAGGTAGAGAAGCAAAGAAGAGTCAGGAGAGTTTAAATTTTCTTTTTTGTCTATCATCTCTCTCTCTCTCTCTATGTATCTATCTATCAATCATATATCTACGTGGTAAAGGTAAGGTTTAACATTTTGCAATCTGCATATTTTTCATTTATTTTAAAATTATATTGCAAAGTAAAGGAAGGAGTGGGGAGAGTGGAGAAGGACAAGGATGGGGAAGAGAAGGAGGAGAAGATGATTTTGATTTAGCTCAAATGATAATTTCAGGTACAAATTAAAAATGCCCCCAGCAAATAAACCTGGCCATGGTAGATAAAGTGGCAGTAGCTGTTGCTGAAACTTTTCATTTAATTACATCTATAAATCTGCATGTTTGATTGTTAGGTCGTTTGATAATGAAGGAAACAGTGTAAAAATCAAAACCATTTGAAATCACATGAAACACTGTGGCTTGTAAAGGCCAATAGAGTGAAGATAGGGCATCAAACACAAGCCAGCAGGAAAGAATGTAGTAACACCCTGGCTGTACCTAACATTTATGATTGTCTCAAGGCATCCTCTCTACATGAAGAAATCAGATTTAAATGGCAAATAGAAATATTTCTGATGTTAGTTTTTGGTACATGTGATATTTTGTGTGTGTTAGTCACTGGAGACAACTTTGAAAACAGTGGAGTAATTTGGTGATGTAAACAAAAATATATATTGTTATCGTGGATATTCTAAATTATATCAGTGACTTTAATGAGATAGCATTTTTTGTTTTCATTTGCAAATTTGCAATTTTCATGATTAATTTGATTGTAGAGTGCTGCTAGGGAATTACCAAATCAGAAAACAACTGCTAGGGAATTACCAAATCAGAAAACAAGTCTTTTTTCTTACACTGCTAAACTTAAAATAGAAGAGAGAAATTCAAACTATTATGGAATTGTCAAAATCTTATCGTGACAGCCCATACAAAAGTAGGCATTATCAGAAAAGGTTCTTCAAAGTGCTTTGAAAATCAATAGTAATAGACAAATTCCTACATCTTCTTCTTTTTCCAACCTTCTTGCAATGCTTCCTCTCCTTCTAATCTCTTCTCGCTCCTTCTTTTATTTCTCATTAATTCATTTATTTATTTAACAGTTCATCACACATCAATGGAATACTATGGCAGGTAGAATTCTGTCAGTAAACAAAACCACTGTTGATATTTCATTGAGGGAAGTAGTTAATATAGATTATTAGGGTGGATGTTTGTTAGAAGTAATAGAGAAAGAAATGTGATGAAAGATCAGGAACTTAAAAGAAGCTGCTTTTGTGCCCATTGGAGCCTGTTTTTAGATGCTTCCTGGCTTCACAGCTGCAAAGGAGCCTTTGGTTTTCTGCTGGCTATAGTCAGCTCATGTTTATTTTCTCCTATATTGCCACATGTGTGATAAATGCACATTAGACTACTGCTAAAGCCTGAAGAAAAATAATGACTTCCAGCTTCATTCAACTTCTGTATACCAGCAATGAGCAAATGGAATTTAAAATTAAAAACACAATACCATTTACATTAGCACACTCCAAGATGAAATAGTTAGGTATAAATGTAACAAAATATGTATAATATCTATTGGAGGAAATCTACAAAACTCTGATGAAAATAATCAAAGAGTTAAGGAAATGGAGAGATATTCCATGTTCATGGAGAGGAAGACTCAATGTTGTCAAGAAGTCATTTCTTCCTAAATTGTTCTGTACCTTCACCACGATCCCAATGAAAATCCCAGCAAGTTGTTTTGTGGATATTGACCAACTGATTCTAAAGTTTCTGTGGAGAGGTAAAAGACCTGGAATAGACTACACAATATTAAAGAAGAAAGACAAAGTTGGAAGACTGACATTGCATAACTTCAAAATATACTATAAAACTACAGCAATCAAGACAGTGTGTTACTGCAAAGAATAGACAATATTGAAGGAGAAAGACAAGGTTGAAGGACTTATACTCCAGTTGAAGTGGTAATAATATGAATAAATTTAGACTTTTTTTCTGCTTCTTATAAGTCTCTTTAAAAGATAATCAACAAATGTGTACTTCTGGCCAACTGGAATAACAGGAACCAAATTTACTCTCCTACCTAAAACTATTTTAAAAAATGAAAGAAAAAAGAAACATTGGCTTTCAAGGCAGTGGATATCAGGCAACAAGGACAGTGGTAAATTCACTGAATACTTCAAATAACAGATTATGTTTGCTAGGCTATATACATAAACATGCTTTTGACACAAAGACTGAAAGTAAAAGGAAAAGAAGTGCTAAGCAAATGCTTACAAATACTTCTAGTGTGGCTATCCTAATATCAGAAGAGTATAATTGAAAGCAAGATGAATTACTACACATGAAGAGGGATGTTTTTATAATATTAAAGCAGTACCTCTACTAGGAAGACATCACAATCCTATTTCTGTGTACTCAATATCATAACTTCAAAATATATAATACAAACACTGAAAGAACCACAAGGATAAATCAATGAATTCAATTTCATACTAGAAAACTTTAACATTGATATTTTAATAGCTAATAGAAAAAGCAGACAAACATTCTATGACAGAGATCTAGAAAAGAGTCAACAAAGTTGACCTAATAAACATAGTGCTCATAAATAAATATTTACCAAAATTGACCATGCACTGGAACATAAATAAAACCTCCACAAATATCAAAGAATTTGATAGAGTATATTCTACTATCACAGTAGAATTTAGTAATAAAAATTTAGTAATAAAAATGTAAGTCTGTAAGTAGTTGGACATTAAAAAATAATGTCTAAATAGTCTATGAGCTATAAGTAGAAGTCACACTACCATTAAGAAACATTTAAACTGGATGATAGTGAAGATACAACATTTTAAAACTTGTGAGATTTAGGTAAATTAGTGATTAGAGTGAGATTTAGAAAAGAAGAAAGATGGAAAATCAATGATCTTATCTTCAACCTCAGGAATCTGGAGAAATAAGAGAAAACAAGATGAAGGAATGAGGAAGAAAATGATAAAAATAAAAGTAGAAATTAGTAAAACATAAAATTTCTAACAAAAAATTCAAATGCAAATTTGCCTTATGAAAAGAATAGCAAAATTTATAAATTCAGTGTAACTTTATCAAGACACAAGAGAAAAAACACAAATTATTCATATCAGAAAAGGTGAACATCACTGCAGATTCTACAGAAATTAAAAAGACAACAAAATTATATTCTAAACAGGTATAAGCCAATAATTTAGAACATTTAGATGAAATAGAAATTTTTTTTTCAAAAATATTTACTCAAACTGATAGAATATATAATTTTAAGTCTAGTAGCTATTAATAATTGTATTTTTTATTAAAATTTTTCCTTTTAAGAAAACCCCAGGCTCAATGGCTTCAACAGTAAATTCTTCTAAACCTTAAGGAAATAACAGCACCTATATTATATAAACTCTTCCAGAGATTAGAAGAAAAGAAACCAGTATAACTTTGATACCAAAACCTAACAAGGACATCACATCAATGAGATCTTGCAGACCAGTCTCTTTCATTAATAAAGGTATAAAAACCATAAAATTTTTTAACAAAAATAACTTAAAAATATTTAAAAGGAAAATACATCATATAAAGTGGAATGTATTTCAGGCATGCCAGAGTGATATTTGCAAAGTAGTCAGTCCAATTCATCATGTTAACATAAAAAGGAAGAAAAGTTATATGACCATATTGACAGATTCAGTTACTGTGCCTGAAAAATTCAGAGAGCATTTAAAAAAAATTTTTTGATGTCCCAAAGTAAGAATGGAAGAGAATGTTCTTCTTCTAATAAAGAATTATGAGACATCATTTTTTTGTAGTTTTATGCAATTTTTAAAAAGTTTTTATTGGAGTATAGTTGATTTACAATGTTGTGTTAGTTTCGGGTGTACAGCAAAGTGAATCAGTTATACATATACGTTTATCCACTCTTTTTTAGAGTCTTTTCCAATATAGGTCATTACAGAGTATTGAGTAGAGTTCCCTGTGCTATATTATTAGTTATCTATTTTATATGTAGTTGCGTGTATATGTCAATCCCAATCCCCCAATTTATCCCTTTCCCACCCCTTTCCCCCCAGTAACCATAAGTTTGTTTTCTACATCTGTGACTCTATTTCTGTTTTGTAAATAAGTTAATTTGTACCATTTTTTTAGATTCCACACATAAGCACTATATTATATTTGTCTTTCCCTAGAGAAATCGTATTTAATAGTGAAATATTAAAAGATCTCTCCCTGAGATTGGGAATGTCATAAGAGTGCTTGTTTCACTAATTCTTTTCAAACTTGTGCTGGATACTCTAGATGGTGCAAGAAGGCAAGCAAAAGAAGAAAAAGGAATAAGAGTTGGAAAAGTAGGAAATAAACTCTCATTATTCTCAGAAAATAGTACTGTGAAATAAAAAATTCCAAAGACTCTACGGACAAATTATTACAATTTATAAAATGGTGTTAGCATAGTCATAAAATGCAAGTTCAATATGCAAAAAACAATTTTATAACCTAGACTGGAAAATTAATTTAAAAAATAATATAAATTTCAATTATATTTAAAATTACAAAACAAATAGGAAATCAAAGGACTTCTTTACTGAACATTACAAACTGTTGACAGAAGTTTAAAAAGTAAAATAAAGTGAAATACTATGTTCATGGATTGAAAGACACAAATTGTGACTATATTTTGTTAGAAATTATTGTGTAACAAACTCCTCCCATATTTACTGACTTAAAATAACAACTACTTATTATTACTCATGACTTTATTTGTCTTAGGGAAAAGTCTGCTGATTTAGGTCATGCTCAAGTGATCTTGACTGGTCTCACATACGCATTTTTGGTTCTCTGGTGGATTAACTGGAGTGTAGTTGGTCCAGAATAACTTCAGTCACATACTGGGAGATTTCTGGCTTTAATTTGGGAAACAGATGTCATAGCACCATTTGTCTCCCATATTTATGCAGGCTATCCTAAAGCTTGTTCATATGGTGGCTTGGTAGTTTCCAAAAGAGAGAGAATAAACACAAGCCTTCTTAAAGCCTGACCATAACACTACACAATATCATTTCCACAGCATTTTGTGATCCAAAGCAAGCCATAGGCCTTGCCCAGAGTTAGGCTTTGGATAAATAGACTTTGTATCTTGGCAGGATGATTTGCAAAGTTTTGTAGCAAAAGGATGACTGTGGGTAGGAATGGAAAATTGTGGGCATTTTTTATTTCTATAGCAGATGTTTGTTCTTAACAAAGTTGTTTATAGCTTCAATACACCCCAATAAAAATTCTGTGGTTGTGTGTTTGTGTAAATCAACAAGCTCATTCTAAAATTCATTTAAAAATGTAGATGTCCAACAGTAGCCAAGGTGGAGACCTTTGCTTAATAAAAAGAACCAAGCTGGAGACCCATAATAACAAATGAAAGGACCTATTATAAAGTTGTGGTAATTAAGGGATAGTACAATATGTTAATGGCACAGGGATGCGGGTCACCTCATTTCTAACGAAGTTGATGTGCAAGGAAGAATGGAAACAATAGTCTTTTCAGTACATTGTGCTGGGTAATTGGATATTTATATGAAAATAAATAAACATTGACCCCACTTAACACCCCTCTCGCCCCACACACATCAATCAAGTAGACCAGGTCTAAGTAAAAAAGATAAACAATAAAGCTCTTCGAAAAAGACATTGGAAAATATCTTTATGCTTTAGGAGTAGACAAATAATTCTTCAAGAGGACACTGAACACACTAACCATAATTGAAAAATGAGAACTTAGGCAGTTTTAAGAACTTCTGTTTATCAAATAGATCATTAAGAATGTGAAACTAAACCAGAAACGGAATGGAAGATTTCAAAGAACTGTTGCAACTCAATAATAATAAACAACCAAAAAGAATATATAAAAGGTGACAAAAAGCAGATATTCAAAAGGTTGACACAAATATAAAAGGTACGCAAAACATTATTAGTTATGAGGGAAATTTAAATTAAAACCACAAGGGGCTACACAAACACCAGAATGACTAGGACAAAAAAGAGAATACCAAGTGTTGGAGAGGATGTGGAACATTGGAAACTCTTGAATAATGCCAAATGGAAGTGTAAATTGTACAATCACTTTGGGAAACCGTTTAATGATAAATACTAAAGAATCCCACTCCCAGGTAATTACTCAACAGAAATAGCCTCCATATAATCACCAAAACATGTGTACAAGAATGTAGATAACTTTTAGTCCCAAACCGCTAACAACACAAATATCCAAAAATAATAGATAAATGTTTCATATTCACATAATGGAGTACTTTTCTGAAATAAAAATGGACAAACTATAATTATATATACTGAATAACAAGAATAAAACTCACACACACAATGCTGAATCAAAGAAGCCAGAAACAAAAGAACACATACTGTACTTCCATTTACTTAAAGTTCAGTAAAAAGCAGCATTACACTAAAGTCAGAGTAGTGGTTATCTTTAGGAGGCTTGAGGTGTGAAAAGGCCTTCTGTGGTGATGGTAACGCTCTGTTACTGACATGGGCTAGAGCTCTGCAGGAAAGAGAGAAAGGAAAAAGCCAATAATGTTTAATAATACCTAGAATGTTTTAACATAGGTGATAGAATAGTATAGAATTTGAAATATATAATACAGCTCTTTTTTTCCAGATAGGGTTTTATAAATTGCTAAAACTTTATAATGGCATACTCATGTTATCTGCTCATCCTTAGCTCTCATTGCATTCACTGGTCACTCAATAACACAATATACATGTCTGATCTTTAATTTTAGTTTATTATTCAAATTGTGTCTCTGCTGGGTTTGATATCACCATTTTGTGTAATTGTTTCAAAATAAACTCATTAGACAACATTAAGCCCTAATTCTCAATTGGGGAAAGTGCATTTTTTATTAATCAATTTATTTCACAATTTAATGGGAAAGTTTTGAATTCCTTTTCCCATCAGGAAAACAGGCAGATGGATTTGCATAAAAAATCATCCTTGTGCTGGAATATAAAGGCATAAGTCCTTAGAACAAGAAACCTGGCCCAAGGGCACAGTCTCTCTCAGATCACCGAACAAGCAATGTTTGTGGGAGCTGAGTTGGCAGCTGTAGAAATGATGGCACTGTGTTCTATGGCCCCTTTGATAAAATTTCGACCCCGTAATTTGGAGACCAGTTAGTTGCATCAAACAATGAAATAGTTATTGTTTTATTTTCCTTGTGAATTTGTCATTAAAAAATAAAGAGCTATTTGGATTTGAGTAGAGCAGGTTTTAGAGAGATTTGACAGAAGGAAGTGTACATGCAACCCTGTAAGCAAAGTATATATGAATAGATACATAGATATATGTGTATGTGCATATACATATGCATAAATCAATCTATCAATCAGTCATTTATATCTATCATCTATCTATGAAAAAGAGCTACCTATCTGTATTAGAAAATTATCACTCTTGGTATGGTAATATTTTGAATGTTATGTCATGTGCGCCTATTTATACACTTGGATTTTTAGAATAGGAACATTAAAAGCATTAAAAATAATTCTTTAAGACAACTTAATGTACTGTTACAGTATCACCAAGATATGTTCTTTCAAAGTATGTTGTACAGGACATATTTTTGGTTGTTACAGAATGGCTTATTGACTTCATTAATTTATAGAAACCTTTTAAAAATTCCTTTTAGCCTATCCTCATTTCAGCTGAAATGAATATCTTTTAACAGACACACAAAATGAAAGCAACTGGTATCTATTTTGGAGACTCTGATAGCCATGAAAGAAAAGCTAGAGTTATCTGTGACTCCTGTCTCCCTAATCATCTACCCCTGCTCTCAGGTGGAGAGTTCTCTTAATTCTGGGGATTTCTGTTCAAAAAGGACATGGTTGGGACAGATGTGATATTAACAACTAAATATTCTTGAACCGTGACTTAGCTCTCACTTGGCCTCAATTTTTATTCACTTTTTTGTTTTCACTGAGTATTGGGGTAGGATGTAGTTGTGTATTAAAATATACTTTGAAAAGCAGGATATATACCAAAGAATATCTACCTGTGATTGGAGTTCACTGTTTTCTTATTGTGAAGAATGTAGGAATGTAGAATACACCAAAATGTAAGATACGTGAAGACAGGAAATTTTCTCTCTTTACCACCATATGCCCATTGCCTAGAGCAACACATAGTAGACACTCAAAAAAATTGAGTAAATAAATGAAGAGTGTTTATACTCCACTCCCTTCTATGAAGCAGCTCTAACTCTCTGACAGCCCCTTGCTCCCAAGATTATGCAATCAGAAGCTGCCCTGGGAGCAGCGTCCTTTCATCAGTTTGGTTTCTTAGTATTGCTGGGGAGGAAAGATTTAGTAATCCTGTTCTTATGCGCTGTAAAGTTAATTTTGATCCACTGAGCATTTAAAAAACAGATGTACTACCTGAACTCTAAACATCACTGTGGCTCTTTTCCTCTTTTGCATGGGGATCAAAATAATAACCATACTTGTCAACAAGTCTCCAATGCACATGGCATGGTCATCTGTGCTTTACCTTTCCTGATTGATGGCCAGTGCACTGAAAATACCTTTTGAAGGTCTTTGCATTAGTAAAGGTAACCTAGTGGCTGAAATTTATGATGCGCAAATCTCAATGGTTTAACAGAAATTTATTTTTGTTCTCATAAAGCCCAAATGGAGGCTGTGGGGCAAAATAGAGGATTCTTGAAGGGGTGATAAGCGCTCCAAAGGTGATATAGGGACATGGGCTCCTTACATCCTATTCTCCCTTCTTTCTCTAGGATCTTAGAATCCTCTGCTAGATCTTCTGAATGCTACTGACAGATGGGGGTGGGGGTGGGGAATGGCTCATACATTTAAAAAAATGATGGATACCCTAGGTCTAGGTGATCACAAAATCATGTCCAGAGATGTGAACTGGACAGGAAGGAGCACGTGAGGACTACAGCGAAATATGTAGAACTGGCAGGTGGGAGAATTAGCAGGAATAGTTACACTGGGACACACATGCCTGGCATTCCTTGCAGTGGTGAGCTGCCCCTCCCTGTTCCAGCCTGGGGGTTTGGGGAAGGGCTGCCTCTCCTTTCACCATTCCCCATCCACCTGGGCACAGGTAGGGTTTTATAGAACAGGCTGAGAAGATCATGGTACCAGTGCATTAGGGTTAACTCCTAATGTTAGCTCCTGGTTTCTGAGCTGGTGCAATGCTGTCCTAACTTTACTCCTGCCCTATTGCTGAAACACAGGATCAGATGGGTAAGTGGAGACTGAAGAGGGGAATTGGTTGGCCAGAAGAGGACTGAGACAGTTCCTTTTTCTTCCCAGGTGAAACATTTCTTCAGCTGTATCTCATTAACGTTATAGGAAACCCAGAAAAGAGCCTAAGTAGAATAGCACTATCTCTAGTTTCACAGCCATTTTCTATTGGCCTCTGGGAGAAAAGAAATCCAGTGATCTCCTATTATTTTTCACTTGAAGATGTAAGAAGTTATATATGAACAAAAAGAACTGATGCCTTTGGAACACAGACCAAGAAAACTTGTGTTGAAATAACTTTCTAGGGCCCCAAATGGAGCCGCTCTTGCCTGGGGTGCCACGTCAGCAAACCAAAACTTAGATAACTCTTTTGTCCCTATAAAAGATCCGCTTGACAGGAAACACAGTATATTCAGTCAGCCAATTCCCAAACACCAAGCCAACTCTGGGCCTTCTCACCTGAACAAGGTTGACTCCATGGCCCCAAATCAGACATTTTCTATTTGTCTCTTGCTTGTTCTTTTCTTTATACTATCAAAGCTTTTTGCCTCCCATCCTGTTTTGAAGTTTTTTGCATGGAGACCACCAGCTTCATGAAGTGTTAAATACAGTTTGTTTGTATCACCTAAACTGTTTTCTTTAATCATTTTTTTAAACACTTGTAGTACCCTTTCACCCATAAGTGTCCTATAGAACAAATAACACAGGTTTCTGTAATGCAATTTAACATTTACATGAGTTATTGAAAGAAATCTTAAAATATGAGAAAATAAGAAAATTATAAGGGAATTTAAAATCTTATGGTGTTAAGATATATGATATATAGATATATGTGTGATAGAATAAGTGAGCAACCACTTAAATAGTAGGGCTCTTTGACACAAAATCAGAACTCGATTTGTATGTTTTCTATATCTAGAGTGAAACAGGACTCTTCATGTCCTATCACTTATAATCAAGTACTTATAATCAACACAGGGGTGCACTCTCATCCTCTACCCCCTCCACCTCTGCCCTGACACACAGAGCCTTTACATCTGCAGGGACTCAGGACCTGATCATTATGTCCTTGATGAGTGAGGCTTACACGTAATACTTTTTATGGGTCAGACAGAACATAGTATTCATCATATCTGCCCACACTTTATTGTCCAGGGCTCACTCAGATGACAATACTTAATTGCAAATGATGCTGAAAACTGGTCTGCTTGTGTGCCCAGGACAAAGAGGAAGGAGTTTAGCTAAGCAGCTAACCAGTTTCGGCTATTTGGATTATTGGCCTCTGTATTACCAAGGAGATTGAACTTTTATTTTATTGTAGCATTGAACACTCTGATGAACATTTGTTACTAACCACTTTCTCCTTTGATTTTCATGATCTAAATTTTCATTTCTCCTCCCTTCTCCTCTTATTAGCCATTCATTCTTGATTCCTTTTGAGGACTGTTCTATCTCTCCTCCGTCTTTAAAAATCAAAGTCATAGGGGCTTCCCTGGTGGCGCAGTGGTTGAGAGTCCGCCTGCCGATGCAGGGGACACGGGTTCATGCCCCGGTCCGGGAAGATCCCACATGCCGCGGAGTGGCTGGGCCCTTGAGCCATAGCCTCTGAGCCTGCGCGTCCGGAGCCTGTGCTCTGAGAGGCCACGGCAGTGAGAGGCCCGCGTACCGCGAAAAAAAAACAAAAACTCAAAGTCATAATTCCAAAGGACTCCATCGTCATCTCTCTGAGCTTTTTACTATAAATATAATTTCTGCAGTATCTTAAAGAAAACCCTTGCCCCACATTTTCTTTACATTTTGATGGTTCTTAAATTTAATCAAGAACTCTTTGCTAAATTCCAGACCCATATTTCCAACAGTTTAATAAATACTTTGATTTAGAAGGCTCCCAGGCACCTCAAATCAATCACATTCGAAAATGAATCATTAATTTCCACCAAATGCCTTCAGTATCATCTGTCCTGGTAAACGGCTCTACTCTGCCTTGTAATTTCATATTCTTTCTTCTCACATACACACTCCTCAGTGAAGATCATCAATTCAGTTACTGCATTCTACAATTTCTAGTTTTTTATTTTTTAGTATCTTTTGTATCTATCATCTATTCTCACTGCCTGAATTCAGGCTAAGTTTTTTGGGGGGAGGCTGCCTTTTACATCTTTGCTTGCTAGCTGCTCTCCCAGAATTGGTTATAGTCTTCCTTTAACTCATTATTCACACAGAGTCAGGAGGAAGTGGGAGAGAGCTTTCAAGACAGAGCAGTTAGAAAAAACCAAATTGGAATGTACAATTTACATGGTGGATTGGGGTGGATTATAGGACTTGGAGAGAAGTACAAGAGTTGGGCAGAGCAGTTCCTAGAAAGAGAAGATGGACGTTAGAGCCAAGTGTCAAATCTCTGCACAGGGTTCATTAACTGAGCAGAGACTATGGTCCCGTTGATGGTCCAGTTGGCTGAATTTGTAGATGGAGTTCCTTAGTCGAGCAAAGCAGAGTCAGAAGCACAGCCAGGAGAAGGAATATTCGGTCCAGATGGATGTTGATCAGAGTCACAGACCAAGTGGAACAATTCAAAGTGCAAGAATCAGAATGCGCTGGGGTGTAA
The DNA here is from genome assembly GCF_059928025.1 of Delphinapterus leucas. Taxonomy (NCBI): domain Eukaryota; kingdom Metazoa; phylum Chordata; class Mammalia; order Artiodactyla; family Monodontidae; genus Delphinapterus; species Delphinapterus leucas. The sequence continues at coordinate 36,200,998 of NC_143142.1, read as the reverse complement.
ACTCTGAAGTAGATGTCTTAGATGAGCTCTCAGCCAGCTCTGTTAAGCAGCCTGAATGAGAATAAGTGTGTGGAAGCTTCAGAAAGAGAGGCGGGTTTCTGCGCACTGGGAGGAATACCTTTTAGTCATCAGAATTGATTGTCAGAAAGGTGGGCTGCCTGCTGAGTTAGCGAGTTCCCAGTGACTGAAATGCTTCAGGGACTTCATGAGTGCCTGTGAAGCTACTGAAGAGGATGTTTTTGCATCATATGAATGAGGGGGTTAGACAGTTGCTGAACTTGTTTATAACTCTCAAGTATTATAAAATATTATCTTCTCAGTTTGAAAGTTATGATCTGGTTCCAACTGGCTATGTGACATTCTTTAACATTCTCCTCCTATACAGCAGGTATTGAGTTGCAGAAATTCTCCTGTTGTTGTTCTGCTTGTATTCCATTCGCTATCCTCAAAGAAGTGCTTTTCATCTTAGTCCCATTCATATGCAACAAATACATCCTTTATTTTACTCTCCCCCACCCCTTCCTGATTGAATTCAGCTGCCAATAAAGTCGACCAGTTAGTTCAATGAGATTTTAAGTTTGAACCAGTTCTTTTAGTTGAACAGGAAAGATGAAAGAAACCTGGAATGCAGGGTCCAAATTATGGGGTTCAGCTTTGAAAACACAGCGACGCCCTAAAACCGATGGTTCCTTTGTGTAGAGAGCAAAGCCAAGCAGCAGCGACTCAAGATCTACTCTGGAAGCTTCTAGCTAAGAGGGATAAGTTTCTTAGATTTGTTGTCAAGTGTAACATTTGGAAGTGGTAAATCACTGCAGGAGCCTGTGTGCTTGGCAACCACACTTCTGCCTGGGTTGCTGGCAATACAAGCTGTGGCTTCATCGTCTCCTACAGTTCTGATGGGGACATGTGAGCCATCAGTGACTGATCATTTTGGGAAAACCTGACAGAAAACAGACATTTTCCTTACTTTCTCTTGCTATAATGAAGTGAGCAGAAGCTCAAGGAAATAAAGTTGTCTCATTTATTATACAGATGACTCACATGCATTCTGACTCACGCCAGTAAAATCACTCTGCTGCTAGCAGAAATATGTCAGGGCCTAAGAAAAATCGTGCTCTTTAGACACCCCCCTCACTCCTTCCGGAGGACTGGGCTATCATGATGTTGTTCAGATCTGCCCTTCTGCTTGGAGCTGGGGCAGTAAGTCATTTGGCTGCAGGGTGACTTTTCTGGCTTATAGCTATATCCTTAGGGATAGGATGCTGTTCATCAGCCCTCTGCATGACATCATTAAAGGAACAGCTCCTGCATATAAGGAACATACTATAGCTTTGTCATTCTCATGATTTTAAAACAGTTCTGTTCTTTCATCCATCAGGTAAAACAAAGATGCAGTAGAAACCTGTATTTCAGAACAGATGCCTCCATAATTGTGCTGTTAAAAAGAATGTGCTGTCATGCTCTGCATTATATCTCCTTTGTATCTGTTTTTTGTCTGGTTATATCTGAGCAGCAGCCATGGTTTTGCCTCAGCTTACTTTCAGAACTCGATGTGATAGGGGTACTGCCAAGAGTTTGCATAAAAGCAGAATGTAGTTGTGTGATGTCATTGTAATACTTTGTCCAGTTAAACACTCTGAGAATTTACTTTTTTAGTCAGGGAAAAAAAAAAATTTGGATTGTCTTTCCAGAATGTATGTTAGGTGAGCTATCTCTAAGTTCACTAAAATCCTAAACTAATTTTGTATTAGTGTTTAATGATAAAAGCTAACTTTCTAGAAAAATACATTTATTTATGTCTATTGAGATGTCTTGAAAGGTAAAATTTTCTGCATATCAAGAGCAGGTTTTCACTCTTTCAATTGGGTTTTAGTAAAATTTTCTATGGAAATAGTAAAAAACACCCTAGAACTTCAAAGTTCTTACAAGTTTTTACTTTCTCTTTTTTCTTGTTTTGTTTGTTTATTTGCTTTGTTGTACTTTCTCCCATTCACCCAGCTTCTGTGTGAGCATGGAGATCTAGGCACAGGAAAGTGAAGTGATCTTCCTGAGATTCTAGAGAAAAAACTGGCACTGTGATTCCTGGGATCAGGGCCTCTATTCTGATATTCTATATGCAGTGAACTCTGTACATCGTTTTATTTTCACATATGATGTTTATTCTTATGAAGTAGTTATTCATGGAGAAGAATATTCCACTTCTTTCTTGTGGGTTTTACATTCTCCTATTGAAAAATTGAAATAATCTCTGCATAATTGTTTACATTTGTCAAAACACTGCTCTTTCCCCATTCACCGACATTTCTTTTCTCTGTATCCCATTTTATCTTCACTAGTGGGAAACTGGCAGAGGGATTCTTAAAGAAAAGGGAGAGCAGAAAGACATCTACTTAAATGTATATTGATTCTGTACCATTTTCAAATTATGTGTAAAGGGTCATTTTTTTAAAAAAATGTAAATTGAGCTAAAAATGTAGAGAATTCTAAGACAAATGGATAAATGTAGATTGGTCAATAGGGTAAATTAGATATGAGTACTTGTTGACCCACCTCTGAGCCAATTAAACTGCAGCTTATCTAGAGTTCCAAAAATATGTTCTATTAGACTTCATCTCTGTGAGTTTCTCCTGATGAAATATGATTTCACTGTAGAATAAATTCAGGGAATGCCGGATAATATATTTTCCTACTGAGGAATTTATAATGCATATTTGTATGATAGAATCTCTAGGATGTTACATAATCAAGAAGCCCTTTCGACTATGTTTCACTTTTTTAGATACAGTATTTTTTTCCCTTGCCATACTTATTGACATGCTGAAGAGTTGATTTGATGTCCCGTAGGACATTTACTAGGAATCTCTGAACTAAAATTTTCTTTTAGTAGGTAATATAGAATCATTTCTAAAAATCATTACAAACATCCAAAGTATGGAAGTTTGGGTGAAACATAAATTATATTTTCTATGTTAGATGACATTATTTTTTGAACAAATAATTGTCACCTTGAAAAATAATGAAAGAAACTTAACTGTAAGCTTCTTAAGAGTAGGTACTGTTTATTTTTGTATTCTTATCATCTAGCATAGTGCCATTAGTCAAAGCTCAATCTTTGTTGAGTTAATTATGATGAAGAAAAAGATATCTATCTGAAAAGATTTTAGATCATCTCCTACACAAGAATGCTCACTTGAATGCTAGAAAGAAAACTAAAATCTGTTCCAATCCGTCCAAAACTGTGCATTTTCCTAAAGTAGCCTATTTTTTTTTATGAAATAAATTTAGTCACCAGTGAAGTCTCATTGAGAATGGACGTGTTCTTATTTATATTTTTCTAAGCTAAAAGAAAAATTTAGAACCACTGAGTAGCTATTACAGCTGTCCCATAAGAGACTAACCATTTTTTTGTTGTTTGTTTTTAGACTGTTTTCTAAGAGATGATAAGATATAATATTCATTACACCTGTATCATTTTTTTCCTGGTATTTTGAATACAAATCATAGATCTATCTAAATTTCTATCTCTCCAGTGGAAACAAGTATGTAATATTTTCCAGTGAAGTTTTTGTTGCTGTGTATTTTTTGTTTTTGTTTTGAAGCTACTGAAAATACCATGTAATTGTTGTCATGGTACTGAATATGTCATCTGGCAACACAGGAGCATGAAGTGACAATTGCCAATGTAATGGTAATTTGAGGTTAATAATAATTTAGTTTTGACAGTAATCCAGGACTAATTATCCCAATTCTCTCTGTGTTTTCCTTTTGATAGCTTAAGGCTTTTTTGCTTGTTTTGTTATATGTCACATCAAACCAAGCATGAAGAGGGGCCCTGAGCTGACTAGTAGGCAGTGGTATTGAAGCTGTGTAAAGTTATGGTTTGACAGCTCTCTCATTAGATGTTTAGGTCCTGGGTGTACGTATACTCAGCATCAATCTAGTGGATTGGAGTCATGGTCTTGACATAGGAAATATCACTATATCTTAATAGCAGGGAGAGAAAGCCGCGGGCTGATGGAAATGTCTTTTAAAGTATTAACTGTATAACAGATTATTGTGCAGTATGGAGCAGAGAAAAATTTTGATCCTCTGGACCCATGCTCTTTACTTGGCCTCACTGAATTATTCACTTTTCAGCATTGCCCTCCTTGGTTTTTTTTCGAAGTAGTTATTTAACTACAGTGTCTAGTCATTCCTCTGACCAAGACTTCTGGATGGTTACATTTATTCTACAATGCTTTATTCTTCTCAATAAAACTTTGCTTTTTCATTATCATCCAGCATCTGGAATTCTCTATCTTTCTTAAAAACACAGAAGGAGATTAACACTACCCCCTTCACAGTTTCCTCATTCACTGTTTCATTAAATATTCTGAATACCTTTGCTTCTATTACTTGCTTTATATTCTGCTTTTGTGTATATATATAATATATGTATAATTTTATTTCAAACAACTCAAAGGACAGACCCTACATATTTAGCCTGTAGTTTAGATAATTTAATATGACTTTAGGTATATCACTTGACTTGTAGTTATAGGATAAATACTCCACGTATATTGTAACTATCCTTAATGATAGTTGGTTCAGTAGTGATTATCTATGGATACGAAGCCACTTTTATCCTCCATTCTTCTATTTTCTTAAAGCCAAGTGGAGGTTAAATGGAGGGGTCTGTGATGATGCTGCATCTGTTTATCATATAATTGGGTCATATAACCCAGCAAGGCTGAATTGTTAAACCTTTCAGCATATGAGATATTAAAACAGTCAGAGGAAAAGTAAAAGAATAATAGAAGAAGTACATTCAACTTAGTTTAAAATCTTAATGCTGTATGGTTATGCTACATGAGTTTACGTATTAAATAGTTAAGTGAATATTGATTGATTGCCTATGCTGTGCCAGGCACTAGAGACCTATTATGTGCATTCCACAAGAACAAGATAGACATGATTACTTCCTTTATGGGATTTACTATTTGCAATGCATAAACGGATATGTAGTAAAATAACTATACATCAATATTCTTCTTATAAAATTGTGGTGAACAGAGAATTCCAGACAAAGATGGCATCAAATGCAAAGGCCCTAAGTTAGGAAAAATCTTGGGGGTGTATCCTAGAAAGTAAGAAAGAGGGCCAACATGGCAGGAAGGTAACAAGCAAGGGAGAAGATGATGTGAGATGAGGCAGAGGCTCAACCAACAGAGTCTCGGTCCATGATGGGAGCTGAGATTTTATACTAGGTGTAATGGAGAGCAATGAAATGTTTTCAGACAAAGGGATATCATATCTGACTTATGATTTCTATATAGAAAAAAATGAGTTGGTGGGAGTGAAAAAGTAGAAGCAGAGCTAACTCCATAGTTTTTTTTCTCCTTTTAAATTAAGGCCAGATATGTTGATGACTTGGTTAGGATGGTAGCAATGGAAAAAAAGGGAAGTACCTGAAGTAGAGAGATATTTTTGGAAGTAATATGATAGGATTCATTGCGGGTGAGATATGAAAGATAAGGGAAAGTAAGTAAGAATGATGGTTTTCTGGATGCATGACTGTATGATTGGCAGTGCTACTTATTAAGAGAGAAACAGACCTGGAGACTTGAATGGTTTGAGTAAATTCACTTTTAGACTTGCTTCTTTGGGCTTTGTATATTTAAGATGTCTAGTAGACATCAAAGTGGAGATGTGAATGTATCTCTCTCATTCTCTCACTCTCTATCATCATCTACCTGCCTCTCTATCAGTGCATGAAGCTGGGGCTTCAAAAGGACAGGTCTAGATCAGAGATGTAAGTCTGGGAGTCACTGTGTAGATGGTACTTGACGTAATCTGAATCAGAGAGTGTAGATGGAAAAAAGTGAGAGGGCTTAGGAATGAATGCTGAGGGACCGCTATGTGTGGAATTTGATAAAGGAGGAAAAGTCAGCCAAGGAACCTGAGAAGGAGTGGCCAGAGCGGTAGTAGGAAAGCCAGGAAGTGAAGTGACACTGAAGCCCAGAGCAGAGGGTGTCCCAAGGAGGAATAAATGGCCGTCTTTACCAAATGCTGCTATAGTCAAATAGCATGAAGACAAATGTGTTCTCTAATTTGACAACCTGGGCCATTGAGAATCTTGACAATAACCATTTCAGTGGAGTTCGGGGTTGCAACCCAGGTCGGTATGTGCTGAGAAGTGAATGCAAGATGAAGAAGAGGAGACAAACTATGGACAATTCTTTTGAATTAGTGTGTGTGTATGAAGAGTGAAAAAATGAGATGGAAGCTCACGTGGAATGTGGGGGCCAAGGGATGTTTATTTGTGCTTAATGAAAACTATTCTACTATTTTTAAAATATGAGGCAATTCACACATTGTGGGGTATTTCATAGGAACAGAGAATTCTAAGAAATAGCTGAAATTTAACTCTTAGTTGAGTGGTAGTCAAGTAATTTTATTGATACAGGCCATCACCTATCTTTCTTTATTACTTCCATACCTGATTATAACTGTATGTCACTGACAGTAATGATCCATTGAACAACTAGTTTGAAATACTTTTTTTTTTAATTATTTATTTATATTTTTGGCTATGTTGGGTCTTCATTACTGCATGTGGGCTTTCTCTAGTTGTGGCGAGCAGGGGCTACTCTTCGTTGCGGTGCGCAGGCTTCTCATTGTGGTGGCTTTTCTCGTTACGGAGGGAGCATGGGCTCTAGGCATGTGGGCTTCAGCAGTTGTGGCATGGGGGCTTCTGTAGTTGTGGCTCATGGGCTCCAGAGCGCAGGCTCAGTAGTTGTGGCACACGGGATTAGCTGCTCCACAACATGTGGGATCTTCCTAGACCAGGGCTCGAACCCGTGTCCCCTGCATTGGCAGGCGATTCTTAACCAATGCACCACCAGGGAAGCCCCTGAAATAGCTTTCTTATTTTACACAGCTGCAACTATCTGGAACAGTCATGGGAAACAGTAATACACTCTTTGTCAGACGGTGACCTTGGTGAGCAGCAAATTTTTAAAAAAGACTGTACTGTCATTCAATTACTCTAGGTGCAACAGAAATGTTTTTGAAAAAAAAATTTTTTGCCACATTAATTCCAGCTGTCTTTCTCCTTCATTGGTGTTTATAGTGATGTTTCTGGAACCCTAAAATCATTGTTGCCTCTGCCTTTTCAAGTCATTCTGGAATTGTCTTGTTAAGCTAGAGGCAAACTTGGATAGAAAATCAGCTTCTACCTTGATAACAAACAGAGCTTTGCAGTTCTCAAACTTTTCAACATCAGAGCAAGAGTGACAGGAGAGAAGATGTGTATTTGGAGGCAGAATGAGCTGCCCGTGGTCCCAAGGAATCCTTTCCAAGCGGTCTTGGCCAAGGTTATCACCGCTACACATGCTTTCTGTGGTAGCCTCAGAACAGAGATGCCACTGGCACTGTTGGGCCCTTCTGCAGAGGAGAAGACGTCCAGAATATCTGTTGTCCTGATATTCTGCATATTATATTGCCTTTACCAAAGGACATGGCAACACAGAGTTTTGGGGTAGAACTTTTTAAAAACATTTCTTGCCTGTTGACGCTGCCTCTGAACTCAGAACTTTTCAAGTGAATTTGCCTTTCTTTCTCTTTAATCATTAGTGTTTTTTTTAAGCTTCTACTTGGACTAGAAGGAGTCACTGTAAGGCAAAAACTTGCATATAAGTAGGCAGAACTCAAAGAACTGTCAAATGCAGAGGGTGCTTTTGTGGACTGAGTGTTGTCTAACCCTCAGGATGTTTGGCTGGTAGAGTTTTCAGATGACACATAATTTGACAAGTTTTCATTGATGAGGATGCAGCTCCTTATCTTGGCAAGGAGATCAGGTTCAGGAACCAGTTCAGCTACATGTCCAAAAGATAAGGAGAGTTTCCTCTGTTGATACTCTAAAGCACTGTCTCCTCCGTCAGAGATATTCCTGGTCTCAGTAATGGAAACATTGCTACCTGACCTTAGTTGGGAAGTTCCTATTCGTTCCCATTTGGCCTCTTCAAAATGTTTGTCTAATTTTATCTATAGGGAAGTCCCAGAGAAGAAGGAAAAACTTGCCCCACAGTGAATTGCTTCCTCTAGGTGGCTGCAGTAAAATCTTTAATGTAAAATTGTGGCGTCTACTTGATTATTTGTCTCTGACCTCCAGGAAACTGTCAAATGGGGCACTTGGGAAGGACAAACATTTAATCAACATGTTTGCTGATGTTTTGGGATTCGCTGATTGTTAATACAACGGCACCTCTGCTGTTTCAAAAAGGTCATGCTGTCACATAAATCTTGTCTGCAGAGGCTTATTCACCTAAAGGTGAGCACTTGAGGAAGAACAGGGTAATACGACAGTTTTAAGCAGATGCATCTGTATGCATGTGTTTGATGGGGAGCTGGGAATGAAACTTGGAAAGCCTCAATTCCATTCCTTTATTTTTTTTTGTACTTCCCTGTTTCATAAGCTGAACTTACAGAATACAAAACAAATGAATATAATTAAGTGACCTAATTTAGAAATTAGATTTTAAAAAAATTTTTTTGGAGTATAGTTGATTTATAATGTTGTGGTAGTTTTGAGTGTACAGCAAAGTGAATCAGTTATACATGTACATATATCCACTCTTTTTAAAATTGTTTTCCCATATAGCCCATTACAGAGTATTGAGTAGAGTTCCCTGTGCTATACAGCAGGTTCTTATTAGTTATCTATTTTATATATAGTAGTGTGTATATGTCAAGCCCAGTCTCCCAATTTATCCCTCCCCCCCACCCCCTGGTAACCATAAGTTTGTTTTCTACATCTGTGACTCTATTTCTGTTCTGTAGATAAGTTCATTTGTACCCTTTTTAAAAGATTCCACATATAGGTGATACCATATGATAAGAAATTACAGACTTTTAATGGTGATTACTGAATTTACCTCGATGCAAAAATTCCAAGCTTTTGGAATATTGCCATTACTCATTCTGTGAGTGTGTGTGTGTGTGTGTGTGTGTGTCTGAATTGATGAAAAGCAGAAGGATAACAATTTTTAAATGAAAGGTTTTTTTTATTCTGTGATAGTCCTTCATGTACATGGTTTAAAAGTGAAAATAATATTTTGATGTTATTTTTAAGTGTTTTAAGTGGCAAAGTGATTGGTCAAAGTAAGAAGTACTCATTGAATCAGGGGTTTTGTTTTGTTTGTTTTTTGTTGTTTAACAGGAGGATGAGGCCTTAGCATTCATCCTATCAATCACTTTTAACATCATGGAGCCAACCCTACCCTATAAGCTAGTCTGTCACACCCATGCATGCACTTTTTGACTGATAAAATTCATCCACGAATGCAATACAGTTATCTGCAGCCATCGCCCTAGATCCTCCTCTGACCATATTTCTGAAGAATTCAAACCCTTGCTTTCTGTCCCTAGATCTAATGTTTCCTGTAGATCATCCCTTAGTTTATTATTATTATTGTTGAGGTATAACTGACATATTCTTAGATTTAAGTTTTAACTTTCTTCCTTCATAACATCTGGTTCTCAACTGTATTCAGTTGATTGTAGCTTGACTTTCTGGCTTTTGTCAAGAAATGACTTTCTGGCTTCATTGCATAGGACTGGGCATGAACACACCCTGTATTCGGGCTTCTGAATCCAACCCTGACTCAAAGGTATCCCTGGTGCCTGCGGAGGGCACACTCAGAGTGATCATTATTTATTCTATGTCACCTCAGCACTTCAGTATGATTGATTAAGCCTTTTTGTGAATAGTCACTGAGTATAACATCAAGAGCCAGTGTAGCCACTGAAGTTTGGTAGTGAACTAACACATTTCATCTTGAACTAACCATTATGGTCAGGTATTAGTTATCTTAAAAGAACGACCAGAAGGTAATCAGAAGATCAACTTCATCTCTATTTCCCACATAATAATCTTGTAGAATCCCTTCCTTTTTTAAATCAGTAAGTTAAAAGCATTTATTGAGGAGAATAGCCAGGATAAGAACCATAACTTTTCAATAGCAATTCTCAAAATGTCGTTTCAGGGGATTAATGAGATCAAAACTATTTTTATAACAAGCCCAAAATGTTGTTTTCCCTGTTAAGTTTCATTCTCTAATGAGTATACAAGCAGAGTTTTCCAGAGGCTGCATGAAATGATGATACCATTGCTATGTGGCTAATGGAACATGTGCTTCTGTATTTTTGGGCTTTCAACTTTTCTCAGTTTTAATTTCTAATATGATAAATAGCTATAGGTATAATGTGTAGAAATAGAAACACTTTGGTATCCTCAATTATTTTTAAGAATGTAAAGGAATCTTGGGACTAAAAAATTTGAGAATTTCTTCTTTTTTTAACATCTTTATTAGAGTAAAATTGCTTTACAATGGTGTGTTATTTTCTGCTTTATAACAAAGTGAATCAGCTATAAATATACATATATCCACATATCTCTTCCCTCTTGCATCTCTCTCCCTCCCACCCTCTCTATCCCACCCTTCTAAGTGGTCACAAAGCACCGAGCTGATATCCCTGAGCTATGTGGCTGCTTCCCACTAGCTGTCGATTTTACATTTGGTAGTGTATATATGTCCATGCCACTCTCTCACTTTGTCCCCACTTACCCTTCCCAATCCCCATGTCCTCAAGTCCATTCTCTAGTCGGTCTGCATCTTTATTCCTGTCCTCCCCCTAGGTTCTTCATAACTTTTTTTTTTTTTTTAGATTCCATATATATGTGTTAGCATACGGTGCTTGTTTTTCTCTTTCTGACTTACTTCACTCTGTATGACAGACTCTAGGTCCATGCACTTCATTACAAATAACTCAATTTCGTTTCTTTTTATGGCTGAGTAATATTCCATAGTATATATGTGCCACACCTTCTTTATCCATTCATCTGTCGATGGACACTTAGGTTGCTTCCATGTCCTGGCTATTGTAAAAAGAACTGCAGTGAGCACTGTGGTACATGACTCTTTTTGAATTATGGTTTTCTCAGGGTACATGCCCAGTAGTGGGATTGCTGGGTCATATGGTAGTTTTATTTTTAGTTTTTTAAGGAACCTCCATACTGTTCTCCATAGTGGCTGTATCAATTTACATTCCCACCAACAGTGCAAGAGGGTTCCCTTTTCTCCACACCCTCTCCAGCATTTATTGTTTCTAGATTTTTTGATGATGGCCATTCTGACCAGTGTGAGGTGATACGTCATTGTCGTTTTCATTTGCATTTCTCTAATGAGTAGTGATGTTGAGCATCCTTTCATGTGTTTGTTGGCAATCTGTGTGTCATCTTTGGAGAAATGTCTATTTAGGTCTTCTGCCCATTTTTGGATTGGGTTTTGTGTTTTTTTGAAATTGAGCTACATGAGCTGCTTGTAAATTTTTGATATTAATCTTTTGTCAGTTGCTTCATTTGCAGATATTTTCTGCAATTCTGAGGGTTGTCCTTTCATCTTGTTTATCGTTTCCTTTGCTGTGCAAAAGCTTTTAAGTTCCATTAGGCCCCATCTGTTTATTCTTGTTTTTATTTCTGTTTATCTAGGAGCTGGATCAAAAAGGATCTTGCTGTGATTTATGTCATGGAGTGTTCTGCCTATGTTTTCCTCTAAGAGTTTTATAGTGTATGGACCTACATTTACGTCTTTAATCCATTTTGAGTTTATTTTTGTGTATGGTGTTAGGAAGTGTTCTAATTTCATTCTTTCACATGTAGCTGTCCAGTTTTCCCAGCACCACTTATTGAAGAGGCTGTCTTTTCTCCATTGTATATTCTTGCCTCGTTTATCAAAGATAAGGTGACCATATGTGCGTGGGTTTATCTCTGAGCTTTCTATCCTGTTCCATTGATCTATATTTCTGTTTTTGTGCCAGTACCATACTGTCTTGATTACTGTAGCTTTGGAGTATAGTCTGAAGTCTGGGAGCCTGATTCCTCCAGCTCCATTTTTCTTTCTCAAGATTGCTTTGGCTATTTGGGGTCTTATGTGTTTCATACAAATTGTGAAATTTTTTGTTCTAGTTCTGTGAAAAATGCCACTGGTGGTTTGATAGGGATTGCATTGAATCTGTAGATTGCTTTGGGTAGTATCATCATTTTCACAATGTTGATTCTTCCAATCCAAGAACATGGTATATCTCTCCATCTATTTGTATCATCTTTTATTTCTTTCATCAGTGTCTTGTAGTTTTCTGCGTACAGGTCTTTTGTCTCCTTAGGTAGGTTTATTCTTAGGTATTTTATTCTTTTTGTTGTAATGGTAAATGGGAGTGTTTTCTTAATTTCTCTTTCAGATTTTTCATCATTAGTGTATAGGAATGCTAGAGGTTTCTGTGCATTAATTTTGTATCCTGCTACTTTACCAAATGCATTGATTAGCTCTACTAGTTTACTACTAGCATCTTTAGGATACTCTATGTATCATGTCATCTGCAAACAGTAACAGCTTTACTTCTTCATTTCCGATTTGAATTTCTTTTATTTCTTTTTATTCTCTGATTGCTGTGGCTAAAACTTCCAAAACAATGTTGAATAATAGTGGTGAGAGTGGGCAACCTTGTCTTGTTCCTGATCTTAATGGAAATGGTTTCAGTTGTCACCATTGTGGACGATGTTGTCTGTGGGTTTGTCATATATGGCCTTTATTATGTGGAGGTAAATTCCCTCTGTGCCTACTTTCTGGAGGGTTTTTATCATAAATGGGTGTTGAATTTTGTTGAAAGCTTTTTCTTCATCTGTTGAGATGATCATATGGTTTTTATTCTTCAATTTGTTAATATGATGTATCACATTGATTGATTTGTGTATATTGAAGAATCCTTACATTCCTGGGATAAATCCAACTTGATCATGGTGTATGATCCTTTTAATGTGCCATTGGATTTTGTTTGCTAGTATTTTGTTGAGGATTTTTGCATCTATGTTCATCAGTGATATTAGCAAGTAGTTGTCTTTCTTTGTGACATCTTTTTCTGGTTTGGTATCAGGGTGATGGTAGCCTTGTAGAATGAGTTTGGGAGTGTTCCTCCCTCTGCTATATTTTGGAAGAGTTTGAGAAGGATAAGTGTTAGCTCTTCTCTAAACGTTTGATAGAATTCGCCTGTGAAACCATGCACTCCTGGGGTTTTGTTTGTTGCAAGATTTTAAATCACAGTCTCAATTTCAGTGCTTGTGATTGGTCTGTTCATATTTTCTATTTCTTCCTGGTTCAGTCTCGGAAAGTTGTGCTTTTCTAAGAACTTGTCTATTTCTTCCAGGTTGTCCATTTTATTGGCATATAGTTGTTTGTAGTAATCTCTCATGATCCTTTGTATTTCTGCAGTGTCAGCTGTTACTCCTCCTTTTTCATTTCTAGTTCCATTGATTTGAGTCTTCTCCCTTTTTTTCTTGATGACTCTGGCTAATGGTTTATCAATTTAGTTCATCTTCTCAAAGAGCCAGATTTTAGTTTTATTGATCTTTGCTATTGTTTCCTTCATTTCTTTTGCATTTATTTGTGATCTGATCTTTATGACTTCTTTCCTTCTGCTAACTATGGGGTGTTTTGTTCTTTTTTCTCTAATTGCTTTATGTGTAAGGTTAGGTTGTTTATTTGAGATGTTTCTTGTTTCTTAAGGTAGGATTGTATTGCTATAAACTTCCCTCTTAGAACTGCTTTTGCTTCATCCCATAGGTTTTGGGTCATTGTGTTTTCGTTGTCATTCGTTTCTAGTTATTTTTGATTTCCTCTTTAATTTCTTCAGTGATCTCATGATTATTAAGTAGTGTATTGTATAGCCTCCATGTGTTTGTATTTTTTACAGATATTTTCCTGTAATTGATATCTAGTCTCATAGTGTTGTGGTCGGAAAAGATACTTGATACAATTTCTATTTTCTTACATTTACCAAGGCTTGATATGTGACCCAAGATATGGTCTATCCTGGAGAATATTCCATGAGCACTTGAGAAGACAGTGTATTCTGTTGTTTTTGGATGGAATGTCCTATAAATATCAATTAAGTCCATCTTGTTTAATGTATCATGTAAAGCTTGTGTTTCCTTATTTATTTTCATTTTGGATGATCTGTCCATGGGTGAAGGTGGGATGTTAAAGTCCCCTACTATGATTGTGTTAGTGTCTATTTCTCCTTTTATGGCTGTTAGCATTTGCCTTATGTGTTGAGGTGCTCCTATGTTGGGTGCATAAATATTTACAATTGTTATGTCTTCTTCTTTGATTGGTCCCTTTATCATTATGCCGTGTCCTTCCTTGTCTCTTGTAGTAGTCTTTATTTTAAAGTCTATTTTATCTGATATGAGAATTGCTACTCCAGCTTTCTTTTGATTTCCATTTGTATAGAATATCTTTTTCCATCCCCTCACTTTCAGTCTGTATGTGTCCCTAGGTCTGAAGTGGGTCTCTTGTAGACAGCATATATAAGGGTCTTGTTTTTGTATCCATTCAGCCAGTCTATGTCTTTTTGTTGGAGAATTTAATCCATTTACATTTAAGGTAATTATCAATATGTATGTTCCTATTACCATTTTCTTAATTTTGGGGGGTTTGATATTGTAGTTCTTTTCCTTCTCTTGTGTTTCCTTCCTAGAGAGTTCCTTTAGCATTTGTTGTAAAGCTGGTTTGGTGGTGCTGAATTCTCTTAGATTTTGCTTGTCTGTAAAGATTTTAATTTCTCCATCGAATCTGAATGGGATCCTTGCTGGTTAGAGTCATCTTGGTTTTAGGTTTTTCTTTTTCATCACTTTAAATATGTCCTACCACTCCCTTCTGGCTTGCAGATTTTCTGCTGAAAGATCAGCTGTTAACCTTATGGGGATTCCCTTGTATGTTTTTTGTTTGTTTTACCTTGCTGCTTTTAATATTTTTTCTTTGAATTTAATTTTTGATAGTTTGATAAATATGTTTCTTGACGTATTTCTCCTTGGATTTATCCTGTATGGGACTCTCTGTGCTTCCTGGACTTGATTAACTATTTCCTTTCCCATATTAGGGAAGTTTTCAACTATGGTCTCTTCAAATATTTTCTCAGTCCTTTTCATTTTCTCTTCTTCTTCTGGGACCTCTGTAATTCTTATGTTGGTGTGTTTAATGTTGTCCTAGAGGTCTCTGAGACTGTCCTCAATGCTTTTCATTCTTTTTTCTTTAATCTGCTCTGCAGTAGTTATTTCCACTATTTTATCTTCCAGGTTCCTTATCCGTTCTTCTGCCTCAGTTTTTCTGCTATTGATTCCTTCTAGAGAATTTTTAATTTCATTTATTGTGCTGTTCGTCATTGCTTGCTTGCTCTTTAGTTCTTCTAGGTCCTTGTTAAACATTTCTTGTATTTCTCCATTTTATTTTCAAGATTTTGGATCATCTTTACTGTCATTACTCTGAATTCTTTTTCAGGTAGACTGCCTATTTCCTCTTCATTTGTTTGGTCTGTTGGGTGTTTACCTTGCTCCTTCATCTGCTGTGTGTTTTTTGGTCCTCTCATTTTGCTTAACTTACTGTGTTTGAGGTCTCCTTTTTGCAGGCTGCAGGTTCATAGTTCCTGTTGTTTTTGGTTTTTTCCCCAAGTGGGTAAGGTTGGATTAGTGGGTTGTGTAGGCTTCCTGGTGGAGGGGACTAGTGCCTGTGTTCTGGTTGATGAGGCTGGATCTTGTCTCTCTGGTGTGCAGGTCCACATCCAGTGGTGTGTTTTGGGATGTCTGTGACCGTATTATGATTTTAGGCAGCCTTTCTGCTAGTGGGTGGTGTTGTGTTCCTGTGTTGCTAGTTTTTTGGCCAGGGTGTCCTGCACTGTAGCTTGCTGGTCGTTGAGTGGAGCTGGGTCTTGGTGTTGAGATGGAGATCTCTGAGAGATTTTTGCCATTTGATATATGTGGAGCTGGGAGTTCTCTGGTGGATCAGTGTCCTGAACTCGGCTCTCCCACCTGAGAGGCCCTGGCCTGACACCCAGCTGGAGTGCCAAGAACCTGTCATCCACATGGCTCAGAATAAAAGGGAGAATAAAGAAAGAAAGAAAGAAAAATAAAATAATATAAAATAAAAAGTTATTAAAATAAAAAATAATTATTAAAAATAAAGAAATTTAAAAGTAATAAAAAGAAAGAAAGAAAGAGGAGAGCAACCAAACCAAAAAACAAATCCACCAATGATAAGAAGCGCTAAAAACTATACTAAAAAGAAAAAAAAAAACAAAAAACGGGCAGACAGAATGCTAGGAGAAATGGTAAAAGCAAAGCTATACAGACAAAATTACCCACAGAAGCATACACATACACACTCCGAAAAACAGAAAAAGGAATATATATATATATATCATTGCTCCCAAACTACACCACCTCAATTTGGGATGATTTGTTGTCTATTCAGATATTCCACAGATGCAGGGTACATCAAGTTGATTGTGGAGATTTAATCCACTGCTCCTGAGGCTGCTGGTAGAGATTTCCCTTTCTCTTCTTTGTTCGCACAGCTCCCGGGGTTCAGCTTTGGATTTCACCCTGTCTCTGAGTGTAAGTTGCCTGAGGGCGTCTGTTCCCGCCCAGACACAATGGAGTTAAAGGAGCAGCTGATTAGGGGGCTCTGGCTCACTCAGGCCAGGGGAAGGGAGGGGCACAGAATTCGGGGCGAGCCTGCAGCAGCAGAGGCCAGCATGACATTGCAACAGCCTGAGGCGCGCCGTGCATTTTCCCAGGGAAGTTGTCCCTGGATCACGGGACCCTGGCAGTGGCGGGCTGCACAGGCTCCCGGGAGGGGAGGTGTGGAGAGTGACCTGTGCTTGCACACAGGCTTCTTGGTGGCTGCAGCAGCAGCCTTAGGGTCTCATGCACGTCTCTGGGGTCCGCGCTTTTAGCCGCGGCTCGCGCCCGTCTCTGGAGCTCCTTTAAGCAGCGCTCTTAATCCCCTCTCCTCACACACCAGGAAACAAAGAGGGAAGAAAAAGTCTCTTGCCTTTCAGCAGCTCCAGACTTTCTCCTGGACTCCCTCCCGGCTAGCTGTGGCACACTAGCCCCTTCAGGCTGTGTTCACGCAGCCAACCCTAGTCTTCTCCCTGGGATCCGACCTCCGAAGCCCAAGCCTCAGCTCCCAGCCCCCGCCCGCCCTGGCAGGTGAGCAGACAAGCCTCTCGGGCTGGTGAGTGCTGGTCGGCACCGATCCTCTGTGCGGGAATCTCTCCGCTTTGCCCTCTGCACCCCTGTGGCTGCGCTCTCCTCCGTGGTTCTGAAGCTTTCCCCCCAGCCACCTGCCGTCCGCCAGTGAAGGGGTTTCCTACTGTGTGGAAACTTTTACCCCTTCACAGCTCCCTCCCACTGGTGCAGGTCCCTCCCTATTCTTTTGTTTCTGTTTTTTCTTTTTTCTTTTGCCCTACCCAGGTACATGGGGATTTTCCTGCCTTTTGGGAGGTCTGAGGTCTTCTGCCAGCGTTCTGTAGGTGTTCTGTAGGGGTTGTTCCACATGTAGATGTATTTGTGGGGAGGAAGGTGAGCTCCACGTCTTACTCTTCCGCCATCTTGAAGGTCTCTGTCAAATTTGAGAATTTCTGATGAAGGTTATTAAATTGCATGCCTTGCTACTTTCATTGTTAGAATCTAAAAGGTGAATTATTTCTTTCTTTGTTTTTTTGTTTTTGTTTTTGTTTTTTGCAGTACGCGGGCCTCTCACTGTTGTGGCCTCTCCCGTTGCGGAGCACAGGCTCCGGACACGCAGGCTCAGCGGCCATGGCTCACAGGCCTAGCCGCTCCGCGGCATGTGGGATCTTCCCAGACAGGGGCACGAACCCGTGTCCCCTGCATCGGCAGGCGGACTCTCAACCACTGCGCCACCATGGAAGCCCGATGAATTATTTCTTAATGTCTCCTCTCTCAATGTTTTAATCATTATTTGCAACAATGAAATATTGCCTTGTTGTTTGGAAATTTGTCCTTCAAGGAGACAATAGAAATTCTCAATGAGGTGAAATTAGATGAAATGTATGGTATTTTTTTAACACATATATAATGTAAAATAATTAGAGTGTAGCTTTAAATGTCAGATTGCTTAATAATAACCAGATTTGTAAACCACCAGGCACCTCACTGTGTAAATGCAGGTGATAACTCCAACTATGTCAAAGGACTGTTAAAGATAAGTGAGATAGTACATTTTAAAAATTTTTAATTTTTTAATTGAGGTACACTTGACATTGCATTAGTCTTAGGATTGCAGCATAATGATTTGATATATTTATATTTTGCAAAATGATTACCACAATGATTTTAGTTAACATCTATCACCACACACAGTTACAATTTTTTTTCTTATGATGAGAACTTTTAAGATCTACTCTCTCTTAGGAACTTTCAAATATACAATACACTATTGTTAACTATAGTCACCATGATGATAGCATAACTAAGGCACTTGGAGCATGCTTAGCATATGGTAGAACTCAACTAATATTAACAATTAGCCATGACCATTGTTTCTATCCATTTGACTAATATTGAAGGAGAGCTTAAATTTAGAATTGAGGTCAGCATTTTTTTCTGAGGTTAATTATTTTAGAAATAACAATGAAAGCCCAAGAAGAAATTTAATTTAATTTTTGTATTTTTTCCTTATACACTAATTTGGGAAATATCTTTTATTCATTAGGTAGTTAGGCTGAACCTTGGGCCTTATCATTGTTCTTCAGTTTGTTGGCTGCATACGTTGGAGATGGCAGAACATAGAGTGGGAACAGTATTCAAGAGAGAAGGAGTAGCAACCATAAAGGTTTGACAGTCTTATTAGAATATAAACATAAGAATCTGTACTATAACTTTAGGTTACTCACTGGTTGCACTGTTTATTCTAACTCTAGAAAAAGGAGTAGAGACCGAAATGCTTACCATAGACCATGTTCAATAACTTGGGGCTGTTTTTAAGGCTAAAATTTGTTTCTAAGTTCTGAACATTCACTTTTACTCCAATTTAAAGTCCTAGGGTTAGTGCAGATAAGTGACTTTCTGTTTTTAAGTCAGCTCCAGTTTGCTGAGGATAATGATTTGTGACATGAACCTGAAGAAGCTGCTATAATTGACATAGTCCAAAGTAGCGATCTGATTACAGTACTCTCAACTGCAGCATTCTTTTAAACTAATTCTGTCTTGAACTTCAGGAATGATGTCATGGTGTCTCACTATGTACATCTTCCATGTACATGAATTAAACGCAGAATCCACTGAAATTTTACATGTAAAAATCTAAATGGATAATTTGGATGGTTTTCATGTTCAGATAATCCATAACCAATTGGGGAAAAGGGGATATTGGGGTTGTATTAGGATGGAATTGGGCCATAGCTCTGGGACTATCTGAATTCTTCCTTCACATAGTTCCCATAGAGGAAAAAGCAAGTTCAAGTACCTGTTATGATTTACTGGGCTCTGCTCAACCCAGAGGGATTTTGGCGGCACCTATGGATCATTCCTTTCCTTAGGCTATGTTAGCCTCAGTAACAGAATGTAAGTCAGTCAAAATACCTATAATTTCAGTCTGAGCTCAAACTGAAAGACTTGTTCTTACACAGTTTATGCAAGGGACTCCCAATCCAGAGTACACTCATCAGTGGAAAGCGGAAGGGAGCTCAGAACTGAGTGAGGGAGTAGTGATTGGGTCACCAGCCCAGATTTCTCTTACTTGGTATACCTTTCTCGAGGTGCTACCTTCAGCTTAATCAGCTGGATTGGAGAAGAGAGCATCACCCTAAGAGAAAGGACCATGGAGAACAAGAGTTGCTCTGGTGTCCAGCACCGTCAGTGCTCTGAAGGGTAGGAGGGCCAGCCAACCACATGCTTCTTGACCTCCACCTTCAAAACAAGGCTAATAAAACATTCTTAACTCAGAAGTCCTTAAAGATAGACTGGAGGTGACATGAATGTGGGAAGGAACGGGCTGAAAGAAGCTGTGAGCTTCCCTTTAGCCAACAAATTTAACCCATCTTATTAAATGAGTGCTTCTGACTTACAATGCACCCAACTAGGATCATAGAATAAGTTCAACGTAATTGGAATAAGGAAAATAGCTTCTTACCTGTGGCAGCTGGAAATAATTAAAACATTCAGAATCCATTGCCCTAGATGATACTATCTATACCTTAGAATTTTATTTTTATCTTTTATACCTTAAAATTTAATTTTATTAATAATTGCAAAGTCTAAATATCATTTTTTACTCTCCAAATATCTATTGGTTATGTTTGTATTGAACCCATAAAAGTATCCCACAGGTGCCTCAAAATCAGCTTTTCCAGAATTGATCTCATGATGTCAATCTCCTAAATTAACTATGTATATTTTCTACCATCAATCCAGTTTTCTAAGCAGCCAACTTTGTGGTCTTTTGAGACCCCACGTCTCTCTCATTTTCCCAATTTATTTGATTACTATGTTCTGTCATTCCACCTCTCAGATATCTTCAATCTCCGCCCCTTCCTCTCTTTATGTTCAAACATTCATTTTCTTTCATGAATGCTATCCTCTCCTAAATACTGCTTTCTTCAAAACCATCCTCAAAAATGCTACCTGATTGTAGGATGTCATGTCTTTATGATAGAAATTATTCAATGATTTTCTTAGTGTTATGAGGGAAAGATAGGTGAATTAACACTATTGAGCACTTACCATATTTTAGATACTATGCTTGAAATTGGAAATAGTGTTTTATTTAATTGTCACAACAGTCATGTGAATGGACATAATAATCCCAGTTTTGCAGGCGAGGAAACTGAGTTTTAGAGAATTAAAGTAACTTGCCTAACTTGTAAGTGGAAGTGCAAAGATTTGAGCCTAAGTTTGGTTGACTGTTTTCTCCTCTGATATTCTACATTTGTGTTCACATGTTCTCTTATGATACTGGCTTTTTGTATCTGCCATTCCCTTTGTTTTCAGGATCCCCCACTCATTCGTCAGCTCCATTTTCTTTCTACTTGATCTGCAAACCTTCCTTTAAAACAAACATCCTCTTTAAATTTTCCTTGACTTCCCCAGATTTCTACAGAACCTTGTGCATTCTTTCATTATGGCAGATAGAATACTTTACCGTAATCATTTCTGTGTTTCATGTGCAGTAACTGCTTTCCCAATAGCCCGTGACCTTCCTAAGCATAGGGTCTGTTTCTTAGCTGAGAACACCTACAACATTGTACAGTGTCTGACACAAAGCTGGCACGGTAAACAACGTGGCTGGACCAGTATATAACTGGATGAATAAATGCTGAGTAAAGAAAAGCAATCACAGTCATGCACGAGAGTATACCAATTCTGCTGAATGTTAACATGAACAAATATTTATATTTTGTCTCCCTCCCACTCGGATGTAAGCTTCAGACTGACAAGGATTTTTATAGGTTTGGCTCACTGCTGTGTCCTTTGCACCTGCAACTGTGCCAGATTCATATAAATCATTCAGTAATTGGGTATTGAATAAATTAATTTCACCATATTTCTAATTCCCAGCTCACCTAAAAGGAGGGTATTTTCTCCAAAGTCTGTTATCCCTTTAAGTCACTTCCTTCACTAAAATTTTTCAGTATCAAATATGTGCCCAGCTCCATGCTAAATCCTAGATGTAAAAAGATCAATAATCTTTAAGGAACTTACATTTTAATAAGTGATTACTGACAGTGTCAAGACAGTTATTTTTTTGAGATACACTGATGGCTGAAATAAATTGTTTTCTGGTATCATATTTAGGTTCACCAAATTCCTTCCAAACTTTCTTGATTAAACTGTGTTTCTCCTCAGGGGTTATCAATATGGTGGAGCAATAATTAGCCAGTACAAAGGAGGAAGGGGCAATTACAGTGTGACAATATATGACCTACAACCTCTGTCATTTTTGGATTCACAGCAATTTCTGAAAACCTGATGTCTTGAAAAAAATCTTCAAGGGGTTTTTCTGTTAAATATGAAATATTTGCATTTCTGTTTCCTGGAAGATAACGACTATCATAGTGCCCTGTTAATATATCTTAAAAACTTGTTTAAATAAATAATTCATTAAAAAATCAATATTTTTCTTTGATCTCTGTATGTACCAGTCCTCTGCTATAACTTCCAAAGAGTATAGCCAAGGTGCCATTTTTAGCTTCAAGGCATTTTATCTTAAACACTATTTCCATAAGTTAGGAAAACAATGAAATGTTTTGTGTTAAATGTAAGCTACAATTAGCAAGATATTTTAAATAATTTTTAAGAAAACCAGTAATTTTTCAGAAAAGGACTAGCTTTAAGAAAAAAAGAATAGTCCTTCCTACATTCCTCCCTCCCCTTCCCTCCCTCCCTCTCCCTTTCTTTCTTTCTTTTCTTTTCTTTCTTTTTCTTTCTTTTCTTTCTTTCTTCCTTTCTTTCTCTCTCTCTCTTTCTTTCTTTTTTATTCTTTCCTTCCCCTCCCTCCCTTCCTCACTTTCTCCCTTCCTTCCCTCCTCCCTATCAACTTTATTCATTGTGAGTTCTAGTACATGGAGTAGATATTTGGACTCCATTATAACAGTGGTGAGTTTTGGATTTCAGAGAACCCTTAGATGTTATAGCATCATGGTCTTGATTTTTCAGACTCTGTGAATGATAAGCTTTTAAGAATATAGTGTAAGGATCTCAATCCCAGTGTAGTTTCTGATTTAACTGGTAGTATGGGTTGTATATAAACCTACACTTGAGCACTTATTTTTTTTAAATCTTATTTAGTAATCAGAACCAATGAATTGTAAACTACTTCTGGGCAAGAGACCTGGTTCTTGGCAGGAGCTCAAAGATTGTTGGTTGAATGCTGGATTAGTATTAAAATTAAATCCATGTTTCCAGGTCCTTTAAACAAAATAGCACATGTTCAGAGTGCCAACTTATTTAGAAAGTATGGGCCTCAAACGTTTTTTGTTTACTGGTCTAGTCCCTTCCTTAACAGACATATCCAGAATAAAAAGGTTGTAACTTGTATTCTCAACTATAAAGCTGACAGTGATGGCAGTTAACATGTATTAGCCTAACCTGTGAAAGTCCCAAATTGCTGGCAGTATTGTAGCCTTTACAATGAAAATCAATGAGTTAAATTGGCTACAACAAATAAAGTGACAAAGGGTAATGATGAATGGCAGAAAGAGGGAGAAACAGGCAATTTAGGAACCAATAAAGTCATTGCAGTTAGTTCAGCACAGCAACTTGATAAGACACAGTAGATAGTTAATTATATGTTTTATAGTGATAGCCAAGGATTTTATTGTTCTCTCTTGTGGAGTTAAAAGGAGGGTTTCTTGTTGAGTATTTTACTTGGTTGAAAAATCAGGATCGCATTTAAATGGGAATTATATAGGAAGCCATTTGCCAGGAGCATTTAGGAGACCAAGCTGGGATATTAAAGCACCTCCAGGAATAAGTTTTTTTTTCTTTTTTCCTGATCATGTTTTCCTTTTATTGTTCTCTGGACCAGGTTGTGAGATATTTAGGAATTCATACAAGTAAATAAGTGCAAAATAGTTTAGGAATTTTTCTGTTTTCCTTTGTTGCTTGTTGAGTAAAAAAGGTTTCCACGCTGTACTTTGGAAAATTTAACTTATATAAGCAATATCATAATATATAAGGTACATTTACATTCACTTTTTTTTAAACATCTTTATTGGAGTATAATTGCCTTACAATGGTGTGTTAGTTTCTGCTTTATAACAAAGTGAATCAGTTATACATATACATATATTCCCATATCTACTCCCTCTTGCGTCTCCCTCCCATCCTCCCTATGCCAGCCCTCTAGGTGGTCACAAAGCACAGAACTGATCTCCCCGTGCGATGCAGCTGCTTCCCACTAGCTATCTATTTTACATTTGGTAGTGTATATATGTCCATGTGACTCTCTCACTTCGTCCCAGCTTACACTTCCCCCTCCCTGTATCCTCAAGCCCATTCCCTACATCTGTATCTTTATTCCTGTCCTGCCCCTAGATTCTTCAGAACCTTTTTTTTTTTAAGATTCCGTATAAATGTGTTAGCATACGGTATTTGTTTTTCTCTTTCTGACTTACCTCACTCTGTATGACAGACTCTATGTCCATCCACCTCACTAAAAATAACTCAATTTCATTTCTTTTTATGGCTGAGTAATATTCCATTGTATATATGTGTCACATCTTCTTATCCATTCATCTGTTGATGGACACTTAGGTTGCTTCCATGTCCTGGCTATTGTAAACAGAGCTGCAATGAACATTGTGGTACATGACTCTTTTTGAATTATAGTTTTCTCAGGGTATATGCCCAGTAGTGGGATTGCTGGGTTGTATGATAATTCTGTTTTTAGTTTTTTAAGGGACCTTCATACTGTTCTGCATAGTGGCTGTATCAATTTACATTCCCACCAACAGGGCAAGAGGGTTCCCTTATCTCCACACCCTCTCCAGCATTTATTGTTTCTAGATTTTTTGATGGCCATTCTAACTGGAGTGAGGTGATACCTCATTGTAGTTTTGATTTCCATTTCTCTTATGATTAGTGATGTTGAACATTCTTTCATGTGTTTTTTGACAATCTGTATATCTTCTTTGGAGAAATGTCTATTTAGGTCTTCTGCACATTTTTGGATTGGGTTGTGTGTTTTTTTGATATTGAACTGCATGAGCTGCTTGTAAATTCTGGAGATTAATCCTTTGTCAGTTGCTTCATTTGCAAATATTTTATCCCATTCTGAGGGTTGACCTTTCAACTTGTTTATGGTTTCCTTTGCTGTGCAAAAGCTTTGAAGTTTCATTAGGTCCCATTTGTTTATTTTTGTTTTTATTTCCATTTCTCTAGGAGGTGGGTCAAAGGGGATCTTGCTGTGATTTATGTCATAGAGTGTTCTGCCTATGTTTTCCTCTAAGAGTTTGATAGTGTCTGGACCTACATTTAGGTCTTTAATCCATTTTGAGTTTGTTTTTTATATGGTGTTAGGGAGTGTTCTAATTTCATTCTTTCACATGTAGCTGTCCAGTTTTCCCAGCACCACTTATTGAAGAGGCTGTCTTTTCTCCATTGTATATTCTTGCCTCATTTATCAAAGATAAGGTGACCATATGTGCGTGGGTTGATCTCTGGGCTTTCTATCCTGTTCCATTGATCTATATTTCTGTTTTTGTGCCAGTACCATACTGTCTTGATTACTGGAGCTTTGTACTATAGTCTGAAGTCAGGGAGCCTGATTCCTCCAGCTCCGTTTTTCGTTCTCAAGATTGCTTTGGCTATTCGGGGTCTTTTATGTTTCCATACAAATTGTAAAAATTTTTGATCTAATTCTGTGAAGAATGCCATTTATAGTTTGATAGGGATTGCATTGAATCTGTAGATTGCTTTGGGTAGTAGAGTCATTTTTCACAATGTTGATTCTTCCAATCCAAGAACATGGTATATTTCTCCATCTATTTGTATCATCTTTATGTTCTTTCATAGATATTTTATTCTTTTTGTTGCAATGGTAAATGGGAGTGTTTTCACTTTCAGATTTTTCCTCATTAGTGTATAGGAATGCCAGAGATTTCTGTGCACTAATTTTGTATCCTGCAACTTTACCAATTTCATTGATTAGCTCTAGTAGTTTTCTGGTAGCATCTTTAGGATTCTTTATGTATAGTATCATGTCATCTGCAAACAGCGACAGCTTTACTTCTTCTTTTCCGATTTGGATTCCTTTTATTTCCTTTTCTTCTCTGATTGCTATGGCTAAAACTTCCAAACCTATGTGGAATAAGAGTGGTGAGAGTGGGGAACCTTGTCTTGTTCCTGATCTTAGTGGAAATGCTTTCAGGTTTTCACCATTGAGGACAATGCTGGCCGTGGGTTTGTCATATATGGCCTTTATTATGTTGAGGAAAGTCCCCTCTATGCCTACTTTCTGCATGGATTTTATCATAAATGGGTGTTGAATTTTGTCAAAAGCTTTCTCTGCATCTATTGAGATGATCATATGGTTTTTCTCCTTCAATTTTTTAATATGGTGTATCACGTTGATTGATTTGCGTATATTGAAGAATCCTTGCATTCCTGGAATAAACCCCATTTGATCATGGTGTATGGTCCTTTTAATGTGCTGTTGGATTCTGTTTGCTAGTAGTTTGTTGAGGATTTTTGCATCTATGTTCATCAGTGATATTGGCCTGTAGTTTTCTTTCTTTGTGACATCCTTGTCTGGTTTTGGTATCAGGGTGATGGTGGCCTCTTAGAATGAGTTTGGGAGTGTTCCTCCCTCTGCTATATTTTGGAAGAGTTTGAGAAGGATAGGTGTTAGCTCTTCTCTAAATGTTTGATAGAATTCACCTGGTGGTCCTGGGCATTTTTTTGTTGGAAGATTTTTATTCACAGTTTCAATTTCAGTGCTTGTGATTGGTCTATTCATACTTTCTATTTCTTCCTGATTCAGTCTTGGCAGGTTGTGCATTTCTAAGAATTTGTCCATTTCTTCCAGGTTGTCCATTTTATTGGCATAGAGTTGCTTGTAGTAATCTCTCATGATCTTTTGTATTTCTGCAGTGTCAGTTGTTACTTCTCCTTTTTCATTTCTAATTCTATTGACTTGAGTCTTCTCCCTTTTTTCCTTGGTGAGTCTGGCTAATGGTTTATCTATTTTGTTTATCTTCTCAAAGAACCAGCTTTTAGTTTTATTGATCTTAGCTCTCATTTCCTTCATTTCTTTTTCATTTATTTCTGATATGATTTTTATGATTTCTTTCCTTTTGCTAACTTTGGGGGGTTTTGTTCTTCTTTCTCTAATAGCTTTAGGGGCAAGGTTAGGTTGTTTATTCGAGATGTTTCCTGTTTCTTAAGGTAGGATTGTATTGCTATAAACGTCTCTCTTAGAACTGCTTTTGCTGAATCCCATGGGTTTGGGGTCGTCGTGTCTCCATTGTCATTTGTTTCTAGGTATTTTTTTATTTCCTCTTTGATTTCTTCATTGGTCACTTCGTTATTAAGTAGTGTATTGTTTAGCCTCCATGTGTTTCTGTGTTTTACAGATCTTTTCCTGTAATTGATATCTAGTCTCATAGCATTGTGGTCGGAAAAGATACTTGATACAATTTCAATTTTCTTAAATTTACCAAGGCTTGATTTGTGACCCAAGATATGATCTATCCTGGTGAATGTTCCATGAGCACTAGAGAAAAATGTGTATTGTGTTGTTTTTGGATGGAATGTCCTATAAATATCAATTAAGTCCATCTTGTTTAATATATCATTTAAAGCATGTGTTTCCTTATTTATTTTCATTTTGGATGATCTGTCCATTGGTGAAAGTGGGGTGTTAAAGTCCCCTACTATGAATGTGTTACTGTCTATTTCCCCTTTTATGCCTGTTAGTATTTGCCTTATGTATTGAGGTGCTCCTATGTTGGGTGCATAAATATTTACAATTGTTATATCTTCTTCTTGGATCGATCCCTTGATCATTATGTAATGTCCTTCTTTGTCTCTTCTAATAGTCTTTATTTTGAAGTCTATTTTGTCTGATATGAGAATTGATACTGCAGCTTTCTTTTGGTTTCCATTTGCATGGAATATCTTTTTCCATCCCCTTACTTTCAGTCTGTATGTGTCTCTAGGTCTGAAGTGGGTCTCCTGTAGACAGCATATATATGGGTCTTATTTTTGTATCCATTCAGCCAATCTGTGTCTTTTGGTGGAAGCATTTAGTCCATTTACATTTAAGGTAATTATCAATATGTATGTTCCTATTCCCATTTTCTTAATTGTTTTGAGTTTGTTATTGTAGGTCTTTTCCTTCTCTTGTGTTTCTTGCCTAGAGAAGTTCCTTTAGCATTTGTTGTAAAGCTGGTTTTGTGGTGCTAAACTCTCTCATCTTTTGCTTGTCTGTAAATGTTTTAATTTCTCCATCAAATCAGAATGAGATCCTTGTTGAGTAGAGTAACCTTGGTTGCAGGGTTTTCTCCTTCATCACTTTAAATATGTCCTGCCAGTCCCTTCTGGCTTGCAGAGTTTCTGCTGAAAGATCAGCTATTAACCTTATGGGGATTCCCTTGTGTGTTATTTGTTGTTTTTCCCTTGCTGCTTTTAATATGTTTTCTTTGTATTTAATTGTTGATAGTTTGATTAATATGTGTCTTGGCATATTTCTCCTTGGATTTATCCTGTATGGGACTCTCTGTACTTCCTGGACTTGATTAACTATTTCCTTTCCCATATTAGGGAAGTTTTCAACTATAATCTCTTCAAATATTTTCTCAGTCCCTTTCTTTTTCTCTTCTTCTTCTGGAACCCCTATAATTCGAATGTTGGTGCGTTTAATGTTGTCCCAGAGGTCTCTGAGACTGTCCTCAGTTGTTTTCATTCTTTTTTCTTTATTCTGCTCTGCAGTAGTTATTTCCACTATTTTATCTTCGAGGTCACTTATCTGTTCTTCTGCCTCAGTTATTCTGCTATTGATCCCATCTAGAGTCTTTTTCATTTCATTTATTGTGTTGTTCATCATTGTTTGTTTCATCTTTAGTTCTTCTAGGTCCTTGTTAAATGTTTCTTGCATTTCTCCATTTTATTTTCAAGATTTTGGATCATCTTTACTATCATTATTCTGAATTCTTTTTCAGGTAGACTGCCTGTTTCCTCTTCATTTGTTAGGTCTGGTGCGTTTTTATCTTGCTCCTTCATCTGCTGTGTGTTTTTCTGTCTTCTCATTTTGCTTATCTTACTGTGTTTGGGGTCTCCTTCTTGCAGGCTGCAGGTTCGTAGTTCCCGTTGTTTTTGATATCTGTCCCCAGTGGCTAAGGTTGGTTCAGTGGGTTGTGTAGGCTTCGTGGTGGAGGGGACTAGTGCCTATGTTCTTGTGGATGAGGCTGGATCTTGTCTCTCTAGTGGGCAGGTCCACGTCTGGTGGTGTGTTTTGGGGTGTCTGTGGACTTATGATTTTAGGCAGCCTCTCTGCTAATGGGTGGGGTTGTGTTCCTGTCTTGCTAGTGGTTTGGCATAGGGTGTCCAGCACTGTAGCTTGCTGGTTGTTGAGTGAAGTTGGGTGCTGGTGTTTAGATGGAGATCTCTGGGAGATTTTCACCATTTGATATTATGTGGAGCTGAGAGGTCCTTGTGGACCAGTGTCCTGAAGTTGGCTCTCCCACCTCAGAGGCACAGCACTGACTCCTGGCTGCAGCACCAAGAGCCTTTCATGCACACTGCTCAGAATAAAAGGGAGAAAAAGTTGAGAGAAAGAATTAGTAGAAGTAGGAAGAAAGAAAGAAAGAGAGAGAGAAAGGAGGGAAGGAAGGAAGGAAGAAAGAAAGAATGAAGGAAAGAAGGAAAGGAAGGAGGGAGGGAGGGAGGAAGGAATGAGGGAAGGAAGGAAAAAAGAAAGAAAGAAAGAAGATACAGTAAAATAAAATAAAGTATAATAAAGTTATTAAATTAAAAAATAATTATTTAGAAAGAAAAAAAGGGACGGATAGAACCTTAGGACAAATGATGGAAGCAAAGCTATACAGACAAAATCTTACACAGAAGCATACACATACACCCTCACAGAGAGAAGTAAAGGGGAAAAAAATCATAAATCTTGCTCTCAAAGTCCACCTCCTCAATTTGGGATGATTCGTTGTCTAAAGGAGGGAAGGAAGGAAGGAAGGAAGGAAAGAAAGAAAGAAAGAAAGAAAGAAAGTAAAGTATAATAAAGTTATTAAAATTAAAATTAATTATTAAGAAAAAAATTTTTTAAAAAAACGGACAGATAGAACCCTAGGACAAATGGTGGAAGCAAAGCTATACAGACAAAATCTCACACAGAAGCATACAGACTCACAAAAAGAGGAAAAGGGGTAAAAATCATAAATCTTGCTCTCAAAGTCCACCTCCTCAATTTGGGATGATTCGTTGTCTATTCATGTATTCCACAGATGCAGCATACATCAAGTTGATGGTGGAGCTTTAATCCGCTGTTTCTGAGACTGCTGGGAGAGATTTCCCTTTCTCTTCTTTCTTTGTTCTCACAGCTCACAGGGGCTCAGCTTTGGATTTGGCCCCGCCTCTGCGTGTAGGTCGCTGGAGGGCGTCTGTTTTTTGCTCAGACAGGGCGGGGTTAAAGGAGCAGCTGCTTCGGGGGCTCTGGCTCACCCAGGCCAGGGGGGAGGGAGGGGCACGTAGTGCGGGGCGGGCCTGCGGCGGCAGAGGCCGGCGTGATGTTGCACCAGCCTGAGGCCCGCCGTGCGTTCTCCTGGGGAAGTTGTCCCTGGATCCCGGGAACCTGGCAGTGGCGGGCTGCACAGGCTCCTCGGAAGAGGGGTGTGGATAGTGACCTGTGCTCGCACACAGGCCCCTTGGGGGCGGCAGCAGCAGCCTTAGCGTCTCCCGCCCGTCTCTGGGGTGCGCGCTTTTAGCCGCGGCTCGCGCCCGTCTCTGGGGTCCGCGTTTTTAGCCGCTCGCGCGCGTCTCTGGAGTTCCTTTAAGCAGTGCTCTTAAACCCCTCTCCTCGCGCACCAGGAAACAGAGAGGGAAGAAAAAGTCTCTTGCCTCTTCGGCAGCTCCAGACCTTTTCCCGGACTCCCTCCCGGCTAGCCGTGGTGCACTAACCCTTTCAGGCTCTGTTCACACAGCCAACCCCAGTCCTCTCACTGCGCTCCGACCAAAGCCCGAGCCTCAGCTCGCAGCCCCGCCCGCCCCGGCGGGTGAACAGACAAGCCTCTCGGGCTGGTGAGTGCCGGTCGGCACCGATGCTCTATGCGGGAATCTCCCCGCTTTGCCCTCCGCACCCCTGTTGCTGTGCTCTCCTCCGCAGCTCCGAAGCTCCCCCCTCCGCCTCCCGCAGTCTCCGCCTGAGAAGGGGCTTCCTAGCGTGTTGAAACCTTTCCTCCTTCACAGCTCCCTCCCACTGGTGCAGGTCCCGTCCGTATTCTTTTGTCTCTGTTTTTTCTTTTTTTCTTTTGCCCTACCCAGGTACATGGGGAGTTTCTTGCCTTTTGGGAGGTCTGAGGTCTTCTGCCAGCATTCAGTAGGTGTTCTGTAGGAGTTGTTCCACGTGTAGATGTATTTCTGGTGTATCTGTGGGGAGGAAGGTGATCTCCGCGTCTTACTTTTCCGCCATCTTCCCCTCCGCCCCCTGGATCATCTTTACTATCATTATTCTGAATTCTTTTTCAGGTAGACTGCCTATTTCATCTTCATTTGTTAGGTCTGGTCGGTTTTTATCTTGCTCCTTCATCTGCTGTGTGTTTTTCTGTCTTCTCATTTTGCTTATCTTACTGTGTTTAGGGTCTCCTTCTTGCAGGCTGCACGTTCGTAGTTCCCGTTTTTTTTGATATCTGTCCCCAGTGGCTAAGGTTGGTTCAGTGGGTTGTGTAGGCTTCGTGGTGGAGGGGACTAGTGCCTGTGTTCTGGTGGGTGAGGCTGGATCTTGTCTTTCTGGTGGGCAGGTCCACGTCTGGTGGTGTGTTTTGGGGTGTCTGTGGATTTATTATGATTTTAGGCAGCCTCTCTGCTAATGGGTGGGGTTGTGTTCCTGTCTTGCTAGTGGTTTGGCATAGGGTGTCCAGCACTGTAGCTTGCTGGTCGTTGAGTGAAGTTGGGTGCTGGTGTTGAGATGGAGATCTCTGGGAGATTTTCGCCGTTTGATATTATGTGGAGCTGGGATGTCTCTTGTGGACCAGTGTCCTGAAGTTGGCTCTCCCACCTCAGAGGCACAGCACTGACTCCTGGCTGCAGCACCAAGAGCCTTTCATCCACATGGCTCAGAATAAAAGGGAGAAAAAGTAGAAAGAAAGAATTAGTAGAAGTAGAAAGAAAGAAAGGAAGAAAGAAAGAAGGAAAGAAAGAAGGGAGGGAGGGAGGGAGGAAGGAAGGAATGAGGGAAGGAAGGAATAAAAGAAAGAAAGAAGATAAAGTAAAATAAAATAAGATAAATATAATAAAGTTATTAAAATAAAAAATAATTATTAAGAAAAAAATTAAAAAAACAAAAACAGATGGATAGAACCCTAGGACAAATGGTGGAAGCAAAGCTATACAGACAAAATCTCACACAGAAGCATACACATACACACTCACAAAAAGAAGAAAAGGGGAAAAAATCATTAATCTTGTTCCCAAAGTCCACTGCCTCAATTTGGGGATGATTTGTTGTCTATTCAGGTATTCCACAGATGCAGGTACATCAAGTTGATTGTGGAGCTTTAATCCGCTGCTTCTGAGGCTGCTGGGTGAGATTTCCCCTTCTCTTCTTCGTTCTCACAGCTCCTAGGGGCTCAGCTTTGGATTTGGCCCCGCCTCTGCGTGTAGGGCGGGCGTCTGTTCTTTGCTTAGGCAGGACAGGGTTAAAGGAGCAGCTGCTTCGGGGACTCTGGCTCACTCAGGCCGGGGGTCGGGGGGGTGGGGCGGAGGGGGGAGGGAGGGGCACGTAGTGCGGGGCGGGAGGGGCACGTAGTGCGGGGCGGGTCTGCGGTGGCAGAGGCCGGCATGACGTTGCACCAGCGTGAGGCGTCGTGCGTGCGTTCTCCCGGGGAAGTTGTCCCTGGATCCCGGGACCCTGGCAGTGGGGGGCTGCACAGGCTCCCCGGAAGGAGGTTGTGGATAGTGACCTGTGCTCGCACACAGGCTTCTTGGTGGCGGCAGCAGCAGTCTTAGCGTCTCATGAACGTCTCTGGAGTCCGCGCTTTTAGCCACGGCTCGCGCCCGTCTCTGCAGCTCCTTTAAGCGGTGCTCTTAATCCCCTCTCCTCGCGCACCAGGAAACAAAGAGGGAAGAAAAAGTCTCTTGTCTCTTCGGCAGCTCCAGACCGTTTCCCGGACTCCCTCCCGGCTAGTCGTGGCACACTAGCCCCTTCAGGCTGTGTTCACGCCGCCAGCCCCAGTCCTCTCCCTGCGCTCCGACTGAAGCCTGAGCCTCAGCTCCCAGCCCTGCCCACCCCGGCAGGTGAGCAGACAAGCCTCTCGCGCTGGTGAGTGCTGGTCCGCACCGACCGTCTGTGCGGGAATCTCCCCGCTTTGCCTTCCACACCCCTGTTGCTGTGCTCTCCTCCGCGGCTCCGAAGCTTTCCCACTCCGCCGCCCGCAGTCTCCGCTCTCGAAGGGGCTTTCTAGTGTGTGGAAACATTTCCTCCTTCACAGCTCCCTCCCACTGGTGCAGGTCCCGTCCCTATCCTTTTGTGTCTGTTTATTCTTTTCTCTTTTGCCCTACTCAGGTACGTGGGGGAGTTTCTTGCCTTTGGGGAGGTCTGAGGTCTTCTGCCAGCGTTCAGTAGGTGTTTTGTAGGAGTTGTTCCACATGTAGATGTATTTCTGGTGTATCTGTGGGGAGGAAGGTGATCTCCGCGTCTTACTCTTCCGCCATCTTCTCAGAACTTTTAATATTCTCGTGGTCATTGTTTATGTGGGTTCAAGCACTTCTTATTTTAAGATGAAATCTTTTTATCTTGTGTACTGAAAGGGGACAGTGTTCCACGGAAAATGCTTTGGGAAACAATATTATTGAGTAATAAATGAGCATGGGATATTTTGGGTCCTAGAATAGTTTGAAGTTTACAAGTTCTTTTTATGAGTTTCTTGGTGAGAAGCGAATTGGAAATTAAAATTAAGAGACTGAAATCTACAATTTTTGAAGTTTGTTAGTAGAACTTAAAGTAATTATATAGAAAGCTGAATCTCTCTCTCTCATTCCACAGTTTGAATTCAGGAATTTTCACCTTGTCCTTTGGTTGTCTTCATGAAATCTGGAAGCTACCTTCCCTTCTGAATGCTGGTGTTTGGGATGGGTGGACTCTCCATAATGATCGTGTAAACATTCTGAAGCCAGCATGAGGAAATCAGGTAAAAATGGCAGCCATTTCATAGTGTTACTTTAAAAGACTTATTCCTGTCTGAATATGAAGTATAAACTTTCAGAAGATGTCTTTGGTTTCCCAGTGACAAGTAATAATCGGTTTCCAGTGTGCGCCTGTCCTTTTTAACCCCTTCCACTTCAGACCATGCTAGAAACTTCCTGTTTTCTCTACTTTGCCAGATTTACTTTGCATGTTACCTTTCTCCTTTCTCTGCCTCCATTTTTTCTGTGGCTTCGTGGCAGGGTGTACAGAGCCCTGATATATTGTAAAAAACCCACATCTCCTCCAAGCATTTGTGTGGCCGTTAGGCTAACGAGCATATGTGCTATGGTGTTGAGTGCTATGAAAATAATTGACGGAGTATCACCGACCTTGTTACGTTTGTAGCCAAGACATTAACGGCCTCAACTTAAGGGTAGACACAATTTGTTCTTCCTGAGTTATTACAGAGCCAACGGTGCTTCCTTTGCAAGCACACGGCAGGAAAGTGAGCATAAACACAATCACTGGGTTAGTGACAGATACTCTGTCACCTCATCAGATTAGCTTGACTAATCAAATTAGTTCTCCCAGTTTGGGACTCCTAGAAGTTAGAGATTTCACTTAAATTGCATCAGTATTTCAAAAAGAAATGTCTGTGATAGCTTAACAATAACTTGATTCTGAGTTTGTAAGCAGAAGGTAGGCCTTTTAGTCTTTTCCTATTACGTGCACTGTTTCCTCAAGTCCTGGTCCCAGAACACTGTGTTCACTATCTTTCCAGGGGAACTTTGCAGAATACTCAGTGACAAAGCTTTATGCTCTACATTAGTCTTAGAGTCTCGTATTTGTCACCTCCCACTCTGTGAATTTTCTAGTGATGATTGTTGACCTCATCTGGAGAGACAGGTGCTCAGCTTAGAAATGCGAGTATAATACTCTCCCCTGATGTGTACTGAATTCTACAACCTATTAAGCAGTAAACCACCACTGTCTTCAGAAAGAAAGAAAAAGAAGAGTCACAAGAAAAACGGAAAATTTTTGCTCATTCTACTTTGTGTCCATTTGTGACTCACTTGCCTTCACGCTCATTAGAAGATTCCATCTCCGAATTCTCTTCCAGGTTTCGTTTCAGGCCAGAAAATTGAGAATTATTTGAGGCTGTGCTCTATTGGTTTCAGACTTTCAGGAAATGATGAAAATAAGGAACTTCAAGGGGCCATGGGTGACTAAGAGCACCCGTGCGGTACCTAACGAAGTGTCCAGCCTAAGGGTTTCACTCTGCTTCCCTCCAGGGTTCCTAATTCCTAGAGCTAAAGAATCATCTGCCTTTCAGTTCTCTCACCTGCAAAAAAAAGACAAAAATATTAACTTGCTTTTCAGGAGTTATGCCTTCATAAATAACAAATCTATGGCCTCAGGGTTCCATATCAATCCAAGTAGATTTCATTTTTCTCTTTCTCTCTGGTATATATTTGAATAGGCATTAAAATTTCAAGAAGAGGACGATATTGGCCAGGTGGAAACTATCAATAGAAATTCAGATTTTTATTTATCAATATTGAAAACATTCGCTTTGATCTAAACAAGCTATCTTATATGTAGGCCTCCTTTCTGTTTATTTACCTCAGCCTGCGTGAGTCTGCATCTGACTCACTGAGAAGACTGGGAGGATTATTTGACTTCTGCATGAATTGTTTGCACAATTAGTGGGAAAGGGGTAACTAATATTCCTTCCTTTTGCTTCTTACCTTCTGTGTGAAAAACACAAAGATTTATAAGAACCAGTTTTCAAAATACTCGGCTTCCTATAGAAACATAATTTTTACTATGTTATTGTCTCATCCTATGAAAATTACTAGTTAATAGGACAATTGCTGTTAAATAGCCATTTATCAATGTGCAAGAGAAATAGCTTAACTCTCAGATTAACATACTTGAAATCTTTTGTATTTCTTCAATTAGGTAAACCTGAAGCTGTATCAACAGGAAAAAATGCTCCTTGTCAAGGTCATTCCTAAAGTAAAGTGGCAGATTGGCAACTATAGATCCCCGGTAGCTTAGTACAAGGCAGGCAAATCCTTCAGCAGGTCCAGCTGTCCTGGATTTTAGAATACAATTGTGGGGATGGAGACAAAAGCATACCAATCAGTCACGCCTTGGGATGTAGTTGAGTTTCAGTTGAAGACATTTAAACTGCATGTTATTTTTGGAAGTGTTTTTTTCTGGCAAAATGTCTAATTCCTTTCTCTTAATTAGGGTGAAATAATTTAGGATGTCAAGAATCTCTAATCTAAAAATAGTTATTGATTTGCTATTGAACTGATTTTTTCAGTAGGTTTGCTTTGTTCGGTCTTATGAGAATGGGTTCTTATTTTCACCTGCTTTTGAATTTTGAAATGAATTGAGCTCCTATTTCCTTCCTTAAGGAAATAGCTGAAATATTTTGGTTACTATACCTTCCAAAAAGTTCCATTAAAATGTAAATACTAGCCATTAATTTAGATGAAAACCCCTCTCCCTTTAGTCAAACTGTTCAACAAAATTAGAATTGAGAGCAGATGTCTTGGTTTCAGCAAGATATTTCCTTTTATTCTTGTTTATTTTGTAAGTTTCTAGCTAATCAGGCAGCACCTCATTTCTTCACAGTT
Source organism: Delphinapterus leucas (assembly GCF_059928025.1). Classification (NCBI taxonomy): domain Eukaryota; kingdom Metazoa; phylum Chordata; class Mammalia; order Artiodactyla; family Monodontidae; genus Delphinapterus; species Delphinapterus leucas. The sequence continues at coordinate 36,164,607 of NC_143142.1, read as the reverse complement.
CCTGTCTAGTTCTCTTTTTCATCTGGTATCTTCTAAATTGGCATTAGAAGATTAGAAGGAAAGAAACAAATTGTCCACTACCCATAAGATAGAGATGACTTTTTTCCTCAGGCGGTGTTTTTCTTTCCATTGCCTTCTCCTGTAAGGTGCCTTCATTCTTAGCTGTTATTTTAGTTACAGTGCTACTTCTTGCTTTGTTCCTTGCTTACTGAATGTTATGACTCTGCTAGCTCCTTTATTGTCCCTTGTTTGTTCAGACCTAACATTTATGAGAATTGCCCTTTTTATGAGTTGAGTTACCTAATAAAAATGCTGCAGTGACTTACTGTGGAAGATTGAGGGATATGTTTCCTTGGAAAATAATTTTAATGGAACATAAATGTGGGGATAGAAATGGACAAGTTCCTCTTAAGGGCAAGAATCATATTTAATTCCTTTATTTTCTGATAGCATCTAGTATACGGGAAAGACATAGCGGGAACCTAACAAATATTTGGTGAATTGAATTGAACATTCCTAGCAGTGATCCTAATATATGAGCTGACACTGGGTTTTCTGCCTCTCCTAGGCAGCCTCAGGATAGGCTTTGGATGCACAAGCAATTACTGGGATATTTTAATGGTTTATGACAAACAATGGGACAGCATATTTCAAATAATGATATATGGTCGGCACATTCAGCACAGCTGTGTTTACTCTGCAGATGTCTGCTATGCATTGCATCTGAGTGACAGCCTAGATGCTAAGCCTACCTCCAAGGAGCTTGCAGCCTAATGCCCTTACCCAGCTGCAGGTATACTTTTAGAGATGAGGGTGTTTTTGCCAAAAGAGGTAAAGCATTCTGGAGACAATGTTTTTTGACGCAGTTGAGTACATATTCATTTCCCTTTAAAATTTAAAAGCAAATCTTGATCAATGTTAGGTTGGTGCTCATATCGGTGCTCATTTCTCAAAATACTGTTTATGTTGATCTTTCTCTAAAACTTACTTGGTCAGTCAATTTTTGTGCTTCCTATGCTACTATTCAGGTAACTTGAATATCTAAATACTTAACTTTATTTCATATTAAAACTTTTCAATATGGTTATCTAATATAATATTACCTTTCCTTTGCAATTGCTTCTCAACTTATGTTATTTATGAAGTATACTGTGATGCCTGATATTTGGAAGTAAAGTACAGAAAGTGTTGTTGATTTGGCTTCTAGATTCTATAGGTTGATGACAGTGTTCAGATGATGATAACGTTATTTTAACAAGTAGACCTTTAGTAATATCTTTTGGTATTTTTAAGTCTATTTTTATTGGTCTTAACATTGCATAAGACAGACAAGGGATGTGCATTACTATACCAAATCCATTTTCCATATGAGATAATGATGCCTTATGAGTTTAAATGACTTGTAATTATTATCCAAAGCCATTAACATTTAAAGTATAAATAGTATGTATGAGGCACTTGGTTGACTCTCCACACTTTATCATGTTTGAAATTTTAAGTGGAAGAGATTACCGGAACTAGAATTCAGATATCCTTTTATACGGACACCAAATGATGGAGTCAGATAGGGTTAGGGTCCCACCCTCATGACCTTACCTAACCCTAATTACCTCCCAGAGGTCCCATCTCCAAATGCCATCACATGCGGGTGAGGTCTTCAACATAGGAATTTTGGGAGGACACATTCAGTCTATAACTGTGCAATATCAACAATAACTTTTAATATCAAGATAATTGTAGAAATATAGATTTCTTTATTACGTCTCCTTTATTTAAACAGTCTGATTATAAAGTGCTTTGTTTACTGTTTTACACTGAAAAGATAATAATCAATTATCCATGGGCTGTGAGCTGTAAGTAAAATCTAAGGAAAATCCAACACGGTGAAAATCAGAGCTCTGTTATTTGCTATCAGTTCCCCTAGAGCTGCCATTGCCCAGCCACTGGCTAGTTCAAGCTCTTTGTTAACAAGGTAGGCATCGAAGAGCCTCATTGGGATTTGGGAGGCAGTTTCAATTGTTAGATGACTAGAAACTGTGTTTCCGCTTTAAAATATTTTCTCCCAGCTTTATTGAGATGTAATTGATATATGACATTGTGAAAGTTTAAGGTGTGCAGCATGTTGATATGATACATACATATTGCAAAATGATGACCACCACAGCTCAGCTTCAGTTCACACCTCCATCCCATCCCATAAATACCATTTCTTTCTTGTGGTGAGAACATTTAAGACCTACTTTCTGAGCTACTTTCAAGTATATGCTAGAGTATTATTAACTGTAATCACCATGCTGTACATTAGATCTCCAGAACTTATTTATCTTAAAACTGGAAGCTTGTACTCTTTGACCAACTTGTTATCAGCTAAACATCAAATTGGTTGTAGTATCATTTTTTTAAACATTTGGGTACTGTCATTGAGATAAAATTACAATCTATTCAGAGGTGGCTGTCTCTTATGACCTATAAATTATAAATATGCAAATATATTCTAAGTACAAAACAGAGTAGGGTGATTGGTATAAAACTAAAGGAATAATTTAACATATTGATGTAGATTAAACAATGATCTCAACTAATGATACCTTGAGAAAAGGACCTATGTTTCCTTACTTTGTATCTCATTGTAGTATCATGCAACTTTAATGTTTTCTTTAGAAAATTCTAGAATGACTCTTCATTTGAAATATTGGTCTATTGTCCTCTCCTTCCCTTCCCCCATCCTGGGTACACCTGCAGTGCCTGTCGAGGTCTATTTCACACAGCTATGTAATGCCTATGATATTACTGTGCTGTTGCTCTTCAGAGTAGAAATACCAAGGCGTGGAGAAGCTTGGGAGGAGTTAGCTATATCTAAATGCACAAGCTGTCAGAAACTCGTAGACCTATTTAGGTTTACTTTCACACCTAGCACACTTTGAGAGCACTCCTCGCTGGCCAATTTTCAAGTCTTCAGTTACAGTAACTCAATTCTTCTGTAAGAGAATAACAGAAGACATAAAAATAGAACGATTTGCATTATTTGCTATGTTGATTTACATTCTGAACCCATTCACTTGATGTGTAAAGTGTATTGTGGATTTATTAACCTGAATATTTTAACACTGGCAACTCTTTTTAAAGTTTTCATGAAGGACAAACGATATACTTGGACCACTCATAAATCAGTTTTTGAAAACCTAGAGCAGTTCTTCTGGACTTGAAGTATATATATATGAATCACCCAGGGATCTGATCTTGTTAAAATGCCAATTTGGATGCAGTTGGCCTGGGGAGGGGCCTGAGAACCTGCTTTTCTGTTAAGCTCCTAGAAGGTGCTGGTGTTGCCGGTCTGTGAACCACATTTTGTATAACAAGACACATTAAAGTGTGTGTGTGTGTGTGTGTGTGTGTGTGTATGTATGTATATATATTTTGCTCTGAAATTAAATTGTCAAGAAAACATTTTTCAGATTACCAGTGGAATAAAGAAATTAAATACTGTTTGTCTCAGAAACTGTTTAGTGTCTCCCTAGAAAGATTGTCTTTCTTGCATTTATTAAAACCTTAAAAAGATTTCTCTTTTGTGAACGCTAGAACGAATAGGTAACGTGGATCTACTATTTTAGATGGCTTAATTCATATGATAAATCCGAAGTAATTGCAATTAGTTTGCTAACTCTGAGTCAAAAGATGAAAGGGAATTGTAAAGATTTCCAGCTGCTAAATACTAGCAGCTTTTCTTAATTTCAAGTGAAATGTTATAAATCCCTTTTTTCTCTTGTTTTCCCCCCCTATTTTGTTAAAATGTTTGTTAGAATTAATTTTTAATCTTCCTCAGGTGACTTTTTTGGAAAGAGTGATTATTCCAAGACTTCAGTAATCAGGCAAGGAGTCACTAAGAGAGGACGGAATTGGCAGAAGGCATCCAGGCCCCCTTCCTTCTGCCTGTCTTCTTAGAAACTCTCATGTTCTGTTTTTGTATCGCATGTTGTGGGTGTCTGTAAGATTTGAGGACTCCATGTCACTTGTATTCTCCATGTTTAGACAGAAAAAGTAGCACCTGGACCTACTCTCTTCAAACTCTTCTGCCTGCAATTAATGTGAATACGTTCACTTCTTGAATGAAGGAGAAAGAAGCCCAGGTCCAAACCATTTGATAAGGTAGACAAAGGAAACAAAAGGGGATTGCTTTATTGCTTTAAGTACACTGACCCACAGTTAGGTGGGATTGGGAAACTTGACTTGGTTAGTTGGGGGAAAATTGTGGTAATTTTCCTTATTCAAACACTCCAAAACTTTCCCTTTTGGTACATTTTCTATCTTTTGTTCCTCATCATATTCAGTAATCTCAACTTCTCTTCATTTGAAGAGCACCAAGGTTCTCTTCCTTTAAAACTATTAGAGTCCCTTTTGACTTACATATTGAGGGTATGTGTAAGAAAAATTTTCTTGAATGAAGTTTAAAAACAGGGAAAGAAACATTCTAGTTGGGTTAGTCTAAAATATAAGAACACACAAAAGAAAAAAGATTGACTCAAACAATTGAAATAATGCAATGATATCAGGAGGAGGGCTGTGCAGGTAGCTGTATCTAAAATGGTAAAACAAGAAAATCACTGGGGGTTTAGTCCTTAATTAAGTTAAATTAAAAATTAAGTTCAGCTGTATACACAATAATGCCCATCTGGCAAAGTCCTCCAAGAAAAGTGGTAGCTACCTCAGAGTTCTACAGAGTTCAACCTAGACATCCCCTTAGGAAGAATGCAATAGAAATAGTATACTACAAATTGACAAGTTATTTAACAAATGATATACTTACGAGTACTTTTCCTAAATGATAAAAAATTACCCACTCTGTACCCTTTAAAAAACAGTTTCAGAAATTTCCATGGAATTATTGCTAATCTTACCATTTTAATCTATTTGGGACGTATGCTTTCTCTGTTCAACCATCTAGATAACCTTTGTCTGGTTTAATTCCTGGGCCTCCCCTATATTCTATGATTTCAGATATTTCTTGTAATGATTTACTATATGCAACTATTCTTTGATTAACTTTGGAACATAATTGGTCCAGTTCAGGAGAGAAAGTTGATTATGTGCTCCATGAGGTCAGCTGTGCTTTTTTGTGATTATTAGTGCAACTGCCCATTGCAGGCACTCAATCTATTTTGAATCTTTCCTCAGATACATGTCATTCTAAAATATTTGACATATGCCTTTTGAGATTTGACTAGAGATAGAAACTGTTTCCATTTTAGATGATAAGCATAGGACATGAAACTGAAAATAAAAGATCTTTATTTTTAATATTTAAATTAGTTATAGAATAAAAATATTGGCCATCATATAGAAGTTCAGTTAGGGAAAATATAAGGAAGTTTTATTTTGTCTATATTCTTAGCTATTGTTGACATTTTAGAGACAGCAGAGAGTAGCCTTATTTGTACCCGGGGGCCAAAGGCAAAGCATGATAATTAGAGATAATGAGGATGATGGTGTAGTGTATAATTTTTCCCAGCTTTCCAGAAGCTAAAATCTTTTATTTGACATTGTCTTAAAAATAATAGAGCTTTAAAAAGTATACTCAAATGGCACAATATAAATCACTGTTTTATTTGTTCAGCTATAGTTTAAAAATTATAAATTTTCATTGAAAATTATTAAGGAATTTCGACTTGAAATTCAATGTTCAAAATATCAAATCAACAAACATCAAAAAAAGTAAGTGATGGCGTTTGGTATGTATAATCAATCATGTTATTTTAATAGTGTCACTTCTACCTGACTTATATTCTAACAAATGTTGATACATATGGTTCTGCACATATGATTAATAAAAAAATATCAGTTTAATAAAAATAGGTGGCAGGATATATAATGTATGTGAAATTTATCATTGACTATATACATATTCACAGTGTAGAGTGCATGATAAATTTATTCTATGATTATGCATTTATGAGTTTTCTCATGTTGTTAGAAATCACAGATTAAGCTAAAATTAAAGGGCACACTTCAATTTCTGAGTTTACAATCGATTCCTATGAATGATTGAAAATTCAGAAGTCAATCACTGGAATAATGAGGAACTGAATGTTGCAGAATCTGGTGATTGTTACCAGTGTTTCCTCATGAAATTCATATAAGATGCCTTCAGAATATACACAAGTCTGTTTTAATAAAAAGGATTTTAAAATTTCATTGCTATTAATGAGATGATCAGGGCCAATTTGCAAAGAGTTGAAATAAATTCAATGTCAAAAATTGAATTTGATTCTAATAAAAGTCTGCATTAAAATAGCACTGCAAAAAAATATATAAAACATATATGGCAAAGTTTAAGGCGACTTAGCCAGAGCTTTTAATATACATTGTCAGCGTATCTTTTGGACATAGTGATGATGAAGATTAATGATGAAAAATTAGAGCTCTGAAACACTTAAGACACTTTCAATACTGTCAGTTCTTCATGAGCTACTAAACGTGCAGATTTTAAATACTGGAAAATGTTCCAGGTATTTTTAATAAAAAAAATAATAAAAATAAAAGGGAGGTTTAATAATAGGAATGCTATGTGTTTTATTAAAAAGCACATAGAACTATGCTGTGCACTATCATTTGTTTTAAGGAATTTCTGGAGATGTCTCATATATTGAAAGTTGTATCAAATGATTCTTTAAATATGTATATGGTAGTGAGTGGAACTTTTTTTTAAAGTTTTTATTGGAGTATAATTGCTTTACAGTGGTGTGTTACTTTCTGCTTTACAATGAAGTGAATCAGTTATACATATACATATATCCCCATATCTCTTCCCTCTTGTGTCTCCCTCCCTCCCACCCTCCCTATCCATCCCTTCTAGCGGGTCACAAAGCACCGAGCTCATCTCCCTGTGCTATGCGAATGGTTCCCACTAGCTATCTTTTTACCTTTGGTAGTGTATATATGTTCATGCCACTCTCTCACTTTGTCCCAGCTCACCCTTCCCCCTCCCCATATCCTCAAGTCCATTCTCTAGTAGGTCTGCATCTTTATTCCCATCTTGCCCTTAGGTTCTTCTGACAATTTTATTTTTTCTTTTTTTTTAGATTCCATATATATGTGTTAGCATACAGTATTTGTTTTTCTCTTTCTGACTTACCTGTATGACAGTCTCTAAGTCCATACACCTCACTACAAATAACTCAGTTTCATTCCTTTTTATGACTGAGTAATATTCCATTGTATGTATGTGCCACATCTTCTTTATCCATTCATCTGTTGATGGACACTTAGGGTGCTTCCATGTCCTGGCTATTGTAAGTAGAGCTGCAGTGAACATTTTGGTACATGACTCTTTTTGAATTATGGTTTTCTCAGGGTATATGCCCAGTAGTGGGATTCCTGGGTCGTATGTTAGTTCTATTTTTAGTTTTTTAAGGAGCCTCCATACTGTTCTCCATAGTGGCTGTATTAATTTACATTCCCACCAACAGAGCAAGAGGGTTCCCATTTCTCCAAACCCTCTCCAGCATTTATTGTTTGTAGATTTTTTTGTGATGGCCATTCTGACCGGTGTGAGATGATATCTCATTGTAGTTTTGATTTGCATTTCTCTAATGATTAATGATGTTGAGCATTCTTTCATGTGTTTGTTGGCAGTCTGTATATCTTCTTTGGAGAAATGTCTAGGTCTTTGGCCCATGTTTGGATTGGGTTGTTTGTTGTTTTGTTATTGAGCTGCATGAGCTGCTTATATATTTTGGAGATTAATCCTTTGTCAGTTGCTTCATTTGCAAATATTTTCTCCCATTCTGAGGGTTGTCTTTTGGTCTTGTTTATGGTTTTCTTTGCTGTGCAAAAGCTTTGAAGTTTCATTAGGTCCCATTTGTTTATTTTTGTTTTTATTTCCATTTCTCTAGGAGGTGGGTCAAAAAGGATCTTGCTGTGATTTATGTCATAGAGTGTTCTGCCTATGTTTTCCTCTAAGGGTTTGATAGTGTCTGGCCTTACATTTAGGTCTTTAATCCATTTTGAGTTTATTTTTGTGTATGGTGTTAGGGAGTGTTCTAATTTCATTCTTTCACATGTAGCTGTCCAGTTTTCCCAGCACCAGTTATTGAAGAGTCAGTCTTTTCTCCACTGTATATTCTTGCCTCGTTTATCAAAGATAAGCTGACCATATGTGCGTGGGTTTATCTCTGACCATGTGTGCGTGGGTTTATCTCTGGGCTTTCTATCCTGTTCCATTGATCTATCTTTCTGTTTTTGTGCCAGTACCATACTGTCTTGATTACTGTAGCTTTGGAGTATAGTCTAAAGTCAGGGAGCTTGATTCCTCTAGATCCGTTTTTCCTTCTCAAGATTGCTTTGGCTATTCGGGGTCTTTTGTGTTTCCATACAAATTGTGAAATTTTTTGTTCTAGTTCTGTGAAAAATGCCAGTGGTAGTTTGATAGGAATTGCATTGAATCTGTAGATTGCTTTGGGTAGTAGAGTCATTTTCACAGTGTTGATTCTTCCAATCCAAGAACATGATATATCTCTACATCTATTTGTATCATCTTTAATTTCTTTCATCAGTGTCTTATAATTTTCTGCATACAGGTCTTTTGTCTCCTTAGGTAGGTTTATTCCTAGGTATTTTATTCTTTTTGTTGCAGTGGTAAATGGGAGTGTTTTCTTAATTTCACTTTCAGTTTTTTCATCATTAGTGTATAGGAATGCAAGAGATTTTTGTGCATTAATTTTGTATCCTGCTACTTTACCAAATTCATTGATTAGCTCTTGTAGTCTTCTGGTAGCATCTTTAGGATTCTCTAAGTATAGTATCATGTCATCTGCAAACAGTGACAGCTTTAGTTCTTCTTTTCTGATTTGGATTCCTTTTATTTCTTTTTCTTCTCTGATTGCTGTGGCTAAAACTTCCAAGACTGTGTTGAATAATAGTGGTGAGAGTGGGCAACCTTGTCTTTTTCCTGATCTTAGTGGAAATGGTTTCAGTTTTTCACCATTGAGGATGATGTTGGCTGTGTGTTTGTCATATATGGCCTTTATTATGTTGAGGAAAGTTCCCTCTTTGCCTACTTTCTGGCGGGTTTTTATCATAAATGTGTGTTGAAATTTGTCGAAATGATCTTAATGTTTTTCTCCTTCAATTAGTTAATATGGTGTATCACATTGATTGATTTGCATGTATTGAAGAATCCTTGCATTCCTGGGATAAACCCCACTTGATCATGGTGTATGATCCTTTTAATGTGCTGTTGGATTCTGTTTGCTAGTATTTTGTTGAGGATTTTTGCATCTATGTTCATCAGTGATACTGGTCTGTAGTTTTCTTTTTTTTGTGACATCTTTGTCTGGTTTTGATATCAGGGTGGTGGTGGCCTCGTGGAATGCGTTTGGGAGTGTTCCTCCCTCTGCTATATTTTGGAAGAGTTTAAGAAGGATAGGTGTTAGTTCTTTAAATGTTTGATAGAATTCGCCTGTGAAGCCATCTGGTCCTGGTATTTTGTTTGTTGGAAGATTTTTAATCACAGTTTCAATTTCAGTGCTTGTGATTGGTCTGTTCATATTTTCTATTTCTTCCTGGTTCCGTCTCAGAAGGTTGTGCATTTCTACGAATTTGTCCCTTTTTTCCAGGTTGTCCATTTTATTGGCATATAGTTGCTTGTAGTAATCTCTCATGATCCTTTGTATTTCTGCAGTGTCAGTTGTTACTTCTCCTTTTTCATTTCTAATTCTATTGACTTGAGTCTTCTCCCTTTTTTCCTTGATGAGTCTGGGTAATGGTTTATCAATTTTGTTTATCTTCTCAAAGAACCAGGTTTTAGTTTTATTGATCTTTGCTATCATTTCCTTCATTTCTTTTTCATTTATTTCTGATCTGATCTTTATGATTTCTTCCCTTCTGCTAACTTCAGGGTTTTTTGTTGTTGTTCTTTCTCTTATTGCTTTAGGTGTAAGCTTAGGTTGTTTATTTGAGATGTTTCTTAAGGTAGGATTGTATTGCTATAAACTTCCCTCTTAGAACTGCTTTTGCTGCGTCCCATATGTTTTGGGTCATCATGTTTTCCTTGTCATTTGTTTCTAGGTATTGTTTGATTTCCTCTTTGATTTCTTCAGTTATCTCTTGGTTATTAAGTAGTGTATTGTTTAGCCTCTGTGTGTTTGTATTTTTTACAGATATTTTTCCTGTAATTGATATCTACTCTCATAGCATTGTGGTCAGAAAAGATAGTTGATATGATTTCAATTTTCTTAAATTTACCAAGGCTTGACTTGTGACCCAAGATATGGTCTATCTTGGAGAATGGTGAGTGGAACATTTATTGATATGATTTTCTAAGTTGAAGGTTTGCTTGAAATTTTTTTACTGTTTTCCATTTGTTAGGTGAATTCTTTCTAAAGACCTTAAATGTCATAACTATAGAGCTGTGGTTTTCACCTTTTATGAATCATAATCTTTATGAGCATCAGTTAAAAGTCATAGACTTCACCTTAAGAAGTCCACTTAACCATATATATAAAAAATTTAGCATACAGTATATTTTATTCTACTGAAAACTTATTTCACCAGGACAATATGTAGTGAAACTTTGTTCTTTGTAAAAAATTGTTTCTTTTATTTTTTTCTAAGAAAAAATTCATGGCAAAAAATAAAAACATAAATTTAAATTCTGCAGATAGAATAATGCAAAATTTAACTTTGCTTCTAGGTAATGTTCAATAAGAAAATTGTTGAGTTTTGGCTTGAATAGGTGGTGAAAATTGAAAAGTCATCTTTGATATGGCAAAGTGCATGTTATTTTTGACACCCAGATGATTTGGGATAGTTAATTTGCATGATACTAAGCACAGTACCTGAAACATGAAAGTGGCACAAAAATATATGCAGAATGAATTAATCTATGAGTGTCAAAGACCGTAACACTGTTGCACAATTGAATTTGTTATCAGGTGCCATTACAGACATACAGGGTGATATATATAGGGCAGCATCAATCAGGACTCTTTCCACTTTACAACATTTCTGAGAAGTGCTGAAACATGGAAACCAAACTTTAAGGAACAACAACAAAAATATGGTTAAACTGTGATGTTTTAGGTAATCACACTCTCTGACATTCTAAGCTGCATAGTTGGCAATAGAATCAGATTTTCATAGTTTTCTTGGGCAAAGAAGTCAGCCCAGATGAGTTAAAGGGCACCATTGGAGGCAAATAAATTGTTGCTCTTTCAAAGCAGTATTACTTAAATATTTATTCAATATCTGACTTTTCTCACAAGCAGTGATTGATTTTCTTTTAGTAAAATTCCTAGTCTTCAAACTAGAACATAACTTATATGTAGTTTTCCTAACTAGACAAGTTCTTGAGAAGCATTAAACCCTTTAAAATTTGGATAATTTTAAATTAAATTTTTAAATAATTTAAAATTAATCTAATTTTCCCAGCAGTCACTGTTGTGCCATGCATTATGACAACGCAGAATCTCTGCTGACTCTGATGAGCCATCTCTTGGGACCAGGCTCAGTACTGGAGGCAAGGCAGATATGCCATGTACCTTGAATCTATGTGTTACAGAAATATCAACAGAGGTATTTTAAAGCAGTGCTTTTGTTTTTAAAATTAGTGTCAGTAAAAATGGGATCATTTTCTATTTTTCCAATCACTTCAGGAATTACACGGGAAAACTGAATAATTGGTAGCAGCTTCTTGCTTTAGTTCAGTATTATTTTTGTCCCCCTGAGAAATTGAGATCGAGATGTCCGTGGCAGCTGTCACTTTTGGTCTGCCTCTTAATCTGCAAACACAGGTAGGTTGGGTCAGGTAGAAAACAGAATTTTGCAAGACATACTGTGCTGAATTCATGTGCAATCTTTTCCTTTACTCAAGTCAACAAGACCATCTTCTTCAGGGTCTGCATATTCAATTTTAAGCTCTGAGCTTAAACTGCCAGAGTTCAGTGTTTTGAAGTATCTGCAGATCATGCTGTGGAGAAATTGAGAAGGCTGTGTTAAATTTGACTCCACCTTGCAGAGACAATAACATTAGAAAGTTCAGAGATTTTCTCCTGCAGTTTCCTTCTGCAGAGGGAAAAGCTTGGTTTAAAAAAAAAAAAACCGTAATTTTTTTTTAGAACAACCATAATCAAAATCTACAGAGTTCAGTGCAAAGATTTACTTCATGAATAATGTCAAAAATATATAGTGAAGGAGTTAAGCTGTGAAAGATCTCCTTCTTGTCGGTGTTTCTGTGATTGAAATTTACCTTTCTTTTTTCAAAACAAAAGAAACATCTTTCATGGAGACTAATCATGAACGTGAGGGAAACACTCCAGTGATCCAGTGGGTGTCAGGAGTAGAGAAGGACTTTATATTCTGTTCCAATTTCTAGTCCAAAGCTCTTGAAAGGCCCAGATTTCAGGGTTGATGCCATTCATGTCATGAACGAGAGGACTTTATTGATTGTTGAAAGAGAGCTGGAATGTTCTGGTTAAGTGAGCAGAGGTGAACAGCTGTGGAGTTTGTTCAAATGAGTATCAAGGCAAGCTAAGTTGCCAAGTACGGAAAATGCTTCACCTGTATGTAACAAGAATAACATTTTCTTTGTGGCCACAGTTTTGCTTAGCATTTTGGTGTCTTCCCATAGTGGCTACTTTGGTATCAAGGTGCATTTAAAAAATGTAGCCCAGGGGCTGCTAGTACCAGGGTCAGAAGTAGTTGCAACAAAGTATTAAAAAAAAAAGTTTTTGAGACCCAGGCATTTTTTGATGAGGCATTTCTTCAATTTTTTCTTTCCCAAGTAATCCTTTCAAGAATATGTTGTTTCTCCAAGTTATTTCCCTTCAAATCATTCATACACATTTTCTTTAGTTAATTACAAGGTTATGAAAACATCAGGACTTAAAGACAAGACTTTTATATGGGAGAAAAGTTTAAGTTTTAGTGAATTCTTAGCCTTTTCAATTCAAACACACTTTCTTATGAAAACAGTTCATACTTTCCATTGTATTTTTATAACTGACAGATGTAAAGAGTTCCTTCAGATTTGTTTTGTTCTCACTTCCTTGGAAGGGCTTTGCAACATAAGAAGCACCTTGCCTTTCATTTCTTCCCATTTCCAGCGATGAAAGTAGAACCCAAGAATGCATGTGCTCTGTGGTACTCAATATTCGAGATTTTTCCCATTAAGCTAGGACTCATAGAAACAAAGATAGAGACCCATAATCATAATGTGAATGTTTATTTTCTTCATTTCCTATCCTCTCATTTATTATTAATTCAGCCAGTATTTTAAAGCACTTACTACATATTAAGAGATGTGCTAATCCCAGGCTACCTCTGCAGTCACACATATGTAGAGACTTCCTGTCCCTGAAGTAGGAGATAAAAAGGAGTGAATAAACCATATTGCTACAGTTCTGTACAAGGTGTAATGTGGCTGCACTTGACCTAGCCTGCCACACAGCCCAGTCTTAGAGGACCCAGGGGAGACTTCTTGGAGAAGTGACATCTAATTTGTGTTCTAAATTATCTCAAGGGGTTAGCCAGGTAAAGAAGAGAGGGGACAGTTTACATGGTAGAGGGAATAACATATGTGAGGCAAGGACAGGCAGTGGGTGTTTTGGTGAAACAGAGCAGTGAGGCACTCTGAGGTGGGGAATGAAAGTGGGATAGTGCAGAGGGGTGTGTGGGAACATATCCTGCAGGCTTCGTGAGCCATGTTGAGTTGTTTGGATTTTGTCTGTAAACAATGCTAAGCCATTTAATGTTGAAAACATAGGTACCACATGTTGGACTTGCATCTGAAGATGTGTATCATAGCGGTTCAGGGTACAGATTCTAGAGATCAGGAGCCTAGGTTCCCATCCTGGCTCTACCACTTAATAATTTCAGGGTCAACTAGCACCGGGCCTGGAGGTAGGGAAAGAGGAGAGGAAAGAGGAGGAAACGATAGCTCTGTGTTGTAGATAAGCTAGACTTTCTACTGTGTGTCTGGATTTCGGGCAGACCACAGCTGGCTGTAAACTCCATGGAGAGGTATAGATTATCCTCTCAACTGGAAAGAAACAGAACAGACTTCCTGCTATCCAAACTTCTTACTAGAGAACACGAGTGATTATATCTGTCTAATTTCATTGGTACTAGTGATCTGGGCCCTTTTACTAGTGTTGTTTTCACTGTGCTTTTTATTCACGTCTTCTGGTTGTCCATATGCAATGGTTTTTCTAGAGTGTATAAGCAAGAGTAGAATTTCAGTATTGTGGGTGCGCATAAGTTACACTGATTATTAATTGCTAAACTGTTACCCAAATATTATATGTAGCAGTTTATATCCCCATCAGCTCTGTGATCTTGTTCACATGGCTTCACATTCCTACCAACATTTGCTGGTTTTAGACTTTAAATATTTTATTCTCTGATAGGTGTATGTTAATAACAGCTTTTCACATGTTTATGGGCCATTCATGTTTCCATTAATTTGAAAGACCTATTTGTGTCCTTTGCCATTTTTTTCTATTATGTCATTTATATTTGCCTTATTTATTCTTAGGAAGTCTTTATATAGTCTGGGTACTTTATTATAAGTCATATGTGTTGCATAGATATATTCTATAGAAGTTTTGGGATCAGATTCTCATGTTTATGACTCCAATTGATATTTTGATTAGAACTATATTAAGTCAGTAGACAAATTTGAAAGTAATTGATATCTAAATGAATTTGAATTTTTCTCTCCACAGACATGACATGTCTCTGTATTCTTTAAGTTCTCTCTAAGGATTTTCAATCAAGTTTTATCTATATTTCCATAAAAATCTTGTGCATAGTTTGAAGATAATTCTCTTCGGTGACATAATTTTTTGCTTATTATAAATGGTGTCTTTTAATAAAATAAGTATTTCCTTTCCTGGTATGTAGAAATGTGATTAGTTTTGGATATAGATTTTCAAACTAAAATACTAAACTCTAAAAAAATTAAAAATAAAAATAATAAAATACTAAACTCTTTTTAAATCTATCAATATAGATGAAAGTTCTTTTGGGATCTGCACATAGACAATTATAACATCTATAAAAAAGAGAATTTTGTTTCTTCCTTTTTGATCCTTATACTTTTAATTCTTTTTCTTCTCTTATTATAGTGATCAGTACTTCCAGTAGAATGTTCAATAGTAATGTTGGTATCCTTGATTTGTTAGAGATTTTAAAGGAATTTAAAAAATATTTCTCATTTTATAAATGGGTGATCCACTTTATGGATATTGCATATTCTGTTTACTGTTTGCTTAATGTTGATGGACATTGGCTTATTTTTAGTATTCCTTTTTTACAAATAAACCTGTTATTAAAATTCACATACAGCTCTTTAGTGGACATGTTTTCATTTCTCTTGGATAAATACTTAGGAATGGAATGTCTGAGTTGCCACTTTTACATTCCCATTAGCAGCATGTAAGTGTTTGGTCTGGTTCACAACACTTGATGTTCTCTTATTTTAGTTTTAGAGTGTATAAGCAAGAGTAGAATTTCAATATTGTGGGTGCGCATAAGTTACACTGATTATTCATTGCTAAACTGTTCCCCATACATTACTATTTCTGGGAAGAAGTCATTGTAGTGAATATGTAGTAGTATCTCATTGAGGTATTAAGTGGTGTTTCCCTGATATCTAAAATTAGTTTTGAGCACTTCACTTTACTAATTTTCTCTTCATCTGTGTTTAATCTGCTATGAAAGTCATCTTTTGAATCAGTTCATTTTTGGTGTAAGTCCTGATCTGAATCTGAAAGTCTGAGAACCAAGAGCTTTGATGTCCCAGGGCAGGAGAAACTTCACATCTAAGCTCAAGCAGAGAGAGTAAATTTGTCCCTCCTTCACCTTTTTGTTCTATTCTGACCCTGAACAAACTGGATGATGCCAATTCATATTAAGGAAGGCATTTTGATTTACTCAGTTTGATTTCGTATGGTAATCTCTTCCAGAAACACCTTCACAGACACACCCAGAAATAATGGTTTACCAGCTAACTGGGCATCCCTTCATCCAGTAAGCTGACACATAAAATTAACCATTACATCATCTGACCTGCCTCCCAATCTGCTTGGACCCAGGCTTGTTATTTGCAAAAAATCAAAGCTCCACATCAGTAGGAATTGGCAGATATCTTCAAGGAAAATGGTGTCATTTACTCTGGAGTTTAGTTACCCCTTTTGAAGGGTCTTTCATTTTGACTGTAGCCTTTTATAGTTTTCCTCAACAGCCAGCTAGGCTTTAAAATATATTATGAATATATTTTCTCTGTGTGTTCTATATCAAATGGTAGTTCTCTGCACATTTTTTGCCATATTGCCAGAAAATGAAATTCCTACTAATTTACTTAAAGATTTATTTTCGCAAAGATGAAAATGTACACATGAGGAAGACTTTATACACATTAAAATGCTATGAAAATATTTAGTATTATAACTTTATATCTTTGCAGAACATAATAGAAGAGATTGGTATGGTAGATATATGTATTGCAGTGGCCAAGTTAGAGATCTGTTTTTTGCTATAGTTACACATTCCTCTATTCAATTAAAATACATTTACTGAATTCCTAGTATGTACCATATACATTAGGATTTTGAGTTGTATATTTACCATGACATACTGAGAATGCATCCATTTTTGGAAACCCTGAATAGCAGATTTATACTGAGCTAGTTGTTTCTGGTTGTTTCCCAGGGAGCCACCTGATTTTTTCAGTGACTAAAGAAATTGCTTTTTAAATCTTGCACATTCTTGCCTAGAGTTTATAATTCTTTAATGTTAAAACTCTACATTCTCTGTTCTATTCAGATTTATCAAAAGTTATTTTAAAGAGACTGTATTGAAACCTAAACATGACCAGAAGTTCTATAGAGTTTTTTTTTACTACTTTGTTAACCTCAATTTGTTTCATTTTTAAAAACGTTTTTCAAAGGCAGTATAAATAATTTTTGTCAAATAAAATGTGACTTTATTTTTCCTTATAAAATGTATACCAAATTTTATGTAACTTTGAAACTCAAACCATAGTGATTTTTTTTTGTAGTGAAAAAGCTAATAAATAAGCAGTGTTTTGGTATGAAGCTATGTCAAGCTATCTGTGGTAATGTAGTGATAATGACGAAAAGATTTACAGAATCTGAGTCAGTGAGTCACATTAGTTCTTTCCTGAATGATTGTTAGGATGGTGGAAATTTACTATTGACCTCCACATTCAAGTCATTCAACCACCGGCAATGACTTTACCTAAGTACAATGAAAGGGAATAAAAGCTGCATCACAAAGGATAATTCTTTGAATTAAAGATAGATGTGACAGCCACTACACTACAAATGAAAAGTAAATATTTCATTGAGAAGATATGAGTCTATGGAGCCTGAAGGATGGAGTATATCAGATCTCAGGTCACACTGATGCACACAGCTCTTAGAGGAGTGAAGCCACTAAACATCACATCCTACTTAATGACAACAATTGGACTGCAAAGACCACTATAATTGACCTCCATGGCTATCTTCTTTCTATTTTTCCTGGCTCCAGGCCTGGTCACTATTTGCTCTGTCCATATTTTCATTAAGCTACCCTGCCCAAAAGGCAGGGGCAGAGTCAATTCTATTTTAATGACTGTCAAAAATAAACTTTGTTGTAGTTCAGTATCCTTCTTATTTTGGTGTTTTTGTTTGTTTGTTTTGTTTTTGTTTTTTTGCCACCAGTTTGACTCACTTTAAGGAATTCTTCCTCATATCCAAGATTCAGTAATCTCTTTAGGACACTCTAATCACATCAGTCAAAAGCCTCTTATGGTGCTCAGACAACATATTTCAAGTGCCCCAGCTGGATATTAAAGGTCCTCTGTAGTCTTGTTCCTCAGACTCTTCTGACCTCCAGCACACCCCTCCATGTACCCAGTGTTCCAGCTGAATATGTTGTCTGTTCTCTTGGCATATGCTTTGCACTTTTCTGATAAATAAGGCTGTTGCGTGCAGTGTAAGGAACTCCTGTCCATTTAAAACTGTCTACTTATGTCAAACTATTTAACAGAGAAACCAAGCTCTCTTAAATGATAATCCAACGAAGAGAAATTCATCCTTCTCTGTATAGCTCATCACAGAGATTGCTTTCTTTGCTCTAGAATAACATGTTCTTGTTTTGTTTTTTTTTAAATCACAAACACATTGGATAAGCTTACTGTTACGTATTGTTGTGAATTATGTTAATGCAATTGTCAGGCCAGAGAAAATAGGCACATAAACAAATGAATAAAAGTGAATAAGTAAAACTTCTGCATATTTTGATGGTTTTACTTACATGCGCATTTATTGGTCTTTATGGAGGACAATGAAAGACACAGTGGTCCTGTTTATAATATTTTACAATCTTTTCTCTCTAGTCTATTCCTGATCACATTTCTATAAACAACAAAAATTAAAGTATTTAAATCAAAAGAATAAAGGGACAGGCAAAGGAAAACCTTGAGATTTTATTGCATAGTCTGTGGGGCCTATTAAAAGTTTAAAGCAGGACTTTTTTGTGTGTGGCTTAAACAATAGGATAGTTTTTATATGTGTTTTTAAATATCATTTATTAAGAAGGCTGGAGGAAAAAAAAAAAGATGCCTGGAGATAGGCAGCTTCCAAGATTGGCTTAGCATTTAAGGATATCTGAAAGAACCCTGGCTTCTCTCCATCTTTCCGTTCTGGTATCCTAGGGGTATGGCCAACAGTAACCCCCGCCCCATCATGGCCACAGGATGGCTCGTGGAGCTCCAGGCAGGATGTCCTCACACAGCACTGACCCTGCAGATTGCTTTATTTATTTATTTGTTTATTTATTTCTTATTGGAGTATAGTTGCTTTACAATGTTGTGTTAGATTCTGCTGTACAACAAAGTGAGTCAGCTCTATGTATATATATATCCCCTTTTTTTTGGATTTCCTTCCCGTTTAGGTCACCACAGAGCACTGAATAGATTTCCCTGTGCTACACAGTAGGTTCTCATTAATTATCTATTTTATATACAGTATCCATAGTGTATATATGTCAATCCCAATCTCCCAATTCATCCCACCCCCCTTTCCCCCCTTGGTATCCATACGTTTGTTTTCTACGTCTGTGCCTCTATTTCTGCTTTGTAAATAAGATCATCTTACCAATTTTTTTTTTTTTTTGCGATACGCGTGCCTCTCACTGTTGTGGCCTCTCCCATTGCGGAGCACAGGCTCCGGACGCGCAGGCCCAGCGGCCATGGCTCATGGGCCCAGCTGCTCCGTGGCATGTGGGATCTTCCCAGACCGGGGCACGAACCTGTGTCCCCTGCATCGGCAGGCGGACTCTCAACCACTGCGCCACCAGGGAAGCCCTATACCAATTTTTAAAATAATTGTTTCTGCTTAGATGAAGAACTGGTTCAACAGTGAAGAAGATGGACTAGAGATAAACAAGACTTGGGAGTATAGACACCAACTCATCCATAAGTAAATGATTTGATGTGAACAAAGAAAATGCAAGAGCAAACATAGAATGGGGGAGAGGGTTTAGTGCTAATTAGAAAGTATAATTGATGGGATCAGTTTATTGATTGAATGTGAAGGCATATGGGAAATTTAGTTACTTGAAACTTCTAGGTTGGGTGGCTGGGTGGTTCAAGTTGACAACAAATTAGACAAATGTGTTGATCACATATTATGTGTAGGTACTATCTAACACATGAGGGGTGGTTAAAATAAACAAAGCACGCTTCTTGTCCTGAAGCGGCTTACAGTCTAGTGGGAGTGTTGCCTGGCTGTAGCATAAGACAAGATGTGAAAAGCCTGAGGCCAGGGTGTGTGTGTCTTGTTCACTGTTATGATTTGACACTTCATAGATGCTTAGTAAATATTTGTTGGGCGACCTAAGCCTGGGAGGGAGAGAGGGAGGATTAAGCCCTCTTCATTTGTCTTACTCAATATGTGATTTTCTCTGTTATAGTCCTCTTGACATGAGACACACCTTTGAGACAGTGCCTCACTTTTCACAGAGAATCTGTCAGATGTTGGGCTTTATATATAATTTTCAGCAGTTCATTTCAACTGCTTTCTGCTTATTTCATGATTGACTTGAAGGCTTCTTTAGACACTTTTTCTTTAGACAGTGAACTCAGTAACACAAAAGCTGCCCTCAAGCCTAAAGCAAACTCTTGATTTAACAATAAACCCTGAATTACTAGTTTTTCCAACCACTGAATGCCAGTGGATCTTTTGAAGTTTCTTGCCCCTCTTCTGAGAAGAATCACAAAAAGATGAAAGCCATGTATATCTGTGTGTGCACACACACACACACACACCTGTGAGGGAACAGATGCTCAATTGGTGATGTTGAAAGATTTTAGAAAATATGTTATTTCTTTCTTTGAATAAACTTCCAGTCAAAGAAAGTAAAACTCACAGGCAATAGAAATTAGGAAATGTGTTTAAAAGTTGGGAAATTTACTCCAGTAAAATATCCTTTCAAAAATAAAAGTTTTATAAAGGCTGCATTTAATAAAGTATTTTAGCCTCTTTCCATAAATTGGTTTATCATTTATTTTCTTGTAAATTTTAATGCCTCTAGCATTCTAAACTAAAATCAATCATTTACTAATCCAGGTTAGAGTCTTATATATAGATATGTATGTTTCTGGGTCTGCCATTAGATAAAATATTCTCATAAACCCCTTGTGAAGCAATGGAAAAACACCGAAAACAGTTGTATCCACTGCCTGGAGAAATGAGATTCAACCACAAGCATATGAACAAAATGGACATATAAGTAGGACAATAATAGTGTCTTAATTGCTTTGCTAATGAACTTTTCCATTTCCTTAAAACAAGAGGATTGCTGCTTCACTTTAATGTGGCATTTCTGATGCTTATTAAGTATTATGTGCTTTTAGAAGAAAAAAATTCTTAAGATATAGATATGTGCGATGCCCCACTTTTTCTTATGTTTTCTATTTCTAAATCTCAAAGAGAGAGTAGACAGGTTGAAAATTGCCTGAAAAACATATACAACATATGGATTAGACATACAGCAAATGTGTAACACTCACAATTAATAAATGGTCTACATAGATTAAAGTACTAGCTTTATTTTAGTTAGTACTGAGTCTTGCTAAGTTTCCTTCTAAATGGTTTCAGCTGTACAAGACTATTATAAGCTTCTGATTAGAAATCTCCATATTATAATGAACTAATTAATAAATGTAAAGAATAATTGCATTTTGAAATAGCTGGAATTAATGGAATAATAATGGGAAATGGCATTAGTTATTTCTTTTACTATAAAACCTGCTTGTGGAATGTGGAGCGTAGATAAACTTACAGTGAGGTGAATTCTACCAGTTAGAACTCTGAAATCTATAGCTGTAATTGAACCTACCGATTAAGCACCCAACCAGGATCTAATGTAGTTGTTCTTGATTGGAACTTGACAGAAATCTGTGTGTGTGTGTCTGTGTGTACTTTAACAATCTCTTAGGGAATGAATGAGGACAGCCAGTTACAGAACAACTGTATTAGGCCATCTGTCAGTTTCTTAAGTTTTATTCTGTTTATCACAGAGTCTATGAAAGAAGTATTTATTTAGTGTGGCATTTTCCAAAAGCATTTGACTATACAATCGTCTGTGCCTGTGAAACTCCCAGCAACTCAGATTTAGTTTTCAGCACTAACAACTCATTGTTAAATGCTGATGTAGCCATGGTTCCAGACTGCTGGAAATGGTCCATAAATGAAAGAAAAAAGTGTTTCCACTTAGTATATAGCCTGGTGATTCAGAGCACAGTCTCTGGAAACAGACTGCCTGGCTTCAACTACTGGCTCTACCATTTGTTAGCTGTGTGATCTCTGACAAATTACCAAACTTCTTCCTGTCTTAGTTTTCTCTTCTTGAGGTTAGAATAGCAAATATAATGACATCATAGGATGGTTGTAAGGGTCAGATGAGTTAATACATAAAAAGCACTTAGAGCAGTGCCTGGCAAATTGTATACACATAGAAGAACTTGCTAATATTATCAGTAGTAGCAGTGGTAGTATGGTATCACCTCGTCATTTAAGGATGACAGTACAGAATTCTAATATTGTTCTGTTGATGGCAATATATTGTTGGAATCTCAACTTCTTTCTGAAATTTTGTTTTAAAAATGAATAAAATACTTCATAATGTTATTTCCTACCAAGTGTTCATTATATAGCCATCAAGTACATGACAATATTCTGGCTTTTTTACAGAAAAATTATCAAAGATATTTATTAATAAGTCTTAAAGAACTTGTAACCTGAACTAAGGTCAATTTTCCATGCAATCAGATTAAAATCTGCCACAGAAATTCATATACTTTCATAGGCTTGTCAACAATATCAACAAAACAGTCTCAAATCTTTCATGTAGTCATGAAAAAACATGGCAGGAATTTCAATCCATTGTTTGGAGAAACCAAGATACCATATGCTCAGAAAAAATTATGATACAATGTCCTCTGATTAATACTATAAAAGTAAAAGAACCAAAACTATAAGAGCTGAAGGATTTCAGAGGGATGAGAGCTCACATTTAGGTAGAATGAGTGAGGAAATCTTCATGGAGGGAGTGGTATTAGAGCTAGATCTTGAAGAATATTTTTAATTTCAGTAGCTCTAGAGGTGGAAAGTAGATGGGGTAAGGAAAAGTGGTGGAGACACTGTGCATGTTAGAAGAAGGAATGATGCAGACACGTGTAGTGTGTGGGGAATACCAGCTGAGCTATGGAGAGTAGTGAAAGCTATTACGTTCTATGTGAGTCAAATCCGAATGACCCAGATCTCAGCATTACTAAATAAAATTGTGTCAATCTTTTTTATCCAGTCTTTCAAAAATACATTTAACCTTTAAAAATTTCACAAAAATTGAACAAAAAGATTTTTACAGCCCATTAAAATCAGATAGATAAAAACAGTCAATGATGAAAAAGGAATTATTAATATTTATATTAAAGTATTTAAAATGACATGTTCTAATATTCAGTTAATGTAAGGTGAACATATCCATAAGTGCCTGGTTCATATGAATAAATACTGGAGAACTAAAATTACAGTTAATAGCACTGCGTAGTTTTGAGACTAAGTTGAACTGTGCCATACCGTAGAAAAAAGTCTAGAGAGGAAAACGATTTCATCAGGAATGGCCCCCTTCTTTGATTGAGCTTTATAGGAATTCCTGCAGAACGGGAGTAATGAACCCTCTTGAAGACATCTTCCCAGAAATAGTAAACCCTAAAATGTGGTGTGAAGAAATATTACTTATAAATTTACATTGTCTGCTTAGATGGTATCAGGAAAAAGCCAAGCTAAAATACAATGTAATCAATGAAAAAACGCTCTACTTTGGGGAATTGAGATATTTTAGGACAGTATCGTGAAATGAGGAAGACAGTAATTGAATGACAAGAATAAAGAGAAGAGGGCTGGGCATCCCAAGGGTGAGAAAAGAGAGTTGCTGAATAAGAATGTGTCAGACTGTCACCCAGTACTACTGAGGGAGGAAGCTCCAGGGCTTCAGTAAACCCTGGTAGCACTGCTTTCTCTGGGCACTGCCAAGACAGAGCTTGGCAGGTAGAGCACTGGCTAGATTCCAGCCCCTCAGCTGGGCATTTGTGCAGGGCACAACCTGCACAAATGTACCTAGTTGCCCTGACAGGCTCACAGTGGTTTGTAGTAGCCTTCATAGGAATAACCTTATAATATACAAAGGTATTTCATCAGACTACTATAGCTCACTGATAATATCCCTGAAGACTCTCCAACTCTTATGTGTAGCAAGATCATACATTTTTCTCAGCAAACCTCTGATTTTTAGTATCTCCTAAGAAACAGGATAGCTCTGAGCTTCTCAGGCAAATGCCACAGTGAAAGTTAGAAAATGAACAATCTAGCCAGCAAAATAATAAAGTATGGGCAATGTGGTAGGCAGAATGATGCCCCCCCCCAACCCACCAATGTCGATGCCCTAATTGCCAATGTAATTAAGGTTAAGGACCTCAAAATAGAGAAATCCTGGATTATCTGGTTGGGCCCAATATAATCACATGAGATTTTATAGCACAGAATTTTTTCTGAATGGAGTCAGAGAGATGCAGTGGAAGAGGAAGCAGAAGAGAGATGTGGGGAAAAGGGAAGTCGGAGAGGTGCCAAGCGTGAGAAGGATTCCACACTCTGTTTCTGGTTCTGCAATGGAGGGCCAGCCTTGTGTGAGGACTGGAGAGAGGCCCCAAAACGAAAAGTAGGCGCCAGCAGACAGCCAGAAAGGAAGCAGAAACCTTAGTCCTACAACAAACAGCAGGGCACTGGGTTCTACCAACAAGCCGAATGAGCTAGGATTCTTCCCAGAACCTAATACCTTGGTTTTAGCCTTATGAAACCCAGAGCAGAGGGACCTGTCAAGCCCACTCAGACATTTGATGTACAAAACTATGAGATAACAAACTTGTGCTTTTTAAGTGTAAAATTTGTGATAGTTTGTTATAGGAGCAATAGGAAACTAATACAGGCATCATATGTTAGCAATAAATATGACTGTAAATACGACTGCCTCATGGAAACCAGGTTGCAGTTGTAGACAAAGTGTATTTAAGCCTTCATAATCTCTGAGAGAAAGCCATGTGTTATCTACTCAACTTTACAAAGGACCCTTCCGATGCCCCTTTCAGTTTTAACCTTCCTTTAAAGTTCCCTTACCCAAATGAATCTGGTTTCATGCTTGGCACTTACATTTTACTTACTCTTGACTTTAACTTTTCTGTTGGTCATTTGTCTACCTTGACTCTGTCTTCCTCTTTGCCTACCATTCAACACTGCTATTGTTTATTAACCCAAGATGACTTGATTTGACCCTTTGTCCCAGTCAGCCTAGCACTCACGCCTTGAGGCATCAATTTGGCATCTTATCCAGTGTCTGGCTCATGGCTAATTCTCTGTAGGTTGGGGACACACTCACTAAAATTTGACCATTCCTGGGTGAACTGATGCCGCTGAGTTTCTGAACAGGCAAAACTGAGATTTCAGTGGCAAAGCTGAGTTTCCAGCTTGGCAAGGCTGACAGGCTATTCACCTTGTCAGCCACTTGGCCTCTTCTTTTGCTAGGTCTTGTCCTTGCATATTTTACATAATTAAATAGTTTCCCAACCTGCTTATGACTCTTCTCATATCTGCTTTTCCTTTTATATTTCACTGTGTATTAGTTACTTGCTTGAAGAAAGACTGTAGGTAAGACTGAGAAATGGATGGAAGCAGAAAACTAAAAGCTTAAGAAAAGCATCACACAGCTGTCTGCTGGAGCTTCAGTCAAAAAAGTAGCTTCAACCATGGAGGAAATAACTCTAACCCACAACATTTAGAAAAATGCAAAAGCAGTGGTGCTTTCATTTTGTCTATCATTGTGTTGCAGAAGTGATGCTCCCTCCCCTTTTATTTTCTTTAAAATGTGGTATAGGTCAGAGGATAGTTATGTCTCCTTCTTTATTGTTCTTTATAGAATTATCCAGTGGGAGAAACAATCTGGATTTGGACTTTATAAGATCATTTTCTAGACTATTTAGAGCTTTATAAAGTTTACCAAGCAAGTCTTTTCAGAGTACATATTATGCTAAAGCAATATATATAGTGTTTACAAGAGTAAATTAAAGTCATTTTTATAACTTCCTAGAATTGGAGTGGCTTCATAAGAAACTGGACCATCGTTAGTAGACATTACCTGAATTTCTTCTGTGAAAATGTGAAAAGCCCTTATAGAGGTCAAATAAGGTAGCTATTGCCCTCAAAGGATTTGAATTTATATTCTAAAAGATATAGTAAGATTATAATAGGATATATCTCTCTCTAGCTATTCTGTCTATTCTATCTATCTATCTGTCTATCTCTCTATCTCTCTATCTCTCTATCTATCTATCTACATATCTACCGAGAGAGGGAGGGAGAGGGAGGTTGATGGATTAAAATAATGGGCTCACATAATGATTGTGGGGCTGGCAAGTCTGAAACCTGTAGGGCAGGCTGGCAGCCTGGAAATACAAGTAAGAGCTGATGTTGCAATCTTGAGTTCAAGTTTTGCAGGACAGGCCAGCAGCCTGGAAACTTAGGCAGAATTTCTATGTTTCATTCTTGAGGCAGAATTCCTTTTCTTTGGGGAATCTCAGTTTTTGCTCTAAAAGCTTTCAACCGATTAGATGAGGCCCATCCATATTATGGAGGATAATCTGCTTTACTTATAGTGAACTGCTTATAAATTTTAGTCACATCTAAAGAATACCTTCACAGCAATATCTAGACTAGTGTTTGACTGCAGAACTGGGCACTATTGCCTAGCTAACTTGACATAAAATTAATCATCACAGACAACTGGTTGTCAACTTGGCCTCCATACACATCTCCATAACCATATTTAATCTCCAAATAAAATCAAATAACAAAGTAATTCTTCTACCAAACATGATACAACGATTCTGTATACAACTGAAAAGGTACTTAGCTTTTCCGTAAAAAAGGATGCAAAGTTGTTGGGATGTTCTCCTTGACATTGTGTTTAAATACTATAACATAAAGTTAACAATACTTAAATATCATAATGTAAAGTTAATACATCTTATATTGTATGAAGAAGGGAGAAGAGATGGAAGAAAAATATATTTGCTATATATGTGTGTGTTTCTGTGTTGTGTGTATATACACAAACATATTAATAACATATAAGGGATAATTATAGTCCGTATTTCTGCAACTGATCTTGTAGTTATAGCTGGTATTTATAACTGCCTTCTTCTACTACCCATTCTGTATTCCCTTTGTTCTCATTAAGCACCTCAGCTGGTCGTGGTTCTTTATCTGGTGGGATGATCCCACCTTCATTTCTGAAGGATCTGGGACATTACTAGCTCTGCTGGAATTGGGTCATCGTAGTTTGCCGTTGACTTTCACCATAGGGCATGCCAGTCGGCTTAGTCCATGTGGGCTACTATAACAAAATACCTTAGACTGGATGGCTTATAAACAAGAAACATTTATTCCTCACAGTTCTGGAGCCTAGGAAGACCAAGATTATGATGCCAGCAGATTTGGTGTCTGGTGAGGAACTGCTTCCTCATAGCTGGCACCTTCTAGCTGTAAACGTGGGGGAAGAGGAGCTAGGAGCTCTGTGGGGTCTCTTTTATAAAGGCACTAATCCCATATAAGGGATGTAATCACCTCACAAAGGCCCCACGTCCGAATACCATCATGTTGGGTGTTAGGTGGGGCGCTGGGCGGCACAAACATTCAGATAATAGCACAGTACTAGGAGACTGGGTGGCTGCTTCATGACTGTGAACCTCCTTAAGGATGAGGCAGTGCACGAAATGCTCAGGCAATGGCAGTGAAGGCAGGAGCTTGCTCTTAAATTTTCAAAACATTGTAGAAAACTTTTGATTTCAATAATAGATGCCACTTAGAAGGCAAATCATATTTGTTTCCTAATTTATGTTTCAGTTATGATGGAGTGAAACAATTCAGATGTATTATAAAGAATATATGTTACTCCTACAACTCTTCTATTTTTTCAAAAGGTATTTATGATCAAGTTGCAAAAAAATAAAAGGATATATTGCCTTCTCTGATGAAAATATTTAGTTATTATACAAATCCAAAATAAGGATTGCAACTCTGCTATAAAAATGCCGTGAAATATAATGCTACTGTAGCTGAAGTCCTGTTTTGCATATAGTAGAACCTTTTGATTATTTTTCAATAATCAAAAGATCTTTTAAGCAAGCTCTCATTTATTTAATATGTCCTATGAGGAAATGGCGTTCCTATGAAGGGTAGAATCTGCGGGAATGGGGTTTATGAAGTCTAGATTACCTTAGGAATATGAATTGTTTCCTTGAAACAGAGGGAGAAGAAACCTATGGCTTGCTTCGATTCCCCATTTTGGGATAAGGAGTTCTCTTGGAGAACTAGGCCTCTCCTTAAGGTAAGATCAGAAAGTGCACTGAGAGTTACTAAGTGCCAAGCTCAGGAACAAAAACAAAGGGATGAAATCCATCAGAATGCCCATCTGCCAGCCTAGAAGAAAATGAGGACTGTAGACTGTTTTTAAGATTTGGAGTTACTGTTAAAAATATGTAAAATTCTGTAATCTTTTTAGTGTTCCCATATTTGTTAGTTTTGTATGCCAGTTTCTTACTTTCTAACAGAAGCAAAATCCTTAGAGTCAGTAGGTCGGTGAATTTTATTTTATTTCATTATTTTATTTTTGAAAGAGTGAAAGACAGGTAAGCTGAAAAAACATTTCTATAGCTAGGCTTGAGGAACATAGAATCCCAAGGGAGAGTGTTGGTAGTAACAGTTCTCAAGAAGAGAAAGAAACATTTTGTATGCTATGGAGACTACTACAAAGGAGAAAAAGAATTTCCAGATTATTTTCAAAGCATAGAGATAACAGGCTAACAATTTTCCAAGATCTAGAGTATCTCTTTTTGTTATTTTTTTTCGGTACGCGGGCCTCCCACTGCTGTGGCTTCCCCCGTCGCGGAGCACAAGCTCCGGATGCGCAGGCTCAGTGGCCACGGCCCATGGGCCCAGCCGCTCCGCGGCACGTGGGATCCTCCCAGACAAGGGCACGAACCCGTGCCCCCCGCATTGGCAGGCGGACTCTCAACCACTGCGCCACCAGGGAAGCCCTAGAGTATCTCTTTTTATCAGATAAATACATAAACTAAACATTAGCAAATTTAGGTCATGTGGTACTGATATTCCAACCATGAATGAAGCAATGTCATTAGCTCACTTGTGGTTAGCCACTTAGAAAAACCTACGGTTTATTAGTTAGATCTTTGAATTAGACAACAAGGGTTCCTGATGTCAAACTTTCCTTATGCGTTCAGTATACTTAAATTTATGCCAAGTGTAATTACATGATTACATGTTTTATATCTCCAAATATTATCAACTTTATTTTTGTTGGTAGTGTTACATACAGTCATGGATAATCATCCCACATACAGGTGATGAAAAATACCTAAAATATATTCAAAGTACTTAATTTGCCATTAAGGATTAATTTGATTGTGATCATTACCTGGTTGAAACACTATTGCAAATCTAAATCAATTTCTGATAGTTTATGGGTCATTTAAAATAATTGTCCACAGCAAAAAGTATATAAATTAGTTAATAAAAGTAGTTCTATCTCTTTAAGGGAAATCAAACATTTAATATCCATCCAAATTAAATTTAAGTTTAATCTGGACTGTGGGAAACCTGCAAATGACCCTGTTAATTATCAAATAAGCCTAACCTAATCCATACCTAGTCAATAAAAAACCCTCTAAGAGAAGCCCTGGTAAATGTGAGTGGAGACTGCCAATTTTATAGGGCAAATATTATTTTTGAAAAAGTTTTGAGAAGTCATAAAAAGTGCCCAATAACCACTTTATTTGTTGTGCAGCTGTCTTGTCCATCATGGAGCTGCATTAGTGTTTGGGGTCAACGTCACATACTCCTGGAGATGAAAGGAGAATATTTCCTGTCTGTTTTTCAGTACATATAGTTGGGGAGTAGTGGCTGCAGAGGGACAGAATTGGGTATCTTAAATTCTAGATTCACTCTGCATTCATTCATTCATTCACTCATTCATTCTCTTGCACCCTGTGCCTCCTTATCAGCCCTTTTTATTACTGCTTACACTATGCTTGACAGGTCAAGAGATTCCTGCAAAATGTATCTGTGAACTTTGATTGCTGTGGGCATGGAAATTAACAAATTGTCTTAAAAGGCTGCAGTGCTAAAAACAAAACAAAATGAAACTCACAGGCCATACTGTGAAAATGAATTGCATCATTGCTTCTGAGTTCTGTTATCTTTTCTATTGACTTCACTTCTATTGCATTTTCTATTTCTTCCATCAGGTTATGCTGTCTAGCAACTTCCATGGCCCATTTTAACACAACACATCTAATTACATATAGGTATTATTAGGACTTTTGAATGGCACAGAAATAAATGGAAATGTTTGTATTGTATATCAGAGTATAAGCTAGTTATTTACAGAAATTGGATATTACCTTTTTATTTTTCTTCTAAAGCTTTAATACACATTATTTTTAAAAATTAAGAACTACACCAGTCTTCTGGAGTCCCTAAAAATGTTTGCCTGAACTTTCACCCTATTTAACCACTTTGCACCTTCAAGCAGATTTTAACCCAACTAGGCTCTTTTTATTCTTCAAACTCACCGGTACTCTTGCTCTTTCCTGATTAACATGGAATCATCACTACTATATGTGACACACCCAAAGCTTTCCTACCTTCTTTAAATTTCTGTATGTGTTTATCTCAGCTTAGAACATTTACTATTAATGACCCTCTAGGGGGAAGGGAGGAGGCCTTTCAGGTAGCACAGTGAGTAAGAGCTTAGATATAGGAGGCAGGCAGCCTGGGCTTAAACGTGGCGCTTCCTAATGCTGTGATGTCCGTAATTCCATAACCTTCCTACAACTTCTCTTTACAGATCCTTAAACTTGGAAAAAGAAAAGTAAATGAATTGTCACTGTAGACAATATTTCTTTTCACTCTCAAAATGTTCTGGTTTGGGCAATACATTATATAGCCACACAACTGGTATTGCAAGTTGTACATGTTAGTGGTACTTGCTAGTAACCTTGGCCAGAGCAACCATAAGATATAAAATGGCCTAGTTTGAGTGTCATATCTTGTATTAAGCAGTAACTGCGAGAAGGTTATAGTAACAACCAGGAGGGTAAAGAAGAGCAAGGAAGAGATAAAACACGCAAATTCAGAGTAATCTTCTGAATACTTCAGACATGATTGTGTTATTTTGCTGTCATGCAAACAGGCATGTCAGAAATCTGATTATTCATTCCATAATTCCTGTGCCTGGTTGTTATAATGATTTTTTCTCTTTCCTGTCATTGTGTTCATATTTACAGTCACTTGCTTCTTTATAATTTGATTGGTGTATTACATTATTCTTATAGAAATAGTCATACCAAAGATTCCATTTGCTCCTCTACATTTTTTCAGTCACTTTACATACAAGTAGGTAGGGTCATGGACACCAGTTCTGGTCAAAAAATTATGGGAGGGGTGCTCTGTGTCCTTTCTAGGCTGAGGCTGTGTAAAGGCTTGCTGCTTTTCCAACTAGTGGAAATCCCAGAGAGTGGGTCTCCATTGGGCTGTCTAGACCACACCTCCTGTCCATCTGCAGGAGACATGTGCTGTGATGTGGAAACACCCTTTGGTATATGAAGCCACAGAGAGTTGGAGGCTATTGGTTATGTCAGCATCACCTAACCTGTCCTGACTAATACATAAACTGCTACCAGGAGAGATGTGCTGCTGTAACAAACGAGCCAGAATCCTCAAGTGCGTGGCCCTGGGTTTGGTGGCTACTGAGTAAATGACTATCAAGCTAGAAAGGTAGCAATCATTTTTTTTCAATAAACTTTTTAAAAGTTTAGAACTGTTTTAGATTTACAGTAGCAATCTGTTTTTGCAGGGGCGAAATATTTTATAAAACTGGAACCTGTGATAATTTGGGAAGCAGATCTTGTAGTGTACCTGATGTAGCTCTCTGAGAAGAGGTTGGACGATAGACCAGGAATAGTGTGTGCTGGTTGCTTTGGGGTTGTATTTCACAGGGTATTAGCAGAAAGGTGATTTCAGAATAGAAATTGTCAATTTGCAGCTTAATGAAAGGGAATGAGGACATTTAGACATTTTACTGTTAAAAGAGTCAACTGCTTTGACATCTAGTAGTAAGAGGCTTGAGAAAGACTTTTTGAGAAGCCTACTCAGTACCATCTTTCAACGAATTAAAATGCTTAAGGGAACAATTAAACTAAGTATCAGAGCCCAGAAAAAAACATTTTTTCTCCACTGAAGCCCAAGGGATTCTAGATGCCACTGTTAAGTTTAGAGAAAGTGAGAGTTACCAGGATGAGAAAGCAAACAACTATTTTCTCTATGAGAACTATGTCTCAAAGAGAACGTTAGATACATTTACTGGCACATCGGGCTAACTGGAGTGGACTGGATAAGAAACTCTTGAAATTTTTGATATTATTATATTGCCAAAGAAACCACTGAACTAAAAGAGATGGAGCCTTAAAATGACCCTAGTCAGTTTTAGGATAAGTTAAGTTATGCCGTGGCAACAAACAACTGAAAATACTAGTGGCTTACAACAGGCAAAGCTTATTTCTCCTTTGCACAGATGACCATCATAGTTGGCTGTGCTCTGTATGTTCTCTTTATGCTGGGTCCCATCTGAAACAACCACTGTCTGGTACGTTGCAAATCAGAGTGGCAGAGGGTAAAGAGAGCATGGAAGCAGGTCCTACCGTAGAGGTAACACATGCCACTTCCCATAGGATCTTGGCTGAAACAATGAGAAAGCCAGAGATTAACCGAGGGGACATGTGATCTCCTTGCCTGGAGAGGCAGTGAATATTCATGAGCAGCGATGGAGACAACCATGTGATACTGACGTCTTGTGGGCAGGAAGTGGGCTCAGAAAACTGCATAGCCACAATGAAGGTGAAATTCCCCAAGGCTCAATTCAGATGTGAACAAGAGTCAAGATAAAGGACTCAAGGATTATTTTCCACCCCAGTCGAGGGTGCTCGCCACAATGTGTACTCAGTGGGATTTGGGGATTGGTACAAAAAGTCATTATTGTGCCTTTCCTATTTTTCTCTCCAGATGAAGTTTTCTGTTGTTGTTTTTTGTTAGGGCGGTAAGAGGTCTTTTTTATCCATAAGTCTCTGGACCTAGAAGAGCCATATATGAGCTAATGTAGAGATGACTGTGCATCACCCAGAGACCCTGGGCTTTCGCCTGAGTCTTTGGCTGGAAGTTTTATGCGATGTCCCTTGGGAGGTGGTTAAATATGGCCCATCTGTTGGAAGAAGAGAGCAGAAGGATATGCGGTGACTAGATGGGTAAACTGGAGCATAGATGGTAATGCTCACCAAATACTCCATTTTCCCCTCCATTTCCACTCATGTGACCATGATGGCCAATGACCTATGAGTGGAAACAAAGTGTCCTTTCAAGGCTGAGATGATGAGAAGCTCACACATGATCTGCAGCCTCTCCTTCCTGGTGTGGAGCCTGAGCAAGCCTTGCAGGGAGCACACTCACAAGAGGAGAAGCCTCTGTGGGATCCACCTCTGAGGGGCAGTGTGGGGCAGAGCCTCCTGCTATCCCGCATGAGGCATGAGCCTGAGTGGTCAACCGACAAAGACCTACTGTATAGCACAGGGAACTCTGCTCAATATTATACAACAAACTAAATGGGAAAAAAAATCTGAAAAAGAATAGATACAGGTATATGTATAACTGAATCACTTTGCTGTACACCTGAAACTAACACAACCTTGTTAATCAACTATACTCCAATATAAAATAAAAAGTTAAAAAAAAATCAACCATTCTTATGTCAAGTGCCTGCACTTGGGGAGTGGTTTGTTCCTCAAGCCTAATCTAGTCTATCGAGTTATGCTGGGTAAAGCTGAAAACTCTGTATAAAGCAGACTTTTTAAAAAAGGTCATTTTAGTTTCCCTTCACATTTATGAGGACACTTTGTGTGGCTTATCCCCCTTATTCACCCATCTCCCTGCTCCTGGGGGAAAAATAAGTATCACAAGAATAACTGTGAAGAGGCAGAGAGCCTGATCTAACCATAAAGGCTCTGTTTCAAATGCAGCAAAATGTGGTTAGAGAGTTTGTTTTTCCCTCTCCACCTAATGGTGCATCAGAGGTTAGACACACTCAGGAAAAGGTTACTGAGAATATCCTTTGGGAATTCCATAATGGGCGTTGGCTCTTTGTACATCGCTTCTAATCAATGCAAAATAGCAGATTGTGGGTTCCATAAGGAAAAACACAGACATTTAGTCACATGAACGCACACAAATCCAAAAGAAGAATTAATTATTAATGATTCTGTGGTTAGGCTCAACTTCAATTAATAAATAATTTAGAATGCTGTAGACAAGGAAACCACATTATAATAAAAAATAAGGTAGAGTCTTAACCAGAAACCTCCAAATCAACATTTAAGAGGTCATTTCTCAACATTGCTAATTCCTAACAGTGTAGCACTCTGCTCAGTCCACTCCTGCTTATTCATAGCAACACCCATAGACCAGCATGAGGTTTTTATTAGTATTTACATACTTCTTTTCATAAGTATATGATGGTATATTGTAAAAAGGACATAATTCAAGATGTAAGCTGGCCTGATACAATGAAAATAGATACACCCAAAGCAGCTTTCACTAACACATATCAAGGCAACAAACAAACTTATTTCTGCTTGCAGTAATGCCTAGACAGTGCCAGAGTCTTTCAAATCCCAGAACTACTTTAACACAAATTAACAACCATCTTAAAAAGTCATGCGACAGCAGGTACTCTTCTCATTTAATGGTCCATCTGCTGCTTGTGGCTAATGTATGGGCCAGTCACTTATTCTAGAATCTACCAGCATTTAGGCTTCAAGATGAAATGAGAACAACATCATGAGATGCTGTTTTCTTTTGATATGCACTTGGTAAGCACTCCTTGTGTTCTTTGAGCTTCAGAGTTAAAACTACTTCAATAGGATGTAGACATAGGAAGAAATTAATCTGGGAAGTCCAATTTGAGAATTATTTTCAAGAACCTCTCATCCCCCCTCACTCCTCTCCCTCCCTCCCAGGACAGTAATAGAAAAAGGGAAAAATGAGTTCAAAGTTCCTTTTCAAGCTGCTTTTGGCAACGATTGCATATCTAAAAACCAAGATATTTTGGATGGCTTCACGTTCAGTAAACTCTGTGTGATGTTTCCTGTCACTCCCTGTGCAGCTAATTTTTGGAGAGTGTGACATTAGAGACAGATAAAACTGTCTCTAAGCATAATTTAGTTTTCATAATTTATGGTCTTTCAAAACCTAGAATTTATTCTAGGCCAGACGAAGTATTAATCGTGTGGACTGTCTGGAGCTTTTGTCTGAGATGATAGAATTAGAAAATAAAGATGTTGATATAATGCTCCATTTTGTGCTACTGGCTTATTTTCATTCTTATTTCATGTTAAAAGTAATAGCCTTTAAAAAATTGCTTATACAAAGTTAACAAATGTAATAAAAGGAAATAAGAGCCCTGTGAAAGCCTCTGGTTCTACATTTTATTACCCAGTGTTTAGCTTTTTTTGTTTTCTTCTCAGTCCATTAAATAGATACAATAGTAGAAATGCCTCAGAATTAAAAGAATATTTGCAAATTTGATCATATACATTGAGTTCTTATGAAATAGGTATTCTATAATATAAAGTGGGTTAAATTTTAAGAGATGTACATCATTTATGTATAACTGTACGATAGGCAATTAAAATTAAACTGTATTGGTGTATTTGCTAAAATAAAGATGAATGAGAAGAATTTTTAGAAGAATTTGTTTTCTAAGGAAAAAAAGAGGAGTCCTCATGCTGACATTTATTCAATGGCTGTCTAGTGTTTTAGTGCCTGAGTCTCATGGCAAGGGACTCTTTCAAGTGATAGATTCCAGAGTGTCCTTATTCTAGTGATAGGCAATAGACAGCTTTGGGCTTAGGAATCAGCATTTATAACCAGCAGCTCAGGTGATGCTAATGTGCATGGTCCCTGTCCACACCTTTTTTAATATATATATAGGTAAAGATAAAAGCTGACAGAAGAGAGATTAGCTGGATGGGAAGAGAGGAGCCTCCTGTGAGGGACCAGGTATAGTAAATAAAAATTTAAAAATTCCCTTGGTAAAGAAAACCAAGGGGAAAAAAAGCATGAAGAAATAGATGGACTATCCAAAAGTAGTTAACAAATAGGAAAAAGCCAGTCTATCAAACCTACCTAGACCAGAAGCAAAGTTAACAAGTGTAAGAGAATGATGAGAAAGGAAGTAATTGGATAACCTTCATATTATTGTATTTTAGTTTTTCTTTAAAGTTTTGTATTGGCAGTTATCTTTTTCTATCATTGTGTTTTTAATGTTTTCCTGTCCCCTCTACCCCCACTGCCCTGACTCTTCCCTGCTTGGAGAAATAACTTGTTCCCTCAACAGATGTTCTTTGACACCAATTTCTTGTGTGAGGAAAGCTTAAGAAGTAAGAAATAATAAAAACGTAAATGGGGAGAAATTATCCTCCTTGACTCATGGATCCTAGTCTTGGGGGCACAAATAAATTTGGAAACAATTTTGAGGGATTCACAGACAGACCCCTTAAGCCAATCCTCTGGATTTATTATTTTTTCCCTAGAGTTTTAACACAGTCCTGCTTAAGCACCCTGGGAGAAGAGCTTGGACACCTTTTTCAGAAATAAAGTTTTTTTTTTGAAAAAATGTTTCTTATAACACAAATACGGAAAGGTACCATTAAACAGATTTATAATTTAACAAATTCTTATAAACCAAAAAACCTTAAGAATTCAAGAACCCACTTCAAGAACCCCACTCACAAACCCTCAATGCAGCTCTTCCTAATCACCAGTTCCACTCTCTACCCGAAATGAGGATACTATCCGCACTTTATTGGAATCACTTTCTTGCTTCTGTAAAAATGGTTTTATCATCCAAGTGTGCATCCTAAAACATTGTTTCACTTTTCAGCACATACTTGGGTTGTCTCATTTTTCTTTCATCTTTCTTATCTTTTCCTCTTAAAATTAGTTATTTTGGAAAATCAGGTGGTTTTAACTGTAGTTTCCTGGAGTATGAATGTTGCTGATTTGATAGTCATGGTATGTTTCACATATCCTCTGTATTTCCTATAACTTCGTAGTTAAATCTAAAGACTTGATTAGATTCCTTTTCTTCCTTCCTTCCTTTCTTTTTTTAAAATAAGTTAATAGGTGGTGGTATTTTCCTTTATTAGGACATTAACTCTCTTTTGGGATGTTAGTAACCATTGGTATTTGATGGCTGGGTCCATTAATTCACTGGGGATTAGAAACTATGACATTTTAATTCCATCACTTTGACTTCATTTATTTGTTGGAATATTTTCATAAAAATGTTTCCCTTCATCAACTATTTTCTTATAAAGTGGTACAGTTACTATAAAAAAGCTTAGATATATATACATATCATCTTTTCAAGATAATTAATTGGATCCCTATCACTCTCAAAACTTAGTTTTTTTCTTTAAATTTGATACAAATTCATAAGCTTAAATATATCTACTGTTTCAATCTGTTCCAATTAATATCCTCATTGGAGCTTAAATTATCTCAATTAATTTGTCAGAACTTCTTTAAGTTGGCTCCTAAGTCATTTCAACATGACTTTCGTAAACTTCAGTAGCTTTCTTTCTGACATGAAAGACGGTTTTAGCTCATTTTTTTTTTAACATCTTTATTGGAGTATAATTGCTTTACAATGGTGTGTTAGTTTCTGCTTTATAACAAACTGAATCGGCTATACATATATCCCCATATCTCCTCCCTTTTGCATCCCCCTCCCATCCTCCCTATCCCACCCCTTAGGTGGTCACAAATCACTGAGCTGATCTCCCTGTGCTATGCAGCTGCTTCCCACTAGCTATCTGTTTTACATTTGGTAGTGTATATATGTCCATGCCACTCTCTCACTTCATCACAGCGTACCCTTCCCCCTCACCATGTCCTCAAATCCATTCTCTACGTCTGTGTTTTTATTCCTGTCCTGCCCCTAGGTTCTTCAGAAACATTTTAATTTTTTTTTTAAGATTCCATATGTATGTGTTAGCATACAGTACTTGTTTTTCTCTTTCTGACTTACTTCACTCTGTATGATAGACTCTAGGTCCATCCACCTCACTACAAATAACTCAATTTCGTTTCTTTTTATGGCTAAGTAATATTCCATTGTATATATGGACCACATCTTCTTTATCCATTCATCTGTCGATGGACACTTAGGTTACTTCCATGTCCTGGCTATTGTAAATAGAGCTGCAATGAACACTGTGGTACATGACTCTTTTTGAATTCTGGTTTTCTCAGGGTACATGCCCAGTAGTGGGATTGCTGGGTCATATGGTAGTTCTATTTTTAGATTTTTAAGGAACCTCCATACTGTTCTCCATAGTGGCTGTATCAATTTACATTCCCACCAACAGTGCAAGAGGGTTCCCTTTTCTCCACACCCTCTCCAGCATTTATTGTTTCTAGATTTTTTTGGTGATGGTCATTCTGACTGGTGTGTGGTGATATCTCATTGTAGTTTTGATTTGCATTTCTCTAATGATTAGTGATGTTGAGCATCCTTTCATGTGTTTGTTGGCAATCTGTATATCTTC
Organism: Delphinapterus leucas; assembly: GCF_059928025.1. Taxonomy (NCBI): domain Eukaryota; kingdom Metazoa; phylum Chordata; class Mammalia; order Artiodactyla; family Monodontidae; genus Delphinapterus; species Delphinapterus leucas. Next base: position 36,126,257 of record NC_143142.1, on the reverse strand, counting down.
TTTGGAGAAATGTCTATTTTAGGTCTTCTGCCCATTTTTCGATTGGGTTGTTTGTTTTTTTAATATTGAGCTGCATGAGCTGCTTGTAAATTTTGGAGATGAACCTTTTGTCAGTTGCTTCATTTGCAAATATTTTTTCCCATTCTGAGGGTTGTCTTTTCATTTTGTTTATGGTTTCCTTTGCTGTGCGAAAGCTTTTAAGTTTCATTAGGTCCCATTTGTTTATTTTTGTTTTTATTTCCATTAATCTAGGAGGTGGGTCAAAAAGGATCCAGCTGTGATTTATGTCATAGAGTGTTCTGCCTATGTTTTGCTCTAAGAGTTTTATAGTGTCTGGCCTTACATTTAGGTCTTTAATCCATTTTGAGTTTATTTTTGTGTATGATGTTAGGGAGTGTTCTAATTTCAATCTTTTACATGTAGCTGTCCAGTTTTCCCAGCACCACTTACTGTAGAGGCTGTCTTTTCTCCATTGGATATTCTTGCCTCCTGTATCAAAAATAAGGTGACCATATGTGTGTGGGTTTATCTCTGGGGTTTCTATCCTGTTCCACTGATCTATATTTCTGTTTTTGTGCCAGTGTCATACTGTCTTGATTATTGTAGCTTTGTAGTATAGTCTGAAGTCAGGGAGCCTGATTCCTCCAGCTCCATTTTTCTTTCTCAAGATTGCTTTGGCTATTTGGGATCTTTTGTGTTTCCATACAAATTGTGAAATTTTTGTTCTAGTTCTGTGATAAATTCCATTGGTAACTTGATAAGGATTGCATTGAATCTGTAGATTGCTTTGGGTAGTAGAGTCATTTTCCCAATGTTGATTCTTCCAATCCGAGAACATGGTATATCTCTCCATCTGTTTGTATCATCTTTAATTTCTTTCATCAGTGTCTTACAGTTTTCTGCATACAGGTCTTTTGTCTCCTTATGTCGGTTTTTTTTCCCCCTATATGGAAATATGAAGCATTTATTTTAGATATCAGAGAAAAACAGAGCTAAGTAATCCAGTTTTACTGCAGCAGTATAAAAATCATCCCTTCACCACAGTGTAAGATTTAAGTGCATCTGCACAAGGGTACAATTACATAAAATGTAGTAAGATTACTGCTGCCCTGACAAGTACTTCCAGTCCCTACCCAGGTCCTACTGCAATACTGATGGCCCCAATAGTTTCATGGAAGCAAGTCATTAAAAGAAAAAATAATAAAGCAATTAAACAGACAAATCAACATGCCTCAGTGACCATATATCGAACTCAAACTTTATATATTTAAATGTTACATTTTCCTCCCACTAATAAATCTTTATTTCACTCAAACTTGAACAATAAATCTTCCATACTGAAGTATCTTCCTTGCCTAATTAATTCAAAGGAAAAAACCAAAATGATTAGTAAAGAAAGATGTAGGGATTAACACACCCTTTTAATTTGTTTTAAATATTTTTAAGTTTTAAAAATTGTGTAAAATTTTTAATTTCTAGTAAGAAAACATTATCTGAATGAATACCCTAATGGCAAACCACTGTAAAATGTTTCAGCTGCATTTGGGGCAGAGGGGTAGGGATTATCTTCAAAGCACCCCAGCTTTCTTCATGAGAAGGCCAGAGGTACACTGGTTTGTATTATTGCAACATCCATTAGGTGATCTAAGTTGCTTTTCCTTCAGCAGGGGCTTTATTTGTCAGAAGGGCATTATGCTTTACCTCCAAATTTGCCCGACAACTTACTGATAAGATTCATAGCCTTTGGGTTGTTCTGATATATTGACATATTTCCCGGGTTCTGAGCCACATCCTGGAAGGCCACTATAACTTCTGGATCCTGTATAGCCATACAAGTACCTCTGGATCGCTAAGAATTTCATTGAGCCCAGGCATTCCTGCCATTCCAGGCATGCTCCCTCCCATTCCAGGCATTCCTCCAAGAAAATTACCAGGCATTCTGCCAGGAAAGCCACCTGGAAAAGAGCCATACTGATCCCCTGATTGTCGTCTGGCTTCTTCCTCCCTCGGAGCTCTCTCATATTTTTCCCTAGCCTTCTTGACCCTTTCTATTCTTTCTTTGATCTCTCGCTCTTCATGTATTCGCTCATACTTTCTCCTGTGTTCAGCAATTTTCTGGGCCCTTGGTTGAATTTCTTTCAGCATTGCACTAGTATCTTCATCATAATCCAGCTTACAGCCATGGGCAAGATCATGGGCAGCTTCTTCCCAATGGCCCAAAAGTCTGTGTGCTTTCCCCCGCCACTTGTATGGCTAAGCAGAATCAGGATTTATTTCAATAGCTGTGTCACAGTCTCGGAAGGCAGCATTTGGCTTCTGTAATTTGATGAAGACACTTGATCTCTTGGCATACAGAATGGCCAAACGAGGATTTCGCTTGATTGCATCTTTGAACAAGTCAATGGCTTTCTGTAGTTCACCATCATTTAGGGCATCAATGGCAGACACTTTTTTATCATTTGCCTGATCCATCATCTCCTCAGTTATCTCTACATTTTCATCTCCCATTTCTTAAGGGGTATCAGGGTCTGGTTCAATCACACCTTCATTGTTAATTTCTAGATCACTTTCCTCACTTGATGGTTTGTCTGTCTTTGTTTTCCTCCTCCTTTTTACTGTTTTTTCTTCCTTGGTATTTTCTTCCAATTTAGTTTTATGAGTAACAGGTGGTATTTTACCCCCCATGCTCTCCACCCACTCCCTCAGGAAGCACATTTCCTCGGTGTGCAGAACACTTGGATCCTGCTTGCACATTTTCACGAAGGCTCGAAGCTCACTCACTTTGAGGGTGTCTATGATCTGGAGGCAGCGGGAGGCAGCAGGAGGTGGCAGGCGCGGCGGAGGCTGAAACCCAATCCCAGGCCCAGGTGCTAGCTCAGCGTGACAGCATAGAGGGGGCGGCTGCTGTGAGGCAGAACAGACTAGAACCTCCCTGGCCGCTGGCTCTGCCCACCCAACGGTCTCGTGACCCTGGGTCCTTCTCCCATTCATTCCTACTCTCTGCCACTTTCCTGCACACTGGCTAGAATCTTCTAGAAGTGTGGCTGTTCATGCTGTTGCTTGCCTCTGCATGCACACCTCTCTATGCACGCATTCTTATTTTCACTCAGAACCAGTGCTCTCCTTAGGTAGGTTTATTCCTAGGTATTTTATTCTTTTTGTTGCAGTGGTAAATGGGAGTGTTTCCTTAATTTCTCTTTCAGATTTTTTGTCATTAGTGCATAGGAATGCAAGAGATTTCTGTGCATTAATTTTGTATCCTGCTACTTTACGAAAATCATTGATTAGCTCTAGTAGTTTTCTGGTAGCATATTTAGGATTCTCTGTGTATAGTATGTCACCTGCAAAACAGTGACAGCTTTACTTCTTTTCTGATTTGGATTCCTTTTATTTCTTTTTCTTCTCTGATTGCTGTGGCTAAAACTTCCAAAACTATGTTGAATAATAGTGGTGAGAGTGGCCAACCTTGTCTTGTTCCTGATCTTAGTTTTCACCATTGAGAACGATGTTGGCTGTGGGTTTGTCATATATGGCCTTTATTATGTTGAGGTAAGTTCCCTCTATGCCTACTTTCTGGAGGGTTTTTATCATAAATGGGTGTTGAATTTTGTCAAAAGTTTTTTCTGCATCTATTGAGATGATCATATGGTTTTTCTCCTTCAGTTTGTTAATATGGTTTATCACACTGCTTGATTTGCGTATATTGAAGAATCCTTGCATTCCTGGTATAAAACCCACTTGATCATGGTGTATTATCCTTTTAATGTACTGTTTGCTAGTATTTTGTTGAGGATTTTTACATCTATGTTCATCAGTGAAATTGGCCTGTAGTTTTCTTTTTTTGAGACATCTTTTTCTGGTTTTGGTATCAGGGTGATGGTGGCCTCTTAGAATGAGTTTGGGAAAGTTCCTCCCTCTCCTATATTCTGGAAGAGTTTGAGAAGGATAGGTGTTAACTTTTCTCTAAATGTTTGATAGAAATTGCCTGTGAAGCCATCTGGTCCTGGGCTTTTGTTTGTTGGAAGATTTTTAATCACAGTCTCAATTTCAGTGCTTGTGACTGGTCTGTTTATATTTTCTATTTATTCCTGGTTCAGTTTCAGAAGGTTGTACTTTTCTAAGAATTTGTCCATTTCTTCCAGGTTGTCTATTTTATTGGCATATAGTTGCTTGTAGTAATCTCTCATGATCCTTTGTATTTCTGCAGTGTCAGTTGTTACTTCTTTTTCATTTCTAATTCTATTGATTTGAGTCTTCTCCCTTTTTTTCTTGATGAGCCTGGTGAATGATTTATCAATTTTGTTTTATCTTCTCAAAGAACCAGCTTTTAGTTTTATTGATCTTTGCTATTGTTTCCTTCATTTCTTTTTCATTTATTTCTGATCTGATCTTTATGATTCCTTTCCTTCTGCTAACTTTGGGGGTTTTTTGTTCTTCTTTCTCTAATTGCTTTAGGTGTAAGGTTAGATTGTTTATTTGAGATGTTCCTTGTTTCTAGAGGCAGGATTGTATTGCTATAAACTTCCCTCTTAGAACTGCTTTTGCTGCATCCCAGAGGTTTTGGGTCATTGTGTTTTCTTTGTCATTTGTTTCTAGGTATTTTTTGATTTCCTCTTTGATTTCTTCAGTGATCTCTTGGTTATTTAGTAGTGTATTGTTTAGCCTCCATGTGTTTGTATTTTTTACAGATTTTTTCCTGTAATTGATATCTAGTCTCATAGCGTTGTGGTCAGAAAAGATACTTGATACAATTTCAATTTTCTTAAATTTACCAAGGCTTGATTTGTGACCCAAGATATGATTTATCCTGGAAAATGTTGTTTTTGGATGGAATGTCCTATAAATATCAATTAAGTCCACCTTGTTTAATTTACCATTTAAAGCTTATGTTTATTTATTTTCTATTTATTTATTTTCATTTTGGATGATCTGTCCATTGGTGAAAGTGGGGTGTTAAAGTCCCCTACTATGATTGTGTTACTGTCTATTTCCCCTTTTATGTCTGTTAGCATTTGCCTTATGTATTGAGTTGCTCCTATGTTGGGTGCATAAATATTTAAAATAGTTAATCTTTTCTTGGATTGATCCCTTGATCATTATGTACTGTTCTCTTTTTCTCTTGTAATAGTCTTTATTTTAAAGTCGGTTTTGTCTGATACGAGAATTGCTACTCCAGCTTTCTTTTATTTCTATTTGCATGGAATATCTTTTTCCATCCCCTCACTTTCAGTCTGTATGTGTCCCTAGGTCTGAAGTGGGTATCTTGTAGACAGCATATATACGGGTCTTGTTTTTGTATCCATTCAGCCAGTCTATGTCTTTTGGATGGAGCATTTAATCCATTTGTGTTTAAGGTAATTATTGATATGTATGTTCCTATTACCATTTTCTCAAGTGTTTTGGGTTTGTTATTGTAGGTCTTTTCCTTCTCTTGTGTTTCCTGCCTAGAGAAGTTCCTTTAGCATTTGTTGTAAAATTGGTTTGGTGGTGCTGAATTCTCTTAGCTTTTGCTTGTATCTAAAGGTTTTAATTTCTCCGTTGAATCTGAACAATATCCTTGCTGGGAAGAGTAATCTTGGTTGTAGGTTTTTGCCTTTCCTGTCAAAGGACACTTTAAATATGTCCTTCCACTCCCTTCTGGCTTGCAGAGTTTCTGCTGAGAGATCAGCAGTTAATCTTATGGGGATTTCCTTGTTATTTGCTGTTTTATGCTTGATGCTTTTAATATTTTTTCTTTGTATTTAATTATTGATAGTTTGATTAATATGTTTCTTGGCATGTTTCTCCTTGTACATATGCTGTATGGGACTCCCTGTGCTTCCTGGACTGATTGACTATTTCCTTTCTCGTATTAGGTAAGTTTTCAACTATAATTTCTTCAAATATTTTCTCAGCCCCTTTCTTTTTCTCCTCTTCTTCTGGGACCCCTATAATTCTTATGTTGGTGCATTTAATATTGTCCCAGAGGTATCTGAGACTGTCCTCAATTCTTTCATCCTTTTTTTCTTTATTCTGCTCTGCAGTAGTTATTTCCCTATTTTATCTTCCAGGTCGCTTATTCGTTTTTCTGCCTCAATTATTCTGCTATTGATTCCTTCTAGAGAAGTTTTAATTTCATTTATTGTGTTGTTCATCATTGTTTGTTTGCTCATTAGTTCTTCTAGGTCCTTCTTAAACATTTTTGTATTTTCTCCATTCTATTTCCAAGATTTTGGATCATCTTTACTATCATTACTCTGAATTCTTTTTCAGGTAGACTGCCTATTTCATCTTCATTTGTTTGGTCTGGTGGGGGTTTACCTTGCTCTTTCATCTGCTGTGTGTTTCTCTGTCTTCTCATTTTGCTTAACTTACTGTTTTTGGGGTCTCCTTTTGCAGGCTGCAAGTTCATAGTTCCTGTTGTTTTTGGTGTCTGCCCCCAGTGGGTTGTGTAGGCTTCCTGGTGGAGGGGACTGGTGCCTGTGTTCTGGTGGATGAAGTGGATCTTGTCTTTCTGGTGGGCAGAACTGCGTCCAGTGGTGCTTTTTCGGGTGTCTGTGACCTTATTATGATTTTAGCCAGGCTCTTTGCTAATGTGTGGGGTTGTGTTCCTGTCTTGCTAGTTGTTTGGCATAGTTTGTCCAGCACTGTAGCTTGCTGGTCATTGAGTGGAGCTGGGTCTTAGTGTTGAGATGGAGATATCTGGGAGAGCTTTCACTGTTTGATATTACATGGAGCCGGGAGGTCTCTCCTGGACCAATGTCCTGAATCAGCTCTCCCACCTCAAAGGCACAGGCCTGACAGCTGGCTGGAGCCCCAAGACCCTGTCAGCCACATGCCTCAGAAGAAAAGGGAGGAAAGAAAGAAAGAAAGAAAATAAATAAATAAAATAATTAAAATAAAAAAATTTAAAAATTATTAAAAATAAAAAAAAGAATAAGTAAGAAAAAAATTTTAAAAAGAAAGAAGAGCACAACCAAACCAAACCATAAATCCAGCAATAACAAGTGCTAAAAACTATACTAAAACAAACAAAAAAGAAAATGGACAGACAGAACCCTAGGAAAAATGGTAAAAGCAAAACTGTACAGACAAAATCAGACAAAGAAGCATACACATACACACTCACAAAAAGAGAAAAAATATATATATCTATATACAAAAAATAAAAAAGGAAGAGAGCAACCAAATCAATAAAAAAATCTACCAATGATAATGAACTCTAATTACTAAACTAAGATAAACATAGAACCAGAAACAAATTAGATGCAGAAAGGAAACCCCAAGTCTACAGTTGCTCCCAAAGTCCACTGCCTCAATTTTGGAATGATTCATTGTCTATTCAGGTATTCCAGAGACTCAGGGCACATTAGGTTGCTTCTGGAGATTTTAGCCTTGCTCCTGAGGCTGCTGGGAGAAATTTCCCTTTCCCTTCTTTGTTCGCACAGCTCCTGGGGTTCAGCTTTGGATTTGGCCCTGCCTCTGGGTGTAGGTCACCTGAGGGTGTGTATTCTTCCCTCAGACTGGATGGGGTTAAAGGAGCAGCTTATTCGGGGGCTCTGGCTCACTCAGGCTGAGGGGGAGGGAGGGGTACAAAATGTGGGGTGAGCTTGTGGCGACAGAGGCCGGTGTGATGTTGCAACAACCTGTGGCGTGCCATTTTTTCTCCTAGGGAAGTTGTCCCTGGTTCACGGGACCCTGTCTGTGGCGGGCTGCACAGGCTCTCAGGAGGGGAGGTGTGGATAGTGACCTGTGCTTGATCACAGGCTTCTTGGTGGCTGCAGCTGCAGCCTTAGCGTCTCATGTCCGTCTCTGGTGTCCGCGCTGATAGCCATGGCTCGCGCCTGTCTCTGGAGCTCATTTAAGCGGCGCTCTGAATCCCCTCTCCTCGCACACCCCGAAACAATGGTCTCTTGGCTATTAGGCAGTTCCAGACTTTTTCCCGGACTCTCTCCCGTCTAGCTGTGGTCCACTAGCCCCCTTCAGGCTGTTTTCGCTCAGCCAACCCCAGTCCTCTCCCTGGAGTCTGACCTCCGAAGCCTGAGCCTCAGCTCCCAGCCCCCACCCATCCAGTGGGTGAGCAGACAAGCCTCTCGGGCTGGTGAGTGCTGGTTGGCACCTCTGTGCGGGAATCTCTCTGCTTTGCCCTCTGCACCCCTATTGCCGTGCTGTCCCCTGTGGCTCCGAAGCTTTCCCCCTGCGACCCCCACTTCTCTGCCAGTGAAGGGGCTCCCTAGTGTGTGGAAACTTTCCCTCCTTCATTGCTCTCTCCTAGAGGTGCAGGCCCTGTCTGTATTTTTTTCTTTTTTTCGTTTTTCTTTTGCCGTACCCAGGTACGTGGGGAGTTTCTTACCTTTTGGGAAGTCTGAGGTCTTCTGCCAGCATTCAGTAGGTGTTCTGTAGGAGTTGTTCCACATGTAGATGTGTTTCTGATGTATTTGTGAGGAAGAAGTTGATCTCCATGCCTTACTCCTCCACCATCTTGAAGGTCTATATCTTAGCTCATTTTCTTTATCACTTTTCTGTTTCTATTTCATTGATTTTTATGCTTACTTTTGTTCTTGCCTTCCTTTAGATTAAATTTGCTTATCTTTTTCTTATTTCTTAAATTGAAGCATAGATCATTGATTAGAGAAAATTCTTTTTTTAAAATATAAGCATTAATCCCATAAATTTCCCTCTAAGCAGTTTAGCTAAAACTAACAAAATTTGATATAATGTGTCCTTATTTTCACTCAATTTACATGTATTAAGATTTCCTGTTTTCGGTGATTAGCTGTGTGACATTTGACAAATGTAGACAGTTGCATAATCACCACCACAATAGAGATTTAAAGTAGTTACTTCACCCCCATAAAGGTCGCATGCTCTTTATTATACAAATCCTCCTAATATCTCCATCCCCTCTCAAGAATTGGTCTTATGATTGTACACTTGCAAGAATGTCAAATAAATGGAATTATACAACATGTGCCCTTTTGAATCCAGCTTCTTTCACTTACCAGGATGAGTTTTAGATTCACCCATGTTGTGTTGACCAGTTGTTTTTCCTTTTTATTGCTGAGAAGTGTAACATTATATGGATGTGCCAGTTTGTTAATCCATTCTCTTGTTGAGGGACGTTTGGGGTTTTCTCCTGTTTTGGCTGTTGTAAGTGTTCATAAATAGAGTTTTATATTTTTATTATACTTGGGAGTAGAGTTTCTGGGTCACATGATAAGTATAGATTTGCTTTTTAGGAGGTTGCTCTGCATCCTCAACAACACTTGATATTGTAGGGGTTTTTTTTAAACCGTTTTAATAGATATTTAATGGTATCTAATTATGGTTTCATTCACATTTCTTTAGTGACTAGTGATGTTGAGTATATTATCACAGGCTTATTTGCTGAAACACTTGTTCAAATTTTGTCCATTTTTTTGTGGTTGTTTTCTTATTAAAATTTGAGAATTTTTTGTTAATATATTTGAGATATATCTTTTATCAGATATGTGATTTAAAATATTTTCTACCAGCATGTGACTTTCCTTTTCATTTTATTAACAGTGCCTTTTGAAGAACAGATATTAATTTTGATGAAGTCTATCAGTTTTTCTTTAATGAACCATTCTTTTGATGTCATGTCTATGAAATATTTGCCTTAACTAAAGTAATAGAGATTTTCTCCCATGTTTTATTCTAGAAATGTTACAGTTTGGGGTTTTGCATTTGTTTTGCACACATTTTCTTAGCAAGAGTAGTAGGAGAAGGGGGAATTTAAATTGAAGATATTATAAAATAACACATGCTTTGTGAAAAGACTGAATTCTATAGTATCTGTTATAGACAGTGCATCCTCAAATCATGCCATGTAGAAATATTATATGTTATAATATAAATAAGCTTTTAATTTTGTCAGTATTTGTTAAGATTATTTAAAAGAAAAATAGTGTCAAAACATAATACTGTCCTAGGGCTTGCCTTTCCTCCTGCTTGGCAATATATTTATCTTGGACAGCTGATCATTTTAGTACAAATAAATTTGTTTTGATTTTCAGTGACTATATGATAATACCTAGATTAAATAACTCATTTTGATGAACTTTGAGGTTCTTCCTTTTTTTTTGCTATTGCAAATGGTTTTATGTAGTTTTGTCTATTTCTGTGACTGTATCCCTAGGATAAATTTCTCCAAGTGAAATTGCTGGATCAAAGACTATGTAGAGTCCATACACAAATTTCCCAGTTTTTTCCTGTATTATCTTTTAAAGCTCTTTCTTTTTGATCCAAGACTCAAAGTTCACAATTGAATTTAATTTTCTGTCTCTTTTGCCTCTTTCTAAAGTGAACTTGAATATTTAAAGAGCCCAAGCCATTCAGCTCATAGAATGTCACACATTCTGGAATTGTTTGCTGGTTTCCTCATGATCTAATACTGGATAAACATTTCTTACAATAATGCTACATAAGTGATGTATTCTTCTTGATGTCTTATATCAGGAGGTACATAAATGTTAGGTTATCCCACTGTTGGTGACCTTACTTTTGTTACACTTGGGTTACAATGATGACTGTCAGACCTTTTAATTGCCAATTCCCCATCAGTAATCAACAATCAATCTATAATATATGATACTTTGCTACTATGATAATCTATTTCCCAGTATTCTCTTACCCAGAGGTTTAGTGTCCATTGATGATCCTGGCCTAAACCAAATATTACAATGAAGAATGGTCATTTTCTAATTCTGTCCTACATTTACTAGCTAGCTTCCCTCTTCCTCTTTATCCTCTTTCCTTTAAGAAAAAAGTATCACTGTAAACAAATTATTTATAGTATTATATTTGTTAGTCATTTTTGGCTGCCTTTACATTTGTTAGTCATTTTTGGCTGCTGACAGCTCTTGCAAGCTGGCTCCTGGGTCGTTTTGGTGTGACCCCATTAATCACTGAGCAGTCCCTTGCTTTCTGGAACTACAAGCTGTTCCAGGTTCTCCTACTTTTTCTGCACCACACCTGGAACCAGCCATTTTCCCAAGGAGCTCTAGACCATTTCGAGAAGAATGATATTTAGAAAACAGTTTCTGGGTGTAATGTGTTCATTGTTACTGATGTGGCATTTCTTATAGATCCTTTCAGTAGGTAGACATGTTACTGAGTGCAAGCTCCTACTCCTTGCTGCATGACAGGTCAATAAATCCAGAGACACGTGTTGGGGCAAGAAATAGTGATTTTATTTGGAAAGCCAGCAGACTCAGAAGATAGTGGATTAGTGTCTCAGAGAACCATCTTACCTGCGTTATAATTCAGGCGTCTTTTATACTAAAAGGGGAGAGGAGTGTGGCTGGTTGCAGACTTCTTGGTGCTTGCCAGTCACCAGAGGGGGTGTGATAATCCTATGTTGTTGCAGCTCTCCACTTAGGTCTGGTCACAATGGTCCTGTAAACCTCCAACAAGACAATGGTTATTTTCTGTTCTGCAACTTTTTATCTTTATACGAATGGAAGAATGTTATACCTTTAAAGATCAAACCTGGGAGACAGAACATTGAGACAGGGCTATTATGTATATTTCAGGCTATAGGTAACATTCTTTCAGGAAACGTGCAGAGCCACCATGACTCAGCACAGGCAACAGTGCACAAAGGTTAGAGCTAGAGGAATAGATCCAATATAGAGTCAGGTTTGTTCTTCTCTGTTACAGATAGAGCTTTAGGTAATGTATATCTCGCAAATAACATGAGTTCATATAGATATTTCCAGTCAAATGTAATAGTACAGTGTTTCCTTGCTTATATTTTTAAAGTTTTGTATTTGAATATCCTCTTGCTTACAGTGAAAATCCTAGACTCTAATGACATATTTACATATTAGCTTTAGTCTATATGTACACACACAGATAATAGTTTTAGAATTACACTACTAATATTTCCACTAATAGCAAACTTACTAAGTCAACTTTAAGACCTCTTTGGATTTATTTCTTTCCTTGAAATAGTACATTAAGTTCTATATCTGGAAGTTCTCTTTTTAATTTATTTTTTCATAATTAATGTTATCAATTTGCTATGGAGTTATGTCCATTTATTTCTCTCTATATATGATTTAGGGTTTATTTTTTTCATGCTTTTGATTTAATTTTATTTTTGAATATGTGAAACATGATAAAATATTGTTATGGTTCAAAACTTAGACTATAAAAAGGTGGTACACTTCTTACCATTTCTGTCCTTCCTTGTTCCCATCTACCCTGTCATTTTCATTATTTTATGGCTTTTCCTTCCATCCCTTTCTTCCTTCCTCCCTCCCTTCATTTTTCTTTTCTTTTTTTTTTTTGGCACCAAAGTCATATACTGTACACACTTGTTTTTACCTTTTCACAATGACTTATACTGGTAATTGCTCATACCAGTTTATAGAGATTTTTCTTGTTCTCCTTTGTGGTGGCAGAGAATTGGAAATTTGAATTAGTTTACATTTCCATCAGAAGTGAGTTGGGGTACTGGAAGCACAGATGAGTCCTGGCCTTCAGAGATCTGTTAAATTGACAGTATGACAGACAGCAAGATATAACCCTAAGACTCACAAATGCAGGGACCTTTACCCTAAATTTACCAATTGGATAAGCATGGAACAAGCGAAAAGAGTGGCCCTCCTTTGCTCCCTGCTGAGAGTGAAACAGGAGCTCCAGCCCCACTGAGGCAATGTAAGGAACAGGCTACTCTCCAACGGCAACATCTGGGCCATTATACATGTTTATTGGCAAATTAGGGTTGTACAATTTCAGGGTTGTGGGAAGCACTTCCTTTACTCCTAACAGACTCTTCTCAAAAGTCCAATTTGTTCTGGAGTTATTCCAAAGCAGTATTTAGATTATGTAAGCTTCCTGGGGCATAAAATTATGCCATCACAAAGGGACTTAGCTGCTGTTGCCTACCCTGCTGATAAGGACAGGGAGAAAGACTTCCTGAGAGTAACAGGACAAATGATGCCTGTCACTATCACAACTGTTGCCAGTGAAGATGGGTGGTTTCTCTTTCTTTAGTAAGAGGCAAATGTTTATTCTCCTAGTTATTGTAAAAATATTTCACTTTATGCTGTCCCAGTACAGTTTTATTTGATTGCAGAGCCTGATGTGCTCCACCATGAGGAAGGAAATAATGAACAAATCCTTCTTTTCTTAAATATATATGCACCTAACCCTGTTAGAAATGACTTACACATATGTCAGTTTGTTTGCTGTAATGAGGCACCAATATCTACTTTGCCAAGTACTCAGACCTGAAGTACCACTGGGGGTTTGTAACACTGTTCTGAAATGTGGGCTGTAAAATAAAAATGAAAAATCTATTTAATATATTTATCTAGACCAGCAATCTAATATGTGTATTACTTTAGAAGATCTTAAAATATGAGCACCAAAAACTGATATCAAATAGTTTAAAACTTTTTAATGGCTTTACTTTCCCCAGTGGAGATTAAAAATTTGCTGTAGTATGTATTGTGGAAAGATAGAATATTTACAAAGAAAGTAAGTGCAACCAAGGACATCACATTTGCCAATTTTTACTATTCTTTCCAGTTTGCCTTTAGTCTCCTAAACAGTTAATGCTGCATGTTAACATAATTTCCCGCCACTTAGAAACAACATATACTCGGAAATCCCACATTTTAATTAAGAGACTCTTACCCAATGAAGAGGTCTTGTCAGAACAACCTTTTTTACTTTATGTCAACTTCCTGTTCTGACTACAGATTAATTACAGATAAAATGATTTGGAAGATTAGCCAGAGGACTATTTCTCATCTTTGTTAACATTACTCTTTCTTTTCTATTTATAAACAGTGAGTACACTGGCTATAAAAGAATAATATTGGTACTATCCATTAAGTGCTCTCTATTATTGAGTATTCCTACAAATTCTTACCACTTGTGAGGGTAAGGTGACATTTGGCTATAAGGTGAGCACTCTGTATGCAAAGGAACTCTATAAAGAAAATGAAAACAAGATGAAAGCAATAAGAGAAAGGCTCTTCTTTATGGATTATTCACTCCCAAACATATGCAAACAAAACCCAGTCTGAAAACCAATTAAAGCATTAAGCACACCAATTGTTTTACCCAAAGTACATTAGGAGCCACATAGAAGAGGTGTTATAGCAAAGTACAAATGAGTCTGAGGAAGGCCGGTGGGTGAATTTTCAATAGCAAGTTAGTGTTGACCCTTGATCCCTGGAACTTTTGACAAAGTAAATTGTAGGCCAAGGTATGATTGGATTCTACTCCTTGGTTTCTGAAATTCCTACCTCATGTCATCATGTTTATGAGCACTTTTTGGCACCTGGGTCAGAACAAACAAATCTAGAAAGGGACTCAGTGAAAAAGCCAAATAGGAATTGCATACTTTGAGACTTCTAACTATATTTTGTACTCTCCTGAATCCTGAAACATGGCTAAATATGTTTACACACACACACACACACGCACACACGCACACACACTATATATATATATATATATATATATATATCATTGCTAGGTATATAGAGGCTATATACATGTCTTGGAGTTGGAATTGGAGAAGTTCAGTTTCAGCGAATCAGTTATCACAGCACCAATTTTGTTGTGACAGGAAAAAAAAAAAGTAACAATCTAGCATCACTTTTCGGTAAGATGTAACTTTAAATTAATGGGTTATGCCTCCTTACTGTTTTTTAGCTATCTCAGAAAGAAAGAAAAAAACTGTTGTGGTTTCATCTCTTGACCCTTGAGAGATTCTAAGAACAACCATTATTCTTAAGACTGGATGACTAAGGGCAAATCTTAGATGAAACAGCCTGGTCTTCATAAGCCTCTGAGATTTTTATATTCCTTACAGTTATTCTAATCATTTTGCAAGTGGCTTTAGTTTGTCTAATTTTGAGAAGTGACTTGAGAATTATAACTCAGATTTTTGCATTCTGTTGTGTTCTCTTTTAATTGTACTTATCTTTCTTACTCAGAGTCAGCTTTACAAAAGGCAAGCACTGACAGAAACCTGCAGAAAGTTCCATGATAATGAGAAGTAATGTGAAAATGTCTCCATTTCACACTATATTTAATAATTAATTTGTTTTTTCAAAAGTATCCATTACCCATATGACTTTGTTTGCATATGAGTTCATATAATACAGAAATATAAATATGCTATGAATCTCACCCATGTGTTGTTATATCTGCTACCTGATCTCAAATTTTGAAGAAAGATTATATGTTTGTTCAGGAATTAAGCAGGCCTTTTGCGTTATTATGCAAAGATTTTCCTGCCTGAAGTTTAATTGTTTTTCAGATAAAGTCATAATGTGGTTTTAAGGTTTTCTTAGTTGGAAAGCAACAGAGAATGTCTCTGTTCAATTTTAACCAAAGGACATTTTTGAAAGGATACCCAGGCATCACAGAATTAGTAGGAGACCACAGAGCAAGGCTGAGAAAGCATCAAGAAGCAAACTATCAAAGAAAGCAGTGATCATTTTGAATACACTAAAATTATAAAATTCTGATAAAAATGTTGCTTTTAACAGAATAGTAGGAAACATCTCAGACAGAAACAAATATATACAATGATCATAACCAATGATAAATTATATTAAGAATTTTAAAAGTCAGTATGAAAAGCAGAAAACTCTTAGTAGAAAAGTATATAAAGGAAATGAGCAGGCGGTGCACAGAAGAAATTTAAATGTCTAATAAAAGTGAGATGCTCAACCCCACTGGAAATGAAAATAAAATTGAAAGTGAGATTTTGGTTCATATCTATCAACCTGATCAAGATTACAAAGGCTGAGGAAAAAAAAAGATTACAGAGGCTGAAAATGCTAAGTGCTGGTGAGGGTCTGGAATAAGGGTACAGCTTGTACACTACTGGTGGTATTATAAATTTGTTCAACAACTTTATAGAGTGACTTGCCAATATCTGGTAAAGCTGAAGAAGCTTTCCGCCTCTAGATATGTACTTTACAGTAACTCTTATACATGTTTATATAGAGAGATGTATAATAATGCTTATGGTAGCTTTTTATGTAGAAGCAATAATATTGAAAAACATAAATGTCCATAGACAGGAGAATAGATAAATTACTTTTAGTATGTTCATATAATGGAAGATTATCAAAGGGAGAAAACAAAACTAGAGTTACCTATGTTAATATGGATAAATTTCCAAAATATTTTGTCAAGTAAAATAAGTTGCAGAATAATGTGTGGCATTTGAGCCATAGACAAAAGCCAAAGTGCAATGTCTCTTTTCTCTCAGCCTTGCTTTTAAAGCCTTCTGACTGATTAATTCAGGCCCACCCAGTTACTCTGGATAATCTCCCTTGCTTACACTCAACTGATTAGGGACTCCAGTGACATCTGCAAAATCCATTCACAGCACACCCAGACAAGTGTTCCACTGAATCACTGGGAACTATATCCTAGCCAACTTGACATCTCAATAAAGTCATCACAATGAGGTTAATAAAATATTTTGCACTTATGTGAGACAAGTTGGGAAGCTAGAGTTTTCTACATTATTTCTGGGTGAGTTAGGGACATAAACACATGGTGGATTGGGAGTGGGAACTGATACTGGTAGCATCTAGTGACCATTCAGAAAATAATTATTGAATGAATGGATTAATATATTCAGGTGACTCTTGGGGCTTAGCTGTATTGTGTATAGGTATCTTTATGAAGTTGTTGCTGGGGAGAACATCATAGAAAGAATGGTCAGTTTTAAGTATTGTTTTCCTCAGGCCTTAATCTTGCTGTGACATGAAGAAGGCTTTTTACACTGACTCCAAAACATTTCTATTTTTATCTTTTAATAATATTGCATGAGGGGCGAGTTTCTCCAGCCATTTTCTGTGTCATATCAGTATCTTATTAGGTGTTAACAGGTATTTTGTGAAAAACAGGTTCCAAGGTGAAACAAATTTGGTAAAAAATCAGGATGAGCCAGGTAACAACCAGTATAAATCTTAGTAATTTAAAACAACCATGTTTTGTATCTCACTCACAGATGTCCATTTGCGTCAGCAGCAGCCTCTGGTCTATCACGGTTACTGTCTTTACTCAGAGCCAATAGGACAGAGAAGCACTGTGTGGAATTGTGTGTGTTGCTTGGACAGAGGTAGAGAAGAACAGGGACAACACCCTTTGGCTCTTAATGCCTCTGTCTAGAATTGACACATGTCACTTCTGCTCACATTTCATTAGTCAAAGCAAGTCCATGTCTCTGCCTTGAAGAGGGTAGGAAGATGAATGCTCCTGCAGCGAGGTAGACATTATACCATCTACCACGAAAAGTAAACCACAGGGCTTCATAGAACCTAGGAAGTGCTAGAATTTGTGATAAATAACAATGAACACATTTAACCTTCTGCCAGGGCTATTGACACAGTATTAACCAATTTATTAGAATACAGATAGAATCTTTCCTTCTATTAATGAAAGAGGGCAATGTAGTATAGGTAGGTAAATGCATGGACTCTGATGTCATGCTGCCTGGGTGCAAATTTCACCCCTGATTAGCTAGTGACCTTGGGCAGATTTCTTAGCCTTCTCAACCTTCGGTTGCCTCAATAATGTCTCTTACCTGATGGGTTTCTTGTGAGGATTAAATGCACATAAATCATTTATTCACTTTCTGGCAAGTTATAAGCTCTTAATAACACTCAGTGGGGTTCTGAGGAATGCTGAAAAACAGTGTTATAGGGTTTTGTGTTATTAGTTTACAAAACAGAAGATTTTACTCCATATCCTTAAACATCAAGAGTCTGGTGTGTGGTAGTAGATAAGGATCATGAGAGGAATTAATCAAGGCTGTTGAAAAAGTCAGAATGAGCAGGACAAGGGGTGTGGCACAGGACAGGAAACAAGGAAAGTAGGGCAGCCAGAAAGAGTGACCCTGGGGAACATTATATTTCTATTATAGCTTGGAGAGCCAGCAAATTGAGTCTTTTGAAACTTCCCATAAAACATTTAGTAAAGCCCATGTGGTGCAGATAGAGTTGTAATGAAATAAGAGGTGATTATTCTTCATCACCAGAATGCTGGCACTTTAAAGGGGCAACACGATACCCGTGCTTGTGTTGATTGAGAGCATGTTACAGTTGGCCAATATGTGTCAGGTACCACTAGCTACATCATTGCAGAAGTTTTTTTTTTTCCTGTGGATTTTAATGATCTTTTCTTATTATGAAATATTGGCCAAGAGTTTAGATATAGAGCAGATAGATAGCAAAACTTACTAAGTTTTTAAAATATTCTTGGAAGTATTGTTATCTTATTTACTTGATAGCCTCAAGATTTGTAATTATTTCCAAAGATTCAAATGTACATTGATTATGAGTTGTCTTAAGGAATGTTGCTATGGGAAATTACTGATTCTTATAATTATTTTTGGGTGAAGCCATTTTCTTGTACTGGAATAAACAAATAATGTCTACTTATTTAGGGTTTAAGATTTTCTTATTTTTATGTGAAGGTTGATTAAAATTTCATACTACCGTTACATAATTTCCAAATAAACAAAACATGTTTCTTCCATCTCCTCAAAATAGGAGGCCTAGAAAACAAAAATAATTTCTTATAAAAAAGAAGATATACTTTTATTAAATGTCAATCAGTAGATTTCTCATAGAATTTATATTTCTCAATCAGGAGATTAGATTTGAAGGAATTGAATAAAAGTGAGTAATTTGCATAATAATAGATTTTCCAGTGTTCCTGAAAAACATATTCACACCTATTATACTCTCAGCTTGAAAGTATAATGTTCCTTTGAGATCTGGGGACTTAAATAATTCTCAGAAAAAGAATTGAAACAAGTGGCCTATTCTCTATCCGTAAATCAATGTATAACACAGTCATGCTAAAGAAGGGATAACTCAGGTGATATGGCTCTCTGACAGTCTTCAGCATTGACTGAAAACAAAATATTGCTTAATTGTTTTCAGAAATATGCAGTATTTTGTTATGGTTTCCACTCTTAAAATGTTACTAGACTATATTATTTCACATAAACACATGGAAGAAATTCAGATGCCTGAACATATATTAAGCAAAATAATTCTGGTACCATTCATCTCAGGTGAAATAAGCTTACAAAGCATAGTCCTTTTGGAGCCTCAAGGTAAACTGTGAATATTAAATGGTCAACTTCCAATCAAGTATGTTACTGTGTTTTACTTTTTTGGAGATATTGATATCTATATATCTATATATATACACACACACTATACATATTTTTTAATTTAAAAAATTTTAATTGAAGTATAGTTAATTTACAAGATTGTGTTAGTTTCAGGTGTACAGCAAAGTGATTCAGTTTTATATATGAATATATGTCTTTTTCAGATTATTTTCCATTATAGGTTATAAGACATTGAATATAGTCCCTGTGCTATACAGTAAATTCTTGTTGCTTTTCTATTTTATGTATAGTAGTTTGTATCTGTTAATCCCATACTCCTAATTTATCTCACCCCCCCCTTTCCTCTTTGGTAACCATAAGTTAGTTTTCTATGTCTGTCAGTCTGTTTCTGTTTTGTATATAGATTTATTTGTATTATTTTTTTAGATTCCACATATAAGTGATATCATATAGTATTTCTCTTTCTGACTTATTTCACCAAGCATAATATTTTCTGGTCCAACCATGCTGCTGCAAATGGCAATATTTCATTTTTTTTATGGCTAATATTCTTATATATATATATATATATATATATATATATATATACCACATCTTCTTAAACCAATTACCTGTTGATGGGCACTTGGGTTGTTTCCATGTCTTGGCTATTGTAAATAGTGCTGCTGTGAACATTGGGGTGCATGTATCTTTTCGAATTAGAGTTTTCATCTTTTCTGGATATATGCCCAGGAGTGGGATTGCTGGATCATTGATAGCTCTATTTTTAGTTTTTTAAGGAACCTCCATGCTGTTTTCCATAGTGGCTGCACTAATGTACATTCCCACCAACAGTTATACATATTTTATATATACTATGTATATATGATTTTCTAATATTCAAAATTCATGGGGCTAATAAAGGAAAAAGCTATTTACTCAGTTATCTCGGGCTCAAAGTTCACATTTTAAAGGAGACTCAAAGGACTTTGCAATTCCTATATCACAGCAGGTATTTGTTACAAACTCTAAGCTATAATTATTTGCCTTTGTGTTAAGTTTGAAACTCATTTTGAAACTTTCTCTTTTTTTTGTGGAACTGCTTCTTTTTCTGGGTGGACATTGAACCATTTGAACTTGATCTACATCAGATACTTGGCTTCTTTCCCTCCTTCATTTCCCAGATCAGCAGAGGGCTGGTGAATGTTTCAACACTATGAGTAGATTAATTGACTAAATCTTTACTGAAAAGTTTTAGCATCTAATTGCCATGCTATTTATAATGTCTTATGAAAGTGTATTATCAGATTTATCCAAAATTTATAAATGATTCTGATCAACACTGAGTAATAAAATTGGCTGATGAGAAGCTATGTTTATAATCAGGTAACAGTTCTCTTTCATGTAAACAGTCGGTGGGGCATTCCATGAATGCATCTCAACACAAAGAGCCCTCTCTCAGTGAACTCCCATATGACCTACTGTCTATAACATATATCACACCCTTTACTGCTTTACTTTGTAACTATGGGTATATTTGTCTCATTCATCTTTTAAAATTGCAAGCCTCTGGTGAACAAGACTGAGATTATACACATCTTTGCAATTTTTAATGTCCCTTAATAACTCACACCATGTCTTGAACAATAGATGAGCTCAAAAAACATTTGTCCATGAATGAAATAGGAGAGAGAAATGATAATTTATTATTGGATTTATTCTGAATGTTTCAATATGATGAAAAATTGTGTTTGGTTTCAAATTTAAAAAAATGAAGTTAAATGCAAATTCCTGCTCAAATGAAAACATTTCACTCCTAATGTGAACCCCAGATTACTTTAAAATCTAATGTGCTAGTAGGAAACAAAGAGAAAGTAAAATATTCAGATTAGATTTACTTTAGAAGTTGAAGAAGGAATTTATATACTTAAGTTTTGATTTTGAAAAAGGATGTCTCATATTTTCTCATTACCAAATAATTTTTAAAAGACAAGTCTAGGATTGATGTGGTTTGAGGATTTGGTGATAGATTCTGGGCTTGAAACCAAAGCACTGCTCAGTATGGGTTGTCCAGAGACACTGGAATTCTCTGCTTGTTCAATCCGTAGGACTGAATCTCAGAAAGAAGGTAAAATGCAAGCATGTTATCTTGAACTGGTGTTGGAAGTTAACAATGAGCAGAATTAAAGATATCTTATAAGGATATTATCATGGTTTTGCAAGGCAAATAGGAACAAAGAATATATTTTTTTATACAAAGAAGATTTTCTGTGAGGACATTAATTATAATGAAACCTTGAGTCCTGAGGGAAGTGGCTTTGAATCTTTTTTGATTTTCAGAATGTTTTGAGAATTTGAAGAAAGCTATTGTACTCTGTTTCCATAAAAACAAGGAATATCAAAAATACATTTTGCAAATTAACGTTAGGGAGTTCTTGGCCACCCCCGCCCCTGCAAAACTCTTTCACTGGTCTGAGCTAAAACTCCTAATCCTGTAGGGCACATGTCATACTGAGAACAGGATTGGACCAGGCACACGCTTCTGGTCTAAGAACTGAAATGGTTCTTAGCTCCTTTCAGGTAGGCCATGCACCTCATCTTATCATCATGTCCCACCAGTACAGCAGTGAGATGAGGCAAAGAGAGTCAGAGCTGAGGAAAAGAGGAGGTTTCTTTCCCAGGTCCGAGCAGGACTGGCCTGAGGATCCCGTGTAGGTTTTCCTGAGGTGGTGGTGGGGTGGGAAGGGTTGGAGGAGCACGGATTACTGTGTTAGGGACATAAGAGAAAATAGCTCCAAACCAGCAGGATAGAAAACAAAAGAGTACAAAAAGGATAATACAAAAAATTATTTCAGAAGGGCCATGTGACGAGGCTGTGACATTTTTTACTTCTGTCATGAAGTAAGAATGCTTAGATGTTAGCACCTAGACCCTGATGCACACCAGTGCTTTTCATCTTCTGGAGCAGAATACAGGAGGTGGGAGCAAATTTCCCTGGCGGGTGTTTCAATTATTGGCACTTTAGGCGGCTCTTGTTTTACAGATTTTCACAAGAAAGACTTGGCTGAGATGGAGGAAAGCCAAAGGGGAAGTGAGAGAAGCCTAGCTACCGTTCTCAAACTCCAGTGTGCAAATAGGATTGACCCCCAGAAATTCTAATTTAGCATTTCTGGAGGGGGAGTGAGGAATTTATTCTTTTAATCAGCAATCCTTCATAATTTGATCCTGACAAAATTTTGATACCTGGACAATATTTTGAGAAACACTGAGCTATGGTGTAATGAATGCCCAGGAGCAGTGGATCTGCCAGAAGTAATCAACTGTGTGCATGTGTGTGCATGTGCATGTGTGTGTGTATATGTGCTTGGGGAGGAGGTGGTCAGGCTTTTGTTCTAAAGGTGAGATGGCAGTCAGAACAGTATTCACACTACCAAATGCAAAACAGACAGCTAGTGGGAAGCAGCCGCATAGCACAGGGAGATGAGCTCGGTGCTTTGTGACCACCTAGAGGGGTGGGATAGGGAGGGTGGGAGGGAGGTGCAAGAGGGAGGAGATATGGGGATACAAGTATATGTATAGCTGATTCACTTTGTTATACAGCAGAAACTAACACAACAATGTAAAGCAATTATACTCCATAAAAGTTGTTAAAAAAACGCATTTAGTCATTAAAAGTAATGCATTTCTCTTAATAAAGTAAAGAATATAGAAAAAAAAGAAAAGAAGACAGTATTCATTTAAACAACACATGTTTCCATGCTGGGCACCTGTCTAGGTCCTTTGGATCTATTAGGGAAAAAATTCCTTACCCTTATGGAACCTAAATTCTAATGTGCATGACTGAGAGTGTAACTAATACACTTAATAAATAAATTGTGTGTTAGAAGGAGAAAAACACTATGGAAAGAAAGATAATTAGATCAGGGTAGGGGGATCGAACTGCCTGGGGGATAAATTCTAATTTTATATTGGGAGATCAGGGATAAACCTCATTGAGAAGGTGATGTTTTAGCAAAGACATGAAAAAGGTGAGGAAATTAACCATGAGAATATTGAGGAAAGAGCATTCAAGGAGAACCTCGCATGGGTTCTCAGGGAGGGGTTGAGTTGGTGTGAGGCTGGAGGGATGAAAACTAAAGAGAGAGAGAGAGAAGAATTGAATGGGGTCAGATAATATAAAGCCTTGTAGACTATTGTTTACTCAGGAAGAAATAGTCATTAGAGGGTTTTGAGAGAAAAGTCACGTGATATCTCTTATATTTTTAAAGAGTCACTCTGCTGTGTTGAGAATTGACTATGGCTGGTGGTGCAAGGTGGCATCAGTAGAAATTTGGGAGGAATTCAGAAGAAAGATCACCAGGGGTGGTGGTGAGAATTAGTAGAAATCTGGATATATTTTGAAGATAAATTTTTAAAAAATTCTTGATTAAACATGAGATACAATATAGGTGGTACAACAGAGGGGAATAAAGAGTGACTTCATGATGTATGGTCTCAGGTACATGGAAGGGTAAAGTTGCCATCAACTGAAATGAGGAAGATATTGAGAGAGAAGACCATAAAACCCCCAGCTGTCTACTATTCCCAATAACATGATTTAGAGCATTCAGTGATGCAAGACATGAATTTACCTCCTTGATCTACTAGATAGAGGTGATTTGAACCACCCATTGAACCCCTGTTTCCTTCCCCTGAAAGCGAAACAACATCTGTTCTGTTTACCTTGTAGTGTTTTTTTTTTCTTTCTTTTTTTTTGGGAGGAACAGCAGAGATTATAAGTGTGAAAAAGTTTTAGTGTGTTATACTAGAAAGTTGTAAGATGTAATTTTGCCTAGACTATATTTAATAGGTCCAAATTATGAGTCTTTAACTTAACTGTAGAAATGCAATAAAATACAAATGGTGCTATTTGTTTTATACCTAATAGATGCCAGGCATTGCATAAAGTGATTTGAATATACTATTTCTAATTCTTATAGCAACGTCACAGGTGTGGAAATGAAGTTCAGAGAATGTAAGAAAATACACAAGTTTGTGAGAATAATAAATAGCATAAACATTATTTCAATTTGGCCTCCATCCCCTACAACATACAACCTCCCTAAAGTAGATAGAAAATCCTCAACTAGAACTGATAAATTGTGGTCCTATTTTCTTTTAAAAAATGCTACAAATAATATTACTGTGGCAAGAGAACAGTAGCATCTAGGCTGAAGGTAAATGGCCCTTTTGATACTTTTTGTAGTATTTGTCTGGTTTTGATATCAGGGTGATGGTGGCCTCATAGAATGAGTTTGGGAGTGTTCCTTCCTCTGCAGTTTTTGGGAAGAGTTTGAGAAGGATAGGTGTTAGCTCTTCCCTAAATGTTTGATAGAATTCACCGGTGAAACCATCTGGTCCTGGAGTTTGGTTTGTTGGAAGATTTTTAATTACAGTTTCAATTTCATTACTTTTGATTGGTCTGTTCATATTTTCTATTTTCTGTTCATATTTCTTCATGGTTCAGTCTTGGAAGATTATACCTTTCTAAGAATTTGTCCATTTCTTCCAGGTTGTCCATTTTATTGGCATAGAGTTGCTTGTAGTAGTCTCTTATGATGTTTTGTATTTCTGTGGTGTCCATTGTAACTTCTCCTTTTTCATTTCTAATTTTATTGATTTGAGTCCTCTCCCTCTTTTTCTTGATGAGCCTGGCTAAAGGTTTATCAATTGTGTTTATCTTCTCAAAGAACCAGCTTTTAGTTTTATTGATCTTTGCTATTGTTTTCTTTGTTTCTATTTCACTTATTTCTGCTCTGATCTTTATGATTTCTTTCCTTCTACTAACTTTGGGTTCTGTTTGTTCTTCATTCTCTAGTTCCTTTAGGTGTAAGTTTAGATTGTTTATTTGAGATTTTTCTTGTTTCTTGAGGTAGGATTGTATTGCTATAAACTTCCCTCTTAAAACTGCTTTTGCTGCATCCCATAGGTTTTGGATCATTGTGTTTTTGCTGTCATTTGTCTCTAGGTATTTTTTGATTTCCTCTTTGATTTCTTCAGTGATCTCTTGCTTATTTAGTAACATATTGTTTACCTTCCATGTGTTTGTGTTCTTTACGTTTTTTCCCTGTAATTAGTTTCTAATCTCATAGTGTTGTGGTCAGAAAAGATGCTTGATATGATTTCAATTTTCTTAAATTTACTGAGGCTTGATTTGTGACCCAAGATGTGATCTATCCTGGAGAATGTTCCGTGTGCACTTGAGAAGAAAGTGTAAGCTCTGGTTTTCAGATGGAATGTCCTCTAAATATCAATTAAATTTATCAGGTCTATTGTGTCATTTAAAGCTTGTGTTTCCTTACTAATTTTCTGTCTGGATGATCTGTCCACTGGTGTAAGTGAGGTGTTAAAGTCCCCCACTATTATTGTCTTACTGTTGATTTCCTCTTTTATAGCTGTTAGCATTAGCCTTATGTATTGAGGTGCTCCTATGTTGGGTGCATATATAATTGTTATATCTTCTTCTTGGATTGATCCCTTGATCATTATGTAGTGTCCTTCCTTGTCTCTTGTAGCATTCTTTATTTTAAAGTCTATTTTATTTGGTATGAGTATTGGTACTCCAGCTTTCTTTTGATTTCCATTTGCATGGAATATCTTTCTCCATCCCCTCACATTCAGTCCGTATGTATCCCTAGGTCTGAAGTGGGTGTCTTGTAGACAACATATATATGGGTCTTGTTTTTGTAACCATTCAGTGAGCCTGTGTCTTTTGGTTGGAGCATTTAATCCATTCATGTTTAAGGTTATTATCAATACGTATGTTCCTATTACCATTTTCTTAATTGTTTTGGGTTTGTTTTTTTCTTCTCTTGTGTTTCCCACTTAGAGAAGTTCCTTTAGCATTTGTTGTAGAGCTGGTTTGGTGGTGCTGAATTCTCTTAGCTTTTGCTTGTCTGTAAAGCTTTTGATTTCTCCATCGAATCTCAATGAGATCCTTGTTGGGTAGAGTAATCTTCCCTTTCATCACTTTAAATATGTCCAGCCGCTCCCTTCTGGCTTGTAGAGTTTCTGCTGAGAAATCAGCTGTTATGGGAGTTCCCTTGTATGTTATTTGTCATTTTCCCCTTGTTGCTTTTAATAATTTTTCTTTGTCTTTAATTTTTGTCAGTTTGATTACTGTGTGTCTTGGCGAGTTACTCCTTAGGTTTATCCTGCCTGGGACCATCTGTGCTTCCTGGACTTGGGTGGCTTTCCCATGTTAGGGAAGTTTTCGACTATAATCTTTCCAAATATTTTCTCGGGTCCTTTCTCTCCCTCTTCTCCTTCTGGGAGCCCTATAATATGAATGTTGGTGTGTTTAATATTGTCCCAGGGATCTCTTAGTCTGTCCTCAATTCTTTTCTTTCTTTTTTCTTTATTCTGTTCCACAGCAGTTAATTCCACCATTCTGTCTTCCAGATCACTTATCCGTTCTTCTGCCTCAGCTATTGTGCTATTGATTCCTTTTAGTGTATTTTTCATTTCAGTTATTGTATTGTTCATCTCTGTTTGTTTGTTCTTTAATTCTTCTAGGTCTTTATTAAACATTTTTTGCATCTTTTCATTCTTTGCCTCCATTGTTTTCCTGAGGTCCTGGATCATCTTCACTATCATTTTTCTGAATTCTTTTTCTGGAAGGTTGCCTATCTCCACTTCATTTAGTTGTTTTTATGGGGTTTTATCTTGTTCCTTCATCTGGTACATAGTCTTCTGCCTTTTCATTTTGCCTGTCTTTCTGTGAATGTGGTTTTCATTCCACAGACTGCAGGATGGTAGTTCTTCTTGCTTCTGCTGTCTTCCTTCTGGTGGATGAGGCTATCTAAGAGGCTTGTGCAAGCTTCCTGATGGGAGGGACTGGTGGTGAGTAGAACTGGGTGTTGCTCTGGTGGGCAGGGCTCAGTAAAACTTTAATCCACTTCTCTGCTGATGGGTGGGGCTGAGTTCCCTCCCTGTTGTTGTTCGGCCTGAGGCAACCCAACACTGGAGGCTACAGGCTCTTTGGTGGGGCTAATGGTGGACTCCAGGAAGGCTCACACCAAGGAGTACTTGTCAGGACTTCTGCTGCCTGTGTCCTTGTCCCCTGGGTTAGCCACAGCTGCCTCCTACCTCTGCAGGAGACCCTCCAGCAGGCAGGCCTGGCTCAGTATCCTATGGGGTCACTGCTCATTCCCCATGGGTCCTGATGTGCACACTACCCTGTGTGTGCCCTTCAAGAGTGGAGTCTCTGTTTCCCCCAGTCCTGTCAAAGTCCTGCAGTCAAATCCCTCTAGCCTTCAAAATCTGATTCTCTGGGAATTCTTCCTCCCATTGCTGGACCCCCAGGTTGGGAAGCCTGACATGGGGCTTAGAACCTTCACTCCAGTGGGTGGCCTTCTGGGGTATAAGTGTTCTCCAGTTTGTGAGTCACCCACCTAGCAGTTATGGGATTTGATTTTATTGTGATTGTGCCTCTCCTGCTGTCTCATTGCAGCTTCTCCTTTGTCTTTGGATGTGGGGTGTCTTTTTTGGTGAGTTCCAGTGTCTTCCTGTCGATGATTGTTCAGCAGTTAGTTGTGATTCTGGTGCTTTCGCAAGAGGGAGTGAGTGCACGCCCTTCTACTCTGCCATCTTGAACCAACCTCCAGATCTTGTTTTTAATACTGCTTATCTTAAATAACTTTATTTCTCCTTTTATCCTTTCACAGACTTATTTAAAAGTTAAATATTTTCTACTTTTTATTAGAGGAAAACAAAATTCTTTAACATGTTTCTTTCAAGTGCTATAGGTTATATATGAAGGAAACTCACCATACTCCTACTTCTAAATACCATTGCTTGTTGGGAAACACAACAGGAGGCCACAGACAGTTATTCCTAGAATAATATTAAAGGTAGGGACACAAACATGAATATTCAATACATGATGAATTAGTCATGGTATTATACAGAATCACCTCCTCAGGTCTCTAGTTTAATTACTCTTCTTTAGTAAGTAGTCATATTTATTATTACTATTATTTTAAAAATTTTTATTAGAGTATAGTTGATTTACAATGTTGTGTTAGTTTCAGGTGTACAGCAAAGTGAATCTGTTATACATATACATATATCCACTTGTTTTTAGATTCTTTTCCCACATAGGCCATTACAGAGTATTGAGTAGAGTTCCTGGTGCTATAGAGTAGGTCCTTACTGGTTACCTATTCATATATAGTAGTGTGTATATGTCATTCACAATCTTCCAACTTATCCCTCTCCCTCCTTATCCCCTGGTAACCATAAGTTTATTTTCTACGTCTGTAACTCTGTTTTGTAGATAAGTTCGTTTGTAGCCATTTTTTAGATTCCACGTATAAGGCAAAAATGATATTTGTCTTTCTCTGTCTGACTTACTTCACTCAGTATGACAATCTCTAGGTCCATCCATGTTGCTGCAGATGGCATTATTTCCTTCTTTTTTATGGCTGAGTAATATTTCACTGTATATATGTACCACATCTTCTTTATTCATTCCTCTGTTGATGGACATTTAGGTTGCTTCCATGTCTTGGCTATTGTAAATTGTGCTGCAAAGAATACTGGGGTGCATGTATCTTTTTGAGCTATGGTTTTCTCCAGATATGTGCCTAGAAGTGGGATTATGCAGCTCAATATCAAAAAACAAACAAACAAACAACCCAATCAAAAAATGAGCAGAAGATCTAAATAGACATTTCTCCAAAGAAGACATACAGATAGTCAAAAAGCACATGAGAATATGCTCAACATCACTAATTATTAGAGAAATGCAAATCAAAACTACAATGAGGTATCACCTCACACTGGTCAGAATGGCCATCATCAAAAAAATCTAGAAAACAGTAAGTGCTGGAGAGGGTGTGGAGAAAAGGGGAAAATCCTACACTGTTGGTGGGAATGTAAACTGTTACTAGTATTATTAATTTATTAAAAATGAATATAAAAATTTCCAAATTCTTTGGCTTATTCCATCTTTGTGACAATACTTTGGTATTGTCACAGAAGATATAATTATTCCACCTTATTGATGCATAAGCTAAAGCTAAAAAACTCATCTACCTAATTTCAAATGGTTATTATTTAGCCTTTGGTTTTTGCATCAAGGTTTTCTGGATCATCCATTGCACTGTTTGGGAAGTGATCTTCTACAGCAAAAAATCTTTCCTAACCCTATGTGCCCCATTGAGCATCATCAATACACCGTGCTCACTGAGTGTCATCAATGCTTAGTGTGTCCCATTGAGCTGGTTCCATCTTATCTCTGTGATCTGGAGAGGTTCCTACAACCATATATAGGGTCTCTACACTGCCAGGAGACCCTGAGTCCAGTTTGTGGCCTTGTCTGGATTTCGATAGCTTCTTCCTGTCTATCCTAAGTGCTACTTTTGTCTTAGGTATTTGTGATTAAGTTAATCCAGTGAAAATTTGATCCTACTTAAGAGTTGAAACTCAAGGATAAACTGTGGAACTAGAGTTTCTGCAAGTGCATTTTCATTACTGATATATTTAATTTTGGCAAATGAACCAGAGTGACTTTGATGGCAAAACTATATATTATGTCTATATTACATTAAATTATATTCATAAGTATATATGTCCAGAAAAAGATTGAGCATCCTAGTATGATAAACTATTTCTGGATTTATATTAACATTAATTTGCTACTTATTATTATTTTTTCTGCTAGATCTTATGAGCAGATATTCATTGATTGACAGGAAAGTTTTAAAAATAAGATTTATGGGATAAAAAATTAATGGGACTAATTGAAAGATTTATATTCTTTAAATTTATTTTTCAACAAAATTAAAAGATTTTCATTATTCAACTTTAGAAGCAGAGAATGCTGGTTCACCTTGTAGAACTCTAAATAGTATAGTTTAAAGATCCTGGATAATTTAAAATTTCTTGGCTAGTTTAAAAACTAGCAATGACATTTTCTTATACACGGTGGGTATGGGGTTAGGTGGTGGAAAAAAGACTAAAACCTCTGGCATTATTTTGGTTTGTAACCTGTTAAATATTTTTTTTTTTTTTTACTCATTTTGAAAATAAAGTTTAAATGGGAACTCAACAAATTATAGCTCTCACTTCATTAAACTCCTTAGCAGAGAATGTTTTTATCCTTCAGGTAGCCTCTCCCTTGAAGCAGCCTTCCTGACTGTGCTCACTCTGCCCTGATACCTAAGCTGCAGCCTGGTCTTTGTTCTTCACCAGCCACAGGGGGCATCAGTAAAAGGTCGCCCCCTCCTTCTCCTTCCTTTTTCGCTCTGCCCCAGCCACACTGGCTCCTTGCTTCCTGTGAATATGTCAGGCACGTTCCTGCTTTAATGGCTTTGCAAGGGCTGAAGCAACCTGGAAATTCTTCTCCCAGGAAGCCACCTAGCCTCCTCCTTCAGCTATGTCAGTGTTTTGATGTAGCATCACCTTGGTGAGGTCCTCCAAATCACTCTTGCCTCTAGTACTTCCTACCCCGCTTTCCTCAGTATTTTTCATCATAAACTTTACAACTTCTAATATGTAACAGTATCTATTTATATATTTTGTTTATTTAGTCTGCTTGCAGCACAGTCATCCCTTGGTATCTGTGGGGGATTGGTTCCAGGCCCCCCCACAGAGAACAAAATCCACAGATGCTCAAGTGCCTTATATAATTTGTGTAATATTTGCATATATCAAATCTTACTCACATCCTCCCGTATACTTTAAATTATGTCATTATGGAAATTTAAAAAAATACAGTTTTGATCTGAGGTTGGTTGAATCCATGGATGTGGAACCATGGATATGGAGGGTCACTGTATTATCTTTTGCTTCATGAGAGCTGTGTACTTTGTCCCTTAGTCAATAAACAAAAATGGTTTGCATTAAACACAGAAAATAGAAATTACCATGTATTTGTTATTTCTAATTGTGTTAGGGCAAGAAGGTAGAAAAATAACTTCCATATATTACAGTATTTGTCAAGACGTAGTTCCATGGAGGGGAATAAACTAGTTTCCTAAATATGAATCAATGAAATTAATAACTCCTGAAAATGTCCAGGATATTGATTTAGACTCGTTATTTTTATATACTATATCTTATAAAAAGGAGAGTAGAAAAATAATAGAGGTCAATAAATTGCTTACCAAAATAGCAGCATATCTTTAAAAAAAAACAGGTGAGGGAATATTTGAAAAACTGGAGTGCACTGAACAGCAGGCC
This sequence comes from Delphinapterus leucas, assembly GCF_059928025.1. Taxonomy (NCBI): domain Eukaryota; kingdom Metazoa; phylum Chordata; class Mammalia; order Artiodactyla; family Monodontidae; genus Delphinapterus; species Delphinapterus leucas. The sequence continues at coordinate 36,094,918 of NC_143142.1, read as the reverse complement.
CAGATGGCATGCACAATAGGGTATTAAAGAGAACCAGCTTGTGAACTTACCAAACTAAGCTTCTTCAGTCAGTAATAAATCACAGATATCTGAGCAGGAGTACTCCAGTCCACTTAATGGAGGTCTAAAAATCATACAGCCTATCTAAATTGAAAGAAAAATGGCAATGGACTTTCTCAGAGCACTATGTACATAATGAAAAATATTTTCTACAAACACACAGAAAGCAAATACATAGTAAATCAGTAAGTGGAAGCATTAGAAAAATAAAACCATGTGAATTTTACATTTGGTTTTCCCCAAATGAAATAAATGATTCTATTTGATACTACTAGTTTAGTCAGATTTATAGTCTATACAATTATAACAAAGCAGCAAAGTTAAGATAAGGATCTCAATTTACTCATTTGGGAGAATTTGATACAATAAATTTTGGCAGGCATCCTGGAAAGTAGTTAAATATTACTTGAAAAGATTTTTTCAGTAGCTGAAAAAGGGGCCAATGATCTTGACTAATATCAACAGTAGTATATTTAATATGCTTTACTGATACGTAATTTTATATAAAAATGTAGATATTTACTCCACAAAGAGAAGATACATATGTGTTTGGAAAAATAATACAGCTAGTTTTTCTTGACCACATGGTATAGTAGATGTTGTATTTTGTTTTTTAAATATTTGTTTATTGCTCATTGATTACAGTCTATGGCCAATAGATTGTAATCCCCTCCCTTTCCTCCTTATGACTTTTACTCCTCTATTACATGGAGTTGGAACTGTTGGTCTTGCTAAATGAGTCCTTCCACTTCTCTCTGAGTACTCATTTTTGAAAAGAGGGATGCAGGTGGGTGGTATACCAGGGTGGAGGGGCCTGTCACCCACACACAGACACACACTTGAAAAATCATTGAGTAGAAGAAATACGGAGTAGAGCTGCCGTTAGGAAGACATCTCTCTTCCATTTCCCTGATAAGATGGTGTTTAAATAAAACAAGAGAAAATGAAGACAGCTATGTTATTTAACCATGTATCATGAACGGTCACCATGTTTCATTGACCTCCGTCTTTCAGACACATTATTTGTAATCAGCTCTGTAGTCTGTCCCCATTTGATGGATGAGGACGCTGGGTCTGGAGAAACTTCAGTGTTTCAGAGCAGGCCAGTTCTCATCACAACAGAGCTTCAGGTTAAGCTACTACTGCTTTCTTTCCATCTTAAAATAGAGCAGCTAATGGAGACTTCCCAAAGGTCAGCAAATAAATGTACTTTCTTCTAGACATAAAAAATAGACAATTTTCTCAATAGTATGGCAGAAGGACTATCTTTTTCCCTCCTCTTTCCCATTTCAAGGGCTTTGGGAGGATACATTCTATGCCATTAGGGATGTGTTTTCAACTTGAAAGGAAGCAACTATGTTTTTTGTTGTTGCTTTTATTAAAGTACAGTTGATTTACAATGTGTTAATTTCTGCTGTACAACAAAGTGATTCAGTTATATATACATGTATATATGTGTGTGTATATATATATATATATACACATTCTTTTTTATATTCTTTGCCATTATGGTTTATCAAAGGATACTGAATATAGTTCCCTGTGCTATACAGTGGCACATTATTGTTTATCCATTCTACATGTAATAGTTTGCGTCTTCTAACCCCAAACTCCCAATCCATCTCTCCCCAACTCCCTCTCCCCCTTGGCAACCACAGGTCTGTTCTCTATGTCTGTGAGTCTGTTTCTGTTTCATAGATAGGTATTATACATTTGTGTCATATTTTAGAGTAACATATAAGTGATATCTTGTATATTTCTCTTACTCTTTCTGACTTACTTCACTTAGTATGATAATATCTAGGTCCATCCATGTGAGAGGAAGCAACCACGTTTAGCAAGTGGAATGGGTCGCATGAGGTTATAACACCAGGAAGATTTAGGGAAGAGAACTTCTCTCCATAAAAGGAAAGTAGAAGACATGATTGGATGATGATGATGATTATTTTTAGCTGAAACCTACAAAATGATGACTCCTCGTGAAACCGAACACCCTGCTCACCTCTCAGTGTACAGTGCAAGTCCTCCACATGTGTGGCTGTGTCACTGTGTAAAGGTCTGTGGGGACCAAGGAAGGTAAAACAGTGAGAGAGGTGGCAACTTAAGTCTACCACCGGGGAAAAAAAGGGAGAAAGAAAAAAATAGGGAAAGCCATTTCTACGATATTTTGTTGTTTGTAAGGGTGGAGGTTTTTATCCAAGGTCACCCCTCTTTGCTCAGGCTCTTTTGATTTCTTATCTTTCCCAAGTGCAGAGATTTCCTCACATGTTGTTCCTCCTTCTTCCCTTGCTCTGCTGTCACCCCCTCGAGCCTCTGAGATGAATATTAATATAAGCAGACAACAGCACAAACCTCTCCTGCGAAAGGGATGCCCTTACTTGTTTTTTCTCTCACTGAAGCTAAAGGTCATGCATGTATAATCCAAGACACCATGTAGTTTCTGCATTTAAAAAAATACTAAGTAGGTAAAATTTAGGTTTAAAATAATACTAAGTAGGTAAAATTTAGGTCCCAAACTTGTATACCTCTAGTACACCACAGAAGTCTGGCTGACATTGTTCTTATGCATTGCTTTGTATGAGCATCTGTATATTTTCTCATCATTCTTTTGCAGTCGTCTTGTTCACCAGCTCCTGGCTGCAACCTGGCTTTTGTTTCCCTTTTTAAGTCATCTGAGTTGAAGTTAGATTAGCTCCCCTTCAGCAGTAAGTGGGATATTGAAGAATTTGGCAGAATCTAGGTAGTCAGTAATGACTCCATGTCGTTTGTGATTTGGGAAGGTGGGAGGATCCCAACAGCAATATAGAGGTTTCTACTTCTGTCTACGTCGCTTTCCTGTCATATTGAGCTAACTCACGTGACAGGTGCCAAAGGCTTCTTTATGGCCAGGGATGTATTAAGCTGCAACAGTGTTGTGCCTGTGTTCATATTTGTACAGACATTGTCACTGATAATTCTCCCAAAGACTTTCTAGTCTGGTGCAGAGCTAAGTCCCTACTGTCACTTGAATTATCACTTTGTGTTGTGATTTTTCAGTCTTAGCAAGGCCACTACTGTGATAGCTGCACATCAGGGACTCAGTTGTGTTGGAACCTATAGGTATCATGTGGGGAGAGTTTCTTTTGTTACTGTTCTTTCAGTTTGAATGTTGGGTCTTCGAAAAGAGGAAGTAGATACATAGAAAGGAGTTCACTTTGGCCAAGAACTATCAGTAAGAAATATATTCATAAGCTGAATGACTATTAGTTACTAATATTCTTGCCTGACCTCTAGAAGCTTCCAGGTTCTCCCTCGGCATGAGTCCTTCTCAAATTGGAGTTTGTATGAGTGTGTCAACTTCAGGAGCCTGAAGGAGGCTCTAAATAGACACGCAACTTTGCTTTACAAAACTTCCTTCTTAAAGCATCCTGAAGGCTGCTTTTCTTAACCTTTGGAATAGCACATCTGATGCCCTAAGAACAGAATAGTTATTAATCATCATCTCTGTTAAATAGCTTAAATTCTCTGTTCTGTCCTTTTAGAAATTGAAAGCTCATATTTCTCAGCAAGCTGACTCTGATGAATGTTTTGAGGATTAGCTAGATAATATGATTTCTTTCAGTGTTAGAAATGCCACTTTATTACAAAATATTAATATCACCAGGCAGATCCACTACACCGTGGGGCTAAGAACCATGCTGTATGAATTTCTGATAAAAATATTACTATTCTCTGGACTGAATCAGAAGGTGATTTAGTATTAACAAATTTAATTGAATACAAATCTTAGTCTAAAATTGGATAAATCTATTGTGTATTAAACTTCTTAAGAGTTTCTCAGATAAGTCAGAATGGTGAAGAGCACAAAAAAAGTGATTTGTGATCATCATTAGAAATATTTTTAGCTCCCATGTCACTTTGGCAAACAATTCAAACACTATAAAATGTATTTTAATAAGATGTTATTATTCCTCTTTTTATTTACATCTTATACTTATCTATAAATTTTAAAACTCCAAAAACGTACCATTTCTGAGGAAGTTACCAGAGTTTTTATTCAAATAATCAGTGAGGGAGAGTTAAAAGACAATCTTTACTTCTGTGCCATGTGTAATTTGTATTCCAACACAGTTAGAATTATATGAACACTTTAACTTTAAATCTGATTCTAGTTAAGCTTAACAATTTATTGTTTTGATTCAAATATGAAGTTAAACTTTGGATTTATAATGGAATTATTGGTATGGCAATGCTGGTTATAAATGTATGCTTACAATTTGATAAACTTGTATATTTATATCAATAAGCTTCTTAATATCAAAAAAGGAAATTATCAGAGGCTAGTACTGCATTTAGAAAACACTTAATATTTTTAAAAAGGCTGACAAGTGCAATGATTTCAATATAAGTATGTAATTGATAGATTAAAATATTTGCCTGTCTCATGGAAGATTTCAAATTTTTGTTCTATTTTAACCGCTTGGTGGTGTGTTGCAGTAGCTAACTCAGCAAAACTCTAAATCAGACTCTCCTTTCAAACAGTGGCTGGCTCCTAACCAGATATGTGACTCTCGGCAAGTTCATTCTTCTCTCTAGGCTGAGATTCTTTACCTGTAAAAGGAGTATAATTCCAACTTCATAGGATTTTTTGTGAGGAATAAATTGTAGAAATACTTCCTACAAAGCAAATTTTATGGTGACTGGCACATATATGTTACTCAGTGGATCTCAACTTTTATCATTATTATTTGTGAGGACAATCAATTTCTGTGCTCCTCACCTTGTATAGATTTTGTACTCTACCTTATCCATCCATATTTTCCTATGATAGATCAGAGCTGGCTCTAAACACTTTGCTATTCCTCCCATTGAGAGGTAGGGATCTGTTTCTACTCTGAATTGGAGATGGGTTCTGTGACTACTGGACCAATGGAATATGGCAGAAATAATGCCACACTGATTTCTGGGTCAGCCTCGAGGGACCAGAATATTTGGGAGGCTTGCTCTTGAATGCCTGAGCCATCATGTAAGAAGACTGTATGCACTGAAGCCAACATGCTGTATGGAGGCCCATGAGGAGAGGACCCAAGGCCACTGGTCAACACCCCAGCTGAGATCCCAGCTGACAGAGTACCAACTTGCCCGCGTGTGAGTAGTGACTATGGAAGTTGATTTTTCCAGCACCAGTGGACGCTTGTCTCACTGATGCTGCAGAGGTAAACTGGTCTTCTTCAGCCATGCTCAGATTGAAGAATCATGAGCAAAAGAGATGATTGATGTTATTCTGAGATGGCTTGCTATCAAGCAATAGATAACTGGAACATTTGCCAGTCTTTTGAGGTTCATTCCTAAATTGCACATTTCTGATAAAGCATTGCCCACGTATTTCAGCATACTCTGATGTGCCCTTTTACTATATTCTATAGCCTTTACAATCTGTACTCATTTTCATGTTTTAAAATCACAAATAGACATTTGATATAAATATTTATATTATTTTTATAAATATAAAATTTTATATACTATGTTATTGATGTTAATATTTAAAATAATTTAACTCTTTAAAAATATTATTTAAAATTTTCCTTTGTCTAAGTTATCTCCTTTGTGTTAGTATACATATATATTTATACACAAATATAAATATACATGTATGTATATAAGTATGTATATATATCCCTTCTTTCATAACTTTTTTCCTTTTATAACTTTTATAACTCTGATGGCATTTAGCATAGGACTCATCCATGGTACACGTTCAAATAATTCTTGAAAAATTAAATTGCATATATAATCTGCTTTCGTCTTCCTAGTAGCTCTAATAGTTCATTTTCAACCCTTCCTGTTTTCTACATTGCAATGGCATTTATACATTACATGATATTATCAAAACACAAATATGATTAGGACCCCAACCCTTCCTTGAAACCCACGAGTGTCTTCTGATTGGCCTTAGGCCACATGGAGGCTATTTTTCATCATCCTGGTGTGGCGTCCATGGTGTGACACCTACCTACCCCTTCAGCCTTGTCGTGGACTAAGCTCTGGGTCTGCATTCTGGCCACATGGGCCTCTGTCAGCTCCTCATGCTGGCCATGCCTCCTCCTACTATGGGACCTGTGTGTGTGTCGTCTCTTCTCTCAGCTGAAGTACCCCTCTCCATGCTCTGAACACCTCTTTTCCCTCTTTGCTTGCCCTGAAAAGACACCATGAAGACTTTTCTGTTTCCTCTACTAGGAAAGACTCTCCTCTTCCTGTGTCTTACCAAGGAATTTTAGCTCTATGTCTCCTGTATCATTTATGATAGCACATTTTTTCATAATTGTATTGGAATTTAGGAAAGCTGCCCAAAAGGTTGTCCTTAGTGATGCACAGTGGACTTCCCACACAGAGAAAAAGTCACCCATTAGGGATGTGATGCACATGAGAAACTTAAACAGTATAATCAATTATGATTAGAAAAGTGAATTTAGTTTAGTCAACAACATTTGAGAAGACATTTTTGTCAGATACTTAGTCTCTGAAACTATTACTAACATAAAGCTTTTGTTAAACCCATTTTACCATTAAATTCACATTCTTGATTGCAAGATCCACGTATGAATTGTCTTTGTATAATTTACCATTTCAGTGATCTTTAGCTCATTATCATATACATAGGAATTTGATAAGCATGTGACAAAAGGAAACTTTGAGCTGTCCCAAATAAGCAGGAGGTCAGTCATCGGAGGGTGACGTTACCTCCTGGTGATGTTTCCTTAAACAACTGAAGGTCCTGTATGGCCATCCCTAAGGTACAGGTCACCATGTTTACAGAAGAATGACAAGTTAATGCATGGCTTCCACATGAGAGATAAAACCCCAGGAGTGCACAAGATGCCCCTTGAAATAAAGTGTGGTTTACAATATTCGGGACTCCCCCATGAGGCTTCCATTCATCGGGGGCTACACATTGACAGTGCCTCCCCCATGTGCATCTGAGCACAGAGAGATAAATGCAAAGTGAAACTTAAATTCAGGCATGGTGGTTTTAGAGAAGAAATTGCTAGAGACAAGTATCGAGTACTATTCTGAACAAATATGAGAGAAGTAAATACAATGATAATCTCGAAAGTGTAAAAATGTGATGCCAATAAGCCAAAATGATTATTTTAAATATTTTCAAATTGAATGTAAAATGAAAAAGTACCTTAGATTTAATATTAGCATTTGAATTACTGACCTTTGATACTAAATTAAATTATGGAAATCTAGAAAGTGAGAGGAAAGAAAGCTAGGAATAGGAAGAACTATATTAATTTTTTTCCCATAAGTTAGTATCAAAAGTTAATATTTTAATTTTTATATAACATATGATTATTGACTTAAATACAACAAAAATGTGTAAATCAACTGTTTATGTTATCGATAATGCTTCTGGTCAACAGAAGGCTATTAGTAGTTAAGTTTTGGGGGAGTCAAAAATTATGAATTTTTGGGGCTTCCCTGGTGCGCAGTGGTTGAGAGTCCGCCTGCCGATGCAGGGGACACAGGTTCATGTCCCGGTCCGGGAAGATCCCACATGCCGCGGAGTGGCTGGGCGAATGAGCCATGGCCACTGAGCCTGTGTGTCCGGAGCCTGTGCTCCGCAACGGGAGAGGCCACAACAGTGAGAGGTCCACGCACCGCAAAAAAAAAAAAAAAAAATTATGAATTTTTTGACTGCGTGAGGGGTTAGTACCCCTAATCCTTGCATTGTTCAAGGGTCAACTGAAATTGTGATGAGGTGAACAACTCATTCAAAGTGAGATGACCCAGGAATTATCACTTTCTACAATAGAACTAACTTTTAATATGTATATATGTCATATAGTGATTTATATCAATTTTATATACTTAATGTGATGGTGGGAATCATATAATTTAGCCCTTCCTAGGCGTGCTAGCAAAGAAGTTCTCATCCACCTGCCACAATACCATGAAACACATCACTTTAGGTAATTCACAAAAAAATGCTTTTAGGAAGAGATGCTTCATAGAAAAATATTATTGTTTAAAACATTATTATGTATTCATTAATCTCTTCCATTTTTTACTGCATATATGGCAGCGAAAGTGAGAAAGGCTTTGGATTTAGAAATAGGATTGAATTCTATCAGAGACATGAACTCTCTTTCAAAACAGATTAAATTCTTTCTATGTCACTATTATCCTATTTGTAAAAATGGGGATAATGATATTTCTCACATAATTATTTTAATGACTAAGCTTAGCACCATACCTGACATATAGCAGCCAATTTCTGTCATGAGTTCACAAATTTAGCAGACTGCATCATGCAATGAATACACTTGGGGTTGATCCAATATCATTAATTAAGAGGGAATATGGCCAGTTCTCACAGTTTCAATATATAATATCCATCTCCTTTGCTCAGTTTGTTAAATTGCAGTTGGGTTTTTGCCTTTCTCACACAGATATTGTGCACTTGGTTTGATGAAACTGCTGTTCTATCAAGTTAATCCTCTGTATGGGATTTCATTCTTGTCATGAACGAACTCTGTCAAATTTCTAATCTTTCCTTAGCTGGAGTGAATAAGCTAGTGGTTATTCGATTCCAAGGCTCTCTCTGAGAATTGTTTTCTCTCACATTTCAACCCTTTACTGACCTAGATGGGACTGCTGTAAAAAGAGAATAAAGGAATTACTTAATTTGGTAGAGAAAAAAAATCTATGCATGTAGTTCCTAAGGAAACAAAAGATAGTTTCCCCGCAGGTTAAGGTTCCCGGAAATGTTCTTTTCTTCAAATGTATTTTAAAATAAAAATACAACATATTTATTTTTTTGTAAAGTAGTGTAATGCTGATGAGGCTTTCACCAACAACATGGTTTATAGGATGAATCTGTTAAATTGATTTATGTTTCATTACCATCTTACTCTCTTCTAAATTGATTTTATGTTTGGGAGGAGAAGTATCAACTGCTTGCACCTTTTCACTGCACTTATTATTATATCTTCTCATCAGAGCAAATAAGTTGAAAAATTTCTCTCTTTTCTTAGACAAGAATGGCAAATTCAATTCTTTGACCTCTGCCAATGTGAGTCTAAAAAGTTTTCGGTTTAGTCATATTTCTAGCTTAAATCTCTCTTGTTTGGAGTTTCACAAGAAACATTTAAAATATGGGTAATATATTTCCAGAATGAAGAACATAAAATTGAAATCAGTGAAGAAGTTAGTCTTTAACAAACTTGACCTGGCTGACTCTTAATCATATCTTTGTGGTCAGGTTGGAAAATAATTCTCCTGGAATTCTTTGCTGACTTCCGAAGGCTAATTTTGGTTCTATTCCTCTGTGCCCCTGAGATCCAAAGACTTCCCTTTGTGTAAAGCATTTCCCATTGTAGTGCAATTATTTATTGGTCTCATCACTAGAGAGTTAACAATTACAACAGGAATCGCATCTGTCTTCTTTACTGTGCTATTCACGACCTTAAGCACAATACCAGAGATATAGCAGATATTCAATAAATATTTGTTGAATAAGTCAATATGTCTACTATGTACAATGCCAGAGCTTATTTTTTTCTAAAGTTGTATTGGTTATAATGAGACAAGAAGAAATCAGAGATGGACCAAAGACATTCTGGCAACATTGATCCTGAGTTTATAGTTTTCCCACATCTCTTTCTTTGATTTTGAGTTGAGCCACCCAGTGTCTTTCCCAATTATGTGTGTCACAAATGATCATTTCTTTTTGCTTGAGCTCTTTTGAATTGGATTTCTCTGCTTTATAATGACAATAATCATGACTAATAATTTTGGTCAAGTGGATCAGTTAAGAGTGGAATATTAATGTGTTAAAAGAAGTGTATTTCTATATTTATTGAATGTCTCCTTGTGCCCACTGCTATTTTATGTTCTGAGGGCATACAGGTTCCTGAGACAGAGTAGCTGTCTAAAATGGAACTTGCAGACTAGTGGATTCATACATATCCAACCAAAAAAACTGCTCGTACACAATACAAAATTGCATAGGGGAAAAATACGAAATATTTTTCAACTATTTTCAAATATATTCAAAAATAATATGAAGAGAGCTGTGGGAGATTTGGCTGTAAGCTTTGAGGAGATATTTTACTGTGGTATAGTAAGCCTGCATATTGACAGAAGTGAGCTGGAACCATCTCAAACTTGTTTGCAGGAACTGATGGTTAATTTTTCAGGAATTTTGATAAACAGTCACTAAATACAGTCAATATTAAAAATTAAAGTATATAAACTTACTATTAAATAAAATATATTGGAAACAAAGAAAATACTTGCTCACAACTCATCACTTCCTAATTATCTGACTATTTTCCTACTTTATAAGCTCTTGAAGTTATTTACATCTACTATATGTGTACGGTAGAGATACTACATAATGATGTTGCTATTACTGCCCATACATTCTCCCTTCCATGTTTAGTGACCCCATGGAGGTAGCTTGAAGTTGCCCTTTGTGGGGGGATTTAACATTGAATATTGTCAAACACTACAAATGAGTGCTTGATTTATTTTGTTTATTTTATTTTTATTGTCTATACTTTATTTTGATATTTTATTATCTATTAACTTTTGTCTAAATAATGAAGTGATGGAGAAATGTTAATAGAGGGGATTAAACTTAAAAAATCTGTTGAATCTGTAGCTGTTACACTGAAATAACACAAAAATTGAGGAAATACTCTAACATTTGAAAAGTTTTGTCATATGTCTCTGTTGTTTCACTTTCATCTTACTCTGTAATGCAAATAAAATTCTCAACTGATATTAATATTGTAGCAGCGTTAATTCACCATGTGCAGCTATAGATTAGCTGTGGGTATAATAGTTCAACAAAAATCAACGAAGGCATTTTGGAAAAATCAAGTGGCTATATGGAATTTGCAGTAAATAATATTGTACGTTTTATTATTATTTGTAAGTTAGGTGCTACTAAGTCTTTATATGAATCAAATTTATAATAAATGTGTATGTATGTGTAATTTTTTTAAAGAACCACTGTTAAACATTTCCCAGCACACCACTGGGTAGAAGAGCACAAGAGTTTAAAAAAACAATCACAGTAGATTATATTGATTTGTGAGGTTTTTCCTCCCTCATGCCCTCCTACAATGTCTCAGTTTTATTTTCCAATTCTTCAGGGCAATTGCAAGATAAATTATTAAATAAATTAATTATGTATATCTGTTTAAATATATGTTATACATATATAGTGTGTTTATGATTGAATTATAATTAACATAGGAAAATGCACAATTATACATGCACAGTTTGATAACTTTTATAATTTTACAGTGTGATCATCCCCCTCAGATAAAGATAGGGAATATTTCCAGTGACGTAGAAATTTCCCTAGTGTACTTTCCTGTCAACAGAGTTAGTCACTATTTTCATATCTGTCACCATGGATTGATTTGGTCTGTTCTTGAAATACATGTGAATAGAGAAATACCCTATCTGTTCTTTTATTTTTGGCTTCTTTCACTCAGCATTATGTTTTTATATTTGTAGCTTGCACCTGGAGTTCATTTCCTTTATTGCTGTATAGTATTCCATTATATGAAAAAGCCCAATTGTTTTATCCTTTCTCCTGTCTGTGGACATTTTTGTTGTTTCCAGGTTAAGACTATTAAGAAAAAAGCTTACTAGGCAAGGTTTGAGAATTTCTATGTATGCCTTCTTCATTCTTCTTTTAAATCCTTTATTTAACTTTGGCTGTGGAGTTCGGAATTGTGGCATTTATGATGTCACATCAAGAGAAGTATAAGGCAAACTTTAATTAAGAGGTATTTTATAAGGAACTGGCCTTTAAAAATTTCAATGTTATAAGAGGTAAAAGCTGAGAAATGATTCTAAATAAAAGTAGATCCAAGAGACCAGTCAACCAAATGCACTGGGTGATCTTGGACTGGATTCTTTACTAGAGGGACAAAACTTGCTATAAAAATGTTATTGAGAAATTTGACATGAGTCCCCAAGTAAGGTTACATAAATAATTTAACCTTTCAGTTTTTATAAAACCGAATTCTGGCTAAAATCCTCGAAAAAACAGTGAAAGAGTACACACCCTTTCTCTTGTTCCCATGTACCAATGTTTGTTTTCACCCTCTCAGCAAGGCTGTCTTGATGGCAACTATTATCTCTCTCTTCTCCCCACATTCTGTTCCCAATTTGAAGGAAAAATCGTTTTCTGTGATGACTTTGTCCATAGATGATTCAGGGACTGATTCTGACTCTGCTCTTGTCCCCATTCTTTGTGGTCTGCAATTATAAGAGTTTGCTGAATTAAAATAATAATGCTGTATGCTCTAAGTAGCATAGATGTTGGGAGGATGAAAGATAAAAAGAAATCCCTCACATTTGTTAAGAGTTAGGTGGGTACCTAAGCATCGACTCACTTTATTATATCTGATCCTCAACATAAACCAGTCAAAGAAGTAGGAATAATTATCCCCCATTTTTACTGAGGAAATTGAGATTTAGAATGACGAAGCTGCATGCCCAAAGTCACAAAGTTTGTGTCCAAGTCTTCTCATTGTAAGTCCTGGACTTGCACATCACAAAAGGCTACGTCCAGCTTCAGATCTGGATAAGTGAGTGGATAATTATGAGAATAGCACTACGTAAGACAGGCATAGCAAGAGCATGTGCTAGGGAAGATATTTACTCAGTCTTGATTTTTAATTATTTTCCAGAGTAACAATTTAATTAACTCACTAATCATCATTCTTCAACACTTTCAGAGAATTTGTTTAAAGCTCCATTATAGTTCTTATCATCCATGATTTATTGTATAACTCTTTTTAGTCACGGTAGTTCCTTATCGTTCATCTCTGTGTATCTCATCTCATTGCTCTTAGGACAGTGCTTTTACGAAGCAGGTAATCAGTGAATGCTGGTTGAAGGAACTGGATTTGTATCTCTAAATAACATATTTACAATAACACATTAAATATAACAAATATAAGACCACAGTAACACAGTCTTAAATTAAAGAATGTGGTCTCTTTATAGACTGAGGGTATAGGAAAATTTCCTACTTTAATTTTGTAAGAAAGTTGCAAATGAAGTTGGGAATAAGAGAGTTTATAAATTCATAATATGCCCATTAAGTAAAGTTTGCAGGTGCCTCACTGGCATGCGTCTGTTTTGGAACCACAGCAAATGTAATTAGTGGGTGAGATTCCAGACCTCCAATTGCCAAGGGGTTGAGTATAAGATCAATAAGCAGCTGCATGAGGGAGAGAATAATCAAATGTGAGAAAATGAGAACGTATCCACAAAGCTTCGGTCCCAGGTCCAGTTGTATTATTGATAATGCTAAAGAGGTATAAAGCCATTTCATATATAATTGTCTTAATACAATCAGAGTGTGATAGCTGACATCACTAAGCAACTTATGTGCAGAAAGGTGAAAAGAGGTTCCTCCTCAAAGTTTGTCTTTTTACTGTTAATGGCCTCTGACCCAACAGAATAATTAGCTTCCATTGTGTTAACCTGGTAGTCAGAAAGTACAAGCACATATGATTGCAACTATAGAGAATTTTTTTCCCAGACAAATAGCATTGTCTTTGGAACAAGACCTTCTTTTAGCGGCTGTCGTAAAGAAAATAAAGGCATCTCACTGCAATACCCATATTTTCTTTTCTGTTGAGATTAAGATTTATGTTCTTACGTATTGTAACTGGAGAGAATGTACTACTTTAAAAACTATAGGATTCTAAAAGCAACAGAGGATTGTGTAAATGCATGATATAAAATATGAAAGTGGAAAGAAAAACATTAATAACAGGTATGGTAGTTTTGAAGTCCCTTCATAAATAAATGTTTTGACATTTAGGTGTTTTACAGGCTGAATAAAAATACAGACAAGACTGTTGACAACCAGTCTGTTTTTATAATTTCTTGAGCATCACCAGTTACAAAGTGTTGCTTTATTGTTTTATTATAATTACTATTGTCCTTTATTCAAGAAAGGCTATTAGTACATAAGGATTTCTCAACTAAAAATAATAGTAGGGAAAATGTGTAATTTGATCATAATTGATTGATTTCCCTGAGATTCAGTGGTTTGACATTTCTAGTTTCTCGTCTCCATTTCTTAAGTTTAATGGATACTTAATCTGTTTTCTACTTTGTCTTTACTATTTAATAACCTCCATAAAGATTTTCTTATTAAAACTATTCTGTAAATCTCTATACAAGTTTATGCATGTATCCCAGTGCCTGTCTTGGAGCAGGAGAAAGCTTTTTTGCTCACCCAGTACATACTACTGACAGATTTTGATCTATGGGCTAAAAACAAAGGTATTGAGGGATTAGGAAAATGCCTTTGAGCACCATGTGCACACTACCAAATCCTGTCTAATATCTAAGTCCTCTGTTATGGATGCACAAGGGGCTCTTTGGGATAAATCGCTGCTCTTCAGCATATCACCTACATTTTATAAATAAAGTTTTATTGGAACACAGCCACACCCATTCATATTGTTAGTGGCTGCTTTCTTGCTACAGAGGCAGAGTTTAGCACTTGTGGCAGTGATTTACAGTGACTTTATAACCCACAAAGCCTAAAATATATGCTACCTACTCCTTTACAGAAAAAGTTTGCTTACCTCCGGCTACATGAAGTGGAAGAGGGAATTATCTGGTACTCCTTGCTGTTCTCAGTTGTGAAAAGATGACCAACTACCACACAGACATGCAAACACATACACACTTTTACTGCATAGGAAGTAAATATCAAACAAAAACAGAGAGTAATTACAGTCTATTCTGTATATACTGATATATCTAGAGTAAATGCAGTATAAAATATTTTGTTTTATTTATTGTTTTATAGTTTAAGTTCTTCCACAGTCATTTAATTTTATTATAACATCTTGTAAAATATAAAATGTAGGTATTATTATACTTACTTTCCAAGTGAAGAAATTGGAGTTCTAAGCTAGGACTTCATTAAGTACCTAGCAAATAATTATAGTGAAAATCTCATCCCTAAACTCAAACTCATATTTCTGACAGTCTACTTTTTGCAGAGAAGCTGTTCTGTGTTTACCGTACTGTTTATGCCTCATAGACATACAGAAAGACTACATTTTCTAACCTTTCTTACAGTTAAGTTGGGTGATATGACAGAGTTTTGGTCAGTGGATTGTGGATGAAAGTCATGTAAGTTCCTTTTTCCCTTGTGGCCCCAGATAGCTCAGCTGCAAGATGAGAGAGAGAGCTCTACCTTTCCAGCCTGCACTAGATTTTGTGAGAGTGAGAAATAAATCTTGTTTGGTACAAGTCACCGAGATTTTGGAGTTACCTGTAACTACAGTATAGCCTAATCTATCCTTATTAACACATACATGGGATCTCCACTTGGATGCCTTAGTCATCTTGAACACATAAATCAGACTCATTCTCTTCAACCTCTATCTTCCAACCACCCCAAATGTATTCTTGATCCAGTACCCTTTTTATAGGTTGGCACCATCTCAAGATAGAAAGCAGGGGGTCTTTCTAGATTCTTTCCTTTCTCTTCTGCT
Source organism: Delphinapterus leucas (assembly GCF_059928025.1). Taxonomy (NCBI): domain Eukaryota; kingdom Metazoa; phylum Chordata; class Mammalia; order Artiodactyla; family Monodontidae; genus Delphinapterus; species Delphinapterus leucas. Next base: position 36,079,316 of record NC_143142.1, on the reverse strand, counting down.
AAATCCATCTTTGCCCGGACTGTTATATTTATCACTTATCTATATGTTTTTGGCCATATTACTGATGTATTTGTCCTAACAGTTTTCTAATATGAAAATTATATAATCTAATAATGAGAATTGTGTTCTTCCTTTTAAGGTCTATAGTTTTTTGTTTTGTTTTGTCATGTCCTCTAGGAAACTGTTGTATCATGTTGTAATAGTGACCAACATAGGATCTTTGGTATCACTAAAGGATGATGTCTGCTGTAGTTTTTAAATAGATACTTTTTATCAAAACATGTAAGTTTTCTTCTTGTATAAGTTTACTATGAGTTTTAAAATAATGAGTGATTACATTTAATTCCAATATTTCTTCAAATGTCACCTCCTTTTTTCAAATTTTATGTAAATATTCTTGTCCTCTGGCTTCACAGAGTAGTTTTTACACATATTATCACATTGTAAACATTGTTTACTTTTCTATCTTCTTTAAAAGCCTGTGAATTTTAGTGAAGAAACTGTTTTTCTTGTCTTTGTGTCCTTGGTACTCAAAAGAGTGCTACCATAGAACTATATCTTTAACATGTGTGATAAATGTGCTAGCTTTTTTCCTGCACCTCTTGATTGTATGGAATATTACAAAATACCTTATGGGTCAGGATATGGGTTTGAATAGGTTTGAATTCTGACTCTGCAGGGCCTGATATAATAAGAACAAAATCTGATGGTTTATTAGGCCACCCATCAGAACTTTTTGGTGAGTGAGGGATTACTCTGTTATCCTTAGCTTGGCTCTTGGCCTACCCAGTGTTAGCTCCCAGGGTTCTTGGTAATGCAATATAGCTATAATCTTACCCAGGGTATTTGTTCCAAGTCACTTTAACTGGGGTCCTACCTGATTCCTAATTTAGTCTTCAGTTCTCTGTTGAGTCTGTGTCTCTGTTTTGGGATTTGAGGATCAACTCTGCTACCTGGATCTTGACAACCTATCCAATTTCTTTTCCCAGGGATAATCCCATGATGTTGAACTCTCTATTGAAAATGTGTGTTTCTGCTGCTGCAGATTCAAGCTGGTGGCCAATGGCCAGAAACATGATTGGGCAGGGGAGGAGGGCCTGAATTGTGAACCAGATTCACAATTTGGTTAGTTAGTCCTAGATACAGTTTACTCCTCTCATCATTCTAGTCTATCATTGATGTCTCAGTGTGGTCTTATAGTTTATGTTTATGGGGCAGGAAAATGAAATCCTAACAGTGAGCTTCTAGAGAATGTATGCTCTTCTTAGAACAAATGTCAAAAAGAGAGAAAAGATTTAAGTATGTACTTTATTCTCAGAGTAACTGAAGATGCATATCTAGAAGCTCACCATTCTAGGTATGATGGGAAAGTCAGGGACTCATGTGTGGAAACTGTGGTGTTAGGTGGAAGATTTGATCTTTGAGAACAGTACTATTAATCACAGGAGCACCATTCTGGCTACAAGAATGAGACATCTACAAAGGACTCAGAACTCATCCTGATGATTCCAGCCCTAAATGAAATAGACTCCAAACTAGTGGTAATAAGAGCTGCCCCAGATGTTTGAAACCTGACTATAGAGTGAAAGCACAGTGAAGATCTCTTAAGGACTACTTTTTGTTAGGGAAGCTTCTCCGTAAGTAATATATAATCATAGATACATCTGAAAAAAGTGGAGAAATGGATTAAATTGTCATCATTATTGAATGGCCATTAGAGAATGCCCTGTCTATAAATATATTGCCTGTTTTATGCCAAAGGTTGTTAGTGAGAAGCCATGAAAGGTAAAATACCCATAGCAATTGTCTTGAGCATTATTAGGCAGGTGTCTTAAGAGCATCAGTCACAGTGGAAAAGAGTTTGGCCTGTTGGCCCCTATGCCTAATTGCAGCTAAGAACCATTATCACCATGGAATTGTATGGTTCCCATAAATTATATTACTATCTCATTCATTATTTTCTTTACTTATTTATTTAACAAATATTTATTGAGCTTTTCTTCTGTTCCATGTAGGAACAGAACAAAAGGTAGGAAGAAAACCAAAGCACTTCTCTCGACCAAGGAAAAAGTTACAAATCTGTGCAACAGTAGTCTCAGTGGTAATGAATATGTAAAAAATATGCTTTTCCAGAATTTGGGTCAGGGCAATCCTGTACGAGGTGGGTATACAGCTGAAGGTTATAGTTCAGTTTTATTCAGGTTATAGTTCAGAGTGTACTCAGATCCTAAGGTAGTAAGGATTTAGCATCTGTTACCTTGGTTCACTTGGAATTTGTTCAGGCGAACAAATTGTTCAGCTTGTTGCTCCTTAGAGATTGACCTTCTCAGTAATGCATGGAAAAGCCTTGGCTATCATTTTCTCATTGCTTTTCCTATATTGTCACCTTGCATTGCCTTCTGTTTCATTATATTTTTCCTTTCTTCATTAAAGGTGAGCAGAAAATATAATATATGCATAAGTTTTTAGCTCCCACAACAACTTTGTGCACTATATATAATATATATTTTATAAATATATATAAAATACTTCCTAAATGTATTTTCTACTGAATTGGCCAGATCCCATATTTTGTTAATCACTAATTTTAATTTGAATTATTGATAAAGGATGTTTTCTAGAGCATATGATGGATTACTCTCTTCCTGCTCTTCTCTGCCTGTGGCATATGAAGCTCCTCGTTAGAGCCTCTACTTCAGGAGTAGTTTTGCCCTATATATCACAGGGTGGCTATGAAGAATTAGTAAAGTTCCACTTAAATACGATTTACAACACATCAAGTCCGAGAGTAGAATTGGGAGCCGCACTGTGACCTCGAAACAATCTTTATTGATCCAGCTAGGTTTTTTTTTTTTTTGCGGTACGCGGGTCTCTCACCGTTGTGGCCTCTCCCGCCTCAGAGCACAGGCTCCGGACGCGCAGGCTCAGCAGCCATGGCTCACGGGCCCAGCCGCTCCGCGGCATGTGGGATCTTCCCGGACCAGGGCACGAACCCGAGTCCCCTGCATCGCCAGGTGGACTCTCAACCACTGCGCCACCAGGGAAGCCCCCAGCTAGGTTTTAATAACATCAGTCAAGATGTGCTCTGACAGCTCCTTGATATTTTTTGGCTACGGTGAGAATTTCACCAACATCTTTAGATTCTTTCTTCATCCGTCTCCTTGTGTGCTGTCCTCTTTCCACTATCAAAATCCATTTATGGCCAGATCTACTGACTCAGGGGCGCTAGCATCTTCATAAATATGGTAGAAAAACAGGTTTTCAGCCTGTCTTTTGCCTCTTTATTTTAGACTGCTGGGCATGATGACACAAAAACAGCTGCCCTGCTCTTTGATAAAAATGCATCTCCTCTTGACCATCTAAGATTTAAATAATTCCTTTAAAAAAGATGTACAGGAATAGGGCACAATTTTATGGCAAAAACTTTCCAAATAGTTTTCCACTTTAAGAGGACTGTTTTGGAACTGGAAGTCCACTCAGATGTCATTTCATCTGTACTGACTTTTTCAGAGGTCATTAATTCTGCTTATGCAAATTCACTTTCTTCATCTCCATTTTTGCCAAATGAACCATAAAAACTGCTACAGGGGAAAATGTCTAGGAGAGAAACAGAATGCTTCTATTTACTTTTTTTTCTAGTTTACCTTCTCTGCACACTTTCGCCCTCTAATCAGAATTGTTTCTTCTTTAGTTTATAAATCTGTTGCAGTTTTCCTGACTTGTGCTCTAGTTAGTTGTATTCAAGTTCTATCCTTAACTAATTTGGAACTATGTTTCATTCACTTTCTCATAACTACCTATTTCAATTACTTAGTTATAATAGGGACTAAAGGCCCATTGAAATAAATCTAGCATGTTGGCAATATTCAGACCTTACAAAAATATTTGTTGAACACTACTACCTGCTAGGCATTATAATTCTGTACTTGATGTATAAAAAGAAGTATAGCATAAGACAATATCATAGCTGCTAATTTAATGGAAAATACACATAGAAATTTGTATCAGGACTCTGTTATGATTGCACTATAGAAATCTCAAATGATAGAGATAAAATTCAAACTTAGAATTGTTATGTATTCTTTTCATTTTGAAATAGCAACTGTAAATGTCACCACTCCCACAGTAAACCATCTGCTTTTTCTTTTTGCTGAAGAAGCAAAAATACCTTCAGAAATATTTTAGAAGAAACAGAATACGCCTTGGTCATGAAATCACTCGCAAACTGTTTTTTCAAAATAATCGTGTGATTTCTAAACAGGGTTTATGGTGCGCTACGTACTATAAGTAACACTGTATCCTTATCGTGTTCATTTCTTAGACAACCCTTTGAAGTAATCAGATAATTATTTCTACTTTATAGAGAAGTAAGCTGAGGCTTTGAGATGTTAAATAACTTTCCTAAGGTCTTAATGTTAGTGGAGCAGAGATTCAAACTACCCTGTACTACTCTGTCCTCTATTTAACCAGCTCGTTTCTAAGAGAAATGAGTGAGAGCTAGTTTCTTGCCCAACTTTCAAGTAAAAGTGGTCTTGAGCTCTCAGTTCTTTATAAATGCATTTCCCAAAGGACTTGAACTTTATTCGAACGATCACAAGGTGGCAGTGTATCAAACCTTAATTCAGAATGTTAAAGCTTATGCATTTGTAGTGTACTGATATGGGCCTTAGATGTAAATCTGAAACATCTGATTGGTAGATGTTTAAACTGAAATGAAAACTGCGGAATAAGTTCTTATAATATCATTAGGAATTTAAATTCAAGATTATATATTACTGGATATGCACTTTTCTTCTATAACCTACATGGAAAATACTTTATTTGTCAATATACTATATATCATTTGGGGGGGCATTTTCTTATTTTCCATATGAAACATAAGTAAGTGTGTTTTCTACTCAATTGTACATGTATGACCTGAAATTTTCATGATGGTTCTTATGTGAAAATACTTTGGCAGGTTTTGACTATTTCTGTGGGTATATTGTTTTTATGAATTGTAAAGAACTCTTATAATGACATGAACAATGCCAAACCGTTATAGAGTAGTTTTAAAATGACACTTCTTAAAAGTTCCACGTAAGTTTAACTTTGAAATGATTACATGTGTTGTGATTTATATTTCTTTTTTTTTTAAATTTAGACTTAATTCTGTATTTCTGAGTATGTGTGTCATTGCTTGATTCTACCACTATTACTTTCAGGCCGTAATTATCTTTTTGAGTTAATACTATCCTTCTTTAACCAAAATAGTTAATTTAACTTCTGTTTAAGAGGCAGATTATTATAATTCTGATATTTCAGACAAATTGACATAGATTGAACCAGGGGTGACATTTAGAACTTTATATGCCTTAAATTTAACTTTTAATTAAGGTTTTCTCTTCTCATTGCTGGATTTTCTAATTATATTCAAATAATAAGAGGGAAGACCTTTCCAAGGAGGCCAAAAGAATACATATACATTCTTAAATATGCTAATCAAAGATTATGGAGCATAATAATTTATCTCAGCCCTGTGATTTAAAACTATTTCCTTTGTTTTTCAACCCTTGTGTGAGTTTTATTCTCTCCCTCAAACATATCACAAGTCATTGTTCACCTTATTCATTCTCTATCCTGCCTGCAGCAAAGTAGCATTATGATATTTTATAGGTAATTCTGAATATAGATTAGCTTCCTTATGCAGGGGAAAGTAAAATACAGGTGTTCTTTTGATGTCTCCAAAACATTTTATTCAGCTTTTCTTGGTGCGACAAGATATCTTATACCTCCAAAAACAAAACTCTCAGTTTTTATTGATAGGTAATAAAGAAACAAAAATATGGTAGAGATAGATATTTGAATTATTGGTGAAAATTTTAATTAATTTGTGTTGAATGTACATTAACGCAACAAACACGCCAATGTTTCTGTGTTTTACCTTTAAATTTAACCATTACTTCAGAATGCTCGTTTATTGCTTTCTGTAATGTGGCCAATTCACTAAGATTCATCAAATGAATTCAGTTTGTTTTGCATTTTATTTTCTTCAATTTGTCTTGTGCATAGAATATTTCTCAAACTTATTTCTGTTTGTATATTGTGTCTTCGTTGTATTTCTTATTCTTTTAAAAATCTCTTCAGTTTTTCCCCTCTTGCTGTGCTGCCTGGTTAGTAAGAATGGGCAGAAGAGAATCTAGAAGAACTCTAGGTATTATTTATTATTTAAAAATAAGCTGATCCTTCATCTAAAATTTTCTAAATTAAAAAAAGAAATTTCAGCCTTTTAAATATCCATTTTATCATGGGAGGTACATTTTTCTTTTTTGGTGCCACAATTGGATCAGAAGAAGTTTCAATACAAAAATTTAAAAAATATATCAGCTCCTAGAAAATCTAATGACCGAATGAGATAACTTGCAAAAAACTAAATTTTGATCCCTACTTCTAGGTTGAATTTTAAGCTTTGTACATAAGGAATGCCTGCCCCATTTACCACTTTTAACTACTACCTACTTCTAAAATTTGGCCAATGGAAGTTGAGGAGTCATCATGAAAACATTAGATGCTTGTCTCACGTGCTTTTAGAAACAATGGGTGCAAAGATTCTTAGAATAGATACCAGAGGGGTACTGTCCCCAGCTTTCCTGAATTATTTTCTAGCTAAATTACAGTGCATTTGTAACATTTTTATAATTCTAGCTAAATTACAGTGCATTTGTAACATTTTAATTTATTTTAGATAATAAAAGTAAACTGTCATATACAACCTTGGTTTCTTAAATAAAAATACTGCACGGATTCCTCAAGTTAGATTAGATTAGTTGGAGGGAAGAATATGCTCCTACCATTGAGCTTGTTGTCTGGACCTTCTATTTTGCCAAACATTCTCTTTCTGCCTCGGGGGAAATATGTTCTTATTTTGTGTCTAAAATTTTGCTAAGTCTACTTTTAGTTGTCTTAAAACATAAGTTTCATAACTTTCTACTTCAGTTTAATTTTATATTTCTTATAATTTAGTTTGAAACTTTTATTTCTAAAAGTATAGCTTATTTGAAATAATGAAAATGTCTGAAGATTAGGTAGTGATATTTCTGGACATAATAATAAAAACAAATAGTGATATTTGAGCTATCAAAATATTCTGATTTAAGAATTACAAAAGAAATATTTTTAAATTAACAAATTAAAAAATAATTGTTTCAAAGTCAGTCAGAATTTACTTAATGTCTTTTGTAAGTGTTTTATCTGTTCACATTTTCAAATCTATGGAAATAATAAAATAACTGGACAATGAAAACCCATAAACACTTCAACTAGATTGATAAACGTTTAAAAAATATTTGCTTTGGGCTTCCCTGGGGGCGCAGTGGTTGCGAGTCCGCCTGCCGATGCAGGGGACACAGGTTCGTGCCCCGGTCTGGGAAGATCCCACATGCCATGGAGCGGCTAGGCCCGTGAGCCATGGCCGCTGGGCCTGCACGTCCGGAGCCTGTGCTCCGCAACGGGAGAGGCCACAACAGTGAGAGGCCCGCGTACCGCAAAAAAAAAAAAAAAAAAAAAATTTGCTTTACTTCGTGCTTTATGTCAGCGCATGTATTTATCAATCTATCATTCTCTTCCATATATGTATATGCGTGTGTGTATGTATATATATATGAGCTATTTGAAAGTAACTTACAGATATATGACACTTGAAGCATGCATATTTTTAGCATTAGAGATTTGTCTACATAAGCATGATACTATTATCACGTCCAAAATAACTATCATTAATTCAATAATATTGACTCTGAAAGTTCTTCTGTGCCACTTTCCAGGCAATTACCACCTCCCATACATAAATATAGTTCTGATTTCTATCACCATAGATTACTTTTGCCTGTCCATACCATTGAAATCATGCAGTTGTATTCTTTGTCTTTGGCTTCTTTTATTAAAATAATTTTTTTGAAATTTATCCCTATTATGTATGTGCATAACTTTATTAGAAACTCCCAGAAAGTTTTATACAGTGACTGTTCTATGTTCCACTCCTATTAGCAATGTATCAGAGCTTCAGTTTGTCTACATCTTTACCAATATTCAAAGGGAACTCCCACTTTTTCGACCCCAGAAGCCGTGAAAGAAGTTTGGCTACTTTGAAGTCCCCAGGCTGGGAGGAATCTCCCGCTGCATGGAGAGGTCATGCATAGGTGCTCTGCTCAACAGCTCCAATAAATTGAGCTTTCAGTCATCCCAAGCCAGGTACCAAACGTGAGCGGGAAGATGTCACCAAACAATCCAGCCCGTCACTGAGTTGCCCCAGATATTTCAGTCTTCCTAGGTCAGGACAAGACATTGGGGAGCAGAGATGGGACAGCCCCACATTCTTTGTCTGAATTCCTGAACCACAGAATTCATGAGAATAATAAAATGGCTGTTTTATGCCACTTAGTTTTCGCATGGTTTGTCATGCAGTGGCAGTAATGAGACATTTGGATACACTATACTTTTGTTATCATTCAGTTTGAAATATTTTCTCATTTTTCTTGTGATTTCTTCCCTGACTTGTGGGTTATTTAGAAGTGTCTTGATAAATATCAAATATTTTGGGATTCTCTAGATATCTCATTAGTGTGCATTTCTAATTTAATACTATTATGTTCAGAGAACATAATATGAATAAATACAGCCCTGTGAAATTTATTGAGACTTATTTTATGGTCCACGTATGGTATTTTATGGTGAATGTTCTATATATAGTTGAAAAGAATATGTATTCTGCAGTTGCTTGGTGTATTTGTTCTATAAATAACAATTAGTTCAGGTTAGTTAGATCTTCTATTTTCTTGCTAATTTTTCAGTCCAGTTGTCCTATCAACTGTCGAGAAAGGGATATTAAAATCACCAATAGTGATTGAGGATTTGTCTATTTCCCCTTTTAGTTCAGTCAAATTTTGTCTCATGTAGTTTAAATCCTCATTATCAAGAACATATGCATGTAAAATTTTTACATATTTTTCATGAATTTACACTTTATCATTATGAAATTATTCTTACTACCTCTAGAAAAGCCTGTATCTTATAGTCTCAGTCCAGTACTAGCTGCCTTTGTTTTGTTTTTTTGCTTTGTTTTCTACTATAAAGCAACATTTTATACTTACTACTTGCGTGGTATATTTTCCAATTACTTTCAGTCTGTTTGAGTATTTAATTTTTAAATTTATCTCTTATAAACAACATAGGATCTTGCTTTTTTATTTCTTTTATCTAATTTGGTAATATCTGCCTTTTATTTGGAGTGGTTAGTCCATTTTCATTTAATGTAATTACAAATATGGTTTGTAATTAAAAACTATTTGTTTTTAATTATCTGATCTTTGTCCCTATTTTAAGCTGCCTTATTTTGTGAGTTAACCAATTATAGTTTTAGAATTTATGTTCTTTATTGGCTTTTTTTACATTTTAATTTTCAATAGTTCTGTGTCCATCTATTTTATTTTTTAAAATTTTTATTGGAGTATAGTTGATTTACAATGTTGTGTTAGTTTCAGTGCAGCAAAGTGAAACAGTTATACATAAATGTGGGGGGAAGTGATAAATTAGGAGATTGGGATTAACATGTACACACTACTCTATAGAAGATGGATAACTAATAAGGAGCTACTGTATAGCACAGGGAACTCTACTCAATATTTGGCTTTTTTGTTATGATGGAAGATTAACAAAATTGAGCTCTGCCAACAAGTTGATAAAGAAAAATTGTAAAGGAGACCAGCGTCAGAGTCATAGATTATTGCCCAGAATTTTAGATGTAATACTTCAAGATGATTCTTATTACTCTTGAAAACTAGTAAGAGACTTCCAATGCAAAAGTAAATAAATAAATAAAGAGAGAGAGAGAGAATCTGGAAACAGATCTTACACCTTTCATTAAAATTACCTCAAAATGGATCATATACGTAAATATAAACCACAAGTATATAAAATTGCTAGAAGATAACATAGGCTAAATCTAGGTGACCTTGCATTGGCAGTGACTTTTTACATATAAGACGAAAAAACATGATCCATGAAAGAAAAAATTGATAAGCTAATTTCATTAAAATTAAAAACTTCTGCTCTGCAAATGATAAGCTGTAGACAGAGAACATATTTTCAAAAGACATATCTAATAAAGAATTGGTATACTAAATATATGAAGAATTCTTAATGTGAACAATAAAAAAAAAGGACAACCAGGTTAAAACCTGGGCAGAAGCCCTGACACCTCACCAAAGAAGATATATACATGGCAAATATACATATAAAAAGATGTTCAACACAATTTGTGATTAGGGAATTGCAAATTAAAACAACAATTAGGGCTTCCCTGGTGGCGCAGTGGTTGGGAGTCCGCCTGCCGATGCAGGGGACGCGGGTTCGTGCCCCGGTCCGGGAGGATCCCACATACCGCGGAGCGGCTGGGCCTGTGAGCCATGGCCACTGAGCCTGAGCGTCCGGAGCCTGTGCTCCGCGGCGGGAGAGGTCACAGCAGTGAGAGGCCCGCGTACCGCAAAAAAATACCAACTACACACCTATTAGAAAAGCCTAAAACCAAAACACTGACAACACCAAATGCTGGTGAGGATGTGGAGCACCAGGAACTCTCATTCATTGCTGGTAGAAATGCAAAATGGTACAGCCTCTTTGGAAGACTGTTTTGGCAGTTTCTTAAAAAACTAAACACACTTACCACATGACCCAGCAATTTGTGTCTCTTAATATTTACCCAACTGATCTGAAAACTTATGTTCACACAAAAACCTCCACATGAATATTTGTAGCAGCTTTATACTAAATTGCCAAAACTTGGAAGCAACCAAGATTTTCTTGAATAGGTGAATAGATCAACAAACTGTGGTTCATCCATACAATGGAATATTATTCAGCAATAAAAAGAAATAAACTGTCGAATGAACATATTCATCACCTCAAAGGTTTTCTCATACTTATAATGCACCTCTTCTGCTCCTGCTCCTGTGTCCCCAGGAAACCACTGGTTGACCAAGAAATAATCTTGATTGTGAGGAAAGAGTTGTAGACATGCTTATATTTGTTTCAAAAAGAAAAGTCTGGTAACAATATGGAGTAGAAATGGGTGAGGAACCTGAGTAAATATTAGTAGATCAATTAAGAGGCTATTAAAGTAACCCCTTGCTTTGTGACCACCTAGAGGGGTGGGATAGGGAGGGTGGGAGGAAGACACAAGAGGGAGGAGATATGGGGATATATGTATATGTATAGCTGATTCACTTTGTTATAAAGCAGAAACTAACACACCATTGTAAAGCAATTATACTCCAATAAAGATGTTAAAAAAAAATAAAGTAACCCTTGACATTAGCTTGGACTAATGTAGTGATGATGCAGATGTTGGAATGAAAATATTTAAAGGTGTATAAGGCATAATAGCAATAGTATGTTGCTGATTGGTGAATAGGGAGGTGACTTAGAGGAAATTAATTATCAAAGATGAGTTCTAGGTTTCTCATTTGCATAATGGGATGAATAATAGTATAATTATGTAGGAAAACCCTGGAAGAGGACTAGATATGAAAATTTGGTTTGACCACTTTTGAATAATTCAAGAGGAGATAATCAAATATATTATCAAATACCAAGATTTGGAGTTTAAAGGAAAGGTCTAGTATGGAAGTAAGAGGTTTTGAATGTCAGGTGTTTTCCACTAGACTATGCTGCCTGCTTTTCATTTTATATTTTTTAATGTTAAGGCAACAGAGATATCTGATTGAGTTAGGGTGAAAGAAAAATATGTTCATAGTGAATCAAAAAGATTCTTTTTTTATAAAAGAATAGAATTTGCAGATAAAATGATTTTCAGCTTAGTGTACATTTATTTCTCTATATTAGATTTTCTCTTCTTTTCTATTCACTTTATGTTTTCTTATAAGTCTTTCTTCAGTTTCACATACTGACTCACCTTCCATGATTAACAGTGTTATTCTTACCTCTTAGGGTCTTTCATGTGCTTGATTGTCCAGTTGTTTCTTCACTTGTTGTCTCCCAGTTTGGGGTTGGCTTTTTATTTTTTCTGGCTTGCCACAAACTCTTCACATTCTTACAGGGGAAGATGACTCCTCGTTGATTTGTAAACACATTCCACCATCTTTCTCTTTGAGATCTTTTGAGTTTGCCTATTCATTCTCAAACTTTGTTTATTCGTTGAGAAAACATATCTCCCTTTTTTAAAACTCAAGTGGTGATGTTTTACGTTTCTAAAAAATGTAACAGAGATTATCCGTCTTCTCTTTGCTTGTTTTCTTATCCTTCTTAAAAGTAAACTCGGTACCCCTGATATTAAGATATTAGCATAGCATGCTAGAGTTTAAAAGAAGGTTTGCGGGGTAAAAATTTGTTATCTCTGACTTCCTGCTTAAAAATAGCTGAATATTGCACTGTACCATATGTCATATTAGTTACTATGTCACAATGTTACTTTCATTTAATACCATACTAATGGCCATACAGCTTTCTCAGGATTTTCTCTTGTTAGTCGTAACAGGGACTAGACAAATATGTAGCTAAATCAAAGGGTGCATTTATTTCCCTGTAGACATTAATCAGTTTTGTATCTAATGCGGCAACTTTATCCTAACTTTCCTTTATTAAATTTCTTATAAATGCCTGGTTGAATCAAATCTGTGATGTGTATTCATTTTATATTTTTATGAGTCATGTTTTTTAGACTTTAAAAATTACACTTAAGCAGTTTTAAGCATCTCTCAGATGGCTAATCTGAGAGGTAATAGAGCTAGATTTCTTGAGAAGTACCGCTGGGTGGGCTGCTTAACCTTGGCCCATGGTAAATCCAAAAACAATACAATTTTAACTTTTCAACTCTCAGTTTCTCTAGATTTTTTTCCCTCCCTACTGATTTTATTCTTTATTTTTGTTGCTCGTTCATGCATGGCTAATACATTATTTTCCGTTGTTGGCAGCAGTGATTAAGAATTTTGCTTGTTCCCAATCACTTGGTAATCTCTGTTAGATGCATCATAAGGATCTGTTCTCTCTTTGGTGAGATATAACAGAGAATATGGTTAGCTGGTGTTTTTGTTTGTTTTTTACTTGGTCTATTTGTGACCTTTGATCAATTAAAAATTTCATTCCCAGCAGTTCCTTAGAATCCAGACTGGTGAGATTCCATTTCCATGTTCACTTGGTCCTATAGCTGGATTTGTAGAACTGAATCTATAAGAACTCTGTGCATCTGTGTCCCTCTCTCTGTACCTGTAATTAAGAAGTCCTGACCTTGTACTGAGTGAGTTCAAGATGTTTTTCTTCCTTTCATGGTGACTCTGATCATCCTTGCCCCTGGTGTTCACAATCTGTTGTAATTCTCTCCTGCATTGTGCCAGGTTGGTCTGGGTGGGCAGTTGCTTATGGCAGATGTGATAGCATGTCACTTCTCAGATTAGATGATTAAAAAAAAACTGTGGCTTCCAGCTTGGGCGTGCTTTCTGCTTACTCTCTAGGATCACTTGTATGGGCAATTGCTGTGTTGCAAGAAGTGCTGTGAAGAGACCCATGTGGTGAGAAACTAGAGCCAGTTTCCATCAGAGGGGGACCTTAAACCTCCATGTAAATATGTTTGGAAGTGCCTGTTGACCTTTGAGGTTATTATAGCCCTGGACAGCAGCCTGACTGCAAGGCCCTGGCCAGAACTGGCAGATGTTTCTGCATTCCTGACCTTCAGAAACTATGTGATGTAATACATGTTTATTGTTTTAAGCTGCTTAATTTGGAGTAATTTGTTGAGCAGTAATAGATAACCAATATACCTACCTCTAGAGGGTGTTAATAAATTTTCGGCTCTCAAACTAAAAATGCTTTGTTCTAGTTGATTTCTGGTGATGATAGTTTACTTATATAAATCTAATATCCATAAACTCCATAAAAAATAAGAGAATTGAACTTCTAATAATTTATGTTTTAGATTAAAAATTTTCTTACAGAAATTGCTAGCTAAGGCATATTTTAATATGAGAATCCAAGTTCATAGAGTTAAGGTGAATTTGTGGAAAATTAGTACAGTAGTTCGATAATTTTGGTTAAAAATGATAGTTATGTCTTTTCATTGATTCTTATAATTATAAAATACTAGATAAGTACACATTTTATTTTTAAAATTAGATTTGTGTTTATTTTCTCATAAATAGACTAGTTCATTTGAGTTTCCTCAACTACTTATATCCTTTACTGATAAAATAAGTTAACAGTGATCTTATATAATGCTTAAAACTATAAAAAATATAACTTTGTGCCAACTAAATTGAATAATTCTGACAACTTTTTATAAAAAAAAATTACATTTTCTATGTATGTTTGAACATCATTTCCAAAAACCTTTAGTATCTTAAAACCTTGTAATAATATTAAATCGAGTTAATAGCTAATAATTTAATACCTAGATAGTTTCTAAGCAATGTTTCTGAACACAGAAACACTGATTAATAATAATAATAGTAAGTTAACATATGTTTGCTCCTTTTTATTTTTTTTTTTAATAAATTTATTTATTTTTGGCTGTGTTGGATCTTCGTAGCTGCGCGCAGGCTTTCTCTAGTTGCCGCGAGCAGGGCCTACACTTCGCTGAGGTGCGCGGGCTTCTCATTGTGGTGGCTCCTCTTGTTGCGGTGCACGGGCTCTAGGCATGCAGGCTTCAGTAGTTTTGGCACACTGGCTCAGTAGTTGTGGCTCACGGGTTCAGTAGTTGTGGCGCATGGACTTAGTTGCTCCACCGCAAGTGAGATCTTCCCGGACCAGGGCTTGAACCTGTGTCCCCTGCCTTGGCAGGAGGATTCTTAACCACTGCGCCACCAGGGAAGACCCTGTTTGCTCCTTTTTAAATATATGAGTAGACTTTTGGAGCATTTTAACAAATGTGTCCATTTTTGTAAAATGATGTGTGGGCCTCTAGAAAATTGTGAGCTTTGCTGGTATTCTGAAATGTTTGTGTGTGAAAGTTCTCAAATACCATCCTCTTAGTTTTTTGTGAAGTATTAATTACTTCAGTTAAAAATTATAATTAACACACGTATTCAACACTAAGAGCAATAGTGACAGAACATTACAACCTTATTCTTAGGCAAGCGGATGAGATTTTGTTTTCCAGGGAATCAAAGAGTAGGTTTTCCCTAAATAAAGCATTAGTTTGTTCTAGACTATGGAAGATCATAGTGAAGGACAACACTTGACTATTTGTTCCAAGTTTTCAAGGATATGAAGGAAGGGAATTGAATTTTCTTTGGTTTAGTAACAAAGATTCCATTTCTCACTAGAATAATTTTCTTTGCTTTAAATTGACTTTGAAATGTTTTGATTATTTTAAAAATGGTTTCTTTATTGTGAAAGAGCTAATATTCCTTACAACCATATAATAGTCTTCTGTGTTTTATTTTTAAATGACACTTTGATTAAATAAGTAACCAGTATTGATCCTATTTCAGTTAAGTAACCAAATCTCATCAAAACCAGATATTCAATTGTGTCAGATATAAAAGAGATAAGCCAGCTATAAATTAAATCTATCTCCACATAAAAAATTACTAATATAAATATGTTGTGATTGTATGTTTTTTGGAAAGGCCATGGAGAGATTTGTCAATGAGCCTGCTGCCCATAGTTTTTACCCTAAGGGAAATTATTGATCAAACCCTTGTGAAATAGTCATGTCTTGTATCCCAATAAAGAATTTTAATTTCCTCCATTCTATATGATTGGTTACTTACTAAATCAACTGCCCCCATTCAGTCTCATTCTCAAACAAGTTTCTGCTTCCCTCTGGTGCTTGCTGAAGGTTCTGCCATAAGTGATAGGCTAGAATTTTTGTCTTCACAAAGACGCACAATCTCAGAGCCTCATGAAGAGGATTGTACCAACTACTCTGAACTATTCATATATGCAAGAATGGTTCTTGAGTACCTGCCTCCAAGTTGACATCATTTAAACAACATTCTGATTGTTACCCATCCTGCAGTAAAATATTTTCACCAAATAGACAAGTAACTCTTCTGGGAAAACAGTGGAAATTAAGTAAGGCTATAAAGGTACTCTTGTCCATTGCTTCTTAGCAGTTTATAGATGGAGGATTTTTAAGTGAAAACAAATATTCCTCAAGCTGTCTTTCACATGTTTCACTGTATAACAAGGGCCAGTGGCTTTTTGGGGAAAGGGCTGGGCAATATGTAATTTAAGCTCTGAGGTCCAAATACCATCTCTCTTGCATATTCTTCTCAGTGTTTTTTACAATTCTTTAAAAATTTAAAACCTTTTTTGGCTCACAGGTCATACAAAAACCAGGCTGTGAGATTTAGTTTGCCAAAGCCTTCTCTATAATGAGTGCAGTGTAATGCTTTGCCAAAGTTAGAGTCTTTTATGCAACAATGCTAGCCAGCCAATTAGCTTAATATTTTGATTCTTATTTCTGTCTTCTAGGACTATCTTATAGGTCATGTGGACTACCGAGAAATGTTTTTCTAAATGATTAAATTTTTGAAAACAATTATTATATATTCAGTTGGGTGTTATTATAGACATTCCTACTTAGAAAAAATGATAATTTGCGCTTAATTGAGGGAAAATAATAGAGTTGTTAGGCTTTGGAATGTATGGACAGAAATGTTAATTGATAGATTGATTCATTGCCAATAGGATCAATTTGAAGACCATGGAACAGTCTTTCAGGAAGCCACTTAATACTTAATGCTCCGACAGTTAACTTTCTATATCCTAAATCTGGTCATGTTACTTGCATGTGTGAAAATCATCAATGGCTCTCACATTCCTATATGATCAGTTTAAAAATCTTTAGCACAGATTTCTAAGTTCTTTGTAATATGACCCAACTTTCATTTCCAGGCAATTTGTGGCATGTTTCTATATTTCAGCCAAGGTAACCCCTTTACCCTTGTCTCAATATGTTAGCCTCTCCCTGCATTGATGGCTTCTTTGCTCATGGTATTTCTTCACTTTGGAGACTCTTTCTTCTTCCCATAAATTTGTAGCTAACAAATATTCACAATTCAATTATTTCTTCATCTTTGAAGCTCTCGGTGAGTGAGTAAATTGAACATGTGATACTGAGATTATTTTGTGCAAGAGAAAACAATTTTCCAACAGATTATTGATATAGCAGTACTGTGTTGAAATGGCTGAGTTAGCCATCTGCGTTGTGTGCTCTAAGAGAACTATTAAACAAAGTGCTGGCTGTCATCTGCTCTAGTGCTTATTAGTTTCCCCATGAGATTCAGTTCATTGCATTGTGCTTTTGTGTCAAATACCCTACAATAAAATTGTATTTGTTTTGTAGAAGGCCAAACTTGAAAGCACTGTTGAATGTCACCCATGAACACCAACTGTTTTTATCAAATTAATTAGCTATCACTTAGCAATAAATAAGACACTGTTGCATTGTGAGTATTGGGGCTCATGAAATACCAAGAGTTTGAGGGTATTGCTTTATTGGAACAGATCCAGAAGGTGTTCCATCATAGGACTCTAGGTTGGAGGGGATCACGGGGAGTACTAGAAGGAGGACAGGCAATAAGGAATTTTCAGGGTTTCTGAGAACAGCTAGTTTTGGCATTTATGTCATAATCAAAATATACATTTTTCTTCTTTAAATTCAACTCAACAAGTAAATGAGTCTTCAATGAAGATAATAATATTAGAGTAAACTTTCATTGTTACATCACAGTACTGAAAACTTCAAGTTGGCGGAGCCTGCTTTGAGGAGGGCTGGTGAAAAAGAGTTATCTTGGAAGTGGATAAAGAAAGTGGATTCAGTTGCAAAGAGCCACCCTCATTTCTGTTCTTAAAATCTACAGTTTTTCCAATTAAAGGCCGCAGAAAATATTTCTTTCCACCCATATCTGTTCTTTGTAGTGGGATAAGACACCTCACAAGATAGTTGGGAGAATATAGAGATCTGAAGGCTGCTGGCTGTGCTATTAATAGGGAAAAGAGAATAAGGACTGGTAGTTCAGTGATACCATTTTCCACCGTGCACAACTTCAAACACATCACAGTGAATAGTTACTGTGAGTAATCACACTCTTAATAATGCGTTTTTGCTCTAAAATAAGAAGTCCTGCCAGAGGCTTTAACCTTAAGTTTCACTGGTGTGAATGTAAAACGGTACTTTCCCTAATGAAAACAGTTTGGTTGTTCTTCAAAAGTTAAATATAGAAATACCACAAGACCCAGCAATTCCACTCCTCGGATATACTCACATTGATCGTAGTAATCATTTCATAATATACATATACATCAAATCATCATGTTGTACACCTGAAGTATAAACAAATTTTATTTTAAAAATAAAATGTAAAAAAATCAGAAACAATTCAGAAAACTCAATGTGTTTGAGGGACTTAACTAAATACCTGTCTGTGGATGTTCAGAGCAGCACAGCTCACAATATCCAAAAGGTGGAAACAACTTAAACATTCGTCAAGTGATGAATGGATAAACAAAATGTCATATACCTATAATGAAATATCTTCAGCCATAACAAGAAATAAAGTACTGCTACATGCTAACACCAGCTAGGATGAACCTTGAAAACATTATGCTAAATGAAAGAAGCCAGACTCAAAAGTCACATATTATACGATTCCATTTGTGTAAAATATCCAGATTAGGTAAATCCAGAGACAGAAAACAGATTAGTGGTTGTGTGGTGTTATGGGGAGGAGAGAATAAGGAGTGACAGCTGAAAGGATAAAGGGTTTTCTTTTGGGGTGATGAAAGTGTTTTGGACTTGATACAGGTGATAGATATACAACATTGTAAATGTAATTAATGCCACTGAATTGTGCATTTTAAAATGTTTAATTTTATGTGACATGGACTTCATCTTAATTAAAAGAATAAACTTCTAGGAAAACTATATTGATTGACCAAGATTACAAATTAATTTATAAAACTCATAAATATTTTTACCATCTATAAACTGAAACAAGAAAGGTAGCATTCATTTATTCACTTTCACTTATTCAATGAATATTTTTTCAGCGTCTTCTATATGCCAGGCACTATGTTAAGCTTTAGAGATATACTACCAAAAAGAAGTTCTAACTCCTTTAGGATTACACTTTAGTTGGGAGAGACAGACAGTAAGTTAATAATTACATAGTAATCCAAGTAGTGATAAGGTTTGTGTGGAAAAATAAAGCAAGGCAAAGGAATAAAGAAGTGTGGGGTGGTGGGGTGTTATTTTAGACAGCACAGTCAAGGGAGGCTTTTCTTTACGTAACATTTGAGCAGAGACATGCAAGCCATTCATCCATCTGGGGGAAGAGCAGTTCAGGCAGAGGTAACAGCAGGTACAAATGCCCTGATGAGCCAAATGCTTGGCAGGTGTGAGGAACACCAGCGAGCCCTGAGGCTACAGGAGCTATCCAGTGTGCCAGTGGGAAGAGTGAGGTCAGGGAGATCCAGGAAGTCTGCTCAATTAGGAGCTGTATCCTGACTATTTTGACATTAACAACTTTGGATTTTTTCTGAGTGTGAAGGGTTAGGGCCCAAATGAAATGAATATCAATTGTATTTAATGCATCTTAAAATATGAATATATACTTAACTATTTTGACAACTTTTGTACAGTATTTCAGAGTCTTCTTTTACTGTAATGTCAAAAAATTGATTTGAATTTTCTTTTCATTATGCCAAAATGCATGTCTATGAAAAAACCCTTTCCTGTATCTCGTCCTCCACACAGACTTTTTTTGTTTTTGTTTTTGTTTGCTATTAATTTTATGACTTGGAATTGATCCTAATCCATGTATGCTCGATTTATTTTCCCATTGTTGTAGAAAAGATTTTCAGAGTTAAAATGGCTTTAGGAGAATTCCATTTAAAAGGCACACTGGGTTTGAGAGGAAATAATCTTTCCCCTTGGATAGGAAAAAAAAAAAGAAGACATTGTAATAGATTAGTCAGTTCATATAAATCCATTCAATTATCTAATATCCTTTGGTAGATGTTTACTAAAGGATATGGAGCAGCATCAGGTCAGAGAGATCTGGAATAAAATATTCATCTATAAACAACCACTGTATTTGTTCTCTGAACCTGAGGGACTGCCCTGATCATCACCATCACCATCCATTTCAGACAGTAGATATAAGTCACCTACTCTTTGAGAAGAACACTGCAAAATGAAAGAAGCAAAGGAGCCAAATCTTTGAGTCAAATTTAAAAATAGCAGGACGATATGTACTTTTAGAACAACCTTTTCTCATGAGGGAAAAAAACAAAATAACAAAAACCAGGCCATACTTTGGAGGTGGTGGAGCCTTGGTGACTACAGGTATCACATAGAACTGAGTGGAAGATTCAGGAAGAATATACCGCTGAACTTCACTGGGGTAATCAAAGTGGCTGGGTCTCAGCTGCCGGGGGAGTGCAGGCACTGAGTCAGCTCCTGGGGTTCAAGCCATGCTGTCTCCAAGTCTGTGAACTCTATGCATTGTCAGTAATCAAAGTGCTTCCTTGGCTATCTCTCATTTTCCCCCACTGACAATCATCCTACACATCTCCCAACTCCTGGCCACAAATTCATCTAGGCAGACAAATATTGGCCCAATCCCAGGACTGTGTTCAGGGCACCTGCAGAGGATGGGGCCTTGGAAACCTTGAGACTTAGGGAGAGACTCTTCCCAGGGTAAGGTTGGACAAAATATAAAGTTGGGGATCTCCCTCTAGTCAAGAGCAGTGTTGGAACACACCCCACTCCCAATGTTGGTGTGGCCATTAGTACATTGAAATATGAAATTGAAGAAAGCTTGGAAACACTTCCATTAAAATATTGCTACTTTCTTGTAATAAGATTTCCTGTGTAATCTTCTAAATGTCAATAGGCTATATATGAACATTGAGTAAAACAGGAAACTGAGATTGAAATTATTCATTTGGTTTCCTTTTTTTTAAGAGATTGATTCTATGCTGTTATTTCTAAACTGTCATTATAAATAACAATTACCACTATTTGAAATTAATAATATGTTTACTTGTTGACATCTGCCTGCCCACACGGGAAAACCAGCACTGCCAAGCAAAGACCTTTGGGTCATGTTCATCGCTCTGTGACTGAGAAGCGTATACCCTAGTAGTTCAGTTGTGAGGCCTGGAGTCAGGCTACCTGAGTTTATACCCATAACATTACACACATGACATTACGGCTCTGTTACACACATAACATTTTATGTCTCAGATATCTGTTGTAAAACATGGATTGTAATTGCCCATACACCATGGGTTGTAGTTGTGAGGCCTTCAAGTGCCTGGCACATGATAAGCACTAAATAAGTGTTAGATGGATTGCACCCCTAGCATCTAAAACAAGGCCAGCACTTCTATCAAGTAAATATTTTAAAATGATAAACAGATGAATGAATGGTCACCTCCAGAAAATACAGATGAAAGCTTGGTAGAATGAAAAGGATATAAAGGGGAACCGAGTAAATAATCAGTAGAAGTTTTTTGATCACTTACCACATTCTAGGAAGAGGGGAAAACAAGACAGAATGAAAGTACAAGTAAAAGAGGACAGAAATTGTGTGGAACAGATCACAAAAGTTTTACTTCTTTAGACCTGGATTTTATTTCTAGCTCTCTAGGGTCTGCAGTAGTGTGTGGCCTTGAGCTTGTAAGTGTACTGGAATAAACTGGATAATTGATACATGGCCAGCACTTGGCTCAGTGCTCTGCAAATCATGACATTGATGACATTATGAATGCCATAAAAATAACAGTCCTAACTATATGTAGTTTCAAAGACCATGGAAAACATCAGTTTCCCAGGAATACCTCCAAATTTTGATAATTGATTTGATGTCTATATTTCGACATTGATTCATATTATTATTTTATTAATTATTCGTATTATTAGATATCCCCTGTGTTTTAGGACTCAGTCATGTTAAAATAGAACTGCCTCTAGAAATTATATACTACCCTTTCAACCTTATTAATAAGTTGCAGATCACTTTAGTATGGATATATTTATGAGATTCTTTTGTGATAACACAATTTGAGAAGCATTCCAATTGGAAAAATAAGACTTTTTGATTCCTTATTAGAATCTCGGGATGATGAAAACTTGGAATATCAATAATAAATTGAACTTCAAGAAATTGGGAAGGGCACCACTAGTTAACAACATTCAGGTTCCCTGTGTCTTGAAATGAGGCTAGAATGTATATGATCTCGGAGACTGGGCAATGTTTATTGAATCTGGGACATTTTTAAGTATTTTCATGTTGAATATGCTTTCAGTGTCAGCTTTTCTTCTGTCATTGCAACTTAATGATCCTATGAATCACTAGACAGAATGTAAATAACAGAGCTGTTTGCTCAAGTGGCCTGCTAGCCAGGTTCCTTTATTCATCCCTCAGCAGAAAAGCAAGAAGTCATATTTATTCTACTCATTATGGAATACATGGATGAGGTGGGAAATGACCTGGTAGAATGTACAAGCAAGGCAAACTGGCAGTGAGTCGCAGTGAGTGCTTGTCTTATCAAAGAAGTATATGATGGCTCTCGTTTTATTTTTCTGGATCACAAATCAATACAATTTCTCTAAAAGATGTTGTCTGCTGATTCCACCAAATGGTTAATGGCCATGTACTGGTTGCAAATAAGAGTGCTTAAGGAGAAAATTATTTCAGCAACTGTTCCCAAGCAAAATAACTATTAATTTATATAGTTACTCAGATTTCAAGATTCTTAGTTTAATTTTCCTCATCTCTTCCAATTACCCCTTTAGCTCTCACTGGTTTAGTCCTCTCTGTAGAATTACATTCTTGGGAATTTCCTGGCGATCCAGTGGTTAGGACTCCGCGATCTCACTGCCACGGGCCAGGGTTCTGTCCCTGGTTGGGAAACTAAGATCCCGTCATGTGGCCAAAAAAAAGAATTACATTTTTAGCTCTTTAGGATTCTGTTCTTTCATCACTTCTGTTCTCACCATTCTATAAGACCAAAATAATATCCACTAGTTCCCCATTCATGGCTTTCCCTCTCTTACTTTGGATCCAGGAAGTCTTCCCAGGTTAAAAAGACAAGTTTTTTGTGGAAAGTCAGGAACATATTTTCTATTCCTATAGCATCTCCTTTTGGATATTTAAGTTTAATTAACAATAAGAAAAAACAAAATAAAACAAAACCCAAGAAATAAAGCAAGCTAATTAACCTTTTTAAATGATCTCTTTTATTGTAGTGTGCTTTGATTAAAAAGATGAGTTAGTCTTTTGCCTCTGCCAATTTTTAAATATTTGACCCAGAAAATCATTTAACCCTTCAACTCCTTCATCCATAAAAAGGTAAAATAATATCTATTTCGTGTCATAATAGTAAACAAAAATGTTTATAAAAGATGTAGACTACTTCATAAATTTAAAAATCCTAAATGATTTAAAGTTTGCAAGCTCAGAGTGAACACTTTTCAGTCAGGTAACTAAAAGCAGACTGAATAAGAGATGCATACCATGGGTTTATCCAGTGGTCTCTCAACTTTTGCCATTGCATATACCTATCAGAAAAAAGGTAAGTACAAAGTTTCAAAATGTGTATTTTGAAATATATGTTCAAATTTGTAATTTGTACTTGTACTTTAAATACAAATTTAGATGTAAAGTATATACCCAATCTCCTGAGAAAAAAATATATGTTTTAAAATATAAATAATGTAGAAAAAATTAAAAGGTGACATAAACACTATTTGGCAAATCAATTTTAAATTTTAAGTTCTCTTTATTTCAATACTTGGTTTTATTGGCTGCTATATTTTAAAGATGTAACACAAGTAAGTGCATAGGCCCAAAGGAAGAAGTACTCATTTCCTGCCATAGCTTGCTCATAATTGATTTCACATGTGATGTGATAGTAACACTCAATAGTAAAATACAATACTGTAAAACTTCTAGAGGCAAACAGGAGAAAATCTGTGTGACTTTGGTTTTTTATCATGAATTTTTAGGTACAACACCAAAAGTATGACCCATGGAAAGAAACTGATGTTAGATTCTTTTAAAATTAAAATTTTCTGTTCTGTGAAACACACTGTTAAGAGAATAAAATGACAACCACAGACTGAGAAAAAGTATTTTTAAAAACATATCTGATAAAATATCCAAAATATATAAAGAGGATTCAAAACTCAACAGTAAGAAAATAAACAACCCAATTAATAAATGGACAAAAATTCTGAATAGACCCCTCACCAAAGACGATATACAGATGGCAAATAAACATTAAAAGATTCTGAACATCATTCATTACTAGGGAACTGCAAATTAAAAGGACAGTGAGATACCACTACACATCTATTATTTATAATGGCTGAAATCCAAAAAACACATTGGTAATGACATACTGGTGAGGCTGCAAGGCACCAGAAGCTCATTCCTTGCTACTGGGAATACCAAATGGTACTACCATTTAAAAGACAGTTTGACAGTTTCTCATAAAGCTAAACATAGTCTTCCCATACAATCCAACAAGTGGACTGCTTGGTGCTTACCCAACTGATTTAATATCCATACAAAAACCTGCACATGGTTATTTTTATAAGTTAATTTATAACCATCCCAAACTGGAAGCAACTAAGTTGTCCTCCAATATGTGACTAGATAAACAAAAGGGTGGTACATCCAGAAAATAGGATACTATTCAGTTACAAAAAGAAAGAAGCTATCAAGCTATGAAAAGCATAATGTATATTGCTAAGTGAAAAACGGCAGTCTGAAAAGACTGCATGACATATGATCCAATTATATGACATTTTAGAAATAGCAATTATGGAGATGATTAAAAGGTCAGGGGTTTGGATAGATGGAGAGAGGGTTGAATAGAATAAAGCACAAGAGAATTTTAGGGCAGTGAAATTGTTTTCTATGATACTTTAATGGTGGATACATAGCATAATTAATTTGTCAAAACCCAGAATGTTATAGCACACTCAGTTTATTTTTAATGTATACAAATTCAAAAAATTATTTAGGAGGCTGAGAGATCCCAGGAAAGAATGCAGAGTAAGACACATGAGAATCCAACTGTTATTACAAATTTAAGAAGAAACCTCACTGAAAAGGATGGCAGAAAAAGATGCTGACCTAATTAACCCTGGAAATGAGAGGAATCTGTAAAACCAATGGCAAAGGAATTGCACAAAAAACTGTACTGTAGTTGACCAACTGGTTTTCTACAGGGGTGTGGGTTAACAATTCTGATACTGCTATGCATGTGTAGTGGAACTGAGCGCTTAAGTAAATGGATGGGGGATGGTGGGAGCATGGTTTCTCACTGTTGGAGTGAGACTTTACAGATAAACAGGGGAAGGATGTTACAATGATTTGTGTGGTAATTTATTAGAGTAAAAAAAATCAATATAAGCTCAGGTTTAGCTAACTATACATACAATTGGGTTAATCTGGAGATATTTTTAGATATGTGAACATATATGAATTGGTATACATATATATCTAATTTCTGTGCCAGCTGACAAAGACTAAAAGCAACAACAGCTCAGTAGCAATGAGGAAATCCAGTGCACAGGTCTTGTTTTTCAATACTGTTATTTAATAAGAGGAACTAGGGCTCCTTGGAGAAATGGCTGATTCTAAGACTAGAGCAGGTAATACACAGTGAGAGCCAGGAACATATTTTAGTGCCAGAAAGCAAGGAAGTGCTATAAAAATTTTTGATGAAATGATGAAGATATATCAAAGAACACAGGAACCAACTTAAAGATCACCCAGTGTCCAAAACTGGAACAATTTGAGGAAAAAAAAAAAAAAAAGGCAGTCCTGGATTATAACCCAGGTATAAATAAATATCCATACTGATATGAATAAATGATTAAACAAATTAGTAAATACAGAGAGGAGACAAATCTCCTGTGCCAAATAATTCTAAATAATTCGTAGAGATACCCTGTTCTCAAAGAGGGAAGCATAACCCCCCACTGCTTAAGGACTGACATTGTGACTCCCTAAGAAACAGTATGGAGAGGGAAAAAATAATAATTCTGCAGTAGAGAAGGCTGACAAATGCTAGTGCAGCCAGGTGACCAAAGTCAACATCAACAGTCATAAATCGTGTTGATCGTATTTACACTTGACATAATGTGATGATAGTGGCAATTTACCTCTGTCATCTTCCTCCTAGGAACTCATTTCCCTATACTAATTATGAGGAAAACTTCAGACATATTGCATTACAAGGGTCTTCTACAAAATACCCGAGCAGTACTTAAAACTGTTAAGGCCATCAAAAACAAGGAAAGTCTAAGAAACTTTCACAGCTAAGAGGTGCCTAAGGAAACATGGTTACTAGATGTAATGTGGTATCATGGATGAAATTCTGGAACAGAAAAAGGACACTAGGTTTAAAACTTAAAGAAAACTCAATAAATTGTGACTTAAATTTATAATAATGTTTCAACATTGTTTCATTTATTAAAAAATGTACCATTCTACTGTAATTTGTTTATAATAAGGGAAACTATATGTGTATTTCATATAAGGTATATGAAAACTCTCTGTGCTATATTCTCAATTTTTCTGTACATTTAAAACTTAAAAAAATAGTCTAAGAAACACAGATGCAACAAATATTAAAGTAGATGGGACAACAGGCATAATAATATTTTAGACAAACTGGGATGTATGATCAACCTACTCAGAAGGTCATTAGCTAGAATTTCAAAGCACACTACACCATTATTATGAGGTTTACTGTGTAAGATTGTTTATGAAAAATTAATTATATCAAAGAATCATCCTGATATTCTCAAATAGTAAGACTTATAGTGAAGGTCCTCTAGTATTATACTTTATCTAGATTTCCTTGCCCATGTTTATATACATTTTTAAACAAACTTGTCAATTTCCATAAAAAAAGTTTGTGGCATGTGGGGTTGGTATGTTGAATCCATGAATTAATATAGGAAGTATTTATATCTTAACAATATCTATCCATTAACATTTATCTAGGTCCACATTTCTCTCTGCTATGTTTTGTAGTGCCTTATCAGCTCTATGATCTGTAAATATTTTCTACCAGTATGTGTTCTGTCTTTTATAGTTTGTACTAGTATCTTTGGAAGGCAAAAGTATTCAATTTTGATAAAGTGCAATTGTCATTTTTTTCCTATTATCACTTGTGCTGTTGGTGATTTATGTTTGCCCAACTCAAGGTCATGAAGATTCATTCCTATGTTTTCTTCTGAGAGTTTTATCATTTTTATTCTTACATTTAGGTTTATGGTATATTTTGAATAACTGTGTATGGTGTGAGATAACATCAAACTTCATAATTTTGCAAGTGGATCTTCATTGTTGATTCATTTTTGAATACTAAACTAACCACATATTACTGACATGAATCATACTTGCTCATGTCTTACATATATATATATCTACATAGATATAATGGAAGATATATATTATGTATTTTATATCTATATAAAATGTATAGTATAATCAATATACTTAATTTATATATTAAGTATATTTCTCCAATATTTAAGAATTTTTTCCATGTTCATGAGAGAATTAATGAATAATATTCTTTTCTTGTAATATCTTTATCAGGTTTTGTTACAAGAATTTGTTGGTCCAAATCAAAGAGTTCAAAGTGTTCTTTATTCCTCAATTTTTAAAGAGGGTTTTGTGAGACTGACATTATTTTTCTTTTCTTTCATGTTTGAAACAATTTACCAGTGAAACTATCTTGGCCTGAAGTTTTCTTTGTGGGAAGATTTTAAATTATGAATTGAATTGCCCTAATTGATGAAAGGATATTCACGGTTTTTCTTTCTTCTTGGGTTCACTTTGGTAAATTTTCTAAGGTCTATGTTCAGTCCTAAATGAATCAGTTGGTTGAGCTACCTTTTTGCCATAATAAAATAAACTAGAAAACTGGACAAAATAGAAGAAACAGCAGCCTGAAACTCTGGTGCTTACATGTTGGAACATAAGATAACCATGAGAAAGGAAAGCATGTGTCAGAAAATTAGAGAAGAAAACCAGAAGGAGGTGGAGTCTCTAATAATTTCATGAAATTGACAAGGCATTCATGGATATCTTACCTTTTGACTCCTTTTATGTGAGCAAATAAATCTTTCAGTCCCTGTTGCTTTGGGTTTTCTGTTATAGTCAGAAAATCTAGGGAAAAAAATTCACACAGTTATTGACACAGTTATTTAAGTGTATTTCTTTTCCCCACTATTCTGAAAACTCCTTGAAAACAAGGGAAATAACGTACATATCACAAATCTTTACAGAAAGTATCTTATTGGTTGCCTAGGGTTGGGAGGTTGTAAGTGAAAGGCAATAGGGAGTGACTGATAATGTATATGGAGTTTCTTTTTGGTGTTGTGAAAAGGTTCTCATATTAGAGTGTGTTGATGGTCACACAATCCTATAAATATACTAAAAATATTAAATGGGTAAATTGTATGGTATTTGAATTATATATTAATATATGTATGAATGGATATGCATACAAGAGATCATGGTGTTATTACGAGTTTAGATTTGATGGCTAAGAAATGGATAATAAAACTTTGGACCCATAAAGGAAAAGAAAATTTAGAATGTTGCCAATACTATAATCTGGTGACAAAATACACTAATAATAAATATGCTCACACATAGAATTTGATATAAACAGAAAACCTTCCTGTTAAACCTGAATGAAGGACCTGGATTCTCTTACTTATGAAGGAAAAGAAGGGGATGAGACTTTTATGCTTAAAACACATTTTTGATTGCAGGATGCCATGGATGGGTCCATCAACAGAGTTGTCTAGTTTTAAAAATAGAAAAAAAAAATCTTTTCCCAAAGTCCAAGGAAGAATAGACAATGATTGACAGCATAAATAGAACACATGATGCTCCTTTGCATTTGGAGTTAGAGAATTAAGTTTGGGAAAGAGGATGGGGTCATATCTTGAATTTTAAAGATCATCTTCAATAAATAAAAGTCTGTATAAAAAGAGCAAATGAAGAATTTCAGTTAAAAATAAGGAAATTTAGTTTTTCTGTTCCATCTTTAAGCTCCTTCAGCACTGTCAGTGATGAAAAATATTTATTAGTTAAACGAACAAATTGGAGCTATGTCTGGAGTCTCTCAAATAATGCAATTGAAACAGTGAAAATATGTTTTTAAACATTTTACATCAGCCCTTACATGCTATGAGGGATGGTTTGGAAATTGTTTAAAAATAATATGACTGCCATTCTAGGTAAAATAATTTATGTCCTCATATCTTTTATTGATATTGTTCAAAGTGTTTTCATCTGTTTTCCTTCCCTTCCTTGTCTCTCATTCTATTTCTTTTGTTTTTCTTCTCCTTTATCTGCAGATTCTTGCAATTACTCTCAACATAGAGCATAAGACAGCTTCCTAGGAATGACTGGATTTGGCTTTGAGAAAAAATGTATTAGCATTCTGGGTTTTGGAACATTACTTCACTAACTAGAGTCAGGAAGGATGGTTTGGAAAAGAGAGAAGACGTGTAGATTAGGTAAGAGAGGATTAAAATAACATAGATACAGGGCTTCCCTGGTGGCGCAGTGGTTGAGAGTCCGCCTGCCCATGCAGGGGACACGGGTTCGTGCCCCGGTCCAGGAATATCCCACATGCCGTGAAGCGGCTGGGCCCGTGAGCCATGGCCACTGAGCCTGCGCGTCCAGAGCCTGTGCTCTGCGACGGAAGAGGCCACGACAGTGAGAGGCCCGCGTACCACAAAAAAAAAAAAATAATAATAATAATAAAAAAATAAAATAAAATAACATATATACAAATTGACAAGCCTTACTGAAGTGCTAACAATGCTAATGGAAAGGAAGAAGTGAAACATTACAAAGGGTAATAATAAATATCTGGATGGGTATGCACACAAGAGATCATGGTGATATTATGAGTTTAGATTTGATGGCTAAGTAATGGATAATATAACTTTGGATGTATAAGGGAAGAGAAAATTTAGAACGTTGCCAATACTGTAATCTGGTGACTAAATACACTAATAATAAATATGCTCACACAGAATTTGATATAAACGACTTTTGTGCTTAAAACAGACATTTTTGATTGCAGGACGCCATGGATGGGTCGATTAACAGAGTTGTTTAGAACATAGTGTGAATGAGGAGAAGGTGGTAGGTCAGTTCAGCGTAACAGGCTGCACTCCTCATGTTACCAGTGAACACATCCATTAGTCACCAAATGAAGCCAGGGATAGATGTGTCTGTCTGAATGTAAAAGTGTCACTATTATTAGGGAAACATTAAGTATATGTTCTATTTACTACAAGTCAGTTCTCAGAATGTCAGGAAGAGAATAACCTCTTTTAGTCAAAAATGATCAATTATAGTATATGAAGAAAGAAACAACTAGTTTCTACGTAGTAAAATAAAATTCTGCATTTTCCCCATGAGTTGGCAGAGGTTATTATATTGATCGATTTAGAGAAATGCATGATTGTAGAAAGGCGTATATGAGGTAGTAAATAGTCAAACAACCCAACTCAAGACCTTTTATCCCCTAGAACAATTTTCTGACCTGATTCCCTATTTCATGAATATGTTCGTTTCTAATACAGATATTGACTCAAGTGTGCACAGATTACCACAGAAAAATGGTCTTTGTTGCTACAGCTTTCACTGCACATTAGGTGTCAGAATGCATTGCATACAACAAGTAGTCAAGGCTAGGAGTCGAGTCTACAAAAATAAAAACAAAAACTGTGAAGTAACAACTTAAGTCTTTTAAAATTAGCAAGCATATTTTCAGTAGTTTTATAGCATTTGTAATGAGTCTGTGTTTTAAAAATAACAATAGAAAAAATGAGTTCTGACTTCTTTTTTGAATGTGTGTTGTAATGCCTGAATTTCTCAAAGCATATGGTGATTCTCAAAATTATCCTTTTTCCACCTACTGCTAGAAATTTCTTGCCTACTGATTTCAGCACTTCTTCAATGTGTTAAAACCAATTAGTAATACATCAGAGGGTTCTTTTTAATAACAGAATGTATAAACTACTACAGAACGTTTGCACATCATGCTCCATGAAAATCCATGATCTTGTGATCTTTGTTCTGTGCCTGTGAGGTTAAATTCATAAATATGTTTTCATCACCAAACTGGAGTCTCATCAGGAAGCAGCCTAAACAAAAATAAATGATCTAAACATGACTATAATGGTAAGTTCTGTGAAACTAACATTATTAAGCAGTCATTTATCTGTTTTTACTAGATACATAGATTTTCTCCCCTAGTTTTCCCTACAGTGTAATTAAAATCAGTTATCTTTTAATATAAAAATCCAGCAAAAATTAATGAACTAACAGACTGCAACAACTACAACAACAAGCTACATATTGCCAAACGTTTGCTTTTGATCTTATTTCTAGTTCAAATACAATTGAAGATCATGCAAGTGCACATTCATTAATTTACACAGATTGCACACAAAAATCATATTCATTTCACCAGTATAGTTTGTATTTATTTACAGGACTATGGGTTACTTTGGCATCAAATAATTCAGAACTAGAAAAAAACTCAGAGTTATGGCAGAGGCTTTAAGTTCATTGTTTAATATTATGAAGGAAACTTTGAAAAAGAAGGAAAAAACTTACTGAAAACTGATACAGGCTTCACCCCATCTGGAAGGATACTTTTCAGTGTTACTTTGGATGCCTCCATCTCTTGACGTTTTTTCATTTCTCTGTCACCACTTGTCAAACAACGTCATTAAATAATCTTTTATAGTCACTCTCTGGAGGATCTCTATCATAACAGAGAGTCCAGTCAATTCTGTATGTTGCTCCTGGATATGCCAGTGGATAGTGGAAAAAAAAACATGAGTTGAAGTTGAATCCCAGCTTGACTACTTAATAACTGTGTCAAAAGTTATCCAATCTCTTTAAGTCTCAGACCCCTCATTTTAAAAGTGAGATCATAATATATATTTCATAGTATTTTGTGAGCAATGACTGTTAAATATTGCATTAAAAGCAAGTAATATCATGTTTTACACATAGAACATTTTTAGTAATTGATTCAACAATAATGCTGCTGATAGTGGAGAGCCCTACACATGTATTTCAGCAAGTAGTCAAGAGAAAAATGGTGTTTGGCCACTAAATAAAGAATATAAAGTATAAATGTAAAGCTCGGGTTGAGAATTGGTAGGTCAAAATTATTTATATCTTCTTTGACGTAGAGGTAGAGGTAGAGAGAAGGAAGGAAGGAAAGAAGATAAATGGATAAATAAGACTTGATGCATGAAATCAAGCAGTTTACAATGTAGGGCTACCCTGTCCAATATGGTAGCTACTAGCCACATGTGGCTTCTGAGCACCTGAAATGTGGCTGATCCAAAATGAGATGTGCTGTAAGCGTAAAATGTACTCTGGATTTTAAAGCCGCTTGTTACAAAAAAGGGTGTAAAATATCTCAGTAATAATTTATATTGAAATGATAAAATATAATGTTTTGACATGTTGAGTTAAATGAAATGTGTTATTAAAATTATTTTTCATTTTTCAATATAAATACTGCATAATTTAAAATTATATGTGTGGTTCACATTTTATTTTTATTGGACAGAGCTAGTTGAGAGAAAGAGGCCTGGGAGTAGCTCTATCTGAATTACCTAAGTGTTAGGGAAAATACTGATAAGTGCATCCTTATTCTCAAGTGGCATTTAGTGAAGGTTCTCAAAGGGGATGGTATTTGGATTGTACATAAGAAAATGAATATATATTGAAAGCAGTAAGGAAGACCTTGTTACCTGCTGTTTATCAGACAAAAAAAGAAAATTAGAGGAAGACTCCAGTTGGACCTGGAGTTAGCCTCAGGATATAGGTAAGAAAGTAGAACTGACTTCTCAATTTCACAGCCAGAGAAGGATTTCAACTGAAATAGACTAACCTGAGAGACACCTGGTTTCACAGATGCTATGAACAAGACAAATCTGATCTGGACAACGAAAATTTGCTGGCAGTCCCTTAATTTTAAATGTAATGTAGTTTTAAAAATTGTGCAGATGTCATTGCGTAAAACAGAAGAGGGAAGTATTTTGCAAAACATGTTTCTTTTTTCCAGAGAGCTAAATAATACCATAAAATCTTTAATTATTCTCACTTTCAGACACAAAATTCAAAATGCTCCTTTTCAAGATTTCATAAAACATCTTTAATTTTGTTCTTTAATTTACAATTCCAGATAACAATAAAAAAGTATAAGTCCTGGAAACATCAATTTAGGTTCATTTAACATATACTTTTCTCCATATTTTCTCAATTAAGTTTTCATGATTTATATGTTTCCTATCACTAGTAACATCCTTCTTAAGTGGAAACTCCACCCATTATAAAATTAATGAAGGTTCAATCAGGTATCTATATAATTTCAAAACCAACATTGCATTACAATTGTGCTGATGCTTCTAAAACTGCATTATTGGTTTGTAGGCAATTATTAGAAATATCAGTTCTTAGATAAAGGCAAGTTTGAATTTAGAAGATGAAAGATGATCTAGGGATGTTAGTGTATAAAAAATGAAGGAGTAAGTTGTTTAAAATCAAAGGGGTGAGTGACGAGACCATCTCGTACAAGCTAGGATAATAACACTTTTAACCACTTTTAAAATTTATTATCCATTTTGGAAAGTGATATTGATGAACATCTGCTTAATTAAATTACTATGCTTGTCTTGACAGCCTTACTTGGCTAGAATAATAACTAACCATGCAAATTTGTAGGCAGATCACCATAAATCTTATGCTAAGGTTATAAGATTATACATATACATTTTTTTCATATTTTGATGTTATTAAGCATAATAAAACATGTAATTTTTTCTTCTTTCCCTCTTTCCTTCTTTTGTTACTTTCATTTTATGTTTCGTGTTATACTCCCATTGCTTAAAGCGACATGATGTTTTTTATAATGTGAATGGGTCAGAGATTGCAATGATATATGTATCATATGATCATAAGATAATAAGAACCATTTGGATATTGTGTTGCTATGTAAACCTTAGGTCAAACTGCAATTTTAAAAAATTATTACAAAATAAATCTACTTGAGATAGAAACATGACATTGAATGAATGAATGTATGAGTTCTATTTTTACAATGAAATTGAGAAAAAGGATATATTTTCATAGGGGCATGCCTGACTATAAAATTATGTCAGTATTTAAGCAACCAAGAGAACTCTTAACTTTGTGTTTAAACATGTTTAATAAAAAAATATTTAGTATTCTTTAAATTACAAAAAAAGTCAATAAAGTAATAATTTAAAATATGAATTAGATTTGCAAGAACTATGTGTAATTAGCATGTGTCATGGCTTTCGTTTCAAGTGTAAGACTGTTGACATCAAGGTGGGAAACTAAATTAACCATGGTGCATAGAGTATTGCAGCAAACGCTACCGTCAATATAGAAAAATATATCACCCACCCCCCAAAATTTCCTGACATGTTACCACTTTGTAGTTAAAATCTCCCACTACTTTTAAGCCCTGGCAGTCACTGATCTGTTTACTTTTCCTATGTAAATATATAAATGGAATCATAAAGTGTGTAACCTTTCAGTCTGGCTTCTTTCACTTGGCATATTTCATTTGAGATTCAACCGTGATGCTGCATGTACCATAATTTGTTCCTTTTTATTTTATTCCATCTTATGAATGCACCAAAGCTTGTTTGTTCATTCTCTAGTTTCGGGATGTTTGCTACAATACCCTATGCATTTAAAGAAACTCATAAATGTCTATGTCAAGCTCACTGTATCTGCAGGAAAAGTGGCGCCAGTAGCCTAAAGGCAATCTACCTGACAAAAGTTCCATATGCAGGCTTTTGGAAGCAAAAGTATCCCCAAGCCAGGAAGGAATGCACAGAAAAGATAGAGAAATTGGAGGGTGTATTTGTTTCCTAGGGCTGTGGTAACAAATTCCCAAAATGGGACGACTTAAACAGGAAAAATGTATTCTCTCAACGTTCTGCTGGCTTGAAGTCTAACAGGGTTGGTGTCTTGTGAAAGCTTTGAGGGAGAATCTGTACCTTGCTTCTGTCCTGGCTTCTGGTTGTTGCCAGCAATCATTCTCATTCCTTGGTTTGTAGATGTATCCCTCCAATCTCAGCTTCCGACTTTGTGTGGCATTCTCCATGTGTTTCTTAACATTTTCTTTCTGTGTGCCCAATTTCTCTCTTCTTCTAAGGACACAAGTTATTGAATTAGGGTCCACCCTAATCCAGTATGACCTCATCTTAACTTTGTTACATCTGCAAAGACCCTATTTCCAAATAAAGCCATATACATGGGTACCTGAGTTTAGGATTGGAATATATCTTTTAGGGTGATACATTTCTATCCACAATAGTTCTGGAAGAACCTGGTGGAACAGCAAAAATGTTCACTATAGCCTAGGAAACAATAAACACACCTTTCTTCCCAGTCCGTCTACTTATTCATTTAGACCAAAGGGACATCTTAACACCTCTGCAGACTTCAATGTTCTTGTCTGTAAAGGAAAGGATTTGGATCACCTGCTTTCTAGGGACATGTTAGATATATAATTCTGTGATTCTCTAATTCAAGGTCATATGTGCTACTCTATCAGAGTAACAAAAAATTAGTAAACAGTGAGTCCATGGCTAAATACTGATTTACTTCAATTATGTTAATAAATTCTAGAGAAACTTCTGAATTCTGCTTGAATTGGAGTTATAAAATCACTAGCTGCCATGGACTTCAATAACATTTTAGTTATCAGTTAAATTATACTTAAGAAAATGTGTTGTTATATAATATCAAAGCAAGATATTTTCTTTCTTTAATTATTGACAAGAATAGCCACAGATACATTACCTCTTCAGGAGTGCTTTTAAATAGATGTTTATTTTAATCACCCTTCTTGGATGATCCAGGAATTTATATAAAGGACAATTATTTTGCTCTATTTTGACAAGGATCTAAATGCCTTTTCATGGGATTATTGCCTATAGAGTGCAGTCAACATTTTAAATTGTTGATCTTCCTATTCTCTTTTGAATATCAGAGAATCCATATAATGCCTACAAGAATCTAGTGTTTCGTTACTTCTAAGTGCATTATATTTTCTCTGACCTCACTGTCTCACTCATATAATTTTTAAAAAATTGATATAATTGTTTTATAATGTTTTGCAATATAAGTACAATGTTCCAGTTATAATAATTTTCAAACACTTTTCTTAACTTCCTTTATATAAAATGAAAAAAATAGGTATTTATTATATACTGATACATATAGGCCGTAAATCCTTTCTACAAACGTAGTTCTAAAATTTTTAAGGAAATATTTTGATTTTTTGGAAAGCATTGTTTTGACAAAGTACCAATCACTGTAGTCAGGTGGGTTATTTTTGTTCTGCATGTGAGAGAAAATTGGGTTAGTATCTTGACTTTTGTAATATCTGAATAATTTCCTTATTTACCTTGCATCTGAGGCAGTTTAAATATGCAGATGAAGACAGTTTAGGTGAAAAATAGTAAAATGAAGAAATCAGACTAAAAACTATTGATTGTTATCAAACTTATTGACTATGTTTATATTATGAATTCAAGTCCTTTCACAGATATGTGTTTTGCAAATATTTTCTCTTTGTGGCTTGTCTTTATTTTATTTATCTATTTACTTATTTACGGTACGCGGGCCTCTCCCGCCACGGAGCACAGGCTCCGGACGCGCAGGCCCAGCGGCCATGGCCCACGGACCCAGCCGCTCCGCGGCACACGGGATCCTCCCGGACCGGGGCACGAACCCGTGTCCCCTGCATGGGCAGGCGGACTCTCAACCACTGCACCACCAGGGAAGCCCGGCTTGTCTTTATTTTTAAAGTGTCTTTTGAGAAGCAGAATTGTCTTAATTTTGATAATATCCAGTGTATCATATTTTGTGTGGCTGAGTTTTTTGTATACTACTTAACAAGCTGCCTTACCATTGTTAGAATGTTTTCTTCTAGATAATTTCCAGCTTTAGGGATTATATCTAAGTCTGTGATACATCTGTTAATTTTTTGAATATGGTGCAAGAACAGGGTCAAGGTACTTTTGTTGTTGTTATATCTTCCTGATGGACTGACCCTTTTATCATCATACATGATTCAATGTCCCTCTTAATCTCTCATAACTTTTTAAAAGTCTGTTTTGCTTGATATTGGTATAGTCACCCCAGATTTCTTGTGTTTGCTGTTTGCATTATATATCTTTTTGTATCCCATTACATTAAATCTGTTGTGCCTTTTAATCTTCATAGAAAGCATATAGTTGGGTCTTGTTATATAATCCAGTCTGACAATTTCTGCCTTTTGATTGGAATGTTTCTTCTATTTATGTTTAAAGTACTTACTGATAATGTAGCACTTGCCTCTGACATTTCAGTTTTTTTATGTCTTATGTGGTTTCTGCTCCTATATCCCCTTTTTGGTTTCTCTTATTAGATATTTTTAGGTATTTTTTTAGTGGCTGCTCTGCAGATCAAAATTAAGATCTTAATTTTAAAAAGTACAGATTGGATTAATAACACTTTCATTTCAATGGTACACAAAATCTTTCTTCTAATATAGCTCCATTTCCTTCTCCTCCTTTGTAATATTACTGTCATAGAAATAACAAATTTGTCCATTACAAGCCCATCAACACAGTTTTATATTAATTGCTTCATGCCATTTTGTTTTTAAAGGAGAAGAAAGTGTTACAAAAATTTTTGTGTTGTTTTTTACATCTTCCTATGTAGGTTCCTTTTTCTTTTTTTTTTTTTTTGTGGTACGCGGACCACTTACTGTTGTGGCCTCTCCCGTTGCGGAGCACAGGCTCCGGACGCGCAGGCTCAGTGGCCATGGCTCACAGGCCCAGCCGCTCCGCGACATGTGGGATCTTCCCGGACCGGGGCACGAACCCGTGTCCCCTGCCTCGGCAGACGGACTCTCAACCACTGCACCACCATGGAAGCCTTGTAGGTTCTTTTTTTAAAAAATATTTATTTATTTATTTGGCTGTGCTGGGTCTTAGTTGCGGCACATGGCACCTTCGTTGCTGCGTGCGGGATCTTTGTTGTGGCATGTGGGATCTAGTTCCCTGACCAGGGATTGAACCCAGGGCCCCTGCATTGGGAGTGCGGAGTCTTAACCGCTGGACCCCCAGGGAAGTCCCTACCTATGTAGGTTCTATTACCAGTGATCTTTATTTCTTTACGTGAATTTGAGCTACTCTCTAGTGTTCTTTCGTATGAGACTAATGAACTCCCATTTGAATTTCTCATAGGGAAGGCATGCTAGTAAAAAATTCTCTGCTTTTTTGGAGGAGAGGTGAGAGCAAGGGGGACGGTAATGTTATAACATCTTCCTAATTTTTGAAAGATAGTTTTTCTGGGTATTCCTTATACCAGTCTTTTTTTCCTTTTTCTGCTTTCAAGTTTCTTCGTCTTGGTTTTTGATAGTTAGACTTTAACTTGTCTAATTGTGTATCTCTTTGAGTTTATTCTACTTGGAATTTATGGAGCTTCTTTTTTATTACATTTAGGAAGTTTTGACCATTATTTCTTCAAATAGATTTTCTGTCCCTTTCTCTTTCTTTTCCTCTGGGACTCCCTTTATGCACATATTGCACAGGTCTCTAAGGCTCTATTCATTTTTCTTCTTTTTGTTCCTCAGACTTGATGGTTTCTACTGACCTATCCTCAAATTTTCTGATTTTTTGTTTTACCAGCTCAAATTCACTATTAAGTCCCTCTGGTGAATTTTTTACCACAAATATTTTACTTTTCAAGTTGAGATTTTCTATTTGGTTCTTTTTAATAACTTCCCTCTATTGATATTCTTATTTGGTTGAGCACTGTTCTTATGCTTTTCTGTAATGTTTTAGATATATTTTTCTTTATTTAGTTGAACACATTTATAATGACTGCTTTAAATTTTTTTTCCAATGAGTCAAACTTACGAGATTTTTCAGGTACCGTTTCTAATGACTGCTTTTTTCCTCTGTGTGTAGAACATACTTTCATGTTTCTTTCATGCCTCGTAAAGCCCTGTTAAAAACTGGACATTTTAAGTAATATAATATGGCAGGTTCTGATGTTGTTGTTTGTTGTAGTTTCCATCGCTGTGGTTTGTTTAGTGACTTTCCTGAATTCTGTAAAGTATATTCTTTGAAATCTGCAGTTGCTGAGGTCTTTACTTGATTAACTTAGTGGTCAGCAGACCTTTCCTTAAATGCTTTTTTTTTAATCCTTATTTTATTTATTTTTAAGAACTTTATTGAAGAATAATTGCTTTACAATGGTGTGTTAATTTCTGCTTTATAACATAGTGAATCTATACATATACATATATCCCCATACCTCCTCCCTCCTGCATCTCCCTCCCACCCTCCCTATCCAACCCCTCTAGGTGGTCACAAATCACTGAGCTGATCTCCCTGTCCTTAAATGCTTTGATCCAATGTCTCCCACCCTTTCTCTTTCTGAACTTTCACCTCATTCTTGCAAAACACCTCAATGTCAGAGATGAGACATGAGGGCCTTCTCAAGCTTTTCCAGGGCATGCAAACAACCCTGCACTTCCGTGTGGAATTCTCAACTCTCAGGAATGTCAGAGCTTTTCAAAGTCCTCTATGGGCATATCATTCCCAGATTTAACTTTTAAGGCTTTTTTGACCAGCTTCATGTTTTCCCCAACTGGTATCACCAATGCAGGAAGCTATAATTTTATATAATTGTGGTTGATATTTTTGCTAAATAACCTAGGAATGGGGATTTTCCCAATGATAAAAGTCTGAATCAGTCCAAATAAAAATAAGCCCTTTGCATGAAGATATTTACAGACAATTGTCAGACAGGTTAAATAGTGACAGTTCTCTGGGATGAGACTTTTGGTGGAGATCCACACCTGTTCTGGCCCCTTTAGTGCCTTCTAGATTGCTGATTTTACAGCTACCATGCTCACAAGCCTGTTGGTTGTACAGCTACTGAGGAACTGAGGAAAGGAGGAAGGAAACAAAATATGTTGAAATGCCATAAATCTTGCTGTTCTTACTGAGATTCAGTGATTTTTCTTGACTCATAGCTTGTTGCAAGCCTTTGCTTCATTTCTAGAATTCTGAAAAGATTGATTTTGACAATTTCTCTTTGCTTTTAAGAAAGAACAGATTTTGGGAGTATCACTTCACTACCCTTCTCCTGGTAGGAGGCATTAATAGACGTTTTTTACAGGCGTGTTCCTGTAAAAAAATTCTCTAGCAGAACACAATTTGGCAGGTGCTCCAGGGAACATATTCTTGTAGGAGAACTTTCTATATTCTTTTCTTGGCACACACCTAGTCCAAATGGTTAATTTGAATGTGAAGTCCAAAATCAGGTGAGGTATCTTAAATTTAGAAATTCTCAATGGAAACCTTTTCTACTTACAGTCCAGGCTAAGGCAGATGTGAGTATTTGTTGCTTTCACATGCGAGTGTTTTCTAAACCACCCTTTCAGTGAAGATGGCCATAAAGTCGAATGGCCTCCACTACGCTTAACACCCTGTTCTCCATCCATTTCAAATATCACCTGATCATACTTCTCAGAACAAATCTGTTCTTTTAAGAATTTTCTCTTGTAAGGGTAGCCACAATCTGTTACAGTCGATATAATTGGGAGGGGCATTACTTTCAGCTCTTAACTCCATTCATACGCAGGCTCAATGTTATCCCGCTACCTCTCCTGGAGTTTTGCCTCCAGATTCTTCTCTTTTTTTTAACATCTTTATTGGAGTATAATTGCTTCACAATGGTGTGTTAGTTTCAGCTTTATAACAAAGAGAATCGCTTATACATATACATATGTCCCCATATCTCTTCCCTCTTGCATCTCCCTCCCTCCCACCCTCCCTATCCCACCCCTCTAGGTGGTCACATAGAACCAAGCTGATCGCCCTGTGCTATGCAGCTGCTTCCCACTAGCTATCTATTTTACAGTTAGTAGTGTATATATGTCCATGCCACTCTATCACTTTGTCCCAGCTTACCATTCCCCCTCCCCATGTCCTCAAGTCCATTCCCTGGTAGGTCGACATCTTTATTCCCATCTTGCCCCTAGGTTCTTCATGAACTTTTTTTTTTTTTTTAGATTCCATATATATGTGTTAGCATATGGTATTTGTTTTTCTCTTTCTGACTTACTTCACTCAGAATGACAGTCTCTATGTCCATCCACCTCACTACAAATAACTCAGTTTCATTCTTTTTATGGCTGAGTAATATTCCATTGTATATATGTGCCACATCTTCTTTATCCATTCATCTGCTGATGGAAACTTAGGTTTCTTCCATGTCCTGGCTGCAATTAATAGAGCTGCAATGAACATATTTGGTACATGACTCTTTTTGAATTATGGTTTTCTCAGGGTATATGCCTTGTACTGGGATTGCTGGGTCATATGGTAGTACTATTTTTAGTTTTTTAAGACACCTCCATACTGTTCTTCTTAGTGGCTGTATCAATTTACATTCCCACCAACAGTGCAAGAGGGTTCCCTTTTCTCCACACCCTCTCCAGCATTTATTGTTTGTAGATTTTTTGATGATGACCATTCTGACCAGTGTGAGGTGATACCTCATTGTAGTTTTGATTTGCATTTCTCTAATGATTAGTGATGTTGAGCATTCTTTCATGTGTTTGTTGGCAATCTGTATATCTTCTTTGGTGAAATGTCTATTTAGGTCTTCTGCCCATTTTTGGACTAGATTGTTTGTTTTTTTGATATTGAGCTGCATGAGCTGCTTGTAAATTTTGGAGATTAATCGTCTGTCAGTTGCTTCATTTGCAAATATTTTCTCCCATTCTGAGGGTTGTCTTTTCGTCTTGTTATGGTTTCCTTTGCTGTGCAGAAGCTTTTAAGTTTCATTAGGTCCCATTTGTTTATTTTTGTTTTTATTTCCATTTCTCTAGGAGGTGGATCAAAAAGGATCTTGCTGTGATTTATGTCATAGAGTGTTCTGCCTATGTTTTCCTTGAAGAGTTTGATGGTGTCTGGCCTTACATTTAGGTCTTTAATCCATTTTGAGTTTATTTTTGTGTATAGTGTTAGGGAGTGTTCTAATTTCATTCTTTTACATGTAGCTGTCCAGTTTTCCCAGCACCACTTATTCAAGAGACTGTTTTTTCTCCACTGTACATTATTGCCTCCTTTATCAAAGATAAGGTGACCATATGTACGTGGGTTTATATCTCTGGGTTTTCTATGCTGTTCCATTGATCTATATTTCTGTTTCTGTGCCAGTGTCATACTGTCTTGATTACTGTAGCTTTGTAGTATAGTCTGAAGTCAGGGAGCCTGATTCCTCCAGCTCCATTTTTCTTTCTCAAGATTGCTTTGGGGCTTCCCTGGTGGGGCAGTGGTTGAGAGTCCGCCTGCCGATGCAGGGGACATGGGTTCGTGCCCCAGTCCGGGAAGATCCCACATGCTGTAGAGCGGCTAGGCCTGTGAGCCATGGCCACTGAGCCTGCGTGTCTGGAGTCTGTGCTCCACAACGGGAGAGGCCACCACAGTGAGAGGCCCGCATACCGCAAAAAAAAAAGATTGCTTTGGCTATTCAAGAACTTTTGTGTTTCCATACAAATTGTGAAACTCTTTGTTCTAGTTCTGTGAAAAATGCCGGTGGCAGTTTGATAGGGATTGCATTGAATCTGTAGATTGCTTTGGGTAGTAGAGTCATTTTCACAATGTTGATTCTTCCTATCCAAGAACATGGTATACCTCTCCATCTATTTATATCATCTTTAATTTCTTTCATCAGTGTCTTATAATTTTCTGCATACAGGTCTTTTGTCTCCTTAGGTAGGTTTATTCCTAGATATTTTATTCTTTTGGTTTCAATGGTAAATGGGAGAGTTTTCTTAATTTCACTTTCACATTTTGCTTCATTAGTGTATAGGAATGAAAGAGATTTCTGTGTATTAATTTTGTATCTTGCTATTTTACCAAATTCATTGATTAGCTCTAGTAGTTTTCTGGTAGCATCTTTAGGATTCTGTGTGTGTAATATCATGTCATATGCAAACAGTGACAGCTTTACTTCTTCTTTTCCAATTTGGATTCTTTTTATTTCTTTTTCTTCTCTGATTGCTTTGGCTAAAATTTCCAGAACTATGTTGAATAATAGTGCTGAGAGTGGGCAACCTTGTCTTGTTCCTAATCTTAGTGGAAATGGTTTCTGTTTTTCACCATTGAGGACGATGTTGGCTGTGGGTTTGTCATATATGGCCTTTATTATGTTGAGGAAAGTTCCCTCTATGCCTACTTTCTGGAGGGTTTTTATCATAAATGAGTGTTGAATTTTGTTTAAAGCTTTCTCTGCATCTATTGAGATGATCATGTAGTTTTTCTCCTTCAATTTCTTAATATGGTGTATCACGTTGATTGATTTGCGTATATTGAAGAATCCTTGCATTCCTCGCATAAACCACACTTGATCATAGTGTATGTTCCTTTTAATGTGCTGTTGGATTCTGTTTGCTAGTATTTTGTTGAGGATTTTTGCATCTATGTTCATCAGTGCTATTGGCCTGTAGTTTTCTTTCTTTGTGACATCTTTGTCTGGTTTTGGTATCAGAGTGATGGTGGTCTTGTAGAATGAGTTTGGGAGTGTTCCTCCCTATGCTGTATTTTGGAAGAGTTTGAGAAAGATAGGTGT
The DNA here is from genome assembly GCF_059928025.1 of Delphinapterus leucas. Taxonomy (NCBI): domain Eukaryota; kingdom Metazoa; phylum Chordata; class Mammalia; order Artiodactyla; family Monodontidae; genus Delphinapterus; species Delphinapterus leucas. Next base: position 36,035,547 of record NC_143142.1, on the reverse strand, counting down.
TAGCTGTTCTCTAAATGTTTGATAAAATTTGCTCGTGAAGCCATCTGTTCCTGGGCTTTTGTTTGTTGGAAGATTTTTAATCACAGTTTCAATTTCAGTGCTTGTGATTGGTCTGTTCATATTTTCTGTTTCTTCCTGGTTCAGTCTTGGAAGGTTGTGCGTTTCTAAGAATGTGTCCATTTCTTCGGGGTTGTCCATTTTATTGGCATATAGTTGCTTGTAGTAATCTCTCATGATCCTTTGTATTTCTGCAGTGTCAGTTGATACTTCTCCTTTTTCTTCTCTTAATTCTATTGATTTGAGTCTTCTCCCTTTTTTTCTTGATAAGTCTGGCTAATGGTTTATCAATTTTTTTTATCTTCTCAAAGAATCAGCTTTTAGTTTTATTGAACTTTGCTGTCATTTTCTTCATTTCGTTTTCATTTATTTCTGATCTGATCTTTATCATTTCTTTCCTTCGGCTAATTTTGAGGTTTTTTTGTTCTTCTTTCTCTAATTGGTTTACGTTTAAAGGTTAGGTTGTTTATTTGAGATGTTTCTTGTTTCTTAAGGCAGGATTGTATTGCTATAAACTTCCCTCTTAGAACTGCCTTTGCTGCATCCCATAGGTTTTGGGTCATCATGTTTTCATTGTCATTTGTTTGTAGGTATTTTTTGATTTCCTCTTTGATTTCTTCAGTGATCTCTCGGTTTTAAGTAGTGTGTTGTTTAGCCTCCATGTGTTTGTATTTCTTACAGATTTTTTCCTGTAATTGATATCTCGTCTCATAGTGTTGTGGTCGGAAAAGATACTTGATACGATTTCAATTTTCTTAAATTTACCAAGGCTTGATTTGTGAACCAAGATATGATGTATCCTGGAGAATGTTCCATGAGCACTTGAGAAGAATGTGTATTCTGTTGTTTTTGGATGGAATGTCCTACGAATATCAATTAAGTTCATCTTGTTTAATGTAGCATTTGAAGCTTGTGTTTCCTTATTTACTTTCATTTTGGATGATCTGTCCATTGGTGAAAGTGGAGTGTTTTACTTTCTATGTGTTACTGTCGATTTCACCTTCTTTGGCTGTTATTATTTGCCTTATGTATTGAGGTGCTCCTATGTGGGGTGCACAAATATTTACAATTGTTATACCTTCTTCTTGGATTGATCCCTTGATCATTATGTAGTGTCCTTCTTTGTGTCTTGTAATAGTCTTTATTTTAAAGTCTATTTTGTCTGATATGAGAATTGCTACTCCAGCTTTCTTTTGATTTCCATTTGCATGGAATATCTTTTTCCATCCTCTCACTTTCAGTTTGTTTGTGTCCCTAGGTCTGAAGTGGGTCTCTTGTAGACAGCATATATACGGGTCTTGTTTTTGTATCTATTCAGCCAATCTATGACTTTTGGTTGGAGCATTTAATCCATTTACATTAAAGGTAATTTTTTTTTTTTTTTTTTTTGCAGTACGCGGGCCTCTCACTGTTGTGGCCTCTCCCGTTGCAGAGCACAGGCTCCGGACGCGCAGGCTCAGCGGCCATGGCTCACGGGCCTAGCTGCTCTGCGGCACGTGGGATCTTCCCGGACTGGGGCATGAACCCGTGTCCTCTGCATTGGCAGGCAGACTCTCAACCAGTGCGCCACCAGGGAAGCCCTAAAGGTAATTATTGATATGTATGTTCCTATTACCATTTTCTTAATTGTTTGGGGTTTGGTATTGTAGGTATTTTCCTTCTCTTGTGTTTCCTGCCTAGAGAAGTTCCTTTAGCATTTGTTGTAAAGCTGATTTGGTGGTTCTGAATTGTCTTTGCTTTTGCTTGTGTGTGTAAAGGTTTTAATTTCTCCATCAAATCTGAATGAGATCCTTGCTAGGTAGAGTAATCTTGGTTGTACGTTTTTCTCCTTCATCACTTTAAATATGTCCTGCCACTCCCTTCTGGCTTGCAGAGTTTCTGCTGAAAGATCAGCTGTTAACTTTATGGGTATTCCCTTATGTGTTATTTGTTGTTTTTCCCTTGCTGCTTTTAATATTTGTTCTTTGTGTTTAATTTTTGATAGGTTGATTAATATGTGTCTTGGTGTGTTTCTCCTTGTATTTATCCTGTATGGGACTCTCTGTGTTTCCTGGACTTGGTTAACTATTTTCTTTCGCATATTAGGGAAGTTTTCAACTATAATCTTTTCAAATATTTTCTCAGTCCCTTTCTTTTTCTCTTCTTCTTCTGGGACCCCTGTAATTAGAGTGTTGGTGCATTTAATGTTGTCCGAGACGTCTCTGAGACTGTCCTCATTTCTTTTTATTCTTTTTCCTTTATTCTGCTCTGCAGTCGTTATTTCCACTATTTTATCTTCCAGGTCACTTATCCGTTCTTTTGCCTCTGTTATTCTGCTATTGGTCCCTTCTAGAGAATTTTTAATTTCATTTATTGTGTTGTTCATCACTGTTTGTTTGCTCTTTAGTTATTCTAGATACTTGTTAAACATTTCTTGTATTTTCTCCATTCTATTTCCAAGATTTTGGATCATCTTTACTATCATTCTGAATTATTTTTCAGGTAGACTGCCTATTTCCTCTTCATTTGTCAGGTCTGGTGGGTTTTTGCCTTGCTCCTTCATCTGCTGTGTGTTTCTCTGTCTTCTCATTTTGCTTAAGTTACTGTGTTTGGGGTCTCCTTTTCGCATTTTGCAGGTTCGTAGTTTCTGTTATTTTTGGTGTGTGTCCCCGGTGGCTATGGTTGGTTCAGTGGGTTGTGTAGGCTTCCTGGTGGAGGGAACTAGTGCCTGTGTTCTGGTGGATGAGGCTGGATCTTGTCTTTCTGGTGGGCAGATTCATGTCTGGTGGTGTGTTTTGGGGTGTCTGTGGCCTTATCATGATTTTAGGCAGCGTCTGTGATAATGGATGGGGTTGTGTTCCTGTTTTGCTAGTTGTTTTGCATAGGGTGTCCAGCAGTGTAGCTTGCTTGTCGTTGAGTAGAGCTGGGTCTTTCCGTTGAGATGGAGATCTCTGGGAGGTTTTGGCCATTTGATATTACGTGGAGCTGGGAGGTCTCTTGTGGACCTGAACTTGTGTCTCCCACCTCAGTGGCACAGCCCTGATGCCTGGCTGGAGCACCAAAAGCCTGTCCTCCACATGGCTCAGAATAAAAGGGAGAAGAAAAAAAAAAAAGGAAAAGAAGAAGATAAAACAAAAGTAAAAATAATTATTAAGAACAAAATTTTTTGAGTAATAAAAAAGAAAAACAACAACAACAAAAAAAACGGACAGACAGAACCCTAGGACAAATGGTAAAAGCAAAGCTATACAGGCAAAATCACACAGAGAAGCATACACATACACACTCACAAAAACAAAGAAAGGGAAAAAAGTATATATATCGGTGCTCCCAAAGTCTACCTTCTCAATTTGGGATGATTCGTTGTGAATTCGGGTATTCCACAGATGCAGGCTACATCAAGTTGACTGTGGAGATTTAATTTGCTGCTTCTGAGGCTGCTGGGAGAGCTTTCCCTTTCTCTCCTTAGTTCGCTCAGCTCCTGGGTTCTGCTTTGAAATTGGACCCGCCTCTGCGTGTAGGTCGCCTGAGGGCATCAGTTCTTCACTCAGACAGGATGGGGTTAAAGGAGCAGCTGATTCCGGGGCTCTGGCTCACTCAGGCCGCGGGGGAGGGAGGGGTACAGATGCGGGGCGAGCCTGAGGTGGCAGAGGCCGGCATGACATTGCTGCAGCCTGAGGTGCACCGTGCGTTCTCCTGGGGAAGTTGTTCCTGCATCACGGGACCCTGGTAGTGGCGGGCTGCACAGGCTCCCGGGAGGGGAGGTGTGGAGAGTGACCTGTGCTTGCACACCGGCTTCTTGGTGGCTGCAGTAGCAGCCTTAGGGTCTCATGCCCGTCTCTGGGGTCCGCGCTGATAGCCGTGGCTCGCACCCGTCTCTGGAGCTCCTTTAATACCCTCTCCTCGCGCACAGGAAACAAAGAGGCACGAAAAAGTCTTTTGTCTCTTTGGCAGCTCCAGACCTTTTCCTGGACTCCCTCCCGGCTAGGCGTGGTGCACTAACCCCTTCAGGCTGTGTTCACGCTGCCAACCCCAGTTCTCTCCCAGCGCTCTGACTGTAGCCCGAGCCTCAGCTCCCAGCCCCGCCTGTCCCGGCGGCTGAGCAGACAGGCCTCTCGGGCTGGCGAGTGCTGGACGGCACCGATCCTCTGTGCGGGAATCTCTCCGCTTTGCCCTCTGCACCCCTGTGTCTGCACTCTCCTCCGTGGCTCCAAAGCTTCCCCCTGTCCTACAACCGCAGTCTCTGCCCTCGAAGGGCCTTCCTAGTTTGTGGAAACCTTTCCTCCTTCACAGCTCCCTCCCATTACTGCAGGTCCCGTCCCTATTCTTTTGTCTCTGTTTTTCTTTTGCCCTACCCAGGTATATGGGGAGTTTCTTGCCTTTTGGGAGGTCTGAGGCCTTCTGCCAGCCTTCAATAGGTGTTCTGTAGGAGTTGTTCCAGATGTAGTTGTATTTCTGATGTATTTGTGGGCAGGAAGGTGATCTCTGCGTCTTAACTCTTCCACCATCTTGAAGCTGCCTCCAGATTCTTACTGTACAATTATGTATCAGTCAAGAAGTCTGGTTTTAAAGTGGTGGATGCATGCTTACTCCGTTTTGTTTTTGTTTACCTGCTTCTTTATTTTTCTTTATGCTCTTTATTGGAATTCTGAGAATCTTGACTTCTACACCAACTTCTATACCAACTAGAGTAGTTTGTGAGTTTTATGCAGCAGATATGCCCATCTGTGACATAGCACAACTGTCCTAATAACATCATCCAGCTTGGGCTCACTCAGGCAAATAAAAGGAAAACAAAGGTAATAAATGCAACTTTCTTTCCCAGATATGGCCCTATGGCCCTTGACTGTTCAAGAGTTTGAATTTTCTTTACATAAAGACTGAACTAACTTTTGGTTCTAAATTGTATCAACTTAATTATATCTCTTTATTCATCTCCAGTATTTGACTGCTGACTAATTCATGGTCATATTTGCTGCAGATAATAGTAGCTAACTTTGATATACCACTTAAAATTTCATTTGGTTTCTCCAACAACTTTTTGAGATAGGAATTATTATAAAGTCCATTTTTCATAAGCAAAGAAACTGAGGTTTTAGTACAATACATTTAGATAACTTGACTAGGTACACCAACAGCAAATTGTAGGGTCAGTATTCAGAATCATGTCTTTTACTCTACTTTAAAGCACCTCATAGACATTTTTTTTCTGTCAGAATACAAGAATAATGGGGAATAAATTGCAGTCAGAGCAAGAGAGACAATATATGCATCCAGATTGGAAAGAAAGTAGTTAACACTTTATTCACAGGTGATATGAGTGTGTAGAAATGTCCAAGGAAATCTATTTAAAAATCTAGTAATACTGTTAAAATAATTAGTAAGAGGATAGCATACAAGCTCAATATACAGAAGTCAACTGTATTTCTAGATACAAATAATCATGTATGAAAATTTTTAGAGTAGTATTTAGTATAGTATCAAACATGAAATACATATGGTTAAGTCTGAAAAAAAGATGTTAAAGACTTGCACACTGAAAAATTATAAAGCTCTACTGAGAGGAAGTAAAGATCTAAATAAATGGAGAGATGTACCATCTATGGATTGGAAGACAGTATTGTTGAGTTGTAAATTCTCCCCAGATTGAGGTAAAGATTTAACACAATTCTATTCACATCCTAGCAGGCATTTTTGTGAAACTTGACAAACTGATTGAAAATTAATGTGGAAATGCAAAGGACCTAGATGGCCAAAATAAATTAGTAAGAGGAAGAACAAAGTTGGAGAACTAATACTACCTAATGTCAAGAGTTATTATAAAGCTACAGCAATCGAGACAGTTTTAATATTGGCAGAGATAGATAAATAGATAAAAACGAACAGAACAGAAAGTCTGGAAATAGACACACACATATATGGACAACTGACTTTTGAAAAGGTGCAAAGTCAATTCAGTGGAGAAAGAACAGCTTTCATCAAAAGGTGCTCAAAAAGTTGTATAAACATATGCAAATAAAAGGAAAGAAAACAAAACAAAACAAATATGATCCATAACTTACACCATATGTAATAATTTAACTAAAAATGAATTATTGGCCAAAGTATAAAATTTAAAAGCATAAAACTTCTAGCAGAAAAAGTAGAAAAACTCTTGTGACTTTGGGTTAGCAAAGAATTCTTAGATATGACAAGAAAAACACATACATAAGAGAAAAAATGATAAATTAGACTTCATGAAAATTAAGAGTTCCTGTTCTTCAAAAGATGCCATTAAGTGAATGAAAACATAAGCCACAGCGTGATAGAAAACATTTGCAAAACATATATGTGATAAGGGACTTGTATTTAGAATCTGCAAAGGACACTCAAAACTTAAGAAGAAATCATGCAAACTAAAAAAAAACTGGGCAAAATATTTGAATAGACACTTTAGTAAAGCATCAGTGGTTGCCAGAGAATGGAATAGAAATTACACAGACGCAGGAAGAAACTTTTGGGAGTGATGAATATGTTTATTACCAATTGTAGTCATGATTTCAAGGGAGTATACATATATATATATAAAGTTATACACTTTAAATACATGCAGTTTATTGTATATAAATTATATTCCAATAAAGCTGTTAAAAATAGAATATTCAAGTCCATAGTTTATTTTGAGGGCTCAAATAAAAGGAGAAAATTGTAAATGACTCTAGATGCTACATTTTTATTCTAAGCAAATATTTAAATATTTTCTTCACGTAACATTGCTTATTTTTCATGCCTCGTGATGAGCAGGATTTAGTTTCTGACTTGAAAGATCAATCAAGAGAATTATTATAGCTCTTTCAGGGAAAGAGTACTATATTTTTAGTTCAAAATTACCTTCAGAGAGCTAGGAGTAACCTATCCCAATGACACCTTACACACTGATAGAGAAGCTGATCTGATAGATGTCAAAAACAGGAGGAATTGTGTTGGAAGAAGATTGCTACTAGCATGATTTACTTGGGGAGAAAAAAATAAGCCTTCAGCTTCAGCTGAAGTTGCTCATGTACTGTGCTCGCCTATGGGAAGAACATAAGTACTTAGGATAGTTAACACTGATTTATAGATTTCTTCTCTATGTGGGAAGACAGGCTCCTCTCCACTACAAAAAATAAATACTGTAAACTCAGAAGGCATTTCAAGAGCTGGAGTGAATTAAGTAGAAAATAATTTCCATTGGTTCCTTATATAAGGTAAAGAAGAAATATTTACAACATGTAAAGGGCAGAAATTTTTAATAGTAATACTGCATGAAGAACATATGAAAGTCCATTAAAAAAGATGAACAACCAAACAAGAAAAAGATAAAAAGTATATACATTATATGATTTCTATTAAAGAAGAAATACAAGCAGCTGATACATATATGAGAAAATTCTAAATTTCAAGGGTATATAAATAAAACAATTATATACTCTTTTCTCCTATCTGTTTGGCAGAAGGTGAACACAGACGCATGCATCGGTGCATATGCACACACACGCACACACACACACACACACACACACACACACACACACACACACAGGTGCTGTATTGGCAACAACTGCAATAATCTTTTGTCCGAATGTTACACTCCCCGCTGTGCTGTTCAGGTCTGTTGCATGGCTGTCTTTCTTGGACCTATTGCCCCTGTCATGAATAGTAGCCACTGTATCCTGAATCATCTTTTACTAGAATCTGAGAAGGGTTCAATCATGAGGAAACTATGTGTCAAGGCAGAAATCTAGCCTGAAAGTCTCCCTTACTCAGAAAGAATCCTTGATTCCTAAACTGAGGAATATGATTGTTCAAAGTTCTCTATTCTTTAGCAGAGGAGAGCTGCCAGAAAATAAATGCCATTTTTTAAATGATTATAAAAGAGTCTTACTCTTTATTGCAAGCTTGCCAGATTTGGGAAATAGATATGAGTGTTCAATGTCCTCTATGAAATAAGACAAAGGCCAGAATGGGATTTGGGCATGGCCAAAAGCGGTATTAAGCACCTTGATCAGTGTTGCATCTTACGCGCCATCATTGACAAGATAAATTCTAAACACTATTTTGGGCTCATGTGGTAATAAAAAGTATTTCTCTACTTTGTAAGCAGTTAAAACAATATAGGATGACTTTCGTTATGGTATAAATCTCCTTTTTGCTCATTTTCTGCTGATTGAGCAGACTTTGATTTTATAAGTGAAAATGTACTGTGTCTTTAGCTAAAAAGATGGAAGTTGAGATGTCAGAAAACATAAGATTATCAAATCATTTCTAGTTAATCTTGAGAGTAAAGTTATAAAGGAATAAACAAATAACTTTAAAAAAAATAGTTCAAAAAATCTTTCCATTGCCCTGTATTCCTGATAGTTTCTAAGAAATTGCTCTCTTGAGATTCAATGCAAATGTTCTTTTCAGTTAAGAATTAGTCTCTGTTACATACTAATTCTTTCTCATTAACTTGCCATTCTGTAGCCAGCCAGTCCCCAGTTATTATTTTGTGCTGTTAATTGTACACTAAACTACAATTTATAACTCACATTTTGATTACTTGTTACACATTTTAGACTTACTTGAGGTTTTACCAGCTTCAAACTAATTTTTTTGTAAATGAAAATAAAGATGAAAACTCCAAACAGTTCTAAGATAATTAAGATTTTTTCCACATTTTTTTGTAAATTAGCTTAAGTAGTTTATTTTTATGAATGTGTTAAGAAAGTAATAATAATTTATTGCTACATGCAAAGCTTACTAACATTGAAGTCCACAGTGCTTTACCTGTTTCCCATTAGTTCACAAAGAATGTTAAAGCTGTGTAAAATCATGGATATACACTAACATTAAGCTGGGGAAAGACTGATTGGGGAGAGAAAAGCATATAGGAAGAATTGGAATATCCAAGAGTTAAAATCTGAAATGACGTCTGGACTGACCGTCTTCATTCACTCCCCTGTTTCCATCATCTTTACAAATATATCAAATACTTTCAGACTTTTCTTAAGAATGCAGAGAATGCTATCATGAAGAATTGTGAACTGTTTTTAGTTGATTAACAGGGTGATAAAGGGGTGCTTGATCATCTGATCAATAGAAGGGTGTTGAAGACTTTTGTAGAATGGCAACCCTCAAATACTGGTTTTGGAGTCCAGACCAGGATGGTGACATCATGGATACTAGGGAAGTTACATGAAATATAGATTTCTCAGGCTTACTATAAAAGATTTTGAAAGTCTAAGATGGGCCTCATGGATCTCTATTTTTTAAATGTATCCAGGTTACTCTGATCTTTAGAATGCTAATTTTGAGAGATGTTAAACTTTTTTTAAAACCATATGTTTGTTCAGATACTTCACATAATTTTTCTAAACTTATTTGTCCATAACCTCCTTCATCTCAAAGAATTGATATTTTATGGGACGCATTTTGAGAAAGGCTTTCTACGGGGTTAAAAGCCTTTTGTTGTGACTATGAGATTTGGTGGAAAATTGGGAAGTTATAAACAGGTTTGAATATAATAGAGAAGGGGCGTATATGTATGGATACTATTCTTTATATAGTCTAAGGAAAAGAGACCCAGGCAGAACATGAGCAATTAGAAGAATGTGAAGTCAAATAAGGGCCAGAATAGGAATCTGTCTGTGAGGCTGACACAATTACAGTCTAGACTTAAAACTAGAATAGGTCATTCCCTCTAGAAGTAATCTCAGGAGGCAACCGATTGAAAGATTCCTCTCCGTGCAATAGACTCTGTAGGGATAAATGGAAATCTGTCCCCACTGAGTTTGGAGTAACAGCGGGGGCAGGTGAATTCCAAGTGCAATGGGCAGTACTGGCAAAGCACTGTTGGAATCAAAGGGAAGGAGCCTCAGTCACTGCCACTCAGCTTGTTTAGGAAGTGCTTCAAGGAAGACCCAGTGTCCAATCATATAAAAATTGCTGCACATATTGTGAAGATAACATTACCATGAGGCAGTATGAAGGGAAGGAGACTGTAGAGCTACATGGTAGAGATTGAGCAGCGGTCCAGTTATTCCAGGAGTTTCCCAAGAAAGCAGGTTCTGGGTTTTGTTTCCTTTTCCTTTCCTTTCATTTTCTCTTCTTTCTTGCCTTCTCCTCTCCTTGTCTCTCCTGCCTTTTGTTTTCTTTCCTTTTTTTTTTACCCCTTTTCTCTTCTTGGTTGTTTTATGTGCCAGAAATATCCCTGAAGTGACCAGGAGAAAATCCACAGGCTGCTACCTCAAGTAAAAGATTCCTTCACGAGGTCTGACTTCTTTTCTGTGGTGTGCCTTCTCCAAACAGGCGGCTGATCTGCCATTTGTTCTCCCAGCCAAGCCCACCACTAAGCACACTTCTCTGCATTCTCACGATACCCTGTGAAACCTCTGTCTTTGTATTTGCAAATTTGAATTATGATTACACTGTGCATGTTTCCTCCCAAATAGATTTTTAGTGCCTTTAAAACAAGGACTTCACTCTTTCATATTTTATTCCCAGGACAGTGCTTGATACATAATATGTACTCAAAAACTGTAATCAATCAGAACTTGGATACATAAATAAAAAGAACTAAAAGAAAAAATTTTGTGAAGACAGTTCATCCAGATTCTTAGACCAGGAATATATGTCCACAATCAATTATCCATCACTTAGCACATACCTGGTAATGGTTTACTGGGCAGATACATCAGTGTCCCTAGAGAGTCTCAGGTCACTGAATTACGGGGATGATCCTCCTAAAGTATTAGCAGCCCCGAAGAGTAACCTAATTCAGCTTGAAAGCAAACTGCAGAAAACAAGCCTGGCTGAAAAACTGGATGGCAATGGAAGGGTATATATGCATGTATATAAATATATTTAAAACAATGAAGCATTCTACTCAGGGTTATTTAAATCCTCTTTTGAGTGTATCTACCTCCATATTAGGACCTCATAACTGAAACAAGATGTGGCCTAACCAGTAGTCTAGAGGAGATCAACTGAGTCCATTTAATGCAATAAATATTTACCAATGACCTATTATGTGCAAGGAGTATAGGTGAATGATTGAAAGATTGAAAATAAGGGAAAAGCTAGAGAAACCCGGGTTACTTTACATGGAGCCAAGTTGACCTCAGGGTTGGAGAACCAAGTAATAGATTTCCAGTCTCTAAAGGGCTGTCATTTGTAAGCAGGACCCGCACGCATTTCCACAGACAAATGGAAAGAAAGAGGGTTTCAGAAGGAAGGGTTTTAGCTTAGAATAACCTTCTAGGTGTCCTTTACCAAACGGGGCTAGGAGGGCTATTTCTCGGGAGATGTTTTTTAAGGTTAAAGTAACTCCTTAGCTGCAATCCTTTCAATAAGTAAGAGGCTAGGTGCCTGGAGCTCTCTTCTGGCTGTGTAATTCTGGGATATTTTAGTTCCTTCTTATGTCTCTCCTTCAGTGACCTTAATTCCTTTCATCAATTTAAAGTTTAAAGCATTTACAAGAAACATGTATCTATTTACAAGAATGAGAAATTCAAAACTTCCCCAGGCAAATCTATTTTCGTGAAAATCTCCAATTTTAAGTGACCTCGCGAGTTTCTTCTGAGTAGGCACAGCCATTAAAAGATGTAGTTTCACAGGGTTTCTCTTTGAAGGAGATGATATGAAATACAAAAACACACCTCCCTTTTATAGTGTGTACAGTCATTGTCTTTCTGTGAAAAAGGAAAAAGAAAACATTGGCGATGATGCACAGGCTTCAGAAGCAAAAACAGTTCAAATAACCTTCTCAAGTGTTATCACTGAACGCTGGTTAAAAACTCTCATAAACTTTATACGTGGACATCTATACTTAGTGTTAAAAAGCTAACATTGGGAATGGCTGTCAATGGCCTTGATCCTTTTCCCTTGAGGGTTTCTACAGCATGAGGTACCCTCAGATACAACCAGTGTCTAGCTGCTTCTGGAAAATTTGCACACACAGTGCCTGCTAAATTCATACGTACTCCTTCCCACCTCTTCTATACGCGCTGCTGATGATACCCCATTACCACTCATTGCACGTGTGCTGTGTCTGATGATAATATGCGCTTCGTAATAGTTAGTTATATTTGTGAGTGGCGGCCCTACCCAGACTATGGGAATGGATATTGTAGTTCTCAGAGAGGTAGAATGAGGAAAGCTTGAGGAACCATTGCCATTTTCCATCAAGCAGATACAGTAGACACAAGATCATGCCATTCACTTGAACATTTTAACTTTCCGTGTATATATTAGGTCCAGATTGTCAATTCTATAATATTTTTATAATTTACACAGTTTTTGCACATTTGTAACCCAATAATCCTCAAAACAACCCAGTAAATGAAATGGAGCAGGTTCTTACTATACATTTAAAACTTTTGGTCTTCCTTGTGTGCCAGGATTCTGTAGATTGTGAATTCCTGTTTATGCCTTTCTTCTTTGATCATTTGTTCAAAAACTTGGCCATGCAAATGAGTCTTACACAAACACACAGCTGTGTGCATGCACACACACACACACACACACACACACACACAGATTGTCAAACCCCATCCATCTTTAGGAACTGTGGTGCATTATGTCTGGGAAAGGGCACCACTCAGGTGGTTCTCACATGTTGGCAAATTTAGGATCTATTGTCCTGGGTCAGTGCTTCTGAACTATGATTGCACATTAGTGAAATTTGAAAATTATGAGTATGTTCTGGCCCCAGGGAAAAAGTAAACAAATGAAGGTCCCTGGGGTGGGAACAGAGCATGAGTGTATTTTTACAGGTGATTCCAGGGTACAGCCAAAGTTCGGGATCACTGGCCCAGAGGGGCACCTCTCAAACTTGAATGTGCAAGAAACACCTGGGGATCTTGTTAAAATGCAGATTCTGACTCAGTAGGTCTGGAGTAGGGCCAGAGATTCTGCATTTTACATTTCTTACCAGCTTCCTGATGATGCTGGAGGACCGTGCTTTGAGAAGTTTTAACATAGAGAAGAAATGGCCACCAGTCCCAGTTGCTCAGTAGGTTCATTGCAAACTTCACCACAGAGAGGACCATTCATGCTTAAGGCTTGGACTTCAGTAGCATCTCCTGCCATTGAGCCACAGGGAGACTGTGTTATTCTTACTGGCACCATTATACTTGCAAATCCTCTGTTCAATCAGCTCCTCCTTTATCCCCCTGGCAAGTTTCTAGTTATCTTTGCTACTCTGCTCAGGTCACATGTTCTCTGAAGATCCTTCCAGTGACAACTTAAGAGTTAGCTGCCCTATTTCCAGGACACCATGGACTCTCTACCTGCTTGTGTGCAACTTTAAAACAGGGATTTTGCCTAAATGACCTTTGTATTCCTAACATCTTCAATATTGCCTGGTAGATAATAATCATTCAATAAATGTGTGTTGTATGAATGAGCACAGCTCTTACAGCATGTAGCCAATTTTTAGCTCCTCTCAACAGATCTCCAAACTCTTTGAAAGTAAAGCTTATGTCTTTTTATATTTGTAGTCCCAGTGCCTGGTACAGGATAGGCCGTTAATAAATATATGCTATATGTGATGAAAGAATTTATACCTTGGTACTTACAGAGAAAATCACCGTATTACAGAACCATTCAATAATTAATGCTGAGCAAGACTCTTAAATTATTTAGATAATATTAACTCATATTCATCATTCTCTGGGGGAAAACTGACATATGTATATATTTGTATATATATGTGTATAATAGATACATATAAATGCACACATATATCAGAGCCTGATTAGTATCTTAAAAGATTTCTTAAGAATAAATTGTAAAATTTTGTTATTAGAGGGGTCAATACCCAGTGTCCTTGTCCTCCCCCAACCTAAACGTATGTATTTGGATCATCTCCTTCCCCGCCCACGCTAGATATTCATATAAGGTATCGCTGTGATTGTATCTGATGTAAGCACATGACATTGCTTTGGAGGAACTATGAAATTATTCATTTTGATTCCTTTCTAAGCCTTCTGTGTAATCATTTGTGCAGACTGCCGTGACACTGTTGGCAGGGCCGGTCAGACGTCAGCACCGGAAGCCTCCTGAAGAGGCCTATTGACAGCTCGTGAAGATTATTACACATTTTTTGCTTCTATTTTTAATGCTTTGGTGAATAACAGGATTGGTTCTGCATTGTTTCCTTACACAGCCAACAGTAGAATATCAACCCCTTGTCTTATTAACTCATTTGCAGGAGATTTCATTACAAGAAAGACTCAGTGATGAGCTTACTCAGGAGAAACTGCCCCACTGGTTGGACCTATTAATTGAGAGTGTGGGCAATGGAGTAAAAAATGGATGCTTTCAAACCTGCTTTTACCACTTCCTAATATAACATTGGACAAGTCACTTACTTGATCTGAGCTTCTGTTTACTCACTTGCAAAGTGGAAATAAAAATAGTATACACTTCATGACATAATGAAGTTTGTAATTAATTCATGCCTCAGGCAATGACTGCCATATAAAAAGTACACATTAATACTATCTATTATTTTTTGTTTTATTATTTCTACTGTTTTATTTCTGAGCATTTCAAGGTTTACATGGTAAATTTTTTATCAGTAGCAAGGTAGAATAATGATTATACTTAAGTAGCTCATATGTTTTCAAGCAATTCATTAACCAGTGTATTAATGTTGATCATATGTCTTGATTGATTTCAGAAAAGAGAAAATCAAATTCAGGAAAAATGACCTAATCTATGATCCAGTTGATACCAAGTGACTAGGTTGACTCCCTTTTGTCCAGCAAGTTGCTTAGACTTTGGGTACTACAAGCTAGTCACATGAGAGATGAAGCCTGTATCTCACCACAAAATGGGGTAAAACCATTCTGTTTGCTAACACTCAGAGAGGCAGTCAGTGATGGTGGGATGAGGAGGTGGGAAGTTCAAGAATGTTGTCATCAGGCTGGCTGGGGTTTGAATGTCAGTTCCATCACCTCACTGGCTGGTGGACTGAATTCCTTTGAAACAGAGGTTCCCAGACTTTGTCTTACGGTTCTTAAGATCCTCAGTGTTTCCTAAGGGACTATTACTTATCACTTTTTTTTTTTATTTCTATGTAGATTGTTAAAGCAATTTCTCTCTGTAGATAATTAGGCAAAAGAGATAGAGGAGACTAAGTCAGGGTGTGAGATGGTTTGAGAGGAGAAAAGCAGGATTTAAGGGAGAGAATTCCAGATTGGATGATTACCTGTGGGGTTTGTTCTAGCACAATTGAAAAGTTAACCAAATGCATCTTGGAAATTGCCTTTTCTAGCCATACTTCTCCCTGATGCTGGGATAACTTACAAAACTCTTCTTGAAGCCTAGAGCCACACATTTCTCCATCTTCTAATAATTCTTAATTGGTACTTTCTCTAGGGTTTTTTTTTTTTTAAACTGGAAACAAGGTCTATTCCACTTGTCAGGGTTTTTATTTATTTGTTAACTTAGACTGATAAAGGCAACCTTGGAAGTCTTTGTTCCTGGAGATATCCAATGTGAGTAGCCTTCACTAGCCCATTTCTACAGTAGTTCCAAGGTTTTATAAAAATGGAAATTAAAATGTTTTACATTGAGACTATATTCTGGAAAGTAAATTGTTTGATGAGAGTGTGTTTCTTAAAGCAAACAGATGCTAGAAGAATGCTAATTAGTGTCTCTATATTGTTCCATAGAACATGGTGTTCCATTCGCCTCTTGCAAATAAAAAACATAGGATAAAGTAAATTATCAGTTTCTTTTCTTTTCAAAATTGGATTTTGATGGCTTATTTGGGTCTCAATTTCCTTATGCCTCATTTTAGTTAACAGTAGCACTCTGGATCCTAGTAATATATTTTAACCAAAATTTGAAGAAAATTGGAAAAGCCATAACTGAACATGTTTGATCTCCTGATTTCTAAGGTCAATCAAAACTGATTGTTTCAATTAGAAGTTGTATGCCCTTTATTTTTCAAGAGTTAGTGCAAGCTTGCTAGGACTTAGTTGGGATTAATTAAAAGTTGCATTTATTGGGCTTCCCTGGTGGCGCAGTGGTTGAGAGTCCACCTGCCGATGCAGGGGACACGGGTTCATGCCCCAGTCTGGGAAGATCCCACATGCTGCGGAGCGGCTGGGCCCGTGAGCCATGGCTGCTGAGCCTGTGCATCCGGAGCCTGTGCTCCGCAACGGGAGAGGCCACAACAGTGAGAGGCCCACGTACCGCAAAAAAAAAAAAAAAAAGTTGCATTTATTTATGTTTTTTATTTCAGGGTTTCTCAGTGTATGGTCTGCTTTCTATTTCATTAACATTACTTGGGAATGTTTATTAAAAAATTTCAGATTCCTGGGCTCCACTCAAAACTTACTGATTCAGAATGTCTGGAGGCGGAGCCAAGGAATCCACATTTTTTTAAAAAGGCGTCCCATGTAACACTAAAATTTGATTTCAGTAACACTATAAATAACCAGTGGAGGGACTTCCCTGGGGGTCCAATGGTTAAGAATCCACTTGACAATGCATGGGACGTGAGTTCGATCCCTGGTCCGGGAACTAAGATCCCACACGTCCCGGGGCAACTAAGCCCACGCACCACAACTACTGAGCTCGCGTGCCTCAACTAGAGCTCGTGCGCTGCAAACTACAGAGCCCATGCACCCTGGACCCTTTGCACCACAACTAGAGAAGAGAAAACTCGCACACCACAACTAAGGAGAAGCCTGTGCACCACAACGAAGAGCCCACATGCCGCAACTAAGACCCGATGCAGGCAAAAATAAATAAAATAAATAATAAAAATTTTTAAAATAAATCTTAAAGAAAAAAAGAATCAGTGGAGCGGCCAGCAGCCATTAAATGAGATGTTTTAGAGAGAAGAAAGGAAGAAAAAGGGCAAGGAAAATTCAGGCTGGATTATTGGTGTATAAATGATGGAAAGTCAAATGCTATTTTCTTCCTTTTCATTTGAAAATCTTTTATTTTGTATGAACAACTGATATTCATTAAAATACATAAGAACGAGTCACTTCTTAATTCACGCTAAAGAGATGACTGCAGAAAAGGAGAATGTTTAAAGAGGATCAGTGGATGAGATGTACATATCCACAGGAGACAGCAAAACTGACAGTAAGGTTGATATGAAAGACAGATTAAAGGAATGGGACAGAGTGTCATTTCCACTTCCTGTTATAGACTGAGTCCCTTGTCCATTAAAAAATCCTGAAGTCAAGGTTAGTTCCAGCTGATTTATCCCCATCTGTTTATATCGATTTGTTAAAATTGTATACTAAAATGAAACAAACAATTCTGACAGGCATACAAACCTTAAATTTTATTCAGTTAATTGCAAATAGGACTACAGAATCTTCAACATTTGGATTGAAATGACCTCCTTCGTTTTGAGAAATAGTTCTTATCAAATAATCTCCTTTTGGGGAAGATTTCTTTCTATCTCAGTTTTCCTTTGCATTTAATTAAGAAGTTTGTCTGCATTCTCTAAATATTTTTCTCCTAAGAAAGGGAGAAAATAAAAGAATTACCTTTTCAATTTTTGATATACATAAATGGTAAAATATTTGATATAAAGCCAACTTGAGAGGATAAATAATTAATGCAGTCTGTTGGTAATTGGCGTTGTGAGATGGCAACCACGTAAATGAAATGTATCTCTTTGCTATCATTTGCCCAATGTAATGTATTTTACAGACACTAATGATACACAAACAGTAAAGTTTAATGATATTTTGAATGCTGATTATACCTAAAACGTGCTTCAAGTCATACAAATATTCCAGAAGTGATCACACAGTGAGCTATTTGTTGAAATAAACATTACAGGAAGGCTTAAGGTCAATTTAATTAAATATATATGGAAATCTTTTAGTAGTTGATGTATCTAGCCGTTGCTCAGTCATTTACGTCTGTTTACTTCTCAAATAATCAGTTCTAGAAAAATAGTAAAATACAGTGTGTCACCAATTAGTGCAACTGTTCCTCAGTTAATTAACCTTTGATTCAATCAAAGGACACACTGGCAAGTTTCCATTTATTTGGGGAGTGTTGCTATTTCCCAGTAACTCTGTTAGGACTTAGAACCTTCTAAGCAGGTGCTTAGACAAGGTATATCAGAGAGAACTCAGCTTATCAGAGTAAAAGTAGATAATGGATTAATTAATGAAATTAATGACACTTGAAAAAATGTCACTTTTCCCCTAAACACTTAATTGTATTTAGAGTGCTCTTACACTGTATTCAACATTTAGGAAGAGTTTTTGTTACCACTCAAATTCCTGCTGTTGTTTCATGGAAAAATAGTGAATAGATAAGATAGAATACATTTTAGAAAAGGACAGTTGATTATGCCTTCTCCATAAGTAGAATATTTTAATTTATTCATCTGGTTTGTGGTAAGTCATAACCTTATGAAGTAAAGATCGTTAGATCTCAGCATAGCAAGAAAATATCCATTTTTTATTGGTAAAACTGAATGACGCTGCTTCACTGAAAGGATCTGAGCAGGTTGCTTGTAATACTCAGGGTATTATCATCCAGCTGCAGTTACAGTGACAATCTGAACAGGAAGTGGGATTTCAAAAGCCTTTCACCAGATGGGAGATTTTATTTATTCCTGGCAACCAGATGCCACCAACTTCTCTTTCTGATGAGACTATTTACTTATTTTACAGGGAGAGGTGGTAGTTGCTCCAGGACATGTTTATTGAGAATTTCAACTCCCTGTTGAACAGCTAATTAACACAAAAGCAACTGTGTGTGTGTGTGTGTGTGTGTGTGTGTGTGTGATTTAAGAGAATTATTCAGTGGACTCTTCTTTCCCTGTTTCATTAGCAAACTGCCCTGACTTTGGTTCTCGAGTGTTGGTGGTGAAAGTGCAGAGATGAAGAGGCAACACCTTAACTGGTCTTACCTACTTGACTCTGGAGCCAACTTAGGGCTCAGAATATGACCCCAGCATAGGGTATAGCTAAAAGGGGGCCATTCAGTCCACAGCAGCCCCAATCCTAGGATCCCACAAGCCTTGGTATAAAGTCCTTATCAGAAGTACTGGAATTCAGTTAAATTGTAGGATTGACAACAGGATCAGTCCGAGAGCTATCTGTCCTGGAGTGGGCTGGGGTGTCGGAGGCTTCCAGTGTTCTCTCAGAGGACAAGTCTCTGAGTATATTTCACTTCTTTCCTGTCTGGCCTGACTCCACATATTATAGCTTATATAAGGTTCTTCTGCAGTCAGTCTCTTGGTCAGTGAAGCATTTATTGGGTATTTATGTCTGACCACCTTCTTTACATATGGCTATTTTGCTCACCATCCTCCCTTAAACCAGTCTTATTTGTTAAACAGGATTGGGATAACTGAGTTCACTGTTACTTCATAATTGCTGTCATTGTAGTTCTTATTTTCACATTATTTTCATATTGGTTTGGGTTTCTCACTGATCATTTAAAAGTAATTAAGCTAGTCTACTACATTATGCACAATCTATGATGCCTAAGGTTTTTGCGAATTAGTCTGTTTATATACAAAATAACACCAAGCTGAAACTAATTTATCTACCATGGTTCTTCAGGGGATCAATGATCACTTTTAACACAATTGGAACCAAGCTGCTCAAGAGAATGACACAGAAGACATCTAATTTGCACTTGCTTAATGTTGATGGAACTGCAGAGGATCCTGGTGTCCTTTTCTATGTGGTCGTCTTGAATGTGGTCATCTGGATGCTTGGCCGCATTGATTATGTGCACTTGTGGGTCTTCTTTGATTACAATCATGTTGTCAAGATTCAATTATGTTTCAATGGTAAAACAAGAAATCGCAATTATAACCCGAATTCTTTTAGAGCTGGAGTTTGCAACCACTTGAGCAAATTTCTGCTCCTATTATGTTGTGGACAAAAGTTTATACCATAAGCTGTAATTGAACTTCGAATTATGTATGGAAAAGCAAATGATGACCCTGATATTGGATTCTTACAGACACCCAGGATTTCAGACTGAAGAACTTTAGGTGGTCAGGAAATACTCTCCAGGGGGTTGATATGTGAGCTGAGGTCTGAACAACAAGAATAAAGCAGCCCTGTCAGAATTTGGGATAGAATATTCCTGGCAGAGGGACAGCAAAGGAAACATCCTAAGGCTAAAATGAACATATTTTTAAGAAACAGAAAGGAGTCCAGGTGTGGCCAGAGCCTAGTGAGCACAGATGAGGGGGACGTAAGATGAGAATGGTGAGACTAAGTGGACAAGACTGTAAGCACAGTGGAACCAACAAAGGGTTTTGTTAGAGAAGGAGCGATATGATTCTACCTGCATTTTGAAAGGATGACTTTGGCTACTGTATGAAGAATGGACCATGAGGACCAGAAATAGAAGCAGGAAGACAAGAAGGGAAGTTGTGCAGGAAAAAGATGATGACATCTGGACTAGAGTGATAGCAGTAGATATGGACAAAGATGGAGAGAGTCTAGATAAATATGAGAGATGAAGTTGACAGTACTTGGTTGTGATGAGTAAGGACAATAATAGTTTGAAAGATGACTCCTGGAGGTTTGGCTTAAATAACAGTCTGGGTGGACAGTGTGGCCATTTACAGAAATAGGGAGGATTAACAAAGAGGCAGATTTATGTCTTTTTTTGAACATGTGAATTTTGAGAAGCCTGTCAGCTGCAGATATCAGGTCAGCAATAAATAATTAAGACCATCACTTCATGGGGAGGTCTGCGCTAGACTTAACAAAGTTTTAACTATCAGCACGTAGATAGCATTTAAAGCCACAGCAAGAAGTGAAATTAAAATTTAAAAGATAAATTGAAGGAGACATTGAAAACAAATGAGGCACTGGATAACTCCTGAGAGATTCCAATGCTTAGAGTTCTGGTAGGAGGAGTGGAGCAAGTAAGAGAAAGGTAAAAAGTGAAAAGTGGGGCTTCCCTGGTGGTGCAGTGGTTGAGAGTCCGCCTGCCGATGTAGGGGACACGGGTTCGTGCCCCGGTCCGGGAGGATCCCACGTGCCACAGAGTGGCTGGGCCCGTGAGCCATGGCTGCTGAGCCTGCGTGTCTGGAGCCTGTGCTCCGCAACGGGGGGGAGTGGGGGGGCACAACAGTGAGAGGCCCGCATACCGCAAAAAAAAAAGTGAAAAGTGGCCAGGTGAAAAATGAGAAAGTTTCACAGAATGCGAGAGATAAGAGGGAAGTATGGGAGAGCGGACAAGAGTGTTTAACAAGATGAGTACTAGAAAGCCTCCATCTGAATTAACAATAGGGTAGTGGATGTGATGTTGACCAGAACATCTTTGATTGATGGGGATTAAATTCCAATCGGAGTGTGTAGGAGAGTGATTGGGAGGTGAGGCAGTAGAAAAAGAGTTTTTAAAAAAAACTGCTTCCAAAACTTCAGGAAGGGAAGTAGATTAATGGTGGAGTAGCTAGAAAAAGATATGGAGGCAAGTAAGCTATATTTAAATGTGAAAAATTATGCAGTGCATTTCTACTCTCATTGCAATGATCCAGTTGAAACAGCAGTAATGCAGGAGAAGAGAAAACCAAGGAAGTAGAGCCCTGGAAAGGTGAGATAAGTATGATAAGGGGAACAGAGGAAGGCATTAACCTTTGCAGGGTATTTCTCCTTTGAAAGAGGAGGAAGGAGAAGATGGGGACAGATTCAGGTTAGGTTTATAGATTTGACCATGAAAATTTGTAGCACATTAGTTTGTGAGGACTAATATTTCAGTGGAATATGATATTAGTGGAATAGTAACTAAAAGTGGAAAGGAGATTAATGAAGGCAGGAGATTAGAAAGGACAGAAGAGACGTGAAATCTTTCTTGCTGAGAGTAGGAAAGTACTCGTACTTAAAAAAAGAAAAAAAAAACAGCACAGGGTTTCTAGGAAGTACTGAGAACCCCTTTGAAGATCAAGAATTTGTAGTGATACCAAACTGGCCAGTTATAAGGTTTTGTTCTTGCAAAACTTAATTGCATGAATGTAGACACACAAAAAGATAAACCTTTGGATCTCAGCCTGTGGATTTTCTGGGTGAGTGTAATGGGAGCATAAAGCGTCTGCTGGTTGATGCAAAGGAGTGATTACATTGATGGATCTTTAAATTAAAGCTGGATCAAGAGGATGTAAAGTCTAGCGTAAGTGGTAGAGCCAATGGATTGAGGGTCTAAAAGAGGTGAAAGTCTTGTTTCTATAAGACTACTTGACAAAACCAGCAGTAGCAATAGGACTTTGTATTTTGAGGTAAGATGGTTTCTGGTGAGAGCTGGATCTAGAATGTAACCACCAGAGAATATGGCTGATGTGCCGTGAAACTGAATTTAGGAAACGTATTAATTCATTCAACAAATATGTTTTCAGTGCTTCCTATGTGCCATGCACTGTTTTAAGGCACAAGTTTACAGCAGTGACCAAAACAGCCAAAAACTCCCTGTGCCAAAATGTTTTACAAGCTAGTGGGTAAGAGAGATGACAAATCGAGACATATCATAAAGTGTCAGGTGTGGTGAATGGCAAGGATGGAGGAAGAACAGGTGGCCAGAGGCCAGGCCAGGGAGAAGTCCTCATCAGTCATGATAAAGTGTTGGAATTTTCTCTGTAGTGTGATGGGATAGCACTGGAGGATTTTGAGGTGTGCGTGTTTGGGGCGGGAGTGGAGAGAACATAATCAAATTTACATTTGTAAATGGATCTCTAGGGCTACCATCTGGGGAATAGACCTTTTGTGGGCAAGAGAAGAGACCGGCTAAAAAGCTCTGCCCTGATCCAGGCAAGAGAGAAAGGTTCTTCCTATATGAGGGGTGCTGTGGTGGAGGTGAGCAAAAGGGGTTGAATTCAGGGTATATTTTGAAGGTGGAATGTCAAATTCTCAGGTTCTAGAGCAAAAATCTTTGAGAGGTGGCTCCTTGTGATTTGCTCAGCTCATTCAACCCCAAGAGACCACATTTGCACAAAAGCCTGGCATGGTCAAAATTCAAATTTGGCAATTCTCTTCACACGATTGCACTTAGTCATTACAAGAGATTTATGAGGTAGGTTTCATTAACCACCTTGCAAATTACTGTACATCGTGGATCTTGTAGATTCTATAGGAGGTATTCAATTTAGAGATACCAAGAGAGTACTGTATTTATTTTCTATTACTTATCTCTCTTTGATTTATTAGCAGCCCAGAGTTGAATTCTGTTTTGAGAAATTCACAAAAGAGAATACACGTTTTTGGTTAAAATTCATAACAGTCTGTAGTTTTGTTCCATGAGAAATTCAAGAGATAAATATGACTTATTTAAAACCTCACAAAATGTTTTCTACCCATGGAAAGGCGCCACTTTTGTTCCACAGGTCCGTGTTTTCCTGTGTCCCCAGTTCTTGATCTTGTACCCAGATTGTAAGACCTGTCAAAAATAGAATAGTTGTAGTTGAGCCAAGTAGTCTTGTTTTGAAATTACTTTTACTTTTGAAATATTCTTCTGCATTTAACACATGCAATTTTGGCACAAAGCAGTCACTATCATTGGCTCTCATCCCTGTTTCCCCAAGCGCTAGCCTCTCTTCTGGCTGAGCCACAGGAGTAATTAAAAGCATCCTGAGAGATTAATCAAAATGGTGTTGGGAGAAGATCAAGGGCTCAAGGAGCTGAGAAGTCAGGGTATTAGAGCTGTTCTTATAAATATTAAAGTTACTTAAAATACTGTCAGGAAAGGTGTGAGGAGATTGTGACCCAGATCTTGAAGAATCAATAAAGGAAGGGAATTGACAAGGAGGTCAGTAGAAGCCAGTGATGTTGAGAGCAAAGTGCTAAATGCTAATGGCATGGATAGACCTCCTAGTAAGAAGGGCTCTTAGAAGAGCAAGGGGAGGAGTCAATGATATGGTAGTGTCTGGACAGGAGGAAGCTGGTCACCCACTATCCAGGTGTGAGCTTAAAGAATATGTGAAAATAGATACCTCTACCTGATAGCAAGTATTCCTGGGAGATGGCCAGCATTCAGTTAGAGCAAGGAGGTGGAGGGACCTTTCAGAAAAAATACTGAGAATATAGGGGAGTGTGCTGGTCATGGAGTAGGAATTCAGAGGACACAGTGCAAATTGTTATTACCCTTATCTACAGTGTTCAGCTAAACTGAAGCTCAGAAAGGCTCATTTATCCAGTCACAGGGCTTCTAAGTGGCAGTGGAATTTGGCTCCTTATACAATTTTATGACTCCAAAACCTATGTTCTTTATAGGGTATATGAAACTAATTCAATATACTGTCAGAGAAATGTTATTATTTACCATGTTTTAGCCAGCAAAGCATTGCAACACAGACACGTAACAATGCTTTTGATGGTAATAGAGAGATAAATTCTCTACCCCACTTATGAGAGGTCTCAGTGTTCTGAAAGATATGTTGATCACCTCTAAGAAGTTTGTTCAAGTGCTGATCAGGGTGAGCTCTGGACTTGATAGCCTCTAATGCCTGCTTTAGAACAGACCTGGAAAACAAGCAAGAAAAAATGAATTTTGTTGTTGAATAGTGTTTGGCCAATTCACAGTGTGATTAAGGGCCAACTATGCACCCAGCTCTGAAAAGATGCTCTGCAGAGCCATGAAAAATAGAGCTTCCTATCATTTATGTCTTTCCTGTATCAATTTTCATTTTTCAGTTTTGCTCTTCTTATTCAACCATCCAAGTATTTGAATGTTAATTTTTACCATAACATAAAATAAAAATTTTCCTTTTAAAAAATGTTATCTGGTCAAAGGATGGTTGATAGAGTGGGTAGGGTTCCCTTAGCAACTACCACATACAACAATAAGTAGAAATCTCTATGCATTTTTGGGGGCAAAGGTTTTCTATGGTTCAGAATATAAATTATTTTTAAAAACACACCTGTGACCTCTTTCTCCAACTATTTGAAAAAAAGAAATAATTTATATAGTAGTTCTTATTTTAATAACTTTTTATTCCCCGACTAGTAGAACAGAGAAAGCTAAAACCTAAGTGCCTGGAGGGAGGAATAAAGATAAAGCCATGATTTACTCCAGAGGGTCCCAGAACAGCTTGAAATTTGGATGCATCAGAGGCGTGTGAGGTGGGCTGAGTCTTGGATCTAAGACCCAAGTGGGGACTGATTGTCTACAGTGAAGGTGAAACCTTGGATCTCTTCCTCATCAAGCAAAGCGCCAAGTGACTCTCCTTTCCCCAACCCTAGCAGGTAGAAGATGTCTGTTCTCTGAAGAAATTAAACTCAAGGCTTGGAATGTGGTGGTGAGGCTTATTGAAGATGCAGGGAGTAAGTGAAAATGTGCACAAGAATCATGAGACTGTTGGGCTCACTTGTCATCCCTGCTCCAAGAACAGAGGCCATCAAATATGTGCCCTTCCAGTCACCAAAGCAAGAAAATGAAGTATTATTTTTCTGGAGTGACTGCTCTAGAAAAAGACATTTCTCACTTTTGAGGTGGCTGACATTTGTGGTCACCTCAGGAAAGAGGTACCTCTGCTAGATCACGTTGCAATGCTGTCTATCCACTTGCTAAAAAGTCATGTCATGTACCTGAATCTCCTGCGTGACTGTTAGTGCCTCACTCAAATGGGAATTTAAAGGCTGGGGTCTCAGGATATTTCAAAAAACCTCCAAAATCAAGGTCAAAGCCTAAATTAACAGGAAGAAATGGAGATAATGCTATTTTAAATGATGTAATCAAGAGGTTCCACAATTGAAGGAGGGAAGTTTTCAAATTTAAATTTTGTTTGCCCAGATCAGTATGAAAGACATCCATCAAACCACATCATCTTGAGATTTTACAATAAAGAAAAAAAGATTAGATTAAAAAATCTCCCAGAAAGAAAAGATGGTACACAGTTAAACAAATGGGAGTAAGAATGACCAATAGCAACATACTGTATGTAAACCTGAAAAAAAGAAAATGCAAGCTTTCGAACCAGCCTCAGTGTCTGGCCCTGAGCCAAATTCTTAATCTCTCTGTGTTCATTTTTATTACCTGTAACCTGCAGATAATAATACTCCCTTCATGAGGTTGTTGAGAGAATTAAATGAGATAAAGCACAGAGTGAGTTCTCAATACTAGCTGTTTTTATACTGATAATATGACTACCATACTTTACAACAAGCTCTTCTGAGTAGGAAGAAATGTCTGGGAAACCATAGGTGCAGAACATCATCTTTTAAGTTATTATGAAATGAATAAGGACTTTCTAAGCATGGGATAATAATGGAGGAAAGATTGAAATGTTTAATTTAGATATTTGAATGTATAAAAATCAAAGCCACACATAATAATTGCAAATATTATCCTCAAAAGATAAATTGGCAAACAAATATAATTGCTGCAATCATGTGACAAAGGGTAATGTCATTAATTTATAAGGAACAAATTTAGTCAATCAAAAATCTATATATTCTATATATAGGATTCTATCTATAAAGGATCTGAACAAATTATAGGGGAGATTTAAAAAATATGTGAAACCAATTATTAGCTATAAAAATAATCCAATTAAAAAAATAATGAGCTGAAAGTATGGAGAACAGTATAGAGATTCCTTAAAAAACTAAAAATAGAACTACCATACGACCCAGCAATCCCACTACTGGGCATATACCCTGAGAAAACCATAATTCAAGAAGACTCATGTACCACAATGTTCATTGCAGCTCTATTTACAATAGCCAGGACATGGAAGCAACCTAAGTGTCCATCGACAGATGAATGGTTAAAGAAGATGTGGCACATATATACAATGGAATATTACTCAGCCATACAAAGAAACAAAATTGAGTTATTTGCAGTGAGGTGGATGGACCTAGAGACTGTCATACAGAGTGAAGTAAGTCAGAAAGAGAAAAACAAATACCGTATGCTAACACATATATATGTAATCTAAAAAAACCCAAAAAGGTCTGAAGAACCTAGGGGCAGGACAGGAACAAAGACGCAGATGTAGAGAATTGACTTGAGGACACAGGGAGGGGGCAGGGTAAGGATGAAGTAAGAGAGTGGCATGGACTTATATATATTAACAAATGTAAAATAGATAGCTAGCGGGAAGCAGCTGCATAGCACAGGGAGATCAGTTCGGTGCTTTGTGACCACGTAGAGGGGTGGGATAGGGAGGATGAGAGGGAGACGCAAGAGGGAGGAGATATGGGGATATATGTATATGTATAGCTGATTTACTTTGTTACGAAGCAGAAAGTGACACACCATTGTAAAGCAGTTATACTCCAATGGAGTTGTTAAAAAAAAAATAATAATGAGCTGATATTTTTGGTCTAGGAATTTGGCAAAAACAACAACAGCAACTTATTAATTTCCTAATTATATCTTCATTATACTTTATTTTATTATTTGCTTCATATGTCCCTTTGTTTTATACATACCATCCCAATTAGGCTCTAGGCGTTGTTAGAACAGAGACCTTGATTGTTTTGTTCTATGCATCTTTCTCAGTGTAGTGGAATCTGGAGTCGAACTGCCTGCCCCAGACTCAGTTCCCTCAGTCCTGTGACATGAATGGGAGTTCAGCCTGAGGGCTGATTTGCAACCCTGCCCAAGAAAGGCTAGGTAGCAGGCAGGGTAGTGAGGGGTCCAGTGCAAGGCAGAGGTTCCAGGCAACAGGAGTGATGGTGGCTGAGTGAGAGGCTGCAGTGAGTTGACCCCTAGTTCCAGGGGCAGGGAGGTGTGGCTACCACGCAGATGCTTCTCAGCAGGTAGAAGGCTATTTGGGGGACACAGACCACCGCAGGGGGTTAACACAGCCCAGCACATAGATGCACGTTAGGTGCTTAGTAAGTATATGGTGAGGAAATGCAATTGTAGGGCACAGAGCGGTCATACAGTATTGTTTGTGTTTGGTCTTTAAAACATTTTGGAAATCTGTAAGTCTGTATATCGAAAACCATTCATAACCTTTGACACAACAATTTTTTCTTGTTTGAATCTATCCCAACAATATCATCAAACATTTATCTATAAGTGTGTTCACTTCAGGTTTTTAATAATAATCAAAATATAAAAATCACTTAAATGACTAACAACAGGGGAAAAATTAAAGAAATTATGTTAGGGTAGAATATTATGTAGCTGTTAAAATCAACAGTTTCAAAAACTACTGAATGATTGGGAACGTACTAATGAGATTAAATGAAATTTGCAAAATGTGAAATTATACAGTGAGGCAAATGTTTAAAAACACAAGCATTTTAGTAAGGAATGCCACTAAATTTGTTAGTAGTAATTGTCGCTAGGTGTTGGAATGATGGTTGATTTAATTTCTGTATTTTATAAAGCACTGTAAACGATTAAAAAAAAATTTAGAGCCATACAATAAGAAGTGTTAACTCAGTAGGAGACAGATAAAGACAATAAGTTATAAACATGGTTTTCACTATGGATGGGTGAATAAACATGGTTTTCACCATGGACCCCCTATGGGGATCTTTAGGTTTTAATTTGTTTATGTAACAAGCAAGGGACAAATGTTTTCCTAATAGAAATGGTAATGTGCCTGTCAACAGCCCAGTGCTTGGGCACCTGCAGCTGTTCTCCTAGAAGAGAGAAGGAAGACTGGCTGGTTCCCACGCAGCTAAGCCAGCTCCTGGGACTGCTTGCAGACAGAGCAAAGCCCCCCTCTTTAATGGCACAAGGGTGGCCTCGAGCAGAGAGGGAGATCTGCCCACCTTTCTTGTTCAATCAGAATGTAGCAGTGGCCAGCTCCCCAGCAGTCACCAGATTCTAGCAAGGAAGACAAGAAAGTGAAATGCAGAAGAAGCAAGGCTAGCATGAAGTCAGTTGCTAACTGTAGAATTCTATGGAGTTGCCATGAACAGTAAGACAGGCTCATGCACAGCACAGATGAGATAGTACAAGGTAATTCAAGGACAAAACTTTATATTCCAACCATTTAAAATTCCTGAAACCATCAGGCTAGGCATTCTCTGGTTAATTCACTGTCTAGGCTCTTGAGTCCCAAATGTCACTAAATAGTTACCAAAAATGTGGCGTTCAAACAAGTTTGGTAAACACTGGGCTTCAAAACTATTAACGCTTCTAGGAGCCCTTCATATGCTAAAGGGTCTTATAGATCCTTATAGAAGTCTTATAGAAGCCAAAGCTGGATCATAAAGAACAAGTAAACAAAATGTTGGAAAAGGTCATTCAAAGCAGAGGAACCAAACAAAATAGAGGTACCCAGCTGAGAAAAAACATGCCATAGTTATTCACTGATTCAACAAATATTTAATGGGAACCACTATGTGTCAGGCACTAAAGAGTTACTGGGGAGATAGGGCTGAAGGAAACAAACATATCCCCCTAAAATCCAAATCCATGGGTACCAGACATTGAGCATGGAATTACAATGTGATAAATGATATGAAGGAGAATACTGTAGGAGACTTAATCTTGTGTAAATGGGGTGAGATATGACAAAAGCTTTTTTGATAAATTTTCTTAAGCAGATTTCTATGATAAATAGGAATTCATGAGGGGTGAGATGGGGAGTAAGGAGAAAAAAATGGAGGGAAGTCAAAAATAGCTGTTTGACTAGAATAGCTCCCATGAAGAGTGGGGAGAACTGTACAACTCTGGTGCAGTACAGAATATGATACATTTGAGAAGCCTAAATAAGTATGGCTTCAGAGTAGAGTGCAAAGGGTAAAGCAGCAAATTAAGGTTAGAGAGGCAGGCAGGGGCCTGATTTTGCAAGGCTTTTTTGTTTGTTTGTTTTTCCCTAAAAACAATTAGATGACAAAAACAGAGTCTAGAATAGATGTACCTGTATATAAAATAAGTGTTATATATGAGATTCTAGAAATATATCTAGGTAGATAGTTAAATATAGGTAGATAGAAGATAGATAGGTAGATGACAGATAGATGACACTTACATAGGCACCTAGATAGATAGATAGATAAAGACAGACCCTAGAGCATAGAAAAGAAAGTGGGCATGTCCACCTTTTTTGGGATGGGGGTTATGTCATTATGGATTCACATAAAAAACTTGCTGAGGATTTGAGTCTTGAAAGAGAAGGTATCTTCTAGGAGTCAAGGAGTTCATTCCTTACCATTTTAATTTGGCTATTCTCTACCACTCCTGGAGAAAAACTACTCCTTCTGCTAGTCTATCATCAGCTGCATGCCTCTTTGTAAGTTAATTTGATGCTCATTTGATATTCCTTTTCCCAAAACAATGACACAAAATAATGAGCCCATGTTCAGCAGGAGCTGTCAAGTTAGCAATATCACAAAACAATAATCAGAGAAAATGGATTGTGGTGTTCATGCTCTAGTAATGACTATTCCTCTGTGGAGCTATTAGCAAAACCAAGGGATTGGATCAGTATGCAATTTTAATGAAGTCAAGAGTACACAAATGGAAAATTACATGGATGGTGTTTTATTTCCTTTTTGCCCTTCTTTTTTACAAACACTAAACCTTTACCACAGTGAGTGTTTGGAGTCAAGTCACAGAAATCATTAGCACTAGAATTTTTGGAAGGTGATGTTTGCCAGTGATCCCACAGGACAGATCACCTACAGTTGTCACAGATCAGCACCCCTGGCTTATTTTATTTTAATTTTATTTTTAAATAAAAAAGGAACAACTTAGTTAACCAAAAGAAAAGGTAATACTTAATTTCCCAGGCATGAATTAGGAGCATTCCCAGCATTTGCTTTTAAGGGGCATGCATAACCTCGCTTTTTTTCAGTTTCCTCACATGTAAAAAGGGCTGGATGAAGGATTAAAATATATGATTCTTTTATAGTGCTGTATTTTTAAAGGCTGCTATAAAATACAGATAAACTGATTCATTAAACCTAAGGGAATGCATGTTTATTACTCTTTCTTTCCTTTTTTAGTGTGAGGTCTTGCACATCAATCCTTGAAAACTTCCACTAAAGAGAGCATCAACCTCTTTCCTCATTAAATAGAAATGGAACCAAAGTGCTTTCTAGGCATCAAACTGTCAATAACTATTTATTTGAAACTAACAAGTGGCAGGCACTTTTCCAGGTTCTGCAGATATTTCAGTAAATGAGACACACTGATTCCATCTCCATTATATGAGAAAACCAATGGGAAAACAAAACAAAAGAAACAAAAACATGAATTGATTCTTGAAAAGGGAAGGAAAAAGAAAGAATAATGGAAAAAAATAGAACATATAGAAAATAGCAAGGAAGGCTATATAATCGAGTCCAAATATACTAATAATCACAATAAATGTAAATGGACTAAATTGGCTAGTTGAAAGATTTTCAGATTGGATAAAAAGAAAACCCAGCAACATGACATTTAAAAAGGACATGACTGGTGGCGCAGTAGTTGAGAGTCCGCCTGCCGATGCAGGGGACACAGGTTCGTGCCCTGGTCCGGCAAAATCCCACATGCCGCGGAGCGGCTGGGCCCGTGAGCCATGGCCGCTGAGCCTGCACGTCCAGAGCCTGTGCTCCGCAACGGGAGAGACCACAACAGTGAGAGGCCTGCGTACCGTAAAAAAAAAAAAGGACATGACTAAAATATAAGGATACAGAAAGGTTGAAATTAAAAGGATGAAAAAAGATTTGCCAGATAAATATAAAATCTTTAATAAAGTGTGAGTCACCATTTGCATCAAACCATATAGTCTGTGATAACAAAAAGCATCATTAAGGATAGAGAGGGAAACTGTATACAAATAGTACTTTATTTCAATAGGAAGATATAAAAATTCCAAATTAGTACACATATAGCAAAATCTCAAATTTTGCTAGGACAATTGGACAGCCACAGGCAAAAGAATGAACCCTTATCTAAGACTACAAACAAAATTTAAATAAGAAGGGATCAAAGACCTAAATGTAAGAGCAAAAACTATAAACCTCTTGGAAGAAAGCATAGGAGTAAATATTCATGATCTGAATTTGGCAAAAGATTCATACAAGTGATACCAAAAAGCATGAGTAACGGAAGAAAAAACAAGTTGGATTCAATCAAAATTTAAAGTTTTTATGCTTCAAAGCATTCCATCAAGAAAGTAAAATGACAACCCACAGAATTGGAAAAAATACTTGCAAATTATCTTAAGTAAGTGAGACAGGATGAGCACTAATGGGCAAGTGGAAGACTTGGCTTTGGATAGATGTCCCTACTAAAGTGCAGAAAGAGGATATGGATACAGATGTGGAGGTGGGAGTGTGTATTTCTTTTTTGATTGCTTCATTTTTCTTTACAAGGAAGTGTGTGTGTGAGTGTGTGTGTCTGTGTCTGTTCTTATTAGGAAGCTAAGGATATTTAAGCCATATGTTGGTAAAACAAGACCATTCTCAGACAGTCTGGATATGAGTGAGTATTAGAGAAGACTATCCTCAAAAAAGGTTGATTCTTGAATATAAAATACTTTTATTTGGGTAGTTAGGCTTGTTTCTAAGTGCTCTTTGGAATCTTTCTCACAGAGAAAGTTTCACACCTTCTTTTTAAAGCTCAGTGCCACATGTGACTACATGGTACAGGGGTTAAGAGCAAAGAGTGAAGTCAGACTTATTTGAATTCGACAGTTTGCAACTCACTGGTTGAGAAAAAAATCTTTGGAATAGTGGAGGAGTCCAGTAACTTCACTTAGCTCATTTAAAAAGCACCTACCCTATAGGGCTGCTGGAAATATTAGATAAAGTATACATAAATACTCTAATAGACAATGTTCAATCAGGAAACAGAAGCCATACTATGTATGTACTATGTATGTAGGAGTTTAACATATATAATGGGGGTTAATGACTTGTGGAAATGCTGGGGAAGTAGTGGTCAGAGAAGCTGCTCCTGAAATTAGTAAAGTTGATACCAAAGATCTCAGCTGTAAATGCCAAACTAGATGTTTCTCTCATCTCACCAGGAAGCTGCTGTAATTCTTGAGATTCTCTGATATGATGTTACCAATTGTTTCAGTCTTCTGTGGCAAAGTGGGTGGGAAAAGCTACTATGGATTTCCTGTCCTTCTTCTTTATTTTCACTTTGCAAATCTCCTGGGAGTTCCTCTCATTGATAAACTCTAAGCCAAAACACTACAGGGAAGGAGATTCTGGGAAACATAATTCACAGTCTTAGAAGAGGTGGTGGTGGTGCTAGCCCAGTGCTTACTTAACATGGTAAATTATAAAAGAAAAATTTACAAAGAAACTGGATATAAAATAAATTGCTGAATATATAGTATCTCCCTTATAATTCCCATGTTTTGTCTGTTTCACAACTTCATTGTACACTCAATTTCAATTAGTGAAATTAAGAAAAAGGATTGTAATATATAGTCGTGTCAAGTTTAAGAGTTTGAGAGATTCCATTCAGACCATTAGCCTGTTTTTATGTGCCAGAGAAAATCACCTCTGATCATGATTACTATATGACGGTCTACTGCACACGTTAAAGGTTTGATTCTTAAAGTGTTTACTGTGCATCCAGTGTATAAGCATTGCATTATATGACTGGAGGAATACTGAGATAAATGTAAAACACAGTCCTTTCAAATGATGAAATCACCTAAAAAAGCTGGAATTACCGGCAGATTGTGTGGTGGTGAACCTACGGTTAAAGAAGACACTGAAGAACATCATCTAAGAGATTATTTTGAACAGTGTGGGGGGAAAATTGAAGTGATTGAAATCATGACTGATCGAGGCAGTGGCAAAAAGAGAGGCTTTGCTTTCGTAACCTTTGATGACCATGACTCTGTAGACAAGATTGTCATTCAGAAATACCACACTGTGAATAGCCACAACTGTGAAGTAAGGAAAGCCCTATCTAAGCAAGAGATGGCTAGTGCCTCATCCAGCCAAAGAGGTCGAAGTGGTTCTGGAAACTTTGGTGGTGGTCATGGAGGTGGTTTTGGTGGGAATGGCAGCTTCGGTCGTGGAGGAAACTTTAGTGGTCGAGGTGGCTTTGGTGGCAGCCGTGGTAGCAGTGGATATGGTGGCAGTGGGGATGGCTATAATGGATTTGGTAATGATGGAAGCAATTTTGGAGGTGGTGGAAGCTACAATGATTCTGGCAGTTACAACAATCAATCTTCAAATTTTGGACCCATGAAAGGAGGAAACTTTGGAGGCAGAAGTTCTGGCCCCTATGGTGGTGGAGGCCAATACTTTGCCAAACCCCAAAACCGAGGTGGCTGCTGTGGTTCCAGCAGCAGCAGCAGCTATGGCAGTGGCAGAAGGTTTTGATTACTGCCAGGAAACAAAGCTTAGCAGGAGAGGGGAGCCAGAGAAGTGACAGGGAAGCTACAGGTTACAACAGATTTGTGAACTCAGCCAAGCACAGTGGTGGCAGGGCCTAGCTGCTACAAAGAAGACATGTTTTAGACAATACTCATGTGTATGGGCAAAAAAAACTCGAGGACTGTATTTGTGACTAATTGTATAACAGGTTATTTGTTTCTGTTCTGTGGAAAGTGTAAAGCATTCCAACAAAGGGTTTTAATATAGATTTTTTTTTTCTGCACCCGTGCTGTTGATTGCTAAATGTAATAGTCTGATCATGACGCTGAATAAATGTGTCTTTTTTTAAAATGTGCTGTGTAAAGTTAGTCTACTCTGAAGCCATTTTGGTAAACTACCCCAAGAGTGTGAAGGTAGCATTCCTTCAGGGTGATGCCAGGTTCCATTCAAAATTTATTTACAACCTGCTTTGGTGGAGAAGCTACTGTCTTCTGAAACCTTGGTGTAGTTGAACTGACAGTTACTGTGTTGTGACCTGGAGTTCACCGTGAAAAGGGTCACCCAAGCCAAGTCATGGAGTTTTTTGATTATTAATATATGATTGTTGGCACATCCTATGCAATATATCTAAATTGGATTATGGTACCAGATATAGATGGGAATGAAGCTTGTGTATCATCCATTATCATGTGTAATAAATAAACAATTTAATACCCTCTTAAAAAAAAAAAAAAACCACAGTCCTTGCCATCAAGAAACTTGCAGACTTAACAGAGAGCTAAATGATAAGGACAAATTCAATTGCTAATTTCTGTTGGCATTCCAGTATCAATCTGTTTATTCTCATTTTCCTCTTGAGTCCTCTTAATTTATCTGTATTTTTAGTTTGGAGATCTTATAGTCAGGGTATAAAATGCCAAACATGCTTAGATGAATTCACATATGTGAAGTAAGCATTCCTGCCATATCGTGATGAGAACTTGAATGTTCCATAAAACTTCTATTTAAATAAAGATAACATTTTCTCCCTAAACTACCTCTAACAGTTATAAAAACTTTTGGCTCCTTTATTTCTAGAATATTGAGACTTGCTAAACAAATTCTTATTCACTCGAATATGGATTTTCCAGTCTGAGTGCTTTGATTTTTGCAGGCATTTGGTCTCTCAGCCTGGAATGAATTTCCCTCTTTTGTCTGCCAGGCAGGACCCTACCCATCTTTTGAGACTTATCTTGAGCATTGTCTTTTGTAAGGAAACCCACTTCATCTCTCCCAGCTAGAATTAGATGCTTCCTTTACTGGGTCAGAGTCTATTTCTATCACACTGTTACAGTTGTGCATGCTTTTCAAACAGTGTGTTGTCACTGTTTAATCCACATCACCACCACTGCACACTGATCTCCTTAATCTATTGATGGGGTCTGATTCATCTTTGTGTCCTCCGTGCTTATTTCATTATAGTCCCTGTATTAGTTTCCTGTTGCTATAGAAGAAAATTACCTCAAGTTTAATGGCTTAAAACAACACAGACTGGGCTTCCCGGGTGGCGCAGTGATTGAGAGTCCGCCTGCCGATGCAGGGGACACGGGCTCGTGCCCCGGTCCGGGAAGATCCCACATGCCGCAGAGCGGCTGGGCCCGTGAGTCATGGCCACTGAGCCTGCGCGTCCGGAGCCTGTGCTGCGCAAGGGGAAAGGCCACAACAGTGAGAGGCCCACGTACCACAAAAAAAGCCCCAAAAAAACCAAACAAAAAACCCCACAGACTTATTATTTTATAGTTCTGGAAGTCAGAAGTTTGAAATGGATCTGACTAGGCTAAAAATCAGCAGTGCTGTGTTCCTTCTAAAGCCTCCAGGGGAGAATCTGTTTTCTTGCCTTTTCCAGCTTCCACAGGCTGTGTCCATTCCTGCAGTCCTGGCTCTTTCTCCATCTTCAAAACCAGAGTAGCTCTTCAATCTCCCTCTACCTCTTACAAGGATCCTGGTGGTTACATTAATCCAGGATGATCTCCCAAATCAAAATCCTTAACTTAATCCTATCTGCCAGGTCTCTTTGCCATGTTCACAGGTTCTGAAGATTAGGATGTAGACATCTTCGGTTGTTGAGGGGGTACCTTGTGCTGCTTACCACAGTGTCCAAACAACATCTGCTCAATTAACGAGGCATCCACATATCTGAGCCCCATCCATTCCCTGAATAATGATTTCTTTGCACTCCCTGGACCTCTTTCAGCTCTGTACAATCTTGTGGCATGGAGTACAGACCTTTGTATTTTTCTGTGTGTGTATGCTCTGTATTTTTTTAGATACATTCCTATAGGTGATGATTTCAATTATGCTTCTGATAGAAACAGTGCCATTTGACTCACCTAAGGAATAAAAATATTGTAAAGTTTAGATTTTGATTTTTTTATAAAACTATTAGGCTTTCTCAAATCCCATTTTTTACACAGCCCCTCTCCTGTAGTACAACGTGGAAATACTTTGTCTGACTTAGGAAGAGGGAGAGTGAAGAGGTACAGTTAATGTTTGGTGAGAAAGACAAAATTGCCATTATTGTCACATGAAATAGACTGAGATTTGCCTTTAGATGTTAAAATTAACAAATGAAAAAGGAAAGATAACAGTATAGTTTCCAAACTGGTTTGCCTTTATTCTGACGCTTTTTAAATCTTTTTTCCTCTCATCTACTTTGTCTTCCTTTTATTATTCTTTATTTCCTATTGGGTCATGTTTGATTTAGAATAACCTTATACAATGTTTCTTTTGAATTCTCTTATCCATTTTTTAAAATTTCATTTTGGGATTTGTGTTATTATTTATCCACTGTCTATTTTAATCTCTTGAGGAACCCAAATCAAAAATTCTCTTACCACCTTTATTTAAAATAAATTTGAAATCCACATTTTATTGCAAAGACATCCGTTGACTTTATGTTGCTGCCGTCAGTATTAATGCTGTCACCTGAAGTCTAAGTTGTCGGCATAAGTGTCAAAGAAGATGCCAATAAAAAGGTGTCATTGATTTGCATTCAAATCACCTGAGAAATAGTGACAAGTTGGCATAGGAGAGAAAAGCATATGAATGCCATAAGGATATGTAAGTCTCATTGATGTCAGTTTAAAACCAATTCAAATTTTAGCAGAAATTATTATTTGAAGTCCCTGAATTTATATTTGGCAATTGCAAGAAAGCTTTGAGGTCATAGAAGGAACCCAAGGTAGGATAAAGAAACAAAAAATCACAGCAGAAAAAATAAGTAATTCTATGGCAGGTATCCTATTGATTTTCAATGATTCTGGGGGATTTATTCAACCTTCCTAACACTCTGATTCTCTATCTTCAACACTGTGGTGGGGATGACTAAGTAATTTAGGACACAGAAACAAGTGCCACGAACACAAAAATCACAACACAGAGTATAATGAATTACAAATCACTAATTTTGGTTGTCAGTAAAATAAGAAACAAGCTAAAAATACCCCATATGGCCACTAATATTAAACATGATATTGGAAGAATTAGGCAATGCAACTAAAAGAAAGCAAACGGGCATAAACATTGGAAAAGAAGAGGTAAAATTATTTCTAGTTGCAAAATGTATGATTCTCTTTCAAGAAAACTCAAGACAATCCATTAATATGTGCTCTGTTCTGAAATCTTCTCATTTTATCCCAACTCCCCAAATAACAAACAAAAAGTTGACCATTTCCCAAGGAATTGTTTTATAAAAGCAAATTGGATTTATCATAATATTATATTTTGCTGAAAGAAGCTCATAGCTTTCATTTTTACAGTTTACCATTACACAGAACTTTTGAACATGAAAATATTACCCATCCAGGATTAATATATTTGAAATTTTAGAGTTTGATATTTTGAAAAATATCAAAGTTAGCTTTAAAAAAGGTTGTAGAGTTGTCTGGATTTACATAAAATTATTTAGAGTCTTATATAAAAATGATAAGAGGGAAATGTTTTTCAACCTGATTCTTAGACTAAAATACTCATAACATGTGTCATACCTGTAGTTTCACAGAGCCTACCTGAGAGAGCCTTTTTACCTAGTCAACGTCTTGTTTTAAATCCACACTAGCAGTATGGACGTTGAATTTCTGCTCAGACCTATATACAAGGGAAAAGCATGTATAACATTCACCTTAATTTTTCCTGCCTTACATATAAATTCAAAATTATTGAGAGCAGAGATAGCATAATAGAATAATTTGAGAACTAGGTAGAGCTTAGTGAATTATTTTAAGAGTTACTTCCAATAAGTCAACTGTAAATTCTTAAACT
Organism: Delphinapterus leucas; assembly: GCF_059928025.1. Classification (NCBI taxonomy): domain Eukaryota; kingdom Metazoa; phylum Chordata; class Mammalia; order Artiodactyla; family Monodontidae; genus Delphinapterus; species Delphinapterus leucas. The sequence goes on along the minus strand of NC_143142.1, from coordinate 35,997,013 downwards.
TATCCTAAATATACAAAATTAATGTCATCTTGTTATAGTAGACACATAACCAGGAAAATTCAGATGTAAATAAGCAAGTTCTTTGTTGGCTATTTATTACATGCAGTATTGTCTTCTAGATGTTTTCTTCAGTTGCTGAATTTAGCTACTTATACTACTGATATCTTCAATTTATAACTGAGCATGATTTTCAGTTATTATGACTTTTAAATGATTCAAATGAAATAAACTGAAACAAAATGATATATTCTTTTTATATTCAGTTCTGGACTGGTCTGAGCATATAAATATTTGTATAAAAATTAATTTAACAATAATTTAACAACTCTGTTCAGCTTTGCAACCTCTATCTGACTTTACTATCATTTAAAATAATTTTATTTACATGTCTTATTAATATACCATCGCATAAATTGAAATTTTAAAATGTTACTAAAGGGCTTCCCTGGTGGTGCAGTGGTTAAGAATCCACCTGCCAATACAGGGGACGCCGGTGCGAGCCCTGGTCTGGGAAGATCCCACATGCCGCAGAGCAACTAAGCCCATGCACCACAGCTACTGAGCTTGCGCTCTAGAGCCCGCGAACTACAACTACTGAAGCCCACACACCTAGAGCCCGTGCTACACAGCAGGAGAAGCCACCGCAATGAGAAGCCCGCGGGCCGCAGCGAAGAGTAGCCCCTGCTTATTGCAACTGGAGAAAGCCCACGCAGCAATGAAGACCCAGTGCAGCCAAAAATAAATAAAATAAATTTATTAAAAAAAAAAGAAACCTTATTTTAAAAAAAGTTACTAAAGGCTTAACAATTAAAATTATAGATATTTTCTTCACCTTATTGTACATTATTTGAAATATATTAGTGTCATATTTTAACAATGGAGCACTTTCATTATTTATAATGTTAGAAAAAGATCACTGCTATCAATTTAATTCCACACTTAAAATACTATAGTAACAACCCAGAAATGTTTTTTTCCCCCTCTTTTTCCCAGTTTTTGATAATTCCCTCCATTACTTGCTCTAGAAACTTTCTGGAAACTGCCATGTAATTTGATGTCATTAAAATATAAAGGTTAATTTGCTCAGTTGCTAAGACTTTAATTACAACACATCAGTTATTTAGACTGTTTGACATTTCCTGTAAATTCCTTTAATTAGGAAACCCTTAGAGACTCTTATGAAAGGAGATGAAATCACTAAAATATGTTGACAGAGATAGATATATTTCCTCTTACTGAATGAGCTCAAAACATCATAAACATTTGGAAAAACCCAAGAATTATAATTTTACAGTTAAAATGTTGAGTGGTGTGACCTCAAATGCTTTCTGGGTTTGTTGTGATTGCTTTATTGCCCATTTATTTGTTGGGAAGGAGAATGAGCTTGCATTGATAGGGAAAAAAATTGTGATTAAAGAAAGGGTACTCGTTAAAGTGTGTTACAAGAGAGGGTCTATAAATTGTTAAGCTGGAAATTCAGAACCTCAGAGTTTACAATCAGGAGGGGAAAAAAAATCCTTAGATTTCAAAGTTGTGTAATTTAATTACATTTTATGTTTAAGTGTTTACCAAGAGTGGAAGAGTGGTTCAGCCTGTAACATAATTGTGTAATGTCAAGAACAAAACAAAAATGCAGATTGAAAACCAGCCCACCTTTTATGCTACTCAGTGTGAAACATATGTAGACTTCCTCATGGACAGTAATCCCATAATCACAGAACCCTGTCAAACCAGCTATGCCGTATGTGTGTATATAGAAAAAGGAAATTGCCTCAACATATCCAGGCACCATAAAAAAGTGTACATTTAATCATGGATAAGAAGCAAATATTGAAATGTTAAATTCAAAGAGATTCTTAACTCACTCCCACTTTGACCCTATTTCTGAGTCATTTCCTATATGAATAAGAGTATACATGTGAAGGCCTACTTTATTAGGATTAAGAAGACACTTTTCTAACAAATAAATAGGTTTTAAGTACAAACCAGTATCTACTGCAAAGTTGAAAGAGGGAAATGGGGTGGTGTGATGCTCATGGTCAGAACTGAGGTTGAGAAAGCAAAAGACTAGAGAAGCTCTGGAACGGGGCATCTTCATGCCTGGAGCTGGTGTCACGAGCCTGTGTTGTCTGGCAAATCTGAAAAACAAGACCAGGTTAGGTTTCTAAGTAACAACATTACTAATAACAATAACTAAAGTTTATTACAAATGTAATATATTCCAGGTGGAATTGAGTCCATAATCCTCATCTTGAGCCTGTGGTATATGCACCTGTATTATCCTTACTCACACGTAGGAAAGGTGAAACTTCAGGAGTCTGAGGATATTGTCAAGGGCACATGGCAAGCTGGTATCAGAGCTTTATCTCCTGCTAACTTCTTTCACCTTTGGGAAGGTACTAGGAGGAATTAAAATGAGATTATCAGGCTGGAGGCCACTGTCCAGAAATTTGAAACACTGAGCAGAGTCCACTTACCCTTTCTTAAGTCTCACACTTAAGAAGTGAGAAATTATACTCTACCTCCTTGAAGGTGAACTATCTACACAAATTAGAATTCTTCTATTTGGGATATTTGTTTCTTCTCCCCAGTTATTTATTTGTTCAATAATTTGTTTATACAGTCTGGCCTTGTGGATGCTTATTTTACACTTTGGATTATAATATATTTTTTTTTAAAAATTATTTTATTTTTGGCTGTGTTGGGTCTTTGTTGGTGCACGCGGGCTTTTCTCTAGTCGCAGCTAGCGGGGGCTACTCTTCGTTGCGGTGCACGGGCTTCTCATTGCAGTGACTTCTCTTGTTGTGGAGCACGGGCTCTAGGCACACAGGCTTCAGTAGTTTTGGCATGTGGGCTCTAGAGCGCAGCCTCAGTAGTTGTGGCGCACGGGCTTAGTTGCTCCGCGGCATGTGGGATCTTCCCAGACCAGGGCTCGAACCTGTGTCGCCTCCACTGCGCCACCAGGGAAGCCCTCTTTATTTATTATGTTGCTCAAATTATACCAAAATTTGGCCTTGGGAGCTCTTTTAGTTGGCACCTGTGTCCCTTTGACATACCCTATCATTGTGGGGGGGGGTTTGTTTTGTTTTTTTGTTTCATTTTGGTTTTGTTTATGTTTTAGTAATTCATTACTTTCTAACACCACAAAATGGTTTAGGCGCATCTTATATATTCTCTTCCCTAGTCCTAGATTCAACTGTTTCTCCAAGGAGCCCTTATTCCTTTCATTACTACTAGAGTGTCATTTCTACTAGGACCTGTCAGCTGACAGAGAAGCAACTACATGACTATGTATTCTAACTCATGTACATACATTTATCTATAAATGTTTCTATATTTAGCCATCTGTTTCAGTATTAAGCTAAACATGACTTCACACTGATTCTCCAACTCTAATCCATTACCACATGGATCCCTCTAGCTCCCTTTCCTTGCTTTTCTGGAACCCCCCCCCTCCTCTGAGAAATGAAGCTCCCACCATTCGTAATCCATTCACTAAATTGTTCAGTTCTAACATACATGACAGTGATTTCTACATTGCTAACTCAACACCCAAGGGAAACAACTTTATTATCTAGAATACAGTGCTTATCTACAGTTCCTTTTCCCTTTAATTTTTTAGACTTTGTTCATTTCCAAAGATACTTAGTCAGCACCTTTTTCTCCTACCATCTTCAGCAAAGTTGTTTCGTACATGAATAATACAGTTAGATTCTTTTGTCACATTATGTTTTCTTTCCTGGAATCCTCAGACCTGCTAAATGATATTTTTAAATTTGTATGCATTAAAGTTATAGCTCTCTTCATCCTGTAAAGTTCTGTGAGTTTTGACCAAAGCATAGTGCCATTATCATCCATGATATTTTATAGAATAGTTTCACCATCCTAAAAAATGCTTGTGCTTCATGTACTCAGTCTCCACTCAATGAGCCCCTGATAACAACTGATCTTTTTATTGTCTCCTTAGTTTTGCCTTTTCCAGAATGTCTACAGTTGGAATCATATACTATGTAGCTTTTTCAGGGTGGCTTCTTCCACTTACTAATAAGCGTTTACGGGTCCTCCATGTCTTTTCATGGCTTGAGAGCTCATTTATTTTTAGTGCTGAACAATATTCCATTGTCTTGGTGTACCACAGTTTATCCATTCACCTATTAGAGAACATCTTAGTTGTGCAGGTTTTTATGTGGGCATAATAGGAGCATGATTATTAGATTGTATGGTAGGAGTACGTTTAGTACTGTAAAAAAAAAAAACAACAAAAAACTGCCAAACTGTCTTCCAAAGTGGTTGTACCATTTAGCATTCCCACCAGCAATGAATGAGAGTTCTTGTTTCACGTTTTCACCAGCATTTGGTGTTGTCAGTGTTATGGATTTTTGCCATTCTAATTATTGTGTAGTGGTTTCTCATTCATTGTTGTTTTAATTTGCATTTTCCTGACAACATATGATTTAGACCATCTTTTCATATGCTTATTTACCATCTGTATATCTTCTTTGGTGAGGTCAGTTCAGGACTTCTAAAAAAATCTGTTTTTTTTTTTTAATTTTATTGCTGAGTTTTGAGAGTTCTTTGTATATTTTAGATAACACTCCTTCATAAGATATGTCTTTAGCAAATATTTTCTCCCAGTCTGTAGCTTGTCTTTTTATTCTCTTGACATGGCTTTCACAGAGTAGCAAATTTTAATTCTAATGAAATCTAGGTAATCAATTGTTTCTTTCATGTATCATGCCTTTGGTGTTGTATCTAAAAAGTTATCAGCAAACCCAAGGTCATCTCAGTTTTCTCCCAGATTCTTCTAGGAGTTTTATAGTTTTGTGTTTCACATTTAGGTCTGTGATTCAGTTTGAGTTAACTTTTTGTAAAGGGTGTAAGGTCTTGTCTAGATTGTTATTATTTTTTGCATGTGGATATCCAGTAGTTCCAGCATTATTTGTTGAAAAGACCATCTTTTCTCCATTGTATTATACTTGTTCCTTTGTCAAAGATCAGTTGACTATATTTATGTAGGTCTCTTTCTGGACTTTTTTTTTTTTTTTTTTGCGGTACGCGGGCCTCTCACTGTTGTGGCCTCTCCCGTTGCTGAGCACAGGCTCCGGACGCGCAGGCTCAGCGGCCATGGCTCACGGGCCCAGACGCTCGCTCCGCGGCATGTGGGATCTTCCCGGACCGGGGCACGAACTCGTGTTCCCTGCATCGGCAGGCGGGCTCTCAACCACTGCGCCACCAGGGAAGCCCCTCTTTCTGGACTTTTTATTCAGTTCTAATGACGTATTCTTTCACCAACACCAAACTTGATTACTATATCTTTATAGTAAGTCTTGAAGTTGAGTGGTGTCAGTTCTAAAACTTTATTCTTTTCCTTCAATATTGTGTTGGTTATTCTGGGTCTTTTACTTCTCTATATAAACTTTAGAATCAGTTTGTTGATATCCCCAAAATAACTTGCTGGCATTTTGATTGGGAAGAACTGACATCTTGATAAAATTGAGTCTTTCTATTCTTGAACATGGAATATATCTCTATCTATTTAGCTTTCACTTGATTTTATTCATTAGGTTTTTAGTTTTCTTCATACAGATCTGTACATATTTTGTTAGATTTATGCCTACATCTTTCATTTTTATGGGTGCTAGTAAATAGTACTGTATTTTAAATTTCAGATTCCACTTAGTCAACACTGGTATATAGGAAAGCAATTGACTTTTGTCTATTAACCTTGAATCCTGCAACCCTGCTATAATTGCCTATTAGTTCCAGGAGTTTTGCTTTTTTTTTTTGCTAATTCTTTCAGATTTTCTACATAAGCAGTTATGTCATCTGTGAACAAAGGCAGTTTATTTCTTCCTTGCTGATCTTCTTTTTTCCGCTACATTTTATTTTCTTTTATTGTCTTAACTGCATTTACTAGGGTTCATTTTTTAAAACTTGTTTTAATGTGTAATTCTTTAATCACAAATGATGTTGAGTATCTTTTCGTATGCTTATTTATCATTTTCCTGGTTTCACTGGACTTTACCATGAGAACATGATGGGCTTTCTGGAGGTAAAACTGATGAATTGTGGGATCCCCCCGAATAATGCAGCCATCCTCCAGAAGTTTCCTACTCTCATGTTCATCCACACTCAACTTGCAACAGTTTGTAAAAATTACCATTTAATTGTTCTTACCAGTTTATGGTGCTAGCAACTTCTGCATCAGTAACCAAATCTCAGATTTGTCTCTGGATTTACCTATCTCTCCAGATTTCCAGATGGCAGTTGGCCTTGCAACCTCAGTAATCTGCTGGTTTCAAGAAAAGTCACTGATTTGCAGCTTCTCCAGCTTTTCTCTTGCAAAGACAGGAGTGATGTGTTCCAAGCTCTCTACATATTGATTCTAAATCTAGAAGTCACCAAAAATCCTTTTAAACATGTCTTTTCTTCTCTCAATTTCCATTTTAGATTCTTAAAAAAATCAAAATAAGCAGAAATTATATTCATTTATTTTAAGAACTAACAATTTACGTAGAAAGATGATACATACATATAGGATTTTCATAACTACAGAGAAGTCAATGTCTGGCTTCAAAGCCTCAAAGGACAGGATGACTTTTGTTAGGGGCTAATGCATCTGGTGACTTTAAGTTGAAGTCAATGCTCATTTACCGTTCTGAAAATCCTAGGACCCTTAAGAATTATGTTAAATCTACTCTGTGCTTTATAAATGGAGCCACAAAGCCTGGATAACAGCACATCTGTTTACAACATGGATTACTACATATTTTAAGCCCACTGTTGACACCCACTGCTCATAAAAAAATACTCCTTTCAAAATATTACTGTTCATTGACAATGCACCTCGTCACCCAGGAGCTCTGATGGAGATGCACAGGAGATTAATGTTGTTTTCATGCCTGCTAATGACACAACATCCATTCTGCAGCCCATGAATCAAGGAGTCATTTCAACTTTCAAGTCTTACTATTTGAGAAATATATTTCATAAGGCTATAGCTGCCATAGATAGCATTGATAATTCCTCTGATGGATCTGGGCAAAGTAAATAAAAACCTTCTGAAAAGTATTTACCATTCTAGATGTCATTAAGAACATTTGTGATTCATGGGAAAAGGTCAAAGAATCAACTTTAACAGTAGTTTAGAAGAAGTTGATTCCAACCCTCATGAGTGACATTGAGGGGTTCAAGACTTCAGTAGAGGAAGTAACTGCAGATTTGGTCAAAATAGCAAGAGAACTAGAATTAGAAGTGGAGCCTAAAGATGTGATTGAATTGTTGCAATCTCATAATAAACTTCAACGGATGAAGAATTGTTTCTTATGGATGAGCAAAGAAAGTGGTTTCTAGAGATGGAAACTACTGGTGAAGATGCTGTAAAGATTGTTGAAATGACAACAAAAGACTTAGAATACTACATAAGTTTAGTGGTGGGGTTTGAGAGGATTGATTGCAGTTTACAAAAACATTTTTTATTGGCTAACATTATTTTTTAAAGTAAGGCTTATTGAGATATAATCTTCATACATTGAAATCTTATTTATTTATTTAAAATTGAAGTATAGTTGACTTACAACATTATGTTAGTTTCAGGTATACAACATAGTGATTCAATATCTCTATATAGATTATACTCCATATAAAGTTATTATAAAATATTGGCTATATTCCCAGTGCTGTGCATTATATCCTTCTATATGGACAGGAAAACCAAAAACATTTGTGTGACTCACTTTACTGTGATATTCACTTTATTGTAGTGGACTTGTACCAAACCTGCACTACCTCTGAGGTATGCATATATATGTGTGTGTGTGTGTGTATATATATATATATATATATATATATATATATCAACTTATTTGCCTTTATGTTGTCTTTCCAGACTACTACGTATTCTCCATTTTATATTCTGAGTTATTGGCTTTCATATTATTTAGTTTTCTTATTTATTTCAGGTTTCAGTTGATACTTCTTCAAGCCACCAGTTTGCTTCCATCAAGGGCAAGGCTGTGAAATCTGTGTATAAAATATAGTACACTGCCTTTAATATGTCCTGGATGATCATTCCATCAGCAAATTAATAAATTTGAGATGTATATTATGGCTATTTCTGGACACTTTTGCTAATTTTCAAGTTCTCAGCTTTGTCCTGAAAAAGTGTAATTGTCTAGGTTAAGAAATGTCTGGATAAATTAGGTGTTACTAACTCTCATATCAAGTGTTATAAGCTGCTTCAAATTCCTTGCGGGATAAGCAAAATAACTCTGAAGACTTACAAAATAAGACCCTTACAATTGTGGTTAATATTCAAAGTCTGCTCATTAATTCTCTACAATTTGCTTCATAAATTTGGGAGAATCTGAATCCTTATGCTTTACTCTATGCATGGTTTGACTTTATGGATTTAATTAAAGAAAATTATTTACTATCCAGTCTTTGAAAGAAAGCATAATTTTCTCAGTAATTTGTGTAAGACACATTTTCTATACTATCTCTTTCAATATTATTCATACAACAAAGAAATTGCCATGGAGCATATTTTTAAACACACACTGGGCTCTCAGTGATTGCTCTAATTTCCTTCAATGAATTAGAAAACAGATGTGAATCTCGATTTCTTTAAAAGACGGTGTAACAGGGTACTCAGATTCATTCTTCCAAATTTTATTTTTCTTGGCAATGATTAAGTTTTCTAATATTCTCCATTTCCCTCACTTCATGATGTTTTGCTAAGAGCATCACTGAAGTCCACTTGGACAGAAGTAGTACTTGATGAAATTAGATGGCTCCACATTAAATTGATGAGGAGGCAAAGTGAAGGAGACAGGAGATGCTCAAGGTTATATATCTGGATATGTATTTTAGATTCAGTCATTTTCTTTCAAAATGTTGAAGACTATTCCATTTTTTTTTTTTTTGACTATTCCATTTTCTTATAGTCTCCAGGATTACTAACAAGGTGTCGGACACCCATCTGACCTTCATTCCTTTATAGGCAGTCTGTTGTGTTTTGCATTACCTCCTGGGAAATTTTTGGATAGTCTTTTGATCTTTGAGGCCCTGACATTTCACCAGGAGATATTGCATTGTGTGTCTTTTCTCATTCCTCCAGATAATGAAGACTTATCTTTCTTCATCACTGGGAAAATGTAAACTGCTGTTTCTTTCATTATTGCCTCTCTCCACTTTCTGAGAATTCTTTGTGTAGTGGTCCAGTTACTAGATAAATACTGAATTTCCTAGATTGATCTTCCAACTCTTTACTCATCTTTAATATTCTCCATCTCTTTGTTTGATTCTATATCCTAGAGTCCTTTTCTGTGTCCTGTATGTAATCTCTTTCCTTCCAGATTCAGTTCTTTAATTTATTTATGTTGGTCCTTCTCTTTTGTGCTATCTTTCTCAACTGTCTGGTAATCCTGTTCATCCAACCATATTTAAGGATGAAGAATTATGCTGAAAATCATAGGAGCTGTTTTGGATTTCCTCAGGACACTTTTAGACCTATTTCCTCCTGGCTTGCACACTGACTGTCAGCAATGTGTACAAGGAATGAAAGCATCTACTTGCTGCCTTTGCTTTAGGGAGAACAGACTTGGATCTTAGACACACTGCACTCCGCTTTCAGTGCCAGAATTAAGATGTCTTTATCCTAGAGTCTTGGTTCCCAACCTAGAAGCCTAGCTTTCCCCAGGCAGATTATCCCATGTTATTTTTGTCAGTATCATTCCAGATTTACCTTTGGAACCCCTTATCCTGTAGTCACTCTGTAAGTGTGGCGGCCAGGAGGCTAGTCGGCATGAGAGCCCTTTTGCAGAGTGCCTTTCAATCATTGGTCTGAATGCATCCTCCCTGCGCTTGTTCTGTGCATCTCCAAACTGAGCTTGGTGCCTGAGAGATATAATTCCCACCTTTACTTTGGATTTCTCCGCAGTGTTTCCTGGATGGTGGTCTCTCCTTTACAGACTGTCTCTATACTTCCATCTGTTTTGCTTTTCCAGAAATTCATAAAATTATCTCTGCTCTTCTAGACCTTTTTTTCCCAATGTTGTTACAGTTTTTTTTCTTCTCATTCATTTTCACTGTATTTTCATTGGGATTTTATAAGGGAGAGGGGGTAAGTGTTGATGTTCAGTCACTCCTTTTGAATGGGAAATGCAAAATCAATATTTTAGTTTTATGTAGAGGCACTATTCTGTGGTATTTAAGAGAATAGACTCTAGAACCTGATTGCCTGGGTTTGCATCCTGACTCTACCCCTTTGGTGTTTGACATTGTGCAAATCACTTAATTCCTTAATTAAATATCTTTGTCTGTAAAATGTACAGATCCTAATAGTACTTAATAGTACTTATCTCATAGGGTTGTTTTTTTAATGTATACATGTTACATATTTACAAAATGCTTATTGTACAAAAATTATCAATAAATGTTATTATGAAGGCATTCATGTTACACGAGCTTGCATACATTCTGTGAATTTTATACCTCCTTAAGAAGAGTGTCAAATATGATGCTAAAATAATACACCATAGTATGTAATAATATTTTTTGGTTTTTTCTTATTATGTCTTTTCTTTTCTTTTTTAGTACTTAAGAGGGTACCAAACATATCACCTCTACGAATCCCTTTGGCCAGCTGTTCCAGTATTCAAAGGTCATGATTTATGAAGTGAGTACATTGTATCTTCTTATGAGTGAATATTTATGGGCTGTTAGTTATCTTAAAGAGAAAGACATAATGAGTCGTCTGCCATGGCTTTTATGCATCAAAACTGGGTCGATATGAACAGATACGGAGTGAGAGGTCTATTATGTAGATGCAGTTCATCTCTAAGGGATGCAGCACTCTGGTAAAGATTAACAGATTTCTGGTAGAGAAACAAATTGAACCACAAGTCTGGAAATATGGTTTATACACCCTGTATTGCTAACTAACCCAGTTCATAACCGTTTTTTTCTGTTGCTGACAACTGAATGCCTGCTCCCTGTACTCTGTATTTTGAAATGACTCAGTAGGTTGTGCCTTGCACAGCAGCTCCATTCAAGGTACAGGTGCTTAGGATATAGGGCAGTAAACACATTCAGCAGGCTCCAAAGTTAAGCTGCATTGGAACGTTCATGATTTTTGAAAACTGTAAAGCCATCTGAAGCAATGCTCTGATGAAAATACCACTGAGAAGTTATTTCCTATGAAACGAGCAGCACAAGGTGATCCAGAAGAGAACATGAGTCCACAATTTTATAAGTGATATATTAATATCTCTACGTAATGAAGTAATTTGAAATTTGCAAAAATGAAGAGAATGGCTAAAGAAAAGAACTATTATTATCTTCTAAGCATGGCCTAGTGTTAAAATCAAACCATTTGCTATGGGGAAGTATTTTTTAGTAGCTTACATGCAGTAATTTTATTTGCAGCAAGATAAATATCTGTTTATATCCAAGTTTTCAGCATCCTTATTCTGTTTAAAGTTCCACACTGATTTGCCTGAGTTGGAAGCTGGAATTCAATTTATTCATATCACTGTGTTTAGACAGAATCATATTCAGGGAATTTGAAATGCAAAAAAGCACTAAAGTTATGCAAATTAAAACCACAATGAGATACCACTTCACACCATTAGGATGATTATAATAAAAAAGGACAGACAATAACAACTGTTGAGTTGTTATAACTGTCATGGATGTGGAGAACTTGGAATCTTCATACTTTGCTGGTGAGAATGTAAATTGGTGCAGCCATTCTGGAAAGCAGTTTGGCAGTCCTTCAACATGTTAAACCCATGACCCAGCATTACACTCTTTGATATCCCATTCCTAAGACAAATGAAAAGACATGTCTACACAAAACTTGCACCTTAATGTTCATAACAGCATTATCTCATAATAGCCAAAAGGTGGAAGCAACCTAAATGTCCACCAATAGATGAATGGATAAATAAAACTGGTACATCCATACAACAGAATACTACTCAACAATAAAAACGGATGGACATTGAAAAGATTATGCTCAGTAAAAGAAGTCAGCTACAAGAGACCACATGTTACATGATTACATTTATGAGATGTTCAGAATAGGCAAATCTATAGAGAAGAAAGTAGATTAGTGGTTGCCAAGGGATTGGGGGTGGGAGAATGGGGGGTGACTGCTAATTAGTCTGTGATAATGTTACACAATTCTGTGAATATACTAGAAGCATTTGAATTATATACTTTAAATTGCTAAATTTTATGGTACATGAATGATATCTCAGTAAAGATGTTAAATAACATTATACTTTAAAAAGACAAGTTAGTTTTTAGATACATCAGATGAAATTGTTCCACACTATGAATTTCACTTTGAGAAAAGAGACAACTCAGAATCTTCACTATTGTCTTGCAAAAAATGAGCTGTTATTCAATGGTGATTTTCCTCAAAAGAAATAATAACTATTACCTTACTGCTTAGTTCACTCTGCTTATAGGCACTCAGTATATTGCTTTTAGCTGACCTGAGACCTATTACATTAAAATGTTTACATATCTACAGCAAGGATATCCCTTAATTGATATATCTCATATCTATTGACTAGCCTAGGACTAAACATTCTAAACTCCATTCAAGCAGTCTTAGAGTTCTTTATAAGTACCATGCAGGTCAGACAGCTACCTTGTGGCATTCTATATCTGCCTTTCTAATTATCAATCCATTTTAAAATTGAAAATGAAATTATTTAAAATAATAAGCAGACTATTAAACAGGGAGCAAGAACTAACTCCAGCCTCCATGCCTCCATCTGGGATGTATAAGCATTCTTTATAAACTCAACATGCATCATGTTTCTTCCTTACTTGTTGGTAGTTGTGGATTTGGAACATGAATTACTACTGATGTCTAAAATGGTCATTGGGGTGATTTTATCATATATCCAGTGTTATGTTACACACTGTGTTGTCTATTATACGTAAATGATATTATCAGAATTTACTATTATTGAAATGGAGATCACATCCAAGCGTTTGAGAGAATTTGAGAGTGAGTAGGTGGTCTATGGAGTGCCCTAAATTTACAGAGGTTGAAAAAAATCTTTATGGGCCGTAAGGCCATGTCTGTAATAATCTGATCCCATTAATTCTGATTGGATACAAGTGTGATCCTCTGTCAGCGAATTTAGCATCATGGAAATTTACCATCTGAGAAACAAACTTGTCATTAAAGGACTTGTGCATCTAAAAAACTCTTAGTGCTTCAATTTGCTCTCTGGTCAAATAAGACATCCTATAGCTCTGAGGTTCTTTTAATATAAAAAAAAAGTGCCCTAGACATTGTCACAGCATACAGATCCTTGCAAGTACATGTCATTCAGATTAATTAAAAATCTCAACACTCTGGGATACATGTATTACCAGCATTGGTTTATGTTCTGACAATATTAATGTTTGTTAAATCTTCGTTAAGTACAAGTCCATCATAATTGCTCAATTCTAGTCCATGAAGCTGTAAAATGAAGTAATGCAGGATACAGTCAGAAGAATGTAGTTCTACTCCCAAGTTGTTTAATCAATTGAGGATGATAATTACCATGTTATTTTATTAATTAATTCAACAAATATTTAATAAGTACCTACCACAAATCAAGCGTGGGTCTTGGTACAAGGGATACAATGGTAAATAAAACAGATTTGCTCTCTCTCCTTGTGGATAATGGGTTAATGAGATTTTTTAAAAGGTTGATGTTTATTTGGTTTATGATTTGTGTGGACCATAGCAAGAGTCATAGCCTCAGAATTTTATAATTAGAAGAAACCTTAGAGTTTATATATTTCTGCCACTTTATTTAACAAATGTGGACCCTGAGACCCTCCAGAAGTAAACAGGCTTGTCCAAGGTAACAAAACAGGCTTGTAAAGGTAAACAAGTAAACAGGCTTGTCCAAGGTAAAAAAAGTGATGAAAGATTTAGGAAAAGCAGATAGAAATTCTGATGATTAGCCATATCCTCACTGTTTGTTTATATTAGTTGTATGAATAACATGTCCTCAAGAGCAATAAGCACCACATGTGACTAAGTTACCCTCTGGCATTTAGGATAATCTTAATTTGCTTGTTAGGTGGCATCTTTGGGAAACGTGAACAAGATAAAACATCACAATACCTAAGAGTGAAATCTGATTCACTTCTCATGTATTGCTCCAGACTATTTATCTTCTAAGGGTGCTACTTTGAAAGGTAGTTTCCTCAGGAATATTTCCCTCATATTTTATGTTAATTATTTTATATTTTCTTTCTTCTTGTGAAGATTTACCATGAATGAATTACTTTCTTAAATTGAAGATTAGAATTTCTAAGCAAGCATCTTGGAAATGACCTTTCTATTTGTTGCCAACTAGACAGATCTGAGCACAGGGCCTCATTCTTTTGTTGAGGTCCTGTAATCTAGAGGGTCCTTGGACAGTCTTTACAACTTTCTAGATTTACTATGTGGTATAGTGTACCAGTCTGAGTGTCCGAAGAACTGGGATTTAGCCCCAAAGCTATCCACGTAATCTTGGGCAAGTCACAAAATGTCTCTATACCCAAGCTTACTAATCTGTAACATGAGGGAAATTTGTACTAAGCTTTAAGCACCTTTCAATTCTGAATACTGCACCATTGTGGTTAGAAAAATGAGGGTAAATGCCTATTCAGTGAACAGTTTTGCATAATTCTTATCCTGGCAGTCACTAGTTCTGTCACTGAGTTGTCTATTTCCACCTCTGGGTACATCATAGCTTTGTTCTTCCTCATCCCCTTGATGTTATACATTGCTGAGTGACTTGTTTGACCAATAAAATGTAAATGGAAGTTCAGTAAGACATGAGAACCATAACCAACGGATACAAGTTTCAGGACATCAAATAAACTCTGGAGAAAATTCTGCAGGCAGTGAGGCTTTGCATATATTTTATGCCGATTTGTGTGTATGCGTGGAATACTGTTTGTAAATTTGCTCGTTTTGCTGCAAAGCTAGATATGCTTTACCTCTGGAAGGCAGTGTTCAGGACCCATGATTAGGTAATTGTAGAGATCAAGCAGAGACTGCTTCCATTTAAGAGGACTCTGCTTCACAAAAGAGAATTTGTGGCCAAACAAGGAAAAAAATCTTGTTTTAGAAAATCAAGGATTAGACTTAGTCAATAAGGAAAGGGTTAAAATTTGAAAATAATTTGCTAAATAGTTGGTTTCTAGAGAAAATAAAAGAGCAAATGGTCAGCTGGAACTGAGAAAAGAACATAGAATTCTTGGGCAGTTTAGCAAACAAAACAGAGAAGCCAGAACAGAAGTTTTCAGAAAATAAAAATCAACAAGTACAATCTATTAAAATTGTAGAATTCTGATGTTTCTTTATTTTATGTTCAAGAAACATCAAACATATGTCTAGTAAACACTTTCTTATAAATCCATTGTTTAGAACCCAGTATATATTTACAGAATGTATTTATAAATGGTTCCCCAATACACTTTGGCAACACACATATTTAAATACTGATATCAAAGTACTCCATTTGTAAACATTTTTTTCTCCTATGTGAAATAGTTACAATACAGAATACATACAGGAACGATAAAATAAACAAACAAACAAAAAGCCTGTATCTGCAGTTTCTGAAATAATAGAACAAAGTTAGCCATGATTCAGAATGAAAAAGGGGAAATAATAGACAAAGATATCTGTATAGATTTCTGACATTATTTTGCCAAATTATATGGAAATAAATCTGAGAATAATAATGAAACAAATTACTTTTTAAGGAAAATATGTAAATAAAAATCAGATCAAAAGGGTTAGAAGTCTTAAACAATCAATAATAGAAGGAAGAGACCGAGAATGTTATCCTTCTCTGGACTTGAAGCTGAAAAAAATCAAGCCAGGCAGCGAAGAAATTAGAAGTAAATTCTTTCTTAAATCAACAAATAGAAATTTACCAATACCATGTTCAACATAGTTTTAAATTTAAGAAAGAGAAAAATAACACTGATATTAAAACCTAATAAAGAGAGCGATAATCCAGTCTCATTTTAAAATGTTATAAAATATTAACTAATACAATTTGGCAGTATGTTAAAATGAAAAATAAAATTAAAATAACTTCAACCTCAAAATACAAGTGTTATTTAAATTTATGAATTAAGGAACGTTTTTCATTAATAGGTCAAGGTAAATGAACACATGATCATCTCAAAAATGATGAAAGAGGGGAAAAATGTTATTCATAAACACTGTATTATCTATTTTATCCCCATATTATCTATCCATTTGTTATACATTTAGTTAACTGGTATATATCTCAAAGTACTCAGAAAATGTTTAATAATGAAATGTAGAATCATTATAATCAAAGCAATAAAGATATTATCATTTAACAGTGTGTTGGATTTGTCACAGGCTTTGTTGAATCTTCTAAGTTAATTGTGTTGTTCCGTCGTTTATCCTACGGATATGGTACACGATCTTAATTGATTTCAGATTGTAAACCAGCTTTACATTCCTGTGATAATAAATACTTAAATGTGGTGTAAAATCTTTTTTATATGTCTCAGGACTTGTTTTACAATATTTGTTAAGCACTTTTGTGTCTGTTCATTCAGGAGGAGTATTGATCTACACTTTTCTTTTCTTGTGATATGCTTATCTAGCTTTTTCATCATGTAATATTGATTTATTTTGTTATTCAAATTGTACCAGCATTGACCATTGGGAGCTCCTTTAGGTTATGTCTATGTTCTTTTTTTTTTTTTTAACATCTTTATTGGAGTGTAATTCCTTTACAATGGTGTGTTAGTTTCTGTTGTATAACAAAGTGAAACAGCTATACGTATAAATATATCCCCATATCCCCTCCCTCTTAAGGCTCCCTCCCACCCTCCCTATCCCACCCCTCTAGGTGGTCACAAAGCACGGAGCTGATCTCCCTGTGCTATGTGGCTGCTTCCCACTAGCTATCGATTTTACACTTGGTAGTGTATATATGTCCATGCCACTCTCTCACTTCATCCCAGGGTACCTTTTCCCCTCCCCGGGTCCTCAAGTCCATTCTCTATGCCTGTGTCTTTATTCCTGTCCTGCCCTTAGGTTCTTCAGAACCATTTTTTTATTTTTATTTTTTTAGATTCCATATATATATGTGTTAGCATACAGTATATGTTTTTCACTTTCTGACTTACTTCACTTTATATGACAGACTCTATGTCCATCCACCTCACAACAAATAATTAATATCATTTCTTTTTATGGCTGATAATATTCTATTGTAGATATGTGCCACATCTTCTTTATCCATTCATCTGTCGATGGACACTTAGGTTGCTTCCACGTCCTGGCTATTGTAAATAGTACTACAAAGAACATTGTGGTACATGACTCTTTTTGGATTATGGTTTTCTCTGGGTGTATGCCCAGTAGTGGGATTGCTGGGTCGTATGGTAGTTCTATTTTTAGTTTTTTAAGGAAAAATCTAAAAATAGAACTGTTCTCCATAGAGGCTATATCAACTTACATTCCCACCAAGAGTGCAAGAGGGTTCCCTTTTCTCCACACCCTCTCCAGCATTTATTGTCTGTAGACATTTTGATGATGGCCATTCTGACTGGTGTGAGGTGATGCCTCATTGTAGTTTTGGGTAGCGACTCTACTATGTTATAAGGAGGATTCAGGGACGGTCTCTTTTGATAAGCTGATATTTGAGCAGAGTTTTAATTGAAATGAGAGAGTAAACCATATAGAAAATTGAGAGAAGACATTTCAGGCAGAAGGAACACTGAGGACAGACTCCGTGCCAAGAATGCGTTGGTGGTTCTATGGTCAGTGACAAGGTCTGAGAGGTTGGAACAGAAGGAAAGAAGGGAAGGTCTGTAGAAAGTGATGTTAGCAAGTCACTCAGACACACAACAGCATGAGACTTAGTTTTAATACATACGAACTTTGGGTTTCATTCCAGGTGAAATGATATGTTATCTGAGGGATTTGAGCAAAGGATTATCATGATTGGGTACGATATTTAAAAATTTTTTTAAAGATGTAAAATATGTGGCTTCAGAGGCCACATGTGGAAGCAAGCATGTCATTAAGGAGCCATCACAACAACCCAAGCAAGCGATGATATCAGATAGAGATGGGGCTTGATTGATGTAGGAGATGATAAATGGAGAAAAGTGATGAGATAGTCTGTTTTTAATATGCTTATTAAGCCATAGGATTTGCTATTGTATTGGATGTGAAAGATGAGAAAAAGGAAGGAAGAGTTATAGATGATTTTTCAATTTTCAGCCTGAACAATTATCATTGAGATTGGAAAAGCAGATTGGGAAAATTCAGAGCTTGTTTGCGGGCATGTTCAAGTCGAGATGCCTGTTAGACATCCAAGAAGAGATGTGGGGATACAGTGACATACATAAAGATGGTCATCTCCCTTAAACACTTATAGTTACAGATTTCACTACTTTTGAGTTAGCCTAATCCCCTGCAGCCAGTCCTAATTGTTAAAAAATTTCATTAATCCAAAGTTATCCTACTTCTGCCTCGTACCTAATGATCATCATTCTATTTTCTGGAAAGCAAATTAAGGAAACAGTTTCTCTTCCATTACAGCATATGCAAATTTGCAAACAGACCATTTTACCCTATTGATCTTTTCTTGTCCAGGCTAAGCATTCCACTCCTACCATCCCTTATCTCAAATAGTGTCCTAGTCATGGTTGTTTTGAGAAGAGATTTCCCCATTCCCTCCCCAGGACTTAACAAACATGAATATCAAAAGATCTGGCCAGAATTTGACATGGTGTTTCTCTGTGCATCTTTTTTGGAAATAAATTTGTCTGTACCTTCTTCCTCTTTCTTGGTTTATTCTTGAGCTAGTAATATTGTACAGACTACACAGTATTTAATTTTCTGCACCAAAGCATTCAAAACTGATTATTATAACTGCGATTCTTTTTTTCTTCTTTTCTGGTTAGCATTTATCTCTAACTTTAAATATTCCTAGGAAGGCCACCATTCTTTTTTAAGACTACTATTCCTGTGCAGTAGATTTTTAAAAGAGAAGTATTAGCATGGTTGCTTAGAAACCATAAAGGCATTCAAAATAATAGGAAGAACAGGGAAAATAATGAAAATATCATCTATGATGACATTTGATTTAGGTGAGAAAACAGCTGAAGTATTTTGTGCAGCCTTGATTTGATGAAACAATCTTTTTCACCAAAGAATTCTCTGTGCAAATGTGAACTTACCTGAAGATTAGTCACTGTATTGGTCAAGTAGTTGTACATCTTCCGCATATTTACTCTGTGTCCTTTATTTTATTTAGCAGTTCTCTTGTTTACGTCACTAGAAAAGATCAGTGTTTATCTCCACATGTTTTATTTGATACCTATTTATGTATGAAAAACTATTCATAGATTTTAAAGATTTTTAGTAGCAAATAATTGACTGATATTAAGTCAACAGTTACTTAATTTTGGAAGAGAGAGGATTTGCTGTATAATATTGACAACAGTTTAAACCTGTGACTGAACACTCTTCCTTTCCTTATATGCTTTAAAATTCTTTAATCCAGTGAGTTTGCAACACTTAGTGTTAGGAATAAGGAATTGAATAAAGAGATTTGGTTTGCTGAGTTTAAAACGGAATAATATACATTCAGATGTCCACTTTTCAAAGCTGCTTTGTGTCTCTGAAATCACTCGTGCCATACTTTCAACTTTAAATTTCTCTGAAAAGTAAAATTACTAAAGTTAAAGTTTGGCTGTATTTAACAACAAAAGGCCATAAAGAATTTTTTGTTTTGCAACTTAACATTATGCATTTTCTAGAGACTGTTCTTTATATATTTTTTGTTTTTGTTTTTGTCTTATCTCACTTATTCTTAAATATTTCCAGAGTTGTTGCTCATTCACTTGATTCACTGTTTGTTTTACAGACTATTAAGAATGTTTAATAGCTGAAATATTTCCGTTATCCATTTCTAACTGCACAATGTCACTAAGTAAAGGATCAATAATCCAAAATATTTTGATATGACACAGTAGAGTATAGTAAATAAAAATCCTATGAGAGTGCTTTAAAGAGAATAAGAGATAAAAAGAGGACAAAGATAAGGAATTCTAATTATTTTTATTAAAGCATTAGGTAAAGTAATGATTATACGATGTCATAGAATGATGGAACTGTAAACATTTTAAGTACAATTTAAATTGATAAGTTTCAGGGAAAATAAGCAGTCCATTCACCTACAGCCTCTTTTTCTGGAAGATGTTCATTCCCAAAGCCACTGATGCTTGGGCAGAATGCTGTGTGATCCCAACCACAACTGTGGATAGAGGAGAGGACAATAGATTTTTTTCCTTTCAAGAATTACAAGTATGAGGTCAGGTGGTAGTAAGCTGATTATGGCTTGTTGAGCTCAGTCACATATAGTCAGGGCTGGAGTTGATAACATGGCAATCTCTTACATAAGCTGGTCATCTTTATCAGTTCCTGAAGGGAAATTTTGTAACAAACACAAAAGGGATAATTGAGAGTAACTGACTGTCCTCTAATGGAATGATCTCTATTAGGTTATTAAAGGTTACTTTAGATAAACATATTTGCAGCAAACTCCAGCCAGATTGTAGACTCCATGAAGATAGAATCCTTGATCTGAAGTTTCTGCAAAGTCTACCAAAATAATTAGCACCTAACAGGTACTAGTTAATGTGGTTCTGACATTAGTTTTTATGTCTTCTTTCTCCTTTCTAACAACTTATTGAGTCTTTTCACCAAAGACATCTTTGCCTTTATCCTCCTAAACTTTCTTTTCACTTTCTTGATACTTTATCATTCACTGACACTTTTCTGAGTCTGTCTGTTATACGTACAAGTTCATGTTGAATAGGAATGAATACTGTTCACTAATAACAGAGAACTAGAGGTCTCTGTGAGATTCAGAAAATTTCATGAAACCGCCAAGAAAGACTTGTGGGGACTTTCAAATTATTCAAGGCCATTTTAACATATTGAATGCAATCAGCTTTGTTGGACTATAAGTTTAATGAAGACAAGGCAAAAATCTGACTCATTTTGCACGATATCCTAATGCCCAAGATAATATCTGGTCCATAGTAGGAACTCCACAAATATTTATTGAATGAATGAAAGAATGTCAGATTACATATGGCCTGACAGCCGTTGTTTATAATGGAGGTAAAACCATCAATGTTCATGAAATGATACCAAATAAGTGAAGAGAAGCACAAAGTAAGAGCTGTGTAGAAAACTTGCATGATGAGATTTTTCATGAAGCATTTCTGGTCAACGTGTGGGTAAGTCATAAATGAGCAGAAAGTGACACTGCTAACTGAGGAAATTCTTTTTGCTTGCATGACTTTGGGGAAATAGCAACCTCTCTGAGTATCAGTTTCCTCATCTGCTAAACAGGACAGATTTCAGGGTTGCTGTGAGGATTAGAGAAAATCTATAAAACACGGTACCTGATTCTTAATAAGCATAAATAAGAGTTTTATTTCTTTACTTATTTGCCAAGCAAATATTTATCAAGTGCCTACTGTGTGACAAGCATTCTGGTAGATACTGAGCTACAGAGTGAGCAAGAAAAACAGTAGCCCATTGTCTCAGAGCTTAGATTTCAGTGACAGAGAAGGAGGTTAATCAAAGGATCACTCAAATAAGTTAAAAATAATAATTGCCTTTATAATTAAAGTGTGTGTATTGGTGTCATTAATACTGATTATTTTATTTTTAATTCTACAGATGCTTCTATAAAGAATGAAAGTACCTGAATTTAAGAAATCTATAAAGGGAATGGTTGCTCACTTTTGTTATTGGACATTTTAGGCATAATACTTTAAATAAATTATATCAATACAATCAATCATGTCACATGGGAAGCTTTTACAAAGCTTCTAACTTTTTAAAAGGACTATTAATTCTAGGTCCACACTCCGAAGTAGGTTTTCTACATATTAATTTTAAAAGACAATGACTAAAATATTAACATTGAATGGTAAGATAGAAATTTTGAATTATGTAAATTTTATACTCAGTAACATAATGATCTCTCTGCATTATTAACAGAAGTATGTGTAGGACAGGTAGAATTGACTTCGATAGATGTTTTAAGTCTCAAATTCATTGAAAACCTTTATAACCAAATGCAGTAGGCCAGGAATGAATATGATAGAGTAAGATTAGAAAAATGACTTGTGATAAAAAAGAGTTCTTAACTTACTCTTTTCTTCCAAAAGGAGAACAGAATCTAGAGGTAGTAAAATAAGTAGAAGATAGACATCCAGGACTTAACGTGACTCTCATGTATTAATCTTATTTGAACAGAAATATTTCTACTATTGACCCCTTTATCATTTCAAACATATGTAGAAACCTTGGAAGTAACATACATAAAAACCTTTTTGTATGAAATATCATTTTAATCTTGGGTGAAAATAATCTTTGTAGTAGTGAGAAAGTTACTGTTTGTCCTCGGAATTAGTCTGTACTAGGGTTAATCTGTATTAGAGAGAGAGACTGAGATTTATCATAAGGCCTTAGCTTACATGATTATGGATGTTGATAGTCCCATAATCTCCCATCTACAAGCTGGAGACCCAGGAGAGCCAGTGGTGGAGTTTCAGTCTGAGTCCGAAGACCTGAGAACCAGGAGACCTGATGGTGTGAGTCTGGTCCAAGTCTGAAGGCCTGAAAAGCTGCTATTTTTATTACCAGTTTGTGATATAAATATTTAAGATAATTGAAGTCATCAAAAGTGTTATCTTAAATAGCTTATATCATATATTTTATAGTCTAAATACTTCATTATTAAACATTATTTTCAAAGATTCACTTGTTCATGATAGTAGAGACACAGTTGAGTTAATCATGGAAAACTAACTTATGCACCTTTTTTTTTTAAGTAAAAATTTTTTTAAGTAAAAAAAGTGATGTTCCACTTTTTGAAGGGTGTGACTAGTAATTTCTCTCACCAGTCACAGAAAGCTATATTGATAGCCAATAGCAATGGCCTAATACTAATTCCTTATGGCTGTGTGACAATCACAGTTTATGAATTGTCTCCATGTGTTACTTCGTTTGATTCTATCCCAAACTTGAGATTTATATTTTATTTTATTCAGAAGAGAAAACTGAGTAAAGAGGTTTGTCAAAGCTGATGTAACTATCAATAACAGAACAGTGGTTTTAACTCAGACCCCTAACTTTCTTTCCAGAGGCCGTGATGAAAGATGTGGTCAACTAATTGACTGCCTCTGGTCACCGTGGAAGGGTACACAGGAAGCTGAGCTCAATAGAAAACAGTATTACCTGCTCTTATTGGTGACCCTTAGAATGTGATTAAAGCATAGAATATTCATTGTTTTCCTAAGTCACCAGGAACATTTAATTTTAATAGATGAATAAATGTTTCTAAAATTTCTTGGGGAAATTTATTTCTAAAGAGCTAAAGTCCAAGATTCAGTTTAGAATTTATAATTGTTTAAGACTAACTTCAACCAGATATGCTAAATATTCCAGCAAGTTACATTTAATCAGGAAAAAAGTTCATTTTTCTGCTTAGGAGAAGGAAATAGGGGGATAGAAAGTAAAGAAAGCAAGGATGGAGAATAAATGATAGAAGGATGTATACGTATGGGTATTTGAAGGAAGCATTTCAAATCACTTATTTAGAAGCTAAAAAGCTACAAAATCCATGCCTTGGTGTCAAACTAGAGTGGTCAAAGTAGGTATTTTCCTCTTGCGTTGATTTTCGTCTCTGTTACATCACTTGTGCATACTGCTAATTAATTTCCTCCTAGAATTTGGCAGTTGAAATGCACATTGCAGCCCAGAACTTTTCTAGCTTGCTTTAAATAAAACCGCTTGGAAATATCACAGCAGAACTCCTTTGTTCAGACACAGCTCTCTGGATCAACTTCAATTATCATGTTTTCTAGTAGAAACCAGTAAAATCAACTAAGTCTCCCATCTGATAATACTCAGATTATCTAAATTATGGTTTCTGAAGAAAGAGCTACAAATGATGTTCCAAGTATTTCACAAGGGGAATGTATTTTTGTAGGAGGCTAATATATGTGAAGGAGTTAAGTCAGCTATACAAGATACCTGAAATTTGAATCTACCTTGAAAATTAAAATGTAAAGCCACAATAAGCTGCTGCAGCTCTTAAAATCTAGACATAAATACACAAAATCAGTGAGGTCACACAGTTTCCTCCTTCTCCCTGTGGCAAATAGAAATAGTGGTGTGAGGGAAGGGAAAATGAGCCTTTGGGCTTTCTGATTGGACACGAAAACTCACAATGGAAAACAGCTTCCTCTGTGACACTTAGGAAAAAGGCATTAGAGAGGAAATATAACTACAGCTGGTCCTTCAGTAACCACAGGTTCTGCATCTGCAGATTCAACCAATCACGTATTTAAAATATTTGGAAAAAAAAATTCCAGAAAATTCTCAAAAGCAAAACTTGAATTTGCCTTGTACTAGCAACTATTTACATAGCATTTACATTGTATTTACAACTATTTACATTGTATTAGGTATTATAAGTAATCTAGATGATTTAAAGTATACGGGAATATGTGCCGTAGGTTATATGCAAATACTATAACATTTTGTTTAAGTGACTTGAGCATCCGAAGATTTTGGTACCTGAGGGGCTCCTGGAACCAATCCCTCATGGATGTAGTAAGACAGCTGTACCAGCAACAGCAAATATGAAGCTGCTCCCTTACCATGACTAAAATGTTTCTCTTAAATCCAGAATTAACATTAAATGGGTAGAAGAATGAAATTTTTCCTGAAGCTTCAAAATTAGTGTTAAAATCACATTTATTTTACTGGAATAAAATAAATTCATTAGAAGAAAATACTTTCTGATGATTTTTCCTAACTTGATAGGAGAAACCACAATATATATATGTATATGTACATATATATATAGTTGTCTGATTGCACTAAGATCAGTGAGATTACAATTACCAAGAAATTATCAGTTCTTGATTGATAATAATAAAAATAAAGAGCAAAGCTTAGTCAGAATTCAACTTTATGATAACAAAAGACAGAATAATTTTTCATTAGTCTAAAATTCAATTTTAAAATATCAAGATACAGAATAAGAATGGATTTAACTTAACCTTTTGTTTGTAATTATTTTGTAAACATATTGCCTTTTATATTTCCAAACACAGTGTAACAGCTAAGTCAGTGCTTTGCATTCTCAAAAATCACATCTCAGCTACTTTTTCACTCAAAGTTTTCATTGTTTCTTTGAAACATATGTCTCTAACTCAATTTAAGTAAGTTAAGATGATTAATGTATTGGAGACATTATTTAATCTGACATTATTTAATCATATTAATCTGATTCTATTAATTAATAGTGACACCATAAGAAAATTCCTATTAAATAAAGTAGGAATAGGAAAATAATAACCATTATCATCAACATTTTAATATTGTTCAGACTATTTTAAAGTTTGTTATTTAAAATTTTCAGTCCTACATAATTTTTAGGGTTATTCATTGATATTTTGATTGATATTTACCATGGGATAACTTTGTTAAAATTATGAAAATTTGAAAGCAGTTTTAAGTCCAATCACAAGCACTTTATATGTGGTACTAAAACTGGTCTTTACAGCAACTTTTTGAGAAAGGAATTATTATTAGTCACATTTACAGATGAAGAAATTGAAGCTTGTGTAATTTAAGTAGTTTTCTACATTAACAACTATCCAGTTTGGTATAAAATGTTTGTGTCTAAATCTTTTATTTATCTTTCAAAATCTTTTGGTGTTGCTTTGCTTTATTCTGTCATTTCCTGTAGTATAATGTATATGTTATTCTCTTTCCTTTTGCAGGTAACCTGATTATTTCCCCAATATGATCCATAAAATTAAAAATTAAACTAGAATACATCTAGATGTTTTGACTGGTACCTTTCAGTATTTTAACGTATTCAAAGCAGTTCTTTCTTTGGGAAATATATCTTCTATTATACTTTTTAAAAATTGCTTCCATTTTATTTTCTCTTACATCACTTTTATGTTATACTTTGCTCTTTAAACTGTGTGTGTGTGCATATGTATTTCTGACACTATTGTCATTTCCTTGTCTTATCCTTTTGCATTTTGAAAAAGCTCTGGTTGGTTTTCATATCACTTGATATGAAATATTGGATTTAAAATCTGGTTTTATTTCTTGTGTGCTGATCTGATGCAGCTTGTGCATGCTTAGGAGTTTTAAAATATTTTGAAAATTAATTTTTTAGTTTCTTTAAAATTTTTGATCTGATACAGCTCTTTTTGCATTTCTAACTACCTTTTAGCTGGATTTCTTTTTCTCTTGCGTTTTGTCTTCTTGTCTCTTTTTAATACTTCCTATGTTTCGAATTCCACATTTTGTTGAATATACTAAAAAAGTACAGTGTCACTTAGGGTTCCATTAAGTAACAAAGTTCCAATCAGATTTTTCAACTAAAAAACTTTAAGGAAAGTCCTATTTTCAAAGTGTAGGCAGGGTAAAGGAAAAGAGATAAATGTAATGAAGCACCTAGAAACTAGCAACTGTGGGAAGCCATCATTGTCTCTTCGACCTGAGGGATCCAAGGACAGAAATAGTGTTTCTGGAGACCCCTGTGAGTTGGAGCCTTAGAGAAGGAACCAACATGACTGATTGGGCAGTCACGCAAGGGTTTGGCAGTTGGAAGCCAGCTGTCAAGGATGGTTGAGTGGTGTCATCAGAAGGGGCCAAGGCACATCTTGGGGCACAGGGCAATGAAGCATAAGGGAAGAAATGGATGTTGGGAGCAAAATGGGAAATGCTTCAATGCACACTTTCTAAAATATAATTCAGTTTCCAATAACAGATCATTTTCAAATTATGTTCTTATTCTTCCTTCTTAAGTATTATACTATCTTTTACTGTGCTGCTAAATTTTTCAATTTCTTAATTTCATTTAGTTTTTACTCATCTTCATTTATTGGGCTGTCAAGTCCTGTTGATTTTATGCATTAACAGAGCCTTATGTTTTTTCAGTCTTTCCTTTCAATATTTAACTTATTGCCATTAACATTTATCTGATTCTTAAGCCAGATAGGTCTTATATGTGCTTAATTTCTTAATATCTGTCTCATGTTTTACTATCTTATTTTGTGTGCATTTTCTAGCTTGAAGAATTCTCTGATACTAATTCATGATTTTCTCACTATGAATTTTTTCCCATGCACAATCTGAAGCAGTCATTTCATTTTTTTCTTTCCTTGCAAAAAATGACAATTTCTATAATACTTTAATACTTGAAATATTCCAGGTTAATTCCTTTACAACTCCATTATCCAATGTAAAGTGGTTCCTATATTTCACTTCCTTCTCACTCCTTTTTGTTGCTTATATGATCTGGTAACCCCTGAGTCACTCTAATTGAAAGAGATATTAATGGGGAAATTGAATCAAGAAACAGCTCTCTATCATAGAAAACAAGTCCCATTTGTGTGTGTGGGTGTGTGTGTGTGTGTGTGTGTGTGTGTGTGTGTGTGTGTGTTGTATGTATGTATTTAAGTCTCCTCTCTGGATGGTGAAAATTTTGTATCTATGGAGTAAGAATGCAATAAGGTAGATTTCCACTTTACAAGGATAATTAATATCTCTCTGTCTTCATATAGGTGTGGTAAGTGGAAATTATCCAACTACTTGAAGCTCATTGATAAGCAGTTCTACTTTCAGAGGCATTTAGAGAACAGTGGGAAGGATGGAATAGGTTGCTTAGGTACTACTAGCTTTTCATTATCATTGTTCATTATTCCCTTCAATTAGTTCTTATATACACATAACTGCATAGATGAGAAAATTCTTTCTCATACTTTCTTGCTCAGACGACATTTCTTGGAGTCTATTCTAACTTCTTCAAGAAATTAGGGTCGAGAAAAAAAATTCTTCATTGACAGTGATAAAAACCTACCTAGTTCTTTAGCCTTCTTTTACATTTTGGACTTAAATTCATGTAGGCAAATATCTTTAAGATGAGAACCTGGAATAAAGATCACATTTTATATTAATATTATACCTTGTTTTCATTTGAATTTTTATGATTGTGTTATATGTGCTCCTAGATACTAGATTTTTTTTCAGGGAGATTTAGGATCACAGGGTTTATTATTTGAGAAAGTGGTTTGGGGGTATTAGAAAATACTGCTTCTTTTATATAGCAGGGGTTAGCTACCTTTCCTTGCTTAAACAGTACTGGTTTTGAAAATAAATTTACTTCTCATTGGGTCTGAATGACTGACCTGTGAAAGAAACCATATTTTTAATCTCCTCAATAGTTTCTATGAAGTAGTTTATTGTCTTTCTTTTTCTTTTTAGTTTTTGAATATTTAAAAATATCTTGTTTGCTCTAGTCCTCCTTACTTGCCCCCAAATTCTATATACCCACACATTGTAAATAACTTGATAATCAAAGAGAGAAAGCAGCAAAGCTAATTATTTTATAATTACTTCAATTCCTAAGGTAGAGTTGAGAGTTGTATCAATCAGTAAATTTTAACTTCACACCATCTGTTGGTATTTAGTCTGATTGCTTACTTTTAAAGACAGAGTTTTAAAAGATAAGTATAACATTTCATTAAGTAACTTTTAAAAAATACCTAGGAATCTATAATATTATGTATGCAACTTCACAGAGAGAAATTCAATGACAAATTACACTGCATGGCTAACACACGTACAAAAGAGAAAGCATATTTCAAAACTCCAACCAATGGAATAACCTACAGGGGAAAATAAGCTAACATCTTTCCATCTTTACAAATTGCTGATCAATAAATCACACTTTCAAAGGAGCTGAATATTAATTTCTCTATGAGGCTTGAAGCAATGGAAGCCTCATTTACATATAAACAGACATTTACAGCAATGATTTCTGTCATGGGCTAGTGTATGTTTAACATGACAGATTACATCAGTAATTCAGATTGATTTCTCTAATGCATAATAAAGAGGCATTGCAAATTCTGAAGATACATATTTACTTACTATAGAAAAATACGGCATTAATTTAAGTATTAAAATTCATTGTGAAATGTATGTACTCATTCTTAAAGCGTCTTCAACTTTTTCAGGGTAGGGGATGGAGGAGGGTAGATTCCTAGGTTCTCATGGTGAAGAGACAAGAAGAAACCTAATTTTCTTGGCTGGAGGAGGGAAAAAAATAAACACTTTAAAGTCTGCTCAAGGGATTCTCCTTAACATCAACAAAGACTTACTCTGCAGGGGAAAAGATGTTACAGAGCTTTATCCAATCTGGGCATAGGGCAATTACATGGATCCAGTAAGTTCTAGACTTTCTGCCTCTCCTATGAGAGGTGGGAAAGAGCTAAAAGGCACCTGGGAATGTCACAACCTAGGTCCACAGGTCCACTAACAGACTGAGATTTAATCATAGGCCTATAGAAAATGTCATCTCCCCACATCTTACCCTCACATCAGCAATGCTGATACTTCTGATACAGTATAACAGTGGGAAGAGCTGAAAGGTAGCTTTTAAAGAAAGATTCTTTAAAGGAACCCAGAGACATCAGGAGAGACAAAAACAAGAACAGCTGAGGGAACTGAAACCTTTGGCACCTATACCTACAGCAAACATTAAACACGTCCTAAATCCTGGCCAGATAAACATAAAACCTCACACTATCCAGTGCCTCAGTTACTATTAACCAATACATGTCAGGTTTCCAGCAAAAATAACCAAGCATGCTAAAGTCATCACCACCCTAAAAACAAACTCCATATACACTAGCAGTCACTCCCTGCTCCTTTCTCCCTATAACTCCTATCAAACACAAATATTAATTCAAGAATCTTACAACAGTATATTTTCATTTCTCTTAGCCTATTCATTATCTATATATTTTGAGGTTTATACTATATGTAGAAGTAAAACGTATGACATTAGTACAACGCATAGGATAAGGGTGATAAAAATATTCCAAAATTAGCAATGATGGCTGCAGAACTCTGTGAACATACTAAATACTAAAGTGTACACTTTATTACATTATGTAATATTAGAATGTGTAAATTATATCTCAATAAAGCTGTTATTTTAAAAAAAACTCACAAATCTACTGTAGGTCTCTCTAAATTTCCCTATTCTGGGCCTTTCAAATAAATGAAATCATGCAGGCTGCTGTCTTTTGTGGCTGGCTTCTTTCACTTAATATTATTAAGCATAATATTTTCAAGGTTCATCCATTTCTGAAAAAACTATATAATCCATTTTCATTCAATGGAGTTACTAATAAGATTTTTATCTGCCATTTTACTATTTGGTTTTTTTAATTTAAATTTTTGTCTATTTCTTCCTCTATTCCTACATCACTGTGTTCTTTTGTGTAAAATAGATATTTTCTAGTGCCATTTTAGAAGAATACACTAAATTTGAACACCCCCAAGAACACTTTGGGCTGGCAAAGATTTTTTTATATTAGAAAACAAAAATATAAACCATAATAAATTACTGAATTGTACTTTATCAAAATTAAAACTTTTGCTCTTTAGAAAACTCCAAGTAAATGAAAACATAAGCTGTAACTTAGAGAAAATACTCAAAATCTATGTTTAACAAGGGAACTGTATCCAGATTATGCAAAGTACTCTTAAAACTCATAATAAAGAAATAAACAAACAAAAATTAAAAATGGACAAAAAACACTTCACAGGAGAAGACATATGAATAACCAATAAACAGTTAAAAAGATGTTCAACATGATGAGTTATCACAGAAATGCAAAGTACTACTACAATAAACTAGAAAGTTTAAAATTTTAAGAATTCATACAATACCAAATATTAGTGGTGATATGGAACAATTGGATATCTTAAATACTACTCATGTAAAATGATATAACTATCTTGGAAAATTGTGTTTCAGTTTCTTTTAAAGTTAAACATATAATTGTCATATAACCCAACAACCCCACTTGTAAGTATTTATCCAAGAGGAATAAAAATATGTCCACAGAAGGAATTTTAAAGAAATATTCGTAGGCTCTTTATAATAGCTGAGTCAATAAACAATTGAGTTATATTCATACATACTTTACTACTCAAATTAAAAAGAATGAGCCACTAGATGCAACAACTTGGATGAATTTCAAAAGAAGCCAGGCACAAAGTAGTGTGTAAAATATAATTCTTGTCTGCAATTCTAGATTAGGCAAAAGTAATTTATGTCACAAAAAACAAATAATTGATTGCATGTAACCAGGGGTGGGAAACACAGAAAGTAAGTGTCTCCTTTACCATGCAACATATTCCAGTGTAATTTTAAAAATTCTTTCCATTCGATAATGCCTTCCTTCCTAATGACAGCAATAATGGCTAATAGTGATTGTGCTGGATGCTTGGCACTTTATATACACACGGTGCCAGATTGTTCTATTCTCAGCTTGTTAAGATGGAAATTGCATTTCCACAAATGCCCTTTCTTGTCCAGGTCTGGGTTTGAGTTGTCCATTACTCTCTGAAGGTCTTAGATCAAACACAGAGGTTAATGGAGGGTTCCAGCTTCCTTTTCTTTCTGTGCTTTTCATCTGACTCATCTTCCTGCTAACCATTAGTCAGGTCCACCACCAAACCCTTAACTGTGGGCTTATGGAAGCACTAACTGCACAGAGGCAAGAGCTTCCCTGTCATGGTCCCCCTTAGGCAACTGGACTTGGCTCTTCAGGTTTTTCTGCAAAAGATGATTTTTCTCTAAACATCCAGTTACCCATTCTGATCATTGATTTTCCTAGCTCTTCTGACAACTGTGCAAGTCTAATTCTGATAATGAAGCCCTTATACCATGTCACTCATAGTACCCTGTTACCCTTGCCTGAACCTTGGCAAGCTCTCCCTCTTGCTTAAACACACACACACACACACACACACACACAATACTCACACACATCTTCATAGGTGTATAATTTTCAAAAAAACACACTTTTCTGAGTTTTTTTGTTGATGGAGGGAGCAGGATTTTGTTTTCTTAAACACACACATACACAAAGGTCAATGATGTAAATGAATTTAAGAAATGACTCAGGTAATGATACTTGAGTACATTAAGTGTTGCTCAGAAGCCTATTTCCTTCATTAGTTTGTGACTCTGACTCTAAATTTCTAACTTGTATGCAATGGAGCTCCAGATTTTTTCCAGAATCAATTACTATTAGAGTGTCACTGGAACCCTTAGGAGACAGTCTCCCATCCTTTCTTCTATGTTTTATGGTCCATATTCATTTACTTATTCATTCAAGAAACATTTACTGAACACATATTTTGTTCCAGACATTATTAAAAATAGACCTCAAGGACTTCAATAGGGAGTCAGTTATAAAATGAAAAAAATGAGCTCATAAAGGATCATGAGCAGAATGCTATGGATTCACTAACAAAGGAATGAATCTATAAGAAGTGAGTTTTTTAAGGTAGACTTTATAGAAGATTAAAAGTGTGGTCTACACTGGATGTATCTCATGCTTTTCCTTTTTCTTCTCCCACCATTCTGTGGAACTGCTCTCAACCCAAATTGGGCAGATCAGTGACCACATTGTTGTTAAATTCAACCTTACTAAAAATACCTAAAGCGAATTTGAATGAGGTTTAGTTTTTATATCACATATGTTAATTTCCCTATAAAAGCTATTCTTGGTAGGAAATTCAATAAACACAGCAATGGACATAAAATAAAATTCTGCCTATATGGTCAGACATACAAGTATCTGTTTCATAGTTATCTAGTGATACTAATTTTTTTTAATGTCCTGGTCACTTGTTCATCTTTATTGAGCGATTCACCTTTAAGGTTCATAATAGTTTTTAAGGACTCTATCATATGATGCCAATAAAATGGTATAAGCTCTTCTTCTCTAATACAGGTTGCCTTTTCTTTCCAAGTTTTTCACTGGTGTTTTTGTTGTGATGTTTCAGTCTGGACCACTGCAGAAAACAGATGGAGCAACCAAAGGGTTTAATTTAAAAGGTTCACAAAGCTAGGGTCCTGGTTAAGGTACCAGACAAGGGATAATGAAACACCCAAATATTACTAACAGCAGGGAGCTGTTACCCTCTCTAGGCCTGGAATGGCAACAGGAGGGAACGATGTTACTGGAGTCCAACCAGAATGAGAACCAGGGAAGAGAATTCTTCTGATCTCCTGCTGGTGCCATGCATAGGCCAGTATAATCTAGAAGCCAGAAGGCAGTGGGAGCCCAGTGCCTTAATTCATAGAAATTGGTCTCCAGGAACACAAAGGAAAACAAAGAGCAAAGACTTGATACACAGAAGTTCTTTGATTTATGGAGGTTTCTATATTTCATATAGTCAAAACTAAAGTAGTTTCCATTTTCATCTTTAAAATACCTTCTTCACCCAGAGATCATATAATTTTTTTCTTAATCTTTTAGTTTAGTTTTTTTTCTTAATTTTCCATTTGGCTGGATTTATTTCAGTTCCCAGGTGATTCATTGTTCTTTCTTTCCTCAAGACCTTCACTCTTGCTTTTCCTTCTTTCTGGAAAGTTGTCTCCCAATTATAAGCTCAACCAAATAAAAGCTATCTTTTTTTATCTCTAACAAATCAGAGGTATTATGTTTACAAGTAAGCAAATGGTAAGAGCTACTGTGGTCTTGGAGACAAATAATCACTTTACATTGACAGTATGAAATTTTACCTAAATGCTTCTGGAAACTTCCAACAGGTAATAAATGTCCCCACCCTTTTGTGCTCCAAGAAATGTTTTAATGCAAAGAACTACCCTTACCACCATGACATAAATAAGACACTCAGATGCCCCCCTTTCTTAAATATGGTTGGACCAAACTAAGACTTTAAATTTACTCTTTGCCTAATAAATTATTATATGAATTGTTTGTATTCACTGACCAATCTAGATAAAATACCTGCTAACTGGACTTCAGCAAAGTTTAGTTAAGCTTTTCTCCTTCCCCCACCCTTGAGCAAACATGAGGAGCCAGAGCAATTCGTAAAAAACAAATCCAGATTTAAGTAAAGAGAGACTATTCAAAAGGATTATTGTGATCAGGGAGGGAGGTCTGTAACAAAAAGGTGAAGTGTCTTTGCAAGAGGGAGAAAGGGTAAGGAGAGGGCTTTCAGAACAATTCGTCTGTAACAGCCCCTCCAGAACTACTGACCTCAGAAAAACACCAACTGTCAGATCAGACCGTTGCTCATCTCACTTCCTCACCCCTGAATCTTTCCTGCCTTGTTTACTCCTTCCCCTAAAAGAAAAACCTTTTTTCTGCCTGAACTTTGAGTTGCTTACAGATTTTATAGTCCTTATGGTCAAAGCATAAAAGCCCTCTCCTTACCCTTTCTCCCTCTTGCAAAGACACTTCACCTTTTTGTTACAGACCACCCTCCCTGATCACAGTAATCCTTTTGAACAGTCTCTCTTTAGTTAAATCTGGATTTGTTTTTTATTTGGCAGCCCTTTTGCCCTTGCTCATCTTTATGGCTGTGAGAGTCTGGGAAAGGAATACTCATTCAGCAAACATTTAGGGAGCAGCGATTCTGTGCCGGATACTCTGCTAGATGGTGGGGATACAGTGAAGAGAAAGGCATTGTCTGATCCCTTAGGGAGCTCACAGGATTATTACAATGCAGAGCAATAAGTGCTACCAGAAAACAAAGAAAGAAGGAAACAATTGCTTTTCACTCTGAGAAGACAGAGGAGGGGTACTTATTCCTGAGGGAGGTAAGTCAGAGGATGTTTTCAGAAATTGGTACTATTTGAGATGATCAAAATGTATTATAGAATATAATCAATTCAGAAATGTATATTGAAGGCAGTAAGCACTATTTAAAGTTGGAAATGTCAGGGATGAGTATAGCTGAGAAAGTCAGCAGAGGCTTCATTCATAGATGGAGGAGGTGAGCCTTGAAGAACAGCGGGGACTGGAACGGAATAGGAAAGAGTGGTAAATGTTTCAGCCGGGTTTTATGAGCACAGGGAACTGGGGCAGAGGTATGTGTTGGGGAGAAAAGAAGGATAAGATAATCAATGTTTCCATTTCTATACTCAACAACCCTCTTTCAGCTCCCACTCGTTAGAATCCACACCTGTGTTTAGCTTATATTGTGCCGTGAAATCATCTCTTTTACTTGCTATACTTGTACTCTATTCTCATCTTGACACCAGTTTATAGATCTAAGTGCATGACGGAGCACAACCATTGCACACATTTTTTCCCAAAGCAGGACTTAGATGAGTGACGGCTCAATTTTCATGGTGACACCAAGCACTTTAGTTAAAATGAGCAGCATATCTTGCTCTGATACTGATTTGACACCAATTTCAGACGCCACCATAGAAAAGAGTTCACAATTTTATTAAGTCCATATGCTGAAGTGAACATATTTAGGCTGAGGTAGATCGACTGTTATCCTAAGGATGGAGCACATTTGTCAGAGTTTATTTTCTGCTCGTGACAGATCTGCAGTGATGGTCCCACTGACTCAGACCTTCTGGTTAATTTCTCGCATTATAATTCAATTTCTACCTTGGTAATCCAACAGATGGTTTCTTTCTTCCTATCTTCGATATTATGAGAAAGTGGATCAAATTCAGAGTCTGGTAAAGCCACTGCTGAAATTCTGACACAGACCATGAGAACCTTCACATATGTGCACAAAAATGAGGTATTTCTGGCCCTCCCTGCCAACTGCTCAAGACTAATTGCTGGGGCACCACATCTCTGGCTTGGCATCCTGCCTGCTGAAGAGCAGGGATTGTGCGGACAGAGGTTCCAAGGGTGCAGACAGCTCTTTCATTTACATTCCTTCCAGTGTTTACTTTGCTAGGTCTCATGGCAGGAAGTTTTCTATTTTCTTCTAGAGCAGAAGATAATATTTTTTTCTCTACACATTACCAACCACTGTGCTGGCCAAATTCTCACATATGAGGTGTTCAATGTGAAGAATTGCCGTTTTCAAAATAGAGGTAGAGCGAAGACTGTCCTGCCTGCCGTCACCACACACAGTGGGGTGTCGCTCTAGGACCTTGCTTCAGATGTGTAAGCTCCCCATTCACTAAACTAATGTTATCTCTGTTGCTGAAAAAAAAAAAAACAAATAAGAAAGAAAATAGATGTATTTTTAGCATGAGAGTAATTTTGATTGAGTGAAAAATTCACATTTTAGCTAGGTAGATTGTATCTATATTATTTGGTTGTATGAAAGCTCTACTGGAAAATTGCATTTTAACCATCAGTAAATGTATTTCAATATTGGCAACCTTTCCTGACATCAGGTGTGAGATGATCGCCTTACTTCTTATCACCCCTCATATTTCATAGTCACTCTGCAGTAAGAGCCTTACAGTTACGTTATAAAGCATGTGTTGTTTCCACGTTTATTAGAAAACTTTAAATATTTAAACATCATGAAAGCAACAGAAAGAAAATACTCTTTTTGCTATTTTATATTCTGAGCTCACTGAACATTTTATGACAATAATTTTGACCCTTTATTGTAAGTTTATTTCTAAATATTTTAAAAGAAAAATATCTCCAAATTATAACATAAATCCAATGTGAAAATGGGTTTGGTATTAATAGATATAACATTATACCTATATACATATATAGGTAAATCTATATACATATATATCTAATAGAATATTCAAATTTCACAGCTTTTATGATGACAAGAATATGGCTTTCTAAAATAGAGTTTATTTTTATTGTTAGAATTTATTTTCCATTGTTAGAATTGAATAACCTTGGATGAAAATTTAAATATTATCTAGAGGCCTGTGGATTTACCTGAATTAGTCTACATTTTCAAACTAGAGAGTGTATATCATAACTAGCACCTGCAGAATTTCCACCTAAAAGTTTATTTTCCTACAATGTGTGTTCACTAGAGTGTGGAGACCAGACTGCTAAACAAATGGACTAACCGAATTTAAACTTAGAACTATCTTAAGGTGTATGGTATGATAGTCAAAGTGCCTAAGACAGTGCCTGGCACACAGCACATGTTCAACTTCATCTCCTTGTCTTCTTTTAAGTAACAGTGTGCATGTTTTAAGTTTCAATTTCCTTTTTACTATATTCATGTACTAGTAGCACTAAAGTCAATTCAATGAAAGTGGTCAGACCAATTCTTTGGCATAATGGTGCAACCCATCCTTCCACACTGAACATTATCACTTGCAGAAAAATCCAGTAAATTATCTAGTCCTTTCAAGGATTTGGCTCTCTCCAAGTTCTTGACTTTAACATCTCAATACCTTACACCACACAGCATGTGCTCTAGTTATCTCACACCTCTTATGTTTCAGTCTCCTGACTCTGCAGCTTTGTTTGTTCTGCTTCTTTCTTCTAAAATACCTATAAATCCTATTAATCACTTACATCTAGGCTCCACCCCCACTTCTGCAGTATGACCTGGACCAATCTCCTCCACAGTAGGAAATAATCCCTTCTTCCACTGATTGTCCAGAGTATTTTCCTGTACTTGATCACAGTGATTACTCTCTTCCGTCCTTTAATATTTTTATAGTTGTATTTTTTACAGTAATGTCTTTAATGATAGGTAGGACCTGTTTTGTCTGTACCCTTCACAATGCCTTATCCACTTGAGTTTGCAGTGAAGCTCTAATGATCATTCAAGGAATGAAGGAATGTGTGAACCTGTGTAAAAAACAAAAACTGAAGAAGAGATATGTACAAATTTTTAAAATAAAAATTTATAGATATATATACATATTTGCTACAGTTTTCTAATTATTCAAATGTTACTGAGGGCTAAAACACACTGCTTCATATTATTTTACATTTTATTGTGGTAAAACATATTTAACATAAAATTTACCATTTTAACCTTTTTAAATTGAAGTATAGTTGATTTATAATATTATATTAGTCCCAGGTGTATAACATAACATTCAGTATTTTTTATAGATTATACTCCATTTAAAGTTATTATAAAATAATGGCCGTATTTCCCTGTGGCGTACAATCTGTCCTTATCTACTTTATATATAGTAGTTTGTATCTCTTAATCCCTATATTGCCCCTCCTCTCTCCCCACTTGTGACTACTAGTTTGTTCTCTGTATCTGTGGGTTTGTTTCTGTTTTGTAATATACATTCATTTGTTTTATTTTTTAGATTTCACATATCAGTGATAATATACAATATTTGGCTTTCTCTGTCTGACTTATTTCACTAAGCATAATATTTTCTAGGTTCATCCACATTGTTGCAGATGGCATAATTTCATCTTTTAAATGCCTCAGTAATACTCCATTACATATATATATCACATCTTTATCCATTCATCTGTTGATGGACACTTAGGCTGCTTCCATATCTTGGTTATTCTAAATAATGCTGCTGTGAACATTGGGGTGCGTGTATCTTTTGAGATTAGTGTTCTCATTTTCTTTGGATGTATACCCAAGGGTGGAATTGCTGGGTCATATGGTAGTTGTGTTTAGTTTTTTGAGGAACCTCCATACTGTTTTCCACAGTGGCTGCACCAGTCTACATTCCCACTAACAGTGTGCAGGGGTTCCCTTTTCTTCACCAACATTTGTTATTTGTGCTCTTTTTGCTGATAGCTATTCTGATAGATATCAAGTGATATCTCATTGTGGCTTTAATTTGTATTTCTCTGATGATAAGTGATGTGGAGCATCTTTTCATGTGCTTATTGGCCATCTGTATGTCTTCTTTATAAAAATGTCTAGTCAGGTCTTCTGCCATTTTAACCATTTTTAATTGTTAAATACATTCACATTGTCATGCAATCATCACCACCATCCTTCTCCAGAAATTTTTGGTCATTCCAAACTGAGACTCTTTACCCACCAAACACACACACCGCTCTATTTATAACAGCTCTTAAAACAGACAGTCTACATAAGGATTCTTAAAACATTCATATGTATATAAGTTTCTAATATTATGGAATAGTCATAACAGGAGATGCACTCTGAGGTGTTTAAGACATTCTCTGTGGAAATGTGAGTCATGTAAAACTTTTAAGATTAAGGAAGTAACTGAGACTATGTGCTGAAGTTTGAAAGAAGAAAATAGAATAAATTATCATGAAATATATATACCTTTATGCAAAAC
Organism: Delphinapterus leucas; assembly: GCF_059928025.1. Taxonomy (NCBI): domain Eukaryota; kingdom Metazoa; phylum Chordata; class Mammalia; order Artiodactyla; family Monodontidae; genus Delphinapterus; species Delphinapterus leucas. The sequence continues at coordinate 35,957,825 of NC_143142.1, read as the reverse complement.
AAAATGATATCAATCAAGCCACATATATCTAAAGTGTTTCAATAAATATATCCTGTGCTTACTGCTTTTACTTATTAACATATTTTATGAATAGATCTAAGTGTCCGGTACAAATTTATGAATTGATTTTACAATGTAAGATTTAAATTCCTTGGAAAAGCAATACTATACCTAGAACTCAAACATATTTGTTAGGTGAAGACATAGGCACACGTTTCTAAGCACGGAGCTATAGGAATTTCTCCTGATTAGGCTTCAGTCACTATCGATATTCCAAAATGGAAGCAGTGAAAACCTATTTTTGGTTTTGAGATTTCAAAATATTAATGCACCAGTGTAAGGATTATAAATTTGTATTATCTGAAAACCGTTTGGCACAAGTTGAAAACTCTGTAAATAATGTTCTAAAAAAACCGTCTTTGTCAATTTAGAGAATTTGAGGTATGACTCAAAAATGATACAATAGATGTTATTACCATACCTTTTAAAAGTCCTTACAGATTTATTTTGAGTGTCAGTAGCAAAGAAGACATTATGGTTAAAATGTTTCAGTAAGTTTTATAAATTATATATTTCTTAAAATTGTGATTACAAATACTTACAAATTCATCTCCATTCTCATACAAAAAGTTCTGTCTTAAGAATACAAGATACTTAAACTCTGCTTGGAGATGTCAGAGAAGCTCTACAAAGAAAGATGACAAATGAGCCAAGTATTAAAGAAAGGATAAGAGCTGATCAGACAAGCAGGGGAGTAGATTTAGCAAATAGTGAGGACTATTTGGTAAGGTCAAGAAATAATAATTTAAAAAAAATGCATAGCCAGGGGAGTGCAAAAAGAAAAAAATACCAGAACATTATGTTCATTTTTGAGTCATGCAGCATCACCATATAGAATTGTTGTCTTTGTACATGCCTTTCTCTCCCACAAAACTGAGAATACATTGACAGAATACATTGTGTCTTTATTGTAATATCTCCCAGGGCTATCACCATGTTCAAAATAGTTTGTGTAATCAATAAATGTTTCCATAAGAATTAAGGCGTAAAGACCCCTAAATGTAGAAAAGACAATTATCTGGACGTCTCCTTCTACTCCCTTGTATCAGGACCACCATCAAGAAATCCATGAAAAAAGCGTAGTAATGCTGGTACAACAACATAGAGAAAACTGCAATAAAGGATTGAAGTTACAATCATATGCATTTATTTTCAATAGGGTAATGCATTTGTGCAATAAAATTTCACCTTGTAAAATTTTCTTCCACCTCCCTAAATTATATAGTAATAATAATAGTAATAATAATGACTAATATTTACTGAGTGTGAACCATATGCCTTTTACTCTTTTAAGACTTTGCATGTACTAACTCATTTACTTCTCACACTTGTGACATAAGTACTGTTATTATCCTCACTTTACAGATGTGAGGATTACAGTGCAGACAAGTTAAGTAACTTATCTAGTCTTGCAGACATTAATTTGTGGAATCGACTTTTGAACCTAAGCATTCTGCTCCAGAGCCAGATCTTTCAATCATTATCTTATATTGCCCCACACAGTGTTAAAAAGAAATTTCCCTTTGCTCATACTAGTCTTCTTACCTCAGCTTATCTGATGAGAATGCACATTGCCAACAGAATCCCAACCAAAGACTAACTTGACATCTCCTGACTCACTAAATCCTGCAATCCCTGGCACATGGCAATTATTCAGAATGCCAAGAGTAATTCAATGGATGCTATATTAAAATGCATCCATCCATCCATAAATATCTTACTTCTTCTCAATATTTATTAAGCACACTTAAACTGCTTTTGTAAGTAGATGAATTCATGTTAATACACCAATTGAATTTTCCTGCCAAATAAGCAAGGTGGCCAATTCAGTTTATTTTAGGAAATGTGAGTTGACGTAAATATCGATATATATATGTGCACATAAATCTATATGTACACAGGCACACACACATCCATACATATACATGTTATACATAACTTTGAGAAAGTACCATGTATTATTTTCTTAGTTTTATGGATTAGGAGATTTTATTTATTTATTTATTTATAACATCTTCATTGGAGTATAATTGCTTTACAATGGTGTGTTAATTTCTGCTTTATAAAGAAGTGAATCAGCTATACATATATCCTCATATAGGAGATTGTATTTATATAGAGTGTTTTGTCCAGATTCACACAACGTGTTGGAGACTATACTCCAGGGGAACCCAAGTCATCGAATTACCTTCAGCCTTCCAGTCTTCCAATCTGAGCGTGAGATAATATGGAACAAAGGAAAGCCACTCCTTATTGGTCTTTGCTAAATTTCTGATCCTCCAAACCCATAAGCATAATAAAATGGCAGTGATTGAGCTGTTAAATTTCTGGGTGATTTGTTACACAGCAAGAGAAACTGGAACAACATACAAAGAAATTAGAAGTTGCTGCTTGCTCCCATTTTAATAACTATATGGAATTATAGATTTTTGACATGTTCAGAAACAGAATTTGATATTCCTCACGTAGCTTCCCAGCATGGTGTTCGTCTTTCCAAAATTTGCATTATTGTATAAGATAAAATTACTAGATGTTTTCATTTCTTGAAATGTGAGAGAAATCACTTTTCATAATTTTGGACATCTCTTTTGTTCATTGAAATTTAAATCAATTCCTATAAAAATAAGAACACATATCTTTGAATTTTAAAATAGATTCTCCCTAAAAAATTCTTTGCATTTCATTTCCATATTTTAAAGTATAATACTAACTCTTAAAATGCAAATTGCATTATTTTCCTTTGTGAAATAGAGAAATGTAGAAATATGGCAGCATATAAAAACTATTAACATATCCTGATTTAATTGAATAGTTAAATGCTTTCTTTTAAGATGTCTACAAACTAGTTAAATATACTGATCATTGTGTATTTTTCCACACATTTTCTAAGTATTAAATTATATATTCTTTTAAAATGAGATTATTATGAGACACCAGAATTAATTTTAACATGCTGAAATTTAATCATGTTCATATTTATATTGAATATACTTATTTTCAATTTCTTGTTTTTATATACACATAAAATATAATATGGTAAGTACACATAGTATTATTTGTTTTAAGTCCACAAAATTAGTTTACCCATTAAGAATTTTCTGAGATTGTGTAACATAAAAATTTTATTTCCTGGATGCATCACTCAACCATATGAAGAACAAATTTCCTTTCTCTTCAGCACTTTGGTTCCAATATATATGAGAGTTGGTTTGCTTTTTTTTTTCTTTTTTGGATAAAGCATCTTGGAGAGGAGACCAGAGAAAATATCATGAGAGGATTCACACAAAGTTCATTTACCCTTTTCATTGTTTCTGAGGCTGAAAAGTGCTGTTTGTTCTTCCACCTGGTGACTTCCAAGCTGCGGAAACAATAATCTGGTGTTTATATAGAGGTGAAACTGCACTCTGGCACGCAGATGAATGAGCGTGAATGTCAAACTCTGATTAAAATTGCCTACGATTTCTACTAAAAGTCTGCAGAACTTTTTAATATCTCCTTGCCAAATGCAACATTTACACAGTTGGCTGGGAAATAAAACCATAGAATATATAATACTATTCACACTAGAATTTTCAAATTGTATTTATAATCCTCTTCAGGAAGATGGTTCCTGATCTCAATTGTTTCTTTATTCTCATCATAATGTTTTTTTATTTCTATTTTTTTTTTTTACAAATTGTGGATCTTTAAGGAATTAATTGATTATGTAATTAGTTTTCACTTGTTGAGTCCTTACTACATGGAAGCACTTTACACATATTAACCCATTTAACTTTTACTATTATTCTCTGAAATAGGACCTATTCTTCATTTTTATAACCAAGGAAACTAAAGCACATAGAGATGAGTTAACCTAACCTCACACACCGTCTAAGTAGCCACGAAAGTCATTTGTAGGTAGATAATCTAAATGATAAATTTACTTAAGGTGAACTTCGAACATCCTCCATATTTGTCAGTTTATCTAAAATGCAAATGTGACCTTATCACTCCCACACTTAAAAACATCAATAATTGCACGTCACTACTGTAAGTAATTTTAAAACTTTAGCATGAAATTCAAGACTTGAATTGATCTGGCCCTGGCAGTAGCTCTAATCCCATTTAACCAACACCCTCCTACTTTAATATTCTAATTATACCACACTTTGTACTTTTCCAAATGCTCCATTTAATTTCATCCTCCCATGACACTTTTCATATTAATCCATCTTCCTGGAATGTTCTCTCTCTTATCCTTGATTACCCTGCAAATATCTATTCATTCCTTAAAATTTAGCTCAGGTGTCATCTTTTCCAAGAAATCATCCTTGAATTCCACTACTGCCAAATAATCAATCCTTCTTCTACTATTTATGTATCATTCAAGTATTATATGCCCCACTGCATTAAAATAAATTATCTATAAATTTTATCCCTGCCAGACAAGGGTTTCTTTTCCAAGAAGGAAGAGACATGTAATTCATTTTTGTGTTCCTAGAACCTACAATAGTATCAGATATATATAATAAATGCTTGTTAAATAAATGAATGTGAAGGTTAAGGCTTAAATCTTTAGTGAACTGGGTCCAGTCATGTATACCATCCAGAAGGTCTCAACAACACATTGCTCTCTCAAGGAAGCCTATGTCCTTGAATACGGTTCCAGCTGTGGGAAGAGTGGGCAGAATGTACATTACAAGGACAGGAGAGGGGGTGAGGATCCTCCCATTGCCAGGGTCCAGCTGTGGATCAACGGGTGGTTGTGTCTTCTTGATGACCTCCTCCAACAATAAACTTCCCTCTTAGAATGGCTTTTGCTACATCCTGTAAGTTTTTGTATGTTGTGATTCCATTTTCTTTTGTTTCAAGACACTTTTGATTGCCCTTTTTATATTTTCTTTGATCCATTGGTTGTTCAGGAGTGTGTTGTTTCATTTCCACTGATTTGTATATAAAATAAAATTTCCAGCTTCCTTCTTCTTATATATTTCTAGTTTCATACCATTGTGGTTAGAAAAAAATACTTGATATAATTTCTGTCTTCTTGAATTTGTTGAGACTTGCCTTGTGGCCTAATTTCTATATTAGAAAATTTTCCGTGTGCACTTGAAGAGAATGTGTACTCTGTTGATGTTGGACGGAATGTTCTTTATTTGTCTGTTAGGTCATTTGGTCCACAGTGTCATTCAAATCCCTGTCTAAATTGATTGTCTGGGTGATAATATCCATTGTTGACAGTGGGTTCCTAAAGTCCCCAATGCTTATTGCATTGTTGCATATTTCTCCTTTTAGTTTTGTTAATATTTACTCGCTCTATGAAGATGCTCCTATGTTGGGTGTAAAAATATTTACAATTGTTATATCTTCTTGGTGGATTACCCCTTTATCATTATATAGTGACCATCTTTGACCATCTTTGTCTCTCATTTTTAGCTTGAAGTCTATTTTGTCTGATATAACTATAGTTACCCCTGCTTTCTTTTGGTTGTCATTTGCTTGACATATCTTTTTCCATCCTTTCATTCTCAGTCTATGCGTGTGCTTAAAGCTAAAGTGAGTGTCTTATAGGCAGCATATTGTTAACTCTTTTTTATTTAATCCATTCAGTCACCCTATGCATTTTGATTAGAGAACTTAATCCACTCATGTTTAAAGTAATTATTTATAGGTATGGACTACTACTGCCATTTTGTTTATTGTTTTCTGTTTTATAGATCCTTTGTTCCTTACTTCCTCTCTTGCTCTCTTCCTTTGTGATTTGATGGCTTTTTGTGTTTGACTCCTTTATCATAATTTTTTTGTATATCTACTACACATTTTTCCTTTGTAGTCACCATGAGGTATTCATAAAATATCTTACATTTATAGCATCCTATTTTAAGGTAATAACAACTTAACTTTGATAGCAGAAGATTATTCTGAATTCTTTGTCATACAGTTCATAAATCTCCATTTCTTTTGGGCACATTATCAGAGCTTTATTAGTTTCCTTTGGTGGTATCATATTTACCTGATACTTTATAATCCTTGTATCCTTGTTTTGGTATCTGCACATTTGAATAAGCAGTCTCCTCTTCCAGGCTTTACAGATTTCTTTGGTAGGGACAGACCTTCATCAGCCAGCTCGGCTTGGGGTTTTGGAAGGGTCAGTTGATAACATCCATGGGCAGGTGAGGCTTGCTCTGGGGTCTCTATATGAGCAAGGCCACTGCCCATGCTCTAAGGTCAGGGATGGTGCTACTAGCTGAGCTTCACAGTTAGGTGGGCCTGCTGGCTCCACATTCAAATGGGGCCTCTGGGTGGGCTCCCTGATTAAGTGGGGCTGCTGGCTGTGTTCTGCATTCAGATGAGGCCACTAGCCTGGCTCTGCAGTGACTTCTGCTCAGGGGGGTTTGAGATCTATGTTCCCTGGCAGGGTGGTGCTACTGCGTGGATTCCACAAAGGAGCAGGGCTACAAAATTGGCTCTGGCAATCAACCCTGCTCAGGTGGGGGTCTCAGGCTGTGTTCCCCAACTGGATGGTGTTGCTGGCAGGTCTCTGTGCTCAGGTGGGGCCAGAAGCTGGGCTTGTAATTTGTAAAGCCCTCAGATATTACTTGGCAATCATCCAGGGTCACTGTTCAGGCTCTCTGGTTATGTAGGCCAATGGCCATAATTAACAGGTGAACAGTAGTGCTGGCCTGGTTGCCTGCCTGAACAAAGCTGTAGAATGGACCTTATGGCTACCTGGATTCTCTGGTCAGGCTTCCTGATCTGGTGGGACTGGAGGCTATACTCAGCAGTTGGGCAGGGCTGTGAATTTGTTTCATTGTCTGGGAGGGGCCATAAAAACGATTCCATGGCCAGTAAGGCTCATTGGCTGGGGACTCAAATTAGGCAGAACTGCCCACTAAGCTCCCTGGCCAGATGAGGCCACCGGCTCAACTCTGTAGATGGGCAAAGCCACTGTCTGGGATCTCTGCTTGGATATCCACTGTAAGCACAGCTATAGGATGGGCTACACAGTTGCCTGGGTTCTCTCCGTGCCGTGTTTGGTTTTGACACTTGCTCTGTTTCCTCAATTGTGTTTTTTTCCTTTTGGTCTACCTTGTAATTTTTTCATGATAGTTGGACATGATGTTTTGGGCAAAAGGAATTGCTGTAAATAAGCAATTTATTACATAAGCCTTTATTAATGTGGAGGTAAGGTATGTGTTGGGGGAAGCATTCTTTAGCACTCAGTCTCTTATTGAGCCTGTGTCTCTGGAATGTGAACTTTCCAAGTGTTGCTCAGTCCCCCTGCCCCTTAGGTGGGACAGGACAGCTAGAGTGGACTAGGGTTGGGTATTTCCCTTCTCCCACGTGGAAGGTTAAAGCTGACTGCAATTGGGTATTTCCTTTTCCTTTAGGCCAGTTAGGCTCTGATAATAGCCCAGAAGGCTAGGCTCTGGTTAACAGTTTTCTCCTGAGGGCATGCCTTATTAAGAAGAATAGAATGCTCTAGTGTATTTCAAAGTTGTTTCTCGTCTCCTCTCCCTGCCTGAAGTATGAAGGGATTTTTCATATTCACTGTGAGAACCTGGCTGAGCATGAGCTTCTGGAGGTAAAACTCACAAGTATATGGGGACCCTTTGATTGGATCCCTCTGGAGTTTTTAACTATCAGATTTGTCCACACTGAGCCTCCAGCAATTCATCAATTACAGTTCAGTTTTTACTACCCCAGTATTGGTTCCCACAGTGATGACTTTTGGTATAGTCATTACCAAAAAGCTGTCTTCAAAGCTTACCTTGCTAATCCCCTGCTTTTGAACGATTTTCTGTAATTGTTTTCTAGGAGAGAAAATAGAGACCTTTTGCTGAGTGCCCAATAAGTGTCAGGTTCAATGAGATCAGATGCATTAGCAGTTTCAGCTAGGCTCAGCAAGGCTCAGTTTCGTTTAATCAGCCAAGATCCTATACTTGTAACCAATGGAACAGGGATTCAAAACCAGGTTGTTATTCCTGTCCTTGTTTAATTTCAAAGCCCATGCTCTTTCCAGTGTTTGAAGCTGCCTCAGTGAAAGATTTTAAATACATTACTAGGAAGAAATATCTACAAAGGAAAATGATGGGGGAGGCCACCAAGAGCCAGGAGCCTATTGTTTCTAACTAGGTGTTGTGAGGGAGTCAGCAATAGCTACTTCCCAGGCTGTGCGAGCAGATGAGTGACGGGTCCAGCAGCTGCAAGCTCTAGGGCTTGAGATGGTGGGAAAGAAGTCATAAGTCATTCTTTTCCCTTCAGTCTCTACCTCAATGAAGTTCTACCTCAGAAGAAAAGAGATTGGAACTTTGACACACCATCTTCTAAAGATTTCCAGATACTGAAAAGAACCCGATTAAAGTCGCTCTGGCAGAGATGATTAGCTGCTCACCAGTCATGGCCCACATTTCCAGAAGATGTTAAGAGACAAGCTGCTCAGCAAAAAGTTACATATGCCGGTCCCTCTTGGAACCAAGTATGGCTGTATGACTAGTTTTACTCATGAAATGGGACTAGAAGGAATAGGTTTCAACTTATGAGTTTGTACGAATCAGTTGGGGCATTTTTATTCTGCTGTTTTCCTCTCCCAGGTTGGATGCAGAGGGTTTTGGGGGCCTTAGCATTGGACAGATATACAAGCTGGCAGAAGCCTGAGCCCCTGAATTGCTATGAGCAGGAAATCCAGCTACTGACTAGGAACCTCCATACTGCTTTGTAAACTTGGACTAAACATAATCTTTTAAAAGTATTAATCCCTGCTAGTTATGGCAACTATGTTACCCTAACTGATACATAAAACCAACAAAAATAATTAAAACATCACAAATTATAATAAGAAAAACAGACCTAGAAGAAGAAAATATCTGTTATATGTGTGCCACTGGACACTTAGCTGAATCCCAGAAATCTGTGAGGGTGATGTAATTCCAGGTTGAATTAAGCTGATTTGCACAACTGAGGGCAAAGACACCAGCTTAGTCCAATTCTCGCTCGATACAAATTGAAGTTTAGGCTTCGGCTCAACGTTTGCTTTGCCTTCTAGATTGCCCAGCATGTGCAGTTCTCTCTGTGGACATGTGTGTGCTACCTGAAGGCATCCAACATGTGAAAGAACAGTTCTCACCACATGGTTTTTCACCTACTATATTCTAGGTGACATGCTGGAGATACAATGTGAAAAGAAAGCGATTCAGCTTAAGATCTAACAACCCCGGCAACCCATCTATAAAAATAGCAGCCTAATCAGAATGCCATTGTGAAGTATTCCATTTTATCCACTCACATTTTGGATGTTTCTCTCCAGAGTCGGCAGTCTATAAATGAAGGCAAAGGTTAAGAGCAATTTCCAGACCAGCCATGACTTGATAGTTCCAACTGTCAGTCGTCACTTATTGATTTAGCTGGCAGAACTGGAATGTGATTTTTTAAACTCAGTTGTTCCCGTGTAAGCTCTGAGCATCCAGTCTTTGCCCTGAGGCATGTGATGATGCACATCTGTCAACTCCCGGCAAAGAAAGAACTGTAATCCCATTTCAGGGACTGAAGCTTGCCATCTGCTAAGGGCTCAACTGTGCCTTTTTAGATGTTTCAGTAAACTAATAAGGAATGTGAAGACATTATCTCAAATTTTGGTGAGTTGCTGTGAAGTCATAAATTAAATTAAGCACAAGGCTGATGTTCTCACTATGAGACAGTAAGTTTCCTGTCTGGGTATTTGTTGGCTGAGCAATTCTTCTGGGAAGAGAATGAAAATTATTTTATTGATGGGGCTCTCTGTTCATCCTTTGTTGTATAAGACTAAGAACTTGGCATGTGTTTACATGTATAATTTGGTATTTAATATTAAGTGTGTGGTTTTATTATCCACATTTTGTAATTGTACATCTCTTCCAGATGCTCAATCCATCCCTGTTCAGAGAGTTTTAAAAATACAAATTCTAGGGCTTCCCTGGTGGCGCAGTGGTTGAGAGTCCGCCTGCTGAGGCAGGGGACATGGGTTCGTGCCCCAGTCCGGGAAGATTCCACATGCCGCGGAAAGGCTAGGCCTGTGAGCCATGGCCGCTGAGCCTGCGTGTCCGGAGCCTGTGCTCTGCAACGGGAGAGTCCCCAACAGTGAGAGGCCCGTGTACTGCAAAACAAAAAACAATTCTAGTGTGAAAGGAAGCTATGGCTGTTAGAGAAAAATTCAAATGATGAAAAGTGAAAATTGAACAAAAATCACCCTTAATCCTACTTTTAACCATTTTCTGTTTTTCCAACTAGGCTTTTTCTACACGTTTGTATATGATTGAGAGCATACTATATATAAATATATGCCCTGTTCTTTGCACTGAATTTGTAAAACTAGTTTTTCATTTTGCTTTATTATGACTAACTTTTTGTTTGCTGTCTTCAAATGGGTCAGGCATGCAGGCAACTCACATGCAGCGTCTTCTGCCTGGAATATTCTTTCCCAGCTATAATTATGCTTTGCTCCTTCACTTAGCTTAGATTTTTGTTCAGATTTCACTTTCACAATGCTACATCCTTTCCTTTATTTTTATCCCTAGCTTTTATCACTATCCAATGTATTATTTACTTTGCACATTTATTTTACTTATTATCTGTCTCCTTACACAGAATGGTGGCTTTATAAATGGAATGTTTTTCATTAGTTTTAAGTACTGTTTTACACACAGTGCCTGGAATAGTGCTTAGCTCATAGTGGACATGTAATATATATTTTTCAAAAAATGAATGTGTATAATGGATAAATAATATTATGTCATTTTACCATATTTTTAATCCATCCTCTATTTTTCTGTTATATTGTTTCATATTTTACTGTAAAAGTTTGTTGCAAATGTTAAACATAAACTATGAATAGTGATAGGCTTTTTAAGTATAAAAATCAATAGAAGCCATAAAACTTACATATTTGATTAAATAAAAATGCAAAATTTTTATATCTCTAATGTATCATCAAAATCAGGAAAAATACGAATGAACAACTGCTGCAGAATGTGGCTACATTCATTTCGACTACAGAAAATAAAAGAAGTCTGTGTATCCATCTTTCCTTCCTGGATTGCTCTATCGATTTTAAGCTCAGTAGAGTTCACCTCCCTTCAAGAATTTACAAATATTTATGCTTATTTCATTCTGTATTTCTTATGATTTGATGTTTCACAATTAGTCTTTAACTGTATCCATAAATTTAATTATTTATTGTCTTGTGTTTGTCTTTAAACAACGAAGTCTTACGGACGTCTATGTTTCTTATCTGTTCCAAAGTCAATTTCCTCTTCCCCTGTTAACAGCATCCTGATTTTTCCCTGGGGAACCATCCCTCCCTGGCTAGTAACATATGGGGCAGGGTGTGTGCAAGTGACTTGAATTTGGGTGAATAGGTATTCGTGAATTATTATTATTATTAACAAATGAGTAAAATGCCTTGGAGCAGTCCAGTGAAAGGCAACCAGATACCTCTGTGCAACCCAATGGGGAATAAGTTGTCACTTCCCTATTTCTACTGTTAACTGATTATTCTCATTGTATGGGAAAAGGGTTATTGTTATAATATGGGAAAACTTAATGTGAATATAAATATACATTTAGTCACTTTATTAAAATCTTAAGTTGGTCCAAGAGCAGCACTTAACTCATTTCTAACTGCAGCAGTATGACAGTGGGAGGAGGCATCTGTCCATCCTGGCATCTTCTGATGTGAATGTCATCTAATGTGGCCTTTGGGTTGGTCATCTGTTCTGTGCTGGCACTAGTGGAGAAATATAGCACAGTCTGCTCCTAAACTGTGGTCATTCTTTCTTACTAGCATACTTAATAGACATTAGTAAACATTTTCAAACATTATGTTAAAAGCACCTGCATATGCTAGGTTCTTAATAACATCACTGAACCTGAATATAATCCAGTCACTTTACACAACAGATATGGAAGTTCTCCAATGATGTTCAATTATTTCTCAAGGTCAAAAGATATATGTATGAATATGTTTGATTTATATTTATTTATTGTATATTCTTTCAGCTCTTTTTTCATATTTGAGTGATCAAGTTTTCTGTTGTTGGATATAAGTATATGCATTAGAAAAAAGTTAAACTTATATGATTTATTTTTGTCTTATTTATTTTTTGTGATTTCTTAAATTTATCATTCTTTGTTTTCCCCCTAAGAAGACAAAAGTTAGAACACTCTTAGGTATAGATTCAATATAATAAATGTGTATTTGCACCAAAGAGTATGCACAAGGAGGTTTTAGCAACATTTTTTTTATAATAACAAAAACTAGGAACAACCAAATGTCCATTAAATGTATGATTTTAAAAGATTTTAAATATTCATACAAAGGAATACTATATAGTATTTCATAAACGATTGCTATATTTACTAAGATAATAAATAAGCATATAAATATAATGTGATAAATAAAATATAAATAATACAAATTAATGTTAACAATACTAATAATAAAATACTGCTACATGCAATAAAATGACTGAATCTGTCCATTGTAATTTTGAGCTACACATACCTGATGCAAAAGAGTATGACTCTACTTATATGACATTCAAGAATAGCCAAACCTAATCTGTTGTCCTCTCTGGGGAAAGTAGACTGGGTCAGGGCAGGAGGGAGGTTTCTGGATGTTGGTAATGTTCCCTGTCTTGATGTTGATGCTTGTAATATTTTCTCTCTTGAGCTGGGCAGTAGTTATATTCATAATCATTTTCTGAGCTGTACACTATGATTTGTATGTTTTACAATATGTATATAATATTTCCCCAAAGTGTAAAGAATGAAAGCTTAACTTCAACCTGCCCTCTCACTACTGCTTCAGTCCACCCTCTTCCTTCATAGCCTATAGCCACTTATCTTCCAGATATAAACAACTCAAAACACACTGAATGCTCCGAATGGGTTGCACAGGTTTTTTTTTTTTTTATTGGTTTCTGGAATATGGACTCTTTTTTTCCTCTAGTTTCTCCAGGATTGAATTTTGTGGAGAAAGTCAACAGCTGGTGCTTGTTTATCATCACAAAATTAACCAGCAGCTTCCTAAAACGAGTCTAACATTTTTTAAATGACCTTTGATATGCCAAAATGAACATATAAATGTACTATTCTGCAATCAGTGCAGCAGTACTCTGGACTTAATGTACTATCACTAGATTTTGGGATCATATTTTAACGTGTATGCCTTATATATTATACCTCATTTTTGTTAACTTACATTCATTTCAATTTTAGAAAAATCAAAGTCTGATATGCATTTATTATTTGCATTTTCTCTAGTCATTTTACTGTTTATATGCTTTGCATACACATTTATTAGCATCGTGATATTCTTATGATTGGGAATAAACATTTCACATTTTTCAAATATTCTATTTCTTTTATAATCATAGGGGGGAAATGAAAACATTTTGAAATGTTATGAACTCAAATATAGGATTAAAGAAACCAGACCTTCTGTCTGTCAGAAAGCAGGGAGTGAGGAATATGATATTTTAATCATTGCAATCACATATGCTCTACATCTACAAAGTGCAAACATTATATACACTTTACTGAGTTCAGAACGTAGTTTCTGAGTTAATGGCATTTTTCTTCAGAAAAGAAGCTAAAACCCTGGGAGTTTCTACTTTCTTGCAGTCTCGCTTTACTTGGTGTGATATTGGCACTGGAGCATCTGTCAAGTGTAGCAGATGTTGTCGGGAACAGAAAATTTTCTGTGACCAAGTTTCAATCTATTTGCATATGCCACTGAGCACACAGATTACAGTTTCATTTCAACAGAAGGAAGACAATTTATTTCACCTGCAAGTGTATTCCCTCTTCGGCTCCTAGAGAAAGGGCAAGAATTGATTTTCCTATTGCTATTCAAAGAAATATAAAGAGAACAATTTTCACAAGAAATTCATAACTCTAAATGTATCCCTCTAAGACACTACGTTAAAGTGGATGTTTTAAACATAGACAACATTGAATACACTAGACGGTTGCATGATGACGTGCTTATCTTATTGAGCAGCTTCTTTAGAATCATGGAGGCACAATTGTATCATAACATGGCTTGTTGTTACACGCTTTTATGGTAACTTCAAGTCAAGTATTATAAATAAAGCCTTGTAGCTTCAGATGGATGTGCTCCATGGCCCCGCCTTTATTGTGGCATTGTATTGTGCTTTGGGAAACCCATAATACAAGATTTTTACTTCTGTAAAGAAGCCTAGAATTGTGGATGGAAGGAGGAAAAATAATGAAATATAACATATCTTAGTAAAATATAATTTATAGTATGTTCTTAAAATTCTATTTCTTAGTAATTAAATCCCAATCCCCTCAGAGGTAAGAGAGAAACTAGATGAGTATGAGTCATCAGAGCTGTAGCTATTTCTTTTTTGTTTCCATTTTTTTATTGTGGTAAAATATGTAACATAAAATTTGCCATTTTCATCATTTTAAGTGTACAATTTAGTGGCATTATTTACATTTACCGTGTTGTACAACCGTCTCCATTATCTATTTCCAAACTTGTCGTCACTCCAAAGAGAAACTCTGTAACCATGAAGCAATAGCTCTCTATTCCCTCTCTCCTCATCCCCTGGTAACCTCTTAACTACTTCCTGTCTCTATGAACTTGCCTATTATAGATATTTTATATAAATGGAAGCATATAATATTTGTACTTTTGTGTCTGGTTTATTTCACTTAGCTGAATGTTTTCAAGGTTTTTCGTGTTGTAGTACATATGAGAACTTCATCCTTTTTTTTTTTTTTTTGCGGTACGCGGGCCTCTCACTGTTGTGTCCTCTCCCGTTGCGGAGCACAGGCTCCAGATGCGCAGGCTCAGCGGCCATGGCTCATGGGCCCAACCGCTCCGTGGCATGTGGGATCTTCCCGGACCGGGGCACGAACCCGTGTCCCCTGCATCGGCAGGCGGACTCTCAACCACTGCGCCACCAGGGAAGCCCGAGAACTTCATCCTTTTTTAAGGCTGAATAACATATTGTGTGTATATATAATATTCGTTTCTCTATTCATCTGTTGATGGACATTTGGGTTGTATCCACCTTTGACTCTTTAACTGTTGACTATTGTGAATGATGCTGCAACAAACACTGGCAACAAACACCTATCTGAGTCCCTGTTGTTTTTTCAGAATGTACCCTCTTGATCTGTGTTAAACCTCAGCTAATTTGAATATCAGTAATCTAAAATTCGTGCCTCTTCAGATGGAACCAAGGCTGTATTTTTGTAATTATCTGTCCTGTGTATTTGTCAGCATTTAGTCGGGTCTATGGCATGACTGCTTTGTGGAAGCTGATCCGTCTTCACAATGTATGGCACACCTGTGAATGACCATAGACACCTTGCTGATGAGTGTCGAATCAACGGGGCTCTTCCAAACGACTGGGCCGTTAACTTAAACATGAATAATGTGAAATCAATAACCCTGATTACCAAATAAGTATCCAAGCACAAATGTGCTTAGAGACCTCTGGCTCCCTTTTCAAAATCTTCATAACATGGTTCTCAGAGGGAGAAAGTTTCCCATTGGCCTTTTAATCTCATGGTTCCTTGTATTATTTATCCTGTTTATTAAACTTGGAGGGAATGCAGTATTTGGATTGCTGAGCCCTATCTTTGACAGTATGTTGTTACAACATTTTTATTTTGAATGGCCTTAGATGATCCTCCAGATGTCCAGACATTCTTTTTATTTTCATTAAAAGAAGTCTATTAGTACCTCTACTTGTTAATATGTTTTTAGCCTATAGCTCGTGGTATATGTGGATGATGAAAATCACTAGCACAATAATGAAAATAACTAACATTTGATGAGTGCTTATTCTATTCTTTCTATATATTAGTGCATTTAATCCTCATAAAACCTATAAGGGAGGTATTATTTTTATTTCATTCTACAGATGAGGAGGAAACCAAGGCTCAGAGAGGTAAAATCACTTGCCCAACGTCACATAGCTTGAAAGTGACCAAGCCAGAAGTTGAACTCAGGCGAACTGCTACCCAAGTCTTCTTTCTTTCTTTTTTTTTTTTCTTTAAATTTTATTGAAGTATAGTTGATTTACAATGTGTTAATCTCTGCTGTACGGCAAAGTGACTCAGTTATACATACATGTTCTTTTTCATAGTCTTTTCCGTTATGGTTTATCACAGGATATTGAATACAGCTCCCTGTGCCATACAATAGGACCTTGCTGTTTATCCATCCTATATAAAATAGTTTGCATCTGCTAATCCCAAGCTCCCAATCCTTCCCTCCCCCAGCCCCCCCTTGGCAACCACAAATCCATTCTCTATGTCTGTGAGTCTGTTTCTGTTTCATAGATAGGTATTGTACATTTGTGTCATATTTTAGAGTCCACATATAAGTGATATCATATGGTATTTGTCTTTCCCTTTCTGCCAAGTCTTCTTTCTTGACTATTACACTATACCAAAAAGCCAAAGACCACTTCTTTCCCCAAACTGTTAAGAATTAGAGAGATGTGCTATTTAGCGGCAGATTTTGAAGGACCATGTACTTAATTAAAGTTTTCTTGAAAAGAGTACTTTTCCCTCCCGTTTTTTTGAAATATAATCACACATAATATTGTATTAGTTTAATGTGTACAACAAAATAATTTTATATATGTATATATATGGCAAAATAATTACCACAATGTTAGTTAAAATGCATCACCTCACATTGTTACACCTTTTTTCTTGTGAGGAGAACTTTTAAGATCTACTCTCTTAACAGTGTTCAAATACACAAAACTGGCATTGTTAACTATATATAGTCACCATTCACTGAGAGAAGATGGTATGAAGACACACAAGGAGAATGCCCTGTGAAGATGGAAGATAGGAGGGATGCATCTAATAGCCAAAGAGTGTCAAAGATTGCTGGCAAACCACTGGAAGCTAGGAAGAGGCAAGGAAGGATTCCCCTACAGGCTTCAGATGGAGCACAGCCCTGTCCATAGCTTGATTTTAGATTTCTAGCCTCCAGAAATGTGAGGCAATACATTTCCATTGTTTTAAGTCTCCCAGTTTGTGGTACTTTATTATAGCAGCCCTAGGAAACGAATATAACTTTCCAATATTTAACCGAAGTTAAATTATTGTTTTTTGAAGGGCAGTTAAGCATTCATCTAATTTTATCTTTTACCCATATGGATAGTTATTTATCTTGTTGAATTGCCCATCCTGCCCACTGATTTTTTTTTAAACATCTTTATTGGAGTATAATTGCTTTACAATGTTGTGTTAGTTTCTGCTGTATAACAAAGTGCATCAGCTATATGTATACATATATCCCCATATCCCCTCCCTCTTACGTCTCCCTCCCACCTTCTCTACCCCACCCCTCTAGGTGGTCAAAGTATGGAGCTGATCTCCCCGTGCTATGCAGCTCCTTCCCACTAGCTATCTATTTTACATTTAGTAGTGTATATATGTCAGCGCCACTCTCTCACTTCGTCCCAGCTTACCCTCCCCACTCCCCGTGTCCTCAAGTCCATTCTCTACATCTGCGTCTTTATTCCTGGCCTGCCCCTAGGATCATCAGAACCATTTTTTCTTTTTGATTCCATAAATATGTGTTAGCATACGGTATTTGGTTTTCTCTTTCTGACTTACTTCACTCTGTATGACAGTCTCAAGGTCCAGCCACCTAACTTCAAATAACTCAGTTTCGTTTCTTTTTATGGCTGAGTAATATTCCGTTGTATACATGTGCCACACCTTCTTTATCCATTCATCTGACAATGGACACTTAGGTTGCTTCCATGTCCTGGCTATTGTAAATAGAGCTGTGATGAACATTGTGGTACATGACTTTTTTTTTTTTTTTACATTTTATTATTTTTTAAAATCTTTATTGGAGTGTAATTGCTTTACAATGGTGTGTTAGTTTCTGCTTTATAACAGTGTGAATCAGCTATAAATATAAATATATCCCCATATCTCTTCCCTCTTGTGTCTCCCTCCCACCCTCTCTATCCCACCCCTCTAGGTGGTCACAGAGCACAGAGCTGATCTCCCTGTGCTATGTGGCTGCTTCCTACTAGCTATCTATTTTACATTTGTTAGTGTATATATGTCCATGCCACTCTCTCACTTCATCCCAACTTACCATTCCCCCTCCCTGTGTCCTCAAGTCCATTCTGTACGTCTCCGTCTTTATTCCTGTACATGACTCTTTTTGAATTATGGTTTTCTCAGAGTATATGCCCAATAGTGGGATTGCTGGGTCATAATGGTAGTTCTATTTTTAATTTTTTAAGGAACCTCGATACCGTTCTCCATAGTGGCTGTATCAATTTACATTCCCACCAACAGTGCAAGAGGGTTCCCTTTTCTCCACACACTCTCCAGCATTTATTGTTTGTAGATTTTTTGATGATGGCCATTCTGACTGGTGTGAGGTGATACCTCATTGTAGTTTTGATTTGCATTTCTGTAATGATTAGTGATGTTGAGCATCCTTTTATGTGTTTGTTAGTAATCTGTATATCTTCTTTGGAAAAATGTCTATTTAGGTCTTCTGCGCATTTTTGGATTGGGTTGTTTGTTTTTTTTGATATTGAGCTGCATGGGCTGCTTGTATATTTTGGAGATTAATCCCTTGTTGGTTGCATCGTTTGCAGATATTTTCTCCCATTCTGAGTGTTGTCTTTCGTCTTATTTATGGTTTCCTTTGCTGTGCAAAAACTTTTTAAGTTTCATTAGGTCCCATTTGTTTATTTTTGTTTTTATTTCCATTTCTCTAGGAGGTGGGTCAAAAAGGATCTTGCTGTGATTTATGTCAAAGTGTGTTCTGCATGTGTTTCCTCTAAGAGTTTGATAGTGTCTGGTCTTACATTTAGGTCTTTAATCCATTTTGAGTTTATTTTTGTGTATGGTGTTAGGAAGTGTTCTAATTTCATTCTTTTACATGGAGCTGTCCAGTTTTCCCAGCACCAGTTATTGAAGAAGCTGTCTTTTCTCCATTGTATATTCTTGCTTCCTTTTTCAAAGATAAGGTGACCATGTGTGTGTGGGTTTATCTCTGGGCTTTCTATCCTATTCCATTGGTCTATATTTCTGTTTTTGTTCCAGTATCATACTGTCTTGATTACTGTAGGTTTGTAGTATAGTCTGAAGTCAGGGAGCCTGATTCCTCCAGCTCCGTTTTTCTTTCTCAAGATTGCTTTTGCTATTCAGGGTGTTTTGTGTTTCCAGACAAATTGTGCAATTTTTTGTTCTAGTTCTGTGAAAAATGCCATTGGGATGGCATTTTTAATATAGGGATTGTGCTTAATCTGTAGATTGCTTCTGCCCACTGATTTTTAATGCTTCCTTTGTCATATTCCAAGAACTTCTTCTGAGAATTTCTCTTTCAGGTTATCAGTTCTGGTCCATTGATGTATTCTTCTATTGGTGCATTAATATCAAAGGGAAGGTTCAAATATGGAAGGACACATCCTCTTTTATTCTTCACATTCTTCCTAATTTTCTTGTACCTTCATGGCTGTTTATTTTTGCATTAAAATTTTAAACTCATCTTTAAGTTTCTCAAACGTGGTAGGGATTTTCATTTGAAACACTGAATTTACCAATAAATTCTGGCAGATTGTTGTCTTTATAAGCATGGGTCTTCCAATATATGAGCACATTAACTCTATAAATCCTAATTTATGTTCCACAGTAAAGTTTTATACATATTCCTATACAGCTCTTATTCATTTTTAATTAGACTTATTCGTAGACACTGACTTGGCTTTGTTCCTCTGTTAATTTTTTTTAAATTACATGTTCTATATAAATTGTGTAAATATTTGCTGCTATTGGATTTTTATATTTTGGTCTTCTATCTGACACTTAACAATAGTATTAATTTATCTGTGGAATCTCTTGGATTTTCTATGAAGGCAATCAGATTGTCAGTAAATAACCTTTTCTTTCTTTCCAATACTTTTATATTTCTTTGTCTTGTCTTTTTGCACTTGAAAGGACTACCAATATATGTTGAGTAAAGTCTTAATAGTGAGTATTTTTTTCTTTTGAGAATTTTAGAGGAGTAATTTGGTTTATTATGGTTTTATTTTTCTGTCTTATAAATGTTTAAATATGCTATTCACTGTAGGTCTTATTGGACATCATTTGTCATATTAAATAAGCTCCCTTCTATTTCTAGCTAAGTTTGGATCATAAAAGGGTGTTATATTTTCTTCTGCATCTATTAATGACTTATAATAGAGATTCTAACGTTATACTGTTTGCTTTCCTGTGAAACACAAAGTTTTCAATACATTCTATGATTTCATACATTGCTTTAGTTTTTTGATACAGAGTTTTGTGTCTATATTAATTTTTAAGAAGTGATCTGTACTCTAAATTTCCTTTTCCTACAGACTTCTCTGATTGGAGTGCCAAAATTTCACTGACCTAATAAAATGAGTTTGAGTGATATTACCTATTATTCAATTCTCTGAAAATTCTCTGTTCCTTGAAGATTTAGTTGAACTTGCTTTTAAAATTTTTATATGCCTAGAACATTACAGTGTGTTCATGAGGGTGGTAGGTTTCTCAGTACTGATTCAATTTCTTTAATGATTATAGGTTTATGGTTTTAAAAAATGTGTTTCTGAGCCAGTTTTAACAAGTTATATTTTTTATAAAAACTGTTAATTTTGAAATTATTGATTAAAATTTTTCATTTTATGCTGTATTTTTAATCAATTATATATTCCTCATTTCTTTAATGTTTATTTGAGTGGTTCATTTTTCTAGATTTAATTTGCAAGAGACTTTGTTTTAATTTTTATTATTCTTTTCAAGAAGCAGCTTTAGCTTTTGTGATCTTCTCTAACATTTATGTGTCCTGTCTCATTAATTGTTTTTCCCTTGTCATAAATATTCCTTTCATCATTTATTTGGCTTTTTCTGGTTTTCTTTTTCTGTCTTCTTAAAAGGGAGGCTTACCTCAAAATTTGACCTTTCTTCTTTATAGTCTGTACTTTAAAGTCTATACTTTCCCCTCAAGTTAACACTTTGGCTGTGGGGTAGGCAGAATAGTGTTCCCTGCCCCCCACCAAAGGTGGTGCATCCACATTCTAGTCCCTAGAACCTGTGAATATATTATATTGCATAGCAAGGGGAAGTGTACATGGCAGATGGAATTAAGTTTGCTTATCAACTGACCTTGAGTTGAGAAGATTACTCTAGATTAGCCAAGTGGACCCAGTGTAATTGCAAAGCTCCTCATAAGTGAAAGAGAGAGAAAGTCAGAATCAGGTTATGCAATATGAAAATGACTCAACCGGCCATTTCTGGCTTTGAGGGTGGAAGGGGGTCATGAATGAATTAATGCAGGTGACCTCCAGGAACTGGACAAAGCAAGGGAACAGAGTCTCTCCTAGAGCCTCCAGGAGGGAATACAGCCCTCTGACACAGATTTTAGCTAAGACCCACTTCAGCCTTCTGACATACAAAATAGTAAGATAATAATTCATGCTGTTTTAAGCCACCAAGCCTTTTCAATTTGTTACAGCAGCAATAGGAAACTAACAAAGGCAGTACTCTATGAATTATTCAGTTTTGAATATTATGACTTATCTATTATGACTTATCTTTGAACCATTAATTACTTAGAATTATGTTTTTAATTTCTTAGGTATGAGTTTTTAAATTTATCTCTTTGTAATTGGTTTCTATCATTATTACATTAAGATCAGAATACATGGCCTGTATAATACCTATTTTTGAAACATATTGAGAATTGCTTTTTGTCCAAAAATATCAATTTTCAGAATGTTCCATGTGTGCAAGAGAAGAATGTGTATTAATTGTAGGAAGCAGATTTTTTGCAGCTTTATTGAAGTAATTGAAATATTAATACAATGAACTGTACGTATTTAAAATGTATCATGTGTTCTTTTTTTTATTGACGTATAGTTGATTTACAATGTGTTAATTTCAGGTGTACAGCAAAGTGATTCAGTTACACATATACATATATATATATATTTTTTCAGATTCTTTTCCCTTTTAGGTTATTACAAAATATTGAGTGTAGTTCCCTGTGCTATACGGTAGGTCCTTGTTGGTTATCTCTTTTACATAGAGTAGTGTATATATGTCAATCCCAAACTCCCATAGATACGTTCATTTGTGTCGTATTTTAGATTCCACATATAAGTGATATTATATGATATTTGTCTTTCACTGTCTGACTTATTTCACTTAATATTATAATCTCTAGGTCCATCTACATTGCTACAAATGACATTAGTTTATTCTTTTTCTTAATGGCTGAGTAGTATTCTATTGTGTGTGTGTGTGTGTGTATATATATACACACACACAATAGAATATATAGAATAGAACATATATAGAATATATATATATATACACACCGCATCTTCTTTATCCATTCATCTGTCGATGGACACTTAGGCTGCTTCCATGTCTTGGCTATTGTGAACAGTGCTGCAATGAACACTAGGGTGCATGTACCTTTTCAAATTATGGTTTTCTCCGGGTCTATGCCCAGGGGTGGGATTGCAGGGTCATGGTAGCTCTGTGGAACATTAATCTCATCTTGCTTTATAACCACCTGCCTCCCCACACATCAACATGCATATAAAATTTCACTATTATCTTCTTCTGGTTCCTTCTTTCTATGTGGACAGAATGACACTATGGGAGTGTTTCTTGCCTTACTTCCTCACTCATTCCTCCTTTGGTAGGATTTGTATTTGTTCAGATCAAGTTTGGCTGTGTGAAATTTTAGCCAATGGACTATAAATAGGTATGACTCGTGCAGCTTCCCAGTGGAAGAGCGATCATGTGGTTTGCATTTATTTTACCTTCTCAGCCGAAGAGGCACCTCTCCATCAGCCAGTAGTGAGACCAGGCGTGAAGTCATGGAGTAGGTCTACAGCTGAACAACAGTGGGTTTTATAAGATAAAAAAAATAGAGCTTTCTTACTGTAATCCAGTGAGATTTCTGCATTATTTGTTACAGCCACATAACTTCTGTTTATCTTGCTGGTATACCTTCTGAGAGAAGTGGTAAGTCATCTGATTAGTGAATTTGGGAGAAGGAGTTGAGCATGGTCTGATATGCTCCTTGTTCTTCTTCTCTTTGGCTTTAGGCTGTTTGAAAATGTACACTTGCTCTTGGCTGGTTGTAAACCTTGGAGTGGCTACCATTTTGAGAAGTAAGTTTGTTTCAGAGTAGATTTTCAAGCTGGTCTAGTTCTACACCTGAACCATATATTCCAAGATATACTGGTTATTGAAAACTGTTGTTTTGATCTCGATCTGCCCAAATCTTTAAAATATCTGTCAAGGTATTTCAATTCAGATGGAGAAGAAGGATATTATATAACTCCTTCTGTAACAAGTATTGTTATGCTACCCAGTTAATGCTTGTTTATCTCCTTGTTTACCCATGTGTCTGGCATTTCTCTCCCTCATTCTGGATTCAAATGCCTTCTTCATGAAGTCTATCCATTATTTATTCTTTCAGTGAGGGTCAAAAAGGGTAAATTATCTCCACCTATATTTGTCTATATACCCTTACTCTTGGATGATGATTTAGTTGCATATTTAGTTTTTGTTGGACAATTTTCTCTCAGCACATAAGAGAGAGTGTCTTCCCTCATATGTTTTTGCTACTATGAAGCTTGTATTCAATGAAAGTATCATTCCTTTATGGATACATTTTTCTTTTAATTTAGTTCCTTTTAAAGAATTTTTTTCTTACTTTTGCTTTTCCTCACTCTCCTTACTTTTATCTTACTTGATATTGATAGTTTTGAATCTGAGGATTCTCTTTCATGAATTTTCTGAAAAAAAAACTTTTTCTTATCAAATATCTCTCTTTTTTGCTCTCACTCTTAGTCATAGACTCTACTTTTTCATTAAAAAGCTACTATTAATGGGTTAAAACCTATCATCCAGACTTCTGGATGATATTTTTAAAAATATTTTCTATATTTAAAAAATCTTTTTGATTCATTGCACATCATTCTGTTAATTTTTCTCAAGTCTAACTTCCAGTTCAATAGCTACCTCCTCAGCTGGTGTCCAATTTCATATATCACCCATTTCTTAGGGTTTTGACTCTTCAATAATTTTTTAACATGTATTTTTATTCTTTTACAATGATGCCCCTTTAGTGCTTCAAGTTCCAGGATTTGATTTTGCTAGTGTTTCATATGTAGATTGTTTCTTCATTTTTTATTTTGGGTTCATTTTCAGTGAACTTTTTTTTTTCATTTGTGAATTCCTTGTGGTCTTAGTTATGAGTATTTCACTTCAGAGGGGTTTTGAAAGTAGTTCTTCTAGGAACCCTTGGGCTATCAGCAACTCAAGAAAAAATATTTAAATTATTCCTTGGTATGGGGCTTTCCATTCTGCTTATATATAAGAAATTTGAGTTTAGACCCATATGAGACATGGGCCTCGAGTTCTATATTTCCTCAGGGCACTAATCTTTCTCACCAAGAGCCCTCACAGAGACAAAGGAGCTTCTTGTTATCACCCTGTGTGAAGACTCGAGTTCTTCCTAGTGAACATTTTACTGAGTGTCAAGCCCTTTAAAGTCCTAACTTTATTGAAGGTGGCCCAGCTTCAAATCTTGACCTCATGTGCGCTCAAGATCTATTCCTAAAGAAAGTTAAAATCCATGCCCCTGGTTTCCCAAGCTGGATAAAGACCACGGCTGCTACATTATCACTTCATTTTACTTTCCACTTTTCTTCATTTCTTCTTAATTTCTGTCATCTTTGTGTTTTCCTTTCTTTCTTGCAAGCTCAGCTATGCATTAATTTTCACATGATATCCAGCATTTCTTAGGTTTGGGGTGTGTTTTCAGTTATTGTACTAGGTCATTTTGATAAAACTATAGTTTCTACTCTTTTCCTATTTGCTCTTTGTTATGAATCTAACTTCTTTCCTCACTATTGTCTCCTCTGTGCCAAATTTGTGACACTTTCTCTCTCTTTTTTTTTTTTTTTCATTGATCTTACATTCTCTGGGTGATATCCACTGAATACCTCCTTGGATGTGAGAGGCCAAAGGATGATTGAGGCAACATAAACCTTGGCTTCAGGCTGATATAGGTCTCCAAACAGTTCTATCACTTACAGATGCTGACTGTGTGGTACTTATATAGATGCAAGACAATACAGATCTAAAGTATTACACCCTCCACATGCCATTTCTTAATTATCCTGTTCTGACCTTTTCCTTTCCGTGTCATAAGAGTTGTGTTTTCCAGGCATCTTCTTTTTCTCTTGGGGCTAACCAGTAAAATTCCAGTTCTTAGTCTTGAAATGTAAGCCTTTCTAATTGCTGGTTTAAAAAAAAAAAAAAAGGCTATAAAAGATAAGACAAAATATTACCTCTGCAAGAAAAACAGATAATATTCTGCATCAAAGCATTATTCTTAAGAAGTTTAAATCCAGTAAGGACACTTTGTAAAACCCCCAGACTTCTGATATTGTTCTTGTGTCTTATTAAACTAACCCTTAAACTCTAAGAGGTGTATAATTCCAACTGATTGCTTTACTTAATAACATAGTGTCCTGAAATAACATTTTTTTTTTTTTTTTTGTGGTACGCGGTCCTCTCACTGCTGTGGCCTCTCCCGTTGCAGAGCACAGGCTCCGGACGCACAGGCTCAGTGGCCATGGCTCACGGGCCCAGCCGCTCCACGGCATGTGGGATCTTCCCGGACCGGGGCACGAACCCGTGTCCCCTGCATCGGCAGGCGGACTCTCAACCACTGTGCCACCAGGGAAGCCCTGAAATAACATTTAAATGGATATTTCTGTTTTCTCAATGGTATAAATACTTGAGGCTTTTCTTTGAAAAGCCAGAAATTGATTATTGGTGTTTCCTTTTTTCTCACATGAATGGAAGGAATAAATAAAATGACACATTATATTTTTTATTTAGACAGATTTTGAGAGTCTTACCGAAACCCAAATTTTATCATCTATGTGTTGAAAAAGATTACCTTCCACACAGGGCAGTTAGATAACATAATGATAAATTGATAGAATACATAGGAAACACCTCGGCTGTAGCCAACTTGCGGTGGATGCTGTTTCATTTTCACCCCGGTGCCTGTTTGTTGATGTTCCTCTTGTGACTTTTGAGCCGTTTCTCTTTCCTAGTTCTCCTTTTATTCTGACAATTTATCTTTTATCAATTGTTGTTGTTATTGTTGTTATTGTCTTTGTTCTGTGAAAACTTCTTTCTTTTCCTTCCCCTAATTATATGTGTCTCCCAAAGGATGATATTGGCTTTACATGCTTCTTTTCCCCCATCTCGCTTTTGGAAAGATGTTCAAAACTGTAGTTCATAGTTATTAGGAGGAATGTATGACATCTTGCCCCCAATTCATGTTGGATGTGTGTCATCTCACCTGCTATCACTTTGCATTTGATGTCACTAAGGGCCCATGTACAATGCCTCCCAAAGAAACATTGTTTAAACATAAAACTATTCAGCAATAAAAAATTTACTGACAAGATAAGACTTTCGGTGAAGAGGATTTTTTGCTCTTAAAACACAGAACATCAAACAGGACTAAAGAAGAATTTTTTTTTTTTTTTTTTTTCGGCTGAAGTGCAACTAGGTACAAACTTCCATCACCTTTATGGTGAAACTGCTTCTGGGCTGAATGCGAATAAGTAGCTGTTCCTTTGAAACTCTATGAACTTAGACAGTTAAGAAAAGGATAATGGGTTTTGTCCCCCTAGTGATTCTAAATGATTAACATGAAGCGAAAATGTGTTATTTTCTATTCCTTAATTTTTTACTTGGCTAGGAAAGTGAACTAAGTTTTCTGAGGTTTAAATGTATTCACCTTGTGGAGAGGTTACCGATTATTATTTCACCATAAATTATATATCAGTGCTTTATTACTGGCCCTGAAATTACAATTCATAAAATTAGAAAAACAAAGTCATCAATCACTACTAAAAACGACGAATAAAAGGTCAATAAATCAATAGTTGTATTATCAGAATGAGATATTAATTGCCAAAAACTCTAATAATTCTAAAGCACACCTGTTCTTAGGGTGAAATCATCTCCGAAGTATATTCTATGCATATTTTGCTGTGTAAGAAGGGCACTGAAGTGCAGGAAAAAGAACAAAAGCATACATAGAGTATGTTGATTTCTCTAGGCTGTTCTTTCTACGTATGGCCCTTAACATAATAATGGTGTTTTTCTCTTTCTGAAATACCGTATGCTAACACATATATATGGACTCTAAGAAAAAAAAAAAAAAGGTCATGAAGAACCTAGGGGTAAGATGGGAATAAAGACAGACCTACTAGAGCATGGACTTGAGGATATGGGGAGGGGGAAGGGTAAGCTGGGACAAAGTGAGAGAGTGCCATGGACATATATACACTACCAAACGTAAAATAGATAGCTAGTGGGAAGCAGCCACATAGCACAGGGAGATCAGCTAGGTGGTTTGTGACCACCTAGAGGGGTGGGATTGGGAGGGTGGGATAGGGAGGGTGGGAGGGAGGGAGATACAAGAGGGAAGAGATATGGGAACATATGTATATGTATAACTGATTAACTTTGTTATAGAGCAGAAACTAACACACCATTGTAAAGCAATTATACTCCAATAAAGTTGTTAAAAAAAATAAAATAATGGTGTTGCATCCAGCAAAAATCTTCAAATACACACAAAGATGATTTTAAGTACAGGTAATTTAACTTTGCATAATTGGATGTTGGTCACATTAATCAGTTGTTCACAATTGGGATTCCACCTTGGAGACACCTGGGGAATATGTTTTTCAACATATTTATAGTAAGAATCCATCCTTGGGTTTTTTACTTGATAGGCCTCCTGTGAGGTTTAGCCAAGGGTATTTTGAAAAATTTCCCATATGTTTGGCTATACACTAGAGATTAATAGCATGGGTATAAAATT
This sequence comes from Delphinapterus leucas, assembly GCF_059928025.1. Taxonomy (NCBI): domain Eukaryota; kingdom Metazoa; phylum Chordata; class Mammalia; order Artiodactyla; family Monodontidae; genus Delphinapterus; species Delphinapterus leucas. Next base: position 35,929,807 of record NC_143142.1, on the reverse strand, counting down.
ATTCTTTCAGAACATATATCACTACTCTTTTGGATAAAATGGTTTATTTTGAAAGGGAGCAGTGAATATTGCATTGGATAACCTTGGGTATGTTCTGGTTTTTTTCAAGGGCAACATTAACATCCATCTGTATTAGGAAGAGAAAAGAAAAAGAAAAACAAATTTGGGGGGAAATCCACTATTTTATAAGTTTAAAATACCATGACATATTTTAGACATTCAACATGCGTAGAGAATGATATAAATTATACATGTATATAAGTATAAATATACAAGTATAAGTATACATATATATAAGTATAAATATGCATTCCTATTACTCAGATTAAGAAACAAAATTTTAAAAATCACATGAAACCTCTTTAATTCACTACTTCAATTGGATTTACCTTCCTCTTTCAAAAGGAAGGTAACTGTCATAATTTGGAGTTTCTCATACTTTTTTCTATATTTACTAAATATGTATGAATTCATAATCAATATAATGTTTTACATTTTTAAATTCACAAAATAGAACCCTGAATGCATCTTCTTCCAATTTATGTCTTTGTTCTAAATTATGTTTGTGAGATTTATCTTTGTTGATAGAAGGAGTGCCAGGCTATTCAATGATCATTGCTACCTATTATTCATTAGATGAATTGAGTATAATGTATATATCTATCTTTTTTTTTTTTTAACATCTTCATTGGAGTATAATTGCTTTACAATGTTGTGTTAGTTTCTGCTGTATAACAAAGTGAATCAGCTATACATATACATATATCTCCATATCCCCTCCCTCTTGTGTCTCCCTCTCACCCTCCCTATCCCACCACTCTGGGTGGACACAAAGCACCAAGCTGATCTCCCTGTGCTATGTGGCTGCTTCCCATTAGCTATCTGTTTTACATTTGGTAGTGTATATATGTCAGTGCCACTCTCTCACTTTGTCCTAGCTCACCCTTCCCCCTCCCCATGTCCTCATGTCCATTCTCTACGTCTGTGTCTTTATTCCTGTCCTGCCCCTAGGTTCTTCAGAACCAATTTTTTTTTAGATTCCATATGTATGTGTTAGCATACGGTATTTGTTTTTCTCTTACTGACTTACTTCAGTCTGTATGACAGTCTCTAGGTCCATCCACCTCACTACAAATAACTCAATTTCATTTCTTTTTATGGCTGAGTAATATTCCATTGTATATATGTGCCACATCGTCTTTATCCATTCATCTGTCGATGGACACTTAGGTTGATTCCATGTCCTGGCTATTGTAAATAGAGCTGCAATGAATATTTTGCTACATAACTCTTTTTGAATTATGGTTTTCTCCGGGTAAATGCCCAGTAGTGGGATTGCTGGGTCATATGGTAGTTCTATTTTTTGTTTTTTAAGGAACCTCCATACTGTTCTCCGTAGTGGCTGTATCAATTTACATTCCCACCAACAGTGCAAGAGAGGTCCCTTTTCTCCACACCCTCTCCAGCATTTATTACTTATAGATTTTTTTGATGATGGCCATTCTGACTGGTGTGAGGTAATACCTCATTGTAGTTTTGACTTGCATTTCTGTAATGATTAGTGATGTTGAGCATCCTTTCAAGTGTTTGTTGGCAATCCATATATCTTCTTTGGAAAAATGTCTATTTAGGCCTTCTGCCCATTTTTGGATTGGGTTGTTTGTTTTCTTGATATTGAGCTGCATGAGCTACTTGTATATTTTGGAGATTAATCCTTTGTCACTTGCTTTGTTTGCAAATATTTTCTCCCATTCTGAGGGTTGTCTTTTCATCTTGTTTATGGTTTCCTTCGTTGTGCAAAGATTTTAAGTTTCATTAGGTCCCATTTGTTTATTTTTATTTCCATTTCTCTAGGAGGTGGGTCAAAAAAGGATCTTGCTGTGATTTATGTCATAGAGTGTTCTGCCTATGTTTTCCTCTAAGAGTTTGATAGTGTCTGGTCTTACATTTAGGTCTTTAATCCATTTTGAGTTTATTTTTGTGTATGGTGTTAGGGAGTGATCTAATCTCATACTTTTACATGTAGCTGTCCAGTTTTCCCAGCACCACTTATTGAAGAGGCTGTCTTTTCTCCATTGTATATTCTTGCCTCCTTTATCAAAGATAAGGTGACCATATGTGCGTGGGTTTATCTCTGGGCTTTCTATCCTGTTCCACTGATCTATATTTCTGTTTTTGTGCCAGTACCATACTGTCTTTCTTTTAATGGACAGTTAAGTTGCTCTTTTTTCCAGTTTTTCCTATAAACAATGTTACAATAAGCATTTATGTACATGTCTCTAGGCTATACATGTAGAATTGGTTGTGTTGGATCATAAGATACAGGTGGCTACAGCTTTATTAGATATTAGCCATCTGCTCTCTCCCAAGCATGATGTGTAATTTGCACTCTCATCAGTGTGTAAAAATTCATATTGCTCCACATCTTCTCCAATGTTTGAATTGTCTGACTTTACGTTTTACGAATTGAATGAGTAAGAATTTCCCATTTTGCTTTGAATGTCAAGTTACCTGACTACTAGTGAGATAAGTTATGTTTTATATTTAATGATCATTTATACTTTATAAGTCAATTGCCTAGTCCTGTAGTTTGCATATTTTTCTATTGTTTTTTTCTTACTGATTTACAGGAGTTTCTGATACATTTCTACCTCTATATATTACAAGATTGGTTATTTTCTGGAAAGGTTGACTTCTTTGAAGATTACTTTTATTTTAAAGAATTCATCATAGCATGAGCTTGATCTTTGTAAGTTCAGATTTTGTTCTAAGAGTGTGGATCCAATGGTCAGGGATGAACCCATATTAACCAAGCTCACAATATTTATAAAGTAATGTATAAACGTTGAATGTCAGTGTATTTATTATTTCATAAGGCATGACCTTTAGAGTTGGCAGAAATAGGTTCAAATCCTGATTTTATGTCACACTAGCTATAGGACTAGAAGGTCAGTTTCATGAGGGCAAGAATTTTTGTCCCTTTTGTTAACTGCTCTGTACCTAGAACTCTGCATATGCCTGGCACATAATAGACACTCAATAATAATAATTCTGTGTATGGATCTGGTGTGCAGGTACCTTTTCTCATTTGTTTCGCTCATGGAGCCTCTTGTGCATGGATACAGAGAAATTCTACATTTTAATATAAAAAGTTAACTTTCTCTTTCATGTGGATTATATTTTCCAATATCCTTTACAAAACCCTTCCTTAGACCAAGTTCCTAAAGATATTGCTCTGTATTTTCTTCTATCACTTTTCTCACAATTAGCTCTTTCATCCATCTGGAATTAATTATTAATTTATGGCAAAATAGGTTTCCAACTAGTCTTCTCCATATGCTAACAGGTTGCCCCAGTATCAATTTTTGATTGGTTTATTCTTTTCCACTCCCGTTAACCATATTCCTGGAATTTCTTCTGCTATAATAAGACAAAAGGAATAAATCAAAATTGTAAGGAATGGAAGCAAACCAGAAAAACAAAAAATCAAGAATGTCATTGTTTGCAAATGACAATACAAAAGTTCTAGAGACTCTACACACTACTTATGGAAATAAAAATAAAGCTTATCATGGTTGATGGCTAAAAAAGTCAGTGTACTGAAATCATTGTATATCTATATCCTGACAAACATTTAACATTAATGAATTTGTTTAAGGATATCACTTATAAGTAGACATCTCACAGAAAGAAAAGTGGCCCTTAACTAGATGAAAAGATGCTCAGCTCCACTCACAAATAAGAGAAATGCAAAAAACAATGGCAAATTAAGGTGTTTGAGAAGTTTTTAAGAAATGCTTAAACAAAATGGTAAATATCTATGTTTAATAGCTATAACAATATTAGATAGATACTATAATTTCTGAGTCCTTTCATTTGAAAATTAAATAAAGAAAAAACGATTACACAATAATAAATATCTGTTCATTTAGAGAAAAAATATTTACACTCAGGATGTTTCCTTGTGATTCACTGACCTACTGTGTGAGAGTGACTTCACACAAAACCTAGGAAAATTGTCTTTATTGATCATAGTTATGTATGGGTTTAACTAAAAATAGCATATAAATCAAGACCAGTTTGATAGTGAATCAATATTTTACCCAACAACTAAGCTGAGCTAAAATCTGAAAAGAACTTTTCAGAAATATTTGACACCATACAGAGAATGGCCCTCTGTAATCTCTAGGTAAAAATGGATGCTGTAATAGATTTTATCATAATGGGGTTTTCCACAAGCACTGCAATACCTGGCATTTTTCTATGAGCAAAATCAGATTAAAGTAGACATGTGGTCAGTTTTAGAAAGGGATTTGTATGGGAGTACAGAGTGGGAGGAAAGGAAAAGGGCATTCCCTCCAGGTTATGCCTTTGAAAGCCTTAAGAATATTAAGGCTTGCTTGTGTTCCTTTCTCCCTAGTTTTGCGTATCTAGTGTAGGTTTTTAAAGTATGGTTACCACGTGGTTTATATATGATGACCTACAACTATATCTACTTTTTTTTAACATCTTTATTGGAGTATAATTGCTTTATAATGTGTTAGTTTCTGCTGTACAACTCTGTGTGTGTGTGTGTGTGTGTGTGTGTGTGTGTATACACAAGTTGATCCTTGAACAACAAGAGGGTTAGGGGCTCCGACCCTTTGCATAGTCAAAAATCCTCCTATAACTTTACAGTCATTTTTCCATATCACTGATTCAACCAACCTTAATAAAAATAATATAAATTATAAAAAAACAAAAAAGAATGTTAGGGCTGATTTTATGACTTTGAGGCTCAGACTGGCTGACTCTTAGAACTTGAGTCACCACTCAGATTCCTGGGTCCTATGGTAGTGCAAATTCCTTAGTGCGTATAACTTTGGCTGGTCATTTTCTATGATACACCATTCCCTAAAAATAACATTATTTCAGAAACTTTTAGGCACAGGTTATTTGTACCATTTGGGATTGCACCATGAGTATTCTATATATTGTTTGCTTCAGCTACTGGCAAGCAAATTAGTTATTCTCCAGTTCTTATGTGAACAACATCCTATAAGCTCCCCCTAATTGGATTAGAAAATAAAACTCATTTTCACACCTTGGAACAAGGCAATTTGATTAAATTAAATTGTGCATGGCAAAAATCGATAAAACTCATCAATTCAAATCAATCAGTTCTAATAAACAGACAATCTGGTTAAAGGAAAAAAATAAGAAAGCAATTAAAACCATAGCAATTTTTAACCTCTCCTCTGCTGATTCATTCAAAGTTTCAATATCCAAAATGTACATAGAAGAAAACACAAGGTAGTTTAATTGTGGTTCTTACATAGTCATGATGTCTAGCTTTGCTTCTGTGATTATTAAAAGAAAGTTACTGTCTTTCACAAGTAGCTATAACAAATATGTGTAGGAACAGAATTAAATAGAGAAATCCTAAACTGTAATTGTATAGGATATATACATTAATATATATTATATGTATCATATATATTATATCGTATATTATTAATATATATATTTTTACTAGAACCTCATAATCAGTCAACTAAGTAATGTCAACCCACCTTGTTACACCAGCTTTACTACGTAAGTGGTCCTTTATGAATTAATTGTTTAAAAAGTATCTAACGTGGACAGAGACAGTTTGGGTGTATACATTAAATCATGACCTAAACTCCACAAGTTACATATGTGTTCCATTCAGGCAGAGTAATAACAAAAAGCCTCCACAGGTACATGTTGGAAATAAGTATTATTCTTCTATGCTTTTGTGTTTTCAGAAGCTGGCAAAGGATTGATGTCAAAGGTTTGATAGTTGGTGGGGTCAGCATGGCAGGGCCTGAGGACGAACTGAGTAGACTGAGGCAAGCAAAGCAGTTACTAATGTTGAAACCAATATCCCTACAAGCCCATATTCCTCTATTTGACTATCTGCTTAGGTCTATAGGGGAGCCATCAATTTTTCTTTTCTAAAACTGATCATTTATCTAAATTGATATATGTCAACTTTCAACTATGCCTGTCATTGCAAAGGTCCTTTATTTGGATAAAAATTGGCAAGACAAAATAGACCCTGTGCCAAAGATCTCTGAAAGGCACTTGGTAGAGATGGTAAGATTTCGCTGACAGTCTGGCCAGACCCAAGACCTCAGGTGGGCAGAAGGCATTTTGCCGAAACCCATCTGCATACCTGCCCTGCAGGTATCGCCCTAGCAAATGCTTCAGTCAGCCACCCCCTCCACACCCTCATCCCGTCCAGCTCCCGCTTGTCCTTTCCTGCTGCCTCCTCCTCCTGGGACACAGATCATTGCTCTATGAAGAGTACCCGGTTCACCAAAAGCCATGTCTTTTTAACAGTGTCTCAAAGGAGGCTTGATCTAGCTGCTTTTCCAAACAGCAATGCAGATATGAAACTCTGCAGCTGAGAGAGGATTTTGCCCCAGGAGAAGCTCGCCTCCAGAGCAGTTAGTGTGGCTCTTTCTTATCATTTTCTCAGCTCCCAACTGTAAGAGACTTAAATCCCTCAAGTTGCTTTGAGATTGAAGAAAACAAGCATGAATCAAAGCCATGTCTTTCGAAGAGAAGGCGGAAAACTAAAATAAAATTTCTTGAGAGGAAGAAAAAGCAATCTGGAAATGAAAGTCAGAGGATTAAGAGCCAGAAGAAAATGTGAAAAGTCATTCATTGTCCTGCTGTCAGTAGAGACTTTCCAGACAGAGGGAAGAGAATCCACATTTATGGACGACCTACTATGTAGCCCACTGGCTCTCTCTGTGTGATTTCATTTAATGCTCTCTACCAGGTATTTATTAATATCCCTCAGATGAGTACAAAATCACAGGCTTAGAGAGGTTAAGTATGTCGCTCAAAATCATGCAACTGCAAGATATTTGTTCCATTAAAATGCATCTTTCTACTATTTTACACAATAAGAATAGAGCTCATTTATCAAATGTTAACTTGCTATAGTATATTAACAATTTAATGCATGTAGGGCTCCTATTAATATCTGTGATAATAAACTATTAATATTATTACACCCTTACTTATCAGCTCTAAATGGAGATTGTCACAAATGACTATACTATAAACTAAAGGACATAATATTCAGTTCCAAAATGCCTATCATAATAAGTAAAAGTGGCAAAAAATCAAAAATCAGGTAATAAAAATTCCTTATAAAATGTGGAGGAACAAGGAATCTACTTTTGGTAGAAGTGTCCAATAGAGTATTTAGAGCATAATTTAACAAGACTTAGAGAATTTACGTATGCATATACCTAACATGACCATATAATTTACTGTTAAAACTGAGACACTGTTTCAGAGGGAATAGTAAATATAATACAAAGTAAAAGCTGTTATGGACTGAATGTTTGTGTACCCACTAAATTCATAATGTTGAAGCCTTAACCCACAGTGTGTTTGTATCTACAGATGGGATCTCTAAGGAAGTGATTAAGGTTAGATGTGGTCATAAGTGTGGGGCCCCGATCTGATAGGATTAGTGTCCTTATAAGAAAAGACACAGAGAGCTCCCTCACTTTCTCTGTGCATGCATAAAGGAGAGGTCTTATGAGCAGAGAGAAAACAAATGTCTGCTACCCAAAGGGAGAGTTCTCACCAGACACTAATTCTGCCAGCACCTTGATTTTGGACTTCCAGTCTCCAGAATGGTGAGAAGATAAACTTCTCTTGTTTAAGCCACCCAGTCTATGGTATTTTATCATGGTGGCCTGAGCAGACCAAGAGTGAAAAATAGAAGAGAACATAACTGCCCCACATGTACCTCACTACCTAGCAATCATGGCCCTGGGTATCCATTTCTGTTAAATTTTCACTCTCCATTAGGAGAGTGAGGTTGATTACTCATCACAGCATTGTTTGGGGTAAGGTATCAGAACTTCTGAGTTAAATTTATACACAAAAACATGACTAGATCTCAAAAAACAAAATGATGAGTAAAAAAAGAAGGAAACATAATAGAATTTATACTATGGTGTCATATTTATAAATTGAAAAACATACAGCCAGAAAATCACTAGGAATATAATATTGATCTATCTACCTACCTACCTATCTATCTATCTATCTATCTACACATGCACATGCACATGCGCACACAATATTATAGGAAGAGATGGGAACAATGGATGAAAAATAATAAAGTAATTCCCTAAAGAGTCTGACATTAGTATGACCTGAACAGATGATTCACTCAATTTCATGCACCTTAGCTCCACCTCCACATACAAAAAACAATATTAGTTTTTCACAAGGTGTTCAGTGTTATTAGAGACACAAAAAATGAACTAAAAGAATAAGCTTTTAATAAAATTTGTTGATTTATTGATAAAGTATAACCCCCTTGTAATGCTGTACAGAGTATAGGAGGTCAATACATTAACAATTGTTTTTGATTTTCTGCTGTAATTTTTAATTTTCAGTGAGATATATCACCAATGACAATTCATTTCTGCAAAAGTTTTATGAAAAATGCAAGTAGCAAGCAGAATAGATTCTTGAAAACTTTTTCATAAAACCAAGATAGCTAAGTCTCAAAACATATTTGCGGTTTGGAATTGTCTCAGTTATGGGCAATGCAAGTACATAAGCCATAATCACAGACAATTTATTTGTTTGTTTGTTAACCTGGAAAGGTACTGTCTAAATTGATGGGCTATCTTATTCATCACACATGCCTTTAAATGATGTTTTGATAATTACCAAAATCAAAACCTCTTTTGTTGATTGATTGCAAAATTGCCCCAATTCTTCAACTCTTCCTTATCCATGGCCTTTGAAACGTGACTCTGCAGCTTTCTCCCATCAAGATGTGGACTCTTTTCCCTAACCCTTGAGATGGAGTGATGTTATGACATCTTTAACCAACAGAAAGCAATGGAAGAGGCAATATGATAGTTTCAAGCCAGCTGTGACTCTCAGAATCCCGCTGCTATAATAGCAAGAAGTTTGGGCTAGCTTGCTGGAGAATGTCAAGACCACATGGCACAGAGACTAGCCATCCCAGGTGGAGCCAGACAGACCCCTATTTTCATACGATTTAAAAATTATTTTGATGACAGGACACAACACAATGACACTCAGAAGAAAAGCAAGTTTTTGTTGTTGTTGTTACTTACAGTTCCAGACAAGAGAAGGCAGCATGCAGAGCTTAATCATAGACATCTAGAGGAAGCATTTGGCACTTTAAATATTCTGCCTGAAAATCTCTAGCCAGATCCATGATCTCTTTCAATTTTTCACATTATCTGCAGGTGTTGGTGTAGCCAAACTTTCTATTACAACATAGCAAGTACTGCTTTTTTGCCAGCCTCCAAAAATTATAACCTCCGTTTCTTCCATTTTACACCAACATCTTCAGCTTCTGCTTACTGCTATCTTCCAAGATAAGAACATGGTTTAGGTATGAGTTATGACGGCAACCCACTTCTAAGTATCAATTTCTGTCCAATTATCTGATGCCACTCAACAGTCTTATTATTAGGCTAGTATACTATTTCCTTTAAGATATTTAAACTTTGAAGATAGTTGATGGAGATACTTTGAGAGCACTATGGTCTGGAAAAGTAGTTTGGGAAATACTATTATATACCTAGATTAGTAGATGGAAAGTAGATATTTCATTGTTTCCTGTTAAACTGCCTTCTGTTCAGAAATACCATAGCTGAGGTTGCATCTGTGTAAGAGGAGCAGTATTCTTCTTTATTTTCATTCCTTTCCCTGAAATTTATCACAGGAGTTTTTTTAAAATATGCTTTACAAAAAGAAATAAGATGTTCTTTCTTGTCAGATGAGTAATTTCTAGAAACCCTCTCAATGACATTTGATCAATAGAAAGAGTTTTAAAGAAGATATTTTCCTAACATAAGATCAAATAAGCTTCAACTGTGAGATGGCACATCTACTAAATTCCATTTCTTAGTTTGATAATATATGCCCCTGGTATCAAGCAAGGCCAGAAAACACCAGGTGGTCATTAATGTAATTTCTGTCATTTATTTCTATTGATAGTCAGTCTATGAGGAGCACTGGGAATTTCACATTGGAATTTAAATTTGGTTCTTTTATTTTTAAATCATTAACTTTTTAGTGTCAGTCAGAACTTAACAGATGGCCTCTATAAATTAGTCTAGGTATGTAACAAAAAAATACTTTAGTATCAACTCAGATGGTGTTGACCTCCACAGCCATGAGTTGGGCTAAAATAACAGAAAAGAAATCTAGAAACAAGAAAGCAAATTTATATTCAGCTGCAATCTGTGGGTATTTTTTGTGTGTTTGTTTATGTAACAGTTTATATGGAGCTGTCATCTGAATGAACAAGGGACAGCAGATGATTTTAAAGAGTTGGAGCCATACTGAAACATTTTTTGGTGATTTAACGATTTTTAGGGAAATTAGAGTGTTCTTTTTCAGTGTAATAAAAGGAAATATCATACTAAATTTAGGGACCACATGTCAAAGAGTATGGAACTCCAGATCAACCCTTAGATGGCACAGGATGAATAGCGACCATGTATGTGCACTTAAAATGTGCTTGAAACTGTGCTAAGAATATTACATAGTACCTCATTTAATCCTCACCTGATTTCATGTATATTTATTTTACAATTGAAGAAACTGAGACCACAGAAGCAAAGCATGTGCCAAAAGTCACAGTTAGTTAACAGCGATGCCAAGATTTGAAACCAAGTTTGTCTAGCTTCAAACCTAGTGCTTTAAACATTATTTCATAGTTATTGTCTTTGTAGATCCTTCGCAACCTCATTAAAATATTGACACTTGTTGAGTTTGCTCACTTATATTTGTCTATTTCACAAATGTTGTACGTTGCCTCTTCTCTTTTCTATGCAATTATTTTGTTTTGTTAAAAATTAACTTGAACGATACTGAGAAAATGGACTGAATCCATTTACTGCCACTTCCCTTGCTCTGAGAACTTTGATTTACAGAATATCTCTTTCTTTGCCTCTCCATTCAAAAAATGGGAATGACAGTATCGATACTCACCTCTAGGCCTGTATAAGGGCCAAGATGTTTATCTGTTTTGTTCATGGATGTATTTTAAGCACATAGTGTAGAGCTTGGTTCATAGTAAGTGCCAGTAAATAACTGTTGAGGGGGTTACTATGATTGAAAGAGATGTTTTATGTGTGTACTTAGCATGCTATCTTGGATTAGCATAATACCTTTTACTCTCAATAAATGGTAGATAGTTATTAACATTAATTTTCAAAATGTAAAGAACAACACGTTTGTTGTTATTTTTAGATTATTCCCGTAATTCAGCATATTGAGATATTGTGATTTTTGATGCTTTCCTGCAGCATATTTATCAGTGTTTCTATTTCCATGTTACTTGAACATGCTTCTTATATTTTTTTCTAACTTACTTATAAAAACATAAAACTGGACTGGTTTTAGAAACAGAAATTTGGAATAGAATAGAAATGCTACTCCAGGCTAGGAGCAGACTCTGAATTTAGGCTTCTATCTATAAGGCTGTTTATTCTTTTGGACTCCTAGAGATTTATAACTAACAAGTGACTGATATGATAAATCACCAATATCATAAACCAAACAGCCAAACAACTTTTAGCAAGTGGCGACCCTTTCCTCACTGTCTCCCTCCTGACTATTCTCACCAGGCCCCTGAGTGTCAAAGAGCATCTGGTAGAAGACGGAAGATGTGTCTCCTGGGATGTCTTTTGACCTCATTTGCCATTTGCAGTAAAGATTTACCAGCTCTAAATTGAAAGAAATAGGAATTGATTGTGAAGGCAAACATCAGGCTTTCATTCTGAAAGAGAAGCAAAACATCACTAACTTCAAGAGAAAATTTTGTCCAAATATTATAAAACACAAAGACAAAGACCCAGATGGTTTTCTTATGTTGCTCATTCCAAATCACTGATAAAATTGAAAATTCTTTTCTTTTTTTCCTAGTTAACTGATTTTAGTGATGCCTATCCTAGTCAAAAAGTATAATAGTTTTAAAATTTATCTTCCTTTTCAAACATCCTATTAAAAAAATTTTTTTTTGAAACTTTAGATATGGTACTAGAATCTCATTTTGAAAAACCAGGTCCATCCTTGTTGCTGCAAATGGCATTATTTTGTTCTTTTTTTAATGGCTGAGTAATATTCTATTGTATATATGTACCACATCTTCTTTAACCGTTCATCTGTCAATGGACATTTAGGTTACTTTCATGTCCTGGCTATTGTAAATAGTGCTGCAATGAACACTGGGGTGCATGTGTCTTTTCAAATTATGGTTTTCTTCAGATATATGCCCAGGAGTGGGATTACTGGACCATATGGTAGCTCTATTTTTAGTTTTTTAAGGAACCTCCATACTGTTCTCCATAATGGTTGTACTAATTTACATTTCCACTAGCAGTGTAGGAGGGTCCCCTTTTCTCCACACCCTCTCCAGCATTTACTGTTTGTAGATTTTTTGATGATGGCCATTCTGACCAGTGTGAGGTGAAACCTCATTGTAGGTTTGATTTGCTTTTCTCTAATAATTAGTGATGTTGAACATTTTTTTATGTGCCTCTTGGCCTTCTGTATGTCTTTTTGGAGAAATGTCTATTTAGATCTTCCACCCATTTTTTGATTTTTTTTTCTTTTTTGATATTGAGCTGCATGAGCTGTTTGTATATTTTGGAGATTAATCCCTTGTTGATTGCATCATTTGCAAATATTTTCTCCCATTCTGTGGGTTGTCTGTTCATTTTGTTTATGGTTTCCTTTGCTGTGAAAAAGCTATTGAGTTTAATTAGGTCCCATTTGTTTATTTTTGGGTTTATTTTCATTACTCTAGGAGGTGGACCCGAAAAAATCTTGCTGTGATTTATGTCAGAGAGTGTTCTTCCTGTGTTTTCCTCTGAGAGTTTTATAGTATCCAGCTTTACATTTAGATCTTTAATCCATTTTGAATTTATTCTTGTGTAGGGTGTTACGGAATGTTCTAATTTCATTCCTTTACATGGAGCTGTCCAGTTTTCCCAGTACCAGTTACCACTCAAGCGCCAGGGAATTCCTTGCCTTCACTTTGGAAGGAATATCTTTACATGCTCTATACCACGGGGCCCCTAGAAATTTCACTGAGGTGGAAGTTTCCCAATTTTTTGTTTGTTTTCCAGCCTCTGACACACAAATATCTTCCCAGTAATCTAGAGTAGTTACTTCTTGCTCACTAGGTGCAATCCATATAATACAATCAATGTAGTTGATCTTATGGAAGGGAAAAAATAATCAAGTTCCCTGAGCACTAAATTATGACATAGGGTTGAAGAGTTGATATACCCAGGATGATGGTTACATTGCTGGCCTTGCCAGTTGAAAGAAAACTGTTCTGGTGGTCTTTACTAACAAGTATCAGGAAAAATTATTTTGCCAGATCCAACAGCTGTGTAACAGGTACAGGGCATGTATTCATTTGTTCAAGAAATGAGACCACATTTGGAATAGAAACTGCAATTAGAGTCATCGTCTAGTTAAATTTATGATAATCCATTGTCATTCTCCAAGACGTGTCTGTTTTCTAGACAGACCAAATCGGTGAGTTGAGTGGGGATTGGTGGTAGCACCACACCATTATAGCTCTAACTCCACAGGTCAGAAAACTGCTGCAGGAATTCTGCTAGTTCCTGAGTATGTCTATTAATTAGGCATTCTAGAACTTACTCTCTCATCTTCTTCAGGTTTTTGCTCTAATATCACAGTATTAGTGAGTCCTTCCATAATAACTCTACTTAAAAACACACTTTATCCCCGATTTTACCAAGCCCAGGCACTCTCACCTTTCCAAACTTTATTTTTACATTTTAACTTATCTCCATTTATCATATTATATATTTATTTAATATATTGTCTCCACACAATAGAAGCTTCAGAAAGATAAGAATTTTTGTCTGTTTTATTCATTATCATAGCCTAGAAGTGTTTAAACTTTTATGTAATTGAAATAATTACCTGGCACAATCAGAAATAAAAGGGTAATATATTCAATATTAATGATAATAATTATAATAGAAACTACATATTGAATACTTTATATGTGGCAGGTCCTTATACCAAGAACTTTTCCATGTATTTTATCATTTAATTCTCAAAATAACCCAATGAGGTAAGGGTCATGCCAGATGGGTCCTCTCAGTGCAATTCCATGTCACATGACATGGGGGCTAGAGAATAGCTTTTATAAGGGTAAGTTTAGCTGACATAACCAAGGGTCACCAGGCAGAGCACCCATAGTTACCCAGTCTCCCCATTACCTCATGTCACAGCCAGGAGGTCTGTAATAGGTTCTGATTTGGAGAACCCTTACCCCCATCGAGTGTCTCTCCTCTAAAAATATGAGGAAGTGACCTCATCAGTGGAGAAATATATAGGGTGTTTGGTACAGTAACATCTGGATTCGGGATGCCAACACTTTACAGAGTTTTCTAGGAAAGATAGCTGTCCTCTAGCCGGGACTTTGAAGCCAGTAGGGATCTTGGAGACTATAGACAGTCTTAGATCTCCTTGCCAGGGGAAGAAGCCTGGAGAAGATGAGCTCCAGTGCCACCCTTCAGGCTGGGAAAGGAATATTCATGCCTCATTCCTAAGGGCAGATTTATTGAGATGTGGCTTGGTGAGCAGAGGGAGAATTGTGACACAGTTGCAATAGGGCCCTTAGAACAACCATGGCAAGCTCTGGAGCTGGGAAGGCCCTTCAGAAATGTCTCAAATGGAAACTGGTTCTGGGCTTTTGTACTCTCAAAAGGACCAGTTTGGGATGCAGCTTACCCCAGGAATAGGCATAGACTTGGGTAAGGAAGCTCCTTTGGTTGAGAGCAAGGATTGCTGATCTGAGGGTTGCCAGCAACATAACTTGCAGCTGGAGAAATAAATTCCTCAGTTATAGAGCTGGGAGATTTGGCCAATGCACCAAGCATACACTGCAGTCTCTGTTGCTCTTGTTAATCAAAATGTGTCACTAGGATTTATGATCCTAACAACCTATAGCTGAGCATAAACTAAAAGAAAGTTTCCAAATAAACAAAATACAGAATGAAAGAGGAATAATTCACAACAGTGAACTGATAAATAATACAGAAGTATTGTAAGTAACAGTAGGCTAATATTTGAAAGCCTAGGTAAACTAGACCTATTTTTTCTAATACATAAAATGATAATATTTGCACATATTTTCCTCAATAAAGAAAATATTTGATAAAGTCTAATCTACATATAATGAAAATACCTTACAGCAAGTTTTACTTGTACAATAAAAATCTATAGCAAATCTTATCTTTAACGAAGAAGTTTTTGAAATATTCACTTTAAGTTTTGGAGCAAGATGAAGGTCTACCCTAACACTAATGCTGGAGCTTCTATCCAATGCTGTAAGGAAAGAAAGGGAAAAAATGAAAGATGTAAGGATGAGAAAAAAAAGAAGAAACTACCAGTATTTATAAGTACTATAATTATCTCCAAAAATTATTATTTCTACTTGTATAGAAATAATAAATATTATTAGAACTCACAAAAAATTAGGTAAGTTTACAGGGTATAAAATCAATTTACAAAAATTAATATTGTTTCTCAATAATCACAATATCTAGATAATAAACATATACCATTTATAATGGCAACAAACCCCGTAGCATATCTAAGAATGTACTTAACAAAAATCACTTCAGCTTTCTGTGAAAAAATATTCAAATTCTATTAATGGATAAAAAAATATCTGAATACACTGAGAGAAATTACATGTTTTGGAATGGGAACCATTTAATAAATAAAATATTTGATCTCCCCAAATTAAATGAAAATTAAATCTAACCCCAAATAAAACTATGTCGATTTTTTCAGCAATTTTTGAAACTCATGCTAAAATTTATATGGAAGAAAACTCAAATAACAAAGCCACAGTAAATATGAAACTGTATACTTGGGGAAAAACAGACACATATTCCAATGGAACATAATAGATTCCACAAAACTATATGTGAATCTAATATATAAAAAGCATAGCATCTGAATCAGTAGGGAAATAAATAATTTTGAGTATAAGTTACTAGGGATATGGGTTCCCTGCATGGAGAAAAATAAAACTTCATCCTAACTACACTGCACAGAAAAGTGTATCCAGACAGATGAAAGACCTAATTGACTCATATAGAGGAATAGCTTTCAAAACAGGAGTTCCCCGCCCCCGCCAAAAAAAACACCAAAGTACAAATCATATGGCAAAAGCGACTAAGGTTAAAAATCATAATATTTAGGAGTTTCTTTTCAATAAGTGATACAATGGGCAAAATTTTAATAGAAATGATAGAAAAGATTTATTATCAAAACAAACAGGGAATAATATTTAGGATATAGAAGAAATACCTAGAAATCAAGAGGTAAAGACAAGAACCCCCCACCCAAACGAAGCAAATGATATCAATAGGCAGTTCATAAATGTGAACCCCAAAAGGTGAACAAACATGATATTTAAACACAGTAATTAGAGAAATATAAATTGAAACGATAATGAGATATTAGTTTGCACCCGTCTGATTGGGGAAAAAGAAATTTTATAATGCCAAATATTGACAGTCCAAAGGAATATTAAATATGCATAGACTCTATGATGTAGCTTTCCACTCCTGAATTTACATCCTCAAGATATTCTCACACCAGTTGAAAGGGATAAGGGTTGTTTGTGACAGTGAGGGGTTGGAGGCAGTCTGGTTACCATCTCTAGTGAATGGAGAAAAGTACATCTTAGTGGATGCCATTGTGGAGAACTGGGTAGGTTTTATAGGCAATGTACTAAGCATACAATATATATAAATCTTCAGATACATTCCTGAGTTAAGTAAGAAAAATAATGAACTCTATAGCACAATTATATTCACATGAATTAGAATCATTTAAAAGTTCAATGAAAATTTCACAATGATACATAAAAATAATACATATCAGGGGCTTCCCTGGTGGCGCAGTGGTTGAGAGTCCGCCTGCCGATGCAGGGGACACGGGTTCGTGCCCCGGTCCGGGAGGATCCCACATGCCGCAGAGCGGCTGGGCCCGTGAGCCATGGCCGCTGAGCCTGCGCGTCCGGAGCCGGTCCTCCGCAAGGGGAAAGGCCACAACAGTGAGAGGGCCGCGTACCGCAAAAAAAAAAAAAATAATACATATCAAATATATTACAGTGGTTGCCTATAGAAGGCAAAAGAATGGACTTGGCGAAGGGAATAAAAGGGAATACATTTGTGCACACTTCCATGCATTCACACATTTGTGCATATACACGTACTCATAAGCAAATATACATGCACACGTGCACAAAATAAGAACGAGAGAAGATACACAGGCTAATGACAGTGCACTACAAACCGAGGAGCTGATAAACACAACAATCCACATCTGAGTGTTAAAACTAACAAATAAACCATCCAAATCCAAAATAACATAATCATATGAAAAAAGGAAAAGAACAATCTAAAATGTTTTACATTCATTCTACACTCAGACAAAATTTGCTTTTGATCATTTTTTAAGTGATCAAAATAAAATATTGACATCTGCCTTTAATTTAGTTAACTTGCCAAACCATCTTGCAGTTTCTTGGCAGGCTGACAGTCATAGTAAAGCAGATATCTTTTTACTTTAAGAGAAAGATATTCTGGAATTCAAAGCACTGGAAGAATATTTACAGCATGGGCAAATTTTCATAAGACTCATACTTAAAGATGTTACATCTCATTCACACATCAATAACCATTAATAGAATTGTTTGTCCCATTTTATGTATGACCATGAGGCTGCATCATAATGTGTGTGGGTTTTTTGTTTTTTTGTAAAGGTAGGTTTTCTTCAATGTCATATTCAATCACTTCATTTATTGATTTCTTTTATCAGTTAAGAACGTCATCACCTACCTAAATGTAAAGAGATATATTTATGTACATTAGGAATTACTATGGGGTAAACAACACACTTCCTTTAGTGATTATATAACAAAAACATATCACATGATAAGAGAGTATATATTCATCTCTTGTTTAAAGAAAATACACATACTCCTTCCTATAGGGTTCTGCTCCTTGGTCTTCATTTCACTGGGTTCTTCACAGATCTCAACACCGAAGCCGTATCCTTACCTTAGTGAGTTCTTCTCTGATCACCAAATCCAAAATAAACCCTCACCATGCTAATCTTAATTAGTTTCCTTGATAGCATGTATTATTTGAAATTTTCTTTTTCCTTCTCTCTCTCTCTCTCTGTCTCCCCCTCTTCCCCCACCTTCTTGCTTATAGCATCTAGAAAGTAAGCCCTGCAGGAGCAGGAACCTTAACCTTACCTGTCTTATTTTTGCTATATTTTCAGCCCCTAAAATACTTACTACGTAGCAACTGTTGAATAAACGGTGGAATAGTAAAGGAACAACTAAATAAATTAGATTTAATGCAATTTCAAAAATTGACCCCTTTGGGGCTGTTGTCAACTAACATATACATTTTACAGCTTTGAAAATTAAAGTAATATATGCACTTGATTAAAAACCAGCAGATTTTATAATAAGAAATAGTCCTCTGCCTTACTCCTCTCCTCTCCTTGTCCCAAGTCCCAAAGACAATGATTTTCAGCATTTCTGTTTTTAATTTTTCCAGTAGGTATTTTCATATCTTCCATATTATGCTTGCACTGGTATATATAGGTGAGACTTTGAAATTATTTACTGATTTGCTTCTGAGATAGATAAAGATCTAGATCCCTTACACCATTATACCTTTGCTCTTTGAACCCCATCTTTAACTAGTAAAATTCCATCACAATTATTATTTTCAACACCAGTGAAACCTGCAGTTTTTTAAAAAAATTATTAAACCTCAATATATTTTCCCATCACCTCTGGAGAGCATCTTCCATTTGCTAGTCTTCCTTCCCTGTCTTCCACCATCTCTTATACTTCCAACGCATCATCTGTACATTTACTTTGATTTGACATGGTTGATAACACTGCATTTTGTGATTTAACTATAGGTTGATTCTAAGAATAAAAACAATAAACAGTGTTTACATTTTTATGATGAATTTACCACAGAGTCAAGCTTTGTATACAAATATTACAACCTTTTCTACAGATTCAGTGTCACACAATGTCAAGTTGGAAAACAGTCATATATTCATTAATCCTCCAACTAATGTGTTCAACACTCCGTCATGTTTTCAATAGTTTTGTATATTCTAGCGCCTCCTTTTCTGTACCGAATACTTCCCACCCAGAGGCGTCCGCCCTCCACTGCTAGCTTAAATTGGATGCTCCTACTTCTACTGCCCACCTGTCTTACCGCAGTAGGAACTAATTACCCTCTCTGGTTCATCTAGTGGTTTTTTTTGGATATCATGACTGTCTTCTTTCTTGATTTATTCCTTCTTTTTTCCAAGAGTTTATTCTCAATTAAATGATTAAGACAATGTCTATGGAAGAAATTTAGTTTAGTTTAGCTTTTCCATGTCTGAAATGCCATTTCCTCCCTCACATTTTTTAAAATAGATCTTTATTTGAGTATAATTGCTTCACAATACTGTGTTAGTTTCTGTTGTAGAACAAAGTGAATCAGCCATATACATACATATATCCCCATGTCCCCTCCCTCTTGAGCCTGCCTCCCCCCATCCCTATCCTACCTCTCTAGGTCATCACAAAGCACCAAGCTGATCTCCCCAAATTCCAGACCCACATATCCAACTCTCTACCACATTTCTATTTTAGTAACAAGTAGGCATCTCAAACACGATAATTCATCCCTCCAAAGCTGCTACTCTGAATCCAAGAGTTGCTGAACTTCACTCAGGAGTATAATTTTTTTAATCAAATATCTGTGGGACATTTTTGCTTGTAGTTCTGCAGAAAACTCAGGTTGAACATAATCAAAACGGAAGTCATCTGCCTTTAAAATGAGGTTTTCCTCTTTTATTTCGTAATTCCATCAGTGACATCATCGTCTCGATCCTCTGTACCATATAGCTGGGGATTGTCCCATACCTCTCCCTCTCCCTGCATCCGCTATCCAATCAGCAAATATATTGGATTAATATTTTTAGACTTCATTCTAATTGATTTCCTTCTATCCCTGAGGCTTCTCTATTACCTGGCAAGAATCCTAACTCTTTAGTGTGTTATTAAAGGTCCTTTCCTTCTGTGGCTCTGCCCTCTCCTCCCAATCTCTCCATCCTGTTATGATTAGGCAAAAGTAACTCAATAATTAAGACTCAAGTTAATCATTATTATTGAATACTAGGCTAACATTTCCTAATGGATAAGAAATGTATATTGCTCTTTTTGCAATATTCCAGCACCTAGGGTGAGGTCTGACACATTTGTATATTAAAGATTTAACTAATTGATTATTCACTTTAGCACAGAGAACACCAAAAAAGCCAGGACAGCATATACATGTAAGCTTCCAAATTTCCATCCTGGCTAAGCAATGATAGTAAGAGGTTACAATTAGAAGAAAATTTCTGTATTCTAAAAAAAAAAAGGAAGTAGTTATATGGATGTTTGTGGAATTTTCAGGTGAAATTATGTTTGTGGTCTAAACTGATTGCATAGAGTAAACCATTTTTCTGTTTCATCATGTATCCAAGCATTTAATATTTAAAATCAGGAAATATGGAGTGATAAAATTGTGCAAACATCAACATAAATAAACATAATTTGAAACAAAAAAGACAGAGTAGTTGCTGGTGAATGTTTTGAAGCAAAGAAAGGCTAAGTAGGAAAACAGTGGGACTTCTGTGCTCCCAGGAAGTCTGATGATTTGTGAGAATTACTAGGTAACTAATCCTCATACCAGCTCACATGATGGATCCGATGTGGTCACTGCTCTGTTGTGCTCAAGCACCAAGAGGAGAAAAGAAAAATTGTACTCATTACTTACGGTGAATAATGAATTATTCTGTTTGTTTATTACTCATGAATCATTAGAATAGAATGAAATGAGAGCTACATAGGAATAGTTTAAAATGATTCAATTTCTCTGCTTCCAAAAACGGTTATTTATGCTCACTTTTTTTTTTTTTTTTTTTTGCGGTACGCGGCCTCTCACCGTTGTGGCCTCTCCCGTTGAGGAGCACAGGCTCTGGACGCGCAGGCTCAGCGGCCATGGCCCACGGGCCCAGCCGCTCCGCGGCATGTGGGATCTTCCTAGACTGGGGCACGAACCCGTGTCCCCTGCATCAGCAGGTGGACCCTCAACCACCGCGCCACCAGGGAAGCCCTATGTTCACTTTTTAACCGAAAACTTTCCTGCACTGCTATTTAATATTAACTTTTCTGCAACTTCCTTTTTGTCAAGTTTGATCATTTCATTCTATTTTGACTTCAGAAGCATACCAAAGTAACCTCCCCAGCACTACGCTCACACTTTTAGATGAGAAAAAAATTAGAAAGGTTTGGGTGGGATGAATGTTTAAAAGGTTCTAATAAGAATATCTGTTTTCAGATAGCTGTTTGCCTGATACTGACACTTTTTTTTCTTATTCTGTGCTGTCCCTCAATCTTTGCTCTAAAAAACTTTTCTTCTTTTCTTCCTCTCCAGGGTTCCCAGCACAATGAGATTTGAGCTGATTAACTCCTTAAGCAGAAAAACGGTCATAAGATGTGGCACAGAAAGGTCAGTCTTGAATTTCATTGAAATATTTTGTTAAATCAGTAACAGCAAAGGTCAGTTGGGCTCCCAGAGAGGTTTTTGCATTTATTTTTCTGCCAGCCTCAAGATAGTTCACGTTTGTAGAATTCTATATTTGAAATGATCTGATTTCAATTTTAAGTATTGTGTGTGTTCAACACATAGATGCAAAAGATGAAGATTACTGAGCAATCATTAGTTAATACCAGTTTTGTTTAGTATATGATGGCAAAGTTCAGTGAAGAAATAGTTGTGATATCCTCTAACATTTTAATATAAATATTTTATGAAATTATGTGATACTAAGAAATTGGGCAAAATGGACTCACAATAAAGAACACGGTTTATTGATGCAAACATTAAAAAGTACTCAGTGGTCAGTTGGCCTAATTCCTTCACTATGCTGATAAAATAATCCATCCATTGATGTTAAGTAACTCTATTACACCACTTTCTCATGGTCTACAGAAGCAGCAGTACTCTGTCTAGTACGTTAGCAGTAAACCTCCTGACTCTTTAAGAGGCCATTGCCTGACCACATTTATTGTTTACAATAAAATGCTACATAAGACCTCATTTGCCTTGAAGTGTTTAACCCATCTTCTTTCCTTATATTATTTAAAAGTCCTGCTTGCTTAGAAAGAAACTTCTACTGTGGCCAAGATGGAATAACAGAGTCTGAATTTTTCCTCCTATTAAAAACAAACCAGAGAGAGAGGTAGGGAGAGATTGAGAAAGAGACAGAGATAGAGAGATGGAGAGAAACATACAAACCAATGGTTTTCAAGATACTGAACATTAGGCAACAAAGGGCAGTGAACCCTGAAAGATGGGAAACAAAGGAAGTAAGCCGCATGATTGCTACTGCTTAATGCCTGGAGTCTGTAGACCATGGCAGAGTGAGGAAGAACCCAGGAAGAACCCAGTAGACTCCTTGATTAAAGGAGGTGAACCCGACCTCTAGGGTTCATAGGGGCCAAGGCATCTATGGTTTACAACCCACAGTAATGAAGAGGAAAGACCTGTACAAAGAGGTGACTCTGGAGCTCTTCAGAAGGTACTCATTGGTATTCAGCAGAGTACTGATGGGCCTATGCGTGTGTAGAAACAAACTAAGGCTAAGGAAAGAACCATCTAAGGTGATTAGAGGTGGAAGTACCCAGCACCCACACAGTGCCTCAAAAAGTACCAAGTCCCACCAGACAGAATGGAAAACCTCATAATTCACAAGGTATTGAGTAGATAATTCAGAAAGGTCTTGCCTTAGCCAGAGGGAAAAATTAGCCCTAAACTATATGTTGCTCTGAGCCACACTGACAAACCTTAAAAGCAAGACAGGAATTGCTTTCTAAGTAATTACACTTAGAAAAAGTTTAATCTGAAAAGCTTAAGAATATTTAGAGAAATTCAAAAATATCTAGTAACCAAAAAGGTAAAATTTGCAATGTCTGGCATCCAATCAAAGATGCCAGGCATCTAAAGACCCATGATGAGGAGGAAAATGAACCAATCAAAACTGACCCAGTATTGACACCAATATTAGAATTAACATTTAAAAAAGTATTATACCTGTTCAAGATGTTTAAAAAGTTGAATATAGACATGTAAAATATAACAAAGACTCAAATAAAATGTCTAGAAATTTAAACTACAATGAAATGAAAAGTACATTGAAAGGAATTAACAGAAAATTAGACACGGTAGAAGAAAAGATTAGTAAACTTGAATATATCACTCTAGAAACTATCCAAAATGAATACAGAGGACAAAAAAAACAAAAGAATGAAACAAAATTACATCAGTGAACTGTGGGAAAACGTGAAGTGGCCTAATGTGAATGCAATTGGATTTTGCAAAGAAAAGGAGAGAGATGAGGGAACAAAAAGTTTGAAGAAAAAATTGAACAAATAATAGAATATTTACCAAGATATGCCACAATATAGGCCAGAAAACAGGTCTCATTAAAGTTAAAAGGATTCAAGTCATATATAATATGTTCTCTGACCAAAGTGAAATGAAATTAAAAATAAATTAAGAAAGATGTCCCTGGAAAATCTCCAACTATATGGGAAATATGTAAAATATTTTACTTCTATTGACTTCTTCTTTGACCCATGGGTTATTTCATTTTGACTTGAATGAAAATGAACATTCTTTTATCAAAATTTGTGGAATGCCACTAAAGTCAGAATTTAGAAAGAAATTTATAATTTTCGTCATCTATATTAGAGAAGAAGGAAGGTCTCAAATCATAGATCTCAGCTTCTACCTTAGTAAATTAGAAAAAGAAGAGAAAAGTTAAACCCAAACTAAGCATAAAAGAAAAGAAATAATATCAAAATGGAAATTAGTTACAGAGGAAGCCAAAGAGAGAGGGAGAGAGAGGGAGAGAGAATGAATGAATGAATGAACCATGGATTTTATTTTACTTTTTTGCTCTTTTCCAAGTAAAAATAATTAAGATAATTTTTAGAGTGAGAAAGACTTTGCAAAGATACACAAGTTCTTGTATAATATAAATCTATTTTCTCAACACGTCATTATTAAGTGTTGTTCTTTGTCCGGCTAAGTGTTAATGATAAACTGAAGCACTGAGACAGAATCACAGACCTCACGGAGATCACAATACAATAGCTGGGAAAGGAAGAGTGCCCAACTGCTAGCAGCCTGATGAGTCCAAGTCTCCATCGTTCTTAGTTAAATGACAGCAGAAAAAAAGCTGCCAGTACTCAGCTGGGATTTCTGGAGTTCGGCGATATTTGAAGGATATGTCAAAAAGAAAAAAGGTACAGAAGTTCTGTTCAAAATAAAATGGGAAACTAGAGCTAAATTAAGCAGGGATGAATGACTCACATTAGTCTTAGAAATAAGCATTATTTAGACCAACAAGCTCATGAAAATCAATATATTATAGAAAGCTAACTTACTGTGGGTTCTTGTGTTACCCTCAGTAATTCATGCCTTGTGTAGTTCTAGCCATTTCACCTAGCAAATCAAAGTCAGATACCTGTTGGCGGGGTGGTACTAAATAGTCATGAATTCCTCATTCAAATTAGCATAGCTCAAAATCTTCTAAAGTAAAGCAGTTTTTAAATTTTTTATTCATTTTTATTGGAGTATAGTT
The DNA here is from genome assembly GCF_059928025.1 of Delphinapterus leucas. Taxonomy (NCBI): domain Eukaryota; kingdom Metazoa; phylum Chordata; class Mammalia; order Artiodactyla; family Monodontidae; genus Delphinapterus; species Delphinapterus leucas. The sequence goes on along the minus strand of NC_143142.1, from coordinate 35,904,985 downwards.
GCTTTACAAGGTTGTGTTAGTTTTAGCAAAGTGAATCAGTTATACATATACATATATCCACTCTTTTTTTTTTTTTGCGGTACACGGGCCTCTCACTGTTGTGGCCTCTCTCGTTGCGGAGCACGCAACGGCTCAGTGGCCATAGCTCACGGGCCCAGCCGCTCCGCGGCCTGTGGGATCTTCCCGGACTGGGGCACGAACCCGCGTCCCCTGCATCGGCAGGCGGACTCTCAACCACTGTGCCACCAAGGAAGCCCCTGCAACCATTTAAAAACATTCTTATTAAGGAATGATAAAATCTCTTATAAATGTTGATATCTTCCACAGCAAGTAGCTCTTAGTAATTTAAAAAAAATGTTTGATAGAGAAATACTGGTGAATGAATGAGGTGAAGGAGACCACAGGTTTCAAAAGTGTATATTCCATTGCAAGGAACTCATACTCACTTCTTTGGTCCATTGAGAAACAGTCAAATAATTCTTGTCGATAGGAAGCTCAACTAGTTCTAACTTATTCCTTATGTTGTTTCTTAGAGATCTGTCTTCAGCCTTCTGACTAAACATAAATGCAGAATACGGAATTTATTCTAACAAGTTCTCAAACACATTTTGCTAGAGCTGTGATTCTTATAGCAGCATTAAGATCCAAGAAAATAAAACACGAGTCTGTGGCCTTTCAATAGTATTTGTTTCCAGAAGGATGACTATTTATGTTTGAAAGGTTCTGTACTAGAGATAAATGAACATATTAATATAATTTTCAGAAAGGATATCTGAGGTCAAAGTTATGAAGCTTTATAAATCACTGTGAGAAAAATTATCTGGATGTTGAAAATAGGGAAAGTTTACTAGGTATTCTCTCAGTGAGGGGCTTGTACCTTCGATTAACTTTATACTGTCTGGACTATTTTACAACTTCAGTGGAGCAGAGGTTAATTTGAAGATTTTTGTCTGGTGGCAAGGCAGATATTTTCACTTTGGTATGACAGATAAACCCCCAAATTATAGTTTATTGTAACCTGTGTTCTATCAAACTCAGCTATCTTAACATTCCCTTCCTAATCTGCCTTTAAGTAGCTTCTCAGATGCTCTTTAGACTAGTTTAACCATCTTAACAGCTCATTAATGTAATGAATTCAATACAGTCTTGGACATATGCTCATGTTATATTTGTATGAAAATTATGTCTTTCAATCTTTTGAAAAAATTTGCTTTAACAATAGTTACATTTTACTTACTACCCTTTCTATTTCAGTGGGTCTTGCAATCCTTTTTTAAGAGGCTCTAAATGGATAGGATGGCATGAATTCTATAATACAAGCCTAGTCCTATCTCTGACTACTTGTGTAACCCTGAGTAACTCATTAACTCCTCATTCATAAATGATGAGAGATTGTACTGGTTGGCATATAAGTGTGAATTCTAAAGAGTGAGTGATAAGTAGGTATGATTTGAGACCTATTTCTTACTTAAATTTTAGAACATCCATTGCAGAGGATAGACATGACCATTCATTGGCTATTAAGGCTTCACTTCCTCAGCACATGTACTGAAACTGGAGCAACACTAAAGATGTTGGCATGAGCCCGACATAAATAATTTTATGAATCAGTCCGTATTTCATGCTACCTTCCCCACAAAGCTTACCCTGATTCCTCCAGCCCGAAGCAGTATCTCCCTCCCTCAAAACTACAAGGGTACTTTATATATATCCCTTACATGTTATATGACTTTGTGTGTGTGTTTACCCCCATCTACTCAATTACAAATAGGAAGCGGTGGGGCCACTTGGTTCTACCAAGGCTGCACTTCTCAGTGAGGGGAACTTGGGACCTACCATTATCTATTTTTCTATATAAATTAATATAAATACTGGGAGGGTATAAACTGTATCAGCAGTGGCTATCTTTCTGGGATATAATGCATGTAAGTTGCTCTCATATTCATTAGAAAAAAACAATTTTGATTTGGGTTAAAACAAGCAAATAAAACTTCAGAGGCCTCCCTTATTACATAAGGTAACATCTGAACTTCTTGGATGTCCTATAATGCCCTTCACCATTTGGCTCCAACCTGTATGTCCAGACCGAGCTCTCATTATCTTTTCCAATAAATTCTACTCCACAGCCATGCTGGAATTTTGTGGTTTCCTGCACATGTCATATACTTTCATACCTTTGTGACTTTAATCATATTGTTCTCTTGGCATCAGAAACATTTCTCACCATCCTCACTTGAAAAAAATAAAATAAACCAACATGAAAGTCTAAGCCAAACTAAAATGTCTTCTTTGTGAAGCTATTTTCTGTTTCCAACTTCTAAAATATAGCACAGACTAAAGGTTAATTGTGTATTTCTTCTCAACCATATAGCTTATGCAGAGTAAGGAATGTCTTATTCCTTCATACCATCTGGAATTAAATAATAAATAATAATAATAATAATAATGATACATGAATGAGTGGATGAATGTAAAACATGGCATATACTTTTCCACTAAGGATTGGCTACCTACTTACAGTTCACTATCGCCTGTTTATACAATAATCTTCTGTCCATTTCTCATCTCTAATTTCTTATTAAATTAGGTACACATTCTACAGTGTACATGGTCACATACTTTCTTCTCCTTTGTTCATGGTTTAAGCCTTGTTTAATAATGCACAGATTTTCCACAAAATCATTCTGTTCTCTAGTTAGTACTCTGGTTCTTTTACGAGAATTCTGATTCTCTGAGGTCTCCACCATCTCCCACTTCTCTCTATCCCAAGAGCAACCCTCCTCTGTAGTACTTCCTCTCCCAGACACCATTTGCCTTATTGTGAAATGCACAGCATCCTGGACATAAGAGATCTTCAAGTCTTGGTTCCACACAGCTGTAGAAGCCTATTCAATCAAGTACTTTCCTCCCACCCAACTTCCCAATAGCACATATCTATCTGTGAAACTTCTTTCTGTGTAAGAGCAATGGTTCTCAATGGCCCAGAGAGGTGGAGGGAGTATATAAGATGGTATTTTTCAAGGGTAGACATATCAATAGTTGCTAACCCACTACCTACCAAATTCAATCCTTATGTTGATACATCTCTGTTTTTCCCTTCTCCTGGGGAAGACGTGGTCCCTAGTAACTATCAGAGACGTATTATGAGAGGAGGTGCACATATATACAGTACTTGGGAAAAACTGAATGACTCTTTAGGAAAAAAAAAGGGAAGTCAATCAGAACTGATGTGGCCACTCATCAGCCACAGAAAGGTTGAGATCAGGTCTACAGGTTTTCTTATGTAATTGGATCACAGTTAGAGAGTATTCAATCTGAGTTACAAATATTAGTGTGAAGAGTGAGTATTATATAGAGAAGAATAAGGAGCACACTAAGCCCAGCTTTCTCAAATGTTAAAAATAATAAATGGAGTGTGGTCCATAGACAAGGATCATACACCATGATCAAGTGGGGTTTATCCCAGGAATGCAAGGATTCTTCAGTGTACACAAATCAATCAATGTGATACAGCCTATTAACAAATTGAAGGAGAAAAACCATATGATCATCTCAATAGATGCAGAGAAAGCTTTTGACAAAATTCAACACCCATTTATGATAAAAACCATCCAGGAAGTAGGCATAGAGGGAACTTTCCTCAACATAATTAAGGCCAGATATGACAAACCCACAGCCAACATCGTCCTCAATGATGAAAAACTGAAAACATTTCCACTAAGATCAGGAACAAGACAAGGTTGCCCACTCTCACCACTGTTATTCAACATAGTTTTGGAAGTTTTAGCCACAGCAATCAGAGAAGAAAAAGAAATAAAAGGAATCCAAATCAGAACAGAAGAAGTAAAGCTGTCACTGTTTGCAGACGACATGATACTACACATAGAGAATCCTAAAGATGCTACCAGAAAACTACTAGAGCTAATCAATGAATTCGGTAAAGTAGCAGGATACAAAATTAATGCACGGAAATCTCTTGCATTCCTATACACTAATGATGAAAAATCTGAAAGTGAAATTAAGAAAACACTCCCATTTACCACTGCAACAAAAAGAATAAAATATCTAGGAATAAACCTACCTAAGGGGACAAAAGACCTGTATGCAGAAAACTATAAGACACTGAGGAAATAAATTAAAGATGATACAAATAGATGGAGAGATATACCATGTTCTTGGATTGGAAGAATCAACATTGTGAAAATGACTATACTACCCAAAGCAATCTACCGATTCAATGCAATCCCTATCAAACTACCACTGGCATTTTTCACAGAACTACAACAATTTTCACAATTTGTATGGAAACACAAAAGACTCAGAGCTTTCTGAAATGCTCTTCCTAGGTTGTAATCCTCAAATTTGGCTCGAATAAAATTGTCCATTTCTTTCTTAGATCAATTGATTAATTTTTCATCAACACAAGAGATCATCGAAAAATCATAGGTAATTAAATTAGATGCAGGTCAATGTTCCCTTTAAATCTTAGATTCCAGGTATCTTTAGACATACAACTGTGGAAACCTAAATACTGACAAAGGCATGGAAATCAACATATAATCTCAAACATAGCTTACTCTAAGCTCTGTAAAGTCAGGGACTTTGTTCAACTAACTCAGCACTCTACTCTCAATACCTAAGACAATTTCTGACACATAGCAGGCATTCTTAGGCATTTGTTAATTGAATGAAGGTAGGATTATGAATACATGTTACTTAGGTTGCAATTATTTTTATGATACTTTGATAAGCTTATGATTAGTTTCAGTGTCATTTATCATGATTTTAGTGACATATATAGTATTAATTTTTATAGTTGAAAACTAACCATGGGAAAATTTCCATTTAATATGATAGAGTTTTTTCTTCTCCTCTGTCAATCACACAAATTGCTTACCAGTTACAGCTGGATGATGCTGTACTTCTGAGTATCCTCTGTGTGCAACTCTCATATGTTTTTCATAGGCCCTTTGGCCTAGGTAATTAATAATAATTTTTTATTAATTTTCCTTTCTTCCTAAGACATAGCTATTCTTGCTTGGCAGTCACTTGAGAAAACAGGGAGATGGGAGGGGAAGAAAAAAGAAAAGAAAACAGTCTTTGTTCAAATTATCAAATTCTTAAAACCACCTCACGTCAACAGGAAGATGGTACAAGCTAAAGAATTATGTAAGGAATTATTATATAAAGAATTATATAATTGAAAGAAAGGGGACAAAGGCATTAAGAGAAAGGGCTCCATAATGAATCTTCTGGCAGGTTTCAGAGAAAGAGCAGCTGGGTCCTCATGGCAATAAAACATAGTGGAACCTATTGATAAAATATGGTGACTAGTGCTTTCAATATGTTAAAAAATATGGTCATTCAACAAACATATTTCAAAGTGCTTGAAGATGTTTAACTGGAGAATATAATGATCTGAAAGACTACATTTATGAGTCAACAATAATAGCTATATTTTAAATACTATCTTTCATAGGATTTAAGAAATGAGGAAAGTTGTTTCTGTACTTGTAAATTTTGCTGAAACCTTTTTTTTTTTTTTGAATGACCTAAGAAATTTTTTAAGTAAAGGGTAAAATTTTTAGGAGCTTGATACCATTTCACGTAATGCTATGATTTGAACATTTCAGCACTATTATAAAAAATGACCAAAACAAGGGTAGGGTTACAAATGTAAATGCCAGAGCTAATGACTGTGATACAAATATACTGTGGCAACAGCATGGCTCAGTAACTAAGCCACAGATTAGAAACAGATTTACCATTTAATTCTAATTTTTTTTCTGGGCACTAGCTTTATTTCTTATCAGCAAACTATGTAACATCACATTTATCCAGGTGAAGAGTAAAAATGGTGCAAACAAGCCAAAATAGCAAATAACTTCTCATTATATTTAATTTTTACATTGAAAACTGTTCAATTTTACATCAGAATAAGTTGAATATAGTTGCTATTTTAGAGTATCGCAACACCTCACAAATACATGATGAAATTACGCATAAGACATTTGAAAAGCTGTTTTTCTCTTTCTACTACCCAGTTCAACCCATCCCTGCAACAGCACCACCTATCCAACTAAGTGCCAACCTACATGGAAGAAGCTGCCTTTTTCTGTGTTGTCTGGCTCTTTGGTTCAAACACCCCCAAGTTGAAAGAAAACATAATTTTAAACTGAGAAAATATTTCAAACTTTCTACCTTTCATATTCTAGTCAGAATAAAATGGTGATAAAGGAATTAAAATCAGGGTCTCACAGAGACAGCTGGCCCCCATGTTCACTGCAGCATTATTCACTACAGCCAAGATGTGGGAACAACTTAAATGTCCACAGACAGATAAACAGATTTTTTAAATGTGGTATATACATGCAATGGAATATTATTCAGCCTTTAAAAAAAAGAAGGAAATACTGCTGTTTGTAACAACATGAATAGACCTGGAAGCCATGCTGATTGAAACAATCCATACATAGAAAGACAAACACTGGATGATCTCACTTACATGGGAATATGAAACAGTTACAAACCCACAGTAGCAGAGGCTACAGTGGTGGATGGGTGCCAGGGACCAGGGGGACAGGAAATGAGGAGGTGATGGTCAAAGGGCACAAGTTTCAGCTACGCAAAATAAGTTGTAAAGATCTACTATACAGCATAGTGCCCATAGCTAATGATACTGTTTTGTATGCTTAAAATTTTCTAAGAAGGTAGATCTTATGTCATATTCTTACCACCCACACACACAAATCATGATAATAATAATAATTAGAAGAAAGGAGGTGGGAGGAAATTTTGGGAGGTGACAGATATGTCTATAACCCTGGTGGTGACAGTTTTATGGGCGTATACTTATCCCCAGACTCATCAAGTTGTATATGTTAAATACATACAGATACATACAGCCTTTTACATGTCAGTCATGCCTCCATTAAGTGTTTTCCTTTATTTTTTATTTATTTACTCTTTTATTTACTTTTGACCACACCACGTGGCTTGTGGGATATCAGTTCCCCGACCATGGATTGAACCCAGGCCCTCGGCAGTGAAATCATAGAGTCCTAACCTCTGGACCACCAGGGAAGTCCCTAATTTTTAAATTTATTTTTTTAACTTTTTAAGTGTTTTTCCTAAGGAATGAAATGGTGATACCAGCAAAATACTTATAATAGAGAATATGGGATAGGGAAGGTGGGAGGGAGACGCAAGAGGGAGGAGATACGGGGATGTATGTTTATGTATAGCTGATTCACTTTGTTATACAGCAGAAACTAACACACCATTGTAAAGCATTTATACTCCAACAAAGATGTTTAAAAATGTTAATAACAGTTGTTATTAGCAACAATAACAGTTACAGATGAACACATGTACATGTTTCTTCAGTTTCCCCATTTGAAAAATGAAAAAGATAACGAGGTTAAAAAACCTACCTATGAGCTAATTGTGGAGAATAACCAAGGGTATTGCCATTCAGATGCTAGCAGAATGCCCCCAAACATTAACTGTTGTACTCCACCTCCAAAACTTCCATTTTTCCATAAAAACTGGAATGCAGCAGTATGATATTTGTCGTCAAGCTTTCTGGATGCGACAGTGGTATTTCACAGCTTCTGCAAATGTCACTATTGGCTGCCGATAATTGGAATCATTGAACCATTTGGTGGACCTGGGCATTATCTAGTGAGTGTGTAACAATTTTAACTCAACGTTATGTAAACTGACTTAATATAAACTAACGTCGGTTCAATATGTATCTTACGCTGATGTATAGATTCAACAAGAGGGAGATTTTAAACTCTAGCTCCTGTCCTCTAGTAGATTATAGATGTAAAGTAGTACATTACTCTAAAGGAACAAAACAGTAAGGTTATAAAGAGTGGTTTCTTTGTTAAATCTTATGCCTTATTGTTCATTCATTTTAATAAACGTATCTGTATTGATACCAACTTCTGAGCTTAAAGCAGAAGATGCCAGGATAAATGAGATGTAGCCACTTCAATCAAGGAACTCTCAGGGAAGTGCAGAGACAGACATTTAAACAAGTAGGTACAATATGAGGAGTTAAACACTGTAACTGAATCATTGTTTTAAGTGTAGTGGAAACGGAGAGGGAATTCATAACTAGATGTTAGGACATGAAGTAAAGCTTCACTGAAGATGAGGCATTTTAACTCTTCCAGAATCAAAATAGTCAGGACCAAGAAGGTGAAGTTAGTAAAGGGGAGAAAATTCTAGACAAGAGGAGCAGGGAGTGTGTGGGAAGAGCCTGATACTGAGTTTTGACGCTGTTTTAATTTTTCTTTGCTCGTAGGAGAAGAAACAGAAAAAGCAATAGAGCCAAGAGATGTGAACTATGGGAGCTAAGATATAAGTTCAGAAAGGGAGTAACTTAAGGAAAGACTAAAGGGCACATCTGAGGCTGCCTAGGGATACTTTGTTCCAGCAAACTGGCCCGTACAGAAATAGAGGGTGAGGAGGTGGGGAAACTGCTTACGACAGAGACAAAATAATTAAGACATGAATCCCAACAGAATGAGTTGATCCAGAAACTTTATCCTAACTTACAGATGCTTCAAGCCGAGTGGTTCTGCAAAACACTAGGTAAATAACAAAGACTCCAGAAATGCAAAAGGATATAGGAATAGGACTAGAATAGCAATCTAAATATCATATAGAAAAGACTATAAGGAAAATCAAGAAAAATAAGTCTATCAAACATGTATATTCTAAAATTACATAATTCCAATGTTACTATTTCTGATGGAACCCAAATTCCTTTGGTTCACACTTTGACATTTAGAGTGCTTTAAAATTTTCACCAAGACCCTAGTGATTCAGTCATGAAAACCCTAATTCTACAGAATGTATAGCCTTAATTCTTGGCTGTATTCTGGAGCTGCCTTGCTTCACCCAGCTGACCTCCTGTGTCTGAGTTCAACCATGTGTAAGCTCTGGGCAAATCTCAGTGCAAGTGCCTAATGTGGCTCAAGACGGGCCGCTGGAATCCAATAAATACTGATTGACGGTAATAGAGACAGTACCACTCTTCTTAGATATGTTGTCACTGTGCCTGCAGGAAATCACCGACAGTCTGTGCTCTTCAGGACAGCTTCCATGACAGCAGAAATTAAACACCAGAAAACTCGAAGCTACACAAAAGTCATGGGACATCACTCAGAACCTTGCATCATTCATGACTTTCTGTATTGTCTTGGCACAAAGAACAGACTGAGAATTTTCAATATGTCTGTGCTGTGAGCAGTAAAACTCTGGTGGCCAGGCCATGGCTTTCAGGGGATTACATTCTTTCAAAGCTAAGTTACAAATTCTTGGAGTAGAGGATGGTGAGGTTCATAGTCCCTTCTCAAGTTTTAGCCTCAGTCCAAGAGGGGAGAACTTTTTTGGACTCCTTGAAGCCGTACTGGAGAGAGGATGTCTAGACTCTCAGTACACTTCTTTGCACCTTGCCCGGGTTAGAGTGGCCAATCTTATTGGGCAGAATTTGACATATTCACTGGGCTACATTATTACTAGTTGTGATACCATTCTCCAAAAGACATCTCTCGTGTGCAGTTTCCTCCTGAACTTTCTGTCTCTGTCATCATGGACGTTGCACTTGTGACTGCTTGTGTGCCATCCTCACTACTGTATCGATGGCCTTGACTCTGCTCTGAGAAGGGCCAGTTTTCTCTCCCTGTTTGTCTTCACATCCTCCTAAAAATGTGAGGACAAAGACAAATCTATTCCAAGTTTCATTTCATCTTTAAACCTAAGCCAAGACTTTTTTTAGTCAGCTTTTGCCAGTACTTTCCATTGTCGTCTATGATACTTACATTAATAAAATGAGCAGTTCATGATTCTTGTGGGAGGGGTGAGTGTAATATCTATATTTTCTGTTTAAAATTAAAATTATTGATCCAGTATACGACAATAGTAATAACAGCTAATATGCCAGGTATTCCTTTCAGCACTTTACACACATTAAGTAATCCACTCCTCCAAACAATCCTATGTAGCAAATTGCTATCATTAGAGCCACTCTAACTACACAGACATTGAGGCACAGAAAAGCCCAGTAAGTCGCCCAAGATCCACAACAAGTAAGTGTCTAAGTCAGGAGTGTAAACCCAGGCGGGACTCAAGAGCATGAGTTTTCAAATACAATACTATTGTATCTCTTCAAATACTACAGCATGAGTAAACTAAAATATATGGGGACTTCCCTGGTGGTCCAGTGGTTAAGAATCCGCCTTCCAATGACGTGGGTTCAGTCCCTGGTCAGAGAACTAAGATCCCACATGCCCTGGAGCAACTAAGCCCACGCACCACAACTACTGAGCCCGGGTGCTCTGGAGCCCATGAGCCACAACTAGAGAGAAGCCTGCACGCCGCCACGAAGATCCTGCATGCCTCATCTAAGACCCATGAAGTCAAATAAACAAAAACAAAGCCAGAATCAGAATCTACCATCTCCATAAAAAATAAATAAATAAAATATATGGAGATGGTGAACCTTATATAAAAATCACAGTATACGCCAAACATTTCAGACTTTTCATTTCAAACATTGCTGAAGTCCAGGCAAATGTATAGAATGGATGAAGACTTTAAAACAATGGTTAATACATTTGGAGAATACCCACAGGAAGCATGAAGGAATCTGGGGAGAGTTAAAAAGATAAGCACTGTACTTTCAAGTGCTATTTACCCTTAAAAGGTAAATGTCCCTCATGAAGGGTTCTTTGAACCTTTGGAGGCAATATTATGAAATAAGTTTGAAACTTCGGCCACAGTTTGTTGTTCTGGTAAAACGAAAATAATGTACCTCGATAATAATTCCCATGCTCGCCTGGATCGGGCTTGAGGAAGTTGAGGGGCCATTATGTGGCTGAGTCATAGCTGCGCGGGGCAGGGCCGGACCTCGAGGGGTCTCCTCCCTTTGCCCCCAAAGTCAGCGGGGAACAGCCGCTGCCCGGCAGGAGCCTGGCCCTGGTGGGTGAAGTCGTGAACCCCGGAAACTCCGACCAAAGAGCATCGGCAAGAACAGAGCTGGTCCCCACAAACCTCCCAGCATCCAGGGGAGGGTCACACAGCGGCTCTGGAAGGATTCCTGCGAGTTCCTCTGGTTCACACCCCACTCTTTGACCCTCTCCTCTTCTGGTTGGACAGTAGTTAAAGCCTCACGTCGAGGAGACAAAGCAGAAGCTGGAGCATGGTGGGTCCACTGAACCTTGTTACTAAGGGAAAATGCAGCCATGCTGTGTGAAGAGGGGGTCTTTTTTTTTTTTTTAAACATCTTTATTGGAGTATAATTGCTTTACAATGGTGTGTTAGTTTCTGCTTCACAACAAAATGAATCAGTTATATATATACATATGTTCCCATTTCTCTTCCCGCTTGCATCTCCCTCCCTCCCACCCTCCCTATCCCACCCCTCCAGGTGGTCACAAAGCACCGAGCTGATCGCCCTGTGCTATGCGGCTGCTTCCCACTAGCTATCTACCTTACGTTTGGTAGTGTATGTATGTCCATGCCTCTCTCTCTCTTTGTCGCAGTTCACCCTTCCCCCTCCCCATATCCTCAAGTCCATTCTCCAGTAGGTCTGTGTCTTTAGTCCTGTCTTACCCCTAGGTTCTTCATGACATTGTTTTTTCTTAAATTCCATATATGTTAGCATACGGTATTTGTCTTTCTCTTTCTGACTTACTTCACTCTGTATGACAGATACTACATCTATCCACCTCATTACAAATAGCTCAATTTCGTTTCTTTTTATGGCTGAGTAATATTCCATTGTATATATGTGCCACATCTTCTTTATCCATTCATCCAATGATGGGCATTTAGATTGTTTCCATCTCCGGGCTATTGTAAATAGAGCTGCAATGAACATTGTGGTACATGACTCTTTTTGAATTATGGTTTTCTCAGGGTATATGCCCAGTAGTGGGATTGCTGGGTCATATGGTAGTGCTATTTGTAGTTTTTTAAGCAACCTCCATACTGTTCTCCATAGTGGCTGAACCAATTCACATTCCCACCAGCAGTGCAAGAGTGTTCCCTTTTCTCCACACCCTCTCCAGCATTTATTGTTTCTAGATTTTTTGATGATGGCCATTCTGACTGGTGTGAGATGATATCTCATTGTAGTTTTAATTTGCATTTCTCTAATGATTAATGATGTTGAGCATTCTTTCATGTGTTTGTTGGCAGTCTGTATATCTTCCTTGGAGAAATGTCTATTTAGGTCTTCTGCCCATTTTTGGATTGGGTTGTTTGTTTTTTTATTATTGAGCTGCATGAGCTGCTTATAAATTTTGGAGATTAATCCTTTGTCAGTTGCTTCATTTGCAAATATTTTCTCCCATTCTGAGGGTTGTCTTTTGGTCTTGTTTATGGTTTCCTTTGCTGTGCAAAAGCTTTGAAGTTTCATTAGGTCCCATTTGTTTATTTTTGTTTTTATTTCCATTTCTCTAGGAGGTGGGTCAAAAAGGACCTTGCTGTGATTTATGTCATAGAGTGTCCTGCCTATGTTTTCCTCTAAGAGTTTGATAGTTTCTGGCCTTACATTTAGGCCTTTAATCCATTTTGAGCTTATTTTTGTGTATGGTGTTAGGGAGTGATCTAATCTCATACTTTTACATGTACCTGTCCAGTTTTTCCAGCACCACTTATTGAAGAGGCTGTCCTTTCTCGACTGTACATTCCTGCCTCCTTTATCAAAGATAAGGAGACCATATGTGTGTGGGTTTATCTCTGGGCTTTCTATCCTGTTCCATTGATCTTTCTGTTTTTGTGCCAGTACCATACTGTCTTGATTACTGTAGCTTTGTAGTATAGTCTGAAGTCAGGAAGCCCGATTCCTCCAGCTCCGTTTTTCGTTCTCAAGATTGCTTTGGCTATTCGGGGTCTTTTGTGTTTCCATACAAATTGTGAAATTTTTTGTTCTAGTTCTGTGAAAAATGCCATTGGTAGTTTGATAGGGATTGCATTGAATCTATAGATTGCTTTGGGTAGTAAAGTCATTTTCACAATGTTGATTCTTCCAATCCAAGAACGTGGTATATCTCTCTGGGGTCTGTTGTTTGTTTTTAGTTTAAGAACCTCTTTTCACAAAAGAGTGATCAATACTGGCCCAAAGTAAACTTGATAAATAATTAAACTGCCTGGGCATAGCGTTCCCACAGAGGTATTTGTTCTTTCAATACACAAATAAAGAGATTCAAAAGTAATAATAATAATATCCACAGTTGGTTTACTGGAGAGGAAATTTTTAGCCCTAATTTCCATTGTTATTAGTATGTAAGGAAATGTGAATTCTACACTTATGGGGAATATTAACAGGTACAACATTTCAAAACCTTAAAACTCTCTTTGACCCAGGAATTCCACGTCTGAGTATTTACCCTAAGGAAATAGAGATGCGTAAATTATTTAAATACAAAAGTGAGTATTGCATCAGTAATATCTGAAACACTGAATAATTGGAAACCATATACATCTCCAACAAGAGGAACGTGGTTAAAAGAATCAAAGTATTGCATACATGTAATAGAAGTCTATGCAACCATTAAATCAGGACTGGAAAGAATATTCAATAACATTGTATAGTTAGGTTTAAAAAAAAAAGGCAAACAAAAAACAGTGTGTACAAAATGATCTCAACTTTCAAAATGCAAATTTGTTTAAAAATAAACACATAAAACAAAAAATAAGTAATACTCTTAGTCTTATGGGATATTTTTATTCTTTCTTAATGTTAATCTTGATTCTATAAACTTGCATCAAGTACACTTATTTTCCTTGACTTAAATAAAAATGAATATAACTTGGTAATGAGTTGCCTCTAAACATAATATTACAATATATTTCAAAGCAAAAAATGTGATTATAAAATTTGTCATAGTGTGTTTGCTCTTATAGGCTATTCATAAACTATGACATAAACCAAAAGTAAGGTGAATTAAAATTGTGTGAGTTGTTATGGATTCGCTGCTGAAAAGTAAGGCAAGAGTAATAGACCGATAATGATCCAATAATGATCTTTAAGTATTTTAAAACAGAAGTCAATTCACTGAATAATATTCTTCGAAAGTGGAGGGATATACTATGGACTAAAACTCAACCTTTAGTAAAAGAAAAGAACAAGAGAGAAAATAGAAAGGATAAGGTGATATAGAAAGGGTAAAGATCTTATTTTCCTTCCTTTTACACCCCAAATGGCGATGTTGTTAATAAGTGTACAATAAAACTTCCCTTAATTCTACTCATTGAATCAAATGAGTTGTTTCCGAAACCTGCATCTGCAAAAAATGTCCTCTGTGAATAAATACAAGGGACATGAAGAATTAATAGGCAAGGGTTTCCCTGGTGGCGCAGTGGTTGAGAGTCCGCCTGCCGATGAAGGGGACAGGGGTTCGTGTCCCGGTCCGGGCAGATCCCACATGCCGCGGAGCGGCTGGGCCCGTGAGCCATGGCTGCTGAGCCTGCGCGTCCAAAGCCTGTGCTCCGCAACGGGAGAGGCCACAACAGCGAGAGGCCCACGTACTGCAAAAAAAAAAAAAAAAAAAAAGAATGAATAGGCAAAATATCCATTTTCAGCATCCCAGAAATCCAGACATCTCCTTTTAATTACATATATCCAAATTGATAGCGATATCGATACAGATATAAAATGCTAGAGAAACATTTGTAAACAAGTCTTTTTGAATGCATTTGTGAGCTGAAAGAAGTAATGAGCTTAAACTAAAAACAAGTATATAATAATGGTGGGAACACAGAATTAAGTGGAAGAGTAGAGTCATGCAAACTTGAAGCCTTTTGTTGAACCAGAGAAAGTCACATTTAGTTTTTTTCTCATCTGTGGGTCTTGAAAGTACAGAAGACAAAACAGAGACACCCTCTGCCTGGGAAATAATAGAAGCAACTCCTCCCTCTTGGCCCCCCTTCCCCTTAAAGCCAGAAACACAAAGGGGGTTTGTGTGAGTTTGCAGGAGGGGAGGGAGGAAAGACCACTACCCCACCAGGAAAACTCAAGTCTTGGTGTTGATTCCAGAGTAAAACACCTTCCCTGAGAATGAAAACCTTCAGTAGGTCTCACATGGGTTTGCAGCCAAACTTCAAATTTATTTGGATTTTCTGAAAAATTTCAGGCCAGGAACTAAGTGTAAAGTGGCCTCCAAGGATATACAAGGTTCTGATCTAGTAATGGTGCTCACACTGGGAAACGTGGATTGGACAGAGAACTTCTAAGATTGACCCCTTGTGCGATTTGAATTTTGAAACCTCTGTTTATAAAATTTTTAAAATTAAGTGATCCTTGACTGAGAGTGTCTGTAGTATGTTCCTGGTTAAGAATTGCTTATAGATATATTCCCAGAATCTATGGATTTATGAAGAATGACTCTTTAGAAAATGTCACAAAAACTAGAGTCTAAAATAAAGACATTTAATAAGCTAAATGCTCCCTACTTTGTAAAATAATCACACAGCAGCTCACTTGAAGACCTCATCTATTATTCTGAACCAGAGTAGCTGTCTTATATACTGATATGACCAATTTCCTTCTCATGCTATTCTTAATTTCTTTGGTCTCTGAAAGACACCTTGGAATCAGAACTGCCTCTAAAAATTAGGAATGAAGGACCGAACACTTCAGAGGCCTATGTATTTACTTGTTTTCTTATTTTTAAAGAGCTCACTAGTTTCAGAAACAAAGCAAAACAAGAAACCTAAGGATGGAAAAGAAACATTCAGGCATTAAAGTACGTAATATTTCCGCATGCAAGAAGGATGTTGATACCTTTGCTTCAAGTTTAAAGTCCAATAAAGGATGCCTTATAATAATGAATTTTAATTTCAAGCTAACTGTAATGGCTTTATACATGCGTGCACACACACACACACACACACACACACACACACACACACACCCCTTTGATTCGCAGAAGGTGCCAGAGTATGCATAAGACAGAGGAAAACACTTGGAACTTTACATATACTGAGTGATGGGTCTTGGGGAAGCCAGGATATATGAAACAAAGGATTTTAAATGAAAAAAAAAAAAAGAAGAAGAGTATCCACATGAGACAGCCGAGGTAGAAGCCTGCACTCCTAGCTGATGTAAAGAGCAATGGCAGTTGAACTAGAGCAGCGTGTCCAGTCTTCTATCTGTGACTCTGTCAGTTATATTTATTACCAGAACCCCTGAGTAAAAAGCTGGTAGTACATTTCTAATGCTAATTTCTCTGTCCACACTTTGGAGAAGAGATATCAAGGTGATATCTGGAATTGAAAGTTATGTGTGGTTATCAGAAGACTCAGAAACACTTTTCTGGTGGACACTGGGTCAGGAAGAGGCCACATATGCCCAGCTATAGGAACAGTCCCTGCCCCACTCCACAGCTAGAAACATACTCTGTGGAGAGGAGCATGGAAAACAGCCATACTCACATATAACATGCATGTCAACTGAAATATTATCCTCTTCAATTGTACTCTTTTCAATTATCATATTTCTCAAAGCACAGCTAAAAACCAAGGGTAGGCAGAAAAAAGACAGCTAACATTAATACAATGCTTACTGCTTACCAGATACTATATTGGGTATGTTTATTGTGTCATCACACTTAATAACACACTAGTGTCAGATTTGTATTCTTATTCCCATTTTGCATACAGGGCAAAGTGAGATAAATTGCCTAAGGTTTTTTAAAGCTATAAATAGAAATGTAGAGATTGAGTCCATTCCTCTTTGACTATAAATGAAGTGCGCTGTACAAACACAACAGCTGTCACTCATTGCATGTATCATGTGCCGAGCCTACAGTAAATCAGTTGCATTGTATCCTTATAACAATGCTGTAAGTGTTCTTATTTCCCACTTTTATAGAGAAGAAAAACACTGTTTAAGAGATTAAGTAACAACCAAGGGCACAGAATTTCAATAGCTGGAGCCAAGACAAAAATCCATATCTGTGTATCCAAACTCTAAGTATTTATCACTGCACTCTCCTTCCTCTGTATTTACAGTTCTTGCCTGGAAACATCTACTCACACTGGGACTTGCCAGATTATTAGCTTTGACCCCTCGGGGCCTTAGGCTAAGTAAAATTAGCTCACAAAATCTACGACATCTCATTGACCTCAGGATTTTAGCACCATGGTAGGGCTTATAACAGCCTGTCTCATAAATAACTCCTGAGACCAACCTGTAGTTTTAAAAATTAAGGATTATTGGCTTCTTGCCATAAGGGAGGACACTCTAAGAAAAACCTAGAATGCCTCTCCCCAAACAAAAAACTAGATAAGGTTATTATAGAATTTGGGCATGGGGGTAGGGAAGTGAGAAGTTTAGATAATTTTATTAAGCAATGTTTGGCTCAAGGTAAAGCAGATCTGTGTGTAAATACCAGTCCTGGGCTACAAAGTAGATTTAGGGCTATGTTTCTTTGGAAGATACAATGTTAAGGTAAATAAGGAATGCCTTGTCTGGAAATCCCTTCTCTGGAATCTGCAGGACTGCTTCTATGCATCTGAGACTCAGATAATTCACGTAAGAGTAGGCTGTTCCGTTCTTAGTGAAATGGTATCAAGCAGCAAAGTTTCTGAGGGAAACAGTTTTAGTCTTCACAAAACTAAGTCCTGTCCTTCTGTTTAAGAACAAAATGAAGTTTTTACAGGTTTACAGGGTTGAGCAGGCAACTTTTCAAGACTAGTTTAAAAAATGCATATCTCTCAAGATAAGTCACGTCTCTTCTCCAAACTGCATCATTTCCCAGCACCTTCCTAGTTTAACACCTTTGCCATGGCCTCAATATCTGAAATCCCATGACAAGCAAAGGGACACTCCAGGCAGGATGTGGAGTGGAGAGCAGGAAAGGGAGTCACTGAGGAAGGTGGGAGGCTCCCTGGGGGGGCGGGGTGGGGAGCAGTGCCCAGCAATGGGCTCGGGTGGACTGGGAACCGATGGTATAGCAGATAGCCATCTGATAGGACAAAAGGACTAAATGCAAAGAAGGAATATGCTGACTTCCCTTCTCTCTGTGAGTTAGTGGGAAGAGAAGAAGGAACGGTCCTTCATTGGAAAGTTCTTTAAGGGATGTTTTGGTGCCAAGGCAATGTTAGCTTCAGGTAAAAAGCAAAGGCAGAAAACACTGAAAAGGAAGATGAAAGTTTTCCTCATTTACAAAATTCTCCTAATGGAAAAAATTTCAATTCCCTGGAAGACTGTAAAAGGCACCTGGAACAGTTCTTTGCTCATGGGAAGATGGAATTATGAAGTTGCCTGAAAAATGGCAGAAAATAGTGGGAAAAATGGTGAATACATTGTTCAATAAAGTTCTTGGTGAAAATGAAAAAAAAAACGAAAAAAACACATAGAAAAAAAAACTGGCAGGAAAAATAACAGGAGTCTAGTAGTCTTTGGGAGGGAAAATGAGAGTAATGGCAGTGAGGGTTTGTGCCTTGGATTATCTTTCAACTGTACAAGGGTTTAAGACTTAGGATGTTAGAGATGTAACCAGGGGAAACAATTGCATGTAAGAGGAGAGATTGCTAAGGTAATGAAATTTAGTTACTAGAGAAGTTTGTAGAATTCACCATTTCTTAAGTTACAAATGGAAATTCAAGTTATGCCCTGGATGTGACAGAAACACTAGATGTCTCTTAACACTTGCTCTCCACTCACCCTTTCTCCCCTGTAATAGAACCTTCAATTTCAGCTGGGCACAAGGCTGTATAAATAAATACTACATTTCCCAGCGTCCCTTGAAGCTAGATGTGTCCATGTGACTAATATATGGACAAAAGGACACAAGCAGAAGTGGACTGTAGAGCTGCTAGGAAATGCCCGTTTTGGGCCATTTTTTTCAGTATTTTTGCCTGTGATGACTGGAACCTGAGCCACATCCTAGACCATGAAGTAGAAGTCATGTGCCGAGGAAAGCAAGTCAGCAAACTAGAAGGAGCCCTGATGATTCTGTGAAGCCATCGTACCACCAGAGCTGGACTGCCAGTCATTTTTCATGAGTGAGAAATAAGCATCTTATTTAATCCACTGTCATTTTTGGCTCTTTGTCACTCACAGCCCCAAGCAATCCTAGATGACACATTGGTCCTTGGCTTTAACAGCAAAGCCCTAGGATTGGACATTGGCTTTGTTATATTGTGCCCCCCACTAAGATGCCATGTCACAAAACTGTGCATCGGTTACAGAGGCAATTTGAGATTAAAACATAATAAAATAATATTCTTGGACAAAAACTTGGCACTATATTTAAAACACATGAAGATTGAATAAAACTGTCAGGAGGCTAATTTTTTTAAATTGGAGTCAATGAAGTATAGTGGTCAAGAGTGCACATTCTGGGGCTTCCCTGGTGGCGCAGTGGTTGAGAGTCCGCCTGCCAATGCAGGGCACACGGGTTCGTGCCCCGGTCCAGGAGGATCCCACATGCCGCGGAGTGGCTGGGCCCATGAGCCATGGCCGCTGAGCGTCCGGAGCCCGTGCTCCGCAATGGGAGAGGCCACAGCAGTGAGAGGCCCGCATACCGCAAAAAAAAAAAAAAAGTGCACATTCTGGAAATCAAATCCTTTCTCTGCCACCTGCTGTGTAAATGGGGACAAATTACTTTCCTTCTCTTTGCCTCAGTTTCCACATCTGTAAAATGAGAATAATTACAGAACCTCTTCTCTAGGGCTGTTGTGAGAACCAAATGACTTAATATTTGTGAGATGCTTAGAGTAACGCCTGGCAGATAGTAAATTGCGTTAACTAACCTACAAAAATATTTCATTTCCATGAATAGCTAAATTTAAGGTTAGACAATAGAATGCACTCTTTGATGAGGAGAACAAAGTTAATAGGAGATGGCACTTGATATTACTCCATACGGTAATGGAAAGAGAATTTATCACCCAAGAGCTATCCTTCCTATGGACCATTCCAAATGTGTAGGCACAACTGGCACAATTCAATTTTAGGGTTTGCAAAGGTCACTACAACTGTCAATGAAATGGAAAACTCTGTAATATATTTAAAGAAATAACCTGAAGTATACTGAAGTATCTTTATTTCCATTAATTTTCTTGCCTCCCAATGCTGACAGCTCTAGCTAAATAAGGAATAACTCTTAGTAATTATCTGATATAATTTTTCTATTTTTTTGATATATAACTAGGTCATAGAATAAGTCTGGAAGTAACAGACTAAATATTTTAAAAGATCTTCATGCATTATTTTTAATTTCCTGCAAGAGGAAAAATTGCAATTTTCTATGGAACTTTCACAGAAAGTTAAAAATGTTACAGATAGGGAAACTTTTCAACAGTTCTTTTAGCCTATAAATTTTTGGGTAAACCAAACAGAGATATGAGAACCTCTTTTCAGTAAAGTAAGTAGGTTAAAACATTGTAATTGTCAGAACCACGGTCAAGGATGCTCCTTTTCCCTCATCTTCCCTTATTGTCAGGTTTTGTCTTTTTCCCTTGATATGTTATCTCAGTCTTTAAATGGCTTCTCTGCATACTGAATGAAAATATGCCGGCCAATTCGAATCTTTGTCGTCACTCAGCAAACTGAAAATCAATTTATAAACAGCAAGCTTGAAAGGTCTAGCTTGGAAAATACAAAAGCTCAAGGAGGAATCATGCAGGATGAGCAGCTGGCCTTTCTTCTCGTAGAATAGCAGTTTATAAACTTCCTCTCTCTCTGAGGCTTTTGCACCATACTGGGAAACTTCCAAATATAACTCCATTACAGAGCCATCTGAAGAAGCTAAAAAACTTGCATGCTGATCCACAGTGTAAACCGTATGACGTCCAATATTTGTCAAAACATTTCACCTCTGCAGCCACTGAACCTGTAATGACAAGGACTAAGAATGGGTTGACAGCAAGAGCACAATTAGTAGTCGCTGGAGAAAACTGAAGGGAAGTTTGAAATAAATCTTTAAGAGTAGAAGACATACTTTAAAAAAGTGTTTTTTTGGACATTTAAAAATATACTAGAAAATTTCCCACCATTAAATGCCTTAAGTATTCTAAATTTTGGTTTTCTTTTTCCTTAGCCCACAGATCTTGACAACCAACAACACTTATTAAGATCCTCTTGTACTTGGAACTTCATTGGGCATCATCTTGTATTTTATTTTTGCTCAGAGATATATTCTATCAACTTTTGCCCATTCCAAGTCTACAAACACAGACTTGTAGATGCTGAATGAGCACCATTGTTTCTGGTCTGGGCAGACAAGATTTGGAAAGATTTAATGTGCTGTTTAAGCTCAAAAATGAGTATGGGGCAATTAACTGAAGGAGTTCTTTTAAAAATCAATATAGGATAACTCAATTAGAAATGACCAGTGTATACCTGAAACTGTTTTTCTCCGTTTGTTTTGAAAATTTCATCGGATGAGATTTTATTTTTACATTCTGCTTCCATCTGTTCTCCTCAGAGTTCTGCTTAAGTTACTTTGGTAACTAAAGAGTACCAGAAATCTCAAGACTCAATACCAAGGCTGAAGAAGCAAGTTTGAAAATGGACCAAAAGCAATGGAAGCCAAGTAAGTGAAACTTCAGTTGTAATCATGCCATCTGATGAATCTGGTGAAAATGCCACTTCCTCTACCACTGGTATGGCTGCCACTAACAACACAGGGGATGTTGATGATGGGGGAGGCGATGCACATGAGGGAGCAAAGGGTATACGGGAAATCTCTGTGCTTCTGCTCAGCACTGCTGTGAACCTATCACTACTCTATGACGTCTATTTTAAAAAAGGAGCAAAGTATGGAAAGGGAAAAACAGTTTAACTTTACATTGGAGAAACCTGGCAGACACCATCTTAACTAAGTGATCAAGTGACTTTTAAAAATTTTTTTATTTGGCTTCCCTGGTGGTGCAGTGGTTGAGAGTCCGCCTGCCGATGCAGGGGACACGGGTTTGTGTCCCGGTCCGGGAAGATCCCACATGCCACGGAGCGCCTGGCCCCATGAGCCATGGCCGCTGAGCCTGCACATCCTGTGCTCCGCAACAGGAGAGGCCACAACAGTGAGAGGCCCGTGTACCGCAAAAAAAAAAACCAAAAAAAAACAAAAACCGAGCTGATTTCCCTGTGCTGTGCGGCTGCTTCCCACTAGCTATCTATTTTAGATTTGGTACTGTATATATGTCCATGCCACTCTCTCACTTCGTCGCAACTTACCCTTCCCCCTCCCCATGTCCTCAAGTCCATTCGCTACGTCTGTGTCTTTATTCCTCTCCTGCCCCTAGGTTCTTCAGAACCTTTTTGTTTTCTTAGATTCCACATACATGGGTTAGCATATGGTATTTGTTTTTCTCTTTCTGGCTTACTTCACTCTGTATGACAGACTCTAGGTCCATCCACCTCACTACAAATAACTCAATTTCGTTTCTTTTTGTGGCTGAGTAATACTCCATTGTATATATGTGCCACATTTTCTTTATCCATTCACCTGTCGATGGACACTTAGGTTGCTTCCATGTCCTGGCTATTGTAAATAGAGCTGCAATGAACATTTTGGTACATGACTCTTTTTGAATTATGGTTTTCTCAGGGTATATGCCCAGTAGTGGGATTGCTGGGTCGTATGGTAATTCTATTTTTAGTTTTTTAAGTAACCTCCATTCTGTTCTCCATAGTGGCTGTATCAATTTACATTCCCACCAACAGTGCAAGAGGGTTCTCTTTTCTCCACACCCTCTCCAGCATTTACTATTTGTAGATTTTTTGATGATGGCCATTCTGACTGGTGTGAGGTGATACCTCACTATGGTTTTGATTTGCAGTGCTCTAATGATTAGTGATGTTGAGCATCCTTTCATGTGTTTGTTGGTAATCTGTATATCTTCTTTGGAAAAATGTCTATTTAGGCCTTCTGCCCATTTTGAGATTGGGTTCTTTGTTTTTTGATATTAAGGTGCATGAGCTGCTTGTATATTTTGGAGATTAACCTTTATCAGTTGCTTCATTTGCAAATATTTTCTCCCGTTCTGAGGATTGTCTTTTCATCTTGTTTATGTTTTCTTTTGCTGTGCAAAAGCTTTGAAGTTTCATTAGGTCCCATTTGTTTATTTTTGTTTTTATTTCCATTACTCTAGGAGGTGGGTCCAAAAGGATTTTGCTGTGATTTATGTCATAGAGTGTTCTGCCTATGTTTTCCTCTAAGAGTTTGATAGTGTCTGGCCTTACATTTAGGTCTTTAATGCATTTTGAGTTTATTTGTGTGTATGGTGTTAGGGAGCGTTCTAATATCATTGTTTTAAGTGGAGCTGTCCAGTTTTCCCAGCACCACTTATTGAAGAGGCCGTCTTTTCTCCATTGTATATTCTTGCCTCCTTTATCAAAGAAAGGTGAGCATATGTGCATGGGTTTATTTTTGGGCTTTCTATCCTGTTCCATTGATCTATCTTTCTGTTTTTGTGCCAGTACCATACTGTCTTGATTACTGTAGCTTTGTAGTATAGTCTTAAGTCTGGGAGCCTGATTCCTCCAGCTCCATTTTTCTTTCTCAAGATTGCTTTGGCAATCGGAGTCTTTTGTGTTTCCCTACAAATTGTGAAATTTTTTGTTCTAGTTCTGTGAAAAATGCCATTGGTAGTTTGATAGGGATTGCATTGAATCTGTAGATTGTTTTGGGTAGTATAGTTATTTTCACCATTTTGATTCTTCCAACCCAAGAACATGGCATCTCCATCTGTTTGTTTGATCTTTAATTTCTTTCATCAGTGTCTTATAGTTTACCGCATACAGGTCTTTTTTCTCCTTAGCTACGTTTATTCCTAGGTATTTTATTCTTTTTGTTGCAGTGGTAAATGGGAGTGTTTCCTTAATTTCTCTTTCACAGTTTTCATCAATAGTGTATAGGAATATGAGAGAGTTCTGTGCATTAATTTTATATCCTGCTACTTTACCAAATTCATTGATTAGCTCTAGTATTTTTCTTGTAGCAGTTTTAGGATTCTCTATGTATAGTATCGTATCATCTGCAAACACTGACAATTTTACTTCTTCTTTTCTTATTTGGATTCCTTTTATTTCTTTTCTGTCTCTGATTGCTGTGGATAAACTTCCAAAACTATGTTGAATAATAGTGGTGAGAGTGAGCAACCTTGTCTTGTTCCTGATATCAGTGGAAATGCTTTCAGTTTTTCACCATTGAGGACGATGTTGGCTGTGGGTTTGTCATATATGGCCTTTATTATGTTGAGGAAAGTTCCCTCTATGCCTACTTCCTGGATGGTTTTTATCATAAATGGGTGTTGAATTTTATCAAAAGCTTTCTCTGCATCTATTGAGATGATCATATGGTTTTTCTCCTTCAATTTGTTAATATGGTTTATCACATTGATAGATTTGCGTATATTGAAGAATCCTTGCATTCCTGGAATAAACCCCACTTGATCATGGTGTATGATCCTTTTAATGTGCTGTTGGATTCTGTTTGCTAGTATTTTGTTGAGGATTTTTGCATCTGTATTCATCAGTGATATAGGCCTGTAGTTTTCTTTTCTTGTAACATCTGTGTCTGGTTTTGGTATCAGAGTGATGGTGGCCTTGTAGATGAGTTTGGGACTCTTCCTCCTTCTGCTGTATTTTGGAAGAGTTTGAGAAGGATGAGTGTTAGCTCTTCTCTAAATGTTTGATAGAATTCGCCTGTGAAGCCATCTGGTCCTGGGCTTTTGTTTGTTGGAAGATTTTAAATCACAGCTTCCATTTCACTGCTTGTGATTGGTCTGTTCATATTTTATATTTCTTCCTGGTTCAGTCTTCGAAGGTTGTGCTTTTCTAAGAATTTGTCCATTTCTTCCAGGTTGTCCATTTTATTGGCATGTAGTTGACTGTAGTAATCTCTCATGATCCTTTGTATTTCTGCAGTGTCAGTTGATACTTCTTTTTCATTTCTAATTCTATTGATTTGAGTCTTCTCCCTTTTTTTCTTGATGAGTCTGGCTAATGGTTTATCAATTTTGTTTACCTTCTCAAAGAACCAGCTTTTAGTTTTATTGATCTTTGCTATCATTTCTTCATTTCTTTTTCATTTATTTCTGATCTGCTCTTTATGATTTCTTTCCTTCTGCTTTGTTTTGTTGTTGTTCTTCATTCTCTAATTGCTTTACGTGTAAGGTTAGGTTGTTTATTTGTGATGTTTCTTGCCTCTAGAGGTAGGATTGTATGACTATAATCTACCCTCTTAGAACGGATTTTGCTGCATCCCAAAGGTTTTGGGTCATCGTGTTTTCATTGTCATTTGTTTCTAGGTATTTTTCTAATTTCCTCTTTGATTTCTTCAGTGATCTCTTGTTTATTCAGTAGTGTATTGTTTAGTGTCCATGTGTTTGTATTTCTTACAGATGTTTCCCTGTAATTGATATCTAGTCTCATAGCATTGTGTTCGGAAAAGATACTTCATACGATTTCAATTTTCTTAAATTTACCAAGGCTTGATTTGTGACCCAAGATATGATCTATCCTGGAGAATGTTCCGTGAGCACTTGAGAAGAAAGTGTATTCTCTTGTTTTTGGATGGAATGTCCTATAAAAATTAAGTCCATCTTGTTTAATGTATCATGTAAAGCTTGTGTTTCCTTATTTATTTTCATTTTGATTGATCTTTCCACTGGTGAAAGGGGGGTGTTAAAGTCCCCTAGTATGATTGTGTTACTGTCAATTTCCCCTTTTATGGCTGTCAGCATTTGCCTTATGTATTGAGGTGCTCCTATGTTGGTTGCATAAATATTTACAATTGTTATATCTTCTTCTTGGATTAATCTCTTGATCATTATGTAGTGTCCTTCTTTGTCTCTTGTAATAGTCTTTATTTTAAAGTCTATTTTGTCTGATATGAGAATTTCTACTCCAGCATTCTTTTGATTTCCATTTGCATGGAATATCTTTTTCCATACCCTCACTTTCAGTCTGTACGTGTCCCTAGGTCTGAAGTGAGTCTATTGTAGACAGCATATAAATGGGTCTTGTTTTGTATCCATTCAGCCAATCTATGTCTTTTGGTTGGAGCATTTAATCCATTTGCATTTAAGGTAATTATTGATATGTATCTTCCTATTCCCATTTTCTTAATTGTTTTGGGTTTGTTATTGTAGGTCTTTTCCTTTTCTTGTGTTTCCTGCATAGAGAAGTTCCTTTAGCATTTGCTGTAAAGCTGGTTTGGTCGTGTTGAATTCTCTCAGCTTTTGCTTGTCTGTAAAGGTTTTAATTTCTCCATCAAATCTGAATGAGATCCTTGCTGGGTAGAGTAATCTTCGTTGTAGTTTTTTCCTTTTCATCACTTTAAATATGTCCTGCCACTCCCTTCTGGCTTGCAGAGTTTCTGCTGAAAGGTCAGCTGTTAACCTTATGGGGATTCACTTGTGTGTTATTTGTTGTTTTTCCCTTGCTGCTTTTAATATTTTTTTCTTTGTATTTAATTTTTGATAGTTTGATTAATATGTGTCCTGGCATGTTTCTCCTTGGATTTATCCTGTATGGGACTCTCTGTGCTTCCTGGACCTGATTAACTATTTCCTTTCCTGTATTAGGGAAGTTTTCAACTATAATCTCTTCAAATATTTTCTCAGTCCCTTTCTTATTCTCTTTTTCTTCTGGGACCCCTATAATTCGAATGTTGGTGAGTTTAATTTTGTCCCAGAGGTCTCTGAGACTGTTCTCAATTCTTTTCTTTTTCCTTTATTCTGCTCTGCAGTAGTTATTTCCACTATTTTATCTTCCAGGTCACTTATCTGTTCTTCTGCCTCAGTTATTCTGCTATTGATCCCTTCTAGAGAATTTTTTATTTATTTTGTTGTTCATCACTGTTTGTTTGCTCTTTTGTTCTTCTAGTTCCTTGTTAAATGTTTCTTGTGTTTTCTCCATTCTATTTCCAAGATTTTGGATCATCTTTACTATCATTGCTCTGAATTATTTTTCAGGCAGACTGCCTATTTCCTCTTCATTTGTTAGGTCCTTTGGGTTTTTGCCTTGCTCCTTCATCTGCTGTGTGTTTCTCTGTCTTCTCATTAGATCTTAGCTAAGAGCTGGGTCTTAGCATTGAAACAGAGGTATCTGGGAGAGCTCTCAATGATTGATATTATGTGGGGCCAGGAGGTCTCTGCTGGTCCAGTGTCCTGAACTTGGCTCTCCTACCTCACAGGCTCAGGCCTGACACCTGGCTGGACCACCAAGACCCTGTCAGCCACATGGCTCAGAAGAAAAGGGAGAAAAGAAAGAAAGAAAGAAAAAATAATTAAAATTAAAAAATTTAAGTTATTAAAATAGAAAAAGTATTTAAAAAAAAAGAGCAACCAAACCAATAAAGAAATCCACCAATGATAATGAGCACTAAAAAGTAAACTAAGAAAACTATATAAATCAAAACTAGTCACTCACATACAGCAAACCCCAAGTCTACAGTTGGTCCCAAAGTCCACCGCCTCAATTTTGGGATGATTCATTGTCTATTCAGGTATTCAACACATTCAGGGTACATCTATCTAGTTGATTGCGGAAATTTAATCTGCTGCTCCTGAGGCTGCACGGCGAAATTTCCTCTCTTTTTTTTTCACACAGCTCTTGGGTTTCAGCTTTGGATTTGGCCCCACCTCTGCATGTAGAGGTCGCCCTCTGGCGTCTGTTCTTTGCCCAGACAGGAGGGGTCTAAAGGAGTGGCTTATTAGGGGGCTGTGGCTCACTTAGACCACGGGGAGAGAGGGGTACAGCATGCGGGGCAATCCTGCGGTGGTAGAGGCCGGCGTGATGTTGCAACAGCCTGAGGCATGCCAGGTATTCTCCTGGGGAAGTTGTCCCTGGATCACAGGACCCTGGCAGTGGTGGGCTTCACAGGCTCCTGTGAGGGGAAGTGTGTATAGTGACCTGAGCTTGCACACAGGGTTCTTGGTGGCTGCATCAGCAGCGTTAGCGTTTCATGCCCATCTCTAGTGTCTGCACTGATAGCTGCAGCTCGTGCCCATCTCTGGAACTCGTTTAGGCAGTGCTCTGAATCGCCTCTCATCATGCACCCCAAAACAATGGTGTCTTGACTCTTAGGTAGTTCCAGACTTTTTCCCAGACTCTCTCCCGCCTAGCTGTGGCGCACTAGCCCCCTTCAGGCTGTGTTCACACAGCCAACCCCAGTCCTCTCCCTGGGATCTGACCTCTGAAGCCCAAGCCTCAGGTCCCAGTCCTTACCTGCTCCTGCAGGTAAGCAGACAAGCCTTTTAGGCTATTGAGTTCTGGTTGGCACCAATCCTGTGCGGGAATCTCTCCACTTTGCCCTCTGCACCCCTGTTGCTGTGCTCTCCTCCATGGCTCCAAAGCTTCCCCCCCTACCCTGCCCAGCCCCCGTCCCTGCCCATGAAGGGGCTTCCTAGTATGTGGAAACTTTTCCTCCTTCACAGCTCCCTTCCAGACGTGCAGGTCCCTTCCCTATTCTTTTGTCTCTGTTTTTTTTTTCTTTTGTCCTACCCAGGTAGAGAGTTCCTTGCCTTTTGGGAAGTCTGAGGTCTTCTGCCAGCATTCAGTAGGTGTTCTGTAGGAGATGTTCCACATGTAGATGTATTTTTGATGTGTTTGTGGGGAGGAAGGTGATCTCCACGTCTTACTCCTCTGCCATGTTGAAGGTCTCCTCTAATTTCTTGTCTTTTTGATAATAGTCATTCTAAGTCTTCACACTTCTAGGTGTGAAGTGATGTCTCATTGTGGTTTTGATTTGCATTTCCCTGGTGATTAGTGATGCTGAGCACCTCTTCATGTGCCTGTTTGCCATCTGTATGTCTTCTTTGGAAAAATGTCTATTCAGAATCTCTGCCCATTTTTTAATCAGATTGCTTGGGGCTTTTTTTGCTATTGAGTTGTAGAAGGTCTTTATATATTTTGGATATTAGCCCCTTATCAGGTATATGATTTGCAAATATGTTCTTCCATTTGGTACATTGTCTTTTCACTTTGTTGATGGTTTTTAAGGTTTGATGTAGTCTCAATTATTTATTTTTGCTTTTGCTGCCTTCGCTTTCACTGTCAAATCAAAAAAATCATCACCAAGACTGACATCAAGGCACTTATTATCCATGTTTTCTTCTAGTTTTGTGGTTCCAGGTCTTACATTACGTCTTTATCCATTTTGTGTATGGTATAAGACAGTGGTCCAGTTTCATTCATTTTGCATGTTTCTGTCTAGCTTTCCCAACACCATTTATTGAAGAGACTATCTTTTCTATACTGTATATTCCTGGTTCTTTCATAATAAATTAACTGACCATATATGCAGGGGTTTATTTCTGGGCTCTCTATCCTGTTATATTGATCTATGTGTCTGTTGTCATGCCAGTACAATACTGTTTTGATTACTATAGCTTTGTAATATAGTTTGAAATCAGGAAGCATGATGCCTCCAGCTTTGTTCTTCTTTCTTAAGATTGTTTTGTCTACTTGTCTTTGGTGGTTCCATACAAATTTTAGGATTGTTTGTTCCATTTCTGTGAAAAGTGCCATTGGAATATTGATAGAGATTGCATTGAATCTGTAGATTGCTTTGGATTGTATGGGTATTTTAACAATATTAATTCTTCCAGTCAATGAGCAAAGATTATCTTTCCATTTATTTGTGTCTTATTCATTTTCTTTCATGATTTATTATAGTTTTCAACATCCAGGACTTTCATCTCTGGTTAATTTTTTTCTAAGTATTTTTTTTTGGTGCAGTTGTAAATGGGATTGTTTTCTTAATTTCTCTTTCTGATAGTTCATTATTAGTGTATAGAAATGCACATGATTTTGTATACTGATTTTAGAGAAAGAGTTTTACTTTACAGTAAAGAAACGTGGAACATAGCACCTTAATTAAGTGATCAAGTTAAATATTAGTGATGTCATGTGGATCTTATTGCAGCCCCTAATATGATGAGATGAGGGGGCACATCATCTATGTGGTGTTCTCTGTAGAAACCCATAGCCCAGTCTATCATGAGGAAACACCAACCGATCCCAAGTTGAGGCATGTCCTACAAAATACCTGACCAGTAATCTTCAGAATTGTCAGTGTCTCGAAAAACAAGAAAAGACTGAAAACCTGTCATAGATTGGAGGAGACTAAGGAGACAGAAAACCTAAATGCAATATGATATCCTAGATTTGATCCTGAAACAGAAAAGACATTAACTTAAAATTTAGTATAATTCAACTAAAGTGTGCAGTTTAGTTAGTATGATTGTACCAATGGTAATACCTTAGTTTTGACAAATGTACCATGTTATATAAGGTTCCATCATTAAGTAAGGTCTTCCATTAGGTGAAGCAAGGGGAAGGGAATATGGAAATCCTCTGTACTATCTTTGCAAATTTAAAAATTATCCCCAAATAAAGTTCATTTTTAAAGAATAAAAAATAAGTTCCATTGGTATAAAAAATTTAAAACATGAGACATTAAAATTAAAGATTGACTTTATGAAATGAAATATTAAGACTGTATAAGTAGAGAAAGTTTGGAATTACT
Source organism: Delphinapterus leucas (assembly GCF_059928025.1). Lineage (NCBI taxonomy): Eukaryota > Metazoa > Chordata > Mammalia > Artiodactyla > Monodontidae > Delphinapterus > Delphinapterus leucas. Next base: position 35,874,476 of record NC_143142.1, on the reverse strand, counting down.
AGGAATTAAGAATTTTTAAAGGTTAATGTGTATATATAAATATTTACATATGTAGATAATATATATGTATATTTATATACTACATATAAATGAAAGATTAGAGGAAATAGCAGATGAAGTATTTTAAAATTTAAATATTTTAAATATCTAGAGATGAGAGAGAATTGAATGAATAAAATAATTAAAGAACCACTCAAAAGTAAAATCCATCAACTAATATTATTTGAAAAAAACTTTAAAAACCTTCAGTGGTTTTTGAATATCTGCAAACAAAGCAACCAACAAAGGATTGATCTCCAAAATATACAAACACCTCATGCCGCTCAATATCAAAAAGCCAAAACACCCAATCAAAAAATGGGCAGAAGATTTAAATAGACATTTCTCCAAAGAAGATATACAGATGGCCAAAAAGCTCATGAAAAGATGCTCAACATCACTAGTTATTACAGAAATGCAAATCAAAACTACAATGAGGTATCATCTCACACTGGTCAGAATGGCCATCATCAAAAAGTCTACAAACAATAAATGCTGGAGAGGGTGTGGAGAAAAGGGAACCATCCTACACTGTTGGTGGGAATGTAAATTTGTACAACCACTGTGGATAACAGTATGGAGCTTCCTTAAAAAAACTAAAAATAAAGCTACCATATGATCCAGCAATCCCACTCCTGGGCATATATCCAGAGAAAACCATAATTTGAAAAGATACATGCACCCCAGTGTTCACCATAATTTGAAAAGATACATGCACCCCAGTGTTCACTGCAGCACTATTTACAATAGCCAGGACATGGAAGTCAACTAAATGTCCATCGACAGAGAAATGGATAAAGAAGATGCGGTACATATATACAGTGGAATGCTACTCAGCCATAAAAGAATGAAATAAAGCCATTTGCAGCAACATGGATAGACTGGAGATTATCATACTAAGTGAGCGAAGACAGAGAAAGACAAATATGTTATGTTGTCACTTATATGTGGAACCTAAAAAAATGATACAAATGAACGTATTTGCAAAACAGAAATGACTTAACAGATATCGAAAACAAACTTACGGTTACCAAAGGGGAAAGGTGGGGAGGGAGTGATAAATTAGGAGTTTGGGATTAACATACATACTACTACATATAAAATATATAATCAACAAGGACCTACTGTATAGCACAGGGAAGTCTACTCAATATTCTGTAATAACCTATATGGGAAAAGAATCTGAAAAATAATGGATATATTTATATCCATTTTATATATATATATATATATAAAACTGAATCACTTCGCTGTACACCTGAAACTAACACAACATTAAATCAACTATACTCCAACATAAAATAAAAATTAAATTAAAAAAAATCTAGAGATGAGAGAGAATTGAATGAACAGCAAAAAATTAAAGAACCAACCAAAAGTAAAATCCATCAACTAAAATTATTTGAAGAAAACTTCAAAAACCTTCAATGGCTTTTCATATTCTACAGAATAAGGCACACATACATCATTAACATCATGAAATTCTGAATCACTTTTTAATTAGAAATTACAGGAAGATCATTCTTCTGTTTGAAATAGAGTCATATTAGTTGCTCTTAATGCAACTATCCCAAATTCTTACCCAAAAGATAAAAAATTAAGTAAGGTAAACTAAGATCAGGAATCAACATTTTGACAAAAAAAAAAGCAAGGATTATGTGTAAAGCAAATGAAACAGATTTTAAACATCTAACTTTGGACCATTTTATTGGGCTTGTGAGGCAGCTCATTAAATGTAAGGTCTTAATCCATCTCCCCAGTCTGTTCTTGGATCAGCAAACAGAAAATGAGATTCTGGTTTTTTTTCTCTGGGAGGGCTGCTTTTGAAGTTGCCTCCTCTCTATCCCACGACTTTTCTCTTTATTCACCTTACCAAGTGTTAGAACTTCAGAAATCAATTCATGGTAAGTATCAGCTCCAGCAGAGGCAACTTAGGAGGGGATGGTGATGGATGAGTAGCGTAGGAAGTAGTTGCAGTGGTGGAACATTGAATTCTGGGAACTATAGCTCCTCCAAGGCAAGCATCCTCAGGGGAGGTAGGGGAAGAGTTAGAGAATAAGAGATCTGTTAGCAATTCTATTAATATTAGATTCCGAGATTGTAATTCTTTCATATATTCATCTGCTCAAAACTTCAGAAAGAGATGAAGTAGAAGTAGAAGATAATTCCAAAGATATGCATTATCTAGACTGTTCTGGAATATATCAACTTTTGGTTCAGTTCTCAGTATGGAAAGAATAATAATACAGAAACCAATTCAATTTAAAAATGGGCCTAAGGCAATACATAGAAGCTTATCTGTTTGAAAACACTTGACAATGGAAAAACAGGGAGAAAAAATATATGAGGTCTATCAAATATACTGTAAATAAAGAGAAATAAGCATCTTTGAGTTCCCCAAGAGTACACTTCTGAGATTAACCACCTATTTTCAACACAAGAAATTCTTAGAAAATGTGTACTCTAAAAGCCAAACACATAAAAAGAGGTTTAGAATAATAAAAAAGCAGAAGGAGATTCTTTTTAAAATTTTATAGTAGATGTCTGCTGTTTTGCTTCCTCAGTGTCACTTTCCTTTTTCTGTGATAAAAAAAGGCCATTTTTGTATCTGGAAATGCTCTTCTGTGAATCACATGCTGGCTTCCATGCCTTCTGAACCGAGACTGAGTCATCTAGGTGTCCCCATAACCTTGAGATGCACTGATGGGTCCAGGGGTGGCCATGTCCAGAGCAAAAGTCCTTTTTTCAGGCACAAGTAGAATCCTGGAGAGAAGGAATCTCTCTCTCTCTGAGATCATGGGTTGCCAGGAATCACATGAGCCAGGCAGTGCTTATGCACTCATAATTTATCTCACAATCTGAGATTTAGGCATGTAAGCTACAGTTCACAGATGAGATGAGGACTCAGAGAGACTAAGAGACTCTTCAAGTTCAATCAGGAATTTAGCAGAACCTTGGGAGCTTTCAGAAGATAATAACTTTCGATTAGTAATTAAATGACACAAGATTCTTTTTGTTTTTTGATTGAAGTATAGTTGACTTACAATATCATATTAATTTCAGGTGTACAACCTAATGATTCCATATTTTTATAGATCACACTCTATATTAACAAAATTCTTTATTTTTACTCTCTTAACTGATAGCTCAACTTTTTTTTGCGGTACGCGGGCCTCTCACTGCTGTGGCCTCTCCCGCCGCGGACCACAGGCTCTGGACGCACAGGCTCAGCGGCCATGGCTCACGGGCCCAGCCGCTCCGCAGCACGTGGGATCCCCCCGGACCGGGGCACGAACCCGCGTCCCCTGCATCGGCAGGCGGACTGGACTCCCAACCACTACGCCACCAGGGAAGCCCGATAGCTCAACTTTTGAAGATCGTATGCTTCTTAACACTTTATCATAGAAAAAATAAAGGGTCAACTATTCCCCAGTCATTCAGTCTTTCTCAGACTCACTTTTCTAGAGTCTAGAAAAAGACTCATGAGAAGAGAATAAAATAATTCCCAACTATCATGTACCATTTTGAGTAAGCGCAAGAATGCGTATGCCTTAGATTTAAATAGTGCCTCTGTATCAACCACATTGTCTCACACTTTCCAAAGGAAAACAGATGTCTTCATTTCAAGCCCATCAGAGATGGTACTTGCAGTATTGTTACTACTGCCATGCACTCTGTCACAGCATATGTCAGTGGCAGAGCAGTTACCTAAGCAACACCTGCCCTTGAATGTGAGCAACAATATTGGAAAAATCCCTCTACTGCTTTTGCCTTGATTTATTCCACTGACTTATTCTGTGTTCACTCTCCAGGCTGGGATGATATGTGAAAATGTGGCATTGACTCCAATTTATGCAATCCGTGTCAGTGGTATGCCAGCCCCCAAATAAGACGAGAATTCAGATTCTCTGTCCAGGCCAATAGTATTAGCCATAAAAACAAAGTTGTCTCCAGCAGCCCACCTGTCATTAAAATGTATGTGACAGACTCGTACTGATTTGCCATCTGTCAATGAATCATTTGGCAGGAAATTTTCTCCAATGTTATAATGTAATTTTCACATACACCAACAACACCCAGGGTCTAAGCAAAACAAAGATCTGTATTAAGAACTAATACGTGCCAGAAATATTCACTAAAAATACTCTATTGGATTTAGTCTTGCCAGATATCTTATATATCTTTTCCCTTTGCAAATGAGAAACTATTCAGAGAGATTAATAAATTGACCAAGGTCACCAACTAGCAAGGGACAGAGGCGGGAATCAAACCGAAGCCTTATAAACCCAGGGCAAACCTCTCTCTGTATTAGAACTACTTCTTAGAGGTTTATGATGTATGTCCTAACTCATCTTTGTTGTTGTTATTAATGTACAAAAGATGTTTAAAAAAATATGCAGGTTCTATAGGACTACAAAATTTACAGGCTCTCCAAACATGTTAGACCTTAGAGCTCATCCTTTTCACCTCCAAATCACTGCAGTAAGCTCTTCCACGATGGCCTGACTGGTGGTTGCCCAATCTCTGAACACTCCTGGGGGCACAGTGACAAAGAACACACTGAGTTACAAAATAGGTCATTCAATGTTTGGAAATTCCCAAACATAGGAAAGTTTTTAAATCTACATTGAGCAAAAATTTCCCTGTATTAGATGTCTATCTTTCATAGTCTCAAGACATAAGTACTCACTGAATAAAGTGAGTACTTACTTCACATAATGATCCTTTCAAAAATCAAAAGACAGTGCTAATTCCTCTGAAAGTCTGCCTCTGGGTAGGATTAATGCTGCATCTTTAAATGGTTCCCCCACGACATGGTTTCCAGTCCCTGCTTCTCTGGCATCCATGAAAGAGAATAATATGTCAGCTATGGACTGACTAACATTGTTAAAAGGGTAAGGGGGGAAATGTCTCACAAATTGCTCTAGGCACTATATTTATGTTTACATAGGCTAACATTAAATCTGTTGTTCTATATGTGAATTATGCCACATTGTTGACTCATAATGAGTTTGGGCTCATTTAAAACCCTTGACCTCATATAAATAGTTAACAAGTCAGAGCAGTGCATGACAGTTAATATTTAAATTAAGATTTAGGAGTTAATTGCCTATATATTGTTAGTTTCAGGACTAACTGAGCATTTTTTAAAGATTATAATTCTTTAAAATCATAATCCTTAATAATAACTAAGAGACATCTTTTAATGTGTCTACAATTTTTCATGCATTACAAGTCTTATCGAATGAACACTCACAACCGCTCTATGAATTAGATATTATTATTCCCTTTTTACGTATAAGGGAAGCTAGAGTCAGATTAAGTTCTCACAAAACAGGGACATGTTGCAATGAGATTTAAACCCAAGTGTGTCTGATTCTAAAGTCTTTGTTCTTCCTAGTATTGTACAGTCCTTCTACAGCTTTATGTCACTCCACAAATGTGACACATTTGTCTTCTATAACTTTATTCATTAAAGATAAAAGAGTAAAATAACAAAATCAGAATAATATGCAAGTAAAGACTCCCTACAAGGCTTAAAAAATGTAGAAATCAAAATCTTCACAGGATAGAGAATTGAAGCATCTATGAATCCACTTACCATTATTATTTCATCCAGCTTTATCTTTCTTATTTGCAAGGGTATCACAATAGTCTTGGCCAAATGCTTTAAAGACTCTCAATTCTCTCTACTTATTTTGTAGCTCTATGAAATCATTAACTTTATTAAAAGAGTAAATGTCAGCAGGTGTTATTCTGATTTAATAAATTCATGTTGTAGTCCAATTATTATTTACTTCCATTTAAAAATATTTAGAAACATGTATTTAATAACCTGCTTTAAAATTTTGCCATTTCAAAATTAAGTACATTGTTTTATATTTCCAGAATGCAATTCTTTCCTTCTCTTCTTCCTTCCTTCCTTCCTTCCACACATAAAAATCACATTAGATAACTTCTGTATACTAGGCAATATGCTTGCTGCAGAAAAAATATACACACAAACAAATCAGAGTTTATCAGGTTAGTGTAAGAGAGACATGTTAACAAGTAAGTATAGCAAGTTAGCTTACACTGCAATAAAAATATGTACAAAGTGTTATGGAAATACAAGAGAAGAAATGCATAATCCAGTATGCAGAACATGAAATTTATATTTAAGCAAGTCTTCGAAAATAAGGAAATGCTCTCCAGGTGGACACACCAGAGGAAGGACAACTCAGACAGAGACAACAACAAAAGCAAAATAACAGAAGCAAATATCAGTGGGCTGTCAGCTGAAGATAAGACATGACAGTAAGTGACATATTTTGAAGGATTTTGTAACCCATGTTAAATATCTGGTACTTTATCATAGGTCATAAGAAGCCATTGAAAGATTTTAATGAGATCCTATTTATCTTCTAGAAAGATAACTCTGGTAGCCACGTGGAGGACAGATTGGAAGGAGACGAATATAGCGTTAAGAGGACCAATTAGAAGGGTACTGTACTTGATCAGGTGAGAAGAAATGAAACTCTAATTTAAGAAACTGGCAGAGAGACTCATGAACTATTGTGCCATGGGTGTTATGGTTAAGAACATGGGCCCAGGAGCCAAACGTTCACTTACTAGCCACACAATCTTGGGTAAACTATTTAACGTTTTTCTGTCTCACTGTGCTCAGAAAATGAAGTTAATAGTGATCAAGTATATTAAGCAGGATAGTCCTCAAGAGATCTTAACTATTTACATTATTAATATTATTAAGAAGAAGGATCAATTTTGAGGCTCAGATGCAAGATAATGAATTCCCAGACTGAATTTGAAATTTACAGAATATTCACTGGAGCTCCCTAGAAGGCTGGAGACATTTGAGTCTCAGGAAAGTACACAGTTATATCTCTATGGCTCTCAAAACCATCACGATAGAAGAGATAATCCAGTAAAGATTAGGAGGAGGACAAGGTTAAGCTTGGCACTTGGAGGAACACTATCACTCAGAGGCAGATGCAAGAAGAGGAACTTGCACAGGAGGCTTAAACAGAGGAGAGGGAAAAGAAACTGGAAAGAACACTCCGTAACTCTAAGGGAGTAAAAAGGTTGAAGAACAGAGAATGGCTCAACACGACCAAAGGTGAGAAAAAGGACAGATAAAATGAACACAGTCAGGGATGTTGTTGGTAGAATAATGTTGACAGAATGTATTGTGTTAAGGAATCAGTGGGATGAAGGAACTGAAGAAAATGGACATCGGTGATGCTTTTAGGAAGCACGGCTATGAACGAGTAGTGGCTGGAGGGAGAGTACTTTTACAACAGAAAATGGGAAGAAGACAGTGAAGAAGTTAATGCCTTAGGAAAGAGAAGATGATTTTAAGTTGCATAAGAGATTAGAGGTATGAGGATCCAAGACACCGGGGCAGAGGATAACTCGATAGGAAGAAAGATACATGTTTTCACCAAGAAGGAAGGAAATGATATAAAGACAAATAAAATCGCAATTTGGTAATGTGGGCAGACCCTCTATTTTCTCCATGATGTAAAAGGTATAGTCACCTCCTGATAGTAAGACGAATAGGGACAATTTGCGGACCACGTGAAGGATTGTTATACATTAGGAATTGTCCGTGTAGGAAAAAGAAAGCAAATGGAATAGAAATCTATAAAAGGCTGCCATGTTGCACGGTGGACCAGATCGAGATTGGAAACCATAATTTTGTACACGTATCTGTACTGTTATGTCATTTTCTTTTTTTTCTTAAAGGAATTTCCCAGTCATGTCTTTTTTTTTGGCTGCATTGGGTCTTTGTTGCTGTGTGTGGGCTTTCTCTAGTTGCAGCGAGCAGGGCTACTCTTTGTTGCAGTGTGTGGACTTCTCATTGCAGTGGCTTCTCTTGTTGCGGAGCACCATGGGCTCTAGGGGCACAGGCTTCAGTAGTTGTGGCACGTGGGCTCAGCAGTTGTAGCTCGTGGGCTCAGTAATTGTGGCTTACGGGCTCAGTAGTTGTGGCTCGCGGGCTCTAGAGTGCAGGCTCTGTAGTTGTGGCACACGGGCTTAGCTGCTCCACGGCATGTGGGGTCTTCCTGGACCAGGGCTTGAGCCCGTGTCCCCTGCATTGGCAGGCGGATTCTTAACCACTGCGCCACCAGGGAAGCCCATGTCATTTTCTTTAGTAATGTTTGGCCACCAGAATATAGCAACATGTATCATGCATTTTAACTTTAGTTTTCTCCTGAGATGCCTAAAAATGTGCCTTTCATATTCTCTGGTAGTTTTGCTGTGCCATCTGGAATGGGTTCCAGAATATGGAGTTACACTCGTGTTCCCAAGGCATGGTGGTCTCAGCCTACTAGAGATAAGGCCATCTGTAAATTAATAATTACCATTTTTCTTATATTACTTCTGCTCAATATCTGCTATTATGTCATTAGCTGATTTAGAGATTCTATATTTTTAAATAAATATAGACTTTCTGTAGGCATTTTTTTGCATATTTCTATATATTTTTGCTATCACCCCCAAAAAAGTGTTCTGTTTCTAGCAGTGTTCTCATTATAACTAACTTTGCTGAGTCTGTTTTTCTCATTTTCTACTCATGTTCGTGCAAGTAGCTAAGAGGCTAAATGTAATTGGGAACCACCTATTACTTTTTTTCCATCAGGGATGAGAAATTAACTATTTTTGTCTCCATAAGAAGGAATTTTTTGCTGAGTCAATTTTATAATATCTGGGTGTTTTTATCTTTTACAACTGTAAAATATAGTCTGCAACTTTTCTGTGATCTTAAAATAAAGTTAATAGGATTGTTTATATCTGAAGAGAATGGGCTCATAGGATAATTTCACCCAAGGTAGGTGCTCAATATATTTGAATGAGTGGCTAAATGCTTTATCACAAAAAAATTTGCAATTATCAAAGGATTAAATATTTACAATACTTTCCATAGGAAAAAGAAAATTATAGTTGGGGTAAAAATTTATCTACAATTTAATATTTGCAACTATATTTACAACTCATCAGTATTGTCCAGTTATTAATTCAAAGCTCTATTTTTTTAATTACTCTGACTTTTCCAGAGTAAGAGAAAACATAAATTTAAGTAGTTCATTCAATAAGCAGAAAAGGCACACCTTTCAAACTAAGGCTTTCTAATTCATCTCTTCTAAATTGTTAATTAGTTCATCTTGGCTATCTTTTCCCCTTGATATGAAGATTAGGAAAAATTCCTGTCAAAAAAAGATGCCCTATAATGATGGTATTGGTCTTCCTTAAGGCTAAGACGTTATCTGACAGAGGCTTGAATCAGCTTGGATCAGACCCAGACCCACTGCTACCACAGACAGTGCTAAATAAATACTTCATGATTGCTATGGATTATGTTAAAAAATAAAATTCAGCTGAGTAAACCTGAGGATCTAACTAGCTTTATTCAGTGATTCATGAATAGGGGAGCATCCCATGTAGAAAATAGAAAGGAGCTCCAAAGAACTGTACAAAATATGAGAGTTTCATAGTCAGAAGTGGGCAGCGACGAGGAAAGAGTGGACTATCTCATTTTCCTTTGGGTGATAGAAAGAGTCTATCAGGCAGATTGCCTCACTATGGCTGACTAGGAAATTTCAGATTAACTGGTTTAAGAAAACATTCCTGGGAGAGGTTGAAAATGCAATTAGTTTGGGTATTAAGTCTTGGTTTGCTTACATGGGGCTTAGAACAAGTAACTCCATTTGGGGCCTATTTTCTCTATTTTTTTTGTTTTGTTTCCTCTTTTTCAATGATTGTATTTCTAGTCTCAGTTCTGCCAACAACTACCAGTGAGACCTTGACAGATAAAGGAAATTTGTAAAAAGGTCTATTCAGTAGGAAGATAAATGTTTGTGTGCATCTACATGTATAGCATCAAACTGCATAGAGCAAATATTTTAAAAGACGTAAAAATAAATTGCCAGATACAGAAGGGAATCTTGGCACAGATTTCTCAGTAACTGATATAATGAACAGGCAAAAATATAAAGAAAAACATAGAATATTTAAACATTAAATAATTTATACATAAAATACAGAATCCAACAGCTGCACAATATGTATTACTATCAAGCATACATGGAATACTTGCAGGAACTTTTCATATATGAAACTATAAAGCAAGTATCAATAAATTTCAAAGAAGTAAAATAAAACATATCTCTGATGTTAGTGGATTTAAGAATATAAAGGAAACTAGAAAACCCACAAATGTATGGAAATTATGTAATATATTCAAAATAACCCATAGGTCAGAGAACAAATCAAAATGAAATTTCAAATGTTTGAACTTAGGGAAAATTAATATATAGCAAGTCAAAATGTGTGGGATGCAGCTAATGTCTTTAGAGAAAAATTTATTGTATTAAATAACAAAAAATAAAATCAACCATCTGAAGATTAATTTCAAGGAGCTAGAGATTGGAAAGTTCTATCCAAAGACCAAAGAAAGTTAAGAAGGAAAATAAAAGAGATAAATAAATCAATAAAATGGAAATCAATAAAAAATAAATCAACAGAGCCAATAATTGGCTTCTTAATAAACTGGTCAAAAGACTGATCAAGGGGAAAAAATAAGGCACAAATATTCAACACCAAAAGTTTAAAAAGAGAATATCACTAAAGATTGTACAGATATTTTCTAAAATTCTACATACATATATATATGAAATTATGAAAAAATTATGTCAATAAATTAAAATTTAGATGAAATATGAAAAAAATCATAGTAAAACATATTTCCATCTTTTTCATATTACCTACATCTTCTAGGTAAAAATAGAAGAGTCTTATATCTAGTAAAGATATTGAACCTGTTATCAACCTTTAAAAAGAAAACCTCAGGGGACTTCCAGGAAGATGGTGGAAGAGTAAGACGCGGAGATCACCTTCCTCCCCACAGATACACCAGAAATACATCTACACATGGAACAACTCCTACAGAACGCCTACTGAACGCTGGCAGAATACCTCAGACCTCCCAAAAGGCAAGAAACCCCCCACGTACCTGGGTAGGGCAAAAGAAAAAAGAATAAACAGAGACAAAAGGATAGGGATGGGACCGGCACCAGTGGGAGGGAGCCATGAAGGAGGAAAAGTGTCCACACACTAGGAAGCCCCTTCGCGGGCGGAGACTGCAGGTGGCGGAGGGTGGGGGGAGCTACAAAGCCGCGGGGGGGAGCTACAGAGCCGCGGAGGAGAGCACAGCAACAGGGGTGCGGAGGGCAAAGTGGAGAGATTCCCGCACAGAGGATTGGTGCCGACCAGCACTCACCAGCCTGAGAGGCTTGTCCGCTCACCCGCCGGGGCGGGCGGGGCTGGAAGCTGAGGCTCGGGCTTTGGTTGGAGTGCCGGGAGAGGACTGGGGTTGGCAGCAGGAACACAGCCTGAACGGGGTTAGTGTGCCACGGCTGGCCGGGAGGGAGTCTGGGGAAAAGTCTGGACCTGCCGAAGAGGCAAGAGACTTTTTCTTCCCTCTTTATTTCTTGGTGCGTGAGGACAGGGGATTAAGAGCGATGCTTAAAGGAGCTCCAGAGACGGGCGCGAGCCGCGGCTAAAAGCGTGGACCTCAGAGACAGACATGAGACGCTAAGGCTGCTGCTGCCGCCACCAAGAAACCTGGTGTGCGAGCACAGGTCACTATCCACACCCCCCCATTCTGGAGAGCCTCTGCAGCCCGCCACTGCCAGGGTCCCGGAATCCAGGGACAACTCCCCCGGGAGAATGCACGGCGCGCCTCAGGCTGGTGCTATGTCACGCTGGCCTCTGCCAATGCAGGCTCACCCTGCACTCCGTGACCCTCCCTACCCCCAGCCTGAGTAAGCCAGAGCCTCCGAATCAGCGGCTCCTTTAACCTCGTCCTGTCTGAGCAAAGAGACACTCTCCGGCGACCTACACACACAGGCGGGGCCAAATCCAAAGCTGAGCCCCTGGGAGCTGTGAGAACAAAGAAGAGAAAGGGAAATCTCTCCCAGCAGCCTCAGAAGCAGCGGATTAAAGCTCCACAATCAACTTGATGTACCCTGCAGCTGTGGCATACATGAATAGACAACGAATCATCCCAAATTAAGGAGCTGTGTGGATGAAAGGCTCTTGGTGCTGCAGCCAGGAGTTAAGTGCTGTGCCTCTGAGGTGGGAGAGCCAACTTCAGGACACTGGTCCACAAGAGAGACCTCCCAGCTGCACATAATATCAAACAGTGAAAATCTCCCAGAGATCTCCATCTCAACACCAGCACCCAGCTTCACTCAACGACCAGCAAGCTACAGTGCTGGACATCCTATGCCAAACAACTAGCAAGACAGGAACACAACCCCACCCATTAGCAGAGAGGCTGCCCAAAATCATAATAAGTCGACAGACACCCCAAAACACACCACCAGACGTGGAGCTGCCCACCAGAAAGACAAGATCCAGCCTCATCCACCAGAACACAGGCACTAGTCCCCTCCACCAGGAAGCCTACACAACCCACTGAACCAAGCTTGGCCACTGGGGACAGACACCAAAAACAACAGGAACTACGAACCTGCAGCCTGCAAAAAGGAGACCCCAAACACAGTAAGATAAGCAAAATGAGAAGACAGAAAAACACACAGCAGATGAAGGAGCAAGATAAAAACCCACCAGACCTAACAAATGAAGAGGAAATAGGCAGTCTACCTGAAAAAGAATTCAGAATAATGATAGTAAAGATGATCTAAAATCTTGGAAATACAATAGACAAAATGCAAGAAACATTTAACAAGGACCTAGAAGAACTAAAGATGAAACAATGATGAACAACACAATAAATGAAATGAAAAAGACTCTAGATGGGATCAATAGCAGAATAGCTGAGGCAGAAGAACGGATAAGTGACCTGGAAGATAAAATAGTGGAAATAACTACTGCAGAGCAGAATAAAGAAAAAAGAATGAAAAGAACTGAGGACAGTCTCAGATACCTCTGGGACAACATTAAACGCACCAACATTCGTATTATAGGGGTTCCAGAAGAAGAAGAGAAAAAGAAAGGGACTGAGAAAATATTTGAAGAGATTATAGTTAAAAACTTCCCTAATATGGGAAAGGAAATAGTTAATCAAGTCCAGGAAGCACAGAGAGTCCCATACAGGATAAATCCAAGGAGAAATATGCCAAGACACATATTAATCAAACTGTCAAAAATTAAATACAAAGAAAACATATTAAAAGCAGCAAGGGAAAAACAACAAATAACACACAAGTGAATCCCCATAAGGTTAACAGCTGATCTTTCAGCAGAAACTCTGCAAGCCAGAAGGGAGTGGCAGGACATATTTAAAGTGATGAAGGAGAAAATTCTGCAACCAAGATTACTCTACCCAGCAAGGATCTCATTCAGATTTGATGGAGAAATTAAAACCTTTACAGACAAGCAAAAGCTGAGAGAGTTCAGCACCACCAAACCAGCTCTACAACAACTGCTAAAGGAACTTCTCTAGGCAGGAAACACAAGAGAAGGAAAAGACCTACAATAATGAACCCAAAACAATTAAGAAAATGGGAATAGGAACATATATATTGATAATTGCCTTAAATGTAAATGGACTAAATGCTCCCACCAAAAGACACAGATTGGCTCAATGGATACGAAAACAAGACCCATATATATGCTGTCTGCAAGAGACCCACTTCAGACCTAGAAACACATACAGACTGAAAGTAAGGGGATGGAAAAAGATATTCCATGCAAATGGAAAACAAAAGAAAGCTGGAGTAGCAATTCTCATATCAGACAAAATAGACTTTATAATAAAGACTATTAGAAGAGACAAAGAAGGACACTACATAATGATAAAGGGATCAATCCCAGAAGAAGATATAACAATTGTAAATATTTGTGCACCCAACATAGGAGCACCTCAATACATAAGGCAAATACTAACAACCATAAAAGGGGAAATCGACAGTAACACATTCATAGTAGGGGACTTTAGTACCCCACTTTCACCAATGGACAGATCATCCAAAATGAAAATAAATAAGGAAACACAAACTTTAAATGATACATTAAACAAGATGGACTTAATTGATATTTATAGGACATTCCATCAAAAAACAACAGAATACACATTTTTCTCTAGTGCTCATGGAACATTCTCCAGGATAGATCATATCTTGGGTCACAAATCAAGCCTTGTTAAATTTAAGAAAATTGAAATTGTATCAAGTATCTTTTCTGACCACAATGCTATGAGACTAGATATCAATTACAGGAAAAGATCTGTAAAAAATACAAACACATGGAGGCTAAATAATACACTACTTAATAACGAAGTTATCACGGAAGAAATCAAAGAGGAAATCAAAAAATACCTAGAAACAAATGACAATGGAGACACGACGACCCCAAATCTATGGGATGCAGCAAAAGCAGTTCTAAGAGGGAAGTTTATAGCAATACAATCCTACCTTAAGAAACAGGAAACATCTCGAATAAACAACCTAACCTTGCACCTCAAGCAATTAGAGAAAGAGGAACAAAAAAACCCCCGAAGTTAGCAGAAGGAAAGAAATCATAAAAATCAGATCAGAAAAAAATGAAAAAGAAATGAAGGAAATGACAGCAAAGATCAATAAGACTAAAAGCTGATTCTTTGAGAAGATAAACAAAATTGATAAACCATCAGCCAGACTCATTAAGAAAAAAAGGGAGAAGACTCAAATCAATAGAATTAGAAATGAAAACGGAGAAGTAACAACTGATGCTGCGGAAATACAAAGGATCATGAGAGATTACTACAGTCAACTACATGCCAATAAAATAGACAACCTGGAGGAAATGGATGAATTCTTAGAAATGCACAATGTTCCGAGACTGAACCAGGAAGAAATAGAAAATATGAACAGACCAATCACAAGCACTGAAATTGAAACTGTGATTAAAAATCTTCCAAAAAACAAAAGCCCAGGACCAGATGGCTTCACAGGCGAATTCTTTCAAACATTTAGAGAAGAGCTAACACCTATCCTTCTCAAACTCTTCCAAAATATAGCAGAGGGAGAAACACTCACAAACTCATTCTATGAGGCCACCATCACCTTGACAGCACAACCAGACAAGGATGTCACAAAGAAAGAAAACTACAGGCCAATATCACTGATGAACATAGATGCAAAAATCCTGAACAAGATACAAGCAAACAGGGGCTTCCCTGGTGGCGCAGTGGTTGAGAGTCCGCCTGCCGATGCAGGGGACACGGTTTCGTGCCCCGGTCTGGGAGGATTCCACATGCTGCGGAGCGGCTGGGCGGGCCCGTGAGCCATGGCCGCTGAGCCTGCGCGTCCGGAGCCTGTGCTCCGCAACGGGAGAGGCCTGCGTACCGCAAAAAAAAAAAAAAAAAAAGTATACTTGGCACAATAAACTGCATAAGTTGTAAGTGTACAATTTGATACCCTCATGAATCAAGATAATAAATACAACCATAACCCCCTAAAAAAAAAATACAAGCAAACAGAATCCAACAGCACATTAAACGGATCGTACGCCATGATCAAGTGGGGTTTTATTCCAGGAATAAATTCCAGGAATGCACGGATTCTTCAATATACGCAAATCAATCAACGGGATACACCATATTAAGAAATTGAAGGATAAAAACCATATGATCATCTCAATAGATGCAGAGAAAACTTTTGACAAAATTCAACACCCATTTATGATAAAAACCATCCAGGAAGTAGGCATAGAGGGAACTTTCCTCAACATAATTAAGGCCATATATTACAAACCTACAGCCAACATTGTCCTCACTGGTGAAAAACTGAAAGCATTTCCACTAAGATCAGGAACAAGACAAGGTTACCCACTCTCACCACTCTTATTCAACACAGTTTTGGAAGTTTTAGCCACAGCAATCAGAGAAGAAAAGGAAATAAAAGGAATCCAAATCAGAAAAGAAGAAGTAAAGCTGTCACTATTTGCAGATGACATGATACTATACATAGAGAGTCCTAAAGATGCTACCAGAAAACTACTAGAGCTAATCAATGAATTTGGTAAAGTAGCAGGATACAAAATTAATGCACAGAAATCTCTGGCATTCCTATACACTAAGGATGAAAAATCTGAAAGTGAAATCAAGAAAACTTACCATTGCAACAAAAAGAATAAAATATCTAGGAATAAGCCTACCTAAGGAGACAAAAGACCTGTATGCAGAAAACTATAAGACACTGAGGAAATAAATTAAAGATGATACAAATAGATGGAGAGATATACCATGTTCTTGGATTGGAAGAATCAACATTGTGAAAATGAATCTACTACCCAAAGCAATCTACAGATTCAATGCAATCCCTATCAAACTACCATTGGCATTCTTCACAGAACTAGAACAAAAAATTTCACAATTCGTATGGAAACACAAAAGACCCCGAATAGCCAAAGCAATCTTGAGAACGAAAAACGGAGCTGGAGGAATCAGGCTTCCTGACTTCAGACTATACTACAAAGCTACAGTAATCAAGACAGTATGGTACTGGCACAAAAACAGAAAGATAGGTCAATGGAACAGGATAGAAAGCCCAGAGATAAACCCACGCACATATGGTCTCCTTATCTTTGATAAAGGAGGCAGGAATGTACAGTCGAGAAAGGACAGCCTCTTCAATAAGTGGTGCTGGAAAAACTGGACAGGTACATGTAAAAGTATGAGATTAGATCACTCCCTAACACCATACACAAAAATAAGCTCAAAATGGATTAAAGGCCTAAATGTAAGGCCAGAAACTATCAAACTCTTAGAGGAAAACATAGGCAGGACACTCTATGACATAAATCACAGCAAGGTCCTTTTTGACCCACCTCCTAGAGAAATGGAAATAAAAACAAAAATAAACAAATGGGACCTAATGAAACTTCAAAGCTTTTGCACAGCAAAGGAAACCATAAACAAGACCAAAAGACAACCCTCAGAATGGGAGAAAATATTTGCAAATGAAGCAACTGACAAAGGATTAATCTCCAAAATTTATAAGCAGCTCATGCAGCTTAATAACAAAAAAACAAACAACCCAATTCAAAAATGGGTAGAAGACCTAAATAGACATTTCTCCAAAGAAGATATACAGACTGCCAACAAACACATGAAAGAATGCTCAACATCACTAATCATTAGAGAAATGCAAATTAAAACTACAATGAGATATCATCTCACACCAGTCAGAATGGCCATCATCAAAAAATCTAGAAACAATAAATGCTGGAGGGGTGTGGAGGAAAGGGAACACTCTTGCACTGCTGGTGGGAATGTGAATTGGTACATCCACTATGGAGGATAGTATGGAGGTTCCTTAAAAAACTACAAATAGAACTACCATATGAGCCAGCAACCCCACTACTGGGCATATACCCTGAGAAAACCATAATTCAAAAAGAGTCATGTACCAAACTGTTCATTGCAGCTCTACTTACAATAGCCCGGAGATGGAAACAACCTAAGTGTCCATCATCGGATGAATGGATAAAGAAGATGTGGCACATATATACAATGGAATATTACTCAGCCATAAAAAGAAACGAAATTGAGCTATTTGTAATGAGGTGGATAGATGTAGTATCTGTCATACAGAGTGAAGTAAGTCAGAAAGAGAGAGACAAATACTGTATGCTAACACATATATATGAAATTTAAGGGGAAAAAAATGTCATGAAGAACCTAGGGGTAAAACAGGAACAAAGACACGCACTTACTAGAGAATGGACTTGAGGATATGGGAAGGGGGAAGGGTAAACTGTGACAAAGCGAGAGAGAGGCATGGACATATATGCACTACCAAACGTAAGGTAGATAGCTACTGGGAAGCAGCCGCACAGCACAGGGAGATCAGCTCGGTGCTTTGTGACCGCCTGGAGGGGTGGGATAGGGAGGGCGGGAGGGAGGGAGACGCAAGCGGGAAGAGAAATGGGAACATATGTATATATATAACTGATTCATTTTGTTGTGAAGCAGAAACTAACACACCATTGTAAAGCAATTATACTCCAATAAAGATGTTAAAAAAAAAAAAAAAAAACCCCAGGCCCAGAAACTGGAAAATTCTCCCAAATATTTAAGAAAGAAAAAACACAATGTAACACAAGATCTCCTGCACTGTATAAAAAGAGACCATACCTTCCACCTCATGTTATGAAGCCAGTATTACCTCGATGCCAAAGTCTGACAAAGACACTACAAGAAAGGGAAAACACATGCCAAACTCTTCTTAACGTGGACTCAGAATTCTCTAAATAAAACACTAGCAAATGGAATATAGTTAAATATAAAAATGATCATATATAATGATCGAATTTGGTTTTGGTTTGTGTTTTTTGTTTGTTTCCTTGGCCAGGGCTGAAAACTTCTGGTAATATTCAAAAATCACTGTGATTTATGCCATTAACAAAATAAAATATCAATATCTTATGATAATGTCAATATGTTTATAGAAAACATGTGACAAATTCAACATTCATTAATAATCTTTTACTAAACTAAAAATAGAAGAGCACAGCCCTAATCTGACAGTAAGTATCTTCCAAAAAAACTATGGAAAACATACCTATTGAAATTTTGAAACCATTCCACTGTGATCAGTAAGACCATAAGGATGTCTGCCACCATGACTTCCATTCGAACTGTCTGAATTAAGGGGTCAGTTTAGGAAGGATGCTTGGATATTAGTTCCGTATGCAAAAGTAAATCAAACTCTTATTTACCAGCTACAAATAAATAGAAAAATAAATAAATACTAAAATTATACCATTTACAGTTGAATCCAAAAAGTCAAATACCTTGAAATAAATCTAACAAAAGATGAGAATTACCTTTACAGAAAAAACTACATAAAGTTACTAAGATAGTAAAGAAGACCTAGATTAATGGATAAATATACTTTATTCATAGATTATAAAGATACTCATTCTTCCCAAGTTTTTCTGTAGATTTAACACAGTCAAAATCAATACTCCTAAAGGCTTTTTATTTTGTTGTTGGAAATTTACATTCTGATTCAAAAATTTATGTTAATTAAAAGGTTAAAGAATAGCCAGTGTAATTTAGAAAAATAAGAACATCTTGACAAAACACATGTCAAATTGACCTTATAATCATTCTTAACCAAGTGCTATTAAACCAATTAGATTTTAGACAAGGTGTGAGATATATCAGAATAGTTTTACAAAATAATAGAAGATCCTCAAAAAAAGAAAAGTTGTGGAGTTTGGCAAAAAATGAAATGATTGAATGTGTGTTATCCAGAGTTATTTTTATAAAATATTTCTTGCTGTTAATATGTTTATAAAACATACCAAAAAAAGCCAAGCAGATTCAAATTTTACTCTAACTTTTAATATGATTTTTTAAATACTAGTTAAAAGTTTTTGACACAAAAATTTCCTAACTGGAAGAGACTACATAACTGTGCAACAAAAGTGCCATCCCTGGGCTTCCCTGGTGGCGCAGTGGTTGAGAATCCGCCTGCTAATGCAGGGGACACAGGTTCGAGCCCTGGTCCGGGAAGATCCCACATGCCGCAGAGCAACTAGGCCCGTGAGCCACAACTACTGAGCCTGCGCGTCTGGAGCCTGTGCTCCACAAGAGAGGCCACGATAGTGAGAGGCCCGCACACCGCGATGAAGAGTGGCCCCTGCTTGCCACAACTACAGAAAGCCCTCGCACAGAAATGAAGACGCAACACAGCAAAAATAAATTAATTAATAAACTCCTACCCACATCTTCTTTAAAAAAAAAAAAAAAGTGCCATCCCAATCAAATTTAAATAAATTAGAAAAATAAAACAAAATAATTTTCACCACTATAAAGTAAAAGACTTATGTGCAAATTACTTGGAATCAATGAAGATTATTTTCCAGCTATATAGACAAATATAGTTTCAATTTTTAAAAAAGATTCAAACTTAAATAAAAGATTTGAACAAGTGAAGCTACAAGATGCTATTTTTATTTTTATTATCTCAGCATTGTAATTTCTTAAAGAATAAAAACTTAAAGAATGCTTTGTGGATCTATATATTGCTTTAAAAATAGTAAAACTCACAATATAATAGAAATTTATGCACTAAAATTAAAATAATTTGTAGTAATTTCTTTTGTTAGGATATGTCATGTTTGACCCTGTTACAATGTTTTGAACTATGTAAAATAATGGTTTATTTCCAAACCTAAAAATTCTTTTAAAAATCTTATTGACAACTCCAGTTGCTACTATCTTAGCAGATCAGTTTCTTCACACTTTGCTGAAATATAGTCAAGGAAACACACTTCAGGAAATAAGTGTATAATAATTAATGAATTATGTATACTTTTACTACTCATCCTAAATCACCTTTCTATAGAAACTTTAGACATGGGCAAGAGTAAACAGACTCAGTAATTTTTTATAATTTCCTGATTTTCAATTATATTCAAACCATGGATTTTCACAAATATTTTTATGAATTAATAGGGAAGGTATATTTATCAACTTAGGAGAACAGATCTATACAGTTTGCTAACATGATTGATGATTTTTAAAATATTTAAACATCAGAAGCCTGGGCCTCTGTACTCTTACCTGCTGGGCCCCAAAATGTTAGTAGTGATTCTGCGTCCAGTTTTCAAACTTTGCTCCATAAAGGAATCATGCCCCTCTCTTTCCATCCTTGAATGTCACTGCTGCTGGAAGCCGACTGTTCTTCAGAATGATTTAGAAATCTTTGGTATTCTGGGACACCATTAGCTTAAAATCCTGTTTACAAATGTGATGTTTTTGATATTAAATAGTGAAATATGTCAGCTTGTAGAACATCTGCATAACTTAGTAAGCCAATATTTTCCAAATGACCAAAACATTTTGACACAAAATCTCACACAGGTAGGAGAGCCATTCAATATATAAAATAACTCAGGGGATTTTAATGTAACAGAGAACAAAAATTTCGTTGATAAGATGTCAGATTCCATAGTACACCTTTTCTTTAAGAAAAAAAAAAGAGAAGATGAGTTTTGGTGTAAAATCCAGGAATATTCACACCCTTTCAAAGAAACCATTAAAATACTCCTCACTTTTCCCACTATAAGTGTGGGTGAGTCTGAATTTTCTCTGTATAATTAACTGAAACAACATATTGCAAATGACTGAATGCTGAAGCAGATATAAGAACCCAGCTGTATTATAAGGTAGACATTGTAGAGATTTGCAAAAATGTAAAACAATATCACTCTTCTAAGTTTGTTTAGTAAAATACAGTTCTCATAAAAATATAGTGTAAATATATTATTCATTTCAACTTGTACTAAATGTAGTTTCTTATTTTAAAATAAATTCATAAATATATTTTTTTAATTTCCTAGTTTAATTTTTAATATAGCAAATATAGAAATATGTAAAACCACATAAAAACTTTTGTGGGTTTTCAATACTTTTTAAGAGTGTAAAGAGGTATCTATATTAAAAAAATACAGAACTGTTGATTCAACACATTCCTTCATTTTTTCGCTGAGGAAACTAAAAAAACACAGAGACGATGATCCACATTATCCAAATCACAGAATTAGTAGAAATGCTGAGACAAAAATCAAGGTTTTCTGAATTCTAATTAATTATATTGGTCTCCTAAGGCCGTCCTAACAAAGTACCAAAAACTGGTGGCTTAAACAACAGAAATGCATTGTTTCACAATTTCAGAGACTAGAAGTCTGAGATCAAGGTGCCAGCAGAGTGGGCTCCTTCGGAGGTCTGTGAGGGAGAATGCCTCTCTCCTAGCTTCTGATGGTTTGCTGTCAATCTTTAATGTTCCTTGGCTTTTAGATGCCTCATCCTGATTTCTGCCTTCATGTTAACACGATGTTCTCTCTGTGTGCAGATCTGTGTCCAAATTTCCCCCAGTCATATTGGATTGAGGATCCACCCGACTCCAGTCTGACCTCATCTTTACTAATGACATCTGCAATGACCCTATTTCCAAATAAGGTCACATTCTGGAGTGCTAGGGGTTAGGACTTCAGCAAATGAACTTTGGGGGACACCATTCAACCCATAATACAAGCCCAGTGTGTTCTTCCCCCAATCCTCCTATATATCAAGAAGTATTCTCTTTCCTAATTTCCTTTCTTTTCTCCCTACTGCATTCCAGTCTCACATTCTCTCAATATATCGACAGAAATACTCATATGAAATGCCTATAGGGAAAATTGATTCTCAGGAAAGCAATCATTATAATGGAAATAGAAGTTCAAAGTCAAGTTGGCTACAAAGAGGAAGTGCAACTGAAGATCAGCCTCAGATGATTTCAATAAACAGAGGTGAAGACAGGTAACATCTCAGGAAATTAAAGAGATGTTTCAGAAAGCTAACACATTTATGAATGAAGATCACAAAATGTTATCTCGTGCATTTACAGAATGTATTAAAACCTCACGTGTAAGGAAAATGTGATTTATCAAAAATTCTTGAGTAGCTAGAATGAAGTATGAATTCCAACCATGTACCTTTTCTCTCCATTGACTATGATTTTGGGTATTGGTGAAATGTATTCTTCATCTGAAGTGATGGATTATACTGGTGGAAAAAGTGATATGTCCTATTCCCAATTCTGATAGAACTTGGTCCTCATCTACATGACAGTCTATAAGCCTTGCTCTCCTCCCTTTATAACTGCCTTCTTCTCCTTTCCCCCAAATACCCAACAGCTGATCTACTGTGAAGTAAAGGAATCAGAGCAGTCCCCAAAAGATTGTACAAAGTATTAAGAATACAGTAAATTCAAAAGACTTTATGGAATTGAAATCACTTAATAAGACACACTATCAGTCTGAATTCTCCAGAGAAACAGAACCTATAGGAACAGGAAGTTTTAGAGATTTCTTATAAGGAACCAGCTCACATGATTATGGAGGCTGAGAGTCCCAAGACCTGCAGTTAACATGCTGGAGACCCAGGAGAGCTGATTGATTGTATGGTTCCAAGTCCGAGTGCAAAGGCAGGAGATGCCTGATGTCCTGCAGGAAGACAGTCAAGCAGAGAGAGAATAAATTCGCCCTGACTCAGCCTTTCTGTTCTATCAAGGCCTTCAATGAATTGTTTTGGTGCCCAACATGGAGGAGGGCAATTTGCTTTATTGTCTACTGATTCAAATGTTAATCTAATTCAGAAAAGCCCCTCACAGACACACCCAGAATAATGTTTAAACAAATACCTGGGCATCCTCTGGCACAGTCAAGTTGACACATAAAATTAATTATGACAGGCGCATAATAGTCAAAAATGTTCTGTGCTGAGAGAGATTAAATTACTAATGCAGTTAATTACAGAGTTTTTAGCCAGAATACTTTATTAAAATCTCAATTTAGATTCTTCTCCCTTTATATGGCCCTCTGCCGACACACACACACACACACACACACACACACACAGAGGCAATTTTGAAAGACCTTTACTCAGCAACTTTTTGGACAGATAGCAGGGACAGTTTGAAATAATCTGGTGCTTTTTCTTCCTTTTGTAAAAGACTGAGCACATTGAGGAGACTAATTAGCTTGCCCAGGATGGGAGGAGAGAAGAAGACAGGAGGACAAGATGGGAGTGAGAGGAAAGGTGCCCTAGACCCTGAGCAGCATGCAGAGATGGAAAGGCCTCAGCAGTGATGTAACTGGATACACAAACTGCTAGAAAACAGGATAAAATACATAATTTTTATATAAAAATAAATCTATAACGTAATAATACAAATATATAAACCAACTATTTTCAGACACTTTACCACAGGATTGTGTCCCCTAAAAGAAGAGAAAGAAATCGGCTGAGCCAGGAATAGCTTTCTGCCTGGAGGCATTTTCCAGCGGGAGCTCAAGCACAGGAGACCAAGCAGAGGGAGCTGTCGTCCTGAACTGAGGAAAGAGAGGTCAGTGGCTGTTCCGGTGGCTGAAGCATCTAGGCAGCTGCACAGGAAGAAAGCTCTAGAAATCATCATGAGGATATTTAAATGTATGCTGTGCTTGCAACACTGAGGCCACGCTAGAAATGCCCTCCCAAGCTTAAAAGCAAGCCTTTAGACTTGAGGAAATGTGACAGAAACTAAAATAGATTTGGAGCTAGCAAAAAAAAAAATTCCCAGTATGATTTCTTCTTTGATCTGTTATTGAGATGCCTATTTATAAATTTCCAAACATATGGACTCTTTCGTTATCTTTGCCTTGTTGATCTCTAACTTAGTAACACTGTACTGAGATAACGTGGTTGGTATAATGTTTGATTTACTGAAATATGTTGCAGCTTGTCCTACGGCTTAATATATTATCATTTTTGGCAACTGATTAATGCGTGTTTGAGAAGAATGCAGACTCTCTAAATTGTAGTCTGAACTACAGATATACATTTGCCAGTATATCTGGTTACCTTTAAGAATAAGAGATGCATACTTGGATTTTTTAATGTCAATAAAAATCAGTAACCTTACCCTTTCGGAATGGTCTCACCTTCAGCTGTGGGTAGCTTAAGTTGGAAACATGAGAGAAGAGCATATACTAGCTGGCAAGGTCACATGTCCACACCTGTGGCTACCTGGTCTCCCAAATGCTGCTGATGTTATTTCCAGTTGTATCTAGACCTCAGAAAACACACAAAAAAGTCAAGAGAATTAGAAAGCCCTTCAACAGAGGGGAAGGTAGCTGTGACAAATAGACATTTCAATAGGGGGAAGAAAAAGCTATTAAGATAAACTGAAGATCAAAGTGTCTGAAAGTTTCCTTAATACTAAGTTGACTAAAATAGTTTAGAAGAGATAAAGGTTTACATAAAGAAGCATAAATCTCCAAAGAGAATTGACTCAATTTTGCAATTGAGTGGCGGGCGTGCTAATATTTGGTGGATGAGATTCAGAGGCGCAAAGGAAAGGCATTGTCCTGGGAGATGCCCTAACTTTCCTACAGTCCTGGGATCATCAGTGTAAAGAATGAGACTGTGAAGTAGTCCTGACAACAAGCTCCTTCTGCCCCTCAGGATTTAGACCACAGTCTAAGCCGCATTGTCCAATACGATAGCAGGGAGGCCACAGGTGGCTATTTAATTTAATTTAAATTTTAACTTTAATAAAAATTCAATTTTCCTTTAGTTATTTCTTAAACTAAAAATGGAATAAAATTAAAAATTCATTTATTCCATCACATGAACCTACTTGAAGTGCTCAATAGCCACATACATATTAAAGAACACATCCTTCATCACAGAATGTTCTTCTGGACAGTACCGGCCTAGAGGGCACCTATGGTCTCCAGGGGGCTCTCTGTCTCAAGAGCAGGCTCAGCAGATTCTGGACAGACAGCGGGGCATCAGAAACTCTGTGCTTATTCTCCTGAGCGAAGTTTGAGGGGGATGGAAACGAGGAACGGGTCCAAGAGGATGCTGTTGTGTGAGAAGATGATTGCCTGAGGGAGAACTAGCTAAATTATAAGGGATGAAAACAAAGGAAAAGTAGAGACCTCGACAACTGAATGTCCCCCTGAGGGAAGATAAAGGAGTCAATGAGGAAAAAAGTATTCCTTTTTCCACCACTGGAGCCCCATTGGGCTATGTGGTTAATCCCTAGCACAAAAGAGGTTATCAGACAATGTCAACAGACAGAGGGTGAAGGGAGAGAGGGGTATGGAGAACCTTGCTTTTATACGTTCAGAGGGTTAACTGTTCATGACTTAGGGGGGATTGGGAGATGATTAAACTTTCGGCACAGAAGGCTCGTCTTTAAAATTTTTAATTTATCTTATGAAGCAGCTATTTGGGGATTATGGCAATTGACATGATGGTCTAAGGTAGAAACTAAAATGTAAAATGAGAACCGTCATTTACATATTCTTTCATGATAGTTAAGTACATTAAGGAAAATTATGACAGGTATTGCTTGCAAAAGCATGCTGGTGATTTTTGCAGTTTCCACACAAAAATGAAATTATGCTTTCAATAATGTTTTTCTGGTTATTGCTTTCTCTCTTTCTGAGATTCCAATTTGGTTCAGATGAATTTAAGAATATCCCACCAGTCGGGATTGACATATACAACTACTATGTATAAAATAGATAACTAATAAGGACTTACTGTATAGCACAGGGGACTCTACTCAATACTTTGTAATGGCCTATGAGGGAAAAGAATCTAAAAAAAAAAACTGGATATATGTATAACTGATTGACTCTGCTGTACACCTGAAACTAACACAACATTGTAAATCAACTATACTCCAATAAAATTTTTTTTTTAAAGATTAAAAAAGAATATCCCACCAAATAAGACTTGAAGAGTTCTGTGCTTTGTTTTCAGTTAAGAGCAGTGGGCATGATCCAAGGTCCTGAAGAGCAAAACGAGCTTTGACTTTTGGCAAAACCATCAGGAAACGCTTTCTACCAAGACCCATTCCTGCCTCTCCTGAGCAGTGAATCTTGTCTGATCCTTCCTGCAGAGCTGCTTTAGATATCCTAGATTTTCCCTTTTTGTGACTATTTGTGATAATTTTTGAAATCTCAGATATTTATGATAAATGCATCCAGAAGTTCCTTTTGATTCCCCAAGATTTGAGTGTATCACCTCTTAAGGAATATATATATACACACACACACACATATATATATATATATATATATATATCTCACAGGGAAAATGCACAGTGCATTCTGATAATGTGTTTCATCCTTCACAATTTATCCATTTGGAAACCTCTATTGGGCAAAATCGCATAAACAAGGTTATATATGAAGAATATAAACTCAAAGAAATATTAAAGTTTTCTATAAAGATGAGATGTTGTGATTGATACCTTCTAAGGGGATCTTTCTGGATAAACTGACATGACTTTGTTATCAGAATTGATTTCCATTTAGGAGGACATCCGCTTTGGCCTGATGACTTGCTATATATGAATCATCATTCCACTACCTGCAGGAAAAAAAAATGCTAGATTTCTTGTTCAGCTTAAGAGAATAAGAATTTATTGCTAAATTCTTAAGAACAAAAGTAGTTTTCTATTGCAAGTTTTATTGTCAAAGACTGCCTTTCTCTTTCCCTTCTATTTTTTATGCTCTTCATGTTCAAGGCAATACAATTGACAGTTAATCAAGGGGCTTAAGAGTTGGATGCCCCCTAGGGTGCCTGGGGCACCTGGCAAACATCTTTCTTGGTACCCTTGTCTACATGCATAATTTGAGTCACCCCAAATCTAGAAGCCAGAATAATTCTGGTGGCCAAGTCTCATATGCCCCAGGAAATAAATATTGTCCTGCCTAGTGGGAGAGATACATTTGCCTGGGAGCCCTCCTGGAAATGGGAAGACCAAAATAATGCCATAAATGCAGAGCTAAGAGCTGCTCGGGGTATCTAGTGGACCCCATGCCTGGGATAGAAGGTAAGAGAGAAAGAAAGAGCCACAAGGGAGAAACCAGGACTACAGGCTCCCATGGATTTGGACCAGGCTCAGGTAGCCCTTCTTAAACAGCACTGCCACCCAGTAGTTTCCAGGCACCCAAAGTGGACTTCAGGCAATTTCCAAATGTTATATTAAAAATAATAATATATTTGATATCTGTCATAAATGTACATGACAGATGATGTATCAATGAGAATATTTAAATAGAAACAATGAGAAAATATAATAGAAATCTACAGAAATATTATATAAAATGAAAATATTCAGTTACATCTGTCAGAAGAGATTGAGTAACCAAAATATAAGGATTTTGAGAGACAAACATAAATAATATATATCAACTTAGGTATACTAATGATATATATCAACCTATGTATACTAATAAGAAAAATTAACTTCAATTATTGTGAAAATTTAAGAAATTGATCTGATATCACAAACACATGGACAAGCTCCAAAAAGTAGAATAGTACATAATGTATTCTCTGACAACAGAACAATAAACTAGATGTTATCAAAAGGAAGTGGGAAGATAAAGGAAGGACTAATTTAATTACTTAAAGGGGTAAATGTAATTATTAAAAAATCTTGAGTAAAATAGAAAATCAAAATAGAAAGTACAGAATAATTTTAACATACTGGTAACAAAACAGGTTATATTAAAATATCTAGAAGTTTCACTTCTGGTTATGGTTAAGATCCTACTGGAAAGACCTTTCAAATAACAGCTATTAAGTCCTGGTCATTATAAAAAGATAGCTTCCTCATCACACAGCAGAGTTAAATGGATCGGGGACAATTCTGGTAAGGAGTACATAAATAAAGGAGAGAAGTTCCATGTTGTGCATTCACAACTTTTTTTTTCCAGGCATGTGGGCTAATGATAGCATTGGTGGAAAAATACTGTCATTCTTGACTGGGGTTCCAGAAGAATAAATCCAGGAAAACAAGGGCATTCGAGAAAGAGTTAACCCCCAAAGGGAAAGAGCCAGACTGTGGTCACCAAATTTGATCTACCTAAATCTATGAGTGACCCCAGAATAATAAACATCCAGAGTGAACTCAAAGCCACCAGCTAACAACAGATCTAAACTCAGATCAGAGCTGCTATCTGAAAAGGAGAGCTTACAGTTTAAGTCTAATCAATATAATTGCCTGATAAGTCAAATGAAATAGCATTCATCACAGAAAAATAACAGAATCCAGTGCCCTCATAACTTAAGTATCATAATATCCAACATGCAATTCAAGATTAGTTGACAGCTGACAAATCAATAAAATGATATACAGAAAATAAAAATCAATGGTCTGAGTGAATCATATATTGGAATTAACAGGATTTTAAAACAGCTACTATAACCATTCCCAAAGATGTAAAAAATATAAAGGCTTGTGATGAATCAAAAGATATAAAATATCTTTAATTAAATAAAAATCATCTTTAAAAGATAAAATGGAAAGTCTAAAAATGAAAAATACAATGTTTGAAATAAAATATTCACTAGAGAGACTTAGCAGATTAGAGATAACAGAATCCATAATTTGACCAACATCTCTCCTTCTTAATTCTATCTTGGCAGATTTTTCTTTGCTTTTTTCTTTCTTCTTCTACTTTTTTTTCCTTTTTTCCTTTTTTTTTTGTACAGGGTTGGAATCAGGAAATTGTGGATGAGAACATATTTAATTTACTAAATTAGAAATTTGGCATGCTGAGGTAAAAGCATAACAAAACATTACACTTGATCAAAAAAAAAAGGAAGGAAAAGGTGGTTATCACCAAGAATCAGGTGAAACAGCCAATCTCCTGCATTGCATACTTTAAAGCTCTTTTTAAAAAATTTACTTACTTACTTACTTATTTATTTATGGCTGTGTTGGGTCTTCATTGCTGCAAGGGGGCTTTCTCTAGTTGCATTGAGCGGGGGCTACTCTTTGTTGCAGTGCTCAGCCTTCTCATTGTGGTGGCTTCTCTTGTTGTGGAGCACGGGCTCTAGGTGTGCAGGCTTCAGTAGTTGAGGCTCATGGGCTCTAGAGCACAGACTCAGTAGTTGTGGCATGTGGGCTTCAGTAGTTGTGGCTCGTGGGCTCTAGAGCGCAGGCTCAGTAGTTGTGGTGCACAGGCTTAGTTGCTCCGCGGCATGTGGGGTCTTCTGGGACCAGGGCTTGAACCCGTGTCCCTGCATTGGCAGGATGATTCTTAACCACTGCACCACCAGGGAAGTCCCGCATTGCATTTTTTAAAAATCTCTTCTTATTAAGCAGAGACATTGGCGGTAAGGGGGTAGAGCTAAGAAAAAATGTCAGTAGCCCCACAGTTTTCTTTCCGTTTCTCAATTCATTACCTCAAGCCTCTTGCAAATTAGACTTTATAATGTCTCTCTGTGATCGAAAATCCAACTGTCTTTATTTAGCCAAGGTAAAGGCAGCAAAATTTGATTTTTTACTATAGAATATTATAACAAATCCTGTTCCATTATACTTTATGAAATCTGCTTTATAGAAACCTCTACCAGAAATTTAAATGTTTCTAGTCTCATACATAATTTCTTTCTCTCAACATTATTCTCAGGTAAAAATGGATGCAAGTATAAGTCACAATGACATCCATAAAAAATGTCTCCTGCTCATTCCTATAAAAGATCAGCCTTTGGTAGCTTCCATCTTAGAGACAGATTCAATAGTTTACTTTTATAGGCGCTGCAAATTGCAGTGGTAACATTTTTCAATTTATTTTATTTGTTTGTCCTTAATAGATGTTGCTTTTATTTTTTATTTGTACCTGTGGTCTGACATTTCCTCTGCATCCATTTCCAGAACTTCTGAACCATAAAGCAATCCATGAGCGGATCCCAATCAAGTTGCTGACCACATCTACCTGCAATCAATGATAGTTTCATGTCACTTGAATTCTACAGAAGCAAAAACAAACAAACAAAAACAACCAAAATTTGTTAAGTCAAGACATTCTTAAGTTGGTATTAGCTATTTCTGGAAATTCATTTTCGTACGGGCTTTGACTCCAAGCTCTCTGTGGAGACAGGCAAAATGTCATGCTGGCAAAGTCTGTTTTGTACTAGTCTCTACTTCCTAATTCTGTGTCTCTCTCATCTAGTGGTGCCTCCTGGCCTCACCTGCTCATCACTGATTCTAGTTCTGCCTTAGAAGGTTTAAAAATTTTTGATTGTAGACATTTTCCATATTTAGTTGGAAATAATGAAGAAACTTCGTACAAATATGTTGCATACAATCTAAAAGAGAGTAAAACTTCCAACCACAGATCCAGCTCCAAATGGATAATTTTGGGTATCAAATTGACTGATTGTCTCTTGATTCCCCTGATATCAATCCGGCAGTGCAACTGAACTGTGGGTTATGCTGCCACACTTTTGTGGATGCTAGGAGAAGACACGGGTTTCCTGAGTCAGAGATGAAGTAACTTTTATTATTCAGTAGCAAGAGTAACATGATTTTTTCCACCAATTTTGCAAGTTCCAATTTCTCCCAGGGTACGCGAGGGAGACTAGGTGGTATCTGCACACACAGTGGGTTGTGCTATAAGAAAGAAATCCGGAGCTTAGGTAAACCAAATTTTTATAGTAGTAAGAGGAAGACATTATCATTAACTTGACTGCACTAGACAGTAAGCATGCCTACCCATTGCTCCAGAGGGAGAGACACTACTTCTAATTTCTAGGGCTATTAGCTAAACATCCTTGAAAAAATAATCCATAATTAAAGGCAGTTAGTGCCTTGCTCATAAACCGGGTAGAAACAAGAGAGATCTGTGGATAATTATCTTCCAGCAAATACTTAGCGGCTTTTATTTTACAAAACCTTTTTTAATTTTTGACAAAGTACCATCAAAATAAATCCATAAAAATTCTGAACACATTCAGGTTTCAGGCTATTTTTTAAGTCATTGAAATTTAGAAGGTTTGAGAGAAGAGTAGTTTGCTTGGCATACATAATGGGATTGTTTCCAAATAATACCAAGTTCTCTTGTCAAGTCCACCAGAGAGTCAGTGACTTCAGCGAGACACGAAAATGTAGAAATACCTGCTGATAAGTCAACTTGGTTAAAGTTAGCAGGGAAGACCCACATGTAATAGACGCCATTGTTCTCTGAGAGAAGAGACCTTTTAAATCACGATAATGGGAAATGGGGCCTGAAAGACAGCAATAACAAATCCTAACTGGTATTAGGTATCCAATCAAAATTGATCCTAAAACCATGGGACATATTTTCCTGCAAAAATATGTAATGTTTAGTGTTTCAACTCTCCAGCAGAATAGGACATATATTACATAATTTCAGTAGCACTGAAGTATTAAGAAAAGTGACTATGTACATTCATAACAAAAGGCCCAAATTAAAGCTTTTTTATAAGAAAACATTTGCGTAAAATTGATTTTCAGCATTATCTGTAAATTGCAAGAAAACTAGCTTGCAGTGGGGAGGATAAAAAGATAACTAAATGGGCAAATACTTAGCTTTGTTTTTCAAATACCTGAAAAGTTGAGTTTTTCTATTTTATATGAAAGTGTGTCTTTAAAATGTGGAGCCTAATTAGCAAGCAATAAACCTGTCTTGCCAAGTGGTTCTAAAGGTCTAGCTCATTAATAATATAAGAAGAATCTTCATTAAGCTAGAATACATTGCTACTTTAAATATATTACACATGATCTTATAATTTTGGGTTTTATAGTTTTAATTGAATGTTTGCACCACTTATAATGTCACAGCCTTTATGATTTCACTTAACAATTGCCATCTGAAACTTTTCACATTATCCTGTAAGTCTTAACAAAATGTGTGTGTGTGTGTGTGTGTGTGTGTGTGTGTGTTTTCACCTAGGTTTCCTTTTTAAATAAAAAGATTAGGCTTTTAGACAGGCACAACAAAAACATTATTTTCTGGTTTTAATTTTCCGGCAATGACATTAATTATTTATTCCACAGTTACTGAACACCGGATATATATAAAATATCATGCTTATCACTGGCATACTTAGATAAATATGTCACAATCTTGCACTAGTGAAATTTACAAGCAAGTAGTTGATTCAGATATGCAAACAATATTTTCCTAAGAACAATTTTTCCTAGCTTGAGCTACATAACTCCGAAATACTTTTTTATCAGATAATTTTCATTTTTAGAGCTAAATGGGTCTTTAAAACTCATTTAATATAACTCCTTCAGCTTTTAAATAAGAATAAAGAAGTCCAGGAAGATTGTTATTTGTCCAAGTGTCCCTGTAACCCTGGAATTAGAAATAAATCTCCAAATTCAAGTCTAAAGCTTTTTCTGTTGGTAAAAATATCTGAAGCACAGTACTTATGGTAGATCACCAAACCTTGAAATATTTGTGGTAAGTAGCAAAGACACCTCCTAAGAATGATTTTCTCATTTTTATATAAAATATGATTTTAAATAAATATGAACAAATTTGATATTATTAAAAATTATGGTTTGTTAATAACATTTTATTTTTAAATTATCATTTGTTATAGTTACCAGTTTGCCAAACTACTTTAAAATAATTTTAATTAATTTACGCTCTATAGAGTTCAACTTAATTATACATATTTATACTTACTGTATACTTATTTATATTTATATATTATACTTATTTATCAGTATACATATTTATACTTATTCCTGTTTTGTACTCCCCTGAAAAATTATTAAAGGACACATACTTGAAAAGTACTTCAGACATTTAGATGAGGGGAAAAAATTCATGAAACTCAAATTTGCTTACATTTGTATCAATAATTATTAAAAGACTTAGCCTAATGCACACAAGTTAAGGGTATGTTACCTGCCTAAAAGACATCAGTGCTTTAAAAAAGGGCCAATGTCATGTCAAATACACCTTTTGTCTGCTCTGTGTATCAAACACTACTACTAAATAATAGCTCTTTTGTCTCTATGGTCCTTATGAATAGAACATGTATATTGAGAGTTTTTGTATTTTTGCTTTCATCTATAGCTGTAAGAGGCACAGAATGTCTCCCCATTACCAAGGGAAATGTCAGAAGCCAAAATATACTTGATCAGTATAAAACGGCTACCAGTCTAGACCATTAAGGCCCCCAAAGGTCCACATATAGTAGTACATTTGGCTGTGTACTTTGAGATTTCATATACTTATATTGATCAATTATCAACTATATATTACATATAATATGTTTAAATATGCACATACATAACATTATTAATTATACTTATCAATTATATTATCAATTGATCAAATATATGTCAATACACAATTGATCAAATATGTATTAATTATATATAAATACATATACACCTATACACACATATATGTATTCAGTATTTATTTGAAATATTTCTATCTAGGTCCAAAGAGAACTCTAGCGGAGGATATCTGAATTTAGCTTGCAAAGGAGTGGTTTAATTATTCTTTTGGTTGCTAAACTGGATCAGAGACCAATTCCAATGTGTGGGGGGTGGCTTTCCCCCCACACCACCGAGAAGTGCTTAGGACATCAGCTGGGTTTCCTACAGTTCAACACAGTGTTGACACTATCTACCAGGAAATAGCATCTGTTCCACAGGTTACGGGCTCAGTCTCACAAGATCATCCTCTACCTCAGGGGCCAATCGCAAGCCTAAGTTAACACCTGTGCATCTGACCAATTGGCTATACACTGAAGGTTACGAGGATCCCCCTCCTCGGATTTCAGATGCTAGTTTCAAGTCCAGGCTGTAAACTGTACTTCTGACTAACTGGCTCTAAAACAGAGGTTCCCATGACCTCCTCCCCCTTTGGATTCATTTAATTAGCTAAAGCAACTCAAACTCAAGGACACATTTACTTACATTTACCAGTCTATAATAAAAGGATATGATAAAGGACACAGATGAACATCCAGATGGAAGACATGTGTAGGGCAAGGTATGCGGGGAGGCGTGTGGAGCTTCCCCGTCTTGCCAGGGCTCATCACTCTCCTGGCATCTCCATGAGTTCACCAACACAGAATCTCTGAACCCTATCCTTTTGGGTTTTCATGGAGGCTTTATTACACAGTCATGACTAACTAAATCATTGGCCATTGGTGATTGATTGCACCTCAGCCCCTCTGCCCCTCCCAGAGGTTATGTGCAGGGGCGGGGGATTCTGAAAGTGCCAGCTGTCTGATTACAGGGTTGGTTCCCCTGGCAACAAGGCAGCATTCGTTACCTGAGGGCTTTCCAAAAGTCACCTCATTAACAACATAAGATACCTTTATGGCTCCCATCACAGGAGATTACAAGGTTTTAGAGCTCTATGCTCTAAAATAGAATGGGGTCAAAGTCCAAGTATAAATTTTTCTTGTTATAAATCACAACATCCCAGTCCCAAAGTACAGTCTAGCACCAATTATATGAAAAATTCTTTCCAGGATAAAAAATTATATGCCAATCAGAGGATTAAGATTTTGGAACTAATGTTGTTTCCTCTGTCACCTGACCTGAACAACATGCTGAAAACAATACAGAGCAGTGATGATTCAGATGGAGGCATTTCCTAGGCTTGGACAGCAAGCTGGATGGCATCTGACATCAGTAACGTATTGATCCCACAGGAATACACTGTTATAGTCAATATCATAAACTGAAGGTTTAAAAGCTTACATTCTCTACTCAGCCAGCAACTACTGTGTACCTATGTGCTAGGCACATTTCATTTATCATGAGTGTAGGCATTATTTACCTAATTTTGAGTATAAATAAATTGACATTGACCCCAGAGTGGTTCAGTGAATTGCTTAAGGAGACAAAGCGAGTCACAAAAAGAAGTTCTTTCTAGACATAAAATTTAATGTCTTTCCCTATGTTTGTTTGCCCAGGTAATTTGAGGTAGTAACACATTCCCTTGGCACTTCCTCTGCTATGATATAAACCCCTTGATCAGCAGCAATACTCTATGGAACACTCGGATGGTGGCCAGGGCCTTCAGTGAGCACATGGATGTGGTGCTAGCAGAAGCATTGTGGCAGGGAAGACAGATCCACCTGCAGGATACGTGTCTCTCTCAGTGAGGATGAATCAGTGTAATCAATCACCCACCAGGTGGCTGGCTGGTACCCCTGGGAACAGTGCCATATTAGGGGCTCAATAGCATTTACTGTTAGCAAGTTAGACACTCATCAGTAGTGGTAGCCAGGTCAGGTAAAGGAAAAGGAAGACTGTGCTGTAGATCTCATGCATCACTGCCACCATGACACATCATTCATGAGCCTATTATGCAAACACTGGGTTGGCTGATGAAAGTGGTTGACTGACATCCTCAGAGTGCTTCATTTTGTCCTTTTAATTATTAACAGCCTCCTTAAGATACCCTGTTGTTGTGGTATTCACATGAGGCACAAATATCTTCACACTGTGCCAACTCCAAGTGACCCATCTATCTACCTGCTTCTCCCCCAGACTTCCTTTTTACCCATCTTACAATCCTGTTCCTTCCAAGTACCCGACCATCCAGTGCAAAAGGATAATCAAAATGCTGAGAGTGCTCTGAAATGGAGCCTGGAGACCACTGAGGAAGTGTGACTTATGCACATCTCAGCAGGATGGAATCTGACCTTCTGATCACTTATCTTCTTATGGCAGGCATCCAGAACATCTGCACAATGTTCCAGAAACTCAAGACACTCATCGGACCCTTATACTAAGATAACTCAAGGTAGCTTATCTGCTTATCAGACCCTTACCCCAAAACAACATGGGACAGCCATCTTTTAAGGACAAATACTTCCTTTCTTGTGTCAGAGTGGAGCCTCATGGTTTTTGCAATTATAAGCCCTGACTATCTCTTCCCTGGAACATGTTTTCAGTTTTACCTGGATCTGTGTCTCCCAAATTGCAATTCTTAAGACTCCAAATAAATTCTTTTCTTACTTGCAGCCTTCTGTATTGTCTTTTTTTTTTTTTTTTGCTTTGGTTGACATCAGTCAAACTCTTAGCAACTTCCCTCAAAACACCGTAGATATATATTCTGGCAACTCACTCCAGATAATCTAACCAAACAAATTTTGGCCAATGGGAAAATGTTTCCTTTACTGCTATCCTTCAGCATCATGTCTGAGTTGAGCTATAATGCTGTAGTCACCCACTTTCAGTTGGTACCAGCATTTCTTGCAGACCTACTTATTTTCAAACTATACCAAGTTTTTTCTTCTTCTGTTACCTGGTCATAAGCTACTTCCTATGACAGACTGAGAGAGAGGAGGCAATGTAACAGGAATGGTACTGAAGGAGTCTGAGGCACCCATCGCATAATGTAGTTCTGAGTTCATTGCCTTTCATACAGCCTTTCCAGTTGGTGACAAAGTGCTACTGCTTATACCCACCTGTATGGCTTACTGAGTAAGATAACATCCAGTTCATTACAGAAAACTTAGGCTGCATGGGCAACTGCATGGTATTCCACAGTTAAGCATTCACTCTCTAACAATGCCCAGTAGCGAACACGGTAGCTTTTACCAAGCCCTGTAGCAAACACAGCACAAGGCCCAAATACAAGGAATTTGTGTATATCTGTGCACACAGAACAAATACCAGGAATTTAAAACAGTAATATTAAATACATTTAATGATTTAAAGGAATAGGCAAAATAGGAAAAGTGTCATGAATAATTCCACTCTTATACAATTTTCCCCAAATTGATCTATAGATTTCACACAATTCCAATCGAAACTTCATGAAGCTTTTCATAGAGATTAACAAGCTAATTCTAAAATTTAAATTGAAATGCAAAGAACATAAAATAGCTAAATAAACTTTGAAAAAGAGGAACAAAGTTCGATCCTGACTTCAAAATTTAATTTAAAATTATAGCAATCAATACTGTACAGTACTGCTATGAAGATAAGTATCTAAATCAATGAACACTAAAGAAACTAGAAATTGTGCATTGGGAAATGATAGTCCTTGTACCACACAGTCCCTGAATAACACATGATCCATATAGAAAAAAATAATTAAACTTGACTCTTATCTTAGACTTTATAAGAAAATTAAATCACAATGCATTATACACACATTAAACATACATGCTAAAATTCCAAAACTTTTAGAATACCTAGGAGAAAATACTTCAGTCTTGGAGCAAGCAAAGATTCCTTAGCTAGGTAACAAGAAGCAAGACCTTCAAAATAATTGGGAACATGAACTGAATCTAAATTTTAAAAAATTTGCTCTTTGAAAGTACATCGATAAAAAAAATAAAAATGCAAGTAAAGATACGAACGTCCTGTGTATGCTTGTGTATTCTGCACTCTTTATTAGATTAACAGAAAACAAGCATGGAATAAATAAAATTACCAAAGCAAAATGTCAATTCTATAAAAAGACCAAAAAAAAGAAAAAGAAAAAAAATTGACAAATCTCTGGCAAGTCTTGAAAGAGGGAGAAAGAGAGGAGAGAGAGAAGAGGCAGAACATAAAAAATTATTAAGATATAAGAGGAATATAACTCAGACATCACATTAAAGACATTAGAGTACAATTTTTTAAATTTTATTTATTTTTTATATAGCAGGTTCTTATCAGTTATCTATTTTATACATATTAGTGTATCTATGTCAATCCCAATCTCTTTATTGATAGGCATTTAAGATAACCTAAATGGAGAGCTATACCATGTTTACAGACTGAGAGTTTCAGTATAATAAAGATGTCAACTCTCCCCAAATTGATCTACAGTTTCAATGCCATTCCAGTAAAATCTCAACAGATCTCAACAGGTTGTTTATGAAGTCTGGAAAGCTGATTTTTAAATTGATGTGGTAGAGCAAAGGGCCTAATTTTTTTTTAAAGTTTGTTAAATAACAAGGTAGTGAGAATTGTCTTAACAGATATCAACATAATGCTGTGCCATACGCTATGATAACTAAGACAGTGTGGTATTAATACAAGCATAGATATGCGTAAACAAGGGGATAAAACAAAGGTCCCAGAAACAGACTTACCCATAGTCAGTGGAACGTGCTTTATCGCAGAGCTGGAATTTCAGATCTTCGGGGAAAGATCTATTTTTCAATAAATGGAGCAGCGATTAGGAATCTACCTATAGAGAAATATGAAATTAGACTCCTACCTCTCAAAATACATAAAATTTAATTCTAGTGTAATGAAGATCTAAATATGAAAGGCAAAATTATAAAATATTATAAGATAATAGAAGAAAAAATGCTATGACCTTGGGAAAGAAATGGATTTTTTAAACAGGACACCATAGCATATATTGAGGAGGTCACAAAACGTTGAAGTTATAGCATTAGAAGGATCTTCCATGTAGACTTTCAAATATCCTAGGATATATGGAGGACATGGAGTAGAGAAAAAGAAAACATTGGTTAGAAGAAGGAAGACAAAGAAGCAAAGGCCAAAAGCCTCTATGATTTATGAAAGTAGCCATTAAATCAGAAGACGACAAAAATAGAGTGGAAGATGGAAGTATGGCGCATGGCATGAGCCTCATAAAGAGGATAAGATTTTGCACACAGGAGGACGTATAGAACCTAAGAGCAACGATGGAGTGCTAAGAGAATGGCTGCCTCTTGGTGGTACATAGAGTATGGGGAGAAATAATAAACCAGAACTCAGGAGTGCTGGCTCCCTAGGAGATTGTACCTTGGGGGAGCATTGGATTTCCTTTCTGCCAAAGGGTTAAAGAGGACAGAGAAGGACTAAGAAAATACGTGTATTTATTTATAATGGTTTGCTCATCACAGAGGCCATAGTAAAACTGAAATATACATGGGAAGAAGATAGCAGTGGAGGAAGTACATAGTATAAAGACAACTATAGGGACTTCCCTGGCAGTCCAGTTGTTAAGACTCCATGCTTCCACTGCAGGGGGCATAAGTTGGATCCCTGGTTGGGGAACTAAGATCCCACATGCTGTGCAGTGCTACCAAAAATAATTTTTTTTTAATTTGTAGAAAAAATAAAGACAACTATAACTGAATTCATTGCAGAACTTAAATAATAATAATTATTGCTAGCATAACATGACAAGATGAGAAGCACTGCAGAGTTAATTGACCCAGTTCATAGTCCCAGGAAAATCCCATGTGTTGTGTGAAGTATAACAAGGTCAACAGTGGGAGCACTTGTTTAGATGTTCCCAAACAGGTAGCCACTATGGACACTGAAACAAAAGGAAAACTGGGCTCTGAAGAGGACTCAGCTCAAAAGAGGGAAGAGGTGTGCATGAAGGCAGAGTATTGCCCTGTCAGATGCATACATCTGGCATCTCAAATTTTTCACCACTCTGTGCATGTTCACAAATGACCATGAAAGTGTTGCAGTATTTATTTTAGGTTATAACTAAATTTTAGCAAGTAAATGAATTATCAACTATGAAATTTATGGAATATTTCCACAAGCAATGAGGATAGACTGTATATACTAATGGTCTGCAAGATTTGGTCTTCAGATGTCTTTTGTTGGTCCTAATAATGATTATCAATAACATGCTAAAAACAGATCACATTCTTCACTTGTTTAAATACTTTTATATTTAAATATTTATATATAAATCTCTTTATGTATTTTTAAATTGGAGATTTAATACTTTTTAAATGATGGATTTTAGCTGCTCTTTAAAATTTGGAGGATGTCCAACAATTAGGTTCCAGCTCCAGTATGGCAGTAAAATCCACTAGACCTAAATAGTGGCTGAACACTTTGGAGGGACAGGGCCTGTGCTCTCCAGTTCCATCTTTTGAAACACCTGCCTGCTACATTAACTGACATTCGTCAATGTTGGTGTTGAGTTTGAGATCCCTGCTTTAGAGGTCTTTAGCACAGTCTTGTTTTTCTCCACAAGCAAACAACCTATACCAGTAATTCTAAATCATGCTTGCCTTAGAACTTCCCAGGAGTTGCCATTTCCTGAGGATTCACGCACTGATGGCTGAGCAAGTAAAACTCTTCAACTGAAACACTGCCCTTTACTCTTTGTTCAGGAAGACCTGATTTCCTAGGAAATGTGTCTAATATTATTGGATAAGAAACACTTTTCAACTTACAACTTTACAAATAAATTTCTTAGGCTCCCTTAATTTAGTGAGTTGATACAATTCTGAATAAATTTAGTTCTGCCTCTAGGACAACCAAGTCTTGAAGAGAAAATTCTTCCAATATTATAATTCTAATCCCAGAGAATCCTATGTC
Source organism: Delphinapterus leucas (assembly GCF_059928025.1). Taxonomy (NCBI): domain Eukaryota; kingdom Metazoa; phylum Chordata; class Mammalia; order Artiodactyla; family Monodontidae; genus Delphinapterus; species Delphinapterus leucas. Next base: position 35,833,824 of record NC_143142.1, on the reverse strand, counting down.
ATTTCCATTGGTTTGGGTTATTTCAAATACTAACTACACCTCTTATCCTGTTAATACCCAACCCCTTGCACTGTAATTCCAACATTTGAGTGGCCATTGCAAAGGTGTGCTTAGAGCTCAGTTTCTAGGGTAATGATTTTATTTAAAATGTCACTGAGTCTTTGCCTTATGTCTAAAATCCAATATGGTGTTCCCTAAAATGAACACCAATTAGAGCTAAGTCTAAAGTGGCCAATCTGAGCATAGGAAACATTCAAAAGAGATACAAGTCCAACACAAGAAGCCTTAAAATATAATTTAGATATTTATTGTATTTTTTTAGGAGGAAGCATCATGAAGTAAAACTATCTTAAAATCCTCTTTAGATATTTCTCCATCTTACTAGAGGTTCATACAAAGCACTGCTTTTAAATACTGCCATCTTCTTTCTTCAGTCTCCCTTTTCAATGCTGTGAGGCTCTTTCGTTGACATCCTTCCTTTTATAAGCAGTAGACAAGAACTACTTTAAAGTCTCACCAACCAATGTACAATATTACTCTGAGCCTCACTCCTCTGAGTCTCATCACACTAACTTTGAAATTTTAAAAATGTACTATGGTTGAATGCCTATCTATTTCCTCCCCTACACTGGGAATTATTTTAAGTCAGAGACTATGTCTTTAGTATCTCTTGGGACAAGCTGATAGCAGGTATTCAACATATGTTAAAATTGAATGTCCACTAGTACCAGGTTTTTGTCAGTGGAACACATGTATGTGTTCAGTAGAGATTTTCAATTTATTAGGCAATGGCATGTTAGATTCAGAGAAAGTGGTATCAACTTGAAGATTTGGATTGAAGAAGCTTAAAACTTTTGCAGCCCAGGCAGTTAACCTTGAAGATTGATGGAATACTATTTTTAGATCATGAAAAAAATATAGGCAGTTGCTTTATTTTTTTAATAGTTATTAATGGTAGCTGTCAGGCATACAATTATTGACTGAAGATGAGTCAGACTGGCCATAAAAAAATGTGTGTCCTGAACACAAACGGAAGAAAAAAGGTCCTGTAATTGTTATAAGCTCACCAAAGAGAGTCTACTAATTAAATAGTAGAGTGTTTACCTGTAACAGCCATTATAGGAAACTAATGAACTTGTTCAAAGGATGCAAACAAGTTCTCACCTGCTCTGTCAGTCAATAATACTGGAAAGAAGCAATTTCCATCACTGTAGGGACCCACAAGTTAATTCAGAAACCACCAGATTTTAATGAGCCTCAAAGCCAACATACTGGGTGGTAAAGTTCAGCCATCAACCTTTTCGTCATATAAAAGTCATTTTTAAAATATAAAATATGGCATAAAATTGTACAAGTCTCTACATCACTCATTCTATCTAGAAAAGGAAGGGGAGAAAAGAGAAAAAACAGACAGAAAGGTGGTCTGTTTTGCTAGGGCTATACTACACTCAACAAAAAGCAGAAGAAACTGATTAAAAATGAATGAGTTAATCAAAATCTCATTGTTTACTGTATATTCAATAGTCTTATCAGAAAACATTAACCATGGCACATAATGAGAACAGAGTAAGCAAGAAAGGTCCCTCTGCCCCATGTATACTAGTACATGATATATTAGTATTCTCAAATGTATAGCTGTTTCTATAAAAATATATTGTTTTAGAATAGAAAACTATAAAATTACATTCAAAACAAGTATTTAACACTGAATTATATGAATAGTTGTGTTTACTGTAAAATGAAGTTATGTAGAACAATTGATTTATAGTTAATTAATATTATGTTCTCTGAGACACTAGTCCACCATCTTCTTGGTCTGCTGGCTTTCCAAATAAAGTCACTATTCCTTTTCCCAACAACTTTTCTTTTGATTTATTGGCCTGTGGTGCAGGGAGCAGTACTAGCTTGGACTCAGTAACAATATGAATTCTTTTATTTTTTTTCCTGATTTTTTGCACTAGCTAGAACCTCCAGTAAAATGATGGATAAAAGTGGTGAGAGAGGACTTCTTTACCTTCTGATTTTAGAGAGAAAACATTTGGACTTTACCCATTAAATAAAATGTTAGTTGTGAATTTTCATAGACGTTCTTTATCAGGCTGAGAAAGTTCCATTCTATTCCTAGTTTCCTGACAGTTTTTGATAATAGTAGATGTTGGATTTTGTTAAAATTATTTTAGAAAACAACATGAAATAATCATATTAATTTTCTTTTGTAGTTTCTCATTATGCTGAGTTACACTGATTTATTTTCAAATGTTAAACTAACCTTGCAATCCTGGGTAAAACCCATTTGGTCATGATGTATTCTTTGTATAATGTTGGATTTGATTTGCTAAGTTTTTGTTAGGAAATTTTTCATCTATATTCATGAGGAAAATTGTTCTGTAGTTTTCTTTTCCAATCTCTCCCTTTATGGTTTGGGTATCAGGGTAATTCTGTCCTCATGGAATGAGTTGAGAAGTATTTCATCTTCCTTAATTTTCTGCAAGACTTAGGGCAGAATTAATATTATTTTCACTTGAATGTTTGATTTACTAACGAAGTCTTCTGAGTCTAGAGGATTGTTTGTTTTTGTGGGAAGGATTTTAACTATAAACAATTCTATTAATAGGTACAGGGCAGCTAAGATTATTCATTTTTTCTTGAATTAATGTTGGTAAACTTCTGTAGTTCATCTAAGTTGTTTAATTGCATTTATCAACAAACAGTTGTTCATAATATTCCTTTACTATCCTTTTAATACCCGTAGAATCTGTACCGATTTCACCTCTCTCATTTCTGATTTTGGGAATTTGTCTCCTCCCTCTCCCTCTCCCTTTCTCTCCATCTCCCCCTCCCCCATCTTCTGTCCTGTCTCTCTTCTTCTCCTCCTCCTCCTTTTCCTACCCCTCCTCCTCCTTCTCCCCCTTCCCCTCCTCCTTCCCTCCCTCCCTCTTCCCCTCCCCCTCCTCCTCCCCTTCCTCTCCTTCCTCTTCTTTTCTTCTCCTCCTCCCCTTCTTCTTCCTTTCTTCTTCTTCTTCTTCTTCTCCTTCCTCTTCTTTTCTTCTCCTCCTCCCCCTTCTTCTTCCTTTCTCCTTCTCCTTCTCCTCCTTCTCCTTCTCCTTCTTCTTCCCCTTCCCCTTCTCCTTCTTCTTCTTTCCTCTCTCTCTCTCTCTCTCTCTCTCTCTCATGCCTGGGGTCTTTGCAGAGGTTTATCAATTCGAATTTCTCAAAGAACCAGTTTTGGGTTTCATTGGTTTCCTCTTTTTTGGCTTTTTCCCCCCTATTTTATATTTCATTGATTTCTTCTCTCATCTTTGTTATTTCTTTTTGCTTGCCTTGGACTTGACTCTTATCTTCCTCCCTTTTTCAGATAGAAGTTGAGGTCCTTGATATATATTTTTGGGTTTTTTTTCCTGAAGTTCTGTAGGTTTGATGTACTCATCTCTCTCTGTTTCACTTGCATACATCTATTTAATTAAATATCTTGAACACCAAAAATGACTTTAGAGAAGAATGCAACATTTGCCCTTCCTGGTTAACCCAGAAATAACTTAAACCTTTTTTTTTCCTAGTTTCGAATATTTTCCAGGAGTTTTCTTAATGAGGGGGATGCTATAAATAGGTAACAAAGATGATCCAATCACCCAGAATTCTCAAAAAAAAAAAAAAAAACCTTTAAAATTTCCCCTTTGTCTATATCAAGATATAAATAAACTTAAGGTAATCCTCTTGATCACTTTCCTAATATTGTTTCTTAGATGGTCCTTAAACTTCTTTAAGTTGATTTTCTCATGATTTTGAATAAATTTTATCAATGCTTCCCCATCTTTTATCCTTTTTCTCTTTCTCCTTAGACTTCTTGGACTTCTGTTGTATCAGTTTTATAAGTATATACTGAAGTTAGATTGCTTGGGTTTATATGATATCTCTATCATTATTCATGGCTGGACCTTAACCTCTTTAGCTAATGCTACATAACACATCACTCAAAGCTTAGTTCTTTAAATAACAATTTATTATTATTTTATCTCTTGATTTCGTAAGTCAGGAATTCATTCAGTGCTTCTCTCTGTTCCATGATATCTGGGGCTTCATCTGTGATGACTTGAGTGACTGGGGGCTGCAATAGCTGGGTGATAGCTGGGGGTCTTCCTTTTCCTCCATGTGTTCTCTACAGATAACTAGCACATGATGGCCTCAGTGGCTCAAGATAACAAGGAAGACATTGCAGTCCTGTTAAAGGCAAGCTTGAAATTGGCATAGTATCAATTCTGTCATACTCCATCATCAAAAAAGTCACAGGTTCAAGGAGAAGGGAAACAGACCCCATTACTCTAGGAGTGTCAAAGAATTTGCAGCCCTTTTTAATGCACCTCTATGTATATCAATAGATACTAGTATTCCTAGACAACTCTGTAATTATGTAACATTGTCATAGTCATTAAATTAAGATGGCTTTTCCTTATAAGCTATCTGGACACCAATACTTTTTAATAAAGGTTAATTGTTGACTGATTATAAAGTTTAGCCATGCATTCTGTTGAAGATTTGAAAAGCATAGTAAAAATTGAAGAGGAAGAAAAATTGGAACATAATCCATCCAGAGGAAGCCACTCTTAGTTTGTAAAGTTTCTGCCAGTGTTTTAGTTTCTTTTTAAACTTTTTTTTCTTATTATAATAGAGATAAATGTTAAAATTTTGATGATAAATGTAAAAGAAAAAACCCTACCTTAGAAATAATCAAGGATAACATTTTATTATATTCCTTCTTAACCTTTTTTTACTACACTTATACTATTATGCCTCATTGAAATAATATACAATATTTATATTGTGCTTCTTTTTGTATTTCTAAGCATTTTTCTCCTAACTGAAATACAATTAAACTCTTTCACTTATCAAACATATGTTGAGAGCCTCATATTTCAGACAGTCTTCTAGGTTGTTGGGAAACTTATATTCTAGTGAGGGAAGACAAACAACAAACAAATTAATGAGAAAATACAGGAAGTGATGATTGCTATAAAACTAAACAGGGTGCTGAGACTAGAATTGGCTGCTTTGGCTGGACAGTCAGGAAAGCTGTCATTTATGAGATGCTATAGAAGTTGTGATCTGAATGATAAGGAGCCAACCATGAAAAGATCTAATAAAAGAGAATCCCAGGAAGAGGAGGCAGCAGATGGAAGTGCCCTGAGGCATTAATGAACTTGGTCTGTTTGAAGAGAAGAAAGAAAGCTATTATGGCTGGAACATGCTGAGCAAGGAGAAGAGAAACACATCATGTAGCTGAAGAGTCAGAAAGAGCCAAGACCACATAGGACCTTGGAGACAGGGTAAGGAGACTTAGAATTTTATCACAAGTGACATAGGGATCCCAAAAGGATTTTAAACAGGGTTTTAATATAACCCAATTTATTTTTTTAACATCTCTCTGGCTACTGTATGAAGAATGAAATATAGAAGGTCCACTGAAGAAGGCAGGAGACTAGTTCAAAGACTATGATAGTAGCCTAGCTGTTGAGTGTTGGAAATAGGGCAACAAGCATTTATGAAAAGTAGTCATACTTCAAATATGATTGGACAACTGACAATACTCCCCTATGCATTGGATCTGGCAGGAGCAGGAGGGAAGGAAATGTAAATGTAATGATTATGAGAACTAGATTATCATAGCATATTTCCATTCTAAGTCAATTATCTGTGCATAATATATTTCTATTTTTTTCTAGAGCTATATGAATAATAAAGTCATATATTTAAATATCATCTATCTTTAAGGTTCATATGCTCTCATTATTGGTATTTTTTAACGAATTCAACTTCAACTGCTCTGTTGAGAAAGCCGGGAAAGTTAATGTCTTGCAGATGAATGGACTGTCAATGCAGAAACTCACTACCACATAATATTAAAATATATTGATTTTTTTTTAAGAGAAAGACACCAGACTTGGTAAAATGTGACAAATTATAAGCTACTAAAGTAGTGATAGTTAGATTTTAGTGTCATGTGGAAAAAAAAGAGTCAATAATATTTTGCATTTACTATACAATGACCTCGGGTACTTTTTTGCTAGTAGTTGAAGGTTCAAAAGCATTAAGCAAGGGTTTCAGCTTGATCTAGAGAGACACGGTTTTGCACAAGAGAAGAGAGTCCTGAACTCTGTTCACCGGCATTTTACACAATTCTTCTTGTCTATGTGGAATCTCTTAACTACAGAGCTATGACTTAGAAAAGAAGCTCAGAAATCTTTTTTATCAAATCAATTTTTATTGGAGTAGAGTTACTTTACAATATTGTGTTAGTTTCTTTCAGAAATCATTTTGATCTATGAAAAATTAGCACTCTTTCTCATTCCCAAGCAAATCGCAATAGTTCAATACCTGTTGTTAGTCTTTAGGTGTTCATAAATTGCTAGTAGGTCATGATCAAAAAGCCAACTGTTATGCATTCCATTGCAAGAGGCAGAGATAGCAAATAATAAGAAATTTTCTTTGGCTTTCTCAGCGACAGAGACAAGAAGGCAGGACTGTAAAATTAAAAAGTAAAATGTTGATTTAAATGGCCTCTTTGAACTCTTACGTAAATCTCCTCTACAGAGTAACTGAACTTTGCATTCCCATCTCAATTTGTTAGTAATCTACCCCCACAAACATGAAATTCCATAATTAACATCAGATTTGATAGGTAAAGAGCTGCAGAATCATCATGTACTTAGTTCTATTTTGATTTTTAAAATTCAAGTGAAAAAAGAAACAGTATTCAATGATTTCTAAGAAATGTGACAAAGTGGGGTGAGAATCCTGAGCCTGCTAGGAATAGCATTACGAACTCAATATTGTCAACAACGCTGTTTTTCTTTTTCTCTTGCAAAATTAAGATAATAATGGAATCATCCTCACATACCTGGTAAAGATTAAATTTAAAAATATATTTCAGGTGCTCAGCAGGACACCGTGAGTTGTGCTTTTTTTGTGTTGGTGATCGCTGTCAGGCACCATTCTTTGCTGAGTGGTGGCGAAATGTCTGCCAGCAGCTTACATTTCACATCTTAGTCTTTATGAATCCCACTGAAAAATAAGAATGATTCTTCCCGAATGTCTTCATCAAAGGCCCTAGAATTGATCCCACGTGCATGGATTGAGTCATTGAGAACCAGAGACCCTACGTTCTGACTGAGTTGGACAGGACTACATGCTCACCCCTCGATGTAGGAAGGAAATTCAGAGGCTTCCAAACCCCCATGGATTGAGGAGGGTGGGAAGTTGTTTCCTCAGAGAATCATGGGTGTCTGACACAGAACCCCAATTCTACAACTCTAACTCAGTATTCCCTAACTATGCATATTACCTCGAAGAATTTCTAAAGTTCTCTGCATCTCAGGATTCTCAATTGTAACATACTCTACTTCATAAAGTTACTGTGAAATTTTAATGAAATTGTATACATGTACGTTAAACTAACTCACATTGGGCACATGGTAGGTACTAAATACATGTTAATTCTCTCTCCCTGTTCTCTCAGGAGCAATACAGAATAAGCACAGCATGGACTGATGTTTGAAGACAGCTATAATGGCTTCGCTAATTTTTTTTCACTATTGCAAGCTCAGAGCCATCCGTTGTTTTTCTAATATCTTGGTTTTAAGCTAGTTCATCATTCTGGTCTCTTCGGCCTTTCATCATCCCACTTGAATTGGAGTGCCCAGATCAGAACACAGTATTCTAACTATTCCATCACGAACTTGGTTGTCATCTCCTTTGAGGTTGAAAGTGAAAGTACTTTCACTGATGACATGAGATTCTGTCACGACAGCGAGTGCAGCATTTTATTTCCGCAGATATCTGGGCCAACTAAAACCCTAGGCTTTCTCCACAAGCTCTGCTGGTAACCTATACTTCTTCTGACCTGTGTCTGTGTAATTGCCCTTTGGAGCATAGCCTAGGAAATTTATTCCTATCCAGTGTTATCCTCTTAGACTTTGACAATTATTTATGCTTATTTATTTGATTAGTGACAACATCCTTTTCAGTATGGATCAACCACTCATCGAAGCTTCATGGCATATACAAATTTGACCAGTGTTCCCTGGTATCTTTATTCTCAATTTGAACAAAATTAGGACCAGGAGGTGATGGAGTCCTTCAGCACAGCACACATTTCCTTCTAAGTTGGCAGTGGTCTCATGAACAGCATCCTAGTCATCCAATCAGTTTTGGAATCCTACTCAAGTACTACTACTAGCCAATATGTATATACGTGTTTATACAGGATTGTGGCAATTAAAATAAGCACAGAAAGTTCTATCCAGTTGCTGAAAACATACAATTTTGTTAATTTTATCATTCAACCAGCATTGCCTTATGCCTTTGTTTGTCACTAATTTCTTAATATTTCTTTCATAATAGGAGCTTCTTCATGTAGGAATTCATAATGTTAATCAAAGCAGTTAGCATCTAGGCTGTGGAAACAGAGGCACATCTAAGCAACTAAATGTCAGGAAATAAAGGTTATGGCCACTAAGACAGTATGTCAAATAGATTTCAGATAAAATCAATAAAAATCACATGTAGACAAGAGGGCTGAAGAAATTTTGAGTTTCAAGTGATGGCTGTTAATTGATTCTGTTCCCAGTGGAACAACCTGCTGGCCTCACTGTCATGGGGAAGAAAAGGTCATTTATCAAATCTGCCTTCTCCCACAAATAGAGGGTTGACTCACCTGTGTAATATATTGCAATGCAAAGAACTCTGCTGTGAGACCTCTCCAGAATGATGGTACCTTTAACAGTTGGAGGTGTTGAGCATAATGACATGGGGATGTATACCTAAAGACTCCCACTCATAATCCAGAGCAGTGAGGGCAGTGAATCACTCAGAGCACACGAAATATGCTCTAGAAACTTTAGAGCATACTAGAAAGGGAAGACTTGCTGGATAGAGGGCTTGGTCCCTAAAGATGTACAGGTGGGAGAGATGCCACAAAACTGAGCATAACTGATAATATGACCTTACTTGTACCTCTTAGCCAGGGAGGACGTGGGGAAGTTTGGAGAAATACACATTATCTATCTATCTATATCTATAGATATAGATATGTATATCTATATCTATATATGTATATTTGATTAGTATAACCAAAATGCCAACAATGACTATGGCTAAGGCTATTTATGGACACTGAGATTGTGAATAATGAGTAATTTTTAAATTTTATGTATCTATTATCTATATCCTTTTAAAATTTCCCATAATCAGCAGGATTTTTTAATCACAAAAATACTCATAAAATGAAATATATGACTTACAAAAATATGGTAGGATTCCCACACGCTCCATTATTTTACATGCTTCATTATCAATCTGCCTATCCAAGAGGCAGAATGGTTTAGTCTTGAAAATTCTGCTCAGTGCAAAAGAAACAATCTTTTGAAATGAAGTTGGAAGTAAGGTGTTTTATTTTAGAAGAAGAACAACAGTAAGCAACAGCTAATAAGGACACTAAGCTATCCTTGCCCACGTCCAAATGCACTGTCTTATTCTCTCTCAAATACCTACTTGCTGTCATGAGCATGCAGTAACTTCCTGACAACATGCTATGAATCAACTGCTACTGTACACATATAGAAGTGTAACTACAGCAATACAAAACAGGAAGGGACAAGTAGTAACTAAGTCACACTGGAGTCTTGTCTATGTGGGAGACTGTATGAGGATTATAGATGTGATGAACCAAAAATAATTTCTATTTCTATGAATGCTAATGCCTCGAGACTGGTTCTGAGTTCTATACAAAGCAACAAATTGTAGAACAGCACAAATTAATAAACTAAAGTTCAAAAAAGAAATAAACAAAAACTCTTAGTTCCACATATTCCCAATATAGTTATAATTATTAACTTGTAACACTTGAACTTTTGAACAAGATTGCTTAGGTTTATTCTGCTTCTTAAGCTTACATTGAAAGAATGTGAGAATAATAAATACTCGCCAAACAAACACTGACATGATTACAAAATGCTTTGGGTGCTCTTTCAGAGCATCACAATACCATTCATTACCAGAACCAAAGACACAGTGTGTGAGCAGACAGCAAAGTTCTGAGTTCATAACCAAAGTCAGGCCAAAGAACATCCAGGCTACTTTTCAGAATGTAAATGACATAGTTAAACATACTGCAAAGGGGAAAGCTCTTCACCAGCTCCATGTAGGTAGGTAGGTAGGTAGGTAGGTAGGTAGGTAGGAAGGAAGGAAGGAAGGAAGGAAGGAAGGAAGGAAGGAAGGAAGGAAGTGCCTTAAATAAGGACTCAGGTGGAAACAGTGATTAAATAGAACTACCCCAGGAAAGTAAGCAGTGTCAGAGACATGTGGGCATTTCAAGTCTTAACTGCCATCTTGAATTGCAACCAAATACAAAGCAAGTATAATAACTAGTATAAATTAATGCTGATTCACAGAAATGGAGATTTTAAAAAATTAATAACAAAGTTTTTACATTTTCTCCCTTCTGCATTTGATCTCTGGAGAAGACATGACCCAAACATTCCAAAATAAGGAGTTACTATTCCTCTAAGAAGTATTTATCATTCCCTACAATTTCCACGTTAGTTTGATAGACTTTGCAGGGGATCTGTAAGAATAAAAGAGAGTTCATATGTACATTAAAGTTGTAAGTCAAGATTCGTTATGATAAATGACTATTTAATAGTTCAAAGAACTATAGGGGTTCAAAGGGGAAAGCCACCAATTTCAGTCAAAGTGCTTAAAAACGGTGCCATGAAAGAGGTGGCACTGGGCCTAGAACTTAAACAATGGATAGGACTTCAACAGCAAGAAATGAGGGGAAGCTATTTAATTTAGGCAACATGTATGAAATTTCTTCTGTGAAGAAACAGGAGTGAACAGGGCCACTGGCCAAAGGATTTATGAAATAATAAATAGTAGAGTAGGCAGTATTAGAGTGTGAGGGATTTTAAATGGAAGTTTAAGGAGTTTGATATAAAACAGTTCAGTTATTTTGTGTTTTTAGGAAAAGGTTCTGGAATCAAGATCTAGGGAAGTTAATTTGCATTTCATGACAAATTGAAGAGGAGAGCAATTAGAAGTCACATGACCCTCTAGGAACAGGACTACAAAGAGGAGTGAGGAAAGTCGGAACTAGACTTGGGCAGCAAGAATGGATGGGGGAGTGAGGTATTAGAAACTGATTGAGGAGGATCATAGGCCAAAAATGAGAGAATATGAAAAAAAAATCACAGGGAGGCCTGAATTCTTTGGAGTAATAGTTGGAGCTAATCAGATAAATGACAACTTCTAGAGAAAACATGTAGTAAGACTGAAGAAAGGAAGTTGAGGGAAATTTGGGGGGAGGTTGGGAAGGCAAAGATGAAGTCAATGATGGGGAAGTCAGAAAAATAGAAGCATCACAGTCATGGAGTTGGAGAGAAGGCAAAGTCATGAAGCAGGTAGTCAATAACATCCAATAAGGCAGAGAAGACAAGAAGGGTGAATAGAGAAAAGTACAGCCATCAGATTTCATGAATAGATAATCGCTAACTGTTGAGTAAAGAGTTTTGTATGAACTGTGTTTTGAGGGGGAGGGCAAAGCCCAGAACTCCAGGCAACACTGGTCAAGCCAGGTGTGGGTTCTGAGACTGGCCCAGTGATTACAGCACAGGTAACCTGACAAGGTCCTGTGAGAGGAAAGGGAAATATGCTGAAGAGAGTTGGGATTTCAGAGGCTAAAATGCAGCCAAGCATAGGCAGCAATGTGGAAAATGGACCACAGGGACTAGAGGTGGATGTCTAGCAGAGACCAAAGGAGATGTTGATAGAGATCAATTGTGCAAAATTCAGATTTCAGTTGCATTACTCCTTTTGCATGTGGTTTAACATTTTCATTCTGGAATATGAGTTTGATCTGAATCTAAGGTGGAGGATGAGGGAGCATAAGCAATATGTATAGGTTACAGTTTTGTGAAGTTTTAGAGTGCAGGAAGGGAGAGAGTGAATGATTTGCAATGGCCAAGAATTTTCTTAAAGCTATCTTTTTTATTAAAGTTTTACTTTTAAAAAGAGAAAAAATTTAGTTGAAAGGAAATTATCGTATATGCAAACAAGAGAGGAAATTAATTTCTGAAGCAATATTTAGATGAGGTCAAAAAAAATATGGATTATGATCTAGCACAGAGAGCAGAACTCACCTTGAAAAGGAAAAGGGATTAAAAAGAAAGAATACTGACCAAAGTGTTCTTTGTGGGGAAGGCAGGTGGGAGTAAAAATTTTGAAGCTGAGAGAAAAGAAGTTCAGGTAGCCTTTTGCTTCTCAGTGGAAGTGGATTTTACATCTGCTAAGATTAGTAAGAGACAGGATGGAACTGTTGGCTTGAGGTGAATGGTAAATATGAGAAACAACTTGTCAGGGAACAGAAGTGATGTGAGATGAATAAAATGAGGTGAAGTGAGGTAGCAGGAATTTCAGTGGATGTAGCCAGAAGCACACTGGTTTTTCCCCTCAATGCCTGACAGCCCAGAAATAGCACTGCGTTTGCTCCCGTTTAGTGATTGATTCTTCTGGATTCGCCTTTTGACCCTCTTGTGTCTGAACTGTAATCTGCGTGACTGCTGCCACTTGGTTTTCTTTTGTGCTTTCCTTTTTACAGTCACATGCTGTGGTTTTATTTTTATCAAAAAAAAAAAAAAAAAAAAAAAAGCATTTGACTCAAGAAAACATAAAATTAGAGTGTAAACAAACTGCCCTCCAGAAAGGTAGGGGCACTCTTTCTGTGACCAGTAGCTCAGGAGCAGGCAGGGCCTAAAGGCGCTGAGTAAAGCTGATCCTCAGCCTCTGGCTGGAGTTTTGGATGAAGTCTCCAGGTACTGGGGAAAGACTCTATAGGCTTGGGTTTAGCAGACCAGGTAGAACCTTATTCTTTTCATGTCAGCTTTGACTGTTGCATGGAATTTCTTTCAGGAATTTCATCCACACCTTTTAATAAGGCTTATGGTTAGACAGCCTCACTTGTGTTTTTAAATCTTCACCAATAGAGTTTCTTTGTTCCTTGGGGGAATGCCCACTGAAGACCATCGGGGCCCTGAGGTTCTGTCAACTGTTCTCTTCTCATGAGTACAAATGTGTAAACCCATGTGATGTGGCATTATTAGCATGAGGAAATTAGCTCCAGCTTGGTAATGAGCTACCATCTTCCCTGAGACACAAGGGAATATAGATTCATTAGAGAATCATTTGCATTTTTGAGCCATTATTAGGAAAGTTATACAAAGAGAAAAATAAATCTCAGAAGAGACAACAATGAAGGTGAGATATAAGGCCCTTGGATAAAATTTCTGAGATGATCTTAAATTTGTATTTTCAAATAAAATTTAGGCTGGAACTCCAGTTATGACAACAGAAGTATCTTTTGGGTCCTGGTACTCTCACCAAACAACAACTTACATTGTTTTAGTGAGCTTAAAAATGTGGAACATTTCAGGCTTCCTTGGTGGCGCAGTGGTTGAGAGTCCGCCTGCCGATGCAGAGGACATGGGTTCGTGCCCCGGTCTGGGAAGATCCCACATGCCATGGAGCAGCTGGGCCCGTGAGCCATGGCCACTGAGCCTGCGCATCCGGAGCCTGTGCTCTGCAATGGGAGAGGCCAGAGGCCCGCATACCGCCAAAAAAAAAAAAAAAAAAAAAATGTGGAACATTTCACAAATATTTTCAGGAAGGTATTATTATATATATTTTACTGGTGAAAAGTTGAAATCTAGAATGGCTAAGTGGCTTGCCCAAGTTTCCATGACTCCTAAGTTGTAGAGCCAGCATGAAGAAGGGACAGTCGAATTTCCACCTGAATCTATAACAAAGTCATGGGTAGAATTCTGCAATCACCTTACTGGTCACTGTCCAGGCAGAGTAGGTCACAGGTCAGAGATGTGGATTCTAGTTTCAGTTATGTTCCTAGTGAGGTATGTAATCTTAGGAAAGTCATTTTTCTCCCTAGACACCAACTTCAGTTTCAGTTAAAGAAATAAGAAAAGAAAGGAAGGAAGGAAGGAAGGGAGGGAGGGAGGGAGGGAGGGAGGGAGGGAAAGAAAGAGAGAGAGAGAGAAACAGAGAGAAGGAAAGAAAGAAAGAAAGAGAGAGAGAGAGAAAGAAAGAGAGAGAGAGGGAGGAAAGAAAGAAGAAAGAAGGAAGGAGGGAGGAAGAAAGAAGAAGAAAAAAAGAGACTAAACCAAAAGCTACTTCATTTAAGAACAAAAAATGGAAAAAGGAAATTAACTTGCCCTCCAATTACCTAGAACCCTCCTCCAAAGAACCAGAGTCACTTCTGATATCTTCTTCACTGACAGTAGATTTGAAATGAAAGGACAGTGAAGCTGGATGCCTTCCACCTCACTTCCAAGATTTTCCAAATGGAAGATCACATCCATGGTTGGGTTGGCACACGCAGCCACCAGTCCACAATAAAATTCTCCACTTGCTCTTAATGATCACTCACACTCTGTGGCTGTTACCAGTGGCCTTACAAAGAATACCCCAGGATGGGAAAAACTTCTCTGACAGACAAAGGAAAAAAATGAGAATTCTTGATGAAATTCCTCAGGATCTGCTGTTCAGGGATCCACCATGAACAAGAGGCTTGGAGGAAGGAGATGGGACAAGGGATTGTCACCTGAGAAAATATCTCTGGTTATTAACAAGCTTGAAGGAAGTTTCCCAGGAGGGGACAGATTTCACTAAGGGAGAAGATAAGCCAGCACCCAGGAGAGTAGAAAGTAGCTCTCAGAACAACACCTTACAGGAGAAATATTAGATGATTTTATCCAAGTAAGGCCATTTCCCTGACTCTCTTCCTGAGACAGAATGGTGAGTTCAGGATGGCACAGAACCACTACCTGCCCAGTTACGTAGAGCAAAGAGTGTGAGAGGCTAAGACATGTTTTCCGTGTGACAATCGTCTTCCCTGGGAAGGAAATCATAGCCAAGGGGAACAAAAAGAACAGACAGAACTATCCTGTGAGCCTCCACAAGGAACCACCTCTTGTAGGCGTATGTGGTCACAGGTCTTAAAATGAAAAGTCAGATGTAACGTGATTGATGATGTCCTCAGCCCAGTTTTATTAAAAAATAAAATGAGAGGCTATGAGAGGTGCTTTCCGTGACCAGTGAGGAAATAGAAACAGACTAACCTCATAGTGTGTAAGATAAATAATATCCAGAAGATGAGGGTGAGGAGGACCCAGATTACAAAACTGTATATTCTTCATATGATACCAAGGTCGCAACGCAGTTAGGCAGTACAGGATTACTTCCCGGGGGGGGGACAGTTAAGGAAGACATTTTGACTGAAAATGCACAATTCAAGAGTTAAAGGGATGATGAAACTTACTATTGGGATATCCATCCATCAGCCAATTAACCAATGAAATGTCCTTCATTCTAGATATCCCTTCCACACTTTACTTCCTTACGACGATGTTCTCAGCAGTTGGGGAATCTTAACACACCGTCCATCAGCTTGTAGATGGACTCCAATCTTCAGGCTTTTCTTTTCTGGGTAGCAATTGATTGCCCAAAAGTCCAGAGCTTAAAATATTACCTTCACCCTGTCTCATATAATTCTTCTGCCCTGTTGTGCATTTTCCTGACCTCATGCTGCAGCTGCAGAGCCAAACTTGTCCACAGAACTCTGTTGCTACCGCCTGGCCAGCCCCACAGCCAGATGGACATCTTCCAGCCTGCACCATGTGCTCCTTGAGCTTAGGGGCGTGGACTAACAGGTAAAGGTCAACTTGTTCCAATTGATTCTCTGATTTCCTGAACATGGACATCCCAGAGAGGGAGTCAGCATCTGGCAGAGATCCAGAGAAATCTGTAACAGCCATGTGCAGGCCAGCAGTCAGGGCAGATTGCTGAGGTTATGACCACAAGACCTGGACTCAGCCCCTGATCAGACCAGGGAGGAACTGCTGCTTCTCCAATCATCCACCCCTAGTCGGATCCTTCTCCCAAGGTCTGACATCCGGCCCTGCTAGATCCCTGTGCACCGTCTGGGAAACAATGAGCAGCAGAAAAGCAGACACTTCTTCCCCATGCGTTTCTCCTAATAAACACTCTTCCAGAAAGCCTGGTGCATGCCTTCAGGTCATTAGCTTCAGTTTCTTCAACAAAACTCTCTCTGTTTTAATTAGTTCCAAGGATTTTGAAATATTTTTAGGTTATGACATAAAGTCAAAATAACAATGGATAGCAACAAAATAATTAATGATGGGTCAAACTTTGAATCACTTGGTGAAGGAATCAGCAGAACACATGAGAAGTTCCCGTCTTTGGGTCTTTGTTTTCCAGCTGTAGAAAGCTGTTTGTCATCTAGTGATCAAAGTGAGCAATCTCACTTCTTACTCTACCTGTCAAAGATTTCTCTGATAATTTTCTTTAAAATGAAATGTTGAAAAGATTTTAGTACAATTTCAGTTTTATTTTCATTTTCCTTTTTTAACACTTGCAGACAAGAGAATTGTAACTAATACTTGAGGTCCCAAGAATTCATGTATCAATTTTCCCAGCTCCTCTGGAACCCATGCTTGATTGGAGTGAATCAGTTGGATAGTAGGTAAGTGAAGTTGTGGTCAAGCCAGGTCAGTAATGACTGCATACATCCAGGAGACTGCATACATCAGGGAGATTCACCAGTAGACAAAAGGCAGGTCCAGAACATGGATGAAGGTCTTGGGGAGTGTTGTAGTTGAAGAAAGATGCTCAGTCCAGCCTCCTTAGGAGATACTCCTTTCTCTAGGGAGCATCAGGTTACCAGGTAGGGAACAAAGGACCAATTCAGATAAGGAGGAGAAGATGGTTGGTAGGCTTAATAATGCTCCTCCCAAAGAGGTCCACCTCCAAATTCCCAGGACCTATGAATATACTACCCTCCATGGCAAAAGGAAATTTGCAGACATCCTTAAATTAAAGATCTGGAGATGAGAAGATTAGCCTGAATTGTCCTGGTGGGCCCAATGTAATCACAAGGGTTTCTATCAGAGGAAGGAAGGAGGGTTTGAGGCAGAGGATATGTGATGCTGGAAGCAGAGGCTGAGGGTTGGGGAGAGGGAAGGATGGAGGGAGAGGGAGGAAAAGAGAGAGAGAGAGATTGATTTGAACATGCTAGACTCTGCTGGCTTTGAAGATGGAAGAAGGAGGCTATAAGCCAAGGAATACAAGTGGCCTCTAGAAGATGGAAAAGGCAAGGAAACAGATTGTCTCCTAGAGCCTTCAGAAGAAACACAACCCTGCTGATATCTGACATCTTGATTTTAGCCCACTGAGACCTGTTTTGGACTTCCGACCTCCAGAACTATAAGATAATAAGTTGTATTGTTTTAAGCCATCAACTTTGTGGTAATTTGCTACAGCAGCAGTGGGAAACTAATATAAATGGGTATATCTGTGTTCTTATAAATATGGTAGAATAGGGTTCAAGGGTTGTTGGTTGCAAGGTTGCCTAGAAATCTTCATAGCAACACTGAGATGGTGCCAAGCTGCCAAACTCTAGAACCAACTCTCCATATATTTTTTCTACCTAGAGATTCAATTGGTCCCCAAACCTGGTGGGATGCTGAACAGAAGGTTTGGGAATTAGTGGTACCATAGACAAAAACCAACTTAGTCATCTCAATACTCGGAGTGTTCCTTTACATTCATTCATTCATTTCCTCATCCTCTATTCATTCATTGAACAAACACTTAGTGAGCCAGGCTGCTAAGTGCTGGGCCTGAATAAGCTAAGAATAAGATGGCTAAGGTTTCTGACCTCCAAGAGCTGTGAGTCATGTCCCACAGAGCTAGTATGACACCTTTCTCTGGGAGGGATGTTATCCTCACCCTTTTCTTCTCGGAATTGTATACACATGCCAAAACAGCAAAACAGAG
This sequence comes from Delphinapterus leucas, assembly GCF_059928025.1. NCBI lineage: Eukaryota > Metazoa > Chordata > Mammalia > Artiodactyla > Monodontidae > Delphinapterus > Delphinapterus leucas. Next base: position 35,815,911 of record NC_143142.1, on the reverse strand, counting down.
ATGCCCTGTAGCCACCAAACATGCACGTGAGAAAGGTAGATTAAATACAGTGATGAAAGCAGAATTTCATGACCTGAGTACTGATTCCTGAAATCCCCACCATGAAAAAAAAATGAGGAAGGGCTATAAAATGTTGTGAGTGAGAAGCAAAATAACATGGACACTCAGGTTTTTAAAAAATTTTCTCCTTCAGAGGCCCTGGAATCAACAAGAATCCCCTGTTGGGAGGCTGCAAAGTAAAATATACTGTTTGTAGCCTCAGGGAAAAACTATAGGACTGTATGAGGGACTTTACCAAGCAGATTGAAAGAGGGCAACTGTGAAACTTGAACTATCTTGAGCAGAATGGAGATTCTCCAAGTAGCTGGAGAATCATCCAGGAAGAATATTCAACCTCCAACTATAGGCTGGATATTAGGATCCAACATGAAAGAATGCAATGGAAGAAATAAAAGCACGGTTTCTCCAAAAGGCTCTAAAGGAAGAGGACAGGAGAGCAGGGCTAGGCAAACTTTCTAGAAGGGCTAAATAGTAAATATTTCAGTGTTTTCAGGCCACAATGTCTCTGTCGCAACTACTCACTTCCACCATTGTGGTGGGAAAGCAACTCTAGATAATATATAAGTGAATGGGTGTGGCTGTGGACCAATAAAATTTTATTTACAAAACCAGGCAACACGCCACATTTTGCTCACTGGCTGTAGTTTGCCAACCCCTGCAATAGATACAGCTCTTTTTGCAATAAATTTAAAACTCAAAGATCAACTCAAATGCGTGACGTGTGCTACTATCCCTTGCTGCCATATTTATGACAAAATTTCTCTATGATGTTGAGCAAGTGACTTAACTTTAGTCAGCCTCTGTTTTCGCATCTTGTAATAGTAGCTACACCACAAGATTATTGTGAAGATCGAATGAAGTGGTGTATTAAAACAGGACCATGCCTGACTCATACTAAATAATAGATAGCAGCTATTGTTGTTGCCCTGGTCATTACCAACAATTAATTATTACACTCTGCTAATCAATAATTGTGCTCTTTCCACTGCTACAGGTGTCATTATCAATTGATCTACTCTGGTACTAAAATTCAAGCCCTGTATCAGTTCTGTTCTTTGTCTTTTTTTGCGAACTATTCAAAATTCTACACCTCCTCCTTCTTGTGTCACACCAGCTTGTTTTCTTGCCTTTTTAGCTAACTTTAAAAGCTTTGAAAAGCCAAGGTAGTTATATAATAGCTTGAAGGACACAGCAGGCTATAACCAGTGTTCTAAGAGTTTTGTTCTGATTTAAAAATAAGCCTGAGGTGGGAAATAAAGACCTCAACAGAAATAATCTGTGAGGACAGGGAGAAGGTAAACAAGCTATTTCCAGTAGCTAGAGAGCAAAACAAGGGCTAGAGAAACAGGCCCAGGGACTCCAGGCCCAGGGCATTTCTGATGGTGATCATGACATCACAGGAATGCCGTCCTCCTTTTACATTTTCTGTAAGCCTCTGTATAGACTCTGATAAACCATTACAGATAGCACACAGGCATGCAGGGGGAGGCAGATGCTGCCTTTTGAAGTTATTAGTCTTTCTGGCACAGAAAAAGAGAATGACAGGAATGTCCTCTCATTACATATATAAAATTCTTTTCAGGCCTTTGGATTCCATCTTCTTAAAACCCAAGACTGGGTGTAGAAAACCAAGGAATAAACCTAATTTGGGAAGTCAGTGTTCACCTAGTGTGTGTGCCCAGAAGCTCCTCCTCTTCTGTTTCCCCCACATGGGCCACCCACTCCACCAACAGGGGACATTCCAGGCGTGTGGTTAGAGCTGACTGACTGCTGGAGGGAAAAGCTCGAGCTTCATCTCTGGGGGTGTCTAGATATCTAATGTTTGATTCTTGGCCAAGATGAGAGCAATGGATTTTATAATGTGCTGTTTAGAATTTCTCACCACAAAAAAGAAATAGTAATTATGTGATGGGATAAAGGTGTTAGCTAACGCTAAGGTCATACTCATTTTGCAATGTACAAGTGTGTCAAATCAACACATCATACACCTTAAACTTATTCAATGTTATATGTCAATTATATCCCAATAAAGCTGGAAACCACTACCACCGACAACAAAAATATATACAAGGAGGAGGAAAACAATATCCCAAACTCTCCTGGAGACCACCCCATCCCAGCCCCACATTCAGCACACTACAGTCTTCCTGGACCACGTGGGTATGCTTGTGAACTTGAATTCATGTAAGGCACAGAACTGCGAGTAGAAATCACAGGGGAGAATCTCTTTGTTCACCCAGAGCTAAAGCAAAAAAGGTATCTTTCTTTGGTACTTCCACCAAGTCTAACATATTTTAATGCTTTCATTGGTGATCAGTTCTAACATTTTCCAATTTACAATGTGGTACATTTTGACCCATGAATTATTTCATAAATATATGAAGATGTTCCACTTCTCTCAAAATCAAGGAGAAAATAAAAACGTAATATCATCTAATTTCCTTCTAATGGGTAAAAAATAGTTTGGGTGGCGTGTGGAGCTGAAGAAATTCATACACAGCTGGTGAAAAGGTAAATTTATGCAACCATTTTCAAGAACAATTTTGAAATACCTAGTAAAGCCAAAGATGAGAGGCACAAAATCTATGTGTTTACAGTTCCAATTCTAGAATGTTTCCAGAAAACATGCTCACTCAGGTGCACAAAGATGTCTGCCTCAATCTTTGTAATCACAGAAAAAAGTACGCAACTGAATATGGACTACAACTTATTCTTGCAACAGATACTACAGATTATTTAAAATGAATCAACTATAGCTGTGCATGTCGACAAACGACTCAAAAATAATTACGAGTGGGGATAAAATAGAAAATTGGAAAATATGTGCATCCTATGATACAATTTATGTAATATTTAAGTTCCCCCAAATACAGCTAGGAACATTAAAAATGATGAAAGGATTCAATTTCGCTTCCAACTTAGAACCATCTAGAGTGAGCCAACTCTGCACCCCTAACTAATCACACAGAATACTCACTTCTAGTTAGTCTGCATATATGTAGCTTCCCCAGCCAACAGCCTTCAATCAGAGCATGGCTGAAGCTTTCTTTTTTTTGTTCCACTATAGAGTTTGCCTACTGCTCTGCCTGCATTTGAGTCCCTGACAAAACACAAGCAATGGAGGCTGACTCCCTAGCAAGCTCTGAATAAATAACTTTTGCAAGTTTTCAAAAAAAATTCAGAATAGTTATTATTCAACATAGAGATGCAGAAGGGCTTTAGACAAGTATCACAAAATGTTAATATAAGCTAAATCATATATATTGAATGAAGTTGATAACCAATGAGGCACTAAGGCAAAAGATATAGACAGCAGTAGCCATTCCTGGGCCCACACATTGCTTCAGTTCCTTTTTTTGGTCTCATCCTGGAACTGGATTACAGAATATACTCCTTTATCACTCTAAAAACTCCTGTTTGTATTTTAAGCTAGATTGAGTTGAATTTCTGTCATTGGCAACCAAAAATACTTCTAAGTAATCTTGAAAGCACTGGAGGTTTTAGAAAATTCTCCTTTCCTGCAACCAACATGCATTCTGACCACGCTGGTATGCCTGTTTGGGAGTGGCATATTCTGCTACTCTTCATTGGCATACAACCTCTGAGTTGTCCTACTGCTTCAGGATTCCTGTGCAAGTTTCTAAGGAGGATGAAGGATGTCAGAGACTTGAAGATCTAAACTCAATTTAGAAGCAGACAAGATCCAGCTTGACCAAAAGCAGAAGTAAGACATGTCAGCTTGTGAGGAGTCTATGGGCACAATTGTCTCCCCTTCCTGGGAGAAGAATCAAATGCCTGCCTGGCTAAGGCCCCCTCCAGTCACCACGTCATTGGTGTGTCCCCAGGTCCAAGGGAAAAATAAGCCCCCTGCCGTTTCCAATGAAACCAAGTCCTGAAGAGTGTCTGGAATTCTGTACAAGCTTCTGCTCCAGGTGATGGAGTAGCCTCTGAACTATTCTTATCAATCAGACCTTTATTTGGGCATCACCCCAGGTAAAACAAAACTATCTGAGTGAGGCTATGCCCCCCTTCATTCTCTAATGTCCCTTTGGTCAGACTGTCCTCTTAAAACACCCACCTTCACCTCCTAAGTACCACTGTATTGTAACACTGCTTGCTTATGTTTCCGTCCAATAACACCATAACAACAGGTATGTTTTAGTTACACCTTTGAATTGGGTATTTCTGCTCCCAGTACAGGTAATGAACATAAGATTCCCAAAGTAGTTTTTACTGTCTCTCTATATCCAGTATTTTACAACTCTCATCTCAGAATGATTTTGCAGATGTGATGGTGAATTTTATGTGTCTACCTGACTGGGCGAGGGGATGCCCAAATTGCTGGTAAAACGTTATTTCTGGGTGGGTCTCTGTGGGTGTTTCCAGAGGGATTAGCATTTGACTGAGTAGACTGTGTCAAGGAGCTCACCCTCCCCAGTGTGGGTGGGCATCATCCAGTCCATTGAGGGTCCAAATAGAACAAACAAGGCAGAGGAAGGGCAATTTGCTCTCTCGCTTGAACTGGGACATCAACCTTCTCCTGCCCTCATACGTGGGAGCTCCTGGCTCTCGGGCTTTCAGACTCAACTCAGGACTTATACAACTGTCTCCCCACATCCCCCATTCTCACACCCTACAACTCAGACTGAATTTCACTACTGACTTTCCTGCAGACAGCAGATCATGAGACTTCTCAGCCTCCATAACCACGTGAGCCAATTCCTATAATAAGTCATATATATTCCTATAATAAGTCATATATATATATGTTGGTTCTGTTTCTCCAGAAAACCCTGATTAACACAGTATAAAAATCTTCATTTTTAAGAAGAAAGTACTATTTTAGAGTACTTTTGTTTTGTCATGGTTTCTTTATTTGTAATCCATTTAGTGTCATAGTTTTGCTCTGTCTTTAACTGGGTTCAAGAAAATTTGTCATATCATTTGCATGTGCTGTTATCTGAAAACGCACTCCTCTTTGTTTCATATTTTTCTATGGTTTTCAACATATCTGCAGAGTTGATTGCTTTTCCCAAAAACAACGTGGGATTTTTAGAAACCTTATCATTCAATTTTTCTCAAGCATATCACCCATATTTCATGTAAGTTATTTCAAATGGCTTTTACAACGTGAATAAAATAATTCATGCAGAATGTTTTTCTAAGTAGGTTCTCAGCAAATTGGAGGACAGGGAAAATGAAAGCACAAACATACATTACAGGTACGACTAAAATTTTATCATTGCACATCATTTAGGGGAAATTCTTGGCCAAAAATCAGGGAAAGGGGTTGTTCTTCTCCTTCCTGGCCCTAAATTGATTAATTAGTTAATTTTGAAAAGCAGGGGATGGAAAAAAAACTCAAAGAGTTAAGCATGAGTCACAGGGTTTTTGACAAAGTTTTTTTAAAATTGAAGATAATATTGACTAATAATCAGGTATTGGCCACACTGTTTTCTCAGCCTCTGGTTTCATTCCCTGATTATTCTGCACATCTGGGCAGAACTGGAGGCCCTCGCCACACTCCAGTGCACATGTCTCCACGGGGAGGGAGGACAGAAGAAGTCTGCGTGCCGCCAGCCGCAAGGTCACAATCAGGACTGTGTTTCTTCCTTACAAAATGGCCTCTCTCCCTCTTCCATACCCTCAATCATTCAGGGTAATGACACCCACTTACAAATTTCCCTTCCTATTTAGGATGCTGAAAAACTATCTACACCAGTTCTCTAGTTCAAAATTACTACGAAATAGTAAGTATACAGAAATTCTCACTATACAGTAGGAGACATAAAGAATGATGACTATTTCATTCTTTTAATTCTTTGCTTTAGTTAAATTAATTGAACTAAAGCCAAAGACCTGGCACACCCCTGACCTCAGTCCTTCCTCTCAATGGCTGCGGTAGTCTTCAGGTTACATTAAATCCCTGCATTTGACCAAGTCAACTGTCTATCGGGTCTGACAAAAATCACAGTCCTAGTAAAATAATAACATTCAGCTTGAAAATGACAAAGATCCCAGTTTTCAGCCATGGTACAGTCACCCTAACAGCTCAGAGAATACCATTCACAAGTTGTATTTCAACAGGTTACTAATTTGTATACAATTTCTGCTTTGGGGTTGTTTGTTAAATTTCCAACGCTACAGCCTCCCCAGTTTTAATTAACTTTTTAACTTATTGCCAGAAAAGAATGTTTAATTTCAGAATAAAATTATCTAAAGTGAAGTGAATCCAAGTTTATCTCCACTCAGAGGGTCCAAGAATGATGTTCCTGGCTCCAACCATCTATGACCCAAACACCGAGGAGCTGTAGAAAGTTACTTCTTTCTTCAGCCAATAATAAAGTGAGTACTACTAATCAGGACCCCTATATCTTAAGAGATGTGGCCCTAAAAAGCCACTGACAGTAACAGTTGCTTAAATTAAATTGCCATACACAAGTTTTGATGCATTGTAAGAATTTTCTAGCCTTTTCCTTCACTGTCAGTGATCCATGAAAAGTCATATATTCTTACAGTCTGCAATGATTAAGACTATAAATTTAATAAAGTAAGTTAGAAGGATAAAAAGTCACCTGACATTTCTGACAGTCCTACCTTGATATTATAAATTTTCAACCAGTCCTCACTACTGTACACACATTTGCATCTCTGTGAATATGATAAACTTCGAAGGCACAATTTTGCTCACACTTCTGTTCTTCCTCTGTATACCTGAAAATTAATTTAAATGAGTCATTTTAAAATATTGCTTTCCCCTTTTCTAAGCCTCCAAAATAAAGTTTTTTTATTATTATTATTATGTATACAGTTTCAGCTGAGGTGGCTTGTTGACAACTAATTATTATAGTATTATTATAATCTGATTATTAATTAATATGATATTTTTGAATAGCCTTATCTACCACTATAACAAAATGTTATCTGGCCTTGGCATTGTAAACCATGGCTGTAGTTATACCATTGTTTTTATTCCCCTCACCATCTTCAGTATCCTGAATATTGTACTCTGCTAATAGAAAGATTAAATTTACACTCACGTTCATATTTTGCTAGACGTACCTAATATACTTAATATGTTCACACACCAATCACCCAAAATACATTGTAGTAAATATTGTTGATGCCTTACCTACATCCCCTTGAGCCTTACATAAAGGTCTTTTCACTGCCTAAGTGCTTTCCCTTGAAGAGGAGGGCTCTCTTCCCTTTTCCAGAGTAAGTCAGAAGTGCCAGAAAATTTAAGCTTCCTCCACCACTTAGGAACAACCCTCAACAATACTTGATGGAGATGGGTGTATAAAAATCCCAACTCCCTACTTCATGGATGGAGAAAAAACTGAGGCACATGTTACACACAGAATCCCAGAGTTCTGTCATAGGATTAAGCTCCAATTAAAAACCAGTTGTACTGGGCCTTCCCTGGCTGTCCATTTAGGGTTCTGTGCTTCCACTGCAAAGGGCATGGGTTCCATCCCTGGTTGGGGAACTAAGATCCTGCATGCCATAAAATAAAATACCTGTTTGAGTCTTTGTCTAAAAAAACCCTCACTTGTCAGTGCACCTTTTTTGGCTGCCCTAGCTTCTTTGGCTCACTTCCCAGTCCCCTACAGCTGTTTTGGGATTATCTGCCAGATAAATGCTTTAATTTAAATTTTTGTCTCAAGGGTTGATTCTGGGGAACCCAAACTGACACAAATGGCCTAGAGTCTATATAGGTGGCAACTGTTGTTAACATCTGTGGGAAGGATGAGGGGATATACATCACCATAAATCTTTCATTAAAAACATAATTTCAAAAGATTCTATCTGTGGAGCCAATTCAAACTACCATAAGTTTTCCACAGAGAACTTAAGCTGAAATTCACAATGTCTAGACTCTGTATTGATTTAGTGTAGTGGGAAAAATCAGACAATCAATCACTTGAATTGGTTGATAAATTCGGGGAAAACAATGTAACTGGAGACCTAAGAAGACACACTGTAAGAATAAAGATAGAGGTCCAGTATATAGCAAGAGGTCTCAATTTTAAAATCTGGATCTGCTAATTAATCTTGAAGATTGTACCTGCTAGAAGTTCTGGAAAAAAAGAATGTATTTATCTATTTTTACACACTAATTTATAGCTTTACTATATGCAGAAATTTTTTTCACAATCTTTTTTGCCCTAAAAACTTGTATAGACATTGTATCATCTTCATCTGATTATGTATATAAATATATTTTAACAGAGAAATATGATGCAATTTTTATATTTCCATGGTAAATAAGCTATTTATTTCTGTCTATATTCTTGGTTTTTTTTTAATCCTAAGGGATGGATGGATGGTAAAATTGTCGATCAGTGAGTATATTTTAATGATTTTAGCTTTATATTTGGGGATTCTCTTCAATGTGAAAGTTTAAGTTGTTGAGAATTTTCTTGCATAACTTATTTGACCATTGCTTCTTTGCATCACATCATTTATTATTTCATCATCTTCTCTTTATATCATGTATTTTAGATCTCCTGTTCTTTTTATATGTATATAAAAAATTTGTATATGCATTTTAGTTTTCTATTCTCCAAGTCTTTTATCCTTTTATTCATGATTTCATGTCTTTATCATTTTCTTCTGAATTCTTGAAGAAGTTATTAATCCCAACTTGAAAATTGCTACTGTGGATTTCTGAAGTCAAAGACCACTGATTTAGTTTCTGTGTTGTCTCTTCTTCAACCCAAGAGGGGAAATGCAGGGCAAAAGAAGGGAATCAGAGACAGACAGGCTGTTCAAACAGGGGCTCTTAACCCTAAGGTTGTCTATGGTTTGAATTCAGGGTTGTCCATGAACAGGGGAAAAATTTACTGCTAATAAAACTTAACAACCTTTCCATCATTTATAACCAGAGTACAGTTAGCAATGCCTGTGAGTTTTTTCAACAACAGAAAGTTAGCTATGTTAATGTCAAATACCTGTTGTTACATATCAAAAAATCATTTCCACCTTCACTACTTTGAAATTATAGGCATCATTTATCAACTCTCCACATTAATGTAATTCTAATCAAAATGTCAGAAAGGTTGCTTGTGGAACATGAAAACTGATGCTGAAATACATACAGTAGACTGAGGGCCAAGAGTAGTCACAAATATTTTGAATAAGAAAAATAAAGAGCATAAATCCTCTCCTAGATTCTAAAAATATTTTTGTAGTTTTGTGGCTTCATTTGCCTGCCTAACTGGATCAAACCAGAACCATGAATTCAATCTGGTTAATCTTTTCTATTCTCTTGGGTGCTGGAAAAACTAAATTTTTTCCAGATCACAAAAGGCAAAATTCATGCTTCCAGAACCAACTGTAAAGCTACCACCAGCTCCCAAAAGTACTAATGTGAAATACTAAAAAGTCTCAGAAAACTAATTATTGGGCATGCTTGACTAAAGTAGAATTTTTTCTTATTTGAAATAATTGTCCTCTATGTCTCCACTTTATATTAAGTAATCCAAGAACTAGAAGATATGTCAACTCTTTCTGTCAAGGTTAACCAGTAAGGTGTCAATTTTTTCTCTTAAAGAGGGTCTAATATTTTAGGCTATGCCTATATTATACTTGGTTTTTCAAGAATCCTAGGAATTACAGAGTTTATGTTAAAATACACACATATAGGGCTTCCCTGGCGGCATAGTGGTTGAGAGTCCGCCTGCCGATGCAGGGGACACGGGTTCATGCCCCGGTCCGGGAAGATCCCACATGCCGCAGAGTGGCTAGGCCCGTAAGCCATGGCCACTGAGCCTGCGCGTCCGGAGCCTGTGCTCCGCAATGGGAGAGGCCACAACATTGAGAGGCCCGCGTACCACAAAAAAACAAAAACAAAAACAAAAAAAACCCACACATATACACACAAACACAAATGCACATATACAAAATGTTTAAATGATCACTTTTGTATATATGTATCCTTTTATGTAACCCAATTATTAGCAAACCCCTGCTTGCGTTGAGCCCCCAATTACACAGCTTGTGAATTATTCTCCCCTAATTGTAACTCCTCTAATCATAACTCTCCCCAAGGAATTTCAATACCACGGATATGTTGCATCTTGTACACACTGTCTGCAAAGTCCCCAGAACTTGCTTTCTCCTCATCTCTCTCCAACTTCCACATATGTGTGCTGTCTCAATTTTGCCCATATCAACTTGCACAGGGAACCAAATCTTCACTGTTCTCTACCAAACAAACTTGGATAAAATATTTTAAAGGTTTAGCAATTTTACCATTTATTCACACACATTACTATGGGTAGGAGCCCATCAAATACCACACGACCTCCTACTAACTCAACTCTTTCAAGCCCTTCGCAAAAGCTTTGACCCCAGCATACAGCCACGCTATTTCAAGTGAACTGATCAAGCCATCTTCCTAACAAGGGTGATTTTCTCACTGTGAGAAACTCTTATACCACCTGGTAAAAAATATAATATTCTTCACTTTTTGTACACAAATATCGGGTCATAGAAAGAGAGCGAAATACATAGCACGTAACATTTCACTCATAAATCATAATACTGGTAACTTTAAATGTTACAGTGATTTGACCAAAACCACTCAGTACCAAAGTGAGCAACCAGGGCTGAACATCAGCGTTTGTATTCTTTAGCTCTGATTCTCTACATTATATCACACTATCTTTTTGTATGTATTATTGAAATATTTTTAAGTGAAATGCAAACTTCAAGTGCTAAAAGAAACAAAATTCATCAGTGTTCGTTAGTCCTCCTGAATCTTTCCGTGATCAATAAGTAAAATAGTTTCTCAAATACCAAAATGGTTTGCTTCATAAATAATTTATAACTGGAAGTGAACAAGGTAGTGTTAGATACCAACTCCACTAGGTATAGTCCTGAACATGTTTATAGTCTCTTTCTTCCAAGAGATAGGAAATAATAATGTGTGAATAAAGGATAAAAACTACGAAACGATGCATTGAATACTGCCAGCAGGAGTCCAAGCAGCAGTGCACGGGTTCAAATACACACGGAAACAAGTCAAGCTGTGAGGCTATTGGGACAGGATTCTGGGGCACCACACCAAAACGCTCAGAATAAAATTTTGGCTAACCATTCAACTATTTTATACAATGTACTCAAATATCTGGCTATTTGATTTTTTTTGTCTTGTTTTGTCTTAATAAACTGTATTTAATAGGCTTTACTTTTTAGAACAGTTTTAGGTTCACAGCAACATTGAGAGGAGAGCACAGCGATTCCCTATACACCCTCTGTGTCCATATATGCACAGTCTTCCCCGTTATCAACATCACCCACCAGAAAATGATGAACCTACAATACTAACACATTGTTATCATCCAAAGGCCATAGTTTACATGAGGGTTTACTTGGGGTAAACCCTACTATGGGTTTTGACAAATGTATAATGACATGTATGCACCATTATAGTATCATACAGAATAGTTTCATTGCCCCCCAAATCTTCTGTGCTCCATCTTATTCATCCCCCCTCCTTCCTCCCCAGAAATCCCTGGAAACCACTGATCTTTTTACTGTCCCCAGAGTTTTGCCTTTTTCAGAATGTCATATAGTTGGAATCACACAGTATGTAACCTTTTCAGATTGACTTCTTTCACTTAGTAACATGTATTTAAGTTTCCTCCATGTCTTTTCATGGATTGATAGCTCTTTTTTTGTGTGCTGAATAATATTCCATGGTTTGGAGATATCAGTTTATATATCCATTCATCTACTGAAGGACATCTTTGTTGCTTCCAAGTTTGGGCAATTATGAATAAAGAACTATGAATAAAGCAATTATAAACATTTGTGTAGAGGTTTTAAGTGGCTTCAATGGCTTAAGTTTCAACTCATTTGAATAAATACCAAGGAATATGCTGAATAGTATGATAAGAATATGATTGGTTTTGTACAAAACTACCAAATCGTCTTCCGAAGTGGCCGTACCATTTTGTATTCCCACTAGCAATAAATGAGGGTTCCTGTTCCCCATCCTTACCAGCACTGTGGTGTCAGTGTTCTGGATTTTGGCCATTCTAATAGGTGTGTAGTGGCATCTCATTGTTTTAATTTGTATTTCCCTAATTACATATGATGTGGACCATTTTTTCATTTTTTTTTTTTGCCATCTGTGTATCTTCTTTGGTGAGGTGTCTGTTCAGGTCTTTGGTCCATTTTTTAGTCAGGTTGTTCATTTTCTTATGTTGAATTGTAAGAGTTCTTTGTATATATTTCATAACAGTCCTTTATCAGACATGTTTTTGCAAATATTGTCTTCCAGTCTGTGGCTTGTCTTTCTCATTCTCTTGATGCTACTTGACACTGTCAAAATAAAACATCTGGATGATTGACTAACATTTTTTCTTTCTCAAATATCTGGGTGTGTTTACATGTTGGTACTGACTATATTACAGATAAGCTAAACCAACTTTAGGTTCTTTTTTCTTATTGCATATTCAAAGAATACAATGCATTTGGGGGTAGGAGAGGAAGAAGAGGCTTTGGTGTAAGACAGCTTCTGCCAACCTTTACTTCATTATTGGCTCCCTATAGAGCACTTTTTGATTTTCTTCCCCTAATCATAACATGAAATGAAATTTTAATATCATAGGTATGCTGTATATCTATTTATGTACTGTACATATATCTGTGTTTTATACATAAAAAGAGCAAGGGTTTTTTTTTGCCTTTGCATGAAAAAAAATTGTTACCACCCTGAGAATAACATTATTCCTATTGAAAATGTACAGTTCCATGTTTTTAGAGAAAGTTTTTTTAGCTGTTATATGTGGTTCTAATATACATGTGTGATAATAAATAAAATTTTGAGGTGTTTATGGATAAATTTATAAAGATGTTTTACTTGTCATTTAAAAGATGTTTTAAATATCATTCTTAAATTTTGGCCACTGTGAGCATAAGCAATCTATCTAATCCACTCTACTAGGAGAGAAAAATAATTGACAAGTTTATAGTACCAATTTGTGGAACCTAGTTTTCTCTCTTACTTGATTTTCCACCAATACCTTAACTGACTCAAAAGCAAGGAAATAAACCAAACTCTATGTGATTTGCCCATGGAAGGAAGGGTCATATCCCTAACACAGAAAAGTTAGCCCCTGATGCAAGGAGAGATGTCAAAACCTAAAGAAGTTCAAGAAGAGATGGAGTCCTGGACTCTGCTGTCTATGGAGTCAGGGAAGCTGACCAATGACTTAAGAGAGAAGCAGAGACCCATCCAAGTGAAGCAGCTGGATGTAAATCAGTCAGATTTTGAATCCAAGATTTCTTGATATTCAGTCTACAGACTTAAATCATTTTGATACTACACAATTACACATAGCAGCATGGAGACAGAAAAATATTACAACCCGTGCATATTTTTACCTCTTCACCTCACTTAGAACAGACAGCAAAATTCCTAAGCATATTACAAATTATTCGAGTTTCACTTGCATTTGCTATTTGGTTAAAGCTCACAGCTGGTTTTGTTGTTGCTGCTGTTGTTTATTTCTTTTTAATTTCTGGAAATAAAACACCAGATATTATTAAGAGGCACTTTGAAATTTTTACAGATAAATGTTATGAATCTAATAATCCTTCTGTGTTATGAATAGATCAACTTCTACCTTTGAAGATTCTATAAGAGATTTTGCAATATCTCTGACTCTTCATTGATTTCCTTGGCATGTGACAGAAAATTTTCTGGGAATGCATTACTTTTTAATTTTTATGTAGTCTCACTGGTATAATTTTAAGACTTTTTGAAAATAAAGATAAAATTTAATTAAAAATTCCACCATATGTGGTCTAACAGTGCAGATAATCCAACTGATATTTACTCAGGACTTTGCACAGTTAAAGTGGCATTTGTGAAGGTAATGACAATTATGTTGGAACACACTCCTCTCTCTGACTAGAAAATTTGTGTAGAAATTGATTGTAAGATACAGCCAAATACCAGAAACATTAAAATGTCTTAGATTCAAAGAACTGCAACATATCTTTGAACACTGATTCTATTTCAATTGTTATGAGCTCTCTTGCAGGAATATACAGTTTATTCATTCCTGGGCCTCTGCTCTTTGTCCTCCTTACCTGTTATCTTCTGTTATTATTATCTTTTCTCTTTATCCTCTATTTTGTGGTGGTGGGAGATGTTCAATAAAATCCTTGAGTATGGTTCATCTCTTCTAGTTTTATTGAATCATATTAGATACAGAACAGATATGGGTGAAAGAGATTCTCACAGGCAGTATTCAAAATAATAGTATATTTTTATGCTTTATGTCCTCCAGCTAAAGAGAAAAATAAATAAAAAACAAAACAAAACAAACAAACAAAAAAACAGCCCAACAACAGTAGCAGTCTAGAGCAACAATGGAAGACAGTGTGCCATATACAAGCTGGAGAGCCAGTCCAAATTTCCTTTTCCTTCTTTTCTAAGAGTTGTGACTGGTTTCATATTTTGTATGGTTCTATTTAATTAATTTCCTGTCTCGGAATATCATGTATACTTTTTTGTTTAATTCTTTCAGCGGTTGCCACAGGATTTGCAATATATATTATTAAATAATCTAAGTGTACCTTCAAAGTACACTCCACAGTTACTTGTTTGGTATGGTTACCTTAAAACAGAGTATTCTGGAATCTTCCCTCCTGTCTCTTGTGATACTACTTTTGTTTGCTTCACTCATCCACATGATTTAATCCCCTAAAGCACTGTTACCAGTGTCATTGTAAACAAACTGCTATATTTTAGACCAATTAAGAAGAATAAAAATATTTTTAACCTTCATCAATTCCTTCTTTGATGCCCTTCCTCTTTTTTTAAATAGTCAAGTTTCCAAGCTATATTATTTATCTCCTGCCTGAAGAGCTTCTTTTAACATTTCTCATAAGGTTGGTCTCCTAGTAATGAATTTGTTTGCCAGAGAAACGCTTTATTTATCCTTTACTTTTTAAAGACAGTATCACTGGGCATAGATTTCTAGGTTGGCAAGTTTTTTGTTTTTTTCTTTCAACACTTTAAAGATTTTACTCCACTCTTCTCTCGCTTGCATGGTTTCTGATGAGAAGTCTGCTGTAATCCTTACCCTTGTTCTCTAGAGAGAAGGTATTTTTTCCCCTTTTGCTTCCTTCAAGACTTTATCTTTGATTCTCTACAATTTGAACCTGATATGCCAAGGTGGGGATTTTTCTTTTGTGTTTACCTTGCTTATTGTTCTCTGAGCTTCCTGGATTTGTGGTTTTATGTGTGTCATTAATTTGTAAAGTTCTCAGTTTTTATTACCTCAAATATTTCTTTGCCCAATTTCTCTTTTTTCTCCTGTTGGTATCCCAGTTAGGTATATTTCATATACATATACCTGATAATGTCCCACTATTCTTAAATGTTTTGTTCTGGGATTTTTTCCTTCTCTTTTTCTCTTTGCATTTCACAGTTTGAGAAGTTTCCATTGACCTATTTTCAATCCTTTCCTGAGTCTACTGATAATTCGAACATCTATCTAGGTCTGTTTGATTTCTTTTTCTCTTCAGATTGTATTTTTTTCTTGCCTTTTGAAATCCTTTGTAATTTTTTGTTGAAAGCAGGACATTTGTGTCTTTAATAGCTACTGAGGTTAAACAGGCCTTTTGTGTGAGGATTTAGTTAATCTGGTCAGGAATTGGGCTGTGTTTGATGTTTGTTTGACTATAGGCTTGAAATTCCTCTAACGACCTTGTTTTTTTCTCCCACATTGGCTGTGGGGCTTCCCTTCGTTCTACTCCTCTGAGAGAGCCTTTGTCTTGCAGCTCTTTCAGCTAGACTCCACTGTTATTACACTGGAGACTGGTTTGCATGGTGGTGGAGTGTAACAGAAGGGAAGCTTTCTATAATCTGATTAAGTCTCAGTATTTAAGTGGGCCTGTGTCTCCGAGTGAGGCCTTTCCAAGTGTTTCTGTCCCTCTCTAGAACTATACCTCTTTCCTGCTGACCTGCTTCTCCATTCCCTGGTTACCACTGCTCCAAATCTATTTCTTTGAAATCCTGTACCCTGTTGATGTTGTTTGTAACCACTTAGGTGAGGCAAGAAGTCTGGAACCACCTCCAGCAGGGCAGTAATCTCTTCCCTTATACACTCCCCCAGCTGGGATAAAGTATCGGTATTGCCCTCTGGTGAATTAGTTTTCCCTATAGAATAAGCCTTGGTTATGGAGAAGAAACGGGGAAGATCACACAGTGGCTACTTTTCCTTTCCTTGTGCCAAGACGGTGAGGGGATTTTTTCTTGAATCCTCAGCCTGAGAACCTGGTAGCCTTCATGGTGAAAAAGCACATCAAAGTATGAGATCCCCCCAGGATTTTCTTCAGTGGTGCCTCACTTTCCAAGAAATCCACACTCAGCCTCCAGCAGTTCTCCAAATAACTACTGGTTCTACCATTTATAACAAGGAGGATCACCTTCTGCTCAAGGGAAACAGATATGTCTCACTGGATATGCCTGTCCCTCCAGATTTCAGGGTGGTGGTTTGTCCTGCAAATTCACTTCTCTGATGGGTCCAAGAACAGGCATTGATTGTCCATTTTTCCAGCTTTCCTTTGTTGTGAGGATGGGCGTGATGAACTCCAAGATCTCTATCTGTTGGAGCCGAAACTGGAAATGGAATGATTGGTTTCATATCATTTGGCAAATTTTACAGCTTTATTTCACTTTTTCTAGGATTGCAGGTTTCCCAGCAACAGTAAACAGTACAATGAAGTACAATCTGGAAATATGAATGTTCCACAAAACAAAACATTTGACTACCAAAAAGTATCAGAATTGTCCAGAAAATTAAGCTGTGTCAACCATTTTAAGAACTGATAAGAGAAAGGGAATTTTGATTTTATTTTTTATGGATCGTACATACTGGAAGTAATGCTTGAAAGCACAGTATTTAGTTAAGAAAGTTGATTCCATTTTAGCACTGTAGATTCTGTAAGAAATTGTCAACTTCCATCATTAATTCAACTTTTTGCAGAAACAATTAGGCTCCTAATTGACTGAAATAAGGGTTTAAATTCCAGTTTGAGGTTTTAGTTTTCATTTTGATACTTCTTTATTTCAACCAACTCATTTTCAAATCTTCATTCATTTTCTTCTTTCACATCGTGAAGGATACCAGTCTTCTGAAATGCTTCCTTATCCCTTCATCCTTCATTAGATCCTTCTTAGGAGTATATTCTTCTTGAGTTTTCCAGATGGTATTCCCAGATTCTTTGGTTGCACTCTTTTGTTTGCTTCATAGTCTCTACGTTTCTTTCTTTGGTTTTGCTATTGTTTTCTTTAATTAGCCTCAAACAAAGCAAGATTCATTTAGATACAGAGGGCACTTATCCCACAGAGGGTTTTGGAACACTTTGGCTTTGCCCTCTGCCCAGTTATAGAATAGTAGGATCACTGTTTCACACCTCAGCTCTGAGAACATGTCTGGGGTCAGACTGCGTGGATCTGAGTCCTAGATGCTGTAGTGTGCCCTGGGTAAGTTCCATAATGCACGCGTGCCTCACTTTCCTCAACTGTAAAAGGAAGTTAATAATTGGCCCTACACCTAAGGTTGTTTACAAGATGATATGAGATAATGTATGCTAAACACTTAGAACCATGCCTGGCACATAGTAAGTACTCAAAAAATGTTAGCTATTATTATTATCTAGCAACCAAAGCCAGGACTGTTGGAGCAGACTGCGCCAGATATGCAGGTGGTAAGAGGTGTCTGCACCCTGTGCTGACCACCCCTACTCCTGGTGTGACCCACTCATGCACGAAATGGATAGAGGGATGAGTCTAATTCTCTTTTTCTAACAAGCTTTCACCTTCTACATCTGTGTTGCACTAAGGGGGTACACCTCCTTCCCCGTTACCTGGCTTTGACTGATACTCCCCACATATAGAATAACTAAAAAACTGGTATTTTCACATTTACAGCTACCAAAAATATTGCTATCTCTGTCTCATGTATGAAGGTTTTACTGTGCAGGCTATAACTGTCTACCTTCTCCCAATTTTCCCACTTCTGTGATTTTAAAAGTAGTTTCCTTTCTTCCTTTCCTCAGATGTTCTCAGACTTGTCAGATGAAGGCTGGCTTTTTTTCATTTTTTTCTCACATCAGTTCAGTTCAGATCTATCTGCTTCATAGCAAGTAGGAATTTTGCCCATATTCTGCAATAAACTTATACTTGGGCCCTTGATCTAGGTGTGGTTATGTGTTTTCACTTTGTTGTTATGGTTATTCATTTGGAGATATTTTAGTGGAAGTTGGAAAAGCCTGCACTGCCATATGCCTTTAAAAGCAGAATTTTAACTTAAATTTTTTAAAAACAGTATAAAGAAAATATAAAAATTTAAAGTAATTTCTCTGTACATGCTCTTAATATATTTCAATAATTCAGGTATTGGAAATGAAAGAATTTTTTCCAGAACTTTTACGTGATCTGTTAAAAAATAATTCCTAGAACTCAATCAGTTGCGGCACTAAGACTACTCCTATACATTTTTCATCGTGTTATAAGGGTTTCCAGTGTTTATTTGTATCTTTTTAAGCCTAAAATTAGACTTTGTATTTTATTCTCAAATTATTCTACAGTTGAGAAATATAGGAGGTTAAGTAACCTTTCCAAAGGTTACACATAACCAGTTAAAGGCAAAGTCAGAACTAGAACCCAGGTCTCCTTGAGTCACTTTTATTAGAACAACTTGCTGAAATCCAATTATATATACTAATTTTAATTTAATATTTTCTTTTGATCTTAAATCACTCTATGAGTTCCATAAAAGGAAAATTAGCATTTGTTCTATGTAGTTTGAATTCTCAGCTTCTTTATGCTCAATCTTAAATTCTGATTTCACACTGAAAGACCTAATTTGTGCTAATATAGTTCTGTTTGCAGGACAAGCTAACCTAACCCGTGGAAACCATCTGGTTCTAATGGTATCACCTGCCTCGTTTATCCCAGATAAGATTCAGGATTCCCAGCTATCAAGTGTAGACCCTCTACCCCCACCTTCCTCTCCGATGAGAACCTGAAGGCCAGTACCAGTCTCGACATGACTGGTATGGAATGAAATTTCTGCTCACTATATTTTATTTCTCCCCTCATTTTAATGTAAATTACCCTGCATTCAGAATGAACTCCCAAAAGATTTTTCCTTGTGACTATCTATATTCTTATAATGGATCCTAAGTCATCATCCACTAACGCATTGAGCTTTGAAGATGGAGACAAGAGTGCATATATCCAATAATAAGTTGGAAAAAAATTCTATTGCCCTTCGGCAAGATAAGTTTAAAGCTCACAAGTGCAAGAGTAAGAATATACAAAGGTAAAATATGTCCTCCCACTAGCCAGTTGAAACGCAAGGGCCCATTAAACTCAGAGCCATAAGAAGGAAAATGCAAAGGGTCCTTTCCCTCTTCTTTTATTTTGGCAGCTTCAGCAACATGATGTTTGCTGGCATATTTAGTACCAGCTGATTCACTCTCATTCAAACTTCCTCTTTACATCTTACTTTTAACTGACACCTACTCCAGTTTCCTAGTAAGAAATGTTTTGTTGTGTTTAGAGTAAATTAATAAGATGATTAACTTACTAATGAAATAAAACTACAAATATCAGTAGTTTCTGAGATCGGGCTTTGAAATCACATTTTTGAGGGATTAGACTGCTCTAATAGAGTATGAAATGGAATAAAAATAATGTATGTCATAAAAAGTGTTAGCATAAACCGTAGAAAGAGGCTGTTGGATTGATTTGTTGGGGCTGTAGTTACCTCAAGCTGGGAAATAAAACCAAATGGGTCAGTACCACTCAAGCACACTGGGCCAAACAACTGGCAATGACAAAAACAGGTCCTTCATATTCAGAGAGCCATTTAAATCAGGTAACCCATCATGTGAAATGTTCCATGTTATTGGGTAGGCCAAAAAGTGCCTTCAGTTTTTAAGTAAAATAAAAGACACATTTTTCATTTTCACCAAGAACTTTATTGAAAAACGTATTCACCCTTTTGTTCTACTACCTTCTGCCATTTTTCAGGCAACTTTGTAATTCCACCCTCCCAAAACTTTTTATCTTTTTTGAGCAAAGAACTGTTCCAGGTGCCTTTTACCGTCTTCCAGGAATTGAAATTTCTTCCATTAAGAGAATTTTGTAAAGACCCAAATAAATGGAAATCTGAAGATGCAATGTCTGGTGAATACGGCAGATGAATCAGAACTTCCCAGACAAGCTGTAACAGTTTTTGCCTGGCCATCAAAGAAACATGCGGTCTTGCATTATCCTGATGGAAGAGTATGCATTTTCTGTTGACTAATTCTGGACGCTTTTCGTCGAGTGCTGCTTTCAGTTGGTCTAATTGGGAGCAGTACTTGCTGGAATTAATAGTTTGGTTTTCCGGAAGGAGCTCATAATAGAGGACTCCCTTCCAATCCCACCATATACACAACATCACCTTCTTTGGACGACGACTGGCCTTTGGTGTGTTTGGTGGTGGTTCATTTCACTTGCCCCATGACCTCTTCCATTCCACATTATTGTACAGTATCCACTTTTTACCACGTATCACAATTTGTTTTAAAAACATAACTTTTTCACTATGTTTAAGTAGAGAATCACATGTGGAAATACAGTCAAGAAGGTTTTTTTCCCTTATGTGGAACCCAAACATCAAAGCGATTAACATAACCAAGCTGGTGCAAATGATTTTCAACGCTTGATTTGGATATTTTAAGTATGTAGGCTATCTCCCGCGTGGCATAACATGGATTGTTCTCAGTTAATGTCTTGATTTGATCTCTATCAACTTCAACTGGTCTACCAGACTGTGGAGCATCGTCCAGCAAGAAATCTCCAGCACGAAACTTCACAAACAACTTTTGACACATTCAATCAGTCACAGCACCTTCTCCATACACTGCACAACTCTTTTTGTGTGTTTCAGTTGCATTTTTACCTTTCTTGAAATAATAAAGTATAATATGCCAAAAATGTTCCTTTTTTTCTTCCATCTTCAATACTAAAATGGCTACACAATTCACCAATTTTGATGTCTTTTTAAAAATGCACCCTGATATGACAGCTGTCACATACAGTCTAACAAAATTGCTTTGAATGAAGTTAAAGACAACTGAATGCTACTAGAGCCATCTTACGGAAAAAAATGAACAAAACTTTTGGCCAACCCAACAGTATTTTATCTAACTGAAAGAAAATTTCTTGACCCTAAAAAGTACTATCAATAGGTGTAATATTCATTGCACAAGCAATATCTATGCCCTCCTCTCCCTTCCAGCAAACCCCAGACTATTGCTTTGGAAAGCCATCTCTCTCCATAGGAACTGCAACTATGTGGTCTGACGGGATATTTACCCTACCTACCCCTTTCTCCAGGTGTGAACGAATCCTCCTTGTCACAGTGATAGGATCAGAGACAGGAACTTAACCAGGCCTGGGTTAATTAGCACAATGCATTTATCCTAGGTTAGCAGACACAAAAATCTCTTGTCCCATGTTTGGAAGAAGAAAATATTTTTTTTTCTCTTGCTTTTATAGATTGGTATATATAAGGTAGGGACATTTTGCTACCAAGAGGGTAAAGCCATCACATGGAGAAAGTAATTGATAAACTACAGCAGAAAAATGGAACTGAAGTCCTTATCAAACTATACTTGAAGCCTGTCCTTCCAGTGGAGTCCTTCCAATTACATTTCCATATAATTTAAGGTAGTTTGTATTTGGTTTTCTCTTATTTGTAACTAAAAACTTCTTACCTGATACAATGAGGCAAATAAAAATGAAAAAAATAAAGAATGAAGTTAAATACATGAGATCTGTTTGTTTAGTGTCTCTTTGTACCATGATTATAAAGGAAAGTAATCCGGTGTCTAATAGCATTTTCAATGTAAACCATTACATTTGAAGTGAAGAGTATTTTGTTAATGCAGAGAAAATCCACTATAAAATTAAGTTTAAGAAAGCAATAAGGGAGTAAGAAAACTTGCAATTTCTAAGCTCACTGAAGGGAAAGTAATATCCATTTCCATTTTCTCAATTTTTCCTCATTATATTTGATTTGTTAGCAATGGAGGAGGCTCCATTTTTCAACCGCTGTGCAAGCTTTATGCCACTATATGGCGTATATGGAAGTTAGCATTCTGATGTTGGTAATAAAGTGTTTGCAACCCACAAGAACACCTATGTAATAGTTAAACTGCCCTGACATTGTGAAATTTCATTTCTGCTGGGTGCTAAGTTCAGATATCACATTCGTCAAATGGTATAAGCATCTTCTCGCCTGAAGACAAGAGCCCAGGGAACTTCACAAATGCCATCCAGCACTTAGCCAGCAAAACCTGCTGAAGGTTAAGGTGGCCAAAAGTCACGCCCCGTGAAAGAAATGTGAGCAATCCTTCTTTTTTTAAATTAGCTGAAAAACTCAAATGTTTTGGTTCATCAGCATAAAGAGACAGTTGGATTTATAGCCCAATTTGAAAACTTCCTCAAAATGAAGAAAGCAGAGCCTTGGATTGAAATGTGTAAACCTTTCAAACTTGAGCAAGTAGTTAATCTCCTTAGACCTCTTTTTTTTTTTTTTAATCTGTAAAACTGGGATATTAGTATCTACCCAATAGAGTAGTTATGAGGATAAAATAAAATCTTATAATGTGTTTCTAAAATAAGGAAAGCTTATCTGAAACTTCAATATAGATCTATGGTTAAAACATTTCACATGAACAGGAAACTACATTTATTAGAACTCTTCTAGATAGAACATAATGTTCTAGGAAGAAGGTAGATTGTTCATTGTTTATTCTCAGTATTGTCAAGACTCTTGGGTTTTTTGTTTGTTTGCTTTTTGAGGTCCATCTTTTGCATCTTTTGGACATTTTGTTGCCTGTGAGAAGGAAGTTCAGAGAGAGAAGTTAAGGCAGCAACAGCTACCTCTATCCAAGCCCCAGGCCCCTGGCTGAGGCCTGATATGTGCTGAATGTCATCTTCTTGTTGCTGACAACCTGAGCTCCTAAGTCTATGAACATTAGGCCTATATTTCTAGTAATCAGCTCTGTCGACCTGTGCTGGAGAACCACTTGGGATTATCCACAGCTAAACCCCAAATCACCTCTGAATACAGACTGACTGACTCACCAAGTTTTCCTTTTTCCCACAGGTCCTTCAGGCTCAGCCAATAATCTTTTCCTCTTTCATGCTTCCAGTACTCACTCTACTCCTTGGAGCTTGTGGAAGATATGGCAGAGCTCACCAAAGATTCCTCCACTGTCCTACATTCCCAGGCCTTGTGGCTGGGTAGGGTCACGTGACTAGTTCTGATCACTGGCTCAGGGGAGGTGATGACACGTGTCACTTCCAGTTCAGAGCACTGAACTGATGGTACATGACTCCTACATTCCCATTCCTCCACTGTGGCTGCCAGCTACATTCCAGATGGTACAATCTCCACCAGCCTGGGCTCCTAAGTAACTACATAGAGCAGAGCCCCCAACAAACTTACAACAGGCATGCAGCCTAAGTGAGGAAAAAATGTTTATGTTTTAGATGAGTGGCATATTGAGATTTGTTATTCCAGCATAATCTAACCTATTGTAATTAATTCAGGGCTTTTCATTTGAAATGTGAGAAACTATTATCCAAGACATCCTCTTCTTAACTGCTCCCAAAAGCAGATACAGAGGCTATTTTCATTTTAGGGAATATAACACTAATCATTATATAAGTAATAATTAAATATTGGTTAAGTTGAACTACAGAGATAGAAAAGCACTGGATGAATATAGGAAATCTAAAATAATAGATATAATTTGCAAGAAGAGGAATAGATGTTTCTCTCTGGGGTTCAATGAAGAGAACCACAAAAAAGGGAGGGAAGTTGGAAGAAACAGGGAAGCGCTGGAGGAGATAACTAAACTAAGACCAGATTATGATTAGCCTTGAGTGTCAGAGTAAAGAGCTAGCCTTGGTAATGGAAATACATTCATGAATTATGAGGCCATTTGACATTAAGCAACAGAAGACAGGCTACAATGGATTAAAGAAATAGGAATGTATTAGTTTTCATATGATAAGAATTCTTCAAGCAGTTAGTTCACGTCTTGTGCAGTTAGTTCATGTCTAGCTTCACAAAGATATCAGTAAGGACGCAGGCTCCTTTTGTTTTTCTGCTCTGTCATCCTGACCATGTATCTTTTGTCCTCATGCTCTCAAGATAGCTGCTACTCTCCAGACAGCCAATCCTCAAGCCAGCCTGAGACTTTATTGTTTTTGTTTTATAAATCAATATTCACTTGTATTTACCTAAATATTTTTATTTTCTGTGGCTCTTCATTATTTCCTGCATTTCTGTGGATTCGTCAGCTTACAGTCATCCTGAATGAAAGACTCCTTTTAGTATTTCTTTTAGTATAGGTCTCTTTACAATGATTTCTCTCAATTTTGGTCTGTCTAAAGATTTCAACTAAATTTTTAAAGGCTATTTTTTTTCTGGGTAGAAAATTCTTTGTTGCCATAATTTTCCTTTAGTACTTTAAATATTTAATTCCATTTTCTTTTGGCTTCCACAGTTTCTGCTGAAAAATCAACTATCAATCTTACTTTTGTTTCATCAAAGTTTTTTTTTTTTTTTAATCTCCAACTGCCTTGTCTATTTATAAGACTCTTTTCTTTGTTTTTGGTTTTCAGCAGTTCGACTATGATATGAGTGTGCCTAAGTGTGCCTAAGTGTGATGGCATTCTTTGTGTTTCTCTTGTTTGAGGTTTGCAGCACTTCTTGAATCTATAATCTCAGCCATTTCTAATATTACTTCTGTAACATTTTCTTCCTCTCTTCTGAGACTCCACTAACTGTGTTAGATCTTTTTACAGTGTCTCATAAAACTCTTACACATTTTCTGTATTGTTCATCCTTTTTGTTCTCCATATTTCTATTAACCTGCCTTCGGGTTCACTTATCCCATCTTATTCTGTGTCAAAGTCTGATCATAAACCCATATATTGAGTTCTTGAGTTATTGCATTATTCATTTCTAAAATTTCAAACTGATTTTTAAAAAAAATACCAATTCTTTGGTGAATTCTTCATCCTTACCTCTCTACATATTTCCCCACAAATTAATCATAAGAATTTTTAAATCCTTCTCTCTTTGATGAGTTATTCTAACACTATAAAAACTGAACACTAAATATATCTTCATATAGTATCAAATTTCTACCATGTAATAAATTCATATTTCTTAAGAATCAGAAATAAGAGATTTTTCTTGAAAATCTCCATTGTTAAACCCACATCTAATAGGTTATATTTCTTTTTTAATGCTTACATCAATATTTTTCCTTTCCTTTTATTCTTTTTACAAAGAAGATAGCTTTTATTAAACTATAAGAGTCTCTGCAGCAACAGGGAAGAATAAAAAGCAGTAGTTTAGAGGATCATTTAACAAAAGCATTCCAACTTTTAAAATAATCCATATAAAACTGACATAAATGTCAAGGAAGTTGACATTAGTTCTTTTAAGGCAGACTTAGAGCATTTAAACTAAACCTTAATATATACAATTTTATTTTCTCTGTTAATACAATGTTTAAGTATCTATGACACAATTTGTGGTTTTCATACTGCAATCTGTATATTTTACAAGTTTTCTGAGTGTAGAAAAAGCTCAAATACTAAAAAATAGGGAAGAAAATAAGGGTTCCGGTAAAGATTGACTTGGTATTTGAAAAAAAGATTTTAGTTTCTTTATTACTTCCAATAATTTTTTAACTGATTAGTAAAAATAAATCATTTTCACATTTCAGGTAACTGAAAATGAATCATCAACTAAAAGGAGAACAGCAAAGATTTTCCTTTCCATCATGACTTCAAGGACACAAGTTCCTGTCCACTGAGATTCTAGTGAGACCTCCAAAGATCTGAGAGGGGGGCTCATCAATGTTAATTACTACTCTGCAACCAAATAATATATGCACAAGGCACGAATAAGCTATTCTATTAGTGTAATTTGGCACTCAGCCTTATAATCAGTTTAGCACAAACAAGTAGTTCTTTTAAGTCAATCATACAGTCAGATTCCCTGGGACAGTAATAAGAAAGAATAGTTCTAATTCCAAATGACCACTGGGTAATCAAAAAAGAAATAACAAGCCCAAATGGAGTCATCTGTCCCCCACAACAGCACACCAAGACTTAATTGCAGTTTCAACCTCTCCCAGAAATGTGACCTTTGAAACAGTCAATCAGAAATATCCTGATCCACACTAATGAGGTAATTTGTATGATAAAGACCACCCCCCCCACCTTCCCTTCCCTCAGAAGATGGCCTGGCCTGAAACAACCCTTTCTTTTCTTTTGCTGATACCTTCTTGCCCTAACCCCCCCTTTTTTTTTTTTTTTTAGGTATGCAAGCCTCTCACTGTTGTGGCCTCTCCCATTGCGGAGCACAGGCTCCGGACGTGCAGGCTCAGTGGCCATGGCTCACGGGCCCAGCTGCTCCGCGGCATGTGAGATCTTCCCGGACAGGGGCACGAACCCGTGACCCTGCATCGGCAGGTGGACTCTCAACCACTGTGCCACCAGGGAAGCCCGCGCTACCCTTTTACTGCCTATAAAACCCTTCCATTTTGTACAACCCCTCAGAGTGCCCTTCTAGTAGCTAGATCAGACACTGCCTTAATCATGAATCTTTCAATAAACCAATTAGATCTTCAAATTTCCTCCACTGAATTTTGTTTTTTAACATAACTTACCATCCTCTCTATTGCTTCATCTACAGAAATCTTTGGTAACTACAATAAATAATTGTGTTATTATTTATGATGTTTTAAAATGCTTTTAAAATGACTATGAATCAAAAGAAATGTGATTTTGAAATGTTTCACTGAACTCTTTCAAAGTGTTTTCCATTGTGTTACTGCTAAACAGAGACCATGAAATGATTCAATATTATCTCACAGGGGATTCTGTGTATTATTGAAAAACATAAGTTGAAACCTGTTCAGTACAAGAAAACAAAAATTAACACAATTACTTTAATTGTATATAATGTCTTCTCAGGTTCAGTCTCACAATTATAATATTTATGTATTTTGAGTTCTACTTTATTTTATTTAACAGTTTATCATAATTACTTCCACTGTCATCATAATCATTCCTTTTAGTGAATGGGTAACTCCATTGAATTGATGTACCAGATTGACATTAGCAGTTCCCTTTGTTGGAATCAAAATTATTCACATATTTGTATAAATGTTCTTCCGATGCTTATTTTCATGTACAGAGCTTCCCTCAAACCTGTAGGGTACAGCTCCCAAAGGATCCGTCTTTAGTTCTTTTCTCTTTTCTATTTACATTTACTCCCTTGATGAGCTCATCTCATCTCACGCCTTTTAACGCCAAATGTGTGTCAATAACTTCCAAATTTGCATCACCAGCCAAAGATCCAACTCCCAAACTCCATGCTTTTATACCCAACTGCCTATTCATGTCTCCATTTAGATATCTAAAAAAATCTCAAACCCAGTGTATCCAAAACAGAACTCCTGGTTGCCGCTTGAAAAAACTTCTCCACATGCAAATTTTTTCATCTCAGCTGGTGCAAAATCATTTCAGACAACAATTTTGGAGCTATCCTTGACTCTTTCCTTTATTTCACATCCCACTTTTGATCTGACTGAAAATTCTATTTATTCTACATTTTAAAACATATTCAAAAATGCAGTTCTTCTTACCATCTCCATTATGTGAACTAACATCATCTCTTTCCTGGGTAACAGCAATAGCTTCCTATACTAGTTTCCTCTGTCTGCTGTAACAAATTACCACAAACTTGGTGGCTTAGAACAACAGAAGTGTATGTGAGGCAGCAGACAGATGAGGCCCCAGGGCAAATGGTTTGAGTTCTTTCCTTGTGGACTGATACTCTGAGACAAAAATAATGAAACAGTTGAGAGAGGAGGTTGGGTCCTGCCCAGATAGAAGCTAAGAGACAACATATTCCTCATTCTTGAAGTCAGGAGACCTTCCCGACTACACATGTGCAGAAAGGCTTCTTGGAGGTCAAAAGGGGAGTGACGCCAAGTGGCCAAACCTACCCATAGGCCTCTTCAGTAGAATCCATGTTGGCTAAGACACGTGCGCACACATGGGAAAATCCTGAGATACACCAAATATGGACTCTGAACCAGGCAAATCAAAATGATTGGTCAAAGAAATGCCCCATATAAGTGATTTAAACTGCCCGCCCATGTGTCTATCCACACGTACTGTACTACTTTTTTCTCCTAATAAATACTTGTTTCACTACTTTCTGTCTTTGTGGGAATTCTTTTTCTGCAAAGCTGTAGGGCCAGGACCTTGTCACCGACCACTGATGTAGTGGCTAGGATTCAGTGCTCTCACCGCCGCAACCCGACCTCAATCACTGGCCAGGAACCAAAACCCTGCTTCAAGCCGCTGCAGGCTGAGGCCACCGGAAATCACATTCTCTTATAGTTCTGGAGGCCATTCGTCCAAAATCAGTATCATTTAGCCAAAATCAAGGCATTGGCAGGGCCATGCTCTCTCCAGAGGCTGTAGGGAAGAACCCATCTCCTTATCTTTCCTGTTTCCTTGCCATTTCCAGCAACTAGAGCTGCACTCCTTGTATTCCTTAGCCCATGGCTTCTTCTTCCATCTTCGAAGCCAGTGTTGTAGCATCTTTCTCTGACTCTTTTTCCATCACATGGACTTCTTCTTGTCTGTGGTCAAGTCTCTCCCTGCCTGTCTCTCAGAAGAATATATGTGGTTGCATTTAAAGGTCCCACCAGAATAATCCAGACAATCTCCCCATCACAAGATGTGTAATTTCATCACATCTGCAGTATGTTTTTGCCATACAAGGCAACATTTGCAGGTTTCAGGGATTAGGATCTTTGAGGGAGTCATTATTCAGCCCACCACTCTTCATAACTGGTCACTTGACCTCAATCATTTCCTCCTTATGGGCTATTCTCAACACAGCAACAAGAATGATCCTTTTAAATGTCAGATCATTCCATAATTTTTTTCTCAGAACCTTGCAATGGATCTTCATTTCATTCAGCATAAGAGCCAAATTCCTTACAAGGTCAGCACAGCTCTACATGATCTGGCCTCCCATTTCTGCCAAATTTCACCTTCCACTCTTTTCTTCTTTGCTCACTCCACTGCCTCCAACCGGCCTCTCAGCTCTTTCCAGAACATGCTAAGCACTTCCCTACCTTAGGACTATTGCATATGCTGTTCTATCATCCTCTCACAGATAATCGTGTGGTAACCCCCTCTCTTCAATGCTTATACAGGACTTTCTCAATAAAGTCTACCCCAAAGCCCCATTTAAATTTTTTTACCTGAATTCCACATTCTTAATCCTTACTCTGTTCTTCTTTATTTTTCTAAAGCACTCATACACCTAATATCCTGTATAATTTAATCATTTATAATTACTATATTTATTATTAATCTGTCATTCTCTTTTAGAAAATAAGTTCCATTTTGTTCAGTGATATAGGTCAAGCGTCTACATCAGTGCCTGGCATATAGAAAGTACCCAATAACTGTTTGTTGAATAAACGAATGGCATTTTCTGTTGAGAAACTATTTTCTTAGAATAAAACTTTTATTAGTATAGTGGTAAGGCCAGAAAGCTTAAATACTTTTATGGATCCTGAAAGATCTTCATTTCACTCAGCATAAGAGCCAAATTCCTTACAAAGAGCCATATTGCTGTAAATGAGAGAACAAAATGTTCACATTATCTTATATCTTCCCTAGTAATATGAGTCTACCTGTTTCACCATCATCTCATCAGAACTAAATCTGTATTACTTCTCTTTGAAACAAATTACAAATGCAATGCTTTGGACCAATATGGTCCAGATCTACTTCCAAGATAGTCAACAGACATATACTGAGCATCTACTAATATGACGGATTAGTCTATGTATTCATAAGGGAGGTATAGGATAATAATATTTTTAAAAGCATCATCTCTGTCTTCAACAAGGTCACAATTAATCCAGAAGAGAGGGGACACATAAATGAGTAACTGGCATGGCAAAGGGTGAATAAACATTATCAAAAATTTCACAGAGGGTACTATTAAAGTTCAAGTTGAATTATTTTATGTTGTAATTTGATACACTTAGATAAAGCTCAACTGAGAAAAGAGGTCCTTCTTATTCTGTTTCTACAGGGGCATTTTATTCTGCTATTAATTTCCTGACATAAGACAGAAGTGGTGCTTCAAGGAACCTCTCTCTAGTCCCTAAGGGTATAATTAAATAACAGAGTAATGTGTAGCAACTGCACTTTTATTCAAAAGAGAAATATTTATTTTTTAACTGCAAAGGCTCATGCACTATTTCTCCAAGATTTCAAATTCAATAAAAGCAGACCCAGAGTTTGAACTGAGCATGGGAAGATCCCAATCACACTTGTCTATCTTTGCCACGACTCCAGCCAGGTATTCCTGGGAGAAAATCGGGTCTATAAACAGCAAATAGAGTTCATTAGGGTGACAATTCCCTGACGAGCTGAACTGTATCAAAAACATTTGGAATTGAAAAATCAAACACTGCAATAGAAAAAACTGATCTTAAATATATAAACTTCCAGGTATAAAATAAATATGTCCTGGGGATGTAATGTACAGAATGGTGACTATAATTAGAGATACTGTATTGCATATTTGAAATCACCTAAAATTGTAGACCTTAAACGTTCTCATCACAAGAAAAAAAAATTTTTGTAACTATGTATAGGAGATGGGTGGTAATTAGATTTATTGTGGTGATCATTTTGCAAGGTACACAAACATCAAATCATTATGTTGTAGACCTGAAACTAATACAATGTTATATGTCAATTATATCTCAATTTTAAAAAATCAGCAACAATAAAAGCAACAATTCCAAATACTTCTTTGGCAATTCCACTAAAAGGATGTATTTGTTTTGCTTTGTTTTGTTTTTTTAATTTATTTCTGATGTTTTCTTTCTCTAAAAAAAAAAAAAAGACAAAGAGATTCAAATTAAAAAAAATAAAAATAAATTGCACTATCCGAAAGTCATGACATCAGTGACCTAGAAAACAAGGCCTTTATTCAAGGCCATAATAGCACCAAGGCTTATGATACACTTGATGTGAGACCAAAAAGTAAATTTGAAATTTACTAAAGGAATTTCCTATTTCTAATAAATTATCTTTTATCTAAGATTGACTAGAGTCACTTTAAAAAAGACAATTTTTGAGAATTTTACTTTAAAGAAAACATGGAGCATTTTAAAGCAATCCTCTCTTTCCTATCATTCTACTCCATTAATTTCTAAATTTCACATTTATACATAAGAAACTTGAAAGAACACTGCTTATTGCTCATCTCTTAAAAACTACAAAAATGTAAAATATACTGTAAGTCTTTGAAGTGTACTTGTAGTAGTTAAAAATGTAAAAGTATCTTGGCAAAAACCTTGAAGTTGGAGTCAGAAAGCTTGAGTTTGTGTCCAAGACACTCATGCTTTGTATAACAATGAAAACACTTAATTCCTTAAAAATAAAGGGTTTAAATAGTAGCTACTTCAATATTTATTATACAGATTAAGCAAGATCGTATATGCAAATAGGTTTTGCAACTATAAACAGCCATTCACAGATAAGGAACTGCCATTATTGATAGCTTACCTTATTCATTTATTTAGTTTAGTTAGTTTATTACATAACTAAATAAATAAGTAGCAGCCATCTAACTATTTCAAATCTTCGGTCGTATGTTAAGACTGTTCTGGTTTTCAAAGACAAAATCCAATTCAAGCTTAAGCAGAAAAAAGAAAGCATAACGGCTGGCATAGTCTGAAAAGCTCAAGGGACAGAGGGGTGCTTTCTGATGACTTAATCAAGGCATTAAGATATACCTCGCACCCACGTGCTCCGACTGTGCATGGAAGCCCCATGTAGGCTTTACTCTCAGTCTAGCCACCCTGTTGTAGAAAGACAGCTCAGCACGTCCAGCCTCACTCCGCGCTCAATACAGAAGAAGTGAAAGCTTCCTGTGGTAGTTAATGGGGTTGTGTGTTTCCCATAGGGAAAAGAAGTCACTGAGACGACAGAAGAGTAGAAACGCTGACTGTCATAAGATCCCAGAGCTGGGGATGGGAGTCAGTGCTGCCCAAATCACATGGATAAACCTGCGGGAGAGTTGATACCCCAGCAGGGCGCTGGGGATGCAGTTACTAAGAGAAGGGTAAATGAATACTAGATGCCCAAAACAGTGACCACTGACAGAGCCCTCTTCAAACTTTTTGTTTCATCAAGCAAGTTTAATGATAGGCATCCTTGTTGGACCCTAAGAAAATATGGCAGTGCCTAGTACGTCTCAGGATTCCTATAGTACCTGCCGACCATATTTCCCCTGAAGGGTATCCTGTATCTGGTTTTTATCTCACCTTCCTTTGTCCTCAGTTCTCTAAGCTCCTACGATCTTATGTTTCAATCCTCTTCTATACATGTTCAATGTTATTTGCATTCTTAAACTGCTTTCTTAAACTGCTTTTCTTTATTTGTTGAAGCAATATTCCTTCCTGAATATTCACCGCTCTTCAATGCCCGCTGTAACTAAATGTTGATAAGCAGCATCCTCTATATGAAATCCTCCTTTAGACTAGAAAACAAGGAAAAGGAAAACGATATATACCAAGAGCCCTTTAAATACAAGTACAGGAGGAGTATTAATCTGTGGTACATCGATCTTCCTATGTGCCCATTTTTCCAGCCTCCTTTCCTGCCATTGACCCCACGCCGTGTCACACATGGCAACACCGAACTGCCTGGAGTCCCCATGCTCAGCAAGTGTGGGGTGAGGCCAAGGACTCCTCTACCACCTTTCTTTACCTGGCTAAATATTCTTGCTTCTTTCACTTGACTCAGGTTCCAGTACCTCAAGGTAGCTTATCTTGAACTCATCTCTTTGCTTCCCTGTCCCCTTATGCAAATCTCTCTCAGCAATTACCTATTCTGTTGACATTTTTGGTTTGTAGGTCAGTCTCTACTACTGGTCCACACAATCCTTGAGAACAGGAACTGTCATATGTATCTCTTAGCACAATGACTGACAGGGAGTAAGCAGTCATTAGTGTCACTGGTTGAAATATGTATTTATTGATTAATTTGCTGTTGCCATTTTAGCCTATAAACTTCGTGAAGGTACAGTTACATTCTCCCTGAGTCTAGCATTGCAGACTATATCTATAACCTATCAATGTATAGTAAATAACTGCTGGTGATGTTTTCTTCTTGGAAAACACATTCATGAGTGATTTACAGAGAGAAGATTTAATAATAAACATAGGCTTTTTAATATTCAGCCTTATCTTTAAAATATATTAAGAGAAAGAGGAAAACAGTGAGATAGAGGAAGATGCAACCAGAGAAAGAGGAAATAAGGGAAAGGGGGAGAAAGGATGAAAAAAGAAATGATATGAGAGGAGACAAAAAAATCTGAGATAGGATTATTTGAAAAATTGATTTTTAGAATGGTTGTACACATTTTTAATGCTGTTTACTTGAAAGAAAAACTGAAATGAAATGATCTCAAAAATGACAAATGAGAACCATAAATTATCAACATTTCCAACAGTCAGAACATCATCCTGAGTGTCTGCAAGTGATTTGTATGCCGTATGGCAAGCACGCTCCATTGGGCACAATTATATGATTGTTTATTGAATAATTGCTTTCCTTGTCAAATGTTTGATTAAATATTTGCCTGCTCCCTGTAATATTTTCACTGAGTAATTGTCTGCTGTGGGTAATACCTTCACTCAGTAATTGCTTGTTTTAAATAATATTTTCACTGAATCATTTCCCATTCAGCATATTTTATCAAATGATTTTCTTGTTGTGAGTCATGTTACTATAAGTTCACTGAGAATTACTTGATGAATTACATATTTCCTTTGCATTACTTGGCAATTACATCTGAGTCCTTGTCCTGCACCTTCCCCAGGCTGTTGAGAGATTTTATAACAACTTTCTAAGTGCGGAACTATGGAACTCAACTCTGTGCCTCAAGTCAAATACAATAAAAGTTCTGCTTTTGTGGGAGCAAATAACTTATTTTAGGGAAAAAAAAGAGAAAATTAATGAATCTTAGTGAGATAGGTAAAGATTGATATGAAATATGGGTAAGCTGTCCCAGAGACTCATGTGGAGGTTTCTGGAATCAATTTTAACGAGACTGTAATAGTGACCAATTTAACAAAGTACCAACAGATCTATATAACTCCAAATTCAATGTTTTTTGTACTAAACCCTGCTTTCTCATGTCAGTTATACTTATTTCTAGTTAACATTCAGTCATATAGATATTTTTCCTATTGGTACCATCTTTGGATTTTTTAAAACACATTCTTGTATCTTTACCTTTTACCATGCGTGAGTTCAAGATTATATGGATGGAGCACATCATCACCGATTCTTCTCTTAAGTAGATTAAAATATAGATGGTCCCACCAAGCTAGCCATACATTTTGATGGTATAGAAACCCAAACTTATGCCCTCAAGAGTATCATAATTCCTCTAGTTTAGATTGGTGCCTGGGTTTGGTTCAAGATGAAGCTCATCCTAGGTTTCCATTAACTACTGCAGTGTGGTAGTCATGAGTGCTATTTACCAAATACTTCTGATTCTCCTTCAAGGCAGATAGTAGTGTTCCCCTTTGAAGATAGGTGTGGCCATTCGACTTCCTCTGTCCAGTAAAATATGAATAGAAGTAACGTGAATTTTTCTGGGTAAAAGCTTTAAGAGCCAGTATCAGATCCAGTAGCAGGTAAGATGGAGTAAGCATGCTGCCCCCAGCTCTCATTACCTGATACAATAATAAAACCAGACAGAAATCATGGAGCAGCTATTTGAGGTCTCAGCAAAGTTAACTGCACCAGGCACATTGGGGTAGAACACAAGAATCTGAAGTACCATCAAACTAGCAATGAACCTACCATTTTTTTCCTCCAATACCAGCCAGCCTAGATAAGACAGAAGTAAGCACCGTGGCACAAAGGGAGCTCCAAGAGAAACCCTCTAGTTCTGGCTTGAAGAACAAAAAGGGGGAACTCCTAAAACTCAGAGACAACAAAGAAATCCCCCTTTTACTCCTCCCTCCCTTTTTCCATTCTTTCACAGTCCATCCCTCTCCCCACCACCAAACAGGCAATCCCCCCGCGGTGGTGGCAGTGACCAGTAAGGGGACCAGCAGGAGCCAGATCAGCATAACCTAACCTATCTTAGCCGGTAGAGCCAAGTATTCTGAAGTTTATGACATAATAATATCCTTTATGTGTTTGTACCCTGGAAGTGGAAAATTGGGACGAAAATCGGGACCAAGATTTACTCCTTGTTAAATCTTCAGATAAATTCCATAACTCTTCCAAGATAATCATCTAATTGCTGATCAAGCCTCTCCTTAAGAGATACCTCCAATACATACTGCTTCTAGATCTCTTATTTAAGTAGATAACTTTTTCCTTTGGTGGTGTCTACAGTGAAAGCAAACCAAGAGTTGTCTGAATTTCCAGCTTTAGTAATCATAATGATGTGCCAACCAAGATTATTTTGAACCTTGGTAAAGAATCCGTAAAAAAAATTATGTAATATTTTACATTTAAAATAAATTCAATTAACTACAGTTTAATGTAATACATTCTCTCCTTGCCAGGTAAAACTGCACTTTTTGTTTTTATACACCTGAGAAATATATTATATTTTAAAGCCATTAATGAATCTTTCCCGTTAGACATTCACCCAAAAAATTAACTTAAAGTGTGGTTATCACTGCAAGAAAGCAGTAACAAGGTAGACTACATGAAAAACAGCAGATAAAATATATTTGCATACCGTTTTCCAGGTTCTAGAAACATGTACTCTATAAAACAAAGTGGAGTTTTAACCTAACTGAACTTACATTGTACTTATATAATAAACTCAAATCTTACTTGCTTTACCCAAAGCTTTAATTGAGTTTTAAAAAGACTTGGGTATGATATTTAATCTAATTATCCATGTCCACTTATTTACTTAAATACTGTTTCTAAAAATTCTGAAAATTCAATGGCCAAGAGTTGCTACAACCCAGCTTATGTAATGTCTGGAATGACTGCTTTCAAGCATGTCAATGCAATGTCTATTTTAAGTCACATGATAACCAGGTTAGAGTTATGTTTTAAAATTAGTGGCCCGATTATTCATCCCTTTGTTATTTATTTTAATAACCTGATAGAATGAAGTTGACTCATGAATTACTTAAACCAAAAGAGTATAATGTAATTGTCATGCACCATCAGTAAGTTCTATTTTCCCTCTCAGGCAGATTAGGCTTTATTTATGAATTCTCCCTCTTAAGCAGGGAAGACAAATTATTCTTTCTCCACCCTCCACATCCTCTACTAATGTTTCCAATACATATTCCAATAAGATTTACATGGGGATATTAACAATGGGAAGTCTTATAAGAGTTCTTTTAAAAATTCCTCACTCCATTATTATCATGAATAGGTAGGAAAATAGAGCTGTTTGGGACATTACTCGCTACACTTTACATCTTTAAGTTGTTTACGCCATAAGTATGTATCATCATCGCATCTCTCAGTAACCTTTATTTTAATCCATACAGCTTAAATCAGGTTGAACAAAAGCTTTCATTTTATGATGTTCATCAGTAAAAATAATCATAATTTTTCAAAAATAGTTTTAATCAATGGAAGTCACCTGCTGTTAGGGAGTTATGAAGGAAAATCATGGTTTGCAAATGGAATTTATTCAGTTATCTGATAAAAGTCACCATGATTTCTTCCCCTCTCTGTGCTTCCTGGTCTGTAAGTAAGGTGTTACTGAAGAAGATGTGAAAGACTCCTTAAAAAGAAAATGGATTGGTGCAAAAAGCAAGGAGTTATTCAACCAGAAAGAAACCTTCTAGGATTGAAACGAACTGGTCACATGGAATTATGTCTGAGAGTAGAGACAAGGTTCTAAGACCAGGTCTATCTATTCCAACCAAATGCACAAAACAGTCAGGGAAGACAGAAGTACCTAATAAGAAGATTAGAAGGAACAATTAATGCCATCATAATTACCGTGAAATGGAGTTTAGGCATATAAAAGGAATAAATAGTAAACTACTGGGAACAAAACCAGGGAGGGATAATTCCTAACTGACCTGCAATACCAGATCCTGGGCATTTAGATGAGCCCACCTTGAAGAGGACGCTTCTATAAACTCGAAGATCCCACAGAAGAACAAAGCCATGCACCCCAGCTATTCCAAACAATTGATAGATTTAAAATGGATACTTTTCACTCAGTGATTTTTTATGTTTGGTAAATTTCATGTGCCATAAAATGGTCTCTGAACTTTGTTTACAGTTTTAAGAAACTTCATGTTTTCTTTCAAAAACTCTATTACTTTGTTATTTGAATATTTGTGCACTTTTTTTCACTTTTCAGACAGTTTTTATAATTTATAACTTGTTCTTCAACAGTTATGCATGCTCCACTCATTTGGCAATGACTTCATGAATTTTAATTTTTTTTCTTCACATTTTAGTCAATGTTAATGTATTGGTAACTCTCTGGACTTTGGATTGCTTTTATAATTTATAAAACATTTTTAGAATGTAGTTTACTTTCTATTTTACATTTTCATTTTAAATTCATTTTCATCCAGTAATGCCAAATTTAACTATTTAGCAATGTTTTTGCCATTTTTTAGTATGTTTCATTTGTATCTAAACAGCATTCCTCATAAAAAAGCTACCACTTGTAGTAAGGAAAATGGTTATTTTTACTGGATTTTCCTAAAAAGGTAATAAGATTTTAAATGCTACTATTTTACATGAGAATGTTAAATAAAATGATGAGAATCTGTCCAGATCCTCAAAATTCTTCTACTCAGATGCATCATTATATCTTACATCTTATTTACACTAACATGTTGCCAGTGTTATTTCCAAAATTTGACAGAGAATACTTTATGAAGTGAACAAGGGATCACAGACTGAGAGGATGCAAAATGAGTGACTTAAAATACTACCCATGTGTTGCTTTATCAATTGAATTTTTACAAATCTACTTTTTAACCTTTCAGCAATTTTCTTCAGACTGCCATTGCCCCATAATCAGCAATGTCCATACAGGGTTTAATGATTTTTAAAAAATTGCAGAAAGAAGAAGCTTGCATGATCACAGCAGTGAAGCCACAATGACCAGACAGCATGTTATAAACAAAAAGTATTATAAAAAAAAAGTATAAAGGCTTTATGTTAGACAGCCTTGGGTCTGATCTCTGCTCTGTTCCATACCAGCTACATGGCCTTGGATAAATTTCCTTCCTCTATAAGATGAGAGAAAAGGATATCTGTTAGCACTGATTAAATAATATGTGTAAAAATACTAATACACAATATCCTATTAATGCCAATTTCTTTTCCTTCTCTTACTCACATTCAAGAAATACATATATTAAGCACTACACAATTAAAACACCGTGGTTGGTACCCTGAGAGATACAAATGTGAATAAGATGTGATTGAAAGAAGTTTACAGGCCAAATGAGGAAGTTAAAAATATACACCATCTTTTTAAAAGACAAATAAACCATTTGGTTTAAAGACATGCAATAAATGCTTGTTCCCTGCTGAATTGGTCAAGTTGGCCAGCTAGTTAATGGAAAGGTCTTACTTTCCACTTTACAACAGCTCTGCCCTGTAGGTGGAAGGCAGGCTAGGACTGGGCCTGGCAGGGGGCAGGGATGGGAGTGAAAGGCAAAAGAGACCTGGTGGGATCACCTAGGTGAAGGAGGTGAGGGAAGCTGAACATCAAGTCTCTGTGAACAAATGTACACAAAACCAGAAATTAAAAGGAAGGATTGGTACCAGAAAGCTAGCCCCAAGGAACTAGCTCTGAGGGGATCCTGGAAGAAATTCAAGGACAAAGGAGTCCCTCAAGGAAGACTAATGAGCCCATGGTTCAGGAGCAGTTGCCCTTAAAGGTGCAAGGATCTTTGGATGAATTCATTCATGAGTTGCAGCAAAGCAATTCCCCAAATTAACTAGAAGTGATTGACTCTGAGAACCCTGATGTGTTACTGCTGTTCAGCTTGTTCCATTTTGTAAGAGGATTTACTCACTGATAGAAAAGAGAGGTCTGACAAAAGCTCTAAAATACATCCCCACCAACTTACACGCTGATGTCACTGGAGGATGGGGTTGGGCAAAGTTTTACTCAGAAGAGCCCAATTTTCAAATCTACTCATAAATACTAGGGCTGGCATGATATTAGCAAGACATAACCGGGAGAAAGCTCCTTTATCCAAGCTAAACACTGTTCCCACCTGAATACATTAAAGCTTGCTTGCCCTTAATCATAGCTCTATTCCAGATAGATAGCATTAGTGTTCAGCAGACAAAGCTACATTAGCTTTTCTATATGTCTACCTTTCCTCCAAGATACAAGGATACAGCAGGTGAGGGAGGTGCCAAATATAACCAAAAAAAAAAAAAACTGATGGAGATTATATCAATTTTATATGCTATGGGGATGAACACAGTTGTCTTCCTAAAATCAAATACGGTTTATAATTTCTATCCATTGGAGATTCCAGTGTACGCAAAATCCATTAACTACTAGATCAGGCTGACCTGAGATGTGAGAAACGAGAAGCGAGCTTCAGAATCCACATGAAAAAGAACACGGTACAAGATTGCTAAAGGAAAGAATGTCAGTAGATGAAGAGACGGTTTCTCCTACTTTCGTGTTTGCCCTGCAACACTACAAGAAAGAAAAACATAGACACTACAAACTGTGTGTCCCCGAAGTGCTGGGCAATCAACATTAATTGATTGATTCCCTGTTCATTTAAATGAGGAAAATAGAGGGCTTCAAGGGCTAAATAATTTCCTCCTAAATTACAGACCTTACACATAGCACATTGTGTGTTGAATCCCTGATTTTCCAAACTCCAAAACTTCCATTTTTCATCATTTTACCAATCTTTTTTTCCCATTTCCCTACTTCTTACTGGTCCCTTTCACTACCTCTCCTAGTATTTGTTAGACAGTACGTAGGCATGCCATGTACCTAGAACAATTCACAGAGGGTAAATAGGAATGTCACATACCTAGAACCTTTAAAACCACAAAACTCAATTCACAAATGTGGAGGTCTTCTTCTACATAAATTCCCAATTATTTAAGTTCTTATTTTTGAGTGTAAAGATGAGCCACTGGCTTTCAACTGGACAGAGGATAGGAACAAGAGAGGTGGTTACATTAAGATCTCCTAAGGAATATAGTCAAATGTTTCAAAATCCAAGGCGCAATGCCAAGTTACTGGGTGGGCACAGTGGGCAGGGAGTATGTTTATGAGAGTAATTTTAAGAGATCCTGTATTCATTACATATTGCTATATAACTCAGTTACTTAAAAAAACATGCATTTATTATCCTATAATTTATGCAGGTTATGTATTGGGGCACAGCTTACCTGAGTTCTCTGCTTCAGGGTTTCTCTCAGGGCTGTGATTAAGGTGCCAGCCAGGGCTGGTCCAGATCACATCCAAGCAGAGGGGTTCACAGAGATGTGGGTACCAGGAGGTGGGAATCACTGTGAGCCATACCAGAAGCTGCCTATCACATCCCCCAAGGACCCTCTTTCTGGTCCCCTTCCTTATCTTTGGTTTCTTTTCTTTCTAAATGACAGGCTGGTTCACTGCCTGCTGAAAACTTGACTGAAACTACTTGGGAATACCTGTATGCAGAAAACTATAGGACACTGATGAAAGAAATCAAAGAAGACAGAAACAGATGGAGAGATATACCATGTTCTTGGATTGGAAGAACCAATATTGTGAAAATGACTATACTACCCAAAGCAATCTACAGATTCAATGCAGTCCCTATCAAATTACCAGTGGCATTTTTCAGAGAACTAGAACA
Organism: Delphinapterus leucas; assembly: GCF_059928025.1. Lineage (NCBI taxonomy): Eukaryota > Metazoa > Chordata > Mammalia > Artiodactyla > Monodontidae > Delphinapterus > Delphinapterus leucas. Next base: position 35,774,811 of record NC_143142.1, on the reverse strand, counting down.
GAAAATTTTACAATTTGTATGGAAACACAAAAGACCCCAAATAGCCAAAGCAATCTTAAGAAAAACGGAGCTGGAGGAATCAGGTTCCCTGACTTCAGACTATACTACAAAGCTTCAGTAATCAAAACAGTATGGTACTGGCACAAAAACAGAAATATAGACCAATGGAACAGGATAGAAAGCCCAGAGATAAATCCATGCACCTATGGTCACCTAATCTATGACAAAGGAGGCAAGAATATACAATGGAGAAAAGACAGCTTCTTCAATAACTGGTGCTGGGAAAACTGGACAGCTCCATGTAAAAGAATGAAATTAGAACACTCCCTAACACCATACACAAAAATAAACTCAAAATGGATTAAACACCTAAATGTAAGACCAGACAATATAAAACTCTAGAGGAAAACATAGGCAGAACACTCTATGACATAAATCACAGCAAGATCCTTTTTGACCCACCTCCTAGTGAAATGGAAATAAAATCAAAAGGAAACAAATGAGACCTAATGAAATTTAAAAGCTTTTGCACAGCAAAGGAAACCATAAACACGACGAAAAGACAACCCTCAGAATGGGAGAAAATATTTGCAAATGAAGCAACTTACAAAGGATTAATCACAAAAATATACAAATAGCTCATGCAGCTCAATATCAAAAAAACAAACAACACAATCCAAAAATGGCCAGAAGACCTAAACAGACATTTCTCCAAAGAAGACACACAGATGGCCAACAAACACATCAAAAGATGCTCAGCATCACTAATTATTAGACAAATGCAAATAAAAACTACAATGAGGTATCACCTCACATGGGTCAGAATGGCTATCATTAAAAAATCTACAAATAATAAATGCTGGAGAGGGTGTGGAGAAAAGGGAACCCTCTTGCATTGTTGGTGGGAATGTAAATTGATACAGCCACCATGGTGAAGAGTATGGAGGTTCCTTAAAAAACTAAAAATAAAACTACCATATGAACCAGCAATCCCACTACTGGGCATATACCCTGAGAAAACCATAATTCAAAAAGACACATACACCCCAATGTTCCTCGCAGCACTATTTACAATAGCCAGGACATGGAAGCAACCTAAATGTCCATCAACAGATGAATGGATAAAGAAGATTTGCTACATATATACAATAGAATATTACTCAGCCATGAAAAGGAAAGAAATTAGGTCATTTGCAGAGATGTGGATGAGACTGTCATACAGAGTAAAGTAAGTCAGAAAGAAAAAACAAATATTGTATATTAAAGCATATATGTAGAATCTAGAAAAATGGTATAGATGATCTTACTTGCAAAGCAGAAACAGAGACACAGACGTAGATAACAAATGTATGGACACCAAGGTGGGAAAGGGGAACAGGATGTGAATTGGGAGACTGGAATTGACATATATACACTATTGATACTATGTGTGAAATAGATAACTAATGAGAACCTACTTTATAGCTCAGGGAACTCTACTCAATGCTCTGTGGTGACCTAAATGGGAAGGAAATCCAAAAAAAGAGGGGATATATGTATACTTATAGCTGATTCACTTTGCTGTACAGTAGAAACTAATACAACATTGTAAAGCAACTAAAATTAATTAAAAAAAAGAAAAGAAAATTTGAATCAGCCAGTATAGGATTGGTTTGTGCAGAAGGCAAAAGGTTTGGAGGTTTTGCTTATGTTCTTTGTTTTGAGGATGGGAAGAAATAACAGGAGGGAAGGGAATTTGAATGAGAGTGAAGATGTGGTTTTAATTCATTTATCCATGCCATTCCATTTGTCTTCTGACAGAGCTTATTAAGAGCTGGACATGTACTAAATAAATCTGAATATACCTGGTCATTAACAGAAACTCGTGGTCATTCTGTTCGACTGACTTTTCATCAGAGACTACAAAAAGCCATACAGTGTCCTGGCCAGTTAGACTGTGTGTGTAAATCACCTGAAGTCAGTATGAATAATACCTGAGTTACTTTTTTAAAATGCCCACTAATTATTTTTGTATTTTGGTTTCCACAGTTACAAATCTTTACTTGAGCTGTTCATAATAAACTGATTCATAAGGGAGTTTTTGCACCGGTGTATACATTGTGAGCAATTCTGGAATCTGGATGATTATGGGCAACCTGAAAAACAAATGCCTTTCTTCAGGGTTAGCAGGTCGCGGCTGCTGCCATTGTTCCCAAACCACCTTTAATATCTGAGTAATTTTTAATGAAAAATCTCAACAGAAATGTGTAGCAAATCAGATGTTAACACAGAAGAAATACTTTTCACAAACACCAGAATGATTTTTAACACCATTTGACTCAGCACCCAGCTCTTATCAATGTTGCTTTGCTTATAGTGACACTACGGATTCTGAAGGAGAAATTCCACAAGCCAGCTAATTGTTAAAGTTTTTATATATTCTTTGCTGGAACCAAATGAATGAAGTTCCTTCTTTGATCTCCATGCCCAGCAGGGAGTAGCAGAGGGCACTGGACTAAAGCTCACAGAATTCTGTGGTGGCAGAGGACTGGAGACCTCACTCGGCCAGGCAACCCTGCTAAGGATTCTGCAAACTCAGAAAGCCCCAGGCACTTGAGGAGAGCCTGGGCCAGCCCAGTGTCAGTTCCTGGAACTTGCTGGGCTCCTGGGAGCTCACCTCAGGCTATAATCCACACCATGATTCTAAATATCGTACAAGTGCTTCCACAGATTCAACCACACTTGAAACCCAATGTCTTACCCCAGCTCAGAGGGCTCTGCCTGCCTCTCAAACCCCCTCCCTGCCACTCCCAGTAAGTACCTGACCTGCTGGCTTTTTTTTGTTCTCTGGATGCCAACCCTTGCCTGACTCAGAGTCTCACACTGTTGTTCTCTCCACCTGGAATCTCTTTCCTAGAACTTTTGACATTGCTTCTTTCAGGCCCCAACTTAACTGCCACCCACTTAAGGGGAAGTTCCCTGAACACCCAATATCAAACTCCTTATTTTCTATTACAGAAACTAGTTTATTTCATTCATAACTCTAAATCTATTTTCTAAATTATTTGCTCATTTAGTGTCTGACTTCTCCAGTAGAACATAAGCTCGAGGACAGCGGCACATCTGTCTTGTTCATTATTTTCTATCCGCATCGCCCAGCACAGAGCCTGGTGCATAAGAGTCACTCAGTAACTATGTACTGAATCTTGGGTCATTCTAACATTCACAGTGATTCTAACTCATTTTGAAAGTTCAATATAGTCTGAGTGTGTGTATTTTATATGAAAATTCCAAAGACAGAAAGTACTGAGGTTGAATCTGAAAGGACTATATTTATGTAATCATGAAAAGGTTTAAAGTGTATTAAATGACAATGTGTACACAGTATAGTCTTATTTATTTGTTCAAACTGGCATGAATAGACCTACCATGCAGGAGGAGAGTATGGATAAGGAAGGGGCTTGTTTGTGTTTTAATGGTGTGTGTATGAAAGTCTGTGTAAATTACAAAACATATTTTAAGGAAATATCATTACTGCTATGAGTGTAATCCAAGGCTGGCATCTAGGTGATATTGCTGGAATTCCTGGTCCTCTTGAGAAAGAATCCAAAGAAGCCATGTAATTGCTGTGCAGTACAGGGAGCACACAGAAATGCAATTTCACTTAAAGTAAATCCCTGAATCCTATTAAATGGGATATATACTAATGAAGTAGAAACAGTTTCATGTGTTGCTAATATTGATATTTATCATTTATTTCTCCTTTTATCTAGCACTTCCTGAGAACAAAAAAAGGATCTATGGGGGGGGGCAGGGGGACAGTGAATCAAACTTAAAATGTTCTGAGTTCAAATTCTGGCTTAGCCACTTAGTAGCCATATGAACTTTTCTGGACCCACAGTTTCCTTACACACAAAACGTTTTGGTAAAGATCATATAAGATAAAGAATAGAAAGGGTTTTGTAAATTACACAGTGATGTAGAGAAATAAGGTGTTTTGTTCTTTGGGGACAATGGAAAAAACCTTTGCCACTTTTATTAAAGGTCTTGTCAAAAATGTTCATTTGTTTGGCCCTTTTAGATTTAACAAATTCCATTTGCTTCAGTATTATATCTATTCTTTCTCCATATACAGGATTTATGAGGTGCTATTAAGTAGATTTAGATCTGCCTGTCTTGGCTCACTCTGAAATAGAACATTTACATTTCAGAATCTTCTTGGTTTATTTTACGTAGCTGAAACTTATATTTACTGTTGGCTTTGTACTAAATACTGTTTAGAATCTTATAAATTCATCATGGATGTTGTCCTTTTTTCCCCAAATTTAGCATCATCTCAGTCCATCCAGGAACATTTATTTTGTCATAAACTTTTGTTTATCATGGCTTTCACATAGTACAGAATAGAAGATCATGTAAACTTCAACTCTAGGAGTTTTCTTTTAGTTCTTATTTGTAGAATGCATAAAATTTTTTAAAAGGCTCTGTTCAGAGATTTTTCTGGAAGAAAGAAAGATGTGCAAAAACTCAACCAAATTACTTAGCAACCGAACCCTATCAAGTCTTCTTTATAATGTTTCTCATACATATCACTTTGAAACCACTTGCCTGGTGGGCTGCCACTGCCACTGGATTTTTGGAACCTTTGGTCAACATCCCGTCAGCCTTCCAGCTGCTACTGTCTTGTCTTCTGCTCCTCTTTTAATGTATTAGAGGAATCCAGTATGACTCTTAATGTCTGCTACCTTCACTGTCCTTGGTAAGGGGACTCACCAATCACCAAGTAATCCAATCCAATCACCAAGACCACCGCTGGCTTGACCAGTGATGGCATCTGACCTAAGAACAGCTAGGTTATTGACCCATTGAGTGTATTTACCAGACAGTCCTGCCAACTTTCTATAATATTGACTGTACGAACTGGAGTCTTTCATAGGCATTCAGAAGAGCTAAGAAGCAACCCTTCCTGAGGCAACAACTATTACAGTTCTTATTGAGTGCCTAGTATTGCTGTCAGCTTAGTAAACGTATGGCTGTATTCCTGTTTTCCTCTCCATCTATCCTTAAAAGAAGGCTCCCATTGCCAGAGGTTACCGAATGTGTCTCCTTCCTTGCACTGGATAAAAACAAACTTTCCAATCTAATGTCGCCTATTACTATGATCACACTCACACCTTGTAAACTGATTTCGGTAACTGACCCCCTGTCTTGGTGCTTTACACAGTATTAGAGTCTTAGAGTACTACACTCCTATCTTGTTCTCTCCAGTATCCCAAGGACAGAATTCTATCTCCTAAATCCTGATATTATGGCTGGCTTCTCACTACTTTTGCCAGATTTTTCTACTGCCAGTGGCTTGCTGGACTCTACCTATTATCTGCTTCCATGTTCTCTGAATTTTTGTTCCATCCACTTGAAAGCAGACCTCCCAGATGGTGACGTGTAGGATAGCCTGTAGGTGGATCACCACAAGATGATGCGTCTATCACATGTCACCTATTCGTTACCTTCCCACATCGCCTGCTGCAACCCTGCCATCTTCCATTTCTGACCCACCCTGGGTTTGACCTACCTAGATAATCAGCGTAACCCTACACTGTCTGTCTGTGATACTGTCTGTTACACTGCTTATTCAAGGTGAGTTCTCTTCCACCTTATGCCAAGTAACTGTAATAACTGCTTAACTGGTCTGATATCCTGGATCACTCATCTCTTCAATACACCCTATAAATCACCTTTTTAGTCTTTAAATGAAATTTTGGGGATTTACCCATATAATAAAATCAGTAACTAAAATACTAAGTGTGGATTTCTTTTCCAGGTGTTCAAGATCCTTTCCAATCTGGCAATCATCTAACTCCCCCTCAGCCTATGTGAACCCTCTGGCCCAGCTAGGAGTCTTGCTAACCACTTTCTAAAATTGCTTTAGATGTTCCTTTGGCTTTGCCCTTGAGTATTACATTCTGCTAAATTACATTATCCCCTGAATCCTTTCTAACAATTGGAATCCTACCTAAGTATCATGTAATTCATTAATGCAACCAAAAGACAGTTTTGAGTGACCACCACTCGCTAGACACAATATCAGTTGATAGTTTTTCAAAGAGATACATGACTGCTTGCTCTTAACGAGTTTAGAGTCTGAGCGGGAGGGTCAAACATGAAGCAGAGAAATTACTGGAGCATATACAATAGGGAGACCACCAAAAGGTCTACCCAGCATCAGGACGAAAGTAAGCAGGAATATCTTTAAGGGCAAACGCTTCATCTAAATGTTTATTTAATGATAGATAAATGTTTGAAAATTCATAGGGATGGAGAAGACATTGTAGGCAAAAGAAGCTACAGGAGCAAAAGTGTAGATGTTAAGAAGCATGTTGTGTGAATAAAGAAAAGCAAATGTCAGAAAGGAAGTCACAGTGCAACATGGAGATGGAAGGACAAAAATCATGTCATTTTGTCTTATAAATAGAAAATGAGTCTGGAGCACTGGAAGGGTTGCCCAAGTCCCTCCTATCTGCCTCCTTGTTGCTACAATTCTTGCTTCTTCCTCTGATGTCAATTACGTGGATATCAGAAAATTCAAACTCTTCCATATTATCGTCAAGCTGCTTCCTCATCCTTATCCCTATTTTCCAACCACATTTTTTAGTATTTCATTATGTCTTGTCCCTGTTTTGTTGGAAGCAACTCTCTTTAAAAATTGTAACAGTTAAGGGCTTCCCTGGTGGCACAGTGGTTAAAAATCCGCCTGCCAATGCAGGGGGTACGGGTTTAAGCCCTGGTCCGGGAAGATCTCACATGCCGTGCAGCAACTAAGCCCGTGCGCCACAACTACTGAGCCTGAGCTTTAGAGCCCGTGAGCCACAACTACTGAGCCCACGGGCCATAACTACTGAAGCCCGTGCGCCTGGAGCCCATGCTCCACAACAAGAGAAGCCACCGCAATGAGAAGCCTGCGCACCGGAACAAAGACTAGCCTCTGACCGCCGCAACTAGAGAAAGCCCACGCACAGCAATGAAGACCCACTGCAGCCATTAATTAATTAATTAAAAAAAATTGTAACAGTTAATACATTCAACAAATGTTTATTTGTAGTGGATGCTGTGGTACTAATGTTCAGTTGCGGTAGATAGTGTAGTGTGCCACCTAGGCACCCATTCCCTTAGCTTCCAGAAATGCTGGCAACTGAGGACTCACAACTATTACCAGAAATCTAATTCTGCAGAAGGAAGCTGCCTTTCCCAACATTTGCTTCCTTTCCAGGAGCAGTTGGCATCACTGCTTGTCTGCACTCAGGACAAGGCTGAAGACCCATGCCAGCTCCAGAGCAGCCTGGAGAATCAGTTAAGATGCAATTTACTGAAGCACCTCAGTTCACCTTCTCCTGCCCAAACAAACTCCCAAATAAACTTCCTGAATGCAACTCTCTGAATCTCAGAGGCTATTTCACAGAGAATCCAACCAACAACATTATTCAGTGTCAACCATCGTTCCGGAAGGAGAGCTCTGAAGAAATTGTATTTATTATTAAGATCTACTAGGCACATCCAATATGTCAAGAGCAGTATCATGTCTGGAGATGTTGCAACAAACAGGACATGACCTGGGTAAGGGCAGCTCATCCTCCCAGTTCTGGAGGGAGGAGAGCCTGCCAAGGAGGAGGTCTGCTGGTTCTCCATTCTGCTGAACCACTGTCCCCAGGATTAAGATGGAATGATCTTGTTTTACCCAGTCCAGTAATTTATAGATTCAGAAAATTGTAAAATCTCTTTTTCTCTGATGCTTTAAAAACAAAATTAATTTCCTGGTACCAAAGTGGTGACTGTGATCCTTTATAGAAGTAAAAGAACAGACTAGATGATGTCTCAAAGTTCTTTCCAGGCAAAAATTAATGTCAATATTAAAATTGATGCACAGTTTGAAATAAGACGCCATTTCAGTCTTGATCAAGAATGCATTAAGGTCCTAAAAATTTGCTTGGGGTACTTCTCAGTATGGGGACTATTTATTGTGGGCAGGCGTCATCTCCCATATATCTTAAACCTACATCTTGGCACTATTTTTAATACTGTTTTCTGTCTAATTAGACCGTGTAGTGCAATAATCAATTATAACCCTGTGTTGAAGCTACAGATCTGTTACTTAAGAAGAAGAGTTACTTAGAAATGGCCATCAGCATTTTTATTAAAAGAGATGATAATGGTTTTTCTCCTGACAAAAAAGCCTGCTGTATCATCCTGGACTACTTTTAAATGGATGTGGGTTTGCAACTCCAAGGGATAAAATTAAAACATGCACATTCTCTTGCACCAGCATTATTTATCAAAATGACAGTGTGGCCATTTTTCTTACTGGTTAAAATGGCACATGATAATTACTTTAATCTATTTTTTAGTACAGCATAAGATGCTTAAATTGCTGATGTAATTTTGAAGTCAATCTTTATTTATAGCCATAAGTATTCCACGGTGTAAGGATTGGTCATTCATAAAAAGTCATGTAGAATATCTATTCATAGACTGTGCCAATGAGGAGTAAACAGTCAATTTAGAAGGTAGAAGTGAAATAGGAAATAGAATTTGTTAATTCCTTCTCAAGCTTTTCATGCCGTGTCTTAGATTAACCTTCATGTAAATAGAGTCATTCTTTCTATTAGCCTAGAAGAATAAGTAAGTCTCCAGACTTACTAACTCTATCTGGGTACAAGAAAAAGTCATTCAATTCGGTCAACAAATATTTATCTTGTATGTTTTATGAGCCAGCACTGCTGGAAAGACTATAAAAAATATAAAGAACATGAAAGTAAAGAACCTACAGTATAGATTCCATTTGAGCAATGACCTTGGCTGCTCTTGCCAGTGATAGAAAAGTAGTCATTCTACAATTTTTTATTGAGTGAATAAGCAAGACGTCGTCTCTGACTTCAGCAAATTTATGACCTGATAGGAAAGTTACCACTTACTGAGTTTTTAATATGTGAAGGAGCCTGATTTCCAAGTTGTCACTTAGAAGGTGACACAAGACTCCTGGGTGATCTTAGATCAATAACCTATGTTTGAGTTCTCTCATTCTCTCCAACTCCACCCAAGGTGGGGTGAGAGCAGATCCCCGTCTCTGGGACACTGACCAGTGTCCACTTAAAAGTCTACCTCTCTGACTTTCCTGTTTTTTTCTAAGCCAGGAAATGGGTAACTATCCTGAACAAGAGTAGAGAATATTGGCTCAGAAAATTTCTTTCAAAGCTATTGTAAATTCAGGGACCACTGCCTGAATGGACTCTTTTCTCTCTTTCTTTGCATTTTTGCTGTAACAACTCTACCCTGAGGCACTGGAAGCCTAATATCTAGGAGGAAGAATGATGTGATTTAAAAAATGAATTTGTATTTGCACAGGAATAAAAAACAAATCCTTTATTACTTCAAGTGCTAATCCAGACACTGTACTATTTCTATTTCATAGATGAGAACATTGAGTCCTACTGAGGCTAAGCAACTTGTTCATATTTACACAGTTCATTAAGAGTAGATTCAGTACTCAAATCTATGTTTAGCTTCCCCAAATTCTTGCTCCTAATTACCACATTTATCCCCATTTTTAGAGATAAGAAACCTTAGCTTAGAGAGAGAAACTGATTTATTCAAAATCATACCATTAACATACTGCAGAACCAGGATTACAACCCAGATTTTCTACACTACGGTGTATTTTATACTCCACTGGTATTTCCACACTGCCTACACATTTTTTCACACCTTAGATTTCCCATTCACCTAAAGAAAATGGCAGTCTTGGAACTGAGTCATGGAATCAATGGAGTTACTATTTCCAGTTAGAGAAAACTTTCATTATTTGACATTGCCATGAAACAGTAATTGTATTTCCACAGAAATCACACATATTCAGTTACAATTTTATCCTACCAGTTTCAAAACAGATTTAAGGGCTAGGCATTAATAATACAATAACAATAGTGATTATATAACGTAATCTCAAACAATGCTACATGTAAATTTGAAGGTTAATGAATATTTCTATGGCTATCACAATAGAAAAACAATGTATCAACACAGAAAATGTCCTAACACTGATATTATGAAAGAGCTAGCAAACCTCCCAAAGTGCTTACCAGTTTTCTGGGAATATTTCTCTCCGTAGCTGGGTCTGGCCCCTGGAGCTGCCAGAGAAAATCCCTTGTGGATTTTCTGTATGAAAATAATTAACCTAAGGAGAGTAAACAAGGAAAAGGGAGATTTCCCTTGGCAGACACAAACATTCACATTTGACTCATGGTAACGAGGTAGTAGCAATAGTCTAACTCTATTGAAAGAAAATCTTTTATATTTGCAGCTCATACGCACCTGCTGCTTATTTCCCAACCCCATTCAAAATTCACCGTTTAGTTTTGAAAAAAAAAACCAAAAAACCCCAGAAATCTCCACAGCAACGACCATAGTATCAAAACAACATTATAGCTTTGAGTTTGGGAATTTGTAGGGTGAGCTCTCCAGTTTTCTTGGGCTTTAGTTTCGTGTGAAAATACTGTGTGGGCAATATTATATAAGCCTAGTCGTGGCTAAAAACTACATGTTAAATCTTTTTTTGATGACCCATAAATAAATGTGTATACAAATAATATTTTAACTCAAATAACTTCTCATATTAAAAAAAAAAAAAACCTAAAAGCAGCAAAGGGTGCAGTTCCACAAACCAGACTGAGCAATTTGTATTGAGGCTATGATCTTCTTGTCAATGTCAGCACTTCACTCTTGCAGTCTTATAATGTGCTCCTTGAGGGTATTTTTGCTCCAATTAAATAAAAATCTATAACACTACTGAATTGATTTTCAAGAATATCAGCCAATAAGTTAATGCTTTGTCTTCACCCTCTTATGGGATATCAGAGTGGTATCTAAGGCACTTAGTCCAAGAACACTTCTCTCGGAGACTCCAGAAAAGAAATTTCAATTCCAGTGACAAACAGCCCATATGCCCAAAATATAAAAATAACTTAACATGCTTAATAATATATTGAAAACATATTTTTAAGTGACTTCCTGGGAGAACAAGAAAGTAAAGAATATTCAGAAGCTGAAAACAGAGAAAGAAGACACTTGGGAAATTTATAAAGGCCTGAAGCCAGCTTTTTCCAGGAAGCATCTGCTTAACCATGATAATTTCAGTTTCTGTTTTGACAGCAGCAGAGACCATGGGAAGTAGGTAACAAAATCAAGGACTATCCAAAGTGAATGGTCTAATAGAAGATCCCCCACATAAAATTGAGTTTTGGAGGGTAACTGGGAATAAATCTACCAAACTGAAGGGTCAGCAAGTAAGCCTGCTTCTCTAAGGTTCCCTGATAATCTGTAAGGACAATTTTGCTCTAAAAATCTACATTTTTCAGACTGGATTCATGCTATCTATATGGTCAACAAAGATTTTCAAGTAGTCCCCAATTGGCAATGATATCAGTTAACTAGAAGCCAACAAAAATGCTCTCCAGAGGAATGCAATCACATCCAGGCTTCAAAGAATTCCCACAGCTGAAGTTCTAAGGACTATGAACTCATCATGAACAGCCATGAACTATGTGAACAAATAAGGTGAAATTAGTGACAGCCAGCTAGTGACAAGATACTAGCAAATATTTCAGACACTGGAATTTATCAGAAAGAGAATATGAAATGAGTACTTTTCATATGTTTGAATAAATAAAGCATTTCTTAAAGTTATAAGCAAAGGACAAGAGAGTGTATAAATTAAACAGCAAGAATTGAAATAAATGAAATATATTTTCAAATGAAAAATAAAATAAAATTTAAAAATTGGTTGATAGACTGAAGGGAAAATTAGATGCAGCTGAAGAAAAAGTTAGTAAACTAGAAGATAGATACAAAGATGTTATTCTGAAAGAAGCCCAAAGATACAAAATACAGAAAATAGAAAAGAGGTTAGGAAGGAGTAAGAAGGTCTAACATGTGTCTAATCAGAGAACCAAAAAGATATTGATACAAAAATCAGAATAAGGCAATAATTAAAGGAATAAAAACAAATAATTTTACTGAATTATAAAAAGACACAAAACTTCAGATCCTCAAAACCCACTAGTTATCTTAAATAACAAATACATATATAATCTATATTTATATAATTAGTCATCAGTATTTTTGATGAAACTGTAGAACACTAAATGCAAGTGTGATATATAAAGAAGGCTGAATTAAACTGAAAGCTATAATAGAAAACAGAAGCAATGGAAGATTATTGAATGTCTTCTGTTCAATAAGTATTAATATTAGAAAAAAAAGTAATAATCTAGAATTTTAAACAAGCAAAGCTATATTTCAAGTATAATAATAAAATTTTGTTTTCAGCTAAACAAAAACTGAAAGTTTACTACAGACTTTCACTAAAGAAAATTCTAAAAGTTCTGCTTCTCTCAAAAAGAAAACTATCATAGAGCTTGAGATGCAAATGAGAAACAGTGGGCAGTGGTCTTGGTAAATCTATAAGACATTGTTTTTAAAATAGTAATAATGATACTGTCTAATATATGGCATTAAAACATAGAGTAGGTAAAAGCAATAGCCAAAAATAGATTTTAATTTATTGGAGGAGTTGTAATTAGAGTTAAAGCATCTTAAGGTCCAATATATTTCAAGTAGTGGATAAAGATATTAACCAACTTCAGACATTGTTTAAATATGCCTTTGAAACTATCTAGGATAGTCATTAAAAAAAAGAAAAAAGTGTAATTTCCACAACAGTAGGGTATAATAATGAAGAGCCTATGAGAAAAATAAATCAACAAAAATGCAACAGATTTTTTAAAAAGCAAATAAAACAAACCAAATGAAGACAAGAAAGGAAGCAAAACATGAAACCAAAAAAGTCAAAAAACGGAAAGTAAAAATTAAGATGTACTTTAAGATCCAAATATATCTAAAGTAATTATAAAAAAGATAAACTTTTCTGTTAAAAAACAAGATGTTTCACCACATTTTTTTAAAATCTAGCTATCGGTCATTTACAAAGGACACTGTTAAACACATATATATAGACACAGAAAGTTTATATAAAAAAGGATGGAAAATATATGTACCAGGTTCAAACCAAAAGAACCTGGTGTCACATTATAAATATTGTATAAAATAGATTTTGATATAAAGTATTACTAGATCTAAGAAAAATAACTGCTTAAAGTTCAATTTATTAGGAAAAATTTTAAAACAATTCTAAATCTTTATGCATTTAATAACAAAACCTCAAATTATATCATTCCAAATTGAAAGCTCTGCAAGAGAGAGACAAATTCCAATGTCATAATGGAAAATAGTTACACACGTCTCAGGAATTGCTAGATTAGGCTGACAAAAAAATAGCAGTAAAATCTGTAACAGTTGAACACTATAACTGACATTTACAAGCAAGGGACAGTGTTACTCTAACGTTACTCTAAGAAACATATAGTACATTACATCCAACAAATAGAGAGTACAATTCTTTTCTTTTTAATTTATTTTGGCTGTGCCGGGTCTTATTTGAGGCATGTGGGATCTTCAGTTGCGGCATGCGGACTTCTTAGTTGCAGCATGCATGCGGGATCTATTTCCCTGACCGGGGATCGGACCCTGGGCCCCCTGCATTGGGAGCTCAGTGTCTTACCCACTGGACCACCAGGGAAGTCCCTGAGACTACAGTTCTTTTCTAAGCGCACATCAATTATTTATTAAAATGCCAGGCCAGAAAACAAGCCTCAACAAATTAGTGATAGGCACCATCACAATACAATTAAATTAGAAATCAATAAAAAAGAAAAGAAACTAGAAAATTTTCTTACATATGAATTTTCAAAGCTTACTTTTATAAATTAATGTGCCAAAACAAACCATAACTATTAGCAAACTGAAACAATGTATAAAAAATATCCAATAAAGCATGAATAACTTAAGTTTGTCTAGAAATGCAAAGTTGGTTTAACATGAAAAAATCAACTAATGAATATCACCACCATAGTCAATTCCAGATTAGAAAGTCAATTATAATCTCAACAGATACAAGAAATGCATCCTATAAAATTCAATAGCAATTCATGATACTAAACAAATCTAATGAATTAAGAATAGAAGGAAACTTCCTTAGCATAACAAACCCTCAGCAAACATTATCTTAAACGGAGACACTGGAAGCATTTCCATTATAATGCAGAACCCGCGAAGAATGCATACCATCACCATTTGTTTTCAATAGCTACTGACATTTCTACACTGCAGTAGAACAAGAAAAGAAATGAGATGTAAGGATTTAAAAGGAAGAAATCAGGCTGTGATTTTAGCAGGAAACAAGAGTGTCTACTATCCAAGACTATCCAATAGGATCTACAGATTATCATTACAACAGTTATGCACAAATTTTTACATTTATGACCCATTTGGCATTATAAAGAGTGCTGCAGGATGCAAAAACCTGGTCGTTTAATCAAATCAATGAAAGCAGAGGAGGCACTGGGGGATATTAGTTTCATCTCTTTAAATAGTGTAATGGTCCCCATGTATATATACCCTTCTACAAATGTTCCAAATAATTTTCCTGGAACATCACCTTTGTATCATAGTCCTCAGATCTCCCCTCCTAAAATCCCTATAAACATCAGAAATATTGGTGTTATTCTGCTCAGCCCTTTATCCTTTCAGTCATTCATTCAAACCCTGTGACAGACAACATGGAAAGCATCGATGAATAAGATGAAGCCCTTGCCTTCACAAGGTTCACAGTCTAGTGGGACAGTCAGTAACATAAATAAAGCAATGAGATGATAAAAATGTTCCTGCATATCCCAAGGTTATTGGTCTATATGTATTAGTGATGTGAAATGATAAGAGACATATCACAAACGCTACGAATACACGTGTTATGAAACAAACCCCCAGTGCCTCTAGAATCCCAGCCATTTAATAACACTAAAATGTTCTTTAAAACGTTGCCTTACTTCCCTTATTCTAATTTGTGCATTCTAATAAATGTGGAATTTTAATTTTTTACTAGACTTGCTTTAATATATTATTTTTAAAAATACAAGTGTTTTTAAGAAATAACAGGGGGAGTACACATCTTCTAGCTTACCATTCAACTAATACTGCCTGTGGGCTCAGACCTCTATGAACATGACTCTCCTTTGTTTAGAATGAGAAAAGGTGGATGATAACTCACCAGAACACGGTGTGTGAAATGGCTGATTGGATAATCTTCAGTCTCAGGATGCTGGTGCCCATAAACTCTTGTGGGAATTTTCCAGAAGCTTCCCCGGACACTAAGGGCAGGTTGCCACTATGCAGAACCATAGTTCTGTGCTTTTCCTGGCTTCTGAAACCTGGACGCTCAGCATAGCCAAGATTGTCTCAGCCCAGTCATCACTCCTGTGGTCCCTGCAGCTTTTGCTCCCAGTGTCTCTTAACAGAAGCTCAGCTAGATCCACCTCAAGGAGACGTGATACCCCTGTCTCACAGCACTGTAGACAGAACAGCCCTGAGCACATCCTAAGTGGCTTCTTGGTATCCAGGATAGGCCCAAGTACATCGTAATTGCCATATACAAAAATAAGAGAAGGCAGAAATAGGCTTCTTCAAGGTCAGCTACCTTGTGCATGGTCAGTGTAAGAACTAGAATATTCAGCCTTATTTCCACCATTCTCTACCCGAAGAGCTCAGGGATGGGTGAGGTATAAGAACAGAGGTGGAAGAGGGCAGTCAGCCACAGGGGAATGAAAAGCATCACAGGCTAGTGCTTGAGGCCTTGGCCACAGAAGCCAGACTGCCTGAGTTCAGAGTCCTGGTTTTTGCCACTAATAGCCCTGTGACCTTTGACAAGTTACTTACTCTTTCTGGGCCTTGGCATCCTCATCTGTCAAATGGGGAGAACCTTACCTCACAGGGTTGTGAAAACTGCAGTTCTTGAGACAACGGTAGAACTTTAATAAATATTAGCCGTTTGCTAGATTTCCTAAATACAGTCAGCCCTCCATATCTGTGGGTTCTGCATCCACAGATTTGACCAACCTCAGATGGAAAACACTTGGGAAAAAAATTCCAGAAAGTTTCCAAAAGCAAAACTTGAATTTGCCATGCACACGCAGCTATCTACATACCATTTATGTTTACAACCCTTTACGTAGCACTTACATTGTATTAGGTATTATAAGTAATCTAGAGATGATTTAAATTATACAGGAGGATGTGTGTAGCTTATATGCAAATACTACACCATTTTATATAAAGGACTTGAGCACCCATTTTAGTATCACAGGGGTCCTGGAACAAATCTCCCTCAGGTACCAAGAGATGACTGTATCTAATATTTTCAAGAGTACTATTATACCTCTGTCTGAAATAAATACAATTCCCCAAAAAAAACGTTCTAAGTTCTACATAACAAAAGAAGTGGAAACATGAAAAGTTCTGTCAACCAACTATTTTAACCACATGCTTTTTCCAGAGAACAGATGGACTTCTCTAAGACCAACTTGAAGGTGAATAAATAGACTCACTATTTTGGCAAGAGGCAATTAAGTCGTGGACACAAAAGGGTCTTATGCTCCTTTTTCGTTTGTTTTAAGGATTGTTATTTATATTATCCACTGAGTAATCTCTGCAATAAAAAAACGAATTGCTGTCTCAACTTGAAGACAATACATGGTTCAGAAATACATTTATGATGAGCATCTTTCTAGCTCTGCACCGTACAATACAGTAGCCAGTAAGCTATTTAAATGTGGCTACTTAAATTTAAATTAATTAAAATTAAATAAATTTAAAATTCTGTTCCTAGTCACAGTGATCACACATCAAGTGCTCAATAGCCATATGTGACTAATGGATAGAGAACATTTATTTCACCACAAAAGTTTCTATTGGATAGTACTGCAGATTATAAACTGGAGTATCTGGTACCACTTCCCAGCTAATCTTATCTGATTAGTATAGACCATTATAAAGTCACTGGTGAAATCAATCTTCAATTTAGAGTCTAGTGTAATAATTAAGAAACCTTATTTTACAATTATTTATGTTCATTTTTCCCAGGCACATCTGTATTTTTCAATTCTAATATCAGGAAATTACATAGTACCATATGTTTTAAGGACAGTTGGTAATTTGAAAAGCACAGAGGAGATTTCCCAAGCCATCATTTCTTAGCATAATCATTTATTAACTGTGCGAATGACACTGTCCAGACTCCCCAAGTAAAGTCTACACAGCAGAAATGGCATTAAGTCAAACTGTTGTTCAGGAGATTTCTGCTGTGAATGCAGCTAATCTAAACTGGTAAAACTATAAAACCAATACCTTATTCTAGATTTTTAATATATTTACCTGATGTCTAAATGTATTACTTTAACATATAATTCTTTCCTTGACTTCAGCTCATTGTACCTGAGTTACCTGCTCTTTCAATATTTTAGTTTCATTACAAATATCCTGGCTGCAAATCAGGCAGCTGTAGGTGACACACATCTCCCAGGTCTGGTCCCCTGGAGGACTTGCTGGATTAGCACATCAGCTTTCACAGCCTCTAAGGAACCCAACTTGCTCCCAGGATCTGCCCTAACACTATTTATATCTCCTAATTTCATTGTGAATTCCTTGGAGATGGGGAGGTGGTCACATGAGTTATAATGAGCCCTATGTAATTTGGCATGAAAAAGAATATCAAGAAAATTAAAATGTCTCCTGTTAAAAAGAACGGGGAGGGGAAGGAAGGATGGTGGTCATTTTTAGGGTTTGAGATATCCTAAGGGGTATTGTGGGGTAGTGGTGGGGAAGTTGGAAGAAATTTAAGAATTAGAATTTGGAGTTGAAAGAAGCTGTTTAGAGATTGTCTAGATCAGCTTTCCATTTAACAGATGAATAACATGAAGCTCAGAGAGGGCATGTGACAGTACAGGATAGTGATTAAGACCATGGACTTTGGAAGTCAGATGATCAAATGCTGGCTCTGCCACTTAGTGGTTAAGTGAAGTTGAACCAGTTATTCAATCTGAGTCTCAATTTCCTCATTTATAAAACAGAGATTATAATACCGATAACTACCACATAGTCATTTGCAAAAATTAAATGAAATAATATGTTTCAAGTGTTAAAGCAGAGACTGACAAACCTACGTTCTCGATTCATGGGGCAACAACGACGATGGTGATGATGATGATCATGATAATGTGGTTGCCCAAAGCCTACCTGCAAGGTAATAGAAACAAGAAAATGAATGCAAGTTTGTGACTTCTAGTCTGATCCTCTAATCCATGTTTCCTGCACTAGTTTAACAATAAGTACAACTTGCTACCAGCTTACTTTTTAGGTCAGTAGACATGAGTCTCATCAAAGACTCCAGAAATGAACTTCTCTAAGACTGTCAGAAGGTACACAGGATGATGTCACCAAACTTCATAATTCCTCCTTGCTATGGATCTATTATTGTGTACTCATTTATCAACAGCTTGTTTTCAAGATGAGGTTATAAAGAACATGGTTCTTTCTTCTGGATGAAGCTGAAGTCCCCAAAGGCTACTTGGCTTGTGCCAGGGGCACACACTTTGTTTTTCTGTTTGAAGCTATTATTTCCTTGTTTTATTTGGTTTTGAGTTCTGCTATGCTATGTCCATATGTTGCTTCCTCTGCCCTCTCAGAGCCCTGCCATCCCAGCTCACCAGACAGCAGCTGCTTGTCTCCTGCAGGTATTCATTCTGGCATGTGCTCAAACTAGTGTCACGGCAACTCATTTCCATGTAGGATACTGGCTATTTCCCAGGGCTTCATTGTTTTAAGTGTCCTTCAATGTCTGGACTTTCTACCTCAATAGATCCCAGTTTCTAGCCTGGAGAATTTGCAGTGAATATCCTGAAGTGCCAATGTGAAAAAAGCAAGGACACCTGGGGTAAGTTATCTCTTTTCCCACTTTTATAGTCATTCCACATATAAGGTCATCAACCTAATGTATCCACTAAATGGAACTTATGCCTCCGTTCACACTTATGTGGAAATTTACACTTTTCTTGAATTTTGAGATAGTCTCTTGGAAAGCTTCCTCTTCTAAACAAAACAAAACAAACAAAAAAAACTATCCATTTCTCTATTCCCCATTCTTGTTCAGGAATCTGGATTTACAATGTCACATGCAATATTGGAAAAGTATTCTGCTAACTGATCATATGCCATATGCTTATGAACAGTAATTAGCAGCTCCCTTTTCCACCCCAAGAACATCTGTCTCAGCTTACTGCCAGTCTATTTAGAGCCATAGCATCATTATTACCTAGATCTTGATCCTCTCTTTCACCATTAACATTTATTTAAAATCTACAATTTAAAATGTATAGATAAAGCTCTGAACATTTCTGCAGAGACAGCTCAGAAGAAAAGTCTAGATGCCCATGCTGATTCTAGATTATTTTACTGGTCAGTCTACCCAAATATCAAACTGCTAAATTTTCACACTGTCCCTCCCATGGCAACTTGATTTACAGAAAGCTCCTAGCTTGCAAGAAGCTAGGAGCATCAGCATCTTAAAAAAAACACACTTTCTATTCAAGAGAGAATGAGTAAAAAGAAAGCAGAATTGGGGTTATTTTTGCCAGTTTATCTACCTTTGATGTCAAAGGAGGAATGTCCATTTTCCCTAGAAGTCATGGGGCATGTCTTCTTATCATGATTCTTGTGAACAGAAGCAGGCCATTTTGGAACAATGGAGCTAATTCTTCATCCTGATGATGTTAAAATAAATAAACCTTTTTTGTGCTTTTCAGATTATAAAGACCTCAGCAAACTTAAAGGATTCACGTAGACTCTGAACATGAAAGGTAAAAACTCTATAGAATTCAAGAAATTATGTTTCACAAATTGGAAACTGGATAGAAATTGTCAATTGCCAAAAACAAGTTTTGCTTCAAGAAAGACAGTAAGTAATACATTGGTTCATGCTTATACTTAGTACATCCTTGGACAAGGAAGAGACAATTTGTTGTTTATACCAATAAAAATGTTTCAACAACAAGCTCTCTTCACCTCTGTAACATCTATGCATCCGAGGTCATTCCTCATGCACCACTAATTATTCAGAATTACTAATTATTCAGAATGCTCTGAATTTAGCCATGTATCTATTACCTACGATATGTTTTTGTTTTTTCAAATCATTCAAGGAATTGTATACCTACATAAAATTTTTTACTGCCACTTGGCACTCCAGTGAAACTCAGTCAACCATTATTAGAATTCATTTCCTAAAAGATCCATGGAAGCCTTGGAGTGAATAGTACTTTGAAATAAGAAAGAAAAACTCATTTGTGTGACCTCTAACTTATTACATGATCCTTAATGAAGACCATGGCATAATTTATCACTAGTGATCAAGATTGTTTTCTACCATATATCATGACAAAAGTACTTTCCTATATAGTATTCACTGTATAGTATTTTCACACACAAATCTATACAAAATGCAGAGTGAGAAATGGAAAATAATGAGTGGTAAGACAGCATCAGAGTGGTACATGTCTATCCCACCTGCCAACAGCTGCAACTTCAATATCTATTCCACTCCATTGTCCTGCAATTTTCACTCTTTTTCACATCATATGATTTGTTGTAGTTATGTGAGAATAGAAAAATTAATCATGAACATTTCTAATTTTTTATTAGAAAGAGAAAATATCATTGAAATAAATATTTCCTGACTTAGAGCCCAAGCTCTCCTATACTATTGGATTCAATATTTATACTGGCTGCTAGGTTGTGAAGTTTATCAACTGAAGCTCCTACTTACCAAGCAACTGGGTAAAGGCAAGTCCAATAGGTTAATTTCTGTGTTCATAAAGCAAGTCAACTACGCTGATTTCTAATTTGTTTTCAAAAGTATCAACCACGTTAAAGTATAGGAACATCAAAGCAAACAGAAATTCAACGCAACACATGAACTGTCCATGAATCGATGCTTAAATCTGAAGACTAGAAAGGACTGTATAAGGTAATGGTTTTCCAGTTTGGTCCAAGGAGCAGTAGAGATTCTAAAGAAGTGTCTCGAGGACTGCCTTTGCTGTGTGCAGCGGTAAGTGAAACATTTCAACCAGATTCAGGCACAATCTCTCAGCTCTAATCTGAGCTACATATTAGGCTTCAGTGCATTCATTAAAGAAAGGTGTTTTGCAGATATTTCACTCTGGACCTACATAGTGCATCAATTTAGACTGGTCAGAGCTTAAGGCAAAAGGCAGGAAGGCAAAAGTTTTGGTCTTGCTCTTCAGCTCATGGTTATTAAAATGTACGCTTTAAGGGTCTTCTCAGGGGAGTACCATCCATCCTTCAGAGAAGACTACTGGTTGGCATATCTGCTAAACATTTTCACCACTTCCTTGAAAACACCACAGTGTGTAAGAGACTATGATTTATGAAATGTCAATACATATGCCAGTCAGTGACAATGAACTTAAAATAAACTTACATTGACAATAAACGTAAAAGGTAGATATTATTATCCTGGGATTCAGAGAGGTCGAGTAACCTCCCCATATGCTCAGAAACAGATTCAGGCCTTATGTGGCTTTCAAGCCATATTCACTCTAAAATGCTGCTTTCCATAAAGCATGCATTTTTAACAGAATCATTATCTCCCCCAATGGGGCAAAAATTGGTTTGGGAGGCAAAAACATCTTAGCTATTACAGTAGTTTGTGGCCCTGCAAAGGGTCACAGTACATGAACAGAATATAGTATATCTGTGGTTTTACGACTTCAAGGGGAGTGGGGACAAATAGAAAAAAATGTCTAAAAAGTCTCCTTGGTTGGGTTTGGAGGGTAATAATAAAAAAGAGGCTGAGCTATATTTACGTAAAGACACTACATTTAATATTTCCCTTTTAGCCCATTTGGATTTTATTTACTAATGTCATTGTTTACATTCATAAATCTCTATTGAACTATCAAGGATACAATAGTGACCTAAAGGAATATAATCTCTGCCTCACAGCACTATATCCTAGTACTCACCTGTCTGACTTTTTTCTATATTTGGTTTATTTAATTATATTCTCCCTCTAGCAATTTCATGTCATGTTTAATTTCATTAATTAGAATTTTTATTATCCCCTATCTTTTTCCTACTAATTTTATTGCCTTTTGTTACTTTATTTGCCTTTTTTCTTATCAGAGGAACAAATGAAACTCATAGATTTTTATCACTATGCTTAAGCAAGGTAGGCCAAGGTCAATGCTTAAATTGGGAAAAATTCAGAATCACATACATATCACCTACTTAAGTACCTTTTATTCAGGAATCCTACTGGCTTGGTCTTTTGAGACACAGTCCATATAAATATATTTGGAAGTGGCTTCTTTTTGTGTTTCAAATAAGGTAAATGAAAGATATAAGTAGATTTCCTTATTGATACACAGCCTTCCCTTGGGGAATATCCCCCATCCTTTGTCTTAAAAGTATCTCAACAGTCTTCACAGAGGTTTGGCTCAAGGGTATGAACAAAACCCTTCTACTATTTGCCTTTTAATCCATGAAAAAAGCAATGCCAGCTCTGGGGCCCATATCAGGCATAAGGAAGGCTAGAAGCTTTAGAGATAATAACTACAATGGGAGTGGAAAGGATATTACACTTAACAGGAACTATAAGTTTTGCAAAACTCTTATTATTATTATTAATTATATCTTTATTGGAGTATAATTGCTTTACAATGTTGTGTTAGCTTCTGCTGTACAACAAAGTGAATCAGCTATATGTATACATATATCCCCATATCCCCTCCCTCTTGAGCCTCCATCCCACCCTCCCTATCCCACCCCTCTAGGTCATCACAAAGGATCGAGCTGATCTCCCCATGCTATTGGTAGTGTATATATGTCAATGCTACTCTCTCACTTCGTCCCAGCTTCCCCATCCCCACCGTGTCCTCAAGTCCGTTCTCTACGTCTGCGTCTTCATTCCTGCCCTGCCACTAGGTTCATCAGTACCATGCAAAACTCTTTTAACTGTTTCTGTCTCTAAATATCCTAAAATGTCAGTCTCTTTGCAAATTAAGAAATTCAAAATATGTTCTAGCCAAAACATAGGATTGAAAGGATTGGCAGACTCAGGAACTGACAAACTGTAAAATATTATTATGCCATCAATTTATCCATCTATGAAGTATATACATCCTTTTTAATTTGCCTTCGCAGAACAGAACATGTAGTGTTTGGCCATCCCTTGGGAAGATAATCCATGGCCTAATCAGGCAAGGATTTTCCCTCCATTTGTTCTACAAAGATCCTCCATTTACTCAGAAGATGATTTCCTGATACTTACACAATCCAGTGGTACCACAGGCCAAAGTTCTCCTGAAGAGTAACAGTAAATTCACTTTTTGCATCAATCGATTTGAATTATTGGAATGATGCTATCATCTCATCCCTCATGAATTATATCTATTTATCATATCCAAATCAGTCACTTCTTTCAACAAAACATTACTGAAGGCCTACTGCATAGGCTATGTGAACAGCCCCCTACACCACAAGATACAGAAGATGATCTCCTTCAAATATTTAACTTTAACAATTGCTCATGAATTTTCCAAACGCCCTCAGTGAGAATTCTTAGGAGACACAATGGCTGGTCCTTAATTGGGCAAATGAAGTCTATTTTCTCAGACTATTTGCTAAAAAAAGAAAATCCTTTTAATGTAAAGACATGATTTTAGAAGCACTCTGTTTATAGGGCAGGTCTTTCTATCTCTTTTCTCAGATAATAAGCCCAAGTTTAGGTTGACTGGGCTCACCTCAAGAATGAGTCTTAGACTGGAAGTTACTCTTCTTTTGTTGAATGGCAGAACCTTATTCATCAGCTCTGGTCTATCTAATATTTCAGAGCTGAATTTAAAAAAGAAAGAAAGAAAGAAAAAAAGGCAAAAGCCTCATTCTTGGATTTTACAGAGAGAAATCCAGCAAAGGAATTTTCTACTGTACTGAAGATAGCTAATCCCTGCTTCCCTTCTGTAAAGGCTTGAGTATTTGCAGTGAAATCTAAATAGCACAGAAGAGGCTAGCTCACCAATAAACTGAAGGTAGGATTCATGGGGTATGCAAATCCCTCTTCCAGAGAGAGCCTGGGGAATGCACTTCTGCTCTATTGTGACAGCCTTCTGCCCTCCTACAGTCTGGGTGCCTCACAATTAGTCCTAATGACCCAACTGCCTGGTGTGGTAATGGTCTTGTCACAATGTGGTCAGGAAGAAGGCTTTCCCCACAGACCAGTTTTCTAGGACTTTCTGTGTGAAACCAAGAAGAAAACATTTTGTCAAATTTATGTGCATATATAATCGAGTAATGCTGAATGCCCATGGGATGTAACTGATCTATAAATACCTGGAGCATTTCCATGAAACCTGGGTCTCGTTTTGGATCTATAATGAAAACCCAAATCACATGCTTTCAAATTCTCTAGGAATTCTTTTTATGTCCTAGATTTTAGGATGCCAAAAAAAAAAAACAAAACAGATTTGTGTTATTTTATTTCAATTGTCCTTCAACTGATCCTGATACATATTTTCAATATATTCTTTTAAAAAGAGTATCTAGCATAATTTTCAGGATGAGAAGACATACAACATTTGTCTCACTTTCATTTTATAGCCTTTTTAAAAAAATTTATTTATGGCTGCGTTGGGTCTTCGTTGCTGTGCGCAGGCTTTCTCTAGTTGCGGCAAGCGGGGGCTACTCTATTGTGGTGCGCAGGCTTCTCATTGCGGTGGCTTCTCTTGTTGCGGAGCACGGGCTCTAGACATGCGGGCTTCAGTAGCTGTGGCTGGCAGGCTTCAGAGCGCAGGCTCAGTAGTTGTGGCTCCCAGGCTCTAGAGCACAGGCTCAGTAGTTGTGGCTCCCAGGCTCTAGAGCGCAGGCTCAGTAGTTGTGGCGCATGGGCTTAGTTGCTCCGCGGCATGTGTGATCTTCCAGACCAGGGATTGAACCCGTGTCCCCTGCATTGCAAGTGGATTCTTAACCACTGAGCCACCAGGGAAGTCCCTGTAGTCTTAATAAATATATTTATCATTATAATAAAACTAAAATATATCAACAGTGTATATGACAATGCAAGTATAATTTGAGGAACTAATGAATTCATTTCACCTTTCATATAGCACTAGCTACATAATTCAAAGCATCTGAGAAGATAAAAATAAAGGGTTTTTTTCCCCTCTAAGTGACATTGAGTTCATTTAGGAGAAAAAGAGTTAAATTCTTTGCCTACATAAGCAGCAGCAATTTAGGTGCATTTAGAATCTAAAGAAGAAAACACTTTATAGCTATTAACTTAACAATGATAAACTTGTTCCTAAAACTGATTGAATAGAAATCACTGGCCCATAGGAAATAAAGGAACAGCCGACCTTGGTTGCCTTCCCACTTCCTCCTTCCTCATAGATCCAGTCACCTGTAGCTCTTCAGCCTTCCCCTTTCCCCAGAAACCCCACATGCCTGGAGAAGCCTCCTCTCCCCCAGCTCTTGAGTGGGTTTAATAGCTACAGGTAATCCTAGACCTCTTGCCAATAATCTAGTCAGGAATGGGGATGTGACTCACATTGAACAAGTGGTACCTGAGGAGTGGCTTAAAGGGATCTGCTAGGAAAATTCTGACCCTTCAAGACATTTTCTAAAACAACCTCTGCTCTCTCTTCCTGACCACTGCTATGCATAGATGGGAAGCCATGATGTCTACAGACATTTTACCAGCCTGAGGAGGAATGCATGGAGGAGAATTGAGAAAAGAGACTTCCAGGAAACAGAAATGAAGCCAAGATTATGGGAAGCCTGATCAATACCCTATACCCAGACATCCCATTAAGTGAGCTAATACTTTTTGTATTATTTGAGTTGGGTTTCTGTTACAACTGAAAGAATGCTATCAGATATGAAAGTCTAAGGCAAGGTACGTTTTCTCACAACTACTGAAATACGCACTATTAAAATCATTGCTTTTTGTTAAAATATTGACTTCAAAGAGCTCATGCTTAAATTGAATACTTAGGCATATTAAGGCCTATCTCTTAGACTAAAATCTTAGTATGTTATCATTGGCACCTACTGGCAAGAACTCACTTATCAGATTAGTTAGTTATCGCCTAGAGGAAGGGATAATTTCATTACTTAAACATAAATATACTGAGTGCCTACAGTGTGCCAATACTACTCCAGGCAATGGAGATACAGTAGTGAACCACACAGACAAAAATTTCTGCACTCATGGAGCTTATATTCTGGAGGGGGAAACAAATGATAAAGCAATACATTTGTAAAATATGTAATATGCCAGATGGTGATAAGTGTTAAGAAGTAAAATCATACAGGCACAGAAATAGAGTCTGAGGATGAAAAAGATGTTATAATTTTGAAAAGAAAGTAGGGAAAGCCTCACTTCTCATTAACATTTGAACAGAAACCTAACAAAGTAAGGGAGCAATAGGGTGGCCAGGGGAGGTGAGGAGGGAGACAGCTACAAGCAAAGGAAAGAGTGTGTACAAAATCCTGGAGGTGGAAACCTTCCTGCCTTTCCGTGTTCCAGGAATAGTAAGGAATGCAACATGGCTAGGCTGCAGTGAGGAGGGGAGGGGAGAAAGCAGATCAGAGAGGGAACGTGAGGCCACTTGTACTTGCAAGAGTCTAAGCCAGGGTCAAGAGCAGTAATATGAAAGTTGTTAGGAGAAGTCTGGTTATAGGTATATTTAGAAGAGCCAACAAGATAGTTGATGGATTGGATGTGAGTAGGAGTCAAAGATGGCTCTCAGGTCTTTGGCCTGAGCAGCTAGGACAGAGGTGGCATTAACTGAGATGAAGATTATGGCAGAACAAATTTCTCTGGAGGGGTGGGGGAGTCAGAGTTGGTTTGGGACTTACTGAATGTGAGCTGCCTATTAGAAGCCCAAGTGGAGACGTCAGGAAATCAGCTGATTCTAGGAGACAGGATCTGGAATTCATCTCCAGGCTGGAGATGTAAATTTAGAAATTGTCAGTGTATAGTTAGTATTTAAAGTCATGAAATTATCTGGAGAGTAGCAGTAGATTGTAAAAATAAGAGATCCAGGAACTGAGCCCTGAGAAGATATGACAAGTATGTTAGAAAAGAGGAGCTTAGATAAAGCTGTTGTAACAGAGAAAGGACCCCAATTTCCAACCAGCCAAAAGACTTGGAAACAGGGATAAAGGAGATCGGACGCATGCCTAAATGATTGTCTTTATGACTTTAATTCTCCCACCCATAGAGCATCTTAACACAGGGTGAAGATTCAATGAGATTTTGATTTTTGTGGATGGCTCCATTAGCCACAAGTATCAGAAAGCCTAGATTCAAACTGGAATAAATGGTAAGAGGACTATCTCATATGACAATAAACCTACAGGAAGAGCAGACCCAGGGCAGAGAACAGGGCTCACCGCAGCCTCCCTATGGTTCTCTTCCCTCTGCTCTCTCTCCCCAGCATTGATTTAGACTTCAGGAAACTACCAAGATGGTCGCAGCTTCTCCTGACCTCACAGCCAGACTATATCCAGGGACAGAAAAACAGATCACCTCTTCTAGTGTCTCAGAATATAAAATAGCGAGGAGCCAGAGAGATTTATTTCAGTGAATGGGTGACAAAGAAATTGATAACATAATCAAGAAGGAAGTGATTCAGAGGAGATGTCCAGTGATGCCCTTGAGCTCTTAAACAAAGAAAAATTGTCAAGTACTTCCTAATTGCCTTCTTTTTTCTTCTACTGTTTGCCTTAATACAACCAATCTTTGAAGGACATTACCAAATTCCTTCAAATCTTTTTTCTTAGTTTCCTCCCTATGGACTTCCATCGCTTGCTCAAATTTATACCGATCATTTTCTGAGCCTACTGCAGAGCTACCATTATGGGAATGAACTTTATTATTCCCCTGGGCATATTTTCTGGATCCCATAAGGAGATCTTTCCTAGAAACCTCCAATAAGACATCCCTTCTTATTTCATTGGCCAAAACTAGATCCTATGCCCACTCCAAAACCAACCAACGGCAAACAGATAGTAAAATCATCACTAGACTAATAAGGTTTGTTTATGATCTAGAGATAGGATGCCTCTCTGAGGAGCTAATGTTTGAGAAAATCAATATTTGGTTGTCAGGAAGAAGGAGAGAATTGGATCCTAGGTAGGCAGTCAACAGTATCTGATATGATAAGGATGAAAAAGCCCTATTTAAAGCCAAAAAAGGGATTAATGAATTATACAAAGAAGAAAGTATAATTGCAAAAATTAAACAGCCATCTATTTTATTCCAAAAGTTCTAACCTCGTGAAATGTGAAATGACTGGAAGATTGATTTGGATTTTTAAAATCACTTCTAGCACTAACGTTTTCACTTCAATAGTATTTTGATAAAAGAAAAAAAAAACAACCTTGTGAATTACTATAAAACACCATAAAATATAACTGCTCTACTTTAGAGAAATCTTAGTATTTAATGGTAATAATTTTAGGACATAAGCTGATTGAAGTACTATTTTAAACATTACACTGCTGATTCCAGGTAAATGTAAGATCAAGTTTCAACTGATAGCAGCCTGATAGGTTTCAGGCCATAAATTACTTTATTACTAAATTACTTTTTAGATTTATACCAGAAAACAGTGACCACCTGACTCTTAAAATGCAATTTAATGGAGCTACTGTTGAAGTTAGAGTACAAAGCCAGATTAATAGTAGATTAGATAAATGTTGGTGATGTCATTCCCAAAAGTTTGCAATTTATCTTGCCTATTTTTCTCTCTTTCAGTGTGATAACTCTAAATTGGTGCTTATAAAAGCCATAACTCATCCTTCAAAATCTCTTCTATTTTCTCATCAACCATGCATCCTAGGTCCTGTAGATTCTGACCTTCACTTTACTTCATTTGCTTCTAATTGGGTCTCTGTCACATTAATTGCATTTAAGAAGGTTATTTGAAGAAGGTGAAAAAACACCACATTATACATGTGCAGAATTGTCATCCGAATAGAAAAACTCTTTTCTCATAGAAAAATCGTATTTCTAAAAAGAAATATATGGAACAATTTACTTTTTCTGTCTCTGGCTAAATGATGACTAAATATGATCCCTCATCCTTTTATAACTGATAGACATTCAGCCTAAATATATCACTGCCATCAATTTTCTTTTGTACAAGGGTAATAGTGTGTTTGTTCTTATGTGCTTTCAATTTCTATATGGTGTTTATTTCTCTGTTTTTTATTAGTGTTGTTTCTGTTAATGAAAAGTCATTCAGTAAATAAGATTATCACTATTTATGCCAGCGATCAGGTTTCTCTAGTAACGAGGCTTTCAGGTAATACAGGAGAGTTCTTTCTCTCATACAAAATATTTCTCACTCATTTTAACTTAGACTTGAAACATTAATCTTTCCTCAATTCTTTAAAGATAATTCCAAATTAATTATTAGGCTGCACCAAGTAGAAATAATTCAAATACTTTAAAGGGAGAAAAATGGATAAACTAATTGATACTTCATGAACTAGTCACCTGAACCTTTTCTTTCAGATTTAAAATAGCCTTCTCAAAGTCAGAGTTGATATACTTCATAAGAATTATTATATCATTTTTCTTTGGAAGTTTAAGATATAGAGAATGAAACCAGTATCTGAGAGAAGGTGTTATCACCTGACAAAATAACTTAGGGGGCAATGATGAAGAAAATACTAATTAAAGTTCCCAGATTATGCATATCTAGCCATCTTTCCTGAACCTTCCTGACTTCAAACAGGTTATATGTTATTGATTGTCTGATAATG
This sequence comes from Delphinapterus leucas, assembly GCF_059928025.1. NCBI lineage: Eukaryota > Metazoa > Chordata > Mammalia > Artiodactyla > Monodontidae > Delphinapterus > Delphinapterus leucas. Next base: position 35,744,991 of record NC_143142.1, on the reverse strand, counting down.
GAGGAGTCATCATTAGACCCTATGATGTTCCCATGTGGAGAGCTCCACTTATGGCATCCCACACTGAATGTGTTCTTTGATATGATGATTCACTTTCCATTTATGAAGAAATACTTTATCATTATTTAGAGCCCAAATCCACTGGCACACACATAGTCCAAAATTTTTAGCTTAATGAAAATTTAATCAAACTACAGGTTTAAAATAATGCATGCGGCTAACAAGATCACAGTGTGATAGTGGAAGTGTGTGCTGGTTGCAGGAGATACGGTATCCTGTCTAGACGCAGCACATGGCAAAAACACTCATCTAAAAAAAGACTCACCTCGTTATGATGACAGATTCTGCCCTTTGCGATGCAAACAGTTGCCTGGTGTGGGTTAGAAAAGTTGCTCCTTCCTGAACAAACATTAACCAGTTTGTCACTGGTAACTGCCTGTTAACTGGCATTTCTCTTCACCACCCCGTCAGTTTTGTTTCGTCTTAGCTCTCAGGCTGTCGGCTGCTGCAGCTGTTACACAGTGACCTTGGCCCATCTCAGTTTGAGTGCGGGGCAAGGAACATAGATATGAACAACGCACCCCCCAGCCCATTCCCAGAGTGCACAAAAGTGAAGAGCTGGAGAGCTTTATTTCAGGGAATGTGCCAGAGAGAAGTTGACAACATAATCAAGAGAGAACTGATAGACAAGAAAAAGACCCACTGTTGGCCTTGGACCAACAGGGCACTGAGTATGTTTTTCATGTTTTTCCTAATTGCCTTTCCTTTTTCCTTATATCATCTGCCTTAACACATCCAGTCTCTCAAGAGCATTACCAAACTTCTCTAAACTCTTTTTCTTAGTTTCTTCCCTTCTGGTCCTCTGTCCTCTTGCTCAGCCTGAACTGATGGCTCTCGGGGTCTACAGCCCCGCTGTCACCACGGGACTGTGCTTCATTACCCTCTTGAGCGAGATCAACTGGCTGCCATAAGTTGTTCTTGATTTGCTCCTTATTTTGCTCTTATGCATCTTTAAATAACTTCTTAAGTACAACTTAGGATGTATGGAAGGTAAACTTTCTAAGTCTTTATCTGAAAATATTGTTATCTTATTACAGACATAGCTCATTTTATTGTGCTTTGCTTCACTGTTCTTTGCAGATACTGAATTTTTTTAATAAACTGAAGGTTTGTGGCAACCTGCATTGAGCAAGTCTGTCGGCGCCATTTTTTCAACAGCATTTGCTCACTTCATATCCCTGTGCCACATTTTGGTAATTCTCACAATATTTTAGACTTTTTCATTATTATTATATTTGCTGGGGATCTTTGATGTTACTACTATGACTCACTAAAGGCTCAGATGATGGTTAGCATCTTTTGCTAATAAAGTATTTTTTAATTAAGGTAGGTACATTGTTTTTTAAGACACCATGCTAGTGCACACTCCATAAACTACTATAGTGTAAACATAAACTTTATATGGCCTGGGAACCAAAAAATTTGTGTGACTTCACTTTATTGCAATATTCACTTTATTGTGGTGCTCTGGAATGGAACCTGCGGTATCTCTAAGGTACAGGTCTGCCTGTACAGAGCTTGATTTCAAATTTAACTGGGCATAGAACTCTACTTACCTCCTCCTTGCATAAGAATCACAAACTGAGATGAAAAACTAACTTCAAACAATCCTAACAATTTCTAATCCCCTTTCCAAGATTGTATTAGAATGAGTTAGCTTCTGATTTACACAATGATACCATCACAGAAACTTATCATGGCACCTCCTTGGCACTAAAGAAATTCAAGAAATTGCTGAATTGCATTCTCAAGATAATGTGTTGTGAGCAAAAGTGTTGTTCACCCAAGTATCCAGCTTTATATGGTGTTTCCTAAAACAAGTATCAAACACTTACATAACACTCACTGTATATTAAAAAGTGTTCTAAAGGCTTTACAAATATTCACACATGGGATCCTCATAAGAAGCCTGTGAGAACGGTACTATTATTATCTTCATTGTAAAGATGAGAAGACTGAGACATAGAGGCATTAACCTAACCATGAAGAACACACACTGGTAAGTGGTTGATTCGGGGTTTCAGGATTTGCACCCAGGAACTCTTGTTCGGGAGATCATGAGCACTAAGCTATGTTGCCTCTCAAGAGCCAAACATGTCAGACTCCTTAAACATTCCCTTGCACTGTGGATATACAATTAGCATTTGAACATTACAGACGAATAAAGAGCCCTACAGGAAAATGTGATACTGTTTATACTCCCTCCTGGCTCAAACTGTTCCTTCCTAAATTGTCTAAGTTCTTACCTACTTACCATTCGATACATCTGGAGCCTTCAATAAGTGTTAAGTTGATGCTGTGCTGCTGACACTGCTATAATCCTTGAAGAGTAATGAGGCCCTCAGAAGATAACGAACCACTTATTTCATTAGTTAACTCAAAACATCTCTCCCTCTGTTTTACAAATAGATCAAATAAGTATAAACGCTCAAAACTATAAAATTTCCAAAATTTCAAGATGCTGGGTGTCCTTTTCAATCATAATAGTGTATGGATTGACTAATATTTTATTCTGAACCTTCCCCCTTTTTACTGGATTTTCGTTTTAAATAATGAAAAACAAACTTAACCAAGGGAATACTTTGAAGTATCACTTTTTAAATCTTCATGTCCACTTTCACTGTCATTCAACACAGTTGCACCTTTTTTTTAAAATTAAATTATTACTACAAATTTATTTTATTTATTTATTTTTAGCTGCGTTGGGTCTTCGTTGCTGTGCACGGGCTTTCTCTAGTTGCATCGAGCTGGGGCTACTCTTAATTGTGGCGTGCGGGCTTCTCATTGCAGTGGCTTCTCTTGTTGCGGAGCACGGGCTGTAGGCGTGCGGGCTCCAGTAGTTGCAGCACGTGGGCTCAGTAGTTGTGGCGCACGGGCTTAGGTGCTCCGCGGCATGTGGGATCTTCCCGGACCAGGTCTTGAACCTGTGTCCCCTGCCTTGGCAGGCGGATTCTTAACCACTGTGCCACCAGGGAAGCCCCGCAGTTGCACCTTTTATTTTTTGTCTGCTCCATCCCAGAGCTAATGCCTACCCTAGACCTATGTGGTGGTGACTTTAGCCCATATGACCTAAGTTCCAATCCTACTTCTGACACTTAGTAGCCAGGAGACCTGACACTAATGTCCACCCTCTCTGAAACTCAGTTTCCTCATTTATAAAGGAGTAATAATAATTCCACCCTTGCAATTTTGCTGTGAAAATAAGAAGCAACACACATGAAGAATTTGATCCGTAATATGTATCTAATAAATAGAACTTGTCTTAAGAAAAAGAAAGTGTAAGGTGTCTTTAAACGCAAATGGCCTAGGTGAAATTTTGCTATAAAGTACTTCTTCCAAAGTTTGAAAAAAATTAAGAGGTGATTCCTGGAGTAATGTTTTTATTTTCCAAGCTACGAAAATGAGTTTAACTTTTCAAAAATGAGATTTGTTAAATTGCTCATTTGGGATAAAATCGAGCAAAGTGAAATATTAAGCAAATTTTAAAGATTTCTTCCCAAAAGCAGATCTCTCATCATAATTATTGACCATGTCCTTTTCTCCCCTTGTCCATACTAACAACCACATCTTAGAAAATTCCCTCAAACCCTTGCTAGTCAACTATACACGTTCAGAATTCTCTTTTTAGAAAGACCTTCAGGGCTTCAGTCCTTCTATGAACAGTTAAACTATTCTGAAGGTCTCTGGGTGATTAGCATTCTCCAAGTTGTTAATTAAGAAAATGTATAAGATATACCAAAAACTAGGGCTTCCCTGGTGGTGCAGTGGTTGAGAGTCCGCCTGCCAATGCAGGGGACGCGGGTTCGTGCCCCAGTCCGGGAGGATCCCACATGCCGCAGAGCGGCTGGGCCTGTGAGCCAGCCATGGCTGCAGGGCCTGCGCGTCCGGAACCTGTGCTCCGCAGTGGGAGAGGCCACAATGGTGAGAGGCCCGAGTACCGCAAAAAAAAAAAAAAAAAAAAGATATACCAAAAACTATTTAAGTATACTACTGTGAAAGATATGATTTTTCTAAGTTTGGTCTTGCTTTCAAGTATCTTAAGAGAGAGAGTCTGAATTGTTATAAATGAGGTGTTCTGGGCTTTGAGATTCTTCACGCAATCAACATGAAGCTAATGGCACCTATAGATCTGAATTCAAGACAGAAAAATGGTGTCTTCTCACATGGTAAAAACAATGCCCAGCAAATGAGTCTTTTTCCCCTACACAGTCATACACTTGTGTCCCATGCTTTCTGCAGCATTACTGGTAAGCCACCATTCCCAGTTAGGTCAATGGGACCAAATACTAAGGAATTGAACGTATTCAAGTCTTCCTACCAATGAACACTCCCTACTCCTGTGCACACACATAAATACATTCCGTAATTTCTTTCACATGAAAGAAAGAAAATGTCTGATTTAATGCTAACATCAAAAAGGAATATTAGCAGACAGCATTCAGGCCTCAATACACATGTTATGAAAGGTAGTGATGCTAGAAGTGTCTGTTGCATGTCATCTTTTTTTCTGTGTGTGTGTGTGGTGGTAGTGTTGGTATTGTGGTGTTATAAGACAAATTTATAAACACTAATACTCTAACTAGCCTTTATATATGTGTACATACAGCTGATTCACTTCATTGTACAGCAGAAACTAACACAACACTGTAAAGCAATTATACTCCAATAAAAAAATAATAAAAAGTAAAGTAGCCTTTAAAAATTGCCTGTATAAACTCTTGTAGTTTCACAACATATTGCCTAATTTAGAGTTTGCTTTAGATTTAGTTTTACTAAATACTCTCAATTGTAAAATTATCTAAACATAAACATATATGTGAGATACATAATATTGAATCATCAAAATATAAAACCTCTGACCAAATATTTCTTTTTGTAACAATTACACTAAGGGATTAATCCAAACTGAGCCCAAACAAATAAAAACACAATGTAAATTGATACAGCCACTATGGAGAACAATATGGAGGTTCCTTAAAAAAGTACAAATAGAACTACCATACGACCCAGCAATCCCACTACTGGGCATATACCCTGAGAAAACCATAATTCAAAAAGAGTCATATACCACAATGTTCATTGAATCACTATTTACAATAGCCCAGAGATGGAAACAACCTAAGTGTCCATCAACAGATGAATGGATAAAGAAGATGTGGCACATATATACAATGGAATATTACTCAGCAATAAAAAGAAACAAAATTGAGTGAATTGTAGTGAGGTGGATGGACCTAGAGCCTGTCATACAGAGTGAAGTAAGTCAGAAAGAGAAAAACAAATAGCATTATGCTAACACATACATATGGAATCTAAGAAAAAAGAAAAAAAAGGTCATGAAGAACCTAGGGGTAAGACGGGAATAAAGACACAGACCTACTAGAGCATGGACCTGAGGATATGGGGAGGGGGAAGGGTAACCTGTGACAAAGTGAGAGAGTGGCATGGACATATATACACTACCAAACGTAAACTAGATAGCTAGTGGGAAGTAGCTGCATAGCACAGGGAGATCAGCTAGGTGGTTTGTGACCACCTGGGGGGGGGATAGGGAGGGTGGGAGGGAGGGAGATGCAAGAGGGAAGAGATATGGGAACATACGTATATGTATAACTGATTCACTTTGTTATAAAGCAGAAACTAACACACCATTGTAAAGCAATTATACTCCAATAAAGATGTTAAAAAATAAATAAATAAAAAATAAAAACACAATGTTCATCATCACATAAAATGTAATACTGAAAACTCAGGTATATTTATTTATGCACATCATTTAAATTAGTCAAGGTAAACCTTTGATATGGTGGAATATTATATAGCAATAAAAATTTTTATACTGTTTCCAAAAAATATTATTGCTATAAGGAAATGTTAATAACAAGTAATATATATATAACAATATTATAGCATGGTTCAAATTAAATATATATTTTATGTAAATGTGTATTTGTACATATCTACAGTATACAATATATATATTTATTCATTTATGTATATAAATATATAAGGGCATAAATACATGTGAAATTCCAAAAGGATATATACCAATGTTGGTAGCGTTACTTCTGGACAGTGCAATTAGAGAACATGTTTAATGTTCTTATTTTTATGTCACTGTACATTCCATGAGCTGTACAATGAATCTGCATTTTTTTAATACAAAAATATTGTTTCATTTAAGAAAAAACCCTCAATTGGACATGAAAATCATAAATCCTCAGAAGCACTTGTGCCAGTGGCTTTGGTAGTTATGATAAAGATAGCTACTTGCCTTCTGACCTCCTTTCTCTGTCTTTGCTAGCAGCAGAGTAGTAGAGGGTCCTGCCTGCTGCCTGGAATTAAGTTCTGCATCTCCTAGCTCCCCTTGTTGCTGGGCAGAGCCATGTGGCTAAGTCTATGCCAATGAAATGTGAGTAGAAACGCTGTATGCAGCCTCTTGGAAACCTCTTTAATGGAAGCCAGTGGGATAGGAGAAGCCTATTTTGGTCTTTCTGCATTTCCTCCTGCTCATGGCCCACAACAACATGACCTTGAAGATGGAGGCCGACTAAAATGACAGAGCTTAGCCCCAGAGGAAAACTAGATCCCTATTGGCCATGAAGCCACTGTACCAGCCCTAGATTACTTCTATGAGAGAGAGAAATAAACCTGTATCTTGTTTCAGCTTTCTTATTTGGGGATTTTTCTCTTCTGTGTACCTGCTATAAACTCACCCCACCAACACTGACCCATGGAGACATCAGCAATTACACCAAAGGGCAGTAGCAGCAGTAAAAATTTCTTTAGCAAACATCAGAAAAATCGATGTCTTATTTGGCCATAAAGAACTAGAGCAGAAAAGAAAAAAAGCAGCAGGCCCCGCATTGCAGCAAGACCTGGAGCTACTTGTAAGAAATCTGAAGGCAGCTGGCATTCCCACCTAGCAGGTAGCCATTATTAACTGGTAATATTCTTCCTACAGCTCACTAAACCTTTAAATGGCATGGTTCCATCCATCAGTTTATTCTTCCTGACAGATAAGTAAAAATCCATAAGGATTCTTTCCCTTCAAACTTTCTGCATAACTGTAATATAAAATTAATAGTTTTTATGACCTGATCATTTCTCGGCAGACTTCAGTTTCCTTCTTGCAAGCTATACTATTTCATGTTTAATTACTGCTTTACAGTATTTTTAAATTACTAAAATTTTATTAAGCCCTAATGAAATTTCAGAAGTGAAATCTATACTAGATATAATTTTTGATTATTTAATTGTATGACTACTTCCTCTGGGACTTTGGGTATCATTTGTCTGATAGTTTGAGTCTAAAGTTTTTAAAACACAATGCAACATTTTTAGTATCTTCTTCCAAATGACAGCACAATTCAGCATTTTCTCCTATTTCCATTCTATCAAACTTTGCCCCTCAGTCCCAAACTTACCATATTTATCAAGTTTTATCAAAGACCTGACTTTGATTTCTTTTTCAAAGCCATAAGATGAAAATTCCAGGTCAATAAGAGGAAGAAATAATCCAAAGTTTTCTCAGTCCCTTTTCTCCTACCAAATAAAATGTTAAGCAATATCCAGGCATTTGTTTGAGCATGGTTATCTTTAATTGTACAAACCATGCCCAGAATTGTTCACTTGATACCTTGGAGGAGAATGACAGAGGAGTGTTCCCACACATACTTATACACAAGCCCACAGCTCAAAACTTTAGGGAGCACTAAGTGAATGTTCCAGGAGTATATCTGATCTTTTTTATTATTTCCTCTGGGTCAAAGTTTGGGGCCCATAGTAAAATCCAATTATAGGATTCACTTGTCTAAGAATCAAAGGGACAAATTCCACTCCTCTGATCAATCTACTTAGAGACATTGGATTCCCAAAAACTAATTAGAATAAGCAAGTAGAATTTCTAAACAGAAGGCCTTTGAGTAAAGAATATGCAGATGTTACTCCTTCTCCTTCCATGTAGGTGTGCATTTTTGTATACTAGAAAAGGGCACATTGATCTTGCCATACTTTGCTTAAGAAAACTGGTTAAAATCTTTCGTAATCTTGGGTTCCTATAAGAGTAAAAAATTGCTACAGTGTGGTTCCAAAAGTGTCAAATCCATCTGAGGAATTTGCTAAGGATTTCCCGCAACAGTAGTTAAGTATATTTTTTGGAAGTGCCAGGAAGAGGTTCAAGCCAATGAACCATAATCATTGCCTGCTTCTTTATTCATCAGATAAAATGTCCCAGTGGTGCCAGAGGAATTTGTCATACTAGGACAACACTTACACCACATAAAATTAGCCAGAATCGTGAACATCTCTGTAGTTTTTTCTTTATGGTGCCAAATAAGCAGATAATTTACTTTTGTCTTAAACATTTCTATTGCTTGGGTAAGTATTTCACAGTATAAAAAGAAGTGACTGCAAAGTAATGAAATATATTTCTGTGCCAGGATAACACATGGAAGATCACAAAGAAATAAGGAAAAGTTTTGCTGCTGTTGTTGTTTCCGCTTAGTTTTCTCTTTCGATTGTAGGAAATAATCTATTCTCAAATTTTAGTCCATTCTCATTCCTAATATCTTAGATTACTCATTTACACCTTTGTAGCTGTTCTCAAACCTTCAACACTTCTTCCCCCATTCTCACTCTCACATGATATCTGGTTACCTCAGGCACTCAGAATATGAAAGCAAATCACAAAAGAACCTCCACAAGTTCCCACCATCACATCTTCCAGTGTCAGTGCCTCTACACTCTGCTTTCCCTCCTGTTTCTAGAGATAAATTCCCCATGCTCCAAGCGAAGGCCAGTCCCTTCACATGAGCACTAGATCCCAACCCTTTGGCTCTTTACTGGGAAAAGTCCTCAAGAGTTATCTAAACTCACAGCCTCCAACTTCTCTTCTCCCTTCTTTCTCTCTTGAACCCACTCCCCAGTCAAGCATTGGCCACCATTATTCCAATGAAACTGCACTTCTTGAGTCACCAATGACACCATGTTGAAAATCCAATGGTGAATTTCTACAGGACTTTCTTTCTTCTAAGACTATACAGGAAGGTAGGAAACCCTAATGTACGTGAAGAGACAATGGACAGCCAAATCAGATAGAGAAAGTCACAAGACAGCATTGCTCACACACGCCAACAATAAGGAAAAGCTGGATAATCTATAAAATCATTAACTTTACTGCAGCCCATTAGAGAGCTGACGTCGCAGGGCAAACGAGGTGAACTGAGTTCCAGAGTGAAGAGCCTCTGTGAGGAGAGACGAGATTATGAAGTGGTGGTGCACAAGAGGAGAGCCGCCATCATCGGAGCAGGCTAGAAGAAAAAGCTAAAATTATAGCAAATTCTTAAAGACTGAGCACAGGCTAGCATCACTCATATCCTCAGGTACAAGTTGAGACCGCACTCACTGCAAGCTCTTTTATTCTGGCCTCCACTGATGCTCACAAGAAAATTAGAGGCAGAGAGGTCTTCTGGTGATGCACAGAAAAAAACCCACCTTCTTTCCTAGACCTTTCCTTCTTAGGTGCTAATAGCTTTAAATTGCTGGAGGAAGGGCAGAAAACTCTCCCACTCCAAGGGCCCACGCAAAGGTAAACTGCCATTAGTCAAGGAATGGAAACAAAAGCTATCTGCCTCTTGTGAGGGAAAGAGGGTGGAAATCCCCCAGCTCATCACCCACCACCTGCCATGCACCTGGTCACAAGCAAAAGCAGTGGGGAAACAGAAAACTCTTTAGCCACCTGTCCCAAGCACAGGTACATTGCTTCTGAGGGAAGAGTAGAAGCAAAGCACATTATTCCTAAGGAAGAGGCGGGAAATCTGCTTGGGCCCAGGTTCTTGCAGAGGTCTGCTCGAGCTCTTTCCTGCCTAAGACCAAGATCCACCCCCTCCAACTCCATACATACAAGCAGGGTGTCATTGTCATGGTGAGGAAGCACAGAAATACTGAGAAACTTTCACGTGTGAAGCAAAGGAGCATATAGCCTGCCTAAGGGTAATGCTGGAACAAGGGAATCAAGCATCTATTTGCTTCCATGACAAGTCCAATACTGAGCAGCATGCAAATCAGGATACTGCTGGGCAAAGGGCAAGAGTGTGGAGAGTCCTCCTCTGCTTCTCAGGAATTTAACAACTACTGAAACAATGGAGCTGAAAGAACACTGAGAAAATCCATCCAGCACCTTAGGCTGTTCTTCTCACACACCATATCCAGTAGCCAATCAAAATGTAGGAACACACAAAAAAGAAGAGAAAATGACCCACTGTCAAGACATAAGGTAGTCAACAGAAATGGACATAGAGGTGACCTCTGTGTTGGAACTGGAAGACAGAAACGTTAAAATGGTGATGATAAATATGTCAAAGGATCTAGTGGAAAAGACGGACAATGTGCATTAACAGAGGGGAAAGACGGAAATTATTAAACAGAATCAAATTTAAAACTAAAAAAACCCCATCATAATAGAGATGAAGAATTTGTTGGATGAACTTATCAGTAGACTAGACACAGCAGAAGCAAGATTCAGTTAACTTAAATAGTAATACAAAATAAAAACCTGAAGGATTAAGTGAGAAAAAGAATGAAGAAAGCAGAATAGAATATACAACTGCCATGAGACTATCAAATACTCTAACATATTATAATTTAAAACTCATAAACAGAAAAAAGAGAAAAGCGAGCAGCAGAACTAAGTGAAAGATAATAGCAGAGAAAATTAACTACAAATTTGGGATAAGCTTATCAAATGATGATAAGCTGGATAAATAATAATGTACACATGAGCAAGCACAAACACACTTTCCAAGACACATCATAACCAAACTGTTGAAAACAAAGAGAAAATCTTGAAAAGAGCCATGGGGTGAAGGACAACAGTACATGCAAGGAAACAAACACAAGTTTTAGAAAATACTTTTCTACAGAAATTATACAAGCTAAAAGACAAATCACTGACACCTTAAAAGACTAAAAGAAGATTTTCAGACTAGAATTCTACACCAAGCAAAAATATATTTCAAAAATGAAGGTTAAAAATACAGACCAGCAAAAGCTTAGATCTGCAATAAAAGGAAGTTTAAAGGAATTTCTTCAGACAGGAGTATAACCTTAGATGGAAATTTTTATCTACACAAAGAAATAAAGAGGGCCACAAGAGTAAAAGTGGGAGTGAACACAAAAGATTTATTTTTCTTTTTTTAAAAATCTCTTTATAAGGTAGTTGACAATTGAGAGCAAAAAAAACTAAAAGTTCATTTCAGGATTAATAATGTATGTGGAGGTAAAGTATATGACAATGATAATACAAAGGATAGAAGGAAGGAAATGGAAATATACAACTATAAGTTTCCCACACTAACTGTGAGGTAGTAGAATATTATTTGAAGGTAGACTATTAAAAGTTGAAGATGTATATCAAAACTTGAGAGCAACTGTTAAATAAAATAGAAGGGATGGCTAATAAGCTAGCAATGGAGATAAACTGGAATCATAGAAATCCACAAATATAAAAGAATTCAGTATTCCTCTTTCAGTAAGTGATAGAACAAATAGGAGAAACACTCAGTATGAATGTAGATCTGAGCAATATTATCATCCAACTTTACCTAACAATCTCCTAATCAACAGCAGAGTATACATTTTTTGCAAGTACACACACCAATATAAACCATACTTTGAGCCACAAAACAAATTTCAACAAATTTTAAAAATCTAAAGTTATACAAAGTAGGCTCACTGAAAACATGGAATTAAAAAACTTGAAATCAATAACAGAATAATATCTCAAAAATCCATAAATGTTTGAAAACATGCTTTTAACTAACCCATGGATCTAAGAAAACAATCACAAGGAAAATATAAAATGTTTTGAAAGAATTTAAAATGATAATATAGCATATCAAGATATGATGACTCGAACTAAGCTAGTGCTTAGAAAGAAATGTTCATATATATAAAAAAAAAAGGTCTTAAATGAATGATCTAAGCTTCCTAAGAAACTGTAAAAAGAAGAGCAAACTAAACCTAAAGCAAGAAGAATAAATAAAAATAAATCAGAAGTCACTTAAATAGAAAACAGAGGACTCCGGAGAAAAATCAAAGAAAATAAAAGCTAATTCTTTGATATAAATATAATTGATAAATCTACAGTAAGACTGTTCAAGTTAAACAAAGGACACTAATTACCAACATATGTAGTGAAAAAATGAATAACACTACAGATAAAACAGATATTAAAAGAATAATAAGGAATTTTACAAATAATTCCATGCCAATAAATTTTATAAATTAGATTAAATGGACTAATTCACTGAAATATGCAAACTACCAAAACTCTAACAAAAAACAGATTACCTCGATATTCCTATAGCTGTTAAAAAATTTACTTCATAGTTTAAATCTTTCCACAAAGAAAACACTAAGATGGCTTTGCTGTTGAATTCTAATAGACAGTTAAAGATGATATGACAAAATATTAATTCTACATGTATAGTTTCAGAAAAAAGAAGAGGACAAAATACTTCCCAACTTACCTACTGAGGTAAGCAATAACCTGACACTAAACCCAAACAAATACATTACTAATGAACAAATGAAAGAAAGAAAGGGAGGGAGGGGGAAGGGAGAAAGGGAGGAAGGGAGGAAGGAAGGAAGGAAAGGAGAAAGAGAGAAAGAAAGAGGAAAGAAAGGAGGGAGGAAGGAAGGGAAAGAAATAAAGAAATCTACAGACCATCTGTCATGAAAATAGATGCAAACATCTCAACTAATTACTGCATATAATACAACAATATACAAAAAGTATAATACATAGTCACCAGGTAATTTTATCCTAAGATGCAAGGTTCAACATTAAAAAATCAATCAATGTGGTACACCATGTCAACAGAATAAAAAATTAAAAACTATATGATCGTCTCAGTAGATGCAGAAAAAGGTTTTGAAAAAATACAACACTTATTCATGATAAAATCTCTTAGCAAGCTAGAAATAAAAGAGAACTGCCTCAACCTGATAAGGACATCTTTGAATAAACTACAGCTAACATAATACTTAATGATATAAATCCGAATACTCCCACCTTGTACAAAGTTAGGAATAAGACAAGGATATCTGACAAAGATATTCTGTTCTAACCATTTCTATTCAACATAGGACTGGAGGTCCTAGTCAGTGCAATTAGGAAAGAAAGAGGAATTTAAAGGCATACAAATTGGAAAGAACAAAACAAAATCATCTTTTTCACAGACTATAATATTGTCTACTTAGAAAATCTCAAAGTTAACAAAAAATAACATATATAGCAACAAACAATTGGAAGTTGAAAAAGTACACTATTCATAATACCTTCAAAAACATGAAATAATTAGGTATAAATCTGACAAAATATGTGTAAGATCTGTATTCTGAAAACTAGAAAATGCTGCTGAAAGAAATAAAAATATATCTAAATAAATGGTGAGATATACCATGTTCATGGTGTGATATACTCAATAAAATTAAGATGTCAGTTCTCTCCTAACTTATCTAGAGATAAAATACAATTCTACTCCAAATCTGAGCAGATTTCCAGAAGAAAATTAAAAGCTAATTGTATTACATATTTGAAAGAGCAAAAGAGCTGAAAGAGACAAGCAATTTTGAAAAAAAATAAAGTTGGAGGACTCATACTAATTGATTTTAAGACTAAGTAAAAAGGAGTAATCAAAAGCAATATGGTATAGAAAAAAGATAAATATATAGATCAATGCAACAGAAGAAGAGAGTCCAGAAATATATATCACACTTAACTTGCTTTTCCTCCTCACCTCCCACTGGTTATTGCTAATCTTCTTTGCTGGTTTTATCACCAACCTCTTAATATTGAAGTGTCCCCAGAGCACAGTCCTGGGACTTTTCTATTAATAACCATTTCTTTAGTGATCTCATTCTATCTCATGTTTTAAATACCCCCTGCGTGCTTCTGATTCTCAAATTTGTAACTCAATCCTGGATCTCTCCCCTGAACTTTAGAATTCTATATTCAATGACCTATCCAACATCTCCACTTGGTTATCTAATAGTTATCTCAAACTTAGTATCTCCTAAAACAAACGACTGATCTCCCCAAAACCTGCATGACTTCCCCCATTTCAGTTAATAGAAGCTTCTTTCTTCCACTTGCCAATATCAATTAAGTTAGAGTAATCCCTTATTCCTCTCTTATTCTCACAGGCCACAGGCAATCTACCAAGCTGTTCTATTGAGTCTACCTTGAAAATACAAAACCCACAATCCAGCTCCTTCTCACATCCCCTACTGCTATCACATCTCAAAAGGGCCCTCATTCTGGTTCCCTTTTTTTCTCTCTTGCTCCAACCCTGTTCATATGTTCCCTACGCGGAGCTAGAATCATCCTGTTAAAACATAATTCAGAGCATTTCCTTCTGCTGATCATTACCCTCCAATGACTGTTCATCCCATTCAGTGCAAAAGACAAGGTCCTTAAAACGACCTTCCATTTCCTACCCAAGTTAGCTGGCTATTTACCTCCTTGAACTTATTTATTAGTACTCTTGTGCCGGCACTCACTGCTCCAGTCATTCTCACTTGCTGTTCTGGGAACAAGTCAAGCACCTTCTCTCCCCAGGCCTTCATATTATGGTTCCCTATGCATAGAATACTCTGCTCCAAGATATGGCTCACTCCCTCAACTCCTAATGTCTATTTAAATATTATCTTTGCAGTGAAGTCTTCACAGACCTCCACACATTTCCCACTCCCATTCTGTCTTAGTCCATCCAGGCTGCTAAAACAAAATACCACAGACTGGATGGCACAAAAACAGAAATTTACTTCTAATGGTTCTGGAGATGGGGAAGTCCAAGATCAAGGTGCTGACTGACTCAGTTCCTGGGGAGAACCTCTTATTGGCTTGAAGCCACCCACCTTCTTCTTGCTGTGTCCTCCTGTAACCGAGAGAGATGTGGGGGGGGGGTGGGAGCTCTGGTCTATCTTCCTCTTCCTATAAGGACACTAATCTCTTCATGGGGGCCCCACCCTCATGACCTCATGTAAACATAACAACCTCCCAAAGGCTATTTGGGAGTTAGGGCTTCAACATATGAATTTTGGGGGACACAAACATTCCCTCCTTTATTATGCTCATAATACTGTTTCATTTATAAATAAACATATAATAAATTATGTTTCTTTTATAAATAAATATACATGTACACACATACATGCAATACACACACATGCATGTTTATTTATTGTTCTCGCCTCAATCAGTATGCTAACTGTGTAAGTACTGTGTACACTCTATGTGGGCAGGGATATTTTATCTATTTTATTTATTGTATATCTCCAACCACTAGAAAAGTGATTGGTTGTGAAAAAATATTTGTAGAATGGATGACTAAATGATTCGAACACTTTTTTCTCTATTTGTTCTGAAAGCATTTGTGGAGACACACCAAATGGAGTAGAAAACATAGTCTTCTACTTAAGTATGTAAGAAACATCTACTGTTTTAAAACTCAGTTTGTTTCTACAATACAAATGTGTGACTGATTTTTCCCTCACCTTCTCCCTCACAAAAGTTTCTAATTCAAAGAAACAAGTCCCTAATTGTTACTTTTCCTCCAACATAACACAACATGTATACAAATTTGACTGAATCAAGTTTTCTTTCACAATTTTTGGCAATACTAAATTCATACTAGCTCTGGGGGGGGGGGGAGCACTTCCTTCAAACAACTAAGAAAGCCTCAAGGTTTCACTGTCATCTGTTTTGGTTAGTTTATATTAAAAGATGATACAATTTGAGAGGAAAATACATAATTAATGTCATAGTGAAATATGGGGAACTGCTCATATGTAGCATGCCAGAGATTTGTTGATAATTTACACTTTTATTTCTATTCATCATCTCATTTCACTTCTCTTATTGGAAATGTAATCCTCCTGCCTTTATTTTTATAAGGTTATCTTTAATGTTAAAGGACTAAAACTGCCATTTAAAATCTACAGTTTAAAAATCAAATAATAAAACCCACGAGGATTTATGCTTATAAGAGACTTTTATCAATTTTATCATTCCTCAGAGAGTTGAGCTGGATCTATAATAGGCCAGAAATCTTATTAATTCTGTCAGATTTTTTTCTTGTCAACAGGAATAATATAAAAATGAATCTTTATGCTTGAGGTTACTAACCAAAACTTACTAAAATGTACCTCATGTGTGACAGTGAGCCATCTAAATTAGGCTAGGTCACAATTACGTATCCAGTTATCTCATCCTGAATTCTGGATTTACAGCATAATAATTCATTAAAACATTCTAAATGTGTGTTCATACAGGATGATCTTGAAATTTAAAAGAGCAACTTATAAATACAAAAGGTAAAAGAAAACAACTGGAACCTATACCAAAAAAAAAGTACATTTTTAAACCCTAAAACGACTTTCTATTTTAACTTACTTTTAAAGAAGAAGAGAATTTTTAAAACGTTCGACTTTCAAGTAACTGATAGCTTTAAGCACAATTTAACAATAAAAAGGTATATTAAAAGATACCACTATTTTGAGAATTTATCTTAATACTATCCATCCTTAGGAATTCTGATCAGGAAAATGTTTTTGGAAAATTTATTAGGTAATTTTAAAGTTTATTTTAATGGAAAAATGACAAATTACTTTTTTAACATCTTTATTGGAGTAGGATTCCTTTACAGTGGAATTGTGTTAGTTTCTTTGTGTTAGTTTCTGCTGTATAACAAAGTGAATCAGCTATATGCATACGTATATCCCCATATCCCTTCCCTCCTGCAGCTCCCTCGCACCCTCCTTACCAACCCATCTAGGTGGTCGCAAAGCACCCAGCTGATCTCCCTGTGCTATGCAGCTGCTTCCCACTAGCTCTCTATTTTACATCTGGTAGTGTATATATGTCAGTGCTACTCTCTCACTTCGTCCCCAGCTTACCCTTCCCCCTCTCCAAGTCCTCAAGTCCATTCTCTACGTCTGTGTCTTTATTCCTGTCCTGCCCCTAGGTTCGTTAGAACCACTTTTATTTTTAGATTCCATATGTATGCGTTAGCATATGGTATTTGTTTTTCTCTTTCTGGCTTACTTCACTCAGTATGACAGACTCTAGATCCATCCACCTCACTACAAATAACGCAATTTCGTTTCTTTTTATGGCTGAGTAATATTCCATTGTATATATGTGCCACATCTTCTTTATCCATTCATCTGTCGATGGGCACTTAGGTTGCTTCCATGTCCTGGCTATTGTAAACAGTGCTGCAATGAACATTGTGGTACATGACTCTTCTTGAATTATAGTTTTCTCAGGGTGTATGCCCAGTAGTGGGATTGCTGGGTCATATGGTACTTCTATTTCTAGTTTTTTAAGGAACCTCCATACTGTTCTCCATAGTGGCTGTATCAATTTACATTCACACCAACAGTGCAAGAGGGGTTTTTTTGTTCTTTTTTCTGTGATTGCTTTAGGTATAAGGTTAGGTTGTTTATTTGAGATGTTTCTTGTTTCTTCAGGTAGGAGTGTATTGCTATAAACTTCCCTCTTAGGACTGCTTTTGCTCCATCCCATAGGTTTTGGGTCGTCGTGTTTTCTTTTTTGTGGTACACAGGCCTCTCACTGTTGTGGCCTCTCCAGTTGCAGAGCACAGGCTCCGGACGTGCAGGCTCAGTGAACATGGCTCACTGGCCCAGCCGCTCCGCGGCATGTGGGATCTTCCCGGACTGGGGCACGAACCCGTGTCCCCTGCATCGGCAGGTGGACTGTCAACCACTGCACCACCAGGGAAGCCCGTCGTGTTTTCTTTATCATTTATTTCTAGGTATTTTTTTATTTCCTCTTTGATTTCTTCAGTGATCTCGGTTATTTAGGAGTGTATTCTTTAGCCTCCATGTGTTTGTATTTTTTACAGATTTTTTCCTATAATTGACATCTAGTCTCATAGCCTTGTGGTCAGAAAAGATACTTGATATGATTTCAATTTTCTTAAATTTACCAAGGCTTGATTTGTGACCCAAGATATGATCTATCCTGGAGAATGTTCCATGAGCACTTGAGAAGAAAGTGTATTCTGTTGTTTTGGGATGGAATGTCCTATAAATATCAATTAAGTCCATCTTGTTTAATGTATCATTTAAAGCTTGTGTTTCCTTATTGATTTTCATTTTGGATGATCTGTCCTTTGGTGAAAGTGGGGTGTTAAAGTCCCCTACTATGATTGTGCTACTGTCGATTTCCCCTTTTATGACTGTTAGCATTTGCTAAGTGAGTGAGTCCCCAGAAGATGCTACTCACTCCCTAGAACAATCTGTCACTGAGCCTTGCTAGGTCCTCTATATTCCTGGAGGATTTCCTCCTTCTCCAATAACTAGTTTCCCTGTGTCCCGAGCTAGGGTAGCCTTCAGATCTACACTGTCAGCTATAATGTAAATGCTGGCTAAAATGTAACCAAATAAGATTAATGTACAGGCAAACTTGGAAGAAAGAAAAGGAAATCTCCAGGTGCCAGAAATAAAAGGAGAACTCAAAGACCGAACAATCAGTTTGTGCCCTGATCCTGTGCAGGCCTTGACTCCTGGGTAAAACGCATGGCCCGGAGGCCTTGGGAGGCAGGTAGCTGGCGCTTAGACCCCCACATACAGTCAGGGTCCTGGAGTGGGTCACCCACTCTATGAAGAGGGCTTAGAAGCCCTCTTACTCATCATTCTCTAGGGAAACATCAAAAATTGCTCCTTGGGGCTCTGAGTATCAACTCTATTATCAGAAACAGAACTCCAAATCTGCAATTTATGTAAGTATCAGGGAATATTTAGCTATGTAGGTGGCATAACATTCCCAAGTTCAAATACTAACACAAATACTGCTACTAATTTAATGAGAACTCCTTGGAACCTTAGCAGAAGCAAAGGCAATACTATTCTTGAGAAGTAGTTCCATAATCCAGGACACACTGAGTCCTACAGTTAAGCAAATGACACTCAAGAGCAGTTTTCAATTTAAAAAAAAAGGTAAAAAACACACAGGAAAATGAACAATGAAGAGAATATCACAGACAACAACAAAAAAAGATTATAATCCTCAACAATTTGATACAATAGGGCAATCTGAAAGTTTAAAATGTTTAAAAAATTAACAACACTATAAAAAATTGATTAAACAATAATGTAAAAAATGGAATGATATAGGCTTCCCTGGTGGCGCAGTGGATAAGAATCTGCCTGCCAATGCAGGGGACACAGGTTCGATCCCTGGTCCAGGAAGATCCCACATACCACGGAGCAACTAAGCCCATGCACCACAGCTACTGAAGCCCGGGTGCCTAGAGCCCATGCTCCACAACAAGAGAAGCCACTGCAATGAGAAGCCTGCGCACCGCAACGAAGAGTAGCCCCCGCTCGCTGAAACTAGAGAAAGCCCGTGCGCAGCAATGAAGACCCAATGCAGCCAAAAATAAATAAATAAATAAATAATTTTCAAAAAATGCAATGATAATAAGAGGTAGCCAAAAATTCTATATGTTTAAAAATGAAAAACACATCTTGAAGTAATTTGTAGATCAAAGAAAATAATCTTAATATAAACTAGAATCTACTGAGAATTAAATAACCATGAGAACACTGTGTATCAAAATTGTGGAGTGCAGCAAAAGTAGTACTTAGAATAAGATATGTTGCTTAAATGCATATATTAGGGGAGAAATGAACTAAGCGTTCAACTCAAAAAGCCAGATAATAACAACAAAATAAAGCTTAAGGAGATGGAAGTAAGAAAATTAGCAGGTTTTAATGAAATAGAAAATCACAAAATGGTTTGGAATTTTAAGTTTTGAAATAAAAAGACTAAGAAAAACAGACAAACTTTTAAGATGTCTACCAACATAAAGGGAGAGGAGGAACAAATAAATAATATTAGCAGTGAACCTGGGGACAGATAAAATTTAAATAAAAATTCATTACACACTATAAGGAACAACTTTATTCTAATAACTATGAAAAGTTGGAAATCTAGCGAGTTTTTCCAAAAAAATATAAAAATAGCAAAATTATCTCATGCAGAAATAGAAAGTGAAAATAGTTGTGACCACTAAGGAATTTGAAGCTTACCCAAACAATTCAAAATGAATTTGAATTTTACCCACCAGAAGATCACTGGTCAAGGCAGTTTGACAGAGGAGATTGTATGAATAATCCAGAAAAAGATAATGCCAATAATATGCATAAACTGTTCTGGGAAATATAAACTGAGAGATGACTCACAACTGAATTCTTGAAGTAATTTGGACTTCAGCCAAAAAACAGACAACCCAATCATGAAAAAGAGAAAATATAGGCCAAACCTACTTTTAAAACATAAATGCAAAAATCTTAAATAAAACATTAGCAAATCAAATCAAGCAATATATGTGAGAAGAAGTTTACAGTAACTAACTAGAGTTTATCCCAGAAGTGAAAGAATATATTAGAAAGATAAGACATGAGGAAAACTTATTAGTGTAAATCACCACATTAGTAGATAAAAAGGGATAACCTATTTCATCATTTGATATAATACGGAAAAAGCAGTCAATAAAATTCAACAAACATTCATAACAAAAATGCTTAGATAACTAGGAATAAAAAGAACACATGTTTAAAAAGGTGTCTACAAAAGACGTATAGTAAACAACAAACTTAATAGTAAAAACTGGAAGCATTTTCCCCTAAATTTAAGAAAAAGACAATACTTGCTATTATTTCTTCTATCAAAATGCTGCTGAAGACATGGTACTATGTATATAAATGATTAAATTTCACTATGTATTACAGAAAACATATATAACAGTGCCTTAAACAAGATAGCAGTTTTTTTTCCTTGCTTAAAAGAAATCCTGATGTCATCAGTGCTGACCTAAAATTGCAATTCCATGAATACATCAGAGCCCAAGCTCCATCTTACATTCTGTTCCACCATTCTCAACATTTGCTTGCATTCTCAGAGGTACTTCATGATCCCAAAATGGAGACTGGAGCCCTAAACATCATATCCACTTTCTATGCATCAGAAAGGAAAACAAGATAAAAGCAGAAGGATGCAGTTATAACAGGAGTCATTTTGTCCCTTAAAGAGCTTTCTTGAAGTTCAACCTAACTACTTCTATTTACACATCAATGGTCATGCCTATATATAAGATAGGCTGCAAAATGTAGTATTTTAGCTAGGAATATCCTATCCTCATTTTTAAGAAAAAAGGGATGAATGCATTGTGCAGATAGCAGTTTCTAATAGACCAATAAACAACAACAAAAAGAAAATTAGAAGCATAAGTGGAAAAGAAGAAATATATTTGTTATAATTTGTCAAGGACATGGTTTTCTACAAAGAAAACCCAAGAGAATCTGTAGGTAAACCTATAATTAGTAAAAGAAATCAACAAGGTTGATGAACATTGACAAAAGAAAAATGAAGAGTTCCTATAGACCACACTTTCATCTAGAAAATGTAGTTTTACAGAAGTATTATGCACATATGCACACACAGTAATAGGAAGAATCCAATAAAAGATGTATAAGGTATTATGAAATGTTAAAGACATAAAGGACCTAATTAAATAATGAAGTAAACTATTCCTAGATGGAAAAACTCAATATTTTAAACATATCAATCCTCCCAAAAATTAATCTATAAAATCCATAAAAATCCAATCAAAATTCTAAAATCATTGTTTAAAGAACTTTATATGGTGATAATAAAATGTATGTGGAAAAACAAAATGCCCATTACAGGCAAGGAAGTTATTAAGAAGGAAACTAAGATAGACAGACCTGCTGTAACAAATACAAACATATTATAAAGCTGTAGTCATTATGATAGTGTTGTAGGAGTACAAGAATAACCAAATAGAGAAATAAAACAGAGGGTCCAGAAACAAACCCCACTCATATTTGAAAAGTTGACTTAAGATAGAGACAGCATTGCATAGTGTGGAAGCAATGGACCATTTAATAAATCATGTCAGGATAATGGTTAGCTACACAAGGAATAAATAAACTTAGATTTCTACATCACAGCATGAAAAAATAAATTCTTTTAAAAGAAAATATTGCATATAGCTATTACCTCAGGATAGTGAAATATATTTTAAACAAGACACAAAAGACATAAACTTATAAAGAAAATGCTAATGCATTTTACTGCACTAAATTTTAAAACTCTGTTCATCAAAAGAAACTTTTAAAATATAAAGACAATCTACAGACTGAAAAAATACATTTGCAATGCATATAACTGACAAAGAATTGGTATCCCAACTATATCATGAAGTTTAAGAACCAACAGGATAGGGCTTCCCTGGTGGCGCAGTGGTTGAGAGTCCGCCTGCTGATGCAGGGGACACGGGTTCGTGCCCTGGTCTGGGAAGATCCCATGTGCCGCGAAGCAGCTAGGCTCGTGAGCCATGGCCGCTGAGCCTGCGCGTCCGGAGCCTGTGCTCCGCAATGGGAGAGGCCACAACTGTGAGAGGCCCGCGTACCAAAAAAAAAAAACCCAACAGGATAAGAGCAAATGACCTAACAGAATAATGGGCAAGGTGACAATTCACATCAAAGTAAATCTTAAAGTCTAATAAACAGGGAAAAGCAAATAAAAACACATAAAAGATTTTAAAAATTTTTATCCAATTTGGCAAATTTAAAAGTCTAATATCAAGTGTTAAGAATGTAGGGAAATAGTAATTCATGTATTCAGCTGTTGGGAGTCTAAATTGGAGAATAATTTGGTAAAATGAAAGATGTAGATATCTTCAACCCAGTGATGCCACTTCTAGGTTTATCCTAGAGAGATTCTCCAATTTGTAATCCAGGAAAAGAGAAATCAAATGCTTTATCTCCAAAGAATAACTGAAAATATCTAAGCAAATGAGACAAAAAGTTAGCATGCAAAGTGTCATACAGATACAAAAATGCCTGTTATTTTATATCATTCTCTATACTTTTGTATGTTTTAAATATTTATTTTAAAGAGAAAGTGAATGAAAAAGAAAACCACTTGCTAGTGGTAAAAACTTGGAAATACATGAAATAACCATTAAGAAGAAAATGATCACTTGGTGTTTTGCTATATTTCCTTCCAGGCAATTTCTATGACTCTTTTACACAGTTAAGAATACATTTTATTATCACTTTTCTATTCTGTTTTTCGTTTACATAATACAATAGCACAAGCATTCTGCATGTTGTCGTAATGGTGGCACAACCTGCACTGAATGGCTGTGCGGTAATTTGACCAGCCAGTCTATATTTTGGAGCATTTAACTTCTCTAATTTCTCTTGATTATGAAAAAAATCAATGTTAAAAATGTCTTTGTAGTAGCTTTTCTGTATTTCTGATTACTCTGAAGGATTTTCTAACTTTACAAGAAGCTTTAAAACCTGTGAGAACTTAAAAGTTAACCTTGGTAAACATGGCAGAGCTTCAAAACAAAGCTTAATTTAAACAAGTATGGAAATGTACAATTCTGGACAAAAATCAAAGTAGCTCCTTGCAAAGGGAACAATTTGTGGGCTGTAGGACCTGTATCTGCTTTGTCACTTCTGAAACTCACTCTAAGTAGTGCACTGATTACCAGCTGATTAAAAATAAACAGCTGGAAAATCTTTTTCTCTCCATAGGGGAATCTGGCAATGACGTGGGTCCCCCTGGACACCAATTCCCTCTGCAGGACCAACTGCACATACCCCAGGAGGGATCCCCCAGGGGAGCTGTGATGCCAGGCAGGTGAACCAATGTTGTGACTATGAAATGCTAACATGAAAGATTAGAAGAGATCCAGGAAATGCAAGAAATAAATCTTACAAAAAGCAGGCACATAGGCCAATGAGAAGAAAATCAGTATTATCATTTAATATTATTTAGTATGTAGTATTTAAAAACAAAAAAAACTCCAGCATGAGAATCATATAGTGCATTGAAATTCTAAATGTTGTTCCTATGCACTGAAAGAAAATGCAGTAACTACTTTAGCTAAATAAATAAATAAATAACATTTTAAAAAACTCTTTTCCCTTTGAATATAGGTCTGTTGTAGACATGGCTGGAAATTTTTATCAGTTCACAATTACATTTTTCTTAGCCAACTTATTAACAAATATATGTCCTACAATTCAATACATGAATATAAATAAATATGTGGCTCCCTTTAAGCTTATAGTACAGAAAATAAAGATAAAATAATAAAACACAGGCCCCTAATTTTTAAGAGCAACATATTTTTGGACTTTTAATGTATTTCTATTATTATTATTGTTTCTTTTGTAATGAAATACAGATGCTGCCCAAATTCATTAGAGCAAACTCTAGTGGTAAGTGGGTAAAAGTCTTTGAAGAATCTTCCTTTTATAGCTTTGCAGGTTTTTATTATGTCCAAAGACTGACTTAGCAAAGCCAGGAGAATCGAATGGAAAAGTTTTTGGGGAGCAGGGATATAGAACTCTTCAGGGGTTCCTCATTACCCCAGAGGCACGCCCTCGCAGTCAAACCCCAGCAGACACCTCAGCAGGCTGTCAGGGCAGTCACCCATGCCCTCCTACGGTAAGGTAATCGTTAGCTTTTCATCTCAAGAGCACTTTACAAACATTAACCAATTAGCAGGAGTTCACAGACATAAATACCAATAAGCAAGCAGAGCAGGCATACAGTTACATAAAAGCCGTAGCTCAGACGTGTTTACACATTTGGAATTTACAATCTAAATTCAGCAAATGCCATACTCTGGAACAAAATTTAAAGGTCATGGCTATTAATGACATTAAGTTCCTTTATTATTAAAGAGTAGGTACTTGATGAAACTTACTACGTACTAAATGGAACTTATAGGGAATTCATTCCCTGCCCTCCTCAAAAGGAAAGAAAGAAAATAAAAAACATTGTTTATGTGAACCCTATTTTTTAGCCCCAAACAGGTGGAAATCCTTGAAAGAGCACTCTTCTAAAACCTCAGCGTCTTCCCAGCTAAGATCTATGGAAGCAATGTGGTAGGGAATAAACTAGCTGTTCATTTTGATCCTGTTATGTATGATGTATATTGTAACTGGGTTCATTCATTTTGCATTGTTATTTATTTTTAGCAAGGTAATTTATACTTAATAGATGCCATGAATAAAGACACTACTACCTGCTTGGTTACTATGGGCAAAATTAGTTTGATCATCAGCCTGAGAAGAAAATAAACCTCAAACGAAAAAGTTATGCATCTTAAAATATTTTAACTCCTCTGCATCTATTTATCAAGATGAAATTTTGCTACTTTCCATTGCCACAGTAGCCAGACATTCTGAGTGATACACAAGGTAAATGTACAAGAAAAAAAGGTGAACACCTTACCTAAGTCTTTCACTTCTACTTTCTAAAGTACCTGGGTACTCTTCTAAGAGGATGTTACTGAAATGGAGCTTTAACTGATTTCAGAGTAAGCATATTATCATTAAAATTAGTTTAATGTGCTAATTATGCTGTATATGGAAAAACAGGCATTGCTACTCCAGACTTATCTGCGCTGCTTTTCTCAAAACTCTCACAGAATAAGAATAAGAAAAGGGGCATGCGACTATACAATCCACCTGAAACAGGAGGAAAATTTATCTTTAGCATCTCCTGCAAGGTATGTACCTTTACTTGCCTGTACTGAGTAGATTTTCTTCTTAGTGTATCACATTTCTCATAACCAGTATTGGAAAAGACAAAGATTAACTTGCAAATACTCTGGAGAGATAATTACAGGGACGATCTGAAAAAGCCTTAAACCAGCAATAACCTAGTTTAATAAGTAGAATATCTAGCCCCAAAGTAAAAGACTTAGCGTAAGAACTATGTGGTAAAGGGAAAGGATATATACTTTGGGATCAGATAAATTTGACTGCAAATCTTGGCTTCAGGTTTGAGAACCTGAATCCAACTCTTTCTTAGACTCAGTTTCTTCATCTGTAACATAGTGGTATTACAAGTCTTTAAGAATTAATTATGTGAAAGAGTTAAATAAAGTATATGGCACACAGAGGCCAGGGAATATATAGGAGTGGAGGGATGGTTGGATGGATGGTTAAAAGATAAATAATGGACAGATGGATAGATATAGATAGATAGATAACCTCCCTATATTAACCACCTTCTTGTAACAAGCTAACACCATCATATCCTCACAGTTGTTTATCATCATCAACAATTGTGGGTAACTTTATCCAAAATAGGTCCCCAATACCAGTAACCTTAGAAGATTTGAGGCCGGGAACAAGGAGGAATAAAGGCAACCATAGAAAAATCACTTCCCTCCCCCCTGCTGGTTATGGCAGGTAGAACATTACCAGTCTCCAAAGGCCCTGACTTCCAAGTGCTATTCTCATCTCTGAGTAGTAGATAAACATCATGTCAAAATGTCATGTCATTTCTCTAGCATTCACTCTCCCTGGCTATTACAGTATGCTAAGAGTATTGAGAGATGACACAGTGGAGTAGTTAAGTCTGGGCCCATAGCCACACAGCCTGGGTTTAAATCTTGGTTTTGCTACCTGTGAACTCACCTTAGGCAGGTTGCCACTTACCACCTGTGTGACCTTATGTAATTTACATAACCTCTCTGTGCCTCAGTTTCCTCATCTGTATAATGGGGTTTGCCATAGTCTTATTTCATAGGATTGTTAGGACAGCTCAAGACCAAGTAAGTCAATATATTTAAAACCCTATAAAAAATAAAACCCTATAAATAATAAAAGTTATTATTATCCTTTCCTACATGTTTTCAAGCTCAGTAGAAAGGTATAGATTGAGTACTTTTAGACTTTTCCAGGGATGTTACAGAAAATTTTTATTTTATTGCCCATAAAATTTCAGAAAAATTAGAAATATCTTACCCCATCTTCAAAAAAAAATTAGCCTCTAGGTCTCACAAATCTTGCACAGGGTCAATGGGAATATCTATGGTATTCACAGGTGTTAGGGGAAAGAAAGCAAAGGAACTAGTTGCTGGAAAAATACAAAAAGCATGAGGATATTATACTCAGGGTTCTGTACAAGAAGAGGGGGTTTAGAAAGGTAATAAAAAGAAAGGCTCAGGGATCAAACCTCTTCTGCACTTGACCTGAGTCTCTAGTCCTTAGACCAGTGGTGGGGCCATCCTTGGAGTCCTGCTGGACTCCTCTTTCTACTCACTTGCCTTGGCTACCAAATCTCTTTCAAATTGCTGTTCATCAGCCATTGCCCTTGCTTTGTTTAGACCCTCATCGTTTCTCTTCTCAGTTACGACATCTTGACTGGTCTTTTTCGTAGTCTCTCTCTCTCCAATCCACCTTCCACAAAGCTACTAAACAGATCTTTTTTTAAGAGGTATTCTGGTCATGCTGCTCCTCTGTCTAGTATCCATCAGTTATGCCTCATGGTTCTTATAATAAGTCTAAACTTCCCAGCAAGAAATATAAAGTCATCATCACCTCCCCCACCCCGCCCTGGGACTTATCCAGCCTAATCCCTCACCCACCTCCTCCTCTCAGCCTGAACTTCCGGTCTCATCCTCCAAGCGACTTCCAGTCCACTGAACGTGCCATGCATTTTCTGGCCCATTATTCCAAAGTATCTGGAGTTCCAATCCTCCTGAAGGGTGGTGTGGTGATAGATAAGGTAAATTTTCTCTTGCCTTGAAAATTGCAATTCATCTTTTCCATGTAATTCCCTTATTTTAGGCAATAAAAGAACAGCTTGTGGGAAAATTTCACAGCAGCAAAATGTTCACTGAATTACTCTGAGGTTTATTTAGACATGTTCTTATGTATCCCTAGAACTATTTTCTAATCATTCCTGAAAATTATTTCCTAAACTATGACACTCCTTTTGAGGTAAATGGAGTGTGTATATTTGTATAAACGGCAACGTACGGAATCTACATTTTATGCTATTGAGATGACTATAATAGCTGTCTCCTGCACTGAAACAAAATGTTCTTACAATTATGATACAAAAGGACTGGTAGAATGAACTTGAGAACTGCAACGGGGGCTCACCATGCCTTTAATTATGTGCTCAGTTATCTAGTGCATTATCTCACAGTTTAAAAAGTTAATTTCCTTTCTCTATAAGTGCTCTGAATAGAATAGTGTTATTTTGCCTTGATTTTCTGCTTACTTTATGCTAAAATTTTAATAAAATGTAGCTTTCACTTTGGGCCCGAGAGAAGGGACTTCGGTTATTTTTCAAAGAACAGACACGTACCAGAAGCAACTCCTGCTGACTTCTCCAGCTCCCAAACAAGTGACAGTCTGCTAAAGAACTCTAGGGTTATGACTAAAGCCAACAAGTGTATTCACTCTAACTTTGGGGTTGGCACTCAGTGGAGAGCACTGGACAGTTCTCACACACACACACACACTTACACCCACAAACTCGCTCACCAAAGGACACTTCTTGCTTGACCCTTGTCACCACTTGGCTTTACACTGACTGCAACTCTGTATATCCTCTCTATTCCTCTGTGCAAGACTCTCTCCCCTTCTGAGATCCACTATGCGACCAACGATCCCTCACATCTTCCACCTCCTCCCCACTTCCCTTTTGGCTTAATCGAATCTCAGCTGTCCCTGGGTGCACTGCTTCCCCTAGACCTTCTGAAAGAGAGGTTGTTTTTTCTCGCCATATTCATGATTGGGAGGGGAGTCAGTGTCTCCTTTTCTCCCCATTGCTTCTTCCAGGCCATTACTCGCCCCCTCCAGTGCAAAATCCCTGCAATACTGAACTTACCATTTGGCAATATCACCTCTTGGTTTTCAAAGCAGTTTATTGAGCTCCTGGCCATTCTCCCTCATTCACTGAAGGCTTCGGCTCTTTCCATCATCCTAGGCAACCTCATGTCCACACAGATGACATTCCTAACACTCTTACCTCAATTCTTTGACCTCTGTTTCCAGTTACATGTTCTTCTGCTTTACCTCAGCAACCCACTTCCAAGCAAGATCCCAACAGGAACTCATCACAGCCACACCCCGTCCACAATGAATAGTCTGACCAGCGCCTCCTTTTTTTCCTGCCTCTCCCTCAGGAGTCCTCAGCCACATGGACACCTTCACTTTCTCTCAGCAGCCCCTCCAGCCTTCCTTTCTCTCCTTATTCAGCGTGGATGGCAGGCATCCTTTCAGCCTCTCACCTTCTTGCCCTTTCCTCCATCGTTTCAGCCGTAGGCCCCTCCTGCCTTGTTCAGAAGTTGACTTCTTTAGTCTGCATTTTCTTCTTCTCTTGCTGGTACCCCCTTCTCAATCTTCCCCGCCAATCTCTCCTTCTTTAGCTTGCTACCCAATTCCAACTCATTCTCCACACAGCAGCCAGAGTGATTATATACTACATCTACTCCCCTGGCTCAAAAGCCAACAGTGCCCTTTCAATGTCTATTACATTTATAATAACATATAAAATCCTTAACATGGGCTTCTACGGCCCTGCATCACATGGTCCCTGCCTGCATCTGAAGCCTCACCTTTCCTCTATGCTATGACCCCCTTCATCCATCACATCTTTCCTCAGATATCAACATTATAAAGAAGACTTTCCCTCCTCTCCACCCAAATGTCATCTCTGTTAGCCTTTCATGCCTCCCTGACTTTTTTTTAGAACAATTATCTCCATGTTTAATTATAGGTTTTATTGCTATGATAATTTGCCTAATATCTCTAAGCTCTCTGAGGCAGAGGCTATGTCTTTTTTGTTTATTGCTATATCTTCAGTACCCAGAACACAGTAGATGCTCAATAATGCCATGAATGAAGGAACAGTAATGATGTTTAGAACATGGTCAGTGACACTGGCAGTAGCCAAACCACTTCCACAGTTTAAGGAACATGAAAACAGTTTGCATTAAAATAGTTTACATTAAAAGTATTATTGATGTTTTCTCCTCTATACACAACACGAAAAAAAAAAGCTCAGAAATTTTAATAGGTTGTGTATAGCAGGGTGTTAAATATAGACTTGAAGTCAAACGCATCTACTTAGTATTCCTGTTTCCAGAGACACTAGTTATGTGACCCCAGGCAAATTCTGTAACATCTCTGAGGCCCAGTTTCCTCATTTGAAAAATTAGGGGCAACGATATTAGTTTCAAGAGTTGTTATACAGAAAATGAGAAATAATTCAGATAATAGTCCACTGCCTAGCATTTAATAGGTGCCCTACAGAGGTTAGTTTCTGCCTGATCCCAGTTTCTACATCGTTTATGTTAATATTGCCATTTTGTATGTGCCATGAGATTGTTCCATTAAGCTAATGAAATAAACTCATATCCACTATTACAGGGCTTCAAAATAATTTCAAACATTCTTCATCTTCCAGTTATTTTAGGGAGTTTCCAGGAGGTGTCTCATATGTGTTCAGCAAGAGTAATCAATCCTTCATTACTCATGTTCTCCTCTCTCTCTTGGGTTTGGGTCCCTGTTTCTGACAGTGACAACCAAGGCTTCCCCTGTGGCAGCCATCCCACTGGTTCTGGTTGATCTCCAGCTGGTACCAACGGAAGATGCACTGTGCTAAGCTCAAGTGCATGGAGGAGATTCCAATGTACCAAGACATGATGCTGTGCCATTCCCTGGTGCTGCCCCTGGTGCCCTGCCCCCAGTGACCCTTGGGGTCATTTTTGGTTCCGAAGCTGCTCTGACTAGACAGTGAGTAATTCTTCACATCCCAATTGTCATGCTACTCTCTGTTAGCTTATGTTAGAGATTTCTGTAAATATAGCTCTTTTCTTTTACAAAAACTCCTTTTTCTCTAGGGTTTAATCACAAACCAGTTAGAGTCTTTGTTATGAACTGAATGCTTGTGTCTCCCAAAATTCATGTGCTGAGATCCTAACTCCCAAAGTGATGGTATTATGAAGTGAGACACTTGGAAGGTGATTAGATCACGAGGGTAGAGTTCTCATGAATGGGATTAGAAACCCCAGAGAGCCCTCTCATCCCTTCTGTTACATGAGGACACAGCAAGATGACTGCCATCTATAAATCAGGAAGCAAGTCCTCGTAAGACTTCAAATCTACTGATACCTTGATTTTGGACTTTCCAGTCTCCAGAACTATGAGAAATAAATGCTTGCTAATTAAGCCACCCAGTCTGTGATACTTCTGTTATAGCAGTTTGAATGGACCAAGACAGCCTTTTATTAGTCTGCTGGGGCTGCCAAAATAAAATGTTCAGACTGGGTGGTTTGAACAACAGAAATTTATTTTTCCAAAGTTCTGGGGTCTAGAAGTTCAAGATCAAGGTGGCAGCAGAGTTGGTTTCTGTTGAGATCTCTCCCCTCATTATGTACTCCCATGGCCTCACCTCTGTTTGCACCACTCTTATAAGAATACCAGTCCTGTGGGATTAGGGTCCCACCCTTATGACCTCATTTAACCTTAATTACCTCCGTAAATGCATTTTGTGCATTCAGTATCACAAAGATAAACACCCAAGGTGAAAATAATCCAGGGTCTCTCTGGCTCCTGAATATCTCCCAGGTGCTATTGAAAATGAGAGCATTACAAAGAATCAATAGCTATTTGAATTTTTAGATGTTCATTTCGTGCATTTATTTCATCAAGTGGCCTAAAAAGATTGCTTTGGGTAGCAATTCACTACCCAAAGACCTAATTTTTACAGAACAATTTAAGCCATGGGAAAAGTGAAACATGTCAACTGCCAACCCCTCTGATAACATAAAACAGTTATTTTTTTCTACTGGTAATTTAGCTCTTAAATTAGGAGTACTCACTGCATAAAAAGGAAAGAATGTAGCTTTACACACATATAAATTTGTGTCTGATCCTGTTAGCTGAAGTGGTTAGATTCTGGTGCTAATGAGGGAAAATACAGAACTTCAATCCTCAGAGATCAGTTATACTCACACAAAGAAAAGCTTTGTCCTCTAGCTTACAACCTTGTTTTCACATAAATCTGTGGTACTGGTCATAAAGGGGACTAAGATAAAACATCTAGATGGTGATTTATTCAGCAATCATGATTGAGCTTCTTCTGTGTCCCAAGCTCAGTGCTACATACGGGAGATACAAGTATAAATAAACCATAACTCCCATCCTCAAAAGTTTTGCAGTCTACTCAACAGTCACTGAAATTTATTAGCATTACTGAAAAATAATGATCCTCCTAATATGGCTTGTCCTGAACATGATACACTTATTTTGTATAGAATTTTGCAACTTAGCAAGCATTTTCATGTATCTCACTTCATCCTCCCAGTAATACCCTTTATAGGTGGTATTAACCCCAATTTGGAGATTTTTAAAAACTCAGCATTAAAAAGTTTAAATGAATTATCCAAGGTCACACAGCAAGTGTGTAAACTCAGGCCTTCTCTCAAAGTCGAGTCCTGTGTCATCAAAAAACGTATAAGCCTGTGGCTAACTTATATTCAGAATGGTCTTTAAGGCTTCTATTGCTTCATCTAACTATATATTTTTCTTTATAATTTTATAAACTAAAATTATCTGCCAATAATTATAACTGTCAAAGGGTTTTTTTAATGACAAAGCATCTAATCACTTCAACAATGACAAAAAAATACAAACATAGTGCTGATACTTAAATAAATTCAAGTTATAACAAGTTTGCCCATACTATTGATAGCACGGTTCTCCATAAAATAGTCTAAATATTCATAGAAGCTTATTTTGGGGTCCTGGGTCATATCATAATGTTTCAACATAAACCAAAAAGACATTTTTGAAAATAAGAGTATTTTTTTTACTTCTTCATTATACCAGTGTGCAAATTCAGCTCCAATAATTAATTTTTAGGTTTGCACTAAGTGACACATGGAGAAATTTCTACTCTTTGTTAAACTCACATGCATCAAAATGTCTGTTGAAAGTTTGATGATGAGAGATCTATATGTGCACAGTGCTTTATTTCTCATTTCACACAAGCAAGGGTTTGCTTCCAGGAAGGGGTTAAAGGAGATCTGGTGGAAACCAGCCCAAGTGCCCAGGCAGCTTATCACGATCATTGTACCAAGTGCATCCAGCCGCCAGTCAAAAGACTTGAAGGCAGGGTTTCTTACATTTGGCTGTTTAACAGAATCTCCTGGGAAGCTTTAAAAATTCTGATGCCAGGTCCCACCCTCCAGAATTGTGATTTAACTAGTCTGGGATGCAGTCAGTTATTTGGGATTTCTGAAAGTTCTCCAAGTGGTTGAAGGTGCAGTCAAGCTTGAAAACCATTGCCTACACAGTCAAAGGATGGTTCCTGGACCCACACATACTGGGAACTTATCAAAAACATAAATTGGAGTCCCTACTCCAAACTTATTGTATCAGAACTCTGGGAGTGGACCCAAGGTAAAGTTTGGGAAGCACTGTCCTTAAGGGACAAGAGGATAGTAACAGGTTATTTATAGACTGTAGGGATCGAAGTACTTCTGTAAACAAACAATAGGTTTTAGTGAATTTCAGGGATTGGAGAAGAGTAACTATTTGGGGGTAAATGTTATATTATTTGCCATCCCTTAGCAATAAGCAACACTCTGAAAGAGGAGTCCCCCTGCCCTGATCCCTTTCCATTTCAAGTGTAACAGGGAAACAGAAGTTGGGTACTGGAGCGCAAGCCCTGGAAAATGTGGGTAAGGAATCAATGTTTCCTGAATGTCTTTAGAAAAGGGTGGACACTGCACACATCTCATGAATAGAAGGTGTCTATCTGCTACCATGCCCACAGTTTTCCTCGGTTAACATTTTTGGCCAATGACTGAAATGGCTTACTCAAACAGAGAGGAAGTGAATATCATGGGAGCAATAATCTTCTTACTATATCCACCTTAGGTTGTAAGTATCAATTGTCTTGAATTTTTCAAGACAAACGCTACAAAAGATTTTGAAGGGTTTTTTTTTCCATATTGGGTTAGTGCCTTCGTTATGGTCTATTGACCCAAACCACTTGGTCTCCTCAGGCAGTTTCCAAGCAATTACATCACAATAAATACAATAAGCCCTTGTTGCCATTTTGCTGATTCATGTGAAAGAACTGTTATCTAATGAAAGAAAGTCTTTTAAAATACTCAGAATTTTTTCCTTCTGTTGAAAGAAAAGAAAAATAAAATCCCTATGTCTGTTATGCCAATAGTTGAGATGAAAATCCCACCTGTATATTTTTCCAGATACTTACATCTTTTCCAGGAAGTGCCTGAGGAATTAAGAATCCCTCTCATCAGATACCTACCTGCTATTGTCCTGATCCATTTGTACTAAGTATATCCTTAGCAGCTCCTCAAAAGGATCGAACAATTCAGCTCTCTGAGACACTTTCTTTAAAGAGCTTGGACTTTACAAAATGTCTAAGGATGCACAACAACACAACTTTTAAAGATATATTTTAACAAAAGATACCATTTTAAAACTCATTTTATTGGCTTCCAGTCTCAGAATATGGTTACCCGAAGTTAACACAGACCTACACTCCTCCTAAGATCAGAGAGAAACACTAGATTTAAGAAAATAATGATAATGAATATTATACACACATAGCTGAGCTGAAAGGAAGAGAGGACTTGTCTTTAATTCTTTTTTTTTTCTCATAGCCCATATCGAACCCATCAGGAAACCACACTGCCTGTGCCTTCCTGCCTCTTCCACTGCCCCATGCTGGCTGGGTTCCATCATCCTGTTCCTGGATTACCACAGTACCCTTCCAGCATATCTCCCTACAGCCTCTTCTCAACACATGGCCAAAGTGATCTTTTTCAACGTAGGTCAGATAATGTCACTACTCTCTTCAAAGCTCAGACTAAA
Source organism: Delphinapterus leucas (assembly GCF_059928025.1). NCBI lineage: Eukaryota > Metazoa > Chordata > Mammalia > Artiodactyla > Monodontidae > Delphinapterus > Delphinapterus leucas. The sequence goes on along the minus strand of NC_143142.1, from coordinate 35,710,128 downwards.
GCCAAAGTCTTCACAGCTACCCTCTCCCTTTGTCTCTCTGGCCTTAAGTAATCAGCTCCAGCCACACTGGCCTCCCTGCTACTTCTAGGATGCGTGAAGCACATTCACATATGGGAGACTTTGCTTTGCTTTTTATCTGTCTGCAACACTTTTCCCCTAGAAAGCTGCTTGGCTCACACCTTCCCTTCTTTTAAGCCTTTGCTCAAATTTCACCTTTCCATGAAGCTTACCCTGCAAATATTACTTCATACTCCAGCTTGCCTGCCTTCCTCCACTATTCCTGATCCTTTTATTTGGTTCTCTCCCCCAACACCATATCACTTATTGCTTTTTAGGACTCTACGTAATTTACTTTTTTATTATATATTTACTTTTTATCTGTCTGCTGCTGGAATATAAACTGCTAAAGATGGAAATATTGGTCTATTTATTCATAGATATAACCCAAGAACAGTACCTGATGTATTATAGGTGATCAATAAAAATCTGTTAAATAAGTGAATAAAATCCCCAAGTACCAGAAATGAAGAGTAACTTAAAGTCAGAGTTGTAAAGTTATCAGAGAGAACTTGGATAGCTTGGAAGGGATATCAGACCATGACACAGGCCTTAGTGGGCTTTTTAACACCACACTAAAAAAAGAAGACAATTGCCTTGAAGCTATAAAATAAGCTGTGACTGATATCCTCCACCAAAAGCCTGTATTTCCGAAAAGCTAGCCCCTCAGAGACTAGAAAACCCTATCACCCAAAGAAATGAAACTCTTCCAAGACTCTGGGCAAACACAAGATTGCTCTGGAGAAACACTTTCACAACTTCAGGATCTGATTAAAATAATAACCTCAGTTGGAAAATTCACAATGCATAAACTACTCAAGAAAATGATTTACTATGAGAGAGACTTAGCAGATACAACAAACAAGAGGATTAATACAACCAAGAAGTTGACATCATATACTAATCTTGGAAACACTATAAAATAATTATGTTTAAAATAAAATAATGACATTAAAGATAGAATCAAAATATAATTAAAGAGGCAAACTCTTTAAAAAGTATATAGATTTTAGAAAATTTGTCATTAAAACTAGAGTGGTTAAACAGCAGATACTACTTAAAAGGAATCAGATTGATAAAGCACATCAAGTCATGGTAGAATAAATTTAATAAATCTATACCTAAAGAGAGCCCTACATAGAGGAGGTAAAACTATAAACCTCTTAGAAGAAAATATAGGGTAAATCTTTATGATCTTGGATTTGACAACAGATTCTTAGATATGACACCAAAAGTGCAAGAAATAAACAAAAATCAGTAAATTGTATTTCATCAAAATTTTAAAACTTTGTGCACCAAAGGACACTGTTAATGAAGTGAAAAGACAACCTACAGAATGGGAGAAAATATTTGCAAATCATATATCTGATTAGGGTCTAGTATCCAGTATATATCAAGACAAACAACTCAAATGAAAACTGGGCAAAGAACTTGAAAAGACATTTCTCCAAAGATGTACAAATGGCCAAGCACATGAACAGATGCTCAACATCATTAGCCAGTAGGGAAATGCAAATCAAAACCACAATGAGAGGGCTTCCCTGGTGGCGCAGTGGTTGAGAATCTGCCTGCTAATGCAGGGGACACGGGTTCGAGCCCTGGTCCAGGAAGATCCCACATGCTGCAGAGCAGCTAGGCCTGTAAGCCACAACTACTAAGCCTGCGCATCTGGAGCCTGTGCTCCGCAAAAAGAGAGGCCGCGATAGTGAGAGGCCCACGCACCGCGATGAAGAGTGGCCCCCGCTTGCCACAACTAGAGAAAGCCCTGGCACAGAAATGAAGATCCAACACAGCAAAAATAAATAAATTAATTAATAAACTCCTACTCCCAACATCTTCTTTAAAAAAAAAAACAAAAACAAAATACAATGAGATATCATTTTCCATCCACTAGGTACAGTGGAATTTTTTTTAATGGAAACTAACAAGTGTTAATGAGAACGTAAAAAAATTGGAAGCTGCCTACATTGCTGCCGGAAATGTACAATAGTGTAGCTACTGTTCAAAACAGTTTGGTAGTTCCTCAAAAAGTCAAACATAGAATTATCATATGACCCCGCAATTCCACTCCTAGGTGTATACTCAAAAGAACTGAAAACAGATCTCAAAAAAATGCTCATACACAAATGTTCATAGCATCACTATTCACAATACCCAAAAGGTGGAAACATGCCAGATGTCAAACGGGATGACTGGACAAGCAAAATGTGGTATATATATAAAAAGGAATATTATCCAGCCATAGAAAGAAACACAGTGCTGATACATGCTACGACATGGATGAACCTAAAAATATGCTAAGTGAAAGCAGCAAAACACAAAAAGTCACATATTATATGATTCCATTTACATGAAATATCCAGAATAGGTAAACCCACAGAGACAGAAAACAGATATGTGGTTGCCAGGGCATGGGGTGGTGGGAAAATGGAGGGTGACTTCTTAATGGATATGGGGTTTTCTTTCAGGGCAATGAAAATGTTTTAGAACTTAATAAAGGCAATGCTTGCACAACATTGTGAAAGTATACTTTTAAATGGTTAATTTTATGTCGGGTGAATTGCATCTCAATTTTAAAAAATCAGCACACCAAAATAAACAGAATTGTTGTATATTAGAGACATGTAATTAGAAAATATAATTCTTAAAAATTCCCACTCACTGTTAACAAATATTGTCAGACAATTGCAAATAAATTCTACAAAAGATATTCCAGACCTTTATGGAACACAAAAATATTATAAAATTTTATTAAAGGGAAAAAACCAAATAAATAAATGGATAAATAAACCAAGGTCATAGGTACGAAGATTCTATATAATAATTCCTCCAGAATTAAATAATAAAATTAGTATAATCCCTATCCAGACCATGGCAGGGTTTTTCATTGATTTTGAAAAGATAATCCTGAAATTCATATTAAAAATAAGATGCCAAGAATAGTCAAGATAATTTTAAAGATGATAAGGAAACTTGCCTTACCAGAGAGCATAACACATTGAAAAGTTAAAATTATTGAAAAACAAAAAGCCTTTGGTGGATAGATCTATAAATAAACCAACAGAACTGAATCAAGAGCTGAAAATCAGAACCACATTTAAATGGAAACTTGGTGTATGACATGTGGCTTTCAAATTAGTGAGAGGAGCATGGCATTGTTTTAAAAAAATGCTATCTGTATGGGAAAAAATTAAAGTAGATCTTTACTTCATTCCATGCTGAAAATTAGTTTCAGATTAATAAAAGGCACAAGTATGAAAAGCAAAATTTTAAAAGTTCTGGAAGACAATATGCAGTGTCTCAGTGTTTGAAGTGTCAAAGGATGTCTTAAATCACAAAAATCCTACAGAGTAAAGAAAAACACTAAGAAATTTAGCTACATTAAATCTCTATCTGACAAAAGACTTATTAAAGCTAAAATACAAACTACAGACTGGTAAATATGTTTCCAACTCATGTAACTGACAATAGATTTGGATCAAGAATATATAAATAGATAAATACCTAGAACTCAATAGAAAAATGGATAAAGGTCATGAACAAGCAATTCACAGAGAAGGAAGCATGAATGTATAATAAGCAAATGAAAAGATTTTCAGTCTCACTAGTTATCAACAAGATGTTTCACACCTGTCACACTGACAAAAACTTAGTCTGACAACACCAAAAATAGGTGAGATGGAAAAATAGGAATGTTATACACTGCTCATGGTGGTGTAACTTGTACACCACATTGGAGAAATAATGATATAATTAGATGTAAAAAATCCAGAAATTCCCATTTATATTAATATATCCTAGAAAAACTTACATATGTACTCAGCAAGATTTGTAGCAGGGTGTTTACTGCTGCCTGGTTCATAACTGGGAAAATTTTAAAACAATTTTTAATATGTCTGTCAGTAATGGAACGGACGAGCCATGAATGAATTAGACCCACATGCATCAATAGAGATGAATACTGAAAACAAAATATTAATAAAGTAAGTTGTGAAAGGACTTAAAAGAATTTCACACATAAAATTTTAAATCATTTTGAACAATATTATTTTTATGGGTACACCCAGGCATGTGAGTAAAGTTGTAAAAGTATGTGTCAGGAATGGCACAACCTACTTCAGGATAGTGGTTATCTGTGTGGAATGAGTAAGTGGAATTGGGATGCAGGGGAGAGCCTTAGTTATAGCTGTAAAGTTTTGATTCTTTAAAAATAAAATCACCTGAAGCAAATATGAAAAACTAATATTTAGTAAATATGAGTAGTAGATGTCTGTCATATCATTTCTGGACTTTTCTTTTTGAAAGTTTGCTACTTAAAAATAGTCAGGTAAATGGATTAAACACATTTTCCCCTGCATTCAAGACAGACTCTGTGCACAAGTAAATAAGGCACTGTCCTTGCTACTGTAGAATTCAAAGTTGATGGGCAATGGATAAATAAACAAATATTTGAATGTGTGCTGGTGGCAAATATAGATAATAGACACATAGAGAAGAGTCTGCAAGTACACAAAGGGGGGATGATCAATTCTACCCAAGGTTGGGGGAGTTCTGAAGGTCTTTGGAAAGTGATTATAAGTGGTTTCTCCATGAGTGGAAAGAATTCAACTCAAATGCATTGCTTCACATTTTAGCACATCCACAATTATATTAGCATCTGGACAAGAAAACTGAGGCACGATGCTTGGAATCAGGATCTGCCTCTGTAATTTTAAAGCCCTGTGCCTTGAAAAAGCATGGGTAAATAAATCCTTGTGGAAGGGCCTGACTCTGGCCCCCTAGATAAAACAATAGGACCTAAACGAGTTGCTTGAGTATAAATTGGTGAAAGAGGTCATGGAAAGTCAGATTCAGGTTGATACTTAAGCTGCATACTTGTGTCAGCTGGACAAGCCAAGGTCAATTGCTCTGAACTTTGTGAATCCCAGCCAACTCTATGATTGTATCAGGACACCACTTTCTCAAGTTGTATAACTGATTATTTCTTAAAAGTTCAATCCAGGTACAGCCACTATGGAGAACAGTATGGAGGTTCCTTAAAAAACTACAAATAGAACTACCATATAACCCAGGAATCCCACTACTGGGCATATACCCTGAGAAAACCATAATTCAAAAAGAGTCATGTACCAAAATGTTCATTGCAGCTCTATTTACAATAGCCCAGAGATGGAAACAACCCAAGTGTCCATCATCAGATGAATGGATAAAGAAGATGTGGCACATATATACAATGGAATATTACTCAGCCATAAAAAGAAACGTAACTGAGCTATTTGTAATGAGGTGGATAGACCTAGAGTCTGTCATACAGAGTGAAGTAAGTCAGAAAGAGAAAGACAAATACCGTATGCTAACACATATATATGGAATTTTTAAAAATGTCATGAAGAACCTAGGGGTAAGACAGGAATAAAGACACAGACCTACTAGAGAACAGACTTGAGGATATGGGGAGGGAGAAGGGTGAGCTATGACAAAGCGAGAGAGAGGCATGGACACATATACACTACCAAACGTAAGGTAGATAGCTAGTGGGAAGCAGATGCATAGCACAGGGAGATCAGCTAGGTGGTTTGTGACCACCTAGGGGGGGGGATAGGGAGGGTGGGAGGGAGGGAGACACAAGAGGGAAGGGATATGGGAACATATGTATATGTATAACTGATTCACTTTGTTATAAAGCAGAAACTAACACACCATTGTAAAACAATTATACCCCAATAAAGATGTAAAAAAAAAAAAAGTTCAATCCGTATAAAGATCCTGGAGGAAGATTTCTTTCCTTCATAATTGTTCCAGGAACACTCCAAGCTACAGGCTCAAATTTTTCCCCATATATTCCCCATATATGTATATGATCTAGCAGTACCCAGGATGTAATTTATTGTTTTAAAGAGCCACCCCTTTTGTCCACAAATTAAAGACATAATGGTTATTTCAAATGTATGGCAAGTGTCATCAATAAATTGGGAGCTTGGTTTCTCAGGTTAGTATTTGACACAAGGCACAAGCACATCACTATTTACCAATGACCATTGTTAAAAATAGTATATGATTGCAGCTTCTATCAACTTCTTGGCATTGACTCCAAAGAATCAGGTAAGAGTAGTGTGATCATATAATTTATCATTCAAGCCAGGACACATTGTTGTGTGTGTGTGCCAGAAGTTATACTTTTACTTAACATTTAGAGGATTAACATACAGTCATCAATATAAGCCTTCCCATGGAAGTATTTTATTTGGTTTATTTCCACCTTCACAAATAAATGGACAATTCCAGGACTTTTACAATGGCAAAGGCTCTACACAATACTTTGAAATGCCATCAAAGTTTAAAATTGATGTAACACATGCACACACATATATTAAAGTGTTCAACATCATGTTAAAATTAAAATTTTGGGGTTTTTTCTTTGGAACCAATGGAGGAAGCACCACAAGTGCCTGTGTGTGGTCACGTCTGCTGGAGACAAGCACTCCCGGTCTGTGCCCCAACGTCTGAGGAGGGGCTGTGGGGTGCTTGTCCAGGAAGGTTTTTTCTTAAATAGCACAGAGCCTGGCTTTTCTGGATGCTCCCCCGGTGGTTTACTCCCTAATTTTCAGTATGCAGGATATCAGAGACACCCACCAGAGGACACCTGGAGTCTATGCCAAACCAGTGCCTGGTACAAGCAGGGACCCTTTGTGCCTCACCTATTTCTTGGTATCCGTCAGGTGCTTTGGACACACTCTATGTGCTCCAGCAAGGCGTCAGGGCTGTGCCACTGAGGGGGCAGAGAGAACTTCAGGACACTGGTCCACAAGAGACCTGCCAGCTCCACGTAATATCAAACGGTGAAAATCTCCAAGAGATCTCCATCTAAACGCCAAAACCCAGCTCCACTCAACGACCAGCAAGCTACACTGCAGGACACTCTATGCCAAACAATTAGCAAGATGGGAAAACAAACCCAACCATTAGCACAGAGGCTGCCTAAAATCATAATAAGGCCACAGACACCCCAAAACACACCACCAAACGTGGACCTGCCCACCAGAAAGACAAGATCCAGCCTCATCCACCAGAACACAGGCACTAGTCCCCTCCAACAGGAAGCCTACACAACCCACTGAACCAACCTTAGCCACTGGGGACAGACACCAAAAACAATGGAAACTATGAACCTGCAGCCTGCAAAAATCAGACCCCAAATACAGTTCATTAACCAAAATGAGAAGACAGAGAAGTACACAGCAGATGAAGGAGCAAGGCAAAAACCCACCAGACCTAACAAATGAAGAAAAAATAGGCAGTCTACCTGAAAAAGAATTCAGAATAATGATAGTAAAGATGATCCAAAATCTTGGAAATAGAATGGAGAAAATACAAGAAACGTTAAACAAGGACCTAGAAGAACTAAAGAGCAAACAAAAAGTGATGAACAACACAATAAATGAAATTAAAAATTCTCTAGAAGGAATCAATAGCAGAATAACTGAGGTAGAAGAACAGATAAGTGACCTGGAAGATAAAATAGTGGAAATAACTACTGCAGTGCAGAATAAAGAAAAAAGAATGAAAAGAATTGAGGACAGTCTCAGAGACCTCTGGGACAACATTAAACGCACCAACATTCGAATTATAGGGGCTCCAGAAGAAGAAGAGAAAAAGAAAGGGAATGGGAAAATATTGGAGGAGATTATAGTTGAAAACTTCCCTAATATGGGAAAGGAAATAGTTAATCAAGTCCAGGAAGCACAGAGAGTCCCATACAGGATAAATGCAAGGAGAAACACGCCAAGACACATATTAATCAAACTATCAAAAATTAAATACACAGTACAATATTAAAAGCAGCAAGGGAAAAACAACAAATAACACATAAGGGAATCCCTATAAGGATAACAGCTGATCTTTCAGCAGAAACTCTGCAAGCCAGAAGGGAGTGGCAGGACATATTTAAAGTGATGAGGAGAAAAACCTACAATCAAGATTACTCTACCCAGCAAGTATCTCATTCATACGTGACTGAGAAATTGAAAGCTTTACAGACAAGCAAAAGCTAAGAGAATTCAGCACCACCAAACCAGCTTTACAACAAATGCAAAAGGAACTTCTCTAAGCAAGAAACACAAGAGAAGGAAAAGACCTACAATAACAAACCCAAAACAACTGAGAAAATGGAATAGGAACATACATATCAATAATTACCTTAAATGTAAATGGATTAAAAGCTCCAATCAAAAGACATAGACTGGCTGAATGGATACAAAAACAAGACCCATATATGCTGTCTACAAGAGACCCACTTCAGATCTAGGGACACATACAGACTGAAAGTGAAGGGATGGAAAAAGATACTCCATGCAAATGGAAATCAAAAGAAAGCTGGAGTAGCAATTCTCATATCAGACAAAATAGACTTTAAAACAAAGACTGTTACAAGAGACAATGAAGGACACTACATAATGATCAAGGGATCAATCCAAGAAGAAGATATAACAATTGTAAATATTTATGCACCCAACATAGGAGCACCTAATACATAAGGAAAATACTAACAGCCATAAAAGGGGAAATCAACAGTAACACAATAATAGTAGGGGGCTTTAACACCCCACTTTCACCAATGGACAGATCATCCAAAATGAAAATCAATAAGGAAACACAAGCTTTAAATGATACATTAAACAAGATGGACTTAATTGATATTTATAGGACATTCCATCAAAAAACAACAGAATACACATTTTTCTCAAGTGCTCATGGAACATTCTCCAGGATAGATCATATCTTGGGTCACAAATCAAGCCTTGGTAAATTTAAGAAAATTGAGATCGTATCAAGTATCTTTTCCGACCACAACGCTATGAGACTAAATATCAATTACAGAAAAAGATCTGTAAAAAATACAAACACATGGAGGCTAAACAATACACTACTTAATAACGAAGTGATCACTGAAGAAATCAAAGAGAAAATCAAAAAATACCTAGAAACAAGTGACAATGGTGACACGATGACCCAACACCTATGGGATGCAGCAAAAGCAGTTCTAAAGGAAGTTTATAGCAGTACAATCCTACCTTAAGAAACAGGAAACATCTCAAATAAACAACGTAACCTTGCATGTAAAGAAATTAGAGAAAGAAGAACAAGAAATCCCCAAAGTTAGCAGAAGGAAAGAAATCATAAAGATCAGTCAGAAATAAATGAAAAAGAAATGAAGGAAACGAGAGCAAAGATCAATAAAACTAAAAGCTGGTTCTTTGAGAAGATAAACAAAATTGATAAACCATTCACCAGACTCATCAAGAAAAAAAGGGAGAAGACTCAAATCAATAGAATTAGAAAAGAAAAAGGAGAAGTAACAACTGACACTGCAGAAATACAAAGGATCATGAGAGATTACTACAAGAAACTCTATGCCAATAAAATGCACAACCTCAGGCTTCCCTGGTGGCGCAGTGGTAGAGAGTCCGCCTGCCGATGCAGGGGACACGGGTTTGTGCCCCGGTCTGGGAAGATCCCACATGCCGCGGAGCGGCTGGGCCCATGAGCCATGGCCACTGAGCCTGCGCGTCCGGAGCCTGTGCTCCACAACGGGAGAGGCCACAACAGTGAGAGGCCCACGTACCGCAAAAAAAAAAAAGAAAAAAAAAAAGAAAAAAAAGCACAACCTGGAAGAAATAGACAAATTCTTAGAAATGCACAATGGGCGAAGACTGAACCAGGAAGAAATAGAAAATATGAACAGACCAATCACAAGCACTGAAATTGAAACTGTGATTAAAAATCTTCCAACTAACAAAAGCCAAGAACCAGATGGCTTCACAGGCGAATTCTATCAAACATTTAGAGAAGAGCTAACACCTATCCTTCTCAAACTCTTCCAAAATACAGCAGAGGGAGGAACACTCCCAAACTCATTCTACAAAGCCACCACCACCCTGATACCAAAACGAGACAAAGATGTCACAAAGAAAGAAAACTACAGGCCAATATCACTGATGAACACAGATGCAAAAATCCTCAACAAAATGCTAGCAAACAGAATCCAACAGCACATTAAAAGGATCATACACCATGATCAAGTGGGGTTTATTCCAGGAATGTAAGGATTCTTCAATATACGCAAATCAATCAACGTGATACACCATATTAACAAACTGAAGGAGAAAAACCATATGATCATCTCAATCGATGCAGAGAAAGCTTTCAACAAAATTCAACAGCGATTTATGACAAAAACCCTGCAGAAAGTAGGCATAGAGGGAACTTTCCTCAACATAATAAAGGTCATATATGACAAACCCACAGCCAACATCGACCTCAATGGTGAAAAACTGAAACCATTTCCACTAAGATCAGGAACAAGACAAGGTTGCCCACTCTCACCACTATTATTTAACATAGTTTGGGAAGTTTTAGCCACAGCAATCAGAGAAGAAAAAGAAATAAAAGGAATCCAAATTGGAAAAGAAGAAGTAAAGCTGTCACTATTTGCAGATGACATGATACTATACATAGAGAATCCTAAAGATGCTACCAGAAAACTACTAGAGCTAATCAATGAATTTGGTAAAGTAGCAGGATACAAAATTAATGCACAGAAATCTCTGGCATTCTTATACACTAATGATGAAAAATCTGAAAGTGAAATTAAGAAAACACTCCCAATTCCCACTGCAACAAAAAGAATAAAATATCTAGGAATAAGCCTACCTAAGGAGACAAAAGACCTTTATGCAGAAAATTATAAGACACTGATGAAAAAAATTAAAGATGATACAAACAGATGGAGAGATATACCATGTCCTTGGATTGGAAGAATCAACACTGTGAAAACTACTCTATTACCCAAAGCAATCTACAGATTCAATGCAATCCCTATCAAACTACCACTGGCATTTTTCACAGAGCTAGAAACAAAAAATTTCACAATTTGTATGGAAACACAAAAGACCCCGAATAGCCAAAGCAATCTTGAGAACAAAAAATGGAGCTGGAGGAATCAGGCTCCTTGACTTCAGACTATACTACAAAGCTACAGTAATCAAGACAGTATGGTACTGGCACAAAAACAGAAAGATAGATCAATGGAACTGGATAGAAAGTCCAGAGATAAACCCACACACATATGGTCACCTTATCTTTGATAAAGGAGGCAAGAATATACAGTGGAGAGAAGACAGCCTCTTCAATAAGTGGTGCTGGGAAAACTGGACAGCTCCATGTAAAAGAATGAAATTAGAACACTCCCTAACACCATACACAAAAATAAACTCAAAATGGATTAAAGACGTAAATGTAAGGCCAGACACCATCAAACCCTTAGTGGAAAACATAGGCAAAACACTCTATGACATAAATCACAGCAAGATCCTTTTGACCCACCTCCTAGAGAAATGGAAATAAAAACAAAAATAAACAAATGGAACCTAATGAAACTTCAAAGCTTTTGCACAGCAAAGGAAACCATAAACAAGACCAAAAGACAACCCTCAGAATGGGAGAAAATATTTGCAAATGAAGCAATTGACAAAGGATTAATCTCCAAAACATTCAAGCAACTCATGCAGCTCAATATCAAAAAAACAAACCACCCATTCCAAAAATGGGCAGAAGACCTAAATAGACATTTCTGCAAAAAGATATACACATTGCCAAACAGATGAAAGAATGCTCAACATCATTAATCATTAGAGAAATGCAAATCAAAACTACAATGAGATATCATCTCACACCAGTCAGAATGGCCATCATCAAAAAATCTACAAATAATAAATGCTGGAGAGGGTGTGGAGAAAAGGGAGCCCTCTTGCACTGTTAGTACGAATGTAAATTGATACAGCCACTATGGAGAACAGTATGGAGGTGCCTTAAAAAACTAAAAATAGAATTACCATACGACCCAGCAATCCCACTACTGTGCATATACCCTGTGAAAACCATAATTCAAAAAGAGTCATGTACCAAAATGTTCACTGTAGCTCTATTTACAATAGTCAGGACATGGAAGCAACCTAAATGTCCATCAATAGATGAATGGATAAAGAAGATGTGGCACATATATGCAATGGAATCTTACTCAGCCATGAAAAGGAACAAAACTGAGTTATTTGTAGTGAAGTGGATGGACCTAGAGACTGTCATACAGAGTGAAGTAAACCATAAAGAGGAAAACAAATACCATATGCTAGCACATATATATGGAATCTAAAAAAAGAAAAAAAATCATCAGAAGAACGTAGGGGCAAGACGGGAATAAAGATGCAGACCTACTAGAGAATGGACTTGAGGATACAGGGAGGGGGAAGGGTAAGCTGGGACAAAGTGAGAGAGAGGCATGAACATATATAAACACTACCAAACGTAAAATAGATAGCTAGTGGGAATCAGCCACATAGCACAGGGAGATCAGCTCGGTGCTTTGTGACCACCTAGAGGGGTGGGATAGGGAGGGTGGGAGGGAGGGAGATGCAAGAGATATGGGGATATATGTATATGTATAACTGATTCACTTTGTTATGAAGCAGAAACTAACACACCATTGTAAAGCAATTATAGTATAATAAAGATGTTAAAAAAAGACTGAAAAAAAATTGGATTTTTAAAGTTTTTTTTAATGTTCATATTTGTTTCTTCATGTCCTCAAATGCAGGAAGCAGAACCAATAAGAAGCATGAAAGCAAAATACCTGGAAAAAATACTTAACATTAGCATAACATTTTCAGTAATCATCTTGTACAATTAGAAATGTTTCCAAAAGGTATTAGTGGAGCTGAACACTATGACAGTGAAGGAGGTAGTGTTAACAATCACGCCACAACAACAGGTATTATCTAGGACTATCCAAGCCACCAGGACATACAGTCATCACAGGTACATCCCGTATGGATCTATACATGGTTATATATGGTCGCACCTCATTCCGGCATTAAGGAATTATTTTGTAATCATTTTACCTTGGAGCATTCTGTAGGAAATTACATTGCTTAGAGTTCAGTGTTCTGTGGACCCCTTCCTGAGGTTTATTTTTATGGCCATGGTGGACATTTGTTAACACCCACTTTGAAATTGTTCCAAACTAAAATTCTTGTGGCCATGCTTTGGGGGCCTCGGTCACCCATCTGTTCATATGCTGGAATAAACTTGAAATTATTTTTAGGGAAAATCTTGGCTTACTCCTCAGTACTTGCTCAGCCCATCACTGTGGAGCTGGAGTGGCCTCCTACATAATTCTACATGGAAAAATACATTATCAAAAAAGACAAAGTATAATTATTAGACTGGAGAAAACACGTGCAGAGGAAAATACAAGAGCTCCCACAAAAAGTGTGGCAAGCCTTTCCCCAGTTCAGAGAACTTCAATGAGTATGGGTGTGTAGGTCTGCATTTAACCAGAGCACAGATTACCTGCTTCCCCAAACACTTATTTGAGAGGATAATGTCAAACTCACTGCTACTAGACACTTTTAGTTAAAAGCTTGATTGAGAGAAAAACGCATTTTACAGAACTGCCTGAATTATACGTTGTCTATTTACTCCTATAAAATTTGATTCATCCTTAAGTTAAGAAGACCATGGGACACCCTCACACCCAGCCTGCATTGCTTCAGCTGCTCATGTAATTCTCCTACTCAACTGTGCTGATGAGGTATGTTCCACCAACAGCCTGCACAGAGTGATGGTAAAGATGAAGCTTGTGGTATTTACTTGTTGAAGATATTGTTTATTTTATTAACAGTTCTTTCACTATGAGGTCCTTTAGAATAAATTTTCTCAGGGCTCACAACCACGAGTAATTGTGCATGCTTTGAAAAATCGGTGTTACATCTCATGGGCACTGTGGCTCATGTTTCCCTCTTAGTGTCAGCTGCTAGAAATCTGAGACCCACATCTGTGGTCCTCTAATGGTGTGTGGAAACTCAGACGTGCATTGTGTGTTCTGAATTCACCTGTCCTTATAACCAATCATTCCATCCTTTATTTTTTCTTCACCATAATTTCCTCACTGATAAAAGGCCTATGATACTGTACTTGTGTTTGTGGGTTTCAGGAAACAAGGTAAGGTATATATAGCTACACAAATACATACATTCAAAAGAAAGAAGGAAAGTTTATAAAACCACCTGGCCTCCTTTTCTCATCTGTGAAATGAGATGAGTAGGTACTGTCTCTCCTGATCTCTCCAGTGCTAATGGCATGCAATTCTAGAGTTTGGTTTCTCAAACTGGCTCGGCCACTGATTTCTCTGAACACCTTGAAGCAGATCCTACTCCTCAATTTCCCCATCTGTGAAATCGCAGTCATATTTTATTTTATCCATATTCCTTACAGCTGCATAAAACAATATGGTCTCTAAAACAGACCTACTTACTTTTCCGTAACTTATTACATGTGCCAGGAGCACATATGAATCGTACTGCAATGCTCTAGAACATCACTTTGAATCACTTCCTTTCTGACAGGCTGCCATCCTCCCCATCACACACACACACACACACAAACACAGCTCTGACTTCACAGTAACCTAAAGAAATCTATTTCTTACAAGACACCTTCCAAACCAGCCATAAAATTTTCATTCTGGTGTTCTTCGCATCAAAAGCATAACAGAAGGAAAACATCTTTACTTGTTAATAGATGAACCAATACTATTTCAGTTTTGCTATACTAATTCAGTTGAAAAGACTATGAGACAAAATGCAAAATTGCCACATTCCAAGCAGTGACTGAGAAGCAGTATAGCCTAGTGGTTACAAGCACAGACTGGGGAGTCAGACCACCCAATCCCAGCTCTGCCACTTACTAGTCCTGACTTCAGCCAAGTTACCCAACATCTCTGTGCCTCTATTTTCTCATTTACAAAATGGGAGTAAGCTGATACAGGATCAAATGAATTAATACAAGCAAGCAATGGAAGATGCCTAGCACCTAGAAGCACACAATATTGACTATTATCATCACTCAGTCACAAAATCTATAGAATTTAATAGATTAATAAGTAACATCCACAATGAACTGAGCTATGATTGTTCATAATAGAAATACAAATGCATCAGATTTCTTTTTAAATAGGCGTTTTGTTTCCTTTTTGGACAGTAATCAGTAAGGAATATAGAATATAAGATTACGAAAAAGTCATTTCACTTACATGCCTGTTTTCTCCTGGTAAAATAGAAAGGACCACAAGTCACTAATATATTAAAAGATTTATGGAAATATATGCATAACAATTATGTTAGGATTTTCCTATCTTCATTTTTTAAATATTTGCACTGTCTCTTGGAGGTTAAATAAAACAAATGCAATGAATAGAGGAAGATCAAGGTTTTTAAGACACTCTAAGGACAGTAAATAAATATGTCTAAAGTGGCCATGTGGTAAATCAATTCCCAATTCTTGGCCCAATTCACCAACATTTACATTTCACCAGTGCATACCCAGACTGCAGCAGTAGTGACACACGTGGAGCTTCTTATGAACTATGCTTCATAATTGACATAACTTGTATATTTTTTTAAAAATTAACTTAATTCATTAAGTAAAGCTAACCATAACCTTGTGATGTTGAATAGCACTTAACTTCCCTTTTCTCAGGAATGTTGAACTGGCTATTGTGTTTAGAGGGAGTGATTCTTCTCTTTATTTTAGGCTCGTGTTACAGCTTTAGTTTTATGTGCCAATTTTGGAAAACAATTCTAAAAGTCACATCATGAACCGTGAGGTATGTGCCCACGGAGAATTGTTTAAATTTCCTGAGGGAGCTTAGAGTCACCCACGCCATCTGGAGAGCAGTTCCCAGTCCCAACCGCGGCACACCCACCTGCACAGAGTTCGTTTGGGTCTAACTTCAGCCTCCTCAAGTGGTTTCAAAGCTGATAACTGCTCAGTGATATCACTTTTTAGTCTTTGTACCATTCATTAAAGTGTTAAATCTGTTACATCATCCAGGCTTAACTCTTTCTTTTGGAAGTCAGAATGACTAATATAAAAAACAGACATCAAACGCTTGACTAAAGGAGGCTATATTTGGAGGCATCTCCCAACTAGTCACCATCTCCCTATGGAACAGTTCATTTCCTCTAAGTCACTTCCAAAATCTCTTGGGGTGTCACGCTATAACAGCAGGACCTCATTTTATGTCATACTTTCAACTTACTATGTATCATAGCTAACTATTGTATAGATTTATTTTCCTTAATACCTCTCACCAGCATCTGAAGAGGTCAATCTTTGCTCTAGGGTTCATAGACAGGTCAAGATACCTTACCTTTCTGCTATAACCAACAAAAAAATTTTTCGAACTGAAAAAATAATTCAATTTAAAAAAATTTTTTGAAATAAAATAACTTTTCTTTCGTCATTTATTTTGACCTATTTAGTTATTTCAACCAGTGTAACTCTTGGAGGCCATCCAATCATTACTCAAATTCTTCCAAGTTGTATCGTAACACACTGGAGCCACCCCCAGGGACCAGCTCACCTCTGTGAGATGGCACTCCTCTGCCTATCTGCAGACTTCACTATCAGATTTGCAGCCAGGAAAAATATCGTTCAATAACATGCAGCTCATCACAACTGCTTTTTTACCATTTGCCATTCTGGCTTTTCCTGATCTGGGTTAAACTCAGGTAATTGTCTTATGAGGTTAATATATCATCTATTTTATTTGCATTACCCTCTCTGACCTTTCTCTTTCTCCTCCCTGAAGAGTAAACCAGAATAGTTACACAGAATATCTCAAGTAACTGAAGCAAAAGCAGTTCCCTTTTCACTAGCTTTAAAATGAAACATTTCTATCATTTACTCAGTCACTCAAAACTACTGCATGTCTACTTCATGCCAAACACTATTCTAGGTGCTGGGAATGTAGCTGTGAACAGCTCAAGCTGTGTACATATGTATGGTCCTATGTATGGTCCATTCGAGTGTGTGAGGTTGGGGGGTGGAGATAGACACTAAACAATCATGGACACAGCACACAACACATCAGGTGGTTATAGGGCCTGGGAGGAAAATAAAGCAGAGTGAAGGAAAAGTCCATGCAGAGTGTGTCACAGGTGTGGGAGAGCTGCTGTTTAAACTAAGCACAACATTCTGGGTAACATATACATTGTATAGAATACTTGCTAAACACATCACTCCAGAGCCAGGCCACTTGGGTCAAATCCACTTGGGTTGTACATGTAACAGCTGTGTGAATGTTCTGCTTATCTGTTGCTGCATAACAAACTACCCCAACACTCTGTGGCTTAAAACAATAATGATTTATTTCACTCATGAATCTGTGCGTCGGGAATTCTGACAGTACAGAAGAAACTGCTCATCTGTGTACATGATGTCTGGGGCCTTCCCCGGGTGACCTGAACAGCTGGGAGCTAGAGCCATGACAACTGGGGCTCGCTGAGCATCAGTCCTTCTACATGTGGCCCCTCCACCTGGTTCCCTTCAGCCTCCTCCCAGCATGATGACCTCAAGGTGTCTCAGAGCTCTAAGAGCAAGCATTTTAAGAGACAGGAAATGGAAGTTGCCAAACCCTTGAGGACTGGATCCAAACACCGGCAAAGCATCACTTCTGCCATATTCTATTAGTCAAAGTAGACAGGTCTACTGGGAGATGACTCCTTTCACTGGGAGAGTGTCAAAGAATCTGTGGACATTTTTACTCTGCCAGAATGTCCTTCGACCAGCTCCACGACTTCTCCACACCTCCATTTCCTCAACTATTAATATGGATAATAACAGGATCTACCTCATAGATTTGTTAGAAAACTTAATTAGTTAATAAAAGTAAAGAGTCTGGAAAACAACTAGCATTCAATAAGTATTCACTGTTTTATTGTTTTCAAGCTATTTTTAATATTCTTTAGTATGGGCACTGAATTTAAAACAGCATTTTCCTCTTAGACCAACTGGACTTTTAAAAATAT
The DNA here is from genome assembly GCF_059928025.1 of Delphinapterus leucas. Lineage (NCBI taxonomy): Eukaryota > Metazoa > Chordata > Mammalia > Artiodactyla > Monodontidae > Delphinapterus > Delphinapterus leucas. The sequence goes on along the minus strand of NC_143142.1, from coordinate 35,692,147 downwards.
GTGATGGCAAAGAATCTGCCATCAGATATTTCTTTTGGAAATGTACAAACTTTGTCTAGTTTTATAATGAATGACAATGGCTACTGCCCCCTCAAGTTCCCCATTCCCTCAAACACACACACACCAAGTCCCATACTTTTTCACTCTCTACCCCAGGAATGAGTTGGCAAACAAAGGTTCTTGGCTGGTTGGAAAGGGGTTGGAGGAAAGAAAATGAGGACGATGGTGTTTTGTTATTAGTAATGGGGTTCTCACTTTGGTTGCAGGAGGTGAGCTTATGAAAGAATAGATGTACCATAGGAAACATAGTTTTACATGGTCCTGATTCTGTAAGAACATCCGAACAATGCCAGGCTGCAGCAGAACAGAGCCCAAGCACCAGGGAAGCTGGGAGGCCAGCGCTCAAGCCTTCTCTCCTACAGCTGACTGGGACCTAAGTCAAGACCACTTTCCTTCCCACTTGCTCCTTTGTCAAATCAGTCCTACACATCTTCAGCTGCAGGCCTTCTAGTTTGGCCACACCTCCACCCCCTGTGCTCTGTTAGTGACCCCTTGGAGTCTCTTGATGCCAATACTGAGTGCATGGGACAATGTCACCACTGTCCCTCACTAACATATGACGAAAGAAGCCAGCTTCCTCTTGTCTCATTTCAACAATTTGTTCCTCACACTTCCCCTTGAAACGCATTATAATGTGCTTCTTCGGTTTACCCATCGGAGTGCCCTTCATATTTGAAACACAGCCTACGAATTTAGTTACCCATCCAGAAGCAGCGACGACTATGTCTGAGACGTCCTTGGTCACTCATCTTGTGTCCTTTGAGATGACAGGTGCTCCACGTGTGAGGTGAGATTAGAGTTATGGGTCCAGCTGAAAGTCAGGGACCAGTGGACACTAACTTGCTTGTAGGGCTGAACTCAGGACCTTGCCCATGTCAGCTGTGAGTTAACTGAACACAGGCACTACTTTTATCAGTATTTTTAAGGCCAGTTCGAAGCATAACCTTCGAGGAACCCCAAAACACGGACTAACTGAGCTAGAGAAAATACTAATCACCTGACCTTAGGCAAATAAATAACAACAAAAATAAATATATCTTCTCACTACAGCCCAGAAGTAAATAAATGAAGGTACATTATACAAGGGAATTGCAATGTGTGGATCTTACATTTATCATGGTCTTATATATCAGCATCATAAAAATCTTCTTAAAGACTAAGATAAAATAAAACTGCTGCTCTGATCTGTGAATTTTCCAACATGGAAAATAAATCAAACACAAGATCTGTGTCTCCCTCTTATACTGATGGTTTGTTACTCTACTGAGAAGGACAAAAAATAAACTTTGATTAGCAAGAATTTCTTGAAAAGGAAGAGCAAACGAAAGTTATTTCAAAGCAAAAAGTAAGGTAAGTATAAAATCCAGTCAAATTTGTTTTTAAATGGACGCATTGATTTATATTCTGTTTAACTTTGCCTTTTTTCCCCCACCGACTGTGGAAACCTCATTTGATATATGAGAAAACAGTGTGTTGAATCAATCAATGTTGATTAAATTACATTTAACATCTGCTGAAGATTCAGAAATGTGAAGATTTGAGGGAGATTTTGGTACCTTCATTCTCATCTCAACTTGGAGCCAGGATGTGCACACAATCTGCCAGACGGTCAGGATTAGTCAGCACAGAAGGATGGATGAGGTGTTCTTTTGGTGGGAGGTAGTTATGTACTTGTCAGATTGTCGTGAAATAGAGATAGCTTAAATGTGCATTTCCCCAAAGTGAAAGCATTATTTCAGAGGGTGATTTGTCGCCATATGCTTTCTCGCCTATTCGAGTTCTTTCCCCCCCACTATTTACAATTAACTGGAGAACAAAAGATTGGGGAGGATCCCAGAGATGATGTCATTCAGTATGTCCATTATGTGCTACTGCATAATAAGCCACCTCAAATTCAGTGGCTTACAACAACGATGTATTATGCTCCTGATTCTGCGCTCATGTGGGCAGTTCTCTGCTCTCTGTGGTATGGCTGAAGCCACTCAGGAGGTTTATTCAACTGGGAGCTTAGCCTCTCTGAAATAGCCTGTCATCATTGAGTCGTCTAGACCAAGCTTCTTTTTAGCACAACACCTTGCTTCCAAGAGGGAGAGTTCCCAACATATAAGCACTCATCAAGCCTCGACTTGGGTCATGCTTGCTAATGAACCATTGGCTGCAGCAAGTCACATGGTTGAGCTCAGTGTCAAAAAGCAAGATGATTGCCAAAACTACAATGAGGTATCACCTCACACAGGTCAGAATGGCCATCAACAAAAAATCTACAAATAATAAATGCTAGAGACGGTGTGGAGAAAAGGGAACTCTCTTACACTGCTGGTGGGAGTGTAAATTGATACAGCCACTATGGAGAACAGTATGGAGGTTCCTTAAAAAACTAAAAATAGAACTACCATACGACCCAGGAATCCCACTCCTGGACATATACCCAGAGAAAACCATAAATCAAAAAGACACATGCAAAAAAAAAAAGATACATGCACCCCAATGTTCACTGCAGCACTATTTACAGTAGCCAGTACATGGAAGCAACCTAAGTGTCCATCAACAGATGAATGGATAAAGAAGATGTGGCACATATATACTGTGCAATGGAATATTACTCAGCCATAAAAAGGAATGAAATAGTGCCATTTGCAGAGACGTGGAGGGACCTAGAGACTGTCATACAGAGTGATGTAAGTCAGAAAGACAAATATCGCATAATATTTATTATATGTGGAACCTAGAAAAACGGTATAGATGAACTTATTTGCAAAGCAGAAATAAAGAAACAGACGTAGAGAACAAACATATGGATACCCATGGGGGGGGTGGGATGAATTGGGAGATTGGGATTGACATATATACACTACTATGTATAAAATAGATAGTTAATGAGAACCTGCTGTGTAGCACAGGGAACTCTGCTCAGTGCTCTGTGGTGAGCTAGATGGGAGGGAAATCCAGGAAAGAAGGGATATGTGTGTATACATGTGGCTGATTCACTTTGCTGTACAGCAGAGGCTAATGCAACAGTATAAAGCAACTATTCTCCAATAAAATTAATTTTTTAAAAAAGCAAGATGATTGCACAGGGTGTAAACACCGGGAGCGGTGGTGTTACCCCCATTTGTTGGGGAGCACCAATGTAGCAATCTACCCCATCCAGTTCTCCATCCATGGGAAAGTATCTTAAGTACATACCTCAGTTATCGTTGAACATTTTAATAAGGTGGAACTCATTACCTAGCAAGACGCACCATTTCAATTTGAGACAATATTTATTAGAATTATTTATTTATTATTTATTAGAGGCTTCCTCTGCCTCCCTCTAACTTCCACTTCCATTAGTCCTATTCCTGCTCTCTTCAGAAACACAGAAAAAACACATTTGCTCTTTCTAAAGATAACACCTAAAAAAGAATGTAAAGAAGTTCCCATGTTTCTCCAAGTTCTTCCAAGTCCCCATATCGTTACCTTTCTGGACCCAGCATTCTCAGTTCCTTTTTATCAGTCTGGTCAAATCCGCAATGATAATGGTAAATTAGATCTATTTAAGATAAACTTGAATATTCTCTTAAATTTCTCACAGTAGGAATGCTAGCTCATTCAGAACAGGTGGACTAATTTTTAAAGCAACGACTAATAAGAGTCTTGCAAGACAATTATAAAAGATTCAAATTAAAACACAGAGAAAAGGAAAAAGAGAAGGAGCTCAAAATGGGAAGTTGGCAATGAAAGGTACATTGTTACCTTAAGTAGGTTTGAGAACAAAACTAGCCTGAACCCTTGCTCTACATCATGTGGGGGTCATTCAAATCACCTTTTTACAGGATATAAGAACCCTTCAATGGTTCAGTTGGTCATATATTATCTCGAGGCAAACCACAAAAACAAACCTAGGGAACTGGAACTTCCTAGTGATGGATCCAGAGGAATCCAGCCTGCAAGAAATGGTCTAAGTATGATTCTGATCCTATTCAGACATTCCTCCCAGGAACACTCTAGAATAACTGAGATTTTAAGTCTTTTATAACAAACTCCAAAGGCTAGAGCAAACTACAACCACTCCTGCCCACCTCAGAATATCTCAGGATATCCTCCAACTCAAATATGGACATTACTTCTTGAGAACTTTCTGGATCTGGGTAATCACTCAATTAAATTGATTTGCCAGAACAACTACAGGTCAGATATTTAGGTACCCTCACACTGAAACCAGAGAAAAAGGAACACAAAGGACAGGCAGAACTTCTAATCCACTCTACAGCCAAAACAGTAAGGCCCTGCCCATGAAGTCAAGTCCCTGCTGTGGTATTAGCAACTATGGGCAATTTATTGATGGCACCTGGGCCTCTTCATCAATGGTAAGGAAGTACTTGGTAATCTGCAAGTTGTCTTTAGCCTCAAGTCTTGTTCAAGTCTCTATCAGTTCAGAGCATCTCTCCTCTCTTCTAATTTGCTATTGTCATAAATTGGGCTCCATGAAAATGGACTCTGAGACAAACATAAACATATAAGAAATTTATTGGGAAAATTATTCAGCTCAAGGGAAGAGGAGGGAACAAAGCAGGATTTGGTGAAAGCAGAAGTTGGCTTCAACAAAGCCAAAGTCAACTCAGCTGATCCCCCAGGGAACTCGGAAGCTGGAATGACCCTTGTCCTGAGTTGAAATGAGAAGGCCAGGTCTTTATGCCCCTGCCTTGACATTCACAGGATGCAGGCTTCTCCAGAAAGGGACGTGACAAGGGCAGGCAGATCTCCTCTGCCAAGGCACTTCCCAAAGAGAGCTAAGAGGCATCTGCTGGAAACACTTCCAGCAGCTGGGGAATAAGTCCTTCATTCCTGAAGGAAAATTTGGGCAACTTATCCAGATCCCATTCTTTATATTTAATGCAATATTCTTTCCATGGCCACACGATGTGATACATAGCTTCCCAAGACAAGGTTTGAACTTTATCTTACACAATTTGACTCATATTCTGTTCAGCCACAGTTTGAGACCAAGGTCTAACTGAGAATTCAGAGACCTTGAATTTCAAACTGACTAGGTTGCTTCATATCAAAAATGTCAGATTCACTAATCCATAAGATGCTCTTTCCTTTCTTCCTTCCTCCTGAATTCATAATGCAATTGTCCTTGGTGCAGATATGTAACAGAAATATCATTGTCACATCCAGTTGCATCTACTGAATAAGTCTACATACTGAAAAATTAACAAATTCAAAGAATATTGATTTTGAAACTGCCTAACTGCCTGGTTTTTATAATTTCATTAAATCGCAACATAAAAATAGGGTATAAAGATAATATACTGGTTTCCCTATTGTGTCCTTATCACATATAAACAAATAAACAAAAAAAATTTTCATTGTCAGCTTAGTCTGCCAAACCAATCAGAACAATTGTTTTGACACCAAGAAGAGTTTGTCTTCCTATCAGTTTATTTAAATATTTCACCCCAAATTGTATCTACTGAAAAAACAGAAATTAAAATAGTACATGCACACACACACACACACACACACACACACCCCTCACTCACTGGCAATACAATAGCTTCCCTGCTTAAAATTAGCATTATCTAAAATCTGGAATTTAATTATTTCAAACTACCTTGATACCCTGTACTTAACATATCAGAGCACCAGATTAAAGTCTCTCAATTTCTTTGAAATTCAAAACCTGCATTACACAGGCAATCTGTGAGTTATCTGGGGAGGAGAGTTGACTTATATGATTCTGTTTCTCCAACATGCGTTCCATTTTTATTTCATTCAGTTCAATTCAACAAATCCTTATTGAAGAGCTACTGTGGCCAAGATGTGAGAGGTTCAGAAGTTAACCCAATACAGATTCTACTTCGCAGATGTACATGGATGTGTGTGTATTCAGAATTTTATAAATTAATTATAGTAAGTTGAAGCATCTGAAAGTGAACTTTTTTATGTACAAAAAAACAGCAATCACATTTGGTTCAACCTAATAGAACTTAGAGGACAATGCAATTCTTTTTTATAACAGAATGACAAAGTATTATAGGAACCAGGAGAAGAAAATGTTAATTCTAATTAGGTGAATTAGAGAAGATTCATGAAAGATTAAAAACTTGTCTTGATGGGTCGGTTTCAGCAGATGACCAGAGATGGTTGGTGATAGTACAAAGGACCAGCTCGTGTAAACACTTAAGAGATAGTAGAGTTTGGAGCTTAGCCTGGAAGGACTGGAAAACAACAGGCTCTTATTTTATCTGGAAGTTCCAAAAGCTCTCTCTCTGGAAGTTTGTTTCAACAAAAGTATTTGAAGTTTGTTTGTTTTATTTTCGTTTCGGTTTTTTTTTTTGATGGGAAAGAGTGGAGCCTCCTAGAATCAGGCATACATGTATATGTGCTCTCTGCCATTATGGAGGGAAGATTTTTAGACCTTTGAACAGCTATGGAAATAAAATCCTGCAGCAGCTGTCTAGAGGGCCTGAGATTTTTCCTTTTTAGCTACCTGGAAAATGTAGAGTTGCTACTTCAGAAAAACAGGTGATGAATCTCATGAAGTATATCTTTCATTTAGTCAATAAAAATGCCCACTCACCTATTCCACCCACACTAAACAATTGATAGGAATGAAATTTTGGCCTACACAGACTGAAAATAGGGCCAAAGCAAAGAAAGATACTAGAGAAGGATTAGCTGTAAACTCTTAATTTCATTTAGAAAGTTTTCCTTATGCAAAAGCATTTGTATAAGCATTTTCAGACAAAATTAAGATGACTGAGTATGCCCATTCACTCCTAAGATATAAAGCTGAGCTTACTCATTACTAACTGTTTACTTAAGGAATGAATGTTGGTCAGAGCTCCTTGTTCATTATTTGTGGGTTTATGCTCAGTCCCTCCATTAGGGAATGTTCCTCCAGGCATCACAGACCACATCTGTGGGGATATAATCAAGTGTTGCAAAGATATATGATGTTGTTCTCAGGGAAAACAAGCAAAGCATATGTACATGAAGTTGCTTAGATTCATCACAACTCTTGAGAATACAACCCCACTCCATTACCCAAACTAACAGTGGGTCAGTATAATGCACAGTAGAAAAGGTGGCAGTGCAGGTTTAGGTCTATACTGTCCAATATGGTAGTAACTAACCACAAACGGCTATTAAGCATCTGAAATGTGCATAGTCTGAGTTGTAAATTACACACTGCATTTTGAAGGCTTAGTAAGAAAGTAGAATGTTTAATATCTCATTAATAATTTTTAAATTAATTACATGCAGAAATGATAACATTTTGACATATTGGGTTAAATGAAATATATTGTTAAAATTAATCTCACCTGTTTCTTTTTACTTTGTTTACTGTGGCAACTAGAATATTTAAAATTACATATGTGGTTTGAATTACATTTCTGTGGGACAGCACTGATCTAACAGTCACAACTCAACTTCTCTAAGCCTCAGTTTCCACTGCTGTAAAAAGGAGAAAATAACTATTGCCCTGTCTCATTGATCTGTTGTCAAGATAAAAGAATTAATGTATAGGAAAGCCTTTTGTAAACTATTACACACTATATAAATATAAGTGACTATCAAGAAGAACAATTCCTTATGAAAAAGGCTGCATATTAAATAAAGGTGGTAAATACAAGTTGCAGCTACTCTGGCATAGCATTTTCATGTGCCAAAGAAAACTAAGAAATGTGGACTTGCCCTCCAAACCTTTCAATTCTTTCAGTTTACATAAATGTGAAACACTAAGCACACCAAACCATCTGGCAGGCACCATGATGGATGAAACCCTCCAAGAGCAGGGTGATATTCCACGAGCACACTCAAGGGATGAAACACTATCATCCTACTCTCAGAAGTCAGCCTGGCTTGGAATTCGAAAGGCTGTGGGATTAACATCCTCCTGGGTAGTAGGCTTATCAATGCAGCACTGACAGCAAACAGCCAGCCATCTGGACCCAGGGCTTGTGACCACTGTTGATTGTCAAAACATTGGAATTTTCTAACCTACCACAAAAATATAAAAACTGAGCCTAAATTGGAAAAAGCTAATATTCCTCACCTAGAAACTGCTTCCTATTTTCAACCTTTTTTTTAGAATTGCGTCTGACTTTCCTGGAAGTACAAGGTAAGGGTATAAGAAATCGCAAGGACTGTGAGGCTGAGATAAATGAAGAATGAAAGCATGAAGTCCACCTACGCTTAAAATAAAGGTGCTTTGAGATTCTCTCACCAGGCAGCACAGTGTTCCGTCGATGGGCAGAGCTCCAAGCAAACAAATTCAAAGTCCCCAAATACAGACCCAGGGAACAAGAAGTCAACCAATTTTATCTGCCATCCAGCCTCATATTCTGACATATTATCTCACCTTTGACAGTTTGCACTGATAATATCAAAACAGTTGTAATCCTCCAAGCACATCAAGCCTCAGAACCTGTATATGTGCTAATCTGCTGGAATGTGCTTGCACTGCCCCCAGCGCTGTTTCCCTGGCAACCTCCTACTCCTTCCTTAAGAGTCAGCTAGTGTAACCTCCTTTGGGAATCTACCTCTGACACAAGCTACAACACTCGGACCTGCATTATAAACCTATCCTCCCTAAAATGCAAGCTAGTACATATGAAAAACGGCATGGAGGTTCCTCAAGAAGTTACAAATTGAACTACCCCCATGATCCAGCAATCCTACCTCTGGGTATACACCCAAAGGAAACAAAATTGTTACCTTGAAAAGATATCTGCACTCCCATATTCATTGCAGCATCACTCACAATTGCCAAGATACGGCAACAACCCAAGTGTTCATCAACAGATGAATGGACAAAGAAGATGTGGTATGCATACACAATGGAATATTACTTAGACTTTAAAAAGAAGGAAATCCTGTCATTTTTGACAACATGAATGAACCCGAAGGGCATTATGCTAAGTCGAAATAAGCCAGATACAGAATGACAAATGCCACATGGTATCACTTACATGTGGAATTGAAAAAAAAAGAAAAAGAACTCACAGAAACAGAGAGTAGAAAAGTGGTTGCCAAGGGATTGGGCAGGGGTGAGAAGTTAGTAAAGGGTACAAACTTTCAGCTATAAGGTGAACAAGCTCTAAGGATCTAATGTATAACATGGTGACTATAGTTGATAACACTGTACTGTATAGTTGAAATTTGCTGAAAGTAGAATCTAAAGGTTCTTACTAAATAAATAAGCTGAGGCACATGTTAACTCGATGGGGGAAATCCTTTCATAATGTCTACGAATATAAAATCATCACATTGTACATTTTAAATATCTTACAATTTTGTCAATTATACCTCAATAAAACTGGGGGAAAAACCTGTCCTCCCTATGCTTCTGTATGCAGCTTTCTATTTTCCTGAGATCTTTTAACCATATCTTGTAATCTAGTCTAACGTGTTGCCAAGAACCTTTGCTCCCTGCTCCTTATGTGTCCGTGCAGGGGGACATCCACGAGGGTGACAACTCTTGGCCCCCCTCCACCACTCCTCACCCCTCTGCTCTTGACTGGCAGGTGAGTTAGAATAAACCAGCCACGCTCAGCCCTAGTTTCCTGGGGATGCCTGTTGCATTGGTGTCTTAGCAAACTCCTTTGACTGACCTTGGCCACAGCCTCCATATAACTTTATAGTTGTTATAAAACATTATTTTATCTCCCACTATCAGACCCAGACCCCCATGTCCATATCAGTTGGTTGCAAACACAGGTGGGGAAAAGGAGTATTATTTATTAGTCTCCTAAAACTCCTAATAGTCCTTGTACATTTAATAAATAAATGAATCTTGATGCAATACTACAGCCATAGGTGAAAAATAAAAAAGTCAAGCTAGGGAAGCACAAGCAGCTTAACACAGAACACCTGGAAAATACAGGAAGCCTGATGTCATGCCAACAAAGTCCTCCTTGAAGATAAGAGGTTAAACAATGACAATAACTTTTGTTATTGATTATAGGCCTGGCCCCTCACCTCCCTCTCTTTATGGCAAGGGCTGGGTGTTACCCATTTTTTGTGTCCCCAAAATTAGTACCTAAATAGCAGGCATGCAAATAGTTGTTTAATTAATAGTTAAACTAAAGCAAATCATTATGTTGTATACCTGAAACTGATATAATGTTACAAGTCAATTATATTTCAACGTTAAAAAGTAAAAAAGTATAATAATAAGTGCTAGCCTACACACATTTATGGGTTCATCCTGGGAGGAGGAGAGCATAGATAAAGTTAGAGTTGGCTCATGATCGCCAGGCTCCGAGCTCAGGTATGAGATGATGTATGGAACAAGCCAGGCAAAATGACATCCTACGAAAGAAGGTCCTGACTAAGCCTTGACAACAGTGGTGAGAAAGGGGCTTCTAAACTTCTAAAACCCTCAAGGCAAAGGGGTCATTAATATTTGAGATATTATAGAACAGTAATTAAGATGCGGGTTGAGCAGTTGAACTGACTGCCTCAAATCCTTCTAAGCCTTGGTTTCCTCATTTATGAAAGGAGAATAATGAAACTACTGACTTCGCAGGATTTTTGCAAGAATCAAAGAACTTAATTCATGTCAAGGCATTCATTAGTTCACACTTGTGACACAGGAAGTGCTGAACTCCTTGTAGGAGCTAGAGCAGCAACAGCAGCAGTAACAACAGAAGTAGCTTAATTTGGACATTCACAATTAGGAGAACACAGATGTAGCATGAAAAAAGATTGCAAGGGAAAGAGAAGGAAGAGATAATTTAATGTGATAGAGGTAGATCTCTCAATTAGCTAGATGGAAAAGTTGTCACTTTTACCATACCACGGAGTAAGTTGACACGTTTCACAATTTATGTAGCTTAGTTTGTATATTTTTGATATATCTATCACAATTCTGACAGTTTCAGTTCTCCCCCATCAGGAACACTTGACATTAAATTAGGAGCATCCTAGAGCCCATCTTCTATAATGTACCCTTTCCTCTTGATTCTAACCTCAGGTCAGAAATGTGCAGGTCTGCTAAGTTGGGTTGTCTTGCGCTGACTGTAACTAAATATTAAATTTTAATTCTCACTCATCCCCATTATCTATTTACAAAAAACGAGACTCACAAACTAAGATTTTCCTAACTTTCTCCTCTCTTTCACATTCCACACATAATTATGAAACTGACTTAGGGTTTCCACAAAAAGAATTCCACATGCAGAGTTCTGTTATTCTTAAACTCAAAATGAAGAATGCTCAGTTTTTAAATCTATCCTGGACTAAATGTATCTAAACATTTTTAGATTTGCTGGAAGGAAAATCACAATTCCCTTTCCCAAAGCCAATATTTGAGTTGGTAGCCTGTAGCTTGCAAAGCAGTCACCCACACTTAAAAGTTCTGCAAGCTGCTATCCTTAAGCTGTTTCCTTAAATTGTAAACACCTGTCTTCTTAATCCCCCTTCCTCATATCCCCTAGGCAACTTGTAGAGAAAAAATTTAAGAGATTTAGTAAAATAAACACTTGCTTCCAAATTTACATTCTATCTTCCCACACATCTAAGATAAAAGTAATAAAGGTTTCATATTTGATGAGCTAAAGCTGGCATCTTAACCAAATACTTGCCCATCTACACTCTAAAAGAGAGAAGATGCCAAAATTTCAAGTTCTTAAACATTTCAAACTATTCTGAAAGATCGACCAATGTATGCAATATATCTACACTAACACAAGTTTAGTAAAATTACTGAAAAAGAAGTAGTGTAATAGAAACTAGTTCACATAGGATTGCTCTCCTCTGACCATTTTCAAAGTTTGGGATGACTTCCTCTATCCTCATCAGTTTCCTGCTGCTATTTGCCAATGTACACACATAACTAAAACTTTTAAGGACACCTCATAAATGGGCCAAAACATCTGTGCTTAGTGTAGCAAACTATTGTTGCAATTCAGTATAGTTTCTACTACATTTCTCTAATTTGCCATTAAGAATCCATTAGAGTAAACTGCACTGTCACTGATTGAAATCTCTTACCACACACTGAAAACCTAAAGGCATAACCAACTTTACTAATAATTCCTCTACAAACCCAAAAACTTAAAGGTCAGGTGTATTTTATTTTCTCCAACCTGGTCTCCTAAAAATAAATCACAGATATATTCCCCTTCTGCAATTTAATTACCCTCTGGAGATGGCGGGTTAGAGTTGGAGGGTGTCATTTAGCAGCCTCTGGGGAACTGGAACCTCTTTCATTTGCATTGCTTCTTTGTAACAAGAATTCAGACAGACTGCCTTTTTTTCTCAGAAAAAGGTCACAGTCTATCATTAGGAGCTTGACCGAGAAATGGTAACATGGATATTTTTAATGATAAAAGTTAGAGACATTGAAAACCAATAACTATTGACATTTAAAGTATTCATTTTTAAAACAGAGGGCACTATGGTGTGTCATTAGCACGTTCCTCATTATTGGGTTTTCATCCATTTACAGAATCTCTGGGTCAGAAGGGGCAATAAAGGTCATTGTGTCCAACTACCACCTGATGCCTCGAAAATTTTCCTTCCTCTGTGGTACAGTCTGATCTGTATTCTAATAATTTACTTTTATAATCAGTGAAGAGCCAAGTCTTTACAATTTATATCAAATCTTCAACTTTATGCATTGGCCTTATCACCTTTGTTTTATTTAAACCCTAGAAAATAGTATTTTTAAAACTTCATAATTTTCACTTTGAATTCCTTCAACTCCTTTCTCCACTGGGCGTTAATTTCTGGTTATTTTTAAAATGTCTTTAATATCTTGAAATGCAATTAAGTCAAATAAGCATGTGTTTTATTTCCTTGTTTATTAGAGAACTGATTAAAATATGCACCATTCAGATCCTTCATTAACATGTTTTCAAGAATAAATGTTTTCTTTGTGTCCACAAAAAAGAATATCTCAATAACGTGTATATAAAATGTGAGTAACATTCTGATGACAATAATTACTGTGAAATTCACTGCAATGATGATTACAGATTCAGTTCATATAAAGTCTTATCCTGAGTTCACCTGCCTTTCTTCTTCTATTATCTATAATCATGTTTCCCTTCTCTTTATGGTTCTCCATTTACCTCCAGATGTAAACAATTGATTAGTGTGGTGAGTGATTTTAAACAGAAACCATTTTTGCCAGGGGATGAAATGGCAATAATTCTAGGATTAGAGAGGTTTTCCTACACTTAAAATGCACCTAAATAATCCAGAGCCTCCCAAACACAGACCACTTATGCCTTAGTGTGAGCTCATCATCACCAGTATCCTCAGAAGCTGAGAGCATCTTAGGTTTTTCATTGATTTGACAAATATTTGCTTTGATTCCACTCAGTTCCAGATGCTGTGCTAGGTATTTGGTTTACCAAGAGAAATTAAACATAGAATCCAACATCAAAGAGCTCTTTCAAATGGAGGAAGACAGACATGCTTAGTAAAGAAAATAATAGTGGTGTGCATAGGTGACTACGGGGGCAGGGAGCAGCTGTACCCACCCCCAACGGGGAGTAATTAGAGGAGCCAACCTCACTGAGTTTGAAAGGACAAACTTGAGGCAGTAAAGATAAGTGAGGGAGGAGAGGGGGTCTCATCTTATCTGGCAACTGTGGGTCCCTTTTAGACCTGGAAATAACATTTGATATCATCTAGTTCAACCAACCTCTTCATTTTGCAGATGGGAAATTCAGTATTTTGGGGAGACATTAATCTTTACAATGTTTTTTAGAGACTGTTAGAAGGCAAACATTATGTCCATTTTTACAGAAAAGAATATTAAGCAAGCGTATAGGAAGTGTCACCTACAAACTGCCACTTGCCATCTACCTCTACAAGGATCAAATTATGAGCTGCTGTGGCTGCTGACCTTCAAACTCCCTGAAAGGAGGTCAGGGTGGAGATCAGGAGTGAGGCACTCTGTGCTCTGGGAAAAACTGGCAGAACAGGCCACCAGATAGTTAGATATTTTCAGGAGACGATTTTATGAGCCCAAATCTTGCATCTTCTCATATCTAGAAAAGCATCAAAATCCTTCATGGTGACGTCTGCTCCTCATGACTAGCAGTAACCTTCACAAGACAAGCAGAAACTTTCTGCCAAAAAATATGTGCTTGATTGCATGTACTCCCCCTTCACCAAAATCACATATATACTGACCTTCCCCCCTACCTCTTTAGAGCAGTTTCTCAGAGCTATCTGAAATGCTGTCCCCCAGGCTATAGTGCTCATTTTAACCCAAAGAAAATTTAACTTATGACTCTCACATTATGCTTTTTTTTTCAGTAGACAGAAATAACTTACCAAAAGGCCCCACAAAAATATTTGATGAATGTGAACACATATCTCAAGTCAGATATCTCTCACTCAACTAGTTATGATAGGAGAAAGGACATTATTTCTATGCCAGAAAAACAGAGCACTGGGCTGAGAATTGAGAGCCCTGAGACTAATAGTTCTGTGACTTTGAACAGGCTCTTTACGTTTCCTCACTTATGAAATGAGTTGGTGGCACGAAACAGCCTAAAATTCTAGGGCCATGTTGTCAGACTGCCCCAGTTCACAACACTGTGCACCAAAATATCTGTTGCTTGAAAATATAAAGGTTCTAGAGTCTCCCCCAAATCATCTGAGATTAAATGTCCCCTTTCATTAAGTTTTTGGTCCCTAAAATTTTTAATTCCATGCTTCCTCTTTATCCAGACTTATATGTATTTCTTTTTTTTTTTTTCAGAATCTCCTAAATTGCCTGAGCTATGATTAAGCATTTAGAAGATTCTCAACAAACTTATCCCATAATGAAAAAGCACTCTGAACAAACTTGTAGCTGTGGAACTTAAAAGCACTAAACTGCAATATTTCAAACTCGAAACCATAACAATACACCATCAGAGGGAAGTAAAAGCAGCCCAAATGTGAAGGAAAATGGTTAAATATTAATATGATGAGGTTTAAATTACAGGTCTGAAAATTCACCTGAGAAATTTTTCTTCTCGGTTCATAGAAAAGTCAAAGCCATGTTAAGACAGATTATCTCTATCAAACCCTAATTTCACACATTATTTCCTGTTTTTTAACTACCTCCTCCTTTTCCTATTTATTTACTAAATATCCTTTAAGTTTCCATGTTCAAAACCCAATGGCAAAATAAAACAGAAAAAGTCAAGTTACTTGTTTGTTTTGTTCTTTATTTATTTGATCGGGTGGGTGGGTAGGTAGGAGGTTTTGGGTTGTTTGTTCATATACAGAAATTTTTTTCTCTAATACTACAATAGAGGGTTCAAGATATAAGAGAAGGCTATCATTTGATGAGCTCTTTAATTCCTCCTGGTATGCCAGCATTAAATTAATGCCCAGTTCTTTAATATGTTTAATGTGTTCTCAGTCAATTCAGTTTTCAATATAGTGATTGATATTGACTTAAAGTACTAAACTTTTCTGTATTTGTTTCACCTACTTTATAAGACCTTATTTTCCTTGGAATATCTTTGAGATTGTGTCCCACAAAAATCAATACTGTAATGAAATTATTCTATAAATTTATTTATTTTACGTTCATGTTATCCCTGAAAACAATTACATTCAAGTCTATGGAAGGTTTAATGTGGGTGTAAAACCAATCCCTGAAAACCTTAATAGTAAAGAGATTTCCATATACTGAATCACTACTATAAGAAGCTTATTCATTAGAGCTAGTATTACAATATTATGTATCGACTGCATTTGTTTTATTTAGTTCCATTTATATAATCTTCACCATCCATCAACATAAAAATGTCTGTTTCAACTTCCCTTTTAATTCTTTCTGCTTTAGAAATCTCTGCTCATCCCACTATTCCACATTTTACCAAATAGAACCTACACATTTTTCACCCATTTCACTATTTACATTCACTTACATTTATTTCCAATATATTTCAATACCACTTCACTATATATTATGTTTAAAAAAAAAATAGTAAAAGCAATGCACTACAAGCTCACTGTCCTTCAAGAATATACAAAGTACCTGAAGAGGCAGGGCATAAATTAATGAGATAGTTACTGCATTAAAAAGTAGCAAATGAAAACCTTTAAAAGGAATGTGACAGGAGTTCTGGTTTCAGATACTGAAATAGGAGACTTGTGAACTTACCTCCTCCCATGGACCCACCGAATCTTCAGCTGCACATGGAACAATTCCCTCTGAAAGAAATCGAAAAACCTACTGTCATCTACACATGGGGCAAATGAGAAAACGACGCACATTGAAACACGTAGGAGGGGCTGAAACACAATCTTGCCACAAACCTCACCCCAGCACAGCGACACACAACAGGGAGGGAACTCCCCACTCCCAGCTGCCCCCTGAGGAGCGGAGGGTTTGGGCCCCACACCTGGTACCCCAACTTTTACGTCCTGTTCTCCCTGCTTCCACGATCACCAATTTAGATTCAGGACACTGTAGCCTCCTTGTTCACTGTCACTACTTCTAGTCTCTGTTCCTCTGCTATCACTGTTATTTTTCTTGTTTTGAAGCCTATATTGTCATCTTAAGTCCTTCTGTACCCTGGCTTAATCAGTGGACCCTAGAAATCTTTCCTCACATCCTGAATTAGATACCTTTACTGGATTCTTGAAGGACTTCATGTTTACCATTATTTTGCACTTAAAAGACCTCTTAATCATCGTCTATTCACCTGTGTGACTCCTCCTTCAGTCTCTCAATGACCTGAAGGTAAGGACTGTGTCTTCTTCTCCTCTGTATTCTTGACACATAATATATTTCCTGACTTAGGACATTGAAGGTACTCATAAATATTTGCTAAATGAATGAGTCACTGAATCCTGTACCACTGTCTTCCTATTCTCATCACAGGTGATAGTGTTCAGGACAAGCTGCTCCAAAATATGGCACCTTGGCATATTGAACATTTCAAGCTGAAAGAATTTGAGAAACAACCAGTGCAGGAAGGATTCTCTGACCTTCTCCTGAGGCAGGTTATAAGACCCTCAAGTTTGAAGTGCCCTCCCTACACCCAGAGGAAAGGAGAGTCCTTATCTCTGGAGACAGAGGGACACCAAGAGCAATCGGAACAAACAGGCCTTGCTGTTTCCCCTGTTCACTGCCTTTAGCTCGTACCCTTTTTCAGCCCATCACATTTTTCCACAGCTCTTCATCAAACCTCACACAAAAACACTCAGATTTAACGACTTATTTGGTTCCTCATTTCCTTATGAAGGCTCCCAGGTCACATAAAACTTATATTAAATAAATGTGTATGCTTTCCTCTTGTTAATCAGGGGCCTCAGCCGAGAATTCAGAAGGGTAAAGGAAAGATATTTCCACACATACACACAGGCATTCTCCAACTTCCCTCCTTCCTCAGGAACTTGAGCACCTGAGTATCAATGCTCTTTACTCCACTCATTTCCTCATCACTTTGCCTTTACAAAACACCACCTTTTCTCACTTGGATTTATTTAAACCTCTCTTAATTTTCTCCACTACATCCCTTCTTCTCCAAAGCACCTGGCCCAGTGTCGTGAACTTAAGAGGCGCTTGGGAAGTACATATGCTAATGAGCAGAATAGCATCAGGCTCCAGAGGTAACGGACAGTCTCCAGAGGTCTGGGGCTGACCTGGTTGTGCATCACACCTCAGTAAGTCATCTCTGCTGCCATGAATGCAAGTCTCTTCACCAGTTAGAACTCTCTCATTGAATATCCATTCTTTCTTCTCCCTTCTTATACCCTTTTTCCTTGGGATTTCCAGGGAACTAAGCAAACAACAGCCAAATCCCAGTATCACTAGAAACAGCGCTGATGCACAGTTATAAACTTTGTGGCTTCACTTTCTTTGTGTCTTCAGAAAGCTTAACACCCAGTCACTACATGTACTGGGTGGCATTATTTGCTCAAGTTTTCACCCCTCCATATCCTTATCATGGTTCACCGTTGGGTAAACCACAGCAAACGCTACAATGCCCCAGTGCAGGTGGGCTTGGCCATGTGACTTGCTTTCACTGAGAGAATGTGAGTGGAAGCAAAACTATGTCAATTCTCAGCTACAAGCATCACGTGTTTCTGTTTTTCCCTGTGAATTTATGGCATCCTCCACAAGAAGAACAAGCTTCAGATAGCCACTGACCTCAAAACAAAAGACCTTTGCAGCCGACCTGAGCTCAACACACAGCCTGAGACAGAACCCCATTAGCTAACCAGCAGAACAATGACCCAGAAATAAATCACTGTTATTTTAAACCAATGAGATTTAGGGTTTGGTTGCTAGGCTGCATTACTGCTAAACCAGACTGATACACCTTGCTTGAGGTATGTTCTGATTTATAAACCACTGGGCTTTAGCCAGTGAACTACAGTATAAGAGCAGAATCCTGTTTTTAAAACAGATGTTCAATCTAATAAAGATATTAGAAATATCTCAAAAAAGGAGAGGTCCATATTTTACAACTCACTAGAGTTTTATGATGCTTTGGATTGGTTATTGTTCCTGCTGCTTACCAGGGTTGGTACCGATCATTCTCTTCTATTAATTGATACGGCTAAGGTCCTATCGGCCATCTTTCTCTTCCTGAATGCATTTAGTCATAGTCATGATTAGAGCCTTCTTTATGTGGATGCTCAGCTCAAATGGTACCCATAAACTTCAGCTGCATTATATCTTCACTGTTGAAGTAAAGCTTTTTAAGATTTGTGAAGAGCCATAAAGAATATGATTGGCATATACATGATATATAGTGATGAATTGAATATGGAAAAATACCCACATTTTTAGGCAAAGAAGGTATAAAATTGACTAAAAACATTTTGAGGTTAAAGAAAAAGCTTAAGGTCCTAATCCCTGACATCATTAAAGCTGTTTTTTTCTTTCTTATTTTTATTCCAAATATAGGTTCACATTCCACATAAAATTAGGACTCAGGTAGCCTGGGAATTAATAAACAGATGGGAAACTCAGAGTCCAAAATTGGAATCTTTATTCAGCTTCTGCTACTGTATCATACTTAAAATTTTGCTCTTTCATCTCTACAATGAGTTGAGTTGGCAAAACATGCCAGTCAGCAATGTTTAAGCTATTTTAGAGCCAGCTTTTAGATATCTCAGAGGTAGTTGAAAAACTCTCAAAATATTGAATAAAAAGCTATCTTTAGTTCAATTTAACTTATGATTTAAGCATTAAAACATATAAAAATTTTAGGGACTTCCCTGGTGGCACAGTACATAAGACTCCACACTCCCAATGCAGAGGGCCCAGGTTCAATCCCCTGTCAGGGAACTAGATCCCACACGCATGCCGCAACTAAGAGTTTGCATGCCACAGCTAAAAGTTCACATGCCACAACTAAGGAGCCCGCCTGCCACAACTAACACCCAGTGCAACCAAATAAATAAATTTTTTAAAAAAAAAATATAATAATTTTTGAAAGGTTGATTGTATGTGATACAGTAAATCTTAGTAGGAACAACCCAAATTTTAGAAACAGTCATGAATTTCCTCTTACTTCAAAGCTGAATAACATTTGGAAAGCTACTCAACATTTTCAAGCCTTGGTTTCTTCATCTGGGAAACATAATAACAAAAGTACCTGAGGGCTTTGTGAAGATGGAAGCAGGAGACACACATGAACATTGTATCAAAGCACCAGTTTCTGGCACAGCTACAGCCCAACAAATGAAAACTAGTATTTATTAATAGTGGAGCAAAATCACAAAACAACAATAAGGTATACAAAATTTGAAGCTTACGTGTTGTGAGAAATGGAGCTACTTAACGAGGTAAATAAGTAAGATTTATGTGGCTTCTGGGATTGACTGCTCTCATATAATTATTGAGTTTATCTTTGTTACAGCTGCGGAACAGGAGAGCAGATAGACAGAAGGACCCTGTTTGAAACACCTTCTTAAGGAATCAAGAAGAACAAAATAAAACACACAGGGTCTCCAATTCCAAATGCATTACAAGCACTGGTGTCATCACAAACCAAAGTTATCAGGATCGTCTGACCCGTTCAACAATCGCCTCCTTATTCAACCACATGCTCCAAGCCCAGCTCCACCTAATTCTCATCGCCAAACTGAAAGAACAGTCATCTTTCTCATAACATTAATAATCGTAACCTTCAACACTGAACACCTACTCTGTGCCGGGTACCATGCTACCTACCTCACATATTTTCAGATCTCTCAACCAAGCTGAAGCTAGAATTCCAATTTTAAAGAGGAAGAAATAGGCCATCAGAAAGGTAAAGGTTCCCCAGTGTTACACAGAAAATAAAGAACAGAGCAGGGATTAAAACCCAAGTTAATCTGACTCCCCAATTCATGTTTGTTCTAAAGTCTGTGACATTAATGGTACAGTCACAGTATGCTACAGTCTGGGGCTGGAAGGAAGCTGAGACCTCATCTGATCCAAGCTGCTTTTTATAGATCTAAATTCCAGATCAGAACACCCAAGTGACTTATCCAGGTTCACAAAATAGGAAGGGACAAAACCAAGGTTAGAATTCTTTCCACATTATCCTTCTGCCTCCTTCAGTAAAATTCTACTATAAAGGCACACATTCGCAAGCCAAGCTATGCTATGTTTCCATGACTCCCAGGCTTCAGGTCTGCCTCTCTCTCTCCCTCTCTTCCTTTCTTTCTGCTGCACGCGCACGCGCACACACACACACACACACACACACACACACACACACACACAATGTGGGGAGAACTGAACTCTGCTACTGCCAGGTTACGCCACTGAAACCTTGTGAACAAAGTCAAAAATTGGCTATAAAATTTCTCATATGGTACCGAGATGACTATTGTTTGAGAAACTGCATTTACTTATTCAGTGGACTGTGACGAAATTTCAGGCAGTTAGCACAGTTTTTATAAACTCCTGCTTGGAAGTCAGGAGGACGAGCTCCTGGGCCTCTATCAACTAGGTTCTTTATATGAAGGCTACCAAAAAGGGAGAGCAAGCTTTCAGCTTTTTTGCATGATGTTTCAAAAGACATTTTTCCCCAACAGGATGAGCACATACCATAAATTCTAGACTAAAACCCAGATATTGAGCGAACTGAAACAAAGGCAACATGAAAAAGTGGTTCTAATAGTAAAGGCTTGATGCACCTTCAAATGAATTTGTTCTGAATAATACATCAAGTATCTAAGAACTCATATATTAAGCTATTTTTAAAAATACATTGTAAAGTGCAAAGCATCAAGAAAAGCAGTGATGTTCCCTGACATTTAAAGAGGCTATCAAAAAAAAAAGTTTAAAAATTTTTGGACAAATACAGAAGAGAACCCCTGACAAGAACTTTCTTGCTGTCAGATGTCTGAAGTTCAAAGACATAAGCCTGTGCCAGTAGTACCATGGCTGAGATTGCCGCCACAAAAGTACCTCTGAGAGAACTGTACCCAGAAGTAAGTATGTAAAAGAAAAACGAAAGCACAGTCAACTGACAGACTACAGGCCCTGACATATACATCAATAGCTCCAACCATCCCTCTAAGCAATGGTAGAGACATATCAATATTGTAACTGTGGATATTTAGAAAGAGCTACCTGTTGCTTGAAGGAAGTTATTCACTGGTCTTAAAACAGCTCAGAAAAAGAATCAAAAGAATTTACAGCTTCTAAAGCAGAAATTGGTAGCTCAGAATACAGAAAGCTGAAGGGACTTTAGCCCATGATTTGACAGAGATTTATAAAGTTCCATAAAATGGTCTGGGTATACAGGAATATATACTCTTAAGGAAATATGCAATATCATATGAAATCATTTTTAACGTTATAAGAAGACAGCATCCATTAAAGATTCAGTCGTGAGCAAGAGACCCTTTCTAGGGTCCCTTCAAATGATGCACATCTTACCAAAGTTTTTCTTAATATACCTTTGCCTGTCAGTATACCCCCATGTCACAAAGTGCTCCTTGTATGCTTTTGGTCTCCTGTCTCTTATTATAGTTGTCTAAGGGTAAAACTACACTATGAACTTTTGAGTGAAGAGAATGTGTCTTAGACATCTCTCTCTCCCCAAGGCTAAATAATGCTCCTGGCACATAATATATGGTAATTAACATTTGCTAAACTTTAAAAATGGCTCTCACATAGCAAAGTCTGTTGAAAACATCAATAGATCTTTGATTTTCTTCTCACACTATCAAATGAAATCACAAGTTGAGTCTACAGAGTTCATGGAATGGGTAGCACCATGAAAGGGGCCAAGATTCCTTTTCAGACACCTATAATTTATTCCCAAGAATGGCTGAGTGCTACAAAATGTCTCTGTGTTATTGACTTCAAGTGACTAATTAGAGGCAATTTCTTATGAGGTCATCTGTATAGAGTAATTCCCATAAATTCAATTCTATCACCCTCTATCCATGTGGCACTAAGTGCCTGGATAGAGCTAGCACAGACAATGATGATTCAGAGGCACCATCAAAATAAATCCCTGCAATAAAGGTAATTTCCCAGGGCCTCTATCAAACCAAACGCCAAAAAAATCACTAAACATAAAGGGGAAAACTGACAAATTAGACTACATCAAAAGCGCCACTAAGAGAGTAAAAGGGCAAGCCACAGGGTGGGGGAAAATATTTGCAACATATATAATATAAAAATAATTCTATAAATAGTTTCCGTAAGTCAATAAAAAAAAACAAGCAGCCAAGCAGAAAAATGAGCAAAAGACTTGAATGGGAGATTAACGATAGATAGATATATAGATCCAAATGACCAATAAGCATATAAACAGGTACATTAGTCATCAACCAAATTCAAATTAAAACCACAAAGAGATACTACCACAACCTGAAAGAATGGCTAAAAAGAAAATGATAGGCAATTCCAAAAACTGAGGGGATGTGGAGCAGATGAATTTCGCATGTACTGCTGGTAAACCAGGATGGAAAACAACCTGACAATATCTACTAAGATGGAAGGTACATATAACCCAGATGCAGCAATTTCTCTCCTAGGTATATATATATATCTTCTGCATTCCAGTTTAAACTACATCAATATTCCTGGTTGCTTGCAAAGATATAAAAGTGAGTTCTTCTAACATAAAAATTTCCAGGGTAGGGGCACTGAGGTTGAGGACCTTCTAAAGCAACAACTTGGTTTGCCAATATTCAACATCACTCTTAAAGAGACAAGCAGTCTCTACTGTTTCAGATGTGGTGAGAGTGACTTAGGTACAGGCTTGACCTGAGATGAGGACTCCTCAAGAGTCTTACGATGAGAACAAACTAAATCCGTGGTCAAGAAGCAGGTGTGGAATCCTTTGATTCTGATAAGTGCAAAGATTTGTTGGTTGGGGCATTTTTTATTCTTCAGATGACTTTGTTGTTAACTAAGAGGAGTCTTGCAGCTAAACACAGTTCTGTTCCCAAAAGATGAGGGTCAATGATCAGAAACAGTGGAGGACACAAGCCACTGACTAGCCTGCACTAGCACATATCAATGACTGCTACTAGCAAGTCTAACTGCAAAGAACACCGCAGTCGGAAATTCTGCTAAACCTGTTCAAAGAAAGACGTAGGTGAGTGGTACAACCTGGTGCGTGCTCATCCCTGGTTAAAGGCTACAAAGTAAATAAGTTCTATTAATGAAATTTTAGGCATCAGTAACCTAAGCAGCTGCAACCCTCAAATACTTTGGACGGCGGCTAGAATACATCTAGGTACCGCTGAAATCACCACGACACCTGTACTTCGCTGAATCTCAGCGACCATTGTCTGTAAACCACACCATTATTTTATGTCCTGCTAGAAAAGAGGGGAAAATATTGCCAGTTAAACAATAATAGACCATCTGTTGTCAGACCTATTCCAATTTAGAGATGATAAAATGTGGAGGGGAAATGTGTTTTAGAATCATGAAACATGGTAAGTTTCCCAGTTTACCAGGTTCCAGCATGTCCCCTACCTCACCTCCTAAGAGCTGGGAATTCTATTTGCCTTTCCAGTGTCTGCATAAAACAAGGATTTAGCTACATCTGTTTCTATGAAACCACTATTGTTAATTTTCTGTATTGCTTTTCCCTGAAGAAACTTATTCTCTCCTTTCTTTGTTGTTGTTCCCCATGTTCCCAATTATTCTAAATTCCCTTACAGATATCACATTGTGTTCTTTGAACAAAGAGATTATGTAAAAACAACAAGGTAAATAACATGTGTCATGTTAAGTTAAATATTTTAACTGATTTAAATACTTTTGAGAAAAGTTTTTTAAATGGCTGCCAAAATAGTAAGAGTACAGAGACAATATTAACCTTGAGTGTGATAAACCAGCTACAATTCAGAAATGTGGGTTGCTCCTTAGAGCTTTCTCTTAATCCTCAGAAATATCATACACAGAACTTAAAAATGCAAAACACAAAATTCATTCTTTGGGAATGTCCTCAGGATTGATTTCACCCAATTCAGATTTTATGTATGCTGAATGATAAAAGTATCATTATTAGGGCTTCCCTGGTGGCGCAGTGGTTGAGAGTCTGCCTGCCAATGCAGGGGACACGGGTTCGAGCCCTGGTCTGGGAGGATCCCGCGTGCCGCGGAGCGGCTAGCCCCGTAAGCCACAATTACTGAGCCTGCGCGTCTGGAGCCTGTGCTCCACAACAAGAGAGGCCGCGATAGTGAGAGACCTGCGCACCGCGATGAAGAGAGGCCCCCACTTGCTGCAACTAGAGAAAGCCCTCACACAGAAACGAAGAGCCATACACAGCCATAAATAAATAAATAAATAAAATTTAAAAAAAAAAAAAGTATCATTATTAGTCGCCTAAAAACCAAGATGAAGTATTCATTAGTTGCTTTATGTTGTGCCTATGCTATGCCTTCTGCAGCTTTTACTTAGAAAGGAAAAACTGAGTATGATAAAAATGAAAAACAAAGAAGGAAAGAGAGGCAGAGAGAGAAAGGAAGTGGAAAGGAGAAAAGGAAAGGAAAGAAAGAAAAAGAGAGAAGAGGAAAGGAGAGGAAATAAAACCAAAAAAAGAAAGAAGAGAGAGAGAGAACAGAAGAGACTGTTTTGGTGAAATAGCTTGATAGATTTTCCTGGAACTTTAATTTTTCAGGGTTTGCATTTCTACTTGTATATAATAAAAGAATTTTACAGTTTATACATCTGAAATCCCCACTGGATTGCCGGCAGAGGCTGTCTTCTTATCTGTGTTTGCCCAGCCTTGGCATTGTGCACAAGGGGACATTTGGACTCATTAGTGATGATTCATTGGTAAGTGCATACAATTTCTGTTAGGCTTCTTCTTTTATCTTATTTATGAAAACAAACTTGTTAAATGTTTGTTTAGTCATTATCGGGGTTTATTTGTTTAGTGTTTTTCAAATATTCATGAACATTTTTGTTTTTGAAAACAGGAATAAAATAGTAAAATAGGCAGAGGACATTTGAAGAAAGAACATTTGAAAAGAAAAGGAGAAATGAGCTCTGAACTGCAAGAGGGATGGCGTTAATATGAAGGAATTAGTCCTCACAGTGTGCAAAGAAAGGTATCAAATCAGCAGTTAAGGCTTTATTCTGAAAAGAAGGCAGGTATAAGCTGAAGGACACTAGAGCAATGAAAAGTGCTTGGGAAAATAAGTAAGTTGAAGAAAGATAAAGGAACCAATATTAGGTGAAATTGATATTAGAACAACTTTTAAAATCTAAGAATTCCAGAGCTGGAAGGGCTCGGAACATTGTTCAAACCTTTCATGTCTAGGAAAGGAAATGAACTGCCTGCTCTCCCTGCACAGGTGCCATCAGATGCTCTGCAGCTCGGGGGTCGTAGCCCCTATGTCAGCAGAATGTCCCTGAGGAGTGGAGAAGTATCTGGAGCAGAGCTTCCCAACCTTTACTGTGTGTACAAACCACTAGAGATATTTTTAAAACGCAGGTTCTGGCTCAGTAGGTCTAAGATGGAGCCTGAGATTCTGCATTTCTAACAAGCTGCCATGGGAGGCTGAGGCTGCTGGTCCAAGGACCACAGTTTAAGTAGCAAAGTCTAGGACAGTGTTTCTCAGAGTGGGGTCCAAGGACATATGAGTTACAATTATTGCGGCGGCGCTTGTAAAATTCTATATTCCTGAGCTCCACCACAAGCCTGTAGAAATGCTGAAGCAATTAACGGCTATATTCCAAATTCTCTTAAAATATCATGTATTACATTAAAAGCACCCCCAACACATAACCTATTTATTTTTTATAAATAAATAAAATCTATTCTTATTCCTTTTTTTAGCCTGAAACTTATTTCCAATTTTACCAATTTTTCTTTGAATAATCACTCTGAGAAGTTTAGAGCTAAAAAACAAATGATAATAACAAAAATAAAACTACACTCTCCCCTTGTCAGTTAACAACTTAAGTCCTTGTAATTCTTCCACATGTCCCATTCTTGCCACTTTCACCATTTGTCAGAAGCAAGCCACCTTGTTCTCTGTCTCAAAATGCACTAGCCCCAGGATGGTGATGAAGGGGGAAATTCCAGGTTCTAAGATACCCAACCCCAAATTCCCCACCAGATTTCAATTCCCTGAACCACTAATAGCCATCTTACCTTGGTATCTTGGTACCCCTATAAATCTTGCTGCACCGTAAAACAAAGCACTCCTCCCAACCCTTTTATGTTCCTTATGATTACTAATATTTTTATTACTGTTGTTCATATCATTTTAGCTAATATTGAATTCTTGCTGTGTGCCAAGCACAGTGCTAAAAAGTTTATGTGCATTGTCTTAGTTCTTGACCCATGATGGAAAAAAAAAAAACTTAATCTATTTTTATTTTATAGATGAAGAAAGTTAAGCAGCTTACTCAAGTATCACACAGCTAGTAGTCAGATAAGCCTAGATATGAACTCAGATTTGTTTGACCCAAAAGTATCAACTAGTCACTTCTGTTATAATTGCCATCATTACCCCAACACTGAATTAAATTTCTTAAAGCATTTATTTTTTTAATTTATATTTAAAAGTATTGCTTGTTTTCAGAAGTTGATCACTCTAGTCTCAACAGCCCTCTAAATGTTATCTACTATTTATATTCTTCTTTGTTACTATGTTATATTTAAATGAACATGTAGATTAAAAACAAAAGTCCTCATCTCTCTGCATACTGACGCAGAGCTCAGAGGGCATGCACATACTGATTTGTTCACATTGGGAGGTCAGTAAGCCACTCCAATGTGTTTCAGTTTTCAAATATTTCCAAAAATAATGTAAAAGAGTGATGCAATATCGTCACTGTTTCAAGGAGAAAAAGTACAGACGCTTAGTGTACGGGTGTGGGTGTGTAATCATGTTCACTATTAACCTATCACTTGATAAACTGGTCTTGAATAGTTCTCCAGATTGGCCCGTGCATTAAATGGATGTTTGAACTCTGTTGGTGGTTTTTATTATAAAAATATCATGTATTACATTAAATAGTTCTCCAGATTGAATAGTTCTCCAGATTGGCCCGTGCATTAAATGGATGTTTGAACTCTGTTGGTGGTTTTTATTAGTACCCATCCAGCAAACACGAGATCTTTATGTTTCTTAGATTGTCAGCTCTGATTACAGGATGAAAGCTGAACAGCCCCTTTGACCAAATTGCATCTTAGCAGTTACAGCTGTGATCCACTTTCCACTGATTATTTCAAAATCCATTAAAATGAAGAAAATCAAGAAGGTGATGTTCATCTGAGACTGTGGACACAAAATCATTTCTTGCTCTTAGATATACTGACACTATGTTTACAAAGACAAATGTACAGTAATAAGATTCATGCCATGAACAAGACAGTATGTTTCCCAAATAAATGGTAACTTTGTTCATGACTTGCATGAAATCGTAGTTCTTTCATCTGTATTTTCTTATTTTTAGTTGAAAATGTAACTAGCTAACAAAGGATTTGTCAAGCTTTAATTTCCCTTGGGTAGAGAACTAGATTGATCAATTCTTGCATTATATTTGCCTTTGAAATATTTTTTCCATCTTTAAAAGTAAATCCTGCACAGATAATCTCAAAAGATGTAAAGTCTATTTGCCACCCTTTCAAGAATGATAAAGGCCTGTGGTTAACTGAGTAATGAAACACATTCTTTTAAAAACTACTTGCAGGGGCTTCCCTGGCATTGCAGTGGTTGAGAGTCCGCCTGCCAATGCAGGGGACACGGGTTCGTGCCCCGCTCTGGGAAGATCCCACATGTCGTGGAGCGGCTAGGCCCGTGAGCCATGGCCACTGAGCCTGTGCGTCCGGAGCCTGTGCTCCGCAACGGGAGAGGCCACAACAGTGAGAGGCCCGCGTACCGCAAAAAAAATAAAAACTACTTGCACCCTATGTAAAGAAACACTTTTAAAAATTTGAAGGAGAAAATTCAGAAATTAAATATTTCTGCAATTGGGTACCTGATGTCCATAATTTCAACAGAAAAAAAGACAAAATATATCCACTTATATTTGGTCACTAGATTTTATTTAAATTTATTTTTCATTATTTTCACCCGGATCAAATAAATTCATGAGTTTTTATTTATTTATTAATAAAAGACTATTCCTACACTTTCATTTAAAGGCAATAAATTATAAATTAGGGGCCATGGAAACAGGTAATTATATTGAAACGTCATACCTAAAAAATATGCTCGAGGGAAGATACAATCTTAGACTGCAGTATCCCCCAAAGAGTAGTGAATGAGAGAGAATTAGAAGTGCCTTTTAGCAACTTTTTAAATTCTCTTGAACGTGAAAATCTAATGGTGTGATTTTTCTTCAATGTGAAAAAAAATGACCTGCTTTCTTGTTTCCTTGTTGAAAGGAAACAAGAAACTACAAAAGAGCATTAAGAACTATAGTCATATATATTTTATGTGGAATTTGTTATCTATAAAGTTTGGATGCAGACATCCTTTAAAGTAAGAAAAGTTGATCAAAAACAAACTAAAAAGCAATAACCTCAGCATGTGGGCAGATTCCTAGGATGGGTTTAGATTAGAGATACGAGAATTTACAACCACACGGTTGCTGGAATTTAATCCAATGTTATTTTACTCCATCTATATGACACAAAACTTTTGGATAAAAAGTGAAACAAACAGGTAAATGTTTTATCTACACAATGTCTAATACCTGAATGGTTGCAAATCCATCCTATCAAAATTTGTTTCATCCATTTACATGAGCTAAATACGTTGTTCCACCTTACTGTTAGTATTTCCTAAGTAATTTTTGCTAAATTGCATTTCAGATAAAAAGAGTACAGCCATGTCTACATTATTGATACTAGGATGGTTATAAGGACAACTGGCAGATGATATACTGTAGAAAAAAATGATCAACTTGCAGGCAGTAGATCAAGTTAGAAAATCAAGCCAGAAAACCAGGGCTCAGTAAAGTCAAAGTTTAAAGTTGGCATCTCAGTGCGTCCAATATATAACACCTCTCTCTTTCTTGCACAAGTTCTAAACCCATTAAGAGGAAAACAAATACAAATCAAAATATCACTTTTATCACAGACAGAATGTGGTTTAGGGCTGAGATCAAAAATGCCTCGCCAACACTCTCTGCAAGTCTAAAACTTGAGAAAGCCACTAGAGTGGAAAGTTTAGGTGCACAGACCACAAAGGCCTAGACTGGGGAAGAAACAGAAGAAAAAACAGGATCCACAGTAACAGATCAGCTATGTCCAATCAAGAATGTTACACCCATGATTGTCAGTCACTTATCAGGAACCTCCCTCCTGTTCCATGGGGCAAAATGTCAGGAGAGTTACCCTAGAGAAGTCCCTCCACATGAGACCTGTGAAGTTGAACAGTTTTTCCCCCTTAATAATCCACAGCTGTTTGTTCTATTAACCCACTGGTTTAACTATCAAGCTTACGGTCAACCAGGAGAGTATTATTCCTTTCTGACAGGAGAGCAGAAATCTGTCTTGGCAGTTCTGGTCCACCTTCATGAGCCCTCTCCCCTAATACAAGCTATGGTTGTCTTGTGGATTCTCCAGATAATGCTGGCAAATAGCACTGAATTTGTCCCTGAAAGGTTCTGAAAATAGTCACCAATTAAATTAATGCTAAGGCCATGTCTAAATTTCTTATTCTGAGTTATGTCTGGCCACATCCAACAAAGGTCATTAAAGGTTTTGCAAAGAAATTGAATAACAACATCAAGATATGCCATTTTAAAAAATGCCAACACATATAGGAGCCATAAATTTGAATACAAATTACCTTCCATTGTAATTTCCTAAAGAGACATTAATGTCCCGAAATTAAATTCCCTTACGAGTCCACAGGATTTAAAGTCTAAAGTAATTCAATCCAAAATCAAATTGTCTTACGTCTGTGAGTTTAATGTCCAAAGTCATTATAGTACAAAATAAAATTTTCTTGTCCTTGCTAGTAAAAGTTCAAAGAAACTAAAATCCAAAATTCTAAAGTTAAAGCCCTGTAATCATTATTATCATTATTTCAAAAGCTTTTCTCCTTCTCAGTCGCAGATAGAGATGTCTTATTCTGAGCCTGAGAATATTTGGGTTTCTTCAGCAGCTACTGCCTGGGTTATTATCTTCCTTGAGAATGTGTGTAGTTCCTGAGGACCTCAGAATTAAAATCAGTTTCCTGTGTGTCCCACTTTTAAAAATATCCAAAAAGTTGATAGACATAGAAGATTATATGCTCCACACACAATACCCACTGAATTTAGAAAAGACAGCAATCTCTACCCTCTGAGAGTAGTTAACCCAGGCAGCGTTATGTTCCCAGAACCCGACCTTTGATGTTTCAAAACCCACTGCTGACACTCATTGGACCTGAGGGCAGGAAGGTAAATGAAGAACATTTCTCCTTTCAGTCTCACCAGGATGCCAGACTTTTCTAGAATCCACGAGCAGAGGGCAAACTCACTTAGAAGCAAGTGCCAGCAGGAGGTTATGATGATGCCACGATTTCTTTATTTGGGAGGAACATGCACCTATGCCTGCAATCTCCTCTGTCAGATCACTTCATTAAGACATCGCTGCTTTTTTTTTTGCAAACTATGCAAATTTACAATATTAGCAGCACCACTCTCCCAGGCATATTTGTGATCACCTTTCCATCTGCCATTTTTAAAACCTCTTAAAACACAGTTCCCCTTTGAGTCTGGTGTTCCTGGCACCTGAGTACTGTATTTACGATGGACTTCACCATGTCTTTTGAAAAGGTATTTTCAGTTTTGCACCACTCAGGCTGCTTCCATGGCTTCTTATGATGGAGATGCTCAGGCCTACAAAACACACCTCCTAGGGCAGGTTTCACTTTCATTCCCACATTTAATTCAAACGGAAAATCACCCTTAGAAGACTCCTGAACCAAAACCTCTATTGATGTTTCTGAATCTAGTGCTTCTAGGGGCCTTGTGAGGATCCACAGTTCTGCAATGTGATCAAGACAACACCCTCCCTCAGGACTGAATGTTCTGAGTTGTGCATAGTGTTTCTTTTTTACTATATATTTTCCACAGTAGTGGCATATATCTCCAGTGTTTTGTCTTCTTCATTCAGCAACTTCTTTTAGGTAGATTTAGTTTCACCTCCTGCTCAGATAATCCCTTTCTGTCTCTACTACATGTGGGGCTAGTACTGTTCTCTGGATCCAAGAGCCTCCTTTCTCTTACCTTCCCTTTTCTTTCATGTCCAGGCATTTGGTCTTTTGTGTATGTGTTTTTGTTCTCGTTTTTTTTTTTTAATATTGTCTTAGGTTAGGTTATCCCAGAAAAATCCTGAGTCAAGAGTTTGAACACAAGTGATTTATGAATCAAGGGCTCCCAGGACAGAAAGGTTAAGGAAAGTAGGACAGAGAAGGGGGAAAAGGCCAAGAAAAGATATCATAAAGTTTCAGATAGAGTTCCAGCCTCAGCCTGAACCCTCAGACAGTTTGCAAATATAAATTGCACCTTGGTGTCTGGCAAAAGAGGACTGGGCAGTGGACTTCTGTAACTCACAGGCATTGCCAGTTCCCCCTCCAGGTAAGGCAGCCCAAGCAGCCCCAGGGCAGTCCTTCAAGGAAGGTGGCAACTGCAAGCCTGGAAGCTGATTGAGCACAACCTGCAAAGTATGCTTTTCAGTTTAATATCCTGGCCTGTAAATCTGGCCGAAAAACTGAGTAAAAGCAGTAAAATTTGCTCTGTATCCTAATACTCAACAAGCCTTTTACAAAAAGATTCTTTTTGCCCTTTACTTGAAACGTTACCTCAGGTTTGCACGCTTACCAAAATGTCCGATTGACAGCATTTGTTAGGGGCCCTGTAACAAGAGTTTACTAAACTCCACTCTTCTCCACTAAGCTTGCTACAGGGTGAACAGCCAGTCAAGAATGACCTCTCCACAGGCAGGCAGATCCGAAACAAGCAAAGAGAAGGGGCTAAGCCACTCATGTCCAGGTGCTTCCTCCACAACCTGCCAGTCAGGGAGGTCATTCACTGTCCCTGGGAAGGAGCGGAGAGGAGATAGGGAAATCAGGGGTATTAAATCTAGGTGTTTTTCCATGCTCATGAAACATCAGGAGGGGTGAATAGTGTTCTCTTCTAACAGTAGAACAACCAATAGGGAGATACAGGCTCAGAGGGAGAACTCAGAACTCAAAGCCTGCAGTCAATGATCTAGAATAGATTGCGACTGACAAACTCTCTTAAAGGGACAGATAGTAAATATTTTAGGCTTGTGGGTCTTATGGTCTCTGTTGCAACTACTCAACTCTGCTGGTATAGCCTGAAAGCAATCACAGGTAAGATCTAAACAAATGGGCATGGCCACGGGCCTACAAACTTTATTTCTGAAAACAAGTGGCTACTTAGGCTGTAGTTTGTTGACCCTGTGAGGGCTCTGGATGTTACCTCCATGCTGACTTAGGATACATGGAAGATTTTCTCATTAAGAACACAGATAGCAGAAGATCATACATATGCAATGCACAACCAAGACAAGAGATGCTGGACCAGGCTGAGAATTTAAACTAATGGCGAGATCCAGAAGCGTACTTGAAGGTCAGTGACCACAAGTTGTTAAGAACGATCTTTAATTAGTATAAGTTTTGTGAGTATGTGGACTATTGTCTGTTTGGTTCACTGCTATGTCCCCACCATATCACCAGTACCTAGATATACGTCCAGCATATTGAAAATGCTCAGGTTCTATTGTACCAATGAATTAGGAGTCATTTCAAACAACCAAAGTGAATAAGACAAAGCACCTAGGATGGTGCCAGGGGTTAAAATAAAAACATGCACCTAAATGGCAAATCAGAGAGACCTTCAAGATGGAGGCATAGTAAGACGTGAAGATCACCTTTCTCCCCACAAACACATCAAAAATACATCTACATGTGGAACAACTCCTACAGAACACCTACTGAATGCTGGCAGGAGACCTCAGACCTCCCAAAAGGCAAGAAACCCCCCATGTACTTGGGTAGGGCAAAAGAAAAAACAGAGACAAAAGAATATGGATGGGAC
The DNA here is from genome assembly GCF_059928025.1 of Delphinapterus leucas. Classification (NCBI taxonomy): domain Eukaryota; kingdom Metazoa; phylum Chordata; class Mammalia; order Artiodactyla; family Monodontidae; genus Delphinapterus; species Delphinapterus leucas. Next base: position 35,658,630 of record NC_143142.1, on the reverse strand, counting down.
CTGCACCAGTGGGAGGGAGCTGTGAAGGAGGAAAGGTTTCCACACACTAGAAGCCCCTTTGCGGGCAGAGACTGCGGGTGGCGGAGGTGGGGAGCTTCGGGGCCATGGAGGAGAGTGCAGCAACAGGGCTGCAGAGGGCAAAGCGGAGAGATTCCCGCACAGAGGACCAGTGCTGACCAGCACTCACCAGCCCGAGAGGCTTGTCTGCTCACCCACCGGGGCGGGCAGGGGATGGGAGCTGAGGCTCGGGCTTTGGTCGGATCCCAGGGAGAGGACTGGGGTTGGCTGCGTGAACACACTCTGAAGGGGGCTAGTGTGCCACAGCTAGCCAGGAGGGAGTCCAGACCTGCCTAAGAGGCAAGAGACCATTGTTTCAGTGTGCACGAGGAAAGGGGATTCACAGCACCGCCTAAACAAGCTCCAGAGACGTGCGCGAGCCGTGGCTATCAGTGCAGACCCCAGAGACGGGCATGGGACCCTCAGGCTGCTGCTGCAGCCACCAAGAAGCCTGTGAGCAAACACAGGTCACTATCCACACCTCCCCTCCCAGGAGCCTGTGCAGCCCACCATTTCCAGGGTCCTGTGATCCAGGGACAACTTCCCCGGGAGAACGCATGGTGCACCTCAGGCTGGTGCAACATCACACTTGCCTCTGCCGCTGCAGGCTAGCCCTGCATTCCATACCCCTGCCTGCCCCCCCCCCGCCCCCGCCCCGGCCTGAGTGAGCCAGAGCCCCTGAATCAGCTGCTACTTTAACCCCATCCTGTCTGGGCAGGGAACAGGCGCCAGAGGGTGACCTACAGGCAGAGGCGGGGCCAAATCCAAAGCTGAACCCCAGGAGCTGTGTGAACTAAGAAGAGAAAGGGAAATCCCTCCCAGCAGCCTCAGAAGCAGAGGATTAAATCTCCACAATCAACTTGATGTACCCTGCATCTGTGGAATGCCTGAATAGACAATAAATCCTCCCAAAATTGACATGGTGGACTTTGGGAGCAACGATATATATATATTTTTTCCTTTTTCTCTTTTCTGTGAGTGTGTGTGTGTATACTTCTTTGTGTAATTTTGTCTGAATAGCCTTGCTTTTACCATTGTCCTAGCATTCTGTCTGTCCATTTTTTTGTTTGTTTTTTTAGTATAGCTTTTAGTGCTTGTTATCATTGGTGGATTTGTTTTTTGGTATGGTGGCTCTCTTCTTTCTTCCCTTTCTTTTTTTTGTTACTTTTTAATTTATTTTTAATAATTATTTTTTATTTTAATAACTTTATTTTATTTTACTTTACTTTTTCTTTCCTTCATTCATTTTTTTCTCCCTTTTCCTCTGAGCCGTGTGGCCGACAGTGTCTTGGTGCTCCAGCCAGGTGTCAGAACTGTGCCTCTGAGATGGGAGAGCTGAGTTCACGACACTGGTCCACCAGAGACCTCCCGGCTCCATGTAATATCAAACGGAGAGAGCTCTCCCAGAAATCTGCGTCTCAGTGCTAACATCAGCTTCACACAAGAAGGAGCAAGGTACAGTGCTGGACACCCTATGCCAAACAACTAGCAACACAGGAACACAGCACCACCCACTAGCAGAGAGGCTGCCCAAAATCATAATAAGGTCACAGACACCTCAGAGCACACCACCAGATGCGGTCCTGCCCACCAGAAAGACAAAAATCAGCCTCATCCACCAGAACACAGGCACTACCAGGAAGCTTACACAACCCACTGAACCAACCCTAGCCACTGGGGGCAGGCACCAAGAAAAAAAAAAAATGGAAACTACAAGCATTCAGCCTGCAAAAAGGATACCACAAACACAGTAAGTTAAGCAAATTGAGAAGACAGAGAAACACACAGCAGATGAAGGAGCAAGGTAGAAACCCACCAGACCAAACAAATGAAGAGGAAATAGGCAGTCTGCCTGAAAAAGAATTCAGAGTAATGATAGTAAAGATGATCCAAAATCTTTAAAATAGAATGGAGAAAATACAAGAAACATTTAACAAGGACCTAGTAGAACTAAAGAGCAAACAAACAATGATGAACAACACAATAAATGAAATTTTAAGTTCTCTAGAAGGGATCAAAGCAGAATAACTGAGGCAGAAAAATAGATAAGTGACCTGGAAGATAAAATAGTGGAAATAACTACTGCAGAGCAGAATAAAGAAAAAAGAATGAAAAGAATTGAAAAAAGTCTAAGAAACCTCTGGGACAACATTAAATGCACCAACATTAGAATTATAGGGGTCCCAGAAGAGGAAGAGAAAAAGAAATGGACTGAGAAAATATTTGAAGAGATTATACTGGAAAACTTCCCTAATATGGCAAAGGAAATAGTTAATCAAGTCCAGGAAGCACAAAGAGTCCCATACAGGATAAATCCAAGGAGAAACACGCCAAGACACATATTAATAAAGCTATTAAGAATTAAACACAAAGAAAAAATATTAAAAGCAGAAAGGGAAAACAACAAATAACATACAAGGGAATCCCCATAAGGTTAACAGCTGATCTTTCAGCAGTAACTCCACAAACCAGAATGGAGTGGCAGGACATATTTAAAGTGATGAAAAGGAAAAACCTAGAACCAATATTATTCAACCCAGCAAGGATCTCATTCAGATTTGACAGAGAAATTAATACTTTACAGACAAGCAAAAGCTAACAGAATTCAACACCACCAAACCAGCTTTACAACAAATGCTAAAGGGACTTCTCTAGGCAGGAAACACAAGAGGAGGAAAAAAACCTACAAAAACAACCCCAAAACAATTAAGAAAATGGTAATAGGACCATACATATCAATAATTACCCTAAATGTAAATGGATTAAATGCTCCAACCAAAAGACAAAGACTGCTGAATGGATATAAAACACAAGACCCATATATATGCGGTTTACAAGAGACCCACTTCAGACCTAGGAATACATACAGACTGAAAGTGAGGGGATGGAAAAAGATATTCCGTGCAAATGGAAATCAAAAGGAAGCTGGAGTAGCAATTCTCATATCAGACAAACTGGACTTTAAAATAAAGACTATTACAAGAGACACAGAAGGACACTACATAATGATCAAGGGATCAATCCAAGAAGAAGATATAACAATTGTAAATATTTATGCACCCAACATAGGAGCACCTCAATACATAAGGCAAACGCTGACAGCCATAAAAGAGGAAATCGACAGTAACACAATCATACTAGGGGACTTTAATACCCCACTTTCACCAATGGAAGGATCAACCAAAGTGAAAATAAATAAGGAAACACAAGCTTTAAATGATATATCAAGATGGACTTAATTGATATTTATACAACATTCCATCCAAAAACAACAAAATACACCTACTTCTCAAGCGCTCATGGAACATTCTCCAGGATAGATCATATCTTGGGTCACAAATCAAATCTTGGTAAATTTAAGAAAACTGAAATTGTATCAAGTATCTTTTCCAACCACGACGCTATGAGACTAGATATCAATTACAGGGAAAAAAATGTAAAAATACAAGCACATGGAGGTTAAACAATACACTACCTAATAACCAAGAGATCACTGAAGAAATCAAATAGGAAATCAAAAAATACCTAGAAACAAATGACAATGAAAACACGATGACCCAAAACCTAAGGGATGCAGCAAAAGCAAAAGAGTGAAGTTTATAGCAATACAATCCTACATGAAGAAACAAAAAACACCTCAAATAAATAACCTAACTTTATGCCTAAAGCAATTAGAGAAAGAAGAACAAAAAAAAAACACCCAAATTTCGCAGAAGGAAAGAAATCATCAAGATCAGATCAGAAATAACTGAAAAAGAAATGAAAAAACATCAGCAAAGATCAATACAACTAAAAGCTGGTTCTTTGAGAAAATAAACAAAATTGATAAACCATTAGCCAGACTCATCAAGAAAAAAACGGAGAAGACTCAAATCAACAGAATTAGAAATGGAAAAGGAGGAGTAACACCTAACACTACAGAAATACAAAGGGTCATGAGAGATTACGACCAGCAACTATATGCCAAGAAAATGGACAACCTGGAAGAAATGGACAAATTCTTAGAACAGCACAACCTCCCCAGACTGAACCAGGAAGAAACAGAAAATATAAACAGATGATTCACAAGCACTGAAATTAAGACTGTGATTAAAAATCTTCCAACAAACAAAAGCCCAGGACCAGATGGCTTCACAGGTGAATTCTTACAATCATTTAGAGAACAGCTAACACCTATCCTTCTCAAACTCTTCCAAAATATAGCAGAGGGAGGAACACTCCCAAACTCATTCTATGAGACCATCATCACCCTGATACCAAAACCAGACAAAGATGTCGCAAAAAAAGAAAGCTACGGGCCAATATCACTAATGAACACAGATGCAAAAATCCTCAACAAAATACTAGCAAACAGAATCCAACAGCACATTAAAAGTATCATACACCATGATCAAGTGGGGTTTATCCCAGGAATGTAAGGATTCTTCAATATATGTAAATCAATCAATGTGATACAGAATATTAACAATTTGAAGGATAAAAACCATATGATCATCTCAATAGATGCAGAAAAGGCTTTGGACAAAATTCAACACCAATTTATGATAAAAACCCTTCAGAAAGTAGGCACAGAGGGAACTTAACTCAACATAATAAAGGCCATATATGACAAACCCACAGCCAACATCATCCTCAATGGTGAAAAACTGAAAGCATTTCCATTAAATCAGGAACAAGACAAGGTTGCCCACCCTCACCACTATTATTCAACAAAGTTTGGGAAGTTTTAGCCACAGCAATCAGAGAAGAAAAAGAAATAAAAGGAATCCAAGTTGGAAAAGAAGTAAAGCTGTCTGTTTGCAGATGACATGATAATGTACATAGAGAATCCTAAAGATGCTACCAGAAAACTACTAGAGCTAATCAATGAATTTGGTAAAGTACCAGGATACAAAATTAAAGCATAGAAATCTCTTGAATTCCTATACATTAATGATGAAAAATCTGAAGGAGAAATTAAGGAAACACTCCCATTTACCACTGCAACATAAAGAATAAAATACCTAGGAGTAAACCTACCTAAGGAGACAAAAGACCTGTATGCAGAAAACTATAAGACACTGATGAAAGACATTAAGGATGTTACAAACAGATGGTGCGATATACCATGTTCTTGGACGACAAAGAAATATACAGATTCAGTGCAATCCCTATCAAACTACCAGTTGCATTTTTCACAGAACAAGAACAAAAAATTTCACAAGTTGTATGGAAACGCAAAAGGTCCCGAATAGCCAAAGGAATCTTGAGAAAGAAAAATGGAGCTGGAGGAATCAGGCTCCCTGACTTCAGACTACACTACAAAGCTACAGTAATCAAGACAGTATGGTACTGGCACAAAAACAGAAATATAGATCAATGCAACAGGATAGAAAGCCCAGAGGTAAACCCATGCACATATAGTCACCTTATCTTTGATAAAAGAGGCAAGAATATACAATGGAGAAAAGACAGCCTCCTCAATAAGTGGTGCTGGGAAAACTGGACAGCTAGATGTCAGAGAATGAAATTAGAATACCCCCTAACACCATACACAAAAATAAACTCAAAATGGATTAAGGACCTAAATGTAAGGCCAGAGAGTATCAAACCCTTAGAGGAAAACATAGGCAGAACACACTATGACATAAATCACAGCAAGATCCTTTTTGACCCACCTCCTAGAGAAATGGAAATAAAAACAAAAATAAACAAATGGGACCTAATGAAACTTAAAACCTTTTGCACAGCAAAGGAAACCATAAACAAGACCAAAAGACAACCCTCAGAATGCAGAAACTACTTGCAAATGAAGCAACTGACAAATGATTAATCTCCGAAATTTACAAGCAGCTCATGCAGCTCAATATCAAAAAAACCCAAACAATCCAATCAAAAATGGGCAGAAGACCTAAATAGACATTTCTCCAAAGAAGATATACAGATTGCCAAAAAACACATGAAAGAATGCTCAACATCACTAGTCATTAGAGAAATGCAAATCAAAACTACAATGAGTTATCACCTCACACCGGTCAGAATGGCCATCAAAAAATCTACAAACAATAAATGCTGGAGAGGGTGTGGAGAAAAGGGAACTCTCCTGCACTGTTGATGGAAATTGATACTGGAGAACAGTATGGAGGTTCCATAAGAAACTAAAAATAGAACTACCATATGACCCAGCAATCCCTCTACTGGGCATATACCCTGAGAAAACCATATTTCAAAAAGAGTCATGTACCACAATGTTCATTGCAGCTCTATTTACAATAGCCACGACATGGAATCAACCTAAATGTCCATCTACCGATGAATGGATAAAGACAATGTGGAACATATATACAATGGAATATTACTCAGCCATAAAAAGAAATGAAACTGAACTATTTGTAGTGAGGTGGATGGACCTGGAGTCTGTCATACAGAGTGAAGTAAGTCAGAAAGAGAAAAACAAATACCGTATGCTGACACATATATATGGAATCTAAAAAAAAAATCGTTCTGATGAACCTAGGGGCAGGACAGGAATAAAGATGCAGACATAGAGAATGGACTTGAGGACACAGGGAGGGGGAAGGGTAAGCTGGGACAAAGTGAGAGAGTAGCATTGACATATATACACTACCAAATGTAAAATAGATAGCTAGTGGGAAGCAGCTGCATAGCACAGGGAGATCAGCTTGGTGCTTTGTGACCACCTAAAGAGGTGGGACAGGGAGGGTGGGAGGGAGACTCAAGACGGAGGGGATATGGGGATAAACGTATACATATAGCTGATTCACTTTGTTACACAGCAGAAACTAACACAACATTGTAAAGCAATTATACACCAATAAAGATGTTTTAAAAAATAATGCAATAAATATGTTTCACTTTCACATTTTTCAATAAAAATTATTGTAGTTTCTTCAAAAAAAAAAATAAAGAAAATAGGTCAACTGAAAATACATAAGCAGAAACAAAAAGAGCAAAGACAATGAAAAATACCGGAAAGGGTATTAGTGATATATAGCCTTTTTTAACTAAAAAAAATCCGTCATATATATAACTGAAGGCCCAGAAGGGGAAGAAAACGGGGCAGAAACAACATTTGAAGTTATAATGGTTGCAGATTGTCCAAGAAAAGGTTTTGATAGGGTTAGAGCTGCATGGTTTTAAAAAAAGTTTGAAGTCAGAAAGGTACACGTGAAATGGCACATCTCAGGGAATAGAGGGAAAATGAAATTTACTGGAAGCTGTTATGGAGCTGATATTGGGATTGCAAGATCAAATCTCTCTGGAGTTCCCAGAGAAGGGCCACGATAAAACATTCATAGATGTGCCCTCACATCCACACATGGAAGTCCTGGTGTTTCAGTGTCTTTTTTTCACTCTGTTGGCCTAGAGTGGACAGCTCACTTTCAGTCATAACGCCAAGCTGGTGAGCAGTGACTTCCAGTCTCCTTTAAAGATTCTATCCCCGCACCTGATACATGGACCATGCAGATTCAACTCCTTTCAAAACTAGAGAGTCCTATCTCATTTCTGGCACCTAGAAATCTCCCTATCTTGCTTTTAAACCTCTCTATGTCACTTATGGCTTAAATACATGTTCTAAAATATTTTACCCAGTATTTCTGTTTTTAGTGTGGGCAATCAGAATCAGGTAAGATCAATCTGCTATACTGATCAAAAGTCCAATTAGTGCTATAGCAATCTGATGTATAAAGATTTCTGAATGTCTCTAAAGTGGCAAAGGATTGTGAAACCAGATAGGAAAATTACCAATGGGTCAGACATCCTTTTTAAGTGAAAACAGAGACATAGGAAACATGAATGAACGACTGAGATAATGTAGCATTTCTCCAGCCAAAGTGGAACATTAGATAAAGTGGCAAAGTTTCGTGAAGGATTTGTGCGGACACAACAGGATAAGGCTGGGTTTCATCCCACTTAATTTCAGGAGGGACTGCAAACATTCCACATTCTACTCTCCCCCACCCTGAAACTACAAGCCATGGTTGGTTCCCAGATTGATTCTGAATTTTGCAGTCCCCTCTAAGGGGAAATATCCTATTTAGAAAGATGGAATCAGGCTTTTTACTCTTCTAATCCCTTCTGAAGATTCAGAAGGGATGTTAATTTTGAGTGGCTAATGGCTTTTATAGGGTTTGTCACTTCTGAGTCCAGCTCTCAGTCCAGCTCTAACAGGTACATTTTGTCATTAAAATACTTAGTCATTAGCTGCTGTCCTCTTTCCACTATTACGAGTACCCATTGCCCATTCTCCCATCTTAAATGTAAAAATCTGCTTTTTGTTCATCAGGAGACATGACATATCTCATAACACTGTCCTTAGTGAGAGGTTTTTGCTTTCAGGGACTGAACATTAGCTGGAGTGTTTTCTACAACCTAGGTCTTATTTCCAGGAAAAAAAAAAGAAAGAAAGAAAATTTTTCTAAGAGCATTTAAAATAGAATCTCTAGTTCTAAGTGAAGCAAAAGTGTGAAATTTTTACATTTATTGATTAGACTCTCAGGTCCTCACAAAGGTGGAGCTACCAATTTCTGATCTTTCTACTCTGAAAGGCCAATTTATGCAACCCTAAAAAATGTAAAGTTTAACTTTGCAAGATATTCTTTTGTTAACTGGTATCTTCACTTTTTTCTTATTTTAAAATGATAGTTTCAAATTTTTCATAAACTCTTATAAAGTATTAAAAGTGGATAAAAGCATGAAGTTGGATATACATTTAGCCTTGGTGCAAATAATTTATTATAATGCACATCGATAATATTATATCAATGCTGGTTCCTCCTGTCAAAACCCTGAAACTGAAATCATATTTAGGACAGCAGACACATCAGATATGTAAGAGCAGCACTTTGCTTTGTCTGCATCAGGCTGAGTACGCAATGAGAATTTTGCAATTAGCACTGCTTCTGTACAAAAAATATATGGAAGAATTTTGGAGTCTCACTAATTACCTGTGTGGAATCATCCCTTGGATGTTCCATTAGGTACTTGTGACATTTGGAAGTGATGGAAAGATCTCTTTCTCCCATGTTCTCCTTTCAATTCCCCTCAAGAACAGTCTACTTCAGGATAGGATTGCTCTTCTCTTGGGCCAGCATTTCCCAACTTTTTGAATTATAAACACTTTACATTCTAAATAATTTCTGTCTATCCCCATAAGAACTTTAAATAACCACTTTTGCTTTGCATATTTTTATTTTAGATAAATATATTGATTTTAATGCACTTAAAATTTCAAAATATGAAGACAAACCCTTATTTCTTAACATTTAACAAATGACCACTAAATTTATTTTAAGCTAATTCTTTAGGAGAGAGCATGATTCAACCCAAATGTTTTTAAATGACATTATAATGCTCAACCGCTATACTGGCTATGTTGATAGTAGTCTAAGATTGACAGAAAGGCTTGACCCAGCTATGACATGGATAAGTCAAACAGGGTTTCTATAGCAAAGGATATTGAAGGAAGCCAGGACAGTCAAGATACACAGTAATCACCAACACCCCCTAGCACAGGGTAGGGTCCCCACCTGGGAGCTCAGGTTTGCCGATATTTGACTGAGAGTCATATCACACCTTCTGGAAGATAACTATTTCCTCCAGGAAGATCAAGGCTGGCAGCATAGTCTACCACAGGTAGACTCACTGAGTGTGAACCTGGCCCACAGTGACCCCATCTCTCTCGAGGTTATCAACATACCGCATAAGACCACAAAGCACAGGACATAAAGTACTCTCAACCTAGTCTAATAGGGGCTGATCCAAGGGCATTTCTGAACTCAGTTCACGGGAACTGAATCAAAAGTTAGTTTCTCATTCATCTCTAGGAGTCCTGCTAACATTTCGGTTGGGAGCATATATTAAAATTGCATTGAAATTTGACTATGTGTTTCAATATTAACAATGGATTCTAAAATGCTTTCACTATTTGAAGTCCTTGCCTTTATAAAATTCAGCTGGATTACTTTTATATTTTTGAGCTTTGATTGTAAATAACAAGATGAAAGATAAATTCTCAGTATGCAATGGGCAAGTAACACACTTTGGCTGGAAATAGGCTCCATTCCCGACCAAGGAAATCATAAGAGGAATATGATCATTGCTATTTTTTTTTACAAGATCTTGCTTCGCTATATAAGAATTTTCATTAGATGGTTGCCAAGTTACAGATTTGTCACAAATTGTTTTAAACTAAATTGGAGATTTATCAGAATTTCACCCTCTTCATTAGATTCTTAAATGTCAATGTCAACATTCCTAATGCTTCATGACTGTAAACAATGGGCACATTATGTGTATAGATTAAACAATATATGATTAAATATGTACCAATTTTAAATTAAGTGATAAATTCCCATCCAACTTATAACTTCCACATGTGTATACTGCATAAACCGGAGGAGGCTTTCAAACTGATGCACTTTAAAAGGGAAAAATTCAAATAATTAGTTTATTCAGTGGAATATGAAAACACACTACATTACCATCTTTAAGGATGAGCCCCTGTCTATCCTCTAATCAGTGGCCCTAAACTATCCCAACTGTCTCCTAACCTATTAACTTGTTTCCAATCCTTTCTCTGTGCAGCTCAATCTATATGACACAACCAGCCAACAACTCTGCTCATATCACTCTCTTTTCCAAAAACCTTCAATAATTTTCCTTTATCCTCCCCAGTTCCCTCATTCTTCTAATCCTGTCACGTAGAAACTATGTCCTACCCTAACTGGTCTACTGGCTGTTTCTTACAGTAGTTTTAAGTGCACAATTCCTTGATTCTTTATTTCTTTTACTCTGTATAAATGCTTTCCTAAACATTGTTTACCCTGACTGTCCACGTGCCTTTGCTCTTTTGCTGGATTCTCTATTTGGAATACCTTTTTCTAATCATCTCTGACTTTTGAACACCATGTGCTAAGGCACAGAGGCAAGACACAAGAGGTACATGTAGGGGGCTGCCAAGTAGCTCAAGATGCAGGCAAAGTGGATGCTTACGAAGAGGGTACAGTGATGGCAGAACTGCAGAGAGGGGTCAAAGGTGAGGAGCCTTGACACCATTCTAAGGACTTCCATCAGAAAACTGTGAGCCATGGAAGGTTTTTAAGCAGAGGAGTGGTATAATCAGATATGTGTTTTAGAAAAGTCATTTTGGCTGCATTTAGCAAATAAGACTAGAGTTAGGAAGACAATCAGGGAGATCAGTTTCAGTAGTGCAGGAAATAAATAGCAAGGACCTGAATCTAGGAGTGGCAGCATGGATGGATGGAAGGGTGGAGTCCAGAGATACCTGGGAGGTGGGGTCATTGACACCCATTAGCAGAGTTCTGACCTGTGAGACTAGAAGTGAAGAACAGCAGTTTGGGGTAGAGAGCAAGTTCATTTTGGATGCAATGAATCTAATACATGTATATTTAAAGAGATATGTGATGTGGGCAGTGGAATAGGAAGAACCAAGGAAGATGGGGGGAAATATAAACATGAAACAAGAGACATTTTGTGCTCTGATGATGACAATGCTGATAAATGTGGAGCATGATTAACACTTAACTCTGATTTCTCGCATTAAAGGGGAAAGAAAAACTGCAATAAGAGAGCAAGTTGTTTTGCAGCTGTTGAGCAAACAATGAGCAAGACAGGTGCTCCTAAGGAAGTAAGAATTATTCCTATGGAACATTTCTGAAACACTTTGGAAAGGCAAAACTTATTGACCTTTCTCACAAAGCTATTTACGGGATCCCAGGTAACACTGTAAAGATATTTATACCCCAGCACATCCATTAAAAGTGCTGAGCTAGCTCTTGGTGCCAATTTTGGCCCTAATATAGCTTTATATCTTCAGAGGTATATTTAGAGGATATAATTTCTACATTTAACTATATGCACATTCCCAATTAGTAGCTAAATGTATATTTTAGGTGGGGTTTTTTTTCTTCCCCAAATTAGTCTCTGTGTAATACGTGGATAAGGTCTTTTCAGAATGCCTCCCTCTCCTTTGCTATTCATTCATTTTTTCCTCAGGGAAGCCTGTTTTGAACCCCCCAACTAGGTCAGCACTCCAATGATACACTCTGATAAAACTGGGCACCTCTTCTTAGCACTTGACATACATGTCATTGACTTCTATCTTATTGTATTTGATTAATACTGTTTTCCCGCTAATCTATAACCTCCAAAAGGCAGGGATCATGTTAGTTTTGCTTGTTATTTTATCTTTCAGGGCCTAGAATAGTATCCAGCACACAGTAGGTATTCATTAAAGAGTTGTAGAATTAATGTATAAAATAAAGAAGGATAAAATAAATTAACATTAAAACTAGGCCTTTGGAGATACATTCTGTAGATTACTCCTTTCTGCCCGTGGACACCGCCGAGTAAGCATCGTTGATGTCTCCCCTCGCTCCACTGCCGTCATGTCTAAGTCAGAGTCACCCAAAGAGCCCGAAGAGCTGCGGAAGCTCTTCATCAGAGGTTTGAGCTTTGAAACAACCGATGAGAGCCTGAGGAGCCATTGTGAGCAGTGAGGAGTGCTCACAGATTGTGTGGTGATGAAGGATCCAAACACCAGGCGCTCCAGAGGCTTCGGGGTTGTCACGTATGCCACTGTGGAGGAGATGGATGCAGCCATGAAGGCAAAGCCACACGAGGTGGATGGAAGAGTTGTGGAACCAAAGAGGGCCGTCTCAAGAGAAGATTCTCAAAGACCCAGTGCCCACTTAACTGTGAAAAAGATTTTTGTTCGTGGCATTAAAGAAGACACTGAAGAACATCATCTAAGAGATTATTTTGAACAGTATGGGAAAACTGAAGTGATTGAAATCATGACTGATCGAGGCAGTGGCAAAAAGACAGGCTTTGCTTTCGTAACCTTTGATGACCATAACTCTGTAGACAAGATTGTCATTTAGAAATACCACACCGTGAATGGCCACAACTGTGAAGTAAGGAAAGCCCTATCTAAGCAAGAGATGGCTAGTGCCTCATCCAGCCAAAGAGGTCGAAGTGGTTCTGGAAACTTTGGTGGTGGTCGTGGAGGTGGTTTTGGTGGGAATGGCAGCTTCGGTCATGGAGGAAACTTCAGTGGTCGAGGTGGCTTTGGTGGCAGCCGTGGTAGCGGTGGATATGGTGGCAGTGGGGATGGCTATAATGGATTTGGTAATGATGGAAGCAATTCTGGAGGTGGTGGAAGCTACAATGATTTTGGCAGTTACAACAATCAATCTTCAAATTTTGGACCCATGAAAGGAGGAAACTTTGGAGGCAGAAGTTCTGGCCCCTATGGTGGTGGAGGCCAATACTTTGCCAAACCCCAAAACCGAGGTGGCTGCTGTGGTTCCAGCAGCAGCAGCAGCTATGGCAGTGGCAGGAGGTTTTGATTACTGCCAGGAAACAAAGCTTAGCAGGAGAGGGGAGCCAGAGAAGTGACAGGGAAGCTACAGGTTACAAGAGATTTGTGAACTCAGCCAAGCACAGTGGTGGCAGGACCTAGCTGCTACAAAGAAGACATGTTTTAGACAATACTCATGTGTATGGGCAAAAAGACTCGAGGACTGTATTTGTGACTAATTGTATAACAGGTTATTTTAGTTTCTGTTCTGTGGAAAGTATAAGGCATTCCAACAAAGGGTTTTAATGTAGTTTTTTTTCTTTTTTTTTGCACCCATGCTGTTGATTGCTAACTGTAATAGTCTGATCATGACACTGAATAAATGTGTCTTTTTTAAAAAAAACAAACAAACAAACAAAAAAACTAGGGCTTTGACTAAGTAGAGCCTTCCCTTCACTATTAGAAAATTCAGACAGGACCTCCAAGTCTGATGAAGGCATTCCTTAACAAGGCCCAGCAGAGAGTACTAGCACTTTCAATGGCAAAGCAAGGAGGAAATTGAATAATTATTTAAATTTAAAATACATTTCACTGTCATGTCCTTGCATATTATGTTCTGCCTGGAGGTCTGCATTGTGAGATTTTCATAATGAAAAAGGAGGAAATAGGTGTAATAGAATACGCAGTGGCACAGAGACATGAACTCTTCACATCTGGCAGGTTGTGGAAGGAGTCTACAGTGAGTATAGCGGTGGGGGATAAATCTATAAGTTACACCTGAAATCAAGTTGGAGAGAGCCTTGAAGGCCACAAATCTGATTTTAATCAGAACATGCTGGGGCAGGGCAAGGTTGCGGAGGGGGGGGGCAGTGGCGCTGAGGATTATGAATGCAAAATTTATACCAGTTACAGCTAGGTTTTAGAAAGCTGATACTCAAAACAAAGTAGAGAATTGCTAAGAATCACAGAGAGGAAAATCTGTTAGGAAATTACTGATATAGTTTATATCAGAGTCATTTAGGGTTTGAAATAAGGTAGTGGCCACGACAAAGAAAGAGAAAGAGCTTATATTATTCTTCTGAATGGTGGGTCATTAACTGTGATGCTGATTAAGGAGACAGAAGAGGTCTAGAGAGTGGGTAATGAGTTCAGTCTCATTACTCAGGGTTGTCCGTGTGAAAGATGCCTAGCAAGCAGCTAGAAACCACAGCTGGAGTCCTGAAGGGGGTTTGCCCAAGAGATGAAGATTGAGAAGGTGTAGATATGGAGGAGACGGTCAAGGAAGGTAGTCCAGAAAGCAAGAAAAATAAAACTTAGGAGAGTATACTGAAGAAAACCTACATTTAGAAGTGAGAGGAAGAAGAGAAGGACATAACATGCTTGTGAGAGAAACAGGAGTAATTGACACAGAAGTTAGACAGAGGGGTGTTTCAAGAAGCCAGTCTCTGTAAATGCTGCACAAAGGCAGAGAAAGGGATGAGTAATGACTTCAGGTTTGTGATCAGAAATGTGATGCAGGCTGATTAATGACTCCCAGAGAGTCCAGGTGTGATTATGTTAAGGATCTGGGGGTGAGAAGATTCTCCTGGATCATTTGGGTGGGCCCTAAATGCAATCACAAGTATCTCTAGAGAAGGGAGGTGGAAGAAGAGTTGGCACAGAAAGTGACACAATAACCTCAGCAGAAGATGCTACGATGTGGGCTTTGAAGATGCAAGAAGGAGCCAGATGGCCACTAGGAGCTGAAAAAGGCAAGGAAATGGATTCTTCCCTGGATTCTCAGAGGGAGTGCGGTCCTGCCAACCCCTTGGTTTTAGCCCAGTTAACCTGATTTGAACGCCAGCCTCAAGAATTATAAGAGAATAAATTTACGTTGTTTTAAATCACCAAGTTTGTGGTTATTTGTTATAGCAGCCATAGGAAACTAATATAGAAGTGAGGGTAAAAACAATTTTTAAATGCATGAAAAGTGAGTAAAACATAAAGTGAAGGTAGACAGTATATATCATGATCTCAAAAAGGTTGTCAGTTAAACAAATGAGTGTTGAGACAACCTGAAGAGAAAACAGTTTCAAAAGAATTTGTGTGTGTGTGTACATATCCCCCAATATCCCCAAAATATAGGCTTAGAAGAAAGAATCAATGGAAAGTAGACAAAGAAGATGCAAGAGCAATGAGAAGATGGTTGATGGTCAAGGTCTTGTGGGAAGGGTGAAGAAACGGTAAGGGGCTAGACTTGGGGAAAAGCAGGAGGCCCTCATGGATTAGGAATATAAAACACCTGCACATCATTTACCTTAGCACTCATAAATATATGTCCAAGGATTATAAATTGCTCTTAATGTTAGCCCAACCAAAACATAAATAAATAGGTTAGGTCTGCTACATTACAAGATAGAAAGCATCTCATTGATTTAAAAATAAGTCATATTTTGGGTTGTCCATATTACTATTTATCCTCCCCAGTGTTGGTATTATAGACTTAAACCCACTTCCAAGTGAGTAAAGGATAATACAATCCATAAAAATGTTAATATTAGTTAAAATAAAATGTGTTATGATTATATTTTTTGAATTCTAAGAACTTCAAGACTTAGAATTCATAATCAGTCATGCCTCAGAAGTGTTTTCTGTTCAAGACAATTATTTAAATCATCACTCTGAGTATTAAAAGGTATATCACTACAATTTTTAAGAGCCAGACACGATCAAGACTCCAAGAGTTGCGTCCTCAGGGGAGAACTCTGGCCCAGCAATTTGCAAACTTACAAATTCAGAAGAACCTATCTCTTCAGCCTTACCTTCTTCTCCTAAGGTTTCAGACCATTCCTAACAAGTTCTTTATTAGAAAATTCATTTCTTCATATTAAAAAAATCAGAAGAGTTATTGAGTTATGTTGTAAAAGGATTAATGCTACCGAGAAGTTGATGAGTTAAACTCTCTATCCCATACCCGTAACTCACTGTTCAGTGATTGAGGGGGCTGTGTTACAAATGGCCTCTGGTGACCCATGCCTGGGAGCCTGAGAGCATAAGACAGGGCTAAACATAGGAGAAATGAGGATTTCCCTATTTCTAACGGCGAGGCTGTTAAGATGACAGGGAAAATGGGTATACACTGTGGCTTTCTGGAGAGCAGTTGCCCAAAGACAATTTGGCTGATGTCTTTCCCCACGGAGAAGGCTTGGGAGCCAGGGAATTGAGGGGACACTGTCCTCTGCACGTCTCTTAGACAGGTAGGTGGCTCCTCTTAGCTGTCACCTGCCAGAGTAGATGGACAAAGGGAATAACCCAGTCTGGGAAACAGGAAGACCATGACACTCGTGGGTTGTCTTCTAAGTCCATTATAAACCTGAGAAAGGGAGACAGCTGGCAGAACCCAGGTGCCTATATACCATGAACAGAATTTTTTTTCTTTTCTAATAAATAAGAAGAGTCCTTAGCATCTCTAGAAAGATCCACATCAGGAGGAGCATTTATTATGGTGGAAAATGAACCCCAGTGCAACCTGGAAAGGAAGGCATCTATGAACGGCAGTAGACCAAGTGGTGTACAGGTGATGCTGCAGGGGGAACCCACAGCTGATCTAACCAAGGCCCTGCCTTCAGCAACGTTAGAGACATAAGCACCCAGGAAGAGCAGCAGAGATGGTGAAAACGATGGGTAACTCGGTACCACTCTGAGTAAGTAATGAAGATCATGAACGCTGCCCAGGTCCTAAAGAGGAGGCTCCTTGGTTGTACTCATATGTGCAGGGCTAAGGCCAAAGGAGCAAGAGGCCTAGAATATTCTACATAAGACCTACCAGATCATATTTGCCTTGAGCTGGCAATGCCAGCCACTTAAAAAGAACTCTTTTCATGAGGTAAGGATGTAATTTGATAAATTAACTAAAGGGCAGGAGCAATGGTACTTCCTTTTTATCCTCTCCTCCTCACTTCCATTCTCCTAAATTTATGATTTTCTTTCATTTACTCATTTTTACAACAAATATCTGTTGAACATCTAGCATATGCCTCACACTGTGCAAGTACTGAGGAGACAATGCCCGTACCTTGAGGAAGCATACAGCCTAGCAGACGTTAAGCAAATAAATATAGACTTTCAAATGGAATATAGACTTTCAAATGTTCTAGTTACTACCTATAGGGGAAAATGCAAAAACAAACAGGAAGATATAATTTAGCTTGGGGGGTTAGAAAAGGCAAAGAAATTTTATTTAAGCTAAAGCACAGGGAGGAATTAGTGAAGTAAAGAGAAGGAAAGGGCTTTCCAAACACTGTGAACAGCCTGTGCAAAGGGCCTGAGAATGGAAAGAGCCTGGCATGTTCAAGGACTTGAAAGATGACCAGTGAGTCTGGACCACAGTCATCAAGGACAGGAGTGTCATGAGGCCAGACTGGAAGGGTGTGCATGGGCGTCTCAAGGTAACAATGATGGACGCAGACACAACATCAGACCCAAGTGAAGCACCTCCTTTGAGAAGGTAACCTTGAGGCCTTCTCAGGGGGTCTTTATTCTCCTACTCAATTGTTCTGGCTATTTGCTGGTCTCCAGCCTGGTGCAGTCAGACCAGGTCAACAATCCATCATCCAACATGATGCCAGATGACTGGACTGAGTCAAGGTTATGGAGCAGGGAAGACTGGGGAAGTATCAGGCCTGGGAGAAGAACACAAGTTCAGTTTTGACACATTATTTTGAGATGACTCTAATGTGAGACATCCAAGTTGAAAGTTTAAGTTAGCATTTGATTTTAAAGCTCAGAAAAGAAGTCTGGACTAATTTTATGAACCCCATCATCATGGCAATCAACAAATAATAGGAATAACTCTTGCTAGTTTAATAAAAGAAATGTATTGGAAAGATGTTGGATAGCTCACAGAATTTCCAAGAAGTTTGGAGAAACACACTCAGAAAATAAGCAGAAACCACAGAACACTGGTCAGCAAAGAACACAGTGAAAATTATGCCATTGTTCCTCTGCTGAGGCCATGGCAGCCACCATGGCTGGCCCTAGACACTGAACGTGGCCACTGGTACCATGGTTCAGGCTGCCCCCAGGATATGGACTTGCATGCTGCTTGTTCCCACCCAGATGAACTCTCTACTGTCCCTGATTCTTTGGGTCACCAACCTTCAGTTCAAACCCAGGCACCAGCATGTTATTTGCCAAGCCCACCTGCCCACTCCAATTGCCACTCCAATTGCCAATAAAGAGAATAAAGTCAAGTACCAGGGATATTTATCTTGGGTGGAGGGAAAGAGGACAGTCTATAGAAATGGATAAGATCATTTAGGGAGCAAGTGAGAAAGGGGAAGAAGGAAAGGAAAAGAAAGGGACAAGACAGGAAGGAAAGACATGGGGGAAGGGATGATGGTGGGGGGAGCCTAGGACAAAGCTTTGAGACTCCAGCATCAAGTTTTGCCTGAATCAGGACTGTCAAGACCTACTCTGTGATAATATATTACACATCAAATCTACATAGCATCTTAACTTGAAAATAAGTCAGAAATAAAAATGGTATCCCTCATTTGGGAGCACAATTGATTTTAACAGATGATTCTCAGAGTGAATTCTGAGAATCACAGTACAAATCTGTCCTCTCGTGATGGCATTTTCCATGTGACCTTGCCCACTCTGAAGCCAGCTATAATTAAGTATGCTCATACAGATGTTAAATTATCCAACAATGATAACAGTGCAAAGAAAAGAAATGATAGAAATTCACATGAAAATTAATTGAAATACCATATGTATTGTCTGGTTGTACTTCGGTATTCTTAACTGACCTATGACTGAGTAATTATTTGCAGATCTTCAAAACTGGTGAGAATTTAATCAAACAGCAAATAAAAAGGCATGCTACATCTTTTGTGCTGGGAATAAAATAGGGTCTAATTCCCTATGGAAAAAAAATAACTTGGGCATTATAGAGAGAGTTACAGCAAAATAAAAGTGGGGGGGGAGGGGGTATGTAGGACTCCCTCCTTGCCAAGTTAATATACTTTTCCCAGACACTCGCTGCTAGAAATATATCCCATTAATATTAATTTCTTTAGAAAAAATTGTCTCATACCTTTAAATTCTCTCATACCCACCGAGTACTTAGAATGCTTGATCCCAAACACAGTGGGGAGGGATTTTTTTTTTAATGACTCATCTGATCTTTTCAGCTAATTCTTGATACTAAAGCAGTAGTTTTCCAAATGGGTAGCAAGGAGTCCCAGGTTTCCACAGACATGCTTTAGAACCCACCACAGAAGACAGAGAGACCCAGTAGGTGTGGTTCAAGACTCGTAGCACTGCTCTGATTTTATACTTTCTACATTGATGTTGTGGTGTGAAAAGTTAAATGCTGCTTTAGGGCCATATAATTCTTCACTAGCTAGTTATTCACACCACTGCTGTGAATAGTAGAGTTTTCTAAAAAGTACATAATATCCATTTTAGGACCCCAGATATAGAGGATGCTAATATTTTTAAACAACAAATGCTGCTAAAGAGGAAGGAGGTCTCAGCTTCTATCACACACCCCAAAGCCTGGCCTATCAAGGATTTGGACCTCCAGATGAGCTTCAAATCTAGGGTTGCCAGATTTAGCAAATAAAAACATAGAATGCTCAGTTAAATTTGAATTTCAGAAAATAATGAATATATTTAGTATAAGTATACTTATTATAGTATACCCCAAGTAATATTTGGGATATACTTACACTAAAAGGCTTTTCATTGTTTATCTGAAATTCAAATTTATCAGGACACCCTGTTCCTTAACTGGCAACCCTAGTCAGGTCAGACTCAAGCATGTGGATCTGCCACGAGAGGAGATTATATAACCCATGAATGTCAAAATTTACCTTAAATATGTGAGTATTTTACCATCCAGAAAGTCCTACCTAGTGAGTAGAGCCAAAAGATCAGCCTAGATAGTACTTCAGCAGTTCAGCACAGGAAGCTATCCCTGCAGACGCCCTATTACCCATTTTGCTTCTGGCGTCCTGATTTAGCCATCCCCTCATCCCAGTAGCTGATTTAACCTTACCGATCTGCCTAGTGTAGCCTTTTCCAAGTCCTTCTGTTCCGAGGGATGTCAGCTCCCAACCTGGCCAGGTGCAGAGCCTCGAATGAACTCCTAAGTCCTTTGACTTCTTCATGGTTATTGCCTAGATATAAATAGGACTTCTCAACTCCATGAACCAGAGTTCCTAATCTTCAAAGCTAGAACCCCAAAAGAAGCTCAGCCTGATCACCTAAAGGCTGGTCACTCTCTAACATTGTACCCTTCTCAAACATCAACTTCTCAGTGAGGACATCCCTAACCACAATACTGAAAGTTGCACATATATCTCTGCCATGACACTCCAAACAAATTCATCTTGTTTAATTTCTGACTCTCTTCACCTGAAGGTCAGCTCCAAGGTGGGCGATCTTTTTGCCCATCTTATTCAGTAACTAAAGTTGGATAGACACTTAAAAATATGTTTTTGGAATATCATGCCTTTATTCTAGTAGCTGGATTACTAGAAGCTATTATCTTGTTATTCTGTGCTAGGTCTATGTCTCCTTTTCTTGCCCAATACATCTTTATTGGAATATAATTGCTTTACAATGGTGTGTTAGCTTCTGCTGTATAACAAAGTGAATCAGCTATACGTATACATATATCCCCATATCTCCTCCCTCTTGCGTCTCCTTCCCACCCTCCCTATCCCACCCCTCTAGGTGGACACAAAGCACCGAGCTGATCTCCCTGTGCTATGTGGCTGCTTCCCACTAGCTATCTATTTTACGTTTGGTAGTGTATATATGTCCATGTCACTCTCTCACTTCATCCCAGCTTACCCTTCCCCCTCCCCGTGTCCTCAAGTCCATTCTCTATGTCTGTGTCTTTATTCCTATCCTGCCCCTAGGTTCTTCAGAACCTTTTTTTTTGTTTTTAGATTCCATATATATGTGTTAGCATATGGTATTTGTTTTTCTCTTTCTGACTTACTTCACTCTATATGACAGACTCTAGGTCCATCCACCTCACGACAAATAACTTAATTTCATTTTTATGGCTGAGTAATAGTCCACTGTATATATGTGCCACATCGTCTTTATCCATTCCTCTGTTGACAAACACTTAGGTTGATTCCATGTCCTGGCTATTGTAAATAGAGCTGCAATGAACATTTTGGTACATGATGCTTTCTGAATTATGGTTTTCTCAGGGTTTATGCTCAGTAGTGGGATTGCTGGGTCACATGGTAGTTCTATTTTTAGTTTTTTGAGGAACCTCCATACTGTTCTCCATAGTGGCTGCATCAGTTTACTTTCCCACCAACAGTGCAAGAAAACCACCAACTTTAAATACATATTTGATTCCATTTGGATAACAGAAAAATAAATATGACAATAAGACATGTCTAGAGCTAAAGAACATACATATAGCCATAAATATAATACTAAAGAAATTATAACCTGAAATTCAGCTTAATTGGGTTTACCATCAATTCCCAAGGAGGTTAACTACTGAGAATATACCACAGTCATTATAAAAGAGTTACCCTTCAGTCTTAACCTTCAACATAACATGGAGCAAGGTTCTAACACATAATATTGGAAAAAGCATTTTAGTGATATCCTAAAAATAAAGATGATTTCCATCATCCATCATGTTTTCTGGTCATCTTACAGTTGGCTAGGGAAAATAATGATTTTATAAGAACTACGGGTTTAGGAGCCAGGATTGTGACAGCATCTGCATTTGATCACCAGTTCCCTTTGCAAGTAAAGTTTCTATGTGAAACAAAGCTGAAGCTCAGAATTAGGGCACATAAAAACTCATTGCCTATTTTATTTCTTACTTACAGGTTTTGTGCAACAGATGAAAAAACCAGGAAACTACTGAAATCTTATCCATTAAAATACTGAATGGTTTCTTCTGCTCCAAGTTACATCAAAATCTAGTCATATAGATGGCTGCCTTATTAGCAAATTTCCAAATGAACATTATCCTCTGGTACAAATGAATAATTCAAACTTTCCTGCTTTATTCCTATGGTTTATATGCTCTTAAAAGTTAAAAATAACAGAGATTTTAGTGTCTCTATTTGTAAATATGGTATTACGAAAATCATGGAGTTTGTTTTATGCTTCTAGATCTTCTGTATCTGTTTTATAAAGAATTTCCATCGTCTCCTAGTAGAATTTGGTTAATAATTTAACCACTAAGCATACTCTACACTTCCAGAGAATTCAAATTGTAAGGTCTAATGACTTTGAGAAACGCACAGCTGCTTTTACATCATTCATTCTAAAACTGTGCCATCCAATATGATAGCCATTAGCCATACTATTTAAATCTAAATTAATTAAAAATAAATAAAATTATAACTTCAGCTCATGGTTGTCATTCCAAGTGAAAGGGAGTAAGCATGCTTCACCCTTTCTTTCACACTGAACACAACTATAAAGCCCAGAAAGAATGCATGGTGCAACTATTTGAAATCTCTGAAAATCAAATAGCAGCAGGCACATCAGGAAGGTCACCAGAATTTGAATTACCACAGCATTAGTAGTGAATTTACCATTCTTCATCACCAGTAGCCTCTGACTGGAATCCAATGCAGCCCAAAACCCGGAAGTAAGCACTGTGGCTCAGACAGACTCCAGGAGGAGCACACTAGACCTGCCTCAGAACTAGGGAAGGACACTCAGTGTTCAGGAAGGGGAAAAGGTTATTTTCTCTTTTCTGCCATGGCCCAGCCCCCAGGCAATCCCATGGCAGAATTGACAGTAATAGTTATGAGACCCTGCAAGAGCCAAAATTCCTAGGGAAAGGAACCCTCTTCCCTGATCCTCAAAGCTGCAGCTGAAAGAAGGTAGAACAAAACTGTATTGCTTTTTTTCTCTCTAGAATGTAAGCCCAAACACAGCAGTGCAAGAGAGGGATCACTAAAGCCCCAAGTGTCTGGACAGAGGACCAAAGAGTTTCTTACCTAGGAAATGATTGAGATGGAAGGGCTTGGGAAAGCAACTCCATAAACTTGTTTATGAACTCCTGGGCTCACTCTGGACCTGCAACTGTGTGACTCTGATCCAAATTACTATACCAAAGACTTTGCGAACTGAACTAACTAGAAACCACTGCCTAGGACTCAGACTGACCGCTGAGTGGTACTCACCCAGGATATATCCAAAGAGCATTATAAAGGCTTTGAAAATTGAACAGATATTGAAATTATAACCCATAGAAAGTAAGTAGGAATTTGTGGACTGTCTGGATTAATTGCCTGCTAAAATAAAAATAGTTACATCCTCTATAGAATTTAAATAAGACTCAGACTCTCATAATGTACTATTCAAAATGTCCATTCCTTCCTTCCTTCCTTCCTTCCTTTTCTGTCCCTCCCTCCCTCCCTTCCTTCCTTCCTTCCTTCCTTCATTTTCTTTCTTTCTCCCTTTTCTTCTGACCGTGTGGCTCACAGGGTTTTGGTGCTAGAGCCGGGTGTCAGATCTCTGCCTCTGAGGTGGGAGAGCCGATTTCAGGACACTGACCCATCACAGACCTCCCAGCTCCACATAACATCAAACGGAAAAAGCTCTCCCAGACATCTGCATATGCATGCTAAGAACCAGCTTCACGCAACAACCAGCAAGCTACAGTGCTGGACACCCTATGCCAAACAACTAGCAAGACAGGAACACAACCCCACCCATTAGAAGAGAGGCTGCCTAAAATCATAATATGGTCACAGACAACCAAAAACACACCACTGGACACGGTCCTGCCCACCAGAAAGACAAGATCCAGCTTAATCCACCAGAAAACAAACACTAGTCCCCTCCACCAGGAAGCCTACACAACCCACTGAACAAACCTTAGCCACTGGGGGCAGACACCAAAAACAATGGGAATTACGAACCTGCAGCCTGTGAAAAGGCGACTGCAACCACAGTAAGTTAAGCAAAATAAGAAGACAGAGAAACACACAGCAGATGAAGGAGCAAGATAAAAACCCACCAGACCTAACAAATAAAGAGGAAATAGGCAGTCTACCTGAAGAATTCAGAGTAATGATAGTAAAGGTGATCCAAAATCTTGGAAATAGAATGGAGAAAATACAAGAAACATTTAACAAGGACATAGAAGAACTAAAGAGCAAAGAACCAATGATGAGCAACACAATAAATGAAATTTTAAATTCCCTAGAAGGAATCAATAGCAGAATAACTGAGGCAGAAGAGCGGAAAAGTGACCTGGAAGATAAAGTAGTAGAAATAACTACCACAGAGCAGAATAAACAAAAAACAATGAAAAGCATTGAGGACAGTCTCAGAGACCTCTGGGACAACACTAAATGCACCAGCATTCGAATTATAGGGGTCCCAGAAGAAAAAGAGAAAAAGAAAGGGACGGAGAAAATATTTGAAGAGATTATAGCTGAAAACTTACCTAATGTGGGAAAGGAAATAGTTAATCAACTGCAGGAAGCGCAGAGAGTCCCATACAGGATAAATCCAAAGAGAAACATGCCAAGACACATATTAATCAAACTATCAAAAATTAAATACAAAGAAAACATATAAAAAGCAGCAAGGGAAAAGGAACAAATAACATACAAGGGAATCCCTATAAGGATAACAGCTGATCTTTCAGCAGAAACTCTGCAAGCCATAAGGGAGTGGCAGGACATATTTAAAGTGATGAAAGGAAAAAACCTACAACCAAGATTACCCTACGCAGCAAGGATCTCATTCACATTTGACAGAGAAATTAAAACCTTTACAGACAAACAAAACCTAAGAGAATTCAGCACCACCAAACAAGCTATACAATAAATGCTAAAGCAACTTCTCTAGGCAAAAAACACAGGAGAAGGAAAAGACCTACAATACCAAACCCAAAACAATTAAAATGGTAATAGGAACATACATATCGATAAGTACCATAAATGTAAATGGATTAAATGCTCCAACCAAAAGACACAGACTGGGTGAATGGATACAAAGACAAGACCCGTATATATGCTGTCTACAAGCGACCCACTTCAGACCTAGGGACACATACAAACTGAAAGTGAGGGTATGGAAAAAGATATTCCACGCAAATGGAAATCAAAAGAAAGCTGGAGAAGCAATTCTCATATCAGACAAAATAGACTTTAAAATAAAAGCTATTATAAGAGACAAAGAAGGACACTACATAATCATCAAGGGATCAATCCACGAAGAAGATATAACAATTGTAAATATTTATGCACCCAATATAGGAGCACCTCAATACATAAGTCAAATGCTAACAGCCATAAAAGGGGAAATCGACAGTAACACAATCATAGTAGGGGACTTTAACACCCCACTTTCACCAATGGAAGGATCAACCAAAGTGAAAATAAATAAGGAAACACAAGCTTTAAATGATATATTAAACAAGATGGACTTAACTGATATTTATACAACATTCCATCCAAAAACAACAGAATACACTTTCTTCTCAAGTGCTCATGGAACATTCTCCAGGATAGATCATATCTTGGGTCACAAATCAAATCTTGGTAAATTTAAGAAAATTGAAATCGTATCAAGTATCTTTTCCGATCACAACACTATGAGACTAGATATCAATTACAGGAAAAAAAATGTAAAAAATACAAACACATGGAGGTTAAGCAATACACTACTTAATAACCAAGAGATCACTGAAGAAATCAAAGAGGAAATCAAAAAATACCTAGAAACAAATGACAATGAAAACACGATGACACAAAACCTAAGGGATGCAGCAAAAGCAGTTCTAAAAGGGAAGTTTATAGCAATAAAATCCTACTTGAAGAAACAAAAAAAATCTCAAATAAACAACCTAACCTTACGCCTAAAGCAATTAGAGAAAGAAGAACAAAAAACCCCTTAAATTTAGCAGAAGGAAAGGAATCATAAAGATCAGATCAGAAATAAATGAAATGAAGAAGCAATAGCAAAGATCAATAAAACTAAAAGCTGGTTCTTTGAGAAGATAAACAAAATTGATAAATCATTAGCCAGACTCATCAAGATAAAAAGGAAGAAGACTCAAATCAACAGAATTAGAAATGGAAAAGGAAGAGTAACAACTAACACTGTAGAAATACAAAGGATCATGAGAGATTACTACAAGCAACTGTATGCCAATAACATGGACAACCTGGAAGAAATGGACAAATTCTTAGAAAAGCACAACCTCCCGAGTCTGAACCAGGAAGAAAGAAAATTTAAAAGACAATTCACAAGCACTGAAATTAAGACTGTGATTAAAATCTTCCAACAAACAAAAGCCCAGGACCAGAGCTTCACAGGTGAATTCTAACAATCATTTAGAGAAGATCTAACACTTATCCTTCTCAAACTCTTCCAAAATATAGCAGAGGGAGGAACACTCCCAAACTCATTCTACGAGGCCACCATCAAGCTGATACCAAAACCAGACAAAGACCTCACAAAGAAAGAAAACTACACATCAATATCACTGATGAACACTGATGCAAAATTCCCAACAAAGTACTAGCAAACAGAATCCAACAGCACATTAAAAGGATCATACCCCATGATCAAGTGGGGTTTATCCCAGGAATGCAAGGATTCTTCAGTATATGCAAATCAAGCAATGTGATACACCATATTAACAAACTGAAAGATAAAAACTGTATGATCATCTCAATAGATGCAAAAAAAGCTTTGGACAAAATTCAACACCCATTTATGATAAAAAACACTCCAGAAAATAGGCATAGAGGGAACGTACCTCAACAAAATAAAAGCTATATATGACAAACCCACAGCCAACATCTTTATCAATGCTGAAAAACAAACCATTTCACCTAAGACCACTAACAAGACAACGTTGTCCCCTCTCACCCCTGTTATTCAACATTGTTTTGAAAGTTTTAGCCACAGCAATCAGAGATGAAAAAGAAATAAAAGGAATCCAAACAGGAAAAGAAGTAAAACTGTCACTGTTTACAGATGACATGATACTATACATAGAGAATCCTAAAGACGCTACCAGAAAACTACTAGAACTAATCAATGAATTTGGTAAAGGATACAATATTAATGCACAGAAATCTCTTGCATTTCTATACAGTGATTATGAAAAATCTTAAAGAGAAGTGAAGGACACACTCCCATTTACCACTGCAACAAAAAGAATAAAATACCTAGGAATAAACCTACCTAAGGAGACAAAAGACCTGTATGCAGAAAGCTATAAGACATTGATGAAAGATATTAAAGATGTTACAAACAGATGGTGACATATACCATGTTCTTGGATTAGAAGAATCAACATTGTGAAAATTACGATACTACCCAAAGCAATCTACAGATTCAATGCAATTCCTAACAAACTTTCATTGGCATTTTTCACAGAACTAGAACAAAAAATTTCACAATTTGTAGGGAAACACAAAAGACCCCGAATAGCCAAAGCAACCTTGAGAAAGAAAAACAGAGCTGGAGCAATCAGGCTCCCTGACTTTACACTATACTACAAAGCTACAGTAATCAAGACAGTATGGTACTGGCACAAAAACAGAAATATAGATCAACGGAACAGGAGAGAAAGCCCAGAGGTAAACCCATGCACATATGGTCACCTTAGGTTTGATAAAGGAGGCAAGAATATACAGTGGAGGGCTTCCCTGGTGGCGCAGTGGTTGAGAGTCCACCTGCCGATGCAGGGAATACGGACGGGTTCGTGCCCCGGTCCGGGAAGATCCCACATGCAGCGGAGCGGCTGGGCCCGTGAGCCATGGCCACTGGGCCTGCGCATCTGGAGCCTGTGCTCTGCAACGGGAAAGGCCACAACAGTGAGAGGCCCGCATACCACAAAAAAAAAAAAGAAGAATATACAGTGGAGAAAAGACAGCCTCTTCAATAAGTGGTGCTGGGAAAACTGGACAGCTCCATGTAAAAGAATGAAATTAGAACACTCCCTAACACCATACATGAAAATAAACTCAAAATGGATTAAAGGCCTAAATGTAAGGCCAGACACTATAAAACTCTTAGAGGAAAACATAGGCAGAACACACTATGACATAAATCACAGCAAGATCCTTTTTGACTCACCTCCTAGAGAA
Source organism: Delphinapterus leucas (assembly GCF_059928025.1). Classification (NCBI taxonomy): domain Eukaryota; kingdom Metazoa; phylum Chordata; class Mammalia; order Artiodactyla; family Monodontidae; genus Delphinapterus; species Delphinapterus leucas. Next base: position 35,630,142 of record NC_143142.1, on the reverse strand, counting down.
ACGGAAATAAAAGTAAAAATAAACAAATTGGACCTAATGAAACTTAATAAAGATGTTAAAAAAATGAGTAAATAAAATAAAATAAAATCTTGCTTTAAAAAAATGCTAAAGGAAGCTCTCATACAGAAGGAAAGTGACACTAGAAGGAAACTTGGAACAACAAGAAAAAAGAATAACTAGATAAAAAGGATAAATATCTTGATAAACTTAATAGACCATTCTCTTCTTGAATGCTTTATGTTTGACAATTGAAAACAAAAATTTTAATTTGAAATTGATGGGATTTACAGTGTAGATATAATATATATGACAACTATAGCATGAAGGATGAGGGCAAAGGGACCTAAAAGGTGGTGAGATTTTTACATTCCAATTGAAGTGGCAAAATATCAATTGAATTATACTGTTAAAAGTGAATTATGAAAATAAAAAAAAAGTGAATTATGCATTTTGGAAGCCCTAGACCTACCACCAAAAAAAATTATACAAAATGATATACTAAAAAGTCACAATAGATAAATTAACACAGAACACTAAAAAATATTGAAATAACCCAAAGAAGTCCAGAAAGGGGCAAAAAAGGAAACAAGCCAACAAACAAACAAACAAAAACAAAGGGAACAAGCATAAAATGAACGACAAAATGGTAAACTTAAATCCAAACATATCAATAAATGCATTAAATGTAAATGGTCTAAGCACACTAGTTAAAAGACAGATTGGCACCACGGTCAAAAAATAATGAATCAACTCTAGGTTGTCCGTGGTAAACTCACTTCAAATATAATAATATACTGGGACTTCCCTGGTGGTCCAGTGGTTAAGACTCTGTGCTTCCAATGAAGGGGACATGGATTTGATACCTGGTTATGGAACAAAGATCCCACATGCCACGCAGCACGGCCAAAAATAATAATAATAGTAGTAATGATATACGTAGGTTACAAACACTAATCAACAGTAAGTTGTAGTGGCCACATTAATATCAAACAAAGTAAACTTCAGAGCAAAGAAAGTTCCCAGGGATAAAGAAGGATATCACCTCTTGATAAAAGGATCAATTCACAATAAGGCATAGCAATTCAAAGTGTTTATCCATATTACTGGAGTTTCAGATTACATGAAACAAAAATTGAAAGAACTGAAAAAAGATACATGCAAATCTACGATTATGTTTAGAGAATTTGACATTCCTCTCTCAGTAACAATAGAACTAGTAGACAGGAACTCAGTAAGGATAAATAAGAACTGAACAATGCCATTGACCAATTGGATGTAATAGACATTAATAGAACATTCCACCCAACAACACAGTCTTTTCCAGTGTACATAGAACTTTCACTAAGATATGTCCTGGATCATAAAACAAACCTTATGATATTTAAAAGAATTGAAATTATGGAAAATATATTCTCAGACCATAACAGAATTATACTTAAAATCAAAACCAGAGAGATAACAGAAAAAGCCACTAACACATGGAAATTAAACAGCACTTCTAAATAATCCATGGGTCAAAAAAGAATTCTCAAGGGAAATTTTAAAATATTTTTTACTGAATGAAAATGGAAAAATAGCATAATAAAATTTGTGAGATGCTGCAAATATCTTTTAGAACAAAGTATTATATCTTTATAAGAGAAAAGAAGAAATGTCTCAAATCAGCATAAGATTCTACCTTAAGAAACAAGAAAAAGAAAACAAAATAAAAGCAAATTAAGTTGAAGGATATAATAAAGATAAGAGCAAAAAAATCAATGAAATTGATTAGAGGAAAGCAATAGAAAAAATTAATGAGGCCAAAGGCTGGTTCTTTGCAACAGTCAATAAGATTGATGAACCTCTAGCAAGAATCAAAGTAAAAACAGAGAGAACAGGATTTGCCAATATCATAAAGGAAATGAAAATGAAAGAAATATGATTACTACACACAGAAATGTAATTTCCTGTTCCATTTGTTGAATGAACATCAGACTAATTTTTAGTCTTTTCATGGACCAATGTGCCTTCCAAGGAAAAGGGCAAGGATGCAAATGTCAGAAAGATTGGTTTCCATGGTATATGGTTATGGGTACTGAATGGAATTTACCTGTGTCAATAATTTTTCATGTTAGAAACTTTTCCCTGGATTTTGACAGGAAACTTAAACCAAGCATTAGCCAAAGTTCACCTATTCAACTGGAACAACTCACTTTGGCTATTTCAGACCTTTACAAAGACATGGAGAAAGTTACAGGATAATTTAAAAGATTCTCAAAGATTTCTCTTTCTCTATAATACCTCTCATCCCATTGACTTACCATAATTTATCAAAAAACACTGGTAAAATTTATATGATTTAAAACATTTTGTCCATAATTATCCTATTAAAATGCAAGTATGTTACCCAGGAATTCATGTAATACCATCTCTTTTTCAGATAAGCAAAGAAAGAAGAGAACTTTGAGTAAATAGGACACAGAAAAGATCATTTTAAGTCAGGCAATACCATGATGGGATGCCCTAAGAATCAAACATGAGCATGAGGTTTCCCAATATAAAATTTAAAGACAATAAAGCCATCAGAACAGGAGCTGGAGGTACATTAGGGACAACTAAACCTGCTTTACAACTTGACTAGTTTATTTTGCTAATGGTTCTATGCTGAACACTGCCATGTAGAAAAAGCACAATCAGCTGGCCTCATTTATGATTTGAAGTTTATGAACAATCTACATGACTGATATAAATTATCTTGGATTCTATTTTTGTATCTCATGATATTATGATTTATAATAATAAATATATATTTGGACTTCATCCCCATTTCTGGCACAGGGCTACTAAAACCCTCAGAATTTAACTGATGAGAGCAATAAAGCTTTCATTTTTTATGCTAAGGAAGAGACTTTTGGAAAACACCTAAGGATGGGGGCTCGTTGCCAGAACAACTAACCTTGTGATTAGAGGGTTAGTTGGAACATCCAGTTCCAACCCCTGACCCCTGGGGAGGAGAAAGGAGCTGGAGATTGAGTTCAATCCCCAATGGCCAATGATTTACTCAATCATGCCTATGTAATGAAGCCTCCATAAAAACCCAAAAGGATGGTGTTTGGAGAACTTCTGGACTGGTGAACACATGGAAATTTGGGGAGAGTGGTGCACCTGGAGAGGGCATGGAAACTCCTCCTCCTTTCCCATACCTTGTGTTTTATGCATCTCTTCCATCTGGCTGTTCCTGAGTTATATTCTCTTATAACAAACTGCTAACCTAGTAAGTAAAATGTTCCTTGAGTTTTGTGAGTCACTCTAGCAAGGAGGGGATTGCCAGTCAGAAGTACAGGTAACAACCTGGGCTTGTGATTAACATCTTATAGGACTGAGCCCTTAACCTGGGGAATCTAATACTATCTCCACATAGATAGTGTCAGAACTGAATTGAATTTTCAGACACACTGCTGGTATCTGATCAGTGTTTGTTTGTGGTGTGGGAAAAAACCCACGCACAGGTTGAAATTGTGTTCAGAGACATTTTATTAATATTCTAATAAATCCTTCAGAAATACCTGTAGATCTATTCTGGCAATGGAGAAAATGATCATGAAAATGGAACAAAAGCAAAATTTCATTACAAAAGCGGTGAATATCAAATATAAAGTCTGAATTGAATTCTGACAGCAAGAAAGAACCATTACATAACCCTAACACCAGAAGCAACAGGAATCTTTAAGAAAAGTGGCCATGTTCTCTTCAAATTCATAAAAACCAAGGAGGCAATAATGGGAAGGACTCTCTATGCACTATCTATGCAGTTATCAACAACAACAAAGCAACAACAAAAAAACAGGAAAGATTAATATAAGCCCATGTACACAGACTAAAAAAGAAAGGAAGGTGTAAATGAATTAAGAAGATCTGATAACTATAAATCTAACAATACAATTACAAATCATCCTGGAGAAGAAGAAAAGGGCAAAAGCAACCAGTGAAATTAATTTGTCTGTAAGGAAGCTGTCTAAGTAATGGAAAGATGTCTGCATAGCCAAGGAAAATACAAATCTCTGAAATGACTCAAGAAGGAAGAACTGTAGAATAAGCAAAGACTTGAAAAACCTGGTACAAATAAGAGGGGGGAGAATGCATTTGCAGTAAGTTCAAAACTGAAGAAAAACAAGGAAGGAATTGAACCAGTGCTTGGGGCAGATGGCAAAATGTTAACAGATGCAGAAAGAAGGCAAAACTCTCCATTTTTTTTTAACATCTTTATTGGAGTATAATTGCTTTACAATGTTGTATTAGTTTCTGCTGTATAGCAAAGTGAATCAGCTATACATATACATATATCCCCATATCTCCTCCCTCTTGCATCCACTATTTTATCTTCCAGGTCACTTATAAATTCTTCTGCCTCAGTTATTCTGCTTTGATTCCTTCTAGAGAATTTAAAATTTCATTTATTTTGTTGTTCATCATTGTTTGTTTGCTCTTTAGTTCTTCTAGATCCTTGTTAAACGTTTCTTGTATTTTCTCCATTCTATTTCCAAGAGTTTGGATCATCTTTACTATCATTACTCTGAATTCTTTTTCAGGTAGACTGCCTATTTCCCCTTCATTTGTTTGGTCTGGTGGGTTTTTACCTTGCTCCTTCATCTGCTGTGTGTTTCTCTGTCTTCTTATTGTGCTTAACTTACTGTGTTTGGGGTCTCCTTTTCACAGGCTGCAGGTTCGTAGTTCCCATTGTTTTTGGTGTCTGCCCCCAGTGGCTAAGTTTGTTCAGTGGGTTGCGTAGGCTTCCTGGTGGAGGGGAGGGGACTAGTGCCTGTGTTCTGGTGGATGAGGCTAGATCTTGTCTTTCTGGTGGCAGGACTGTGTCCAGTTGTGTGTTTTGGGGTGTCTGTGACCTTATTATGATTTTAGGCAGCCTCTCTGCTAATGGGTGGGGTTGTGTTCCTGTCTTGCTAGTTGTTTGGCGTAGAGTGTCCAGCACTGTAGCTTGCTGGTCGCTGAGTGGAGCTGGGTCTTAGCATTGAGATGGAGATCTCTGGGAGAGCTTTCACCGTTTGATATTACATGGAGCTGAGAGGTCTCTGCTGGACCAATGTCCTGAATTGGCTCTCCCACCTCAGAGGCACAGGCCTGACACCCGGCCAGAGGACCAAGACCCTGTCAGCCACACAGCTCAGAAGAAAAGGGAGAAAAAAAGAAAGAAAGAAAGAAAGAAAGAACAAGGAAGAAACAAGGAAGAACTCAAATAAATAACCTTATAAGGAAGATCTCAAATAAACAACATAACTTTACACCTCAAGGAACTAGAAAAAGAACAAACTAACCCTAAAGTTAGTAGAAGAAACAAATATCAAAATTGAAATAAATGAAATAGAGATTAAAGAGACAATAGAAAAGATCAATGAAACTAAAAACTGCCTTTTTGAAAAGAAAACAAAATAGACAAACTCTTAGCTAAACTTACCAAGAAAAAAAGTGAGAGGACTCAAATAAATAAAATTAGAAATGAAAGACGAGACATTTCAACTAATACCACATAAATTAAAAGGATCAGAAGAGACTACTATGAGAAATTATATACGAACAAATTGGATTACCTAAAAGAAAAAGATAAATTCTTAGAAACATACAACCTATCAAGACCGAATCACAGAAATAGAAAATCTGAACACATCAATTACTAGTAAGAAGATTGAATCAGCAATAAAAAAAACCCAGCCCTCCAACAGACAAAAGTCCAGGACCAGACAGCTTCACTGGTTAATCCTACCAAACATTCAAAGAATTAATACCAACTTTCTCAAATTCTTCCCCAAAAAATGAAGAGAGAATACTTCCAAACTCATCTTACAAGGCCAGTATTACCTTGATACCAACAACTTTAGAACTTAAAGCACAGTTTCTGGTTTCAGTATTCTAGCTATATTTCAGATATGCTTATGAAATTTTTAAATTTATTTTCCACAAAAATAAACAATACTTTTACTTGATCATTAAAAGAAAGAGGAGGTGTGGCCAGGATGGTAGAGTAGGAAGTCCCTGAGCTCACCTCCTCCCCCAGGCACAACAAAGTTACAACTATTTACAGAGAAACCATCTATAAGAATGGTCTGAAGACCAGAAAAAAAAAAAGCTTTCCACAATTGAAGATATAATGAAGGAACCAAAAACAGATGGTGGGGACGGGTAGAGGTGTGGTATATTTAAGACCCACACCCCAGCATAGGCAACCCACAAACAAGAAGATAATCATAATTGCAGAGGTTCTCCCCAAGGAGTAAAGGATACAAACCCCTCATTGGCTCCCCAGCCCCATCAGGGCTTGTGTAAGAGAAAGCCAAGGCCTGTAGGAAACAGAGACTTCACTGTTAAAGGGCACATGCAAAATCACATGGTCCGAGTCCCAGTGCAGAGGCAGTAATTTGAAAAGAGCCTGGGTCAGACCTACTTGCTGATCTTGGAGAGCCTCCACAGAGGCAGGAGACAACTGAGACACCCCTGGGGACACAGATGCTGATGGCTTGTTCTACAAGGAGGACACTGGTACAAAGTTCCATTTTGGAATCCTCCCTACAGCCTATTAGCGGGGGCCGGGGTGGGGTGCTTACCTGCCCACCAGAGAGCTACCACCTGTCCTGGGACCCCTAGGACCAAGCAGTCAGCCACACCAGGACCCAGCCACACCCAGCAGCATATCGGCACCAGCCCTGGGACCCCCGGACCCTGTAGACAGCCATGCCACGACCTGGGCCTGACCACCAGCAGGCTGACAGCTATTACACGTGGCAGGGCCTGGCAGCCAACCAGGCCAGTGTCAGCCCCACCTACCAGTAGGTCCACGGTAGTCAGTCCCACCACAACATAAGGGCCCATGCAACCCACATATGGGGCGTGCCTAGAGCTTTGGTAACACAAGGGCAGCATGCTGCTGGGCCCCATAGCATGTCTCCTACATAAGGCCACTTCTCCAAGATCAGGAAACATAACCAATCTACCTAATAAATAGAAATAAACACAGAGAATCAGGCAAAAAGAGGAGAGAGAGGAATATGTCCCAAACGAAAGAACAAGAAAAAACCCTAGAAGAACTAAGCAGAGATAAGCAGTCTACCCAATAAAGACTTCAAGGTAATTGATCATAAAGATGCTCAATGAACTCAGAAGAATGGATGAACACAGTGAGAAGTTTAATAAGGAGTTAGAAAATACAAGAAAGCACCAAACAGAGCTGAAGAATACAATAACCAAAATTTTTAAATATACTAAACGGAATCAACACTAAATTAGATTATAAAGAGGAATGAATCAGTGAATGGGAAGACAGTAGTGGAAATCACCCAAGCTGAACACAAAAAAGAAAAAAAAAATTTTTTTTAATGAGGATAGTTTAAGAGACTTCTGGGACAAAATGAAGCATAGTAACATTCATATTATAGGGGCCTCAGAAGGAAAAGTGAGAGAGAAAGGGGCAGAAAACTTATTTGAAGAAATAATAGAATTACTACAAATGGTATTTCTGAATAGTCCTGAGGGGTGCATGTGTCTGCATGTCTAGTGTAGTGTAGTATATCTTTTTAAAATTTTTAAATACTTTGCTTGTAAAGAAATTCTGTTATGAACCTTATTGTAAAGGAAAGTGTCATTGTACAATGTTTATTACATGTTTTAACCTACTGTCTACTACTTATTTTCATGATATGATTTATTTAATGTCACTTTGTAACTGTGCAGGAGCTTCAAAGATGACTGTTGTAATGTTTGTCTGAACCCTCCAACTGGACCACAACCCTCTCCTAGAACAGGAAGGGCATCTATCTTATTCCCATTGCGTCCCAAGCTCTTAGCATAGTACCTGGCTGGTAGGCACTCCATAAATATTTGTTGAATTGAAAAATAAAGGAGGCTCCATTTCCAGGAATGTTGCGCTGGGTAATACAAACTGATCCTTCTACTAAAGAAAACTTGCACACTTTTTAAAGATACCTGCTAAAGGCATTGGACAGCAGCAAGATTGGGAAGAATTACAGGACAAGGATCCCTGGAAGGGCATGCTTAGGAAGGACAGCTAGGAAGAAGAGCAAGGCAGTGGTTGCTAGGATATTGGTTACAGGTATTGGTTACATTTGGGGGAGGAGGAGGAGTCAGTGGTTTGGAAGATGCAGTCTCGAGGAAGACTTACAGGATATGGATAATGCTCTTTTTTTTTAACCTAGTTGTTTGGTGATAAACCATTATGCTTTATATCTTTTTACTGTGTGTTTGTTTGCACATTTGTTATATTTCACACCAAAAAAGTTTTTGAAAAAATACTGTTGAAGTATAAACAAATGAGCCCTGATAGTGTTGACGATTTGAAGTTAGAAGCACTTCAGAAAGTACACAGAAATCGAAGTAGGAGACAGCATTCCATTTCAGTAAATGGCTTCTCCTTTCTGCTACAGAGTATAGAATTAGTGGACTCTAAATGGGCAGTTCCAGCCAATGTGAGCCATCGTAATAAGGCATTGTGAGAAGGGAATATAAGGACACAGAGGCATCTGGAGGGGCTGCCTATACAAAGTCCATTTTTCTTTCTGCCTCATGCCAAACAGGCTGAAAGAGAAAATATATTTGTCTCAGACAAAGGCCAAAAAACAAGCTTTCCAGACTGATCATTAGAGCTTCCCACACATACTCAGAATAGCCCTGGCTGGACAGTGATACTCCTCAGAAAAGCAAAAGTTTCCCAGTTAATGCAATAGAGAGTTTTCTGCTTATATTCCAATCAAAGGAGTGAGATAAAGACAAGCACACGTGCAGAGAACTGTATACTTCTAATAAGCAAATCATGACGATGGCGAATGCCTAAAAATCCATTAGCTGTTCTTAAGGCAGATCTTTGGGGAGACTTCATTATCTCTGTTTTGACTGCATTAAGAAAGAGCTTGGGAAAGCCTATTAGAGAGCTTTACAAAATAATCTTTTGATAAGCAGCTCTTGTACTGGACTGTGGAAAACCTGACAAAATTTGATTTTTCATTTTGATCCCTTCTCTGTTTTGTTCATAAGCAAGCTGCCATTTCAGAGCCAGTAAAGTCACCAGCAGCCTTTGGCAGCCTTTCCTAAGCACTGTACCGCGTTTCTCACTCCAACTTACTTTTCTCCCGTGTTAAACACTGAGACTTCTTCTGAGACAGAAAGGTACACACTGCCCTCATCAGGTCAAATCACCCTGAAAAACTGGATTCTTTGGAAGAAAAATAATAAACTGAGTGTAGCAGGTATGCACAGAAAAGCAGACATATTGCAAACCCCTGTATCCCACTTAAGGTTATTTCCATGAAACCTGCCTCTAAAGAAGCTTATTTTAAATGAATTACTCTTTAAATAGATCCTTATTTAAATATTCACTTGTCAGCATTGATTCTTTAATTCTAACACCATGAACCTAGTTGTCTTATACCCTCACTTCCAACCAAAGAAAGCAACCTGAGGAAAAAACTATCCTATTTGTTCTCTCTCCATTCCTCAGAAACAATTCTTTAATTCTTAATAAAATCAAGTTAATTCAGAACCATAAATAGGTTCCATAATAGGATCTATCCTATTACATGATGTTAATCCTCCTCTGCAATTTTTAAACAAAAGCTATATGCTTTATTACTTTACTTCTTTTTTAAATTGTCTTGAGAAATCTGGATTTTATTAATAAGTCATTGCAAGTGAAGTAAACATTTGATGATGCTGATGGTAAAATTTATTCATTAGGGATACGTTGGAATCCTTCTGGAGAAAAAGCTAATGATGGTAAATGCTATTTTAATATTTGGAAATGCCTGTTTATGTGTGGAAAAATACCTGGCACTATAGAAATTCATCCGTGTTGTAAACTAAACTGGCCATACCCCATATGGTGTGATTTTAAAGAGATTCTTGTCAGAAAAAAAAAAAAAAAATTCCCCACCTGCCTGCCTAGATATCAGAAATTTCCATATCAATTACTTTTTAGAATAAGGTATTAAGTCTATAACTCAATCTAACTGTGAATGATAACATATTAAACTTACTAAACTATCTAGTGGTAGACAGTCTCTCAAGAAAACATATGCAAGGCAGGTAAGTTTTAATGGGAGGAAGGAGTGCAGAAATGGGGCAGAGAAAGAGGAGCAATATGGTGTGGCAGCAGCAAAACGATGTTGAGTTTTGCCTGGAAGAATCTGCCTGGAGAACTCAAGACAATTCTTCAAATTGTAACAACTGTCAAATCTTTATTGAAACCATTTCTCTCTGTTAAAATGGCACTTATTTATAACCTATTTTAAAATATATTTTTCTTGAAGTACAACATGCATAACAAAAGTACCTAATTTTAAATTTAACCACCCAGTGATTTTTCACAAAGTGAAGATACTCATAGCCAGCACCCAGATCAAGACTTAGAATATTATCAATAGCTCAAAGCCTTCCAGAATATTATCAATAGCTCAAAGCTTTCCTTATACCCCCTCCAAATCACTACCAGCCCAAAGATCACTGACTTCTAACACAATAGTTAGCTTTGCCCATTTTTGAATTTTATTTAAATAGAAGCCAGCTTTAGGAGATACTACCAGTTTTCCCAAATGATTTTACCTGTTTTCCATCTTTTTCTTTTATTCTTGGGTACACAGTGATATATCATCATAATTTTAATTTAGATTTTTAAGGTTGACTAGTGAGGCAAAGCACTTTTCATATGTGTATCTGCCATTGGATATTCTCTTTTGTCAAGTGCCCATTCAAGTCAATTTATTCATTGATTTTTTTCTTTTTCTTATTGAGTTGTAAGATTTCTTTATACTCAAGAAAGAAGTTTTGTGATTACAAATATCCATATGTATTCATTACAAACACCATCTCCTTTTTGGTGTATTTTAAGATTCCTTATTCTAATATAAGAGGTTCCTTATTTTAATGTAATTTATTTTATCATGTTTTCCCTTTATCATTAATGCTTTTGATGCTTTGCTTTAAAAATCACTGCCTACTCCAGGGTGATGAAGAAATTTTTACACATTTTATTCAAGAATTTTTATAGTTATAGCTATAAAAGTTATGTTTACACTCTATCTCATACTGAATTTTTTGTGTGGTGAGAAGTAATGATCAACTTTTTTTTCATTTCATCCAATTAACACAGCATCTTTTATGGAAGAAATCATCCTTTCCCAAATGTACTTCCATGACACCTTTGCCAGAACTCAAACTATTTTTGTGTATGAATCTGTTTCTATACCCTATTTTGTTCCATTGTATTATTTGCCTAACCTTCTGCCAATATTATACTGTCTTATTTACTTTAGATGATCTTTTGCATTTACATAATCTAACTTTTTACAGAAAATATTTGAGGTTTTCTGTAGCAGACATTAACAAACTAAAAACTTGATTCTTTGAAAAGAATAAAACAATTTATAAGTTCCTAATATTAGTTAAAAGATTAGAAAAAACATAAATAACCAATAAGAGAAAGGAAACCTAAATATATTGAAAAGATAAGAAAAGGATTATGCAATATATGAATTATGGTCTGAATATCTGTGTACCCCAAAAACCTATATGCTGAAATCCTAACCCCCAAATATGATGGTATTAGGAAGTGGGGCCTTTGGGAGGTGCTTAAGTCATGAGGGTAGAGCCCTCATGAATGGGATTAGTGCCTTATAAAAGAGATCCCTCTCCCCTTCTGCTGTGTGAGGATATAAAGATCCAGGCTGGAACAGAGCCAACCCTCCCTCCATCACCAACATGTTGGCACCCTGATCTCAGACTTCCAGCCTCCAAAATCACAAGAAATAAATTCCTGTTGTTTATAAGTTACCCAGTCTTTCGTATTTTATCATAGCAGCCTGAAAAGTCTAAGAAAATATATAAAATTGTAGATATACTGGACAAATTCCTAGAAAAACACAACATAATGGATACAAGAAAAAGAAAATTTGAATAATTTCATACACAATAAAGAAACTATATTTGTAATTAAAACCTTCCCACCCAGTATTTTATAACAGTAATCCTCTAATTGTCTGTCTCTCTCTCCCTCTCTCTCTCTTTAGGTGAAAGTAAAAGACAAACAAATGTGAATGTATTCAGTGAGCCAAGACCAACATAGATATAGACAGATGATAGCTGATAGCTGATAGACGGACAGACATACAAATTACCTATACACCGTGCTCAGCTTTTGCTAAATAGAAAAGGTAGCACTGTCAGTTACCATATTTTCATCATCCATAAGATAAAATTTTACCAATTATTCAGGAGAAGTACAACTGTTCTTGGTATTAAGAGCAGATGGGAATATCTTCTGGGGATTCTCACACAAAGTACAACGAGAAAGGCAATTAGCAGCAACCCCGACAATTTGCATTTTGTCTCATTTTGTTAGACTATATTTATATCAATTGTCAGAAGTGAATGGAATTACACCAAAGTGCAAATGAAAACCAACTTTGTGAGAATTATAGGCAAGTTAGTTTCTTCCTCCTTCATGCTTTCGTGCACTTGCTGTATAACATCTATCATAACATTTACTTCACTCAATTTGCATCTCCCTTTACAATCAACACAGTACCTTTCACATAGTCATAATCAATAAATTTTTATGACTGAATAAATAAGTGAATGAATGAGGCACCTGGCACCCAAAAGAGGGTGAGGAAGAAACGGTGGCAACAACAACAAAAACTGTCTGCTTCACAATTTGCCAGGACTCAAAATCTCTGACATATAATTTTCAACCTAAGACAGGTATTATTGATAAAGACAGATATAAATGACCTACAGTGACACTGAGCTAGTATAGAGATTAAATGTCATGTATTAATCCTGTTCAGAAGCAAACAATATAACTTTACAACACTTTTCTATATTTTTCATGCTTTTTTTTAAAATTTCTTATTTTAACCTGAAAATAGCTATTTGACAATAAGTCAGTATAAAAGGCAAGATGCTATTATATGCTATACCAAAGTTAGAAACAATTAAGGGAGAAACTGCTAGTCCAAGACTTTATTGCTTGAACTAACTTCAGATTTTGTTATGCAAACCTCTTTTTTTCTGGTAGAGCTTTCATTTCAATTCTTTACTCTTTCCTACATTTTAGCCAAGTCATTGGCTCATTTGGCAGATGACAGAGCTTTCTTATAGCTAAAGTTGCATCTGTCACTTTGGTATCAATGTGTCCTGTCTCTTAGGACTGGTGTAGTCTAAGTCAAACTATCTGTCTTACATTTCCCTTCTGAATGAGATTTATGAGGGAGAGCATGTGAATTGCTCATCTCTCTCTAATTCAGCCAACATTCTGACACTAAAATGTCTCAGAATTTTCTCTTTATTGAAAAAAAAAAAGTTCTCTCCTTTTTGCTCTTCAACTAGCTTGTCCTGTTTTCCCCATAAAATAGACAGCACAAGATGGGGGGCACCTGGGCCCTCTGGGGGCAAGCATCTTCCCAGCAGGTTTAACAACAATACTTCATTCATAGTTGATTCATAATCTTTATATCTCTTCTCAGTCCTCAAACCTTATTTAGGCATCTAAGTCTGAATGCTCTTAAGAGCAGTACGTTTAGTCTAATATCTTGCAAACAGTAAGTAGCAATTAAACATTTGGCTAATTATTTATATAGAGAGGAATGGCTCAAATAATACAGGTTTCATAGGGCAGACCCATTTCATGACGACTACAAATGTACAGTTAACAAATAAGATAAATGTCATATAGTCTTATTTTCAATAGTGACTGAAATGGCTTGAGAAATTGGATAGATGCTGGTGGTGTATTAACATGGGAAAGGAGTAGGCTTTGGAGAGCATGGGAAAAATCAAGAACTCTGTTTTGGTTATGTTAATTTTGAGATGCCCATGAGATCTCTGTGGAAATGTAAAGCAATCTTTGATCTGGCAACCTGTGCTAGTTCTCTGTCGTTGAGGGAATTCACAAGGTTCAGAGAATAACTGAATTTCAGAACTTGCAAAGATTCTTGGAAGGCACATAGTTCATTTAACCTGGATTCAGATTGGTGCAGGCCTCATTGAGTTCAGCCAGTGTTGCTAAGATTATGACCTGGGTTGTTTGGTATGTAGATCCTGATATAAGTACTTTTTAGTGTTACTGACAAATCTGATGCTTTGATTTACTTGTAACTGATTCCTGCCTCTTGGTCCCAACTTGGGGTGGGGGCAGGGTGGGGGTGGGGGACCAAAGAAGCCATTTATTTATTCACCACCACCACAACCATACCAAATCCTAACAAGTTTCACCACCAGCCTACTTTCCTGCCCTGTGTTTCTGCAATCTCCATGGCAAGAGCTACTTAATTCTACCTATAGCCTAGCACTGGCCCAGATTCTGGAGCATATTCAACCACAAAGAAAGGAAAATATAAAGCATTATGCCATTAGCCATCCTTAATGTAGTCTACCACCTAACCTAGAATTATGGTTCCAAAGTCCGAAGAATTTTTATACAGTTCTTGAAAAAAACCTTTGCTCTGAACCTAGCTAAGACTGAAGACAACACGGCTTTCTTGTAGAACCCTGAAAGCTAAAACATTGTACAATTTATATTTGCGTTATACAAATAGTTGGCCTAGCCCTTTTGTATGCTTTATCTATCTTTATGAAAATTCAACCATTGTTCATATCCAGATCATGAGTAAAATATTTTATTCTTTTTTCAAATGTCTCAAGGATACAAGGATTTGTGGTTTGACAAGTTCTAAAACAGGAGATCCAGTTCATAATACATGTTAAATTACACTTGTTGAGCCAATCCTTGGCGAAAGTTCTGAGATTGTATCTCTGTGAAGCATAGAGAGTGAGGATTTCTATCTTCTATGAATATTCTCAGTGAGCTCATATAATTCTGGGGCAGCTGCTACAAAAAGGAACTATACAATTCAAATCTGGGACACTATAGTGGAAAGCCCTCCCTGCATAACAAAGTAGGCAATCACAGAGAACAGCAAAACTCAATGCATTATTCATAATTGTAATTCTGGATCATATACAACCAGCATAAAAGCCGAGGATGTTTTCAGTTTATATTACAAGTAATTTAGATATCATATGCCTATTAATAAAGTGCCATATCAGCTCTCAGATGCAGTATGGGAAGTTCCATAGTTTCATTTTCTGTAAAGATGCTTTAAAATATGTATTGTTCTAAACCTTGAAAGGCACAGATGATAAAATCACTGCAATAATCCTCACATGAAATAACAACTGGGACTACTTTCCTCAAAGCTGGTCATCCCTCTTGTTCATTAACTCTTGGTTCCAAACAGAACTCTCCAAAAGAAATAATGCATCCTGAATCCACTTCCCAAAGTACAGCTTTTCAAAGCACCAAAAGAACCATATGTGCAATATCTACATGAAAAGATTTCTTTTAGTCCTCAAATAAAAGTTCTATTTTTTAAAAAAGGAGAAACCATCAGAGATTCTGAGATGTGTTCATGCTGACAGAGCATCCTGGACTTTGACACTCACTATATAAAACAATAGAGAAAATTGAAAATGAGAAACTGGAGCCATAAACATTATCTTGGGGAAAGCTGAAACATAAGGACATTTAAAAGAAAAAGGAACTAAGGAACTAGCCCTTGGGTTTTAAAAAATCTGAATGAGATACACTATCATTGAGAGCTTGTAAGACCACATACCCTTGTATTCTTGCTTAGATTTCTCCATCAATATTGTTCAAGTGTGTGTGCAAAAATTTGGATTTTAGCTTCCTGGAGAGTCACTTCTGAAAGAAAGCACAGATAGACTGACCTAGAGTCCATGCTATTATAACAGGAAGTGACATCATTTTTATATGTACAGGGTTTTAGCGGGTAGGAAGAAGGGAATGTTAAAGAGAGAAAACACATTGGCCTGTTTTTACTGTATATTGTTTCCTAGAAGCTGGAAATAACTCTATTTGTCTACAAAATAGCTCAAAATCAAGCCCAAACTATGACTCAGCCAGTGCAACTGAGGTCAGCAGATTTGCATATGGTCAATAAAGGACAGAGAAACCCAGTACTGCAGCTAGTTTTTCCTTTTGCTTTAAGTGCTGAGCTTAATTATTTTAAAAAATAAAATAAAATAAACAAACCAAAAACAAATAGAAACAAGAGAGCTGGTCTACTTTCCACATCCCTCAGTCCCTACACCCCATATCCAACCAAATAAAACCCAGTATTTTATAACAGTAATCCTCCAATTGTCTCTCAATTTTAAAGCTTTTCTGATCTTTCTATGCAATTGATTTCCGAAATAACCAGACTCCAGTTGACAGCCAGTTCATGCTTAGTGGCACTGCCTGCAATATGCTGCCTACAGCTCATCCACCCTGATCCCTTAAAGATACTTGAAAAAATGGAAATATGCCCTTTGTCAATACCATAAGCTGTTGCTGCAATAAGTCTATAAACAGCAAGAAAAATAAACAGGGGCCATCCTATTTTATTAGAGCCTAATAATACATAGACACCAGGCCTTTCGCTTAAGCCCCAGAAATAAAGGCAAACCCACCATGGCAAGAAGGAAAGAAATGCACACAGTAATACTTGTGCCTTTAACCAGGCATACACTCTACAGGGTTCTGCCAAGACTCACCCGACATGTGGCTACCTCTTCACTCTCTAGGCTTCCTGCGTGAGTTTTCCCCTCTCCTTCCTCCTCTCCCCAGTGTTACCTGCAAAGGGACTCCACCAGCACATCATTAGAATTGAATTTACCTGCCTAGAGAACTCATTCTTTCCAGCTCATTCAAAATCATCTACACCTGATTTTAGCCCTCCTATAGTTGGTTTCTGTTTCTAAAACAAAGATGTTTCTGGAGCTTTGAAAAAAATCTTTAAGAAATAAAATCTGCCTTTTGGTTTAAAGAGTAATAATATTCTATGATTCCATTCAGCTGCACATAAGAAAAAGGGTGGGGGGGGGACAAATTAATAGCGGCTTAAATAACCTAGAAGTTTATTTCCTTCTCTGAGTTTAGGTTGGTGTGGCAGCTGATTGAGGCGGTCCAGGTCCATGTTGCTTCTAAATCCCCATGCCACTATCTCCAAGCGTGGCCCTTGCCCTAACAGCCCAATACGGAAGGTGGGGGGCAGGGGTGTTCCAGCCATCACACATGTGTTTCAAATCAGCACAAAGAAGAGAATAAAGGATACTCTTCTACTTCCCTCTACTTAAAAAATCTATCTTATGTGCAAAGGAAGTTGGGAAATTTTTAATGCCAATGTGCCTGCTAAAAACCAGGGCTTGTTAGTCTTAAGGGAGGAATGGATATTGGAAAGCATGTAGTACTTCCTGCCACATGCTTCTCTCAATATTTTGTATGAGCATTATCTATGCAGTCTTCACACAACATCATAGACAGCATGTATTTTTTTCTCTGTGCTAAGTACTTCAAACACATTGTTTTATTTAATCCTCCCATCAAAACCATAAAGCTGGTACAATTTTTAATCCCATTTGACAAATTTTTAAAAAATAGGCTTAAGAAAGTGAATCAAGTTTCCCAAGGTCACATAGCATATATAAATGGCAATATAGGATTTAACCCTAGGTCCATGCAATTCCAGAGTCTGACCCCTTAATATGAAATGCCCCTCCTTCTTCAGGAGGTGCCCTCCATAAATCACAATCATGCTCAAGTCAAGTGAGACTGATGTCAGTAGCCAACCTCCTGCACTACATCCAAAGTAAATAAATATTAACCTATCAAATTAACTAGTAACTGTGATGTTTTTTAACTATGAGCAGATAACCATGCTACACACAAAATAGTGAGGACTGAAAACACAGTTTAGTGTCACAATGAAATAAAGCTTATGACAAAAATAACATTTAAAATCAATGATTGTGATAAAAATGATTTTAAGCATTCATCTTTTCTTAATTATAAAATACTAGGAAGGCATTTAGATAATTTAGAAAAATGGTTTTAAGATTACTCAAGGTCTCAAAAGTCTTGTTTTTAGGTAGTCATAGCATCCAGTTACATTGGTATTATGATATTTTTCTTTTTTTATTGAGGTATAATTGACATACAACATTATATTAGTTTCAGGTATGATATTTTCCTTTTTTGTTAATTTTATATATTGAGCATGGTAGATATGATAAAAAATGTTTGTACTCTATCCTTGGAAATAAGGCTTAAAATCTACTCATATTTGTGAAAGGTTACATATTAGTTTGAACAAGTTCTTATCTGAAAACTGAAAGTCATAGGAAGACATTGGAAACTTAAAGTAGGAGAGAAAAGGAATCCAAGGACTGGAGAAAATGCAAAAAATGCGTGGCTGGAGTCTCCAGAAACAAAACTTATCTGCTTCATTATTGTATACCTTTTACATTCAGCTGAATTATTGCTCATTATTGTGCATACTGTAAAATCCAAGACAAATTCAGTACTAAATCAGATTATTCCAGATACTTTCTGAAAGCAGTTCAAGCATACTAGGAAGCTCCATAGATTCACAAGCTATGAGTTTATAGGCAGCACAGCAAAAACATTTATAATCAGGGTCTTTTCTTTTATGGCTCAGACTGTGGTTTTAGACAATAACTAAATACAATGCCTTTTTCTAAAATACAGTATGTTGTATGTAAAGCAATTTTCAAGGCATCTTCTGACCAGATAATCCTCAAAATAACTTTTTTATATAAGTAGGTAGAGCAAGAACTATTACTTCCCTATTTAACCAAACTAATTACCAGCTGTATTAGGATAACCTAGGTTAGGCTATGGTAACAAATACTCCCAAATCTCAACAGCTTAACCTAACAAAGGTTTATTACTTTTCACATATTCAAAGTCTGTGGCAGGACTGAACAAATCAACAAGTGTGATAGATTAAAAATGGCCACAAAATTTTCATAGGTCCTCCCATCAAGAAGCAGAATCTACTTTCCCATCCCTTGAATCTTGAATCTAGGATGTTCTCATGATTTGCTTTGACCAGGCTGTGGAAGTAAACGTGTATGAGTTCTGAGCTAAGCCTCTAGAAGCCATAGGGCTTCTGTTCTTGCTCTCTTGGAATGCTGCCACCATGTGAACAAGCTCAGATTAGCCTCCTGGAGGAGACATGACATGGAAAGAGAGGTTCAGGGCCCACAGCTGTTCTAGATGAAGCCCCCAATAAGGAGTAAGGCCATACTAGATGGTCCAGTCCCAGATGAGCTGGCCTGGACCAGAAGAACCACCCAGCCAGCCATATTCATGAAAAGTAATAAATAATTTCTATTATAAGCCACTAAATTTTCGGGCATTTTTTATTCAGCAACAGCTAACTGCAGCTGTCCTTCACATGCAGGCTTAGAAATCCAGGCTACCTCAGTCTTTTGGCACCTCCATATCAACACATGTCTCCATGATGACCACAGCAGGGGAAGAAACCATTAACAGTCATGCCCTGGCAATTAAGTGCTTTTCCCCAGAAAGGACCCATGTCAACTCTTCTCACAACCCATTAGCCTTAATCAGTCATATGACTCTGCCTAACTGCAAGAGATGGTGAGCAATTGTCATCTTCCTGTGAGCCCAGAGGAAGAGAACCAAATAATGAATAAGATGTAGAAGATTTAATACACAAGCAGATGTTTAAAATGGGCTATTATATTAGTATTTAATTATCCCTTAGAATTGATGGGTTAGGGTTGGAACTTCTTTAGTACTAATCCCATTATGGTTATTTTTGGTGTTTTTCAATTGGTTTATAAATTAAGCTAACATTGTGCATGCTATTATACCAGGCTGGTTTCAGTACTGAATTCAGATTATCCCAGAAGCTGCCTAGTAGCTAGTTAAGCTACATATGAACTTGCATTAACTTTCTTAAGCTGTCACCATTTAATAAATTACTGCTTTGTAAACAATGGTATAAGATTTCAGGCCACCAGGATTTGATTTCTAAATTGCCACTACACACATGTTGCATGTATAAGTCCAGAAATTCTTACCTTCTTATCCTCATCTAAAACAGAAAGGTATGAATAAATCTCTGCCTTTAAAATGTTTTATAATAGACTACATTTCACCTTATAACAAACCAGTGAAAGAAACAAGGATTACAAGGATTCTTTCCACCCTCAACATAATGTAATGTCAGGGGCCTAGACTGTCTCTGTCGCTCAAGTAAGCCTTAATCAACAACCTTGTCTAGAACAATAAGTCACTGCAGAAATGACCTTGAGGAGCTCAAAAGATACTAGTTAGCTTGCTCTTCAAATGTCTTTAATAAATACCTTTATAGCTTCAGATTTGGGGAGTGAAGGTTGAGCTGTCCAGGAAGTCTTAGATGGAGCCTCTAAGAAAGAGAGGCACAATCATAAAGACCTTCAGCAGATTGTTTTTAATTATGATGATTGGCCACAATATTTGTTTCCTATTGCTGCTGCTGCAAATCACAAGTTTAGGGACTTAAAACAACACGAGTGCATTATGTTTACAGTTTAGGACATCAGAAGTCCAAAATGGATCTTATGGGGCTAAAATCAAGGTCCTGGCATGGCTATGCTCCTTTCTGGAGGATCTGGGGACAATCTGTTTTCTCACCTTTTCCTGCTTCTAGAAGCAGCTCACATTCCTTGGTTTGTGGCCCCCTTCCTCCATCTTCAAAACAAGAAATTTCCAGTTGAGTCCTTCTCACATCACATCATTGTGATGCTCCTTCTGCCTCCCTGTTCCTTATTTAATGACTCTTGAGATTACACTTGGTCAATCCAGGATAAACTCAGCATCTTAAAGTCCTTAATTTAATCACATCTGTAAAATCTGTTTGCCATATAAAGTAATATTCGCAGGGTATCTTATTCCATTCAGGCTGTTATAAAAAAATATATCATAGACTTGGCAGCTTAAACTTAAAAATATTTATTTCTCACGGTTTTTTAGGCTGGGAAGGCCAAGATCGAAGTGCCAGCAGATTTGTTGTCTGGTGAGAGCCTGCTTTCTGGTTCATAGGTGGCCATCTTCTCACTGTGTCCTCATATGGCAGAAGGGTGAGGGAGCTCTCTGAGGTCTCTTTTGTAAGGGCAGTAACCCCATTCATGAGGGCTCCACCCTCATGACCTAATCACTTCCCAAAAGCCCCACCTCCTAATACCATCATATTGGGAGTTAGGATTTCAACGTATGAGTTTAGAGGGGACACAAACATTCAGCACAGTGATTAGCATCTTTTGAGGACCATTATTCTGCCTACTGTAGACACAACTCCCAGCAGCTCAGGACGGCTTATATAACTAAGGTTCTTTTCCACATGCAAATAGAAAAAACAAAAGCTTTTTCAGAGGTTTGTGGTCAGCCAAGAAGCTAATCACCTGAGCAGTGCCTACAGCCTTCAGTGTCAATCTGGTGCTCAGCCTTGTGGGTCCCGGTACTACCTTTGCCACCCAGTGAGGCTGAGTGATTTTGCTTCTGTCAGTAACATGCTCCTACTCTGCTAAATCGTTGCAATAACATGTCAGCCATCTTGGCCTGAATCAGTCGTTATAGAAAATAGATTAAACTATACTTCAATGAAGCAATCTCCAGGAGGGAAATTACAGTGATACTAAAAAGTAAGGATAAAGTTATGTCTCTGATTTCAGCTTTATTACATTTTCCATTCTTGCTACTGCACTTTGTAAAAGAGGTTTTTAATCAACCTGAGTCTACTGGCTTCCTTGCAAACCAAACAGAACTGTTTTCCCCTGTAAAATCAAATCTAATAAAATTTGATGAATCTGCTCTATAGGGAAAAAATACTCCAGAGCCTTAAGAGACTAAATGAATGTAACAGACTAAGTGAAAGCTTACAAGAGAAAATTATGGATCACCTTTTGAGCACAAATTTTTGAAATATTTAACTCAGGATGTAGTGTAGTAGCTGACCTACAGAGACATCCAAAAATGGGGCAGTAGATGATGAAAAAGGGAAGAAGATGAGTTAGGGGTCACAGAGAAGAAATAGGAGATTAGAGGTACAAGCCTATATGACCCAATGCAAATGGCCATATTTCATTCATTTCATTCAATTAATGTTTTTACCTACTTACTATGTGCCAGCCTTGGTGCTAGCGATTGGGGATATGATCGCATTCATCACTGGCTTTATAGAGCTCACAGTCTACTGATGGAGAGAGGCATACATCAAATAATTGAAGGAATGTACACCATAAATGGGAATAAGATCTATGAAGGAAAAGTACAGGCTTCTGTGATAGCATAAGAAAGAGAACTAATAGTTCGCATCTGCTAATCCCAAACTATTATACGTAGGATGGATAACCAACAAGGTTCTACTGTATAGCACAAGGAACTATATTCAATATCCTGTGATAAACCATAATGGAAAAGAATATCCTGTGGAAAACTATAATGGAAAAGAATAAGACTATATCTGTATAACTGAATCACTTTGTTGTACAGCAGAAATTAACATAACATTGTAAATCAACTCTACTTCAATAAAATTTTTTTGAAAAAGAGAAAAAAAAGAGAAAAAAAGAAAAAGAAAAAGAGAACTAAGCTTTGTCTGGGTGAGAGGGTATCTAGGGAAGAGAAATTTGAGCTTAGAAGCAAAGGAAGAGTTGGTGTTAGTGGGAGAGGTGGCTGGAAAAGCAACCTAGTAGAGAGATCAGGATGTACAAAGGCTTTGCATCTAAAAACCTGACTGTTAACTGGCCTCCATCATTGATGGTTTAGTAATCTCATTTCAGTCCACTAAGCTATCAAAGAGTTATGAGTCAGGAAAATCATCATTCTAACCGGGTGATAATTCTAAGTGCAGAATTCTACACATTTTCTGCAAATATTTTAATAGTAAAATACTGTCAACTCAGAGGTCAAGCTAAGAAAAACAGGCAGTTTAGAATACTGCTTTTCAGCAGAGACTGCGGTACAGCATAATAAGTGGGTAGAAATACACATATTTTTAGTTTTTATTTGCTTTCTAACTTTGCTTTTTTCACACATTCCAAATTAAACATTTTAAGTATCATTCAATAATTTGATTTGACACTAATCATATGAAATTTGGTCTAATATATTTAAGAATGTTGAAGAAGTGATTTGTTCATCTGAAATCTCAGCCATTGTAAAGAAGTTCCCTTCATTTTTTTTGAAGCAGCGTGTAGGTATTTTCCCATTTAGAAAAAGTATCGATGACAGCATTACAGCTCCTCACCCCTTCCCAAAGTTCAAATACTTACTCATCATTGTTCTCTGGCTCTGTATCCTTAGATCATTTTTTATCTCTGCACAATGTGGTTTTATATCTTGGAAACTGCAGAAGCATTTGATATATTGTAAGAGAAAATATCTTAACATTTCTAGTCAATTTGTTTTGGTGCAGGAAGTTTGGTAGGTCTCTCAAATCTGTCAGAACTTTATGGATCTACCCTAATCTTGCTCTACTATGGGTCTTTTCATGTTTCCTCATCCCTAAAGTTTAGTTGACATTGTAAATCTCCTCTTCTTTTATCTGTCTTTGCCATTTTCTCTATCGCTTTTTCTTTCAGAGTATACCAGCTCGAAATCCTTCTGCTTTTTCCCCTCTCTATCTGAAGACTGACAGGAAACAATGACTAGGCTGTCTTTTGCCAGAGGGCTCAATATAAAACAAATAAAAGTAGACATCACATTACTTTTATAAAATGCTAGCAATAAAAGCTTTCCTTATATTTAACACTCAATAAAAGGAGAATGATTTTGGTACATCTCTATACACAAGAAAAAACAAACTGTCTTAGAGCACAAAATACACAATATCTTCCAATGATCCTACTATCACATTATATATTTGGTTAAGATATGAATGAGTATGTGTGGAAGACTGATATCTGTTTTATTACCTATGTTTAATTTGTTTTTTGGTGTATTTGGAAATTCATGAACCCTCTAAGGGGAAGAGTTTGCTGAGATTCTATAATAGAAGGAAGCCATACTCAGGTTTTCCTCATTTTCATTCATCCTCTAAATATTGGAGTTCCCTGTGGATCAGCCCTCCACTCAGTTCTTTTCATTTTACACTCTCTCCCCAGGTGATCTCATCCAGTTCTGTAGGTTAAATGAAATCTGTCAACTTCAGGCCCTGGCAAGATAGAATCTGAAAACCCTCCCACTTCAAACCTCCAGAAATACTGGATAGAATGTAAAAAATTCACTTTAAATATATGAACTGAGGTTCTAAGAGATAACGCCAGAAATGAAAAGAAAATGGAACAGCAGTTGCCTTCAAGTAAAAGTATCAAAAACCCAGTAGGAGACCTAAAAAGAAAGCCTCAAATATACAAATGAAAACATGGCAGATTAATGAAAGATATCAACACATCCACAATCATATAGGGAAATATTAATGCATCTCTCTATGTCGCTGATAGATCAAGCCAACAAAAATTAGTACAGATATAAAAACTTGAGCACATGATTAACAAGCTTTGCGCATACATAATTCCATACCTAACAATTCGAAAATACATGTTTTTAAGTGAGTAATTAATTTTTTAATAAGAATTGACAGCATACTAGCTTAAACCATTTCCATGAATACTGAAGGGACTATTTGACATGAACCAAATTATGCTGTCACCATGCAATAAAAATGAAATGCAATTTTTAAAAGGCAGGGGAAGATCCTCACATGCTGAAAATGCCATCACACTGTGAACTACACTAAAGGAGAAATCATAATGGAAATAGTAAAATATTTAGAAGCGGAAGATAGTATATATTAAGAATAGTAGGATAGACAAGTTTCTGGTAGTGAGACAGATGAGAATTATTGATACCTACTACTACAAAACACTTTTACATGTTTGGAAGAAAATATTGAAAATAAAATAACATTTTAAATAAAAGCTTGAGATTGCAAAAAATGAAAGAAAAATATGAGGCCAAGTACAAAAGCAGAACATCAATCCAGGGAAGTAAATAAATATTGAAATCATCACTATCTTAAGAGAATATATATAGGGACGAGGGGAAGATGGCGGAAGAGTAAGACGCGGAGATCACCTTCCTCCCCACAGATACACCAGAAATACATCTACACATGGAACAACTCCTACAGAACGCCTACTGAACGGTGACAGAAGACCTCAGACCTCCCAAAAGGCAAGAAACTCCCCCACGTACCTGAGTAGGGCAAAAGAAAAAAGAATAAACAGACACAAAAGAATAGGGACTGTACCTGCACCAGTGGGAGGGAGCCGTGAAGGAGAAACGGTTTCCACACACTAGGAAGCCCCTTCCCGGGCGGAGACTGGGTGGCGGTGCGGAAGGAGCTTCGGGGCTGCGGAGGAGAGTGCAGCAACAGGGTACGGAGGGCAAAGCGGGGAGATTCCCGCACAGAGGGTTGGTGCCGACCGGCACTCAGCAGCCCGAGAGGCTTGTCTGCTCACCCGCCGGGGCGGGCGGGGCTGCGAGCTGAGGCTCGGGCTTTGGCGGCGTGAACACAGCCTGAAGGGGCTAGTGCACCACGGCTAGCCAGGAGGGAGTCCGGGAAAAGGTCTGGAGCTGCCGAAGAAGCAAGAGACTTTTTCTTCCCTCTTTGTTTCCTGGTGCGCGAGGAGAGGGGATTAAGCACGCTCCTTAAAGGAGCTCCAGAGACGGGCGCGAGCCGTGGCTAAAGGCGCGCACCGCAGAGACGGGCAGGAGATGCTGGGCCTGCTGCTGCTGCCGCCGCCAAGAAACCTGTTTGCAAACACAGGTCACTCTCCACACCCCCCTTCCGGGGAGCCTGTGCAGCCCTCCACTGATGGGTTCCCGGGATCCAATTACAACTTCCCCGGGAGAACGCACCGCGGGCCTCAAGCTGGTGCAACGTCACGCCGGCCTCTGCCGCCGCAGGCCCGCCCCGCACGCCGTGCCCCTCCCTCCCCGTGCCCTGAGTGCGCCAGAGCCCCCGAATCAGCGGCTCCTTTAACCCCGTCCTGTCTGAGCAAAAAACAGACGCCCTCCAGCGACCTACACGCAGAGGCAGGGCCAAATCCAAAGCTGAGCCCCTGTGAGCTGTGAGAACAAAGAAGAGAAAGGGAGATCTCTCCCAGCAGCCTCAGAAACAGCGGATTCAAGCTCCACAATCAACTTGATGTACCCTGCATCTGTGGAATACATGAATAGACAACGAATCATCCCAAATTGAGGAGGTGGACTTCGAGAGCAAGATTTATGATTTTTTTCCCCTTTTCCTCTTTTTGCGAGTGTGTACGTCTATGCTTCTGTGTGAGATTTTGTCTGTATAGCTTTGCTTCCACCATTTGTCCTAGGGTTCTATCCGTCCATTTTTTTTAAATTTTTTTTAATAATTAATTTTAATTTTAATAACTTTATTATACTTTACCTTCTTTCTTTCTTTCTTTCCTTCCTTCCTTCCTTCCTTCCTTCCCTCCTTTAGACAATGAATCATCCCAAATTGAGGAGGTGGACTTTGAGAGCAAGATTTATGATTTTTTCCCCTTTACCTCTTTTTGTGAGGGTATATGTGTATGCTTCTGTGTAAGATTTTGTCTGTATAGCTTTGCTTCCACCATTTGTCCTAAGGTTCTATCCATCCTTTTTTTTAATAATTATTTTTTAATTCAATAACTTTATTATACTTTACTTTATTTTACTGTATCTTCTTTCTTTCTTTTTTTCTTCCTTCCCTCCTTCCTTCCTTCCTTCCTCCCTCCCTCCTTTCTTTCTTGCCTTCTTTTCTTCTTTCTTTCTTTCTTCCTTCCTTCCTTCCCTCCCTCCCTCCTTCCTTCCTTCCTTCCCTCCCTCCTTTCTTTCTTTCTTTCTTCCTACTTCTACTAATTCTCTCTACTTTTTCTCCCTTTTATTCTGAGCCGTGTGGATGAAAGGCTCCTGGTGCTCCAGCCAGGAGTCAGTGCTCTGCCTCTGAGGTGGGAGAGACAACTTCAGGACACTGGTCAAAAAGAGACCTCCCAGCTCCACATAATATCAAACGGCAAAAATCTCCCAGAGACCTCCATCTTAACACCAGCACCCAGCTTCACTCAACGACCAGCCAGCTACAGTGCTGGACAACCTATGCCAAACAACTAGCAAAACAGGAACACAACCCCACCCATTAGCAGAGAGGCTGCCTAAAATCATAATAAGTCCACAGACACCCCAAAACACACCACCAGAGGTGGACGTACCCACTAGAGAGACAAGATCGAGCCTCATCCACCACAACACAGGCACTAGTCCCCTCCACCAGGAAGCCTACACAACCCACTAAACCAACCTTAGTCACTGGAGACAGACATCAAAAACAACGGGAACTACAAACCTGCAGCCTGCAAAAAGGAGACCCCAAACACAGTAAGATAAGCAAAATGAGAAGACAGAAAAACACACAGCAGATGAAGGAGCAAGATAAAAATGCACCAGACCTAACAAATGAAGAGGAAATAGGCAGTCTACCTGAAAAAGAATTCAGAATAATGATAGAAAGATGATCCAAAATCTTGGAAATAGAATGGACAAAATGCAAGAAACGTTTAACAAGAACCTAGAAGAAATAAAGATGAAACAAGCAACGATGAACAACACAATTAAATGAAACTAAAAATACTCTAGATGGGATCAATGGCAGAAGAACGGATAAGTGACCTGGAAGATAAACTAGTGGAAATAACTACTGCAGAGCAGAATAAAGAAAAAAGAATGAAAAGAACTGAGGACAGTCTCAGAGACCTCAAGGACAACATTAAACGCACCAACATTCGAATTATAGGGGTTCCAGAAGAAGAAGAGAAAAAGAAAGGGACTGAGAAAATATTTGTAGAGATTGTAGTTGAAGGCTTCCCTAATATGGGAAAGGAAATAGTTAATCAAGTCCAGGAAGCACAGAGAGTCCCATACAGGATAAATCCAAGGAGAAATACGCCAAGACACATATTAATCAAACTATCAAAAATTAAATACAAAGAAAGCATATTAAAAGCAGCAAGGGAAAAACAACAAATAACACACAAGGGAATCCCCATAAGGTTAACAGCTGATCTCTCAGCAGAAACTCTGCAAGCCAGAAGGGAATGGCAGGACATACTGAAAGTGATGAAGGAGAAAAACCTGCAACCAAGATTACTCTACTCAACAAGGATCTCATTCAGATTTGATGGAGAAATTAAAACCTTTACAGACAAGCAAAAGCTGGGAGAGTTCAGCACCACCAAACCAGCTTTACAACAAATGCTAAAGGAACTTCTCTAGGCAAGAAACACAAGAGAAGGAAAAGACCTATAATAATGAACCCAAAACAATTAAGAAAATGGGAATAGGAACATACATATCGATAATTACCTTAAATGTAAATAGACTAAATGCTCCCACCAAAAGACACAAATTCGCAGAATGGATACAAAAACAAGACCCATATATATGCTGTCTACAAGAGACCCACTTCAGACATAGAGACACATACAGACTGAAAGTAAGGGGATTGAAAAAGATATTCCATGCAAATGGAAACCAAAAGAAAGCTGGAGTAGCAATTCTCATATCAGACAAAATAGACTTTAAAATAAAGACTATTACAAGACACAAAGAAGGACACTACACAATGATCAAGGGATCAATCCAAGAAGAAAATATAACAATTGTAAATATTTGTGCACCCCACATAGGAGCACCTCAATACATAAGGCAAATGCTAACAGCCATAAAAGGGGAAATCGACAGTAACACATTCATAGTAGGGGACTTTAACACCCACTTTCACCAATGGACAGATCATCCAAAATGAAAATAAATAAGGAAACACAAGCTTTAAATGATACATTAAACAAGATGGACTTAATTGATATTTATAGGACACTCCATCAAAAAACAACAGAATACACATTTTTCTCAAGTGCTCATGGAACACTCTCCAGGATAGATCATATCTTGGGTCACAAATCAAGCCTTGGTAAATTTAAGAAAATTGAAATTGTATCAAGTAACTTTTCCGACCACAATGCCATGAGACTAGGTATCAATTACAGGAAAAGATCTGTAAAAAATACAAACACATGGAGGCTAAACAATACATTACTTAATAACGAAGTAATCACTGAAGAAATCAAAGAGGAAATTAAAAAATACCTAGAAACAAAGGACAATGGAGACACGATGACCCAAAACCTATGGGATGCAGCAAAAGCAGTTCTAAGAGGGAAGTTTGTAACAATACAAGCCCACCTTAAGAAGCAGGAAACATCTCGAATAAACAACCTAACCTTGCACCTCAAGCAATTAGAGAAAGAAGGACAAAAAAACCCCAAAGTTAGCAGAAGGAAAGAAATCATAAAAATCAGATCAGAAATAAATGAAAAAGAAATGAAGGAAACAATAGCAAAGATCAATAAAACTAAAAGCTGGTTCTTTGAGACGATAAACAAAATAGATAAACCATTAGCCAGACTCATAAAAAAAAAAAGGGGGGACTTCCCTGGTGGTGTAGTGGTTAAGAATCCGCCTGCCAATGCAGGGGACATGGGTTCAAGCCCTGGTCCAGGAAGATCCCACAAGCCACGGAGCAACTAAGCCCGTGCGCCACAACTACCGAGCCTGCACTCTAGGGCCCGCGAGCCACAACTACTGAAGCCCGTGTGCCTAGACCCCATGCTCCTCAACAAGAGAAGCCACCACAATGAGAAGCCTGCGCACCACAACGAAGAGTAGACCTGGCTCACCGCAACTAGAGAAGGCCCGTGTGCAGCAACGAAGACCCAACGCAGCCAAAAATAAATAAATAAATAACTTTATTTAAAAAGAAAAGGGAGAAGACTCAAATCAATAGAATTAGAAATGAAAAAGGAGAAGTAACAACTGACACTGCAGAAATACAAAAGATCATGAGAGATTACTACAAGCAACTCTATGCCAATAAAATGGACAACCTGGAAGAAATGGACAAATTCTTAGAAATGCACAACCTGCCAAGACTGAATCAGGAAGAAATAGAAAATATGAACAGACCAATCACAAGCACTGAAATTGAAACTGTGATTAAAAATCTTCCAACAAACAAAAGCCCAGGACCAGATGGCTTCACAGGCGAATTCTATCAAACATTTAGAGAAGAGCTAACACCTATCCTCAAACTCTTCCAAAATATAGCAGAGGGAGGAACACTCCCAAATTCCTTCTACGAGGCCACCATCATCTTGATACCAAAACCAGACAAGGATGTCACAAAGAAAGAAAACTACAGGCCAATATCACTGATGAACATAGATGCAAAAAATCCTCAACAAAATACTAGCCAACAGAATCGAACAGCACATTAAAAGGATCATACACCATGATCAAGTGGGGTTTATTCCAGGAATGTAAGGATTCTTCAATATACGCAAATCAATCAGTGTAATACACCATATTAACAAGTTGAAGGAGAAAAACCATATGATCATCTCAATAGATGCAGAGAAAGCTTGTGACAAAATTCCACACCCATTTATGATAAAAACCCTGCAGAAAGTAGGCATAGAGTGAACTTTCCTCAACATAATGAAGGCCATATATGACAAACCCACAGTCAACATCATCCTCAATGGTGAAAAACTGAAAGCATTTCCACTAAGATCAGGAACAAGACAAGGTTGCCCACTCTCACCGCTCTTATTCAACATAGTTTTGGAAGTTTTAGCCACAGCAATCAGAGAATAAAAGGAAAAAAAAGGAATCCAAATCGGAAAAGAAGAAGTAAAGCTGTCACTATTTGCAGATGACATGATACTATACATAGAGAATCCTAAAGACGCTACCAGAAAACTACTAGAGCTAATCAATGAATTTGGTAAAGTTGCAGGATACAGAATTAATGCACAGAAATCTCTGGCATTCCTATACACTAATGATGAAAAATCTGAAAGTGAAATCAAGGAAACACTCACATTTACCATTGCAACAAAAAGAATAAAATATCTAGGAATAAGCCTACCTAAGGAGACAGAAGACCTGTATGCAGAAAATTATAAGGCACTGATGAAAGAAATTAAAGATGATACAAATAGGTGGAGAGATATACCATGTTCTTGGATTGGAAGAATCAACATTGTGAAAATGATTCTAGTACCCAAAGCAATCTACAGATTCAATGCAATTCCTAACAAACTTCCATTGGCATTTTTCACAGAACTAGAACAAAAAATTTCACAATTTGTATGGAAACACAAAAAACCCCGTATAGCCAAAGCAATCTTGAGAACGAAAAACGGAGCTGGAGGAATCAGGCTTCCTGACTTCAGACTATACTACAAAGCTACAGTAATCAAGGCAGTATGGTACTGGCACAAAAATAGAAACATAGATCAATGAAACAGGATAGAAAGCCCAGAGATAAACCCACGCACATATGGTCACCTTATCTTTGATAAAGGAGGCAGGAATGTACAGTGGAGAAAGGACAGCCTCTTTAATAAGTGGTGCTGGGAAAACTGGACAGGTACAGTGTAAAAGTATGAGATTAGGTCACTCCCTAACACCATACACAAAACTAAACTCAAAATGGATTAAAGACCTAAATGTAATGCCAGAACCTATAAAACTCTTAGAGGAAAACACAGGCAGAACACTCTATGACATAAATCACAGCAAGATCCTTTTTGACCCACCTCCTAGAGAAATGGAAATAAAAACAAAAATAAACAAATGGGACCTAATGAAACGTCAAAGCTTTTGCACAGCAAAGGAAACCATAAACAAGACCAAAAGACAACCCTCAGAATGGAAGAAAATATTTGCAAATGAAGCTACTGGCAAAGGATTGATTTCCAAAATTTACAAGCAGCTCATGCCGCTCAATAACAAAAAAATAAACAACCCAATCCAAAAATGGGCAGAAGACCTAAATAGACATTTCTCCAAAGAAGATACACAGACTGCCAACAAACACATCAAAGAATGCTCAACATCATTAATCATTAGAGAAATGCAAATCAAAACTACAATGAGATATCATCTCACACTGGTCAGAATGGCCATCATCAAAAAATCTAGAAACAATAAATGCTGGAAAGGGTGTGGACAAAAGGGAACACTCTTGCACTGCTGGTGGGAATGTGAATTGGTACAGCCACTATGGAGAACAGTATGGAGGTTCCTTAAAAAACTACAAATAGAACTACCATATGACCCAGCAATCCCACTACTGGGCATATACCCTGAGAAAACCATAATTCAAAAAGAGTCATGTACCAAAATGTTCATTGCAGCTCTATTTACAATAGCCCAGAGATGGAAACAACCTAAGTGCCCATCAACGGATGAATGGATAAAGATGTGGCACATATATACAATGGAATATTACTCAGCCATAAAAATAAATGAAATTGAGCTATTTGTAATGAGGTAGATAGACCTAGAGTCTGTCATACAGAGTGAAGTAAGTCAGAAAGAGAAAGACAAATATTGTATGCTAACACATATATATGGAATTTAAGAAAAAAAAATGTCATGAAGAACCTAGGGGTAAGACAGGAATAAAGCCACAGACCTACTAGAGAACGGACTTGAGGATATGGGGAGGGGGAAAGGTGAGCTGTGACAAAGCGAGAGAGAGGCATGGACATATATACACTACCAAACGTAAGGTAGATAGCTAGTGGGAAGCAGCCGCATAGGACAGGGAGATCAGCTCGGTGCTTTGTGACCGCCTGGAGCGGTGGGATAGGGAGGGTGGGAGGGAGGGAGATGCAAGAGGGAAGAGATATGGGGACATATATATATGTATAGTTGATTCACTTTGTTATAAAGCAGAAACTAACACACCATTGTAAAGCAATTATAGTGCAATAAACATGTTAAAAAAATAATAAATAAATTAAGGAAGGGGGGAAAAAAAAAAGGTCACGCTATCAGCTACAGTCAAATCACCCCCCAGAATACCCTTCAGGAAGGAACACACTGTCTGTAAGCGTAGCCCAGGTAGCTCTTGTCCAGTGCTGGGCAGATGGCTGGGAATGCATTAACACAGATGGCACTGGTGGCCTGAGGTTAGGGCTGTGTTGTGAAATATAAAACCCCCAAATCTTTGACTTCCCTGGTAGCACAGTGGTTAAGAATCTGCCTGCCAATGCTGGGGACAAGGGTTCAATCCCTGGTCCAGGAAGATCCCACATGCCGCGGAGCAACTAAGCCTGTGCACCACAACTACTGAGCCTGCACTCTAGAGCCCAAGAGCCACAACTACTGAGCCCATGTGCCACAACTACTGAAGCCCATGTGCTCTAGGGCCTGCGTGCCGCAACTACTAAGCCTGTGTGCTGCAACTACTGAAGTTCGTGCACCTAGAGCTTGTGCTCCGCAAAAGAGAAGCCACCACAATGAGAAGCCTGCACACCGCAACGAAGAGTAGCCCCCGCTCGCCGCAACTAGAGAAAGCCCACGCACAGCAACAAAGACCCAACGCAGCCAAAAATAAATAAAGTGTAAAATAAATAAATTTTTTAAAAAAAGAGTATATATATATATATATATATATATATATACACACACACACACACACGTGCACGCACACATACACACATACATATGTATGATCCTCAGATATATAAAGGCCTACTACCTGGTTAGAGACCATATCAGGTAAAACTGATATTTGGATGGAATATTCTCTCAGAGAAAAGGTAAGATGGAAAATTAATAAGATAAAATAAATCCAGAGGAAGACAGCAAGGTCAGTTCACGTATGTAGGCCAAACTGTCCACGGAGGCTTAAATAAACAAACACATAAATAAATAGACTAAAGGTTTCCCCTAGACTCCATAGCAAATGGTAAGACCAGTTACAAATTTTTTAGGCCTAAATCTTTGATATCTACTTAATCTAAAATCCACAAGCTAATAAGTGTAATAAAAGCATTTAAGGCTATACATTTTCCCAAAAGTGTCAATTTAACAACATCATACAAATGTTGATATGTAGCACTTTCATTTCTGTTCTGTACTATTTCCTAATTTCTGCTTAAATTGTGTGTAAGCATTTCTTAATTTTCAAACATAAGTGAACATAAGTTTCTTATTATCATTTTACTATTTATTTCAAATTCAATTGCACTGTCATCATAAAATGTATAATAGTAATTCTTTAAAATTATTATCTAAAACAAGGTCAATTTCATAAATGAGTTCTATATATGTTTAAATGTGTATCCACCAATTATTTGCACAGAATGCTATAATATATCATGACCAAGAGGGTTTATCATGGAATACAGTGTTGGTTTAACATGAGAAAATTGTTCAAGGTACTCCAAAATTTGTCTAAAGAAAAGAAATAAAAATAATTTGTTTAGGAAGTTCATAAGAAACACTTAATAAACTTCAGCATCTACTTATGGTTCATAAAATATCACTCAGAAAAATAAAATGAAAGTTCTGTAATTTGATAAAGGTCATGTTATAAAAACCTACTGCATACATATTTAATGAAGAAACATTACATGAATTTCTTTTATTTTTAGGCAGAATGTCTGCTATCATCTTAACTGTATTTTTCCAAAACACATCCTGAATCTGTTTACTTCTATTTACCTCCACACCTACTGCTCAAGATAAGCCTTCTCCATCTCTCATATAAACTTCTGGAATAACCTCATAACCGGTCTGTTTTTCTTCATGAAATTCACTTTTCACATAGATCAAGAATAATTTGCTTTATTTTTTTCAGCCTTGTAGAGGTATTACTGACAACTAAAATTGGAAGATATTTAAAGTGTACATCATGATGTCTTGATATACACATTGTGAAAGGATTTCTCCCACCTAGTTAATGAACACATCCATCACTTCACATACTTATTTTATTTTATGTGTGTGAGAATATTTAAGTTCTACTCTCTTAGCAAATTTCAATTATAAAATACAGTGTTATCAACTATAGTCATCCTATTATATATTAGATCCTCAGACCTTATTCATCTTATTGCTGAAAGTTTCTACCTTTTTACCAACATCTCTCTATTTCCCCTACCCCCGCCAACCCCTGGCAACCACTTTTCTACTCTCTCTTTCTATGAGTTAGACTATTTTTAGATTCCACATGTAAGTGATACCATGCAGTATATATCTGGCTTATTTCACTTAGCCTAATGCCCTCAATGTTCTTTCATGTTGTCATAAACGGCAGGATTTTATTCTTTCTTGTGGCTGATGTTGAGCAGAGAAATTTGCTTGAGATGTAAATCAGACCATGAAGTATCTCTGCTCAAAATCTTTCAATGGCTTCCTTATGACATTTAATAAAAGTAGAACATCTGACTATTGCCTACAAAGTCCTGTAGGATCTGCCCTTGGCCTGACTCTCAGGCTGCCTCTCTGACACGATCCTCCATGTTTACTAAACGTCACACCAGCCTTCTCTCAGTTCCTTGGCTGCTCCAACCTTGCTCCTCCTTCAGGACCCTAACATTTCCTGCTCTCTGTGCCTAGAATGCTCAGGTCTTTGCTCAAATGTCACCTTCCTGGACAAAGCATCTCTGAGCACCCTCATAAAAATACCACTCCCACCCAATCACTCTCTCTCTCATTTCCTTCCTTCGCTTCCCTCAAAGCTAATAACTAATCATTATTCAAAATCGCATCATTTATCAAGTTGTCTGCTCATTTATTGCCCATTTCTCCCACGAGCAGGAAGGCTTTTTGAGAGCAGGACATTTGTCTCTCTTGTTCATTGCTGAGTCCCCTGCACCTGAAACATTGCCTGGCATACAAGGGAACCCAGCAAATATCTTTGAATGAATTAAATGAATCTAAAACAGTGCTATCCAAAGTGTAGACAACCAACCACAAAGTGTTTGTTACTGGTCTGCAATGAAAAAATACAGAAATTGAGAAAGTAAGCGTTTAGAAACTTTGATAGAAATCTAACACGTGCTTCATCCTTTTTCCAGTACTTTATCTTTATTCTCTTTTACAAAACTATTGATTTGTATCAAATGAGAAATTTTAAACATCATCCTCCATCACAGATAGTTTGAGAATGCTAGTCTAAACAAGGACTAGGGTAGAAAGCAGCTTTCTCCATCTGTTTTCGCATTATTGCATTTATTTAATATCCAATAAAATGTTGAGTGCCGAATGTACGGCAGGCCCTCGGCTAGTGCTGGAGATCAGAGATGAAGACATACACCCAGTTCTTAGGAGTCTCAGAGTCTCTTGAGGGAAACAAATCCATTATGGTTACAAAACAGTAGGACAGAATTGTGTACCAGGAGCCATGGCAGAGAGCGGAAGGAGTACTTCCCACTCCTTACAAGGATTAGGAGAGAACTTCCAGGAGGGCTGATACTTAAAGGAGAAGAAAGTCACCAGATGAATGAGGGAAGCGAGATTCTGGGCAGTGAAGAAACAGATGGAGCATCGTGAGAACGCAGTGCACTCACAAAATGCAAGTAGCTATGTGGGACTGGAATCCCTAGTACATGAGAGTAAGGTGGCAGGTAAGGCTAGAGAAAGCCTGTAGTATTTGTTTCATGGTGCAAATATTTGCTGCCCCATCAGCCTTTCTGTACAGAGGGATCATAATTCTTCCCACATTGACCAAGTCAAGTTTGGCCTCTGAAATGAGGGAAAGTAACACGAACCACTTCTGAGCAGATGCTTTGAAAGCCAACATGGCTTTACCCCAGCCTCTCCCCCTCTGCCAAGATCCTGCCACATCCCAGATAGTAGTTGTCTGTCAGCTGGGGTCTTGGAATGATGACTTCGAAAGCAAAGCTGCAGCCGGTCATAAATGAACATGAAATGAGAGTGGGAAATAAACCATGGATGTTGTAAGCCACAGAAATTTACCACCATGGAGACAGCCTAAGCTGATTGGTCCCAGAGCCCAGTGCATAGCCCACCCTGGCAGATGGAAGGAGACTCACAGAGCAGGAATATCACACCCATGTACATACAACAACCCGAAGCACCAGTTGCTGACCCCCAAACCACACAGCCTGTGAAGTAGCGGCCAGGTTCCTCAACTGACAGCCCCATGTTGAGTGGAGAATTAGGAAAGCACTGACCTCTAGGATTTTATAGGGTGCCCTGCTGTGTCATGCCAGGGCAGACTAGGAGAATGCCATTCATCAGCTGTGTCATTCAGAATGGATCTTAAAGCATGCCATTGGGGATGAGATTATTACTGAGAAAAAATGAAAGTCAACATATTGTAAACAAAACAAAACAAAAAAAAACACACCTGTTTTGCAGTTCCAAATCTGTACCAGATAAAACTCAAGCCAATATGTTGGCAAAATCAATGAAGGAAAACCATGTTCTGAAAGATTG
Source organism: Delphinapterus leucas (assembly GCF_059928025.1). Taxonomy (NCBI): domain Eukaryota; kingdom Metazoa; phylum Chordata; class Mammalia; order Artiodactyla; family Monodontidae; genus Delphinapterus; species Delphinapterus leucas. The sequence continues at coordinate 35,592,899 of NC_143142.1, read as the reverse complement.
GTGGTGGACCAAGGGGAAGTCTTGGGAAACCTTAATTTGAGGACTTCTGGATGGCATGCAAAACTTCATGTCATTTCCTCACATCTCTGGAAATGAGGCCTGTGTTGGTTTCCTAATCAACAATTAACAGTTGTCCAAGATTTCAATACCCAGACCCACAGATGCACCAGTTACCATATCCTGCTGAGTATTAACCCTGTGAGTATCAGTGTAACTGCAGACATCTCTGAAAGGAACACTGGTGTGGAAGGGAAAGAAAACCTGGCCAAGTGAACAATGTGGCTCAGTGACTCTCCAGACCCTCTAGGAATCCTTGGGATATGTGTACCCTGCCTGCATTCTTTCCTCAGGGCAAGTATATAGTGCAAGAGAGTGTTTGTGGTTACTCAATTCATGGGATTCTCTTTAAGGCAAAATTTATTTTTATAAGTATATAATACTGTGTATTATGTTATGTTACATTAATTTCATATATATGTATATAAATTGTATATATACAATATATATTATATACAGGATATATATGTACATTATTTATCTATATGTATATTATAGGTATACTTTTTTTAACATCTTTATTGGAGTATAATTGCTTTACAATGTTGTGTTAGTTTCTGCTGTATAACAAAGTGAGTCAGCTATACATATACATATATCCCCATATCCCCTCCCTCTTGCGTCTCCCTCCCACCCTCCCTATCCCAACCCTCTAGGTGGACACAAAGCACTGAGCTGACCTCCCTGTGCTATGCTTTGCTATGCTGTGCTGCTTCCCACTAGTATAGGTATACTTTTATAAATTAAGAGAATAACAATTTTAAACAGGACCCTAAAGTTGTGTTATAAAATTGTGATTGGCAGTATTAGCGATGTAATAAAATCCAGTCCCTCATACTCCAAAGGCTTTTTTTCCAAAAATTCAATTGTCATTCAAAAATGGTAGCATCTTAATACCTAAAGATTGTATGTTTCTAGATTCTCCTATTCTTTCTATTCCTTCCCTGCACTAACTCCTGCATTTCTGTTACTGTCAGAAGGTAAACTACCTCTCCGAGCCGGGAAATAACAAGGATCTTCTCACAAGTTTAATGTTGAAAGCAGAAAGATAACATCCCAGACACATGGAGGGAAAACCAATTAACATAAGGTAATGAGTGTAATTGGGTTACACAGACACTGTGTTTATCAATTTCATCAATGAATAAATTTTTAATGTAAACTATTATTTGTACACAGGAGACAAGACAATTACCTCTAACAAGACCAAGAATCCCACTTGTGCCCAGAATCTGAGCCATATGACTGGAACCACTTAGAACCAGAGCCAAGATATTGCTCTGGGCTTCCCTGGTGGCGCAGTGGTTGAGAGTCTGCCTGCCAATGCAGCAGACACGGGTTCGTGCCCGGGTCTGGGAAGATCCCACATTCTGCGGAGCGGCTGGGCCCGTGAGCCATGGCCGCTGGGCCTGCGCATCCGGAGCCTGTGCTCCGCAGTGGGAGAGGCCAAAGCGGTGAGAGGCCCGTGTGCCGCAAGGAAAAAAAAAAAATGTATTTGTATCCATTTTAGGATATTGGAATTCATATAGGTTTTTACCATTGTCTTCAAATATTTTTAAATGATATCTAGGTTAAATTTCATAAATCACAAGCCAGGGGCAATAATTCTTTCCTGTGTCTTTTTGGTATGTTGTTAAAAAAAAAATAAGAGAGGGGAGAAGGAGTGAAGAAAAGAGAAGAGACGAGAAAGAAAGGGAACGAAGTGAAGTAATTCAGGTATTTTCATGGATAAAGTCCATACCTTTGTCTCTCTGTCCATCTCAGTGACACCACTGTGTCAGTCAACATTTCCTGAGTTTAGGGCAGCCACCTGGTGGGAAGGAGGAGTAGGGGAACTGTCTTGAAGCTGTGCTTACAGTGTAAACACACTGCTTCTCCTTAGGTCTTATGATCACTGGGATGGATGGGATCATAGTGGGTTTTAATGCCCCTCTCCCAGCGAGCCTTGACACTGCTCTGTCTGCATTCAGATACCCTGCATGTCTGCCACACATCATGCACTATCCATCCTAGTTTCTGAGACGACAACAGTGAACAAGGACGTTATTACTCTTCCAATGAGTTAACAGGAGATGTGGGAAAATTAGCAAGTAATTATAATAGAATGTGAGGAGAGAATGTGACAATGGTAGACCAATAGAAGAGGTACCTAAACCAGCCTGGGGTAGGGGATGGGAGTGATCAAGGAACTTCTATCTAAACCGAGATCTGAAGAAGGAAGGGTTAGTCTGCCAGAGAGGGGGAAATAAAAAATGATAGTCCAGGTTTGAAGGGACAAAGCCAGGAGGAAGAGCAAGAAGGTGGCATGGCAAGTTTGCTTGTAGCAATTATCGCAATTCAGATCCTCATGTATCACACCACTGGTGCCTTACCCATCATAAGGGAGACTGTGTGCTTGGTGACAATACCTGGAGGTGGAAGACCCATTCCTCTGCGTTAGAGGAGACCCAGTTCCTGTCCTTGTACCTGGAAAGTATCACAGGATTAGAGAAGGGCAGCTCTAAAACTCCCTGGGGTACTGTCCCAGAAAGGCCAGGACTTACAAGTCAGAATCTAGTGTTGCCATTTACTAGTTGTGTGATCATTAGCAAGCTACTCAGTCCCTCTGGCTTCAGCTTCTTAAACAGCAAGATATCACCTCCCAGGGTTATACTGAGGATTAAATGAGAATGTGCATGTAAACACAGTGCCCTTTCTCTTAGTAGGTGCTCAATAATTGTTCTTTCCTCATCTTACCTCTTCCATCTTCAGTGCAAATGACCTCTGAGAGCAAATGTTTAGCTCCCCATCCCCCCACACACACAGCCCCACCCCCCCACCCCCACACACACTCACCCCCAGCTCAGTTTCTATCCAAGAGTCTCTAAATAATCCCCCCAGTGCTGCTCGCAGTCATTTCTACTGGAACCACAGGTGCAGGAATGTGAAAAGCACCTTGGCTGTTTCTGAATCACCTTTCTCTGTGGAGAGTCCCAATGCAGGAAGTGTGCATGCGGGGTCAGGCACAGACCCTGCCAGGAGATGCAGTCAGGCCTGTCTACACTGCAGCTGCCTCTCTAATCTCCACTAAAAGAGGAAAAATTCAAAGCAACATGCTCCCACTTGTGATTCTATTTTGGTGTTGTTGAAATGGATGTCATTTGCAAAGTTCTCCAATCTAAAAACATCTAAGCAAATTGATCAAGCTTACAAATCTAAAGAACACTTATGCAGTTGCATTCTAAACATCTGAGCTTTCAAACACATTAATATCAACTGGTCCCAGAGGCAGTTTCACCAACCCCTCCTTGACAAAATTATATATGCTCTGCTCCTTCAAAGTCTCTTTAGCTTTGGCACAATATTTCTTTCCTTTAAAAATGCAACAGGTCAGAAGAGAGTTGGAAATATCATCTGAGGCTATATAAAACAAAAGAGATGCTGCTAAAGAAATAAAAGTGCACTCAACTAAAAGAGAGAATGTAAACCTTCAGAGAATGAGCTAGGACAACCCTATGAATCTCAGCAGGAAACCAAATAATAAGCAAGGGAAGCTAATAATGAATGAACAAATAGACTGGAATTGGATACTCTAAACCCTACAGAAGCAAAGCCCTTCTCCTATCTGTTCTGACTTTGGCTCTATTTCTTATTTATTGAAATCAAGGGCAGTCTGTATCCTGGGCTGACGCTCAAAAATATATGGTCTTCAGAAATTCCACTCTATGAGACATTAAGACACATGACTCAGTACATAGAGGTTAGATTTTAATAAAGTAAAAATTAAGAGTTTATCCAAAAGCACACTTGAGTTTAGTACTTGAGTTTTCCTACAGCAGAATGACATCCTAGAGGCCAGAGCAGAATGGAGTATGATCTCCACCAAGAAAGAGTGAAGTCAATCACCTGCTATTTGTACCGAAATTTTTAATTATTATACTTTCTGCTGCTGAAGCCCTATGCCTTCTGGCAACTGATCACTCACCTGTGTTTGGGGAAATTTGGATAGAACATCATTCTGCTGGGGATGGGTAAATAGCATTCATTATAATAACTCCTTTGTAAAGCATTCTTGGAAAAGCCCATCACCAATCCTTCAAAGTATATAAAGCATTTATAATTATCCTATTATCAGATGAAGAAAATTGAATCTCAGAGGTTAAGGAACTTGCTGAAGGCCATGCCCCTTAATCTAGTAAGTGACAGAATTAGAACTTGAACCCTGATCTTTGACCCCAAACCTTTGGACCTTGTCCTTACAGTGGCAACCTCCCCAACACTGTACACTTTTCCTTCATTTAAACCTAATTAGGCAATTGGATATAGCTTGAATAAAAATGTATGTCAAATAAATTAAGCCTCTGTTCACTAAAATTCTAGTGCAGGCACTGCACACTGCCATTAACAGCACATTAGTATAAAACATTTCAACCTACACTGCTTTCCAATATGTTATGTGGGTATAACATATTAGTATCCCCGTTTTGTAAACTGGACAACTGAGACTTACAGTTCATCTTCTCCAAGTCACGCAGCTAGTGTGCAGCAGGTACAGGACCAGACCCAGGCTTCCCGACTTCCCACCATGCTTCCTTTTCCAAGTGCCCCTGCTAGACTGTCTACAGCAGCACAGATTTCAGGAACTAGCTCCTCTGTTTACAATGGCCACCTCATAATGCTCAAATTATATTCTGGAGAACCTGAGCTCTCCCTCGAATCAGGACAATATGTGCAGAGTCCTCTGGCTGGATCAGAAACCTGACTCAAGATCAGGGTGTCCTGGAACAACTGAACCATCATTGCTGACTGCTACTCTCTTGCTTGTCCTAAATTTGTGATCTACTATCTGTTCTGGTGGATGATACTTGTCATCTCTTTCATGGCGGCTCTGCTGTCTCCTGTGTCTCTTAAGATATGCTTTCTCCTAAATATGTGCATTTCCTGCTCTGTTTCCTAACTTGCTCCTCAACTTTAAGCCCCAACGTTAACTCCTCATTCTCTCTGTCTCAGCATCTCTACCAGGGCTGCAGAGATGCTGGCACCTGGCTCCTAGCAACTCCTGCTCTTTCTTCTACGTAACAGAAGAGCAAAAAGAACCAAGACTGCAGATATCTTGGCCTGGAAAGCTGAGTTTCCTTCAGGCTTTTCCCCCATTTAAACAGAGTTAATTTTCCCTTTGGCTCTCAGGAAACCTGAAACATCCCTCCTTCGATACCTAAAGTTGATATTTATTGCCATCGAATAACAAAAATGTTCACCTACAGAAGTTCAGCAAAATTGCCTTAATGAATACTCAGCAATATAAAACTTTTGTAACAGTCTCAGGAAGAGTTTCTTCCCAGATTGATAATATATTCCTCAAGGTACAGACCAGAACATTTCGGACAAAATTTCCACAAGATTTAGGACAGCAATTTGACAACACCATTCTACAAATCTGTGACACTTTCTATTTATTCTTTCTCATCTTTATCTGGAATGCATACTATGAAACAACTGTTGACAATTTTTTTTTGTTGGTTTTTGGTTCAGTTTCCATGACAACTACCCTATAGACTGCTTTCACCTTCCAAATACTCACTTGAAAATGGTAGCATATCTTTTCTCTATTTACCAATACCCAATAAGATTTTTAGCAAAAAATATTCTACATTCTTTCCTCTACCTTGTCTAGGTCATGTGGTAGCCCATATTATTCCTAAACTATCAAATTCCACTACGAAATACTGTGGTTCTTCTACTCCCCATGGAATCTTTGATTTTAAATTCTCCTACTGGAAAAAAGCACACAAAACATGATAATGCACTAGAAGCACAAATTCATGGAAGAAGTTAAGGGTGGATATAAAAATCAAAATAAAACAACTTTGTTTATTTTCTCACAAAGTTTCCAAGTCTTTTCTTCCAAACCCTGAAACTTTTTCCTTCTATCTAAAAGACTTATTTAAAGTCCAATCTTCCAAAAGTTCCCATGGATGTTAATCCACAAAGATTGATTAGAAAGACATGGTTTGCTTCCCATTTACTTGTAAATAAGATTTCAAGAATTCCTTTGCACTCCATACTCCCTATTGAGAAACTGACCTTCAACAGCTGGCAAAGGGCTTCACTGTGAAAATGAAAGACCTTCCTTTATTTAAATGAAACAAGTGTCAAGGACCTAACCATTTTCATTTTCTCCAAAGTGATGTTTGGGGAAAATTTTAATAGAAAAAAAGTTTTAATATAAATCAAAAAGGTATAATTTTTCATAAACCTTAAAAATGGGTTTTTCAAATAAAACCCAGTTTGGTAAAAATTCAATGAAATTCATATCTTCATGCATTACTGGTGCCAGGATAAAAATTTTTCTAAGCACTTTTCATATACTAACACACTTCATCCTCACAAATCTACAAAATCATACAGATGAGGAAACTGAGGTGAGGTAAATTAACATAACTAATGTACTTTTTAACCATGATGATGCTATAGCACTTCCTTTAGTAAAGTCATTTGACAAAATAAATCAAGAGGAATAAAAATATCCATGCAAATCAAAACAACTAAATATATGGAGAGATGTTCCATGTCCATGGATAAGAATACTCAATATTGTCCAGATGTTTGTTCTTCCCAACTTAATCTATAGATTCAATGCAACCCAAATCAAAATCCTAGCATTTTGTGGATATTGACAAACAATTCTCAGTCTGTATGGAGAAGCAAACAATCCAGAATAGCCAATTCAATACTGAAGGAGAAGAATGAAGTCACTTGATCAACACCACCCAAATTCAAGACTTACTACAAAACTAAATAATCAAAGCAGAATGATATTGGTAAAAGAATAAAATAGATCAATGGAACAGACTAGACGGCCCAAAATTAGACCCAAAGAAATATAGTCAACTGATTTTTGACAAAGGAGCAAAGGCAATACAATGAAGCAAAAATAGTCTTTTCAATAAATGGTACTCGGAAGAACTGGACATCCACATGTCAAGGAAAAAAAAAGGAATCTACATACAGACCTTAAACCCTTCACAAAAATTAACTCAAAGTAGATTACAGACATAACTGTAAAAGGCAAAATTATAAAATTTCTAGAACATAGGAGAGAACCTAGTTGACCTTGTGCATGGTGACAACTTTTTAGGTACAACACTCAAGGCATGATACTTAAAGAAAGAATGGATAAACTGGACTACATTAAAATTAAAAACTTCTGTTCTGTGAAAGATAATATCAAGAGAAAGAGGGGAGAGCAAAAAAAAGAGAGAGAATGAGAAGACAAGTCACAAACTAAGAGAAAATATTTGCAAAAGAAACATCTGATAAAGAACTGTTATCCAAAATAAACAAAGAACTCTTAAAATTCAACAATTAAAAACAAACAAACAACCCCATTAAAAAATGGGCCACAAGGGCTTCCCTGGTGGCGCGGTGGTTGAGAGTCTGCCTGCCGACGCAGGGGACACGGGTTCGTGGCCCGGTCCAGGAAGATCCCACATGCTGCAGAGCGGCTAGGCCCGTGAGCCATGGCCACTGAGCCTGCGCGTCCAGAGCCTGTGCTCCGCAACGGGAGAGGCCACAACAGTGAGAGGCCCGTGTACCGCAAAAAAAAAAAAAAATGGGCCACAGACCTGAACAAACCCCTTACAAAAGAAGATATATAGATAGCAAATAAGCATATGAAAAGAAGTTCTTCATTATATGTAATCAGGGAAATGCAAATTAAAATAACTGAAATATTTCTACACATCTATTAAAATGTTCAAAATCTGGAATACTGACAATACCAAATGCTGTTGAGATTTGGAGGCAACAAGAACTCTCATTCATTGCTGGTGGGAATGAAATACAGCCACATTGGAAGGCAGTTTGGCAGTTTCTTACAAAAGTCAACATACTCCTGAGGACACAGGGAGGGGGAAGGGTAAGCTGGGACAAAGTGAGAGAGTGGCATGGACATATATACACTACCAAATGTAAAACCGATAGCTAGTGAGAAGCAGCCGCATAGCACAGGGAGATCAACTTGGTGCTTTGTGACCACCTACAGGGGTGGGATGGGGAGGGTGGGAGGAAGGGAGATTCAAGGGGGAAGAGATATGGGGATATACATATATGTATAGCTGATTCACTTTGTTATAAAGTAGAAACTAACACACCATTGTAAAGTACTTATACTCCAATAAAGATGTTAAAAAATTTTTTTAATTAAAAAAAGTTTAAAAATAAAATAAAATTCACCAGTAAGTGTTCAGCAGAGGAAAAAAGAAAAGTAAACATACTCTTACCATACAATCCACCAATCACACTTCTTGGTATTTATCCAAAGGAGTCAAAATTTTATGTCCACTTGAGAGCAACCATGATGTCCTTCCGTAGGTGAATGAATAAATAAACTATGGTACATCCAGACAATGCAACATTATTTTAGTGCTAAAAAGAAGTAAGATGTCAAGACATGGAACAGCACAGTGAAACCTTAAGTGCATATTACTAAGTGAAAGAAGCCAATCAGGAAAGGCAATACACTGCATGATTCCAACTACATGAAATTCTGGAAAAGGCGAAACTATAGAGACAATCAAAGATCAGTGTTGGCCATATGGTCACCTTATCTTTGATAAAGGAGGTAAGAATATACAATGGAGAGAAGACAGCCTCTTCAATAAGTGGTTCTGGGAAAACTGGACAGCTCCACGTAAAAAATGAAATTAGAACACTCCCTAACACCACACATGAAAACAAACTCAAAATGGATTAAAGACCTAAATGTAAGGCCAGACACCATCAAACTCTTAGAGGAAAACATAGGCAGAATACTCTATGACATAAATCACAGCAAGATCCTTTTTGACCCACCTACTAGAGAAATGGAAATAAAAACAAAAATAAACAAATGGGACCTAATGAAACTTAAAAGCTTTTGCACAGCAAAGGAAACCATAAACAAGACCAAAAGACAACCCTCAGAATGGGAGAAAATATTTGCAAATGAAGAAACTGACAAAGGACTAATCTCCAAAATTTACAAGCAGCTCATGCAGCTCAATATCAAAAAAACAAACAACCCAATCCAAAAATGGGCAGGAGACCTAAATAGACATTTCTCCAAAGAAGATATACAGACTGCCAACAAACACATGAAAGAATGCTCAACATCATTAATTATTAGAGAAATGCAAATCAAAACTACAATGAGGTATCACCTCACACTGGTCAGAATGGCCATCATCAAAAAATCTACAAACAATAAACGCTGGAGAGGGTGTGGAGAAAAGGGAACCCTCATACACTGTTGGTGGGAATGTAAATTGATACAGCCACTATGGAGAACAGTATGGAGGTTCCTTAAAAAACTAAAAATAGAACTACCACACAACCCAGCAATCCCACTACTGGGCATATACCCTGAGAAAACCATAATTCAAAAAGAGTCATGTACCAAAATGTTCACTGCAGCTCTATTTACAATAGCCAGGACATGGAAGCAACCTAAGTGTCCATCGACAGATGAATGGATAAAGAAGATGTGGCACATATATACAATGGAATATTACTCAGCCATAAAAAGAAACGAAATTGAGTTATTTGTAGTGAGGTGGATGGACCTACAGTTTGTCATACTGAGTGAAGTAAGTCAGAAAGAGAAAAACAAATACCATATGCTAACGCATATATATGGAATCTAAAAAAAAATGGGGGGCTTCCCTGGTGGCACAGTGGTTGAGAGTCCGCCTGCCGACACAGGGGACACAGGTTCGTGCCCCGGTGCAGGAGGATCCCACATGCCACGGAGCGGCTAGGCCCGTAAGCCATGGCCGCTGAGCCTGCGCATCCGGAGCCTGTGCTCCGCAACGGGAGAGGCCACAACAGTGAGAGGCCCGCATATCGCAAAAAAAAAAAAAAAAAAAAAGGTCATGAAGAACCTAGGGGCAAGATGGGAATAAAGACGACGCAGACGTACTAGAGAATGGACTTGAGGACACGGGGAGGGGGAAGGGTAAGCTGGGAAAAAGTGAGAGAGTGGTAGTGTATATATGGATATATATACACTACCAAATGTAAAATAGATAGCTAGTGGGAAGCAGTCGCATAGCACTGGGAGATCAGCCCAGTGCTTTTTGACCAGCTGGAAGGGTGGGATAGGGCGGTGGGGGGGAGGGAGGGAGGGAGATGCAAGGGGAAAGAGATATGGGGTTATATGTATATGTATAACTGATTCACTTTGTTATAAAGCAGAAACTAACACACCATTGTAAAGCAATTGTACTCCAATAAAAACGTTAAAAAAAAAAAAAGATCAGTGTTGGCCAGGGGTTAGGGAAGTAGAGGGTGATGAATAGGCAGAGCACAGAGGATTTTTAGGGTAGTGTAAATGCTCTATACATTATTGTAATGATGGTTGTATGTCATTATACATTTCTCCAAACCCATAAAATATATAACACCAAAAGTGAACAGTAATATAAACTAGAAACTTTGGGTGTTAATGATGTGTCAATATAGGCTCATCAACTGTAAAAAATATACCACTTTGGTGTGGGATGTTGATTGTAGGCAAAGCTGTGGAGGGACAAGGGATATATATATATCCCTTGTATCTGTACTTTTTGTTCAATTTTGCTGAGAACCTAAAACTCTCCAAATGAAATAAATTTTATTAATTAAAAAGTTTTAAGAAAACTTTGAAAATATAGAAAATTATAAAGATCATATGGTAGTTCTATTTTTTTAAGGAACTTCCATACTGTTTTCCACAGTGTCTGCACCAATTTACATTCCCACCAACAGTGTCTTAGGGTTCCCTTTTCTCCACGTCCTGGCCAACATTTGTTATTTATAGACTTTTTTTATGATAGCCATTCTGACATGTGTGAGGTGATATACCACTGTGGTTTGATTTGCATTTCTCTGATGATTAGTGATGCTGAGCATCTTTTCATGTGCCTGCTGGCCATCTGTATATCCTCCTTGCAAAAATGTCTATTCAGGTTTTCTGTGCCTTTTTCAAACAGCCTGTTTGTTTTTTTTTAATTGAGTTGTATGAGCTGTTTATATATTTTGAATGTTAACCCATTATTGGTCATATCATTTGCAAATATTTTCTCCCATTCGGTGGGTTGTGTTTTTGTTTTGTCAATTGAATCACTATGTTGTACACCTGAAATTAATATAATACAGTAAATCAACTATACTTCAATTTTAAAAAGAGAAAAGCATGAATAAAAATCACATGTAACTTCATTACCCAGAGAAATCTGTCTCTCTGTCTCTCTCTCTCTCTCTCTCTCTGTCTTTGTCTCTCTCTCTTTATCTCTCTGGGTGTATGTGTGTCTCTCTCTGTGTGTGTACAGCCTTGTACACCTTTTTCTATGCAAACATACATATTTTTTCACAAAATTGGAATCATGCTCTCCATTCAGTTTTGTATTTACCTTTAAAATATACTTTAAACATTTCCTCCATGACATTAAGCATTCTATTATAATATGCCTTTTAATGGATAAACTCAGCTTGCCTGAAAAATGAAGGAAAAGAACCTGAAAAGGCATTAGGGTCAAATAAAGATTTTGTTCAATTTAGAAGTAACCAGAACATGTTTATGGGTCAAGGAGAAAGACTCCATCGGGTGACCGAAGAGGACTATTTATTGAATGAACTGAAGGTGGATATGGGAGGAGAAGGCAGAGAGAGTTAGGTTATAGGACAGTGGGATTTAGCCTTGGGAAGCAGCAAGCATATTTTCAGATGGAAACAGATGTACTTTGAGTTGCATAGTTGGGGAGATGATGAAGAGATTGCTGGCTGCCTTTGATATTTGCAGTAAACTAAATGTGTAGTCATCTTTTAACATATAGGAAAAAGAGAAGTTAATTTCAACTGATAGTTGAAAGCTGGCATCTTTCCTGACAGCAGAGGACTAGGGAATTAAAAAGGAGATGAAGCCATCATAAATAGGTGCATATTGTATTACTTAACGTGAACTTAGAGCACGTGGAAATATAAATAACCCCATAGATATTGCTGAGATCTAATGGCCACACAGATTTTATTCAAATAAATTATTTGAATCTGCTTGGTCCTTCTCACACTGCAGGTTCGTTAAATACTCTTTAAAATCTACCAAAAGGAACCCTTTATTGGCTGGTATGGTTGTGGGGAAGAAGAGATAAATGTATCTTATCCTTGTGTAACTTTGCATTTTTATTTTCTTCATAGACATGTGACACTCTGGCCTCTTACCTCTAGGTAGAGTAATAAAGCTCAGACTTTTCAAAGAAATTACGTTATTCAACTCAAAAATCCTAATTTCTTATTTCTAAACTACATAGCAACAGACTTAAATACTAGCCGTTTAATCTTTGTTTTTTTCAGTTCACTTGGTCTATAGAAATTACTAGTGAAACATTTCTGTATCTATATAATAAAAATATAAGCTGATAAGAAATAAATGATGAAAATGAGAATTTCCCACTCTTGTTTCTCTGTGATTTAAAATTTGTATGTTTGTTTTTGTTATATACTCAACAAAAGTATAAAAAAAAGTTCTATAGTCATGGTAGCAGAAGGTTTCCAGTACAATTTATTCAATAAGTGTCAGCCAAAGCCATCAATTATGCTCCATCCAGTGCTGACCTTGGAAATAGGAGACCCCTGTTCTACAATCAGTTCTTCCACAGCTGCGTGGTTTGGGGAAAGTCTTTTGTCCTTACTTGCTCTTTCTAAATAAAATGATTTAACTTGGTTATCTTTATGGTCTCATTCAAGGTCCTGAATTCCATATCTATATTTAAATTTGCATAGCAGGACATCAAAATAATTAATAATTATGGTTTTAGACTGCCCTGCTGTGTAGATTACATCAGTGGGTGTAATGGAAAACAACCACTGAAATGAACTCTTAAGTGGCTTCAAGAATAAAATTGCTGCTGGCAGTGTTGGTATCTTACAAAAACAGCCAACAGGTTTAAAGGTCAGCTATGCAAAGTTGTTTATATTACGACTATGCTTCTTTCCCTATCAGATAATCTTCATATGATGCTACTGAATGTAAGTGAAAAATATCCCATAGTACCCAATAATCTTAGGAAATGGTCACAGTGTACTAAAGGAAATTAAGGTAACAAGAGCAATTATTAGAGTCAAGCAATGAGGTGGAGAAGCTTGAAATGACATTTTGAATTTAGAAATTCTATTTATAGTCACTGGAACTTTCCAAGATGCTTTAGTTTTGGACTTACATGTTTTGGACATATTCTCAACTTCAAAGCAAATTTACCTGAAAAGCATTATGTGATTCTGTTCATTCATTTGAGCTTACATAGTATGTGAGGGGAAATAACCTGATATTTGCCGCGGGGGAAACCCAAAGATAGTTTCCCCATATTCAGGAATAGCTGGATGTTTAACATACATGTAGTGACTTACTGCCAACATGATTCATTTCAAATAAATAATTAAGCAACTCCAATTAAGTAATTCTAGTATACAATCTATATTTTAATCTACCAATACTTCTATCTAGAATTTCTCTGGACAAATGCTATTACTGCTGTTAGTATGAAAACAGATGCCCCTTTTATTCCAGAAAGACAGTCTTGTAGAGAAAAGACTCTACAAAAGATCTGTACAGATGATACAGATACAGTCTTTAATCAGATGATTAAAGACTTGTTTTCTAATATACCACTGTAATAAGGAAATTCATGTAATCAATCAGGGAAATATACTGGGAATTCTTACATCTGTTAAGGAACAGGGGACCAGCTGCATATTCTCCCAGATTACTTCATAAATACTTAATAACATATTATATCATCTGGCTATTTAGTTTACAACTAGTTGGTCTGTCACATCTGTCAGAACAAAGTGCCTTTGTCTTGTAAAAAATAAAAGCAAGGAGTCCACCAGAAATGAATGTTTTACCATTTTACAATTTTAGAGTGTAGGATAACAAGGAAAGCTCCTCTTTAGAAAAAAAATGAAATAAGATGTACAGAATAATTTGCTTATCAAGTTATTATAATACATGCTTGCAGGAAATTCCATGACTAAATGAGTAAATAAATGAAAGCAACTAATTTTTTTTTTTTTCATTTTGTCAGTATAGCTGCTCTGGAGGGATTGCCCTCTAAGTAGTCGCCTTGTCAGGAAATAGAAATGGAGCAAGGATAGAAAGATTTATAGGCTTCCTGTCCATTTCCACGACAGAGAATGTGGGCTTTCTTGTTATTATTAATATTTGATCTCTGCAAACTGAGGAAATGTCTGGCCTCTTATTGCTGAAATGCCAGAAAAACTCACAAAGTCACTATCATTTGTCTCAGAGACTCTCATTTGATTCTTTGGGTTAAAAAGCTCAGTGGAAGCAAAAGTCAGAATCTTCTACACTTCCTGGGATTTAAACTATTTAACAATCCACAGATTAAATTATTAAATAGTAATATAGGCAGGGTTCCCAGAGTAATGATGCATCTTTGTCAGTCATTTAGTTTGTCCCATCCAGTTAAGTCTAACCAATTAGAAAACCCGGACTAAAACAATAGTAGGAAATTACTGTAAACTAACCAGATGGCTTCATATATTTTCCTGCATGGGTCCAAAATATTTTTCTAACCACTTGGTAAGGCCTGAGATAGGCTCTCCATTAGTCTCCACATGTTTCTCAACCATTTGGCTATTATCTGAGGATATATACGTTAAAAAAAATTTGGTACATATTGCCAAATAATTTCAGAAATATGGTACACATTTATACCCCTAAAATAATAAATTTACAGCTTTAATTTTTTTTCTCAAATTGTAGCTAAAAACTGGTGTTTTGTTTTTTAGCTTACAGATCATTGTGTATGAGGGTAAAAATATTTTTTGGCTTATTTATCAAACTTATTCTTTGTTAAATTTTTATTTCCTCCCTTATAAAATTTTATTAATCTCATTTTTCTATGTAGTCATTGCCTTTTTTTAAATTGGTTAATTAGAACTCTTAACATACTACGGAGGTTAGCATTTGTCATTGATGATGATTATAATGATGACTGCATTTTAGAGTTATTGGCCCTTTTTCTTTCATACATGTTAAAAAATTTTGTTCAGTATTTTGTCTGCATTTTAATTTTTGGTAAGGTATATTTAGAAAAGCAGTCTACTTTTTTATTGAAGTACAGTTGATATATAGTAATAGTATATAAGTTACAGGTGTACAATATAGTGTTTCACAATTTTTAAAGGTTATACTCTATTTATAGTTATTAGAAAATATTGGCTATATTGCCCTGTTGTACAATATATCCTTGTAGCTTATTTTACCCTAATAGTTTGTACCTCTATATCCTATATTGCCCTTTCCCTCTTCCTTTTCCCCACTGGTAACCACTAGTTTGTTCTCTATATCTGATTCAGACTCCACATTTTAACAAGTCTGCAAGATGATCCGTATGTTCACTGTAAAGCTCTTTGCTTATCTGTACCACAGTGCCCCCTCATTTAAAGGGCCTTCTCTTCTCTAATCAAACTCCCCAAGCTCAGAACTGTTCTCCATGAAGCTACCTTGTACCACTCTCCCTCACCATGCTCTTTTATAGAATTCCTACTGCAAGTTTCTACTCATTCTGACACTTAATATTCTATCTTTCTCAAAACATGTTGGCCTTTCCTAACTAGATAGATTATAATTGCCTGAGCAAAGGCTTGATTTGTTTTCCCCAATACACCTGGATAGATGATAAATGTTTATAGCTCAAATATACTGGTTCAATACTTTCTAAGCTGAATATCATTTCAGTGTTTTCACATTTTAGAAATATTTGATTTTATTTTGTAACATATCCTACTGACTCTTTAAAGTTTATTCTATGCCTCAGAAGAATTCAAATATATATCTGTCTCTCTAAATAAGCTGGTGAAACATTTCTACCTGTACCAGGTTTCCCTAAAATATAATAACTAACATTCATTGATTTATCTCTATGTTCCAAACACTTCTTATTGTATTTAAACCTTGATACTCAGCAAGGAAATATGTTCTATTGTTTCCCAGACCTATCTTACAGATGGAGAAAAGTTAATGATCTTGCCTAAGGTCACACAGTGGTAAGTGGTGGAACCAGGCTGGGAACTCATAATGATTCTTAACCATTAGGTACACAGCCTACTTCATTTGCCTGCATAATTAATATGCACTGTTAATTCACATTCATCAGAATTACAGAGAAATGTCAAGATATGTGAAGATTAATTATAGGATGCCTCTAAGATATTTGATTCCTTGAGAAAAATACTAAATAGGTATGGAAAAGACTCCACTTTTAGAGTGTTAGGTAATTCTTTGCCATCACTACTTATGAATAGATGTGAATCTGTAACAGCATTTCTAGTTTCTTTTAATGTAAAGCTGGAGGAGTTACATGGTAATCGTTTATTTACAATCGTCAGAATTTGCTCTAATTTGGATATGTGTCAAGCTTATTGCCTGCAGATAACTAATTTTTAAAGAAAATCTTTTTTTCTGAGAAGTCTATAACAGAATAGTGATGTGTTGACTGAAGTTAATACCCTATGGCAATGTTGTGATTACTAGAAAAATCTAAAGTAACCCAAATTTTTAAAAACAAAATTAACCTTGTTAAGAAAAAGGTGCAAAGGTCAAGGAATAACCCAAGCAATATATTCTTCACATCTAAAGCATTACTAACACAGCAATTTACACTGGTAGTTACATTCAATAGTATTTCAGAAGTAATATATACAACAAGCCTCTCCATGACTACTGTATTTCAATAATGTGTGTTCTTTCCCAATACACTCTGCAGCAGAAAATGGTGGAATATGAAAAGCAGGGGCTTGGGAGCCAGGCAGGCCTGAGGTTGAATTCCAAATTATTGTTAACCTTGGGCAAGTTTAACTTCTTAGAAAACCTGTTTCCTAAACTGGAACATAAGAATAAAATGTCTCTCTTGCAAGGCTTTCTAAGAATAAATATAATGTCTGTAAATTTCCTTAAGATGTTTAAAATAGTATAGCTAGCATTACTACTTCAGGCACATTAGTTCCCAGTCATATTGCAAAGATTACAAATAAGGGAAATGGATGTACTTTTAAAATGTTCCTATAGGGTGACTTTAACAAGACAGTGAAATAAAAAGCCTCAGACTTTGTTCCCCATAGAAACACAAACTTAACAACAATATACCACCTAAAAAGCCTTTAAGAGAACTCCAGACACTAGTTAAGAAACCACAGTATCCCAGACAAGTGCAAAGCCAAGCCCAGCCTCATTGAAATGGATAAGAAAAGCCATTGCATTTCACCCATAATAGCTCTTCCCCCAAACCAGCACAGAAACACACCTTAATGAAATAGAGACCTAAGAATTATATGACAAAGAGTCAAAATAATCATCTTAAAGAAGCTCAATGAACTTTAAGAGAAAACTGACAACCAAAGGAAATCAGGAAAATTATGCATGAACAAAATGAGAATATTAACAAAGAGACAGAGTTTTAAAAAATAGAATTTCTGGAATTGAAGAATACAATAACCAAATTGAAAAATACAGTAGCAGGGTTCAACAGTTCTCATCAAACCAAAGAAATATCAGCAAACTCAAAGATAGGCCATTTGAAATTATCAAGTCAGTGAAACAAAAAGGAAAAAGAATGAATATAAGTGGAAAAAAAGTCTTAGGGGCTAATGAGACACCATTAGGTGGGCCAATATACACATTATGAAAGTCCTAGAAGACAGAGAGATAGAAGCAGAGAGTGCACTTGAAGAAATGATGGCCAAATATTCCCAAATTTGAGGAAGAAAATGGACAACCAAATATAAGAAACTCAAAAGATTCCAACTAGGATGAACCCAAAGCGACCCACACTGAAACACATTATAATCAAACTGTCAAAAATCAAAGACAAAGAAAGGATTTATGAAAGAAGCAAGAAGAATGCAACTCATCACATTCAAGGGCACTCCCATAAGATTATCAATGGATTTCTCAGCAGAAACATTACAAGTCAGAAGGGAGTGGAATGATATATTCAAAGTGCTGAAAGAAAAAAATAATGCCAACCAAGAATACTTTATCTGACAAAACTATCCTTCAAAAATGATGGAGAAATAAAGACCTTCCCATATAAACAAAAGCTGAGAGATTTCATCACCACTAGACCTGCCTCATGAGAATATAAAGTCCTTAGAACTGTAATGAAAGGATTATAGAACCTGAAAATAAAGCTCTCTGGTACACGTAAATATATAGGAAAATACAGAATTTGGAAATACTGTAATTGTAGTGTGTAAATCTATTTTAATTCTAATATAGAACTTAAGATATAAAAGCATAAAAATAACTATAAAACTATGATAATGTACACAAAATATAAAAGATATTTTGTGACACTGATAACATAAGTGGGAGGGATGTAAAGGAGTAGAGTTTTTTATGCAATTGAAGTTAATTTGCTATCAGTTTCAAATTGATTGTTATAAGATGTTTTAATAATCCTCTATGGTAACCACATAGGAAATATTGATAGAAGACACACAAAAGAAAATAAGAAAGGAATCGAGGACTTGCCTGGTGGCACAGTGGTTAAGAAACTGCCTGCCAATGCAGAGGACATGGGTTCGAGCCCTGGTCCAGGAAGATCCCACATGCTGCAGAGCAACTAAGCCCATGTGCCACAACTACTGAGCCTGCACTCTAGAGCCCACAAGCCACAACTACTGAGCTTGTGTGCCACAACTACTGAAGCCTGCGCAGCTAAAGGCCATGCTCCACAACAAAGACAAGCCACCACAATGAGAAGCCCATGCACCACAACAAAGAGTAGCCCCCACTCACCACAACTAGAGAAAGCCCATGCACAGCAACAAAGACCCAACACAAAAGTAAATAAATAAATAAATGTATTTAAAGAAAAAAAGAAAGAAAGGAATCAAGGCATGTCACTACAAAAAAAATCAATCAAAGAAGGTAGGAAACGAAGAAAAGGAGGACAAAATAATTATAAGATATACAGAAAACATTTTTAATGGCAATAGTATGTCCTTCCCTATCAATAATTACTGAAGGGCTTCCCTGGTGGCACAGTGGTTGAGAGTCTGCCTGCCAATGCAGGGGACATGGGTTCAAGCCCTGGTCTGGGAAGATCCCACGTGCCGCGGAGCGGCTGGGCCCACGAGCCACAACTACTGAGCCTGCACGTCTGGAGCCTGTGCTCCGCAACAAGACAGGCCGCGACAGTGAGAGGCCCGCGCACCGCGAAGAAGAGTGGCCCCCGCTCACTGCAACTAGAGAAAGCCCTCGCACAGAAACGAAGACCCAACATACCCAAAAATAAATAAATAAATTTATTTTAAAAATAATAATAATTACTGAAAATATAAATGATTGAATTCCCCATTCAAAAGACATAGAGTGGCTGAGTTGATTAAAAAACAAAACAAACAAAAAACAAAAACAAGATCCATCTATATGCTGTCTATTGCTGTCTATAGGAGTCTCACTTTAAATGTAACACATGGGCTGAAAGTGACAGGATGAAAAAAGATATTGCATGCAAATGGCAACCAAAACAGAGAAGTGGTGGTCATACTTTTATCATGCAAAATGTATTTTAAGTCAAAAACTTAAGTAACAAAAGACAAAGAAGGACATGACAAAAGTATGAATTCACCAGAAAGATATAACAATTATAAATATATATGCACCTAACAGCACAGCACCCAACGACATGAAGCAAACTGACAAAAAAAAAAGGGAGAAATAGACAGTAACACAATAATAAGAAGAAATTTCAATATCCCAATTTCAATAGTGTATAGAACAATGAGACAGAAGATCAGTAGGAAGGAGAGGATATAAACAACACCATAGCCCAGGGGACCTAACAAACATATATAGAACATTCCCTCTAACTGCAGCAGAATACATATTGTTTTCAAGTGCACACAAATATTTCTCCAGGACAAATCACAAGTTAGGCCACAAAATAAGTTTTAACAGATTTTAAAAGATTGAAATCATACCAAGAATCTTTTCTGACCACAGTAGAATGAAACTAGAAATCAATAGCAAGGGAAAGCAGGAAAATTCACAAATATTTAGATTAAAAAACACACTCTTGAACAACCAATGCATCAAAGAATAATTCACAAGGGAAATTAAATTAGAAAATATCTGCAGAGAAATGAAAATGAGAACACAACATACCAAACTCATAGGATGTAGCAAAAGCAGTATTATGAAGGAAGTATATAATAATAAATGCCAATATTAAAAAAGAAAAAGGATATCAAATCAACAACCTAACTTTACACCTCAAGTAACCAGAAAAGTAACAAAATAAACCCAAAGTTAGCAGAAGGAAACAAACAAACAAACTCGTACAAAAAAGAGATCATATTTGTGGCAACCAGATACATGGGATAGGGCAGGGGGAATTAGATGAAGGTGGTCAAAAGTTACAGTCTTCCAGTTATAAGATAAATAAGTACTAGGGATGTTTGTTTCTTTAGAATTTAAACTGTCCTATAGTTAAATGTAGTTAAATGTAAACTGTTCTATAGCATACAGAGGACATTTGTGTGTTTCTTCCTAGAAAAACATTAGGAAGAGCCAGGGAGAAGAGCGCAGATTGCTAGCAACATCACAGGAATTGCCTGTGGCCTTCATCTTACTTCCCTTGCTGGTGGGCTGGCAGAGAAGCTTTCTCTATTTTGTCACAATATTAATAACCCAATATGAAAAGAATCTTGTAGTTACATTCCTGGTGGGTGGGAAAGTTTCCTGTTTTGCTAGTCTCATTTCTCAAGTCTTGGGGCTTATAGTCAGAACCTAAACTTACTTATATGTTATGACAATAGTGAAAGTGTAATGTGAAATTAATAGTGAGGCTCCTATGTAAATCTTCATCCCAGAAGTCTGACACAGGTTTTGTGGTTTCAGTTGAAGCTGATGGTTATTATTTATACTAACTCCTTCACTGAGGCAAATGCTACTGAATTGCTAAATTATAGCTGTTTCCACTGTCACTGCTGAGCCTTCCAACAGAGAATCAGTTCATAAACAGTAATTTTGTGTTGCTGTTGATTGTCAAGCCAATTTAAGATAGCAAAGAGTAGCTTGACAGGTATATTTGAAAGATTCAGTGAAACTCATAGCTTCCCTACAAAATTGTCTTGAACATGAACCCTGCACTGAAGGAAAACTAACAAAAACAAATGTGGTGCAACATACAATTGCCAAATAACAGACTTTATTCATGCCCGTGACAAATATTTCCTGAATGCCACTGTGTGCCTGACCCCATGGAGGCAGCAGAACTATAAGCATGAAAGACACCGTCCCTACCCTCAGATAGTATAGTGTCCAGAGGGGGAGTTAGAAGGGAAATTATTTTTTTTAAGTGTGGGAAGCAGAGTGCTATGTAAAATTTTACTCTTCCTGGTAGGATCAGAGAAGTCTTCTGAATAGAGAGTGGTTTTCATTGAATTTTGAGGGCCTATAGTTTAAATACGTTCTTTACCATCCAGTGGAAATAGTGACCAACTGGGCAACCAGCCACTTAGAGTTTATCTAATTTAACTCCGTGAGGTAAGTACTATTACATCCCTCTTTGGCGAAAAGAGAAACTGAGACTTGGAGAAGTACAGTAACTTGCCCAGAGTCACAAGGCTGGTAAGAGATAGAGCTCAGATGAAAGTCCAGACAAGCCAGTTCTCTGAGCTTGCTTTCTCCCTATCTGCACATGGCTATTTATTGCAGTTGGTAAGGGGGGAAGGACAATGCAGGCAGATGAAGCAGTCCGTACAGAGCTCTGATCACCTGAAACTTAAGAGTGCCTCTAGCAGAGTGCTGGCAGCTGAAACCAGCCAAAGCACAGGTCTGGTAATGTGAGCCAGGCCTTTATCTTATAGATACTGTAAGAAGGCTGGTCCTGCTTTTTCCTAACTTCTATGTGTCACCTCGCAGAACTGGGGGTTGGAGTCACCTGACTTCCATCTGCAGGCTGGTGTCAACCATCACAGGCAGAAGAATTAATCTTGACATTTGCTGAAAGGAATGGATACAGGCAGATGTATGGTCCCAGTCCTGAGGTGAATCACATTCTCCCTGCCTCACCATGTACCCCACTTCTGCAAACAGAACCTAATATATTCTCTGTTCCAGCAATCTAGACTCAGAAATGTGTCAATGACTCTGCTAACCCCAGCACAGGAAGCCCCTCTGCCCACCTGCTAGCCTAGTTCATGACCCAGATCCCCCAGGGTGCTCTATTCCACCACAATGAACTACTTCATACCCATCCCATTTAAATTCAGAATCATTTAACTTAAGCAAAAGTAATCCACTTTTAATTATGATACAGATAGGAAACCCAATATTGGAGAGAGAGAACATAATGAGTTTGAAGCACTAATTCTGGTATATTGTGACACCTAAACAAATTTATAGTGATGATGTAGACATGATTTAAAAAGTAATAATCACAGAACTATACAAACCTTTATATCAAGTTCAAGAACAGGTAAAGCTAATTTATCATGATAGAAGTCAGAAAAATAGTTACCTCTTAGGAGAGAGTCATATTACTTAGAAAGGGGCAAAAAGGAACTTGTGGAGTAATGGAAATGCTCTTCATCTCATCTTGATCTGGTTGGTAGTTATACTTAAGATTCAAGCATTTTACTAGCATGCACATTATACCTGAATTTTTTTAATGCAAAAACAAAAGAGGACAGACTTTTGAGAACTGATCAGTTTGAGAACTGATTCACTTTCTCTGTCCCTGGTTTTCAAATATGTTTACCCTTAACCCCTCAAGAAGATGAATGTCTGTACTGAAATATTTTTTCTCCTACAAAAGCAGATATTTCCACCTCTCACCATCAAATTCTACTAATTTTATTTGGTGAAAAACAGAATTACTTAGTTAGGGTCTAAAAAAGACTAAATTTTCAAAACATTTTTTCTTCTGCAACCTATAAAAGGAAGCATGCCTAGAAACAATTGGCAACTGGCAAGGACAAATTAAACTCACCTAGGTTTTTGTTTTAATTGAAAGTTTGATTACATTAACTTGGCTACATTAAGGCGATTTATTTTTGCTTGGCTGGCTGTAGCTAAGCATTAGTAAGAGAATGTTTTTGAAACAGTTACAAATTGTTATTGTCTCTTTATGTTCTTTTAATTTTCCTCTTCATTATACTTTTGTCCTCTACCTCAGGCTTTAAATGTTGTTCACTCCTTATAATGAAAATTAAATGTTGCATTTTAATCTCTAAAACACAAATTATTTTGAGAATTTCTGTATGTCAGTAAGAACAATTACCAGTCATGAATTATATTAACTATCAGACAACTACCATATAGAATCACTCTTTGAGGCATAAGGTCAATGAATTAAATTTCATTTTCTGGGTGATATTCAGAAATGACTTAGGGGTGAAAGCATGTTAAGCTAAAGTAAGTGGAGACAGTGCATTATTTAACAGCATCTGAACTGAATTCTGACTGCCTACATAAGCAATTCATCAATCTCACCATCTACTATGGACACAGAGGATATAATTCCCTATCACCTGACACAAAATAAATATGAAAGAGCCATCATACATTTTTGGTTTCCAAGTATACTGAACAATTGAAAATTAAAAAGGATTTTCAATTATTCTCAAAATTGGATTTTGTCATAAGATGACAAGTTATATTTAGAGTATAACAATTTATTGGTTGGGCTTGGTAAAGATTGTTCCAGCAATTACTAGATTTAATTTTTAAGGGCTTTATGTCTCTCTTCCCATCTTTCTCACAAACAAACAAAGTAAGATTTGGTCCCAAAATTAAAATTTGGCATTGCATGTATTTTTTTAAATTAGTAAACAAATTTAATCATAAAAATGCTATTTCAGCCTTATAAATTTGGTGTGTGAATAACTCATCAAAGAAACTGTGAAGTGGGAGACTGTGTGAATAACTCATCAAAGAAACTGTGAAGTGGGAGACCTTCAAGATGGCAGAGGAGTAAGACATAGAGATCACCTTCCTCCCCAAAAATACATGAGAAATACATCTACCTGTGCAGCAACTCCGACAGAACACCTATTGAATGCTGGCAGAAGACCTCAGACTTCCCAAAAGATATATATTTTTTTCCTTTTGCTCTTTTTGTGAGTGTGTATGTGTTTAAGTTTCTTTGTGTGTTTATTTTCTGTATAGCTCTGCTTTTACCATTTGTCCTAGAGTTCTGTCTGTCCATTTTTTTTAATATAGTTTTTAGCACTTGTTAAAATTGGTGAATTTGTTTTTTGGTTTCGTTGCTCACTTCTTTTTTTCTTTCCTTTCTCTTTGTTTTATATTACTTTTAAATTTTTTTCTTATACTAATTTTTTTAATTTTTTATTTCAATAACTTTTTCTTTTTATTTTATTTTTTTCTTTCTTTTTTGCCCCCTTCTCTTCTGAGGCCTGTGGCTGACAGGGTCTTGGTGCTCCAGCCGGGTGTCAGGCCTGTGCCTCTGACATGGGAGAGCCGAGTTCAGGACATTGGTCCACCAGAGACCTCCCAGCTCCCAGCGAAAGCTCTCCCAGAGATCTCCATCTCAATGCTAAGACCCAGCTCCACTCAATGACCAGCAAGCTACAGTGCTGGACACCCTATGCCAAAAAATTAGCAAGACAGGAACACAACCCCACCCGTTAGCAAAGAGGTTGCCTAAAATCATAATAAGGTCACAGACACCACAAAACACACCACCGGACGGGGTCCTGCCCAAAAGAAAGACAAGATCCAGCCTCATCCACCAGAACACAAGCACTAGTCCCCTCCACCAGGAAGCCTACACAACCCACTGAACCAACATTAGCCATGGGGGGCAGACACCAAAAACAACAGGAACTACAAAACTGCAGTCTGTGAAAAGGAGACCACAAACACAGTAAGTTAAGCAAAATGAGAAGACAGAGAAACTCACAGCAGATGAAGGAGCAAGGTAAAAACCCACCAGACCAAACAAATTAAGAGGAAATAGGCAGTCTACCTGAAAAAGAATTCAGAGTAATGATAGTAAAGATGATCCAAAAACTTGGAAATAGAATGGAGAAAAAAACCAAGCATTTAACAAGGACCTAGAAGAACTAAAGAGCAAACAAACAAAGATGAACAACACAATAAATGAAATTTAAAATTCTCTAGAAGGAATCAATAGTAGAATAACTGAAGCAGAAGAACGGAAAAGTGACCTGGAAGATAAAGTAGTGGAAATAACTACTGCAGAGCAGAATAAAGAAAACAGAATGAAAAGAATTGAGGGCAGTCTTAGAGACCTCTGGGACAACATTAAATGCACCAACATTCGAGTTATAGGGGCCCCAGGAGAAAAAGAAAGGGACTGAGAAAATATCTGAAGAGATTATAGTTGAAAACTTCCCTAATATGGGAAAGGAAAAGTCAAGCCCAGGAAGCACAGAGAGTGCCATATAGGATAAATCCAAGGAGAAACATGCCAACACACATACTAATCAAACAATCAAAAAATAAATACAACGAAAAAATATTAAAAGCAGCAAGGGAAACAACAAATAACATACAAAGGAATCCCCATAAAGTTAACAGCTGGTCTTTCAGCAAAAACTGGAAGTCAGAATGGAGTAGGAGGACATATTTAAAGTGATGAAAGGGAAAAACCTACAACCAAGATTGCTCTACCCAGCAAGGATCTCATTCAGATTTGATGGAGAAATTAAAGTTTTACAGACAAGAAAAGCTAAGAGAATTGAGCACCACCAAACCAGCTTTACAACAAATGCTAAAGGAAATTCTCTAGGCAGGAAACACAAGAGAAGGAAAAGATCTACAATAACAAACACAAAACAATTAAGAAAATGGTAATAGGAACATACATGTCTATAATTACCTTAAATCAAAGTGGATTAAATGCTCCAAACAAAAGACATAGACTGGCTGAATGGGTACAAAAACAAGACGTGTATATATGCTGTCTACAAGGGACCCACTTCAGACCTAGGGACACATACAGACTGAAAGTGAAGGGATGGAAAAAGATATTCCATGCAAATGGAAATCAAAAGAAAGCTGGAGTAGCAATTCTTATATCAGAAAAAATGGACTTCAAAATAAAGACTATTACAAGAGACAAAGATGGACACTACATAATGATCAAGGGATCAATCCTAGAAGAAGATATAACACTTGTAAATATTTATGCACCCAACATTGGAGCACCTCTATACATAAGGCAAATACTAACAGCAATAAAAGGGGAATTTGACAGTAACACAATCATAGTAGGGGACTTTAACACCCCACTTTCACCAATGTACAGGTCAACCAAAATGAAAATAAATAAGGAAACACAAGCTTTAAATGATATATTAAATACGATGGACTAAATTTATATTTATACGACATTCCATCCAAAAACAACAGAATACACATTCTTCTCAAGTGCTCATGGAACATTCTCTAGGAGAGATCATATCTTGGGTCACAAAACAAGCCTTGGTAAATTTTTAAAAATTGAAATCATACCAAGTATCTTTTCTGACCACAATGCTCTGAGACTAGATATCAATTACAGGACAAAATCTGTAAAAAAATACAAACACATGGAGGCTAAACAATACACTACTTAATAAACAAGAGATCAGTGAAGAAATCAAAGAGGAAATCAAAAACTAAGTAGAAACAAATGACAATGAAAACACAATGACCCAAAATCTATGGGATGCAGCAAAAGCAGTTCTAAGAGGGAAGTTCACAGCCATAGAGTCCTACCTCAAGAAACAAGAAACATCTCAAAAAAACAACCTAATCTTACACCTAAAGCAATCAGAGAAAGAAGAACAAAAAAACCCAAAAGTTAGCAGAAGGAAAGAAATCATAAAGATCAGATTAGAAATAAATGAAAAAGAAATGAAGGAAACAATAAGAAAGATCAATAAAACTAAGAGCTGGTTCTTTGAGAAGATAAACAAAATTGATAAACCATTAGCCACACTCATCAAGAAAAAAAGGGAAAAGACTCAATTCAATAGAATTAGAAATGAAAAAGGAGACGTAACAACTGACACTGCAGAAATACAAAGGATCATAAGGGATTACTACAAGCAACTATATGCCAATAAAATGGACAACTTGGAAGAAATGGAAAAATTCTTAGAGAAGTACAACTTCCTGAGCTGAAACAGGAAGAAATAGAAAATATAAACTGAAGCATGTCACAAGCACTGAAATTGAAACTGTGATTTAAAATATTCCAATAAACAAAAGCCCAGCACCAGATGGATTCACAGGTGAATTCTATTAAACATTTAGAGAAGCACTAACATCTATCCTTCTCAAACTCTTCCAAAATATAGCAGAGGGAGGAACACTCACAAACTCATTCTATGAGGCCACCATCACCCTGATACCAAAACCAGACAAAGGTGTCACACAGAAAGAAAACTACAGGCCAATTACACTGATGAACAGAGATGCAAATATCCTCAATAAAATACTAGCAAACAGAATCCAACAGCACATTAAAAGGATCATACACCATGATCAAGTGGGGTTCATGCCAGGAATGCAAGGATTCTTCAATATATGCAAATCAATCAATGTGATACACCATATTAACAAGTTGAAGGAGAAAAACCATATGATCATCTCAATAGATGCAGAAAAAGCTTTTAACAAAATTCAACACCCATTTATGATAACAACCCTCCAGAAAGTAGGCATAGAGGGAACTCCTCAACATAATAAAAGTCATATATGACAAACCCACAGCCATCGCTCCCAATGGTTAAAAACTGTAACCATTTCCTCTCAGATCAGGAACAAGCAAGGTTGTCCACTCTCACCACTAATATTCAAAACAGTTTTGGAAGTTTTAGCCACAGCAATCAGAGAAGAAAAGAAGTGAAAGGAATCCAAATCGGAAAAGAAAAAGTAATGCTGTCACTGTTTGCAGGTGACATGAAACTATACATACAGAATCCTAAAGACACTACCAGAAAACTACTAGAGCTAATCAATGAATTTGGTAAAGTAGCAGGATACAAAATTAATGCACAGAAATCTCTGGCATTCCTATACACTAATGATGAAAAATCTGAAAGAGAAATTAAGGAAACACTTCCATTTACCACTGCAACAAAAAGAATAAAATACATAGGAATAAACCTACCTAAGGATACAGAAGACCTGTATGCAGAAAACTATAAGACACTGATGCAAGAAATCAAAGATGACACAAACAGATGGAGAGATATACCATGTTCTTGGAATGGAGGAATCAACATTGTGAAAATGACTCTACTACCCAAAGCAATCTACAGATTCAATGCAATCCCTATCAAACTACCATTGGCATTCTCCACAGAACTAGAACAAAAAATTTCACAATTTGTATGGAAACACAAAAGACCCCGAATAGCCAAAGCAATCTTGAGAAAGAAAAACGGAGCTGAAGGAATCAGGCTCCCTGACTTCAGACTATACTACAAAGCTACAGTCATCAAGACAGTATGTTACTGGCACAAAAACAGAAATATAGATCAATGGAACAGGATAGAAAGCCCAGAGATAAACCCACACACATATGGTCACCTTATTTTTGATAAAGGAGGCAAGAATATCCAATGGAGAAAAGAAAGCCTCTTCAATAAGTGGTGCTGGGAAAACTGGACAGCTACATATAAAAGAATGAAATAAGAACACTCCCTAACACCATACATGAAAATAAACTCAAAATGGATTAAAGACCTAAATGTAAGGCCAGACACTATAAAACTCTTAGAGGAAAACATAAGCGGAACACTCTATGACATAAATCACAGCAAAATCCTTTTTGACCCACCTCCTAGAAAAATGGAAATAAAAACAAAAATAAACAAATGGGACCTAATGAAACTTAAAAGCTTTTGCACAGCAAAGGAAACCATGAACAAGATGAAATGATAACCTTCAGAATGGGAGAAAATATTTGCAAATGAAGCAACGGACAAGAGATTAATCTCCAAATTTTACAAGCAGCTCATGAAGCTCGATATCAAAAAAACAAACAACCCAATCCAAAAATGGGCAGAAGACCTAAATTTCTCCCAAGAAGATATGCAGATTGCAAACAAACACATGAAAGGATGCTCAACATCATTAATCACTAGAGAAATGCAAATCAAAACTACAATGAGGTATCACCTCACACCAGTCAGAATGGCCATCATCAAAATATCTACAAACAATAAATGCTGGAGAGGGTGTGGAGAAAAGGGAACCCTCTTGCACTGTTGGTAGGAATGTAAATTGATCCAGCCACTATGGAGAACAGTATGGAGGTTCCTTAAAAAACTAAAAATAGAACTACCATACGACCCAGCAATTCCACTACCAGGCATATACCCTGAGAAAACCTTAATTCAAAAAGAGTCATGTACCAAAATGTTCATTGCAGCTCTGTTTACAATAGCCAGGACATGGAAGCAACCTAAGTGTCCATCGACAGATGAATGGATAAAGAAGATGTGGCACGTATATACAATGGAATATTACTCAGCCATAAAAAGAAACAAAATCGAGTTATTTGTAGTGAGGTGGATGGACCTAGAGTCTGTCATACAGAGTGAAGTAAGTCAGAAAGAGAAAAAAATAAATACCACATGCTAACACATATACAGAATCTAAAAAAAAAAAAAAGGTTCTGAAGAACCGAAGGGTAGGACACGAATAGACACATGTAGAAAATCGACTTGAAAACACGGGGAGGGGGAAGGGTAAGCTGGGACGAAGTGGGAGAGTGGCATCGACTTATATATACTACCAAAAGTAAAGTAGATAGCTATTGAATGGAAGCAGCCGCATAGCACAGGGAGATCAGCTCCGTGCTTTGTGACCACCTAGAGGGGTGGGATAGGGAGGGTGGGAGGGAGGAGCAAGAGGGAGGAGATGCGGGGATATATGTATATGTATAGCTGATTCTCTTTGTTATAAAACAGAAACTAACACACCATTGTAAAGCAATAATACTCCAATAAATACGTTAAAAAAATAAAAAAGAAACTGTGAAGTCTAGTCATAGAGTTCAAAAAGAGAGTTTCTTCGAAGCAAACTCCTCTACAAATCTGCCACAGTATAAGATCATTTTGACCATGTAATGACACAGCATTTGTTACTTACCTATTCCAAAGAAGCACGTGTTAGACTCTGGCATTTATTTGTCAATATGTCTCCACAATTAGATTACTGGCTACTCAGAGTAAGGGATAATGTCTTTTATATATGTGTATCCCTAAGGCCTACTGAGGTGGCATTCAAAGGATTCCCAGTACATATCTGGTGGAATAAATGAATTAATTTTCCTACTTCCTCTATTTTTCTATTGTAATATCTGATTCTCTCCAAATATATTATCACTTCATTCCTCATTTTTCCCACGCTGTCTCTAATTCTGGCTTCCTCTTGCAAGTATATTCCGTAATACTCTTGGGCCCTGGAATCCACTTTTTTTTGCAGTACGCAGGCCTCTCACTGTTGTGGCCTCTCCCGTTGCGGCGCACAGGCTCTGGATGCGCAGGCACAGCGGCCATGGCTCCCAGCTGCTCCGCGGCATGTGGGATCCTCCCGGACCGGGGCACGAACCCGTGTCCCCTGTATCGGCAGGTGGACTCTCAACCACTGTGCCACCAGGGAAGCCCCCTGGAATCCACTTTTAATTGATTCTTCTTTTAATTCCTTACCAGTTTCATTAACTCTCATCTTGCCAAACTGTATTGTGCCCTTCCAAAGTGACCTTGAAATTGAAATCATTAAGTCAAAACTGTTTCCACAACATATTAGAATCTAAGGGCTGGAAGGACCTTAGACATCATCCGGATCCACCCCTCATTTGCCAGGAAATGAAACTGAGACCCACAGAAAATAAGTGACTTGACTCAAGTCTTACATTACTTTTTCTCAGTTCTGCTTTTTTTAGTTGATATTAAATGCTTCTGTCAAAGAATTTGTCTTATTGGAGAGATGTGAAATTAAGGGCAGAATGAAAGAGGATATGGAAATAGAGGTGCCCTCATGAATAAGACACATGGGCAGCAGCCCTCTTAATGGTAGGCTTAAAACTTGCACACTTTGTAAGATAGTGAAGCCAACTGCATGCCTGAGAGCCTGATATACCCCATTAGGAATACTCCAATTATTCTCTGGCCCAATCCTTCTTTTTCCCTTTTCCTCTCACTAGTATTATTCCTCAGCAGCACTTTACTCCTGTCTCAGCAGAGCTTGATGCTGGAGCTCTAACAATGTCACCAGGATCTGAGTCCTCTCTTTCCATTTCTTGGCTCCAAAGTCCTCAGTACTGATGCAGTGATCAAAACTAGAGCAAGGTGGCTGCAACTATTCTTCACATATTCTTATTCGAGTCTTGCAGAGAAGAGTACCTTTCTTCCTGAAGCCTCGTAAAAGTCTCATAGTTTGGCTCCTATTTTCATCCCTAAACCATGACTAAGGAGATAGCATGTTGTCCCTGATGTTGGCCAATAAGGGCTCATCCCAGGAGCTAATAGTGAGATCTACCCACCTAAACCACATGGGCTGAGAGTGGGACTTCTCCAAACAAAAACTGGGGCTATTCACAGTTACAGTCCCCTCCATCTGTGTAGTCATCTTGCCCCTACCCCTGTGTGACCTGGGACCTGGAATACCACTAACATTCTTCCCAGAAAGTGCGGTTCCACCCCAGAACCTCAGATAAGAGAATTTTGCTTCTGCAAGGAAAGACCTATTTTACCAAATACCTGACTCCACCAGGGACCCATTCCACACTCCTCTGCATGGAGTTTGGTCACATGTTCGAGAAATTCTTCTGCTATGTCATTATTGACCTGCAGCCAATGTATTTGTCCCAATTCCCCCAAATTCCTTTAAGTATGCTACTTTTTTTTAAATTGAACTATAGTCGATTTATAATATTGTGTAGTTTCAGGTATACAGCAAAATGATTTATATATATATAAAATATATATATATCTTTATATATATATATTCTTTTTTCCATTCTTTTCCATTATAGGTTATTACAAGATATTGAATATAGTTCCCTATGCTATATAGTAAGTCCTTATTGTTTAATCCCCCAAAATTCTTTACGGAACAAATTAGGATAAATTCTGTGGTTCCATTTGGTCTGCTGTGAGGAAGGTCATGTGTTCCCTACACAACTGCAATATGAGTGCCCACTAGTGTCTGCCTCAGTTTTGACAAACATAAGTAGGAAAGTTGAAATAGGCCCATCTGGGAATCAGTTGCATTATTTATCACTTCCCTGATATGAAAAGCAATCAATAAAAATATATAAATTTATTAATTTCAACTTGTTTGAATTGAGCTTCAGGATTTCTACCTTTTAAAAGAAACTCTGAATCTTGACCAAAAATGAGATATTTTTTAGGCTTTGAAGCCATTTTCCCCACATGTTTGGAAATGTGATTTTACTGTTTCAGTAATAACCAAAGTTCTACAAACAAACTTAGGTCCAAAAGAAAAATGTACACTCTTATAAACTAATCAAGCTACAAAATTGAATTGTATTGCTTACTATGGTCTAGGTTACCAGTCCCATTGTCAGAATATATTGATAGTGAGTTAGTCATTCCTACCCATTTCCCAATTAACAAACTTTTCTATCAAAAGTTAAAAAGAAACAAAAGCTCAACTGGAAATGTACTCCACACCACTCAATGCTTCCTTCACCCTGGGCTTGATGTAGAAAAGGAGAAAGAGTGAGAAACAAAACAAGAAATAGAGTGATTTTTCTTTACCATCTTAGTGAAAGAGAATGTGCTTTTTTAATGAAATTTGCTAGAGGACAAAAGATACAGTATTCTTACTTATAATGCTTTTGTATTAAGGTGACATTCTTCTCTCTATTGCGTTTTTCTGCATTTTGTTTGCTTGCTGACCAACTTGTCTGCCTGTTAGTTAACAAAATGAGAGCATGAAGCAGGTAATGGTTAGATTTGCACTGTATCTCATCCAACTGAAGAAAGGTGATGTGAAAAATACATATTTTGAGCTTGGAAAAACAACATTTTTTACTATGACTTTATTTTTTGACTTTCAATTTTGAAATCAATTTATGGGCTATTCCTGTAAAACAGGTTTTTCCAAACGCAAAAGGGAGATTATTTCATTCAAAAATAGGCAACCCAAGAAAGTTTTTTATGATTGTGACTAAATGAAGTTTTGAACAACACTCACATAATTCTTTTTTTATACTAGAACATATTTTTTAAATTGAAGTATAGTTGATATACCCTATTATATGTGACAGGTGTACAATGTAGTAATTCACAATTTTTAAAGGTTATACTCCACTTATAGTTATTATAGAATATTGGCTATATTCGCTGTGTTGTACAATATATCTTGTAGCTGATTTTGTAAATAATGGCTTGTACCTCTTACTCCCCTCCTCCTACCTTGCCCCTCCTCCCCCTTCCGTCTCCCCACTGATAACCACTAGCTTGTTCTCTGTATCTGTGAAGACTCACATAATTCTTAAACTTTAGCTGTAAGTATGTATGAATACTGTATGTATTCTCCTTGTTTGTATTTTACTCTCTCATACAACATCCCTCCCAACAGGGTATGTTTATGGCTACCCTGTTACATGTTTATGTAAATAGCTGTTCCACAGTTTCAAACTCCTTAGACATTTCTGCTATTGTTTTGTAATATCACCCTTTGCTCCACGGGAATCATGCATTTGTTATGGGGACCTTAACAGTCTGCAATTGGCAAGTGACGGCAGATCCCATGTCAGATGGCTGCTGACATTTCCAAACTCTAATTATCATGATAGCATTACTTCAGCCTCTCTGGACTACATGCATTTCTAATTCCTTCTCTTTGTACTGCATCCCACCTCCCCATCTCCCAAAGGATTGTTTTCCTCTAATAACAGTCTTGGAATTATCACCTATTATTCTCTCATGACCTGTTCAGCAATATATGACATTTATGATTTATGAATTGAAACAACTCCAAAGACTGAATGGAACCCAGGGTATAATCCTGGCCTCACATCTGTACAGAAGGTTAGAAAATCCCATCCCCTTCTGTTCCTCCCGTTGGTGCATGCAAGCAGCCACTCCTGCCACTCTGCCAAGTGACACTCTGACTTTGCTGATCATTTGACAGTTTACTGCCAAGGCAGGAAAATCCATTCAAAGCTTTCAGAAGGTCTGAGCATCCACACAGGATTTTGGAAGAGCAAGGTTATTTGTTACATGAACTCACCTGTCTTTAAGGTGATTGACAGCCAGAAAATTGAGTTTCCTCCACAACTCATTCATAATCCACCCCTCGTCTTTTGCTACAGTCAGATAAAGTCATCAGCACATAGTAATTCATAAGTGGCTGTCTCAAATACTTTGTAAGAGGCTATGTAAAGCACTTTTCTTCCAAGGATCTCAAGGAACTGCTCAGAGGATCTGAAATATATCCTAACATTAGCATTCAGGTTGGATATTACCTCTTCACTTGCAGGAGAACATAAAATAAATTTGGGGGAATTTTAGCCTCATTTCACAGCCATGACTCATATGATTAATGATGGGAAATTGATCATACTAGAAATGACAAATGTCAAATCCCCTTCCATGTTATTCTAAGACAATCTCTAAATGCAGATAAAAATAAATAAACTGTAAAAAGTAAGACTTTTTTGCCAGTCTCAGTTCTTAAAATTCAATGAAATTAGAAAGAAAATTGTACAAGATTGGGATTCACCTAATAATGAGAATTTTGGAATTCTTAAGAAAGTACCCATTTGTCACAAGTTAAATAATCCATCTTGAGACTATTTTCTACCAATATTTTATCCATTAATTGTTGATGGTATGTGAAGGCAATAATGAGTAGCATGTTTTACCATATTCTTAAGAATTTAAAAGTAACAGGAAATAGGTTGCTGTAAAGCTAGTTAAATATTAGGTGGGAATGAGCTTCAAGACTCTCAGCCCCTCTGATAGTAATTCAAACATTGTGTAAATGGATGACCAGAGAATGTGCAAACACCTAACACTCAATTCAAATGGACTGGATGAAATCTCAGAGTGAAAGGACTAAAATGTGAGCGTAAGTTAGTAAACAGTAACAACCTCTATGCCCATAATTTGTCTGGAGGAAGCCTAAGAACAAAATCACATTGGAGAGCTTGGAACATAGAAATGGAGAGTGGAAAAATTGAGAATTTTCAGCACTATCCTGAGAGAAGAAACACTGAATCCAGGACAAAAAAAACTAATCCTAGAGAGATAAATAGTGTAGCTCTTAAGAATGTTGGCTTTGGACTCCAACCTCTGAAATTTGCCAGCCCTGTAACCTTAGGGGAGTTACTTAAACTCTGGTTCCTCCACTTTCATATCTACTTATTGGGGAGGACATCTTCTCGGACGTTACCTCATGGGGCTGCTCAGAGTATTAATGAATTGATATAAGTTAAGGTATTTATAATGTGCCTGACAAGGTGATTAATAAATATTACCATATGTTACTCTAACTCCACTGCAGCTCAGGGATGATTCAATAGGCCCTACCATCAGCTGCTTGAAATCACCAAGATCACCCACCTCTCTCTGCTTTAATTACACGCTTACCAAACAACCTTTACGTTATTAATACTCTGAGGTATGCCGATGCAACAAAGAGAGTGTCCTGGATGAGGTTATGAATATTCCTCCTCATCTTCCCCTACTCCGTTGTGATTTGATAAATTGGCAGTCTGCTTTGTGTATTTTAGTCTCTTATGGAATGAACAGCATGAGGTCAGCCCTTCTCAGTCAGCTCAACTCCAGGGCTCTGACAAAGCCAGGTCCTGGGCTGTACAAAAGGAACCAACATAATGCCACCGTGCAGGGTCTCTCCGTGAAGATTTTACATCTTCACACCTTCTCCTGAAGACATTCAGACTGCCAAACTTCCCCCTTTCCTACTTGCAATGTCAATTAGAACACCCATGCTCTGGAATGAATACAACATTGTTCGTCCACGACTGTGAGTTTATTTAGTTACAATTTAAATCTGATGACTCTTTGCCTCATTATATTTTAATCTTGCAAAATTGCTCTCCTGATATCACATTATTGGGATGAATAATTCCATTGGTATTCACTGACCCTTAACAATTCAGCAATATCTTTATGTGCTTTGGTATTCAGAAAAAATACTACCAAATGTAAAATAGATAGCTAGTGGGACGCAGCCGCATAGCACAGGGAGATCACCTCGGTGCTTTGTGACCACCTAGAGGGGTGGGATAGGGAGGGTGGGAGGGAGATGCAAGAGGGAGGAGATATGGGGATATATGTATATGTATAGCTGATTCACTTTGTTATAAAGCAGAAACTAACACAACATTGTAAAGCAATTATACTCCAATAAAGATGTTAAAAAAATTATTATAAATAAATAAATCTGATGAGACTGAAGCTCAAGATTCAGCTTAATTTCAATCCAAATGGATGCTTTACATCTTTTGCTTAAAAAACAAGATCTACCATGTTAAAAACAGGCACTTTAGAGCTGATTTTACCAATTAATGTAAAACTTCCAAAATTAATCTTTATTAGGCATATTGAATGAGAATAGGAAAGTGCAGATGCTGTGGTAAAAATCTTTAATTTTAAAGGTAATGTATGCTTAAGAAGTTATCCTCAATAATCCCTTCTGCCTTTCTATATTTAAGTAGTTTCACAATAGTATTCTTTAGAGAGTCCAGCAAATATAAGTGATATTTCCTTTATCAAAAGAATAAATCTTTCTAAAATATATTCCACATTCTTCCCCAGCTTAGGTAAAGAAAAGTAAGTCTGCTGGACATAATTTAATTTTTCTTGATGGATCAAGGATTATCATCATGAACGTTAATTATTGTGTTGTGCTGTGTACTCTGGGATTTTGATATTTGGAGTTGATTATTCCTCCTATGAATTTTTCCCAACAGCTGAGCTGTTGTATCTTTTTTTCTTTCTCTTTCTAGCTTCATGTCTGCTATTTACAGTTTTCTTTTTATCTTCTGTCCATTTTATGTTTAATTTTATTTTTTAGCTTTATATAGGGAAAGGAACATAGTATGGAGTTGAAATATAAGCCCCAACTTACTTCTGAACTAAACTGATTAGAAAAATTATAGATAAATGAACAACCAAGTATCACTTTCACTACTGTTATCACGAATATCCATGAATGTGATTTAGATTGAGACTTGCACTTCCCCTTGACACTAAACAGACATCCTAACTCTTTGTTATGATTTCTCTCATTCAGCCCGATCATGATCATGGCTTTTCAGTCTATTCCAACTGAAGAGTCCCACAGGCTTCTAACTCGAAGACAGCTATAACAGTTTTCTCTGACTCTGACTCAAGTCCTTCCTGATCAAAAAGTTCCCTCTTGGGGACTTCCCTGGCACCGCAGTGGTTAAGAATCCACCTGCCAATGCAGGTGACATGGGTTTGAACCTGGTCCAGGAAGATCCCACATGCCGCAGAGCAACTAAGCCCGTGTGCCACAACTACTGAGCCTGCGCTCTAGAGCCTGCGAGCCACAACTATTGAAGCCCACGTGCCTAGAGACCGTGCTCCACAACAAGAGAAGCCACCAAAATGAGAAGCCTGTGCACCGCAACCAAGAGTAGCCCCCGCCTCACTGCAACTAGAGAAAGCCCGCACGCAGCAACGAAGACCCAATGTAGCCAAAATTTAATTAATTAATTAAATTTTTTTAAAGTTCCCTCTTACATACCAGAAATTAATACAAATAATCCCCAGGGTTACCTGAGTAAATTTCATATCGATTCCAAATCAACTTCTGTGGTACAGAAAGAACCCAGGGCTTTAAACTTAGACAATTCTGAGTCTAAATAATAGCTCCCCATTGGTGATAGGTAAAGTCACCTAATGCACATTTGTTCTACCTTCCTTTCAGTTTGACTTCTCCCAGGTTCCCTTGCAACTAAGGTTCAGGATGTGTTTTAGGTTCCACTAATATGAAGTACTCATGGGAGATCTGGAAAACAGAAGTCTCCAGAAGCCACTTCTGCAGCTCCTATTATTTCTGCTGGTGTGCCAGGATACAGGGATTATAGGGATGTGGTTTTCCCAAAACGGCATCAGCAAAGATCGGAGTGTCCAGGAACTGGCTTAGTGAATGTTGAGAGGCAAACAGATTATCCATTTTGTTACATATTTGTTGTAGTCTAACAATATTCTAACAAGAGTTATAAAAATACAGTAACAGAAGGGCCATTTCCCTGCAAGGTGTGTTACCCTATGATTGAGCTGAGCCTGACATATGCTAAGTATTGAATAAAT
Source organism: Delphinapterus leucas (assembly GCF_059928025.1). Lineage (NCBI taxonomy): Eukaryota > Metazoa > Chordata > Mammalia > Artiodactyla > Monodontidae > Delphinapterus > Delphinapterus leucas. The sequence goes on along the minus strand of NC_143142.1, from coordinate 35,554,490 downwards.
ATTTTTTTGATAAATAAATGAACATATGCATGAATGAGTCAACTATGTTAAAAATTATTTTGAATCTTTACATTATTGATTTCTATTACTAATTTAGCAGGAATTCTAGTAAACTTTTCCCAACTCATAGAAAAATATAAATGGTTCTTTGTCACGCATTAGAATTAAAGCCATATTGCTTATCTTCTTTCTTTTGGGTATTTAGTTCTTTCAGTAAAAAAATGAGATGGTTTATCTCAGTCACAGCATCTTGAATATAGGAAAGTTTTTGGGTGTGTGTATAGTGCTGGTTCATCTCATTCATGGCTCCTCAAAGCAATAAAGGGACATCTGAAAGGAGTTCCTGAGTTAGGTGCCCTAATCAATATGCCTTGTATATCATAATCCAGAGAACTTTATTAAACTACCTTATATAATACATTGTCCAGAAGTTCTCAAGTTCTTATTTCTCCTCATCTTATGAAGGAAGGACAATATAGGAGAAGCTTCTGGGTAAAAGGTTTGTTACTTCTATGTTGTGAGTGTAAGTATGCCTGAGAACCAGTGCTATGAATTTTAAATCACAAGTCCCAAGTAAAAATCCAGACCACTAGCCTCAAAAATATCTCTCATAGTACCACATTACAGTTATATCATCATCATAAAATCTCTTATGTGTCTGGCACCAAAGTAGGGTCTTGATAGGAACTAAAAAATTTAAGGCATTTTACAAATCAAGTTTTTATATGTGATATTTGGTTCCAGTGACCCTAAGTAATCTAGTTTAAAGATTAAACTAGATTTAAAGAACATGCTGTACTTAATTACTTGAAAATATACTCATGGTATTATAGGTGGAAAAGACAGATTATGAAACAGGAAGACTTTATGTTTGTTTATACATATTATTTAAATATATAGAAAACAGCCTAGGGAGTGCTACATACTAAATTGGTAGTTTTTAATCTCTGAATAACAGGATTGCAGGGGGGTTTTTTCCCCTTTTTCTGTGTGGTTATTGGTATCTTCTAAATGTTCTAAAATGAGCATATCATTCTTGTAAGACCATTATTTTAAAACACATATGTGAAGAGTGTGCTTAATTCCTCTTTTTTCTTTCTCTATTTCTATCCACTCTCTCTGAGCACTCATCTGCTAACTCACCTGATGGTCAGTGCCCACTCACGCCATCCACACTGCAAAGACTGCTTTGTTACAATGAACACCAGTGCTCATCATCTGTTGGTAAATGGTAAATTTTGAAAATTCACGTCATCCTAAAGACATAGCCACACACAACATGAACACCTTTACAGCATGTTCCTGAGCCTACAGAATCTCTCCTGGGCCCTATGAACTAAGAAATTTGCAAGCATTTCACTTAAAAGCTGCATTTATAACAAGTAAATATGTTTCAATTTCTCAGTGATTAAGCTGAAAATATACATTGGTATGTGAGGCAAATTGAGGGCCTGGCTCACTACTACCAAGTCAAGAGATGTTCTGCATATATGAAAACTAACTTGGTGAGGGTAAATAAATGTAGCCTCTGCCCAAAGTCTCCCAGGTGAAAGCAAAAGTCAGCATCTACATGAGAAGAGTAAGCTATTCCTACATTTAGGCTCATATTTCTACTGTTTAGGGGGACACCTGATTTACAGTGTAGTGTCCTTGTGGAAAATGACTATTACTTATTGAAATCCTGAAGGGCAAATATAGCAATGGTCACCATTAGAGTGTTATATTGGTGTACATAAACTTTTTTCCCTTATGTTGCTTTATTCTCTTTTATAAATTTTAATATTAACTAATCAAAAACTGTAGGTTCATGAATTCAGAATCATGACACTGCTTTCTGTTATCTTTCAGACACCAGCAACCTTACTGAGTACTCACTTTATCTGTATAACCCACTTCCTCCATTGTAAGTGACTTGGTTGCACTAGATGTCACATTTTCTTCCAGCTCTGAAGTTCTCAAAAACCAAAGAAATATTCTCAGTCTATCCTTAGTTCCTTCATTTTACAATTTCACTGTACATTAAAAAAAAAAAAACCCCACACACACAAAAAACAAAAACAAAACCTTTGCAGCTCTCTAAGCACTTGTAAATACATCACCTTACTTGTCCCTCACCACAACTCTGCTACAGATTCTTTCTGCAGGTCCAATGGATAGAACCTAGAATACTGGCCAGGCATTGGGTTAATACTGAGGATCCAAGGACTAGTAACTGAAGTTCCTCATCTAGCAAGGTGTTTGCAGTCTGGTAGTGAGCTTATGATTTCTACCTAAACAGCACAGACATGGCATAGCTTAGCATGGTAGAGCTCACCCTGTTTGATCTGGAAAGCTCCTTTAAAATGATCTGGTCCAACCACCTTGCTCTATAGGTGAAAACCCAGAGGTCTAGACTCTTTCTCATAAACACAGCTAAAAGCATTTGTCTGTTTTCAACCTGACTCTTCCTTCCTCAATCAGCTTTGCCCTTCAAGAATGAATAATTTCCTCCAGAGGCCAGGGAAATAGATGGAGTAAATTCCCCTGAATCCTTCTGTAAATGGTGCGCAGTTTATCTGATTGTCAGGTCTTGTCTTTAAAGGTCATTCTCCCATGGTAAGAAACTTTCTGACGGTCTTGTTAGAAATAAACTGAATTGTTTGGGGAATGAAGATGTGATTGTGCATGGATGCTTTTTCTCTGGACTTTTTCTCAGTTTTTGATATCTTATATACATATATACAAATTGATCACAAAACTTAAAAGCATGAAAAGTATTAGAAAACAGATATAACCTTTGACAAATTGTAAGTAACATTTATTTATCAATATTTTATTGTATAAAATATGCTCGTCCTATGGAGAACTTTGTAGTTTCTTACCTAATAAAGGTCATTTGCAATGTTGTTTTTAATCCTAATACCAAGAGTTTTATCCTTGCTCTGATCTTTCTCATACTCTTCACAGACAGCAAGGGATCTTCTTGTCCAGAAAGCACCTGAACAGAAGGTGACTGACCCAGTAGAACAAGCCCCAGCCCACGGGGAATGGGCAGACAACAGTAACTAAAATCTATTGAGCACTTAATGCCAAGCACTGTTCTAAGCGCTTTAATGTATTAACTCATTTACCCTCACAGCAGCCTCTGAGCTCGGTATTACCTCAGAGGCTATGGTGTGAGCCATACGTAGTATGGAAAAAGCATACACAGGATGCTGAGAATACACCACGGCAGACAGACACAAGGGACAAGCTCCAGATTAGATAATGAAGAGGTGCTAGTACACCGTGGGGCCAAGAATGCAAGGCAGAAAAGAGGCAAATGCATTCCCCATATGCTCCCACGCCCCCTGTATACTTACAAAGACACGATAGAGTATCTAACACATAGTAAATACCAATAAAATTGAATTGAATGTAAAACATTGTAATGACAAAGGTCCATTTATGAACAACTGGTCAGAGAAACTAAGGTTAGATATGACTTTCAAGGTCACCTGGAAGTCATCCACTACACCCGTGGTCTGAATTGTCCTGTCTATGCTTAAACATTTCTAGAAACCGAAAAAAGAAAGAAATGTGTGCAGAGTACCTACCATGTATTAACACTAGTCTAGTGGCTTTCAAATGCCATCTCCATAATAACCTGGTGAGGTAGCTATTATTGTTCTTATTTTACAGATGAGGATACTGAGATCTGAAAAAATTAAATAACCTACCCCATGTAAGTTTACACAGTTAATAGGCGGAGCCATATGGATTCAAACCCAAATATTCCAACTTCAATACCAGCACCCCTTCCACTAAACCAAACTTGCTCTTACTATACAGAGTGTCAGTGTACATAAATGTGTACAGGGCTCATTGAAAATGGTCAGAATTTCATTATGTTTATCTTAAAATTAACAATTTCAATTGCAAATTGCAAAATATGAATATCTGGACAAATTTAACACTACTGATTGGAGAATTAAAAATGTAAAACTCTATATCTGAATGGTTTTCATTATTCAATGCTAATTAAGTATCGGCATTAAATTTACTTAACAACAATAAATGTATTATTACAGACTATAATCATATTCTCTTTCTTCCTCTGCCCCTCATCTTAAAGACTTTATCACTAAAATAGAATAGAATAACAAAATATATACAAGTACAAATCCAACAAACTTGGTCTAAATAGCACTTCCTAGATTCAGGTACCTCCAGTGGATGGCATACCTCCCATTAATATATCTTCATGACTATCATTTTAAGGAAGAAATATAAATTGTTTTCATATAAGCCTCTTCCAGTGAGGCAATGGTAACTGTTCAGATCTTCTGACTAAATCTATTAAAAGATTACAAATGTTGATTAACACTTCCACTAAATATCGGCAAACAAAATTAAACACAGTTCATGCTTTCTCCATTGCCATACCTTTAGCACTTCCAGACTGCCATACCTTTAGCGACTCCAGACTGTTGTTGTAAAGAACTATAACCCAGGAAAAAAAATTCTTGCATTGTGTTTCCAGAATTGACAAAAAGGGAAACTGTTGATAGAAAATAATGCAGTAAAAGTGGTCATTTAAATTGAATATTACATTATTTGCAATAAATAAGCTCATTTTCATACTTAAAGATGGGGCAACAAATATAGCACTTTGCCTACAGTACGCCCTCATCATCATTAGTACAACTTGCTCAACCTCTAGGTGTGTTAAGATCTCTCTTTTATTTTTAATTTAATTTTATTTATTTTTTTATACAGCAGGTTCTTATTAGTTATCCATTTTATACATAGTAGTGTATGCGTGTCAATCCCAATCTCCCAATTCATCCCACCACCACCACCACGCTTGCCACTTTCCCCACCTTGGTGTCCATACGTTTGTTCTCTACATCTGTGTCTCAATTTCTGCCCTGCAAACTGGTTCATCTGTACCATTTTTCTAGGTTCCACATGTATGAGTTAATATATGATATTTGTTTTTCTCTTTCTGACTTATTTCACTCTGTATCACAGTCTCTAGATCCATCCATGTCTCAACAAATGACCCAATTTCTTTCCTTTTTATGGCTGAGTAATATTCTATTGTATATATGTACCACATCTTCTTTATCCATTTGTCTGTCGATGGGCATTTACATTGCTTCCATGACCTGGCTATTGTAAATAGTGCTGCAATGAACATTGGGGGGCATGTGTCTTTTTGAATTATGGTTTCCTCTGGGCATATGCCCAGTAGTGGGATTGTTGGGTCATATGGTAGTTCTATTTTTAGTTTTTTAAGGAACCTCGATACTGTTCTCCATAGTGGCTGTATCAATTTACATACCCACCAACAGTGCAAGAGGGTTCCCTTTTCTCCACACCCTCTCCAGCATTTGTTTGTAGATTTTCTGATGATGCCCATTCTAACAGGTGTGAGGGGATACCTCATTGTAGTTCTGATTTGCATTTCTCTAATAATAGTGACACTGAGCATATTTTCATGTGCTGCTTGGCCATCTGTATGTCTTCTTTGGAGAAATGTCTGTTCAGGTCTTCTGCCCATTTTTTGATTGGGTTGTTTGTTTTTTTAATATTGAGCTGCATGAGCTGTTTATATATTTTGGAGATTAATCCTTTGTTCATTGACTTGTTTGCAAATATTTTCTCCCATTCTGAGGGTTGTCTTTTTGTCTTGTTTGTAGTTTCCTTTGCTTTGCAAAAGCTTTTAAGTGTCATTAGGTCCCACTTGTTTATTTTTGTCTTTATTTCCATTTCTCTGGGAGGTGGATCCAAAAAAATCTTGCTGTGATTTATGTCAAAGAGTCTTCTTCCTATGTTTTCCTCTAAGAGTTTTATAGTGTCCAGTCTTACATTTAGGTCTCTAATCCATTTTGAGTTTATTTTTGTGTATGGTGTTCTAATTTCATTCTTTTACATGTAGCTGTCCAGTTTTCCCAGCACCACTTATTGAAGAGGCTGTCTTTTCTCCATTGTATATCCTTGCCTCCTTTGTCATAGATTAGTTGACCATAGGCGCATGGGTTTATCTCTGGGCTTTCTACTCTGTTCCATTGATCTATATTTCTGTTTTTGTACCAGTACCATACTGTCTTGATTACTGTAGCTTTGTAGTATAGTCTGAAGTCAGGGAGCCTGATTCCTCCAGCTCTGGTTTTTTTTCCTCAAGACTGCTTTGACTATTCAGGGTCTTTTGTGTCTCCATACAAATTTTAAGAATTTTTGTTCTAGTTCTGTAAAAAATGCCACTGGTTATTTGATAGGGATTGCATTGAATCTGTAGGTTGCTTTGGGTAGTATACTCATTTTCACAATATTGATTTTTCCAATCCAAGAACATGGTATATCTCTCCATCTGTTTGTGTCATCTTTGATTTCTTTCATCAGTGTCTTATAGTTTTCTGCATACAGGTCTTTTACCTCCTTATGTAGGTTTATTCCTAGGTATTTTATTCTTTTTGTTTCAATGGTGAATGGGATTGTTTCCTTAATTTCTCTTTCTGATCTTTCGTTGTTAGTGTATAGGAATGCAGGAGACTTCTGTGCATTAACTTTGTATCCTGCAACTTTCCCAAATTCATTGATTAGCTCTAGTAGTTTTCTGGTAGCATCTTTAGGATTCTCTGTGTATAGTATCATGCCATCTGCAAACAGTGACAGTTTTACTTCTTCTTTTCCAATTTGTATTCCTTTTATTTCTTTTTCTTCTCTGAATGCCATGGCTAGGACTTTGAAAACTATGTTGAATAATAATGGCGAGAGTTGACATCCTTGTCTTGTTCCTGATCTTAGAGGAAATGCTTTCAGTTTTTCACTATTGAGAATGATGTTTGCTATGGGTTTGTCATATATGGCCTTTATTATGTTGAGGTAGGTTCCCTCTGTGCCCACTTTCTGGAGGGTTTTTATCATAAATCAGTGTTGTATTTTGTCAAAAGCTTTTTCTGCATCTATTAGGTGTGCTAAGATCTTAAAAGCAAACAGGAGAGATGAGAATATATTAGGAGGGGTGGGGCAAAGGCTAGAAGGAAACTGTAAACATCTTTATGGTCTCTCAGCAGATACAAATCAACTTGGTGCTCTGGGTCCAATATAGGCAAAAGTCAATATTCAAAAAGACTAATATGGTGAATGAAGATCAGAGCAGCAGGAGACCATACAACACCTAAGAAGCAGGTTGTAAGGGGTAAGTTCTGGATAAAAGGTAATGTGCCCAGGATGATGCAAGACACAACCCAGCTTATTCCAGCTAAAAGTCTGGAATAAGGAGAAGTGTCTGTCATGGGGAGGTTCCTAGGCCCCCAGTCAAACAGAATTCAAGTTCCAGCCCAGTTATACAGTGTGGATATACTCGGGGGTGTTGAGGAGACTGGGGGTGCTGAGACTATAGCTTCTCAAGGAATTCAAACTGCAGACATTAGACTAATTCCTCACCTCACCCCCTAGAGAAGGTAAGGTGCTAAATATCCTTACAGATTTGGTTAGTATTGATACAAACACTGAATGTGGCTACTTTTTCCAGCTGAAATTCTTTAGGGCTTGATGCTGAGCAGTGCTTAGGGAAGCTGAGATTGACACACCCTCTGTGTAAGCATGATAAAAATGACATATATGTAGCCCCAGGTTGCCTTTTGGTTTGCAGATATAGCTGACATTTTCAGCACCCCTTCCTGTCTGCCGTTTAGGTTATTTCTACACAGAAAAATATGCCTGAAAAACAGTCAATCCAAAACTTAACATTTTGAGAACAGAACTGAATCAACTGCAGTCAAAAGGATACACTAAGTCTAAACCAACCCTAAAATGATCCTCCCCTACAACAACAACAACAAAAAGAATCATTCTGAAAAAGGTCAATTCTATAACACTGTGAGGTCAAGGTCTGAAATATTTGCCTCTTAAAACCTCTGTTCCAAAGAATAATTTACAGTCATAGTTACTAGGAAAACCCGCCTCTTCCTGTTGCTTCCACATGAGTCAGAACCATTATACTATGATAAAATATAACCCACAACTGCAAAATATTGCCCCATGATTTTTAGGAAGCTTTCCAAACCACATCCTCTTTAGCCCTCCAGTCCATCATGAACAATACATTCAGTTGCTTTATCACCAGGAAAAGCACACCCTTTCTTTAGTCTTAAATCCACTCTCCTAATATGAAGTGAATTTCTTTAAAAGCTCTCTTTACAGCCGTAACCCTGAGTGTGTAATTCCCTGGGTTGTATTAACAACGCCCTTCTCTGAAGTGTGAAATCCAGCTCTGATCATTAGAGCTCTCCCTGCTTCAAGAGAGTTTCCATTGTTTTTCTTAATTCTTTGTTGTTTCTAAAATCAAGTTCTTTAAATGTTTCAGGTTTATTCAAAACTTTTCTGCCCTAAAGTTGCTGTGACTCTTCACTCATCAATTTTACTACTAGGATTCCATTCTAAGGAAGGACTCATAGAGGAGCACAGAAATTCAGCTATAAATACATTTACAACAGGGCTATTAAAAGAATGGAAATGACCGAAACAGCCAACTATAGAGTTTGGTTAAATAAACTATGGCATATACACATTCCAGAATCTATACAACCTTTAAAAATAATGTGAAAGAATATGCAATAACATGAAACTTATTCATAGTATACTGCTAAGTAAAATAAATCTATTAACAAAACAGTATGTATAATATCTTTTTGTTTTTAAAAAGTCATATATATAAAATTATTTTATGTAACCTATTTTTATACATATATTAATATACGTATAAAATATGGAATAACATTTCCATACTGGCTTTATAACATTTTCATGACAAAATTTATAACTGCCTTTAAATTTAAAGTGTAAAGTAATATGATTTTTAAATAATGAGTAAAAACTTACTGAAAAAGATGATGTAATATCTGTCAGTCAAAATGACAAAATGGCAAGACTAATCTGTATATTCTTCATCAACCATTCAAATGAACAGGAATGTCCCAGCTTTAATACTGTCCTATTGAGTTGGTGCAAATAAGAGTGCATCAGTAAAAGGTCCTCTAATGCAATATACATGGAAAGAGTGTTTATTACATTTCTCATAGCAATAATATTGTGAATCATTCATCCTCCCTTTTTGAAACTCTAAAAGTCTTTTCCCCTCATTTGTTTCCTCCATCTCTTTTGCTGTTCGATGGCAGCCCAGGAAATTTAATGTCTTCTCTGTTCAGCAAGAAATGGCAGAAATGGGAGCCGGCTCAAGCCTCTGCCTCCTACGGCCATGTTCTCTGTAGCCCTTCTAACTCCCAAGACACTGGCCCTATACATTTAGCAGGGTGTGACAGAGGGATAGAGGTCAACATAACATGTTCATTAAGACAAGTATTTGTGCATTCACTATGTAAGCATGACATATAGCTCCCAAGCTCTGAGGCAGCTATGTGATATATGTATATTCACCTACAGCCTCAGCTTTATGAACTGTATCCCTTGGAGATAGCAGGAGCTCCAATAACTAGGTACACAGCCAATAATTACTTTCATCTTTCTCCTTTTATTTACTCTTTAAGAGATTCATTAAGATGAAGAATGACAGCATTGCTTTGCTAAGCCATTTTGATTACTTTCCTAATTCATTTATCATGACCTTTGGAACTATTAGTTTGGTTTTCACCTTACAGAATCTTATTTTATTAAAACTAGGTTCTGCATCCTCAGTGGTTGTTTTCAAATGGGCCTTTTGGCTACTCACTATTTAACAGAAGTGACATATGGTAGAATTTTTCTTTTATAAAGACACACAAATGTATAATATATATGGTCACTGAGAGTCACTATATATGTTTAAAACTGGTATTGGATCACTCATAATCTGTTTTTATGGCTATTCATTTTGTAGCCTTGAATCCCTCCACAAAAAAGGAGTGCTAAGGAAAGAAGGAAAGGTGAGCAGTGGTTAATGTGGGGAGCACAGATCACAAACAAGACACTGTACTAGGTGCTATGCTGTGTCACTGAGTCCTCACAGAAACCCTACAAGTAGGCAATATTCCACCTATTTTAGAGATAAAGAAGTTGTGGCTCAAAAAGGATAAGTGACTTGCTCAAGGTTACACAGTAAGGTCACATGGTAAAGTCACACAATAAATACTGCGATTGAACCAACTATACCAGTGGCTCATGCCTTGTTCTGTTAACCTGTTCCTTCTCCTTTCTCAATCCTAAGTACTAAAAAGATACATGCCAGATATATGTCACTTACATGACATAAAGGTAAAAGTCTGCATCACTATTCTCTCTTCCTTTAGCTCTTCCTCAGAGGAGACCTACCAGGCATCTCTTAATCCTTTACACAGAATATCTATCTTTGAAAGGCTAAATGTGCAGAAAACTTACTCTATCTTGTGGCTGTCTTAAAGTAGAGCTCCAAAACACACTGTAAAAGAAACTGTCAATGGAATGAGAAAACAAGACACATACTGGGAGAAAATACTTGCAAAAGATGTATTTGATAAAGGACTGTGATCCAAAATACATAAACAACTCTTAAAACTCAACAATGTTTAAAAACTCAATTTAAAAATGGACAAAAAAGATCTGAATAGACACCTTGCCAAAGGGGAATATGTATACATATATATATATATATATATATGTCAAATAAGCATTTTAAAAGCTATTCTACATTATATATCATTAGGGAATTGCAAATTAAAACAAGACATCACTACACACCTATTAGAATTTCCAAAATCCCAAACACTGATAACACTAAATGCTGGTAAGGATGTGGAGCGACAAGAACTTTCATTCATTGCTGGTGGGAATGCAAAATGGTACAGGCATTTTAGAAGGCATTTTAGCAGCTTTTTTAACAAAACTAAACATGCTTTTACCACATGATCCAGCAATGTGCTCCTTGGTATTTACCCATAGAAGCTGAAATCTTAAATCTGCTCAGAGACCTGAATAGGGATGCTTATAGCAGCTTTATTCATAATTGCCTAAACTTGGAGGCAACCAAGATGTTCTTCAGTAAGTGAATGGATTGATCGACTGAATGGATTAATACACCCAGACACTGGAATTTATTAAGTACTAAAAAGAAGTGAGATGTCAAGACATGGGAAGACACAGAAGAACCTTAAATGCATATTATTAAGTGAAACAAGCCAATATTAAAATGTTACACACTGTATGATTCCAACTATATGACATTCTTGAAAAGGCAAAACTATGAAGGAAAAAAATTAGTGGTTGCTGGAGGTGACATTAGCAAGACGGTAGACTAGGAGGTCCCAACACTTATCACTCCTACAAAAACAACAAAAACAATAAATAAACGACTACAAACTGATGAAAATAGCTCTGGGAGAGCTCTAAACTACAATGAAGAAACAGCAGAAACCCTGTGGAGCTCAAAAACAAAGGATGGCCATCTAGTAGAGCATAGGGAGCATTTTACCTGCATTGCCCCATAGCCCAGTCCAGGGCAGCTCAGCAACAAGAAGGATCCCCTCAGAGGGGTTTTACCCCACAGGGAAAAGGAGAGCAGGAGGACCCCAGCAAGCCTCACCACAGTGGATGTTTGCAGCCTGTGCTACTGAGGAGCCCCACAGTCTTTATCAACACTGAATCTGAATGACAGAGCTGCCCAGAGTCCCCACTGCTGAATCTCCCCCTCAAGAATGGAGCTGTCTCTGCAGTGAGACCTGCCCCTACTGCTGTGCCAAGCTCTACAAGATCAGGATGCCACAGCACCTTGCCATATAGGGCACTGGAGCTGCCACTGCTCTGCATCCCCCCTCCCCACCCAGGGTCTTAAGTCAAGGTTGCTGCACTGTGCCCCACCCCTGGGTCCCAAGTCATGCTTTGACCTGCCATTACTGGTGCTGAGCTGCCACTGCTCTTCACTGCATCATCTGGGTCCCAAGTCGGGGTTTCAACCCACTATAACTGGGCTGCACTACTGTTGTTCAGGACCCCCACCCCCCAGTCCTCAGTCACAGCTTTGCTCCATAATTACCAGGGAGTGCTGATATTGCCCTGGGCCCCACCCCCTGGGCCCCTAGTCAGGGATTTGGCCCAGCATAACTAGGGCCAAGATGCTGCTGCTCTGCACCCTACCCGCTGTGGACAAAGTCAGGATGCAGGAGCACCTCTCACCAAGGTAGTACTCAAAGCCTTAGTAATTGGTGTGTTGGTTTCTCTCAGCAGACAGAGTTAGGATGAGGATGAATCAAGGGAGGAGGAACATGATTTTAGATAGGGCTGAACTTGTTGATATAGGTGAATATAATGAAGAGCCGGGATTCAACATGTTAGCTAGAGCAGCTGGGAGTGGCTCTAATTGTTTTGCTGTTGATAGATTAAAAAACTAGACTCATCAACCAATGTGATGCACCACAACAACAAAAAGACAAAAACCACATGATCATCTCAGATGCAGAAAAAGCATTTGATAAAATTCAACATCCATTTATGATAAAAACTCTTACCAAAATGGGTATAGAAGGAACATATCTCAACATAATAAAAGCTATTTATGACAAACTCACAGCCAACATAATACTCAATGGTGAAAAGCTGAAAGCCTTCCCACTAAAATCTGGAACAAGACAAGGATGCTCACTCTCACCACTTCTATTCAATATTGTATTGGAAGTCCTAAACACAGCAATCAGATAAGAAAAAGAAAGAAAAGTTATACAAATTGGAAGGGAAGAGATAAAACTGTCATTATATGCAGATTACATGATACTATATAGAGAAAACCCTAGATACTCCACACAAAAACTACTAGAACTGATAAACAAATTCAGCAAGGTAGCAGAATACAAGATTAACATGCAAAAATACGTTGCATTTCTTTACACTAACAATAAAATATCAAAAAGGGAAAGTAAAAAAAAATTCTTTTAAAATTGAATACAAAAAAATAAAATACTTAGTAATAAACCTAACCAAGGAGGTGAAAGACCTATATGCTGAGAACTATAAAACACTGATAAAGGAAACTGAAGATGATTCAAAGAAATGGAAAGATATCCCACACTCTTGTATTGGAGGTATTAAAATTGTTAAAATGGCCATACTACCAAAAGCAATCTACAGATTTAATGTGATCCCTGGCAAATTACCCATGACATTTTTCACAGAACTAGAACAAATAGTCTGAAAATTTATATGGAACCACAAAAGAGCCAGAATTGTCAAAGCAATGCTGAGGAAAAAGAACAAAACTGGAGGCATAACCCTCCCTGACTTTAGACTATATACAAAGTTACAGTAATCAAAACAGCATGGTATTGTCACAAAAACAAACATATGGATCAGTGGAGCAGAACAGGCAGCCCAGAAATAAATCCACACACCTACGGTCAATTAATCTTAGACAAAGAAGGTAAAAATATACAATGGAGAAAAGACTGTCTCTTCAGCAGGTGATGTTGGGAAAGCTGGACAGCTGCATGTAAATCAATGAAGCTAGAACACTCCCTCACACCATTCACAAAAATAAACTCAAAGTGGCTTAAAGACTTAAATATGAGACATGACACCATAAAACTCCTAGAAGGGAACATAAGCAAAAAATCCTCTGACATAAATCATAGCAACGTTTTCTTAGGTCAGTCTCCCAAGACAATAGAAATAAAAGCAAAAATAAACAAATGGGACCTAATCAAACTTATAACCTTTTGCATAGCAAAGGAAACCATAAACAAAACAAAAAGCAACCTACAGGCTGGGAGAAAATATTTGCAAATGATGTGACTGACAAGGGATTAATTTCCAAAATACACAGTCCACACAACTCAATAACAAAAAAACAAACAACCCAATCACAAAATGGGCAGAAGACCTAAAAGACATTTCTCCAAAGAAGACAAACAGATGGCCAATAGGCACATGAAAAGATGCTCAACATTGCTAATTATTAAAGAAATTCAAATCAAAATGACAATGAGGTACCACCTCACACTGGTCAGAATGGCCATCATTAAAAAGTCTATAAATAATAAATGCTAGGGAGGGTGCAGAGAAAAGAGAACCCCGCTACATTGTTGGTAGGAATGTAAATTGGTGCAGCCACTATGGAAAACAGTATGGAGTTTCCTTAAAAAACTAAAAATAGAGTTGCCATGTGATCCAGCAATCCCACTCTTATGTATATATCCAGAGAAAACTCTATTTCAAAGACACATGCACCCCAATGTTCATAGCAGCACTATGTACAATAGCCAAGACATGGAAGCAACCTAAATGTCCATTGACAGATGAAGGGATAAAGATGTGGTATTTACATACAATGGACTACTACTCAGCCATTAAAAAAGAATGAAATAATGCTATTTGCAGCAACATGGATAGACCCCAAGCTGTTTTCCTCTTTCCATTATATTTCTTTTCAACAGAAGCAATTCCCTACTTTTTCCCATAGGCACACTGTTGAATAAACAAATTAAAATTTTATTATCTTGACTGCCTGTTTTGTACATTCTTGCCTTCACAGAAAACCTTCCTAGAATTACACAGCTTCATTTTCTCTAAAAGTAAAAGGTAAGCACTCTCTCCATCACTAAAGCATTCCTTTTTTCCATAGCAGCAGCGTCTCAGAATCTGTACTCAGCCAGAAGTGTATAAAGGAAATATCTAATGATTTCTACATTAGTGATTATATTTCATTTAGTTTCCAATAAAAATGACTTTACACCTACTATTGATGCCATTCAAAAATATTTAATGAATTAATGCTATATGTAGAACTCTATCCTAAATCCACTTAAGAAGGAAACACAGTAAAAGAATGTAATATAAACTAGGGAATGCAGGACTCAGTATACCAACAGGTAGCCAATCTGGGATGTAGTCACAGAGCCATGATGTGATTTGGGCCAAGTCATATCATCTCTATGCCTTTCAATTTCCTTTTCCAAAAAAGGACTGTCTATCTCAGATGGCAAAGAAGTTTCATCTCAAGTGCCAAATCCAGATGATCGGTAATGGTGCCTTGAGTACTGAGAAAAAACGTGAGGCTCAGTACAGGCCCAGTGAAGAGTGCTATGATCAGTTCATGGTGTCTGTCAAGGTCATTAGTGAGAGAAGTTTTGGAAAGAGGACATCAGCAGTTTGCCCTCTCTAAATGATTTAAATATAAAGACTTCTCAATATTTTTAATAAAACATGATCTGATTCATCATGCTCTACATTCTAATGTAGTACTGTATTCTCAATGATAAAATAATGAGAATTTACTTTCCTATACTTTAACTCATCATTAATTATTTATTTTATAGTGTACATTTTTTGCAAATGACTAAGAACATCTTGCATATTATTTTAAAAATATATTGTGTTTAATTTTTAAAGGATCAATTGAATTTAATTATCCAAGTGAGTGAAAATTAGGGCAAAGTTGTAAAAAGTGTTGAATGAAAATACCAGTGGATATGAATGCTCATGGTCTGAATTCATAACATGATTTTGCGTCTTACCTTAAAACATTACATTTCCCTGTTTTTTTCCTGAAATTTTTATTTGGGATTCACTTTCACAGAACACAAATTTGCTATTAATATCAACAGTAAATATTTTATGCCTAGTTTTTTAAAATGTGATATATATATATATATCACAAAATATATATGTACATTTATATTTAAAAGCTTTGATTTGAATGCTAACCAAATGATTTTTTGTTAATCAAGTTGCAAAACTGTAAAAATATAG
This sequence comes from Delphinapterus leucas, assembly GCF_059928025.1. Lineage (NCBI taxonomy): Eukaryota > Metazoa > Chordata > Mammalia > Artiodactyla > Monodontidae > Delphinapterus > Delphinapterus leucas. The sequence goes on along the minus strand of NC_143142.1, from coordinate 35,538,815 downwards.
GTGGAATTTTATAATTTAAAGAAGTAATTATTTAGTTTCTATTTTAATATTTAAGACATTTATCAATGCTTGGTCAAATGTGATCCACCTTGGATCGTAAGCCACCTGAATTCCAATACATTGCTCTCTTATAGAGCAATATGAATGGAGTTCAGGTTCCACTGGTTGAGCAAGACATTAGTAATTTCTCATTTTCTAAAGTAAAATCATATTTATTCTTTTAAAAAATTATTCCATTATTTTTCCAGAAATCTAAGCATTATAAATGTTATAGTATTGCTCTTTTTTTCTCTCAAGAGGACATTTAAAAACTGGTATCAGTAAGTTTTCCATTTTTAAATAGGAAAGGATATCTACGTACAGTTTTTCTAGTGATAAGTTAATTATTGACATAAACAGAAGGAATGCATTTAAAATGATTCTTGTTTATTTTACATGAAGATTCAGTATGTACATTTATCTGGCAAATTGGGGGATTCTGGTATAACAAAAATTTTTCATTTTTACTTTACAATTCCTCAGTTGTCCTCCCCTTTTCATTTCCTTGGCTCTTCTACCAGCTTTTATAAATATATAATTTACAGGCCATCCACTGCAACTCTGGTAAAGATGACTATGGATAGAGATTTGACTTTGCTCACCTAACACACACACAAAAAAAGTCATAACTCAGAAATAAACTTCTTGCAACCTCACTGATAATCCTAAGACTCTAATAGGCCTATTCAGATTTATCTCCAAATTGGTGCAAATTACTTGATTAAAAATTTACAATAAAGAATATTAGAAATATCTATAATGACTATAACCCAAAATGACAACGGAAACTTCCTGTTGTCAAAGTATAAAAGACAACAACTTTTACTATATTACCTTTTGCTCAATCAGCTTAAGATTCATTTTGCAACCCTTTAGATCCCCACGTGGTACTAATTTCACAATAGCATTAGAGGCAAATAAGATGATTTATTACTGTGGTCATTTACCCTGTGTTTTTACAGCATTAGTTACTGTTTCCAAGATGTACAGCATTTGTGCCAAGAGACAGTCAGAAGATGTTAGCAGTCAACAAAGGGGCAATGTCTACAAAATGGATTGAGAAACCAGGGAATCAGTAGGCCAGGCAGGAATTAACACTTCATTTTTTTTAACATGTTAATTGGAGTATAATTGCTTTACAATGGTGTGTTAGTTTCTGCTGTATGACAAAGTGAATCACCTATTCGTATACAAATATCCCCGTATCTCCTCCCTCTTGCATCTCCCTCCCACCCTCCCTATCCCACACCTCTAGGTGGACACAAAGCAACAAGCTGATCTCCCTGTGCTATGCGGCTGCTTCCTACTAGCCATCTATTTTACATGTGGTAGTGTATATATGTCAGTGCTACTCTCTCACTTCATCCCAGCTTCTCTGTAGTGTTTTGAGGCCCTCTTGATTGTTGCTTAGTTTAATCCTGTTTGATATACAAAATTTCAGCAATTTTATAACTCTTCAATATATAACGTAAGAAGTAATATGTTCTGGTAGGTCCTAGGTTGTCTGGATTAACATCCAAGATAGTTGGTGACATCATGAATTTAACTGCTTAAATTTGTGAAATAATGCTTATATGATGATGAAAGAAAAAAAAATCTAAGACATCTGAAAAGCAAGCATCAGAGTCTTCCCATCTTATGCCTTTTGATTTTGACAATTTCAAATATAACTGTTCATTATGGAATGTACTTGTTGTAGGGAAGACAGAGGGGATAATTAGGAGGACATGAGATAAGATGTAACAGCCATAATTAGAGTAACATGTTAAAAATTTTGGAAGTTTCCTTAGTCAGACTTAATTTGGGGTATAGACTGTTTCCATAATATCACTAACCTTCCAAAAGCTTTTAGTTAAATGTCCTGAGATTCCACATGTCCTAATGTTCTCCCTCCTATATCCCCTAAGGAGTCATGAACACAGGGTGAGCATCCAGTAACAGATTTTGCAAGTTATTAGAAACAGAGAGCCAGTACATATAAACTATCATGAATGCATGAGAATGTCTGGTGCCCTGTGAGATATCCTAATGATAAAAGCTCTGCTTTAATGAAAACAATTTGAATTAATCTGATTCTTGATATCTGGAATTACAATTCGAAATTACAGAAATATTCAGGCAATTAGGAGCAGTAACTAAAAGGGAGAAGCTGCACTGAAAGAGGCTTTGAACAAACAAAAATTAAAACTAAGTTGAGTTATGCAGTGAGAGAAACTAGTAGTAATCAGAGCTGTTAGGTAGAAGAGAAGTTACACAATACAGACAGTGAGGAAGCCAATTAACAGAAGGAATAGAAGCAAGAAGACACACAAGAAAATGCAGAAACCATGATAGTAGCTGAGTCCATTAACGACTGTGTCCAAATGACCATCCTAGATATTCTACTGCTTGGGTCTGTAAAAGCCCCAGAATCCAGGTCTAAACTCCATCTGGCCTTGCTGGATCTTCTTTTCCCAGGAAGCTGTCTACATAGCTAAGAATCCCATTTTTCCTCATTCCAATAATAACCTCCTGGTACTTGAGACAACTTGAAGGGTCTTCTACTCTTTGCAACCAAAGATACTTTTCTACTCTTTGCAACCAAAGATACTCTTCTACTCTTTGCAACCAAAGACCAGCAGCCCTATGGTGCCTCCTCAGAGTTATATCCTGTGTTCCAGACTCTATAGCTAATTGCACTCCACCCAGATATCCTCCAAGTGCTTCAAATGCAACCTCTTCAAAATTTCCAAAATCAGTTCCTCCTACAGTATTTATCATGTCAATGAATGGAACCCGGCATCCTTCCAGTTTCCGAAATTTGGGAAAATGGAATGGGTGAGTAAAGAGGAAGTTGGTATTAGCCTGGATGCAGTCTCCTTCGTCTCCCGTATCCAATCAATCATAAAGTCCTGATGATTTTACTTTATTGGTATCTTTAGAATCAGTCCAATTTTTTTCATCTTAAATGCTACTCCATCATTCTCTCCTACTGAAATATTGTAACAACCTCTAATTGGTCCCTTTGCTTCTAGGCTAGCCCGGATCCTATCCATTCCCCCACGCTATCAGCAAAGGAATCACTCAAAAGCAGATCCAGTCATATCACTCAACAGGTTAATATGGCTCTTGAGAATCTTCTGAATGGAGATGAACCTCTTTATAGGATCCGTCGTGACTGCCCCATCTGTCTCTCTAGCTCCCCCTCTCACAACTCCCACCACTTCCATCACCCCACAGCCTCAGTGATTCTATACTCAACTACTTGCACTTTCTAGAATGGATCATGCTCTCTCTCAGACCCTAGCCTTTATACATGTTATTTTCTGTCTGAGATGCCCATCCCTGTTTTCCTCTCCTAATAGATAACTCTTAGCTATCTTTCAGGACTCAAGACTATATCTACATTGGGAACTCCTCCTGTGGGCTCCGTTAGTACTTTTTTAGTTTATATATTTGCCACTCCTGCAGTGAACTGCAAGCCCCTTGAGCATTGGTTGCCTTTGCCATTTTATCCCCAGGCTTAGCCCAGTACCTGGCACATAGTAGGAACTCAAGAGATTCAGGATCTCTTTTTCTAAAAGTCAGACTTTCAGATTGAATTTTAAAAGAAAGTCCTATTACAGCAGCTTACAAAAGAATGGAAATGTAGGAGTGGCACAATTATGAAATGAAGGAGAATTCAAGATGAAAGCATTAAGCAAGGCAGAGGATCACTTAATTTGACTAAATGATGCCCAGCTATCCTCCTCCATCCAGTCTGGATTAGTTTTCTTCCCAACCCCCCTCAGCTCTCTTGCAACCCTCTCTAACTGTATTGTTGTCATGTCTCCTGCTGTGTTTATCTGCTACTCTGTGAGTTCTCTGAGAGGAGTGGCCACATCTTATTTATCTTTTTATCTCCAGCTCTTGATAAATGTTGAATAAGACACAGTCACAAATCTTTTGCACTAAATAACATGACATCAAAATACATAATGTAAAAACTTTTATAAATTAAAGTAGAAATGACAGTCATGCAATCATGAGATATTTTAACCCACCACTATCAATCTATGACAAGTCAATTCAATAAAAAATAAATAAGGGCATAGAAGAATTGAACTATATAACAAGGTTACATTAATATATGCTGAAATTTGGGCCCCAGAAATGGAAAATGCTTCTATAAATCAAAGGTTTACTAAAGCGAATCATGACTGGGCCACAAAGAAAACTTCAATTTAGCCCACACAGCACAAATGATATAGACCAAGTTCTTGAAGGAGATACAAAAACAAAAAGAAGGAAAAAGGAATGAGAGAAATAGCAGAAACTGTTAAATATCCAACCACGTGGAATATAATCATATTTTCCTAAAGGATTAAAATGCTGTACTAGAAGTAACATTTAAGTTTAAAGGCAATGCAAGTCACATAAAAGGAAGTGGATAAACATGAGTAAATAAAATTTTAAACTTACATAAATCAAAAAATGCAACAAAATTAAAAGGCAAGCAATAAGCTCTTTAAAAATATTTGCCAGAAACATAAAAAATTAACATCTTTAAACAGCTGTTACAAATTGGTGAGAGAAATACTCACACTACAATTTTAATGGTAAATGATATTAATATCAATTCAATAAAGTAAACTGAAAGGGACTATTAAATATTTAAATGGTTTAACCTCACCAAGAAGGAATTGTAATTTTAAAACAAAACATCATTTTTGCCTATCAAACAAGCAAAATCCTCGAATTTTTTTATTGCTTTCTTTTTATTGTTTTGCTTCTTAAATGCTTGTGTTCAGTGCTGATAAGGTATAATGAAAGACATACTCTAAGCACTCTGTTTAAAGCAGTGTCAATTTGCTTAATGTTTATGGGAAAACACTTAAAAATCTTCAATGATGGTTTTATAAATGTTCACATTATAGACAGTCTCTGACTTAAGATGGTTCAACTTATGATTTTTCGACTTTACAGTGGTTTAAAAGTGATACACGTCCAGTAGAAACTGTACTCTGAATTTTGAATTTGGATCTTTCCCAGGCTACTGATATGCAGTACGGACTCTCTTGTGATGTGGGACCGTGGCAGGAGCGCAGCTCCCACTTGGCCACGTGATCACAAGGGTGAAAAACTCATATGCTTACAACCATTTGTACCCATGAAACCATTCTCTTTTTCACTTTCAGTACACTATTCAATAAATTACGTGAGATACTGAACACTTTATTATAAGGCTGGCTTTGTGTTAGGTGATTTTGCCCAATCACAGGCTAATGTAAGTGTTCTGAGCACATTTAAGGTAGGCTAGGCTAAGCAATGATGTTCGGTAGGTGAGGTGTATTAAATGCATTTTGGGCTTATGATATTTTCAACTTATGATGGGGTTATTGGAACATATCAAAGCAGCATCTCTCATAAGTCTAGCCTTCCACATGACCCGCTCTGTAGAGTTCCCTGGACTCAGAGAATGGGGACTAGAATCTAAGAAGAAATGTTCCAAGCATCGTAAGTGGAAGCTACAGATTTCTAAGGCCTAGCCTCAGAAGTTACAGTGTCTCCTCTGCTGCATTTTACTGGTCAAAACATGTCCCAGGGCCAGTCTCCAATTCAAGGGAAGGGAAAATAGACTGCATCTCTCAGTGGGAGAAGCCGCAAAGAACCTGTGACCATTTTAATCAACCCCAGCAACATGACATTAAGTGAACAAAAAAGGATTAAAAAAATATATATATAACAATATAAACTCAACTCTGATATGTCATATTCCTACATATTTATACATGTTCTGTGAGTAAAAAAGCATATTACACATAGATTTACTTTTTACATATGAATTTTTTTAACTAGGGGGTAAAATACTACAAAGATTATCTCTAGCTAGTGGAAGGAGTGCAATCATAATTTTCTTCTTAAAGTTCTGGTTTTTCCAAAGTTACGAGAATGTATTACTTTTTCAACTGGAACATAAATGTAATTTAAAAGACATTTTATTCCCACACAGAAACATTTAAAGCAATTTCCTACAAAAGCCTAGAAAGCACTAAAGGAAATTGAATCAGAAATGGAAGAAAACCAACATCAAATTGAAAAGCAAAAAAGAGGGGGGCTTATAATTCTTTTCTTGACTGTAAATAATATTGAGACATTTGAGTCATCAAACATTTCATAAGCAGGGTTATGACAATACTGAACAAATGTGTAACTGGTTTTCCTCTTTCATTGTACTTACATGACACATTGAATATTTGTCTGCCTGCGAAAAGAAAGAATGAAGCAAACTTTCCCTGTGTTCCATATATGGATCTAAACCAGGACAGAATAGATTCAGCAGAAGCCTTGAGGCAGAGATTAATAAAACCTGAAAAATCTTAATGGATGTATTATAACAAAACCTAAAACAAAATAGACTTGCTCAAAAAAATAAAATTTCACTGTTGTCTCTCCTGACTCTATGGTTTTGTAAAGTAAAACAGGGGCTGGTAGTTTCACAAAGTCACTGCACTATTTCAATACAGCATAATAAGTTAATATTGCATGATTCTGATGGCAACGTTAGATGATACAGAACAGAAACACTATGGAAGGGGAAAAAAACATGCATTTGTCTTACACAGCTCTCTAGATAGACATTATTTTCAAGGACCCAGAGCCGCTTTTTAATAGCTCGACTAGCCTTTCCAGAATTATCAGGAGAGCCATTTTCATCTTTGCATCCTAACTGCCAGAAGGTCTGGAAATATTCTTGGCTCACACCAAAAATCATGTATTTGAGAAAAATAATTCTCTCTCCCTCCAGAAAGCAATAAAGAAATCCATGGTGCAACAATTTAAAAGGAGAAATACTGGAAAAAGTTAGCCAAAAGAAGTGTGTGTGTGTGTTTGTGTGTTTGTGTGCGCACGCATGTGTGTGCTGTTTACAGATGTCTATCTATTGAACTCTGAAATATCATCTCCTCCCAATTCAAGAATGACTTCTATTGATGTACACATGCCAGATGAAGCCTCGCTTTCCTTGCCACCTGAGGTTTCTAACCCCAGGTACTAAATGGCCCCCACCTCTACCCTACAGATGAATTATTAGCAATCTTTCCCAAAGATTGCATAGCACACTTGCATATGCTATGGCAATCCCTTTGGGCACTAACCAGTAATGATACATACCATGTAGAAAATATTTGTGATATGTGACATTATTCTGAAATGATGAAATGTAAAGTTCTTTCTCTGGGTCATCCTTTCAGCAAATAAGATCAATTAGATAATTAGATAAGTACTCCTTTGGATCCAGGTAAATACATATAACATTCTAAATATATTTCTATAAAAGTGAAAACAAGCCCCCTAAAGCTTTGACAATACATATTTTAGACTCAGTTAAGCTGTTTCAAACTGTTACATAATTTCTGTAGTCTCAGAGGAATTTCAGACTCTTTAAACACTAATGAGATCTCAAGAGATTATTCTAAAATACTACTAATCCTTCCCTACTGTTTCATCACTGGTTCATACACAGTTCTTTTACCTTCATTAAGCTTCAAAGTTTTTTTTTAAATAATTATTTTAGTTGTCCATAGATTCTGAATGCTTTGTACTAGGAGATAAAACAACAGCTTATTTTGGTTTTGTTTGTTTGTTTTAGGATTTATTTTAGACTTTCGAGATATTTTCAGTTTTCATGACCTAATGCCTGATCAATCTCATTCGAGTTCAAATTTTTATCAACTTGCTACATCTCTGTAGGAGAAATTTAATGTGTGCTGGACACCGTTTTGTTTAATATTGGGTTCTGCTATACCTAAAAATAAAACGGAAAATTAATACTTTATGACACATTCAAATAAATTCATTTATCACTAGGCTTCCAGGTTCCATATAGCACCACAGTTTTTTTCAGTCTAATTCTACATTTCTGACCTCATCCACGTTTTTTTCAATATACCCTATATTTTTTAAAAAACAGAGAATAAAGGGCATCAAGACCTTCCGAAGCAACAGGATAAGAACAAACTGAAAAGCAGTGTCTTTGTCATATCACAAGGAACCTAGGTTTGTTGAAGGATAAGGCTGAGTATCAAACAGAAACCTCTGGAAATGTAACCTCAGGGTACTCAGCTAAGTGTTACGTCTTATCAATCTCTCTCTCCTCCTTCCCTCCTTCTTTTCTTCTATCAAAAACGCACAAGTAATTTTCCTTGCCGAAAATTTCAAATTTAGCTAACCCAAAACTTCAAATAATAAGAATATCCCATTCCCAAATCCAAGGATTAATATAGTTCCTGTTTTCAACACTTGGAGTGGGAGCTTTCTTTTCATAAATTTCTTAATAGCTAGAGCTTTTGTTGGAGGAAAGACTATCATTTCCCATTATTGCAGATACTAAATTAAGAACATGATCAAAATGAGTTCATTTTAGTGTTACAGATAGTGAGAGAAATAAAAGTATTCCCACTTCCTATAATAATTTCACTGCCACATAATTTTTATACTTCTTTGTATGGGTTTTCATTTTTTAGACAAACCATCTTACTTCCACAGAAGGCACAGTGCCTTACCTTTGGACAGAAAAATACAAAGTTACATTTAGAAGGTAGCATTTCTTCTGGATGTTCTCTAGTGAAATGTAAAGTTCTGCTTTTATTAATAGCATAAAACTAACTTTAAGCATATGTAAATATATCTCTCTTACCTTGAAGTGCTAGAGTTTTACAAGATTAGGAGTGGAAATAGACATTTTTAAAACTGCCTTCGTAATTTATATTGGTTTCTTAGTAAACTACATCAAAGTTCAAATTCTTAGCCAAAATTACTCCATAAAAAGTTATGTAGTATTGTAAACTTGCTAAATAAAGTGTCTTTTCCTAGAGGAACTCAGACTAGTTTATAAAAATTAAAGTTAATCTTTTAATCTCCTAACTCTCTTTTGCAGTAGAGGCTATATTTACACTAGGAAGAATTTTATCCAGGCTGTCAAAAAATATATATTTATTTATCTCTATTTCAGTGCTTTCCTATTGAAGAGGGTTTCATTATATTTAATCCCATCATGACCCAAGATAAGAGTTCTTCTCATTACTTTCATGCTGAAAGGTTTAAAGAAACGTACTTCATCAAATCAGAGGATGAAGCATCCTGCTGTAAGATCCCTAATTATCACAAAGAAATTAAAAATTAAAGAAGCTTAACAAAGTTTAAGTCATTTGTTGCTTTGGTTCGTATTTGTTTTTTATCAGTTACATGCAATTTTAGCTGGTTAAACTTAATTGTTTCAAGGGGTATTATGAAATTATGAAAAATCACCTACCCATGCTTTTATTCCTTAATACTTTATAATATTTTACAATTCAATATCAAGCGATTTGACTCTTCAAGCAATCCTTTATTAAGCAGGGCAGAAATTGTCATATCTTTTTATAAATGAGAAAATCAAAGAAGAGGTTAAGTACTGCCCAAGGTCACATTACCAGCAACTGGGCAATGTTGAGCCTGGAAACCTAAGCTGTGCCCCAGGGCTCTTGCTGCTATATCAATGATGCATCGATAGAGAGGGTGGGAGGGAGACACAAGAGGGAGGGGATATGGAGATATATGTATACATATAGCTGATTCACTTTGTAATACAGCAGAAACTAACACAATATTGTAAAGCAGTTATACTCTAATAAAGATGTTAAAAAAAATGATGCATCGATAACACCATCTATACAAGAAGCACTTATCAAATGTCAAATAAATAACTGTCTAGTGTGATTTTAATTTTTTTTAAGTATGAAGTACAGGAAAAATGCACAACCTTTGCCCATAGTTTTCATTCTAGTGCTGAGAACTATTAAAAGGAAAAAGTAGAGAATGATCTCAAGATACGTACACAGTGTATGTTAATATGGTACAAGGCTGTTACTGTCTACTTCCTTCCATATATAGCACATGTCCAAGGATGAGCATTTCTTATATAGCCTTCTATTATTATTTTTTTTTTGGCCACATGGCATGCAGGATCTTAGTTCCTGACCAGGGATCGAACTCATGACCCCTGCAGTGGAAGCAGGAATTCCCAACCACTGCGCCATCAGGGACTTCCTATATATAGCCTTCTTTATAATTGAAAGATAGATCTCACTTAAAAGAGATGTAGTCTCTACTCCAAATTAGAAGCTATATAATGTCAACATGCTAGAAGTATCTTAATGAATGGAGGCAGTTGACATTAATGGTAACAACGAAAGGGAAAAAAATTACCTTTATAATTCAGAAGTCAAAATTAACACTAATATTAATATACTATAACATAATAAAGACAACTGTGAAATATGTGGACCTAAACTTTTCCTTCCTTTAAGAAACATTAAAGGACTCCTTGGAACCAGAGCTGGCACCACATGCAACACCTTTGAGGACTGTGTGCTCCTTGAGGACAAGGAAATCAAAGCAGAGGAAAGTGCCTGGAACATAGTATTTATGCCTTGTGTCTTTTTCACACATTAATTCACAGGCAAGCATCCATCCTACCGAGTTGAGCCGTCTGGCTGACAAGGTATTGGTGCTCCGGCCGGGTGTCAGGCCTGAGCCTCTGAGGTGGGGGAGCCAAGTTCAGGACACTGGACCACAGAAACCTCCTGGCGACATGTAACATCAATCGGTGAGAGCTCTCCCAGAGACATCCATCTCAACGCTAAGACCCAGCTACACTCAACAACCAGCAAGTTCCAGTACTGGACACCCCATGCCAAACACCTAGCAAGACAGGGACACAACCCCACCCATTAGCGGAGAGGCTGCCTAAAATCATAATAAGGTCACAGACAACCCAAAACACACCACCAGACACAGTCCTGCCCACCAGAAATACAAGATCCAGCCTCGTCCACCAGAAAACAGGCACCAGTCCCCTCCAACAGGAAGCCTACACAGCCCACTGAACCAACCTTAGCCACTGGGGGCAGACACCAAAAACAATGGGAATTATGAATCTGCAGCCTGCAAAAAGGAGACCCCAAACACAGTAAGTTAAGCAAAGTGAGAAAACAGAGAAATACACAGCAGATGAAGGAGCAAGGTAAAAACAAACCAGACTAAACAAATGAATAGAAGATAGGCAGTCTACCTGAAAAAGAATTCAGAGTAATGATAGAAAACATCACCCAAATGCTTGGAAATAGAATGAAGGAAGTACACGAAACGTTTAACAAAGACTTCGAACAACCAAACAGTAAACAAACAATGATGAACAACACAATAAATGAAATTAAAAATTCTCTAGATGGAATCAATAGCAGAATAAGTGAGGCAGACGAACGGATAAGTGACCTGGAAGATAAAATAGTGGAAATAACTACCACAGACCATAAAAAAGAAAAAACAATGAAAAGAATTGAGGACAGCCTCAGAGACCTCTGGGACAACATTAAATGCACCAACATTTGAATTATAGGGGTCCCAGAAGAAGAAGAGAAAAAGAAAGGGACTGTGAAAATATTTGAAGAGATTATAGTTGAAAACTTCCCTAATATGGGAAAGGAAATAGTTAATCAAGTCCAAGAAGCACAGAGAGTTCCATACAGGATAAATCCAAGGAGGAACACACATATTAGTCAAACTATCAGAAATTAAATACAAAGAAAAAATATTAAAAGTGGCAACTGAAAACCAACAAATAACATAAAGGGAAGCCCCAGAGGTTATCAGCTGATCTTTCAGCAGAAACCCTGCAAGCCAGAAGGGAGTGGGAGGAAATATTTAAAGTGATGAAAGGGAAAACCCTACAACCAAGATTACTCTACCCATCAAGGATCTCATTCAGATTCGATGGAGAAATTAAAACCTTTACAGACAAGCAAAAGCTAAGAGAATTCAGTACCACCAAACCAGCTTTACAACAAATGCTAAAGGAACTTCTCTAGGCAGGAAACACAAGAGAAGGAAAAGACCTACAAACACAAAACAATTAAGGAAATGGTAATAGAAATATACATTTCGATAATTACCTTAAATGTAAATAGATTAAATGCTTTAAGCAAAAGACATAGACTGGCTGAATGGATACAAACACAAGACCTGTATATATGCCATCTACAATAGACCCTCATCAGACCTAAGGACACAAACAGACTGAAAGTGAGGGGATGGAAGGAGATATTACATGCAAATGGAAATCAAAAGAAAGTTGGAGTAGCAATTCTCATATCAGACAAAATAGACTTTAAAATAAAGACTATTACAAGAGACAAAGAAGGACACTACATAATGATCAAGGGATCAATCCAAGAAGAAGATATAACAATGGTAAATATTTATGCACCCAACATAGGAGCACCTCAATACATAAGGCAAAGGCTAACAGCCATAAAAGCGGAAATCGACAGTCACAGAATCATAGTAGGGGACTTTAACACCTCACTTTCACAAATGGACAGATCATCCAAAATGAAAATCAATAAGGAAACACAAGCTTTAAATGATACATTAAACAAGATGGACTTAATTGATATTTATAGGACATTCTGTCCCAAAACAACAGAATACACTTTTTTCTCAGGTGTTCATGGAACATTCTCCAGGATAGATCATATCCTGGGTCACAAATCAAGCCTTGGTAAATATAAGAAGACTGAAATCACATCAAGTATCTTTTCCAACCACAACGCCATGAGACTAGATATCAATTATAGGAAAAAATCTGTAAAAAATACAGACACATGGAGGCTAAACAATACACTCCTAAATAACCAAGAGATCACTGAAGAAATCAAAGGGGAAATTAAAAAATACCTAGAAACAAATTACAGTGAAAATATGACGACCCAAAAGCTATGGGATGCAGCAAAAGCAGTTCTAAGAGGGAAGTTTACAGCAATACAATCTACCTCAGGAAACAAGAAACATCTCAAGTAAAAAACCTAACCTTACAATGGAAGCAATTAAAGAAAGAAGAACAAAAAAACCCCAAAGTTAGCAGAAGGAAAGAAATCATAAAGATCAGATCAGAAATAAATGAAAAAGAAATGAAGGAACCAATAGGAAAGATCAATAAAACTAAAAGCTGGTTCTTTGAGAAGAAAAACAAAATTGATAAACCATTAGCCAGACTCATCAAGAAAAAAAAGGGAGAAGATTCAAATCAATACAATTAGAAATGAAAAAGGCGAAGTAACAACTGACACTGCAGAAATACAAAGGATCATGAGGGATTACTACAAGCAACTATATGCCAAGAAAATGGACAACCTGGAAGAAATGGACTAATTCTTACAAAAGCACAACCCCCCAAGACTGAACCAGGAAGAAATAGAAAATGTAAACTGAAGCATGTCACAAGCACTGAAATTGAAACTGATTAAAAATCTTCCAACAAACAAAAGCCCAGAACCAGATGGATTCACAAAAGAACTCTATCAAACGTTTAGAGAAGAGCTAACACCTATCCTTCTCAATCTCTTCCAATATATAGCAGAGGGAGGAACACTCCCAAATTCATTCTACGAGGCCACCATCACCCTGATACCAAAAGCAGACAAAGATGTGGCAAAAGAAGAAAACTACAGGCCAATATCACTGATGCATGAACATAGATGCAAAAATCCTCAACTAAATACTATTAAACAGAATCCAGCAGCACATTAAAAGGCTCATATACCATGATCAAGTGTGCTCTATCCCAGGAATGCAAGGATTGTTCAATATATGCAGATCAGTCAATGTGATACACCATATTAACAAACTGTAGAAGAAAGCCCACATGTTCATCTCTATAGATGCAGAAAAAGGTTTTGAAATAATTCAACACCCATGTACGGTAAAAAAAAAAAAAAAAAAAACCTCTCCGGAAAGTAGGCATAGAGGGAACTTACCTCAACATAATAAAGGCCATATATGACGAACCCACTGCCAACATCGTTCTCAGTGGTGAAAAACTAAAAGCATTTCCACTAAGATCAGAAACAAGACAGGGTTGCCCATTCTCACCACTATTATTCATCATAGTTTTGGAAGTTTAGCCACAGAAATCAGAGACGAAAAAGAAATAAAAGGAATCCAAATTGGAAAAGAAGAAGTAAAACTGTTACTGTCTGCAGTAGACATAATACTATACATAGAGAATCCTAAAGATGCTACCAGAAAGCTACTAGAGCTAATCAATGGATTTGATAAAGTAGCAGGATACAAAATTAATGCCCAGAAATCTCTTGCATTCCTATACACTAATGATGAAAAATCTGAAAGGGAAATTAAGGAAACACTCCATTTACCACTGCAACAAAAAGAATAAAATACCTAGGAATAAACCTACCTAAGGGGACAAAAAACCTGTATGCAGAAAATTATAAGACACTGATGAAAGAAATTAAAGATGATACAAACAGATGGAGAGATATACCATGTTCTTGGACTGGCAAAGAAATCTACAGATTCAATGCAATCCCTATCAAACTACCAATGGCATTTTTCACAGAACTAGAACAAAAAATTTCTCAATTTGTATGGAAACACAAAGGACCCCAAAGAGCCAAAGCAATCTTGGGAAAGAAAAATGGAGCTGGAGGAATCAGGATCCCTGACTTCAGACTATACTACAAAGCTACAGTAATGAAGACAGTATGGTACTGGCACAAAAACAGAAGTATGGATCAATGGAACAGGATAGAAAGCCCAGAGATAAACCCATGCACATATGGTCACCTTACCTTTGATAAAGAATACACAATGGAGAAAAGACAGCCTCTCCAATAAGCGGTGCTGGGAAAACTGGACAGCTACATGTAAAACAATGAAATTAGAATACTCCCTAACACCATACACAAAAATAAACTCAAAATGGATTAAAGACCTAAATGTAAGGCTAGACACTATAAAACTCTTAGAGGAAAACATAGGCAGAACACTCTATGACATAAATCGCAGCAAGATCCGTTTTGACCCACCTCCTAGAGAAATGGAAATAAAAGCAAAAATAAACAAATGGGACCTAATGAAATTTAAAAGCTTTTGCACAGCAAAGGAAACCATAAAGAAGACAAAAAGACAACCCTCAGAATGGGAGAAAATATTTGCAAACGTAGCAACTGACAAAGGATTAATCACCAAATTATACAAGCAGCTCATGCAGCTCAATACTAAAAAAACAAACAACCCACTCCAAAAATGGGTAGAAGACCTAAATAGACATTTCTCCAAAGAAGATGCCAACAAACACATGAAAGGATGCTCAACATTACTAATCATTAGAGAAACGCACATCAAAACTACAATGAGTTATCACCTCACACCAGTCAGAATGGCCATCATCAAAAAATCTACAAACAATAAATGCTGGAGAGGGTGTGGAGAAAAGGGAATCCTCTTGCACTGTTGGTGGGAATGTAAATTGATACCGCCCTTATGGAGAACTGTATGGAGCTTCCTTAAAAAACTAAAAATAGAACTACCATACAACCCAGCAATCCCACTACTGGGCATATACCCTGAGAAAACCCATAATTCAAAAAGAGTCATGTACCACAATGTTCATTGCAGCTCTATTTACAATAGCCAGGACATGGGAGCAACCTAAGTGTCCATCGACAGATGAATGGATAAAGAAAATGTGGCACATATACACAATGGAATATTACTCACCCATAAAAAGAAACAAAATTGAGTTATTTGTAGTGAGGTGGATGGACCTAGAGTCTTTCATACAGAGTGAAGTCAGAAAGAGAAGAACAAATACCATATGCTAACACATATATATGGAATCTAAGAAAAGAAAAAAAAATGGTTGTGAAGAACCTAGGGGCAGGACAGGAATAAAGACCCAGATGTAGAGAATGGACTTGAGGACACGGGGAGGGGAACGGGTAAGCTGGGATGAAGTAAAAGAGTGGCATGGACATATATACACTACCAAATGTAAAACAGATAGCTAGTGGGAAGCAGCCACACAGCACAAGGAGATCACCTTGGTGTTCTGTGTCCACCTAGAGGGTGGGATAGGGAGGGTGGGCGGGAGACGCAAGAGGGAGGAGATATGGGGATATGTATATCTATAGCTGATTCACTTTGTAATACGGCAGAAACTAACACACCATTGTAAAGCAATTATACTCCAATAAAGATGTTTAAAAAAAAAGAAATTCCTAATGCCTATCCAGAAGATTGCTGTTAAGAATGATAATATATAAAATAGTTAGCTCCACGCCTACGAAATAATAGCCATTCAAAAAAGGTAAGTGTACTGCAGACAGTAACCAGATTGCAGAGGGTTGAACAGAAAGTGAAAGGTGAGGATAGAAATAGGTGTGGGTAATTTTTTAAGTATTTTTGCTATCAAGAGAGAGAAGGAAGGTAAAGCTGACAGAAGAAGATTTGGAATAAGAAAGTTTTAAGTGGAAATTCTCTTCTTGTGATATTCTATTAAGATTGTTGACAAAAATTTGTTTTATCACATTCAGTCAATATCATACCAAATTTAATTTTGGTTGTTTTCCTAGCACCTTCAGATTCTTACTTATTATTGCTCTGAGGCTTACTGGTCTTATAAAATCTTATCAAAAACTTTAAGAGTATATATGAGAAAAGTACAACAAAATGTTTATGAACTAGACCTTTGGACTGAAGACTTTAATGAAACATCCTTTCTTTATAGTTAATAAAATATTTTCTAGATACTGCTGCTATTGATCCACTTTTCTCTAATACCTGTTAAGATACAATTATATTAAGATGTTATGTATTATTCCTTGGTTCCCAAAGTGATCATATTAGAATCATATCAAATTATCATTCTATTTTAATGAACCTGAAACTCAAAACTAGGACTTAGATTAATAAATGCTAAACAGGATGACAAACATGCCTCTAAATTACAAGGACAGTATCAACTTGAATCTTATTTCTTTTCTATACAATGTTAATTATCAACAAATCACAGGTTATTTTGTTATTCCTTCTAAAGATGCATTATTTGAATTTTAATACTGTACTCCTGTATATACAATGCCTCAATTCAAGGTGCTAACTCACTAACGGTGTAGCTTGTGACACTATATTAGAAACAAAAAATGTTGATTTGAACCAGACTAAATTAATGTTACGTGCTTCTCCAACTACCAATATGAAAATATCTTATTCTATCACTATAATTTTCCAGTGGGTATTGTTGGGGAAGTGGGGAGTATCAAAGTATGAACCAATTAAGTAGACCTATGATAACTAAAGTTTCATTTTCATATCACCAAGAATTATAGTAATACAACTGAAAAATATTGCCATCCACTTTTGAGCACAGTAACAGATAATTTATTCTACTTTCTACAAACCTTTAGTAAAATTCTCTAGATTGTATTAAGGATAACTAATATTTGTGCCTCTCATTGCTTACAGAATCTTTTTACATAAATATCTCACTTGATCTCACTCAACTCTGTGAAGTAAATAAGGCCTTTCAAAGGTGTAGAAAGTTCAAGTTCAGAAGTATTTATTGACACCTGAAGTGCAGAGTTACTAAAAAATGAAACCAGAATTCAAGCTCATCATTCAAATCAAAATTTATTGTTTCTAGTACATCACACACATCTAAATAGATGACAGATTGATGGTAAATAGACAGATAAACAGACAGATATAGAGATATAGACATAGATATGATTTCTTCTACCAAGATACTGAATGAAGTTCCCTCCTACAAATTTCAAAATAATAAAAATAAGAACACCCTAACTTCCTCAGATCAGATCTTGATATTGATCTTCTGCCTCTCACAGTTAAAGCTGTTGTTTTACAAACTTCTTTTAAATTTTGATTCTCTATAAGAAAACCAAAGATGTCCAAGGTTATTATTCTGACCCCATGGCTGCAGGCATCTTCCAGAGCATATCAACAGAACACATCCGTCTTTGACCTCAAGTGTCTGGGAACATGGAGTGTGACTGCTTATCTCCTGCTAAATACCTGAAACCCCTGGGCTACAACCTTTGCCACAACGCAGCAGGTTCCTCTGCTTGGATTATTCCTTTAATTAACAGAGCCAGATGATGGCCAGTGAGTTCGCCAGACAAAAGGAGCTTCCTTTTCCATGAAATCTGAGTTTTTCATAAAAGAAACACTGCCTCTTCTTTTCCAGACCTTCCAATTAACTCATATTCCTACTTTCAGCCCTTAAGAAATTTCCAAAAATGTTTTTCATCCAAAAAAGACTCCTATATGGGTGTCAAGACTTCTATATTGTCATGTCATTGCATGTGTGTGTACTTTAACCCATCTAGATTATACAAAGTTTAAACTCTAGGGACTGAGACAGGACCAAGCTTGTCCCTTCTCTGCCCCCACTAAGCTGCCTCAGCCAACTTTACATACACTCCCCTAGTACCTTCCTGGATAATGCACAAGCACTTAAGGATATTGGTGAATTGCACTAGTCATATTGCAGTTTGAGTTAACAGAAGAGGACCTCTTTTCAAAGAATGTAAAATCTAAGACAGCACTGATTTTTTCTAATTATAAAAGAAATTCAGTAGATAAGATGCTTGCAAATGCACACAGGAGATTTATTTTAAAACATTAATATTATGTTCAAGTAAAGGTTTGAACTTCCTATTGAGATTGTAGACAAATTATTTAGTTTATGGCTATGTATACCTAAGGAAACAAAGAGTATTTGCAGCAGGTCTAAGATAAGTTACATGTTAAAGATAGGAGTTTGAGAGAAAGAGACAATGAAAAGTAAGCAAAGATAATGAAGGACATTCCAGTCTTATGACTGAGTCCTGGGAAAAGCTTAAAGACCCAAATAGGATCGGAGCTTGTTCATAATTAATATGTTCTGGGTTTAACTTTACAAAATTGACATTTCTGTAGGTCAAATGGTCAAATACTGGCAATTTTATATAGTTATTTCTAATAAATATAATCAAATACTCATCAATTTTTCAATAAGCAAGATTGAGCATCTACCAATGGACAGAGAATACTGGTGAAAGAATTCAACAGTTGAATTGATAAAGTCATATAAAAAGGTTATGCCAACCCTAAAGAGAGTTGAGCAAGAAGTTTCTGTGAAGATAATATTTCTAAAATAAATATTGGAAAATGATATAAAGCCTTCCCATCAATCATTTGTAAATTAGGTACTTTTCTAAAAGTAAAAAAATCACTGCCCGTATCATAAGAGCTGATACATTTCTTACAGAAAAATTAGACATGTAATAAGGTAGTAAGTGATGTTTAAGTTCAGGAAAAATAGAAATTATTAGGCTATCCTTTGGGTAACATAAAGTTCTCAATTAAACCTCACTAGGGATCACTCAAAATATTACTTTTTTATTAATCTAATGAGGACAAGAGATAAAATTATACTTTTTATTTTTAAATCTCTCCCTTTTCCCACAAGGATATATGGGTGTGTGTGTATGAGCAATTGCCCCATTATTCATCTCTGTCTTATCTTGTCCTATGCACATACACACACATGCACACATTCATCTAAAGACACTTCAGGACAATTTGATTCCTATTACAAATGACATTCATTGTACCATATTTCTATAGCTGAGTAAATAAGATGTGTATTTTATTTATCTATTTTTAAATGACTAGACAGACTTTTTTATTGTCTGGTTCACTTTCACAAGTGTTTTACCTTTTTAATACTGACTCATAAATCATGTAGCCTAGTTTGGGAAAATGTTAATAGTTTGGACCATTAGCAATTAGGCTTAAATTCAATGTGTATACACATCATTTATTTTTATTATTTAGTTAGGGTACACGGAAATTACTGCCATCTCTTCCTCAGCAGCTTCTTATACCCCCTTATGCTTTCTGTTCATTCAATTTTAAGATTTCTAAGCTGAATTTAGATAAACTTCTCCTAAAATATGAATGGGAATAATCAAGAAAAAGAATGTGCCACCTCTCTTCATATCATGTATGCTAAGGAGGGTTCCAATCTCTGTTTCTTTAAAAAATATTCTAAGAACTTATCAATTTTATCATTCTTAATTTGAAGCATAAGATCATCATTATGGCCTTTGTATGAAATAAATTTTATGCTGTCAAAGTATATTCTAACCAAGTGACAGTTATAGAATTATTCCCCAAAGACAATTATGTTACTAGCTATAAAGAACTTTTAAAATTATTTTTAAAAGCTTTAAAAATAATTTTAAAGCATATTACTGTCTTTAAAAAGATAATATGTGGGCTTCCCTGGTGGCACAGTGGTTAAGAATACACCTGCCAATGCAGGGGACATGGGTTCAAGCCCTGGTCCAGGAAGATCCCACATGCCACGGAGCAACTAAGCCTGCATGCCTAGAACCCATGCTCTGCAACAAGAGAAGACACCTCAATGAGAAGCCCGCTCACCACAATGAAGAGTAGCCCCCACTTGCCACAACTAAAGAAAGCCCATGCACAGCAATGAAGACCCAATGCAGCCAAAAATAAATAAATAAGTGTATTTTTAAAAAAAGATAATATGTAAGGGACTTCCAGATATAATGATCTGAACCAGTCATTGATTCCATTATAATAAGAAGAAGAAGGAGGAGGAGGGGGAGAAGAGGAAGGAAAGGGGAAAGAGAAGAGGAGAAGGAGGAGGCAAGTTAACAAATGCAAATATTTCAGGGCTTTGAAAATGAATCAGAAGGAGACAACAAATTTAGAAGATTTTATTCTTGAAAAACTACTTAACCTTTGCTTAAGAACACAGAAAGTCAATGGTCTTCTTAGCTGGGGTTGCTTTCATTCACCCCCTCAGCCCCCACCCAGCTCAGCTGGCAAAAGCAATAGCTTTACCAATGAGGTGCTGGCCTCAAAAACTAGCAGCTTTATTGCCAAAGGGGATGCAATATCAACTTGGGGGACACAAAGAAAACCTGCAATTTTATCAACTAAAAGTGGCAAAGCTGAAGGGAAATGAACAAAGGAAACTTGCAACTTTGCTAGCCTGAAGTTGCAGTTCTAGCTTCAACAGGCTGTGGATCGGTCAGAGATCTAACTGGTAGAACCTGAAAATGAGAAAACTATAAAGGCAACATAAATCTCCCACATAGCTTGCTGCTAGCGAACTACCATTTGTATGGAAAAGACCCAAGCAATCTGGGCAGAAATTAAAAGCCAAAGGAGACTGGAGAACTAGATGAACTCTGAATAGGCTCCCTCAACCCCAATAAGATTAGTTGACAGAATGGACGCCTTATTGGACAGAGATGTTTGAGCATATTTGTCCATATGTTTGTCTGACCTCTAGGCTGTGCAGACTTAGAGTTTCTAGGGCAGCCCTTACAAAGCCAGGGTAAATACTAAAAATGAAAGTTAAAAAACAGAGAAAAGACATCACTGTATGCCCCATGAGAGAGAAACCAATTAACTCCAGGTGCAATAAACACAAAGTATCCAAATTTAATCATTTCACAGTAAAACTAGTGAAAAACAAATCAACTCATCATGTACCAGGAACAATATGATTATCAGATGATTTCTCATAAGAACAATGGAGGCCTGAAGGAAGTGGAAAAACATAATCAATCTTCTGAAAGGAAAATAAAATTGGCAATCAAGAAGTCTATATATACCAAAACTATCCATTAAAAAAAAAGAAAGTTAAAAAAAACAACCAACTGAACAAAAAAAGATGATTTGTTGGTAAAAAAAAAAAAAAAGTGACAAAAAATTCTAAACAAATTCTTTCATATTGAAAGAAAAATGATACCATATAGTAACTTGAATGCAGAAAAAGGAATGAAGAGCACCAGAAATGATATCTATGCATAAATATAAAATAAAGTACCTTTTTATATTTAATTATCTTGACTTCTTTAAAAGTCATTGAAGTATTTAGAGGAAAGATTATAATAATGTTTTGTTGGGTTGTTTAAACACATGTCAATATAACATATACGAAAGTAGTAGCACAAAGGAAAGGGGAGGAAATGGAGCTATTGTATAGAAGAGTTAAAATATTTTACTTGAATAAATTAGTGTATACCTAAAAGAAATTACACTAAATAAAACTGCATAAGATTCTAAACAAATATTTTTAATGGAAATATATAGCCAAAAATCAACTGATAAAATATAATGGAATACCCAAAATCCTTTATTTAACACAAAAATGCATTTATTTAACACAAATAGCAAAGGATGAAATACATCCAAACTCATTTTACAAGACCAGCATTAACCTGATACTAAAACCAGACGAGGATACTACAAGAAAAGAAAATTATAGGCTAATATCTCTGATAAACATAGATGTCAAAATCCTCAACAAAATGTTAGCAAACCAAATTCAACAATACATTAAAAGGATCATACACCATGATAAGATGTGATTTATTCAAGGGATGCAAGGATGGTTCAATAACCACAAATCAATCAATATGATATATCACATTTAAAATTAAGGATAAAAATCATATGATCATCCCAATAGATACAGTAAAAACATTTGACAAATTTCAACATCCATTGATGGTAAAAAAAAATCTCAGCGAGGTGGGTATAGAAGAACATGCCTCAACATAATAAAGGCCATATATAACAAATCCATAGCTAATACCATACTCAATGATAAGAAGCTGAAACTTTTCTCTCTACAATCAGAAACAATACAAGGATGCTAACTCACCATTTTATCCAACACAGAACAGGAAGTCCTAGTCAGAGCAATTAGGCAAGAAAAAGAAATAAGGCATCCAAGTCAGAGCAAAAGAAGTAAAACTGTCTCTATTTTCAGATGACATGATATTATATATAGAAAACCCTAAAGATTCCATCAAAAAACTGTTAGAACTAATAAAGGAATTCAGTAAAGTTGCAGGATACAAAATCAATAAACAAGAATCAGTAACATTTCTGTAGACTAATAACAGACTATCAGAAAAAATATTTTTAATCCCACTTACAATTGTATCAATAAGAATAAAATACCTAAGAATAAATTTAACTAAGGAGGTGAAAGATCTGTACACTGAAAACTATAAGATATTGTTGAATGAAATTGAAGAAGACACAAATAAATGGGTATTCCTTGTCATGGATTAGAAGAATTAATATTGCTAAAATGTCCATACTAACCAAAGCAATCTATAGATTCAATACAATCCCTATCAAAATTTCAGTGGCATTTTTCACAGATACAGAACGATCCCAAATTTTATATGAACCACAAAGACTCCATATAGCCAAAACAATCTTGAGAAAGAAGAATAAAACTGAAGGCATCATACTTCTGGATTTCAAACTATACTACAAAGCTGTAGTAATCAAAACAGTATGGTACTTGCATATAAAATAGATATAGATCAATGAAAAAGAATAGAGAGCCCAGAAATAAACCCACACATATATGATCGATTAATTTAAAACAAAGAAGACAAGAATAATAAATGTGGGAAAGATAGTCTCTTCAATAAATGGTGTTGAGAAAAACGGATATCCACATGAAAAGAATGAAACTGGGCCAGTATCTTACACCACACACAAAAATCAACTCAAAGTGATTAAAGACTTGAATGTAAGACTTAAAATCATAAAACTTCTAGAAGAAAGCATAGGGGAAGCTCCCTGACACTGGTCTTGGCAATGATTTTTTTAGATTTGACACCAAAAGAAAAGGCAATAAAAGCAAAAAAAAACAAGTGGGACTACAATCTAAAAAGCTTCTATACAACAAAGTAAGCCAACTACAAAATGAAAAAGAAAACTACTGAATGGGAGAAAAAAATTTCAAATCATATATACGATAAGGGGTTAATAACAAAAATATATAAAGACCTCATGCAACTCAATAGAAAAATAATAATAATCCAATTTAAAAATGGATAGAGGATCTGAATAGACATTTTCCAAAGAAGACATACAAATGGACAACAGGTACATGAAAAGATGTTCAACAACATTAAACATCAGGGAAATGCAAATCAAAACCACAATGAGAAATCACATCACAACTATTAGAATGGCTATTATCAAAAAGACAAGAAATATGGTGTCGATGAGGATGTAGAGAAAAAGGAACCCTTGTGCGCTGTTGGTGGTAATGTAAATTGGTGCAAACACTGTGGAAAACGTTATGGAGTTTCCTCAAAAAATTAAAAATAGAACTATCATATGCCCCAGCAATTCCACTTCTGGGTATTTACCTGAGGGAAACAAAATCACTATGTAGAAAAGATATCTGCACCCCCATGTTTATTGCAGCATTATTTACAATAGCCAAGACATGGAAGCAACCTAAATATCCATCAATGGAGGAGTAGATAAAGAAAATGTGGGATATATATACAATGGAATATTATTCAGCCATGAGAAAGAAGGAAATCCTGCCATTTGCAATGACACAGATGAACTTTGAGGGCATTATGCTAAGTGAAATAAGCCAGAGAAAGACAAATAATGTATGATGTCACTTATATGTAAAATATTTATTTAAAAAAAGAACTGAACTCACAAACACAGAGAACAGATTGATAGCTGTCAGAGTCTGGGGTTGAGAGTTGGAAAATAGGTTAAGGTGGTCAAAAGCTACAAACTTTCAGTTATAAGATAAATAAGTCCTGGAAATGTAAGGTACACAGCATGGTGGCTACAATTAACTGTACTGTATATTTGAAAGCTGCTAAGAGAATAGGTTTTAAAAGCCCTCATCACAAGAAAAACTATAGTAACTATGTGTGGTGAAGGATGCTAACTAAACTTATTGGTGTGATCATTTCACAATATATACATATATTAAATTATTATGTTGTACACCAAAAAAATTACATTTATCAAAGCATCAAAAAATGAAATATAAATTTAAAAGGCTG
The DNA here is from genome assembly GCF_059928025.1 of Delphinapterus leucas. Classification (NCBI taxonomy): domain Eukaryota; kingdom Metazoa; phylum Chordata; class Mammalia; order Artiodactyla; family Monodontidae; genus Delphinapterus; species Delphinapterus leucas. Next base: position 35,514,021 of record NC_143142.1, on the reverse strand, counting down.
AGCTCTGAAAACTATAAAACATTGCTGAGAAAAATCTTAAAAGACCTAAATAAATGGAGAAATGTTCCATATGCATGGATTGAAGACTCAAGAGTGTTAATATGGCAATACTCAAAAGAACAAAAGATATTTATATGCAAAATAAATGAACTCAGACTGTTACCTCATGCTATATCCTTTTCTCACACACTCCCACACACCATGGACCAAAGTAACTTAAAATAAACCATAGACCTAAATGTAGAACTAAACTATAAAACTACTAGAAGAACACAGGTTGAGTTAAGCAAAAATTTCTTAGGTATAACACTAAAAACATGATCTATGAAAGAAAAAATTGGAAACTGAAAAATTGTACCTCATCCAAATTTAAAACTCTCACTCATCAAATGGCATCATTATGAAAATGAAAACACAATTTACAGACTAGGAGAAAATAACTGCAAATCATATATCAACAGAGTACTTATGTCCAGAACATATAGATTTTTAAAAATCTTACAACTCAATTACAAGAAAATAACCTAATTTCTTTTAACAGGCAAAAGATTTGAATAGACATTCACCAAAGAAGACATATGGATAGCTAATAAACATGAAAAAATGCTCAACATCATTAGTCACTGCATAGAAAAATGTAAACTAAAATCACAAAGGAAATACCACTATATACACACTAGAATAGCTATGATCAGAAAAACTGGCAATATCAAGTGTTGGTAACAATGTGGATAAGCTGGAACCCTCACGTATCACTGGTGAGAATGCAAAATGGCACAACCTCTTAAGAAAACAGTTTGGTAGTGTCTTCAAAAAGTTTTAAGCATAAGCATGCCAAATAACCCAAAAATTCCACTCTTAGGTATCTACTCAAAAGAAATAAAACCAGTTGTTCCCACAAAAGCTTTTACATGAATATTCATAATAGCCAAAAAATGGAAGCAAACCAAATGTCTATCAACTAGCCCATGGATAAATAAAATGGAATAGTACTCAGCAATAAAAAGTAACAAACTACTGTGTGTGCTGCAATACAGATGAACCCTGAAAATATTATGATTTTTTGAAAGAAACCAGACCCTAAAAACTACATGTTGTATGATTCCACTTGTAGCATAAAGTTAATGGTTTCATTTTTTAAAAAATTAGACAGACCAAAAGTACATCAGCACTTTTTTGTGGTTAGAGATAGGAGCAGTGATTGATTGCAAATGGGCACAAGGGAACTTTCTGAGAGGATAGTAGTCATCTTAAGACCAGATTTGAATGTGATTTGTACATTTACAAAGACTGAATTTTACAGTACAGAAATTACACTTCAATAGAGCTCTTTAAAAAATGTTTTGCCTACTGGAAAAAAATCTACTGTCAGTAGAATAAAGAAGAAAAACTGTTTCTATGAATGTGCTTAACATTATCACAAAATAACATTCAATACTCTTTGAAGACCATTATTAACCAGATATGTACTTTACTAGTTACTCTAAGTAGTATGTTGGCTATTACATAGTTTTCCTCATTTTTTTCCTTTTGTAAGAACTAAACTAATTAATTGGTGTATTCAACCATTAAAATGACATATCATTTTCTCTTACAGAAACAGACTGCCCATTTTTGAAGTTTTTATACACTGAAATGAATTGTAGTAAAAAAAATTGTACAGTTTAATAGATGATTAAAAACAATTGAAATCTAAGAAACAACTTTGGAAATTGTATGTGTAAAGCTGCCTCCATATGACAAATATTTCACCTTTTATTGATGGTAGTCAGAATCAAATTAATTTGACTCAAATATGTCTTTGTATCAGACACAACTCCTGATCCTTCTTCTTGTCAAATGTACAGAAATGCCATTTCCTAGCAACTAGAAAATGGAATTTCCTCACTCTGATTAAACTGCCTAGTATGTGTTAGGCATCCAAGAACTATTTTTATGCTTCAAATTTATTTCTCTTCTAGAATGCAAAGGAGAAATTGCTGCAGCTCAGACAGACGACTGCACAGAGATGTCACTTAAGTAGAAAATGTGGGATGCAGTTTTCCAAGCCTGTTCAAATTCTCTGTCACAGACCCTAGAGCCAGATGAGTACCATCCATCATAAAAATGCATGGGGAAGGAGGAATTCGCTGGGATGTTAGCAATGTGGTTTTTTTAATTAAAGAAAATCCAGATAAGTCACATATATTCTTATTATGTGTGTTATAAACTAATTTGGGGCTCTATGCATAACATGTTCTGGTAAAGATCTTAGTCACATTTGCAGAGCCAAACTAAAATGGAGTCACTTATGTCAGGGACAAAATGGAGAGAGTCAGCACAGATGCATAAGGGAAACTTAACCTAACCTTACAGGAATGTACAGCTCTTCTCAGAAATCAGCAAAGGACACAAGCCAGTTCCCAAATGCCAAGTACATTCATGCCATCTCTGGACTTGCTTGTTCCTCTGACTTTGCTACCTTGATCCAAACAGGGAAGAAGACCACTAGGCAACCAATCAGCTGAAAAAGCCAAATAACTTCCCCATTTACTCCATAAATACCCCTTAGTCTGTGAGCAGCTCAGAACTCCCATAGCCTGGGGTTTCCCAGCTTGCAAGTCAAAAGCCTTGCAATAACCTCATCTTTCTACTTTGTTTTATTCAATATGTAGAGTTTGGTTTTTTATATTTCACACCCTTGACAGTCTGAGATATCTGTAATCTGTGCTTAGTTCACATTATCACAAAGGGAGTTATTTCATAGAACAGAAAGACAAAAGGGAAGGAGAGGTAAAACTAAAATCTGGCTTTCACTGGGTTCTTTGGATGAAATTATTTATCTCCGACGAGAACCTCAAAATGACTGAGAAAGCTCCTTCACTTCACGGTAGAGAATACCCAACTCCTACAAGACAGCTGATGTAATTCACCTTGTCTCGGAATTTAAAGATAGAAAATGAAACGTCATAAACAAGTTTCCCTAGTCATCACTGTTATATTTCCATTGTCCCCCTAAAATATTTTGGGGAAATGATAATGAAGCTTGGGATTATTTCTTTTATCCTACTAGTACCAGCGAGAAGCAAAATGTCATCCCAATGACACTAGGAGAAAACTGTACCCACTAAACACTATCACTTTGCTGCTTTAATTCCTGCAGCCACTGATTTATCCTATTACCCCTCTGTCTGAACTTAACAGCTCATCACTTTCAACCCAAGCAGCAGTGTTAGAGCCATTTTAGGATGCTGTGATTTGGGATTGTTTGCTACCAGAACATTACCTAAACTGATTCACTCTCTCTGTGAGGAGACTACGTACATATTCTTCTTGCAAGTTAACCTGTTCTGAGGGACTCACACAGAGTACACTGTGAACAGCTGCCAAGTCTGTCACATCTTCCAAATAAACCCTGGTGATCAATGAAGCAGTAAATGTCACAGTTAAATCACCCTCACTCCAACACCCACACTATTATCCCCAACTCAGACTGTGAAAGGTTAGATTACTTCTTAAATATCCCCAGAAGCTCAAGGAAGGATTTAAGATTTGGATACAGCATTCCTAGTTTCTTGAAGAATAGCCTACATCTGTGTTAGCTGCTTTGTATGCCTTTGCATTAATGCACAATTCAGTATATGATTCACACTGTTCTACTTACTATCCTCCTCCTCAGTCCTCAAACTTCTCTTCAATCAGTGAAAGCCCTTTCAGAAAGTTTTTATCTTTTTTCTTTTCTCCAATCCTTCTTGAAAGGAAACTCCCAAAGAAGTGGGAGTACATTTTCTAGGTTCTGTGAAGGCAGCTTTGGACATCATAACAAAATTTATTCATCATTCTTACACACGCTTCCCTCAATTTAGTATAGAATCAATTGTAATTCAAAGTCCTAAACATGGAGTCAGAGCCTGAAAATAAAAGAATACAACAACAAAGAAGTATTTCCTCCTTTGAATTCATACAGACAAATCTGTTCAATATGGAATAGGCATTTCTTCATGGTTTTTGCCATTGTATGATTTAAAGAGCTTTGTGCATTAATAATAAAAAAAATTCTGTTTTCAATTTACTTCATAATTAAAACTCTCTTTTTACTTTTTTCAAACCTACCTAAACCCAGCAAGCAAAAGACTTTATGCGCTGAAGGCAAATGAGACCCATCTCACTGAAGGTCACATTTAGAACTTTGAACCTCCAATTGTTGAATGTTTCTTTCACTCTGAAAATACTGTGATCAAATAGAAGAATCTCAACATTATCATCTGAATGACAATCATTATTCTTCTTGGAAAATTACATAAATTTCTGTGGATTGACAGTGAAGGTCAACAGCCTCTTTGCACAGTCCGAGACTAAAAATAAAACCCCAACATTTCAGTATTTTAGAGAGAAAATTTAAGACTTCCTATAACATGCTTTTAAGTTTAGAAAACTGCACGTTTATAGACTGTAAAAGCTCAATGAATTTGAAATATCCAGTTCTTTCTTAAAAATAATCATCACATTTCTTTGAGGATTTTATATGAAAGGATTACTTCCTGTTTTTTCATAAAATCCAGGAAAATCTTCCTAATTCCGATTGGAAAGTACTCTTCATTCCACTATCATTCAATTAAAAAGAAATAATGACTTACAAAGTTGTGTTTGCTTTTATTTATACAAATTAACAATAATCCCAAGCAAGTTCTCGTTCTTCTAAGGTTTATACTTGATTTCACATATTGTTTTTCTTCTCTGATATTGATATTTATATCAATCTCATTTTTACATTGCATTTTACCCTTTTCCTACAGTTTAGGAATCTATAATTATTATTATTACTAGAAGAATCTGGGTTTTTTTAAACCACCTCTTTTTATAACCTGCAATCAACACATTCATTTCTCAGGTTCCCTTTTAGCCTTTCTTAACAAAGAAAAATAACAACATTAGAAGTGAAATGATCCTCCTTTATTAATGCCATTTGTAATAATCAGTTAACACTCAATTTGAATTTCACAAATAACTGTATATTCACATATCTTGCATTTTTCAGTAAAGATTCAAGGTCAACATATATTTTCCTCTACTGAAGTAAACTAAAAAGAAATAGCAAATTCACTAGAACCCTGATTATTGGACATTAGTCAGAGTCTCCATATAGTCAGGCCTTCCTTACTCATTCTTTCCGTATTTCCACATGCCTGTCTGTTTTTAATCCTACCTCATGATTAATTACAAGAGCCTAATAAAGAAGGGAAATTTGCATTAGGTCATATAGAACCAGAGAGGTCTTAAGAAAACAGTGTGATACAACTCAATAGGGGTTCTCAGATGATATCAAATATTGCCAAATAGTATTACTGTGTTAAAGACACAACAACAAAAATATCATTAAAAACCATTAATATATAGCAGAAATCTAAATCTAAGGTTTACCCATGTGTATGTTGGGAGGGGGAATGTCCGTCTATGTGCATGATGTCTGTGTATGGTATCTACGTGTGTGTACATGGTGTTTGTGTCCGTGTGTGTGATGTCTACAAGTGTATGTATGTGTGTGCATCATATTGTGTGTGCAGTGTGTGTGTGTGAATGTATGTCTGTGTGCATGTGTGATGTCTGTGTGTCTGTATGTGTGTGTGTATCTGTGTAGAGGAGAGACGTGCAGGAGGACAAAGAAAGAGAAATGAGAGAAAAAAGAAAAGAGGATGAATGGTAGAAAGCCAAAGACCATTTTCCTTCCTTCAGAGCTGACGTCTCCCATGGGATCAGGACGCTTTTGAGGCTGGAAGGTGTGGAAAATAAACATTTCACAACCAGCCATGTCAGCCTAAGGAACGTTCTGACAATGAAGAAAGCTCAGGAACCCCAATCCAGGCAGCTTTCATATCCCCGTTAAGGCTGGACGGTCACAGGTTATTTTTAATGGTTTGATTTTTTAAATTTAATTTTGTGGTGACGTGTATATGAGAAGGTATAGGTGACAGAATTTCCAGGTTTTTTAAAGCTTGAACCCTTGCTGAATAGAAACAAAAAGAATTCTGTCAGTTCCATTGTAGTTCTCTGTGACTGAAAGAAATCAGCAGCAGAGGCATACTTTCCAGGAGACAAAAAAGCAGGTTTGCTGCTGAACTGCCTTGATCCACTTTTAAATTAATATTTTATGTGGCAGGAAAGTGTCCTCTCCTCCCCACCCCATATGAGGATTTATTAACAGCTCTCCCTCAAGAGACCAGCTGGAAGCAGGACCCAAAGATACAGAAAATTTCCCTGGCTATTATCTATCAAAGCTTTCTTTTACAACAGTAGCTATCAACTGGCAGGTGTGAAGCAAAATAAATTCAATTCAGATTATTTTTTCCCTAACCTATATATATATCCTTCTAAGAAAATAGCCTATGTTTCAGAAAATTCCAAGCTAGAAAATTTCCTATTGTTTCATCAGCCTCCAATTAACAAATCCAAACAGAGAAGGAAAAAAACTAATTTCACCAGTGCTTAGCCCTGCACTGTCCCAGGGACCTGCCCTGAAGGACCCCCAGGGGGACCACAAGGGTGAGTTTCTATCTTTGAGTTGAAGTGTACACATGTCGGTCAAGTGTCAGGAAGTTTCCACTCCAAGTAGCACATGTCCACACTCCCGTCACCAGCCAGGCTGCAGGGTGGCCTTTGCCACTCTTCTCAAACCCACAGGCCTGAATCTCCTTTTTCAAAAGCCTGACTGCCCGATCAATGATTACTTAGGTCCACTTGCTATTTCCTTATGGAGACAAAATACAAAAGGAGGAAAATATAAAGCGGGAAACTTGCAGAATTTGAAAACTCATTTTGTTTCCTCAGCCTTCAAAGTATGACCACCAAGAATGAGGTAGAGTTGAGGAAGCAATAGCAAAGAAGATTTTACTGGAAATGAGAGTGAGCAGGGGAAGAGAGAAGATTATGTCTAAAAGAAAATATATTTGTAATCATCTTTTCAAATACATCTATAAAAGATTACTAAACCCAGAAAAAAGTGAATACCACGACCTCTTACTGTTTAATATTTAACGTTTGTTTAGCACCCCCCATAAATTCAATGCTATCATGCAACATTTGAGGAAGGATTTATACTTCACAATTCTCATACTATATGGATTAATTACATTCATACCCTATTATAACTGAAAATAGAAAACATAACTGTGAATTTTTTAAAGCTGCTAGAAAATTGATTACACAGAGGCATGTGTCACTGCATTTGACTTTTTTTACTGTTAATATAATGCGGAGCCTTTAACAGATATGAGCTAGAGAAAAGGGCTTCTAATGTGACAAAGTCAGTTTTGAGGTAATAAAATTGAAATCTTCCAGAAGAGACTTTACTGAGATAAGAAAGGAAATAAAGGACCAGCTGGAACATAACAAAGATGATAGAAAGATGCAGAATTACAAAAAAGACCAAAAAAGTTGGTAGATGACGAAGAAGAAAAGGGGAAAGAAAACTGAAGTTGATGAAGAAATGAAAAAGTAAAAATATATGAAAAATAATTTTTATTCAAAAGGAGAAAAAGAAAGGTAGGATGTTACTGAAAAAGTCAAAGAGAAACTAAAAATGTAAGCAAGTCAAATTTTACATGGAAAAAGGGTTGTGATTGTTTTTATGGTGTATTTTTCCTAATTGCAATGTAAGATGCCTCTTGAAAAAATTTAGAAAATGCATCAAAGTTAACAGAAGAAAAAATAATATTCATTATCCCACAATCCAAAACCAAATATTTCAAATATTCTAGTGCATTTCCTTCTATTTCTTAAATGCATTTTCTATAGTTATGAAACTACTACTACATTTAAATTTGGATTCTACTTTTATCCCTTAACACGTTATTAGAAATGCTATGCAAATGTTTTTAATTGTAATATAATATTTATTGTATAGATATACCACAGTTTTATTACCTTTTTTTTATTTCGGGGTATTTAGTTTCCAGTTTTTTAGCACTATAAACTGTACTTCAGAACGCATTTACACATCAGTTTTTTTATCTTTATTTGGATTTCTTCTTTTTTATTGTAGTAAGAACATTCGACGTGAGTACAGTAAGTCCCCTACATACGAACCTTCAAGTTGAAAGCTTTCAAAGATACGAATGTGTGTTCACATGTCTGGCGCACACTGCCACGTGCGTGCATCCTCTACAAGTGGTTGTGCTTTTGTGTACTTTACTGTACAGTACTGTACTGTATAGAGTACAGTAGTACAGTATCTTTATTTCAAGCCCAGGATGTCCAGGAACAAGAGCGTAGATAGAATTGAATGCAGCAAGGAACTAGAACCTGTGCCCATCAACATCAGGCATGAGTGAAATTGTAGCTTGCCCTCCGTCCCTATTGCTGACGATCCTTCAGCTCTACCATCTCCCACCTGCTCTCCCTCCTCCAGTCAGTAACTCTTCTTATCTGTTCACTCGATGCCAGCCCCTGTATCCCAGCTGTTGTACTGTACTTCTGTACTTTTCAAGATACTGTACTATAAGATTAAAAATGTTTTATTTTTTGTGTTTGTTATGTATTATTTGTGTGAAAAGTATTATAAACCTATTACAGTACAGTACTGTATAGCCGATTGCGTTAATTGGGTACCTAGGCTAACTTTGTTGGACTTATGAACAATTTGGACTCAACGAACGCGCTCTCGGAACAGAACTCGTTCGTGTGTAGGGGACTTACTGTTCTGCTCTCTTAACAAATCTTTAAATGCACACTATAGTATTGTTAACTATAGGTGCGATGTTGTACAGATGTCTAGAACTTATTCATGTTACACGACTGAAACTTGATACCTGTTGATCAGCAACTCCTCATTTCCTCCTCCCCTCAGTCCCTGGCAACCACCATTCCACTGTGGGTTTCTATGGGCTTGACTATTTCAGGTACCTCATATAAGTGGTATCAGGCAGTATATGTCCTTCTGTGACTGGCTTATTCCACTTAGCAAAATGTCCCCAGGTTCATCCATGTTGTTGCATATGGCAAGATTTCCTTATTTTTAAGGCTGAATAATACTCCATCGTATGTATATACCACATTTTCTTTATTCATCTGTCGATGGACATTTAAGTGTTTTCTATATCTTGGCTACTGTGAATAATTCTGCAGTGAACATGAGATTGCATATATCTCTTCAAGATACTGGTTTCAATTCTTTGGGATAAATACCCAGAAGTTAGATTGATGGATCATATGGAGTTCTATTTTTAATTTTCAGAGAAACCTCCATCCTGTTTTCCATAGTGACTGCACCAACTTACATTCCCACCAACATTGTACAAGGATTCCAATTTCTTCACATCCTTGCCAATATGTACTGTCTTTTGCTTTTTTGCTACTATATACATCCTAACAAGCATGATGTGATATTTCATTGTGGTTTTTCTTTTTGGTTTTTTTTTTTTTTTTTGCGGTACGCAGGCCTCTCACTGTTGTGGCCTCTCCCGTTGTGGAGCACAGGCTCCGGACACGCAGGCTCCGCGGCATGTGGGATCTTCCCGGACCGGGGCACGAACCTGTGTCCCCTGCATCGGCAGGCGGACTCTCAACCACTGCGCCACCAGGGAAGCCCTCACTGTGGTTTTGATTTGCATTTCCCTGATGATTAATGACGTTGAGCATCTTTTCATATACCTGTTGGCCATTTGTATGTTGTCTTTGAAGAAATGTCTATTCAAGTCCTTTGCCCTTTATTTAATCTGGTTATTTGTTGGGGCTTTTTTTCATTGCGTTGTAAGAGTTCCTTCTGTTCTTTGGATATATTAACCCCTTATCATACATATGGTTTGTGAATATTTTCTCCCATTCTGTAGATTTCCTTTTCATTGTGTTGACTGTTTCCTTTGCTGTGCAGAAGCTTTTTAGTTTGATGTAATCCTACTTGTCTACATTTGCATTTGTTCTTTGTACTTTTGGTGTCAGGGTTATTTCTTTAGGCTGGATTTCCTTAAGCCATATTACTGCTTCAAAGGCCTTCTTTGTTAAAGCTCTTGTTGCATATTGCTAAACCATGTAAATTTCTAGTTTATACTATCAGAGGCAATAACAAGTCCTCATTCTAGCACCAATTATCATTTTTTTGAAATCATAATAAAAATACAACTTTTCTTTCTTATTTCACTTTACATTTCTCTACTAGAGAGAATAAACGTTTTCTCTACAGTAGTATTTTCTCACCCAGTCTCTTCTAGTACTTTGTAAATGGTCTTTTTCTTTGCCAATATATTTTAAGAGATTTGTTGTTTTTTATTGATATCTATTGTTTTTTTAATATATAGTGAAAATATTCATTCTTTGTCATATATACATATATATAAAAAGCCCATTGTTTTATATAGTTTTTATTTGCCTTTTAAATATTTTAGGGTTTTAATTTTTCCTACGTAAAATGTTTTCTTTTTTAGGTAAAAAACCTATTAAATTTTCTGTGTAATTGCTTCTACCAACTTAAACCTAGAGAATTCTTATACATAGAGATACCAGCTATTTCTGTACATATTCATCCAACATTTTATAGTCTGATAGTTTTAATTTAATTCATCAGGACACCTACATTTCTTTTTAAAATTATAAGAATCTGAACTAGATTTTTAAACTTTTCTAGCCAATTTTCCTTAATTGGTCATTCAAAACTTATAAATTTGATATTTATCATGATGCCTACTTAATCATCTATTAATTTTATATACTAGAGTCTGTTTCTGGCCTAACCTTTTCCATTACTTTTTGTCTATTTTTGTATCAGAAACACATTTTGAGTACTATTATTTAATAATTATCCTATTATATGGCAATTATGGTAAGTATACATAATTCTTTTTAAAAGTCTTTGCGTATCTTGCCCGCTTATTCTTCCATACAAATTTCAGAAAAATAGTGTCCTACTTAAAAAACAAATCTTAATGTATTTAATTAGAACTGTATTAATCTAAATATTAAATTGGGAAAAAATTAATACCTTTATAATGTCAATCTTTCTATAGATATCAATTCTTCCCAAATTTATGTATAGATAGATTTAATTCTGTTTCAATCAAATACAACTAAGGTTACATATACTTTGTTCATATACTTCTCACACTTTTTTTTCTAAGGTTATTCATGGTTTTTTATTATGAAGGAAATCATTTTAATATATTTTTATAATTAATTATCATTAGCATAAAGGAAACGCCTTTATTTTGGATTTGATAATATCTAGTCTTCTAAACTTTAATTAATTATAATCATTGTTTAACTTGTACTCTTAAGCTTTCTAACTATATAAGCAGTTCGTACATTAAAAAATTGATAATAGTTAAATCATTTCCAGTAGCATTATTTCTGATTCTTTTTTGTTTTAATCCTGGTTTTTACCATTGCAATGAGAAGGGAAACGAGATTACATCAATTATATAAAGAATTTGCAAATATTGCTAGCTAAATAATACAGAATTTGATGAAAAACCCAACAGTTATTACAGATAGAATGAGGTTCAAACTAGAGCTAAATACTTCATCAGAAGAAAGATTTCCAGAAATGTCCCCATTGGGAGAAGTGAGGAAGGATGTCCAGGGCGGTCTCACAAAGTAGCCAAAAATAGTAGATTAACTGAGGTGCCTCTGCAAAGAACTATTGTTGCAAAATAATCAGCCTACATAAAGTAATCAAGACATCTAAAATTTCATCATTAGAGTAACCTAAGAATGCCTCTTCTCATACCCTCTTTGAAAATGTAAATATTCCTGGAGAAGTAACATATATAAATATTTTTACTGAAATATAGTTGATGTTCAACGTTATCTTAGTTTCAGGTATACTACATAGTGATTTGACATTTGTACACATTATGAAATTGATCACCATGATAAGTCTAGTAACCATCTGTCCCCATACAAAGTTATTACAATATTATTGACCATATTCCTTAGGTTGTAGTATATTACATCCCCATGGCTTATTTATTTTATAACTGGAGGCTTGTTTGCCTCTTAATCCCCTTCACCTATTTCACCCACTGTCCCACCCCCATCCAGGGAACACATATAATTAAAGTCAGTGTGTGATTTATAAGAGCAGCCTTCCTTCTCATGATAAAAATTGAACATGTTGGAAGCATTAGCTCTCTAATGAAGAGGGAGTTTAAAGAAGCATAAATGACACCAAAACCAGTCATACTTCAGATAAGAGACAATTCTTCCTCAGGCTGGTATTTTACTGATTTTTTTTTTTCCTAACCCATAACCTCCCTCTCCTTGCCTTTTCCATCATCATCACTCTTCCCTCAAAACATCTGGGCTCTACTTTCATTTCATCCAGAAATAGAAGGTACAGCTTCAAGACACCACCTAATTCCCGGGCCTCAATTACTTAGAAATTAAATATTGAGCAAAATGATCATTTTGAAGTTGTATAAGTGTTGAGGTTTTAATAGTGTTTTTGAGGGGAAAGGGTGAAACGTTCTACCAACTATATTTATTTTACTGAAAGGCATAATGTCCAAATTTTAAGACATTTTCTTTAGGACAAAAATAAACTAAGGGCTTCCCTGGTGGCGCAGTGGTTGAGAGTCCGCCTGCCGATGCAGGGGACACAGGTTCGTGCCCCGGTCCGAGAAGATCCCACATGCTGCAGAGCGGCTGGGCCCGTGACCCATGGCCGCTGAGCCTGCGCCTCCGGAGCCTGTGCTCCGCAACGGGAGAGGCCACAACAGTGAGAGACCCGCGTACCACAAAAAAAATAAAAAACAAAAAAAAATAAACTACTTAAATGTTTCACTGTCTAATCCAAAGCAAAAATGAAACGTCCTGAAACCTAACTTTTAACTATGATATATTGATTTGTTATTTTTTGACCATCAAATTTGAGAAAATAAATAAAATGTACATCACTCTGGGGGTTTTTTGTTTGTTTTTTGGTTTTGGGGTTTTTTTCTTCTCCTGCAAAGATGTGTTTATTTAGAATCAGCAGAGAATTGCAATTCCAGGTCTGCAACCACGGTGAGCCACGTGTAAGTCCTTGCCCAGCAATGGAGGAACTCTTTTATAGAGGGGAAAAGGAAGTTGGGAGGGCTATAGTAAACAAAGGGTCTATGGCTTTTCATTGGCTGAGTCCTTGCCAGGAAAGAAGAGGCGACTTCCTTCTTCTGTTGGGCTCTGCTATCATAGCAGAGCGTGAGAGCTTCCCTTGATCATCTCCCAACTCTATTTAATGAGGTTTCTGTTTCTTAATTTTTTGTATTGTTGCCATTTCCAATTATTTCCTTAGAGTGAATTTCTGGAAATGAAATTATTGTACACCACTCTGTTTTTAAAAATATTTTTTTCAGGCTGGTTATCATGTGGCAGATTAAACACACACATTTGCCTCTTCTATATTGTAAATCCCCACTAACAAAACTGTAAAGGAGATATTTTTAAAAGACAGTACAAACATAAGCACAAGGAGACTGAAAAAACAATGGCAGGGATTGGGGGAGTGAAGAATGAATAAGCAAAACACAGAATTTTTAGGGCAGTGAAACTATCCTGTATGATACTATAATGGTGCATACATGTCATTATACATTTGTTCAAACCATATAATGTACAATACCAAGAGTAACCCTAATGTAAATTATGGACTTTGGGTGATAATTATGTGTCAGTGTAGGTTCATAACGTGTAACAAATGTACCACTCCAGTGAGGGAACATTAGTAATGGGGAATGCTGTGCATGTGTGGGGCATGGGGTATATGGGAACTCTCTGTACTTTCCACTCAGTGTTGCTGTGAACCTAAAACTGCTCTAAAAATTAAAGTCTATTTTTTTAAATGGCAGGAATGTGTGGAGAGATACAAAGCAGAAGGATAAATGGATATTTACTTTGCATAATGGAAAACGCTGAATCTTAAGTTGTCAATGGGAACAACTAAGCAGAAATCTAAATTACAAACCAGTATCTTCAAAGACCTCAGAAATCAGCATCTCTAAGAAATTCTGGTATTGGAAGTGAAGTTGCAGCTAAAACTATCAAGAAAGCTCAAAGTTTGATTAAGAAGACCCAAATGAACTCCCCTAATTTATTCAGCTGAGGGACTGCCACTCGTTCACCCCAAGGAGTGGGAAAATAGAGGTCCTCTGGACTGGGACACCCCACACAGTTGAAGCCAGGGGTACCCTGATGAAGGAGATTGGATGTTGAAACCCCAGCCCCTTCCCTGACTTGGCTCACAGAACACTTGCAAGAGACTAGAAGATCCTTATCTGCAGAATCTGACCAACCTACAAAAAGAAACTAAAATTATTGATATTTGAGTGCATCCTCAATGAAACAACTAAATCAGCTCAGCCTATTGTGAAGACCATGGTCAGCATGCCCTACATACACAACCAGCCTCTTAGCAGACCACATTCAAATATTAATTCACAGACTAAGGCTAATAGACACTGGAAGAAAGACTTAGTTTTAGGAGCGAGACAAACCAAAGACAGATAAAGAAACTTGAAGGAAATGGAGACTATTCAATAAAAAAAAAAAAAACAGTTTTAATTGTATCATCAGTATTCTCAGAGAGAAATAAGATTTTGCATCAATGAAGCATGAATATAATACTGCAGAAAAGAAAATTTCAAAAAAGAGCTTTGAGAATTTTTTTAAATGGTAGTAGAAATGAAAATCTCGATAGAATGACTGAAGGATAAAGATGAGGATATCTCTCACAAAGTAGAACAAAAAAGACAAAGGTATGAAAAATAAGAAAGAAAAGAGAAAATTAGAGGCTAAGTTCAAGAGCTCCAAGATCATAATGAAAGAGTTCCAGAAAAAAAGAACGCAGAAAATAGAAAATTTTCCAAAACTGAAGAAAATATTTTCACATTGGAAGAATCCATGAGAACCCAAAACAGTGGGTAAAAATGACCTAATCTGGGCTTCCCTTGTGGCGCAGTGGCTGAGAGTCCACCTGCCGATGCAGGGGAGATGGATTCATGCCCCGGTCCGGGAAGATCCCACATGCCGCAGAGCGGCTGGGCCCGTGAGCCATAGCCGCTGAGCCTGCGCGTCCAGAGCCTGTGCTCCGCAACGGGAGAGGCCACAACAGTGAGAGGCCCACATACCACAAAAAAAAAAAGACCTAATCTAAGGCACTTCACCAAGAAATGTCAGAATTCTGAGAGAGACTGCTCTTAAAACTTTCAGAGAGTAAAAGAAAAATCAGTTTACACACAAAGGATCAACAACCAAATTGAATCACACTTCTCAATAGAAATACTGGAATCTGGAAGACAATGCCTTCAAAATTATGAAATAAAATTATTTGCAATCTAGAATTCTACATCTAACCAAAATATCAATTATGGGTGAATTGAGAATAAAGGCATTTTCAAACATATCTCAAAAAATTGTCTCCCAGTTACCTCTACTCAAGAAGCCACTGGATAAGTAAACTAAGAAAGATGAAGACATGAGACCCTGGGAAAAATGATCCAATCAACAGACTTGGAAAGAATTCCCATAATGAAGGAGAATGCTACCGAGTCCAAACCATTCTGCTCACCACACAACAGGCCAATAAATCAGGAGACGGGTTGTTGGGGCAAGGAACAGTGACTTTATTCAGAAAGCCAGCAGACCGAGAATATGACACACTAGTGTCCCTTACCCGAGTTAGAATCAGGCTTCTTTTACACTAAAAGGGGAGGGGGTGTGGTTGGTCGTTGCAAACTTATTGGTGTCAGAATCCTTTGTTCTTGCAGCTGTCCACATAGTTCAATTCATGATGTAAACCTCTAACAAGGCAAATGTTATTCTCTGTTCTGCAACTTTTTATCTCTATATGAACAGAAGAGTGTTATACCTTTAAAGGTCAGAGCCTTGAGAATGGGTTATCCTGTTTATTTCAGGCTATAAACAACACTCCTTTACAAAAGGTGCAGAGCCAGCATGACTAAGCATAGGCAAGAGAGAACAAAGTTAGTAAAAGAAACAGATCCAACATGGAGTCATATTTGTTCTTCCCTATTATAAAAGGAGAGAGCTAGGATATCAGCTTTTCAGAAATCCTACCAAGCAACCAGTCTAGATAAGAGCAAGTCAGAAGCTCTAGCTGGGTAGGATCTGGGGAAGATGGTGGAGTAGAAAGCACCAGGAATCCCCCTCTCCACCCATATAAAAATTGCACTGGCAGAACCTGTATGATGTGACTATTTTGGACCTCTGGAGTTTATTGAAGGCTTACCACTTCAGGGAAAGACTTGAACAGTAAATTGCAGTTAATTTCAGTCAATTTCAGCTCTTAGCTCTGCAGCAGCTACCCAGCGCCCATCCTCCAGTCTCATGGCAGGCAGCTGTGCATGTGCTACTGGAACAGCTTGCACACAGCTTATGGGAGACAAGGTGAGCAATAAGGATGCTGTCCTCCAAATATCAAGAATCTGTGTTCAATACTATTGATTCTACAAAGATGAAAAGAATTATGAGTACTATGAAGAATTGTGTGTCAACAAATTGGATACCAAGATTAAATGAACAATTTCCTAGAAACACAAAATCTACCAAGACTAACTCACAAACAAATAGAAAAACCAAATAGACCTGTAAGTAGTAGGAGATTGAATCAGTAATCAAAAATTTCCTGACCAAAAAAACACCTGGACCTAATGGAGTCACTGGTGAATTCTACAAAACTTTAAAAGAAGAACTAACACCAATCCTTCTTGAACTGCTAGAAAAAAAGTGAAGGGGGGGGAA
The DNA here is from genome assembly GCF_059928025.1 of Delphinapterus leucas. Classification (NCBI taxonomy): domain Eukaryota; kingdom Metazoa; phylum Chordata; class Mammalia; order Artiodactyla; family Monodontidae; genus Delphinapterus; species Delphinapterus leucas. Next base: position 35,497,320 of record NC_143142.1, on the reverse strand, counting down.
CACTTCCTAACTCATTTTATGAGGCCAGCATTACTCTGATACCAAAGTCAGACAAATACACTATAAGAAAAGAAAACTACAGACCAATATCCCTTATAAACGTTGATGCAAAACTCCTCAACAAAATACTAGCAAACTGAGTTCAGTGGCATATTAGAAGGATTATATACCATGGCCAAATGGAGTTTATTCCTGGAATGCAAGGAGAGTTCAACATATGAAATGAAGGAAAAAACACATGATCACCTCAACTGATGAAGAAAAAGCATTTGACAAAATTCAACATGCTTTCATGATAAAAACACTCAACAAACTCAGAACAGAAGTAAGCTACCTCAACAAAATAAAAGCCATATATGAGAAACCCTCAGAAAACATCATACTCAATGCTAAAAGACTGACAGCTTTTCCTTTAAGATTAAGAATAAGGCAAGGATGCCTGCTTTCGCCACTTCTATTCAGCACAGTCTAAGTAATTCTAGTCACAGCAGTTAGGCAAGAAAATTAAAGGCATCCAAATTGGAAAGGAAGAAGTTAACATATCTCTGTTTACAGACGATATGACCTTACATGTAGAAAACCCTAAAGATTCCATACAAGAAAACTGTTAGAACTAATAAATAAATTGAGCAAAGCATCAGGATACAAAGTCAACACCCAAAATTAGTTGTATTTCTATACAATGAGAAATGAACAGTAAGGAAAAAAATTAAGAAAACAATCTATTTACAGTAGCATCAAAAAGAATAAGATACTTAGAAATTAAGTAAGCAGCTAAAAGACTTTAACTATAAAAACTACAAAACACTGCAGAAAGATATTAAAGACTTAAGTAAATAGAAATACATCCTATGTTCACGGATTGGAAGACTTAATATTGTTAAGATGTCAATAGTACTCAAAGCAAACTACAGATTTAATGCAATCCCTATCAAAATCCCAATGATGTTTTCTGGCAAAAATAGAAAAATATGTTGTAAAATTCATATCAAACCTCAGGGGACCCAAATAGCCAAAATAATCTTGAAAAAGTACAAAACTGGAGGACTCACACTTCCTGATTCAAAACTGAACACAACAGAGTGAAGTAAATCAGAAAGAGAAAGACAAATACCGTATGCTAACACATATATATGGAATTTAAGAAAAAAAATGTCATGGGGAACCTAGGGGTAAGGCAGGAATAAAGACACAGGCCTACTGGAGAACGGACTTGAGGATATGGGGAGGGGGAAGGGTGAGCTGTGACAAAGCGAGAGAGAGGCATGGACACATATACACTACCAAACGTAAGGTAGATAGCTAGTGGGAAGCAGCCTCATAGCACAGGGAGATCAGCTCGGTGCTTTGTGACCGCCTGGAGGGGTGGGATAGGGAGGGTGGGAGGGAGGGAGACGCAAGAGGGAAGAGATATGGGAACATATGTATAACTGATTCACTTTGTTATAAAGCAGAAACTAATACACCATTGTAAAGCAATTATACCCCAATAAAGATGTTTAAAAAAAAAAAAGAATATATCCATGTAGACTTGAAGTTAGGGACCAGCTGGTGTAAATTTGTGTGGTTATCTCCTGACCTAACCTTTTAGCTTCTTTTTGTTCCTTGATTGTAGTTAAGCTTCACCTTGCCTCAGGGCCTTTGTATTTGTTTTTCCCATGTTTTGGAAATATTATTTCCAGAAAAATTGTCCATAAATGATTCCTTTCTATTCTTTGGCACTCATCTCTTAAAGATATTTTTTCCTTGATTGTCCTACCAGCCTAACTTAGTCCCAATTTATCAGATTACCTTACTTCTTTCACAGAATAATAATAAAAACAAATATTATCTTTGGTGAAAAAAAAAAAAAACTGAACACAAAGTTACAGTAATTGATGCAGTGTGCTCCTGGCATAAAAACAGACATATAGCCAATGGAATAGAATAGACACCCTGGAAATAAATCCCACCATTATATAGTTAAATGGCATTTAACAAAAGTGCCAAGATAATTCAATGGGAAAAGGACAATCTTTTCAGCAAATAGTGCTGGGAAAAGTATAATAGATATCCATATGCAAAAGAATGAAGTTGGACCCTACCTAACACCATATATAAAAATTAACTCAAAATGGATCAAAGGCCTAAAGGTAAATCTAAAAGTATAAAACTCTTAGAAGAAAACAAAGGGCAAAACCTTCACAATATTGCATTTGACAATGATTTCTTGGATATGACACCAAAGACACAGGCAACAGAAGAAAATATAAGCAAATTATACTTTGTAAAAATTTAAAAATTTTATGCATCAAAGACAACAGAGTAGATCTATCAACAGAGTAAAAAGGCGACCCACAGAATGGGAGAAAATATTTGCAAATCATATATCTGATAAGGGGTTAATATCAAGAATATACAAAGAAAAAAAAAAATATATATATCCTAAAACTCAACAGCAAAAAACAAACAACCCAATTCCAAGATGAGCAAAAGACTTGAATAGACATTTCTCCAAAGAAGATATACAGATGGCCAATAAGTGCATGAAAAGATGCTCAACATCATTAATTTTTAGGGAAATGAAAATCAAAAGCAAAATTATATACCACCTCACACCCATTAGGATGACCACCATGAAAGAAAGAAAGGAAGGCAGGGAGGAAGGAAGGAAGGAAGGAAGGAAGGAAGGAAAGGAGGGAAGGAGGGAGGGAGGGAGGGAGGAAGGGAGGGGAGAGGGAGGGAAGGAGGGAGGAAAAAAGAGAGAGAGAAAGAGAGAAAGAAACAAACAAGTGTTAGAAAGGATGTGGAGAAATTGGAACACTTGAACACAGTTGGTGGGAATTTAAAATGGTACAACCACTGTGAAAATAGTACGGCAGTTCCCAAATACATCATCACGGTATGATCCAGCAATTCCACTTTATGGTATATACCCAAAAGAACTGAAAGTAGATTTTTCAATGAGGTATTTATACCTCCGTGTTCATAGCAGCATTATTTGCAATAACTAAAATGTGGAAGCAACCCATGTGTCCATTGATAGATGAATAGATAAGCAAGATACGATATATGCATACAATGGAATATTATTCAGCCTTAAAAAGGGAGGAAATTCATGGTACAACATGGATGAACCTTAAGGACATTATGCTAAGTGAAATAAGCCAGTCACAAAAAAAACAAATACTGTATGATTCCACTTATATGGGGTACTTAGTGTAGTCAAAATCACAGAGACAGAAAGTATAATGGTGGTTGCCAGGGACTGGAGGCAGGGAGGAACAGGGAGTTATTGTTTAATGGGTATAGTTTCAGCTTTTCAAAATGAAAAGATTTCTAGAGATGGATGGTAGTAATGGGTGCACAATATAAATGTACTTAATACTACTGAACTGTGCACCAAAAATGCTTAAGATGGTAAATTTTATGTGTATTTTACCAAACTTTTTAAAATTGAAGAAACAAAATCTACAGTAGGGATTTCTCCAAAAGATGAAATGGATACATTACTTGACTTAACGAATTAAGAAGAAATTTAAACTTTTGAGGGATAAACTACGGATAAGAGATAAGTACAGAGAGAACAAAGCATATGCAAAACAAGATAATTATTAATGCCAGCAAAAGAAATGTTTAAATCTGTGCAGGTAAGGAAAATAATCACAGTATACTAAATACATGGCTAAACTGGGCCCACTTCTAACACTTAGGAGGGTGGAGGAGAGGGGTTAAGATAAATGAAGGCCCAGGCAACATATGACTATACATTTAAAAAATATACATCAAACTAAAAGTGTATTAAATAAAATGTATTCTACCCTCCTACCTAAGTAAATGACCTAGAAGGCCAGGATTGAATTTAAAATCCTCATACTCCTCAGAGATCCACCCCAGAACTAGGCAGTAGAAGGAAGGGCAGCCAGCTGGCCTCAGACCAAGAGCCCAACTCCATCTCTTCCAGCCTCAAGGTCCATCCCACACACTTAGGAGCCTTGTGGGCAAGTGTCTGGACACCCACCCACGTGTCCAAGCTCTGACCACAAGTCACAAACACTTGCCCCTTGGGTGTGCACAGTGGTAGCACTATCCACTTTCAATAGGACACATGGGGATGGGACCTGCATGGGTCTTAGAAGCACCTTCAGGGTCATTTGGGCAGGGAGTTCTGGGGTCTCTGGATTCAGAGTAAGATCTGAAAAGGGAGCTGTCTTGGCCCCATGAATTCCTCTCCCAGGGAGAAGGGCGAGCAAGAAAGGGGCCCCTTTGCAAGTGTCTAAGAATAGTACTGGGCTCAGTTAAAAGTGTGTTTATATAATCATAGTAACAGAAATAATATTACTATTAAAATGTTAATGTACAAAATTTTCAGGAGGATGAGAAGGATAGGAAACATGAAGCACAGTGCTTGGTACAAGAACAAGTGGAAAAGGATTAAAGAAAGGTAAAGTCTAACCTTTTAGAGTGGGAAGTCAATAGATACGCATAAAGGTGAAAAACCTAGAAGTTGAAGCACAATCATGTTATTTACAGATATGAAGGAAATGAAAAAGGAAATAGCTAAAAAGCATTGATCTCTAGGAAACAGAAAATGAGGGAGAACAGAGTTATAGTGAGTGTTATTCCTCATAATAAGCATTGTGGAACTATTTGACAACTATACACATATTAACATTGATACTAAAAAATAAAAAAGGATACAGTGCAAAGAATAATTTTTCAAATGTATTGAACCAATTCTACCTTGATATGTGCTCTGGGAAGCTTTTCATTAACCTGATTCTTTCAGAATAACAAAAATGTAAGAGGCAGAGGTTTAGGGAAGAATATTAACATTTAATATGTAGTATGAACGTTGGTGACTGGAAAACGCTTCACATTAATTAACATCCTTTTAGGTTTTTAGGGGCGTTACATGTTTGAATTAATTTACTCAACAGTTATTTACTGAACGTCTATGTGACAGACGTGCTAGAAGTTGGGGATACAGAAGTGAGACAAAGATATTTTAAAAGACATGTTTTCTGCCTTTACAGAGTTCAATGTCCAGTCCAAGGGACATTATTGAACCAAATATTCATTCAAAGAATAAAAATATCAACTCTGATATGTTCTAAGAAGCAAAGTTCTTGGTGCTAAGAGTGTATAGAACAAGTAAACCTGACCAGTGAGGAGAATGGGAAAGTTTTCTCCAGAAATAACATTTGAACAAAGATCTCAATGAGTGGGTGTTCACTAGATAAATCCCGTTGGAGTTGAGGAAAAGAAGGGAGGGAAGTTGTGGAGAGGGGAGAGAAGGAGGGGGGAGGGGAGGGGAGGCGAGGGGAGGGAAGGTGAGGGAAGGTGAGGGAAGGCAAGGGAAGGCGAGGGAAGGGGAAAGTAAATCGCATTCCCAATTGCACCTCTGTTGTTTTTGGTTTGGTTTGGCTTGGCTTGGTTTAGTTTGGTTTGGAGCTTTGTCTTGCGTTTTATTGACAGATGTCCATATTTTGCTGTGAACCTTCCTGAGCTGTTGTATTTCCAAACCATGAGAATAAAGTGGATATATTGGGCTGGCCATAAAGTTCGTTTGGCTTTTCTGTAAGAGGGTATGAAAAATCCGAACGAACTTTTTGGCCAACCCAATATTAAAGAGAACTGGAGGAGTTAATGCAGGTGGGTTGCAGAGTCAGATTCTGACCATATAGGTTGGCAAGATCTTATATACAGTGATCAACACTTCCGTCTTTCCTCTGAGAAAACAAATAGCAAGGCTTTGCAGAGTCTTTGAGGAAGCCCAGGTGCTCTGAGAACAGACATTACATTGGGGTTAAACATGCAAGGATTTTATTAGGAGAAACGCCTATGAGAGAAAATGGGGCAGGAGGGAGGCTAGGAGAGCAGTCAGACCATGATTAAATCTGATCCACAGTGAAGAAGAGAGGTAAGGAAGGTTGGGTGGGAGAAGGGCTTGCCTGGGACATGAGATTAAAAGCGGGACAGTTCCAGGCACATGGGGAAGGTTGGTCACATGCTGGGCGGAGGTGCCCTAGACTTCCATGCAGTCTAAGAAGGGTTTGGCAAGGCCATCAGTGAGGCTTCAAGCCAAAGTGGCCCTTCAAGGACTCCCACGTCCCCCAGAAGGACCCGCCTTAGTAGAATGCTGCTGCTCTCAGTCATCAGCAGGGATCAGCTCTGGGAAACTCGGCCTTGGTGGAAAAGTGGTAATGGAGTTCACAGTGCAGCAGCTAGGCCCTACTCAACTACACACCCTGTAGCTGGAGATCTGTGAGGTGTGTTCACAGGGCCACCACAGTCTTGGAGAAGGTACTGGGGAGGGAGAAGGGTGCACAGCAGAGCTTCATTTTATAAAGACCACCCAGGCTGCAACATGGAAAATGACTTGGAGGGGGACAATGGTAGATGCAAGCAGACCGTGTAATAGGCCAAAGATAAAAACAGATTACAGACTGAGTATATGCAAAGAAACAAGTACTTTAAATATTGCATAGTGTTTTCATTACCCCTGATTAAAAGTCTTTAACGCGGGGCTTCCCTGGTGGCGCAGTGGTTGAGAGTCTGCCTGCTGATGCAGGCAGGGGACGCAGGTTCGTGCCCGGGCTGCAAAGATCCCACATGCCGCGGAGCAGCTGGGCCCGTGAGCCATGGCCACTGAGCCTGCGCGTCGGGAGCCTGTGCTCCGCAACGGGAGAGGCCACAACAGTGAGAGGCCTGTGTACCGCAAAAAAAAAAAAAGTCTTTCACAGTCAGGATTTTCATGTTACCTTAAGACACAATATCTTTGAAAGGCATTTAACTCCTAAACCCATTAAGAGATTTTCTTGTTATTTTTATTAAAATATTTAGTACCCAGTGGGTATTTAACCACTTAGGTTTAATTATCAGAAATGGGTCATAACAATAATCAAAAGAAACATCTAATCTACCTCAGAAAGGCCAGACTGCCCTCTAGTCTATTCCAGTCCTCTCTTTTCTTAGACTGGGAGTTGGGCTACTTTACAGGGCTTTGTTTGCTTCTTTGTTTCCATTTCAAGACTTAGGGAAGTAATTTCTGGCAAAGTTCTTAGAGATGTATGATGCCATGAGATTGAGGTAACTTGACAGTCTGTTAATTCTGTTCTTCAGCTGTGACATACCATATCTATAAGAACCACTGATCTATGCTTTGTAACACAAACCAGCAGGATGACATCAATTTCATTTTTGTTTATTTTCTGAGAATCAATTATTTTATGAGAAAAGGGAAGATATTTCACCATTTTTGACAGCTGCAAAAAATCAGACTTCAATATCCTACCCTGTGAACTTTGCCACTATGTCATACTTCCATTTAACTTAAGTTGCAAGTTCAAACACAGACTTGATTTACAGAGTTGTCTGCTCTATTCTAAAGAACTCTAAAGATCCAAGATGTTCTGAGTTCCTTTTTATAAGAGAAATGAATAAAATAGACACACAATAAATGAATATTTCTGACAAAAATGCTACTCTGCTCACTATATTTTCTCTTACCTCTTCTCTTTATTCTTTCAATTTACAAATTGAATTCCACCCTTTCTCACAACAGATTCAGCATTTCAGACTTAATCCCTGTAGTTATACTTCTTTTACTGTCCCCAGCAGTCTCTCAATGTATGTTTCACTTATTTTTTATTATCACCCCTGAAAAATCCATCCACCCTTTCTTCACTGGTGGTCAGTGATGATGTTAGGATTTCTTATACTCTCAATATTTCAGTAAGAAGATGCTATACTCCTTTCTAGCTAACTTGTTGACTTCTCTTTGTCACCCAAGTGCCCTATGGGCCCACCTATTAAATTTAAAACAAAGAAGTACTAAAACTGTACTAATGCATGAAAATATCAAAACATCATTTCTGACTGATCTTCAATTTATTCCAATGTTACCTTTTGAGAATAGGAAAAAAGTAGTTGGAAAATAAACATTTCTTATAACTGAACAGTAGATCTGCAGTATGTTCTCACAAGGCAAAGAAAAAAAAGTCTAGAAAGCATAGAACCACTTCCGAGTGGCTAAAACTAGAGCATTCATTTTTTCAAGGAGAATCACATTATTAATGAAAATAGTTGCTCACATCTGCTACAAAAGCATTTAAAATATTCTCTCAGTTTGGTACCCTGGTTCCTAATTTATGTTCTAAAAACTGAAATATTTCTTCTCAGTATTTGTTCACATACCATAAAGTGACCTGGTGATTACTTTCTACTAAAATGTTAACTGGTATAGACAATCTCAGTGGAATAAACTACAAGATATTTTCAAAACTTCCAGACTACCTGCCATAATAAACACTTAAATTTTGGCCCATGAATCATAGGCATTTAACTCAGTTATTCTCTTTATTTGCCATGCTGCCCATCTCCTTCTGAAAGCCTTCCCATGATTAATCATCTCCTCCCTCCTGTGTATTCTTGGTGCATTTACTAAATCAGAATAGCAGAGCATAGTGCCTAATAGTTCTTTGGGTTTTTGCTACTGTTCTTTTTCCTTAACTACGATACAGCCTTCTTGAAAGGATAGTACCTGCCTTTAAATTCTTTTCTGATACTCCAGTCATTAACCAAAAGAAGATCCCCTGCATGAGCAACACTTGCCTTTTTTACAGAATTACTTTACTCAGCCCCTACTGTTCTAGTCTGGAAGTTCTGCAGCTGTGGATAGCTTCAAGACTTCTACTTCTGTTAGAAATCTTTTAGTTGGAAGTAGGAAAAAAAAATCTCAAACTGGCTTAAACAAAAATGCACATACTGTTCATTTAAATGAAAGGTCATACCAGTAGAGACTACAGAGATGGCTTTATTCAGGACTCAGATGATATCATCAGTGTTCTTTGCTTCCTCTGAGGTGACTCCCTTCTTGGGTTCCATGCAGTAGTTCCTGCAACTTCAGGCTCCTATTAACAGCAATCCCAAACCAGAGGGAGAGTCGAACAAAAGCTCAAACAAAAGTCTGGATTAAGTCTTCTTGGTTGAGATTGGCCAGATTGGTGGTACTGACTGGCTCAGTTTAGGTAAGGGCTCCACCTCTGGAGCCCAGGGGTAGAGGCAGCTCCAACCCAAAGCTTGTGGGTCAAGAGGGGAGGCAGAGTGGCCTCCAGGCAAAACTGTGGTAGGGGGAACACTGACAACGTGGAACAAAACCAATCCATAGCCACTTGCAGTACTGCATCCACTTCTGATTTTCAGGTAATTTGTTATTATTTTTCTTAGCAATAAATTTCATCAGAATAGTAGCCCTCTGTGGGATCTTTATAATGCTAACATGATGTTCCCTAATGGCAAACACATTCCACAGAACTATCAAATGCAATTCTTATGTGTTCTCCCAGAAACAATTTCTAAATTTGTATAACATAAAATAACAGATACTAACAGTGTACTTGGACTTCCACTGTCCTTTAGTGTGCTCTTCTCAAGATCTCAATATAACAAAATCACGTGTTTTTTTCATTGTCTGTTTTTTGGCACATGAACAACTATAACACCATAAACAAATACTTTCTATTAATTTATGAAGTCTAATTTTTTTGTATTAATCATCTCCAATTCTTAATAGAGTCCTAAAAGATTTCCCTGAGTTAACAGGTCTTGACTCATGATTTTAGCTATTTTTACCCTTTTAACATGGCACTAAAAGCTCCCTGTGGCAAGAGGGAATGTGTTAAAAGTCTGTGGTTAATGTCTCTCCCCTGTTCCTCGATGCCTTCCTTAAGAGGCCCATTCCTTTTAGCACTTTCAAGCCAGGTAACCGTGTTCACCAGTGTCACTGCCTTTTTCTCTTTTGTAAACACTTGAGAAGCATGTCAAATATCATTCTATCATTTGCTCTCCCTCTTACCTCCCTTTAAATAATTTGGTAGAAAAAAAAATTTTCCAGAAATGTATTTGGATTTATTCATCCATTAAAACCGTATCTTTGCACATTGTGGGATATTTTTTAAGCAATGCCAAGGGTTTTTTGAGTTTAGTTTTTGTTGGGTTTTGTCGTTGTTGTTGTTTGCCTCTTGTCAATTTCATCCCGCACTTACTCCTTTTCATAAAGCTGATTCTTTTTCCGTTCAAACTTCTGTTTTTTACCTGTCCTGTCTGCTTTCCCTTAAGGCATGTTATTACCTTCTTAAAGATGCCTTCTCCAACAACTCTTCAAAGGACTAGGATACGTAATGCTTAAACCGAAAACCACCATCTTAAAATTATTTCTGTTCTTTTATCCACGTGTCAAAAATGAAAACTGATAGAAGAGTCATAAAATAAAATACTCTTAAACTTATTAATATTTTATATTTACATAAACAAACCCTGTAAGTCCCAAAATCGTAATTTAAAGACTGGATATTTTTATCTATTGATTTTAATTAAATTCACTTTAAGCTGTCAGGATCACAAGTAAGAGAGAAAGGAGAAATAGATGAAAAAAACCATGAGCAAGCTTTTTATCCCAGCTCTTGGGGGAAAAAAACTAATAAGCCACCTCCACAGTGAATTTCTACTGAATCATTAACCAGGGATTTGTTGCCTTGGTTACTAAACCAGGTAGAGATTCCAGTGAAAAAGCAATGTGACCTATGAGCTCAGGAAACTGAAGAAGTGAAATTTCTGCATGATGATATTTGCAGTTTCTACAGAAAGATACGAAAAGAGTAAAAAACATATGTTAAAATAAAATGGAAAAAAGAATATCTTGATTTTTGTCCCAATGTCAAGACATTTACATACACACACACTCTTAATAACAGCACCTCAGTGTTAGTTTGCTTGTGAGATTTTACAAAATATAGACCATTTCCAATATATGAGACATCTCTCATCCTAGAAAACAAAGCACTTTGCTTACCAGTGGTCACTAGATATTCCAAGAGTAAAGAATATTTTGATAACAATACATTTACAAAACAAGCATTCAGAAAGCAGAATAATTGAATAGATTTTCCAGGCAAAATATCTCTGTGTCTTTTTCATTGAGCTATGGGTCTATGGTTCTTTATATTATACTGTATCAAAACAAAAATTACATGAATATTCCTACCAAACCTAGAACCAAAAGGAAAAACAAGAGCCAGAATTTGAAGGCATGACTTCAAGTATTACCCTTATCTTTATTAGTAAACTCAGGGTCACAATGAAGACATCACTGGTTTACTAACCAACATCCAGTAATGGCAGAGACCGCAGCATCTATGATGGTTCATTTTGTTCTGTTTCTCTGGAGAACCGTAAATACTACCGTATCCAAGCCTTGCTTCTCACTCTTTCATGCCAATTCTCCAAGCCAGTCCAGTTTACGCTAAAACCAAGACCCAATGATAGAAAGTAAAAGGCTGGCAAATTCACAGCTGCCTTGTGATGAGAATAGGACATCTAATAAGAAAAAATAAGAATCTTAAATTTTGCCAATGGTTAGTGATAGACAGCATGACATAGCCAATAGATCAGGGGTCTGGTATCAGCCGGCCTGTGTTTGTATTCTAGCTCGACCACTCACTGACTGGCTGGCCCTGAAAGTGAAATTGAACCTCAGTTTGTCAGCTATGCAATGGGAATAATCACACCTACCCCCAGAAGACTGATTGTTATCAAAATTCAGTGAGATAATAAAGGCAAAGCTTCTAGCTCGATAAAAATTAATATCTTTATTTCCTTCTATTTCCCATGTAGACGTCTCTTACTTCCATTTTTCATTTAAAAAGTCAGATTTCCTGAAATGTTTAAACTTGAGATTCTAAAATTTAAAACATTTTCCATACACATTCCTTAAGTGCTATTTTTTCTTTAAGTGCAATATTACTATTGGCTCTCTTGGTCTGGAACCCTCCTTCAATACACATAAACAAATACTTTAAAGCAAAGCTGGAAATAAAAGTTAAAAGGGTAGACTTGGGCTTCCCTGGTGGCGCAGTGGTTGAGAATCCGCCTGCCAATTCAGGAGACATGGGTTCGATCCCTGGTCCGGGAAGATCCCACATGCCATGGAGCAACTAAGCCCGTGCGCCACAACTACTGAGCCTGTGCTCTAGAGCCCGTGAGCCACAACTACTGAGCCCACGTGCCACAACTACTGAAACCCACGCGCCTAGAGCCCGTGCTCCACGAGAGAAGCCAGCGAAATGAGAAGCCCACGCACCACAGTGAAGAGTAGCCCCCACTCGCCGCAACTAGAGAAAGCCCGCGCGCAGCAATGAAGACCCAACACAGCCAAAAAAGTAAAATTAATTAATTAATTTTTTTAAAAAGTATAAGTAGATCAGCAAGAAATTTAGATAATCAATGTCAGTTTTATCAATTGAGCACAAGTGGTTTCATTCTGCACATCTATCTACGTCTTCTCCCTGAAAATAGATGTCTTATTCCATTTTTTAAATCTCTATTTTATTTCTTTTCAGCAGTTAATACTATACTTATTAGGCATCTATGTGCTTTGTACTGTTCTAGACATTATAAGTGATTCCAAAAAATAAATCAATCCCTAAATCAATCCCTTTATAGAGCTTGCTATTTGGTTAAGGAGACAATCTAGAGTCAGGATCTCAAGGATGGAAGTTACTATGGAGATTTGTTAAGGCCAACACCTATGCCTGAAACAATAATGATAACTACCTCAGATAAAATAAACAAAACAGTTTTTGTAATAGTTCAAAAAGAGAGAAACAAATATGTTTGAGAACTTGAAGACTGATAGAGGAGGTAGTAGATGAGTTGCAACCTGAAGAATTCCCAGACCTTAAATATATACAGCAGAAAGGAAAACAACATCCCAGTTACAGGGAAAGAGCAGAAGCAAAGGAACATAGGTAGAATTGAGCACAGCAAGTCCTCAGCACAATGAGGGGAAATAAGAAGCCCAGTAGAGCAGAGGGTACTGGCTGGGGAGGAACAGGAAATAAAACTGGTAGGATGGCAAATGGGAAAATTTGAACTTCCAAGACACCATGACATAGATTTTTAAATATACATTAAATCCTATGGCCTAATTCTGCAGCTAACTCTGTTCAACCTTGCTAACCTTCCAGAAGTCCAAACTAGAGTTACGAAAGGTCTAGTGAGTGGCTAGACCAGAACTAAATGCCTGAAAACAGGAAAAGCCTATATCAATCTAATGAGACAGCATGAATCACTCTGCATCATCTAGAATAGGCACTCCAGTGTATTTTAAGTAGCCCAAGAAAGGATGATTTATATATTCAAAAAGCATAGATTTTTAATCAGAGGTCATCACTTTTCCTCCCCAAACACACACATACACATGCCTTTTGAGAAAAAAAAAAAAGCACAATACCATTTCCTTAAATGTAAAATGTTCCCTCTCTCGCAGCATGTGGAAAATTCCATGTATCAGCCCTTCTTCATATTTCTACAGCTTTTATTAACAAAGCATCCAAACAAACTTTCTGTAACCTCAACCTGAACTTTCATTTTTTCTTGGGATTTTTATTTTCCTTTATATTGTTCTCTTAGTTGCTAGGATCTAGGAGGTGATTTTAATTCTAGGTTTTTGTAAGTTGAACATGATCTTAGCAAATTTTATATACATGGTAAATCTCAGGAATAATGCTATGAAAATCTTTAGTAAAGTATCTGTGTGGTTTGTGGCAGACCCACAGCCATAGAGGACTTTGTACATAATTACTGCTTTTCAGATATTATTTGGTCTGGAACTTGATGACACACTGAGGCTACTTTCTGCTGGCATGTGAAAAGAAATGTTGATGGTTGGGCCTTGGCCACACTGACAAATAAAACCCCAAAATGTATGTCCATGGCAAAGAAAGAATTGCCATTTGTGGTGGTAGAGAGACCCCTGTGTGCTGATGTGGCCTCTTCCTCAGCCTCCTGCTGTCCAAGGCAAGGATCCCATTAGCTTCTAGCTTCTAGCCTGACCAGTAAGCTTTGAGCACAATTCCTTGAAGAACTGAGGAGATTACTGGGGTATTCAGAATCTGAGGAGGTATTGAGAACCTGAGAAACTGTATCAGAGCCATTCATTCACCTGACTCCTTATTTCTTGCTTTCTTTGCACTGCTTGTTTGCCAATTTGGTAGTAAAAAAGTGGAGATGAAACCAGATCTAAGTTATCATTCTTGCTAGACTTCAAAATTGGACTTTAATATGTGTTCTGTCACAACAAGTTCTGTTGGGCTTCTCAATATTGTTTGCTATTTTTTCAATGATAATATCATTTCAATTAAATAAATAAATATTTACTTCAGCGGCTATATATCAAGCAGTAAGCTAGATAATCCCAAAGATTATCTAAAATAATTATATATTAATCTTTGGAAACTCAAAGATTAATAAAAAATAAACCCTCTGCCTTCAAGGAACTTGGAGTCTACTGGAGGAGACAGACAAATAAACAAATAAAATGTGTTTCACAGTGATCTGCACTGAGGTCAGTGGTAACTCAGAGGGGCACCTCACCCAACCAGCTGAGAACAGAAGGCCTGATGGAGGTGGAAAAGAACAGGAGGAGACATTATCTTAAAAGGCTTCCTAAAAGAGGAAACAGTTGAAAAATCTTTAGTATGAATAGTCAGAAGGAAATGAGATGAAGATATTCCAGAGGGAAGAGCACAAACCTAGGAAAAAAAGCAATGAACAGTGGAATGTGTTCAAGGAGCTGGAAGCAGTGTGCTGCCACTATAGCATGAAATGTGACAGGGACAGCAGGGACAGCAGAAGATGAAGTGTCATATGGTCCATGATGGACTTTGAGCTAGATCCCATAGGTGATGTGGAGTCAATGAAGGCTTTATGCCGATAAGCAGCACAGTCAGATTTATTACCCACTGAACAGTGAGTCACCTGGGTAGAAGAACTGCCTCAGTGACAATTTTAGTTAGGTCTTAATAAAGAGAAAAGAAGGTCTGTAGATATACTCTCCAGAACATGAGCTTGTGTGTTACTGTGGTCTCTTGTCCAAAAGAGTTCATTTTTGGGCTTCCCTGGTGGCGCAGTGGTTGGGAGTCCGCCTGTTGATGCAGGGGACGCGGGTTTGTGCCCCGGTCCGGGAGGATCCCACGTGCCGCAGAGCGGCTGGGCCCTTGAGCCATGGCCACTGGGCCTGCGCGTCTGGAGCCTGTGCTCCGCGGCGGGAGGGGCCACAGCAGTGAGAGGCCCGCGTACCGCAAAAAAAAAAAAAGAGAGTTCATTTTCTTTCCTGTGCGTGTGTGCTAGAGAGACAGATTAATCTATATCTAACAGCTTCTGGAAAACCACCTCTATAAGAATGTTCATAAATACTTTTGTGAGTTATGTGGCAAAGATTACAGTGAAACCTAAGCTTATATTATAATTCTGAGAGCATATGATTTCAGAAGCAATGTATGGAAAGGACGCTGACCAGCATCTCTCAGAGAATAGTGAGTTATAAATTGCTACTGAAACAGAAATCAGACCTACTAATACGGCATTCATTGAATGTCAGAATCCCCACAATTATCAGTAGCATTCAGGGTCCACGCAATCCAGGTATCTAAATATAACAATCCCTACAGGGGTTCTTTTAGCTGAGGAACACGAGTCGGCCAAAAGTACTCATTGGGAATGACTCAACCCACACTTAAAGACAAATATATATATATATATATATATATATATATATATATGAAGCCATAGGTTCTGAAATTGACTTTCAGGTCCTCTGAAGACAATGGCAAGCACACGTAGCTAGTATGATTAAGAGTACAGTATCAGATGGTTCAGCTGGGACCATCATCTTCCTGGGTGGCCCCAGATCTGCTGAATATCTCTGTGCTATGCTGCCCTAGGACTAACGCTACTTCCGTTCAGTATGATCAGTATTGGCATATGAAAATATTCAAAGTTCTTCTTTACCTGTTGATTTATATCGTTTCATACTAATATGCTTTGCAAAATGCTTTCAGTCTGCTTTACTCGTTTTCTCTTGGAATAGCTTTTATTTGCCTGCTGGCTTAGGCAGCTCTAACATAAACTTCATGTGTTGAAGTCTCTACTCTAATGGGTGCATTCTCTCTGGGGTACTGGAGCCAAGAGGAAGGTTTAATCTGTTCCCTTGCCAGGAAGTCTCTGGGGTATTGGGGCTTCAGCTATAAACAGACCTAAATGCATATGCCCTTGACACTTCCTGCCTTAAGCATTCTGTCCCCAAGAGTAAAAACTCAAAGACAATACTGTATACATTATACTTACTACACTGTTTTCCCAATTTTCTCCTCAATGTGATATATTTGACCTTGTTATCAAAAATTACTGATTTTAAAAGTATAACTAAGGAATCCAGCTTTTAGAAACCACTCTCCAGCTTTTCCAGAAAAAGAGGTAAGGTTCAACCCTATAGTTTCTACATACTCAATCTTGGAACCCTGTTGCCATCTTGCCTCAGTCTCTAAGTCCCATCTTACCAGAAGCCAAATCTACCCAGGATGGGCTTAATTCAAATTGGTCTCAGTAAGATATCTGATCTTGAAGGCAACTGTATTCTATTTTTTTTTTGAATTTTTGAATTTTCTTATTAGTTCTCTATTTTATACATATTAGTGTATATATGTCAATCCCAATCTCCCAATTCATCACACCACCACCACCACCCCTGCCACTTTCCCCCCTTGGTGTCCATACGTTTGTTCTCTACATCCGTGTCTCTATTTCTGCCCTGCAAACCGGTTCATCTGTACCATTTTTCTAGGTTCCACATATATGAACTCAATTGTATTCTAAATACTGAGCCTGGATATCTAAGTCTTTGTAATTTTTTATGTTTTCTAAACTGTGATAAACTTTCTAGTTAGCCAAACTTTGATTTTGAATTAAGGTCTTTAAAAATTCTGCACTGGTTAAAAATTATCTGAATAGTTCTATCTGCCATTGCTCACTTCTTCTTTCAACTGAGAGGCATATTGGGTTGCTCAATAATTTAGCACATCTTGCTGCACATACTCCCCTTTTTTTAACCAGAAATTCAGGGGTCAGAATTCTATTGCTGCTCTGATAAAATGCCTAGGTAGGACCATTATCTTCATTTAATTTGAGAGGCAAGAAGGGAAGGGGCACTTATCCTACAAAGCCCAGGGTCAAGAGGATCTGTTCTTTCAACTCCACAGGGCACTGAAAATCTTCAAGTCTCCAACAAAATGTTGTGGCATTCCTGGCACTCCATGAGTTGCAGAAACATTTATATATGTGTTTCTAAATAACTTACCACTCCAGACTTGGAGACACTGGCAAGTATGCTACCAGTTCTGACTTCAGCTTCTTATGATGGCACTCCGTTCCTAAAAAAGAACACTTCTTGTTATGGGGTTCTGGCCTTGACTTGCTACAAACTTTCTCTATGACAATGTCAATTAATTACCCTCTGGTTCTCTGCTTTTAGCTTCTGTATATGAAGATTAATAAAACCTGATCCATATTCTGCAGGGTGATGTTGTGATTACAATCAGTACACATAGAAATAGTTAGGAAAAAAATATAACTTGATATTATGGCATCAGCATTACAGCAAGTAGTGCAAAATAAGTTGCCAGCCTGGTAAGGGAATGTGTTAAGCCAGTAAGTGAGCTGAGGACCAACACTGGGGAATTACCGCTTCCTCTACCCACTGTCTGGCTTTGGTCCTCCCTCAAAGACAGGGATTATTAACGGTAACCTTTGAAAGGAGAGACAGAGAAATGCACTCTTTCTGGCTATCACAGAAAGTTCTAAGTTGGTCTGAAATAGAGCACAGATCTTTGTTGCTATAAGCATCTTCTTAGTTAGAGCTGAGTCACATAACCCCAGAGATTCAAGTAACTGTCTATCTATCTCATTTAACTGCCTCATTTTGCAGATGAGGATATCAAGCCTTACAGAAGTAAAGCAACAGTCCCAAAACTACATGGCTACTTAGGGGTACACATAGAGTGCCTGGATCCAATGCTTTCTCCACTATACCTCATGGCCTACCTCTTCCATGGTGCCTGCATCATTTTGAATTAGGTAGCAGAAAGGGCAATGAATTCATTTATTCACTTATTCAACAAAAATTTACTGAGTCCTTATTTTGGACCAGGCATATTGCAGGCACTGGGGATACAACAGTAAATAAAACAGTCAAGAGTCACTGTCTTCGTCTCTTCAATATGTGGTGCTGGGAAAACTGGAGCTACATGTAAAAGAATGAAATTAGAACATTTTCTAATGCCATACACAAAAATAAAATCAAAATGGATTAAAGACTTAAATGTAAGTCCAGACACTATAAAACTCTTAGAGGAAAACATAGGCAGAACACTCTTTGACATAAATCACAGCAATATCTTTTCAGATCCACCTCTTAGAGTAATGCAAATAAAAACAAAAATAAACAAATGGGACCTAATGAAACTTAAAAGCTTTTGCACAGCAAAGGAAACCATGAACACACCAAAAAGACAACCTATAGAATGGGAGAAAATATTTGCAAACGATGCAACCAACAAGGGATTAATCTCCAAAATATACAAACACCTCATGCAGCTCAATATCAAAAACACAAAAACAACCCAATCAAAAAATGGGCAGAAGGTCTAAATAGACATTTCTCCAAAAAAGACATACAGATGGTCAAAAAGTACATGAAAAGATGATCAACATCACTAATTATTATTGAAATGCAAATCAAAACTACAATGAGGTATCACCTCACACCAGTCAGAATGGCCATCATCAAAAAATCTACAAACTATAAATGCTGGAGAGGGTGTATAGAAAAGGAAACTCTCCTACACTGTTGGTGGGAATGTGAATTTGTACAGCCATTATGGAGAAGAGTATGGAGATTCCTTAAAAAACTAAAAATAGAGTTACCATAAGATCCAGCAATCCTACTCCTAGGTATTTATCTGGAGAAAACCATACTTCAAAAATATACATGTACTCCAATGTTCATTGCAGCCTGTTTATAATAGCCAAGACATGGAAGCAACCCAAATGTCCATCAACAGAGGAATGGATAAAGAAGATGTGGTACATATATACAATGGAATATTACTCAGCCATAAAAAAGAATGAAATAATGCCATCTGCAGCAACATGGATGTACCTAGAGATTATCATACTAAGTGAAGTAAGTCAGACAGAGAAAGACAAATATCAGATGATATCACTTATATGTGGAATCTAAAAAAATGATACAAATAAACTTATTTACAAAACAGAAACAGACTCACAGACTTAGAAAACAAACTTATGGTTACCAAAGGGGAAAGTGAGGGGGAAGGGACGAATTAGGAGTTTGGGATTAACATATACACACTACTATATATAAAACAGATGATCAACAAGGACCCTATAACACAGGGAACTCTACTCAATATTCTATAATAACCTATATGGGAAAAGAATCTGAAAAAGAATAAATATGTGTCTATGTATAACTGAATCACTTTGCTGTATACCTGAAACTAACAGAACACTGTAAATCAACTATACTTCAATATAAAATTTAAAATTTTTTTAAAAAGCCACTGTCTTCATGGAGTTTACCCTCTACAGTAAGAGACAGAAAAACAATTGCTAGGAGAAAATAAACAAAGGCAAGTATGGCGGAGGAAATAAAATTTCTACATGAGGTAGCCAGGGAAGGTGACTTTTAAGTAAAGACCTAAAGGCAGTGAGAAAATTAGCCAAGCAAATATATACCAGAAAAGCATTCCAGACAGAGGGAAGAGCAAGAGTGAAGGTTTTGGGGTAGTGGCTCCTGGTGTGTGCAAGGAACAGAAAGGAGGCTGGTGTGGCAGGTGTGAGTGAATGATGAGAAAGTCAATGAAGTCCAAGAGGTTCAACAGGGGACAAGTTTATGGAAAGCTTTGTAGGTCACGGTAAGGACAGCAAGGAGTCAGATGGGAAGCCATGGAGTAGTATCATGACCATATTTTCATTTTAACAGAATCACCATGGTGATGTGTTTAGGAAGAGAACAAGAATAGCAGCAGGAAGGATTATTGTAATAATCCAGGGGAGAGATGAGGGTGGTTTGGGCCAGGATGGTAGAACTGAAAGTGGTAGAGTGGACAGAATTTGCTGATGGACCAGATGTGCAGGATGAGAAAAAGAGAGGTGTCAAGCATGACGCCAAAGTTTTCACACTGACAACTGGAATAACAGAGTTGCCATGAGCAGAGACAAGGAAAAATACAAGAGACACTGGTTTGGAAAGGAAGTAGCGGATATCAGGAGCTCCATTCCTGACATAAGTTTGAGGAGCTCATTTGACATCTGTGTGGAGGTGTCAACTGGGTGGTTGGATATATAAGCTTAGAGTCCAGAGGACAAAGCCTAGCTGAAGATACAAATTTAGGAGTTAAGCAAAAAGAAGGTATTAAAGTCATGAGACTGGATCAGATCACCTAGGGAGAGTGAGGATAGATGGAGGAGAGGCTCAATTACTGAGCCCCAGGCTTCTCCCACATGTACACATCAAGATGACGTGCTAGAAAAGAATATCAGGGAGGTAGAAACCCAACAAAATAATTACGACGCATTCTCTCTGAATCCCTATCTCCACTCTACACACCCTTTTATGCCTACATTCTTGTTTCATTAGCTTACTTTTGCTAAAAAAAAAATTGTATGACCCAGTTTGATTATTTATCTTATCCATCAGCCTTTACTTCAAAGGACTTATGATACTTTCCAAAGCTCAAATCCCTGCCCACTCTCTGAAAGTATTTGCTGCCATCAATTACACTCAAAAGAACATGCCACAAGACATCATTAAAAAGTGTATACCTTTCCCAGATAACTATTTCATGTGTGTGTGTGTATGTGAACACAGTTAATATTCATTAAGTGCTAACTAGTGCTAGTCATTCTAAGTATGTATGTATATATATATTATCACAATATTCTCACAATAATCACATGAGATAAGCACTATTATTATTCACATTTTAGAGATAAGGAAAGTGAGGCTTTCAGATGTTAAATAATTTGCCAAACTTAGCTAGCCTGGTTAAGAGGAACTAAACCTGGACAGTTTGACTTCAGAGCCCCTACTCTAAACTTTTGCCCAAAGTTTGCAAACTGGCCACCAGGAGATGGATTTGAGCCCGTATAGCTGTTTGGGTTTGGGCTGCATAGTGTTTTCAAAAAAGAAATGTACTTTTTTTTTTTTTTTTTAAGAAATGTACTTTAAATGACTTTAGGAGGTATGTATGTTTATTACATCACAGCTCACACCAGTCCTTATAGCCTTCATCTTTCCCTCTTCATCCTGTAATTTACCTGCTGCACAAAGTGCATTTGAGTTGTTGACACTTACTGTACTATACGTTTTTCTTCAATCTTTAACAGGCTCGGCATGACTTTAGGGTACAGAACACACATTTGATTTCTTGCACACACACACCACCAACACCGACACCACCAACACTGCCATCAGGAAAAATAAAACAAAATAAGGCTGTCCTTTCTTTCCATCCTTAATACTTTTCCCTGTGGTGGTCATTCATAATGCCTAAGATTATCTCCAAAATTTACCTCTCCAAACCTAATTCAAATCCAACTTCTACAATGTAGGGGCAACTTGTTTTTTGCGTGGAAGCACAGAGCTGTACTCTGAGCATGTTCTATAACAGGAGGGACTCAACCTCCAAGAGATGCATCATCTCATCATTTGATGATGTTGTCATAACTCATCTCTGAGCAGTAGCTTATGACTTATATGTGGGTTCTAAGTGTGAGTAGATTCCAATAATTTTTGTTTTGAAATGGCCAAACCACTGCTGATAAGTGTTGCCTTATGAACTCATTCTTAACTGCACATCCATTATACATTCAAGACCTAAGGCTATTTCCTTAAATTACCTATATCAGGAAGCTAACATATTTCTTCAACTGTTTCTGGCTCTTGAGTATTTTAAAGGGCTCTGTGATTCTGTCTCCTTTTCAGATTTGGAGGGGAAAAATCTGAGTTCTATGTGTAGCTTTTTTTTTTTTTTTTTTTTTGCTTCCTTTACAGAAAGTAAGAAGACATTTTAACAAATCCAGATTGAAATCCTTTTTGCTATAAAAGCAAATAATGAAAGAGGCTATTTATTTGTGGAGCTAAACTCTTGGGGATATTATCTTAACAAGGTATTAAAACCAGTTTTTCAGAAGCTACTCTTTACATTTCGAGTTGCAACGGAGCAAAGCTAAAGACGGGTGCTGAGCACTAACTGGGGTCAGCTGCCTTTCCCACCTAAGAGGCTGATGTCTGCACTGGGACAGTGGAAGAGCACAGTTATTAACCTCTCTGAGTTTTTTTTCTTTTTGGAAGAGGAAGGGTTGGATTTCTCTTCCCTTTACATATTTGTACACAAGAGATGAGTTTAGCCTTAAACCTAAAACATCACCTACTACATGTTTAATTATTCAATTCACTAATTAGAACACCAGGATTCATTCTCATTTAGAATTTATTAAATACTTTAAATATATAAAAAATAACCAATACACTCTGCCAAGTGTGCACACACATTAGCAAATACAATTCACAAAGTAATTCTAGTAATATATAGCTATTACTATTATCCCCATTTCATACATGAGGAAACTCAGAGAACAAAATGACCCTCCCAAGATCACACGGCTGCAAGTGATAACTGAGCAGGGACTCCAATTCATGTCTCATTCCAAAGCTCATGTTCTTTCCATGAGTTCGCTGTCCTTGTTGTTTGGCTGCCCTGATATTGGTGACGGACTCATTAGACAGGTGGCCCACTGTCTCACCACTCTGAGTCAATAATTTGCATTAGAAATGGGTGAGGAGAGCGGAAAATGATCTGCTTGCCACCATCTGACAACTTTCCCTTAGTCGGTATAACAACATAAAAAGCTCTAATAGTTTGTTCCTAAACTGCTAGGACAGCTTTCCCCATGGGGCACTAGCTCTGCGGAGTGCTGCACACAGAGAAGTTTTGTGATCACATTTCCTTTCCTTCCAGGATCTTCACTGTGCTAATGTGCACCGTGATTCTCCTAGAAAAGGATTAATACAAAGTGTTTTCCAAGTACATGTTACCACAGAACCCATTTTACAGAGTAACAGGACAGATTAGTGCAACATGGATCCTCTTGGGGAGCCACTGTTCTCGTGAATCTCTGCAACTTACTAAATTTTGGATAATTTGCCCTAGGGAGCATCTCTCATACCTCAAAAACACTCTGTGCAGGACAGCTGGAAGTAAACTTACAGAATTTTCTCTCTTCCAAAATTTGGTATAGAATGAAAATGTAAATAGATTCAGAAGCAGCTCAGAACAAATTTATGAATGGCATATTTACCATAGTGTACCATGGGAGACTAGGAATGGTACAACCTAACATCCAGGCAGATGTCAGAGTTGTCACTTAGCAGGTTTCCAACCTACCCCTCTGTGCCACTCTCCGAGGTAGTGTTCCAGGATGTGGGGCCCAGGCCTGACCCAGGATGACAGCTCTTGTGTTCTTTCTTTCTTTTTTTTTTTTTAAATTTATTTATTTTTTTAACATCTTTATTGGAGTATAATTGCTTTACAATGGTGTGTTAGTTTCTGCTTTATAACAAAGTGAATCAGTTATACATATACACATGTTCCCATATCTCTTCCCTCCTGAGTCTCCCTCCCTCCCACCCTCCCTATCCCACCCCTCTAGGCGGTCACACACCACCTAGCTGATCTCTCTGTGCTACGCGGCTGCTTCCCACTAGCTATCCACTTTATGCTTGGTAGTGTATATATGTCCATGCCACTCTCTCACCTCGTCACAGCCTACCCCTCCCCCTCCCCACATCCTCAAGTCCATGCTCTAGTAGGTCTGTGTCTTTATTCCCGTCTTACCCTAGGTTCTTCATGACCTTTTTTTTTTTCCTTAGATTCCATATATATGTGTTAGCATACAGTATTTGTTTTTCTCTCTCTGACTTACTTCACTCTGTATGACAGACTCTAGGTCCATCCACCTCACCACAATTTACTTCAGGGTGGCACCATTCATTCTTGTTAGCAATAATGAGATGAACTCAAGGCTTAAAAATAATTGTGTTTAAATTTAGACTCATCTACATTTAGAGTGTCTCTCCAAATCCCAATATATTCTTTTGAACTAATACTTACTATTTCTTACTTAATTGCCTTCAGTGATGAATAGAATTAGAAAGTAATACTTTATAAGAAATATTTTATAAAACTCCCTTCTTTCCCTGAAATGAAGTCCATAGATAATATATAACTTATTCGCATATACATAATATTTTTTTAAAAATATAATATCCTAACAGTATCATAAAGGGGAAATAATAATTTATAATGGAACAATGTGAATTTCCACATATAAATGCTTAAGCATTGCAGTATTTCAGGATATGGAGAATTCCTTACTCATGCCCAATAAATAGTAGCTCCACCTTCAATGTGACAACTCAAAACACCTCCTCTCCTTTTGAAAATGCCTTCTAAGCATCCCTTTCTTCCCCATTTAGAATTAGTGTATTAAAGAAATTTAAGTAGGAAGCAATATGTTCCAATTACTCCCTTAAAAGATCACTCTGGCTATTGAGCAGAGAATGAACCAGAGAGGGAGAACAATGGGAACAGCAAGACTGGCCAGGAGGCCATGCAGTGATCTGACTAAAACATGCTGCATTCGTGCACCTGACAACCAAATCTCCAGTTAGTCTGCTCTGTGTCTGGATGCCGACTGGATATCTCTAACTTAATATGCTGGTGATATGTGGAATATTTTAATCCTCAAATTAAATTTTAGAATCACCCTCATTCTCCTACAACAAACTAGCATCTCTAATTTTAGCAGCATATCCATCTTACGTATCTTTCTGCAGCATCTCTTGAATTTTTGCTTTGCTTTATATCCAGTCTGGAAAAAAATGACAGCCTCTTACCTGGACCACTACCTTGTATCTCCAGCTGCAATGTACTCTATAAAAAGCTTCTGGAACAATCTCTCTCAAATGCCAACATCTAAACATCATTCACTCCTTATAAACACTATCTCACTCTGGCATTGCAAGAATTCCTGAAGTTTTCACATGGCATGGGGTGGCCATGGAACACACAATGAGCCAAACTTTGTCATTGTCAAGGTGTTCTAACTGTGTGACTTGTCTTCCAATGCAACGTCTTCCTCATTCTTCCTCTCTGTTGCCTACCATCTTATGCAATTTCTTATGGCATCTTACTACCAAGAGAGACCTAACCACCCACTGCCACACCCATCACTCTGAAAAAGCAAGAACATTTGGTTCTCTCCTCTTAAGTTACACACACACACATACGCACATGAACAGTGGGTTCTCAGTAAGTGTCTGATAAGTCCATTTCAAATGTGAAAAGAAAGTTCCAAAGTGATGACATAAGGAAGTATAAAATGGAAACCTCAAGCATTTTCTGTGGATTTAAGATTTTCCAGGACCTTCCAAATCACCTGTTCATTCTACTATGACACATCAGTTTAAATATTCTATGAAGGGGCAGTATAGTGCAACTTGATCCTGAAGTCATATTATTTGGAATCAAATTTCAGAAACATCGTTTACTACCAATAAGAATTTAGGCAAGTTAATTAAAATCTCTCAGCCTTGGCTTCCTAAGCTGTAAAATGAATAGTAATCGTACCTACTTCATGAGATAGTTCCAAGGAATGAGTGATTTGCTGCATATAAAACACTTTGAATGGTACTTTACACATAATAAGCACTTCCCAAGTTTTAGCTGTTATTACTGCAGCAAGTTGACCCTTAAAATGCTTACAAATATATCTCTAGGAATATAATACTATTTTATGAAATTAACAGCCTTTTGAATAAAGATATAAGGCCTATCAGTTACTTATAACATGTATAATACCACTAGAAAAAAAATTGACAAATTAGGAATAGGTCATAGGGTCCAGAAAGAAGGGAAGGTGCAAAAGCAGTCAGGTTCCATTCATTACTTCTTATGGGATATTTGTGACACTTTAAATGGCTATGAAATAGGCCTAATGAGATCTTTCAGACGAGTTGAGTCCTCAGTGTATGCTTCTAATGAAATCCTAATTTTATTTTATTGATGGCAATCTTTGGGCCACGCTAGGAACTTTAATTTTTATTGAAATCACCAAGAAATTTCAGTACAAAAGTTCCTTTCCTTTCAGACCAGAAATTAACATTGAGAGAAACTGAGTTTTTGCTATATTCCAGGTCGGTTACTCTCTCCAGAACCGGAAGCTTACCTTTTCATATCCTGCTGTTAAAAGCATATTTCAGTAAATGGGTATCAATAAAACATGCTTAAAAAACATGTTTAAAAAAAAAACATTTTGGGGGCTTCCCTGGTGGTGCAGTGGTTGGGGGTCCGCCTGCCGATGCAGGGGACACGGGTTCATGCCCCGGTCCGGGAAGATCCCACGTGCCGCGGAGCGGCTGGGCCCGTCAGCCATGGCCGCTGAGCCTGCGCGTCCGGAGCCTGTGCTCCGCAATGGGAGAGGCCGCAACAGTGAGAGGCCCGCATACCGCAAAAAAAAAAAAAAAACAACCATTTTGGTCAAACCCTAGAATGTTAACCACACAAAGAATTCCAGAGGTAGGCTCTTTATACAATAACTGCATCAGCACTTGGGTTTATATAGTATAACAAAACAAAACTTTATATGGATTATTGTTTTCCTTGGCTCTTTAAGAATACACCACACTTGCAGAGAAGGGACAAAGGAAAAAGACATTATCAGAAATGTCCTGGATCTCTTTCTTAAAGTGGGAGACAATAAAAAGCCATCATGAAGCCTTCTTATATAAAAAGAGTATCCTGTAGCATAATTCCCAGGTCAGAGAAGAGGGAAGATTTGAATTCACATTTTCAACTGCCAGAACACAAAAAACAAAGCAGACTTGGTTTTGTTCCCTTCATGTTCAGTGACTCATCTTAACCTCTCCCTCAGGCGTCTGGGATCCACTGAACAGCGGGTGCCTCGTCATTTCCCCCAGCTTCCATCAGGCCCTGGACATGACTGCCCAGAGATAATGGTCACTTGAAAGAACCCAAAGAGAAACAGGATCCTGGGCCCCATTCCATCTCAAAAGGATCCCAGCAGAAGCAGAATCGTTTTATCAGTCACTTTTCTGCAATAAAGTCCTCAGCGGTGAGAGGTCTGAGATCTACAGAGTCAGGGTGGTAAAGTTCTGCTTGAAAACTCTCTGATTTCCAAGAAGAGTGTGGCCAATTCCCCAAAAAACAGATATGCCCTCAGGGCAGAACTCACTTACACATCCAGTGCAGCTCAACCTCTGCCCCACAGGGGATTTTCTCCTATGAATTCCTACAACAAGTGATTTCAAATTGCAAATGTCGGCCCTTATTAAAACCTGCCTTGCATTAATGCCTAACTGAGCAATATCTTGTCAGAGAAATTGTGAACTCCGTCCACATCAGCAGATAATTTCTTATATATCCCTTTAAAGCCCAATACATGCATGCATTAAATCAATATCAAATGAATGAATCAAGTTTTTTATTGGGGTGGCTCTTAACTAGCACAGAACCATTCGCAACATCTCTGTGCAGTTTAGTAAAACACCTTTACAGAAAACACCTTTATATGTGTTCATCTTTGGTCAGTGAAACCATTTTAAATGTTTTTAATTCATTCATTCAACGTTTAGTGCCTGCCCTTCAAAGGGAGGGGTGCAATGGAAGGTACAAGCACAGTCATGTACCTTATCACGGTACATGGTCATAGAGACCCTCATACCTTATCTTTTAGACATTGGAAGGTCACTGAGGAATTTTATGAACACTATAAAATGGTCAGTTTTGGCTTATAGATAGAACACTCTGATGATAATGTGAAAGATGGATTTGAAGGGCAGGACTGGAAGCAGGGTAAGGTATAGGACATCAGGAGAGAAATGATGAGGACTTCAACTAGAGCAATAGTTGTAAGGATGTAGAAATGGGAACAGGTGTAAGATACAAAATAAGTACAATTTGGTGACTTTTGGAGGTCAAAATTCAAGAACGACAGTCAGGGCTTCCCTGGTGGCGCAGTGGTTGAGAATCTGCCTGCTAATGCAGGGGACACGGGTTCGAGCCCTGGTCTGGGAGGATCCCACATGCCTCGGCGCAACTAGGCCCGTGAGCCACAACTACGGAGCCTGCGCGTCTGGAGCCTGTGCTCCGCAACAAGAGAGGTCGCGATAGTGAGAGGCCCGCGCACCACGATGAAGAGTGGCCCCTGCTTGCCACAACTAGAGAAAGCCCTCACACAGAAACGAAGACCCGACACAGCAAAAATTAATTAATTAATTAATAAACTCCCACCCCCAACATCTTCTTTAAAAAAAAAAAGAATGACAGATCTCTAACTTGGGTTACTGGGTGGTAATGGTTTACGAAGATACAATTGCCTTCCCTTCTGATAAGAGCTCTAGATATTCTCATGCTTTTTTTATAACATGCATCACCCTGGAAATGCCACATACGTCTTTACTACCAGCCTACAATCTGCAAGAGGTCCCGGACCACGCTGTCACATTAACCACTGTCTCTATCACCATGTACAGGCTCCAACACATTCTAGATGCTTACTAAATACCCCTTGAATTAAAACTGACATATTGATTCGAGGTGACTCCTGTATATCTAGGAAGAAGATTGTCTGAAAAAAAGCCACTGACTTCATACTTTCCTAGCTCTAAGCCTACCCAAGTGAACTTCAGGAGTAAAAAAATGCATTCTGTTTTCATTATCATTCCCTTCATGAATAAAAGTCCAGTCTCTCTAACTTAACACTTCCATGGTTAAGCAGAACTCACTGTCAAAAAAGTCTTCCTAGAATATGGTACAAAATCAATGTGTTTCCATTTAAATCAAAATTATATTTCATGAAATAAACAGGTTAGCTTTTTTTTAAGTTGTCTCTTCACAGGAATCAAGAAAGATTTGAAAGCACACTTACCTCCAGGAAAAACAAGTAAAAGCTGGTACTCAAGAACCAAGCTGCTGGCTGCATACACAAAATTTTATTTTCCTTAAGAACAAATTCATAAAAGCATGATAGTCACATGATCTTTGAAATCCTAACAGTCTTGATTTAATATTCTTCTAGGTAATAGAAATAGAAATTGTTTTTCTTTTTTGTGAGGTTAAGTATTAAATACTGATCCAATGTAAATCCAACAACATTCTGTGTTTAATATACAGATCCTTAATAACTTTGCTTTCTTGAGGATTAAAAGAATTTTTACCAGTCAGAATACCAACAGGAAACAGGTGGCACACTTGAAACAGGCTAATTTGAGAACTTATTTACGAAGGGATTAATTATAAAGGCAATGCTATTTGGGGAATCACAATATACAGGAGAATCACCCAGGGCTGGGAGTAGCCTGACTCTGCCCACTCCTGTACCAGAATGAATAATGGGTTCAGTGGCTACTGAATCTGGAGGGAGAGAGTCAAGTCAAGAAGAACCCCTTGAGAGGACAAGAGACTTCTGTTGAAAGGCATGGAATCAACCTCACAGTAAGGAATCCAGGGAAATAAATACCCAGTCAGCACTCTCCTCCCTCCCTCTGATCTTTTACCAGGTCTCCCCACCATGAAGACTCAGCTGAAGACCAAGGAAGTGGGATCCATACTGATCCACCTGCTGGGGCGGAGAACAAGGTGAAGAAAGGTGGACAGTGGATCTGGAGGGGCAAATAGAAAATATCAGCTCAGAGTTACTCATTTGAGCTTTTCCACCTAGAAAAGACTACCTTTGTCCATTTTCCAGTGTCTAAAATGTTTTCCATCACCTCCTCTTGCAAAGGAAAAATTTCCCTGTGTTTACATTTGAATTTCTAAGTAAACAGTGATTATTAAAAACCCCGCGTTTCTCCAGCATAGCAAGCAGAAAATCTAAAAGATGAATGCAATTGTAGAACATTGGGGAAACAAGTACAGAGAAAGTACAGACAAAGTGAAACACCCAGTAAAACTGTAAATGAACATTTCAGGAATTATGCCGAAAAAAATATTTAGAATTCATTAGAAAGTCTTTAGAATTTAGGGATGGCTTCACAGTTTGTGTCAGATGGCCAAAAACGCACACATCAGGATCGTTAGACTGGAGCTAAAAGCATCTTTGTTTTATCTCTTTTTGGAGATTTAAAATCTGCCTACCTGTGGGACCATACTTCAACAGTCCTTTTTATCTAAGTGCTTAGATATTTCCTCAAAAAGTACTGTTTCAACTCAAAAAATATCATTTTTGTTATTGATTTCTACTGATTACCAATAGTACAAAATTTTTTCTTGTCTTATACATCCATTTATTACAATATGTACAAGGGTGTTAGATTTCCATCCAGCATTTTCTTGAACTACTTGGTATGTTTATGGCAGACATGGCACTTAGTGAGTGCATAGATAAAGTTAGTATAATGGTAGTTGCTCTTATTTGTTCCTCTTTTGAAGATATAGTATGCTTTTTCAAAGTATGGATTCAGAAATGCACTCAAGTGTGAGATTAGGATCAAAGTTCTGTCTTACAGTATGTACTGTCATGAATGTAAAATGTTAAAAAAAAAAAAAAGGCACTGCATTCTCCTCTTGAATATCTTCAAGTTTAGGGTAAAGACAGTAAAATCCAATGGACCACAAAGATTCTAGGTAGGGCCAGATGGGCAAGAACTCTAAAATCAACCCTCAAATGTAGTTATTTTATTTATTCATGTATTTACTGGAGCATTACATCCTGCCTTCTTTCCAAAAGAAATAAAATGCTTCATTGTCATTTCCTCCTCATTTTCCCTATCTTTCCTTAGATTAGAAACTGACAGCTTAGATCACGTTCTGTCAGAGCAATGAAACGACAGCCCAGCCATATGTTATTTAAAGACCTGGATTTCATTCATTGTGGGTAAAGTTGACTGAAGTGAAAGAGCCTGATTTATATCACTGCGCTGCCAGCAGGATAGGGATCACACCCCTTGCCTCCCATTGTGAACAAGATCTATAAAGGAAGTTGAGCCTCTATTTTTTCCACCAGGGCATTCTTTTTACACAGTGCCAACTGACAGGATTTTCAAAAGCAGAATTTTAGCTGGTTAAACAAGAAGGTCCCTCTAACTGGTTTAGACTATAACTAGTCAAAAGATAGGAAATGTAGATTCATGGTGTGACCTCTCTCAAATACCAGACAGGTAACAGGTACGGGAAAAAAATTACTTAGAACCGGATATTGCAAACACCATTCAGAATGAGAGTTGTATTGGTTAAACTTTCACTTGAAATGCAAAATTTTAAATGCTCATTTCATTCACTATTTTACAAGACTTTCATATCAGCCTACTTATACTCATCTTATCATAACAGTGCTACTTTAAAATATGCCAATCCCCTCACCAGTGGCTGTACTAGCCAATGTGTATCTTAATTGGTCCTCTACTACACTGTTTTGAATAGCACCCTGAGTGTAAGTATTCTCAAAGTACCTTTAAGGAAGGATTTTTATCAACCTCTTTTATTATTAAAGGTATCAAATTAAATTCTACAACTCCACTTATACTTAGAGTGTAGAAAATTGTAAATAATATTGCTCCTGCTGTAACAAGAAAACACCAGATAAACTAAAAAGTATGCTTTTCTTTAAAATCATCAAAGAACAGTAGACACAAAGAAGTCAGATTTACAGAGGAGCATGAGCCCTTTCTAGGTGCTTAAAGACTTGTGACTGCTTTCATACCTGGGGATATGTCACATCTGGAGATAGAAACAGGTGCAGGAGCTGGTCTGCCATAAGCATGATTTGTTGGGACAAGAAGAAAACCAAACAAAATTGTATGACTGTATGATCTGGAAAGATAGTGTAAAATCTAGAAGGAGCCCTAAATGTAATGCTAATCATCCTGATCCAGAGTTCTTCCCCAATCTTATTACTCAAGTAGCAACTGAGGCCAGGGGTCAAAAGCAGAGAGAGATATAGACTTTGAGTTCCCGAGTCACAAAGTCCTGCCCGAGAAATGGGACTGAACTCACTCATAAGATATTTAAAAACAGAGATGACCTGAAATTAATTAAAGTTTCAACCTAGTACTGACCCAGCCCAACTCTAATAAAACAAAAAATATCAACCCTTCACCCTAGCTTCCTCACAAAGGAAAAGGCATGTCCTCTATTAAAAAAAAATCTAGTTCAACTTCTTCTGTTTTTTGCATACAATATCCAGCGTTCAATCAAAAATTATGAGACATGGGCCAAAGTATGAAAATGTGACCTAGGGACTTCCCTGGTGGTCCAGTGGTTAAGATTCCATACTCCCAATTCAGGGGGCCCAGTTTCAATCCCTGGTCAGGGAACTAGATCCCACATGCCACAACTGAGAGCCTACATGCTGCAACTAAAGATCACACATGCCACAACTAAGACCTGGTGCAGCAAAATAAATAAATAAATAAGTAAATATTTTTAAAAAAGAAAAGAAAATGTGACCTATAATCAAGGGAGAAAAAAGGCCACAGAAGCAGATCCAAAGTTGATCAAGATGATGTCATTAACAGACTTGGATTTTTAAATAACTATTGTAAATATTTAGAGAACAGAGAAAAAGATGGACAAAATGGGGTGAGCAAGTTTGGAGGAAAAAATCAGGAACTCATTCTCGGATATGTTAAGTCTGAGATATCTACTGGATATTCAAGCGGAGACAATTCGAGAAAGAAGTCTAGGCTGGAGATGTACCTTTTAGAATCATCAGGACATAGATCATATTTAAAGCCATGAGACTGGGTAAGATTACTTAGGGGAAAAGCGTGGAGAGAAAAATGAAGAAGTCCAAGGACTTAGACCTGAGATCCTCCAAAATTTGGAGGATAAGGATATGAGGAGGAACTAGTAAACTGCATGTGAAGGAGACACCAGAAGGAAGGAGGAAATGCAGGAGTGAAATATTCCAACTTGAGATTTTTAGGAAAAACCTGTATTACCTCAGCAATTAATTTGATTAATTTTGTTCTTAAACTTTGTTTTATGTTCTTGTCAGGCATGGCAGACCATTTCACATGTGGGCATTGGTGAAGCTGGTATAATACTATATTCAAATAGACAGTGATGAAGAATGGAGAAAATACGGTGATGATTCATACACATCAAAACTTTTCTTCAACAGCATGAATAATATTTACTTAGTCACTGGCAAACTGACTAAACGCAAGGGCCTATATAACATCAACATTTACATTAAAATTTTTCTAATTAGAAAGCATATGAGTGTGTGTGTGTGTGCTATTATGTTTGCTTATTTGTATTTCATGTCAAACTTATATACTGGAAACACTGCTTCTATTTTGATTCTATTGACAAGCCACGTGAAACTTGCTTGTCTCTCAACTCTAAACAAAAGAACTAATGCAATCTACTACATGAACTTCAGAGACCATTATTTATGTGATAAGCTACCTATCACAATCAGTAAAAACAAGTTTCCATTTTTAACCAAATTGAGCTCTAGGCAGTCTTCATCAGAACTGAACAAGTATGGGAAACAAGAATTAGGGGACACATTCCATCAAAAAAATTTAAAGATGATTAAACCAAGAAGAAAGTGTGTGAATGTGTTTCAGTCACTGAGCTCATCCTTAATTTCTAATCTTTCCTAGGGAGAACAACCACTTAATATTATAAATTTGTACTAAGAACATTTAATAAATAATGCAGTGAAGGTCTGATGCTATGCCAGCTCAAGCACATAGAAAAACGTTTTAAGTAATTATACATACTTGAAGCATACACCATTTTCTTCTGTTTCATTTATTTGCAACTCATGAATAATTTCTGATCTAATGATGGTAAATCCTTCTCATCACAGTACCTGAAGAGTTAAACTTAGATTTACAGTTAATCACATGATGAAGGATTGAAATAAGCTAAAGTTAGAAAAATGCTGTAAAACGCAACTATTGTAAGTATATTTTTTCAGGAAAGAGAAAGATGACAGACATTTAGATAAAACAGTTTAGTTTCAGGGAACGAGGACAACACTGGAAGCAAAAATAATACAGGGAAAGCACTGGAAGTCCAAAAAGTAAAACTGAAACTCCTTTAGTTTTCTTTCAGTCAGGGGATGTGAATGTGGCTTCTTTTTAACTTTTTTACACGCAACTGAGTATGTACAATCCATGCAGGCATTAGAAGAATGGATTAGAACTATAATGCTGACATAGAAATACAACTAATACCTCATTGTGTGTGAAAAGAAAGTTAAAGAGCAATATGTATTCATGAATTCTTTTACAGAAAAGCACTTTTAACCAAGCCAATATATCACAATGTGTATGTAAATGCATAGGGAAATGTTTGGAGGAATACTCACCAAATGATAAAACTTGTGAGAGAGAATTGTGATTGGTGTGGGAAAAAGGAACTTTGATATTTATTCTAGGCATTTCTGTGCTGTTGAAACTTTCAGTAAGAATACATCTATATATTACTTGCCAATTTACAAAAAGAGTACAAAAATATGGATGTTTATACACAACCTCTTCTTCAGTGGATAGAGCTGTAGGTTAGAAAACATCAAAGCTAGATTGCAATCCAGCCTTAGAGCTATTTGGAATCTAGTCCCAACTCTACCCTAACTAGACATGTGACCTTAGACAAGTTATGAAATCTGAGATGGACTTCAGTGTCCTTATCAGTACAATAAGGGGATTGAATTCAATGATATCATGAGCCCCTTCCTGCCTAAGTGTTTATAGATTTACAATGAAAAGGAAGATTCTAAGTCAATGAAACTGTTCCAGCTTCTGTTTTCTTGGTAAGTATTTTTTTGTTTTCTCCAATCAAAGCTTTTAATAACATATAGTTCAAAATGTTCCAATTTTAATACAAACATCTGTTGTATTTCTATACACTAACAATGAACTATTAGAAAGAGAAATTAAGGAAACAATCCCATTTACTGTCATATCAAAAAGAATAAAATGCCTAGGAATAAACCTACCTAAGGAGGCAAAAGACCTGTACTCCAAAAACAATAAGATGCTGATAAAAGAAATTGAAGACAACACAAACAGATAGAAAGATATATCGTGTTCATTGATTGGAAGGATCAATTTTGTCAAAATGACCAAACTACCCAAGGCAATCTACAGATTCAATGCAATCCGTATCAAATTACCAATGGCATTTTTCACAGAACTCGAACAAATAATTTTAAAATTTGTGTGGAAATACAAAAGACCCCGAATAGCCAAAATAATCCTGTGAAAGAAGAATGGAGCTGGAGGAATCATGCGTCCTGACTTCAGACTATACTACAAAGCTACAGTAATTAGAACAGTATGGTACTGGCACAGAAACAGACACATAGATCAATGGAACAGGACGGAAAGCCCAGAAAAAGATCCACACACTTATGGTCAATTAATCTACAACAAAGGAGGCAAGAATATATGATGGAGAAAAGACAGTCGTCAGTCTCTTCAATAAGTGGTGCTGGGAAAACTGGACAGCTACATGTAAAGGAATGAAATTAGAACATTTTCTAATGCATGTACAAAAATAAACTCAAAATGGATTAAAGACCTAAATGTAAGACCAGACACTATAAAAGTCCTGGAGGAAAACATAGGTTTGACATAAATTGCAGCAATATTTTTTTGGATCCGCCTCCTACAGTAATGGAAACAAAAGCAAAAATAAACAAATGGAACCTAATTAAACTTAAAAGCTTTTGCACAGCAAAGGAAACTATAAACAAAACAAAACAACAACCTACTGACTGGGAGAAAATATTTGCAAATTACGCAACCAACAAGGGCTTAATCTCCAAAACATACAAACAACTCATGCATCTCAATATCCAAAAAAAAAAAAAAAAACCCAGTCAAAAAAATGGGCAGAAGAGCTAAATATACATTTATGCAAAGAAGACATACAGATATCCAACAGTCATGTGAAAAGATGTTCAACATTACTAATTATTGGAAAAATGCAAATCAAAACTACAATAAGGTATCACCACACACCAGTCAGAATGGCCATCATCAAAAAATCTACAAGTAATAAATGCTGGAGAGGGTGTTGAGAAAAGGGAACACTCCTACACTGTTGGTGGGAATGTAAATTGGTACAGCCACTATGGAGAACAGTATGGAGGTTCCATAAAAAGCTAAAATTAGAGTTATCATATGATCCAGCAATCCCACTCCTGGACATATATCTGGAAAAGATGAAAACTCTAATTTGAAAAGATACATGCACCCCAATGTTCATAGCAGCAGCACTCTTTACAATAGCCAAGATATGGAAGTAACCTAAGCGTCCATCACCAGATGAATGGATAAAGAAGATATGGTATACATATGCAATGGAATATTACTCAGGCATTGAAAAGAATGAAATAATGCCATTTACAGCAACATGGATGGACCTAGAGATTATCATACTAAGAGAAGTAAGTTAGACAGAGAAAGACAAAAATCATGATATCACTTATATGTAGAATCTAAAAAAAATAATACAAATGAACTTATTTACAAAACTGATACAGACTCACAGACATAGTAAACAAACTTATGATTACCAAAGGGGAAAGTGAGGGGGAAGGGATAAATTAGGAGTTTGGTATTAACAGATACACACTGCTACATATAAAATAAACAACAAGGATCTACTGTAGAGCACAGGGCCTATATTCAATAATAGAAAAGAATCTGAAAAAGAATATATATGTATATAAAAAACTGAATCACTTTGCTGTACACCCGAAAATAACACAACACTGTAAATCAACTATACTTCAATTTTTTTTTAAGTTCCAATTTTATATACATACTCACACCATGCATTT
Organism: Delphinapterus leucas; assembly: GCF_059928025.1. NCBI lineage: Eukaryota > Metazoa > Chordata > Mammalia > Artiodactyla > Monodontidae > Delphinapterus > Delphinapterus leucas. The sequence goes on along the minus strand of NC_143142.1, from coordinate 35,460,531 downwards.
ACATATACACAAACATCCTTCAAGAGGAGCTCAAAACCAGTCATCTTCTGCACCCCTCTACAACCTTGACTGCAGTATTTAATGAAATGAAGTCTTAGCTTTGTTACCAAATATGAGGAAGTAATGATTAGTGTTTATCTTTACTCACCCCAATACGTTTCAATGCCAACTGGTGTACTTCAATTCAATTCTGGTATGAACCACCTGGGGTTAACAGACCCCACCAGTTAAAGGGCCCAGCCTACAAAAAGACTGCCTCACTTCAGACCAACTAGCTACAAACTTGGGGGGTTCCCACAAGTCCCCTAATGTTTGATAATTCACTAGAATGAACCATAGAACTCAGGAAAACTCTATCCTTATGATGACAGTTCTATTAAAATGATACAACTCAAGAACAGCCAAATAAAGAGACACACAGGGTGAGGTCTAAGAGGATCCCAAACTCAGAGCTTCTGTGCCCTGTCTTCATGGAATTGGGGCACATCACCCTCCTGGCACATCAACGTGGTCACCAACCAGTAAGCATCACTAAGGTTAGGTGTCCAGAATTTTTATTTGGGTTTCATTACATAAGCACGACTGATTGAATCATTGGCCACATGATTTAACTCGTTCTGTCCCTCCTCAGAGGTCAGGCTGCCTCAAAGTTCCAATTCTGTAATCATACGGTTGGTCTTTGTGATAGCGAGTCCCCAACCTGAAGCTATCTAGGGGTCCACCACGAGTCCCTCACTAGCATAAACTCTCAGATGTGATCCAAGGGGCTCATGAATAACAAAGACACTTCTAGCACTCGGGAAGTTCCAAGGGTTTCAGAATCTCGAAGCAAAGAACCCGGGACAAAGACCAGAAAAATTATTATAAACAACGCCAAATCTACTGGGGACAGTACTTAAATTTGACAAATCCAGCATTTTTATGTTATCAATCTAGAACTGCCACCAACATAGCATCCTTGATTATCTATTCCACTGATTAATTGACTTTGAGCAAATACTGTAGTTCAGACTTCAAACTTGTAGTTGCTTTATATCTCCATAATCCTGACAGGCAGGACAGTATTGTGGTTAAGTGCTGTAAGCTACAGAACTAGATTTCTTGGGCTCAAATCCAGGGCTCTGCCACATCTCAGTTCTTAGGCAAATTACCTTTGTGTGCTTCTGCTTCTCCAACAGAAAAATGAGGTATAAAAATTACACCAATCTCCTAAGGTGATTGTAAGGATTAAATGTGCTACTACATGCAAAGTGTTTAGAACAGTACCTGGCACTCAATAAATTTCACTTTTATTGTTGTTATTATACTGGAACTAGTGGACGCTCTTTACTAATTGTTTTATCTTGGCACAAAGAGCCTTAATGTAATCCTAATTATCTCTAAATTTGAAAATCCTTTCCCAAAAGCAAATAAATCATTGAGCTCCAAAAATATGGGGGTTGGACTAAACAGTCTTAAAGACTCCTACAACTCAGAAATGCTCTAATTATATAACTGGCCTCTTGACAGATAAAAGAGTTCTGACTATGTAGCCTAACTGTTGTGATGCTCTTATATATTCCTTTAATTTCTCTGATACTGACAACTCATTGCAAGTGATCATGAGAGAATTCTAATATAGTGATTCAGAACTGGTTTTTCACAATTGTTATTTGAAGTATGAAGAAAGAATCTCTGCCAGTATATCGCAGACAGGGTCTATTTCAGAATCATATTACAGAGATATCAGACAAAGATTGAGGACATACCCAGATCTGCAGGTGTCTATCAAGGTGGAAAAGAGCTATTTTCTCTTTTCTACAAAGGAAAGTCTACTTTATCCTCTCCTGCTTGGGAACAGAGAAGGGAATCTGCCATCTGCCAAACTCATCCTTCATTATTAAATATCCTATGTGTTTGTCTTTCACTCATCTTTTTTTCTGTCTGGAACTGGTTCAAAGCACTTGATGTGATAGATCATAAGATTTTATTGAAGCCATTTAAAATTTCTAGCATCCTGCCATCTCTTTGCCTTTGATCTTTTCTTATTATTTTACCTGTAGGCTAGTCCACAAGTTACATCTGGATGGGAGAAAATTAAATCAAACAATTTCCCCATTTCTACAGCTCAATATTTTGAAGATAAAATGCTTTGTTTTGGTTTCTTTAGAAAGCTAACATTCAAATGTTAAGAACCACTCAAGCTTAATGCTAAAGAGACATGATTCTTAATTCTCATATAAATAATCAGTAAGTAACCAAGCATATCATTTCCTTTGGGTATATACCTATATATCAGCACAACTGCAATTATGTGTTCCATTAACAATGCCTCAAAGTGATAACAGAGCAGAATAATGAGAATGGCTAAAGAAGTACTTTGGGGGAAAAAAATGACCAAATAGCTTAATTAAACATAAATGAAAATATCAATAATAAAGAAGAAATTGGGGGAAAAAATCAAATATTTAAGAATGGCATATTATATTGGAGAATGCTGTCTATACCATATATCTTAATTTTAGACATCTTCTCCATTAAAATGTGAGCTTATTGGTTCACGTGGCTAAAACACTGAAATTTTGGTTGCATGGATTCAAGGCCAGCTGATCTGCATGAAGTGTCCAGAACATTGATTAATGGCCAAATACCCACCTAGAATATTTGTGCCAAGCCACAGGACCCCGACCTTGCTCCTGTTTTATTCAACTCCTTGTAATTTTTTATCTAAATGGAGACACATGAAGATATCCTTATCAGGTTCTCATAGAAAGCCAAATAAAGCACTGATGTGATGACGAATGGACCTAATATTCAAAATTATCTTGGTGTTTGAAACTACATCAAAAAAATTAGACAAGAATAAATGTAAAATCTTACATTTAAATTTGGGGATTTTTTTAATTGCACAAATATAGCATAAGGAGATCTGCTTTAACTACATTTCTTATGAAAATTACCTGCTAATTTCTTTAAGGATAAAATCAGTATGAGCCAACAGTATAAAGCAGCCTAAATAGGATGATGAAAACGGGATGCATTAGTCAGAGAAGCGGTCCAGATCAAGAATTTGAAAATACTGTGTGCTCATGGTGCTATAGTTTGGGTTTCATTTGGATAATTATCACTAGGTCATTAAGAGGAATACTGACCACTAAGCATATTTAGATTTACATCTCAAAAAAAGTTCTAAGGTTTTTTATCACTTACTCTGCCACAGAGAGTTTTTCCCCAGTCCTGCTGAGAAACCAACAACAACAGTCTGTCTCTCCTCCATCTTCTATTTATTCTGAAAAAAAAAAAGAAAGAAATGGAGAAGAGGGAGAGAAAGGGCACTGATGTTTCCTCTAGTTCTTAACTTACTTAGTAATATTAAAGGTCAGACATGTCCACAGAAATTGGAGATGAAAACCATCTTCAAAGCTTCTCCATCCTGGAATGGCTTTTTAGAGGATTTTATCGCCTACGTTGCATGGAGTGAGCAGCCTGTGCTCTTTCTCTCACTCAGTGGAGGGAACCTCTATTCCCCATGTCTTGTACTCCAGGCCCCCTGCCTAAATGGACAGTTTTATGTGGTCTCATAGAATTTTTTTGTGTTTTGGGAACACAAGATCAGTCCTCGATATGTGTGTGATATTTTTATTTACCAAGCTTTGATGTCATCCCCTTAGTAGATATGAATTTATACTATACAGACATCATGTATATTCTTAATGCAAATGACTTGCTACTTTATAATTTTACTCACAAAACAATCCATACTCATAAACTATATTTGCACAGAATTCTCAAAAAGGAAGTAAGTAATTTAAAAAGCTATTGAGTTAATTAAAAAGAAGGGAAGATTACAGGTAAATTTTCCCAAAAGACCTTTCTTCAAAATACAGATAACAAAGGAGGAGAGTGTGAGTGGAGAAGAATTAGGTTAGACATATTCTTCAAATTGTTGAAAGAATCTCAAAGAAGAGGAGATAGGCATACTTTCATTATACCAGCTAATGAGCAGAAATGACAATGACAGAGCTTTCTATTCAATATAAGAATTTTCAACAATCAAAAGAACTTCAACTAAAATAGCGAGCACCATGTCAGTGGAAGACTTCAAGCAGGAGTTGGAAATTTTTCAATGATATTGTAAGAAGACAAAAAATTCATGGAGTTCAAGGTTGACTAGAGGATCTCTAAGGAAATTCCAACACTTAAGTGTCTGTTATATGTGCATATGATAAAGCACAATAAAAACTTTTAAAATGGGGGAGACCTTCAAGATGGAAGAGGAGTAAGACGTGGAGATCACCTTCCTCCCCACAAATACATCAGAAATACACCTACATGTGGAACAACTCCTACAGAACACCTACCAAACGCTGGCAGAAGACCTCAGACCTCCCAAAAGGCAAGAAACTCCCCACGTACCTGGGTAGGGCAAAAGAAAAAAGAAAAAACAGAGACAAAAGAATAGGGAAGGGACCCGCACTACTGGGAGGGAATGTTAAGGAGGTAAAGTTTCCACACACTAGGAAGCCCCTTCACTGGCAGAGACAGGGGGTGTCGGGGGGTGGGGAAGCTTCGGAGCCACAGAGAAGAGTGCAGCAACAGGGGTGCAGAGGGCAAAGCGGAGAGATTCCCGCACAGAGGATCGCTGCCGACCGGCACTCACCAGCCCGAGAGGCTTGTTTGCTCAGCCGCTGGGGCAGGTGGGGGCTGTGAGCTGAGGCTCGGGCTTTGCAAGTCAGACCCCAGTGAGAGGACTGGGGTTGGCTGCGTGAATACAGACTGAAGAGGGCTAGTGTGCCACAGCTAGCCAGGAGGGAGTCCAGGGAAAACTCTGGACCTGCCTAAGAGGCAAGAAACCATTGTTTCGGGGTGCCCAAGGAGAGGGGATTCAGAGCACTGCCTAAATGAGCTCCAGAGACGGGCCCGAGCTGCGGCTATCAGCATGGACACCAGAGACGGGCATGAAACGCTAAGGCTGCTGCTGCAGCCAACAAAAAGCCTGCATGCAAGCACAGGTCACTATCCACACCTCCCCTCCCAGGAGCCTGTGCAGCCCGCCACTGCCAGGGTCCCGTGATCCAGGGACAACTAGCCCAGGAGAACATAAGGCGCACCTCAGGCTGTTGCAACGTCATGCCGGCCTCTGCCGCTACAGGCCCACCCCACATTCCGTACCCCTCCCTCCCCCTGGCCTGAGGGAGCCAGAGCCCCCGAATCAGCTGCCCGTCCTGTCTCAGCAGGGAACAGTGGCTCTCAGGTGACCTACAGGGAGAAGAGGGGCAAAATCCAAACCTGAACCCCAGGAGCTGTGCAAACAAAGAACAGAAAGGGAAATGTCTCCCAGCAGCCTCAGGAGCAGAGGATTAAATCTCCACAATCAACGTGATGTACCCTGCATCTGTGGAATACCTGAAGAGACAACAAATCATCCCAAAATTTAGGTGGTAGACTTTGGGAGCAATGATATATATTTTTTTCCCTTTTTCTCTTTTTGTGAGTCTGTATCTGTATGCTTCTTTGTGTGATTTTGTCACAAATTGACACTTTTACCATTTGTCCTAGGGTTCTGTCTGTCAGTTTTTTTTGTTTTTTTAAGTATACTTTTTAGCACTTGTTATCATTGGTGGATTTATTTTTTGGTTTGGTTGCTCTCTTCTTTCTTTCATTCTTTCTTTTTTCCTTTTTTTATTACTAATTTTTTGTTTTTAAAAATTATTTTTTATTTTAATTTTTTTTTCTTTCTTTCTTTCTTTTTTTCTCCCTTTTGTTCTGAGCCGTGTGGCTGACAGGGTCTTGGCGCTCCAGCCGGGTGTCAGGCCTGTGCCTCTGAGGTAGGAGAGCTGAGTTCAGGACATTGGTCCACAAGAGACCTCCTGGCCCCACGTAACATCAAACGGTGGAAGTTCTCTCAGAGATCACCATCTCAACGCTAAGACCCAGCTCCACTCAATGACCCACAAGCTACAGTGCTGGACACCCTATGCCAAACAACTAACAAGACAGGAACACAACCCCACCCATTAGAAGAGAGGCTGCCTAAAATCATAATAAGTCCACAGACACCCCAAAACACACCACCAGATGTGGACCTGCCCACCAGAAAGACAAGATCCAGCCTCATCCACCAGAACACAGGCACTAGTCCCCTCCACCAGGAAGACTACACAACCCACCGAATCAACTTTAGCCACTGGGGACAGACACCAAAAACAACGGGAACTACGAACCTGCAGCCTGCAAAAAGGAGACCCCAAACACAGTAAAATAAGCAAAATGAGAAGACAGAAAAACACACAGCAGAAGAAGGAGCAAGATAAAAACCCACCAGACCTAACAAATGAAGAAGAAATAGGCAGTCTACCTGAAAAAGAATTCAGAATAATGATAGTAAAGATGATCCAAAATCTTGGAAATAGGATAGAGAAAATGCAAGAAATATTTAACAAGGACCTAGAAGAAGTAAGGAGCAAACAAACAATAATGAACAACACAATAAATGAAATTAAAAATTCTCTAGAAGGAATCAATAGCAGAATAACTGAGGCAGAAGAACAGACAAGTGACCTGGAAGATAAAATAGTGGAATAACTACTGCAAGAACAGAATAAACAAAAAAGTATGAAAAGCATTGAGGACAGTCTCAGAGACATCTGGGACAACATTAAATACACCAACATTCGAATTATAGGCGCCCCAGAAGGAGAAGAGAAAAAGAAAGGGATTGAGAAAATATCTGAAGAGATTAGAGTTGAAAACTTCCCTAATATGGGAAAGGAAATAGTTAATCAAGTCCAGGAAGCACAGAGAGTCCCATACAAGATAAATACAAGGAGAAACACACCAACACACATATTAATCAAACTATCAAAAGTTAAACACAAAGAAAAAATATTAAAAGCAGCAAGTGAAAAGCAACAAGTAACATACAAGGGAATCCCCATAAGGTTAACAGCTGATCTTTCAGCAGACACTCTGCAAGCCAGAAGGGAGTGGCAGGACATATTTAAAGTGATGAAAGGAAAAACCTACAACCAAGACTACTCTACCCAGCAAGGATCTCATTCAGATTCAACAGAGAAATTAAAACCTTTACAGACAAGCAAAAGCTAAGAGAATTCAGCACCACCAAACCAGCTTTAAGACAAATGCTAAAGGAAATTCTCTAGGCAGGAAAAACAAGAGAAGGAAAAGACCTAAAATAACAAACCCAAAACAAATAAGAAAATGGTGATAGGAACATACATATCGATAATTACCTTAAATGTAAATGGATTAAATGCTCCAACCAAAAGATATAGACTGGCTGAATGGATACAAAAACAAGACCTGTATATATGGTATCTACAAGAGACCCACTTCAGACCTAGGGACACATACAGACTGAAAGTGAAGGGATAGAAAAAGGTATTCCATGCACATGGAATTCAAAAGAAAGCTGGAGTAGAAAGTCTCATATCAGACAAAATAGACTTTAAAATAAAGACTATCAAAAGAGACAAAGACACTGCATAATGATCAAGGGATCAATCCAAGAAGAAGATATAACAATTGTAAATATATATGCACCCAACATAGGAGCACCTCAATACATAAGGCAAATGCTAACAGCCATAAAAGGGGACATAGACAGTAACACAATCATAAAAGGGGACTTTAATACACCACTTTCACCAATGGACAGATCATCCAAAATGAAAATCAATAAGGAAAAACAGCTTTAAATGATACATTAAATGATACATTAATGATACATTAATGTATCATTAAATGATACATTAAACAAGATGGACTTAATTGATATTTATAGGACATTCCATCCAAAAACAACAAAATACACTTTCTTCTCAAGTGCTCATGGAACATTCTCCAGGACAGATCCTATCTTGGGTCACAAATCAAGCCTTAGTAAATTTAAGAAAACTGAACTTGTATCCAGTATCATTTCCAAAGACAATGCTATGAGACTAGATATAAATTACAGGAAAAAAAAAAACTATAGAAGACAAAAACACATGGAGGCCAAACAATACACTACTAAATAACCAAGAGATCACTGAAGAAATCAAAGAGGAAATCAAAAAATACCTAGAAAAAAATCACAATGAAAACACGATTACCCAAAACCTATGGGATGCAACAAAAGCAGTTCTGAAAGGTAGGTTTATAGCAATACAATCCTACCTAAAGAAAACTCTAAAATAAACAATCTAAACATACACCTAAAGCAATTAGAGAAAGAAGAACAAAAAGATCCCAAAGTTAGCAGAAGAAAAGAAATAATAAAGATCAGATCAGAAATAAATGAAAAAAATGAATGAAACAATAGCAAAGATCAATAAAACTAAAAGCTGGTTCTTAGAAAAGATAAACAAAATGGATAAACCATTAGCCAGACTCATCAAGAAAAAAAGGGAGAAGACTCAAATCAACAGAATTAGAAATTAAAAAGGAAAAGTAACAACTGACACTGCAGAAATACAAAGGATCATTAGAGATTACTACAAGCAACTATATGACAATAAAATGGACAACCATGGAAGAAATGGACTAATTTTTAGAAAAGCACAACCTTCCGAGACAAACTAGGAAGAAATAGAAAATATAAACAGACCAATCACAAGCACTGAAACTGAGGCTGTGGTTAAAAATCTTCCAACAAACAAAAGCTCGGAACCAGGTGGCTTCACAGGTGAATTCTATCAAACATTAGAGAAGAGTTAACACACCTATACTTCTCAAACTTTTCCAAAATATAGCAGAGGGAGGAACACTCCCAAACTCATTCTATGAGGCCACCATCACCCTGATACCAAAACCAGACAAAGATGTTGCAAATAAAGAAAACTACAGGCCAACATCACTGATGAACATAGATGCAAAAATCCTCAACAAAATACTAGCAAACAGAATCCAACAGCACATTAAAAGGATCATACACCATAATCAAATGGGGTTTATCCCAGGAATGCAAGGATTCTTCAATATATGCAAATCAACCAATGTGATACACCATATTAACAAATTGAAGGAGAAAAACCATATGATCATCTCAATAGATGCAAAAAAAGCTTTCAACAAAATTCAGCACCCATTTATGATAAAAACCCTGCAGAAAGTAGGAGTAGAGGGAACTTACCTCAACATAATAAAGGCCATATATGCCAAACCAAGAACCATCAACGTTCTCAATGGTGAAAAACTGAAACCATTTCCACTAAGATCAGGAACAAGACAAGGTTGCCCACTCTCACCACTACTATTCAACATACTTTGGGAAGTGTTAGCCACAGCAATCAGAGAAAAAAAACAAATAAAAGGAATCCAAATCAGAAAAGAAGAATAAAGCTGTCACTGTTTGCAGATGACATGATACTATACACAGAGAAAGCTAAAGATGCTACCAGAAAACTACTAGAGCTAATCAATGAATTTGGTAAAGTAGCAGGATACAAAACTAATGCCCAGAAATCTCTTGCATTCCTCTACACTAATGATGAAAAATCTGAAAGAGAAATTGAGGAAACACTCCCATTTACCACGGCAACAAAAAGAATAATATACCTAGGAATAAACCTACCTAAGCAGACAAAAGACCTGTATGCAGAAAACTATAAGACACTGATGACAGACATTAAAGATGATACAAACAGTTGGAGAGATATACCATGTCATTGGATTGGAAGAATCAACATTGTGAAAATGACTATACTACCCAAAGCAATCTACAGATTCAATGCAATCCCTATCAAACTACCTATGGCATTTTTCACAGCGCTAGGACAAAAAATTTCACAATTTGTATGGAAACACAAAAAACCCCGAATAGCCAAAGCAATCTTGAGAAAGAAAAATGAAGCTGGAGGAATCAGGATCCCTGATTTCAGACTATATTACAAAGCTACAGTCATCAAGACAGTATGGTACTGGCACAAAAACAGAAATATAGATCAATGGAACAGGATAGAAAGCCCAGAGATAAACCCACACACATATAGTCAACTTATCTTTGATAAAGGAGGCAAGAATATACAGTGGAGAAAAGACAGCCTCTTCAATAAATGGTGCTGGGAAAACTGGACAGCTCCTTGTAAAAGAATGATATTAGAACACTCCCTAACACCATACAAGAAAATAAACTTAAATTGGATTAAAGACCTAAATGTAAGGCCAGACATTATAAAGCTCTTAGAGGAAAACATAGGCAGAACACTCTATGACATAAATCACAGCAAGATCCTTTTTGACCCACCTCCTAGAGAAATGGAAATAAAAACAAAAATAAACAAATGGGACCTAATGAAGCTTAAAAACTTTTGCACAGCAAAGGAAACCATAAAGAAGATGAAAAGACAACCCTCAGAATGGGAGAAAATATTTGCAAATGAAGTAACTGACAAAGGATTAATCTCCAAAATTTACAAGCAGCTCATGCAGCTCAATATCAAAAAAACAAACAAACAATCCAAAAATGGGCAGAAGACCTAAATAGACATTTCTCCAAAGAAGATATACAGATTGCCAACAAACACATGAAAGAATGCTCAACATCATTAATCATTAGAGAAATGCAAATCAAAACTACAATGAGGTATCACCTCACACTGGTCAGAATGGCCATCATCAAAAAATCTACAAACAATAAATAATGGAGAGGGTGTGGAGAAAAGGGAACCCTCTTGCACTGTTGTTGAGCATGTAAATTTATACAGCCACTATGGAGAACAGTATGGAGGTTCCTTAATAAACTAAAAATAGAACTACCATACGACCCACCAATCCCACTACTAGGCATATACCTTGAGAAAAACATAATTCAAAAAGAGTCATGTACCACAATGTTCATTGCAGCTCCATTTACAATAGGCAGGACATGGAAGCAACCTAAGTGTCCATCGACACATGAATGGATAAAGAAGATGTGGCATATATATACAATGGAATATTACTCAACCATAAAAAGAAACAAAATTGAGTTATTTGCAGTGAGGTGGATGGACCTAGAGTCTGTCATACAGAGTTAAGTAAGTCAGAAAGAGAAAAACAAATACCATATGCTAACACATATATATAGAATCTAAAAAAAAAAAAATGGTTATGAAGAACCTAGGGGCAGGATAGGAATAAAGACGCAGACGTAGAAATTGCACTTGAGGACATGAGGAGGGGGAAGTGTAACCTGGGACGAAGTGAGAGAGTGGCATGGACTTATATATACTGCCAAGTGTAAAACAGATAGCTAATGGGAAGCAGCCACATAGCACTGGGAGATCAGCTCTGTGCTTTGTGACCACCTAGAGGGGTGGGATATGGAAGCTGGGAGGGAGACGCAAAAGGGTGGAGATATGGGGATATATGTACATGTATAGCTGATTCACTATGTTATAAAGCAAAAACTAACACCACTGTAAAGCAATTATACTCTGGTAAAGATGTTAAGAAAAAAAAAACTTTTAAAATGTAAGGGACTTCCCTGGTGGCGCAGTGCTTAAGAATCTGCCTGCCAATGCAGGGGACACGAGTTCAAGCCCTGGTCTGGGAAGATCCCACATGCCACAGAGCAACTAAGCCCATTGCCACAACTACTGAGCCTGCGCTCTAGAGCCCGTGAGCCACAACTACTGAGCCCACTTGCCACAACTACTGAATCCTGTGCGCCTAGAGCCTTTGCTCCACAACAAAAGAAGGCACCACAATGAGAAGCCCTCATATCACAACGAAGAGTAGCCCCCGCTTGCCACAAGTAGAGAAAGCCCGTGTGCAACAACGAAGACCCGATGCAGCCAAAATTTAATTAATTAATTTTTAAAAATAAAATAAAATGTAAAATTTATAAAAGGGAAAATGTCCAGGCTTTGCCCCATAGCTTTACAACAGCACTACTCAAAGCATGGCTATTGCTGATGAGTTAAATGATAGTAATATCATACAGCCTATAGGCTGCAGTACATGTCCTATAATTTTAAAGATTGAGGTTGTATGAGCATGGGCCTTGAGAAAGGATGACAAATTTGTGAAACATTCTGGTTTTTTGTTCAAAAGGAGATTTAAAAGTATATTTAATGAGCTCAGGAAAAAAAGAACAAATAAAACATTACTTAAATGAAAGCACATGAATGCAATCCTTCTTAAAAAAAACTACTGAATAGTAATTCCGATCAAAGACAAGGTGAATCAAAACAAAGAACTACAAAACAGAGAGGCTATGATAAAATGATGATAGTGGGAAGCTTTGAAATTATTTAAGTAAATACAGACCAAAGGCTGAAACAACCATGGGGATTACGGCTACATGTGAAAAGGCATTCTCCCTCTACCAGGAGGGTAGAAGGCATCCTTATCACCACTGGGAATTTAGGGCCAAGGAGGCTATATAAACAAACCTGTTAAGCTAACCCTCATCTTTCTAGTTACTTCTTCACTATTTACTACCCATAGTCCCAACCCCTTTGTCTTGTGAATTCTTCACAAATTTTTCATTCCTTTGTCTAAAAGATATAAAAGCTTCCTGCTCTGGTCACTTCTTCAGGTCTTCATTCTCTTGTGAAGCCTCCCATTTACATGTAAAATTTCCATAAAATATGTATGCTTTGCTCCTGTTCATCTGTCTTATGTCAGTGTAATTCTTAGGCCCAGCCGGACACCCAAGAGGGTAGAGGAGAATTCTTCCTCCCCTACATAAGTAACTCTATGTGATTATGAATTCATTGCTTTGTCTCTCCCTACATAGTTGGGTGTTGGGATTATAAGCAAATAATTTGTTTAAATTATGTCTTCAACATAAAAGTTTAAAGAATATTACAACCTTGATTAATTGCAAAATAAATAATTCACTAATGGGAAAAAAAAATCTACTTAGTTATCTCTCCCAACAAACTGTTAGGACTTTCCTAGGCAGGACCTCTGCTTATGGTAGAATTTTAAGGTATTAACCTCACAAGGTAATAATAACAAATGCTATTCACAGTGTATGAGGCTATTTTTCATAGTTTAAATAAAATTCCTTGCTTAAAGGAAAAAAAATTTTCATCTGGCATGCTCAAGGACCCTTTCAAAATCTAAGAATGTGCTTATATTATAAACAACGGGAAGCAGAAAAGTGACAAGTGGCCAGAAGACCTAAACCAAAGCTGTCACTGGGGTCTTCGTAAAGAGGAAACAAATCCAATAAGCCTTGGGACTTAATAACTGGCTAGACAACTAAGACTGAAGAGAGGAGTGATAAATGGTAACTACAAATTTACAATTCTGAGAGTAAAGAAAGATGGCAGTGCTTATAACAGAATAAAGTTAGGGGCAACAGTCTGAGTGGAAAGCTTGGTTCAAATCATGTTTTGTTTTTAGGGGGTCAGTAAACATCTGAGGACAGCTGTCCAATAGGCTGCAAGAAGTAGAGTAGAATACTCAGAAGAGGATGGAGGTCAGGATTAGAGAGGTTTTACATTTCATTGCCACTCCAGACCCCCTCCAGTCCCCCAGCCCCACACCCCAGGCATTATGAACCCATGACTGGATTACCAAACCCACAAAAACCACAGAAGTCTCTATTGGTTTAAGGGCAGAAAACATTAATAGAAACCCAGGGAGAATAATTTCTTTCCTTATTTTCTTCTAAAGAAATACCTACAATATAAGAAAGGAAAAAGAAAAAAACTCTCCAGTGGAGCAAAATAGATAGGCTATGACCTTATAATGTGATTAAAGTCTATTGGTACTGATAAGAAAGGCGACACTTAATTACACGGTGCTTTTCATCTTCTAAGCACTTTACAAGTACTATATTAACTAATTAACGATGGAAACCCTGATGTTTCTTGGAAAAGACTGCTGTCGCTACTTTTTTTGACCCTTTAAATGAACTTTTTTTACATCTTGAAATACAACTTGCACAAAATGGGTGATATTTAAACTTTTCAAATTAATGATTACACCAAGCAGTTCATTTTCTGGTACTTCAGAGTCGAATTACAATTAAAAGAAAGGATGTAGGTAAGCTACTGTAGAAAGAGAAGCAACTCTACTGGCTCATAAAAGCCCATCTGGTGAACACTACTGAGCCCTGATAAATGGTAATATGAAAATGCTTACTGTTGGCCTGTGGCTTCTACATCTTCCAGAAGCAGATGGGATAAGGGCACCTATTCCCATATGCATTGAATGTTCTAGGGTGGGTTCCAATTCAGATTGTCTTCTTCACCTCCCGTAGTTTTAAAATTAGTGATCACCAAGCACCTGTCAAAAGAAAACTGGGCTAATATAGTGTGTTGAACACCCTTTGAAGGCAAATGTTTTGGTTCATGAAGAAGTCCCTTAGGGGCATGTTTAAGAACCTGGATAAAAATTTTCAGATCTTCACTCTTTCAACTAGTGGGTATTAAGTACCTATTATAAGCAAAGTCCTCCAAGGAGGGTTGGCCTTGTTTAGAGTCACATGGGCATCTCTCTAATCCTTAAGAGATGGGTGGTTATCATTCCTACACATACTCTTCCTGTCTGTCCATAAAAATCCTGTCTGCCATGGCCAGGCTGAAATCCCCAGTCTCAAGGAAAGCAGCATGAGATAGGGAAAACTCAACAGGCTTGGATTTATATATGAGCTCTGCATATGCTGCTCCAACAGTAAAAACTTAGGAAGTTTATTTACCTCTTCTGGACCTCCGTTTCCTCATATAAAATGAGAATGATAATGCTTTCGCAGCTGCATAAGCAAGAGCCTGTATATAGAGTATAATCGGCTTAGTTCCTTTGATTTTGAAAAATGCTTTTCCATTTCTTATATCCCTAACTGGGTTCCTTCTGCTGTAATGGCTGAGGTTCCTTGCATAAATTATAAATAATAATAATTTCTTTACAAGCTTACTGTAAATATTAAATAAAATAATGTAAGAGAAATGCCTAGCCAATGGTATAGCATAGTAAAATATATAGGAGTTAGAGTCAGGTAGACCTGGTTATAAATCCTGATTATAGCGCTTAGTGAGTAGGAGCCATGGATTATGCTTTCCTGATATCTCATAGTATCTTTCACAGTGCTAAGTCTATAGTAAACGTTCATTAAATTTTGGTTGACTGACATTGACTTATTAGCCAGTCAAGTAAAATACAGGGACACTTTACCTTCCTCCAGATATATGGTAACAGGTGGGTACTAGCAGAGCCTTTGAGCTCTTCGTAGCCTGGTAACATTAGCCCTAAAGTTACTGGAGGCAGAAAGACACCTTCATTTCTGAAGTACACATGTCCTCAGCTCAGCAGCTCCAAAATAAACTCCAGGGGCAGTACAAGGCCTCTTACTTATCTTGTGATCTGAGCTTTAAGAATACAGATATACTGATCTCTGGATATCGAATAATTCTCAGTCCACGTATTGTTCCAACTCAAATATCTAAGGAATATTCTTTCTGACCTCTGCTTATGTGCCCTTCAATAATTTATTCCAGAAGTCTTGGATTACAAAGGCATGGATTATAATTCCAGTAAATATTTTCTTAGAATTGTTCTTTTTTCCCATTCTTCCCAGTCATCCTTTAACCGAAACGAAACCGGAGCAAGCATGCACAAATTCTTATCTGTTCTATCCAGACAAATTCTAAATTCCTCTTGCCTATTTTTAACTTTGTTATCTATATTTATGATATAATATGTTATATCTATATACATCTAGGGAAGAGCAATTGCAAAATTTATCAAGAATTCTCTTCAGAAAACTGTTCTCATAATAAGCGCAAATTGTTAGCATTTATCACCACGTGATGTAATCATAAAAAAGCCTTTTCTAGCCTCATCCCCATAAGGTGCCTCTCTATTACATTATAATGATAAATGGCAAAATGTTTTGCATGACACTTAAGCTATTACAGAATTCCACAGGGAATGCCAGGACACTACCAAGGTTTTCTGATAAGCAGCTACAGCTGAAAGTCAGTTTCACATTCTTAAGTCAACTGATCTCTCACACTATTTATTTCCAGCAAAACACTTTACAACTGAACACTTCCATATCAGAAGGTCAACACAAACATGGATCGGGAGTAAATATGCCATGGTGTGTTTGAAGAGGTAATAAGTATTCAGCTTGGGGATGGATGTGACACTTTGTTTCAGTTGAAAACAATCTTAAACCAGTCATCATGTTATTCCATCCTGCAATGCAACTAACTCCCAACTATCCCTAATGATTTGAGTAATTAGGATTCACAGATAAAGCCCAAATTTATATTAGTCGATAGTTAAATCCCAACCATCCATTGCTACTTGAAGGAAGCATTACCATTGGGGTAAACACAGATGTTGGGTAATCTGTCCCTAAACCTTTCTTCTATTTCCTACCACTCTCAGATTAGCTGTTAAATCACAATCCACTCTTTTCTGTATAATATTCAAATTAGGGCACCGTAGTGCTATTATGTCTCTGATTTTTTTACATCACCTTAAAATTTTCTGTGAAAACAAAACATTCTATATATTCGTTTTTGAAAATATTCTACATTCTATGCATCTTTATTACCAGATCTTTTCTTTATTTTTGTAATTTAGCAGTGAAAATCATGAACAGTCATAACATTTTTTATCTCTGAGAAACTTTTTTTTCACCAAAATCTGACAATTTTTAAACCTTCTCTGGAACTCTTGCTGATATTTCAAATACAATAGCTAATATTTATCGGGTATGTAATCTGTGCCAGCCATTGTGCTCAGTGCTTTGCCTCCATTAATCATTTAGCCCTAGGCAAGTACCATTATTATCCCCATTTTACATACCAGGCAACTGAGAGACAGAAAGGCTAAATAATTTCCCCAGCTTCAGCCTAAGGTACTACGAGATAGAAGAGAGGGGCACACTGAGGCAACTGGTTGCAGAGCCTATGTTCTTAACTCCCTCCCTGTATTTCTTCTTTGTAGCTGCTCATATTTCATTCTATGTCTATAGACTTACGTCATATTTGTCCAGGATATATTTGAAAGAATTATATTAGTAAACGATAAACCAACTTCTCAGAATAAGCTGTACTGAAAAATAGCTTAACCAATAAGAGGCATGACAAAACAAACAACAAACATAACAAAAAACCCACTGGTAGGATGATTGCTAGAACCTAAGTTCTTTCACTCTTCCACTCTGATGTATCAGTATTGCCTCCCTTCATGGTCCCAGGAGGCTGCAACTCTAAGCATCACAGGTGAGAGACAACATGCAGTGAAGAAAAGGGGCATTCCATACTGAGTATCTCTTTTTGCTTGTTTGTTGTTGTTTTCTTTTTGAGTTAAAGAAACCTTTCCCAGAAGCTCCAGAGCAGATTGACCTTTGGGTTCCACTGGCCAGGACTGGGTCATCTGCCCACCTCCAAGTCAACTAGCAAGGGAGATAAGACCACATGATTGACTCTTGATAGAGAAAGAAAGGAAGGAAGGAAGGAAGAGGCAGAAATTGTTAGCTTCTATCACCATATGCTATAATCATATAAGAGCCTTTTATAACCAAAGTGCCAAGAAAAGCCTCCTCCAGAGGAGTTACTGTTGTCATCCACCGTGAGAAGTCAATGTTATTCCTTTATTTTGAGATGAGAAACTGTTAAGAATTATACTGAAAGCTTGGGTCCTGACCTGACACTTAACACTAGTTTGAGAATCAAAACAGAAACACCATTCCACTAATATTATGTCTAGAAGTTCAATGAATTCCACTAGAATTTCAAGGCCTGTTGTCCTTATTTTTCATTAAGAGCCTGCCTTTCCTCCTTCCCTCTCCAAAAAAACTTTATACTCTTTGTACTGGGGCCTTCTAAAGAAAGAAAGAAAGAAAGACAAGTAGTCTGGCAACCGTGGGAGTGTTGAGACAACTACAAAAATGACATGGGACAGGAAGGAGGGAGTACAGAGCAAGGAGAGGCAGAGTAATTGAGGTTTCAGGCAAGGAGAAGGACAAGGGTTTGGAAGTCAAGGGAAAAAAGAATGCCTCCCAGGAGGCTCCAGTCCCTGCCTCTGCAAACCAGTCTCTACAAATCAGAGAAACCACAATTACGCTCTCTGCAAGAAGCAAATCCAGTGCTTATGTATAACACCAAAGACCCTTCTCATTTCTCTTTTCCCTTAGCATCCTCTTAGCATACTGCCCACTTCAGATCCTGTCTTTGTGATCCTCCAGTCTCAGCATTCCTCTTTCCAACCTCTGACAACCCAAAGAAATATTTTCTAATGAAATTTATATGTCAAATCCCAGCCAGAAGGCATGGCAGGCTGAAGCACTCAAGGATAAAAGCAACTAGTGAGTCACCCCACTTCACACTGAATTTGCTTTTCATCCCCAGAGCAAATACACCTAAGCTGCATAGTCCTTAAAACTATAAAATATACATATTTTTACATCTCTAGGAAGTTTTCATAAGCAGCTTTCTGATTTCATTCTCCTCAAGCAGTTAGGGAGCAGAAGAGGGGTTGATAAGTCTAGCTACAAATTCATTCCTTCAGCCAGAAAAGGAGAAGCAAGAACCTGTGGTTGGGGTTCCATGGCACTACTGAACTAGCAGAGGGATTTTCTCTTCTCCAATGCTGACAGCATCTCTAAGAGCAAGGGAGCCTGCTCAGCAAAGACTCGCACAGCAGTTGGAGTAAGGACTGCATGGGTGGTAAAATCGGGAATCACAAACAGACAGCCCACATTTAGAGCCAGGGAATCAGAGAGCAAGGGAGCCCAGAGCACTGGGGTGAATGTGCAGCTGGGTGCACAGAACTGAATGGGACGAGCACATGGCGCTGGAGCTAAGCCAGGCCCTACAGTAATGTCAGGATGGGGCAACTTTCTGCAGCTGGCTATCCCACACCCTACAGCGCACTCACTTCCAGAAATGCTCCTTTCAATATTTCCTTCCCTTAGCTATACAAGAACTACTCTCTCGCCTTTTTTTCCTCACAATTATACTACGATTTCACTGAGATTTGTAAACAGAAATATCTCTACTTATACCCTCTCTGCTATTTCCTTTCTGGTTCTAATTATTGTTAAAGGAATTATTTCCCCATTTTTCTCCACAGCTAGATTTTTGTAAGCAGAATAGGGTACACTCTTGTGGCCAGAATAAGGGTACAACAGGGTTTTGTCTCCTTTCCATTAACCACGTCCCTCACAGCAAGTCCCAGGGTTCTGCCACGTACAGAGTCTCTGCCTCTTTCAACCCTTTTATCGTCTGTTACTGAAAGATCAGAGCCAGAGATAAAGCTAATGAAAAGCTACCCTGGAGGTCAAATTACTTGTGGACTCTCATATCAATCTTAAGTTAAATCTTAAGCATGGTAATTCACATGGAACATCAAGTACTTCACAATTTGCAAGCAGTCTCATGCTTGTCTATGTCTGAGAATTCCCAAAACATCAACTTCAGTATTCTCACCCTTTTCCATCCCTAGAATTCCCGTACTTGTGCCCACTTTAGAACAAGGAACAAACCGAATCTTCAGAAAAGCAATAAGCTATTCTAGAAGTGCAAGGAATAGTCCCTTTTGGAGACTTACAAGTTAAATTGTGCCCCCCCCAAATTTATATGTTGTGATTGTATTTGGAAATAGGTTCTTTACAGAGATAATCAAGTTAAAATGTGGCCATAAGGGTGGGCCATAATCCAGCACACCTGATGTCCTTTTAAAAATGGGAAATTTGGGAGGAACTTCAAGATGGCGGAAGAGTAAGACGCGGAGATCACCTTCCTCCCTACAAATCAGAAATACATCTACATGTGAAACAACTCCTACAAAACACCTACTGAACGCTGGCAGAAGACCTCAGACCTCCCAAAAGGCAAGAAACTCCCCCACGTACCTGGGTAGGGCAAAAGAAAAAACAGTGAGAGGGAGTGAGAAGGTGGAAAGGTTTCACACACTAGAAGCCCCTTCGCGGGAGGAGACTGCGGGTGGCGGAGGGGGTAAGCTTCGGAGACACGGAGGAGAGCGCAGCAACAGGGGTGCAGAGTACAAAACGGAGAGATTCCCGCACACAAGACTGGTGCCGACCAGCACTCACCAACCCGAGAGGCTTGTCTGCTCACCCGCCGGGGTGGGCGGGGCTGGGAGTTGAGGCTCGGGCTTCCGTCCGAGCGCAGGGAGAGGACTGGCGGCGTGAACACAGCCTAAAGGGGGCTAGTGCGCCACGGCTGGCCGGGAGGGAGTCTGGGGAAAAGTCTGGACCTGCAGCAGAGACAAGAGAATTTTTCTTGCCTCTGTTTCCTGGTGCACAAGGAGAGGGGATTCAGAGCGCCGCTTAAATGAGCTCCAGAGATAGGCGCGAGCCGCAGCTGTCAGCACGGACCCCAGAGACAGCCATGAGATGCTAAGGCTGCTGCTGCAGCCACCAAGAAGCCTGTGTGCGAGCACAGGTCACTCTTCACACCTCCCTTCCGGGGAGCCTGTGCAGCCCGCCACTGCCAGGGTCCTGTGATCCAGGAACAACTTCCCCGGGAGAACGCACGGCGCACCTCAGGCTGGTGCAACGTCACGCCGGCCTCTGCCGCCGCAGACTCGCCCAGCATCCGTACCCCTCCCTCCCCATGGCCTGAGTGAGCCAGAGCCCCCAAATCATTTGCTCCTTTAACCCCGTCCTGTCTGGGCAGAAACAGACGCCCTCAGGCGACCTACACGCAGAGCGGGGTCCAAAGCCAAAGCCGAACCCCGGAAGCTGTGCGAACAAAGAAGAGAAAGGGAAATCTCTCCCAGCAGCCTCAGAAGCAGCAAATTAAATCTTCACAATCAACTTGATGTACCCTGCATCTGTGGAATACCTGAATAGACAACGAATCATCCCAAATTGAGGAGGTGGACTTTGGGAGCAACGATATTTTTTTTTTTCCCTTTTTCTCTTTTTGTGAGTGTGTATCTGTATGCTTCTGTGTGTGATTTTGTCTGAATAGCTTTACTTTTACCATTTGTCCTAGGATTCTATCTCTCCTTTTTTTTTTTAACTTAAAAAACTCT
This sequence comes from Delphinapterus leucas, assembly GCF_059928025.1. Classification (NCBI taxonomy): domain Eukaryota; kingdom Metazoa; phylum Chordata; class Mammalia; order Artiodactyla; family Monodontidae; genus Delphinapterus; species Delphinapterus leucas. The sequence continues at coordinate 35,439,597 of NC_143142.1, read as the reverse complement.
TTTTTCCTTAATAATTATTTTTTATTTTAATAACTTTATTTTATCTTCTTCTTTCTTTTTTTTCTTCCTTTTCTTCTGAGCCATGTGGAGAACAGGCTCTTGGTGCTCCAACCAGGCGTCAGAGCTGTGCCACTGTGGTGGGAGAGCCAAGTACAGGACACTGGTCCACAAGAGACCTCCCAGCTCCACGTAATATTAACTGGTGAAAATCTCCCAGAGCCCTCCATCTCAACGCCAAGACCCAGCTCCACTCAACGACCAGCAAGCTACAGTGCAGGACACCCTACGCCAAACAACTAGCAAGACAGGAACACAACCCCACCCATTAGAAGAGAGGCTGCCTAAAATCATAATAAGTCCACAGACACCCCAAAACACACCACCAGATGTGTACCTGCCCACCAGAAAGATAAGATCCAGCCTCATCCACCAGAACACAGGCACTAGTCCCCTCCACCAGGAAGACTACACAACCCACTGAATCAACTTTAGCCACTGGGGACAGACACCAAAAACAACAGAAACTATGAACATGCAGCCTGTGAAACGGAGACCCCAAACACAGTAAGATAAGCAAAATGAGAAGACAGAAAAACACACAGCAGATGAAGGAGCAAGATAAAAACCCACCAGACCTAACAAATGAAGAGGAAATAGGCAATCTACCTGAAAAAGAATTCAGAATAATGATAGTAAAGATGATCCAAAATCTTGGAAACAGAATGGAGAAAATACAAGAAACATTTAGCAAGGACCTAGAAGAACTAAAGAGCAAATAAACAATCATGAACAACACAATAAATGAAATTAAAAATTCTCTAAAAGGGATCAATAGCAGAATAACTGAGGCAGCAGAACAGATAAGTGACCTGGAACACAAAATAGTGGAAATAACTACTGCAGAGCAGAATAAAGAAAAAAGAATGAAAAGAATTGAGGACAGTCTCAGAGACCTCTGGGATAATATTAAACACACCAACATTCGAATTATAGGTGTCCCAGAAAAAGAAGAGAAAAAGAAAGGTACTGAGAAAATATTTGAAGACATTATAGTTGAACACTTCCCTAATATGGGAAAGGAAATAGTTAATCAAGTCCAGGAAGCACAGAGAGTCCCATACAGGATAAATCCAAGGAGAAACATGCAAAGACACATATTAATCAAACTATCAAAACTTGAATAAAAAAAATAGTAAAAGCAGCAAGGGAAAAACAACAAATAACACATAAGGGGATCCCAATAAGGTAAACAGCTGACCTCTCAGCAGAAACTCGGCAAGCCAGAAGGCAGTGGCAGGACATATTTAAAGTGATGAGGGGGAAAAACCTACAACCAAGATTACTCTACCCAGCAAGGATCTCATTCACATTCGACAGAGAAATTAAAAGCTTTACAGACAAGGAAAACCTAAGAGAATTCAGCACCACCAAACCAGCTTTACAACAAATGCTACTCTAGGCAGGAAACACAAGAGAAGGAAAAGACCTACAATAACAAACCCAAAACAATTAAGAAAATGGTAGTAGGAACACACATATCAATAATTACCATAAATGTAAATGGATTAAATGCTCCAATCAAAAGACATAGACTGGCTGAATGGATACAGAAAAAAGACCCGTATATATGCTGTCTACAAGAGAACCACTTCAGACCTAGAGACACATACAGACTCAAAGTGAGGGGATGGAAAAAGATATTCCATGCAAATGGAAATCAAAAGAAAGCTGGAGTAGCAATTCTCATATCAGACAAAATAGACTTTAAAACAAAGACTACTACAAGAGACAATGAAGGACACTACATAATGATCAAGGAATCAATCCAAGAAGAAGATATAACAATGGTAAATATTTATGCACCCAGCATAGGAGCACCTCAATACATAAGGAAAATACTAACAGCCATAAGAGGGGAAATCAACAGTAACACAATCATAGTAGGGGGCTTTAACAACCCACTTTCACCAATGGACAGATCATCCAAAATGAAAATCAATAAGGAAACACAAGCTTTAAATGATACATTAAACAAGAACTTAATTGATATTTATGGAACATTCCATCCAAAAACAACAGAATACACATTCTTCTCAAGTGCTCATGGAACATTCTCCAGGATAGATCATATCTTGGGTCACAAATCAAGCCTTGGTAAATTTAAGAAAATTGAAAGTGTATCAAGTATCTTTTCCGACCACAACACTATGAGACTAGATATCAATTACAGGAAATAATCTGTAAAAAATACAAACACATGGAGGCTAAACAATACACTACTTAATAACGAAGTGATCACTGAAGAAATCAAAGCGGAAATCAAAACATAACTAGAAACAAATGACAATGAAAACACAATGACCCAAAACCTATGGGATGCAGCAAAAGGAATTCTAAGAGAGTTTATAGCAATACAATCCTACCTTAAGAATCAAGAAACATCTCAAGTAAACAACCTAACCTTATACCTAAAGCAATTAAAGAAAGAAAAAAAAACCCCGAAAGTTAGCAGAAGGAAAGAAATCATAAAGATCAGATCAGAAATAAATGAAAAAGAAATGAAGGAAACAATAGCAAACATCAATAAAACTGAAAGCTGGTTCTTTGAGAAGATAAACAAAATTGATAAACCATTAGCCAGACTTATCAAGAAAAAAAGGGAGAAGACTCAAATCAATAGAATTAGAAATGAAAACGGAGAAGTAACAACTGATGCTGCGGAAATACAAAGGATCATGAGAGATTACTACAGTCAACTACATGCCAATAAAATAGACAACCTGGAGGAAATGGACGAATTCTTAGAAATGCACAATGTTCCGAGACTGAACCAGGAAGAAATAGAAAATATGAACAGACCAATCACAAGCACTGAAATTGAAACTGTGATTAAAAATCTTCCAAAAAACAAAAGCCCAGGACCAGATAGCTTCACAGGTGAATTCTTTCAAACATTTAGAGAAGAGCTAACACCTATCCTTCTCAAACTCTTCCAAAATATAGCAGAGGGAGGAACACTCCCAAACTCATTTTACAAGGCCACCATCACTCTGATGCCAAAACCAGACAAAGATGTCACAAATAAAGAAAACTACAGGCCAATATCACTGATGAACATAGATGCAAAAATCCTCAACAAAATACTAGCAAACAGAATCCAACAGGACATTAAAAGGATCATACACTATGATCAATTGGGGTTTATCCCAGGAATGCAAGGATTCTTCAATATATGCAAATCAATCAACATGATATACCATATTAACAAACTGAAGGAGAAAAACCATATGATCATCTCAATAGATGCAGAGAAAGCTTTTGACAAAATTCAACACCCATTTATGATAAAAACCCTCCAGAAAGTAGGAGTAGAGGGAACTTTCCTCAACATAATAAAGGCCATATATGACAAACCCACTGCCAACATCGTTCTCAATGGTGAAAAACTGAAACCATTTCCACTAAGATCAGGAACAAGACAAGGTTGCCCACTCTCACCACTATTATTCAACGTAGTTTTAGAAGTTTTAGCCAGAGCAATTAGAGAAGAAAAACAAATAAAAGGAATCCAAATTGGAAAAGAAGAAGTAAAGCTTTCACTGTTTGCAGATGACATGATACTATACATAGAGAACCCTAAAGATGCTACCAGAAAACTACTAGAGCTAATCAATGAATTTGGTAAAGTAGCAGGGTAAAAAATTAATGCACAGAAATCTCTTGCATTCCTAAACACTAATGATGAAAAATCTGAAAGTGAAATTAAGAAAACACTCCAATTTATCATTGCAACAAAAAGAATAAAATACCTAGGAATAAACCTACCTAAGCAGACAGAAGACCTGTATGCAGAAAATTATAAGACACTGATGAAAGAAATTAAAGATGATACAAATAGATGGAGAGATATATACCATGTTCTTGGATTGGAAGAATCAACGTTGTGAAAATGACTATACTACCCAAAGCAATCTACAGGTTCAATGTAATCCCTGTCAAACTACCACTGGCATTTTTTCACAGAACTAGAACAAAAAATTTCACAATTTGTATGGAAACACAAAAGACCCTGAATAGCCAAAGCAATCTTGAGAAAGAAAAACGGAGCTGGAGGAATCAGGCTCCCTGACTTCAGACTATACTACAAAGATACAGTCATCAAGACAGTATGGTACTGGCACAAAAACAGAAATATAGATCAATGGAACAGGATAGAAAGCCCAGAGGTAAACCCACACACATATGGTCACCTTATCTTTGATAAAGGAGGCAAGAATATATAGTGGAGAAAAGACAGCCTCTTCAATAAGTGGTGCTGGGAAAACTGGACTGCTCCATGTAAAAGAATGAAATTAGAACACTCCCTAACACCGTACAGAAAAATAAGCTCAAATTGGATTAAAGACCTAAATGTAAGGCCAGACACCATCAAACTCTTAGAGGAAAACATAGGCAGGACACTCTATGATATAAATCACAGCAAGATCCTTCTTGACCCACCTCCTAGAGAAATGGAAATATAAACAAATGGGACTTAATGGAACTTCAAAGCTCTCGCACAGCAAAGGAAGTCATAAACAAGACGAAAAGACAACCCTCAGAATGGGAGAAAATAGTTGCCAATGAAGCAACTGACAAAGGATTAATCTCCAAAACATGCAAGCAACTCATGCAGCTCAATATCAAAAAAACAAACAACCCAATCCAAAAATGAGCAGAAGACCTAAATAGACATTTCTCCAAAGAAGATATACAGACTGCCAACAAACACATGAAAGAATGCTCAACATCATTAATCATTAGAGAAATGCAAATCAAAACTACAATGCGATATCATCTCACACTGGTCAGAATGGCCATCATCAAAAAATCTACAAACAATAAATGCTGGAGAGGGTGTGGAGAAAAGGGAACCCTCCTGCACTGTTGGTGGGAATGTAAATTTATACAGCCACTATGGAGAACAGTATGGAGGTTCCTTAAAAAACTAGAAATAAAACTACCATACGGCCCAGCAATCCTACTACTGGGCATATACCCTGAGAAAACCATAATTCAAAAAGAGTCATGTACCAAAATGTTCATTGCAGCTCTATTTACAATAGCCAGGACATGGAAGCAACCTAAGTGTCCATCGACAGATGAATGGAAAAAGAAGATGTGGCACATATATACAATGGAATATTACTCAGCCATAAAAAGGAACAAAACTGAGTTATTTGTAGTGAGGTGGATGGACCTGGTATGTCATACAGAGTGAAGTAAGTCAGAAATAGAAAAACAAATACCGTATGCTAACACATATATATGGAATCTAAAAACAAAAAAAAGGTCAAAAGAACCTAGGAGCAAGACAAGAATAATGATGCAGACCCTCTAGAGAATGAACTTGAGGATACGGGGAGGGGGAAGGGTAAGCTGGGACAAAGTGAGAGAGTGGCATGAACATATATACACTACCAAACGTAAAATAGATAGCTAGTGGGAAGCAGCCACATAGCACAGGGAGATCAGCTTGGTGCTTTGTGACCACCTAGAGGGGTGGAATAGGAGGGTGGGAGGGAGACGCAAGAGGGAGGATATACGGGGATATATGTATATGTATAACTGATTCACTTTGTTATAAAGCAGAAACTAACACACCATTGTAAAGCAATTATACTCTAATAAAGATGTTAAAAAAATAAAATAAAATAAAAATGGGAAATTTGAGTGCATGATTACACTTGTTTGAGATGTCTAAAGTAGTCAAATTCTTAAAAGGAGCAAGTTGTTGGGGGCTGTGGGAGGGAGGAGCAGGGAGTTGGTCACTGGGGAACGAGGTCTGGAGATCTGTTGCACAACAAAGTGAATATAATTAGTACTACTGAACTGTACACTAAAAAAAAACACTGAAGTTTGGAAATTTTATGCTCTGACTTTTTAAACCACAAATAAAAATTTTAAAACGTAAAATAAATAAAAATGGGAAATTTAGACACAGAGATGTGCATAGAGGGAAAACAATGTGAGGAGGCATAGGGTGAAAACAGCCATCCACACACCAAGGAGGGAAGCCTGGGACCGATCTTCCCTCACAGCCCTCGGAAGGAACATGCCAACACCTCGATCTTAGACTTCTAGCCTCCAGACTGTGAAACAATAAATGTCTGTTGTTTAAGCCACTCAATCTGCGGGACTTTGTCATCACAGCTCTAACAAACTAATATAGAGACATCTGAAATCACATCTAGGAGACAGGATAAGAAGGCAGGGTTCCAGGGGCAGGTGGGCCATCTGGAACATTCCATCCCCAGTGGAAGATAAAGAAATGAGATCACGTGTACAAAGCATACAGTGTAGTGCTGACATACAAAATATGCTGGCTCTCAGCACAATTCCAGGAAGCAGAAGACAGACACTCCATTCTTATTGCCCTGCGAGGTGAGTGACGGGGTCACCTACCTAGACAAAAGGTCCAGGACAGACTTCACAGACCACCGATTAAGCCTCTCCTATCAGATGAGAAAATACCTAAGACCTTCGGTTCACACCATGAGGTATAATGAAACATCACATAATGAAGACACTGGGATGGATATTACGGGATAGACAAAATTAACAAAATAAATTCCTTGCTTCAAAGAGAACAGGTTCAGAGATATCATCAAACTGAGACCATCTGGGGGAATGAATCCATAGGTTCATTATCGTACATTGAGCATGTGCACATACTTCACCAAAACATCACTTTCAACTCCCAGGAGTGACCAAAACGATTATTCAAAGAGCATTCCCTGTGTGATAGGAGCCCAGCACTTCCTGCAAGACAGCACGGTGTTAATCTGCGTGTGCTCATGCTTCACAAATAACAATCCCAGAGGGACAAAGAAGCCAAATGGCTCAGCATAAGGTCGCAGCATATGTCTGTTTTGGAAGTTCTAGTACATTAGTTTCTCACTTCTGTATCCTGAGAAATATCGTCTTAAAAAAAACATTTATTACACACATTTTCAAACATATTCAATAGTGAAGAGAAGGGTATAGCAAACTCCCCCACCCCCCATGTACCCAGCACCCACCTCCATGTCATTTTCATGGGATTATCTCATTTCATGTATACCCCACCCACTAGATTATTTTAAAACAAATCCCAAACATATCATTTCATTTACACATACTTCAGTACTTCAGTATCTCTACAAGACAGGACACTTAATCAAATACCACACTTAAAATTAATAGCAGCTCCTTAATATCAACAAACTTCCCAACTTATAACTTGTATAGTTTATCATTTTTAACTAAACCATTAGATTTGTTTAATAGCTCTCTTAAGTGTCTTTTAATTCACAGTTTTCTCCTCCCACTTTTTTCTTGTATCATTTAGTTGGGGCAGAAATTGGGCCATTTGTTTTGCAGAATTTCCCACATTCCAGATTACTGATTACATCCCTAAGGAATAGTTTAACATGTTCCTGTGAACTGGCAGTTAAATATAAAGGCATGATTAGATTCAAGCTCAATGCTTGAAAGGAATACTTTACAAATGGTGCTGGAAACACACCGTCTGATTGTCTTTCTGTGACAATGACATGAACCAGTGAGCTCATATGCTGTCAGCCTGATCATGACAGAGTTTCTGCCCTACTATTTCTTCCCCCAAGTAGAGTTTGGAGTGAGAACTTGGATGCAGTAGGTTTATTTGGGAGGTGATCTCAGGAAGCAGCAGGGAGCAAGCAGGACCAGTGACACAGGAAAGGAAAGAAAAAGCAATGAAAGTGTGCATTAGCAATTCCACTGAGGCACACGCAGAAGACCTCCAAGAATGGTCCATCTGGAAAACAGGAGTCAAGAGCATTTGTCCTTTAGCTCCCATCTCTTGGATGAGGGTTGCTTCTAGAGACATTAACTCTTCCACACTCAGGGCCGCCTGAAAGCTGAAGCCAGGGAAGCTTGAGAGGTAACAGACAAGGCCCTGGAGCAGGAAGTATTAATAAAAAGACTCCATGTGCATTGAGGGATGCTGATAGTGGGAGAGGAATCTGAGTGCAACAGATCTGTCCACCATAGCTGAGGCTAAAATCAGAGGTGGTCCATGAGGATGCTGCATGAGCTTCAGAGACACCTGCCACAGTCCCGATCAGACTTTCTCTAAAGCTAACAATTTTAGCAGCCAGTAGTGAGCATTGCCTAGATCCATCATATAATTAAATTAGGGGTGTAAAATGAAGATAGTTTAATTGTGTTACTCCTTTTTTAGCCAATATTCGTTTTTTTCATTTATTAGCCAATATTTCCTTTTGTTAGCCAATATTCTTTTTAAAAAATTATTTCCCACATGAACTATTCCATTACCCTGAAATAGTGTTGCTCAGGCAATAGTTTGCAGAAGTTTGAGTCTTCCTCTTTATTCACCTGTTTTCAGAATAATAAGATGATGACCAATAAGTGTTTTTTTTAATAATTATCCTCATGTACTCATGGGTTTTTAAACATATTTTATGTGTTTCAGTCTATTTATCTAATTATTCTTTCTGATATTCAAATTGTCCATTATTAGTTAGTGGAAAGCCCTCCAAATGAGCTCTTGAGTCGTTTTGACATGACCCCAGTTGTCTATGCTAGCCACCTTGCTTTTTAATACAAAATGTTTCAGGTCATCTTGCACATTTTCTCCCTAAGACCTGAAATTAGCTCTTCATCCAAGGAATCTTGGTTCCTTTTAGGAGACATGGACTTTTAGGAGATATTCATAGACCACAATCTAGGCAACAAGGTACTCCTAGCTACCGGGTTGATCATTGTTTCTAGACCTTTTAGTGGGCAGATGTGAAAACACATGATGAGTTCACACTGAAATTTCCAACTCAAATTTAGGAGATTTACATAACTTTTTTTTTTTTTTGCAGTACGCGGGCCTCTCACTGTTGTGGCCTCTCCCGTTGCGGAGCGCAGGCTCCGGACGCGCAGGCTCAGCGGCCATGGCTCACGGACCCAGCCGCTCCGCGGCATGTGGGATCTGCCCGGATCGGGGCACGAACCCGTGTTCCCTGCATCGGCAGGCGGACTCTCAACCACTGCGCCACCAGGGAAGCCCTACATAACTATTTGATTTTATATTTGTACCTCTTTTCCCTCACACTGAAAAAAAACAAGGTTCTTCATGACATTATCAAAATTACTCATTTTAGCCAACTCTATGTATAGTGTATTTTCAAAATAAGAATACCAGTATTATTACTAACAGTATGACTCCTGAAAAAAAGTTTGATTTCTATTAGTCTTTAGGATACGTCCCACCAAAGTTTCAAACTGATGCGTCATAAATTCATTTGAAATATTTTTTCTCAATGTAGGTAAGCCACCAACTGTATGCACAAGTTCATTTGTTTCATTTTCCTTTCAGTTATTAAGAATTGCTTTTTAATGTTGACTTAATTTTGTTTTAGAATCAGCAAAAAACTTAGCTAATTCTAAAGTCAAAACTAAATCAAAGTACATTCAGAGAATTCAAGTTTCTATATCTGTTCCTTCCATTCCTCTATAGAAAACCACTTTATTTAGAATCAGTTTTGTGGGGTTTTTTATTCATTGATTTTTTAATATAAGCAAGTATATTCCATATAATATTCTTTATAGTTGAGATGGTTAATTTAATGTGTCAACTTGGTTGGGCCACGGTGCCCAGATTTTTGCAAACACCATTCTGGATGTTTCTGTGAGGGTGTTTTTGGATGAGATTTACATTTAGATTTGTAGACATTGAGTAAAGCAGACTTCCTTCCATAATGTGGGTTGGCTTCATCCATTTAGATGAAGGCCTGAATAGAACAAAAGACTGACCTCCCTCAAGCAAGAAGGAATTCTGCCAGCAAACTGAGACTTGAACTGCAGCATTGACTATTCCTGGGTCCCCAGCCTGCTGGCTCATCTTGCAGATTTTGGACTTGCCAGTCTCCATAACTGCATGAACCCATTCCTTAAAATAAGTCTCTTTCTATACATATAACATCCTATTTGTTCTATATGTCTGGAGGACCCTGACTAATACAGCTGTATTTATTATTATGTATTATACATTATATATTATTTCAAACTATATATTGTTTATAATATGTGAATATTATATATATATATAAAACATTCTTATCACCTCCTCATTTATTTTAAAAAAGGCAGCATCCTGCACCTTACTATATGCTGAAGACTTTTCTGCAGCAGTATACAGACATCCTCATTTCTCTCTACATCTACATAGTAGTCCCTCATGTAACTGCATCAATATTTATTCACCAGTTCTCTATTGATGAGCTATTGGGTTGTTTCCAATCTTTTTTATTACAGAAGGTGCCACAATAAATTACCTTGTACGTCAGTCATTTTCTGTTTTTGCCAGTGAATCTTAATAAATTCTAGAAGTAGAATTGCTGGGTCAAAAAGCAATGCAGGGCTTCCCTGGTGGCGCAGTGGTTGAGAGTCCGCCTGCCGATGCAGGGGACACGGGTTCGTGCCCCGGTCCGGGAGGATCCCACACGCCGCCGAGCGGCTGGGCCCGTGAGCCATGGCCGCTGAGCCTGCGCATCCGGAGCCTGCGCTCCGCAACGGGAGAGGCCACAACAGTGAGAGGCTCGCGTACCGCAAAAAAAAAAAAAAAAAAAGCAATGCATATGTAATTTTGCTGGATATTACCATAACCACTCCCAGAGGAGTTATACAACTTTGCATTCCACCAGCAATATATGAGAGCCTATTTCTACCTAGACTCCCCAATAGAATATGAGTACCAAACAATATGTAGGGCTTCCCTGGTGGCACAGTGGTTGAGAGTCCACCTGCTGATGCAGGGGACACGGGTTCGTGCCCCGGTCCGGGAGGATCCCACATGCCGTGAAGCGGCTGGGCCTGTGGGCCGTGGCCGCTGGGCCTGCGCGTCCAGAGCCTGTGCTCTGCAACGGGAGGGGTCCCGACTGAGAGGCACAAGTGCCGCAAAAAAAATAATAATAATATATACAAGGGCAGTTACTTTTGATAGGTAAGAAAAGGTTTCAGTATAATTTTGATTTGTCTCTCAAGGTGAGCAAGGCTGAATATCTATTCACAAGTTGTAGGAAATTTTTACTTCTTTTTCTACTAACTGCATGTTCAAACCTTGTGCTAATTTTTCTATAGAGTTTTGGTATTTTTCTTCTCTATTTTTAAAAGCTCTTATATATTGGATATATTAACCTTTTGTCCGTGATATAAGTTTATTATATTTTTCACAGTTTATTTTGTTTCATACAAATTTTTAAAATTTTTATCATTATTCACCCCTGATAACTACATCACATAAATGCCATTGTTTGTACTAACAATTGAGTTGTTATTAAAAGTTAATTCCAACCACAGTGAAAACCAAACCAAATGCTGGCATTATAACGTTTATGGCACTGTGAGATGTTGGTCATTTTCCACTCTCCCCATTCAGTTTCTGCTTTGATCTTTCACATTAGTCTGCTGTTTATCTTATACCAGAAGTGCTTGGGGTCAAATTCAAGATCACTATTGTAAAACAGAGCTCCCTATCCTCATTTATTTATCAGGGAAGAGAGTGCCTTTTTCCACCAAGATAAGGTAGTCCAATCAACCTATATGCCAGTCCCTTACATTATTAGCTATGAAAAGTAGAAGGGCAAAAAAGCAAAAAAAAAAAGTAGAAAGGTGACATTTCTTTTTCTCAAAAGATTTTTAAATGTGCTGTAAATGAATGATTTATTTCGGCCCTTGATCCCGAAGGATACAGAGTCAGGAAGTCAAAACCATGGGGGAGATTGGCTTCTGCAAAGAGAGTGCGCAACAGCTGGCAAATCTGACAAGGGCTCTTTCTGATTCTTAGAAAAGGAATCTGAATGTGCGTGTGCGTGTGTGTGTGTGTGTGTGCGCGTGCGCACGTGGGGGCAGGGGTGGGGGGAATACCTCATTCCTGTGTTGGCTCATGAGGACCAGAGCATTCCTGCAACCCATCATTTCTGGGGTCTTTCACCTGTCATGAGACATAGGTAGAGATGGGAAAGCTCTGATACATTCTCCAACTGTAACAGTGGACAGTAGAAAATTAAAATCAGTAGAGACAACAGTGGGAGAAGTTTTTGAGCAAGACCCCTTAATTCACCAAATGAGCAGATACAAATCATAACTTCTCCAGTTGACTGATGTCTTTGAAATTTTTTTTTAGTGAGAACAAAACCTTTGATTCCTCTACCAGGAAAAAAAAAAACTTTATAAATGTAAACACCCTCAGAGAGGTGATTCTGTGTATTGACTGATAGCATCATTAAGGATATCACTTTTCCCTAAGAGCATGTTTTAATTGGGGGGGGAGGGGGGAGGGCAGCTGGTGACAGAGGTGAAAGTGAAGTAAGAAGGGAAGCTGTGGGTGGGGGAATGGAGAAATGAAAAGAGCCTGGAGGCACTAAAAACCAATTTCTCAGCTTCAACATTTTGCCTAGAGCAAGTCCTGGGTGTTTGTTTTCTTAGCCTGCCTAAAAAAAAGAAAAAGAACTTCCCCTGAAAGCCTCATCAACTCCATAAGCCAGTGATTACAGCAGCCTTTAATAGAGGAAGAATGACTTCCCTTTTCACAGAAACCTTAAGGGAGGACAACTCAAATCAACTTTAGAAATGCCTGGAGTAGAAGAAATGGGAAGGGGCAGGACTCAGAGACCAAGAAGAGAGGGGAAGAGGGAAGAGGATAAAGAAGGAGGTAAAGGGAGGCGTGAGGCCGGCAATTAAAATCAGGGTTTGGGGGAGGGGGAGGGTAGCTAACTCTGAGATACCCCTTAACAAAGCAGATTAAACTCCTCTGGTTAATCACTACAGCCTGCAGGAAGTCCAGCCACAACATTCCAAGAACAACAGCTGCCCTGGACAAGTGTCATTCCTTTTGGCTACTAGCCAGCTGAAGCCCCTTCTTAGGTCTTGGGACTCCCCACATTGTCAATATTGAGACAAAGCTGAGCCGCCTTCAGCTATAAAGCCTGAAAATGCCTGCAACTTTGTTCCCCAGCCTGCTTGGCAGGTAAGGATATGTTTCCTAGAGGAGCCCTTCTCAGACTTTAGTGGGCCTACTGTACTACTGATACTTTAAGGATGTCCAAATCAAGAAAGCTTGTTAAAATACCCACCCACCCCACCCACCCCCCACCCCCCCCACCCCCCACCCCCCCCACCCCCCACCCCCCCCACCCACCCCCCACCCCCCCACCCCCCACCCCCCCCACCCACCCCCCACCCCCCCACCCCCCCACCCCCCACCCCCCGCCCCGAGATTCTAACTAAGTAGGATAATGCAGTCACATAATTTGCAATTCTTGCTCTCAACTGATGCTAATGCTGCTAGTATTCGGACTACACTTTCAAGTAAATTGACAATCACCACAAATCTGTTGAGAACCTGCCTCAGGCCTTGGACTGGGTGCTACCAGTGCAAAGGAGAGATTGAAAAAATTCTCTCAGTGACAGAAGGGATTTGTGGCAGGTCCAAGATCTTGGAGCTCCAAGGGCAGCAATGGTGGCATCCACCTTCCCGTGTCATCAGTGTTGGAAGTGCAATGGCATGGTGGTGGGGGTGGGAAAGGGGGAAGGGACAGGCAGAGGCGTCTTTGCTGAACCAGTTCTATGGCAGAGACCCCAAGTCAACTTCTCCAGTCCTCTTGGTGATTTGTAAGCCACCAAATCATTTTTCTTTTCCAATCTGTTAGTCAGACCCTGTTGTCTGGAAATAAGGGCTTTGACCAAAGCAAAAACTATTAAAATAAAGACAAGACCCCTGATATCTGTCCCTCACAGTACTGGTCACATCACCATGCACTCAACAAAGTGAACTGTGTGGCTACTGTCATTTGCTATTATTACTACCTAGAAAATACACAGATCTCAACAAGAATTCATCTTCTGTATTTCTTTAATTGCATGAGTCCCTTCAAAGACATAAATTGTATAAGAAAAAATGAACTTAATTTTGCAGCCCCTTCTTCACTAACATTCATCAGCTCTCCCTATCAGCACCTCTGGCCTTGAAAAGGTCAAGAGAAGAGGGGAGAGGAAAATGGAGCAGACAGGGTATTAGACTCAATGCTAATGATTTGGGATGTAACTTAAAGGCTATGATCATTTATATAGAAGAGGAGGGAATGCTGACTATGCCCTAAACAGATATTCAAAGAAGAATATCCTCATCGGGCTTCCCTGGTGGTGCAGTGGTTAAGAATCCGCCTGACAATGCAAGGGACACAGGTTCGTGCCCTGGTCCGGAAAGATCCCACATGCCACGGAGCAACTAAGCCTGTGCACCACAACTACTGAGCCTGCACTCTAGAGCCCGCGTGCCACAACTACTGAAGCCTGCGCGCCTAGAGCCCGTGCTTTGCAACAAGAGAAGCCACTGCAATGAGAAGCCCGCGCACCGCAAGGAAGAGTAGCCCCCACTCACTGCAACTAGAGAAAGCCCGTTCGCAGCAATGAAGACCCAACGCAGACAAAAATAAATAAATAAAATAAATTAATTTTAAAAAAAGGTTTAAAAAAAAAGAATATCCTAATCAATATCTGTAAGGAAAATGTACAAAGTATGGTGTTCAGCTGGTTTGGCAGTTGTCTTATAAAAATATATTTTGGTAGAATTATGTGGTGGAAAAAATATTGGATTTAAGAGCTCAAATATAGACTGACTTTCTATACTAGTTCTACAGGTAACCGTCTAGGTGATCAGGGAAAATAACCTTAATTAATGTGACTATTCTTATCTGATAGAATAGGGATCTTAACCTACTCTATCTTCCTTTCAGACTATTGTCAGGATCAAAATGTAATCAGGTTATTGATCTCTTTATAAACAAATACTAGATTTGATGCCACTGAGAGAGTAACAATGATTATAACAGCAACTATAGCAGTAGCTGACATTTTAGTGCAACATACACAATGTTCAAGGCACTGATATCTCATTACATTTTTTTAAATTTTTTAATTTAATTTTACTTATTTTTTTATACAGCAGGTTATTAGTCATCAATTTTATACACATCAGTGTATACACATCAATCCCAATTGCCCAATTCATCACCCCACCACCACCACCACCCAGCCGTTTTCCCCCCTTGCTTTCCATACGTTTGTTCTCTACATCTGTGTCTCAATTTCTGCCCTGCAAACCAGTTCATATGTACCAGTTTTCTAGGTTCCACATATATGTGTTAATATACGATATTTGTTTTTCTCTTTCTGACTAACTTCACTCTGTGTGACAGTCTCTAGATCCATCCACGTCTCAACAAATGACCCAATTTCGTTCCTTTTTATGGCTGAGTAATATTCCATTGTATATATGTACCACATCTTCTTTATCCATTCATCTGTCGATGGGCATTTAGGTTGCTTCCATGACCTGGCTATTGTAAATAGTGCTGCAATGAACATTGGGGTGCATGTGTCTATTTGAATTATGGTTTTCTCTGAGTATATGCCCAGTAGTGGGATTGCTGGATCATACGGTAATTCTATTTTTACTTTTTTAAGGAACCTCCATACTGTTCTCCGTAGTGGCTATATCAATTTACATTCCCACCAACAGTGCAAGAGGGTTCCATTTTCTCTGCACCCTCTCCAGCATTTGCTGTTTGTAGATTTTCTGATGATGCCCATTCTAACTGGTGTGAGGTGATACCTCATTGTAGTTTTGATTTGCATTTCTCTAATAATTAGTGATGTTGAGCAGCTTTTCATGTGCTTCTTGGCCATCTCTATGTCTTCTTCGGAGAAATGTCTATTTAGGTCTTCTGCCCATTTTTGTATTGGGTTGTTTGTTTTTTTAATATTGAGCTGCATGAGTTGTTTATATATTTTGGAGATCAATCCTTTGTTGATTCGTTTGCAACTATTTTCTCCCATTCTGAGGGTTGTCTCTTCATCTTGCTTATGGTTTCCTTTGCTGTGCAAAAGCTTTTAAGTTTCATTAGGTCCCATTTGTTTGTTTTTATTTCCATTACTCTAGGAGGTGGATCAAAAAAGATCTTATTGTGATTTATGTCAAAGAGTGTTTTTCCTATGTTTTCCTCTAAGAGTTTGATGGTGTCTGGCCTTACATTTAGGTCTCTAATCCATTCTGAGTTTATTTTTGTGTATGGTGTTAGGGAGTGTTCTAATTTCATTCTTTTACATGGAGCAGTCCAGTTTTCCCAGCACCACTTATTGAAGAGACTGTCTTTTCTCCATTGTACATCCTTGCCTACTTTGTCATAGATTAGTTGACCATAGGTGTGTGGGTTTATCTCTGGGCTTTCTATCTTGTTCCATTAATCTATGTTTCTGTTTTTGTGCCAGTACCATATTGTCATGATTACTGTAGCTTTATAGTATAGTCTGAAGTCAGAGAGTCTGATTCCTCCAGCTCCGTTACTTTCCCTCAAGACTGCTTTGGCTATTCAGGGTCTTTTGTGTCCCATACAAATTTTAAGATTTTTTTGTTCTAGTTCTGTAAAAAATGTCATTGGTAATTTGATAGGGATTGTATTGAATCTGTAGATTGCTTTGGGTAGTATAGTCATTTTCACAATATTGATACCAAAAAAAAAAAACAACTATTAGGTGAAAAGACCTGTACACTCAAAACTATAAAACATTGATGAAAGAACTGAAGACACAAATAAATGGAAAGATATTCCATGCTCATGGATTAGAATAACTAATATTGTTAAAACATCCATACTACCCAAAGCAGTCTACAGATACAGTGTGATCACTATCAAAATTCCAATGGCATTTTTCACAGAAACGGAACAAACAATCTTAAAATTTGTATGGAACCACAAAAGACCCAGTTTAGCCACAGCAATCTTGAGAAAGAAAAACAAAGCTGGAGGCATTCTACTTCCTTATTTCAAACTATATCACGAATCTATAATAATTAAAACAGTATGGTACTGGCATATAAAATAGACACATAGATCAATGGAACAGAATAGAGAGCCCAGAAATAAACCCGTGTATATATGGTCAATTAATTTACAACAAAGGAGCCAAGAATATACAGTGGGAATAGGATGGTCTGTTCAATAAATGGAGTTGGGAAAACTGGACAGTCACAGGCAAAAGAATGAAACTGGACCACTATCTTATGCCATACACAAAAATTAACTCAAAATGGATTAAAGACTTGAACATATCAAGACCTGAAACTATAAAACTAGAAGAAAACATAGGAGGTAATCTCCTTGACTTGGTGTTGGCAATGATTTTTTTGGATTTGACACCAAAAGCAAAGGTAATAAAAGCCAAAATAAATAAGTGGGACTGCATCAAACTAAAAATCTTTTGCACAGCAAAAGAAACCATCAGTAAAATGAAAAGGCAACCTACCAAATGGGAGAAAATATTTGCAAATCATATATCTGATAAAGACTTAATATCCAAAATACATAAAGACCTCTACAACTCAATAGCAAAAACAAACAAACAAACAATCTGATTAAAAGATGGGCAGAGGATCTGAATAGATATTTTATCAAAAAAGATGTATAGATGGACAACAGGTACATGAAAAGATGTTCAACGTTATTAACCATCAGGGAAATGCAAATCAAAACCACAATGAGGGGCTTCCCTGGCGGCGCGGTGGTTGAGAATCTGCCTGCCAATGCAGGGGACACAGGTTCGAGCCCTGGTCTGGGAAGATCCCACATGCCGCGGAGCAACTAGGCCCGTGGGCCACAACTACTGAGCCTGCGTGTCTGGAGCTTGTGCTCCACAACAAGAGAGGACGCGATGGTGAGAGGCCCACACACCACGATGAAGAGTGGCTCCCGCTCGCCGCAACTGGAGAAAGCCCTCGCACAGAAACGAAGACCCAACACAGCCAAAAATAAATAAATTTAAAAAAATTTTTTTAAAAAACCATAATGAGATATCTCTACAACTCAACAGCAAAAACAAACAAACAATCTGATTAAAAGATGGGCAGAGGATCTGAATAGATATTTTATCAAAGAAGATGTATAGATGGACAACAGGTACATGAAAAGATGTTCAACATCGTTAACCGTAAGGGAAATGCAAATCAAAACCACAATGAGATATCACCTCACATGTTAGAATGTGTATTACCAAAAAGACAAGAAATAACAAATATTGGTAAGGATGTGAGAAAAGGGAACCCTTGTGTATTGTTGGTGAAAATGTAAATTGGTGCAGCCACTGTGGAAAACAGTATGGAAGTTCCACAAAATTTAAAGATAGAACTACCATATGAGCCAGCAATTCCACTTCTGTATATTCATCCAAAAGAAATGAAATCACTATGTTAAAAAGATACCTGCACCTAAAATATGACACATATGAACACATCTATGAAATAAAAACAGAATTACGGACATAGAGGACAGACTGGTGGTTGCCAAGGGGGAGAGGGTTGGAGGAGGGATGGAGTGGGAGGTTGGGGTTATCAGGTGTAAGCTTTTATATATAGAATGGGTAAACAACAAGGTCCTACTGTATTACACAGGGAACTATATCCAATATCCTATGATAAGCTGTAATGGAAAAGAATATAAAAAAAGAATATATATGTATAGCTGAATCACTTTGCTGTACAGCAGAAATTAACACAACATTGTAAATCAACTATACTTCAATAAAAACTATTGATTATTTACAAAAATTTTTTAAAGAAATATAATGTCAACGCTAAGATGGGAGTCTAAAAGACAGAATTTGTAACACTATAGGCATATTGAAAAACTGTCATAGAATGCAAGTTTATTATGAAACTATTTTTATTTTTAATAAATCTCAAAACAAACAAACAAAAAAAGACACCTGTACCCCATATTCACTGCAGCATTATTTACAACAGCCAAGCCATGGAAGCAGTGGATGAATGGATAAAGAAATTGTGGCCCAATAAAGATGTTAAAAAAAGAGAAAAAAAAAAAAAGAAATTGTGGGATATATTCACAATGGAATATTATTCAGCCATGAGAAAGAAGGAAATCCTGCCATTTGCAATAACACAGATGGACTTTGAGAGCATTATGCTAAGTGAAATAAGTCAGACAGAGAAAGACAAAAATTTCATGATATCATTTATACGTGAAATCTAAAAAAAACAAAAAACAAAATAGAGCTCATAAATTCAGAGAACAGATTGATGCTTACCAGGGGCAAGGTTTGGGGAATGGGCAAAATGACTGAAGGTCCTCAAAAAATACAAACTTCCAGTTATAAAATAAGTCATGGGGATGTAATGCACAGCATGATGACTATAGTTAATAATACTGTATTGCTACCAAATGTAAAATAGATAGCTAGTGGGAAGCAGCCACATAGCACAGGGAGATCAGCTCAGTGCTTTGTGACCACCTAGAGGGGTGGGATGGGGGGGTGGGAGGGAGACGCAATAGGGAGGAGATATGGGGATATATGTATATGTATAGCTGATTCACTTTGTTATAAAGCAGAAACTAACACAACATTGTAAAGCAATTATACTCCAATAAAGATGTTAAAAAAATAAATAAAATTTAAAAATAATAATAATACTGTATTGTATATTTGAAAGTTGCTAAAAGAGTAGACCTTAAAAGTTCTCATCACAAGAAAAAAAATTTGTAACTATGCATGGATAGATGTTAACTAGACTTATTGTGATCATTTCACAATACATACAAATATCAAATCATTATGTTGTATACCTGAAACTAATATAATGTTATATCTCAATTTAAAACTAATTTTTAATAAAAATTTTTAAATTTTTTAAACTATTATTTTCCAAATTTACATGAACTGGGGCTTAGAATAATTATATTACACATCATTAATGTCTGGTTTCAGAGCCCTCATTCTTATCCACTACAATAACCCCTCCTCAAGAGATAAGTATAAAAGCATATGTAAGGAAAGGAGCAGTGGGGGAAGATAATTCATTTTACTGGGAACGCTGTCATTGGATGAATTGTGTCTCCCTCCCAAAAAATATGTTGAAGTCCTAACTCCCAGGACCTCAAAATGTGAGCTTATTTAGAAGCTGGATCTCTGCAGGTTTATCCAGGTTAAGATGAAGTCATGAGGGTAGGCTCCAATGCTATATGACTGGTGTCCTTATAAAAGAGGAAATTTGAACACACACTCAAAGGGACGATGATAAGAAGAAAACAGGGAGACCATCATGTAACAATGAGGGCAGAGACTGGAGTGATACAGCTGTAAGGCAAGGAATGTCAAGGATTGCCACCACCACCAGAAGCTATGAAGAGGCAAGGAAGAACTACAAGGAAGAAGAAGCAAAGAAGACCATGCAGAGTCTCGAAGGGAGCATGGCCCTGTCAACAACTGATCCTGGACTTCTAGCGTTCAGGACTATGAGACAATAAATGGCTGTTATTTAAAGCCACCTGGTTTGCAGTACTTTGTTATAGCAGCCCTAGGAAACTAATACAGATGTTGAGTTTAAAGGGCCTATTGGACATCCTAGTGGTGATGTCTAACAGATAGTGGGATAAGACTCTAAAACTCCAGAAAAAGATCAGTGCTAGATGTGATTTGGGTGTCAAATGTAGCATAAAATATGAGTTTTTTTTAAAAGGACTGAAAATGCTTATTGACTTTAACAATTAGGAGAATACGAGTGATTTTAAAGGAACAAGTCCAGTGGGCATGCAGTGGGTTGAGTCATAAATGGAGGCATTCCTTTGGTAATAATGAGTGTAAATCATACTTTTATTATGTTTACAAGGTGAGAGGAGAGAAAGAGAGGCTATGAAGGTATGTGTGGCCTCACACACATTTTGAAAAATACATAGATACTGCCCAGAGCATTTTTAAAACCCACGTACAGTATGTCCTTGTATTAATTTTCTATTGGTGTGTGACAAGTTACCACAAACTCAGCAGCTTAAAACAACACACACTTATACCTCGCAGATTCCATGGGTCAGTAGTCCAGTCACTGCTTAACTGGGTCCTCCGCTCAGCGTCTCACAAGGCTGTAGTCAAGGTGTCAGCTGCAACTTCAGTCTCTTCGGAAGCTCAGAGTCCTCTTCCGTGCTCACGTGGCAGAATTCGTTTCTTTGCAGCTGGAGAATTCATGGTAACTTACGTCTTTTTTTGAGGCCAGCAGAAGAATCTGTAGCTACTTACTGTCTCTTTTAAGGGCTTGGCTGATTAGGTCAAGCACAACCAGAATAATCTTCCTCTTGACTCACTCAAAGTCAACCAATTAGGGACTTTAATTTAAATCTGCAAAACTCCTTTAACTCTATAAGGTAACACACAACCATAGCCGTGATATCCCATCATATTCACAGGTCCTGCCTGCACTCAGGTAAAGGGGATGATACAGGGCATGTACATCAGGGGGCAGAAATCTGAGAGCCATCCTAGAACCCTGCCTACCACAGTCCCCTTTCTGTTCTTTACATTTCAAGCCTGAACACTAAAAATAAATAAAAATATATGTAATTGGAAGCAACCTAAGTGTCCATCAACAGATGAATGGATAAAGAAGATGTAGCACATATATATAATGGAATATTACTCAGCCATAAAAAGAAACAAAATTATTTGTAGTGAGGTGGATGAACCTAGAGTCTGTCATACAGAGTAAAGTCAGTCAGAAAGAGAAAAACAAATACCGTATGCTAACACATATATATAGAATCTAAAAAAAAAAATGGTTATGAAGAACCTAGGGGCAGGACAGGAATAAAGATGCAGATGTAGAGAATGGACTTGAGGACACAGGGTGGGGGGAAGGGTAAGCTGGGACGAAGTGAGAAAGTGGCATGGACTAATATATACTATCAAATGTAAAATAGATAGCTAGTGAGAAGCAGCCGCATAGTACAGGGAGATCAGCTCGGTGCTTTGTGATGACATAGAGGGGTGGGATAGGGATGGGGGGAGGGAGATTCAAGAGGGAGGAGATATGGGGATATTTGTATATGTATAGCTGACTCACTTTGTTATAAAGCAGAAACTAACACACCATCGTGAAGCAATTATACTCCAAAACAGATGTTTAAAAAAAAAACAACTCAACAACAACAAGAACAAAATATGTAACTCTACTAGAGATACTTTAGTGAGCTCTGGAGGTATTCTGCCTAGGCTCTGATCCCAGTCCACCATTTATTACTTGTAAAACTTGAACAAGTTACTTAATTCAGTTTCCCCATCTGTAAAATGGAGATAGCAGTAGTTTTTACATCATAAGGCTGCCATAAGGACTGAATCAGCTAATAGATCTAAAGCTCTTAGAATAATAGTGCCTGGCACATATAAATAGTTAAATGCTATATTAAGTGTTACCTACTAGCACTTTCTCTCTTTGGCAAAAATTTAGCAAATGAGCTACATACATGGATAGGGAAACAAAGACTGATTTTTCTACAGCTAGAAAAGTACTTAAAACCTTTGACTACAGCAACTCAGAAAACTAGAAACATGATATAGTAAGGCAAGCCCTCCTAAAAAGAATAAATAGACATTTATGTTCCACTATGCATGAGATGGAAGACACACAACAAATAATAATGGGTAGACAGTATACGGTTTAAGATATTTGTCACTCCTACCAGCCATGTATACTCACTTCAAAATCAGACCTATGGGGGGAAATGTATAGGAAAAATAATGCAGGTAGCTTGCTATTTAACATTTTCCAAATAGTAAATGTACAGAAAATGCACATTTACTACAAATTCATCTCTAAAGACTCTCTCTGAATGTCATCCAACATAATTATATTTATTCCCGATTATTTCAGTAAAACATACCCGAATAGAATCTTGATATAAGAATCACAGAATATTAAAGCAAGAAGGAACTTTCTAAATCAATTATTTTAAATATGAGAAAATTGAGATCCAAATAAATAAGGTGCTTGCTCATAAATCACTTGATACTTGCTGGCAGAGCCCAGATTAAAACCCTAGTTTTCTGATTCCCATGTTAATTCTACTACATTGATCAGGCTTTAACAAAATATAAAATACATATAAAAATCTCTGAACATACATGTAAAGGATTGTTATTTCTTCTTAGAGAAATGATCCCTTTACCATATGTAATGTCCCCCTTTATCCCTGATAATTTACCTTATTCTGAAGCCTGCTTTGCCTAAAATTGCCATAGCTACTCTAGTTTCAATATATTAGTGTTAGCATGGTATATCTTTCTCCATTTGTTTAATTGTCATCTATCTCTGTCTTTATATTTAAAGTGAGTTTTTTGTAGACAACATATAATTGGATATTCTTTTTTAATCCACTCTGTCTTTTAATTGGTGAATTTAGACCATTCACATTTAAGGTGAATCTTGATATAGTTGTAGTAATATCTACCATATTTGTAACTATTTTCTATTCATTACCCTTCACTCTTTTTTGTTTTCTTTGATTTTAATTGAACATTTATAAGATTCCATTTTATAAGATTCCATTTTCTCTCCTCTCTTAGCATACCATTTATATTTTTTTTTTCTTTTTAGTGCTTACCCTTGACTTTGCAATACACATTTTCAACTAATATAGGACAAATTACACTATACCACTTCATGGACAGTGCAGGTGCCTGATAACAGAATATTCCCAGTTCCTCCCACCTGACCCTAATAATATTGCTGTTATTCATTTTACTTATCCATAAGATATCATCCACTCTATGTTGCTATTATTATTTTGAATAAGCTACTATGTTATATCAATAAAGAATAAGAAAATAAAAGATTTTATTTTACCTTGATTTATTCCTTCTCTAACACTATCTTTCTGCATATAGATCTGACTCTCTGGTCTATATCATTTCCCCTCTCTCTGAAGAATTTTTTTTAACATATCTTGTATAGCAGGTCTACTGGCAACAAGTTCCCTCAACTTTTGTTTATTTTATAAAGTCTCTATATCTCATTTACTTTGGAAGGATAATTTTGCTGGATACAGAATTCTAGGTTAGTGAGATTTTTCTTTCAACACTTAATATATTTCACTTCACTATCTTCCTGCTTGCATGGCTTGTAAAGAGAAGTCTGATATAATTCTTATCCTTGCTCCTCTATAGACAATGTGTTTTCCCTCCTCTGGCATCTTTCAAGATTTTTCTTTGTCTTTGATTTTCTGCAGATTGAATATGATACACCCAGGTGTAAATTTTTTGGTATTTATCATGCTTGGTACTCTCTGAGCTTCCAGGATCTGTGATTTGGTGTCTGTCATTAATTTTGGAAAATTCTCAACTATAATTATAACACTTCAAACATTTGTTCTGTTCCTCTCTTTCTTCTTCTTCTACAATTCTCATTACATATATGTTACACATTTTGTAATTGTCCCATAGTTCTTGGATACTCTGTACCATTTTTCTCATCCTTTTCTCTTTGCTTTTTAATTTGGGACATTTCTATTAACACATGTTCAGCCTCACTGAGTCTTTCCATGGCCATGTCCAGTCTACTAATGATCCCATCAAAGGCATTCTTCATTTCTGTTGCGGTGTTTCTTATTTCTAATATTTCTTATTTATTCTTCCCTAGAGCTTCCATCTCTCTACTTATATTACGCATCTGTTCTTGCACGTTGCCCATTTTTTCCATTAGAGCTCTTAGAATACTAATTACAGAGAACTTAAATTCCAAGTCTAATAATTACAAACTCTCTGGCATATCTGAATCTGGTTCTGATGCTTGCCTTGTCTCTTCAGATAAACTAGACATCAACAAACTGATTTTGAAGTTTACATGGAAAGGCAAAAGACCCAGAATAGCCAACACAATACTGAAGAAGAAAAAAGTTGGAGGACTGATACCACCCAATTTCAAATCTTACTATAAAGCTACAGAACAGTGTGGTATTGGCCAAAACAGTGTGGTATTGGCCAAAGAAAAATAGGAAAAAAGGTCAGTGGAAGAGAATATAGAGTCCAGATATAGATCCACACAAATATAGTCAACTGATCTTTGACAAAGGAGCAAAGGCAATTCAATCAAGAAAGGATTATCTTTTCAATAAATGATGCTGGAACAACTAGACAACTACATGCAAAAAAAAAAAAATCTAGACACATATCTTATACTCTCACAAAATAAAGCTATATGGATCAAAGACATAATGCAAATGAAATATTTTAAAACTTCTAGAAGATATCATAGTGGAAAAGTAAAGTGACCTTGACTTTGATAATGAATTTTTTGATACAACAATAAAAGCACAATCAACAGAAGAAAAAAATTATAAATTGGACTTCCTTGAAATTTAAAACTTCTGCTCTGCAAAAGCCAAAGAGACTAAAAAGACAAGCCAAAGGCTGGGAGAAATTTTTGGCAAAACACGTATCTGATAAAGGACTTGTATTCAAAATATACAAAGAACGCATAAAACTCAACAGTAAGAAAACAAGTTGCCCAATTTTTAAATTGGCAAAAGGTCTGAACAGATGTCTTACCAAACAAGATATCCAGATGGCAAATAAGTAAATGAAAAGATGCTCAACATCATATGCCATTAGGGAACTGCAAATTAAAACAGCATTGAGATACCACTAACTATTTATCCAAACTAAAATCCAAACAATGATACTACCAAACATTAGTGAGGATGTGGAGCAATAGGAACTCTCTTTTATTGCTGGGAATGCAAAATGGCATAGCCACTTTGGAAGACAGTTTGACAACTACTTACAAAACTAAACATACCTTTATCATGTGATGCAGCAATTGCACCACTTAGTATTTACTTAAGTGAGTTGAAAACTAATAACCACACCTGACCAAAAATGTTTATAGAAGTTTTATCCATAATTTTATCCAAAAAAGATGTCCTTAAATAAGTGAATGGATGAGCAAACTCTGCTACATCTTTACAATGAAACTTATTCAGCAATAAAAAGAAATTAGCAATCAAACTACAAAAAGACATGGAGGAAACTTGAATGCATACTGCTAAGTTAAAGAGGCCAATCTGAAAGGCTATGTACTGATGATTCCAATTATATGACATTCTAGAAAAGGCAGAACTAGGGAGAAAGTAAAATGATCCATGGTTGCCAGGGGTTCAGTGGAGGGAGGGAGGAAGGGAGGTAAGGAGAGAGAAAGAGGGAGATTGATAGAGGGAGCACAGGGGATTTTTAGGGTAGTGAAACTATTTTTATGATACCACAATGGTGAATATATGACATTTTTGCATTTGTCAAAATCCATAAAATGTACAACACAAAGAATGAATTCTTATGTAAACTACAGTCTTCAGTTAACAATAATTCATCAATATTGGTTCATTAATTATAACAAAGGTACCATACTAAAACAAGATGTAAATAATAAAAGAAACTGTGTAAATAATAGGGGAAACTGTGTGCAGTAAAGAGGATATATGAGAACTCTGGCATTTCTGTAGTTTTTCTGTAAACCTAAAACTGCTCTAAAAAGTAGTCTATTAAAAAATTTTTTTAATCTCTGAACAAACAGTTCTGCTCTAATGTTGAAAATCTCAAAGCAAAAGTAGAGTATATTTTACCAAACAAAGTGGTATCTATATGTAATTTTACAAGGGTGTTTTTCAGTAAATACCCCTAAGCTGTTTTCTCAGACTCCAAGTAAACAAGCCGAGTTTGGTCTATAGCTTGTGATTCATCCTGGCCTATTTTCTACAAAACAGAAAAATATTCCCCATCAGTTCCTTCACTAAATTACTTCTGTATGTCTCATTCTCCAGAGCCTTCTACATCAGATATTTTAAAGCCCTTTCCTATCTGACATTTATTCTTTTAGTATTATTGTTGTTGTTGTTGCTATTGTTTTATATCATCCCTCTACTTTCCTTCAACAATATCAAGCTCATATTCTCTTAGTCCCAGGATTTTCTTGTACATCTCAACCTCTCACAGAGATTCCCTGAGTTTCATGCCTCATTATCTTCTTTACAATCTTTCTATCCTATCTTCCATAAATCACTCCTATTTTTCAAATCCTTTCCTGAACTCTTCCTCTATTTCAAGATTTCTCTAAAAGAGTCAGTCATCAAGCAAGTCTCAGAGAACTGACTTGGGTTAACAAATGACTAATAAATTTTAAAAATATAGGGAAAGTAAAGTACAGTAAGATTAAGTGATTCTTGGCTGAAGATCAGAGTGAATAAACTTTGAAGTTGAAATTAGACTGTCTTCTGCATTTCAATCTAATTCTCTTCCACTGGACAACATTATCATCTTAAAGAAGGAGAAGCATCTAATGCATTTGCTCTCCCACCACTCAGCAGAGAGGAGAAAGATGGATATCAAGAAATGCTTAAGGGCTTCCCTGGTGGCGCAGTGGTTGAGGGTCCGCCTGCCGATGCAGGGGAAACGGGTTCGTGCCCCGGTCCGGGAAGATCCCACATGCCGTGGAGCGGCTGGGCCCGTGAGCCATGGCTGCTGAGCCTGCACGTCCAGAGTCTATGCTCTGCAACGGGAGAGGCCACAACAGTGAGAGGCCCACGTACCGCCAAAAAAAAAATGAAATGCTTAAATAATACTTATATATAATCACCACTAGTATACAGGAGCCAAAACTAAACCTTCTTGTCTGGTGCTACATATCTTAAATATAAATTAAATTAATACAGTAGTCCCTCCTCATCTGTAGGGGATAATTTCCAAGGTCCCCAGTGGATGCCTGAAACCACAGATACCGCCAAATCCTATATACACTATGTTTATTCCTACACATACAAACCTATGGTAAAGTTTAATTTATAAATTAAGCACAGTAAGAGATTAACA
Organism: Delphinapterus leucas; assembly: GCF_059928025.1. NCBI lineage: Eukaryota > Metazoa > Chordata > Mammalia > Artiodactyla > Monodontidae > Delphinapterus > Delphinapterus leucas. Next base: position 35,411,832 of record NC_143142.1, on the reverse strand, counting down.
ATGATAACTAATAATAAAACAACAATTATAACAATATACTGTTCACAGTGTAAGTTATGGGAATGTGGTCTCTCAAAATATCTTACGGTACAAATTTAATGCCTTTTCCATCTTAACTAAGCACTTATCATGCACTATGTCCATAACTTTTGCAGTCTGAGGTGTGACAGCAAAACTAACATGAATTTCTTTTCTTTCTTCACAATTTCAAGGAGAGAAGATTTGTTCTTACCATAGATCTTAGCAACCACAGCATACGGTTTTTTTCTTTCCCTATTAAGTTTAGGACTTCAGGAAGCCCTTTACATCTTCTCTTTGGCATATCTGAATTTCCAGCATCACTACTCTTGCACTTTGGGACCATTATTAAGTAAAATAAGGGTTACTTGAACACAATCACTGCAATACTGTGACAGTCGATCTGATAACTGAGATGACTACTAAGTGACTAAGGGTGGGATACACTGGATAAAGGGATGATTCACATCCCAGGAGAGATGGAGCAGGGCACAGGATTTCATTGCACTACTCAGAATGGCACGCAGTTTAAGACATGTGAATTATTTATTTTTGGAATTTTTTATTTAACATTTTCAGACCGCAGTTGACCTCGAGTAAGTGAAACCATGGAGAGTGAAACCATGGACAAGAGGGGACTATTGTAGATGGTTTTAAAAGATAACCAAGAATGTGGGTATATGGGTAGGCTAATTTGGAGGTTGTTTATTTATATCTACTACTATTATTACTCATTTACTATTACTATTACAAGAGGCAGGAGAACATCACTATTCAGAAATAATTCAGTAACAATTCCCCCAAAAAAGCAATCCTTCTGAAAAACACTGGCATCTAAAACTGTGAAGGACAGGTACATTCATGTTGGAATTCATGAATGCAGGAAGTTCAGGCCACCTCACACCTGTTAGAATGGCTATTATCAAAAAGACAACAAGTAACAAGTGTTGGTGAGGACGTGGAGCAAAGGGAACTCTTGTGCACTGCTGGTGGGAATGTGACTTGATGCAGCCACTATGGAAAACAATATGGAGGTTCCTCAAAAAATTAAAAATAGAACTATCATATGATCCAGCAATTCCACTCTGAATTTTTATCCAAAGGAAATAAAATCACCGTCTCAAAAAGATATCCACATCACAGTGTCCATAGCAGCATTATTCACAATAGCACAGATACAGAAATAACCTAAATGTCCATCCATGGATGAACGGATAAAGAAAATGTGACATATATTCTGTCATTAAAAAAAAGGAAATCCTGCTATTTGAAACAACATGGATGGACCTTGAGGGCATTATGCTAAGTAAAATGTCAGACAGAGAAAGATAAATGTGCATGAAACCACTCATATGTGGAATCTAAAAAATATATAGATATAGATATCATAGATACAGAAAACAGATTCTTGGTTGCCAGAGGCAAGGAGTAGGGAGGTGGGCAAAATGGATGAAGGCATTCAAATGGCACAAACATCCAATAATAAGATAAATAAGCCCTGGGGCTGTAATGTACAGCATGGTGACTATAGTTAATAGTACTATATTGTATAATTGAAAGTGGCTAAGGAAGGAGATCTTAAAAGTTCTCATTATAAGAAAAAAATGTTCAACTATGTGTGGTAATGGATGTTAACTAAACTTATTGTGGTAATCATTTCACAATGTACACACATATCAAATTATCATGTTGTACACCTAAAACAATACTTCATTATTTGTCAATTTTATCTCAATTTTTAAAATAAATAAACAGCAAAACAACAGCTCTAAATCCTTTTATTTAAAAAAAGGAAGTTCAAGAATAATACTTGGGCCAAGCAAAGACGGCCAGAGTGTTCTGAGACCACCTGATAACCTTCTTATCATAAGGATCACTACTGGGCTTCATTGGACTGCTGAAATGAAATACATGTAGAGATCTGTTGCACTTTGATCAATTTAAAGTTAAGATTTGGTACAGATGCAGCCCAACTCTTCTACCATGTAAAGACCGTTTTTTTGTTGTTTGTTTTTTGCTGTACGCAGGCCTCTCACTGTTGTGTCCTCTCCCGTTGCGGAGCACAGGCTCCGGACGCACAGGCTCAGCGGCCATGGCTCATGGGCCCAGCCGCTCCGCGGCATGTGGGATCTTCCCGGACCGGGGCACGAACCCGTTTCCCCTGCATCGGCAGGCGGACTCTCAACCACTGCGCCACCAGGGAAGCCCTAAAGACCCTTTTGAAATAGCAGAGGCAGTTACAAACTTCCTCATTGATCTGTCAGCCACAAAACAAAGTTTTTCTGCCAACTAAATTAACAAGGAGACTGTGGTTTTAGCCCCATTAATACCAAGGTATGTCCAACCAATGCATCCCCAATATCAAATGTCAAACACTCTCTGTGGCATAATGCAGTGCAAAATACATCTTAAAGTTAAAAAAAAATTCTTAAAGTTCTACCATATTGAGCATTGTTTCCATAAAAATATCTCAACCATTATTGAATCATAATTTCTGTTACTGTGGTAGACATTATTCCTTCACATGTTCATCACCTGATCAAATCTGATCATTTACTTATACGACTCTTTCAATAACTTTCATGACTCCTTTTACCTACAAGATATGGTCCAGGCATCTTGCAAAGGTCTTTCAGCAGCTGACCTTGCTCTACCTTTCTAGCCAAATCGAAGGGACCTGTTCTCTAAATTGTATTGCCCTTTCTTGCCCCCATGTTAACACATCCCCTTCCCTTTATGAAGGTCTTCACTTTTGCTCACCTCATGACCCATCACTAGAGACCAGAGTCAAATGTCACACACCCCCACTTCCTCAAGAAGACTTCATCATTCCTCCTTCATATTGCCATATTACAAGGTACCCATGAGCTGTTTTTGTATGGTTATTACATGCCTGTCTTTCCCAGTAGATCATAAACTTTAGGTGGCAGTAACACCTTCTTATTCCTATGTGTTTCCCCAACATCTGACCCAAATAGATTACATAGATAATTTTTAAATGAAAGAAAAAAGTTAAATTTTATTTCATTTTAGTAAGATTTTTTTTCAAAAGATACTTTCTAGTTTCTATCATTTTTTAGGACAACAGATTTTTGCCATGTCAGAACAAATGAAGTGATATAGGAAATAAGCTCAGCAAAACTTTTTAAATAACTTTTATTTCATTTCTGGTAATATATAAATTCACTATAGAAATCTGAGAAAATACACAACAGTACAAAAAAGAAAAAGAAATAATTACTAATCCTATAACTCAAAAGATAGACATTTTACATGTTAGTGTATTTCCTTCTAGTATTTTGTAGTTTGTTTGCAAGATTGGAATTATATTCTACAACCATTTTAGAAGTCTGGGTGTTTATATTCTATCACTCTTATATAAGAGTTTTCCATATTATTAACAAAATTTTTAAGATAATTTACCAAATTCATAGAAATACTGTAACTTATTTAGTTTTTCCCTATATTGGATATGTATACTCTTTCGTATTTTTTTACTATTTTAAATAACACTGGGAGAAATACTTTTATACTCAAATCATAGTGAGCACTTATATTGCCTTAGAATAGAACTATGTCCTTAGAATTTGAATTACTAGCTATGAACATTTTTAAGGCCCTTAAATTATTAATTTGATTTCCAAAATCTTTGTCCCAATTTATATTCCTAGTAACAGCAGAGAAATCTGCTTATCCCACTACCTTTTCACCACATAGAATATTATCATGGTTGTTTTTAATCTGTGCTAATTTGTTAGGTGAAACTAGTAAAATTTTTATTGTTTTAATTTGCATTTCATTGATGACTAATGAGGATGAATAATTTTCATTTCTATTAGCTATTTGTACTTCCTGTCTGCATATTTGCATTCATTTCCTTCACTCTAATTTCAACTGGGTCTTGATGTTTTGCTTGATGTGTATGTGCTCTTTGTAAATTAAGGGTATTAATCTTTTATCATATCATAACAAATATTTTTCTCAATATGCCATTTACTTTTTCATTTTGTTTATCATATTTTGATAACCTAAAGGGGGAAAGAGCCATAATTCATCATTTATTTGGGAAGAGGTCACCAACTCAAGAATCTGATGAAGTCTCTCATTAGAAAAATGAACATATGCACACACATCTGCAAACAATTTTAAAGGGCTTATGGATCTCTGGAATTCCATTTATAGACTCTTTTAATTACAGTATTCGTTCATTACTCTTTCATCTGGTCTTAACCACCTTACAGGCCCTCCAGGGTGATATAAACTCACTGCAACCTCTTACCGATTTTGTTGTGTGAAAAGAATGTAGAATTCATTGTGTGTACTTTGTCTGGGGAAAAGGCAGCGTGCAATGGTAGGAAGAAACTGTCTTAGGGGTCAGAAAACCTGAGCTTTCATCCTAATTCTGTCACTAGCTAAATGAGCTGGGAAAAGCTACTTAATCTTTGTCTCCAGATCTTCATCCATAAAGTATGCACATATATGTGTGTTCGCTCATGTGTGTGTCTGTAAGGTGTAGTGGGTAGAATTACTCTATAAAGTCTTTTTTAATTCTAAAAAGAAGATATATTTTATACCAAAATGTTCTATTATACAACACTTTTATTCTGAAGTCACTAAAAGAAACATAAACTCCAAACATCACAGCTGTGACTATTCAGCACTCCTTAGTTACAAGTAGTTATACTACCATTTAATGGTACCATTAAAAATGCATTGTCACCATAGTAACTGCAACATTACAAGACACCAGATCTCTCCCTGAAATTCTCATGCTGAGCAGCATACATTGCCTTCTGTAATAGTTGCTTCCACATTTTATTTTTTTAACTGAGGACGCATAGTTTTCCCTTCTTCCTCAATTTATTGGTAACCATGAAAACCTATCAAGAATCTGCTTTTTAAAAAATTTTATAATACTTAGAAATATATAGTACCAGTTGTCAACTGTGCCACTGTCTTGTATATTGGGAAACAAAAATGTTTCCACTCTAGGCAAAATTCTGATGTAATTCTCCTCCCACCACCCTTCATCTCTTTATCCCTATTTTTCCTCTCTGTTGGCCCTTTGCCTTTTGGCTCTGTTTTTTAATTCCCCCACTCCTGATACTCTGTCATTTGCACATCCTATATCCTATTTCTCCCTAGGTGGTCACTAAGAACCAAAACATTAGTAGATACTGATTTGAGAAATGAACTCACAAGGTTATCTGCATTTTAAGAGAGGAATCTTGAAGGCTATGAATCTTTCAAGACTCAAAGAAGTAAAGCTTTAATAGTCCTGGGTCAGTCATTTGGAATAGAGCAGCCAGACTCATGCCCTTTCAACTAACCTTAGACAAACTACCTTCTATGCCATCTAATTTTGAGGTCCCTCTTTTTTCCATGAAAAAAATGTTTCTTGAGTACCTACCCAGTGCTCTCCTAGGCACACCCAGCCAATGAGACAGATAAGTGCATATCAAATATTTCTATCTAGTTCAAGGGGAGATAGAAAACCAAAAAGTAAACAAAACACATAAATTCAGGTCCAAAACAGCTTTCCAAGTAAAGGAACCCACTGATGCCAAGTCCTGAGATAGGGAAGAATTCTACATGTTTTTGGAAGAGGAAAAGGCCAGTGGGTCTGGAGCACAATGTATGAAGAGGAAATTGGTTCAGGATGAGTTCAGAGAGAAAAGTACAGGCCAGTTCCTATAAGATCCTAGAGACAGTAATGAAGAGTCTGGATGTTATTCTAAATCTAATGGGAAGTCAATGGAAGACTTCAAAGAGAGGAATAAAATTACCTGAATTACATTTTAAAAAGATCACTCCTGGCTTCTACATAGAGAATAAACGAAGCAGGAGACAAGGGAAGAAAGGAGACAAATTTGAGGAAATTTCAATAGTCAAAGTCAGGTACATTGGTGGTAGTAATTGCCAACAAGGGCAACAGCATGGGTGTCAGAAGCTTCTTTTCAATTAAAATGAAAAGCCTTTGACTAGGATGTTAGAAAGTTTCATTCACTTTCACATCTCCCCAAATGCCATCATGACCTCTATTATCTAGTCCAGATTCTGATGGACAAGTGAAAACAATACAATCAAACCTCTTCTATTCCAGGACTCTGTGTCCAGCTCTGATTTGGTCAAATACTTAAGTGAAGCACATATCACAGTCTCTCACAACATTTAATAACCAAAAGTAAAAGCGATAAACACGACTTACACAAAACAGAACAGAGTCAGAACCCAGGCAGACACCAGCATTCTCACCTCCCAATGTGTACTTCTGTCCACTAGCCCATACCTCCAGTGATTCCAAATATGTTCCATTATCTTAACACATAGTCCAAAAATCCTTACCTGTGCAGCAGCCATCCAAAAAGAATGCAACAAATAAGTGATGGAAATAATTAAGTAGTTAATTAACCTTCAGATGTCAGGAGAAACTTTAGCAGAGGTTTGCCATTATCTTATTTAGAAAACTGAATCTATTCCACATTAGTGTCTATGTTATATGCTACTTTTATGTAGAATCATAGAACGGCAGGTTGTTAGAGCTGCAAAGAAACCTTAGAGTTTATCTTAATACAACCCCTGATTGTATAAATCAGTAAATTTAAATAATTTTCCTGAGATCACAATGCATACCAGAATCAGGTGCTAAACAATAACACAGTTGGTACCTTCCCTCACAAGTCTGTATTCAGTCCATTTATTTTATCCCTTTCCCAAAACCCTAACCTATCTCATGCCCTCACTTCCCTGCTTTATTAGCTTATATTCCACGGGCACCGCTATAACCACTCCCTTCCACGTATGCTCAATTTTCTTGACCCTCACTCACTGTCATATTCTAAGCCCCTAGCATGATTAAATCCACCTTTTAGCTACTCCACACTTGTACCTCAGCCTCTGAAAATGTCTGGAGAAAAGCACACAGCTGCCAGTTCTCAGTTAAGTGTAGAAACACTAACCTCAAGGGGCTTCTGGTGTTTCCCTGTGATCCTAGTGAATTTCCATAATCAATTTCCCTCCCACTCTTCAAATCACACCTTCTCCTTTAGCCTCAAACTCTGTGACTCCCTACCACCTTCATATCTTCACAAGAAGAAAACTGAAGCAATCACAAGAGAATGTTGAAGCACTCCCCACCAAAACTGCCCTCTTGTCTTCAGGTATACCCATGTATCCTGCCTTCCCTTCTGTTCTGGAGGGTGAACTTTCCCATGCATCTAGTTCCTTACTTTCCTACTCCAGAACATCGCTTTTGCAATTGTCTATCTCTGCCTTGATTCATCCATATTCCCTTTCTACTGGAGATACATGTGCATTTGTCCATGATTCTGCAATTTAGACTGGGTTCAGTCACTCATGTGGCTGCAGTCACCTGGCAGGTCACCTAAAGCTGAGGTCTAGCATGACCCAACTCCCCTGTCTAGTAGTTAGCTCAGACAGTTGACCGGGGTGTCTCAGTTCTCTTCCACATGGCCTTTCCAGCAGGATGGCTCCAATTTCTAGTAAAACAGTGGAGCATTCCAAGAGGGAGTGAGCAGAATCTGCAAGACATCTTAAGACCTTGCTGAGAAGTCACACATCACTATCACTGCATTGTAGTGCCCAAAGCAAGCTACAAAGCCAGTCCAGATTAAAAGAGAGGAGAAGAGACTCCATCTCTTGTTAGGAGGGGCTGCAGATAATTTACGGCCATATTTTAATCCAACACAATCAAGGTAACTGAGGAACTATCAATGTCTCACTTGTTGAAAGCAAAAAGAAGCCTCCTTAAACACTATCCCGACATCTTCAAATGTTCTTATTAAACTTTCAGAGAGAGAATTATGTCCCAGGCTGAAGCTATATTAATCATCTTCTCCCAGAATTCCCCTTCTCAGTAACATTGGAAATAACTTCATAAAATTGTTGTTTCTTCCTTCCAGGATGTTTAACATCCTGCCCTCCTAGACACACCCCCATTTTACAGCAAAGTGGTTGCCAAGAACAGTTGGGGGAAGTAGAGAAAGGTGAGAGTGAGGGAGGGATTGCTATGTACAGTATATGCATTTATTTTGAGTTAAAAAACAAGTCATTTCAAACACTTCACTCAATTAAATCATAAAATATTAGGAGATGGTAGAATTTCAAAAGGTCTTCAATGGAAAAAACTGAATATTTAGATTGTATCAGTCAACTTGGGAAGTAAATGATAGATTCTGATGATAGGTGTATATAAGTTTGCGTGGAATATTGGGTGGAAAAAGAAGAGTAATAGATATACATTAGCTATTTAGAATAAAATGTGCTGATACCGGGCCTTGAAAATTACCATAGGGAGCTTAGTTAATGAGGAGAACAATCTAAAAACATTGTGTTTGTCCTAATATGGAGAAAATTGTATTCTCTTAGCAGTCGATACAAAAATTCCTTTGTAGGGAGAGCATCGCCTTTATTAAGAAGAAGCCACTTTGCAATAGAAACAAATTGGCTGGGCTTTGGTTTCTTGAGGAAGAGAGAAGGCAGTTAGCATTAAAAAAGAGAGAGAGACAAATGTTTTGCTTGAGTGAGTGGAAGAGAGGAAAACCCAAGGTTGTCCAATGCTGATAGTGGAGGGGAGTCTAGAGAAAGACACTGGGTTCAAGGGAAGGAGAGACTCTGGGGCAATAAAATGCTGGAGGGAGATATTTTACGGGAAATGTTGAGTGTAACAACCCCCTCTCCCCAAAAAACAGCAAAGTCTACCAAAATCCATAAAATGCTGCATGTGCCTGAATTTTCTTCCTTTACAGACTCTTTAGGTTGTAAGTGGAAAAAAAAATCCTCATCCTAACTAGTTTAGGCAAGGGGGGAGGGGTGGGAGAAAGGGTATGGGGCTGGAACCAGGGACTAGAGCACATTAACTCTCTCCATCTCTCATCTCGCCATCTCTGGATGCCAGCCTCACCCCGTCTCCTTGCCAGCGTGAGAGACTATGAGTCTCAGCTGCTCCAAGTCCCACATCCCACAGCTTCACCACTCCACTGAGGCCAGAGGCGATCCTATCACGGGCCCAGCATGGGTCCAATGTCCACCCCTAGACCATCACTGTGGCCAAAAAGATCACAGATCACAGCTTCCATTGCATGATAGTGGAGATGCTGGTCCAAAAAAGGGGAGGGGTTTTGACACACAAAACCGTAAACGTCTAGTCCAGTCTTTACGTGGAAAATACTGAAGGGTCTAGGTCTACATGCCAGCTGGTTCACGAGTGAGAAACAGTCACCAACATTTGGTGCTACAAAGCAAAATACTGAATTACTTTTAGTGTGAGAAACAGTTTAAACCATATACTAATCATTTTTTCTTTAGTCATCAAGTAGAATATTGTGTCATTTCTGCTTTCTGTTTTTTCAAGAAGAGGCCCTTAGCAGGTGGCAACAGACTAGGGTTAGGATATGTTAAACACAGTAAATCAAAAGACAATTTCTCACATTAACTTTTTTCTAGTCCCATCAGGCCTTAATATATAAACACATACATATATTTCTGTGATTCATTCATACACACAAGTGTTCAAAGGAAATATTAAAGAAAATTTTAATTACACATACATGAAATACAAAAGGGCAGGAACCTTGTATCTGTTATGCAACTAAAGCAAATTGGAACTGAAATATAGCTGTTTTGCCTATTAGCAAATTTCTCTCATGTATGGTATGAAATCAAACCCTTTAGGTTTTATCTAAGTTACTGTCTCCAAGTCTTTCTTGCTTATTTTGATCTTAAAATAGAAAGCAGTAATACTTTGAGGCAGCTAAATATGAAAAGGAAGCAAAACCAATCAATATGCATCTTTAGATGGTGAGCTTTATATGTAACAATAACTGTCACGTTATAAAGGTAACTATCCATCTTCTCGCTCTACATGCTACATACCTCAGGGCATTCACTTCTGTCAGGAAGCAGCTTCACTACCACAAACCATATTTTCCAGTAAGGGAAGAAAGAGTCAGCTATGACTTCTGGGTAGTTCGTGACCATAAAGATCTCATTGCTTAGAATAGGAAGCACAGGGCCACTGCCGGGATTTTCATTGCTGGTAAATTACCAGGAAGGAGAGAAAGCATGCAGCTATTTTCTTATATACTCTCCTTATCAAAAAAGGCCTTCTTTTCCATGCCTTGTTAGATGTCTGTGCAGGAGGATAACACAGGAGACCAAAGAGGAAATAAGCTTACTGCAGAGAAAGAGAGACTGTTTAGATCTGTTTTGAGCTGGAGTCATCACACCCAGGCTCATCTCTTCTTATCCTTTTCAAGTGGTTGATTGCTTCAGATAAGCCTGCCACTCTTTTCACACCAGGTGATCAGGTAGTAGTTGTCCAGAGTTGATTTTAAACAGAAAGTGTACTGCCTAAAATAGAGTCCTATCAGCAGTTAAAGGAGCTTTGTACCCTAGTCACTTGTATTCTGCTTGTTATAAAAAAAAAAAAAAAAAAACTCACATTGCTGATCCAAGCAAAACTACATGGCACACGAGGTAGAAATAGGCCTAAGCAGAGTCCTCCCTGGAGGGGGCTGCATACCTATTCTGCCCACCTGGATAAATGCAAATGTCAGCAAGAGGAATTGACCCAATTCAGGTATTTCTCCTGAATAATCTCAAAAAGCTTAGGAGTTTTTGTTTGATTATTTGTTGGTTGGCTAATTGATCAGTTTGTTGGCTCAGCATTTTAAAAATACAAGTATAAGCAATGTTGACTGAACATACCTATTGGAATGTATTATAAAGAATACAGGGAAGATTCAAGATGGCAGAGGAGTAGGTGGACGTGGAGTTCATCTCTCTCCATGGATGCATCAGGAATACACCTATAGATGCAAAAATTCTCAGAGAACACTAGCTGAAAACTAGCAGAAGACCTTGGACACCGGAAAGGACTATAAAGATCCCTGCATAACTGGGTAGGACTGAAAAAAGAAGGGAGAAGGAGGAGGAGAGGAAGCAGGAAGGGACCTGAACCCTGGGGCAAAGGAGCTGAAGCAGAGGAGAGATTCCCGAATTCAGGGAAACCCTCCCTCCGATGGGGAAACCCCCTCTCCTATGGGGAAATGGACTGGGACAGAAGGGAAGCATTTGAGGCTGTCAGAACAGGGTGAAGCCACCAATCTGTGGCAGACAGGACAAAGTGAGAAATACACAGATGGTCCGTCTGTACCACAGCCCTACAAGCCCCGGACTGGACGTGTGTTCACAGGTGTGCAAGGGGGCTGGGAGCATGGGGATTGGAGAACAGGCCCAGAGGGAGAACTGCTGTGGGCTGTGGGGAGACGGACTGAAGGGATGGGATAGAGGAAATCTGCAGCAGGGAACGCCTATGGAGGAAGACTGGAATGCCATGGATGCAGGGCGCTATTGCTGATTCACATGTAGGGGGAGGAGCCACTATTGTAACCTCTCTCCTCATGTGCCAGCTGCAGGGCAAAAAAAAAAAAAAAAAAGAGCCTTCTCAGGGATGGCCCCCACATACCTACTGCCAGCTGCCAGAAAAACCCTGGCCAGGGCTGGCCCTCATGTACCTTACACCAGGTGCCAGAAAAGGCCCTCACTAGGACCATATCTCTTGCACCCATGGCCACCGGCTTCCCTGTGCATTTGGAGCCACCACGGCTCCCACAATCCAAGCAGTCAGACCACCTCTGTGCCCAGTCCTCACAGGGGCAGACCCAAGAGCTCCAAGGCAGCCTCAGGACCAGACTCCTGTGGGTGGACCACACACAAAAGTGGGGATAAAACCAAGGCTGAACCCCAGGAATGAGGTGACTAAGGAAGAAGATTGAAAATCTTTCCATTAGCTGTACAAGCTGCAGATTAAATCCCCATGATCAGCTAGGTAGACCCTGCATCTATGGAATATCTGAGTAGACAATGAGCGTTCCCACAAGTGAAAACGGTCTAGCTCTGGCAGCTATGGACTTTGGGGGCAGCACACACAGGAACTGGGCCAGATCAGAGTCTGAGCTGTCCCCACAGGGCCCACAGCAGATCCATAGACCAGCCCAGAGGCAGAGAAGACCCTCTTGGGGAGGCGGAGGTGGGCTGTGGCTCATGGCGTGTGCAAGGACACTTATAGCAGACACTGCAGGGAAACATAATTATGACTATTAATTTTATTATGTTTTGATTCATTGCTGTTCTAGCTTTTTTTGTTTCTTTTTCTTTGTTGTTTTAGTTTGTTTTTTTCTTAGTCTTTTTGGATCTCCGTGTTTTATACCATATTTTTATTTTTTATACATTTCTATTTTTACTTTGTTTTTTTATTGTTCTGTGTTCCTTTCCCTTATTTTTTCTTCCTCTTTTTCTTTAATATATTTTTCTTTATATATATATATTTCCACTTCTACTTTGCTTTTCTGTTGTCCTGTGCTTTTTCCCTTTTTATTTTATTTTATTTTTATTATTTTTTAAATCATTTTTATTGGTTTGTTCTGTTTGCTTGCGTTATTCTTCAGTTGGCACATTGCTTTCGTTTTGTTTTTACGTTATGTGTTTTTGCTAGTTTTAATCCTAATTGATTTCATTTTTGAGTTCTATTTGTCAGTTGTTCTCTTGCTTTTTGTTCTATTTGGCTTGGGTTTTGTTTCTTTCACGTGTGTCTGTTTCCTTATTTCTGTTTTTCTGTTTGATTTTGTTTTTACCATTTCCCCAGGGTTTCGTTTGTCTTTTTTATTTTCCTTTAATATATTTTCTTTTTTTTAATATATATTTCTGTTTCTACGTTGCTTTTCTGTTGTTCTCTCTTCTTACCCCTTTCTCTTTCTCTTTCCTTTTGTTTTTTTTTAACATTTTTGTCAGCTTGTTTCTTTGCTTCATTCTTCAGTTGGCACTCTGCTTTGGTTTTCTTTTTTGGTTTGGGGTTTTTGTCAGCTTTCTTCTTAATTGCTTGATTTCATTCTTGGGTTCTTTTGTTTGTCTGCTTGTTCTCTTGCTAGTTGATTTATTTGGTTCTGTTTTTGTTTCTTTTGTGTGCATGAATGTTTCCTTGTTTCTGTTTCTATTTCTTTGATCTTACTTTTTACCATTTGTATGGTGTTTTGTTAGTCTTTTTTTTTTATTTTAAATCCCCTTTGTTGCTGGGATGAGTGACTTCTGCGGTCTTTGTCCCGCAACCAGAAGTCAGGCCTGAGGTTCTGGAGTGGGAGCACTGAGTCCAGGATGCTGGACCACTGGAGAATTCCTGACCCCAGGGAAGCTTAATTGCCAAGAGCTCTCAGGAGGCCTCTGTCTGAATCCAAGACCCGGTTCCACCCAACTGCCAGCAGCTCCCAGTGCTGGACACCTCACAGCAAACACCAAACATGACAGAAACACAAACCCACCCATCAGCACACAGACTGCCTAAAATCATACTCAGCTCACATTCACCCCAAAACATACCATCTGACATGGCGCTGCTCATCAGACGGAAACGACTCAGCTCCACTGACCAGAACACAGTCCCTCCCAATGGGAAGCCTACACAAGACACTGGACCAACCCCACCACCGGGGGCACAGAACAGACGGAAGAGGAACTATGACCCTGCAGCCTAGGAAAAGGAGACTCAAATACTGTAAATTAGACAAAATGAGTAGCCATAGAAATATCTTACATGCAAAGGAGCAAGATAAAAACCCACAAGACCAAATAAATGAAGAGGAAATAGGCAAACTACCTGAAAAAGAATTCAGAGTAATGAGAGTAAAGATGATCCCAAACCTTGGAACTAGAATACAGAAAATACAAGAAACATATAACAAGGACCTAGAAGAACTAAAGAGCAAACAAACAGTAATGAACAACACAATAACTGAAATTTAAAATATTCTAGAAGGAAACAACAGCAGAATAATTGAGGCAGAAGAACGGATAAGTGAGCTGGAAGACAGAATGGTGGAAATAACTGCCACAGAGCAGAATAAAGAAAAAAGAATGAAAAGAATGGAGGACAGTCTCACAGACCTCTGGGACGACATTAAGCACACCAACATTCAAATTATAGGCATCTGAGAAAAAGAAGAACAAAAGAAAGGGTCTGAGAAAATATTTGAAGAGATTATAGTTGAAAGCTTCCCCAACATGGGAAAGGAAATAGTCAATCAAGTCCAGGCGCAGAGAGTCCCATAAGGATAAACCCAAGAAGAAACACGCTGAGACACATATCAATCAAACTAACAAAATTAAACACAAAGAAAAACTATTAAAAGTAGCAAGGGAAAAGCAAAAAATAACATACAAGGGAATCCCCATAAGGTTAACAGCTGATCTTTCAGCAGAAACTCTACAGGCCAGGAGGGAGTGGCAAGATATATTTAAAGTGATGAAAGGGAAAAACCTACAACCAAGATTACTCTACCCAGCAAGGATCCCATTCAGATTCGAAGGGGAAATCAAAAGCTTTACAGACAGACAAAAGTTAAGAGAATTCAGCACCACCAAACCAGCTTTACAACAAATGCTAAAGGAATTTCTCTAGGCAAGAAACACAAGAGAAGGATAAGACTTACAAAAACAAACCCAAAACAATTAAGAAAATGGTAATAGGAACATACATATCCATAATTACCTTAAAAGTAAATGGATTAAATGTCCCAACCAAAAGACCCAGACTGGCTGAATGGATACAAAAACAAGACCCAAGTATATGCTTTCTACAAGAAACCCACTTCAGGCTTCCCTGGTGGCGCAGGGGTTGAGAGTCCGCCTGCCGATGCAGGAGACACGGGTTCGTGCCCTGGTCTGGGAGGATCCCACATGCCGCGGAGTGACTGGGCCCGTGAGCCATGGCCGCTGAACCTGCGCGTCCGGAGCCTGTGCTCCGCAATGGGAGAGGCCACAACAGTGAGAGGCCCGTGTAATGCAAAAAAATAAAAAAACGAAACCCACTTCAGACCTAGGGACACATACAGACTGAAAGTGAGGGGATGGAAAAAGATATTCCATGCAAATGGAAATCAAAAGAAAGCTGGAGTAGCAATACTCATATCAGACAAAATAGACTTTAAAATAAAGACTATTACAAGAGACAAGGAAGGACACTATATAATGACCAAGAGATCAATCCAAGAAGAAGATATAACAATTGTAAATATCTATGCACCCAATATAGGAGCACCTCAATACATAAGGCAAATGTTAAAAGCCATAAAACGGGAAACCGACAGTAACACAATCATACTAGGGGACTTTAACACCCCACTTTCACCAATGGACAGATCATCCAATGTGAAAATGAATAAGGAAACACAAGCTTTAAATGACACATTAAACAAGATGGATTTAATTGATATTTATAGGACATTCCATCCAAAAAGAACAGAATACACTTTCTTCTCAAGTTTTCATGGAACATTCTCCAGGACAGATCATATCTTGGGTCACAAATCAAGCCCTTGTAAATTTTAAAAAATTGAAATTGTATGAAGTATCTTTTCCAACCACAACACTATGAGACTAGATATCAATTACAGGGAAAAAATGTAAAAAATACAAACACATGGAGACTAAACAATACACTACTAAATAACGAAGAGATCACTGAAAAATCAGAGGAAATCAAAAAAACCTAGAAAAAAATGACAATGAAAACACAATGACCCAAAACCTATGGGATGCAGCAAAAGCAGTTCTAAGAGGGATGTTTATAGCAATACAATCCTACCTCAAGATACAAGAAACATCTCAAACAACCTAACCTTACACCTAAAGCAATTAAAGAAAGAAGAACAAAAAAACCCCCAAAGTTAGCAGAAGGAAAGAAATCATAAAGATCAGATCACAAATAAATGAAAAAGAAATGAAGGAAACAATAGCAAAGATCAATAAAACTGAAAGCTGCTTCTTTGAGAAGATAAAGAAAATTGATAAATCATTAGCCAGAGTCATCAAGTAAAAAAGGGAAAAGACTCAAATCAACAGAATTAGAAATGAAAAAGGAGAAGTAACAACTGACACTGCAGAAATACAAAGGATCTTGAGAGACTACTACAAGCAACTATATGCCAATAAAATGGACAACCTGGAAGAAATGGACAAATTCTTAGAAAAGCATAACCTTCCAAGACTGTACCAGGAAGAAGAAGAAAACATGAACAGACCAATCACAAGTACTGAAATTGAAACTGTGATTTAAAATCTCCCAACAAAAGCCCAGAGCCAGATGGCTTCACAGGCGAATTCTATAAAACATTTAGAGAAGAGCTAACACTACCTTTCTCAAACTCTTCCAAAATGTAGCAGACGGAAGAACACTCCCAAACTCATTCTATGAGGCCACCATCATCCTGATACCAAAACCAGACAAAGATGTCACAAAAAAAGAAATGATGAACATAGATACAAAAATCCTCAACAAAATACTAGCAAACAGAATCCAACAGCATATTAAAAGGATCATACACCATGATCACCATGATCAAGTAGGGTTTATCCCAGGAATGCAAGGATTGTTCAATATATGCAAATCAATCAATGTGATACACCATATTAACAAACTGAAGGATAGAAACTACATGATAATCTCAATAGATGCAGAAAAAGCTTTTTGACAAAATTCAACACCCATTTATGATAAAATCTCCAGAAAGTGGGCATACAGGGAACCTACCTCAACATAATAAAAGCCATATATGATGAACTCACAGTCAACATCATTCTCAATGGTGAAAAACTGAAAGCAGTTCCTCTACAATCAGGAACAAGACAAGGTTGCACACTCTCAACACTATTAGGCAACATAGTTTTGGAAGTTTTAGCCATGGCAATCAGAGAAGAAAAAGAAATAAAAGGAATCCAAATCAGAAAAGAAGTAAAACTGTCACTGTTTGCAGATGACATGATACTATACATAGAAAATCCTAAAGATGCTACCAGAAAACTACTAGAGCTAACCAATGAATTTGGTAAATTAGCAGGATACAAAATTAATGCACAGAAATCTTGCATTCCTATACACTAACAATGAAATTTCAGAAAGAGAAATCAAGGAAACACTCCCATTTACCTTTGCAACAAAAAGAATAAAATACCTAGGAATAAACCTACCTAAGGAAGCAAAAGACCTGTGTGCAGAAAAGACACTGTTGAAAGAAATCAAAGACGATACAAACAGATGGAAAGATATACCATGTTCTTGGATTAGAAGAATCAACATTGTGACTATACTACCCAAAGCAATCTACAGATTCAATGCAATCCCTATCAAACTATCAATGGCATTTTTCACAGAACTAGGACAAAAAGTTTTACAATTAGTATGGAAACACAAAAGACCCCGAATAGCCAAAGCAATCTTGAGAAAGAAAAATGAAGCTGGAGGAATCAGGCTCCCTGACTTCAGACTATACTACAAAGTTACAGTAATCAAGACAGTATGGTACTGGCACAAAAACATAAATACAGATCAATGGTACAGGACAGAAAGCCCAGAGATAAACCCATGCACATATGGTCACCTTATATTTGACAAAGGAGGCAAGAATATACAATGGAGAAAAGACAGCTTCTTCAATACATGGAGCTGGGAAAACCGGACAGCTACACGTAAAAGAATGAATTTAGAACATTCCCTAACACCATACACAAAAATAAACTCAAAATGGACTAAAGACCTAAATGTAAGGTGAGACACTATAAAGCTCTTAGAGGAAAACATAGGCAGAACACTCTATGACATAAATCACAGCAAGTTCTTTTTTGACCCACCTTCTAGAGTAATGGAAATAAAAACAAAAATAAATAAATGGGACCTAATGAAACTTAAAAGCTTTTGCACAGCAAAGGAAACCATAAACAAGACGAAAAGACAACCCTCAGAATGAGAGAAAATATTTGCAAATGGAGCAACTGACAAAGGATTAATCTCCAAAATATACAAGCAGCTCATGCAGCTCAATATCAAAAAAACCAAACAACCCAATCAAAAATGGGTGGAAGACCTAAATAGACATTTCTCCAAAGACATACAGATTGCCAACAAACACATGAAAAGATGCTCAACATCACTAATCATTAGAGAAATGCAAATCAAAACCACAATGAGGTATCATCTCACACCAGTCAGAATGGCCATCATCAAAAAATCTACAAACAATAAATGCTGGAGAGGGTGTGGAGAAAAGGGAACCCTCCTGCACTGTTGGTGGAAATGTAAATTGATACAGCCACTCTGAGGAACAGTATAGAGGTTTCTTATAAAACTAAAAAGAGAACTGTCATACGACCCAGAAATCCCACTCCTCGGCATATATCCTGAGAAAACCCTAATTCAAAAAGATACATGTACCACAATATTCACTGCAGCACTATTTACAATAGCCAGGACATGAAAGCAACCTAAATGTCCATCGACAGATGAATGGATAAAGAAGATGTGGCACATACATACAGTGGAATATTACTCAGCCATAAAAAGGAATGAAATTGATTTATTTGTAATGAGGTGAATGGACCTAGAGTCTGTCATACAGAGTGAAGTAAGTCAGAAGAGAAAAACAAATACCGTATGCTAACGCACATATATGGTATCTAAATGATGGTACTGATGAACCTAGTGGCAGGGCAGGAATAAAGATGCAGACATGGAAAATGGACTTGAGCACACAGTGGGGGACGGGGAAGCTGGGACGAAGTGAGACAGTAGCAGTGACATATATACACTACCAAATGTAAAATGGATGGCTAGTGGGAAGCTGCTGCATAGCACAGGGAAATCAGCTCGGTGCTTTGTGACCACCTAGAGCGGTGGGATAGGGAGGATGAGAGGGAGGCTCAAGAGGGAGGGGATATGGGGATATATGTATACTTATAGCTGATTCACTTTGTTGTACAGCAGAAACTAACACAACATTGTAAAGCAATTATATTCCAATAAAGATATTGAAAGAAAGAGAGAAAGAAAGAAAGAAAGAAAGAAAGAAAGAAAGAAAGAAGGAAGGAAGGAAAAAAAGAAAGAAAGAAAGAAAGAAAGAAAGAAAGAAAGAAGGAAAGAAAGAAGGAAAGAAAGAAAGAAAGAAAGAAGGAAAAAAAGAAAGAAAGAAAGAAAGAAGGAAAGAAAGAAGGAAAGAAAGAAAGAAAGAAAGAAAGAAAGAAAGAAAGAAAGAAAGAAAGAAAGAAAGAAAGAAAGAAAGAAAGAAAGAAAGAAAGAAAAGAAAGAAAAAGAATCCAGGAATACAGAGAGACATAAACCCAGCATACACAGACCCCACACCACAAATATAGCAGAGTCATCCTGGTGTTCACCCCCAGCACCTCTCTACTGAGGCACTGGTAAAAGTGCTAGCCAGGGGCAGCTGAGGGAACCATTCCTGTTCTGGTTCTGTACAGATCCTTTTTTCTTTCACTGTCCAATGTACATAATTTGTTAATTCTCTTTTATGGCCACATAGAAACATGTTCTATCTGCTTTGGTCACTTCCTTTCACCAAAGCTGATAAATTTTCTCTGTCTGAAATTGCCCAAAGTTCAGATTCATAAACTTCTAAACCATTACAGCCTTTATTCAACAGCCCGTAACAACATGGCTTGTTTCTAACTCATCCCTCATGCAGGTGATGTAAAGGACCACTACTCCTTCCACCACTGGTGAGAATTAGACAACTTCTGGGCTAAGTGCTACCTCAAGGTCTCTTTTCTTTTTCTCTCTTTTTTTTTTTTTTTGCAGTACTCGGGCCTCTCACTGTTGTGGCCTCTCCTGTTGCGGAGCACAGGCTCCAGACGCGCAGGCTCAGCGGCCATGGCTCACGGGCCCAGCCGCTCCACGGCATGTGGGATCTTCCCGGACCGGGGCACGAACCTGTGTCCCCTGCATCAGCAGGCGGACTCTCAACCACTGTGCCACCAGGGAAGCCCCAAGGTCTCTTTTCTTATTACTCAAAATAAAAATCACTTTAGGATTTCTTTCTGTCAAACGCCCCCACCCTTCACATTTATTGTTGAACAATTTCAGGCCCACTAATGAAGGCATTAAAAAATACATTACAAAATCTATAAATTATGGAAACCTTGTTTATTTTACAAATGTGTTCACTGTAAAATTCACTTAACACATTCTTCTAGCTTCTGTGAATTCATTGCAGCTCTATTTACAATAGCCAGGACATGGAAGCAACCTAAGTGTACATCAACAGATGAATGGATAAAGATGTGGCACATATATACAATGGAATATTACTCAGCTATAAAAAGAAATGAAACTGAGTTATTTGTAGTGAGGCGGATGGACCTAGAGTCAGAGTGAAGTAAGTCAGAAAGAGAAAATAAATACCTACCATAGGCTAACACATATATATGGAGTCTAAAAAAAAATTGGTCATGAAGAACCTAGGGGCAAGACGGGAATAAAGACACAGACCTACTAGAGAATGGACTTGAGAATACGGGGAGGGGAAAGGGTAAGCTGGGACAAAGTGAGAGAGTGGCATGAACATATATACACTACCAAATGTAAAATAGATAGCTAGTGGGAAGCAGCTACATAGCACAGGGAGATCAGCTCGGCGCTTTGTGACCATCTAGAGGGGTGGGATAGAGAGGGTGGGAGGGAGGGAGACGCAAGAGGGAAGAGATATGGGGACATATGTATATGTATAACTGATTCCCTTTGTTATAAAGCAGAAACTAACACACCATTGTAAAGCAATTATACTCCAATAAAGATGTAAAAAAAAAAGAATTTTGAAATTATGCAATTTACTTGCCACATTTTAGGGTCACACTATTACTAAGCAAAATTGGTTTGCTACCCTTTCTAACATATACTTTTATTAATGTACAAATATTCATTGCCATATGGTCATTTACAAATATGCATTGTCTATGCGGTTCCAGTACATTAAAAGCTGGAACAAAGCAGTGGAGCCCACTACTACAACCCACTCCTTCCACAACAAGGTCAAGTGTAAAGTTCTTCTCCAAATCCCTGACAGGACAGTCAAGTGACTTGTGGGGGAAAAAATTAAAATACTATCTCTAGGGAAGATTCAAAAATGCCAGATGGAAACTCCCATATCAAACAAGGTGGCAGACTAGACAACCTGAAAAACTATAAATGTTGACTTCAATATACTCATACCCTCTTAAATGTATTCCTGAGAGAACAAGACAGTAAGAGAATCCTCCAAAGCTAAAAAAAATCAAGGTAGTTCAAGTATGCTGAGTTTTAGCTATACTCTGGAGTGGACATGTGAGTATGTTTCAATAAATTAAGGTCATGAGTTTTAACGACCGTATGGAGACAGAAAGTAAGACCCTGGGCACAAGGCAAGATATTGAAACTGAGACCTTCACATCAAGCCAGAACTCTCAAAGGTCAACACTCTCAGTGAGAGGTGCACTAGGAAAATTTCTGCTCATAACAAAGAAAGTAAGAACTCTTGTCCCTCTTACCTTGACTCTGTGCATCTGTTATCTACCACTGTATCATAACAAATACCCAGAACTTTGTGGCTTAAAGCAACGATGATTACTATTTTCTAACCTAAATCATTCTTGCAGTTGCCATCAAATGGCAGCAGGAACAGCTGGAAGATTCAAGATGATCTCACTCAGAGGTCTGGAGCCTGGGTGCTGGACCTCCTCCATGTGACCTTCATCCTCAAGATTAGACCAGGTTTTCTTACATCTTTGCTCGGGCCAGCCTTGCATCATGGCCTGACCATGCTTCCAGCCCTCCCCTGCTCCCTGTCTGCTTCCCTCCACACAGGCACTTTCCTATGAAATCCCTGCACAGTTAATCCCATCTTGGTGCCTGCCTCTGGGAGGACCTGGATTAACACACTAATTTTTATACAAAAAGTATAAATTAGGAAGTGATTATTTGCTTAACAAAATAATTCCATTAAATAATGAATTCCCTTAGAGCATTTTTCTCCTTTTTTAGTTTGAATTTTTTTTAACTTCAGAAAAGTACTGAAAATAACATAATAAACACTTATGTACCTAACACCTGTAATGGACTAAATTTAGCACATTTTATGTGATTTGATTTAAATACAAGTTTTTCAGGAAGATGTCTGCTGAGTTAGACAAAGTATGATTGGATCAGGGTTCTGACTCTCAGAAGTATTCTGTTCTGTTCATTCCCCCAAAATCACAGGTTCTAGGGCAACTCCAGAAAATTAGTTGTCTGATTCCTCGGTGTTGTGAATAATGGAAATGCTAAAGGATTACAATAAGCAATCTATAATGTGTACTGCTTATTCATTTTTTATTTGGGGGCCATTTGTTTATGACCCTCCTTTAAAGATCCCATTATATATCTCTGTAAAAGTCAGTATAGTGGTTCAGCAGCATTGATACTCAGGTAGGAAAATGTAACTCTCAGTATTCCTACTTCTCATGTCTTGTAGTGATTTACCTAGTGGGGTACCATGGGTGTCACTTACACCCATTATTTCTAAGAACAGTTAAACCAGAAACGCTTTAAAGACCTAGACTTCAAAATGAAAAGAACATCTTTGAAAGAAAACACATTTGGAAGCAATGCTTTTATCATAAATATTTTTTAACAGCAGAGAAATATATAAGAACATCTACTTTTTTCTCTAAATAAAAAATTACACTTTCAGAAGGCTTTGGGACTCTTCCTTTCCAAAAGAAATGTGTTCCACTATATGTATAAACAAGGCATGGTTTTTATTTCTAGCTTTGTATCAATCATGAGAAGACTCGTTTACTTCTCTTCACTGAGGCTTTATTGCTTTTTCCCATTCACTCACTCACTCACTCAAATATACAACTTGTGGCTAAAAAACACCAGGACATCTAGATGTAGTCCACTGTCCAGTTATGTTGACCATGTAACACTAAATGTCCACCAAAATTTAGTTCACCTCTGTTTGGAACAGCAATAAAGGCAAATATCGCCTTTTAATTCCATACCACTCAACTTTTCCCTAAACTCTGTTGAAGGAGCAGCTTCAGGCAGCTTTCCTTGCATATAATCTACTACCTGCTTCCTCATTAAGACACCTCTTTAAATACAAAAAATGTCTATAAGTTGAAGAAAATAAAGTTTTTTTTCATGAACATGTTTATCATAAACCTGAGTGGTTCCAGACACAACTCTGCTTCCACTTCTCTGTACTGTCTTCAAGGCTTCCTGCTTTCTTATCGGAAATTTTACTCCATCATTCTACTGAGTTTCCTTCAGCTATGACTTTAGGATTGGATGTCTGTAAGAAACACCAAGGAGGTGACCAAAACTCAGAGACATGGGCCAGAATCCCTGATGTCACTGCCCCTCCTGCCAGAATCTTTCCTCTGGAGAGCGCTGAAGAATTTGTGTTTAGTCATTTTGAAAGTAATCCCCTCAAAGTTTATTATCTTAGTCTGTTCGGGTTGCTGTAACAAAACACCTCAGACTGTGTGGCTTATGAACAACAGAAATTTATCTCTCACAGTTCTGGAGACGGGAAGTCCAAGATCAAGGCCCCAGCATGGTCTTTGGTGAGGGTCGTCTTCGTGGTTCATAGCCAGTGCCTTCTTGCTTTGTCCTCACATAGTAGAAAGGGTCACAGAGCTGAATTCCTTCCTTAAGAAAGTCTTCCCAAGGCTCAGATGAAAGCAGATACCCATATCAGAAAAGTCGGCTGAGAGGTCTGGCATTCCTTGTCTGGTATGCACCTCACACACAGCCAGGCCTCACTGATTCCCCTGGCAGGTTGTCACTGCAGGCTCCACATGCCTGTGTGGCACTCCTACTGTGTTAACGACTCTGCCCTCCTCACCCCCAGGAGCCTGTGACTTGTGCTGGATCAACCACTACCTGGCCTCAGTGACTGGTCTAAGGAACAGGCATGTGGCCCATGACAGGTTTCCATTGTCACCTGGAAATTTCTAACTGAATTCAGGCTAGAAGGTTCTCCTTCCTCTTGAGCTGGGATGTTGTAAGGCTTCAAGCCCAGGGTTAGCCAAGGCTCTGTGCCCTCATAAATGGGAAAAGCTGGTGCAAAGTAGGAGAAAATGAAGTAAACAATTAGAGGGAATCAAGACCAAAGGATGGAAAGAGCACTTTGAAATTTTTGATTATCTTAGTCCAGTCATCGTTGAGATAGCAGATAGCTCTTTCCTACCCTCTTCATAGTCAGTTAACTGAACCAATTAATTCCCTATTTTTGATAAAATTTGTGCAAGTTAGGTTTCTGAAATACAGAACCAAGGAGTCCAGACTCCTTGTCTTCTACTGTCTTCTCCTGTCCTCTACTTTTTATGCATACACAAAGCCACAGTCTTAAACAAGATTTTGTGTGTATGATCATGTAATAATTAAAGCTGTTTTATTGAATTTAGTATTTGAAATGAATATCTCAGTATTTCCTGAGGATGGGAGCCCGTGAACAAGAGCCACCCTCCTGTCACTCAGGTGGACAATTAATAGGTGCAATCTACATGGCTCCTAGGAGAGTCCAGTAGGATGCAGCTTTAGCTCTCACAGTGGTAAACAGCCAGATGACGGATCAGCTTTCCCTCCTTCCCTCACCCACACACAAATTCTTATCTCAGACTCTGCTCGCAGGCTTAGACAAAGACACACTTTTGGTAAAGCACTTTATAAAGACGTGGCTCATGAAAACTCTCCCTCTCCCCTTCTGCCTTGCAAGAGTCAGTGACCAGAAAAGAGCAGTGACGATCAAATTCTGACCAGAGTCCAGAAGAAAGCAGAAAGAGGACTTTATGCTCATCCCACCCTTCCATCTCAGTACACTCCTCTCTCCAGCCATCCACCCTTCTGTACCTCAACCCATATACTCATATTTTCTTTAAAACCCATCCAGTAACTCCTTGATGTAAGATTCTAGAGATTCTATTCATTGAAGCCCTGTTTTTCCTGACATTCATCTGGCCTTGGTCCTGCAATAAGCACACTGGAAGAGAAAACATGATCATGACTCAGGCTCTGAATGAGAAGAAGAACAAAATTCATTATTTTACCAATAATACAATAAACTAATTTAAAGGAAGTAAAGTACTCTCAAAACACCACTTTAAAAGAATAAAGGACAATTGGACTCTTGGCTATAAGAACCACATTCTGATAACTATAAAAAAATTATATATCGGGCTTCCCTGGTGGCGCAGTGGTTGAGAGTCCGCCTGCCGATGCAGGGGTCACGGGTTCGTGCCCCGGTCCAGGAAGATCCCACATGCCACGGAGCGGCTGGGCCCATGAGCCATGGCCGCTAAGCCTGCACGTCCGGAGCCTGTGCTCCGCAACGGGAGAGGCCACAACAGTGAGAGGCCCGCGTACCAAAAAAAAAAAAAAAAAATTATATATTTTACTTGCTTTATATCATATGTTACAGTATTGTACTTTGTTCTCCCAAAATAGTGCCCTTTCTTTCATACCTTGTATTCATCATCACAGTTATTCAATAACCTGAGGAGCCATACTCAAACAGGAAAACTGTACAAAATAGTAAAATAACCTTGGCTGACCAGATTGATTGACCCTCCAATCTGGGTTCTGTCACCTGCTAGATGGACACCATTAGATAATTTCAGTAAAAGCCCAACAACCCAATACTGATACTGATACTGTACCAGTATAAGTACTGGATTTTTCTATACTACAGAGTATTGCACTACTGATACCATACATACCAAAATATATCTCAGTTTTCATCATCAAATCTCCAATACAACACTTTGATATTTTATTATGAAAGTATGGTGTACTATAAGTAGCCAACATAATAGAAGAGCATATTCTAGGAACCACTGAAAACAATGGACTATCAATACACTAGTAAATCAATACCTATAAATACTATAAATGGCATAAGTATTAGCTTGATTTTTCACAGGGCACTTACATTAGTATATAAGATAATTCATTGCAGGAGATTAGGATGCATAGTATCTACACTAAATAATATTTAAAACTTTTAAAAATTACCATATTTATAACTTAAACCATAGTTTCTTTTTTCACCAAAATTATAACAAACTATTTAGAGTAACTGTAACTTGAATGAACTTATTCACACATTTATTCATTCAATAAATATTTCTTGAAGACAATTATGTGTCTGGGGATAAAATAATACATAAAAAAGAAATGTATCCCAGCCTTTGGGAATTTATAGTCTAGTCAGGAAAACAGACAAATAACAAGCAATTAGAATACAGAGCAACATGTGTCATGATGGGAGAAGTCCAATCTACTTTAGCAGTGCCTAAGAGGAGTACTTAACCCATACTTGAGGGGTCACAGAAGCTTCCAGGAGGAAGGGACAAATAAGCTGAGACTTGTAAAATAAGGAGTAGGGGCTGGCCAAACACAGGAGAAGCACAGAGATGGAGAAAATTTAAGTCAGAGAAGCCATATGTTCAAAGGCCTAGAAGCAAGAGAGCAAGATATACTCTTTGAGGGACTGAAATAAGTTTCATAGGACCATATAATCCAAAGATTTTAAATGCTTCATATTCCTTAGTGTGAATAAAACTTAGTTTAAATTAACTTAAAACTTTCCTCCCTGGTGTGGCTGCTCCACCGCTGGCATGGATGCACTACTGAGGCATCAATACACTGATGCCACTGATACAGTCCCTTGGTGATCTTCAACCAGTTGTCACCAAGGAAAAGTCTTTCCTTCCCTCTTTACAACCTAATCATAACTGTTTAACTGATGTTACTTAAAGAAGTGCCGTGCTTTTTCTCACACAAACTATTAACTAGAGCTAATATGCCTTATTAACTATAGGCAGATGTACAACTTCAGTAACATAATTCATCAAATTTTAGAGTCATTTATTTAATGCCAAGCTTATTTGCTCCTGGACTCTTTTTCTTCCCTCTTCCTCATTCATATCTTGTGGCATTTGTGGATAATAGTTTGAATAATTTTTTCATCAATACCTCTTAAACAATGACAATGATTGATCCTTTGTCTCATTGCAGTATATTTAAAATAACACTAATACCAAATTTAATTTCTTCCTTGTATATGTTTTTATTATTTTCAGTTTCTGAGATAAACTCAGAAGATCTTGTTGCTCTCGTTCTGTGAGTTTACCACTGAAATCCACAACCACAGAGGGTTTGAAGAGTTAGCTAAAAAGCTGAACATGAGGATTATCTAGCTTATTTTCAAATAAAGAATTAGGTTTGGCTAAAATCTAAATCACTCAGATCTATACACTACAGAATGACACCTTTTTCGGTTTTGATTTTACGTAACCTCTCCATGCCTCGGTTTAGGTTTCCTTACTGGTCAAATGGGGAGAGTAATGTCTACTTTACATTCTTAACAAATGAAGAATTCCTGGTGTGTTTAAGTGAGCTTACTGATTCAGATAGATAAGGAAGTACCACAGAACAAAGCCCAAACCAAATCATAATTTTTAATTAATATGAATTCCCAAAACTAAATGCAAATGAGGACCTTTAAGAAATTAGCAGTTTCCTAGAAGAAAGGAGTTTATTTTTCCAGGAAGCTGCAAATTTTTCAGCACTCATTTGTCTCCATTCATTGTAGCACAATTGAAGGCTTCTCCTCTTGAGGACTCACAGCCATTTCAATGAATAAACCAACCAGAAACAGGCTCTTAATATAGTGTGCTGTTATACAGATTTCCTTTCAATGATTCTTCAACTCTATCAGATGTAGCCAAGGAAAAAAGATTCTTAACCTCGGCATATAAATATTCAAAACTAAGTTTCTACTATCTCTCTCAAAAGTAAGCAGCATGTCCAAGTCCAGAGTTAGGCACATAATAGGATTAACTGAGAAAAAAAAAAAAACCACAGTGTATCAAGTTCACTAATTTAGAAAGAGTTTCCAAAAAAATTGATAAGGAAAAGACCAAAAAACTAGTAGGAAAATGGCCAAAACATATGAACAGTTTACAGAATATGAAAGATGGAATGGCTCTGGAGCATATGAAGTAATGTACAACTTTCCTCAAAATAAGAGAAGTGCAAATTAAAACAACACTCAGCCACCATTTTTCAACTATTAGATAGGCAATGACCAAAACATTTAACACACTGTGTTGGTAAGTGTGTGGGGAAATAGGCAGTATAATATATGGCTGGTGGGAATGAAAATTGATTCAACTCCTACGAAGTGCAATTTTGCAACATATATCAGGTAATATACTCTTTTTTTTTTTTGAGTCCCTAGAGCAGGTTCCTTTTTTTTTTTTAACTGAAGTACAGTTGATTACAATGTTATGTTAGTTTCATGTGTACAATAAAGCAATTCAGTTATATATATACATATTCTTTTTCAGATCATTTTCCATTCTAGGTTATTACAAGATAGTCAATATAGTTCCTTGTGCTATACATTAGGTCCTTGTTGTTTATCTATTTTATATATAGTAGTATACATCTGTTAATTCCCAACTCCTAATTACCCCTCCCACCCCCTTTCCCCTTTGGTAGCCATAAGTTTGTTTTCTATGTCTGTGAGTCTGTTTCTGTTTTGTAAATAAGTTAATTTGTAGTATTTTTTTTAGATTCCACATATGAGTGATATCATATATTTGTCTTTGACTTACTTCACTTAGCATGATAATCTCTAAGTCCATTCATATTGCTGCAAATGGCATTAGGTCATTCTTTTTATGGCTGAGTAATATTCCATTGTGTGTATATATATATCAATATATCACATCTTCTTTATCCATTCATCTGTCGATGGACATTTAGGTTACTTCCATGTCTTGGCTACTGTAAATAGTGCTGCTATGAATACTGGGGTGCATGTATCTTTTTGAATTAGTGTTTTTGTTTTTTTCTGATATATACTCAGGAGTGGAATTGCTGGGTCATATGGTAATTCTAGTTTTATTTTTTTGAGAAATTTCCATACTGTTTTCCACAGTGGCTGCACCAATTTACATTCCCTTTCCCCACATCCTCAACAATATCTGTTATTTGTGTTCTTTTTGATGATAGCCATTCTGACAGATGTGAGGTGATATCTCATCGTGGTATTGATTTGCACTTCCCCAATGATTAGCAATGTTATGCATCTTTTCATATGCCTGTTGGCCATCTGCATTTCCTCTTTGGGAAAATGTCTATTTAGATCTTCTGCCCATTTTTTGATTGGGTTGTCTGCTTTTGTTTTGTTTTGTGTGTGTGTGTGTGTGTGTGTGTATATATATATATATATATATAGAGAGAGAGAGAGAGAGAGAGAGAGAGAGAGAGAGCTGTATCAGCTGTTTGGATTTTGGGAAATTAAGCCCCTAGGAATAAACCTGACCAAGGAAGTGAAAGATTTATATGCTGAGAACTATAAAACATTGATAAAGGAAATTTAAGATAATTCAAAGATATGGAAAGATATCCCATGCTCTTGGATTGGAAAAATTAATATAGTTAAAATAGCCATACTACCTAAAGCAATCAACAGATTTAATGTGATCCCCATCAAATTACCTATGACATTTTTCACAGAACTAGAACAAATAAACCTAAATTTTATACTGAACCAAGAAAGACCCAGAAGCGATTGCCAAAGCCATCCTGAGGAAAAGGAACAAAGCTGGAGGCATAACCCTCCCAGACTTCAGACTATACTACAAAGCTACAGTAATCAAAACAGCATGGTACTGGCACAAAAACAGACATATGGATCAATGGAACAGATAGAGAGCCCAGAAATAAACCCACACACCTATGGTCAATTAATCTTTGACAAAGGAGGTAAGAATATGCAATGGATAAAAGACAGTCTCTTCAGCAAGTGATGTTGGGGAAGCTGGACAGCCATGTGTAAATCAATTAGTTGGAACACTCCCTCACATCTACACAAAAATCAACTCAAAATAGCTTAAAGATTTAAATATAAGACTTGACACCATAAAACTCCTAGAAGAGAACATAGGCAAACATTTTCTGACATAAAGTGTAGCAATGTTCTCTTAGGTCAGTCTCCCAAGGCCAAAGAAATAAAAGCAAAAATAAACAAATGGGACCTAATCAAACATATAAGCTTTTGCACAGCAAAGGAAACCGTAAACAAAATGAAAAGACAACCTACAGAATGGGAAAAAATATTTGCAAATGATGCAACCAATCAGGTAACCTACTCTTAAACAAAAAAATTCCTTTGAAATTTCTTTGAAATAAATTCCAAAGAATTTATCCTATAGACATATTCAAACATGTGCAAAATAACATATGTACAACAGATTCTATGACAACACTGTTTGATATAGCAAAGACTGAAAACAACCCACGTGTTCATCAATAGATGACTGGTTAAATAAATTGTGGTATATCCATCCAATGAAATATGCTGCAGCTATAAAAATTAATGACGATTCTCTTGCTGTAACAATATGGAATGCTTTCAAATGTTGAGTCTAAAAAAACCACACAAGGTGCAAAATTGTGTGAAGTGTATACTACCATGTATATCAGGGGAGGGGAATATCTACATATATATTTATTTACATATACATAAAATACTTCTGGGAGTATATTTAAAAACTGATAGTATTGTTTGCTTCCAAAACAAAGAATTGGATGGTGGAGGAATGGAATGAAAGTCCTTTTGTAATTTTTGAATATTTTAATCATGTGGATGTATTTCCTATACAAATAAATAAGTAAAATTTAGATTAAAAAAAGACACCCTAGACTGAGCATCCGCAGCTCTGATCACTGGTTCTATCTCAGTCCCTGTGGACTTAAGTCATCTCCTCTGTGGCTCATTTTTCCCTTCGAAGACTAAGGAAGTTAGACTGGCAAATCTCTAAGGTTCCCTCTAATTGTAGACTTTTAGGCATGTGTAAGAAATCATAGCCTCACGGAAAAGATAGAATAATACTTTTCTGCATTTCACATATAAAGCTTAATGGTGGCTCTGGCCAACACAATTGTGATTCATTTCTTCATAATCACATAGCAAAAGCCCAGATTCTATGCAAACAGTCCCAATCTCTTCTACAAACACATGGCAACAACATGGTCTTTATGGAAACTGGAAGTATCCATGCAGAGCCCCTGTAACCACATGTCAAGCCAGCAGGTGCCTGGACTGTCCAACTCAGGACTGCTGAAGGCAGGTAGTTCTCACTTTTTAACGCAGCCCAGTTAAGGAATGTCAAAGACCCCTAGATCCATCCACCTCACCCATTCTCACTATAATATACATCTGCTTCATTCAATACAGAAGTATGCTGGTTTATATCTGTGCATACACAACTCAGTGCTGCATATACAACTTAGTGGTTGGCATACACAAATATATACATAATGTATATATAATACATATGTTTATGTAATAACACATATTATATGTATTTACCTTAAGGTAAGCTCGTATATACTAACATATGTGTGTGTATATATATATATATATATATACATGTATATGTATATTTTTTATATATATATATATATATATACACATATATATTACCTTAAGATAGTAATTTACCTTAAAGTCTGCTTAAGATGAAAAGTAAGGACCAAGAATAAATTTGTTGCAGGTAAGCAACTGTAAGGTTAACCAAACAACTCACAACACTCTAACAGTCATTTATAATTGCAAAACAAAACAGCACCAACTAAAAACCATACCATAGTCAAGATGATATCATACAGGGATGACGTAGGGACAACTTTCTCCTTGATACCATGGGAACTGCAACTATCCACAGGTGAGTAAGTGCAACAGGAATTTTGTAAACTTGCCAAGAACTACATAGTAGCCAGGCTCTTTAGCCACAAATGTACTGAATGAGAGCCCTCTAGTTACCTGGTAATTCTCCTTTATGAAAGCCAAATTTTAGTCAACTTTAAAAACTCATTTAATAGATTATTGGTAATTAGCTCTTACTCATAACCTAAAAATGAAAGTCTACAGAACATATCACTTGCCTCCATTTTCCTCATTTGTAAAACAGTAACAATATTTATTCTACCTTGCAAGATTACTTTGAGGATCAAATGATAAAAAAAGGTTGTAATAATATTTTATATACTGCAATGGGGTTGATATAGTTTGCAGACATAACTTATTATTATTAAATCCTAAAATGGCCCTGGCTGCAATAGCCGTGCACCCTTGAGCTGCTATGGACAATCACTGTTGAATTGTTAAAGGTCTCAAAGGCTCCTGGAAGACCAAGGAATTTTGACAAACATTAATGTTTAGCTGAGTAACTGAAATTAAAGTTATTAATAAAACATTGTTTAGAAAACTATATATTGAGGGTGAACTGACAGATTTATACAATCAGCATATATTTAATTAATATAAACAAACTTCCTAACAAGGGTGGTTTGCTGGTGCACTCCATCTCTAGTTTCTGATAAACAACTGTTGAGGAAGCAAAAGGAGCCAAATTTTCACATTCTCTGCTTGGGAAATATGCCCTGTAGATATTTAATAACACATTCTGCTTTCTTGAAATCATTATATTAGTATATACAAACTTACCTTCAGGATCTGTTTTAATTACAAATGTGTCATGCATAAAACATGTGGAATCTTTTCAACATGTTCATTATCCTCTGCCCCATTCTTCAATTCACAAGGCAAGTTTAATTGTGGTATATTCATCAACGCTCCTTTAGTCTTAAGATTTCTACAGATATAGTTCAGCTGAAATTTATAGAAAACAGTCCTCTGGCAGGTTACCCCTGATTGGGTTCCACTTGAGAGGACAGTATTAATCAGTGCACTGGAAAACACACAGGCACCAAAGCCACATTAAATCTATGCGCCATCCCACAGGGCTCTGATTATGGAAATAGATTCACATATTTTAGTGACAATATTAGCAGCCACAATTCTTTCTCAAATGAAACCTGAAGCAAACACACAGATTAGCACCAGTTTAACATTTTTTAAAACTTTGTTTTTAAGCGGGCTTCGGAGGAAATGATTACAGCCTTCCTGCTTACTTATTCTCCCTACTTCACTAGCATAACATGAGCTTAATTAGATTATGTTGAGGTTATTTGCTCTTCTGAAGTCTGAGTTTCTATGAATATTGAATCATTAAATAATTGCAGTGGAAACATTAAAAAAAAAAAACCTTTTCCCAAATCAAGAGATTCAAGAAATCCCAAGCTACCTAAGGCTAGAGAGACTGAATTGTAATTAGTTGGTAGAAACACTAATATTTATTTGAGACAATGGACCCGAAGTTGATTCTCAGATGAGGAGCTTAAAATAAAAAGCCATAGATTGTGAAAATAAAGAGGTAAACTAGTAAAGAAAGCTAGAGAACTTCAGGAGAAAAACAAAAGTAAGAACTTGTTAGAATTGGATGGTGGTGTTAAACACTGAGGACATCATAGGTGATTTTTATAATAAGGGTTAGGTGCCCTGAGGAGAGAGGGTCTAATTGAATTGGCATTCAAGTGGCTGAAAGGAAAGCAATTTTGACCAGCCACCAAAAAGTGGTTTTGAGACCCAGATAAAAGAAAAACAAAAAAAACTTTCTCTCCCAATAAGGAAAGATGAGACCAGAGAGAAATAGCTCTGCCCTTATACTAGAGCAATTGTTTTCTTTCCCGTTGCGGAGCACAGGCTCCGGACGCGCAGGCTCAGCGGCCATGGCTCACGGGCCCAGCCGCTCCGCGGCATGTGGGATCTTCCCAGACCGGGGCACGAACCCGTGTCCCCTGCATCGGCAGGCGGACTCTCAACCACTGTGCCACCAGGGAAGCCCGAGCAACTGTTTTGTATCCTTTTTTCCAAGACACTTGACAGATGATCAAATGATGTTTCCATTTAAGACATATACCCCACAAGCACACACACACACACACACACACAAAAACTAGGATATTAGACGTGCAATTTTTCACCATATTTCATCCTTCTCTCTTCAACTCTAGAATTGTTAATGTGCGACTGTACCATCTTTTTGGGATAAGTACTCTAATGTGTGGGGAAAGTTAAATTATTCATTACTTGGAATATACCTTATGATTTAGACACCTCAGGCTGTTACCATACCTGAGCAGAGAGTAAGACAAATTAGGAAGGGCAACTGGAAATTCCTAGAGAAAGCCAAAGTATCTGTCCACTTGTCAACAAGCTCATGGGAGCCCACAGGTTAAAAGACTCTCTGGATCTGAGCCCCATCACTCGTGACCAGTCCTCCACACCAGGAGTCAAGACATCTCTACGGAAGTCACACTGCCTTCTATTTTAAGGGTAGGAAATTAGAATGAATAAAATCCAATCCAAATTTTTTAAATTACAACTTATGAATTTTAAATTTTGGAAATCTTTGAGAACCTATAAGCTCACAACTACCCCCCACCCTACCAACCAACATAGAATTTTCTTAAAAATACTCTATAAAGAATAGATTGTGGGGCTTCCCTGGTGGCACAGTGGTTGAGAGTCCGCCTGCCGATGCAGGGGACACGGGTTCGTGCCCCCGTCCGGGAAGATCTCATATGCCGCGGAGCAGCTAGGCTCGTGAGCCATGGCTGCTGAGCCTGCACGTCCGGAGCCTGTGCTCCGCAACAGGAGAGGCCACAGCAGTGAGAGGCCCGCGTACCGCAAAAAAAAAAAAAAAAAAAAAAAAAAATTAACAGGAATGGACATAGGAAAGAACTAGAGAGATTAAAAGACCAATCTGGAGAACTCTATGTTTGTCTGGAACGAAATACACGTTACAGGAGATATTGTAGTTGAATTACAGAAATAGTCAAAGGTCATATCAAGAACAGACTTTTATCTTAAAGGGATGAACTTGATTTTTATTCTGAGAGCTAAGAGGGCCACAAAAGGATTTCAGCAGAAGAATGAGATGATCAGATTTGTTTTAGGAAAATTACTTTGGCATGTGGGAATAGATTGAACAGAATGCATTTTAAAAACAGAAACCAGTTAGAAAGATATTGCAGCTATCCACATGAAAAGACATCTAAACTTATACTAAGGCAACAGTAAAACAAAAACAGGAAATGGACTCAAGAGATTTTAAGGAGGTGATATCAACATCAAACTAAATTGTATATGGAGTATTCAGAAAGGGAGAGGATACAGAATGACTCAGTGATTTCTGGCTTGGGAAACTTGGAAGAAAGTGATGCTATTCACTAAGAGAATTCAGGAATAGAGGTAGATTTGGAAGGAGTAGATTATAAATTCAGTTTAACATATTAAATTAGAGTTATCTATAGGATCAAAATGGAGATCAATTCTATACTATAGAATAGAATATACTATAGTATAGAATTCTATACTATACTATACTATACTATACATTCAGCTGAAAGATCAACTTTAATTGTGAAGCCAATTGTGTTAGATAATTAGTGTATAACTACATTAAAGTCACTTCTCAGGACAAAGGCAGAACTAAGAGCAGTGAGCAGGATGGGGAGTCATCTATTTTTAATAAATATGGAGTTGAGGGGGGTTTAGTATGTAATCCCAACCAGAATGGTGTAAAAGGTATTCTACCTCATGGCATGAGCCCCAAAGGAGGTCCAGCGTGAGAGGAGAAACAAAGATTTTTGAAGTGGTTAGTGAGGGCAAATGGATGCTGACCCCGCCTCACTCCTTCCCAGATCTGTGGTTTGTAGCACTGAAGAGGAGTGTGGTCACTTGGCCAAGATGCTAAGGGAGTGGGAACTCTGGTGGAAAGCCAGGTGATCTAGTTTAGATTTCTTTCTTTTTGGCTCTCCAGTATCCAAACCAGGGCTTGGCCTTGGGAGGAAAAAAGAAAAGAAGCCAAAAAGGAGCAGTCTCTCCTTCCCCCGGCCCCTGAAAAGAGGGTTTGTGACCCAGGTTCAGCCAATTCCATGGCCCACACTCCCCCTGGAGGCGGTCACGTAAGCGTGCAGCCAACCTGAGAAATTCTTCACGGCACAGGTAGCAGTGGTTTTTTGTTGGTGGTGGGGTTTTTTTGTTTTGTTTTGTTTTGTTTTAGGAAAGTCCTAACTTTTTTTTTTTTTTTAATTTATTTATTTATTTTTGGCTGTGTTGGGTCTTCATTTCTGTGCGAGGGCTTTCTCTAGTTGTGGCAAGCGGGGGCCACTCTTCATCGCGGTGCGCGGGCCTCTCACTATGGCGGCCTCTCTTGTTGCGGAGCACAGGCTCCAGACGCACAGGCTCAGTAGTTGTGGCTCACTGAGCTAGTTGCTCCGCGGCATGTGGGATCCTCCCAGACCAGGGCTCGAACCCGTGTCCCCTGCATTAGCAGGCAGATTCTCAACCACTGCGCCACCAGGGAAGCCCCTAACTTTTTTTTTTTAAGGTTATACTCCATTTATAGTTATTATAAAATATTGGCTATATTCCCCATGTTGTACAATACATCCTTGTAGCTTATTTTATATCTAATAGTTTGTACATCTTAATCCCCTACCCTATATTGCCCCTTCCCTCCTCCCCACTGGTAAACACTAATTTGTTCTCTAAATCTATGAGTATGCTTCTTTTTCATTATATTCACTAATTTGTTGTATTTTTCAGGTTCCACATATAAGTGATATCATCACAGTATTTGTCTTTCTCTGTCTGACTTATTTCACTTAGCATAATGCCCTCCAAGTCCATTCATTTTGATGCAAATGGAAAAATGCCTGAGTAGTATTTTATATATATATATATATATATATATATATATATATATACCAAATCTTTCTTTATCCATTCATCTGTTGATAGATACTTAGGTTGTTTCCATATCTTGGAAATTGTAAATAATGTTGCTATAAACATTGGGGTGCATGTGTCTTTCTGAATTAGTGTTTTTGTTTTTTTTCAGATATACACCCAAGAGTGGAATTGCTGAGTCATAGGGTAGTTCTATTTTTTGTTTTTTAAGAAATCTCCATACTGTTTTCCACAGTGGCTATACCAATTTACATTCTGCTCCATTGATCTATGTGCCTATTTTTGTGCCAGTACCATACTGTTTTGATGACTGTGGCTTTGTATATAGTCTGAAATCAGGGAGACACAGATAGCAGTTTAAATAACAAGTAGGATGTGAGGCATATTGTAAACATTAAGTATTCTAACATATGATATCTCCTAAGCATCAATAGGGTAGAAAAGGATTTCCAATACTCACTTCATGCCTAAAGGCAACATTTTCTATCATGTGAATGTATTCTGTTGTCTGCTCTAATTTGACAATTTGGGTGAGGGAGGTGGCAGGGAATGGAGAGGTATGACAATTTGAAAAACAACAGCTGGTATAACTGTAAACATAAAATGTCTTGGTATTTTTTAACTCTAAAGTATTAATTTCCACATATATTTTATTATTAGCTTCAGAGTATGGATGGCTGAGAGTCCAGTGGTAACAGTGATGGAGGCTGTGACCCAGTGGCAGCCCCCTAAACAAACTGACCCAGTGCCTGTGATTCCAGCTGTAGCTGCCCAGTTTCCCTTGGCTCCTGCCTGTTACCTGAAAACTGGGTTTGCCTCTTGGTGGGTGTAGAGCCAAAAGACACAACCAAGACAAAGAGTGGGAGAAGGAAGGATTTATCACTTGCAGCAAGTAAGGAGAACATCAGGGATATTTCCCAAAGTAGTGTCTCCCCAAACAGCAAAACTGGGGAAATTTTAAGCTAAGGGTACATGCATATCCATGAATGGGCTTGAGCAGAGTAGAATTCAGCATAGTATTGGGGCAAAGGTTGACAGAGTCCAGACTCTAGTTGACTGAAGTCATGAGGGTCAGCAAAGGTCAACATCATCATTCCTTAGGTTCCAATTAGTCTGGTGGTTGAGTGCAAGAGGAGGTTTAGAGCTTATAAAAAAAAAGCTCAAGAATATGCTTCAGGCTAATCTTTACCTTTTAAGCAGGACTGGAAGTCTTTACAACTGATTTATTGTCTCCAATATGGTTAAGTTATTTCCCTGGCCTGTTTGTTCTTACATTGATTTGTTCCCTTAAAATCATTAACTACTGAGACTTATTCTTCTGCAAGGGCAAGCACTATGGCCAGACTTAGATCACAAAATGGCTTAGGCCTAAAATGGCTTTTCTTGTCAAGAAAGTTATGTCTGGTTCATTTCCTCCAGGGACCCACCACCCTATCTGCATACATGCCCATTTTCTGAGACTGGTTCTCAATCCTTCCCATTACTGGATATCTTTGCAATGAATTCCTTTTCTTCTTAAGTTAACCGAAGTTGGTTTCTGTTGTTTGCAACCAAGCAACTCTAATAGTAAGGGTAACAAGTACTTTCAGAGGCAGAATGAAGGCTGTACTATGCTAAAGTCCCTGGCTCTCTTAAGACCCCTAGATTGTAGTATTAGAAGTGTCACAGAGTTTCTAGACATAAAAGCAAAAGTTCAAAGGAGAAAAGTGATGTAACAAAATGAAAATTAAAATATTTCTATGTCAGAATATACCATAGCTAAAATTAAAAGGCAAACTAAAAGAGTACATAAGAAAATGTCAAGGTGTCCTGGGCTTTCCAAAATTAGGAATATCTCCCTT
The DNA here is from genome assembly GCF_059928025.1 of Delphinapterus leucas. NCBI lineage: Eukaryota > Metazoa > Chordata > Mammalia > Artiodactyla > Monodontidae > Delphinapterus > Delphinapterus leucas. The sequence goes on along the minus strand of NC_143142.1, from coordinate 35,373,419 downwards.
CTCTGGTCAAGACCGTGTGTTGGTTGTTTTGCTCCCCATAAGAAAGAAATTATATGAGACAAAACTTGGCAAAAGATTTTAGTCTCTATTTCTTATTAAATGCAGGGTCTTGTAGTACTTCAGCCTGCACAGTTCCTACCCTCTGCCTGAAGGTAAGATTCCACAACCAGGTAGACATTCCTGGGCTTTAGAGATGGTGAAACTCCCTTGGCAATGAGCTTCTTGGTCAAGTGACAGAGGGATGGTCCTTGACCTTGACAGTTAAGCTTCCATGGGTGTGTCTACAGTCTTATCAAGGCAGGGCAGTGGATGGAGGGAGAAGTAGGGAGAGGATGATGCTCCCATCCCATTAATTGTTTCACTCAGTCAAGAAGTTACAATTCCAACTGCATATCTACTTATAATTTTCCTTCACCTTACATGGGCTACCGAAAGAAACATACATAAGGCAAACAACCATGATTGCTAACTGAAGGGTTTTTAGCAGATGAGTAGAACGTCCGTGTTTTCTTGTGATGATTACATAGCCCATCTCTGGGAAGGGCACAAAGACAAGGGTCACCTCACCTACACAAAGAAGGCATGGTCACACTCTAGTCTCCCATCTGCTTCCCATGAGAAGGAAAAATTATTTCACAGGCATCAGATCTCATGGAGGAAACTGTCCTGAGGTTCTTCCAATCCATATAAAATCACTTTGTCTCTACACCTTGGACTCTCACATCTTGGATTCAGCTTCACTCCCACAGCAGTAAAATTACATCTGACTTATTATGATAATTAATACGTTGAACTTCAACAAACTCAGTTTTGAAACTATGGAATCCTTTTCCATGACAGGCAGCCCTGTTAGCCTGGATGATCCAGCATGTAGAAGGTCCAAATGGCAAGTGGAAAAGCTGGCAAAGAGAGCAGTGAAGGGATAGCTTGAGAGGAAAGAGTTGCAGCACAGAGCCAGGCTGGAATAACCACACTGGAAAGGGCACAGGCCTAAAGGGGTTGACATTTCAGGGACATCAAAGATGACAGAGCTGAGAGGCAAAGTGAGATTAACTAGATATTGTTCTGACTGGGATGCATCACAAGTTACTGTGCTGAGACAGAGGAGTATATTGTGTGTTGCCTTTACTAAAGGCAGAAATCTCTAACCTACAGAGGATTGATCTGATCTGGACTCTGAATTGAACACTGGTTTAAAAAAAAATTTTTTTTTATGTTTTAGCAAATTATAGCTGCTAGTAGACTGAGTTGCCCGGTGAGGGTGAGGCCCATATCACAGTGGAAGTAACCAGAATTCTGGTGACCTTTTAGGGAAGCAGAGTAAAATGACATCAAGGCGATGCTCTGTCCTCATACTCAAACTCACAGGACTCCTGTTCTACTTTTATCTTTACACATAATTTTTCAATCAATTTGCTTCTATTCTGTACTCTATAAATCTGGCACTTATAAACTGTAAGCCCAGGAGGCCAAGGACTGGGTCTGCTTGTTCCATACCATAACCCCAGCACGGTCCCTGATAGGTAGGTATATAATAAATATTTGAACTAATAAATTAATTACACTGTTGACCCAAGTGCCAAGCACTCTATCATATCTCCCACTTTTTCAAGATGTACTGAAAAAAGTCAAGAGAAAACATCTAAAATAGTCTCATGTCATTTTTTAGGCCCTTTTTCTTGGGTATGAGCAAAACTATTATGTCACAGATTAAGGACTTAAAGCAAATTCTAACAATCGAAATTACAAGTAGGATACTTAGAATATTATAAAAATAAAGTATATCAATACATGAAATCTTCTAGGTTTCACTGAGGTGGGCACAAGTTCCAGATATTCATTTCCCTATGGACACTTCACCTCCATCAGGTGAATGCATACTCTGCTATATTTAGATAGGGGGTAGTAGTGGGAAGTGGGTGGTACATGACTATCAGAACAGCAGCAGTTGTATAATTTTACACAGAAATGTCTTGACATTTATAGAAGAAAGTTTTCTAAAATATTAAGTTCCACAGATATTTCAGCAATAAACTATGAAACATTAAAAAAATGACATGAAAAATTTGAATGGTGACATAAGAAATTCAGTAAAATCGTAAAGTATATTTTGCATAATAACAATTCTTAACAATATATGTCTTTTAGCAAATGTTTATGAATACCTTAGAGAAATGGGGTACAGATTTGTAGCCCTTAAATATTTCAGAAAATAATTACTTCTAAGTACAAAACAAATTGACTAATATTCCCCTACTATTGTAAGTTACTTACTTTAGCAACTTTAAATTGTTTGTAAACTATACATTTACAATTGAGCTAATATTATAGAACAGCTTGTGGAGTTATTCAAATCATTAATTTTCCCCAGTTACTAAATATGTAAGAAAGCTATTTTACTTGGAAAGGATTTTCTCCCATGAAGAAAGTAAGAGCATCCACTCTTACAGTAATCTGCCCATCCTTAGGTCTTCCAATCTTTCTGTTCCACTGAAATGTCTTTTCTCAGGAAAGCCATGAAGGTTATTGAAAAATTATATCTTCCTTAATATTTCTGCAGTTCTGAATCCTCTGCTAATCCCCTCCTTCCGGAAAACTTTCTCTCTTTCATTTGGGGAGAAAGGAGAACTGGGTTTGAGACCTAACTCTGCCTGTAGGTATAACAAGTCACTTAACCTTTCTGTGCCACATAAATAAAAGAGGAATACCGATATCCTATAGGATTGTTGTGAGGAAAAATAAGACCCTGTAGGTAGTAGTCCTTGGTAAACTGTGAAGTTATAGAGACACATTAATGTATTATATTTAGCAAGTAAAATTTCTGCTCACTCTGTCAAAGCTCTCTCTCCCCTCCATTCACCTTCAACTTTAATGCCAACATCTCCAATCCAGCATTAAACATATACTTATTGAGTTCCTACCATATAATAAAGCACTGTGAGAAGAACTAAAGAGCCATAAAGGAATAGTCAAGAGGAAGGAGAAAATCGTATGGGCTCAGCTGTCCCATTGTATTTAATAGAATAGAACAACCTTGAGACATGTTGTATACAAGCATAATCAAAATGCTTGACATTTTTTTAACCTAAGCTTTTTTTCTCGTTTTCCTTTCTTTACATTCGTTCACTTGCTAAATTTCAAGAACGCCAAGAAAGGAAAAATATATTTTTTTAATTAAAAGCTTTCAGAGCTGAACTTACTATAGAACACTGTACCCTTGGAAACAATGAACCATCCTTCCCATCAATACATTTAAAATCATAGCGTGATGTAATAACAAAAATACTATATTTCTTAGTCTTAACAAATGGAAAGGTTGACAAAATCTCTCAAGTTCCTGATTCCTCCACTGACTGCCTAACCTCATCAGAGATCCTTGGGAGCATGTTTCCGGTCCTAAGCCCCTGAGACCTCTCCTATCCAGGTGAGCCTAGACGGACCATAAGTAATGCAAAGACTCCTTCCAAGGCTAGAATTGTACTCTCCACTCATCCTCTGTACTTTACCCTAGTGCCTGCTAAGCTTTCAAAGGATGAAAGTGAAAGGGGAGGTAGACCTGGGCCCTTCTTACCATCATATTGGAGAGAAAAGAAGGGCAATGAAAAGGAAGGGAAGGAAAAGGGAGAGGAAGAGATACAAAATAGATGCCCACTCCCCCCAAAAATCATGCAGAAAAAAGCACTTTTAACCTCCTTATACTTCCCTCTGAAACTTTCCCCTTTATGCCAATTTCCACCCCACAGTCTAACTGTATGCACCTGAGGACTCCATTAAATATCTCAGTTACTTTTCCCTAGAAGCCAGGGACGAGCAAGTGTGGCTCCTTGAGCCCACAGAGTAAAGAGTAAGTCTCTACATTATCAATTTAACCATTTCAATCATGTTTTCTTTTATGAAACTCAGTCCTGAATTTGTCAAAATGATAAAAAACCATTCCCAATGGAGGAAATTTAAGTGTTTTTTTTTTTAATTTGCATGCATATTTTATTTGGACCTGCCCATATCTGCTATGTCTATTAAGCTCTTATTTTTAGCTTCATTTTTGGTGAGCTAAGAGAACACAAACCTCTCCCCATCGAATGGCCTGAGTACCTCTCAAACTCAACTTTAATGAGCTGAATTGGGTCAAAATACATGTAAAGATTGGCCTTTGGAGAATAACTGTTACCAAGATGATATCAATAGAGAGAAAACTCCACATGTAATCCTACTGAAACCATACTTTATCAGAGCTAAAAGGAACCCTGGATTTCATCAACTCGAGTGCTTTGTGAAATGGGTTCTGTACTGTAGTGGAGGAGCTTGGGAATTACTGAGAGATAAAGGGACAGCTTAATGCACAGGACTCTGCTGCCCCTTCTCATCCCACCCCTAACTTTCACCTCTATCTTTCTTTTGAGAAAGATATGTTTCCATTGTTAAATATAAATTTGAAAAACAAAAGACCCCTCATTTTATGAGTAAGTAACAGTCCAGGGAGATAATTTGTCCAAGCTGCTTAATGGCATAGCCAGTTCAGAACACAGGTCTTCCCATTCCATGATACTATACTGCCTCCTCTCCAAAAACAACTTAACAGAATCCACTACACAGAGACAGAGAGAAGCTGTGCGCACTTAACATATTTTTTTGGTAACTCAAATTCCTTTTTTTGTTGTTGTTTACAAAATACTACTTATGAAAAAAATCAATTTGAGAGTCTGAGTTGATAAAGTAACCATTAGTCACATGTGGCTATTTAGATTTAAATTTAAATTAATTAAAATGAAATAAAATGAAAATTCCAGTTCCTCAGTCCACTAGCCATATTTCAAGCACTTGAGGGCTCCACATGACTACTCTGTTGACAGCACAGATATAGAACAGTTCCAGTGCCACTGCTACAGAAAGTTCTATTGGAAAGGAATGGTGTCGACAATATCTCAGCATGCCTAAACAAAACAGCACTTGATTCGTGTGTCACAAATGCCACCAAGAGACGTTAATCACCTCAATTCAGTATTATAATCCCTTTCAAAGAAGAATAGGGCAAGATGCACATTTCACTCCCCACTTTCTTCCATTTAGCTAAGAGTTCAATTGTACGTCATACATAAACGTTGGAATTTATCCTGTCACAATGGAACACAGAGTCAGTCATGTTCAAGGAGAAAGTTTATATATGGGAAAAATGATTGTTCAACTCATTGCTAATATCTTTCCTAAATATAATTTTCATATGAAGCAAATAAAAAATGGAAATAACATTGTCAAGGTTTTTTTTAATAGGGTTAGGTGAGGAATCTAGGAACTCTATGTTGATACTTTATTATTAAGCATTCTCCACAAAATCAATCCACAAATTAGAGTTGGTTTTTTATAATTTAAGAGGAAATTCCTAGAGTAAGATTTATTTGAAGGTTACATACCTTTTTGACAATACTCCAAAGGACCATAAAACATTTGAGAAAATAATATTACCATTGTAAAGCAATTATACTCCAATAAAGATGTAAAAAAAAATAATAATATTACCATTAAAAAGATTTCAGTTTGGGCTTCTCTGGTGGCGCAGTGGTTGAGAGTCCGCCTGCCGATGCAGGGGACACAGGTTCGTGCCCCGGTCCGGGAAGATCCCACATGCCGCGGAGCGGCTAGGCCTGTGAGCCATGGCCTCTGAGCCTGCGCGTCCAGAGCCTGTGCTCCGCAACGGGAGAGGCCACAGCAGTGAGAGGCCCGCCTACCGCAAAAAAAAAAAAAAAAAAAAAAAAAGATTTCACTTTAATGTTGGGCCTGGTCCCAAGATAAGTCAAATTGCTTCAGAAATTCTTTGGGAGCATAGTAAAAGATAAATTAGTTCTTTTAGAATCAAGAGCATCTTAAAATGAAAAAGAAGGACTCTAAGATAAAAATGATATTAAAGACAGAAAGAAGGGTACCTGGGAATTTTACAGCAAGTCCTCATTTCCTCACATTACTAAGTATTACTTAAAGGTAAACATAAAGCTTAGCACCTTTGCTTTTCTTGCTGGAACTCTTAACAAATATCACAGTTACCTTTCTTACTAAACAAGGAGATAGCCATTATTTAATACTTTCTTTTAAAACACAGTCAGGGGCTTCCCTGGTGGCACAGTGGTTAAGAATCTGCCTGCCAATGCAGGGGACACAGGTTGGATCCCTGGTCCGGGAAGATCTCACATGCCATGCCGCGGAGCAACTAAGCCCACGCGCCACAACTACTGAGCCTGCGCTCTAGAGCCCATGCTCTGCAACAAGCGACGCCACGACAATGAGAAGCCCGTGCACTGCAACGAAGAGTAGCCCCCGCTTGCCTCAACTAGAGAAAGCCCATACGCAGCAACAAAGACCCAACACAGCCAAAATTAAAAACAAACAAATAAATAAATTTATTTTTTTTAAAAAAGTCAGAATTATGATCTGGTATTACAATATGGAAATGCCCATTCTAGGTAATGTTCTTATTAAAGTATGTAGGGCAGACTTCCTATGCACCTTAGTGGCTATAAGATTATATATATAACCATAAAGACTCCATCAAAAAAAACTGTTAGAACTAATAAACAAATTCAGTAGAGTTGCAGGATACACAATCAACACATAAAGATCATTTGCATTTTTATACAATAATAACAAACTATTGGAAAGAAAAATTAAGAAAACAGTCCCATTTATAATAGCATCAAGAAGAATAAAATACTTAGGAATAAGTTTCACTAAGAAGGTAAAAATTTTGTATGCTGAAAACTATAAGATATTGATGAAAGAAATTGCAGAATACACAAATGTAAAGATATCCCATGCTAATGGATTAGAAGAATTAATACTGTTAAATAGCCCATATTACCTAAAGCAATCTACAGATTCACTGAAATCCCTATCAAAATTCCAATGGCTTTTTTCACAGAAATAGAAGTACAATCTTAAAATGTATATGGAACCACAAAAGACTCTGAATAGCCAAAGTAATCTTGAGAAGGAAGAATAAAGCTGATTTCCTGAGTTCAAAGTATATTATTTCAAAGCTAGAGTAATAAAAAGAGTATGGTATTGGCACAAAAACAGACACATAAATAAACAGAACAGAATAGAGAGCCTAGAAATAAACTCATACATACACGGTTAATTAATTTATGACAAAAAAACAAGAATATACAATGGGAAAATACAGTCTCTTTAGTAAATGTTGTTGGGAAAACTAGAAAGCCACATGCAAAAGAATGAAACTGGACCCATACACAAAAATCAACTCAAAATGGATCAAAGACTTGAATGTAAGACCTAAAACAATAAAACTCCTAGAAGAAAACAGAGGGGGTAACCTCTTTGACAATGGTCTTGGCAATGATTTTTTTTAACTTGACACCAAAAGCAAAGGCAACAAAAGCAAAAATAAACAGAGGGACTACAGTAAACTAAAGAACTTCTGCACAGCAAAGGAAACCATCAACAAAATGAAAAGACTAGTGAAGTCAGTCAGAAAAAGAAAAACAAATATTGTATATTAACGCATATATATGGACTCTAGAAAAACAGTACTGATGAACCTACCTGCAAGGCAGGAAAACAGACGCAGACGTAGAGAATGGACTTGTGGACATGGGGAGAAGGGGAGGGTGGGAAGAATTGAGAGAGTAGCATTGACATATATACACTACCATGTGTAAAATAGATACCTAGTGGGAAGCTGCTGTATAGCACAGGGAGCTCAGCTCATGCTCTGTGATGACCTAGAGGGGTGGATTGGTGGGGGCCGCGGGGGCAGTGGGAAGGAGGCTCAAGAGGGAGGGGATATATGTATACATATAGCTGATTCACCTTGCATTGTTCTAACACAATATTGCAAAGCAATTATACTCCAATTTAAAAAATAAACTTAAAATAAAATAAAATATCCATCTAATATCAAAAAAAGGAAAAAGAAAAGTTCTATGGAATGGGAGAAAATACTTGCAAACCACATGTCTAATAAGGGTTTAATAACCAAAATATACAAGGAACTCATACAATTCAAGAGCCGAAAAGCAACCAAATTTAAAAACAGGCAAAGAACCTGAATTGACCTTCTTCCAAAGAAAACCTACAAATGGGCATAGGTATATGAAAAGATGCTCAACATCACTAATAATCAGGGAAATGCAAATCAAAACCACAATGAGAGAACCCCCTGGCGGTCCAGTGATTAGGATTCTGGGTTTTCACTGTCAGGAGCCCAGGTTCGATCCCTGGTTGGGGAACTAAGATCCTGTAAGCCACGTGGTGCAGCCAAAAAAAAAAAGCCCACAGCGAGGTATCACCTCACACCTGTTAGGATGCTTATTACCAAAAAGCTAAAAGATAACAAATGCTGGCAAGGATGTGGATAAGAAGGAGCCCTTGTGCACTGTTGGTGGGAATGTAAACTGTTACAACCACTATGCACAACAGCATGGAGTTTCCTCTAGAAATTAAAACTAGAACTACCATATGATCCAGCAATCCCACTCTAGGTATATATACAAAGGAAGTGAAATCACTATCTTGAAAAGACATCTGTATTCCCATGTTCATTGTAGCATTATTCACAATGGCCAAGGTACAGAAGCAACCTAAATGTCCACTGACGAATGAATGGATAAATAAAATGTTATATATATAACATATGTAATATATATATCAGAGAAAGACAAACACTGCATGGTATTACGTATATGTAGAACCTTTAAAAAAAAAAAAGTCAACTTATAGAAACAAAACAGAACAGTGATGGCCAGGGTCTGGGGATTAAGGGGGGTGAGGAAAATAGGGAAAGTCTGGTAAAGGATACAAATTTTCAGCTATAAAATAAATAAGGTCTTACTAGAGCATGGACTTGGGGATATGGGGAGGGGGAAGGGTAAGCTGTGACAAAGCGAGAGAGAGGCATGGACATATATACAGTACCAAAAGTAAGGTAGATAGCTAGTGGGAAGCAGCCGCATAGCACAGGGAGATCAGCTCGGTGCTTTGTGACCGCCTGGAGGGGTGGGATAGGGAGGGTGGGAGGGAGGGAGACGCAAGAGGGAAGAGATATGGGAACCTATGTATATATATAACTGATTCATGTTGTTGTAAAGCAGAAACTAACACACCATTGCAAAGCAATTATACTCCAATAAAGATGTTAAATAAATAAATAAATAAGGTCTAAGGATCTAATGTATAAATGGTGACTGTAGTTGATAATACTGTATTGTATAATTGAAATTTGCCTTTAATGTTTCCATCAACCTAAGGCACTCAAAAAACAAAATGCCATTCAGGTTATATAGCAAATGAGGAAGAATAATAAGCAATTATCAATACAAAATGCAACAGCTCAAGTACAGAGAATGAGAAAATGAATAAAGGTTGAAAATTACTTACAGATGTCATAGAGATAAGATAAAACTTTATAATGAAAGCTACATTTTGGGAATTTCATGTAATGCAGTTAGAGGTATATTCTGGATATTCAGAGTTGTCATTTTATTGATCCTTAAATAATATTTTTTACTGTAGCTTAAAAGAAAACTAACTGAATTATTTTATCCACCTGTCTCTTTCATCAGGACAGATGATAGTTCCAGCTCTCATTGGTCTCAAGAAATATACCATATTTCTCAACATTCTAAGTTTATGGTATCTGTACGTTGGCATTTCAATGACAGCATATACCATCTCACTCTAGAGACCAGAAAAAATGGGTACATGCTGATTAATTTCCATATTTGAACCAGAAAGAAGAAACCTTTGTGCTAAAAGCAGCATATTCTGGCATTACTTAGAGCAACTGGCATAACGCCTGGTGGGAATGCCTGTGCACAGTGGACATTAAAGGGTTTATAATCTTGCCTAATTGGCCTTGAGTCCTAGTTCTGCCATTTACTAGCTGTGAGACCTTGGATCTCCCTTTCATCATCTGTAAAGCAGCAATAACAATAGCTTCCTTTCAGGATTGTTGTGAGACCTAGAAATAATTACGTAGGTAGTGTATCTCTTATTTTTAAACTAGATTTCTTTTTTTTTTTTTTTTTTTTTTTGCGGTACGCGGGCCTCTCACTGCTGTGGCCTCTCCGTTGCGGAGCACAGGCTCCGGACGCGCAGGCTCAGCGGCCATGCATGATGGCTCACGGACCCAGCCGCTCCGCGGCATGTGGGATCTTCTCGGACTAGGCAGGAACCCGTGTCCCCTGCATCGGCAGGAGGACTCTCAACCACTGCGCCACCAGGGAAGCCCTAAACTAGCTTTCTTTATCAACATAAAATATTCTCACGGCAGGAAGACAGTTGAACAGTACTTAGAAGGACAAAATGGCATTCATACTTGTTCATGTTGAAATAGGTTACTTCTGTTTTAGGCTAAGATAATCTCAGTTGTGTCGTTTCAAAGCAAATTCGTCCCTAAAATGTTTAGTGCATCTCCTTTCACTTCTACCATTAGATGCCCCCTTCCTTTCAAGAGAAGTTTGATGATGTCGCTGAAAGTGAAGTAATCAAAGGATTGAAAGTCTGTATTTCAGGCTTCATTACTTGTTAGCTCCATAAGCTATGGTCAATGACTTAACTTCTCCAAATTCTAATCTTCTCAACTACATAGTCCATATAATAACCCCTAAGCTGGTCTATCTCAAGGAAATATAAGGGAAAAATGCACAATATATGGAATGGTTCTTTTTAATCAATAAAAGCATCAACTTTTCCATATCTGGAAAATATTTAGTGAATACATTGAGAAAATATTCAGACTATTTAGTGAAACACTTACATTGACCAATTCACTCTTATGAAGATAATAATAGCAATGGTACATTGCCTTTCTCGCAAAGTAAATTTAGCAATGCAATTTTTAGTAATGGCAAGAGTATCTCACTTGAAATTAAGAGATTTGTGTTAATTTCCATTAATCATTTAATATGCAATAGTGCTTTATTCACTTTAATGTACAATGTACAATAAAATATATTCATTTATTTGTTCAACAAATATTTATTGAAGACCTACTAGGTGACACCACTGTTCTAGGCACTAAGGATACAACAAAAAACAAATTATTGTTTAAGTAGACAGTATATCTTCACATACATAGTCTCATTTTGATACTCAAAACCACTACATGAGGTGAGCTGGTGAGGCCAGAGATGTCAGTAGATTTTACCAGGATCAATAACAAGTTGTGTCAGCTTCAGTCCAGTTCTTCTGATTCTTAATACAGCTCTTCCTATATTCTCTGTGAAAATGTAAGTGCTGATTCTTTCAAGTATAGCACTCTAGGGACTTCCCTGGCAGTCCAGTGGTTGAGTCGCCACACTCCCAATGCAGGGAGCACGGATTTGATTCCTGGTCAGGGAACTGGGATCCCACATGCCACGCCGCCAAAAATAATAATAATAATAAATAAATAGAAAAAAAATTTTTTTTAAGTTAGTTAAAAAAAAAGTATAGCACTCTACTGGACAAGATTATACTACCCCCAGATGACCTAAACCCAGCTGGAAGAAATACTCATTCCTGTAAGTCCTGGGAACGACAATGGTTTTTTTGTAATGAAATAGTAAGACATTTAAATTAAAAGCTGCTTCCAGTTACTTCCCATTTTTCTGCTCATTCTATATAACAAAATTCCTTAACAGAATGATTTATATTAATTCTCACCATCTTCCTCCCCTCTGTTATCTCTTTAATTCACTCCAGTTAGACTTTTATACTGCTACTCCATTAAAATCACCTGTGTTAAAATGACCAATCTGGTGCGCATTCATTTTATTCCAAACATATGCATCATTGATGCAGTTGATTAACCAACTGCTTGTTTAAGCATTTTCTTTACTTGGTTTCAGAAATTTCAGTCTTGTTACCTTCCTTTCCCAGATCCCCTTCCTTTGCCATCTTCCCATCTTTTCCCATTTTCCCTTTCCATTTTCCTTTCCTGGGGTAGAAGAATTAATGGCAGGCAGAAGTATGGAGGTGAGAAGAGGACATGTGAGGCACCTTGGCAGCACGCCTAATGGTGTCCAGGATGTGGAATGTGAAGGAGTGAGGGAGCCACATGGAAGCATAATTTCAGCTTTCTCAACCGTGCCCAAGAATGCAGGGGCGCTGCAGAAGGTGGGGGAAGGGCCCCACCTGCACAAAGAAATATTGGCAAGTGTCTCCAGATTGATTAATAGCTTCAACTTATCTCCAACCAAAACCCAGTAGGTATTTTTCTAGAAACTGTTATCCTGATTCTAAAATTTATACAGTAATTCAAAGTACCTAGAGTAGCCAAAACAACATCATGCTAGGTGAAATAAGCCAGACAGAAAGATAAATACTGTATTATCTTACTTATATGTGAAATCTAAAATAATCAAACTCATAGAAGCAGAGAGTAGACTGGCAATTACCAGAAAAGGGAGGGGGAAATGGGAAGGTGATGGTCAAAGGGCACAAAATTTCAGTTGTGCAAGATAAGTAAGTTCTTGAGATTTGCTATACAGCATATTGCCTAGAGCTAACAATACTGTATTGTATACTTAAAATCTGCTAAGTAGGTAGATCTTAGGTGTTCTTAATACACACACAAGGCACACACAAAATAATAACAATAATAGAAGTGGGAGAAAATTTTGGGAAGGTGATGGACATGTTTATGGCCTTGATATTAGTGATGGTTTTAGGGGTATATGCTTATCCCCAAACTCATCAAGTTGTATTCATTAAATATGTACAGCTTTGTACATGTCATTCATACCTCAATGAAGTGGTTTAAAAATAGAAAGAAGAAAGAAAGAAAGAAAGAGAGAGAGAGAGAGAGAGAGAGGGAGGGAGGGAGGGAGAGAGGAAAGATTGATTGATTTTGGAGTGAAACAGACTGGGGTTCAGGTCCCAGTTTTGCCACTTACTAGCCATGTGACCTTGGCCAAATCATTTAAACTCTCTGAATCTCACTTGGTTCATGTGTAAAATGAGGACACCACAGAAGGAATAATATGATGTCTGAGATGTTCTTTTTAACAATCCAGGTAGGAGTGGGCAGGGGTATGAATTAATCAAAAACTGGCCATAGGTTGATAATTACTGAAGTTGGATGATGGATACACAAAGATTCATTATATCATTGTCTCTATTTTGCATGTATTTGAAATTTCTATAATACAAACCTTAGAAAAATTAATTTTAAAATATGAATGCCTCATCAGAAAAATGGATAATCAGAAGGAACTACTGATGATCCATGAAAGAAATATAAATGGCCAAACATTCTTAACTGTTTGATTTCACTAATTTTTAAATGGAAATTTACATACAAAGATAATATCTCTTAAGTGATGACCAAAAGTAAGAAAGAATAAAGGTTGTGAACTGATCTTGCTTGATTTCAAGCCTACAGTAATCATGATAGTGTGGAACTGACATAAATGAAGACATAATTCAATGGAACAAAACTGAGAATCCAGAAATAGACACATATATCTTTGTCAATTGTTTTCAACAAAGATGCCAAGGCAACTCAATAGTGGAAAAGAAAGATTTATCAGCAATTAGTGCTGTAAATAACTGGTTATACATTTGGGAAAAAATGAACATTGACCTTTACCTCTATACAAAAACTCACACAGGAATGTTCATATAAACTTTATTTATAATAGCCCCAGACTAAAAACAACACAAATGTCCATCGACAGAAGAATTATAGTAGGAAAATTCTAAGAATGACCCCCAATAACCCACATCCTAATATACTCTCTTCTTCTCTGATTATGAGCTGAACCTATGAATATGATTATGTTACCTTATGTGGCAAAATGGAGATTATCTAGGTGAACTAATTAATCACAAAACCCTTCAAAAGCTGAGTGTTTTCTCTGGCTGATGGCAGAAGGTGAAGTCAGTGAGACTGGAAACACAGGAAGGATTTGACACACTGTTGCTGGCTCTGAAGATGGAGGGGGTACAGCCTCTAGGAGCTGAGAGCCACCTCTGCTATCAGCCAGCAAGGAAACAGAGACCTCAGTCCTACAACCACATGGAACTGAATTTTGTCAACAATCTGAATGAGCTTGGAAGCAGTCTATTCCCTAGAGCCCCCAGATAAGAGCCCAGATTGACCAACAATTCCTTGCTTTGGCCTCCTGAGACTCTATGCAAAGAATCCAGTTTAGCCTGCCTGGAATTCTTACCTACAGATTTGTGAAATTAATAATAATAATAATAAATAGTGTTGTTTTAAACTACTATATGGTAATTTGTTACACAACAATAGAAAACTGATACATATTTTGGTACCTGGAAGTGGGGTGTCATGATGATAAACACCTAAAATGTGACTTTGAAATTGGGCAATGGGCAGAGAGAGACTGGAAGAGTTTGAGGAGCATGGTGGAAATCTTGAACAGACTGTTAGTAGAAATATGGACTTTAAAGATACTGCTGGTGAGGACCCAGAAAGAACTGAATGGAACTCAGAGGAACATGCATTTGGAAACTAGAAGAAAGGAAATCTTTGTCTTGTAGAGACAGAACACTTAGCAAAATTATATCCTGCAGTTATATAGGAGAAAGGAAAATTCAAAAGTGATGAACTTGAATACTTAGGAGATTCCAAGCCAAGGGCTGAAGGTGTTCCCTGTTTTCTTCTTGCTGCTTATAGTAAAATATAAGGGGAGATAAATTGAGGAAAGAACTGCTAAGGAGTCAGGACTTGCTGATTTGGGAAATTCTCGGCCTATCCAGATGGAAAGAGATGCTAAAAGTAAGAGATTGCTTCTGAAATCATGGCATTAAGAACAGGCTCAGGCTGGGCATGTAACCATACAACTCTTCGCTGAAACCCTGGAAAGATCAAAAGGTCAGAGTACTCAGCCACACAAAAGATCCTTCCAAGTGATTAAGCGTGTTCCTAACAGATTTTCTCAGTCAATCAAGAGGGCCTTGAGATAGTTTAAGAGCACTGCCCCTCAGCCAAAACACAGAGATCTTTAAAAGATTTGTGGATTTGGCTCTTGTCTGATGGGAGTGAATTCCAAACAAGATCCATAGGTTTTTGAGAATTTTATATCAGCAGACATAATACCAGTGTGGACTGAACGTGAGAGAGTATAAAGTGAAAAAAAAAGGCTGTCAAGTCCCCCAAATTCTACTGACAGGAGGAGGCTGATAAAATAATTCAGCTGTAAACACATGCTACCTTTTATAGAAAAGGATGATTCAAACTATTAGGTATAAAATAAGCTACAAGGATCTATTGTACAACATGGGGAGTATAGCCAATATTTTATAATAACTATAAATGTAACCTTTAAAAATTGTGAATCACTGTGTTGTACACCCGTAACATATAATATTACTGTACATCAACTATACTTCAACTTTTTTAAAAAAGAAAGAAAAGAATGAATCAAAAGATGAAAACAAAAGCCTAGAGAGCAGAATCAGAGCTCAGAGGATGGAGCCAAGAACCCAAAGTGCAGAGCTCGGAACCACCCATTATTGCCAGGCCTTGAAGCTTTAATCAAAGAACTCTGCCTGGAGTTTACCTGGCTGGATTTTTTAACTGCTTTGGACAAGGAAAATTGTTATTTTTTTCCATCCTCCCCTATTTTTCAACTGGAATAGCTATAACTCTTATGCTATGCCCATCCAACTACTGTGGGAATGTTGGAGGCAGTTGAAGGGAATTTTGCCCAGGAGCTGTACTTAATGGATTACACCAGAGCCTGTTCTAACCTGATTTAGATTTAGATGATGAGATTTGGGACTTTTAAGCCAGTAGAATTTATATGATGGAATGATACTATTTCGAACCTTAGGATAGGTTGAATGTATTTCACTTGTGGGACAGGCATGGATCTTTGTGGGCCAGAGGTTGGGTCATATTAGGCAAAATTCTAAGAATGACTCCCAGTGACTTGTATAACCTCCACTTTGAGTTTGGTGGGAACCTGTGACATGATGAACTATCACTCCCATGATTATGTTACACTATATGACAAAAGGGAGATTATCCAGGTGGGTCCAATCTAATCACAAAAGCCCTTTAAAAACAGAGAATTGTCTCTAGATGGCAGCACAAGGCAAAATCAGAGAGAGTCAAAGGGTAAGAAGCACTCAATGTGCTACTGTGACCTTGAAGATGGAGGGAATCATGGGCAAGGACCAGAGAGCAGCCTCTAGCAGTTGATTTGACTCCTAGCCAACAGCCAGCAAAGAAACAGAACTGAATTCTGCTATCAAACTGAACGACCTTGAAAATGGATCCTTCCCAGGAGTTCCCTGGTGGTCTAGTAGTTAGGATTCAGTGCTTTCACTGCAAACCACACGGAGTGGCCAAAAGTTAAAAAAAAAAAAAAAAAAAGAAAGAAAGAAAGAAAATGGATTTTCCTCTACAGCTTCCAGATAAGAGCTGAGCCTGGCCAACACCTTGTTTTTGGCCTTCTGAGATCCTGAGCAGTGAACCCAGCTGAGACTGCTCAGACTTCTGAACTACAAAACTATAAGCTAATAATAGGTGTTGTTTCAAGCCATCATGATTGTGGTAATTTGTTATGGCAGCAATAGAAAACTAGTACATGAAGAGGTAATACGTGGTATGTCCATACAACTGAATACAACTCAGTAATAAAAAGGAATGAATTATCGATACACACAAAAAAATGGAAGAATCTCAAAATAATGATGCTGAGTGAAGGAAGCTAGGTAAAAATAAATAAGAGTACCTGCTGTATGATTTCATCTATGTACAATTCTAGAAAATGCACACAACTCTATGATGCAGAAAACAGATCAGTGATTGCCTGGGGATAGGATGGGGAAGGGTGGTTAAGGAAGGTGGATTATAAGGGGCCATGAGAAAATCTTAGGAGATGATGACTGTGTTTATCTTGTTTCTGATGGTGGATTCACAAGTGTACACATAAGTCAAAGCTCATAAAACTGTATGTTATAAAATGTGCAATTTATATCATTATACCTCAATACAGCTGTAAAAATGTTAAAAGTAAGCCTCCTAAACAACTGTAGAAAAGATTCCCAAATAACATTTTCATTCAAAAGGTAGAAAATGCAGAGAAGCAGATTTTTTTAATCCTGTTAATTTAGCCTCCAGTTAAAAAATAAATTGTGTGCACTATCTTCTATATTTCTATAAAAAGAATTTTTAAAGCTTACAATCTACAAAGAACAAAATGCTTCCTTTGTAACTCTTCTGAACTTGCACATTTTAGCTGCCTACTGTCTAGTAACATCATTACAGCCACTACCTAGAGTTAGAAAATAAACCAAAATTTAACCAGCATGTGGTTCCTGTTCTCCATTTCTCACATTGCTCAGTGATCTCGAAGTGATGTGCTTCTCTAAACTTCTGCATCACTTTCCATCTGTTCCCCAGCTTAGTGTTTACTGTATACTGTGGTTTATTAAGCTCTCATGGTTTCTTGCAGGAGTCTTGTCTATTCCATTGAATTCAAAGATACCTGAAGGCCAAGAGTCCATTCATTCATTCATTAAATATTGGCAGTTCTAGATATGCTGATAAGAGAAACATAAATTAAAAATTGTCCTGGGCTTCCCTGGTGGCGCAGTGGTTGAGAGTCCGCCTGCCGATACAGGGGACACGGGTTCGTGCCCCGGTCCGGGAAGATCCCACATGCCGTGGAGCGGCTGGGCCCATGAGCCATGGCCGCTGAGCCTGCGCGTCCAGAGCCTGTGCTCCCCAACGGGAGAGGTCACAACAGTAAGAGGCCCGCGTACCGAAAAAAAAAAAAAAAAAAAAAATTGTCCTACCTCCCATAATCTCCTGAGATGAAAAATCTATTGTTTAAAAAAAAAAAAAAAAGGGAGCCACCTACAGAATAAACCACTTTCTGATTTCCTGATAAATGTGAGGAAAAACCTAGCTAGATAATCCATGTATGTGAAAAGTGGCTCTAAAAGAAAGAATAAAGGCTTTCCTTTAGGAGACAGAAAAAGGTGGATCACAAAATAAGAGGTGCTAAAATAAATAAATAAATAAAATAAGAGGTGCTGCCAGGAAGACTGTGAATAAAGAGAAATAAGCATATATATTGAATACCTTCTAGGTACCAGGCCCTACGCTAGGCACTTCACATATGTTATTTCACCTCATCCTCATAATAATCCTACAAGGTCCAAAGATTAGGCCTCTTAACCTCAAAAAAGGAAACAAAACAGGAAAACATAGTTTATATAATTATTCAAATTCACTCAGAAGCCAAATATTACGACTCAATATATAGATCCAGCTGATCCCAAAGCCTAGTTTTTTTCCTGACAGAGGAAGGTCCATGAGCAAAAGCAGAGTCCTAAATTCAGGTAATAGCAAATATCCAGTAAGACTAACATTTAAGGCATATATGGGAATGTTGGGAGAAGCAGCTAAAAATCAAGCTAAGTACCATATGTTTTTCCTTAAAGATATTGACCAAAAATGATTTTAACACTGCAAATGACCATTCATTTGCCTTAGTCATCCAAAGTTATCCCATTGTTATGTCACAGTTATCTGATAATTAGTACAAAGTCTAATCAGAAAAAGTTGACGAAAAAAAATTTTTCTCATGGTCTCCACTCCTAGAGATCAATTTGTTTTTATATAGTCCCAAGAATTTGGACTGATACTGAAAAAGTCCAACAAGTTCACTCAAGTTCACAGAAGCCCTAGAAAACCTAGGTTAACTCCTAGGAATATTTAGAGGAAAATATTTAATGTAATTATCATGGTATTCTGGTATTGACTTGCTTTCAAGCTGGAGCAGACTGGTCAATAGAGCCATGAATTTGGACTTCCCTGGTGGCACAGTGGCTAGGAATCTGCCTGCCAATGCAGGGGACACGGGTTCGAGCCCTGGTCCAGGAAGATCCCACATGCCACAGAGCAACTAAGCCCGTGAGGCACAACTACTGAGCCTGTGCTCTAGAGCCCCCAAGCCACAACTACCTAGCCCGTGTGCCACAACGACTGAAGCCCACATGCCTAGAGCCTGTGCTCCGCAACAAAGAGAAGCCACCGCAATGAAAAGCCCGCGCACCGCAACGAAGAGCAGTCCCCGCTCGTGGCAACTAGAGAGAAAACCCGCGTGCAGAAACAAGACCCAACGCAGCCAAAAGTCAATAAAGTTTTAAAAAATAGAGCCATGAATTTAATTAAGACCCTCAGTGGAGTTTTGGGTTGTCTATACCCTGATAGCAGATAACCATGGTGCATTAAATAATTTGCACCTGTACTTATGTTACTTAATCTAACAATTTGAACCACCACCTTCAAGTCCAAGTCTGTATCTTGCAGAAGGGCTTCCTTAAAAATGTAAATTTAAAATGGCTAATCTGATTGAGGTAAATACAATTGCATGGTAAATGTGCTAACAGCTTATGTCCAAGGGTTTAGCAGGCTATCTGATTCTGAGTTGCACTCAGGATATCAGTTCAACTAATGTCACTAAAATCTCTAACAAAAAATACTGTGTTAATAATCCAAGACTGATGACATCACAGACTGAGAAAGGCATGTTTGGATGACTACATATGAACCACTCTAAATTTGCTTCAGGCCAAACAGCGGATCCTCTGATTAGCAGCTGATGAGCCGATTAAGATCTCAGGTTCATTAGCAAACATGGTACAACATAAAGTGTCTTAATTTAGGAAACAGAATAGAATTCAAGCCTTGGTTCACTTATTAGCCATGTCAGTTCACCTCTATGCACGTGTTCTCTCATTATAACTACAACTTCGTAAGACTGCTTTGAGAATAAAGTGATATAATTGAAGTAAAAGAACTCTGGTAACCAGAAAACCATGCCAACAATGCTGTGGTGCTTCCCAGCATGTGGTAAGCCAACGGTACATGATATGTCAAATGAGGTAAATTGAGCAGCATCTTCAAGGAAGGGAAAGCCATTGAAGGTGATTATAATCCTCCTCTGAAACACAATCAGTACAAAATCCAAGTCTCACTGAAGCTGAAAACACAAATTCGCTAAATATATGTCTCTAGAGTACCAAGCCTGAAAAGGTAAGATTTGGGGGCCTACAGTTTTCTGGTAAGAGTGAGTTTGAGCCATAGAATTTGGATAACTAGAACAGGACAAGGTAGATAGAGCCTACAGCGAGGATAGAGCAAAGGCAGCAACTAAAGCAAGGCTCAAAGTTAAGCCTCTGATATTCACATACTCAAAGAATGAACAAACTTCAAAAATAACAATTTTATTTGGCAAAATCAGTAAATAAATTGGCAAACTTGACAGATAATCATTTCAATGTAACATTTTACTTAGTAGATAAATATTTGTAGAAAATCTATAAACTCTTTTCTCAAAACTCTAAGTGAAAGGCCAAACACAATAGATTACATATTCTATGATTCCATTTATATGAAATTCTAAGAAAGCAAAACTAATGATACAAAACAAATCATTTGCCAAGGGCCAAGGGTGGGAGGATGGGATAGACTGCAAAAGGACATATCAATTTTGGGGGATGAAGGAAATGTTCTATATCATAATTATGGTGGTAGATATATATGTATGCTTTCAAAACTCATTGAATTCGACACTGATAATTGGAGAATTTTATTATGTGAAAAGTATACCTCAAAAAAATTTTAAAGCTTATATATAATAAATCAGCATGCTTTTCAAAGAACCATTTCAGTAAAAATATTTTACTTAGTAAGCAAATATTTATTTGTAGAAAATCTGGAAATAATATTTAAAAATTTTTTCACAATCATGAGCAGTAGTTACTTTCTTTTAATTTTTATTTTCTAATTTAATTTTTATTTTATATTGGGGTATAGTTGATTTACAATGTTGTATTAGTTTCAGGTGTATAGCAAAGTGGTTCAGTTATATATGTACATATATCCATTCTTTTTCAGATTCTTTTTGCATATAGATTATTACAGAACACTGAGTATAGTCCCCTGTGCTAGAGAGTAGGTCTTTGTTGATTATCTATTTTATATAAAGTAGTGTGTATCTCTTAATCCCAAATTCCTAATTTATCCCTCCCCCCACCTTTCTCCTTTGGTAACCATAAATTTGTTTTTGAAAACAATGAGTCTTTCTGTTTTGTATATAAGTTCATTTGTATCATCTTTTTAGAGTCCACATATAAGTGATATCATTGTCTCTCTCTGTCCAATTTACTTCACTTAGTATGATAATCTCTAGGTCCATCCATGTTGCTGCAAATGGCATTATCTCATTCTTTTTTATGGCTGAGGAACATTGCACTGTATATACTTACCACATCTTCTTTATCCATTCCTCTGTCAATGGACATTTAGGCTGCTTCCATGTCTTGGCTATTGTAAACAGTGCTGCAATGAACACTGGGGTGCATGTATTTTTTTGAATTATGGTTTTCTCCAGATATATGCCCAGGAGTGGGATTGCTAGATCATATGGTAGTTCTATTAATTTTTTTAGTTTTTTAAGGAAACTTCCACACTGTCCTCCATAGTGGTTGTACCAATTTACATTCCCACCAACAGCATAGGAGGGTTCCCCTTTCTCCACACCCTCTCCAGCATTTATTGTTTGTAGACTTTTTGATGATGGCCATTCTGACCAGTGTGAGGTGATACCTCATTGTAGCTTTTATTTGCGTTTCTCTAATAATTAGCAAACTTGGGCATCTTTTCATGTTTTTTTGGCCATCTGTATGTCTTCTTTGGAGAAATGTCTATTTAGATCTTCTGCCAATTTTTTGATTGGGTTGTTTTTGTTTTTTTGATGTTGAGCTGCATGAGCTATTTGTATATTCTGGAGATTAATCCCTTGTCGGTCACTTCGTTTGCAAATATATTCTCCCTTTCTGTGGGTTGTCTTTTCATTTCGTTTATGATTTCCTTTGCTGTGAAAAAGCTTTTAAGTTTAATTAGGCCCCATTTGTGTATTTTTGTTTTTATTTTCATTACTCTAGGAGGTGGATACAAAAAGATATTTCTATAATTTATGTCAGAGTGTTCCACCTATGTTTTCCTCTAAGAGTTTTATAGTACCTGGTCTTACATTTAGGCCTTTAATCCATTTTATTTTTGTGTATAGTGTTAGAGAATGTTCTAATTTCATTCTTTTACATGTAGCTGTTTTCCCAGCACCAGTTATTGAAGAGACTGTCTTTTCTCCATCGTATATTCTTTCCATCTTCATCATAGATCAATTGACCATAGGTGCATGGGTTTATTTCTAGGCATTCTATCTTGTTCCATTAATCTATATTTCTGTTTTTGTGCCAGCACCACACTGTTTTGATTACTGCAGCTTTGTAGTATAGTTTGAAGTCAGGGAGCCTGGTTCCTCCAGCCCCATTTTTCTTTCTCAGAATTACTTTGGCTATTAGGGGTCTTTTGTGTTTCCATACAAATTTTAAAATTTTTGTTCTAGTTCCATGAAAAATTCCATTGGTAATTTGATAAGGATTGCAATGAATCTGTAGTTGCCTTGGGTAGTATAGCCATTTTGACAATACTGATTTTTCCAATCCAAGAACACAGTATATCTTTCCATCTGTTTGTATCATATTCCATTTCTTTCATCAGCATCTTACAATTTTCAGAGTACAGGCCTTTTGTCTCCTAGGTATTTTATTATTTTGATGCAATGGCAAATGGGATTGTTTCCTTAATTTCTCTTTCCAATCTTTCATTGTTAGTGTATAGAGATGCAACAGATTTCTGTGTATTAATTTTGTATCCTGCAACCTTACCAAATTCATTGAGGAACTCTAGTAGTTTTCTGGTAGCATCTTTAGGATTTTCTGTAAACAGTGACAGTTTCACTTCTTTTCCAATTTGGATTTCTTTGGTTTTTTGGGTTCTTTTCTTCTCTAATTGCCATGGCTAGAACTTCCAAAACTATGTTGAATACAAGTGGTGACAGTGAACATCCTTGTCTTGTTCCTGATCTTAGAGGAAATTCTGTCAGCCTGATCTTACTGATCTTAGAGGAAATGCGGCCAGCTTATCACCACTAAGGATGATGTTAGCGTGGGTTTGTCATATATGGCCTGTATTATGTTGAGGTAGGTTCCCTCTATGCCCATTTTCTGGAGAGTTTTTATCATAAATGGGTGTTGAATTTTGTTGAAAGCTTTTTCTGCATCTATTGTGAGGTGATCACATGGTTTTTATTCTGCAGTTTGTTGATGTGGTGTACCACACTAATTGAGGATATTGAAAAATCCTTGCATCCCTAGGATAAATCCCACTTGACCATGGTGTATGAACCCTTTAACGTATTGTTGGATTAGGTATGCCAGTATTTTGTTGAGGATTTTTGTATTTATGTTCATCAATGATATTGACCTGTAATTTTCTCTTTTTTTGTAGTATCTTTGTCTTGTTTTGGTATCAGGGTGATGGTGGCCTCACAGAATGAGTTTGGGAGTTTTCCTGCCTCTGTAATTTTTTGGAATAGTTTCAGAAGGATAAGGGTTAACTCTTTTCTAAGTGTTTGACAGAATTCACCTGTGATAGATAGAATTCATCTGGTCCTGCACTTTTGTTTGTCGGACGTTTTTTAATCACAGTTTCAATTTCAGTACTTGTGATTGGTCTGTTCATATTGGTCTGTGATTGGTCTGTTCTTCATGGTTTAGTCTTGAAAGATTGTACCTTTCTAAGAATTTGGGCATTTCTTCCAGGTTGTCCATTTCATTGGCATACAGTTGCTTGTAGTACTCTCTTATGATTCCTTTGTATTTCTGTGGTGTCAGTTGTAACTTCTCCTTTTTCACTTCTAATTTTATTGATTTGAGCCCTTTCCCTTTTTTCTTGATGAATCTAAAGGTTTATCAATTTTGTTTATCCTTTCAAAGAACAAGATTTTAGTTTCACTTATCTTTTCTATTGTTTTGTTCATCTCTATTTATTTCTGCTCTGTGATCTTTATGATTTCTTTCCTTCTACTAACTTTGGGTTTTGTTTGTTCTTTTCTCTCTAGTTGCTTTAGGTGTAAGGTTATGTTGTTTAGTTGAGATTTTTCGTTTCCTGAGGTAAGACTGTATTGGCATAAACTTCCCTCTTAGAATTGCTTTTGCTGTATCCCAAAGGTTTTGTATTATCATGTTTTTGTTTTCATTTGTCTCTAAGTATTTTTTTATTTCCTCTTTCTTAGATGATCCATTGGTTGTTTAGTAACATTGTTCAACCTCCACATGTTTGTGGGGTTTTTTTTTTTCAAATATTTACTTATTTATTTATTTTTGGCTGTGTTGGGTCTTCATTGCTTCATGCAGGCTTCCTCTAGTTGCAGTGAGCAGGGGCTACTCTTCGTTGCAGTGCACAGGCTTCTCATTGTGGTGGCTTCTCTTGTTGCGGAGCACTGGCTCTAGGTGATCAGGCTTCAGTAGTTGTGGCACACAGACTCAGTAGTTGTGGCTCATGAGCTCTAGAATGCAGGCTTAGTAGTTGTGGCACATGGGCTTAGTTGCTCCACAGCATGTGGGATCTTCCCGGACCAGGGCTTGAACCCATGTCCTCTGCATTGGCAGGTGGATTCTTAACCACTGCGCCACCAGGGAAGTCC
Organism: Delphinapterus leucas; assembly: GCF_059928025.1. Lineage (NCBI taxonomy): Eukaryota > Metazoa > Chordata > Mammalia > Artiodactyla > Monodontidae > Delphinapterus > Delphinapterus leucas. Next base: position 35,348,889 of record NC_143142.1, on the reverse strand, counting down.
CATGTTTGTGTTTTTTACAGTTTTTTCCTTGTAGTTGATTTCTAATCTCATAGCAGTGTGGTTGGAAAGGATGCTTAATATGATTTCAATTTTCTTAAATTTACCAAGGTTTGCTTTGTGGCCCAGCATGTGATCTATCCTGGAGAATGTTCCATGTGCACTTGAGAAGAATGTGTATTCTGCTGCTTTTGGATGGAATGTTCTATAAATATCAATTAAGTCCAAGCAGTGTTTACTTTCTGACATTATTAAGAATTTATTTTTCTTCTAGAAAAACAAGCAAAACTAAAAAGTAATTGAAAAGTGACCCTGAATGAAATTTAAAACCCTCCAAAAAATGTTTCATGAACTCAGTACAATGATGCAGTACTTAGCAGGTCTTTGAATACATTTTCCAGAATGTAGCAGTATACTAGATGTTCTAAATTCAGGTTGTACAGGGGTCAGGAAGGCAATATAAGTGAGTGGCATGGGACAAGGGTTACTGTGGTAAACTGGAGAGTACATGGCCCTTCCCAAATATGCTGCCACCACTGGGTCCCACAGACTGATGCCAGGAAAGAACACAGGCTGCAGTGTAGCCAGAGTTTCTGACGTTTAAAGCAAGGCAGAAATATGGACTTATTATGTGAAATTTCCTGATTTTTTAGAATGATGGCTCCAAATTTTTTTACAACACCATATGGGCCAAACAAAACACACCCATATATAGAATTGTGACTTCAGGTCCATAGTGCATGCTTTCTGAACTTTTTCAGTAACAAAGTCTTGCCATCGTTCTAACTGCTTACCTCTTTATTTGTAGAGCCCAGAATAATGTGAAATACTAGTGCAACTGAAGTAAAATTCATCTCAAAATTATATGACAGCTAGTCACTTCTAATCATTTTGCTGAAAAACCAAGTCCTGTTTACATCTCTAAGCATACTAGTTGGTAATAAAAGGAAAAATCTATTAGAATGAACAGAGAAGGAGTGAGGAAAAACTGAAGAAAAACACAATTTTAAGAACATAGTCAACTTTTAGACTCCAGGGCAACAAAATAATCCACATGTTGAAATTTGAGAACTTCATTGCCCCAACTAGTCCAACCTGGCTGTAAATTTCGCGCAAACAATTCCAAACATTCCCCCTCTGGCTTGATATAGTCTTTTAGAACCTCTGTCCAGAAAAAAAAAGAGAAAATAACACGAAAATTATTATTAAGGAAGGAATCAATTTCCTTTAGCAGTGAAGAGTAGAAAAGCAGGGATGCTTCCTTAAAAAAAAAAAAAGGCAAGTTAATTTCAAGGATTTCATCACAGGCTTTACTATTTATAGTTAGAAAGTCATTTGAAATAAACACCCTTGAGATTGGGATCAATACCATCAGCACTTTCAATAGTCCTGATTTATCAGTTTTCATTTGTAGATAAGAAATGAGGATTTTAACACCCACATCGGTAACTTTTCAGTCTTCAATAATGCTGACATAGCTCCTGAGTACTAACTTAATTTACTTTTTAATAAATGTAATCCATGCATGAAAAAAAGTCTATAGGAACAATACAAAGACAACCCACTTTAAAAACTAAGATAAAACATAAGTCTCTGCAAAAACATACTTTAGTGTAAGAGTTGGAAACACAGAGAAATATTCAGAACATATATCTAACAAATAACTCTACCTCCTCAGCTATAACTTGGTAGTACTGAGAACACTCCTTCACTTCCAAATTACAGATCTTTCTTTACCTAAAATTTCACCATATTATTTCCACAGTTAAGTATTCCTTATTCAATGTATTCATAACTACTGAAAATTATATTTTGTTAGGAAAATGGCATCTCATCTATACCTTGGCTAAACAGCTGTGATCTACACTAACAGAAAAAAAGAGAATACCGTAGAAGCTTTTTTTTAAAGCACATGCTCATTTGAATAACAAATATTTAAATCAATTTAACCTTTATCACATTGCTGGTTAGCTATATTTTTTTGATATATGTATATTCTACGACAGAAACCGAGTATGAAAATAACGATTCAGGGATGAAAAGTCACTGGAACTGGCAAAATATAGTTCTTAATTGCTATATAAGACTGAGCTTGGAAGAAACCCATCAAATTCCCTTTAGCAATGATAAGGATTCCTTAGAAATACTTGATATAGGTTAGATGTGAAAGATAATATATTTTAAAATGTATATTTCATGTTCTTCAGCTGATCTCACAGTAAAATAATTGTTCATTTGTCTGAAAGCACTGGTCCTGATTATCAAAAATCAAAGAATTTAAAGTATTCATTGTCTATAACTCACCAAACTCAAATCTGGGCTTTGATAGCTTCTAGGTGATGCTTACATGAGACTTCTAGTCCTTTCATAAGTATATAATTAAATGCTATTAAACTTGAGTGAGAAAAATTTCCCCAGAGTCTTAGAACAATAAACTTTTATATCACTTTTCCATTTTTGCCCCATGAATTCAATGCCTTACTGGCCTCAATTCACTTTTAATGTGGTCTAAGCTTATACTGAAGGCAAGGTTTTGTTTTCTTGTTTCTGCTTGTTCAGTTCTTTGGTACAAAGATGTTAGCAACTCTATTTTGGAATTTTAAACTGGAGTCTAAACTGGAATCAGCCAGTCAATAATGTTTACTATTTCTGAGGGACTTCCCTGGTGGTCCTGTGGGTAAGACTCTGTGCTCCCAATGCAGGGAGACCAGGTTTGATCCCTGGTCGGGGAATGAGATTCTGCATGCATGCCGCAACTAAGAAGCCTGCATGCCACAACTAAGACCTGGCACAGCCTAGATAAATAAATAAATAAATAAATTTTTAATGTTTACTATTTCTGAGCACCCATTATAAGTGCTATGGGACTTAACAAAAGAAATAGATATCCATGTCTTCTAAGAGTTCACTAGCTAATAGAAAAAGATGGCCAGGTACTTGGAGTGGAAAAATACATGAAACCTAAACCCATTTATCACCTTCTACTTTATCAATGGAACACATTTCTGCATGGCTTTTTTCCTTTCTAGCTGAGAAACACAGAAAATCAAGGAGTAATGTTTTTGTACTGTTAACCACATATGTTTAATTTCAAAACAAAGCAAAAGAAATAGAGGCAAATTAATGGGAATATTTTATTCTTACTAATTTTAAATATCAATTTAAAAGAAAATGCAAGATCTTAAAACTTCTCATCACAGGAAAAAAATTTTGTAACCATGTATAGGCTTATTGTGATCAGTGAATATGTATATATATCTTGAATCACTATGTTGTACACCTGAAACTAATACAATGTTATATGTCAATTATCTCAATTTTAAAAAAGCAAATTCAAATGTATAAATTTAAATGTGAGTATGACAATATATATAAATAATTACATAACATCTGGCATTAGTAAAACATACTTGTAACCAATGGAGAGGAAGTAATTCATACATAGCCTGTCATTCCCCTTCTGCTTGGGAGCAAAGGGTATGGCTGGGGGAAAAGCAGCTCAAATGTCAGTGCATAAAATCTCATCAAACTATATTTAACTGTTCAGATACAAATTGTTGCAAGTAAAGTAGTAAAAAGGAGTAGAAATTCCTCTAAGGTACAATATGAAAAACAAAATTTTCATTCAAATACTTTTATTTCATGATTTTCCTACCTTAAATCTTTAAACTTAAAATATTATACATTTATGTTAGGTTATAAGCCATAGCTATTGTTGGCTTATGTTTCAGTCTATAGGAAGAAATTTCAAAACTTAAAAAGAGTAAATGTCTCATTTTGAAACAGAATATGCTTCCAATTTGGTGTTTTTTACATTTTGCAGTAGAAATAACAAATTAAAACATGTTAAAAGAAAAAAAATTGGTGTTTCTAAAAGCAAAAGAGAGAACATTTCATTTTGTGAATTGGCATAAAGCAGTTTAAGAACATTTACATGTAAAAGTTCTAAGCATTATATAGGGAACATGTATTATCCCAAATCCTAGGGTTATGATTTAGAGTAAAATACTATTTTATTTATTTTTATTTATTTTTAACATCTTTATTGGAGTATAATTGCTTTACAATGTTGTGTTAGTTTCTGCTGTATCACAAAGTGAATTAGCTATATATATACATATATCCCAATATCCCCTCCCTCTTGCACCTCCCTCCCACCCTCCCTATCCCAGCTCTCTAGGTGGACACAAAGCACTGAGCTGATCTCTCTGTGCTATGCAGCTGCTTCCCACTAGCTATCTATCTTACATTTGGTAGTGTATATATGTCCATGCCACTCTCTCACTTCAGAGTAAAATATACTGCAGAAATCTGCAAGTTGCTTTCTGATGGCTTTGTGTGGCTCTGTATCCAAAATACAGGCACTTGCTATCCAGTAACATGAACTCAAAAATAAAGGATTATAAATACTTCTTGTCTACCAGTACTTAACCAAAACATAAGAATAACATATATTGAGTCACACAAGATTCCCCCCCCCAAAATCTAACTTTTCTTTTTAAATATTCTCAATGCTAAAAATGTGTTTGTGCTGCGCTCTACTGGGAACACAGCAGAACTGCACTTCATAACTACAGGCCGTAATATGTACTAATTTTTATTAGTATTAATAAAAGACTAATTTTACTCACTATTTTATAAAACCTTATATTTTGTTTCTTTTTTGTTTGTTTGTTTTGCGGTACGCGGGCCTCTCTGTTGTGGCCTCTCCCGTTTCAGAGCACAGGCTCCGGACGCGCAGGCTCAGGGGCCATGGCTCACAGGCCCAGCCGCTCCGCGGCATGTGGGATCCTCCCGGACCGGGGCACGAACCCGCATCCCCTGCACTGGCAGGCGGACTCTCAACCACTGCGCCACCAGGGAAGCCCTAAAACCTTATATCTTAAGACTACTCTTTAAACATAATCTATGTAAAATGAATTAAGAAATAGTTTATCATTTGGGAATGAAAGGTTTTTTGGGTCTGGCGCTTGGATTTTTAAAAGTAAAAAAATAAGCCCTAAGACAAACCCTAAATTAAGCTTTGGTACTCACCAAATGATAAAGAAAATTCAAATGAGAAGAATACAAATTAGATTTCCTCCAATGAGTATAACTGGTGGCAAACATAATTTTTTTGTCAAAGAACAGTACAGCTACACTTGTCATTTAAGTCAAATGTTTACTGCATTAAAGAATCTATAACAGTCCAAAGTTTACAGGCAATTATTCACTAAGAATCCCTCTAAGTCAAAGAATGGATCAACAGGTAGACATCTGAACATTTCTCAAATGAATTAACACTAAAGACTCTCAGTATAAACAATTTAAGATAATAGAAATCTTAAATGCTACCAATAAGCATTCTCTTGGGAATTTGAATTCACCTTTCTATGTATCCTAGCTCATGAACTATCCCATATTCTGCAAAATCAGGTGATAAGCTGATAGCCTATAGTCTTCCTGAGTGGCAGCTTGAAAGTTTTGATTTAAGCCAGGACCACCAAATTAATAAAATATATATTTCTAAAGAAAAAATTTTAACAGTAAACTTTGAATGTCAAATTCAGTATCTCTCATATTCCTATTCCTATTACATTCCTATTTTTTTATTCTTTCACTTGAAAAATTTAGCATTTACTGATCTTCTACTATATGCTACAGAATTTCAAATATAAACAATCCTCACAACTCTGAAAGATTAAATATCATTATTCCCCCTTCAAATGTCGACTTTCAGGTGGAAAATTATTAGAGTAACTTGCTCACGTAGCAGAACCAGGATTCAAACTCATGTTAGTCAATCTGAAAAGCTAAAGCTTTCCACTATTCCTTGCTGCTTAGCTTCATTAAATGATAGACATTATACTAAAGCATTAAGACTAGTAAGAATTGCAGGCTGCAGCAATTACCTTTCCAATGGTTCAGAAAAGCAACACCAACTCAACATAAAACTGAGAGTATCTACCAACTATCAAGGGAATTCTTGATAGTTGACCATCTCGCTGACTGCTTTCTGTGCTCTTGGCTTTAGAGCCAGCAAGGGATAGAACCCTGAGAGTACAATAAAGCACCTAGCAGAACTAGTCCTCACATGCACCATCAGTCTTCATTCTGCTGAGGGCAGTGATGGGATAACAACCCAGTTAGTAAGGGGAACCTAAAAAGTGGCGAAGAGGAAAGGCTGAGGTAATGTAGGACTAATCTGCATGGGTGCACTGGGTGGTCACGCTGCTCCGTCTCCACTTCAACAGTGTTTTAACATAACAGACCCTTTTTCCAACCACCAACCACCCTCCAGACCCTTTTCCAGTTGCGACCTCCGGGACCAAACAACACCACTTTTGCGGTCAGCTCCTTAGTGCCACCCACGATGACCTCCCAGATTCGTGAGAATTATTCCACCCAAGTGGAGGGTGCGGTCAGCCGCCTGGTGGACCTGCATCCGCGGGCCTGCTACACCTACCTCTCTCAGGGCTTCTGCTCCGAGCGCCACAACGCGGCTCTGGAGGGCCAGGGCCCTGCCTCCTTCTGCGGGTTGGCCCAGCACCTCTCCAAGATGCAAAACCAGTGTGGCAGCAGCGCCCTCTTCCGGGACATGCCGAAGCCGCCCCAAGATGAGCGGGGCAAAGCCCTGGACACCACAGAAGCTGCCATGGGCTCGGAGAAGAACCTGAACCAGGCCCTTTTGGGTTTGCATGCCCTGGGTTCTTCCCACACAGACCATCTCTGTGCCTTCCTGGGGAGCCACCTCCTGGATAAGGAGGTGAGACTCAAGAAGATGGATGACCACCTGACCAACCTCCGCAGGCTGGCCAGCCCCCAGCCAGGGCTAGGCAAGTACTTAGGACCAGTAGCCTTCGAGCCCAGCGGCCCTTGAGGGCCCGATTCTACCTCCTGGTTTCAGGGCCTCTGCCTGAGCCTCTCCGTGCTGCCACTAGGCAGCTATGTAACCGGCTGGAGCCCTCTCCCAAGCTACGGACCAATTGGAAACAATAAAGCTTTCTGTAGCAAAAAAAAATCTATTCTCTATTCCATAAATTCTGCTATATGATTTTATAATATTAATTAAAATAACATATATCTGATTTAATTTCCAAATTTCTAGACTATTCAAATACTATCAATACATTCAACCCTTTTGTCAATTTCACATAAGTCATAACTATTTTATAAAAACATACCAGCAAGAGGTGGCTTATGTGAGTGAAGCGTACAGGGCACACTGACAATTAACTTGTGATCTGGAATGGGGAGCTCTTTTACACCTGCATTCCTATTAAAACAGAACAAAAACGTAAATTATATTTTAGAGGACAATTTTTTACATATAAGCCACAGTTGCCTTGATTTTTTTTCAACTTTCCAATAGTATCTGAATTTATAATAAATTTAAGAATAGAAATAATGGAAATCAACAACCTAAGTATTAAGAAATTTCAGATAGTTTCCTTTTCTGCAATAATGACTCTTACACATTACATAAAGCAAAAGATAATATAAAATTTCATGTGCCGTACCATTCACACTTATCTCGGCCATTTTCAGATTTTCAAAAATGTAAAAATTAACAAAAACTAATGATCACTGTATTAATAACTTTTAAAAGCCTTAAAATCAATACATTTATACAATTTTGAAAAATCACCTTTCCTACCTTAATGGTAAAGCAGCTTTTTCTCGAACTCTTCCCAGTATAAGACCTTCGTAAGGCTTTTTGTGTGGAGAATCTAATGGGAACACAAACTCTCCTGAACTGGTGATCTGATAAAAAGGAGTCAAAAACAAAAACAACCCATACATCTGTAAATATCCAGGAAAAGGACTGGGTTTTTTTTCCTACCACTATACAATTTTCACCAAAGAAAAAGAAGTATTAAACCTCAAGGCTACCGCAGTCCAATAAAAATATAATGTGGGCTACAAGTTTAAGCCATACATGTAATTTAGATTTTCTAGTACCAACATTTAAAAAAGCAAAAAGAATGAGGCAAAATTAATTTTAATTGTATTTTAAGTTTTAAATAATTTTTAATTTAACCTAACATATCTAAAATATTACCATTTCAATATGTAATCAATTAAAAAAATTATGAGGTATGTTATATTCTTTCTTTCATACTAAGTCTTTTAAATCCAAAACACTTATATTTTACATTTAGCACCACGTCTCAATTTGGACTAGCCACATTTCAAGTGCTGAAGAGCTACATACTGCTAGTGACTACCATAATGGACAAGGCAGCTATGAAGGACTAAAAAATTTTAAGTATCATTTTATCATCTTGCACACAAAAACCTCTATTTTTCATTAAAATTTATTATTGGAAACCATGCCATCATTAATTCATTTATTTGTTCAAATAACATTTACCTATTACTGGCAATGTGACTAAGTCAATTACAATAAAGTATTTTCCTTTACTTATAGAAAACGATGGCATTAAATACTGTCAGAGCTAAAATTAATAATGAAAGAAGCTCAGGGATTGATGAGATAGACAATACGTGGTCCAATTTCTTGACATTATAAATCCAGAAATTCAATCTTATCATTTCATCCTGGAGTGATCAGACTCCCAAAGACTCACTTTAGCTAATCAAACTCAAAACACAATTTATAATAACAATATCAAATCATTAATTAAGCATGGAAGAAAATATTTTCACTATCAGAATATTCATATCTATTCTCTGTGGAACCCTTTACCCTATATCGAGGTATCTAAAAAACCAAGTCCTTTTATCACCTCTAGGGCCCACGAGAAACAGCATCTATTCCACACAGCACTGTATAAACACTGGCAAATTCTTATTCTTTGGATATCCTTTATACTCAATGCAGATTACTCCTTCTGATATAACAATATGTTCAATTACCTAATAAGTATTTCATAAAACATATTTTTGTTTTAAGCTATAGTCATATCATACCATCTCATAGAACTGATTACTACCAGAAATGAACAGTCTTAGTTTTCATGTATTAGCATTTTACTGGTTTTGATTTCAGAAGGTAACCTTTTCGTGACTTTGGCCTCAGTCTCTGATTATAAAAGAACTGCCATAATAGACAGAGTGGAATGGAGTTTTATATTCCTGTTATGGTCCTACAGCAAATCAACCAAAGCTAAGCCCAAAGCACAACTGTAAAAGCAAAGACACAACTTAAGTGTTTGTTTGCCAAGTCTCACAAAATAGGTGCAAATAAATAATGTACACAGCTTTTAGAAGATATTCCAGTACACTACAAAGTACACAAAGCACATAAAAATAGAACCTGTGTCTAAAATGAATATACAGTTATATAAATATTATATAAATGTTAAAACATTCAATCCATAATAACCTGGTTTACCTTTTTAAAATTTAGGAGGGGTTTTCTGGAATTCACCTGGTAGACAATGTATCTTTAAAAGGATGTCCAATGAACTCTGAACTGATGCCTTTTATTTTTGTATTTTTTGGTATTTTTATACCAAGCAAAGATATTAAAGATCATTCAACCAATCCAAGAGTTGGAATCATTTCTTTCAAAAACAGGCACTGAGGAACTAAGTTAAGGTTTAAAGTATAAAAGGTCCTTGCTTCTAGCATTTTCCCAACTCTTCCACAGTAGATTTCTTTGCTATCTCCCTCTCATCCCCAGAAACATAAGAAAAAAAGAAAGAAGGAAGGAAGGAAGAGAGGGAGGGAGGGAGGAAGGGAGGAAGGAAGGGAGGAAGGGAGGAAGGAGAAGAAAAAAGAAAGAAAGACAGAAGTCACAAAGGGCAGCTGAAATTTTGGATGAGTAAAGAGGAAGAAGATGAACAGTAAGACAATTTCTATGTTTAGTGATGGACAAATTCCCCAAAGTTTTTGTTTGTTGTTTCTTAAACTACAGACATCAGAGCTTTTTAAAATGTCATCCTGATATCTCCGAGTGATTTCTGAAGGCCAGCAGTTTGGGATTCTACTACAAAAATATACAGAACAAATAGGTAAAAAGTCTTGAGAATAAGAAGACAAAGGTATTTAGTAGCAAAGTAAACATTTTAATTAGACCATGTTGAAGGAGTAGAGTGGTGACATGTTAAGCATTAAAAAGTAGATGCTACCTTTATGTGACTTGTATGTCACACCTTATTAACAAATAAAGTTAACAAATACATTAACTTCTAAACTTACTTTTACCCAGTGCCATTCAGCAACTATCTCCACAGACCAAGAAGGGTAAAGCTCTTCCTTAACAAAACGTAGGTGCTTCTGTCTATTCGTCACCCAAGTAACAACAAGACAGTCTGGAGCAGCCAGCTTAGGGATAGGTATCTGCTTTATTTGCAGTGGTGATAAATAACTATATCTAAAAATAAACAGAAAAAAATATTAGCAAAATTTGCTGCGAAAAAGAAAAATAAGCAGGGAGAAGACCTGTATAACATTGACTCCACAGACACAAAGCTCCTATATTTATTTGTGCAACTAAATATGAAGCCACACTGACACCCAGTGGACACATTATTACACGCAAGTCAGAAATAATATTTTTAGTTTTTACTAATTTAAAATGATGAAGCCATATTTCTTTATCATTTCTAAATGTATTACGTTTCAGTAATTTTACTAATATTTTCTATATGCTTTTCTAACATCCAAAATTAAGCAAATATTATGGTTTGATAATCTGTACATTACAAAGGGACCCCATTAACAGTCTTGAAACTACTATCTCAATATCCCACGAACATCTTCAGTCTATCATCTTGTTTCTTTCATCCTTCCCAATCAGTTCTACTGGGCTCTCTGAAACTCTCATGCTTTCATTACAAAAAAAATTCTACAGTCTTGCACCTCCTGGTCATTAGTAGTATGAAGTCTAGTTTCTCTTGCTAAAACACTACTTGGTCTACAATACCCCATCAAACCAATGTGGCCCTTTCTCCAGCACCCAACACACACAACAGAAAGAGGAGAGGTCAGTATTCTCCTAGCTCCCCTATTGCCAGTTCCAGGCTATCAGCCATCTACCTTTGTGTAAAATCCCCTTCTCTTTGAGAAGTACGCTATCTAGCCTCCAATGTTCCTTATCGAACCTATTACATCCTCACTCTCCATATTCAGTGAGGATTTAAGTTCTGAGATCCTTCTACCTCACCAACATAAATCTTGCCAGTATCCTGGGCAATTTCAAAGCACAGGCTAAATAATGTACACACTCACCTATTCTTCCCCTAAATAAATACAATTGCATTCACCCCACTTCAATGATCCCGAGTGGCCAAAACCTGGACGTTGGCATCACTCAAACTTGCTCCATTTCTGAAACCATATACACTGATCTCTGGCCATTACTTTTTTTTTTTTTTTTACATCTTTATTGGAGTATAATTGCTTTACAATGTTGTGTTAGTTTCTGCTGTACAACAAAGTGAATCAGCTATAAGTATACATATATCACCATATCCCCTCCCTCTTGAGCCTCCCTCCCATCCTCCATATCCCACCCCTCTAGGTCGTCACAAAGCATCAAGCTGATCTCCCTGTGCTATGTGGCTGCTTCCCACTAGCTATCTATTTTACATTTGGTAGTGTATGTGTATGTCAATGCTACTCTCTCACTTCGTCCCAGCTTCCCCTTCCCCCCACCGTGTCCTCAAGTCCATTCTCTATGCTGTGTCTTTATTCCTGCCCTGCCACTAGGTTCACCAGTACCGTTTTTCTAGATTCCATATACATGCATTAGCATACAGTATTTGTTTTTCTCTTTCTGACTTACTTCACTCTGTATGACAGACTCTAGGTCCATCCACCTCATTACAAATAACTCAATTTTGTTCCTTTTCATGACTGAGTAATATTCCATTGTATATATGTACCACATCTTCTTTATCCATTCATCTGTTGATGGACACTTAGGTTGCTTCCATGACCTGGCTATTGTAAATAGTGCTGCAATGAACACTGTGGTACATGTATCTTTTTGAATTAAGGTCTTCTCAGGGTATATGCCCAGCAGTGAGATTGCTGGGTCATATGGCAGTTCTATTTTTAGTTTTTTAAGGAACCTCCATACTGTTCTCCATAGTGGCTGTATCAATTTACATTCCCACCAACAGTGCAGGAGGGTTCCCTTTTCTCCACTCCCTCTCCAGCATTTATTGTTTCTAGATTTTCTGATGATTGGCCATTACCTCTTCTCCGTCACCAATTCTTTGACTTTATCAAAGCATTCAGTCAGTGCCCCATTCCTCCACTTTACTGAGTCTATCAGTTTCTTCCTGCCCACACTTTCTCCTCTTCCTCACATACTACCAACCACCAATCACTCCTCTGCCTTCTCACTACACCCCTAACTCCAATCTCCCCTTTACTCTTTCACCCCATAACTCCTGCAAACCTCCAATCTTAAATTCAATTCAATTTCAACACAATTCAATTCAACTTCTTCATATGGAAAAAATCAGGTGGAGAAAAATGCTAAACTGAAGAATTGGCTCAATTAAGTCCATTCTTAGGTTCTCAAAACTACTCATCAATTCTTTTACTTATCCTTGGTCAACTACTACAAACCTTCATCTCTTTTCAAGTCTCGCCCAAACTCACTCTTTGTAGATGAAGTTAACGCATATATCAATTAAAAAAAAAAAAAAGCCATCGGACTGCTTCAACTACCTAACCCTCTCCCGCCTGGTTATACGCTTTCACTTACCCATTGCTATACATTTCCTCTTAAAGGATAGCATGGCTTCATATATTTAAAGCTTATCCCTCCAGTTGTGTTCTCTTATTCTCATCTTCTAGTCTATTAGTGATGCTAATTACTCCCCTCCTGTATTTTCAACCTCTCTAGTAGTTCCTTACCATCAGCCTATAAATATGCTTATACTATACACTTTTCCTTTTTCTTTTTTTTCTTTTTTTTGGTTAGTTTTTCTATATACTATATACTTTTAAAGGAAAGAAGAGGAGAGAAGACTTGGGCAGGGGGAGGGTGGAGAAGGGAGAAAGAAAAGAAGAGAAGAAAAAATAATAGAAAAGAAAAAAGGGAGAAATACCCTCAGTTAGGTCTCCTGTCTACAGCTAAACTAAGGACTGGCCTAACCAGATAATGCATAGTAATCTCCTTTTCTTAGCAGCCTTAATTCCATTTGCAATTTTAATTCCCCTTTTCCATGTAACCTAACATATTCACAAATTCCAGGGATTAGGACAAGGGCATGGAGGCGGGTGTGGGGGGAGGGGGGACAACAGTATTCTACCTACCACAGATGCTAAAACTGGTAACAAGATATTTACATATATCACAGTATCTCCCTATATGATTTCCTTTTTAATTTTCTAATAAAGGAAAATTAGAAAATTAAAAAGGAAAATTAATTACCTATTTTGATAATTACATTATGATTATATAAGAAAATATTAATATATTTGTTTTCAAGAAATACAGAATAAAATATTCCAGAGTAACTTACTTCTTCCTAAATAATTTATTCTCATACAGTTCAGAAAAAAATTATATATACATAGATATCTACACACATGCACAAATACACACATATAGAGAATAGCTACAGGAATTCTTTGTATGATCCTTGAAACTTTAAGAGAAAAAAGTCCAATTATTGGTACAGCTCATAAACAAAAAGCATAACAAGATAATTGTGGAGAAGAAATTTCATACGAACTTTAAGTCAAGGTAATAGGAACTGTTCAGTCTAGAAAATCGAAGAGAGAGGAAATACAACTGAAGACATTCACTAGAACTAGAGGGAAAAACTTTTTTAAAAAGCTATTAAAAGGGATTGTCATCTTACTAACTAATTGAACTTATCACTCTAAAAGGTTACATAAACGAAATGGTGGCATAAATAAAAACAAATTTCAGAATGAACTAGACCAATTCATTCATAGCAGTATTAAGGAATACTGTATTTTGGCACATATTTCTAAACTTTAGAATTTGATATCAAAGAAGGCAAAAATGTTGCCTTTTGGTGTTATAGAAACATCCCTGAACTGGACAGTCAGTAACCTTAATCATTAATAAATATATTACTTTTAACATTCTTAACCTACATCTACATATAGTTCTAGTTCAAGAGAATTATCTACCTAAGGGAATTAAAATCTTAAAACGAAAGTGTTTTAGTAGTTTCAGACAATCTATTATCATAAAGTAATGCTTTTAGCATATGTAACTAGAATGTACAAAGGACAATAGCTTTGAGAAAGCATATCTAATAGATAAATTATTTATACTTACCTGTTACTTCTTTTAACTGATTTGTTCTGCCATGGTGGATCTATCACAATTACATCATATGTTTTCTTACCTGAAAACAAAGAGACAATTTCAGAAAATATCTTCTATACGTATCACTTTAAAAACTAAACATGTTCTGAGACTTCCTGGCGGTACAGTGGTTGGGACTCTGCACTTCCACTGCAGGGGGCACGGGTTCCATCCCTAGTTGGGGAACTAAGATCCCACATGCCACACGGCAAAAAAAAAAAACTAAACATGTTCTTCAACAATGAAGTGCATTCACTACAGACACAAATATACTGGAATGCAAGAAAAGGATTTGTGGCATTTATTCAAATAATTTATCTAAAATAATTAAGAGATTCCCCTTATAATTTAGTACCTCTGGGATTTTAACATAATTTCACCTATTGCAGAGACTTCCTAAAAATAACTACAGCTCCCTTAGCTAGACAACAATGATTTATAAATGTCCTATAAGTCTTGGTAGCCATATTAACTTGGTCCTTTCAAGCCTAGATAGGGTAGGTGTGGGTTTTTTGCTTTTGTTTTTCAACTTTTTACATGAAATAAAACTTGTCTTTTAACTGATATATTGACCACAACAAAATGTCCCCAATAGTCTACTAGTGTCCTTTTCTCTGGACCAGGATCACACATTGCATTCAGTTGCCATGTCTCCTAAATTTCCTCCAATCTGGAAAAGTTCCTCAGTCTTTCTTTGTCTTTTATGACCTTGATACTTTTGAAGACTACTGGCTAGTCATTTTATAGAATGTCCCTCAAGTTTGGGTTTGGTATTTCCTCGTGATTAAATTTAGGTTCTTTATTTTTGGCAAGAGAAACACCATGCCATTATCAGGAAACACAGTGTCAAAATGTCTCATTATTAGTGATACTACCTTTGATCATTTGGTTAAAATGCTGTCAGCCAGGTTTCTCCAGTTTTACTTTTGTAATTAATAAGTATTTTGCAGGGAGATATTTTAAGACTGTGCAAATATCCTGCATCTCATCTTTTCATCCACTATTTTGACACCCAAATACTATGATGTGTGCCAAATGGAAATTTTCTAGTTACATCATTCTACCTACATTTATTAATTGGAATTTTACTGTGAGGAAGAGCTGTCCCTTTTCCTTTTATAAACAGAGGTATATTTTTGTAAATGTACAATCTCATAAGTGATCAAAAGAATGCAAATTAAAATAAGGAAGTGATGGTTTTTAAACTATTAGAGTAACAAAGATCAAAAAGAATGGGGAAAAAAATGTTCAAATATAGCATGATTTTCTCATTAATTTGTTATCTTGTCATTTACCCTGAAGAATTTATGACACTGTGACATGAATAACCAATCATTTATAAGACGGTTTGAAAGTAATTAAAAGAAGCTTTTCATTAATAAGCTATGTTATGTTAATAATGTAAAATTTTGCTTAAAAATGTCCAAATAACATTAAACAGCAGATTAAATTCAATTTGGTCAATATACCTCTTATCTACATCATCCCTTAGAATATTATAATAGTTATAATTTGTTAGAAACATAAATCACTGAGCTAAGCTCATGATGCAGATTATCTCATCTAATCCCCAAAATTACCCTTGGAAGTAGGTATTATCATATCCATTTTATAGACTAGGAAACTGAGGCTCAGTTTTGTGAAGTGCCTAAAGACTCATAGTTAAGCTTCAGATCTAAATTCAAATTCAGGTGTATATGACTCTGGACTTAAATATCTAAATTCTTAACTTTATACAGGAAAATATTTTGAGAAACTTTAGATAATAAACTTGAACAGTAGCTTAAAATGTAACCTAAAAGGCTAGGAATGGTTTGGGAATTAACATTTGTATATGAAGTGTTTCTACTTTGCTATGAATAAAAGCTAAATAAAGTTATTTGGTCAACCCCAACTGTACCCTGAATTCCTAAGTACAGAACAGTAACTATGTCTACTCTCTTGGGGACTAGTTAAGTTTTTGACCCTTTGTTTGTAATAAGAATTTTTTTAATTTTTAAGACAGAAGTCAGCACTTTAAAATTGAATTTAAAAGGAAAATACACTGAGAAAATTAAGTGTTTACCCTATCACAAAATGCTGGTACTCATTCAACATTCAGACTTGTTCTTGACTTCTGAGGCCACAAAAAAATTATCTTTTTCTAATAATAAACATAATAATTACTTACAGCTCAGAAGCGGGTACATACAAGAAATGTCAGACAAAAGAAAACTGCTTTTTGGTGGCAGCAGGTATTTCTGTCCCATTAAAGTAATCATTTTTGTAAAGCTAGAGTTGTTTTCAACAATCCGTGAAAATAAATCCTGCTCTGTAACAGATATATCATCTTCCATCAATTGTAACGTCTGAAGTTCCATTTCATTCAGAGAAGGTAAATGCTTTGCCATTTCACATAATTCTGACAAATTGCAGGTATCAAGTGGTAAAGTAATGGGCTCACTATACTTGTCCCGTTTTTCATAAAGTGGATGAAGAAAGCCACTTTTGAGACCTTCTTGGATTAACTGTGAAGATCCATCCAAAATCAGCCCCCTGATCTGTAAGAGAATTTTTTTTAAGTACATTAAAAAGTCACTAAAAAATAAATAAGTAAATAAATAAAAAGTCACTGACATTAAAACAATTTTCTAAATAATAAAGTTCCTACTATGCTTTGAATATTTCAACTCTTGGATTAAAATCAACATTCTTAATGCTTACAGGAAAATAACTTTATACAACAAAAAGAGTTAGAAAGTGTGAATATACCTTTGAAATGCTATTTCTTAACTGTGGAACGAAACAAATCTCATAAACTCACTGAAAATTAACTAACCAAACAATATATTGAATACGTAGAAAATGTATCCTTAAAACTTTATACGATAAATTTGATAATGTTTCTAAAAGAAAGTGGAATTTCTAATTTATAAAAAGAATTAAGGGAATTCCCTGGCAGTCCAGTGGTTAGGTCTCCATGCTTTCACTGCCAAGGGCATGAGTTCAATCCCTGGTCGGGGAACTAAGATCCCACAAGCTGTGCAGTGTGGCCAAAAAAAAAAAGAATTAAGTTTAAATCACATTTAATCTTAAATTTTTCTAGTAACTTAATTTTTTACATATTTATTTATTTACTTATTTGGCTGCGCCGGGTCTTAGTTGCAGCATGCAGGATCTTCATTGCAGCATGTGAGATCTTTAGTTGCAGCATGTGGGATCTAGTTCCCTGACCAGGGATTGAACCCAGGCCCCTTGCATTGGGAGCATGGAGTCTTAGCCACTGGATCACCAGGGAATTCCCCCTAGTAATTTAATTTTAAAATAAATATACCTTTGATTTTATAAAATATAGCTTGAATTGTAAAAAAAAAAAGAAAAAAAAATTAACTCTATAAAATGAATATATAAACAAAGGTTTTCAATAATACAACCAAAATAATTATAAAATTAAAACCCAAGTTCTGCTTCTGGACAAGATGGAGTACCTCTAAGCTGAAATTACTTTTAAAAAATTATTTTTAAAAAACGGTTTTCAGACCTTGGATGGATGTCAAGCAGTGTAGAACAGTAGTCCCTAAAAAAGGAGAAACGAGTTGCTCCAGCTTACCGCCTTGAGAAAGTTTCTAGGTAGCAGTACAGGAAAGAGACCCATTCAGAGCCCAACAATCTCTCTGAATTAAGGAAATACAGCTGGGAGTCTGGAAAGGCCAAGGCAGCTAGAGTTTGCAGGGAAGGATACCAGAGAGGAGAGAGCTGCAGAGGGTCAAGTCTCCAGCTGAGTAGTGATCAGCACATGTATGTGATGAAATACCCAAGGTCAGGGAAAGAACCAGATAAAATGATCAGAGGGAGAAATCCCCAGAGTTCACACAGGGCTTGTGCAGCCCTTTTTTTTTTTTTTTTTTTTTTTGCAATACGCGGGCCTCTCACTGCTGTGGCCTCTCCCGTTGTGGAGCACAGGCTCTGCACGCGCAGGCTCAGCAGCCATGGTTCACGGGCCCAGCCGCTCTGCGGCATGTGGGATCTTCCCGGACTGGGGCACGAACCCGTGTCCCCTGCATCGGCACGTGGACTCTCAACCACTGCACCACCAGGGAAGCCCGTGCAGCCCATTTTTAAAGATTAGGAAAAAAAAGTAGAAAGGGATATTAAGGCACTCATTATAACCATATTCATATGTTCAAAAATGTAAAGAAAAAAATGAACCTGTTAAGAAGAGATAGGGAAACTATAAGAAAAGACCAAATTGAGTGTCTAGAAATTAAAAACTACAATGCACAAGTGAAAAATACACTACATTGGAATTACAGCAGATTAGACACTGAAGAAGAAAAGGTTAATGCACTTGAAAACAACGCAATAAAAGCACCCAAAATGAAGGGGACAGAAAATATATTTAAGGAGACAACAGCCAAAAATTTCTAAATTTGCTGAAGACTATGTATTCACAGATCCAAGAAGATCAACAAATGGAGGAGGAGGAGGAAGAGGAGGAAAAGAAAACTATATTAAGGAACATCACAATTAAATTGCTGAAAATGCTCAAAGCAGCCAGAGACTTCCACTTCCAACCAAGATGGAGCAATAGGGACAAAAGCTTTCAAGACACTGGATATCAGGCAACAAAGGAGAGTGAAAGAAATCATAGGTAAGCCCTATGACTGCCCCAGCTAACTGCCTGGAGATTTTCCAAGGCACAGGAAGAATCTGGGCAGAGTCTAGAAGAAATCCAGAGTTAAGGAGACAGAGCTGAGAATATGGGGATGCCAAGACAGAGTACACAGGAGAGTATCAGAGAGGAAAGAGCTGTACAGAGAGAACTCTGTATATCTGCAGGTAGTCACACTGGAGAAACTCCCCTAAATACTGATCACTCCGAGTGTGTGGGGGAACTATCCAAGGCCAAGAAAAGAATCATCCAAGAGGACTAAAAGAAACAGTGTCTTGAGCTCTCACAGGGCCAAGAATAGTACTTGTTTCCAACACTCAGACCAGAAAACATCATGATTCACAGGACAATTGGGGGACATTTCACCATGGGTCTCGCTGTGTGAGCAGAGGCACTGATAGCTTTTGTTCCAGAATAAATTTTCAAGGTGTTGGTTTGTAACCTCAAGAGCTTCCCAGGTGAAATCTGAAACTGGCCCCTGTACACAGAGGGCAAGGAGAGACCAAAGAAAAGAGGCAGACCACTCTAGATGGGAAGATGGCAGGTTTAACAAGAGAACTTACAAACGAGGCTTGTCTTGGGAGGCTGCAAGACAAGTAGATCTCTGTACCTGTCGCCCAGAATCCTAAAAGTTTATATAGAGTTCTTAACTGGGTTCAGTCACATACACAGTCCAGATCGTCTCAACAACAGCTTACTCTCTCAAGGCTATGTCCTTGAAAACAGCTCCCACTGTGGGAATGGTGGGCAGAGTGTACAGTCCAAAGACAAAGGAGGGGTGAGGAGCCTCCAAGTGTCCAGGTCAACCAGTGGTCGCATCCTCAAGATCAGTTCCTCCAACACAAGGATATTCATATAGCATGGAAGACGGAGATCATGTCTCCCTCCAAGCCAGAAGGCAGATGTTTGCTGTCCAGGTTAATAAAGGCTCACTCTGGGACAAAAGGCTGGACAGGTTTGTTTGCAACCCATTTTAAAAAACTGGGGTTCCCTAACCTTGGGGTTCTTTAGCTATGAACCAAATCTACTGCATGCAGAGCATACACCGAGGCTCCTTGGCATCGTCCCCATGGAGTACAAGGGAAGTCTGTGAACAAAAAGTATATGTTTCCTGCTATGCAGGGAGCAATAAACTCCTTATTTAATAAAATCTTAGGTCTAAATCTATTTTAATAAAATCTGAGACCTAAACTTGCTAGCTTGTTAGCTTCCAAATAGAGTAAAATCTCAGACATTTCATCCCAGTTCTTGACAGGGGTATTGGGTAGATAACAGATTTTGTGTCAGTAAAAAGGAATAATCAGCCTTAGTCTAAAAACATCATTCTAAACTCACCTAAGAAAAATCTACCCAGTAATTGAAGACCAATTAAACCAAAAATCTCTAAAGATATAGAAGTTCTGAACAACACTACCAACTTAACCTGACTTTCATAGAACACTGCATCCAACAACTATAGAATACGTATTCAAAAATACATTAAAAATAGCACACAATACAGTCACAAAGATAATTCATATGCTGGACTATAAAGAAAGGCTCAATAAATTTAAAAGGATTGAAATCATCAGAGTATATTCTTATACCCCAACGGATTTAAGTTAGAAATCAATAACAAGAAGATATCAAGATAAACCCCAAATATCTGGGAATGAAACAGCAGACTTCTAAATAATTCATATAGGTCAAAGATAAAATCACAGAGGAAATTAGAAAATATTTTTAAGTGAATGAAAGTGAAAATACAAAATATCAAAATATGTGGAATGCAACTAAAGCAATGATTCAAGGCAAACTTATAGCTTTAAGTGCTTATATTAAAAAAAATCTAAATTCACTGACAAAAGCTTCTACTTTAAGAAGTTAGAAAAAGAGCAAAGTAAACCAAAAAGAAGAAAATAATAGAGAACAGATATCAACAAAATAGAAAATAGATAGACAGTAAAGAAAATTAATTAAGTTAAAAGCTGGTTCTTTGAATATACTTGACATCAATTCATGTGTCTAATAAGGGATTGATATCCAGAATATAAAAGAACTCCTAGGGAATTCACTGGCGGTCCAGTGGTTAGGACTCCAGGCTTTCGCTGCCAAGGGCGCAGGTCCGATCCCTGGTCAGGGAACTAAGATCCCAAAAGCCGTGCAGCGCAGCCAAAAAAAAGAACAAAACTCCTAAAACTCAATAACAACAACAAAAACCCAATTTAAAAATGAGTGAAGGACATGAATAGGGACATGAACAGACATTTCTCCAAAAAAGACATACAAACGGCCAACAGCACATAAAAATATGCTCAACATCATAAATCATCAGAAAAATGCAAATCAAAACCACAGTGAAACACCACTCACACCCATTAGAATGGCTGTTAAAAAAACAAAAACAGAAAGTAAGTGCTGACATGGATATGGAGAAACTGGAAACCCTTATGCATTGCTGGTGGCAATGTAAAATGGTACAACCACTGTGGAAGACAATAAGGCAGTTCCTCAAAAAATTAGAATTATCATATGATCCAATAATTCCACTTCTGGGTATATTCCCCAAAAAACTGAAAGCAGGGACTGGAACTGATATTTGTACGCTCATGTTCATAGCAGCATTATTCACAATAGCTAAAAGGTGGAAACATCCCAAATGTCCATTAACAAAAAAATATATAAATAGGCACTTCCCTGTTGGGGGAAAATAAAAATCATTCAGGAGATAAATAATGGTGATGGTTACAAAACAATGTGAATGTACTCAGTACAACTGAATTGTACACCTAAAAATGGTTAAAGTGGTAAATTTTATTTTATGTATATTTTGCCACAGTAAAAAAAAAAAAAAAGCTACAAAAAAAAGCTGGTTCTTTGAAAAAACAACAACAACAAAATAACAAGCCCCTAGCAAGAAAAGGAAAGAATACAAATCACCAACATCAGGAATGAAAAGGGGCATCACTTATCATCACAAATCCTACAGACATTAAAAGCATGATAAGAGAATACTATGAACAACTTCATGCCAATAAATTTGACAAGTTGGATGAAACAGACAAATTTCTTAGAAAATACAACTTGCCAAAATTGACATAAGCAAAAGCAGAAAATCTGAAAATCCCTGTTACCTATTAAAGAACCTTATATTATTCCTAAAAACCTTCCCCAAAAGGAAACGCCAGGCCTAGATAATTTCACTGGTGAATTAATTCAAATACTCAAGGATGAAAAAACACTGATCCTATGAAAACTTCAACGAAGAATGTATAGCAGATGGATGTATATGGATGTATAGCAAATGAAAAGATTCTCAACATTATTAGTCATTAAGGAAATGCAAGTTAAAACCTCAATAAAATACCACTACACACTTAAAAGAATTCCTAAAATCAAAAATCTGATGGTATCAATGCTAGTGAGGATATGAAGCAAAGAGAGTTCTTATACTTTGCTGGTGGGAAATGCAAAACAGTACAACTACTTTGGAAAACAATTTGGCATTTTTTTATGGAGATAAATACAACATTAACCATCAAACCAAAAATACCATTCCAACATGGAAATTTAAAACTCTATTACAAACAACTCTTAAGCAAATCTCTAGAAAACCATGATATATCAATGAAATTTCGCATCATGACAATTACAACACAACATATCAGAACCTATGGTATGCTGCAGTGCCCCAAGAAAAAAAACATAACATTGAATACTTCCATCAAAAAAAAAAGAAGAAAAAAAAATGAACTAAGACAACTCAAAAAGTCAAAAAAAGAAAAAAACAGAAGGAATAAATTAAAATGGATTAAAGCAGAAATAAGTTAGACATTTTTAAGGTAAATTAATTTCAAAAACAACTAATAGATTAGGCAAAGCATTAGCTAATCTATCAAGGAAAAGGAAGTAAACATACAACATAAATAGTGAAGGCAAAATAACCACAGAAACAGACTATTCATAAACAAATTTGAAAAATTAGATGAAATGGATAATATTCTAAGATAACATAATTTACCAAGATTAACTACAAAAGAATTTTTTTAATCTAAAATTGATTTCCAAAGAGGAAAAAGGAAAAGCTGTCAAAGTAGTATCCCCACAAAAAAAGCAACATACTGAGATGGATGCAAAGGGGAGTTCTACCAAACTTTTAAAGAACAGATTACTCCAGAGAATTGGGGAGAAAAAAAGAAAAACTTCCAACTTCGAACACTGAAATATGTAAATATCTGTATATAATTATATATATAAAACAAAAAAATTAAATATATCAGACCAATCTCACTTACGACTGTTCCAAATAAAATAGTAGCAAACAAAATCCAGCAGAACATTTAAAACATAATACATCATGGTCATTTAGAATATATACTACAAATGTAAGGTGGTTACATATGATTAAAAATCAAAGGAAAATATTAGGAGAAAAATCATCCATTCAATCTCCATAGATGCTTTAAAAACATTTGATAAAATTCAGTAACCACAGTTGATAATAACACTCAATAAATAAGAATACACAGAAACTTCTTTAACATGCTATTTCCAACTCAGCCCAAAACCCAGTGGAGAGGAAATCATCTCCTACAAAGTCAGGGACAAGGATAGATATTCTCACAAACGTTACTTAATATTGTATCATATTTTCCAGCCTATACAATTAGAGAAGATAAATAAATTAGGGATATAATAATTATAGAGGTGTAAGTAAAACTATTAATATTTGCAAGAGTTATAATTATTACCTGAAAAATCAAGACATTCAATTTTTTTAAATTAATGCTAGATGTATATAAAGAAAATTTTACAGAATAACAACAGAAACTTAAACAAATGGAAAGACACATTTATGTTTTGGAGTAGGATCACAACATCTTAAAGATGCTAATAGTATATGTTTATAAATTTGATTGCCATAAAAATTTCAACAGGTTAGTTTTTCTAACCAGACACTAAAATTGATCCTAAAATTCATGTGGGAAAATAAACAAAAAGCCCAGGAAAATTCTGTAAAAAGTAGCAATGATAAGATGGCCCAGGGTGGGGGGTGGGGGGGTGGAGGGTGGGGAATAAGTAACTACCACATAAGATATTAAAACATATTCACATTATAAAATCTCAAAAGAGATTGGCAAATAAATAGTGAGACAAACAAGTAAGACTTAAAGTCCAGAAATAAACTCAAATACTTATGTGAATTTAGTATATCAAGCATCTCATATAAGGAGGGAAAAACTGCATGAATAATGGTAGGACATATAGGTAGTCAACTGGATCCATACCTCACACTGTATACCAGGATAAAGTCTAAATGGATCAAGATATAAATTTGAAATAAAATCATAAATGTTCTAGAATAAAACATAGGAAATTATTTTAAAACCTTGAAGAAGGAATACTTCTCTAATTATGATTCCAAAATTCAGAAATCATAAAAGAAAAAAATGATAAATTCAACTAAATGAAAATATAATATTGTCTGCATGGCGAAACCAAAACCAAAAAAAATCATAATTAAAATTAAAATGACAAACTGGGAAAAATATGCTTGTAATTTACATAATAGACAAAGACCTAATTTCCCCAGCATATAAAGAACTCCTATAAATCAGTAAGAAAAAGAACAATCCAATTTTTTTAAGTATGCAAAGGAAACAAACAGTTCACATAAGAGAAATACAAATGAATTTTAAACATACATTACAATGCTTAACTACATTCATAATAAGAAATGCAAATTAAAGCCATACTAAAATACTATTTTTCAACAATTAGATTGGCAAACATCAAAAACTATAATATACTGTAATGGTGAGGATGTGGGAAAACAGGCAAAAGTATACATTTCTAGTGTGCTAATAAGATGATACAATCTCCATAGCAGCAATTTGGCAGTATCTATCAAAATGTTCAAACCCTCTGACCCAGAAATTTGACTTGTCGAAATTTATCCTGCAGATACCACACATAAATATAGAAAATGACATGTGCATACTATACCTAAATGTCAGCAATTAAAGATTAAGTAAATAAAAGTAGGAAAGACAATGAGATCTAAAACAATTTGAACCCTCTGTTTCCTCTCATTTCTTTAACTCCCAGATCTCAGTAACCTCTAAGTTCTAGAAATACATCCTTCATATTATTCACTTTCTTCTGCCACTATCTTAAGTTGTTTTACCTACTGACAGTAGGCTTTTATAACTCAGAAAATTTCTGGACTTAACCAATATAGCATAAGTTTACTTATGTTAAATATGTAAATGAGAAGTATATGAGATTTTAATAAAAATTGGTTTAAACTGTCCATTACAATAAAAGTAATGATAAATCATTCCAGTGTTAAATTCTAACCTCGATCAAAATGACTGCTTGAGGGACTTCCCTGGTGGCGCAGCGGTTAAGAATTTGCCTGCCAATGCAGGGGACACAAGTTCAAGTCCTGGACCAGGAAGATCCCACATGCCGCAGAGCAAATAAGCCTGTGCACCACAACTACTGAGCCTGCACTCTAGAGCTCGTGAGCCACAACTACTGAGCCCGCAAGCCACAACTACTGAGCCCGCGAGCCACAACTACTGAAGCCCGCACACCTAGAGCCCATGCTCCGCAACAAGAGAAGCCACTGCAATGAGAAGCCTGTGCACCATAGTGAAGAGTAGCCCCGGCTCGCCACAACTAGAGAAAGTCCGGCAGCAGCAATTAAAACCCAACACAGCCAAAAGTAAATACAAATAAATAAATGATTTTTTTTTAAATGACTGATTGATTTTTAAGAACATCCTTATTTACGTTGTCCTTTTATTTATACTAGTTCACATTAACCTTCCAAAGTCATCAATGAATATTTTACACCGTACCTTTGTATGGTATTCCATAGCATCCAATTCACCTTGATTGAAAACAACACATCTCTTACGCTTCTAAAGAGTAAATTACAGGGAAAAAAATTATGTGGCCATCATCAAAATAATGATATTTTGAAATATATTAGTACTTCCTTTTTCTTTATCACATTTTCCATATTGTGTATCTCATTCTTTAAGAGGTAATAACTACTGAGGTTGAAATAAGTGCAAAGAGTATGGACTGGGGAGGTAAGATTTCCCAAATAATAATAATTATTATTATTACTATTATTACAAACTTAATGGGTGATAAAAGGCCATGTAGGTGTTATCTACTATTAGTAAGAACTAGTATGACATAATAAAATGGCACTGACATCCACAGAACACAAAGAAACTGTGACACTGTATAAGAGTCACCAGTGTCATCTATCAGTTGATATATGGTATAATTATTCTGAACTTTCTTAATTTCTACAACAAAAACAATTTGCAATGTACTTTTAATAGATCTTTATGTGTAATCTGAGGATTAGGTATAAATAAGATATATTAACACTGTTCTACATCTAACAACTCCATAGCAAAGAACATGTAAGTCTGCAATATAGAGCAGGGACTTTGTACTTTTCATTGCTGAAATCTCAGTGCCTACATGGTGGCATAACTCCTAGCAGGCTAACAACAAAAGTTCTTTGGCTGAATAAATACATGGACTCTCTATTACTTTCCTTATTCTAATTCTCAACATGCTTTCTTATTTAGTATCTTTCTTCCCCACTCAGTTGTAAGATCTAAAAAGGCAGAGATTATATTTATCTTGTTTCATCACTCCTTGTACAACAGCACATAGAAAGATCTCAAACATTTATTGGGTGAATAGCGAATGTAATTCCTATCTCTAACAAAGAAAATGTTAATATGATCTATCTGAAATGGACTTTGTATAATCACCTCTGAGCTCTTCAAATACATAAAAAGTATTCATGCATAATTAATTTGACTATATGGCACTCTCAAAACTTTTGATTGCACCAATGTGTATACAAATATATATATTTTAAGAATATATATTTTCCATAGTAGCTGTCTAGTTTTATCACTAGAAACTTTTCAAAAATATCACCCTTCTTCCAAACATTTATTATACAAGCTTATCCCCAAAGGATAAATCTCTAAAATTCCCCCTTTATACTGCTATATACTGCTTTAGAATTTTACAGAGAAACATATTTTTGAGCAAAAATAGGTGTAAAAACATGCAATTAATACGAAAACCTAGGCAGACAGGGTTTCTTTTTTTGTTACTTAGTTTTGTTTGTTTAATTTACAGAGCATTCACTTTTGAATCAACTTTGCTTACTTCTGAAATATGCAAATTTGGTCTTCTAAGAATGGTAGAATGTTAGCAAAAAGTTAAAAATCACTCTGGATATGCTAAAGTCTTATTATGCTTTATTGACTATTCTTTATACTTAGTAAATCACAAGATATTTGAGATGCTGGAATAATAAATTTGTGTTCTCTGTAGAAAAATTTAAATTTCTTAAAACTTATTACCTTCCCATTAACAGAAATGGAGATTTCTTTCTTAACATCATTTACTAGATCTTCCTTTTCATTACTTTGTTGGCATTCTTTGTGAATAGCAGAAGTTATATAAGGTTTGGTGACATCAAACAGTTCAGATCGAAAAACATATTTTTGTATGAACATTTCACAATTTCCTCCATCATCATTTTCTGGGTTAGTGGTAGAAGCAATACAGGTAGCAGAGGCTCCAAAAGAGGACATAGAATCCATGTGAAGAGTATCAAGGTGAACAGAAGAAGTAGGCTCATTTTTACTGCAACAAGGCTCATGATGCTGGTGAAGTTCATAACTTATCTTGTTAATGAAAGAAAGATGATCCAGTAACCATCCTGGCGATAGCTCACGCACCACAGACATTCTTCCTTTAAAACAAACAAACACCTCTGAGAATTAAGACACTAGAAGTAAAACCCAACTTTCCTAATTAAGTTCTAAACTCAGACAGGAAAGGTGACGTGCCCAAAATTACAACTGGTTGATGGCACAATTGCTACAAGACCCAGGTATCCAGACTTCGGCTCTGAGTTCCCCTCCCACCACCCACCACTCTCCAAGTTTGGGGCTGTGTTTGCCTCTGAGTTCAAACGCAGGTAAGGGGGGATGTCATATTTTAGCAAAGTAACCTACTGTGCTCAGGTCATTTTTCTCTCCTAATTCTCGGCCCCACACTGGATCCTCCAGCTTTCCGCAGGCCACCGCTAGAGCACCTGGAACCCCAGAGAGCACTCATGCCCTGAGCCCGAACCTTCGCGGCGGCCTCAGCAGCGCGACCCTGGGGCCGACTGCGCGCACACTGGGCCGTCACTATCTCCTACCTCGCCGCCTCCCTTGTCAGAAAAGTGCACCCCGCCTTCCCAGACTTGCTTCATAAAACAGCACCCATCTAAACAGTGGTCCTGAAAGACACTCCTTTCAGGGCAAAGGAAAAAACAAATCTCCTTTTCTAACAGTCAACGGGAGCCGCCATGTTGCTGTACGGAAAAAACGTTTCAAGGGCTGCCTGGAGCGCTCTGCTCGCTACTCAGGGACGTAAAGCGCTTGGGTGTTCACAGCTAAATTTAAGGGTCGGACCAGACTTCTCAGAGGACGCTTACAGCTTGCCGGAACACGCCCGAGCGCGCCCTTGAGGCGGCGGCACTGCACCAACACGCAGAGTTCCGGCGACGAGCGGCGCCCGAGAATTGCGCACGCGCGCGCATGTCGTGCGCGATGACGTCAGCGACGCCGGAGATTTTTAAAATTCGAACGGCGCCGGCGGGTGGAGGAAGGAGGTTGTGTTTTGGCGGCTGACGTTTTGTCTAGCGGGCAATAGCACGGTTTACAGCAGTTCGGTCCCTGCGTCGTATCGGGAAGCTGGAAGAAAGGTGACTAATGACTTTGCGTTAATTTTGTTCCGGCAGCACTGGGCTAGAGGGAGAACGCCAGGGCGCCAAAAAGTTAGATTCACGGGCCCTGAGGAGAGACGTTTTGGTGTTTGCTGTTGTAACCGGCCCCCGGGCCCCATCTGTTCTAGGCGCTAGTTTCCCAGAGTCCAATAAATTTCTTATGGCAGTGATTTTCCAAGGGAGAAGGGGAAGGCCAAGATGACACCGGTGGGGTGAAGAGGACATGGAGAGAGGAAAAGGGGAAGAATGGATGGGAGCAGGGAGAGGAAGGACGAGATGAAGAACTGTTTGCTATGGTGCGTTTGAGATACTAGTGTAACATCCTGGTGGCCGTGTAAGGAGTACATCTGAAAGTCTTAACCTCAGATTTTAAGAGTACATTTTAAGTGGAGATTGGGAGTGGACAGATAGGTGAGAGTGGAAAAGTTTAATAGATCAGAAGCGTATACTGAAGAAGAAATAGCCAAACAAAGAAGTAAAGAGTCTAATCAGTTTAAAAAACAAAGGAGAGCCCCAAGAAGTAAAAGGATAACCACAGATGTCCACTTTCTTGGAAACCAGGGCAGGACCTGGAAGGGCTAGGTGTATAGTGTCTAATGCCTCAGAGTTAAGATAGGATCAAAAGATTTGTCAGTCATGAGTATCTCAGGAGGCAACCGTTTCAGTAGATGGGAAGGGAATGAGATGTGAATGTGGTCTGAGAAAATGGAAGCAGTCTTTAGACCAGATAATTTATCCTTGATGAGAGGGAGATTGAAGCACGAGGGGCAGTAATTGAATAATGTAAATGGGAAACAGTAGGTTAAGGACAGAGCAGGGGAGATGGACATTAGGAAAAGAAAACTGAATAGCTCTGCTCCAAGACCAAAGAAAATGAAACATCAGAGGTAGTTCTTGTCAGTAGCCTCTGACTTCCCATTGAAATAGGCACAGCCAACAGTGGTGATGTGGTCTGAGTTAGGATTTAGGAGTTTAACTACCATAAATACCCTGTGAAGGTAGGAATCATACCTTATTCACCTTTGTATTGTTTGCATTGCTTTCACACTCCCTTGTACATGGTAGGCAGTTAGTAAGTGTTTATGTGTGTTGAATTTTTTTTTTTTTTTTTTTGCGGTACGCGGGCCTCTCACTGCCGTGGCCTCTCCCGACGCGGAGCACAGGCTCCAGACGCGCAGGCCCAGCGGCCATGACTCACAGGCCCAACCGCTCCACGGCACGCGGGATCCTCCCGGACCAGGGCACGAACCCGTGTCCCCTGCATCGGCAGGCGGACTCCCAACCACTGCACCACCAGGGAAGCCCTGTGTTGAGTATTTTTAAATGGAGTTAAATAGATAGATGTTCCCTGCAAATTAGGACTTCACCTTACATGAACAAGCAAAGATAGACCGGGAAAGATTATCTTGAAAAAACAGTGAAACTTGGCTGCCTTTCTGTTTGAGGGTAAAGATAATAGTTGTTGCTTAATGTACCATCTGTGTCTGGAAAGACTTGTTCATTACCAAATTCGTGAATGCAGGTCATAAACATGAAACGCAGTTCATTTTCTACCGGTGGTGCTGGCCGCCTCTCTATGCAGGAATTAAGATCCCAGGACTTAAATAAACCAGGCCTCCATACCCCTCAAACGTGAGTACCTATGCCTTATTGTCTTTGGCAAAGAAATCTGTAAAGGAGGTTAATACAAAGATGTAGTATGAGTCATATTGTGATGAATCTTATCTGTTCTCAGTGGTACCTAATTTGGAGTCAGTGAAGGCTAAAAAATGGGCATGTTACTTGGTGTTGTGTTTTATCTCATTTGATAGTTAAATCTCCAAAGCCACGTCTTTTGCTAGGCAATCCCTGAGGGACTGCTAATTCCTTTTCAGCACTCTTCCACTCATTTATTTTCCTCCTTTACTGTAGAGCTGCTTGTTTGAGCAGGTTCTCTGCTGTAACTTCTATTTACTGAGGCGTATCCAACTAGCATAGTTCTCAATGAAAGGTATTATTTGCCCTGACAATTAGCTGCAGTTTAGTAGCAGCCTACAGAACACCACTTCTCCAAACTATTTCCTCAGGATTCACTGGAAAAAAAAAGGTGCCCCAAAGAACTTGCTGTCACTATAGTCAATATCCTGTAATGATCTGTAATTGAAAAGAATCTGAAAAAGTATGTGTGTGTGTGTGTGTGTGTATCTCAATCACTTTGCTATACACCTGAAACATTGTAAATCAACTGGACTTCAATTTTTTTAATTTTTTTAATAAAAAATAAAATGAGGGGGAAAAAAGAACTTAAAATCATAAACTAATTTTTCCCTATGAATGAATTTCTTACAATTAAGAGAAGGCTATTTGTAACCATGTTGAGTGCTATCATTCCTTCTCTATTACCAAGGTACAAGTTACTTGCTAACTGTTCTTAAGTTACTTGGGTTTACATAGTATGAGCCTCTGCTACTTTTAGAAATTTGAAATATTTATACATTTTTTTCTTCTGAAATCAGAGAAATGTTTTGTACTGTTGCACATTACTACTCCAAAAGATTTGTGCCTTGAATTGCATTCTAAGCTAAAAGGTTGCCTTTGTCAATGTTTCTGGTCTGTAATTGACATA
Organism: Delphinapterus leucas; assembly: GCF_059928025.1. NCBI lineage: Eukaryota > Metazoa > Chordata > Mammalia > Artiodactyla > Monodontidae > Delphinapterus > Delphinapterus leucas. The sequence goes on along the minus strand of NC_143142.1, from coordinate 35,317,574 downwards.
ATGTATGTTCTTAAGTGTAGCTGCAGTCTAATAAAGAGTGAGCCTCAAAAGAAAAAATTTTAAATGTGGCTATCATTCTATGATTGAAAATATCTATTTTTAAGTTATTTCTTTTCCTTTGAAGTTGTTATCCATAAATGTACATATTTTAGGATAATTAAAATTACAATGTAGATATGGGGTTTTTTCCTCCTTTTTTCTTAACATTTTAGTGTTAAAACTCATACTATGTTGTAAGCCTATCCTATTTTTGATAGCTATGATTGCTGCTAAAAATTTTCATGATTTTGAATTATTCTTATAAGTAATGAGGAAGAGGGGTTGGTTCCAATGTATTTACAAAAGTTTCTTGAACTAATATTTTTCCACTTATTTAAAGAGTTTGTTTTTCTCCTTTTCTTAAAGCAAAGAGAAATCAACCTTTGGAAAATTGAGTATTAACAAACCCACATCTGAAAGAAAAGCCTCTGTATTTGGTAAAAGGTAATGATTTTTTTAATTAATTCTAATGGAAGGGATTCTTATAGCCATGCATTGAGCTAGATGCTGTCAAAGTACAAAAAATTAGATGGCATGGTCCCTTTCAAGAGAAGGTTATAATCTAGTTTTCCTCTATTTTAAATGGTTAAAATGGTTATATTTGCTTTAGGTTATGCTGAGATATATCAGCACATTTAGACCACTATTTCATTGTTACAAGTGAATACTTGATTGAAAATTCTACACATAGCTTTCACATACTATGGAATCATAGCATTTTAAAATTAGGAACCATCATCTAGTCCAACATCTTAGCCAAAGACTTTTTTTTACTAAAATATTAAGGACTCCAAAGAGCTTTTATCTTGTGGGCTGTATCTGTTGATATTAACTATATTAGAAAATAAAACTGAGAAAAAAAAATTAGTACATATTAATTCAGTTTAAAATAACAATAACCCAGGACTGCGCTTGTGATCCAGTGATAAAGAATCCGCCTTCCAATGCAGGGGACACGGGTTCTATCCCTGGTCGGGGAACTAAGATCCCACATGCAGCGGGGCATCTAAGCCCACGCACCACAACCACTGAGCTTGCACACCTCCACTAGAGAAGAGAAAACCTGCACACCACAACTAGAGAGAAGCCTGCATGCTGCAATGAAGAGCCCGCACGTCGCAACAAAAGATCCCACATGCTTCAACAAAGATCCTGCGTGCTGCAACTAAGACCCGAAGCAGCCAAATAAATTAATTAATTAAATAAGTAAATATTAAAAAAATAAAGTAAAATAAAATAACAGTAACCCATTACATGTTAATATAAATAACATGCTTTAATTTTTTAAAAATAAAACTATTTCAGTAAGAAGAGTGACATTTATATTTTTGCAAATCTCTTTAATGTCTGGCTTAATAGAAGATAGCTGAATTCTCATATCTGCCTCGGAATTCAGTCTGTTATAATATCCGACGTCATGTAGCCAACCTCTGGAAAACTCCACTGTACACTCAACGAAAGAATAAGAATGAAAGGTGTGAAAAAAATCTTAATTTTATTGGGAAAATAGTTTTGACTTCTCGATCCCCTAGGGCACACTTTGAGAACCACTGTCTAGAGTAGATCAGTAGTTGCCTAGGCTGGGGGTAGGGTAAGGATTGACTGGTAAGGGGGATAAGATTTGAGATGATGGAAATGTTTAATATCTTGATCGTGGTAGAGATTACACAGGTGTAAATATTGTCAAACCTCATCAAATTGTATGCTTTAAACAGGTGCATGTTATTCTAAGCAATTATACCTCAATAAAGTTAATTTTTTAAAGAAATTTCCAACTCCAAAATAGAGAAACTGTTCATCTCACCAAAAACAAAATATAACTTTGTTTTAAAACAAATGTTTATTTAATTATATTTTGAAAATATTTAGAGATGACATATTTGTACCTTATGAAAAGTCTTTGTCATGAACCCAAGTTAAACTGTTTCTGGTGTTTATTCTAGTTGATAAAAAATCTTAAGGCATTTTTGTAATGTAACTTTCATCTCAGAGCTGAATGTCAGAGATACTGATGCTAATGATTATAAAATCTAACTTTTGCTGAGCATTTTTGTAAGCCAGAAAAGTGCTATTTTATATCTCTTTTAATCAATCCTCAGAACTGCCCTATGTGTAGATACTGTTATTGTCTTCATTTTAGACATTAGGAAATTAAAGCACAGAGGTTAAATAGTTTACCCAAGGTCATACAACTAGTAACAGAGACAATTTTTAACCAGACTCTGCTTCTAGACCCTATTCTCTTAAACTATAAGTTGAATGATACAGTATTTTGATTGGTTGGGAAATTCTTTTATAATTTGGAAAGCTATCTATTAGTACAGTTTTGTGTAGAATAAGAGCTGAGTCTATACATGTATTCTTTCCTAGTAAAAAAAAAAATTAAAGATTAAGTAATAGCAGTATGTAGAAAAGTGGATCTCAAAAAGCAAATTCTCAGGGGAAGAATTAGCTAATTAGCTAGTTAATCAGAGCAGTGGCATCAGAGAGCCCAAGGTAAAGAACTTTTAGATCCTGGTCAGGAGAGAACTTGAAAGCAGCAAGTAAACATGCAGGGAGAAATTGTTTTGATGAACAGAGTTCAGACATTACAGCAGTGTTCATTGTAACTCAGTTTTGTGGCATCTGTCCAAAAAGGAAAAGTATTGTCCCAAGGATATTTAATAAACTACAATGGTTAGGTAAATTGGGCCACAAAGAGAAGCAAAAGAAACCATTATAAAGATTTAAACAAATGATGTTTTATTTTGAGAGGAGGGGCTTAAGAGGGAGCATATATGCTATAGCTATTAATGACTAAAAAGTAGCAACATATATTTATGGTAAATAACAATCAGATACATAATATTGCACGACACAATAACGTTTATGAAAAAAAGCACAATCTTTCAACATCTCAAATTTTCCTGCAATAAATAATGGTAAATAAAGCGGTTGGAAATGAAGGAGCAATCATGGAGGGGCAAGTAGGTTGTTGAAAGGATCTGGGTTATTGAATAGACCTGGAGAACAGTTGGTACAGAAGACCTAGTGGACTCAAAATGCACAGTTTTAGAGGATGATGTATGTGTTAGTAATGCAGGGCACCAGAAGTGTACTTTTCTTCCCACCTCATTTTATACTTTAATCTTCATTATTTGCTCTTTTTTTCTCTGCTTTGAGTAAGAGAAATCTTAGTTAAATAAAAACCAAAGAATTGAACTTTAATGTTTGGTGCTGATGTTAAAATATAAAATTGCCTTGAAATAATTTAGGCTTGACCACAGAAGGAAATAATTTTGACTGACTTTTTAAAAATATGTTTACAGAACTAGTGGACATGGATCCCGGAATAGTCAATTTGGTATATTTTCCACTTCTGAAAAAATCAAGGACCCAAGACCACTTAATGACAAAGCATTCATTCAGCAATGTATTCGACAGCTCTGTGAGGTATTTTATAATCTTAACCATTCGAAATTGTGAGTGTTTTCTTAAGTATTCTTCAATAATTTTCCTATTGTAAAATGTTTGATGTTTCATAAAAATTATTATAGTTTCTTTCAGAAAACGGTTATGCATATAGCGTATCCATGAAATCTCTACAAGCTCCTTCTGTTAAAGACTTCCTAAAGATCTTCACTTTTCTTTATGGCTTCCTGTGCCCTTCGTATGAACTTCCTGACACAAAGTTTGAAGAAGAGGTTCCAAGAATCTTTAAAGATCTTGGGTTTGTATGTTATATTTCTCATTAGCCTAGAGAGATTGTTGGAACACAGAAAAGAATGAAACTCAATAAGTGTGTAAAGATTTTGAGTTAGAGAAATAATATATTTTAAGATGGTCACTATGGGCCACATATGCAAGATAAATTGAAAAGGCAAAAAAAACAACTTTTTGGAGATTATTACTGAACTACAGATGATAGATCATAAAGCCCTCAACTACTGATGTGACGAGGAATAGATAGAATAGGCTAGCTACTGCAGATATTATAGAAACAGAAAAGGTAGGATTGAAGGCCTGGTGAAAATGGAGTAAGAAAGTCCAGAAAAGCCTATGTAGAATAAACACAGGGGGAGAAGTGGATTTGAGGAGGAGAAATACATACATGTGGTTTATTTGGGGTACATTGGATTTGAGGGAACAATCTTTCAGGAGAGAAGTCCAGCATGTTGGTTGTAAATCAAGTTCTGCTTAGGGGATATATGTACAAAGTAATCTGCAGAGAAATAAAACAAAATACACAAAACCATTTGAGGGTAAGAAGACGAAGGAGAGAATCTCAACAAGTATCTTCTAAACAAGTCGAGACTGATGGTATATATGTGGAATTTTTTTAATGTAACTTCTTGCTTAATTTAGCCATTATTTTTACAAAATTAACATACTGGCTTATGTTTTCTGATTTTTCATAGGTATCCTTTTGCATTATCGAAAAGCTCCATGTATACAGTAGGGGCCCCTCATACATGGCCTCACATTGTGGCAGCCTTGGTTTGGCTAATAGACTGCATCAAGGTATTTGATTTCTCATTTTAATGATATATATAGGAAAGATTTTTTTTTTACCTCAGGGTATTTCTATTTCTCTCCCAATCTTGCTTTTACCAATTATCTCAAAATCTGCATCAGTTTTCAAAGCACTTTTTATTTTAAGTTCTTCAAAATGTTAATATATGATTCCAGAAGTGAGGAAAGGAAATATCACAATGGCAAGGAGATCATTTGTTTTCATGAGGTTTTACAGCTCAAAAACAAACAACAGGGCTTCCCTGGTGGCGCAGTGGTTGAGAGTCCACCTGCCGATACAGGGGACACGGGTTCGTGCCCCGGTCTGGGAGGATTCCACATGCCGCGGAGTGGCTGGGCCCGTGAGCCATGGCCACTGAGCCTGCGCGTCCGGAGCCTGTGCTCCGCAACGGGAGAGGCCCGCGTACCGTAAAAAAAAAAACAACAAACAAACAGAAAAAAAAAAAACACAGCAAAATAAGTCAGTAGGAATTTCCCCCATAACATGAATTTGGTTTTCTTCCCCTTTTTATTTAAAGTCCATATTCATTGCAAAAGTTCTGGAAAATACAGAAACGCATACACAGAAATTGGTATACTCATAATCCCACAACTCAGAGGCAACAACTTAAAACATTTCTTAGGATATAGTTTTGAAGGTGCATTTTTGCTATGCAAATTATTTGTATATTTTCAACTTTTTGATACATATTGACAAATTTCCCTCCAGAAAAATTGCACCAGTTAAAAGGTCAACACTGTCTGAGAATACCCATTTTCCCACATGATAGGCATTATTGTTTTAAAATTTTTACCCATTTGGGAGGTGGAAATGTAGTTTGTTTTAATATATTATTAAAGTGATTATGTTTTTGAATGATTTATCATTATCATTGCTATTTCTTATAACTTATATGTGCTTTTTTGGCCTATTTTATATTTATTTCTTTCTAGTATTACTATAAGCCTTTATATTTGAACTCCTTACATATTAAGCTTATCGATGTTTTTAATAATTGACAACATGACAAGCAAAAGATAATATTTTTGTATTTGCAATTTTTGTTTTTAAACTTGAATATTCACACATTATAACTGCATATTCATGTCTTTTGACTTTTTTATCTTATTTGCAAGATCACCATTTTGTATGTCAAAAAGAGTTGAATTGGGTAAATAAGCTCTTATGTATATGGTGCAAATGTTTTTCCCTCATTATCCTTTTGATTTATGTGCTGTACTTTAATTGGTTGCAAATGTAAATATGTACATTGTTACCTAGTCTAATGCAGTCTCTCCCTTCTATAGCTTCTGAGTTTCCTGTCCTACTTAGTGCTGGAATCCTTAGAACTAATACTGTCCCCTGACATTCTCTTGGCCATCAGCAAGCCCATAACTAAATGTAGGCAGGCACTGGGGATGGCTTTTGACCCAGGAGATGCACTGGTACATTCAGCACCACCAATTTTCAAGAGAGAAGTAGAAATCCACTACCATAGTCCATTAACAGAACTTAAGTTTTATTGAACTTTATGTATAACTTTTATGCGTTCAGTTTGCCTCTCCTCAGTGATACACGTGGACATTGGGTAACCACCTCTCTGCTCTTCCCTCCAAATACCACTATTGTCATTAGAACACCTTACCCTTGTTTGCCTAAGCAGCTTAGGTCATTGTTATGTTTTAGGGAGATAGCATTTCCACAGTGACACAGGAGCTTCTGTATGGAGTACCTGCTTTGGCTTCTATCGGGGAGGGACCTCTTGAGATGCCTCCAAGTCCATTACATAGACTTGGAGGCATAGATTGAAATCCTCTCCTTCCTATCTTAATTTGCTTGAGGTAGTGCAACTGAACACTATAACAATGTAAGAATCAATGAGAGAGCATTCATAGGTTTCTTATGCTTTCTTTCCCACTTAACAGAATCCTAGGTAATTAGCCACACTTAGGATGGTCTCCTTTACTCCCATGTTTTTTAAAAAGTGCTTTTGCTTTTATCCATAGTATTTTTATGGCTTCTTTGTATTGTGTTTAAATCTTAAACCATCTGCAATTAATTTTAACGTTAAAGAAAAGGCAATTTTATTTTCTAAATGGCTCATTCATATATCTCAATACCTTTTATTGGATAACCCATCTTTTCCCCTTGGTTTTTTTTTTTCTTTAATTTTGTTGAGATATAATTGACATACAGAACTGTAAATTTAAGGTGTACAGTGTAATGATTTGACTTACATTGCCAAATGATTACCACAGTAACTTTAGTTAAAATCCATATCTCATATAGATGCCAAAAAGAAAAAGGAAGAAAAATGGTTTTTTTCCACATGATGAGATCTTTTATGATCTACTCTCTTAGCAACTTTCAAATATACCAAACAGTAGTGTTTGGTGTATACACATGTTGTATATTACATTCCCAGGACTTATTTATCTTATAGCTATAAGTTTGTACCTTTTGACCTCTATCCAGTTCTCCTACTCCCTAACCCCCTGCCTCTGGTAACCACAAATATCTCTTTTTGTTGGCTTGTTTTTTCAAAATTCCACCTGTTAGTGAGATCATGTAATATTTGTCTTTCTCTGTCTGACTTATTTCATTTAGAGTACTGCCCTCAAGGTCCATCCATGTTGTCACAAATGGCAGGATTTCCTTCTTTTTATGGCTGAATAGTATTCCATTGTGTGTACATATGTGTATGTGTGTATATATATACACATATACCACATTTTGTTTATCCATTTATCTGTCAGTAGATGCTTAGGCTGTTTCCATGTTGTAAATAATGCTGCAGTGAACATATATGTACAGGAATCTCTTCAGCATAGTGATTTTGTTTCCTTCAGATACATACCTAGAGTGGAATTGTTGCACCGTGTGGTAGTTCTAGTTTTAATTTCTTTAGGAACCTCCATGGAAACCAGTGTTTTCTGTGGTGGTTGTACAAATGTACAACTACACTAACAGTGCACAAGGGGTCCCTTTTCTCCACATTTTTACCAGCATTTATTTCTTGTCTTTTCTATGTAAGCCATACTCAAAGGCATGAGGTTTTCACTGTGGTTTTGATTTGCATTTCCCTAATAATTCGTGATGTTGAGTACCTGTTGTCCATTTGAATATCTTAGTAAAAATGTATACTCAGATCCTTTGCCCATTTTTTTAATTTCATTATTTCTCGCCTATTGTTGTATTACTTCTTTATGGATATTGGATACTGACACCTTATCAGATAAATGCTTTGCAAATATTTTTTCCCATTCCGTAGGTTACCCTTTCATGTTGTTGATCATTTTTTTGCTCTGCAGAAGCCTTTTAGTTTGATATAGTCCCATGTGTTTATTTTTGCTTTTGTTGCCTTTGCTTTTGGTCTCAAATCCCAAAAAATCATTGCCAAGACCACTGTCAGGGAGCTTACCGCCTATGTTTTCTTCTAGGACTTTGTTTTGTTTTGTTTTTAACATCTTGATTGGAATATAATTGCTTTACAATGGTGTGTTAGTTTCTGCTGTATAACAAAGTGAATTAGCTATATGTATACATATATCCCCATATCCCCTCCCTCTTGCATCTCCCTCCACCTTCCCTATCCCACCCCTCTAGGTGGTATCAGAGCACCAACCTGATCTCCCTGTGCTATGCAGCTGCTTCCCACTAGCTATCTACTTTACATTTGGTAATGTATATATGTCAGTGCTACTCTCTCACTTCGTCTCAGCGTACCCTTCCCCCCTCCCCGTGTCCTCAAGTCCATTCCCTACATCTGCATCTTCATTACTGTCCTGCCCCTAGGTTCATCAGAACCTTTTTTTTTTTTTAGATTCCATATATATGTGTTAGCATACGGTATTTTTCTCTTTCTGACTTACGTCACTCTGTATGACAGACTCTAAGTCCATCCACCTCACTACAAATAGTTAAATTTCATTTCTTTTTATGGCTGAGTAACATTTCATTGTATATATGTGCCACATCTTTAAACATTCATCTGTTGATGGACACTTAGGTTGCCTTCATGTCCTGGCTATTGCAAATACTGCTGCAATGAACATTGTGGTACAAGTCTGTTTTTAAATTATCGTTTTCTCAGGGTATATGCCCAGTAGTGGGATTGCTGGGTCATATGGTAGTTCTATTTTTAGTTTTTTAAGGAACCTCCATACTGTTCTCCGTAGTGGCTGTATCAATTTATGTTCCCACCAACAGTGCAAGAGGGTTTTCTCCACACCCTCTCCAGCATTTATTGTTTGTAGATTTTTTCATGATGGCCATTCTGGCCGGTGTGAGGTGATACCTCATTGTAGTTTTGATTTACATTTCTCTCATGATTAGTGATATTCAGCATCCTTTCATGTGTTTGTTGGCAATCTGTATATCTTCTTTGGAGAAATGTCTGTTTACCTCTTCTGCCCATTTTTCGATTGGGTTGTTTGTTTTTGGATATTGAGCTACATGACCTGCTTGTATATTTTGGAGAATGATACTTTGTCAGTTGCTTCGTTTGCAAATATTTTCTCCCATTATGAGGGTTGTCTTTTCATCTTGTATATGGTTTCCTTTGCTGTGCAAAAGCTTTTAAGTTTCATTAGGTCCCATTTGTTTATTTTTATTTCCATTTCTCTAGGAGGTGGGTCAAAAAGGATCTTGCTATGATTTATGTCATAGAGTGTCCTGCCTATGTTTTCCTCTAAGAGTTTTATAGTGTCTGGCCTTACATTTAGGTCTTTAAACCATTTTGAGTTTATTTTATTTATTTTTTTGCGGTACGCGGGCCTCTTACCACCGTGGCCTCTCCCGTTGCGGAGCACAGGCTCCGGACGCACAGGCTCAGCGGCCATGGCTCACGGGCCCAGCCGCTCTGCGGCATGTGGGACCCTCCCGGACCGGGGCACGAACCCATGTCCCCTGCATCGGCAGGCTGACTCTCAACCACTGCGCCACCAGGGAAGCCCTTGAGTTTATTTTTGTGTATGGTGTTAGGAAGTGTTCTAAATTCATTCTTTTACATGTAGCTGTCCAGTTTTCCCAGCACCACTTATTGAAGAGGCTGTCTTTTCTCCATTGTATATTCTTGCCTCCTTTATCAAAGACAAGGTGACCCTCTGTGCGTCGGTTTATGTCTAGGCTTTCTATCCTATTCCATTGACCTATATTTCTGTTTTTGTACCAGTACCATACTGCCTTCATTACTGTAGCTTTGTAGTATAGTCTGAAGTCAGGGAGCCTGATGCCTCCAGCTCCGTTTTTCTTTCTCAAGATTGCTTTGGCTATTCGAGGTCTTTCATGTTTCCATACAAATTGTGAAATTTTTTGTTCTAGTTCTGTAAAAAATGCCATTGGTAGTTTGATAGGGATTGCGTTGAATCTGTAGATTGCTTTGGGTAGTATAGTCACTTACACAATGTTGATTTTTCCAATCCAAGTACATGCTATATCTCTCCATCTGTTTGTATCATCTTTAATTTCTTTCATCAGTGTCCTATAGTTTTCTACATACAGATCTTTTGTCTCCTTAGGTAGGTTTATTCCTAGGTTTCAATGGTAAATCGGAGTGTTTCCTTAATTTCTCTTTCAGATTTTTCATCGTTTGCGTATAGGAATGCAAGAGATTTCTGTGCATTAATTTTGTATCCTACTACTTTACCAAATTCATTGATTAGCTCTAGTAGTTTTCTGTCAGCATCTTTAAGATTCTCTATGTATAGTATCAAGTCATCTGTAAACAGTGACATTTTTACTTCTTCTTTTCCAATTTGGATTCCTTTTATTTCTTTTTCTTCTCTGATTGCCATGACGAAAACTTCCAAAACTGTGTTGAATAATAGTGTTGAGAGTGGGCAACCTTGTCTTGTTCCTGATCTTAGAGGAAGTGGTTTCACTTTTTCACCACTGAGAACGATGTTGGCTGTGGGTTTCTCATATATGGCCTTTATTATGTTGAGGTAGGTTTCCTCTCTGCCTACTTTCTGGAGGGTTTTTATCTTAAATCGGTGTTGAATTTTGTCAAAAGCATTTTCTGCATCTATTCAGGTGATCATATGGTTTTTATCCTTCAATTTGTTGATATGGTTTAACACATTGACTCATTTGCATATATTGAAGAATATTCGCATGCCTGGGATAAACCACACTTGATCATGTTGTATGATCCTTTTAATGTGCTGTTGGATTCTGTTTGCTAGTATTTTGTTGAGGATTTTTGCATCTATGTTCATCAGTGATATTGGCCTGTAGTTTTCTTTTTTTGTGGCATCTTTGTCTGGTTTTGGCATCAGTGTGATGGTGGCCTCGTAGGGGTGTTCCCTCTCTCTGCTATATTTTGGAAGAGTTTGAGAAGGATAGGTGTTAGCTCTCCTCTAAATGTTTGACAGAATTCACCTGTGAAGCCATCTGGTCCTGGGCTTTTGCTTCTTGGAAGATTTCTAATGACAGTTTCAATTTCAGTGTTTGTGATTGGTCTGTTGATATTTTCTATTTTTTCCTGATTCAGTCTTGGAAGGTTGTGCTTTTCTAAGAATTTGTCTATTTCTTCCAGGTTGTCCATTTTATTGGTATACAGTTGCTTGTAGTAATCTCTCACAATCCTTTGTATTTCTGCAGTGTCAGTTGTTACTTCTCCTTTTTCATTCCTGATTCTGTTGATTTGAGTCTTCTCCCTTTTTTTCTTGATGACTCTGGCTAATGATTTATCAATTTTCTTTATCTTCTAAAAGAACCAGCTTTTAGTTTTATTGATCTTTGCTATTGTTTCATTCATTTCTTTTTCATTTATTTCTGATCTGATCTTTATTATTTCTTTCCTTCTGCTAACTTTGGGGGTTTTTTGTACTTCTTTCTCTAATTGCTTTAGGTGTAAGGTTAGGTTGTTTATTTCAGATGTTTCTTGTTCCTTGAGGTAGGATTGTATTGCTATAAACTTCCCTCTTAGAAGCGCTTTTGTTGCATCCCATAAGTTTGGGGTCATCGTGTTTTCATTGTCATTTGTTTCTAGGTATTTTTTGATTTCCTCTTTGATTTCTTCAGTGATCTCTTGGTTATTTAGTAGGGTATTGTTTAGCCTCCATGTGTTTTTAATTTTTACAGTTTTTTTCCTATAATTGATATCTAGTCTCATAGTATTGTGCTCGGAAAATATACTTGATACGATTTCATTTTTCTTTTAATTTACCGAAGCTTGATTTGTGACCCAAGATATGATCTATCCTGGAGAATGTTCCATGAGTACTTGAGAAGAAAGTGTATTCTGTTGTTTTTGGATAGAATGTCCTATAAATATCTATTAAGTCCATCTTGTCCAACCTGTCATTTAAAGCTTGTGTTTCTTTATTTATTTTCATGTTGGATGATCTGTCCATTGGTGAAAGTGGGGTGTTAAAATCCCCTACTATGATTGGTTACTGTTGATTTTCCCCTTTTATGGCTGTTAGCATTTGCCTTATGTATTGAGGTGCTCCTATGTTGGGTACATAAGTATTTACAATTTTTATATCTTCTTGGATTGATCCCTTTATCATTATGCAGTGTCCTTCCTTGTCTCTTGTAACAGTCTTTATTTTAAGGTCTATTTTATCTGATATGAGAATTGCTACTCCAGCTTTCTTTTGATTTCCATTTGCGTAGAATATCTTTTTCCATCCCCTCACTTTCAGTCTGTAAGTGTCCCCAGGTCTGAAGTGGGTCTCTTGTAGACAGCATATATACAGCCAGTCTGTGTATTCTGATTGGAGCATTTAATCCATTTACATTTAAGGTAATTATTGATATGTATGTTTCTATTAACATTTTCTTTATTGTTTTGGGTTTGTTTTTGTAGGTCTTTTTTTTCTCTTGTGTTTCCTGCCTAGAGAAGTTCCTTTAGCATTTGTTGTAAAGCTGGTTTGGTGGTGCTGAATTCTATTAACTTTAGCTTGTCTGTAAACATTTTAATTTCTCCATTCAAATCTGAATGAGGGGCTTCCCTGGTAGCGCAGTGGTTAAGAATCCGCCTGCCAATGCAAGGGGCACGTGTTCAAGCCCTGGTCTGGGAAGATCCCACATGCCATGGAGCAACTAAGCCCGTGCGCCACAACTGAGCCTGAGCTCTAGAGCCTTCGTGCCACAGCTACTGAAGCCCACGTGCCTAGAGCCCGTGCTCCGCAACAAGAGAAACCACCGCAATGAGAAGCCCGCGCACAGCAAAGAAGACCCAACGCAGACATTAATTAATTAATTAATTAATTTAAATAAATAAAAAGGGGGCTTCCCTGGTGGCGCAGTGGTTGAGAGTCTGCCTGCTGATGCAGGGGGCACAGGTTCGTGCCCCAGTCCGGGAGGATCCCACATGCCGTGGAGCGGCTGGACCCGTGAGCCATGGCCACTGGGCCTGTGTGTCCGGAGCCTGTGCTCCACAACGGGAGAGGCCACAACAGTGAGAGGCCCACGTACCACAAAAAAATAATAATAATAAAAAATAAAAAGGGAAATCTCTTTTATAAAAAAAATTAAAAATCTGAATGAGATTCTTGTTGGGTTTAGTAATCTTGCTTTTCATCGCTTTAAATGTGTCCTGCCACTCCCTTCTGGCTTGCAGTTTCTGCTGAAAGATCAGCTGTTTACTTTATGGGGATTCCCTCGTATGTTATTTGTTGCTTTTCCCTTGCTGCTTTTAATATTTTTTTCTTTGTATTTAATATTTGATACTTTGGTTAATATGTGTCTTGGCTTGTTTCTCCTTAGATTTATACTATATGGAACTCTCTGTGCTTCCTGGACTTGATTGAATATTTCCTTTCCCATATTAGGGAAGTTTTCAACTATAATGTCTTCAGATATTTTCACAGTCCCTTTCTTTTTCTCTTTTTCTTCTGGGACCCCTATAATTTGAATGTTGGTGCATTTAATGTTGTCCCGGAGGTCTGTGAGACTGTCCTCAATTCTTTTCATTCTTTTTTCTTTATTCTGCTCTGCGGTAGTTATTTCCACTATTTTATCTTCCAGGTCGCTTATCCATTCTTCTGCCTTAGTTATTCTGCTTTTGATTCCTTCTAGAGAATTTTAAATTTTATTTATTGTGTTGTTCATCATTGTTTGTTTGCTCTTTAGTTCTTCTAGGCCTTTGTTAAACATTTCTTGTATTTTCTCCATTCTATCTCCAGGAGTTTGGATATCTTTACTGTCATTACTCTGAATTCTTTTTCAGGTAGGCTGCCTATTTCCTCTTCATTTGTTTAGTCTGATGGGTTTTTACCTTGCTCCTTCACATGCTGTGTATTTCTCTGTTTTCTTATTGTGCTTAACTTACCGTATTTGGGGTCTCCTTTTCGCAGGCTGCAGGTTTGTAATTCCCGTTGTTTTTGGTGTCTGCCTCCAGTGGGTAACGTTGGTTCTGGTGAATGAGGCTGGACATTGTCTTTCTGGAGGGCAGGACCGTGTCCGGTGGTGTGCTTTAGGGTGTCTGTGACCTTATTATGATTTTAGGCAGCCTCTCTGCTAATGGGTGGGGTTGTATTCCTGTCTTGCTAGTTATTTCTCATGGGGTGCCCAGCTTGCTGTTGGGTGGAGCTGGGTTTTAGCATTGAGATGGATATTTCTGGGAGAGCTATCGCTGATATTACTTGGGGCCGGGAGGTCTCTGGTGGTCCAGTGTCCTGAACTCGGCTCTTCCACCTCGGGGGTTCAGGCCTGACACCAGGCTGGAGCACCAAGACCCTCTCAGCCACACGACCATGTACGTAGGGATTTTCTTGCCTTTTGGGAAGTATGAGGTCTTCTGCCAGCATTCAGTAGGTGTTCTGTAGGACTTGTTCCACATGTAGATGTATTTTTTTCTTCTTATAAATTTATTTATTTTATTTATTTTTATTTTTGGCTGTTTAGGGTCTTCGTTACTGTGCGGGCTTTCTCTAGTTTCGGCAAGCAAGGACTACTCTTTGTTGCGGTGCGCAGGCTTCTCATCACAGTGCCTTCTCTTGTTGCAGAGCATGAGCTCTAGGTGCATGGGCTTCAGTAGTTGTGGCTCATGGGCTCAGTAGTTGTGGCCTGTGGGCTCTAGAGCGCAGGCTCAGTGGTTGTTGTGCATGGGCTTTGTTGCTCTGCGGCATGTGGGATCTTCCCAGACCAGGGCTTGAACCCGTGTCCCCTACATTGGCAGGCAGATTCTTAACCACTGCACCACCAGGGAAGCCCTGTAGATGTATTTCTGATGTATTTGTGGGGAGGAAGGTAATCTCTACATCAACCATCTTGAAGGTCCTCCTGCAATAGGAGACTTCACTGAAGATGCCAACCTCCACAAGAACTGAGGTGCAGAGGCATTTTTTTAAAATTTATTTTGTATACAGCAGGTTCTTATTAGTCATCCATTTTATACACATCAGTGTATACGTGTCAATCCCAGTCTCCCAGTTCATCACACCACCACCCCCACCTGCCGCCGCTTTCCCCCCTTGGTGTCCATACATTTGTCCTCTACATCTTTGTCTCAGTTTTGCCCCTGCAAACCGGTTCATCTGTACCATTTTGCTAGGTTCCACATATATGCGTTAATATACAGTATTTGTTTTTCTCTTTCTGACTTCACTCTGTGTTACAGTCTCTAGATTCTTCCACGTCTCTACAAATGACCCAATTTTGTTCCTTTTTATGGCTGAGTAATATTCTATTGTATATATATACCACATCTTCTTTATCCATTCGTCTGTCGATGGGCATTTAGGTTGCTTCCATGACCTGGCTATTGTAAATAGGGCTCCAGTGAACATTGGGGTGTGTGTGTCTTTTTAAATTATGGTTTTTTCTGGGTATATGCCCAGGAGTAGGATTGCTGGGTCATATGGTAATTCTATTTTTAGTTGTTGTTGTTTTATTTTTTTTGCGTTATGCAGGCCTCTCACTGTTGTGGCCTCTCCCATTGCGGAGCACAGGCTCCGGACGCGCAGGCTTAGCAGCCATGGCTCACGGGCCCAGCCGCTCCGC
Source organism: Delphinapterus leucas (assembly GCF_059928025.1). Taxonomy (NCBI): domain Eukaryota; kingdom Metazoa; phylum Chordata; class Mammalia; order Artiodactyla; family Monodontidae; genus Delphinapterus; species Delphinapterus leucas. The sequence goes on along the minus strand of NC_143142.1, from coordinate 35,302,087 downwards.
AACATGTGGGATCTTCCCAGACCGGGGCACGAACCCGTGTCCCCTGCATCAGCAGGCGGACTCTCAACCACTGCGCCACCAGGCAAGCCCTATTTTTAGTTTTTTAAGGAACCTCCATACTGTTCTCCATAGTGGCTGTATCAATTTACATTCCCACCAACAGTGCAAGAGGGTTCCCTTTTCTCCACACCCTCTCCAGCATTTGTTGTTTGTAGATTTTCTGATGATGCCCATTCTAACTGGTGTGAGGTGATACCTCATTGTAGTTTTGATTTGCATTTCTCTAATAATTAGTGATGTTGAGCAGCTTTTCATGTGCTTCTTGGCCATCTGTATGTCTTTTTTGGAGAAATGCCTAGTTAGGTCTTCTGTCCATTTTTTCATTTTAGTATTGAGTTTCATGAGCTGTTTATATATTTTGGATTTTAATCCTTTGTCCATTGATTCATTTGCAAATATGTTGTCCCATTGTGAGAGTTGTCTTTTCGTCTTGTTTTTAGTTTCCTTTGCTTTGCAAAAGCTTTTAAGTTTCATTAGGTCCCATATGTGTATTTTTGTTTTTATTTCCATGACTCTAGGAAGTGGATCAAAAAAGATCTTGCTATGGTTTATGTCAAAGATTGTTCTTCCTGGACTTCCCTGGTGGCACAGTGGTTGAGAGTCCACCTGCCGATGCAGGGGGCGCAGGTTCGTGTCCCGGTCCGGGAGGATCCCACGTGCCGCGGAGCGGCTGGGCCCGTGGGCAATGGCTGTGAGAGGACCACGTACCGCCAAAAAAAAAAAAAAAAAAGATTGTTCTTCCTATGTTTTCCTTTAAGAGTTTTATAGTGTCTGGTCTTACATTTAGGTCTCTAATCCGTTTTGAGTTTATTTTTGTGTATGGTATTAGGGAGTGTTCTAATTTCAATTTTTTACATGTAGCTGTCCCATTTTCCCAGCACCACTTATTGAAGAGACTGTCTTTTCTCCATTGTATATCCTTGCCTCCTTTGTCATAGATTAGTTGACCATAGGTGCGTGGGTTTATCTCTGGGCTTTCTATCCTGTTCCATTGATCTATATTTCTGTTTTTGTTCCAGTACCTAACTGTCTTGATTACTGTAGCTTTGTAGTATAGTCTGAACTCAGGGAGTCTGATTCCTTCATCTCCATTTCTTTTCCCTCAAGACTGCTTTGGCTATTCGGGGTCTTTTGTGTCTCCATACAGATTTTAAGAATTTTTGTTCTAGTTCTGTAAAAAATGCCATTGGTAATTTGACAGAGGTTGCATTGAATCTGTAGATTGCTTTGGGTAGTATAGTCATTTTCACAATATTGATTCTTCCAATCCAAGAACATGGTATATCTCTCCATCTGTTGGTATCATCTTTAATTTCTTTCATCAGTGTCTTATAGTTTTCTGCATACAGGTCTTTTGTCTCCCTAGGTAGGTTTATTCCTAGGTGTTTTATTCTCTTTGTTGCAGTGGTAAATGGCAGTGTTTTCTTGATTTCACTTTCAGGTTTTTCATCATCAGTGTATAGGAATGCAAGATATTTCTGTGCATTAATTTTGTATCCTGAAAGTTTACCAAATTCATTGATTAGCTCTACTAGTTTTCTGGTGGCATCTTTAGGCTTCTTTCTATATAGTATCAAGTCATCTGCAAACAGTGACAGTTTTACTTCTTTTCCAATTTGTATTCCTTTTATTCCTCTTTCTTCTCTGATTGCTGTGGCTAGGACTTCCAAAACTATGTTGAATAATAGTGGTCAGAGTGGACATCCTTGTCTTGTTGCTGATCTTAGAGGAAATGCTTTCACTTTTTTACCATTGAGAATGATGTTTGCTGTCGGTTTGTTGTATATGGCCTTAATTATGTTGAGGTAAGTTCCCTATATACCCACTTTCTGTAGAGTTATTATTATAAATAGGTGTTGAATTTTGTCCAAAGCTTTTTCTCCATCTATTGAGATGATCATACAGTTTTTATTCTTCAATTTGTTAATATGGTGTATCACATTAATTTATTTGCATATATTGAAGAATCCTTGCATCCCTGGGATAAATCCCACTTGATCATGGTGTATGATCCTTTTAATGTGTTGTTGGATTCTGTTTGCTAGTATTTTGTTGAGGATTTTTGCATCTATATTCATCAGTGATATTGATCTGTAATTTTCTTTTTTTGTAGTGTCTTTGTCTGGTTTTGGTATCAGGGTGATTGTGGCCTCATAGAATGAGTTTGGGAGTGTTCCTTCCTCTGCAATTTTTTGGAAGAGTTTGAGAAGGATGGATGTTAACTCTTCTCTAAATGTTTGGTAGAATTCACTTGTGAAGCCATCTGGTCCTGGACTTTCGTTTGTTGGAAGATTTTTAATCACAGTTTCAATTTCATTACTTGTGATTGGTCTGTTCATATTTTCTGTTTCTTCCTGGTTCAGTCTTGGAAGGTTATACCTTTCTAAGAATTTGTCCATTTGTTCCAGGTTGTTCATTTTATTGGCGTAGAGTTTCTTGTAGTCTCTTAGGATGCTTTGTATTTCTGCAGTGTCTGTTGTAACTTCTACTTTTTCATTTCTAATTGTATTGATTTGAGTCCTCTCCCTCTTTTTCTTGATGCATTTAGCTAATGGTTTTTCAATTTTGTTTATCTTCTCAAAGAACCAGCTTTTAGTGTTATTGATCTTTGCTATTGTTTTCTTTGTTTCTATTTCATTTATTTCTGCCCTGATCTTTATAATTTCTTTCCTTCTGCTAACTTTGGGTTTTGTTTGTTCTTCTTTCTCTAGTTCCTTTAGGTTTAAGTTTAGATTGTTTATTTGAGATTTTTCTTCTTTCTTGAGGTAGGCTTGTATAGCTATAAACTTCCCTCTTAGAACTGCTTTTGCTGCATCCCATAGGTTTTGGATCGTCGTGTTTTCATTGTCATTTGTCTCTAGGCAGTTTTTGATTTCCACTTTGATTTCTTCAGTGATCTCTTGGTTATTTAGTAACGTATTGTTTGGCCGCCATGTGTTTGTGTTTTTTACATTTTTTCCCCTGTAATTGATTTCTAATCTCATAGCATTTTGGTCAGAAAAGATGCTTGATATGATTTCAGTTTTCTCAAGTTTACTGAGGTTTGATTTGTGACCCAAGATGTGATCTATCCTGGAGAATGTTCTGTGCACGCTTGAGAAGAAAGTGTAATCTGCTGTTTTTGGATGGAATGTCCTATAAATATCAATTAAATCTGCCTGGTCTATTGTGTCGTTTAAAGCTTGTGTTTCCTTATTAACTTTCTGTTTGGATGATCTGTCCATTGGTGTAAGTGAGGTTTTAAAAGTCCCTTACTATTATTGTGTTACTGTCGATTTTCTCTTTTACAGCTGTTAGCAGTTGCGTTATATATTGAAGTGCTCCTATGTTGGGTGCATTTATATTTATAATTGTTATATCTTCTTCTTGGATTGATCCCTTGATCATTTTGTAGTGTCCTTCTTTGTCTCTTGTAACATTCTTTATTTTAAAGTCTATTTTAACTGCTATGAGTATTGCTACTCCAGCTTTCTTTTGATTTCCATATGCATGGAATATCTTTTTCCATCCCCTCACTTTCCATCTGAGTGTGCCCCTAGATCTGAAGTGGGTCTCTTGTAGACAGCATATATATGGGTCTTGTTTTTGTATCCATTTAGCAAGCCTGTGTCTTTTGGCTGGAGCATTTAATCCATTCATGTTTAAGGTAATTATCGATACGTGTGTTCCTATGACCATTTTCTTAATTGTTTTGGATTTGTGTTTGTAAGTCTTATCCTTCTCTTGTGTTTCCTGCCTAGAGAAGTTCCTTTAGCATTTGTTGTAAAGCTGGTTTGATGGTGCTGAATTCTCTTAGCTTTTGCTTGTCTCTAAAGCTTTTGATTTCTCCATCGAATCTGAATGAGATCCTTGCCATGTAGAGTAATCTTGGTTGTAGGTTCTTCCCTTTTATTGCTTTAAGTATATCATGCCACTCCCTTCTGGCCTGTAGAGTTTCTGCTGAGAAATCAACTGTTAACCTTATGGGAGTTCCCTTGTATGTTATTTGTCGTTTTTCCCTTGCTGCTTTCAATAACTTTTCTTTGTCTTTAATTTTTGCCAATTTGATTACTATGTGTCTCAGCATGTTTCTCCTTGGTTTATCCTGTATGAGGCTCTCTGCACTTCCTGGACTTGGGTGGCTATTTCCTTTCCCATGTTAGGGAAATTTTCAACTGTAATCTCTTCAAATATTTTCTTGGGTCCTTTCTCTCTTTCTTCTCCTTCTGGGACACCTGTAATGCGAATGTTGTTGTGTTTAATGTTGTCCCAGAGGTCTCTTAAGCTGTCTTCATTTCTTTTCATTCTTTTTTCTTTATTCTGTTCTGCAGCAGTGAATTTCACCATTCTGTGTTCCAGGTCACTTATCCGTTCTTCTGCCTCAGTTATTCTGCTATTGAATCCTTCTAGTGTAGTTTTCATTTCAGTTGTTGTGTTGTTCATCTCTGTTTGTTTGTTCTTTAATTCTTCTAGATCTTTGTTAAACATTACTTGCATCTTCTCGATCTTTGCCTCCATTCTTTTTCCGAGGTCCTTGATCATCTTCACTATAATTATTCTGAATTCTTTTTCTGGAAGGTTGCCTATCTCCACTTCCTTTAGTTGTTTTTCTGGGGTTTTATCTTGTTCCTTCATCTGGTACATAGCCCTCTGCCTTTTCATGTCTGTGTTTCTGTGAATGTGGTTTTTGTTCCACAGGCTGCAGCATTATAGTTCTTGCTTCTGCTGTCTGCCCTCTGGTGGTTGAGGCTATCTAAGAGGATTGTGCAACTTTCCCGCTGGGATGGGCTGGTCGCAGAGGCATTTTTTTCAGATGGTTAGCAGCTTGCTTTTTTTTTTCTTTTCCTCTGTGCTTCATCTAGTTTCACTTGTTCACAGGGTGCTTCATGCCGAGGCCTCGCACCTGGCACTTAAGATCAGAGTGCCTAGTGAGAAGTGGCTGCACTGACACCTCCTCTTCTAGGAGTTTTATAGTTTCGAGTCTTACATTTAAGTCAAGTCTAATTCAAGTTAATTATTTTGAATGGTGTAAGACAGTGTTCTGGCTTCATTCTTTTTTACATGTGAATATCCAGTTTTCCCATCACCATTTATTGAAGAGACTGTCTTTTCACCATTGAATGTTCTTGGCTCCCTTGTCAAATATTCGTTGATGTATATACATGGGTTTATTTCTGGGCTCTCTATTCTGTTCCATTGGTCCATGTGTCTGTTTTTATGCTAGTACCATAACTGTTTTGGTTGCTATATCTTTATAATATAGCTTGAATTCAGAAAGTGTGATGCCTCCTACTTTGTTGTTCTTTTTCAGGATTGCTTTGGCCACTTGTGGTCTTCTGTGGTTCTGTATAGATTTTTAAATAGTTTTCTCTAGTCAGCTTAAAAAATGCCATTGGAATCTTGATAGACATTGTATTGATCTATAGATGCTTTTGCATAATATGGACATTATAACAATATTAATTCTTCCAAGCAATGAACACAGGATATCTTTCCATTTATTTGTGTCTTCAGTTTCTTTCATCAGTGTCTTGTACTTTTTTTTTTTTTTTTTTTGTGGTACGCCGGCCTCTCTCACTGCTGTGGCCCTCCCGTTGCAGAGCACAGGCTCCGGACGCGCAGGCTCAGTGGCCATGGCTTACGGGCCCAGCTGCTCCGCAGCATGTGGAATCTTCCCGGACCGGGGCACAAACCCATGTCCCCTGCATCGGCAGGCGGACTCTCAACCACTGCGCCACCAGGGAAGCCCTGTCTTGTACTTTTCAGTGTAGAGATCTTTCACCTCTTTGGTTAAACTTATTCCTTTATTGCTTTGATGCTATTGTAAATGGTATCATTTTCCTTTTTTCTTTTTTCAGATAATTTGTCATTAGTATATAGCAACACTACTGATTTTTGTATTTTAATTTTGTATCCTGCAAATTTACTGAATTTGTTGATTAGATCTAACAGGTTTTATTTGTTTGTTTGCTTTTGAGGGGGCTTTAGGATTTTCTGTATATAAAACCATGTCATCTGCAAATAGAGATAATTCTACTTATTACTTTTCAATTCTGATGCCTTTTATTTTTCTTGCCTGATTGCTCTGGCTAGGATTTCCAGTACTATGTTGGATAAAAGTGGCAACAGTGGGGCTTTCCTGGTGGCACAGTGGTTGGGAGTCCGCCTGCCAATGCAGGGGACACGGGTTCATGCCCCAGTCTGGGAAGATCCCACATGCCACGGAGCGGCTGGGCCTGTGAGCCATGGCCGCTGAGCCTGCACGTCCGGGGCCTGAGCTCCGCGGCGGGAGAGGCCACAACAGTGAGAGGCCCGCGTACAGCAAAAAAAAAAAAAAAAAAAAAAGTGGCAACAGTGGGCATCCTTAACTTTTTCCTGATCTTAGAGTAACAGCTTTCAGTTCTTTACCATTGAGTATAATGTTAGCTGTGGGCTTGTCATATATGGGCTTTATTATGTAGAGGTACATTTCCTGTATACACAGTTTGAGAGTTTTTATTATGAAGTGACGTTGAATTTTGTCAAATACTTTTTTTCTATTGAGTTATTGTATGATTTTGGTTTTTTTATTCTATTAATGTGATGTATCACACTTATTGATTTGCATGCATTGAGCCATCCTTGCATCCCATGATAAACCCCACTTAATCATGTTGAATGACCTTTTCAAAGTGCTACTGAATTTGGTTTGCTAATATTTTATTGAAAATGTTTGCCTCTATATTCTCATCAGGGATATTGACCTATAGTTGTCTGCTCTTATTGAATTGCCTAATTATTACTGTTCTTGATTGATTTCTGTTGGTACCACTGTTTTCAAACAAAAATTTTTCTGTTTTATCATTTAGTTGTGATATTTCCAGATAGAAGATAATGTTTTTCATGTTGAAGCTTATCTGCCTCTTTCTAATTTTTATCAAGAATAATCATTGAACCTTATCATATGCTTTTACAGGATCTATTGAGATGATTGTTTTTCTCAACCTGTTGGTATGACATGATAGGATATTGGTTCCCTAATAGTCTCTGTTTGTTCATTGTTGGTTATTCCTTTGCTATACTCCTGAATTCAGTTTGTTAATGTTTTGTAAGTAAAGTTTTATTTCTTCTCTCTCATTATGCCTCTTAGCACAGAGCTTATAAGCACATCCTTATTACGGTGTTTGAGTGATAGGAGTTTTGCCAAAGTTGCCCCGTCTCCCCTCCACCAAGGAACATGAATAGGAGGGTGCATATTGCTCCACTAGCTCTGTGATTAACCTTTTGGTTAATAACCAAAGTGGGCTAGGGCGTTACTCATCTCAAATCCCTCTGAGTCCTTTTCTTTTCTTATAATATAATACCCTTTTATAATATGAAGGAGTAGTATTTTATTGGTAAATGCCACCTCTGGGTAAAAAATGATTACTCAAGTCCATATTTCTGGTTATCTCTATCCAATTTCAGGTTGAAACATTTTCAACCAAATCTTCTCAGTACAGAAGAGTCTTTCCTATAGTTCCTGGGGATCTAGTTATTGTAGTAAGAGTCTTTCCTATAGTTCCTGGGGATCTGTTTGTCCCTTGTAAGGCTCTCCTTGAACCTTGCAGAGTAGCAAGAGCTTTCACAAGGACCTTTGACAAGGCAACAGAAACTCTGTCTTTATCTACCCTGATGATAAGATATGAGATTCTTTTCTTCATCTTGGGCTCTGCCTTACATGTCTTTAAGACTTAATTAAATCTGATTGTCACTTGAGGCCTTGTCAAGGGAAGAAGAGGTAAAGGATGAGTTGATAGAGCTTACCTGCATCCACCCTAGATATACAAAAGGTCTAATGAGCGCCTTTGGAATAGGAAAGGAGCAGATAGGACAAGCTACTCTAGACTAAGGACAGTATCCCCACTCAGCAATCCTATCTATATATGAATACTAGGGTAAGAAAATGTAAAGAAATATTTTCAACAGAAACCACATTCTTCTTTTACACTCCTAATGCATAGTCCATTTTTGTAGAGTTTAGTCTTCATTATATTAGATATACGTTGATATCTTTACATTTTATAGCAATTTCATTTAAATTTTCTAATTTTCTTTTATTTTTAAAAGGTTATATTTCTAAAACAAGTTATAAAAACATGTGTTCCAAAATGGAATTTATGTGCCTTAAAAACCTTTAGGCATTTTCCTTTTAGCTTGTTAATTATAACATCTGAATGTTTGCTATAATTTATTATCTGTTATCACTTTCAAGGTTAAATATTTGTATTTGTATTTCTGAAGATTTTTTTTTTTTTTTGTGGTACGTGGGCCTCTCACTGTTGTGGCCTCTCCCGTTGCGGAGCACAGGCTCCGGACGCGCAGGCTCAGCGGCCATGGCTTCACGGGCCCAGCTGCTTCGCGGTATGTGGGATCTTCCCGGACCGGGGGCACGAACTTGTGTCCCCGGCATCCTCAGGCGGACTCTCAACCACTGCGCCACCAGGGAAGCCCCTTTCTGAAGATTTTATATTGTAAAATTCAATCTAAAGTGCATGCTTATACAGTCTGAAGGAGGCAATAGATAACATTTGGGCACCAAAATTGAGTTTGTATGAAAGAGAAATAATTACTTTTGGCTTACCTTTTGTGGCAGTTCTGTTTTGGATTCTCAGAATTGCATTAAAACGTGTGTAGGGGGCTTCCCTGGTGGCGCAGTGGTTGAGAGTCTGCCTGCCAACACAGGGGACACGGGTTTGAGCCCTGATCCAGGAAGATCCCACATGCCACAGAGCAACTGAGCCTGTGTGCCACAGCTACTGAGCCTGTGCTCTAGAGCCCACGAGCCACAGCTACTGAGCCCACAAGCCACAGCTACTGAGCCCACGTGCCACAACTACTGAGCCCACGTGCCACAACTACTGAAGCCCACGTGCCTAGAGCCCGTGCTCCGCAACAAGAGAAGCCACCGCCATGAGAAACCTGTGCACCTCAACGAAGAGTAGCCCCTGCTCGCCACAACTAGAGAAAGCCCATGCGCAGCAGCGAAGACCCAACACAGCCAAAAATAAATAAAATAAAAATTTTTTTTAAATGTGTGTATATGTTCTCAATAAGTGTATAAAAAAGATCAGCATATTTTTCACTATAGAATAGAACTAAACATGGAGCCCATCCTTTTTTAATCCTAAGGGATTTAGTTACTAAAATATAAAAAGGATTATATTTTAAGGTTTAAAAGAATAACTTCTCACGAGACTTTGTCAGGCAGTAATGTGAATGCTCCTAAAAATGACACTGAAAACAAATTTGACAAAACATGAAAGCTATGTGTTTTCCTCAGAAACTTAATCAACTTAATATTTTGCTTGTGTACTAAATAGTTACATAATGCCATGAAAGAAAGCTCACCTTTATTTGATGATGGCCAGCCTTGGGGAGAAGAAACTGAAGATGGAATTATGCATAATAAGGTACCTTACATTACTGTAAACATTAGAGTTATCTTAATATTAACTAAATGTGTTATTATTGAAAGTGATATATTCTTTTGTAGAACTTGGCTTTTTGCTTCCTGAAAAATCTGCTAAAACTGATTTTGGGAAATATTAGTCAATGGAATTACTCTTGAAATCACATTGTAGTTTCCTAAAAGTAACTAGGAACAGAAATTTGTAAATTTTAAGTAAGTTAAAAAAGCAATGCAATTAGAATTACGTCATAACGTTATTGTTATATGTACAGATGTAATATTTCTCTTTCTCCCCTATCTTTTATAACGAAGGTATCAATACTGGCATCATTATTGTAATATAGTATTTTGTCAACACAAAGCCTGAAAGACTGGGTCTTTAAATAGATGGCATGTGGGTTTTTTGTTTGTTTTGGCTTTTTAGTTAGGCATATTGCACTTACGAGTTGCCACTTCCAAAAGTGATTGAGATAAAAGTAAATAGATGGTCTAAATTGGTTCCCAAACCATCCTGTATTGGAGCCTTAACTATGTAACTAACCCTACCCTATTTCCTAAAATACATAAATTTATATATCCAAAGGGAGCAAACACCAACTCCAAGGAATAAATTTATAGTATTGAGATTAAACATTAATGTCCCCGGCATATATAGTTCCTATAGCATATATAGGTCCTACTATGTAGGACTCTAAAGATAAAAAAAAAAAAAAAAATTCTCTGTTCTTCACTCTTTGGAGCATTTGTCATAAAAAGAAAGTGGAAATAACCTCAGCTTCATCTTTTATTACTACCTGGGAAATAGTTCAAATAGAAAGATGTATCAACTGACTGGCATGGTAGTGTTGCTTTTTTTTTTTTCAAACAAAGAATATCATACCCCATTACTACTTCATCAGTGATCCTTTCTGGAGAAGCAGCTAGAAAGCCTTTGATCCTCTTGAGAGAATTCTCTTCCCATGTTGCAATATGTGTACTAGACTAGATTTTTTGGTGCCTCAGTTCTCACCCAAATAAAATTATAATACCTACTAAATGACTAAATATTAAATTTATTGATATTCATCCTAAATGTTAAAACAGTAAAAGTTATTCTTGCTATTTTAGCTGTTATTTCAGATGACAATATATAGAGAAGCACTTGGGAAATTATAAAGTGCTATTTTTAATTTTAAAGTAAAAATTAATTTTAAATTTAATTAAAAAGAGTTACCGAAGTATCCAACTTCATCAGATTCTGAGCCTCAGCTTTGTAGATCTAGAAATTCAATTTTTTTTAAACCTGCAAAATCACAATTGACCAAACTTAAGGAAACATTCACTCGTACCAAATTCACATCTGAAAAAGAATAAAAATGTATTAATTTACCACCAGTGACACATCTTTCCAGTTACAGAAATACTCATACCCCCTATTCAGGGCACCCCTTCAGTATCAACCAAGTAGTAAGAAGATTGTTTAGTAAGCAGAGAATCAGCACAAAGGGAATTGGTTTATCTTGAGGGATGTGTACTTCATCTGGCTGTGTAAAATTCTGATCAGCCATCCTTGCCTCCTAACAAAGTACACATCTTCAGTAAGCAAAACACCTCAGAATTGCAAAATAGAGTATTATTTTCTCTTGGATAAATATTAAGAGTACTAATAGTCTAGTGTTTAGATCTCTACTAACCATGCCATGTTTTAGCATGAAGTTACAATGTAAATTATAGCCTTTATTAATTATGTTCTGGTTTTCACAACTAGATCTTGTCAGTTTAATTAGACTTAAATGATCAGCAATTCATTTAAATTTTTAATTAGTTAGATTATCCCTAAAGATGCTCAAGTTTACATTTTATGTTGAATTATATTTATTAATAAGCTTCCTTGTCTAACCTTCTCAAAATTCTGAAGATATGGGTTTTTTTTAACCATTTACTAAGTATCACCTTTATCCAAATTGAAGTATTCTTTTCATCCTTATTATTCACTATAGAAGTAGCAGACTGAGTAAATCTGTGCAGCATAATTAATGATATTCCCTAGGTTTGTATCTCATTTACAGGAGTTCATGTAACCACTTAGTGTTCCTGACTTTTATTTTTTTAATTCAAATTTAAATTTCTACTTAGAAAAGTGAAATAAACTAAATAGAGAATCATCGCTTTGTTTTTAAATCTGCTTAACCCAATCAGTTGTTTTTGGACTACACCATAAAATGCTATGAGAGTTTCATGACTGGTGCCGACAGCTTTGAAGAGATGAATGCAGAGTTGCAGTCCAAGCTGAGTAAGTGTTCTCATTCCTAGAGTGCTTGCTTTGGGTCATTTAACTCCACTCAAGGAGTTGTAGCCCATCTTACTATGCCTAATGTAAATGCGTTTAGATGCCTCCTGATTTTTATCATAACCGTTTCTTTGGTGGAGAGGAGTAAAGGTTAAGCAGAAAGAATACTGGTGTTGGAGTCAGACCTGAGGCATGACCCCTTACTGGCTGTGTGACGTTAACAAACTACTTAACCTTTCTAACAAAGTTTTGCAGGATTAGATGGCCATGTTTATAAAATGTCAAATGTGCTACCTGGAGCACAATATAATCAGCAAATGTTATTCCTCTTGAGGGATGATATCCCTGTGATATCCTTGCTTTATTATTTTAGAAATTAAAGTACTGGTTAGTCAAAAGATCTATGGTCTCTTTCAAAATTTATGTCACATAGTTAATGGGCTATGATATTTCCAAAGAAAGAAATTATTTTTCCACTTAGCTAATCTAGTGACATTCGGTATTTACTGGCTAACTTTAAAATATTCCAGAGTATTATTTTACATTGTTGTTCCTTTTTTGTAATAGTCTTGTATATAAAATGCCACAGTGGTAGGTAAAATAGATAAGTTTAAGACGTGTAAAGCGATCCTCCAAAGACTATGGAATCAATCAAAATAGGAGATCACCCTGCCACTATTAGCACAAAAAGTGAAAGCATTCTCTTTTGTTTCCGTGGGATATACTTTCCTGAAGAATAAGCGGAACAGGGACTTCCCTGGTGGCGCAGTGGTTAAGACTCTGCACTCCAATGCAGGGGGCCCGGGTTTGATCCGTGGTCAGGGAACTAGATCCCACATGCATGCTGCAACTAAGAGTTCACATGCCACAACTAAGGAGCCCACGAGCCACAACTAAGACCCAACGCAACCAAATAAGTAAATAAATATTTTATAAAAAAAAAAAGAAGCGGGACAATTTCAGCTTGTCCATATGAGAAGGGGAGCAAAGAAAATGATGTTGTCTTTTTTTTTAAGAGGAAAATTCATAGTGATCTAACACTGAAAGCATCTTTGATATTGTGTTATAATTAATTAAGCATATGAATTATATTCATTTATTCAAACAATATTTATTATGTACTTACTGTATACCAGCCACCATGTAGGCACCGAGGATACAGTAATGAATAAGAGGTAAAAATCTCTGCCCTTGTGAGCTTACCTTCTATTAGAGACAATAATCAAATGAACAACTGTAAGTCAAATGGTGATAAGTGCTCCGGAGGAAAATGAAGTAGGATAGGGAGGTAGAGAGTGTGGTGGACCAAAGGGAAGGGTTGCACTTTTACAGACGGTAGGATGTCCTTCAGTGGGATGTTTTGAGTAGAGACTAGAGGAAGTGAGGGAGAGAGCAATGATAAAAACCTGGGGGAGAATTTTTTAGGCAGATTTGAGACCTTATGAAGTTTCTGGGTTTTTTCTCCAGAGGATTTATTTAATGTAGATGCTTCCAAGCTGGAATCATTAGCAGCAAAAAACAGAGCATTGAATGAACAGATTGCAAGATTGGAACAAGAAAGAGAAAAAGAACCGGTTAGTAAACATGCTTATCTTCAACAGGCTTATACACTTACTTATACTCTTGGGTCTCCTTGGACAACACCAGCTGTTTCTTTATCTATTTTTTAAAATAATACGTTAAAAAAATAAGCTTCTTAAAAGTTAATTTTTTTTACATAGGACAGAACTCCTAATGAAAACATGTTTGGTATCCCTAGAGCTTTGTTTTCCCTTGTGATCTGTCAGTCTTGGACTAATAGTGTTCAGAATATGATGAAAGAGTCTTACCTATTTACATAAGACCAAAAAGATCTTTAGAACAAGGTCCGCATGCTATATACGTCTAGGGAGCACTAATTACAAGACGCCCTGAGTTTTGTAGTTAGTGGAAAGGGAATGGTAATAAATGGGTTTATATAATATATTGTATCCACAGGTCTTTCTAAAAGCTAAATGATAATATCCAGATATCTAATTTTATTTTGTGTTTTATATTGCGGAAGCCCCTAGGCTGTTCTGTAAAATAACAGATTTTAAATGTTTGTTCTTTTTCATTCTGGCCCTGGACTTTTTCTGTCCCAAACTGACTTCTGAAAAGTACGTACATCTTCTTAATTGGGTAATAACAGTAAGCTACCGTTTTAGTTTTTTTGACTCCCTCTAAAAGTGAAAAGGAAACTAATTTACCTTTCTCTAAGATGAATTTAAATAATACTGCTTTAACTTTCAAGTAAAGTATGGCATCATTATTGACGAGAATAACTAATCGCACTTTCTCTTCTTTTAAAGAATCGCCTAGAGTCATTGAGAAAACTGAAAGCTTCCTTACAAGCAGATGTTCAAAAATATCAGGCATACATGAGCAATTTGGAGTCTCATTCAGCCATTCTTGACCAGAAATTGAATGGCCTCGATGAAGAAATTTCTAGAGTAGGTAAGCACAACTAATGCTGAAAGAGGTCATTCAGACTGGGATGGGGACCTGTGTGGGACTTATCACATGTAGAGACAGCTTTGTCATCTGTATCTTTTTTGCCTCTAATGGTAATGTATCAGGCAACCAAGTTTTTAGTGACTTATGTATTAGTTTTCTGAGGCTGCTGTAATGAATTACCACAAACTTGGTGGCTTAAAACAGTGGAAATTTATTCACTCACAGAAGGCTAGAGGTCGGAAATCCGGCAGGGCCACACTTCCTCCCAGGACTATGTGGGAGAATCCATTCCTTGCTTCTTCCAGCTTCTGGTATCTGATGACATTCCTGAGATTGTGGCCCTGTCACTCCAGTCTCTGCCTCCATCCTCACATTACCTTCTGTGTGTGTGGGTGTCTCTCTTCTGCCTATGTTAATTTCTCTCTGCCTTTATCTTTTAAGGACATTTATGATGGCATTTAGGGCCCACCTCGATAATCCAGGGTAATCTCCTCATCTCAAAATACTTAATCATATCTGTGAAGACCCCTTTACTAAATATGGTAATGTTTACAAATTCCAGGGATTAGGACTTCCTATCTTTGGGTGGTCATTATTCAACCTACTACACCTTCTAACATGTTTTCAGACACCTGGCTTTTTAAAGCCAAGAGGAACCTTATCTAAGAACACAAGCTGCCTGAATATAAATATATCTTCTATTCCACCTTGTAATTAATAAGCCAGATTTTTAAATCTCTGCTGGCCTCAGTCTGCTATATTTGCCTTATCCTCTATCACCACCTCCTAAGCTACTCAGCAGCTTAAGTTGATTGAAAATAAGATGGAAAGATGCTAGTACTATAAAAGCCCAACTGAAAAAAGCTTGTTTATATCTGGTGTGCTCCTAACCTTGTTTTCATAAACACATATGGATCTTAATCATAAAACCCTGAAAATACTGTGACACATGAATTGATTGTTGCTTCTATGGTGCCAAAAGGAGATCGAGCCATTGGCTGGCAGTTTACAAAATAAATAAATAACTATATGAACCTACTATACTATTTTCCCAGACCTCAACCTGCTTCAGTTTTATTCTTTTAGGGTTTTACAGGCTGTATCTGTGTCATGTAGGAATTATGTAGATAGTCCTTAGGATATTTGATTTAGTTCTTGGTCTATGGAATATTGATCATCTGTCAAAAATCAAGGACAGTAATTATCTGGAGTATTTGCTAAATTGTTTTATTTTTTTCCAAATAAGTCTGATTACATATATTAGCTTTGCTGTAAACCAACTCTTTAAATAGTTTAAACTTGACCACTAATGTTTGTTCTCCATGACGACAAGGAGTCATTAATTTTTTATTATAGCAATGTTTGTAATGCAATTAAATCAGTACTTTATAACATTAATAATTTATCTTCCTTATTGGTATTTAATCTAGAGAATTTTTATCCTTCCCACTTTTCTTGTGAGACTTTTTTTCCAGTAATGGCAAACTGGGTAGGAGAGAGAGAAATACTTCAGCAATCATTTGCCATTGCACAGTGATTTAGTTTGAGACAATAATTTGATAACTGTTAACCTAAAACATTTTATTCTGAATTTTTTTAACTTTCTTGATTATTTAAAGTCATTCATGGCCAAGAGTGTGAATGAGACATATGTAACTCTATAGATATTGTATATTGTGGATTTTTTGTGCCGATTCCTGTAATAAATGAAGTTTTACTTAAACCAACCATTAATTCATTTTGAGCTCAGGTGTGGAGCTTCCCAACTACAGTACTACAATACGACTGAGTTATAACAAAGCCAAGATTTTGATGCTCTCAGCCCTCAGGATGATTTCTGTGACCCCTTTGGTCAGGAGCATCCTCATCCATGTATCCCAGTCTGCTTAAAAATACTGTCATATTTTTTATAAGCTATGAGTCATAAAATGTTGGCATCACTGTTCGATAGAACACCAAATATTATAAATTTGATAACTTTTCTTCCCCTTTCATGATCATTTGCTGTTTGTATCTTCTCTTGGTACAATATCATCGTTCATGATTACAAATTTTAGTAAAGCAAGAACCTAACCATTATGGTTGCTTAATATCTTATGAAGCCACTGAAAATATCAGTGAAATAAGAATAAACTGATGTATGTTTATATAAATATTTTTTGTTTGTGAAAAACTTGCAGCTTTTCTGACTTTTTGCAGAGAATCATGTAGGAGTATTAAAAGCATTTTAACTGAACAATAGCAGACTATCTGTTAAGTCTAACAATTCTTAATCATAATCATTATGTGTGGGATCAACTCTATTAAATAATGGCATCACTTTATTTGTAGGAATTGAAGGAACTTAACAAATTTTTTCTTTTTCAATGCAGAACTAGAATGTGAAACAATGAAACAGGAGAATTCTCGACTACAGAATATTGTTGATAACCAGAAGTACTCAGTTGCAGACATTGAGAGAATAAATCATGAAAGAAATGAATTGCAGCAGACCATTAATAAATTAACCAAGGACCTGGAGGCTGAACAACAGCAGTTGTGGAATGAGGAACTGAAATATGCCCGAGGCAAAGAGGCGGTATGTCATACCGTTCCCAGAGTGGCACTTCATTCAAACTTACGTTTGTAAAAGTCTATCCCAGTTAAGAACAACTGAGTGGGTAGAATAAATTGGCTAAAGAGGTAAAATTTTTCGGCATTGACATTTTACTAAAAAGACGCTCATCCCTTTATGTCAATTCAATAACAGCCCAATTTCTCTGTCATTTTTAAGGTAGCCTGTATTTTCCAATAGTGAAACAAGAAGTGAGCAAAAAAGTCTCTAAGGCCATGAAAATAATTTTCATAAATCCCAAGCCTTTTATTCCAGAAGTGGATATGAGTCACTTCTTCATTTACCTCCTCACTACTTAAACATTTATTTAACATCTGCTGTGTGCCACTTACCATGCTGGGCATAGAGGGGAGATAAAAAGACATAGAAGCTTAAGAAACTTCCATTCTAGTTGATATTTTTCTACCATGAGATCAGACCTCCAATAGAGGTTTGCACAGAGGGAGCATATAGTACACCTAACCAAGATTTTGGTGCGCATGGTGTGGGGAGATGGATGGAGGTAGATTTTAGAAAGGCTTCCTTGAAGATGTACACCTGAACTGAATTGGGAAGTATAAGGGAGAGTTAGCATGGCAAGGCTAGGGGAGCCAGCAAACAAAGAAGTCTGTGGGAAAGCTCAGGGAGAAAATAGCATGGTGCACTCTGATACCCTAAGGTTTTCGTATGGCTGGAGCTTAGTAGCAAGGGACAGGAGCATGTGCAGAAGATGAGATTCAAGGATAAGCAGAGACCAAGTGGTGAAGATCCTTTTCACGTTTAGAAGTTTGAACTTTATCCTGAAAGCTCCAGGAAGCCTTTAAAATTTTTAAACAGATAAGATCATATTTCAGAAAGATCTCATTTTTGGTAATGTGAAAAATGGGTAGAAGGGAGCAAACCAGTCAGATAAGGATCTGTGGCAGTAAGGTAGTAGAAATAACAAGCTGAATTGTAGGTAATGCTATTGGAGATTCATATGTGCTCCCTCATACTCCTGACCTGGTAATCTCTGTCCCCGTGTATTAAGGAGAAAAATATACATTTATAAGAAATAGGCTGTGGTGGTGATCCCAAAAGTCTTTGAACCTAGAATTTGGTAAACCTGTGTTAGCCCTGGATTCACCACCACATGTTTCTGTGACCTCAGCGTGTCTTCTGACTTCTCATAGCCTCAGTTTCCTTATTTATAAAATAAAGTGTGGTTAGACTAGGTCGGGAACCTGAAATGTCACTTCAACAATTATTAATATATTTTCTCTCTCAAGCACTGTGTGGGAAAGGGGAAGTTACGAGTCTCTGGACTTAGGCAAACTCTGTTTAACTAGCGAAATCTAGCTGTATGAATGCTATGTTTGATTTGGAGGATCAGGCTGAAAGGAGAAAGTTATCTGGGAAGTGGGTAAGCAGTGGCCTATGAAGGGCAAGAGTAGGGCCATGGACAGTGAGAAGAAAGCCTTAGGGTACTGAGTAGGAGAGATATTAAAGAATGGTAGCAGAATGCAAAAGGCAAACAAACATTCCACCCATTACCTTTATTTCTAGACTGATTTTTATTCCACATGCCACCTCTGACTGGTAGTGTCCTTCTGGAGCTCTTTGTTGAGATAGACATTGAGGCTGCATCTAGACTCATCAGGAAAGAGTGTGATGAGTTTTCACTGTCTGAATTAGCTGTGGGAAGGAGAAATGTGCCACATGTTTGCTCTCCCTGCAGTTAGGTGTGATAAAGTGCATGGGCTTGAGAAAGCTGTTTTATTACAGAAATAAAATCCTGCTGAAAAACAGAAGAAACTACCCCTGTGATCATTTACTGTAAGGACAAATAGACCTACATACTTTAGTTGTCCCTAGAGAGCTACTATAGTAGTTGAAATGATTTCCTGATTTATTAATAAGGAATCTTAAATTTAACATACAAGTAGTATTGCTTTTGAGAGCTGATAAATTTTTGGAAATTGCAAATTATTTAATCAGATTCCGATAAGTACTTTTGCCATTTCATTCTTTCAAAGTATTCAATTTTATGGGTGGATAACAGCAATGAGAAACTAAGTATGAACTAAATGGAGGAAGCAGTATGAAAATAAATTGCCTAGACTCTGCAAATTCATTTATTTAATCAAAAACTAGGTACTGTATGCCAAGTACTGTTTTAGGTGTTGGGGATGCAACTGCTTTCATGGAGCATACTTTCAAGTAATGGAGATGAACAAATAAGTAATATATGTCAGGTAGTAATAAGTGCTATGAAGAAGAGTTAAGCAAGAGGGTAGAGAAATTGGGGGTGTTATATTAGAGGGAAAGCCTTTCTGATGATGTAATTTGAACAGAGCCCTGAACAAAGGGAAGGAGACCAGGAAATGTGGAACATATTAGTAAAATATTTTTATCAAAACAGTTGAAATAATATTTTGAAACTTAAGTGACTACATTTCTCTAATTTTGGATAAATGAAATATTTTGTACATTGACAAAACTAAGTTTGTTTTTGTTTCATAATTTCTCTGGTACTTTAAAAAGTAAATTTTAGTTAATACCTAAACATGGGCTTTTATTCCAAAGTCTTTGTCAGATAAATGGAGGAACAGTAGTATATTACTGACTAATTAATTATGGTGTTAAAACTATCCTACAATTTAATGTGAAAAAAATCTTTCATTCTTTATATTTTAAAACTGCCATTCTTACTACTAAAAATACTAAATTATAAACTACTAAAAAAATAAATTATAAACTACTATAAAAATACTAAATTATAAACTACTAAAAAACACATAATTTTGTGTAAAACTGGCAAAAAATGCCAATTGTAAACCATATGGAATGGGGCTCTGGGTTTTTTTAATGTTTGTTTTTGTGTTCTCTTCTTACAGATTGAAACACAATTAGCAGAGTATCATAAGTTGGCTAGAAAATTAAAACTTATCCCTAAGGGTGCTGAAAATTCCAAAGGTTATGACTTTGAAATTAAGTTTAATCCTGAAGCTGGTGCCAACTGCCTTGTCAAATACAGAGCTCAAGTTTATGTACGTAGTCGTGAGTACTTCACAAGGTTTTTAAATGATATGGTTGATGTCTGGCTCATAATATTTGTAGTAAGAGTTTAAACTTTAGCATGTCCATAACTCAGGACTGAACATAGAAATACAGCACTGAAACTTTTTATCTTCTTTCCTCTTGGTAGTACACATCTGCTCTCTATTGTACCTTACTCTCCAGATTATAAAGCCTTGTCTTCCTCTCTACATACTTCACCTATTCAACTATCCAATAAAAGATATGATTACATATAAAATAGACGCCAGGATTATAAAGACAAAAATGACCTGATACTTGCTCTCAAGTTGCTACTAGTCCCCTCAGCGAGAAAGGCATAAAAATAAATACTATATACGTGCTTTATTAGAAGCCTTTACAAGGTATGGTAACAAGATCAGTTCTCAGAATTGAGAGAAAAGTCCCCACAGAGATGGTGAACCTGGAATGAAATCTTCAAAGATGAGATGTTTATGAGGGTGGTCTGTGGAAAAGTTTCAGGCACAAGGACACACATGAAGGCATGAGCTATAATAGAGCACTAAGTAGCACCAGGAGTCAATAATGAGAAAACTGCACATAATTTTCAAATATAGTCAAAGGTGTAATTTGGAGAAGAAAAATGTTAATTTCAACTTCTCAATTATTCACAGATTTTAGTATTTTAGTGGCCCCCCAAAAAATGTCAGTTTTCAAAATACTTTTTAATAGAAGCATGTCAATCAAAGTCTAAAGCCGTGCATTTTTTTTCCCCTTAGAATCACTCATTTATCCCATAAATTATTTACTGAGTACATACTACGTTCCATACCTGCTACATGCTGGAGATAAAATACCCGGAAAGAGGAATTTCCTGGCGGTCTAGTGGTTAGGACTTGGCGCTTTTACTGCTGGGCCCAGGTTCAGTCCCTGTTCAGGGAACTAAGATCCCACAAACTGTGCAGTGTGGCCAAAAAAAAAAAAAAATACCTAGAAAGATACAGTTCCTACTTTCCCAGATTATAATTTGTTGGTGGACAGACTTTGATTAAATAAAGCTAAACTCATTTTTAATAGAAAAAAATGCATCCAGTAAACATTTAATCTTTTACTGTATTGTTTCTCAAGCAATAGTTAGGTAGATAGATAGGCAGGCAGGCAGATAGAGTTTACTCACCTCTATTTTGAGTAGTTTTTCATGCTAGTTCAAGAAAACAATTTCCTGAATTAAATTGCTGTAAAAAAGATTACCTGGTTCAGAAAGAATGCATATGCTCAGAAAAGATGGAAAATTTTTTTTGGCTCCCTGGAAATAGTTTTACATAATAGGACAATAAAAATAGAAATAGCATCAAGAAGATGCAGCCCCAACTGTTGTAAGTAGTATTTGGAGAAAAGTTCTTAAAGAGATTAAAGAGGCAATTGCATCTTTCAAAAAAGAACAGCCAAAATTAAAACTCAGCAGTGACTTCAAAAGACCTACTGAAAACATAGTAATGCACAGGGTTTTCTTTTGGAGTGATGAAATTGTTCTAGAATGAGAGTGCATTGTGAATGTACTAAATGCCACTGAGTTGTGCACTTTAAAAGAGTTTATGTTAAATTAATATTTTAACTTAATTATTTCAGTTTAACCATTTTAAAGTGTGAGTTTCATCTCAATAAAAGAAAAAGGGGAAGGAATGAAGTACTGTGTTCAAACAAAATCAGTAGAATAGAGGATAAATATAAGAAATGCAAGCAGATAAGAGCTTGTTGGTGTACATGTGGAGATGCAGGGAGAGTGGCATGCCCAGAGAGCATAGAAGCGCTGTACCTCTTCCCACATACCTTGCCCTATGCATCTCTTCCATCTGGCTGTCTCTGAGTTATATCTGGACACCCACCTTCCATTATTCACGGATCAACCCACCCCAGATCTCTCACAGTAGTATGTTGTTGGGGAGGGGGAAGTTTCCCTCTCCCAGGCAGTTTTGACAAGCCAGGCTGGAGAAATCACCAGCTGGAAAACTGCTGCCACTGAGAGATCCTGGGACATCTGCCAAAGCAGGCAGAAAGTAAGATTTCTTGCCATGTCAGCCTCTAGGGTCTCTGACTGCAGGATCTGGTGGAAGGGAAAGTGGTGAGAGTCCCTTTTCTCTCAGTTTTGTTATAAGTCCTGCCACAAGAACTCAAGAAGGGTAGCGGGGGAATTTCCCTCTCCCTGACAGTGTTGAGATCTTCCTCGTTCCTTTTGTAGCCTCAGTCCTACATTGTGTGGCTTATTCAACCAGTCCTTGCTGATGGACATTTGCCATGTTTCAAGTCTTCTGCTATTACAACAGAGTTAGAATGAGGAGCAAAAAAATAAAGAAGAGGGACTTACCTGGCGGTCCAGTGGTTAAGACTCTATGCTTCCACTGCAGGGGGCACGGGTTCAATCCAGGGAACTAATATCCCGCATGCCACATGGCGCGGCCAAAAGAATAAATAAGTAAAAATAAAGAAGAAATATAAGCAGATAATTGTAAGACTAAATAATTGAAAAGGATTAAGAGAAAAATGATGCATCTAGAGAGCATAGCATAAAAATAAAAACTACATATAAGCTGTTTTCAAGTGTACTTCAATTAAACCAAGTGTACTTCAATTAAACTAAGTGTACTTATAGAATGTTTAAATAATAACAGCGAATTTCTAGAGTAGAGAAGCAAATCTAGAATTTTGCAATTATTCAAAACCAAAAGCAAGTTACATTCTATAGTTATAGAAATTGCATTAAAAATTTTTTTGTTTTATTTTCTTACTGATGGTGTATTAGATTAAAGATACCATGGCTTCACTTTTTTTCTCCAAAAGGTGCCTCATGAGAGAAATTTTGTAATTACATATGTCATATGTAACCCATATTCCTATGTATTTTATAGGTACCACTCAAAGAACTCTTGAACCAAACTGAAGAAGAAACTAATAAAGCTCTAAATAAAAAGATGGGGTTAGAGGATACTTTAGAACAAGTAAGTAATGAAACAGAGTCATTATAAGCAAACATAACATTTTGTGTTTTCTGATTGATAAGGAATGAATTTTTAATAAAATATTATGAAAAATGAGAGTCAGGTATACCCGTGACCTAGAAATACTTGAAGTAACTTTTTAAGTTACTTAAACATTCTAAGCTTCCCATATCATTGATGATGAAGTGATATGAAACTGAGTAAAGCTTGCTTTTTTTCTAACGGAGAATTGCCTCCTTTAACTTAAGATAATTTAGTAATATTCCTTTTTATAGTAAAAGGGAATTGAGGAGACTACCATAAAAGTAAGTATGTTATCATTTGCAGTTAGAAGCTAACTAACTATGGTACATTAAGAGACTTCCATTTACCAGATTTCTCAGGACCATAGAATTCAGGGAGATTCAACTTTAAATGCCTATAAGAGTCTATTTCCAAAAGTAATTTCAGAAAATTCCTGCTTCTGAGATACTTGCAACATAATATCACCAATATACCTGAGAAAGAATACTATTATATTCAATAACCTTTAGAGTAAACATTGTTATAGTTGATTAAGAAAAGTTAAAAAAAACTTCTCAAATGCAAGCAAAAGGTATTATTTATATAACACCAAACAGTTAAAGGAAACGCCTAGCTAATTCAGCTTTTCGAGAACGATTGTGTTCTGGCTAACAGATTTCAAGATATAAAAGAAATCCTGTCTTTTTTGAGAATACAAACATTTATTTTCTCTCATCTGGAAATAAAATCTATGCATTTCACAGATAACTTTTAAAGTAATTTTGTATTAGAGAGAATTTTTTCACACCTCCCACAAACAGAAAATGTTGTTAGATAAGTGAAGAGTTTCATGATACTATTGTTACTATAATTTGGGCTTTCTACAAATCTGTGGGTTTTGTAACATCACAGTATGGAAAGAAGATAGGAATTCGGGCTGCTTTAACAGGTGTTCCCCAGGGGTGATGGTTGTTTGAGGTAAAGTCTTCCTTTAGCCTGCTTCAGTTCAATTTCTCTCTGGTTGGAATGGGCAATAAACCTGAAGACTCTCAAAAAGGTGTGAATTTCAAGCAATAGGAACCTCTTGACTGAAACATATTTTCAACTGACTTGAAACTTTTTTATGTTTTTTTTTTTTTTTTTTTTTGGCTGCATTGGGTCTTCATTGATGCGCACGGGCTTTCTCTAGTTGTGGCGAGCAGGGGCTACTCTTCGTTGCAGTGCGCAGGCTTCTCATTGAGGTGGCTTCTCTTGTTGAGGAGCACAGGCTCTAGGCACATGGGCTCAGTAGTTGTGGCACGTGGGCTCTAGGTGCATGGGCTTCAGTAGTTGTGGCACGTGGGCTCAGTAGTTGTGGCTCGTGGGCTCTAGAGCGCAGGCTCAGTAGTTGTGGCACACAGGCTTAGTTGCTCCACGACATATGGGATCTTCCCAGATCAAGGATCCAGAGATCGAACCCGTGTCCCCTGCATTGGCAGGTGGATTCTTTTTTTTTTTTTTTAAAAGAATTTAGCCTTGTATGGCTTCCTCTTTTCTTTTTTTTTAAATTTATTTTTGGCTGCGTTGGGTCTTCATTACTGTGTGCGGGCTTTCTCTAGTTGCTGCGAGTGGGGGCTACTCTTAGTTGCAGTGTGTGGGCTTCTCATTGCGGTGGCTTCTCGTTGTGGAGCGTGGGCTCTAGGTGCATGGGCTTCAGTACTTGTGGTGCGTGGGCTCAGTAGTTGTGGCACATGGGCTTAGTTGCTCCACGGCATGTGGGATCTTCCTGGACCAGGGCTTGAGCCCGTGGCCCTTGCGTTGGCAGGCGGATTCTTAACCACTGCGCCACCAGGGAAGCCCCAACAGGTGGATCCTTAAACACTGTGCCACCAAGGAAGTCCCTGACTTGAAACTTTTTAAAAGCTATAGGCAGGAAAGTTTGGACAGGGTGGGAAGGCGATTATGAAATGCCTACAATAGGCTAGGCCCCATATTAATGTTCCAAAGATAAATATAACTAAAGTTTATATGAAATATAAAGCCCATTTGGAGAAGACCAATATATGCAATTATGCTAATCAGAGTTGCATTTTTTTTGCAAAACTCCTTTGGGCATAGAAAAAAATGACTTAATAGAGGGGAACTGAAATTAAGAGGTTAAACCATAGTATTAGAATAGAAAATGAAGAAGGGGACAGGTTTAAGAAATGTTAAGGAGGTAGGACCCAAGCATTTCGTGGCCAAATGAAAGCTAGGAGAGGGGACTTCCCTGGCGGTCCAGCAGTTAAGACTCTGCGCTTCCACTGCAAGGGGCGTGGGTTCGATTCCTGGTCAGGGAACTAACATCCCATATGCCGTGCAGCCAGGCCAAAAAGTTAAAAAAAAAAAAAAAAAGAAAAGAAAGCTAGGAGAGAAAGAAGGATCAACAGTGACTTCCATTTTTCTGGGGTGGGCAACCTAGAGGAGGAAAACCTAGTGCTGGGAGTAACCAGGACAGCTTGGGAGATGAGCTTGCTGTCCACTGACCACAGAAAACCAAAAGGGAGTTGAAGCAATAGATTCAGAACATAAAAGAGATATTGTGTCTGAAAGTACAGATTTTAGGGTCTCTATATGTGATTGTTGAAGCCAGTGATGTGGGTGATATTTCTTAGGGAGAATTGTAGAAGAAAGAGGCAAAGGATTGGCCAAAGAAGGAAATTGTAGGAAAAGCACTTAGAAGAAGTAGACAGAATAGTTGAAGAATAATCAGAAGAGGATATGCTATAAAAGGCAAAGTAGGGAAGACTTTTCAAGAAAGGAGTGATCCTAACTAATCTTTTTGTGGTAAATATTTTACAATATATACATATATCAAATCATCTTGCTGTACATCTTAAACCTATGCAATGTTATACATCAATTATATCTCAATAAAACTGGAAAAAAGGGAGTGGTCAGTGATGTCATATGCTTGAGACTAAAAACTAAAACTATTTTTTCTAATTTGACAAGTAGTTTAACCAAGTTAAGATGGCATAAGGTAAAATAGCATTTGAAATAGTAAAGGTTAAACAGAAATTAATAGATTAAAATAACAAAACTAATCAATCTGATAAGTACTTTAAAATAATTGCCAAAACCGTTCAAGAAAAAGCAGGAAAAAACAAAATGAGAAATGGAAACACTATAAATACGGAGGGAATTTATAAGGCTAGTGTAACCCTCATACTGCAACCTAACGAAGATTATCACAAAAGAAGAAATTTAAACCAATCATACTTATGAATAAAGTGTAAAGTTTAAATTAAATATTAGCAATTGAAATTTGTTTAGCAAACTTTTTTAAGAGTCTGCTGTACATGCCTGTACTGTAATCAGTGTTGGTGATATAATATCTGCCTTTGTGAATTCTTATTTTGTGTGGAAAGGTGGACATGAAAACAATCACTTTCATCATAATACTTTTGGAGTGTAAATACAGCATGCCGTGGATACTTATAATACACCAAAGATAAGCACAAGGTTCTTTCTGAAGGAAGTGGTAGGTGAGCTGAGTGATGAATAACAAGTAGGAGTTGGCCAGTGGATACATGAAAGGATACACACACATCCCTACTGCTGAAGGCCCAGAGACCAAAGAGCATGGCATGTTAAAGAATTACCATGAAAAAAAAAAAAAGAATTACCATGAGTTTAAGTATCAATAGGATAGAGGCGAAGCCTGGAGAAACAAAAACCTAATTCTGAAGAGACTTACTTGTTCTTGCTTACTGGTTGAATTTTTATTCTATAGGTAGCAGGGACCATTGAAGGTTTTTAAGCAAGGGAATAAAAGCTGTGTATCTTAGTAAGCTCACAGTGTTGACATTTTGAAGAACAGGTTAGAGGTACATGAGACTAGAGACACACAAGAGATCTAACAGTATCCTGAGCCATAAGGATTCAAACCAACGCTACTGCAGTGAGGATGGAGAAAAGAGATTTAAAGATTGAAACAACAGGGAATCCCCTGGGGGTCCAGTGGTTAGGACTCCTCGCTCTCACTGCTGAGGGCCCGGAGTTCGATCCCTGGTCGGGGAACTAAAAATCCCACAAGCTGCACAGCGCGGCCAAAAAAAAAGAATTGAAACAGCATAATTTAGTGGTCCACTTGGATGTGAAGGTTAAGGAAGAGTGAGAAATTAAGAATGTCCAGGTGTCCAGCTTTGGTATATGGTATTAAAGAAAAATTATTTATGATGCTTGTTAGTGGTGATAAGGCAGACTTTATTCAAGGGGGGGCTATTACAGTGAGGTTTTGTAGTAGGCTAGGCTCATTCCAAATACAGCAAAGAAAAGTGGGAATTTATAGCCAGGGAGCAGAGTGGGGATCAGTGGATGGAAAATTACTGAGAGGAAATATCAGGGTAAGGGGGGATTCTGGCTAAACCAACCTAACAGGTTTCTTGCTGAAGGCAGGCCAAGGTGATCAGCCATCACCTGGGGCGTGGTAGAGGATGAGGAACCAGATCAGTTATTCGGGATGGGAGATTCTGGTTAAAGTGACTTAGCAGGATTCTTGCTTAAAATTGGATAATACAGAGACAAACATGAACGCCCGAAAGTCAGCCTAATTGAGAAGAGAGTTCAGAAGATCCTGAGTAGTTTGGTCAAAGAGAGATTCTTTGTCAATGGTGATGTCCTAAAACCTTGATAAAGAATACAAAGAAGGTTGTAGAACAGAGAATTTCAGGCTGGGATATGCTGTTTCAGGTCTCTGGGATATCAAAGTAGAGAATGTCCAGTAAGCAGTTGGGGTTTGGAAATAATATAGATACAGATAGATATTTTTAGCATACATGTAATTACAGTCAGGAGATTCCCCAGGTGTGAGAATGAGAGAGAGCTCTCCTAAGTGAGCGAATGAGAATACAGCCAAGGTGAGAATACTAGGAGAACATCCACATCCAAAGTACAAGCAGAGAAAGAGAAATCTATAAGAAAGAATTAGAAGGACCTCCCAAGACTTAAAGAGGAAACCAGGAGTTTCCATGGTCTTAAAAACCAAGGAAGAAGGTTTCAGTAGGGAGTGATCAGTAACTACAAATGTTACTCAGATTAAGTCTGAAAGGTGCGTGTTGGCTTTAGCCGTAAAGGTGTTCCTCATGACATTTGCAAGAGCAACTTCATGAACCAGAAGAGCCAGAAAGCATATTACTGGTGGAGTTTGAATGGTAAAAGAGGAAGATACTATAATCTGAAAAGGTAGTTCTTCAGGGACTACTACAAATCTATTGCAAATGTTTGAATCTAAGGAAGGGAGATGGAACAGTAGCTGGAAAGTGGTGTGTGGGAAAGATTTTTGGTTTTTTGTGTGTAATTTGTTTGTTTGTTTGTTTATGGGAGGGGTTTGTTTGGTTTTAATGACGAGGGAGAGAGTTCATGGAAAGAGGGTAAAGTTTAAAAAATTAGGAACGAAAGGAATTGATGGATTTGAGCCTGGTTGTGAAGAAATAAAAACGCATGAGATCCAGAGAAGAGCTGGAGGGGTTACTTCTCTTCATGAAGAAAATGTGTGCCCTGCATCCTGAAACTGACTGGAAGGAAGAAGGAAAGGTCTCATGCTGGTTGGTTGGTTGACTGGAGGCAGTCTAGTGGCTTCTGTCATCTCAATTATAGAAGAAAAAAAATCATCTAATTAATTAATGGTATCTTCTTTGCTTATAAGCAACTTGAGAGCTAAGAAAGAAGGGAGGGGGGGAAAGAGGGAAGGAAATTTGGAAAGAGAGGAAGGGAAGAAGGAAGGGAGGGAGGGAGGAAACCAAATCTTAGTAGGTCTTAGGGATTGCAGAATTATTGGTGATTGTTATTTTCTTTAATGCTTCCCCTGTTTACCACAGTGGAAATGTGTACTTTTGTAGTCGGGGAAAAAAATGTTTAATTAATTGATGTAACTTTAGTAAAGCTGACATGGAAAGTAGAGCTGCTCAGATAAAAGTAAACAACACATTTGATCAACCAGGAGGGCCTAGTGGAAGTTCTGATTATTTGGGTGTTGATTGGTCTTAATGCAGATGAGTTTAATGAAACAGTTTGTTCACTTCAGAAGTAGCATATCTTTAGACTGGAAGCAAAGTTTATAGCTTCAGTAGCTCTGGTCTTTAAAATGTGAAAGACAAGTGGTATTAGAAAAAGACCTTAGAATTAGTTTTGAGTTCTGGGCGTATGCTAGTTGTGTGATCCTGAGTAAACAGCATTCTTTCCAGCCCACTCTTCTCTTCTTGTAAATAAGAAAGGAATGTCCCTTACAAGGGACTTTGGATGACTGAACGAGACGTACTATATGCAAGAAAAGAAAAGGGGAAAAAAAAAGTACTATGTGCAGGTTTCTTTAATAAGTTTGGTCATTTTACCATCCTATCTTTTGCCAAATAACAATAGTTTCACTAAATTTTTCCCAAAAGGTATATATTTTTTTAATTTATGTATGTGTAGAATCATCCTTTTAAAGAAAGATGTCAACTATTTTCTGTTTCCTGTTGGAAATATTATCATCTTGATCTAGCTGAAAAACATTCTCTATTAATTACCAATATCAACTGGTATCAGCACTTGTCAACAGGAAATGAACTTCAGAAACACTTTTTTCTTTTTTTTTTAGAAACACTTTTTTTTTTCCCAGTTTTGGTTTCATCAGATCTTAAAGCTCAAGCTTGAACAAGATTAAATGTAGTTACTTTATTACTCTTTGGAAGAATGCATTGACTATAACCAATTAGCAAATATTATCAAACAAAATCAATATAAATAGTTCTCTTTAACATCCCAGAAAGTGAACACACAAATGAAATCTAGATAACTAACTCAAGTAGATAAAATCTAAATAAAGTGAGACTTCAAAACTAGAGAGCAAAACAATTTGTATTTATTAAGTTAATATAAGAATATTAATTATATGTAATACTTGTATAATATATATGAGATCTTAAAAAGTACTCCCACAGCTACTAGTGGAAAAACAGATATTGGTATCTTTATTTTAGTGAGAATTAGGCCAGATTTTTAATTCCTAACTAATGCCCTACTATACCACTCTGCATTTAAATATTATGTATTAAAAAACATGTCTTCTTGAAATTAACTTCTCTTTGGGAAATAATAAATTTATAGGACAAATAAAAGGTAAGAGCCCACGAGAACTAGAAGAAATAACATGGATTAGTTAGTTGATTGATAACATAAAAGTTTTATAACTTGTTAAAATTTTTTTGATGTGTAGTTATGATTTCTCAACCAAAGTTTTATTCCTCAAGTTAAATACAATGATCACAGAAAGCAGGAGAAGTGTGCGAACTCTGAAAGAAGAAGTTCAAAAGCTGGATGATCTTCACCAACAAAAAGTTAAGGTAAGAACTTTGCCCATTTGTTTAGGTTATCCAAAGCCATGTCATGGTTAATGGACTAGGCATCTATTCTGACATCAAACTGAAATTTTTAAGCTATATCCTATAACTTGTCTTTAGTTTAATCTTCTCACCCAAAGTTTATTTTAAGGAGTTATTTTATTTTGTTTTTCTAGAGGACTTTTTTCTGGAATTCAGCTATTCTACCATAGAACATGTTTAGTATTCCATTAATATTTTATACTTGCATTTGTGATTCAGTATATTTCCTGTAGTACAGACTTGAAATTACTGCTAAATGAATTCTGTATAGGCCTATTGAAAAGGTCACATTTATGTTTATAGTATAAAATTTCCAAAAGACCATTTTAAAAGTCTCTTACATGTAAAGCAGTAAGCATCCTGCAAATACAAATGATGGTACAACCTGATTTTTTTAAATGCTTTACATACATTTTTTTAAATCCTCCTGGAGTTTGTAGAATGTGAATACTGAAAAAACTTAACCATGACTTTATCCTGATAGGAAGCTGAGGAAGAGGACAAAAAATGTGCCAATGAGCTGGAGTCCTTGGAGAAACACAAGCACCTGCTGGAGAGTGCAGTTAACGAGGGCCTCAGTGAAGCTATGAATGAGTTAGATGCTATTCAGCGGGAGTAAGTTCATCTTCCCAAGATTTGTAATGTTTATTTTCAGTTTAGTTACTTAACATTTATATAAAACTAGGCCTAAGTTTATTTGCTTTAATTTATATTATAGAGCTATTTGGGGCAGAGGGAGTGATGAGCAGAACTTAAGCAGAACAGCTTGAGACACTTGAGATACTTTCCCTAGATAAATACATTCTGCTACCATTATAGCTATTGCCCCCCTATTATCTTTTCAGTCAGAAGGGGACTGAATAGCTAACCCATAGGCTCTATGTTAATTTATATTAAAATACACTTTTTTTCTTTTAAGTGTTAAGGGGCCCTCAAAAAAACTACAAAATAAACTTTCTTTGAGGTTGGAAGTATCCAACCTTAAGAAATCACACCTTAATCCTTAAGAAAATCACACCTCTTTGTTTCCTTATTTGTAGCCTAGGGACAGAAAACTTAGTTGAAGGTATCTTTGGCATATAGTCTTTGTTTTTAATTTAAATTTGAATGCCTAAGACTCCTATTTCCTCATTCATATGTATTTAATGTCTTGTCCCTGATTAAGTTTACAATCCTTTTAGAGACTCAGGTAAACAATTTGCTCCCAAGCTTTGTATATTAAAGCATGAGGTTTTGGTGCTGTTTTGTGCTGTTGCTTGCATGGGATCTTTGAAAATGTTTTTATTTCTGTTTTAATGATTGTGAACTGGACCTTTGTGAATGATACACTGGGCAAGCAGCACCTATACCAATCACAGCCTGGTTTTATTGAATATAAAAAGAAGTGAGGTAGCTAGAACTGATATATTAGGTTTTGTCCTAGACAATTCAAACAAGAGTTTTTATCCTACAGATGCCAACTAGTTGTGCAGACCACAACTGAAGAAAGACGAAAAGTGGGAAATAACTTGCAGCGTCTTTTAGAGATGGTTGCTACACACGTAGGGTCTGTAGAGGTAAGTGTGTGAAGGTCTTTCCTACATTCTAAGAAAGCTTTTTAAAACTTTTATGTATTTCTGTTTTGTTTCTACAGAAATTAAATGATAAATTTTATTTCTGTGGAAAATATGATCTAGTAAAAATTTATCAGAAGAATTTTGTGTAGCAGTGTGCATTTCGTAAAGTGATCTGTTTTACATAGGTTTACTATATAACCCAGCAGTTCCACTCCTAGGTATCAGCCCACCAAAAGGAATGAAAATATATGTCCATACAAAGACTTGTAGACAAATGTTCATAGCAACATTATTCATAATAGCCAAAAAGTGTAAACAACCCAAATATTTATTAACTGGTGAATGATATACCCATATATTGGAATATGATTCAGCAATAAAAGGAAAGAAGCACTTACGCATGCTACAACATGAACGAATGTCAAAAACATTATGCTCAGTAAAAGATGTGAAAGCCTACATATTTATGACTAACTAATATAAAATGTTCCAAAAAGGCAAATCCACAGAGTTGGAAAGTAGATTTATGGTTGCCAGGAGCTGGGGTGGGAATAAGGGCAGATGGGCACAAAGATTGTGGTGAGGGTTGTGCAACTCTGTCACTTAATTATTAAGTTACTCTTCTTGTTGCTTAAGGTACAAGCCCTTAATAAAAAATAATCTGTTTTATTTGCATAAACAACATACAATGATATTTATTACATCAACAGTATATAATGATGTTGTGCCAGGCCGTATTCTACGTACTGAAAACATATTAGTACGTTTAAGATTTAATTATGATTAAGATGAAAGAGCATGTGTTAATAACAAATATTTTTCCTGTTACAAAGCAAGATTCAACTGAATAAATTTGAAGGTCAAATTGGCTTTATTCAGTGATTCATGTGTTGGGCAGCATCCCTTCTAGCAAATAGAAAGGAGCTCCAAGGAGTACAGAAAGGAAAAGGTTTTCAAAGGCAGAGGGGGAGTGGGACAAAGAAGACATAAATTTAACAAGGATTATTTCAGGCAAGGTGGCAAGGTCACCTCCCTCTGTGGGACAAAGATTCTATTAGACAGATTACCTCACTGGTCCTGACCAGGAAATTCCAGAAGGACCAGTTAGATTACAGTCCTGGGGTAGGTTGAAACTGCAGTTAGGTTAGGTATCGAGTCCTAGTTTGGTGACATGAACTTAGCACGAGTGACTCCATTTTGGGCCTGTGGTTCCTTTTTAACAGTTCCCCCCTTTTGATCACACTCTCAGCTTGTCTGAGAGAGTCATGATCAAAATTTAAGGGGTTAGCACCACTCTCAACTATTGCTTGCAGTTTTTGTTGATGCTTTGTGTGGTATTCATAGGTCGTGATGTTCTTGCTTAATCCATGTAATATTCACAGATCCCAGCTCCAAGTTCACAATTGTTGATTTGGTCATTCTCTTTGCTTCTTTACTGATTTTCCAGTCTTAGGGAAATCATTTGCTTGTTGGTTAGCAGCTGCAAACATGCATTTAAAGCTTTTAAGAGAATGCAACGCACTGGGGAGACCATTATGATTATAATAAGCAAGATAATCCCCAGTGTTTGAAGTGCACTTTGAAGCCATGGTCCCCAAAACCCAAACCAATCGAAGCCAAATAAGTCAAAGACCCCACTGAAGGAGTCGCCTTTTTAAGCCAAGTGGCTCGCTCAGTGATCTTATGTTAACTGAGTTTCAACTTCCGCAGAAGTGGTAATCCAGGTGTAGCAGGTGGCGTTGGCCACAGCACAAACAGTTCCTGGCTCAGCTAAAATATAATCAAGGACTATCCTGTTATCAAGAACAATTTCAGCCATAGAGTCTAAGGATTTTTGTTGGGCAGTTGTTGCTTTAGCGGCAAATTCCATAATGCTTTCAAGAGTTAACGAGAGGTTCCTGATCATAGCCTCAATTGCAGTAACTCCTACCCAGGGAAGGTAGGGTTCTCTCAAAGGAATCAAATCCAGAGTCATGAATCCCTCCTGGTAATTCCCATTTGAATCTGTGCTCAGTACTGGAAATGTGACAGCCATTGAGACCAGTAAAATTTTAAGGATCTGTAGAACACACAGGCAGCTTTATTCTGGTTACCCTTGCCTTGTGTCACTTTGTATACAGCCTGGATGCCAAATTCCCCAAGTTTGGGGTTATTAACCAGAAATGAAGAAATAGACCAGGGATCTCTTGCATCATGAACCTATCAGAGTGTTTTGTTTTTTTAATGACCGATCAAGCAATACGAAATGTTACCCCCCTGAGCATTGACCTGGGAGATACAAATAATGGCATTATCTTTTCAGGCCAATGCCAGAATAAAGGAAAGAAAGAGAAGAAGGGGTTTCATGTTTAGTTAAAGCATGAATCTTGATCCAGCATCTTGGGAGGAAGCATTCTACTTGAGTGTCAGCTGCTTCTCTTCCTATCAGTTTGATTTGGAGGTCTCCAGCGTTTATATAGGACCAGATGTCAGGTGGAGCCTTCTTCAGCTGGAGATGTATATCTGAGATTCACGTCCCTGAAATTTGGCTGCCATCTGGGTAGTGAGGAGGATCTGTTATAATTCTCGTCCAAGGAAATTCAAGGCAGTCTTTATTATTACTGACTCTAAATTAGAAGTGTAGGAGAAATTTGGAAATGTTAGTTTGGAGGGTTGTAGCCAGATATTTGAGGAGCTAGAAGAATTTAGGATCCAGTCCAATTTACAGATATGTGACAAAACCTCAAAGACAATTAACAGGACTGGAATCTAATATCCACAAAGGTGCAGGCATAACTTTTCTCTCTGCAATTATCCCTGCTTATTTTTTCCATGGGTAATCACAGTAAAACTAATTTGTCTGCATTAAATTTGGCTTGGTTATTTACAGAAGCGCAGCAAGAATAGTGATTGACCATGTAAGTTCTTTTTAAGACTGCTTTGCTAGAACCTTGTAAGCAAGGTACCAGGTCAAGTTTTCAAGGGGCTTTATTGGTTCCATAAAGTCAAACTTAATTCCTTAAAACTGTCTCGTCCCATCTGAGTTTATGTACATCTCTGTCAAATATGACAATCCAGTTAAAGCCTTGGTAATATAGCCAATGTTTCCAGTCGTATCCTGATACAAGAACAGATTCATATTGAACTTATGCAAATAACTTAATTATATTGCCATGAAAAGAATATTTAAGAGTTTCTGAATTCTGGAGTGTTCAGGTAGGGAGAAAAAGTAAATGTTTCATCTTAGTTTACAAAGATATACTTTACCAATTGCTGTTAAGTCATAAATGGCTTAAGAGAAAAGGTTTCCTTAAATCTGGAAAAACAAAAAAATTAAGAAACCAGCAATGTTTTACAACAAAAAGTCATAAAAATTTTAATCATCCTCCTCAGTTCATTCAGTCCCGTGTCATTAATTCTTGTTCTGCTTAAATCTTGTATTTCCATTAATTCTGGAAATTCTTACACAGTTCATTTTTATGATCTTCAAAGTTCTCAGAAACCTGTGCTTTTCAAAAGTCCTTTCCGTGAATCTTCTTGAAGATGAAGCACTTTTGTAGGAACACTTTTACAAAAGCATCTGAGGAAAACAATAACTGTCTGAAATGACAGAAGACTTTTTTTAAATGCCCATTGTTAAAGATTTAATAAGAGTTTATTATAATGGAATTGACAAGGAAATTTCCTTATCAAAAGGTTTTAAAATACTTGGTCAGACAGGTCACTGTGAAACAATACTTAAGTTATTTATCTAACCATAGTGACAGAGTCTTAGAAGGCAAATGCAGAAAGTTAAATAGTTGCCAAAACAAACAAACAAAACAATAGCTGTTTTAATAAGGAAGACTGTTTTAATAGGAAGACTATTTTTAATAAGGAATAAGCTGTTTTAATAAGGAAGACTCAGTTTTCTTAAGTAATCAAAGAACTGATTTAAAAAACATGAAACACAGGAAATTATTTTGACAAGACACAAAATCTTTCTTTCCTTGGCAGATTGCTTAAAAGATCAAGAAAAACCTTTGAATCACTTACTAGAAGCAGACCAATAGTCCAAGAAATTTTTATTCTTTTAACAGATGAAAGAAATTTAAGGGTTTTTGTTTTAATTTTATTTTTGGCTGCGTTGGGTCTTCGCTGGCTGCGCACGGGCTTTCTCTGGTTGCGGTGAGCGGGGGCTACTCTTCATGTGGTGCGTGGGCTTCTCATCACGGTGGCTTCTCTTGTTGCAGAGCACAGGCTCTAGGTGCATGGGCTTAAGTAGTTGTGGCACGTGGGCTCAGTAGTTGTGGCACATGGACTTAGTTGCTCCACGGCATGTGGGATCTTCCTGGACCAGGGCTTGAACCCACGTCCCCTGCATTGTCAGGCGGACTCCACTGCACCACCAAGGAAGCCCCAGAAATTTAAGTTTTAATTTTACATTTTAAAATTTTTAAATGTTAAATTTAAAATTAAAAAAAAAAAAATTTACTGATTTTAAAGCTTATTTTTAAAATCCTAATAATAAATTCATTCTGTCTTTCCCAGTTTGATCATGCATAAATTCCTTTCACGAGATTCCTTTTCTATAAACCTTCTACAGCTATCTTTTTATTTCTAGTAACTTTAATTACATATGTATTAGAATTTTTAACCCTTAAAAACCTTAATTGCTGGTGGAAACTAAGAAGTAAGCAATTGTGACTCACACTGGTATTCTGTGGCTTGGCAAATTTATAAATGCTTTTTATAATTTCTAAAAATGCATATTTTCTCATAGTAAATTTCTCTATATGTGGCACTGGACATGTTTACCAATAGACCCAAATACCTTTAGTTTTTCTGTAAAAGCGTTACCTCAAAATTGGGCTTGCCTCTTGGTGGGTATCGAGCCAAAAGACACAACCAAGCCCAAGACTGGGGGAAGGAAGGATTTATGATTACTTGCAACACGTAAGGAGAACACCAGGGATCTTTCCCAAAGCAGTGTCTCCCCAAACAGCAAAGTTGGGGAAGTTTTAAGCTAAGGGTACATACATATTCATGAAGGGGCTTGGGCAGTCCACAGAGTCCAGACTTTACTTGCTTCAAGCCACAAGTGTCAGAAAAGGTCAACATCATCGTCCCTTAGGTTCCAGTTGATCTGGAGGTTGAGCACTTCAGGCTAATGTTCCACATTGAAACAGAACTGGAAGTCTTTACAACAGATAAAATACCTTTGCTATTGTCATTTCTCTTGTCTGATAACAATTTGTTTCTGCATTCTTCTGTTCCCTTAAGATCATTAATTATTGAGACCTGTTCAAGGGCAAGCACTGAGGCCAGGCTTAGATCACAAAATGACTTTGGCCAAAAATCGTTTCTCTTACGTCAAGAAAGCCATGCCTGATTTTCTTTCTATATTCTGGTGTGTGTGTGTAAATGTCTTTTTTATATTCTATGTGTGTAAATGTCTATTTTATATTCTAAATATTACTAAGACCAGTGTCAAAGAGTGTACTGGTTATGTTTTCTTCTAGGAGTTTCATGGTTTCCAGTCATCCATTTAGGTCTTTAATCCCATTTTGAGTTTATTTTTGTATTGAATATATGGTGTTAAAATGTTCTAATATCATTCTTTTACATGTAGCTGCCCAGTTTTCCCAGCACCACTTAATGAAGAGACCATCTTTTCTCCAGTCTATATTCTTACTTCCTTTGTCATAGATTAATTGCCCATAAGTACATGGGTTTATTTCTGGGCTGTCTATCTGTTCCATTGATCTATGTGTCTGTTCTTGTGCTAGTACCATACTGTTCTGATTACTGTATCTTTGTAGTGTAATCTGATGTCAGGGAACATGATACTTACAGCTCTGTTCTTTCTCAAGATTTTTTTTGGCTATTTGAGGTCTTTTGTGTTTCTGTACAAATTTTTAAATTATTTGTTCTAGGTCTATGAAAAATGCAATTGATAGCCTGATAGGGATTGCATTGAATCTGTAGATTGCCTTGGGTAATATGGTCATTTTAACAATATTCTTCTAATCCAAGAAAATGGTATATCTTTCCAACTATTTGTGTCATCTTCAGTTTCTTTCGTCAGTGTCTAATAGTTTTCTGAGTATAGGTCTTTTACCTCCTTAGGTAGGTTTATTCCTAGCTATTTTATTCTTTTTAATGCAGTGGTAAATGGGATTGTTTCCCAAATTTCTCTTTGTGATAGTTCATTATTAGTGTATAGAAATGCAATAGATTTCTGTATATTAATTTTGTAATTAAGAGGCATCCCCAAAAATGGTGCAAAAGATATTTTATATTCCTCTCTCTACTGGGTACTACAAACAGAGGTCCAGGAGATCTGACTATAGTAAGAATTCTTACCCTTAGGAAGCTTCTGCCGATTTTCCCAGGATCTCATCTGCAGACTCCGAGTGGGGTTTTAAAGTATTTTCATTTCCCTTGGCTGTTCAAGGAAATAATATAGCAGTTTACCAGAAAATCCCTGACTTCTGTCAGCTCTGGGAGGGCCCCATATGGAGGCCCTCTCTTGAAGGCAGACATGGTTGCATCTGTAGGGCCATTCACTTGGCGACTTTTGTTTATGGTTTTGTAAGTCTCTTCAGAGTAGAAAGAGAGAGGATTACTAAATGAATACTCAAGTAAAGGAGGATAAAGGGCAGCAGCAGGAGTTATGTCAGTCTTCTAGTCTTTTGTTTTAAGTGCCTCTTATGTCTTTTTCATTAGCCTTTTGCAACAAACCTTTCAATGAACTATTTTGCAATTTTGAAGCTTTTTAGAGGCTTTTGTGTACTTTTTAAGTGCACTTCTTAAATTATCTATTTAATTGGAACTTTCCTCATGATGGCCACTGTACTTTCCCCGAGGGCTGGTGGCAGTTTGGTAGGACCCTGGCCACAAATGCAGTTCAGCACACACTTCTGTCAGGCAGGCCATATTTTGGGGCTCGCAATCTGGTGGTTACCAAGCCAAGTCCTCAAGACACAAAATTCCAGGTTGTCTTTAGTAAAATTTTGGCCATCTTTGTAGATATTTATAGCTTCTGAGACCATAAGCAGGTATGTCTGAAGGTAGTGTACTTAACTCTTTTGATTTTAAGGATCTTATTTTTATTTCTATTTATTTGGTTTTTTATTTGTTAGTTTAAGGATTTTTTTGTTTTTGTTTTTGTTTTGCGGTACGTGGACCTCTCACTGTTGTGGCCTCTCCCATTGCGGAGCACAGGCTCCGGACGCGCAGGCTCAGTGGCCATGGCTCACGGGCCCAGCCGCTCCGCGGCATGTGGGATCCTCCCGGACTGGGGCAGAACCCATATCCCCTGCATCGGCAGGTGGACTCTTAACCACTGCGCCACCAGGGAAGCCCTGTTTAAGTTTTGAGGGGTATTTTGTTTGGGTTTTTAATTTGTTTTTGTAGGGGTTTTTTTTGGGGGAGGAAGTTCTTCCAAGGTCACCATTATAAGTAATAGCCTTTGCTTAAAACAAAATTTTATTCATCTGAGGCCTCACACTGGACCCAGTCCACCTAAATCAGACCCAGTCCAATTCCAGACCCAGTTGGTTCTTAAGTTGGACCGTGTCCTACTCCAGCTGGTAACACCAGTTTCCAGTGTGTCACCTGGGGGGTGGGAAAAGGATTGAGCCAGCAAACCTCAACAAATGGGATTGCAGACAGGGGCTCCACATAAATGGGAACTTGGAACTGCCACTAACAGTTCAGTTCCCATGTGAATAGATTCTTGGGGCAGAATCAAGGGCTGGAGTTTCCAGTCAAATAGGAAACGTGTGGAAAGCCAATTATATCTGGAGCCTTGACACAAATAGAGCAGAGTTCAGAACTGAGAGGAACTTACCCACGGCCCTCAGAAACAGTGAGAAAGACAGTGAACCAAAGGCTTCATGGGTACCACACCTGCATTTCTCATTGTTCCTGAGACCCTATCAGAAGTTCACTTCGGATCCCGTTGCTGCAACCAAAACTGTTAGAAAAATTCAACTGAGTAAATCTGAAGATCAAATTGGCTTTGTTCAGTGATTCATGTTTCGGGCAGCATCCTATCTAGCAAATAGAAAGGAGCTCAAAGGAGCTACAGAAAAGAAAAGGTTTTTAAAGGCAGGGTAGGGGTGGGGGTGGGGGGGACAAAGAAGTCATAAATTTAAAAAGGATTATTTCAGGCAAGATGGCAAGGTCACCTCCCTTTATGGGATACAAGGTTGTTATTAGGCAGATTACCTCACTGATGCTGACCAGGAAATTCCAAAAGGACCAGTAAAGATTACGTTCCTGGGGAAGGTTGAAACTGCAATTAGGTTAGGTATTAAGTCCCTTTTAGTGACATAGGCTTAGCTCAAGTGACTCCATTTATAGCCTGTTGTTTGTTTGTTTTTTTATAAGTTTTTTTTTAATATATTTATGGACTTTTTATTTATTGATCTTATTTTTGGCTGTGGTGGGTCTTCGTTGCTGTGCGGGCTTTCTCTAGTTGCAGCGAGCGGGGGCTACTCTTCATTGCGGTGCGCGGGCTTCTCATTGCAGTAGCTTCTCTTGTTGCGGAGCACAGGCTCAGTATTCATGGCACACAGACTTAGTTGCTCTGCAGCACGTGGGATCTTCCCGGACCAGGGAATGAACCTGTGTCCCCTGCATTGGCAGGCGGAATCTTAACCAATGCGCCACCAGGGAAGTCCCGGTTGTTTCTTTTTAACATTCCTTTCTGTTAATTTCATATAAACACAGAAAATAGTATTTCAGAAACATGAAGTCTACCTTAGCTCCACCTTTCACATAGCTTGAAAGTTTAACAATAAAACTATTCCTCCAACCTGCTGTACAGAGCCCAAAAACTAAAATAAATTGCTAAATCTAAAATTCCTTGGTAATTTATTAGGAGATAATGTATTCCCAGTTGTGAATTGTTTAAGGGGAAAAAAAGCTCATAATATCACATTAATAGGCTTTCATTTATTTGAAAACAGAACATTTGATCTTGTATCCCCTCATCTCTCCTGAATGACATGAACTGCTGCTTGCTTGCCAGTACTTTTCTCTGCTTAGTGGTAAGAACTAAGAAAAGCATCCTGGAATAAATACTAGGTCAGAAAACCTAGGTTCTACCCACTTCTTCCTAGTTCAACCACTTAGTGGTTCTATAACCTTTCATGGATCCTTTTTTAACAAGTATTGTTCATCTGAACCACAGACCAGAAAATGATTTGAGTGATTACATTTCTGGAGGTCAGAAGTCTAAAATGGTCCCTCCGGGTTGTACTCCTTCTAGAGGGTCTAGGGAGGAATCCAGTTCCTTGCCTTTTCCACCTTCCAGAGGTCACCTGCAGTCCTTGGGTTGCAGCCTCTTCCTCCATCTTCAAAGCCAGCAACACAGCATCGTCTGTCCTTTCTGAGCTCTCTTTTGTCCTTATGTCTTCTCTCTCTGACTCCCACACTGCCGATTCCCTCTTACAAAGACCGTTGTACATTGGACCCACCAGGATAATGCAGAATAATCTCCTTTTCTCAAAATCCTTTACTCAGCCACATCTTCAAAGTTCCATTTACCATGTAAGATAGCATATTCACAGGTTCTGGTGATCAGGACATGGACACCTTTGAGGAGTCAGCCTACCACACCTGGGAACAAACAAAAATTCATTAACAGTAAAATGGATAAGTAAATGTTGGTATATTCATTCAACAGAATGTTATATAGCAGTATATGAATAAACTATAGCTATATGTGTTAACATGAATGAATCTCAAAATTGTGTGTGGAAAAAAAACCAAGTCATAACACATTACATTTAATATCGTTCAGTAAACATGAAGGTTAAAACCAGGTACCACTAAACTAGTATATCGTTTATATATTTAATCTGTGTGTGTAGTAAAAGTATAAAGAAAAGTACCTTTCAGGAGAATGGTTGTGTCTGGGAGAAAAGAGGGTATAAGATTAGGAAAGGGCACAAAAGGAGCCTGCTAGGTGGATGCAAGAGTATTCTTTTTATTCCTCTTCTTACAAATGTTATGCTCTTATTTGTAGATTTCACAATTAAACACTTTAAAAGAAATTAATGTTTTTACACTAACAATTGTTAATTGTTTCCACTAGAAACATCTTGAGGAGCAGATTGCTAAAGCTGATAGAGAGTATGAAGAATACACGTCTGAAGATCTCTTGGACAATATTAGAGAGATTGGAGACAAGTATAAGAAGAAAGCTGCTCTACTTAAGGCTTCTGATGAATGAAGATAAAATGTTGATTAAGCGAGAGCTTTATTAACAGTGGAAATTTTGAAATGTCCTTTGTAGGTTTGAAAAATCTCTAGCATATCCTATATCCCTCCTTACGATGAAGTCTCATGACCACATCTTCCCAAGCCCGTGAAATATTTTTATATCTTTTATAAATCTAGTTCATTAACTTAAGGTATGTATAACCTGAAATTATGATAACTGGTTGGACTGTTATCTTTAGATATGAAAGACCAATTATATTATGTACCTGTAGTTAATAAACTTATATCAATAAAGTGTGTTTTTCCCATGATCTCTCTGCCTAACTTGAGATGGTTAGAAAAATAGGTATTTTGAATTAAACCAGGAGTCAGCAAACTAACTGTGGGCCAAATCTAATCACACCCATTCACTTACATACCATCTATGACTGCTTTCCCATTACAAGAGCAGAGTTAAGTGTGTGTGACAGAGATCATGTGGCCTGAAAAGCCAAAAATGTGTACTATCTGGCCCCTTACAGAAAGTTTGCCAATCCCTGGGATAAACCATACAAAGGTTGGCACTGACTGACTAAAAAACTTTCCTAATCACTTTGGACACAGAGACCCACTCCTTATCCAGAGCTAAGAAGCTGAAGTTCTTTCTGGCTTCATGCCATCTTTACTCTGAAGTAAGTAGAAGGAATATGGAATGCGAGAATCAGAAGAAATAATCTTGTTTAACCCCCTCATTTTAGAGATGAAAATATATTCCTAGAGAAGTTCTGATTTACTCATGTCATGCGTCTTAGTGGTAGAGGCCACCCTGAGCTTCTTGAACCTGCACTCAATCCTGAGTACAGCCACAGGAGCCCTGAAACATGAATGTTCTGGATGGTGAGGGAGTCATATTAGAAAGTGGGATTTTTAGACAGGTCTAAGTTGTTAGGAAGCTCCTCCTCAAATTGAACTAAAATCTGCCTCCAGTTGAATTTTCTATTCTTTTAACTTTATTCCAACTCTAATATAAGTCAGAATGAAGAACATGGTAAAATGAAACATAAGCAATATACAGAACGGGATTCCAGCAACATTTTATGAAGAGAGGGCATTCAGCCTGACAGCGTGGAAACAAAGACAGGTCGTTGCTGGGAGATAATTAATAGGTATGGCAAGATTAATGGTTACCAATGTATTCAACAATCTTGACTCCAACATCCAATAGAACTTGCTTCAATGTTGGAAATATTCTGCCTGCACTATCCTGTATGATACCTGCTATATGAGTCTATTGTGTACTCAAGTGATATATATGTATGACAAAATAAAGACTCAGAGCTTTGCCACTCAGAACGTGGTATGGAAATAGCATCAGCATCACCTTGGAGCTTGTTAAAAATGCAGACCCTTGGCCCCACCCCAAACCTACTGAATCAGAATCTGCACCTTTTACAGTGTATTGACACAGACTGTACATATTTAAACTTTTCATTAAGTTCCAACATACATATACACTCCC
Source organism: Delphinapterus leucas (assembly GCF_059928025.1). NCBI lineage: Eukaryota > Metazoa > Chordata > Mammalia > Artiodactyla > Monodontidae > Delphinapterus > Delphinapterus leucas. The sequence continues at coordinate 35,258,631 of NC_143142.1, read as the reverse complement.
ATAAAATCAAAATCACAGTCAAGCTAATGAATATATCTTTTTTTTGTTTGTTTTTGTTTTTGTGGTACGCGGGCCTCTCACTGCCGCGGCCTCTCCCATTGCAGAGCACAGGCTCCGGACGCGCAGGCCCAGGGGCCACGGCCCACGGGCCCAGCCGCTCCGCGGCACGCAGGACCCTCCCGGACCGAGGCACGAACCCACGTCCGCTGCATCGGCAGGCGGACTCTCAACCACTGCGCCACCAGGGAAGCCCTGAATATATCTTAAACCTCTAAAAGTTTCCTCGTTGCCCTTTGCAATACTTTCTCTTGCCCCTACCTGACACCTGCCTGACACCCATCCCCAGGCAAGCACTGATCTCCCTTCTACTACTATAGATTAGTTTGCATTTTCTAGAATTTTCTATAAATAGAATCATATAGTATGTACATTTGTATGGCTTCTTTCAGAAAATTGTGAGGTCCACGTTGCACTGTATATCAGTAGTTCATACTTTTTCATTGCTGAGTAGTGTTCCATTGTATGTATATATCGAGTTTGTTTATCCATGTACCTGTTGATGGACATTTGGGTTGTTTACAGTTTGGGGCTATTATAAATAAGGTCATTATGAACGTTCATGTACAGATGTTTGCATGGACATATCCTTTCATTTCTCTTGGGTAAACACCTAGGAGTGGAATGGCTAGTTCACATATGGTAGATGCATATTTAACTTTCATGAAACTTAGAAAATGTTTCCTAAAGTGGTTGTATCATATGTTCCTATCTGCAGCGTGTGAGTTGCTCACGTCCTTAAACACACTTGTATGGTTTTAGTTTAGCCATCCTAAGGGTGTATGGTTCTATCTACTGTGATATTAATTTGCATTTCCCTAATGACCAAAGGTGTTAAGCATCATTTCATGTGCTTTTTTTTTCAACCATATATGTTTTATATATTTATTTTTCTCCCAGTCTGTGACTTGCCTTCTCATTTTCTTAATAGTGTCTTTTGAAGAACAAAAGTTTTAAATTTTGATGAGACCCAATTTATCACTTTTTTAAAAAATACTTTCTGCATTTTGTGTAGTATTTAAGGAATCTTTGCCAGCATCACTGATTTACACCTATGTTTTATTCTAGAAGTCTTACAGTTTTGACTACTAAATCAAAATCAGAAGTCAAATGTGCATTTTAGAAAGGCCTCCAAGGGGGCTTCCCTGGTGGCACAGTGGTTAAGAATCCGCCTGCCAATGCAGGGAACATGGGTTCGAGCCCTGGTCTGGGAAGATCCCACATGCCGTGGAGCAGCTTAAGCCCGTGCACCACAACTGCTGAGCCTGATCTCTAGAGCCCGTGAGCCACAACTACTGAGCCCACATGCTGCAACCACTGAAGCCCGCCTGCCTAGAGCCCGTGGCTCGCAACAAGAGAAGCCAGCACGCCGCAACTAGAGAAAGCCCACACGCAGCAACGAAGACCCAACGCAGCCAAAAATAAAATTAAGTAAATTTTTTTTAAATTACTATTAAGGGCTTCCCTGGTGGCACAGTGGTTGAGAATCTGTCTGCCAATGCAGGGGACACGGGTTCGAGCCCTGGTCTGGGAAGATCCCACATGCCGCGGAGCAACTAGGCCCGTGAGCCACAAGTACTGAGCCTGCGCGTCTGGAGCTTGTGCTCCACAACAAGAGAGGCCGCGACAGTGAGAGGCCCGCGCACCGTGATGAAGAGTGGCCCCCGCTTGCTGCAACTAGAGAAAGCCCACACACAGAAACGAAGACCCAACACAGCCATAAATAAATAAATCTTTTTTTTAAAAATTACTATTAAAAAAAGTTCCCTGAGTTGCCATATGTACGTTAAAATTGGAGGTGCACTGCTTTAGAAGAAAAAGTCACCACTAGTTAAATATTATCCATAATGTGATAATATTTAATAGCGACTCTAGGAATGACAGAAAAATTATACTAAGTTTAACCAAAGTGATAACCTCAGCACAACTTGGGACGTGCTCAAGAGACAGAAGTGATAAATGTACTTGCACTTTTCACTTCACGCTTTTTACCTCACTCTACACGCTTTCTTCTGAATTCCTAAGCACATGCTTATCTCCAGAAGTAACACTATTAAAGTACAATAGATGTTCCAGTTACAAGTTCCAAGAATCCTAGAGTCACAAAAGCCTTTAGATATACAAATCAACCTTCCAATCAATGAGGAACACTTCCCACAGCATTTTATTTATTTATTTATTTTGCGGTACGCGGGCCTCTCACTCTTGTGGCCTCTCCCGTTGCGGAGCACAGGCTCCGGACGCGCAGGCTCAGCGGCCATGGCTCACGGGCCCAGCCGCTCCGTGGCATGTGGGATCTTCCCGGACCGGGGCACGAACCCGTGTCCCCTGCATCGGCAGGCGGACTCTCAACCACTGTGCCACCAGGGAAGCCCCCCACAGCATTTTTGTAGATGGTTACCTGGCCCTCTTCTGAATACTTCGGTGATAGGACTGCTTCCAAATGGCTCGTTACTTCGAAGCATTTGATGGCTAAGCATCACTGCTTGCCTGAAAGTTCTGTCTCATATTGGACCAAAATCTGCCTTCATGTAACTTCCTCCAGTTACAACGTTTTGTCATAGAACAGTAGGGTTGTCATAGTTTCCAGTTCCACTTAGGGACATTAGTTGCCTATTATTGTTTATCTTATGTTTGATCCTGTGTTTAATTAAGTCAGTCTTTCCCGAATTGCTTTGATCTCTGTTATTTTACCTTGCTTTCAATGTTACTCTTTTAAGCCTTTCCTCTATAGAAATATTTTTTCTTTTTTTAATTTTGAAATAATTTGACTTTTAAAAAGTTGTAAGACTAATACAAATAACCCCCTTCACACAAATCCCCTAGCTAATATTTTATTACACTTATTTATCGTTCTCTCCCCCGCCCTCCCTATTTATTTATTTAGCTAGCTAGCTAGCTCTGTATCTTGACTCACTTGTAAGTTGCAGACATGATACCCCTTTACCTCTAAATACTTCAGTGTATATTTCCTAAAAACAATGACAACTTTGTATAACTGTAGGACAATTTCAAAATCAGGAAATTAATATTGGTATGTTATTACCTAATCTACAGAACTTACTCAAATTTTGCCAGTTGTCCCAATAATGTCCTTTATTAGGATTTTTTTTCTCCTGGTCCAGGATCCAATTCAGAATCACACATTGCATTTAGTTGTCAAATCTATTTAATCTCTTTTACACTGAAAGAGTTCCTTATTCTGTCTTTGACTTTCATGACCTAGACATTTTTGAAGTGTCCAGTGATTTATAGACTGTCCTTCAATTTTTGCTTAACGTGTTCTCATGATTAGATAAGATACGTATTCCTTGAAGGACACAACAGAACTGATGTTACATTCTTTTCAGTACATTGCATCAAAAGGTATGTGATATTTATGGTTCCATTAATGTTAACTTTAATCACTTGGTTTGGGTGGTCCGCAAGATTACTCTTTTCCCCTTTGTAATTAAGGATATGGGACTTCCCTGGCGGTCCAGTGGTTGAGACTCTGTGCTTCCAATGCAGGGGGCATGGGTTTGATCCTTGGTCAGGGAACTAAGATCCCACATGCTGCACAGCCAAAAAAAAGGAATTGGGGACGACTATGTAAATATAAAGTTTTTCATCAAGTTTTCACCTACTAGTTTCAACATCTATGTGTCTTGAATGAATTATTACTATGTTGCCAAAGAGTGATTTTTTAGAGGTATAATTGACATATGATGTTTCAGGTGTACAACATAATGATTGGATATTTGTATATATTGCAAAATGACCATCACGAGTCTAGTTAACATCCATCACAGGTAGTTACAATTTTTTTTCTTGTGATGAGAACTTTTAATACCTACCCTTAGAAACTTTCAAATATACAATATAGTATTATAAACTATAACCACCATGTGGGGGGGACGGGGAACCGGCTTGGGAGCTCAGCAGGCTTCCTGGCCCCAGCAGATCACCCTCTGCCCTCTCCCGCTCTTCCCGGAGACTCCCTCCCACCTGCCTCTCCTGATCTCCCTGGCCTCAGGGGCGCCAATCTTGTCTGGTCTCCACTTCTCCTCCCGCCCTCAGCCCGCCTACCTCCTACCGGTTCACTCTGGGGTTCCTCCCGTCTCCTTGGGGGTTACAGTCCCCCACCATCGGCTGGCAGGTGCCCTAGTTGTAGGGAGACGCTAACTCTGGGTCTTCCCGCACTGCCATCTTGACTCCTCCCCCCAGATTCTTTTATATATATTATATATATGATTGAATCGCTTTGCTGTCCACCTGACATACTGTAAATCAATTAAGCTTCAATAAAAATAAATAAATTAATAATAAGCCACACACGCACACACACACACACACACACAAAGAATAGGCACAGACAAAATCACTCGGCCAGTTGTTAAACAGAAGTGGTGTGATGGGGCTTCCCTGGTGGCTCAGTGGTTGAGAGTCCGCCTGCCGATGCAGGGGACACGGGTTCGTGCCCCGGTCTGGGAAGATCCCACATGCCACGGAGCGGCTGGGCCCGTGAGCCATGGCCGCTGAGCCTGTGCGTCCAGAGCCTGTGCTCCGCAACAGGAGAGGCCACAGCAGTGAGAGGCCCGCGTACCGCAAAAAAAAAAAAAACAAAAAAAAGGGGGTGTGATGGGTACCTGAGGGAAATGGTCATGCTGTCAGAGATGGAAGTTCTGTGTAGGTCCAGTCGCAGAGATTCTCACTTACCAAGACTGATCTAGTTACTGCTCCCTCTGAACGTGCACCTTTCAGCCACAGAGACCAACACTGAGCCCCTGATACAGCACTATCCTTGGAGACCAACTGGCCACTAGGTGGCAAATTGACCACATGAAGCCCTGTCCATCCTGGAAGGGCAGCACTTCATCCTCACCAGGATCAATAGCTACTCTGAGTAAGAGTTCCCCTTTCCTGGGACTTCCCTGGTGGCGCAGTGGTTAAGAATCCGCCTGCCAATGCAAGGGACACAGGTTCGAGCCCTGGTTTCCGGAAGATCCCACATGACGCGGAGCAACTAAGCCCATGCACCACAGCTACTGAGCATGCGGTCTGGAGCCCATTAGCTACTACTGAAGCCCGTGTGCCTAGAGACTGTGTTCCGCAACAAGAGAAGGCACTGGACTGAGAACCCCAGGCACCTCAACAAAGAGTAGCCCCCGCTCACCGCAACAAAGACCCGACGCAGCCAAAAATAAATAAATAAATAAATTTATTTTTAAAAAAATAGAGTTTGCCTTTCCTGCCTGTGGAGCATCAACCACACCACTATCTGGGGCTTTTGGAATTCTTGACTCATAGGCATGGAGTTCCAAACACTTAACATCTGATCAATGAAGGAAATAGAGGATTGAGCTCGTGACCATGGGACACGATGATCTATCTTGTACTGGACAATCCAGGGGACTAGTCATCTAAATGTACAACTGAGATGCAAACTTAGAGGAAACACTCTGAAGGGATAGGTCCCCATCCTTTAAGATACAACATATTTATGGGAATTCCCTGGTGGTCCAGTGGTTGGAACTCAGTGCTTCCACTGCGGTGGCTGGAGTTTGATCCCTGGTGGGGGAACTAAGATCCTGCAAGCCATGGAGCCCAGCCAAAAAAAAAAAAAAAAGATACAACATACCTATTAAATCAGAGAGCTCTGTGTAGAGCCGTGTCCCCAGTAGGAAGGCTCCATGGGACTAGGAATCAAGAGGTGGAAGCCAACGTTGTTCCACCTGCCATTCCTCCCAGTCACCCATTGAGGACTGTGTGTGTCCCGTGCCCCGAGCTGCAAGGTTGAAGCTCCTGCTCCTGTAAAAGACACATTCTCCTTGTAGAAGTTGTGGTGGTGCCAGATCTTCCCCACGTCGTCCTGGTTGGTGATGATGCCCTGCTCTACGAGGTACTTCAGGATCTGGACACTGTGCCTGCTTTGGGTCCTGTCCTCCAGGTAGCTGTCCTTCTGGCCCACACCCACCATGAAACCCTGGTGTTGAGGCGCCCGAGGATGGATGGGAACACAGCTAGGGGGCATTATCTCCAGCAAAGCCAGCATTGCACATGCCAAAGACATGGTGGCTGACAAGCACAGCGATTTCCTCCTGCCTTGGATCCTCCGAGGTTGGGAGCGAAGGAGGGGGAGCCTGAGCGCAGGAGCCCTCGGAGCTGAGCTGGCTGAAGCAAGACCACCCCGGGTTCTTTTTTTTTTTTAATTTGGTTATTTATTTGACTGTGCGGGGTCTTAGTTGCAGCATGCGGGATCTTTTGTTGCAGCATGTGGGATGTAGTTCCCTGACCAGGGATGGAACCCAGGCCCCCTGCATTGAGGGCATGGAGTCTTAACCACTGGACCAGCAGGGAAGTCCCCTAGGTTCTTAGATGCTGTGTTTTCATCGTCTACAGTTTCAGTTAGTGGTTTTTTTTCGTTCAAAGAATTGTTTAAAATGGGTTGAAATTTCCATATAAAAGGAGCTTTGTTGCCCTAACTTGTATTAATTTCTATTCATATTGCATGGTGACCCGAGAATGCTATCTTTACTATTTATTGTTTGCACTTTGCTGAGGTTTTTCTTTGTGGCCTAGCAGTTTTTGTGAACATTCACGGGCAATTGAAAGGAAAGCATATTCTCTTTTTTAGGATGTATTATTTGATATATCATTAATCAGATCTACCTTATCAATTATATATAATTATCAATTATATTACTAAGGCTCCCATAATTTACTTATTTTTATTTACTTGATCTCTCACAGATTGAGAAAAAGAAAGGTTAAGTGATTTTGCCAAGTTCTCAATAGTAAATGGAAAAGTTCTTTAGTCAATGGCAAAACAGAATTCAGGCAGTACGATTTCAGAACCTCAGCTCTGAACTATTATGCCACCTGACTTCTGTGGGCATTCATTATATTTTTCTCTGTGTGTTTTCACTTGGGGGTTAAACAATTTAATAGGAGGAAGAGAGATCTCCCAGGGGAACAACATGAAACCAATAAAAAAGGCACAGAAGTTTGTGAAGCAATTTAGAAAAGTATTGGGGAAGTCAGGTTATTCTCGGGGAAGCTGAGTAATTGTACAAAATGTAGCATTACATTTAGAGGATGTAAATGTAAATGTTACACGTAAATGTTAGGGGCAGGGTGCATGCGGTCAAACTGGGGATGGTAAGTGGCTAATATCAAGCAACTGAGCAAGTGGGGGACACGCTTCACCAACAGTCTGTAAGAGGGTTATGAGAGTGGGATATTTTATCCCTTGCAGACCTTCCAACCTCCAACTGGGAGGATGATTATCAGTTCTGGGGCAGAAGAGTCCACCCACCAGACAAGTGCTGGGTTAAGATACAAGGAGGGAAGGTCCTGAGTTGTTTGCCCATGAAAGGGAGGTGACAGCGCCACTGTGGTGGAGGACGGGGTGATGAATTGCTCTCCACTGGCAGGTCTTTCAACTAAGAAAGGAGAAAGATATCTGTGCTCAAGAAGCTAGTCAGAGTAATATTCCATTGTATATATGTGCCACATCTTCTTTATCCATATATACACTACCAAACGTAAGGTAGATAGCTAGTGAGAAGCAGCCACATAGCACAGGGAGATCAGCTCGGTGCTTTGTGACCGCCTGGAGGGGTGGGATAGGGAGGGTGGGAGGGAGGAAGATGCAAGAGGGAAGAGATATGGGAACATATGTATATGTATAACTGATTCACTTTGTTATAAAGCAGAAACTAACACACACACACAAAATTTAAAAAATAAAAGCTAGTCTGTTCACCGGTAGAAATGGGTCTGTCTTAGGGAAGCCTTTGGGAATTATGTCTAAAAGAGGATGCAAACAGAGCAATGTCATTATAGGGAAAAGTTACTCCCTGCTTATCTTTCAGCCTCAGAAGTAGAGTGTCTATTCTCTACAAATTAGAGAATAAGGTAGTTAATCCAGTGGTCTTAAGAGAAGGCCCTTAGGTCCTTTGCTCATGAGAGTAGAGAATGCAAAACTCCACCAGCATGCTGGGAGAGAAGTGGAATGTTGTCAAACTGATTCCCTAGGTACCTGCCAGCTTTGCAGTAGGGGAGATGAGGTTAGGTCTGTTTGAGAGACTTGGATTTCAAGGCACCAGGCGGGTCAATGTTCAAGTTATTTGGACCCTGGAAAAGGAATCCCAGATGTGTTCTTATACCTACACCCTCATGCCTCACCTCTTGGAAGAGGAATTTAGAGAGGTGAAACAGCTGATTATTTGAAATTGTCCATTCTCAGCCAAGCAAGGAAAGCTGTGGAAATGAATCAGGCCAGAAATGAAGTTGGCCGTGGAGAAGGGGGCGAGGCTGAAGTGGCTCTGACACTTTGAGCAGGAAGGTAGTAAGGGGGCTTCTAGGGGGAGGGAGAGTTGGGGAACTCCAATTCTATGAGACAGCACTCAGAGCTGAAGAAGCCACCAGAGCCAGCAAAAGCCAGTTAAAGCCACCAACCAAAGAAAAGACCACCAGGCCACACCTATAGAAAAAGTTGGGTTTATTGAAGTCGCTGCAGTGAGGAAGAACTAATCATGGGATGTCTCAGTAAGACAGAGTGTGGCTCGGGCTCATGCCGGTTGATTCTAAGAAAGGATGGCTCGTTAGTCATTTTTGCAACTGCAGCATAGCCTTAGTTATGTTTGGTTAGAGGCACTGTCTTGTTGGCCTGACTGAGTCCTGTTGAAAACATTGTCTATCACCGTCTGACTGCTAGCGGAGTGGCTTTGCTCTTTCCCAGGTTCTAATTAGAGTTAGAGGTCCTGGTTGGGGAAAGTAATTTGGCTGACTAGAAAGCCATGGAAAAGCCTCAGTAGGGTTGTGGTTCTAGAAGAGCACTCAAGGAAAAATTCAGCTGAGCAGAGGAAAAGGGGGGATTTAGCTTACGTGGAAATAAGAGGTCGCTCATCAGTTGTTGGAATATCTAAGGTGAACCTCACCTCGGATACCCGGAAGCTGTTTCCTGCACTTGCACGGGTGTTCTACTCTGTGAGAAGACTTAGGCAGGTGGGGAAAAAACAGCAAAATTATACTGAGCATGTGCTGTCCTTCCCCTTCCTGTTGCGGTTGGCTTTGAGCTAGAACACCTTGAGGAATTTGACTTTGAGTAGCAAGCAGTTTCTGTCTCAGGCTAGCAAAGCTGGAGACAATACAGTATTTGGTATAAATTTCCCTTTGTTCCGAAAAAGCAACAGGGTTGAACAGATTTAGTTTTGCAACGTAAGGCAAAAACGTTCTCGAAAATGGAAAAGGTTGAGATGCTATGAATCTGAAAGTCTAAAACGTTCATGGGACCCTGTGTGTATATGTGCACATGCATGTGTGTGTGTGTGTATACGTGTGATTCTGCTTGAGTTCTTTCTTCTTTGTTGAGAAGGCTTTTTTTTTTTTTTTTTTTTTACACTTAGAGCACAGGAACAGGAGGAAGGACACACCCAACAGCTGTAGAAGCAGGAAACATCTACTCTAAAACTGAAGAACAAAAACACGAAAGCTGAGAGTATTTTTTGCGTATTTTGCTGCAACTAAACTTCTTTGAAAAAGTCCAGGCTTCATCTATGTATGATTGGGAATGGAGATGCGATGTGCAATGAATCCAGTGTGATTTATGCAGTTTTATTTCTACAAACTTACTGTTTGCTTTGGAGAATATTTCTTCTCTAGATTACATTCCAGAAGTATTAGGAGCTAAGTCCCATGGGACAGCAGTGAGGCAATTATAGGAGTGATGTTCACTTCAAGCTGGGGGAGGGTCTATGAAGAGGAACTGGCCTGGGCTTGGCAAAGGTCAACCTGAACTATTGATGAGAGTGTTTAGAACTAAAGAAAAAAAAAAAAGACTTGAGGAATGTGAAAAGTACAAGCCATCCTTCTTTTTCATAATTTATATGGTTATGTAAAAGTAAATGAGCTACTTGCTATAATACTTATGTATCTCTTGTGGGGATACTACATTCTAACTCTGTAACAGGCCAACTGCCCTGTAGGGGGAGGATGAGAAATATCCAGTTTTTAGGAAAGAGCTTAGATCTCTTTCGGGAAAGTGAAACCTAGATAGAAAATAGAAACTGTCCATGGGGGAAACCTGTGTTTTCCCTCTGGGCTTTGTTTGGGGACTACATTTTTTTTAATTAATTAATTTATTTATTTATTTATTTTTGGCTGTGTTGGGTCTTCACTGCTGTGCACGGGTTTTCTCTAGTTGCGGCACGCAGTCTTCTCATTGTGGTGGCTTCTCTTGTTGCGGAGCATGGACTAGGCACACAGGCTTCAGTAGTTGTGGCACATGGGCTTAGTTGCTCCGCGGCATGTGGGATCTTCCTGGACCAGGGCTCGAACCTGTGTCTCCTGCATTAGCAGGAAGATTTTTAACCACTGCACCACCAGGGAAGCCCCTATATATATATTTTTAAATTGGAGTAAAATTGCTTTACAACGTTGTGTTAGTTTCTGCTGTACAATGAAGTGAATCAGCTGTATGTATGTAGACATGTTCCAGGAACTACCAATTGTTAGAGGAAGATTTCTCTGCCCATTTGAAGGCAAGTGCTATATGCTGCAAATGATTCAGCTGCATTTTGTAAATCAGACTACACAGTCTTTTATATATTCATCACCCTTTTTGTCTTCTTTGGTCCAGTATTTCTCAAAATGTTATATTTGGACTACCTCTGTTAGAATCACCTGGAAGTTGTCAAAAATAAAAATTCCTAGTCCTGGGCTTCCCTGGTGGCGCAGTGGTTGAGAATCCGCCTGCCAATGCAGGGGACACAGGTTCGAGCCCTGGTCAGGGAGGATCCCACGTGCCACAGAGCAACTAAGCCCGTGCGCCAAAACTACTGAAGTCCACGCGCCTAGAGCCCGTGCTCTGCAGCGGGAGAGGCCACGGTGGTGAGAAGCTCGCACGCCGCAACAAAGACACAACACAGCCAAAAATAAATAAATAAATTTATTTTAAAAAAAAATTCCTAGTTCCATACTTGATTGATTTAAAGTATGTGGGTATGAGGACTTCCCTGTTGGTCCAGTGGCTTAGACTCCACCATCCCAGTGCAGGGGGCCTGGGTTCCATCCCTGGTGGGGAACTAGATCCCACATGCCGCAACTAAGAGTTTGTATGCTGCAACTAAAGGTCCGGCATGCCGCAACTAAGACCCAGCACAGCCAAATAAATAAATAAATAAATATTAAAAAGTAAAATAAGGGACTTCCCTGGTGGCGCTGTGGTTAAGAATCTGCCTGCCAATTCAGGGGACACGGGTTCGAGCCCTGGTCCGGGAAGATCCCACATGCCACAGAGCACCTAAGCCTATGCACCACAACTACTGAGCCTGTGCTCTAGAGCCTGTGAGCCACAACTACTGAGCCCGCGTGCCACAACTACTGAAGCCTGCATGCCTAGAACCCGTGCTCCTCAACAAAGACAAGCCACCCCAATGAGAAGCCCGTGCACTGCAACGAAGAGTAGCCCCTGCTCGCTGCAACTAGAGAAAGCGCGCACGCAGCAACGAAGACCCAACGCAGCCAAAAATAAATTAATTAATAAGTAAATTTATTTTAAAAAATAAATAAAATAAAATATCTAGGTATGGAAGCTACGAATCTGTCTTAACCACCCCTTACAGGTTTTTCTTATGCATACTACAGTCTGAATACCCTAGCAGAATCTCAGCTGTGCTGCCAGGAATTAAAGAGGGATCTATGTTCATGAAGGTGTTAGAGTCTTAAAGAGGAGCCAGTGGTGGCAGCAGCAGCAGAGATTCCCCAGGGGAAGTTTGGAGCTTTGAAGTCTTCTATCCTATAGAGCCTATGTATAAATTTGCCTTCTGTTGCCAAATGTGGAGCCTTCAGTTTGTTATTGCAGGAGGTGATGAGTTCCTGTAAGCTTTGAGTCTTTCTTTCTAAAGAAGCCTAGAAATACCTTATTCATTATTTGCCACCAGATGAAGCCTGAGGCGTCCAAGTTGGGCTGCTGTCATATCCTTAAGAAGGTAACCCTCTTTGAGGCAGGCAACATCTTTCTGCAACAATTTGAGTAGGATCCCCCTTGGGTGTTCACTTCCATTTTCCCCAAGTACTACAATCTTGGATACTTCCAGGTATCTACAATGTTGGATACTTCCAAGTATCCAACATTTTATTTGGAGCCCAAGTCAAATGTTAGAAACTACTTGACCTGAGTGCTATGTGTCTTCACAGGCCCTATGATGCACCTGAGTGACCACACAGGGCTGACAGGAGGCCCAGTAACAGTGACTACTTCCCCCTATAACACTTCCTCCTTGCCTCAGACACCTGCCATGCCCAACCCACTAACTCCATGCTTACATGCTATCAGTCCTATCCTTGCTGCATCCTTTCTTTTCTTCTGCATGCTTTATCCTGTTACTAATCTCCTATAGAAGCAAAACTGCCACTTGGTTCTGCTTCCAAAATGATTAAGCTCGTCATATACTACAGGTAGGAACATGATAAAACCATTTTGCACTCCTAGATAAACTGAAAATAGTAGGGTCATCCTGAACGGTTCTGGTCTCCAGAATAATAAACCCTGAAAATTTTCCTACAAACCTGGACTCTTGAGACAATGTTATCCCTGATCTTTGTTATGCTGGTGTCTGAAAGCACAGGTGACTTTTGTAAATATGGTGGTTGTGTGAGAGAGTTAGTGTGTTTTTTTTTTCCCCACCATGAACAGACTAATAAAAACTTGGTACCCTTGATAGTTTTGCCTTTTTTTCCCCTTTAAATATTTGTGTTTTGAATTTGGTGAGCCAGTCTTTCTGGCTTTTTCAGAAAGAAGTCTGACACTCTTGCACTGAGGGCAAGTAAATTTGTCCTTCCTTTCTTCAAGGCAACGGTCTCTAGGAACTTCCCTGGCGGTGCAGTGGTTAAGAATCCGCCTGCCAATGCAGGGGACATGGATTTGAGCCCTGATCCGGGAAGATCTCACATGCCGCGGAGCAATTAAGCCCGTGCACCACAACTACTGAGCCTGCACTCTACAGCCCTCGAGCCACAACTACTGAGCCCACATGCCACAACTACGGAAGCCCGGGTGCCTAAAGCACGTGCTCTGCATCAAGAGAAGTCACTGCAGTGAGAAACCTGTGCACCGCAATGAAGAGTAGCCCCCACTCAAAAAAAAAACAAAAAAAAACTGGGCTTCCCTGGTGGCACAGTGGTTGAGAGTCCGCCTGCCGATGCAGGGGAAACGGGTTCGTGCCCCGGTCCGGGAAGATCCCACATACCTCGGAGCGGCTGCGCCCATGAGCCATGGCCGCTGAGCCTGCGCGTCCGGAGCCTGTGCTCCGCAGCGGGAGGGGCCATAGCGGTAAGAGGCCCGCGTACCGAAAAACAAAAACAAACAAACAAAAAAAAGAGTAGCCCCCACTCGCCACAACTAGAGAAAGCCCACGCACAGCAACGAAGACCTAACACAGCCAAAAATAAATTAATTAATTAATTAATTTTTTTTTAAAAAAAAGAGTCTCTGGAGTCTTCCTGGGGCAATTCCAGTCTTTTGTATTGTTCCCTCCAGAATCCCTTCCATTACATCAGGATCACTTACATGTCTTCTCCTCCTCACCTACCCAGTGGCCTAAACCCAAAACCTGGAGTCATCCTTGACTCCTACCTCTCCTCACTCCCTTCTTTTATCTTCTGAAAGTCTTTCATATAGGTCTATAACCCAACCATGACTTCTTTTATTTACTTATTTATTCATTTATTTGTTTAGGTGTGAGAGTTTTTATTTTTTTAATCTGCTGCTTTTTTGAAAACATCTTTATTGAGCTATAATTCCCATACCATAAAATTCACTCCTTTAATGGATACAAGCGATGATTTTATGTATATTCATGGAGTTGCACAACCACTGCCACCATCTAATTTTAGATATTTTTTTATCACCTCCCCCACAAAAGAAACCAGTACCCTTTAGCAGTTAACCATAATCTCTTGCCTGGGTTTTTATAACAGCCTCCAACAAGTTATTAGGTAAACGCTTGTAATCCATTCTCTATACTACAGCTCGAGAGAACTTGAAGTGCAAATGTAAGCATGCCCCATCTGAGATTAAAAACCTTCAATAGCTCCTGGCTCCCATTGTCATCCTGACAGAGTACAGAATCTTCTGGTGAGTCCAGGCCTTTAAGGATCTGACTCCTTTCTTAATTCTGGAATAAACAGTATTTTAGTATCATCTGGGGACCATGATGGACCTCAGAAAATCAATGAACCCCGTGAATGTGTATGCAAAAGCTGGTATATTCTCGTACATGTCCAGTGTAATGATAAAGTGCATTTGACTTTGCAAGGTTTAGAATATCTGGAAGAGCAGATTAATTATATAGAGTTTTCCTTATCATATTTTTGTATTGTTTGTATTTTTATCTATGGAGTGAGAAACAGTCATATTTTCAGAGCTTGAGGTGTCTAAAGATCATTTTAGCCCAGGAGGTGTTGGGGAGGCAGAGGCAGCCCCCCCCGAGACAGGAAAGTCTTACTTGGGGGAATAAGATCTAAATTGAGTCCGGTGAGCTAAACTAAGGGTGTGGGGAGGTGGCTGGTAGCGAAAGGAAGAGTTGGGAAGGGCCACGGAAATCTGTGGGAGGGCGGAGTAGAATGTCAGTGCCACAGCAAGGCTGGTCATTATTTCCTGGGCCACTGGGTCCTTGGGAGGACAGAGGTGGGGGGCAGGGAGGGCTTTTTCCTTGTTCATCTTTGAAACCCCAGCACCTGACACAAGATAGGCATGTAATTGACAACAAATGCTGAATGGACTAATGAATAAATGAATGAACACTTCTAATAAGGCATCACAGTTTTCTATGTTTCTTGTCTGTTTTATTCATCTCTGTCTTGTTAATATTGTGCTCAATATTTGTGGAATTGCCCTGAGTTGCATAGCTTAGAGAGGGGGTAAGTTTGACACTTGGGAGCAAGCGTTCTCACTTCTGGCTCAGTTTTCATGCCCCTAACACCACATCACTTCTTTAGTGCTGTACCATTAAAACAAGATGTTTATTATAACGTGCTCCTCCTCTGAGTGCTTCTCAGAGGCTCACAAACCGCAATTTCTTTTCTAACAATCCAGTTTCGTTCCTTTTTAGTCACTCCTCTTATTAGTAAGCAACATTTTTTTTTAAGCAGCGAGTTTCAAATATTCAAAACCATCAGCCAGCCCTGTATTTTAGGTAAGTATAGATATTCTAGCTAATTTTTTAAAAGAGCACAATAAGTGTGTGCTTTTGAGTCTGCTATAGTACTTAATGTCAGCTCTCATACTAGAAGGTCTCAGTGGTAACAAATGCCATCTGAAAAAGAGCTTGGTGTATTTGACAATATAGAACTTTACCTCCAAATTCTTACTGATCAAAACAAGATCTATTAAAACTGAAACTTTCAGAAAAGTTTGCCCAAATTTCAAACAAAACTAACAAACATTAGTATTTATTTTGAATTAGATTTATGGTTTTCACCCGACTATGATAAGTTTTCAAAACAATGACACATCTTACTATTTCAGCACTTCAGGATTTCAAGGAAATTTAACACTTGTGAATATACATAGAGGTTATACAGAGGGCTCAATTAATGGAAAAATGATAGTTCACAATATTATATGAACCCAAAATGAACTTATCTGCAGTGTATAAGTGTTCAAGCTTTGGAATCAGATAAATTTGGATTTTAGTCCTGGCTCTGTCAGTTACTAGCCATATGACCTTGGGCAAGTGATTTATCCTTTATGTCTCAGTTTCCTCAATTCTAATACAGGAATAATATTTATCTAGCAGAATTAATTGATATAAGTGCTTCAATCACTTAATGAATGACAGCTATTAATACGATAACATTCATAGTAGGAATATTAATCCCTAATATATCAACTGGGGTTTTTATTTACAAGGAAAAGAAACTATCTCTGGCTCTTTTAAAAGCAGAAACAGGAACTTCCCTGGTGGTCCAGTGGTTAAAATCCCATGCTTCCAACACAGGGGGCCTGGGTTCGATCCCTGGTTGAGGAACTAAAAATCCCACATGCTGCCTGGCATGGCCAAAATTTTTTTAAAAATTAAAAAGGGTAACCTGGGACAAAGTGAGAGAGTAGCACTGACATATATACACTACCAAATGTAAAACCGATAGCTAGTGGGAAGCAGCTGCATAGCACAGGGAGATCAGCTTGGTGCCTTGTGACCACCTAGAGGGGTGGGATAGGGAGGGTGGGAGGGAGACGCAAGATGGAGGAAATATGGGGATATATGTATATGTATAGCTGATTCACTTTGTTATAAAGCAGAAACTAACACACCATTGTAACGCAATTATACTCCTATAAAGATGTTAAAAAATAATTTAAAAAAATAAAAGCAGAAACGGTATTTTTGACTAGGCAACTGTGTAGCTTGTAGATTTGCTGGGAGGCTGGCAAACCCTACTAGAAAATTACTTGGCCAGAGCATAGTTAACTACATGAACAGGTCCCATGAGGACACCACTGCCCCTTGCACAGCGCGCACCACTCCACACTGGGCGAAGGGTGTCTCTGTTGCCTTCATGAGCTGGACGCCCCATTAATATCTGATTGGTCACATGGGTGTACCTCAGCAGCCTGGGAGACTGGAACAAGTTGCTTCTGGCACTGGTAGCCACACCTTCAGTTGGTGATGTGCCCTGTCTGACGCCTAGATTTATATGATGGGGAATTCTCCAAACATAAGAAGGGATAGAGAGGCTGGGTAGCCAAAAATATGCAAGTATGCACCACACTTCCCAGGGAGCCACATGTTTTGGAGAATGGTTTGATGCCTCTCTCTTTCACATGCCACACATCCAAATCATTAGCAAATCTTTTAGCTTCCCTTCAAAATATATCCAGAAGCTGACCACCTCACTTCAGCTCCACCATTACTAGCATAGATCAAGCCCTCTTATCTCTTGTCTGGATTATTGAATCAGCCTCCTGGCTGGTCTGTTGGTTTCTACATTTGGCCCCTTACAGTCTGTTTTCAACATAGCAGTCAAAGAAGTTCTCTTTAAAAATATGTCAGGGGACTTCCCTGGTGGTCCAGTGGTTAAGACTCTGCGCTCCCAATGCAGGGGGCGTGGGTTCAATCCCTCATCAGGGAACTAGATCCACATGCCACAACTAAGACCTGGTGCAGCCAAATAAATAAACAAATATTTTTAAAAATTATGTCAGACACCCCCAAAAATAAAATAAAATAAAAATATGTCAGACCCGGGCTTCCCTGGTGGCGCAGTTGTTGAGAGTCCTCCTGCCGATGCAGGGGACACAGGTTCGTGCCCCGATCCGGGAAGATCCCACATGCCGCGGAGCGGCTGGGCCCGTGAGCCATGGCCGCTGAGCCTACGCGTCTGGAGCCTGTGCTCCGCAACGGGAGAGGCCACAACAGTGAGAGGCCCGCATACCACAAAAAATAAATAAATAAATAAATATGTCAGACCCTATCACACCTCTGCTCAAAGTCCCCCAGTACTTCCCATTTCCTTCAGCATAAATGCCAGAGTTACCATGGTGACCTATAAGGCCCTTCCCATTATTCCTTCTCTCCCCCATTTATCTGTCTGTTTGCATCCTGTATTACTGTCATAATGCCACCCATGCTCAGAACTCAGGATCTTTGTACTTCTTTTTCCCTCTGCCAGGACCATTCGTCTCATAGACCTTTACAACTTGCTCCTTCACTTCCTTCCGCTTTCTGCTCAAATGTCACCTTATCAGAAAATGTTCTCTGATCACTATATAAAACTGTGACCCTCCAGCCCCTGGGACTCCACATCCTTTGAAATTCTTATCCACAGCACATTGATTGCCACCTGACATTCTGTATATTTCATTGTTAGATTGTTTTCATCTCCCCCTGTAGATATGAGCATGGGGAAGATGGGAACTTTGATTTGTAACTTCACCATCTAGTTGGCGCACAATAAGTATCTGATGAGTGAACAAATGATAATAGATCTTTAATAACTGTCACTTTACTGATCATGTGAATAAGGTATAGTCTGTACAACATGGTGTCTGCACAGAATGTAACACTGTTGCCAAAGTTATATTTTTAGAACGGATCATATTATGCCACTCACATGTAGAAAATTTTTCTATTGCTTCTGACTGCTGATAGCCGTCCTTCTCAGTTTGGGACATGAGGGGATGGAGAAGTCACAGGATAAAGCAGCACATCATTCTAGTCCAGAGGGTCAATTTTGCTTTTAGAATTTGGGGGAGAACATTTCCAACTTTATTCCTCTTAAAAGTATTGCCACATGCATGTACATATACAAACAAAATCAGCAGAATCATGTTTTCCCATTTAGTTCAGTTGGGTGAAAATCATGAAAACATAAGAAGGAGAAATTTTTATATAAGCAGTGAGTGCTCAGAAAATTTGATCCTTCTGTGCTGTTATGGAACCTGGTGTTAGTGCTGTAATTGAATCAGAATGCACAGGGTGCTTAAGAACAAGATGAAAAAGGGTTTGTGGCATCTCATAATGAGCACAGCTAAGTCCTTAATAGTAAGCAATACAGTCAGTTTAAAAAGCTTATAATGTACTCAGCTCCTTATTGAACCATGGGTTTTGCTGCCATGGAAATGCAGTTGACCACAATCTCAAGTGTCTCTAAAGTGAGAAAACACTGAGTAAGAAGAGGAGGAAGTCATCATTCTTGCAGTGACACTTAAGAACCAACTGCATGACATTCCTGAAGAAGAATAAGGTGGTGTGGTTTGCCCAATAGGATCTCAAAACATAATAAAGCTAGATAATTAAGACAGTGCAATATTAGCCGAGAGGGGGGGAAATTAACCAATGGAACAGACTAGAAAATCCAAGAACAGAAACATGCACTTATGGAAACTTGGTATGTGACAAAAGTTACACAGGTTACAGCAGGGAAAAGATGGATTACCTGTTCAATAAATGATGCTCGGACGACTATTCATTAAAAAAAGAAATTGGATCCCTTCTCAGTATCAGGCATAGAAATCAACTCCGTACTAAATAAAGACAAGTTTTTTTAATGGAAAAAATTTAAACTTGAAGAATAAAATTTGAGAAAACCTTGGTAGTAGAGGAATTCTTTTTTTTTTTTTTCCATGTGGCATGCAGGATCTTAGTTCCCCAACCAGAAGGGATCGAACCCGTGCCCCCTGCAGTGAAAGTGCAGAGTCCTAACCACTGGACTGCCAGGGAATTCCCAGAAATTCTTAAAAACAGACAAACGATAATGGAAATGATTGATAAAGTTAATCACATTAAGATCAAGTACTACTGCTCATTGAAAAATCACAGAAAGAAAGAGTAAATACAAGCCACAAACTAGGGAAAGTTGTTAATAAGACATATAACCAACCGAAGTTTAGTAGCCATGATATATAAAGAGCTCCTACTAATCAATAGGAAAAAAATAAACCCATAGAAAAATAAGCACAGAGCATGACCAGGCATTTCACAGAAGAGCAAACACAATTAGGAAGTAAACATATGGTAGGATGCTCAATCACATTTATAAGGAGGGAACTGCAAATTACAACCACAATGAAATACTAATTTACATCCAGACTGACAAATTTTTTTTTTTTTTTTTTTGCGGTCTGCGGACCTCTCACTGTTGTGGCCTCTCCCGTTGCAGAGCACAGGCTCCGGACGCGCAGGCTCAGCGGCCATGGCTCATGGGCCCAGCCGCTCCGCGGCATGTGGGATCTTCCCAGACCGGGTCACAAACCCGTGTCCCCTGCATCAGCAGGCGGACTCTCAACCACTGCGCCACCAGGGAAGCCCTGACAAATGTTTTAAAGTAAAAAAGCACTCCTAAGTGTTGACAAGAAAGTGGAGCAGCAGTAACTCTTCTATCCTACTGGGAAATAATTCGACATTATCGGGTAAATTTGTAAATACACATACTCTATGACACTTGACATATATGCTGTGCAGTATATCCATTGCATAAGAACACCAGAATACACACACAAATATTCATAGGAGCCTGATTTTAAAAAGGCCAAAACAAAAACAGAAACAAAATTTTTTAAAAAAGAGGCAAAAACAAGCAAACAAGACACCCAAATCCTGGAAATAATTAAAATGTCCATTGGTATGAAAATGGAAAAACTGTGGTGTATTCATATCAAGAAATGCTATATAGCAATAAAAAAAAGAATGAAACACAGCTACACGCATCAACATGACTGAATCTCACAAATACGTTGAGCAAAAAGGAGTTGCAGAAGAATGTATAAATGTATATGCAATATTTTTATTTATAATATGGAATATATATTATTTAGTCTTTGTCCACTGTTCCTGGCACATAGTCCTCAAAACCTTGGAATTTCTTAAGTGATAAGAATGATAATGGTGTTTTTTGTTATTTATAACAAGCCCCTTTCAACTACATCTGAGTTTATGTTAATGAGGGATACATCTGAGCTTATGTTAACGAGGGGATTTTTGGAAAGCCTCAAAAGATGGGGGCTCGTTGCCAAGGGAACCAGCTGGGATTAGAAGGTTGGAACTTTCAGTCCTCCACTGTACCTCCCAGGAGGGCAGAAGAGCTGGATATTGAATCAGTCACCAATGGCCAGAGATTTATTTAATCAATCTTGCCTACATAGTGAAGCCTCCAAAAAAACCCCCAAAAGGTAGGATTTGGAGAGCTTCTGTGTTGATGAACACATAGAGGTTCTGGGAGAGCGGAAGCCCAAAGAGAGCAGGGAAGCTCCACAGCCATTCCCCATACCTCGTACGATACATCTCTTCCATCTAACTCTTCCTGATTTGTACCTTTTCTAATAAACCTGTAAACTAGTAAGTAAATTGTGTTCTTGAGCTCTGTGAGCTTCTCTAAAGGATTAATTGAAACTGCAAAGAGGGTCATGGGACCCTCTGACTTATAGCCATTGGGTTAGAAGCACAGGTAACAACCTGGACTTGTGATTGGGCATCTGAAGTAGGGAAGGGGGCAGTCCTGTAGGACTGAACCCTTAACCTGTGGGATCTGACACTTTCTCTAGGTAGATAGTGTCAGAATTGAATTAAACTGTAGGATGCCCACCTGGTGTCACAGATTGTTTGATGTGTGGAAAACCTACACATCTGGGGTCAGAAGTGAGATAGTGTTGTGGTAGAATATTGAGAGCAGGGACTTCCCTGGAGGTCCAGTGGTTAAGGCTCTGTGCTTCCAATGCAGGGGGAGCTGGTTCAATCCCTGGTCAGGGAACTAAGATCCCACTTGTGTGGCTTGGCCAAAAATAAATAAATAAATAAAATAAAAAGAATATTGAGAACAGAGGACACACACACAGCAGGAGTATATTGTTTTTCTTTTATGGTATATAAATTCAAAAACATTAAAAAACCAAAGAATCTATTATAAACAGAAGGAAAAAAATACCTACACATTTCAGAATAGAGATTACCTCAGTAGTAGAGAGATGACATTTTGGGAGGGGTACACTGGGGCCTTCAAAGTAGCAGGAATACTCTTTTTCTTAAGTTGGGTGGTGGCTACACGTGTGTTTGTCTTTTAACAGACATCTAGATTATATATACTCTTATATATATATGAAGTAAATATAAAAATGTAAAAACTTCCCTGGTGGTGCAGTGGTTAAGAATCTGCCTGCCAATACAAGGGACACAGGTTCGATCCCTGGTCTGGGAAGACCCCACGTGCTGCCAGATTGAACAAGAAAATGTAAAGTCCTTGTAGAAGTACTGGCAGTTGAAGAGCTCAATAAGTGCTAAGTATTATTTTTTGTATATAAAGAAAAAATTCAACTGCATGGATTTTTGAAGGAAAAATAATCAGTGTTTTATAACCAAAAAGTGAAAACACAAACAGTTAATTTTTAAAATTTAAGATGTTTTTTCAAAGTTAGTTCCTTAGATGACATGGAAATTAAAGTTAATGCATCAGGATAAAGTTGGTAAAGGCCTATATGGCTAGAGGTATATCTTGAGATATTAACATATTCTAACTTTTTTTTTTTCTTCTTTTATTTTCCTTTAACCAACTCCCTACATTAATTCAAGAAAATAGCAGGCTCTGTGCTTTCTTGCCCCAGGAGAACTTTGATACAGACTGTTACTCTTGTAGCCCCCAAAGAACCAAGTTTCCCATATTCCAGCTTGTGCCATAGTCCCTTGTGCCATCAATCCAGGATGGCCCTGTGACCTGCCTTAACCAACAGAGTATGGCAGAAGGAATGCTGTTCCAATTCAAGTCCTAAAATTTAAGGTCTATAAGCTTCCACTTTTGTTTGTGCTCTAGGGGAAGCCAGCCCCCACGTAAGAAGTCTGACTACCCCTCTGTGAGAATCCCAACTTAGCCATGAGGAGAGGCATGGGACAGAGGCAACAGCCCCAGCAGAGCTCCTGGCCAGCAACCAGCAGCAAATTGCCAACCCTGTGAGTAGGGCGTCTGGGAAGTGACTCCTCTAAAAACTGCCCAGGCTGATACCATGTGGACCAGGTTCCGCCAAACCCTGCCCAAACCGTGAGCAAATAAAGAGAATGACTGTTTTAAGCCACTGGATTTTCAGGTAATTTGTTATACAGCAATGGATAACTGAAACGGGATGCAGAGTAGAAAGGATACTTTCCCCAGGGATTTTTTTTTTCCTAAAAACTTAAATTCTTAGGAGAATTCAGAGAGTTTTGGAGAGGGGATAGAGAAAAGGACTTTGGAGATGAGAAAAGGACTTAGAGGCATTGATAAAGTACCTTGAAGAATGATGAAGAGAGAAGAATTTTCTCCAGATTAAAAAAGATTCCTTTAGGCTGGTAGGAAGAGATGGTCCTCCCTACTCCCCTAAATAGCTATACAGTACATTTAGGGAGTTAGGATCAAAAGAAGGCTTGCAAGTGATTCCCCCATCCCAAGTGGCACAAAAGCAACAGGAAGCCACCAGATCTAAAGAGGGTATATAGACAAGGGTGAGCCTCTTCCGCTACCACCCAGAGCTTGGAACTTGTTAAAACTGGAAACAGGGACTTCCCTGGCAGTCTAGTGGTTAAGACTCTGTGCTTCCACTGCAGGGGCACAGGTTTGACCCCTGGATGGGGAACTAAGACCCCGCATGCCCTGTGGAGCGGCCAAACAAACAAAAAAACTGGAAACAGAAGGAGCCCCTAAATGTTCTCTACCAGTCTGGTAGATCGGGGCTCAGAGTCATAAACTGTATTACAGAAAGTGTTTTAGCTTGCAAAGTCTGAACTCATGTCACTAAAATTGTCCTTACATTTTCAGAAAGAAATATACTTAAAAAATAAATTTGAGAAAATAGGAGTATTTAAAAACTCACTTTCCATGCCCTTTATTTTTATTTTGGGGGAATTTAGTCTCATCAGCAAATCTTAACAAGATTTCTTTCCCCCCCTCTGCTTTCTGCCAACTATGTTATATCTGTAATGCTTTTTCCAACTGGTTTCATCACAGTACACATATAGCAATGCTATCCTCCAGATCAGCAGGGATTTCTGTAAGCTTCCCTTTGTTATGGGAGGGAACCACTCAGGGGCTTGACCACGTGACTAGTTTGGGTCAATGAGATCAGCAAACGTGATGCAAGTGGAACTTTGATAGGCACTTGCATATTGGAGCTTTTTCTATTGAAGTTCTGTGACAGCTAAGTAGGAAACCAAGCAATCCTATTAGAGATGACTAATAGAGGAACGTGAGCTTCACTTCTCAACAGCCTCAGCTAACTGCCAGCCATGTGAGTGAGGCCATCACAGACCATGCAGCCCCAGTCGAGCGGCCAGGTGACTGCTGCTTGTGACCTTAAGTGAGCACAGCAGAACTGCCCAAGTTCTTGCTCAGTCCAAGTTACAGAAACCTGAGCAAATAAATGGTTCCTATTTGAAGCTATTGTACTACGTTTTTTTTTTTAATGTGAAACTATTTACTGACCACTGTCCACCAATATTTACAATATAATAAGCAATATACAGTTGGATAACATTCTGATTAATACAAAATTAGTTTTTCCTGATTTCTGCTGAACCAGTAACACATATACTGAAAAGAACGAGCCTACATGTAAGGAATGGTTGGGTAAAGAAAAAACATGCGGATGACTAGTTGAGATTGCAAAAGTTTGTCACTCATTTATCCTACTGGGTCCAACATCTCTAATCATCTGATTAGTTTCATGAGCAAACAGACAGTCCAAGACTCATGATCTTTTAGTTAATGTAACATAAGGATTTCAAATTTTCATAAAGGAATGGTTCTCTAGAAGGAACTTTAAATGCCCATTAAAGCCTTGTTTGGCTAATTAAACACACCAGTATTTGTTTAGTTTCCTAAGCAGCGGGGAGGTTGTTGGTAGTGATAAAATTTTTCCTTTCAGGGAGTTTTGCAAATAAACTGTTGCATTTATATGACTATAGATATAGATAGGAATTCTGATAAGACTGCTTTAAATTGTCCAATTTAAATTGCTTACATTATATTTAAATTATCCAATTTAAATTGTTTATATTTAAATTGACCAACTAATTACAGAATCATCTATTTGAGTTGTTTTGGTTTCATCACCTTTGGCGGACCCTCATTTCAACCAACATATTCTTTTAGGAAAGGCTTGTTTCCTTTCCATAAGTACGCATTAATTTTTTTTTCACACACACACACTGTATTTTATTTTTACAAGAGATAAATAAACTGACACCAAGCATTGTAAATGGATGACCACAACAAAAGCAACAATGATTGCAATTACCAAACACGAAACACACTCATACTATGTCATAATATTGACATTCAGTCCAGTAATCCTCCACTGCAACAGCTCCTTTACTTTGCAGTGAAAATTGATTTGTGTATTTTTTGCCTCTGAGTCCTTGTGGGATTTTTTTTTTATTCAAACAGAAAGTCACAGAAATTAGAATCATTCTCATCAGTTCACTCAGTCCCATGTAATTAATTTTTTTTCATCTTGATCTTTTGTTAGCACTTTTATGAATTCATCAGTTTTCCATTAGCGTTCTGACAATGCTTATTCATTCAGTTCAGCCGTATAGTCAGTTACTAGAAACCTGTACTTGTCAGAGTCTTTTCCAAGAATTCCTTGAAGATGAAACCCTTTTATAGGAACATATTTGCAAAAACATCAGAGTACACCCAGAACTGTCTGCAAATGACAAAAGACTTAAAAATGACCACGGTTGAAGATTTGATGAAAGTTCATAATAATGCAACTGACAAGGAAATTTAGTTATTTCTGAGATATACATTTTAAAGTAATAACTAGAATTATGACTTATAACATTATACCAGAACATATAAGATTTTTAGAAATTTCATGTAATGTCTGAAACATTTTTATTAACATATTTCCATACAAATAACCCAAAGAAAGTTAGTATTAGTTGTTTTTTTGTTTGTTTGTTTGTTTATACTGCAGGTTCTTATTAGTCATCAATTTTATACACATCAGTGTATACATGTCAATCCCAATCGCCCAATTCAGCACACCACCATCCCCACCCCACCGCGGTTTTCCCCCCTTGGCGTCCATACGTTTGTTCTCTACATCTGTGTCTCAACTTCTGCCCTGCAAACCGGTTCATCTGTACCATTTTTCTAGGTTCCACATACATGCGTTAATATACAATATTTATTTTTCTCTTTCTGACTTACTTCACTCTGTATGACAGTCTCTAGATCCATCCACGTCTCTACAAATGACCCAATTTCGTTCCTTTTTATGGCTGAGTAATATTCCATTGTATATATGTACCACATCTTCTTTATTCATTCGTCTGTCAATGGGCATTTAGGTTGCTTCCATGACCTGGCTATTGTAAATAGGGCTACAGTGAACATTGGGGTGCATGTGTCTTTTTGAATTATGGTTTTCTCTGGGTATATGCCCAGTAGTGGGATTGCTGGATCATATGGTAATTCTATTTTTAGTTTTTTAAGGAACCTCCATACTGTTCTCCATAGTGACTGTATCAATTTACATTCCCACCAACAGTGCAAGAGGGTTCCCTTTTCTCCTCACCCTCTCCAGCATTTGTTGTTTGTAGATTTTCTGATGATGCCCATTCTAACTGGTGTGAGGTGATACCTCATTGTAGTTTTGATTTGCATTTCTCTAATAATTAGTGATGTTGAGCAGCTTTTCATGTGCTTCTTGGCCATCTGTATGTCTTCTTTGGAGAAATGTTTATTTAGGTCTTCTGCCCATTTTATGATTGGGTTGTTTGTTTCTTTAATATTGAGCTACATGAGCTGTCTATATATTTTGGAGATTAATCCTTTGTCTGTTGATTGGTTTGCAAATATTTTCTCCCATTCTGAGGGTTGTCTTTTCGTCTTGTTTATGGTTTCCTTTGCTGTGCAAAAGCTTTTAAGTTTCATTAGGTCCCATTTGTTTATTTTTGTTTTTATTTCCATTACTCTAGGAGGTGGATCAAAAGAGATCTTGCTGTGATTTATGTCAAAGAATGTTCTTCCTATGTTTTCCTCTAAGAGTTTTATAGTGTCTGGTCTTACATTTAGGTCTCGAATCCATTTTGAGTTTATTTTTGTGTATGGTGTTAGGGACATCTGTTTGATTTGAAAGGTTATGGCTTCAGGAAAATTTTCAGTTTAGCTTGAGGTGATCTATTTCCTAGGTTGCTCAGAATGATGGCATCCCAGAAACAACACGCACTTACTCATGGTTGTGAAAAAATGCCTTTTTTGTTTTGGTGAATGTAAAAAAAAAAAAAAAAACCCAAACCCAACAACAAGCATTTACGTATGTATTTATGTATACAGATAAAAACAAATAAACCCAGAATGGTCCTTGGGCATTTTAGGTTAAAAATAATAAATGGAAATTCTGATTGAGTAATGACTATGGAAATTTTGTCTAACATTTTAGAAAAGCTGTTCTCTAATGCAGAGAAAATAATAAACCATGGTATCAAACGTTCTGTTCTGATAAATGAAGCAACTACAGAAAGTTTTATTTATTCAAAGTAAACTGTGCTTTTGATAGAAAAAAAATAAAAACAAGAACAACTCAACAATTCCCTTAATACTACTCAAAATGAACACATCAAACTTGACTTTCATTAGAATGTAGTTATTTTTCATACTAATAAGTCATAAACCAAGACCAGATTTTTGTATGTATGTAAACAATTATTGATCATCTTCTGGACAAGAATGCCAAGTTTGTCTCCCTTTGTAAAAAGCAGTTAAAATTTGACAACACTTCATGTTTGCCTCTTCTACAGCATCGAGCCTGCTTCATCTGCATCTTTCCATCTCATGAGAAATATTAATTATCCACTGCTGTATGTAACACAGTTATTTGCTCAGGATCAAGACCACTGGCAAAGCATCTTGGCAAAGCAGAATCTCTTTTCTTCTTTGATTTCCTGTCATCAGATTCACTGTCAGATAAAGATTTTACTTTTGTGCCATCTTTTTCTTTACCAGCTTTTTCAGAAATAAGAAATACTTTAACTTTGAATGATCTCAATTTTCTTCCAGTTTTCAAGTATTGTTAGCACCTGTAAATCTCTTCTGCTGAAGGATATACACCACCTTCCCATTCACTACACATCAGTCCAATATTTCTCCCATCACAAAACCTTCAGGCTCTACCTCTTTGACTCATTTTAATCTTTTCTATTCTGTTTCTTTCCCATTTTTTGCAACACAGTTTTATTGGAGGAGTTTTTAAATTGTGGAGTTGAAGAGCTGTTATTCACTTTCTCCCAGGAGGAGGGCAGTGAGGAGTTGTACAAGAGGCCACTAAGTTTGGGGGTATGTTGTTTTGCAGCAAGAGATAACTGATACAGGGATACTTAAATATTTATACTCTATATGAAAAGATGGCTAAGGAAAAGAAAAATTACTAGTCAATTAAAGAGAACTAATTGTGGCACTGGGTCACTTCAAACTCTTATTCATTTGTGATGAAAATTAAAGAACAAACATCATCGATAAAAAAACCAAGGACCTACCGTATAGCACGGAGAACTATATTCAATATCTTGAAATAACCTATAATGAAAAACAATCTGAAAAAGAATATATATATATATCAATATGTATAACTGAATCACTTTGCTGTACACCTGAAACTAACACAACATTGTAAATTAACTATACTTTAATTAAAAAAAACAAAAAACAAACATCATCTTTCTTTGCTGAAAAAGTTATCTGGGGAGTTTCTCTCTGAGAACAAAAGTTGACTGGCAAATGTTTCAGACTGCCAAACTGCCACAGAAGACAGTGATTCAGAGTTGACCTCTCAAGAAGATACATATCTGTGTTTCCACCAATAGTTGCCTGTAATATTGTAGTACACTTCTCTGGCGGCATTTTGTATCTCTCCTCAGTGAGATGATCTTTAAATCTCTTCTGAAGACATACAAAGAGTTTCTGTTTGTACCCATGCATTTGCATAATTTAGTATTATAGAGAAATGAGAAATTGTCTTGATGATGAACTTCTAGCTCTAGTCCCAATTTGATGAAATAGGCAATTCATTTCACTCATTAAGATAGGAAAAACTTTTTTTTGTCATTTAAATCAAACACCATTATATAATGGACTATAACAAAAAGTTCACTTGAATTTGAAAGGTAAAATGTGAGAGGTCAAAGAAATCCCATAGGAGTCGGGGTTACTTTGGTCTCAGCTTTCCCTCATATCTCCCTTCAGGAACATGAATGGCATTTGGCCACATCTGGCCTCTTCCCAGTTTTATCTTCCACCATCTACTGTTCCATTCTCCCCACTTCCAGCCCTTATTATTTATGCTCCTCCCAAACACATGCCTTCACACTTTTGTTCCAACTGTGTGTTCCACCTTTAATACCTTATATGTCTAGCCAAACACACACACACACACACCCTACAATTCTGGAGCATCTTTATTTGGACAAGCAAATCTAGGTTTCTAACATACACCAATGATTAGTCTATCCATGTAATTAACCATGAAGGTTTTGGCAAACCTAGTAAAACGGAAAATATACTTTATCACCCAAACTTTTGAAGAATCAAAAAAATCCCCCAGTCTTAATGAATTTACATGTCACTCTCAAGCACAAAATATTCACTAAATATTTTAAGACCTGGAGAGTAAATGACTAAACCTAGTCGTCTAACAATGACAATATTATTTGTTGTTGAGTTAGGGCACTACAGGCCAGGATAAGGATATTTAATGAAGCGCAATAAAGGCTGTTACTGAAAGCGTAGTGCATGTTAAGTCCTTTGTGAACATCGTTTAACTTATTCCTAACAACTCTGTGGCATAGGCGTGCTCGTGCACGATTCTCAGCCGCGTGTTGGCGGTGGCGGAGGGGAGACATGTGCATCACATGAAAAGCTGCTCAACATCACTAATTATTAGAGAAATGCAAATCAGAACTATAATGAGGTATCACCTCACACTGGTCAGAATGGGCATCATCAGAAAATCTACAAACAACAAATGCTGGAGAGGGTGTGGAGGAAAGGGAGCCCTCTTGTACTGTTGGTGGGAATGTAAATTGATAACAGCCACTACGGAGAAAGTATGGAGGTTCCTTAAAAAGCTAAAAACAGAACTACCATACACCCAGCAATCTATTGGGCATACACCCGGAGAAAACCATAATTCAAAAAGACACATGCACCCCAATGTTCATTGCAGCACTATTTACAATAACCAGGTCATGGAAGCAACCTAAGTGTCCATCGAAAGATGAATGGATAAAGATGTGGCATATATATACAATGGAATAATAATCAGCCATAAAAAGGAGCAAAATTGGGTCATTTGTAGAGACGTGGATGGACCTAGAGACTGTCATACAGAGTGAAGTAAGTCAGAAAGAGAAAAACAAATATCGTATATTAACGCATATATGTGGAATCTAGAAACATGGTACAGATGAGCCGGTTTGCAAGGCAGAAATAGAGACAGATGTAGAGAACAAACATATGGACACCAAGGGGGGAAATGCGAGGGGTGGTGGGGGGTGGTGGTGGGATGAATTGGGAGATTGGGATTGACATGTATACACTAATATGTATAAAATAGATTAAAAGAATCTCCTGTATCAAAAAAAAAAAAAAAGCCCTTTGCGAACATTATTTAACTTATTCCTAACAACTCTGTGGCATAGGGTTGCTTGTGCACGACTCCCAGACGCGTGGTGGCGGCGGCGTTGGGTAGGCGTGTACATCGGGCAGATATGGTCGCCGGGACCCTTGGAGGCCGCGGTGACGTCACAGAACCTCGGTGGGGAGGTTCTCCGGGACCCGCTTTGTCTCGGAGGTCCATGCCGCTGCCCACACATAACCACTAGGAAATGGGACTGAAAAAGCGGCTCAGGGTGTCTCGGCGTCGTTTTTTTCCGCGTGGGGACCCACGTGCTCGTGGCGGGGGCAGGTCCACACCGCGAGGCCCGCGGGTCTGGCGCTTCCCACCGCCGCGTTCACGCGACCTGGTCCTGAAGTCGCAGCCGTTGCCGCGGCGCCAGGAGCTCGAAGCCGGATAGGCTCGGTCGGGGTTATGGAGAGGCGGGAAGGTACCAGGACCCTCTGGGCCGGGAGAAAACAGTCCCTCGGAAGACTCCCCACGCCGCTCGCGGGATAGGCTCTCCCGCCTCGGATACCGGGTCGCTCCCTCAGAGCGCCGCCGCCCGCTAGGGACCGCGCTTCCCTCCAACTTCGCGAGGGCGAAAGGGGTGGGCCCCGGGCAGCGGGCTCCGAAGCCCCGCCCCGGCCCGCGCGGATTGCCGGATTCGCCCCGCCTCCTGCGCGCCGCCGGCGGCCCCTCTTTCTCCTGCGCCACAGCTACAGGCGGCGGGCCTGGTTGCGGGTAGCGTTGCGACCTCGCCTGGGCGGCAGCGGGCGCGGGACCAGGCCTTGCAAGGAGCGCGCCGCGCGCCCCCTCCTCTGCGGGAGCGGTGGGCCGCGGAAGTGACGTGGTGTACGGGTAGGAGCTCGTTCGAATCGGTTCCCGGGTGATCCTCGCGCCTGCGGCTGCTCGGCCGCCGCCGCCGCCGAGGGAGGAGCTGAGTGCGCCGGGGTAGAGGCCTTGTGCCGCCCCGGGGGCTGGAGCTGAAGGCGCCGCGCGGATCCTGTACCTCGGCCTTTAGCGCGACGGCCGCAGGGGCCGGCGCTGCTGTTTTCTCTCCTCTTCCCCAATATGGCAGCGGCGGACGACGGCGGGCCCTCGGTGGGGACCGGAGAGGGCGACGGCGGCGACGGCGGCGACGGCCACAGGACGGTGTACTTGTTTGACCGGCGCGAGAAGGAGTCGGAGCTCGGGGACCGGGCGCTGCAGGTCACGGAGCGCTCGGACTTTGCGGCGTTCCGCGCTTCAGTGTGTCAGGTACGCTAAGGAGGGATGCGCGGGTAGAGTTTAGGTTGGGAGGGTGACGAGAAGCCCAAGTTGCTCACTGGGGGCAATAAACCTGTCACTCGGCCCCGGTCCTGCGGCTTTGGCTTCTCCCTCCCGGGTGCCCGCCATGCCCGAGGGGGGCGGGGAAGCCTGGGGCCGGTCCGGGCGCGGGCCTTGGAGTGCGGAGCCGGCGGTTGGTGGGCCTCCCTCTGTCCCGGCCCTGTTCCGGGGGTCGCGCCGCCCAGGCTTTGGTACCGCGGGTTTCATGGGCCCGGGGCGACCTTAGCCTCTGAGGCCGTGCAGCTCTTCTAGTCAGGAAAGCCACTTGTTTCTCTTTCGGGTGGAACTTTTGTTTTTGTTTTTTTAAAGAAGAGAGCGGAGTTCTCCCCGATGGCTCTGTTAGGAGTGTTGTGATAGAAGTTGTTAAATTCCTGGAGTCGATTTTCCTCAGGTTCGTTCAGTGATGCAGTAATTTCCTGGGTCGTTCTGTCAAGAAGGCTTGCAGGCCCGCCCTGGCGGGGTCCTTCCGTAGTGGAAGCACTTGATCTAGAGAGCTTCGCAGGTGGAGCTGCCCTTCTGGTTTCCTGCGTCCCCCAGCCCCCTGGGAGTTCCTGAACCACTCAAATGGTGTCCGAGGGTATCTGCGGAACACCAAAGGACCTATATACTCCCTGTACTAGTTTGCTTTAAAAGTTAATGATTATGTAGGCAAAGGCCTACCTTAAACTGGGAAGTCTTTTCTAGATCTGAGGTGTTGCTGGTGCTCGAGCTTCAAAGAAGGGGCATATTCGTCAGCTGCATTAACCACTTGGGGCTCTTTTTAAGCGATAGAGAACACTTAGCTTCCAAGGGAAAAGGACTTGGTGTGAAGCAGTGTTTTAACTTGAGCAGGCTGATGTTTTTAGTGCTATTAACTCTGTATACTAGTTGCTGAAATAATTGAAATCAAGACTCAGGGGAAAAAACGACTTGAGAGGAAGGACTTTGATTTGTTCTGTATTCCCAGCATCTGGAATTGTGCCTGGCACATAGTAAATGGCCAAATTAGAATGGAGACAAAATTTTATAAACTCAGAAGTTCATTCTGTGTATGGTTATAGCAGATTCCCATGTCTTTGAAAAGTGAATGAATGAATGCTCTTTTTTTAGGATGAATGTTTTATATTCATCAGGGAAAGGAAACTCTTCATGTTTATTATTTTTGTAGTTGATTATATAAAATATTTATATTGATTATATGTAAATGATTTAAAGTCATGACATGTAAAAATGATTCTAAACTATCAGCACATTAAAGAAAATAAGGAACCAGAAGGAAAAAAGTAAACCTTTTACTCACTGTGAAATTTATAACCACTGTTAGCACTTGGAGTTATTTCTTTGTATCCTTACCCTCACCCCCCATTTTAAAATAACCATAATACATGTATATATTCCATTTTTTTCACTTAATATTGTCAGTATTTTTCTGTTTTAATGCAAGTCTTCATAATCGAAGTGGTCTGTTTTGTACCACTGTTTACATAACCAGATCTCTCTTTTATGTTGACATTTACATTACTTCCAATTTTAAGCAATGCCATGATAAACATGTTTGAATGCATAGTCTTCTTTTTGGAGATTTATTTTATTTTGTTTTTATTTTTTAGTTTAAACTTTTTTTTCCTCATTTTTTAAAAACATTGAAGTATAGTTGATTTACAATGTCATGTTAGTTTCAGGTGTACAGCACAGTGATTCAGTTACATATATATATTCTTTTTTAAATTCTTTCCCCTTATATGCATAGTCTTTTATGTCTTTATTTTTCTTTGGTTTAGAATCTTAGAAGTGAGATTCCTGGATCAAAGGTCAGGAATATTTTTAAAGCTCTTGATACGTATTTTTAAATTGTTTTTCAGAAAGGTTGTACTAATCTACCCTCCCTCTAGAAATAATTCTCCCATATGAGAAGTGTCAGTAAGTCTGTTACATATATAGGGGAAGAGTATAATAACCTCTTATTACGGAAGTGGAAACTCACTTTTGGAGATGGTGACTCACTTAAGTCAAACAGATAGTACAAAAATTAGAATTCAAACCCAGAAGCCAAGTTCTTTTTGTTATTCCACTCAGCCTCAAATGATGTTCTTTGTTATAGGGAACAGATATATTCATTCCATTCCTTCAGTATTTTAACAAGGAAAATATTTCCTTTGAGTAATTCTTTTCCTTTCCTTCCCACTTTTTCCTGCTGGAACAGAGAAGGTTAAATTTGATTAGAAGTGGGAGGGAAGAACTAGTAAAAAAAGGAAGGCTAACTTTTTTTTTTTTGAGAGTTTAAAACATCATTAGATTATGCCACCTAATCCCATAACTTTGTCCGCATTACAGACATGAAGAACTGAAATAAGTTACTGAATGAAGTCTGAGTTTATACAGTTCATGAGCAATGAAACTGGGATTGGAATCTAGGTCTGTTTGATTCTAAAGCTTGTATTTTTTTAAAACAATCTCCACAATGTCCACACTACTATTTACTGAAGCCTTCATTTTCCGTTTTAGGGGAAGAGGCAGATAGTGCACTAAATTAAAGTTTTTCATTAAAACTGAAAACAAACTAATAAGTGTTTTGTAGTGCTAGAAAGTATTATGGGTCCTAAACTGTTATTTGGGGAAAGCGAACTTTGTAGAAAAGAGGAGCAATCAAGAGGAAGGAAGAGGAAGAGGTGGATTTGGCAGAAGCCCTTACACTTGTGATAAGCAGTTATTGACTCACTTGAGCCCTTGTGACCTTGCAGAATCAAAGATTAGAAAATAACTTTTTTGGCTAGTTCTTAATATGCCCAGGCATTAAGACCCATATGTGCAAACCCTCCTCTCCACCCCTAATTTTGAGGAAATGCCTACTCCTTCTCTTGTGTGGTTCCACTATTCCTTGTCACCCTTCTATAGCACTTGTTATACCATCATACTTAAAAAAGAGTCTCTGCTTCTTGAAGGTAGGAGCCTTACCTAATAGTTGGTTTATAGCTGTTTAGTTAAATTAATCAATCTGTTCCTTCAAACACAATTTGTACATAAGATATATTACGTTAAAAATTCCAAAAGTTGAAAAGAAAAAAGGTAAAAGAAGGTAGATGTAGGAAAGAGTAGAAAAGTAACCTGAGGAGAACTAGTAAGTGGAAGTTCATTTGATTAAAGCATATACCAGTGCTGAGCCATGAAATCAGCTTTTGAGTTTCTTGGGCGTCAAAACAAAGAAGGAAAGGTAATTGATACAAAATCCACAATGTCTATAAAATAAAAACATTCCAGCTGCTAACGATGCAAACCTTTGATTTGAGAAAAATTTCTCCCTAGATTCCTCACAAATCCTGATAAATTGGACAACATTCTTAGAGATAGGAGAGGCTCTTCTTATCTTGTCTTTTAATGCAAGGTACACTGTGTGTTGTTTAGGGTATTGCAGCCTGCTTTAAGCAGTTACCACCCAAATTTTTGTAGAGATTTCTCGCCCAAGTGCAATGTGGGTGTTCCTGGTTTTGGTGTGGTTCAGGGACAGAGCGATTGGATATAATACCAAAGCACATCATTAAAGGCTAGTTTTTGTTCAGAGAGATGCATTGAACTATATAACTTCTGAGTGACCTAATCCATTGATGAAGTTTAAAGTAGTCAGGATTTTATGGACTACAAGTTAGTTAGCCCTTCATAAATATTTCTTAAAATTGGCTTTTGAGAGAAGTTGGGCAGCAGATAGTTTGAAGCTAACCTAAAGACATGTAGGGCTGGTACTTTGGAAGATCCATATGCTTTAACATTAACCCAGAAAAAGGTGGAATTGAAGTGCTCTTATAAAAATGAAAAAGCCCAGTCACGACTCTTGCCCAAATAGAATGTCATCCTGCTTTCATATAGAGAAAGGCAGAGGAAATGTATCTGTATTCAACGCCAGGTGAGTACAGATACACGAAAGACTTTAGTTTACATTTGATAAGATAGTTTTTTAGACCAAAAATTGGAGAGAGAAGAGTATGACATCTTGAATAAAAGCATAATGAATAATGTAAAAATATTTAATTTATGTTTGTCGAATACCAGAGCTATAAAATATTTAGAGAAGTTATGAATTTGAGAAATAATTTTTATAAAGGATTATAGATAAAGCAGAGAAAAAAGATAGCTTATGTATCTTAATTGAATAATAAAACTATGGAGAGATTGTATGATATATATATAAATACTTTTCAGATGTACATAGATCTTAAAAATTTAATTTAATTATAAAAATATGTATTTTTTTCTACAGGATATGTAACCACATGATCTAACAGTTGGGACATTGTAGAAATAAAGTAGTAAAGAACTGAGAAATAAAGACTGTCTTGATTATACAAAAGCCTAAGATCTGTGAAGACAATTTTTATTTCTGTAAGCAAATAGAATCTTTTCCCCATCAGTTTATGTCTATAGCTTCATTTCTCTTGGGTGGAATTGCATAGGATATGAGTATTTTTAATTTTACTAAAGTATACCAAATTGCTTTTCAATATGGTTGTACTGACTTTCAGGCCTATCCGAAATGTGTAAGATCCACCTTCCCTATATGGAGGCCTATACTTTATTTTTTTATCCTTCAAAATATAGCTGTCTTTTTAGTAGAACTTTTTAAAAAATTGAAGTATAGTTGATTTACAATGTTAGTTTCAGGTGTAGAGCAAACTGACTCAGATGTACACACACACACACACACACACACACACACTTCTTTAGATTCTTTTCCATTGTAGGTTATTACAAGATATTGAATATAGTTCCCTGGGCTATACAGTACGTTCTTGTTGTTTATCTGTTTTATATACAGTAGTGTGTATCTGTATTTTTTTTTTTTTTTTTTTGGCTATGCGTCTTGCAGGTAGTTCCCTAACCAGGGATTGAACCTGGGCCACCACAGTGAAAGCGCCGAATCCTAACCACTGGACCGCCAGGGAATTCCCTAGTAGTGTGTATCTGTTAATCCCAAACTCCTAATTTATCTCCTCTGCCCTGCTTTCCCCTTTGGTAACCCTAAGTTTGTTTCCTATTTTTGTGAGTCTGTTTCTGTTTTGTAAGTAAGTTCATTTGTATCTTTTTTTTTAGAGTCCACATGTAAGTGATATATGATATTTGTCTTTTGGTCTGACTTCACTTTGTAAGATAATCTCTAGGTCCATCCATGTTGCTGCAAAGGGCATTATTTCATTTTTATGTCTGAGTACTATTCCATTTTGTGTGTGTGTGTGTGTGTACACATACACACACACACACCCCACATCTTCTTTATCCATTCATCTGTTGATGGACATTTAGGTTGCTTCCATGTCTTGGCTATGGTAAATAGTGCTGGAATGTCCATTGGGGTGTGTGTATCTTTTTGAATTAGAGAGTTTGTCTTTTCCAGGTATATTCCCAGGGGTGGGATTGGGATTGCTGGATCTTATGGTAACTCTTTTTAATTTTTAAAGGAACCTCCATACTCTTCTCCATAGGGGCTGTACCAGTTTACCTTCCCACCAACAGTGTAGGAGGGTTCCCTTCTCTTCACACCCTCTCCAGCATCAATATTTGTAGACTTTTTGATGATGGCCATTCTGACCAGTGTGAGAGGATACCTCATTCTAGTTTGTTTGTTTTTTTTAAATTTATTTATTATTATTTTGGGGGGGGAGCTGCATTGGGTCTTTATTGTTGCATGTGGGCTTTCTCTAGTTGTGGCGAGTGGGGGCTACTCTTCGTTGCAGTGCGTGGGCTTCTCATTGCACTGGCT
Source organism: Delphinapterus leucas (assembly GCF_059928025.1). NCBI lineage: Eukaryota > Metazoa > Chordata > Mammalia > Artiodactyla > Monodontidae > Delphinapterus > Delphinapterus leucas. The sequence goes on along the minus strand of NC_143142.1, from coordinate 35,221,411 downwards.
TCTCGTTGTGGAACACGGGCTCTAGGCGCGTGGGCTTCAGTAGTTGTGGCACGCGAGCTCAGTAGTTGTGGCTCACGGGCTCTAGAGCGCAGGCTCAGTAGTTGTGGCTCACGGGCTTAGTTGCTCCGCGGCATGTGGGGTCTTCCCAGACCAGGGCTCAAACCCATGTCCCCTGTATTGGCAGGCGGATTCTTAACCACTGTACCACCAGGAAAGTCCCTCATTCTAGTTTTGATTTGCATTTCTCTGGTGATCAGTGCCATTGAGCATCTTTTCATGTGCCTGTTGACTGTCTGTCTGTCTTTGGAGAAATGTCTATTTAGGTCTTCTGCCCATTTTTAATTTTTTTTTTTATATTGAGCTGTATGAGCTATTTGTATGTTTTGGAAATTAAGCCCTTGTTGGTTGCTTCATTTGCAAATATTTTCTCTCATTCCATAGATTGTCTTTTTGGTTTGTTTATGGTTTCCTTTGCAGTGCAAAGGCTTTTAAGTTTAATTAGGCCCCATTTGTTTATTTTTGCTTTTGTTTCCATTACTTTAGGAGACAGAGCCAAAAAAAGTATTGCTGTGATTTATGTCAGAGTGTTCTGCATATGTTTTCCTCTAGGAGTTTTATAGTATCCGGTCTTACATTTAGGTCTTTAAACTACTTTGAGTTTATTTTTGTATATGGTGTTGGAGAATCTTCTAATATCATTCTTTTACATGTAGCTGTCCAGTTTTCCCAGCACCACTTATTGAGGAGACAGTCTTTTGTCCACTGTATATTCTTGCCTCCTTTGTCTCAGGTTAATTGACCATAAGTGTGTGGATTTATTTCTGGGTTTTCATCCTGTTCCATTGAGCTGTGTGTCTGTTTTTGTGTCAGTACCGTACTGTTTTGATTACTGTAGCTTTGTAGTATATTCTGAAGTCAGGACGTGTGAATCTTCCACTCTGTTCTTTCTCAAGATTGTTTTGGCTATTTAGGATCTTTTGTGTTTGCATACAATTTTTTAAATTGTTTGTTCTAGTACTGTGAAGAATCCCATTGGTAATTTGATAGGGATTTCACTGCGCCTGTAGATTGCTTTGGGTAGTATGGTCATTTTAACAAAATTGATTCTTCCAATCCAAGAACAAGGTGTACCTTTCCATCTCTTTGTTCATCTTCAGTTTCTTTCATCAGTGTCTTATAATTTTCAGAGTACAGGTGTTTTGCCTCCTTAGGTAGGTTTATTCCTAGGTTTTTTTTTTTTTTTTTTTTTGATGCAGTGGTAAATGGGATTGTCTCCTTAATTTGTCTTTCTGATAGTTTGTTGTTAGTGTATAGAAATGCAACAGATTCATGTATATTAATTTTGTATCCTGCAACTTTACTGAATTAATTGATGAGCTCTAGTAGTTTTCTGGTGGCATCTTTAGTATTTTTTATGTATAGTATCATGTCATCTGCAAACAGTGACAATTTTACTTCTTCCTTTCCAATTTGGATTCCTTTCATTTCTTTTTCTTCACTGATTGCTGTGGCTAGGACTTTCAAAACTATGTTGAATAAAAGTGGTGCGAGTGGGCATCCTTGTCTTGTTCCTGATCTGAGAGGAAATGGTTTCAGCTCTTTGCCGTTGAGTATGATGTTAGCTGTGAATTTGTCATATACGGATTTTATTGTGTTGAGGTATGTTCCCTCTGTGCCCACTTTCTGGAGAGTTTTTATCATAAATGGATTTTGAATTTTATCAAAAGCTTTTTCTGCATCTATTGAGATGATCATATGGTTTTTATTCTGCAGTTTGTTGATGTGGTGTATCACATTGATTTGTCGATATTGAAAGATTCTTTCATCCCTGGGTTAAATTCCACTTCATCATGTGTGATTCTTTTAATGGAGGCCTATACTTTATATTATCAGGACTTAAAGTTTTTGCCAGCCTTGTGGGAATGATAATCAAAGTTTTAATTTTCTCTGATAACTAGGATGAGCATCTTTTCGTGTTTTCCAGTTTTTTTCTTTATGGCTTGCACTTCTTACGTATTTTCAGAAATCCTTTCTCTCTCCTCTCAGAATGATTTCCCTATTTTTCCTTTACAATTTTGGATTAAAATGTAGCTGCTTTAGTTCTCTTGGAAATTATTTTTGTGTATGTTGAGATGGGGATTTTAAAAATCTATTTCTGTACAATTAAGTAGTTGTCTCAGTAATATTCATTGAATAGTTTATTCTTTTCTCATCAATCTGTAATGTCATTCCTCTATTTGCCAAGCTCCCTGTGTGGGTCTGTTTCAGGGTTCTCTATTCCCTTCCACTGGTCTATAATAGTATATATATATATATATTGTTTTTTAAAACTCTCTTTTTTTTTTTTTTTTTTTAGAAATGGCTTTTATTTATTTATTATTTATTTTTGGCTGTGTTGGATCTTCGTTTCTGTGCGAGGGCTTTCTCTAGTTGCGGCGAGCAGGGGCCACTCTTCATCACGGTGCACGGGCCTCTCACTATTGCAGCCTCTCTTTTCGCGGAGCACAGGCTCCAGACGTGCAGGCCCAGTAGTTGTGGCTCACGGGCCCAGTTGCTCTGCGGCATGTGGGATCTTCCCAGACCAGGGCTCGAACCCATGTCCCCTGCATTGGCAGGCAGATTCTCAACCACTGCGCCACCAGGGAAGCCCTATAATAGTATATTTTAAGTTAGAAATTCTTCTCATTAAAAGTTTCAAACATACACAAGAGATAATAGTATAATGAAACCACGTATAATCATCCACATTCAACAGTTTCCACGTATTTACCACACTAGCTTCATTTTTGCCTTTTGAAGCATATTCCAGGCCTTAGTTTACTTCACTCCTATATACTCAACATGCACTTCTATTATCACACCATCAAAATTAACATTTTTAATAGTATTGTTCAATCCATATTCAGATTTGTTTATCTCAGAAATGTTTTTTTATAGTTGGTTTGTTTAAATCAGGGTCCTTATATTGAACTTGGTTTTTTATGTTTCTTAATTCTTCTAAAATTTAGAGCATTTGAGCAAACTACCTTCCCCCAGTCTTTTTTGTTTTTCCTGACATTGACTTGTTGAAGAAATCAAGTTGGTTTGTCTCTCATATTCCACATTCTGGATTTGTCTGTGCTCCTTTATGGTGTAATTTAGCTTGTTCTAACTCAACATATCTTATAAACTAGAAGTTATTTTTAAAGGCTTATAATTAAGATTTAGGTTCAGCTTCTTTGGGGTAGGGAAGCAAAAAATACTTCATAGGTGGTGCTGGTACTTCTTATTACATCACATCAGGAGGCACATAATGTAAGGCTATTTTACCCACTCTTACAAATGCTAAGATTGAATTAATGGGATTCAGGTGGTTTCAGCAGGATTCCTCCATAAACAAGTTTTAATTTAAGGTTCATTCATTGATGGTGCTATTCTGATTGCCATTCCTCCTGTATTTATTAGCAGGAATTCTTTGCCTCTCTAATCGATGAGGCAAAAGAACAACTTTGCCTCATCAATTAGAGATACATGGTTACCCTGAAATCTAATTGGTACAAGAAAACAGGATAAATGCTTTGTTCTTTCCCTTTAATTTGTCAGTGTTCAGAGTAAGGAGTTAGTGCCTCAGTTAGTTTCAGTAGTGACCAGTAGGGTTTTTAGTATCAGTATTGAAGACTTGAATATCATTAGTCTAGATTTTTTTAGTAATCTTCTGTGTAAGGTTGGTCTAGATTAACTAGTTCATCATTACCTGAAACAGAAGTAAGGATGCTAACACTTTGTTTCCTGTTGTAGTTTCCCCCCATAATTTATGTTGCCTTAATTTTTTTAAGTTATACTTTTGGAAGGGGTTATAATAGATATAAAGATTCTTTATGCAGATACCCTGCATAGTGTGGCTATACTTACCTCAGTGTTATAAAATATTAACCTCTATTTTCTTCTAGTACTTTTGTTTTTGCATATTTAAATATTTAATATATATGAACATAACTTATTTGCTCCAAATAAGTTTACTTATATATTGACATAAAATTATATCTTTTTTGTCTAAGAGAGCCCTGCTGATGTTAAACCCTTTCAAAATGTTCAATTAATCACTTGTGTTCCTAGGTGACATATAATAGCAGAAAAATCTAGGTAATTTGTAGATAGATTTGTGGTTAATTATGCAAAGGCAAAATTTTAGAACATTAAGACATATTTCTCAAATAAATGTAACACTGTTAGAAGATTATAATATCCTTATTAATATTTTCATATTTTTGTAAACTTGAATAGTGTATTTATTTCCTTTGTATAATAATTGATTTTATTCTGTTATTTTGGATAGACACTTGGCATTTCACCTGAAGAAAAATTTGTTATTACAACAACAAGTAGGAAAGAAATTACCTGTGATAATTTTGGTAAGCAATGTTATGTTTATGCTTTTATATTTAATATGTTCTAGTATATCATAGAGCAATGACTATTTTATGAGATAGATAAGCATCAAAAAACTGTGATGTTTTGAGGATGGGGGAGGAAACTAGCTATATGCATCCAGTTTGTGCAGAGGTCATATTTTTCAAGCAAGATTATAGGAAAAGAGTTGATATCATTTATGGCTACAGAAGATGAGACCTTGATCAGCACAACACCTAGCACAGATCTTCTACTTGGGCCCTTAAGAAGCTAATTCTTCTGACCAACTTGGATTCTTCCATTATCTTTTTTTACCCAGTTATGTTCTAAGACTTGCCAATTTTTCATGCCTGATTCCTTTTTGGATTTAATCATTCTTCTCCATTCATATTGATACCACTTTAATATAGTTCCTCATCTGATTTTCTGTGACAACTTAAGAATTGAGTGTTTCCATTGATATTCTTAACAAAACACAACACAACTGAATTTATAGATGGATCCATTGTTTGGGGATTTGCCTGTACAATTTTTAAAGTCATTTCATAGATACAGTTTGTATATTTAAAATTATAAATTCATTGTGTTTCGGATGCTAGCTTAGCACTTAAGATGTTACCTCTTGATTACAGATGAAGCTGTTAAAGATGGAGTCACTCTGTACCTGCTACAGTCAGTCAGTCAGTTACTACTAACAGCTACAAAAGAACGAATTGACTTCCTACCTCACTATGACACATTGGTTAAAAGTGGCATGTATGAATATTATGCAAGTGAAGGACAAAATCCTTTACGTAAGTATTCCATTTATACTAATTTTGATAAACTGTCACTCACCTTTATCCCCTGATCACACGTCTTAGTCCTTCACTTTAAAAAAGATCTCTCATTCTACTTTATTCACAGACTATGATCAGTTTTTGTGAGTGTCCTTACTTTGTCTCTTCATCACAGTGTATTTCTTTTTCTACCTAAGTCATCTTACTTCAGAATAAAGATACCTCTCCTTGAAAACTAATGTAGAATGAGAATTCATTCCTTTTCGACTCATGAGAGGTCTTGTACTTACACATCTATCTCCTGTACACTCTCCTTTCCTGATTTATTCTTCCTGGCCTCATGTACACCTCTCCCAGTTGAGAAAATATTTGTTTTACCTTGCACATTTTTTATAGCTGAACAGCAGTGGTTTGTGTTCTTTATCATTTCTTTATCATTTCCTTCCACCTTTACTACTTGCCAGTTTTTATCCTACCTTTGGATTGTTTGCTAGTTGATTTAGAGAATCTTTTCTGTCTGGACCCTGCCAAAGTGTTTAATACTATTTAGATGTTCATTATAAACTTTCTTTTTCTTTTTTTTTGGCTGTGCTGTGGCTTGTGGGATCTCAGTTCCCCAACCAGGAACCAGGAATTGAACCTGGGCCTTGGCAGTGAAAGCCAGGAATCCTAGCCACTAGGCCACCAGGGAACTCCCTATAAACTTTCTTATTAAAAATTTTTTTCATTGTATATGCATTAGAGTTGGTAGAAAATTAGAAAACATAGATAAGCAAAAAGAGCATAAAGAACATCCCTATCTCTACCACCCAGATGTAACTACCACCAACACTTCGGTGTTTATCATTTCAGACCTCTTTATATTGTTTGAGTTTTTTTCTTTTTTAATGGTTTTGTATGATGCATCCTTTTTTTTTTTGGCCGCACTGCATGGCTTGTGAGATCTTAGTTAGTTCCCTGACCGTGGATTGAACTCGGGCCCTCAGCAGTGAAAGCACAGAGTCCTAACCACTGGACCACCAGGGAATTCCCAATGCATACTTTTTTAACCTACCTTTTTATTTAAAATCTAATGAACATCTTTAATATGCATGTCAATATATATTTGTTTTAGGGGTTACACAGTATTTAGATAACGTAATTTATTTGAACAGTGTACTGTTGTTATTAGACATTCAAGTTATTTCAGTCTTTTTTTAATTGTTACAAATGACTGAATGTTCTTGTGACTAATTCTTTTTTTTTAAATAAATTTATTTATTTTATTTATTATTTTTGGCTGCGTTGGGTCTTCGTTGCTGCGCGTGGGCTTTCTCTAGTTGCGGCGATCAGGGGCTACTCTTCGTTGTGGAGCACAGGCTCTAGGCATGCAGGCTTCAGCAGTTGTGGCTCGCGGGCTCTAGAGCACAGGCTCAGTAGTTGTGGCGCACGGGCTTAGTTGCTCCGCGGCATGTGGGATCTTCCCAGACAAGGGAAGTATGTCCCCTGCATTGGCAGACGGATTCTTAACCACTGCGCCACCAGGGAAGTCCCCCCATCTTCTTAATGTGTCAGTGCTTCAGGGCTTAGTCTTTGGTCCCTTATCTTCTCCTAATTCCTCAACTGGTGATTCCATCTGATCTCATGGCTCTAAATACCATAGTTATGGAAGTGACTCCCAAATGGAGGTAGTGAGAAATGGTCATTTTTAGTTAAATATTGAAAATAATGCCAGACTTACCTCCTGAATCCCAGTTTTGTCTATCCACTTGCCCATGTGGCATCTCTACTAGGATATCTAAGATGGGAATATACTACACATAGTTTTCCATCCAAATTAATTTTGGTTCTTTTTAGTTGCTTAAACCAAACATCCAGTTGATTCTTTGTCTCATTCAATCTTTCAGAAAATCCTTTTGGCACTATCATCAGTGTTTATCTTAAAATGAGCATTTCTCTTTACTTCTGTTGGTAACACTAGGTCTGAGGCACCATCATAGATTACCGAGATTATACAGTGGCCTCGTCTCTCTCTTTTCATGCCTGTACATGTAAGGTTTGAGAAGTCAGATTGTTTCACTAAGGGTAAACGCTGACATCTTTACAATTACATGCATGGTCTTAGAAGCTGTGCTTTGTATCTCTCTGACTTCGTTTCCACAACTCTTCTTGTTGTTCATTCCTCTTCACTGCCAGCTTTATTCTCAGCTTAGGGCCCTCTCCCTGGATAGCCCCTGTCTCAGTCCCTCACCTCATTCAAGTCTTGTTTTTCTATTACCTTCTCAACAAAACTTATCTTGTTCACCCTATTTAAAATTGCAAACTATGTTTCCTCTATGCCTCTATACCAGATAAACCCACGTAAGTTGGAAATATTCTAAGTCAAAAATGCATTTGCGGGGGCTTCCCTGGTGGCGCAGTGGTTGAGAGTCCACCTGCCGATGCAGGGGACAGGGGTTCGTGCCCCGGTCCGGGAGGATCCCACATGCCGTGGAGCGGCTGGGCCCGTGAGCCATGGCTGCTGAGCCTGCGCACCCGGATCCTGTGCTCTGCAATGGGAGAGGCCACAACAGTGAGAGGCCTGCATACCGAAAAAAAAAAAATGCATTTGGTGGGGGGTAAATTATAAGTTTGGGATTAAAATACACACCCTACTATATATAAAATAGATAACCAACAAGGACGTACTATATAGCACAGACCTATAATGGAAGAGAATGTAAAAAAAAAAGAATATATATATTTATATATATGTATAACTGAATCACTTTGCTATATACCTGAAACTAACACACCATTGTAAATCAACTATACTTTAATATAAAATAAAAATTAAATTAAAAAATGCATAGGAGCCATATGGCAAAATGTTAACAACATGTAAATCTAGGTGAAAGGGTTTAAGTATCTGCATATTGAATGAATCTTTAATTCTTTCTCTGGGGATAAGTTTTTAAATGTATAATCAGGGAGTCAGTAGATACATTCATTTTTAAGACTTTTGATATAGATTAATTACCTTCCAGATTGGTTATATGGGTTTTCATTCCTGCTGTCATTATATGAATAGGCAGAGAATATCACTGTTTAAACTCCTGCTTTGATTTCTGTAACTTCACATTAAATTCCTGGGTCTTTCCCTGCCTCTGTTTCCTGTGCCTTTGATGCTACTTCTGGTTATTGTTGACTGTATGGTGGATAATTCTTTAAGTCATGTTGATCTTTCTATACGTGAAGTGAACTTACCCAAGCCTAAACTATTCTGTGTCAATGAAGCATTTATCTCTGGCTGTCTTTACTCTCTCTATTAAGCATAGTCTGTTCCAGCTCTGTGGAACACCTCTACTCGCTGAGCTTGATATAGTGATAGGGCATCGCATCTAAAACTGAACTTTTCTTTCCTCCCTTCTAAATTTTTCTCCTTCCAAATTTTATGGAAAATATGACCATTTATTCATTCTAGAGCAAGTACTCAAAACCACCTTGGATTTCTTTTTCTTTCTCCCTTTATATCTAATTATATACTAAATTCTACTCATTTCTTTCTTTGAGATTTCTCTTAACTCTTTTTCCTCGCATTTCCTACAGTGTCCCTACTTCTCCATTTCCTAGTTAATACCCTTCGCCAGGTCTTTATACATATCTGATTTGTGGTAACTTCTTTCTAACTAGCTTATAAACATAGACATCCCCTGAGTGTTGAGAGTGTGGAAGTGCTTGCTGGAGTGCTACCCTGTGGGTTAATTACGCTTAAGTTGGGTTAAGCTTCAGGGGAATAGACATTAATTTATTATGTTCCCCCTTTTAATTAAGGGAATAAAAGTGAGGAATAGTTTGGGTACTGACCCTGGAGAAAGGAGAATGTTAGGAACAATGCCGAGCCAGTGATAAACTGAAGGTCAGGCTGATTTTGTAGTAGGAAATTAAGATCAGTTTTGTGTCAGTTTAGCAGATAAATTCTGCCAGTTCACAAGTTGCTGTTGTGAGATATCTGTATTTAAATTAGCTCTCAATAGACACTTTTATAGTTGCTTTATAGTTGTCCTTATATCTCAAAATGTGCTTACGTTTGACTTGTGCATGATGTAATTACGTACCACAGACTACTATTTGATTTTATGGTTATGGTCTTCTGTTTGTCTCTTATGTGTGTATGTCTGTCTTTAGATTATAAACTCCTTGAAGCCAGGAATCATGGCTGGCTGACTCATGATGTGTAGTGCCATGCAAGTACGGGTTGGTGACTGCTTTTTTATGCTGGTGGTGATTGGTGATGCCTTTATTATGTTTGTGTCATTAGGATCAGGATAATACTTTAATTCTAGCTCTTTGGAAAATAAAAGTGATGGCTTAAGGTACTTCAGAGTTTCTTCTACTTTGAACTTTTATATGAAGTATTTAGGAGGGAAAACTAAAGCAATAACGTTTTCTCATTCTCTTCCAGCATTTGCTCTTGCAGAATTAATTGATAATTCATTGTCTGCCACGTCTCGTAACACTGGTGTTAGAAGAATACAGATCAAATTGGTAAGGAAATAATACTCTAAAGCAATTTAACTTGTCCTTTTATAGAAGTACTACAGGTTCATTGGAGAAAAATTAGGAAAGAAAGATAAACTAAAAGTAGAAATAATTATCTGATGTCTCTTCAGTCATTAAAATTTTTTCACGTGCCCTTTTTCTATGCATATATGTATACATGTATGTGTGATCATAGTGTACATTTTGTTATTTGTGATCTTTTATTTTCCCTTAATAGTACATTGTAAACACAGCCATATCATGAATATTCTGCAATATAATATACCACTGCTGCAGTTTGGTTTATTGACTATAATATAAATTATGTAATCAGTCTACTGTTGTTGAACTTTTAGATTTTTTTTCCTATATTTTTGCCATTGTAAGCAGTGCTGGCATGATGAGTATCCTTATAGACTTTTGTACATATCTCTGATTAGTTTCTCAAGCTAAATTCTGAGAAATGGAATTTCTGGGTTAAAGGACATGAAGAATTCTAAGGCCTTTGATTCATACCGCTGAAGTGCCTTTCAGAAAGTTGTATTAATATATACTTCCTCCAGCAATGTATGAGTGAGCCCAATGAATCACTTTTTTTATATTAACTTTTCTTGTTTTTAATATTGATTTGACTTTTCCTATCTTTTTGAACTTATTTTATTTCATAGCTTTTTGATGAAACACAAGGAAAACCTGCCGTTGCAGTGATAGATAATGGAAGAGGAATGACCTCTAAACAGCTTAACAACTGGGCCGTGTATAGGTTGTCAAAATTTACAAGGCAAGGTGACTTTGAAAGGTTAGAAAACCTTACTCACTTTTTTTATGGGCAGCTGGGTATTTTAATGAGGATAAGAACTCATATTTCTTTAGTTATACATGATACATTGGCGGTTTTGATGTTATCAGCATATTTATTTAGATTTTTATAATAAAGTTTTTATGAACAATACTTAGAAATAGTTAAAACTGCATAAATCACATTGCACCCTTCCGTTGAATGATTTTTTTTGCATTTCCTGAGGTATATAGGAATTTTTTTTTAATTAATTTTACTTATTTATTTATTTATTTTTGACTGCATTGGGTCTTCGTTGCTGCATGCAGGCTTTCTCTAGTTGCGGCGAGCGGGAGCTACTCTTTGTTGAGGTGTGCGGGCTTCTCATTGTGGTGGCTTGGCTTTGTTGTGGAGCATGGGCTCTAGGCGCATGGGCTTCAGTAGTTGTGGCACACGGGCTCAGTAGTTGTGGCACATGGACTCAGTAGTTGTGGCTTGTGGGCTCTAGAGTGCAGGCTCAGTAGTTGTGGCACACAGGCTTAGTTGCTCCGTGGCATGTGGGATCTTCCTGGACGAGGGCTCTAACCCATGTCCCCTGCATTGGCAGGCGGATTCTTAACCACCACTCCACCAGGGAAGTCTCCCCATCTTAATGTTTCAGTGCCTCAGGACTTAGTCCTTGGTCCCTTATCTTCTCGTAATTCCTCACTTGGTGATTCCATCCAACCTCGTGGCTCTAAATACGATAGTTATGGCAGCCATGTTGTGTTCTTTGGGAAACACATTAGGGAAGAATCAGTTGGCGTTCTTATTAAGTAGTTAGTATTTGTTCGTGTCCTGTTTTTCTCTCTGCTGTGTCAAGGAAAGTCACCCAAATTTAAGGACCAATCTCAATAATGTGTAAAATTAATATAGTTAACACATTTGCCTTCTCACTTCTGAAATTTCAGCACTCTCAGAATTTTCATCAAAATTGTAAAGACTTACAATGCCATGGTGAGAGGCAGCAATAAGTGAAGAACAAGAGCTGTGGAATCATTTGGTCTCATTTGAATTCTAGCCTAACTAGTTGTATGACACTGGTCAAAGTAGTTTACTTCTCTTTATCTCAGTTTACATGTCTGTAAAATGGGGATAATACCTCATAAGGTTTTGTGAAAACCAAGTGAGTTATTAGTACCTGTAAAATCCTTAGAGCCTGGCAAGTGATAAGCAGTCAATAAATACAAGCTATCATTTTAGTTATTACTTCTCATTCGTGGCTTCAGATTTTTCTGCAACTATTCTTTTTCACTATTTTCTTGGATATGTGCCACTTCAAGGATTTATAAAATAGCCATAAAGAAGGCAAAGATCACATCTTTCATAGTCTAAAGATAGAATTTAGCATAAGATAGAAATATTAGGTAGAAATGAAAGGAGAACAGATGGTAGATTGGGGCAAAAAGGTCAGAAAAATGTTAGTTAAATCAAGTGGAAGAGTAGAAAGAAGTAGAGCCTACAGTTTATTAAGATTTCTCTAGATTTTAGCACAACACAGACTTTTAAACTTAATTCAAATGTTAGGGAAATTTTAATTTTTGGTAGAAATCTACCTGTTGCATGTTCTGGTCCTAGCTTTTTATAGGTGTTGTATCAGTAAACAGTCAGTTGTTGTTATAGCTGTTATGTACTCATACTGTCTTTGAGTCCAGGATCAGTCCCTTAACCCACTCCAGTTTCTGTTAGCATCAGTTGTACCCCCCTCACTCCTCTAGCTTCTACTCCTATAGAAAAAATTATCATTTGTTTTACTGCTTCCAATTTAGTTTTTTATTGGATATAAGGATGGGTATCATAGGAGACAGGCGGTGGAAGAAAAGGAAGGACAGCCTACAAATACAAAAAAGCTGACTATCTTGACTGTAGCTTGTGTTGTAGTAGAGGAAAAGCCAAAGGTAAACCAAAAAATGTATAAGCACTTCAGTTACTGATTGTTAAGAAAATATTGAGTAATATGTTAGAACCTGATGGCCATCTCTTTTAGGTAAGGTGACTAGAAAAGAGGGCAGCTTCTTTGAGGTTACATTTGAGTTGAGGCTTGAATGATTAGAAAAAAACACCCAAGCGAAAATCTGGGCGAAGAGTATTCCAAGTAGAAGGAACATCAGCAAATACAAAGACCCTGAAACTGTCATCAGCTTGTTTCGTTTGAGAGACGGAAAGGAGACCAGTGTGGTTAAGTGCGTATGAAGGGGAGGGTAGAGGGAGATGAGGTGAGAATTCTAATTTGGCAATATTCTTTCTAACTCCCACCCACCTTGGTACTACCTTTCCCTCCACTTTTTTATTTTGAAAATTTCAAATAAACGAACAAATAAGTTGAAAAAACTTCAAATAAAAAGCCAGCAAATAAGTTGAAAGAGCAGTATTAGCACTCATATATCTTTCACCTAGATTTATGTTAACATTTTGCCATATTTGTTATCTTCTGTCTATCTGTTTATGTATGTGTGGGTGTGCACATGCGTGCACACACAGCACACACACTTCCTCTCCCTAAATCATTTGAAGGTAAGTTGCAAACTTTATGATATTTCACTGCTTAATACTGTAGCATCTATTTCCTTCACAGCGGTGTTCTCATAAATAGCCATAATACCTTTATACCCAAGACATTTCTCAGTGATTCAAAATATCTAATGTCCATATTCAGATTTTTCCCCTTTGTCATGTCTTTCTTTTCTCCTTTATTCTGTAATTCCCTACATTTGTGTCTTTCATGAAATTGTCATTTTTTTGGGTAGAGTTCAGGCTAGTTGTAGAACAGTCCACAAGGTGGATCTGAATGTTTACTGAACACTATTCCTTTCCTCAAAATTTTATGAATATTTTCAAATATACAGAGAAGGTGACATTCTACAGTCAGTACCCAAGATACTCATACTAAGTTTCTACCACTGACAGTTGCGTTACCACGTATCTTTTTATCCGACTAACCTTCAGGTCATCTCATTTTTTGATTCAGTTCAAAATAAATTATAGATATCAGTAAACTTTCTCCTGCTGCTTTAAGTATTGGTATCATTATGTAGAATTCAGGGGGTTTTTTTGAGGTAAAATTTACATTGAAAGGCTCACATCTGTCTTAAGTATATCTTCATTAAATTTTTTTTATGGTAATATAATTCATATAGTCACAAAGTTGTGCAGCCATCACCAGTAATTCCAGAACATTTTCATCACTAGAAGAAACCCTGTAACCACTTGTAGTCAATCTTGTCTCTCGTTGCAGTCGCTAATATACTTTGAATAGTTGTTAATCTACTTCTTCAGTTGTTTTTTTAGGGATTACAATTAACATTTTAATACATAACAGTCCACTTTGGATTAACACCAATTTAATGTCAATAATGCACACAAACTTTGCTCCTATATAGCTCCATTCCCCTCCCACTGCTCTGTATTATTATTTTCACATAAAGGACATCATTATACATTATAACCCTGTCAACACAGTTTTATAGTTAGTGCTTTATACACCTTTCTTTTTTTTTTTTTTCGGTACGCGGGCCTCTCAGTGTTGTGGCCTCTCCCGTTGCGGAGCACAGGCTCCAGACGTGCAGGCTCAGCGGCCATGGCTCACGGGCCCAGCCGCGCCGCGGCATGTGGGATCTTCCTGGACTGGGGCACAAACCCGTGTCCCCTGCATTGGCAGGTGGACTCTCAACCACTTCGCCACCAGGGAAGCCCTATACACCTTTCTTTTAAATCAGGAGAAGAGTAGTAAAAAATACACTTATACTGTCTTTTTCTATTTATGTAGTTACCTCTGCTTTGCTCTTTATTTTTTCTTGTATTCAAGTTACTTTCTAGTGTCTCTTCAGTTTAGTCCAAGGGACTCTTCTTCAGTAGCTACTTTGCAGCAGATCTGCTGATGACAGATTCCCTCAGGTTTTGTTCATCTGTGAATGTCTTAATCTCTTTCCTTTACTTTTTTTTTTTTTTTTTTGTGGTATGTGGGCCTCTCACTGTTGTGGCCTCTCCCGTTGCAGAGCACAGGCTCCGGATGCGCAGGCCCAGCGGCCATGGCTCACGGGCCCAGCCGCTCTGTGGCATGTGGGATATTCCTGGACCAGGACACGAACCCGTGTCCCCTGCATCGGCAGGCAGACTCTCAACCACTGCGCCACCAGGGAAGCCCCTATTATTTTGTTTTTGTTTGTTTGTTTTTTGGCCACGCCACACGGCATATGGGATCTTAGTTCCCTGACCAGGGATTGAACCTGTGCCCCCTTTTGAAAGCTACTTGTGCTGAATGAAGAATTCTTGGTTGACAGTCTTTTTCTATCAGCACTTTGAATACATTAGTCTACTGTCTTCTGACTCCATAGTTTCTGATGAGGAATCACCTGTTAATCTTGAGTATCCCTTGTATGTGACTAGTCACTTCTCTCTTTCTGCTTTCAAGATTCTCTTTTTTCTCTGGCTTTTAATGGTTTGTGGCATGTCTAGTTTTTGAGTTCATACTATTTGGTGTTTGTTGAGCTTCTTGGATGTCTAGATTAATGTTTTCATCAAATTTGGGAAGTTTTTGGCCATTATTCAAATAGTCTTCCTCTCCTGTCCTTCTGTGGCTCATCTTTATCCCCTCCATTGATGGGGTTTTTTTCTTCGGTTTGTTTCTCAGACTGAATAATGTCAATCAACCTGCCTTAAAGTTCACTGGTTATTTCTTCTGCCAATTCATATCTGCTCATGAGCCACCTAACTGAATTTTTCATTTCAGTTGTTTTTTTTTTCAATTCCAGAATTTGTTTGGTTCTTTGTAGTTTCTGTTTCTACTGATATTCTCTGTTTGGTAAAATACTGTTCTCATACTTTCCTTTACTTCATTAGACATAATTTCTGTTAGTTCACTGAATGTATTTTAAATAGCTGATTTATTTTTAAAAATTTTAATTGAAATATTGATTTATAATGTGTTAATTTCTGCTGCATAGCAAAGTGATTCAGTTATACATATATATAACATTCCTTTTTTAAAAAATTCTTTTCCATTATGGTTTATCACAAAATATTGTATATAGCTCCCTGTGCTATAATGTAGGACCTTGTTGTTTATCTGTCCTATATATACTAGTTTGCACCTGCTAACCCCATACTCTCACTCCATCCCTCTCCCATCCCCACCCTTGGCAATCACAAGTCTGTTCTCTATGTCTGTGAGTCTGTTTCTGTTTTGTTGATGAGTTCATTTGTGTTATATTTTAGATTCCACATATGAGTGATATCATATGGTAATTGTCTCTTTCTGACTTCAATTAGTATGATAATCTCTAGTTCCATCCATGTTTCTGCAAATGGCATTATTTCATTCCTTTTTATGGCTGAGTAGTATTCCATTGCGCGCGCGCCTGTGTGTGTGTGTGTGTGTGTATACATCTTCATCTATTCATCTGTTGATGGACATTTAGGTTGTTTCCACATCTTGGCTATTGTGAGTAGTGCTGCTGTGAACACAGGGTTGCATGTATCTTTTTGAATTATATTTTTATCCAGATATGTGCCCAGGAGTGGGATGGCTGGATCATATGGCAACTCTAGTTTTCGTTTTTTGAGGAACCTCCATACTGTTTTCCATAGTGGCTGTATCAATTTACATTCCCACCAACAGTATAGGAGGGTTCCCTTTCCTCCACACTCTCTCCAGCATTTGTTATAAAAAAGCTGAGTTAAGTCTTTGTCTGGTAAGTCTAATTAATCCCTGGGCTTTCTCTGGGACCGTTTCTATTGAGTGCTATTTTCCCTGTGTGTAGGCCAGACTTTAATATTTCTTGGTGTGACACATAGTTTTTTTGTTTAGAGCAGGACATTTTATTTTATTTATTTATTTTTTGTCCATGCCTGGCATGTGGGATCAAACCCGTGCCCCTTGCATTGGAAGCGCAGAATCTTAACCACTGGACCACCAGGGAAGTCCCTAGAATAGGACACTTTAAATTATATAGTGTGGCAAATCTGGAAATCAGATTTATCTCTCTCCCCAGGGCTTACTGTTGCTTTTGTCTTTTTGTTGTTTGTGTAGTGACTTCCCTAAACTAATTCTGTAAAACCTGTATTCTTTATCTTGTGTTGCCCCTTAAGTCTCTGCTCAGTTAATTTGGTGGTCAACTGATCAGACATTTCCTTGAATGTCTGGAACCACTAAGTGTTACAGCTCTTGCCAAGGGGTTCTGTGTGCATACTGGGCTGTTTTATTGTTCCAGCAGGAAGTTTACAGCTCTGCCTTAGCCTTTAACTCTTGGTTGCACCAAACCTCAAAGTCAACCAGAAATAAGAGATTAGAGCCTTCTCAGTTCTTTCTTGAGTATGTATACAATCCTGCACATGAGTGTGACCTTGATACTCATGACTGTGTTGGAGCTTTTAAAAACCACTATGGGGCTTCCCTGGTGACGCAGTGGTTGAGAGCCCGCCTGCTGATTCAGGGGACACGGGTTCGTGCCCCGGTCCGAGAAGATCCCACATGCTGCGGAGCGGCTGGGCTCGTGAGTCATGGCTGCTGAGCCTGTGCATCCGAAGCCTCTGCTCCGCAGCGGGAGAGGCCACAACAGTGAGAGGCCCGCGTACTGCAAAAACAAAACAAAACAAAACAAAACAAAAAAAAACCCACTATGGACCTCTTATTCCCCAGCTTTTTCTTCTAAGTTTTTGCCCAGATTCTTGTTTTCTCCCAACTGTTTTCATTGCCTTAGTCAGCTTTGATGGTAAACATCTGCCACTGATTGTTTTTGACAAATGACCCAAGGAAGATGCTTTTCACAGTGAGCAAGTTCTGAGTTAGGTCAAATAAAGACAAACCCTGCAAGTGGAAGTTTCTATGGAACTGTCAGATCCAATAATGTCAATTCTATGGGGAAGGAGCTTTTGGGGAACTCCAAACACATTCCAGTGACTCCTAAGCTGTTTTCAACATGATTGCAGGGCTGTTGGTTTTCAAGGCTTCTGTGGAGCTGGTGAGGGGAATGGGAGAGGGTATGTTAAAAAGTAACAGCTTGCAGTTTTTACCAAAACTCATCAATGTGTCTTAAATAAACACTCCTTGGATTGTTGCAAGACTTAAGTTAATTTTTGCAGTTCTGAAAAAGTTGATTTTGACAATTTGTTCGGGTGTTGTTTTTGTGTTTATCAACGAGTGGATTTTCATAGGTTCTTCTGGAAGTGATCACTCAGTTAACTGATTTTTGACAAGTGCATACACTGGTCTAATCCAAACCCCTAAGGTAAAGAACATTACCTGGACCTAGGAAATTTGCTCATGACTGAGGCACTGTTACAATCATAAGTTAAATTAGATACCTAGAACCTTGTTGTAATACTATGTGTTCATTTAATTATTTTGTGGAAGAAAGAAGGGTGACATCAGTTAGGCCAGCGGAGTGGCCATAATTCAGATGTGTGTTGGATCAGTGCTACTTTCTGCACTTTAAACTTGCTCAGCAATTAAAAAGCTCTCAACTCAGTCAGCCGTTTTTGGGAAAATAAAAATAGCATGCCACATGGCCCATTTCCCATGCCACTTTTAGGTTGTAGAAGTGGACTCCCAACAGGATTTTCCCTAATTTTCCTAAAGAAAAAGCTCAATTGTCTTTAGTATTTTTCTGCAATTAAGATGAACTTTCAAGTAGATATTTGTACTTACTTGAATTTAGAGAATGTAGATTTAGGCATCCTACTTTAATTTGGTTATTTCCATTGTGTCTCACAGATGAGAAACATCTGTATCGAGATGAGACACGTGTATTCCAGAAGCTCAGTTAGTTACCTGTGACCATTTGTTACTTTCTTCATTGTGGCTGATTTTTTCCCCCGTGATAGATTGGAGATAGTGAGATCTAAATATATATACATAGTCTCTCTACCATATTTCCTGGCAATCACTTACGTTGTTTCTTTTTACTAATTTGATCGTCTCTCCTAATTCCTTTTTCTTACCTTCTACACCTTTTATTATACATTTTCATGCAGATTTTGCTTCTCTTTTCTAATAAATACTATTGTTTCACAAAGATATAGTGTCCTCTTATATTGTATGAAGAATAAGAATGAGATAGTTTCTGAAACTTTTTTAGACTGTGATAGAAATTTATTTTGAGGGAGGCGACTTTCTAAATTCTCCAGAGGACTCCTTCTGTGATGCAAAATTGTTTCTTAAGATCTTAGATTATATTTATCTTCATGAAGGGAGATCTATATAGCCCGTGAGTGTGGACATAGGAATTTTCTGGACTCATTTACACAAGTCTAAAACCTACTGGAAATTAGTATTTTCAGCCTTATTTGCTGTATTAGGGTTTTTGCTTAGGTTAGGCTTTCATGAATGGAAAAGGAAACTTAGGGAAAAGGTTGAAAAAGGAAACTTACTGCCTGGTCATTAAGTGTGTCCATTCCTAATCCGTGAACAGAATTCCTTAGTTTTGAATCAGATTAAGTATGTATATATTGTTTTATCTCTGAGTTCTGCCCTCCCAAACTTTTATTATACTTCCCCATATGTGTTTTAAGGAGAATATTTAGGGGAGGGTATTTTCAGCATATTTCCTAGAAGTATTATCATAGTAATTGAAGTCTTAGAACCTATTTACTCTTTATTTTTCTTAATAGACATTTTGTTCATAGAATTTAATTAATTCTTGATTTATGACAATGTATCAATGCAGGACATGCCCATTTAAAGTTTATTTATTGAAAAGTTTAATAAGCTGAATAACCAGAATTTGCCACCCAACCCAGTAAGTAGAATATACTGTAACTTACATCTGTGTCCTCCTCATCCCCGCCACCAAAGTTAACAAGTATCCTGTATTGTTTTTCTGTTTACTTTTTTCTTTTAAACATCTTTATTAGAGTATAATTGCTTTACATTGTGTTAGTTTCTGCTGTATAACAAAGTGAATCAGCTGTACGTATACATGTATCCCCATATCCCCTCCCTCTTGTGTCTCCCTCCCACCCTCCCTATCCCACCCCTCTAGATGGTCACAGAGCATCGAGCTGATCTCCCTATGCTATGCAGCTGCTTCCCACTAGCTATGTATTTTACATTTGGTAGTGTATATATGTCCATGCCACTCTCTCATTTCGACCCAGCTTACCCTTCCCCCTCCCTGTGTCCTCAAGTCCATTCTCTACGTCTGTGTCTTTATTCCTGTCCTGCCCCTAGGTTCTTCAGAACCTTTTTTTTTTTTTTTAGATTCCATATATATGTGTTAGCTATTTCCGTTTTTTAAATGTATATATCTAATTTTGCTTGTTTTTGATAATATGAAAAAATGTAATCATACTATATGTTGATCTACAAGGGACTTGCATTTTCATTTAATATTAGGTTACTAAGATTGCATATTTGTGTGGGTCTGTAGAACATTCATTTTCATAACCATGTTATCTTTAGTATATACCAAAAAGGAATCCCACTGTATTTATCCAGTCTTCAGTCAGTGGGCATTTGGCTTTCTCCTCCAAGTTTTAGCAATTGTTAGCAGAACTATCTTATATATGGGGTGTGTGTGTATGTTATGTATGTTTCCTGGTCCAAATCTACGTAAGTTTTGGGTATATGCCTAGGAGGGAATTTGTAGGATTTAAAAAATGAATGTTCCAACTTACAAGGTAATGGCGAATTATTTTCCAAAGTGATCATATTAATTTATACTTTAACCACTTATGAAAGTTTGATAAAACTCACTTGGGAAACCATTTGGGTGTGGTATGTTTTTTGCAGGAGGAGTTTTTAACTATTGCTTTGATTTCTTCATAGAGTTATAAGAATATTTTGGCTTTCTATTTCTTAGTGATTTAGCTTTGGTAAGTTATATTTTAGTAGGAATTAGTCCATTTCATTAAATTTTCAATTTTATTGGCATATAGTTGTTGGTAGTGTTTGTAAAGAACCAGTGCTTGCTTTGATAAATTTTGTTTTCCTGTTTTCAAATTCTTTGATTTCTGTTCTTTATTATTTATGCCCTTCTTGCTTTGGGTTTATTTGCTCTTTTTATAGTATCTTGATGTGGAATCTTACAGATTTTTTTTTACTTCTTTTCTAAGATGAATATTTTGTGTTATAAATTTTCTTCTCAGGACTACTTTTGCTGTATCCCACAAGCTTTAATATGCTGTAATTTCACTTTCATTCAGTTCAGTGTAACTTTTATTTCCCTTGCAACTTGCTTTTTGATCCATGGATCTTTTTTGGGATGTGTTGTTCAATTTCCAAATGTTCCCAATAGATTTTCTTGTCTGTATGTTGATTTCTAGTTTGACTTTATTATATTCAGAGAACATACTCTATATGGTTTCAGTTCTTTTAAATTTGTTAAGATTTGTTTTATGCCCTAGGATATGATCTATATTTTGGTGAATTTTCTGTGTCCTTGAAAAGAATGTGTATTTTGCTGTTGCTGGGAGGAGTGTTCTGTAAATCTCAATTAGATTCCATCTGTTGATAATATTTTTCAGTTCTTTCTTATCCTTGCTGATTTTCTGTGTAGCAGTAACGAAGAGAGGAGTATTGAAGAACTCCACTTATTTGCAGGTTTGCTGATCTTTTCAGTTATCTGAATTTTTGCTCTGTGTATTTTTAACTTGTGTTACTTTTTGTATGCATAATTGAGATTGTTAGGACTTTTCAGTGAACTGACCCTTTCATCATAATGCCTTTTTTAAAAAAATTTAATTAATTAATTTTTGTCTGTGTTGGGTCTTTGTTGCTGTGCACGGGCTTTCTCTAGTTGTGGTGAGCGGGGCCCACCCTTCATTGCGGTGCGTGGGCTTCTCATTGCGGTGGTTTCTCTTGTTGCAGAACACAGGCTCTACGTGCGTGGGCTTCAGTAGTTGCAGCACGCAGGCTCAGTAGTTGCGGCTCACAGGCATAGTTGCTCTGCAGCACGTGGGATCTTCCCAGACCAGGGCTCAAACCCGTGTGCCCTGCATTGGCAGGCAGATTCTTAACCACTGCGCCACCAGGGAAGTTCCCATAATGCTTCTGTCCCTGATAATTTCTTGCTCTGAAGTGTATTTTATTTGATACTGTAGCCACTCCAGCTTTCTTTTTGTTTATGTTTGTATGGTATACCTTTTCTTATCCATTTTCTTTTAAAATACCTATATCATTATATTTAAAATGAGTTTCTTGTAGACAGCATATGGTTGGGTCATTTTTTAAAATTTTTTAATTTATTAAAAAAATTTTTTTGATTATAGTCTTTTTAGAACATTTATTATTTTTATTTTTTTTTGGCTGTGTCAGGTCTTAGTTGTGGCACGCGGGATCTTCGTTGTGGCACGCAGGCTCAGTAGTTGTGGTGCACAGGTTTCTCTCTAGCTGTGGCATGCAGGCTCCAGAGCTCGTGGGCTCTGTAGTTGTGGCGTGCAGGCTCCAGACCGCATGGGCTCAGTAGTTGCGGCTTGCAGGCTTAGTTGCCTTGCGGTGCGTGGGATCCTAGTTCCCTGACTAGGGATTAAACCCACGTCCCCTGCATTGGAAGGTGGATTCTTAAACACTGGACCACCAGTGAAGTCCCTGGTTTGGTCAGTTTTTAATTCACTCTGTCAGTTTTATTTAGTGTATTTGTACTATTACATTTACATATTTTTAATTATTGGTACATTAGGACTCAAATATGTCCTGTTTTAACTTTTCTGTTTGTTCCCTTTGTTTTGCATTTGTCTTTTCTGGCCTTTTTGTGGTTTACTTGAACATATTTTACTACACTGTTTTCTTTATAGTGGTTTTCGAGTATATCTTTTATTTATTTATTTATTTTTTAATGGCTGCTCCAGGGAATACTGTATTACAGTCTCTTAGTATGGACATTTTGCCAATTAAAGTGAATTACAGAAATCTCACCAAATTATTTAGGTATTTTAACGCTCACCCATTTATAATTTAGTTTTAAGTGTTACCTCTACATATATTGAGAACCATATCAGACCGTGTTATTTATATTTCAACAGTCTAACGTAGTTTTAAAAACTCAAGCAGAGAAAGGTAGCCTATTTTATTTACGTGCATATTTGTTTCATTGTTTTTTATTCCCAGGTAATATTCTTTTATTAACTTGGTCCGATATTAATATATCTCCTCCAGCTTTGTTTTCATTAGTATTGAAATGGTAACTCGTTTTCCAACCTTTTAACCTACTGTCTCGTTATATTTAAAGAGTGTTTCTTTTAGGCAGCATTTGGTTATGTATTAAAATTGACGATCTCTGCCTTTTAATTGGGATGTTTAGACCAATTACATTTAATGTGATTATCAGTATGCTTGGTTACCATCTTTGTTGCTTGTTTATTTTTCCCTTTTTCCCCACATTTCCCTTTTTTCTGCCTTACTTCAAATTGAGTGTGTGTGTGTGTGTGTGTGTGCGCTTCCACTGTTTCCTTCATTGACTTGTTAGCTGCTACTCTGTTCTGTTGTTTTACTGGCATAGTATACATCTTTAATTTATCACAGTTCTACTTTCTTAGCAGATTTAAATTACACAATAGTGTTATTGACTGTACTTAACAATGTTATACATTAGCTCCTCAGACCTTATTCATCTTATTGATGAAAGTTTGTACCCTTTTACCAACCTCTACCTATTTCCCACACTCCCCAGTCCCTGTCAACCATTTTTCTACTGTTTCTATGAGTTTCCCTTTTTAACAGTTGTTTTCTTAAAAATGTGGTGAAAAAAAAAAGTATAACATTAAATTAAAGTGTATAATTTGGTAGCATTAATTATATTCACAGTGTTTTACAACCATTACCATTATGTATTTTCAAAGATTTTTGTCTTTCCCAAACTGAAACTTTGTAACCATTGAAAGATAACTCTGTATTCTCCGCACCTCCAGCTGCTGGTAACCACAGTTCTACTTTCTGTTTCAATGCATTTGCCTATTCTAGGTACTTCATTTAAGAGGAATCATACAATATTTGTCATTTTGTTTCTGGTTTATTTCACTTAGCGTAATGTTTTCAGGGTTCATCCATGTTGTAGATTGTATCAGAACTTCACCCCTTTTTATGGCTGAATTATGCAGCTGTACTACATTTTTCCATTCATAGGTTAATGGATGGTTGTCTTGTTTCTGCCTTTTTTGTATATTGTGAATAATGCTGCTATGAACATTCATATACAAGTATTAGTTTGAGTCCCTGAGTCAGTTTATGTTTACCCACATATTTACCATTTCTGGTGGTCTTCATTCCTTTGTTTAAATCCATAGTATCATTTTCATTCCTAAAGGTCTTTTAACAGTTTTTATAATTCTTGTTTGCTCTCAGTGAATTTTTTCAGCTTTTGTATGTCTGATAAAGCTTGGATCTATTCCTTACCCTCCTTCCCCCTTTAAACATATTTTTGTTGAGTATAGAATTTTAGGTTGACTTTGTTAAACATTTCAGTACATTAAAAATGCTACTCCATTTCTACTGACTTGCACAGTTTACAATGAAAAATCCATTGTCATTCTTATCTTTGTTTCTCAGAATATATGGTGTCTGTTTTTTCTGACTCTTTTAAGATGTTCTTTTTATAGTTGGTGTTGTATACATTGTGTGTTTGTGTTGGGGGAGCACTGTAAGTGTGCATGCATGTTGTGTGGTTTGTATTGTGTGGGGTGTTTGTGTATATGCATGCTTTTTTGCATGGGGGCATGTTTGTGTCTTTGTTGTGTGGAGATGAGTTTGTGTATGGCGGTTGTATGTTGTTGGGGCTATTTTTTGTGTGCTTTGTTTTGTAGGCCTGGTATTACGGTGTTTTACCTGGTCATTGTTGTCTTTATTTTGATTATTGATATATGGGTGAGAACTTTTTATACCAATTAAAATATTTTTATTTATCCCATTATTTCTCTGTTTTGTTTTCTCTTTGTTTTTAAATTCATTGCATCTTTCTGTTGTTGCTTTTGAAAATGTTGTTCTACCTTTTTTTCTCTTTTAATATTTTAGAATTTATCTGTTTGTTTTCCTGGTTGTCTTTGAAATTTAAAAATGTGTATTAACGTCAGACTTCAAAATTTAAAAGAACACCTCCCTTCGCCCATATTAAAAAATTTGGAACACTTTATCTGATCACTTCCTTCTCAAAGTTATACTTTTGTTGTCTAGTATTTCAAGTCTGACTACGGAAATCCCACAAATTATATTCACCATTTTTTCTAACAACACATTAAACATTTTTTAATACATATTTTAAAAATTACCTTTGTACTTACCATATTATAACCTTGTATGTCAGATTGTGCTTGTACGAACATTCCTTTAGAGCAAATCTCTTAATGGTAAATTTCCTTGGATATCATCAGTAAATTCATTTAGCCCTAGTTTGCAGTTCTACGTTGACCTTTTCTCTTGGCCCTTTGGAGATAATATTCCACTGTCTTATACTGTTGCTGTCAAAGCCTGCAAATCCATTTCTCTCTCAGTCTGTTTATTAGTTCTTCTGTTTTGTTTTTAGTGTTCACTGTGATGCGGATTTCTTTTTATGTATCCTGTTTGGGCTCTTTTGGTCTGAATCTGTGGATCTATGCCTTTTAGTAGTTTGAGAATATTTGCAGCTTTTATCTATTCTCTCTTTCTCCAAGTACATTTAAACTTGTGTGAGATACTATCCTTCAGTCGTTCATGTTTTTAGTCCCACTTTGATATTTTTCATTCCTTTTTTTCTTTGTTTCTTATGGGTAAGTGTTTTTGAACGTATCTTTGTGTTCTCTAAATTTTTCCACCTCTGCTGCATCTGCTGTCTAACCTTTTCATTTGGTGTAATAGTGGTTCCAGCCTCATCCCCAATTCTGTTTATTTCTGATATTGGGAAATGGTGTCCCTAGCGATCTTGCTTATATTTGGAGAAACCAGGGATGCCCTACTCTCCAGAGTGTTGTTATGGTGCAGTAGGAGGTTCAATCAGAGCTCTTCATTTGTCATGATACATGGAAATAAGAATCTCTTTGCTGTAATTCCCATTAGTATTGAGGCAATATTTTAATGTTTTGAAGGAGTAAACAATTTTGAACGGAAGATTGTAGAGTTATACAGATATTTGAGATTTTCTGATTTATCAGGGTGGGCCCAAGAATTTGCATTTCTTAGCATTTCCAGGTGTTGCTGATGCAGCTGGTCTGGGTAATAAACTTTGAGAGCCATTGGACCAGATGATGTTTTGGCTTTTGGCTCTGATTCTTTTACATTTGAATAGGGGTGTTATCTGGCTCGGGGATCATTTTATTAACACTTAATAAAACTGCTATAACAATTTCCTTTAACACCTGAGTAGTTTGTTTAACATCATTGCATTAATGTAATGTTTTATTTTAGTGATCATTCAGGATATGTTCGACCACTACCAGTGCCACGCAGTTTAAATAGTGATATTTCCTATTTTGGTGTTGGGGGCAAGCAGGCTGTTTTCTTTGTTGGACAATCAGCCAGAGTAAGTAAAAATATTTCTTAAAAGTGAAAGTTGATCAAAATATTTTGAGGTTGACTTTCTAAATGTGTTTATCCAGTTTAAATTGTGGGAATTTATAAAGTACTCTTTTAAATATTTAACAGATGATAAGCAAACCTGCAGATTCCCAGGATGTTCATGAACTTGTACTTTCTAAAGAAGATTTTGAGAAGAAGGAGAAAAATAAAGAGGCAATATATAGCGGATATATTAGAAACAGAAAGGTACAATACATTTTAACTCAGTAATTGTAGATTCATTACTTTGGATGGATGATAGGACAAGAACATTTTTTTCATTTTCTGAGATACTAATGTCATTTTAAAAACTTGAAGATATGGAATTTTCAAATTAAATTTTCATTCTTTTTCTTTTAATTATGTGAATAGCAAAAGTGATCATTTATGTGCTTTCTCAGGCTGAAGTCTTCAGAAAACAGATTTTCTCATAAAGCCAAGTAAGCTTTCTGGAAATTGTTCATAAGATTGTAAACTTTTTTCCTTGAACTGAGTGTGAGTTTTTAAGTATTTGTTGTATAATAATCATAGAAGCAGAGTAGAAAACAGTGATAGGGTAATAGACTTTTAAGAAATCTGAGCTCCAGAGAAATAAGTAAACGAGAAACTTATTTCTGTTATAAATTTGCATTCAAATGCTCATTTTAATAAGCAGAGTGTTCACAAATTTGAATCTTGTTGGTGAGCACATGGTATTTGTTGTATTACTCATTCAGCTTTTCTCTGTTTGAAACATTTTAGAATTAAAAGATTTTTTAAAACCTTTTTTAAAAGTAAGATTTAAAAAATTCTTTTCTGCTTATAAAGCAAATTGTAAAAATTTTATAAAGAAAATAAAAATAGTCTCAAATACCAGAAAAAAGTACTTATGACATATTTAGTCGAATTTTCTTCTAGTTTAAACTTTATCATATACTTATGCTTTGAGCTCTGTTTTATTAATATTTTGGTATTACTTCATTTTAGAAAGTATTTTGGTACACAACACACTTTTAATAGCTTCATAGTATCTTTGGCTAAATGTACAGTAATTTGACTATTCTGTTAAGCATTTAGCTTACTTGAAGGATTTTATTATAATTGTAAAGACACTGCTATTAGTATCTTTGCACAACATTTTGCCTGAACTGCAGTTTTTTCTTCGTATAAATTGTTAGAATTTTTATGACTGTTATAAGGAATTTGAACTTAGAAATATTTATGGTGTATATTACAAAGTCGCTTTTCTGAAAGGTTGAACCCAAATCAAATACACTCCCAGCAAAGGTATATTGGAAGTGCCTGTTGGATCATTTCCTTATTTTTCAAAAGAACAAAGCAGGGAGGGAAGAATGATAGCAGAATGTTAGTGGTTTGATAAGTGAAAATAATACCTTTTCTTTCATACTAGTGGGCTGAATTTTTTTCATGTTTATTAGCTACTTTTACTTTCTTTATAACTGAACATTATCCTCTGTCTGAGAAATTTCTTCATTTTGTCATTCCACCTTTTCCTCTTTAAATTTATTGCATTTATTTAACAGTTTACATATCTTAATATATTGTTTATGTAACAGTATTCTGTCTTATCTTTTCTATGTTATCTTAAAATCACAAAGCCCTGTAAAGTATATTGGTGGAAATATTATTTGCCGTGTTAAAACTGGTGAAAAATAGAAACAGAGAATTTAAGTGATTTTTTCAGAACTGTATGGATATGATAAAGCTTGGATAGTACTGAGGTCTCTTGGGTTATCATTTCTTCCAGCTTTTCCTGTGTTTTGTGCTTAGTTCATCCCAGCAAACATTTCATGGGTACCAGTAGGTCCCTAGTCCTTTTCTTTTTCTGACCTGTCCTTTCCAGCCTACTTTTTGGGGGCTCCTCCTCTATTCCTAAGCTGTTATCAGTTAGTACGGTGTGTGTGGGGTTGATGGTTTTTGATCTATGGGGACTAGCATGCACACGCCCCCCCCCCCATATATATATATATTCATTCTTATATATACCACTTAATACCAACAGTTCTCAAATATGTATTTCTTGTCAAGACTTTTTTCTTAAGATTGAAACATTGAATCAGGCTGGACTCCTTAAAGGGAAGAAACCATTCTGGCCATTTTAAACAGAAAAGGATTTCATAAAGAGAGTTAGATGCTTAGATGATTATTGGAAGGGCTGAAGGAATGATCTTTAGGCTGAGTCTTGTAGAATGATGCCAGGGTATTCCAAACTGACCTTCTAGGGATGCTGCAACATCCGCTGTAATCAGGCAGCTGGAGGACCACAGCTGGATCTGGAATTCAGAAACACGGTACCTTATCTCTGATCCAGGAGTTGGAAAAGTCTTGCTGCCACAATTGCTCCAACAATGGACACAGAATTTCTGGCCATTACTAGTGCTGTATCAGTGCTGATGCTTAAGCTGGAACTTGGATACTGGTCTTTCAGTACCTTGCATGGTAACAGAAAACTTTAAAGAAACCTCAGGAGATGGCCTTTGCCTCACTTTTCCCTTCTAAATCTTTGGCTAGTACATCTAATTGGTGAAACCTAATTTGCATCCACAAGCAAAAATTTAAGAGTCTGAGAAATAGATGTTTTTTGATTTCTTTCCATCCTCTGCAGCCCGGGAGGGGACAACATAAGGTGGTACAAATGGCAGCTGAATACCAATTGATCCTATCTAGCACACGCATTTCCAGTTTGAGTTAGATGTCCCTCTCCACGGGTTCTGTAAATAACTCCCTTTTGGTACATCTGAAATCAAATATCTATAAGTGTTTCTTATTTTCTTCCTCTTTCCTCCAACTATTAACAGTATAGTAGTAACTGTAATCCTTGTTGTTAATCATTCACCACATTTAATTCTTTTAAAATAGTTCCTTTCATTTATCCTCTCTTGCACTCATTTCCACTGCTTGATTCAGCCTTTCCAGCCACATCCTTCATCATATGTTTAACATATATTCTAAACTACCTTGTATCCCTTATAGTCTCAAATCCTTCATGTTCTCATTGGTCTGGGATGTTTTTATTAAGTCATCTGCTGGGTGAATGTCACCCCATTTTTATTTTTTTAACTCTGTAGTTCTTGGCTTATAGATTTCTAATGGCACATTGTTTTATAATCATTTGTTTCTCATCTGTTAGATGGAATTTATAGGGAGGAAGGATGCTCTCTTTCTTTTATCTTGAACCCTATTTTCCTCATGCCCAAGTTGAGTCATAGGGCTTAGAAGGTGCTATCCAAATATTTGGATAATGAACCTGCATCATCAGTAAACCCAAGCTAATCTACTAACTCTCAAACTGTATAAAATGTTACTTATATATTATGTATTGTAGCTATAATATTAGTAATTTACTGTGTAGGGATGCATTGGAATCGTATTGGAGGGTTGGTTTTTATTTTTTATCAAGAAAGTAATAATACACACTTACTAAAAAAAGAAAACCAGTTTCCTAGACATAATAGTTCAGTGTGTATCTTTATCCTTATACGTTTTTATGTGTACAACTTATATAGTATATATATATACATGAAATTTTTAACATACAGGCTCATAGTAAAAACTGAGAAGTTTGTAATTCTTATCCTCAAACATTCCCCCACTCTCCCCTCCCCACTTCCCTCTGAAAGTGGACTGGGGCCCAGGATGATTTTACTCCCTTTTAAACAGAGTGCCTTTGGGCTAAGCCAGCTGGGTTCAGGCTGCATCCTAGTTTTCATGAACTTGGAGGGCTGGCTGGGCATTGGTCCTGACCAAGTTAAGTGGTAGGTACCCCAAGCAAGGACTCATTCCACCTTAGGGTAAGTGTTCTCAATTTTGGGGTGCAGTTTTAAACTCAGTATTTATTTTTCTTTACCCTTTTCTTTATGATTCTCCAGTTCGTGTAGCATTATGGTTTAGCATTCTCCTTGATGTATGCCAGTTTAGCAATCTATGTAAAAGTTTCCCTCTCCTCACAGCATTGTTGTCACACACTCAGCTGATTTGCAATTGGCCATTTTCCTCCAAAAGATTTTTGAAGCCTGTATTTGAAATTATCCAAGTGAATCACATTAAAGGTTGATGTAAATGTTATTTGTTAATTACAGTTAAGGTGCATGTAATGTGTTGTACTTTATGTTCACTCTTGTAGCCGTCTGATTCTGTTCACATTACAAATGATGATGAAAGATTTCTACATCATCTTATCTCAGAGGAGAAGGAAAAAGATAGCTTTACTGCTGTGGTTATCACAGGGGTACAACCAGAACACATACAGTACTTGAAAAATTATTTCCTTCTTTGGACGAGACAGTTAGCGTAAGTATTTACATTTGATTCAGGACATGTTTCTTCTTATCTTTTTTAAGATAGAAAATATTACAGACATATTGAAGCCTCTTGGCTGTCTGCTTTACTCCTATCCCATTTCCTTCCCTTCAGTACAGGAATCATTACTCTGATGTTAGCATTAAAATGGTTCTGTATTCTGTAAATAATGTACCCATCACCGGTAATGTATTGGTCATTACAAATACAAACATGAGGCCCGTGCTTTTTGACAACTGTGATAACATTTAAAATAAACTTGAGTTCACCGATTCAGCTCATCACCCCCAGATCCCCCTTTTGTGCTTTTGCTGTGTAGCATGTATTATAATCTTCCATACCACACAGTTTACTTATATTTTTGTCTACTTTCTACCTTGGAACGTCTGTCGTTTTTTATGCACTGCTGTATCCCAGTGTTTCCTTTTACATAGTAGATGCTCAATAAAAGTTTACTGAATGAATGTATTGAGTCTATTAAAATAAAAAAAAAATCTGTATGTGACATGAGTAATACTGAAAATAAATCTTTGTGTATCTATTCCAGGAAAACTTTTAGGAAGTATATATTCCATTAGATCAAATCAGAAGTATATACATTTAATGGCTCTTAAGTTTTTTCCTCTGTAGTTACACAGTATAGACCTTTGACTGGATTGTTTCCATAATTTGTATTAACCTGAATTAATTAGTCTTGCAAAATGGGTATACTGTACAAAATTCATGTTTTTAAAGAAAGTATCTTTTCTTATTTATTCAAAGGGCTGTTGTACTTACTTTGAGATTCTCTATTTTATACATATATATTAACAATTAAAATTTTTTATGGGGAAATTGATTTTAGGAATGCCTTTTTTCTTGAATATTGATGTTTATTGGCTGTGTAACACAAGAGTTTTAAATAGGACTTTGGAATGTTTCTTCTCTAAGAACATCTTTTATTAGTTATTTTATTATTTCTCTTAACTGAAGGAATTCAGTGTACATTAATGACATAATTATAACTTAACTCTTGCTTTTAAAAAGAATGACGTATAACTTTAACCATTCTTTGAAATAGACACTTGCTAAGCTATTTATAGCACTCTTTCTTAATGTATGGTTGTAAACTTATTGTTGACTATGATGTTAACACTTTTGAGATGTCTGAAGAAAGAAATCATGATTTTCAGTGATTTCCTTTTATCTTAGTAGTGTTTTAAACTAGGACAATTAATGTAATTTAAAAAACTTAAAATTCATATGAAGGAATATTTTAAATTCCTGCTTGAGGAATAATTACACATGTGATACAGGATATGGGGAGGTGAATAATCTCCTCCAAATATAATCTTTTGAAACATTTGCCAAAATAAAATAACAAAGATTTCTGAAGTGGTGGTTTTTGATGGGATAATGTTGAATTTATTCGTTTTAGGAGTATTGGCATAAGATTGTTTCAGTGTCATAGGAGAAGAAAGATGAGAGTTACAGAATGATGCTCTCATGTTGGGGACATAAGTTAAAGTTACTCAATCCTGTATACTCCCTGATATTTGAGTCCTTTGTAGAACATCCCTAACAAGTAGAATTATAGCCTCTTAACTTCTAGTTTTAGTTTTTTTGATAAACTATACTTAAAGTATTTGGGCCTTAAAGTTGGAAAGACTTGGATTGAAGCGCCCCCAACTCTATAATTCTGTGACCTTAAGTAAATTAAATTATATACGTTTCTTGCATTCCAATTTCTATATAAAATGAAGGGTAATAATATCTGAATCTCAGGATTGTTTTTACCATTAAATGGTTTACTCTGTTTAAAAATGCTTCATATAGTGTAAGTACTGCCAAATAGTAGTTATAGAATTTTTTTTGGTAGTTATAGAATTTTTTTTGGTAGAAGATTAGATGAACTGTAATTTTATGTGATTTAAAAGTGTAAAGGTATTCTTCTGTGTTTTAGGCATATTTATCATTACTATATTCATGGCCCAAAAGGGAATGAAAAACGTACATCAAAGGAAGTTGGACCTTTCAACAACATTGATATTGAAGTAAGATAAAATTCTTTCTTAAAGTATTGTGAATTATTAGGTATCTGTTCTAGTTCCAGGTTACTCTGGACAAGAAAACTCAGTCAGTAAATAGGCAACTTCTCTGTCCTTGTCTTTTACCAGAACACTTCCCTAATTTGATATGCAAGTAAAGAGATTATTCCTAGATGTATTTTTGTGGAACCTTTGTTTACTATAGTATATGGTTTTTCCTTTCTCTGTCTTCTGTAGAGATATGAGCTGTTACTGAATATCATGTCTCAAAAGCAGGGAAGAAAAGGAATAAATAGTTTCTCTTTTGTTCACAGAAGTCTTATAACGGTAAAGTAAGATTTAGAAGAAAAGAATATTTGAGTGTTGAGTTCTCAGTATCCTTGCCCACACGTCAGGAAGAATTTCATGTACATCTTTATCCCACTTCCTACCTCTAGCAGGAAACCTTGAATTAAATGTACTCTTCACTTAATATATCCTTCAGCTCTGCTTTGCTCTTTCTTTGCTTACTTTCAGTTTTTTGTAGTGTATTTTTTTTGAGATGCTACTTAGAGCTATTTAATCCAAATAAAAATATATATGTATTTCAATAAGCTAGATGATTACTTGTACAAATAAAAGTAGTTTTTGCCTGTTCTGTTGTTGGATCATAGGTGAGAACAAAAGTAAAGTCACTATAGAATTTAATTGTTTTTGCTTTATTTTTATTTTAGATTTCTATGTTTGAAAAGGGGAAGACACCTAAGATTATCAACCTAAGGGAAATACAAGATGACATGCAGACGTTGTATATAAATACAGCAGCCGATAGTTTTGAGTTCAAGGCTCATGTTGAAGGAGATGGTGTAGTGGAAGGGATTATCCGATATCACCCTTTTTTATATGATAGAGAAACGTATCCTGATGATCCATGCTTTCCATCAAGTATGTTAATCTGTTATCTTAGCTACAAAATGTGAAGTTGTGATTTAGGATAGTGATTTGTTTTCTTAATAATAATTCTTAGTTGGGTTGTTGAGGTTAGATAAATTTAAAAACTTTTTTCCCTCATGCAAATCTTAAGTTATTAAAGTATTTATAATTTTTATAATTCTTAATTTTTGTGTATATTCATTTCCAGATGAATAAAGCAGTGGCTTTAAGAAAGATTATATATTCTTTTATCATAGATCTCTTCCTGAAGTGAATTTTTAGCTATGTACTGCATAGTAATCCTTTATATATTCTCCATGTTGTCTTCCTGTTATCTTTGTAGGTATTTATAAAGTAGTTTTAAACTTTACTTAGTCATACTAGTTTTTTCTTTATGCTTTCTGATTTTTGCCTTGCTATAGAAAGGTATCTTATACCTCAAGATTATAAAAAAGATCCTGTGGTTTTTTTTCTTAATCATTTTATGTTTACATCTTTAACACATCTCTAATCTTTTTTGTGTGTGGGTTAACTTAATATTTTCCATGTGGGTTTCCAGTTTCCTAGCACCAATTATTGAACGTTATGATTTTTGTAATAGTTTAAATATCACTTTCATAATAATATAAAGTTCCCATAAGTGCATAGATCCGGATTTTTTACTATAAGGAATTGATCTATTTTGTGTTTTTATTTATTATGAATTTATTTATTTGTTTATTTATTTATGGCTGTGTTGGGTCTTTGTTGCTGTGAGTGGGGGCTACTCTTTGTTGCGGTGTGCAGGCTTCTCACTGCGGTGGCTTCTCTTGTTGTGGAGCACAGGCTCTAGGTGCGTGGGCTTCAGTAGTTGTGGCATGTGGGCTCAGTAGTTGTGGCTCGCAGGCTCTAGAGTGCAGGCTCGGTAGTTGTGGCTCACGGGCTTAGTTGCTCCGCGGCATGTGGGATCTTCCTGGACCAGGGCTCGAACCTATGTGCCCTGCATTGGCAGGCGGAGTGCCACCACTGTGGCAACCACTGTACCACCAGGGAAGTCCCTATTTTGTGTTTTTATACATGAGTAATGATACTCTCTTGTCCTTTATACTGTATATTGATATCTGTAGGGCAAGGCACTATTGTTCTTTTTAGAGAAAATTCTTTTTTTCTTTTTTTTTTTTTTTTTTTTTTTTTTGTGGTGCGCGGGCCTCTCACTGTTGTGGCCTCTCCCCTTGTGGAGCACAGGCTCTGGACGCGCAGGCTCAGTGGCCATGGCTCACGGGCCCAGCCGCTCCGCGGCATGTGGGATCTTCCCGGACTGGGGCACGAACTCGTGTCCCCTGCATCGGCAGGCGGACTCTCAACCACTGTGCCACCAGGGAAGCCCTAGAGAAAATTCTTAATGCTTAATCTTTTGCTCTTCTGGATAAACTTTGGAATCACTTTGTACTGTACTTTCACTTTAAAAAAATCCTAGTGGTATTATTGAGATTGCATTGAATTTTCATAGATTAACAATATTAAATTTTCTCATTCAGAATAATTCTTTAGTATAGCCTTAGTATTGTGGGTTTTGGAACCAGATTTCCTGATTTGAATCCTATCTTTGCCACTTTGTGTAAACTTTGACAAAGTACCGCCTGCCTCAGTATCTGTGAAGTTGGGGGGGTAATAATTCTTGCCTCATAGATGTGTTGTGAGGGTTGAATAAGAAACTGCTTCAAGTCCTCAGAATAGTGCCCGACTTTGTTTAGTAAGTGTTCATACATGTTATTACTCAGTGACCTTCCCTCCCGTGAAGTCTCTAGCATGTTTTTCATTTGCCATTTGTAATTTTTGCATGCTTATAGACAAAAAGATAAAGTTCTTCAAATGATGTCTTAAAATAATAGCCAGTAAGTTGAATGAGATCAGAGGGGTTCTCTAAGAGCAAGTGAAATGGTGTGATTGAAAGGAATATTTACTTGTGATGGACTTGTGAGGGTTTTTTTGGGAGAAGAAGGCTTTATTGGGGGTGGGGGGAATGACTTAATGCCAGAATAACTGAGATATTACTATGTCAGGATCATAATGTTTGAATCTAATTTATCTAAATATATGAAAATGTATTACTAACAAACATAAAAATGTAGACAGTTGAGCTTTATAACATAGGTTATAATTCTAGCTGTATCATAAAGTAAACTTACATTCAGTGTTATTAATTTGTCCAAGCTAGGCAAACTTGCTGTTGCTCGATACTGTAGATTTTCCAGATGATTTTTATGTAAGTAAACTGGTTCTGACAGAGTTGTGAAGCTTGTGGTTTAGGTACAGGATTCAAGCTCCCATATTTATAAATAGGTTTTAAAGATTGCAGGCTCAGTAGCTACTATAGTACTCCTAACACAGATGGATTAGTATGTAATCAATTATTGACTTTGTAATGAGAAACACTATTGGTAATGTGGAACCACTTTGAAAATCTGCCTTTTTGAGGGCAAACAGAATAAAGCCACCTTTAGATTTTATAGAATGCAATGTTAAAGATCATAAGATTTTTTGTTACCATTTCTCTGAAGTAGCTTTAACATTTCACTTACAGAAATTGATTTCTCAGTGGTAAAAATTGCGTATACTTTATAGCAATAAACATTTTGTTCCAATATTCCTTTGTTCTAGAATTAAAAGATGAAGATGATGATGATGACTGTTTCATACTTGAGAAAGCAGCAAGAGGGAAAAGACCTATTTTTGAATGTTTTTGGAATGGACGACTAATACCATATACATCTGTTGAAGAGTAAGTTCTGATTTTTGCTGAAATTATATTGTTTTGTGATCTAATCTTTTTACTAACTAATACTTTGTTCTGTTCAAGCTTTGACTGGTGTACTCCTCCTAAGAAGAGAGGGCTTGCACCGATTGAGTGCTACAATAGGATATCTGGTGCATTATTCACTAATGACAAATTCCAGGTCAGCACAAATAAACTGACCTTTATGGATCTTGAGCTAAAATTGAAAGATAAGAACACCCTTTTTACAAGGATTTTAAATGGACAGGTATGGTTTTAAGCATCAAATTTTGAATATTTGCA
Organism: Delphinapterus leucas; assembly: GCF_059928025.1. NCBI lineage: Eukaryota > Metazoa > Chordata > Mammalia > Artiodactyla > Monodontidae > Delphinapterus > Delphinapterus leucas. The sequence continues at coordinate 35,185,173 of NC_143142.1, read as the reverse complement.
AGTGTTCTATTTTAAGTACAACAAAAGTCACTAGTAGTGTAGATTTGTACTGACAATTTGCATACTTTTCATTTTATTTAATCTGGAATATAAATTTTCATTCATGAGCATTTATGTGTTCACTCAAAAATTTCAAATTGATTAGATCTTGTTCAGGTAAAATTTACAGATCTTTTATCAGATCTTCATCAGTACCTTGACATAGTAAATAGAAGCTACAGAACCATGTCCATTTGATAAGAGCATATAAGAACAATTTTATCTAATACAAAAGCTGTGTTTATATATTAATAACCTAAATATGCAATTTTAATCTAATCTTGGGGGTAAAATTGAGGTAGAACTATGAAATACTTTGGGCTAAAAGGTGCTGTGAGATTGATCAGTATTAAAATCTACGTTAATCAATAGAAAAAGAGTGATAAATTTTTTAAAAAGTAGGATAGAACTAGTGTGCTTTTATTCTACCTAAGCACCTCAGAAAGTTACTTGATGCTACTCTTTCAGTAGTTTAATGTTAAGTTGCCAAGAGATGGATGCATTTATTCTGAATTTAAAATTGCTTAAGCAATAACCACAATACATGACACACAGTATTTATAGTCAGTCATCCCTACAACATGTTGAAATTCATTTTGCTCTTAATAAAAAGATACTGAGTCTTATATACTTTTATCGACTACAAGGGCTGTACATTGAAATACAGCATAAAAATTTGGTAGGCGGACTGTCCCATTCCTAGTTAATAATTTTAATATTCTTGTCAAGATGACAAAGTGATAACAGTAATTTGCTGATTCAGGAAGGAGTTGGTACCTGGGAACAGATTAGGGGGAAGATTTCCTTGAAGATATATGCCATTTTTGAGTGTTTACAATGTACATGTTACTTCTTATTCAAATAACTTTTTAAAACCAAAAGTTTTTTTTTTTAATGATTAACATACTGGCCCTTTGACTATAAGCTGCAAAAACTTAAGCTGAAATCAGTTTTAGTTTTGCCCCATTTTCATTTGGAAATGCTATATTGTGGAATAAGATATATAGGGGGAAATGAACTTCTATAACTTTATGCAAAGTATTCTGTGAAAGCATGTTATGTAAAGATTATCTTCCCTACTCATTCTCCTAAAGATAGGCATTAAACAAATATATAGCACCTTACGCTGGAATGTAAATCTCTATACTGTCTCCCATCAGGGTGAAGAATGATAAGCAATGGCACATTTTTTTCTATATATTATTAGAAAACAATTTTTATTTTATGATTTATTTTCTGAATAAATATAGATATATAATACATAATTAAAAGGAAAGATGTGTTTTGCATAGCAATGATTGTCAACCTTTTTTTCACTATCACTTTATAGAAGAGGTTTTTTGACCTTTTCTCCCCCTAATCACTCCCCACAATGACATTTTAATACCATAGATATACCATATATATGTTTAAGTACTATATGTATTTAATTCTGTGCCTGATACATAAAAAGATATTTTTATTGCCCTATTTAGAATGTGCATCGTTCACAGTAAGAAGGCTTCCACTTACCCTTTTCCCCTAATCAGCTAGTTCTCCTTATCCTAGGCAGCCAGTGTTTGTCATTTTTTGGTATATCCTAGGATTTAAAACAGGGAAGCAAATCTTTGTTGATATTGACCATTAAGACCTTGGACCCAAGGGTGTAGCAAAGATTTTTCTTTCTTTAGTAATGTCTTTGATAGAAATCTAAATTCATATGGGAGAAGGATCCAGCAAAATATTTTAGTCTTTTATTAGATTTTCTGGGGTGGGCAGGTATGTGAAAGGAAAAATGAAATGAATGAGAAGTGTCTGTGGTTGTATTTGTTTATTAGTAGCTATATTTCATAGAACATTTTAAAATTTTACAGGAGCAGCGAATGAAAATTGACAGAGAATTTGCTTTATGGCTGAAGGACTGTCATGAAAAGTATGACAAACAAATAAAATTTACACTTTTTAAAGGAATAATTACACGTCCTGATCTTCCTTCTAAAAAGCAGGGCCCCTGGGCGACTTATTCAGCAATAGAATGGGATGGAAAAATATACAAAGCAGGACAGCTGGTAAGTTTAACTTATTTTTAGATTTAATTTTTAGTAGAATTTAAACTAAATTAGATGTATTAGAATTTATCAACAACCAAAAATAATATATTTACTCTTGGCTCCTCGGGAGCCAGAAAAGAACGAAAAGGCCAAACGGATTTTAATTACGTAATTTAACAGGACATTTTATAAAAAACTTGATTTTTGCCAAAGGCTCAATTAACAAGGTTTTTATTGTTTCTTGCACTAAACTTTACTCAAATGGAGAATTCCATTTTGTTTTTTTAATTGTGATATGGAGAAATTATTTTTCAGCAAATTTTTATTGAGTGCTGCTCGTGAGTTACTGTGCTATTGACTGCATTGTGGAGAATGCAGAGGTCTAGGGCATGTCCTTTGTCCTTCAGGCTGTTACAGCCTGAAAACAGATAACCTAAGCAGAATAATCATAGGTAAGAAGGGGGTAAGTGCTATGAAAAGAGAACGAATAGTGCTCATAGTTTAGGAGAGAATTTTCTGACTTCGGATTGGCCTCGGAGAAGAGGGTGAATCATGCAATTCTTTGTGCATGAAGTGGCATGTGTATGGAACTTGAAAGGTAAAGGCTCAGGTTTGCAGAGGTAATTATGAAGGTAATGCACAAATGTGACACTCTCATCATCATATATCGAAAGCTTTGGAATCAGATGTGGTCACCTCGAAGTAGTGCGTGTAGCTACAGCTTGCTTTTCCAACATTTAGAGGTTAGGAAAACAAAGAGGAGGAGCTGACAAAGGAGAATTGAAAGGGATAAGGTAGTGAGATAGAAGGAAACCAGGAGAATAAGGTATTTGTGAAGAGTTACAAGGAGGGAGTGATCAGTTTCGTCAAATTCTGTGTGGTAGTCAAGTGAAATGCTTTCTCAGAGAAGATAATCTGAGCACAAAGACAGGTAAATGCAGGGAAACCGCAAGCAACAGAGTTGGGTTGCTGCAACCTATTGTGTGTGTGAGGAGAAATAGTTCAGAAATGAAATGAGGCTGGAAGGTAGGTTGGGTGTAAATTTTTGTTGTCCTTGTAGTTGGGAAGTTTTGAATTGGACTAATGGAAATTACCCTTAGATTTTTCAAGCCAAGTAAGGAGAAGAAATACATTATAGGCAAGTTTTGAGCTAATTTATTTGAAAGAAATGATAACTTTGTAAGTCACCGTCCACAGTCTGCAAGCAACATTTATGGGGGTTTGAGATAACTTGCATTAATAATAATTGACTTGGAAGGCTTTGGGCATTTTAGACACATGCATAGCTATGACATTTTTGTATGAAGAAGCCACTGTGTCTTTTCAAAGATACGTTACAAATAAGTGGAGAACTTCACAAATATAACTTTATTAGAATATTAGAATGCTTTTTTTGTTAATTTTTCTAATGATAGATGCTGAGTTTTCCCCTTGCATAAAGTAGTTCTGTTAAGTAATTGTTAAACCTGTTTTTCTAAAAGTAAATATTAATACTAAATCCTTGTTTTAAAACTAAATATTAGGTCAAGACAATCAAGACACTTCCTCTCTTTTATGGAAGCATTGTAAAATTTTTTCTTTATGGTGATCATGATGGAGAAGTATATGCTACAGGAGGAGAGGTTCAAATTGCAATGGTAAGACCCCCAGATAACAAAAAGTATTTCTTCAAAGTCTCTTGGTACTACTTTCTTTTGCTTAATTGTTAAAGTTACGGTATTCTGTTTTGTCTCATATTTGGCTTTTCCATTGGTTAAAGTAGTGGTAGCATGAATTTTTATGTTTCATATTTGATGTTTTTAATAATCTATAGAACAACATCTGTGTGCCCAGTGTTTAATTAACGTTACATATATTATTGCTAGTTAACACAGTAATTTTGTAAAGTGCACATTTCATCCAAGGCCCACAAACATAAACATTGGAGCCAGACTTCTATCTCAAGAATGAAAAACTTCAAAACTAGAACTGGTTTTATCCTTATACTATGCTCTTGTTAAAATTTGAATGGCCTAAGGCCTATTTAATTAGGCCTAAGGAGTTTACATGAAAAATGGAAGTAAACACTGTGGTATAATGTAATAATAGCTATTATGATTTATATACTTAACTAGGGTAAAAATATGTTTCTTTGGAAGAAATGTTCTTGTTGCAGCTAAATTTAAATAGTTTTTTTTAAATGTTGGTGTAAATTTTATTTATTCAGGAACCTCAGGCACTGTATGATGAAATAAAAACTGTGCCAATTGCAAAGCTGGATAGGACAGTTGCTGAGAAAGCTGTGAAAAAATATGTAGAAGATGAAATGGCAAGGTAATTTACATTTCAAGATGCATATGGTAAAAAATAACAAGAAAAATCAAGAGGAATTGTCCTTTTAGCAGTTATTGAGTGTGTCGTTATGCTCTTCTATTTGGGCACTTGTAGTCTTAGATGTGTGTATTGTGACAAACTTCTTGCTGTTAAAAAAAACCTGAGAGCTCTCTGTTATAAAAACAGAATCCTGTATTTCATAGAAAAATGAGGAAATCTTATATCTACAGTGTCACTGTTATCAGCACTATGATTTAGGTTGTTAAAAAAAAAACAAACAACTTTGGCCTACAGCTAGAAGAAAATGGTAGTAACTGCTGAGAGGTAAAGATTAGTACAAAAGAAGTAAAAGGAAATCGAAAAATAAAACGGTTTGTGGCTCTTGTATAGCTAATGATGTAGTCATTTTGATTCCTACTGAATCTCACTGGTAATTCTTTTATTTGTAGAGTTTATCCTGTCTCCCAAAGGTAGCTTGTACTATAAATGAATAGAAAAATCTCAAAAAAAAAAGCACAGTTCCTGGCTGTTAACACCAGGAGATTTTGTCTTACTCTGTAGCCACAACAGTGGTTGAGGAGAAGGAAATGTTTACAGTATTAATCATACAGGATTTCAGATTTAACGTGTCAAAAAAAATTAGAAATAAATATTAAAATTTCTAGTAACTTTTATTTTAAAAAATAAGACCATAATTAACACAGTTCATGAATAATTAATATGCTGGTTTCATAATAGGCTCCCTGATAGATTGTCAGTAACTTGGCCTGAAGGAGATGAATTATTGCCAAATGAGATTAGGCCTGCTGGAACCCCCATTGGTATGTTTTTGGGTTTTTTGTGTGTGTGTGTTTGTTTTTAAATACTGAAAAAATGCTTTTCTTACATCTTACATTTCATAGTAAAAGACCATGAAAAATTAAAGTGCGGTGTGAAGACCTAGCAGATTCATCAGATTCTTTGGGTGTGACTCAGACATTCTTATTTTTAATTTTGGACTGATAGGTGCATTAAGAATTGAAATATTGAATAAAAAGGGGGAAGCAATGCAAAAGCTTCCAGGAACAAGTCATGGAGGGTCAAAGAAACTCCTGGTTGAGCTCAAAGTTATACTACACTGTAAGTATACTAACTAATTTGGATCTTTATTGTTGTTCTTAAATATATAACATATGTTTTAATATCTTTGTGTAATTATGAGCTAGCAATCTGATAGTACATTTGTTTAAAGTTAGGAGTTTCAAAAGTGTGAATAATTCATATTAAAAAAATCAATTGTTTTCTGAGGGTTTTTTTTTTAACATTCTGAATTTTCCTATGTAGGTAGCTGTGGGCTAAAATAAAGATATGATGTGCATACATGTAGTAGTTTGTACAATAGGAATTTTGATTGGATAATCCTTAAGATCCCTTCTAAATCAAAAATACTGTGTCTCTGAACCTATGGGCCAGAAGTAATTGTTTCAGATGAGAATCCTGGCCCACTCTTTGGTAAAGGAAAAGAACTGCATATTATTGCTCATCTTGTATTTTCCTAACTTGAATCACCTTGTTTGTTAACTTGTCTGTTGTTTTTTAACATCTTTATTGGCGTATAATTGCTTTACTATGGTGTGTTAGTTTCTGCTTTATAACAAAGTGAATCAGCTATACATATACATATGTTCCCATATCTCTTCCCTCTTGCGTCTACCTCCCTCCCACCCTCCCTATCCCTCCCCTCTAGGTGGTCACAAAGCACGGAGCTGATCTCCCTGTGCTATGCGGCTGCTTCCCACTAGCTATCTATTTTACATTTGGTAGTGTATGTATGTCCATGCCGCTCTCTCACTTTGTCCCAGCTTACCCTTCCCCCTCCCTGTGTACTCAAGTCCATTCTCTACATCTGTGTCTTTATTCCTGTCCTGCCCCTAGCTTCTTCAGAACCTTTTTTTTTTTTTTCTTTTAAGATTCCATATGTATGTGTTAGCATACGGTATTTGTTTTTCTCTTTCTGACTTATTACTTCACTCTGTATGACAGACTCTGGGTCCATCCACCTCACTACAAATAACTCAGTTTTGTTTCTTTTTATGGCTGAGTAGTATTCCATTGTGTATATGTGCCACATCTTCTTTATCCATTCATCGGTCGATGGACATTTAGGTTGCTTCCATGTCCTGGCTATTGTAAATACAGCTGCAATGAACATTTTGGTACATGACTCTTTTTGAATTACGGTTTTCTTTGTCTGTTGTTTTTGTCTTGACTGCCTGAAAGTATTTTCAATTTATATTTTCAATAATTGTTCTATCACTATATATTGCATGTCTGGTCCATGGATTTTAAAGATGTTTAAAGATGTTTTATTCACTATGCGTTTATTTCCAACATTTATAAACTAGTCAGTGGTCATGTATACTTTCATTGTATAAATGTCTTACTAGCCTCGGCAGCATTGAACAGTTTGACTAATTTTACTGCAGTACTCTTATTTTTGGCCTCTGTGACACTCTATTTTATATTTCTCCAGCTTTTTTTGATGGCTTAAAACAACATATGTTTATTATCTTACAGTTCTCTAGGTCATCCGTCCCAGGTGGACTTCACTGTGCTAAAATCAAAGTGTCAGCAGGATAGTGTTCCTTCTGGAGGTTCTAGGGAAGGCTCGCCTTTTCCACTTCTAGAAGCCACCCACATTCCTTGGCTTGTGGCCCTTTCCATCTTCAAAGCCAGCAGTGTAGCATCTTCCAGCCTCTCTGTGACTCTGACCCTCCTGCCTCTGTCTTATTTAAAAACAAAAACAAAAATACACACAGGCATACCTCGTTTAATTGTGCTTTGCTTTATTGCCATTTGCAGATACTGCATTTTTTTACAGATTGAAGGTTTATGGAAACTCTGTGTTGAGCAAGTCCATTAATGCCATTTTCCCAATGGTATTTGCTCACTTAATGTCTCTGTGTCACATTTTGGTCATTCTGGCAACATTTCAAACTTTTTCATTATTTGTTACGGTGATCTGTGGTTAGTGATATTTGATGTTATTACTACGACTTGCTGAAGGCTCAGATGAAGGTTAGCATTTTTTAGCAATAAAATACTTTTTAATTGAGATATGAACGTTTTATTTTTTTAAAGAAATAATGCTCTTGCACACTCAGTAGACTACAGTATAGTATAAACATAACTTTTATATGCACTGGGAAACAAAAAAATTTATGTGATTTGCTTTATTGCGATACTTGTTTTGTTGTGGTGGCCTGAAGCCAAACCTGCAATATCTCTAAGGTCTGCCTGTATATATATATATTTTTTTAATTAGAAGATTTTTTTTTGTTAAAGTATATGTAATAGATTTACCATTTCAATTATTTTTTAAATGTACACTTTACTGTAGAGTGTTTCACATATTTGTTTCTTTGGAATGTCATTTAGCTTGTTCCATTGTTTGATCTATTTCCTGAGGACTGGAAATTACCCCAAAAGCTTAAACAGATTTTAGGTTCACCATTTTTTCCCCCCTAAAGCAAGAATCCATACTCCATAGCGAATCTATGTTTCTTAGGGTATTACATCAAGAGGCATTTGATGACTGTAATTAATTGTCCTACTTTTAGTGCTGCTAAAATGGATTATTGAATTCACTTGGCTAATACGATTATAAAGTTCTCCTTTCATCCGTGATGTAATGGTTTCATCCATTAATGATTTTTGCTTAGTTATTTGGTATGCAAAATGGTGATCCCCTCATTCTTTTATTTCTTCCTAATTTACTATCCCAGTTTATTATCCTTCCTAGTTTATTTGTTAGTAATAAATTTCAGTTAGGGTCATTGGTTTACTCTGAAACACAGCTTTTATAGGAAGGGCAGTATAAAGGCTTAATCCTTTTTCTTTAATTGCAAATTACCAGTCAGGAATTGGTGCAGTACTGTGGTGCTCAGAGGCTGGTTTTTTTGATTTTCATAAATGTGTTTTTCTGAATGTATGGGGTTTTATAGATTTGACATGCTTCCTTGATTTTGATGTGCCTTCATGTTTGCTCCTCTGTCCTCTTGATAAGACCCTTTTTTGTCTTTGATTTGAGCTTTCTTGCTTTCTGGCTCAAGACATCCTAGAATCTTCTTGTACATGTTTACCCTAAACCTCGATTCACCCATTACTCTCTTTTTAACATCTTTATTGGAGTGTAATTGCTTTACAGTGGTGTGTTAGTTTCTGCTTTATAACAAAGTAAATCAGCTATACATATACATATATCCCCATATCTCCTCCCTCTTACGTCTCCCTCCCACCCTCCTTATCCCACCCCTCTAAGTGGTCACAAAGCACCGAGCTGATCTCCCTGTGCTGTGTGGCTGCTTCCCACTAGCTATCAGTTTTACATTTGGTAGTGTATATGTGTACATGCTACTCTCTAACTTTGTCCCAGCTCCTTTCAGTGGGGAATGGCATTTAGAGGCCTGAGTGTTAGGATTGCTCATGGCCACTGGGCGAAATTGTTTCTAAGCCTTTTCGATTGATAGCTAAACATGAATATTTTTGGAAAAGAAAAAAAATGAATTCATATCGATATTCTGAGTTTTTATTTAACCACTTTGATTTCATTTCTTTTATGTTGAAAATCTTGATTCTTAACAACATTAACAGTTAGTTACTGCTTTATCCTATAATATAGTTTCAAAATAGTAATACTTATAAAATTACTAATAGTACTATTAGATTAAATTTGACCTCTTTAAAGCACTATTTGTCCTTAAAGTTATATATTCTAAAGTTGAAGTCAGTTGAAATAATTTAAAAAAAATTTTTTAATATGGTCATATCGCCTACCTGCATTTTGGTTTTGCTTATGAATTGCTTTATTTTAATTCTATTTTGTGAATATTTTAAGTCATGTAATTCCAAAGTCAAAAATAAATAACAAGGAATATTTCAGAGAAGTGATATCATCCTTCTATTTGTTTTCTTTCTTCTACTTTAGGTCTTGCTTTTTTCTCTTAATAGAGCACTAGGTCTTAGAGATTACTCTATGTAAATAAAGTATGCTATTTTCCTCTTGAAGAAAACTTTTAAAGAAATGATTTTCAATATCAAAAGAAAATTATTTCTATATTCTTTTGTTTGTGCCAGTTAAGCTTATTTACAGATACATTTTTAAGAATTGAAATAAAGGAATTTTAATCAGCTGAATGAATAAATTGTCATTATGCTATTGACTTGAATAGGATAGCTTTAGATTTTTCGAGGTTTCAAAACTACCTTAAAAAATGTATAGCAGGTAGACATTTGGTGCCAGTGTGACATTTCTTCATGTTCTATATTTAATTTCTCAAAATATAAAATTTTTTTCTTTTATCAAGCTCCAAATGGAAATAAAGAAATCATTTCACATATTAGTCAACATGGAGGAAAATGGCCTTACTGGTTTAAAAAAATGGGTGAGTTATTATTCTGAATGTTAAAAATTCTATCAGTATTACATTTACTTGAATTTTAATTTCTTCTTAATTTGTCCAGAAAATATTCAAAAGTTGGGGAATTATACATTGAAATTACAAGTTGTACTGAATGAAAGTAATGCAGACACTTATGCAGGAAGACCACTACCATCTAAAGCAATTAAATTTTCTGTCAAAGGTAAGCAAAACACCAATATGTAACTCTGTATGCTAAAGGTGGCATTTTAAATCAAGAGGAAAACAGGTAATTTAATAAAAGGTGTTTGACCAATTGTATAACCATCTTGGTCTTAGAATGGCTTTATAATTCTGCTTGGTAATCATATTCCTTATAAACTTTTGAAAGCATCATTGTTTTCTAGCTTCCCTTGTTACTGGTAGAGTCTAAAGTTATTCTGATTCCTAACTTTTGCATGTTAAACACCCTCCACTCCCAGTCCAACCGCCCCTATCCTCCCTCTTCCGCAATCCCCAGAAGTTTGGATAATTTTTTGTGTGTGGGGGGGTCCCAATTTCTGAAATTTTGAATTCTAGGGATTTTTCTTGAGTTACTTTGATTTCCTACTCTGTTTTTTCTTTCTACAACATCTAGTGTTAAGACGTTGGACCTCTTGACTGGTGTACTAGTACTGTTTTTTCTGCTTTACATCTCTTGGTTTTATTTCTGTACTTTACAAGAGACTTCTTTAACATGATGTTCGACACTTTCTATTGAATTTTTCCTTTCTGCTATAATTTTTTGTTTCTGAAATATTCTCTGGTTATTCCCTTTTCAAAGTATTTTCTCCAACTTCATGGATTCAGTATCTATTTATTCTCTGAGGCTATTAATAATAGTGGCATTTTTTCTTGACGCTTTCAAACTTTATTCATAGCTTGTTTCCTCCATGTTGCTTTTTTTCACGTCTGCTCTGGGTCCTTTCTATTAGATGCTCTCTTACATTACTAGTTATTTGCACACAGTTAAGAATAGAACATTCGAGAGTGTTTATATCATTTGGGGAGATTATGATAAGAGAATTTTAGGTTTTTTTCTCTTTGGCTGTTCAGATTTCTCAGAGTGGAGTGTAAACACCTGGGTGCCAGCATTTGGGGAGCCAAGCTGGGGAAGACTGTTAGCGGTTTCATATTCAGTATTTATTTTTTTAACATGTTTATTGGAGTATAATTGCTTTACAGTGGTGTGTTAGTTTCTGCTGTATAACAAAGTGAATCAGCTGTATGTATACATATATCCTCATATCTCCTCCCTCTTGCGTCTCCCTCCCACCCTCCCTATCCCACCTGTCTAGGTGGACACAAAGCACTGAGCTGATCTCCCTCCGCTATGTGGCTGCTTCCCACTAGCTATCTATTTTACATTTGGTAGTATATATATGTCCATGCCACTCTCTCACTTTGTCCCAGCTTACCCTTCCCCCTCCCCGTGTACTGAAGTCCATTCTCTATGTCTGTGTCTTTATTCCTGTCCTGCTCCGAGCTTCTTCAGAACCTTTTTTTTTTTTTTTAAGATTCCATTTATATGTGTTAGCATACGGTATTTGTTTTTCTCTTTCTGACTTACTTCACTCTGTATGACAGACTCTAGGTCCATCCACCTCACATACAAATAACTCAATTTCGTTTCTTTTTATGGCTGAGTAATATTCCATTGTATATATGTACACATCTTTATCCATTCATCTGTTGGTGGACACTTAGGTTGCTTCCATGTCCTGGCTATTGTAAATAGAGCTGCAGTGAGCATTGTGGTACGTGACTCTTTTTGAATTATGGTTTTCTCAGGGTATATGCCCAGTAGTGGGATTGCTTATGTTCAGTATTGATCTTTCACTTGATTTTCCTATTTTCAGTAAACTGTAATGCTTTCAGTAGTGCTCTGTCCCTTACTCCTTGGACCAACTCTTAACCTTTCCTGGAGAAGAAACCTTCCAGATATTGCTGAAGATGAGGAAGGCAGTTGACTGGCTCTGTGTGTTGAGGGGTGGGGATCTGAGGAACTGTTTCTCAAACAAACTTGAACAAGTCTTCTTTTTTTATTTCAATTTCACTCCTACTTGATAGAGCCATTCTTGAGACTTTTGAGTGTTATATACTGTGAATTAAATTGGCTCCCTGCTTGCTTTGTTGATGATTGAGGATTTGATTTCTTGAATCTTTCTGCTAAGTCAGTTATACTTGCCCATATATTCTCCAGCTTTCAAATTCTGTTACTGTTGTCTTTTTTCTTGTTCATTGTTTTTGTAGGTTTAGGCCTCTTTAAAAAAAATCTCTGTAGTGCCACATTTTTATGGGGTTTTAGAGAGCTGATTTAAGTGCCTGTGATTACCTTGCCTTCTCTAATCAGACAACCACCTTGGGGAGTGTTCCTTTTTGTACTTACAGATCTATCATGTTCTTTAAATACACCTGTGGAACATTCTACAGTATGGACATGCTGTAGTTTAGCAGTTTTCTTTGATGAACATTTCAGGTGTTTCAAAGTTTTTGGCTGTTACAAATCACATTCCTATACGGAAAAAAATTATGATGCTTTGTGTACAAGTGCTTGAATATCTCTAGAGTGGATACCAAGAAGTAGAATTGCCAAGCTGCAGTGTGTGTGCTTTAACATTTTATACATATTTACTGTCAGGTTGCCCTCCCAAAAGGTTTTGTACCCTCATCAACAGACTGAGGGTTCCTGTTTCCCTATGCTCATTCCTGGCTAACCTATATTATAATATTTAGCCTAGTTGGTGGTTAAATTATTTAATTATTAGGTTGTGTACCTCTTCTAGCCTTTATTGGATATTGTCATCTGTGAAAGCCTGTTCCTTTAGTATGCCTATTTCATTTTATTTTTAATTTTTTTTAATTTATTTTATTTACTTTTGGGTGTGCTGGGCCTTTGCTGCTGCTGCGCACGGGCTTTCTCTAGTCGCACGGAGCGAGGGCTACTCTTCATTGTGGTGCGCAGGCTTCTCACTGCAGTTACTTCTCTTGTTGTGGAGCACGGGCTCTAGGCGTGCCAGCTTCAGTAGTTGTGACACTTGGACTCAGCAGTCATGGCTCACAGGCTCTAGAGTGCAGGCTCAGTAGTTGTGGTGCATGGGCTTAGTTGCTCTGCGGCATGTGGGATCTTCCCAGACCAGGGATCAATCCTGTGTCCCCTGCATTGGCAAGCGGATTCTTAACCAGTGTGCCACCAGGGAAGTGCCTACTATGCCTATTTTAATAGTGTAAAGCTGTAGTTCTCAAATTTAAGTTTTACCTGAACCACCTGCTGGGCTTACTAAAATGCAAACTGGTGGGCCTCACTCCTGGAGTTTCTGACTCAGTAGGATGATGTGAGCCCTCGAATTTGCATTTCTAATAATTTCCCAGGGGATGACTTGAAACTATTATCTTTATAGGAAGTTTTAATGTATTGTGGATTTTAATCCTTTATTGCATATGTTGCAAGTATTTTCTCATATAGAGCTTCTCTGTTAACTTTGTATCTAATAAAATATTTTGAACTTTATCAAATACATCGTTGTATAGCTGATGAGTATTGTGTTTTGCCTTAGTTTTTCCTATGATAAAATTATAAACATATTCCTTTATTATATTTGAAAATTTCATAGTTTAAAAACACATTTATCTCTATCTCTAGACTTTTATACATGGTGTGAGAAAGTTGTAACTTTATTATTTTCAGAGGTGGATTATAGATATAATTTATATAAACTTTGCACAGATTTAAAATGCCATCTTTATTGTAGTCTAATCTTCCATATATATAATGGATGTTTCTACCTACAATGAATCTTCTGACCGATGAACTTTCTTTTCATGTTTATTTTTTTTTATTAAGAGGGTAAACCAGAGAAATTTTTATTTGGTCTTTTGGATCCTCCTTTTCGTGTTGGAGTCCCATTCAATATCCCTCTGGAGTTTCAGGATGAATTTGGTCATACTAGTCAACTGTCAACTGATATTCAGCCAGTTTTTGAAGCAAGGTAATCTGAGTTTTCATATTTGCTAAGTATTCACTTTTTTCTTTTTTTAGCTTAAATTATTTATGTTCGGTTAACTTCAGATTTATTATTTAAAATGCTTAGTGGATATTTTATGATATCTGGGGTATTTGTTTAGTCCCAGTCTATTCTCTGTGGCTGTAGTGTCATACATACATTACCTCAATAAAGTTTGTTTTGACTGAATTTACTGTTACAGTTGTTTGGGTGAGACTGATATAGTTCTGTCTTAGTCCATTTCTTTTTGCAAGTATAATATGACTTCTCCTGGCAGTTTTATAAACCATACCATGTTTATTTTGTTGTTTACTTAGAAATTATGGCCATTTAAACTTAGTGGTTACCTACTGGTAGGTTTTTAACCTGCTAATAAAATTTATTTTGGTTTGCTTTTAAAACCATAGCAATAAAGTTTACACTTTCCATGGAAATTTGGTCCTTCCTTAGAATTTGCCTTTACTTAATAGCTCTATAGAGTGACATGATTGGCTTATATTAAAAAATAGCCCTGAAAAACAATGTGTCCAGTTATATAATTGAGGATGTTCATTGTTTTCCATTACCTTTTTTTGAGGTGCCTAGGAAGAATTCTTGTTTTTCAAATTTCTGCCAAATTTGTCGTTTTTGGAGACACTGTTTTTTTTTTTGGCCGCGCTGCGAGGCATGCAGGATCATACCTTAACCAGGGATTGAACCTCGTGCCCCCTGCAGCGGGAGCGCAGTTTTAACCACTAGACTGCCGGGGAAGTCCCTGGGCCCACGTTTTAATCTATGCTTTTGCTATCGCCGTGTACTTTTTTCCCCTGTTGGTGTAATTGTTCACTCTTTTAATCATTTGACTATGTACTGTATTCCAGGCATTTGCCAGCTGGAGATACAGAAGTGAATAAGAGCATAGTATTTGCCTTCTGGAAGCTCACAGACTAGTTTAGTGTCCAGATTTATACCATGGTTAAGTTCCTGAAAAACAAAACAGTTACAAAAAATATTGAAAATGAGTTGCAAAAAGTGATTTTGACATACTATATTCATTTGAATATTAAACCATAATGGAAGAGTTGAATACTTAAGCATCTATGTGCTTAATAAGAAACACTAAAAGTAATGTCTAGTCACAAATGGAAAATATTTGTGCATTAGTTGACCCCTGTTTTCAATTAAACTTCCTTCTTATCCTTGATAGGACATTCTTACACACAAAGTCTCTATCACACATACATACTGGTAATTAAGATTTGGGGCTTAAAAAAAAATCTTGGTGGCCTGGCTATGTGAATTTACCTTCAGTAAATTTGTTTGCTTTTTTCTCAGTGTTACCTAAATTAAACAAAAAATCATTCACACATATAGCCTAAAGAATCAAATAGTTGGATGAGGTTTATATAAAAAAAGAGTAGTTCCTCTGCCCTCTCCACCCCACCCACAATCGACTTCTCAGAACCACTTTCAGCTTTCTTACTTGAATGTTTTGGTACCTATTGCACATATCTAAGTAACTTTTATATTGTTACTTCTTGATTCTTCAGTTTTAAGCATTATCTCTTGACTTATGGAAGATGAGGACACACTCTCTTGTTGCCACTTACATTACAAATAAACCTCCTTCCTATTCCCACATTCTTCATTAAAGTTGTATTCTGGCTTGATCAGTATTTAGTGCTTGCTTTATTATGATTATGTAAGCGCTAATTACTTTCTTCATTGCACAACTGTTGTTCTTTTTTTCTTTGCTAAGTAACTCTGCCAGTTGCCTGGTGTCTTCTCAAGATGCTTGGTACATAGATAACCTATCAGTTTCATATTTTTTTCTCTATTTATTTTTGGCTGCATTGGGTCTTCGTTGCTACATGTGGGCTTTCTCTAGTTGCGGCGAGTGGGGGCTACTCTTCGTTGCGGCGCGTGGACTTCTTATTGTGGTGGCTTCTCTTGTTGTGGAGTATGGGCTCTAGGCACATGGGCTTCAGTAGTTGTGGTACACAGGCTCAGTAGTTGTGGCTCACGGGCTTAGTTGCTCCACGACATGTGGGATCTTCGCAGACCAGGGCTCGAACCCATGTCCCCTGCAAGGGCAGGCGGATTCTTAATCACTGCACCACCAGCGAAGTCCCTCAGTTTCATACTCTTGTAGACATCTTTCTTGGAACTTTGCCATGTGCTCTGGTCTGGATCAGTTGTTCTTACGCTTGTTACATTTGTCCTTCTGTGATCTTCCTTCACCTTCATCCTGGGAATACCCTTTGTCTTTTGTGTTGGGGAAATATAGTAAAAACAAAACCTACTGTCAAGCTAGAAAACTTCTTCACAAAGGTAGAAGAGAAAGAAGACAATTTTGTGATTGAATAATCAGTAAACCAGAATGTGATTCTCATCACAATCTGATAGAGATTGCAAGGAAGGAAATCTTACTCTGTTACATGGGTAAGTGAATAAAATCTATCACATTCATGTTTTCAAGAAAAATTGCTAAGTATCTTTATGACTGGGAGTAGAGTTTGCAATTTGGAGTCAATTGATCAGAAGTTAGGCCCAGGAAACTGGGAGATAGGGGTTTACCTTTATTGATGATTAAATTTTATAGAGTTTGCTCTCAGGTCCTTGAGGAAACATTCCTGAATTTGTGAGATTGTTAAGTAGCTTATTTTATTTAGCATTTAACCTTCCCTGGGTCTCCAATTTTGAAAGAATCCCTTGTCCTTTACCTTCTGCTGGAGTACATTATTCACTAGTTTCCTAAGAAAGGATTTACATGTAAGATAAAATTATTGCTCTGAAAATATCTGTATTCTACTTGATTGATTGAATTGAAAGTTGGACACTACTTTCCATCGAAATTATAAAAACATTGCTCCATTTTTGCCTTTTAGCTTCTACTGTTGCTGATAAATTTAAACTTGTTATGATTAACTTTCCTTTTTATGTTTCCTACGTATTCTGTCTGGAAGCTTATAGGGACCCACTTTTAGTTCTCAACAGGGCAAAATTTTATAATGGTACATCTTTGTATAGGTCTCTTCATTATTTGAAGTACTTCATTTTCTACCTTGCATCATCACGGTTTTCTCTTTTTTTTGACGGGGGGGGATCCTTATTTATTTGATGATGTACCTTTGGGACTGGTTCTCTGATTTTCCTAATTTTTCCATTTTTCTTAATCTTTCTGTGTTTTTTTTTTTACTTTTGGACAGACTTTCTCAATTTTATGTTTATATCTTTCCATTGAGTTTTTCCTTTTGCTGTATTTTTAATTTCCAAGTGTTCTTCCTGGTTCTCCGAATGTTCTTTTGTAGATTCTGTTTTTGTTTTATGAATGTTAATACTTTTTTTTTTTTTGCTGATAAATAAATGGTAGTTTTTTTAAAAAAGCTACCTACACTGATAATGTTTATTGTCTCCAAGTTAGTTGCTTTTTATTTGTTGGATTTTGATCTCTTTCTTCATATATCTGGTTAATCTTTGGTCATCTGCTTTTATATCTGATGGAGAACTAAAATGCACATAGGAGATCCTGAGAGTTTGGGAGAGGCTGTTGAGTGTGAACTCCACTGCAGGATGATCTGTCTGTAACATTTTGTTGGGGGAAATCCTGTTGTATCTTGAGGTCTTTTTCTTGGGCTGGGTAGTTTGCTCAAAGAACAATCTTTAGTCTCTTGCCTGGAGGGGAATAATTTGGCTGTCCAGGTTCCTAGCCAGTCCAGGAGCAAGACTAGGGTAGGAATGGGAATGAAGAGGTCTCAGTATCCACATGCGGTCCGTTCAGGATTACCCTTGTATTCTTTTTAGTATTTTACCCTTTCCTGCAACTTACTTTTTGTGCCCAGGTTCACAGATTCTCTGCTTAAACCTTTTCAGAGAATAATTTTCCAGTCATCTGCCAGAGGTGGAGAGGGGAGATCTGGGGATCGAAATTTTAATCAACTCCCCCCCTACTTTTTTTTTTGGCCTTTCTTTTTGGCCCTGCTTCTAGGGGTACCTAGTAACACCAGTTCCTTAATGGTACCTGGGAATTCTGTGGTATATATTGGTTTTGAGCTTCTTCCATTGCTGTTTCACAGTTCAGTTTTCTTGGGACGATACTAGGTCATTTGCCACTTGTCTGTCCTTTTTTCTAGCAGATAATTTCTATTGTCCTTGTCTCTTCTTTCATACCTCCCATATCTTTGCCTTTAAAAGTAAATAGAAGGAATCCCTTTGTTCTTATATTAGTGAGGCTTTAAGAGATAGTGAAAGTAGATGTCTGTGGTTAATGTCCATCTTTCTCAGGGAGTTTATTTTACCTTACACGCCTCTTTACAGCTTTTTTCAAACAAGCCATGTTATTTAATTTTTACAGCTTATTCAGATAATATCTAAATATTTAATTTCATTCTTCAGAAAAATTAGGTCTTTTCTCCATCATGGTATATCTTTCCTCCTTTTTTATCACCTTACCCCTTACAGAGTAAAATGTTGACACTGTAAGTATCTACAGGTGGTCAAAGGTGGTTTAGGAATCACATTACTCATAGTAGTAGATTAGAGGGTCTCAGTATACATTCTAGCAAGGTTACATTAGCACAAGGCTGCACTTAATTATTTGGACTTTATCTAAAATTGCCATTCAGTTTAATAGGTGCCAGAAAGTCTCTAAAATCCCTGTGGGTGAAGGATTTGAAAGAATCCAGGACAAAGTCTGTAGACGTCTTTAAGCCTGACCGATTTGGATGTTTCATTTTCTTTGGCCTGTATACATGGTCTAGCATTTCATTGTTTCCTACCTTGTATCTTTACTCACTGCACGAATGGTATCACTTATTAATACTTGTTGGATCATTTTTCTTTGTAAAAATCTCATGGGAATTTGCTTCTGTTCATTTATTTCTCTCTTTTAAAAAATACAATTTTATTAGAAAAATGAATTAAAAATGAGAATGTCATATGAGAAGACAAACACATTTGCAGCGGGAATTCCCTGGCAGTCCAGTGGTTAGGACTTCGTGTTCTCACTGCTGAGGGCCCGGGTTCAATCCCTGGTCAGGGAACTAAGATCCTGCAAGCCATGTGGCACAGCTAGAAAAAAAAAAAAGAAAGAAAAGAGAAAAGAACATTTGCAGCTTATTTGTAGGTAATGGAGGGAAAGTTAAAAAATAATTTATTTTTTCCAGTGGTTTATCTTTACATTATGAAGAAATAACCAATGGCCCAAATTGTGTCATTCGAGGTGTTACAGCTAAGGGCCCTGTAAACTCTTGTCAAGGCAAGGTAAGCATTGTACATACATGTTATAATGCATGTTATTTCTTATATGGTAAAAATGAAATTGGAAATTTAAAATTGAATAACCTATTTTTGTGACAAGATGACAGTAATGTCAGGTTCTTAGGAATTAATCAGGATCATGTCACCCGACATACCATTACCATTTACATCTCTTGAGAAGACCAGCATATTTGCTGCTGTTGTTTGTTAAACGTTTATGAATTAAATATTTTCAACTGTCTTCATTTTCATTCCAGTCTTTTTGCATTCAAAGCCGTTTACAACAGTTATCTAGTACTATGTTGCTTCTTTTTTCTCTGTAAGTTTTTCCATTTTTCAATGTTTTTCTTAGAATAGGAACAAAAATATGAGAAACTTTAGCTCACTTCTGTAAAAGTATTCGGTTTGGTATTTGGATAAGAGAAGTGTTTTGGGAGGAATAAGGTTAGAGATAGTAAAGACAAACTCCAATAAGGTAATTTTTCAGTTAAGTATATAAAGTAGCTAATAGATTAATATGACTAATGTGAACACTGTGGCTAGTAGCTTAAGTATTATGTTACTTTTTTTCCATTGTATCATTACCTTCAGTATATATTTAAAAAATTTTCCCTATCAAAATAATGTTTAAAATAGAGCATGTGAGTTTAAGTACTGTATACTATACTGCATTGTATAACCTAATCAAATTAAAGAGCAAGTTCTGTACATCTTTCTGAATTAAGCTTTTTCTGGAAAAAGAACTTGAAATGCGTGGAAAATTTGACTTTAGTAAGATAAACTTGCTAAAAAGATTTCTAGATTTTAAAAACCTTCTTATTTTGAAATAATTATGTTTTACAGAAGAGTTTCAGAGATGGTATAGAGAGTTCACATATACTCTTCACCCAGCTTCCTCTACTAACATCTTATACAACTATTATATATTTATCCAAACTAAGAAGTTAACATTGATATAATACTATTAACAAAACTCTGGGCTTTAACATTTTCCCAATTTTTCCACAATTATTTTTCTATTCCAGGATCTAATCTAGAACACTGCATTGTTTTTAGATATGTCTAGATATTGGGTTCTTTCCATTTCACTACTTTCCACATTTTTTATAGTGCCCATCCTAATTCTGATAATTATTCAGAGGTTATGCCTTTTGAATTCAAAGATAGTATTATCTATAAAGAAGGCAATATAAATCAGTTTTTTCACCTGCATCTCTTTCATACATATATATGATCATTTTAGTCAATATAAATTTGCTGAGTAGATTTCTATAATGGTATGAAAATGAAAAGCAAAAAGTAAATCAGAATTGAGGTAGTAAATTACTTAAGTATTTATTTAGGACTTGAATTTAATTAAAATAATTTTTCCAACAGAATTTTAATCTGAAGGTTATTTTTCCGGGTTTAAAAGAAGACTCACAGATTCTGAAAATTAGATTACTGCCAGGTAATATTACTTTAAGAAATATTCCTAATTACCTTTTAAATAATATTCTTATGATAAAATATAATGACACTTATAAAGGTGAAGTGTTTTTTGGTTTGGTTATGGTACAAATCTTGAAAATACATTTGAATGACAAACATAGTGCTAACGGAAATGACCAGTTAAAAATAAAAGACAGGAAAACGTTTAGAAAGACTTGAGTGAAGTTCTAAAAATAATCTTGGGAGAAAAATGTGAATATTGAAACTATATTGGGGAACTGTTCTTAAGGATATACTAATTAGACTTACGTTAGAACTGGATCTGTCCTTTTTCTGATATAACTAAATATTTAATATTTTAAGAAGGAAAGTTTCTTATGCTTTTATGTTGTTAATTTGAATAATGATTTATCAACTCGTAAATGAAGTTGCAGTAAAGTTAGGGTAGAAAAAGCCAGCTAATTTGAGAATCAGTCTATTGTGGAGGTTCAAAGAGTATATCCTAGCATCGGCCCTTCTGCGTTTGAATTTAAGCTCTGACACTTACCAGTGAGGTACACTTGTTCTGTGCCTCGGTTTTCTCATGTGTAAAATGAGATAATACGTAATTCACAGGGTTTTTGTGAGGATTAAATGAGTTAATATGGGCAGCCCTTACTTTGCATGGTTTCGGTGGTAACTCAGTGGAGGATACACTTCCAATATGCATGAGTTCTCATTAACACAGTACTGTGCAGAGTGAGAAGTGCATATGCTGTACAACACCTAGAACAGGACTTGTTATGAAAGTTTTAGCTCTAATATTAATAATACTGTGATCATATCTTTGTCCATATATGACCTTTTTTACTGGTTTTAATGAAAAGAAACAAAATAGCTATTTCCTTTCACAAATTCGTGTAGTTTGAGCTTTCCCTGAGGCATGAATTGATTTAGAAGTAAAGATTGGCCCATTGGTAGAAGTATAAGAAAAAATTGTTACGTGTTAATACTTACTTACAATGCTTTTATTTTAAGAGGTTAGCTAAAACGTATGGATTACTCAAATCTACTCAAAGGAAATTCTTATTAACCAGATAGTTCTAATATTTTTTTAGAATTTGCGAGTAAATGTGGTAAAGTAGGAAGTGGGACTGTGTAGTGATAATGGTCAAGAGGTTTCAAATTACAAAATTAGGATCTAACCCGAGTCTGCCATTTAGTAGCCATGTGACCTGGATAGAATACTTAATCTCTCTGGGTCCCAGTTTCCTCATCCATAAAATGGGGATAATAATATTACTTTCTTGATCAAGATCATTGTAAGGATTCTGAGAACAGAGTTGGCATATGGTAAAAACACTGTTCTTTGATATAACTGTTCTTTGTAAACTTGTGTTCCCATTATTTAGCATAAATTGTATTTTAAAATATCAGTGTTTATAGGGCACATCAGGTCATCTTGCTGCAGAAATGTAAACCCTCTTTTATTAGTTTAGAGGAAACTTGTGGTGCAGCTTGCTTAGGATATCAAAGTGTTGTGGGCAGTCTAACAAGTAAGTTATCTGGTTATGTCATTATATGAACTGATCCTTTGAACAAAATTACCTGAGACAGGTATGTAGTGTGCCTGAGAAATCAGTCTCATTGTGTAAAGTTAAAAGTAGTAAATGAAAAAGTAGTTTAATAAACTTTTATTTTTATTCTTGAATACTTTTTTCCAGGATCTTTTTAGTATTTCACGTTTGGGTGATTTCTAACATGAGTTATCACCATGTCTTAGCTTGTTACATAAAACTAAGTCTAGACATCAAACATTTTAATATAATTGAGACCACTCTCGTGATGTATAGAATATATGCATTTGGGGGATAGAAATGATTAAACATGGATATTTCTTTTTTCTCTCTTGGCATTATTTAAAAGATATTAAAACTTGAAATGTTAAAAGCTGTTTCTTTTGCTGTTTTAACATTTCAGTTTTAGAAACTTGAACCTCTATTTTATTATATAATTTTCTGGTAGGTCCCCCTCATCGATTGAAAGTGAAACCTGATTCTGAAATTTTAGTTATAGAAAATGGAACAGCTTTCCCATTTCAGGTAGAAGTTTTGGATGAATCAGACAATATAACAGCACAACCAAAATTGATTGTTCATTGTAAGGTAAGCTGTTATAAGATAAGAATATGTAGATTTTGAGTCCCGTGGTACTAAATGGAAATCACTAAATCACTATATCTTTTGGCTCCTTCATAGTAAGCCTTATATTATATCTAGATTGTATAATGATTATTCCATGGAGAAATTTTTGGGCTATCTCATTGTCAATAGTTTTCAGCATCCCTAAGCCAGTAATGATGCCAGCTGTGCCAAGTATTGGACTACAGATTCCTCCCCTCTCCTTCCTTAGTCCATCCTCCTCATTTCAGATGAAGTATTTAATTTATGAGTAGGATGATGGAAATATTCTTTAGGATTGGGGATGGATGGATAAATGAATATGAGTAAAAGAGCACAAAAAGGAAAGGAAAACCCAAATAGGTGGTGTTAAAAAAAGAAAGAATAATGGTTGAGGAAGTTGGTTTTTCTTCCAAAATCAACAAATTTTACCTAGAATTGTAGAAACTTACTCTTTTCATTCAGAAATTGTCTAGTATATTAGTGAATTATATTTATAGTTTTCTAATTTATAGCCGGAAATAGTAGCTGTACTAAACTGTTTGAAAATTTAAATAACAGTTATTGAATAATAAGTTACATTTGATTGAGGTCTTAAATTATTTTGTATGCTTCCAATAGTTTTCAGGTGCTCCAAACCTTCCACTCTATGTTGTGGATTGCAGTAGTTCTGGAACCAGTATTTTGTCAGGACCAGCAATTCAAGTTCAGAATATCAAAAAAGACCAGACGCTTAAAGCAAAAATTGAAATACCTGTAAGTTGTTACTGTTATTCATTGGTATTATATTGAGTCTTTATACAAATATTCTTTAACAGCTTTATAATATTTTATGTAAAGTTGTTTGACTTTTTAAAATGAGATATTTGTGATTCTTCTGGCCAGAGGGAAGAAAAGGCAAAAATGAAATGGTATAGTAAATAACATTTTGTATCAAATATTAGTAATTTTCTTGATCAAACCTTTTATAATATCTATAGCTATTATTGATTACATGTTCCTCAAATTTATTTTTTCCTATATTATAATGTGACAATTATCAGTTTTATTTTATTCTCTTATTTCTTACAGTTTACACTTGTTTGTTAGAAAGTTTGGTAAATGTCCCTATGGAACCACCACTGAAGGAAGGATATATGAACATTTAATATGTGTGTATAATTAACAAAATAAATACATGGTTTTTCAGTAGTGTTTTCCTATAAAGAGATTGCTGTGTTAATGTGCCAGTAGGATACTGGTTATTGGATATACATCATGGCTGAAGGTGAAGCCAGCCTAGAGAAGGACAGGCAGTTGATATAAGCATTTGGTTTCCTAAGATTGCTAAATGGGATAACAAATACTTATACAAGTAAAATACCTAAATGTGATTTCTTCATAATTGATACGGTTAGTAGATGATAAATTACCCGATCAGTTGATTAACCAATGTTTTTCCTACTAAGTATATATCAGCTAACATATCTTGAGCCTCAAAAGGGTAAAAGCTTTTATTTTTTTACATTAGAATGAAATGATTTGACTTTATTCTAATTCTTTTCTTTTGAAGCTGGTTATATTTGATAATCTTCAAATATTTGTTATGCATTTCCTTTTTTCAATAATGTGGGCAACATATTTTTGAGCATACCATCTTGCAAAAGATCAGGAGATTCAGGAAAAAGACTTGGAGTTAGGGAGAAATCTGGGCTTGAGAGCAAGAGAGCATTTACATATAATTATGTAAATACTACAGAGCAGCAACAGGCAGAACACCAAGAGTCCTGGTCAGTTAAGACAAAGACCAAGGTATATCTTGTAACCTGCAGTTAGAACATATTATCCAAAAGCAGTGACTCTTAAGTTTGAGCCAGGCAAATAAGATGTGCTTATAATAGGGGATGGATTATTTGCCTGATACTCTGTGAGGTAGGAATTTTGAATATGTCATTGTTCATGTGAATGGGCTTCAGTAAAATGACTGGAACTGGATGAGGAAGGAGACATGAGTGAAATAGGATTGTAGAGGTATTTTAAGCTTAGACTTATGTGAATTTTTTGTATCCTGTGGAATGCACTACACCTAGATTCTGAAATAATTATGTAGTGTTTTAATTTTGTGTGCCTAAAATCAATTTATGTAGCACACAAGCTCATCGTTACTGATCTTTGGAACACTGATATGCCCATAACAAATTATAAATACGCCAGCTCAACCTTTAGGGGCATCTAGAGTCCTCATCTAGCTACAAGCAACTCTGTCCACTCACCCCAATGTAAAATGAATTGAAAAAGCTCTAGAAGCTCATTAAATAACATATTTTATTGCAATATTTATCTTTAATTTATGGAAAATTCTTAATTTATTACACCTTTATTTTTATTAATAAATGCTGGTCACCAAATCTGTGTCATATGATTAAAATTTCACAGGTTTGCAGTGCTTTTAAGTAAATTTACAAATAAAGAGGAAGGAAGTTCTTTTAAGTCCAAATATGCTAGTTTTGGTTTTAAGAATGTGGCCCCTGTCATTATTTATAACTTGATGGTATAAAATATGGAATTATTAATACTGTAGTATCCTCTTAATGAGAAGATCTATGAATGTTAACAGTATATAAGATGATCTCCCATAATGTTGGAAATAAATTCTTAAGCAATATGGAAGATTCACCATTAAAGCCAAAAACTGTGTTTTCAGTACAGATGTCATTCAGTATATATTTGTGTGTTCCTCTCTTCCTAGAGTTGTAAAGATGTGGCACCTGTGGAGAAGACGATTAAGTTGCTTCCCAGTAGCCATGTTGCAAGATTACAGATATTCAGTGTAGAAGGACAAAAGGCAATCCAGATCAAACATCAGGATGAGGTTAATTGGATAGCAGGAGATATTATGCATAACCTTATTTTTCAAATGTATGATGAAGGAGAAAGAGAAATCCACATAACATCAGCTTTAGCAGAGAAAATTAAAGTAAGTGTCTCAAACAGATTGTTTATTTGCAAGAATTCTGTTCATTTTCTTGCTTGGAAGACTCTGTACAAGTTTTATAGGCTATCCTCTAAGAAGAAGCTTATCAAAGAAAAATAGTACTGTTATATAAAATCCCGGGCTAAATAAGATATTTTTTCATGCACTAGATTGAAATGTTGAATGATTCATGTGTGACAAATTCATGCTTAGAAAAATGATTTTGACACCTAAACAAAATTCCATTCCTGATGAACTGTATTTCTATACTCAGAATCAAGATCACCACTTGACCAAAGCAGTGTTTGTCTGTTTTGTAAAATTTATTTATTTATTTATTGATTGACTGATTGATTGATTGATTGATTGATTGCCGTGTTGGGTCTTCACTGCTGCACACAGGCTTTCTCTGGTTGCGGTGAGCAGGGACTCTTTGTTGCGGTGCACGGGCTTCTCATTGTGGTGGCTTGTCTTTGTTGCAGAGCACAGGCTTCAGTAGTCATGGCTTGCAGGCTCTAGAGCGCAGGCTCAGTAGTTGTGGCGCACGGGCTTAGTTGCTCTGTGTCATGTGGGATCTTCCTGTACCAGGGATCGAACCTGTGTCACCTGCATTGGCAGGTAGATTCTTAACTACTGTGCCACCAGGGAAGTCCCCAACCAAAGCAGTGTTTTTGTGGCTACTCTGAAGGCACTAAATAAAAAGTCTGTTAAAGGAAAATGGTAAAACAGTATTGTTAACTACAGAGTCCTGATTTGGCCATTTGAAATTGGTATAGCAATCTCTGAAAGTGTGATCCTTAGACAATGCTTTTGTCAGTTCTCAGTAGCTTCAGATGGTCCTCATAGACCTGCCATCTAAATGTATCATTTGTACCTTGATAGGGTAAATCTATATGTTGAAACTTTAACAGCTCACTTAACAGAGAACCAAATCAAAATGGTTAGAGTTTTTTTTTTTAATTAATTTTATTTATTTATTTATTTATGGCCATGCCGTGTGTCTCGTGGGATCTTAGTTCCTCGACCAGGGATCGAACCTAGGTCCTCGGCAGTGAAAGTGTGGAGTCCTAACCACTGGACCACCAGGGAATTCCGCTCTTTTGCACTGCTGTATTCTGTAGCCATCCTGAGTCTCCAAATATAGGATCTGATATTTTAAAAGAATTGTTTACCAGGATTCAGCTGACATTATTTTTTAAATCTTATTTGGAATAACCCTTGCTCCGGCCAGTTTATTTTCCTCTCCATAATGAGGGAAGGGAGGATTTCAAGATAAATAATCCTTATCCTGCTTGGAAGGGAGGCAAGCCATTTTTATCTCTGTCAGCAGATTTGAAGGCAAGTAGTTTAAAAGTGGTACCAGCAACCTAGCTTCTGAACTGATTCCTTGCTTTCTCATAATGTTTCCACAGTTTACTTTCATGTTAAGGGTAAGGAGAAACATTGACTTCAGAGCCTTTTTCTGTATATAACCTTCTTTTTGCCATTCTCTAAGCTCATGGCCAGCTTTTGACACATTTTACCTCAATTCTAGTAGTTACATATTTCTTGGGTTCCAAACATTTTAAAACATGCACCTTTATTGATAATAAAGGATATTAAATACTTTTATTAAATGTATATGCTTAAAGTGGTTTTGTAGTCTTTAGAGAATTCTCCAGTATTGAGGAAAGCCAACCCAAACTGACCTAGGAATTCATTGAAGAGAGAGCACAACTAGGGTGAGAGAAGAAAGCCTTTTTGTGTAACTCCTGCTTGCTGCTTCCATTATTTAAAAAAAAGGAAAAAAAGGTATGATAAAGAATAAAAATACGGTTTAAAAAGGTAACTAAGAGGACTCCCCTGGTGGCACAGTCGTTAAGAATCCACCTGCCAATGTAGGGGACATGGGTTCAAGCCTTGGTCCTGGAAGATTCCATATGCCGCGGAGCAGCTAAGCCTGTGTGCCACAACTGCTGAGCCTGCGCACTAGAGCCCGCGAGTGACAACTAGTGAAGCCCGCGCGCCTAGCGCCCGTGCTCCATAGCAAGAGAAGCCACCACAATGAGAAGCCTGTGCACCGCAACGAAGAGTAGCCCCCGCTAGCCGCAACTAGAGAAAGCCCGCGCGCAGCAATGAAGACCCAACGCAGCCAAAAATAAACAAATAAATTTATTTTTTAAAAAAAAAGGTAGCTGAGAAAGAACAGCATAAACTAGGATTAAAATATTAGAATATCAATGATTTAAGAATCACAACTATAGAAGGCTAAAAGCATAAAGTTGAGGTAAAAATTCTTAAATAGAAAGGATTGGAAGTTTAAAAGGATAGTGTAGGGTAATCAACTTAAAAAATGGATCAAGTAACAAAATATGGAATTTAAGAGATATAAAGTTAAAATTGGAGCTGAAAACGTTCCAGAGTGGATTAAGATCAAGATGTGACCAGGATGCTAAGTACATTAGTGGATTTAACTTCTTTTCTCACCTTGCTGAATCAGGTCCACTTAGATCTCATTTAAAACCTGTATTAATAAGATTCTTTTCAAAAAAACAGAGTGACTGTTAATTCTCAGAATTGATCACATGATTTGATTGACATGACTTTTTTAAAACTATAATGACCACAGTGATAATCTTGTGACAAAAGCTAAAGAAATGACTTAGGAATATTTATTTTATTGCATTGAAAGATATGGTGGCAACATTATCAGGAAAGACAATGAGGAAGATACTTTTTTATTATAGTAATATATGAACGACCATCATTTCTGGTCATCAGGGGCTTTTTCCTTAAAGGTGGGGAGGATGGGTTATAATTTTAAGAGTCTTTGGTAAGATAAGTGGCAGTTGGAAGGCATTAGATTAAGCTTTATATTATTATTAAATATATAATTTTTCTTCTAGGTTAACTGGACTCCTGAGATTAACAAAGAGCACTTACTACAGGGTCTGCTTCCTGATGTACAAGTACCAACATCTGTAAAAGATATGCGCTATTGCCAGGTTTCATTCCAAGATGATCATGTGTCTTTGGAAAGTGCATTTACAGTAAGGTTTGTGGGCATATTATATTTTGAGGTATTTCAAAATTCAGCATATGGCCACAAAAGTGCTTTTCTCCAAAGCACACATGCCAAAGTTGGTTTTTTTTGTTTTTTTTGCGGTACGCGGGCCTCTCACTGTTGTGGCCTCTCCCATTGAGGAGCACAAGCTCCGGACGCGCAGGCTCAGCGGCCATGGCTCACGGGCCCAGCCACTCCGCTGCATGTGGGACCTTCCCGGACTGGGGCACGAACCCGTGTCCCCTGTATCGTCAGGCAGACTCTCAACCACTGCGCCACCAGGGAAGCCCCAAAGTTGTTTTTTAATATAGAAATTTTCACAATTTTTTGGAAATAGGTTGTCTTTGGAATAAAGCTTCACTGAAGATAGTGATTAATTCTTAATATCGTTACAAGCTTCTGCTTAATTGACCCTCTAGTATCTGTCAGAACTAGAACTTTTGATAAAGGAAAGCTCTCCTAGGACAAGCAACAGTGAAAACTCATGGAGAATGACAGACATGAAAAGTCCAAAAGATACAGTGTGATCAGTCAGTGTGTTGTTCAGAAGGAAGAATGCTTTCATTGGTTAGTGATGATTTTCAAAGCTGAGTCCACCTGATAGAAAAGGGGGAGATTTAAGTAGCTATATTGAAAACCTGTCCTTCACCCTGGCCTGTCAGTTCCTCGGCTGCCTCTTTTTTAATAACCTTTTTCACTTTTTTTTTTTTTTTTTTGCGGTATGCGGGCCTCTCTCTGTTGTGGCCTCTCCCGTTGCGGAGCACAGGCTCTGGACGCGCAGGCTCAGCGGTCATGGCTCACGGGCCCAGCCGCTCTGCGGCATGTGGATCTTCCCGGACCGGGGCACAAACCCGTGTCCCCTGCATCGGCAGGCGGACTCTCAACCACTGCACCACCAGGGAAGCCCAACCTTTTTCACTTTAATTCCTCTACACATTTCCATACTATTCCAACACTTAGAATAGCTCCACGTTTGAGATAAAATTGTAAGATGTACAACTCTTCAGCCAGAGACAGATCTCTTGATGAGTCATTCTTACAGACCCATCTGTTTTCTTTCTCAGTGCTCTCATGGCATAAATTCCTTTTAATCCAGCATAGCTAACTGTGATCTAACACATGTGTATTTTTTTTTTTTTTTTTCAGTATTCTCTACTCTCTTTTCAAGCTATCTTTTCTCTCTTTCCTTTTGGGTTAATAGTTACGTTATATAAATGGAGGTATTTAGAGGGGTGTTACTTTAAGTTTTAGAAAATGAGTGTTGTATTTGTTACTCTTTAGCATATTTAAACTAATTTTTTTCTACAATTAATGGTGCAAGTAAGGCCTTTAACTTGTTAATCAATTGCAGACCACTTCCTGATGAACCTAAACATCTAAAATGTGAATTAAAAGGAGGAAAAACTGTACAGATGGGCCAAGAGCTTCAAGGAGAAATAGGTTAGTATGGCCTGCTTTCTTTCTTTAAAACACTTCTATAATATGTCCTTACGTTCATGTTTTGGCATACATAATCTGAAAGGAAAACTTGGGATTTATATACGGTTTATGGTTTAAATTCCATTGTTGGAAAGATTGAAGCATTTTCCCTGTCTTTGCCTATGCTGACCTAACTGTGAAATCAGTTTGGCAAAAATGGTTTGTTGAAAGGAATGTTGACTTTTGTTAGAAATGATAATAGTTAATATTAAGAGTGAAAAGTAAATATATTAGTGGGTTCATATGTATCCTGTATTTTTCTTATATCTAGAATATTACATAATACTAAATTATTTCCTTCAAATGTTCATGGTAAAAACTTGATTAACATCAGCATCATGTTAAATATATAAATATGGTTAACATCAGCATCATGTTAAATATGTAAATATAAGTGTACTTATGTATATTCTTATTATTTTTATAGTGACTAAAAGAAGTGATTATAATTACTTTTTACCAAAAAAATACACAAGAACAAAGTTAGAATGAGTTTCTAAGTATAATTTTAATTAAGTGTATAAGTGTGTTTATGGATATTTGTATATTTTATTGATACTTTAAAATTAAACTTCCTCCCCCTTTTATAGTTATAATAGTTACAGATCAGTATGGAAATCAGATTCAAGCATTTTCACCAAGTTCTCTATCTTCCTTGGGAATTGCTGGGATTGGACTTGATAGCTCACATTTGAAAACTACTTTTCAGGTATGGCTGTTTTCCATAACAGTTGGCTTATTCCATTCAGTTTATATATAACAAAAAGTTTGGGAAAAACAAAAATAAGAGAGACTTGATTTCAGTGTTTACAGTGAAAAATTATAAAAGGCATTAAAATAAGTTTTATAATGAAAACTTTTGAACATACACAAAAATAGAATAAATAGTATAATTAATTCCCATGATCCCATCAGTCAGCTTCAACATTCATCACTTCCCCCTTATCTATCACTTTGAAGCAAATTCCATACATCATATCATTTCATCCTTAAATATTTTGATATGTATATAAAGATAGTTTTTCATGTAGCTATTTGAGTAAAATTTCTTGGTGCTCAGTCCCTGCATTAAATAGAATGCCTGGGAGAAAACTAGTGGTGAAAGTTTGCAGCTGTGCAGTTAATTGAGATTAGCTTGAAAAATAAGAACCCTGGTGGAATTATTTCAGTTTAAAACAAGCAAGGAAACACAATGTATTCTTCTTGGAGAGATTAAAGGC
This sequence comes from Delphinapterus leucas, assembly GCF_059928025.1. Lineage (NCBI taxonomy): Eukaryota > Metazoa > Chordata > Mammalia > Artiodactyla > Monodontidae > Delphinapterus > Delphinapterus leucas. Next base: position 35,153,826 of record NC_143142.1, on the reverse strand, counting down.
AGTTTTCGAGAAAAGATGTTGGAGTTGAGCCTTCAAGGAACCTACCAGGCTCGAGTAGGTCCAAAAGAAGGAATTCTAAGGCCAAGTAAAGTTGAATCCATTTAGGGCATTTAATGGTTTTCAAAACTCTTCTTCCTTTTGGAGCCTCCATTATACCTTTTACCCGACAGAATGATCATAATAGCCTCCTTGTTGCCCCTCCCACCTAGAATTTCTGTTTCCACTAATCTGCTGGGCTATGATTTTCTAGTTTTCAGAACACCACTTTCACTATATCTTAGCACTGCTGAGGAACTTTTAATGGTGTTTTGTTTACTGTAAAATATAAGGTTTCATCTTTGGCTTTCAGGTTCTTCTCTTGTCTAGCTTCGCCCTCTGTGTAGATGAAGTCAGATAATAACTGCTGTTATACATGAACTATCTCTGCTTCCTGTCGCCTTATGCACAGGCTCCCATCCTCTTTCACTAATTATTCCTAAATTGTAACCTATCTTCCTACATCTTGTTTTCCCTGTCAATTAGATTCCCATCAGCATATAGACATGCTATAATAAAAAAACGCTCACAGCTTCCTTGTACGGCCCTCTTTCTCTCCTCCTTTTTACAGTACAGCTCCTTGGAAGAGTTGTGTGTACTCTCTGTTTTCACATTCTTCACCATCATTCCCAGGCAAGCCACTGTCACTGTTTTTCTGCCCTGTGCCACCTGACCAAATCTAGTGTCAGTTTTCAGTTCCCATCTTATGCCACCTATCAGCATTTTATACTATAGACTCCATCTCCTTAGGGTGACCTAAAGTACTCCATAGTATTCCACTGCAGCACACCTATCTCCTCCCATGGCTCATTCTCCAGTCAAATTGACTTTCTTTGTTTCTGCTGTCATTTTATAACTGATGTATACTATCTTGACTCACTTTCAGAACAATAGGAGTCTACCCCTAGTTTCTACAGAAAAAAGGGAGCCTCTGGTTTTTTTTTTTAAACCAAAGTTGTTTTTAAAAAGCACTATTTTTAAAGTTTTTTTTTTTTAAATAAAAAAACGGGCTTCCCTGGTGGCGCAGTGGTTGAGAATCCGCCTGCCGATGCAGGGGACATGGGTTCGTGCCCCGGTCCGGGAAGATCCCACATGCCGCAAAAAAATAAAAAAATAATAATTTTAAAAAACTGGTTTTAATATGCCATTGTTTCTTTTTTTTTTTTTTTGGTACGTGGGCCTCTCACTGCTGTGGCCTCTCCCGTTGCGGAGCACAGGCTCCGGACATGCAGGCTTAGCAGCCATGGCTCACGGGCCCAGCCGCTCCGCGGCATGTGGGATCCTCCCGGACCGGGGCATGAACCTGTGTCCCCTGCATCGGCAGGCGGACTCTCAACCAATGCGCCACCAGGGAAGCCCTGCCATTGTTTCTTAAAATCATTTCCACATCTTCATAAAATGTACTGCTCTTCTGAAGTACATTCCCTTGATAATATCAACATTAGACCTTAGAGAGTGCCTTTCAGAATTTTGTGTTTAATTCTATTTATACTCATCTACAATTTGTTAATGTGCATGCAAATTTTATTTTTAAGATATGAGGTAAAACCAGAATAACTTTCAAGATTACTTAAGACATCACCTCTTCAAAAGGGCATTTGGTGTTTCACTATTAAATGTGGGATTCTATAGACTTCACGTATTTTGAACTTTTCAGTGTGTTGTACTAATGAATGCTTAATTTGTTTTCCAAATAATGAAAAAACTCCCTTGCACTCAGTGGGCTTTTGGGGGAGATTAATTTTTATTGTTTTGCAATGTCTTTTTACAGAAAATGTTCTACAAACAGTTGTTTTAGATCATAAAACATGACATTTTAACTCTGATTTTTAAAATCTGCTGGAATATATTTGTACTTAATGGAAATTTAAGATGATGAAATCATTAAGGGTCACTATTAAAATGTGAACACTATAGTGCTCATGCCAGTATGGAATCAGTTTATCGACTTCGGTCACTTGGCAAAGATTATAGGCTAGTGTCATTGATTCCCATTAACAGATGTTAGGCATTCTAAGTACCAGCGATGGGGTTGTGACAAGTCAAAGCCCCTGCCTTCCCGGAGATTACCTTGTAATGGGAGAGCATATAACAGGTAGGAAATGAGTGACAGGAAGAAAATTAAAGTGGGCTGTGGGAATAGGGCACCATCCTATAGGGTAGTCACAGAAAACCCCTCTGGTTAAGGTATTCTGTGAGCAAAATCCTGAAGAAAAGCCATGTAGGTAAAAAAAATGTTGCAGTCATGGGGAAGGAGCGAGTGCAAAGGGTGTTGGGCAAGCACATGCATGGCTGTTTGGGGAACAAAAAGGAGACAATGCAAGTGTAAATAAGAGGGAAATTAGGAAAATATCAGGAAAAAGGACATAGCTTGAACCTTTTAGATTTCTCCCTCACAAAAAAGAATTTCAGTTTCTCCTCTCAAGGAGATGAAATTCAAGGAACTTCAGTATTGGCATATGTGTAAGTTACTTGCTGTTATACCAGAAGCACATCTGTATGCACATAGGTGGTGACAACATTTTCTTTCATTTTTCTGAAAACTAAACATTATCTCCCTGTTTCTTTTCAATGTGCTTTTCCTCATTAGGAAAATACACAAAGTATAAGTGTGAGAGGCATCAAATTTATTCCAGGTCCCCCTGGAAATAAGGATCTTTGTTTTACGTGGCGTGAGTTTTCTGACTTTATTCGAGTGCAGCTAATTTCTGGGCCACCAGCTAAACTTCTCCTTGTAGACTGGCCAGAGTTAAAGGAGGTAAGTACCTTCCTGCCTTGATTGACAGAATTTAATATCACATGACTTATTGCTTCAAAATGTCAGTAGATCAGAATAGTTACATTTTGTTGTTGAAGTAATAACAGTAGCAATAGTAACAATAACAAAAGGACAAAGCAATATGAATTTTAATACTTCATTATTTAATTCATCACTGTGCCCTCATTTGTTTAAAAAAGTGGAATACTTCAAATTCTAAGTACTTTATTTTAATAGAAATTTAAAAATATGCATAAAAGTAAAGTATAATGAACCCCCAGTTTCAACAGTTACTGATTTTTGCCCAATTTTATTTCATTGTTCTCTCTCACTGACTTACTAAAAAAATGTTTTTGCTGGAATTTTTAAAAGCATACCAGATATCAAGTCATTCATTATATCCATAAAAACTTTAGTTTGCCATCTTATGCAAATAGTTAAATCTTTTTTTTTTAACATCTTTATTGGAGTATAATTGCTTTACCATGGTGTGTTAGTTTCTGCTTTATAACAAAGTGAATCAGCTATACGTATATATACATCCCCCTATCTCTTCCCTCTTCCGTCTCCCTCCCACCCTCCCTATCCCACCCCTTAGGTGGTCACAAAGCACTGAGCTGATCTCCCTGTGCTATGTGGCTGCTTCCCACTAGCTGTTTTACATTTGGTAATATGTGTAAGTCCATGCCACTCTCTCACTTCATCTCAGCTTACTCTTCCCCGTCCTCAGGTCCACTCTACGTCTGCTTCTTTATTCCTGTCCTGCCCCTAGCTTCTTCAGAACCTTTTTTTTTTTTTTTTTAGGCTGCATATATATGTATTAGCATACGGTATTTGTTTTTCTCTTTCTGACTTACTTCATTCTGTATGACAGACTCTAGGTCCATCCACCTCACTACAACTAACTCAGTTTCGTTTCCTTTTATGGCTGAGTAATATTCCATTGTATATATGTGCCACATCTTCTTTATCCATTCATCTGTCGATGGACACTTAGGTTGCTTCCATGTCCTGGCTATTGTAAATAGAGCTGGAATGAACATTGTGGGACATGACTCTTTGAATTAAATACTAATCACTAATACTTCAATACTAATTTTGCAAATGTCTATCAAATCTGTTACCTTTCAGTTTTCAATCAATTTTTAGAATTCTAATTTTAAAATGTTCACATTCTGGTGTTCACTTATGGTGTGGCAGGGCCTTATCTGTTGGTATGAAAGCTTATTTTTTTCTAATGGGAAATCATCTCACATGACCGTGGTAGTAAATGAAATTATCCTATAAAGGAACTGATCATGTAAGAAAAGCTTACATATCTGCGCCCTAGTTTGAGATTGCCCTTTTTTGATTTGTGAGTTTAAAAAAACAGATAAACTAGTGTATGAATGTGCTTTAAAAACAATTTTTTTTGTAATACTGTGTTGACTGAAGGATTTCACTGAAAAGCGAGTGTACTTATTTTTTATCTGGAAGCACATATATTGCATAAATCAATACATTCTTTGTGCCTAATGATGTCAGTAAAGGATTTGTTGACTGACTGGATCATGGAATAATTGTGTACATTTGAGGTGGAAAAAATCTTTACATGTTCATGTTTTTATATGATTTTGTAGGAGGGGAATATAAAAAATAATGACAGCTTGCTAACTCAAAAACTTATTACAAGATTTATTTGCAGATACCATTGAAATCCAACAGTTTTAAAAATAAAACCTAAAACAAATTTCTCATTCTGTTAAGAGATACATTATATGTAGGTAAGCTTGAAAACGTAGTCATTGAATATGTGGTTTTCCTAGAATTTCCTAATTTAATTTTTGACCTACCGTGCCCCTACAGGATCTTTAATAGAAAAGGGGAACTGATTTAACACCTAAGCATGATAAATAGAAAAAATATATTAAATATACACATATATTCTCTCATTTAATCTTCAGCAACATTATGATGTATTATCATTCTTTATAAATAGGAAACAAATTCTGAAATATTACATTACACGACAATATTAAAAAGTGGCAAAGGGCAGATTTGTATTCATAAACATTTGATTTTGGATATTTGCTTTCCCCACTACTACCCAGAAAAATGTTCAACTAAAAGCTTTTGCTACAAGTCATTTACTGAAAGATATTCTTTAAAAGTAGTTACTATTTGATGGATAGACAATTACATAATTAGGAATAAAGACCCTGTAGTATTTACATTTGGAAACATCAGCACTTTTTATATATTCAAGCTTTTTATAAACTTTTTCAGATAAAATACAGTCTATCCATGAAAACCTTTTGGTAGTCAAGCATTTAAACTAAACCAGCTTCAAGGGTATCTTTAAAAAAAAAAAAAAGTTCTAGCCCTAACACATTATTAATTTTTCTCCCACTTTTAGCAACCTCCTAACGTAATTTGGTAAACAACTTCCTCAAGTAAGGTGAGGGGTGGAGGAAGCGGAGGGAACATTATTAGTAGGAGAGAGACGATAAGTCAGCTTTCCTTTTTTGCTATTTATATCTTTCCTATCTTTTTTTTTTTTTTTTAACTTTTAAAATCTGACACAGAGGATTGGACTTTCACAGGTTTATTGCTTGACAATGTGTTTTCCTTTGATATATCCAGTATTAATAGGTTGGCACACAAATTCGCAGAGTTACACAGGCCTTACATGAAGTAATGGAAAAGCAAGAAACGTCTTAAGCCAACAAGACAGTGTAGATTATCAGTGACTAGTCCTGTTTAACCAAGAGCTGGAAAGCTGTGCATTATTGCTTCGTGTAGACTGGCAGAGTGCTGACAATTGATGGAGGAGTTAAACTGTAGATGACAGTGCTAAAGATGAGAACCTAAGATAAGCTTCTGTTTCCAAGGAAGTCCTTCTAATATGTAATTTTTAGAATTCTTGACTGGCTCTAGAAGCCAGTAATGTCAAATGATATTTTCCCATTTATCAAATTTTCAATCATTTCTATAAGAAGAGGATCATTTGTGACAACATAATTGAATTTCAGAAGTTTATTTTAATCGATGAAAGGAGCTATTTGTGAATAAAACAGATACATTAAGTGATTGTTTCACTTAAATAGTAATCATATTGTTTGGCATATATGTTTTAGTGCTTCTTAAAATTATTATATCTGTTTTAGTCCATTCCAGTGATTAACGGAAGAGAATTACAGAATCCTCTCATTGTTCAACTTTGTGATCAGTGGGATAATCCAGCACTTGTGCCACAGGTTAAAATAAGCCTTATAAAAGCTAACAATTTAAAGGTAAGTTTTAAACATTCTTAAATATTTTCACTTACTTAAAATTCTGGCTTTCATCCTCAGGATTATGTCTTTAGGTGTCACATTTCTTTTTTTAAAAAAAAAATAGTCTTATATAATCTTCATTATTGCTTAGTTTAAGTTAACCTAAAATTTTTAATAGGTTGAGGAAGTATAGTTTATATCTTGCAAACAGTGTAACAAGGAGCAACATTCTGCAGTTATGTCTGAGTGTTTATTACACAATATTAATAATATTTGGATCTCAGATTAAGAATAGATAATGCTGACAAAGGTGAATGATGGCAGATACAATGACCTGCAGTATGGGTTATGAAACGGTATTATTGGGGAAACTTACAAGCCCTAAGGGTGAAGGCAAAGAGTCATGCGAGTAGCTATACTCCACCTACCTTTTGGAGAGCTACCAGGGCCTGGGCCTAGCTGTTAGACCTATACTGGCTTGTGTTCTAGGGAATTCGGCAAGCATGAACATGGCCTCGTAATGTTTGGGCACAGACATAGTGCTTGGATACCGGGAGTCCAAGATTAGGTACCAAGTGTTTACATTAGTATTGGGGTAACCAGGATGTAGGGGGGACTTTGGATGCCTGGCACAAAGCTTATGCCCTCCTGCAAGGGGTAAGGGAAGAAGCTGCCAGTCCCTTGCAAAGTTATATTTTCACAAGTCTCTCCTGTTGGTTTAAGGGAATTCATTTGTCCCAGCCAGGTTGTTGCCAGGCAACACAGAAGCGAGTTCTTGGAGTTATATTTAGCCAGGCTTGAGTATCCCTCCACGAATTTTATAATTTTAGTGGATGCAAAAAGTTGGTATTATGTAAATACACAGTTCACTTGAAATTAATCTATTAGTTCATTAAGAATCCCAGTGGGGATTTTGTAGGACTCAACAAGTTTATCTTAAAAGCTATACAGGAGGGAATTCCCTGGCAGTCCAGTGGTTGGGACTACATGCTTCCACTGCAGGGGGCACAGGTTCAATCCCTCGTTGGTGAACTAAGATCTTGCATGCCATGTGTGTGGCCAAAAGACAATAAACGAAAATAAATAAATAAAAGCTATACAGGAGATTAAAGTGCCAAGAATGACTTGTGATCCACATGAACTTATTTTCAAAGTAAAGTGAAAAGGGTCAGAGGTCTTAGCCTGTCAAAAAAGACTACAGTATTGCTGCTATATAGCCTGAAATAGAAGACTGACTTCTCTGGCTTAGCAACAAAGATTTAGGACCCAGATGGAAGAAAGACTTTGAGATAGGTTGAGAGAAGATGGATTGGAGGGTAAATGAGACAGGTACAAATATAGGGTTTTATTCTAGCAGTTCAATTACTCTTTCTCACTTTTGTCTCACCAACTATTGCTTTTGTTTTTTTTTTTTTTTTGTCTGCATGTACCATAATTACCTAATCTTCAGGTTCCGTTAAACAGAAATTTGGTATTAGGATTTAGGAGAGAGTCTGATTTTCCTGCTTCTACAGTCTTCACATTTACTTTTGTTCTTAATGTTTGCTTCCAAGAGAGTTATATAGTGATTATTTCCTACTGGTAATAAGAGTATGATCCTAGTTTTTTGGAGAAGCATCTGCAAAAGACTAAAAGACTCTTCTAACCAATGATTAGGAAATGTGGCCACTGATTCTTAATCACTTAAAAGTAAAAGCTTGGTTATCAATGCAAAAGTAGTATTGCAACAAAGATTTAAGAAGCACATCTGAGTAAATATTAAGAGAAAGATGAAGTAACTAACGATGGACATGGTATTATGCCTTGACTTGAAATTATGTATGTGTATTTATGTTTATTTTTCCTGCGCCGACTCTCACAACCCCCCGGTTTTGGAATATACCTTCAGTGTTTGTGTGACCAAACTTCACTTGATATATCAGCGTTATTGAAACTGAACATTGAATTCTGCAACTTAATAATTGAAATACACAAAATTCTAGTTTAATTGAGTGTGAGTGATTATTATCCTTTGGATTATGTGATTACGTATTATATCATTTCAACTAGTTCAAATTAGACAATTTTAGATTTTAGACTGTGTGCAAATGTAGCTTTTTAAATAGTAATAGAGGAAAAGAATTTGATTCCTAGAATTTTCTAATTAACCGTTTTGTTTTGTTTTTAGCTCACTCCTTCAAACCAACAGCATAAAACCGATGAAAGGGGCAGGGCTAATTTGGGAGTGTTCAGTGTTTATGCCCCTAGGTAAGAACTGAAAGTTTGATAGTTATTGGTATTATAGAGATTGATTTTTGTTATTACTTGATTAAGTTAAGAGTAGTAACTAGCCTTCTATTTAGTGATAGTCAGGAGTTGGAATGGAACAGGAGTAGAGAGGCTTCCTAAATGAGTTAAACTTTGTATAAATTGTCTCAGAATTTTTAGTTATAACTAATGAAGTTTGAACCCCCTTCCCCCCTTCCCCTTTTTTCTTTTTAGAGGAGAACATATTATGCAGGTTAAAGCCATTTATAACAAGAATACCATAGAAGGACCTATAATTAAGTTAATGATTCTTCCAGACCCTGAAAAACCCATTCGTCTCAATGTTAAATATGACAAAGATGCTTCCTTTTTAGCAGGGGGTATTTTCACTGGTGAGTAATTCACAGTTTTAAAATAAATTTGTAGTATTAATTTGCTTCTTACATTAATGGAATAAATTATTTATCCTGGGTGTTCAGCATGATAAAAAAGCAAGCATGTTGTGGCTTTTCAAATAAGAAAGTACATTTGACTTAGCTATGTCTTCCCTCTCCCCTATATCCTACATTCCTTTAGTGGTCAAGAATGAACTAAAAGTTCATATATAAACTGATAGCTTAAGATAACCAGTTTGTGTTTGTTCATTCGCTGAATTGTGAGATTCTGCAAAAGAAGTATGAACTGCTAAATGGCAAAACTGTGGGGGTATGTTCTACTAAATACGTTGCACTGTTAAACCAGACAGAACCAGGACTGTTCAACTTAATTTGGATGGAAATGCATCACACCATAATTTATGATTAAAGATATTTCATAACAACAAACATTTACTGAACACCTGCTATGTCCATCCTCTATGCTAGACTCCTAATTCCAGTAATGAACAAGACAGTTTTCAATGTGTTCAGTCTAATGTAGGAGACAGTCAAGTAAGCAAATGATTTCAGTGTAATATGGCAGGAGCCAAGTCAATAGGAAATTGTATTTGCTTTGTATAGGTAATTTTCTTGAAGACTTTGGTTTTCTTGAGAGGATGAATTCCTGTTCATAGTTACAAGCAGTGAAAGAAGCAGACCAGAAGTATTTAGATTGAAATATTAACAATAATTTTAAATAATTATAGCCTTTGAAATCTGTTAGGGGAGATAAGACCTATTTCCTGTGATTAAAAACTGTAATAGGTGACAAGAGAATATTACAGGTGATAAATATAAGGAACTATTACAAGTAATAATAGTTTAGCTACTGTATGCTATTGAAAATCATAAAAGAAAGTAAACATTGTATTCTCAGACTACATAAAGCATATAGATTTGTAACCATTTGGCCTATTCTAGATTGCTGAGTATCTGTAGTCTAACCTTTTTTTTTAAAAATTTTTTATTGAAGTATAGTTGAATTACAATGTTGTGATAATTACTGCTGTACAGCAGAGTGACTCAGTTATACATATAAATACATTCTTTTTCATGTTATTTTCCATGATGGTTTATCACAGGATGTATTTTTTTAATGTCTTTATTGGAGTATAATTGCTTTACAATGTTGTGTTAGTTTCTGCTGTATAACAAAGTGAATCAGCTATACGTATACATATATCCCCATATCCCCTCCCTCTTGTGCTTCCCTCCCACTCTCCCTATCCCACCCCTCTAGGTGGTCACAAAGCACAGAGCTGACCTCCCTGTGCTATGCAGCTGCTTCCCACTAGCTATCTGTTTTACACTTGGTAGTGTATGTGTCAGTGCTACTCTCTCACTTCATCCCAGCTTACCCTTCCCCCTCCCCGTGTCCTCAAGTTCATTCTCTGTGTCTGCGTCTTTATGCCTGTCCTGCCCCTAGGTTCATCAGAACCATTTTTTTTCTTTTTTTTAGATTCCATACATATGTGTTAGCATATAGTATTTGTTTTTCTGACTTACTTCACTCTGTATGACAGACTCTAGGTCCATCTACCTCACTACAAATAACTCAATTCTGTTTCTTTTTATGGCTGAGTAATATTCCATTGTATATGTGTGCCACATCTTCTTTATCCGTTCATCTGTTGATGGACACTTGGGTTGCTTCCATGTCCTGGCTATTGTAAATACTGCTGCAATGAACATTGTGGTACCTGTCTCTTTTTGAATTATGGTTTTCTCAGGGTATATGCCCAATAGTATCACAGGATATTGAATATAGTTCCTTGTGCTACAAATAACACAGTCTAACCTTTTTGGTCTTGCTTGGCAGACTGTGAGAATAAGACAAAGGATTATTAATAGCAAAGATGTATTTATTAGATTTCTGTGGGAGATTTAGCACTGGAGAGTTACCTGTTATGATTAAGTTCTGTAGACAAATTGTTGGGGAAGACTAATTAAAGAATAGTTTTATTTCTTCATTAGAACTTTATTATTAACACTTAAACAAGATGTATGCTTTAAGACATACAGTTATTTAGCCAAATCCACTAATTGAACTAGAAAGAAAATAATTTTTTAATGTTCATCATTACAGATTTTATGATTACTGTTATTTCTGAAGATGACAGTATCATTAAAAATATTAATCCAGCACGTATTTCCATGAAAATGTGGAAACTGTCAAACAGTGGGAACCGACCACCAGCAAATGTGAGTCATAGAAAGCATTTTAGAAATTAAAAGTAGCTCTTACATTTAACATAAAATTAAATGTAATTTAATATAAAAATGCAGTGTGTATATCCTGGAGAACTAGAAAGTAACCCATTCCATCACTTAGGATTTTTAAAAGATGCATCAGAGTATGTTTCAGAATTAAGTCTAAAGAACAGTAGCACAAGGCAAAAAACTAAATATCACTAAGAGATAATACAGAAAGTGAGAGAAGGAGATGTGATTGATAGACTACAGAGTAAATTAAAGAAGGGGGTAGAGTGGAGAGAACAGTTTGAGAGTCCAAAGCCGTACAGTCCAATAGAAATATAATACCAGCCACACGTGATACTCAAATTCTGAATTCTGCTAGTAGCCACATTAAAAAATAAAAAGAAGTAAGTAAAATTAATTTTAATATAGTTTTAAACTAATATACAAAAAGTTACCATTTCACCATGAACTCAATATTTTAAAATTTAATTATGACATTTTACATTCTTGTATCTTTCCAAATCTTTGAAATTTGGTTTGTATTTTATGCTTACAACACCTCAATTTGGACCAGTCACATTTCAAGTGCTCAGTAGTCACATGTAGTTATTGGCTACCATACCAGACAGTGCCAATCTAAAATAAATCTCAAATTGGAAACTGAACCAAGCCATACCAGGGGTCCTGATTTAATGACATCTTTCAGGATTTATGGTTCAGTTTAGTCATCTGTTTAGGAAACTAGCTTCCTTAATTTATACCATCAGTCCCATCAAGCTGCTATTACCTTAAAATTATGTCACTACCTTTAAGATCTGTTTTGTGCCCTTTAATGATTAATGGTATATCTTTCCATTGTGACTAATCTCACTTTTGTGTCATACATGCATGGTAAAGATACATACATGTAGGGTGTGTTTGTGTGTATTTATCAATCCAGATGTGATCTGGGTTCACACTTGGTGAAAGGAAAAAGAAATTTTTATCGTAAATACACTGTGTTTAATGTTTGTGATTTCTCCCTCTCCCCCTTCCTTCTAGGCAGAAATATTTAGTTGTAATAAAATAAAGGATAATGACAAGGAAGATGGCTGCTTCTACTTCAGGTATTTCTCAAATTGTTTCATATTTTAATGCATATTTTGTTATGAAGTTAATCAGCCTTGGCAACATTTGCCTGCTCAGCTAGGGAGAAATAATTTATGATTGAATAGAAAATGTTATTTTCTTAATTTTTGGTCAGGAAGTTTTTTGAGAAAATATTTTGTTTGCAAACTTTGTGAAACGGTTTGGGGAAAGATTGTTGTGATAGATATATTTGTTTTCAAAACCATCAAAAACATCAGAAGAATTCTGTTGTCAGAGCACTTTATATTTTATTATATAGGACATTTCTGTAATTCTAAACTTAAGATCTTATGAAGTAAAAAAGCTGAACTAGGTTTTTATTGTTTAACTATGTGACTTTGAGTGTTGCTTCTTTAGTCTGGACCTGTACTTTGAAATCTGAAAATGGTTTTGGAGAGATGGTGTCTAAGGTTTCTTTTATTTATTAAAAATGTTTCTTTCCTTTTAGACTAATAATTGCTTTGTTTTATTTCTTTAAGTGTGTAGTTTATTAAGCCATATAGAAAGCAAAAGGTACAAGTATAGATATAAATCATTGTTACAGTAATACCAGCATTTACAATTACCTGTGTATTTACCTTTGTTGAGGTATTTATTTTTCCATGTGGCTTCAAGTTACTGTCTATTGTTCTTTCATTTTACCTTGTAGGACTCCCATGAACATTTCTTCCGGGCCAGGTGTAGTGGTAATGAACTCCCTTAGCTTTTGTTTATCTGAGAATGTCGCTGCACTGTGTGGCATGCAGGATCTTATTAGTTCCCTGACCAGGGATTGAACCCGTGCCCCCTGCAGTGGAGGTGCAGAGTCCTAACCACTGGACTGCAGGGAATTCCTATCTGAGAATGTCTTAATTTCTCCCTCACTTTTGAGAAACAGTTGCTGGATGTAGGATTCTTGTTTGACAGTTTCTTTCTTTTAGCACTTTGAAAACATTGGCCCACTGCCTCTGGCTTCCAAACTTACTGATGAGAAATCCCATCATCTTATTGAGGATCCCTTGTATGTAATGATTTGCTCTTCTCTCGCTGCTCTTAATATTCTCTTTTTCTTTGTCCTTTGAAAGTTTGTAATAATGTGTCTTGGTGTGGGTCTCTGAGTTTATCTTACTTGGAATTCCTTGAGCATCTTGGATACTTATATTCATGTCTTTCATCAAACTAGGGAAGTTTCCAGCCATTCTTCAAACATGGTCTCTGCCCCCCTTTCCCTCTTTTCTCCTTGAACTCCCACAATGTGTATGTTGGTCCACTTGATAGCATCTCAGGTCCCTTAGGCTCTGTTCACTTTCCTTCAATCATTTTTCTTTCTGTTCCTCAGACTCTCATTTCCACTGTTTTATCTTCAAGTTTGCTAATTCTTCTACCTTCTCAAATCTGCCTTTGAATACCTGTAGTGAAATTTTCACTTCAGTTACTGTACTTTTCAGCTGCAGAATTTGTTTTTGGTTTCCTTTTAAAAGTTTTCTCTCTATTGATAAAGCCTGCGTGCAGCAACAAAGACCCAATGCAGCCAAAAAATAATAATAATGATAATTTTTAATTAAAAAGTTTAGCTATTACGTATTTCAAAAATGCTTGCCTTTTTTTAAAATTAGTTAATTTATTTTGGGGGGTCTTCGTTGCCATGTGCAGGCTTTCTCTAGTTGCGGCTTGCAGGGGCTACTCTTCGTCACGGGGCGTGGGCTTCTCATCGTGGTGACTTCTCTTGTGGAGTATGGGCTCTAGGCCTGTGGGCTTCAGTAGTTGTGGCACGCGGGCTCAGTAGTTGTGGCTGATGGGCTCTAGAGCACAGGCTCAGTAGTTGTGGCACACAGGCTTAGTTGCTCCGTGGCACGTGGGATCTCCCCGGACCAAGGATCGAACCCGTGTCCCCTGCATTGGCAGGCGGATTCTTAACCACTACACCACCAGGGAAGTCCAATGCTTGCTTTTTTTTTTTTTTAGAGAGAGAGATTATTTTATTTTGAAAATACAGCATAATTTACTTACCTATTCACATATTTTGGGCTAATTAGATTATTTCCATTTTCATTATTATAAATAACATTGAAATCAACATCTATAAACAACCCTTTTTAGTTCCTTAAGCTAGATCGTTTCCTTAATTTCTCTTTCAGATTTTTCATCATTAGTGTGTAGGAATGCAAGAGATTTCTGTGCATTAATTTTGTATCCTGCTACTTTACCAACTTCATTGATTAGCTCTAGTAGTTCTCTGGTAGCATCTTTAGGATTCTCTATGTATAGTATCATGTCATCTGCAAATAGTGACAGTTTTACTTCTTCTTTTCCGATATGGATTCGTTTTATTTCTTTTTCTTCTCTGATTGCTGTGGCTAAAACTTCCTAAACTATGTTGAATAATAGTGGTGAGAGTGGGCAACCTTGTCTTGTTCCTGATCTTATTGGAAATGGTTTCAGTTTTTCACCATTGAGAACGATCCAGTGCTTGCTTTTTGAGTCTATATCTTACTGTTTTTTATTGATCCAACTATTCTTTGTTTCTTTCTTTTTTAAAAAAAAATTTGTTTTTATTTTCATTTTCTTTTCCTCATTAACTTGGTAGTTATTTTTTTACAATTTTCTAAGTGATTCTGTTTATTTTTTAAATTAATTAATTTAGGGATTACAACATGCATAGTTGACATATCAGTGTCTAAATGGCAATTTACATTTTGTACCCTCTTTTTGGTCAGTGCATGAATCTTAGAACACTTAAGTTCCATTTTTCTCTCTCCCAACTTAACATGCCTTTGTTGTTGTGTATATTAAATCTTTCATGGCATTATTATTTTATATAATCAGTGTTCATTTAGACTTTAATTCATTTATCCTTTCTGTTAATCTTCAACTCAGGGCTTCCATCTGGGATCATTTTTCATCTGAGGAAGTTCCTTTAATATTTTCGAGTGCACAGCTGCTGGTGACAAATTATCTAATTTTTACCTAAAAATATATTCCATCTTCATGCTTGAAAGCTATTTTTCTGGACATGATTTTCTAGGTTGGCCGTTTCTTTCTTGCAGTACTTTCAAGCCATCCTTCACTGTCCCATCATTTCTGTTTAGAAGTTAACGATCAGTCTTAACTGTTTTTGAAGTTATCATTTACCCTCCTTTTTGGTTGCTTTGAATTTTGTTTTCAGCAGTTTTACTGTGATGTGCCTATGTTTGGATTTTTTTAAAGTTATCCTGTTTGGTTTTCATAGACTTTGATTTTGTGGTCTTTGTTCAGTTTTTTTAAATTGTCAGCCATTATTTCATCAAATACTGCTTCTGCCTCATTCTTTCCCTCTTCTCCTCCTTACACTCTTATTTACATGCACTTAGTCCTTATAGTATTCTCTCTCACCCTCTTTTCTCTATTTGCCATATTTTTGTCTTTCTTCATTCTAGATACTTTCTTCTCAGCTACCTTCAATTAACTAATCTCTCTCTGTTCAGTGGTATCTAATTGCTATTAAATTCATCTTTGAATTATCAATTTCTGTTTGGTATTTTTAGTTTTTTTTTAAAGGTCCAGTTCTCTGTTGGAATTTTCAGTCTTGTCTTTTATTACCTTGAGCAGTAATCAGAGTTTATTGAAATCTGTCTGGAGTTTGTTTTGGTCTGTTTTGATTGTCTCTTGTTTCTGTTGGCTTTCATTCTGATTCTCTTGCCTCTTCATGTATCTATTTTATTTTACCATACTTTTTATTTATGCATATTTATAGAAATAATTTGAAGTCTAAGATATTCTCTTTCTCTAGATGGAGTTTACATTTGCTTCTGTCTGTTGTCTGGGATAGACACTAGCAGTCTATTATCATTTTGGTCCATTTTCAGAGATTGAGATAATTCTAAGCTCAGTTGCTTTTCCTTTGGGAGACTGTCTGCCTTAGGTCCACCTCTACTCCTAGGATATTCTCCCAGGAGTCAAGCAACCTTAAATATGAAACTGACTTCCCAGGGTCTCCGTGCTCTCTTGTATCCTGCTGAGTCACTTTTTTCACTTTTGCTTATTATCTCTTAAACATTTTCAAGCAGATGTCTTTTTTAATATGGTTACCTTCATCCAGAAGTGTTGGTCTGCCATTTGGGAGCAGAAGTCTTGTTTCATTCTTACTGGAACTCTATTAGGAATTATCCTCAGAGAAAAACACAACCTAGAGAAAGGTTACATAATTTTCTCCAAGGTTGTGTGTATGTTATAGTGCAGAATTTCAATTCAGATGTGTGTTCACAGCCTTTGTTTACTACATTATGCCAATATTTTGAGAATATGAATGACATGGCAGAGCCAACTTAGAGGTCATGAACCACATTGCACGTATCAGACAAGGTATACTGTCTGATAGACTGTCGTTTATATATTCATTGTGTTTGTGACCAAAATAGTCTAGTAAGTCTACCTCTTACTAGGTACTGAGTTCTTTATTGATAATTAAATCACAATAAATATATTCTATATATATATATATATATATATGTATATATATATATAGTTATATATTTAGAATATATAAATGGAAAACAAAGCAACATAAAAAGATCAGCTGGGGGCTTCCCTGGTGGCGTAGTGGTTGAGAGTCCGCCTGCCAGTGCAGGGGACATGGGTTTGTGCACCGGTCCGGGAGGATGCCACGTGCCGCGGAGCAGCTGGGCCTGTGAGCCATGGCCGCTGGGCCTGCGCGTCCGGAGCCTGTGCTCCGCGGCGGGAGAGGCCACAAGAGTGAGAGGCCCATGTACCGCAAAAAAAAAAAAAAAAAAAAAGATCAGCTGGATAATCTATAAATTCACAATATAAAACTGAGTAGTAGGAAATTCACAATATAAAACTGAGTAGGAAATTCACAATATAAAACTGAGTAGAAATGAAGCAAAATTCAGTTGATATATAATTCAGCATTTTTTGTGTTTACTTTGTCAACTTTGTATTCCTATTCTTTCATTTTTTGCCACACCCAGAGTTTGTGTTCTAGATGTTTTGTGATGGAATGTCCAGGTAAAAGGGATCTGGAATTAAGCCTGATATTGCAGGAAATATTTGGTGAATGAAGGTGAATGTAGTAATAGTAACTCTCCTCTTACTCATTTACTTTTTGTGGAAGGAAAAGAAATGTTAATGTTTTGAATTTCTTCCCCTTTTATTTAAAAGGTTTCAGTGATCTTGTCTCTTTCTTTTTAACTTAGGGATAAAGCAATTCCTAACAAAGTGGGGACATATTGTATCCAGTTTGGTTTTATGATGGATAAAGCAAATATCCTTAACAGTGAGCAGGTTTGTTTATTCTTTTTATGCATGGCAGTTAGCTTTAGTTAGCTTCACATTTTCTTGCTTCGTTGAGGAGTGTGTTGTTTTGTTTACAAGTGGGTTAATTATTGGTTGAAAGGTATAAATAATGCCATCTTCAGGAATTTTAGCATAGTACATACTTAAATTATGTTGATTAAATTTGACCGGATGCAGAAGTTACTTTTCCATCCCTCTTTATATCGAGGACTCAGTTAGTAAACATTTTAATCTATATCATGGCAAGGTGGCTCCTATCAATTGTACATGAAAATGTTTCAGTTAATAACATTTCAGGTACTAGGATTCTAGATAATGAAGTTTAAGGTAGTTTAACATACATTATCTTCATTATTGTTACTGCACTAAATTTTTTTAAATTACATATGTTTTTAAGTGTTTCTAAATTTGTTTTTAGATGGTAAACATTCAAAAATTAATCTGATATGCCTTTTATCCTCAATTTTTACAAGTTGATTAGTTTTAAGAATTTAATGGAAATACATTTTAGAAGGTAATCTTTCATTTCATTTAGTATATGCTCTCTATTTCTTCTCTTCATCTTTAATACTAAGCCATTAATGTATTGTTAATCAGAATGCTTCTTTTGTTAGATTATAGTGGATGTTCTACCTAATCAACCTGTGAAGTTAGTTCCTGAAATTCAGCCAGCTACACCAGCTGTTTCAAATGTTCGCTCAGTTGCCAGTAGGACCTTGGTCAAAGATTTATATCTTCGTATCACGGTAATGTTTATTTACTTCCAAATTACAAAGGGTAACAAGAAAAATTATTCCTAGTTTTAGGGTGCAAGATAGTTATTATAGAATCATATCTGGATTATTCAGTTTAAGTTTATAGGAAAACTTTGTGCAGATGAATGAAATACTTATCAATATCTTTATACTTGAATACAAATAGAGAATGTTTAACATTATACATAAAATCCAGATATACTAAGTAGAAATTACTCAAAAATGCAGAAATCTGCCTACCTTTCCTAATACATCTTTAATCCACTATTTTATGTATGCATTATGAATGTGTGAAGTAAGTTGATTCTTCAGTGTCCGTTTTACTGAGGGGCAGGAAGTAGTTAAAGTATTTATTTTGAAGAGATCTGCTCTCATGGCTGATCATAATGAGCTCCTCAAAGCTTCCAGTTACCCAGAGGGTAAGCAGCAATAGTGCTGCTAAGAATATTAACAAAAACATGTAAGACACACTAGTGGCCCTTCATTTTTATGAAAAGTTTGGCTGATAGAGTACTTAACTCCTTCAGTGTATTTTCTTGTTTTAGACACATGAGTCGTTCTTAAACTGGTCTTCCCTAGATCACATATAGATGCTGAAGGTATAGTACATAGCTAATTTTTAAATGGGAGTCCTTTTAATAGAGTTGGGAGCCACTGTATTAGATGGAAGCTATTGTGTTAGATGGTTCTTTTATGGTTTCTGGGATTATTTCCTGCCTGTGGAGCACTTGCTCTGAGAACTGAATTTTGTGTTTGGAGTAAGAAGGATCAGAATGATTTAATATTTGGGGCTTTATAAATAGGTCATATTTCTGATTTGCCCATGCCCTTCTCTGGGTTTAATCTTTTTCTACTTCTTCTAATTAGTTACTTTTTGTTATTTGCTTTAAGGATGACTACAACAATCATACTGGAATTGATTTGGTTGGCACTGTAATGGCTACCATCAAAGGCTCTAATGAGGAAGATGACACCCCACTCTTTATTGGGAAAGTTAGAACACTTGAATTTCCCTTTGTGAAAGGTTCAGCTGAAATCACGGTAATATTTTTGTCTTCCGGTAGATAAGGTTTCCATATTTAATGTTTTAAACCACAGTATTACAATACCTGTTCTTTTGTATGTATAGCTATGAAGATGTTCTAATTATAACATTAAATTGGAAAGTCAGCTAAAATATTTTGAGATTTTGCTCTAAGCTATTACACAGTGAACCCATGATCATTGTTACTATTAGAAAGACCCTCTTTTCCCCTGTGGATGACTGTTTTCTGTTACTGGAGTGATTTTAACTTCAGTGACAATTTGATATTCATGTTTCATTGAAAAGCTACCATTCTGTGGCTAGAAATAGAATCAAACAGAGCCCAGGTAAAATGTACATGTACCTAGGAAAGTTTAGTAAAGCCAGCTAACCTTTGTTATTCATTTTTTTTCCAAAATGGAAATAGTTTTACTTCTATAAAAAATACACAGTGCAAGAACATCAAAAATAATCACTATATCATCACCCTTCAGAGATATTGATGATTAGCAATTCAGTGTATAACCTTCCACACTTTTCTGTGTATACACTGACACTGCATGGATGTGTTCTGTGAGTATGATTTATATAGACATGGAGGAGGGTATAAAATTTCATTAATATAATAGAACTCTGCTTTCATGAAAATCTTATTTATTTATTTATTTATTTTTATTTTTTCGGTACATGGGCCTCTCACTGTTGTGGCCTCTCCCGTTGCGGAGCGCAGGCTCAGCGGCCGTGGCTCACGGGCCCAGCTGCTCTGCGGCCTGTGGGATCCTCCCGGACCGGGGCACGAACCCGTGTCCCCTGCATCGGCAGGCGGACTCTCAACCACTGCGCCACCAGGGAAGCCCGAAAATCTTTTCTCATTTAACACATCCTTGATACATTTCTTTACCAGGAAGTATAAACCTACATCATTGTATTGATGATCATAATTTATTTGATCAATCCTAAGTGAAAATTTAGTTTCTTTGCAAAGTTTTATCAACAGTGCTTCCATCAGCTTTCTTCTCTGTATATCCTTTGCACAAATCTGTTTCCTTAAGAAATTGCTAGAAATAGAATTGGAGATAGGGAGTGTACATTTTTAGCCTTTTGGTAGTTATTGCCAATTGCCTTTCAGTTTATATTCCCACCAGAAATACGTGTACATTCTCATATTACCAATCCTGAATAGAATGGTTTTTAAAATTCAACCACTCTTCCTATTGTTAAGTATTTTCTTTGTTACTAGGAAGGTTTGAACATTTTTCCTGGTTTTGACCTTTGTAGGATTGTCCCTTAACTTTTTTTTTAACATTTTTATTGGAGTATAATTGCTTTATATCCCTTAACTCTTTTTCTTCTGGGAGAGTCATCATTTTCTTCTTAATTTTATATTAAAGATGTTAATGCTCTTTTGTGTATAAGTAGCTTTTTCCTGAGTTTGTCTTTTAGATTTTAGCTTTGTTTATATTAGGGCCAGAGGAAGGGTTGTATTCACAGTGATAGCTCTTGTATTCTTAGGCCTTTAATTTTTTTATTGGTCTTGATTTTATTTTTATCTTTTTTTAAAATTTATTAACTAAATTTTTGGGTATTGTTTATTGAATAATTCTTTCTGTACCATTAAATACGAAATTTCACCTTTTCTGTATTTTTTTGTTGGTGGTGGTGTTTATCTTTTTATCTAATCCAGGGCTAAAATCACATTGTTTTAGCAATATTAGGCTTACAATTGGGGAGACTGCCAGCTTGTACCTGGTCTAAAGTTCAACTTGTTGGTTGGTCTGGCAGTCACCGAACATTACAGCATTTCCATTTTAATTAGTTCTCAACATTTTAAAAAATTCTGGAGTTTTCACAAAGAGATTTGCATTCCTGATTTATTCGGAGAATTCTAAAGACTTGGCAGTATGGGGCCAAGCAGCAGGATTTTCCAGTCAGCTGCAACCATGATACTTCTTTTCATCTCTTGACATTGAGAGCAAGTGTCAGTTGCTACTTATATTTACACTTGTTCTCTTATTTTTATAGTGGATGGTAAAGTGAAATTTTCTTGTACCCTAACAAAAATTAGGTAATGAAAACCACAGGTTGAAAAACAAAGAAGGGTGGGGAAGACATGTTGAACATGCAGAGTCGGTTTGTATTGGAAGAACACACGTAGTCCACTACCTATATCCTGGTTACCTCTGTCCTATTTCCTTGGCCCCGCCACGGGCATTTGAAATTACTTACCCTGCTGTACACATTTCTGAGGCTTGCCCCACAGCTGCATATGGAATCACAGCTTCATGTCATGCATATGAATTTCCACTAGAGGTTCCTAATATCACACTGAATAAGCAGAAATCTCTCAGTTCCTACTTGGCTCCTGAGCCATATATTAATTAAGTAGGTCTGGGGCAGGGCTGAGGAATCTGGTTTCTGCAGGTGATTCTTATCATTAGGGATGTTTGGGAAACACTGGTATAAAACACAATCATTTGTAAATGTTCCCTGTTTGCTTAAAAAGAACTTGTACTGCTTTCTTTAAAGTTTTAATCTAAATTTATAATTATTCAAGTTTGTTAATTGTGTTATTCAAATTCTTTATATTATTTGCCTACTTGATCTGGGAATTTCTGAAAGCGGTGTCTGAGTTTTATTCTGCTATATATTTATCCTTTTCTCATATTCCAAATTGCCATTTGTGTATGGATGCAGTTTTGGACTCCTCAGTTCTCTTCAGTTCTGTTATTCCATGTATCTTGGTAAACTGTACATCACAGATTACAAGCTATAAAACTTTGAGATAGGAAAGGCCTCCTTAAACAGGACATAAAGGAAAAGATTTTATATTTAACTATATATATAAATAGAGGATTAATAATATTAATATATTGGTATAACAATATATTAGTACAGTATATTGAACATATTTTTAAAACATCCTAAAGAACTTCCTGCAAATCAATGAGAAAAAAGACAATCTAGTAGAAAAATAAATGACCAAAGAACAGAAGCAGGTAGTTAATGGAAGAGAAGGTATAAATGACTAATAAACAGGAAGCATGACCTCAGTACTAATCAGGGAAATGCTACTTAAAACAATAATGACTGGTTGTTTTTAATACATCGTTTTAGAAGAAAGAAATACTTGATTAATAGTAAGTGTTGGCTTCCCGAGGGCGGCACGGGGGCCGGGTGGTGGGGTGCAGGTGCCCAGACGAGGGGGGGGGAGCTGGGAGATGGCGTCCGGAGCGGGTCGCTGGCTGGCGTTGGCACCCGTCGGACCTGGGGCTTTCCGGAGCGGGCTGAGCCTGGGGAAAGGTGGCGATGTCTCCGCCGGACGGGGCGGCTTAGTTCGGAGTCTGGTACCATCGAGGTCAGTCATCGTTACTCGCAGCGGCGCCATTTTGCCCAAACCGGTGAAAATGTCCTTCGGCCTTCTCCGTGTGTTCTCCATTGTGATCCCCTTTCTCGATGTCGGGACGCTAATTAGCAAGAACTTTGCTGCTCTAGTTGAGGAGCATGACATTTTTGTTCCAGAGGAGGAGGATGATGACGACTAATAGGGCGTGGAGAAGTATAGAAAGGAGAAAGCCCTCACTTAAGAAATGGTGATGCTCGCAGCCTCTCCTCCTTCCCTATCAGCAGATGGGCCCAGGGAAAGCCCTCAGCCTCCCAACCCCAGTGAAGCCTCCTGCATGGTCTGTGACCATAGCTCAGATCCCCAGGCTCCGGGAGGTTCCTGGAGATGTGCTATCCACTGAGCATAATCAAATTGTGAATAAACATAATAAACATCAGCTCTGTATGACTGAGTGATGGCTGAACTTTCTCAATACAAGTAGGCTCTAGTTGCAGTTTCTTCACCCTGCTGTCCTATCTCTATCAGCTGAACAAATAGGTCTTTGATTTACAACGCAGGGCCTCCAGGCCCCTATGGATCCACAAGGTAATCATGGGGACCTGGGACCAATCTTCCTTATTTACAAAAGCCCAACGGCTGCATAGGCTAATTAAAGGCTCAGCTTTTGTGCTGAGTAACACTGGCTAGTTATCCCACGCAGTCAGAAGAAGCTTTGATTGTTTAAAACTCCTTGAGAAATACCACTTTTTAGAATTCTTTCAAAACTTGGATTCCTTAGATGAAAAAATAATAAAGGGCAAGAGAAAACCAAATACTGTATGCTAACACATATATATGGACTCTAAAAATTAAAAAAAAATGGTCATGAAGAACCTAGGGGCAAGACGGGAATAAAGACACAGACCTACTAGAGAATAGACTTGAGGATACGGGGAGAGGGAAGGGTAAGCTGGGACAAAGAGAGTGGCATGGACATATATACACTACCAAACGTAAAATAGATAGCCAGTGGGAAGCGGCCGCATAGCACAGGGAGATCAGCTCGGTGCTTTGTGACCACCTAGAGGGGTGGGATAGGGAGGGTGGGAGGGAAACGCAAGAGGGAGGAGATATGGGGATATATGTTTATGTATAGTTGATTCACTTTGTTATACAGCAGAAGCTAACACACCATTGTAAAGCAATTATACTCCAATAAAGATGTTAAAAACAACAACAACAACAAAAAAAAAATAGTGTTGGCCAGGCATCAGGGGAACTGGATATTCTTATACACTGATGGTGAGAGGATAAATTGATGGAGCCTTTTTGAAGGGAAATTTGATACTACGTATTAAAATAAACTTTTAATAAGTCACTATAGGGACTTCCCTGGTGGTTCAGTAGTTAAGAATCCACCTGCCAATGCAGGGGACACAGGTTCGATCCCTGGTCTGGGAAGATCCCACATGCTGCCGAGCAACTAAGCCCGTGCACCACAGCTACTGAGCCTGCACTCTAGAGCCCCAGGAGCCACAACTACTGAGCACGTGTGCCACAACTACTGAAGCCCACGCGCCTAGAGCCCGTGCTCTGCAACAAGAGAAGCCACCGCGATGAGAAGCCCACGCACCGCAAAGAAGAGTAGTCCCCACTCACTTCAACTAGAGAAAACCCGTACACAGCAATGAAGAACCAACACAGCCATAGATAGATAGATAGATAAATTTATGGGGGAGGGCTTCCCTGGTGGCACAGTGGTTGAGAGTCCGCCTGCCGATGCAGGGGACACGGGTTTGTGCCCCGGTCCGGGAGGATCCCACATGCCACAGAGCGGCTGGGCCCGTGAGCCATGGCCGCTGAGCCTGTGCATCCAGAGCCTGTGCTCTGCAACGGGAGAGGCCACAGCAGTGAGAGGCCTGCGTACCGCAAAAAAAACCCCAAAAATTTATGGGGGAAAAAGTCATTATATTTCTCTATTCTGGAGAATACACCAAGAAGTACTGAAAGCTACTTTCTTTGTTGTATTATAAATAATAGCTAAAAATTTTTAAATGAAATGTTCATCACCCAGTGAAAGGATATTATAGTGTATTGTATCTATATTATGCACAAATGTAAAAAATTGGTATTTAAACATTCACTTGAATTGATTGACAGATTAAAATGAGTGCTGAAAGCAAATTGCTACAGTATAAAGTATGTTATTTTTGAAGTGCAAACAGTTTTATTTTTGTGTTTATATTCATGTAAATACATTGAAAACAGCTTTCAGAAACTAAGTGGTGGGATTGCGGATTGGTTTAATGATGGACTTATAATTTTATTATTTCGTGGATTGTTTTACAGTGTTCTATCAATTTAGATTTTTTAAAATTTTATATCTGAATTTTATTGTGGTCTAAAAAAACAAAACAACTAGTACCTATTGTTTCCTTGTAAGACTGAAAAAGTTATTTAGGATATAAATATATTGCATTATTTACTAGTTATATGTTATGGTCTCAAAGTATATCAGAAGTGTGTGTGTGTGCTCATTAATGAAGAAAAATACATTAAAAAAGACAAAAGACAAATCTTTAGAGCTTTTCAGGACCCTTTGTTTGGTCACCTGGGACTGGTGGGTCTACTTCCATGGTAACAGCTGTAACTTAAACTCAGCATTGGGCTTTGTGCATTTCTTTGTGATTATTTTTATAACTCATACCGTCAGCTGTTTCACACTGCTTGAACTTAGAGGTTGGAATCAGGAAGATATTTCTAGTCAGGATATAAGTGGCCATTGATATTTCTGGCCTGGAAAGATACTTTTTCTTATAGTTTTCCATTGTATATAATTTTTGCATAAGCTATTTATTGATAAGATAATTTGACTTTCAAACCAATAAGAAAAGGTAAAGAGTTCTATGTCTTGGATGGTGCTGCTGTTTTAATGAATGCTTAATGAATCTCACAGGTCAGTCAATTTTGCCTTTTGCCTTTAAAATTTACCACTTAACTTGAAAACAGAGTACAATGAGATATATAACATTTATACATTTACAAATACCTTTTTAAATCTCGTTTTTCCTTACTGTTTTTTTCTTTATACAGAGTCTAGTTCTGGCAGAAAATAGTCCTGGAAGGGATAGCACTGAGTATTTTATTGTGTTTGAGCCTCAGCTACCAGGTTTATCAAGAACATTAGAACCATATATCCTACCATTTATGTTTTACAATGGTAAGTTTCTAGGAAAATAGAGGATAAACTCGTACGTTTGTGGTACTTTATATAACTTTGTTTTGCTCTCCATTAACATGGTGCTTACTAGTTACCTAATCATGTTATGACATTTCGGAAAAGTCATAATTTAAAAATTGAAATAAATTGTCTGAATATTTTTTCTTAGATGTTAAGAAGCAGCAACAAATGGCAGCACTTACAAAAGAAAAGGACCAATTATCTAAGTCTATTATAATGTATAGAAGTTTATTTGATGCCAGCAAACAGCTTCTTGATGAGATGAAGTGTAAGTCATTTTGTGTTCAAATGATGCTTTGGGGAATGGTGAGGTAGAAGGTTGAGGCCATGAGACACAAACATTGTCTAATTTCCTGAACTTAGAAGTAAACTGCAGGACACGGCAGAAAGGTGGTAGTGATGGTTTATATTACTCATCATTCGATCTTCTTAAGATGAAGTATTCCTGCATTTTAAATAAGTGTATATCTTGTTTACCTACAAAAATTTGAAACTTCTACTAGAAATCTGAATCTATAGAAATTTAAAGGTTTTGACATAACAGTAATAAGTTTCATATCTAGCTCTAGCATTTAGCAAAAGACATTGGATGACAATATCACTGAAAGAGTGATATGTAATTTAAGTTTTAGTTTGAGCCATGTGACTGTGTGTAGTTCAATTTAAAAATATCTGCAGCAAAAAATATATCTGCAGCAGAGAAATATGTAATTTATTTTTTAATAAATACATGGAACATTTGCTACAGTTTTTAATAATGTTTGTATACTGTTTAAGACAAGGCATTTGCTGAGTTGTGCTCTATTTGTCGGATTTTTTCACAGGTCAAGGATATTTAGAGGATAATAGGAACTAAGAGTAATGAAATAATACACAATTTGTAGCACTGAAAATTTGTTTTTAAAAAGTCCTATTTGTTTCTTAGAATAACCTTATGCAATTATGTATAAATTATGTATAGTCATGTGGATTAGAATTAAATAGCTTTTCCAAGATTACTTGTGGTTTGCAACATATCATACTACCTCCCTTAGCTGCATTAATTTTGTTTTTTATTTTTGTGTATTAGAAATGAACTTTAATTTTAGATTTTAGTTTAATTTAAAATTTCTATAATACTCTTCATTTTTCATTTTAGCATCAATCATTAAAAGGAAAAAAACAAGGGATTGAAAACATTCTTCAAAAACTGTATTTTGGGGGCTGTCACAAATTGATAGTTTTTGTTTGTTTGTTTTTAATTTTAGGCCAAGTTGAAGAAGCAAAATTAAAAGAGGCCCAGTTGCGAAATGAACTAAAAACACACAATATTGACATTCCTACAACACAACAGGTACAGTTTCCAAGTATATGTGAAAGTTTTTTCTTTTTAATTAAATTCTAACCTATAATTTTTTTTTTTTTACCATTCATATTTTATTAGGAATGTTATGTACACTGTTGTTTTGGGGTACTAAGCCATATGTGGATTATAATCTAGTCACTTACTAGACATTAAAATGGGCTAACAATGACGGAGTGCTCTTTTCAAAGAAATTGCAGTTTGTGTTTCTAATCTAATGACACCAGTAAATTAAATTAATAATACACCAACTTGAGAACTTGCATTGAAGAGACCTAAGTGATAATCAGTATATGTGGTGGCAAAGAAAATGATAGAAAGTAACAAAAGACAATAGATTTTTTTAAAGCTTACATTCTTTATGTGTATAACTCATAAGTCCTATTATACGTTATGTATTTCTTAACTAAAAAAAAAGAATCAGTGAGGTTGACTCTTCACATTACTATGATCATATTCTTATAAGAAAGGAATAGCTAGCTGCTTAGTAACTTTTATGTTCTTGAGTTGTAACTATGTTCTCGAGTTGTCTAAATTGTTGGTTTTTCTCTGCTATTTTCTCTGCCTGGTACACGAGTAACTGTAATTGGCCTTGCAGTTAATTTTTCTTTTTAAATTACAGATGCCACACATTGAAGCACTTTTGAAGAAAAAGGTATCAGAACAGGAAGAACTAAAGAAAAAACCCAGAAGATCATGTACTCTTCCAAACTATACTAAAGGCAGTGGAGATGTTTTAGGAAAGGTTTGTGTTTAAGCCTTTTAAGAGGCATTACATTTTATTATCTTGTTTTCTATCTGCTTTGGGTGATCCTAGATCATGGAGCCATGATGATATCGATATTTGGGGATCCCAGGCAGGATAGAGTGGGATTTCATCACACTACTGAGATGGTGTGCAGTTTAAAACCTATGAATTGTTTATTTCTGAAATTTTCATTTAATATTTTCAGACTGCCATTGACTGTGGGTAACTGAAACTGGGGAAAGAGGAACCACAGATAAGGGGGGACTACTGTACAAGAGTAGACATTGTGATGTTCTCATTGCTAGGGCAGGTTTTTGCTACCAGATCAGGTAAGAATAAAGGGTAGATGTGACCATATCAGTGCAATAAATGAGGTTTAGAAATCTGCCACAAAATTTCAACCTTGTTGGACTTTGAGCAAGCTTGTGACTAAAATACAGTGGGTCCTCTGTATCCACAGGTTCTGCATCCTCAGATGCAACCAACTGCAGATGGAAAATATTTGGGGAAAAATTCCAGAAAGTCCAAAAACTAAAACTTGAGTTTGTCATATGTTGGCAACTATTTACATAACGTTTACATTGTATTAGGTATTATAAGTAATTTAGAAATTATTTAAAGTGTACAAGATGGTATATGCAGATACTATGACATTTTATATAAAGGGTTTAAGTATCCACAGATTTTAGTATCTGAGGCGGTTCCTGGAACCAGTCCCCTATGGATACTGATGGACTTGCTATACAGTTGACCCTTAAACAACATGGGTTTGAACTGTGAGGGTCAACTTATACACAGCTTTTTTTTTTAATTGAATACCGACTACAGTACTGCCTAACGGTTGAATCCTCGGATGTGAAACTGTGGGTATGGAGGACCGACTGTGAAGTTATATGCAGATTTTCGACTGCTTGGAGGGTCAGTGGCCCTAACCTCCACGTTGTTCAAGGGTCAACTGTATTTGTAAATAGGAGAGTGACTGTTAATTCTAAGCTCTAAAGTGTTTATATAAGCAGAAGAAATGATTCTTATCTGTGATGTTTAGATTTGTTTTCTGAAAAGTCATCTGAGTAAAAGATCTGCTTAGAAGGATATAGTATATAACTATATTTAGGTTTAAGTGTATTTTATGATTACTTTATCAGTTGACACACCCCAATAGTAGAGATATTAAATGTGGGGAAAAAATACATCACCTAGCTGATAATATTCCAAATATTTTTATTTGGTTACTTGCAAAATTTACTGTAGTTTAATCTATGGAACAGTTTTTTAAAATTTAATAGCAGAAGAGACAGTTTAATATGTTTAAGCCAGTAAGCTTTTACAGTTTGAGATTTTTTTGTTAATTTATGTGAGTGTTTCAAAAAAAGTGTTTTTGCTTTAGACTTGGGCTTTTAAAATATTTAATGTCAAATTTATATATATTTAAAACTTTTTTACTTGATTTTTAAAATGGGTTATAGATTGCACACCTGGCACAAATTGAAGATGATAGAGCCGCAATGGTTATTTCTTGGCATCTGGCAAGTGACATGGACTGTGTGGTCACCCTGACCACTGATGCTGCACGTCGTATCTATGACGAAACCCAAGGTCGTCAGCAGGTGTTGCCCCTTGATTCTATTTATAAGAAGACTCTTCCAGATTGGAAAAGGTTAGAAAAAAGTGAAAGTAATGATTTTTTTTCAGAAATTTCTTTTCTATTTTTTATCAAATCACCGAATTTTAAAATTTCTCTAAAAGATGCTTAAACAGAGAAGTGACTCAAAGTATGTGCATTATTTTTGTCTTCATCACAAATATGATCTTCGTTAAGATCAGTATTGCAGTGTATTTGATCATATATGCTGGCCAAGTTTAATTTGCCAATTAAATGTTATTTGTATGTATGAGAGATACACATACAAACACACAAACCCAAAGCGAATTTTTGGCCTTTGCAACAGGAAGGATGGTAAGATGTCATTATTCTTAACAGAATATGGAACACCTTTATTTGGAGTAAGAGTATAGATACATGTCTTTTGTCCTATTTATGTCGTGTGAAAATAAGCAGCCATCATTTAGGTAGAGAAGGTTTCTCTATTGGAACTGCCATTAGCTAAGTTGAAATATAAGAGACCATCTACTTAGGATGTTACACCTTTTTTTTTTTTTTTTTTTTAAGGATGTTATATCTTTGTTTTAATATAAAGCTGGTTTCTTTAAGTGTTTTCCCATTTACTTTTCAAAGTATGTTTTTAGGAAATAACTGTGCAAACCAATTAGGCATTTTTAATCTAAAATTTAAAATATTTTATATGTTCTCTAATTTTTGGCTATTTTTAAAAATCTACCTTAAAAGACTAAAACAAAATGGTGGTAACAAAACAAAAATGTTAAAATGTATAACAGAGTATTGACCAATAATTTTCTCAGATTCCTAAACAAAGTTTGCAAGGTGTACAGCTGGGTAGGTATGGGGACTTGAAGGAGAATGGAAACTAATGTTAAGAGCTTACCGTGTCATTAAACTAACATTTTATTTCACTTTGTAATCTAAAAATATATTCAGGAAACAGCTGGAATTTGAACTCAAATCTATCTGCTTCTAAAATCTCCTACTCTGCTACCAGTCAGCACCCATTTTAAACAACATGGGAAATCCTATCAAATCATAATGACTGCGTTTATAAGGGTAATAATTTTTGTAAAAGTAATTTTACCTCCAGGAGGTCCTCTCTTTTTTTTCATAATCCCTGAGGACCAAGTTAAGAATTCTTGATTTAGGGAAAGTATGAATCTGGTATTTAAGGCTAATGCTTGCTCTAAAAGCTAGTTATTCTCTCTTTCTGGTATTGTGCCTGTTATTGGGATTGAGTTAACTAGCTCTTAAAGCCACCCCAGCCTCTACTCCTACCTACAAGATTTGGGAAAAGCTACCGTATGTGGAAGGGGAAAGCCCTGACACCCCAGTCAGCCTCCATCTCTTGAATCTCCTTGTTATCCCTGGACTTCAGCTGCTCATTCTGTACAGTGTGTCAGAGGACAGGTGGCCAGAGTACTGGGCTGTTTCCCTCTCGTATGCTCAGTCTTGGGCCTTGCCCCTTCCCCCCGTCTATTCTAGGGCCACTCTCCACATGAGACAGTCATATCATTGGCATCCTCGTTTAGGGCCAGCTTGAGAGGCTGCTTCTCTCCTTTCCTTGTCAAACTAAACAAAGGTTAGTTTATATTGATTTTACAAACTAATTGACAATAGCAGTACAGATAAAACTAAGATATTTTTATATGGTAAATATCGTTTTCATTTCTAAAGGCATAATGGTTAATAATTTAGCAGTATTACCTTGCATAGGGAGTTGATTAAATGATCACAAAAACAATCAGTATATTCATATGTTTTTCATAGTATATATATTTTTTTTGATTAAAAGTTACGTGTTTTGTTTAAATTTTTTTAAAATTCAGACCTCTGCCTCATTACCGAAATGGAAAATTGTATTTTAAACCCATTGGAGATCCTGTCTTTGCCCGAGATTTGTTAACGTTTCCAGATAATGTAGAACATTGTGAAACAGGTAAAGGAAATTATGATGGCTTTTTTTATACAGATGTTAACATTTGTGATCCAGATACATAAATTACTGACTATGGAAAATTATGTTCTTATTTAGTTTATAAGTGATAGTTTTATTAATATTTACTTCTCTCATTTTTCCTGTTAGAGGAAAATATTGAATAAAATTCTTATGTTACTAGCATTATTTCTAATAAAACTTTGTAATATATGTTAAGATTTTTTTAAATATCTCAGTTTTTTAAAAATAAAAGTTTCATGTGCACAATCATTATATTTCAGTTTCTGAGTACACAACAGCATGCTCACCACCAGAAGTTTGTGTTAATATTTTAATATGACCAAAAAAGATGTCATAATTTTAATAATTTGTTAATTGAATTTTTTAGTGTTTGGTATGCTGTTAGGAGACACCATTATTTTGGATAATTTGGATGCTGCTAATCATTATAGAAAAGAGGTATGTGTTTGAATTATTTTTTAATTTGTAGCTCCAATTTTAATGTGTACTTTAAAAATTTAATACATAGCTCTGTATAGAAATAATTTTATTTTAGGTTACATGTGCAAATGACTAAGTAACCTTGTCAAAACCAATTTAAATCCTACAGATTGATAAGCAGCATAAAATTGGGCAAAATATAGGAATGAATTTGCCAAGATGCAAATTAAAATGAGATGTTTATGAAATTGTCCTAAGACTCAAAATCAGTATCTGTTATTGATGGTGGTATTGAAAAAGAGTACACTCAGATAATGTTGTTGGAAATGTAATTTGACGTAGCCCTTGTTTATTAGTTGTTAGGGCTGCTGTAACAAAGCACCACAGACTGGGTAGCTTAAACAGTAGAAATGTTGTCTCACAGTTCTGCAGGCTTAAAACCGAAATTCAAGGTGTGAGAAGGGTCAGTTCTTTCCAGGGCTTATGAGGGGAGGGTCTGTTCCATGCCTTTCTCCTTGGTTTGTAGATAGATGGTCATCTTCTCCCTGTGTCTGTTCGCAGCTATACGTATCTGTGTCCAAATTTCCCTTTTGTATAAGGAAACTACTCGTTGGCTTAGAGCCCACTGTTATGACCTCATTTTAACTTGATTACCTCTATAGAGACCCAGTCTTCAAATAAGGTCACATTTTTGAGGAACTGGGGGTTAGGACATCAACATAGGAATTTTGAGGGACACAATTCGACCCATAATACTTTTGGAGAGCAGTTTGGCAATATAAGTGTTTCTGTTATCTATTGCTACATAACAAGCACTTCAGAAGTTAGTGGCTTTAAACAGTAACAACATATTAGTACTCATTTCTCCGTGGGTTTCTCCCAGTAGTGTTAGCTAGTTGCGCTGAGATGGTGAAAGCTCCAAAATGCCTCACTCAGGTAGCTGGCAGTTGATGTTGGTAGCCATCCGGGATTCAGCTGGAGTTGGCCAGAGGCTCAGCTGGTGCTGTCTCCTGGGGTCATTGTTCTCACCCCCACTCACGGGTGTGTGAGAAAATGCCATGAAGGCTTTTAGAAACCTTTTTCTAGCTAAGAGGATCTGGAAAGTAGTGCCTTAAATCTTTCTGAGGTCTCAACATAGGGGCATCCTTCACTTGATTTTTGACTTTGAGGCCACATTTTACTGGCTGTACCCTGGATTTGATCTTAGCCCTGAGGCTTTCCGTTTCTTTTTCAAGAACATTTTGTTAGCTGAACAGGCTGGGGAGGAAAAACAGTCCAACCCAGCAAGTTCTGGGTTGGAAATATTTCCTTGAAATTATTTTTGAAAATGAATTAGTTCCTACTTAGTTTATCTCCCACCTGTACTGGCTAGTTGATACTGGCTACTGGTTTGGCACTTGGTAGGCTGGCAGACTTAGATATCTCTATGCAAACCTCTCCTTGTGGCTGCTGGGGGCTTTTTCAAATGGCATCTGGGACCTAAGAAGGGAAGTTAGAGCAGTGATGGCAGAAGTTGCAGGTCTCTTAAGTCCCAGCAGTCAGTTCAGAATCTGGCCAGCCCAGACCCACATCGGAGAGTGGAGAGTTTGAAATAGACTCTTTCCTCTCCATGGGAGGGGCAAAGAAGTTGCCGCCATCTTTGTACCATCACAACGTATTAAAATAATTTATCTTACAGACATGCTCCCACAAGTATATAAAGATATGTACAAGGATATTCATTAGATGTAAAGCAATTATATTCCAATAAAGATGTTAAAAAAATATTCATTAGAATATTTAAGAATTTTTAAGACACTTTGGAAGCAGTGTGAAGTCCATCAGTTGGGATTGCACAACTCTACTACAGTAATTTATACAGTAGAGTAGTATGTAGCTGTTAAAAAGACATAAAGCAGATTGATATGTCCTAACAAGGAAGACGTACAAAATATAGTGTTTTGTTGAAAAGTTGCCAAATGATAATATATAAGTTGATGCCCTTTTAAAAATAAGCTTATGTAATATAAACAAGATGGGAGAATATATTGTATACTGTTGTATATATTAAGAAAGATTATCCCTTCTATATTACTTCTAAGTTTTACTTAATGAGAAAAGAAAGGCAATCTACTGTGAAGAAACACCTTTCAGAGGGCTGCTGTAAAGATTGAATAAAATAATAAAATAAGAAATAGAATAAAATTTCAGTAGAGGAATAGTCTCTTAGGATCTGAAATCCAGAGGTCTTTGAATTCTTTGATACAGAAGAAGTATTAAATTTAATAAATATGGTGTTAGGGACTTGGAAATAGCAGGTGATAAACATGTATGTAAACACTATAAGCTTGCAAATTATTATAGCTGAAAGTGAGTAAGGATGCAGTTACTTAAGAGAAAACAGAGGTCAGTTTAAAATATGATCCAGTACGGGCTTCCCTGGTGGCGCAGTGGTTGAGAGTCCACCTGCTGATGCAAGGGACACGGGTTCGTGCTCTGGTCCGGGAAGATCCCACATGCCGTGGAGCAGCTGGGCCCGTGAGCCATGGCCGCTGAGCCTGCGCATCCGGAGCCTGTGCTCCGCAACAGGAGAGGCCACAACAGTGAGAGGCCCACGTACCGCAAAAAAAAAAAAAATCTAATCAGAGTGCCAAGAAGAGGAGGATAAAAGGATCACAGGTAATATCTGAAGAACTAATGGCTGAAAACTTTTAAGAACTGATGAAAGACACCAATCCATAGCTTCAAAAAAAAGTAAGAGGGACTTCTCTGGCAGTCCAGTGGTTAAGATTTCACCTTTCAGGGACTGCCTGGTCCAGTGGTAAAGAATATGCCTTCCAATGCAGAGGACGCTTGTTCGATACCTGGTCGGGGAACTAAGATCCCACGTGCTGCAGGGCAGCTAAGCCCGCACGCCTCAACTAGAGAGCCTGCGTGCCGCAAACTACAGAGCCCCCACGCTCTGGAGCCTGTGTGCCACAACTAGAGAGAGAAAACCCGCATGCCACAACCAGAGAGAAACCCGCGCACCACAGCTAGAGAGAAGCCCTCGTGCCACAACTAAGACCTGCCTGATGTAGCCAAAAAAAAAAAAAGAGATTTCACCTTCCAATGCAGGGGTGTGGGTTCAGTCCCTGGTCTGGGAGCTAAGATCCTACATGCCTCATGGCCAAAAAAAAAAAACCCACGAAAAACAGAAGCAAAACTGTAGCAAATTCAATAAAGACTTTAAAAATGGTCCACATCAAAAAAAAAATTTTTTATAAGTAACAGCATATGTGACAAAAGCGGGGACAGCATTTGTTCCTCATAATTGGTATAGCACAGCAGTCCCCAGCCTTTTTGGCATCAGGGACCGGTTTTGTGGAAGACAGTTTTTCCAAGGATGGGGTGGGAGGGAGGGGATGGTGCAGGCGATACTGCGAGTGATGGGGAGCGGCAGAGGAAGCTTCGCTCACTTGCCTGCTGCTCACCTTCTGCTGTGCTGCCTGGGGGTTGGGGACACCTGGAACAGCACATACTGATTTCTTTGCTTCCAAAGTTTTTAGTGAGGTCACTCCACCTATTAAATATTGTTTTAAAGCTCTTCTAAGAAAAGGCTGTTATGACATCTCTTGGTGATTTTGTTAGGTTTCAGGAGTCTTTGTTATCATTTTCTCTTCCTAAATTCTTCATGCCATTTATACTACTTCAACCCCTTGTTGATTCCATCCCTTGCTAATCCTTACAGCAGTTGTGAATTAGTATTGCCCAGAACTGTAGCACTGTTGTTCACTCACTGAATTTGTAAAAGCTGTCATGATCTTTTTTGTCCTAATATAGTGCCTAGTGAGGACTGAAGTTTCTTTTAATGGTAAATTATAGTAAAATACATATAACAAAATGTACCATCTAAACCATTTTTAAGTGCACCGTTCAGTAGTGTTACATTCACATTGTTGTACAACCAATCTGCAGAACTCTCTTCTTTTTGTAAAACTGAAACTCTGTACCCATTAAATAGCAACTTGTCATTTCCCCTTTCTTCCATGCCATTTGAGAATTGAAAAACTGTCCCTTCTGCCAGAGGCCTGTAACTCATACTGTCAGTGAGTGTGTTAACAAGAAAATAGACAAGAAATTTGAGTGTATTTGTTATTTAAGATGGTACTAAATCTGTAAAAACATTGCCTGAAATTTGATAATTTAATAAGAATAATTTAATTTACTATATATTATATAATTTAATAACAATATGGTAATAGTACATTAATTCAGTCTGTATTTTTAATGTTCACTTTTAGGAAACGTACAAATCCAAACCAGAACTAAGAAAGTAAGGTGTGGTGGTTTGTTTTACTAAAAGATTCATTTCACCAAAGAATTCACCACAGATTTTCTTGAAATAGACATTCTGTTGCATTTAAATTTTATAGAAAGTACCCAGTTTGACGGCAAAATACCTGTAAATTACCTTGGAATTATATTAAAAGAATAAATACTAGTCATGATTCTTTATTACCTGTCCTATTGCTTTTTGTTTTTAAAAACTATATTTTATTTAATCTTTTATAATTCAGAAACTACTTAATCCACAGTATTAGGTTGGATTAGGTGTTTTTACATGTTATTAAATTATTCTTTAGTCTTTTAATGTATGCATTCTGTTTCATTATGTGAGTGTGCCATAATTTATTTATGTAACTTATTGAAATGTGCAAGTTTCATATTTTTCATTATTAAAACAATGTTTCAGTGCACATTGTTCACATCTGTGATGATTTTTTTCAGAATACTCTTAGAAGTGGAATTGCTGGGTCATGCAAAATGTTAAGCTTTTTTTTTTTTAATATATTTATTTTATTTATTTTTGGCCACGTTGGGTCTTCATTGCTGTGCGTGGGCTTTCTTTAGTTGTGGTGAACGGGGGCCACTCTTTGTTGTGGTGCATGAGCTTCTCATTGACGTGGCTTCTCTTTGCTGGGGAGCACAGACTCTAGGCGTGCAGGCTTCA
Organism: Delphinapterus leucas; assembly: GCF_059928025.1. Classification (NCBI taxonomy): domain Eukaryota; kingdom Metazoa; phylum Chordata; class Mammalia; order Artiodactyla; family Monodontidae; genus Delphinapterus; species Delphinapterus leucas. The sequence goes on along the minus strand of NC_143142.1, from coordinate 35,117,109 downwards.
GTAGTTGTGTCTCTCAGGCTCTAGAGTGCAGGCTCAGTAGTTGTGGCGCACGGACTTAGTTGCTCCGAGGCATGTGGGATCTTCCCGGGCCAGGGCTCGAACCCGTGTCCCCTGCATTGGCAGGCGGATTCTTAAGCACTCTGCCACCAGGGAAGTCCCTAACTGTTAAGGTTTTAAACACTTGTCACATTTGCTTTGAGAAGGGCTGTCCCAGAGCAGATTAGTACAAGAAGACCCTTTCTCCAGCATTCTGTGGTGTATGTGTGTATGTATGTGTGTGTGTGTGTGTATTTTAACATTTTTGAATAGTGAAAATATCTCTTTTGAATTCCACTTCAAGTTATTTCAGTTCCACTTCTGGTTACCAGTGAAGTTGAACGTTTTATTTTTGTATATCCTAGACCTTTATTTGAAAGAATATTCTTGAAGATCATAAAATACTAAATCTAGTGTTTTTCTTTTATTCTCTGACTTCTCTGAAGAATTTAGTTCTTGACTAACACTTTCTACTTCCCTTTCCACGACTTAGGTTTTACTATATAATTCTAGTTCCCCCAATTCTCAACACACTAGCTCTTTTTCCTCCTACAACTGAACTCATAGTATTGTCCTCTGAAGATTTGTCCCTTTGCTTTTGAGTTTGTATTCTCTTCAGTCTAATATAATATCCTTTTTGCTAGCCTTTGGTCATCTGGAAAACTTCTAACAGAAGGAAACTGAGCTAGTGCTACAGGCTGGGTACTGCCTTGGGTTTCAGAAGCACACAGGTCTCTGGCTTGGCCCTCTCTCTTCCTTCCTCTTATCAATCAAGCCATCAATCAGGTCATCAATTTCACTTTTTTCCATTTGTGTTGTCACTATTCTAGTTTAGGCTAACACTTGAGAGGTAGTCTAAATCATCTCCCTGCCTCTGGTTTTTTCCCCTAGTCATCTTACACATCACTAGGTAATTAATTTTGTGAAAATACTACCATGATCATGTCATTTCTTATCTCAGAACCCTTAAGTGATTTCTGTTTTCTTAGAGCAGTTGAAATAAGTTTTATAGACTCGCTAATTAATATCCATTTACTTACAATAGGTTGTTAAAATTACACACTGTCCTACACTGCTGACCAGAGATGGAGATCGCATTCGAAGTAATGGAAAGTTTGGGGGCCTTCAGAATAAAGCTCCTCCAATGGATAAACTTCGGGGAATGGTCTTTGGAGCTCCAGTACCAAAACAGTGCCTGATCTTAGGGGAACAAATAGGTAGGTTAAATAAGTACTTAATAATTTCTCATTTGATTTTAACCCTTTATTTGGACCTTGTTTATCAAGACTCTAACATCAAAACGTAACCAGTAACAGATATGAATAAGATGTTTTTGTCCAGTACTTCCAGCTTTCTTATACCAAATAGTTTTGAAATACGTATATAGGAAGTAGGTTTTCCTTCATATTTTCATTCTTTTTTTTTTTTGGTACGCGGGCCTCTCACTGTTGTGGCCTCTCCCGAGGTGGAGCACAGGCTCCGGACGCGCAGGCTCAGCGGCCATGGCTCACGGGCCCAGCCGCTCCGCAGCATGTGGGATCTTCCCGGACTGGGGCACGAACCCATGTCCCCTGCATCGGCAGGCGGACTGTCAACCACTGCGCCACCAGGGAAGCCCCATATTTTCATTCTTACCTTGAAATAAAAGATTTCCTTGTTGAGGAAACTAGTATGTCATCAAATCATAATACTTTTTATTTCAAAGTTGGTAACTATCTAGATATATCTTTTTTAGTGTGTGTGACATGTGACCTCCCTTCCCCATTTTCCCTTCTGCAGGCTGTGTCCCCTTGTTTCTAGTTGGCCGATATAATTATCTGTACGTCTGTGCTTTGAAGTGCTTATACTTTACAGGAGGGTCCCCTGCAGGCCATCATCTAAGAGCCTGTTTGCTCTTAATTTTATATAGTTCTAATATGCTTGGATATCTACTTTTCCAGCAAAAAGTAGTTTGTTGTTAACTTTAAAAATATATAGTAAATTGTAATAAAATACATATAACAAAGTTTATCATCTTAATTATTTTTACATGTACAGTTCACTAGTGTTAAGTACATTCACACTCTTCTGCCACCAATCTTCAGAAATCTTTTCCCACCCCTGGCAACTGCCCAGGTCTCTGTCTCTGTGCATTGACTCCTGTTAGGCGCCTCAAGTATGTGGAATTAGAGTCTTAGCCCTTCTGTGACTGGCTTACGTCACTTAGCATAATGTCCTCCGGGCGCTTCAGTGTTGTAGTATGTGTCAGAATTTCTTTTTAAGACTGAATAATATTCTGTTGTGTGTTGTATACACCACATTTTGTTGTTAATTTTTTAAGTGTAATATACATAGAGAAAAGTGCACATTTCATAAATATACAGGCTTTTCACAAAATGAACACTGCTTCTGTATTAAGAAATAGAACATTATCAGCCCCACAGAAGGCTTCTCAGGGCTCTTCGAGTCACAGCCCGACCCCCTCTCCAAAGGATAACAACTTTCTTGACTTAAAAGAGCATAGATTAGTTTTTCCCATTTTTATACTTTATGTAGATGGAATTATGCAATCCATGCTTTTTTGTGTGTCTGGCTTTGTTCGACACTGTGTATGTAGTTGTAGTTCATTTTAATTGCAGGTTAGTATCCCACTGTGTACGTATACCACAATTTATTTCTTTATTATTCTGCTGTTGAGGAATTTGGGTAGTATCCAGTTTGGCGTTATTACTTCAGCCCCCAGCAATGTTTAAAATAGTAATTGAGAAAGATGGTAGGATATCTCATAATTCCTTTTATGAGATACTCAGGTGCAGCTGCAAGAGGAGACACAAGAGAGGCTCAGGAAAACAAAGTTTATTATACTCACAGGTCCTAGGGACAGGAGGCACAGCCTGCCACACAGGGGCCATATGGAAGAACACCAGGGTGGTCAGGAGGCAGAAGACAGGAGCAAGGAGAGTACTTCAGCCACAGCCTTTACTGGGGTCTCTGCAGCAAAGGGATGACAAGGTCAACAGTTTAGGGTTGACCTGCTTGAATAATTTCGATGGTCTTTGGGCTCTAGGCGTGGTTTCTAGCTAGTTGCCTGGTACCTGGCTCTGAGATGATTAAGGCAGAGGAATGTTACTCCTTGGGGTGCAGGTGCCAGATAGAGGAAGCTTGGCTCTGGATTGGTTAGTTTGTGTATCAAAGGCATGCTAGACGCTTAGCTATCTCTAAGAATTGGCTCGTCCCAGGCGAGGCAATCTCTCGCCAGCCAGAAAGGCTTTTTAAGATGTCAAAACATCATAATATACAGAAAGTTTAAGTTATAAACAATACAGAGTTTCATACTTCTGTTAATGATGACAGTGAATGTATGAAAAAATCTTCTCTATAGAAAATAAGTGAACATCTAAACAAACTTATAAGAAATAAGAGAAAACAATTTAGTCAGAGGTAGTGAATCAGCATAAAAACCCTCAACCCTTATCACTCCAGCACTACAGTTTATGGCAGTGGATCCCAAACTAAAAGGAATTACCTGTGGAACTTTAAAAATGCACAGGTAGCTTTGACAGAATTTCCAGTTTACCTGGGCATCTGACTGTCAGTATAACGGTAAGGCCTTATCCATAGATCTTTGGGATGAAAAGATTATAATTAAAGACTTCTGTGTCCTATTGGTTTGTCAAACATGTAAAGTTAACAGATAATGCAAGGACTTAAAAAATATAACAGTTACTTTTTCTTCTTGATAAATATCTTCAAAGATACACTCCACATACAGACTAATGATTCAACAATAAGCACTCAAATATTAGACAAACGGTTTGAAAAATCAAATGAGACAATTTAAAATTACTGGATATGTATAAGGTACTTTTGATTTTAAGCGATAGCAACCAGGCCTGACCACTTCTCACTGTTGTGGCCTCTCCCGTTGCGGAGCACAGGCTCCGGACGCGCAGGCTCAGCGGCCATGGCTCACAGGCCCAGCTGCTCCGCGGCATGTGGGATCTTCCCGGACCGGGGCACGAACCTGTGTCCCCTGCATCGGCAGGCGGACTCTCAACCACTGCGCCACCAGGGAAGCCCAGGCCTGACCACTTTTAAGTGAAACAGGAATGTATTGGAAAGAAAGTGGAGGAAACACATTCAAAGGAGATTGGAAACAGCCAAGACAAAAACAAGGATGGCTCTGGGACATTCAGCAGCCTGAGCTCCTTGCATCTTCACCTAGAAGGGCATCTCTTAACATGACTCAGAGCCCGCACCTCCTAGGAGATAGAAGTTCCCTCTGAAATCAGCCAGCCATAGGAAGGATCAGATAGAATAGAGCTTTGAAGGAAACTCTTCCTTGTGTATCATGGGATTGTTTGCAGAGAAAAAGCAATTTTGAACTAGACTACCACCACAAAAATTGCCTGCTTACTAGCACAATTAAAAGCAGAGTGTCTTCTAATTTTGATTAGACCGTGTTTTGCATTATAGTATTTGATATGAGATAATGAAATAAGAGCAAATAAATTTAGAGCATAAAACAGAAGAAAAAACGAGTATTTACATGTTGTAAAATAAGATGATTAGAAATAAGACCTTGAATAACATGTGAATACATGAAGTTCTTTCATTTAAAGACATTCAGATTTTTAAAATCTAGTGCTAGGATATATTAAAAATAGCTGCCATTTATTAAGTGCTTGCTTAACATGTGCCAGGAAGTAAAGTTAAATAAAGTGAGTAAAGAGAGAAGTGTGGAAATTTAAATGACATGAGAAGCCACATGGTCAGTAAGCCATAGAACAGAACTCAAACCCAGAGCCAGCTGTACCTGAAGGCTGTTCTCTCCATGATACTGCTTTATATCTTTTATAAGAAACTCCCTTCTACACCAATACAGTGTAAAATTAAAGAATTAACAAAGAAGAAATGTAAACATTGAATAGACAAAATCACAAGTAACAGTATTAGTGTCAAAGTTAACTTCAAGGCAATGGCACTAAAAGGACAAAGATAGATTCGTTTTGATAACAGATATATTCCATACTAGAGGACCAAAAGTTAATTAACTTGATGCAATAAATTACATAATCAAATTTCTTAAAACTGTTGATTATACAGAGACAGAAATATTGTTATGAGAAACCATTAATCCATGACAGGTCGTTAGTCAAAAAACAAGGAATTTTCTACCTAATAAGTTGTAATACCAGTACCTTCTTAGGTAAGAAGGTAATATGTCACAAAAAATGGCCATAAATTCAGTTGATCAAATTGCTACTCAGCTACAATGAGACTACAAATTACGAAAAGCAAAATTTACTTAGGATAGTAACAGAACTAAAAAATAACTTATTCCTTTCCTCCCAAAGTAAGCTCAAATAGTGGATATTTAGAAACAACTATTTTGTCAAAAAAAGTTTAAATATTAAAAAGAATGAGAATATTACACATTATACATAAGAGGCATGAAGACAGCTGAGATCAAATGAAAACCTACAGGCTTAACGCTTTTATTATTAAATGAGAAAAACAAATTAACCATTCAACTCAAATGAGAGGAGGGAAAAAATATATCTCAAGAAACAAGTACAACCAAATGGATTGCAAAAAAAGAAAACCCTTGTATTGAATATACAATTTGTAAAGACGGTCTTTGGGCAAAAATAAATACAATAGGAGTAGTGGCTCAAAGGATGCATTCAGAAATAGAGATTTCTTAGGTTTTCATAATATTATAAATACATTTAGCATGTCCAAATAAAGTGGACTAAATTCTAGAAAATTGCAAGTGAACAAAATTGATTTAAATAAGGAAGAAAACTTACACAGACCATTGCCTGAAGAAGTGTTCAAAAAGTTAACTCCATCCTATAGGTTTTTCATAAGTGAATTTCAAATATAGTTTGTTGCAGAATATAGATAAAAATGGAGATCACTCAGGGCATCTTATGAAACTAATAAACCTATTTCCCAAAATGGCACAGGCAAAGAAAACTTATAGTACCACCATTCTTCAGCTATGTTCAGGAAGTTCTTAGCACAGTTGAATAGAAATAAGAAAGTTTAATCTCGAAAGGAACACTTTATTTTAATGTTCCCTCATCTACAATGGTTTTGCCCCAGATACGTTCATGGCTTGATTCTTTTCCTTCCAGTTCTATACTTTAATGTCACACCTTCAGGGACTTCCCTGATCAGCCTATCTAAAATAGAAACACCCACCTTGGAGGGAAGGGCTTTTTGACAGACAAGTACTGGCACATGTGAGAAAGCATTTTATAGTTAATTTATTTTAAGTTTACATAAAAATTTTAAAGCACCTTGAAGAAAATGGAAGGGCAAATGACAAACTGGGGAAAATTGCATATATAGTAGACAAAGGTATTATAGTCTTATTATTAAAAGGACCCTTTAAAAATCAAGAAAAAAGACTAATAGAAAAATGAGTGGATAACATGAATAAGCAATTTTCAAGAGAATAATAATAGTTACTATTTGAGGGCTTATTAAGTCCCACATACATTGTTAAGGTTGTCACTTGAATTATTTCATTTACTGCTGTTCCCCTCATTTTACAGATGAGGAATTTCAACCTCAAAAATGTTAAATATGTAAGGCAATTATACTCCAATAAAGATGTTTAAAAAAAAAAAAAGATAACTTTGCCAAGTTCAGGACAGTGTAATGTATTCATTTGCACAGTGACACAAAACAGTAGAAAGAAAAATGTTTTTTTCCTGAATTACATAATTGAGATAATTTACTTCTCCATTATCCTCTTCTATATATTTTTCCAGATCTGCCTCAGTGAACAATGTGTCACCTAAAAATTTAGTGACAAAATTTACGAGAACTTCTACTCCGATTTGTTTCCAGAGAGTCTACCCCTGGATACATTGAAATAATCTATATATCTTTCTTAATATGTAGCATAGAGAAATAAACACACTGTAATTTGAGCTTTTGTCCCTTTACATGAACTAATTTTTAATTTAATTTTATTTTTAATCTTAAGCTACACTTTTTTTTTTTTAATATTTATGTATTTATTTAGGCTGTGCCGTGTTTTAGTTGCAGCACACAGGGTCTTTGTTGCGGCATGCGAACTCGTAGTTGTGGCATGCATGTGGGATCTAGTTCCCTGACCAGGGATTGCACCCCGGCCCCCTGTATTGGGAGTGTGGATTCTTACCCACTGGACCACCAGGGAAGTCCCTAATTTTTTATTTTAAAGTATTTTGCTGTTTTCACAGTAAAGCATCATTAGTTTCTTTCCTAGATAATTAAAATTTTCAGACAACATACAATGTTAGAGCTCTAAAATCATTTATAAACAGAATTAAATATGAATTTTTAGCTTTTCTCTTTGGCAAAATGTTATTAAATGACTTAGAAAAGACTTTTATAGACACTATGGTAAATAGAAATTACATTTCATGTACAAAAAATTGGGAATTGCTAAGGCATATTAAATTAAGTTGCTTCTGTCTACCTTATGCATAAAATATGAACTTAATATTAGTGCTCCATTTAATGGGAAGTACTTAATAATCCATCTTTCAGTTTATAAATAACAAGTTGACTTAATGTTCTGTTAAAGCTTTTGAACATACTTTTTCTTGAGTATTTAAAAGGTAAAAGAACCTCATAACTAACTTATTATGTTAAGAAGTAGGGTTTCAACCGTTAGCGACTTGAAATTTTTGTGTATCGTCTTCTGAATTAGGCAGCATCCCTGACATATGGATCTGAACATAATTTTGTAACTCATTCACATACAAAATAAATATAATTTTATGCATATAGAAAACCTAACTTTAACATGAAATTAGAAATACTATCAAACCAGAAAACCAGACATTTTTAGTTACCTTTGAGTTCCCAATAAATCATAAAGAATTAAGAAACATAAGGACCTTGTCATCACTCAGTTACACATATGGAATTCATATTTAAATATATGAATATTCTCATAAGTGTTCACAGGTGTGTGTTTGTTCACTCGTTCCCAGAATGCTTGATAGTTTTTTAAAAATACTGTTATTGACCCTTAAAGTATAGAATATCTCATATCTCGTGTACCGACTCAAATAATTTCTTCCACAGTTTTATATGTAAACCCACTGTATATATTTATTAAGCAATTGGGTGTTTTTATGCCCATTCCCATGAATATTGATAATCTTTGTGTGACTAGAGCCTCAAAGGGTCAGATAGTAAATATTTTAGGCTCTGTGATCCAGGAGGCAAAATTGAGGGTGTTATGAACATATTTATATAACCATTTAGAATGTAATCATTTAAAACTGTATAAACCATTCTTGGCCCATGGACTACATAGTTTGCTGACCCCTGGACTAAAGTATAGTCAATGTATTTAATTTTTGGTGTCTAATAAATTATACAAACAGGCAATAAATAGTTTCAAACTTGACCAATGAAATATGTTTTTAAACAAAGTAATGCAAGTTAAGCTTTCTGAAAATTAAGTATCCAAGAGTGTTTTTGAAAGCTGTGTTTAAGGTAATGATCATGTCTGTTGGAAGCAGTGATTTTCTTTTTTTTTCTTTCACATCTTTATTGGAATATAAATGCTTTACAGTGTTGTTACAATGTTAGTTTTTGCTATACAACAAAGTGAATCAGCTATATGTATACATATATCCCCATATACCCTCCCTCTTGAGCCTCCCTCCCACCCTCCCTATCCCATCCCTCTAGATAGTCACAAAGCATCAAGGTTTTTTTGTTTTTTTTTAAATTTATTTATTTATTTTTGGCTGCATTGTGTCCCTGTTGCTGCGCACGGGCTCTCTCCAGCTGTGGCTCGTGGGCTGTAGGCACACGGGCTTCAGTAGTTGTGGTGCACGGGGTTCACTGCTCCGCAGCATGTGGGATCCTCCCGGACCAGGGCCCGAACCCGTGTCCTCTGCATTGGCAGGCGGACTCCCAACCACTGTGCCACCAGGGAAGCCCAAGCATCAAGTTTATCTCCTTGTGCTATGTAGCAGCTTCCTACTAGCCATCCATTTTACATTTGGTAGTGTATATATGTCAGCTACTCACTCACTTCATCCCAGCTTCCCCCCCCCCCCCCCCGTGCCCTCAAGTACGTTCTCTACGTCTGCATCTTTATTCCTGCCCTGCCACTAGGTTCATCAGTACCGGGAAGCAGGGATTTTCTAATAATGCTATATTTAGTGCATTCTTCCCCTTCTCACAAATTTCTGTGGAGTTAGATTGAATACTGAGTATCAAACAGGATGTAAACACTGACTGAGAGAGTGATTTAATTCAGAGTGCTTTTATATAGAAAACTCTTTCCTGACACAGAAATTTATTAAAGTCAAGCAGCTGAAGAAAATTAATATTTAACAAGCACCAGTCTTGTGCTGGGCTCTAAACTGTGCTTTTTTATTTTATTTGTTTACACCGAACGTTAAAAGTAGTTCCCACGTTACTATAACAACACTCAGTGTTGCTGATTCTTCTTTCCTAAAACACTGCTTTGATATGATATCAGTACTTTTAATCGAATGTCTTTGGTTTCTTTGCAGATCTTCTTCAGCAGTACCGCACTGCTGTGTGCAGGTTGGGCAGTGTGAACAAGGACCTCAACGGGCAGTTGGAATACCTTCACACTCCGGATATGAAGAAGAAAAAACAGGAACTTGATGAACAAGAGAAGAATCTCAAACTGATAGAGCAAAAACTCGGTATTGTATTTTTTTTTAACATCTTTCTCTGCATGAAGATAGTGTTCATGATTAGAGAGAGTTCAGCTACAAGAAGAAAGTATGCGAATGACCCAGAATTTAAATTACAGACACTCTTGACCTCCAAGTGAACTGACAAATGTTTGTAAGCTGTTCGGTCAGCAAGAGTAGTAAGAAGCATTCTCAGTATTATTTATTAATTACTCTTCTATAAATTAAGACATTCACTTTTATTGCTTATAGTAATTCCAGTCTTTTAAAGGTCTATTTTCTAAATTTTCTGTCTTTACAGGTATGACTCCCACACGTAAGTGTAATGACTCACTGCGTCATCCAATGACAGACTGTCCAGTTCCTCCTAAGAGAATGAGAAGAGAAGTTACAAGACAAAATAGGTGAGTCTACTATGACCCGAAAGTTATGATTGCTTACTTTGTCAAGGTTTTGGCTCTTTATACTTTAAATATAGCATGAGGGTATTTTACCCACCTTGAACCAGAATTAATTTTTTTCTTTTTAACTGAACTGAATGATGATGGGTAATGAAGATAAGATGTCATCATTATTTTCTCCTAGGATGCTCCAGTTTTCTAAATGATTTTTGCAAATTATTTGGAAACTTTCTAATACACTGTATTCTGCTTCATAGGATCAGCAACTTAAGTATAGAATATAGAATATGCAGAATCATTTGTACATTACTCATAAAGAAGTTGCTTATGATATGTGGTTTGGAAAATCAGATACCACTTACATAGCTCACCAAGAAGCCAACAAAGCCATCTGCATCCTAACTCAGTGAAGAAAATTGTCTGTTTCAGTATAGATGCTAGTAAGGCCATCCCACAGAAAGATACCATAGTACTGGGATTTATTATACATTATTTCAAAAGGTTCAAATATAGACTCTGCCTGAATAAGTTTCTCGTATTGACCTTTGAGGAGTTCCTTTGAGACCGTGGTATTTAGAATTGGTATTCTATGCCCTATCCATCTACATATTCTACATTTATTCAGTAACCATTTGATTATTTTGTGCTGTGTGTTGCTGGGTAAATAAAAGTGACATGGTTCTTGCCCCCTTGGGAGGTCTGCAATCCTGTGCAGAAGAAGGACAATTCAAAAAAGTAAACCTTTTTCTATATGTAAAAATATAGAATAATGTTAAGTTTTACAAAAGAACAAAGGATAGGGGACTTCCCTGGTGGCGCAGTGGTTAAGAATCCTCCTGCCAGTGCAGGGGACACGGGTTCAAGCCCTGGTCCGGGAAGATCCCACATGCAGTGGAGCAGCTAGGCCTGTGCGCCACAGCTACTGAGCCTGCATGCCACAACTACTGAAGCCCACATGCCTAGAGCCTGTGCTCCGCAACAAGAGAAGCAGCCTCAATGAGAAGCCCGCACATCGCAACGAAGAGTAGCCCCTGCTCATCGCAATGAGAGAAAGCCCACGCACAGCAACAAAGACCCCAACACAGCCAAAAATAAATTAAAAAAAAAAAAGAACAAAGGGTGAAGTGATGTAGAATAATGGGAAAACGATGTTGGTTGTTGGGAAAGATGCATTTTAACAGAGAACTGAAGGATGAGAAGCCAGCCATGTAGGGATTGGTTTCAGTCAGAGGGAGAATAGGTATGAAAGCTCTGAGAAAATAACAAGCCTGGCATATTTGAGGAACTGAGAAGATGCTTGTGAGTCTAAAATACAGTGGGTAAGAGGGAGAAAGTCCCAAGACGTGGTTGGAGAGGTAGACTGAAGCCATAGTATGCCCCTCCCCAAAATAATATCTTGCAAAAAAATTGTGAGATAATGACACCAACTCATTGATATATTCATATAGAAAAAACATGTTCATTATTTCTTATGTGAACTTTCAGGGTAACCAAATAATTGGAGAAAGTTTTTTATAGAAGGTCTTCTTTATAAAGTTCTTTATATAAGAATAAAGTATAAGAAGCATGATAAAATTAAAACATCACATTTTGGCCACTCCTAATAAAATAATAGATTTAGGAAATAATAATCAATGGATACCCAAATTATTAGGTAAAAAGTTGAGGGGGAAACTTAATAATAATGGCCCCCCTGCTGTAGGAGGGGCCCCAATAAAGCCTTGCCTGAAAAAAAATAATAGTAATGCTAATAATGGAAAGATCAGATGGACATTCCTGAAAAGCAGGATATTTGCTATTACGTGATTCAGTAGAGAAATAACCTGAATCTAATGAAGCTTCCAGTCAGCCTTTCTCAGCTGGGGTTCTGTGCAGGAAATAAGCACTGCAGAAAACTGGGTGACTTTTCCCCAGGATAGTTCATCTAACATTCTAGATGCCCAGGAAGGAGGTTAATTCATTGCATACAATAGATACCTTAAGGTATCAAAGCTTAAATCTCTCACGAATTTGAGAAGTGCCTTCAGTTTAACTCCAAGTGTACAGGAAATAAGGGAAATTTAGGAACAAGTTAAATGATGCCACCAGGAAGCAGTTAGCCAAATCTAGAATGTGAAGAATATAACATTGTACAGGACAAATGACTGGTTTTGTTAATAAATTAATGACATAAAAGAAGCACAGGGAGAAGGATGAACTGTTTGTTATAGAATAAAAGTAACTGAAAGGTATAACAATCAAATGCAAATTGTAGACCTTGTTTGGATATGGATTTGAATCTTTAAAATGCAATTTTGAAAAAATTTGGAGAAATTTTTAAATCACCTGGATATTAGATATATTAAGGAATTGTGAATTTTGTGTATAACAGCATCATAGAGTTTATAATAAGATAAATATACAGTTAGAAATGCGACAGCATATCAAAATAAGAGTGGGCAAAATGTTATATTATTTCTTCTGCTTTTCTGTAGGTTTGCCATAATTTTTCAAGAAGTGTTTTATGGGGTTTCCCTGGTGGCACAGTGGTTGAGAGTCCGCCTGCCGATGCAGGGGACACGGGCTCATGCCCCGGTCCGGGAAGATCCCACATGCCGTGGAGCGGCTGGGCCCGTGAGCCATGGCCGCTGAGCCTGTGCGTCCGGAGCCTGTGCTCCACTGCGGGAGAGGCCACAGCAGTGAGAGGCCCGCGTACCTCAAAAAAAAAAAAAAAAAAAAAAAAAAACAAACAAAAAAAAAAAAGAAGTGTTTTATGGAAGATGGGAAACATTTTTCCAGTTTTTTAAAAGACCAAGTGAGGAAATTCCTGTCAAGCAGTTTTAAAGTACATATTCTTGAGGCTACCCTGCAGCCTCAGCACTGAATTAGCCTAGGACCTTACAGTTCTACAGAACTACAAATGATGTCATTAATTTGGATCTTATTTATTAAGATTTTGTAGCAATTCAGAGGTGGTATGGGCTAAAGTTTCTTTTAGTTTATATTTAAGTTGTTAGTAATAGTATCATTTTCATTAAAGTAATACATGTATATTAATGAATTGGTGTATAGATTTAGTGTTGTACTGTAAAATGTGAACCACATATGTAATTTAAAATTTTCTAGGAGCCATTTTAAAAGAAACAGCGAGATTAATTTTAATAGTATATTTTATTGAACACAGTGTACAAAATACTATCATTACAACATACTGCAAATAGTAAATTATTAATGAGATATTTTAAATTCTTTTTTTCATACAAAGTGTTCAAAATTCAGAAGACAGCAAATCTCTATTAGAACTAGCTACATTGCAAGTGCTCTGGAGCCACACGAGGCTAGTGGCTCCCAGATTGGACAGCACAGGTATTGAAAGAGCTTATGATGATGAAATCTTGCTCCTGTGTATCCTTACCCCGTCCCGTTTCCCAGAGGCAACCTTTGTTTTTACTGTTTTGGTTATTCTGTTGTTGCCTCCATTTTTTGTATACATTATGTTGGTCTTGTTTTATCAGCTTTCAGACAGCACAGCCCACCCAACACCTTGGTGTGGAGGTCTGTCTTGCCTGGCCCACCTCATGACTTTTGGACTAAATTGTCCTGAATTATTTTAGAACTTACCCTTTCTCGTGATTATTTAGTTATATTCTCTCCTGTAACCATCAACCCAGTCCTCTATGCTTTTTTCAAAGGTAGAAGGTGATAAACAACATATATTATTATGGCTATGTAAATATATAGTGTAGGCAAAGTGTGTGCTAGGATTACATTTCCCCCTCTGTAAGGTTCTAACGTCATGACACTTACTTAGGCCGTCAGTCAGTGTTCCAAGCATGAAAGTCAAATAAATCTTCTATATTGTATCAGTTCTTAAAATCATGTTAAATTTTAATCCAGTTCTTATTTAGACTGTTTCTTGGATGTTGTTAACTTCTGTGGAGTTTCTAATTTTCTTTTTTCCTTCAGTATGTAACTTGATCATGTATTCTTCCACCTGCTTTAGTAACTAGTAACCATGTAGGCCTTCTGGGTCCTCCTTGGCTGCTCTCTTGAGTTGAATCCATTGTTTCTTGGATTCCTTGTCTTTCTTTTTTGTTTGTTTGTTTTTGTTTTTGTTTTTTTGCGGTTCGCGGGCCTCTCACTGTTATGGCCTCTCCCATTGCGGAGCACAGGCTCCGTACACGCAGGCTCAGCAGCCATGGCTCACAGGCCCAGCCGCTCCGCGGCATGTGGGATCTTCCGGGACCGGGGCACGAACCCGTGTCCCCTGCATCGGCAAGTGGACTCTCAACCACTGCGCCACCAGGGAAGCCCTCCTTGTCTTTCTTTCTCTCATAACTTCCTTATGAAAAGTGTGTAGAAAGAAACTGGAGCCCTTGCATGTCTGAAATGGTCTTCCTTCTGCCTTCACATTTGATTGAGGTTTTCTGGGAATTACAGGATAGAAACAAGGCTGGAATATACTAAAGGAGAAGGTACTGGGAGTAGTCGAGAGACAGAGGGACACAATGCCTGGTGGAACCCTAGACTCAGTCAGAGAAGTCCAGCCCAAAACAGGAAGGATGAGAGCAGAATGGAAAAGGAGAGGAAACCTAGCCTAGAACATGCCAAATTTTCAACCCCAAACTTTGAGAGCTTTGTTCCCTTGTTCCAGGTATTAAAGCTCCCACCAGGAAGTTTGATAATGATGGTAATTAGTTAGTTAAATGTTGGTATATTGGCTTCTGGTGTACTTGGTGGCACCCTGGAGGCTTGTCTATTGCCAGCATCTAGGAACTAGCAACCTACTAGTTGGCTCTCCAGCCACACCCTTAAAGCAAAGCCTGTTTGTCCACGCCCCTGCTCCCACTATCCCATAAAATTCCCACTCAGAGAGGAGCCATAATGGGAAAACAGTTCTATTTTTATAACAGCAGAAGAAATCCAGGCCAGCAGCACAGTCCTCTTTCTTAAATGTAATCGTACAACCAAGAGACATCACACATATGAGGGGAGTCAACAACATGTGAGGGGAGATCCAAGATAAATAGCAAAACCACCCCTGGAAGATGATTCAACCGATCTCTTTTAAAAACTGTACATAAGTCCTGATTAGATTGCCGAAGGAGTTATATTCATGAAACTAAGGGGGTATTAGGAGAAAAAAACAGCCAGGACAAGATTACAGATACTGTTGCTGAAATTTAAAAATTCAAAGAACTAAGTGTGGGGGAAGCCAGGCGAGGAGGGGGAAAAAAAAATTCAAAGGACTAAAGTAAAGGAAACTTCACAGAAAAATAGGGAAAATATGTGAAGAGAAAGGAGAGGAGATGTAGAGAACCAACTGAGACTATCAGGAATCCTAGAAAGAAGAAAATGGAGAAGAAAAATTATGTGGAAGAGAATTCCCAGGGATGAAAGGGTCCATTGAACGCCCAGCACAATGACTGACAAAAGATATACCAAGATAATTCATAGCAAAACTGTAGACTATCAAGAAAAGGACGAGGAGTGTAAATGTTTTCATAGAGCGAGAGAGACCATATTGTCAGTACAGCTTTTGGCACACAGAAAACAAATGTCTAGCTTTGTGGTGGCAGGTGAGAAGATTTAGGTTGCAAATTTGGTGTATTCTAGCCTATGGCTTCCCTTTTGCATCCTGCTTACCTTTGGGAAATTTAAAATCACTTTAAATTTCAGTTTAAAATTTAAATCACTGTTTAATTAGTAATTTCCTCATCCCCAGCCTCTGCCCCAGTCTCTGCCTGTTCTCCATAAATCACACCATATCAAAAATGTTACAGCACTTGAAATTAAAGTATCTTTAACAGTACTGAAATAGTGATATATTTCATCCATACAATTGGAAACAAATTCAGTAGTAGGAAATAATAACATAATGTGTGTGTGTTTATGTTATTATTTATATTAGTATGTGGCTATTACCTATTTATATATTTATTGTTAGCTTTTTTAGGGATTATATACCATATTTCATCAACTGTAGGATGTCAGTAATTATTAGAAACACCATTTTTCATGAAACATTAAAACACTGCAAATTAACTCATGACATTATAAGGTAGATTTCAGAGATGTTAAATGTGGAAAAATGTGGATTTTAGAATCAACAAAATATACTTAGCCATATACACTATGCAATAGACTCATTTTCTTCAGTAGAGGCTTCAGTTTTTGTTTTTGTTTTTTTTGCGGTACGCAGGCCTCTCACGTTGCGGAGCACAGGCTCCGGACGCGCAGGCTCAGCGGCCATGGCTCACGGGCCCAGCCGCTCCGCGGCATGTGGGATTTTCCCGGACCGGGGCACGAACCCGTGTCTCCTGCATCGGCAGGCGGACTCTCAACCACTGCGCCACCAGGGAAGCCCTGATTTTCTACTAATAAAGATTACAAAATAGCACTTTATCAAAATTGTGTGTCTTCTATTTGGAGATGGCAGTTCAGGGAACTATTATTAAAAAATAATAGGGTTTCCCTGGTGGTGCAGTGGTTGAGAGTCCGCCTGCCGATGCAGGGGACACGGGTTCGTGCCCCGGTCCGGGAAGATCCCACATGCCGCGGAGCGGCTGGGCCCGTGAGCCATGGCCGCTGAGCCTGCGCGTCCGGAGCCTGTGCTCCGCAATGGGAGAGGCCAGAACACTGAGAGGTCCACGTACCGCAAAAAATAAATAAATTAATTAAAAGTATATCTGAATAAGGAAATATCTGCATAAATATATACTAAAATGTTCATCTCTATGTGAATGGAATTGTGGGTATTTTTAAGTGTTTTTCCTTTTGCTTGTCTTTGTGACTTTTCTCTGATGAGCATTGTAATTCTTGTTAATTTTTTAAATGGTCATTTAATTTTAGGAAAGGGGAAAATAGGCAAAAATCTGCAGAATTTGGGTCTGGGATACACCATTCCAGAGAACTGTGCTACAAATTACTTATCCCTTCCTCTGTATATATTAATTACTGTTTTTATGTTAAGCTTTTGTTTGCTGCATACATGTGAAAGAAGTGGTTATATACAAGGATTTAATTGTCTGTTTATACCAAGAATTATTATAATTAGTAGAACATAGTTCCACTGGATATTTAACCATCCATCTGATGAGGGAGTTACAGGAAAGGAAAACTTTGGTACATAAAATTTACTGTGGTTTTTTTTTCCATTTTGATCAGGATTATAACCAAAACAGATGTGTGAGAGGTGACAGAAGAGGGGGCCATTGGTCTCACTAAGAATGCCCTGCCTTCTGCAGCTCTGTTTCAGAAGACCAAGAGGGTGACTTACAGACGAATACTTCTGGGGATGATAACAAGTATCTAGACATGTATTTCCATGTCTAGCCAGATGGCGCTGGAAACAACCATTCAGTTTTGTGAATCTCACCGAACAATATGGGTTTACTGGAATTCTTCCAGTCATCATGCCCTTTGGTTGTCATTATCTTGCAGGTGTGTCAGAGATATGCAGCTATGGTAGTGACTGCAAAACTGACACATAGCATTTATTAATCCTGAAGAAAAGTGTATGTACTATTTTTCAGTATGTTTATCATGAATATGCTACAACTATTTCTTGAAAGCAAACCTTTTTATTACTTTTGTGTGAATTTATTTAACATAACTGTTATGTCTGTTGCGTTTAAGGAAAATTCTAGAGGTTAGGTATTTAATTGTAAATATGCAAGGAAACTTTTAAGAATTCAGAATAAACGTAGACAAGCACATGTATCTGGGAATTCAGATGTTAAGATATATGGAAAAACATTAAAGTGATGGGTGGACTTGTGACAGCAGTAGCATTTTAAATTTCTAAAGACTTATCCTGTATATATATGTGTATATATATATAATATGCAGCAGCAGCAATTTTATAAGTATTGTTTGACTTTATTAATACTAGATTATATAGTCTC
Source organism: Delphinapterus leucas (assembly GCF_059928025.1). Classification (NCBI taxonomy): domain Eukaryota; kingdom Metazoa; phylum Chordata; class Mammalia; order Artiodactyla; family Monodontidae; genus Delphinapterus; species Delphinapterus leucas. The sequence continues at coordinate 35,099,112 of NC_143142.1, read as the reverse complement.
AGCCTTAATTCTATGTTTACGTTATTTTGTAATTTTTTATTACTATTTTTAAGGGGTTAAAGAAGTTGTACACTCCCTCATTAAGGGAATAAGGGTCTACTAGAAAGTTGCTGCAAAAACATTTGAATTGTGTCTTAATTCATGCTAATGTATGTCAATATATGTCTTTGTGTCAGTCCAGGACTATTGGATTGTGAAGTTATTTTATAAGGAAATACTTTTGGTACAGTTTTGTGGCCCAGGAAATGTGTGTGTTTTTTAATCCTTTCTGACTATACAGTGAGGTTAATAAAGAAGATTGTTTCTTCCCTGTTGAATAGGCGTGTTTTCCTTTTTTAAAATTTAAAGCTCCATAAAAGTTACCTTGGTGAAATATGATATTTAACCTCTCTTTATAATTGGAAGTCATTTAACTGTTTTGTTGAAGAAACAAAATGGCAGTAATAAGAATTAACTAAAAGAAAGATTGGATTCCTTGTAAGTAAAACTACTACTTATTAACTAGTGCCAATTAATTAACTAATTAATTAGTGCCAGAAAGGTAAGTTTCACCTTCTGAGTTTTTTAACTTCTTGAGGTTATGACTTGGTTACTTACAGTCATTATGAAATGGGTAGGATTAATATTTTTAGTATGTAACTTTCACATAATACTTTTTAGTAAAAAAATTTTAATTTCTATCATTTTTCTACTGTCATAATGTCTTTTCAGTTATATCTGCTAAACATTTTCATGGTATCATCTCTTCATGGTTATGTAATTATATTTATAAATTTACTTTTATACATGTTAATTTCATATTTCTCATTTTGTTTTGAACACATAGTACCTCCTTTGACTTCAAAAAGAGGTTGCTTCTTTTTAGCAGGTATATGTTTAGGGATAGGTTAGCAGCATTAAAATTCATGGTAGGACACTTGGCCTTAAAATATTAATTATCTTTAAATATAAGGTAAAGTTTCTCCACATCTCACCTTATGCAAGCAGTTATTTCATTTATGAATTCATCAATAACTTGAGTACCTGAAGATACTATTTAAGTATTTTGGAGAGAGATCAAATTAGTGTTAAAGAATCACTATCCCAAGTGACAAGCAATAAAGAGACATTAGATATATTTTTTTAATGTTAGGAAGCCTAATTTCAAAGTAAAATAATGTCTGATAATACAAATTCCTAGTATTCTGATACTTTAGACCACACTCCAATAAAACAAATAACATGGACTAGAAAATATTTATATCTTTGTGTAGTACCATATTTAAATCTTACTAACAGAATTTGTTTACATCTTTTTCAGTTGTGTTTCTCCTCAGTTATTCTTAACCTCTTGTTAAATTCTTGGTGGAGATGGAACATAGCATTTCATTTTTCTGTGTTTTCATTTTAGTGGAAATGAAAACTTATGTACCTTGACCTATTTATTTGATAGTCCACTGGTGAGGATTTGAATTTTTTATTAGGTATAATTAAACATAATTGGATTTTTTTTTTTTTTTTTTTTTTGCGGTACACCGGCCTCTCACTGCCGTGGCCCCTCCCGTTGCGAGCACAGGCTTCGCGGCCATGGCTCACGGGCCCAGCTGCTCCGCAGCACGTGGGATCTTCCTGGACCAGGGCACGAACCTGTGTGCCCTGCATCGGCAGGCGGACTCTCAACCACTGCGCCACCAGGGGAGCCCTGGAATTCACTCTTATGCTTTATACAAGACCATTTGTTATGTTGGGCTAGTAATTATAGGATGATATTTAAAAGAGAAATCTCTTACTTTGTATTTCTTCTGCTTTCACTAGTTCTGTGATATATTGATAAATGACTACCAAGTTTAGTGAAAAAATTTACTTCCATGTTTTCATAGACTAGAATTATGTCTTGATTTGTTAAGCATATTGCATACTTCTCTTTAGTAGTTTTGCAGAGTGAATCTCTTGTACGAAGAATTGCTGGGAGTTCCCTGGTGGCCTAGTGGTTAGGATTCTGGGCTTTCACAGCTGTGGCCTGGGTTCAATTCCTGGTCGGGGAACTGAGATTCTGCAAGCTGTGGGGTGCAGCCAAAAAAAAAAGAAAAAGAAAAAAAGGACTGCTGACAGTTCAACAGTGATCCCTGTATCAAATGTTAATGAAAAGTCAAAAATTTTAAAAAACCAATCATATGTGTTTAAAAGTAATAATATATTGAGCTTTGGCTACATTTGTGTTAAATGTGTTAAATGTGCTGATTGCCTGATGTTTTTATAATAGAATATAGATTATTCTATTGTTAGAGTGGAGTGCCAGTTTCATAAGACATGTATAAATATGATTATTGGGATGTTTCAAAATGTAAAATTATAAAGTAGTTGGCCTTAGTTGTTTGAAATACAGAATGAGGGCTTCCCTGGTGGCGCAGTGGTTGAGAGTCCACCTGCCGATGCAGGGGACACAGGTTCATGCTCCAGTCCGGGAGGATCCCACGTGCTGCGGAGCGGCTGGGCCCGTGAGCCATGGCTGCTGAGCCTGCGCGTCCGGAGCCTGTGCTCCGCGATGGGAGAGGCCACAGCAGTGAGAGGCCCATGTACCGCAAAAAAATAAAAAATATAAATAAATAAATACAGAATGGTTTTTATTGGAACATTCATAAATTCATTAATTTAGCAAATACATATATCTGCTTTTTGCAAACCAGCGTATCTGACCTGTGGAAGGAGATAATAGCTTCTATATGCCGAGCAAAACCTTTACATATATTCTTTTTATGCATGTTTGATCCCCGAGCTAAAGAAGCATTGTGTAAGCTCTGCCTATGCTAATCTAGGCTTTAACACTTACCCGTTTTATGACTAGGACAAATTATTTAACCTGTCTGTATCTCAGTTTTTCCTCATCTTTAAAATGAGGATAATTGTACCTATTTTGTAAGGTTGATTAATAATCAAATGAAACAGTTGAATGATTAGTATAGGGTCCTGCATTTGGTGAGTTTCCAATGGATATCACTTTCTTCCCTTTGTTAGGCAATTACATGGACAGAAGATATGATCACTAAATCTGACTAGAGGTAAGTGTGAATTGCAGAGGGATGACGGAGCATGTGACACTGAAACTGGGCCTTGATGGGTATGTAGGATTTATGTATGCTGCAGTTTGGGGAAGGAGGGAGGAGCTGAAAGGACACTATAAGCGAAGACAGTGAGACAAAAGAGCATGTCTCTGGAAGGAGCTCAGTCTGACTCGAGTGCAATGGGAAATAAAATTAGATCTAATTTGGGAGCAGACCTCTAAAGCTTTGGGCTTTTAAGGAAATACTGAATCAATACAAGTAACTACAAGTTTTCCAGCAGTTCTAATCAAACCTATGCTTTAAGAATTAAGTGGGGGGCGGGGGGAGGGGGTTCCCTGGTCTCCCGGTGGTTGAGAATCCGCCTGCCAATGCAGGGGACACGGGTTCGAGCCCTGGTCCAGGAAGATCCCACATGCTGCGGAGCAACTGAGCCTGTGCGCCACAGCTACTGAGCCTGCGCTCTAGACCCTGCAAGTCACAAGTACTGAGCCCTCGAGCCTGGAGTCCGTTCTCTGCAACAAGAGAAGCCACCACAATGAGAAGCCCGTGCACCGCAATGAAGAGTAGCTCCCACTCACCACAACTAGAGAAAGCCTGCATGCAGCAACAAAGACCCAACACAGCCAAAAATTAAGTTTTTAAAAAGTGGAATTCCCTGGCAGTCAGTGGTTAGGACTTGGGGCTTCCACTGCAGGGGGCACGGGGGTTCAATCCCTGCAGGGAACTAAGATCCTGCATGCTGCACGCTGTGGTCAAAAAAGAAAATTAATTCCATGATGATGTTTGTTTAATAAAAAAATGTGGAGGGAGATTAACTTTTGCTAAGACAGCCTGAGGAGCTCTGCTGACCCTGCTCCCCAGTAGCTGGTGAGAAGTATTAAAAGCAGCCATTTAAAACCCCTTGGAATGGTCCTAAGGGCAAACAGTAAATGAAGAAATATCTATTCAAGAAAATCTATGAAAATTCTGTAAGAAAGTTTAGGATCTGTGGCATTTTAAACCAAACCTCATTGTCCCCCTCCGACCTCCCAGCTCAGCAAGGCGGACACCCCAGTCCAGACTGCTGCAGCCAAGAACCCTGTGCTCCCTTGACCCTCCATCTCCCAGCCAGAGGGCTTTCTTTCCAGGAGGAGCAAGACTTCAGTGGTTTCTTACCATGCCCACAATTGCGTTTTGCTGAAAGCTAAGTCCCAGGTCAGTGTGGTCAAGAAGTGTGGGCTGTCTCCTTCCTCCCTGGCCCCACTTGTGGGATGGAGGCTCCGCCTTGGACCTGGCATGCTGAGAATAGTGGAGCCTTGATAGCCCTTCCTCTAGCTCATGAGGTGGTGGTTCCACCCCAGGAGAAGCAAGCCAAGAGGATCTTGGGCTACTGCCGCCTCTACCACGTTTAGCTCCTAGGGCACAGGTGTTACTCAGAAATTTGCCATCATTCCCAGCTCCGGAGCCCTGGCTCTGAGATTTTGTTTCGGAGGGAGGAGGGGAGATAAACATGTCAAACAAATAGCTCCTAATCACTTCGCAAAGGAACTGGCTTCGTTCACAACATGGAGAAATCTAAACCTAAGAGCATTCTCAAAAATAGTGGAGGTTGTATAGGGAATTGGGAAGAGGTCCATGGAACTAATGAAGATATAGTCTATAGGCTGGCTAGTTTTCAGGAGAGAACGGGGCAATAAGACACCTGGAAGAAGCCCACCTTGGGTTAGAAAAAATATGAAACACCTCAGAAACTTCCATCCCCATCAAAAAAGCCATACTTTGAAAAAAAAAAAAAAAAAGCCATACTTTGATTAAATTAGTTTGTGCAGGAATTTTTGTTCTGGGCATTGATATAAATAATAGAGCAGTCAACCAGCTATTAATGGAGTTTGACAGCTGGTTGTAGGGTCGAGGAAAGAGAAGAGAGCCCTAACACCACCACTGTTCTCCCAGAGTGACTGTGGGGCACACCTAGAGCTGTGCCTCGCTGAAGAGGAGCATCCAACTTAACACTGGGGGATGGGGTGGGGCACAGATTTCACTAAAATAATCCAGCCAGTCACTAAGTAAGGAAATAAGCCCCAGAGGATGGTGAACCAGTACCCAAAGTTGTTACAATATGTTATCTAAAATGTGCCATTTCCAACAAAAAAATTAGGAGATGCAAAGAAATTGGGAAGTATGACTCCTACACTGGAAATAATGAAGGCAGCAGAAACTACCTGTGAGAGCTACTAGTTGTCAGATTTAACAGAAAAATATTTTGAATTAGCCATTATCAATATGTTCACAGAACTAAAGGAAAACTTGGTTAAGGAATTAAAGGTGCAATGACAATGTCTTATCAAATTAATTATATCAATAAAAAGAAAACTTGGTTAAGGAATTAAAGGTGCAATGACAATGTCTTATCAAATTAATTATATCAATAAAAAGAAAAATGTTAAAGAACTATATGGAAATTCTGGAGTTGAAAAGTACAATAACTGAAATAAGCAATTCACTAGAGTGACTCAACAGTAGATTTAAACTGGCAGAAGAAAGAATTAGTGAACTTGAAGATAGATTGATAGAGTTATGCAGGTTGAACAGAGAAAAAAGAATGAAGAAAAATGAGCAGAGGCTAAGAGAAAATGTGCAACAATGAAGCAGGCAGATGTAGTTTTCAGTTTCACAATTTACTAGAAAGCAACAGTTATCCAAAGAGAGTTCAGAAATAAATCTATGCTTCTATGGTCAATTGATTTTCAGCAAGGGTGTCAAGAATCAACCAAAGGGAAAACAATCGTCTTTTTGACAAATGGTGCTGAGACAACTGGACAGTCACAAGCAAAAATTAACTTGGATCCCACGTCACACCATGTACAAAAATTACCTCAAAAAGTATCAAAGACCTAAATAGAAGAGCAAAAATTTTAAACTCCTAGAAGAAAGCATAGAGGTAAATCTTCATGACCTTGGATTTGGCAAAGAATTCTTATATATGACACCAAAATCAAGAGCAGCAAAAGGAAATGAGGTAAATTGGATTTCATCAAGATTAGACAATTTTGCTTCAAAGCATACTATCAACATGAAATGACAACACAGCAGAATGGGAGAAAATATTTACAAATCATATACCTGATAAGGGACATACCTAGAATATATAAAGAACCCTTATAACTGAATAGTAAAAATATAAATGACCCAATTTAAAAATGGCAAAGGATATGAATAGACATTTCGCCAAAGTAGATACACAAATGCCTAACAAGCACATGAAAAGATGTGCAACCTCATTATTCATCAGGGAAACACAAATCAAAACCACTATGAGACACCACTTCACATCCACTAAGATGGCTATAATCAAAAAGTCAGATAACAGCAAATTTTGTCAAGAAGGTATAGAAATTAGAAGCCTCATGCATTGCTGGTGGGAATGTAAAATGATCCAGTCACTTTGGAGAACAATCTGAATGAATCAGGTGGTTTCTCAAATGATTAATCATAGTATTACCACATGACCCAGTAATTCCATTCCTGGTATATGCCCAAGAGCAATGAAATCATTTGCCCACACAGAAACTTGTACATGAGTGTTATAACAGCATTACTCATAATAACTAAAAGGTGTCCATCAAGGAATTAACAAAATTTTTAACATCCACACAGTGAAATAGTATTTGGCCATAAAAATGAAGAAAGTACCTATATGTGTTACAACATGGATGAACTACAAAAGCATTAAGTGAAAGAAGCCAGTCACAAAAGACCACATACTGTATGATTCCACTCCTATGAAAATTTAGGAAAATCTATAGAAACAAAGATTAGTGGTTGCTTAGTGGTGGGGTGGGGTGTGTCTAGGAGTAGGGTTCTGATAGCCAAAGGATACAGAGTTAACCTTATGGATTGAATTGTATGCCCCCCAAAGATCCTGAAGTTCAAACCCTAGTACCTCAGAATTTGGTCTTGTTTGGAAATAGGCTCTTTACAGAGGTAATCAAGTGAAAATGAGATCATTAAGGTGGGCTCTAACCCAATGTAACATGTTCTTATGAAAAGGGAAACTTTGGACACAGACACTAACAGAGAGAAGATCGTGTGGAGACATGTGGGCAAAAGATGGCCATGTGATGAGAATGATGCATCTACAAACCAAAGAACTAGGAGCTAGAAGAGGCGACGAAGGTGTTACGGACTGAATGTTTGTGTCTTTCTCAAATTCACATGTTGAAACCTATTCACAAACGTGAGGGTGTTTGGAGGTGGGACTTTTGGACGGTGATTAGGTCATGAGGGTTGAGCCCACATGAATGGGATTAGTGCCTTTATAAAAGGGACATCAGAGTGATCCCTTATCCCTTCTACCATGTGAGGACATAACAAAAAGACGGCCTTCTGTGAACCAAGAAGCAGGTTCTCACCAGATGCCAAATATGCCCACACCTTGATCTTGGACTTCCCAGCTTCCAGAACTGTGAGAAATAAATTCGTTTATGAGCCACCGAGTCTGTGGTATTCTCTTATAGCAGCCTAAGGAGACTAAAACAGAAGATTCTTAGAGCATGGCACTGCCAAAACCTTTATTTCAGACTTGTAGCCTCCAAAACCGAGACAATTTATGTTGTTTCAAGCCACCTGGATTTTGATACTTTATAATGGCAAAGTTTCCCTAGGAAACTACTACCAGAGGTGATAGCTAAGGAATATAGGGTTTCTACATGAGATGATAAAAAGGTTCCAGGGCTTCCCTGGTGGCACAGTGGTTGGGAGTCCATCTGCTGATGCAGGGGACACGGGTTCGTGATCCGGTCCGGGAAGATCCCACATGCCACGGAGTGGCTAGGCCCCTGTGAGCCATGGCCCCTGAGCCCGCTTGTCCGGAACCTGTGCTCTGCAATGGGAGAGGCCACAACAGTGAGAGACCTGCGTACCGCAAAAAAAAAAAAAGGTTCCAAAAATGACTGTGGTAAATGGTTGCACATGTTTGTAAATGTACTAAACCGACTGCATTGTAAACTTTAAATGGGTCAGTTGTATGTGAATTATATTTCAATTTGAAAAATAAATGAAATAGAAGACTAAAAAATCATAAATTTGTGTAAATTGAACAACACATTTTTAAACAACCAATGAATCAAGGAAAAAATCACAAGGGAAATCAGAAAATACTTAGAGACTAATGAAAATGAAAACATAATATACCAAAACATGGAACACAATGAAAGCACTGCTGAGGGGGGAAATTTATAGCCATAAATGCTCATATTAAAAAATAAGAAGATTGAAATCAACACTCTTGCTTTACAACTTGAAGATCTAGAAAAAGAACAAATGAAACCCAAAGCTAGTAGAAGGAAGGAAATGATAAAGACCAGAGTAGAGATAAGTAAAATAGAGTATAAAAAAAGAGAAAATTAATGATATCAAAAATTGGTTCAAAATTGACAGCCTTTAGCTAGATGGACTACAGAAAACAGAAAGACACAAATTACTAATATCAGAAATGAAAGTGAGGACTTTACTAACGATTCTAGAGAAATAAAAGGGGTTATAAGAGACTGCTATGAACCAAAAATATGCCAAAAAGTTGGATAACCTAGATGAAATAGACAAATTCCTAGAAACTGTGCTAAACATATTCCATTATTTCTAATCACAACTCTGTGAAACTGTTTTAATTCATTGAAAAGAACAATAGTAATTGTGCACAGAGATAGAACCATCACTATGGCATCGGGTCTGCTGCTTACTCTGGGCTTGCTGAGATGAAAAGAATAGTGTTGAGGCTCTCCCCTTGGCAGCCCCAATTTTTTCATCCATCTCTAGGTTATGCATCTAGGGGTGCAGTTGATGGGTTTTAGGGTGTGTGACTGTTCAAATGTAAAAAGTAGTGCAGAACTGTTTTTTTTTTTAAATTGATTGGTTGATTGATTTTTGGCTGCATTGGGTCTTCGTTGCTGCGCATGGACTTTCTCTAGTTGCGGCAAGCGGGGGCTACTCTTCATTGTGTGCTCAGGCTTCTCATTGCGGTGGCTTTTCTTGTTGCGGAGCACGGCCTCTAGGCGCGCAGGCTTCAGTAGCTGTGGCATGTGGGCTTCAGTAGTTGTGGCTCACAGGCTGTAGAGAGCAGGCTCAGTAGTTGTGGTGCACGGGCTTAGTTGCTCCACAGCATGTGGCATCGTCCCGGACCAGGGCTCGAACCCATGTCCCCTGCACTGGCAGGAGGATTCTTAACCACTGCGCTACAAGGGAAGCACCAGAACTGTTTTCCAAAGCAGTTGTACCAGTTTACACTCCCATTAGCAGTGAGGGAGAGTTTCTCTCCGCATTCACACTAGCACTTGGTATTGTCAGGCTTTTAAATTTTAATCTGGTAGTACATAGTGGTATCTGTTTGCATTAGATATTAATTAATTACTTAGGTATTACTCTGCACGTCCATGATTATTAATGGGGCTGAACATATTTTTCATTGGCCGTTTGCGTTTCCTCTTCTGTGAAGGGCAGATTGCCCATTTTTCTATTGGATTCTTTTTCTTTTTTTTTTTTTAAATGTCACTTCCTCAGAGGGAACTTATTTATTATTTTTTAAAATTTATTTGTTTATTTTTGGCTGCATTGGGTCTTTGTTGTTGGGTCTTCATTGCTGCGCGTGGACTTTCTCTAGATGCCGTGAGTGGGGGCTACTCTTCCTTATGGTGCATGGGCTTCTCATTGCGGTGGCTTCTCTTGTTGCAAATCTCGGGCTCTTAGGCGCACAGGCTTCAGTAGTTGTGGCTCGCGGGCTCTAGACTGCAGGCTCAGTAGTTGTGGCGCACGGGCTTAGTTGCTTCACGGCACGTGGGATCTTCCCAGACCAGGGCTCGAACCTGTGTCCCCTGCAGTTGCAGGCGGATTCTCAACCATTGCGCCACCAGGGAAGTCCCTGGATTCTTTTTCTTGTTGATTTGTTCATTTGTTAAATCAATTCCTCTATCAATTCTTTATCAGTTATATGTTGCAACATGTGAGAGGGCTTGGAGGCACCTGGAAAGCTTCAGAGAACGAATGACTGCCAGGGTCTCATAGGTGAAGTTCTCCAGGCGTGGAGAAAATTCCACACAGAGAACAGTTTATGCAAAGATTATACTTGCTTACGGGTCTCCAATTAAACATAACTAGAAAAAAAGTAAAAAAGGGAAAAGACCTGCTCTTCCTCCTCAGGCAAATTAGATTTGTTTCTGGATCAAACACTCCTGTTTTTGAAGGCTAGTTTTAATGTAGACTAAATGGATTTGGTGCATTTGTGTGTTTCTTCAGTCTGGCCTTTATCTCTGCACCTTGCCTTTGAAGGTTCATCTATGATAAAGCATGACATATTTCGGGGGCGGGGGGGTGGTGTAAATTGGAGGGTTTCATCCTCTAAGCAAAATAGTTTCCATTTCCAGACTTGCTTCCTTTAAAGGTTGGAAGTATCTTAAAGAAATATTTAAAACCCCAACTTAATGAGGTTTTTCATAATGAATCTGTCCTCTGAAGACAATTTATTTGTGTTTCCCTGGGAATCATTTAGGAGCTGCAGTTCAAAGCTTGAAATGGGTTTTCCTTTTATTTGTTATCTCTAGAGTTGACAGATCTCTCTAAGCTGTGATTTGGCAGCGCTAGGTTCTTAATTCCAGCTTTTTAAAAGCACAGTGAAGATAAACTGTAATTCTGAGGCGACATACATATGAAACCTTATTTGGCCCCTCATTACCTCATTCATTAGGGCGGGAAGGGCTCTGGCCAGAGATCACATGCTTTGGCTGAGGAAGAGAGTGACTCTTATTTTGTTTTCTGACTGACTGGGCCTCAGAGTGGGGTGGAGAAGGGCTGAGAATAGTCATTTCTTGGCTGCATGGGTCCATTTAGAAGTGAGAAAGAGAAACAAGATCTCCGGAGGTTGGCCTCACCAGTTACAGTGGATGTGATGTGAGCGGAGTTGATTAAAGCCCAAGGAAAATCGCAGAGGATTAGATTTATTCAAATTGTTTACATTTGTTAAAAGATAAAACTAAAATGTACTCTTCTGTTCGAAGTTTGAGTTTTCAACTTTTGTCCAAGTTAGCATCCCCAGATCCCAGTTCTCACCCAGTGTAATGCCCCTTTCCCCCTAGTATATTATGTATGTTAATTTGATCCACTGTCTTGTAAAAGTTAGACACCTGTTTGCTTTCTTTCACTCATTCAACACGTATTAAACAAGTTATTAAACAAGTATTATGTGCCAGGCACTGTGCCAGTTATTATGGACAAAATAAGACAAATCAATAGTTTTTCTTCAACAAATCTTTAAGTGATGGTGTTGGAGGTCAGAATTGATGTGACTTTGGGGAAGGGAGGGTTAATGATTGCAGGGACTGTGAGGGGCCCTGAAGGCATGTTTTGCTTCAGGATCTGGGTGCTGCTTACATGGCTGCCTTCGCTTTGTGAAAAATTCAGTGAGCTTATCACATTTTTTGCACTTGTTGGCAAGAATGCTATCCTTTGATAAAAGTTACATTAGAAAACCACAATCTACACATATTTATTTTTTAAAAACCTTTATGAGGTTGGAATCCCCAGCAGGAAAGTGAAGATTCTTTCAGGGTTGAAAAACATAGGAACTGAATTCTGGTGCCTGTTTTCTAATGTCCTTCCTATTTCTCCCAGGAATCCTGGCACCACTTTGCCCCCAAACAGCTCTTTGGAAAGCATAACCTCAGAATACTCAGAGAATAAAGTTTTTTGTTTTTTTTAATTAGATGTTATTGTTTGTTTGGCTGCGCCGGCTCTTAGTTACGGCATGCGGGGTCTTTGTTGCTGCATGCAGGATCTTGTTGCAGAGTGCGGGATCTTTATTTGCGGCATGCCGGATCTAGTTCCCCGACCAGGGATCAAACCCAGGCTCCCTGTATTGGGAGCGCAGAGTCTTAACCACTGGACCAGCAGGAAGTCCCGTAGTTTGTTTTGATATTTTTAAAAGATGGGGAAAAACATGTGAGAATGCGATAAAAAACGAAGGCAGTTTCTTCCTTGACCCCTCAACATTCTCTGAATGTGAAACTCTGGTCTCACATTGTAGTTACCGTTAGTCAAAAGACATTAGCAACTTTTATCTGCTCATGGCTGATTACTTATGTTGTTTTAGTTTCTTCAACCAATAAGTGTTCAAAGATGTCAGCGGGTTTAGATTGTGAGCCGCCGTTGAGTAGGGTCTTCCCTGCTCTGCACTATTTAAAGGAGCTGTGGCTGGGCCGGAGCATTTAAGCAGAATGTAGCCACGGCACTGTGTTCTTCTTCCGTAGCTCTTGGGGATGAGTTTTAAAATGATTACGTCTGAGAAGACAGAGCCAAGGAAAGTTCATGCAAATAACCAGCTTCATGGGCTTCCCTGGTGGCACAGTGGTTGAGAGAGAGTCCGCCTGCCGATTCAGGGGACACAGGTTCGTACCCTGGTCCGGGAAGATCCCACATGCCGCGGAGCGGCTGGGCCCGTGAGCCATGGCCGCTGAGCCTGCGCGTCCGGAGCCTGTGCTCTGCAACGGGAGAGGCCACAACAGTGAGAGGCCTGCGTACCGCAAAAAAATAAAAATAAATAAATAAATAAAAAATAACCAGCTTCATCAACAACCAACTAAACAAACCAAGTCTCCAGTGCCTAATCAACTTTCTAAAATATAATACGTCACCAAAATGCATGAGGCAGGGACTTCCCTGGTGACGCAGTGGTTAAGATTCCACCTGCCAATGCAGGGGACACGAGTTTGAGCCCTGGCCCAGGAAGATCCTACGTGCCGCGGAGCAACTAAGCCCATGCGCCACAACTACAGAGCCTGCGCTCTAGAGCCCGCGAGCCACAACTACTGAAGCCCGCGTGCCTTGAGCCTGTGCCCTGCAACAAAGAGAAGCCACCACAATGAGAAGTCCACACACCGCCATGAAGAGTAGCCCCTGCTCGCCACAACTAGAGAAAGCCCAGGCACAGCAACGAAGACCAAACGCAGCCAATAAATAAATAAATAAATAAACTGCATGAGGCAATAACAGAACAGAAGCACTTGCCCTGAGTAAAATTATGACTTACAGCAGTCCAATTCATTCCTATTTTCTGATTTTGTCATTTGCATTGATATTTACTAATGTTTTATTCAGTTTTTATAAACACTATATTGGTGTTAAACAGAGTTGTGATTTTCAGTTCATTTTAGGTCCTTAGAGTGACCATATAATTTATTGTCCAAACCCAGGCAGTTTTGAAGATGAAAGGAGACACTAAGGATAATTAACAGTGTCAACTGATCCACAACAGGAGTAACCTGGGACTGGTTTGGGCAAATCAGGGACATCTGGTCACCCTACCTCTCTTTAGATGAGGGGAAAAAAGAACTAGAGGTTTGTTTGTTTTTTCTACCAACCTATATTGTACTTTTTAACAGTGACACATCCTCACCCTTTCCTCGTGTTTATTACCCCTCAATCCCAACTGGCCTCCCCACCTCACCTATCTCCTGGCTACTTTTTTTTTTTAACTTAATTAAATTGTTTAAATTGAAATATAGTTGATTTACAATGCTTCAAGTGTACAGCAAAGTGATTTAGTTATACATATATATAAATAAAAAATATATATTCTTTTTCAGATTCTTCTCCATTATAGTTATTATAAGATATTGAATATAGTTCCCTGTGCTCTACAGTAGGTCCTTGTTTATCTATTTTATGTATAGTAGTGTGTATCTGTTAATCCCAAATTCCCAGTTTATCCCTCTCCTCCCTTTCCCCTTTGGTAACCATAAGTTTGTTTTCTATCTCTGTGAGTCTGTTTCTGTTTTGTAAGTAAATTCATTTGTATCATTTTTTTTTTTTACATTCCACATATAAGTGATATCATATTTGTCTTTCTCTGTCTGACTGACTTCACTTAGTTTGATACTCTCTAGGTCCATTCATGTTGCTGCAACCTCCTGGCTACTTCTAAGGCCACACACTTTGGCTTGGCTAATCTACAAGCTGGCCCCTGTCTTTATTTACTAAACACATACAGTGTACAAGGTCACATTAATTGCTCCTTCCTCTCTTGCAAATCACATTCGGTTTTGATATTATAGCTGATTTAAAGCAAAGCAAAACAAAACAAAAAATGAAATACTCAACTCAAACCCACACTTCTCCACGGTCTTTCCTAATTAATACTGAACTTTTCTGATTGCCTCAAGCTCTGTTTCTTTATCATAACCTAGGTAAACTGTTTTTACTATGCAATATTTTATTTACTGAATGTAACTTTGTACGTGTTAGGTCATTTCATACATGTGTGTTTTGCTTTCCAGCCAATTAAGATGGTAAAGAACTAAATCTTTTTTTCTCTGGCTCACATATTGCCTGGCAGTGTTCCATACGCAGAACTTCCTCAATATGCTTACTGATGAAACAAATCTTTTGATGGCCACAAAATTCCAAGAACTTTGCCTTTTCCCCCCAGATGTAATATTTTCTTACTGTTCCCAGACTGAAGTTGAAATACAGTCAATCTTTATTATTCACAGATTCTATATTTTGTGAAGTTGCCTCTTCACGGAATTTATTTTGAACTACAAAAGCAATACTTACAGCACTTTCGTGGCCATCGGTGGACCTGAGCAGAGTGGCAAAAATGTTGACTTGCCCAACTGTGCACATTTCCAGCTGAGGTCTAGCAAGGCAGTGCTCTGCCTTCTTGTTTTAGGTCTCATACTGTAAAGAAGTGTCCTTTTCATGGAAAATTGAATTCTATGCTTTTTGCATTTTTGTGCTTTTTTTTGGTGATTTCGTTGTTTAAAATGGCCCCCAAGCGCAGTGCTGAAGCACTGTCTTGTGTTCCTTAGCGCAAGAAGGCTGTGATGTGCCTTATGGAGAAAACATGTGTTTGAGATAAGCTTAGTTCAGGCACAAGTTACAGTGGGGTTGGCTGTGAGTTCACTGTCAATGAACCAATAATAAATATCAAACAAGGTGTCTTTAAATAGAAGCACACAGAAAAGAAGGTTATGTATTGATTGGTTGACAAAAACATTTTGACCAGAGGCTTCTTACTCCTGTATTTCCTCTGCAAGCAATTGTTCAGTATTCACGAATTCAGTGTTTGCAGCAACTTAATAGAACCTACGACACCAAATAATGAGAGCTGACTATACTTAAATACTTGAAACATGGTTTAGAACTGCACAACCTGAAATACTAGAAAGAGTTCATTTGCTCATGAATACTATTCTAATGAGTATGGACCTAGATTGTCCTAAACTTTAACAATTTATTTTACACTCATCAAACACATTCTGCCTATTTAAAATACTCTGTTGTTTCCAGAACAATTGACTCTCATTCCACAAATAAATTATGAACTATACAACATAGTTTGATGTGACTCATATATATGAAAGCATTATTGCCTAAGCTATTATAATTCTCTTGGAAACAAACAAAATTCTAAGAGCCTATTTTTGCCATATTTCTTATGAACAAAAAAATGTGTTCAAAACCACACCATCAGTGTGACAGCACTGAATTCTCAAATGCAGTATATGGCCCACAGTTAGCTATAGGAAGCATTTTTAGATCTAAGCGACATCTGAAAAAAATTAAAGGAAATGGAATTAGTTACTAATTTCATCTGTTTGAGGAAGAAGAAGAAACTTATTATCGAATTACCTGATGATCTGAGTTTATTTTTGTAGAGTTATTAATCCTCCCAAAGATTTCATTGAATTGTCCTAAAATAAATTCCTTTGCAATGTAGAGGATGAAATCTCCTAAACAATCAGCTGAGCTATACGTTTTCTCTTGGAGAGCAGTAGAAAGAAAACTGAGCTAGAAGTCAAGAACCCAGTGTTCTGTTCCCGACGACCACACTTAGAGTCATTCTGATTGAGTTGTGCACGTGCCCTCTTGATATATATCTCTTATTTGGAAAGAAGAACTGCAGTAGATGGTCAGCTTCCCACATCAGTGGACACAACAAAAAGATGACAAAGCTCCTGGACCTGATTGCAAATTTTTTGTAGTACCAAAGTGGTAACAATAACAGTTGTGAAAATTTATCCTCCACTTACCCTGTGCCAGGCACTGTGCTAAACAGTGTACATGTGGTAACACAATGCACCCTCCCAGCAGCTACATGAGACATCCCCTTTCCAGAAGAGGAAATGGAGGATTGGGAGGCTTTTGATTTGTCCCCGTCGTTCTGCTCAGGAGGTGAGGGTACCCAGTTTTGAACAGTATGCTAAGTCCATTGCATGAGCTCCTAAACATTATTTTTCATGTGTGATTTCAGGCATAATTTCAACTTTTCGCAGTTTTGAAGGTCTCAGATGACAGTTTAGCATGTATTGAGGCACACACCCCTGACCATTAAAGGGAGGTATGCTCCTGGCATCTCTCATGAAAGATGATTAACATAATGGCCATAATCTTTCACAATGCTATTAAATCAATCAATTGATAAATAAGATCAGTCTTGGGTTCAGAAGATAAAGAGATTTTGAATCTTTAGCTCTGTGTAGCTGATGGGATATTTGCAAATATACAGTTAGGAAAAAATGAAGAGAGCGACTGTTCTTTGTTCAGTTTGGGTCTATTTGAGCAAAGCCTTTGACAAGATGGGAAAGTAGCCCTTGTTTGTAAATTCTGAAGTCTGGGGACTCACTGACTTCTTTCCAAAGGTGCCTTGTCAAATGCTGTGCCTATGGCGAATGGAGCTACACAAAATTGTATCAACCAAATCTTGGCATTCCAAAGCAGAGACCAAGCTACGTGGTGCAGCCAGTTCATTTTCCTTGGAGACATTTCTGTCTCTCCTTCCCTACCCAACCGCACTTAAAAAAACAAAAACAAACAAACAAAGATGAAGGGCATCTTATCACTAACTTAAGAATGTGTAAGACATTTTCTGAGGGTGTATTATGTTAGAAATGCTTTGCAATCAAAATTTATGCAAGATATCTAATCTTCAAGGACTTTCGTTTTTCATCATTAGTAAACAGCACAAAGAAGTTAAGACACCTAAAATTACAGCTAGAAATCAGGGGAGACTTTTTTTGAGTTCTAGAAAACAAAAGATAAGGAATGAGTAGGTTGGGACACTCAGGCCAAGTCATATGACTATTGACCACATCCTAGATGCAGATCAGTTCATCTTGATCAAATGTCTTGTGCCCAGATGACTGGTGGTGGGGTGGAGGCAATGAACCCGCCTGCTGCCTCTGTAATGATCACCCACTCTCCTCCTCCAGGCAACTGAAGGGCGTCTGGGTGTGGTAGGGATCCAGCAGGCTCACTGCTTCACGAGAAGTACCCCCCAAGTACAGAGCCTGATGAGCTCTTTTATCATGACCAATAGTGAAGGAATGGATTTTATGAAATAGTTCTATTTTGCATTTTTGCTTTAGTTAATGGGACTGAGTCCCCCTAAATCCGAATTCCCCTACTGAGTTTATGATTATCCTCTCTATCCAAAATCTTATTCCCTTTCTTGCGACTTCCCTGGTGGTGCAGTGGTTAGGAATCCACCTGCCAATGCAGGGGACACAGGTTCGAGCTCTGATCCGGGAGGATCCCACATGCCACGGAGCAACTAAGCCCATGCACCACAACTACTGAGCCTGCACTGTAGAGCCTGCGAACCACAACTACTGAGCCCGTGTGCCACAACTACGGAAGCCCGCGTGCCTAGAGCCCGTGCTCCGCAACAAGAGAAGCCACTGCAATGAGAAACCCGCACACCGCAACGAAGAGTAGCTCCCGCTCACCGCAACTAGAGAAAGCCCGCGTGCAGCCAAAAATAAATAAATAAACAAAACCTTATTCCCTTTCTTGTCCAGCCCCTGTTCCACTCAGGACTGAGGCATATCAAGAAAAGTGGAGGGCTTCCTTGGTGGCGCAGTGGTTAAGAATCCACCTGCCAATGCAGGGGACACAGGTTCGAGCCCTGGTCCGGGAAGATCCCACATGCCATGGAGCAACTAAGCCCATGTGCCACAACTACTGAAGCCTGCGTGCCTAGAGCCTGTGCTCCGCAACAAGAGAAGCCACCGCAATGAGAAGCCCGTGCACCTCAATGGAGAGTAGCCCCCACTCGCCACAACTAGAGAAAGCCCGTGCCCAGCAACGAAGACCCAACACAGCCAAAAATAAATAAATAAATTTATTTTTAAAAAAAAGAAAAAAAGAAAAGTGGAGATTGAAACCTAGCAGGACCCTGTGATTCCTCCCTGGGTACAAAAGCCCCTCTGTGTTCCCTGTTTCTTCTTTGTAGAGAAAAAGGCTTTAGTCTCTCAGGCCTTGCCTGCGTTCCAAAGAGCAGACTCAAGCAGTTACTAATTAGAGAAGTGAGGGAATTCAGAAACAAAGGAAAAGCAGTCAAGCAAGAAAAGTAATGGTAGCTTAAACAATAGTTGAGCAATAAAACAGAGTCCTAGTTCCTCCTCAAGGGATGTACACAACAATCTGACACATATTTTTGAGTTGTTCTGCAGGAACTAAGACACCCCCCCCCCAACCCAGGTGGAGGATGCTGACCATAAGCACGTGGAACCAGAGGACTGATGCTTAAGGTTCCTGCCACATCACTCTGTTACCTCCCCACCAACCAATCAAAAGAAAGTCCACGAGCTGATCACACATCCTGCGACCCTCACCCCAGATGTTGCCTTTAAAATCCTTCCCTGAAAGCCAAAGGGGAGTTCGGGTCTTTTGAGCATGAGCTGCCTGTTTTCCTTGCTTGGTGCCCTGCAATAAATGCTGTACTTTCCTTCACCACAACCCAGTATCAGTAGATTGGCTTTGCTGCTCATTGGGAGAGCAGACCCAAGTTCGGTTCAGTAAGTTGGTGACACAATCAAGAATATAAGTCACTATGGGGCATGTTTGTTTTAAAAGAGAAAGAAATTACTTTGGATTGTTACAGGAAACTGACAGCTTTCAAGTGCTTATTTGAGGAAGTTGGTGGCTTATAAAGAATTCACACTTGCAGCATTCTGCCAATCATTTCCACTTTGTTGCTTATGACTGGGACCAGATGATCTGCCCAGTTAGACTGTTTCTTGAGGTGCTTCCACTCTCTCCTCAGGAAGCCTCTCCTGCTTTGCTTCTTCTGGAAGTCTCTCTGTTTCCTGAGTCTGAAGAGTCCCTTCCTCTGGCTAGAGAAGAAAAAAAGAAAAGGGTCTTTTGAGATCTTGGCCTCAAGTCTTCCATCTTCCCAGAGCAGCCCCACAGTGGGTACCCGTGGAGATGTGTCTAGAGAGACGCATGGGACAAATATTGTCTAACTTATCTGACTGCACATCAGAAACATCACATGGTTCGTTGCACAGGAAGGCCTGGGAGCTCTGTAAACACAGCCCCCCGTCTGTGTTCACTCACCCATGACTTACTATTTTTGCAAGGTGCCTCGCACGTAACAGATTCTCAGAATAACATTTATTTACTGATAAATGCCATTTATAGCTGATTAAATTTGGTGTCGTGGTCATCTCAATAAAAAGTTGGTCCTCCAACTCTTGGACTGGAAGACAGCTTCCCGGTATAACTTTGAGTCAATGAAAAAACCAGATGTGATTTGATTAGTCTGACCCACTCTCAAGTTTGAGAATTACCAGTATTTAAGAGAAGTTGTGGTTTGTTAGCTGTCAGCTGTAGACATACACAACTTGTGTGTTTCCTCCATTTTTTCCCTTCTGTCCCTCTCCTTCATTTCTGTGCTCTGCTTCTTCCCTATGACACTTCATGGACAAAAGTGGTGTTAGGATGGGAAGGATAGGGAAGCCACACAGAAAGATAGAGATAGGGTTATGCAAGACAGCTTTTTATCCCTTTCTGTTCCTTCCCCCTCAGGGTGGCTCTTTCGAAGGCTGGGATGACATCAGTCCATTATTTGCATGATCTTCCATTTAGAGAGTTCATGGACAGACTATGTCCTTACAGGGTATATTTTTCTGCTTCGCTCTTGTGAAGTTTCTACTTAGGGAATTTTCTTCTGTTTGCAAATCAAAAGGCCCTACAACATCATCAAAGCATATCCAGTAAAATGGACCACTAGTTTCATCTAGTTGCAGTAGGGAACATAGCAAAGTGTTATTATGGCCCACATCACAATTCACAGCCAACAGTGTCCCGTCAACTCACAGATATTGCAGTTAATCTATGCAGTCTACAAATAACCCCACTCCGGTTCATTAGATGCAGTAAGTTAACTCAAATATCAATATATAGTTCTCTCCTCACCCCAAGAACACAACACTCCAGTGGGGATTTTATGTAACATTCTTCTGCAGAGTTGCTTCATCCCCAAAAGAAATTGGTAGAGATTAGTGTAACTCAAAAATAGGCAGAAATAAAATGGAATATTATACAGCCATTAAGTAGTATTTTTAAAGGAAAATTTAAGATCTATGGTAAATTATAATTATGGCTCATTATATAATCATATTAAATAACAGGATTGAAAACTGCCCCCCAAAAATAGGCAGAAAATATGCAAGCAAGTGAAACGACAAATGTCTAGCAGTGTCTGAAATGTCTAGAAGCAAAGGCGATTGTTGTGGGGTAAATGTCTTTAATATTGATAGAAAAAGAAAGTTCAGAATAGGACATCAGAAGCAGAGGCTGCGAGAGATGATCTGTATACTAGAGCCGGATGCTGTGCTTCAGAATCTGCTGGGAAGTTGTGGGGCTGTCGCTTCCAGTGTCCCCTGCTGCCCCGCACGTTGACTTAGAAACTATTTAATGGATGCGTAAGGGAAAGAAAGAAAAGGGGACCCGCGTTCATTTCCCCTAAACTCTCAAGTTCAAATGCGGAGGAATGGCCGCGTCTTGCCAGAGGAGGAAATCGGAATCCGATAAAGGACTGATAAAGATGTTCCTCCTTCGCCCTGGGAAGCCGGCACCCAGGCCCGACGTGTGGACCGCCAGACTCGCTGACGGCGGCCCTTCCCGAGGGGCCGGGCGCGCCTGCTGGAAGGTGGGAGGCGGAGTTGCCCCGCTCCTGGGATGAGACCAAAGGAATGAGTAATTGGAAATTCTGTAACAGAGACCCTTCTCCCAAACCCTACAGCCCTTTCACCCCCCACAACCCCCTGCCGAGAAGCAAGAGGACTGGAGACAGACGTGGTGGAGCGAGAGTCATGTTCCGGAGAGGGAAGTGAAATAAAGAGGGCGGCACCCGGGGGGACCTGTGCGTCACTGAGGGGGAGAAGCGCGGGAGCACGGGGCGGAAAAGGAGAAGTGGGAGCGAGAAGCCGCAGGGGGCGGCCGCGCAGCGCGGGTGGGGGCGCCGCGCAGCGCCCGAGCCTCCTGCCTTCGGCCGCGCCCGGGCAGCCCGCAACCTCCCGGCGCTCGCCCGACCCGCGCTCCGGATCCGGCCGGCTGGTCGCGCCCGCCGCGCACAGAATGTGGCAGCGGACACGGCCCCGGCCCCGCGCGCCCTGTCTCTGGGCGCTGGCGCTGCTGGCCCTGGGCGGCGCAGGGCTGTGCCACGCCGACCCTCAGCCCAGGCACCCCGCGCGGCCCAGCGCCAGGAACAAGTAAGTGCGCGGCCTCTCCTTGCCCCAGGACGGCCCACAGCCGTGGGCCCCCGCCTGCCCTTCCCCGACCGGCCGCCGGCCCCGAAGCTGCCCTGCCGAGGCGAGGAGCCGCAGCCGGGGTTCCCCCTCGGGCTGCCGGGGCGGCGCCTCTTCCGCGGTGGCCGCGCGCTCCGCGGCCGGCGCGGGGCGTCCTGGGCAACCTCGCCCTCGCCTCCAGCAGTGCTGCCTCCGGGGCCGTGGGGCGCAGGGAGTGTCCCGCAGAGCAGGGCAATCAGGAAACTCCCCCCGGGAATTACTGGGGCCCCTGGGGCCGTGGGGGCTCTTCCCGTCTGTCTTTTGTGGGATAAAGGTGCACTCTCTCCAAAGGCGCACCCGCGCACCGTCCGAATATCTGCTGGTCGTGCTCCCGCCTCCGCGAGGACGACGGGCTCCCCGACCCTCGCGCGGTCAGCCGCCGGGTCGGCTCGTCCCGTCTCCCCCAGCCTCATTTTTCTCCCGGTTTATACCGTGCCCTTCTCCCTCTCT
The DNA here is from genome assembly GCF_059928025.1 of Delphinapterus leucas. Lineage (NCBI taxonomy): Eukaryota > Metazoa > Chordata > Mammalia > Artiodactyla > Monodontidae > Delphinapterus > Delphinapterus leucas. The sequence goes on along the minus strand of NC_143142.1, from coordinate 35,077,022 downwards.
CTCCACCCCAGGAACTGGTGCGCCTACATCGTGAACAAGAACGTGAGCTGCTCGGTGCTGGAAGGAAGTGAGAGTTTTATTCAGGCTCAGTACAACTGTGCCTGGAACCAGATGCCCTGTCCGTCCGCGCTCGTGTAAGTCCCGGGAGCCGAGGGGCGGGCGGGGCTCGCCGGGGCCGCGGGGGTGGGGTCAGAGCGCTGGGCTCCAGCCGCTCAGTAAATCTCTTCCAGCGGGTGAAAACTCAGCAGCTGAAAGGTTTGAGCGCTGAGCAGGGTACCAGGCTCGCTGGGGTATTTAAGGAGCGTGTTTTGCCTGGAGTCAGCGTTGAGGATGCACCGGCCTGGCCATCGCCGGGCATAGGAGGGGACGAACAAAGCCACCGACCTCCACTTCTCTCTCTCTTTTTCTTTCAGTTTTATTACTAACGTAAAGCAGCTGGACCTAATTAGATCCATATTGTGTGTTCTGGGGCACAGAGAAGATTCCAAAATGTATACTGCTGAAAACTTACATGTAGGATTAGCTGAGAGGTTTGCTCTAGCCAGTGTTCTAGAACAGGCGAGTTTTGTCCAAATGTCCCCATAAAACTGACCTCTTGGGCTTCCCTGGTGGCGCAGTGGTTGGGAGTCCGCCTGCCGATGCAGGGGACACGGGTTCGTGCCCCGGTGCGGGAAGATCCCACATGCCGCGGAGTGGCTGTGCTCCGCAGCGGGAGAGGCCACAATAGTGAGAGGCCCACATACGGCAAAAAAATTAAAAAAAAAAACTGACCTCTTCAGTTGTAGGTGTTGTAGATTTCTAAAGTCCCCAGGAACAACTTGCTTGAAAGTGTGCGATTGTTGTTTTTTCAAGTTAGATTTGGGGGATTCAGCTAAGTGGTTGTCAGGAGAGAATGGTCCTTAAAGACCAAGGGAAGAATTAATCTTCTTCCTTATAAAGGTTTCACTGTCTTAAAAAAAAAAAAAAAAAGAGGAAGTGAAGCAACGGAGTACAGATTTTGTTACATACATCACGTTCATTCAGTTGTCATCTGGCAAGTCTTTGTGTTTTTGTGTAAGCCAGATATCAGAGGATGAGCTGATGTGAATCAGTGGCTGTTGGGGAACGCATGTGATGGTTGAAATTAACTGTTTTCCCCTAAGAATAAACTGATTGTCTCAGAGCACAGTTGTCTTTACAGCAAAGAATAGCCAGTAGGCGGATCTGTCTTTGGCAAAGCAGAGGGACAGAATGCAACTTGTGCTGCAGGAAACCTTATGTCAGAAGGCAGTAGATGAGCCTTCAAGCCTATGAGGTGGTAGTGGTCCCTGGATCATTGCACATGGGCTGGGGTGAGAACTGAAACGGGGAAGGGATAATTCCTGTTAAGCAAAAACAAACAAACAACCCCCCTTCCCAACAAAACAAGCAGAAACTTAGAAGAGATCCCCCACTTGCTGTAGGCAGAGCATGAGGTCAGAATTGAATTGCTCTCTGTCACACTGAGTTGTGTAACCTGTCGGAGGGCGCAGTGCTGTCACACTGCCTGTGTCTCTGGTTGGAAGGGGCATTGAACACGGAATTTCCCAGGTGTTACTGAAGAGCCCAGGAGCCTGAGTAACTCCTCTCAATTCACAGGTGTTGTCAGGTTTTCATTATTTGATCCTTAGAACCTGAGACCTGTGGAAGTGAAGGTTCTTGGGAAACTCAGCCTGGAGTCACTGAGGGATCCTTTCCGGGTGTGGGACGTGCAGGCATGGAGGCTGGCAAGATGCTTGAGTGAGGAGTGAAGTTTAGCCGCTGGTGACCGTCGAGTGTCTGGGAGAAGCAGGTAGGAGGAGCCCGTGAGGACTTCACAGAGTCGGAGCAGAGCTGAATTGTTAGGGGCGGTGGAGGGAACGGAGGAAGAGAAGCCAGGAGAGGAGAGAGAGCAAAGCCAAGACTTCAGAGGAGGGAGCTCCATCTTAGAGACCCCGGGAGGAGAAGCCCGGAACGCCGAGGGGTCCAGAAAGGCCAGGGCTTTTAGGCAGCAGGAAGATTTGCTTATGTAGAAGGAGGCAACTTCAGGTCAGCGGGGGGTATAGGCCTTGTAACTTGGGTGAGATTCAGGGTGTGGGTCGTGAGGAAACCCCTTTACCAGGAATCAAATGTGTTGCAAAGGTTTTGGTGGAAAAAGGAAGTTGAGCAGGTGAAGAATTAGAAAACTCGGCATGTTTTAGGACAAAAGTGAAAAAGCCAAAGGGAGAGACTGAATATGCTCTGAGACTGAGGGGAAATCGTCAGGGAAACGAGGGGTTCGATGGGGAAGTCCTGCAACAAGAGGAGAACTTCCGAGCTCGGTGAGGCGTTGGGCGCTCAGCCACCATGGGCTGTGGGGACCTAGCACGGCTGTGCTTCCAGAAGGCTTAGACGATGCTTCGTTTGCATATATGGAGAGACTTAGATTCCAGACTGTGAATTTGGGTGTCGTCATGTGAAACTGGGAGCAGAGAGGGTTTCTGTGTGATTTGTGGACATTTTGAGTAATCACTTTCCTGAAGCCGTAAAGAACCTTCTGTGTGTCAGGCACTGTGTTAAGGCTGTTCATTCCATATGTTAGTTTAATTCTTGCAACATCCCTTCAAGATGAATACCACTGTCCCCATTTTACCAATGAATAAACAAGGCAAGAAGTTCCCTGACTTTCCTGTGGTCACCTGACAGGTAAGTGGCTGAGCTGCCTCCAGACCTGGCCTTTGTGGACCAGCCTCTGTCCCTGTAACAATAGAGAGAGACAGACAGACACAGAGAGAGAGAGAGTGTGTATGTGTGTGTATTTGAGTGTGTGCCTTCTGTCGCTAGCACACTGCTCAACTACTAGGAACATTTCCAGCTTCTTTCACGGAAGGCAATTCCCATATCAAAGTGAGTGAGCATCGTTGGTCTGTGTGCAAGCATGTGCACGTGTGTTCACGCCCATGTGCTTTACTCCCTTTCCCGGGGGTCATTTGTGAGGATACAGTGGACCACATCATTTTTCACACTGTCCACCATGCTGTGCAGTTTCTTATGTTATGAAAACACTGGCCGATTTGCTTTCTTTGTTTGGGTTGTTAGGCTGGTTGTTTAAAGGATACTACTAGGGAGGCGGGAGTGGTGGAGCTTGAGACATTGGGGAAGCCACACCTGTGCCCCCCGGCTGAGCCACCACCTTGAAACTTGTCACGGGGGGATGGAGGTAAAAGTATGCTTCCAGAAAAACCATTCAAAGCTCGTGTCCTGGGCTTCCCTGGTGGCGCAGTGGTTGAGAGTCCGCCTGCCGATGCAGGGGACACGGATTCGTGCCCCGGTCCGGGAGGATCCCGCGTGCCGCGGAGCAGCTGGGCCCGTGAGCCATGGCCGCTGAGCCTGCGCGTCCGGAGCCTGTGCTCCGCAACGGGAGAGGCCGCAGAGGTGAGAGGCAATCTCGTGTCCTGATGCTTGTGAGGTAGTGATACCATTCTTGTGTGCAGAGAATTCTTAATTCTTATGAAGACTTTTCTGTCACTAGGAATTTAAAATGAGGGCTCTCTCTGTCGGTCTGTGTCTCTTGCGCACTAGATGTGAGGAGCGGTCTGGATCCCCAAAGCACACGATTGTGTCGACAGACACCGCTTTGTCTTCCCTCAGCTAATTCCTAAGGGTGGCTGATCGGACCTGAAGAGGAGATGAGGGGAATTATCTGGTGATAATTATCCGCTGAGGAGGAAGGGCAGCTGCTGTAGACTCTAAAGTAGCATAAAGTTGGGTCATGATTTACCATTTACTCCTAATTCTTAAGATGGATCTAAGGACTTTTTCTCCCTCTGAGATCATTGTTTCACTTTACACTTCCACGTTAAGGAAGGCATAAATCTTTTAAAATTTCATTGCATTGAAGAGTTTTTCTGATTCATTGTAAAAAAAAAAAAAAAAAAAAACCTCTGGCAGCTCCGCCCGTTTGGTAGACTGTCACTGTCACACTGCCCCACACACACCCACCACGTAGCACTTGGGATGGTCCTTGGGGATCCACATCCGAGTCTGGGGTCTCCGCAGCGGCACCTGAGCATGGAGAGGGTCTGTCTTGGTCATGGGCTGGTTTTAGGGACACCTTTTGGGAGACATGGGGATGTGGGCGACTTAGAATTCTTCCTGTGGGGTGGGAATTGGGCAGGTTGATGTTCTTGGGAGGATTGATACAGTGTCCAGGGCTGACTTGGTGAGAATCTTTCCCCAGAGCACATCCTTGTAACGTGATGAGCCCCTTTATGTTCCTTATCTTCCGTCTTTACAGCAACCCCGGGGCATTATTCCAATTTTACAGGAGGGCATGTAGTCAGGAAGTAGCAGAGCCTGGACCCAAAACCAGGTCTGTTATTTCTAAGCCTTAGGCTCTTCCCACCCCACACCCCTGCACCCCTTGCTGTCTAAACCCACACCCTCTGAGGAGCGGCCCGAGGGGGTGTGTGTGTGTGCGCGACCATGTGTGATGCTGTGGCACTGACAGCTCTGGTGTGATGGGAGGGGGAGGGGAGGGCCTGAGCTCCCTTAGAGCCCCCCTCCACGTGGGCTGGCCATGCTTGGGTGCACCGCTGGTGGAAAACAGCACTGTCTTTCTTCTCCTTCCTGGACCCTCCCACTCAGCTTGGTCCAGCTGACTGCTGTTAGTATTTGAGGCGTTCGGGGGCGTCCAGTGTGCAGGGCGTCTCGCTGGTAAGAACACGGAGGACCCCAGATGTAAGGCAGGGTTATTCCCCTGTATTCACTTCCCTCTGATACTGCAAACTCACTGGGGTTTATCAGCATCCACCCAGCCCGGCCCCCACCCCCTTTCTTGGGTGTGTGGAGTCTTGGTGAAATTTTTCCTAATAGCTCTTAAAAAAAAAAATCTCATCAGTCAGGCAGGGGAGCTGGGTGAGGCCCACTCGAGGAGCCTTTGCTGCTGTGATAACACAGAGGGAGAATTTGTGAATTTGCAGCAGGTGTGAGTTCCGAGTGCCGAGTTTCCAAAACTCCTCTAACCCTTAGATTCTAGGGGGAGCAGATGGTCATTCATTTGGAAGAAACGTTTTCTATTAGGGAGCAATCTCAGCCAGGAAAAGCTTAAAAAGAGAAAAACACTTGAGATTGCGGCGGGGGGGGGGGCGAAATGAGGACTTACATCTTCTAGAGCCAATTCTACGTGTTTTATGTCTCTAGAAAGAGAATTCCTTTCGATTCAAAATGTGCCTTTTGTGTGTATAGCTTTGAGAGTGTCTCTTCCTTCTGTTTTTTAGCCAACGTCTTGTGATTCGTTGGCCGTGACGAGCGCTTGCTCCTTGGTACCGAGGGACCCCAAATCAAGCCCTGGGGAAGGAGTACCTGCACAGAGGTGCCTAGAGCTGCTTAGGGCCCTGCTGCCTCCCCCTCTTCGGGTCCCTGTCCTTACCAGCCTTTTCTGCCTCCCTGGGCTTCTCAGGCCTTCCTTTCAAGTGGCTTTGCTCTTTTGCTTTTTTTCCTCTTTTCCTCCTCCTGGGGTCCCAGTAGATAAGATGCTGTGTTTGTAGAGCCCTTTGGTGTTTCCAGAACATTTTCACGTTCATTATTTTATTTTATTCTCATCACAAGCTCAGACAGGAGATTAGGTAGGGCAGAGACTGAGGTCTTGGAAAAAGAACTTTATGCTTATGGGCTATACTTTCTAGCTTTCTTATCTTGGAGAAGAATGAATAGGATTCACATAGCGGTTATGGCCTTAAGGAAAAGAGTTTGTTTTTGTGAAACCTCATGTTATTCCCATTAACCGGTCTTCCTCCAACGATCCGTGATTCCACCACTTTGGCACTTGGTCATTGAATTAAAGTTCTGAGACAGCGAGAAAAGGGGAGATGGCGGGGGAAGGTCAGGGGGCAGGTGTCCCCTGAGGTAGTCCCTCGAGGCTGGCTGGTGTGGCCAATGTGTTCTGGAAGAGGAGATAGAAAATGCGGCTTCTGGCCCGACCTCTACCACCGCTGAGCTGTGTGACTTCAGGCTAGTAACTCAGCCTCTCTGAGGCGCGTTTTCCTCATCTCTACATTATGGGGGAGGTGACCGAGCTGTCACCAGCCATGTCTAACGAACACCCCGTGTTCTCACTGTTTGGATTTGTTGCTTCTCGGGTGGTCTCCTCTTCGAAGACTTTGACTTTCCCGCCAAGTTAGAGAACGGCTGAGGTGCTTAAGAATGAAATAAGTACATTCAGTGACCTAAGATAATAATTAAGAAAATGAAATGATTGAAATCGACTTTTCAATGTGAAGTTAAACCCAGAGGTTGTTTTGGAAGCAGAGCCCCTCATAGAGTGTCTTTGGGGAAAGCACGTAAGCGGTTACAGTCGATTTAAATAAGTGCTCTGGTTGCCGTGGGAACCTTGGTTCCTGGTTCTGCAGGCGTTTGGGTGTCCATGGCGGGGCCGTAGAGCCAGGTCAGCTGGGTGTTCAGGGATGCCTTCGCTGAGCCCCAGGCCATCTTGCATCCAGCCAAGAACACGCTGTTTTAATTCTTTGCTCTTGGAAAAACCCCTCTTCCTTGTGCTGGGAACATTAAGATGTTATTCATGTTTACTGAGTGTGAATAATGAGGCAGGTACTGTGTATGACAGTTACCCAGGGTTTTACATACTTTTTTTTAAAACCGTAAACTGACAGACTGCCAGTGTTCAGATTACTTCCAGACTGTCACCCAAATGTTCTGATTTATGGTTGGTTACATGACTGTTTCACTACTCAGAATTAACTGCTTCTCTGCTTGATGAGGCACTTTTCTGGACTTAAAAATAACAATGACCCACTTGATAAAACGACATGAGCGTGGCTTTGCCTGACGAACGATTTTCCTGCAAGGATCAAGAGAGGAACAGAGTAGTTTTCAGTATGACAGCAGTTCCCACTGGAGAAAAAATAATGAAATGATGAAAACGAAGCTCACCAATAAGTTTTCTTCTTTCCTTCCTGTTTTAAAGTGGTGATGGGTGCTGAAAAAAAGTAGGGAGGTTTCAAACGAACCAAATTCCTGGTTTGAAAATGCTGTGGAAGCAAATTTTCTGGGTGTGTCAGGACCCAGCTGCTGCTTTTTTTTTTTTTTTCCACCTAAAATAATATTAGAAGATTAAGGAATACGCCTAAAAATCATTCTTTGCAGCATCAGCCTTTCAGGACAGTGTATTTTGCTGAGCATTTGGTTCAAAGAAATTTGAGACAGGTAGTTTAGATGAGGTCTTCTCAAGCTGATCTTCTGACGAAAGGGAATTTGCCGTGAGACTTCTCAGCTTTTCCCGTCGTTCTCCCATCTTTCTCCACATTTGTGATGGTTAGGGTCACTCGAATGTGTGGGCTTTACTAGATTATCTTTTCTGAGATTTGCTCATGGTCTGTTACGAGGTACTAGAGATTTCCCTCTTGCTGAAAGCTGCTTCCCTGCATCTGCCCAGCCCGGATGCTGTTAAAGGATCGTGAGAGAAGTACCTAGATTTTTTTTTTCTAAACCATGGTGGTGAAAATGCCACTTGTGTTCTGCTAACTGAAGCTTTTCCGTGTATCTTGAAAGCGGAGCCCGAAAGCTGTGGTGGTGATTGCAACAGAGCTCAGGGCGGGGACGAGTTTCACAATCCAGCCCTTCACTAGAGATCTTTTCACCAATAATGTGATTCTCTGGCTCTTGTTGGTTTCAACCCCAAAAGCTCTCACATGCTGGGGGGATGACGGCCTTGCGCAGGGAGGCATCGCGAGCCTTTCTGGCTATTTCGAACATTACAGAATCTCTAGGCCAGCCGTGGCCCTGATGGTGCTCAGGCCTGGTTTATACATCAGGTGGCCCACCTTGGAGATGCCCCAGCTGCTGTCTGCTCGGGCAGCAGCTTTCCAGGACCACAGTGCAGCGTCAGGGCCCTGGCTCCGTCATGATAAACGATGTGCCTGTTCTCATCCCAACATGTTGCATCATCTTCTGGCCACTCTCAAGGTATCTGGGAGCCGTTCTGTTGCATCACTGCAGAAGACAGCTAGCAAGATGTAACCCAGACTCCCTGCTCACTGACGGTGCAGGAGGGAGGGAAGGCAGAAATACCATTCATGGCTTGTTTCCTGAACCAATTTGCATGGCGCCCTCTAAGCCCTGCTTAGCAGAATCGACAGTGGGAAATAACCATCCTGGTGAGGAGCCACTCTTTGTCATATGTCTAAAATATTCATCTACATCTTTTGACGTTTTGTGTTATTTTACACAAAATGGCAATTTGAAGGTGGCTATAAAAAGGAAAATTCTGTTTTATTTTCCTTAATCACTGGTCCATACCTTCAAAAGTACAAAAATAAATATTAGGCCTGAGTTCCCAGTAGATAAAACAATTGGTTGTGTGTCTGAACAGTAATCTGATACATTAAAATAAAACAAAAACAACAAAACTTTAGTTAAATCCTCATTTTGAAACTCTGAAAAAGACTTAATAATGCTGGTTTGGGTTTTCTCTTCACTGAGATATATAATCAGATAGTCAAGACTATCTAGCACTTTGCTTTTGCAATTCTGATGAGATTTTTTTCTTTTTAAATTTATTTTATTTTTGGCTGCGTTGGGTCTTTGTTGCTGTGCACACAGGCTTTTCTCTGGTTGCAGCGAGCGGGGACTACTCTTCGTTGCGCTGTGCAGGCTTCACATTGCGGTGGCTTCTCTTATTGGGAGCACAAGCTCTAGGCACGCGGGCTTCAGTAGTTGTGGCACATGGGCTCAGTTGTTGTGGCTCAGTAGCTGTGGCACATGGGCTTACTTGCTCCGCAGCGTGTGGGATCTTCCCTGACCAGGGCTCGAACCTGTGTCTCCTGCATTGGCAGGTGGATTCGTAACCACTGTGCCACCAGGGAAGTCCCTGATGAGATTTTAAAGTACCTGAATGCATAAAAATATATATATAAGGTGTATGTTATATATAAAATATATGTTTATATATAAAATACATATATTATATACAAAATGTACATATATATATAAAACAGCTTTATGGAGGTATAATTTACATGAACTGTACATATTTAAAGTTGTATAATTTAACATGTGTCTGTACCTGTGAAACCAACATCACACCAGGATATGGAGCATCTCCATCACCCCCAAGAATGTCCTCACACCCCTTTGTAATCCTTTCCTCCAGCTGCCCACACACATTCCCTCCTCAGGTAACTGATGAACTGTTTTCCATCACCGCAGGTGAGTTTGCATTTTCTAGAGATTTATGTCGAGTCATACAGTCTGTGGTGTCACGTTAGGTTTTTTCATTCAGCATGGTTATGTTAAGGTACATCCATGTTGTACTATGGAACGATAGCTGGTTACTTATTATTGCTCAGTAGGATTCCTTTGTATGTGTCCACCACCATTTGTATACAGTTGTTTTATAGCTGAGGACTCCTGGTGAAATACAGTGTGGAAACTCATTTATACTGATAGTAAGGTTACTGCTCTGATTTTTCTGAAGACCCATTGAGATGGTAAATACATAACAGATGTAGAATGCTGGATAAAACATAATGGAGTAAGAAAAACACGTTGCACATTTTCGCCCCGGGAAATGTTGGATTGAGGCTGCGTAATTAGCATACATCATTTCGAATTGGCACAAAGCTGAGAAGGGTTAAAGTAGGCTTATTATTTGAAGAGTCTTTGTTCCTTGGTTTCATTAAACAAATATTTTTGGGCACGGCCTCTGTCTGGCCCAGGACTAGGCCCCATGGGGACACAGCAAGGAACCCGACCTCTCTCTTGCCCTCCAGAAGTTCATGTCCAGTAGGTGAAATGAGACATAAACAGAAATAATTACAAAGTAAAAGATAGGCAAGAGAATTGCAATGAGAGAAGCACAAACAGCTGAGGATGTTCAGAGGTGGAGGAAACTATTTCCAGCCAGGAGGAATCTGAGAACTTGTTTGTAGGTGGTGACATCCTAGCAGGGCTTTGAAGGCAGGTTCCAGTTGAAAATATATGCATATGGGAGAGGATACCAGCAGAGGCCAAGAGAGGATGTTAGCCAGGGCCTGGAGGAGGGGGTGAAGGGAGGAGTAAGTCTTGGTGTCCGCAGGGCTGGTCCCTCTGAGGGCTGTGCAGGGGCCTCTGTTCCCGGCCTCTCCCCTTGGCTTGTAGATGGTCACCGTCTCCCTGTATGTCTCTGTCCACATTCCCCCTATTTATGAGGGCTAGGGCCCACCCAGATGCTCTCATGGTAACTTGCTTACCCCTCTAAAACCCTACCTCCAAATAAGGCCACATTCCCAGGTACTGGGATTCGGACTCCAACATTCTGGGGGTGACAGAGAATTCAAGCCATAACCCAGGGTTGGGAGTTCGGGCTTTATCGTTTAGGCGAAGGGGAGTCATGGAAGGTTTTAGACCAGGGACGCCAGCAGAGCTTCCGAGTGTTAATCTGGCAATTTGAGAGGGGAGAGGATGGATGGGTCTGGGGGACGGCAGGAGGGGCCCTGTCGGGAGCCTGGCCGGGGTCCCCGGTGGGCGGTGCTGAGGCAGATGTAGCGGAAGAAGTGGGTCTGCCCGTGGAGGGATGAGCAGTGACCGAGTTGGAACGGCCAGGTGACCACTTCGCTGTGCTTCACGCGCAGTAGCACTGCTGAGATTTAGGGTCTCTGAGCATCTGTGAGTCCGTTGTCAACAGTGTGGGTAAAAAGGGCCATACCTTGTGAAAGAAGGTGAATTCGTTCATGGACTGTTGTTTGGAGGTTATGGCAGTATTGCCTTTATCCACAGAACGATCAGGACCTCATTATTCACCACCTTTGTTGATCAGGAATCAACTCTAATCCTGCATGTGGGCAATTGGGTCTATTCTTATAGAAGCAGCCCATAGTTTTAGTCTTATTGCAAATTTTTGCCTTATGGTAAAAATAATTATATATGTCCTGTCTGATGTAACTGGTCTTTGGCTGAGTTCGCACTAGAACAGTGACTGCTATGGATAATAGGAGTATATGGGCTCCAGCTAAGTATGATTCTTCCATAGTAGATCCTGGTGGCCCAAGGAAAGCCATAGTGTGGTCCTGGTGGGCACCCAAAGGTTGTTTACTGAATGAATGGATGAAAGAGAAAGCATGTGGATTTTTTTTATTAAGACTATATTTTTTTGGAGTAGTTTAAGGTTTACAGCAAACCAAGGGGAAGGTAAGAGATTTCTCATAAACCCCTGTCCCCACACATGCACAGCTTCCCACACTATTGACATCCCCACCAGTGCAGTGCATTTCTTACAGTTGATGAACCTACACTGACACATCATCACCCAGAGCCCATAGTTTGCATTAGCGTTCATTCTTGGGAGAGAAAGGTTTTATTTAGCTTGTTTTTCCTCCCGTTGTTAAGACTCATATGTGCTGAGTTTGGTTTTCAGGTTTCAGGCCCGGAGACCATAAGTTTGAACAACTGTCCGTGGCTGTGTGTTTTGTTTTGTTTTGTTTTGTTTTTTGTGGTACGCGGGCCTCTCACTGTTGTGGCCTCTCCCGTTGCGGAGCACAGGCTCTGGACGCACAGGCTCAGCGGCCATTGCTCACGGGCCCAGCCGCTCCGTGGCATGTGGGATCTTCCCAGACCGGGGCATGAACCCGTGTCCCCTGCATCCGCAGGTGGACTCTCAACCACTGCGCCACCAGGGAAGCCCCGTAGCTGTTTTTAAAATGGAAATTGTGACATACGTATAGTCTTTGAAATGATTGTTCATGATGAATGAAAATACAGTGGCTTGCAGCTAAAATGAGGATTTGTGATATGATAGACTCCAGTTAAATCAAGCAAAGTAATGATGTACATTGTCGTTTAGATTCCTAAACTGGTCATCTCATTGTGACCTTGGAAAGCTTTTTTACCAAGGTGTAAGTGTACATTGACTCTCTGGGTGAAGTATGATGCAGCTTTGATTTTGGGAGGGTTCATGTTACACAGCTCTAAGAAATGGCTTGGTGTAATTGGGAGGATACAGTGACAAAAGATACAAGTGCATTTTGAAAAACAGAACTACCATATGACCCAGCAATCCCACTACTGGGCATATACCCTGAGAAAACCATAATTCAAAAAGAGTCATGTACCACAATGTTCACTGCAGCTCTATTTACAATAGCCAGGACATGGAAGCAACCTAAGTGTCCATAGACAGCTGAATGGATAAAGAAGATGTGGCACATATCTACAATGGAATATTACTCAGCCATGAAAAGAAACGAAATTGAGTTATTTGTAGTGAGGTGGATGGACCTAGAGTCTGTCATACAGAGTGAAGTAAGTCAGAAAGAGAAAAACAGATACTGCATGCTAACACATATATATGGAATCTAAAAAAAAAAAACATGGTTCTGAAGAACCTAGGGGCAGGACAGGAATAAAGACGCAGATGTAGAGAATGGACTTGAGGACATGGGGAGGGGGAAGGGTAAGCTGGGATGAAGTGAGAGAGTGGCATGGACATACATACACTACCAAACGTAAAATAGATAGCTAGTGGGAAGCAGTCGCATAGCACAGGGAGATCAGCTCAGTGCTCTGTGACCACCTAGAGGGGTGGGATAGGGAAGGTGGGAGGGAGACGCAAGAGGGAGGAGATATGGTGATATATGTATATGTATAGCTGATTCACTTTGTTATACAGCAGAAACTAACACACCATTGTAAAGCAATTATACTCCACTAAAGATGTTTAAAAAAGTGCATTTTGAGAAAGTTAAATATTGAAAATGTAGGGAATTATTTTAAAGATTATTTTTGAGACTTCTTTGAAAATACCATGTTTGCTTGTATATTTTATTTGCAAAGACTCATTGAAGTAAATTGTAGTGAAGATTTTGGGTAATGGGACAGCTTAGGCCCCAGCTTATGAGGAGGATGAGAGCTACTATGCAAACCACAGATCTTAGTGGTTTTATTTAAATAAACAAAACAAGATAATGCAATCTATGTAATTTTTCTTAAAAAAAATGATTTTAGGGTTTCCCTCGTGGCTCAGTGGTTGAGGGTCCGCCTGCCGATGCAGAGGACACGGGTTCGTGTCCCGGTCCGGGAAGATCCCACATGCCGCAGAGCGGCTGGGCCCGCGAGCCATGGCCACTGAGCCTGTGCGTCCGGAGCCTGTGCTCCGCAACGGGAGAGGCCACAACAGTGAGAGGCCCGCGTACCGCAAAAAAAAAAAAAAAAAAAAAAGATTTTAAGGAGATTGAAAGCAAGCCACTTCTCCTCTTCACCTCCAAGTCTGTATATTTGTCTCACTCCCCCTCAATTTACAAGAACTGTGATGCCTGGAAGCTTCCCTCTAGGTTGGAACATTTCCCACACTCTATTGTCCTGCAGTCCCTGAGTACCTGGGTTCCGGGGGGTTTTCTCGGAACCACATGGGTCTGGCCGAGGTATGGAACACCACACCCTCAGGTTCTTAAGAAAAATCCAGTTCTACAAGCCGGTATGAGCACGAGGGCTCAGTGAATGCTGTAGCAACACAAATGGCTTAACGGACATGGAAGGTGTTACCAACCTTAAAAATCCGTTGGCCACCCCAAGTCTCCTTGGAGAAAAGTTCCTCCTCGCTTCTTTCTCCTCCACAGCCTCCATCACCCCTTTCTATTTAAAAGCAAAGAAGCAAAATGCTTCTTTTTATCTTGCCCCTCCCCCTCTCCTTGTCTACACCTTCAGGCCTGGAGGTGGGCTGGGTTGTGGTAGCATCTTCCAAAGAAAAACCATGCTCCCTCTAAGCAGAGGGCAGGCAAATGTAAATGTCTCTACTTTGTTAAGTGTGGATTTAAAAGACATAAAGTAATACGGGGTTCGCCTGGACAATGTGAGAAATATGAAACTAGGATATAACATTTTGGTCCTTTTTTCCCCCAGTGTGATATAAATTAGAAAAGAAATATAAGTGTTCCTGTGTTTTCAATTCCCAGATTTCTTTTTTTTTTTTTTAATGAGAATGAATTGGCCCAAAGGAAGATCCCACAGAGAAACTCCTACTGTCTTAGGATTTTCTAAGCTTCTAAGTGACTGCCACCAAGTTCCAGGTGAGGCCTGTTTAAGAGCTTACCACCATCCGTGGTCACCATCCAAAGGTCCAAAATTGATTACAGATGGGGTATCATAGCCAGTTCCCTTTCTGTTTGGAAAAGCAGTACAGTCGTCCCTTGGGCTCCATAGGGGATTGGTTCCAGGACCTCCCACGGATACCAAAATCCACAGATGCTCAAGTCCCTTATATAAAATGGCATAATATTTGCATATAACTTATGCACATCCTCCTGTATACTTTAAATCACCTCTGGATAACTTATAATACCCAATACAATGTAAATGCTATATAAATACATAGTGGCTGGGTGCATGACAAATTCGTTTTGCTTTTTGGAACTTTCCAGGATTTTTTTTTTTTGCGTGAGTATTTTCGGTCTGCTGTGGGTTGAACCTGCAGATGCGGAACCGCCGATCCAGAGGGTTGCTTGTACTGAGAATGCCGGGTGGGCAGCTGCAAGCTGAAGGGTGGCTGGCAGATACGGAAGTTGAGAGAGAAGAGAAAGCACAGAGTGACTGGCGCCTGAGGGGGGAAGAATGTTGCAAACCGAGGCAGGGGACACACAGGAAAAGGGCTTTCGAAATTATTGTGAGTTCTGTAGGAGAATTTGAGGAAATCATTTTTCCTCTTAAAGAGGAAATGATCAAAAGAGTTACTCAGTGGCTCTGAGAAGAAACATTTGGATTCCCGAACCACAGAAAGTCACCCTTGGGGTGAGCATTACGCCAAAGGCTGAGGCCGCAGCTGTTTTCCGGGCCACACCGTGGGAACATGGGGAATGAGCGCATCCGGGCGCGATTGGGGCGGAGGGTGCTCTGTGATCCTGACTCCGGGGATGAGGAGATGGGATGTGAGTTCGAGAAATGGAATCCTGTACAATGGAGTTGGGGAAAGCAGCCTGCAGCGGCGATGGCCCTTCCCCAAAAGAATTGTTAGGGGAACGTGGGCCTTCGTTAGTGTTGGATTATTCTGCCGCCAGAAAGCCGGGGTGGTGCTCGGACCCTGGAGGCCTCCGCGCTCGCTCGCCCTTCCCCCACTGCAGACTTGAGCTCTGTCATGTGTTTCCCCAAGTGAGGAAGTTAAAACTAAGAATGCGGACTCCATGGCACACACGCGTAAACTGTATTTCATGCTGCTGGGCGCGCCCCGCGCTTGGAGATGATGTCATTTTTAGCAATGCAAGTTTGCTCCGAAGGAAGGTACAGGCCGCTCTTATGGTAAATCTGAAAATGACACTTCACTGTCTGTTGCAGCCGAGTTGGGACAGCCTCTCAGTTGAGCCGCTGGGCTTTCCTTCAATCACCTTTCTTTCAGGACTGTAGAATTTTTTCTGTCCTCAGGGTTAAGGAGGGTGATCCGTCGTGGGGAAAACTTATTCTACTCATTATGCTGTATGATCAGAGAAAATGGCTGAGAAGTAAAGAGGATTTTAGGGTTTGGAATCTAACTTGCCACTCTAAGTACGGAAGGAAATTAATTCAAGAAGAAATGGAAAAAGAAACAGCTTACAATTGTGGTTTCTCCAGCAAGACTCTCCTTTGTACTGGGGAACAGACAATCTGCTATACATACACTTTCATTTTGAGCACATTGCCTTGGTCTAGGGTCTGTGATTTAAGAAATGTACAAAGCAGGGACTTCCCTGGTGGTCCAGTGATTAAGAATCCACTGCATTGGCAGGCATGGGTTCGATCCCTGGTCCGGGAAGATCCCACATGCCGCGGGGCAATTAAGCCCGTGCTCCACAACTACTGAGCCCATGCTCTAGAGTCCGCAAGCCACAACTGCTGAGCCTGTGTGCCACAACTGTTGAGCCCACGTGCTGCAACTACTGAAGCCCGCGGACCTAGAGCCTGTGCTCCACAATGAAGAGTAGCCCCCACTCACCGCAACTAGAGAAAGCCCGCACACAGCAACGAAGACCCAGCACAGCCAAAAGAAAAAAATAAAGAAGAAATGTACAAAGCTGTATTGTAATCTGATTTTAATTAGGGTGCATCAATATGACTTCGAGATTCATTAGATGCATTTTGTATTTCAGAAATATATTTGCCCAAGCCTTCTGACTTTTAAAACTTAAATGGTTTGTCCTAAGGAGTCAGGCAAAATATTGAGCATTTCTTTCCTTCCACATTATTAATTTCTCCAGGCAGGGATCTAATTAAAAATGTGCAATGTAGCAGAAAAAGATAAGATGAGAACTGTGATTTGTGTGTGTGATGTGCTTTAACCTGGAAGAAGGCTATCTGGTTTCTTCACTCTCTCGTGGGGGGAGACTTTTTCAGAACGTGGACAGTTAGCCTTGGGGACCAGGGTCACCTCCTCAGATTGTCTTGCACATGGTTTCAATTGGCCAGTTTCTTTTTTACAGGTTTATTTATTTATTTTTGGCTGCATTGGGTCTTTGTTGCTGCACGCGGGCTTTCTCTAGTTGCAGTGAGCAGGGGCTACTCTTTGTTGCAGTGTGCGGGCTTCTCATTGCAGTGGCTTCTCTTGTTGTGGAGCACAGGCTCTAGGCGCACGGGCTTCAGCAGTTGCAGTGCGCGGGCTCAGTAGTTGTGGCACGCAGGCTCAGTAGTTGTGTCGCATGGGCTCAGTAGTTGTGGCTCGCAGGCTCTAGAGCACAGGCTCAGTAGTTGTGGCTCATGGGCTTAGTTGCTCCGTGGTACATGTGATCTTCCCGGACCAGGACTTGAACCTGTGTTCCCTGCATTGGCAGGTGGATTCTTAACCACTGCGCCACCAGGGAAGCCCCTCAAATGGCCAATTTTTTGATCGTCAGTAGACACAGTGGATTCAGATGGAAGTGTCTCTTCTGCTAGTGCAGAACCACTTTTCCTTCATGTAGTTCTGAAATCCCTTCTGTTTCAAACTTTATAGCCACTGCTGTATTTACTTTTGGCAAAGTGTTACTTTAATAAAAAGTTCACTTACTTATTCATTGATTGGTAGAATGATAACAAAAGAGAAAGCAAATCCATTTGTCACAAGCGGTTCCTAGAAAAATCAGTCCACTGTCTTAGCAATTTCTAAATTAGAACACTGAGACCAAACTTTGTAAAAGTGAATTTCTGTGTAAAAAAGGAAATTTGTTAAAATAAATTTATTCATTTATTTGGCTGTGTTGGGTCTTCGTTGCTGCACGCAGGCTTTCTTTAGTTGTTGCGAGCGGGGGCTACTCTTCATTGTGGTGCGCGGGCTACTCATTGCAGTGGCTTCTCTTGTTGTGGAGCATGGGCACTAGGCACGCGGGCTTCAGTAGTTGTGGCACGTGGGCTCAGTAGTTGTGGCTCACGGGCCTAGTTGCTCCGCGGCATGTGGGATCTTCCTGGACCAGGGCTCAAACCCCTGTCCCCTGCATTGGCAGGCGGGTTCTTAAGCACTGAGCCACCAGGGAAGTCCCCTTAAAAAGGAAATCTTGATACATGCTATAATATGGATGAGCCTGAGATGAAGGGGATCAGGACAGACCACCTCAAAACATGCCACTTTTCCATATTGATTATTTTGAGCTGAAGGCCATTGAGAAACCTCAGAGACAAGACCTTTCTGCCCTTTCCATTTATTCCCAAAAGCAGGGTGTGAGTTTCCTACCTCTCCTATACAGGGATGAGGGGAGTGACCCTAATCGCCAGAGACAGAGAGCCAGCACAGAGAGGAGTCTGTGTAAACAAACCTTACTAAAATAGCCGTTATCACCCATTAGTGTCCTACCCACATTCCCACAACTTATTGCCCCTAGAAGCCCAAACTCCCTTTCCTTTGTCTGATTCCTTCTCCACATTTTATCACCCTTTGTTAAAATGGTACATAAGCCTCTGAGTCTAACTGCTACTTTGAGTTTGCACTTCTTTCCTGAAGCCCCCATGCACATAAAAATATTCATATCAATAACATTTGTATGTCTTTTTCTCCTGTTAATCTGTCTTTTGTCGGTTTAATTCACAGACTCCAGGAACAAATCTAAGAGGGTACAGGCGAAGTCTTTTCCTTGCCTACAAGGACATTATGCTAAGTGACACAAGCCAGTCACAAAAGGACAAATACTGTATGATTCTACCTATATGAGGTCCCTAGAGTAGTCAGATTCCTAGAGACAGGAAGTAGAATGCTGGTTCCCAGGGGTTGGGGTGGGGAATGGGGAGTTAGTGTTTAATATGGGTGCGGAGTTTCAGTTTGGGGTGATGAAAAAGTTCTGGAGATGGGTGGTGGTGATGTTTGCACGACACTGTGAATGTACTTAGTGCTACTGAACTGTGCTGATAAAAATGGTTAAGATGGCACATTTTATGTAATGTGTATTTACATACTTACATTACTGTACCACAGTTTTTAAAAAATGGAATTGCTGTGGCTGGAGTGAACCGCCCTATGGAAAACCTGGAGCAGTAGCTGAATGCCAGACACCCACGTCTGCCCTGGGTGCGCATTCGGAAACTCTGGGAGATGATTTCTCACCTTTTTGTGTGGATTTTCCTTGTCCCTGGGGAGGTGGTTATTTCCCCAGGCCTGGGTGCTCCCTACCAGGGAGGGGAAGTGCCTCTTTTCCATCCTCTGTCCCATTCTGATTGATACTGGGTGGAGCTACACACACACACGGAATGAAGCAACAAGAGTTGACTCCAGGTTTTGGGGGGCAAGCCAGTGACTGGAAGAGGGAGAGGAGTTTACTATAAAGTCCATTCTTGGGAGAAATCCCAGTCAAATGAGTGCCCCCAGGGTCCTCTGGGTTTTCAGTTTGTGCAGAGTGTTAAAATAAAATACAGGTAAACACTAAATGCAGGGAAAAGATCCTTACTCTGTGGAACCACTGTCTAGATGGTCCTGTGCCAGTGATGTGTGGTTATTTCAGAGCAATGTTCTACTTGCAGTGCTGGGGAGATGGGAGGAGAAATCAGATGAACAGATAGACGTGAGCCCGTTGCTGTTCCCTTGACGATCTTGCGACGCTCTCGCCCAGTCCTGTCCGACAGAACTTTCTGTGATGTTGGAGATATTCACTCTGTTTATTTAATACCATAGTCACTGTGGCTGTAAAGCTCATGAAGTGTGGATAGTGTGACTGAGGAAGTAGATGTTCAGTTTTATTTAATTTTAATCAGTTTACATTTAAACACCCGCCCCCCCCGGTTAATGGCTGTCTTGGAAAGCCCAGCGCTGGCTCACCTTCTGGTGTTTGATTCTTGTCCTGTTCACATGACTGTGGATCCTGGAGCTCGACTGGGTTCTGGGAGGACTGAACCTCCTGGGTTCAGCTGGGTTAGACCTGAGGGTCGCTCTGGGGTTGTTATTATGGACACTGGACTTCCCCAAACCTTGTCAAAAGTAGTCCTAGTGTCATTAATCAATTGTTTGATCAATTACTGATTAACGATTAATACTCAGTTATTTATTAAGCACAATAGGACAGACACTGTGTTGAAAAGTGGGGGTCTTGTAG
Organism: Delphinapterus leucas; assembly: GCF_059928025.1. Classification (NCBI taxonomy): domain Eukaryota; kingdom Metazoa; phylum Chordata; class Mammalia; order Artiodactyla; family Monodontidae; genus Delphinapterus; species Delphinapterus leucas. Next base: position 35,057,547 of record NC_143142.1, on the reverse strand, counting down.
AGAACAGAGCCAACAGGCGTTCTTGCCCTCAAGGGCCCCGCGGTTGGCGGGGAGGATGAACTCTGGATGAGCAAATGCAAGTGTGAATGGAAGCAGGTGAGGCGAGGTCTCACCTCCCACCAGTGGGAAGGAGTCTTGGTGGGGGTGACGTCAAATGGATGCACACTTTGTCCCATTCTGTTTTAACAGGGACACTTCGTCATGTGGTCCCTGAGCTCTGATTCAACTCTTGCAGTCCTTTTCTTCCAACTTCCTTCTCATTAGCATCTCCTGGGCCCATCTGGTGCCTTGACATCGTGACTGAGCTTGTAAAAATGGTGACCCCTTGTCTCACCCCCCAAAAGGGCTTGAGAGGAGAGGAGGGGAGGGGAGAGTTGGGGAGAGTGGACAGGGCTGTGGGGCAGCTCACTGCCCACCTCCAGGGGTGCCTGAGGCAGCTGATCGGGGCTCCCCCTGGAAGGGATGCTGTTACAGACCTGACCCGAGGCTGGGATGGGGACCAAGGCTGTAGCCCAGTCAGCCCCTGGGCTCCAGCCCCGCCGGGCAGTGACTCTGTCCCTTTGGCTGCGGGCCCTTCCTTGGCCGCCCCCAGCTGGGTGCAGTTTGCTGATTTAGTAAATGTCCACAGAGCATCTTCCAAACACCCACTTCCCAGGGGCCCTGGGGTGACGCTTGGGCTGCTGCCTGGTTGTTGGGCCCCTGGGTGCCTGGGTCTGGGGCGCTTCTCAACTCTGGCTGCGCTTGGCGATTACGTGGGGAGTTTTTGAAAGGTACAGACACCTGGGTCCCCCCGCCTCAGACCAATGAAATTAGAATTTTGAGGGTAAAGGCCTAGGCATTTTTTTTAAGGCCCCCTGGTCAGGATACTGTCCCGCGGATCCAGGGCATGGGGGCAGGCCTGGGAGTCCTGCCTGGTGCTCCCCCATCCTCTGGGGGGCCCCTTGGCTGCCCCAGTGGAAGCAGCAGCCCGGTTTCTGCCAGGATATCCCAGTAGGGCTGTGGGGCTGGACAGACCCACCTCCCCCCATCATGCCCCCCTGAAATGAGTCCTGGGGACCTGCCGGTGCCTCAGGGATCGTGTTCTCGGGCACAGAGATGTGGCTGTGAGCTCAGGTGGCCCCCAGTGGCTTCCAGCTGTCACTGCTTTCACACGTGGGGCTGGAAACTTGGTTGGAGATGCAGTCAACCTGAAGTCCACTGAAACCGGAAACCTAGAGCAACAGGGGTGGGGGGTGGGGGGGGCGGAGGGAAGGAGGGTGCTCCAGGGAGCTTTCCTAAGTTATGCGCTAGCTCCGAAATCATCACTGCCTTCAACAAAAAGAATGAAGTGTGTTGGAAAAGCAAGAACTTCCTTGCGCTCGGCTGGGCGGTGAGGGGCTAAGTCCCCCGGGTGGGGTGGGGGGTCGTCCCTCGGCATCGAAGCTGCGGGATTTGGGCCCCTCGGCCCGGCTCAGCCACGGCCAGAAGGGTTTAATGAGGGCCGTCATCTCCCGGCACACGGAGAAAACCCCAGAGCAGACACATTTTCACATTCAATCCTAAATGCTCAGAGGAACCAAGTTTTTCTGAGATTACACGTTTTTCCAGCATTATGCTGTGCTTGAGCCTGCAAAACAATGAAGTGGAATTTTTCTTTCTTTTCCTGTAGTTTCTGGGACCACACAGAGGATGCTTTTGGTAGGTGGGGTGCTAGGGGGCTGAGGGCTAGTGTGGACCTGGACCGAATTAAGTGCTCAGGCTGCCTTCTTACCCAGCTTGTGGGCCCTTTTGGAACACGTCTGGGTGGGCGCGGTTGCTTCAAATTGAAGGCAGTTGCCAGTGAGATTGGCTGCTTCTGTGCACTGGGAGGGCCCTGCGGGGTCCAGGCGAGCACATGGCTTCAAAGTCTGGTCCTGGCCCTTCCTGACCATTGGAACCGGGAGAAGTCACTTAACCTCTACGAGCCTCTGTTTTCTCATTTGTGAAAAAGGAATGATGTATATAGTGGGGCCTTGATGGGGGACGTGGCGGGAATGAGAGAATGAAGAACCGGGAAGGCAGGTCTTGCACCTGCTTTGCCCCTGACCCCTTGAGCAGCCCTTCTTTTCTGTTTTACTTATTGGGCTTTCTCATCAGTTTTCCTTAAAAAGCCTCCCACCCAAGCGTCTCAAAATCCTCACACTCAGGCTGCACAGCAGACCAATTAAATCAGAGCCTCTGAGGGTGGGACCCAGGCACGGGTAGTTTTTCACAGGTCCCTGGTAATTCTAACACACGGCCAAGGTTGAGAACCACTGCCCTACAAGACCAGGTGAGATGGGTCAGTGAAGTGTTGGGACACTCCCGCTGGGGCAGTGCTGTCGGCAGGCCCTCCTGGAATTCCGAAGGGTCACCTTGCCTGTCCTGGCATGTGAGGTGGTTCCTGGCATGTGAGGTTTGGGGTGTCATGGTTTGGACCCTCAGGGAGGATGCCAGAAGTCCATTACATTTAGCCATTTGTAATTTTCTCAGGAATGTAGCTTTGAACTCTACCTGCCACAAGGCCGGGGACTGATGGAGTCACTAGGCTGGCACGAGGCCCCCGGATGCCCCCCTGAGCAGCACACAGCAACCCTGAGGACGTGATGCAAAGCCCATTTCTTTCTGGGAATCGGTTCCAAAAGGGGGCTAGCTGCTCGTGCTGGGGTGTTGGAAATGAAGAGAAAGTGACGAGGTTCAAGAGAGCTGTCGTTCCCAGTCAGAAAGAGAAGCCGGGGTGACCCAGGAGCCGGCTTGCCTCTGTGCTGTGAGCAGGGAGGGCCGCTGGGGGGTGAGCTCCTGGTTGGTCGCTCTGAGCGCTGTCTGTTCTGGGCTGAGGTCCAGCCCTGGGTCTAAAGGACTTTCCAGCTTGTTGCCAGGGTCTCTATGTGATGTACAAGTGCACCGTAAACGGGATTTTTGAATGGTTCCAATTCTGCTTCCTTATTTCTGTCATTAGCCGTGTGGACCGGGGCATCTTTTTAAAAAGATCTGAACACGAATAGCGTGAGATGCGTCTCCAGGGGCTCGCTGCTCCCTTTGTTGGTGTTGGGAGAGAGGGTGCCGAGATGAATACACAGGGGGCCATGGGAGGCGAGGGCACCCGGGGTGTTTCTCTAAAACACAAACCAAATGGCCCTGACTTACCTTGGAAAAACCTCCACAAAGCAGCGAATTGTATAAGTTTGTCGGTGAAATAAAAGCCCAGTTTGTGAACAATGTCCACATCCAATGAGATTCATGAGCCAAGTTTTTCTGAGTTGTCTGTTTCTCCAGCCTTTAGTGGGAGGGGACCTGGGGGCAGGTGGATGCAGGAGCTGGAGGAAGGAGGGGGGCAGGGCTGGACTAGAGGAGACCAGTGTTCCCCGCTGGGTCAGCCTGGAGAGAGCAGTGACCTGGAGCGTCTTCATTCGGGCTCAGCCAGGGGGGCCGGCGGTGTTTGCCACAGCAGCCAGTAAAGAGAGATGCCACCTTTTTTCTTCGGCAGTTATCGTGTGAATGTCAGACCCAGATACGTCACCAGGTACAAGACGGTGACACAGTTGGAATGGAGGTGCTGCCCTGGCTTCCGGGGAGGAGACTGCCAAGAAGGTCCCCGAGACCCCATGAAGACTCCCCACCCCACACCCGCTCGGCCGAGAAACAGTGTGAAGAAAGCCACAGGTAACTTCTGACTTGTGCTCTGCTTTGCAGGCCGCCACTGCTCCTTCAAACTACAGGATTTATGAGTTACAGTGTGGAGCTTTCCAAGTTCTTCCCAAAACACACATATATGCCTGCAGTAGACACATGGCACACAAATTTATTTGCAGAAGCAGTAGCGATCGGAAGACAGACTTTTAAAAAGTAAATTGCGGGCTTCCCTGGTGGCGCAGTGGTTGAGAGTCCGCCTGCCGATGCAGGGGAAACGGGTTCGTGCCCCGGTCCGGGAAGATCCCACATGCCGCGGAGCAGCTGGGCCCGTGAGCCATGGCCGCTGAGCCTGCGCATCCGGAGCCTGTGCTCTGCAACGGGAAAGGCCACCACAGTGAAAGGCCCGCGTACCGCAAAAAAAAAAAAAAAAAGTAAATTGCTTTGTTAGGGCCAACTGGCTGTGAAAGCCAAGGCCTTAGAGTGGGAGATGCTGCTGGTCTCAGCCTTGTGTGGCCTGAGGCACAGACAGAAGAAAGTCAAATGTAACGAGGTAATGATGCTTGGGTTGTTTTTACTTTACTTTTCATGTACAAGCTCCCATAAACCTGAATTTGAAGAAACTAAAATTGTTTCTTTTTCAAAAAGAAAAAAAGGTAAATAGAATCATTCTTATTCTGTTTGGGGTGAGATATTTGCAAAGCTAAGCCCCAAGTTAGAAGTGTCCAATGAGGCTGTTCTTAAATTTGCTTTTGTTTTTTTTTTAAGTGAAGTAGCACAAACTCAACGAATAGCTTAGAAAGCAATGATAATTTTCACCTTGGCTTTTAAGTGTAACATTAAGAAACTGACTTTTATGGATAAAAATATTTTGACATTTTATTCTACATCACTTTATCTTTTCTTCTTTTTTAAAGTTCAGTGAGAAAAACCTAGATTTTCTTATGAGTTAAATGTTTAAGTCATCTTTACATGATTATATTTTCCCATGAGGTGTTTTCAGTTTGTTTTGGTTTTTTTTTTGTCTGCATTGGGTCTTCGTTGCTGTGCGTGGGCTTTCTCTAGTTGTGGCGAGCAGGGGCTACTCTTCGTCACGGGGCGCGGGCTTCTCACTGTGGTGGCTTCTCTTGTTGCGGAGCGTGGGCTGTATGCGCATGGGCTTCAGTAGTTGCGGCCTGCAGGCTCAGTAGTTGTGGCTCACGGGCTCTAGAGCGCAGGCTCAGTAGCTGTGGTGCACGGGCTTAGTTGCTCCGCGGCATGTGGGATCTTCCCGGACCAGGGCTTGAGCCTGTGTCCCCTGCATTGGCAGGTGGATTCTTGACCACTGTGCCACCAGGGAAGTCCTGTGTTTTCGGTTTTGAAACTAGTGGTGTTTCCCAATATTGTCCGCAAAACAGACTTTAAAATAATTTTTATTATAAAAGTAATGCATATCTATTACAGAATGTTTATAGGAAAAATATTTAAGTACCCATAATCTCACCACCAAATGACAACTACTGTTAACATTTTACTATAGAACACTATTCTCTTTTCTACTTCTGCGCATACATTTTGTTAAAGAAAAATTCATTCATTCATCCCACAAATATTTATTCTATATCTGCAGGCTCTATACTAGGTTCTTAGGAAAAGAGAAAATCAAGGCAGACACAGTCCCTGACCTCATGAAAGGCAGACACTAGACAAGTAGTGAGGGGGCGTGTTGGATCATAGTGGACAGTTTATTTCTGTTTTGTTTAGTTTTACTTTTTATTTTATAAAAGTTTAAACATACATGTGGTTTAATGAGTTCAGTAGCTTTATAAGGACTATTAGGAAAAGCACTTTCTCTCCCACTTTCCCTTCTCAGGGGTAATTACTTTAAACTCTTTAAAAATTAAAAAAAATTGAAGTATAGATTTACAATACTATATTAATTACAGGTGTACAACGTAGTGATTCAGTATTTTTATAGATTATACTTCATTTAAAGTTATTGCAAAATAATGGCTATATTTCCCTGTGTTGTCCTTGTTTCTTATTTATTTTTTACATAGTTTGTACCTCTTAATCCTCTACCTCTGTCTTGCCCCTCCGCCCTTCCTTCTCCCCACTGGTAACTACCAGTTTGTTCTCTGTATCTGTGAATTTGTTTCTGTTTTGTTATATACATCTATTTGTTTTATTTTTTAGATTCCACATATAAATGATAACACAGAGTATTTGTCTTTCTCTGTCTGACTTTTATTTCTCTAAGCATAAAACCCTTCAGATCCACCCATATTGTTGCAAATGGCATTGTTTCATTCTTTTTTATGGCTGAGCAATATCCCGTTGTGTATATATACCACATCTTCTTTATCCATTCATCTATCGATGGACACTTAGGTTGCTTAAAAATATGTAATGCTTCACAAATTTACCTGTCATCCTTGTGCAGGGACCATGCTAATCTTCTTTGTATTGTTCCAATTTTAGTAAATGTGCTGCTGAAGTGAGCACTACTTTAAACTCTTTAGATGGTCTTTTGGAATTTACCTCCACACCCCTTGACTTCTCATTATGGAAGGTGAGGATTTAAGTCCCTTTCATTTAACATGGGGCTCCTATGCTGCCATCCTTTCCATTCAGTTATACTGTGTTTTTATCTGTTCAGTATTTATTGGTTACATTGTAGTAGTTATATAATGTTTACAGCGGAGCTCTGTAGTGCACTATGAATATGCTGCCTTTCCTACACTGTTTTTGGATTTCTCTAGAGTTAATAAGTGTGTTTTCATTTGCTTGGTTTTCTATATTTTTATCCTTATTTCAACCCAGACTCTCCGCTGGTTATCTACATGTCCCCTCGTTATGTTCAGACACATCGGTTTCATCTCCTTGAAGAAATCTCTCCTAGAGCCTTTTCACCTGCCCCACCTGGACTGGTCATCTGCTTGTCCTTGTTCACAGCTGCCACCCTGTGACCTTAACTGACTTCTCTCCCATCCATTCCCTGCTTCCTGTACCCCCTGCTTGCTTTTTCTCAGTTTATTCCCTTGTTTTGGTAGAGCACATCTTCTAGTAGTTTCATGAGAGGATTGCATGGGAGGTAAACTTTTTGATATTCTGAAAATATTTTTACTCCAGCTTCAGAATTCTAGGTTGGAAATAATTTTCCTTTAGAATTTTGAAAGCATCACTCAATTTTCTTCTAGTTTCCAAAAAGTAACGCTCCTACACTGTTGGTGGGAATGTAAATTGGTGCGGCCACTATGGAGAACAATATGGAGGTTCCTTAAAAAACTAAAAATAGAGCTACCATATGATCCAGCGATCACACTTTTGGGCACATATCCAGATAAAACTATAATTTGAAAAGATACATGCACCCCAATGTGCATTGCAGCACTATTTACAATAGCCAGGACGTGGAAGCAACCTAAGTGTCCATTGACTGGTGAATGGATAAAGAAGATGTGGTGTGTATATATACAATGGAATATTACTCAGCCATAAAAAGAATGAAATAATGCCATTTGCAGCAACATGGATGGATCTATAGATTATCATCCTAAATGAAGTAAGTCAGAGACAAATATCATATGATACCACTTATATGTGGAATCTAAAAAAATGATACAAATGAACTTATTTGAAAAACAGAAAGAGACTCACAGACATAGAAAACAAACTTACGGTTACCAAAGAGGAAAACTGCGGGGGAGGGATAAATTGGGAATTTGGGATTAATATATACACACTACTATATATAAAATAGATAAACAACAAGGACCTACTGTATAGCACATGGAACTATACTCAATATTTTATAATAACCTATGTGGGAAAAGAACCTGAAAAAGAATATATATATATATATATATATATATCTGAATCACTTTGCTGTACACCTGAAACTAACACGACATTGTAAATCAACTGTACTTCAATTAAATTTTTTTTTTCTTCTAGTTTCCAATGCACTGTGAAAATGTCCAAAACCATTCTGAGTCCCAATTTTTTTATATGTGACTTGGTTGGGGTTTGTTTTGCTTGTTTTGTTTTTTGCCATTTTAGTGAGATTTCAGAAGAGGATGAAAGGAAGTGCCTATCCTCAATCCACTATCATTATAATGAACATACTGTTTTTGGAACTTATTTTTTAACTTCATGAAAAAACATCCATGTCATTAAATACACTACAATATCATCTCATGGCTTCATGGAGTGTGATTGTTTGGACATAATCCTGTACCGTTGGTCACTTAGACTGTTTGCAATTTTTCATTATTATAGATAGTATTTGAATAAGTATTTTTTCCTGTTAAATTTTTGGATTCATCCTTCTTATTTACTAGAAGAAATTTCTAGAAGTGGAACTGCAGAGTCAAAAGGATTCTGAGTATTTTGATACACTTGCCAAATTATCCTTCCAAAAAGTGGTAACAATTCTTATAGTCACCAGCAGTGTATGAAAAAAAACCCTGCTTACATCCTGATCCTACCCCGCTTCTCCGGCCCTTAGAAAAAAATTTCCTTTGCTCAGAACAGCATTTCATTTGCACGTGATTCCATGAATTTTATTTCTGGTGTCCTGAGATGGAATACATTTTTCAGTATGGAAAACAAGGTGTTCTTTCTAGTTTTCTCCTTGGGAATTTAGACATCTGAATTTCAGTCTTGGCTTTAACACCGTCATCTGCAAAAGTTTAGAGGAGGGAAAACCGATGAACATTAAGCTCAAATATCGACAACATTCTGAATTTACTTCCAGTGTTTGTCAGTTTACATTAATACATTTTATTTCATTGTAATCTATGTCGTGTGTGACTTTTTCCACTTTACACGATAGGTCTCAGTATCGTCTGTAGGCTTGTCGATGGTATTCTAGTATTCCTTGTATTCTGTGTTCAAGGGCGTGGTTTGCTGCTTATTCTCCTAGTGCCTCAGATTTTTAAAAAAAAATAAATTTATTTATTTATTTTTGGCTGCGTTGGGTCTTCGTTGCTGCATGCGGGCTTTCTCTAGTTGTGGTGAGCGGGGGCTACTCTTTGTTGCGGTGTGCGGGCTTCTCATTGCGGTGGCTTCTCTTGTTGCAGAGCATGGGCTCTAGGCGCGTGCGCTTCAGTAGTTGTGGCACACGGGCTCAGCAGTTGTGGCTCGCAGGCTCTGGAGCACAGGCTCAGTAGTTGTGGTACACGGGCTTAGTTGCTCCGTGGCATGTGGGACCTTCCTGGACCAGGGCTCAATCCTGTGTTCCCTGCATTGGCAGGCAGATTCTTAACCACTGCACCACCAGGGAAGTCCAGTGCCTCAGATTCTGATAACCTGCTTTTTGTTTAATTTATCTCTCTCTCTGTACGTTAGTTTATTTTCATTTTATGACTCATCACAATTATTTTATAATAATTTTTTTCTTTTGGACTGTTTGCTTGCAGGGTACATTTCTTAAAGTAGGATTATCAAAAATTGAATGTTTGGGGAATTCCTTGGCGGTCCAGTGGTTAGGACTCTGTGCTTCCACTGCACGGGGCACGGGTTGGATCCCTGGTCCCGGAACTAGGATCCAGCAAACGCGAGGCTTGGCCAAAAAAAAATTCAATGTTTGTATTCTTTGACTTAGTGACTCTCACTGCTTAGGGCCATGTAGCTCTGTTGTTGGGAGATGCCAGTAGACTCTGTTGCTTTATCTCTCGTTTGCTGTTAGTTTCCCCAGCTGCATGACAGCGCTGAACAATGTCTATGAGAGTCTTTTAGCCCAGGGATGCTATTAAAAGTAAGCAAACATTTAGGGGTTGCTTGGAGGATAACTTGTTGCTCGTGTGATATCATATCATCCAACTGCTAATGGGTGGATCTCAAGTGGGTTCTTGTGGTTTTACAGAATGCAGTCAACCACCGGGGTGTGGGTGCAGTTACTAATGTGGGAATGATGTGTGTTCATATGATAACGCAAATAAAGAATTTTCCCTTCAGGGTGAAAGAGGCCATTGAGTATCTATTATGTGCCATGGAAATAGCCTCTTAACAACCCAAGAGCGAAGATAGTACCTCTGCTTCATAGACGAGGGGATTATAGTTCACAGAAGTGAGTTAACCTGCTCGAGGGCAGACTGTAAACAGCAGAGCCAGAATGCCCCTGGAGGTCTATTTTATTTAAAGCCCATAGTCTTTTCTACTCTAGCATAATAATTACCTGCAGTGAGAAGGGAGCTGTAAGTGAATCCCATGAATACCCTGTTTATTGTCTTTGCAGAAACTGGGTAAAGTTAGAAAATGTTAAGTCATGTCCAACTCTTTCTTTGTGACAGACAATGAACCAAGCCGAGTCTCAGAGCCTGGGAAGACTTTGTCACCAACTCCTGCAGCAGAACTAAGTCGGACCGTAGATCCAAAACAGGGGCCCCTAGAACTTCAGGAAAAGAAAATCCAGGTGCTTGAGGAGAAGGTTCTCCGACTCACAAGGACGGTTCTTGATCTCCAGTCTTCCATTGCTGGAGTGAATGAAAACCTCAAACACTCCATTCAGGATGATGCCAGCAAAATGCTGGCATCGTGGCTCAGTAACCTGCACCCCCAGCCAGTGCCTGACAGTGCCGTTGGTGGAGAACCAGAAACGGTCCAGCTTCCTGGTGTCCTCGACAATAAGGAATCTGGCATGAAGGACATCAAGTCTGAATTGGCTGAAGTCAAGGATGCTCTGAAGACCAAGAGTAGCAAGCTGGAAGAGCTGGATGGGAAGGTGAAGGGCTATGAAGGGCAGCTCAGACAGCTCCAGGAGGCGGCCCAGGGCCCTACGGTCACCATGACGACCAATGAGCTCTACCAAGCGTATGTCGATAGTCAGATTGATGCCCTGAGAGAGGAGCTCATGGAGGGAATGGACAGGAAGCTGGCTGATCTGAAGAACTCGTGTGAGTATAAGCTAATTGGTCTCCAGCAGCACTGTGATGACTATGGGAGCAGCTACCTGGGAGTGATGGAGCTTATAGGAGAGAAGGAAACCAACCTGAGAAAAGAAATCAGTGACCTTCGAGCCCGGGTCCAAGACCCTCCAACCAGGGCAAGTTGCTGTGACGGTGCCAAGAATGGTGACTTTGGGCAACAGATCAAGACGTTAGACCAGAAAATTGAAAGAGTTGCTGAAGCGACTAGAATGCTGAACGGACGACTAGACAATGAGTTTGACCGCCTCGTAGTTCCAGAGCCAGATGTGGACTTTGATGCCAGATGGAATGAACTGGATGCAAGGATCAACGTGACAGAGAAGAACGCAGAGGAACACTGCTTTTACATTGAAGAAACCCTCCGGGGGACCATCAGTGGGGAGGTAGATGACTTGAAGCACCTTCTTGATCAGAAAATACAGTCTCTGGAGGAGCGGCTGGGGAGCGCTCTCCTGGCGATGGCCAATGGCTCGGAGGCAGAACTTGCTCCCCCAGCGTCAGCCCCGCCTGATGGGTCAGGGGCTGGGAACGAACAGGTCATGGCGGAGTTAAACCACCTGAAGGACAAAGTGCAAGTGGTGGAGGATATGTGCCTACAGAACTTCCAGGGAGAGCCTCGTGGGAGAGAAGATACTTTGCGAAATGGAGATGACCCTTCAGCAGGTGACAGTTTGAGCCTTTTGAAATCTCTAAATGACACAATGCATAGGAATTTTCAAGAAACCGAGCGTAGCATCCAGAGACTTCAACAGAATTTTAGTTTTCTTTATTCTCAACTAAACCACACAGAAGACCACGTGAGTCATCTTCATAATGAGCTGAGCAGTGGTAGAGAAGGTGAAAAGGCTGCAGGGCGTGGGTCTTCTAAGGGGGCTGAACCCCTCCCGTCTCCCCCGGCCGCCTCGGTGCATTGCTGCGACCAGCTGGAGGAGAGGTGGCAGCGGCTGCAGGGCCAGGTCCTCGCCGAGCTGGACGCTTGTAAGGAGAAGACACACGGGGTCCAGAGGGGGGTCTCCGTGGTGGAGGACAGGGTGTCTCATATGGAGAAAACCTGCAGCAAACTGGACTCCATCTCAGGAAGTCTTCAGAAAATCAAGGAAGGGCTCAACAAGCATGTCAGCAGCCTCTGGAGTTGTGTCAGGCAGATGAACGGGACGCTCCGGGCACATTCCAGAGACATCTCTGGCCTGAAGAATTCAGTCCAGCAGTTCTATAGCCATGTTTTCCAGATTTCTACGGACTTGCAAGACCTGATCAGATTTCAACCATCGGCAAGTAAGTGAACCTTTACAATTCCATTTCTTGTAATTGTTTGCAACACGTATTATGCTAGGTTTTGGATGGTTTGTGGAATTAACTACATCACTGCTAACCGAAGTGTGCTTCATAGATGGGGGGCAGTTTGTGAATCGTTGGGTGCTGGGTAAAATTAAGGCAAATACCAACAGTGAGAGAAAGTATTTAGAAACTTTTAACATAATTTGACATCACCGTAGCATTCAAGCACACGATCTGTGCATTTTGCAAATGATCAGCCGACAACAAATTGAAAATACAAAAGGAAAACTGGTCCTTCCCCGCAGGTAGGTGGTAGAAGGTTGATCTGTACTATCGTGTCTGTGAGCTTAGAGTCGGGGTTAGATCTGTGGCATAACAGCTTGGGGCAGTGGATATGTTGTCTTGTTTTCTACTCAGGGAGTCTCCTGTGTGTGTGTCCATTCACCACTGTGTGAGCATCCCTTTTGTTTGCTGGTGTCATTATAATCTCTGTCATTATCATGACAGAGCATCCGCTTTGAGCATCCTCTTGTGCCCTAAAATCTAGGGCCTACACGATGGCAGGTAGAATGCATTGTATTCCTTTCCAAAGACAGAGACAGGACCGTGGACAAAAGCACTTTAGGGGCAGTAACTGTTTAAAGCCCCATAGTGTCCAGAACAAGGACGCTCATAAGTTGCGCTTAGGGCAATGCTGGCTGCACATGACACACTCGACAAATGTTTGTTGAATGAATGAATGAATTGAATGAATGAATGGTCCCTTAATAGTATTGAGTGATATATTCAAGTTAATTTCTGTTATTTGGGGGTTCAGCACATCATCCCTGAAGGATAGAGCATCCCTTGTACCTGGATTCAGTAGCCTCAGTACTGAACCAGCCTTTTCTAATGCACGCGGGAGGGATGAGCGGGGAGCTCACATTTATTGAGCGCTTTTTATTTGAATCAGCACTGGCCTAGTCCCCTCAGGGATGTGTTCCAAGGTCGCACAGCTGGGAAGTGGTGGAGGTGGGGTGAGGACCCCAGGCGCTGTCCTCCAGGCCTGCACACATCTCCCCTATGTCTCCCAGAGATGAACGCACACTTACTGGGTCCATGAGGACTTGGGGAGGGCCAGCCATGTGCCCGAGAGGACCCCACTTCCTGACCAGTCCTGTCTTCTTTGTTGGCCTTTATCACCTTTCCACCTTGCTCAGCTCCAGGTGACAAAGGCCCTTACCTGTTGATGCAAGTTCCTGGCCTGGTGTGAGCTTGTAGAATTTTAGGATCAGGTCCCATCTGAGACTTACAGCCTGAGAAGGGGAGGCTGGAGTGGGAGAAGCAGAGGAGCCCTGGCCTGGCCGGGGAGAGCCAGGGCCTGGTCCGCAGGAGGCGGGAGGGTCCCAGGTGGTGGGTGGGAAGTGCTTTGAACCTTCCCAGAGATAAGGAGTTTGTAGATAAGGAATTACCCAGGCAGTCCCTATATTTATAACCCTCCCCCTCCCCTCCCCCCAGGCCCACACAGCTCCCCTATCTCTGGAATGTTGGGTAAAGGTCACAGGACTATGTGTGTATTCATAGAATGATTGTCCCTCATGGTGACAGTTCTGTCTGGACTGTGCTTTATAACAACAGATTGAACCAGATATTTCCAGTTGATTTGCAGCTCCCAGGCAGCGTGGGAAGCTGTGTTAACTCCTTCACGCTTGGCTGTGAAAGGAGGGGTCGGGGGTGAGTGCCTTTAAAGAGAATGTGGCTTCCAAAAGATGATCCTTTTGGAATGAACTCATTGTTGTGAGTGTAGAAAGCATGGATTTCCGAGAATTTCATTGATTGAAAAGAGACAAACAGGCAGAGTCTATCCATCCTTGCAGTGCATCCAGGTCTAGGAGAACCGGAGCATGAGAGGTCTGTGGGTGAATCTGGAGTTCAGGTCACATGGACCAGTTAAGAGTCAACAGTACAGGGGCTTCCCTGGTGGTGCAGTGGTTAAGAATTCGCCTGCCAGTGCAGGGGACACGGGTTCAAGCCCCAGTCCGGGAAGATCCCAAATGCTGAGCCACAACTACTGAGCCTGTGCTCTAGAGCCTGAGAGCCACAATTACTGAAGCCCGCGCACCTAGAGCCCGTGCTCCACAACAAGAGAAGCCACCGCAATGAGAAGCCCATGCACTGCAACGAGGAGTAGCCCCTGCTCACCACAACTAGAGAAAGCCCGGGCGCAGCAACGAAGACCCAACGCAGCCAAAAAAAAAAAAAAAGAGTCAACAGTACATTTATTGAGCACCTACTATGCGCAGGGCTCTGTGAGGGGTGCAGAGGTGAGTAGCACGACCCTCACCCTCCAGGCGTTTTCAGTCACGGGGCTAACGACATGCACTGGACTGCAGAGAGGATGAATGAGGTGGTGTGTTAGGGCCCAGTGAGTGGTGTCAGGGTTTATCCTTTTAGTTCATTGATCTTACTGAACCCGTACTTTGTGGGAGTAATGAGCTATGTCTGTGCAGTATGTGGATGTGTGACAGTGTGTGTGACAGTGACATTCTGAGGGGAAACAGGCAGACAGAGATGGTCACAGGCACAGTGGAAGTCAGGGAGGGCTTCTCGGAGGAGGGAGCCTCCAAGGATGAGGAGGTTGAGAGTTCAGAGGCTGGTGGAGTGAAGGGTGAGGTGGAGTGATGAGAGAAGCTTCTGGAAGGAGGTGTTGGCGTTACTGGAGCTCATACTGAGGGGTGGGTAGGGTTCAGCAAAGCCGGAGGGGAGGACATACCTGCTGAGGAGTTGTGTAAATGGGCCCGTTATTTACTGCTCCAGATCCTGGTGGCTTAAAGCAACAAAGCTGTATCATTTTCCATTACTCTGCGGGTCAGGAAACTGGCTTGGCAGTTCTTCTGCTTCATTTGGTGTCAGTGTGAGTCACTCACTCAGCTGCAGTCAGGGGGCTGGTGGGCCCGGCTGGGCTGGGCTGGGAGGTCCAGGCAGACGGGTCACGTGTCCGGTGCCTCAGGGGTCCCTCCACACAGCCATCCTGTCTCTTCGTGTGGCTGACTTGGGCCTCCTCACAGCAGGTGGTCTCGGGTAGTCAGATTTATCACATGGTGAAAGCGGAAGCCTCTTCCAGGTGAGGCCCGGAGCTGGCATGGTGTCCCTTCTGCCACATTCCACTGGTCAAGGCAAGGTGATGCGGCTGGTGGCGTCGGGACAGAGGGAATTTTAACGATAGTCATCATCTCTCCCACTGCGAAACAACGTCCAGAGCTGAGAATGCAGGATGTAGCCCCCAGAAGCCACATTGCTGGGCCAGGGGCTCACCCTCTGCTGTTTCTACCGCCCTGTTCACAGACCCCATTCTTTTCTTTAGAAGCACCCGGAGGGGGCAGAACTACCCACGAGGCAGCCGGGGGAGCAGAAGGGGCTTCAGCTGACGCTCAGATAGATCCGAGTCTGTTTGTTACCTGCCACCCCCTGCATCGTTGGTGCAGATGTTCCTCCCTGGGGTTTAAAAGAGATTCTTGAGATTTTTTTAAAATTAATTTTTATTGGAGTAGACTTGATTTACAATGTTGTTAGTTTCTGCTGTACAGCAAAGTGAATCAGTTATACATATCCACATATCCACTCTTTTTTAGATTCTTTTCCATATAGGTCATTACAGAGTATTGAATAGAATTCCCTGTGCTACACAGTAGGTTCTTATTACTTATCTATTTTATTTTATATATAGTAGTGTGTATATGTCAATCCCAGTCTCCCAATTTATCCCTCTGATTCTTGAGATTATAAACCAAACAAAAATGTTTGGTTACTTTTTTGGACGAAAGGTCCGTGCCTGTCATCTAGGACTCAGAGCACTGCCTAACTTCTTTTTTTTTTTTTCGGTTAATTAATTAATTTATTTTTTGGCTGCTTTGGTTCTTCATTGCTGTGTGCAGCTTTCTCTAGTTGTGGCGAGCAGGGGCTGCTCTTCATTGCGGCGCATGGGCTTCTCATTGTGGTGGCTTCTCATTTGTAGAGCACGGGCTCTAGGCGCGCAGGCTTCAGTAGTTGCCAGTAGTTGCGGCATGCGGGCTCAGTAGTTGTGGCTCACGGGCTCTAGAGTGCAGGTTAGTAGTTGTGGCTCACGGGCTCTAGAGTGCGGGCTCAGTAGTTGTGGCACACGGGCTTAGTTGCTCCGTGGCATGTGGCATCTTCCCGCACCAGGGCTTGAAACCATGTCCCCTGCATTGGCAGGCGGATTCTTAACCACTGCACCAGCAGGGAAGCCCAGCACTGCCTAACTTCTAAAAGGTGAAGAACCACTGTATTTTCATGACTGTCTCACCTTAACGCTCTGTGACGTGGGTGTGACACCCCTCTCCTGGGCCCCATATGCCCCACCCCTTCATTTATATAGTCATTCACTCAACAGATGCTTACTGAGTCATGTCCTAGGGCTGGCGTTTCAGCCCTGAAGGACCTTACACTCTAGAGCGTAAGACACATAATGCACAGCTCAGCAAATGAAGATTTGATTTCAGCTGGCGATCAGTGTGTGGGGAAAGACCCAACAGAGAAGGTGATAGAGGACGGGGGACTTTGTATTTTAGATCAGAGGTCGGGGAGGGTTGCTCAGTGGAGATGACATTTGAGCAGAGACATGAATAAGACGAGGGAGCGAGCCCTGCAGAGATCTGTGTTCTCGGCAGAGGGGGGAAAAAGCATGTTCAAAGGCCCTGAGGCAGGAATGTGTTTGTCCTGATTGAGGACTCAGAATGCCAGTTTGATCAGGTCGTGAGCAAGGGGGGAAGTCTTAGGCAGTGAGGTCAGGGAGTAGGAGTCAGATGAGGTGGGATTTTATAGGCTGTGGTAACAGATTTGGATTTTAAGTATCATGAGAAACTCTTGGAGAATTTAGAGCCAGGAAGTGATTATTATTTCCCAGGTTTGCAATCCCAGCTACTCTAGACATTCTTTGTGACTTTGGGCAAGTTATTTATCTACTTAATGCCTCACTTTCTACACCTGTTAATTGGAGAGAATCATGATAATAATAACACTCCAAAAAGTTAGTATGAGGATTAATATTTCTAACTAGTGGAGTATTAAATAGTGCCTGGCACCTGGGAATCCCTCAATAAATACCAGCTGTGATGTCGACCCTCTGTCCCCTATGGTGGATGTTCATTCTGCTCCTGGGTGAACTTCTCTCTTTCTCTTCCTACCAGCCCCCGGGCCTGCAGCCTCAGAGGAGTGAGAGCAGGCTTGTCCACACCGCAGACATGGGATGAGAGCCCTGGGTGTGGGGCTCCTGGCTGCTCTGTCAAATGTTTCTAGAAAGCCAGAGGGTTTTGTTTTTTTCCGTCTTTCCCTTTCCTTTTCTTCTTTTCTAAACTGGGAGTCAGGGAGAAAGTGTAAAAAGCCTAGAAATCTCCCCTTCCTAGCATTCAGGATTCATGTTCAAATAAATTAGCTTCTGAAGGGCAAGGAGATGGGGAAGTCCTTTGTTCTTCTGTGGATGTGGCCCTAGGCTTTGGCCTTCTGTGCCCCGTCCCACTGGCTCCTGTTTTCAGTGTTGGTTCTTCACACCATCTCCCCAGCACCCTGTCCCTTTCCTTTAGCTGCAGCTTGTCCCCAAGTTGACTGAAATTGTCGGGTAGGGGTCGCTCTGTCGCTGGCAGCTCCAGGGTCTGCCCCCAGCGTGGCTGAAAGCCGGAGTCTGCTTTCTGCCGGGGCCCCGGGACCAGACTGTGACGTTTCTGCTGTTCCCCTTCCAGTTGGGACATAAGGGGAGTTCCCGTTGCTGAGAAACCTGGGGCTCCCACGCGAGCCGAGATGGGGCAGAGGAATAGTCTGCGCGTCAGGGAAGCTCTCCTCCCCTGCGTCACGGTTCCAAGAAGGGCCATGCCTGCCGGACGTTGCAGCACTGTTTCAGCACACTCCAGTAACAGCGGCACTGCTTCCTCTTTCTAATCTGCCACCTCTTCTGCAAATGTCTTAGGGCAATTTCTCATAAATACTTTTTTTCTCTCTTCTTTTAAATTTTAATTTTGTTGGAGTATAGTTGATTTACAATGTTGTGTTAGTTTCAGGTGTACAGCAAAGTGATTCAGTTATACATATTCATATATTCATTCTTTTTTTTAGATTCTTTTCTCATATAGGTGATCCCAGAATACTGAGTATTGTTCCCTGTGCTATACAGTAGGTCCTTGTTGGTTATCTGTCGTATATAGTAGTGTGTATGTGTTCATCCCAAGCTCCTGATTTATCCCTCTCCCCCTGACATTTCCCCTTTGGTAACCATAAGTTTGTTTTCGATATCTGTAAGTCTGATTCTGTGTTGTAAATAAGTTCATTTGTTTCATTTTTACAAAATTTGATTCCACACATGAGTGATGTCATATGACATTTGTCTTTGTCTGACTTACTTCACTTAGTATGATAATCTCTAGGTCCATCCATGTTATTGCAAATGGCATTGTTTCATTCCTTTTTATGGCTGAATAGTATTCCATTGTATATATGTACCACATCTTCTTTATCCATTCCTCTGTCGAGGAACACTTAGGTTGCTTCCATGTCTTGGCTGTTGTAAATAGTGCTGCAGTGAACATTGGGGTGCGTGTATCCTTTCAGATGATGGATTTCTCCAGATGGATGCCCAGGAGTGGGATGGCTGGATCATATGGTAGTTCTATTTTTAGTTTTGAATTATATTAATAACGTTTCATTCAGGGGTATTACAGATTTAAGAATCCCATCTTTATCCAGTTGCTTAGCCTAAGCTGTGCTGTAAGAATGAAAAAGCACAGATTTTTCAAATAAGCATTTAACCGTAAAGCATGGCCAGGAGAAGTGTGGCCTGATGCCAGTGTTATGAGGGTTTTGGCCCTCAACTTGAAATTGGCTGAGTTTGGGGCCAGTGTAGGTCCAAGATATTATGATGGAGTAAGTCAGAGTTTTATAAATACATATAAGGCTAAACAAACTGCCCACACTCAGACCACACCAGCTCCAGACGATACCTGCCCTTTTGCCCTGTGAGCATCTGGTTGTTGTAAAGCTCTTTAGTTGGTGAAAGTTGCAGCTGCCTTTCTCCATCTTAACGTTGACTTTAGAACTGCCATGTTCCGGGAGGGCTCTCCCACAGCTGTGTGCAAAATCCTTTGTGAGCTTTACAAAAATAAGGACTCCGGGCTCACTCGGGAGATTCCTGCTCAGCAGGGATGAGGTCAGATCCAGGAATTTGTAAATAAATTTGTAATTAAAACAAAGAACCCCCTAGCTCTGGTCCCAGAAGTGGAAGGCAGGCCCCCTCAGAGGCGGCACCGGGGCGGCCGTGCCCAGAAAGAAGAGAAGCGGGGGCGGGAGGGCGGTGAGGAGAGAGGATAAAATCCCGGACTTGACCCAGCGCCACCCACGCAAGCTCCACCGTGACGTGCACGTCCACTGGGGGACTCTGCTCTGCGCTGTTGACGTGTCTCCTTAGGCCTTGACTACTACCGCTTTATAGTGAGTCTGAAAATCAGGTAGATCCTCTCTCTGCATTTCCATATACAACTTAGAATCAGCTTGTGAATTTCTACCAAAAAAAATCCCCCAGTGACGCTGATGCTTGGGTCGGCCTCTCTGGGATTCAGTGACATCGAATGACTCTCCATCCCAAATGAGCTGCCCCCGATGTCAACAGGAGCGGCCGGAGCCGTCTCTCTGTGTCAGTGTTCTCTAGGTTGTACTTTTCGGAAATGTCGGCCTGTTTCCCCTGTTGAGGCTGATTCCACCAGCTTCTGTGTGATCACGTCTGGACTCCTTTCTCGGCTGGGCCAGTGGGCTCTGTCCTCTAGAGGAAGAGTCGGTCCGGGCCCTTCTGTGATGGAACCACAGCACCCCTTGGACGAGCTTGAATGCTTTTCCTCTTCATTCCAACCAAAGCCCAAAGGAGCATTTCGACTGCCATTTGCTCAGAGTAGGACCGTTCCTGCGAACGCATGGTTTCCCTTCCTCTGTTGTCAGGGGAGCAGTGCAGGGTTTCTGTGGGTTGTCTCCCCAGTCCTGAGAGTCCTTCACATGCCTCCACGGCCGGTCTTCCCTCAGCCTTTCTGCAGGGAGACCAGCAAGCGTCTCCTCGGAAGCCCCTGCCTCGTGCCCACCCTGTGCCGGTCAGTGAGAGCACCAGAGTCCCGCGGAACCTCCCGCTGAGCCTCGCGTTTCTCAGGCGCTTCCCAAGAACTGAGCTTTGCCGGGCAGTGTGGCCCTCCGTCCACTTAGCCTGCTGTATGTCAGCATGTGGATCGTTTTTTCTTTAAGTCATAAGTCTTGGGAATTCTGTGGAAGTCCAGTAGTTAGGACTCCACGCTGTCACTGCTGAGGGCACAGGTTCAGTCCCTGGTCAAGGACCTAAGGTCCTGCAAGCTGTGCGGCATGGCCAATAAAGAAAGAAAGAAAGAAAAAATATGAAGTCATAAGGCTTGATTGACCTCTTTAAAATAGTCCCCCGGAGTTGCAGGGTTTGGTCAGCAGACATACCCTTGGGAGGCCAGGCAGCTCAGCTTCCCCCCAACTGGGAATTGCCCTTGACGTTTGCACAGTGTTTTACAGTCAGGGACGCGCCCCTGCACCCATCACTTCATCTGATTGGCACCGATTCCGCCTGCTTGTCAGGAGTCTTTGCCGGTTTAGCCCGATTGATGGCTGAGCTGATAACTCAGGAGGTTTCTGTGGCTTTCCCTCAGCCACACCACCAACAAGACTAACGTCCAAGGCCCGTGTCTGTCCCCACATCCCTGCTCTGTGACAAGATACCACCAAGTGGCCAGGCACAGCCACGGGGCCGGAACTTGGGCGATTTAGCTGCCACTCTGCAGGGCTGTGTGGCGGCTGCAGGAGGAGCCAGACCACCCAGGCTCCTGAGAGCGGAGGAAGGCATGTCAGTCTCGTGGACTGTTGCGGATTTCCTTAGGCAGGTCTTTGTCTTAGCAAGGTTGAAATTGGCTTTTAATAAGAACTTTAATGGAGAGGGAGTGGCCTTTCCTACATGGTGTCAGGTCCATCCTTGGTAAGGCTGTGGCCCTGCCCATCCCGCACACAGTGGCACAAGGCCACACTGTGGCATCAGGACCAACGCCTTGGGGCAAGTTCTGGAACAAGAGCAAGCACACGTATGGCTGATCATTCCTCGCACGTGAAACATGGGCAGCAACACTTGGCTCTCACGAGGAACTCAGTACAAATGGTCACTCTCTGGATTAGAAACATATGTTCGCTTTGGAAAGAGAGTTATCTTTCCAGAGTGAGCAACATGCTATCCAGCCTTTGTTACAACCATGTAATAAATGTGTGCTTTAGAAACACCACGTGATGCACTGGGCTGAGCCTGTGCTGGGGGCCAGGGCTGGGGAGCAGCCTGGATCCAGGGCCGCTTTCTCGTGACCGTCTTTGCTGTGACGTGAGTGGTGTTTTGGAGCTGCCTGTCCTGGCGGAGGGTATTTGGCCCAAGCAGGTTGTTCATTTGTTTCCCTCTGCCTTCCACTTGCTATGACAAGCCTGGGTGTTGAGGGAGTGATGAATGTAAAAGAGAACCATCACTGACTCTAGGTACTGGCATTGCCCTTATAGGACCCCAGAACGATTATCGTTGGCAAAATTAGGGCGCCTAATTTAATGGTTGGCAGGAGTGAGGGTGCAGCCCATGGTACCTGCTGTACTTCCAGCCTACCTTCATTCACCAAATACTTAGATGTCTCAATGTCACGTGCCAGGCCCTGGGGATAAAAGATCATTAAAATGTGTCCTCAAGTGCTCATCATCCAGCAAGAAAGGAGAGATGAAAAGACCCCTGAGAGGCCAAAGTGGTTCATGGTTCGGAGGCAGGATGTTCAAGCCCTACTGGGCAGATTCATGACAGCTTCACGAGGAGCGGGTATCTGAACCGGGACTGCAGGGAGAGGTGTGTTTCGGTGAGGGCGCCTGAAGAGGCATTTTAGGGAGTGCGAACAGCAAAGCACAAAGGCAGGGATGCTCAGATGAGAGCCGGGCCCCAGTGGGGGTACTGAAGGTGGCAGGAGGCAATGGGGCAGGGGGTGGGGACACGGATGACAGAGGAGATTCTGTTGGATTTTATGAGCAGTGGAGGACAACCGGAGATTTCTGAGCGGGGAAGATGACTAGGACGCGTTCTAAGAGTATTCTGAGAAAGGTGTGGAGGAAGGACCCAAAGGACGATTCAAAATTAGAATCAGCTGGACTTAGCCCAGATCGGGGTGTGTGTGATAAGCGAGAGCACCTGGACTAGGTGATGGGGCAAACGACAGACAGGGGGGCTTCAGAGAAAGAGGGCTGGTTTGAAGGGTTTGGGGGGGCATAGGTAC
This sequence comes from Delphinapterus leucas, assembly GCF_059928025.1. Taxonomy (NCBI): domain Eukaryota; kingdom Metazoa; phylum Chordata; class Mammalia; order Artiodactyla; family Monodontidae; genus Delphinapterus; species Delphinapterus leucas. Next base: position 35,035,403 of record NC_143142.1, on the reverse strand, counting down.
GAAAATAAGGACCCGGTTGAGGGGCTTGTACTTGGCTATTTTTAGGTGCTTTGTCAACTGTAATTCATTGAGGGTTGTAGGACTGAGGAAAAGTACTTGTTTTTAAATTTTGGGTGGAGACACATAAACATGGGCTAAAGGGAAGGAGCTGGTGGGGTGGAAGGAAAGAGACGGAGGAGAGAGGAGTGATGCTGGAGGAGCATCTCCAGCAGAGAAGGGAGGTGGGGCTAGGGCAGGAGCCTGTGCCCCCGGGAGGAAGGCCAGCTTGTGAGCCTTGGAAACGGTGTGAGGAGGGAGGGGAGACAGACAAGGAAGGACCTGAGCTTGGACTGGAGGGAAAAGAGTTTAGAGACAGGCCCTGGGTGTCTTCCATAATTATATCTTATAAAATAGTTCTGAGAAGTTTATAATGAAAACCAGTTTTCCTGCCCCCTTTTCCCTGTTACCCTTCTCACCCCAGAGGTGGCCACGTGCCACTTTCAGCTGTTTTCTCCCCCTGATGTTTACCATCAATTTATTAGCTTTAGATATCTCTATCTGACATTATATATATTACTTATCAGCTGTAGACATTAGCCTATGTATTAGGCTCTCTCGTGTCTCCCCCTGCTTCCCTTCCTCCCAGCTCCCTGGTGGAGTTATGCCACAAAAATCAAGTCAGTATTTATGCTATGAGGAGCTAAACAGCTCAGTAATGGCCAAATATGATCATGTTGCTTTTCATTTTGCTTTCCTCTGAATTAGTAGTAGTGCTGCATTATTATTTGCTAGATTTTACATATCTGTTTTGGATTCTTCTCACTCTCTGACACCCTCTCGATACCACAAAAATTATCAGATCATTTGTCAGTTCCGTTTTTTAAATCAGTGACCTCTCTCCGGGAGTTCTCTCTTCCTGACCCAGTCTGGACTGCTTATTCTCTGGACTTGCTCTAAGGCTTTCAATCTGAAACTTCCTTCACTACCATCCTAGAAATTTCTTGAACCTCTCTCCTGTCTTAGACCCTTTCCTTTATTCTGCATTTCTTTCTTTCATGGTTTACTCTCTTTTTCAGTGGAGTACATTTTCCAATAGCTTTCTAAGAAAGGGTGCTCGACAGTTTTGCTTGTTTGTCTTTAAATAGTGCATGCCTGGAAATGTCTTTATTCTAGTTTCATAACTGGCAGATATTTTAGCTGGGTATAGAATTCAAGGTTAGCAATGATATTCCCTCAAAATCTGAAGGTGTTCTTTTGTCTTCTGGTTTCCAGTACTGTTGTTGAGAAGCCTGGTAATGGTCTGATGGTCTGATTTGAGGTCACTTTTTAGTTTTCCCCTGGTGATGGTCTGAATTGAGGTCACTTTTTAGTTTTCCCCTGACAGTTTGTGTGGTCTTCTCTTTATCCTCAGTGTTCTGAATATGCTTTGGTTTGGGTCTTTCATTTAATAATTGTGCTGGGATCTTTCTTAGTTCTGAGAAATTGTGTATTTGAGTTTCTCCTTACTACCTCATCATCCCTACACCCGTTTTTCTGATCTTTCTTTTCGGGAAAGACTTCTGGGTTGGAAAGAGTCTAATTTTCCTATGGTTTCTCTCCTATTGTCCATTATTTTCTCTTCCTGGTCTACCTTCTGAAAGAGCACCTTGACTTTATCTACCAACTGTTTCATTGAATTTTCTTATTTTGGCAAGTATATTTTTAATCAGCAAAGACTCATCTTTATTCTCTGGTTAGGCCTCTCTTAATACCAATCTATTCTTATACTTTGGATGCAGTATGTTCTGTTTCTGAGATTATTACTTTGTTTTTGTTTAAAGCAGGCACAGCGTTTATTAGAAGCACAGTACGTGTGGGAGAGCACGCAATGAAGCGGTTTATTTAGTGCAGAAGCTAAAGTTACACACTTGGAGAAGCCTGTGGGCATCCTCACTAGTGAGGAGCACGCCTTATTACATATTTATTTTCTTGTATTATCTCTTTAAAGTTCCTTTTTGTTCGTTGGTTTCCTTTCTCACTCTTGTCCTTCACTGTGGCTGGTGGTGTCCCCATGTCGGGAATCGCTCTGCCTCAGTTTCTATGCCCAGCTCAACTCTTCCCACCAGAGTCCTGAAGAGAATTAAGGCCTGATGCCTTTCCACTGTATGGTGTGAATTAATTTATCTTCAGTGCATCTAGAATGGTATTAGTTCTGTACCATCCATGGGGGAAATTAAAAAGTGATCACTTCATTCAAGTCATTTTCCTTAGGGATTAATCCTCTCATGGGGTACTGGGTGGGAAAGGCTATTTGAGAAATAGTCTCCCTGTGGGGCTGGAGGTGGGCTAGCAACCTGTGAGTGGAGGGGGAGCATGGGTTCGATCTGCCCTAATTACCTTTGTGAGTTTTAAAACAAAACTAGGCAGTGGGGCACAATGCAGTTACTGATTTTGCTTGGTCATAATTTTGTAGCCTTGGAAGCTGGGCCATTGCAGGCATAATACAGATTGAGGAGGTGGGTGGGGTTTGGCTTTTGAGGATGGTACTGTGACCAGTCCTGGTTATTTTTAGATGTCTTACAGGCCTTCAGGAAGGGCTCCCTGGAAGGTTAGTTCCAGGAATGTATTCATAGGAGGAAAGGGTGGTAGCTTCCCGCTTGTATCATAGCGCCATCCCAAGAGGGCAGGGAAATGTGAATCAGGACTTCTCTGCAGTGGAAATTCCCTCAGTTGGTGATCTTAAGGCTGTGGTGAGAGGTGGGGGGCGCTGCCGCTCCTTTGGGAGCTGTGCCTGCTGCAGAGGCAGCCCGAGCTCCCTGACACCTGCCTGGGTCCCGTGATATCTGCACCCAGCAGGTCCTCGGCTTGTGAGGCTGTCCACTGCGACCGTGCGACTAGCTTGTTTGAGAGAATGCAAGGCCGTGGGTGGCAGCAGGCAGGCAGATACCCCTGTGGTATCACCATGTAGTGAAATCGGGGAGGTTCGGGTGCTGTTTTGGAGAGTGCGACCATCATGAAGGAAGAGGGTGAAGGTCCCCCTCCCCTGGGCAGGGGGTCCAGGCAGGCGGTCCCCACTCTGTGGTGGCTGCTCTTGTGTCTGCTGGTGGGCCCAGCCCAGGGACCCCGCGGAGGCCACAGGCCAGCCCCCCAAGCACACACCTTCCAGGGAGCCATGCCCACGGAAGTCTCACAGAGGGGCCTGTGGTCGAGCAGTCAAGTCTGAGGTTTTGAACCCTGTGTATTTCTTTCCACTTTCCAAATGCTCAGCGGAGGAGCCCTCAGCAGCACCCCAGCCTCTGCCCCAAGGGAAGGCCCCGCACCCGGCAGAGGCCCCCACCAAGCCATCTGCTCCAGTGCTGACCCCTCCACCGCCGTCCAAGGACCCTGGACAGCAGCCGTACATAGGCCAGCAGCCTGTCCTGCCCAAGAGACGCCCCCGGCCACTGCCCCCGCTGCTGCGGCCAGGCTGGACGGGGCTGCCCTTCTTGCCTGGCTCCACCGGGGTCATTATGGAGACTGGAGAGGCCGGGCCCCCGGGCAGGATGAGCATGTCGGGGCGAGGACTGCCCCGAGGTGTGGACGGCCAGACTGGGCAGGGGCCCATCCCCAGGGCCGAAGGCTACGCGGGAGCACCAGGTAAGGGTCCCCCGCTGCTGGGCCATCTGAGCTACGGAAGGTGAGGATGCACAGAGGGGGCAGCCTGAGCCCCAGGGGGCTGCTGCAGGGTCTCTGCGGGTCATGGGTGCAGCCTTCAGGGTACAAGGTCCAAAACTTGGCTCTCCAAAGGTTCTGTGGTACTCTGGGGATAGTACATCATACTTAGAAATAGATTTGTGCCACGGGCTGTAATACCTGGACCGTGGACCACACAGGCAGCTCCTTGATCTCCCTAGCAGGAAGTGTACCGGGGAAACCAAGAGGATACTGGGAGCTTGCGTAGCCACAAAGATGAGCACACATCAAAGTGGGTAGGCCGGAAGGTTCTGGCTCCAACCCTAGCTATGTCTTTGCAAGGTTTAGCTCTGTCAATGGCAAAGGGAAGATAATAATAGGACTTCAGAGTTATTGTGAGGATGGAGAAAAGCCTAGGTCGGTGCTTGGCCAGTTAAGTGCTTCATGTGAGTTGGAAGGTCAGCACCGTGGTGGTGGAGGAGGTGGAGTCAGGTAAAGGCAGGAGGGAGAAGGAAAAGGGAGCATTTATGGGACACCCACTGCATGCCAGGGACTGAACTAGGTGCTGGAGCTGCAGCTTCCCTACAGCACTGCGAAGCTGATATTCTACTGACAGATGAGGAAGCTGAGGCTCCGGGCTATCACATCTAAACACGTGATGCTGCTTGGGGTAGTTCACGTCAGCTGTCACGGGGAGTACCAACCAGTCGCCTCAGAGTTAAACCAAGCTGCCAGTTGGAGGCACTCAGCCACGGGCAAGGACAGCCTGCCTTAATGAAGCACCGTGGCTGCTGGGTAGGTGGGGGTCACTGCCGTTCCTTCTCAGCCACCCCAAGCTCCAGTGATCCCAGCTCTCTTAGGCAGGTGTGGAGACTTTTCTAAGATGACAGTTTTTCCTTCTGTTCCACGTATCTTGGATGCTTATATTCTTTTGGGCAATTTGTTCATTTGTATGTCTGTCCTTCCTTCGAACGCATCCATACGACAAACACTGCATCCAGTCTACCTGGGGGCAAAGCTAGTGAACAGTCCCTGCTCCTGGAGGGCAAGCATGGGAGTGGACATGTCGGTCTGTAGCCTGCTCGCTGGCTTGGGCCCCAAGGCTCCAGTCCATCTTCTTCCTATTCCCCCAGCCAGTTCGTCCTCAGGGTTGTCTTCTCTGTGCAGGCAGCTGGGAGTGGGTGCTCTTAATGTCTACTTACACAGTGTGAGGAACAGGCAGTAAAAGGAGGGACTCAGGAAAATGAGGTGCGCTATTAGGGCTTTGACACTGCATCTGCGTTTTGTTTTTCAGGGTACCCCAAGTCACCGCCTGTAGCCTCCCCAGGTACGTTAGCCAGGACGGGAGGCCGAGGCGGGTGGTCCTGGGCAGCCCCTGTCCCCCTCCCCTGCCCCCACTGCGGGTCCTGTCTCCTCCCTCTGGGCGATGAGCACGGGTGCAGCCCTCCCCGGCTCACTTGCTCGCGTGCGCACGAACACAGACGCGCGGGCGCGCACTGCCCCCAGCCCCCGCCGCATAGCATCACGCATGCGCAAAGCCCCCGCCTCGCGTGTGCGCGCGCAGCCTCCCAGCTCTCATCTCAGAAGCGCTCACACAGAAGCACCTTGTGGGGCCTCAGCGCCCCCACCCCAGACATCATGCACAAGGCCCACGCATGCGCGAAGCCTCCCCTCTCACGCAGCGGCCAACACAATCCACGCATGCGCACTCCCACCAACTGCCTGCCCCTCTGACAAGGGCACTGTCGGGCCCAGGGTGTGAGGAGGGGGTGTGCCCACTGTGAGGCGAAATGCAAGGCCCAGGCTGCCCCTCGGGACGGCGCGCAGGCCTCGGCCCGGGGCCTGACTGAAGGCGCATCCTCTCTCTGCCCAGGGGTCCCGGCACCGTCTCTGGTGTCCTTCTCTGCGGGGCTCACCCGGAAGCCTTTCCCCAGCGATGCGGGCGTCGTCCTCTTTAACAAAGTGCTGGTGAACGACGGGGACGTGTATGACCCCAGCACCGGTGAGTCCGCCCGCACACACGGCCACTCGGGAGGACTATCCCAGCCGGGAGGCTGTGAGGAAGGTCCCTCCCGGCTGCCACGACAGGTGCGCCCACGCCGCCGCCTGCAGGATTCCTGGTTTCTGAGCCCCAAGTGGGTCAGCAGCAGTGCGGGGCGCCTGCTCTCGGGCAGAACCGCTCGCCCTGACGGGGGTCCGGTCCATGTGGTCCCCAGCCCCCGAGAACAGCGGGGACGGGAGGCCACCCCGGGGCCTGGGGCTGCTGTCCTCGGGGCCGCGGGCATCGCGCCTGCGGGAGGAGAGCCAGGACCCCCTGGTCCGCCGCTGTCCCCCCGCCCACAGGCACCAGCGGACCTGGGTATCACGTGCTGCTGTGGCCGGGGCTCTGAGTTGCCGCCCTGGCCCCGGGTCTCAGGCCCACGGGCCTCGGGTTTTAGCGAGCATCAGAGTGAATGAACTGAAGAGCGTAGAAAAACGGGGCTCCTGGCCTCCAGGCCCATGGGCGTGAAGCTCGGCATCACACTGTTTTTAACGGGCTTGGAGGCGGGGTGTGAGAAGGCTGCTTCGCTTTGTGCTCAAGTTGGGCTTCCCCTGGGGCCCTCACTCCACGCAGCCTCAGCTATGGGGACAGCTTGTCAACGCCGACAGGCCAGGTGCTCTCGGCACACAGGGGCCGTGACCTACATTTCTCTCCTGTTCCCAGGATGCCCATGCGCTCTCCAGCGGGTCTTCAGTAAAGGGAGTTCTGCGTGACCCTGAGCAGACGCTGGCCACGTGCCCGGAGTGCTGGGGCCCGTCTGTCCCCAGGCTCTAAATTTACTGAGAAGAGCTGGGCAAGGGAGCTGGGCAGCCTGGCACATTTCAGGGCAGGTTAAAGACTCAGGCCCCTTAGATTCCTTCTCAGCCCGTGATCAGTGGCGCATGTCTGGCCCCCTTCCCGGAGCCCTTGGGCAGTGGCCACTCCTGCCAGCACTGGGTCTGGCTGTGGGCCCATGTGCCGCTGCTCTGCAAATGGGCAACATCTGCGAACCTTATCCCCACTTCCGACCAGCCCTTCCCCTGCCTTCCCAGCCCCAGAGCGTGTGTCTAAATACCAGCTCGCTTCCGGCTGCGCGTGGATGCCAGCTGGGTACTGGTCCAGCAGGGAGCCTGGCTCTTCCACCGGAGGAGGGCTGGCTGTGTCTGCATCCCTGGCTCGGTGTCTCTTCTTCCTGCGTTAATGACCGACCTTGTGGGGAGTTTTTGGTCCTGCCTCCCCAGAAGGCAGCTAAGGCGTTCTGTGGCTATTGTGCCCGTGAGGTCGATTCTAAGTTGGCCTCGAGGTGCTTTCAGTGACAGAGAAAACTCCCCAGAGGCAGCCAGGATCGGCGGTGAAGGGGAACGGGCCAGCGTGCACAGTAAAGGGCCAGTTTTCCCTCAGGCTGCTGGGTCTGCAGCGAGGACCAGGTCAGTGCAGAGAGCAGTGTGGGCCAAGGGGACTGTCCCTGTCGTTGGGTGGGTTTAGTACGCAGAGGGGCTGCGCCCCTGAGTGCGCCTGCCTCCTGTGGGGAGGCTGAGCAGGACTTTGAGCCCAAACCCAGGCCACCCAGGGCAAACCCAGAGGCTGGTCTGCCTTCATCCAGGCTGTCAGCTTGTCGCAGAAGGCTGTGATGGTGTCACGTGAACACCGGTGTCTGCTTTCCTCCTCCCAGGGGTCTTCACAGCTCCGTACGACGGGCGCTACCTGATCACGGCCACGCTCACCCCCGAGAGGGACACGTACGTGGAAGCCGTCCTTTCGGTCGCCAACGCCAGCGTGGCACAGCTGCACACGGCCGGCTACAAGAGAGAATTCCTGGAATACCACCGGCCCCAGGGGGCTGCGCACACTTGTGGGGGCCCGGGGGCGTTCCACCTTATCGTGCACTTGAAGGCAGGGGACGGCGTCAACATCGTGGTGACTGGGGGCAGGTTGGCTCACACAGACTTTGACGAAATGTACTCCACGTTTAGTGGGGTTTTCTTATATCCTTTCCTGTCCCACCTCTGAGGTGGCCGGGCAAGGGAAGGGGAAAGAGTTGTAGGAACTCGGCAGCTTTAATGTATTCAGCGTGTGTGTGTAACTGGAGCACTGGTCTAGTTTCCTGCAGACACCCCACCACCTCCCCCAGGTAAAGGCCACGCCTGGCTGCCAAGGCAGCAAGGAGTAAACCACGGGCTAACGTGGCCACGGCGCCTAAGAGTCGGAAGCGCCCCTGCCTGCCCGCCAGCTCCTCCCCCTGCGTCTCCCAGCTCCCACCTCTGGCTCTGCCGTGGCCCGAGCTCTCTCCGAGGGGCCTGTGCTGGGCCTACAGGGTGCTGACCGCGGAGGCTCCAACTGCTGCCCAGTGGGATCACGCCCTGCTGCTGGAGAAGGACGAGCCGCTGAGAGGAGGCAGAGCTGGCACCAGTGGCCAGGCTTTGCTGGAGCAGAGCTGTCGCCAGCTGCTTCTGTCTTCACTTACCCTGCATGTGGGAGAAGAGTTTAAACACTGAAGTGGCACGTGCCACCACAGACCTAGGGTGGACAGTGGGCTGTCCCAGGTTTGGCTCGCCACCTCCCTCCCCCTCCCCACCCCGGGTTTGCCTGGCTGAGAGGGACACAAGAGAGACTGTCAGTCATGTGGCTTGTTGGGCTCCTTGAATGACATGTACGACTTAAGTGCAAAGACAGGGAGTGTCAATAAAGATGTAAAACACTTCCAGTTCAGTCTGGTGCCTTCTGGATTGAGAGTTGCTGCCGAAAAGCAAACTACAGTAAATGGCTTCAATGGCTGCAGAAAGTAAGCTTGAGTAAATTCATCTCCACCATGCAACTGTTATCCCTCAGCATCCACGCCGTGCACTTGGGGGTTGTTCTTGGCTTGTAAAGACAGACAGACTAGATGTACTTGGAGGTCAGAGTCCCCATGTGAGCCCCACAGCTGAAAAAGGGGCTCCTCCAGGGGGCGCTGGACATTCACATTGAACCCACAGCTGCCCAGCTCACAGCAGATGCAGCTGTAAGGACTCCTGAGCTCCCAGGCAACAAGAGGCCCAACACAAAACCGACCACACTGAACACCGAGGTCATCTGAGGAAAGCAGGACTCCTCCCGTGGAGGGCACGCTCTGTTCCCGGGAAGCCCAGGCCCCTCACTCCTCTACCGGCAGCCACACCAAACCCTTAGCTCCGCGTGGTCTTTGCTAATCAGGTTGGTAAAACCTGTTGGCCAACCACGTGCCACTGGGGCTCCCCAGAGCCCCAGGGAAAGATGTGGACAATAGAAACAAGTTTCCTTGGCCGACATCAAGCCACCAAGGTACTCTTATGCTGTAAGAATGTTTTTTCCAGGACTGCTTGCAAATGAGAGCCCAGGGCGGCCAGTGGACAGAGAGGCCAGCCTTCTCCCTCACCCCCTCCACCAGCTAGGGCGAAGGGGCCAAGAACGGAAGGTGGGGCCTCTCTGTCCGCAGCATGGGGGTGGGCCAGCACGCTTGTCCCATCTCTACAGCTGGGGAACTGGCTAGCAGTGGCTTCCTAGAAATGACTCATGGGAAAAACCCCACTGCAGTGGAGCATTTTCAGGAAAACCCAGTGGGCACATGCTTCTGCCCTCTCCACCTCACACCCCCTTTAAAGACCTTACCTGGTGCCAAAGGGGACAAATGCTCAATAGCCGGAAAGGCAGGGAGGAGACAGAAGGTAGAGAATTACTTTCCTCCACTCCACAGTCGGTGCTTAGAGCAGTAAGTGAAACACCCCCTCTGCCGGTGCATCCTGACTCATTTATTGACAACGGAGAAGTTCCGCTCTCTATCCACGACTGCAGCAGGTCCTGCGTTGACTTCAGTGGGATGAAAGCTGGACCGTGGTTCACAGGAGTCAGCGTCTGTAGAAGGGAAAGGCTGTCCTCTTGCACAGAGAAAAGCAATCTGGGCTGAGCTCAGGCTGGGAGGCTCGGAGCAGCTCCTCCAGACGTCAGCGGCCCGGCGCTGTGAGCCTGGGAGTGAGACGTGTGGACCAGGCCCCTGGACTCCGATCAGGCACAAGGTTACAACTTCTGAAACAAGGGGTTGCTGAGAAGAAGGTCAGGGCGCCCCCCCCGCCCCCGAGAGAAGCAGAGACGGGACCGGGACGTTCTGCCCCCACATCTAACATCAGCAAATGGCCTCACACTTAAATGGTGAAAAACAACGAAAGACGACCAGCGGTAAAGACCGCAAATCAGTGCAAACCTCATTTGACGTCACTCCCGTGTTAGTGCATTAACCTTTCTCAGTGACCCTATCATCTTATTTCTCACAATGTGCAGTTTGAAACCAAAGACGTATTTGTGATCAGAGACATGTGAAACGTGGCTTTACACGCATCCACACCCACTTCCTAAACATCCACGCACGCTGTCCCCGTCTCATCCCATCAACGGGAAAGGACAGCGCGGAGTCTGGTGATGCAGCGGGGCCGTGGTGGAGACGGGCTCTCGGCACTCCCCCGCTCCTGCCCAAGCGCTGGCGGCCAGTTCCAGTTCCTGATCGTGAACCTCCCTGTCTGAGCTCTTCCCTTCTCTCGCGGAGCACACCGCACAGAGCCGCGGCTCCCTCCTCCCCACCCCCCCCACCTCTCGCCCAGCCCACGCTGTTGCTTCGAAAGCGGCAGCTTCCCCACGTGGAGGCGGAGGCGCACTCTCCAGTGGCTACTGAGAGCCCGCAGGCTCAGTGTGTGCTGAGCCGTCTGGGGGATAAAGATACTCGGATAACATAATGTGGGGGATGTGGTTTTTGATCCAAGACCACTTTGACTCTCCTAACAGCTAATGAAAACATCAGGATGGCTAAGTAGTATTCACCCAGAGGAAGGGTTTAATGCAAGGCGCTCAGGGGACCCCTGAAGGGCTGAGGGGCGGGGGAAGCAGCCTGGAGGGTGCCAGGGAGACTCCCCTAGAAATCACATTATGTATGAATGGATCACTGCCTGGCAGAACCTACAAAGCAAGAGAGGTTAGTTCCTGTGGGTGTAGCCTCACTCTGGAGTCAGGTTTTATAAACACAAGCTCCAAAAAAGAAGTCCTTTCTATACACAAATTTAAGTGTCAGCAAAGATCAAAATGCTAATTTATGGAAATTATCAATTTCTGGCAAGAGTTTAGAGGATTTAATGTCCTCTGAAGGAGAGAGTCAGATGCATTCAGTTTACGTTCGTTTATTGTTGTAACATTTTGTTTTGAACATCAAACACTGCACCAAAATGAGCCATTTATCTTAAGACAGTTGTCTTCGCCATAAACTAAGTACTGAACTGATGTTTACAATTAATTTCTGACAACTTAAAAAACTTGTTAGTGGCACTGCTGTGCCTAATAATCAAATATGTCATCACAGACTGAACGTAATGATTAAATTAAAAGAGTAAAGTTTCCCCTTGCCTTTCTTACCTTTAAAACAAACCAAAAAAAGTAGTTTTCACCTGGAAAGAGCACTTACTTTGAACAAAAACTCAATCTTCAACCAGTTTCATTAAACCCAGCATTCTCTAAAACAGAGGAAGACAAGGCTTCCCAGAGTAATAACTATGATGATAAAATTCCCTGGGAGAGTCTGTTTTCACCAACTTGCAAAACCTGAGAGTTTACTCTCTGCCCATTTCTTCGGCCTCGCCTGCAGCTTCAAGGACACACTCCAGAAGGGCCACGTGCGGCCAAAGGCACGAGTACTTTCCGGATGGTGAGCTGGCTCTTGTTCCTACACTGTCAACAGCTTTCATTTCATGACATCACACTAGTAAGCTTTTTCTTTTTCCAGCTGAAAACTATGCAGATGTTTTAAAGCACTTTGAAGCACAGCAAACACGGTACTGACACGCGGGCCAAGTCTGCATGCTCTGGGCCCACGCGCGCACTTCGTAAGCCCTGCAGAGATGCAGATGTCAGCACCAGAGCCATACAAGCTTCAGCACGCGGACACCAAGGCAGATACTCAAGTCGGGTTGGACTGGAAAGAGGGAAAGGGGCCACGGCCATTTCACCAGTGGAGCAGCGGAGAGAGCGATTAGAAGAGCCCAGTCCCCCTCGGCCCCCCCCCCCCCGCCCCGTGACGTTGCCCGTCCCCGAAAGCAGCGAGAGGCTGCTGCTCCTTCATTAGCTCCCATCAGAAGGGTCTGTGTACAAACACACTCGAGGGCATCTCTCTTTCACAGAAAGAACAAATGTCATTTGTACCAAATGGCAATGGATTTTCAGCACAAACTTAATACTTTCTTAACACTATAGTAATAGTAACCATCTACTTTCAGCAAGAGGGACTCCTTTAAATAAGGAAAAAGACTCAGGTTAATTAGCAAATGTACCCACTGGATCAATCTGCGGTGACAAAATGATAAAGTCTAGTGCTGATGGCCCCCAGGCAGAGGGGTCAGCCACCCTCAGTGCAGGGCCAGGAGACCTGGGTTCCCAGGTTCGACCCTCTGAGATGCCCCTGTGTCCAGAGAGAAGAGCTTATCGAGAAAAAGAAAGTGTCTAGTCAGAAACTCCTTAAAGGACAGCCAACAAAGGACTACAGAAGGTGTGTTATCAAGATTTCCGTACCGCACATAGCAAAGCCCTACGAAGCTCAGGGTAACTGCCTAAAGCAAACGTGGGGCGACAGGCCGATGGCATCTATGAGATGAAGTAACTGCAGGGCCACCGTACGAGGAATTGATTTCACTAACTGGGCAGAACTTCATACAAGCACAACCTATTTTCCCTGACCTACTGTACATAAATAAATTCTTTAAATGATTGAGTCCTTGAGCTATTTACGGTGGGACGGTTTGCACCGGAGGAAGCGTGTGTGGCTCCGCCAGCCTCTGCCACTGAGAGCTGCGTTCCGGGGACTGTGCCACCGTCCCTGCACCCAACAGCACTGGGAAACACGGCTCAACTGAGTCAGGGACTTTCAACTCTCCAATCTGGAAAATAACCGCCCCCATTTCCCCAGCTCTAGATCAGCTATTATTTCGGTGGAGCAAACTACAAGGAAGAGTGCCCCTGCCAGACCAGCACAGGGAAAGCACAGGTGGGAAAGGAAACCGTGGGGGCCGGGGGCCGTGCCTGCACTGCTCTGCAGCGTTCCCATCGGGCGCCCGCCCTCCGCTCTGGAACCTGCCCACTGCTCTCTCACCCAACGCAGGGCTGTGTGTGGGCCCTGCTGGTCCCAGGAGAGCTCCTGTCTAACAGTTCTCTCGATTCTAACACCAAGGGGACCGTCCACACCCAGCCTCACCTCTGCAGGCTCGTGCTCACAGCTCTGCAGAGGCTTGTGGACAGAACCCCCCTTCCCTGGGGCGGCCTGCTCGGGTCCGACAAGAGCTCATCACAACCAGGCTGGGAAACTGGGCTGCAGGCAGGGGGACGGAGAAAGGACCCTTCCCAGGACCCGTCACAAGTGCTCACCTGCATTTCCAAGGCCTCCCTAAGAACAGAGCTGTTCCTTGCTGTTTAACCAACTCCTGCTGCTAGGAAGGCTCTTACGGGCATCACATACATCCTGCAAGACCTGCTCCTTCCTGCCAGTCCGAGACACGACACCTCAGTTCAGGTCCCCACCGTGGAATAGTCACAGGTGAGAAGGCAATGATATAAGGACCTTATGTTCCCCCGAAGCCCAAGTTTGTCACCCCGGGGGCCCAAGCAAGCGTCCCGTTTCCGTGGAGCAGGGAGGGAGAAGCCACAGAAGAAATGTGCACAGGCGGTTTGGACCGACATCACCAACTGGACCCTGATCCCCTGAAGAAAGCCCTCCTTTTGAGAGAAACACTTTCAACTGCCCAGTGGAAATTAGAACACTTTACTTTGTGCAACATTTTGGTCCACTCTTAGCTTCTTTTTTCTTCTTTTTAAATCAGGCAATTAAAGGAGCACCCAGCACACAACACAGAGCGTGTGGGAGGACAGGCCAGTGATGGGAGGACAGGCCAGTGAAAAGAGCCCAGGCCTCCGGCCTCAGGCCCGAGCTCCCCTCGCGGCTCTGGCCGCGGCACCGAACAGCAGCCCCTCAGGGCCTGGGAGGGGGAAGGGGGAAGGCGGTTCCAGCCCCAGCAGCTTTCCCGTCCCTGCTGGTGCCCGACTGTCAGCACGTCTTGTCCCACACCTGTGGCCGGGAGGGGACCCCCATGTCCTCTGTCCAGCAGAAGGGGTGGTCACCTTCCCTTGCTGCGAGGCGAGTGACAGAGGGCCTCCCGCTGGAGGTGGCGGCCTCAGGCCAGGTCGTCCAGGTCCACCTCAGGGATCGGGTCTCGCCAGTAGCAGAAGGAGCTGAACTCCGGGCACGGAAAGGCGGAATTCTGTTCCTTGTTGAGAAGTGGGAACACGTGTTCCACGAGCTCGCTCAGTCTGTGATACCTGGCAGAAGGAAGTGGGGAGGAAGCACAGCAACTGTTATTCATCAGTTGATCTGAGAGCACAGACTGTAGGTTGTGCAGCCAGTTACTCAGATTCCACAGATGGGAAGGATCCCAGACAGGCCTCCTTCTCAGGGCACTGCCGCCCTCCTCAAAGTCTAGGCCCCTCAGCAACGCCCCCCCCCCCAACAGCTACGGCAGAGGAGAAGACACCCCGGCAGAGGCAGGTGCAGTTCTGATTCTTGGCCCCTGGCTGCAGGGCTCCAGGCTGAGAAGTGGGAACGCACTTACGATGACTTGTTTCCTTTGGTCCTCTCTTGTATCAGCTCACCCTTGGGGTTCACGGTGAAGATCCTGCAGTCTGGAACTCCAACTTGTGTGTAAGCGTAGACATCCTGCAGCAGAAAACATGGGGCAGGGTGATTACAGAGAAGAAATGAGGAGATGGTCCTGCGGTTCCTGTGAGCCAGAAAATCGCCTCGACAGGAGACTGTGTACGGAAATCACGTGAAGCTGGCGCGGCGCAGCTTTGCCACTGGAGCCGAGCTTTAGACAAACACAAACTCAAGAGCGGAGCCACCGCAGAGGGCGCTCGGGAAGCCAGAAAACTTGGGCGCCACGGAGACGCCAGGGGCCTTGGAGCAGGAGATGGGAAGCGGTAATCAAGGGGGGCCCTCGAGACCTGGTTCTGGGGTGAATCCAAGACTCGGCTTAGAATCACTCAGAACATGAGTCGGAACTGCTTGAGGAAATGGAATTGAAGCCACAGAGACAGAGGGCGTGCCCTTTGTCACACACCTACATTCTGGGGCACATCTCCACCGACAGGCCCTTCCCGACCACTGGAGAAAATTTACAACAGATATCAGCAGAACAGACATTCACTGTGCCTATACAACTGGTCTGAGAATTAACACAGGGCTATACCCTAAAAGTACACTCCTCTGAGTTTCACACACCACATCCGAGTGTGTAGCCCAGAAGACACACTTACGTTTGGACGGTTTCCAAAGGCCGCATAGAAGGGCTGCTTAGACGGGGCAAAGAGATTCTTGATATCATTTAGACACTCAATTTTGAACTTCTCTGGTTTCTTTTCTATTACTTCCCTAGGAGAAGAAAATACAAATATAATCACCAAATCCAAAATGGTAGCTTTCCTTGGTATGTGGTCCTAGAAAGATTTTACAGTGCTCACAACCAACCAATTTTTTTAATCCTTCATAACCGGTATCTTTCTCCTTCTTTGCCAACCTGACTTCTCAACCGTGTCTGACACAGACCAGGTGAGCTATGTGTGAGTTAGAACAATACGGAACCAAGATCCAGAAGCTCTGCAACAGATACAGTCTTGTCAGGCCCCCGTGTGCGCGCAGGTGCACGCACACGCACGCATACGCACACAGAGGCACCTGTGGAAGGCGGAGAACAGGCTGCTGGGGGACAGCATCAGGGGGCCGCGGGGCAGGATCGTGCCCTTGTCGTTGACCCAGTGCAGGTAGCCGCGGGTCATGTCGGCCATGCCGATGGCGCGGGCGGAGCAGTACAGGAACTTGTAGCCATTCCTGAAAGAGAACGCGTCCTGTTTAGCCCGTGTGCTTTGGCTAAAGGGGGGAAAATGCGTTTTTCTTTTTAAAGGTCCAAATAAAGTTCCTCTCATTTACTATGAAAATCAAATTCTTAAATTTAATAGAAAAAATTGTTAGGATTATAAAGATCTCACCATTCCATCAAAAACGCCACGGGTGGAAAATGGAGGTACATGCAACTAGGGATTAACGCTAAATTTACAAGTAATGATATAGCTTCAGCATCTGGTCCATGGAAGCCAAATGACAAAACGGACAAAAATTTGAGGTTATCTTTAAACAACCTGCTATAGATGAAAGATACAAAGGATTTTACTTATATAGGCAATTTCCAGAATGCAAATCATTCTATAAAACAAGGAGCAAAACTTTACCTGGGTAACTGACATACTCATAATTTTCATATTATGGCATTTTCAACTTGTGCTTAAGACACTGTAATTCTGCAGATCAACTTAACTCACAGGTATTGGGATCCCACAAAGGATTTTCTCACAAAAAAAAGTACTCTGACAGAGAGGACCCCATGGTAAATTGATTACCCCATGCATGCATTACCTACTTAAAGCAATACAATTAAAATTACTCAAAAAACCAAACCTGAAAATTGGCTCTCCTGTTAAATTACAGCTAAAACCCCCAAGTACAGCTATGATTATAGACACAGGCAGTGCCTACAACCCACAGCCCTGTGAAAACAAGATGACAAGGTTAACATGCGTAACAACGCATACCATGCCGGGCACAGAGCTCCTGTCCCACAGATGGCGCCTCACACTTTCCCCTGCGTGAGGCTCTAGGAAGGGGTGGGAAAGGAGAGCGGGAATAGCTGGCACATGAACAAGATTTCTGTGGACTGGCTGATGAACACTCTTTTTCTAGCTTTTTCAAGCAAAATTCTAGCTCACCAGACACGTGGGTCGGGATACCTACTCATTGATGGAATGGTAGAGCTTTGCGATACCCTGATGTGTCCAGTCTTTACCCAGCTGTGGAAGAATCTGTCCCAAAGCATCAGACCTAAGAGGGCAGAAACAGACAAAGGTATCAGGAATTGAGCATATAAAGCCAAGTGTTTACTTATTTAGTTAAATACGAGCTGCCAGCAGCTGCCGGATGGGGGAGAGGTGGAGGGACAATGCCCAAAGGCGGTTTCCTTGGCCTGTGCACAGGAGACAAGGACCCCCACCAGGGGTCCAGGGTTGCAGAAGAGCAATCAGACATGAGGGAATTGACCACCACACATCCTGTTTTTCTCCTCCCTAAACTCAACAGCTTCTTCTTCCCCCCCCATACCAGAATCTGGAGACCAGATAACTAAATCCTCCCCGAAGTTATCATTAATATTTTTTTTTTTGGCTGCGCTGCACGGCTTGCGGGATCTCAGTTCCCCAACCAGGGACTGAACCTGGGCCACCGCACTCGTAACCACTGGGCCTCCAGGGAATTCCCCAAGTGTTATTTTTGACGTTACGTCTGTATGGTCCCACCTATTTCCTCCCTCCATAAGATGACTCTGTGGGGACCGCACTCAGGACGTCTCAGTGTGTACAGTTTAAAAACTCTCCTGATGGTGGCTGGTTGCCCAGGTGAGGGACCTCACCACCACCACCACACACTGAGCTGGGCCCCCTTCCCTGTCACCCCAAGGCTCCTGCTTACTTGGTTATCGTCCCGTCGATGTCAGAAATGATGACCTTGTCGTTCCAGTCCCACAGGTAAATGGTCCCCGCACAGCGGCAGGTGCCTTGATACTGGGTTGTAATGCTAAACACGACGTCATTTGGGCCGTCTTGGAGCTTCAGTTTTGCCTTTTATAAAAAGTATAAGAATAAAAATCAGAGTTTTGAAAATTAATAGCACATCACTTTGATGGAATTACATGCAACAATTAAGTCACACTTTCCAGGAATACGTGGTCAGAGAAACTGCTTATGATACAATGTTATGTGAAAAAGGATCCCAGCCTCTTAAATATATAAATGTGTGTGTGTGAACACAGAAAGAATGGACGGAGATACACAAGACATAGTAACTGTTTAAAAAAAAAAAAAAGCTAAGAAATCAGCGGAAAACACAGTTTTGGAACAGAATCTAAACATTCCCCAAACCAGCAGCAGCGTTTTGGGACCCCAGCTCAGGAAGGATGGCCCAGGGCTGCGCCCGCGGCTCACACGAGCCACTGCCTGAACCATGTGTCAGGTGCCAGGCACTTTTCTGATCACAACCTGCCCCGCCCCCCACCAACCTTTTCCTCTGTACCCGGGACTGCCCTGGAGCACAGCAGGACAATTTCATATTGAAAATGGGTGGAAGTCAGGGAGTGGGAAATAAAAAGGAAGGGGGAAACTGCATCTAAGTAAGAAAATGTCATTTCCCTATGGTTGTGGCTCCTAAAAGACAGTGTGTGGCCCAGTGCCGGGCCAGACATATTAAGATTCATCCTGGAGGGGGCTTCCCTGGTGGCGCACTGGTTGAGAATCTGCCTGCCAATGCAGGGGACACGGGTTCGAGCCCTGGTCTGGGAAGATCCCACATGCCGCGGAGCAACTAGGCCCGTGAGCCACAACTAACTGAGCCTGCGCTCCGCAACAAGAGAGGCCGCAACAGTGAGAGGCCCGCGCACTGCGATGAAGAGTGGCCCCCGCTTGCCCCAACTAGAGAAAGCCCTCGCACAGAAACGAAGACCCAACACAGCCAAAAATTAATTAAAAAAGGAAAAAGAATGCAACACAATTCTTTTAAAAACAAAAACAAACAAAAAAATACATTCGTCCTGGAAACAGGCTGAGAACACAGATGCCCTGGTTCACTCCCAGACACGGAGGTGGGAGGGCCGGGGGTGGAGGAGGAGGAAGCGTGCTGCAGGTCCTCAGGTGGTCCCAGTGTGAGGGACGCTGCTCTCCCGGACGTAGGTGAGCATTTCCACGACCACACGCTGGGCCACGTGTGTAAGGCTTGGGGCCAGGTGGACAGGAGAGGAGACCCGTCGAGTTAAACAGTTACTGAGCTCACGTGACTTGGATCCACCCAGACCACATGCAACTCACGATCTGGTCTGAGGACAGACGAAGAGACTTCTTATAGGAGGTGGTGCTGCTGTGGCTCGGCGGCTCTGTAGGGATGGGGTCCACTTGGATGGATCCTTCCAGCTCCTGGGACCCCTCGTCACTCGATGAGTCTTCCTCAGCTGGCCTGTTCAACACAACCCCGTTACTGAAGAAGCAGCAGGACGTTTTACAGACGACAGCTTTTCATTCAGGATCAAGAAGAGAAAGAGATCCTAAATCCATTCTAGGAGGAGCCGTTCCCCAGACCCAGGGTCCACGCCTGCGTATTCCTCCTCCCTCTACAACTGGCCGGCGGTTACTCGCCCACTGTGACTGGCCATTTTCTGCTACAACCAGTGAATGCTACTAGGCCCGCTGATTCTTGTTGAAAAGGATATGTATGTTTCTAAAGACACAAATCTTTAAAATCTTTCTTAGTGATTTAAGAAACTAACAAGATTTTATACAGTCCTTTCAAAAGAAGAGGGTAAAGAGCAAGAAGATAGATAAACTCAAGTGTTTAAGAGAAAAGGGAAGAGAAAAGAACCTGATGGAGGAAGAAACAGGGTGGCAGAAACAAGAATGGGGTATGTCGTGGCACCTCCCCTCGGGGCAGCCAATCCACATGTCCAAGGCAGCTCTACTCCTTCCAAGAAATGAAAAGGACCCACGCCCAACTCAGATCCTGTTACGTCTCCCCTGCTGTGCCTGACAGCCAGGGAGCAGGGCACCAGGGACAGCACACCTCACAATTCCGCAAGATCTGCTTCCCAAAGGCCTGCATTTCAGGGCATCCGAGTCCATGGCTCCAGGACAGGAGCAAGGTATTCAGGAAGCAGTGAGGGGTATATTTACTGTAAGCTGATGATATGGTCTACATGCACACGCACACAGACACACACACGCACACGCACGCGCACACAGACACACACGCGCACAGGCACACGCACACGCAGACACACGCACACACACAGACACACACACACGCACGCACACACATTTGGCCATGCTACATGGCACGGCTTGCGGAATCGGTTTCCTGACCAGGGACTGAACCCGGGGCCCCGGCAGTGAGAGTGCTGAGTCCTAACACGGGGCCGCCGGGGGAGTCCTGAAGCTGACGGTATCTTTTAACGAAAAGCGGAAGTTACCATCTGCTAACCGAGCAGCAGAAGGAAGCCACTGACTGTCACGCCCGTCCACAGGACAAAGACGTTTCTGACTAAGAATTAAACAAAACGGCCAACATCAGCTTGAATGCAGTGGCCGAGGCGGGGGAGCCTGGAGAGACCGGGGGCCCCCACCTGCCACTGGCCGGCTCCTTCGCGCTCGACGGCCGGTCGATGGGCGGCGGCACCTCCGATTTCCCTTCCTTGGCCTCTGGCAGCTGGAACGGCAAGATAACAATGACAATGTGCAGTTCTCCCCCTACGGACAAGCAGAAGTTCATCAGTAGCTCTCTCCAGGAACGAGCAAAACCGCTTTCTGAATCCGCAACTTAAAAACGCTTAAGAAACAAACTTCCTCTAGTTTGAGCAAAAAGGACAGAAACCTGAGAGAGAAGTCATACGCTGTTTGTGCAAAAAGCTGCCTCCACAAAGTCTGGGGCAGCAATTGTTGAGACAGCACCAGCTCAGTCACACAGCATAATGCAACTAGGTCCACGGCAGGGATGCTGGACCTGCAGAACAGAGGGTACTGATGCCCCTCCCTCCAGCGGGGGAAGGTGGCAAGCTCTGGCTTCCATCCGGTGACACAGCACGGTGGAAACGGCATCAGCTCTTGGGGCAGGCTTCAGGTCACAGCCCAGCTCCAGCCCTCACCAGTTACGTGCCCTCGGTCAAGCTACATCACCTCCTTGTGCTCCAGCTTCCTCACCTGTAAAACAGGAATCCAAACACCTACACTGCTGGGCTGTCGTAAAGGTGAGAGGTAATGCAGCATGTGAAGCACCTAGCATCAGACCTGCACACGTGACTGTTCAAACACGGTGACTACTGTTATTAAAAGAGCATTATGTGGCCCAACTTGACCTGTGCTTGGCAAAAAGGTTTCTTTTGAATAAACCGAAGATTCACTTCTTTTCAGCCCATGGAAAGGATTACCTCCAGCTCAGTTACCTGTTTGGTTATGCTCTCTCTCTTACGCCAAAACCACCAGCGACCAGATTTCTTTGGCATCTTATCTTTGACCCAGGACTCAACTGTGGCCTGAAAACAATCAACACAGGTGAGTCTAGCCATCTGTCAGTCACAAGGCACTCGACTCCTTTCAACCATTAATGTGTAGGATGGTGAGCAACGCTTTCCACACCTCCCAGACTCCTCTGAAAGATGGACAGTGTCCTCTCTTGTGGCAGTTCTGTGGTATGAGATTGGGTGGTCTGGCTACGTAGGAGCAGCCCTCTTAGGGGCTGGCAGGCAGCCTGCTCTCATTTCTCTACCCTTGGGAAATGTGGTTCTCATGAGTTATGAGGACCAGCTAGGCTGATGATGTCGTCTTGGTGGACAGATTCAAAGCAAAGCTTCATGTTCTACATGTTTTAACCACAAGCTGAATGAATCACACCGATGCCATGCTTCTGGTGGCCACATCACCCTCTTCTTGCTGCTTCTTTCCATATTAATGGGAGGAAATGTTTTCACTTATTCTATATTTAACTAACAATCAGTAAAATCTCTCAACCTTCATATACCGTCAGAAACCGGTATAAATATCTAGTAAAAATGGCAAAGATACGGCAGCCCAGGTAATTTCCTACACTTTGGGGTATGAGATAATTTAAGTGATAATATTAATTTTAGAATATTAAATCAAACTGAACAGCACCCAGTTTAGAAATATGCACATCTGGATTTTTCGAAGCACTACATGCTGTAGATACCTCTGAGGGGGGGCAACGGACAGCGGAGGATCTCACCTTAGGTAAGCTCTTCTGGAAGACCTGCAGGCTGAGGATCATGGGAGCCGCCAACGCCCAGTTGTAGTAACTGTGAGAGTAAAACCGTGCAAGACCGTCACACAAGACAGGAGAGGGCGGGAGGGAGAAATACCACATAAAATGCCTTATTCTCTTCACTGAAAAGATGATCAGCTCAGTTGCTTGCCACATAAGTAATCTTTGCTTCAGTGTACTGGGTGGGCCAAAAGGTTTGCTCGGTTATTTCCGTAGGATGGCTCTAGTAGCACTCAGTTGTCTTTAACTTCATTTGAAACAATTCTCTTAGATTGTATTGTGACAGGTGTCCCATCAGCATGCATTTAAAAAAAGACTTATGGGGCTTCCCTGGTGGCGCAGTGGTTAAGCACCCGCCTGCCAATGCAGGGGACACGGGTTCGATCCCTGGTCCAGGAAGATCCCACATGCTGTGGAGCAACTAAGTCCGTGCGCCACAACTACTGACCTGCGCTCTAGAGCTCGTGAGCCACAATTACTGAGTCCGCGCGCCACAACTACTGAAGCCTGCGCACCTAGAGCCCGTGCTCCGCAACAAGAGAAGCCACCGCAATGAGAAGCCCACACACCACAACGAAGAGTAGCCCCCACTCGCCACAACTAGAGAAAGCCTGCGTGCAGCAACGAAGACCCAATGCAACCAAAAATAAATAAATTTAAAAGAAAGAAAGACATCAAAATTGGTGAATTTTTGTGTAGCCATTTTAACACTGAAGCTGGAAGAAAAAAGCAACATTTTCAGCATATTATGCTTTATGATTTCAAGAAAGGTAAAAATGCAACTGAAACGCACATAAAGATTTGTGCAGTGTATGGAGAAGGTGCTGTGACTGATTGAACGTTTCAAAAGTGGTTTGTGAAGTTTCGTGCTGGAGATTTTCGCTGGATGATGCTCCACAGTCAGGGCAGACCAGCTGAAGTTGACAGCGATCAAACCAAAACCATAATTGAGAACAATCAACGTTATACCACATGGGAGATAGCTGACATACTCAAAATATGAGTATGAAAATCATTTGCACCAGCCTGGTCATGGGAATCGCTTTGATGTTTGGGTTCCACATAAGTTAAGGGAAAAAAACCTTCTTGACCATATTTCTGCATGTGATTCTCTATTGAAATGTAATGAAAACATTCCGTTTTTAAAGCAAATTGTGATGGGCGATGAAAAGTGGATACTGTACAACAATGTGGAACGGAAGAGAGCGTGGGGCAAGCGAAATGAACCACCACCGACCACACCAAAGGCCAGTCTTCATCCAAAGAAGGTGATGTTGTATATGTGGTGGGGTTGGAAGGGAGTCCTCTATTATGAGCTCCTTCCGGAAAACCAAATGATTAATTCCAACAAGTACTGCTCCCAATTAGACCAACTGAAAGCAGCACTTGACAAAAAGCGACCAGAATTAATCAACAGAAAACGGGTAATCTTCCACCAGGATAACACAAGACCGCATATTTCTTTGATGACCAGCAAAAACTGTTACAGCTTGGCTGGGAAGTTCTGATTCATCTGCCATATCCACCAGACATTGCACCTTCAGATTTCCATTTATTTAGGTCTTTACAAAATTCTCTTAATGGAAGAAAATTTCAATTCCCTGGAAGACTGCAAAAGGCACCTGGAACAGTTCTTTGCTCAAAAAGATAAAAAGTTTTGGGAAGGTGGAATTACGAAGTTGCCTGAAAAGTGGCAGAAGGTAGTGGAACAAAAGGGTGAATACGTTGTTCAATAAAGTTCTTGGTGAAAATGAAAAATGTGCCTTTAATTTTACTTAAAAAACTGAAGGCACTTTTTGGCCCACCCAATATAAAACAGAGTAGCATTTCAACACCTCATTTGAAAATAGAGCTGAGGCTTTACCTTCACTGCAAAGTCACTCACTGCCCATTAGCTCGTTTATATGAAATGTCATATTTTATAGCAAGAAAGACTGTAATGGTTAAAAACAGCACTTGGGGAAAAAAACCTGCAAGAGTATTTAATAATTACAAAAGCAAGAGTATTTACCGGTTATATATCCGTATTACAAGGTTGGGATTGTCTATAAGTCCAGGGTTTTCTGCAAATTCATGGTAAGTAATGATATGCTCCATAAATTTCTCTGCAGTGTAAAACAATAATTATCCATTTGGTTAGAGATTACATAAATAAATACCCATATGAGATTATCACAATACTACCTACATTGAAGGGACTATAAGATTTTTAAAAATTCCTTTAAAACAAACAAAAAACCCACCAACTAACTTTTTAATACGCATCAAAAGCAAATGTCACACTTGAGGTTTTTTTCCCCCCAGGACAAGAAAGAACACTTCTTTTCTACTCCCCCTCTGCTACCACTCCTCCCGCAGATGGGAAAAAACAAAACTAAAAACCAAAAACCAACCAACCAAACAAAGAAAAATGGAAGTAAGTCAGAAAGAGAAAGACAAATACCGTATGCTAACACATATATCTATGGAATTTAAGAAAAAAAAAAGTCATGAAGAACCTAGGGGTAAGACAGGAATAAAGACACAGACCTACTAGAGAATGGACTTAAGGATATGGGGAGGGGGAAGGGTAAGCTGTGACAAAGCGAGAGAGAGGCATGGACACATATACACTACCAAACGTAAGGTAGATAGCTAGTGGGAAGCAGCCGCATAGCACAGGGAGATCAGCTCAGTGCTTTGTGACCGCCTGGAGGGGTGGGATAGGGAGGGTGGGAGGGAGGGAGACGCAAGAGGGAAGAGATATGGGAACATATGTATAACTGATTCTCTTTGTTATAAAGCAGAAACTAACACACCATTGTAAAGCAATTATACTCCAATAAAGATGTAAAAAAAATTTTAAAAAAAGAAAAATGGGAGAAAGGGATAAACCAGGACTCCTAGGAAAATAGATTACAGATGTGGCGAGAGGGAGGAAGATACGAAGGCACAGACGTGCACACACTCCACTCCATGACCAGTGAAAACTGAGCTTCATTCTTCTAAGTAGGAGAGACTGCATACCTGGGGAATACTCGTGGGGGTCTTACAGCGTTAAGTGCACAAGTACAAACTATGTTAGAAAAAACAATCAGAACATTTTACAATGCTTGGAGGAAAGAAACCAAACACACACCAGAATTTGGCGTAGGGTCTCGTCAAGAAATAAATCCCAAGCTCTTGCAGAATAAACGAGAACTACGCATGAATTTCTGTATGCTGATCGCAACCCTGCGCTCTAATGCAGGCCAACAGAGGCAATTCTCCCTGGGGTTGTTCCTCCTGGCAGTCTGTATATTTATTACCTTTACTTGCCGTTTCTGCCTCCCCCAATGACAAACTCTACCTAAGAAAACAATATTCTTTCTAAGTATAAATTTTATAGTTTACATAAATTGTATATCCCCTCCTCCACCTACATTTTTTAAAGTGACGGCTTATGAGGATTATAATTAAAATGTGACCTATTTAACTTTGTCCCTAGAAGGAACCACTGGCCGTAATAACACGCTCTTAATTTCTAGCAAAAAGTAAAACAAACAAATAGAATTAAGAGGTGGAAAAGAGGTACAGTGATCGCCCTGTGACGCTAAGAAAAAGAAGATTCAGGGAAGCACAGGCCTCGAGGCTCAGGGTGCCTGGCCTGCCACATGCAGAAGATGAAGGATGATGTTAGTTGTAAAAAGAAAATCTTTCCTTAGAGGAAAGTCATTCAAGGGCCACTAGCCTAACTGAGAAAACATTAAGAAGAGTTCAGTTTACAAAAGGAGGAAAAACCAGAAAGGCCAAATAACTTGGGACAGACGTACACACGGCTGCTCAAGCCAGAGCAGAGTCGTCTGAACTGGCCCCGCTAAGCAGCTCCCTTGTCTTGTCTTGAGCACCTTTACTCTCCTGCGTCAACTCTCAAGATGAGACAGAAAGCAATCCTTCCTACCTTCAGCCAGAAACATCCATCTACTCAGAAGACAATCAATTTTGGCAGCCTCAGGCCCTCCTCTCCTGTCTCAGGCTCGGGGCAGCCAGGCCCCAGTCCCACAACTATTCTTCCAACAACCTTACAGAAGAGAAGGTGGCCAGAGTTGCACTGACCCCGGCCGCCCAGCAGGCGGGCCGCCCAAGACCTCGGCCCCAGACACGTGCCGTCTCCCACCCACTTACCTGTGGCGTCACCCCAACGCAAGGTACCTAAGTGAAGGGCCAAGAGTCCGACAGCAAAGGGGGACCCCGGTTACCTGCACAAGACCCCGCGAGCTGGATTCCCACAACGGCTCAAGGCTGCTTTCTCAGCGGGGCAGGCGTGACTGCCGGCCTACCTTTAGAAATCTCTCCGTTCTCGCTGAGGCCCCCGCAGAGGGACAGGGTGACGTCGGGCAAGTCCATGGCAGAGTCTGAGAGGCACTCGGTGCCGCTGTCGGCGGCCGCGCTGCCCACAGACTGTGGGGACTGGGAGCCAGAGAGCGTGTCGGACTCGGGCCACTGCCTGGAGCCGGGCTCCGACTCGCTGCGGGAGGAAAGCACGGCCTTCACACAGCTGCCCGCGTTCCCAGCTTCCCAACCACAGGGCTCCCCGGGCGCTGTGAACAGGAGCAGGCTGACCTGCCATCGGACGCGGCTTTGCTCAGGGAGTGCTGAGAATCCTATCACAGATGACACTGAACTAACCTGACAGCACTGCTGAGGAGTTAACTGAATACAGTGAACACGTCACAAACATCACTACCGTCATTCACAACAATGCGAACTTTCCAAAGGTGGCCGTTCTGACTTCAAGGGGCAAAAGAGTTATAAGCATTTATTTACATCGTATGATGAAAATGACAGAGTAATTAAGAAAAACCTGATGTTTGAAAACCTTTTGATCTTAACTTCCTAGAAAAGGCTGCACTGCTACATACATCCTGTAGAAAATGCTGTAGTCCAAGGTTGTATTATTTTTAAAAACAAGGCTTTTCTAAATCATCTGTTACTTCACGAAATACAACAAAGAAATTAACCAAGTGAAAATTCTCAGGAGCCTAGACACACCTCAAGAAAGAAATGTACTGAGAAACTAGAAATAAGCTGTTCTTACACTAGTGCGCGCCAGAACCAAAGTCGAGGGTATTCAATATTTTCACTTTTCTAAATAAGGTTTTAGAAGCTGATCCTAAAGGAAACTTTCTGTAATGGAGCATAAGTTTGAGAGGAAAAAAAACCCAAGGAAATGACGCCGTAAGTCTCTTAGTCATGAATGTTTACTGCTCTATTTCAATGTCACGTTGAAATACTGTTCTAGACTTTTCAAATTCTTTTACTTTTTTTTTTTAAAAAAAAGCCAGTATATGAATGTATGCTATCCAGTGAAGTTATATGATCGTTAGGGAAAAATCTGAAATTTGAACAGTAGGTGGCAGCAGAGTACAGGTATGTCATAAATAGAGAGCAGTTTCGAACACGATCATGCTTTGTATCTGAGCCTCTGAAGAAAACTTTAGGTTTTTGGGAATTCTCTCTCCTAAGAGCAATGTACACACATATCACGATACTGAGATCAATCGGATCAACAGAATGTGTTCCTCACTGGAAATGGTGAAAAAGCCAAAGCCACCTAAAGCAGCAAAACCTGCTGCTATGCTGGGGTCCCAGTGCAGGCCGACCACTGGAGTAAAACACAAACACCCTTGTCTTCAACCTCCTAGGCACACGGCTAGGTCCCCCTGCAGTCATGTGTGGCCACTTGATCAGATGACTGAGTTGTCCATGTGGACAGAAGGCGTGTGCTGTGTCCTCCCCAAGCTGGGCCCCTGAATAAACTGCCCCATGTGATCCTCTCCTTTCCCCACTGAGGCCCCGGAGGGCATGGTGGAGGCTCAGGATGGAAGGAGCTTGTGCTCCTGAGCCCCTGTGTGCAAGGCCTCCCACCAAACACCAGCACTAGAACAGCATCACGTGAGCAAGAAATAAACTGCTGTGGTCAAGCCACCAAGGTCTTGAGTTTTATCAGTCAGAGCAGCTGGTGTGACCCTCACCGACGCCACCACTTAAATGCACAGAGGACCCACCTGACTCAACAGGCCGCCAAACCCATGAGACTGATGTGATTTAGGGTAAAGTTGAGCTCTAATTACAAATACTGGCTATTCGGTCAAGACGGCAATGGCCACGATGATAAAACAAATGCTTACAAGCATTTCAATATCTCACTGTCTCTCAGTGTTTATGAATGTCTCAAGAAACCACCAGCTTCTGAGGTAAGGCTTGGTGAATGGCAACGGTCCCAGACAGTGAAGTTATAACAGCACAGGGAGGCCCCACTGCAGTAGTCACGCTTCCCCATTTTTTAAAAGGGAAACTAAGAAATCTGTCTTAGGAATCCTAGCGTAAATAAATGATTAAGGACTGGGAGATTGGAAACAAAGAGATAATTTTAAGACAGCTTACATTTTAACTTTCTTATTGGAAAAAAAAAAAAAAAAGGACCAGTTTTCAGCTCTCTCACCTTAAAAACCCAGCTATTACTTCAAAAGAAGTGGATACTTGGAGACAAATGTAGGGCAGAAAGCTAGGAAGGAGTTTTAAGGATCTTCCAAAACTATCTGTAAAAATTTAAGTATCTTCTTTTCAATCCCATCTTTCTATTTTAAATAAAAACTTAAGACATGCTTTTCAATAATTTACCTAAAAATGTTTAATTATGTGTGACTATGGCTCAGTACATTCAAGCCATACTTCTCACGAGAAAAGTAAATTGTTTTTTATAATCATAGATAGAGTATTATCATGGAATTTCCCCAAGAATGGAAGTGACCTTGGGAAAACAGTGCAAGTCTATCGCTGCTGAGATCTCGGTGTTATTCCAAGGTGAGAGTCACGGAGGAGAAGGGGGAGGGGGTGCTAGGGGTTGCGGAGAGCTGAGCTCCAGGGGTGTGCAGGCCCTAGAAGGGGCCCCACCAGACCCAGGACTGCAAGCGGAGACTCACTGAAGAGTGGAGGCCTTCTTTGTAAAGCATCTCTGAATAAAGATATTTTACCTTTAAAACACATAGTAAAGGAAACAAATGCTAATGAACAGGAGGTGCTAAACTGAAGTCACATCCACTGTTAGGCCCTAATGTAAGCTTCACTAGTGCACCTTACCTTCTTACTGTATTGAAAATTTTTTCATAAATAGGTAAATTATTAATTTCAAATCACTAGAGTCAAAACAACACATGTACAATTTCTGAATTTTCCAAAATCTGAAGCAATCATCCAACTTATTAGCTAAAGGATACCATCCCCATGCTCTGTTTTCTCAGACAGAATGCTTTGCTCTAGAAACACAGAGAATATTTCAGAGCTGCCCACTCTTCAATATACAATCCACTACCTTTTGGGGAAATAGAGAGCTGCAACCTCAGGTTCTAGCGCCGTTAGGTCATCCAGGTAAATATCATCAGGTCCCTGGTGCTGGCTTCTCTTGTGGACACCTGTTTTTGTTTAAAAAATAAAAAAAAAAAAAACCATTGGAGATGAGAACTTGGTTATTCTTCATTTACACCTCTGCAAGAAAACAAAGGTTTGCAAGTAATAAAACAGACCATGATTGGAATTACGTTGTATTTTTAAAGGTGTCAACTAACCTCTTTCCCTGTGTGGGTTCTCATCATCCATGCGAATGGAAGAGGGCGTCAGGGTCGCACTCCTGACAGCCGCCCAATAAACACGCGCTGAGTCACGCATTCTTTCACCTGCTCTCACGTGAATAATCCTGGGCCCTAAATCGTTTACACTTGAAGGTTAACGTTTATTATATTTACAGCACGAACAAAGGAGACCGAACCCGAACCTGATGTGACTACCAGCATCGAGAAAGAGGCCATCATTCTAAAGCCACGAGGGGAGGCTTGCGGGGAACAGGGTGCTCACTCGGTGCCTGCGGAGGGCAGGACCCCTCACCGTGGGCAAACCTGGCAGTTTGCCAGGATCACGGTTAGCATCTTCGACACAGGATCACGGTTAGCATCTCATAGTGGGACATGATGAGATGCAGTAGGGAGCATCTTCAATTCAAAAAATAAAGAATATTTAACCCAAATCCAATCACGCCTCTAGAGCTGTGCTGCCCACTCATCACTGCCACACGTGGCTGCTGTGCACGTGACCTGGCCTAATCTGAGTGAGGTCTGTAAAACGTGAGAAGTGTGTGCGTGTTTATCTTTAGTTCTATGCTATTTCAACACGTGCATTTCATGCGTCTACCATCACAGTCAATATAAAATACTGTCACCACACACATCCTGCTGCGACCGTTTACAGCTCTACCCACTTCTCTCTTGTTCCCTCCCCCACCCCACTGCTAACCCCCGGCGGCCGCTCATCTGTTCTTCCCTTCTCTAACTTGGTAACTTCAAGCATGTTATATAAATAGAATCATACAACATGTAACTTCTTGACATTGGCTTGCTTGCTATCTTTACTCATAATTTCCTCAGATTCATCCAAGTTCTTGCGTATTATCACTAGTTTGTTCCTTTTTTTCCCTTAGTATTTCATGGTATGAAGTACTTATTACAGGTTGCTTAACCATTCACCATTCAAAGGACATCTGGGTTATTTCTAGTTTGAGACTATTAAGTATAAATCTGCTATTAAAATTACCGTACAGGTTTTTGTGTGAACGTAATTTTCACTTGTCTGGTATATTTTCCCAAAATTATGATCCAATGCCTCTGCTTCCTCACCAACATTTGATGGCGCTACTATTTTTATTCTGGTCATTCTGGTTTTAATTTGTATATATCCAAAGAACAATGATGTTAAAAAAAAAAAAAAAACGAAAAACACATACCAGCTTTCCAAGGCTTACTATAAAAAATGTAAAATATCTCCATAACGTCTACATTAATTACTTTTTAAAGCTATAATAGTTTGAATTTACTGCTTTAGATAGAATACGTTAGTAAACTTAGTTTCACTTGTTTATTTTTACTTTTTTTTTTTTTTTTTTTTTTAAATGTTAGAAGACTTAAGTTCCAGTTTAAGGAAATACGGGAATGTCCCTTTGAAAAAACAATCAGATACATCCAGACTGTGAGAAAGTAAGTAGACAAGACAATAGCCTGGGCTCTTCAAAAGGTCAGTATCATGGGTGCAGAGAGGGAAAGAGTGGTAGTGGCGGGTGTGTGCGTGTGTGCGCTCGTGTGCGCACAAGCACACGAGCTATTCTAAACAAAAAAGGTTAAACACAAAAACCAAATGCAGGGCTTCCCTGGTGGCCCAGTGGTTGAGAGTCCGCCTGCCGATGCAGGGGACGCGGGTTCGTGCCCTGGCCCGGGAAGATCCCACATGCCGCGGAGCGGCTGGGCCCGTGAGCCATGGCCGCTGAGCCTGCGCGTCCGGAGCCTGTGCTCCGCGGCGGGAGAGGCCACAACAGTGAGAGGCCCGCGTACCGCAAAAAAAAAAAAAAAAGTTGGAGGGGAGAAAAGAATGAGGCCAAATCCATGGTGGAAACCACCACTCGGTGTTCGATCTCCAGTCTATCCCTGCCTTGAGTGCCGAGAACAGGGGGTCATTATTCCCTGGACTAAAACCGGAACACGGGATACCCCCTTAGCAGTTCTTGGAGTAGCACACGTGATTTGAGAAGATGGGCTGAGCTAGGAAGAAGCAGGTACCTAGTTCCTCACCGGCCGGGTGAGCACGTGTGGCCACAAACAGCCCTGACAGTCATATTCTTTTATTTTAAATGAACTGTTTCTGAGTGGCCCTGAAGGCCCATACCTGTAGTGGCTATTAAGTCAGTTTGTGATCGTCTAACTTATGGTGCTGGCATGTTTTGAAAAGTGAAGTAGGTATTTGGCTCTATGTGACAATTGAATATTTTTAGGGAAGGTTTCACTTCCCTAAAAATAGGCCCAAAGCCAGTGTTCAGATATACTGTATCCAGTATCAATGGATAACTTTATATTTTTCAACAGTAAGAATGTTCTGATGGATGTCAACTACTTTCCAAAAGTGAGAGCTGCTAAGCCAGGAGCTGCACCCTGTCTTCTAACTGTTAGAGGATTCCAATCAACAATCAAAAGAAGAGAACACACACTAGTAATCGGTGTGCATTTATTTAGGGCCCATATTATTGCACCAGAAGTACTTAGTTTGGCCTCAACTAACCAGATATTTCAGGTGTGAGCATTTCTCTAGTCTAATTTTTTCTGTTAAACGTAACTGTTTGGGATTCTACTTCACGTTACTGACACACCTAGTCATTAAAGGGGTTAACTTTAGTCATTCACTGATTTTAATGCTTTCGTAAATTTTTCAATAAATGCTTCTCAGGGGCCTGAGCAGCCACGGCAGGGAGAGGGAGGAGGTCAGAGTTACCTCCAGGGGCGCCTGACCCCCCTG
The DNA here is from genome assembly GCF_059928025.1 of Delphinapterus leucas. Lineage (NCBI taxonomy): Eukaryota > Metazoa > Chordata > Mammalia > Artiodactyla > Monodontidae > Delphinapterus > Delphinapterus leucas. Next base: position 35,003,451 of record NC_143142.1, on the reverse strand, counting down.
AGTGTGGCAGGTCCCAGTCAGGAGCACAGACACAACGGCAGCCCCCGAGTATTAACTGAAACCCTGGAGAAATTTGCCACCTAGATTTAGGGCAGCCGAGGCCAAATCAAACCACCAATTATACCTCTTTTCTTCGAGGGTGAGTCGACTTTAGCAGCTGGTTTAGCTTCTGAGGGTGCCTCGGCGAAGGACGGGGGAGGAGGGTGGTGGGCATCTGACCCCTCGGGGGGCTCCCGAGGCCCCGATGCCAGGGCTGCTCCACTCCTCTGCTTCCCTGGGGCCCGGGGCTTGGGCTTCACGATGGTACAGACCGTCTCCCCCATGGAAGCATCCTTCTCAACTTCACTTAGGAGGTTGTCCTCGCTGGGAATTACCCGAAAATGGGTGTTCTCTGATGGAGTAATCATAGCTGTCCTAGATCTCTCTCTCTTGCTGACCTGAAACAGGCGAATTGTTTAGAAATTAAACTACTGTCAAAGGTGTTTGTTCACAACGTAACAAACGTTGTGGGCAGTTTGTTACCGTGGGCAGTCAAATCTCAATGCGATCACATAAATAAGCAAAATGTGTATTTAAAAAAAACTAGAGGGGCTAAACATTTTTTTTTTTTCCCTCTCAGGAAATGCATCTTTCCAATTCTTCCTTCTTTCACCCTGAGCTGGCAAAAAAGCTTTCGTAATCAATTTCCTATTTTGAAATTTTAGTTTCCTTTAGGAACTTAAAAAATTTTCCTGATTAAAATGTTAATAATCAACATTATTTATGAAATAGGAACACACAAAATAATGTTGGATTCCTTCCACTATAAATATAGCACAAACATTATCAGAGATGTTCACTCGGCTTCGCTTATGCGACCACACGAGGGCACCACCACCACTTATGTTCCTGTGGCCTCATCCTCAACTCCGCAGGCCGGCGAACCCTCTACCTTGGTGGACTCCGGGAACCCTCCCCACGTCCACTCCATGTGGGACTCGGATCTGAGCAGGCTCCCGGCGGGTTTCACCTCCAGCTCTGAGTCGCTCTTAGGACACACCGCCGGGGTGTAGGGGCTGCAAACACAGGACAAAGAAATGTGATGACTCTTAATAAGTCAGGAGCCTCATTCTTGCCAAGCTCAAGAGATTTTGAAAAGAAATATAAGTTTGAATATATCAATTTCACCCGCGGATATAAAGGCTACCTTTCCACTTGAGCTCTTTAATAATAATAAAAACAATGCCAACTAGCATTTATTGTGGACTTGCCGGGTCCTCAATAATATGTATTATCCCACTTGATTCTCACAAGAAATCAATGAGAAAGGTAATTTATAGCAGAGAAAATGCATGGCAAGATGGGTTAACATAATACAGAGAAACTGGATTTGAACACAAAGTGTGACTGCACGTTTCTTCACAGTATTAACCACAGTTACAGTTAGTAGTTGACACGAAAAAGAATTGTAGAGGGTCAAATTCTATGCTGATGATACAGGTCTACACTGGCCAACTCTGAGAATAAGTCAGATCAAGTTTAGGAACAAAATAATTATTGAGGGGAGAGGTCTATATTTGTGTTAAAAGCACACATTCAGTTCCTCTTCTGTGTGAGAGACGTGGAAATATCGTCAAGTCGAATAACAGAAAAGCTATCAGTATATCCTTCCTTTAAGAAATGGAGAAATTTCAAGAATACTTACGTGTCTAAGGGGGACCAGTCCCCATCAGATAAGGGGTAGTGGTCTGCAGAATGGAAATGCAGAGGCTCCTTGTATTCTTCCTCCTTTAAGGAAGCATTTGAAGATCCTCTGTGAAGGGGTGCGGGGGTGGGGGGTGGGGAGAGAGACAAAACAATGACATCTATGTCAGCTTTAAAATATCCCCCAATTCTCACTGACACACTGTTCTAAGTTATACAAATGAAGAAAGTCAAATGATTAATAACTAACTCTCTTAAAAGGAAAATATGAAGGAGAAGAGGGTTCACTGTTGCTATACACCGGACACCACTGCAATCACCATTTAAACATGGGATAAACAGGAGGAACAGAAAAGAAGATGGGATTAAAAACTCCTTTTTACATCTGCTAGGGGTTTTGATTCAGAGCCTACAAGAAGAAAACTAAGGCTTTACATATATTGCGTCCAATTCTTACAAATCTGAAGTAGTAAAGTCTTATTTTAGGTATTAGGTAACCAAGGATCTACGGGAGTTTAGTCATTTGCCCAAAGTAAAAAAGCTCCCAAGTAGTTGGATTCCAAACAAGCAAGCCCTTGTTCTTTTCCACTACACTCTCCTGCACATTACAGAAAATGTAAGCAAGCAAACAACTGAAGACAAAAGCTATGGCTCAAAAGTACCCGAAAAACTCTTAAAAACCCAGAACTTATTTTCTTCTTGGTTGGGCCCAAGCATTACTTGAGAACTTTCTCTTAGAATCTACGTGATGTAGGGATGCGAGGAAGATGACACCGAAGTATGATAAATGCTTTCAAAATTCATTCACAGACCTTGGAACTGTAGGAGACTTAACTAATGCTAGCAAGGTTTTAATTAATTTACCCTTTGTTTTTCTTGAATTTGCAAAATTAATATAACTAACTTGCCATATAACCTTGAAAACACCCCTCAGAAGCACTGTGGGCCCCAGTTTTTCATCTTTAAGTTGGACATTTTTCTCTTGTCCTGTCTATTTGATAAGAGTCGATGTGAGATTTATGTGGTGTGTCGTGGTGAAAGCCCTGAAAAGTATACAGAGAAGTAGGAAAAAAAACTCTGAAAAGTGTAAAACACTATATAAAGCAAATTTAAGAGCTTCTTACAGAAAATTCAATGTTCTACCAGGACAGATATAAGATGTGAAATGATGAGACGGTCTATCGCTTAATCTGCTAGACTAAAAACAGGGATAGAAACCATTTTATTAATTTGTATTGTATCTTTTCTCTCTTTACACCTTCATTTAACATGCTCTGATTTACCACTAACTCTGACACGTAACTATTTTTCCAAGTAGCTGCATTTCCTAATTTAAGGTTTACCCAACCCTAATCTTCTTTCTCTCAGAAGGATTAAGCTCTGGCATACCACCTCATTCAAGGGGAAAGATACATATACTTGAAAAAGGCTGAAATCCAGGTAAAAATACTCCATATCTTGAGAGAGGAAATTCAAATGGTATAGAAGCAAAAAGGGAAAATTGGATGCTACGAACAGTCTTTATTTGCCAAATCTGAAAGGACAGTACAGCTTGGCCCACTACTGTTCATACATTTGAAAGTGGTTTGAAAAGAGCAACGTAAATGCCGTAGAAAATTTTTTATTAAACGTATTTTGTTTTGGGAACGTATTTCACCACAGTATAAAAGGTAAGCCAAGAAGAATACAGCAAAGCAAACTGGATTTAATAAAACATTGAAAAAAAGAGAGAGAGAGAGACCAGGCACCATTGAAGAATTTACAAGCCCAGGAAGGCAGGACATGGTCTTCTCTGGGTGGATCCGGACAAAAACAGAGCCCATTAGCTTAGACCCATCAGAGCGATAGAAAAGGCTGCTGATGCTGAGGTCCCTTTCAGTCCTGTGACTCACTGAAAATCTGCCACGCACGTTCAAAACGGCACACGTGGCTGAGGACAGGCAGCCAGCGAGGCCAAGCACGACGGGGTCACTTTAAGTATGTGACACCAGGATGTAATAAGGGAGAGTATAGATTAGAACGTGGAGAAATAGTATGAACACTGACTCTATTTACGTTGAAACACAGGACAAATAGCTGCATTAATGGTGAACAGCAGAGGATCCGCGGCCGAGCAGATGGTCTAAGGCTGGGTCAGGGTGGTTGGCGGAGGTTCAGCTGAAGTTCGTGAGAAGTGTGTCTAGAGCACTTCAGCCTTCACAGACGCCCCAGCACCGCGACTCCAAGCTCAGCTTCATTTTGTAAAACGATTATTTTTCTCATTCAAAAGCCAGAAATTACATGACGTATACAACTATCAAAATTCACTGAACTGCACACTTAGATCCATGAATATTATTGTATGTAAGTTATACCTCAGTTTTTAAAGAACAGGGACAAAAACCAACACAAAGTCAAAATCAGTAACCTGAATTATTTACGTGGGATAAATCAGAAGGACTAGATAAGTTTTATTCTACATAGCTGGCAGCAAGTACGTAAGAGATAAAGCGGGCTGCTAACTACCGCGACCAAAGTTCACCACCGTTAACACAGCGCTGACCCTCACCCTCAGTGTCCGATCAATCAATCTCACTGTGACTAATAATGATCCAAGTTTGCTTTAGGATACAGGACACTTCCCACAAAAGATACCTCACGACAGGGCAGAAGAGAGCTCGGCAACGTGTCTCCTGGATCAGAACGATGGGGAGGGGAACACGTGGTCCCAGGCCCCTGCCACTCAGCCCCCAGATCTAACTCTGTAAGTGTGTCTGCTCTGGTGGATTAGAAGTAGAGATTCCTTTCTGACAGCATAGTTGTAACCCTCCATTGCGGTTACGGTTACTGCATTTCCAGCGGCTGAGTGTCTTATATGTTTGCACTCAAGACTGTGATATAGCATCATCCCACGTGAAAAGTCTCCTCCTTCCCAGAGGCTACAAGTGCCCAGGTGCACTGTTTTTAATACATATACACTTGTACATCCATCCATCCGTCCTCTAGAATGACGGACAAGGCTTCCACGCTATACTCAAGCCAGAAGCCCACCTTCAGGAGGGGAGACCCGCCAGGCACAGCTCCCACAAGGCCCTGTGCGGGTTAGACCTCTCCAGCTCCCACAAAGGGGTTTCCTCTGGCTACACAACACCAACCTGCTTCCAAGAGTAATTTCATCTTTCTGCTGCCTCCTTCAAGGAGCCTAAATTAACCTTAATTCTATTATCAATGAAATTCTTGAAAAGTAAGGAGTTTAAATAGAATGTTATTTATCAAAATAGAAATAAAACCAAGTTTAGGTAACTTCTCTGAAAACAAAATTTCTTTCCTACCCGGTAGGGGCTGAGGAGGGGAAGGTATTTAAAAGCTACAAATTCCCCAAATCCTCATAATCTGTGGATCTCGTAACTGCAAAAGCAGTTGATTTCCTAGTCTTTTTCTCTCAGACTCTTTAATGTGCTCTTTAACATGCTGTTAATACTTTTGACCTTGAATATCTTCCTCCAAATTTCCGATTTTAGAATCTGGATGCTGAGCAGGAAGGGGCCTGGCAAGCCATGCAGTTCAGTCCTCGGATTTCACAGACTAAGAAACGAAGGCCAGAGTGACCACAATCAGACGTGTAACGGCCCCGTCCTCTCCCTTCTCAGCTCAGCGTGAATTTCAGGCCGACACCTGCACGACCGTTACATTTTGTCTTGCATTTGTCACTGCGGACCAGACCAGCACTCCTACAGACTGGGTTGATAGAGCCTTTCGTACAATCTGGAAAAGGAAGGCATGCACTATAATACTTCTGCAGTGCGTTCACTTACAAAATTCCTTTAGAACAATGACTTGTGCACTTAGCACGTGACTCTGCACGTTTTAGAAATGTTTCACCTTCCTAAATTGAAGCCGCGGGTTGTTTAGGAGTTCTAAACGTTGCTCTATTATAACAAAGGACACGTGTCAACAACCCTTTATAGAGGCAAAACGTTACTTCAGCGTCTTTTCTGGTAGATCCTGGAAGAGTTTTAGTTAGCAAAACTATTTCCAGGAATTAAGGTGCCTAAGGGAGTATTACAGTGCTATCCCAAATAAAATTTCCAGGTGCGTGTATTTCAAGTTTTTCTCAAAAGAACATGTTTCCTGCCTACCTACACATTATAAATAAGCCAAAACTTTTAAAGGAACTGTTTACATTCTCCTTGTAATTCACCGTTTTGTTCTGTTTTCTTTTGGGGGGGTAGTGCCGCACAGCATATGGGGTCTCAGTTCCCCGACCAGGGACCCAACCCTGCCCCCGGCAGTGGACGCACGGAGTCCTAACCACTGGACCCCCAGGGGAGTCCCTACACTCTTCTTAATAGCACTGAAATCAAGGAATGGAAGATCCAAAAGGGTCTCTTAGTTTGTATTCCTAGGGAAGCAAAGGAGAAAGAACCCTTAAAAAATTGAAAGCAGGAAGAAAAGGATGGGAAGAGTGCCTTTTTAAGAAATTGTGGGACTTCCCTGGTGGCGCAGTGGTTAAGAATCTGCCTGCCAATGCAAGGGACACGGGTTTGAGCCCTGGTCCGTGAGGATCCCACATGCCGCGGAGCAACTAAGCCCACGCGCCACGGCTGCCGAACCTGTGCTCTAGAGCCTGCGAGCCACAACTACTGAAGCCCACGCGTCTACAGCCCGTGCTCTGCAACGAGAAGCCACCACAATGAGAAGCTTGCGCACCACAACGAAGAGTAGCCCCCGCTCGCCGCCAACTGGAGAAAGCCCGAGCGCGGCAACAAAGACCCAATGAGGCCATAAATGAATGAATAAGAAAAAAACATATATTAAAAAAAAGAAACTGTGGAACTTTCTTTTATTAGCTTAAAATTCTTTTGGGAATCAGTGATATAAAAGTAGAGTTCAGACCTTTTAAAATTAAGCTCTTCCCACCTAGTGTTTTGATTCTAAAAAAAAAAAAAAAAAGGCACACAAATTTGTTATTGCAGACTAAAGTTTTGTATGTACAAATGGTTTACACTGCTCTGCAGAGTCTAAAGCACTGTCCCACTAGGGCCTTCCGTTGTCTGGTTCTAACAAGAATTCTGCCTTCGATCAGAACGGAAGCCCAGGTCTCGTGCGTTCACTGCGGGGGGAGTGAATCGCCACGTGACAGCTGATGAGGCGGAAGCAATTTCACGTGTGAAAGATTATGATTAAATGTAGGAATCTGTTCTGGGATTTACAATCCAGATTTCAAAATTTCAGAAAACAAGTTAACAGTTTTGCCAAAAACGGATTATTCTACTACCTGATTCACTAACAGCATAATTATAACAACAACATATTAGTAAGTTTTTTTTCTTGACTTGACTATTTAAAATAAAAGCTTGGTAAATAAAACACTAGACGTCAAGGTAGAGTTTATGCTTGGTATACATTTGGTTACCTCCCCTCTTCTCCATGATGAAGAGAACCTGAATAGCAGTTAACTTTCCCAGCAAGGGGGGCACGATCTCTCCTTCCAGCAGCGAGGTGAGAGCACAGTGACAGCGTCGACCTCATAAGGCCACCCTCCCTGCACCCCAATTCAATCAGGGTGTGGACATTCAGGATCACTTGTCCAGCAGCCACCAAGGGAAAGAACCACCCTGCTGCCACACCCATGGTCCGTCCAGCGCCGGGGCCGCCACCCAGCGGAACGGGGGAAGAGAGTCTTATGAAAGTCGAGTACTGAATGAAAAAGTACATAGTTTACCCCAAACTGTTACGTTTTAAACCCCAGACAGCACTGACTTGAAAACTGTCATCTATTTTGAGTTCTTCTACTGAGCTGGTAAATAACAGTGATCAAGATTTCTCACTTCAAAACAAAAACAAAACCCTCCTTCCCCCTCAACTTACTAGGATGTTGACGATAAACTCAAAACCACCACCTTGAACTCAGGAACAGACAGACAGAGCACCAACAGCAGGGTAGGGAAACACCCCCGGCGTCGCATCTGCCCGCCAGGCACTAGGGTCAGATCTTCTATGTGACGTATGATTTCCTTGGCTTTTGGAAACTTACTGGGTAAGATGAGACACAATGCCAGTCGGCTTCAAGCGATATTTTAGTGCCACAGCAAGGTGTCTGACAGCACATTTTGTACAGTTGCAGAAAGGAAAAAAGAAAATGCCTCTCCCACTTATTCCGCGATAAACTGCCAACAGGGGAAAAACAAGTCCAAACCTCAGACTGCAGACCCAGGGGGGAAGCACCAGCACCGGCTGCAGCCGAGCTCCGCCCACAGCCCACGCCCAAGGAGACGCCACCCCCACCCCCAGCCTACCTTGCCGACTGGGCAGCCTCGTCGTCATCCGAGCTCAGCTCCACACCCACGGCGTCTTCTGCAGCAGGGGAAGCGGCCTGCTCGTCCTTCTTACTGTCCTGTTTGCATTTCTTCCTCCTTCGTTTTTTCTTTTTCACAGAACCGGGGGTGAAAACTGTCTCTGTTTCCAGAACGTGGGAGACGTCTGAACTCTGTGATGGTCTTTCACTTCCACCTGGTTTCACCAAAGGGGGGTCAATATCTGTAAAGAACTGATCTTCAGTAGGGATTGGTGAGGTGGCGAGGTAAGCAGGAAGCTCTTCCTTCGAGAGAATACGGAGAAAGAAAAGTTGTCAGTGACAAACAGTACAGTGCATCAAAACCACCACCATTTTTGGTGGATCTAAATTTCACAGCGGTAGAAAGAATACCTACCTAGTTCCCAAAGGTAAGAATGTCACACTGAGCTCAGGCGCTGCCCACCCTACCTAGATAGACCTCCACCCCCCTGCAGGGCTTAGCGTCAGCTCATGTGGGTCCACGTCGCTGAGCACAGTGGAGGAATCGACGTGCCGAGTCAGCACGGAGCACGTGGAAGCTCAGCCAATGCACTTGCTGCAGGGGTGGATGAGCTCGATGTCCATCGGTGCGAGCACGGTTCAAGGAACGGTGTTGTGGTACATCCACACTGGGGACTACCGTGCAGCCAGTTAAAAGGACAAAGTTCCACCTGGAGCTCTGACTTGGCAGGGATGCTGATGACATACAGTTAAATGACGACAGTGAGAGAAACAAAAGGTCAGTAACCGGAAGTCAGGTGGGTTCGGGTAACGTTTATCCCCCTTTAAACTGTGAGCCCCTGGAGAGAGGGACTTTTCTTCATACTCTGTAGCAGAGAGCAGCAATTCCAGGGTTGTTGAATGAATTAAATTTTTTAATTTGTAAAGAAAAGCGCATTATACTAAAGAATATCTGGTCAACTTGGTCACACATGGAATAGGAAGAAAAAGGCTGGAAAGCTGACACTCTCCAGGTTGACCTTGCTAAGCATAGTTTTAAACGGAATCATGAGAACTGATGTGAGAAGCAGGCAACAGACTCTCAGGAACCTAGTCCTCTCACTGACTGTATCTGCTGATTTATTCGGAGCCTCATCAGTGTGACAGGTTACATCAGAAATGTTTTACTCTTACGCTAACTCGCTTACTGTTTCATTCTGCCTTTTGCCTCTGTCTCTGATGAGGAAGATTTTTCTCTAGGCCAAGTAAATGCAAATAACGTAATATAAAAGCAAATAATTAAGATACTAGGAAGAATATCGGTCTGGTAGGTTCCCCTTCATAAACACTGTTTCTTTGCTGTTTACAGAAGAGTACTGACGCAGCTGGCTTCCAGGCTAAAGTAAAAACTGGTAAACAATCTCATTCTGCTATTGTTTATCTTTTCTTTGTGAATTTATGACATCAAACTGGCAGTTCATCTTCAAAACCAAAAAAGTAGCTCCGTGCCCTTAACAACTTGAAGCTTATTGTTTTTGCTGAGATTTTATTCTTTATGATGAAAGATTAACAATGCCTTCTAAGAAGTTGCTTTTTTTTTTTTTTTTTTTTTACTTTAAAAAAAATTTATTTGTTTTATTTATTTAGTTTTGGCTGCGTTGGGTCTTTGTTGCTGTACGTGGGCTTTCTCTAGTTGCGGTGCGCGGGCTCCTCAGTGCGGCAGCTTCTCTTGTTGAGGAGCACGGGGCTCTAGGCACGCCGGCTTCAGTAGTTGCGGCACGCAGGCTCAGCAGTTGTGGCTCGTGGGCTCTAGAGCGCAGGGTCGGTAGTTGTGGCGCAGGGGCTTAGTTGCTCCGCGGCATATGGGACCTTCCCGGACCAGGGATCGAACCCGTGTCCCCTGCACTGGCAGGCGGAATCTCAACCACTGCGCCCCCAGGGAAGTCCCCTTGTAAGAAGTTTTATAAAGATCCACTTTAAATCAATCAAGGACAGCTCAGGAACATTCACATCAGTGGATACGTGAGGGGAGTGGGGCAAATCGTGCTCTCTTGCTGAAAGAGGCCAAACGTGCAATAATCATTCATAAAGGGCAGAGGCCAATTAATTTAAATCTCTTGAGACTTTAATAAACTAATGCACCTGACTCTTCAAGGTTTGGGATGTAATGTCCCCAACGAAAACGTCAAAACGTGTTTCCCAAATTTAAAGGTCACACGTGTACACACGCAGACACGGCCTGAAGAGATACGCCGTGATTATTCAGGTGGAACTGAGTGTATTCAGGCCAAGGTGTAAACTGTACAGACACCACTTAATAAAGTCCCTGGAAGCTCACAAGAGGGGTAAGTGCCAAGGCCTTCAGCACACCCTGCAGCCTGGAACTCGTGCGGGGAAACTTCCTGCCCCTCCAGCTCCTTTCTGACAGCCGAGTTCTTCAACCTAAAACTAAAGCTTGTCTAACCAGCAACAATCGTCCGCACAACTCACCAGGAAAACTAAACGTTCTGTTCTGGGATGTGCACCGTGGGCCTGAACACAACGTGTGAAGTGGATGTGACCCACCAGAACTTACATATTCCTCTTCGGTCTCCTCCACAAAGAAAGCCTCCCCATTGTCACCCAATTTCATGTGAAGATCCACTGCATCGCCATTGATTTCTATGTCAATCTAAGAGGAGAAACAAAGTGTGACTTGGCATTAAGAGTCTGTCATTCAAGCTCAACTAAGCCTAGATTCTGGGCTCTCAGGCCAAACGCAGTACTGAGGCTCCCAGGGTGACGGCCCCAGAGAGACCCCGCCTCCTGCCCCACGTCCCACCCTTACACCACCAGACTGAAAGTAAACGTTCCATCACCTACTTTCACGACAAATTTTAAAAATATATTTAATTTCTCAAATGTCATAAAATGGGGGAAATGTCATCGTCAACACACACTTGAGCCCCTTTGGAGGTTACAGCACAGCCAGGCCTCACCGTGCGAGGCTCAGATCAGCAGAAATCTCAGTTACCATAGTATGCTGACTGCGTAACTGCAGGAGAGGCACACGTTTCACCACCAGCTCTTCCATCCACAGGTCACCACAGCCGTCCTGCGGTGTCCGCAGGGGGTTGGCTCCAGGACCCTCCTCAGATACTCACATCCACTCATGCCCAAGTCCCTAACATATAAAAGGCTGTAGCATTTGCATATAACCTCCACACATCCTCCTGTGTACTTTAAATCATCTCTAGATTACTTATAATACCTAATACAACATAAATGTTATGTAAATACTTGCCAGCATGCAGCAAATTCAAGTTTTGCTTTGGGAATTTCCTGGAAAAATTTTTTTCCAAATATTTTTGATCCGAGGTTGGGTGAATCCTTGGATGCAGAACCCATGGATACAGAAGAGCGACTGCACGTACATAAGAGATGCCCATCGTGATCAGTAACTCATCACGTCACTTTTTCAAAGTCTGTCGGTGACCAGTCCCAGCACATCTGTTACTCAGCTCAGGCACAGGCGGCAAAGCATGCGGTTGTGTTGCCTCCTGGTCTCCCAGTGACAAAGCCAGTTGACATTTTATAAAATGGATAATTGAAAGAGGCAACTGGCCAAGATCAGAGAGCAGTAAACAAGCAAACAGTACTAGGGCTGGAAGTAAAATCAAACTGAACGTCAGCAGTTATAGAAGAAAGAGCCGACCTTGCGATCAGGAGACTCAGGATGAGCTGCCAGAGGAACCTGGAGGTGAGTTTATACCAGAAAGGAGGAACATGGCTGAGACAAAAGGATGAAGACCCACAGGAAGGGACACAGGCAGAAACCTGCAGGCTGAAGCAACTCCCAGAGATGCTTCATGACATGCGAATTTCAAAGGATGAAAAGCTAGAAGCTGATGTAGACTTAGAAAGGAGTAGGACAATTTACCAAGACAAAGAAAAGATGCTTGTTCCATAGCGTGTTACATCAAGAAGGTAAGCCCTGTTCAAACTACTCCTGACGAGTTTTGTACAAAGAAATTTAGTTCTCATTGTTTCTAATGTTTTAAATTGCAGTGCACCAAACACTATTTTACTATTTTTCATTTTCTTATATATTTATAACTGATAGTAGGAGTTTTTAAAAGTTTTGACCAAAGCTTACAGAGGTCGTGGAAGAATCCTAATTTCCCTCATCGACTAAGCTTCCTTTTGCAGGGCTTCAGCTTGCCCATTTTTATGGTCTGTACTACTATACAAAGTGAGGAATGTTTGTTTTTACACACACACACACACATATACATATATATATATATATACACATACACATATCAGGTACTACCGTATCACTTAAAAATAATGTAACTGCTTATCTGTAAGCTGTGAATAAATACTCTTAAATAGTTTACAAAAATAAATACCAACTTTCAAAACTCTTATGGATAACTTGTAAACTCTGGTTTTAGACTGTTCAGGGGATATAAAGATGAACACACAAAGGCATAATATAGACAGAAGTAGAACAGTCCATAACCTCAGTGTCCTTAGCTCTGCATGGCCCTCGTGGTGCGAACAACTGTAGAGTCTGCTGGGTGTGTCCCAAGGAAGACCAACGACCGCTTCTGACCAGAGACTGAGCCCCGGTTCACGTCCAGTCATGGAAGGCAGCTCCATCTTCCCAGGAGCCACGGAATGATGGGATAAGTAACATCATATTAAAAAATATTAGTTGACATATGCTGTCAGTGCTTGTTTTGAAAATTCTACGTATGAATAACATAACCACGTTGAAGGGAAGAAGAAGAAAACTAAGTAACTTTGAAAAACGGTATGTTGACTACAGAATTCTAAGTCCGAAGACAAAAAGAACTATAAACAAATATTGTACTGTAGTTAGTAATTTTTTTTAAATCACAGACATGGGTCAGCGATTCTGAAACTACTTTATGTGTATTCTAGTACTGAACAAATACGTAAATATACTGTAGGTAATGAGAAGCATGTTTCTCACCGTCAGAGGAAGAAGCTACAAATATGGAGACAAGGAAGAACCCTGTGGCGATCGGCTGGAGAGGGAGGAATCACTGTGAACTCCCGATTTTCACAGACGGACGCAGATGCAGGTGTGGGCACGTGTATGTATATACATACATGGACTTTCTAGCTCTGCTGGCTGAGAGGGCCTACAAGCAATTACACCTCAGGCTAATGAGCACACCCAGTGACCACGTCTTTGTTTCCAGATACTGTTCTCCAGTAACAGGAACCAAGGCTCCTTGGAGAAATAAAAATAATTCTGGGGCCGAGGCAGGGAAAGTAGAGTCTCCTGGAATATCTTATGGTGCCAGAGAGTAAGGAAGTGCTCAAAAAATGATGGGAGCGTTTCGAAAGGACTCAACTGGAAGGGGCATCCAACAGCCAAATCTGGGACAATCTTAGCAACTACAGAAATAATGACTATAACCCACAGGGTAAAATTAATATCCATGAGTCCATACTGATCTAATTAAATAACTGAATAATTAAGTAAATAAGAGAAGAAAAGCTCTTGGACAAAGTACAATTTCAATTAATAATTGGAGCAGGAAGAATGGAAATAGAAAGTCACCATTTGGGCAACACCACAGCAACAGCCACCGCAAAGTCCACCGTGTAAGCTAAAATTCACGGTGGAAGCACGACAAGAAACAGGGTGTGCGCACAGTCTCAAAGCCTCTTCCCACAGGTAAACTCACAGCCAAGAAACCTCGCAGACACCATTCATCAAGTGATCAGAGTTAACGTCACCAGTAAGGAGACAGCAGCAGGGCGGGGCTCCTCAGCCGAGGCACCAGGAAGGGCACACCCCCGCGCGGTGTTATTCTCACCAAAAGGAGAAAACACCGGACAAATTCACACTGAGGGACAATCTACACTGTAACTGTTCTGTACTCTTCAGAAGTCAAGGTCATATGGAAAGACCTTGACAGAAGTCAAGGCCATATGTTAGAGAAGACAGGGTGAGAGCAACACGGGATCCCGAAACAGAAGACAGTAGTGGAAAAACTGGTGAAATCGTAATAAGGTCTTTTGCTAATGGTTTATACTGATGTTAATTTCCTGGTTCTAATAATTGTAACTATGGTTTCGTGAAACGTGAACATTAGGGGAAGAGGTTGGGTGAAGGATATATGGAAACTTTTAAAACTGCATTTGCAATTTGTCTGTACATCTAAAATTAACATAAGCTAAAAAAATGTGAAAATCATAAAAAACAAAGACTGAGGAACTGTCACGGAGTGGAGGAGACTAAGAAGACAGGACAACGAAACACTCCGTATCTTGATGGTGGTGATGGTTTCATGGGTGCACACATATGTTTAAACTTACCAAATATATCCTTTGAATATGTGCAGTTTATTGTGTGTTAATTATAAAATAAAGCTGTAAAAAAAAAAGGATAACACTATAAAAGGAAATCAGAAAAGCAGGCAACTAAGAATTGAATACAAAGTAAGTTTAAAATCCTATACTAAAAAATCCCTATGTAATTTCAGAAATGTTAATAAAATGATTATTTTACAAAAAACTCATTTTTCTTCTACTTTTTAAAAGAAAGGGCTGCATGAAGCAGTTTCCACAGGACAAACACTAACCCTAACTCCTAACCCAGCCAGCCTTCTTAGTGCTTTCTATTACTGGGAACATTTACTGCTAAAAAAGTTGCGTATGGCATGAACTCCTAACTCTTCTAAAACAAAGTACTGCCAGAAATTCCCAGGCTAAAGAAAAACACGCTTTCAGATAAGTGTTTAAGCTTTTTCTTCATAATAAACTAGTTGAAGTCACATAGCATCTCGTGTCATCTAAGGTTTCTAAAGCAGCTGTAATAATAGCAGCTTCTTCCACAATCATAGGAAGAATGTTTCTAACTGAAAAAGTTATGTGGGAACAGAAAAAGTAATGAAAAAAATTTTTTTCCTGGACTATAGGCAAGAAGATAGGGAAAAACTAAATTCACTCTGTAATGCCAGATTTCAAGTTTCTCAGGATGACTTAATTACATTTTTTCAACTAGAAGTTAGACATATAAAATAATTTAAATAGCCATGTTTGCTGACTTGCTGTTGTATAAAAATTTAAAGTTAAACAGTACAAATGAAACATTTAAAGTTATTTTACCTTTAATAAAAAATAAAAGATTCAAACTAATATCGTCCTTCAAAATTTTCACCTTTGCAGGTTACCCATTTATCTAATGTAGCTGGGAAAACGGAATGACGCTTCTTTAGGATGCAAATTCAAAGTCTGTTTTAAAACTATTTTAGCAAAGTTAACCCTTTGGTTTATATTTATAGCCCGTATTTTTAGGGATCAAATACGACATTTCTTAATACGACTACTTTAGTCTTTTGATTTGACTCTAAATGGAGTTTGGTTCTCTCCAAAAATTAAACCTAATATCAAATTGTGCCAATATGGGGCATACTTAAAGGAATGTGTATGCCATGAGTTCTTTAGGTCACAAAGGAAAAATACTAAAAATATTCTGAGATGGCACCAAGTTGGAATAAATGCTTCCCGAGGTGACGACTGTAAAGAGGACACTCATTTTGATGTTACTACTTCTGGTAAACTGGTTTCTAAAACACTCATTTCCATATAGTCATACTTCCTACACTGTGCCTTAATTTTGCTCAACATATGTGACAGATGTTGAAACAGAACTGATTTTGAGAAATGCTGGCTGTAGCAGACACTCGTCTTGGCAGGCCATCCTTTGGGTAAGAATGTCTCTGGTCTCCTTTGGGGATCTCGTCTCCTGGATTCCAGACCATCTATTTCCGGTGCAGCTGCAGAGCATGGCAGTGGGGCTGCTGCCCAGGCCAGTCAGTATATTCCACCCCCACCTACAGTGACTAGTTCCCGAGACACGCGACCCCAGGCTGACAGGGCGGCTAACACTGGTCCTTCTGTAGGCAGGAGACGCTGTCTTCCCTCTGGGAAGTCAGTGGAAGTCAGCCTGAAGATACTGGCAGCCATCTTGCATGAGACAGACAGACACAAAAGGAAGCAGAGCTGAGAGGTGAGGGGAGACAGTCCTGTCAACACCTTCAGAGGCTCTAAGTAAAGCCCTGACTCATTCAAATACTCGCGTACTTTACTTACACAAGCCAATTTAATTCCTTTTTTGCCTAAGCTAGTGTGCGGTGGATTCTTGTCATCCACAATGGAAACTGTCCTAATACACTGGGTTATTTAACTTTGGTAAGTAATTAAATCATCAGTTGTGTTAAATCAACAAAATATTTAAAAATATCAAGTGCAGGTTTACCTTCTGAAATTCAACTCCTGAGTTATGAAATATACAGGGAGTATTGTGTTCTATCAAACAAGAACATAGCAATGGCAGTGGGAAAATTATTATATTGCTTCTTTCTAACCAGGGGTTTTAAGGTGGTTATGATTTCAAGTCCACTTCATAGGTGTCCCCATATTTGAAAACTGGGTTCTTAATTTAAAGTCAATGGACAGCTTTCCCTAATCCAGAATGACCTAAAATAACACCAACAGTTCGTCCAAGTTGCCAGAGTGTCTCAGGGCAGACACGGTTTTGGCTTTACTGTCACAGGAGTGCTACGCTTTGGTTCAAATAGCCAAATTTCCTCCCAAATATATCCTCTGGGTCTCTGGGCTACCAAGGGAAAGAACTTTTCTCTTTTCCTGGGTCTCACTGGATAGACTTCTACTAAAAGTGAAGGGTTTGACAAGATATTGCGCACAATGATTTGCGTAGCCTCACACAGAAACTGTCTACTTTCTTAATTAGAAGCATACAGCATGCAGAAAGAGAGCTCTTATCTGCCCAGTCGCATTTACAGATGCACAAATGCTTATATACATCAGCCTGCGGGTTCCAGTTTGAAGGCCAGAAGACTTATCCAATCTGCTGATCAAAAACCCAGGTCATAGATGGGAAAGGGGCGGCGGGGTGGGGAAGGCTTGTAAGCCATTTTACAAATAGATCCTGGCACAATTAATGGGACGTTTCAGTGCATAAACAGTTTGTTGCTGATGCTTCCAAAGCAGATACAGTCTAAAGTACTACAGGTTAGTGTTACCAGAAGAAAGAAAAAATTCTGGAGAAGCTGAACTGTGGCTGAACACTGTTTTGCAATGGAAAGTTTCCAACTCACTCAGTACATCACCACTGCTTTTGGTTTCCGAAGTGACTCTGAACAGAGGCCAGACCACACAAGCCCTGCCACCCTGAAACATGGCTCTCCAGTCACTTTCAAAATAACATAAGTTCAATTAAAATAGAGGGAAATTTCTATTTTAAAGAATAAGATCAGGGACTTCCCTGGTGGCCCGGTGGTTAAGAATCCGCCTGCCAATGCAGGGGACACAGGTTCGAGCGCTGGTCTGGGAAGATCCCACATGCCGTGGAGCAACTAAGCCCGTGCACCAGAACTACTGAGGCTGCGCTCTAGAGCCTGCGCGCCACAACTACTGAAACCTGCGCGCCACAACTACTGAAGCCTGCGCACCTAGAGTCTGTGCTCTGCAGTAAGAGAAGCCATCGCAATGAGAAGCCTGCACACTGCAACGAAGAATAGCCCCCGCTCGCTGCAACTAGAGAAAGCGCGCGCACAGCACCGAAGGCCCAACGCAGCCGAAAAAAAAAAAAAAAGAATAGGATCAGCTATGTTATTAGCTGAAATCTGAAAACAGATGTTTTCAACTTAGGACAATGGTCCTCTAACACATACTTCTGTGCTACAAAATGGTGTGGATTCTTTCATTGCGCTTGAAAATCCTGACAACATCTCCTTATGCTGCTTAAGTAGATACTGTGGGACAGGAGTAGAAAGAAAAATACTACTATGTACATGCCAAGTTTACTGTTAGCTCAGCTTTTTCTAACATGATTGATATCAGATCAGATATACTAACAGACTTTCCAAGTGCTCCATAACCTGAAGGAAAGAGGATGTAAAAAAAAAAAAACAAAAAAAACCAAACCCAACACAAATACCTTCCTTCTGAAAGAATCTTCCCTAAAAGAAATAAAAGCCTGTGGATTTTCATTTCAGTCAGATTTGGGAATTTGCCTGGTATTTACAATAAACTTTAGATTACAAGTAAGATTTTACAGATTTGTCAAAATAAACGCACAAATTTGGCATTAACGTATTTCATTTAGACACAGGTACTCTTGAGCGTGCCTATCTATTCCATTCACAACTGGTCTGAAGGCATTACATTAAATATTTTAAAGTGCTGTAAAAGGTAGAGGAACTTTTTCTAAATACACCTGATTTCCCCATTTACAATTCTAGTTTCTGTTTTGATCTTCTGAGTTGCAACATATAGGATTATTAAGATGATGTTCACCTCTTTTTCCCCCTAGACTTCCTGTAGTAGGGCTTTTTGAATTTAGAAGCAACTTCAAAAACAGTACTAAAGACGGACTTCCCATACCGCTGTCTTCAAAAGCATACAGGTTTTCAAAACAGAAACACACACACAGAGGTCCCGAGAGCTCACAGGAACGATTTACTCTGCCCCACCCCCACCCCGGGCGTCTCATCCTCCTGGAGGACAGGAGGCCCGCACTCACCACTTTCTCTTTGGACCGCAGGACGCCCAGCTTCCCGAAGCGCACGTGGAAGGGCGAGCACTGGTAGGAGCCGTCCTGCTGCCGCACCACCACGACATCGATGCAGCCAGACAGTGTGGCCTGGTTAATGCCCTTGTAGAGCTCCTTTACAGTGACAATCACCTGCCCGGCCAGCTGCCCCACGTAATTCATGGTTTGAGACTATAAAAGACAAGAAAAAAAGCGGATGAGATGTTAACGCTGAGTTTGTGGGTCTAATGACAGCGACAGAGAAAAAACCGCAGGGCCTAAAACTACATGGCTCGTCCGTACTCCAGACTATGATTAGCCCTGCACACGCTGGGCCCCTGCGACTCAGGCTAATGCGGCCGCTCCACACTTCCACGCGTCGGCAGCCCCACACCGTCCGTCCGCCTTGCTGCTGACAGGCAGCCCAGCCGGGCATGCAGAAGTCCCCTTTCCCTTTCCAGCATCGCAGATCGGGCCTGCTGCCACTAGGCGTTCCCCCCAAAGTTCAGAACCCACAGAGACACCCCAAACAGCCCCGACTGCCACACGGCCCTCCTGCCCAAGACAACTGGGGACCTGGGGAAAGTGCATCCACTCCGACCAAGCAGCTAAGCAGAGAAGTGACTGAAGATCACCCCTTCACCCCCAAGAGGAACCTGAAATCACGCCGCTCCTGTTGGAAGGTAAGTGAGAGATGGGTTTTCTACGGGATTAATCGACTATGGTTCAGAGACACGCTAGATTAAACAAACAAACTGGTGAGCTAGGCCGGGTCTAACCAATTTATAACAGTACTTTGAAGGAAAATCCCTTCAGTGCTTCAACACAACTCACTAGAACATATATTCATGTCCCGCAAAGTTCAAAGCACAGAAAAGGGTTTTAATCTTGGACCTTAACTGCAACGCACTATTCAAATCAGGATCACCAGACTGTAAAGGGTCCTCCAGAAAGGGTCAAAAAGGCGGCAAGGGTACCCGACCGGGGCGCAGGGCCACCACACGCTTCATCTGGCCACAGGATGGGGGGCTGTGCCCCCAACTCTTCATTCGTTAGGAAAAAATAGCCACACTTTAGTCCTAGGGCTGTCAAATTTTATTCCCAGTTATCCATACGACCACAGTTCTCTCATTAGACACTGGCTCTCCTGGCACAACTCAGCACAACTCAGTGTTAAAGCACAACTGAGCACAACTCATTCTCCTGAGGACAGGAGGGATGCAGATGGAACCAGAGACCCCCCACAGCTCTGCTCATCCGGAAGCCGACTTCCACCCAACCAGAGACCCGACAGCCTATTCTGCAGGGTATTCACCATAAGCACGGCTGTCTTTCTAAACCCAGATCAAAAGCCTTTGAGCTACCTGGAGTTCAAAGTTACGTGCTCAGAAAAGTCCCCAGAGAGCACATTCTACGCTGTCAGGTAAGTCCAAAGCTGAACTAGAAGAATGCCATCCACGGGACAACCCAGGGACCTGCCAGCACCCCTGCTGCAGAAAAACCCACCGCTCTTCACAGGAGAGCCAGCACCCACGGGCAGTGCCCGGATTTCCTGCTCTTGTACCCAGTAATCAAGGCCCATCAGTTTAATGCCATGGAGCAGAGCCACAATAACTTTACCCCGGAAAACGTTTTGAATATTTTAAAGCTAATGCTACCAAGGCTCCAAAATGCACTTACAGAAGGAGCTGGCTTTGAGGATGTAAACCAGCTGCAAAACGTACCAATAAACAGCAGAATACAGCGGCAGGCGCCCTTTATGAGGTAAATTCTAAAACAGTTACAAGTTGGTATGATTTCAGGTCTACAATAATTGATTTGAACTCTATAGTAAGGCCAAATTAAGCACGTATCAAGCGCTCAATAATGATTTCTTAAATATTCATGGGACGAATGGTCAAACGAACCATCAACAAAAGAGAATAAAAAAGAAACGTGCGGTAGTGTTTTATCAGAACATTCGTATTACATCTCATATTCTAAAAATTAACCTTGTATTGTGATAATTGTGGATTCACATACATGTAGTTGTAACTAATAATACAAAGAGATCCCATGTATACTTTACCCAGTTTCCCCCAATGGTAACATCTGGCAAAATTCTAGTGCAGTAGCTCAATTGGGTATCAACTCTGACTCAGTTAAGATTCAGAACATTTCCATCGTCACAAAGACCTGTCCTATTGGCCTTTTATAGTCACACACACACCTACTTGCCTTCTGTCTGCCCTCCCCCCTTAATCCCTGGCAACCACTAATCTGTTCTTCATTTCTGAGATTTTTGCCATTTTTAAGGAAGTTATACAAATGGAATCACACGGTATCTAACCTTTTGGGACTGCCTTTTCCCACTCATATTTCTATGGAGATTCATCCAGGTTGGTGCATGTATCAACAGTTTGTTCCTCTTTATTGATGCCTAGTACTTCATGGTGTGGCTATACCACAGTTTAACCATTCACTTGTGAGGAACAGTTGAGCTATTTCAGATTTTTTGGCTATCACAAAGAAAACTGCTATAAGCATTCATGTACAGGTTTTTGTGTGAAAATAAGTTTTCAGTTGACTAGGGTAAAATGCCCAGGAATGTGACTGCTGGGCTGAATGGGAATCGCATGCTTAGTTTTTAAAGACACTGCCACCAGAGTTGCTGTACCATTCTCCACTCCGGCCAGCAATGTCTGAGAGATACAGTGTCTCTGCATCCCTGGCCAGCACTTGGCATTGTCACTATTTTTTATTATAGCCATGATGACAGGTATGTGGTGATACTGGTTTTAATTTGCATTTACCTAATGGCTAATGATGCGGAAAATTAAATTTTGTTTTATAAAAGAGCACTACAACTAACTTAGAGGAAAAGGGAATAAACATCTTTTTGTTCCTTATTTTTGGGGTCACGGTGTACCATTTTTATATGTTAAGAATGTCTCCAAAAACAGAAGTGAAATGAAATTTGGTCCTAAGTAGTTCATCTTTTCACTCTCTTTTAGTATTTTTCAGTGACCTAGAACAGCGCATCGGAATTTTTATATTCTGTAAGTAACGTGTTCACAACACCCTTTCTGCCTGTCACAGCAAACAGCACCCACGCAATCAATCTTCGTATTATGCTTGACTGATGATGGCAGCAAGTTTAAAATGAGTTTTGTTACAAATCTAAAAAAAAATTCCTAACAAATTATATAGGCCTTTTCTTAAAAGAAACTGAAAAATGACAACTTAAGCATCTACATTCAGCCATAAACAACAGTCTTATAAACTAAATGTGTCATAAGCTTACATCAATTAGAGGACAGAATCCATAATTAAGTGTAACTACATCTATTCGAGATGATTTTAATTACCATGGTCAAAGGATATGCCGCTATACAAGGAAGTCTATCGTGTAAATGCCAGTTGCTAAATGTAGAAAAACACAGGCTGTCAAATCACTGGTTTTCTCTCAGCAGATATAAAACAACCCTGTTCATATCACGAAGGCTGGGAAAACAAAGTAAAGGGAGGCCTGGTGCCTCCACAGCGGGGACGAGGGGCACCCCATCCAGGCTGGAGAAAGAGCTGGGTAAACAGCTTCCTCTTTAAGCCAAATCTTGCACGTAACTCTTTACTTCTACACACCCAGCCCAGCCGGAGCCACGATAGAGCCCAGTGAGAAAAGAGTCAGGCCCCTGACACCAGTCTGTCCCCGTCAACACCTAGGGAAGCGGGACTCTGAACAGGGGCAGAAAAGACAGAGGATGAAGTAACCCACTCACATGTGGGGGACACCCCCACTGAAGACACTGGCTTTTGAAATAAAGATTTAAAAATACAGCAAAATAATATACATCGTAAACTATTCGTCACATTTTATGATGAGTGAATGATGAGGAAAAAAAAAAGAGGGGGAAATGAATTCAAGAACAGAGTGACAGAAGACACATGAAAATTCAGAGACAAGACAAAGACAGCAACTAATGTAAAGATGCACACACAGAAGGAGCAACGTGTGCCTGAAGGATGCCCACAGAGCCGCATCCTTGTCCCCAGGCTCAAAGGCACAAAGGAAAATATTAAAATGCACTTACTGATTCTCAGAACTGGAAAAATTTATCCAGTCCTGTCTTTCAACAAATACCAAAAACACTTTTATCACATCTCTGAAATACGGTAATGTTAACAATGATCACAATTTTTTGAGACCTCACTATGTACCAAATTCTCAAGCTTATACATGCATTATCATCTCAGGACCACTTTATAGGTGGTTACAGGTATATGTTTAAGATAATGAAACTGAGGCTTGGAAAGGTTAAGTACTGTTATGGACTGAGTGTGCACCCCCCCCCCCAAATTCCTATGTTGAAGCCCTAACCCCTCGTGTGACAGTATTTGGAGGTGGGATGTCTGGGAGGTAATTAGGCTTAGACAAGATCATGAGGGTGGGGCCGCATGATGAGATCGATGCCCTTAATAAAGAGAGGGGGAGGGGCTTCCCTGGTGGCGCAGTGGTTGAGAGTCCGCCTGCCGATGCAGGGGACACGGGTTCGTGCCCCAGTCCGGGAAGATCCCACATGCCGTGGAGCAGCTGGGCCCATGAACCATGGCCGCTGAGCCTGCGCGTCCGGAGCCTGTGCTCCGCAACGGGAGAGGCCACAGCAGTGAGAGGCCCGCGTACCGCAAAAAAATAAAATAAATAAAGAGAGGGGGAGACAAGAGCATGGTCCTCACCACGTGGGGACACAGTGAGAAGGCGGCTGTCTGCAAGCCAGGGAGAGGGCCCTCACTGGGAACTGAATTGGCCAGTACCTTGATCTTGGTCTTCCCCACCTCCAAAACTGTGAGAAATAAGTCCTTGTTGTTTAAACCACCCAGGCTGTGGCATTTTGTACAGCAGCCTGAGCTGCTGAAGCAAGCATCTTCTGAAGCGCCATATGCTACCCTGCTTTGCAATTCTGGGACTCTTCAGTAGACAGAGACTCGCCCCTTTCACGAGGAGGCTCATCCCAATACCAGACAGACAGCCCTGGTTACCAGGTCCACCAGAAATCCCACTGCATATGCACCACCCTCTTCTAAAGGACACCACCACACACCAAAGAGTTGACTGTACAACCCAAGTGGCTGTCACCTATACTGAGATAAGCGTTCTTAGTCCTTAAAATAGCTGAAATGACTGGGTTTACTTTCACTTTTATGACAAACTAGAGAACTGACTTCCTTTAAATGGAAGATCCCAAACTAGACACTATGGCACAGGCAGGCCTGACCAATGCCCAATCCACTCAGTGCACAGTGTATGTCTGGGGCCAGGCTTACATGCTGAGAGTACAACGCACACGAGCCGGCTAACATGTTGGGAGCTCCCAAGACGGGAGGCACTTACAGATCACTAAACTGACGACGGAAAGAATCAGTAGACAGTAACCGACTAAAATACTTAATAGAGGCCAAATGGCCCTTCACACACAAAAGTCAACAGACCAAACAGTCCTTCATGCATGAAATTCAGTGGTGCCCACTATCAGACTTTTACCAAACATTTTAAAGTAAACATACACTAGTATCTGGAATAGACGGGCAGCTTTCAAGATTCAATTATTTACCAAAGGTTTAAAGGTTTGCTTAGCAGCTTTTCCTGAGCATCAGAGAAACTAAAGTCAATCATCATGATATGCAGGAGAAATGTATAAATGGAATGCGTCAGTAAGTGGGTTCAAATAAACCCCCTCCGACAAAAACTGCCCCCAAACTATTTACAGGGGACATGTTCAATCAAAAATCACTTTTATTAGGGAAGAGTAACCACAGAGACATAGGTAGCTATTAAAATATTATGATTTCTAAATTGTTATCAATACAAAAATGGATACATTGTTAACCACGCTTATATATAATCAAAGTCTGTTTCGTAGTAAGTTTTAAGTTTACCTTCTTAATGCTGGGTACTACTAGTTACTACCACTAACAAACACAACTACAGCTGTTACATGTCCATCACATGTCAAGTGCTAACCTGTACATTATCTCATATAATCTTCAGAACCACCCAGGACTTTGGTATCAATATTCCCATTATACAGGAGGGAAGGGAGGCTCAGAATTGTCCAAGGTCGCTGCACTTGGTGGTAAAGCCGATATTCAAACTCAAGTCTGATACTGGAGCCTATGTCCTTAACTGCATCTCTAAGTGACAGAAATGTTCTAAGCAATGATGATAAAAGCCTTGATATCCCCAGATATCTTGCTGCTTTCAGCAACAGGAGCATTATTTTCACATAATGCTACTTGGTTGGCCACAAAAATGTGAAGTGATTATTACAGGGTCCAAAAAAGCCACACCCACCCTCCTGCCTCCCTGCAGGGTTGGCCACCACCCGCTGCTGGACCCCCACAAAGTGGGCGTCCTGAGAGATCACGAGGGACAGAGAAGAACAGCTTTTATCAAAGAACTTGCCCTCAACATTCCAACCGTCTGCTCACAGAATGTGCTACGAGGGAACAGAACCTTCTAGAAACTTCAGGAAACAAACACTAGCATACGTGACCTAGCACCATCTGGCTCCTACCTATGCTCCAGGCAACCAAGCTTACATTCTGCATTTGAGTAGCACTTATCCTTCAAGAACTTTCTCAAACATACCTCACTTGACCTTCAAAGGGAGTCTCGAAATTTCATATGCCGGCCTCCCCCCACACCCCCCCACCGCAAGATCTGCAGTCACTTCCCCGAAGGTGCCGCTTCTCCTGGCTGCACCCCCGGAGGGCAGGGGCCCAGGGGACTTGCCTGTCCCCCGGGGGCTTAACTCAGTCAAGACACATCCCAGGGCCCAGGAGACGCCCTGGGGACAGGTTCCCACAGAGACTCAAGGCAACACCTCTCCGTTTTGTTTTGTCTCTTTCACCATCAGAGCAGAATGCCAATGTGTTTAATTTTTCTTATTTTATAGTAGCTGCCTTTAATTCTTGCTTTATAAAATCAGAACAGGAAACAGCAGCACCAGGAATGTCCCTCGCCCTCAACGAGGAGAGGCCCTCAGGCTCAGGGCCCCACAAACAGACGGTCCGTGAGCCCCTCGGACCTTCTGGAGCCCCAGGTCCCTGAGAAACGCCGCTGGCCGTGCACCCACATGCACTGCCCCCAGTGTCCTGTCCAGGGCACGGGGTCAGGGCCCCGCAGGGCAGGGGGCTCTGCCATCCCCAGACCACAAGGCCCCGTGCGCGAGTCCACAGACCAACAGCCAGGGTGCCCCGGCAGTTCTCCATATGGCCTTCCTGTCGGGATGGAAAAGGAGGGCTGTGAAAGCCTTATCCAGGAAAGGCCCCTCAAAGGAATACCTCTGCTGACTGAATTTAGAAACAATCACGCAGGGCTGCGTGACTCCTTCGAGGAAAACACAACAGAGGATGTGTAATCCACCTATCAAAACAGCCATCATCCCAGGCTGTGTCTGGGACGATTTTCTTAAGAGTCAAGCAAAACTGAGTACCTGCTTCTTGCCAGGCACCACAGTAAGTCCCTACGATATAAAACTCTGCCCTCTTTCCCGCAGAAGTCCTGGGCCTAACAAGAGAAAGAGGCATAAATACTGTCTTAATGTACATAATACCTTGTGATCACGCTATTTTGGCGACTTAGGAAGACTAGACAAAGGGAGAAGAAAACCTGCATGGGAGAGTCAAGAAAGGCTTCAGGAAGCAGAACATATTTGTATTTGTTCTAGGGGCGAAAATGGCAGGGTTTATCAGGCCAAACAAAGGCGGTTCCTGGAGGACAGGGACTGGGGAGGGTATGTGGAGCCTGAGGCAAAGGTGAGATGATGCAAGGCCTTGGACTCACCCTCAGGGCATCTGGGCAAGCAGCCAGGAGCAGGCAGTGGCAAGGGGGTGGGGAGGACGAACTGGGGAAGAGGAGGCTAGAGGTAGAGACCACCTCGGAAGCTCTTACAACCAATGCCAGCAAGAGACAGCACAGCTCCAAGAGCAGAAGAGGCAGAGAGGGGACTGAGGCAGCAGGGCTGTTCTGGGAGGGAAGGGAGAGGATGGTCAGGATCAAGCCACAAGTTCTAGGCGGAGCTAGAAACACATCTGGCACCTAGCTGGGATTCAGCAAATATTGTTTAAATGAGTGAAGAAATCAACTTAGGGAAGCAAAAAAGGCAGATTTGGTGGGGAACTTCCCAGTAAGGCTGAACTTCAAGAATTTTACTTACTATACTGGTTCAAAATGTTTCGTACATGAAAATCATCCTGAACAGTTTTTAAAAGCGCAAATTTTCTTGAATTTTAAAAAAAAGTTTAGGGCTTCCCTGGTGGCGCAGAGGATGAGGGTCCGCCTGCCGATGCAGGGGACGCGGGTTCGTGCCCCGGTCCAGGAAGATCCCACATGCCGCGGAGTGGCTGGGCCCGTGAGCCATGGCCGCTGAGCCTGCGCGTCCGGAGCCTGTGCTCCCCAACAGGAGAGGCCACAACAGTGAGAGGCCCGCAGACCGCAAAAAAGAAAAAGAAAAAAAAAAAAGTTTAATAATTGATTATGAAGATGAGCCAGATTAGGGAAGCAGAGCTCCATGTAAAAGAGCCCCTCTGATAAAATTCCATGCCTATTCTTGCTGCTTCCAAAATCACTCTGGTAAAAAGGACACTGCAAAGGCTTAAAGCCTTGGGTGCTGGGAAGACGGGAGTTCTGGAACTCTTCCTGAGCTGGCACCTGGACTTCTGCTCAATGGGCTCACTTCTCTATGAGCTCACCACACTATCTACAAAGTAGGTGAACAATTATCTCGGGCTGAGTAATGTTCAACACAGGGAAGACACTTTGCCACCACAGCAATATATGTCCTTTCCTGAGGTGAGGCCTAAGTTTTATCAACTATTTGCTCCAGGTTTTCAACAGATACAACTAAAGGAAGAACGTAAGTGTCACCTATTTCATCTTCAAAAACCATCAGTTCCCCGCCCTCCACCACAGTCCCCGGTCCAATAACTTTCAAGACAACCCTTCAAAATCCAACACCAGTTTTCTTCTCCAACCATCAACTACTTTGGCTGTCGATCTAATATTTTATTTGAGGAGCAAGGATGTTTCAGGCTTCTTGGATGAGAAGGAGGTGGGAACAAATAAAGCCTGTCCACAACAGACTGTGAACACCCAGAGCACAATGGAAAAGAAGGTCAGAAAGAGATGGGCAAGGACGGTCAGGAAGAAAGCAGGAGGCGGCACAGGGCTGGGTGGGCCCAGGGCGGCCGCCCTCCCCACACAGCATGGCCCACGTGGTCACTGTCCATCCCACCTCCGGACCCTCGGTTCTGACCAAGGAAGGAGAAGTGTCGCCGCTTCGCCGTCGCCCCAGAGCCTGGCACGGTGCCTTGCAGGAGGAAGTCCTTAAGGAACATTTCTGGATCAAGGAATGGATGGAGCGGTGAACGCAAGGTCTGGTGAACAGAGCAGCAAGGAGGAGGAACACACACTATGTGCTGCACTGTAACCTAATGAGAGAAGTCAGAGGCAGATGGAGAGACTGTGTGTGTATTTTTAAATGTATATGTATGTAACGTACGTATACATTTTTAAAAAATGCCAACAGTGGAGGCCAACCCGACGTTCCGACATCAATGCTCAGATATTCAGAACTTAATGCTTTTCTCCAGATGCTCCTGAAGATCTCACCAAAAAAACCTGGATAAATCTAGTCTACGTGGGTGACAGTTAAGAATGACACCCGCCTCCGATTGGTAAATCTAAAAATATCCCTGTGAGAACAAAGGACATCCGTGCAGGTTGCTGTGCAGAGCACTGAGCAGCCCGCAGCCAGCCGCTGTGGCGGATGAGTCTGGGCCTGGGGGGAAGTCAGGGGCCGGGGCAAGACGGTCACGAAAAACAGATGACACAGGACACACTTAGGTCATCGTTATCTACCAGCCAGTCTACTTACAGGAAAACGCCCAACATCACAAGGCACAGCCTTCACAGTAAAAGGCTGGTCGCAATAGTTTCATTTTCCTAAAGCTCAGCAACGTACCTGGACGTTCATTTTCTTCAACAGAACTGTAACAGAGCAAGGGGAGCTAAATGCTCAATCTGACGCCTACCTTTAGATGTCACTACACAGAATAAAATGTGTGGCAAGCAGCACACGAGGAGGAGGCCCCAAGGACTTTCCTCAACCCTCACATCACTCCCATGACCAAATCTGCTCCAAACCTGGAGTCAGCTCTATGAAACTCAACGGTTCTCATCCCTGCATTACTCTTCACCGCTTTTCCCTTCAGTTCCCAAACGGCAGAGTAACGAAGCTTTTGGCAATTTAGTTCTTAGCTCTTCTTGTCATGGTGTAAAATATGCCCAGTTCTAATCTACCTGTACCTGAGGTGACAGATCAGAATGTTAGAGGGAACTTAATTAACCTCACCAGAGACTAGAGAGAAACGTGGAAGTAAAATCATTAAATTGTACTGAGTTTAAGACTCTGTTTATAATTAATCATGAAAGACATTAGTCAACCTTTGTGTAATGGTTATACCTATCAGCACATAAAAACTAGCTAAATGTTCAAGCCAACTCTGCTACGAAATGCAATTTTAAGATCTCAAATAGCGGTACCTTGAACTTATCAAGACAGATTTTTAAAAATGAGGTGTACTTTACCTGGAGTAAAATTAACCCTTTCATAGTTTTAACCATGCAACCACGTAACAATCACCAAAATCAAGATAATAAGACACAGAACTAGACTGCCGTCCCAAATGCCACTATGCCCTTTTGTAGTCTATCCTTTTTCCTCATCCCAAGCCAACCACTGACCTGTTCTCTGTCCCGATAGTCTTGCCTTTTCCAGAATGCCTTATCAATGGAGCCAGAGTACGTACCCTTTGGAATATGGCTTCTTTCACTTAGCATCATGCATTTGAGATTAACCAATATTCTTGCAGGTATCAGCAACTTGTTCCTTGGTGTTGTTAAGTAGTATCCCACTGTATGGATGTCCCAAAGTTTGTTTATCCATCCACCAGTTGATAGACACCTGGGTTGTTTCCAGTTTGGGGAGACTACAAATGAAGCTACTAAAAATACCTGTGCACAGGCTTTGGTGTGAACATAGCTTCACTTCATTTGGGTAAATACTTAGGAGTAGTATTGTTTTAAAGGTGTCTTCAGTGCACTCAGAGGAGTTTGCTATTAAGATAAATCCCTCCTTAAATCATTGTACAAAATGGTAATAATTTAACTGTTTTATGAGCTTGGATTTTCATATATGCGAGTTTCTTAAAATAGGTCCACTTATACTGGTGACAATTCAAACTCTTCATTTACTCACGTCCTAACATTTGAAACTATGTGCAGCCTTGAGAAACCACCTGTAACCTAAGCTACAATTCAGTACTCTTCCGTGGGGCAGTGATGGGGTAAACGCCATTGTACACACCTCATCTCACTGAATCCTCCCGGTTAGGTGAGGTAATGTTAGCTTAGATGCATTGAACAAGCAAGAAAACTGGGGCTCAGAGAAAACAGGCAACATACCAGGAGTCAGGCGGTTACACAGTGACAAGCACAAACAAAAGCTCAGATATGCCTGCCTCAAACGCCCGGGCTCTTTCTGTATCCTGGGGCCACAAGCTCCTAAACACACCAATGCCAAGTTTTTGTAATTTTCAGGGCTACGAATGAGGAGGAATTTCATAAGTGCTTTTAGAAGGCCACGATTCTGCCGCATGCTACCACACACGAAAAATGTTAACGCTTTTCATTAGGAGTAGCCTTCAAGATGTGATTACATAATGATCATAAATGTATGTTTTAAGGAACATGTCCTCATCCTAAACTTTCTTGGATAAGAGCTTGTGGCTAACCTATTTTGGTGGTGATCACTGATAACTATAAGCAACTGAAAATAAAACAGGAAATCTGACTGGCTCACTTTCACATATGAAAGGCACACAATCTTAGCAAGTTTCTATATAAACCATACATATGTAGTATTTTCAGTGATAACTATCACTTTAGTCCAGACATTGGCAGGATACAATTTCCTTTGAAACATATGACTTTAGTTGAAGTTCTTTCCATTTACTCACTGACCTAGAAGTCAGGAATTGACATCAGGACTCTTTTGCAGCTGAAATTACAGCTGTGAGATGGCAACAAATGGACATATTCTTGGAGTTTGCAGGTCTACAGAAAGACATGTTAAACTTAATCCATCTCCCTCTCATGCCCTCAAAGAACCTTAGTTAATATCACAGATAAATTAAGTTCAAATTTTCAACTTGTCCCAATGTGTTAATTCCCTGGGTTGAAAGGCTCTTCACTTGCATCACATGGTACCTGGTTAAGCTCAGGTAGAAACAAGCCAGATGAACGATCCAGTAGGATTTGAAGGCCACTCACTGCAACTACTTTAACTAACGTCACAGCTGCTAACCTGACAAGCACGTGGAGGCCTAAAGTTCCCAAACCAAACATCCTCCACAACCAAGGCTGAAGGGCTTATCCTCTTGAGGTCTGATAAGAGAAAATACCTGCTTTCGAAAGCAAGCTACACTTTAGGGAAAAAAAAAAAAATGCATACTGCCTTATCGAAAAGAAAAGCAAGGATTAAGATAAATTTGGTTTTAGTGAAATTTAGGGCAACTGGTGTGTCACTTGTTTGCATGGACTGTGTGTTTATTAATATACACACGGCCTTCCTCTGCATTCAAACCACTAAACTTTCCCCCTCAGGTGTGCTCAGTTTCTCTGAAAAAGTTTTGTAAGAATGCTAGCCATGAAACTGGATGGGTTTCTACTCCACTACAAAGACCTGGGGACTTTTACTCCTAGGGGGCTGAGATCCCTTAGTTACAAGGGCTAAGAAGGACATAAAAATTCTTTTCAGGACTTCCCTGGTGGCACAGTGGTTAAGAATCTGCCTGCCAATGCAGGGGACACGGGTTCGAGCCCTGGTCCAGGAGGATTCCACATGCCGCAGAGCAACTAAGCCCGTGCGCCACAACTACTGAGCCTGCACTCTAGAGCCCACGAGCCACAACTACTGAGCCCGCGTGCTTCAACTACTGAAGCCGCGCGCCTACAGCCCAGGCTCCACAACAAGAGAAGCCACCGCAACGAGAAGCTTGCGCACTGCAACAAAGAGTAGCCCCCGCTGGATGCAACCAGAGAAAACCTGCGCGCAGCAATGAAGACCCAAAACAGCCAAATATAAAAATAAATAAATAAAATTTAAAAAATAAATAAGTAATTCTTTTCAGTGTCAGAAGAAGTGACGACTAAGCCAGAATGGAAAATGATGATTCACCGAGTCGGAGACTGTCCATCAGTAGTGAGTACTCAAAGCCACAAGAGCCTTTGGGTCCAGATTCGTATCCCCAAGTCTGAGTAATCCCAACACCTGGGAAGCTTCTAAAAATACAGTTTCCTAGAAGGAAGGCTAACATGAACCCTGTGGTGTTGGACAGGCATCGGAAGTCTCCATGGACGGATGGACAAGTACAGACGTGCTTACACCTGGGCTAGAACACGTGTTTAATATCCCTACTCCCTCTGCCACGATCGAGAATCAAGGACACTAGAAGCAGCATGCACACCTAGAGCCCAGATCCTAGTTTCTAAATACCATCCTCCAGGGACTTCCCTGGCAGTCCAGTGGTTAAGACTCCGTGCTTCCACTCACTGTAGGGGGCCTGGGTTCGGTCCCTGGTCGGGGAACTAAGATCCCGCATGCCACATGGCATGGCCAAAAAAAAATTTTTTTAAATAAATAAATAAATACCATCCTCCAGTAAAAGGTCCCAGGGCTGGGACATCTCATGGTGCCAGAAAGTAGGAATCCGGTGCTCAAAATCAAAGGATTAGGGGCATTTTAAAGGAACACAGAAGCCAATGTGAAAGAGTGCCCAGAACCATCTGAGCAACAAAATAAGGACAGATTATAACCTACAGAATATTCTTGAGGCCACACTGATATAAATCAAAAAAGAAGTAGGGAGAAGGGACAGATTTCTCTCAAAGATGAATTCCAATGAATAAAGAATGAGGGAAATAAAAGACCACTGTTAGAACACTACAGTACCTGTGGCAGACATAGGATGTTAAAAATAGAGGATGAAAGTTTGAAGAGAAACAAGGTATTTGTATATTCTCAAGTTATCTTCCCCAAGATATAAACTCCTTGCCAAAGGAAAAAGTAACTTCACAGGAGAGAAATCTGGCAGAGGCCGCCTTAATATTAAGTAGGGAAACTCCCCAGTAACAAGAGAACCAACACCAGGGACCCCTCATGATTCACTGACAAGAGCACATCACCGCTGTGCTGTTCCTGCCACAAACACACGCCCTCCATCTCATCAGGAGACACCACAGACAAACTCCAGCTGAGGGGAGCTCCACAGAGTAACTGACCAGCACTCACCTCAGCAGTTTACGTCACAAAAGGGAAGACTGAGGGCGGTCAGTGACTGGAAGATGACAGACGTGACCAACTACACGCAGATCCAGGCTGGGTCCTCCAACAGAAAAGGCCTGTAGCAGGGAAATCTGAACACAGTCTGCAGTTTCAAAGACAAAACAATTCCCGGGCTCCACTGCCTCCCCAGTTCTGACTGTCTGTCTGGGAAATCTATATTATACACTTAAAGCTCAGCAGGGGCTCTGGTGACCGTCCAACTCAGGAATCACCGAGGAGGCCTGAGGAATCCCGATGGCCAGGCCACCCCAAGTGACAGGGACAAGTGACCCCAAATGGCAGCTTGTCAAGCTGTGTCTGATGACCGTAGGCAAGTGCGTCAGCGTTCAGGGAGGGACAGAACCCAGGGGTGTGCCTGTCCTGTCCCGCCTCCCTTGAAGGAATGACATTTCCAACGTAATTGCAATCTTCTGAGTGTCTATTACGGTTACGGTTATGACTTCATGCTTTGTTAGAACGTAAAACAAAGATGACCAAAGGTTTTTACAATCTCAGCTACTGCCCCTTGACCTGACTGAATGCAGCCTCTCTACGCGCAGGTCAAGTGGAGTTCAGCCGCATCTCAGCAAGTGACTGACACTCTAGAGATAACACAGCTCCCCTCCAGCCTTCCCGGAACTGGCTTCAGGCACGTTTCTGACAAAGGTCTTTTCCACACAGATCCGGGCTGAGGCCGAGATGCTACACCAAGGGCACACACAGTTCTGACATGATTTCGTCGCAGAGTTGAAACGATATCCAACAAAATAAGATCAGCATATTGTTATTTCCACCCATTGAAAAATACCCTTCCTAAATGTCTTAAATTAAGCAAAGATGATTCTAGGTTATGCAATAGGCTTCAAAGAAGAAACAAATACAAAAGATATATATATATATATATATATATATTTTTTGCGGTACGCGGGCCTCTCACTGTTGTGGCCTCTCCTGTTGCGGAGCACAGGCTCAGGACGCACAGGCCCAGCGGCCATGGCCCACGGGCCCAGCCGCCCCACGGCACGTGGGATCCTCCCGGACCCGGGCACGAACCCGCGTCCCCTGCATCAGCAGGCGGACTCCCAACCACTGCGCCACCAGGGAAGCCCTATATATGTATTTTTTTTAGAACAAGCAGCAAAACAGCAAAAGTATCAAATAAACATTTTCCCTACTTTCTAAGAGACAATGTACAGTACCTATGCAAGAATGATTTTAGAAATGGTGTCTAATCTCTTCTTCAGAAGAACTGGGTTGGTTTTGAATATTTAATACCTAAGATATGAATATAAAACACAAATTATATATAACGATAAGAGTTTTGCTGAGAGAGGTGAAGAGTTTTTTTTATATATAAATTTATTTGTTTTATTTTATTTTTGGCTGCATTGGGTCTTCACTGCTGCGCGCAGGCTTCCTCTAGTTGCAGCAAGCAGGGGCTACTCTTCGTTGCGGTGTGCGGGCTTCTCACTGCGGTGGCTTCTCTTGTTGCGGAGCACGGGCTCTAGGCGCACAGGTTCAGTAGTTGTGGTTTGCGGGCTCCAGAGCGCAGGTTCAGTAGTTGTGGCACATGGGCTTAGTTGCTCCCTGGCATGTGGGATCTTCCAGGGCGAGGGCTCGAACCCGTCCCCCCTGCATTGGCAGGCAGATTCTTAACCACTGCGCCACCAGAGAAGTCCCAAGGTTAACGATTTTATTCTGATCCTTTCAGGGAGTTGTGTCCAATCCCTCTAGACTGCACCGACACCTGGTCGAGACAGCTAGAGACACGGGATGGAATTCCAATCCTACGCACAAAGTGGCCCTGGACCAGACCTGCAGCCCTGGGCTCACCCAGGTCTATGGGGCCAACGGCCGGGCTCCCAGGACCGAGCATCCAGGCAAACTAAATAAGGTGCTCGTCACACGGCCATCTGGTGGAAATCTGTCTAGCTGTGCTACTCACAAACTCAGAGCAGCAAATAATTCAGACATATTAGTAACAGCAAACAAAAAGATCTGTGAGGGCTTCCCTGGTGGCGCAGTGGTTAAGAATCGGCCTGCCAATGCAGGGGACACGGGTTCGAGCCCTTATCCAGGAAGATCCCACACGCCGTGGAGCAACTAAGCCCGTGGTACCACAACTACTGAGCCTGCAAGCCACAACTACTGAGCCTACGTGCCACAACTACTGAAGCCCTCATGCCTAGAGCCCATGCTCCGCAACAAGAGAAGCCACCACAATGAGAAGCCCGCTCAAGGAAGAGTAGCCCCCGCTTGCCGCAGCTAGAGAAACCCTGCACACAGCAACGAAGACCCAACGCAGCCAAAAAGAAGTAAATTTATTAAAAAAAAAAAAAAAAGATCTGTGAGCACCTAGTGGATTCAGTGTGGCACGATAAATATTTGCTGAACGAAGAGAATTTTGTTTTAAGCTGGTGGTTCAGTCACGCACCACACAGCAGTGCTGAGCAGTGTGTGCTTTAACAGTGGGCCACCACTAAGTCTCTCCTGAAAACAGATGGAGCATAAATGCAAAAATGGATAATAAATAACTTTCAAACAGCCTGTACATACTTCTGGCCACAGCCTCTAAGCTACCCTCCCCCAAATTCCTGAGCTCATCTGAGATCTCAGTATTAACAGGCAATCAATCAAGTTGTAAAAACAAAGATTCTTGGAGAATGTGCTCCCCCAAACTGCCTGACTGGTAACATCACCACATTTCTGTGAGGAAATGAAATTCTGTGCAACTAAATATTTAATTAGTGTTGTGACCACTGTCCACCTAGAGGAAAGCATTTGCTTTTAGACCCATTCACCAGTGTGGTTCCAGGATTCTGTGAGGCAGGGGGTGATATCAGATGCACCAAGCTGGGGGCGGCCACTTCTGCACCCAACTCAGCATAAGGCACTTGCCCCGCCTACAGGGTGACTTGCTGTCTTCCACCTCTGTTTATGTTACTGCATCGCGCAGTAAATAATATAAACATACAAAGTTCTCTCTGAAAAAGGGGAGCTTTTTAGACTCGAGCAGGCCCTTTGATAAAGAGCACAGAGGAGTGAGGACGGCCTGAACAGGTCCTCCTAACCCCCCTGCAGGGGTTCTCACCTCTAGTAAGAACGGCCAGATGCCCTCCAGGGCCCATTCCAGCTCTAACCCACAGAAAGACTCGATTCTAGGAGCATTTCTTAGGATTACAACTTTGGCTAAGAACTCCTGTAATACATTCTGCCCTAATTTAAAAAACGCAAAGTAATTTAAAATAAGTGGGGGAAAATAAGGCCAGCAGATTATTTTGTAACTTCAAGGTTATTTGAATATGAAATAACTTGGCCTCTTCCTTGCCAAATAAAGGAATTATATTCTTTTGCTTAAAAATTATAGAAATACGATTTTTTT
Source organism: Delphinapterus leucas (assembly GCF_059928025.1). Taxonomy (NCBI): domain Eukaryota; kingdom Metazoa; phylum Chordata; class Mammalia; order Artiodactyla; family Monodontidae; genus Delphinapterus; species Delphinapterus leucas. The sequence continues at coordinate 34,967,125 of NC_143142.1, read as the reverse complement.
AAAAAAAATCCCCATTTCTAACAAAGCCCAGAAGTTTCCTCATGGTTTTTTAAATTATGAGATTTTTACATTTACATTCCAAACACATAAAATCATCTCCTTTATGATGGAGACTTTCACGTTCCAACAGGAGGTGTGCGCAAACAGCATACGACCAGCAAGGAGCGTCGGGGTCACTGAAGGCCTGGACCCTGAGATTCCCCCTCAACGCCCACACCCAGGTTACAAAGTCCCCTACACAATCAGCACAGCTCATTAAGCCGATAGCAAATCCCGTGTCCTGAACACCAGCCATTCAGAAAAACCAAGTTTCTCTTGGAGCTGGGAGGTGACTCATGCAACTTCAGTGTTCTAATGTTAACATGAAAAGAAATGTCATAAAATGCAGCCCAAACACCCGCTGCCCTCGCTCTAGAAGACACCAGCAGCAGGAAGCAAACCTCTTCCTGTGATGAGCGGCTTGCGTGTGCTGGTGCTACTCACTAAATGAATTTTTAAACTATTTCACAGCCAGCTGTGTTCACCATTCTCCCTTCTGACCTTTACAACAAATGCGCAGGAATCCGTATATACATATACTCTGTACTATTAAAATGCAATTTCAAAAGTAAATGACCTCTCTCCGTAGCCCCTGACTTCCATTCCTAGTCAAACGATGTCTAGTTCCACCAGTTCCCGAGATCCCCAGCGAGTACATTTTTGCCAACAGGTCCAAAGGCAAGAAGCACACAGATGTGTAACATTTTTAAAGGTGACAAAAATTTGCACAACTTTAAAACTAAAATCAACCTGATTATGAGCCACAGATTTTAGAAATTGTATAATTTTTGTCTTGTTTATTTTACACTTGTTTTCATAAAAATGTACACGCCTCATTTTCTAAAAACTACCTTCACCTCACTGTATTTACTTCAAATCATTTTTACAGAAAAGGCTTCCATGGGTAAAGTTAAATTATATTGTCCTTAATTCACCTGATTGTTTCCTTAATGCAGACTTCTAAAACTTACACTTTCATGTGACCTGTTTTATTTTATGTCTCATAAGAGAGGAAACTCTAGATAAAAAACTCAGACAATCTGCATTTTTCCCCACATATTTCAAGATTAGAAATTCTGTTTGCCACCACAGGAGAAAAAAGACTGCTGTCACTCTTCCCCATCACATATCAGAATAAGATGCCAGTTTCAAAATATTAGTTTAGTTTTCACAAATATTTGGCTAGGACAACAAAAATCATAAAACAAACCAACAAACTCATAGAGAGATCAGATTTAGGGCCACCAGAGGCAGGCTGGGGGATGGGGAACTGGGTGAAGGCAGTCAAAGAATCTGAAAGACAGGGAAAAAAAAACCATAAACCTTTTCAATGGTTTTTATTCCTCAACTACTACACTTAGATGCAAAGAGAATGTGAAACGAGATACATTTCCTGGGAAACCTAGTTTCAAAAACATTCTCAGTTTAAAGCAGCAACTTCATTTTTTTCTAGGCAGAAAGTTATTATTTGTTAAATAATAAATAGAAAAGGGTAGAGAGACGGTGTAGAGTGAAGGAGGGAGATCAGGTAGCCAAAGATTTCTGTTGAATACAACATTTAAAAGTTAATAAAATCCATTCTGATGCTACATTTTCCAAGGAAAAGGCATCAGCCGATCTCCCCGGCGGTCTTCCCGCCCCCTCCTCACAGCATATCCCAGGTGGAGAAAGCGGGGAGGCGGACGCTGGTGGATGTAACTCACCAAGATGCCAGCAGGGGCCCTTCCACCGTAAACACCTTCAGCAACCTTCTCCTCCTCATCTTCACTATCATCTTCCAAGGAAAACATCTTAAAACTGAACTAGTTCATCAGAATGTCTTTTTTTCAGAGATGAAGGCACACTTCTAAGTTATCAAAACAGAAAAGCTGTTCTGCTGGGCAAACTGTCTGCAGACACAGTAATATGGTTAAAACTGAAAGGAAATGGCTCTTCAAAAAAAAAAAAAGCAATGTATGCATGACTTTACCAGTAAGATTTGCTGAAAGCCTCAACCCTGTCCCTCTGAAGCAGATAAGCAGGGGCATGGGATGAGCTGTGCTGCGTGTTTACACTGATAGGTACCAAGTCCTGCCCAAGCACAGGAGCCTCACTGTGCTTCCATCACACGGGACACGAACTGAGTTAATGATTCCCTAAATCAATTACATCCTCATTTTTTAGATATCAAAACAACTACACATAAGAAGAAGTAATCTTCAATAAATTAATCATGTAAGGGAACACAGTTTACATATACTTTCTAAGCATCAGTGAGCTTCCCAAAGACAGCCAGGTGACATATGCTTTATAGAACTCAAATCACTGAAATGTTTTGCTTTGTCACATTGCCATGACCCAATATATTTTCACAATTCTGAATGGGAGCTAACCTGCTCAGCACTGTAAATAATGAACAAATTATAATAACAATTTGTTACTGTATGCTAACACAGCATTAGTTATATTAACGTTGTAACAGTAACATTACATAATATAATAACAAACAATTTAACTTCAAGAGTATGACAATACAACACTAAAATTCAAACATCCTGGTATTTCCTTTCCAGCTGTTAGTAAGTCAACATACAGAAACTTCAAGTGAATTTTTCTAAAAACCTAAAACACACTAACACAGAGACAAAACGTCAATTTTTAAATTAAAATACACTATTTTTTGCAAGCCAGTGTTTAGGACTGTGCTGTTAAAAATAGCCATTATCCACATGACTACGTTTGCAATGTGGCTAGTGCCAAATGATATGCGCTGTGAGTATAAAACACACAGAATGAAAACAGAATGTGAAATAATTTCATAATTTTATATATATATATATAAGGTTACTTGTTGAAAATACTTTGGATATACTGAGTTAAATAAGATATATTCTTAAAATTAATTTTACCTGTTTTATTTTTTAATGTTACTAGAAATTTTTAAATGACAATGTGCCTCCCATTATATTTCTACTAGAGCACGACTTTACAGTCCTGAGACAATCTTGAGAACAAGGGCGGAAAGGAACATTCAGCCAGAGTTCCATTAATGGAGAGCTGAGGGTGACAGGAGTTTTCATCATTCCACAGAAGTAGTTAAATTCATCAATATACTAACTGATCCTCAGATATTTAATAATGTTCACATTATTAAACTTTTTCTCTATGTCTAAACATCGCAGAAGACAAAACTTCCAAATATTTGACCAAGTGGCTGTTGGTAATGTTTACTACAGCAATATACCACCAAGATACACATAATAAAAATGTTAAATGGCAAAATTTAAAACAAATTTCACCAAAATTAGAAATGGGAAAATGTATCCTGCATTCAAGGCATTATACTGCCTTCTACCCACACATTAACGTGAAGGGCCCACGGGCACTTGTAATCCAAGTCAATACCCGTCATGTACACAAATTCCCCCTTTCACGAGGGAAGTGATTTTTTTGGTCTATTACACAGTGTATAAAATTTTAAACCTCTTCCTTCCTCCATGTCCCCCTGCAGTCCCAGATCCTCAGCATCAGATGGTAATAAAAACCCACACTGGGGTGCTGCCCGTGGGAAAGAACGGAGAAGTGGGAAGTCAGGGAGAAGGCGAAGTGAGGAGAGAAGGAGAAAGGGGGTTCCGGAGAAGCTACAAGGAAGATGGGGAAGAGGGAAAAGCAGAGGAAATAGAAGTTGGAAGAGACAAGAAAATATGCCAGTGGAACGACAGGAGAGGGGAAACTAAGTAGGAGGGTGGGTGGAGAGCGAAGACACAGGGAAAAGAAAAATGTGAAAAATCTGATCCATTTTAAATGTGAGGAAACTGAGGCCCAGAGAGGTCAGGCAATTATCCCAAGGCCACCCACTCAGTGGGCACATGCTGCCAGGTTGAGGCCCCCAGCGGAAGTGCTGGGGGAAGGGGTCCGACAGAGGGAGCGAGGCCTGAGCCAGGAGGGCAGAGGCTGTCCGGCAACTTTGACCTCACCGCCTCTTACACAACGTGCAGGCTCCAGGCCAGCCACCTGGGCTTCCGGCGAGCCTGGGTGCTGTCTCAGCATGTGGTTTGGATCCATGACTCTCAGATGCTCTGACGGCAAAAAGCATGGACCGCAGACCCAGACAGAGGGTGAGCTCACCCTCCCAACACCAATTCCCCACAAGGGCGCGCACCTCCTGCTGCGTCTGGGCACCGCCTGCCCCCAGGCTGGGACCTGCCGCTTCCCTAACTTGGTGGTGGCGCTTTTCAGACTTGGCCAATAAAATTTAAAAATCACAACCAACAATTCTTCATCATCCCTATGATTTTTTTTCAAAGAAAAATGCTACTGTATTGTCAAGACTTTTTATCTACAGGCTAAGATAAGAATAAATGGTTGTGCGTCAAGAAAAACTACTTTTTATTTTTGCACAGCATCTTCAATAATCTTAAAAAAATAAACAAAAAGGCAGGTGGAAGTTGGAAGCCGTTTTTTTCCAAGACTTCAATCTTTCAAGAAAAAGATTCTTTGAAAGCTAGCTCAGGGACACAAAACTTAAATGCTGGCCAGGAGAGTCAGAATCTTGTCCCGATCCCACAGCTGATGACGCTTGTAAAACATATGCCTTCTTTATTTTCTTCCACCACTAATCCCATAAATGTATGAGACTAGGTGTAAAGGGCTTCTTAAAAAAATGTAAGAATTTATAATTTCCTAACATGAAATTTTTTAATTGAAATTGGGCTAACTGGTTAAACAGAAATACCTTTATGCCACAAGTTGTACTCTGTTTTTACGGCAAAACATGAAAATATTGATACATAATCTACTCCCCCCCAGTGGTCATAATGTGGAATAGCAACATATTTCTACTGAACTACCAATGAAGAGGTGAGAAAGCTAAGAAGTTTTCATGAGTAAAAAATTATGATGAAAATATTTTTTAAAGCCTCAGTTACAAAGAGTTCATAATCTCCACCATAATTATTCTACAGTGAAGGAATTAACTCAGGTGCATTGCTGCATTTTCAAGGCCACTCATGGCAGAGACCCACACAGAAAAGGACCAGAGCCTACATTAATGCATATAAAATTTTTCTTTCCATATCTGGAATTACTTGTAATTAATGTTTGCCCATGAAAACAACCCAAAAGGGACAGATATGCTTTCTTCAAAACCAAGAGAAATTCTTCTTGATACCACTCCGAGGTTTTCCAACCTTCTGTAGTTTAGCCACTTATTGGAGAATGGCTATTTCATCTACTCAAGTTCCAGTATTTCATTATGTCCTCATACAACCCCCAAAACTCTAAACAGCATAGTTAGTGACAATTTCATTTGAGCTGTGAATGAATGAATGATCAAACACAAACAGGTCATTCTAGGAACAGAGGAGAAAAAAACAGGAAGAGTCTCCCGAGGTCAGAAGGCCCGGCTTAAAGTGACTCTCCCAACAATAATCTTCTTGAAGACTGACATTTTACCTTTAAAATTCAACACGTTTTGCATTCTACTTTGAAACATCCATTTTTTTAAATATGAAGGGGAAAAAAAGGCTAACTGGTCAAAGTTTTCTTCTACCAAGTTCCAGGGTTAATGTACCATGTTTACTGTACAAATGGCCTAAAATATCCTCAGTCCCATCGCAATTTAAGGAGTCTGGGACTAAACATCTCTGAGCTCTATTTCTCTGACTAATGTTTTAAGTCAAACTTTCACCCCATATTTTGAGACCAAAGAGACAATAGTGGGTTGTCCGCAGCAGTCAAGTGTGGGATCCTTAAGAGCAAAGCTTAAACGGCCCAATTAAGGATCAGAAGAACCACGTCTTGACTTGTGTCCCACATTCTGGACAACACTTCCAATAAAATAAAGCCAAGTGGGAAACCCTCTGCCCTGCTCAGAACCCCCAGGGCAGCAGCCTCACTGGGGGTGTGTGTGTCTGTGTCATGTTAATCACAACTGTTTCCGTTTAAATGTTTGTCTATTTCTTCTCTCACTTCACCCTCTGAATAGCAGTTTGCAATGGTCCTGTACCCAGGGTAACACTCAGGGGCAACACCCTAAGAAAATAAGCAATTTTCTGTATGAGGGCTGTGTCACCCCATTTTGCTCACACTCTAGAAATCCTGTTGAAACATAAGTCATTTTATTATCAAATTCAAAAAACAGTATATAATTTAAAAAGTGTGGTCCTTTAATCTTTAACAACAAATTCTCTGCTATAAACTCACACCTAGAAGAAGCACACAGTGCATCGCAACAGGAGTGACACCAAGTACAGGTAACGTCAGGAGACACAGGGCTGGGGTTCCCCACTCTGGGTCCACGGGAATGGCTCAGAGCTCACCAAAGGAAATTACAACAAACAAATGAAGTAATCAAGGACAGATGAGATTATTAACACAATCCTGAGAAGAACAGGAGAAAAATGTCACAAATTGTGAGATCAGCGTCCTATAGAGACCCGTGTCAGTCACACTCACATTCCTCGCCTCTTAAGAGGCATTTCCACTTCTGTAGCTGGTTCCACACAGCATTTTTCACTAAAGATTTTCTGGACCACTTGAAAAACTGGTGATGGTGGTTTTAATTATTTTGCTGCTGTGATTTCATCTCCAAAAAATTGCTTACAATTTTCTCTATTTTAAAAATATTGGTAATTAGCTGGTACTCTCCTTCCTGCCGTCTTCAATCTGGATAAACAAATTGCTACGGTAATGCCGAGTAATTACTCAGAAGCCAGGAACTCAGCAATAATCTCTTGGATACGCAGTTTCTTGGGGAGAATAAAAATTCTATCATATATAAAATTCAAACAAATAATAATAAGTATACTAGGATTTCAACAGACAAGTATACAAAGGACAAACTATCAGGAACATCAAGAACCTGTTCACATCTTACATGGAGAAGCCAGGATGTACACCAAGGCCTGCTTGACTCCAGAGCCTCTGCTTTTAACCGTGTTGTTGGTGTTTAATTCACAACTTGCTTGCTATCATGTTAGCAGGCTTAAACAAAATACCACCCAAGCAGTTGGGACTGTCATTTTAATAAAGAATCATCATGAGTGCGGCTAAGAGCCACCCCACAGGACAGATGGTCTGTAGCCTTAAATGGGCATCCAATGGAGCCTGGAAACCCTGCTTGGTTTCTGTGGTCAGCCTGCTCTCCCAGTTTCTCTTTCTTTTTCCAACTTCCATGTTTCTCAACCTGACTGCATTCCCATCACCCTTCCCTCCCCATCTCAAATTCTTGTACGCAGGTCACTGTGTTCTTTGGGTAATGAACAGCAAACGTGGCTAAACCACGCTGCTACGAGAATAACTTAAGGAATTTACTTTTACAATTGGAAGATTCTAGTGCTACATTTAAGTCTGTTACCAGATTTTACTTAACTAGTGAAATTTAAATTAAAACAAAAAATCAGAATTGTTAGATTACTGCCTTTCAGAGGCTGAATCTGCCTACTCCAATATAAAGTTCCCCTGGAATTCCCTGGCAGTCCAGCAGTTAAGACTCTGTGCTTCCACTGCAAGGGGTGCAGGTTCGATCCCTGGTTGGGGAACTAAGATCCCGCACGCGCCAAAGTGCAACAACAACAACAAAAGTTCCTCTAAGATGTATTTAAAAAAGTAAAACTTGTAGTACTGGTACCCAGATGTATACAGTTATATTACACACGTACAGAAGAATGCAATTCCAAGATGGCAGGAGTAGTTGCACCCTTCGTTGAAGGTAAAGCCTTAAGTCACCTTTGCTACAGAGAGGTTAAATGCTAGTAATATGTCTAACACTTAACCCTGCAATGTCTGGGCGCACACAGGATCCAAGAAAGCACAGAGGCATCTGAAAGCAGCAACGTTGGAAGAAAGGTTCCCCCTCTTCTAAGTATGCTGCACCACTGAAACAAAAAACGAGTGTGACATTTTATTACAATTTATTTTTCTTCCAGACTCAACATACTTCATAAGGCTCTCTGGGAAACAGGGCATATACTTTGTGTAAAAATCACTAGCCTTCGCAGCAAATTAATTTTACTCAAGTTTTTAATGCATACTTTAATCATAAAACTTCTGGATGTGAAAAGAAATAAGCAAACAAAGGTAATATAAGCTAAATGTTCATGAGAAACTGTACAGTAAACCAGTATTTACATTGAAATCATACAAGGAAACACAATATTGGCAACCCAGCATTATTTATCTAGTGTCTAACTCTGAGTCACACTCCAGAGTTAGTCCTTTGCACATATTCTCTCTGATCTATACAACTTCTGTGAAAGACAGATTTGCTTTATCCCTATATCTTGCAAATGAAAAAACAGAGGCTCAGAGGAATTATGTACTATATCCAAGGTTACCAACTAATAGTAACCAAGTTGGTTAAAACTTAGTTTTTTTAAAAATCTATTAATTCTGGCTGTGTTGGGTCTTTGTTGCTGTGCGCGGGCTTTCTCTAGTTGTGGTGAGCAGGGGCTACTCTGTTGTGGTGTGCGGGCTTCTCATTGTAGTGGCTTCTCTTGTTGTGGAGCATGGGCTCTAGGCACATGGGGTTCAGTAGTTGTGGCACGTGGGCTCAGTAGTTGAGGCTCACGGGTCCTAGAGTACAGGCTCAGTAGTTGCGGTGCACGGGCTTAGTTGCTCCGCAGCACATGGGATCATCCAGGACCAGGGCTTGAACCTGTGTCCCCTGCATTGGCAGGAGGATTCCCAACCACTGCGCCACCAGGAAAGCCCCACCAGCTAATTTTTTAAAGTGCCAAATCCAGGTTCAAACCCTAATCTACTTAGTTTCAAACCTCAAGATGTCTCCATAGTAACTTCTAGGACACAATACTTAATTTGGAACTCAAATTTGAGATGTGCTAGATATTTTAAAAATCTCAAATACAGGGACTTACCTGGTAGCGCAGTGGTTAAGAATCCGCCTGCCAATGCAGGGGACATGGGTTCGATCCCTGGTCCAGGAAGATCCCACATGCTGCGGAGCAACTAAGCCCACGAGCCACAACAACTGAGCCTGCGTGCCTCAACTACTGAAGCCCGTGCTCCTAGAGTCCGTGCTCCACAGCAAGAGAAGTCACCGCCATGAGAAGCCCGCACACCACAGCGAAGAGTAGCCCACGCTCACCGCAACTAGAGAAAGCCTGCGCACAGTAACAAAGACCCAACGCGGCCAAAAATAAATAAATAAATAAATATTTAAAAATCTCAAATACAATAAATCTAAAAGAATATCCAGAATAAATCTAAAAGAAATAAAGAAATGAAATAAGCCAAAGAGCTGAACATTTACATATTTATAATTACAAAACATTGCTAAATTTAAAAGGACTAAAATAAATAGAGAGATATCTTGTGTTCATGGATACAAAGACTTAATATTGTTGAGATGTCAATAGTACCCAAAGCAATCTACAGATTCAATGCAATCCCTATCAAAATCCCAACAGATTTTTTTTTTTTTTTGCAAATACAGAAAGTCAGTCCTCAAATTGATATGGAATTGCAAGGGGCCAAAACAACCTTGAAAAAGAACAAAGTTCCTGATTCCAAAACTTATTATAAAGCTACGGTAATCAAAACAATGTGGTACTGCCTTAAAGATAGACATATACACCAATGGAACAGATTCCAGAGTATAGAAATAAACCCAAATATATATGGCCAATTGTCTTCTGACAAGGGTGCCAAGTCCATTCAATGGGGAAAGAACAGTCTCTTCCACATATGGTTCAGAGACAACTCTGACTCCAGAGCCTTTCCAATTAACCATACTGTTGGTGTTTAATTCACACATACAAAAGGCACAATGTATAAGACACTGTATATAGAATAATTAACTCAAAATGGATCAAAGACCTAAATAAGAGGTAAAACCATGAAACTTAATGATTCTTAGATATAACACCAAAAACATGAGTAATGAAAGATAAACTGGATTGCATCAAAATTTTAAACTTTTTTTCCTTTCTTTTTGGCCACACCATGCGGCTTGCAGGATCTCAGTTCCCTGACCAGGGACTGAGCCCTGGCCACGGCAGTAAAAGCCCAGAATCCTAACCACTAAGCCACCAGGGAACTCCCTAAAACTTATTTCCTTCATCAAAGGACCTTATCAAGACAGTGAAAAAACAACCTATGGAATGGGAGAGAGGATCTGCAAATCATGTATCTAATAAGAGTTTCATGTCCAGAATACGTAAAGAACTTTTACAACTCAACAACAAAAGGCAACCCAATTAAAATACGGGCAAAAGGCGTAAGTATCTCTCTGAAGAAAATGGCCAATAAGTACATGAAAAGATTGCTCTACATCATTAATCATCAAAGAAATGCAGATCAAAACCACAATGAAATACCACTTCATAATCACTGATGGCTATTTTTTTTAAAAACCAAATTGAAAAGTGTTGAGGATGTAGAAAAACCTTTCCAGTGTGTGGAGGGTGCAGCACCCCTTACCTCCTCACTCAATGTCAGTGGCAGTTTCCCCAGCTGTGACAAGCAAAAATGCCTCCACTGTTTCTGAGTGTCCCCTGGGAGCAAAATTCTTCCAGCTGTGAACCACGGGTTTATCTAGATAGCGTGTGGCCCTGTATTTATACACTGGCTCTGGTTAGAGGTGGGCCAGGCAGGCACACACACAGCTTGGGCTCCGAATTTAGAGAGATTGAGTTTTAAATGATCGTTCCGCCACTTACCAGGTACCCTGACACGTAACCGTCCTAAGCTTCAGCCTGACCTGAGCCTCATACGACCCCTCCATAGAGCCAACCCCTCCCCAGGGTCACAGCAGTGGCCAGAGAGGACTGCTTCCACAGTTCAAGGAGGTGGGGTAAGCAGGGCCCTACGGGGCCTTCCCGGGACAGGCCCCTCCCCACGTCCTCGGCTTCAGCTCCTCTCTGAAGCACCTAGAGAATGGTATCTGATGCACATTTCCTGAGTTGTTTTTACAGACGCTAAAACTCCCACCAAATGGAAGAAATTAACTACTTGAAGACCATGAGGCCTACCGGCACCTAAGGACTGATAATGTGACACCACCCTGTTACCTTACCATCAACCAAGCTACCTCAACATCAGCCAATCAGAGAATTGTGTGCACGAGCTGGGACGCCCCTCCCTCATCTTGCCTTTAAAGATGCTTTGCTGAAAGCCATGGGGAGTTCGGGTGTTTGGAGCACAAGCTGCCCTGGACTCCCTGCTTGGCGCCCTGAAATAAACGCTGCACTTGCCTTCACCACGACCCAGTGTCAGCAGATTGGCTTTACTGCTGGCTTTATTGCGTGTGGGCGAGCGGACCCAAGTTTGGCTCAGTAGCAGTAGCACCTGGAAACTACTAGGTACTTCGCAGATATTAGATCGCTTCCTTCTTTCATTAGAAAACAATGTACAGACGGCCCCCAGCTTACAATGATTTGGCCTGTGAATTTTTACTTTATAATGGTGTGAAAGCAACATGCATTCAGTAGAAACCCTCCTTCACATTTTGAATTTTGATCCTTTCCTGGCTAGTGACAGGCCTGCCCTACGAACCCCTCTCGCGATGCTGAGCAGAGGCAGCCCCAGCTCCCGTCAGCCACACGATCCCGGGGGCAAATAACCGAGGCACTTACAGCCATTCTGCACCCAGACAACCACTCTGTTTTCCACTTTCAGTGCAGTATTCAATCAGCCACATGAGAGAGTCAACACTTCATTATAAAATAGGCTTTGTTAGATGATCCTGCCCAACTGTAGGCTACTGAAGTGTTCTGAGCACGTTTAAGGTAGGCTAGGCCAAGCTATGATGTTTGGTAGGTGAGGTGTATTAAATGCATTTCCGATTTAGCATCTTTCCAAATTAGGATGGGTTCATCAGGATGTAACCCCATCGTAAGCCGAGGAAGATCTGTATTGAGACCTATGCCCCGTAGGTGCCTAACGGGTGACTGTTAGGCTAGGATCCCTGCCATCAAGGAGCCCACTATTTAGCGAGGGACACAGGAGAGTAAACAAATGACTTATGACCTAATTCCCACTTCGATCAATAGCTCTTCTTATCTCTTTGTTTTAGCTTCCCAAACCATTTCCCCGTTGCCTAAGGCCCATCCAAATGAGGTCTACCCTTCAGCCTATTTGTGCAAATAGCATGAGTCTAATTCATATTCCAGTCCCAAAGAGCCACCCTTCTGACATGGGTGAGAAGAGCCCTAGAGGTATAGGGAAGGGTCTTCAGGTAAAAACTACTAGATCCAGCTACTCCCCCACCCTGTGTCCAAAGCAGACTGCCCTCCCCAAGAGACAAGGAAGGCATCTTCCCCAGGCTACCTAACTCTACTTAACGTGAATGCTGTCCTTTAATCACTGCGGAGGCTACACAATAAACCAATCCCATTTTTGTACCACCGTCCAGCATATTATTAGTACTCTTCTTTTTTTCTGAAAGAACTACCTTTAAATTAAATTTAGGTGCTACACAGGATAAAAACCAGGATCATTACTATGCAGTCACAACTCTTAAACAGTACAAAAGTATGATTCATTTCTCTGACGTGCCTGATCCACCAGACGTTGCTCTGAATGACTTCTGGCTATTTCCAAAAACCTAACCTACCTCGAAGGGTAAAGATCTTCCACTGTTGAGCATAAAAGGATATATTTCAAGACTGAAGCAATTTAAAAAGGAAGGAGTGTTCAAAATGTTTTTCATCATAACGGCGTCACTGAAATGCATATCTTGCCACTGAAGTGGGCAAAGTACAATTTGATTGCATACGTTTTTAGTCATATTCCTTCAGAGAGACTTTTTTTTATAGGAGTACAAACAGATTCCTTATTACCCATTTGTAATGGAGTGCAAAACTGAAGAACCTGAGGTAATTAGATCTTAGGGGTAAACTTCAGACTTATTAATAACATAAGCATCTGTAATTTAAACAGCAGTATTTTTCATCGTGAATAATGTCCATCAATTATCACCATCCACCACTCCCGCCTCAGCAGGTAGCGTGAGGTTGCAGGAAAGAAATGACTATTTGCTCACATCCCAGGACAGTATGTACATATGCATGTATCTATTCAGCAAGTATCACGCACACACACACCCCAGAACAACAGAACCACACCCCATTCCCCCCTCCCCACCATTTGGTTTTATAGAGACCTTGCCACCAGCACCATGTTCTCTACATTTGCCAGGAACCCCAAGGCGGATTGTAAACCTCTGCGTAAGAGGTGCCAGATTAAATGCTTCATGAATACACAACTTCGATTTTGGAGGCTTGTATTTCTCTAAACTTAACTCAAATTCAAGGGAGTATTAGTGAGGTCAAAGCTCAGCCCTCGCCTTCTAGACACCATCCGAGTGTGAAGCCCTTGTGCCAGAACAGCTCTCACTTGGTGTCAGTGAGCTGCAATGGAATCAGGGGTCATGGTGCCACAATTCTAGTTAAAAGGTGACTTCTGCCGTATAAACAATTAGACCAACCTCTCTCACTGCATCAATCACCTTTTAACGACTCCAGTAGCGGAGAGGAGGGTCTTCCCCCATTACTAGCAGCACACTAATTAAACAAACAAGAAAAAAACAAGCACCAACCCATCAGCTTACTTAACTGATGTCATAAAAGTGACCAGGAGAATTCCTCAGCTCCTGTAACACAGATTTCCAAACTGTGCAAGGGAGCATTGCACAGCCAAACTCTAGGCTCCCTTGCATTTAACTGTCAGGAATGCAGCCCCCAGTTTCTCAGAGGGAAGTCCTCTAGATCAGGAAGCACAAATTCACCGCTTTCTACTCTTCTTTCTGGGACTACCTGTCTCAGAGAGCACGTGGCGACCACGAGGCCGGGACGCAGGGATGTGAACTCCCTCCCTTGTGGCCACCCAGCTCCGGACATCCCAGACCGCGGCTGCAGAGGGGCCTGGGGACCAGGACGAGGCTGTGGACCTGGGCGAGTCTTCCAGCAATGACAATGAAAACACACACAGCTCCAACTTCATGCTGGACCGTGCACAGTGCCTCCCGGGACCCCGGTAGTTTTCAGACGTGTTAGGAGGGGGACATCCCTCTCGGGGCTCTGGGTGGACACTTGGGTGGATAAACGATGTGGGAGCAGCTGCGCCGCTGCTGCCAGCACCACCCAACACGCACATCACTGAGTGGTGCCCTAGTGTCACACAGCTCCACAAACAGACACCAGGTGAGGCTGCGCCTGCGGGGGCTCACGATCTGACCTGCACACGAGCTCCTGCAAGATGAGAGAGAAGGATTTCCAAGAGCAACAGCGAGTCAGTGAGGCAACATTTGAAATGTTGGAAAATAAAGCCCGTTTCACACATCGATCTGTTTAAAAGCAGCATCTACTTTGATGTGCTGTTCGCTGTTCGATTCTGAGCTGGGATCAAGCCATGAACTTGGCTGACAAGGTACCTCCCCTCCCAGCACTTACATTCTAATGCTAAGGGGAGAGAAAGGCAACAAATGAAAAACACAATTATAGACTGGGATAACTCTCATGAAGGAAGTCAAAGAGTGTATGGGAGGAAGGGCAGGAGTGGTGACTTCAGGTAACAGCCACATCTGAAAAGGAAATAGAGCACAGCTAACATGGGAGCCAGAGCACCAGGGCCCGGCCGATACTGCTCACCTAACTACGCCAGGACAGACTCCGGATTCACTTTCTCACAAGACACTGGTGCTGTTCTTTCTTTAGGCATTTTGCCAACCTGCAAATTACTTTAGAAACAAAGCCAGAGTAGAAAATGAGGTGACTCAGATACTACGTTATAAAACATTCAGGAAACCAGTGGAAATTTTAGCAGTCACACAGTCTGAACAAAAATCTCCAGGTGTAATCTAAAAACTGCTTCCTCAGAGTTGCTTTCTGACCTTGGTGAAGACGGATGGGACTAAAAGCATCTTTTAAAATGTTGTAATAACTAGACATTCTGTTGACACAAAGGATGTTACACACTTTATCTTCATTCCCTCTTGAAACTCACTGTTAGGAGCTGAACTGTGCCCCCAGAGTAAGCTGACGTTCTCACCCTCAATGCCTCAGCAGGCGACCTTATTCGGAAATAGGATCTTTACAGAGGTAACTGAGATAAAATGAGGTCATTAGGGCGGGCCCTAAACCAATGACTGGCTCCCTTATAAAAAGGGGATATCTGGACAAAGACAAACAGACACACACACGGGGAGAATGCCGCGAGAACATGAGACAGTGCTCCAGGTGCTGCCACCTACAAGGAATGCCCAATGTCGCCAGCTAACCGAGAGCGGCCCTCAAGGAACCGGCCCCACTGACACCTCGAACTGCCTCCAGAACTTTGAGACAACACATTTCTGTTATTTAATCCATCTGTTTGTGGCACTTTGTGACGGTGGCCCTAGCAAACGAATCCACTCACCAACACAACAGGAAAGAAATGTAACAGGAGTAACTGTTAAGTACGAGGAGAAAGTTTAGAGGAAATGGAAGACGTCATGGAAGAGGTCAAGTTTTTGAAAGATGAAAGACGGAGAAAAAAAGGAGGACTAGACAGGAAGTGCTCAAAAGCCCTCCTCGGTGGAGAGATGTCAAAAACCATGACAACTATAAGAAAATTTCTGAGTCAAAGCCACAATTTTCCAAATTGAACGTTCCCACAGGGCCCAGCACAGTGGAGAAGCAGCAGCCGCCCTGCCGGGCTCCACAGAAGGCCGTCACGATGGGAGGAGCCGTGGACAGTGTCCAGGGCCCCGCGGTATCCTGGAGGGAAAGGTTCAGAGACACCGCGCGGGGCTCGGGCAGAGGATGCGTGGCTGCAGGGAGCTCTGCGGAGGGTGAAGCCACACAGGCCGAGGGGCGCCCACTACCCTGGGTGTCCTCCCGGCCTCTGACCCACCGAGACCAGGGGACAGACAACGCTCACAAGCCACCAGGGCGGGGCTGCGGGTCTCCATCACACCCAGCCCAGCGCGGCCACCACCAGGGCTGGGGATCATGAGGAGAAAGAGCAGGCGAGAGCACCTGGAGAGGGGAGAGGACGAGAAGAGGGGCGGGGAGGGGGAGACACGGGCATTTAAAAGTTTGGGACTTCTCAACAGTAACAATTCAAAATTCTAAAGGAAAAGTATTTACGCTCTAGCATTCTACAGCCAGCCTCCCGATGAAGGACAAGGCTAGAACACATTTCCAGATGCGTAAACCTTATGAACTTGCCCTCCGGTGAAGCTTTCCTCCACGCCCAGCGGGACCAGGAGGCCGAGGGAGAAGAAGTGGGAAACGGACCCGACACAGGGACCCAAGGCAGGTGAGGGTCACGGAGACCAGGCGAGGGGTCTGGAGCTCTGTCGGAAATCGGAAATTGGGGGCCTGACACACAAGCCAACACGACAACTAACAAGCATGGAATCAAGTCCCACAAGAAACAGGTAAAAGAGTTGAAGGAGCTGCTTCTAAGAAGCAGTCAACAGCCCTGAGGAAGAGACTCTCGTGCGTTTCACCGCATACCTCAAAGTCCCATTTGAATTTTTAAACTATACATTAAAAAAAAAACTTAAAAATGTTTTAAGATGAAAAGAATTATTATGTGATGCAGCCTTATAAAATGAATCTTATTCACAGGAATGAAAACTACTAAAGAAAAGAAAAATAAACACCAAGCAAATACGAGCACTGTGGGGCTTTGTTTTGTTCTGCTTTTAATTAGGAAAAGCTCTTTTCCAACCCTCAGCATCAGCCCCTGTGGTCCATTTGAGACTTAGGCATCTCTCATTAACAAGACAAAACAAATGAACCAGGAAATTTAAATATAGCAAAGTTCGGACTTCCCTGGTGGCACAGTAGTAAACAACCTGCCTGCCAAGGCAGGGGACACGGGTTCAAGCCCTGGTCCGGGAAGATCCCACGTGTTGCGGAGCAACTAAGCCCATGCACCACAATTACTGAGCCTGCACTCTAGAGCCTGCGAGCCACAACTACTGAGCCCATGTGCCACAATTACTGAAGCCCGCGTGCCTAGAGCCTGTGCTCCACAAGAGAAGCCACCGCAATGAGAAGCCTGCGCACCGCAACCAAGAGGAGCCCCAGCTTGCCACAACTAGAGAAAGCCCGCATGCAGCAATGAAGGCCCAGCGCAGCCAAAAATAAATAAATAAATAATAAATTCATTAAATAAATAAATACAGCAAAGTTCCTATCAAGTTATCTAGTTGATTCACTTGGAGCAGGGAAATGTCCTAACACAAAAGCACTTTTCCATTCTATGGCAAGGATATCAGCAAAAGATTTAGCCAACATTTAAAAGGATGACATTCAGCAGATGGAAAAAAAAGATCAGCTATCCTAACAATACAGGTATATTAGTATTTTTCAACTAGTAGAGAATAAAATTTTATGTAGCTTTATAATCTAAGGAAATTTTTCTGAAAATGATTAGAGCTTGCAGAAAAATGTCAACTACTTAGAGACGTTATAAACTAGTCAGCAAGAGAATTTTTTTCTTTTAGTTAAGTTTTAGTTAAGTATTCACCTGCACTATATATACCAGATATATAAGACAGCTCTGTTTTCTAGATACTACAAAAATAAGGCTCTACCTGCAGGCCTGGACAACAAAACTTATACAGCCAGAGATAAAACGACAGCCAAAATCACAAGGCTTAAATCTGTAAACATGCATAGTGCCTAAGACACATACAAAACTGCTCAATTACGAAGATATATTTCCTATTTTGACACTATAAAGATAAACGTTCTGGGTCAAGGAAGAAATTTCAAGCACAGAAAGCAGTATTTTTGAGACATAAACATCTTTCAACTGAACATCATATTCTCATGCTAAAAATGTAAGCACTGAAGCTCTCTCCCAGATGCTTCCTTTGCTCCCTTTCAATCCCCGTGTACAGTACTCCTTTCTCAATCCCTCCCTGCACAGCTTGGAGCAGCAAAATGTCCTAACACAAAAGCCCTTTTCCATTCTATGGCAAGAGTAACAGCATACCCCTACAAGAATACAAGCTACTTCAGGGCAAGGCGGCTGTTCTACTCGCCTTTCTGCCCTTTGCCCTGAGCCTCTAGACACTGGTGTCCCTTGTCCAGTTAGAGCTCCCAGCCTGCCACCCTACCTCTGTTCCTTGGGGTGGCTTGAGGCTCTGGTTTAACACACAACCTCCTCAAACCCTCAGAATCAGCCCAGCAGAAGGTACTGTGGTCTCCACGTTACAGATGAGACAACTGAGTAAACTGAACACCAAAAGTGTGTTCCAGGACTTGGAAAATCCTGAAGGTCTATGAATGTATTTCTGTTTAATGGGAAGTTCCCCTGCACTGAAGAACTGATAAATCCCAAGTCATTAATTTATTCACGGTAAATAAAACACCATTAAAGCTCCGTAGAGGACTTCCTTGGTGGCACAGTGGTTAAGAATCTGCCTGTCAATGTAGGGGCCAAAGGTTCGATCCCTGGTCCGGGAAGATCCCACACGCTGCAGAGCAACTAAGCCCGTGCACCACAACTACGGAGCCTGCGCTCTAGAGCCCATGTGCCACAACTACTAAGCCTGCGTGCCACAACTACCGAAGCCTGTGCACCTAGAGCCCGTGCTCCGCAAGGAGAAGCCACTGCAATGAGAGAAGCCCGCAACGAAGAGTAGCCCCCACCTGCTGCAACTAGAGAAAGCCCACGTGCAGCAACGACAACCCACCGCAGCCAACAAAACCTCCATTAGATTCTTTCTGCAGATGTAGTTGGCAAGTGAGTCAAATGATACAGTGACGAGAGCACCAGTTCACAAAAACTCAAACTCAGGTACTCAACAACATTAGGGGTTTCAGCCAGCTGCCCCCATGGGTGGAGGGGGAACGAGGCTCCTATATGGAGGAGGAAGCTGGAAGCTCCGTCCAACTCCAGAATGTTGGACCTCCGTGCTGCTATGCGTGGTCCAGTCCCAGGTAACCAGGGGTCACAGAGGACGCTCCTCAAATCAGCAGTCAAAGGTACCTGGGAAGATCCTTGAAGAAGGGGTGGGTTTGGATTCTGACAAACTATGTCGCTGAGCCCAGCTCTCCTTCTCAACACTAAATAGAACCACCTTCCTCTCAGGCTCAGCTGAGAGCAATATTAAGCCAGCGTTTAGGGACCCCGTTTTAAACACTCTGTCCTGACTCATCATAGCGACGTGATCACGCTGTGGAAGCGGGCAGAGGGAAATCAGCTTCACATCATCCAACGTGTTCCAGAGCCGCCCGGGGTGGGGGGGGGGGGAGCATCACCTCCACTGTTCCCTCCGCTGGCTTTTCTCGCCCTGGCACAGTTGGTTTTGCACATATAAATGATTCAGAGAAACCCAAGCCTCCTATACAGCAGGTGCTATCTTTCTAGCAATTTATAGATGCTGACACTAAGAGTAAGTTCTCCAGTTCTACCTAATCAAGTCAAAACAAAACCCTAAAATTGATGTCAAGCAGATGCAGGAGAATCCTTACGGTCCTTGGGCAGCTTGGTGGTGATGGAGCCAGGGCAATGCCACCGCAAAGCTGCGAGCCTTCAGCAAAGCTCTTTCAGCCCCACCAGCATCACCTAGAAAATGGGACTACTATCTCCATCTTGCAGGGTCATTGTGGCTCTTGAGATAATTTGTGTAAACCACAAGCCCTCACCCAAAGAAAGTGTTCAACCATGTAACTGCAACAGTAATGACAACCTTTCACAAACATTAAACACCTCCCAGAAATTCAGTGTCCCTAAAAAGTAGGCATCAGCACCACTTTACAGACAAAGAGTCTCAGTAGCTATCTTTTAAAGACCCCCAAATTCCAAATTCTTACTTTTCAAATGACATTACTTAGGCAAGGTTTTTTAATTGGCTGAGCCAGTTAGAAAACCCTGCAACAAAAGATCAGTCCTTTCTCAAAAGGTATTTCTTTAATACACATTTTAAATGATAAAACAGAGAGCTTTCTCTCTTAAGTGATACTTCCCTGAATAAGGCCTGTCTCTGTGTAGTTCATATGTAGAGATGACTGTTAACATT
Organism: Delphinapterus leucas; assembly: GCF_059928025.1. Taxonomy (NCBI): domain Eukaryota; kingdom Metazoa; phylum Chordata; class Mammalia; order Artiodactyla; family Monodontidae; genus Delphinapterus; species Delphinapterus leucas. The sequence goes on along the minus strand of NC_143142.1, from coordinate 34,947,123 downwards.
ATTCGAAATTCATCCAAAAAACTGTTGAAATTTTAAAGAAATATAATATGTGGGCAGATGCTTTGGAATGTTTTACAAAGTAAAAAATAATTACACGTAGAATCCTAAAGAAACAAAAAGTATATTCACACAGAATCTTAAAGGAAACAAAAAGTATATTCCCTACGGGTCTGCTGTAAGCCCAAGCATTCCTTGACTTAGGCTGGTTCAGAAAAAAGACGCATCACTTTACAAGGATCACAGATCTACGACTCAACCTTTGGGGGAAGTACCATATCACATCAGGGAGCAGCAACTCAGATTTCTTAATTCACATGAACTGTCTGATGGGTCTGCTGTCTCACAGTTGATAACAATACAAAATCACACAATAAAATTAACAGATGATTTTATATGGAATAGCTCCTACCTTTGAAGGGCCTCTCTTTTAGAATGAATGAAACAGCACGTCTCTAGTACAGCAGGACACACCTATCTTGCCGGGAGCCAGAAATGTCACATCATCATGAACTGAACAGATGAGAACCATCCTGGCCATTGTACAACTCCCGTTTGTTTATTCAGAGGTAGAAAAAAGGCTTTTAGGTAGATTTCAATTCCAGATTAACCAATGAACGTTTTTGTTTATAATTAAGATACTTTCTCTATAAAAAAGAAAACATCTTACTATAGATTTAAAAACAGATGGGTTAAACCCTCCCTTCCATTATATTTCAGAAATAGGTAAATGCAGAAATTCAGTCAGTCACTAAAGGTGTGACTTGGTACCAAACACCTATCTTCCTTCTTGCAGGAAAGTCACTAGTTCCAGCCTTAGAGTTTCTGAAGGATGCTTTCCCCATCCTCAGCTTCTCCTCTTTGTCCGTAACTACTTAATTATAACCACCAAAACCAAGTAATTTTTAAACCTAGATAATGGTACCTCTTCTCTTTGAAATATTAGGGGCTTTAATCATGTTTCTTAAACTTTTCAAATCCATGTTCCTTTACACTCCCTATAATGTTACGTAAAACATACAACAAATTAACAAATGACCAAAAAGTTAAAAATCAAAACAATAGGAGAAAGCACAACAGAACTTCAAAGCCCCCAATGCCCTGCAAGTACCAGGTCTGCACAGCCGCTCGGGCTCCCTCCATCCGATTCCTCCTGCTCATCGACCTGTGAGGGCCCGACCCTTCCCCTCTTTCCCCTTCACAGAGACTTTTAAATTTACAGATCCAGTCCCCACAACCGTCCCCCAACAGTGCCCATGTTTAAATGTTCCTCCGCCTCCTCAAGCTGTCCTTTCTCTACTAGAATCTGACAAACCTTTAAGGCTGGCTTCTTAATCCCAACACTACCTCTCTCTCCTACTCCGGCCCTCGGTTCAACATTTACAGAGCGAAGGAGGCAAACTGGTCGCAGGCAGTGTCTGAAAATTAAGGAGACAGTCGTTATTTCCTCTAATCCTGGTTAAGGCTAGAGGAAAGCCACAGGTGACTTGAGAGCAAACACAATGCAGCACAGAACAAGCAAAACAGCAACTAAATCATCAACACTGTGAAGGGTTTGCCTCCTGCAGCTGATCAAGGGAAGTGAGTCTTGAGGACTGAATACACAGGTGGAGACGGCTGGGAAAAAACTGAACTGAGAGCACAGGGAAACTCAGATTTGCTAAAATAGGCGAGAACAGACCATTGCAGATTCATGAACAGGAAAGATGAAAAAGACGCTTGAAGTTGAAAACAACTTCGAATTTGTAAACCACTTTGAATTTCACTTATACTCTGCCTGGTTAAAAGTAAGTTGAGACAGTTCAGACAAATTTACCTATAACTAAACAATACAGTGAAGGGGATTGGTACAAAAAATAAGGATATGAAATGAGATAAAGGCAACAAACGCAGTTACTCTTCATAAAGTTAACTACAGAAGTAAAGACTTTCGAAACTGTCCAAATATGCCAAAAAGTCAGTTGAAGGCGATCCACCAGCTACCCAGACTCTACAAGGAGGGCTTTTCTGGAAGCCAATGTTTCTCCTCCAAAGAAGCAGGAAAGCCTTACTTGGATAGTTCATGTTTAAAATATATGACACTGCAGATAGACACGAACACCGCATAATGAAGTTCTAAATTCTGATTACAAAAACAGACAGCACATTCCAAATGGCTTTTTAAAAGATCACCTTCTAGTAGTCTCTCAAATTATACATTTGACCTAAATAACCTAAAAATAATTTTAAAAGGTCCCACTCCTAACAACACATAAACCCCTTGCCTTTTGGCCACACCCTCCTTGTACAGACGTGCGATGAAGGCAGGAAAAGGATCTGATGCTGCAACCGCAGCGCCACGCTTTACAAGGGGGAATGAACTCTGGCTCCTTCCTTCCTCACTTCCTTGTAGCAATTTTAACACCAATCTAACTGACAAACAGTGGCACTGAAACTTAGCATTCAAAGCCTTCAGAGGAAAAAGATTCTAAACTATCATCAGTGAATCAAATAAGAAAAAATGTGTGCTGTATCATCATTCTAATCCCAAAGTCACACTAGGGGCTTTATTTTGCATCGCAGCACCGTTTATCTCCTAGTGGATTCTTTTTTCCTTCTCCTTCCCTCTTGATGGAATGGAAACTTAGGGCAGAATCCTCCAGTCCCAGGGTTCCACAGCAGGGCCAGACCACCTGGGCCCAGCTTCCTGTTGTCAGTCAGGGCGGCTGAGAGGAGCACCGCAGAGACTGGAGCGGCCACACCACACAGGCTGCCACGGACTCACAGAGATACCGAGTGACTTCATCTGGACCCTGGGGGTGAGCAACTTCTCCATTATTACCCTAGACTACAGGACCCCCACACGTGTAAAGTGTTTAGTGGTAGTAACAGTGTGTTACTAAAATAAAGAATCAAGCCCAAGGCAGGGAAGGTGGATTCCAAAAATCAGAGCTAATAGCCAACAAAGTCGCCAAGACGACTTCTTATTCAAATACCATATTACCAAAATCTAGCCATAAAGCTTACTGCTCCAGCCTGTGGGAACTATCCTCAAAGTTTTAGTAAGACATCATTTATATAGGATTCTGCCAACTGATGGCTCTGCTTGCCAACCTGTGAGCTGTCTCATCATAAAGAAGGCAAATGAGAGGTCAGAGAACTCTGGGGCTCAGCCAGAAAGAAAACTTACTTCTAAATGAAGGGAATAAGATCAAAACAGGCTTTCAAAATAAAGGTCTCAAACCACTGCCCAGCGATTGATGAGAAACTCAATGTGCACACACATACACATGCAGTGACAGCCGCTGGGGTCCCATCAAAAAGGAAAGAATTTAAATTAAAGGCGGGCAGACTTAAAGGGAAACTTCCGGACAGGTTGCTAAGCACCCACGGGAGACAGCTCATTCTACCTCCTAACAAGACAAGCCCGGTGTCCCCGCGCTGTCACATATGAGGAAATGCCTATATGAAGACACACACCCATGAGAAATAGCTGTCGACACAGAGAACCAAGCTATATTTAAACTCGATATTAATATTTAAACTAAACATTGCAAAATGTTCACTGTAATGCTCGTCAGCTTAACTTAACCTTTTACCACCTCTAGTGAGTGGCACTGCCAGGATTATTCATCCAAAGCTCACAATTCAGGACAGTTGAGTGAACCGGCCCTCAGGTCACACTGCCTGCTGCTTCCTACCTTCATTCTACACAGACCTCCGCAGGGGTCTCTTCTAAAAGCTGGCTCTGCGCTGGGTGCCGGCAGCTACGAGAGTGGCCTTCAAGGACTCGGTCTAGCGCAGGAGACAACACAGCCAGTAACCAAAACATGACAATCCAGGTGATGAGTACCTTTTATGGCTATAAGAATGTAACAGTAAAGGACACAGAGCCCCAGCTGACCCTATTATTTGCTTCTTACCAGTGGCTTCACTGTAGTTTTGGATGGCTCTCCTATGCTCCCATTTCCTGTTCCTCCAAAACAAAGCTTCTCTGTTAGTTCTCAACCGTGCCATCCATCATTAGAACCTACCATCTCATTTCTAGCATTCTACAGCCGTCACCACCCACACCTGGGCCTGGAGATACTGGAATCTGATACATCACCACCACATGTAAGTGGAGGGAAGCAGCCACCCACACCGTCCACTGCTCTTCCACACGTGGCCTTGGGCCTGCTTCTCATACTCTGGCCGAGTATGGCCTGAGGGTAACTGCCCTTCGGGCAAAGAGAATGCTGCACTAGGGGACCAGACACCGAGGGCTACATTACTCGAATCCTTCCCCCGCCGCTCCCACCTCTGCTACACCTGCCGCACTTTTCAATCTGAAACCGCTGAGAACAATCAGTATCAAACCATCGACATATATAAGCCATTAGGGGGGCACTAACTAACTTGTAAATTCTTCAAAATATATTTCAAAACTGACTTTGTTCAAAGCATTACAAACTAGCCAGGCCAAGTTTTAATAACCAGTAGCGCTTACCAAGCATCTTCAACAGGGCCTGGCGTGACACCAAGGCAAGAGACACTTTTTCAGTTAGGGAAAAGGAAGAAAAAAAAAGAAAGGTATGGAAAAATAATCCCCAAACGTGCATTTCAAATTAGCCTAGCGGTTTGTTAAGTAATTCTTAACATTTCCAAATATTCAGAGTTCCAACACTTTCTGAAAGGAAGGATGATCTTGCTGGTCCTGTTTTTCATAAGTGTGCCTTCCAAACGACATCCCTAGTTTTCAATGAGAGTTTGTCCGGCCGGGGGGAGAAACGATGACCCGCGGGGTTAGAAGTTGAGAGAGCAGCCCTCGGCATCAACTGTACCTTAACATGTTCGACACAGATTAAGATGTGCAGAGGGGAGGGGGTTTGGGAGGAGAAAAACTACTCACACTGGGGATCCGGTCTACAGCCCTGAGGCGGAGACGCCGGGCAAACGGACGGCCGCAGAGGAATAACTGCAACTTCCCGGGCTCCCGCCGCGATGCGTATCACGTACCGGGCCCCCTCCCCCAGGCCCGGGGGCTGGATGGAAACACGGCCTCCGGCGGCGCTTCCCTCACCGGGACCCGCTGGGCCGAGCGTCTCCGGGGCCGCAGTTCCAGCTTCCGCGCCGCAGAGCCAGGAGGAGGGGGTCCGAAGTGACCCTCCGCTCGCGCGGCGGGGGCACCAAATTTTTCAGAGTCTCCCCGCCCGCCGCGAACCCCCAGCCCGCCCCGCGAGTCCGTGTTTCTAGATGACGCCGGCGGCGGGGCGCGAGCAGGGGGCTCGGCCAGCGCGGGCCCGAGGGTCCCGGCCTCTGCCGGACGGCCCGGCGCCCGCGTCGCGCTGGAGACCCCGCCGCCGAGGACCCCGGCCCGGTACCCCCGCTTACCTGCAGCGACTCTGCTCCCGCCCCGCGCTGGCGCCCGCAGGCGGCCGAAGGCAAGCGGCGGCCGAACGGCGACGATGAAGACCGGCCCGGCTGGGCGCGCTCGCGGGCGGCCGAGGAGGCGGGGCCGGCCGGGGGCGCGCGCGGGGTCCGGGCGCCCGCCGCCACCGCTGCCTCGGGAGCCGCTTGGGCCGCAGTCGAGCCGGGCGGCCCTCATGAATGGGACACGGCACGGCACGGCGCGGCGCGGAGGCGGCGGCGGCGGCGGCGGCGGCAGCGGGCGGTGCGCAGGCCCCTCCCCGCCACGTGACGCCGCGCTCCGCCGCCAGCTCCCGGCCGCGCGCCGCCCGGCGGACTCCCTCCTGCTCAGCCGCCCCGCGCGCCGCCGCGCTGCCCATCTACCGCGCTCCCGGGAAGGCCCCGGCCTTTCGAGTGCTTGCTGCAACCCGAACGTTACTTTTCCGCAATCAAGTTTCTTCTGGTCCCCATGGCAACCCTGCGGCGGGTCACGTGGATCTTAAGAGCCCAATTACCGAAAAAGAATATTAAAGTGCAAAAAATGCTCACAGCATGAATGTTTTATAATCCACTTTTGATCACCAGTAGCGCATCTGCTTCTTTGCTTACTTTCTCCCCCCACCCCCACCCCAAATCCTACTACACATCCCCTTTTAAAAATATACTGTTTAAAGAAATGGATTGCCAGGGCTGTATATTATTGTCGCACACTGGTTTTGATCTCTTTGCTGCTTTTGCCGCTCTTGAAAGTTATGGATGGAAGTACATGTGTTCCTTCCAAATGCCATTAATTTCTCAATACGCGTCCTGTGGATGATACCTTTGAGGGTACTGAAAAATAGGCATTTATATAAAGCTCCTGCGTGCCGAGCCAGCCGCAGCACAGTCTCTTCCCAGAGGTGGACTGTGGCGTGACTGGGCTGTACTGCGACCGGGGGACCAGCGCCCTGTCATAGGGGCCCCTGGGCTGGTTCTGCAGAAGGAACCCCGGGGAACCACTTCCTCATCCAAGTTCCTTCTGCCTTTCTTTCTCAAGCGTTCAGCCAAGCTTTGCCCCATCCTAAACCAAGGCCCAGGGGAAACGAAGGTGGTTTCCTCGGCCCAAGGTCACTAGTAGAATTTTCCTCTTCGGTGCCTTTCACCTGGCTTCACGAGCAGAAAAAAATTCTCAAAGACAAGGACTGGACTTTCCCCTTCATATTTCAGAGCGTTTCACTCTGCTCTGGAGAAGTGGAATTAAAGCGAGAAAAATAGCTGGATCCTCAGTTTCTACATCAATAGAATGGAAACAGTAATGACTTTCCCACGGGATTGTCTTGAGGACTGCACACCATTACATGTAAAGTGCCTAATTTAGCTTAGCGTCTGGGACCCCGAGCGTGCTGTTGCTGTTTGCTTTTTTTTTTTCTTTCCATTTTTCCCACTTGGATTTTTCCTGTCTCTTTCAGGCTATTTTCACTACCTCCTGCCTTGGGAAGGAACTATTCTGCCAGGCTTCCTTCCTTCCTTTCATCATTCAGGAAGCCTTAGACATCCTCCCTTCCTCCAAACCCACCTGAGATTTGATCCCGCAGCTGAATGATTGGTTCAGGTGTCTACGATTTTCTCATTCTCTGGTGTCTACCTGCTTTACACCACCCCCTAAGCAAAACAGAGACTCATGAAATACCTGTTGCACGATAGGCCTTCACTCCCTTCCCCTGACACCTAAGAAGTGTGTGGGGAGCCCCGGATTCCCACTGAGTCCACTGGAATGTAGGAGGAAGGAAACTCTTCCTTCACCTGTAGTGACCCCACCCCCTTCCGCTCCATGTCCCTTCCCCCAACTCTGGACTCACCCCTCAGCGTTAGCAGGCTCAGGCGTCTCCCACCAGGGAGCCGCCAGGGTCCCGGGGTGGAGGAGAAGCAGGAGAAGAAGTAGCAGACTTTCTTGTCCCCAGGCCATCGACTTTTCTGCCAGCTTCACTCCCCAGCCAAGCTCCCTGGAAAGAGGAGGCCCCCCTTTTTCATTTCTTCACAGGCTTCATTTCTCCTCCGCCCCTTACGTTCCTCAGGCCAGAGTCACCAACAAACTTCTGGTTGCCAAATGCAGTGGACCCTTTCAGGCCCTCCCTCACAATCTCTAGAATAAGATGCTATTGACCACGATTTCCTTCTGGAAACTCCCTCCTCCTCGCATCAGCCAGAACCCAGAGGGCCCCATGACTGTGTTCAGAGGCTTTAGACACCTCCACCAGCATGGCCCGCATTGACGCCAAATTCAGGTCCATCGTGTTTTTTTCTTCAAACCTGTTCCTCCTGAATCTCCTATCTTGGCTAATTGCACCATCATCCATGTAGTCATCTTTGCCAGAAACCTAGGAAGGAGTCTCATTTCCTTCCTCTCCCCTTCCATGTCCACCACGTCTTGTCATTTCTACTCTCCAAAGCCCTCTGCAGAGCTACCGTGTTGGCTGCCTTCAAGGGCATCCACAGCTGCACAGCATGAGGCCTCATCCTCTAGCCATCAGGCCCACCCTCACCACATCTCTGAGGATCCACTGGGGGCATATTCAAGTTGGTCTCTCTGCTCTCAGTTCCTGAGCAGTTCTAAGCACCCTCCATCCTGAATTGCAGATCTGACCATGGCACCAGTTATCAGCAATCCACTGCCCAGAGGAAAAAACCCAAGTTCCCTAGCAGGGCATACAGGGTACTCTTCTTCTCTCCATTCTTCTCTTCTCCGTCTAGCTGGCGTCCTTTAGCCACCCCTTTTGAACCAGGCTAGGTTTTTGTTGTTGTTGTTTTTTTTTTTTTGGCTGCGCTGGGTCTTCGTTGCCGCACACAGGCTTTCTCTAGTTGCGGTGTGCTGGCTTCTCATTGCAGTGGCTTCTCTTGTTGCACAGCACAGGCTCTAGGCACATGGGCTTCAGTAGTTGTGGCACAAGGGCTCAGTAGTTGTGGCTCGCAGGCTCTAGAGTGCAGACTCAGTAGTTGTGGTGCATGGGCCTAGTTGCTCCACGGCAATGTGGGATCTTCCTGGACCAGGGCTCAAACCCGTGTCCCCTGCATTGGCAGGTGGATTTTTAACCACTGCGCCACCAGGGAAGCCCCGGGCTAGTTTTTAAAATATGAACTTCCATTTTTCTCCATACATTTCCCCCTCTCTCCACCCCCCCTTATAAGAATGCACACAGGCATTCTGCTTGTCTCCAGGAACTTCTGAAAAGCAGAAGTTGCCTGCAAGCCATTTCCTTCCTGTCTTTTAATTTCCAACACTCTAAACTCCTTGAGGAAGCAATCTAACTCAGGAGGGAGAGGGCTGGTGAGAAGGGGTTTCTTTGAGGGAATCCGGAAGAGTGAAGGAATTTCCCTAGAATAAGAATCCAGTCTCCCAAGCCTGGAGTTGGAAGGGAGGTGGTCCTATGCCCTCCGTCTGGCAGCTCCCAGGGGAGGGGATTAAGTCGTAGAGAAATAACTTTGTTGTTCCCAGTTTTTGCATCTCTTCTATGAGAACACAGGCTAGTTAGCATTTTCTGAGCCATCACTCCTTAGCTTCCTAGTAATTCTAACTACAAAGCTATGAGGTAGCTGCTATTGTTAATACCAAGTTATAGATGAAGGCACAGAGAGGTTGAGTGACTTGCCTCAGGCCTCACAGCTAGTAAGCTGAGATCCTGGGCTTCATCCCCAGGCCTGCTTGTTTTTAACCACCTTCCCGCCACCTTCTGTTAGTTTCCTCTACTGTCCTACCCCAGTCAGCATCTCTTTTTCTCATGCTACTAGTCTACCTTGTACAGATCACAACTATAGCGCTTATTCCAAACATAGTAGGTGTCCAATAAATACATGATGAAAAATAAAAGAGGATTTCCATTTCTAGTTATATGCTTGGCTAGGTGTCTGGACTAACTCTTCCACTGAAAAGAACAACAAAAATACTGGGTAAAATATTAAAAATATATTCTGAAAAAAAAAATTCTGGAAGGGATCCAAAAACTGGCAAGAAGTTAAGAAATAGTCCTAGGACAGAGTAGAGGCCAGAACCCAAGAGAGGTAAGCAGAGGCTTTTGCCTGGAAGGTATTTGCTAAATCTAGTGAATCTGAATATTGGTTTTTGCAGCCTTGGGAGTCTTGGGGACAGAAGTAAAAGCATAGGGTCTGCTTTAAGTGGGGAGTTTAATGGGAGACCCAATAAAGGTGGGACCCCAAGTGCAAAATCATAGAGTAAGGAAAAAATTATTTTTGAGCCCACCCAGAAACCTTACTAAAGTTGGTCATAGATTGAGCCATAAAGCAAGTCTCAACAGATTTTGAAAATTTCCTATCATACAGAGCATATTCTCTGACCACAATGCAATTAAGTCAAGAATCAGTTTAAAAAAAAAAAACAAAACTAGAAAAACCCATTTGTTTGGAAACTTTTGGGTCAAAGAACAAATAGTTATGAAAATGTGACAGTATTTAAATGCTGTGTAACAAATATTCAATACTACATGTGGAAGCTAAAGAGAGGAAACCTAGACAAGTAGTTAAAGGGAAATTTAGACCTAAAAGCTTATATTAGAAAATACTTGGAAGTGTAAAGAGCAAAAAAGTTAGAAAAAGAACGGCAAAATAAAGTTCAATAAAACAGAAGAAAGGAAATAAGATAAAATAAGAAAATAAAATTGAAAACAAACATACAATAGAAAGGACCAATTAAGCCAAACACTGGATTTGTGAGAGACTCATACATTTTACAAACTTCTGGTGAAAACTGATAAAGGGAAAAAGAAAAGGTACAAACAATGTGAGGAATAAACTATATTCCTATATAGTTTATAATCATACATGATGCAGAAATTACAAGGACATATTTGTGAACATTTTTATGCCAATTAATTTGAAAACTTAGATGAAGTGGGAAAATTCCAAGAAATATGTTAATAAAACTGAAATAGGGCTTCCCTGGTGGCGCAGTGGTTAAGAATCCATCTGCCAACGCAGGCGACACGGGTTCGATCCCTGGTCCAGGAAGATCCCACATGCCATGGAGCAACTAGGCCCGTGCACCACAACTATTGAGCCTGCACTCTAGAGCCTGCGAGCCACAACTACTGAAGCCCGCGTGCCTAGAGTCTGTGCTCTGCAACAAGAGAAGCCACTGTGGTGTGAGGCCCACACACCGCAACGAAGAGCAGCCCCCACTCGCCACAACTAGAGAAAGCCCGTGTGCAGCAATGAAGACCCAATGCAGCCAAAAATAAATAAATAAAATAAATTTTAAAAAAACAACTGAAATAGAAAACCAGAATAGACTCATAACCATTCAAGAACTTGAATCTGTTGTTAAATATTTTCTGCAAAGAAAAATCCAGGCTGAAACAGTTTTACCAGTGACTTCTACCAGACATTCAAGTAATAAATAATTCCAGTGTCTCACAAGCTAGAGTATGGAAAAAGATGGATTATTTCTCAAATCATTTTATGAGGCTGGCATAAACTTATACCAAAATCTGACGAAGAGAATGTGAGAAACAAAAAATTTCAGGTCAATCTCACACATATAGACAGAAAAGTCACAGGCAAAATTTTAGCAATTTGAATCCAGCAAGATGATAATCAGAACCAAATTGGTTTACCCAAGAATACAAGGTTAATTTCAAATGAGAAAAATCAATTAATGTAATTCACCACATTAAAGGATTAAAGGAGAAAAATCATATAATGACCTCAGTAGATGCAGACAAATTCTTTGATAAAATTCAATATCCATTCAGATGAAATACATAGAAAACTAGGAATATTTTCCTTGATAAAAGGTATTTACAAAAACCTACAGCAAACATTATACGTAACCAGTCCCTTTAAAATGGGGAACATGATAAGTGTGCTGCCATCTCCACTTCTATTCAGTATTGTACTTAAGGTCCTAAATAGTGGAGTAAGGCAAGAAAAATAAATAAAATATATAGATTGGAAAGGAAAAAATCACAGTGACATAATAGTATATGTAGGAAATTCAAAAGAATGTGTACAGAGCCTGTTGAGATGAATATGAGAGTTTGTCAATGTTTCTGGGTACAAAAGTCAATACGCAAAAATCATGAGCATCCATATATACCAGCAATAAACAGAAATGAAACTTTTTGAAAGATGCCATACAATGTTTACTATAATTACTTTATACTCCTTATCATATTTCTATACTACTGCCCTTTTTTTTTTTTTTATCAAACTCAGCATTAAAATACACAGTCTAAGAAGAATGGATAAAGAAGATGTGGTACATATATACAATGGAATATTACTCAGCCATAAAAAGGAACAAAATTGGGTCACTTGGGGCTTCCCTGGTGGCGCAGTGGTTGAGAGTCCGCCTGCCGATGCAGGGGACACGGGTTCGTGCCCCGGTCCGGGAAGATCCCACATGCCGCAGAGCGGCTGGGCCCGTGAGCCATGGCCACTGAGCTTGCGCGTCCGGAGCCTGTGCTCCGCAACGTGAGAGGCCACAACATGAGAGGCCTGCGTACCGCAAAAAAAAAAAAAAAAAAAAAAAATTGGGTCATTTGTAGAGACGTGGATGGACCTAGAGACTATCATAAAGAGTGAAGTAAGTCAGAAAGAGAAAAATATTGTATATTAATGCATATATGTGGAATCTAGAAAAATAGTACAGATGAACTGGTTTGCAAGGCAGAAATAGACACACAGATGTACAGAACAAACGTATAGACACCAAGGGGGCAAGCGGCGGTGGGGGTGGGATGAATTGGGAGATTGGGATTGATATGTATACGCTAACATGTATAAAATAGATAACTAATAAGAACCTACTATATAAAAAATAAATAAAATTCAAAAAAACAATACACAGTCTTAACTGTTTCTTCAGGTCATCATTTTCTTACCTAGGCTCCCGAGTCTAAATATGTATGCTTTTCTCCTGTGAATCTGTCTTCGTCAGTTTCGTTTTCAGACCCAGTCAGGGGCCCTAATATGGTCAAGGAAAACTTTTCCCTCCCCTACAGTATCAAAAAACAAGATACTTAGGAATGGATCTAATAAAATATGTGTAAGACCTTTACAAAGAGAATTATAAAACTTTATTGAAAGGCTATGAAGAAGACTTAATTAGAGAAATATATTTATGGATAGAAAAGACCCAATCTCATAAAAATATTAATTCTCCACAAATTGATCTATAACTTCAACCCATTTCCATTTGAAATCCCAACAGAGGTCTCTTCTTCAAGAGGCTCTTAAAGAAGAACATAGAGGAAGGAATTACCCTTCTATATACCAAAACTATAGTAATCAGTAAGGGTGGTATAGGTTCAGGGAGAGACAGGCAGACCAGTCAAACAAAAATGAGAGCCCAGAAACACCCCTGGCATATACGGAAACTCAGTGTATGGTAGAGATGGTAGCTCAGATCATTGCGGGAAAGATAAACTTCTCAATAAATGACGAGGAGGTAGCTGATTATCCATATAGCAAAAAATAGACGTGGACCCCACTCTAAACCATTTCACCACATCAGCTTTAGTTGGATTAAAGACCTCTATAAGAAAAGCAAAACTGCATTGCTGTCATCATGTCAAGGATACACTTTTTTTCACGTTTTACCATTTCTGAAATTGTGATTTTTCTTACCATCAGTGGCAACTTAAGATCCAATGATATATGATACAAAACTTTTAGGAGACAATGTAGGAGAATATGTTAACAAATTCTGGGTAAGGAAGTATTTCTAAAGCAAGAATATATTTGCGACACATATAATCAAACAAATATTTGAATCCAAAAGATACAGAGAATTCATATAAATCAATAAATAAAAATCTAGCCATCAGTAGAAAAGCAAGCAGAAGAAATGAAGAGGAATTTCACAAAAGAACAAGTGTAAATGGTTCATAAACTTACCAAAAGACATTTAGTTTCATTGGTAATCAGGGAAATGTAAATTGAAACTACAATGAGATAACACCACACACTCATCAAAACGGCTAACATAAAAAGTTGTTCAATGCCAACTGTTGATGTGGAGTGACCAACCAGAACTCAGACACACTGCAGGTTGGAATTCAAATGTATAATAACTTTAGAAAAACAGGTTGGTATTACCTAGAAAGTTGAATGTGCACATATACAAAGACTCAGTAATTCCAATGTAGGTATGTATTCTAGAAAAACCCTTGCACAAGTGGACTCAAAGACACATACAGGAATCAATGGCAGCATTGTTCATAATTGCAAAAAGCAAGAAACAATCCAAATGTTCACCAAAGGTGGACTGGATCATTAAATTGTGGTATAATCATACAATGAAATACTACACAATTACATCAACATGGATGAATCTCAAAAATAAAATGTTAAGCAAAGAAGCAATGAAAGATTAAAATATGATTCTATTTATTCCACTTCATAAACAAGCAACTCTTAAACGATAAGGATAAAAGCACAGGTGATAACAATTATAGAGAAAAACAGTGAAGAGAGTAACAGAAATTTCAGGATAGACTTGACGTTGATAGGGCGACAGGTGCAGTTTGGTAGAGGCATGCAGAGGGTCTTAGGTCGGGTGATGTGCTATTTCCTGGCTCAGGTGATTTGTATATAGGTGTTTGTGTGTATCTATTTCACGAGAAAAAAATTTTTTAAATGAAGGACAAATGAAGATGAATTAATAAATGAATACATCTCTGTATTTTTTTAATGTTATTACGTGCCTGCAAGCTTTGTAAGTTTACCTTCAGCGCTTATAAGACAAACAGTACGTCTTACCACTTTCCTAAGAAGCTGCAAGAAATGGTTTGTTTTCAACAGTGTGTCGCAGTCTGTTTTGTAATAAATCCTAGATGATGAGGAAGAAAAGTTACATAAACCAGACCAGAAGTGCAAAAGGAAGCATGAAAGCTCTTCTAAGAAATCACTCACAATATACCTACCTCCAAATCATCCCATTGAGTTTGTTTGCATTCTTTCATTTTATTTTTTAAAATTTTTGGTCGTGCTGTTTGGCTTGTAGGATCTTAATTCCCCAACCAGGGATCGAACCCACACCCCTGGCAGTGGAAGCATGGCGTTCTAACCACTGGACCTCATTTTTTTTTTTTTTTTGCATTCTTTTAGTCAGTGGTTATAATTCTAAGTCCTGAGAACAAAGCCATCTAACAACTTTCTTATTTTCACTGGCCCTGTGCTGCTAGGGTCATAAAACCAGGGACCTCGGAGGCCCGTGTGTCCTGCTACTAGAGCAGAAATCCCCTTGGGCAAGTTGTCCTGTCTCAGCTTGAATCCTTCCAGTGGGGGGCAGTTATTCACATTGGGGGCACTCTGTCCATTATTAGGCAGTTGGGTCTGTTGCCCTCCTGGGTAGGCAGAGCTATCTATGGGAGACCTTCCTGAGGTCACTCGATGTCACCTAGGAGATGGAATCTCTCCAAAAATCATTATCTCACTGGAATACCCACCACCTTCTGTAGCTGAGCAGCTTAGAGAAAATGTGTTCTGTAAATTCTGTGTGAGAAGGATTTGATTATCAGCAGTTTAAGAGTATTCTGCTTCCTTGTAGAGCTAAGCTTTCAGCAGCACGTATTTTACATTATAACTGTACAAATAATGTTAACAATAACACTAAATTTAGAAGCTCTGGGAGGTGGGGGGATTTTAACTCTCCTTGGAAGGGCTCTGCCCCAAGCCTGTTGGAAAGCCACAGCAATTCACAGAGACAGCCTTACAGCAATGACTTAGAGACCAGCCTGGAAAACTTTCCATTAGTGAACATTAACTTCCTTGCGCTTCTAGATTGCTTGTTTCAGCAACTACTGCCTGTTTTTTTCCAGAACAGCCACTAATTTGAACAGAATGTCTGGATGACCCCGAACTGTTCTTAGAAAATGTGTTTGCCGAGGACGTCTGCTCTCCTTAAACTTCTCCAGAAGACTTGGGAATCTATCCTATTCCTCCTTGGTCTGGGGTGTTGCTTCTCCCTAAGGATCCCTGTTGCCACATCTACCCTTTACCTTCTCTCGTCCTCCCCATTTTCTCCCTCATGAAAGCTCTTCTCACTAAATTCATTTTCTTTTTTTTCCCCTCTTTCTTTCGTATTTCTCTAAAGGGCTTACTAACGTTAGAGAAATTTCTTCCAATGTTAGAAAAATCAGGGGAAGGTGTATAGCTTTATAGATTGTTTTCTTGTTAGACGTTGAGTTTTACTATTCTCACTAGGAGTGTCTTTTATCATTAAGTAACAATCCATAGAATATATGAAATAAATGCTCAGCAAGTTTAGAGTGCTATGTCGTTATTAATTAACTAGCTAATCTACGGAGCCTCTCCTGGAGCCAGTGAGCTACTGTGTACCCTCCACCGACTTGTATGAGGAAGGAGACTACTTTTGAACTCGGGGATGGCCTGGTTTGTGAGTATTATCATCTGGGTGGAGAAGAAAACAGTGCTTGTCTCCAAGAACACAGAAAGAAAGGCAAGGTTCAGCCAGCATGGAACGGGGACTTGCCAATGTTTCACTGTTGGAACGTCTGCTATTCCCAACCGACCTCAGCCAACACAGCCCACCCCCACTCCATCCTCCCCTCACACGGCTGGGACTTTCTGTTTGGGCCAAAAGGCAAAGATAAAGGAAAGGTACAAACAGGGGGAGTGGCAAGGAGGAAAACGATAAGAAGTCCAGGCCCCTGCACACAATTAGAAGTCAGCTTTAGGGACTTCCCTTGTAGCACCGCAGTTAAGAATCCGCCTGCCAATGCAGGGGACACGGGTTCAAGCCTTGGTCCGGGAAGATCTCACATGCCATGGAGCAACTAAGCCCGAGCGCCACAACTACTGAGCCTGCGCTCTAGAGCCCTCGACCCACAGCTACTGAAGCCCACGTGCCTAGAACCCACGCTCTGCAACAAGAGAAGCCACCACTCACAGCAACTAGAGAAAGCCTGCGTGCAGCAATGAAGACCCAACGCAGCCAAAAATAATAATAATAATAAATAAATACATTTATCAAAAAAAAAGAAGTCAGCTTTAATAACCAACTGTCCCACGAACAGAAACAGGAGCACTTCAGGGGTGAAGGTGGGGTGGCCTTGGAGAAAATCTTCCCCAAACCTGATGTAATCACCATCAAATAACCACCTTCCTTTCCAGATTTCACATCTGCTCAAACTTTCTGGAATTTTCTTATGATCCTATGCCAGAAACCACAGCTCTGTGTGTCTACAGTCTGGACGCCAGTGCAGATAGGGGGGACTTTGAAAGGACCTATAAGGTACTAAAGGAAATTCAAACTGGGAATGTGGAATTTACAGCGGAAACAGACATTTAATCTGTCTTCCTGTTCTCAGATTTGAGTCTAAATTTAGATCACAGTATGGAAGAGCATGACCGGGCCTGAAAAGCTTGTCCTGCCAGGCTCCCATCCCTTTACCTCTTCTATTTTAGCCTCAGAGAGGCAGTTTTACGTTGTTTCTGTTTTGGAGATAGAAGCGTCCCGGACCCCCCTTGGCTTCAGAGTCTTATCAACTCACCTCTGGGTGTACTCAGGGAAACCTCCTATTAACATTTGCCGAAATGTTTTTCCAAACCACTATGAGATAGTGGGACCCGAAGTATGTTTGTTTGGGTGTTAACTGACTTGGTGTTGGGAACCAACTATTCCCCAATGTAAAGTTTCTATAGATTATCAATGCTCTAGGCCTTTGAATGCCTGAGCTAGTTTTAAGAGAAAAGACATGGAAACAACCTAAATGTCCATTGACAGAGGAGTAGATAAAGAAGATGTGGTACATATATACAATGGAATATTACTCGGCCATAAAAAAGAACGAAATAATGTCATTTGCAGCAACATGGATGGACCTAGAGATTGTCATACTGAGTGAAGTAAGTCAGAAGAGAAAGACAAATATCATATATCGCTTGTATGTGTAATCTTTTTTAAAAAAAGGTACAAATGAACTTATTTACAAAACAGAAATAGAGTCACAGATATAGAAAATAAACTTATGGTTACCAGGGGGGAAAGGGATGGTAAGGACAAATTGGGATATTGGGATTGACGTGTACATACTACTATATATAAAATAGATAACAAATAAAGACCTACTCTACAGCACAGGGAACTCTTCTCAATACTCTGTAATGACTGACCTATATGGGAAAATAATCTAAAAAAGAGTGGGTACATGTATATGTATAACTGATTCACTTTGCTGTACACCTGAAACTAACACAACATTGTAAATCAACTATACGCCAATAAAAATTAAAAAAAAAGAAAGAAAGAAAACCCAGCAACCTGGAGATATTCACAGCAGCAACATCCCCTGTATGGTCCCACCTCCACCAGACAAATGAAGCCCTAAAGGGATGGTTTTGGTGACACACATCACTCCCTCTAATTCCCCCCACTCCTTTTATCCATCCTCTGGTCCATCTGTTAACTAGACACACCCCTGTCCTCCCACTTACGTCCTCCCAACTTTGCTCAAGTTGCTCCCTCTTTCTGGAATGTTCTCTTGATCCCTTGATTCTGCTTATTCTTCCAGGTTCTGTGCTGCCTTTCCAGTAGTCATCTCTAATCTCATTAGTTGGATGTAATTTTTCTTTTCATTTTATTGAATGACAAAGCAGTTTATTGGTATCACACACAAGATCCTGCATTGTAATTATTTATAAGTAAATCCAATCTCTTTCTGGATCATTTGCTAGTTGACTGCCCGATCCATAGCTAGTTTGTTATCATTGCTTCAGTAATACCTAACAGTGTGTCTAACTCATTGCAGAAAAAAGCTTAATAAATATCTGATGCACAAATGATGAATGTGGCCTCGAGTAAGAGCAAAGTTGGATCTACTCAATGGTGGATCGCGCCATACAGCTGACGTCCTATGGGAGACAGCGAGTGGTTTCCCCAGCTAGAACACAAAGCCCACTGCCCTTGCCTCCACCGATTTCAAACTTTGTTTCCCTCCCCTGGCCTCTCCCTGCCAGCCAAGCTCATCTCCTCACTGCTGGAAAATGTCAGGCTCGTTTCTCAGTCTGAAGCTTTTATTATGACATTCTTCCTACCCGAAATGCCCTACTCTACTGCTTCTAATTGCCTAAGTCTTGCCCTCCTTTCCAGGCTCAGTTTAAAGTCGCCCCCCCCCCCCCCCCGCCCACCACTCCAAGAAGCTTTCCTTGACCAGGTTAGCCCTTGGTAGTGTAAGCAGATAAGGTAGGGGGCCCCAGAGGAAAAGAACCAGATGTAACTTTTGACATAAGAGGAACCATTTTAGACCTAAGCCATTTTGTGATCTAAGCCCGGCCACAATGCTTGCCCTTGAACAGGTCTCAGTAATAATGATCTCAAGGGAACAGAAGAACAAAGGCTGTTAAAGGCAAGGAAAGTAACAATAGCAGGTAATAAATCAGTTGTAAAGACTCTCAGTTCTGTTTCGATGGTAATGATTAGCCTGAAGCACTTTCTGAGCTGTTCTGCAGAATTTAAACCCCCCTTCAAGGGTTCACACCACCAGATCAACTGGAACTTCTTCTGACTCTCCTGATTTCAAACAACTAAAGCTTGGCTCTGTCGACCTTTGCCCTAATTCTATGCTGAATTCTCCTCTGCTCAAGCCCCTTCATGAGTATGCACGTACCCTTAGCTTAAAACTTCCCCAGTTTTAAGCGAAGGGGAGACAGTGCTTTGGGAAAGATCCCCGGTGTTCTCCTTACTCGCCCCAGGTAGTGAACCCTTCCTTCTCCCACGCTTTGGCTTGGTTGTGTCTTTTGGCTCCATACCCACGAAGAGGCAAACCCAGTTTTCCAGTAACAGTACCAGCATGCTCTGAAGAAAGGGCAACAGACGAAGATTCACCAGCCCTGGATTCTAGTTTCTGCTCAGCTATCAGCTGGGCAATTTGCTTCATCCTTCTTGACCACTCATCATCTATAAAATGAGTCCTTGGATGACACAGTCTCTAAAGCTCTTTCTGGTTAGACATTTTACGATACTAATCTTTCCAATCCTGGAACTTCTAGCACCTATATTGTTGCATCTGTTCAACTGTAGTAAACTGCATTGTTATTTATCTTTTTTTGTTTGTTTTTTTGCGGTACACGGGTCTCTTACTGTTGTGGCCTCTCCCGTTGCGGAGCATAGGCTCCGGACACGCAGGCTCAGTGGCCATGGCTCACGGGCCCAGCCGCTCCGCGGCACGTGGGATCTTCCCGGACCGGGGCACGAACCCGTGTCCCCCGCATTGGCAGGCGGACTCTCAACCACTGCGCCACCAGGGAAGCCCTGTTATTTATCTTTTTATATTGAAGTCTGGCTCATCCAACTCATTTGTAACTCCCTCAAGAACCAAAAATGCGTCCTTTAATTATCTGCAGCCCTGTCATTTAGAAGTTTGGGTTATAAACACTTTTGGTAATAATGACAATAACAAATAGTCACTAAGGTCCATATCCTTTTTCCTGATGCTGCTTTGAGGATGCTGCTGCTCTTACAGCTAGAATTGGCAGTGGGTCACAGTTTTCACCAGTAACCAGATTTTCGGTCTTTGACAGCATCACTGAGCAGCTCTCCTAGCCCAGGACTGTATACCTTAACACTTTTTTTCTATGTGAAAAATACCCTCAGTGTCTAATTATTTAAGCCACTGTCTTTGAGGTTTTCTATTACTTGCAGCTGATCACATTTCTAATCTACCATTTCACTGGTTTGTTATAAGGGTAAACGAGATAATAATGTAAATCCCTTAGAATCTCCCGGAGTAAGCCCTCACCAGGTGGATGTTGTTATTATTACTACTTTAAAATATGCCTCCATTACGTCCTCCTTTCCCCCAGCTCCCACACTATGGCAGTTGAGCTTCATAATGGAAGAAATACATCTTTTTTTTTTTTTTTGTATTAACCTATGCTTTTCTTTTTGTTTTCTTTTCTTTTTCTTCTTTGGCTGCGCCGTTTGGCTTGCAGTATCTTAGTTCCCCGACTAAGGGATTGAACCCGCAACCTCAGCAGTGAAAGTGCGGAGTCCTAACCACTGGACAACCAGAGGATTCCCAACCTATGAATTTCTGAAGATATACTACAACCTTAGTCTGCTCAGGCTGCCATAACAAACTACCATAAACTGGGTGGCTTATAGACAACAGAAATTTATCTCTCACGGTTCTGGAGGCTGGAAGTTGGAGGTCAGGATGCTGGCATGGCCATGGACCCTCCTCTGGCTTATAGACGCAGACTTCTAGTATCCTCACCTGGTGGAAAGAGAGCGCTGAGGTCTCTTTTATCACCAGGGCTCCACCCTCATGACCTAATCACCTCCCAAAGGCCCCACCTCCTACTACCATCACCATAGAAGGTAGGGCTTTAAGATATGAATTTGGGGGGACATAAACATTCAGTCCACACAACTACCCTACTTCAAAGATGCCATCATAAGCAACATCTTTTTTAGAAAGCAATATAACTAGAATGTTGAGCTGAGACGTTGGCCTCCACCTACCTCTAACCTTCTCCCCTAGGGCCACCAGACAAACCCAGGCCCCACAAGAAGCCCTCCTTGGAGCCTTACTTCACTCCTGCACCATGTCACACCTGAATGCCCTTCCCCAGCTCTTCACATGTTGATTCATCCTCAGCCTTTCAGCCTCAGCTCAAAAGGCCCCTCCTCAGAGCAGCTCTCCCTGATGACCTTTTCTAGACTTGCTTCCCCCATTTCTCTCCCCCCATCAGCCTGCTTGTCTTCCTCTGTAACTGTCTGCTGGTTTGCTTGTCATTTCTCTGCCTTGCTGAACTGTATACTTCATTTGAGCAGGACCTTGTCTATTTTGTTTACCATTGTGCCCCTAGCAGACAGCACTGTGCATGGCACTTAGTAGGTGCTTATAATGGACTGAATGGAGGATCTTTCTCTCTCCCTGCCAGGTAGGGACACAGCAAGAAGATGACTGCCTGAAACCAGGAAGGAGGTTCTCACCAGAACCTGACCATGCTGGCACTCTGAACTTAGACTCCCAGCCTCCAGAACTATGAGAAATAAATGTCTGTTGTTTAAGCCACCCAGTCTATGGTATTCTGCTATAGCAGCCTGAACCAAGACAGTGCTCAATATTTGTTGACTCAATCAACAAACTTCTAAAAGTTCAATGCATTTTGAGTTCTAGGCTAAATTCTATGCTGATAAAATAGGATAGAATAGAGGCTTATTGCTCAGAAGGAAGCTTTGTTTTATAAAAAGATTCAAGGCAGATTTTTAAAAGAATTAAGCTTCACTTAAAAAAAATTGCTTTCCTGTTCAAATTCTCAGGAGCATGGCAACAATATTACATGAAGAGAAGTACATCTGTATCTCTCCCACACATGCAGTATTTAATTTGCAAAGATTGCTAAACACTCATGTCTTCCAAATTTAATGCACTTCTAATGAAATGTTTTCCTGTCTCGTTTCACTGGGAGCAGCTATTAAATGGCTGGGCAGAACAATGAACAGCAGTGATATTTCTTTTAAACTTAGCATCATAAATCACCTTGGCTTTAGAGAGCCATACATGGTGGGGAGGGGGATTTGATCTGTTTGTATTTAGAGGCTATGATTTACTCTTTGCAAAAACCTCAGAGGTTGATGAAAATGAGAGGAAAATCATAAAGCAGAGAAGTGTCTATGTATGGATGTGTGTGTTCCAATCATGGTGTTTGTGTGCAAATGTGTGTTAAAAGATAAAGTTGATTATTCAACCTTGGATCACATATTTTAGGAGAGCTGGGTTGAAACATTTGGAGGCAACTGAAAGAGTAATCACAGGAGTCATGGGAAATTTTTATTCCACATTTCTCAATTGAGTAAGCAATGCATCTATTTAAGAAAAATATGGGGGCTTAACTTATAGAAGCCCCTTAAAGGAGAGAAAAGAATATGGAATAATAGAGTAGAAGTATACAATTTAATTAAAGCTTTAAAAGCTGGTAACTATTAAATCAATTTCCAATTAAATAAAAGGGAAGGTTGAGGAAGAAAGATTTCCTAAATGCCCAGAAACTGGAATTTGGACACAGGATAGAAAATTTATTTTACTTTCATAATTGTTTGAAGAATAAATGAAAGTTTATAATAATATGTAGTACAGAAATTTCTGGGAGTTCACTAAATTATTCTAAAAACACTTATAATGGGAAAAGTATTTGTGAGTTAAAGATATTCTATTATTTAGTATATAATAGAACTACACTTTTATATACATATCCCCAGTTAATTTTCATGCATTGATTAATCCTTCCATCACTCCAGTTAGGTCAGTGGGTTCCTTTGCACTTCATATGCACTGATGCAGAAGCTAGAAACTAACCCGGCAAGTTGTGTGACTTGCCCAAAGATACTCAGTTAATCTCGGTGGAGCTAGTCGGAAACAGGGCATAAGCCCCTGATTCACTGTGTAGCCATTCAGGGTTGCAAAACTGTTCTTCCTGTTTACATTTGCAATTTAACCAACATACATCGTACACCTGGGAAGGTTATGAACATGGCACAACACAGAGAGAAATAGGCATGGCTTTCCCCACCAAGACTCAGACAGTGGGGTCTTCCTTGAACATAAGAAAGGGGTTTGGACGTTGTGCAGCCACCAGATGACAAATGCTTATCGCCAGGCCAAAACTTTAAGCAGAACTTATGAAGATAAACAGGCTCTTCTTAAAAATTGCTCTTTATTAGACAGTGCTAAATATACGTTAGTTCTAGCCATTGACTAAGCCAAATAAAGTCTCTTTCTCAGCCATGTTGTTTAGCATTTTGTATTTGGACTTTTTTCAAGTAACTTGCCAAAGAAGTTGATTTTCTTTTAAGCACAGTAGTAAAGAGCATTTAAATATATATTTAATCACAGTTTTACCTAAATGATTTCATCTAAGTATTCAAACGGGCATAACCTCTAACTTCTGAGGCTTCTCTGAATAATTTATTGGATAATAGTGAGAGCATAGTCTTAATAAGTGCTTTACATGTATATTAACTCCATCCTCACAACAGCTCTTAGAGGTAGGCATTATTATTACCTCCATGTTACAGGTGAAAAGCTGATGCCCCAAACATTAAGCAACTTGCTTTGGGTCACATAACTAGCAGGCGGTAATTGGCCCCAGGCTGGTGGGCTCCCAGGCCTAGATTGTCAGCAGCCTCGATAGATAAGCCCAATTAGCACATATAAGAAATGGACCATGTGAGGTCAACTTCATATAATATCTTCAAAACATTTAGTTTTTCCCTTACATTGTTTTCTGCCCTGACCCACTAAAATGTTATAAAGCAGGAATACAATGTCATCTCGATCATTAGGAGTCCAGAAATAGGAAACTTTTAATACGTGTATAAATCAGTGTAAATAGAAGAAATCATGGAAAAGGCACGAGAGAGAAAGAGAAAGAAAGAGAGAGAGAGAATATTTTTAAACCTGCTTCAGGTCCAAGAGGGGCATTGCTAAGTCAGCTAATGTCTTCCACCTTTCAACCATAAAGGTAATTTTTAATTCCTTAGGAGACAATAGTCTCCTAAGTCAGTTTTTAACATCTCAAAATACTGTAAAGAAACAAACTGACATCAGGAAAATGAAAGGACCCACCAAGTCTGAATTTCAAACGAGACAAAAAAGCATAGGGCTTTTCAAAGGTAAACGTTAAATAGGTCACTACTGGGCATCTCTCCCTGCGTTCTGTAAATCAGAACCTGGAGAGTCTAATCAAGTCGATTATGCTCATCACACCACAGAGCAACCACTCGGAAGCATCTCGCTTTATTTCCTTCTCGCTCCTAATTGCACCTGACATTCCTTGTCCAGAGTTTCCTTCCATGAAGTGTATTTCTGCATGTTTTCACGTCATCTCCTTTTGTTACCTGTCCTCACAGGTCTCTTTCTTACTCCTAATCTTGTGCCAAGTTTCCCTTCTGACCTTGGCTACTCAGTTCCCGCTGCACTGAATGTCAGCCACTCACGTTGTGCAGCGATTTTGTTTCTGTTTTTTCCTGGAGGCGCTCGTCTGAGTCACATGGAAAGATGCTCTCTTGACAACTGGCAAAGTGAGATGATCTGTGTGTCAGAGTATTTGGGCGGGATCCTTACCACCCTTTACCATCAATCAGCTGGCTCTGCAGGGGCAGCCTGTCTGGGATCCTGAAAGACCCTGCTCCCCTAAAACATGGTCCCTACTGTGAACCCCAGATTTAGCACTGGGGGCCTTTGTTAAAATAAAATGTGTTTTCCAAAAGGAATTAGAGTTTTCCACTAGGAGTCCCATTACTCTGCTTGGAGGACAGTGAGGAAATGAGGCTCAGGATGGGACATCAGGACGGGGCTGGTTCTTGGGATGGGGGGCTGTGGAGGGAGACAAGCCTGACTGAGGGGCCAGGAACCAGTGGCTGGTGAGTAGGCTCCGGGCGGAATTCACAAGAGCATGGTGTTTTAGAAGAATGAGGATGACGCCCCTGCTTGAACGACTGATCCCGGCTAACTGATTAGTGACTTGATACTAGAAGCTGTTACCATCAGAGAAATGGATCATAATGTTCTCCCCCCGCCTCCCCATCACAACCCAGGAAAACAGAGTAAAACTCACTTCGCAGGAAGACGTTTTCTTGTATAAAGCGAAGGGAGAAATTTGTGAGGCATCCCATTGCTTTGATTATTCCAATACTTGCAGTGAAAAATATGATCCTATATATTTATTTGCCTAAAACTTAACTCCAGTTGTCACAACAAACCAAAATGAGGAAGGAAGCAGGACTTGCAAGCATATTTTATAGACAGCTACCATCTGTCTCCACGAAATCATGAAAACCTCCTCAAGAACAAGACTCCTGCCCTGGTGCTTATCTTCTGTCTCATCCCCTCCCACCGTCCCTCTGTTCTTTCTGAGGCAAAGCTTTCACTCATCTCAAGTGAGAGTGCTGGAGAAATAGTGCTAGACTTTCCGGGAGGATCCTGGGAAGCTGAGTTTTTCCAAGGGAGCAAAATAGAGGAAATCCTAGGTGTTTGGGGCAGCTGACATTTCTACCCACCGTCCCAGGCAAGGACATTGTTCCCCTAATACTCTAGCAGCAAGTCACAAACTCATCGAACAAAGGTGTATTTCCACCTTTGGGCCCCTTGGGCTTTGGGAGACTAGTACCTCAGTGCAGCTGGGGAGAGAAAGAAACTGGGGCAGGGTGTGGAGAGACCTGGGTTCCCCACTTCCCAGACGTACTTGTCACATGACCTTGAGCGAAGCACTTCACCTCCCTCAGTGTTAGTTTGCTCATCTGTAAAATGGGGACAATAGTCTGACCCTGGACTGCCCCACAGGCTGACGTATTACTTCATGTACACTAAAGTGCCACCCCAACCAGGAAGCACTTAACATATTTCATACAAAAATAAAATAGTGCCAGTGAAGTGTTTAGGCACTTGGGCGAACTATGTGAGAAAATTCCACAAAAATGAATTCCTGATTCCATACACTTCAAATGATTTCCTTACTACAGAGGGAGCAGAGGCCATTCCCGCTTTTATAATATGTTCATATTCGTCCTTTGAAAAGTTGCCCTGGGAGAAAACAAGGCAGGAAGTAGAGAAGGGATCTAGGAAGGCAAGCCCCTCACTACTCACCTACTAGGTGCCAGAGCTTTCTTGGGCAGTTTCTAAATGAATCAACTCATTTAATCCTCGTAAAATCTCCATGTAGGAGACACCGTGATGTCCT
The DNA here is from genome assembly GCF_059928025.1 of Delphinapterus leucas. Classification (NCBI taxonomy): domain Eukaryota; kingdom Metazoa; phylum Chordata; class Mammalia; order Artiodactyla; family Monodontidae; genus Delphinapterus; species Delphinapterus leucas. Next base: position 34,921,059 of record NC_143142.1, on the reverse strand, counting down.
GACCCCCACGTCCCAGGGGCCTTAGGTGGGGGATCGCCTTTCACATGGTCAGAAAGTGGTGGGTTTGAACCCCATCTTCTAGCTTTGTGATGCTGCCACTGCACCTGCTCAACCCGCCTGCTGACCTACGACAAGCGACAACAGAGTCACCAGCGGTGCAAAATTTACACGGACAAAGTACTTATTTTTGTGCCAAGTGGCCTTTAATCAGTCAAACTTTTAGCACCAGAACTTCTGACCGTATGCAGCAGGACTCATTTGAATAGATTCAGCTTCAAGATGTGATGAGGTCCCACCTACATTGCAGGAGTTAATAAGATAAGGTAGAATTTGATGTAAGACGTCCCATGGATCACCTGTTCCAGTTGGGAGTGATGGGTCCAGATTTTCAGTCCAGCCTGATAACTGACTCTATAAAGTACTTTCTGTGCTGACTTTTCTCAGTTGTAATAACAAGGATTCCTACTAAGGAAAGAAAGGAAGTTATGACACTATTTGTCCTTCAGAGAGAAAGATTTACTGAGAAGTTTTGAAATATTTATATAACATAGAAGCCAGTGTTTCTGTTCTGGCTTCCCTGGTGTGGTTGGTAGCTTCACCCAGACTGTCTCCTGTCCCTAAACTACCTCTTAAAAGGTTCTCCATTGTGAAAAAGTAGACCACGAATTCCAGAATCACAGATTTAAAAGGTTTGAGGATTACCAACAGGTCTGGTCTAGTTCTTGCTGGCTGAGATGCGGGAGCTGTAGCGATGGGCCAGCCACGGATGCCCAGGATTGAGTTAAACAGGGAGAAGTATTTACTCACGACTGATCAGAGACCAGATCCTGGTGGAAGGTAGCCAAGATCTAGAAAGGCAACCCTGAGCATCCGGGCAGGGGTCCAGGGAGGGCTAAGGCTCCATCCGCGAGGGGGCAAGGTGGGAAACTCCAGGCAGGGCAAAGGCTAGCGGGTCAGTGCGGAGTGCTGGGGTCGGGGGCGGGGTGGGGGGAGGGGTGCTTATTTCAAGGCCGGCTGAAGTTGGAAGGAATGGAGGCTAAAAGGGACTGTGCCGAGGCTGCTCAGGCAGCTCTAAAATTAGCAAGACATTCTCATGATGAGGCCAAGGGATGGACGGTGTCAGGAAGCAGACGCAGCAATTCCTATGTTCAGCTGGTTTTGTACTCTGATAGATAAACAACAACAGCAATGTACCCGTTGCGGCTTGGTTTGCGTTCAATTCGGTAAACAGGCATCGAATGTCTGCTCTGTGCAAGACAGTGCCGGGTGCAAAGAGGAGGGATGAAATAACTAATAAAGTCACAAAAGAAAAGACGGAAGGACCAACAACACTGATGGCGGAAGTAAACCAATAGGAAGTCTGCATTGGATTCTCTCAACTGCTCCGACCGCCTGCGTGCCCTCTCTTTCCTGAATCTGTCAGTGTAGCTGACAGATAATAATAGTAATAAAGCCTAATAAAGCATCAAGACATGCCTACTGCCTTATACTCCGCTCATTCATTTATAACAAAACACTTATGGAGAAGCTCCTATGGGCCAAGAGTCGGCAGCTGTAATGAGGCATCAGAGGCAGTTTCTGGCCTCAAGGAACTTGCCAGCCCTGCCAGGTTCCACTGGGCCCTCTGTGGCGTCCGGGCCCACAGTCTTTGTTTTCAGCTCAGCTCCTCCTACCACGCTGGACACCCTCCCCCTCGCCCCCCACCCCGGAAAGCCCTAGGTTTCCGCGCCGGGGTACAAGCAGTACTGAGCCCACGGGGCCCGGGCCTCGGCTCCGCACTCGGCCGCTCCCACCGCGATCTGCACTGGGCAGCCTCGCCTGACGATGCTCCCGCATCCTGTTCCAGACCCTCCCAGGCTCCTCCAGCTGTAAGCACACACACCCCTGCTTCTGTCCCGTCTGTCACTTGACCTACCTCTCCAGTTCCTGGAATCCCGCCCAAGCACATCAGGAAATGCAATTGTCTTCACGCTTTCTCTCTCCTTCCCCTCTGGCCTCCTTCCTTCCCCGCCTGTTCCAGAGGGAAAAACTGTGCCTTCTTTGACGGCACCTTTCTCTCTGCTCTCAGACTGACCCACACCCTTCATGCTGAAAAGAGCAGCTTTCCTCCCACATTGCATCTCCTCTCCGGCTTCTATCCTAGCTCTTCCCTCTTTTCAACGAGAATTTCTTGATGCAAGAGGGTGCATCCGTGCCGCCGCCAGCTCCTCTCGGTTCCCTCCCAGCCCAAGGGGGTCCTGCTCCCACCACTGCGGAGGCCACTGCTCCTGAAGAGTCGCTGACGACCCTCCCGCTCTGGGACAGTCGCCGCTCGCCCACCCGTGCATCTTGGGGTTGTCACCTGCGATTTCTGGGACACGACGCTGTTCCTGTTTCTCCTTCCGTTTTCTGACAGTCTTTTCCAGGTGCTGCCCTGGCTCTGCATTCCATCCAGGAAATATGGGCATTAACTAAGGTTCTGAGTCTGGTGCTTGTCTCTTCTTACAGGAGCTTGTCTCTTCTTACAGGTCCCTTCTTCTAGGAGGCCTTGCACATTCTGCACTCCTGCTGTCACACCCACACCAGTGTCTCCTAAATGTGTATATAGGGGCATGATGTTTTCCTCAGTTTCAGACCCAGGTTTACAATTGCTTGCTAGACAGCAATTCTACTTCAACACATCCAAAATCAAATGCCTTATCTATTCCCCAAACTCCATTTCTTCTGTCTTGCACGTCTCAGATAAACACACCACCATCTTCCCGCCATTCAGACGTGAAGCTTCGGCGGACTTGGCTTCCTCCGCCCACCTTCCCCCACCCTGCCCCCCACAGCTTCAATTATTCACCAAATTCTGATCTTGGGGAGCATCCTCACATCTGCGCCCTCTTCCCTTTTCCTTCTGTTACTCTTGTAGGTCAGGACTTGGAGGCACAGTGATGTAGGTGCAAGTACAGAGGCCTAGGAGGCCAGCAGAACAGATTCGAATTCTGATCCCACTGCTTGCAACCTAGGAACCAAGCCCAGGTCAACCACCCCTAGTACAATGTGTGGCACAATGAGATGTCAAAATACGTTCATTCTCTTCTTTTTTTCTCTTTACTCAGGTTGTTTCGAAATTCACTTTTAACCATTTCCCTATTTTTTTTTTCCTCCTTGCAATCCATCCTTCATACCAGCACTGATTTTCATCTGAAAATCCTCTTTAATACTGTGTCATTTTCTGGTTTCCCTATTGCCTGAGTAACGTTCATACCTCATGGTACTATAGCCCAGGCCTTCTGTAACTGCACCTATTTATTTCTGTTAGACTGTGAGCACCTCTGTAGGACTGTAAACATCCACAGAACTGAGATGGAACTTTTAATCCAGATTTCTCCAGCTCAATGACTGGAACACGGTAGAGAATTACTATACAGGTAGCCCTGTATAGTAATTACATCTGCTGCTACATTCCCACCCAGCTTCACCTAGTGTTCATTCATTTCCTTTAATGAATTACTCCCTTGGATGTACCCACTATGCCATAAGCTCCCGGGGTCACTGAATTTTTTCCTTATTTATTTATTTTTAAATTTTTATTTTTCAGTTTTTAAAACCATTAAAAATTTTTATACAATTTTTAAAGGTTACTTTCTATTTACAGTTATTACAAAATATTGGCTGTATTCCCCGTGTTGTACAATACATCCTTGAGCCCACCTTACACCCAGTAGTTTGTGCCTTCCCCTCCCCCATCCCTATATTGCCCCTCCCCCATCTCCCCACTGGTAACCACTACTTTGTTCTCCTTATCTGTGAGTCTGCTTCTTTTTTGTTATGTTCACTAGTTAGTTGACTTTTTTAGATTCAACATGTAAGTGATATCATACAGTATTTGTCTTTCTCTGTCTGACTTATTTCACTTAGCATAATGCCTTCCAAGTCCATCATGTTGCTGCAAATAGCAACATTTCATTCTTTTTATAGGATTTATATATATATATACACACACACATGTACTACATCTTCTTTATCCATTCATCTGTTGATGGATATTTAGGTTGCTTCCTTATCTTGGCAATTGTAAATTGTGCTGCTGTGAACATTGGGGCGCATGTATCTTTTCGAATTAGTGTTTTTTTTTGGATATATGCCAGGAGTGGAATTGCTGAGTCATATGGTAGTTCTATTTTTAGTTTTTTGAGGAACCTCCATACTGTTTTCCACTGTTTTCCACAGTAGCTGCACCAGTTTACTTTCCCACCGACAGTGCACAAGAGTTCCCTATTCTCCACATCCTCTAGGGGCCATTGCATTTTAGTCATTTCTGTATTCTTACTTGAAAGCCCACTTTGTAAACGTTTATTGATAATTTTAAAATATTGATAATTGTTGAAATTGTTGATGAGGCTTTAAGGTCCATTACATTACTCTCTCTACATTTATGTACGATTGAAAAGCTCCATAATAAACATTTTAAAAAGTTAACGAATAAAGAAAGAAATGAAAGCATGAATGGATGTACATTTTCCCACTTCTGTGCATTTGGTCATTCTATTCACTCCACCTGTTATGTCCTCTTCGTTTCTACAAGTCCAAATACTACAACTTTCAAGATCCACCTATCTTCTATGAAGTAAGCTCCAATTCTCCTAGTTTTAGGTTGATCTTTCTCTACTCTACTCTACTCCTAAAGCATCTTGTTTGCTATTTGTGGCTGAGAAGCAAGTTCTCCTACAATATCTGTTCTCTCCTTCTTTCATAGAAAGACCCTGAATTTTTAGCTGGGCTCGTGGTCACTCAGAAAAGATTCCATTTGCTAGGCTTGTTTATGGCTTGGAGAAATCAGGTGATTACAACTCCTCTCACTAAGGAGTTGTAATCATGATTGTCCTGCTGTTCTGGGAAACTTCCTCAAAGGACAACTGACCTATATTCCGTGTCTCTTCTTTTTGCCCTGACCTCTCTCATGCTGTCTGGAATGGGGACCTGATGGCAGGAGCTCTAGCAGCTATCTTGGATCATGAAGACTATGGTCACATCCTAGAAACGACAGAACAGTGAGCTGGAAGGAGCTGGGTTCCTGGGAATTTCATGAAGTAGCTCCTGGACTGGACTCCTTCCTGTGGAATTTTATGCAAGAGGGAAATAGGACTCTATTTTGTTTAAGTCACTGTTATTTTTGGTTTTTAGTTTTAAGAGCCAGAGTTATTGCTAACAAACACCCCTTTTTCAATAACATTTCTTCTTTGAATTCTATTTAGCTGTGGATATATTGCAGGACAGGACTTTTCTCCTCCTTTGTCACCCCCACCCCCTTACTACCTTGGTCACAGATTACAGAGATGGTGTCAATATTAGCAAGAGCAAGGTCTGTTTGCCAGTGGGGGCCTATGGCTGTCCTGGCACCATGGAACCTGGGACAATGTCCAGTGTTTCAGGGATCCTGCAGAAGGGGGCAAAGGGGTAGGAAAGACCTAAGAGATGTAAAGGAAGAAGAAAAGGGCGGGAGACTAGAAGTTGAAGGGACTCGTAGTGAACACCTGAATGGAATGGGCTCTGTGTGAACTGCAGGATGACTGAACGGGAAAATGAAGATACCTTTCTGTAGTCTCTAGAGCAGGGTGTGTTTGCGTTGGGTTACTGGTAAGATTGTCTTCTCTCGGTGATGGTCACCCACACAACCCTCTGGACACTGCCAGCAAACTTGCAGGTGGCGTTCTTCTCTCTCTCCACCTGGGCTCCTCCTGGGCAGGGTTGATGTTCCACTCTTCACGCGTAGCCCAGCTCACGGCTCACAGAGATGCTAAATACGTGTTTGACGCTCATGAGCCTAATGATGACTAGCTTTAGGTTTGAAATATCAGTACCTGTGGGATATTTTTCCTGTGTTAGAATCTGAAAAGAAAAAGATACCTTGTCCTTTCTAGCTCCCCTCCCCTCCAGGCACTTAAGGTACTTCTTGGAATTTGCCTAAATAAATAAACACCCAAAATATGTGTGTCTGTGCAGAAGGTGTCATTCGTAGCCAAGGGTGGCTTTAGCCAAGTATTCGTCAGCTTACTTGCTTGATCTTTGTCTATTCCATTCGGAATTTTACTCCCCTCTTTTGGTTAAAAGCAAAACAACCAGAAAACGAGGGACTGTATCTTCCTAATGATCGAATGTTTAATAAATATTTATTGAATGAATAAATGATAATAAATCAACACATTTCTATAAATCCTTTCTATATAACCAAGTGATCATAACCTGCTCTGTGTTATTTCTCAGTTACCAAAGGACAAGCTGAATGTTTATCATAATGGTGTATTGATCAATCAGTATTGACCGTATGTCAATTTCAGTGTTAATTAGCGTGAGGAACACCCAAGATCCACCTTACAAACTGAGTAGAAAACACACAACAAAAGAGAATGATTTCTTCTAACATGTAAACATAGTACCATTATAAATGAAATAGGAGCTCAAGGAAGAAATAGCCACATGGCCTGGAGGGAAAAGTTAAGGATTACTTCATGGAACAGATCAACAGCAAAGAACAATTCAGATTGGCTAGGGAACATGGAGGAAACAGTGCTTTCAGGGGTTGGAAAATCAGGAGCCAAGCTCGTGGATCTAGGTAATGAGCCGAGGTCATGAGGTTCTTGAGCAGAGGATTAACTGAAAGCACATTCTAGACTACTGGTCTGGTTGTGTTCCCCGAGATTAAAAAGATGCCTTTCTTTCTTGTCATAACTTGGGGCCTGGGCCATTGTGGGGGCCTAATCAGTGTTTGCTGAGAGGATGAACGAATAAATGAATGTCTCATTAAAATAAATGTAATCACCCTCCCTCCTTTATTCCAAGGGGGATACAATAAGTGACATGGTCTCACCTCTCTACCTCCTGTTTTTCTTTCTTTTAAAATCTTCTCTACTTTTCCACCTTCGGATTCATTGCCCACCTTTCTCTCCATCCTCCCCTTTCTTGGTCTGTTGTGAGTCTAAAGTGGAAGCCCAGGAAATGGGATAAAGGCAGCACAGCACAGGCAGCCTGCTGATTCCTGAGTCCAGCAGGATGGATGGTGGTCATTGCAGTTGTCACCTGGCATTTCCTCCCACTCTGACTCCAGGAAGATGCCAGAGCTATGTTTGCCAAGCCTTACAATACTGCATGTCCTCAAGGTCGGCCTGCATTAATGACATTTTCCAAAGTAGGATCATTTAGTTATCAGAAAAAACATACATTAGGAAAAGAGTGTTGTGGCTTCTTCTCTATTCATAGGCATCGTTATTTTCTGACAAGAATCATTTCTTTTTTTACAATCAGGTAATTCAGTTTGCATCAACTGCTTCTTTGTGATAGATGCTGTCAGAATAAACATTGTGAATTAAAAGCTTTGTTAAAGTTAATTAAGTCTTACGATAGAAGACTTAATTTGGTATATATATATATATCACATTAGGAAATGTGCATATATATATTTGATATATATATATTTGGTATATATATATATTTGGTATATATATATATCGCACATTAGGAAATAAAATCAAGTTGGACATTTCCTTTGATGATTAAATACGCTCACATTTATTTTTGCTTTCGTACAAAAACACAGTAAAGCACAAAGGCAAAAAACAGTACAAACTAAGACTCATCCAAAATCCATTAACAGTTTGATATATGTGTTTTTTATCTTTTTTCCTCTGCAATTTGTTTGTATGATTTTAGATTTAAAAAAAGAAGATAAAAAAGGAAGATGCATTTGCTTTTCCAATTACGCAATATATCAATCAATATTGCCACAAAGTGTTCCCTCAGTGGATTACTATAGTTTTCTTAACTGATCTCCAATTTTTAGTATTAACAGTGCTTTTTCATGTTTTGATATTACAAATAATATTGTGATGCACATTCTTAACTCAAACATCTTAGTACATCATCTCTATTTCCTTTCGACAAATTGTTGAATTTCTGTGTCTAAGGTTATATGCATTTGTAAGATTTTCAATCTGTATTTCTGCTTTTTATTCCTTTTTTACAAAACTTTCAGTTATGCTGTAACTTTAGGGAAGTAATGCCAGGTCCAGGCAAACTCTGAAGGACCAAACCTTCTGTTTTGGGTGCTCAATATGTCTGCTCTTTCCCACATAAAAACCTGTTCTCTGGAAATAATCTGAAAAATTAATTCTCACCTGAGGATGAAGTTTGCGAGGACCTCAGTTGTATAAAGTTGGGAGCAGTGCTGGTCTTGTCCCATGCTGTGCACTGGTGGGTTGGCCGCACAGGGCCCTTGGCTGAGGGCTGCTCACTACACACTTACGGAGAGAGATGAGGATGAGGTGTCCCTGCCTGGCTTGGAATAAATCATCTTTCCCATAGGGTTTACATTTTAATAGGAAGTCCCTTGATGATGGAGTAACGGCTCTCTACTTGCGTGATTATAGACAACTCTGAGCAAGTGCGGGGATACATTCTGGGCAAGGTGAGGACAACCAAACTTTCTTAATTCTGGAATCTCATTTCACAGATTGTTATCTATTCTATCTACTCACAAGGGGAGGTTAGTGGGGGGGAAAAAAAACCAGTCTTTGAAATCCCAGATTTAAGGATTCCACTCTGAATAATGTGTTGTCCTCTGGTCTACTTACTAAAATGCTTCAATTCCAAATGGTTCTATCTCATTGGGACCCACTGTCCATTGAACACCATTTTCCAAATGTTCTTCTCACCCTTCTTGCCCAGTCTTGGGCTCCACGGTCCAACTTGATCACTTCCTGTGAACCCCCACACCTCCGTCTCCATTCTTTCTCCAGTTACTCACTGGGCAAAGCTGCTCCGTCATAACTACACTTGTGCAACTGAATATTGCAGAAGTTGCACAACTGTGCTGACAGTGTCATCTTAAATATGCGACACATATTTCAAATGGGCCCTTGACACCTCCTGGAAACCCTGCCACATTTTCTGCTAAGATATTTATTTTTTTAAATGCTTTCTCCATGCCCCAAACTGAACTCTCTCTTTTATAAAAAAAATACTTATTTATTTATTTGGGTGCGTCGGGCCTTAGCTGTGGCACATGGGCTCCTTAGTTGCAGCAGGCGGGCTCCTTAGTTGGGGCTCACCGGCTCCTTAGTTGTGGCATGTGAACTCTTAGTTGCGGCATGCATGGGGGATCTAGTTCCTGGATCAGGGATCAAACCTGGGCCCCCTGCATTGAGAGTGCAGAGTCTCAACCACTGCACCACCAGGGAATTCCCAATCGGCTAAGATATTCATATCCTACCTTTTTCTCTCTTCAGTCACTAACCCAACCCTCCACCTTCCTCCCGCAGCTTCACTTTCAACTGATGACTTAGCCTCACAATTCGTGAAGAAGATGGAAACGATTAGATGGGAACTTCCTCATCATTTCACCATTAACTACCTACCTCCGTGCTCATATTTTCTGCCTTCTGTCCTATTAAGGCCGAGGGGATGTGTCCCTGTCCAAGTAGAGCCACACACCTGCTCATGTGGATGTCATCTCGTCTTGTCTACTCAAGGGCATCAGTCTGCACCTTCACTTCCTCCCTCTCTATTCAACCAGCCTCATCAGAATCTTTCCATCTCTGATCTATCATCTTAGCTAACTCTCCCTTTACTCCAAGCCCCCTTCAGCTACCATCTCATTTCTTCACTCCCCATGCAGAATAACTATGTACTTGACATAATTATCTGTACTCCGTGTCCCCATGTTTTATCTTCCATTCTCTCTTAAACCCACTCCAAGGCTTCTGACACTAAAGCTAAACTCATGCCGACTTTCTGCACATCTGATACAGTTGACCACTCCGTTTGGGATGAGCAAATGTTCTTTTCTTTTGCCTCCCTGAGGCTCCCAAGTTACTCCTTCCTGGTTGCCTTGGCTGGTTCCTCCTCCTCTTCTGGAACTTAAATGTGGGCATGTACCAAGGCTTTCTGTTTTTCACTTCCTTCTTTGCTGAGGTGGTTCTCTCTTGGAAGCCCACGGCTGTTGGTAGCATCTGTAGTCCAACAACTCTAAATACCCTTCTCTTCTATGACCTCTCCTGAACCACAGACTTTGTTTGACTTCTTACCTGGCATATCCATTTGTGGGTCTAATAGGTATCTCAAAATTAACATGCCCGATATGGGATGATTGATTTCCCTGTTTTTCCCCATTTTTTCCTGTCTCAAACAGTCATACCACCACTCTTCCAGGGGACAGGCCAAAAGCCTTGAAGTTATCGTTGATTTTTCTCTATTTCCCTCAATTCACTACATCCATTGCATCAACAAAACTTTGTGCTCGAATTATATCTCAGATCTGTCTGCCTCTCTCCATCTCTGTTGCTAACTATAGTCAGAGCTGTCATCAATTCTCTCTTGAGTTGGTGGGAGAACAATTTAACTCCTTTTCCTTCTTTCATTTTTGTCCCTCCTCAATCCATTCTCCACTAAGCACCCAGAGTGATCATTTAAAAACAAATAACTCATGTTGTTTCTTTGCTTAGAATCTTCTGGTGGGGGACTTCCCTGGTGGCACAGCGGTTAAGAATCTGCCTGCCAATGCAGGGGACACGGGTTTGAGCCCTGGTCCAGGAAGATCCCACATGCCATGGAGCAACTAAGCCTGTGAGCCACAACTACTGAGCCTGCGCTCTAGAGCCTGCAAGCCACAACTACTGAAGCCCTCATGTCTAGAGCCTGTGCTCCTCAACAAGAGAAGCCACCTCAGTGAGAAGCCCGTGTACCACAACGAAGAGTAGCCCCCGCTCCCCAAAACTAGAGAAAGCCCGCGTGCAGCAATGAAGACCCAACGCAGCCTAAATAAATAAATAAATAAATAAAATCCTCTGGTGGGTTCCCATTGGATTAAGAATAAAGTCCAAACTCCTAACCCCACTCTATATGGCCTGATTCCTACTTCCCTTGCTGACCTTATACTACCCTTCTCCTCAATCACTGTATTCCAGGAACATTGGCATACTTTCTGTTATTCAAACATGGTAAGTGCCAACCTGCCCCAGGGCCTTTGCACTTGCTGAACCCTCTGCCTGGATCATCATATCTAAACCAGTTCAAACCCATTATTCATTGTCCTGTTGTATGTCTTCATGCCTCATTTTTTTTCTTTTCTTTTTTTCATAATTCTTAACTCTAAAATTTCTAACAAAGTGTCTTACTCTTAGTAGATAATCAATAATTTTTTTTGGAATAAACAAGTGATGCTGCTCAGTGAAACTTGTTCACTGATTGATTCATTCTTTAATATACCTTTGATAAAGAACATGCTTGGGCATCTATCCAAAACTGAACAGGCTTAAAGTTGAGAGAAACATGAACTGAATTACAAATAATAGACTGGCATCACTTCAGAGTCAGTCCTTTTAAACGCTATATTTGAGATAGTTTCTGAGGCTGTAATAAAATGGTAATTGAACTGTCTTCCTTCTAATCTATCCACCTCCCACTGTTGACAAGGCAGAGCTCTGATTCCCCTGTCAAACCAGGGTCCTCTTCACCCACTGAAATGAAAATTCGTGAAGAATGGGCAAGAACGAAGCATAGACTAGCCACTTACCTGCTCTCTACACCTACTGCCATTTTCTCAATAGCCTGGTTTTATTCACACATGTAGTTCTAATATTTTCCCTTTGTCTTTGATATTCTGAGGGGTCTAGGTGTGGATTTATTTTTTACTTATTTTGCTCATGATACAGGGAGCTTCATCACATATCTTTAGTTATGGAAAAAATTTTCATGCTTTTTCAATAATGTTATTTTGTGTTCTTCTTCTCTGGAACTCTAGTTCGATGTATTTGGTATTTCTCATTTTAGTCTCTGGGTCTCTTAAATGATTTTTATGGTTTTCTTCCTTACATCTCTAGTCTGAATTCTGAAGTATTTCTTCCACTTCATTAATTCTCTTTTTAGTTAACTGAGTTTTTTTTAATAGTTCCAATAGATAATCTACTTTTCATGTGTAGGATTTCTATTCTTTCCTAAATTCATCTGTTCTTTTCCCCATAATATCCTATTCCTGCTTTATACGTTGTATTTCTTCCTTTACCTCTTTCAACATTTCAAACTCAATTATTTTAAAGATCCTTTCAGATTGTTCTATTGCCTCTGGTTCTTGGATGGGAATTATCTCTTTTGTGGTTCTTCCCTGGGTGGTTCATTTCCTGGGTGGTTTGTAATTTTCACCTGTGAGCTCATCTGAGGTGGGTGTTGTTTTCCATGACAGTCCACCTTCCTTGGGTTTTGTAGACAAATTACAGAGAGAGCAGGTCAGCCTCCTGTGGCTTCTCAAGACTGGTTGCCCAGTTGGAATGTCCTGGTCTCTGTTTTACAGATGGGACAACTCCTCAGCCTTATACAGGGAGTCCTTCTTACAGAGGTTAGTGGCTTCATCTTTTGACATGTGTGAACATCACAGGTCTGGCTGATGTATGAACATCAAAACCCTGGCTCCCAAATCCTAAAGCTTGTGTCAGGTTCCAGGACCTCCTTAATCCATTCAGCTTTACTCTTGCATACTACTTTGGCTTTGAGTTTTCTGTTCATTTCCAGCCCCTAAAATCTTTTTTTCATTCAACAGATATTTATTGAGTGTGCCAGGCACCATTCTAAACCCTAGAGAATCAGAAATGAAGAAAATAATGTCTTTGTCTTCAAGGATTTTACATTCCAGAGATTTCTCTTTCTTCTCCCATGCTCTAAATGTATTAAAAACATATTTGTTGCATTTTATCCATCATTTCCATGTGTCTGGAGTGTGTGTGTCTATGGGGTGGTGTGGGGAGGGTGTCTTTCTGCAGCAGGTCAGCCTGCTGGAATGCCCAGGTGCCACCCCTCTCCTACCTGTGCCCCTGCAAAGTTGAGACGATGGTGAGGCTTCTAGCCTACCTTGAAGACAGTGGAAATATCTCTATCCACATTTAACCTGAGAGGCAGCTGAGTATAATTAACAATTAAAAACATGGACTTTGGAGCCTAAATACCTACATGCAAAACCCAGCTTAACCTCTTACTAGTTATGTGGCCTTGGGCAGAAATTTCTCCTGGTGCTTCAGTTTGCTCATCTGGAAAAGAAGTCCAATAATAGTATTTTCCTTATATGCTTAGTGGGAGGATTCAATGTGTAAAGTGCTTGGAACAGTTTCTGACATGTTGTAAGTACTTATTAATTGGTAGCTACAATGCAAACATCAGGGACTATTAAGGACTGAATTGTGTTCCCCTCCAAATTCACATGTTTAAGCCCTAATCCCCCAATGTGACTGTATTTGGAGATAGAGCTTTTAGGAGGTAATGAAGGATCATAAGGGTGGGATCCTAATCCAATAGGATTGGTGGCCTTATAAAAAGAGGAAGATAGTCTCTCTCTCTTTCTCTCTCTCTCTCTGTGTGTGTGTGTGTGTGTGTACACACACACACCAAAGAAGGGCCCTGTGAGCACACAGTGAGCAGGCAGCCATCTGCAAGCCAGGAAGAAAGCTCTCACAAGAAATTGAATCAGCTGCAACCTTGACCTGGGACTTCCAGCCTCCAGAATTGTGAGAAAATAAATATCCTCTGTTTATGCCACCCAGCCAGTGGTGTTTTGTTATGGCAGCCTGAGAAGGCAAATACAGTGATCCAGAGCTAAACCCAGTGCTCTGTGACTAGTAGGTCTTCAAGAGATCTTTATTGCTGCCTGTTTGTTGTATTTTGCTTTCCACCATCTGCGTGCCTCATGGGCCAGGGTACGCTGGTGAGATCCAGTCACCAGTATGGCTGGGCTGAGCTGTAAGCTGGAGCAAGGTATGGAGCCCGGAAACCAAACCCGGTCTGTTACCCAAAAACTGGGTTCACTTCTTGGTGGGTATGGAGCCAAAAGACACGACCAAGCCAAAGCGTGGGAGAAGGAAGGGTTCACTACCTGGGGCGAGTAAGGAGAACACCGGGGATCTTTCCCAAAGCACTGTCTCCCCGAACAGCAAAATTGGAGAAGTTTTAAGCTAAGGGTACATGCACATTCGTGAAGGACTTGAGCAGAGGAGAATTCAGCATAGAATTAGGGCAAAGGTCGGCAGAGTCCAAGCTTTAGTTGATTGAAATCATGAAGGTCAGAAAAAGTCAACATCATCCCTTGAGTTCCAGTTGATCTGGTGGTTTGAGCCCTTGAAAGGGCTTTAAATTCTGCAAAACAGCTCAGAAAGTGCTTTAGGCTAATCTTTACCATTCAGAACTGGGAGTCTTTACAACTGATTTATTATCTTTGCTATTATAACAGCCTTTGTTCTTTTGTCCCCTTGAGAGCATTATTACTGAGACATGTTCAAGGGCAAGCATTGTGGCCGGGCTTAGATCACAAAATGGCTTAGGCCTAAAATGGCTTCTCTTCTGTCCAAAGTTACATTTGGTTCTTTTCCTGTGCCAACCTCCCACCCTATCTGCTTACAGGTCCAAACCAGGGGATGTCTAAAGTCTCTACGGGGACTGTATTAGTTTGTTGGGGCTGCCAACAAAGTACCATAGACTGGGTGGCTTAAACAACAGAAATTTATTTCCTCACAGTTCTGGAGGCTGGAAATCCAAGATCAAGGTATCAGTAGGGTTGGTTTCTTCTGAGGCCTTTCTTCTTGGCTTGTAGATGGCTTGTCTCCTCCCTGTGTCTTTACACGGTCTTTCCTCTGTACCTGTCTGTGTTGTAATCTCTTCTGAAAAGACCACCAGTTATGGGACTTCCCTGGAGGTCCAGTGGGTAGGACTCTGCACTCCCAATGCAGGGGGTCCGGGTTCGATCCCTGGTCAGGGAACTAGATCCTGCATGCCTCAACTAAGGAATCCCTGTGCCTCAACTAAGACCTGGCGCAGCATAAATAAATAAAATAAATAAATATATTTTTTAAAAACCACAGCACCAGTTATATTGGATGAGGACTCACCCCAATGACCTATTTTAACTTAATTGTCTCTTTAAAGGCCCTATCTCCAAATGCAGTCACATTCTGAGCTACTGGGACTTCGGACTTCAACAAATAAATTTTAGGGGACACAATTCAGCTTGTAATAAGGACAGGATGAACTCTGCTGGACATCTTCTTTCTCTGGGAGCATGTATTCCAGCTCACTTCTGTGCAGACTTGTCTCCTTCTGGGATGCCTTCACAGTGCTGAGTGATTTCTACTCAGTCTCAAAATGGCTAAACCCACCTGCTCATCAAAGCTCAGATAAAAAGCTTCTACTTCTACAAAGCCTTTTCTGAATTTGGTATCTCACCTTCTTCCTATGCTCACCTCACGCTACAGCAAGTATTGTATCCCTCCTCTGAACTCGGATAATAATAGCGTGTTGTCTATACTTTCCTCACGAACTTGTGGCTTGTATTATGGCTTTTCACGTTCCTGTCACTGCATCAGTTAGAAGTAAGCATCCTGAGGGCACATCTCCTGCTGGTTCATCTTTGTATCCTCACAGTCTGTGCTCAATAAATACGTGTGGAAGGAATAAATGACTAATAAAAATAACAACTAGATTGACCTCTATGTCATATATGGAGTCAAGTATTGAGAAGTTCTTCCAAAACCTCTGATCAATATTTGACTCATTTGAAGACCTTACCTGCTTAGCACAACTTTTGCCACTTACTCAAGGTGAGCACTTTGAAAGCCTGGGTGGAAGAGACATGAAATTAAGGTGTACCTTTGTACAGGCTGAGGGCTACCTTTAGCAAGAGAGAAGGTCATGCAGTTGTGGTGTGAAATCCTCAAGGACTCATGCAAGAGGTCCACAGTAGAAGTGAACCGGATTAGTTTTGTTTTTTTTTTTTGCAGTGACTTGTCTAATTTCTGCATAAAACACTTTAAAGGTTAGAGAAGTAAACGCTTTCTTATTTTTTCCCCCATTTCATTTTAAAGGGAGTTTCCAGAGTTTGACTCTTCTTTTGAATGATGTCTTTGTAACAAACTTCCTGTGTTGACAAGGAACACATTGCATTTCTGTAGCTGTGGCTACCATAGAAATGAGGCGTGGTTCCAAATGTCTTACTATTTTAAGGTCTTTATGCAATTTTCTGAGAGTTCAAGTCCCCTAATTTTTATCATGGGTGTATCTTGATGATATACAACTATAATACAGTACAATACAACTATAATACAATAATAATATACAACTACATCTCTAAATATAAATATATAATATACAAATAATACAATAAGAATAATATACAACTATATCACTATACTATCCTGCTGTAATAAGCATATCAAGTAATGTTTTGTCTTTTGGGTTTTTTTTTAACTTCGCCTAGTGTCTTGATTTGTTTTGCTTTAAATTATCTATCAGCAGAGGCCTGAACACTTAATTCAGCCTTGTGGAGGTAAACCTTCCCCTTTATTTTGGTTTTGTATTATTAGGGTGGAAATGGAACCAGTTACCTCTGCATCTCGGCTGTGTCGGAGATCAATCTGCCTCCACTTCATAAAAGTGTCATTGACTCAGATTCTAGCAGAACTGGGGACATCCAAGCGTCTCTATTTTATAGGATAGAGTGATTTTAGCATGAGCCTGTTTTAAAACACAAATAAAAATTTTCTATTACTCAAGCTAAATGGTTTATCGTTATACTTTCACTTACAGCTTTTATCTTTCTTTGGTGCCTTGTATTTTAAGGCAATGACCTCCTTTAATACAGCATTAGGAGAGCACAGCAATTTTTTTGAAATGTTAACAAGCATAATGTGGCCTAGATAAGAAACAAAAGTAATATTAAAAGCCTGAGGAGATGTAAAGTGGAGAAAAAGTCCATCGAAAAACGTTTACACAAAATAGTCTAATTCTTTATAGATATGAAGTTATGCACACAAACTCATAAGAATTCCCTCTCCTTCTGCCTTCTCTCCCCTCCCCTCCCAGCCACCTACACAGCTCCCATCTTGACCTCACCCTCCATCCAGGGAGACAGAAAAAAACCCAGTTCTCACCCCAGTTTAATTCTGTGACTTCCGGGAGTGCCCGTGCAGAGGCCAAAGCTGCCTGTGATTTTCCATTTACATCAACATGAACCTGGAGAGAAGGCAGGGGATTCAAAGGCTGAGGGGCAGCCTGGACGCTGGCGCGGGGTGGGGGAGGGGGGAGGGGGGGTGGGGGGGAGGGGGCTGTGAGGAGGAGGGTCTGATCCAGACCTTTGCTAAGTCGATACTTGTTGGATGAGTGAATGAGCAGAAAAGGCGGTGTCTTGCATTTTTATTAGTATAAGATAGAGGTAATTGCCTTCGCTTCCAGTTTCGAGAAGAAAACCTTTTTTTTTTTCATTTTCATCATTCTTATCTTTATGTCAACACGGCTGAAACCTCCTCCTAAGGTTCTGCCCCAGCAAGGAGTTGATCTCTCCTCTCTCTGCACAGTTTTCTTCTCAGTGAACTAAAAAGATCCTCTTGGGAATGTGGTCCTGGTTTGTGGTACAGAGGAAGGGGCACTTTTCCCGTGACGTTCTGGGGAGTGGGGACTGGATGGTGGGGAAGCTCACCAGCTGGTGGGGTCTGTGCTGAAGCAGTCTGAGAGCAGAGGGGGTCCTGAGGCCTGGCTGGAACGTTGCAGCAGGAATATGAGGCTGTGAAGAGCAGAGGGCAGTGGAGTGGGGTCGTTAGTCTATGTGCTGCAGCTGGCCTGGAGGCTTCTGTGGGCAGCTGTGGGCCAGGTGTGTTTGGATCATCGAGATCAACTCAGGAGCAATCAAAATAGAATCTACATAAGAAAACACTGTGATTCTGGGATAGGGCTCCTGGTCTCTGAAAGGAAGATCTTCCCTCTGACCAGTCCCAGGGATGAGGTGTCAGCGGTGCCACCTTCTCACACAGCTTAGAACTAGGTCAGGGCAGGCAGGATAGGAGGCTTTCCTGTGATATCATGGCACCCTTCAGGCTGTAGTCCTGTTCCTATAGGTTATGCCCTCCACCCTTCTTCAAATAGGGAGGAGAGGGAAGGAGGAAACCACAGAAACTTGAGACCAGGGGAGGGGAAAGCTACTTCCATGATTTATTCAAAGCAGGGCGTATTTTGTTGCCGAAGTGTTTTAAATGCAACTTGGTTGTGTGTTGCTCCATACCTTTTCCAGAATGTAGAAATTTGCCCTTAAGTGGGGACAGCAGGGCGTGTGTACTGTCTCTGGGTGCCCCCAGGACGTGAATGAGCTTTGTCACAAGTGTTGTCTTATTATGTCTAATAATAAGACAATAGTAGTAGTCTATTGCCACTAGACTGCAATAAAGTATGTAAAGAAATAGTGTGAAAAATCACTTAGATCTTAATAACTATGAGCTAGGTCATTTTGGAAACTTTCATGTAAATTTTTTGAGATTTTCATGTACATATATCAGTTGATTCTTCAGAAGCGTATTAAATCATCTAAGACTTTTCTTACATAACTTCATCTCTAAAGCCCTGAGGTAGAGGTCAAAATGCAAACACCTGACGACATGACATTATAGTCATTGTATTTCAAGCATGTAATCTTCCATAAAATCTGTGTATTTTATCTAAACGTCTTGCTGTGGGTAAGAGAGCTGGGCCACAGTGCTGGACATAATAAACACTTTGAGATGGCGCCAGTGGTACTATTAATCCATAAATCTTTTTTTTTTTCACTTGATAGCGGTGGATACTTAGAAGTAACAAGAACATACTGTTTGAGCAATAACGATGCAATGATACTTTGCAACACAAATGCTACATAGTTCCTGTAACTGCCAAAACAGTAAAGAAAATTCCTGATTCTATGATTCAACGGGAGTGTAATTCCTCTATTGTACAAGATTTGCTTTCCTGAGGTAGATATATTGATGCACCACAAAGATGGGAAAGTTTCTGTTTTGTTTTAACGTACAGTATAAGGATTCACAGTTCCCAGTACTTCAACTCGCACTGTCTCTTTTATTTGTTCTGAGAATGCAAGCCCAGTAATCATTTAAGCATCATTCTCAGCTGCTTTTGGTCGTTCATCTCATACTGCTTCCTTCTCTTTCAGTCAAGGCTTTTTGTACCTAATATCTTCTAAAAGCAGTAATTCCTTACCCTACCCGAGCTTTTAGGAAACTCACAATTTTGCCGTAATGCAACCTTCCCCCCCCCCCCCCAACCCGCCTCACATGGCTCCTTCTATCTCTGGGCTGCTCCACTTTCAGAGGACACACCACCCATCCAGCTACTACTCAAGGCAGAGGGTAGGTAGGTGAGTCCTCCTGAGCAATTCCACCCCAGCCCTGCCCATTTACCTCCGAAACGTCTCTCTGGTCAGTGCATCCTCATCTCCTCGGCCGCTGCTCTCATGCAGACACTGCAGGAGCCTCCTCAGTGGTCCAGCCCTGGGTAAGGTTGGACTTCCTGAGACTAGAGGGATGAAGGGTTGGCACATTATCCTGGCGGGACTGCATCTATCCCTAAGCAGCGCCTCTGATGGTACTGATGCTGAGGCCTGGGAACCCTAGGGCTGGCCAGGGTCCGGGTGGAGGGAGTACAGGTGCTGGGTACCAGGCCGGGCCAGGGTGCCTCTGGCAGAGGTGCATTAGGAGCAAGAAGAAAATACAAATGAGAAAAATGTACTTCATATTTGCCCATGTATTTGCCACTTCCGCTACGTTTCATTCTTTGTTGATCTGAATTTCCATCTGATGCCACTTGCCTTCTGTCCGAAGAACTTCCTTGAACATTTCTTATAGTGCAGATCTGCTGGTGGTGGACCTCTCCGCTTTAGTTTGACAGATACTGTAAAGTATTTTGCCTTAATTTGTTTTTAAATAAATTTATTTATTTATATTTGGCTGTGTTGGGTCTTCGTTGCTGCGCACGGGTTTTCTCTGGTTGTGTCCAGCGGGGGCTACTCTTTGTTGCGGTGCACAGGCTTCTCATTGTGGTGGCTTCTCTTGTTGTAGAGCACGGGTTCTAGGCGCGCGGGCTTCAGTAGTTGCAGCACGTGGGCTCAGTAGTTGTGGCTCGCAGGCTCTAGAGCACAGGCTCAGTCACTGTGGTGCGTGGGCTTCGTTGCTCCACGGCACGTGGGATCTTCCCGGACCAGGGTTCGAACCCGTGTCTCCTGCATTGGTAGGCGGATTCTTAACCACTGCGCCACCAGGGAAGTCCTTGCCTTAATTTTTAAATAATATTTTCAGTCGGTAGAGAATGCTAGGTTGAGAGTTTTTGGTTTGCTTTTTACTTGGCACTTTAAAGATCTCACTCCATGGTCCTCTGGCTTTTATAGCTTCTCATGAGAAGTCTTGCGTTGGTCTCACTTTTGTTCCTCTGTACATAATTTGTCTTTTTCCCTCTGGCTGCTTTTAAGATTTTCTCTTTACCAATGTTTTTCAGCAAATTCATTGTGATATGCCTTGGTATTCTTCCATGTCTCTACTTAACATATTCAGTATTTCCTCTGGCTTCTTGAAAATATAGAATATAGTTATAACAGATGTTTTAAGGTCCATGTCTGCTAATTCAATCATCTCTGTCATTTCTAGCTTTGTTTTTATTAATATACTTTTTTTCCTCACGTATCATTTTATTAGATTGTGGACTTCTGCTAACTTAGATTAATGATCATAAAACTATAGCAATGCCATTTCAAGTTACATACCTATAAGCTACCAACAAATAACTTATATACACATAGCTCATCATATTTCAAGCATCTTTTATTGAAATTATGATTACATTTGCTATTGGGATTGCACTGTGTTAAAAATGACTAAAAATTATTTTGAATTTTCATTATCTGCTCAAATTGTATTAAATTAATAATGAATTATTCTTGATACTTCCATAAAACTTGTGTATAAAATATTTTTCCCAGTTTTATTGAGATATATGGACATATAACATTGTATTAGTTTTAGGTATACAACATGATGATTTGACATATGTATATATTGTGAAATGATTACCACAATAAGTTTAGTTAATAACACCTCACATAGTTACAAATTTCTTTTTCTTGTGATGAGAACTTTTACCATCTACTCTCTTAGGAACTTGTAAATATGCAGTACAGTATTATTAACTATTGTAATAATATTTACATGCTGTACATTACATCCACAGAACTTATCTTTAATGTACTTTTCTCCTGGTTATCAATCATATTTTCTTGCTTCTTTGCACACCTGTTAATTTTGATTGGATGCCAGCTGTTATGAATTTCACACTGCTGGATGATGCATTCATTTAAAGTGTGCTGCACTTTGTCCTGACACACTATTAGGTGACCATAGATATTTGATCCTCTGGAGGCCTGCTTTCAAGCTTTGTGAGGGTGTGTCCAGGGCAGCTTTCAGTTAGAGTTAATTTAGCCCCACTACTAAGGTGAGCAACTTCTGAAGCCTCTACCCAATATTCCATGTATTACATTGAACATTTTCATTCCGGCTGGTGGAGAGGAGAACTGCTCCCAGTCTGTGTGAGCTCCCAGGACTCCTTGTCCCCCCACCTCCCAGGGTTCTCCCGCACTCACAGAGCAGCGCTCAGCCAGAGACCTGTCTGCTGCAGCCCGTGCTCCTCTCTGTGCAACTCTTCCCAGAGCACAGGCTCTAGGCGCGCAGGCTTCAGTAGTTGCAGCACGTGGGCTCAGTAGTTGTGGCTCCTCTCTGTGCAACTCTTCCCTCCATTGTCCTTTCCTATGAATCCCAGCCACTTCAGCCTTCTTGAACTTCAGTCTCTAACTCCTCAACTCAGTGAGACTGACAGGTTCTCTCTTGGTCCCCCTGGCTGGACTGCAGCCTGAACACTCTGTCCAGGCACCAAGTTGGAGAAATCACAGGTCTTTCGTTACTGTTTCCCTTTCTCTGGGGCATCACAGCCCTGCATGTTCACTAGCCAACGCCCCAAACAGTTTTTTTCCACATATATTGTGCCTGGTTTTCTAGTTGTTTATGGTGGGAGGATAATTTCCATAACAGCAATCCTTTGTGGGCAGACACAGAAGTTTCTTGTAGTGTCATTTTACATTTGCTTCTCTGGGGCCCAGACACTGGTCATTTTTATGGGAACTCTTGGCTTGGGATACCTATACCATGTGGTGCTTGTTGTAAATGTGGACCCCACGGATGTGCAGTACTGGCTTGAGGAACCCGTTAACTTTGTTTTTCTCCCCAGAACCACTCCCAGGCAGATGGCGAGCTTCAGTAGAGCTTCTCCATGTCAGCTGGTGATATTTTTACTATCCTTGTTTTGTTTTTTTTTTTTGTCTAAACCACCTTTCGTGCAGCCCAGTGCTGTGCTGAGGTCTTGGTGTGCACTTCCCCATCGCAAACGATCCGAATCCATGCCTCTCGTTCTGGCATGGGTATTAGAACTCCAGTCTTAGGCTCTAGGGGCTACATCTAGGTAAAATGAGTATTTTTGCATTATGGAGTCTGTGCATATTTGATTTTTATGTACTTGTAATGTTTTAGATAATTAAACACTTTCCTTCTGGGTCCACTCGTCCTGGGAGGAGAAGGTCAGCCTGCTCAGGCTGGCACTTTCTGCAGGGTCCAGGGGACCCCGGGAAACATCCACCTGCCGTGTCTGACAGTGGGAGGGCAGCAGCTCACTCCTGCCGGTGGTTGGCGTCAGGGTGATAGTGGGGGCTACAGTCAGGTGAGAGGCAAGTTGCAGTCCTGGTCTTTGCAAAGGAGAGGATGTGTAGGTGCCCCTCCAAACTGTGAGGGATTCTGTCGTCCCATCCCTGACCCTTGACAGGACGAAGGCAGGGGTGGCTTTCACAGTTACTCTTTTCCTCCTGTGTTGTGTGTGTGTGTGTGTGTGTGTGGTGGTTGGGGGTTAGGGGTAGGGACGGGGAAGGCCCAAATTCCCTCAAGCAGAAACGCTGCCGCAAGGGGCAGGCCCCAGGCCTGGCAGTTCTCTGAACTTAGAGTGACCATCCTGTAGTGCCTTTTATTCTCAGATGTGGCCTTAGTCGCCAATTCTGGTGCTAGACGCCCCACGCCGTCTTATTATCCTCTGTTGACACGTTACATTCGGTGACTCCGGGTATCTTAACAATGGAAGAGACCTGACAGATCGCCTGGTGAGCTACCAGATGCACAGTGACGGAGCAAGTTCACACCTCTGAACTTCAACCGACCTGGGATGCCTTATGTGATTGTGTTGTGAAGGCACTGCTTCAACCAAAAGGAATTTAAAATTCAGAAGACGTGTTACAAGAAGAGGCCAGAAAGGTCACCCAGCGGAGGCCACCCAGCTGGGCAGCTAAACCAGTAAGAAGGAGAGAAGCACTGACGGGGGAGCAGAGGGGTGTGAACTGTTTATTAGGACCGAGAGCTTCCAAATCACCAGGCCGCCCACAGAACGCACACGGCTCTTGTTACAACACACGACACAGGCTGGCTGACTTAATAGCTTGTCTCGTCTGACTGGACGCTGCCGCCTCACTGCGAACCAGGAGAACTGACTGCTGAGAGGCTGGCGGGTCCAGACGGCTCCACAGCACGTGTCTCCTGCCCCCGTTCAACGGCCCTCTGACTTTACCCTGCTCTTTGCCTTAAAACTGTTTCCTAATATTTGCGCTACCAATGTTATTTTCTTAACACAATTTGTAGGTAAAGAAAAACGATTAAAATGTCGTTAGTTGGTGCTTTCTTATATGAATAAAGATTTGACAATCCCCCCGACCCCTAAAGCACGGAGTAGTAAGCACGGAGACTTCCTCGCGCTCAGCTCGAACCCTTCGCACACACGTAGCCCGAGGCAGTGCGGGGTGGCTCGTCCCCCTCGTCCCCCTCGCCCTCCGGTCACTTGGCCTTCTTGTGGCCCTTCGGGCGCTCCTCGGCGACCTTCCTCGCCTCCTCCTCCGGGATGAACACGCTGACGGTGAAGTCGCTGGTCTCCGAGCCGTACTTGTTCTTCACGACCAGCCCATACTTGCCCGAGTCGGACGTTCTGACCCCGCTGATGGTGAAGTAGGCGGTCTTGCCGGCCTCGAACCTGAGGTTGCAGTGCTCGTCCGAGGCCAAGAGCTTCTCGTTCTTCAGCCAGGAGACCTCCGGAGTCGGGTCTCCCCACACTATGCAGGTGAGGTTAAGCGCCTGGAAAACAGGTTTCATGAGAGGGGAGGAGATGTATCAGATTAACGATCCAACTTGAAGCGTCCTTCTGGGGGTCGGCCTGACCGGATGGAGGATAAACCTAAACCTCCCGGGCCGGGCTGTGTGTACCTGTGTGAGTTACAGTTTGAAATCACACCTGAGTAGGTTTCTTTGGGGCCTTGGCTTTCTGGCTTTGGGAACATTTATCATCAAAGCCCCACAAAGGCATTTGCTTCCAGTTCTCATAAACACACAGATGCCTTTTTGCTCTAATGTGGCGTTTTGGACTCTGTCTCAGTAGAGAAATCTCCTCGTTGCCATCATCTCCACCTGCTTGCTTTTGCATTTCGTTTGTGTCACTGGGCCCAGCAGCAGAATCCTAACAGCTGCTTCAGATAATGTGACTCATTTTCATATCCCATCTTCCTCATTTTATTTCTCCCCACAAACCCACTCGAGCTGTTGCAGTTGCAGAGGTGCCCTGCCAGAATGTATTCGTAGTTCCTAATATTTTATTATATTACCAACTGTGCTGAAACCTTCTTATTTTAAAAGATCAATGTTTAGGCCTATAATTTTACTTTATATTTTTGTTGAAATATTTTTTAGATAATCATAGATTCATATACAGTATAAGAAATAATAGATTTTGTATATTCTTTACCCAGTTTCCCCCAATAGTAACATTTTACAAAACTACAGTATAATATCACAACCAGTACACTGACATTGATATAACAGATTTCCCCAGTTTTTCTTGTATTTGTGTGTGTTTAGTTCTATTCAATTCTATCACCTGTCTAGGTTCACGTATCCACAACCTCAGTCAAGATACAGAACCTTTCCATCCCCACAAGGATCCCTCCTGCTGTCCCTTTATAACCACGCCCACTTCTCCCTCCCAAGCTGTTCCTAACTCCTGGCAACCACTAATCTGTTTTCCATTTCTAAAACTTTATAATTTCCAAAGCATTATATAAATAGCATCATGCAGTAATGTAACGTTTTGAGAGTGCCTTTTACACTGAGCATAATTCCTTGCAGATTCATCCAAGTTATTGCAGGTATCAATAGTTTGTCCCTTTCTATTGCTGAGAAGTGTGCCATGGTATGTATATACCTGTAAGGGTCATCTGGGCTGTTTCCAGTGTGGGGCTATTATGAATAAAGCTGCTATGAACATTTGTGTACAGATTTTTATGTGAACATAAGTTTTAATTTCTCTGAGATAAATGCCCAGGAGTACAATTGCTGGGTCATATGGTAAATGTATACTTCATTTGTTTAAGAGATTGTCAAACTGTTTTCCCAAGTAGCTGTATAATTTTGGTCTACATTTCCACCAGCAATGCAGGACTGATGCAGTCTCTCTGCATCTTCACCAGCATTTGTTGTTGTCACTGTCTTTTTATTTTAGCAATTCTGATAGGTGTGTCATGATATTTCATTGTGGTTTTAATTTGCATTTTCCTGATGACCAAAGATGTTAAATTTACTTCACATTTTAAATTCCATTCTTGCATTATTTTTCTTACCGAAGTCCAGAAATTATAAGGAAAAGAGCTAGGGCTCACCATATACGGGGAAAAGGACAGCCTTCTATCTAGAAGGACCTTATATGATCACTTGTTACCTCTTCTGTAAGAGTATTATTTAGAATTGGGTAGATATTAAGAAATTTGTTTTCTTCCCATGATTAATTAGCACTTCTGACTGAATTATTCTGCAAACACATTTCAGCAAGAAAAATATGAGTCAAACTATCGACATTGAATTTATCCAAGCAGACCACGTGTATGTTCCGGGAAACTGTGATTTCGTGCATATTAAAACTTTTATCAAAACTAAACAAAACTCCCATGCACCTTAGGTGTCCAGGAAAACTCTTACCTGTACTATATATTTGAGTTATAGATCACGGGATGCTTTCACATACATTCTCTCTCTTAATTCTCACTACCACCCAGTGAGTTGAATATTTTGAACCTCATTAGGTGAAGAAAATGGAAAATAGAGTTTCAAAACAAAAGCAACCCTGCAGCAGTTGAGCTTAAAGTCAACTGTGGTCCTATTTTCCAGGCATGAAGAAACATAGCTGGATGAACTGACCTCTCATTAAAGCCTTAGATGTGCCCTGTTCATCATCATAGTCCCAGTCACCCATCATACGTCTTCATTGCCCTTTGGAGGTGGGAAAAGATGTTGTTCCACTACAAACACCCCTCCTCCTGTGATTGGCATATTAAATTTGTTTTAATGAAACACAGGGATGAAGAAAGTGAATCCAGGTTAGAAATTACGTTCACTGCTCTTCAGAGAGATTCTTATGGATCCAAGAAATACCAGTTTAAAACCAAATGGAAATAAATCAGTTTTCAGCTGAGAAGGGGCCTGTAGAAATTCACAGAGCAGCACGTTTCCCTCCAAATGTGAGGAATCTCATAGGTCAGCCCATTTTCTACTAGTGTGAGAGGTTGCTTCTTCAATTATGTTCATCACATAGTTATGACTGAACATTTTCTGCTTCTCCTGATGTTAAAGGGAAATCACTTCTGGAAAGAGACTAAGAGGTCTACATATACCCACATCAGACAAACGTGCATCCTGATGCTTGACCTACAAAACATCAAGCTGAGTGGAAAGCCGACTGCATTTTGAACCTTGTTTGTGGCTATTCTGGAGTCAGGCGTAGCAGCCGTGGCATATGATGGAGATGGTAGGATGCATCTTAAACGAAGGAACAAAGTCTGGGGCACTGGAACCCCTTCCTAGCGTGGAAGAATTGGGGACAGGAGTGCTCCATGCTTACCTTGCCCTCCTGGATGGTGACCACATCGGGGAGACCTCCCACTACCCGGGCGCGATCTGCAAGCACAGGCATTTCTGGTTAATCACTGAAACGATGAGCGCCAGCAATCACACGCACAAAGCCTCCCAGCGGAACTCATTTTCCCGTTTAGTTTCCCTCTCCTTGCAGTTATTTTATGCCTGCTTTCAATATGCAAAATAAGAAAATGATCCAGTAATTCTGAATGTTCTTCTTCTTCACACACGGGTGTCTCTATCTGTACCTGAAATATCAACTGGAGGTCACTTTGTTGTATCGAGATCTGCTCTGTAACCTTCCCGGCTATTCTCAGCCCTGGCTCTCCTGGAGGCAGAGCAGATCTTGGCCTCTTTCATGGGCTTCTCTCTGATTCGAAAAGGTTGCGTAACCGGAGGCTGTGTGCCAGGGAGATCTGGAGGCTGGAGAAGATGTGGGCTTTCCTTGGGGCCTTCCCTAGAGAGTTCCCCTTCCTCATCTCCCGGGAGTTCTTGAGATGCTCTGCAGAGCTCCTGTCTATGGCTGAGGGGACAGGGGGTGGGAAGGGTGCTGAAATCCAGGGCTGACACCCCCCCCTCCCCCGCAAGCCTTGTGCTGTGGGTGTGACTGCCTCGGCCCGAGGGAAGGACGCCTTTCTGTCATTCAGTCAATACTAACGCAGTAGCCACCACCCTCTCATTTTTAGCCTACTTCAATGAATGTGTGACTCTACATCCTTATTTCTATCAATACAATCCCTTCTCCAGTAAGTCAGGCCAAATCTTTGAATGAGTCTTAACTGCCTTCTCCTGCTGACTCCGTTGCCCTTACACCACTTGTGGGCCCAGCCCATCACCTGGCCCCCTGCACCACCTGCCGTGTGGTATTAGGTGAGTCACGTCGCTGTGTGGACCTCAGTGTCCTCATCGGTGGGGCGGGGGGCTTGCGTTAAACCCATGGACATGAAGCTTCTAAACTCTGCTCCGTGGCATCGCTGGGATTCATCCTGACTCCACCGAAGATAATTCAGCTCTTACCTATTTTATATATTGGGAAGATTTTGTTTGAACTAAGTGTTCTATGAAAATGTTTAAGAACATGGAGCTAGAAGGGCTCTCAGGTCTCTTCCGGCTCTGAGCTGCTGTGGTCCAGAGACCTCTAGAAGGAGCATATGAAGCAGAGGGAGGGTCAGGCTCCTTGTCCACAAGAGAGTTCAAGAACGGGCGAGGCCTGGGTCTGGCTCTGACACTCTCCCGTTGTGCCTGGTGCTGGCCTCGGCCTCACAAGCCCCAGGCGGGAGCGGGAGGGAGGAAGGAGGGGGAAGGAGGGAGGAAGGCCTTGCAGGTCAAAGGTAAAAAGTTCCCTTCTGAGCGACCAGGAGCCACTGACAGGTGGACAACTCCACTTCTCACTCTTCCTCCTGGTTCCCTTCCACCCAGCTCAGGGCCAACCCTACAACTTTAACCCTCAACGGTTTTCAGGTTCTGCTCCCACGCTGAGAAAGAACCTGAGTTATCACGATGATTCGTCTGTGACTCCTGGGATCCTGTAGACTGAGTTCTAGAAATTTCTGTGTGAAGCACGGTTGAGAGAGGTCAGGAGTCAGCACAGTTTTAGAGACACAGGCTTGACTGCTGGGTCAGGGTCACTCAGCCTTATTTGGCCCCTCAGGAAAATGGGACTCCTTGCTGGGGGACCAGCTATAGGGATTCACCTGATACCAAACCTACAAAGTTTCCTATTTTTTCTTCTCTTTAACATATATACATTTTTCTGACACATGGCGCCTGCTGCAAGCGATTAAAATCCTACTGTGTGATTTGCAGCCTAGAGGTGTTTCAAGTCAAGGCTGGGTGCCATTCTCACAGTGTAACCTGAGACCTTCTTTTCACAGACATTCTTACTGAAGAGACTAAATGAAAACACATGCAGAACAGCTAAGATTTAAAATATATAGAGAGAAATGAAAGAAAAGGAAAAAAAAATGCTTCCACTCTCCTACATCTGCAGTCATAACAGAAAAACAAAAGTTGTATTTTGAAACCACAGCAGGAATAAACACGAAGGGGTTTACTTACTTTTCTCCACGATGGCAGCTTGTCTGTGGTTGAGAGAAACAAACAAACACACAAACAAAGAAGGATTTTGTTTTAGTGTTACTTCAAAGTAGCCAACCTCGACTGCATTTCATGTTTTTGTTGCTCAACAAAGCGGCAGGAAATGCTGCTCAGACTGCGCTTGCCCGAATGAAAGACCCTCTGACAGCCAATGGGGAGCAGCGCGCATCAGAGACAAGAGTGCCACGCTGGGAAAGAGGGACTTACTTTAATCTCTGGAATTCATCAAAGGCTTCGTCGTACGCTTGAAGAGACAAAAAAGAGAAGTTAGAATTTTCTCTCCCAGAACTGGCCACACACAGGGGTCTATTAAAGCTCACAACCTTTAATAGACCAGTGTAGGGCAGTGTAAGCGGTCCAGACAAAATTCAGCTGGCTTTGAATGAGGCTGCGCCCGAGCGGTCCCTCTACAACTTGATGGGCTTAACAAGAGAAGCAAACACTTTCTAGGCAGAAAGCATGAAATAGTGGATTTTAGAAGCTCTCAATTCAGTGAGAAGCCTTCAACCCTCCAAATAGAAAGGGAAAGATTTGCTCTGCCGAAGATGAAATGGAAAGAAAGGTGTTTCAAAAACTGCTTGGCTGTCTATTAAGCATCCTGAGCATCAGAAAAGCTTTTCTCTCATTAAATCATCCCGCACGCCACAGCCTCCTAGCTGGACAGCTCTGTGGTCCTGCCCGTGCGTTTGCGGTAAAGGGCACGAGGAATTACTACGATCACAGTGCGGGCCAGTGCGGGCCTGAAGCGATGCTTGTACACTGTGCAGGGGACAAAAAATAAGACAGGGAGACAAGGAAATGAGAGCTATGGAGCTCTAAGATAATTATTTTTTTTCCGAGCCTGCGAGTAAGGCACTTGGAAGACTTCAGGCCATAAAGCTTCACTTTTAAATTTCTCTCATCTGGTCTTTAAACTCCTCTGTGGTCTGGGAATCACAACATTTTATGTCTAGAAAATATGTCCATAATACTAGTTTGCTCTCTTCTTTACAGAAGGGAAAAATAAGCGTAAAGCCAGGCTTAAAGCCTCTAGACCAGCTGGGCTAAGGCAGGCTAGTTAGGGCTGCTTTTCCTGCTCATGCCACACTAGAAGGAGATGGGCACGGCTGGGCCAGTGTGTTTGGTGCCAGTGGCAACGCTGGTCAGACAATCCAGGGCCTTTTGCTTAAGGGGGATTTGAGAGCGGGGTAGTTAAATGAGCTTCGGTGAGCAGAGAGTAAAAGCAAATTTTAAATAAGTTTTGAATGTATCTGCCCACTTCTTGTCTTCCTTTTCTATTGTGTCTCCAAGTGTCAGATGGATCGCAGAAGCAATTCCCCATCACAATCTCTGCAGGCTGTGACTTGGGCACAGTGTGGCCGGGGGACCAAGTCCCTGGGGAACTGCTCATCCCCACAGAGATCCTTCAGGGAGCCTTTCCAGTCATAAAGGGTGGGTGGGGGTGAGGGGAGGGGTACTCAGCCCAAAACAACCCGGGGCAGGGTTGAAAGGCTGCTCTCTAAGTTGTGAATCTACTCTGAGGATGAAAACATGAAGAGTCATTGCATTTTAATATACGAAGCCGTAGAGGAAAAGTCAGCCCACAGTCTCCTTTGGTAACTTCATACAAACTCCTTCTTTCTTTAGGAAAGAGTAAGATGAGCAAAGTACCAGAAGAGGGAGAAATGGCACAGGGTTTTTAACTTTTTATTTGTGATTGTACATTTTTTAACTTTTAAAATTCTAATTAATAGCTGCATATCACCTTTCCTGTCTGTTCTTAGATGGAAAACTGCCTTCTGCATCTCATTACTTTCTTTTCCATGTCCCTATTCTTTCCAGAGCCCCTCATTCTCCCAAAAGGCTGAGAAATCTGAGGCCACTTTTCTAACTTCCCTCTGTTCCCCTCAATATTTATCTTTGCTTATTCACATTTACTCCTTTCTGGTTTCTGAAGAAAAGGTATCCCTGCTCCTTCCCAAAGCCATTGCGTCCACCTCTGCCCCGCAACTCCAAGCTTCTGTTCTTCAGAACCCTGAGACATCAATTATTCCCTATCATTCACATCTCCAATCCTTCCAAATCAACTGATTTCTTGGACTCTATGAACATGCTTGCTTTTCAGTCACCATAAAATGATCCTTTTTCAGTGTTTGTTCTTGCTCAATTGATTGTAAATCAACCTGCCCTTCTCTGTAAGCATCTTGGAAGAGCAGCGCTTTCTCTCCACGTTCACTGTCTCCACTTTACTTTTTACTGATTCTCCACTCATTGAATTTTTGCTTCTACCACGGTGGCTGAATTTAAACTGCTTTATTAAAATCTCCCATCGTCTTCCAATAGTCAAGCGTAATGCCCTCTTATCACACTTCATTCCTTTTAAAATGCCCTCATCTCCACAGTAGGTTCCAACCTGCAGATGATCCGTTTACCTTGTCCAGAAAGATCCACTGTCTTCTGGTGTCCAGTTTTGCCGTCAAAGAGCTCCATCACGTATTTCCCTTTGTCACTCGGAGTGGGCTCGTTGATCTGCAGCCAGATCTGCTCCCCGGTGACCCCACTCTTAACTCTGTCTGTGTACTTAATAGCAGTCCCGCTGTTTTTATCAAAAGAAAACATCGTAATCATTGGCTTTCATCCAGAGCTTATCTTTACTTTGTCTCTTCTTACTGGAGGTCTTACCATAAAGTTGTACAGGCTTTGAAATAACATGGGATCGGCATATGTTCTTCTGCTTCAGAGAAATTATGGGCCCTGAATCACAGAGCGTGGATTCCAAGGCCTGGGGTGGGGGTCTGGCAGTCTGCATATTTCACTCCCAACAGCAGTCTGGGGCCCAGATTGCAGCACCAATACTTCTCAGGGGTATTAATTATCTTTGTTTCCACTCAGGTTTATTTGTAGGACTAAGGGAATCTTTAAAGTGAGAAGGCCAAAGTCCATATTATATTACTGCATATTTCATGCAGATGGTCCGTGGCTATAAATGGGATTTTACAGGCTAGTTAAAAACAGGCCTAAAGAGGTTCATCTGTGGCTGACATCTATTGACACACATGGTTACAAAGCTATTTAAAACAAACGTAAATGTGCACTCGGTAGTACAGCCAAGAATAAATGAAAAGCAGAGTTGCTGTCAGAATGAATGAGGCACTTTCTCTGACCCTGGATGTGAGTTTCCCCATATTCTATAGTAGGTCACGAGCATACCCATGCATTGTATTCTTTACAAGAGAATAAAAGCAAATAGAACCCTTTCATCTGACAGTCTAGAAATGCTACTGTTACAGATGAAGTAAGAGGAAGGCAGAGGTAGTGTACTCTCAATGATGTTAAAATAAACTCTATGAAGAGTTTGTAAACGTGAAGAAGTAAGAAAAAAAAAGCAGTATACAAAACTACTTTATTATGGTAACAATTATGCATAGAGAAAAGACCGGAAGGAAGTATCCCAAAATGTTCATACTATGGCTAGGAAAACCATGGATGATACCATAGTATAAACTCTTTCTAATTTGTAATATGATATTAAATATATTTTCTAAAACATGTATTATGTTTGTGGTTGTAATAAACAAAATGAGCTTAAAAAAATAAAAACCAAAAAATCTCCACCAAAAAAATTTCAGACTTCAAATAAATATTCAGCATTTTTCTTATATACTACATTCTTTAAAAGATATTAAAATTAAAATGCCATAAAGTGTAGGGTAAAGGAACCCATCTGTACACATAGACGTTAGCCTGAGCAATACAGTATATGTCTTAGAGAGTTAGAAAGACAGATAGTTCTCAGCTTTGCTAATGGTAAGTCTGTCTGAGTTCTTTAATCTCTAGCTAATATGCATAATAGTACCTTAATAGGTGCTAGGTTTGTAAAGCACTTCACGGTTCACAAAATGCCATTCATTCCCTCATTGGGTCCATCAGTGTTATGAGCTAGAACAGGTATTATTGCTCCTATTTTATATGAGAGAATCCTGGGATTCAGAAAATTAGATGACTTGTCTAAGATCCAAGGGAAGACAGGAGCCAAGTGAAGATCCAAACCTGTTTCAAGGTTTTTTTCCTCATCACACCACATACTTACATAAAGACAGGGAAGACAACCAGTCCTTGGTTCCTGAACCTTTAACAGGCACACATGTGTGTGCACACAAAACACGCATTTAGCTGACTAGACCAAACAAAGTTTATCTCTTGCTACTCTGGGAGCAGTTTCCTCAAAACACAATGTTCTAATTTTTTTGAACATGTATTCTTTTAGAGATGATGTAAAGCCTTTTGATTGATGATTCAATTAATTTATCGTCTCATTCTTCAGAGGGATATATTAGAATGTCCTAGATGTCACGGAGGAATTTCCTAGAATTTGATCTATTTTAACTTATAATTACTTTCCTAAAATGTATTCTGAAAGAAATAGAACAAAGGAATGAAACTCCAAGCATTCAAAGTGGAATTTCACTTGTTCTCATTTTTTTTTAAAGGACTCAGGGAATTATTAGTAATGATAATAAACGTAATAAAATACTATTCTAAAACAGTGAAGTCATTTTAGAGAAAACACAAATGACTGTTTTGTGGGACCCAGCTCTGCTTAAATGTTCAGTCTAGACTTTCAATGCAACTTGAACCTGGGGTACTGCCGTGATGGGGCGGGGGCTCTGGAGCCAGGCTGCCTGGGCTCAGCCCTCCACCTGTCACATAGCTGTGTGACCTCAGGCAAGTCACCTCCCTGAGTCTGAGCTTCCTAGTCGCTAAAGTGAGAAGAACCTACTTCGTAGAGTTTGAATATTAAATGAATTCACACATCTAAAGGGCTTGGAGCAGTGCCCAGCGTATTGTAAATGTCCACTGAAGGGAAGATCTAAATAAACATTGTTGTCCGTGTCCTCCCAGGGATGCCACGGCGACCTTCTCCTCAGTGAGGCTCATAAGGACTTCGGGAATTGGCATCTGCTGCATCCCAAGAGTGGACTAAAGGTACACGTTTCTTTGGCAGACTGCTGTCCTCTTTCAGCTCAGGAAATTTCAAGGAAGCACAGAGATCAAGGACCCTGGTGATGGTATAAGTGGGAGACCTGGTTTGACTAAGAAACCTATTTCAGCTCTTGGAATCCCCAAGGAAAACTTGAGTGAAATCCCTCTATAACTGCGCGAAGGAAGCCTGGGATTAGAACAGATCTTCAGGCTCAATCCAGTTCAAATACACATTCCCAAAGTCATCTTGAGATCTCCAAAACCTTCCAAGGAAACATGCTAATACCCACTCTGCCAACTGCTATGAACAACAACGATGATAAACTCGGGCACTGCTCTAGATCAGGCTTATTGGGTCATCGGCCATTAATTCATACAACAGGAAATCTGGTGCAATGCTGCCTCAGTTTTGTTCCAGAGCACAGTGTGGCTTAGGAGTGTGTAGAAAGATGGAATAAGAATCTGGCAAAGCATGACTGTACGGAGGCAGAGGTCACGTTACTGAGGCGTCTACAAGTTATGATACGTCCCAGATCACAAAGACAGAGGCTTTAAGCCATCGCTGGCCTCACCATGTACGTGCTGAGGGAGAGTGCTAACCTCACACTAAAGGGATGGGCTGGTGCTTCTGTCCTACACTCATCAACATCAGACCCGAGAAGTAAGAAGACGCCTTACCTGAGAGGAACAGAGGGTTGTTGTTTTTCCCAGTCCTTCCCCTGAGTGGAGAAAGAATTTCTACACAGCATTTACGTTGTTATTTACTTACTTGTGGGACCAGTTAACTTTCAGATCATCCACGTAGTAAGTAACAAAAGAGTACAGCCGGATGCCCTCAACTGTGCTCTGGATCTTCAGGTCTGTTGCAGACAAAGCTGCAAGAAGAAAACACATTATTTCAAACACCTGTAAGCCCATCCTGGAGAAGAATGAGGCATTGCCCTGTGAGAACTTACCTATTGTTTTACATACTTCAGCCATCAGTTCTTTAAAGGCTGTGGATAGAGATTCACAAACAAAGTTTCAAGCATAGAAATTCTCAATGTCAAGTCAAATCTCAAACTGTTAGTCACACTTGCTCTCAAAAACATCCAGTCACAAGGTGAATTTATTGACCAATTGGTAACAAAGAACTTAATTTTTATCAAGTTTCAAAAGATTCCTGCTCTTATTTTGATATTTTTGCTCCCTTGAATTCTTTGTAACTGTCACCATGTTTACATTCTAGAGAAAGAGCCACAATGAGATTTCCAGGAAGCTTCTTGGTTTTAGGATTCTCGTCTTCCTAAGTCCCAGGAAGGCTTCATTTACATTAGAGGAAGTGTTCTTATCTGTGTCATCAATTCATGATGAATAACCATCTAGGTCCCCTGGTATTTCTCAGCCAATAAACACATTTAGTCCTGCCTCCACAAGGAGTAGGAAGGGAAATCAAAGGCATACTTCTGCTGTTCGTTAGCAACGTTGTTAAAGATCTTGTTCAGGAACAAAACTGGAAATGCGGGCATCCCATGTACGTTTTCGTTATCATGATATAATTGTCCTCAGTAGTCTCTGGAAAATGGAAGTTGCTTTCTTGCTCTGCTATTAACTGAGGGGCTTCGAGTTTCATATATAATCTTTCTTGCCACCTTTTAGAGAGTGGACTCTTTTGAGACATGCTTTCATGGTAGTTTTTGATCCTGGAACATTTTTCATAGGGTTGAAATAAAAATGATGATTTATATTGAAAACAGACCTCTCGTGGATTGTGGACTATAAACTGTCTGAGGATCAAAACTATACTTCTGATTTCAAGGAAGACTAAAAGTGAAGTATTTTTTAATAAAACAGTAGTTCGCTCAGCTGGAAGGGCAATTAAAACAAAATCTGTGGGCAAAAGATCAACATGACTTCAATCATTCAGCTCAGCCTCACTCAGAATTCTGGTCACCTGTATACAGAACACACAGAATGGACCCCAGCAGTGGGTGGACTGACCTTCATCCACAAGCTTCAATCTGCTCTTATCTTTTCCTCTGTCGTCTTTCAGGATAACTTCATAAATCCCAGCATCTTTCTTTGAAAACTAAGGGGGGAATAGATATACCACATTATAACTTATTGTAGCCTCAGAATACGGTGTTTGCATCTTTCAGGCCCTGAGATTTATAGAACTGCCATCAAAACACACTGAACAAGCATCTAGCCATGAGAGCAATGAACAGTTCACACGTGAACTATCCATCATAACCTGACCAGCCAGCAGTCCTGAGTTTTCACCCTCTAAGGCTACAATTGATTTGAGGCTTAAAGTCCTTATCTTTTACTCTGCCTTCATATTAAAAACTAATGAGCACATGTATTTGAAAGGCATGCTCTTTTAGACAAAAAGTAGATAAAAATCTATACTTAAGTGCATACTATGATCGTCTCTGTACCTTTAGGGAACAAGTTATCATGAGGCTTAAGAGCAAACAAAGAAGGATCCACTTAACTGTCCTGCCACTCACCCATCTATGAAAAAAACTAGCTCAGAGAGGCAAGAATTGTGGTGTCCAGCCAACATTGTTTGGATATCTGACAAATCCTTGCATATCACAAGGTGAGAGAAGCCTTTGTGTCCTTACAGCTTGCTTTTGGGGTGACATCAGGGCAGGGATCTTTGCCCGGGGCTAAGGAACACATAATCTAGTCTCTGTATTTTAGAAGAATGTAGGGTACAGAACTAATACATTACAGTTTATATTTATAGTCACCTACCTCTGTTATAAGGAGGGTACATATACCATCCTTAAAGTCATGCTTTTCATCCACTGATATCTCCCTTTCATCTTTATACCACACAATATGAGTCTCCTTCTTAATATTTGCCACCTAGAAGAAAAACTGTAGTTATACTTCTCGAAATAAGGGAATGCTACTCTTATGAAAGTAAATAATTCTCAATGTAGCATTGGATATAAGAAAAAGCATAGATTTCTAGAGGAATCAATTGAAAGCTATTTTAACTGATAAAGAGTTTAAAATAAAATGGATACAAAAGAATAAACCGAAATCAATAGCATCTTTATTTCCAGCAGAAAGAAATTTGTCTTTAAAATCACCTGGTGGACAAGAAAACACAGAAACATGCATACTAACATACAGAATTAAGTAAAAATAAAAATTTGAAAACCAAAGGAAGATAAATCCCATCAGATTAAAATATAGTCTGTGTCACAAAAACAAATGACTTTATCAAAGTATCAGAATGAGTAAGCCTCAATCTATGGCTAAATATTTTTTAAAAGGTAAATGAAGCTTTGTAAATAAATGTGGAAAGGAAATGTGTTTAAAATTATTTAATTAAAAATTTTTCCAGTTTTATTGAGATATAATTGATATAATATTGTATGTTTAGGGTATACAACATAATGATTTGATATATGCATATATTGTGAAATGATTAACACAGTGAGTTCAGTTAGCATCCATCAAATATGGTTTAATAAATTAATTGCTTAGCAATTTTTAGGAAACTCATTTAGATCCAATATCCACACATCATATCATAAATTTCAAATGGGCAAAATGACTTCATACGATTAAAGGGATTTTAAGCTTTATCTACAATGCTTGAACTTTCTATGAAGAAGAGTATATTCATGTATTTCTTGTGTAATTAAAATTATATGAAAAAGTAAAGACTTCATACAAATCAAGAAAACAATCTCAAAGACCCCACTACATAATTGGACAAATGTATGTATGATTTCCCAAAGAGGAAATATAATTACAGAACAAACAGATGAAGAAAATGTTTGATCTCATTAAAGACAAGGAAATGTAAGTTTCAAAAAAGAAAAAAAAAAATCTCAGCTAATACATCAACATAAGAACCAACACTGGTAACTGCAGTGAAACCAGAACACACAAACGTTCTTTATAATCCTGTAAACTGGTTCCTGGGTTGTAACTGTGTTACTAGGCAACATTGCTTATGATAAACATGCCCCGCAGATGGGAAAGCTACCACTGGACTGGGCGGGACTAGAAATGGACTCCGTGGCTTTGGGCTTCCCTGAATATACTCTTGTTATTCGGACATGGTCCCTGCGAGGACCCTGGAAGCTCTGCTTGGGGCGTTGTTACAAGAGGTATTGGCCCTTTGGGGCACGAGGGATTTTTTAAAGCCATGGCATTTCCTGCACTTGCCCAAAGTGGAGCTTGTCTCCTTGCACCTGAGCTGTCACCTGTGGGTGGTGAAGGGAGTGATTCCTGATGTGGGCTCCTGCAGGACAGGAGTACCCAGCATGGCCTTGTAGGCAAGCTGGGGTTCTTGTCCATATTCTTTTGAGTAGACTAGCTCCAAGTGGGGCCCACGGTAGTCTCAGAGTCTGAATGTTTGGCTGCACATACTCCATTAACTCTAATGCAATATGTAAATTGCTAAATGTACATAAATTGCTATAATAATGAAACAAAGAACTGTGGGAGGACAGAGGAAGGTTCATTTTACCCAGACTGAGAAGGGGGAGGCCTTACAGAGGAGATGACTGAGTTGGGCCTTGAAAAAGGATCGTGTCAGAGAAGCTGAAAGAAGAAGGCCATTCGAAGTCATGAATACATAACGAATGAATATTCAGAACCTACTTCTAGGCTCCTGTGGTTGGTCAGGATCTGGGTAAGGGGCTGATTGTCTTGAAGAAAACCTTCAGAATAGGGCTGCAGAGCTCACTTCCCAGAAGCCTAGTGCAATAGGAAGCACAGAAAGAAGGACGCACGGACGTGGGGGCCCCTGAGGAAGGGATGGTTTCTGGGGAGGGCAGTGTGAGGAAAAAGTAAGTAGGGGCACGCAGCTGTGGACAGTCAGGAGGAGAGAGAGGTGCTGCGGGTTTTAGCTGCTGCCTGAGAAAGTGTTTTTCAAGAAGCTCTGCCACTTCCTAAGAGGCTAAAATCCAGCACTGGTTTTTCCTATACATTTCTGGTAGACCGCTGTTTCTTTGACTTTGTCAGATCTAGCAGAGACTGGAGTATTTGCGTTCTGGCTTTTATAATGACAACTACGTGCGAAACGCCAAATCTGTGCATCTGCTTTGGGGTCACTGTCCACCATCACAGCCTTCACACTCCAACCTCATCCAGCAGTTCTTATCCAAAAACGTTTGATGACTCACGGAGCTGCACACCATACACTCAGGTACATGATAATTTAGAATGTGATGTGGAACTTTTTTTTCCTAAATGTTTCAAAGGCCTAATAAGATAATTGGTTGTGAGCTGCAAACTCTTTACCAAACCTCTCCCCTCAAGGGAGCACAGGGGTTTCAGAAGCAGCAGCAGAGCTGCCCAAGACTCGAAGGTACTGTTGTGCAAGTCACACAATTTAGGTTTAAAAAATTGCCAAACTTCCACAGAAACACAGTGTGGCTGGAATGATTCTGGAATAGATCTACCACTTAGAATGCAACGAAGATGATGAGAGAGTCTTCTGAGATTAATAACTGAAAAAGAGTTGGTGGGTGTGGTTAGTGAGGGACGAGCAAGCAGAGCACAGAGGCTTTTCAGGGCAGTGAAAATGCTCTGTATGATACTATAAGGACGGGTACATGTTTTTACACACTTGTCCAAACTCATGGAATGTACAACTCCAAGAGTGCACCCTAATGTAAGCTATGGATTTTGGGTAATGATGTGTCCATATAGGTTCATCAGTTGTAACAAATGTACCACTTTGGTGGGAATGTTGATAATGAGCGAGGCTATGTGTATATAGGGACAGGGGTGTATGGGAAATCTCTGCACCTTCCCTTCAAATTTGCTGTGAACATAAAACTGCTCTAAAAAAAGTGGTCTTACAGGAATAAAGACGCAGACCTACTGGAGAACGGACTTGAGGATATGGGGAGGGGGAAGGGTGAGCTGTGACAGGGCGAGAGAGAGTCATGGACATATACACACTAACAAACGTAGTAAAGTAGATAGCTAGTGGGCAGCAGCCGCATGGCACAGGGATATTGGCTCGGTGCTTTGTGGCAGCCTGGAGGGGTGGGATAGGGAGGGTGGGAGGGAGGGAGACGCAAGAGGGAAGACATATGGGAACATATGTATATGTATAACTGATTCACTTTGTTATGGGGCAGAAACTAACACACCATTGTAAAGCAATTATACCCCAATAAAGATGTTTAAAAAAAAAAAAAGTGGTCTTAATAAAAAAAAAGGAGAGTCTGTTCTTATTAAATAGGGCATGAGTAATGAATAAAAACTATCATCTTAACTTCCCATATTTTTATGTTGTTTTATTTTAAATATTTCTTACCAACCAACAGTAACATTCAACAGTAAAGGCACATTCAACAGTAAAGGTAGAAATTTATCTACTTCTTACCTTGCATTTCAATAGTACATTACATTCACCAGTCACTTCCCAGCTCAAATACTCAGCGAAATGTGGACCTATAAAATTTTAATAATATCAGCAATCAGCAATATTAATCATGAATGCAAAAATCCAAGCTCATTCTTAAATTCTAAGGTGATTTACATCTAAAGGGAAATTTTAAAAATTCAAGATTTAGTTTTTAAATGTTTTAAATGGATACATATTTAATAATAAATATTTTTCAATTATTTTTATTAACCAGGGCATTATTAACATAAGCAATAATATTCACTTAATTTGTTATGGAAATAATCTTGGAATATTTTGTTCAAGAAATTGAAGCTTTTCTCTTTATTCACTGCCTATGTTTACCTTGTTTCCTGATACATTCTTGACGCTGGAATTCAGCTTCTTTCTGGAGCTTCTTATAAACTGAAAATTGAAAAATGAGGGAATATGAAATTGAGTTGAGTGGTATAAATGTACATGCCAGTCACTGTGTTAAGTGATTTATATTCGTTGTTATAACACTCATACACCATGACCACCCTATTTGTTTTCGGTATTCATAGATGAAGAAAAAGGCTTAGAAAGGTTAAGAAACTTGTTCAAGGTCATGAAGTCAGGAAATAGTGAAACAGCTTTGGCGACTGCAAATGTAGAGACCTGGCCAGCCTTTCCATTGCTTTATTAAATACCACATTTTAAATCTTGGTGATTTCCACACTGGCTTATGACAGCTGTCATACAACCTAGTTCTAACGGATAATCATCCATCAGATTTGGCATCCTCTACTCTTGCATGTTTATCTTCTTCATTTAAGTAATTTAAAGTAGGTACACATTATAAGATAGTATCGTAGTTTGTTTCTGAGACATAATACTGTCTTGGTTGTATTGCAATATCCTTCACTGGAGAATTTTAGTAATAAATACTTGTTTATATATGAGATAATTTAAGTGCAGTATTGCCTGTGGGCCAGTGATAACTTTGGTGTCCTTTTAAATCAACTTTCAATTCTATGAAATGAAATACTATGGAAAGTATTCATTGCAAATTGCACTTTGAACATTGGAATCTAATCAAGAAATAATTTTTACTTCCTCCCACATGGTCACTTTCGTGCGATGGCGTATTTGCATTGAAGGGAGTAGCAAAATCTTCCAGATAATGTTTCACAGAACACTTACCATCTCCAATGAGAACAAGAGTAGAATGGCCAGTTGCTCTTCCATCTTGAACCTGGAAAGTATATGTGCCCTCATCCTCATCCTGCAGCTTTTCCATAAACATCTCAATTATACCAGTGTTTCGGTCAATATGCATCTTATATTTCTTCAATGTGACAAGTAAAAGAGAGAAATAAGTGAGATAGATAGGATGACAATAAGCCATATAAAATCAACACACAAACTCCAAAGTATCATAATTTAATAGTTTCTTGTTAACATTATTTTAAGTGAGCAAAGTTTCAAAATCTTGTACACAGAAAAAGGAAAATATTATGTGGAATATATGATGTTGACCAGAACTGATTACTAAAAGTCTGACGTTTAGTTTTTTAAACATAAACTTTTGTTACCCCAAATTACAAAATGTTATCGAAAAGTTGTTTTTAGATTCTCATTTTTCTTTCCAGATCACATTATTTTCAATTAACAGAATAATGCAACAACTATAAGCAACGTGAGAGCAGTGTTTGTCTCAATCATTGCTATACCCCGGGCACGTAGCACAAGCATGGAGTATAGCAGCCAGTTGATAAACATCTGCTGAATTAATACATGGATAAAAATGCTTCTAAAGCACTGGAAGCCCATTTGCTCTTAATGAACAGAAATTGCCCTGCTAGCCTGGGCTTATTTTATTGTCTTCCTTAAGCAACTTGTTTTTCAATGTAAAGATAAGTCTTAGTCCTTGGGCTTCCAAGCTCAAGTTCCATAACAGATCTGAACTAATGAAGTTTTCCTATAAAATGTCACAGAATGAAGGCTCAGGTCTGGGATCAACTCTGTGGTGTAATTCATGCCCTGGAGTTTCCCCTGCAGGGAGCCAGTCTTCAACAGAGACTCCGTTTTGGATTAGCTTGCCCCATACCTTGGCTTGTGTCCCTCACTCCTACCCCTGAGAGTAACCCCCATAAACCACTTGAAGGAGAAACTCTATTTCAGACTCTCCTAGGGAACCTGACCTAAGACGGTAATTTCCACCCAGTGAAATAGTGTGATTAGAACCAATTGCAATGACAATAAACCGCTCTTCAAGTTCTGTGTGTGTGCGTGTGTGTTTGTGCGTGTGTGTGCATGTGCCACATGCGTGTGTGAACACATGAAGGGGAGTGCCTCTACACACGTGGGCACGAGTGTTCCCTCAATGGCTGTGGTGGCAGTGATGCCAACAAGGCTCTTCCTTCCTCTCCACTGGCCAGATGGTGATCACCACAGTGGATGAGAACATTTTGAAAACAGGGAGATGGGCCACAGTGGACCCATGTGTGACTTGTTCCTGCTCTCACACAGTTACTACATGAGTTGAGAAGTAATATACTGCGTATTCTTCTGCTATTCATGTTACTCATTCTCCCTCTAACTAATGAACCCTCAAATATTTTTTAAAAACACATTTTGATGAAAGGGGAACAGGTTGTTAATCATGGCCACAAACCACACCTCTCCCCCATCTTTTTAGTCTCCCATTTACACCCATGAGAAGACAGGTATGAGACAGGGCCCCTAAACCCAAGTTCTTCAGTACCACCAGGCACAAGCCTGATGCTGGCTCTACTGATGTCTGGGGAGGACAGATAAAGTGCAGATGTTGTAACTCTATCCATAGAAACTATGTTTACATTAAAAGCAAAGAAATAGTAAATATGATATACATAATCACCTATGTAAATAATACACAAATTGACATACACACATAGAAGTATAGAAAAAGACCAAAAGTATATATTAATATGTATATCAAAAAGTTGTAAGAATTTGTGGTTTGTCTCTTCTGAGTCTTTAAAGTTTTTTACAATAAGGATGAATTGTATTTTTAATCAGAAAAGCAATGAGATTTTTTTTTACATTTTTTTCTGAGCCATTAGAACAATTCTTCCATATGAAGAACCAAGATGCCACTGGAGTCTCTGATGTGAGTATCTGTGTTCAGGCAAGGGTTCTGGCCCCTCTGCCTTCAGTTTTTTTCATAGGTGACCAACTTCCTGATTTGCCTGAGACAGTTTTGGTTGATGACTGTTATCCTGGAAAAATTATTACTAGCATCTTCTTTCATTCTCAAAAGTATCCTAGTTTTGGATAATATGATATAATCAATCTACATTTTCTTCCACACTTTTCACATGTGAAATGATTTAAATCCCCTCACCCCTCGTCCAGTGGTTTTCTTAACAACTTATCTGCCTTCTAATAGGGGTTTCCCAGCACATTCTACAATGATATGTTTAGAAATCTAAAAAGTGTAAAACCTACCGGCCCTTCAAAAATTTCCTTGTCGTTAAATATGTAGTTGACTTTGGCGTTGCCAGAGAGCTTCTCAGCCTGCATCCAAAACCGGACCTGGCCTTTCTCCAAAATTTCAACTGCCAACTCTGATTTAACTGGGACAGCTATGAAAAATAAAAATAAGAGTAGTAGTTATATTGGCAACCATTTGTACTGATACAGATTTTTCCAACAAAGGAAAAACAATGGAAGTGATGATGTAGCACCTTGCTTCTTTCAGTGAGAGCATTGTAGGGAAAGTTTGATTTTGAGGGACAGTAGAACTGTGTCCTAATCCTGACTGTCATAGATGTCTTAACTATAAAAGTGAGGAAGATGAACTGACCTCCCAGGGTCCTTCAGCTAACCTCTGTGACTCTCTACTGTGGCTTTGGTTAGCTTTATTTAGGGACAATAACAAAGTATGATGAAAAGAGTCTTGAGCTGGCCCCAGTAGTTCAAGGTCAGCTACTAACAAACTGTGATGTGAGGCAGTTCACTTTGCATCTCTGGGCCTCACTTGACTCATAGTAAATGGATGGAATTGAACTGAATGTCCTAATTGACCAGGATATTTTCCTGCTCCAATATTCTAAGATTTAATTACTTC
This sequence comes from Delphinapterus leucas, assembly GCF_059928025.1. Taxonomy (NCBI): domain Eukaryota; kingdom Metazoa; phylum Chordata; class Mammalia; order Artiodactyla; family Monodontidae; genus Delphinapterus; species Delphinapterus leucas. The sequence goes on along the minus strand of NC_143142.1, from coordinate 34,876,712 downwards.
AAAATATTTTGAAAAAGAGTTCAATTTGATTTTTTTTCAACAGTTTAACTCACTTTGGAGGTTTTTAAAAATGAATCTTAAGGGCTTCCCTGGTGGCGCAGTGGTTGAGAGTCCGCCTGCCGATGCAGGGGACACGGGTTTGTGCCCCGGTCCGGGAAGATCCCACATACCGGGAAGCGGCTGGGCCCGTGAGCCGTGGCCACTGAGCCTGCGCGTCCGGAGCCTGTGCTCCACAACGGGAGAGGCCACAACAGTGAGAGGCCCACGTACCGCAAAAAAAAGAATCTTAAGAAAGAATTAATTTTGACTACATATATAAGATGAACCAGTTTGTCATTTAAACCCTATCCATCCCAATGGTATACCTGTTCATTTAAGTTCTTAGATCAAGCAAAATTTTTCAAATGCAAATAAGCAAGTCATTATCAAGAAGCTATATTAAAATATAGCATGGCTTGCTTCACATAGAAAGTAAGGAACCGTGTGATATCTCTGATTTACACCTGTATCACTTAAGCCATTTGAACATGAGTGAAATTTTTTAAAAGTTGGCTGACATCTCTCAAAGTCTGTTTCTAAATTTCTTGTAACTTGAAAATGTTCTCCACAAAGGCTCCTCCAAGCCAACAGATCTGTATCAGAGGTGGCTCCTAGGCATCCTTTGTGGAACAAGATGGTTGTTTCTCAAAGTTCTGTAGTCCTTCACTTCTGTTAGGGGAAATCACCCTTTGCTTCCTCTCAACTATTCTTAAATATATCTCAAAATTTTAGCTATGCTACATTTTAAATTATAAGCTTTAATTATAAGCTTGGTATAAAGTTGTATGAAATGTACATTAATGTTTTTTGTATTTATCCTAAAACTACCCTTTTCAAACTTCAAGGAATGCCTTTCCTTTGCACTATTCCATATTCATTGTGAAACTCAGTTATAGAGTCATTCCATGCAGAGCTGAAAGGAGGCTCAGACATCACCTACTGAGGGTGTCCCCTGTGAACAGAGAAGGGCCACACCTTGATCAAGGACAGTTATCTACCCCTAAAACCTTGTGCTCCTCACCTGCTAACATGGATATTATCTGCCTCACAAGGCCACCAAGAGTGAATATGGTACCAGAATACACTGAGCCACTGTGAATAATGACCGCTGCTCGAGAAAGGAGTTCTCTTTCTCCCCTGATTTTACTGATGACAAAACTCAGCCTCAGGAAAGCTTAGTAACATATCTGGGTAGCAGAGCTGAGACCAGGGTTGTTCCCTCTATTCTGTGCTCTTATGGTCCTGGCCATCCACTCTGAAGAACACTAGTGGTTTTCCAGTAAGAGCAGATCAGCAACAGACCCCAGGGCAGTGACAGCAGAGGCTAAGTTTTCTCCCTACAGGATGCTCCTGCTTGCTACAAGTTAAGTCTTGAGGGGAATAGAGAGTAGGATCTCTTCCAGAAACATCTGGAGATCTCACTCTAGGGAATCTAATACATGAGTGATGCAGTTACTAAGAAGCTCAGTGTGGCGGCAGTGGGGAGGGGACACACTCCCACGCTCTCCTGGAAGCCTCCAGATCCCTTAATGTTCACGGTCCTCTCTGAGTAATGGGGCCATTGTCTGGGGAGCACTGGCCACCAGGATGCACACACAGAAACAGCCCATGTCCTGTCAGACCACCTGGGCTTATGCCCAGGTACCAGCTGTGTACATCTGGTCTAATTACTTAACCTCTCTGTGCCTCACTTTCTTCATCTCTCAAATTAAATCACCATAGTAGTGACCCTTTTAAGGTCATTGTGGAGTTTGATGACATTCTGTTTAAGCACCCTATAAACAGTATATAAAAAATTAATATTTTGCTGTGACTCTTCCTTCAGTTGTTTAAACAACACCCTACAACCACCAATTGTATGTTATATTTACACCTAAGAGGACATACCAGATAGATATAATTTATGTATACGTGCTTGTGTATGTCTGTACTCATAGAGTATAATATATACAAGTGGGATAATAACCAATGTCTACAAATAAAAAGATATATTATGCAGGATGTTTTTGTTTCTGTTTTTTTTTTAGGTGAGAAGTGTACTTATTTAGAGAGATACACATTCCGTAGACAGAATGTGGTCCATCTCGAAAGGCGAGAGGCCTGCAGGATGTTGTTGATACTGAAGTATATCTCCCACCATCCTCCCCATATACCTTGAATTTTAGATATATATACACACACACACACACACACACACAGACATATATATTCAAATAAACTGCCACTCTACACTGGCAACACAGACTAGGTTATTTTCTATTTTTAGCTTTAGATATTTTTATTTTTTCCTTCTGCTCAGCCCTAGACCTCCTTAGGCTCTTTTCTCTGGCAGCTAATTTGCTCCAGCAAAATATCTGGTATTTGTAGGTTTAAGGCATATGTTTAGTGGTTTTCAAAATATTTTTGAAAACAGGAGAATTTACTGTGCCAAGGGATAAAGGAACAGCACACTCTTTATTATACTCTGTAAGAGACGAGACCAGTTAAGACCCTACAAAATCTCAAGAAAATGGCTTATGTGTCAACATATGCTAAAAGGAAGTGGGTATAAATTGAGAAATTGGATATGCTGCTTTGACCCTATCATCAGATCTCTGAAAATATTCATGCAGTGACCTGGCTGATCCAACAGTGGTTGGGGAGAGAAAAGCACTGGAGCTGTGATACTTTGAACATTGCTTCAACGGGTTCACGGGAGCTACCTCCGGTTGGGAGAGTCATACCCGCACATCAGAGTTTTGAACACATTTTTGGGTTCTCTCTGTGCTGACGCAAATGCCACACCTGATCTCTAATAGCAGGGCACCTGAGTTTGCTGCTGCCCCTTCTCCTAGAACCAACAACTAAAGTGATTATGCTCATGCAGAACGAAATATCTCAGCATAAATGACAGTGACAGTGGTCAATTACTACTGGCAAGTCCATACAATCATTGAACTTCAGGGAGGCTGGGCACCTCCAATTCAACAGTAACACCCCAACTTCTCTCATCTCCATCCTTTAAGCTAGATGTAAATGTGTTTGGACCAGCTGTTGCCTAGACACTTTGTCAATGTTTACTGTCTGACTAGATTAGATTAGTAGGTGCTGCTGTTTCTGTTTCACGTTGTAGACAGTGCGAGCATTCACAGGCTCCAGCTGTGCTCGGCACGGTGACCCTCTCCTCCACTCCCCTCTTCATGGCCCCGGGAACATGAAGGGAGGACATCAGTGTGACTGGCAGACAGCTCTTCTGCAAGTGGGTTTTTCTAGGTCACTCTTCTGTTTCAATTAACATTTATATTTTCCCTGAAGAGTTCAGGATTAACCAACGCCCTGTTGATTGTCTCTCACAGCCCCTCTATGACGTGGGTGCTGTGAACAATTACAACAGCCGTTCCTGGAAAAGAAACCAGGCAATGGGGAAATTGGGATGAGGTGCTCAGGTTCACAGAGTACAGAAGAAGGACAGTCCAGGCCAAACCTCTGCCTTCCATACAATTTTAAAAAGAATAACTTTTAAGATACTATTCTTGGTGTAACTTTTCCAGTTTGATGGTGAATAAGCTTACAGACGAGAAACAGTTCTCCCCTAGAATTCAGAAAGCCTGCTTTCTGCATTCACACTCCACAGGCACCCCACTGTGCTTTGTTGGATAAAGTTGGTTTTGAGAACATTCCAGCTGAGGCCAATAGTCACCAACACCCAGCCTCACCATCAAACATGCATTCCTTGGGAATGTGAGAGAGGTCAGACAACTAGTTTTAAGCAGTGTTTATTTTTTAATCACAGCTCTGCTGAGAATTTCAGGAAAGCTGTAGACCTTCGCCCTAGAAAAATGCACATCTACAAACACACAACGTTTTGCCTATAGTTTGGGGTCAGGGTATAGTTCCCTGGGTTCCTGGAACTCCTGTATTAGTGAAGAAGTTATATTTTAGGGATTAAGGAATGAAAAAAAGTCCTGATTTAAAAGAACGAGTGATGCTATCACTCTTTGTTTTTTCAAGCTCTAAGGTGTAACTTTCTGGATGCTTCACTGCTTTGGCCAGTGGGTACCAATGGGCAAGAGATCCTATCAGGCCAGTGGAACTTTCTGAGTATCGTTTCAGACTTCTTTCTCTTCTCTTAGGTGTCAACTCTGGAATTTAATCTTTTATGTAGAAGGTGCTTCATTGAAGGGTTTTTAGATAGTTCATAGGGATTCTTTTTCTGATCAAGGCATCTTTACCTTATTTTCCAGGAGTTTAAAATGTTAGGTACTGTCTTTATTTAGAGGTATGGTTCTTCTATTAAATGTTAACATTAAATTGCTTAGGAAGAGATTAGTTTGCCTAAAAGACATACAAATTAATGTATCCAGGAGATGTGTGTGTGTGTGTGTGTGTGTGTATAAAGTTCCAAAATATGTAGGCAAAAGGTGAAGAATGTAATTGGTCAGCTGTTACACCTGTGTAACCCGATAGTGCTCTATGTAACAGAGCATGGGATGTATCTTCTATGTTAGTGTTCTTTGTATCTCTGGAGAACAATGACAAAGACAAAGGCAGCCCTTCGGAAAGTGCATCTGCAGCTATGCTCCATTATATGTTCTCAAGAGCCTCTTCTCTTGATCCTGTCAGAAGTGTGTAGTGGGATGGCTAAACTCTGTGAATGTATTGTGGACACTTACTTGGGAACTTGTGTTCTTGGCTGAGAGCAAGTAAACGTTTCAATTCTGTAGGGAGAAAAAGAGAACAATTAGAGCTTGAACTACTAAAACAAAAGTCACTTGATCCTTGAGAATCACTGAGAAATCAAAGCAGACTCGTGAATGAACTGATTTTTCACTTACCTTCCTCATCTATCAAGTAGCTTGACGCTATTCCATCAGTGTCTGTTACATCGCAGGAGTAGATGCCCAAGTCTTCCATCCCGAGGTCTTTGAAGGTCATTTTCGTCCTTCAGAACAAAATAATTTTATAAGAAGAGAGGCCGTGTGGGGTCTGAGGGCCTGCACCCTGCCGGTCTCTAGGCATTTGCACGTCCGCTCCCTTCACGTGGAGCACTTGTTCTGTCCCCCTTGCTGACCTAAAGCCCACTCATTCTTGCTGCTTCTGGGAAGACTTTCCTGACCTCCTCCTTTGGGGTGATGGTGACGGGAGGGGGAGCTGGTACAAATCTCCCATCCCCAAGCTATGATGCGTGTCGATGCACATCCCAAATAAAGATATTTTTAGCTGATCAACCCTTGCTGGGCAGCCTGAAATTTTTCTTCTTCACAGGGCAGAACCTCCTGATGCCTCTCTTATGTCAACCCTGCACTTCCTGTTTTGGAGGTTATCACATGGCATCAGTATTGCCTAGTTCATTAACTATATACCTCCACTGAATGCCTTTTGGGACGAGATCTGTTTTGTTCACTGTTGTGTCCTCCGGCCTCCATACCTTGTCTAGCACATAATATGTGCCTAATAAATACTTGTGGAATGAATGAATGAATGGGTCAGTGGTCTAGTTCTCTTTGTTTTCTAACTTTGGTGAGTCACATTGCTGGTCAGGGACTAAGATCACCCAAACATTTATAGGTTAATCAAGGAAAAAAAAATTATGGTTTGATTGTCTTTCCTTTGACCAAAATTACGTTTCACTTCAAGGACCTTACAGCATAGTTACAGCAGAACGTCTTTTAATTATTAAATATATTCAGTATTTCCTTGCTGTTTTCCAACAAAATTACTATTTCTTTCTTTTATTTTTGAGCTATATTGGGCTTTTGTAATAGAAATAATACTTAGGAATATTTTGCTTTACTAAATATAATCCAATCTGGTTGGAACTATAAAGATATGAAGCTTGATAAGTAAGGTGAAATAAAAAGAAATCTTGAGGCTGAAAGGAAGTAACAGATCATAAAATTAATCTCCTTCACTCTGCTATTTTACAGAAAAAGAAATCCAAGGTCCATGTAATTAAAAGCTGCCCCAGGTCACACAGCCGGCTCCGGGTAGAGCTGGGACTAGAGCTCATCTCTCCTGTGCTTCCCATACAGAGTTCTTTCCAGTACAGTATTGTGTCACTCACAAGTGGTGGTGAAAAAGCAGAACAGATTATACCCAATCCATTGAATTTACCATAACTTGAATCAGCAAGTTCTTCCTTAACCCCTCCCCATAAGCATCCTCACCATTACTTAAGATTTCAAAATTCTGTAGAATAATGAGAATCATCTTTGAAGTTCACTTTTATGCCAATTAAAGCTTTTCTTACATCATAAACGATGCCAACTAAAAACTGCTAGCTCGCCATCTGCTTCTACAAGGATGAAGTCATTAGCCACTGCAGCCACTGACCTTCAACACACCCTGAAAGGAGTTCAGGGTGGAGATCAGGAATGAGGCGCTCTGTGCTCTGGAAAAACTGGCAGAACAGGCCTTCAGATAGCTAGGTATTTTTCAGGAGAAGATTTTATGAGCCCAATTTCTTGTATCTTCTCATATCTAGAAAAGCACTAAAATCATTGATGGAGACATCGGCTCCTTGTGACTAGCAGCAAGCTTCTGCCAAAATGTGTGCTTTGATTGCACGTTTCCCCCTTCACCAAAATCACTTCTATACTGACTTTCCTCCTTACCTTTTCGGAGCAGTTCCTCAGAGCTGTCTGAGATGCTGTCTCCTGGGCTGTTGTCCTCATTTTGCCCCAAATAAAACTTAGGTCATAACTCTCACATTGCGCTTTTTTTTTTCAGTTGACAGTGAGATACATATGAAAAAATATTTTAAATGGACTAATGTGAAAAATATTTTATAAGGATTGTTATTTTTTAAGGTTTATACTGGTTATGACTTTTTACATTTCCAGTTATAAAATATTTGTGATTTCATTCTCTTATTTGAAATGGAAAGCGTACTTCATCCTCCTTTCATGAAAAGGAGACCCATAGTTAGGATTGAAACGGTGCGTACTTGTTGCCTTTGCTTTCAACCTCTAATCTTGGAGACTCCTCTGTGGGGACATAATCTTTGGACCAGGTGAACTCAGAATTTGGAGCCATCTGATCACATTCGAAGTTCAAGGAAATGACTCCATCATCATCCACATTTACAACAACTTCTTTGGTTCCTAGAAGATCAAAAACAAGGCACTGATAGTTCCTGGTAGAAGTCAATCACGTAAGAATTCCTTACCTTGGGATCCCTTACTGTAGCCTTAAAGCAGGGCCTTGAGCCTGTGCAAGCAAAAAGCCCCAACTGCTCGCTGCAACTGACAATCCTGCTACAATTCAACTTTTGTGTTGTGACAGAATTAAATGAATGTACCATGTTTCTTAGGTAGTGCTAACACCATGGACAGTACTGTTTGTTCAGGGCTGAAGAAAATTGGTTGACGTGACCCTTGGGACAGTTACTGGAGTATGTTGACCATAGTAAGAAGGACAAGGCAGCCTTGGGAGAAAGGAAAGTTGAATGGTCCTTATCAGGGCCTAATTCATGACTTTTGCTTCAATATTACCCATATCTAACTAGTCATCAAGAAAGGATAGATAAGAGATAAAGAAACCAAAGGGAAATTGAAGGGGAGAAAGTAAAGGTAGTAAGAACTGCCTATATTCACATGTTCAAAGTCTGTAAATCATTTAAGAATGAAAAAAAACTCCATGGAAACAAATTCTGCTGATCAGGTAATCATAAATTAATCTAAAGATGCCATTCTAGATTAGAACAATAGAAACCTAGAAATGACTGTTATTGAACTTTATGGAAATGAATTTCAAGAGATTCAAATGTTTCAAGATTAGTTTTTGGATTTTAAAAGAAAACAATAAGTTAATGTTTTGAGGGATTTTTTTTGAGGGTTATAATAAATTACATCTGCATTCAATATAGCAATTCAGAGTGTGTATAGCATATAAAATGTTCACATCTCTGCCTAAATCCAATTTAAAAGGTAAAATGCTCTTCTCAAATTGCTATTCATTCAATTACCAGTCTACACTTAGTTTGTTTCCATACATTAGGAAAAATATATTTAATTTCAGAAAGGTATAGTTTTATTTTTTTTAAAGAATAAAAAAAAATCTTTCAGTAGATACTTCCCAAGTGATGAAAGATTTTCTCTTCTAGATTGCATCATTCAATAAAACTTGTCAGGGGAAAAACAATTGCAAGACTCCTCCCAGGCGAAGGGCAAAACAAAACGAGTGCCTAAAGAGTGATTGGTGACATTAGGATGTTGGTTCCTAAGCCCAGCAGTTGGTCTAATTTGTGTCCTTATTGATAGTAGTGTGTGCTTCAACTATAAACCTCCAAAAAGTGATTTTTAACACATAGAAAACTTAGAGAAGACTAATTCTAGGAGATTTTTAAAAATTACTTTTTAAAAAATAAAGGGTTATTTTCACATTTGGCTATATAGATAAACAGAAATAAAGATCAATTAAAGATTTAATTTTTCCTAAGTGAAATGTCCCCCATGTATTACTTTTAAGGGTTGTGTCTACTCCATTGGAAGTCACAGACCATGTTTTATTTCTATTCCCAGTAACACATGACTAATCCTTACATTAGGATTAATGTATAACATTGCTGTATAACAAATAACGAACAAGTTACTTAAGAAAAGACTGACACCTAAGAATGCTGAGGTTTAGATGGTATTATAATACACAGCATAACTGAATCACAGAGAGTATAAATGGAAAATTTTCTGAATATCTGTATTGTTATAAAGAGGAAAGGAGAAGTAATGAAGTTGACTAAACCTTTCTTGCTATTTACATAATATCTATTTTGGAGGCATGACAGATTGTTCATATTAATCATTCATTGGTTTATTTGTAATCTCTTTAAAAAGGAAGTGAATCATCCATATGCCTGCTGTTTATTATGTTGGAGGCATGACTTAAGTTTACAGCAGAAAAAAATATTGCTTAGCTTAAGAGTCTTGATTTTTATTAAAGTGAAAGATTTGACGTTTCTACAAAGGAGTCATAAAACGGAAAGCATATGAACAATATAATTAGCTTGGCTTTTCTCTCAATTACATGGATAACCTTCGTACCGTAACACTTCACTCATTTGGAATCTTGCCCAAGACCAAGAAGTAATGAAAACAAGTCTCTAAGAGCCAGTGCTGATGTGACAAAGTCCATGCACTAGTATTCTTGAACACACACTGGTGAATTCCATAGACCGTCACTTGGAATCTCTACTTAGCTTGAGATGATTCTAACAAGCTTAGTTGGTCAGTTTCTCTCAGTAGATTGAACCCAAAAAAGAGAGGAAAGTAAGAAGCTACTATCATCAGGAAAATGACAGCAGGAGAGGAAGCAGAAAACTAAAAAGCAGGCACAAAGACATTATTTAGTAGAGGGACAAACAGCTCCTCACCCCATAAGACGTCACTATATTGTAACACTGGGCAATAAATAAGGTGGATACTTATGGCTCTGAGTCATTCAGAAAAAGGTAAATGAGATTAAGTATATTGCATCCAAGAAGTATGAAAGGTAGGTACTGAAATGTGTAATCTATTTTATGAGAATTTTCATCAAAGAGTCTTAGAATGAAATTTTAAATAATTGATGCTCTAGCAGTAAATTCTCAGGTAAATGGAACTACTGGGTATTTAAAACAATGCCTTTTTCAGGTTTCTGAATGACCAGATTTGGTCCCAAACCCATGCAACTTAGAGAATAGAAAAACCCTGCTTAGTTGTTGTCTCAATTGCCTCAGCTATTAAGAGAAGGATATAGAGCTGCCTCACTGAATTATTCTGGGCAATTAATTTTTGTAAAGTACTTGGAGATCTTTTGTGACAGTATGAAATGAAACAAAAGATGTTATTTTTAAGTCCCAGGCAATATGTGTGTTTCCACTTTAACCTATGAGTTTTACATCATTACTTTGTAGCTGGGTTCTAATGTAAAAAAATGTAATAATTTATACTTTTAGAAAACAACATGGTATTTTTTGAAAGTCTTAGATCAAAATTTGTGATTTGAAATTAAGTAATTGCCTGGAGGGGCAAAATAAAAAGTAGGGATTAGATGTAAAGTCAACTAGTATCTGAGTGTGCTCATCTGTGCAGCTTTTCTTGATTAATCATATCAAATCAGGACATGGTAGACAATACCTGTAGTGGATAAAAGAGAGGCATGAACATTTCCTCAATTTATGCTCACATAATTGTGGCTATGATGGGTGCTATTTGTTGATTTATTTAAATAAAGGGAAAAAAATTAAAACTCTCCTCCATACTTCTGTTTTAAAAATCAAATACTCATTAAGATGAGTATTTGATTAATTTTCAGGTTTCAAAAAGTTGCACTGGTTGTTTATTTTATCAAGAACAGGGTTACATTCTACAAGGGCAGGGCTTTTGTCTTTCATATTTTCCATACATATTTACACATGCCAGGCACTGGACTGAAAAAACAGATTTAAATGAGAAATGTCAGTTTAGAATTGCAATGTTTATTTTATTGGAACTAGTCTTATTAAAGCTTAAGCATAACACCAATATTTTGATAAACAGACAAGATAAAAAAAAAAACCAACAAAGAAAACATTCTAGTCGCAGTGGGTTTCCTACTTATGCTCAGAATTTAAAGCTTGATCTCTTTCCTGACAAACAGTGATGCTGTCAACTGGCTGAAAGTGTCACTCTGAAAGTGATCATAATCACAAGACTTTGAAAAGTAAAATTTACTGAAAATAACTGAAATACTAGTTTTCTAGGCATATTTCTTACACTCCACAAAAATTCTCTTTAGAAAATAATGTTTAGTCAAAATAACTTACTATTACAAGGAAAGAACACAGTTTCAACTGTATAAATATAAAACAAGGTTATTGTCTTAAAATGATTATGGCAACAAGTTATAGCTTGTTCCCTACTTGTCACATGAATTACAATGCTAATGCTCTCATACTCTTTCAACATGGCTTTTGAAATTCAAAGCCTTCTGTTACTGTTCAGCTTTAATTAATTGGTTAACATAGTTCTTTGAATAAAAGTGTTTTTAGAGAGTGACTTAGTAGACCAAGTATTTTATAATAATACCTATAATGGGAAATGGAATTGAAGTTGCCTTGGAAAAAAGGTAGACTCTTCCTGCATTCTGGGTTTATATATAGAGGAAGTCATTTTTGGAAAATACATAGATTCATAGATTCCTCTCTGTGTAATAAAGAAGGTAATTATGTTAATCTGGAAAGGACATTTTTTCCACATATTAAAATCTAAGAGGAATTAATAGTGGCGTTCCTTAAATGAAGGGATCCTGGATACATCATGGGCAAAAAATTCTAGTGAGATTTTACAAAAGATACATGACATTGAAATGGATGATTCTTTTTATAAGTGCTCTAGGAACACCAAGAGCAATGTAATGACAGCATTTCTAAGAGGCCCCAGGCTAGTCCACAACTACACCTGTGGAGATTAACCTGGTGCAGCGTCAGAGTGAAAGAGGTGCAGCTACAACACCCTCAAATTTTCTTTTTAGAATGTCCCATGGCCTGAGTTTTTGCCAAGCACTGAGCTGCTGTCAGTCCATGGTTGAACTCATAAATGTCTAAAGAGACACATTCACTAAATTTGACTAAAACATGAGCAGAATGGTTCCGATATTTAACAGGCAGGCAGCAAGTTTGATGTTCTGCTGTCAAAGTAATGGAATCCCTATGGATATTCTCATCTAGATGAAAGGCCATCTCACTTTCCCGCAGAGTTGAGCTGGGAAAGTGGACCAAAGTTTGTCAGGACTTAGATTTTTCTCAAAAACAACCTTTGAATCTTTTCAAGAATATGAAGAATTCAGTTAAGAGCAGAGGAGATTTGGCTATAGAAAATGAAGGAGATAATTCTGGTCTGAAAAGGAATTAAGAAGAGTTGTCTCTAGTCAGCTGCCCCAACCTTAAACAAATCCTTAATGAGGACATAGAGGAATACTGGATTGCGTGGAACGGCATTTTAATAGTCCCTCCAGGCTTGCCACTACCCCCAGTAAGTGAATGGGTTAAAGTACGGCCCAGGGCTAAAATGAACTTTTGGGAAATTAACTCCAGCCCATAATAATAAAACTCCAGCAAATAATGATTTTAAAAAGAGATAAAATTTAAAAGTGGGAATTCATCTTCTCACACATTTCATAATCTTATGTGAGAATTTTCTCATATAATTTAGTCTTTTATATCTGCATTAATAGGACACTTTTATAAGTTTTATTCTTTGTCCTTCTCCATGGTGTGCGCGAGTATGTGTGTGTGTGTGTGGTGTTTAAAAAAACTGGAGAGTGGGACAGAACAGAAGCAGACAGAAGTGAACAAATGTAATTGGCTGCATGTAACGCTGAGGTCCCCTATGTGGAAGACAGGACCGCTGGCTGACCCACCAGCGGTCCTGGTGCTACATCAGGGCCTCCACTGGACCTCTGCCAACTCACCCTTCATAACCAGGGCGTTCATTATGAGACACTAGGGTTAGGTTTCCACGCTGTGGCTGCAAAACAGAGTCACACTCTCTCGCCAAAACATGGTAGCCATTCATTATTTTTTTCATCTATAAACCAGGTACTAGGCTATCGACATATAGAGAGAAGACAAAGTTCCTATTTTGAAGGAGCCCACAATCTAATAACCTTGAATTTCATAACTGAATTACCCAAGGAGTTAAACAAACAAACAAAAATGAACCTATGCCCAGGCTCAGTCCTGGAGACTCTGATTTAATTGGTCTGGAGTAGTCTAGAATGGAGTCAGAATTTTCAAAAAGTTCCTGGCATGATTCGAATGCAATGTACTGTCAAGGTTGAAAACTACTTTGCTAATGGGTGAAAGAGAGCAATAGTGAGCAAATGTAAGTGAAGTTTTCTAAATTAGCCAGTTGAGCTAATCTTTAATAGTCAGCCTGGCTTCCTGCTTCAGAAGCCTTCAAAGCTCCACCTCAAGGCCACTGAGCCTTCTCAGCCCTACCAGGTTCTATAACCTATCAATTTTCAGAAACTGGGATTGGTTAGTAGGTTGTCAACTCAATCCCAGCTCATTATTCCTTCTGGAGCTCCATTTTTCTAACCTGCCTTGCTCTTGGTGAGAAGTCCTAACTTCCAATAACTCAGTTCCTGCCCGGGACGCTGCCTGGGTCTGGGTTCTCCTGCCCCTCACCTCAGTTCTCCTGCCTGCCGCTGGGTCTCTGGTAAGAACACCTGCAGCCTGTTCTGCCAGTTATTCGTTGCCCTCCAGATCACCTGCCACACCTTGGCAGGTCTCTCTCTTGCCTCCCGTATGATCTGGTTCACTTTGTCTCCACCTACAGCCCAGACCTGATACAATCAACATAGATACTGTTTGAAAAATATCAAATATCAAGACTAGAAGTGCCTCTCAGGTACCAACAAACCTACTCTAAATATTTTCCAGCTTATTCTTTTTACAGACTTGTTTAGCTACTAGATTTCTTGGTAAGGCACAGCACACTTAGTCCATTTTGATCCTCATTACCAGCACCATCAGACTTTGCAGTAGCGGCTGAGCTACATCTGCTGGCATTTTCGTCAACTTCAAAGGGAGACCATTCACCCTACCAACCCCAGTGGATTAGGTTAACTTTTAACTGGAATTCAAATTGCACTTGAGGTATCTTGTTAGGTGTATTTGAGGTTTGCTGTTACATGATAAGCTTTATTCTCTATCTGAAATTTTAGTAATGTGTTCCAAAAGGAGTTGTTTTTCTGAAATAGCAATCCAAGTTTCACGTTCCAAACCTTGAAACTGATAACAGATCCCATCCCACCCCCAACCCCGGCCCCAAACATTTTAGCACAAAATAAATACATGGTTAAAAGTAATATATTGGTATTTAATAAAGTTAATAAATACAGACAACCTTAGGCTACATACAAGTTTTTACAGGGATTTTTGAAGCCTTAACACCTGTTTATAGCCTATTCATCTATGGGAAATATTTTGTGAACCTCTAAGCTCTCATCATGCCGTGCTGTAAACTGTTTTTCCACTAGCTCATAAGCCCAGTGGGCGGTGACAATGTCACATTACTCTACTTGTGGTGCCCACACAGCACCTGGCATGAAGCAGGTGTTCAGGAAACACAAAGTGCAGGAATGAATATGTCTGTTGCATATGGAACCAGCCTCAGTGTCCTGGGTTTGGGCTCCTTCATGGCGATGCTTCAAGTCAAGCATCTTGACTCTGTGCCTCCCAGGATTTTTTCCCAGGCTTGAGCCAGTGGTTCCTGAGCGGGTTAGTATGCTGCTGTTCAGTCTGCAGCTGCTGTTAGTAGTTATATTCTGGGAATGGAATGGCCACAGAATGACTTTGGGCGCCTTGTTCCAAACGAGTGAAACAAAACTCTCCCCCAGGAGCTCACCAGCAGACTCCTTTCTGATGGTAAAGTTTCCACTAACATCCTGACTGGCCACCTGCCATTCCAAGGGTTATTGATGAGAAAACAGGAAATCAATTTAAGCTTTCTTTAGTCAATCAGATTTGGGTTCCACTGCTTAAAGGGTGCTTTTAACCTATCAATGACTAGATAGTTTATTTGTGTAATAATCTAAATGTTCTTACAAGGGCAGCCTCACAGTTGGGCTCTTCTGCATGTCTATTGGCACCCTATATATCTGCACAGTTGGCACCTGAAGGGTCTGATTTCTATAGGAATGTGTGTCCTCATGTCTTCATGTGTCACCTTTTACCTGGCATTTGGGCTCCTAGCATTTTTCTATTTTCTCATGAAGTTTTGCAAAGAGTACTTATATGAGGTATGGCACTCTGTCCAGACACACCTACCACACTTTGGTACAAGAAGGTCACTTCTGTCGTACCCGGTGCTAGAGGGTAGTTACAGGAGCAGATGAAAGCAGTTTATGAAGTAATAGGATGAAAGGGGCAGGTACTTCCTCAAAGGATACATTAGATATTCTTTTCAAGCAGCATGAAGTGAGAGCAGAGTTTTCTATGTTTACATTCTTTTCTCATCCTAAAAACAAATATTACATTATATATCTGCTCTTTATTTCAGTCTGAAAATAGGAATGGATTAAAGTGAGAGTGCTTGGACTAGAATGAATATAAACTTAAAATAACTGGTTAATACTTTTTTTATCCTCTTTCATTTCCAGTGATTTTTTTCATGTAACTTTAATGAACTGAAATTTATAACTTTGAGAAGGAGATTAAATGACAAAATAAGTATTATATAATGATCTGAAACTACTTGCACAGTGAACACTATAAACTTTGTTCACATAACAAAGGGAAAGACTGTCTTTCCTAGTCCAATCATGGCATCTTGAAACTGGGAAGTGAGGCTGCCTCAACTCTACAGATCATTCAATTAGGACCGCTGTTAGTTTAATCCAGGGGTCAGCAAACTATGGCTTGTGGGCTAAATCTGGCCCATTGCCTCTTTTCATACGGCCTGCAAGCTAAGAATGGTTTTTACGTTTTTAAACAGCTTTTAAAAATAAAAAGAAGAGGGCTTCCCTGGTGGCGCAGTGGTTGAGAGTCCGCCTGCCGATGCAGGGGACATGGGTTCGTGCCCCGGTCTGGGAAGATACCACATGCCGTGGAGCGGCTGGGCCCGTGAGCCATGGCCGCTGAGCCTGTGCGTCCAGAGCCTGTGCTCCGCGCGGGAGAGGCCACAGCAGTGAGAGGCCCGTGTACCGCAAAAATAAATAAATAAATAAAAAGAAGATTAATATTTCAAGACCTGAAAACTAGTTATAATTCAAATTTCATAATGCATGTAATGTATCATATTACATAATGCATATATCAAGCACAATAAAGTTTTATTGGCACATAGCCATGCTCACTAATTTATGTATTGTCTGTGGTTGCTTTTGTGCCACAGCAGAGCTGGGGATTGTTACAGGGACCATATAACCATAGAGTTGAAAATATTTACTATCTGCCCCTTCACAGAAGAAGTTTTCTGTCCTCTGGTTTAATTTAGTAGCTACAATTATATAAATCCTACTTTTGTTTAAGGATCATGCTTGCTACCTGGGCTGTTCCAGCTTCCTCTGTGATGGGAAAATATTCTTGTGGGAATTAATGGCCATAGTATAATAGGAATAACGTCCCAGGAATGTATGCTTTAAACAGTTGGTCCAGGAAGCATAATTTGATCAAGAACTTCCCTGTTTTTAAGTATGAACCAGAGTAGCCCTGGACCACTACAAACGTGGCTCACCCCTGCCCTAAGGTCCTGTGATGGGGTAAATGATTGTCATGTCCTACGCTCATTCTTATCAATCATTCGGCTAGCATACGCTGATGATTTTGAAAATGAGGAAAAGCATAGAAGTAAGGTTGAATGTTACTTTGGTATCTTACACAGATGAGATTAACGAAAAAGTAAAAGCCTACCTGGACGGGTTTCTGCCACAACAGGCCCAGCAAGGTCAGACGGCCTCCCGACACCTGCCTGGTTTACGGCTCGGACTCGGAACACATAGCTGACACCCTCTTTGAGGCCTTGCACCTGGAAGAAGCAGGTATAGAAGTGATGGGTGCTTTGTGTCATTTGAACAGAAGTGCCCTTCCTCTGTGGTGGCAATTCAATTATACAGCACAAAGGGCACAGGACTTGGGTTCTGAACTTCATTCTGTCAAAGACTGTGTGTGGCTTCAGCTAAGACTTTCCTCTCTCTGGACCATGTGTAAGTAGAGATTTCCAAGATCCCTTGAAACTCAGATGCTGTTTCTTTTTTAGATAATTTAATGGCCACCAGCATCAGAAACAGAAGACTAATACAGGTATGCTTTAAAGGAGTCAGCCATCTTATTCTTTGGTCAAAAGACAAATTACAAAGTGCTCAGGAGAGCTTATATGCTGCCCTTTTTTTCCTGATCCTTTTGAGACATTCCATGAATAATTTCAGATAAAATTTCTGACAAGAGAGGGGAATTACAAGCACAGATCACAGATCATGGATCACTTTCCGTTTAAAAGCATGTTAAAGCACTAAAACAAAAACAAACAAAAATTGTCCCTATAAATATAATACAGCTATTTCTCACTAAACAGACAAGCAGGGACTTCCCTGGTGGCACAGTGGTTGGGAATCTGCCTGCCAATGCAGGGGACGCGGGTTTGAGCCCTGGTCCGGGAGGATCCCACATGCCATGGAGCAACTGAGCCCGTGCTCCACAACTACTGAGTCTGCACTCTGGAGCCCACAAGCCACAACTACTGAGCCTGCATGCCACAACTACTGAAGCCCATGCGCCTAGAGCCCATGCTCTGCAACAAGAGAAGCCACCACAATGAGAAGCCTGCGCACTGCAACGAAGAGTAGCCCCCGCTCGCTGCAACTAGAGAAAGCCCACGCGCACCAATGAAGACCCAACGCAACCAAAAATAAATACATAAATAAATAAATTTTTAAAAACGATAAAATCTTAATAAATAAATAAATAAATAGACAAGCAATTAACATGATTGTGAATTTTAGTAATTTGTGAATAGTCAAATATATTCAAATTCCAAATCCTCACATTTTCATTCAATCATCAAGAAGATGTTTTCTGAGGACCTATATTATATGTGTGCCACCAAGCTAGAGTTACAAGAGCATAAGAGAAGTAAAAAACATATATAATATGTTTTTATACAACAGTCCCACTTCATAATTTTTTGTGACTTTCTTTGGGTTCAGCACAGTCTCATTAGTATTACAAATACTGTCAATATTTTACAAAAATTATCTTTTCCTTTTTAGAACATGTGACTTTTAAAAGCTATATGTATTTTAAGAAGGAGTTTATTACACGCAAAGGGCACAATTTTTCCCCATAGTGTTGTGATGGAGATTAACAGCCAAAATGGGATTTAAATCAAACAAAGCTAGAATATACTTATTCAACTAAGCGAAGTGTCTGTGACCATGTATTTAGATGAGCTATGTATTAAATTGTTGCGTTTTTAATCTAATTATTTAATTGTATTGTGTTTATGGTAACAGAATGTCACTACTTATATAGTGATAGCTTTCACTGGAGCTAATGGAGTTTTGAAATGAATTTTAATCCGTAAATGAATTTAGGCACAGGCTAAATGCATAAGAGTTTGATGTATTTAAATTCTATACTTAGAAATAATGCCAGGCAACTGTGGATCTACAGAAAGGAACAGAAACATTTCCTTGTCGTGATAAAAATAGACCAGTTGCCAGGTACCTGCCACATCTGCACCTGCCACTTAGGTAATATGTGGCTGTGAGTCAGATTTCTGCCAACACGGCACAGGAAGTGAATCCACTTCCTAGTCACTGAGGGGACAGGCACACCCCTCCACTCTTCCATCACCGCAGGGGCAATGACTGCTGGCTTAAAGCACTAGAGATGCATAATCTATATCCCCCACCCCTTCCAATTATTCAGTCCCTCTCACCACATTGTCTCAGCAGATTGTAATTACCAATCAAGAAGGAAGCATGAGCTCTGTTGGTTAAGCCTTTTGGTGGATAGTAATGCATCTTTCACTCTCTAGGAACCCCTAGACACTCAGTGCTAATGTGAATGGGGGTGCTTCTGGCAGAAACCGGTTAGGCCATTATGTTGCAGTGCCATGGTGCTAAAATCTCCTGTTCCTGGAGCTATATGTCCTTTCCTCACTTAAATTTGACAGATTAAACTTTTTAACATGCACATTTTTCCTCCATTTCAGGGCTGAAACTTTTCTGAATATGAAACATCTGGAAAAGTGACTCCACATCAAAATGGGTATGGGGACTATAGGACATCTCTACTTTTCTTCTTTATGCCTTTACTGCTTGAATTTGTCATCATAAGCATGCATCTGTTTTATAATCAGAAAAATCAGTAATTCTATTTTTGCTTTAAAAATTGTGGCCAAACTCTAAGGTCATTTCCTTACAGAAAGTTCGTCTTCTGGTTTGTGAGGGGCACTCAACCTCAGTCTCTCTCTTTCCCCTAAATTTCCCTTTCTTCTTCTTCTTTTTTAAAAAAATGAGTGACATTAACCATTCTTTGATGTGTTTAAACTCCATTATTTTCTCTTCCTACTCATTTTTCCTGGGCTCTTGGTCCCCTTTGCTTGGCTTCTCACTCTCACTTGGTTTCCCGTGAGTCGGGCTCCTGGGGTCCTGTGCTACGGCAGATGGAGGATTTGGAAGTCATGCTGGCCATAAGCACGCACCACCATCATCTAGGATGTGTCCGACCTTTGTTTTACACTGGCCTTTGGGGATGTCTTTGTATCTAGAGGCCTCCTGACTTCTCTGGACAGCCAAACAGCACCCTAGGCTCCAGACCTTCCTTGACCTTTTCTCTTCCCCACGAAATGTGACCTTCCTTATCTCCTCATGGTATTGTAAGGGGCTGGAGAGCTTACTGGCACATGGGAAGCTGAGTTAATGGCATGTTGGATATAATGGTTTAAGGGTCATCTCTCCTGGAGGGTACATTTACATCTTTTTATAGGGACCCCAGAGAGTGGCTGCCCTAACCCCAGAGAGTGGCTGACAAATGGTATGGACTTTAGTGGCAGGTTGACAAGAGAAATCTCTTAAACCAGGTATACTCTGAAAATCCTCCAAGGCCCACGCCCTGGGTGGTGGCATATTCTGCCAACAGATAAGACTGCACACTGAATGCACTGTGAAGCTTCCTGTTTGACTGTGGCCATACAGTCACACTTCATTGTACGTAACAAGAGCTGGAGTCATATTCCCCACAGTTTCTGAGGCCTTGTGGCATCAGGGTCTCCAGATGCCACTGCTGACAATAGGGGGAAACATTCTTTTCAGATTTCTATTTGGTACTAGTGAGAGAGTCAGTGGCTAGAGCAGAACAGTCTCTGGCAGATAGAGTTAGAAACTGGTTCAGTTGGAACACTCTAGAGGAACCTGGAAGGCAGTGACATGGAGAAGGGTGAGAACAAGGTCAAGAGTTGAGGCAACTCATTCCTCTGGTCCCTGAGAGCTCACGTGAGCACAGGGGTGAGGGGGCAGGGGAGGTAAGGCCGACCACGACTCAAAAGGATCAGCAGTTAAAGGCTTACAGGCATGAACTCTATGAAAATAACACCCTCAAATCAAAAACCACCGGCAAAAAAATTCGAGGTAGGAATGAGAAAGTCACCTTTTGGAGATGGTAACATCTTAAGACTGTGAGTAACAAAAATGTGAGGTGGGTAAGTGGAGGCGAGGAGGGACAGAAGAGGGAGGAGGGATCTTTCCTAAAGCCAGGCAAAGGGATTTGGGTCAAATTACAAGCAAATTGTTTTAAGTATCAGAAACATCCCCAAAACCTCACCGACTGCCAAATGGAATCCTACCAGGATCCCAACACATGACACAGACCAATGATGAGATGCTCTGCTTTATCTCACTGACTTTAAAGTTAACTTCGTTAGAAGAACCGTTTTTCTTTAAAAAAAAAAAAAGATTTTCTCAAACTGTGAGC
Organism: Delphinapterus leucas; assembly: GCF_059928025.1. Taxonomy (NCBI): domain Eukaryota; kingdom Metazoa; phylum Chordata; class Mammalia; order Artiodactyla; family Monodontidae; genus Delphinapterus; species Delphinapterus leucas. The sequence goes on along the minus strand of NC_143142.1, from coordinate 34,856,257 downwards.
ATCCTCTTACCCTCAGGTATGTGTTTTTCAGAGCCGCCTCATTGAGTCCTCGCCACTGGTCCTCTTTGGCACTGGCCTCCTTCATGTCCACAAAGTAGCCAGTGACCGGAGTCCGTCCTGAGTGGACTGGAGGCTTCCACTGCAGAACCAGGGAGGTTTTTCTGACTTCACTGTACTTGAGACTGTGCGGTGGTCCTGAGAGGGAAAGAGAGGCTGATGCGTAACAGTCATAATGGAGACAAGAAAACTCCAATGTGTGTAAACCTAGAGCCACATTTAAGGTCTTAAAGCTGAAGCTAATGCTGGTGTTCTTCTTTTGTAAAATCTACTACTCCCATGGAAACAGGTATTCCGTGCTCATTTCATATCAAGTTTCCTCAACAGCTCTGTATCAGCCTATTAAGACCCTTTACGGGCAGCAAGTGGTTAAGGCCAGTTCAAGGTGCCCTCCAGCAGCTGGATGAAGCCTTGCCCTCAGGCTGTCCTCAGGCCTGTGTTCCTCACCTTTTATCATAACAGTTTAATTTGGTTGCAGGTTCAGTTTCAGATTATTTTTGGATGACAATCTGAAAATACCCCGCAATCTCAATTATGGCGAAGAAAGCAACTCTCTTTGATGGCTTATGAATATAGAAAAATATATATATTGCAAAATATATATCCCTCCCTCACTGGAGGGATATCTTTCTTGTAAAGCATATATCCCATATAGGGGTAAAAACAAACTACAATTGTGGTTACAAAGAACTTTCACCAAAACAAATACAATCAATCCCATGGGCCCTGAATCTATGCTAAACCCTATCAGGTATTTTACATTCTTTTATCTCACCCATCCCTAAAACAATTAACAGAAAGCTCAGAGACACCAAGGAACTTGATCAACCTGTTCAGGAAGGAAGCCAAATACTTCTGTGTGTGCTCTTTGCACTCTTGGGCGAGTCCCATCTACTCACTGATGGCCTGCATCTTTGCATGACTACCAGCTGCTATGAAGGTGATATAGTTATTTATTTTCTTTCTTTTTTTCTTTAAAGGATATAGTCAGATTTGCACTTTATTTATTTATTGGCTGCGTTGGGTCCTCGTTGCTGTGCGCGGGCTTTCTCTAGTTGGGGCGAGCGGGGGCTGCTCTTTGTTGCGGTGTTCAGGCTTCTCACTGCGGTGTTCAGGCTTCTCATTGCGGTGGCTTCTCTTTGTTATGGAGCACAGGCTCTAGGCACGCGGGCTGCAGTAGTTGTGGCTCGCAGGCTCTAGAGCACAGGCTCAGTAGTTGTGGCACACAGGCTTAGTTGCTCTGCAGCATATGGCACCCTCCCGGACCAGGGCTTGAACCCGTGTCTCCTGCATTGGCAGGTGGATTCTTAACCACTGCACCACTAGGGAAGTCCCTTTATTTTCTTTTCTCTTTCCTCTTTTTTTTTTTTTTTAAATAACAACTGGTTTCTAACCAACCAATCAAAAGCACCTGAACTGACTCACAGTGGCCTGAGAGCCAACTACAAGCGCAGACTCCATCATGCTATGCTTTGGCATTTTGCAATTGATCACTGTGTTTTTTGGGCCCTTTTCCTCAGCTTAATGGTCACTGGCAATGAGTCATCCTTGTCTCCTGATGATGCCTTCTGTGGAAATAGGTTTAAATAACACCAGTACCTTACGCTGGTGTGGAGTGCTCTGTTTTGCAAAGGGCTTTTATGACCATTGTCCTGTGTCATCCTTAGAAGCCAGAGAGGCATCCCAACAGGTAGCACCAGCCCTTTCTTCCAGAGAAGGACCACTGTGCTGCTGCTTCCTACCCCCTTGTGTCTTGGAATGAGCAGACCTAGTTTCCAACCCTAACTGCCACTTATTGCCTGTGTGACCTCCTGGGTATCATTTAACCTGAGTCTGTTTCTTCATCCGACAAAATGTCCTAAATGCTCTCACCTATCATAAACCTTTCTTGACTCATGGCTTGCCCAACACTTCTCAGTGAGTCAAGGGTGAATCTGGGAAAAGAGAGGCCGTGGGGGTGGAGGACTGCCCCGTTCACTTCTCTGAGTTGGGAGCACTCACCCTGCAACCTCTTTTGCTAACTATATCTCTATCAAACCATTTTCCACAGGTCTGCTCAGAATTTCTTGGTCTGTCGTCATTCACATTTTAACTTTATTCAGGAACTGCAAGAATTTAAAAACAGACCCACTTTTGTGTAGGTGGCAGAAAGAACTTAAGAAATATTGCCGGCTTCAAGAAGGCGAAAGGAAAGCCAGTGTGTTTGCCTCTTGTATTAACTGAAGGTGAGTGAACTCTTGAACTTCTCTTGAGTTTCTCTTGTAATCTTTTTATTCACACCTGATAGAGATGTGATGCAGATGGACGCTCACTAAGTGAAGGCAAAAAAGATGGTCCTCCAAATGCACTAAGGTTTCAAATAGAGGACGCGGGTGGCACTGGGGGCATGGCTGGATCCACCCAGTGTGCCCAGTGTGGCCTGGTGTTCTAACATGGTTGGAGCCAGTGCTGTAGCAGTTGTTATAACAAGCTGAATATCCAACCCAAGTGGGAGAATTTAGTCATTCTGTGGCACTAAAGTATTTGGGTGTTTGAAGTTAGTGCCATTGGAAGCACAATAAAACCATCCACTAGGGGGCTTCCCTGGTGGCGCAGTGGTTGAGAGTCCGCCTGCCAATGCTAGGGGACACGGGTTTGTGCCCCGGTCCGGGAAGATCCCACGTGCCGCAGAGCGGCTGGGCCCGTGAGCCATGGCCGCTGAGCCTGTGCGTCCGGAGCCTGTGCTCTGCAACAGCAGAGGCCACAACAGTGAGAGGCCCGCGTACAGCAAAAAAAAAAAAAAACCATCCACTAGGGACTTCCCTGGCAGTCCAGTGGTTAAGACTCTGCCGTCCAATGCAGGAGGCGCAGGTTCAATCCCTGGTCGGGGAATTAAGGCCCCCCATGCCGTGTGGTGAGATCAAAAATTAAAAAACAAAAAGCAAACAAAAAAAAACCCATCCACTGACTACGTTGCTAGTCTGATTCCTAATGACTTAGTAAATTTGTTAGTATTCAGTCTTTACATTTGTTCACTGTTGTAACTGTGTAAAAGTTAAAAGCATAGGTAACTGTTTCTGGCTTCTCCCCACTTTCATCCCTGCCCCGTCAACCACCCTCTATGACAACCTCCAAAGGAGAGCATTTCCAGTCCGGTTCCAGGATCTTTATTGTGATGCAGAGTTGGGAAAAAGTTGACATAGACAGAAAGGACTCAAGAGCTAAGTGGAGAGATATAAGAGGCAGGAGGCCAGGACTGAAGCCCTAGGCAGGCATGTTAGGTCCCCTGTATGTACAGTGAAGAGCTGGGAGCAAGGGAGGAGGAGACCACAGGGAGGAGGCCACAGAGGCTGGGGCTGAGGAGATGGGGGAGGGAGGCTGATAAATGAAACGCTCCAGAGCAGTGGGAGAATGCACAACTTGGGAATGCCAGAAGACATTTTTAAGAAATTTTGCTGGGGGATGTGAATTGGATGCCCTTTAATGGCCTTGAAGAAGACAAGCAAAGATTAGAATTCCTTTTAAATAATCAAGTGGCATTCAAACTGTGTGCTTCCGTCCATCCTACTCCATGCAGAGGCTGAGCTATGGGGACTCTAGGATTTATTTGGAATATAAGAAATTTATACTCAGTTTTATATTGGTACCTATTGTTTCATAGTACTGTAGAAATATTTAACGTAAACACAAGGGGCTGAGAGAATTTGTCTCCCTTAGAAGCTGTATATATGTACCACTTAAATTTAGTTCCAGGTTGTAGGTTCCATTGGAAGAAACTCTGAGCCTCAGTGCTGAGACATGGTCTTCCCGGTTTACCTGGAACAGCAATGGTCCACTCTTCACATTTGAAGCTTGCGCTTACTGCCGAGGGTGCTCCCAAGCCAGCGATGTTCATGGCTGCCACTTGGAACTGATATACCATGTTCTCCTTCAAGTTGCTAATCTGCAACATGGACGATATCATGGATAGTGAACATTTCAGGTTTGTTTTTCTAGTGGTTCAACATTTTATTTATTTACCTCCTGTGTTGGACATACTCTAGGATGACCCCCCAATGAATCACACCCTTTTGTAATCTCCCCTTGCATTGGGGTGAAACCTGAGACTTGCTTCTAGCCAACAGAACATGGCAAGGGTATTGGAATATGAGTCCTGTGATTGTATTATATCATATGGCAAAGGAGGAGGGATATTTCAGATGTAATTAAGATCCCTAATCAGTTGGTTTTGAGTTAATCAAAAGGGAGATAGATTATCCTGGGCGCACCTATGATGTTGTGATTTATAATAAGACATATATATTTGGTTTTTGTCCCCATTCCTGGCACAGAGCTCCTAAAACACTTGGAATTTCCTAAGTCATGAGAGTTATAAAGTATCTTTTGTTGTGTTAATGAGGTGACTTTTGGAAAGCACCTAAGGATGGGGACTGGTTGCCAAGGGAACCAATCATGTGATTAGAGGGCGGGAACTTTCAGCCTCATCCCAGACCTCTGGAACTCCGGGGAGGGAAGATGGGCTGGAGATTGAGTTCAATCACCAATGGCCAATGATTTAATCAAGCGAGTCCATGTAATGAAGCCTCCATAAAACCCCAAAAGAGCAGGGTTCAGACAGCTTCCAGGTTGGTGAACACATGGAGGTGCTGGGACAGTGGTGGTCTGGAGAGAGGATGGAAGCTCCATGCCTATTCCCCATATCTTGACCTATCAATCTCTTCTATCTGGCTGTTTCTGATTTATACCTTTTATAATAAACTGATAATCTGGTAAGTAAAATGTTTCTCTGAGTTCTGTGAGCCACGCTAGTGAATTAATCAAACTCAAGGAGGAGGTTGTGGGAAATTGATTTATAGTCTGTTGGTCAGAAGCACAGGTGACATCCTGGACTTTCAACTGGCATCTGAAGTGGGGGCAGGGTTATTCTTGAGGGACTGAACCCTTTACATGTGGGACCTGAGTCTATCTTCAGGGAGACGGTGTCAGAATTGAGTTAAATTGTAGGACACCCAGCTGGTGTCTGAGAAGTGTTGTGAGTGTGAAGTAGTGTAAGAGCAAAGGAGAAACACACAGGAGGGAAAGTGAGTTTTTCCAAAGGACCGACTTAATCAGATAGAAACTCTTAAAATGGGGTTTGGGCCCTGCCTAAAGAGAAACACTGTCCTGATGGCCTTGAAGAAGCAAATACTGTTTTTCAAACTGCTTAGCCACTCACATTTGGAGAAGGACAGCCTCTAGGAGCTGAGGGTCTCAGACGTACAGCTGCAAGGAACTGAATTTTGCCAACAACAGTGAGCTTAGAAGAGGAACTTGAGTTCCAGATGAGAATGCAGTCCAGCTGAAACCTACGTTGCAGCCTTGTGAGACCCTGAGCAGAAGACCCAGCTAAGCCATGCCTAGACTCCTGACTCAAGGAAACTGTGATACCGCAAACAGGGACAGTTTGTGGTAGTTTGTTACACAGCAACAGAAAACAAATGCATGTACAGATGAAAATTAAATGAATTCTAATCTTGGAATCAAAATACTCAAATTCTTGTAATATTTCTGCTCTTTACTGAGTGATCTCATATTTTCTATATCCCTCAGTATGAACTGGGTTGTTGTGGGGGTATATATATGTAGTAAAATAATAAATGTGAAAACATTTGCAAAATAGAAATGATGGAATGTATTAATGTGAAAAAAATCCATGAACTAGGCTTTAAAAGAGGAGACAATGAGTAGAAGGACATGCTCTCACTACCTCTTGCAAGAACACCGTATGACAACTAACTGCTGAACAATCATCGACAGGAAGACACTGGAACTCACCGAAAAGATACCCCACATCCAAAGACAAAGGAGAAGCCACAGTGAGACAGTAGGAGGGGCGCAATCACAATAAAATCAAATCCCATAACTGCTGGGTGGGTGACTCACAAACTGGAGAACGCTTATACCACAGAAGTCCACCCACTGGAGTGAAGGTTCTGAGCCCCACGTCAGGCTTCCCAATCTGGGGGTCTGGCAACGGGAGGAGGAATTCCTAGAGAATCAGACTTTGAAGGCACGCGGGATTTGATTGCAGGACATCAACAGGACTTGCGGAAACAGAGACTCCACTCTTGGAGGGCAAACACAAAGTAGTGTGCTCATCGGGACCCAGGGGAAGGAGCAGTGACCCCTTAGGAGACTGAACCAGACCTACCTGCTAGTGTTGGAGGGTCTCCTGCATAGGCGGAGTGTGGCTATGTGTCACCATGAGGACAAGGACGCTGGCAGCAGAAGTTCTGGGATGTACTCCTTGGTGTAAGCCCTCCCAGAGTCCGCCATCAGCCCCAGCAAAGAGCCTGGGTAGGCTCCAGTGTTGGGTAGCCTCAGGCCAAACAACCAACAGGGAGGGAACCCAGCCACACCCATCAGCAGACAAGTAGACCAAAGCAACAGCCAGCTCTACCCACCACCAGTCCTGGCCATCAGGAAACTTGCACAAGCCTCTTAGATAGCCTCATCCACAAGAGGGCAGACAGCAGAAGCAAGAAGAACTACAATCCTGCAGCCTGTGGAACAAAAACCACATTCACAGAAAGATAAACAAGATGAAAAAGGCAGAGGTCTATGTACCAGATGAAGGAACAAGATAAAACCGCAGAAAAACAACTAAATGAAATGGAGATAGGCAACCTTCCAGAAAAAGAATTCAGAATAATGATAGTGAAGATGATCCAGGACCTTGTAAAAAGAATGGAGGCAAAGTTCAAGACGATGCAAGCAATGTTTAAGACCTAGAAGAATTAAAGAACAAACAAACAGAGATGAACAACACAATAACTGAAATGAAAACTACACTAGAAGGAACCAATAGCAGAATAACTGAGGCAGAAGAACGGATAAGTGACCTGGAAGACACAATGGTGGAATTCACTGCTGCGAAACAGAATAAAGAAAAAAGAATGAAAAGAAATGATGACAGCCTAAGAGACCTCTGGGACAACATTAAACACAACAACATTTGCATTATAGGGGTCCCAGAAGGAGAAGAGAGAGAGAAAGGACCCGAGAAAATATTTGAAGAGATTATAGTCAAAAACTTCCCTAACACGGGAAAGGAAATAGTCAACCAAGTCCAGGAAGTGCAGACAGTCCCATAGAGGATAAACCCAAGGAGAAACACGCCAAGACACATAGTAATCAAACTGGCAAAAATTAAAGACAAAGAAAAATTATTGAAAGCAGCAAGGGAAAAACAACAAATAACATACAAGGGAACTCCCATAAGGTTAACAGCTGATTTCTCAGCAGAAACTCTACAAGTCAGAAAGGAGTAACATGATATAATTAAAGTGATGAAAGGGACGAACCTACAACCAAGATTACTCTACCTGGCAAGGATCTCATTCAGATTCGATGGAGAAATAAAAAGCTTTACAGACAAGCAAAAGCTAAGAGAATTCAGCACCACCAAACCAGCTCTACAACAAATGCTAAAGGAACTTCTCTAAGTGGGAAACACAAGAGAAGAACAGGAACTGCAAAAACAAACCCAAAACAATTAATAAAATGGTAATAGGAACATACATATCGATAATTACCTTAAACGTGAATGGATTAAATGCTCCAACCAAAAGACACAGGCTTGCTGAATGGAAACAAAAACAAGACCCATACATATGCTGTCTACAAGAGACCCACTTCAGACCTAGGGACACATTCAGACTGAAAGTGAGGGGATGGAAAATGATATTCCATGAAAATGGAAATCAAAAGAAAGCTGGAGTAGCAATGCTCATATCAGATAAAATGGACTTTAAAATAAAGAATGTTACAAGAGACAAGGAAGGACACTACATAATGATCAAGGGATCAATTCAAGAAGAAGATATAACAATTATAAATATATATGCACCCAACTTAGGAGCACCTCAATACATAAGGCAACTGCTAACAGCTACAAAAGAGGAAATTGGGCTTCCCTGGTGGTGCAGTGGTTAAGAATTTGCCTGCCAATGCAGGGGACATGGGTTCGTGCCCCAGTCCAGAAAGATCCCACATGTCGCGGAGCGGCTGGGCCCATGAGCTGTGGCCTCTGAGCCTGCGCATCCGGAGCCTGTGCTCTGCAACGGGAGAGGCCACATCAGTGAGAGGCCTGCGTACCGCAAAAGAAAAAAAGAGGAAATTGACACTAACACAATAATAGTGGGGGACTTTAACACCTCACTTACACCAATGGACAGATCATCCAAAATGAAAATTAATAAGGAAACACGAGCTTTAAATGACACAATAGACCAGATAGATTTAAGTGATATTTATAGGACATTCCATCCAAAAACAGCAGATTATACTTTCTTCTCAAGTGTGCACAGAACATTCTCCAGGATGGATCACATTTGGGTCACAAATCAAGCCTCAGTAAATTTAAGAAAATTGAAATCATATCAAGCATCTTTTTTAACCACAGCGCTATGAGATTAGAATTCAATTACAGGGAAAAAAAACATAAAAAACACGGACACATGGAGGCTAAACAGTATGTTACTAAATAACCAAGAGATCACTGAAGAAATCAAAGAGGAAATTAAAAAATACCTAGAGACAAATGATAATGAAAACACGACGATCCAAAACCTATGGGATGCAGCAAAAGCAGTTCTAAGAGGGAAGTTTATAGCTATACAAGCCTACCTCAAGAAACAAGAAAAATCTCAAATAAACAATCTAACCTTACACCTAAAGGAACTAGAGAAAGAAGAACAAACAAAACCCAAAGTTAGCAGAAGGAAAGAAATCATAAAGATCACAGCAGAAATAAATGAAATAGAAACAAAGAAAACAACAGCAAAGAGCAATAAAACTAAAAGCTGGTTCTTTGAGAAGATAAACAAAATTGATAAACGACTAGCCAGACGCATCAAGAAAAGAGGGAGAGGACTCAAACCAATAAAATTAGAAATGAAAAAGGAGAAGTTACAACAGACACCACAGAAATACAAAGCATCCTAAGAGACTACTACAAGCAACACTATGCCAATAAAATAGACAACCTGGAAGAAACGGACAAATTCTTAGAAAGGTATAACATTCCAAGACTGAACCAGGAAGAAATAGAAAATATGAACAGACCGATCACAAGTAATGAAATTGAAACTGTGATTAAAAATCTTCCAACAAACAAAAGTCCAGGACCAGATGGCTTCACAGGTGAATTCTATTAAACATTTAGAGAAGAGCTAACACAAATCCTTCTCAAACTCTTCCAAAAAATTGCAGAGGAGGGAACACTCCCAAACTCATTCTATGAGGCCACCATCACCCTGATACCAAAACCAGACAAAGATACTACAAAAAAAGAAAATTACAGAAAATTCACTGATGAATAGAGATGTAAGAACCCTCAACAAAATACTAGCAAACAGAATCCAACAACACATTAAAAGGATCATACACCATGATCAAGTGGGATTTATCCCAGGGATGCAAGGATTCTTCAACATACGCAAATCAATGTGATACACCATATTAACAAACTTAAGAACAAAAACCATATGATCATCTCAATACATGCAGAAAAACGTTTTGACAAAATTCAACATCCATTTATGATAAAAACTTCCAGAAAGTGGGCATAGGGGGAACCTACCTCAACATAATAAAGGCCATATATGACAAACCCACAGCAAACATCATTCTCAGTGGTGCAAAACTGAAAACATTTCCTCTAAGATCAGGAACAAGACAAGGATGTCCACTCGCGCCACTATTATTCAACACAGTTTTGGAAGTCCTAGCCATGGCAATCAGAGAAGAAAAAGAAATAAAAGGAATACAAATTGGAAAAGAAATAAAACTGTCACTGTTTGCAGATGACATGACACTATACATAGAGAATCCTAAAGATGCCATCAGAAAACTACTAGAGCTAATCAATGAATTTGGTCAAGTTGCAGGATACAAAATTAATGCACAGGAATCTCTTGCATTCCTATACCCTAATGATGAAAAATCTGAAAGAGAAATTAAGGATACACTCCCATTTACCACTGCAACAAAAAGAATAAAATCCCTAGGAATAAACCTACCTAGGGAGACAAAAGACCTGTATGCAGAAAACTATAAGACACTGTTGAAAGAAATTAAAGATGATACCAACAGATGGAGAGATACACCATGTTCTTGGATTGGAAGAATCAATATTGTGAAAATGACTATACTACCCAAAGCAATCTACAGATTCAATGCAATCCCTATCAAATTACCAATGGCATTTTTTACAGAACTAGAACAAAAAAATCTTAAAATTTGTATGGAAACACAAAAGACCCCTAATAGCTAAAGCAGTCTTGAGGGAAAAAAACAGAGCTGGAGGAATCAGGCTCCCTGACTTCAGACTATACTACAAAGCTACAGTAATCAAGACAATATGGTACTGGCACAAAAACAGAAACATAGATCAATGGAACAGGATAAAAAGCCCAGAGATAGGGCTTCCCTGGTGGCATAGTGGTTGAGAGTCCGCCTGCCGATGCAGGGCACATGGGTTCGTGCCCTGATCCGGGAAGATCCCACATGCCGTGGAGGGGCTGGACCCGTGAGCCATGGCCGCTGAGCTTGCGCGTCTGGAGCCTGCGCTCCGCAACGGGAGAGGCCACAACACTGAGAGGCCCGCGTACCGAAAAAAAAAAAAAAAAAAAAAGCCCAGAGATAAACCCATGCACCTATGGTCAACTAATCTATGACAAAGGAGGTAAGGGTATACAATGGAGAAGAGACAGTCTCTTCAATAAGTGGTGCTGGGAAAACTGGACAGCTACATGTAAAAGAATGAAATTAGAACACTCCCTAACACCATATAAAAAATAAACTCAAAATGGATTAAAGACCTAAATGTAAGACTGGACACCATCAAACTCTTAGAGGAAAACATAGGAAGAACACTCTTTGACATAAATCACAGTAAGATCTTTTTTGATCCACCTCCTATAGTAATGGAAATAAAAACAAAAATAAACAAATGGGACCTAATGAAACTTAAAAGCTTTTGCAAAGCAAAGGAAACTACAAACAAGACAAAAAGACAACCCTCAGAATGGGAGAAAATATTTGCAAATGAATCAACGGACAAAGGGTTAATCTCCAAAATCTATAAACAGCTCATGCAGCTCAATATGAAAGAAACAAACAGCCCAATCCAAAAATGGGCAGAAGTCCTAAACAGACATTTCTCCAAAGAAGACATACAGATGGCCAAGAAGCACATGAAAAGGGGCTCAACATCACTAATTATTAGAGAAATGCAAATCAAAACCACCATGAGGTATCATCTCACACCAGTTAGAATGGGCATCATCAGAAAATCTACAAACAACAAATGCTGGAGAGGGTTTGGAGAAAAGGGAACCCTCTTGCACTGTTGGTGGGAATGTAAATTGATACAGCCCCTATGGAGAACAGGATGGAGGTTCCTTAAAAAACTAAAAATAGAATTACCATATGACCCAGCAATCCCACTACTGGGCATATACCCAGAGAAAACCATAATTCAAAAAGAGACATGTACCACAATGTTCATTGCAGCACTATTTACAATAGTCAGGTCATGGAAGCAACTTAAATGCCCATCGACAGACGAATGGATAAGGAAGATGTGGTACATATACACAATGGACTATTGCTCAGCCATAAAAAGGAATGAAATTGGGTCATTTGTAGAGACGTGGCTGGATCTAGAGACTGTCATACAGAGTGAAGTAAGTCAGAAAGAGAAAAACAAATATCGCATATTAACGCATATATGCGGAACCTAGAAAAATGGTACAGATGAAGCGGTTTGCAGGGCAGAAATTGAGACACAGATGTAGAGAACAAACGTATGGACACCAAGGGAGGAAGCAGTGGAGGTGGGGGTGGGGGTGGGGGTGGGAAGAACTGGGAGACTGGGATTGACATGTATACACTAATATGTATAAAATGGTTAACTAATAAGAACCTGCTGTATGAAAAAATAAATAAAAGAAAATTCAAAAAAAAATCCATGAACGATAAATAATCCTTTGAGCATTAAAAATGCTTAATAAGTGGAGGTACTGATGGAACCAGCTGAGTTAACAAAGTTTACCTACTGTATGATTTAAGGCAAGACAAATCTGTATCCATGATCCAGTCTACACCTGATTTTATCATGAAGCTGGGTCTCCATAAAAGGGAAAAAAATTTTTGACCCTTATTTCACATCATACACAACATTTATAGGTGAATTAATAACTTAAATGTAAGTGGCAAACTGTAAAGCCTTTAGAATATAATCTATATAGCATGGTCCCAGCTGGGGCCATGGCTTTCAGGATTCCTGAACTAGAAGGCATTTCTTAAAAAAAAAAAAAGGCACAGAAGTCGCTAATGACAAAGCAAATGTTGGTAAATCTGACTACAATAAATTTGACAAGAAAATAGGTGTAGTTCACCATAAGGATAGGAAAAGTCTAGCCAATGAGACGATATAGGCAACTTACATAGCCAACAAGGATTTATGCTCAAAATATTTAAAGAACTTCACAAGGCAATAAGAAAACCCATTAGAAAAATGGGCAAAAACCTTGTTAGGCATGCTATGAAAGATTTCAAAATGGACCATAAACACAGGAAAAGATGTTCAGACTCATTTGACACCCAGATTGTCGAAGCAGGAAAAGTGTGAACACACCAAGTGCTGGAAGGATGTGCAGCATTGGGAATTCTCATACTCTTCAGAAAAACAGCAGAGAATTATGTGGTGAAGTTGGAAATAAACAAGACTCTCTGGCCTAGCAATTTTACTTGTGGGTAATAACCTAGAGAAACTAGTGCACATATGTGCCAGCAGGCATGTACAAAAATGTTCATAGCTAAATTGTTTGATATGGCTTACAATGCCCCATGTCAATCAATAACTGAATGGGAAGGTCTACTGTGAGATGGTCATATAATGGAATACACAGCAATAAAGTCAGAGCTACTTGTACCAACATGGAAGAATCTTAAAAATAAAATTTTGGGGCTTCCCTGGTGGCGCAGTGGTTGAGAGTCCGCCTGCCGATGCAGGGGACACGGGTTCGTGCCCCGGTCCGGGAAGATCCCACATGCTGCCGAGTGGTTGGGCCTGTGAGCCGTGGCTGCTGGGCCTGCGTGTCCGGAGCCTGTGCCCCGCAACGGGAGAGGCCACAACAGTGAGAGGCCCGCGTACCGCAAAAATAAATAAATAAATAAATAAAATAACATTTTGTTTTATGTATTCTCAGTATGCGTGTGATATTTCATAAATATTAGATGTTAAGTTAAAAGAATGTGACATTCAGTTGGGGAAAGCACCATTCCCCGGGCCTCACCCTGCTCTTGCTCTCACAGCTTGGGGTTCTGTGAGGGAGGGGTGGCGACTTGGGTCTAGCTGATGATGCTGTAAAGAGGGGAGCCAGTAGCTATGGTAATAGTGAGACCCGTCAGGTGTTCTGAGGTGGGCCGAGCAGTGAAGGCCCACGTGTAGCAGGGAAACTCGTGGGTGGACACGTGAAGTGCCCCTTTGTGGCTATCAGAGCACTATGACAGGGGCCAATTCATAGAGGGCAAGCTGAGTCTGGCCATCGGGTCCATGTCCCTTTATTCTTTGTGATTTGGACATTGAAGGTTAAAAATCCAGTCATTTGGATTCCGGGACTTTTAAAACTAGTAGCATATTGTTACAGATACTTTGTGAGTTAATTTTTGTAAAAAACATAAGTTTTCATAAAAAGTATATATTCCATACTAAATATTTGAAGAAATTATGTTTATGTGTATAAATCAGAAAATACACATACCGCCTGGTTAGCCAAAATATTTCTATTCATCTTTGTATATTTGTCACAAAAGTCATGTCACTGCAGGCAAAGGACACTGGAGAAATGACAGGAATCATTGACAAGGTGCTGGGCATGTGCATGTATGTGCATGTGTGTGCACTGTGTGCATGTGGTGTGTCAACAGACATATGACACCCCGCACTACTGAAGGCCACACACTTACCTTATATGCCTCATCACTGACAGCTTTGATGTTGGCTTCTCTCCATCTTCCTGGTACCCCGTCAATTACTTCTCGATAGTTCACATAATAGCCCGTAATTTCAGCCCCTCCAGTCTTATCTGGTTGCTTCCATCCAAGAACCATTGAGTCACGAAAACTTTCAAGACAAGTGATATCATAGGGTGGAGATGGTGCCGCTGTTGCAATATGAAGAGCTCATGAGTGGACAGAAATGCTTCTATGATTCTACCTGCATCAAACTGTCTCACTGGTGACACACATGAGGGCACTAGGTCCTGTGGTGTAAAACTAAAACGTGACACCAGTAAGTAACTTAGCATCGATTTGGTATGTGAGGAAAAAAACTGACACACAGTAAAAACTGCACCGCAATTATTACTCCAAAGATAAAAAGAACCTGCCCCTTCCACTCTCAAAGAGGAATAAGTTTTGAGATACTAACAGCAAAATGTTAGTATTTCTAACAATATCCTGAAAATATAGCTAACAATTCCTGAAAAATGATCTGTTCCCCATAAGAAGAAATATTTTTCCCAAGATATATATTTTTGTTTCTTTTTTTCAATACTTTATGTATCTTTATTGATTATTTTTCATCCTACTTTGTATATCTCAACTCTAAGTTTTAGGACAGAGGTACATGCTACCTCTTCATTCCTAAAGCAATAGCATGAAAAAGTAAGATATTTTTGCTTCTTTATGCGGTTTTGTTTCCATTTGCTCCCTGAGGAAAATGACATATGTATATCAATTTCTGCCTTGATTTGCTTATTAAGAATTTCTATATATTTCCAAACAGTTAGCATTTCACCACTCAGGTACATGTACCCTTGTGAGACCTTACAACTATATAGGTTCTGTCTACACACAGAAAAAAATCATATACTGGAGCTCAGCTAAATGCCATGTTAAAAATCTTTTTTAAAAAACAGGAACAATCAGCCATGTGATTTTTCTCTTAGTATAATACTTTTTGCTGCATTATTTTAAACCTGATGCTGGATTATTATTCGTATGGCACAAAATACTACATAGCTGCCACTGTGTTTATTAGCGCTTAATCAGAAAAATATTTGGATGTTGTTTTAAAAGTCTTTCTTCATTTATGTGGATTTGTTGATGAAACTTTCACTCAACTACTGAAATTATGTTTTTTTGATAAAGAAAGAGAGGGTGGGGTGGTGGAAAGAAATCCACTAGATGTGCAATAACATTAAAAAGAATTTTCTGAATATTTATTTGGATTATCAGAGATAAAGGAACTATCTCATTCTTATTCAAAAAGATTCTCAGAACAATAAAGATTTTAAAAAATAAAATACGTTTTTTCTCTCTTTACCCCATCACCAACCTCCTTCATTCTTTACATTTTAAAGAAAAGCTTTCTTACTCTCTCTCTCTATTTCAGAGCAATGTTGAATATAAACTCTCAAATGAATACCCTATCTCATCTTGAGTTGAAGGGGCAAATAAAGGTGTCAAAAAAGTAGAGAAGGGCTTCCCTGGTGGCGCAGAAAAAAAAAAAAAAAAAAAGTAGAGAAGGTTACAGAAGTTAGGGATGGGATATATATAGGGGATGGGTGAGAGGCATGATATGATTTACCAGTATATGCTTATCATTTCATTTTTATTTGATAAGAAAAACATTGTCTCCTAGAATATATAAACCACAAATACCAAATATCCTAATCAGAAAGTTCTGATTACTGATAATTAGTCTTTCTATTCTAATTCTGATTAGGTAATTAGCCTTACTGATAAATAGTCTTCAGTAAATCAGTTCTGGGAATGTGGATCGTATATAATAGAATATGTGATTATAATGCCCTGTTAAACTTTTCATGACAACTCAAAGAGATATTGTTTCTTATGTTTATTTGAATTAAATGTGAAGGTAATTTGAAAACCTGAGGATGAAAAACAGAAGTTAACAACTATGATCCTGATAAAATGTTATTTTGTGAAATATTTTTCCTATCCATTTATTACCAAACACGGATATTTCGAAAGACCTCCCATAGGCTATGAGTATCAAATCCTTCCCCTCTCATATCTAACTCTCTTAGCAAAATGAGGCCAAAGGTGTGTCTGCTTGTTAAACCAAAGAGACTCTATAACCAAATTACTTTAAATATTCTATTGTCATTAAGCACAATGAATTATGTGTCAAAGCCAAACCCCTATAAAATTACTCTCACAACTCGTTAAACAAAAGTATTACAAATGGGTAACTGAAAACATAAAATTAAGAATGAACACGGATGAAAGTGAACACAGATGGAAGGTGGTGATCTGGACAACGAGCGGTGAGGACACTCATGGAAACAGACAGGACGCTTTTACTGCTTCAGCTCTCACCCAGATCCTTCTGCTTTTTCAGAGGGTCAGACTTACTTTCCCCCTTAACAGCTGCTTTCTGTTGTGGTGGGGAAAGCTCTTCCTGAACTGTTTCACTTACTTTACTCACTTCTGTTTGGCCCAGGTTGTGAGAGCTACTGGGTAGTGAAGGTTTGTTAAGTTTGCTACCAAGCAAAGCATCTTTCTTAAAAGTTGGCTGGGAGGTGCCATGCATGCCTCCCCTGGAGTCTGTTAGTCCACCTGGTGTATCACTCAGTTCAGGCCACACAGCTGGAGACACTCCTCCCCCTACAATTGCCAGATAACAACAGAAACACTTTGAACCAGGACACAGTACAGAGTGCTCTTACTTCATAGAACAAACGAGAAAAACATTAGCACCACAAACAGAGCAAAAGCAATCTTGGTTTAACGGAAATCACTTGGCTTTGCAAGAAATATGGAAAGCATACATTGCACATAACTTACACCAAGGAAGCATTTCAACATTTCCATATTTTCGAAATAGAAGAAATGAGAACAAAAAAAATCACAGACAGAACAGGAACCATTCTGATTTGCAGGGCCCAAGTAAATATAAGAACAAGCACTTCTCAGACATTTCTTGAGAGAGCTCCATTATTCAACAGAATGGGGGGAAAAAGGACCATAAAGTGCACAGGAGACAAACATTGAAGATCTTGATTATATAACAATAGAGTTATGTACCTTACTGATATAGTAATGGTCTGTACCTCCCAACTTCAAAGACGCATGTTCACTATGTCCTTATAATACAAACATATTCTAAGGAATGTTAAAAAGTAATATGGGGTGCTAACTGAAGATAACTGATATTAAATAATCTTTCTCTTTAAATACGTGCTACTACATCACAGATTTCAATTTAATTGCCCTGAAATACCTGGGTCCCTTTCACACCTTGAGATTGGAAGGTACATCACTGTACATACATATAATTACTTTATTACTGGTTTTATTCTGTTGGTTACTTTGCCAGCAGAGATGAAACATATCAAGCAACCACACACGTCTCGCACAAATTTTAGCAGTTTATAAAAAGCAGGTTAATGTGCTGTTACTGAGAACAAGCCAGGCTCTGCCGCAGATGAAACGGCTTTTAGGTATGAGATGCTCTGTGTTACGGGTGATATACCACCTCATGGAATTGGATGGCACTTCATATTCCCGGGATGAGCACGAAGTTAGAATGGAGATTCACACAATGGGAAATATCTGAGGAAACTTGGACTGGTGAAGATGAAAAGGCTACAGATGCACAGAATCTGGATAAGTGATGAAGATCTGTAAAATGACAGCTATGGAAGGTTAGAGGTCACCTGGAGTCAGAGACAACGATCATCTGAGGATGGAATCATCGAGCAATATTAGAAGTTTTACACAATTTCTGAAGAGGATGGTACCTTTCGTTGTAACTTAGAAAAATTCATTTTTCTAAGAACTTACCAATAGCAGCTTTTACTTCGATTGCTTCTGAATCTTGTGAATATTCACTAAGTCCAGCTGCGTTAACTGCTCTGACCCGGAAAATATAACTCTGACCGGTAGTCAATCCATGACAAGTAAACCTGAAAGGAAAGAAAGTTTTAAAAAAACTTCCCCAGGAGGAAGGTTAGGGAAGTTGATTGTTAGCTTAATGGAATGATCTGGCTTTATGAGAATGATTCATTTTTTAAAAGGAAGAAAAAGATGTAGAGAGATGCAGGTAACACATGTACATTAAACAAGAAGGCACCTCAGGCAATTTTCTAAATTCACTCTGTCAAACGATGAGGAGTCTTGGTTATCCCCTGAACAAACATCCTACCCTTTTGGGCCTTTGCGTGCTTATCAGTAAAATGGAGATGATAACGCCTACATGGTAATTTTTGTGTGAAGATTGACCATAAAGTATATATAGCACCAGGGGGGCGGGGAGGGATACATTAGGAATTTGGGATTAACAGATACACACTACTATGTATAAAATAGATAAACAACGCTTGTTTATCTATTTGTACTGTATAGCACAGGGAACTATATTCAATATCTTGTAATAACCTGTGACAGAAAAGAATTCAGAAAAGAATATATATTAAACAGAATCACTTTGCTGTATACCTGAAACATTGTAAATCAACTATACTTTAGTTAAAAAATTAAAAATAAATTTAAAAACTTTAGCAAAAAGTATATATAGTACCTATTACAGGGCCTGGCTATAGGAGGCATTTAATAAATAATAGGTGGTATTAATAACACGATTAATGACTATTTCAGGGATATACTTATAGCTGTAAGGCACTGGCTGCCTTAGTCATAGAGGCCTACTCACTGCCTCCCTGCATGCCATGGAAGGTACAATTACTTGAGAAATTGACTCCAGAATTGTTATTTGCGTTTAAGGGTCCAATAATGAGGTGTGAATCCATGGGCAGTTTGACACATAAAACAACCCCACTCTTCAATAGCTATTATGGCTATAAAGAAAAACTGTTTCATGAATCACTGTAACATTCTAATGCATCCTGAGGACTGTAAGCAGAGGAAATAACCGGTCTGCTAATGACTCTATCACTATTAGCATGTTGAAATATTTAATAAGGGCAGTCATAATGTAGGCCAGCTCCGTTCAGTAAACATTTATTAAGCACTTCAGTGTTCCAGACACTGAGCTAGGTACTGAGGATACAAAGATGAATAAAAAATGGTGCTGGCCCTTGAGCAGCTCCGTTCTATTTATGGAAAGGCAGACTCTGCCTACCCTCCATGAAAATTTCTAAATAGTCCCCAGGAAATGTGGAGAACTCAGAGTAAACGTGAAGTATACAAACAGGCTAAATGAATCTCTTGCAAAACATACTGCCTTCTCCCGTTAACTGGTTTGTCTTCATTCTCTCCTGTTCTGCAAAAGGAACGACTCATCCTCTGGGGGTCCTTGGACATAGAAGTGGCCAAGTCAGAAGCTGCCTAACAAGCCTGCTTGACAATTGGGATGGGGTGAGTCTCCTCTGAGGTTGGTCCTAAATCAAAGGAGACTCAGAATTTGGATGCAGGCCAGAATTCATCATCAACTTGCAAAGCTGGTTGACAAAATATTCAAAAGCAAGAAAAAATAACCCTCCTCACATTAGATACAAGGGGACAGCAAAGTATTCTGAATGTCTTTATTTTGGTGTTTAGCTCTCCTCAGCACTGGATTTAACCATATTGATGTTCAAAATTTGTAAAATGTTGATACTTTTTTCTGCTCATTTAAAATGCCTGCATAATTTATGACACTGGACAGCTACATGAACAAGAATCAAACTGGACTACTTTCTCACACCATATACAAATATAAACTCAAAATGGATTAGACTTAAATGCAAGATCTGAGACATGAAAGTCCTAGAAGATAGCATAGGCAATATGCTCTTTGACATTGGTTTTATAATATTTTTTTGGCTCTGTCTCCTCAGGCAAGGGAAACAAAAGCAAAAATAAACAAATGGGACTACAGCAAATGAAAAAGCTTTTGTACAGTAAAGGAAACTATCAACAAAATGAAAAAGCCACTTACTGAATGGAAGAAGACATAAGCAAATGATATATCTGATAAGGGGTGAATATTCCAAATATAAAAAAAAAACCTCATAAAACTTAACGTCAAAAATACCCCAAACAACCCAATTAAAAGATGGGCAGAGGATCTGAATAGATATTTTCCCAAAGAAGACATACAGATGGCCAAAAAGCACATGAAAATATGCTCAACATCATTAGCCATCAGGGAAATGCAAATCAAAACCACAATGAGCTGTCACCTCACACCTGTCAGAACGTATATTCTCAAAAAGACAAGAAACAACAAGTGGTGGCAAGGATGTGGAGGAAAGGGAATGCTCATGCACTGCTGGTGGGATGTAAATTGGTACAAACACTATGGAAAAGAGTATGGTGGTTCCTCAAAAAATTAAAAATAGAACTACCATATACCATCCAGCAATTCCACTTCTGGGTATTTTTCTGAAGAAAACAGAAACACTAATTCAAAAAGATACATGTGTCCCTATATTCACTGCAGCATTATTTACAATAGCCAAGATATGGAAGCAACCTAAGTTTCCATGATAGATGAATGGATAAAGATGTGGCATATATATACAATGGACCGTTACTCAGCCATAAAAAGAATGAAGGCTTGTCATTTGCAACATGGATGAACCTAGAGGGTATTATGCTAAGTGAAATAAGTCAAAAAGAGAAAGACAAATACCATATGATTTCATTTCACTTCTATGTGGAATCTAAAAAACAAAACAAATGAACAAACGTTAACAAAACAGAAACAGACTCATAGATATAGAGAACAAACAGTTGTTTGACAGAGGGGAGCAGGGTCAGGGGTGAGTGAAATAGGTGAAGGGGATTAAGGGTTACAAACTTCCAGCTACAAAATAAATGAGTCATGGGGATGAAATTATAGCACAGGGAATATAGCCAATAATATTGTAATAGCTTTGCAATGGTGGCAGATGGTAATTAGACTTATCGTGGAGATAATTTTGTAATGTATAGAAATATTGAATAACTATGTTGTGCACCTGTAACTAACATAGTGTTGTAGGTCAATTATACTTGAATTTAAAAAATAATAATAAGGGACTTCCCTGGTGGTCCAGTGGTTAAGACTCTGTGCTTCCAATGCAGGGGGCACGGGTTTGATCCCTGGTCGGGGAACTAAGATCCCACATGCCACGCAGCATGGCCAAAAAAAAGTAATAAATAAAAATAAAATAAAATAAAATAAAATGTCTGGTTAATTTACGTTCACTAGAGCCTATTAGATCCTTGAAATCTAGTATCACACTGTGTATTAAAACACGAACAGAGGGTTAAAAAGGACAAACAGCATACAGGGAAAGAATCAGAAAAGAGCTATGAAATGATGTCTTATCATAGCTGGCATTGTGTGTTTCTAAGTGTTTAATATCACTAGTAATCCTTTTTTCAAATGTATGGCTGTAGACATGTTCAATTTTAAGTTCATCTGGATATTCAGAGCATAATGTTTTTAATAATCTCCCTGTGTTTGATGCTTGTGCTGCTGTTTGGGTCCATGTCTGCGGTCCTTTCCTCAGCCCCTGTGGCTCCAGTGTCATATCCCCACTCCCCCCCCACCCATCCTGCATATTGCGGTTACCTTGTGCCCTTCACGGGGTTGTTGTTGCAGGGCTCCCACTTGCCAGATCCAACAATACTTGACTCTATGTAGTACCCGACCAGCTCCTTAGCATCTTTGGATTCCTCCCACGTAACGACAACTGATGTGTCTGTATTTCTGCTTGGGATGATATTGCTTGGCGGCTTGGGGGTGTCTGAGAAAAGAGGGAAATGATGGTTCAGCCCAATGTGGTTTAGAAATTCATTCTTATCACATGTGCACAGACATGCACACACACATATATAAATTTTACACTAGTAGTCACGTCAAACACACAGTTCTTTTATAATATATTTGTTAAAGCAGAAAGTTTTTTAAAATATGCTAGTTTGGGAGTACAATGAGAAACTAAACACCCAGGAACATACTAACCCCTTCCAGAAAAAAATACATTAGCAATACTGTTGAAACTCTTGGAGAAGTGTACTTTTCATAATAATTCATAATAATGAAAAATTTTAATGTATCAGTCAAGTACAGTCATCAATTACATTTATAATATGAAAAAAGGATGTCATGATTTTTACTTTTGAATATATACGTATTCCAATAAGATTCTTGCTTTGGAATCCTCTCTTGAACTGAAGTTAAATAAGTTTACAGTGGCTCAAGCAAACTCTATACTTACCAAGTTTGTCCTCGACCATGGTCACTTCTGTTGCCTCGGAGGGCTCACCAACTCCTGCTGAATTGGAACAGCGGACTCGGAACCGGTAGGATTTCCCCTCAGTCAAGTCAAACAGAGCAAAGCGGGGAGACTTCACAGGGAGCTCCATGTTCACCTGCTGCCAGTTTTCTGTTCCTGCATCACACTGCAGCCAGAACAGTGGAATCCATTGAAAGCACAGAAAGAATAAACTGGAACTCTAAGCCAGGCATCTTGAAGTTCGTTTATCTGCCAACAAACTACTACCTGTTATGCAAGTTGGACTGCAAAAGAGATTTGGGGGAAATGGGGTATGAAACATCTGAAGTACACAGGATTATCTAAATCAAATATGGCTGTATTGTTGAACAAATATGCTGCTTTAATACTTCACTTCCTTTTTAACTAAATAAGATCATTGTTCTACTTACAAAAGTCCTTAATTTATTTAGATGATAGTTTGGGGTCAGATACTTTTCTAATTCTTAGGGTAGGTAATTAAATTTAATATGCTATGTTAGATACTTATACTTAAATTTCCATTATGTTGTTATGAACTGTGTTATTTTAATTGCGTTTTATTTAATGTCTCATAACATCATGCAGGTCTGTGCTCATAAACCACCTCCTCAGAAAGGCCCACTTGATCACCCTCCTTCCATTACCAATCTGAAAGCTTTATTTGCTCCTTTCCTATCTCTCTGTATCCCTTACTTACCCTGCTTTATTTTTCACCAAAACACTTATCAACACTTGAAATTAAATTATTTATTTGTTGTCTCCTTCATTGGAAAGTAAATTCCAGTGAAACAAGTTCAGGGAGCTGTCTTGTTCACTGCTATACCCCAGAGCCTGGAATTGTTATCTAGCACATAGTAGATAATCAACAATTTTTGTTTCTGAATTAATAAATTTTTCTGAATTCTGAATGCATAAAGCTAGTGTAAGAAAAAGAAAATGTTATTTTTTTGCCCCTATCTTAGAATAAATAATGGGGAAAACCAATTTAAAGATATTTTATCCTTGAAATTAAATTGACCCACAGTGACTTTGAAATCCCTGAAAGAAGGGTGTGGTGTGTATTTGAGCTTAGGGACAGAATACAGTAAGAAAACTATCAGCAGTCTTCAGTAATCCTTTGTCCCTCTACTATTATAACTTTCAGCTCTGCCCAAGGTAGCAGAAGTGACTTTGCTCCAGAACTTCTAACAGCTTTAAGAGACTTTTCTGGAAATCCAAACCTTGTGATAGACTGACCAGTTGTCAAGAATGATAAATCTGGGGGACAATAAGCTTGTTGGTGCGTCACTCAGCATAATCTTCATTGACTTGAAATGAGAGGCAATACGGTATGGTGAAAAGAGCTCAGAGGCGCCGATTCTGGCCCTAGCTTTGGTAACAACGAGATGTGTGATCCTGGGAAAGCCACATTAGTGTCATCGTCTGTAAAATAAGCGAATTTGACAAGCTAACCTCTGAAGTCCCTTGCAGTGCCTTTTATGATAATGTGTCAGTTGTGTGTGGGAGGGTAGAGAGGATAAATTCCCCCAAACAGTCAATCTGCTCCCCACTGAGGGACAGAATTCTCCCAGACCTTTTATCCTTTAGTTTATGGCTTTGATTCATTTTGACATTTTCTCCCTTAGGGAACACATAAACATTTATCAGTCATTTACACTTTCATAATAAAAATAGTAGCTGCATTTCAGTGTGCTAAGAACTTTACCCCATTGTAACTCTTTAACCCCCTCAACTGTGCTCTGAAGTAGGTACTGTGGAGGTAATATTGTGTGATTACTGAGGTTTTCCCGAGGAGACTTAGGCTTGGGAAGGTTGAAAGGCAGCAATGTATAAGAGCTGGATATATGGACCTGAGCCAGACTGCTAGGGTTCAAATCCTAGCTCTGTCTCTTCCTAGTTGTGTGATCTTGGGCAAATTAAATACCACATCTATGCTTCAGTTTCCTCATCTACAAAATAGACATAATGTAAATGAAAGTATTTCCCTCATAGAATTACAGTAAGAATTAAGTGAGTTAACACATGCAGAGCTTAGAACAGTATCTGGTCCTTGTAAACATTAGCTATTTTTATTCCTTTGATAGAAACAGAGCTACCAAGTAATACAATCCTTGCCTCTGACATGACCAGACTTCTGATAGGGGAATGAGAGAAAGAGCTGAAAACATAAGACATCTGGGGAAAAATTGGGGGGCTGAAAAGAACATAGTAGGATGGAAGGGTTGGGAGTGCTGAGACCCGACTTATCTAATTCCTCTCAATATCAACCATTTCAGAGCTCACAGACATGGCATAACTGGTTGCAACCTGTCACCATGACAGGCAAGTTCGTCCTTTATGTGCAAATCCCAGGTAAAAAGTTCCATGAAGAAATGCAAGCACAGGGGTAACCAAAGAGGCAGCACTGCTGTAGGCGTGAACATCCTGGGGATGGAAACTCGCCACAGGACGAGAGCATGGGAACATCTCCCTTAAGAAAGGTCAACGTATTAGATAGAAGTGGTTCATCGGAGATAATCTGAGACTTGGCTCAGGAGATGGTCTAGCATTTGGACAGTTCCTCTGTAAATGTGCCCCAGGTCTCTGGATGTGTGCTGCTCCCCTACTACCTCAATGTCCTGGCCCTTTTGTCTGTCTGTGGTGCCTGTACAGGCCTCTTTACCCATGCCGCACTCATAAATGTCCCTTCTGTTCCATACGAACAGGTGCAGTGCGGGAAGAACATTTAAATTTTAACCTGGCTCACGTATTTAGGCCTGGAAAGGTGACAGACTTTCGTGGAGAAATTCGAGTTTATGTGACCAGAGGAGATGCTCAACAGAAGCTAAAGGTGACTCATCTCAAGAAAAGGCCTCGGTAGTAGGTTCTTACTGTGTCATTATTCTAAGAAAGGTGGTAATTACTGTCACAGAGCTTATTCAGAACTGTCTTCATGTGGAGCATTTCAAAAGGATTCACTGGGGAGGGTGTATTAAACACCACAGGAAGTGAATGTTTATCACTCTTTGTCTTGTCCTCTATTAAAAAAATTGAGGGAAAAAATTTTTAATCAAGAATGCTACTCAAGTTATATTTTATTTGAAGCTAATATCTAGAAAATATAAAAATTAATAAAAATAAAAATTTTTAGTATTATTTTGATAAAATCAGAATTTCTTTGAAGATGTCCATATTACACGTTGAAGAGATGATCCACTTATTGTTACCGATTTGTTAGGGATAAGAAGCAAGTGAGGAAAGCTCCTCAAAGATGTGAGTTAAATGTCCTCATCAAAGAAAAGTATAATAATTAATAAAGGGAAACCACAGACCCTAGTGTTTTTAGCTCCAGTATAATTTTCTCAAGAGCTGCTAATCAGAAATAATTAAAAGGCCATAAAGATAGTCGAATATTGCTTTTATGTTGTTACCTAATTTGCAGATGTTTGCCTACACCTATATTCCTATGATATCTATTCTCTTGTAATAATTGTCAGGGAAGGTGATCTAATAGGTGTTCTGAAATTGAATGATCAGAGTAGCATTAAAGGTAAAAGAGAGGACTCTAGGAAAATGAATTGAGCTCCATAACATTTTTGCAAAAAAAAAATGACCTTTTCTATGATTTTTCTATGAAAGCAAAATGTAAATGATACCTTAACATGCTATCACAGAATTTTATAAAAATAAAATATAACAAAAAAGTACAAACAGTTGTTTCATTCATTGTTCTAAAAAGTGGTGCATAACTGCCAATAAAAATGTTCTTACATACAAGATAAGATAAACTTATTTTAATTTTTTTCAATTATATCCTAATCAAAACCTTCTTAACAATGGATTTTGAACCTCAGTTTCAGCACATTCTCTTTAAATGCCCTTTTCCAGTACCAATGTTCCCTTTAGGCGCGGACTTCCTTCGCCCACCTCGGGCCCTGTGCCTTGCCTGGCAGGTGCTCCCCTGTGCACTTGCAGCTGGGGTAGCTCCCCCAGATAATGTCTTGTCCAGGTCTTGCTTTTCTCCATTTTCTCAGCATAAATACTTATTAGAACTCCCCTCAAATATGGGTATAGGATAGATTCACATGTAATTCTCATCATTCCACCCATTTTAGGCCTTCATTGTATGCTGCCCTCCAAGATAACTACAATATAATTGTCAGATATTTGAGGGAAAGAACTAGCCAGTATCTTTCTTGATTGTAACCCCTGACCCCACCCTCCCACTGGCACTTAGAGTAGTGCCAGCCAAGCTCGAGGGAGCATGTGAGGACTTTCTGTCTTCACTCTCGCAGCCATTTGACAGTATTGTATCTTCTATTCCTCTCGCCCATCTACCCTTCCTGCAGAAGGACAAGTGCAGAGAGATGAAAAGGCATTTCTAGGGCAAGGGAGACAGAAAAAGTGTCGAGAAAACAGTGTCACAGAGGCAATCTACAGTTTCAGGAACATTTCTCTTCTTAGAACGGTTATGAGTTGGGGTCTGTGGACCTTGTAGGAGTCTATGGGTGACCCTCAGGGATCCATAAAACCCCTAAACTTTAAGGCAAAGTTCTGTGTGATACACATTTTTCTATAGAAATTGTTTACAGTTTATAAGAGTTTAAAAAGTTCAGGACACAATAGAAATTTAATCTCTACTTCCTTAAAGAAAACTTGAAGAAGTGTTAAAGAGGTATAATGTCGATCCCAGAGTCTTACCTTTTCTACAAAGTAGAGGATGCCCTCATGGCCACGCTGACGGGGGGGCTTCCAGCTCAGCACCACGTAGCTCTGTGTGGCCTCGATGACAGAGAGGTCTGTGGGGGGCCCGGGAACAATACCCTCTGAAAAACAACAGGGAATAGTGAGGGGCACACACTTGGGAAGCCCAGGGCACTCAAGAGTCACAGAGGGAGGAAGAGCTAATTACTGCTCCACAGTAAAAAGAAGTACCTTGTCTCTAAACTTCTTCCTAAAACTTTCATTCATTCATTCATTCATTCATTCAAAGCCACAATTTTACTTTCTTTGCTTGACAATTTTAATTTCCTTACAGTCCTGAAAAACAGTAGCAATGATACAAGTTATGTTTTCTGCACATCTTACTTTTTTAAAATAAATTTATTTTATTTTTGGCTGCGTTGGGTCTTTGCTGCTGCGTGCAGGCTTTCTCTAGTTGTGGCGAGCGGGGGCTACTCTTCATTGTGGGGCGTGGGCCTCTCAGAGCAGTGGCTTCTCTTGTTGTGGCTGGCAGGCTCTAGAGCACAGGCTCAGTAGTTGTGGTACACGGGCTTAGTTGCTCTGCGGCATGTGGGATCTTCCCAGACCACGGCTCAAACCTGTGTCCCCTGCACTGGCAGGTGGATTCTTATCCACTGCGCCACCAGGGAAGCCCTTCTGCGTATCTTAAATCAGCTTTTTGACAGAATATCTTTTCAAGTATGCTTGGGTGGCAAACAACCTTGGAATATAGAAATAGTATATCCTCTAGGTCAGAGAGTTGTTTCTGACCAGAATAGTAAAGATAATGTCTTTCTCCAAGAAACTTTGAGTAGGTTGGTGAGCAGCTCCCTTGTAAGACTGGGGTTTCCTAAGGGCAAGCTTTCTCAGCTGTGACGCAGATCTCTGCATGGGCAGCGTCCACATGTGTGGCTCCACATCGCCCTGTGGGGCTCAGGGAAGCAGGGGGACCAGTGAGAACACGAAGCTCATGCTGTCCGCTGTGCTGTGGGTAACAGAGCCCTTTCTCTCTGACCCGGGAGTCTCATGCCTTTTGTCAGCATCTATGAAACTGCTATGAAACTTGCTGGCTCGTAAGTAGGGTGATGTTTCAGACCCTCCACAGTTCTTGACATTGGAGTGGCCCTTCCAGGTGAAACAAGTAAAGTAATGAGCAAAATATATGAAATGACCATTTATAGACATTGGACATCAGTCATCATAGGACAATGATACCCCATAGCTGGAAAATTAGATGAGCCCTACCACTGTCCCAGCTTACTGTCTGGAGGGAGTTTCAAGGCAGCAGCTCAGGAAGAGAAACCCAGGTGGAGCCTGGCAGTCTCCCTGAGTGGAGGAGAAGAAGCTGTAATTCCAGGGAGGGCAAAGTGTGCACAGAGAGAGTCATGGGGAGGAAAAGGCTTCACAGAAAGAAAGGCTTCAGAGACTTGAGGGGGTCCCTTTGGAGTATTCACCTGAGTATTGATCAGCACACGCATACAAGGAAAGCACCTGAGGCCGGGAACACCCACACAAAAGAACTGGAGGGAAAAATTCTCAAAGCTCTCAAAGGACCTGGGAGAGTTCATCTTCCCACCAGCCAGACTGGAAATCTCCTAACTCATGGGGCATCCGGTAGAGCACTCAGAAAAGTACTACCTCTGTAATTCAGCCAAATTACGGCTACACTAAAGGCTGCTCTGATTCCACCAAACAAAAGCAAACCTTGAAAGAATCAAATTGTTTCCCCAGAACAAAGCTCAACAATATTTATAGACATAAAAAAATATCCAACACCAAACAACATAAATTCAAAATGTCTGGCATGTCATAAAAAAAAAAAAATGGAGGATCTAGGGGAAGATGGCGGAAGAGTAAGACGCGGACATCACCTTCCTCCCCACAGATACACCATAAATACATCTACAAGTGGAACAACTCCTACAGAACACCTACTGAATGCTGGCAGAAGACCTCAGACCTCCCAAAAGGCAAGAAACTCCCCACGTACCTGGGTAGGGCAAAAGAAAAAAGAATAAACAGAGACAAAAGAATAGGGACGGGACCTGCACCAGTGGGAGGGAGCCGTGAAGGAGGAAAGGTTTCCACACACTAGAAGCCCCTGCGCGGGCGGAGACTACGGGTGGCGGAGGGGGGAAGCTTCGGAGCCACGGAGGAGAACGCAGCAACAGGGATGCGGAGGGCAAAGCGGGGAGATTCTCGCACAGAGGATCGGGGCCGACCGGCACTCACCAGCCCGAGAGGCTTGTCTGCTTACGCACCCGGATGGACGGAACTGGGAGCTGAGGCTTGGGCTTCGGTTGTAGCGCAGGGAGAGGACTGGCGGCGTGAACATAGCCTGAAGGGGTTAGTGCACTACGGCTAGCCGGAAGGGAGTCAGGGAAAAAGTCTGGACCTGCCGAAGAGGCAAGGGACTTTTTCTTCCCTCTTTGTTTCCTGGTGCACAAGGAGAGGGGATTAAGAGCGCTGCTTAAAGGAGCTCCAGAGACAGGCGCGAGCTGCGGCTAAAAGCGCGGACCCCAGAGACGGGCATGAGACGCTAAGGCTGCTGCTGCCGCCACCAAGAAGCCTGTGTGCGAGCACAGGTCACTCTCCACACCCCGCTTCCGGGGAGCCTGTGCAGCCCACCACTGCCAGGGTCCCGGGATCCAGGGACAACTTCCCCGGGAGAACGCACGGCGCCTCAGGCTGGTGCAACGTCACGCTGGCCTCTGCTGCTGCAGGCTCGCCGCGCACTCCGTGCCCCTCCTTCCCCCCGGCCTGAGTGAGCCAGAGCCCCAGAATCAGTGGCTCCTTTAACCCCGTCCTGTCTGAGCGAAGAACAGACGTCCTCCGCCGACGTACAAGCAGAGGCGGGGTCAAATCCAAAGCTGAACCCCGGGAGCTGTGCGAACAAAGAAGAGAAAGGGAAATCTCTCCCAGTAGCCTCAGGAGCAGCGGATTAAATCTCCACAATCAACTTGATGTACCTGCATCTATGGAATACCTGAATAGACAACAAATCATCTCAAATTGAGGAGGTGGACTTTGAGAGCAAGATTTAGGATTTTTTCTCCTTTTCCTCTTTTTGTGAGTGTGTATGTGTATGCTTCTGTGTGAGATTTTGTCTGTATAGCTTTGCTTTCACCATTTGTCCTAGGGTTGTATCCGTCCTTTTTTTGGGTTTTTTTACTTAAAAAATTTTTTTTTCTTAATAATTATTATTTTATTTTAATAACTTTATTTTATTTTACCTTACTTTATTTTATTTTATTTTACCCTCTTTCTTTCTTTCTACTTTTTCTCCCTTTTATTCTGAGCCGTGTGGATGTAAGGCTCTTGGTGCTGCAGACAGGAGTCAGTGCTGTGCCTCTGAGGTGGGAGAGCCAACTTCAGGACACTGGTCCACAAGACATCTCCCAGCTCCACGTAATATCAAACGGCGAAAATCTCCCAGAGATCTCCATCTCAACACCAACACCCAGCTTCACTCAACGACCAGCAAGCTACATTGCTGGACACCCTACGCCAAACAACTAGCAAGACAGGAACACAACCCCACCCATTAGCAGAGAGGCTGCCTAAAATCAGAATAAGTCCACAGACATCCCAAAACACACCACCAGACATGGACCTGCCCACCAGAAAGACAAGACCCAGCCTCATCCACCAGAACACAGGCACTAGTACCCTCCACCAGGAAGCCTACACAACCCACTGAACAAACTTTAGCCACTGGGGAGAGACACCAAAAACAACAGGAACTATGAACCTGCAGCCTGCAAAAAGGAGACCCCAAACACAGTAAGATAAGCAAAATGAGAAGACAGAAAAACACACAGCAGATGAAGGAGCAAGATAAAAACCCACTAGACGTAACAAATGAAGAGGAAATAGGCAGTCTACCTGAAAAAGAATTCAGAATAATGATAGTAAAGATGATCCAAAATCTTGGAAATAGAATAGAGAAAATGCAAGAAACATTTAAAAAGGACCTAGAAGAACTAAAGATGAAACAAGCAATGATGAACAGCACAATAAATGAAATTAAAAATACTCTAGAAGGGATCAATAGCAGAATAATTGAGGCAGAAGAACGGATAAGTGACCTGGAAGATAAAATAGTGGAAATAACTACTGCAGAGCAAAATAAAGAAGAAAGAATGAAAAGAACTGAACACAGTCTCAGAGACCTCTGGGACAACATTAAACACACGAACATTCGAATTATAGGGGTTCCAGAAGAAGAAGAGAAAAAGAAAGGGACTGAGAAAATATTTGAAGAGATTATAGTTGAAAACTTCCCTAATATGGGAAAGAAAAATAATTAATCAAGTCTAGGAAGCACAGAGAGTCCCATACAGGATAAATCCAAGGAGAAACACTCCAAGACACATATTAATCATATTTAATTTAATCAAAATTAAATACAAAGAAAACATATTAAAAGCAGCAAAGGAAAAACAACAAATAACACACAAGGGAATCCCCATAAGGTTAACAGCTGATCTTTCAGCAGAAACTCTGCAAGCCAGAAGGGACTGGCAGGACATATTTAAAGTGATGAAGGAGAAGAACCTACAACCAAGGTTACTCTACCAAGCAAGGATCTCATTCAGATTTGATGGAGAAATTAAAACCTTTACAGACAAGCAAAAGCTGAGAGAGTTCAGCAGCACCAAACCAGCTTTACAACAAATGCTAAAGGATCTTCTCTAGGCAAGAAACACAAGAAAAGGAAAAGACCTACAATAACAAACCCAAAACAATTAAGAAAATGGTAATAGGAACATACATATCGATAATTACCTTAAATGTAAATGGATTAAACGCTTCCACCAAAAGACACAGACTGGCTGAATGGATACAAAAACAAGACCCATATATATGCTGTCTACAAGAGACCCACTTCAGACCTAGAGACACATACAGACTGAAAGTGAGGGGATGGAAAAAGATATTCCATGCAAATGGAAGCCAAAAGAAAGCTGGAGTAGCAATTCTCATATCAGACAAAATAGACTTTAAAATAAAGACTATTACAAGAGACAAAGAAGGACACTACATAATGATCAAGGGATCGATCCAAGAAGATATAACAATTGTAAATATTTATGCACCCAACATAGGAGCACCTCAATACATAAGGCAAATACTAACAGCCATAAAACGGGAAATCGACAGTAACACATTCATAGTAGGGGACTTTAACACCCCACTTTCACCAATGGACAGATCATCCAACATGAAAATAAATAAGGAAACACAAGCTTTAAATGATACATTAAACAAGATGGATTTAATTGATATTTATAGGACATTCCATCCAAAAACAACAGAATACACATTTTTCTCAAGTGCTCATGGAACATTCTCCAGGATAGATCATATCTTGGGTCACAAATCAAGCCTTGGTAAATTTAAGAAAATTGAAATTGTATCAAGTATCTTTTCTGACCACAACGCTATGAGACTAGACATCAATTACAGATCTGTAAAAAATACAAACACATGGAGGCTAAACAATACACTACTTAATAACGAAGTGATCACTGAAGAAATCAAAGAGGAAATCAAAAACTACCTAGATACAAATGACAATGGAGACATGATGACCCAAAACCTATGAGATGCAGCAAAAGCAGTTCTAAGAGGGAAGTTTATAGCAATACAATCCTACCTTAAGAAACAGGAAACATCTCGAATAAACAACCTAACCTTGCACCTAAAGCTATTAGAGAAGGAAGAACAAAAAAAACCCAAAGTTAGCAGAAGGAAAGAAATCAAGATCAGATCAGAAATAAATGAAAAAGAAATGAAGGAAACGATAGCAAAGATCAATAAAACTAAAAGCTGTTTCTTTGAGAAGATAAACAAAATTATAAACCATTAGCTAGACTCATCAAGAAAAAAAAGGGAGAAGACTCAAATCAATAGAATTAGAAATGAAAAAGGAGAAGTAACAACTGACACTGCAGAAATACAAAAGATCATGAGAGATTACTACAAGCAACTCTATGCCAATAAAATGGACAACCTGGAAGAAATGGACAAATTCTTAGAAATGCACAACCTGCCAAGACTGAATCAGGAAGAAATAGAAAATATGAACAGACCAATCACAAGTACTGAAATTGAAACTGTGATTAAAAATCTTCCAACAAACAAAAGCCCAGGACCAGATGGCTTCGCAGGCGAATTCTATCCAATATTTAGAGGAGAGCTAACACCTATCCTTCTCAAACTCTTCCAAAATATAGCAGAGGGAGGAACACTTGCAAACTCACTCTACGAGGCCACCATCACCCTGATACCAAAACCAGACAAAGATGTCACAAAGAAAGAAAACTACAGGCCAGTATCACTGATGAACATAGATGCAAAAATCCTCAACAAAATACTAGCAAACAGAATCCAACAGCACGTTAAAAGGATCATACACCATGATCAAGTGGGGTTTATTCCAGGAATGCAAGGATTCTTCAATATATGCAAATCAATCAATATGATATACCATATTAACAAATTGAAGGAGAAAAACCATATGGTCATCGCAATAGATGCAGAAAAAGCTTTTGACAAAATTCAACACCCATTTATGATAAAAACCCTGCAGAAAGTAGGGAACTTTCCTCAACGTAATAAAGGCCATATATGACAAACCCACAGCCAACATCGTCCTCAATGGTGAAAAACTGAAAGCATTTCCACTAAGATCAGGAACAAGACAAGGTTGCCCACTCTCACCACTCTTATTCAACATAGTTTTGGAAATTTTAGCCATAGCAATCAGAGAAGAAAAGGAAATAAAAGGAATCCAAATCAGAAAAGAGGTAAAGCTGTCACTGTTTGCAGATGACATGATACTATACATAAAGAATCCTAAAGATGCCACCAGAAAACTACTAGAGCTAATCAATGAATTTGGTAAAGTAGCAGGATACAAAATTCATGCACAGAAATCTCTGGCATTCCTATACACTAATGATGAGAAATCTGAAAGTGAAATCAAGAAAACACTCCCATTTACCATTGCAACAAAAAGAATAAAATATCTAGGAATAAACCTACCTAAGGAGACAAAAGACCTGTATGCAGAAAATTATAAGACACTGATGAAAGAAATTAAAGATGATACAAATAGATGGAGAGATATACCATATTCTTGGATTGGAAGAATCAACATTGTGAAAATGACTCTACTACCCAAAGCAATCTACAGATTCAATGCAATCCCTATCAAACTACCACTGGCATTTTTCACAGAACTAGAAACAAAAAATTTCACAATTTGTATGGAAACACAAAAGACCCCGGATAGCCAAAGCAATCTTGAGAACGAAAAATGGAGCTGGAGGAATCAGGCTCCCTGACTTCAGACTATACTACAAAGCTACAGTAATCAAGACAGTATGGTACTGGCACAAAAACAGAAATATAGATCAATGGAACAGGATAGAAAGCCCAGAGATAAACCCACGCACATATGGTCACCTTATCTTTGATAAAGGAAGCAGGAATGTACAATGGAGAAAGGACAGCCGCTTCAATAAGTGGTGCTGGGAAACCTGGACAGGTACATGTAAAAGTATGAGTTAGATCACTCCCTAACACCATACACAAAAATAAGCTCAAAATGGATTAAAGACCTAAATGTAAGGCCAGAAACTATGAAACTCTTAGAGGAAAACATAGGCAGAACACTCTATGACATAAACCACAGAAAGATCCTTTTTGATCCACCTCCTAGAGAAATGGAAATAAAAACAAAGATAAACAGGTGGGACCTAATGAAACTTCAAAGCTTTTGCACAGCAAAGGAAACCATAAACAAGACCAAAAGACAACCCTCAGAATGGGAGAAAATATTTGCAAATGAAGCAACTGACAAAGGATTACTCTCCAAAATTTACAAGAAGCTCAATAACAAAAAAACAAACAAGCCAATCCAAAAATGGGCAGAAGACCTAAATAGACATTTCTCCAAAAAAGATATACAGACTGCCAACAAACACATGAAAGAATGCTCAACATCATTAATCATTAGAGAAATGCAAATCAAAACTACAATGAGATATCATCTCACACCAGTCAGAATGGCCATCATCAAAAAATCTAGAAACACGGGCCTTCCCTGGTGGCGCAGTGGTTGAGAGTCCGCCTGCCGATGCAGGGGACACAGGTTCATGCCCCGGTCCGGGAAGATCCCACATGCCACGGAGTGGCTAGGCCTGTGAGCCATGGCAAAAAAAAAAAAAAAAAAATCTAGAAACAATAAATGCTGGAGAGGGTGTTGAGAAAAGGGAAAACTCTTGCACTGCTGGTGGAAATGTGAATTGGTACAGCCACTATGGAGAACAGTATGGAGGTTCCTTAAAAAAACTACCAATAGAACTACTATATGACCCAGCAATCCCACTACTGGGCATATACCCTGAGAAAACCATAATTCAAAAAGAGTCGTGTACCAAAATGTTCATTGCAGCTCTATTTACAATAGCCAGGAGATGGAAACAACCTAAGTGTTCATCATCGGATGAATGGATGTGGCACATATATACAATGGAATATTACTCAGCCATAAAAAGAAACGAAATTGAGCTATTTGTAATGAGGTGGATGGACCTAGAGTCTGTCATACAGAGTGAAGTAAGTCAGAAAGAGAAAGACAAATACCATATGCTAACACATATATATGGAATTTAAGAGAAAAAAATGTCATGAAGAACCTAGGGGTAAGACAGGAATAAAGACACAGACCTACTAGAGAATGGACTTGAGGATATGGGGAGGGGGAACGGT
The DNA here is from genome assembly GCF_059928025.1 of Delphinapterus leucas. Classification (NCBI taxonomy): domain Eukaryota; kingdom Metazoa; phylum Chordata; class Mammalia; order Artiodactyla; family Monodontidae; genus Delphinapterus; species Delphinapterus leucas. The sequence continues at coordinate 34,820,471 of NC_143142.1, read as the reverse complement.
AAGCTGTGACAAAGTGAGAGAGTGGCATGGACATATATATACTACCAAACGTAAAATAGCTAGCTAGTGGGAAGCAGCCGCATAGCACAGGGAGATCAGCTCGGTGGTTTGTGACCTCCTAGAGGGGTGGAATAGGGAGGGTGGGAGGGAGGGAGATGCAAGAGGGAAGAGATATGGGAACATGTTTATATATATAACTGATTCACTTTGTTATAAAGCAGAAACTAACACACCATTGTAAAGCAATTATACTCCAATAAAGATGTTAAAAAAAAAATGACCAGGGAATTCCTTGGTGGCCCAGTGGTTAGTGTTCTCGCTGTTGAGGGCCTGGGTTCAATCCCTGGTCAGGGAACTAAGATCCCAACGGCCATGAGGCACAGCCAAAAAAAAGAAAACAAATCACCAAGTATGCAAAGAAGCAAGAAAATACAACCCATGATGAGGAGAAAAATCAATCAACGATACAAAACCAGAAATGTCACAAATGATAGAATAGTAGACAAGGACATAAAGTTATTATAAATGTATTCCATATGTTCAAGAGGCTAAAGATTAAAGATGATAATTAAAGACATGGAAAATATTAAAATAATACAAATTAATTTCTAAGATGAAAACTACAAAGTCTTTTACAAAGAATACATTGCCTGGAATTCACAATAGGTTAGAGGCTAAAGAGGAGAAGAATAATGAAAGTAATGACATAGCAGTAGAAAGTAACACAGAAAGAAATGAAACACGGAAAGAAAAAAAGACTGATAGGAAAAATGAGCACAGCATCACTGAGCTTTGGTTTCAAGAGGCATGTAATTGGAGTTCCTGAGGAAGAGAAGAGAGAGGGGAGTATAGAAAAAAATATTTAAAGAAATAATGTGAAAAAAAATTTCCAAATCTGATGAAAACCATAAATACACAGATTCAAGGAACTTGCAAACGCCAAGCACATGATATGAAGGAAACTACACAAATGCACATCATAATCAAATTTCTAAAGCCAGTGATAAAGGGAATATCTTAAAAGCAGACATGGGAAAAAAAATACATTACATACAGAAAAACACAAATAAGAATGACAGGAAAAAAAATGATAGCAGTCATTCTTACAGTGCAGACCTATATTACAATGGACCAACCTCCAAAGAAAGACTGTCAACCTAGAATTCTATAGCTGGTGAAGATATAGTCCAAAAATGAAGACGAAATACAGACTCTCGCAAACATACAAATAATAAAATAATTCGTAACCAGCAGGATTGCACTACAAGAAATATTAAAGGAAATGCCTTAGGTGGAAAGAAAATCACATCAGATGGAAATCCACATCTACACAGAGAAATAAAGAGCAACAGAAATGGTAAAAATGTGAGTGAATACTGAAAACATTTTTCGTACTTTTAAAATTTCTTTGAAAGCTTTGTGACTGTTTGAACCAAAATAATAACATCGTATCATAGAGTTTATAATATATAAACAAATAAAATATATAACAACACCACCATGGCTAGGAGGGGTAAATGGAATGATACTGCTGTAAGTTCTTATACTACATGTGAAGTAGGATAATATTACTTGAAGGTACATTGTCATATGATGTATATTATAAATTCCAAACTGCTATAAAAGAAAAAATAATTATAGCTAATAAGATAACGTAGATAAAATGGAATAATAAAAGATATTTAATCCAAAAGAATGTAGAAAGAGGGAAAAGAAAGCAAACAAATAGATGGAACGGATAGAAAACAACTAGCAAGATGGTAGATTTAAATGCAGCCATATCAATAATCACATGAAGTGTAAATAGCTCAAGCACCCCAATTAAAAGGTAAAGATTACCAGATTGCATAAAAAGGCAAGGCCCAATTATATGCTGCCTACAAGAAACATGATTTAAATACAAAGACACATAGGTTAAAAGTAAAAGGAAGGAAATCATATGCCATGCTAACACTAATCAAAAGAAAGCTGGGGTCATTATATTCATATCAGACAAAACAGATTTCCAAGCAAAAATGTATTACCGTGGATAAAAGGAGTCACTTCCTAATATTAAAGTGGTCAGTGCATAAGAGGATATAACAATAAAAATATTTGTGCATCTAATAACAAATCTTCAAAACACATGAAACCAAACCTGATAAAACTACAAGAAGCATTTAAATCCACCATTTAGTTGGAGATGTCACCACTATTTTAACAATAATTGATAGAGGGGCTTCCCTGGTGGTACAGTGGTTAAGAATCTGCCTGCCAAAGCAAGGTACACAGGTTCAAGCCCTGGTCCGGGAAGATCCCACATGCCGCGGAGCAACTAAGCCTGTGCGACACAACTACTGAGCCTGCGCTCTAGAGCCTGCGAGCCACAACTACTGAAGCCCGCATGCCTAGAGACCATGCTCTGCAACAAGAGAAGTCACCGCAATGAGGAACCCACGCACCACAACGAAGAGTAGCCTCCGCTGGCCACAACTAGAGAAAGCCTGCGTAGCAACGAAGACGCGACGCAGCCAAAAATAAATAAATAAAATAAAATAATTAAATAAAATAATTGATAGAATGAGTAGATAGAAAATTATGAAGAATAAAAGACTCAAATGAAATCCCAGCAGGGTTTTTTGGTTTTATTTTTAAGAAATTGATAAGCTGATTTTAAATTCTACATGGAAATGCAAAGACTTAGAACAGCCAAAACAACTGTGGGGAAAAAAAAAAGATTAGAGGACTTATACTACCTGATTGCAAAACTGTGAAGCTTTAAAAAAAACATGAAGCTTATAAAAGCTACAGTAATCAAGACAGTGTGGTACTGGTGTAGAGAAAATAAAATTGACCAATAAAGATTCCAGAAATAGATCCACAAATATACAATCAACTGATTTGGACAATGGTGCTAAGGCAATTCAATGGGAAGAAAATAATCTTTTCAACAGATATTGCTGAAATAACTGGAGAGCCATATGCAAAATAATAATAACTTAGACCCTTAATCCACACAATATAGAAATAATTAATTTGAAATGGATCATAGATTGAAATATAAGAGCTAATGCTATAACATGTCTAGAAAAAAAAAAAAGGGAGAATATCTGAATGAACTTGGATTTGGCAAAGATGTCAAATATGATGCAAAAATAGCAAATAAGCACATGAAAAGGTGCTCAACAGTATAAGGGAAGTGCAAATTAAGACCACTATACACCTACTATGAAATACCACCATGGTACAAAACACCACTATGCACCAATGAGAAAGGCTAAAATTAAAAACACTGACCATACCACGAACTGGTTACAGTGTGGAGCAGCTGAAACTCTGGACTACTGCAGATGGGAATGTAAAATGGTACAACCATTTTGGAAAACAGTTGGCAATTTCTTTAAAAATTAAACAAACACCTATCAGATGACCTAATCATTCAAACCCTGGGTATTTATCCAAGAGAAATGAAAGTGTATGTCCACAAAAACACTTAACAAGGAGGTTCATAGAAGGTTTCAATGGTGAAGGTATAAATAAGTTGGAATAAACTGATACATGCATCAATATGGATAAATCTCGGAATAATTATGCTGAGTGAAAGAAACCAGACAAAAATGAGTATGATTCCATTGATCTAAAATTGTGGACAACACAAACGATAGTGACAGAAAGCCGATCAGTGATGGTCTGGAGATGAGGAAGGGGCAGGAGGGAGGTATTACAGAGGGGTATGAGGAAATTTAGGGGTGATGAATATGTTCATTATTTTGATCACGGTGATGGTTTCACAGGTGTTTGCACATGCAAAATTTATCACATTGCTCATTTTACAGACATGCAGTTTAGTGTATGTCATTATACCTCAACAAAGCTCTTAAAAAAAGCGATTCTCTGACAACATAAGTTACTCCATGATCTCCAAATATTTGAGAATGTTCTTTCCAAAACACTTAAATAATATACACTGTAGCCTCGCAACAAAAGCCAAACTTCATAGCAGAGCACTGGCAATACTGTCTGGGGAAAACGTGGTTTTTACCTGTCGGTTCCTCCTCAGTGACAATGATCTGTCCAGTCCAGGGTGCTGAAGGGCGACCTGACAGAGATAAATACAAAAATCAGAAACATTCACAAATGCAGTTCAGCTGCACTGAGAAATTGGTAAACTGGCCAGATTAGTCCCAAATGGGTTTGTTACTAGTTTACTTATGTACCTTCTTAGTGAGTCTTACCAAGCATGCACATGGTATTTTGGGGAGAGGGGGCATCGTCTCTGTTCTCAAACAACTCACAATCTGCTAGATTCCACGTTTCCGGAACTGTACTGACACAGGCGAGGTAAACAGCCTGTGTTCATACACTGTTCCCCATGTATCTCCTGAAACACATAGGCTCTCTCACCCTTCTTGAGAGATAGCATTTAATTGGGAGAAACCTTTCAGGAACAATTGTAAGCCAGGCTGTTATTTATGTAATAATGAAGATGAAAGGGGAGAGGGGCGCTGATTCTGCAGTAAAGCTCAACGAAAGAGATTTCTTTCCATTAATTTTGAAAGTGTTATTTACAAAGGAAAGCAGTTTAGATCCCGAGTAAGGAAAATGAGTGAGACAGGCAGTATAAAGTTAAAGAGGAAATTCATTTCTGTGATATCAGAAAGACATCAGAAAGAGAGAATGATTCAACTCCTGCTTCAAGTGAGGGACTTTTCACCAGAGTGTGTGCAAAACCAGAAAGGTAACAAGCAAGATAATTGATTTTCAATCCCAACAAATCTTACTTTCATTGAAAGTTATTAAAGAGGAGTAAATGAAAGTATGAGATGGAATTAGGAAAGAGGGAGAGAAGTTGGACAGTGGGTGAAAAGTGATTGGAGAGTAATCAGGGAGCCTGATTAGAAAAGTCTCCAGAGAGAAGGTGACATTATTTTACTTAGATTTTTATGATGCCACTACATGTACTTAAGGTCAAGAATAACACTGAAAATGTTATAAATGGCATAGACCAGGAGTTCTCAACTAGGGTGATTTTGCCCCCCAGGGACATGTGATAATGTCTGGAGACAATTTTGATTGTCATGATGGGGGTTGGGGGGGAGGGGGGGAGAAGGGAGTGGGGGGACCATAGGCATCTAGCGAGTAGAGGCCAGGGATGCTGCTAAACATCCTACAATGCACAGGACAGCCCCCTACAACATAGAATTACCTGGCCTAAAATGTCAATAGGGCCAAGGCTGAGAAATCTGGTATAGACTGAAATGTGAAATTCCAACAATTCTGTTAATGCCACTTTAAGGTCCCTATTATTAAGGATGCTGTATTGGTTCCTATGAAACAAATGCAGAGCATAATTCATGTACCACAATTTTTTTTTTTAAAGAAGATGTTGGGGGTAGTTTATTAATTTATTTTATTTATTTTTGCTGTGTTGGGTCTTCGTTTCTGTGCGAGGGCTTTCGCTAGTTGTGGCAAGTGGGGGCCACTCTTCATCGTGGTGCGCGGGCCTCTCACTACCGTGGCCTCTCTTGTTGCAGAGCACAGGCTCCAGACGCGCAGGCTCAGTAGTTGTGGCTCACGGGCCTAGTTGCTCCACGGCATGTGGGATCTTCCCAGACCAGGGCTCAAACCCGTGTCCCCTGCATTAGCAGGCAGATTCTCAACCACTGCGCCACCAGGGAAGCCCCATGTACCACAATTTTGACATTGAGACTTGGAGGCTAAATATATGAAAAAATTATTTTTGACTCTAACACAGAAACACGAGTACAGATCAGACACGATGTGTCGTAAATGTGTTTTTCCTTTGATATAAAGAAATTCACAGTGTTGAGTATTAATGCTCTAAGGGATAAATTCAAGATTAAGAAAACTACCTTACAATTTTAAGAAAATGAACCAGAAATAAAAGTATATTTGAACTGTGCTAATAAAATGAAAAAAAAAAAAAAAAAGCTCTCCAGCCTTTTGGTATTCATATTTCATTTCAAACACAATGCCTGTAACTCAGTCAAATTAGGCAAAGTTTTCTGGATCAAATAAAAATAACATAAAATAAAGCCCTTAGTGAACAGATGAGTCAAAAAACAAATACTTTTTTGTTTTTGTCTTTTTTTCCCCTGGATTTTTCTGATCAGTAAAGGATTTCTTATTCTCTTCTCCCTCTAGTGGAGAGTGGAGAAATCACCTTGCAATAGGATCTATTTCAGGCATATAAAAAAAATTCAAGATGATCCTGAAAAATGAAAAATACTTACTTTTAAGTCTAGCTTTCTCAGCTGGATCCAGAGCAGCCACAGGCTCGGAAACACGAGAGGGGAGACCTATTCCAGTTTTGTTCACAGCTCGAACTCGGAATATGTAAGAACGACCTTCTATCAATCCAGTGACTGGGAAACGAGCAAACTTCACAGGTGTGTCATTGCACTGAGACCAGCTGTCTGTGCCCACCTCACACCTAAGGGAGAGAGAGTGATGGACAAAACAGAAAAAAACAGAGCTGGATGAATCAGACTCCCTGACTCCAGACTATACCACAAAGCTACAGTAATCAAGATAATATGGTACTGGCACAAAAACAGAAATATAGATCAATGGAACAGGATAGAAAGCCCAGAGATAAACCCACGCACCTATGGTCAACTAATCTATGACAAAGGAGGCAAGGATACACAATGGAGAAAAGACAGTCTCTTCAATAAGTGGTGCTGGGAAAACTGGACAGCTACATGTAAAAGAATGAAATTAGAACACTCCCTAACACCATACACAAAAATAAACTCAAAATGGATTAAAGACCTAAATGTAAGACCGGACACTATAAAACTCTTAGAGGAAAACATAGGAAGAACACTCTTTGACATAAATCACAGTAAGATCTTTTTTGATCCAAAAATAAACAAATGGGACCTAATGAAAATTAAAAGCTTCTGCACAGCAAAGGAAACTACAAACAAGACAAAAAGACAGCCCTCAGAATGGGAGAAAATATTTGCAAATGAATCAACGGACAAAGGGTTAATCTCCAAAATCTATAAACAGCTCATGCAGCTCAATATTAAAAAAACGAACAACCCAATCCAAAAGTGGGCAGAAGACCTAAACAGACATTTCTCCAAAGAAGACATACAGATGGCTAAGAAGCACATGAAAAGCTGCTCAACATCACTAATTATTAGAGAAATGCACATCAAAACTACAATGAGGTATCACCTCACACCAGTTAGAATGGGCATCATCAGAAAATCTACAAACAACAAATGCTGGAGAGGGTGTGGAGAAAAGGGAACCCTCTTGCACTGTTGGTGGGAATGTAAATTGATACAGCCCCTATGGAGAACAGGATGGAGGTTCCTTAAAAAACTAAAAATAGAATTACCATATGACCCAGCAATCCCACTACTGGGCGTATACCCAGAGAAAACCATAATTCAGAAAGACACATGCACTCCAATGTTCACTGTAGCCCTATTTACAATAGCCAGGTCATGGAAGGAACCTAAATGCCCATCGACAGACGAATGAATAAAGAAGATGTGGTACATATATACATTGGAATATTACTCAGCCATAAAAAGGAACGAAATTGGGTCATTTGTAGAGACGTGGATGGATCTAGAGACTGTCATACAGAGTGAAGTAAGTCAGAAAGGGAAAAACAAATACCATATATTAACGCATATATGTGGAACCTAGAAAAATGGTACAGATGAACCAGTTTGCAGGGCATAAATAGAGACACAGATGCAGAGAACAAACATATGGACACCAAAGGGGGAAAATGGCGGGGTGGGTGGTGGTGTTGGGATGAATTGGGAGATTGGGATTGACATATATACACTAATATGTACAAAATAGAGAACTAATAAGAACCTGCTGTATAAAAAAATAAATAAAATAAAATTCAAAAAAAAAGAATCTTACTAGATTTGTAAAAAACGGTGCATTTACATAGAGGGATACTTTTACAAAGGTAGATAGTTATGTTTTTAATTAAAATACAGATGCATATTTTTAAAAAAAGAATATATCTAAAACTTCACAGTTCATCATTATTCAATGATGAAATAACGTGGAAACATTTAGTGTACAGTTATAAATAAAGTATAATCTATTATAAATATTTCTCTGGTTGGTACTGAGCCCAGTAGGCATATACTTACTTACTGCTATAAATATTAAGTTTAATCCACCTTGGTACAAACCTGTCATACTACAGTGGCATAGATTATCTGCCCCTAGTGGTTTACAGTCAGGGTTTATTACTCAAAAATGGAAGAGAATTGGAGCAACTATCTGAAAAGAAACTAAGTCAGACAATAATGTATTTAGGTCAATAATCTAAATTTGTTTCTAAATTGGCCAAGCTCACTGGATAATTCATATGTAAGACCCATTTACTATAAATATAAAGCCTCTAAGTTTTGGAGAATGTAAACAGCAACGATTTGTAGATAAAACAGTTTACTACTACGGATACTTATTTCTTTGTCAGACTTGAATCCTGTGATATAAATGAGATTTTCTTAGTATTCTTAGAGTACTATTCTTTAAATTACTTAATATTCTTAAATTACTGACATACTAATAATATGGACATTAAGCATATTGAATACCAGCTATTTCATCTCTAAAGTGGCCTCTATTAGGTGAACAAATTCATAATATTCTCGCCAAATTAGTGACTTGGGTTGGTAGTACAATTCAAGGATTATCTTTGGAATTTAGGTAAACAGGTAGGTATGTGTATATACACATATATATATACATACACACCAGACAGAGACAGAGACACAAAGAAAAGAGGGAGAGAACAGTAAAGAAAACACTTCACCTAGAAATGGTGGAAGAAATCAAGCATGTGTCTCTATGGCCAAATCACTCTAACTGAAGTTAGACTAAGTACTAACTTATCAATAAAATATCCCAGAATAGGACTCCCTCCATCCACAGCCGGCTGTTTCCAAGAGATGATGATATAATCTTTGTTGGCATCCAAGGACACCACATCCAAGGGAGAGGCTGGGGCTCCTTCAATCTCTGCATCAGCATCTGTGGGGATACAGAAGGATCCTGTTAACCCTCTCAGATGTGCTCTGTCAGCCCCAAAGGCCAAGGTCTTAGTGCAGACATTTCTTACCACACCACCGCAGTGGCTATATCTTTGGTCCCAGTCGAGCAATCTTCAATTTTGTAATTTGCTTACCAAAATAACAATGTGTGCTTTTCACCATCAGTACAAGGAACATTACGCTAGGAAGGGCTCTGAAAAGGACCCATGACCTCTGCCCCATGGCCCTTGCCTGCCCAAAATGTTCTAAAAGAAAATAAATAAGGACATGTTGAGGACTGCTATCAGAAAAGTCTGATGTAAGTTATGTCAGGAAGTCTGTTCTTAATATAATTATTGTGCAGTGTTACTCGGAAACTATGAATGGCTCCAAAGGGGAACAAACAGCCCCTTCTGTTACCTTCTAGATACATCCACAAGAGAAGAAGGACCAAGAAGCTTTGCCCATCCCTATGCTGGGACCACCATTTTGGAAGAGAAACAAAAACATTCATTTTAATTAAATGTTTGTTCCCAAGCTGAAGATCCTTGTGAAAGTAACTCTGATGAAATAGCCACATCTGAGCTTAGTTTATCTGAGTTTAGTAAAAGTCCGAGACTATACAAGAAACAGAGTTCAGTGTCTGTTCATGAACTGGGATCCTCTGACAGTGGTCCCCTCAGCAGTGTATGCACAGATGAATTAGTAACACAGGGGTGTTTTTAGGAGGAAAGGAAGGGGAATGAAAATAACCCCATAGTAGCCTTTTAAGTGAAAATGATTAAGATAAGAGTCACAGTCCCAAGGGGAGGGGAACCACATTTGCCAATTCCACTTGACATCTGGTCAACCCTTTAACAACCGGAATTAGTAGGAGAGGAGGCTGAGACATGTAGGAGCCACTCACCCGGCGAAAACACTCTTGTTGACTGAAAAATAAACACTTTCTTTTCCTATGATCTACACTTCTGTAACTCTTATAAGTTACTGAAACATTTGCTAACAGGGCTGTGCATTATCTGTGAAGATCTTAAATCAGTTTGGTTTTGAACATTCTGTTTCTTGCCCCATGAACTGGCATGAACCCATGAACCTGCAGGATAATATCTCCTGCGTAAGTGCTATAGGAGAGTGTAACCAAATCATCATGCCTAAAACAATGCAGAATTCCTGCATGCCACACAACGGCAAATGGGCATTTTGGTGGGGAGAAACTTTTTTCCTTTTAGGCTTTCAGAGCACTGGATGGTGGGGAGAAGTTCTGCTGATGGTGAAGGTGGAGCAGAGCTAGGATGGAGGTGGAGATGCTGAAGTTAACAGACCTAATAGCTGCTCAGCTGTGAGAGGGACAGCTGGCAACCTCTAGCCATGTCCCTTTTTAGCAAAAAGCCCATAATGTAACAACCAGCAACGTTGGTGTTGATAGATAAATCCATTGTATGTAACAGAGCCTGGCAGACAGCAGACATTTAGGGAGCCATTTCTCAGCATTTCTATAAAATTGCTTGGAATATGCCATTTGCCATGTGGACTTGACAATCTTTCACAACACGGTTCTGTATAGCAGCCGCTGGAAGCCAAATCCAAATACCATGCTGTATTGCTTCACACTTGTGCTCTTGGCTCCCAGCAGCTGCTAGAGCGTCTGGCCCACAGTACCCACTTGGGCAGCGTCAATCCTCTCCTTAGCCTCTGCCCTTCTCCCAACCCTCCAAATAGTCAAACTTTTTGTATCTTTGATTAATTAGGCCGAGGATTAGCCTGCTACTCTTTATATTCTGACCTCTGACACAGGCTGTTTAATAACTTTTATCAAAATGTAAGTAATTTTATTGTTTATCTTTATTATAAAAGTAGTGTCTGCTTGTAACATATATGTAATAAAAAATACATGTTAGAATCCCTCTTAATTCCATAACTCAGAGATTACTAATACTAACGTATTTGCCTAGATTTTTCTAGATTTTTCCCCATATTTATAAACTCAAAAGTAATTGTTTTTCACAACAATGTAAATCAACTATACTCCAATTTTTTTAAAAAGTGATTGTTTTTTAAATAAAAGTGGGATTGGACTATATAGTTTCATGTAAACTGGATTTTTTAAAATATATTTTCATATTAGTAAGTATACATCATTAGTTTTCATTACTGTGCAGTATTTGTGTGTTTATATGGAATATTTATTATACTTTATTTTCAGTTCCCATTGGTGGATATCTAGATTCCTTCCATATTTTCCCCCAAACAAACATTTTTTTCAGCTTTGTCCACTTAAATTCCTAGAACTAGAATCGTTGGGAAATGCGCACAGTTGATACATAGTGGCAAAACACCCTGAGCAAAGCTAAACCGATTTACACTCACCAGCAATGTGTGGGAGTGCTGGCCCCTCCATTCCTTCATCCCAGTGGATATTAAAACCTTGTAAATCTTTTCAGTGTGATAGATTAATTTTATTGATTTGATTACTAGTGAAAACTTTTTCATAATTTATTTTTCATTTGTAATTCTTTTTTCATGACATTTATATCCCATCCTTTATCACTGTATCATCTTTCTTTCCTCCCTGCCATGTGTGTGGGAAGGGGAGGAAAGAATATATAAAAGTCTAGAAGAATATGTGATAAAATGATAACTTCAGGTATCTCTGGATGTTAGACTTATGATGGCTTTTCTTTTTTTCTTATTTATATTATCTAGTTTTTCAGAAAGAACACATATTATGTATGTAATAAAAAACTGGCCAAATATGTACAGCTCTGGAATGTGTTTCTGCAGACATATGGTGCTTTCTACACTGATCATTCTGGTTCAGAAGCTATTTTCTAAGCAGCAAAATACCAGAGCTCTAAAAAAATGCATTGAAATGGCCTCATGCAGCTCAAAGTTTAAAATAAAAAACACCATAAAATGTCACTTAAAACACTTTGGCGGTTTCTCAAAAAGTTAAACACAAATTTAACATACGACCCAGCAGTTCCACTTGTAGCTATCTACCCAAGAGAAGTGAAAACCTAGGTCCATGAATAGGAACACAAATGTTCATAGCAGCATTATTCATAACAGTCAGAGAGTGGAAACAATCCAACTGTCCATCAACTGGTGAATGGACACACAAAATGAGGCATATCCATACACTGCAATATTAGTCAGCAATAAAAAGGAACAAAGTACCAACATAAAAACCTCAAAACATAGGCTCAATGAAAAAAGGCAAAAGTAAAAGATCACATATTACATCCAGAAATGTTCAGAAAAGACAGTTTATAGAGGCAGGGAGTAGATTAGTGGCTGTCTGGGAGCTAGACTGGGGATGGGAGTGGGGAAGGGGCACAAGAAGCCTCTTTGGGGTGAAGGGGATGTACTAAGCTGGATTGTAGATGGTGGGTGCACAGCTCTGAATATTCTGAAAAGCACTGTCCACTAAGCATGGTTGACTCTTATGGTGTGTAATTATATCTCAATAAAGATTTTTTTAAAAGAATCTAAAATATATCATTTAAAATAAACTTACAGGGGAAATCTTTTTCTAAAAGTTAAATTCACAACTCGATTTCGGAAATTTGTCTTTGCAATTTTGTCTTCCCCATGAGTCTTTTCAATTCTCTCACATCAATATCTGATACATTTTAGAATCTTCCCTTATTTTGTGGATATGAAAACAGGCTTAATGATAAATTTCAATCCCTTCCCCCTGTCTGTGGTTGGTCATCTGAAGTCTGGCCTCAACCTGCAGAGAGCCACGATTTTGGATGTGGGCACTGAGAAATGTTGCTGAGGAAACCCTGGACTGTGTCAGAGTTCCCAGAAAAAGTCCACAAAGGGAATCCTCAAGGCATAATTTAAGTGTTTCTTGAGTCACCAGAGATACTCTTTGGTTCAGGTCAGACTGAGAGCAGAGGCAGACTCAGTTTGCTTTCAGTTATCATCTGGCCAGGTCTATCCGGGTGCTTTGTTTAAACAAACATACTTGCTGATAACTTCCAGGGTGTCCATTTTTACTGCAACTGACCCAGAGGGCTACCCCTCTTTTCCCCTCACAAGATCCGACTTTTCCCAAATGCTTTTGTGCAGGAGGAAGTCTGCCGCATTTTTCAGGGGGCATAGATATCCGTGCATCTTTATCAGTTGCGAATCCGTGGCAGAATTCAATGATCATTTGTTATTGTTCAGTACTGGTGTGGTATATAGACTGCTGTCTCTCCCTAGTATCCATTCCTCCTGTTTCCTTTTAGTACCAGAACCCCTGAGCTTCTGCAGGCAACATGTTGCCCAGCTTCCCTCCCTGTGGATGTGTGGTAGAGTGTTCACCATGCAGAAGTGATGTGTGCGTCCCTGCATCTCTGCCCTTCCCACAGGCTGGAACGGTAACACAAGACAGCACCATGGGGGCAGTGGAGCAACAACACAGATGGGAGCCAGGACTCTGAATGACTGAGTTGAGCAGAACCACCTGGACCCCCTTCCTACCTCTGGATTGATGGACATAGGACAGAAATAAACTTTTAAAAAAAATTTCATTTCAGCAGCTTAACCTATTCCCTAATTAAAATCCTGGGTCAGCCATCAGAAGGCCTGTATCCTAGTCCCACTTCTGCTTCTGTGAGGCTTTTGGTAAATCATGTTACGTTCCTGAGCTTTAGTTTTTGCATCTTAAAATTAAGGGGAGGAATTTCCCTGGTGGTGCAGTGGTTAAGAACCCGCCTGCCAATGCAGGGGACATGGGTTTGAGCCCTGGTCCAGGAAGATCCCACATGCTGCGGAGCAAATAAGCCTGTGCACCACAACTGCTGAGGCTGTGTGGCACAACTACTGAAGCCCGCACGCAGCAACGAAGACCCAATGCAGCCAAAAATAAAAAATAAATAAGTAAATAAATAAATTTATTTTTAAAAAAATTAAGGGGAATCCTAACACTTTTGTGTGCCTTAGACTCCTTTGGCAAAGTGGTAAAGAAAACCGAGAGGGCCCTTCTCAGAACAATGTTTTTAAATGCATAAAATAAAATAAAATACATGAGCTTACCAAAGAAACTAATTATACTGAAGTACAGTTATAATCACAGACCCCTTGGGAGTCTGTGGACCCCAGTTAAGGACACCTACATGACCTCTAAATTTCCACCCTCATCAAAACACCTAGGAGTTTATGGTTCTATTTAATGCACAAGAGATAAAAAATTAGCAAGTCTACTTGTATTGTTTATATGTTTATTTTCTGTATATTGTGACGTTTTGACATCTTAAAAGCCTTTCTGGGTGGGGAGAGATTTTCTGCCCCCATCTCCGGGGGCTAGCCAATTTTAACCCGTCCAGAGCTCACCTCCTCCATCTGGCCCGTGTACCCCAGGAGGAAATATTCCTCTGCCTTAATCATCTCAGCACCAGGGACCAGACAACTAAGCACGACCCCTGTAGCTTAGGGTCTGCTGAAGTTGTTCACACCAGCCAATCCTGAACTGTTTACCCCGCCCTGCCATGCCTTTTCCACGGGAACTCCAATACAGACTGCCGTCTAAGCTCTCCCTCTGCCTCTTCTGCCTCCTGACCAACCAGTAGTGCCTTTGCTTCCCCATGCGGCCCTGGGTGGTTCTCTAGGACCTATGAGTATAATACACTCTTTTCCTGAGCCCCTCCTCTGTCTCCTCGTGTGGCCACACCTGACTGACCATCACGTAAAAGATCACAGAGCACTGCCTTTGTGGCCTGGAAGTGTTCATCGTCTTCCAGATGTGCTAGTATCTCATGTAGAAATAACATTCCCACTTGTACATGTCTGACCTGTTAGAGACATCGTTGAAAAAAGAAAGCCTCCTAAAACCAAAAGTTATAGTTTGTCTTAAGGATTCAGTTGTAGCATCTTGTTTCCTAGTTCATTAAAACTAAAGCTATAAAGAAAAGGCCTAGAATGAAGTAATAAATTTGCTCTCCAAAATAGATATTCAAGAGTGAGTCCCCATCACTCTTTTATTGTAGCTTCTTCAAACTGAGACGGCTTTTTGCATCACTAGGATCTAGCCTCTCTACTCAGACACCTACAGAGCACTGCTCTGGAGGCTCATTGAAGATGAGGGAAGTACTGACATGAGAGTACTGACAGTAACATAGTCTGGAAACTGGTCACCTTCCATTCCAACTGGTGCCTTCAGGGTTAAATTTTTACATTGGCTCTTTCATCTTTACCAAAAATATGTTTGGATAGATTGACATGGCCTCGGTGTTTTAAATATTCTCAGATGTTCTGCTTTTTGCTAGGTCTTACCTCGAACAAAGACGTAAGCGCTGTATTGTTCATAATATTCTCCCATTCGTACATGGATTGTATAGAGACCTTCATCTTCCTTGTTGAGATGAGAAAATGTTAGTGTTGCCCGATCGCCACTCCAGTGTGTTTGCACCCATTTTGATGGAGAAACAGGAGCCCCTGGGGAACAAAAGTAAGCAAATTAACTGATTTCTTTCTCTGTTACTCTCTTCTTCCTCCTTCCCCTCCACTCTTCCCTCCCCCCAATTCTCTCTCTCTCTCTCTCTCTCTCTCTTTATTCCTCTTCTTCTATATTGAAAGCTATCTGAATATTAGAGGACGTCTGTAGGGCTTTGAGTCATTCTGCCATGTTTATATTGGTTAAAATGTTAGAGCAGAAGTGAGGGGACCAGGGCCAGATACATAATCTGCAGGTCCCAGTGCAAAATGAAATTACAAGGCCCCTTGCTCAAAAAGCAGAGGAAAAAAACACAGTCAAGGTACTAAAATATAAGGCTTTGTCCTCTAAAAATAGTTTATTACTTATAAAACATATTAGGGTAATACAAATTGCAAAAACTAATATTTTCATGCCATAATTTTACATACAAAAATAATACTTTATTAATGTGATACGCTGATTGATAATACGATATTTTTTACTTACTTTTCTGCAAATTCAGTTATTTTTAGTAACTTCATTCTAAATTGATATAACTGAAAGCAACATCAGTCACTCTTTGCAAATGCAAGATCATAAATTAGTTTTGATTTTTTTTATTTTAAGAAGGATCTTTCTGCTGATGAAACTATTAATGCAGCTGTTAAGAGTATTACATAGTCATAGTAATATACAGCTTTATACGTTATAGTATCATATGGTTATGGTGCTATAAAGTTAACATTGGGTTAATCTTATGATAAACTATTTCAAAATATAAATTTTAGTACTCTAGAGCTGACGATTCTTTTTTTTTTTTTAAACATCTTTATTGGAGTATAATTGCTTTACAATGGTGTGTTAGTTTCTGCTTTATAACAAAGTGAATCAGAGCTGACAATTCTTGAGGAACAATTTTTTCTAAAAAGATTTAACTCTTTATACAAATAGTTTCATGTAAGTCTGAATTTAATTTTAAATGTAAATTTACATAATTGCATCCTAATGTTTTCTCTTACAAGTCCTGTAACTTGTGGTCATACAAGAAACTGAAAATGACTTCATGATTTGTATATAATTCAAATGCCTGTTTATGCATTCTCTCACTGTATCTTTGATTATGAGGAAATTTTAATTTAAAAATTATCTTTCTTGTTAATAACTGCTTCATCTAAAGTTTCGTATGAAAATAGTATTCTTTTTCATTGAATGTGACAATCTTTAAACTTAATTTTTATTTCCAAGCCTGTGAATGTTTGCTTTGCAATGTTGTGGCAGTTTTCATAACCAGAGAGTCTAAACTCTGAAGAATACTAACTGCCTTATGTGCCTTACTGCAATGTCTATGTACATGCTTTTATTTTATAATACCTTACGGACAAAGTTTACTGCGTGATTGCTGGCAGTTCCTGTCACGGTGCTCAGGCGAGGAAGCTCATATCTGTGCAGATCCCACAAATACGCATTCTGGGGGCGGACGGGCAATCTCGGCTCCCACGGTGGGCGCCCACACTGCCCCACGTGGGACCCCTCCTCTCCTCTAGGGCCACGCCGTCCAGCAATGTTGCTGCTGCTGCTGCCGTGACTGGTTTCACTCTGGACCCAGGTCCTGGTCTCAGCCATGGTCTTGGGATGGCCCAGACTGCCCGGTGCCCACACATGCACTGAAGTTCAGGCCAACTGCATGGTGAGCATGCTGACCACCACCCACCGTGCCTGGGGACCAGTGCGCCTGCTCCATAGTCCCATTGGACTTCACTGGACTCCGCTTTATTTTACCAAATAAAATTAACTTAGAAAATGAATATACATCCACCTTGCAAAATGAGAATACAATTTTTTGTAATCCTTTCCCTATGTTACTTGGTGATAAGAAATTATAATCTCCACAAATATATTGCGAAAGTTCTGCTACTCTGATATATGTGTAAAAGCTTTTGTAACATCCAAAAGGTTATGTCCTCTAACGTTCAGATTCTGCCAGCTCTGATAAAGAGAACTGCAGTCTTATGGACATTCATGCTCTGGGGCCAAGCCTGGGCTGTGACCTTCTGCAAATAAGAACCTAGTGAGAATTCATTAGTAAGGCTCACCATTTCGGTACCACTGGATCTCCGGCTGGAAATGTTTAATTTCAGGAGTGATAACTACACGGCAGCCTAGACTCATCGTCTCGCCTTCTCTCCCGAAAGACACATCAAACTTGTCATCAAAGTGGATCTCAAACTTGGACGCATAACCGTAAGGGGTCACAGCAACTGGGCACAACAAAAACAAACATCAGTAATTTACTTTTTGTCATCAAAGAGACACAAGCATTTTAATAAGCACAGGCAGAAAGCAATCACAACAAACCTATCAAGTGACTTATCTGGGCAAAAATTAAGTCTTATAAAAGAAGTATGTAGCATATTCACATATATCATTATATTGAAATGGAAATTCTGTGTATGGAAATTCTTGCTCCATTGGTCAGATAAGCTAAATGCTTATTTTTACCATTATAATTAATAGAATTGAAAAGGTCAGGTTTAACGCCTTACATAAAATGTAAATGAACACCACATTTAGCTTCGACTTAAATATAGCTGCAATATATGCACATTAAAATGTTAGATTCTGAGTTCATTTAAACTTTACTGCTTGTACTCTTGGAACAAATAGCCATATCGATTTCTCATAAAAATAGAGTTTTTTAGTAAGTGGCTTCAGCTTCTTTGATGATCTGGGTTAAAAAAATACAAGAAATATCAATGGGAGAAAACAAAGTTTAAAATACCATTCTTAGAAATATCTTATTTATAGATTGAGTCAATACCTGCACCATAAACTCTCCTAGGTTTTATTTTCTCTTTTCTCAAAGGAAAGGGCCTGGGAAAATAATGACTATTTTTTGATGGCTTCCTGCATGCCAGGAACTTCACATTTGACATGTCATCTAATCCTTGCAAAAACTCCATGGCATAGTTACTAGTTTTTCCTCTCTTTCAGGTGGGGATATAGAAGTTCACAAATATATATAGCTAACGCAAAGGTTTCAAAGGCATCATGTGTGAAACTGAAATTCAAATGTATAAATGCCCAACTCTAAAACTTAGGCCCTTTTTCTCCTATTTCAATTCTCTTCCTAAGACCTCTTCGAATTAATTTGAAAATGCAAGCTAACATTTATTGAGTTCACCTTGTGCCAAGTATTGTTCCAAGTGTTTAATATCTATCAACTCAATTAAGCCTCATAATAACCCTATCAGGTAAGTACCATTATTATTCCCATGTTATCGATGAGAAAACAGCAGCACAAGGAGACTAAATAACTGCCCATATGCACCCTGCAGACCCAGGATTTACACTGGCAGGCTGTTTCCAGAGCCTGTGCTCTCAACCAATACATGGGGTTGACTTGACTTTGTGTGTCCCCAGGCAACCACTCACCAACAGGGAAATGACTTCTCTTTGAAGCGTGTGCCCCATCTGCCCCATTTTTATATGATGATGTCCCACTGAGATCAAAACACAAAACAACTTGAACAGATCTTGTTTATTGGGAAGTTGGGCTGGTTCCAAAGCTGCCTCAGGGAGTAGAGATAAGGGTTATAGGGAGGGCCTGGTTTAGGTCAGGGGTTGGCATATCTGTGAGCCAACTCTGGATTGCCTCCTGTTTTGTACCATGAAGAATGGTTTTTAACTTTTTTAATGGCTGAAAAAAATCAAAAGAAGGATAATATTTTGTGACATGGGAGAAGTCATAGGAAATTCAAATTTCAGTGTTCATAAATAAGGTTTTATCTGGATACAGCCATGCTCATTCATCTATCTATTGCCGATGGCTGCTTTTGTGTAACAGTGATAGAGTGGAATAGTTGTGACACAGACCCACACAGCCTAAACTATTTACAATCTAGTCCTTTACAGAAAATGTTTGCCAATCCCTGATTTAGAATATGGTTGGTATTAGAAAGACCAGGTTACAAGTCGCTATTCTATCATTATGCGTGGCCTTGACCCATGATTTAATCTCTCTAAATTGTTTCCTCATCTGCATAGCACAGATAAAAAGGCACCCAGTTCATAAGCTTTGGAGAGCATTAAATGAATCAATGCATATAAAAAATGTCCTAGGGGACTTCCCCGGAGGTTCAGTGGTTAAGACTCTGAGCTTCCACTGCAGGGGGCATGGGTTCGATCCCTGGTCAGGGAATTAAGATCCCACATGCCGCACGGAGCAACCAAAAAAAACAAAACGAAACTGCAAATCACCAGTAAAGCTGGCGGTGCTGTCTCCCAGCTCAAAAAAAAAAAAAAAAAAGTCCTAGTATGGAGTCTGGCACAACTGATCAATACATATTTACTAGAGCAGAACCAAGGGCAGAGAGCTTTATCCATGATATTTACCAGCATATTCCAACCACCTAAACTGGTACCTGGCACACAGTAGATGTTCAATAAATACTAGTTGAATTAATGAATAAGAGCCCTCCGTTCTCTATGTTGGGGACAACTGCACTCAGTTCAGGAGCCAGAGGAGGCTCTGAAAGATTAAGAAGTCAGAGAGGTTAGATTGAGCTGGGCTTTCAGACTTTGGCTTGATGGAGAATGGAAAAAACATGGATGATGATATAGAAGTGGGACTGAACAGGATACGTGTGGAGGATTGTAGAACGACTAATAGGCCAATCTTGGGGACATTGGGGATAAGTCATAGTTTCAAATTTCCCAGTTATTCTATCTCAATATAAATCAAATGATAGAGAAGGACATGATTTGGGATGTGTTCCCTCTTCACTCTCACCCATCATCCCCTCTTGCCCAGGTGATTGATACCAATGATTACAATTTAGAATGTTAAAATTAGGAGCCATTCCATGAAGTCGATGGAGTAGGTCATCTATAGACATCAAACTAATTAGTTAGGTGAAAAATTGAACCATGGGAAAGTATTTTCATCAACCATTTTTAAAACTACCACTTATTTTTTAATGTTTGGAAAATAAGAAGTTCGGGCTTGACTACTGTTTTCAGTCTGAACAGTGTAAGCATCCAATTACTTGAACAACAATAAGGATTTTACTTTCATTGCCACCCATGAAAAGAAGTTCTGATATAGATGAAATGATTGAAGTTCACAAATTTACAAATTACTATGGATCAGAATATTGTTAATAATTTGTTATTAAACCACATTTAGACCTCATTAAATTGCATTTCATAAATTAATGTATTTATTCATTCATCATCAAATACTACTCTACATCAGGTGCTGGGGCTTAAAGATAAAAGGTCCAGCCTTGCCTTCAAGTGTCTCATGGGTCAGTGGGAGAGAACAGTTAACAGTGTCCAGTGAGATAGATGCTCTTATGAAGGTGCCACAGCTTCACTGGGGGCACCGAACCCTGAGTGGGTGGGGCCTGGGGTGGCAGTGGGGTCAGACATGGATTTCTCAAGGAGTTGATACTGAACTAGATATTTAAAAATGAGTAAAACTGCTCTGATATAGTCCAGACTGTGTGTGTGTGTGCGTCTGTGTGTGTGTGTGTGTGTGTGCGTGGTTAAATCAATCTGCACAGATTTGTGTAATGATCTCAATTTAAACACAGAAAGACTTAAAAGCATTTTAAATGCTTTTAAGACTTAAAACCATTTTTAGCCTGTCACATCTGGGCATTTATAAAACCAGAACAAAGCAATTATATGCAGAAAGAGAATATAGTAACCAAAGAATCTGAAAAAATAAAACCAATCACAGGTAGTATTACACACATACTAGCATATATTATAATATAGACTATGTATTTATTTCGGCATTATGGAACAGCTTATTATGCAGTATTGTACAGAGATGACACAGCAAATATACTTTTAAACTTACAGCTGAGGGGCAAGGTGGAGGCCCCCGCATGGAAGCGAGTCTCATCAAACTCTCCCTTATATCCTAGAAGAGAAAGCAGAAAAGCATGCCAACTGTTCCTTGACTTTATTTTTTAGCAGTGAGAATAATTTTTTTTTAAATACACTTTGAATAAAACAAGTTCAGCAAACCTACTCTTTACCACAACCGAAGCATATGCTGAAAGCTCTCCTTTAACATTCATCGCCGAGGCCCGGTACTGAGCGGTGTCTTCAAAATCACATCTGAAAGAACGGATGGAAATGAGTGCCCAGTGCAGTGACACTCCTGGTACAGTCGCCACTCAGCATCCGTGAGGGATTGGTTCCAGGACCCCCATGGATACTAAAATCCGTGGATGCTCAAGTCCCTGAAGTAAAATGGTGTAAAATAGTCGGCCCTCAGTATCTGCGGGTTCCGCCTCCTCAGACACGGAAGGCCGATGTAATTGCTAGCTGTTTCATCAAGGATCTCTGCTAACAAGCCACAGGGCAAATCACTGACTCCCTCAGGGTGGGTTTCAGTCTGGGGGGCTACAGGGTGATGAAAAGACAAAGAAATAGCCTCTCCTTATAGACGCCCACAGACTCCCTGAGCCACAAAACGGATCCCGGTTAGTCTAATGTGCTCTAGCCTCAAAGTACAAATAAGTTGTTTAACTTTCAATTCTGCTAAGGTTCAGGCCCACAGAACAACACAAGAAGTGCCATTTGGAAGTTCCTCTAAGTTATAATGCAGAAATTGGGATGCTGTTAATGGAGTAGAGAGAGAAGGATCTCACACAGAGATGAACAGGCTAAGATTTCAAAGAAGGCTGTTCTGTGTCTTATCACTGCCAGTGTTCGTGTTCTTCATTGTTCCTCTGGGTTTAGTTTCATTTGCAATATCTTAATTCTTGTTGAAATCTACAGACATCAATAGAACCCCAGGAGGGTCAATACAGTTGCCTTTCCCATAGCTATTTAATTATAAAGCAACCACATAGCTCACTGCCACCTCAGTAGAATCTCCGACTGGCAGAATGGATGTAACTTTAGGAAGGGATCAATGCTTAGCAAAAGCCCCAGAGTCCCAGGGTTCTTTCTGCTTGAAGCCCAGCATCACCTGTGTCAACTGCTCTGACCTGAGAAGGCTATGAATCTCTTGAGATCAGAATGACGTAATTTATTTTTACTTTGACATCTCAGCATGTCATGGTTTTATTTGAACCGAAAATGCTGGCAGCTTGTTTAACTTTTCCATCCACATAACTAGGCTTGGATTTCAAGACCACATTAGGAGACATGATAAACCTTTGAAAACTTGGAAATTTTGATGTGGATTCTGCTTTCAAATTTTGCTTCTGATTTTGCTTTATAAACATCCCAATGTCAGGCTCTGCGTCCATCTACAGGCTGACAGGGTGGGCACATAGTTTCCCACAGTTCCTGGTGAGCTGAAGGAAAGAACAATTTCTCTAAGTACAGCTTACTTTCAATGTCACCCACCCCAAACTTCATTGGCCTTTACTGATTAAAGGCAAAAGTGTATAGTGATGGCATAGATTTGGAACTCTGAAAGGATAACTGAATATAAATGCCTATTTATGTAACTTATTTTCTTACTAATGTCTAAGAAAAACTCTCCAGTATATAAAAGGATAAATAGATACAAATGAATTTTTCCTTGTCGTCTTTGACTAAATTCAAGTAAGATCACTTTGGGAGGTAACGTGGGCTTGGTAAGAGTGTCATGCTTATCGCTCTTTGGTGTGCACCAAGAAGCAACGTATGGGACTGTCCCCCATCCTGATCGCGCTGCATTGGGAGGAAAAGGGGACAGTCGTTAACTGGAGCGCAAATTGCCACCCTAAGCAATTGCTGGGCAACACACACAGACCCTGATGTCTCTTACGCGTTTATCTCCAGAGTGTGCATTCCATATCGGCTTTCGATAATATACTTTCCAGGGTTTGCATGGACGTCTATTGGCACCTGGTTTTTATACCTATGAGACAATGGAAACAAGGTGAAGTAAGTTGAGGTGTAAATAGATTCATGATTAAAAGCAACACACACACAACTGTTGTTCTTGAAGGAACACCCGTAAACACAGCACTGAGGTCGGTAGTGGGGTCTGTTCAATAAATGCAAATAAAACACATTATAAATATTATAAAACTTCTTTTTCTTAACATTAAAACAATGGAATTTTATTTTGATGAAAAATGAGTTTACAATCATTTAGTAAATGAAGAGCAAACACTTCATTTTCCTATCCCATAACTCGAAAAAAATCATTAGTGAATAAATATCTGTGAACAGATTAAGGGTAAGGCAGACTGGATAATAAACCACCTGAAGTTCACACTCCCTGCATGTGACTCACTTGAAAAGGATGAAAACGGCACTGGAGATAACTGATAAGATATGGCCATGGAATCTCATCCTAATCATTCAAATAAGCCCAATGATACTCATTTTTTGCTCATCATGGGCAGCAAACTATACACATTTTACTGAAAGAATACTTTGATAGAAGCACTTATTTAGATTATATTGTGCATCACAATTATTAAAATGGCTTGAACAGTTCCACTTAACCACCATATATAAAGTGCAACTACATAATATTCTACATTTTACCTGGGGTGTGATGAATATCAATCTAGACTGAAAGTACCCTAGCTGCCAATTTCCACCACTTCTGAAAAGATCTAGATGTGTGAAAAAGGACTGTTCCCCCATACAAAGAACCAATTTCACAAACCTACTGGTAAACCAATACATTTATATAACTGGAACCTCAAGATGCTAGAATTGTAGTCATTTGAAAAAACATTCAGGGCTTCCCTGGTGGCTCAGTGGTTGAGAGTCCGCCTGCCGATGCAGGGGACGCGGGTTCGTGCCCCGGTCCGGGAAGATCCCACATGCCGCGGAGCGGCTGGGCCCGTGAGCCATGGCCGCTGAGCCTGCGCGTCCGGAGCCTGTGCTCCGCAGCGGGAGAGGCCACAACAGTGAGGGGCCCGCGTACCGCAAAAAAAACAACCAACCAAACAAGCAAACAAAAAAACCATTCAGCCATCCAACCATTTTAAAAACCATGGTCTTTAAAAAAGTTTACACTGCAATATCCTAAACACTGTTCTGCGCATCTCACAATGAAGAGAGCGGCCTTGCAGTGCAGGATGAGAAGAGCGCAGCGTCATTGTGAAGAGCAGCACGCTATGGTTTCCAGGAACATCACCATCACAGCATCGGATTCTGTGCGTCAGGATCGAGGTCATTGCTGCTAGAAGGGGGATGGATAGGGAAACTATCGAGCTCATCCACTTGAGGAGTTGGGTGCATGACCACCAGCTGGTCCTGGGGAATGTCAGCTGCAGCTGCTGCAAGGTTGGTGATAGATTTACTTTTTACACACTGAAAGTCTACACACTGGCTCTTTCCTTCTTCCTTCTCCCAAGACATTCGAATAAAGGGTCTTTGGACATAGTTGTAAATCACTTCTGGGCAGCCCCCAGGCCTTTTCTTTTACTTTTTTCTTTGTAGGTTTTATTTTATTATTTTATTTTCTTTTATTCCCAATCCAATCTTCTTAAGACCCCTCTCCGTCAAAACTGATTTGGCCACAACTCTGTTTTCAATGTACTTGAAAAATCTCTATAATTTTGTGCTATAAATAATTTGTGAATATTATTCTCCCATCTGTGGTGGATACTCTTCATCCCAATCAACCACATCATCACCTGTAAGCACCACTATGTGGCATTCACGTTCCCCACTCTGGGCACTAGCTACCATGAGAGGCAGAGTCATTTCTTCCAGGTAAAATTCGAACTGTCTATGGGCACCATCATTTGATAACTCATGCATTAGGGCACTGAGATCTCTACATTTAATAGTACTATATTCAAAAGAGATACAAAGAGAGTCGCATGGTTCTCTCAGTTCAGGAATAGATATGCCATCGGGACAATGGATTATTCCTGTTTTATAGTAATCCAGAATAGCTCGAAACACAGTAGAGCCAATCCCCTCTGCCACCTCATACTCTCCCTTCTCGCTGGGACATGTAGAGTTATGTTCTCTGCCAGACCCAAACATCCTGCCCAGCACTGCGTATGGCTGAACAGTAAAAATGGATGGGTCTACAAAAATTTAGTGTTATCCACTATTAGTGTCACTCGTTCTGACGTTCTTACATTCCGACCTCCTTCTTTTGCATTTTCATACACAAACACCATTTCCCCAGATGTCTTACAGCTACCATCTGAACTTGACTGACTACTGTTTCTGCTGCTGTTCCCAGCACTGCTCCTGGAACCATTTGGAGATGCTTTTTGAGGATGAGGACTGCTTGGACGAGAGGAACTGTGATCTTTTTCACGTTCAACATGATGCTGTCGTGTTGAAGTAACATTTCTAATACAAGGAGTGAGCTGAGATTCTGTTCTTTCGTGAGACGAATCTTGTGATCCACTTGATCTTCGTCTATCTCTTGATCTCTCGTTGAGAGAGATCAAGTCACCATGTAGACTCATTTTGGTGTGGGCAACAACTCCTTTGGCAACATGTGGGGGAGTACTTGAATGTTTATAAAGTTTACGATGTCTACTATTCAATTTCCGATCCCAGTTCTCTGGATCACTGGAGTTACTGTCAAAAGGATGAGGCCATCCTGCCATCCCACTTCAAGCTTCCTCACATTGCTGCTCTGAGAGCACACATGTAGCACCCATAACCTGTAGTCCCCCTTGAGTGTCCAGGCGCAGGCCGGGGCCAGCGACACCTCCGCTTCCTCCCCAACTGGATCCCTCCGGAGGTGTCTGTGGCCGCGGATGCTCTGGCGGCTGCGGCTACGAGAGCCTCCCCAACAGGTTGCAGGCTGGCTCCTAGGCTGCTTCTCGCCTAAAACTTCTTGATGAATGTGCTTTCCTCTCCTCCATTACAAAAATTATGTTCAAGAAGTTGGCCATTCACAGCAATGTGGTTGAATCTTGCGTGTGTAATGTTGAGTGAAAAGAGCCAGACACAAAAGAGTATAATGATTGCTTTTACGTAAAATACAAAACCAGAAAAGACTAATTAATGCTGCTAGAAGTCAGGAGAGTGATCCCCCCGGAGCGGGGCAGGGGGGATTAAGGAGACATCCTGGGTACTGAAATTGTTTGGTTTCTTGATTTAGGTGCTGGCTACCTGCATGTATGCAGTCTACAAAAATTCATCAGAGTTCTACATTTATATGTGATACGCACTTTTTAATGTGCATATGATACTTCAATAGAAGATCTAAAAAAAAAGAAAACAAAAACTTGCCTATTGTTGACACAACAGAGAGGAAGGCTTTGAGTGGTTTTTTTGTTGGCTGTCTGTGTAGGATGAAAGCAAAACATTCTTCCCACTAACATTCTTGCATGTTGTTCAAAACCTTGTCATTGCATTGAAAGCTCATTATATTTGTTTTACTCTTTTGTGAGCAAGCATAGCTCTCCTCTTGGAAGAACTTAAAATATCAATCATGAAAGAAAACTACTGACAAATAGGAGCTGAAAGATTCCCTTTCTCTGACTGGCCATCCTTGGTGAAGCCCCTTGAGAGGCTGGCGCTCCATGGAGGGGCCCCTCCTGAGACACTGTCTCCTGAGTCTGCAAGGGGCACCTTCTTCACCACGTCCTCAGGTTCTCAGTAGCTAGTGGCTATGGTGCTGGACCAGGCTTTTCTGCTTAAGCCATTTTCTGTCCCAAAGAGGAGCTGGACTTCATTTGATTCCCTTTAGGACACCCCACTTCACTTGTGCAGACATCGCAAATAACGCTAATAACCATAACGGACACAGAGTTTTTACTGTGAGCCAGGCAAGTGCTTTAAATTCAATCCTCACAACAACCGCACGAGATGGTACTACTTTTAACATAGTAAAGTAGTAGCATTTTCCAGATGAAGAAACCCAGGCATGGAGAGGTTAAGTGTCTTGCCCCGGCTCTCACGGCTAGAACAGCAGATCTGGGATTTGCACCCAGGCAGTCTGGCTCCTGACAACATGGGATGCTTCCACTTTCCAGCTGTTCTCTATTTAGCTGCATTTTATTTCTTCAGATTTCTGGACATGGTTACAAGGAGGTTTTGGAGCAGGGAAAGTTGTGGAAACGGAGAGAAAGAAAGGAAATAATCTTCAGCCAGTCCCTACCTCTTCCCAGCTTGTACACTCATACACTCATACACACACACACACACACACACACACACACACACACGTGCACCCTATGTCCCTAAAATGCATCATTTTTTATACTTTAAGAAATGTACCGTTCTCCTTCTCCACCTAGCAAAATCCCAACTCGTCCCTCAAGGCTCTGATCAAATGTCACTTCTTCAATAATCTCTCCCTTGAAATCCCATACAATATCATTCCTGCCTGTCCGCATTGGTGTTACTTGGTTCAAATGGAAATATATAACATTTATCAAATTATGGTTGGACAAGTGTCACTTCTACTAAGGTGTGCGTGCCTTGAAGCTGGGGATTGTGTCTGATCCCTACTTACTTCTATTGCCACTCTCAAGGAAGTAGACATCACAGGCAAATATTAGGCACTCAGTGTTTGCTAAATTGGATTGAAAAGAGTTATTGGGTAACACCATAGATTTAACTGTGCTTCCTGATTTGGGGCCGAAGGAACGGAGTTCTGATAAATCCATCCTTCATGATATGGATAATTTAAAATAAGTGCATGTGAAGAAGGTGTGTTGAGGCTCTTTGTGTCCCGGTTCCCTAGGATGTGAAACGGGAGGGCGGACTGGCTTAGGAATCTCAGCTGTGTAGCAGGTGTAGGGGCACAGCCTTCTGCCCCACCCTTGGGAGCCATCCCTAGCTGTTTCTGACAGCCCAGAAGCAGCCTCAGTTAGCTGTCTCCCCACAGGGCTCCAGGCAGACAGGACTGTTTGATCAGAGATGGCGTGTAAAAAGAAATCTGCGGCTGCTCCTAATCTGGAACATTCCTTGCTTTGATGAATGACAGGGTAGAACATGTTAATCAGCATGTCCTCCTGACTGAATTGGTTTAGGTCATTTCACACTTGACTCAGAAGCTCCCTCTTGCTCAGTTTTCTCCTTTGCTGTGGTGTTTTCGGTATTTCCTTCTAATATAAGAAGAGAAATATGACACCCAGTTCTGTGTGGCAGGTGCTACTTGACCAAACAACTGAGTGACACTCTATTTGGCTTCTGACCAAAAACGTTGTTCATATTTCTATAAAGTTTGAATTAAAACAGCATTTGCAGCTCCCAGGCTTTCTTCACTTTCCTTGTCCTTCTGTCCAATCCGACTTAGCACCTCAATGCCTTCCCCTCCATCCCCCGACCCCCAGCTAAACAGCCATGGCTTCTCTGTCTCTGTCTCTCTGTCTCTGTCTCTCTCTCTCTCTCTCACACACACACACACACACACACACACTTTGAGAAGCTTCCATTCTCTCCACTGGAACTCCAATGTCAGTGTAAGAAGCATCTGTTTTAAAGCTGCAGACATGGATTAAATGAGGAAGTGATTCAATTCTATTCTCCAAGGAATTCACCTAGCTAGGCGCTCAGGTTCAGAGTCATTTGCGATTGGCTGTCTTCACCATCAAGTCAGGGGAGAAAAGTAGGATTTGAGGCCTGCTCTGTATATGCTTCACAGTTTGTTACTTCTGGAAAATGAAATTCCAAACTGGTCAGTCACCGGCTAATTTTGGAGAGTTATCTACACCCTGGGGTTATTTGTCAGAGGGTTTCTGCAATTCCTGTGAACATTTAGCTGTACACCATTTTCCTTATCATTTTCATGTAGAGTCTATGAACTAGTTAATGAGCTTCTGTTACAAGTATTTCTAGAATGATACTCTTCATGTATGTGTATAAAATACACACTTAATTCCTCCAAACAAATGTCTGTTTGGATATTGGGCTGACTTTGATAAGAAGGGATTACAGTGAAAGCTCTTTGGCAGTGTAAAGCATGGTCAAACAAAAGGGCTTCACTCTAACTTTTCTCTATCAGCAAATAATGCCTGCCAAAATGATCCTTTCATGTTGAATACCCCTACGAGTGCGGTTGCTACTTAGAATGCAACCCTACTGTTTTGAATAAATAGCTGTTACTTTAAAAACCAATTAGCTGAGAGAGAGCTATTCCATTAGCATAGAATTTGGACTTAAATAAATAAGAAAAATCTAAAATAAAATCCCAAACCCTTATACCTGGGAAGTAATTATAAATAATTTTTAACTATTTTAAAAGCAGGCTGTTTTCCTAAGATAATATGATAGTAATTGCTAAATTTAAATACATTGTGAATAACTCTAATCTTGTAAACAAATTCAATACATGATTCTATCATGGAATTTGTGAATTCACATAATTTGCAAAAATAGATTAAGGCTTTTCCAAATCTCTGAACTCTTCCTAAGATACATTTCTCGTGCTATTTTATTCCCAGGTTTTGAACTCTTATCATGCCTAATGACAAATATCTTTGTCTATTTGACAATGACTTCAGGGATAATCTGAAGAATTTCAAATATGTATTTTTAAGTGTCTTGCGTGAGGATCTAGCCCAGTAACCACATACACATCTGAAAACCTGGGTATTGAGTGAGCATTAGACTAATACTAACCCCCACTCACACATTGCTCCAGGGAGTTCGTGCGCGTCTCCCTGCAGATTACAATCCAGGCTTCCACTGAAAAAACGGATTTAGACTTTGGGCTCGAAATGCAATTAAATCTGGCTCTTTTTTAAAAAAAAGAAGTGTAAAATTAATGCAATTCTCTCCTTCTCTTAAAGAGAACTTTTCTCCCTCATTTCACATAGTTTTTACAATTTGGCTGGGCAATACAGGCATATGGTTCAAGGACCAGAAAATATCAGGGTGCCCGGGAAACATTCTCCTTCCTCAAACCTGTCTGCCTTCTGCCCAGCTCCTCCCCACAGCTAACTGTTCTCCTTAGATTCTTACATAGCCTTCCAGAGCTTCCTTATGCAAGTAATATGGATACAAACATAAATGTTTTTCCTCCCCTTTTAAACCAATATATAGCCTATTAAACAAGTTATTATATAAATATAGCCTATTAAGTAAAACAGCTTTGGCTTTTCACCACATATAGATTTCTCCTTCTCTGTTGACAAGCCCTCCTTCGGGATGGCCTGCTTCACTGTGGTGGTGCAGCAGCGTCATCTACAGCTAACTTTTCTACTGGACGCAAAGCCCACAGGCTTCCTTCTGCTCGGAAAGTGAGCTCAGCGCCTCCACACCGGGCCCTGATGAATGATGGGCGCGCCTGTCAGTGAGCGCTCCCTGGCTACCCTCTGGATTCCATCTAGACGGATTTAGTCAGTATGCGGGGTTGGCCAAAGAGCAGCTGCTGTGTGTTGATATCATTTGTTAGACCTCAGGGGCTTCCATGACCTGAGGGTGCCCAGTGGAAACTTGGAACTGAACCCTCTTTGGAAAGGAGTCTGAGGGAGCCAGGCCCCAGGCACACATGCCTTTGAGAGCTAAAGGCTTCAAGCGGAGGCATCACAACTGCCCGCAGCAGCATCACACACTTATTTCTGTACTTTCCCTTCTTCTACTCAGTAAGGTCATTCTCAATTATTTCTTTCATACTCATACTCAGTGTCAGGCCCAGGAAGCTGCAGCTGGGTACCAAAGAGGCATAAATGCCAGCAAATTAGTCACCACCAACCGTGGTTCTTGCTAGGTCGTGGATTCCCTGGTCATTGAGGGGAAGGATGCTCACTGAAGATCGCACACTCTGGACCAGCAGCTTGCAAAGTAAATTAGAGCTTCATTTCATGATTATTTTTAAAGAGGCAACGTACCCAGCAAGCTATAATTAATCCTACATGGAAGTTTACTCTCAGAGATGGATTTACCTTGAAACCAGTGAAGCTCAAGTTTCAGGGTCTCTCACCAGCATGCGTCCCCATAAGGCTCTGTGCCTAATGCATATGACTTAACTTTATATTCTTTTTTGTAAAAGTGCTCCTCAAATTGTATAACTCTTATGCCCCACAAAACCTGGATCTGACCTTAGTTATTGCCACAGCCAATTTTCAGTTATCTGCTAGCTGATTGTCCAAATTTCAGCTTTATGCAGGGGCAAATCTTGCTTGCTAAATAAGGTGAACTATTTTCTTAGTGGTCCACTGGTTCTTTTGTTTTCATATTTACTTCTCAGTTGACTTGCAAGGCAACAGGACTTTCTGTGAAATGGTCTGATCCGTCCCTACTGGGAGAATTCTTGATACAGAATGGATTTGACTTCTCCAAGCACAAAAGGGGTCACGAGAACTAGAGAAGGTTTGTTCCAGTCAACGGACAGCCTCCCAAACAGCCTCCCAATCGTTCCTGAGACAAATCTTGCCTCTGTGCCTTTGTTTTTGATTCAAATGAACCCCTAGGCCATAAAATTCATACGTTAAGGAAATAAATACTTCAAAGCTAAAGGTGAAAGATTTGACGGATCAATCATACTTCTTCTCAGCCCCATTAGTGAAGATAACTAAAAACTGACAGTATGGGCTTCCCTGGTGGCACAGTGGTTGAGAATCCACCTGCCAATGAAGGGGACACGGGTTCGAGCCCTGGTCCGGGAAGATCCCACATGCCACAGAGCAACTAAGCCCGTGCGCCACAACTACTGAGCCTGCGCTCTACAGCCCGCGAGCCACAACTACTGATCCCGTGTGCCACAACTACTGAAGCCCACGTGCCTAGAACCCGAGCTCTGCAACAAGAGAAGCCACCGCAATGAGAAGGCCGTGCACTGCAACGAAGAGTAGCCCCTGCTCGCCACAACTAGAGAAAGCCCGCATGCAGCAACGAAGACCCAACGCAGCCAAAAAAAAAACCCAAAAACTGACAGTATTTCTATTTTCCAATTTGACTGGAGTTTTACGGGTTGACAATTTAGTCATCTCATATTTTTTCTGTGGCGTTTTAATCTTTTTTGTTTGTTTTTATTTTTTTAACATCAACATATTTACTCATTTGCTTATTTTTGTTTGTTTTTAAATCACTCCTTTTTCAGCCCACAAAGCACTATGTAAGGAGTTTAATCTCTAACAGAATTAGAGCTCTGCCTTTGTAGAACCCTATTACTCTGGCTTAGTAACACCATCAGTGGTACATGGCATGTTTGTATTCTAGTTGCTGAGTATTTAACGGAATAAATAAATGCTTAAGAAATTAATATTTACCTCCTAGAGATTACTTTGTATTCTTTTGAAAATCATCTTTAACTCTGATGTTTAAAAATCAGGAAAACAGAGATAGGACACTGTGTAATACATATATCTACTTAAGGACTCCAATGATTCGTTTATTGGTAGTACATTTTAATTCATGAAAGATGAGAATTTTTTTTACTCATCAAGTAATTTTTTTTAAACATCTTTACTGGAGTATAATTGCTTTACAATGGTGTGTTAGTTTCTGCTTTATAACAAAGTGAATCTCAAGTAATATTTCTTGGAGCTAAAAATTTGTTATTCTTTATGTATTTCTATAGGAAAGTTTGGATTTTTTCTGTGGTGGGAAATAATCAGTTTTTTAAGGGGAAATGTCCCTTTGATAGGCCAATT
Source organism: Delphinapterus leucas (assembly GCF_059928025.1). Taxonomy (NCBI): domain Eukaryota; kingdom Metazoa; phylum Chordata; class Mammalia; order Artiodactyla; family Monodontidae; genus Delphinapterus; species Delphinapterus leucas. The sequence continues at coordinate 34,787,544 of NC_143142.1, read as the reverse complement.
TGTGCAACTCTATAGGTAGAGAGAAAGGTGGGCAAAGATGGACTGATTCCTAACTTACTATAGTATACTCTTATACTTTTAAAGCTTGGAAATTGATTTTTTAAACTTCATTTTCATCTAAATATGTTCCTACATTTCTCATCTTTGTTTACTATAAATTATTTGCCTTGGTAATATAGAGCTGGCTTTGGTTTCATTCTTTGGTTTTCAAACTCAAGAACCCTGGAAAGAGTTTACATACAAGAAAAACTGTAAGTAAATCCAATATTACCACAGGCAGATTGATATCACAGGTGAATTTTTAAAAAACACAACTCACCACCTGCTCCTTAAGAATAACCTTAGCTAGCAGTTTATCTTGTCAGCCACCTCCATTATGCTAGCCAGGTGTCCAAAGAACATTAGAAATAACAGAAAAGAGAGGAAGAGACAGGCACTCTTTGGGTGACAGTGCTATTCTATGAAGTGTTTATACTGTGACATAGGGCATATTTACCACCACTCCCGAGGAAAAGGGAGCTGCATGCAAAATACCCCTGTCGGAGAAGAAGACGGAAAACGCCTTTTAAAACTGGCTCACAATCCTCTTCAGACTTCTGCTCTCTGTGGCAGACATTCATGCCGTATGATGGGAGAGTTCTGAGTTTAGGGATCACAAAGTCATTGACAATTGCAATAGGATATATAATGGACGGAAAAAAGGGGAGCTTATTCGTTATGGAACAAAAATTTCTTCAGGCCCCATAGTCGTAACAGCTCCCTCTATTTTTTGGCTTTAGAAAACACATTAAGACCTCAGCTCATGTGAGGAGTAGAGATGGAGCCCTCTGGGTCTTAATTACTTTTAAAAAGGCAGTATCGCTTCTCATCACAAAATGATACCAAATAAATATGCTGACTAAATTTTAACACTTTATATAAGATAAAGATCCATTTGTATAGTAGGATTATAAAGTATCATAATAAATCGTAATGGATGCAAGACTCTTCTTTCCTTCCATACATGTATTCTTTCTTCACTATTTAAAAAATCTATTCAAATTTGTAGATGCTTTCACTGACTCTTGCATATTCACAATGTCACATGTTTTCACAAGAGGTAAAATTAACTTTGAGTAATCGATTCTATGAGAAATTTTCATAACGATAGCATACCATGTGAGACGAGGTTCTGGCCAGCCGGCTACAGAGCAGTGTAATTTTACATTTTCTTTCTCCCAAACAGTGTGGGAACGAGGTTTAATGACAAATTCAGGAGCATGGAGAAGATTATCTTCATTCAACTTTTTATGATACGCCTCAGTTTCTTCTAACTGAAAAAAAAAATCAACATATTATGAAATCAAAGTAACATGTGCTACAAAAATGTAATGTAGAAATCAAAATGATCATTTTTTTTCATTTGGAGCCTTACTTTTGCATTCATTTCAAACGAATTCCCCTCACCCCTTTTGAAAACAAACACATCACTTAATTTTTAACATTGTAAGCCTGAGCAACATATTTTACTTCTCTAAGGTGGATTTCTTAAGGTTCTTCAAGAACTTTAATTTCTATAGAACCTAAAACTTCACAGAATTTAAATATTAAGTGTGTCTTTCTTTGACCTATACATTTTGATGTCTTTTTCCTTTTGTTTCTCCGCAAGACCACGTATTTCTTCATTTGAAGCTAATTAATCTATATTAACACACATATACACAATGTTACATGCATTTCTACTTTTTAAAATTAATATTTATTGGAGTACAGTTGATTTACAATGTTGTGTTAGTTTCTGCTGTGCAGCAAAGTGAATCAGTTATACATATACATATATCCACTCTTTTTTAGATTCTATTCCCATATAGGCCATTACAGAGTATTGAGCAGAGTTCCCTGTGCTATACAGTAGGTCCTTACTAGTTATCTACTTTATATATAGTGGTAGCATTTCTACTTTTGTAAGTTATATTAAATTGTCTTTTTTTTACCGTTTTTTTCAGTGACAGGTGTTCTGCCTTTTCTCGAATTGCAACTTTCCTCGACTTCTCAAAACCTTCCTCCTGGCGAAGCATGGATGTGGACTGTTTGGATACTGTGGACTGCTTGGCTGCCGTGACTCCTTCCTCTCTAGCAAGGAGATTCCTCTGGGCTATGTAAGCAGCAGCTTCTTTAATTCTTTCTTCTTCCGTGTCTGTAATTCCACTGACATGCACTTGGCTAAAATATAATAACAGCGAAATATGGATATTGCGCATGGCAGTGATGAGATAGCCCAATTTTACCAAGTTCAAAGTGCCTGACCTCAGATGCTGTACACTGTGCCCAAAGAAAACCTGACATAGAAAGACCTGGTAAATAGGAGCTAACTCTTCACACATGGCAGTGATCTTCACCTTAACCAACAATGATAACCACAATAATACTACCTATTCCGGCTGTGGTGCCTTGACAAGTGGTTTTTACATACATTGTCTCATTTTTCCCCACAACAACCCTTTGAAGTAAACTGTACCCTCTCTACTTTAGATATATGGCAAAAAGACACGGAGAAGTTAGATAACTTGCCCAACATCATTTCTTTGGTTTCCTTAGTGTGTTTAAATATGATTTAGTCTATAAAAAAAGATTAAGTTACTACTTCCTTCCAGAAAAGACGATATTGTGAAATGACAGACAGTTGTGTGGCTGTGATTCTGATTTTCGACTATGTGCTTGATCTGGATTTTGTAACTCAGATGATGTAATGCATTGCCCAGAGGTGCTGCACGCAGAAATAAGTTGTAAATTTACGTGAGATCCTTAAGCCTAGTGGGTTTCCTTTCCATGATAATAAAGGTTGTGTGTGTGTATATACATATTTAATATGACAGCCTTACTTTGTGCTTACACACAGCCCTGTCGTAAAGAAATGATCAAACTCACACCTGAAGTGTCGATGCTGACAAAAGTGACTTGCTTTTACTCATAATTGATGATGATGATGGCAAGTGAGTGGCTACATCCCAAAGTGCTGTGCCTAATATAGTAGTTTATGATAGAATTTGTGCTGTGATTTAGTAATATTGTTTAAAATATTTGGATTATTTTAAAGCTCCTTCAATACCTTTGTTGTCAATCCTATTACATGTTTCAGTGAGGAGTATGTTGATTATATTGAAGATTCTCTTGAAATTGAGTCTCCTGAGACCTCTTAAGGCAGAATTGTACATTTGTTTTTCTTATAAGAAAAATTACTTCAAACTTCAAGCAAACACTGCCATTGTGTCTACAAGTCCCTGGCACCTGAATCTATACAGTTTGCTGACGAGTAGGACACAACATTTGCACAAGCTTGGAATTTCTCATGGAATATTACAAAAACATCTGGTAGACAAATTAGTCCACCTTGCGTTTTACTCAACTTAGTGAGTAAATTTTAATTTCTTTTCCCTTCTCTCTATCTCTCCAAATATTAATAAGTAGTCTCTACCAACGAAGTTATCTGCTATAATTTAGGGGGAGAAAAAGGAAGATGGAACATTTTTAGCTTAGTGTCCTGACATAATTACCTCTAACTTTTCTTTTTGAATGAGATAGGAAGTGAATGAATTAATAAGTGAATACAAAACAAACATCATGAGAATCTACTTGGAATTCTCTATAGAGGCTAATATACAATATAGAGATTTGAAATGAGGTTTGTAATATGATTCAATATGTATAGTAATGGATTATATTCAATGCTAGTCCGGCCCCAAGTTGAGACAGCTCTAAGTGAAGTTCACATACCCTTTAACAGTGGATGTGCTAACATAGCTCTAGAGGGCAGAATGGAGTCATGGTTTCCCTGCCTTTTCCATTTGCAAATAAGGTAAACCTTGGGGGAAAAAACTGTAATTATTTCACAGGAAAACTCAAGTACACTTAAAAATATATTTTTGACCCAGGACAGCAGGCACATTTGCCTTTAAGTAAATATAAGTGCATGTCAGTTGTAACCCTGCTATAATTTGGGTACAAGAGCAAGAATACGATACTAATATCAAAAACACACTACTGCAAATTTAAAATAAATTTAAAACCTTTCCAGGGCTTCCCTGGTGGTGCAGTGGTTGAGAGTCCGCCTGCTGATGCAGGGGACACGGGTTCGTGCTCCAGTCCAGGAAGATCCCACATGCCGCGGAGCGGCTGGGCCCGTGAGCCATGGCCGCTGAGCCTGCGCGTCCAGAGCCTGTGCTCCGCGGCGGGAGAGGCCACAACAGTGAGAGGCCCGCGTGCAGCAAAAAAAAAAAAAAAAGAAAACCTTTCCAATACTCTATATCTGATGATTTCAATTTAAAACCTGTTGCTGACATAAAGTTAGTTCTACTTATCAGACTATAAGAAGTGGAATTTTCGGGCTTCCCTGGTGGCGCAGTGGATAAGAATCCCCCTGCCGATGCAGGGGACATGGGTTCGTGCCCCGGTCTGGGAAGATCCCACATACCGCGGAGCGGCTGGGCCCGTGACCCATGGCCGCTGAGCCTGCGCGTCCGGAGCCTGTGCTCCGCAACGGGAGAGGCCACAACAGTAAGAGGCCCGTGTACCGCAATAAAAAAAAATTTTTTTTTAAACTTTAAAAAAAAAAAAAAAGAAGTGGAATTTTCAAGTGCCATCCAGAAGAAACCGTATTCTCCAGAAATATACTACGATTGCATTTGCCAATCCTAGGGGGACTCTCAGCTCATCCACTACCAGCCATGTGACTTTCAGCAAGTCACTGAGCTTAGATTTCCTTGTCCAAAAATTGACATATTAATATCTCTCCAGGGCTGGATGGAGGACTTAGCAAGATAGTTTATATAATGCACCTAGAGTGATTCCCAGCAAGCAATAGGTACTCAGCAAATGTTCATTATTTTCCCATCCTCTTAGATTGTTAATACTGTCAATACCATTATGCAGTGTTATTTTCATAGTAACAGAATATAGGAGATGGCTCCATATAAAAAATGAAGGTCAGCTAGAAATAAAACCTAGAAGATAAAATTTTTATTCACATTTTCTTTTATCACAGTTTATTTTGTAAATTATCATTTATTTTTTTAATATTTATTTTATTTATTTATTTTTGGCTGTGTTGGGTCTTCGTTGCTGTGTGTGGGCTTTCTCTAGTTGCCGTGAGTGGGGGCTACTCTTTGTTGTGGTGCATGGATTTCTTACTGTGGTAGCTTCTCTTGTTGCAGAGCACAGGCTTTGGCACGTAGGCTTCAGTAGTTGCAGGTCACGGGCTCAGTAGTTGTGGCTCACGGGCTCTAGAGCACAGGCTCAGTACTTGTGGCGCACGGGCTTAGTTGCTCTGCAGCACATGGGATCTTCCCGGACCAGGGATCGAACCCATGTCCCCTGCATTGGCAGGCAGATTCTCAACCACTGCACCACCAGGGAAGCCCTAAATTATCATTTCTTGAGACTGGCCTGGAGGGGACAAAATGGTTTGGTGGGGAAAAGGCAGGGAGAAGATGGTGAGTGAGCAGCTTCACTTCATGCCCACACAGGTGGAGAGGCATGCCATGTAGGTTAATGCTAAGCTGACATGATTTTTAAATGATTTTTTAAAAAACAGAGTGGGAAAAAAGAAGAAAATAAAATATCTCACTTCTCTAACCTAGCCATCTCCTAAAAGGAATATGAGTGTCATTAAACCAACTGTGATGAGGTTGATTCTGGGCAAGCATACTTAACAATATAAGTATGTTTGTCTGGAAAGTTCACTTAAAAAAATCAGATATAAAAAAAAAGTCAAAGAGGGCTTCCCTGGCGGCGCAGTGGTTGAGAGTCTGCCAGCCGATGTAGGGGATGTGGGTTCGTGACCCATCCGGGAAGATCCCACATGCCGCAGAGTGGCTGGGTCCGTGAGCCATGGCCGCTGAGCCTGTGTGTCTGGAGTCTGTGCTCTGCAACGGGAGATGCCACGACAGTGAGAGGCCCGCGTACCGCAAAAAAAAAAAAAAGTCAAAGGTATAAAATGAAAAGCTAAAAGTAGAATATTGTTTACCCCCTTACCTTCCTAAGTAGGTTCAGAGCAATTATGACATTAGCCTCCAAAACAATTCAGAAAGGAACCATCAGAAAGCAGTGGAAAGAAAAAATGGAGGGAAACAGAAGTAGGTCACCCAAAATTACACCCGCATTATTGCCTAGTGATTTTCCTGAGAGCACTTGCCTGGAGAAGACGACCTCATTCTGAACCATCTTAGCTCTGTGAATAATTCTCCATTCAAAGGAAAATAAACAGGGAAGACTCGGAAAGTTCCTGTTAAACTTTAAGTTGGTGTCTTGGACAAGTCTCCTTTCAAGATTCCTTTGTATATATTATCATTCAAAAAAATGTTTATATTATAAACAAATTTGGCATTACACAGACAGGTGATTTAGTGATTATTTTGTTTGAACTTTACCTCATGTAAATCTATTTTACATTTAACAAACATAAGCCAGGCATTATTATGGTGCAATTCTTTTAGTCTACGTTATCTAAGACCTTTTTTTCTTCATAATGAATAATAATTAAAACCACACTGGCAACCAATCTACCTAAACATATCATCTGATTTTTTTCTTTTAGTTCACCCAATATTTTATAGTTTTAACCTTTCTTTCTACTCTAAACATAGTGACTATATAGAGAGTCGAAAAACTAGCATCCAATACTCAGCTTCTAATTTCAACTAGTTACATAATTAGAAATAAGTTGCTGATCATCCTCTTTTGTCATATAGCCATCCTATGTGATGGCAAACAGTTTTACAATGAACACATCTCCCTCCGTGCATGGTTCTGAGGTTCCACAGACCTTTCTCAACCAGTACATAGTAAGTGCTCAATAAATGACAGCTGCTATTGTTATTACTACCTGACAACATTTACTCTCCACTTTCTAATAATCAGATCCAGGGAGAAAATCCGTACATACCGTCCTGAGAAAATGGGCACCATGTAGTCACTTGGCAGATTTTCTTTCTTCTCTCCAGAGAGAAGGCTTTTCTTGGCTCTCTTTGTTTGGGGGCTCAACTTGGATGAATAATCTTCTAACATCAGACTGGAATCTGTAAGTCTGAAAAAAAACACCCTAATGTTAGTCTATAATTTAAAAAAATGCTTATAAAAGGAAGTTTTAAGTTTGAGGACGTTTTACAGAAACCTAGATGGCTAATGTTATAATCATCTTTTATCTTTAGAGCTAGCGTGAGAATGACCTCACACAATGCACTCTATCTAGACACAAGAGAAAAATAAGTCTATATCAATTTTTAAAAATTGCAGTATAACTGCTTTACAATGCTGTGTTAGTTTCTGCCGCACAGTGAAGTGAATCAGCCATATGCATACACACATCTCCTCCCTCTTGGACCTCCCCCCGCCATCCCACCATCCCACCCAGGTAGCCCATCACAGAGCACCGAGCTGAGCTCCCTGTGCTATACAGCAGGTTCCCACTAGCTATCTGTTTTACACATGGTAGTGTATTTATGTCAAATTTCATGGCTTTTTCCCCCTTAAAATTTCGAGGGAAAGTGGCAGTGCTTTGGTAATAGTTCCAAATACCCTTTGCTGTTAAGTTAATGTTGGAAAATTAGGTGGTCTACATAAACGGTTTGGATACGTTGTGTATCCAAATGCTTTCAGGGGATTGATACAAAAGCAGATTTTCTGTATTGGGAGCCCAGGCAATTCTGATGCAGGGCCTCTAGGTTCAACTTGAGGCCTTTATGTAGTATAGACAGACTCCGTCTGAAAGGACACTGGGTTCATCAAACAATAGAGTTAATATACTTTCTGTGAACACACAGCGTCGAGTGACTCGGAAAATTACAGGTTTGATAAAGAACACTTTTCTAGTGCTGTTGCACACAAAAATCCACCCACCCATGCACACTGGTGCGAGTGTACACTTGGAGGTAGTTATTGTTCTAATAAACCAAAAAAGGTGTCAGCAGAGTGGAAAACATGACAGTAGAGATTGCACCTAGAGAAAAGAATTGATGAAATTAAAAGGACAACCTTAATCTATATAGTTCTTGAATGAAATGAAGTGCATCTTCTTTCAAATGTATAGAATTTGGCATAAATTTCAAAAGTTCATGGACTCTGAACAATCCATGGGCTCAGGCTAAAAGCCTCTCGTCTGCATTGTAATGAAATATAGTCACAATAGGAAGCCGTACAGGAACTCTCTGTACTATCCTTGTCATTTTTCTACAGACTTGAACTGATTCTAAAATTAAAAGTTAATATTAAAAAGGTCCCTGGTGTAGAGAAAATTTGAAGAGAAAGTGAAGCATGTGAGTGGTGTGGCATGGAAAAAGCCAGCTGCCCAGTTAAAACAGCAAAACCTTCCAAAGTGTCCAAACCTTGATCGTTTCCAGCCTTTAAAAAGCATTAGCAAAAGCAAAGAGATTACCTAAATCAAAAGAAGACAGCACATATACAGAGTACAAAATGGATACATAATAATGCAAATAATCTTATCCCCTGCTAAGCAAGTAACACAGACCTACAGGGCTTCTAGGAAGTACAGGGGGTGCAAACGTAGCCTGAGAGTATAGGGTGGGCTACTGTCTTTAATTCCTGGAGTGGAGTTGTAGCACAGAAATGGCAAACCTTTTCCTCTCCCACTAACTACCCCCTCCCCCAGGGTGAATATCTAGCTCTTATTCTATGATCAGCATTAATGCCAAAGGTTAGAACCTTGAAATCAAACTTGTGGATTGGTTACCAATTGGAAGGCTTAGTGAAATTTGTTCCTGGCTGGCTGTTCCAGGCAGCAGCAAAATGATTGCATTCTATACCCCTAGCAGGTTACAAAGTACAGGCTGTGCTAATACAGGTCTAAGTTTAAAGTGGTATTTTCCTTCACTCCTTTAATTCCATTACTATACAAAATAAAATTAATTATAGAGTCTGTTTCATTTTTTTCTATTTACAGAACATTTGCATTTTCTAATTTTTCTCCTGTTTTTCTGTTTTTGCTCTTTTTACTTTTTACTTTCATTCTACTATCTGCAGTCATATTCTCATGAGCTCATATTTTCAATGTTTATTTATATCAAAACAGCTGTGATTTGTCATTCTTTTTCTTGTACTGTCGTTCCTTTTTTTCTGTCATTTTCCCTTTAAGATAAACCTTTAAAATGATTCACTTATTACATAGAATGTGCCAGAATGTGATTATTCCATTCTCACAAGTAAATTACGGCAGGTGATTTTTAATAGTTAAACTTTATGGTAAAGATTCATAGTACTATCATCAGTTTTCACATAATATTTCATTTGGAACAAAAAGCTTCATAAAAAGCATTATGATTTTATATATTATACAGTGTTATTTAGAAAATCATATATTATATACTATTATTTAGAAAATCCAAAGTATTTAGAAAATATCAAACACTTGTTATGCTCTCTAAAGTTTCTTCAAGCTTTTGAGTCCTAACAAAAAAAGAGTGTGTGAAGGATTAGATGTTAAAATACTGTGCCAACAGACTATTTGGTAATGCTAAGTCATTTATCGAAGTTAACAAACAAAACTAAATCAGAGAAACAAAGTTTTAAGGAACTGACTATGCAATAATCAGTGTAACTAATTATTTGAAGGAAAGCCATGTCTATTTTGTTATGACCCGGGAACACTGAAGTCTAACATCTTACTCTATTGAATTTTAAAGTCAAATAATGTTTTTAGAGAAGTTCAATAGAATATGTAAAATTTAAATTTCTTTTTTTTAATTTAAATTTCTTTGAAGTTACATCAAAGAGCTAAATAAGGGCTTGCTAACCTCTTGGGCTTTTAGTTGTATCTAAATTTTGAAAATAATACTCTGTCTTATAAGTCAGTTTCTGAGTAGACACTTAACTTGACATGTATGGATCAATGTGGGTCTTTTAACTATTAAAACTATATTTAACGGGACTTCCGTGGTGGTGCAGTGGTTAAGAATGGTTAAGAATCCGCCTGTCACTGCAGGGGACATGGCCTCGACCCCTGGTCCAGGAAGATCCCACATGCCGCAGAGCAACTAAACCCGTGCGCCACAACTACTGAGCCTGTGCTCTAGAGCCGGCGCGCCACAACTACTGAGCCCACGTGCTGCAACCGCTGAAGCCCATGCACTCGGTGGCTCCACAACAAGATAAGCCACCACATTGAGAAGCCCGTGCATTGCAACGAAGAGTAGCCCCCGCTCACAGCAACTGGAGAAAGCCTACGTGTGGCAACGAAGACCCAACGCACCCAAAAATAAATAAAAAAAATTTAAAAACCCTAAATTTAATGTTCTTTATGTCTTGAATCTTTCTGAACTTCAATTTATGAAGGCAGGGAAACTAAGCTATAGGTAAGGATTGATTTGTGTGTGCATGGGTGCACCCATGTGTCTGTAACTGTGTCTAAGTACATCTACCTATACTCTGCTAGTAATTGTGGTATGTCCTCTTAATATGCCTAAAGTTAGCAGAATTTAAAGAAATATCATGGTGTGTATGACATCATCACACCTATGACCAGCAGCACCACAGAGAAGGGATGTAGCCCAGGTACAGACAGCTCCTTCTGGAAATGTTCCAGGGACTCAGAAATAGACTTGCACCTCCATCCAGTTCAAATACTGAACAGCAACAACAACAAAAAAAACAACATAACCTTCTGCTCTTACAACTTCATAATTATTCTTAACAGGAATAGCAAGAACAAAACTAATTATAGAATCACAGAACTGGAAGAGATCTCAGGGATATTTATACCACACTCAGTTTATAGATGTGGAAGACCTGGAATATCTTTGTAACTTGCCCAGGTTCATACAGCAAGTTGGTAGGTGAGCTAGGACTAGCATCCACCTAGGTTAGTGCTCTTTCCACTACAGCAGTAGTCTCTAACTTTTGTGACTGAGTCCTCTCAATCCAAAAATATTGGGGGCATGCCACCTGTTTATTTATAAATTCTACACATATACTGCTGTATAAATATTCTCACTTTATGAAATATTCCATCAACAGAAAAATTTTATGGGCCAAATTTGACTTTTAAAAAAAATACAGAAGTGCTCATATTTCTTCCTACACTTCCATGGCTTGCCTTCATGGATTCGCCACTTTGGAAACCACAACACCGTGTCACACTGCCCATAATGACTCTGATGTTGATTTGCTATTCCTGAATTTATTCACATCAATTGATTTATTCACATCACAGTCCAATTAAAAATAAAGCATTAAAAAACTCATTAAACTTTACATGAAGTAAAATGCTAGTTCTTTAAAGTTATGTTGTCCTAGTTCCCCAGGATGAGTAACTTTATTCACACTTATGTTAAGTATGGATCTACTTAATGGCTATATAACTTTCTAAAAAAATTATGACAACCTATCAGCATGTTTCAGAAAAAATGATCGGTTGTAGACACCCATCCCTATATGCCTACGGTTATATTGTATTATTGGTTTCCCTCTCTATCTTTCCCATTGCCTATGACTATTCAAGGAGGGGGATGGCCTAAGTTACCTTTGTATACTCAGTACTGTGTGCACTGCCTGATAGTGTTCAATAAACTTACTGAATGAAGTGAAATCAAGATTCATCCTCCTGTAATCATACACTATCTCAGTGATTCTCAACCCTGACTTGCCATCAGAATCAGCTGAGGAGCTAATAAAAATGGCCAATGCAGAGGTGGGACTTCTAGTATGGTGGAGTGAGTAGTTCAGCAGTTTCTCTCCCCAAAAAGCCATGATAAAATTGGATACAATTGTCAAAACCAACCCATTCAGGGCTCTGAAAATCAACCAAAGGCATACACTACACTGACAAGTGGTTATTCATAAAAAGATACTGAACTTCAGGTATGAATAAGTGGGAGTCTGTGTGACATTCTTGCCTAGTCTTTCACCACCCCCTAGCTCCCAGCTCAATCCATAAGGTAGTTCTACCAAGGTGGGAAAAGGTGAGAAAATCATAATGTTCACTGCCAGAGGGGTTGACTTGATTTGGAACAGAGCATGATAAACCTTCACAACCAGCAACATTGTAACATGAGCCATCTAAGTGGCAAACAAACAAGGGAAGACCAGCAGCTCAATCAATCTCAGGACGCAATCACGGTTGGAGCAAGCAGAAGACTGGCAGGTCAGCCTGAAATTTAACAGGAAGATTTGAAAAATAAGACCACCATGGAGGGACTTCCCTGGTGGTGCAGTGGTTAAGAATCCACCTGCCAATGCAGGGGACATGGGTTCAAGCCCTTTTCCGGGAATCCCACATGCCGCGGAGCTACTAAACCCATGTGCCACAACTACTGAGCCTGTGCTCTAGAGCCCACATGCCACAACCACTGAGCCCGTGTGCTACAACTACTGAAGCCCGCGTGCCTAGAGCCTGTGCTCCACAGCAAAGACAAGCCACCGCAATGAGAAGCCCACGCACCACAACAAAGAGTAGCCCCCGCTCGCGGCAACCAGAGAAAGCCAGCGCACAGCAACGAAGACCAACGCGGCCAAAAACAAAAAAAGACCACCATGGGGGCCTTCATAAGCTCTCCATGTGCCTGAATAGAAAAAAACTGGAGAGGGATCAGGTTATCCACACATCATTGGTTAACTGTAAACCTGTGTACATGTGCAGAGGAGAAACAAGAGAGTCTAGAGGTAAGCAAATCCAGGGCATACATACTTTAAAATTACCTGAATTTCAAATGTGCTCCCCAACACATACACAGATCTATTGCCAGAAGATGGAACCTTTACTGTCTTGAGATGTTTGAGCACAGTGTCTGACCATTCATTGATTGGCCATTAATCTATGCAAATACAAGGTGATCCCTATGAATTCAGGCTTAAAAATGAGAATGACAATTTTTTAAAAAAACTAAAACAGAGACAACAGCAGTAACACAGTGCTAGGTAAACAGATTCTATAAATGTGTTTAGGCAAGTAATTAAACAAAAACAAAACAGAGCAACAACACATTTAGGGAGAAATTCAGAATCCAGAATTACTACAGTATATTATCTAACAGGTCCCATTTGCTTTTTTTTTTTTTTTTTTGGCTGTGCTGGGTCTTTGTTGCTGTGTGTGGGTTTTCTCTAGTTGTGGCGAGCGAGGGCTACTCTTTGTTTCGGTACATGGGCTTCTCATTGCGGAGGCTTTTCTTGTTGCAGAGCCCAGGCTCTAGGCACGTGGGCTTCAGTAGTTGTGGCTCGTGGGCTCTAGAGCGCAGGCTCAGTAGTTGTGGCACACAGGCTTAGTTGTTCCGTGGCATGTGGGATCTTCCTGGGCCAGGGATTGAGCCTGTGCCCCCTGCGTTGGCAGGCAGATTCTTAACCACTGTGCCACCAGGGAAGCCCCCAACATGTCCCATTTTCAATTACAACAAAAATTATGAAACATGACAAGAAATAGGAAAGTGTGACACACACCAGCAGAAAAAATCAGTAAATAAAAATTGTCTCCAGGTGCACCCTGATGTTGGATTTAGCAAACAAAGACTTCAAAGCAGTAATAAGAAATAAGTTCAAAGGCCAATAAAGGAAACCATGTTTAAAGAATTAAAGGAAAGTATTATAATAATGACCCAAAAAGAGAGAATGTCAACAAAGAGATAGGAATTATAAAATAGAAGCAAATGAATATTTTGGAGTTTAAAAGTACAATAACTTAAATGAAAAATTTATTAAAGGGACTCAACAGATTTTATATAGAAGAATTTAAAAATCAGTGAATCTGAAGATAGAAATAATCTAATAAAAAAAAACAGAAAAAGAATGAAGAAAAAATCTTAAAGCCTCAGAGGTCTGTTAGACAACATCAAACATACCAATATATGAGTCATGGTAGTACTGGAAAGAGGAGAGAGAGAGAAAAGGTAGGAAAATATATTTGAAGAAATAATGGACTAAAATTCCCCAAACTTGATGAAAATATTAATCTATGGATCCAAGATACTCAACAAACCCAAGTATGATACTCACAAAGAGATACACATGTAGATATATCATATATAGTCAAACTGTTGAAAGCCAAAGTCAGAGAGAAAACTTCAAAGCACCAAGAGTAAAATGATTCATCACATACAAGAGAACAATGTATTAATGATTGACTTCACATCAGAAACGATACAACCCACAGGCATTCGTATGACATATTTAAGTGCTGGGGGAAAAAATAAATCAAGAATTCTATATTCAGCAAAACTATTACTCAAAACTGAAAGCAAAGACATTGCCAGACAAAGACCAAGAGAATCCATTGCTAGCAGACCTGTCTTATAAGAAATGCTAAAGCAAATCCCTCAGGTTTAAAGGAAATGACACCAGACAGTAATTTGAATCCACACCAAAAAATAAAGAGCACCAGGAAGTAAATAACTAGATAAATATATAAGCATACATATATTTCTATTTTCTTAAATTCTTTGAAAGACATAATATTACATAAAACAATACTTATCACACTGCACTGTTGGGTTTATAACATATATAGTTGTAAGGCATACGATAATAGTACAAAGGATAAGGGAGGAAATGGAACTATATTGGAGCAAAGTTTCTAAATTTTACTGGTACGAAGTTAATATAAATCTGAAGTAGATTGTGATTAGTTAATATGTATATTATAATTTCTAAAGCAATCCCTTAAGAAAATAATAAAAAATAGAGTCAAGAAAGAAAGGAATTAAACGGTACACTAAAAATATCTATTTAACACAAAACAAGGCAGTAAAGGAGAAACAAATGAACAAAAGAGATATGAGATATGCAGAAAAAAATTTAAAAACTGGTAAACATAAGTCCAACCATAGCAGTAATTTTATTAAATGTGAGTGGATTAAAAACTCCAAGGAACAGCAGAGATTGTCAGAATGAATTTTTAAAAATCCAACTATATGCTGCTACAAGAGCCACATTCTAAATTCAAAGACACATATTGTTAAAGTAAAAGGATGAAAAAGATATACCATGCAAATAATAACCATAAGGAACTGGAGTGGCTATATTAATATCGAACAAAATATACTTTTAACTAAGAAATATTACTAGAGACAAAGAGGGACATTTCATAATCATAGGAAGGTCAATTCCTCAAAAAAATATAACAATTATAAATGTACATGGATCTACCAACAGAGCCCTAAAATATATGAAGCAAAAAATGACAGAATTGAAAGAAAAAATAGAAAATTGAAAATAGCTGGAGATTTCAATACTCCACTTTCAATAACTGATAGAACGACTAGACAAAAATCAGCAAGGACATAGGAGACTTGAATAACACTCTCAATCAAGTTGATACAACTGACCTTTCTAGAATACTTTACCCAATGACAACAAAATACATATTCTTTTAAACATTCTCCAGGAGAATTTATATGCTAACTCACAAAACAATCTCAATCCATTTAAATGAATTTAAACCATACAAAATATGTTCTCTGATAACAGAAAAATTAAGTAAAAATCTACAACAGCAAATAAAAGCTGAATTCACAGGCTTGGAGGCAATTTCTGTCTGGGGTTATCAGGGAATCCTTCGTGGAAGAGCTGGACATTAAAAGATGGGTAAGTCATCTCAGGATGACACAGAGATATGTGCAAAAGCTTGAAAATAGAAGTTCCATTTTCATTGCTGACTTATCTATGTGTTGCCATTATACTTTACCGAGTCGCCACAAAGGAACTGAACTCATTTTTATTATTCTAACAATTTTCCTTTAAAACCGCCTCTTCATATATATTTACAACCTAGCACTGCTGCATATAAACAAAATGCTCAGCTGTTTCCCAGGAGGGAGGAAAAGGTGGTGGTTTTACTGAAATATGGGTCAGCTTCTAGAAAACTGTCCTTCTTGGCTGTCTTTGGTCATTTGGTCAGCCCCTCCTCCTCAGGGCTTCTGGGATCTGAGGGTCCATCTCTTTCATCTTCAGAACCCTCTGGAGGGTCAGGAACAAGCACTTGGAGTTTACAGTCTCTTTTCTCATTTCTATCTTTCTATCAGCTGCATTTTTCCCTGTTGCAAAACTTGAAAGACTGTATTTTCCCTGGGTTTTGTAAAAGGTTGTTTTGGGTCTACTTTTGATATACAGCAGCTTCGTCCTACGCTCCTCCTTTGGTATGGGTATCATGTCAGCCTCAACACTTTCTACTGACCTTTTGATTCTCCTGTTTCCCAGTCTAAACACTTAAGGAACTTTCAGGAGAACATCAAAGTTAGTGGATAAGCAGGATGCTTTGAGTCCTTTTTTCACTAATATACTTTCCAGAAAAGGTCTCTTATAAGATACAAGCACGAATTTAGTTTGATCAACATCATCCTTGAAATTTACTGACATGCAGTATCATAATAAATAACAGTCCCTTGGCCATTCTTTCTGTCTTTGCATTATTTACCTTATAGTTATCCTGTTTTCCTCTCTATTTCAGTCTCTCAACATAAAAATATCTTTTTTATTTTTATTTATTTATATTTAATTTATTTATTTTTGGCTTTTTTGGGTCTTCATTGCTGCGTGCGGGCTTTCTCTAGTTACAGAGAACGGGGGCTCCTCTTCATTACAGTGTGCAGGCTTCTCATTGTGGTGGCTTCTCTTGTTGCAGAGCATGGACTCTAGGCACGCAGGCTTCAGTAGTTGTGGCTTGCGGGCTCTAGAGCGCAGGCTCAGGAGTTGTGGCGCACGGGCTTAGTTGCTCTGTGGCATGTGGGATCTTCCTAGACCAGGGCTTGAACCTGTGTCCCCTGCACTGGCAGGCGGATTCTTAAACACTGTGCCACCAGGGAAGCCAAAATACCTCATTTTTAGTTTTTAAAAAATTTTAGTTACTTAAATAGTAATATAACCACAATTTTTCTTCTATTTATGGCCTTATTGTTTCCATTATTTAAATTTCCGCTGACAAGTAACATTTTACTCTCCTTTTTAGTAATTTGCCACAGCTAATGTATAGATAGACATGATCTAAAAACAAATACCAGGGGGGTCTGAACCACTTCTCAACATGAATGTTAGAATAGTCATGCTCTAGAAAAAGCTAGTGGGTTAAACACTGAGAGACAAATCTTTATGGTTATCACATACACCCTTCAGTTTCTATCCATTCCTGGCTATTTTAGAAATTAATTTAACCCGACTGAGTGAGTATGGCCCATTTTTAAGCAGAAGTGAAAGAGTCCACTCTATATTTCCTAAATATATTATGCAGGACACTTGACCATAACATCAGGAGATGCCTTATAGAGTCTAGGTCTGTGGACTGAAAATTGTCCAGGGTTAGTAAAAGTTAGCCTTATTAATTTATTTATGAGGCAGCCCAGAAACCCACATTCCACCCCACTCTGAGGATGGTCGCTAGGGTTGACTAGACTTTGCATGAAGGTTACCTTCCTCATTTGAGGTGCTCCTGCCATCTCCTGTTTCATCTAGAAAGGCTGCTGTGGAAAAGGTCAAGCGTGCAGCAAGGGCTCCTTGGGCTCCCACAGCTCGGAGAGCTCTGTGGGGAAGCTCAGTTACACTCACTGCTCGGCCAGCAGTGGACAGAGTTAACATGTTACCTCTGAGCGATGGGAGGTAACTGCATGGCCCTTCCTCCACCTCTAGCTACTCATTCTATTCCCACTCTATGAGGGGACATGTCTTCCTTCTCACAGCCTGATTCACCTGCCTATGGAAGATTAATGCCATTCTGGGGGTATCTTGTATCATCTAAACTTTAATTTGACCTGCAAAAGAGCCTGATGAATAGTATT
Organism: Delphinapterus leucas; assembly: GCF_059928025.1. Lineage (NCBI taxonomy): Eukaryota > Metazoa > Chordata > Mammalia > Artiodactyla > Monodontidae > Delphinapterus > Delphinapterus leucas. The sequence continues at coordinate 34,769,806 of NC_143142.1, read as the reverse complement.
TTCAATGTAGAAACAAAGCAAATGAAGCAGAGAATGAATCACGTCTTTCTGGGCCTCAGTGTATGTTATCTGTGGAAGGAGGGGCTTGAATTAGATGAGCTTGTGGTCTCTTCCTGCCATTCCCCAATTCTATGGATCTACAAATTGCCAATTGTAGGAAACTGGTATCACCAGGAATGATACTCCCAGTCCTCTCTCCGCAAACAAGTTGCAGGTTTACAGCAATGTGTGTCGGAGATTGATGAGTGGAGAAGTCTCTCTTTGGACGCAGCGTTTATTTTGGGGATTCAGAACACAACTCAGTAGTTGCCTTTTAAAGAAGGAGCTGGCAATAAACCTGTCCATTTCTGGGCAGAATAAAAAAGAATAACTGGTTTCTGCTTTCATTAGATGTTTCCCCTGATCTTCTCCTGTCACATAGGAAGTAATATGACTCATCATTTTCTTAGTACTTAAATTCTGGAAGACAAATCCCAGAATGTTCTATTTGCTACCCAGAAACTTATGGTGCCTTTTCCTTATATATAATAGTTAAACCTTTCTTTAGAGAAGAGGATATATCTTAATTCTTCTTACCCTATTCTATTTTTTATTGCTTCCATAACATTATTACCTTTTAGCATGATTTAAATTCATTGTCCTTTTTATTGTATTTATTGTTTATGACCTATCTCTCCATGCTCCAAGAGGGCAGGAATCTTTGTCAGATTTATTCAGTAATTTATCCCAAGCACCTAGAGCAGTGCTTAGCACACAGGAGGCACTCAGTAAATATTTACTGAATGAATGAACAATACCTAAACCTCACTAAACGGTCCCTATGTGCCTGCTATTATACTACACACCTTACATGATTATCTCTTTTAGGGCTGCCAACATGAACAACAATCATTTTCCTCATTTTACAGATGAAGAAACTGAGAGTTTACAGGCATATCCAAAGTCGCAAGTGTAATTGCATGTAAGTAAAGGCTTGTTTGACCCCAAAGACTACCCACTTGCCATTACGTTACAACACCTAGAAATGGAGATATAGAAAATGGACACTAATCCGATACCCATAGCTGAGGTCAAGACACACAAATGTCCACAAGGCAGCAGACTTCTTTGGTAGCATCTTTTGAAACCACACTGGGGTGGGAAAGGGAGCAAGTCTTCAGGTCCCCCTCAGTCCCTGCTGTAATCAGATCCATCAATAAAAGACAGGGGTTTGTGTTTTGTGGTCTCTGTTTTTAGCATTGGTATCTTCTGTGAGAATTACAACTGGTTTGAACATTAGCACGTTCTTCGCAAAGTCTAGAAGTTTCAAAAGAGGTTATGATCTGGGTAATAACCAAGGGTCAATCAATGTGACAATGTGACATGAGTGTAGGTAAGGGGCACAATTTAAGGTTAGGCACGGTGCCCAGGGCAAGTCACTCATGTTTCAGTTTTCTTATCCCCAAACTGGTGTCTTCCAGAGCCCTTGTGAGTCTCAGGTCTGATTCTAAGTGACAGTTAAAGAGTGTGTAAGGTTCCAGGTTTGGCATTCATAATGCCCCTGGGATTTTCTAGCTATTGTTTCTACCTATTGTTCCCTGCTCTAAATCTTGGTTTCTCCAGGAGAAGCAGGGGAAAGAAAAGGAAGCATAATGCAAAACTACACATTGATGCTTCAAGAAAAATATGGTAGCCATGTAGTCAAGGGGAGTTACTGGGAACTTGTAGAAAGGGTGGGGGACTTGGGGTAGGTTGGGGCGCTCAAGTCACTCTTCCACTATTTGTTAGTGTAAGGAAGAAAAGTCATTTAATCTCTTTGGTCTCCAATTCTCTCATTTTTTTAAAAAAATATTTTCTTATTCTTTGTACATTTTTTTGTGCTATTTTTAAAATTTGTTTATTTATTTATTTATTTGGCCGCGTTGGGTCTTTGTTGCTGCGCGCAGGCTTTCTCTAGTTGTGGCAAGCAGGGGCTACTCTTCGTTGCAGTACACGGGCTTGTCATTGTGGTGGCTTCTCTTGATGAGGAGCACAGGCTCTAGGCACGCAGGCTTCAGTAGTTGTGGCTCGTGGGCTCAGTGGTTGTGGCTCATGGGCTCTAGAGCACAGGCTCAGTAGTTGTGGCACACGGGCTTAGTTGTTCCGCAGCATGTGGGATCTTCCCAGACCAGGGCTCGAACCCGTGTCCCCTGCATTGGCAGGCAGAGATTCTTAACCACTGCACCACCAGGGAAGTCCCTCCAATTCCCTCATTTTAAAAATGAGGATAATAATTTCTACTTCTCAGAGCTACTGTAAAGTGGTATAGAGAATGCTATGCTGAACGGTATCATATGGGCTGGATTTTAATCTGTTTAGAATCAGACAATCTGATGCCTACCATTACCACAGAGGGTTGAGGGGCCCATCACCCAAGAACTGTGCTGTGTTGTTCTCTGGTTTCTGGAAGTTATTCATTTCTACTTATCAAGTATAACAAAATATTTCTTTTTTACTCCAATCTTACTCAAAAGAAAGGATGGCACCCTGATTTCCATATACCACATTCCCTGTAAACATCTTCCTTATTTCATCCTAATTCCTTAGAAAGGGATCCTCAGGTCACACACTGGGCTGTCTGATATTTATATGTGACTTTTTAGTGCAGTGGTTGTGACCTTTGTTGAACCACAGAGTTCTCTGAGAATCTGATAAAAGCTAGGGTCCTTCTCAGCAAAAAAAAAAAAAAAAAAATTTCATCTGCGCCTAATTTTGCATATAATTTGAGATCATCCAAAACTCTGTTGAAACCTATTCATGGACAGAGGCTAAAAACCCTTGCCTAATGGTTGTGAAGTGGTCATGAGTACCATTTCTCCTTTCATCTCTAATAGTATTTGTGAATTACTAACATAAAACAATAGTCTTGTATCATTTTGTTTTCCTGAATTACTTTCTTTAATTTAGTTTTTTTTTTCACACTGTGACTAAGAACTAAAGCATTTAGAATAAGCCTTCCAGAATTTATTTTATAACCCTTGGCTCAGAATGCAATTGGTAAACCAATCTGAGCTAAAAACCACACTGACTCTGAACAAGCCATTGTTCTTAAGTCTTAACTGAGGTCAGCCAAGTCCTGAGCACGTATAAATCTCCATAGTTTCCACTTTACTACTGGACATCTAACTACAAAGCAGAGGCTAAAAATAGATCAAGCCTAGTGTTCATATACACTCCACAGAATTGCATTTCCAACCCCACATGAGTTTTAATTAACAACACTCTTCGCAACCAAAGAGGGACTTCATTTAGCAGGGGAAATATTGATCCACTTTGAAAAAGTTAAAATACAACCTGAAGGAATTATGAAGATTTTGAAATGTTCAAAGAATATCATTTGCTCCTGTTAGCTCTGGGTCTAAAATAAGAAAAACTAAAATATGCCTCGGATTAGGTTAGCTTTCTTTTCTTTTACATTGCATTACACAAAGGAGAAAATATTGACATCCTCTTCCCTTTCTTGTTTCTAAGTCTACATTTCTACTAAGTGGAGTTGTTCAAACATAGCAAGCCATTAATAAATACCTACTTACCTACATAAATACTTATAGAGCAAGAAGGAAGATGTGAGGTCGAGTATAGAAAAATAATTACAGTTCTACTGCCTACAGAAAGTTTATTATCTGAGGCTCTTTATAGTTAAAATGGCTGTCTTCCAAAGATAATATAGAGCAAATGTTTTCTGGATAAAATATAAAGATTCTCAAAATTTCAATTACTAATGTTAGATATAATTTATCAGATTGTAAATAAATATGAATATTGCATCTGTGGTTAAAAAAAGAATTTGTATAAAATTAAAATAATTTTAACAAAATTTAGCAATAGAGTTTAAGAAGTAAAACTCTTTGAATTACAGATTCATAAAACTCTGTAGCCTCTACAGTATTGGGGGAATGAAATAAGTACACAAGGAGTTACCTTAACAACTGTATGGTAATAAAAATACCCACTTTCTACATTTTCTATAGACTTGGCACAGACAGACCAGGAAAATGGATATTTAAAACATAATCCTCTCTATTACAGGACAGCTGTTTCCTAAATGAGGTTCTTAAACATATGTATAGGACATTCTTCAGGAGAACACAATGATACTGTCACATAGCATGGTGCTCATTCCTATTTCCTTTGGAAGGTAGGTATTTGAAACAAGAGCTAAAAGAAGTGAGTTCACCTCCTCACTGACAATATTTCCATATGTGCAGCTAATCTGAGGTCCTTATGAATATCCCCTGGCACACATGACCCATGAAAGTGAGATTGCAAAACAATCCTGTTCCATTTTAAGTGGAATTTCAGAACGTTGCCATCACACATTCCAGGTAAACTCCAGAGACTCTGGTACTGAACATGCAGAAGCTCCCAGGAGGTCAATGTCAGTGCCCAGGAATCACAGCCGTGGATCAGGTACTGCTTAAACCCACAGGGATTCAGGCGTTTCTGCCTTCAGAAACTGTCCTTACATACAAGCCACCATATTATTTCCTCAGTAACTTTTTTAATTCCCAGAAATAAACACCTTTTCCAGTTGCCCTAACAGGTATTTTGTGGACTTAAATTTTGTAAGACAAAATTACATCTGTTTAGAACAAATAATGCAACCTATGCCAGATGGAGGAGGTTTGAGGCAGCAGGTGATTACTGATCACATAGCCCAGGAATTTTTATGTTTTGAAGTTCAGCAATTCTTTCTGTGGACTATAGATAGATGTCTAATAAAATCACATGAATCTTGCAAGTGTGTTTTAATCCCCATGACACATTTTGCTCTGGATATGGAGAAAATAAAAATTGGCTTGGACTGAGAAATTATCTGCCCAGCATTTATCAGGCTGGAACAACAAACACAGAGAAACCAAGCTCAAGGTTCACAGGAAATGTGTCTCCCGGGGACGCTGCTGCAGTAGAGGGTTGTGATAACTTTCTCTTTGAGTGACTACAGGCTCACCGAGAAACTTTCTTCTCTAATATCAAACATTATCAGTAGGCTTGCTGTTTGAAATTTTATCAGGAAGAATGAGGTATTGCCTTCTTGTGTGGAGGAGTTGCTGTTGACAGAGAAGCAGCCTCAGTTCCCAGCCTAGGTGCTGAGCTCCACATAAAAGGTTTCTAGATACAACAGTCCTCATTTATCTCAACTTGACTGTTTCCAAAGCAGCAGGACACTGGATTCATTTTTCAGACCAGACCTACATCTAAACTCCACGCTTCCTAGAATCCTACTGAAACTCTCTTTTCCTCTGGTGTGTGGATTCCCTCATTGCAATGGGTTAAATCTAATTTTGTCAGAGTACCAGTTTGCTCCTGGTATTCTTAGGCTGACTGAGATAGGGCCATGTTTTTATAAAATGCCCTGGCTAAAGAAAATATTTGCTGCTTGAATAATAGCTCGGAATTTTAACCTTGGCTTTCATATATTGAAAGAATAGAACACATCTCTGCTGTAGTTTGGGATCCTGTGGTCTGTGAATTTCAAATTCTATTCTCATCTATGACTTCCCTGGTGGCACAGTGGTTAAGAATCCGCCTGCCAATGCAGGAGACACGGGTTTGATCCCTGGTCAGGGAGGATCCCACATGCCACGGAGCAACTAAGCCCGTGAGCCACAGCTACTGAAGCCTGAGCACCTAGAGCCCGTGCTCTGAAACAAGAGAAGCCACCACAATGAGAAGCCTGTGCACCACAACGAAGAATAGCCCCTGCTCGCTGCAGCTAGAGAAAGCCTGTGCGCAGCAATGAAGGCCCAACACAGCCAAAAATAAATAAATAAAATAAATAAATTAAAAATAAATAAATAAAATTGGAAGTTAAGACTCTGCATGAGCATTTCTTTAAAAAAAAAAATTCTATTCTCATCTAAGTTGAAATGTTCTCAGGACGAGGAAACCTGCTGTGAGTATTGAAATGAGGTTTCCTGGCTCTGCTGCTGCTGAATATTGAACACGACTTGCGGCAAAACATCTCTGCTTCTAGCAATATCACAGATGGCAATTCAAGCAAGACATCCCAGGGTGGCTGTGAAGCTTTTTGTGAAACTCAGAGAAGGAAGGTAAAGGGAAATCGTAGACATAAGTCCCAGGCCTCCCAAAACATGGCCTTGCTCCATACCTGGTTTAAAGGTAGGACTGCCAGTAAGAAGATAAGAAAATGTGACATGGGGAAGTTATTCAGAGAATGTGGCTTTGCCCTAAATTTGTAAGGCTGCTTTGGACATACCCGTGGGAGAAGCCATAGTCGTAGGCTGAGGCAGCCTTCTGACTGACAGCAGATGAGAGGGCAAACTCGGAGGCCCGGGAAGCCTGCTGCTGGTAGGACGTGGCAGATGCCTGGCTGATGGCCTCGGACTTCTGGCGGTGGGCAGCGGAGGAGCGGCTGCTGTAGGCAGTGGAGCCGTGGGTGTAGATGGCCGAGCTTTTCTTCTCCTGCTGGTACTGGCTCATGGTGGTGCGAAGGTTTTTGTTGTGGTAGCTGCGATCATAGTGCTCGTGAAGTTTCTGATAAAAAGGCAGAGACATCATGTGCCCCCAGGGAACCAGGCAATCTACAAGAAAGCAACAGTTTGGGGGTGAACTATTAAGGAACAAACCCAACAGAACAAGTCATCTAAACCAACATGTAAAAATTAATACTCTTTTATCTGTTCCAAAGAGTAAGTGGAAACTGATGTGAAGGTTAGTTTAGCTGGTTACTCAATAAATTCCTTGCTTCATAGCCCAGATGTACCCCCTCCTATCATTGTACTGTCTTCTCCTTTTTTTAAATATCCAGGAGATCTTTACAAAGTTTCCCTATTGTGCTTTTTCCTTAGACCTTTCATAGCATATATTTCTAATTTTTTGGCATTTCATTCTGACAGGGGCTTCATCTGAGAGAATATGTAATGATGGAGAGTCTGCGTCCAGCCAACGTGGTTTTCATTCAACAAATAATTACTGAGAACCTATTCTGAGCCTGGTACTATTCCAGCACAGGAAATACAGAGATGAACAAAACAAACAAAATCCCTGCTCTGATAAGCCTATATACAACCTTATGATCTATTGCAAGAGACAGACAAATAGAGAAAATAAAGTGTAAAGTATATTAGAACCTGCTAAATGCTATAGAGAAAAATAAAACAGGAAAGTGGGATGGGATGCAATTTAAACAGCATCATTAGGGATGATGATGACTGAGCACGAAAGTGACATCTGAGCATGAGAATATCTGGGGGGAAGTATCCTGGTTGGAAGACCATTGCAAAGCCACTGGGGTGTGAGCCTGCCTGTTGTACTCCAGGAATGGCAAATAGGCCAGTGAGGTTGCACGGAGTGAGGGAGGTGCAGGAAGAGGTATAGAAGATGATGTCAGAGAGGTGGAGGGTGGGGAGGGCAGATAGTGTAGTGTCCTGTAGGTGACTGTAAGGACTTTCGATTCTATTCTGAAAGGGCTAAGGAGTCACTGGAAGGTTCTGAGCTGAGAATCACTCTTGCTGAGTCTGAGAATAGACTGTTGAGAGACAAGAGTGAAAGCCAGGAGACCAATTAGAAGGCTGTTATGGGCTGAGTTGTATCCCCCCCCAAATTCATATATAAACGTCCTAACCTTCAGTACTTCAGAATGTGACTGTATTTGGAGATAAGATCTTTACAGAAGAAGTGAGGTTAAACTGAGGTCATTAGGATAGGTTCTAATCCAATATGACATGATTGGCATCCCTATAAGGAGAGGAAATTAGGACACAGATATGTACATATACAGAGGGAAGACTGTGTGAAGACAGAAGAAGATGACCATCTACAAGCCAGGAGAGAGGCCTCAGAAAAACCAGCCCAGCTGACACCTTGATCTCAGATTTCTAATCTCCAGAATCATGAGAAGATAAGTTTCTGTTGTTTAAGCCACCCAGTCTATGGTACTTCGTTATGGCATCCCTAGCAAATTAATATAAAGGCCACTGCAATAGCCCAGGCCAGAGATTATAGTGGTAGCAGTGGAAGTGTGAGAAGTGATCAGACTCTGCATGCTTTGCAGGCAGAAGCAATAGCATTTGCTGAAAGTTCTGGATTAGGGTGTGAAAGAAAGAGAGGAATGAGAGATGGCTCCAAGGATTTTGCTTGAGTAATTGGAAGACTAAAACTGCTATTAACTGAGATGAGCCAGGAGTGTAAGAAAAGAGCAGTTCAGAATGGAAGAACAGGAGACTGGTTTGAGACATTCTACATTTGAGATACCTGCTAGACACCCAAGTGGAGAGATTAAGTGATTAATCTTAAACTTAATTAAGAGATTAAGTTGGATATTTGACTCTGGAATACAGGGTAAAGGTTCAGGATGGAGACCTACATTTAGGACTCACCAGCATTTAGATGCTATTCAATGCTGAAAAGAAAATAGATGAGAATGAAAGTCCTAGGACTGAACCCTGGAGGATGCTTATACTGTCATATAACAAGCTCTCTTGAATTTCACAAATACTTCAAAAAGGTATAGTGTCAAGGCAGAAAAATTCCATTAAGAATATGAAGGCTTCTAGTCTTCCTACATAAGGCAGCAAGAAAGTCAATCATCAGTGTAGCAGTTTGCATTGTGAACATGACCTAACAGTCCTACTGAAAGTCAAAAATAGGTTTGCTTAGCATAGAGAGGAGAGACTTCAGACTGCATTATCTTTCTTGAAAAATCTGTCCACTGACAGAAGCGTATCAGCCATATTGACAGCCCTGGATGAAGTAGTGGTTTTATGGAAGCCCCCCTTACATTTTTTTTAAATTAATTAATTTATTTATTTTTGGCTGCATTGGGTCTTCGGTGCGGTGCGCGGGCTTCTCATCGAGGCGGCTTCTCTTGCTGCAGAGCACTGGCTCTGCAGCAAGAGAACTGGCTCTAGGCGCGCAGGCTTCCCTGTGCCACCAGGGAAGCCCCCCTCTTCCATTTTTAATGCTTTTGTGCATGTCCTAAATTTTTTACAAGTGAAATTAGTTGTAATAAATTTTTCAAATCTTTAAAAAAAATTGTAAATGAGGACTGAATCCTTCTAAACGTGCCACATTTTCTGTCAAGTTTAAATCTACTTTTTAGGACTTCCCTGGTGGCGCAGTGGTTAAGAATCTGCCTGCCAATGCAGGGGACACGGGGTCGATCCCTGGTCCAGGAAGATCCCACATGCCACACAGCAACTAAGCCCGTGTGCCACAACTACTGAGCCTGCGCTCTAGAGCCCCTGAGACGCAACTACTGAGCCCACGTGCCATAACTACTGAAGCCTGTGCGCCTAGAGCCAGTGCTCTGCAGCAAGAGAAGCCACAGCAATGAGAAGTCCGTGCACCACAACAAAGAGTAGCCTCTGCTCGATGCAACTAGAGAAAGCTCGCGCACAGCAACGAAGACGCAATGCAGCCAAAAATAAATAAATAAATAAATTCAAAAAATAAATCTACTTTTTAGAAAGCCTTTTAAAGTACAAGACAAGCTTGCTCTTCAATTCAGTTCCATTAAAAACAATGAGATAAATATAAAAACAGTTTCTAAGATGAACTGAAAAGCTGTTTCCCTTTTATTATTACTTTATGTTTCCTTGACATTAGTCCTGCCGATTTCCAGGCCAAACCTCAGACTTAATAAATGAGGATCTTTGGTGAGAGCGGGAGCAGAAGACTGAATTCTACACAATTTCTCAAAGTGTTTCCAATGTACACTGAAGTTTGAGAAATGCTTGGCTTAGAAGATAGGAGTGATTTTAAGGACAGGTAGAGAATAATATTTCAATGGATTTTAAATGACTAGTGTAGAGAAGTTTTCAATTTTTTGTATTTTTATTTCAACACCTAATAAAAATTTTCACCTCTTAAAAATTTTTTTTAAAAAATCTACTTTTTTTAAACATCTTTATTGGAGTATAATTGCTTTACAATGGTGTGCTAGTTGCTGCTGTATCACAAAGTGAATCAGCTATACATTTACATATACCCCCATATCTCCTCCCTCTTGTGTCTCCCTCCCACCCTCCCTATCCCACCCCTCTAGGTGGTCACAGAGCACTGAGCTGATCTCCCTGTGCTATGCAGCTGCTTCCCACTAGCTATCTGTTTTACATTTGGTAGTATATATAAGTCCATGCCACTCTCTCACTTTGTCCCAGCTTACCCTTCCCCCTCCCCATGTCCTCAAGTCCATTCTCTATGTCTGCATCTTTATTCCTGTCCTGCCCCTAGGTTCTTCCGAACCATATTTTAAATCTTTTTATTTAAACTAAAGAGTCAGCATGTATTCCCTAGAGAAGAAAATCCAGCAAACTTCATTCCAGAAATATTTATGTTAGGACTCATGGAAGATATCAGTCTACATGGCATTTCTCAAGAGGAAGAAAATAGCTACCAGCAAGCAACTTTGCTTCAACCCTTAAATAGATTGCTATTTTCTGTTCTAAAATATACAGGATGATGATCAGGTGTAATGAATTATTATTAGATACATTTTTATAAAACAAAAGGGTTGAATATATAAATATAGAAGTATATGATCAGGCATTTATAAAGATGTTTGATAAGCTTCTGTAATGATACATACTACACTGCAACACAGCAAATGTTATTTGAATGATGTCCAAATAAATAATGAATGACCTTCCTGTGTATTATGTTATAAGCTAAATTCAGAACCCAAATAACTTGAAATGCTGTTATTTTCACAAAATAAAATCTTTAAATGTCTTGCCTCAATTCTATTTTCCATTCGCTTTATTTCTATTTTCCCCAAATATGTTTATTTTTAATAATACTTAATATTCCAAGTACAGAGATAATATATTACAAGTAAACAGGCTTTGGCCTTATGTCAACTCAGCTGGTTGTCATAGCTCTGACCTCTGGAACAAAGGTACAACTACCTTCTCCTCATCAGGTAAGTGAGGATTATCCCCAACACATGACAGCTAGAGTGTATTGGGAGGAAAGATGGTTTGGTTGTCTTCCATTCCTTTAAGACCTGTGTTTTTTCCTGAAAATAATTTGGGAATTTAGGAAGAGACAGTAACTCCATAGTTGTAACTGTGACATGATATTTTGTACAGGCATTAGAGGCTGAAAGCTGATAAAAATTCTTCACAGAAAATACTAACTTTAGGATCATGATGTGGGGCTCTTTGTTGCCTCTGAAATATTGCTTAACCATTTTCCGATTAGAAATACCCAATGTACCCTTACATTCATCCACGTGGCTCTGTCAGAGCAAAATCACTGAATTAGAGACTAGTGACTTCAGAGCTAGTTTACTCCTTTTGATCTAATATGTAATCAAGGAGTATTGTAGGCGTATGGAGGATAGAAAACACATGATTTCCTGTTACCTTACCCATTCCAGGTTTCAACCAAACCACTGAACTGTAACTTGGAAAGAGTACTTGACTCACACTTACAGTTCTATCTGAGACAGCTATTATCTTTTTATAGTTCCAGGAACAGTAGCTTAATTTTAAAAGAATCCACTGATCTGAGAGAAGAGCTGTGCCAGCACAAACTGGCACCCTGCCGCTCGTTTTCCTTCCCTGGAGCTCCACTTTCCTATTTCTCTGCTATTCTGACATCTCTTTGAGAAAACTGCTGAGCTCAGAAGACAGAAAGAAACCACACACACTGCAGTGCTGTTGAGCACATAAAATATCAAGTGCATTCTTCTGCCTCAAGGTCACACTTACCAGTTTCCAAAGGAGTGATGGTGGTGGAAATGTTCCGACGTGACTGTGGAGCTGGATGAGAGAATGAAAAACCCACGTAGGTTGAATCCAAGAAAATGTTAAGAGGCAGGGCTAAAGACAGGACCCTGGGGGCCAGTTCAAAAATAATGCATGTGGTCAGGCTGTAGAATGTCAGAGCCACACAGCCAGCCTTTTATGGCCAAGAGGGCAGATAAATATAGCACCAAATGGGGAGGGTAGTCCTAAACCAAGAGGAAGAAGGAGGCCCTGGCAGGTAGCTGCCTCAGTAATTAACTACATTAATGCCAGTCAATGGCTCTGGCCTGATTAAACCAAATGTAGGATTTTTATTTGGCTATGAGAGCTATTTTCAATATAATTTTATCACAGGATATTTAAAAGCATAATGGAAAGAGTGGTTTGTGTTGAGAGCTAAAAATAGGTGCAGTAATCTGATTCCCAAAATGGACTTCATGGAATTTTAATGCCAAGATACGATTCTGGATGTGCTGTTCATAACCCATGTACAATACATTTAAAAGACACAAGGTGAAAAAAGAACCGAGGCTAACTAGAGACAAGCAAGTAAAAAATGGGTCACACATGGTGGAAATTTTGGCTTGACGATCACCGTTTCTCTCATTTCAGGAAAATTTACAAAGTAGGTTATAGCTTCAAGTTTGAATCTTTGATTCCCTATTCATTAACTAAAGCCTTTACAAAGCAACAAGTTTTATCTTTCCTAAAGTCAGAATAGGGTCAGTCTATCTAACAAGAGATTCTCTTTCTTTGTTTTTAGAATATGTCACAAATTCAGAGGTGGTATAACCTGGTGGCAAGAGCCTGCACTTTGGACTCAGACCAGACCTTGATTCTAGGCCACCGATCGTATTTAATAGCCAGGTAACTCTAAGCAGAGTATTTCTCCTTAAGTTTCATTTTCTTTCTCTATAAAATGGGGATAATAACATCCAAATTAGGGGACTGCTATGGAGATCAATGTGATAATGCAGAGAAAGCACTTAACCTAGTGATTGCCACAAATGAAGACTCAGTAAATGTCAACTATTGTTAACGATAGTAATAATTTAAAAGCTCATTGTTTAGATTATGTGTGCGGAGAAGGTTATGTCCTGATGTGATAGTACATCAACTAAATACAGATCCACTTGTATCTACCAAAATATTGAACAGACCCAATATCGTAGCCTACTTTATAATTCCTTTCTTGATGATAACTACAGTTAAGACTGTTGAGAACCTATCAAGTGCCAGACACTCTGATAGGCACTTTATACACATTATCTCATTTAATTCTCATATTGCCCTATAAGGTAGGTATCATTGCCTTCTATAGCTGAGGAAACTGAGGCTTCGAGAGGTGAAGTCATTTACCAAAGAGCACACAGCTAGGAAATGACATAAATGCAATTCATTCAGAGGTATTTGGATTCCAAAGCCCATGCACTTTTTGTCACAGATTGCCTTATCCTCCCTCCAATGATACTTTGTCTATAAAAAACTAGATATTTTCAAATGGTCTTTCGAGTGCATTACAGGTCCCCACTCATAACTTAGGGTCAGCTTTTGAGCTACCCAATCAATGTATGTAAAAGAATGTATTCCACTTAGTACTGATCAAATTCAACCCAGCATTTGTTTATCTAAATGCACCTCTAGTCAGTGTGCATACGTACATTTTTGCTGTCAGGAATCCATAGGAGAATTTTCCAAGCTTTACGTTCCCAAGTATCCAGTTGTTCTCTGAACATCCAATACAGAATGGCAGTGGTTCTTCCGAGTTTTATCCATCAGCCATTGGAATGGTTCTCAGTGAGTCATTTCTCTAGAGAGCATGGTAAGTTGCTTCAAATCTCCTTGAAATAGAAAGAGGAGAAATAAGCAAAAATAAGAGATATAAATCATCATAATATGAGCTAATATTTAATAAGCATTTGCTATATGCCAAGTATTAATAATGCTAACTACTTTACAGTATTTTATTTGACCATGATACACACATAAAAACATTTCATGGATTATGAAATTAATTTAAGATTTAGAGAGATTAATATTCTTAAAGTCACACAACTAGAATGTGACAGAAAATTCAAACCTGGGTCTGTTCTACACAGAGCCCAGCCTCCTTTATATCATACTGTACTGCCTTATAACCATTTAACTCGGGTGTGTGTGTGTGTGTGTGTGTGTGTGTGTGTGTGTGTGCAGATAGATACATACATACATAGATAGTCAGATAGATAGATAGAGTGTGCCATATGCCAGTAATGTCCACTAGAAGTAAGAACTCTTACCAAAGAAGAGTCTTAGTTATATTTCCCATGTAACAGACAACTATTAGGTCAAGATTTACTGGCTACAAATATCAACACATTAAAATAGTTACTGAACTTTGATCCCTGTTAAGAACGCAAAATGAGAGAAGTCCACACACATTTGTGGAAAAACTAAAATATCATTTATTCATTGGCGCTCAGGATCCCAGTGAAAGCCAAACAGTCTATTTCAAACAAATGTACAGTAAGATTTGGCAAAAGAAGTAGAAGCTAGACCCAAGCAACTCTCCTAAGTGATCTTTCTGCTGTAGCATCATCTGGATTCAGCCTTTTCTAACAACATATTTATCCAAAATATAAATATCCAGATAATAAACTACCTACTGTGTTATACTGCATAATAAAACTAAAGATGAAAAAATTAGTTGGGCTTTGACAAATCAATAATTGTGATTTAATCAAATTGCCTTATAGATGTATAATCAATTAATCTGACTTAATCATGATGCCCTTACACATGTGTAATTATTCTGAAAACTTAATGGAATGCTAATCTACTGTTAACTTCAAATTTCCCAGAAAACCACCTAATGCAAAATACTTTTTAAAAAGTGTATAACTATATAAGTCTGGAAATTTCAAAAATATTTGCTTCCAGAATTACAATTACTTTTTTTCATTTATTTATTTATTTTTGGCTGTGTTGGGTCTTCGTTTCTGTGCAAGGGCTTTCTCTAGTTGCGGCAAGCGGGGGCCACTCTTCATCGCGGTGCGCGGGTCTCTCACTATCGCAGCCTCTCTTGCTGCGCAGCACAGGCTCCAGACGCGCAGTCTCAGTAGTTGTGGCACACGGGCTTCTTTGCTCCGCGGCATGTGGGATCTTCCCAGACCAGGGCTCAAACCCGTGTCCCCCTGCATTGGCAGGCAGATTCTCAACCACTGCGCCACCAGGGAAGCCCAAGAATTACAATTAGTTTTTTAAGAAAGCAATTTTAAAGTAGATACATCTTCTCTTCATACTAACTGTAAGGGTATTAATATTTTTATGTGTGAAATGATGAGCTTAACTAACTGTAGTGTATGCTAAAAGCCAAAATAAATGTATAAATTATAGTTAGCCACCTAACAATTTTTGTTTTACAGAAGTGGAAACAGTAGCAAATCATTTTTCTATACATGAGGGAATAAACAAAGATATATTCTTTAGAAATAAGGTAAACCAAAGCAAACAAAAACTAAATTCCAACTCAAATCAAGAAAGTTTAAGTTGCTGGGGAATTTAGTTAACAAATAAAACCCATGTATCAATAATACAGAAAAAGAAAGACCTGTACTTAGTCAGTTTAATTCATAAAGCATTTATTGAAAACCCACTAATGTGTCAGGCCCTGTGTTACACCCTAGGGTCCAGTGGTGACTCACTCACGTCCTCAAAGTAGCCACTGTGTAGTTGGGTAGACAAAGATTACTTAAGAATAACTGTGGTACAGGGCTTCCCTGGTGGCACAGTGTTTAAGAATCCGCCTGCCAATGCAGGCGACACGGGTTCAAGCCCTGGTCTGGGAAGATCCCACATGCCGCAGAGCAACTAAGCCCGCAAGCCACAGCTACTGAGCCCGTGTGCCACAACTACTGAAGCCCGTGCGCCTAGAGCCTGTGCTCTGCAACAAGAGAAGCCAGGACAATGAGAAGCCCACACACCACAATGAAGACCCAACACAGCCAAAAATAAAAACAGACAAATTAATTAATTAAAAAAAAAAAAAGAATAACTGTGGTACAATGTGATAGGTGAAATGATGAACACAGCACATAAGAAAGAATGTGACTGGTTGTTTTATATGTACAAAGCAAAACCAAAAGAATCCTTCTCCTTTAAAAGATAGGAATTAAAGGAGCAAATCTAATATATCACTCATTGCTCACCTATTATTCAAAGCACATGCTAGGTACAGGGAAGCAAAATGACTGACATGGGCCCTGTGGTCAAGAATTTCTAAATTCTAAGAATTTTCTCCAATACAAATGCTTTCAACAGAAGGCAAAGCTCAGCCAGATTATTCGGTGAGCTCTTTTAAGTTGTAAATTAATTGTATCCTTCCTATCTCAGAGTTGCCTAATTAAAAAATATATATGTATATACATATTGGCGTTTGGCATCTAGTCCTGTTGTTCATTGAGTGACTTTGAAAAGTCATTTCCCCTCTCTGAAGCTCCATTTTCTCATCTATAAAATAAAGAGTTCAACCAGATAATCTCTAAGGTGTTTTCTAGCCTGAATAACTGTGCTATGAATCCAAAAAGCAGCTGTTTTCTCTTGCCTGGTTTGTAAGCTGATTAGCAACATCCTATGTGGAGCAATTTTGAGGGGAATAAAATAAATCCTCCTTACTCCAAGAATTCTGCTTCTACCTTCTAGCTCATGTCTGAAATGCTCTCTCCTGAGAGTGTCGTTTTATGAATTTAAATCCCTATTATACTAGAAATTATCCAGAAAGATGTTTCAGCATGTAATCAGTTAAGTCTTTGCGTGACGGGCCAGAGTCTCAGATTTGTTATGAGTAGAGTGGTGGGAAAGGAGGCAGAGGGGAGAGGTGATCATTGAAAAGCCGATTCTGAAAAAGGACAATCCTGTGATGTGCAGCACTGGCCACGGAGCTGGTGGGATAAGGCCCTACCCCCTGCTCAGATCCCTACCTACCACCCTGTCCCCCAGACTAGACTCCAGGCCACCAGGAAGCAGATGCATAATTCCACAGTGGCCTTGGCTTTCTGTAGCATGCTGCACTTGTGGCTGCAGAAATGGAATTAATTTCTGTTCTTTACCGGTTGCTCTATCTCCCTCTCCTTTTTTTTTTTTGCGGTACGTGGGCCTCTCACTGTTGTGGCCTCTCCCGTTGCTGAGCACAGGCTCCGGACGCGCAGGCTCAGCGGCCATGGCTCACGGGCCCAGCCGCTCTGCAGCATGTGGGATCTTCCCAGACCAGGGCACGAACCCGAGTCCCCTGCATCGGCAGGCGGACTCTCAACCACTGCGCCACCAGGGAAGCCCCCTCTCCTCTTCTTAATTCCCTCCCCCATCACAAGAATCTTCACCTTACTTATCCAAACCCTCTTCCTCTGTTTGTATTTTTTAAATATTTAGTGTCAAGAACTGTGAAGGCATATAATGGATATTATTCAGCCTTAAAAAGAAATGAGGTCCTGATTCATGCTTACAACATGGATGAGTGTTGAAGACATCATGCTAAACGAAATAAGTCAGACACAAAAGGACAAATATTGTATGATTCCACTTACACGAGGTACCTAGGGTAGTTAAATTTATAGAGACAAAGTAGAGTAGTGGTTACCACGGGCTTGGGGAAATGGGAATAAGGAGTTAAGTGTTTAATGGGTAGAGTTTCCATAAGGGATGATGTAAAAGTTGTGGAGATGCATAGTGCTGATGGTTGCACAACAATGTAAATGTGTTGAATGCCACTGAACTGTGCACTTAAAAATGGTTAACATGGTAAATTTTGTTATGTAGATTTTATCATACACACAAAAAAACTATGAAGACTAAGCTTTTTTACCCTGCTTACAAGCTAACAAGTTAACCTACAGTTTCATTGATGCTGACAAGACATGGGACTCCTGGGTCAGAGTCAAAGGACTCTGCTACTCACAGCAATAGCAGAAGCCAAAGCATCAGCATATTCTTCACCAGTGTGACAACCCCACCCGCCCCGTTCCCCCAGGGCAACATGAAGAGGCCCAGGTGACACCAGCACACACACTGGATTGCATTATGAGAGTGGAACTTTGAGCTTAGGGAACCTGAATATTTTATAAGGAGCAGTAAGCATGCCTGCTCTTTGCTCCAGAGGCAGCCATTCTCTTTATTATACTGGAGAGGGGGTGTGCCTGCCTTTGCCCTGGAGGGAGATACTTTCTCTATCTTCAAACATCCCTGAAAAGATAGCCTGGAACAAAGGGAAGCCAGAGGCTTGCTTGCAAGATGTGCAGAAACATGACAGACCCATGGAGAATTGTCTCCCAACAATCAACACAGGTTATTTTTACAAAAACAATAACTTTTTTTCTTTTTTTTTTAGAAGTGAGAACCAGACTAAAGAGTAACAGACGTGAGTCTCCAGTTTCAATTTATTTTTAATTTCTTTTTAACAGTTTTATAGAAGAAAAAGTTATTGTACATACCATAAAATTCATCCATTTTGAGAGTAAAGATCAGTGAATTTTAGTAAATTTATACGGTTGTGCAACCACCACCAAAATCCAGTTTTAAAACACTTCCATCACTGGAAAACTTCCCTCATGCCAGTTTGCAGTCAGCCCCTGGTCACTTCCACAACCCAGGCAACCACTGACCTGATTTCTGTCCCTACAGTTTAGCCTTTTCTAGAAATTTCATACAAATGGAATCATATAATATGTAGACTTTTGTGTCTGTTTTCTTTTTAACCTAGCAAGATGTTTTTGAGATTCATCCATGTTGTTGCATGATTCAGCAGATTGCTTCTTTTTACTGCTGAGAAGTACTTCATTAAAAGACACACCATGTTTTGCTTATCTGTTCATCAACGAATCAACTTTGCATTGTGTCCAGTTTGGGGCTAGTATGAATAATGTCACCTTGAATTTTTAAATCTATTTTTCCTTATATAGTTAACCAAAGTTGGTGTGATAGATAACAGAAGTATCAAAACACTGACCAAAAAGTATTGCTATCTAACACTTATACAGTACTTACTATTTACCAGGTGGTATTAAAAATGCTTTATATGTATTAACTTCTTTATTCCTGACAACAATTTATAAAGTAGATACTATTATTATAATACATTTTTCATTAATGAGAAAAACTGAGTATAGAGAAGTTCAGTAACTTGTTCCAGGACAAACAACTAAAATGTGTTAAAGCAAGGATTCAAATTCAGATAACCCAGATCCAGAGTTCATATGTTAACCAGTACATAATATTCCCTTATAATTAAAACAAACCAATTCTGACAAAATTCTATAGCTTCCTCCTTCTTTTAATATTGCAGATACCATTTTTATATTTGATGCAGGCACATGTCTCCAAGTATTAATTAATTATGTTCTGTGTTCCCTTATTCTCTCTTTCATACCATAAGAGTCCCCTTTCCTCCCCTAGTCTACACTGAAGCAGAAAAAAAGATGCAAAAACACAACAAAACACAGTTTCAGACTAGTAGTTTCAGATACAAGCTTACAGAGCTAGCTTTTCCTATCCTGCTCACTAGATAAGACAGCCTAGAAAAAAGGAGAGGGAAAAGGCAGGGTAGTTACTAGAACAGGAAAGCAAAGATCAAAAGAAGGGCTGGGGTGATCCTCAACCTGGAAGGAAATGGACCTTTGATGAAAAGAGCAAGGGAGCAGAGAGAAAGACAGGGAATAATTTTCTTCAAAAATGAACTCAACTTTGGAGACACTAAGTGAAGGAAGCCAGTCACAATGGACAAATGCTGTTGTATGATTCCACCTATATAAGGTACTGGGGTCAAATTCAAGGTAGAACAGTAGTTGCCAGAGACTTGGATGGTGGAGTGGAGGAAATGGGGGGTTACTGTTTAATGGCTAGAAAGTTTCAGTTGAGCAAGATGAAAAAGTTCTGGAGACGGTGGTGGTGATGGCTGCACAACAGCGTGAATGTACTTATGCCACTGAACTGTGCACTTGAAACTGGTTAAGGTGATAAATTTTATGCTAGGCATATTTCACCATAATTTTAAAAAATGGATTCTTCTGATTCGTCACTGTTCAGCATGGACAGTCCACCATTCAGCAGTCCTGGACACTGATAACCCCATTCCCCTCAACAGAGATGCAATACTTGGCCACCTGGTGGGGGGAGAAGAGCATGAAGGGAGACCTGTGCCCCTCCCACGGGAGAACTCAACGGTCCCGGTTGGGACTCTCTCAATGAGGGCAGCAATGGACACAACATTATCACACTTGGTTCTCATCAGTGTGTACACACTACGTTCTACTTTGTCTAACAATTGATGAATGCATTGTACTATTTCACCATAATTTGTTACCTAGTCTCTAGGTGTTGGCCACATGGATATTTCCAGTTATTCACTAAGACTAGAAGTTAGAACCAAGAATTAGGAGCATCTTCATTTTCACCTCAGCTCTTTTACCACATCTATGTGTGTGTTCCCTTCAGAGGCAGCCTTTTAACCCCTCTGGTTCTGTTCTGTCACAGTTCTCCTAATGGAGTGGGATTGGAAGAGTGGTTCTCCATCCTGGCTACACATCAGAATCACCTGAGGAGTTTTTAAACCGTCCTCAGGCTCAGGCCATATTCCAGGACAATTAACTCTGAATCTCCGGGCATGGGAGAATGAGTGTTTCTAAAAGCTCCTAAATGATTCTAATATGCAGCCCTAGAGGAAAAATAATCTCCTAGGTCTATTTCGGTTCTAAAATGATGAAATCCTCTGAATTAAAAAGGGAGTTATAAATATTTTATACAAATAAAGTTTTCCTTTCAGTTACCTCCTTGGGAAGTATTTCCCCAGAAAGGAACTACAGATTGAAGGAAATGTTTCGTGAGAGTGCTATTTGGAATATTAGGCTAATCTATAATGCCACCTACCAAATATGAATGCACTCTTTCTTCATTGCTCCATCAACATTGGAATGTACAATTTTATTTCAGCAAGTTTAACAGATGTGAAATATATCTCATAGCTATTTTTAAATGCATTTTTAAAATTCATGGTGAGGCCAGACATTTCCTTCAACATAAGCTATTTGGTTTTCCTCTTGTATGAGCTTCTTTTGACCTTTGACATGGAGATTGATTATTTTTCTTGAGATCATTATTAATCTGTTAATATAATAATAAATAAAAATTTTAAATAAGATAAAATAGCTACCATTAAACCTCCTGTGTACTAGATACTATATCATGCTTTACACATAGTATTTTATTTCTTACAAAAACCCTACAAAGCAGTTATCATCCCCAAGTTAAAAATGAGAAAACTAAGTTTCAGAGAATAACATTAGACAAGTTACCCAAGGTCACATAGCCAGCAAATAGTAGAGCTGGGATTTGAACCCAGTTCCATCTGGCTTTAATGCTCCATTCTCCTTCCTGGACAGGAAAGCACTTAATGCCTGCTCTGCTCACAGCATCTGCTGATATTCTGCACCATGTGATTCCTACTCTATGACCACAGGTGATGGATCATTTCAGACCCAAAGGTTACTGATGTAGATCCTGGCAGCAACCTATGATATATAGCCTGGGCCAAAAAGGTGAGTCAAGCCAATCACATTCCTAGCTTACAAATTTGATTTTGGAAATACTGAGTGTCAATACACTTACTAGAAGGACCAAAAGTCAAAAAAGCCTGAACCAAAAGATGCCAGGGGTATATCTGGGGTCAGAGAAGCCATGGCAAGCTGAAATTATGAGGGACCAGAAACTAAAATTAGCGGAGAAAGGCAGTTGGTAGAGAGAAAACACAGTAGATGCTCTTAAAGAAGCAGCAGGTCACTCAGAGAACAATCATTCGGCCCATGAGAGAAAAACAAGAGTCAATCCCTCAAGTTACTGAATCCAAAAAAATGGTTCTGAAGAACCTAGGGGCAGGACAGGAATAAAGATGCAGATGTAGAGAATGGACTTGGGGACACAGGGAGGGGGAAGGGTAAGCTGGGACAAAGTGAGAGAGTGGCATGAACATATATATACTACCAAATGTAAAATAGATAACTAGTGGGAAGCAGCTGCATAGCACAGGGAGATCAGCTTTGTGTCCACCTAGAGGGGTAGGATAGGGAGGGTGGGAGGGAGATGCAAGAGGGAGGAGATGTGGGGATATATGTTTATGTATAGCTGATTCACTTTGTGATACAGCAGAAACTAACACACCATTGTAAAGCAATTATACTCCAATAAAGATGTTTTTAAAAAGCATCTAAATAGAGAGAATTACTATAAGAATTAATATAGTAACATAAAAGACTTTATTCATTGTTATCCCCTGCCTTGGACAATAATTTTTATTGGCTTATATATCCAAACAAGAGCTAACCTGTCTGTGGCTAATCTGGTCACTTCAACTACCTATGTCCCAGGAGATTTTTCATTCTGGACCTAGCAGGCCATACAGAAGTTTGATAACATTCATCTGGTTGAGTTTCAACACAGGACTACTTTCATCATTTAACCACTTCCTAAATCTCCCTTACTTTTTTCTATACCTTTGCCCCAGAGTTCTTAAATAAGGTTTACAGTTTTAACGTAGGTTTACTGCATACACATGACATGTCTGGCACTGTGCAAGGTACTGGGAATACAAACAGAAGAAGGTGCTCTTGGGAAGTATGTCTACCTTCTTATCATAGTTCTTTCTTTGTCCAGCAGTAAATAATGAATTGCGTAGCACACAGTAAGACACCGAAGAATACTGACTTTGGGAAAGCCCCTTCAAACTTGACCTCTGGCTCGTCGACCTGTCAGGGATTCCTGGGTAGTGCTGCCAGACCAGTGCTTTAATGCTTTACTGAATCAGCACTTGAGGGACAACGCAAAAGGAGGTGTTCTGTGTTAAATGTTGACACGTTATATGAAATGGAATCTGCCCATAGAAATTACTTTCATTTACCATTATTTCTCCAGGAGAAAGAAGAACTCAGAATCAAAAGTTACAGTACACTTACAGATGGCTGGCAAATCAGTTATTTTCCCAAGGCGCTAACTTCAGTGGAATTAGGAAGTCTGCACAAGACCTTAGAGTCTCTTTTCCTGGAAAGAACAAAAAAAATAAGTCAACGTTTGGGGTAACTATTCCCACTCCAAATTATTAACACAGTCATTCTTATCAATGATTAGCGTATGTCAACAATAAATACTCCTGCCTTTTCTATTCCCCAGAATATGACCTTGGGCAGGTTATTAACCTCTCTAAGCTTCAAGTTCCTCATCTGTAAAATGGAAATGACGGTAACTACCCTGCAGGGCAATGACTGAGAGTTAATAAAACACGTAGCCGAGTGCCTAGCTCTGTAACTATAATAACAATAACAATTCATTAGTTTGTTAAAAGTGTACACTGAAAAACTTCTACCTAGCTAGTGTAAAACTAATATAGGATATGTTTACAAGTGAGTTGGAAAGCAAGTCAAACAGACATGAAAAAGCAGAGAACAATCAAAAATGATCTAATATTTTTGAGCGCAATAGGACGTTAAACGTGAGGTTCATGATAATCTCAGAATTTTGGCAGACATCCCAGAGGCTGAAAATATTAGTTGTCAGAATATCTATTCAGGACATGTTCCAAGACTGTGAAATCAATTTTGTGACTCTTAGTTAATGTTCCTCCTCAGGAATTATAAGAGGCAAGATCAGTCTCTAGACCTGAGAGTTTCTAGAGAGACCAGCATCCAGAATTCTTTGGAGAGAGGTGTCAGGATTTTGCTCATCCATTCCACACACATTGTGTAGGGAGTGAGTGATTCTTCTCACAGCACTTCGAATACACCTTCAGCAGGTAACGTTGCTGGAGGAAAGCATACTGCCGGTCTAATTATTGTTCCATGGTAGGCCATTTGTCTTTTCTCTCTGGAAGTTTTTACTATTTTCCTTTACCCTTGATGCTCTGAAGTTTCACTGTGATGGGACTCGGCATAGATTTATTTCTATTTTTCCTGCTTCATATTCAGTGCACTTTCAACGCGAATAAAGATTTTTTGACTCTCTTTCAATACTGGGAAACTCTTAGTCGTTGTCTCTTTTAATACTGTTTCCCATCATTCCCATTTTTATCTTGTTCTGGATTTCCCATTAAATATACAATGGATTGTCAAAATATATCCTCCCTGACTCTTGACGGCTCTTTTATACTTTTATCTTCTTGTCTCTTTGTGCTGTTTTAGTGAATGCCTCTGTACTGTCTTCTAATCCACAACCTCAAAACATCCAAAACTGTAACTGTCATTTCCTACCATCACCATACCCCACACTCCAAACTACTTCTCCCCCATGTTCCTCATTTCAGTGATTGTCAGTGTCATCTGTCAGAAATCCCGATTCTTCCTTCTCCCAGGCTATTCCTCTGAACTATCAGAGCAATTTTAAAATAACACAATTCTGCTCATATTAACCCCATACTTAAGACAGATCAGTGGTATCCTACTGACCTTCAGAAAATGACTTAGAGGCCATTTGGGATACAGTCTCTGCTTACTCCTTTAGCCTCATAGTTCTACCATTTTTCCCTTATATTCTACTATCCAGCTCTTCATTCAGTCAATATGTATTTTTACTTACTGAGTGCCTGTAATGTGCTAATAATAATCACTGTTCTAGGTCTTGGGGATACTTCAGTAAACAAAGAAGCCTAAAAACCCTGTCTTCATGGAACTTAATAGGGAATATGTTCTGGTTTACATTTTAAAGGATTACTCTTTGGCAGTGTGGAAGTACCACATAGGGGGACGTGGAAGTAAGGAGACAAGTTAGAAGGCTATTGCAAAAATCCAGGCTTGAGAGAGGTTACCTTGCACTAAAATGGTAGTAAAGTTGGTGAGACTAAGTCATATTCCAATATATTTTGAAGGACTTAACCAATAGGTATGTGCTAATAACTGTTCTAGACCCTGGAGATACTTTGACTGAAAGACTGGATGAAGGTCATGAAAGAAAAAGCGGTGGCATAGATGAGTCAAAGGTTTTTGACCTGAGCAACTTAAAGGATTGAAATGCCATTAACCAAGCTGGAGAAGACAACAGGAAGAGCAGGTTTTGGAGTGTGAAGGTTTAGATGCCTGGCAGACCT
This sequence comes from Delphinapterus leucas, assembly GCF_059928025.1. Lineage (NCBI taxonomy): Eukaryota > Metazoa > Chordata > Mammalia > Artiodactyla > Monodontidae > Delphinapterus > Delphinapterus leucas. Next base: position 34,744,981 of record NC_143142.1, on the reverse strand, counting down.
CCTCTTGGAAATGTCAAGTGAATATTTAGATACATGAGTCTGGAGTGCAGGGCAGAGGTTTTGGCCAGAGATACACACTTGGGAGTGATCAGTGTCTAAGTAGTATTTAAAGCCATGAAAGTAGATAAGATCATCTAGGGAAGGAGTGTCGACAGAAAAGAAAAGAAAAACAAAAAAAAAGAAAAGAAAAGAAAGCCAAGCACTGAGTTCTGGGCTACACTGAGGGATTAGGGAAATTAGGAGGTATTGGCAAAAGACATTGAAGAGTAGCCATAAGGAAGGAGGAAAACCAGGAGAGTGAGGCATCCTGGAAGCAAAGAAGAAAGTATTTCAAAGGTGAGGGAGTGATCACTCGGGCAATGGGCCATGATGACATGGAGGTCATTGGTGACCTTGATAAGCACTTGTTGGTGGAGTGGCTGGGAAAATAAGCCTTATTATAGTGAGTTTAACAGAGAACTAGAGCCAGTGAGTATAGGTGACTCTTCTGAGGACTTTTATAAAGGGGAACAAAGAAATAGGACAATAGCTGGAGGAGGAAAGTGCATCAGAAAGAGGGGTTTTTTTGGTGTTTGTTTATACTATAGCAGTTTTCTATTGCTGCTATAACAAATTACCACAAACCTAGTGGTTTAAAACAACACAACTTAATTTTCTTACAGTTGTGTAGATTAGAAGTCCAACTTGGGTCTCACTAGGCTAAAATCAGGCTGTCAGCAAGACTATGTTCCTTTTTAAAGACTCTAGGGGAGAATCTGTTTCCTCGTCTTTTCTAGCTTCTGGAGTCCATCCACATTCCTTGGCTCCTGGCCCCCTTCCTCCATCTTTAAAGCCAGCAATGTTACATCACTCTGAACATTCTTCCATGGTCACATCTCCCTCTGATTGTCATATTCTGCCTCCTTCTTCTACTTTTAAACCCTTGTGATTACACTGTGCCCATCGTGATAACACAGCATAAACTCCCTATTTTAAGGTCAGCTCATTAGCAACCTTAATTTCATTCTTAATTCCTCTGTTATGTAACCTAACATAGTCACAGGTTCTGGAATTAGGATGTGGGGAGCCTGCCATACATGCGATACATTACAGCTTACTTGTTGATGGGAATAACCCAATAAAGAGAGAGAGAACCTGATGACGCTGGGGAGGGCAGAATTGTTGGAGTGACATGAGTGAGCAAAGGGAGGAACTGGTTTTCCATAGGAGCAAGGAGGGTTCCCCTCAATTTAACAAAAGAGGAGTGAGAAGACAACAAATGGGGACAGATGCTGGCTGGTGGGTAAATGTGGGTGGTGTGGGAGCTTGCAGGAGTCATTTTTTTTCTCAGTGACTCAGAAGCAAGGTCATGGACTGAGAGCAAGGATTGGGGGAAGGTGTTGAAGGTGTGAGAGGACAGAAGTTATAAAACTGACATCGAAGAGATTAGGAGCATGAAAGAAATTGAGAAATGTCACGAGTACCTAGGTAGCATCAAGGGCCCACTTGACGTCTGCTGTCATTATTTAAAGTGTGCTCATTCAGCTTGTTTCCTCCAGCCAGGTAGACAAAACATGGGTACATTAATTAGCTAGGTTAGGTTAACTGCTCGACAAACTCCAAATCTCAGTGCCTTAACCAACCAAATTCGATTTCTCACTAAGAAATGTACATGGACTATCTCACCTAATCCATACAATGGTTGAACAACATGAATACCATTATTATGCTCTTTTCCAGATGAAGAAACTAAAGAATTAATTGTAGCAAGCCTAAACCATAATTTTTGTTTTAGGTATTAGTTTTATTTGGGGGTATTTTTAAAAAAATTTTTGCCTCATAAGATTAATTCAGAAAATGTAATTTGGTCACTATACTCATTCATTAACAAAATATTATTAGAATCAACTATGTTAGGCTATGTATTTCAAATTATGAACCATAATATTATATTAGGAATCTTTGTCTTTTAGTAGTTGGAGCAGCATTTCTTCAGTTAATTACCAGAGCCCAGTAACTTATTTTCTAGGTAATTCTTATTTCTTATTTTGGTTTGGTTTATTCATATTCTCTCTTCTTGTATCTTGTTTAGTATTTTAATTTTCCTAAGCATTTATCTATCTTAGTTTTTCAGATTTACTAGTATGGAAGTAATAACTTTCCTCAAATATTCTTAATTCAACTTCACATTATTTTTTTAATATCATTCCTGAATTTAGAAATAATTGTGATTTTTTTTAAATGCAATTCTTTATGTAGAATTTTCTATACCCTTTTAATATACTACTTGTAGTTTTGGCGCTTTTAAGCTATTAACTTTAAAGTTAATACAGATTAACTCAAACACCTTTACTTCATTTAAAAGAAAGAAGTTCCTCCTACTGTTTTACTGAATTAATGCTAATTGTTACATTCTATTTCATGTACAGAGAATTAGAATTCCACTTATGTAGGTAAAACCAGAACGTAAGCCATGTCTCTTAACATTCAAAAGTTTCTTACATGCAATAAAAATTGCAAGTGATCATTACAAAATTATTGACTTAGGTAGTAAACACCAAGGGTCAATTCAGCTATGCTTCTTTGTTGTTTGGGTATGGAGTTCCCCTCCTTGGACCAAAGAAGAGAGCGCAGCATAGTAAAATTAAATGTGGGCTTTGGGTCAGGACACTTACTAGCTATGTGCACTTGAACAAGTAACCAGTTACTGAATATTTATTGGCACCCATGGATAATTAGGCACTTTATTAGGAGTTAGGGATTCGTGAACAAGAAACACTGGCCTCTGTCCTTCTATCTTACCCCTGGACAAGCAGAGACATGAGTTATAACCCTGGTTCTTTTATTGTCTTTTGGTAACATGTGCAAGTCACTAAAGTATTTAAGCCTCGGTTTCCTAATCTGTGAAACAGAGGTGATAATATTTACCTCACAGGGTCATTGTAAGAATTAAATGATAAAAATGCTTATGTACTAATAAAAATGCTTATGGAGCTTCCCTGGTGGCGCAGTGGTTGAGAGTCTGCCTGCCGATGCAGGGGACGCGGGTTCGTGCCCCGGTCCGGGAAGATCCCACATGCAGCAGAGCGGCTGGGCCTGTAAGCCATGGCCGCTGAGCCTGCGCGTCCGGAGCCTGTGCTCCGCAACGGGAGAGGCCGCAACAGTGAGAGGCCCACGTACCGCAAAAAAAAAAAAAAAAAAAGCTTATGTACTAATTAAATGATAAAAATGCTTATGTACTAATACCTAGTACATAAGAGGTATATAGTAACTGTGTGTTCCTTTTCTTTCTCTCTGTGCTTTTTTCTTTCTTTAGATCTGATCTCGGGGTGGGGGGGTGGAAAAGATCCTTACCTTGAGGCAGGAGCAATCGTGCCCTTTCAGTGTAATTACAGCACCCCCAAATAATTGCATACTATATAGTCTGAGTTCCTGAAACATGGTTTTTCCCAGCCTTGGCACTACTGACATTTTTGGCAGAATAATGCTCTGTTGTAGGGGGCTGTCCTGTGCATTGTGGGGTGTTTAGCAGCATCCCCGGCCTCTACCCACTAGATGCCAGTAGCAGCTCCCTGGTTATGAAAATCAAAACTGTCTCCAGACATTGCCAAGTGTTCCCTTGGGGGAAAGTCACCCCTGGTTGTGAACCTCCACATTAGTGGATCATAAATTCACATGTAGTAGGTCTTGAGCATTTAAAAAAATTAAATGGCATAACGTTGACAAGAATAGAAATCTTAGAAAGTATTACAGGCAGTCAAGTATTGCTTAGTGATATAAATTTCTTACTGTGAGTTGTCAAAAATTTGAAAGCCACTGTACTCAGTGAAAACTTTCATATAAACTCATTTAATCAGAAAACTCTACAAAATAAGGACAGATGTTATCCTCTGTTTTACAAATCAGAAAATTGACTCTCAGATCAGTTGAATGACTTGCCCTCAGGGTTACTCAGTAGGCTAAAGGAAAGATGTGAAACCCAACCCAGGTCTCTATAAACTTTTAATGACAAGGTGTAAGACTGTCACCTGAGGGCAAAGATCTCCCGAAGGGTCCACAAGGGAAGAGATACTAGAGTGAGAGGTCTTTGGTGGTGGGTCCAATCATTAAAATTTAATATCAAAATGTTAGATGGAAATTTGAATAACATTTTATCAAGGTATTATTTTTCCACACTGCTAACCTTTGTATACCCACAGTTAATTGGGGAATGAATAAATTAATGAATGAACATGGACCACACAAATCCCTGTGCTCAGTCAGCCAGGCCCTCTGATCACCTCCAGACAATCAGGCAGGCTGCTCCTTTTGCCTGGAATCTCCCTCTCCTCTCTTTCCCCACTGACTTCTAGAATCAGCTCTTCAGTAGTCCTCCGAGGGACACTTTCCACAAGTCCCCAGACAGGCTGATTTCCTCCTCTGTGCTCCTTCTACAAACCTTACCAAATTATGCTGTAATTTTCTGTTCCACGTTTGTTCCCTGATAACTCCCTGTGCCTTTACTCCCTCCCCTGTCATCCCAGAGGTAGAAACTATGCTCTATTTCAAAAACCAAATAAACCACAGCACTCACCACAGTGCCTGGCAATGCAGTTGCTGTTTAATACCTGTTGACTGAATGGAAGGAAAGCAGACAGACAAAGCAATTATCTGATACTATAGAAGCAAAAGACTGTTGCTGCTCCCTGCCGCCCTGAGGGGAAAACTATACCGTCCATTTCACCATATAGGATGACAGCAGTGGGAGCTCTAGCACCCCCTGGTGGCAGGTGGAGGTGTGAGCACTGCAGGCGGCTCGCCCTGGGTCCAAGCCAGGCTCCAAGAACTACCTGCAGTCCCCCGACTCAGCCACCTGGAGTTTGTGCCCTCACTGCCTAGTCTTAGACCCTAAACTGTCCTCGCTCTGTGTTCCCACCTTTGGTGATAAGACTCACTTAGGACCCCTGTTAAACTGATGGCTTCCCAGGACCCGCCCTGCAAGATTCTGATTCAGCGGGCTGGAGATGAGGCCCCCAATACTGTGTATTTTTAACTAGTCCCCCAAGTGATTCTCACTACCAAGGCTGTTTGGTAAACTAATCATCTTCGTTTCACTCACGCTGTAGAATTAGGGCAGTTGTTTATTTTTCAGTGACTTTACCTCCAAGTGAACTTGGGAATATATTATTGGTTAAAAGACGAAATGCTCCTGAGGTCCTTGAAGGTGTAGCTTATTCGTATTTCGAGTATATTATCCTGCAGCCTTTACCTTCCAAATGCTCCAATATATTATTGGTTAAGAGACGAAATGCTCCTGAGGTCCTTGAAGGTGTAGCTTATTCGTATTTCGAGTATACTATCCTGCAGCTTTTACCTTCCTTGTCAGCAGCAGGGTGACTCGAGTGAAGGCGGCTTTCGAGGGCGACCCCAAACCTCAGAACTGTTCCGGCCACGTGAGCGAGACCAGGCACGTGACCCCGGGGCCAGGATGACCCTGGAGTGGCATCGGCCCCAGCCCACCCCTTCCTCCAAGGGGCCGGAGTCTGGACGCAGGAAGATAATCGGGGAGGGCTTTCCTTTAACAAGACGCACTGGCTGAAGCGGCCCGGGGCAAGGAGAGCAGAGCACAATAGGCCCCACTTTCTGGCCCCCTTTCCACCAGGCGCACGCCCGAACCACAGTCAGAGGCGGGGGCAAAGTTAGGAAGCTCTCGCTGCTGGTCACGCGTCTTCCTTTCGAGCCGGACGCAGTCAGGCTATCTTCTTCATGGGGTCTGAGGGGCTCTGGTGGGAAACAAAACCGCGAACGTTTTTGAATAGGGAGGAGGTCTTCGGCCGCCCGTGGCCTGAGGAAATCCTTCTGGGACGAATAAATAGTGGCTTCTTGTCTGAGGGCCCTCGGGACTAAACAATGTTTGCTTCTGTGGGGAGGGGCGGGACTCTTCATAAAATAACACGGTACACAGAGATCAAATCTTTTGCCCAAAGGCCTCCTCTCGGTATACGCGGGCCGCTCGGGGACCTGCAGACCGACCTCTAAACCTCCTGAGTCACCCTGAGGTGAGCCACACGCGCAGGCGCACGACTGCTCGGCGGCAGGGGCGGGGCTTTCTGAGGCGGGGCGAAGGCCAGTCACGTGGGCCGCGAAGCCCTCTCCGCGATTTCCCTACAAGGACTTGGGCTGTTGGGCCCCGCCCCTGGCCGGGCCCTGGAATGTGCGGAGGGGCAAACCCACAGGACAGAGTCAACCATTTGCCAAGAGGAAAGGGGGGAAGAAAAGCTTACATTGTAAGAAGAGGTATTAAAAAAAAGGAAAACTCAGTCATCAGACCCGGAGAACCATTACACCTTCTTCTACGTTCTAAGTTGCCCGCTTTACACGTCCTTCCCATGCACTTGGTCAAAACTGCGCCCTTTGAGCACACTGGCAACTCCCCCGCTCCGTCGCCCTTCCATTAAGCCAGGCTCACACTGTTAGCAGAGAATGGTGACTCGCTTCCTTCCGGTCCGCTAAGCGGAGGCCGGAAGTGTTGTTTGCAGCGTCTCTGGGAGTGGGAGGGAGTTTGTAGCAGCAGTCAGGGCAGCGAGGGGTTCCTTGAAGCGTTCGGGTTCTCGCGGCTGAGCAGGGTGAGTGGTGCTCGCGGTCGGGCGCGTGAGGCCCATTTCGGGGCGCATCCCCTCGGGACGGCTTGCGGGGGGGGGCAGTGGCGCTCCCCCGGCGCCGGGAGCGCACCTGGGCAGGTGTACCAGCCGGTTCCCGGGTTTCGAGCCCCAGTGCCAGCTCCAGCATTGAAGGCCGCGGCCGGAAGCGGCCCAGACGCCGACTTCGCTCCTTTGCCCAAAGTAGGAGCTCGGGAAGTGTGGCTTACTCTGCTGGCGCCGCGAGCTTGAGCGACAGCAGGCCTGCGAAACCCGAGCCCAGCGGAGCTGACTCTGGGACTAAGTTTAGTTTATAACGTAAACTTGCCCGATTCAAGAGAGTTTGCGCAAAAACTGTAGCCCAGTTCGCCCCCTCACCCCCCCCCGCGCTGCAGCTGTTGTTGCAGCTGTGTGGCTACGTTTAGTGGGAATAACCACCTCAAATTAGCAACTTCCTCAGCTCGGTGTCCACTTTTGTAATTAGAGTTTTATTTTTAAGTGATATTTGGACAAAGAGGAGTTCGGGGTTTAGTTTGCGGCTCCAGAAAAACTCCAAAATACAATACCTTCTTACTCTTGGGTGGAAACTCGGGGTTAAGTCAATTTCCCAAAGTGTTTTCCTTTTAAAGTAGTTGAATAGGTTTATCAAAGAGTGTATCACTTCTTTACAGAACTTTGGAACAGAAATAAGCGTTAGGTTGAGATTTTAACTTAAGTGCAAAAAGTTTTATATCTAAAGGTGAAGAAAGTGAATATTTCCTAAGATTACTACTATTTGTTTCATGTTCTGGAAGCCTTTTGATAAAACTTAACCAGAAAAAGCTTTTTATTTAAAAAAGTGACGCTTTACTGGCAAGTGAACCACGACAAAGAATTGCCTTTGTCAAGTGCCGAGAACTTTTTGGGTGTGGCAGTCTAAGGGAACTGATCCTACCTTCTACCGGAAGTTTGCGTAGGAATTGAAAACTTGTTTTAGTTGGAACGGAAGCACCAGCCTGAAAATGTACTTTTAAAAAGCCGTGGTTAGCCCCCCAAAATTACATATACTTAGCTTTGAAAAAAGAAGTGCATTGATTAAATGAGACGGTAGATTTGGTAAGCAGATACTACGTGCTCTCACATTAAGAAGTGTTTTCTAAAATGGGAATTTTTCCTTAAAGAATATAATCATATTTCCAGAATACTATCAATTTGAGTGTTAGTTCTGTAGAAGAAGTCTTAGGATTAGTTTCCATTTATTACCACTACAAACGCTGTACTCTAGGATTCTAACTAGAGTAATCTAATGTAATATTGGTATGGATTAATCCCATTTTATAAATGAAACCAAAGTATCTAGAAATTCTGAAAAATCTTCTGGTTGCCCTTGATGTGTGGGGAAAGCCTCTTTGAGGATCTTTATTTTCCATTTCCCCCATCACTTAATCTAGTCTAACATCTTCCTTACATAGTTTGTATCCCTCCTTTTGTCATAACCCTGAATGATTCTCTGCCTATTTGATCAAGCTAAAAGGATAAATCTAGAAATTCATTACCACCAACACTCCCTTTCCCTGATTAAGACAAGATTATACTCCTTCAGGTCTGTAAACTGAATCTCCTTGACTGAATCTCTTCTATATATTTAATAGAAGTTGGCTCTGCGAGTCTGTGGGTTTTCAAGTTCCATACAACATATAGCCCTTCACACCAAAGATCTTAAATTAAATGCTTCAAAAATAGACTCTAGGGGCTTCCCTGGTGGCGCAGTGGTTGAGAGTCTGCCTGCCAATGCAGGGGACGCAGGTTCGTGCCCCGGTCCGGGAAGATCCCACATGCCGCGGAGCGGCTGGGCCCGTGAGCCATGGCCGCTGAGCCTGCGTGTCCGGAGCCTGTGCTCTGCAACGGGAGAGGCCACAACAGTGAGAGTCCCGCGTACCGCGCAAAAAAAAAATAGACTCTAGACTATAACTTAGGATGAGTGAGGACATAACTCGGAAATCTCAGGTGCCTTCATGGCAATCTTCCCACCCTAAATAAAGAATAGTTACATTGATGAATAAGATATTTTCAATTTTATTTTGCCCTAGTTTATGAGAGTTGTGTTTTTGCTGAAGGCTTGTTACATGCAGAGGGTTACAGGTTGACTCGTTTGGGGAGGGTAAAAGTGGACAGCATACTAGAATCATAGCAAGGAGGACAATGACAGTATCTGTCATCAATGATCTTCTCCTTCAGATCATAGCACTGTTCCTCATTTGGCTCCCTCTCTGCCAGTGTTTATTCCACCCATACTTTCAGTTTGGTAGGGGAAAATAAAAAACACCCTTTCCTTATTTTGAAATAACTGACTGCAAAGCTGAACTCCCTGTCACTATAAGGATCTGGGTTTCTGGTGGGAGATAAACTCACAGATCAGAATCCAACCTCCTTGGAAAAGTAAAGGCCCATGTAGTAACTTGCCCAACGGTATACTACCAGTTTTTGGTAGAATTAACTACCCTAATTTGTTAGAACTAAGACTAACATTTAAGTCTCTTAATTCTAAGGATGTCTTGTAGCTTTTAGGATTTTTCAGTCTTCTCCCCCCGCCCAAATCTTTTAGAAACAAAGATCTTTTCTGAACTCACAATATTTGATAATCATGTACCACCTTTGAGTTATTTTTCATTTTTGTTACGCATTGTTTTAACTTGAGAGCCATACTCCTGGAATGAAAACTATGTGACTCATTTCATAAGTTGAACCAATCATCTCATTTCTTTAAAGTTGCCTCTCCAACTATATTTTAAGCTCCTTGAGGATAGCACACCTACCTTACATTTCTTAATTCTTAAATAATAATCAGCACTCATGACATTTAATGCACATGAATGTAATTCTGCTGATCATATTAAAGGTTGATGGTTAAGTATCGAATGAGATAAAGAAAAATTCTGTGAGACCACTGTCAGTTCTGACCCCCAAAAAACCTTTATAATGTTTAAAAACTATGTTAGAATGCATTTACAAATTGAAAGAATGCATGATTTTAAAAAGGCTAAATAGGGGACTTCCCTGGTGGCACAGTGGTTAAGAATCCACCTGCCAGTGCAGGAGACACGGGTTCGAGCCCTGATCCGGGAAGATCTCACATGGCCGTGGAGCAGCTAAGCCCGAGCACCAGAACTACTGAGCCTGCACACTAGAGCCCACGGGCCACAACTACTGAGCCCTCATGCCACAACTACTGAAGCCCACGCACCTAGAGCCTGTGCTTCGCAACAAAGAGAAGCCACCGCGATGAGAAGCCACTTAACCCAATGAAGAGTAGCCCCCACTCACCGCAACTAGAGAAAGCCCGTGCGCAGCAATGAAGACCCAACACTGGCAAAAATAATAAATGTATTTATTTTTTAAAAAAAGCAACTGTAAAAAGGCTAAATAGGAAATACATCAAAATTCAAGAAGTGGGTGTGTGTTACTTTATAATCCAAACTAAGTTTTAAAAAGGTGTATAGAGGACCCGCACCAAATTGAGTATTATGAGTTTTTTTGTTTTGTATTTTATAATTTTATTTATTTATTTTTGGCTGTGTTAGGTCTTCGTTGCTGTGCGCGGGCTTTCTCTAGTTGTGGCCAGCGGGGGCTACTCTTCGTCATGGTGCGCGGGCTTCTCATTGCGGTGGCTTCTCGTTGCAGAGCACAGGCTCTAGGTGAACAGGCTTCAGTAGTTGTGGCTCGTGGGCTCTAGAGTGCAGGATCAGTAGTTGTGGCGCACGGGCTTAGTTGCTCCATGGCATGTGGGATCTTCTCAGACCAGGGCTCAAACCCATGTCCCCTGCATTGGCAGGCGGATTCTTAACTGCTGCGCCACCAGGGAAGCCCTATGAGGTTTTGTAGATTAAAAAAATCATTTGTATCAACCATTTGACCTATAATTTTCATCAGTTTCTTTGTTTTTAAAATAACTGACATTTGTGCGTCATTAGGGGAATATAATGTAGTCAAACAAAACAGACTGTTTTTAAAGATGTGCTTTGTTTTGCAAAGACATGGCATACCTAAAATATTAAAGAGACGTGGACTGGTAAATATATGCCACTCATTGGGTCTCAACCGCTAACCCAAGTCCTGGAGTCCATTTAAGAGATGGAAGAATAATACATATATGTTATAACTCCTTGTAGTTTTTAAAACTGCATTTAGAATAGAGGGGGACATTACAGTTCCATATAGTTTAGATAATAGTGGGATTTACTGCGTCCAGAGGTGTTACAGAGTGAAAATATGCATTCATAAGAGGGTGATTAAAGGAAACTTGGAAACTAGGGAAGAGTATATATCATAACTGCTATGTCACGTAGAGTATATCTTACCAGCAACACATTCCAGTGTATCCTAGGAGTGCTATATTTAATGGACTGGAATTTGTGACTCTCCTTTGTGGAATTTCCTTCTAAAATCTGAGAACAGATTTAGCTTAAAAAAAAGAAAATCTGAGGCAGAGTCAGAGCTTTTCTAATTATTTCCATAATTGAATTTAGCCTGGCTGATGTGGTGTAATCAAGGAAAGAATGTAAGTAATAAGTTTTTAAACTCATGTGGAGCGTTGTGTTCTAAAGTCACTTTGCAGTACTGACATCTAGGTAGTACTTCATTCTTTGCAATCCACAGACTTATTTTTAGAGTAAGGGCATAGTGTTTTGCTACATCATAGTTAAATGTTGTTTTCAGAACGTAAGCTTTAAAATTGTTGTCCTGGTCAGAGAGTGAAATCAGTAGTGCCTATTTTAGACCTGCTTCAAAGAATATAACTGAATACAGTGTCTTAGTCTTGTGTGTTAGAGGTTTTGCAGACTGCCATTGCCACCTCAACTCTGAAAGATGGTATGGTAAAATTTTATTATCTGATGACTGTGGGATTTTTAACTTCAAACTTTTATAGTATTAAAGATTGTGTTGAAAGGAAAATTACCTCTTCATCTTAGGTATTATTAAACATTATTTTTAACTTAAATTTTACAGGAATAAATTTAGATTAGAGAGCAAAGGTAGTTTCTGTAACCTCTTAAAATGCTTTCTAAAACTTTTTAAAAACTAAAGTGCTTTAAAAATTTTTATTGTGCTCTGGTTTTTGTTTCGAGGACTTAGTCACTTCAAGTGATTTAGCTTAGCTCTGTGCAACAAATTGGTTAGGATAGAGTGGAAATATTTACAAAACTTAATTATTGATGAATTACCTTTGGAGTTTTCTATACTTTTTCAGTTAGCCTTTTAACAGATATCTTTCCTGAAGTACTTTGATTCCAGGAGTGAGGGTGCGATAAGAAATGTTAGTTGCGAGTGGAAGAATGGTATTTGGCAGTAAGATTAGGAGATGAAGACCTGTCCCATCAGTTAATCCTCCTTCCTTCTTTCTGTCCACCTTAGAATGGGAGGCTCGTTTCAGCTAGGGCTGCAGAAGGACAGACCTGTTGAAGATGAGTTAGTGTCCCTCAGTACTCCATAGCACTGATGTACAGAACCCAACATTTTTTGTTTCTTGTTTTCTGTATTGTTATTAAGCTAGTAGATGGGTTATTGGTCCTTAATCAGCTGTCCAGTAGTACTGGGGACAGGAAATCTTGTTGATAATGCTGTGAGCTTTGAATTAATGTTGGTCGTAGTTTCGTCACAACTACTAAGGATGAGTGAACTCAAAGCATGAGTCTGGTTTTTCTCTTTGTAGATTGATTCTCTGCATAATGGTATCGATTAGTTGAGAGAGATTTTTGCCAAGTGATACTATCCTGTGGAATAGTCTTTAGACACATCTCTAAGTGGCTCAAACGTATCAGGAAGGTTGGTTCAGTTTACTTTTTGTTATTTCTTGTATTTCCCTTATTTGTTAGGATTTAACCGCCACCATGTCGAGCAAAAGAGCAAAGACCAAGACCACCAAGAAGCGCCCCCAGCGCGCAACCTCCAATGTGTTTGCCATGTTTGACCAGTCACAGATTCAGGAGTTCAAGGAGGCCTTCAACATGATCGATCAGAACAGAGATGGTTTCATCGACAAGGAAGACTTGCATGATATGCTTGCCTCCCTGGGTAATGATCAGTTTTAACATTAATAAATCAAATAGAATTTCTATAACACCTTTTATATTTATTTCTTAAGCCAATCTAATGATGCTTTGTGAAGCCAACCTAATGATGTTACAGTTCACTAAGATTCGAAGTCTGGAGCATTGTTTCCCAAAGCATGGTCCCCGGAACACCTGCAGATTTCTGGCCGAGTTTCAGGGTTAGGCTGGGGGCCAGCCGTGTACGTGCACGCACTGCAAACACTGATCTTGATTGCGAGAGCAGTGTTATTCCTCCTGACATCCAGTGGAACAGCACACAGTCTCCAGACTCTTAATACGGATCCTATTCATTGAGAAGACTTTTTTCCGAATAGTTTTGCTATCTTGAATGCAAACAGCAAACTGTTTAAATGACCGTCTTTCTTGTCAAAATGTTTACCATGATGAATTGTTGATGCGTTTTGTGGTGTAATTATCACCCTCTTAAAATTATGACCCTCTTTTTTGTTTAGGGAAAAATCCAACTGATGAGTATCTGGACGCCATGATGAATGAGGCTCCAGGTCCCATAAATTTTACCATGTTTCTCACGATGTTTGGTGAAAAGTTAAATGGCACCGATCCAGAAGATGTCATCAGAAACGCTTTTGCTTGCTTTGATGAAGAAGCAACTGGTAAGTCTGAGGTAACCTTTAATTACCAAGTGATTTAATTTTTGGTTATGGCAACTAAAATATATAATAACTTGAAATATGATGACATATAATACCCTCAGGTTTATACCATACCTGAGGTTTGGGGGGACAGGTTTTGCCTATGGCTTGTTAGTCACTCACTTCACTGCCTCTGCCCTTAAATATTTAATTTACAATTTCATAGGTATATTTGAAACTTCTTTAGGAAACTTATGTTCCTCCTTTACTAGAATAATTCCACAAGGGTCAGACACTCAATAAATGTGTGTCAAACCAATATCTTTTACTGGAGCAATCTTGGAAAAAGTTTAAATTGCTGTAGGCGGTGATACCAGTACAATCCTATGTTTGTTTATCAGGTACCTCTCAGCTCTGAGAGTGTTTAGATCTGGTATCTAACCTCTCCCTCTGGAATCAGGTGCCCCGGTTTCATAATCCTATTCTGCATAATAGCTGTGTGATTTCAGGCGAGTTACTGAACTTCTCTAAGCGTCTGTTTTCTTATTTGTAAGATGGACAGTAATATTACCTACCTCAGGGTTGTTGTGAGGATTAAATGAGGAAATGAGATAGTAGCTTACTGCCTGCATAGAGTGAACTCTCAAAGACACCCAAAAGATTAACTAAATACATGCCCGATAAGGGGGTAACTCACATAGCAAGTTTTTGAGAAGGAAGGCACACCCTCTGGTTACACAGTCCAAGCATAGTTTGGGCATGGAAGCATAGTCTCCCCACTCTGGCTTTCAAGACTCTGCACGATAGGGCCTCATTTGGCCTGTTCAAGTAGACCACCCTCAACTCTTCCTAACCTCCTTCCAGACTCCTCCATGCGTTGTTGCCCTGACTTACCTCCACCATTTCTGCCTCTGCCTTTCCTCCTTATACCACCTCCTTCCTCCTTCCCCTTGAAATCAAGACTCTGAACAGTTATTTCTGGAAGGGGTAGGGAAGGGGCAGGCATAAGAGACCTTTTTCCTGCTAAAAACATTTGTGTATTGATTGAATTTTTTACAGTCAATGGGTATTACTTTTTTAGTGGAAGGGAATAAAACCATAAAAGAGTAAAGTGTCTTATTTATTCTTCAAAGTCATCTCAATGGTCACATTCTTTATAGAGCCTTACCTGTGTTTTCATACTATTTTCTCCTGACCTCTGGGAAAACTTAAAAGTTCTCCCTTTCCCCCCTCCAAAGTATTTTATGTATGTCTCTACTGGCACATACTCCACCTGAGCTTCTACTTTAGTTGTGTGCTTATTTCTTTTTTTTTGCTATACGTGGGCCTCTCACTGTTGTGGCCTCTCCCATTGCAGAGCACAGGCTCTGGACGCTCAGGCTCAGCGGCCATGGCTCACGGGCCCAGCCGCTCCACGGCATGTGGGATCTTCCTGGACCGGGGCACGAACCCGTGTCCCCTGCATCGGCAGGCGGACTCAACCACTGCGCCACCAGGGAAGCCCGTGTGCTTATTTCTAATCATCACAGTCTCTCCCTGCTCCCAGGATAATAGCTGTGTCTTCACCAGCATTCCATTCCCATCTTTGTAACCCCTCCCAGCTCCTACCACAGTCCCTTGCACATAGTCAATGATGATTTTACATGATAGTTGAATGACTTGGCTGGAGATGAGGATTTATTTCTACAAGCTAAAAGTCTAAGATTTGGAGAACTTTTTTTTTTTAATCTAGGACTGAATTAGCAAAAACAATCCATAAATCTAGAGTTTCTTTTGTGAACTGACCTTACACTTTAAACTCATAGGAAGTATATTATCAATGTTTTAGCTTCATTTCACGTACAAGGAAGTTGTCAGATTTTTCTTTTTTTACTTTATGAATTTCAAAATTTCTGTGCTTGAATGGTCATTTATTACCTTTGGATCACTGCATTAGTGGGTCTCAATCATGATAGCTCATGGGATTTACTTGGGGAGCCTTTTTAAAATATCAGTAACAGATAATAAATCAAGGGTGGCCTCTGGGGTTGTTTTGTTTTGAGCTCCCTGGATGATTCTTATGTGCAGTCAGGCTTTATGAGAACCCTGCTTTCACAAGTCCAGAGTAGAAAGCCTTCCTCTCAGCTCACCACTATAGCCCCAATGCCTATCCCAGTGTCTGCAACATAGTTAATGCTCAAATATCTACTCAGTGTTTTTGCACATCCTGGGCCTGAACATATTTGTTACTGAATCTAAAATTAGATTTGTTTAAAAAATTTTTTTTAATCTCATTTTACATATAAAGAAAAGGAGGTAAAGTGAAATGCCTGAAGTAACATAGCTTGTTAAAACTGGACCTCAAGACTTCAGTATTCTTTCCACTGAAGCACTTTATTGATGTTTATGATGATTTTAGTATATTTACTCGTAGAATAAGTGTGACCATGCTACTTTAAGGAACCATGAGGCTTAGATTCCTTAATCATACTTTATGGCTTGTGGTTAGGCATAGGCTTAGCCACTGTTATTGAGATCAGGAGATGGATGTCGGGTGAGATCAGTAGAGCAGAGCAGGTTAATGTCACTAAGCAACAGGGCATTTTCTAGGCAGCTGTCTGCTGACTTCAGCATGTCAGGACCTCATATTTCATACATTTGCATGCTTCTAGTTCTTAACATATAGCCCATGCTTTTGCTTGCAATTACTTGCAAGCCCAAGCCCATGCTTGCAATTATTCCTCAGAGTAGTGTGTCTTCTGATCCCTGGTTCTTTTCTCTTTAGGCACCATTCAGGAGGATTACCTGCGAGAGCTGCTGACCACAATGGGAGATCGGTTTACAGATGAGGAAGTGGACGAGCTGTACAGAGAAGCACCTATCGACAAAAAGGGGAATTTCAATTACATTGAGTTCACGCGCATCCTTAAACATGGAGCAAAAGACAAAGATGACTGAAAAGAACTTCAAATTCCAGCCAAACTTTCCTTGTTGCTACTTTGGGTATTTCTGAGACTTTCTCTTAGAGCCTATTGCATGCCCTTAGCTTTACAGCTTTTGCCTTTCTTGTTGTATTTATTCTCAACCATTTGGGGCACGTGCATCTCTATAATCAGACTGGAAATGGGACTTTTTGTCATTTTCAGAATAGAAAATAGGGTAGTTTAACTTACCCCTACCTTCCCCTCCCCCAATAACTGCAGTCTACAAAGAGTCGATATATTTTTTCAGAGAAAGTTATTCACTCAATTTTTTCTGAACCGTAATTAAACTTTATAATAGAAACTTACTTGTTTAAAATTTCTTTATTTACCCAAATTGGCTTTGTTGGTCTTGGTTGTAATTATTTATTTATTTATTTATTTATTTATTTTTGGCTGCGTTGGGTCTTCGTTGCTGTGCGTGGGCTTCTCATTGCAGTGGCTTCTCTTGTTGCAGAGCATGGGCTCTAGGCACGCGGGCTTCAGTAGCTATGGCTCGAAGGCTCTAGAGCACAGGCTCAGTGGTTGTGGCGCACAGGCTTAGTTGCCCCGCAGCATGTGGGATCTTCCCCGACCAGGGCTTGAACCCGTATCTCCTGCATTGGCAGGTGGATTCTTAACCACTACGCCACTAGGGAAGCCCTTGGTTGCAACTTCTAAAGAAAGGTAGTGGGAAATCCCTGGCGGTCCAGTAGTTAGGACTCCGCCTGCACTTTCATTGCCAAGGGCCTGGGTTCAATCCCTGGTCAGGGAACTAAGATCCCACAAGACGCGCGTGCGGCGCAGCCAAAAATAAAGAAAGAATGGTAGTGAGGCAAATCCTAGAAAATAATATGGTTGTTAGACCTCCCCCTTACTCCTGCCAGTTTTCCTAACAATCCTACTCCTCTACTATTCATTCTTCCCCCTTTTTAAAGAAATCCAATTTTAACTGCCTTTATTGAGTCTCCTGCACTTTGCCTTCCAATTTTAAAAATAATTTCCTGTAAAATTTACATGTATATGATAGCTTTGGTAGCTTTAAATCCTAAAGTTTAACATACCTGCCAACATCACCCCATATCTGTTCTAATCTTTTGTACATAACTTCTTGTCATTTAAAGTTAGACCAGCCCACTGAGTGTAATTTTAATTTGTCCTAATTTTTAAAACAATTTTAGCCCCAAAGTTTCTATGGAATGCTTCTACCAAAAAGGCGGATTTTTTTGTATTGTATTTCAAAGTGTTGGAAACACAATATGGTTTTTGTTGGTTTGTTTTGGGTTTTTTTGTATATAGTTTCTTTTTATCACACAGTCCTCATTGAAGTACAGATTCACATGAGTTCATTTGTGAATGTTTGACATTCCTGACCTGCCCGCCGGTCAGAACAGCTGAAGCTACATGCCTGGGAAAGTGAGGTCATTATTTCAATCCTAAAAATAACTTCTGCTATTTGCAGGAATGCAGGACTGTTTTAAGAGTTAATCAGGAAATGGTAGACAGTTTCATTCACTTTGGGCTTCAAAAATCTGACTCTCAAGGATTCATAAGTTTAAGAAAGATCTTGAAACAGTGGGGGGGAAAGTTGGGTGAAGAGGGTTGACAATTAACCTGTGAAGATGAATAATTGATAATTACTATGTTTTATACTACTATTAACAAGACTGTCCTTGGACAAAACTATTACCTCGTTGAATATGCAATTACTGAATGCCTTCAGGGCAGCAGACCTTTACACTCAACAGGATAGGTGAGCTAGATTCTTTAACCTCAGGAGACCAGCTTAAAATAGGAGCAGGACTAGTAACAAGGCTGCTCTTGGCCCTTTCAAGATTAGAATCTTAGCACCTGCCTTAACTCTGCCTTTAATGTGTTCCTGAATTTTGTTCAGTCGTTTAAGCAAAGTACTTTTTCCAGGGTATAGCCATGATGCTGAAATTGTTGAACTAAATTTACATTTCAACTAAAAAAAGAAATAACTTCTGCTTTGTTAACAAATTTCCAGTCAAGAACAAATAACATTGTTTCCGTACTGAAAAAAAGGTAGCCTCATCTACTAAAATTATCTCTTGCAGTATCTCCACTTCCATTTCAGATAACTGCTCAAAGAACCAGCCACCATTAGAAACAGTGGATAGTCTCTTCTGAATGAAATGTCTCCTCATTTAGTGATAGCATTCTCTATGTAGTAAGTAGGCTTTGCTTAAGTAAAGCTGATTGACAGTAAAAAGCTAAAGCATCTACTCCAACAGTGCATTTGATAGAAAAACTGGTCTCCACAATGAAAGCCAGACTTGAAACAAACCATTTCAAAACCAGCCTAATGGGGGCAGCCTCCTTACCCACCTGCTTATGATACATTATCATTTGGACTCCAGGGCCCAAATTTTATTTGATCAAGGAGCCTCTATGACTGCACGAGAGTGGGAATTTATGAGTGCTACTGGGAAAAAAGGGAGCAGGCCAGACTATATGAGACAAGTAAAAGCAAATTCTGGAAAGGAAAGGCAACTATTTTTTTTTTACGAAGTATGAGGGGGGAAAGGACAGCAAGAGATGTACTAGACTTTGAGAAGTGCAGGCAAGTTGTAAGAAGGATCAGATAGAAGATGGTAAAAGAGCTTAGTAGATAGAGCCACAACAGTGTTATGGAAACCAAGTGAATAATTTCAAGAGTGAGGAAGTTAGTAGTGTTAAACCACAGAAAAATCGAACACAGGAAAACTTAAATGAGGCCACTGGATTTGGCAAGTCGGTCACTTCTGCCAGAGCTGTTAAGGTAGTTTTGAGTGCAGAATCCATAGTGTAGCAGGAGACACGGACAATGCCTGGGTTTGGGGGTCAGGCCAGCTACATTTTAATCTCATTCATGCTACATCATGGCTTTATAACCTTAAGAAAGTTATTTAACCTCGCTCAACCTCTATTCATTTGTAAAATTGAAGTAATGCTCTGGCTCATAATAGGAACATAATCTATTAATATATAAAGCAGCATTTTTGTGATTAGGAGCAGTATGGGTTTTAGAGCCAGACGTGGTTGAGTGAATAATGCCTGTTATTTGATGAGCTTTGTGTCCTTGGGCAGGTGGCCCAGCCCTAAGTGTCAGTTTCCTCACCTGTTTAACAGGGACAATACCCTCCACATTTGTTGTGAAAATAGAAACACTAAAGCTAAATGGGTCTGGCACACAGTAGGTATTCAAATAGTGGTTATTCTGTTTACCAGCAGGGGCTGTTGGGCAGTGAGGAGAGGCTTGAAGGGAAGGCAGGACCAAAGAGCATTTCTTTAGAGATTCAAGCCTGTCTGTAGACAGAGGAAGAAGGCAAACGAGTGTAAGCAAATGAGTGAAACCAAAGGAATGATGTGCAGGAGCTAGGAAGAGATAGAACCTAGATCACATGTTGTAAGATTATTCTTAGAAAAGCAAAAATGGATACTGCTCCCTCTGAAAACAGGAAAGGGTAGGTGATAGGAGTTTAATCATAGTTGGAGATTAAAAGCCGAGGTTAGGAGAAAGGTCCATAGTGGTTTGATAGTAAATTGTCTCAAACTAGAATTTAATTAAAGGGTTGTTATGAGCATTTAATGAGAATACACATAAAAATGTGTGGTACCAAGTAGATCCTCAAATAGTTTATTTTAGATTTCCTGAGTAGGTCCAATATGCCAGAATATTTTGTGTCTTTCTAGATCCTCCTTAAGTGTACAATTTCTTGATTGCCCTGCAACCCTGGTTTTTATCTTTACTGTCCTGAAAGGCATTGCTGAAGCTAATCCCATATTGAAGAAACAGCCAGTTTTCCCAAGTCCCTGTATCTTTTTATCCTAGGTTTATATGTGCCTGCTCAAATAATAGGCATCATAACTTCTCTTTCACATTTATCTACATACATCTTGTAGTCGTAGTGAATATACACCTTGTTTTTTAGTTTAATATATCTTAAATTGTCATGTTTTGGCATACCCACCATTTTTGTTTCAAGTTTTAAGTATATTACCTTTTTTTAAACCATTCTTTTTAATGACCACAATAAACAATTATCTGGTATTTAGATATTCAGCTTTTCATTAATATTTTTTCTTTTGAATCTAGAGAGAACACTATACCCTAGGATTATTTTTCTATAACAGTGCTATCCAGTAGAATTTTCTGTGATGATGGAAATGCACTCTCTGTGCTGTCCAATAAGGACACTAGGTCACATGTGACTATTGAGCACTTAAAATGTGTCTAATATAACTGAGTTTTTAATTTACATTTAAATAGTCACATGTGGTTAGTGACCACTGTGTTGGAAAGCAGTTCTAGAAACAAATATGGAGATCAAAGTCAAAGTACAGAGTGTCTCAGCTATGATCTTAATTAAGGTGGCCAGGGTGAGGGCTTATGGTACAGTAATAGACCATACTTGGAAGAGCTCTCTGACAAAGACCTCAGAAGACAAAATGTTCTCAGGAGTGGAAAAATATTTAAATTATTGGACCAAAGGGCAGACTACAGCTAAGGAAAAGAGTAAATATTTTAGAACCAGATATGATTTCTCAACAATTGGTTTCAAACTCCATTGAGAAAATGCATTCAGTTAAGGACCTTGGGGCAGTGCTAACTCCGAGGACCACGGTATAAGCATCATCTGGGGCTTATTAGGAATGCAGATTCTTGCCCCACCCTCGACCTACTGAATCTGAATACCTGGGGCTGGGCTCCAGAATCTTTTACGTAGCCCCTAGGTTTTTCTTATTGGTGCTACTGTTTAAGAACTACTGCTATAGTGTTGAACACATGGTTCCTACCATATAGGAATTCCTGATCAAAGATATCTAATTTCTCATCAAACTTTTCTAGAATATAAGACTGGATTATTCGTTCATCTCCCTGCATCCCACACACGTTCAGGCAATCACAAGTGCTCAACGAAGGTTTGCTATTAAGTTGACTACCTTCCATTATCCGGAAATAGTAGTATCTATCTGTAATATTCCAAGGTAAGGGAACTTGAAGGTTATAGGCACAAACAATATCTAGAACAAAAATTGAATTATGTAGCTTGGTGGTTTCGTTTTGACCAAGAGCATTATATAGTGTGTGCGCGTTTGTGTGTGTGTGTGTAAATCTGCATTGTCTTTAACGAACCAAAGGAAAGCAAGTAACTTGAATAAAGCTTCCCTGTGGTTGAAAGGGGAAAACGTCACCAGCCGTGGCCTGGTAAGGGCGTAAACCTGATAATCTGAGGGGTAAAACAGGAGGGACAGAGGTAAATGATAGAACTCGGTCTGCGCGTGCAGTCTGTAAAGCAGGCGGAGACCGCTCGGCCGCAGCCCTCTTACCTTCCCCAGTGTGGCGCGGGACGGAACCTAAAAATTTGCTCGTTTTATCTGAAGTTCAAGTGTAACCAGGTGAGGTCTACTTTTACCTGCTAACTCGGGCAGCCCTGGGTGGGCGGCGCCCGCAGACCCCCAAACCTCGAGGGCTCGCGCCCGCCCAGCCGGGTCAAATTCCAGGCCCGCCCCGAGCCGGCCCGGGAATGCGGAAGGGCCGCGGGACACGCCGCGAGCGGCGGGGGAGGAGAGCGGGACGCGGCGCCCCGGCCGCGCTGCGCCTGCCTCAGACCGCACGGCCCGCGAAACAACACGAAAACCCAAGCCGTGGTCGTCGGCCCCAGCCCTGCGCCCAGGTGGAGAAGGTGGACTCGGCCTCGAGCGGAGCGAGAACCGCAGCGCATTCCCCCACCCGGGGTTGGATTCCGCCGCGACTTCCGCTGCGACTTCCGGTCCGCCTACCGAGGCAGGAAGTGCGGGTGTCGCCGCTCTAAAACTGCAGCCCCGCTGCAGTTTCGCGTTCTTCGCCTCGTTCGTCTCGAGCAGGCAGTCCGGCTTCTGGTGCTGGTGTCCGGCCGCGGTGAGTGGCGTTCGGCCCCCGCGCGCGACACACCTGGGGCCGCCCCGGTGCCCCGCCCCTCCGACCTCTCGTCGCCGCCAGACCCCGGCCGGCGGGCGGGGCGGGGACTGCGGGACCTGTCGGTGGGTCAGGGAGGGTCGGCGAGGAGGTCCGGCCGCGGCCAGCCCGGGCCTGGACGTCGAGGGTACGGGAGGCTGGGGCAGATGGAACCGGGCTGGGGAACTGCCCTGCTGGCCGAGTCGGCCTGTCCCCTGCGCTGCGTCACCCGACGGCTTCACACACCTGGCGCCTCGGCGGCCGCAGCCCCGCTCCCCGCCGGCGCGGTCGGTGGGTTTGGGTGTCTGCTTAGCCCACAGGGCTGGATGCTTTGGGGGCACAGGGGTCCGCTGGTGCGTGGTTCTTCCCGTAGCGCCGAGTTGATACCGGCTAAATGTAACGATTTCCATAGGAGTTGTGACTCTTCGCAGCACCTTGCATCTTGTAAAGATTTACTTCATTCGTGCTGACTGAAGAAGAGGACAAATAGCAAAAATCAGGAAAGGTTTTCTGAAAAAGAGAATCGTGACCTCATTGAAGGCCTTGGACTTAGCCCTGGTGGGGAGAACTTAGTATTTCTGGCTGTATCTGTGGTAGGAGGTAACAAGACCAAAAGTTCAAAAGGTGTGAATTGTGTCGTGTGAAAAGGAGACCAGCCCGAACGGAACAGAACTGTAATGAATAATAGTTGGAAATAGGTAGATCAGTGGGGCCTTTTCACGGATGTCTTGCAAACTTGATGAGAAATGAAAGATTATGTAAGAGACATTCGGGAGTCATTTTGGATTCTTCACTAAGGGAGTGAGATGAAGAAAGGGGTGTTTAGAGGATTAGTTTGGCAGCCTTGGTTTCGGACGGATTTGCAGTGGTCCTTTGGTAAGAAAAGAATTGTAGCATTTTAGAATTCAAAAGAAACTTATAGGTTATCTTTCGATTTATAATTGAAACCCAGTGAGGTGAGATAATTTGCCCAAGGTCACTTGAGGGGTTCACCTGCTGCCACCCATTTTCTCTGAGCATTAGGTGGACGTTCCTCATGGTTAAGTGCACGGCTTCTTGTTTGTTCTGGCTCTGTTGAATAAAACAGCTTTTGTGATGACCTACTCGGTACGCATTTATGCTTTAATGAGACTCAGTGTGGACAAGAGGAACTGCAGCTTCTGAAGGACAGGTCCCAGGTGAGGGTTGCTGGGCTTAGGAAAGATAAAAGGACTGGGATCCCCTAAATGGAGCCGGTTGTCCCTCTCCCAAGATTCGAAGACAGCATATATCTAGGGATGATTTTCATTGCCGGCAGCTTTGGGGTCTTTCTTCCCCGTTCCGCACTTTAGATGTGGTGGCTTTGCTTCTTACCCCCAACCAGCTCTCCACATTTTCATGGTGGAGAAATTCTGCCGCCTACATGCAGGATGTTCGGAGCTAGTGGTGCAAGCTCTGGGCTAGACTTCCTGAGTATGATCCTGCATCTAAGCTCTACGTTTTTCTAGCTGTGGCTGCAGACAGATTATTTATTCTCTTTGCCCTAATTTTTCCTTTGAGAAATGGGGATAATAACAGTGCCTATGTAATAAGTTGTTGTGAGAATTACATATATTAATACATATGAAATGCTTAGACCAGTGTCTAGCACATATTTAGCACTCTTATTAGTACTCTTTGTTCCAGGTACTTTTTGTTATGGATTTCTTGGGGAGAGTCCAGTGGAGTTTATGCTGAACCATGGGTAAACCATAGAGAAAAGCCATATTTTGCGGAGTCATATCTAGGGGGTGATGGGAATGTTGAAGAAGGGGTGACTCTGTTGCAGTTAAAAGAGGAACCCACAGAACTTGGAGAGAAATCGAATAAAAGGAATTAAAATTTGCTAACCAGGAATAGAAAATTTGCCTACCCAGTGCAAACTTGGCTGTGGCCCCTTTGAGGTTTTAAAAATTCTTTGGCTATAATTCTGAAATAAAGGCATTGCCCTATTGAATATTAAAGATGCCAAGGAAACACAACGGCTTTATTGGTTTTCTGTAGCTATATAACAAATTACCCCCAAACTTAGCACCTTAAGAAAACAATAAAGAGCTTCTGAGGGTCAGGAATTGCAGGGCAGCTTAGCTGGGCAGCTCTGGTCTGGCTCAGGATCTCCTGGAGTTGCAGTCCACATGTCAGCTGGGTTTGCAGTCATTTGAAAGAGGATCAACCTCCAAGATGGCTGACTCACCTGGCTGGCAAGTTGGTGCTGGCTGTTGGCAGGAGGCCTCAGTTCCCTGCCACATGGACCTCTCCGTGGAGTTGTGTATAGTACCCTGTAGACCTGGTGCTGGCTTTCCCCAGATTGAGTGATCTGAGAGAGAGCATGGTAGAACCGGCAACATCTACAATATTATGACAAAGTCGCACTCCATCATTTTCACAATATCCTATTAGTTATGAAGGGTGGCAGAATATGCCACCCCAAGATATGCCACTTTGGCATGAAGATTATTTTGAGCTGAAGGCAATTGAGAAGAAAGCAGACACAAGAAAGGCTCTTTGCCCTCCCCCAATGTGCCTAAAAGCAGGACACACATTTACAAAGGTGCTCTTCTTTCCCTCTCTACCAGGCAGGACAAAGGTTACTCTCTGGAGACAGCTTTAGACCCTTAATGGAGAAGGCCGTGGCTTGAATCTTGTTTATGCTGTGCTCTAACCTTCCATACCTAGCCCCTCCCCTCCACACATGCCTTTCTTCTTTTGGCTTCAGCTGAAGATGATATTTAAGCCAGAGTGCCAAGCCACCTCTGAGAGTTGGATTTTCCCTGGGTGTCTCCCCATGTATACATGAGGTATACGTGTTAATAAACGGTGTGTTTGTTTTTCTGTTATTAATCTGTTATTACAAGGCATCAGCCAAGAACTCAGAACCAAGGTCAGTGCCTTCTAAGTGTTTAAGTCAGTGGTTCTCAACCGTCACTATATATTGGAATCACCTGCTGCATTTTAAAAATACAGATTCATAGACTTCACCTGTAGACATTCAGTTTCAGTTGTACTAGACCAGGACCTGGACATCACTTTTTAAAAACTTCCAAGATGGGACTTTCCCTGGCAGTCCAGTGGTTAAGATTTCGCCTTCCAATGCAGGGGGTGTGGGTTCAACCCCCGGTCGGGGAGCTAAGATCCCACGTGCCTCCTGTCCAAAAAACATAAAAAACAGAAGCAATATTGTAACAGACTTAAAAAAAATAAAAACTTCCAAGATGATTCTAATGTGCAGCCAAGATTGAAACCAGAGGTTAACTGTTGTGAGAGCCATATTTACCTGCCATGTGGTAGCAGCACCTAGCTGACTTAGATGTTTCATAGGTAGCTAATAGAATATGCTCCATGAGCATCTTTTCCAGGCTTCCAATAAAGCCATATAGGCTGGATGAAGTTCACAAGCAGTTTCTGCTTATTAATGATTATAGTGCCCATGTTTTGATTTGCTCACCAGTATAGCAGGTGATTTTGCAAAAATTTAGATTATGACCTAAATATGTTGACACCACAACTACCTATAATACCCGTATTCCTATATCCCTGCCCTTCTTTAACCTCTAAAAATACTACATGTAACCTTTAGTTCACTCTATATCAGAAATATACAAAAATAATGAAATAAAAATTTTGAAGAGGAAGTAAGACTTTTGTTTATTCCCGTTAAGGCTTATTCGTTACCTTATATGCTATGTTCTAAATGGATATTTTTTGTAACTAAGGATGGGGTTTGGTGGGTTTTTTTCCTTTAATGTTTATAGGTCAAGTAGTAATTTCACAGTCGTACGTAAAGATTTCAAGCCTTTACCTACCATGTCAAACCAAAGCCATGACTGATAGGAAATACTGCCATGTGATAAACCCAATTGCACGGTTGCAGGGAGGGCCATTCATATCTTATTTTCTTCCCATTCCACTGTGCACTTCTAGTCTATACATTGGTTTCCCCAGCATAGTTTGAATTTATTTGAAAACAGAGTTTCACTAGGAATTAAATTTAGAGGAAAGTAGCTGCTCAGAAATCAGTGTTGGACTATATTGGTAAGTACTGAAAGTTTAAGAAATTTTTTGTGGTAAAAAAAATAACTAGCAGAATTGTATGAGGTAAAAAATATATAGGTAAAATCACCTTTAACAAATGGAGTTGCATTCTAGCTCTGCCACCAGGTGACCTTGGGCAAGTTGTTTAATAACATATTTTGATATTCAGTTCCTCCATGTGTAAAGCAGGCATGTTGAATTTAGCGCACCCGAGTACCTAGCATAGGAGTCACTCAGCAAATGGTAGTAGCCATAAGTTGAGTAGACTTTTAATTCTCTCTGGTCCTAAGGCATTTGGGGGCTAGAAAAATAGCGAGAACAAATACATGAGTTAAACTGCATGGTGCCTTGGGAACATACTAGTACCAATAGTTTGGTGTTGCTGAAGGAAAAGTACAAAGCAGAGAATGGCTAGCGATGAGGCTGAAGGGTCATCCTAGAGCAGGGAAAGGTGTGTGTGCCATGCTCAGGAACTTGTACTTTGGCCTATAGGCAGTGGAGAGCCGACAATTTCTCAAAAGGGAATGATATGGTCGTATTCATGTTTTACACACCTCTGGCTGGAAGATAAAGGATAGTCTAGAGGGGACCAAAAAGCAAGGAGGTTGGTTAGTTGGCCAATGAAATATTCTACACAAAGAGGTGATGAGGGCCCAGCATAGGGTGGTGGCAGAAGAATGAGGAAGATGAGCAAGTCTGATGAATATTTAAGAAGCAGGCTTGGTTCATCAGTGAGAGGGATGAGTCGGGGATGACTTGCATGTTTCTGGCTTGGTGAGGGCGTAAACGATGGTGCCATTAACTTACAGGAAACAAAGTTGAGAAAGTTTAGGAGGGGAAGATAATGAATTTTGTTTCTAACGTTGATTCTGAATGTCTGGAATATCAAAATGGGTGCCTTTCACAAGCACAATTGGCTGTTTGATTCCACAGTTCAAGGGAAGGGTCAGCCCTGAGGATACAGACGTGGGAGTCATAGGTGTTGTCAGAACAGTGAGAGCCGATGAGATCATCCAAGGAACACAGAGTGAAAAGAATTTAATAAGCCATGGACTGTGAGAATACTCGGAAACGTGAATATTAAAGTGAGTGGAGAAGATAAGAGCCTAACAAGAAAATGGAGGAGGACCAGGCATAGAAATAGAACTGAGAGGAGGTTGGTGTCACCAAGTCAAATACAGCATTTTACTGAAACTAAATGTGATCTTTAGGAGTCTCCCTTGTTAGAGTGTAAAGTCTTAAAGGCTGGGAACCTTGGGCTCTCGTTCCATTGGGACAGTTCATTTCTACTGTTACAGTTCATCAAGGCCAAGAGTTGTTGAGGCCTGAAGAGAAGAGGGATAAAATGGTGTCAAATATAGCAGAGTGATCCAAGGAGACTTAGACCAGATTTGACAATTGGAAAGCACTTGCAAATAGAGAAGAGAAAGCCAGATTGTGATGAGTGGGAAGTGAGAAAGTGGAGAAAGCCAAGATATTTATCTCAGAAGTTAAGGACAGAGAGGGTGGTAGTTTCTTTGGGCGCCAGAGTTCTCTTTAGATTGACTGTTTTGCAACAACCTTGCCTCACTTTTCAGCTGAGGTTTTATTATCAGTTGATATTTTCTGTGTGTACTTTGTATATTTATATACAAATATAAATGTGCACTGGTTTTAAATGAAGTACAGAGAAAACGTAAACTGTTTTTCTTTTTAAAGAGATTATGGTGTCATTTCATTGAGCCATACCTGCTCTGTAACAGGTTTTGAATGGCGGCTCAGACTTGCTCACGGTATAATGGCTTTTCTAGCCTTACTGGGTTACCTCCTCATTCTCGCTCCCCGGCATTTTCCGTAATAAAGATCCTTGCATGTGCAGTCTCTTCTTGGCATCAGCTTCTTGGAGAACTCCAACTAAGTTTCAAAAATGTTTAAATATAATATACTTTTGGGTTAGCGGTAGCGTTTGCATGAAACAACTGATTATTTTTTTAAAATAAAGATTTTCTCTTTGGGAGGTTTTTCTAAATGACTATTGCAGACATAGTTTGCTGATACTGAGGGAGAGAACTAATTCTTGGCTTCAGATCTACTGTCTTTTATATCTTTTGAATCTTGAAGAAATAGAATCATAGAATTTTTAGCATGAGAAAGAATTTTAATCCAGCAGTTTTGGAATGTGAGGAAGAATTAAAGCAGAGTCAAGTGCCTTGCTAGTGGACCACATTCTGTCTCCCATTGAACCTTCAATATAACTAAGGTCACATGACTAGCTAGTTACAGGAAGGAGAAGAAATTAACATTTACTCAGGCCATGTATGCCCGGAGGGGAAGGAGTTGAAATGTTAAAGTAAGGACTCTAAGGCTGATGTGCTTCACAACTACAAACAGGGCTTCCCTGGTGGCGCAGTGGTTGAGAGTCCACCTGCCGATGCAGGGAACACGGGTTCGTGCCCGCGTTTGGGAAGATCCCACATGCCGCGGAGCTGCTGGGCCGGCTGAGCCTGCGCGTCCGGAGCCTGTGCTCCGCAATGGGAGAGACCACAACAGTGAGAGGCCTGTGTACCGCAAAAAAAAAAAACTGCAAACAAACTAAAACAATGTAGGTTAAAAGTCCAAGACCGGAAGTCCCGGAGACCCAGGTCCAGAATTCCCTTGCCCAGCCACTGCCCTCACCAGTCATCTGCTTTCACACTGCGAGGCTGCAGAGTTAGAGAACAGTCCCCAAGGCCACCCTCATTTCTGACACCAATTCCAAGTTTCGTTCCCCAAGACGACCCTCAGGTTCAGTAATTTGCTAGAACTTACAGAACTCACTGAAAGCTGTTACACCTATGGTTATGGTTTACTGCAGTAAAAGGATTCAGATTAAAGTCAACCAAGGGAAGAGACTCGTGGTATGGAGTCCAGGAGAATTCCAAGTGCTTAGCTTCCAGTGGTCCTTTCCATGGGCAGTGTTGACCTCTCCTGGCAGCAAGGCGTGACGGTGAGCATGGAGTATGGCCTGCCAGAGAGCTTGCTTGACCCTTCATAGCCATAGTTTTTTACTGCGGCTCTGTCCCCTAGATACTGTCCCCGCTCCTAGGCTGACTTCAGTCTCCAGTTCCTCTAGAGGCCAAGCTGATTAACACTGACCCAGAGCCCCCATGATAAATCACGTTGTTAGACTCTCTGGTGTGACCCAAGACCCCAGATATACCAGGCAGAACATTCTAAGAGCTTAGAGATTACCTCCCAGGAGCTGAGGACAGAGGCCACACCTCTCTTACAAGGGCCATTGATTTTTTTTTTTTTTTTTAACCTAGGTATTACCTACCTCATAGGGCAGTTGTGAACATTGAATACGAAAGACAGTGGAGCAAACAATTATTCTGGTGTCCATGGGTTTTCAAGAAATGGTGAAGCTGAGATTCAGACTCAAGATTTTTCTGATTCCAAAGCCAGGAGTATTTTTGTGTTGTATTTATTTACATCATTTAAAACTGCAAATAAAAATGGAATGAGAAGGGAATTCCCTGGCGGTCAGTGGTTAGGACTCGGAGCTTTCACAGCCAGGGCCCGGGTTCAGTCCCCGGTTGGGAAACTAAGATCCTGCAAGCCACGTGGTGGTCCAAAGGAAAAAAAAAAAATGGAAGGAGAAGTGTCCATTCTTTTTGACATTTAAAACATTGGTGGCTTTCAGTAGAGTATCGGGCCACCACTAAAGGTGTATTACGGAGAATTGAGGAGTGATTGGGAAGATGAGAAACTGGAGAGAGTTGAGTAGTAGAGTACTATTCTAAAAGTTTTGTCAAGGGAAAGGGGAAATGAGGATGTAGCTAGAAGGGATACAAGACTAAAGATACATTTTGATGATTTTTTTAAAAAATATTTATTTATTTATTTTGGCTGCACTGGGTCTTAGTTGTGGCATGTGGAATATTTAGTTGTGGTACACGGGATCTTTAGTTGCAGCATGCGGATTTCTTAGTTGCGGCATGCATGTGGGATCTAGCTCCCTGACCGGGGATCGAACCTGGGCCCTCTGCATTGGGAGTGCAGAGTCTCATCCACTGGACCACCAGGGAAGTCCCATTGATGTTTTTTTTTAAATGAGAGCCTTTTGAGCATGTACCTTACAGTAACTATACTAGTCTCTTTGCATATGTTATCTCATTTAATCCTCACTTGCATTAGAGTAGATATTGTGTTTCGCTGTAAAACTGAGGGTCGAGTGAGGTTCCCTGGTTTTCAGACCAT
Organism: Delphinapterus leucas; assembly: GCF_059928025.1. Lineage (NCBI taxonomy): Eukaryota > Metazoa > Chordata > Mammalia > Artiodactyla > Monodontidae > Delphinapterus > Delphinapterus leucas. The sequence goes on along the minus strand of NC_143142.1, from coordinate 34,714,555 downwards.
TTTGTGGAAGAAACCAAGACTCAGAGAGGTTATGCAGTATTGGTAGTAAATGAAGTTAAAAGCTGTCCCTACTGCATAGGATTGTTGTGAGGGTTAAGTGGGGCCATCCTTGTGAAAGTAAGATGTCCGCTTTGGAGCCTTTCTCTTTAGGGGAGCCCTCTGCCCTCATAACAGTGCTTCGCACGTAGTAGCACTCGGTAAATGCGATCTGTTGCTATGTGCTTTAAAACTCATTCACATTTAATAAAAATGAGGTTCGTGAAATTTGGGATGAAGCCACATCAATCATTTCTATTCTGTTTCTTCAAAACTGCTTTTGTCCTAGCTGTTTAATTGTGACATTGGAAATAAAGTTTATATGTATATTCCCACCCAAATAAAGTAATAATTCTACAATACATTGAAATATTTTTTCTCACTGACTTTAGGTGTTGTGAGTTCTTTCTTTTTGCTTTATGTTTTTATGCATTCGGTTTTGCTTTATGTTCTGTTCTTTTTAACTCTAGGATTAAACCACCACCATGTCTAGCAAAAAGGCAAAGACCAAGACCAAGAAGCGCCCCCAGCGCGCAACCTCCAACGTGTTTGCCATGTTTGACCAGTCACAGATTCAGGAGTTCAAGGAGGCCTTCAACATGATCGATCAGAACAGAGATGGTTTCATCGACAAGGAAGACTTACATGATATGCTTGCTTCTCTAGGTAGACTTTTATGTTCTTAATATTCCTGCTTCCCCAAAATAATTAGCGTTTTATGAATTATTTTTTGTGTGACGTACAGATATTAATCTCCTGGTCTCAAAGGCCTCTTGAGAGATGTTGGGTGGGAGGCACCATACTGAGGCTTGGCCCGTCGTAAGAGGATACGCCTTCAGGGGTGGGGGCCTGGCTGCCACTGTGGCTAGGCAGGCTTCCGTTCCTGTTAGCTAAACATGATAGGTCTACAAGGTGAAAAGCCAGGGGATGACTAGATGGCAAGATACCAGAATCTTAAACAAAAAGTGTGGACAATAATATAATGTATTAAGTAATAAAAGTTGAGGACAGGTTATATGACAGAGGTGAACGGTCATAAGTGATAACGACCATCTCAGGGAGGAAGGGCAGTGCTCCTAAAAAAAGGGAACACAGGGAAGGGGGCTTCCACAATTTATATATTTTTTTTATAATTAAAGAAAATAAAATGTAAAGTTAGAAGATTTATCGATTTATTTTTACACATTTATTTAGCTATAGTTGATTTACAATATTGTGTTAGTTTCAGGTGTACAGCTTCAGATTCTTTTCCACTGTAGATTTATTACAAGATATTAAGTATAGTTACTTGTGCTATGCAGTAAATCCTGTTGTTTATCTATTTTTTGTATAGTGGTGTGTATCTGTTAATCCCAAACCCCTAATTTATCCCTCCCCCCACACCTTTCCCCTTTGGTAACTGTAAGTTTGTTTTCTATGTCTGTGAGTCTGTTTCTGTTTTGTAAATAAGTTGATTTATAATTTTTTTTTTAAATTCCACATACAAGTGATATGTAACATTTGTCTTTGCCTGCCTGACTTACTTCACTTAGTATGATAATCTCTAGACCCATCCACGTTGCTGCAAATGGCAATATTTCATTTAAAGATACAGGATTTAAAGCAAACATAAACTGCCTTTTGTCATTCTGGCTATGTCGGTGTTAATTTACTGTTCCTTATATGATTTTGTTATTTTGATCTTAAGGAAAGAGGGGAAAGTCCTCCATGTCCTGCCTGAATTGGCACTGATTTTACAGTTGGAAGAAAGGAGTATCAAGTCAGGGGGTTCTTGATAGGCCAGAATGACGGGCAGGGAAGGGGGCACAAGTCAGGGATGGCCCACAGGTAGGCTCTGCACGCTAACGTTTCTGTGTCTGACCATGAGCCAGAAAGGGCAGTTCAAGGGCCAGAGGACAAAGAGAGAGAATTTTGTTACTTTTTTCTTTTTAGTAACCACATGATTTTGTTCGTCTCTTTTATTTTTTTCTCCTAGCGTGTTATTTTGAAAGTTTTTAAGCCTATAAAACGTTGAAAGAACGGTGTAATGAACACGCATCCATCCTTTACCCAGATTCACGAGCTGTTAACATTTTGCAACATTGCCTTTATTCAGAGTGAGAGCTGAGTCTTGCAACATGGCCTTTATTCAGAGTGAGAGTTGAGTCAAGATACTGATCTGACTTGTTGACTTGCAGGTGGGGTGGATCCCAGTGTTTTCCACACTCTGAATAGCTAAGTACTAAGTGTCCTTTGGGGAGCAGGTCACTACTGAAGAAGGCCACCGAGGAGAATTGAGGGCCTGAGTTGTATTACAAAGATCGAACACTCAAGCCTATCCCCTGGTCCTAGTAGATGCTCAGTTAATTTTTGTTGGTTGAATGAGTGATGGTAGAGTAAGAGACTGACTTTTGGGGACTTCCATTTTGGGGAATGCCATGCCTTTAGAGATACATATTTACCTTTTAAATCAACAAATTATATTAGATGCCTTGATGTCCATAGGTGCTTAGCCTAAGCCAATTCATTTTAAATCCCTGTGTCTTTTTCGTACCCATGTTCTCTTGACACCTTTGGGTTACACTTTTTACCCCAAAAAATTGCTGCAAGAGAGTCGGGTTAAATCTGGAGGTAGAAAAGTAGTCCTTTTTAGCTACTTTCACTTACTCGAAGAATCTTGAGATTATTTTTGGGCTAATTTTGTATCGATATGTTGAATAGGTATAATGAGTGACGGTTGTAATGCAGTAAGACAGATGCCAACTTGGCATTTAATTTCACCCAAATTCCTGGGAGTAAAACTTACATATGAACCATAATTCTAGATTTGACTGTCATTAGCACTTAGTTGGGTATAATAGTGAGATGCTGACATGGATGCTCTTTTCATGGAGAATCATACAAACTTAATGTTGGAAGGGACCTTTCAGATACCAAGTTTAACTAGTCCATTAAACCCTAGACAGTTTCCACCTTGTCCCAGGGCACACAGTCAGTGGCAGAACTGGGATTCAAACCCACTATTCCAGACCCTTCGTTCAGTGCTGCTTTTCTGCACCATGTGGACCTCACAAATGCCAGGACAAAAAGAAGCTCTTTGTTACTCCCACCATATGTGGCCATTCCAGGGGAATTTCTCCCAACTTCGAGGGGAGGGTCAGGGGAGTTCCCTCACCACCATACCAGAAGAGGGAGAAGTGTCCTTGTTTGGAACTGAGATTAAGATTTCCCATCATGAACAATACTAAACAAGACTATATTTCAGCAATACGAGTAAACAGCATCTGGGGATATGTCTGACAACCAAATAGAACATAACATTGTTTAAAATGAGCTCCCAGGGACTTCCCTGGTGGTGCAGTGGTTGAGAATCCGCCTGCCAGTGCAGGGGACACAGGTTCGAGCCCTGGTCCAAGAAGATCCCACATGCCACGGAGCAACTAAGCCCATGTACCACAACTACTGAACCTGCACTCTAGAGCCCACACGCCACACTACTGAAGCCCGCGTGCCTAGAGCCTGTGCTCCGCAACAAGAGAAGCCACCGCAATGAGAAGCCCGCGCACCACAACGAAGAGTAGCCCCCGCTCGCCGCAACTAGAGAAAGCCCACGCGCAGCAACGAAGACCCAATGCAGCCATAAATAAATAATAAATAGATTAATTAATTAATTAATTTTAAATAATAAAATAAGCTCCCAGTTCTAAACCAACCTAATAGTTTCAGCTTAAATGGCCAACTTATAAATAAATTGTTTGAAGCATACCAATTATAGGCAACTTACTGCAGTTAGAAATATGAATATTTAGATTTTTTAAATAACCAATATTGAAATGCCCTGATGGGTCTTTAATGTTATCAGCATTCAAGATGTAGTAACGTGGCATTACCTGGTTCATAGTTTCATGTGTGTGTTTTATTTTTAATGAAAAATAGTGAAGGAAAAGTTGCAGGAAGTAGCAGTGAATGGACAGTATTCAACCTAAGCCCAGAATGCATTTTATTTATGATGTATCAAAGATTTTTTTATGTTGTTAAAAATTGTCTTTTTTAAATGTTCTTAATGTAAGTTAATTGAAATATTAGTTTCGTGTGATGGTGATGTAACTTTTAAAAATATGTTGGGGAACATAACAATAACAGAATAATTATTTATTGAAATGAGTTCTTCGTCCTTAAATGTTAAAATGTGCGATTTTCTAGGGAAGAATCCAACCGACGCGTACCTCGAAGCCATGATGAATGAGGCTCCAGGGCCCATAAACTTCACCATGTTCCTTACCATGTTTGGGGAGAAGCTGAATGGCACAGACCCAGAAGATGTCATCAGAAACGCTTTTGCTTGCTTTGATGAAGAAGCAACTGGTGAGCACTCTTTGTTTATGCCCAGCCTCATTCCAGACTATGTGAAACACTTTTTAGGGAATGAGAAAGATTAGCAAAATATAAATTTTTAAAAATGAGTAGAGGGAAACTATTATTTACGATAGGACAGTCGACCAAGAATGGCTAGAACGCAGGGTAGGTCATAAAGCTACACGGTTTGTGGTGTTAATCTTTGAATCTGGTTCTGAGCTTCCTGGAAGTCAAAGGGAGAATTTTCTTTTAAATAGTGTTTCTTAGATGATATACTGCTTCAAGAAACTTTAAGTTTCACCAGAAAGTGTAGTTAACTAACTTGGACAATTAAAATCTTCGTTTTTTTCCCCTTATTATTTAAAAATGTGTGAAGAAAGCCCTGCTGTTCCGTTTTCTGATTTCTCTCCTTTTCCCCTTTGCTTCTGCGTTAACCCTTTGCTCAGCCACGCGCATCGCCTCCTCACATATACCTCGCATCCTCCTTCCTGCTTCCCCCTTGCTACCTGTTAAAACTGCACCGTCCTTCGTGCACGTTTGGCCTTGGCAACGCTGCCCTTTTGTTCTGGGTATCTGCCTTTTTTTTTTTTTTTTAATATCTCTGAAATACAAGGTACTTTTTTCTCCTCTGGAAAATACTCGCTTCAAATTAATTTTGTAAGCGTATGATCTACTAACTGACTTTGTAAATGATTTAATCTAATATTAATAAAGAACTCTAAAAATAATAGGAAAAGATAAGGATATGGTTATATATTGCTTTATATTGTTCAGGTAAATATGTTTGTTCTGAAATATCTTGTAAGATTGACGTAGTTGAGAACCAAATCATTAAAGTGCCGGGAAGTGTTTGCAACTTCCCTTTTTCTGCTGCCTTCCAGGCACCATTCAGGAGGATTACCTTCGAGAGCTGCTGACCACGATGGGAGATCGGTTTACAGATGAGGAAGTGGATGAGCTGTATAGAGAAGCACCTATCGACAAAAAGGGGAATTTCAATTACATTGAGTTCACGCGCATCCTTAAACATGGAGCGAAAGACAAAGATGATTGAAAAGAACTTGAGCTAAGACTTTCCAATTACTTTGTCTTACTCTGTTTTATTTCCCAGACACTTGCCCCCTCATAGACCTGTTGCATGCAACTTAGTTTCACAGCTTTGCCTCTTTCTCGGTGTATTTATTCTAGACCTTTCTGCCACTTAGCACTTGTATAATCAAACTGCAAATGGGGATGAGGTTGTAAATTGTATTGAGAAAAAGCATTGCGAATAAAAATCAACAAATGTGAAAGCCCAGGAAAATATATCCGGTATTTCTGGTTTTGCTGGATTTTTACATTTTTATATAATAAAAATGCTATTTTGAAATAAAGATTATGCTGACTCAGATGTAATATAATGGAAAGTTAAATAACTGGTAGTTGGGGGTAGTCCTTTTTTTAGATTTTCAAGTTCATATAATTCAGATTCCATAGTAAAACTGATTGTTCACATGTATGGGACAGTGTTCTTCAGTATAAGTTAAATAACATCATTATACAGTAAAAACTGGTTGTACCTTAGTTTCTTTCATGCTTCTGGTAAGTCAGATGTTTAAATTATTGAATGATAAATACAGAATGTATCTGAGAAAACACTGAATGTTTTACTGATTTGAATCTAGGAACATGAGGCAAAATTCTGAAGCCAAGAATAGTTATTATTGAACATTTACAGTGTGTAAAGCATTGCATGTAGACGATTTTCATTGACTCTTCCCAGCACCCTTGTGGGATAGAATTTTATTAGCCCTGTATTTCAAGGGGAAGAACTGAGCACCAGGGAGTCAAGTGATTGATCTGAGTCTCTGTCAGAGCTGGGACTCCAGGCCAGGGCGCCCCACTCCAGAGTGTGGATTCTGGGACCACTGTGCTGTCTCTGAAAAGCCCCAAATGCCTAAAAGGTCAAGATATTTCCATTACATTCTAACATAGTTTTGTAGTCATTATTGAAATTTAAAATAACTTGGGGACATTGATTGTTGGAACAGAATTTCAGAAAATTCTATCCAGGTGAAAAATAGAGGACCAAAGATTATAAGCAATATAATCTTCCAACCGCCTTCAGTTGGAAGGTGGTTCACATAGTGTAGAGTGTAGACTGGATGGAAGGTCTGAAAACCATACAGACAAGGCTGCTATGAGCTCGCTTAACATCCTCAAGGCCAAGCAATATGAGAAGTAGGAGAGAAAAACCTAAAAAAAGAAAAAAATCCATTTAAAAAAAAAGTTCCCCAACGTTGTTCAACACCTATTCCCTCTTAAATGTATTGATATTCTATCTCCTTAAAATCGATGCATTTACACGTCGTTTAACATTTGTGCTTCCGAGCTTGCTGTGGTAGGCAAATCCTTGCTATCAATTAATTTTTCTAGGTTTTTCATCATCTTTAAAAAGAGCAGTTCCACTCTCGTGGTCTAGTACAAGAGAAGTGCTTTGCAGTTCATAAGAGCTTTCGCACTTATGACCTAATCCTCACCGCCCATGAGGTAAGTAGGGCAAGTAATATCCCTGCTTTTCATATGAGAGCTGAAGTTTAGAACAGCCAAAGCACCTGTCCGAGGTCCCACAAGAATAAGAATCCACATCTGGCTCCCTTTTCTACTTCCAAGCGTAAAGTCACATGCAGTGTCAAAACCAGAATCACCGTGTGTAGAAGGAGAAGGGGAAGCGTACTGGGATCATTTTGACTGTCATTAACAAATGCTTATCAGTCACCTGTTATGTGCCAGGCACTGTTCTCTGTTGGGGATAACTGGGGGGGGCAGGACAAACAAGGACGCCACCCTCCTGGGGCTCAGCTCCTTAGTGGGAGATCAGGAAGGCACCTCTAAGTATCGTGGGACACAGAACTTGAGCAAGTGCAGAGAGGGCCTCTGAGGTGAGATCTGAATCACGAGAAGAGGGTCCCCGTGTGGAGGTCAGGGAGGATGTTCCACTCACAGGGGACGGTCCTTCCAAGGCAGGCGCTGGCGGAAGCACTGGGAGAGCTCAAGGGAAGGACATAAGGATGGTGTTTGCTGCGTGGTCTAGTCTACGTGCAGAATCAGGGCTTTGGGCAGGGAAGAAATGTGAATTATGTTTTAAAAACTCAACCTTGCTGCTGAGTATAGAATGGAGGGCAAGAGTAGCAGCAAGAAGACTTCCAGTTAGGAGGCTATCACTGTGGTCCAGGCAAGTCAAGAGGGTGGCTTGGTCTCCAGATGGTCGCGCAGGTGGCTCTGCTGCCTGACCTATTTACTCTGTTCCAGCCTTTTCTTGTCACCAGCTCTCTGGCGTCATTTTAACTGCATTTATTCTTTTGCTCTGCTTAAAGGCAGATTTGAGAAGATTGGGAGGTTGAAAAAGTTTTCAAGATTAAAAACAAGAAAAACTGTCTCTTGAATGCCTTATGTTGACCTGACGTAACCCATTCTGTTTCACCCATAGTATCTATAAAGAGAGTAGTGGAATCCAGCATGCACTATAAGGCACCTCTGCTAGGACCTTTTTCCTCTCTGGTTCAATAAATATTACTGATGATGCTGAAAACTCTATTTTAGTATCTTTCCTTTTTTGAGAACAACTTAGTAATGATCTCTAAAATTGACAATTGATGCCTTGGCCAACACAATTGGAATGTGTGTTTGTGCTCAGGTAGTTAAAACTATGCTGAATGGTTGCTCTGTACTAAGCATGTACACTACTGGCCTTTGAGGTAGGTTTTTGTTTTGTTTTGTTTTAATTATCCTTGTTCTACAGATAAAGCACTGAGGCGCAGAGAAGTAACTTCCCCAGGTTACACAGGTAGGAACCAATGGGACCATAATTTGAGTCCAGTCAGTCGAGCTCCTGAACCTGCCCTCTCAGAAAAATAATTATTGAAAGTAACACCACTGGTTTTTTACCATTGTACAGGAATTTTAAAAGCATTCATTATTGCATTTGATCCTCAGAACTCTAGGAGGTGGATAAGGTAGGCATTATTATCCCATTTTACAGGTGAGAATACTGAGTTATAGACGTTACCCCACTTGCTCAACTTTATATATAAAGTACACAGTGTCTGAGCCATGACTAGCTTTTAAGCTTTTTGAGTGAGGGTGCTTCTCATTAAACCTATAATTTCCTAATTAGATAATACCTGTAGCCTGATCAACATCTTTTTCTCATTTATAAATGTATATATACCATATATCATATATATGAAAGCCATTAATATTTATAAAATTGAAATTATGTTTAGTTATACATTTAATGAATCATGTTTCCTGATAAAATAATTGCATAAAAATGAAGTTTTAAATTCAGCATATATATGAATAAATACTTGAATAAGAATTTTCTTGATTGTAATTTTTTTAACATTTTAGTGTTTTTGAAAACAAAATGTCTTACAATCAATGTATATATTCAATAGTTTATCCTTAAAAATAATTGCATCAATGTTGCATCTCAAAATTGAAAGGTCTAAAAAAAAAAATGAAGGGTCTTAAAAGATAAAAAACATTATTTGGAATATACATATATAAACTACTGAAAAATCTGGTGTGAATAGGCTCTGTCATCTGGGAAATATGAACGAGGATGAGAAAGTTTATCACATACTGAAATTTTGGGGAAAATTTTCTTGGACAGAAAAATGGGGAAGATTACAAATTGCATACATCACTCTGTACTTAATCTCGGGTCAATCGTTTTTTTAGAGCAGGCGATGTCATATGCACTCTTAGAGACAATAACTAGAAGGGTCACTAGATGGCACTATTATTCTTAGTACTGTAGTAACCTATTCCGTAGTGAACTTGAGAGTGACAAAGCATGAATAATCAGAGAGCATTAGTCCAATAATGCTGTAACTTTGTCAAAATTGTTTCTTAAAAGGAAAGAATTGATGATAAAGTCTGTTACAATTAAATTCATACTATTTTGTGAACCCCAAAATGCAGGGAGCGATCTCTAGGACTCCTTACAACGCAGCATTCATTTGTTCATTCATTCAATCATTCGTTCACTTACAAATATTTATTGAGTGTTTTGAAAGTGCCAGGATCTCAGTGAAGCTCTGGTTATTTTCACACTGAAGTAATGACTTCTTTTTTCAAGTAAGAGCGCAGGCTTCGCACTAGTAAGACCTGAATCCTCCACTTACTGGGTCATCTTAAGTAAGCCCTCATTATTATTATAACTTCTGTTTTTGAGATGAGAAGAGTAAGGCACAGAGCCAGTGGCTGTGGATGGAAATACTTTGTAAAATCGTGCTTTCTATATGAATACTATTACTACCTCAAGAATGTCGAGGACTATGTCTAGTAGTAGTTCTATTTACATAATAGACTATTAAATCACACAATCTAAGCTTATTAAGATCAGCCTCGGGACTTCCCTGGTGGCGCAGTGGTTAAGAATCCGCCTGCCAATGCAGGGGACACAGGTTTGAGCCCTGGTCCAGGAAGATCCCACATGCTGCGGAGCAACTAAGCCTGTGCACCACAACTACTGAGCCTGTGCTCTAGAGCCTGCGAGCCACAGCTACTGAGCCCCGTGCCACAACTACTGAAGCCTGTGCTCCTAGAACCTGTGCTCCGCAACAAGAGAAGACACCGCAATGAGAGGATCGTGCACCACAACGAAGAGCAGCCCCCGTTCGCTGCAACTTGAGAAAGCCCACGTGCAGCAACGAAGACCCAACACGGCCAAAAACAAAGTTAACTAATTAATTTAAAAATATATATATATATATGCGCTAAAAAAAAGAAAACATTTCAAAAAAAAAAGATCAGCCTCAACACAAGTGACCATGAGACAGTTTCTCAGTGCAGCTCTTCCCTGCCTCAATATATGTCTTGGAAATACCATCAGAATCACAACGAAACAGATCTGAAGTGTTTTGGCAGAAGGATACTAGACGTGTGTTTGGGGTGTGAACGAATGAGTGTGTTTATATATAAAAAATTGTTTCAACGCACCTTGCAGGAAGCCAACCTCGTCTCTTATCAGCCTCACTTCTCCTGCAGTTGGTTTTGCTCGCAGGGCACAGTACTTCCTTTCAGACGCTCATTCTGAGTGAACATGATGACAGTGCATATTTACTCCCGGACGTTGCTAACTAGCACAGCAAAAATAAATCTGAATACTTTATTCACATTATGTAATAATCAGGGTGTAAATTGACAATGGCTCATTTAGGAGGTTGTGCTCATTGTACTTAAGTTCCCTTTTTATGTGTGATCTGTTTATTCAGTTCTTATTTATGGAAGTGGATATTATGTCCGAGTGTTACTGGTGATACAGAGATTCTGATTCTATTACTCGCCGTAAGTGTTATACTGCCCAGCCCTTTGGATGCGAGTAGTAAAGGTTAGGTTTCTCCTTTGGCCAGAATCCCAACACAACTGTGCTCTATCTATGCTGGAGCCACTGCAGCTGATGTCCTAACAGCTCACTGAGGGCGTCAAAGATGGTTTTCTAAAAAATGCCTCCTCTGACAATGACGTTCGCATCTCAGAGCTACCATTGTTTGCCTTCCTGTCAACCACTCACATAGCTAAGAACTCAAGCAAACACATGAAAAAGAAAAGCCTCTACTTTAAAAGTTTTATTGAAAATATTCAAGATTTCCTGCTTATTTTAGGGACAGTGAAAGAAATCCAGTGTTTTATCCATGTCAGGTCCCTACCAGATTATAAACAGTTGAGAGGAGGGTCCACTTGCTGAAAGGTGCCTTGAGAGAAAAACGCCCACTTCTCAGATTCGAAGAGGAAGCCCCCTCATCTCTAAAGTCTCCCTTGAGGTGTCGCAGCCAGTGGGGGCATCACAGCCTCCCACTCCAGGCTCACTCTAGCTTCCACAGCCGCCGCCTCACCCAGTTTATCAGGCAGCAGGGTTGGCTGCTCTACCCAACTCCAGAGCTTTTCCCTTTGCTTTAAAATTGCCCTTGAATTCAGCTCCCTTCCACTCCCTTTTCCCCACACAGTATTTTTACACCTTTGATGCCCAAACCTTGAAGGTAAATACAAAGACAGGCATCTGTAAACACAGAACGATGCCCACATTCATGGGAATAACAGCAATCTCAAAAAACAATCATGATGGCAAATTTTAATCAGTGACTCTGAGAAACTTCCCAAGCAAGAAAGATTTGTGTCCCAGTCTTGCTCTACCCTCATTTCATGTCTTTTTTTTTTAATTTTACATTTTCATTTTTATTTATTTATTGGCCGCCCCGAGAAGCATGAGGGATCTTAGTTCCCTGACCAGGGATCGAACCCATGCCCCCTGCAGTGGAAGAGTGGAGTCTTACCCACTGGACCACGAGAGAGGTCCCCCTCATTTCAGGTCTTAGTTCCAGCTCTAAGTGTTTGCAACAATCTCCTTCCTGAACTGTATCACATTCGTGCAACTTTTTTTTCCCCTACCTTGTATGTGAGCCTGGCCATTTCTTTCCCTGTTAAAAAATCTACAGCCCCGACCTCTTTATATAACGTCAACCCAACTAGAGCAGGAACCTGCCTCTATCTAAAAGTCTGGCCATGCAGAGCCGGCAATCCGTGAACAGCAGTTGACGGGCTGATCCAAAGCAAATCCCTCGTGTACTCCTCAGGGAAGGGAGGAAGGCAAACCCGTTGCCAGCCCACGATGGTCATGATGGAAAGATGTGCACATCCAGGCTGGCCCTTCAGGCTGATGCGGCTGGCTGAGAACTGAGTGAATAAAGTGAAATGGAAGGTAAATGGATGCAATCCAATTATTACAAAGAGGGAACAGGCAAGGTTGCTTTAAAGAGACGGAAACTAAGCATCTCTACGCCCTCCACAATCATGGGGATTGAAAATGTTAGTATTCCTGCTCATCTTTTCTCTTTGGTGTAGATCCATCTTTTGATGCATATGGTTTTTGTTGTGATTTTCTTCGTTTTTACCACCTGTGTTCCAGATGTCTGTCAACTTCATCATTTTGCTGCTTTGCTTGAAGATTTCAAAACAGACCTCAATTTTGAAACTCTTCTGTGGCATATTTCTCTTTTATTTGAAAAGATGTGTTTGATTTAGAAAATACGAAGACATTGCCCTACTTTCTTTGCATTGGGGCTAAATTGGAAGTAGGCAGCAAAATGGGTTACCTCCTGACTAGTGGAAGAGATGCTCACCACAGCCGTCTGCTGACTGCGGAGAAGCGACGGCCGGGATGGTGCAGGTGAGGCCAAGTGCATGTCCCCAACCTTTGTGCTTCATTATGTCACAGAGGCCGGGAATGACAAGAGGATAAGGAAATCTGTGGCCTCAGTTTAAAACAGAGTCCAGATAGAGTCCATACCCTATTGAGAAATCAGTTCAGTACATGCGTGTGTTCTACATGTGCACAGGTGTATTCATGCCAACATAAATACATCAAACGTCTCTGGCAAGACATACAGGAAGTTGGTTGCTGTAGAGGTGGGAATTTGGAAGCCATGGGCCAGGGATAAGAGGGAGACCTAATTTCGCTGTAAACAATTTCTTCTTAAAATTTGGAACTTGTGCTTGTATTTCCCATTAAAAATTAAAACATTGGATAATCATCATAACAAAAGAATATATTCTATGAGACTGGGCACACCTAAAAGTAGTCTCCTAAAGCAATTTCTCCCTTTGCATGAGGAATAAAGCCCTAGCTGTCACTTCAGTTTGAAGGGAGATTAACGTGGCTTGAATATTTACTATGGTTTTACTGCAGAGATGTTTAAGTGCCAACGATGTGTTACCACGTAGGCAAATGGCTCTTGAACCCAGATAACCGTGCTATGGAAAAGACGGTGGGGATTTTGGTGTTTGTGTCATTTGGGCTTGGATTACACGTTCCTTCCCCTGTTGCTGGGAGGCCCATGTTCTTGGAAGTAACTGAGCTAAGGCTGGGATAGTGGGGATTGAGAAAATGAATGACTTGGAAGAACATACTGCAGCAGCAGTTTGTGGAGACCCTCTTTCTGCCCCCTGCTCAGACATCCAGGGCAGGTGAGACATCCAGATGCACAGGACCCTTTGGTTGTGCCATCTTGGTTCACTCCTTGCTGCTTGGTTCACTAGACGGGCACTCATCTGTTTCCTGGGACACGGTTCTAGGGCGCTCTCCAATTCCTCCCAGGGTCTCCAGCATGATTCCTTCTCTCTCTTTGCAGCCGGCGCAGAACAAATAGGCCAGTGAGAGGACAGAGCGCGGATGGCATATCTCTCATATAAGTTACCTAATCGGGTTGCTTGCTTACTTATTCATTTAATAAACGTGTATGGATTCCTTTCCAACCCGGGCAGGGCAGGATGCCTCCCACAAAGCAGGGTGGTGAGAAGAAGAAGGGCCGCTTCACCATCAACGAGGTGGTGACCAGAGAATACACCATCAACATTCACAGGTGCTTCCATGGAATGGGTTTCAAGGAGCGTGCCTCTCGGGCACTCAGAGAAATCCGGAAATTTGCAATGAAGGAAACGGGGACTCCAGATGTACACATTGACGCCAGGCTCAACAAAGCCGTCTGGGCCAAAGGAATAAGGAATGTTCCATACCGTATCCATGGGCCGTTGTCCAGAAAGTATGATGACGATGAAGTTTCACCAAACAAGCTCTAAACGTTGGTTACCTATGTACCTGTCACCACTTTTCAAAAATCTACAGCTAGTTGATGTAGATGAGAACTAAATGTTGATTGGCCAAGAAAGTTATAGAACGGCCAAAACCAAAAACAAACAAACAAAAATGTATGGAAAACCTACCATAGGCTGAAAACTTGCTCTGGAGATGCAAGACCTCAAGAAGTTCACAATCTAGTGGGAAAGATAGACTTTTTTTTTTTTTTTAATATGTGATTGTGATAGTCTGATGAATGTTAATGTAACCTAAGGCCAAGGTGGCATAGGAGCATTTACAAGGGCATCCAAACCAGACTAGGGGTGGTACTGATCACATAGGTGACCAAGTTGGGACTGGACGGGCGTGCCGGAGTCTGCCTGTGGGCCCCATGGGAGACGGGGACTGAGTGTGTTATTGCTGGCTGGTGACAGGAGAGTGGCTGCTGTGAGGGGTGTAGGGCATTTCACGATGAGATAGTAACATAAAATGAGAAATGACCACAGCTCATCAGGAACCGCAAATTGCCGGCATGGCAGAAACATAAAGTCTGAGACAGGGTAGGGAGCATAAAGGGAAGAGGAAGGGCTTTACATGTCTGGCTAAGGCATTTTTGAAAGGATCAAAGTGGGAGAATGACAAGACTTAACAAGATATGCGTTTTCAAAGATAATTGAAAGCGGTAGAGGGAAGGTATTGGGGTGGGAAATGTTAGAGGTGGGAGACCAGTTAAGTGGCTTGTGCGACATTTCAGCCAAGGGGGAGATGAGGTGGTGAAGGGGGGTGGCAGTTACAGGAAAAGAGAAGAACAAAGGTGAAACCAACAGCAGGGGCAACTCTGTGACCTTCCTTCCCTGACACAACGGGATTAGGATGTCATTGCAGGTCTACCTGAAAGGAGCTTAGGAGAAATGACCAGACAGTATCCAAGCACGTGTCAGATCAATGTCTAGGTAAGTAAGTAGCTCAAAGTTAACTAAGAAGAGGCAGGTAAGGGATAAAGCCAGCTGGGATGGAGAGTGTAGGGAGAAAGTGCAAGCAGATAGAAACCATAGGAACCTGATTTAGTGGGACCCTTGCAGCTGGTGGGTGTTCCAGAAGCCCTAAAGGAACCAATACGGAACACATCTATGGGGGTGGGGAGGGGTCTAGGGTCACTTACCTCCTGACTTGGGTCACTGGGTGGGTGGAGATACAACAGTGAAAGGTAGAAAGTTCAGGAAGAAAGACTTTTGGGAAGAAGATAGAGTTGAGTTTTGAGCTTTTTGGATTTTAGATGCTTGATGGCCATCTGAGCCACATTCACTCTGGAAAGCATCTAGGTAATGCAAGAGATGTGATGGAAGCTAAGAGAAAAGAGTCTCAAGAAAGAAGAAACAATGAAAATGTCCATTGCTTCAATGAAATAAAATAGGTGTCCATCTGATTTGACAAAAGGAAAGTAACCAGTGATCTTAGTGAGAATGTTTCTGGTAGCGTGGTGTTAGAAAGTAGATTACCAGACCACCTCCGCTGAGGACCTAAGGGAGAGAAGAGAAGGTTGTTGCAGTGGGAAGTCAATTTGATGCAAAGTTTACCTCCAATCAGGTGACCAACCGTCCCTGTTTGCCCAGGACTGAGTGGATTCCCAGGATGCTGGACTTCTAGTGCTAAGACTGAGAAAGTCCTTGGGCAAGCAGAACAGATTGGTCACCCTGCCTTCAATCCCACTACCACAAAGGCTGTCCAAGAGTTCATGAAATAGGCTCAGAAAAAATGAAGATGCTTGGGACTTCCCTGGTGGCGCAGTGGTTAAGAATCGGCCTGCCAATGCAGAGGACACGGGTTTGAGCCCTGGTCTGGGAAGATCCCACACGCCACGGAGCAAGTAAGCCCATGCGCCACAACTACTGAGCCCGCGTGCCACAACTACTGAAGCCCCCGCACCTACAGCCTGTGCTCTGCAACAAAGAGAAGCCACCTTAATAAGAAGCGCGTGCACCACAACGAAGAGTAGCTCCCTGTCGCCGCAACCAGAGAAAGCCCGCGTGCAGCAATGAAGACCCAATGCAGCCAAAAATAAATAAATAAATTTATTAAAAACAAAAAAAATTAAGATGCTTGAGGGAATTCCCTGGTGGTCCAGTGGTTAAGACTTGGCACTTTCACTGCTTTGGGCCCAGGTTCAATCCCTGGCTGGGGGAACTAAGATCCCACGAGCCATGTGGCGTGGCCAAAAAAAAAAAAAATTAAGATGCTTGAATCACAAGGTTTACTGAATAAATTTAAAACGCACAGCAAGAAACAAAGGTAAAGAGATGAAGGATGCTATCACCACGAGGATAGGATGCAAGTTGGGTGTATGAGCCACAGCTCTCTCTCTGTCTGTCCCTGTCTGTCTCTCTCATCTTCATTCCCTGCTGCCAGTATGGTCACAAGGTCCAGAGTTGAGGGTGAGCAAGGGGACTCAACAGACTGAAAGTATCTGGAGCCAACACATGCTTACTCTTTCCAAGAGATGGAGGGACAAATAGCTTGGACACAACTGAAACTCACCAATAACTTGCTGAAAAGCTATGGATTTATCTGTGTATCTTGGGCAGAGGTTACATGTGGCATAAGGATGATACATGATCTGTGCTTTATTAATGTTTTAGGTTTAAGTGGTCCTTCTATCCTTTCCTATCTACAAGTAGTGCTCTGGTTTGTTCCATCCTTTTCGTCTATGTTTATCAAACATATGCTCTGTTTATATTTATATTTAACAGATTTCTAACTTAGCACATTTGCTATCATTCCTCAATATGTTTTATGAGTTTCATCTGTTATTCTACTTGTTTGTTTCCCTTGTTATTTACAGCACAATTGAATATTCTCAAATAACGTGATAAAATCATATTATAGAAGTGGCAATAGCACCAGTAGACTTTTCATTCTCGAAACTTGGCTGTTGTGAAAAAAGAAAGAAAGAGTATTTACTAGAGGGATTTAGATAATCGTAAGAAAAATTTTTTTTAATAAACTGAAGTCACCAAGTCAGAACATAAGGTGTTTCAACCAGAGACATGAGAAGTTAATTGACAAAGCATGATCCTTGGGAGAGTATAAAAGGATGGAATCCAGATCAGGTGGAGCATTGGTGAGAGATCTCATCCTCTTAGACTAGAGGGGAGAAGGAATAATAATGGACAAGACAAGTGTGTTTCCAGTGGTGGACTGGGTTTACCATGTATGTCTTAGTTTTCTTTGTGAAGTAGCTTGGCCATTAAACAATTATTTCCAGGCACTGGTTGATTTACAAATATTTACTTTTTTTTAAGGTGTGGTGGCCTTGTAATGTATCGATTTGGCTATGCTGAACTACCTTCCCTAGAATTTCATTTCATGTATATTTTGGGTTATGGTGGGTCCCAAGGGAGATTCTTGTGGGATTTGGAAGGCAGACAGGAAAGGGCAGCCGTTCTGTAGCTCACACACGTTGCTGCCAATGTGCTGACTCACCTCGTCAGCATGAAGCAGCAGCGGCACCAGCTCTACTTCCCCTGAACCAGGTGCCTATGTTCAGTTCCATGAGGAAGGGCAATGTCAATCATCATGGGTTTCAGTGTGTCCTGGGTTGCAGCACGTTCTTGATCTTCCTCAATTTACATCCATTTTCCCTTCGTAACCCCCCACCATCTAGACTCCAGGCTCCAGCATCAGTGAGAAGACTTACAGAGATTGTTTAACCAGTCCCAACAAATGTGTAAGGCCAAACTCCTATAATATAATCTCCGGAGACCATGCTTGAGTTTATGCTAATGACATGACTCAGGACAGGGGCTGTCCGCGTCAGAAAGATCAGCCTTATGATTAGAGGGTTAGGATTTTGAGCCACATGATATCAACCCAACATTTGACCTCCAGGGAGGGTGAGGAGGGCTGAAGACTGAGTTCAACCACATGGCCAGTGATTCAATCAATCATGCCTACAAAATGAAACCCCAATAAAAGCTTTGCACGTGGAAGCTCTGCTGACTTTCCTGGTTGGTAATCCTGTATCAATGAGCCAGAAGGGTGATGCTTCCTAAGGACATGGAAGCTTTGCATTCAAGACCCTCCCGACATTGCCCTGTGTGTCTCCTCATTTGGCTGGTCTTGAGTTGTATCTTTTATCATAAAACTGTAATCATAAGTATAGTGCTTTCCTGAGCTCTGAGTCATTCTAGCAAATTGTTGAATCTGAGGGGGTAATGGAAACCCGTGAATTTGTAGCCAGTGGTCAGGAGCATGGGTGACCGGGGGACCCTCGACCTTATGGCTGGTGTCTGAAGTGAGGCGGTGTCTTGTGAAGGAATGTACCCTTACGCTGTGAAATTTAACCTGAATTCAGGTACTCAGTGTTAGGATTGCACTGCAAAGAGAAAATAATATAGTAACCTCCCATGTGGGCATCACCTAGCTACAACAGTAATCAACTCATGGCCAATCTTGTTTCATCCATAACCTCCACTGTGGGATTACTTTGAAGCAAATCCCTGTTGTGATAGGATTTCATCCATAAATATTAAAGTAGATCTCTCTAAAAGATAAGCCTCTTCTTTCTTGCTAATAACTACAATACCATTAATTTATTTTTAAAAATTGACAGTGATTCCCTAATATCATTGCATACTAATAGTCAGTGTTCAAATTTCCCCTATCATCTCAAAAAATTTTTTTATATCTGGTTTGTTCAAATCCAAACAAGTCCCCCCACATTGCATCTTATCAACAGACCTCTTAATCTCTTTTCATCTGTAGGTCTCCTTCTCTCTCTCTCTCTCTTTTCTTGCAATTTATTTATAAAAGATACTGAGTGTCTTTTCCAGTAGAGTTGTATTCTCAAACTTTACACACAAATCGCTAGGGGATTTTTTTTTTGCTTATATAAATGCATTTTTAATCTTTACAATCCTTAAATTAATTTTTATTGGAGTATAATTGCTTTACAATATTGTGTTAGTTTCTGCTGTACAGCAAAGTGAATCAGTTATACATATACGTATATCCCCTCTTTTTTGGATTTCCTTCCCGTTAGGTCATCACAGAGCACTGAGTAGAGCTCCCTGTGCTACACAGTAGGTTCTCATTAGTTATCTATTTTATGCATAGTACCAATAGTGCGTATATGTCAATCCCAATCTCCCAATTCATCCCACCCTCCGCCTAGGGCATCTAATTTTAAAAGTAGATTCTGCTTTAGAAAGAAAATTTGGGCGCTTCCTTGGTGGTTCAGTGGTTAAGAATCCACCTGCCAATGCAAGGGACACAGGTTCGAGCCCTGGCCTGGGAAGATTCCACATGCCACAGAGCAACGTGTGCCACAGCTACTGAGCCTGCACTCTAGAGCCCGCGAACCACAACTGCTGAGCCAGCGTGCCACAACTACTGAAGCCTGTGCACCTACAGCCCGTGCTCCGCAACAAGAGAAGCCACCGCAATGAGAAGCCCGTGCACTGCAATGAAGAGTAGCTCCCACTCGCCACAACTAGAGAAAGCCTGCACAGCAACGACGACCCAACGCAGCCAAAAATAAAAACAAACAAATAAATTTATTTTAAAAAAAAGAAAATTTGGTGTGGGGCCCAAGATTCTGCATTTTCAGCAAGCCCCCAGGTGAAGTGGATGCTGCTGGTCCGTGAACCACACTCAGACTAGCAAACTCTGGAGCTCTCTACAGTCTGGATTTTGATGATTGCATCCCCATGATGTCATAACCATGTTTCTCTGTCCCCTCTCAACTGGTGGTCAGGCCATCTGGATGAAGGGGAAGCCCACTGTGTGTAAAGCAACCTGTTGTGTAACTTTTAATGCTCCTTCAAAAATGTATACTTAAGCAATCTGAAAGTTTTCCAGTAGTATTTTTCTCACCCTCCCAACCCTCTTCTATGTTCTCTCCCATTTAAAGTTTATGCCCAATGTATTCCAATGGCACTCAGTAAAAGTACTTTTTAGGGAAAGGAGGGGATATATCCAGTGGTTGTAAAGTTGGAGGACATACCAACAAGACACGGAAGACAGCCTAGATTAGGCGGAAGACAAGAAGAGAAGCAGCTGACTTGGGTAGAAGTAAGGGCCCTTGGATAGGGGAATGAGGCTGGGTGAGGCTGGGTGATAAGAGTGGGGCAGAGGTTGTGAAGATCTGTCACACACAGCCATTCTCAAAAGCCAGTCCAAAATCCCAGAAGCACATGGGGGCTTGCTAAAAACAGTTTCCTGTTCTGACACATCAAATCAGAATCTCTGGAGAAAGAGCCTTGGAATATGCTTGGCAGGCACCCTCTGAAGACTCTGATGTAGAGTGGGTCTAGAAACCACTGAACTATATCGGATGCCACACATTGCTGTATGTGTGTGTGTGTGTGTGTGTGTGTGTGTGTGTGTGTGTGTGTATATATATATATATATATATATATATTCGCCATCTTTACTGCCAGTGAATGCCCTGAAGTACCCATTGACCAAATGCTAGGTAGCCCTAGGATAAAATATCACCTAGTGCTTTCATTCTTGGTGGGCACGTGGTCGTCTGATTACATGGTGTTTAATTTAATGGCTGAGACATTAAAGCCCAGTGGTTAAGAGCTCCGACGAATTTAAACTCTGAAAAGTGTGGTGTTTACACTCCTATACATGGCACCATTCCCATATCAATTATGCTGGATTTTCAGATTAATTAGATGACCATAGAGTTGCCAGGCTCTGAAGGAATTGGACTTCAGACAAGAAAAATGGAAATAGATTTTGTAAATTATTTACAAGTTTCACTACTCTGTTTTCAGCCAGACCTCACCAAAAAGAGAAAAAAAGTAAAAGACAGAGGAACCTTCTAGCACAACGGGGAGAGTTTGCTGGGCTATCATGGGCTTGACCTTCCTGTCTCATTGGCTTGGCTGTCTCACACAGCTCTAGCTGGTAGCAACTTGGCTTGGTTGTGAATATTATCCTTATATGGGCTGAGTCATCCAGAGGCAAACATGGACTTGCAAGGATTTGAGGGACCCTCCTTGTTAGAATGTTCACATTAGTTCCTCTTTCAGCTACACATGCCAACCACACATGCTGCTTCATCCTCTCTCATTAAGATTCCTTTTCCTCTTTCCTTGGCCTGGCCACTCGTCACTTCCTTCTGATCTTGCGTGTTTCTTTTCCTTTGTCACATCTGGCCCTCACACCAGTTCAGCCTGCTTCTAATCGTGTGTTTATTGGCATTCCCAAGCATTTTCAGAAAACGTGTAGTGTTTCTGCTGCATTAGAACACTGAGGTTACAGGAGGAATTGAATTGAGGACGTTGATTTTTTTCAATACAATTACTCTTCAGTTAGCGGGTCCTGTAACACCAGTGAATTTTAAAGCCGGAACAAGTTTTACAGATGCTCTGAAAAGTACTAACTGTTTTCCCCTTGAGCCCAGATGACATTTGGGCAGAAATGGAATGCCAACTTTTGTCAATATTCTAAGGCAATAACATGTAGGGGGTGACTCTGGTGTCATCTTCCCACCTCCTTACCCACTGGGAAGTCATAGAGTACATTCCACGGCCAAGTTGAAATGTTTTCTGAATGATTCACTCTATCCTCTCCCGTTGGGTCATATATCAAGAGTAAGAGGAAGGACTCAAATCAGACTCCTTAGGTTCGAATCTCAGAAATCACTACTGTACCATTTTCCACAAAAATGTAAACCTCTTTAAGCCTCATTTTTATCATCTGTAAAACGGGGATAATATTAGCACCCAATTTGTAAGGATGTTGTGAGCATTGATTATTATAATCCATGGTAAGCACTTAGCATAGCGTCATTATAAGCACTCAAGACACTTCAGTCACTAATATTTTTCCAAGGTTTGTTGATAAATATTCTGCCTCATACCACAATATTATCATGAATTATAATGTCATTTTTGGAAAAAATCTGTTGTCAAGAATGTGATCACTGTGATAAGCGAAGACTAAAAACAGAATCAATGAATCAAATTAAACATTTCATGACTTTTGATATTATTTAGTCCAATATGTTCCTTGTTTATACATCTTCTAGCCTTTTAGGCACATAGACTGGCATCGTAGGTTGATCTTGCAACGACTGCCGTGTGCCAGAAAAAAGACTAAGTCATATTATCCTGATATGAGTTGCCACCTACGATCATCACAGGAGAATTTCAGAAAGTCGGCTAATTTTAATCTTCTACTTAAAAAGAAAGTGTCACAACAGCAAGTATTTGTTTGATTCAAACTCTGATTCTATATTTCCCAAATCATTGAGTGAGGAAAATGTCTTTTAAATTTAAAGTAATAAAATGCACATGATAAAAGATTCACAGAGTAAATAAGGATGTAAAAGCAGAAGGAAAAGTTTCCCTACCCCTGCCTCCTTTCCACTCCCAGGGAAAATTAAGACCGACAATTATTTGTTTATCTTCCCAAATGTTTTGTAATGCACATTCGGGTTTATATTCTGGAAGCTCTGTAGTTCAGTTTGGTCTCAGTGTTCAGACAAATTCTGCTATTTGGCTTCATCTTTGGCCTGTGGAAGACTGAATAGTCAAATGCCAACTTACTGTCAGTCCTGGCATGCTTAGCCTTGTGCGTGATCAATTAGCATCTACATCAGGGGGTCTGCAATTTACCACCTTCAAGCCAAGTCCAGCTTCTTTTCTGTTTTTGTAAATAAAGTTTTATTGCAACCTATCACACCCATTTGTTGAGGTAATTGTCGATAGCTGCTTTTAAACTAGGTGGCAGAGTTGAGTAGTTGCAATAGAAACTGGCCTGCAAAGCCTAAAATACTTCCTGTCTGGCCTGTTATGGAAAATGTTGTCCATCTATGATTAGGCTATCACCATAGCTAACTAATCAGCGTAAGACCGTCCATCCACACAAGGCAAGTCATTGATTGTTGTCATCTGAACAATCACTTTTAAACGTAGGAGCATTCTAGATGTAATTTAGAGAGAACTGTCACCCCAAGTGTTTTATGTTGAAATTCTTTCAGTTAAAGTATAAGTTTGAATTTACCATTGCAAAGGAAAAATGTTGAAATAACCAATGTAAAAGCTGTTAAGTTTGTGAACAAAAGCCATCATTTAGAATTTTCAAATAGTTAAGTAAATGAGACAATAGATCATCAGTGCAAATACTAAGACAGAGTTCGATAACTTTAGGAAAGATTAAAAAGTCCTTTTTGAGTTCACAAATGTTTATTTAAAAATTAAGTATCAAAAAAAAATAAAAATAAAAATTAAGTATCAATACAAGGACAGCAATGGAGATTAGAGTATCAAAATTCTAGTATCTGTAGACTTGTTTGAAGTGAATGAACAAAATAACCCTTAAGAATTTTAATTATTTGTTATTTAATTCCAGTTGGGCCATGATCATTTCAAGAAAAAATAAATTCATTTGGGAATTCCTCACATCTTCTAAAAATGAATCAAATGCAGAATGTTAGCTTTGTTATCAGTTCAGACTTTCCAAAGAAGAAAAACTCCAAAATCACATGTAACAATAGCCGTATATATTTAGACATAAGAAAGAATGTATAGAAGTATATATTTAGACATAAGAAAGAGTGTATACAAGTATAAGAAAAAGGAGGGACCTCAAATTTTGTTCTCACTCTTCTAATTCAACAGGGCAGACTCCATGGATGAACCCTGAGACCATTACACTCAGTGAAATAAGCCAGCCACAAAAAGACAAATACTGTATTATTTCATTTATATGATGAAGTCCCTAGAGTAGAGATATTCACAGAGATGGGAAGTAGAACCGTGGTTGCCAGGGGCTGTGAGGAAAGAGGATTGGGATGTTATTGTTTAATCAGTTACAGAGTTTCAGTTTTACAAGATGATAAAATTCTGGAGATGGATGGTGGTGATGGTTGCGCAACAATGTGAATGTACTTAAGGCCACTGAACTGTATCCTTACACAAATGGCTAAGCTAGTAAACTTTATGTTATGTGTGTTTTACCACCAGTTTAAAAAGATTCTATGAGACTACTTTAAGAAGACAATCCTTCACAGCTTTAAGTCTATCGAACTCAAAAACTTAAACAGAAGCTTGTTGAAATAACTCCTATTCATTGCCAACCATTTTCAATAACTGAAGTAAAAAGATTCTGGAAAGTTGACCAATCTATGAATCTTAGGCACAAAGTTCCTTCTAGAAAGCATGTTACTGAAAAATGACTTCCTGAATTGTATTCTACTGTGATGAAAAAAGGAAGGAAGGAAGGAAGGGGGAGGGAGGGAGGAACGAAGGAGGGGAGGGAAGGAAAGATGTCATTAAAGATGCCGGTTGAAAGAGCTATTTACCTGTTGGAAATGTGCAATTCGATGACCACAGGAGCTGCTCACCAGCTGACCATGCTGTGGAACCACTGTTCATGTACCATGATGGCATCTTTAAAGATGTGACTAGTACAGTTTTAACAGTATTTGAAGTTATAAAAATAAGTCTGGAATGAAATTCATTCTATGATGGTATAATCTGTTCCAGTCTTAGTTTTAACTGAACACTGATTTTTAACAGCCCTCCTTTTGGGATTCAGCCAAACTATGAAGTTGGTGTTGAAACATATATAAAATCATGTGTATTTTTTAAATGTACATGAGTGAGACCAAAGTATTCATGCTATATTTATTTTTTAATGAGTCATATACCTTGGATATCCTTCCGTATCAGGATATACCACCCCGAGGGACTTATCCAAGAGAAATAAATCCTGTGTCCACACCAGACTTGTAAACTGACATTCACAGCACCATTTGTAACAGCTCCAAACTGGAAACACCACCCAGTGACTAGCAACAGGTGAATGGCTAAACAATGTGTATAGCATTCGTACAGTGGAACACAAATCAACAATAAAAAAAAGAATGAACTATTGATACAAATAACAACATAGATGGATCTCAAAATATTTATGCAGAGTTAAAGAAGCCAGACAACCAAGTGTATCTACTGTTTAATTCAATTTATATAAAACTATAAAAATGCAAACTAATCTATAGGAAGAAAAAGCAAATCGCTGGTTGCCTGGGGACTGGGAATGGGGAGGAAGAATAAGGGAGGGAGAAGTTACAGAGACACAAGAAACTTTGGAGGTGACAGGTATCTTCACTATTTTCATGTGGTCACGGTTTCATGAGTTTAGACTGTGTCAAAACTGATCAGGCTACAAATGAACTTATCTACAAAACAGAAATGGAGTTACAGATGTAAAAAATAAATTCATAGTTACTGGGGAGTAAGCAGGGGAGGGATAAATTGGAAGATTGGGATTAACACATACACAGTACTATACATAAAATGGATAACTAATATGGACCTACTGTGTAGCACAGGGAACTCTACTCAATACTCTGTAATGGCCTATACGGGAAAAGAATCTAAAAAAGAGTGGATATATGTATATGTATAACTGATTCACTTTGCTGTACACCTGAAACTAATACAACATTGTAAATTATACCCCAATAAAAATTTTTTTAAAAACTGACCAAATTGTTTAAATATATGCAGTTTATTATATGTCAACTATATATCCATAAAGCAAAACAAAACAAAACGAAACAGAAAACGTTTTTAGGAGTTGGTAGTGTGGTTACTCACACGTTCCACAAACCGACATTTGTCAAGCTTTTAAAAAGTAATGATTTTTATATCTGTTGATGACATTAGCCATTTTCAGTAAAGTGTGGCAAATATTTCCTTAATTTTGTTCCTTTTTTAAGAAAAAACTGTATGTGATTTTTAGCCAGATAGAAACCTTACATTTTTATCAAATTAAATGCATGTCTTCTATGTTTTTGGCTTGTGCTGCTGTGCTCTGCTCAGAAAGAATCCCTACTTCAAAATTATATATTTACAATCTTCACACACTTTTTTTTTGTTTTTTTGGGTTTTTTTGCGGTACGCGGGCCTCTCACTGCTGTGGCATCTCCCGCCGCGGAGCACAGGCTCCGGACGCACAGGCTCAGCGGCCATGGCTCACGGGCCCAGCCGCTCCGTGGCATGTGGGATCCTCCCGGACCGGGGCACGAACCCGTGTCCCCTGCATCAGCAGGCGGACTCTCAACCACTGTGCCACCAGGGAAGCTCTCACACACATTTTATTCTAGCATTTTTATTGCTTTATATTCTACATAAAATTCTGCCTTGAATTTAGTTTGGAATAAGGCAGAAATTGAAACTTATTTTTTTCCCCTAATTACTTAGCTGGTTGGATTAACATCATTTATTGAATAATCACTCTTGTCCCACTCTTGAGATTTTTATCATCTCAAAGTACTTAACATTTGGGGGGGGGGCAGTGGTGGGAGAAGCGGAGGAGCTTCACCTGGGGCCTCAGGCTCTCATGCTGGTGGCCCTGGTGGTGGCTCTTTTTGCTGTCCTTGGGTTAAAACTCCTGCACCAAAGTTCATTACACTTTACTGGCAGTAAATACTCTTGGATTCTAGCTGCTCTCCAGTTCAGAGTAGATCCATGAAGCTTTTGCTTCTGACCCAGAAAAAATGTAGACATTTATTTCCCCCTCTTCATCTCTGCTCCATCTGCTGATAGCCTCTCCCTGGCACCCATGCCTCACCCCTACCGATGGAGGAACAAAAAGATAAGTGAAACACGTGGGTTAGGAAAACCTGCAGTAGGGAAGGAGGGGCTTCAAATACAGCTTTCTGTGTCTTTCTTCTCTTTGTTTACTTCATTTAATTTGCGGGGAGATTCTGGGACCTATCTTCACAAGTTTTTCATCTTAGTCTAAAGTCTCCTTCAAATATCCCTAGATAGAGACAAAATATGTCATTGCAAATTGTTTGGATAAATTTATCAGAATAAGAAAAAAACATCTCTTTATGGCCCCCATGTCCCCCTCCTGGAAGCTCTGGTCATCCAGGCTGACATCTCATGACTCTTACTTGTCTGAAGATACACAATTAATTTTTTCTTAGGAAACTAATTACCGGATCATTTATAAAATTAAAGTTTTACCAAATGTAATAACATCCTCTTCTCTTGTGCTGTCGGCTGTTTCTCAGCTCCTAGCTCTGTCAGTTATGGCGATCCATAAGTATTTTTACTCAATAAATAAAGACATTTATGGCACTTTAAAATAGACCTTCAGGGACGCTTCAGAAACTATTTTTCCGATGGATTTTATCACATTATACTCATCTTTTGTATTTTCCTCCTGACAGCCATCTCCTAAAAAAAAAATCAGACTGGCCTGTAATGATAATCTGGCTCATTTCAAAGGCTGGATTAGAGTACTAATACTAGTAAATATAATAATTATAACTAACATTTATTGAGCCCTAACTAATAATAACCCTTGCTTAAACACAGGTAAGCACTACATGGAAGTAGAGATATTTATTTCAAAATTAGACTCCACTTTGGCATGAAAATGTCCTTCCTTTGCTCCCCCGCCCACCTCTGCTTTTTTTTTGTCCGCTCCCGGCTGAATGTGGGATCTTAGTTCCCTGACTAGGGATAGAATCTGCGCCCCGTGCACTGGAAGCACAGGGTCTTAACCACTGGACTGCCAGGGAACCCCTGCCCTCCTCTTTTTAATGGGACACACATTCTGCCCCCCAAATTATAATACTGGCCTCAGCACCCAAACAGCGGTCAAATATTGCTTACTCACTTTCTTGCCCACAATCCTGAGGAGATGCACAAAATTGCACCTTCCTCTTGTGTCTCTCTGCTTCTCTTACCTCTACTACGCTTTGGGCTGGTCACACAGATGTACCAAAACGTGGTTGGTGACCACAGCAATTTGATTTTTCACTAACATTGTTCAGTAGCTTTGCTTTTTTTTGGGTGGTTGGGTAGGGCTGTCACTTTATATCCATATTTTGGATGTGTAGAGGTAGGCAGAGTTTTTTCTTTTCTTTTTTCACCCTTTATCCAGAAAATGTAAATTCTCAGGGAATGTATTGGTCATTCTGGTTTTCATTTGAATGCCCACCCCGATCATGAGAGAGGAGTTGAAGTCTTTGTTTTGTCTCAAACTCAGGAATCTCAATTTACAGGAAATTGAATAGCAAGCAGAGTTGTGATTAGTTCGAGCCTTGCAATGGTCAACCTTGATCTGGGGAGACTTCGTACCTCTGTGAGAGCAGAAGCAGGAGGGCAACTCTGCTCCCTGCTGCAAGCCAGCTCCTGCACCTTGCGGGCTCACTATGAAAAGACGTGGCCTTTGGGATTGACATATATACACTAATATGTATAAAATGGATAACTAATAAGAACCTGCTGTATAAAAAGTTTAAAAAAAAAAGACGTGGCTTTTCAGCATTTGCCTATCACTCCTAATTCTCATTTCTAGAGCAAAACATCATTTTGTGTCAACCTGAGGTTTCATCTCTAATCGTGAGCATTCTGATTTTCTTTGACCACTCTGGAATGTTTGTATTTGTTTTTAAGCAGTGTCAAAAAATATTTGTAAAGAGTAGTTTAAAGGGTGTAGTGCAGTGGGGAAATTATAGATTTTAAATAAATATCAATTGTCATTTTTGCTTCAATCATTTGGTCTTTTGATGTTATAGTTTTACACCAGATCAATGGTGAATTTGATCTTTATCATTCACTACAACACTGCAGGAAGTTTGTATCCAAGTGCTTCTTAAGCTTTTTTATTCAAGTCCCAGCTCTCTGACCCTAAGAGGCTGGGGATAGGGTTACTGTCTGCAAGAGGCACAGCTGTCTCCACTGCCATCTCCAGCCCCCTTAGCTTCCTTTAGCAAGTTGGAATTTTCTCCATGCTCACATCCCCACACCGCGAGAAGAGATCTGCTCTAGGTAGGTGGAATCACACGAGGTCAGCCAATGGCCGGCTGGAAACAACATCAGAACTCTGGGCCGGGCTGTACCCGATTTGGAACTCCCCTACCCCCAGTCCACTAGCACCCCATACCAGGCACTCCCTTTGGAAGACGGTTCATTTTCAACATCCTTTAAGTTGGTGCTTTGGGACTCCACAGTAATTGCCCCCAAACTTTAAAAAAAAATCCATTTCAAGGTCTGCTTTTCTCCCTAAAGTCTTTATACTCAACTCTGCAATCTTATTGCATTTATTCTTTAGTGTTAAATAAGAAAAAATAATGTTGCAATATGTGTATTCTTAGATGTTATAGGCTATACACCCATTTTGGTGACTACATAAAGGTAGGCATTGATTCCAAGTAAAAGCAGTGAGAAGTACAGCAGGTAGGGAACATAGACCTTAAGACTTAAAAAAAAAAACAAAAAACAATGGCCCTCTGTAATGCTTTTCCTCCTTCCGTGTAGTTTTCTCTGATCTCTAGAGCATGCCAAAAGTTCAAGCACTAATAAACTATAAAAAGAGAAGCTAAGAAAAATTTCCCGTTTAGAAGAGAGGTATTAAATGAAAGGTCTTTCACACAATAATTTTTAAGAAAACACAGTGAGGAAGGAAGATAATAAGAGGATTTTTTTTTTTTTTTTCGGTACGCAGACGTCTCACTGTTGTGGCCTCTCCCGTCGCAGAGCACAGGCTCCGGACGCGCAGGCTCAGCGGCCATGGCTCACGGGGCCCAGCTGCTCCGCGGCATGCGGGATCCTCCCGGACCGGGGCACGAACCCGTGTCCCCTTCATCGGCAGGCGGACCCTCAACCACTGCGCCACCAGGGAAGCCCAGTAAAAACTTTTAATAGCTATGAGGCCGTTATTCAACATATGTGAAGTATGATGTTTTTCAGGAAGTGGTTATTTAACAGAGACCTAAATTGATTGAATTTTCAGGTGCTTTTGGAGCAATTCCCCAGAGACAACATCAAAGTAGCAAAGTGCAATGGTCAGTCACTTGACCGGGGGCCAGGGAACTAGACTTCTCCTGGCCCGGTCACCAGCTTGCTCAGCCACTTTGCCTAAGTCGCCTGGACTCTCGATTTCTGGCCCTCCATTTTCTTACTTACGAAAAGGGGTCACAACTCTAAAATTATGAGACTATACAATTTTGAATTTTATAAACACTCTGATTTGCTGTATTGGACAGTTAACTAAGGGAAAGGTGATTAAAAAAATATAAAGATGTACATGGTAAAAAAACAAAAACTTCAAACAGCACAGAAAGATATAAAATGTAATCTCCCTCTCCACCAACTTCTAGTCCCCTAACCTATATTGACCAAATATCCTTAGTATAATTACCTATCCTCCAAGAAATTTTTATGCAAGGATCAGTGTATATGTATATAGACTTTAAAATGTTTACACAAATGGCATACTGACTACTGTTTATATTTTGCCCTTCTTTTCCACTTAATAACATATCTTGGAGATCTTGCACATGAAACATACAAACTTACCTCATTCTTCTTAACAGCTGCACGTTATTTCATTGTTCATCATGATTTATTTAATCAGTTTCCTACTAATAGGTTTCTGGGTTTTTGCCAGAATATGTCATTGCAATTAATGCTGTAATGAACATCTCTCTATGCATATAAAGAAGCAGACTTTTGCAAATATATACCATAGGTAAATTTCCAGTAGTAGAATTACCAGATCAAATGATAAGTGCATTTTAAATTTTGGTAGACTCTGAAATTACTCTTCCTAAATGTTTACCAATTTATCTTTCAACCAAGGCTGTGTTCAAGTGCCTATTTCTTCCTACCCTTACCAACACTGGGCATTACCAATCTTTTACATTTTTTGTCAGTTGTACATAAAAATATGGTGACAGGTAGATTTGAAGGTCAGAATTAAATGATGTAAGATTATCGATCTTTATGTATTTCCTTGTATTTAGCTCAACAGAGAGGTTCCTTTCATCTTTGTTTGATGTTTTGCATTTATCAGCCTGTTGATTTAATTCTATGATAACTTTGGAAGTTTAACAATTAACCAGATTTACTTATGCTGCTAAGGACCATCAAGACCCACCTTCCATTTGCATTGGGCTTCAGGCCCTCATTTAATTTCAGAAAATTTGCCCTAATGCGGCCATCTTCTGCGATTTAACTGATACAGTTGAAGACACAATGGATACTTCACTCGCTACATTGTGTCCTGAGAGTTGAACAGTGAGTTACAGGGCAGCTCTCAGAAAACCCAGGTTAAAAGGAAAAACAGATCATGCACTGATCTGTTTAACAGATTTCTCAGGTTAAAATCTCATTGTAGATTTTCTCTCTGATCTAGTAGAGTTCATCCTAACAGTTACTTGCTACTCCTTCAAAAAGGGCAGAGTGCCATACTTTATCTTGATATTGCTTCAGGCAAAAATATGTGTTGACTATCACCTATGTTATTTTGCATCTAGCTTCCCAGACTTTCGTGAACACAGTTGGTAGGAATATGTCTGTTTACAGAAAGGAAAAATGACACTCAGCCACAATCAGGGATGAATTCAAAGGCATTACATTGGGGTACAACTGAAATACAGTTTCAGACTTGACAACCTTCAGTGCTTTGAAAGTTATCACACACAACTAACTTGCACTACCCCCGTAAGAAAATTCTAATAATCTCTAGAAGTTTTTACAACTTTCCTTTGAGCTACAAAAATAAGCATCTATCTGCCATGAACAAATCTCCAGGGTTCACCGATAAATGCTGTGTGTCGTTTAAGCCCTCTAAAAAGTATCTGAGAGTATATATGCCACAGGCATGGTTTCTAAAACAACCACAGTGAAACCTGGGAAAGAAGAGATAAAGGAAAAGAGAAGAGACAGAGAAGGAAGGAAGGAAAGGGAAATGGTGAGGGTGCAACTGAAGAGTGCAAGGTCAGCCAGGGGTCAAGGGTGAGAGGGTAGAATTATTTTCAAATTTGTGTTGGTCCAGCCTAACTTTTTTCTCCAGTTATACAAGGTCACAAGTGTCGATTTAGAAGGTTCTCTTAGGACATGATGGAAGAAATTTTCACATATTGAGGTATGGGGAAGTCATTCTGGCTTATACCAGACTTGGCTTGAACTCTCTGTTCTCTAGAACAGCCTGTGTTATGGCCTGTCAAGCACACATTGTACATCTGCTTTAACCATTAAAGAAAAGAATGCTTTTAAAAATCAAAATGGAGGGCTTCCCTGGTGGCGCAGTGGTTGAGAGTCCGCCTGCCGATGCAGGGGACATGGGTTTGTGCCCCGGTCCGGGAAGATCCCACATGCCGCGGAGCGGCTGCGCCCGTGAGCCTGCGCGTCCAGAGCCTGTGCTCTGCAACGGGAGAGGCCACAACAGTGAGAGGCCCGCGTACCGCAAAAAAAAAAAAAAAAAAATCAAAATGGAGGAACTACGGCTCAGGCATCCAAAATGGAGCTAAGTAGCCATCGTGGGTGTAGTTTCAGACACATTCCTGCATCACTGGGAACTTGAATTTTCTGAACTGTATCAGACTCAAGGACACCAGCAGCCGTTTTCAGAACAATATCTGCTAGCAGCTGCAAACTTATGGTCTCAAGGTCTCCCCTTGTGACTATGCAACCATTTTGGATCCCAACTAATCCTTGCTTAATGAGTGCCCTTAACTTCTTGCCAGCTCCAATCCTAATGCTTGACAAACAGCTTATGTAACTTTGTGGGTTTTGCCTACATATCCTCTCTCATTTTGCGGTCTGGAGGAACACGATTCAAGTGCTTCTTAGTCTGTGTTTCCCACACTATAGTCCTCAGTCTGGCTCGAATAAAGCTCTTTTCTATTCCTATTGTTTACTGATTATTTGCATCAACAGACACCTACCAGTATTATTAGATCTGTAAAATGGAATTCATGCTACTATCAATATATTTAGAGAACACTTGGAATACATGCTAACATATGGGAGAGAGATAATCACTTTGGGGAATATGGAGCAGAGGTACTTTTACCTATTCTCTCAATAAGTAGAATCCAAAACCCTGGACATTATATATAAAACATATAAGAAAATTCAGAAGTGGAGAGGAGAAGGTGGACCACTTAGGGACCTCGAGACACAAGGAACAACAGGTGGTAAGTTCCCTGGTTTGCTTTTTCCATCACATAGCCAAGACTTGGAGCTGAAGAAGCTACCAAGGCAGAAGTACCAACAGACACAGACAAAAACAGCAACAACAACAAAAGCCTGTTCTTTCCAGTCAAAGGACCAGGTAAGGAGTCACCTCAGAAGACAGAACACTTTTAGAAAACAACCATTCTAGTTCAGTCAAACACTCTAGAACACATACTATGTTCATGGATTGGAACACTCGCCATAGTACAAGCCTTAGTTCTTCTCGAATTGATATACAGGTGTAACACAATTCTTATCAAAATCTCAGTATGATTTTTGTACATATAGACAAGATTGGTCTAAAATCTATATGGAAAGGCGAAGGAACTAGAATTGCTGAAACGATTTTGAAAAATAAGAATAAAGCAGAGGGACTCAGGTTACCCAATTTCTATCAACAGTTGAATTGTTAAAGAAATAAAATGTGGCATATTCATACCATGGAATACTATACAGCAATGAATGAATAACTACAGATATAGGCATGAGATGAATGAATCTATTAGAATTATCTAATTTAGGGTGAACAAGCCAGACACAAAAGACTATACATGGTGTGATTCCATATATATAAAATTTTAAAGCAGGCAAATGTAAACTATATTATTTAGGGATAAATACTTCGATGGTATTTATCCCTAATAATATAGTATAATAATGTATAATAGAGTATAAAACAAAGCAAGGAAATGGTTTCCATAAAAGTCAAGAAAGTAGTTACTTCTGGTGGGAGGACAAGAGATATGAGGGGGTTTCTGGGGGTGTTTGCAGTATTTTATGTATTTTATTTCTTGTAATTATAGAAAGTGTGCTTTATACTAATGTCTTAAGCTGTACATTTATATTTTATGCACTTTTCTATATACATATTGCACTTTTTCAGTGTAAAGTTGCTTTGTTTTTTTTTTAATTTATTTATTTTGGGCCGCGTTAGATCTTCGCTGCTGCGTGCGGGCTTTCTCTAGTTGCCGTGAGCGGAGGCTACTCTTTGTTGTGGTGCACGGGCTTCTCATTGAGGCGGCTTCTCTTTGTTGCGGAGCATGGGCTCTAGGTGCGCAGGCTTCGGTAGTTGTGGCACGTGGGCTCAGTAGTTGTGGCTCGTAGGCTCTAGAGCACAGGCTCAGTAGTTGTGGCGCACGGGCTTAGTTGCTCCACGGCATGTGGGATCTTCCTGGACCAGGGATCAAACCCGTATCCCCTGCATTGGCAGATGGATTCTTAACCACTGTGCCACCAGGGAAGTCCAATGTAAAGTTTATTTTTAAAAAAGATTGCTCGTAGGCTTCCCTGGTGGCGCAGTGGTTGGGAGTTTGCCTGCCAATGCAGGGCACACGGGTTCGTGCCCCGGTCCGGGAAGATCCCACATGCTGCGGAGCGGCTGGGCCTGTGAGACATGGCCGCTGGGCCTGCGCGTCCGGAGCCTGTGCTCCGCAACGGGAGAGGCCACAACAGTGAGAGGCCCGCGTACCGCAAAAAAAAAAAAAAAAAAAAGAAGAAGGAGGACTAGGACATTAATAACTGGGATGGAGAACAGCAATTAGAGAAGACTAAAAGTAAATGGAGGCGGAGGAAAAGTCAAGATGTGGTAACCAGTCTCTAAAGACGGCGCCTAATGAATCACACCCCCGGTAGTGTAGTCCCACATGAATTCTGGGATGGTCCATTAAAACGGATGGAATGAGATAGAAATGACACTACCTGACTTCCAAGGCTAGGTCAGAGGAAGGTTTGCCTGGGTCTCTTGGAATGAGAACCCAGCTCTCATACTGGAGAAGTCCAAGCCACCCAGCTGCACTCACGGCTAATAGCCACACCACCTGCAGCCACACGCAGGAGGTATCTTAGGTGTCTAGTCCAATAGAGCCACCAGATGACTGCAGTCCCAGTCAATATCTGACTTCACCTAACACAACCCACAAGTAGTACCCGCCTGAGCCCAGTTAACCCACAGAACTGAGGAAGATAGTAACAAATTGTTATGCCACTAAGTTTTGGGGAGGTTTGTTACACAGCAATAGATAACCAGAACACAAAGATAACCCAACAGTTTGGAGCTTGGGGGACTGGATGAATAATGATACCCTGACTGAGACAGACAGTGTGGAGAAAAAGTAGGTTTGTGTCGGAGAAATAAATTTAGTTCTGGACTTTGAGATGCCTGTGGAACATCTAGATGTAGGCATCCAGTAGGCATTTATTTATAGTGACAAGCCTGAAGCCCAGGGAAGAGATCCGGTCTGAGGATAGAGATTTGGAAGACATTTCAGCATATCGCCGTAAGAGTATAGGACCTGTCCAAGAAGTAGGACCTACTCCCTCAAAGACTAGTCCTAACATCATCTCCTATAGAAGAACCCAGGGACACTGGTTTTTAAACGCCAACTCTTTCCTAGTAATTTAGTAGTTCTTTGAACATATCTTTTCTACAGTCCTTACCATACTTCCCTATCATTATTTATTTACATGTCTGTCTTCCCTGATAAATTGTGATGTGATCCAAGACAGGAATATACCTTGATCATCTGTCTCATAGTCCTGGAAAGCAAGAAAACCTTCAATGGATAAATGGAAGAATACATAAATGAACAAAAGAATAAATGAAAGACCACCCTCATCTTATACAGATAAAAGTCAAACACATTAAAGGGACTTCCCTGGTGGTCCAGTGGTTAAGACTCTGCACTTCAACTGCAGGGGACACAGGTTCAATCCCTGGTTAGGGAACTAAGATTCTGCATGCCATGCAGTGTGGCCAAAAAAACAAAACAAAACAAAACAAAATTAGGAAACATAAACATAAAAATGAATAGGTATTCAAATGTAAAATAGATAGCTAGTGGGAAGCAGCTGCATAGCACAGGGAGATCAGCTCCATTCTTTGTGACCACCTGGGGGGGGGATAGGGAGGATGGGAGAGAGACGCAAGATGGAGGAGATATGGGGATATATGTATATAGTATAGCTGATTCACTTTGTCATACAGCAGAAGCTAACACACCATTGTAAAGCAATTATACTCTAATAAAGATGTTTAAAAAAAATGAATAGGTATTAGTTGCTAATATCTTACTGAATAAGCTGATTTCCTACTAAGCCGAAATTAGAAAATAGTGCAGTATATGAAGACAGAACTGAAAAGAACGTGTGTTTAGTATACATTTCACTCCTCTTTTGGACTTACTGCTTCCAGGGACTATTTCTAATTACTGTGCACAAATGTATCTATCTGCTACTTAATCAGGAGAGATTTTCCCACTAGGTTTACAGATTAAACTTTGAAGATACTCTTCTTTTTGTATGAATTGAGTAGTAGTAAATACAAAACAAAATAGAGAATGCCTTAAGATTTTGTGAATTACAGAGCTCTGTGGGTTTTTCTCTTTACCCAATAAAAGACTTAAAATAAATAGCTTTGGGCACTTCTTTTATAGAACAATATTGACTATTCCAGGAAGTTATTAGGACCACCTACTTTAAAACCTTTGATCTTTATACCACAGAGTGTAATGTATTTTATTTAACTCAATAAAGTATAATTGATTTATTTAGATTTTAAGTAGAGTCTGTATAATAATTCAAATCATATGCCCATAGGCTACCCTATAATTTTTGTTTCCTATCCTTCTCATGAGCAAAGAAAACAGCTGTGTTTATCCATTCATGGCTGACAAAATCCATTTGTTGGTATTGTACTATCAAAGTTACAAACGCAAAGTCTGGCAACATTTTAATTTCGAATTATCACATGTACTTGAATGAATCTTTAGAGAGAGAACTGCCAATTTTGAAGGGCTACTGAAAGTACTAAATTATTAATTAGACAGGAGGTCTGCCAAGCACTTGGAAAGCCCAACTCCTTTCACACATTACACACTAGACCTAGGAGATTTGGGGAATTTTTTTGCTTTTTTGTTTTTCTGTGGCTTTGATCTCTGGTGGCCTCAGCCTGCAGCGGCTTGAAGCAGGGTTTTGGTTCCCCGCCAGTGATTGAGGTCGGGTTGCGGTGGTGAGAGCGCTGAATCCTAGCCACTACACCAGTGGTCAGTGACAAGGTCCTGACCCCACGGCTTTGCAGAAAAAAGAATTCCCACAAAGACGGGAAGTCATGAAACAAGTAAAGTGTTTATTAGGAAGAAAAAGAGTATGCGTGGGTAGACACATGGGCGGACTCAGAGAGAGAGTTGTGCCCCCGTGGTAGTTTAAATCACTTATATGGGGCATTTCTTCCGTGTTTCCTTTGGCCAATCATCATTTTGATTTGCTTGGTTCTGAGTCCGTATTTGATAGATCTCAAGAACCTCCCATGTGTGCACGCGCATCTCTTAGCCAAGATGGATTCCAGCAAAGAGGCCTATGGGTAGATTGACATCACTCTGCTTTTGGCCTCCAAGGAGCTTTATAGTCGGGAAGGTCTCCTTGACTTCGAGAATGAGAAATATGTGGTGTCTTATCTTTTATCTGAGCAGGGCCGGGTCTCCTCAATTATCCTGCTATTATGGAGTTTCTGTCCACAGGGGACAAACTCCATCTCCTCAACTTGGGGCCCGTCTATCTCCTGCCTCAGCTTAAACGACACGAATTTATTTTCTCACAAGTCTGGAGGCTGGAAGTCCAAAATCAAGATGCGAGGAGTGCTGATTTCTCCTGAGGAAGATTTGGGGAATGTTAACAATAGGAGAATATTACTTACTCAGAGACCTTTGAAATCTGAACTGCTGAAATCAGGAGTAGCTAGAGCTTCATCCAGGGTTAGGGGTTGTTGAGAAAGTAGAATAAACAAAATTCTGTATACTGTTCAGTGATCACTATCACAGAAAAGCTGGCCAGACTTTTTTTTTTTTTTTTTGCGGTACGCGGGCCTCTCACTGCTGTGGCCTCTCCCGTTGCGGAGCACAGGCTCCGGACGCGCAGGCTCAGCGGCCATGACTCACGGGCCCAGCTGCTCCGCGGCATGTGGAATCTTCCCGGACTGGGGCACGAACCCGTGTCCCCTGCATCGGCAGGCGGACTCCCAACCACTGCGCCACCAGGGAAGCCCGTGGCCAGACTTTTGATTGGGAATTTGGAAGAATGGAAAAACTACTAAAGATTCTAAAGAGAGCCCTAAAAGTAATCTAATTTATAAAGACTCGGCTTCTGGATTATTTACTCCTTCGATAAATGAAGTGTCTCCTGGAGTTGCTGACCTTCCCATCTCCAGGAAAGCAGCGTCCTCTTGACCAGTGGTGCTTCCTTTTTTTAAATCAGGAAGAAAGCTCCCTGCACATGCTTTACCATTGTCCGTGATGGGACTTCTGCCAGTCTTACCACCCCAAACCTGTCTCCCCTTAAATCCTCCCCGGCCTCACATCATGCCCACTCCTATTTAAAATCCTGGCTTAGACCGTTGTTTCTTAAGCCTGGCTACAAGTGAGAATCACGTGAAAAAACAAAGTAAACCTAATGACTGGGTCCACCCTCATGGAGTCTATTTTAACTCCAAACACCGGCTAGAGTTAGCACTTCCCCAGGTGACTCTCCTGTGCAGCCAGCGTTGAAAGACTTCAATCCCGCCTCCTCTGCCCCAACCCCGCCTCCTCTGCCCCAACCCGTCGGCTGCCACTCCCCAACTTCACATCCACCTCTCAAGTTCCTGCACCACATTCCACAGCGGTCCCGGCGTCACCTCACCTCTGAGTCACTTCCCGACTTCCCCAGGAAGAAAACCCTCTGTCCTCGGTGCCCCTTTATGCGCTCAGCCGAATTCCATCAATGCACCTGGAGTTAGTTAACGAACTTTTCCCTGGACGCGTCTCTACTTCTGCTGGACGGTGAGTTTGTAAATGTAGGGTTCAGTCAATAAGCGTTCCCAGGAGTAATGAAGGACAAATACAAACTACTTCGAGAACTCCATCTTCTCTCGTTTAAACCTGCAGAATCCCTTGGGGGAATAGTTCCAAGATTGCTGGTATTCCAAAGACCCATATATTCTCCACATTCCCCACAGCAGATCTGTCCGTGGAGATAAGTGAGAGGGAGTGGGGGAGAGAATGGCCAAGGCTTTAAAAAGGCACCTTTAGGCCCAACTGCTGGAACATACCGTCTTAGGGTCTTTGCAGTCCATTTTGGTATTCTGGAAATAACAGTAATAGGATGGCTATGTACCAGCCACTGTTCTAAGATCTTGTTTTTCCCCCAGCTTTACTGAGGTATAATTGACAGATAAAAATTGTATATATTTACAGTGTACAATGTGATGCTCTGATATATGTATACATGGTGAAATGATCCAGCTAATACATCATCTCCTATAGTTACCTTGTTTGTGTGTGTGTGTGTGTGATGAGATCTATTCTGTTAGTAAATTTCAAGTATTCAATACAGTATTATTAACTGTGGTCATTATGCTGTATGTTAGATCTCCAGAATGTGTTTATACTGCTTGACTGAAACTTTGTACCCCTTGACCAACATCTCCCCATTTCGCCCTCTCCCCAGCCCCTGGCAACCACCATTCTACTCTCTGCTTCTTTGAGCTTTATTTTTTAAGATTCTGCATATGAGTGAGATCATGCAGTATTTGTCTTTCTGTGTCTGATTTATTTCGCTTAGTATAATGGCCCCCAGGTTTATCCATGTTGTCTCAAATGACAGGATTTTTTTCTTCTTTTTTTTTTTTAAGACTGAATAATGTTCCATTGTGTATATAAACCACATCTTCTTTATCCATTCATCTGTTGATGGACACTTAGGTTTTTTCCACATCTTAGCTATTGTGATTAGTGCTGCAATGAACATGGGAATGCTAATTCTGACTTTGGCTTTTTTTGGATATATACCAGGAAGTGGAATTGCTGGATCACATAGTAGTCCTAGTTTGTATTTTTCTGAGGAACTTTCATACTGTTTTCCACAGATTTTGGACCATTTTGTAGTCTCACCACCTGTGTGCAAGGGTTCCAATTTCTCCATATCCTCGTCAACACTGTCTGTTGTTTTTCTTCTTGATAAATAGCCACTCTAACAGGTGTGAGGTGATAGGGCACTGTGGTTCTGATTTGCATTTCCCTGATGATTAGCTAGATACTAATAATATCCTCATCTTATAGTTAAAGAAATCGACAATAAAATCTAACCTGTTTTACTTCCCACTTGCAACAACCCTGTAGAAGGGTGAAGCTCAGGGGTCAAGCAACCCAAGGTCCCAAGGCTAGTAAGTGGAATCCAATCAGCTCTGTTACTTACTTGTTGAAATGTTGGAAGCACTGCCCTACGGATTTTAATAACCTCTTATGTCCATGAGTTGCTTTGGTCTGCAAATAATAGAAAACTACCATCCAGATCCATTTAAACAATGAAGAAATGTGTTATTTTTCATAAAAAGAAATCTGCGATAGGTTTGCACTGGGCCTGATCTGCAGGTGGTGCTTCTGCTTCCTTCTCTTTCTCTGCTCTTCCCTCCACATTGGGTGGGCTTAATCCGGGGGTTGGGTCCTCTCACCAGATGGCCACAGAAATCCCCAGCATCACATGTAGTGACGACAACAGGCTTTTTGCTCATTGATCATTTGCAAGGGGGTGGCATAGCCATGGTCAAATGGAGGAATAGAATGGGTGTTGGAGAGCCAGCTGCTGTCTCCATCACTCTTTTTGTTTGCAGTGCATGTTTGAATTTTCAGAATTCTTTCATGGTGGTTATTGCTTTTGATTTTCACAACAACCTATGTGAAATGTGAGTTTGGGGTTGTCCTCAGTGGTAGTTTTGTATGCAGG
Source organism: Delphinapterus leucas (assembly GCF_059928025.1). Classification (NCBI taxonomy): domain Eukaryota; kingdom Metazoa; phylum Chordata; class Mammalia; order Artiodactyla; family Monodontidae; genus Delphinapterus; species Delphinapterus leucas. The sequence goes on along the minus strand of NC_143142.1, from coordinate 34,673,806 downwards.
AAAAGATTAAATTTTAATATTAATATTCAGTATCTTAAAGTACACTTTAATGGTTCCTTATGCTTTTAAGTTTAGCTTACACATTATATTCTTATAAATCTAACAAATTTAAAGAGATCATTAATTAAAATGGTCCTATTTATAAGCATAATCAAATATTTTAGGACTTTTTATACTGCACCTATAAATTTAATATATATCTGATTTCATTAAATAATTGTCTGACTTAAAAAATAAAACCTTTCTTACCTGCGGGGGGATGGATAGTTAGGAAGTTTGGGATTGACATATACACATTGCTATATTTAAAATAAATAAACAACAAGGACCTACTGTTTAAAAAAAAAATGGAGAGGGGACAAGAGAATGACAGATGAGATGAGACTGGCCATGTGTTGATAATTCTTGAAGCTAACTGATGGACTCATGGGGATTAATTACACTACTCCTTCCACTTTTGTGTATGTTTGAAATTTTCCATAATAAAAAAGCTGAAAAAAAATAGATAAAACCTTATTGAACACTATATAATTCTCTTTTTTAATTAATTTATTTATTTTATTTACTTTTTAATTCTTGGCTGCATTGGGTCTTCATTGCTGCATGTGGGCTTTCTCTAGTTGCAGCGAGCGGGGGCTACTCTTAGTCGCGGTGTGCGGGCTTATCATTGCGGTGGCTTCTCTTGTTGTGGAGCATGGGCACCAGGCACGTGGGCTTCAGTAGTTGCAACTCTCAGGCTCAATAGTTGTGGCTCGCAGGCTCTAGAGTGCAGGCTCAGTAGCTGCGGCGCATGGGCTCAGTGGCTCTGCGGCATGTGGGATCTTCCTGGACCAGGGATCAAGCCCGTGTCCCCTGCACTGGCAGGCGGATTCTTAACCACTAAGCCATCAGGGAAGTCCCACTATATAATTTTTTTAAATTTTATTTTATTTATTTTTTTATACAGCATGTTCTTATTAGTCATCAATTTTATACACATCAGTGTATACATGTCAATCCCAATCGCCCAATTCATCACACCACCACCCTCACCCCCCCACGGATTTCCCCCCTTGGTCTCCATACATTTGTTCTCTACATCTGTGTCTCTATTTATGCCCTGCAAACTGGTTCATCTGTACCATTTTTCTAGGTTCCATATATATGCGTTAATATACGATATTTGCTTTTCTCTTTCTGACTTATTTCACTCTGTATGACAGTCTCTAGATCCATCCACGTCTCAACAAATGACCCAATTTTGTTCCTTTTTATGGCTGAGTAATATTCCATTGTATATATGTACCACATCTTCTTTATCCATTCATCTGTCGATGGGCATTTAGGTTGCTTCCATGACCTGGCTATTGTAAATAGTGCTGCAATGAACATTGGGGTGCATGTGTCTTTTTTTTTTTTTTTTTAATTTATTTATTTTTGGCTGTGTTGGGTCTTCGTTTCTGTGCGAGGGCTTTCTCTAGTTGTGGCAAGCGGGGGCCACTCTTCATTATGGTGCACGGGCCTCTCACTATTGCGGTCTCTCTTGTTGTGGAGCACAGGCTCCAGACGTGCAGGCACAGTAGTTGTGGCTCACGGGCCTAGTTGCTCCACAGCATGTGAGATCTTCCCAGACCAGGGCTCGAACCCTTGTTCCCTGCATTGGCAGGCAGATACTCAACCAGTGCACCACCAGGGAAGCCCACATGTGTCTTTTTGAATTGTGGTTTTCTCTGGGTATATGCCCAGTAGTGGGATTGCTGAATCATATGGTAATTCTCTTTTTAGTTTTTTAAGGAACTTCCATACTGTTCTCCATAGTTGCTGTATCAGTTTACATTCTCACCAACAGTGCAAGAGAGTTCCTTTTACTCCACACCCTCTCCAGCATTTGTTGTTTGTAGATTTTCTGATGAAGCCCATTCTAACTGGTGTGAGGTGATATCTCTTTGTAGTTTTGATTTGCATTTCTCTAATAATTAGTGATGTTGAGCAGCTTTTCATGTGCTTCTTGGCCATCTGTATGTCTTCTTTGGAGAAATGTCTATTTAGGTCTTCTGCCCATTTTTGGATTGGGTTGTTTGTTTTTTTAATATTGAGCTGCATGAGCTATTTATATATTTTGGAGATTAATCCTTTGTCTGTCGATTTGTTTGCAAATATTTTCTCCCATTCTGAGGGTTGTTTTTTCATCTTATTTATGGCTTCCTTTGCTGTGCAAAAGCTTTTAAGTTTCATTAGGTCCCATTTGTTTATTTTTGTTTTTATTTCCATTACTCTAGGAGGTGGATCAAAAAAGATCTTGCTGTCATTTTTGTCAAAGAGTGTTCTTCCTATGTTTTCCTCTAAGAGTTTTATAGTGTCAAGTCTTACATTTAGGTCTCTAATCCATTCTGAGTATATTTTTGTGTATGGTGTTAGGGAGTGTTCTAATTTCATTCTTTTACATACAGCTGTCCAGTTTTCCCAGCACCACTTGTTGAAGAGACTGTCTTTTCTCCATTGTATATCCTTGCCTCCTTTGCCATGGATTAGTTGACCATAGGTGGGTGGGTTTACCTCTGGGCTTTCTATCTTGTTCCATCGATCTATGTTTCTGTTTTTGTGCCAGTACCATATTGTCTTGATTACTGTAGCTTTGTAGTATAGTCTGATGTCAGGGAGTCTGATTCCTCCAGCTCTGTTCTTTTCCCTCAAGACTGCTTTGGCTATTTGGCGTCTTTTGTGTCAACATACAAATTTTAAGATTTTTTGTTCTAGTTCTGTAAAAAATGCCATTGGTAATTTGATAGGGATTGCATTGAATCTGTAGATTGCTTTGGGTAGTATAGTCATTTTCACAATATTGACTCTTCCAGTCCAAGAACATGGTATATCTCTCCATCTGTTGGTATCGTCTTTAATTTCTTTCATCAGTGTCTTGGAGTTTTCTGCATGCAGGTCTTTGGTCTCCCTAGGTAGGTTTATTCCTAGGTATTTTATTCTTTTTGTTGCAGTGGTAAATGGGAGTGTTTCCTTAATTTCTCTTTCAGATTTTTCATCATTAGTGTATAGGAATGCAAGAGATTCCTGTGCATTAATTTTGTATCCTGCAACTTGACCAAATTCATTGATTAGCTCTAGTAGTTTTCTGGTGGCATCTTTACGATTCTCTATGTATAGTATCATGTCATCTGCAAACAGTGACAGTTTTACTTCTTCTTTTCCAATTTGTATTCCTTTTATTTCTTTTTCTTCTCTGATTGCCATGGCTATGACTTCCAAAACTATGTTGAATAATAGCAGTGAGAGTGGACATCCTTGTCTTGTTCCTGATCTTAGAGGAAATGCTTTCAATTTTTCACCATTGAGAATGATGTTGGCTGTGGGTTTGTCATATATGGCCTTTGTTATGTTGAGCTAGGTTCCCTCTATGCCCACTTTCTGGAGAGTTTTTATCATAAATTGGTGTTGAATTTTGTCAAAAGCTTTTTCTGCATCTATTGAGATGATCACATGGTTTTTATTCTTCAATTTGTTAATATGGTGTATCACATTGATTGATTTGCATATGTTGAAGAATCCTTGCATCCCTGGGATGAATCCCACTTGATCATAGTGTATGATCTTTTTAATGTGTTGTTGGATTCTGTTTGTTAGTATTTTGTTGAGGATTTTCACATCTATTTTCATCAGTGATATTGGTCTGCAATTTTCTTTTTTTGTAGTGTCTTTGTCTGGTTTTGGTATCAGGGTGATGGTGGCCTCATAGAATGAGTTTGGGAGTGTTCCTTCCTCTGCAATTTTTTGGAAGAGTTTGAGAAGGATGGGTGTTAGCTCTTCTCTAAATGTTTGATAGAATTCACCTGTGAAGCCATCTGATCCTGGACTTTTGTTTGTTGGAAGATTTTTAATCACAGTTTCAATTTCATTACTTGTGATTGGTCTGTTCATATTTTCTATTTCTTCCTGGTTTAGTTTTGGAAGGTTATACCTTTCTAAGAATTTGTCCGTTTCTTCCAGGTTGTCCATTTTATTGGCATAGAGTTGCTGAAAGTATTCTCTTAGGATGCTTTGTATTTCTGCAGTGCCTGTTGCAACTTCTCCTTTTTCATTTCCAATTTTATTGATTTGAGTCCTCTCCCTCTTTTTCTTGATGAGTCTTGCTAATGGTTTATCAATTTTGTTTATCTTGTCAAAGAACCAGCTTTTAGTTTTATTGATCTTTGCTGTTGTTTCTTTGTTTCTATTTCATTTATTTCTGCTGTGATCTTTATGATTTCTTTCCTTCTGCTAACTTTGGGTTTGTTTGTTCTTTCTCTAGTTCCTTTAGGTATAAGGTTAGATTGTTTATTTGAGATTTTTCTTGTTTCTTGAGGTAGGCTTGTATAGCTATAAACTTCCCTCTTAGAACTGCTTTTGCTGCATCCCATAGGTTTTGGATTGTTGTGTTTTCATTGTCATTTTTCTCTAGGTACTTTTTGATTTCCTCTTTGATTTCTTCAGTGATCTCTTGGTTATTTAGTAATGTACTGTTTAGCCTCCATGTGTTTGTGTTTTTTACGTTTTCTCCCCTGTAATTCATTTCTAATCTCATAGCGTTGTGGTCAGAAAAGATGCTTGATATGATTTCAATTTTATTAAATTTACTGAGGCTTGATTTGTGACCCAAGATGTGATCTATCCTGGAGAATGTTCCGTGCACACTTGAGAAGAAAGTATAATCTGCTGTTTTTGGATGGAATGTCCTATAAATATCAATTAAATCTATCTGGTCTTTTGTGTCACTTAAAGCTTCTGTTTCCTTATTTATTTTCATTTTGGATGATCTGTCCATTGGTGTAAGTGAGATGTTAAAGTCCCCCACTATTATTGTGTTACTGTCGATTTCCTCCTTTATAGCTGTTAGCAGTTGCCTTATGTATTGAGGTGCTCCGATGTTGGGTGCATATATATTTATAATTGTTATATCTTCTTCTTGGATTGATCCCTTGATCATTATGTAGTGTCCTTCCTTGTTTCTTGTAACATTCGTTAATTTAAAGTCTATTTTATCTGATATGAGTATTGCTACTCCAGCTTTCTTTTTTTCTTTTCTTTTTTTTTCCGTATGTGGGCCTTTCCCATTGTGGAGCACAGGCTCCGGACGTGCAGGCTCAGCAGCCATGGCTCACGGGCCCAGCGGCTCTGCGGCATGTGGAATCTTCCCGGACCAGGGCACGAACCCGTGTCCCCTGCATCAGCAGGCGGACTCTCAACCACTGCGCCACCAGGGAAGCCCCCAGCTTTCTTTTGATTTCCATTTTCATGGAATATCTTTTTCCATCCCCTCACTTTCAGTCTGTATGTGTCCCTAGGTCTGAAGTGGGTCTCTTGTAGACAGCATATAGACGGGTCTTGTTTTTCTATCCATTCAGCAAGCCTGTGTCTTTTGGTTGGAGCATTTAATCCATTCACGTTTAAGGTAATTATTGATATGTATGTTCCTATGACCATTTTTTAAATTGTTTTGGGTTTGTTTTTGTAGGTCCTTTTCTTCTCTTGTGTTTCCCACTTAGAGAAGTTCCTTTAGCATTTGTTGTAGAGCTGGTTTGGTGGTGCTGAATTCTCTTAGCCTTTGCTTGTCTGTAAAGCTTTTTATTTCTCCATCGAATCTGAATGAGATCCTTGCCAGGTAGAGTAATCTTGGTAGTAGGTTCTTCCCTTTCATCACTTTAAGTATATCATGCCACTCCCTTCTGGCTTGTAGAGTTTCTGCTGAGAAATCAACTGTTAACCTTATGGGAGTTCCCTTGTATGTTATTTGTCATTTTTCCCTTGCTGCTTTCAATAATTTTTCTTTGTCTTTAATTTTTGCCAGTTTGATTACTATGTGTCTCAGTGTGTTTCTCCTTGGGTTTATTCTGTATGGGACTCTCTGCGCTTGCTGGACTTGGATAGCTATTTCCTTTTCCATGTTAGGGAAGTTTTTGACTATAACCTCTTCAAGTATCTTCTCTGGTCCTTTCTCTGTCTCTTCTCCTTCTGGGACCCCTATAATGCAAATGTTATTGTGTTTAATGTTGTCCCAGAGATCTCTTAGGCTGTCTTCATTTCTTTTCATTCTTTTTTCTTTATTCTGTTCTGCAGCAGTGAATTCCACCATTCTGTCTTCCAGGTCAATTATCCGTTTTTATTCCTCAGTTATTCTGCTATTGGTTCCTTCTAGTGTAGTTTTCATTTCAGTTATTGTACTGTTCATCTCTGTTTGTTTGTTCTTTAATTCTTCTAGGTGTTTGTTAAACATTTCTTGCATCTTCTCGATCTTTGCCTCCATTCTTTTTCCGAGGTCCTGGATCATCTTCACTATCATTATTCTGAATTCTTTTTCTGGAAGGTTGCCTGTCTCCACTTCATTTAGTTGTTTTTCTGGGGTTTTATCTTGTTCCTTCATCTGGTACATAGCCCTCTGCCTTTTCGTCTTGTCTCTCTTTCTGTGAATGTGGTTTTTGTTCCACAGGCTGCAGGATTGTAGTTCTTCTTGCTTCTGCTGTTTGCCCTCTGGTAGATGAGGCTATCTTAGAGGCTTGTGCAGGTTTCCTGTTGGGAGGGATTGGTGTTGTGTAGAGCTGACTCTTTCTCTGGTGAGCAGAGCTCAGTAAAACTTTAATCCGCTCGACTGCTGATGGGTGGGGCTAGGTTCTCTCCCTGTTGGTTGTTTGGCCTGAGGTAACCCAACACTGGAGTCCACCTGGGCTCTTTCATGGGGCTAATGGCAGACTCTGGGAGGGCTCACGCCAAGGAGTACTTCCCAGAACTTCTGCTGCCAGTGTCCTTGTCCCCACAGTGAGCCACAGCCACCCCCTGCCTCTGCAGGAGACCCTCCAACACTAACAGTTAGGTCTGGTTCAGTCTTCCTTGGGGTCACTGCTCCTTTCCTTGGGTCCCAATGCGCACACTACTTTGTGTGTGCCCTCCAAGAGTGGAGTCTCTGTTTCCCCCAGTCCTGTTGAAGTCCTGCAATCAAATCCCACTAGCTTTCAAAGTCTGATTATCTAGGAATTCCTCCTCCCATTGCCAGACCCCCAGGTTGGGAAGCCTGACGTGGGGCTCAGAACCTTCACTCCAGTGCTTGGACTTCTGTGGTATAAGTGTTCTCCAGTCTGTGAGTCACCCACCCAGCAGTTAAGGGATTAGATTTTGCTGTGATTACGCCCCTCCTGCTGTCTCATTGTGGCTTCTGCTTTCTCTTTAGATGTGGGGTATCTTTTTTGGTGAATTCCAGTGTCTTTCTGTTGATGATTGTCCAGCAGCTACTTGTGATTCTGGTGTTCTCACAAGAGGGAGTGAGCCCACTATATAATTCTTATAACTATGATATGTTAAATTAAACTTATAATTTGTTGAATGTGAAGTTCTCTTAAATCAGTTCTGGATCTAAACTTATGTGTCTGAATCAATTATGTATTTGTACATCTTAAATTGGATTTACAAGGCAGTTACTATAATACTTCAATCATCTTATAACATGACAAGTATATAAAACACTAAACATGTACAAATTCCTTAAGGCAAAAATACAAATACCATGTGTTTTGTTTCCTCAAATCCTCTTGGGGTTACAAGGCACTTCCCACTCAAGCTACAATTTTCCCATGTAGTTATGGCTTGATGTTGTATAATCACCAATATTTCAACCAGGGTGCTAACTGAACTCTTATTTGTGAGGAACTGAATTCTATTTGCAGTTGCTATGCCAATAACTCCTTAACTGCAAGAAAGCATTAGCCAAATGGGTCAAATAGCCCAAGACCAAGACTCCTCTGATTCTTGCCTTGGAGGAATCTGCTGGTTCCATATCACTTGATTTGATTTTGCATTTCTTTGGCTCTTAAATATATATAATAGTGTTTTCTTTTTTAAAAAAATAAATTTATTTTTTTGGCTGTGTTGGGTCTTCGTTGCTATGCGCGGGCTTTCTCTAGTTGCAGCGAGCAGGAGCTACTCTTCGTTACGGTGCACAGGCTTCTTATTGCAGTGGCTTCTCTTGTTGCGGAGCACAGGCTCTGGGCATCCGGGCTTCAGTAGTTGTGGCACGCAGGTTAAGTAGTTCTGGCTGATGGGTTTAGTTGCTCCGCAGCATGTGGGATCTTCCCGGACCAGGGATCGAACCTGTGTCCCCTGCATTGGCAGGCGGATTCTTAACCACTGCACCAGCGGGCAAGTCCCTATAATAGTATTTTCACTGACTCTCAAAAGAATTTTGAATTTGCTTTGATTCTTACATTCTTTCTTATTCTTATACTCTCTTAACTCTGGTGGGCTATGAAAGTGATATCCATTTGAATTCTGTGTTTGTGACTATTGATATATAACTTCCAAGGTAATTCAACTGACATGCTTTGTGCTAGTCAAGTTCCCTGGAAATCATGTGGTTGGGCTGTCAACTCTATGGGGTCCTTTTCTCTCAGAGCAAGCCTTCTATGTCCAATGACTCTTGCTCCTGGCTAGAGAACAGTCCCACCCAACTCACATAGCTTGCCAGTGGAGGGATCAGCACCCTACCAAAGTGATTTGAAAATTGCTTTAAACTTAAAACATCTGAACAATCAGCAACCCCAGAAAAACATTATCTGAACTGAAGCAGAATCTCTTGAAAATACAGCTGCCATGGACCCCTCCCTCTGATGGAATTTCCAGTTTGGGAGAAGACTGATCTTTAGCACCAGGAAGTGCAAATTCAGCTACGTTAGCATCAGAAAGTCTAATAGAACCTTCTGTAATTTCCCATTGAAGCCCAACCCCTCATCTCTTGTTTTGTTAAGTTGGTTTTGTTAAGTGTATAAACCTTTACCTCTGGCTATTCACTGAGTTACTCATTATGAATATTCCCATGTGCACTTGGAATTTCTCTTGTTAATCTGTCTATCATCAATTAATTCTCAGGCCCCATGACCATTTGAACTTAAGTGGTAGAGGAAAATTTTTCCTTCTGAAAGTTTTGGGCATGAGGATGGGATGGTTGGGGCTCCTGCTCTGGAGATGGTAGCTGAGGTCCCAGGACCTCTAATCAAGCCAGCAAAGATAAACTCACCACTCAAATTCCTGTATCTCTGTTCAGGGTCCAGTTGAGTGAGGGTGTTAAGAGACTTTCTGTGTCTTTTCTAAAAGGGATTTTCCTAACTTTAGATTTACAGGAGAAAACTCTTTTTTTTGTTTTTTTAAAAAATTGAAGTATAGTTGATTTACAATGTTGTGTTAGTTTCTGCTATACAGCAAAGTGATTCAGTTACATATATATATGTGTGTGTGTGTGTATATGTGTGTATATTCTTTTCCAGATTTGTTCCCCTTCTAGTTTATTATAAGATATTGAATATAGTTCCCCATGCTATACAGTAGGACCTTATTGTTTTTCTGTTTTATATATAATAGTTTGTATCTGCTAATCCCAAGCTCCTAATTTATCCCTCCCTCACTTTCCCCTTTGGTAGCCATGTTTATTTTCTATATCTGTGAGTCTGTTTCTGTTTTGTAAATAAGTTCATTTGTATCATTTTTTAAAATTCCACATATAAATGATATTGTATGATATTTGCCTTTCTCTGTTTGACTTACTTCACTTAGTATGACCTAGGTCCATCCATGTTGCTGCAAATAGCATTAATTTTTTTATGGCTGAGTAATATACCATTGTGCATATGTACCGCATCTTTTTTTTTTAACATGGTGACTGACAGCTATTCTTTATTTTATTTTATTTATTTATTTTTTAAACAGCTTTATTGGAGTATAATTGCTTTACGATGGTGTGTTAGTTTCTGCTGTATGACAAAGTGAATCAGCTATCCACATACATATATCCCCACATCTCCTCCCTCTTGCATCTCCCTCCCACCCTCCCTATCCCACCCCTCTAGGTGGACACAAAGCACCGAGCTGATCTCCCTGTGCTATGCAGCTGCTTCCCACTAGCTATCTATTTTACATTTGGTAGTGTATATATGTTCATGCCACTCTCTCACTTTGTCCCAGCTTACCCTTCCCCCTCCCTGTGTCCTCAAGTCTGTTCTCTACATCTGCGTCTTTATTCCTGTCCTGCCCCTAGGTTCTTCAGAACCATGTTTTTTAGATTCCATATATATGTGTTAGCATATGGTATTTGTTTTTCTCTTTCTGACTTACTTCACTCTGTATGACAGTCTCTAGGTCCATCCACCTCACTACAAATAACTCAATTTCATTTCTTTTTATGGCTGAGTAATATTCCATTGTATATATGTGCCACATCTTCTTTATCCATTCATCTCTCAGTGGACACTTAGGTGGCTTCCATGTCCTGGCTATTGTAAATAGTGCTGCCATGAACATTGTGGTATTCTTTTTGAATTACGGTTTTCTCAGGATATATGCCAGTAGTGGGATTGCTGGGTCATATGGTAGTTCTATTTGTAGTTTTTTAAGGCACCTCCATACTGTTCTCCATAGTGGCTGTATCAATTTACATTCCCACCAACAGTGCAAGAGGGTTCCCTTTTCTCCACACCCTCTCCTGCATTTATTGTTTGTAGATTTTTTGATGATGGGCATTCTGACTGGTGTGAGGTGATACCTCATTGTAGTTTTGATTTGCATTTCTTTAATGATTAGTGATGTTGAGCATCCTTTCATGTGTTTGTTGGCAGTCTGTATATCTACTCTGGAGAAATGTCTATTTAGGTCTTCTGCCCATTTTTGGTTTGAGTTGTTTGTTTTTTTGATATTGAGCTGCATGAGCTGCTTGTATATTTTGGAGATTAATCCTTTGTCTGTGGATTCGTTTGCAAATATTTTCTCCCATTCTGAGGGTTGTCTTTTTGTCTTGTTTACGGTTTCCTTTGCTGTGCAAAAGCTTTTAAGTTTCATTAGGTCCCATTTGTTTATTTTTGTGTTTTTTTCCATTTCTCTAGAAGGTGGGTCAAAAAGGATCTTGCTGTGATTTATGTCAAAGAGGGTTCTTCCTGTGTTTTTCCTCTAAGAGTTTTATAGTGTCTGGCCTTACATTTAGGTCTTTAATCCATTTTGAGTTTATCTTTGTGTGTGGTGTTAGGAAGTGTTCTAATTTCATTCTTTTATGTGTAGCTGTCCAGTTTTCCCAGCACCACTTATTGAAGAGGCTGTCTTTTCTCCACTGTATATTCTCGCCTCATTTATCAAAGATAAGGTGACCATATGTGCATGGCTTTATCTCTGGGCTTTCTATCCTGTTCCATTGATCTATATTTCTGTGTTTGTGCCAGTGTACCACATCTTTATCCATTCATCTGTAGATGGACATTTAAGTTGCTTCCATATCTTGGCTATTGTAAATAGTGTTGCTGTGAACATTGGGGTGCATGTATCTTTTTGAATTAGAGTTTTCTACAGGAGAAAACTTTTTGATTAGAACTAGATCTTTGGGTATTATGACTTTTGTTAGAAATAGCCATTGTGTCCTGTCCACCTATCTCTGTCTTTTGTGTTTTTGTTTCTCATAAGGAGAAGAATCAGAGGGTGGAACACAAGCGTAGGTCCTAGAAGCCTGTTGTTTGAGCTGGCCTCACAGAAAAGTGAATTTATAGTTTTTACCAGACTGGTGTCCACTTAGGCAAACTGTGATGTGGATCACCAGTGAACTGGGTGGGGTTCTCCTTCTGACTTAACTTTACATTCTGAGAGCCTGGCTTGGATCCAGAGAGCATCTACCTGCCGGGGGGAAGGGTGTGTGTGCAGATTGTTGGGTCTGTCCTTAGAGGCAACCAGTCATCAGTTTAGGGGCTGAGACTTGAGATACACAAGCAACACTGTCTACCAATTGTTGCCTGCTCTCAGGAGGTTTGTCTAAGTCTGAATCCTAAAGGATCACAGCCTGTAAAGACCCTTGTCATCTCTTTTCCCATTGCCTGTGTAGTGCTAAGATTCCCGTCTTGGTATCACCCGCCCAGTACCATGGATGAGTAGGTCTGTGATCAGAGGTGTGTCCCTTTTATAGGAGATTGGAGACATGAATACCTAAAGAGCACTCTTACTGCCTGAAGCAGTGGGGGTCTTTGATTTCTTTCTCCTTGGCTCTCTTTGGATATGAAGGCTGCATCTTCTGCACCCTCTTTGGGGGTGCCTCTTGCACCCACACTTAAGCCATTAAAAAAATCTTATTGGAATAAGTATACTCTTTGAGGCTGAGTTAGACTCCCAGGCTTATTTGCTTGGAATGTACTTCTTGGACTGGAAGTTCTTCCTAACTTTTTTGGAGACCCTTCTGTCCTCACTACTTGCCTGTCACTGTCACTTCTCAGTCGACTGAAACCCTCACCCCTTCTGCTGACCACATGCTTCACCAGTACGGCCCGAACTTATTGGCTTCTTATTGGTACGATTTTGCAAAGGATAGTTTGGAACTTCGATGGCCCCTTTGGGAAACTTACATCTCCCCAAATTGGCTCCCCTAAGACCTCTCTGTTCCTATTATCTCCGTTCCTCCTCCATCTTTTTACCACTTTCAAGGTTCCCTTCAAGCTCCTTTGCTATGTCCCCCTTCAGACTCCTACCTCCTCCATTCCCCTGCCCATCACTGCCAGACCTTTCCCTTCCTCTCCAGCCTCTCATCTCCCGATGGTCACTCAAGCTTTAGGCCCCCTGCCCCCATTAGGGGCTCTTGATGGACTCGGGGATCCCCAGAAGGAACCACCTGAAGGTATAAAGGCTGATTGGAAACAGACTGGAGACTTTATCCAGATAGCTCCTTAGTCCCTTGCCTAAAATAAAACTTAGTCCACAGCCTCCATAAGATTATATGTCAGGGCAAAAGAAAATCTTAAAAGTCTCTCCCATAAGTATTGGTGGGAAGTTTTAACCCTCATATTGAACAGATAACCTCAACTTGTCCCATTTGCCAGAAACACAATTTGGATAAAATATAAAGTGAAGCAAAGATAAGATGTAAACTTTATGTAAAAACAAATGAACTTTGTGTTACTGTGTTTATGCCTGACTCATGGTAAAATTTTAGAATAAAAGACATAAGATCTCTATTTGCATCTGCCTGTATGTTTATGTGTGTATTTATGTATAGGTGATATTTTCCTATCTGTGGATGGCATTGCCAAATTCATTTGTAAAATCCCTTAAAGGAGCTTAATTCTAATTAACTTATAGAGAGGTAATAAGCAGTTATATAAGTTAAAATATTCCTAATGGTCCCAGACGTGTTGGAACTAACCCATATGTTTTTCAAGTTCAAATAATTTGGGTGAATCTTTGGTAAATAAGACCGTTTTGGTATTGTTGGTTTTATAAAAATAGGTATGTCTTCTGAGTTATCAGCATTAAGCGTTCATTTTATTCTACTTGGGTTTTCTTGTCAAGTAAATTTATACTATATCTGCTAGATGTTGAAAATTATAAAAAAACATAAATTCAACTTAAAAGATAAAGTACAAGTAAAGGTGCAATAAAAATGAAAAAAAACGTATTTACATTTTTTGGGTTTTTTGCTTTTGTGATTTTCTTTTTCTTCTGAATACTTGCCTAGCATGCATGTGTAGTAAGATTAGTTAACAGGAAAATAACTTGAGATGATGGCTGACTTTGTTTAAGGTCTTACGAAATTTTTGTAAATACTCCAAGCATGATTGTTAAGAACACAGATATTAAATGCATATAATTGGGATAACAGTTTTATAAATGGACTTTTCAGCAATAATTATGTTTTGTAATATGTCTGCCTTAAAATAATTTCCAAAATCTTTCTGGTGACTTGCAACCTTAGAGTTAGACTAAGTTAAGCAATAGATATTCATTAAAAATCTAGACCGTTTCTATGCAAGAAATTCCTGAAATATTCATTATTAAACATAAGTTAAAGTTTATATACTTTTGGCTTCTTATTTTTGCAGAGACAAACGGTATTCGGGTCTATTAATAAACATGTTCTTTTTGCCACAGTGAAGAATTGTATTATGAGGAAGCATATAAAAATTGTGAGATGGTATATTCCTAAACTTTGCTATTCTGCTACAGAATGTTGGCTTTCTGAATTAAGTTCAAAATTTTCTACGTAGTTCTCTGTAAAAGTTACTAATGACAAAACTTAATTGTAATCAATATATGTAAACGAAACTACTAGAAATAATACGAGTGAAGGGAAACAATTTCGTATGAAAAGTATGCAAGGAGTACAGGATGTGTTTTTGTTAAGAAAAAAAAAGGAGAGCGATTTTGTCTTAAAATGACTGGCTGTGCCAGACAACGAGTAGGGCAAAACTTGAATAGATATGAAAAGTTGTAGTGTTTGTGGAAAAGGAATTTTATGTTGCATGGTCAAAGCTGTCTAAGGATGGATGGGTTTACATACAAGGTTTTCAAAAATGAGTTTTAGGGCTTCCCTGGTGGTGCAGTGGTTAAGAGTCCGCCTTCCAATGCAGGGGACACGGGTGCGTGCCCCGGTCCGGGAAGATCCCACATGCAGCGGAGTGGCTGGGCCCGTGAGCCATGGCCACTGAGCCTGTGCGTCTGGAGCCTGTGCTCCGCAACGGGAGAGGCCACAGCAGTGAGAGGCCCGCGTACTGCAAAAAAAAAAAAAAAAAAGTTTTAGTGTTAATATACCTAAATGTAAAACTAGAGTTTAATTTTCTCTTTCTGTTAAAATGACCACGTTTTTATGGACTACTGGTCTGCTCTTAATAAGAGATTATAAGAGTTTTTTGTTTTAACCTTTTAAGTAATCTGCCTAGGAAACAAAGATTCTGTGTCTTAGAATAATTTCCTCTGTTGTCTTTATCATGCCCTTGATTATGTGAGAAAAGGAAGTCTTTTCACTTTCAAAACAGCTGTTTGTCTTGTAGTTGCGTTACCTCCTACACTGACTTTTGAAGTTTTTGATTGTCACTTTGGTTAAATACATAACTAAGTATTGTTTCACAGTGATCTCTGAACATATTTAATCAGGTGTTCAACCCTTTTGACATTTCAGACAACCTTAAATATTTTTGCCTTTTGAAAAATCAAATCCTAAATGAAATCTTGTTCTTAAACTGACTTTGAGATTTCCCAGAGGCTCCCCTGGAAAATTCCAAAGGGTTTGCTCTTTCACCTTGGAAAAAGAGAAATGTTAAAAATAATTAGGTTTATTTGATATGTTGAACTGTATGAAAAGCTTTGTCAAATATGGAGAGATGCTTAACCTTCCCTAGGTTATATTTGTATGGGTAAATGTTATTAATATAAATATTTCAGGAATTGTATGAAATTCCTAGAAATTTGTCAGTGTCCATGACGCGTCCTGTTACTGCCTTCACTGGTAGCAGACAACAACCACAGTATAATGTTATCAGTCATAATTCTGGTTATTTTTTTTTAATGATGTATGTCACAGACGCAACGAAATTTCCTTGTGAAAATGCATTATTTTTATAGTGAAGTCTCATCAGATCTTTACCCATGGCCATTTTAAGTTTTTTGTCATTTGCAAACAATCATTGTTTTACTCTCATGCTTCCTGAAAGCTCTTCCAATCAGCTATCAGCCAAGGTGCTTTTCTTCAACAACAGGGGTATCACAGAGGAAATTTTCATGTATGCTTCTAGGTTCTTCTGGCTGGCCGAGAATTAAATTGATGTGAGATAGATTAACGGGAGAAAATCAAACAAAAGTTTAATAACATTTGTACATGGGAGAGACCCAGAAACGCTGAGTGACTCACCAAAATGGCTGAAACCCTCACCTTAAATACCATCCTCAGCTAAAGACAGAAGAGGATGTTGAGGATGGAGACTCAGTTATAGGAGGCTACCAGGAAAAGCACAGTAAACAAGGGTAAGGTGGTGATGCAGATTTAAGTCTTTGCCTTTTCCATTGGTAAGTTTCTAGAGATTTGGTCATCTTCCTCTTCTTGGTACAATGAGGGAGACACCCTTACAAAGGGAGATTTCCCTTACAAATGTCAATGTTTCTTGCAAAAGGGTAACTCCTACTTGGTTTTCAGAGTTTTCCCCACACCTGCTGTTTCTGAGAAAATAACCAGCTTAATAGGCCAAAGAGACATATTTTCGGGTGGCAAATTCTGCTCCCCGACAGGGACTGTCTTGGAGATCTATGAAAAGGAGTACGTAAGATGCTCTGGGGTACAGGCTCCTGATAACGTTGCTTAAATAACTTTGAGATAATACCCTGGAACTGAGTAAAGATTGCCAGAACTGTAGTGGAGAAGCTGATGAGTTCATAAAACCCCCAACCAAGATCAAGCAGAACAAGAAATAATTACATGGAACTAAATGAACTGATGAAGGAGAATCATGGCTTTTGTTTGTAACACTGCTGTTTGTTTAATGTTGTGTACCCTGGATTCAAGGAACTCCTTTCTCTTAAATTATCTATAACGCATGACAATTTAACAGATTATACTTTTGTTTTGTTTTTTGCGGTACGCGGGCCTCTCACAGTTGTGGCCTCTCCCGTTGCGGAGCAGAGGCTCCGGACGCGCAGGCTCAGTGGTCGTGGCTCACGGGCCCAGCCGCTCCGCGTCATGTGGGATCCTCCCGGACCAGGGCACGAACCCGCGTCCCCTGCATCGGCAGGCGGACTCTCAACCACTGCGCCACCAGGGAAGCCCAGATTATACTTCTGTAAACAGAAATGTAACATTTTTCTTTCTCTCTGCCTGATTCCCTCCAGAATTCAGAAACTGTAATTGAGTATTCTTATTTTCATAGAAATATAATTACTTACACGAGTGTAATAAGAATCTTTCTCCCTATAACAGGACATAATTGGAAACATCAGTTATATAGCCAAGGCTTTGACTGGAATGTCATATTTAAGAATGATGTACATAGAATCAGACATGAAAGACATTTTTAAGGAACTAAGATGAATTTATGGAGTCAGTGCTTACAAATCTCTCTTGGAAACACCAGCCTGGTTTATGGAGTTCCCAGGCTTACAGGTGAGTGAGGAAGGTCACTTCCTGGCTGGTGCAGGAATCTTAGGATACTCTGGGAAACTTGAAAAGAAAAGAATTCACCCAGATCTATAGGTACTGCAGGTGAAGTGTTGTGGCAAGTTCTTAGCTTCCTGCCATTGAGAGGCACTTAAAAGCCCAATCTGAGATTCCTCATGAAAAGTTCCAGCAAAGCAAACTTTAAAAGGCCTGTCAACTGAAGAAGAACACACAACCCAAAAGTTGTGAGTTATGTTTTACTTGGGGACCTTACTGAACGAGGACAACAGCCCGGGAGACAGCCTCTCAGATAGCTCTAAGGATCTGTTCCAAAGAGGTGAGGGAGGAGCCGGGATATATAGGAGCTTTTGCTGAGAGACAAAAACAAAGAAACCATGTAGTCGAACATCAAAAGATGACTGCTAATCACAAAAAACAGATATCTCAAGTTAATGATTTTAGTGCTTTTCTACGTATGAGAAGATCCAAGAGTATGGGCTTACTGAAATTATTCCTTTGATATGCGTCTTAACTATCTAGGGCCAGTATCCTGTTTTTCTCCATCCTGAATTCCCCTCAGGGCACACCATGGTGGGGGACAGGGGAGGGATGGCTGCGGTGGCTGATGCCTTGATTGTGGACAGCGGTCATTGTTCACTGGAATGGCAGGCAGCATTCCCTTTCATGGGCCTACGTGGTCAATTACCATTCTTGCTGCACTTACATAAATAATAAGACCAAATTTATTGAGATGACTTATTTTGCAAACAAAAATAATCTTACTTTGATTATCTTTGACCAAAAGTGGGGGGGGGGAGTGACTACAGAGATAAATTTCATTTGTCAGTGAAAATCTGTAACCCATCCTTGTGACTGATCAAATTCTAGTCCCGTTCATTGCCTTTGAGGCTTAATTATCTACCTGTGAACTGGACTGAATCCTGCCATTGTGCACGTTTTGTCATTCCTTACCAAATTCTCAGTTCTTTGAGTTTCCTTCAATATCGGGCTACAACACACCAAGTTAAATTTCCAATTTTCTCCAACCCTTCTGACTTGGTGTCACCAGAAACTAAAACTCAACCACCCAGGTCCTTATTGGTGCAATAGGTTGCCTTGCAGTTGCCCTCTTTCTGAAGCCCTGCATGCTGAAGCTTGATGACTTGATATAAACCTCAAGAAACCATCACCACAACAGTCTGGGCTGTGTCTTCCAACTTCTGCTCTGGGAAATGATTATGACTGATGTCCATGCCATCACCAAAAAAACATCCAAACTGCAAACCAAGAAATCTGCCAGATTGTCACTGCCATCCTGACCCCACCATCTAAAGGTGTTCTGAGTCCAACTGAAACAGGAGGAAAGGGACAGGGCACAACCTTTAACAGAATAACATAAACTGGTTAGAGCCAACTAAGTCCAAGATGGTGGAAGATTTGACTTCCAGTAGACCTTGAGCCTCATTATATGCTCACTGTAATACATTAGCACATGCTATATGACACATCTACAGTTACCATGACAGTTCCAAGGCTGACCATAAAAGGTCAAAAAGTGGGTGGTGGCCCAATTCCTGGAAATCCCCACCCCTTCCCCAAAACAGCTGGAATATTCCTCCCATTCATTAGCCTATGAAATTACCCACCCCTATAAAAACTGACAACCCCATACCCTGGGGCCACTCTTGCCTTCTGAGATGGCCCACACTCTGTCTGTGGAGTGTGTTTCTCTCTAAATAAATCCACTTCTTACCGTCACTTTGTCTCTCACTGAATTCTTTCTGCAATGAGACATCAAGAACCTGAGCTTCATTAAGTCCTGAGACCAGGTGTGATCTCAGTTAAAAGACCGTGGGTTCAAGCCCCAATCTGAGTTACATGGTTTCACAATGTTTAGAAATCTTGACTGGCTACACCTTGGACTCAAAAACTGGGATTACAGCCTGCTCCCACCATTAATCTTTTGTTTTTCTTTTTGTTTCCATAGAAATACCCTTTGTTAAATGCCCTGGACTGGGAGATTCCTTCAACAAAATGTGGGGCAATGTGTTTAGATTTGGTTTTTTTCTTATTCATTTGATCTATGTCCTTTCCCTTTGTAGATCTCTTACCTCACAACTTCTAACCAGAGTCTTTTCTCCACAGTAATCAACCCAGCTCCTTGTTTGTGAAATATGCCTACACAACAGGACAGTATCATTCCCCCATCTAATTTCCTGGCTCCCCTCTCTTCCATTTGCTCCATTTACTCTTTTGGCCCCTTTGCTGTTCCTGAAGCCTGCTCAACACACCCCTGCCTCAGGGCCTTTGCCTTCGTGTTTTTGAACCCAAATCCATGTGCCTGACCCACAGTGAGGCCAAACAAACCTAAACGTCAGAGTTTAGAGCAGAGAAAGGGTTACTGCAGGGCCAAGCAAGGAGAACAGGTGGCTTGTGCTCAAAAGACCCAAACTGCCTGATGGTTTTCAGGGAAGAGTTTTTAAAGACAACATTTGGGATAAGGGCTGCAGGGTGCATGACCTTCTTCTGATTGGTAAGTAGTGAGGTAACAGGGTGGTGCTGCAGGAATCTCAACCATCAGCCTTCTGGTTCTGACCAGTCCGGGGATGTCAGCATGTAGTCACCATCCTCTACATGGGTGGGGGCCTTAGTTCCTGCAGAACAACTCAAAGATGTGTATCAGATAGTCCCTTGAGGCAGAACTAGGACTCCGTTTTATCATTGAACCATTGTTCCTTGACTGCTTTTCCTTTGTTTCTGCATTCCCTCACTTCCCTAATTAGTAACTGCTTGAATCTGCTCTTTGGAACTCAGGGAAGGCCTAGGAGACTAAAGCCTTTTCCTACAAACAAGAAACAGGGTGGGGAGGGCAGAAGGAGGGGCTTTGTAGCTGGGAGGGCGCTGCAGGGTCCTGCTCGGTTTCATTCCCTCTGCCCTGGATGCACTTTCCTGAGATCTCTGGAACTTTCTCCCTGACATTCTCCAGGTCTTTACTCAGATACTCAAACATCACCTTAGTTTTTGAAAACGCTTCACTGACAGTCTTATATAAAATAGTCCTTGTGACAAGTTGGGTTTCCTGGAGGCAGACCCTGAGACAGAGTTTGGGGTGTAGGGGATCTGAAGAGGGCATCTTGGTGCCCACCACCCATACCCCCACCCCTGTTGTAATGAAGTTCCATGAGGGCAGGGGCTTAGTGTCTAATAATCACTGATATATCACCAGCACTTAGAATGCTGCCTGGTTCAGAATAGGGCTCATTGTTGGTTGAATGAATGAATGAAATAAGGAAAGAAAGAAAGAAGGAGATTGGATTAGATTGGAGACTTAAGACTATGCGTGAAATGATGCTTTAAAAATGTTCTCCAAATGGGGCTTCCCTGGTGGCGCAGTGGTTAAGAATCCGCCTGCCAATGCAGGGGACACAGGTTTGATCCCTGGTCCAGGAAGATCCCACATGCTGCAGAGCAACTAAGCCCGTGTGCCACAACTACTGAGCCTGTGCTCTAGAGCCCACGAGCCACAGCTACTGAAACCCACACGCCTAGAGCCCAAGCTCCGCAACAAGAGAAGACACCACAATGAGAAGCCCACACACCGCAACGAAGAGTAACCTCCGCTCTTCGCAACTAGAGAAAGCCACGCGCAACAACGACCCAATGCAACCAAAAAATAAATAATAAAAAATAAATAAATAACTTTATTTTTTAAAAAAGTGTTCTCCAAACAAATAATAGAACTCCTTCAGTGTTTCATCATGAAAATGTCTTCATTAATTTCCCCACGTCTGTTATCTCCTGGAGCCATGTAATAACAAAATGATGGTGTGTAACAACCAGAAAAGAAGCATTCTCTTCAGTCAGATTTTGTTTTGGGCAGTGTCTTAGTCTGCTCAGGCTGCCATAACAAAATACCATAGATGGGTGTGTTTAAACAACAGAAGTTTAATTTCTCGTAGTTTTGGAGGCTGGAAGTCAGGGTTAAAGTGCTGGCTTATTCAGTTCCTGGTAAGAGCTTTCTTCCAGGTTTGCAGGCAACCGCCTTCTTGCTGCATCCTCACATGGCCTTTCTTCAGTGCATGCATATGGAGAAAGAAAGATCAATTTTTCTTCTTATAAGGCCACTAATCCCATCATGAGGGCCCCACCTTCATGACATCATCTAACTCTAATAATCTCCCAAAGGCCCCACCTCCAAATGCCATCACATTAGGCATTAGGGCCTCCAAGTATGAACTTGGTGGGGAAGGGGGACAAGCATTCTGACAGGCTGCATGGCAGAGTGACAGAGTACTGGACAGAGCATCTGAAGACCCAGATTTTTAGTGCCAGATCTGTTACGGAATGACTTTGACCTTGAACAAGTCACAGCTTTCTTGGATCTCAGTTTCTTCACCTAAAAATAAGGGAGTTCAAAAAGATAACTTCCAGGATCTCTTCCAGCTATCATATTCAGTAGTCTCCTTCATTCAGGCCCTTGGACTGTACACTTATGTGATATTTTGCCTAGCTGTCTTTAGATACTTCACTAGAGAATAAAAATCCCCCAGGGCTATTTGAAGAATGTGTTTGGGTAACATACACCATGAGGAGCTGAAAGAGACAGTAAGGGGAAAACTGGACAGGCAGTGGCTGAAAGCAGGCGTCAGGGCAAAGGATACATCTAAGAGACCACATGTCAGCAACAGGCCAGCTCCAAGGCTTGGCATCATCCCAGGGCAGTGGAACCAGATGAGCCCATCTAAAGCTATATCTGTGAGAAGTGTGACTGTGTCATCAGATGTACTGGGACCAGAAAAAGGGTATTGTTCTTTGCTTATTACCTGCGTTATTCTTTCCCAGATCCCTTCCTCTCACTGTAATCCCTACGAGAAGAGTTGCTGGTACAGAGTAAGCACTCAATCAATGTTTATTAAATAAAAGTTATCAGCGTCGTGACAGAAGCAACATTTATACATTTGTTTTAGAAAGTAATCACTGCAAGAAACATATTATTTTCACATAGGAACCAGTAATCACATTCTATCTGTATCTATCTACTATCTAGCCAGCTAGCTAGCTCGTATCTAAAACAAAAGTTTTATGAAACAAATCTTGCTAGATAAATGTGTTCTGGCATTTTAATCTTCTGTTTCCTTTTGAAAAACATTCTGGCTCTGACCTACTGTACTCATTTAGCAACCTCCCAGGGAGGGCGGGAGGGCAGGGTGGAGGGAGTGGGTCTCCAGTGGTAGGTGTGATGGGGTCACCCCCAGCTGAAGGTGGAAGCCCCAGGCTGGCAGAGCTCAATGACACAAGTCTCTTCCTACCCTCCTTCATCCTGACCTGAGTTCAGCCGGGAAGCTGAGCATTTTAACGAGGTTTCTTCATGGATTTGCCTTTAGGGAATGAATGTGCCAATCAGTAGACAGGAGTATCTGCCCCACTGATATTTCTATCAGTTAATTGATATCGTGTTTTAATTAATCATTTGGTCTTAATTGGTATTCTATTTTATACACCTCTCTCTTGTGACTTCAATTAGTGTGAGTCGGAAGCTCAGAAACTGTTCACTTCTGGATGCCCTGACAGCGTCATATTCTGCAAAGAAAGGACCCTAGACTGCCCAGAGGGCAGCCAGTTCTGTGATGCTGTGAGGGCAGCCTATTACTTAGAGCAGTTTACATAGACAACAAAGATCTTTCTGGATACTGGCGCTGACTTTATTGTGAAATCCTTTGTAAGCCTCTCTGTTTACCCAAATAAGAGTTTTATAGAGAGGACAGGCTTAAAGTTTGCTTTACAAAATTCTCTCAGAGCGCTTGTTTTTGGTGGGGGGAACAATTATGGGATCGCTTTCAGCTTATTCATACATAAGACACATAAGTCTCGTGTCTCGGATCATGAGTCCTTGCCCTTGGGGTCTATAATAAATCCAACCCCCAGGGCAAGCTAGCTCTAAACAATATAGCCCCGTGTGCATGTGAAACAGGAAGGAAGGGGACAGGGCACAACCTTTAAAAGAATGACATAGCCATAGCACGTGACAAAAACTGGTTAAAACCAACTAGGTCCAAGATGGCGGAAGATTTGACTTCCAGTAGACCTTGAGCCTCATTATACGCTCACTGTAATACATTAGCTAAATGACATACCCACCAGTGCCATGACAGTTCTGAGGCTGACCATAAAAGGTCAAAAACTGGGCAGTGGCCCAATTCCTGGAAATCCCTGCCCCTTCCCCCAAATAATTGGAATAATCTTCCCACTCATTAGCCTATGAAATTATCCAGCCCATAAAAACTAACCATGCCGTATTTTGGGGCCTCTTGCCTTCCAAGATGACCCACATTCCATCGGTGGAGTGTGTTTCTCTCTAAATAAATCCACTCCTTACCTATCACTTTGTCTCTCGCTGAATTCTTTCTGCAATGAGACATCAAGGACCTGAGCTTCATTAAGTCCTGAGACCAGGTGTGTGATCTCCTGGGGTTCAAGTCCCAGTCCGAGTTGCATGGTTTCACATGTGCTATTTAAGACTGCATGGCAGTGCGATAGGGCTTTACGGGTTCCAAACGTGTGCAGGCTCACTTGTTTCTTGAGGAAGTTAGGAGGGGCGGCATTACAACGTGGGTCTGAAGGCTTACTGCACCCAAGGTCCCCTACTCAGTAAATGGAAGAATGAGGCTTTAAGTTCCAGCCTTCCTGCCAGTGGGTCAGCTCTCTTTGTACGGTTTGACATTAACACTTGAACATGTTGGTCTTTTTCTCGAGGGTTCCCAACCTTTACGATGCCTGGCATGCTCTCGAATTTGTCCCAACGTGCTGAAGACCTGCTCCTAAGCCTACCATCCTTCCAACCACGCATTTCCTATGGTCCACATGGAAAGAAAGAAATCTGCTGATTCAGCAGAATGTAAGACGATCTGCTTACACCTCCCACTCTGGAAACCGTTCCCTTGGCTCTTGTGGTTAGAGGGAGCCATTTGATCCAAAGAGTTACGTAGATCGAATACCTGCACGGACTTTACGTCAACACTTGGTAAAGCAACAGAAGGGGTTCACCAGGAGTGAGCACGATCCACAGCCTACCGGAGAGTTAATATAAACACGCAAGACACCGTAAATAACACAGAGTTCGTTTTTTGGTTTTTTGTTTTGTTTCGTTTTTGGCCGTGCCATACGGCTTGTGGGATCTTAGTTCCCCAACCAGGGATTGAAACCGGGCCCTCTGCAGTGACAGCACGGACTCCTCTAACCACTGGACCGCCAGGGAATTCCCCAGAGTGAGTTCTTGTGCCAACTTCCAATTTCTGTGCACTAAAGTTAATCCAGGAGAGTCTTCTTTGTTATATGACAGAGTAGAGCAAAGTATCCTTTTAATTTTTCTTCTGTCTCAAGGTTCTATTCAGCTACTTCTTTGTGTCTGTCTAGGAAAAATGCACTGTGTTTTCCTCTCCTCTCACACACAATACATCTGACTCCAGATGCATGGGTTTTTTTCCCACACCGACTGATTTTCTTGGCACCAGCTGGGTATCCTACCGTTCACTTCACTTCTTTTTTTTTTTTTTTAAATTTATTTATTTTATTTCTGGCTGCATTGGGTCTTCGTTGCTGCATGCGGGCTTTCTCTAGTTGCAGCGAACGGGGGCTTCTCATCGCAGTGGCTTCTTTTTGTTTCGGAGCACCAGCTCTAGGCACTTGGGCTTCAGTAGTTGTGGCACGAGGGCTCAGTAGTTGTGGCTCGCGGGCTCTAGGGTGCAGGCTCAGTAGTTGAGGCGCACAGGCTTAGTTGCTCCGCAGCATGTGGGATCTTCACAGACCAGGGCTCGAACCCGTGTCCCCTGAATTGGCAGGTGGATTCTTAACCACTGTGCCACCAGCAACGCCCTCACTTAACTTCTGAATCTCAGTGGAGTTAGTCCAGGTCCCACAGGTTAAGGGCTCAGTCCCACAAGACTGCCCGCATCTCAGATGCTAATTGCAAGGAGTAGGTCTCCAAGTCCCCACAACTTCTGTCCATCTTGGCTACAAATCAGAGGTTCCCATGACCCTCTCCTCCGGCTCAATAACTTGCTACAGTAGCTCACAGAACCCAGGAAAACAGTTTACTTACTACTGCTGGTTTATGATAAAGGACATTTCGAAAGATACAAATGAACAGCCAGATGGAGAGGTACACAGGGCGATCTCTGGCAGGGTTCTGAGCCCAGGAGCTTCTATCCCCTTGGAGTTGGGGTGTGTCACCCTCCAGGCATGTAAGATGCGTTCACTGACCTGGAAACTCTCCCAACCCCATACTTTGGGGATTTTTATGGAGGCTTCATCACATAGGCATGACCTATCATGAACTCAATCTCCTGCCCCTTTCCCCTTCCAGGAGGATGTGGGAGGTGGGGCTGAAAGTTCCAAGCTTCTAATCTTGACTTGGTCTTTCTGGTGACCAGCCCCCATCTTGACAGTATCCAGGAGCCCGTCAAGAGTTGCCTCCATATTGGCACAATATTGTAAATCAACTCTACTGCAATTAGAAAAACAAAGAGTTGCCTCATTAGAGCACAAGATGCTTCTGTCACCCAGGAAATTCCAAGGGATTTAGGAGCTGTGTGTCAGGAACCCAGTCAAAGACCGAACATTAGGACAAAAGATGTTCTAGTGCTCTTATCCTTTAGGAAATTATCAGGGTTTTAGGAGCTCTGTGCCAGGGACTGGGGGCATAGGCCAATATTTTTTTTTTCTATTATGTCACAATGTCCTACTGTCGACTGTTGAAAAATTGTTTCCTTATGTCCCTAATTGTCCATCTCTGTTTACAACTGCTCAAAGTGTAGGTTTTAAGTGGTTCATAAACTACTCTGGTGAAGCTTTTGTAGGAAGCCTGCCTTCCTTCCTACTGTCTGGGAACTGGCTCTCTGTTTCCTGCCCTGCAGCTCTTGGCCTCTCTCTGAGGTCTCTCTCAGCCACCTCTGAGTTTGCTCCAAAGTATAACAGGATGGACGTTTGTATAGTCTTCTTGATGTGGGGAGAATTGTCTAGATGGGGCCCAAGCAGTAAGTGGCTTTCTTCACCATCAGTCCTGAGTGCCTAGTGTTTCCTCTGCACCCACGACTGGGGCCCGTTTTGCCAAAGTGAAGTGAGGCATCTGTTTACCCTCTGGCCCTGAGCCTCATGTACACAGCACCCCAATCTTCTTCCTTCAGCCCCTGTCTGGACCAAAACTGGGTTACAGAGTGGGAAACCCATGAATCTCATGTTGCCATCTCACAAGGAATCTCTTGGGACAGGACTCTTTTGGTGTGTGTTGCCTGCGATAATTCACATTTCTCTTGGTTAGTGGAGGCTCCCAGGGGAGGGGAGTTTTGAGTGGAACTGAGAGGGGCCGTGAGGCTGTGCTCTGCCTGGGAGACATCCTGCCACACTCAGGTCAAACAGCCTGAAGAAATGCCAACAGATAGCTGCCAGGTTTGGGGTGAAATTCGTTTGAGAACTGTGTAAAGCACAAATCTAATTTATCTTACTTTTTTATTGAGTAATAATTCTAAATTATATCTAACCCTATAATTCTAAAGATCACTAAAGTGTGATTTGTTTTTGTTTCATTTTGTTTCTTCATTGGATTTTTATAAACAAAACAACAAAATAAAATAAAACAAAAACACTCTCTCACCAGGCCACATGGTTCATTATTTGTGGCCAGAAAATTCCTATTAAGGAGAAAGACTCTTCTGCTTGGGATGATTTTTAAACGTTCTGAAATGAATAATGATGATGGTTGCATAGCACTGTGAATGTATTGGGTTGGCTGAAAAGTTCGTTCGGGGTTTTCTGTATGCGTGCAAGGAAAAACCCGAACGAACTTTTTGGCCAACCCAATACTTAATGCCACTGAATTGTCCTTAAATATGGTTAAGATGATCTGTATAACTGAATCACTTTGCTATACACCTGAAACTAACACAACATTGTAAATCAATTATACTTCAATTTAAAAAAATAATGCAGAGAGATATAGCTAAAAAATGGTTAAAATGGTAAAAATTTTATATGTATATTATGCAATTTAAAAAACAAAATTTTAAGGGAGAACCCCAAGGTAGGGCAGAGATCTTCGAACTCTCTTTGAGCATCTAGAAGCCTTAGGAGATGGAAACAACTTAGTATAACAGAAAGAATCTGGTCTTTGGAGCCACACAGACCTGGGCTCACAGAGAGGACCCACTCTAGCTGGCTGTGACCTTGAGCCAGCTATCAGTGTCCTTGGATCTCAGTTTCCTATAGTTAAGAAACAGATACTACCTACGCAGTAGGGTTTTTGCTAGGATTAAGTAAAGTAAGTGTGGGATGTAGAATATACCAACTAAGCTACTCTTAACCTCTAGAGCTTTTTTTTGGTTGTGCGGCATGTGGGATCTCAGTTCCCCAACCAGGGATTCAACCCAGACCACAGCAACGAAAGGCTGGAATCATAACCACTAGGCCACCAGGGAACTCCCACCCCTAGAGCTTTTAAAATCTATTCATGCTTGGGCTCGACCACCCTTCTAAGGGCCTGAGAGAGATGCCTCCTGTTGTTCCAAGCAGGCTTTCACACCAAGTATTAGTGTGAAGCTCCTTTCTTAGTTTAGTGCTTCTGTGTTCTTGCTACTTTTTGCCGTTATCTGCGTTGCGCTTATCCTGATGGAGAAGCTTGCTGCTCCCATCTCTCCATACCTGCTGGCACTTAACAACACGCCGGTCTTTTATATTAGTGCTGTGGTCGTTGCCTTTTCAGATTTACTTGTTGTCAGGGTCTCTCTTTGCCAATTTGGTGATAACATCATGGAGGCAAGAAAGGAAGGTGCAATCAGCTCTGCAGGAGAAGAAGGGTACTCCTGCCTGGGAGTAGCCGCCCTGGACCGCTCGCCCAGAATAGCTTGGGGTCTGCATACTTTGGAGATGCCTGTTTCCCTGTGTTACCAAGGAACACAAAGGGTACTTCCATCTCCCCTCCATCCTTCTTGTGACTTAGAAAAATTCCCAGATTTTTTAAAGCATTCTTCCCTGATAATAACAACTTATATTTTCCCATACAGAATGACCACTTTCTCTAAAACCTGCACTCCTTGAGGGTTATTAATTCATCCCTTTAGAAATCTTGTAGGTTAGGTGGAACAATTACAACCACGTAACAGATGGCTTCACGAGACAAGAGGAAACTACCCAGGATGGAAGGCTGATCTACTGATTTGTTTAACAGGTATTTACGGAGCGCTGTTCTGAGGGCTTGGCCTGTATTGACTGTGTGATCCTCATAGTAACAACATCAACCTCATTTTATAGACGTGAACATGAGTCACGGAGAGGTTAAGTCACTCACTGCATTTGGACACACAAGTAGCAGGTGGCAGAGCAGTCAGATGCCGGACCCACCGGCTTGTTACTACCCAGCCTCAGTTGGTGCCCAGCTGGGAATACCAGGGAGACAGCTGGAAGGGCCCCACCTCTCTCTACAGAAATGTACCGAATCCCAGCTGCTACATGAGAGAGAGAGACTGCCCTTTACCTCCTGCTCCCAAGTCCCAGAAGGAAAACAGAAAGTAAGTGCTTAGTATAACTAAATAATGGGACTTTTGACTAAATACCACGCTAAAGAATGATATTCCACTAAAAGGCATGAAAACAGAATTTTAAAATAAGGAGGTAGAATGATTTATCCCAATGATCTCATCCCCAAGGCGGAAGGAAGGTGGAGAAGAAGAGATTGCCACTGCTTAGCTTATTAAACAGAGTTTCTAGAAAGCAGTATCTGATTACCACTTCCTCTAGTTGTCTTGGTAAGTGAATTCCTGCACAAAGGAAAAAGAGAGAAGGTCATCGAATCCAAATAACTTCAAACCAACTCCTAAAGCAAGCCTGGCAATGACTCTGCTGCCGGAAGCTGAGCCGGGCTCCAGGGAGAGGAGCTCAGCTGGGCACAGCCCAGTGGGGGCTGCCGGGGTCAGCCAATAGCAACACAGGGCGTCCAGGGACATTTGCATGTAGGATAAACAATGAATAATGTTTTTTGTACAAGTACACCCTTGTTGTTTATCCATTTACATTTCACTGGGCGTTCTCTGTTTTTTCTGGTAACTCTACTCCCAACACTAAAAGAAGCGTGCATGGTGTAATTTCTCCTAGGTGCATTAGCCTTCCTGCCTCGGTATACCCCAGCAGAGCTAAGCTTCTTTCACTGAAGAGGAAAATTGTAGTTGAAATGGTGTAGGGAATTTAAACATATCTGATAGAAATCAAATCAGGATACAGGGGCGTAGAGTGGACTTTATTAGTGTTCTTTCGCAGTAGGGGGGAGAAAACAAAAGTTGTGCAAAAAACTGCAGGTCTGGGAATGAAGAGAACCGGGGTTCTAGGGGCCCTACCTTCCAGTCAGCTCCCCTGATTCCCACGGCTTCTGTCCTTCCACTCTAAACTCAGATCCTGGGAGAGCTGAATTTCTTTCACTTGGTGGCAGGCGCTCACTTCGTGGAGGAGACTTGAAGAAAAGAAATAGAGATGGGAGGGTTTGCGCATGTTTGTGAGACGTGCAGGTCGGCAACAAACTATAGCTTAATATTTAAAAGTGCACGTTTATTTAATTAAAATAGCCAGATATTTTAGCCATTATATCCATAATATAAGTGCCTGCTGTTTTTGTTAAAAATAAAAATTACACACGTCTGTCACTGAAGAGAGCTGAGAGAAATGCGAGTCAGTCTCGCTCTGCGTCTGGTTAGTTCCCAGCGGCAGGTGTTTTTCCCAACGTCAGATTCTTCACGTTTGACACGCAAAGCTGGAGCAAAGCTGGAATGAAGATTTTCGAGGTCGCTTCCTGTTCTAGAACTCTTTGACGTGACAGTTCCTCAATGGGCTTTTGTTACCTGCAGGAATTTCGTAACTCAGAAAAGGGAATTAACATGGCTACTTAGCTAGTTTCAGCTAAGGGACAGAATAGCTCCAGCTTTACTACTGAATAACCACCATATAAAATGAAAAGGACTGAACCTTAGGCTTAAAAAAAAAAAATCCATGTTAAATAATAGTGGCATTCATTCTCCTGCACTAGCTCAACTTGCCTGAGGAGCAGTTGTTAAAAGGCAGTCGCCTCCAGATCCTTGCACCCCAGCCTCCTTTTAAAAGAAAATTAACCCTTTTGAGTCCTCAAATAAGCAGTCACATTCTAAGTGCGAAAGGAGTAAGAAACGATAATCATAAACTTTCCACCCCTAACTGTCTAAGCAGGTTTGGAGGATTCTGAAATTACTCCTTTGGGGGCCACTTCCCAGGTGTGAAAAGATCTGCACACAATTGCTGTGCTTACTTGATCACTATCAGTAATCACAGTGGGCCCCAAGCTTCCATCGAAAAAGTACTTAGATCTCCAACCGATGACTGTCATTGGACAAGCGATAATTCTCTTACCCACATTTATATTTTATATCTTGATTATTTAACTCTAAATATCAGGAAGGTCCATTAGTAGATGACTGAAATTGGTAGAAATCCTATAACTCCTGTTTATTTTGAACTATGAGTCTTCGTTGCTGCGCGCAGGCTTTCTCTATTTGGGACGAGCAGAGGCTATTCTTCGTTGTGGTGCGTGGGCTTCTCATTGCGGTAGCTTCTCTTTTTGTGGAGCAGGGCTCTAGGCACACGGGCTTCAGTAGTTGTGTCACGTGGGCTCAGTAGTTGTGGCTGGCGGGCTCTAGAGCTCAGGCTCAGTAGTTGTGGCGCACGGGCTTTGTTGCTCCGCGGCGTGTGGGATCTTCCCAGACCAGGGCTCGAACCCATGTCCCCTGCATTGGCAGGCAGATTCTTAACCACTGCACCATCAGGGAAGCCTCATAATGCCTATTTAAATGTGGCCAGGCAGGGACTTGCCTGGCAGTCCAGTGGTTAAGACTCTGCGCTCCCAGTGCAGAGGGCCCTGGGTTCAATCCCTGGTCAGGGAACTAGATCCCTCATGCCACAACTAAGATCCCTGTACACAGTAATGAAGATCCCACGTGGTGCAACTAAGACCCGGTGCAATCAAATAAATAAATAATTTTTTAAATGGCCAGGCATAGCCAAATACAGCTGAGTTGCATATTCGAACTTCTAGAGAATCTAAACTTAAAAACTTTTGTTTCAAAATTCCAAATCTTAGAAAAGTATATATTTATTGAGGTATAATTGGTTTACAACATTGTGTTAGTTTCAGGTATACAGCAAAGTGATTCAGATATATATATCTTTTTCAGATTCTCTTCCATTATAGGTTATTACAAAATATTGAATATAGTTCCCTGTGCTATACAGTAGGACCTTGTTGTTTATCTATATTATATATAGCAGTTTGTATCTGCTAATCCCAAACTCCTAATTTATCCCTCCCACCCCTTTTCCCTTTGGTAACCATAAGTTTGTTTTCTACGTCTGTGAGTCTGTTTCTGTTTTGTAAATAATTTCATTTGTATCATTTTTTAAGATTCCACATATAAGTGATATCATATGGTATTTGACTTTCTCTGTCTGACTTACTTCACTTAGTATGATAATCTCTAAGTCCATCCATGTTGCTGCAAATGGCAAAATTTCATTCTTTTTTATGGGTGAATAATATTCCATTGTATATATGTAACACATCTTCTTTATCCATTCTGCTGCCCCTGGACACTTAGGTTGCTTCCATGTCTTGGCTGTGGTAAATGGTGCTGCTGTGAACATTGGGGTGCATGTATCTTTTCCAATTAGAGTTTTCATCTGAAAATTATATTTTTAATAGCACTTTTACTTTATTTATTTATTTATTTATTTTGGCTGTGCCCTGCTCAGTTCCCTGACCAGGGATTGAACCTGGGCCACAGTGGTGAACACACAGAATCCTAACCACTAGACCACCAGGGAACTCCCTTAATAGGACTTTTAAAAGTTACTAAATGGCAAATGAAAGACTTCAAGTTAGAGAAACTGGATTACAGTGGCATTAATAATAATAAAAATATTATGAGGATGATTATGTATCATAAAAAAGTTTGGGTCTTAAAGCATCCCTTTCTTCCAGTAACCTGACATACTTAACAATATGCTGTATTCCACTTGTCCTCATGACAATAAGACCTATGGATGGTGGAAACTATTATAAAGGAGCAGAGAGACTTTGGGATCACTCTAGGTATATAGCAGGGCTCAAAACGCCGGGGAAGAACTTCTTTCTCTGTTTTCCTTATGAATCAATATGGATAACTAACCAAGATAAATTAGTTCCCAAAGCAGATCTAGGGTAGCTCTCTACCCAGCTTGAATTCAGCGAATAATTGCCAACTCTCCTATATTCTTTTCCAACTCTACCGTGCTTAACATCTGGCTTGGGATAAAAATATCGTTAAAGAGAGTAAGCTCGGCTCTTTCCCCGGGCACTCCGGGCGGAGAAGCGCATTCTTTGCCTTCCTTCATCTGTCGCCAGGTCTTCCTGTGGAGCCAGGTTTCTGTCTGACCATCCCCGGGTCCCGATACCACTGCGGCAGCCCTAGCCCTCACCCAGTGTGCCGAGGGGCCCTCCCAGTGCGGGCACCGGCATCTTCCAGCAGAGGCGCTCAGGCGTCTGTGACAAGGGGCCAGGCTACTGCAGAGGC
The DNA here is from genome assembly GCF_059928025.1 of Delphinapterus leucas. Lineage (NCBI taxonomy): Eukaryota > Metazoa > Chordata > Mammalia > Artiodactyla > Monodontidae > Delphinapterus > Delphinapterus leucas. The sequence goes on along the minus strand of NC_143142.1, from coordinate 34,641,304 downwards.
TCCCTGCTCTGCCTGCTGCCAGAGTCTCCTAGGGCCACTGCCTCTGGTTAAAGGGTACACAAGAGTTACTGAGACCACTCCAAAAGGTCCTCGAGTGCCAGAGCTTGAGTCCTGGATTTCCTCTGTGCCGTGCCCAGAGCTCAGCCCTTTGCCTCTCAGGCCAGAAACATCAGAAAAATGGTGTCCTTTTGGTTCACTTGATGCAGCCACTTTTCAACACTTCTGTATCACGCGGGGTGTCTCCAAATTCTTCCTTGGCTCACCCTGGGGAAAATCAGCCCTTTCCCCCTTTGCCTCTCCCTCCCTCTTTCCTCCCCTGCTTTCCCTTCTGAACTTTTTGTTTCTCTTTCTCTCCTTCTGCCCTGGCTAAACTTCACACCTCACTTCCCAAGCCTGGAGCCTGTCAGAAGACCCTTACCTGATTTTCTAGAGCCGCACTATGGAATAGAAATATAATGTGAGGCACGTGTATAATTTAAAATTTTCTAGTAGCTGCATTTAAAAAAAGTAAAACAAAACAGGTGAAATTAGTTTTAATAACATAATTTAACCCAGTATATTCAAAATGGCATCATTTCAATATGTAATAAATATAAAAACAGAGGTATTTTACATTCTTTTTTTGTTTTTTTTTTTTAGTTCACCCTTTTATTTTATTTGTTATTTTTTGGCTGCAAGGGGCTTGTGGGATCTTAGTTCCCCCACCCGGGATTGAACCCGTGCCCTCTGCAGTGGAAGTGCAGAGTCTAACCACTGGATCACCAGGGAATTCCCTTTTACATCCTTTTTTTCTTATGAAGTTTTTGAAATCCCGTGTATATTTCACACTTACAGCATATCCCGATTTGGACTTGCCACCGTTCAATGCCCCAAAGCCCTCTGTGGTTGGTGGCTGCCATATTGGACAATGCACGCATGGAGGCTAATGTGTCTGCCCCAGTGCTGCTGTGACAGATCGATAATTACCTCCCAACATTCACTTTCCCCTTTTAGTTTAATATAGAATGCCAGTTTGGGGGTTTTATTTCTCAGACTCCCCTGCGTGGCCATGTAATCAAGTTCAGGCCAGTGAGATATAATATCCAGTAGCGCTAAGAAGTCTCCTTATGGGGCAAAAGCATGTATTCTTTGTTAACTCTACCCATGTTGAACATCTGGCTTGAGATAAAAAAAAAAAATCTTTAAAAAGTGAGGGTAAGCTCAGGTTTCCTCTGGAGCTCTGGGGTGGGGAGAAGGGCACTCTTGGCCTTCCTTCATCTGTTGTTATGAGCCTTGGAATGCCGTCATGGAGCTGTCATAGCCCTGGGCTGCAGGCCTGTGGGCTCCTGTGTAAGAGAGAAATAAACTGACGCACTTCTGTAAGGTTGTTTTAGCCAACAACAAAATCAGTCACGGCAAGTAGCAGAAGCCTGGGAAAATCCTCTGTGGCAAGGCCCTCCCCAGGGTTTTATCTTACTGTGGTCCCTCCTCCAGAGATGTTCTAAGTGTCTACACTCACAAAGACCCTTTTGACTCACTGAATAACTTCGATAAGGGAGTGGTCTCATAGCTGGTTAACAGCCTCATTGAAAAAGAAACAGGGGCTTCCCTGGTGGCGCAGTGTTTGAGAGTCCGTCTGCCGATGCAAGGGACACGGGTTCGTGCCCCGGTCTGGGAAGATCCCACATGCCGCGGAGCGACTGGGCCCGTGAGCCATGGCCGCTGAGCCTGCGCGTCTGGAGCCTGTGCTCCGCAACAGGAGAGGCCACAACAGTGAGAGGCCCGAGTATCGCAAAAAAAAAAAAAGAAACAGATTCACTGTTATCTCCATCCCTTGAAATGACCTACTGCCCTGTGCTCCAGTGGGTGAGAAAATGTCAGTTACATAGACTAGAGTTTCAGACTACATTTCACTTTCTTTAAGATTTGAAGTTAAAAATTAAAATGTCCTTTTCCTGTTTCATCCCTTGGAACATCATGATGCACAGAGCTGCATCTGCTCTCATTCAGAATGAAAAGGGTTCCCTCGATCTTTTAGAACATGTCTTTGAATGGGAAAGTGCCCTAAAGGCAATTCAGACCAAAAGAGAAGGAAGATGAGGACAGGGGGCAGAGGTGCATGAAATGAGCCTGGGAGGACCCCTGAGTCACCTGGACAATGACCTCTGTGACCAGAAACCCTCCTCTGAGGGGCTGCATCCAAGCTTCACTTTCCGTGGGACCAGTGGCTTCTTTTCCTGGCAAAAGAGCTAAAACTTACCAGGCTGCAACAGGTGCTGGCTGGCTGGTAGTGACCATTAAGAGACCTCACCTTACATAGCTGAAGAAAACATTGATAAAATTTTAAAAATACACTTACCTCAGTCACTTTTGGGGAAAAGTCTGGCAGTTTCTTTATAAACAGCCTACATCTACCCTATGACCCAGCAATTCCACTCCTAGGTACTTGCCCAAAAGAGTTGAAAACATATGTCCATAGAAAGCTTTGTACAAGAATGTTTACAGCAGCTTTATTCGTAATAGCCCCAAACTGGAAACAGCCCAGTGTCCATCATGATGGAACTCACTAAACTCTGGTATATTCATTCAATGCATTTCTACTAAGCAGTAAAAAGCAATGAATTACTGATACGATATGGATGCAACTCAAAGAAATCATGCACAGAGAAAGAAGCCTTGCACAAGAGCTCATGCTGTATGGTTGCTTTTATATGAAATTCTAGAACAGGCAAAACTCATGTTTGGTGGGAAAAAATTAGAAACAGCTTTCTGTGGTGGTTAGAGGCAAGAACTGACTGGGAAGGAGCAGGAGATGACATATATTCTGAATCTGTATTCTGTAATTCAGGTTCATGTATTTGCCAAACATTCAGCGGTGCACTTAAGATTTGTTCACCTCATTGAAATCTTTTAATTGTGGTAAAATACACATAATATAAAATTTACTATTTTAATCATGTTTAAGCATCTGGTTCAGTGGCATTAAGTACATGCATGTTTTTGTGCAACCAGCACTACTCCCCATCTCCAGAACTTTTTCATCATTCCAAATTGAAACTCTATACCAATTAATAATAACTCCCCATCATCCTCTCCCCCTAGTCCCTGGTAACCACTAATCCACTATGCTTTATGGACTTGACTGTTCTATGTCCCTCATGTACGTGGAATCATACAATATTTGTCCTTTTGAGTATGGCTTATTTCACATAACATAATGTTTTCAAGGTTCATCCATGTTGTGGCATGTGTCAGAAATTCATTTCTTTTTAAGGCTGAATAATATTTCATTGTATGTAAATACCACATTTTGTATATGTATTTATTCAGTGCTGCTGTGAACATTGGTGTACAAATAGCTGTTCAAGTTCCTGCTTTCAACTTTTTGGGTATATATCTAGAAGTAGAATTACTGGATCATACGGTAATTCTGTTTAATTTTTTGAGGAACCTTTTTTTTACAGCAACTACCATTTTACATTCCCACCAGCAATGCACAAGGGTTCCAATTTCTCCACATTGCTAACACTTGTTATTTTCTGTTTGCCCTGGGTTTTTTTTTTTTGCGGTACGTGGGCCTCTCACTGTTGTGGCCTCTCCCATTGCGGAGCACAGGCTCCGGACGCGCAGGCTCAGCGGCCATGGCTCACGGGCCCAGCCGCTCCGCGGCATGTGGGATGTTCCCGGACTGGGGCACGAACCTGTGTCCCCTGCATCGGCAGGCAACCTCTCAACCACTGCGCCACCAGGGAAGCCCCTGTTTGTTTTTATAATAGCCATTCTAATAGGCGTGAAGTCGTATCTTATGGGTTTTATTTGCATTTCCCTAATGATTAGTGGTGTTGAGCATCTTTTCATGTGCGTATTGGCCATTTATATGTCTTTTTTGGAGCTCTCTTCATGTCCTTTGCTCAGTTTTTTGTTGTTGTTGAGTTTAGGTATCCTGTATGTAATCTAGATATAAATCTTTTATCAGAAATATGATTTGCAAGTACTTTATCTTATTCTATGGGTTGCCTTTTTACTTTCTTGATAGTGTCCTTTGATACACAGAGTTTTTAATTTTGACGAAGTCCAATTTATGTTTTTTCTTTTGTTGCTTGAACTTTTGGTGTCATATCCAAGAAATCATTGTCAAATCCAGTTTCATGAAGATTTAATCCTATTTTTTTTCTCAGAATGTTATACTTTTAGCTCTTAAATTTAGATCTTTGATCCATTTGACTTTTTTTTTTTTTGTATATGGTGTCAGATAAGGGTCCAACTTCATTCTTTTGCATGTGGATATCAGTGTGCCCAGAACCATTTGTTGAAAAACTATCCTTTCTTCACTGAATGGTTTTGGCACCCTTGTTGAAAATCATTTGACCATATATTTGAGGGTTTCTGTCTGGGCTCTCTATTTTATTCCATTGATCTATATGCCATTACCACACTGTCCTGATTATTGTACTTTGTAGTAAGTTTTGAAATCAGAAAGCGGGATTCCTCTAACTTTGATCTTCTTTTCAAGATTGTTTTGTTTATTCAGGATCCCTTGCAACTCCATATCAATTTTAGGATGAACTTTTCTATTTTTTTCAAAAAATATTATTGATTTTGATAGGAATGGCATTGAATCTATAAATTGCTTTGGGTACTATTATCGTCTTAACAATATTAATCTTCCAATCCATGAACACAAGGTGTTTTTCCATTTTTCTGTTTTTTTCTTGAATTTGTTTCAGCAATAATTTGTAGTTTTTAGTTTTATAAGTCTTTTGCCTCTTTGGTTGAGTTTATTCCTGAGTATTTTATTGTTTTTGATATTATGATAAATGGAATTTTTCCTTAATTTCTTTTTTAGCTTGTCTATTATTAGTGTATAGAAATGCAACAGATTTTTGTGTGTTGATTTCATATCCTGCAACTTTACTGAATTTATTTATTAGTTCTAACAATATTTTTGTGGAATCTTTAGGGATTTCTACATATAAGTTCATATCATCTGTGAACAGAGATAACTGTACTTCCTTTCCAATTGGAATGACTTTTATTTCTATTTCTTATCTAATTGCTCTGTCTAGGACTTCAGATATTATGTTAAGTAGAAATGGCAAAGGCAGCATCCTTGTCTTATTCCTGATTTGAGGGTATTCATTGAGGGTTTAACAAAAAAACCATAAAAATATTTTGAACTCTACTTAATGATATACATGCTGAAGTGTTTAGAGATGAAGTTACTGATGCTTGCAAACTTACTTTGAAATTAGTCAAAACATAAAATGGACTGATGGATGGATAAATATGTGACAAAGCAAATATAGTAAAATGTCAACAGTAGAGCTCCAGGTGGTGGGTATATGGGTGTTCATTGTGCAAGTCTTTCTCCTTTTCTCTAGTTTTGAAATTTTTCACAATAAAATGTGAGTCAAATTTTAGACATAAAGTTTTTTACTGTGAAAAATTTACCTCTGAAATGTATGAATTAAAAAGTCAAGATGCTACTTCTATGAGAGTAGAACTTGAGTACTGTGACTACTTGCCCACTTAACAGCCATTGCTCTCCTTCTCTTTCTTCCTGACAAAGCATGACTCCCAAGAAAGGCTGAAACTGCTGAGATAGCTTTCTAGCTTCCACTGCAGCTTGGAATGTCCATGGAATCCAGCTCTGGCCAATGGGATCTGAGAAGAATTCTGCCAGGGGTAGAGTCTCTTCTTCATAAGATTTTTTTCTGGAGTGAAAAAAACAGAATCATAAACAAGACTTCCTCACCCCTCGGGCTTTGCTGTGCATTCTGCCTTTGACCTTGGTAATGGGAGGCCATGATACCTGGCACTTCAGCAGGCATCTTGAGCCCATGAGGTTTTCTCTAACCTGGGGAGAAAAGCCAACAGGATGATGGAATGAATCATGGAAAGAGCCTGGGTCCTCAAAGGCATCACTTCGTTGTTGAACCAAGCCTGCAACTTCCTACTTCCAGGTTCATGTTACGTGGAATAACTGAATACCTTTAATTAAAGTTGTTGATAGTTCAGTATTTAATTTGCAACTAAACACATTCTAAAAGAGACAAATTTTAAAAACATAGTAGCTAAGTTCATCTTAGTTTCTTAGATTAGAATAAACTAGTTTCCTGTCTAATGCAGAAACTCCTCCAAGAACTTGTCTGACAGGTAGTGTTAGAATCAGCTGCTTAAACACTTCCAGGGAGAAAAAGATCACAGTTTCCTGAGCACTTACTGAACTCCTCTGATTGTTACAGGGCTCTTCTAATATGTTAAACCAAAATAAACCTCATTACTACTTTTACCCTTGGGTTCCTGGGAACAATCCACAACAAGCTACCTCCTTCACATTCCAAATATCTGAAAATGCCTCCTATATATTCCCTTTGTATCACTGTTTAAGGATATAACATTCTTAGTTTCTTTACCATTTCCTATAAGACATTGCTTTTTAAATATTTTGACATCCTGTTCACCCTCAAGTTTACACTAGTTTTTTGTTTTTAAATAGACCCCAGATGAGTCTAGCTAGAACATGAGAGACTAAGGTTACTTAGCTTAATCTAGGAATGTTATCAAACATCTAAATCATGCTTTTGCTTCTGCAATCTGGCCAGTTCTCTTCTCTCCTGTATTCATGAAATAGGTACTTCTTAACCTAAATGCAATTTTTCTAGTTAAAATTCTTATGGTTTTAAGTCATGTTCTAGCCCCTGCAGTCTTTGTGAACCTTGCTGTTACTCACCATATAAGCTATCCCTCCCAGATTTTTGACACCAGTTTATGAAATAAGCATGTCTGATAGCTCTTCACCAAATTTAACATTCAAATATAAAACAAGAACCCCAAGGTACATCACCAGAAATTTATCTCCCGTTTTTATTGTTGTTGTTGTTGTTTTGGGGGTTTTTTTGGTCGCACGATTTGCGGGATCTTAGTTCTCCCACCAGGGATGGAACCCATGCCCCATGCAGTAGAAGAACAGAGTCCTAGCCACTGGACCATCAGGAAATGCCCAATTTCCAGGTTGATGTAATCAATGAATACTCTTTGGGTCCTGTTGTTCAATCAGCTGAAATTGTGTAGAGGGTCATTAGCTGAGCATAATTAATGCTGAAAACAACCACTTAAAGCAAAATCATCTAAAACAGAAAAAAAACAAAAAAACATTAAATCTTGAAAATAATGTTTTCTTGGAATTGATCTTAAAAAATAAAACCAAAAATTTTGCAAATGAATTTATTTACTTCACAGTTAACAGATTTTCAGTTATGACTGCAATCATGCATTAATTCTGAGAATGAAGAAAGAACGGATCAATTCTGTTATTTTTTAGGAGGGGGTGGATTTTGTGACAAAACTGTATGATAGCAAGATGTGACAGCCTTCGTTTTACTTTTGACATTCAGATGACAATCATAAAGACTTATTTCTGAAAAAATATTAGAAGGCTTTAATAATTTTCCGAAGGTTCCTACTTTCCCTTTTATATTAAAATAATTCACTTCTGTGGTCCTTTGATGTCTACATGAGTTTTTTTCTTCCTCAACTAGTCTGACTCTTCCAGATCCTCCTTTGTTTTTTATTTTGGGTTTCATTCAAGCAATTCTGTGAAATCCTACTTCTTTGCAAGATTTATAATTTCAGTTTGCAGTTGACTTGAATTCCTGCAAATAAGATAGCTATTAACACGGGTTCTGGATCCAGCTCATCCTGGTTGAAATCCTGCTCTTTCACTCACTTGACCTGGAGCCTCAATTTCCTCATCTGTAAAATGGATTCATAATAATATTTGCCTTATAGAGTTTTAATGAGTATTGAGTGAGTTCATATAGATAAAGCACATAAAACAGCGTCGGGCACATCGTAAGCATTCAATACCGTAGTACGTATTTTTATTCTTATATTGTACAAGAAAATCAGCCAGCCATCAACAGACAAAGAAATTGATGCCTTGGGCTGAGACAGATGCTGGTATAAAGTGATTTCGTGAGCTGAACTATGTCCCCCAGACTTCATATGTTGAAGTCCTAAACCCTTGTACCTCAGATTATGACTATCTTTGGAGCTAGGGGCTTTTTTTTTTAATATTTACTTGCTTTTAAAAAATTTTTATTGGAGTATAGTTGATTTACAATGTTGTGTTAGTTTCAGATGTACAGCAAAGTGAATCAGTTATACATATACATATATCCACTTTTTTTTTTAAGATTTTTTTCCCATGTAGGCCATTACAGAGTATTTAGTAGAGTTCCCTGTGCTATACAGAAGGTTATTATTAGTTATCTATTTTATATACGGTAGTGTGTATATATCAATCTGGAGATAGAGGCTTTAAAAAGACCCTTCTGGGAAGTTAAAAAGAGGTCATTAGGGTGGGGTCTAATCCAACATGACTGGTGTCCTTATAAGAAGAGAAAATTAGGACACAGATACACGGAGAAAAGATCATGTGAAGACACAGGGAGAAGACAGCCACCCTCCAGGCAAGGAAAGAGCCTCAGAAGAAACCAGGTCTGTTGACACCTTGACCTTGTACTCCCAGCCTCCAAAGCTGTGAGAAAATACATTTCTGTTGTTTAGCCACCCAGTCCGTGGTGTTTTGTTATGGGAGGCCTAGCACACTTCCACAAGCGGAGAGGAATATCCGAGTGCGACTATCTTACTTTAAAAAGTGATTAGTTTTAAAAGGTTCATTAAGTATTTCTGTTACGGTCGTTTTCCTTCCCTTGTGCCCTTTCACTGAGGTTTCATATGACGAATGCTAGAATCTGGAGCACCCTGGAATCACAGTCCACATTTCTCTGTGGTCCACAAGGGTGTCATGAGAGACTTCTGGCAAATGTTTTGCTAAAATAGTACTTCTATGATTTCTTCTTATTCCTCTAGTCAAGTGCTACAGAATGGAAACAAGGTTGTTAGGGGTGAGCTCAGGGTTCAGGGAATGCAGGAGAGGGCCTCGCCGTCACCACTTTCTTCAATAAACACGCACAAAGCCCCTTTAATCATCCATTCTGGGGCTCTGCTGAGGCTCCGCATTAAACTTAACCAGTGTGCAGACCCCTAAGTCACCTTTCCTGTTGTGCTGGAAAATCTGGAACTCATTTGACCATCTCCAGTCTTTGCCGTCTCTCCGTTCCCCTGACCCCTCCCATTCAGATAGTCCTGTGATCACATCTGCAAGTTCTTTCAGGGCCCTGGGGTGTCATTTATCTAAACCAACAGTCCTGCCTTCATTGTAAGCAGCTAGATGCTCCCTTTGCGTCTTCTTGGTTTGAAGATCGTTCTGCTTGAGAGAGAAGACAAAAGTGTTATCATTTGTGCTGTTTTATCATACACACTGCACTTTTTTTCATTTACATTGATCATTTTTCTTTTTTGTCTTTCCTGGTTCTGTCAGTGCAAACTTTTATTCACTGTCACAAATATCCTTTATACTGCAAAAATCTCATTAAGTAGATACCAGTTTAACTCGAGATATACTATCCAGAGCTGCAATGATTCCCCTGCGCACTATAAGATCCATTGATATGATACAGTAATTTGTATTATTATAAATATACTCAGGAATTTCATATATAGTTCTATTTTTCCCCTACTCCTTTAAGCCTTGAACTAATCCGGAGTCTTTGTCATATATTACAAACAATACTTTTAAAAATGTAAGTATTCGAAGTAATGAATGTCATGTACTAGGTCATACCATGTTGTTCATCATTAATGATGCCAGTTTAGGAAGGTATATACTTCTTTCCCCCCATGCATCTTGCACAGTGAACACGCTTCCACGCTGGTCTTACCTAGACCCCTTCCAATGGTTCATCTATGAGATCCCCTAGATATCAGAGGCGACCTGCAAAACTGTACACATTGGTCCCCTCCAGGACCGAGCCAACGGAAAACCTGCACTGCCCACCTGAGCCCCAGCTCCCCGGGGAATGGAGTCCTGCTACCTGGCACTGATGCTGAGGGCTCCTCTGCTACCTGCAGTGCCTCTCCCCTCAAATGGAAGAAGTTGTGCATGTTCTCCAGTAAACGTTCCCATTTGGCTGTGGCACCTCGGGCTCACTGCAAGGAAGGGCGGAATGGGGAGCAGGCTAAAAGGAGAGACACCCTTTTGTCCCTCCTTCAACTTGAGGAGATTCATTGCTTTTTTGTATATTTGGCCTCCTTGTAAGATTTTGTTTCAAGAAGGCCTTCAAGACAGTTTGTAGTAGGGGCTTCCCTGGTGGTGCAGTGGTTGAGAGTCCGCCTGCCGATGCAGGGGACACGGGTTCGTGCCCCGGTCCGGGAGGATCCCACATGCCGCGGAGCAGCTGGGCCCGTGAGCCATGGCCGCTGAGCCTGCGCGTCCGGAGCCTGTGCTCCGCAACGGGAGAGGCCACAGCAGTGAGAGGCCCGCGTACCACAAAAAAAAAAAAAAAAAAAAATATATATATATATATATATATATATATATATATTATTTGTAGTAATAAGCAGTTCTGGAGGCTGCTCACATCTGCCCCTACCAAAGGTTCCTAGGTTTAGCGAATAAAAATACATGATATCCAATTACATTTGAATTTCAGACAGATAACAAAAAAATCTTTAGTATAAGTATATCCCACATATCACATGGGGTATACCTATACAACAAAAACCCTTTTTAGTACAATGTGACCCATATATTGTATGGGACATACTCATATTAAAGAATGATTGGTTGTTTATCTGAAATTCACATTTAACTGTGCCCTGTATTTTATCTGGCTGCCCAGGCCTACTCCCAATGAGCTGACAGTGTACACGCTGTATAAGTGACCCCTCTGCGGGGATTGACCCTTTTGCCTTTAGCAGCAATTCTTCCCTATTCAGACCTCAGTTTGTTGGGCTGTGTCCCTCAGGCCCAGCCTTTGTCATACTCCACTCCCAACCATCGCGCGAGGACAGCCCAACTCCAGGACTCACTGACCCAGCTCACATTGAGGTTGATAACCAGAATGAAAGGCTCCCTTGTGGGCTGACCAGTCAGGGCAGACTTTCACCTGTATTGATCACTAGAAATGACTACACATCAACACTTGCATTTCTCAGCTGGGGAACAAAACTGAAAGGGGTTTCCACCATAAATGGTCTTGGCCGAGACTGCTCTACAGCTGGTTGGTATTAGGGGTTGGCGGGTGGTGAGGGCTGGTAAAATACCTGAGGTGGGAGTGGCCTCCGGTTGAGGGAAGAAGGGAATGTGTTCTGCCATAGCTGTGGATGAAAGGAAGGATCTAAAAAGCGGCCTGAAGAAGGATATTGTCTCAGATACCAAAGACATTGTGCTTCTAATAGTTATCTTTTCTCGGCACGGGTGACAGAAAGAGCAAGGGGAGTCAGAGTCAGGGCTTAGAGTTACCCCAGGATCTGATGAGCCAGGTATGTAACCTCTCTGACCTTCCTCTCCCATGTGATAGGATGCTTGTGCCTGTCTTGCTGGGTTTTTGTGGGAATTAAATGAAATACCTCTTGAAGTTGGGTTTCTGTCCATTTCCTTCTCCCCTTTCCAAAATTAAATTATTTTCTCTGCTCTAAACAAAACAAAACAAAAATGATTGTGGTTTGGAGAGAATAAAGTGAGGAGGAAAAAAAAATCTAGAAACACTAACATGAAAGAAAATTATATAATTTAATTTGAAAATATTCTGGTTAGGCAGGAAAACATGGGGAGATTTCTGTTTAAAGACAGAATACACACATTCACTGCTTCTCCTTCCAGAAACACCACCAAAATTATGGCCAAGGGACAAACAAAAGCCATGAACCAGCAGAACAAAGAGAACAGGAGGGAAGATGACAGCAACAAAATTTTGGAAGGCAGAAAGCAGAAGACAGAGTGGTGAACTGACTTAGCCCTCCACAGAAAGAAGCCTGCTTTTCTGGAAAGAGCACCAGACAGCTGGGAAAGTGGGAGCACTGGTCTCAGTAAAGGAGAGCATGGGGACAGAAGCATCACATCCTGAAAAATAAGAGTTATTATTCTGAGATGGTGACCAGAATAGAGGCCTGAGTCCAAGTCTTTTAACCTCTCTGCACTCAGTTTCCTCACCTATAAAATATAAATGATGGACCCTAAAGTCCTGGATTGATTGCAAGGAATAAATATGGCCAGGTGTGTGTAAAGGGTTTGTAAATTTGAAACACCATAGAAATGTAAGGAATTTATTAAGTGCATGAGGCAAAATGCAGCATAAGAAAACTAGCTACCAATAAACAGCTGGTTCTTTGATCTTGTTTGCAGCCCCTCAGAAAACTTGAACCTTAATCACTGCCATGCAGAGATGCCAGACCTAGTCCTTATGGAAAAGAAAACATTGCTTCCTCTCACAGGGCACTAAGCTACTCCTATGAATGTTCGTGGAGTTTGAAGCCAAGCTAGCGTTTCGTGGTGTGTGCTGGGTACATGCCCAGAGTGTGCCGTCAGACGTGTCCTGAGGTGCCTCCTAGGCCATCTTGCCTAAATAACACACAAAAGTGGCCAAGTCTGTGGTATAGTTAACAACATTGTATGAATTTCAATTGTCTGATTTTGATAATACACTATGGTCATGCTAAGATGTTACCTTTGGGGGAAGTTGGGTGAAAGGTACCCAGGAATTCACTGCACTATTTTTGCGACATCTTGTGAGTTTAAAATTAATTTTTTTTAAAAAGTTTAAAGATAAAAGTATCCAGACCCAACCAATACCCCAAATGAAAGAGAACCCAAACTACATCTGGAATGTTAGAGGGGTGTGAATCCTACAAGGACACTGGATTGTACTGCAAGGAATTGCAGTATCAACACCCTTACAGGCTACTTGTTCTTGCAAAGAAGGAATGGTCTTTCACCGGAGCCTTTTTCCCCCAACCATTTGCTCAGTATCTCCCCTCAAACTACTATTTTATGTCTGCCATTAAGAAAAATTACCAGGTACATTCATCTACCTTGAAGAAGGAAATGAGTAGCGTCATTTTGCTTACTTTCCAATAACAAAGTAGGAAATCAGAAGTCCCTGGGTAATGTGAAAAAAACACAACAACTTTATTTTACTTAAGAGATGCCAAGGAACTTCCCTGGTGGTCCAGTGGTTAAGACTGTGCCTTCCAATGCAGGGGGTACAGGTTTGATCCCTGGTCGGGGAACTAAGATCCCACATGCCCTGCAGCCAAAAAACCAAAACATAAGACAGAAGCAATATGGTAACAAATTCAATGAAGACTTAAAAAAAAAAAGAGAGAGAGATGCCAAGACTCCTTGTGCCCCTGAGCATGGTGGGTGGAGGAGTTTCCTGCATGCAAAGTCACTAATGCAAGATGCATTAGCCCTTAGCTTTAGAAGTTCCACATTTCTTGGCACCAAAGGGCCATGAATAATCCTCTCCACTCCCCTTGACTATTGGAGCCCTTTCAAAATATTTCTTAGCCCTCATCCCTCCTGTACTTTGATCTTGTCAGGGAGAATGCAAGACATCAAGCTGTTTATACCCTAGACTAGTTTCAGTGTGTCTCCAATGTCAGTGTACAGTAGAATCACCTGTAAAAATGCAGATTCTCAGGTCACACCCCTGGAAATTCTGATTCCATAGATGTGGGCTGGAGCAAATTATCTCCAATATTGACAATTGACAATATTGACTATAGGTCACACTGTGAAAATCACTGGCAGAGGGTAGGTACTTGCCTATAAAAGATAAAGAAAATGGCTGATTATACACAAGATTGAATTAAAAGACAATATGAAAATCAAAGGGTTTGACATGAGCATTGAATCGTTAAGAAATGAGAATGTGACCATGGTTCATTGACTCACATTTTAGATTTAATATTCCCTGCAGTAATTCATCATTTAAGATTAAAAATTTTGAATGGTTCAGTTATTTTCACTTGTGAGGTAGGGCATCAGTTTTGTTATTTCAATCAGCCTAACTGAGACAAAATGAAGAATTCCTTAGTGGTATTTTTTCCCCCTTAGTGGGAAGTATTTGCATCTAAAGTGCACAGATTGAGTTCTTTTTAAAGTATCAACGAGTAGAAGAATAGAAATGGGTTAATGTACAGACTTGCTCAGTCCACACAGGTTGTGATTATTAAGGAAAGTTCAAGGAGCAAAATTGCATTTTAAAGCTATTTTTTTTTTTTATTGCTCCAACCCAGTTTATATTTCCCTTCCTGAGCAGCATTCATCTTAGCATCTCATTTACCTTCCAACTTGGCCATTTATCAGTTTTTCAAGCACAAGACTTTTATCCTCAGCAGGACTGTGAGTTCTGGGCAGAGCAGAATCATACCATTCTCCCACATGCTTTGCATACAGTAACTGTTCAATAAGTATTTGTTGTTTGAATCCATGAATAAATAAATGTAGATGAGCAGTCAGTCAAACCACGTTCACCAAATAAAACAGCTTGGAAGCTAAAGGAATGTATCCTAGGAAGAGCACTGAATTTAGAATCAGCCGAACCTGTCTCTGCTTCCTCCATCTGTAATCTGTGATCCAATAGAAGTATAATCCCTATCAAATTACCAATGACATTTTTCTTAGAACTAGAGCAAAATAATTTTTAATTTGTATGGAAACACGCTAGAAATATAGTGCAAGTTACTAACACAGTCTGCCTATGTAATTTAAAATTTTTAATAGCTCTATTTTTAAAAGTAAAAATAAACAGGTAAAATAAATTTTAATAATATATTTTATCTTACCTGATATGTCTAAAATATCATTCATCATATAATCAATATCAACTATTACTGATATATTTTACATTCTTTTTTTTCTTATTGGTTTTGAATCTGACGTGTATTTTACACCTGTAGCACATCTCAGTTTGGACCTGCCACTGTTCAAGTGCTCGTGGGGCTGGTCACCATCGTGGTGGAGAACACAGCTCCAGAGGCCTGTTAACTATGAACAAGCCTTGATTTCCCAATTGGGAAAATTGGAATAGTACCTCCGTCATATGGCCTCTGTGAGGATTAACTGAAACAATGGGGTGTGAAGATGTATGGTGGCGTGTAACACAAAGGCTAATTTCTTGCTTATGCTACACATCCACTGAGCAGAGTGGGGATTCTTTTTTTTAAGATTTTTTTTTTTAATTGAAGGATAGTTGATTTACAATGTTATGTTAGTTTCAGGCGTATAGCAAGGTGATTCAGTTTTATATATATATAAATATATATATAATACATATATATTCTTTTTCAGATTCTTTTCCATTATAGGTTATTACAAGATACTCAACATAGTTCCCTGTGCTCTACAGCGGGTCCTTGTTGTTTACCTATTTTATACATAGTAGTGTGTATCTGTTAATCCCAAACTCCTAATTTATTCTTCCCTCCACCTTTCCCCTTTGATAACCCTAAGTTTGTTTTCCATGCCTGTGAGTCTGTTTCTGTTCTTTAACAGAAGTTGAGGGACTTCCCTGGTGGTCCAGTGGTTAAGATTCCGTGCTCCCAATGCAGGGAGCCCCGGTCCGATCCCTGGTCAAGGAGCTAGATCTCTCATGCTGCAACTAAAGAGCCCGTATGCCACAACTAAAGATCCTGCATGCGGCAACGAAGATCCCGTGTGCCACAACTAAGACCTGGTGCAGCCAAAAAAAAAAAAAAAAAAGTTGAGTTCATTTGTATCATTGTTTTTAGATTCCACATATAAGTGATGTTATATGGTATTTGTCTTTGTCTGGCTTACTTCTCTTAGTATGATAATCTCTAGGTCCACCCATGTTGCTGCAAATGGTGTTATTTCATTCTTTTTCATGGATGAGTAATATTCCATTGTATATGAGTAATATTCCATTTTATATATATATACATATACACACACATACCACATGTTTATCCATTCATCTGCTGATGGACACTTAGGTTGCTTCCATGCCTTGGCTATTGTAAATAGCGCAGCTATGAACATTGGGGTGCATGTATCTTTTTGAATTATGGTTTTCTCCAGATATGCCCAGGAGTGGGTTTGCTGGATCATATGGTAGCTCTAATTTTACTTTTTTAAGGAACCTCCTTACTGTTTTTCATAGTGGCTGCACCTACTTACATTCAGAGTGGGGACTCTTAAAATTTCTATTATGTCCTTTTACATTTGGGTGGGGGGCAAAGTAGGTTATGTAGCCACACCTAAACTTTAGTGGGAGTGAAGAATTGCAATCCTACTGTGCATCTGATAGGTGGAGAGCAGGAAATACTTGATGAACATCATGAAGGACTAAATCAGAACAATTACTCTAATAAGCATTTTTACTAACTTTCTGAAGAACTCAGTTCTGTAGTCCATTCTACCCACCGGAGATAGCATTTTAAGCAGGGTTTCCCCCCATGTTTGTGTAGGGGGCTAAGGGCGGGGGAACTACATCAGACACCTGAGGGTCTTAATACTGTTGTGCCTTTGCAAATGCTGATCCTACCTGGAACAGTCCTCATGGGTCCAGAGTCAAGTCAAATGCAACTTGCTTTGCTGCTTTTGTAGATTGATCTCTCCCAGGTGCAGGCACTGTTCACTGCTGGGATACGGCAGTGAACAAGCAGATCAAATTGTTGCCCTCAGGGACCTCACTTTCCTGATTTCTTCTACAGAATGAGGTCCTTCCCTCCTAAGTGGCTCACTTTTATGAAGCCGACTGCAGGACAGCCACTTGCTGAGATGTCTGATAAAAGAAATTTTCACATATTGAGATACAGGGAAGTCATCCTGGCTTATGCATGAGTTAACTTGAATTTCATGCTAACTGAAATAGCCTGTGTCCTATCATATGTGCATTGTGCATCTGCTTTAATTATTTAAGAAAAGGGCACATTGATCAGAAGTCAAGAATGTCAATGTTAAAAATAAAGATTAAATGTCCCCTCTTCCTGGGACACCAATGCTGGTACCCCTTTGATGATAAGACTCCATTCGCAGGTGCCAAGGCCATGCTGACTTGCTGTGTATGTGCCGGTCTGTTCTTTTTTTTTTGAAACACTGAAGAAATGTAACCCTGAATTGTTTAATGTTCCTTCTTCTGACAAGATATAAAACTGCTGAAAACCCTGCTTCTCTGGAGCCGCTTCTCAGCATAATCTGGGAAGACAGCTTCCGGGCTAGCCCTTAGTTTGGCTCAAATAAAACTGTTTTCTAGCCCTATTATAGTTTATTTATCATTTTCATTGACACGTCCCTCTCCCTTTCTTCCGTGGAGCAGGCTCAGAGTTACTCATCTGTAGCACTAGCCTCTTTCTATGCACAGAGCTTGAAGACAATGTTGTTAAAAAGTCAGCCTCTGAAACAAAACTTCCTACGTCAACTCATAAGTTTGGTGTAAGAGCAACTCCCCTGGGAGGAGCCTGCTGATCGGTGCCCTCTGAATCAAGGGCTGACGACCAGGATATATTATAAAATTGATACATGATTGATAGAAATGGGGCTGGAGAGTGAGCGCTGAGAGCCCCACACAAGTGAGAAAGCCATTGCATCTGACAGGCTTAGAGATGCAGAACGTAGGGTGGAACAGGTTTGTCATCTGTGAAATGGGAATGATACCTACCTGTTGGGCTGTGGGAACTAAATGAGAGAATCTTTGTAAAGGACGGCACCTGGTACTGGGGAAACCCTGGGCTAAATCCATTTCACCTGTCTTCATTATTCAAGGTCCGCCCCCCCCCCCCACAAGCGGCGTGTAGCCTAAACAATGTTTGCCGGAGTTGTTTTCCAGGAACTTGGAGTCAGCTGCGTCTAGTTCACGTTGAGCCGGTTAAGACTGGATAGGACCACCGATCCTCCAACTGGGCTTGAGCGCGTGTCTGCACGGTGACCTTTTGAACGTGCAGCCGCCTGTATACTCCTTACTCATGCGCAGAACGACAATTACCTTACGTTTTACCCGTCACGTTTCCCCGTGCTCCCCATGCCTGAGACTGCCCTGCTGCCTTATTCTTTCTCCCATAAATACCCCAGCCCCTCGCCTTCAGTGAGGCAGATCTGGGATTTGTTCTTCCATCTCCTCGTTTGGCTGCTTTGAGAATAAATCCTCTGCTGCAAACCTCGACATCTCAGCGTTTCGGCTGCTGAGCGTTGGGCAAGCTGAACCTGGTTCAGTAACAGTGGTAAGAACTCAATATATTATATTATTATTGAAATTTTTTTCAGTAATTATAGATAATGATTATTATTGGTTTTGGCAACCACCTTCTACCCTATGTGTTGACAGCTCATTTGGCTGAAGGTAGGCTACTTGGAACTGGGTTTCTATGCTGTTCTGGTCACCAATCTGGGAGAGAGTGAATCTGAGGATGTTGGCATTTGGGGAAAAGAAAAAAAGGCACTCTGATGACATTGTCAGGGTCCTGATGCCCAGATTTGTCTGAAGTTGGAGACATCTTCGACATCCAATTCCAGGAAGCTGTTTTTGGACAAACTACTTTGAACTGGGTTTTAATCCACATAGCAGAGTCACTGCCAACAGCATGCTGTCCAGGGCTCAGTGTGCCCAAAGCAAAGAGCCTGCCTAGCTGTCCATATCCAGGTATTTTCTTTATCCCTCAAAGCCTCCTTGGGGACACAGCAACTGAACTCCTCTTTTATGGGGCTTTCCTGTTGCTGCCCGAGCCCTCGATTTGCACCTGGAAAGACTCTCCCTGTGCCGCCTGTTCCTGCATCTCAGACGGTCCATCGTGAAGCAGAGGTGCTATGTGAGTGATGGCCTTGATCCTAGGATGCACCCTCTCTGGATCAGAGGTTACCCCCCTGTGTTTCAGCCTGCCTGCTGTGGGCACGTAGTGATGACTCCCTCCCAAGCACGGGGCTGTATTGTACACCAGACATTTATCATAAAATTCCCCTTTTTAGAACACCACCGTATTATGTCCGGAGGTCCCCAAATGATTAACAGAATATTTATTCTTCTAACTGTAACTTCTTTAATGAGGGAGTGGTGCGGCATTTTTTGGAATAAAATACATAGGCATGGAGTTTTCTCTGAGCTGAGTTCACAAAGGCTGTTGGATTTGAAGATTTATGCTTGTTAGATAAATACTCCTTAAAGTGAGTATAGACTTCTGATCATTCTTTTACCAAGGAGAAAATTGGACCCAGAGATCTGAAGGGCCCTGTTTAAGTTCACCAGAGTTTACTTACATTAAATGTTTCCCTGGATACTGTCTTGGGAGCCGTAACTTCCTTCTGCCCTGCATCTCTGTCTTTGAAGGAACCGCCTCTCTTTACTGAGTGCCCCTGAGGTGACCCCAGGAGGGGGAGGTACTACAGTCAGGGTACACCACCCACCAGTAAAGGTGATTATAAAGGGGGACCATGAGGCAGGACGTACTGATTTCACAAGACCGCGTCACACCACTAAACTGAAGTTGGTTTAGACTTAGATCAATTAGGTTTTTTGTTCGTTTCTAGTACCTGCACTATATTCATGCTTCCAATTTAAATTTTAGTGACTATTTCTAGGATTATTTATGATGATTTAGGAAACAGGATCTGTTTACTTTAGGGGTTTGATTCTCTCAAACTGAAATTCTGTGTTCAGAATTCTGAGAGAGGGGGCCAGGGGTTGTTTACAACAGGGAGTGTAGAATTTGGAGGGGGGAGGGTTGCTGCAACTTTCTATATCTTAATTGTGGTGGTGGTTACCATGGTATGCCTTTGTCAAAACTCACAGAACTAAATACTGAAAATGGTGAATTTTACGGTCAATTATACCTTGAAGAGGATCAAAATATGCCACTTTGGCATAAGGATGATTTTTTAGCTAAAGACTTTGAGAATCAAAGACGTTGAGAATCAACAGATGCAGGAAGAGTTCTTGCCCTTCCCTTATCTGCCTAGAAGCAGGGCATAAATTTCCCTTTGTGAAGGTGTCTTCCTCCCCTTCACCAGAAAGAGAAGAGGGGCTCTTATCACTGTAGATGAGAAGTTGGCACTGAGATGAGTCTGCATAAACATACCTTACTGAAAATAACCTTTATCTTCCATTATTTCCCCCATATCGTTGCTAGTTACTTGTCCATGATTTATCACCCCTTGAAGCCCAAACCCTCTTTCCCTTCTTAAAAGGGTGTATAAGTTCTGAGTCTAATCACTTACTTGAGTTTCACTGCTTTTCTGTGCATGTGAATATTAAATTGTTTGCCTTTTCTCCTGTTAATCTGCCTTTTGTTGGTTTAATTCATAAGTCCCTGCTTACTGAACCTAAAAGGGTAGAAGAAAAGTTTTTCCTTCCCGATGAGCTCAATAAAAAAAAATTAAAGATAAATCCCCCCCTCAACCCTGAGAAATTTTGTGTAATACTAATAATTGGGGGTAAAGGAAAAAAGATCACAAATCAGCATGCTCAGTTTGATCCTACAGTGGACATCTGTGATTTGGATTTTCCCAAAACCCCCTTTCCCTCTGGGAGTCTGCCTCTCCCTGAGTCTGTCAGAGATGATGCCTCTCTCTCTCTGGTCAAAGGGACCCTGACTGAGCTGATAATAGTAACCCCATCCCGCTGGTAACATACCTGGAGAAGGCATGTGACTCAAGCAGGGCCAAGGAAAGTTCATGCCTACATTTATAAATAGACAGTGGAAGGAAGAGGTCTTTTTTTCTGTTCTCGTTACCATTCCCTACCATTTTATTTTACTTTATTTTATTTTTTAATGGTTTATTTATTTATTTAGGCCACGCCAGCAGGCATGCAGGATCTTAGTTCCCCAACCAGGGATTGAACCCATGCCCCCTACAGTGGAAGCACAGAGTCCTGACCACTGGACAACCAGGGGAGTCCCCACCATTTGATTTTAAAACAGAAGCACAAAACCGATTCCTGCTACCATTCCTCTCTTATGCTGAGGGGAGCCATCCCAAACTAAGCTAAGAATCACTGTACCTGCCGTACGCTTTGCCCACCCTCAACCTTTGCCCACCTCTGCCAAACTCTGGTCTTACACTCCCAACAAGAATCTGTGAGAGTTCTAGTGGCTCCACTTCCTCACCAACAGTTGGTATCATCAGAACCAAAATTTGTGCCAATTCCACCAGCATAAAATAGAATCTTCGGTTTTTAAATTTGTGTTTCTCTGGTTACCTTGAGGCTGAACATCTTTTCATACATTTATCAGTCATGTAGGTTTACCTCATCTGTGAACCTTTTTTTTTTTTTTGCGGTACGCGGGCCTCTCACTGTTGTGGCCTCTCCCGTTGCGGAGCACAGGCTCCGGACGCGCAGGCTCAGCGGCCATGGCTCACGGGGCCCAGCCGCTCCGCGGCATGTGGGATCTTCCCGGACCGGGGCACGAACCCGTGTCTCCTGCATCAGCAGGTGGACTCTCAACCACTGCACCACCAGGGAAGCCCATGGGCTTTCTTAAGCACTTCTGCATCTGTAGCACCTAGCATGGTGCCTAGCACTGCAGTAAGTCCTCAGTAAATAATTGTGGAGTGAATGAGTAGCAGCACATAGTGGAGTGGTTAAGAGCTTTCAGGTCACACAAATCTGGTTCATGTTTCCAAGTGCTTTATACATAGTGATTTATTTAATCTTCACAACAATCCTATAAGGTAGGTACAATACTATTATTGGCATAGTCCCCATTTTTCTAATAGGGAAACTAAGGCACAGAAACGTTAAGTTATTCTCCCAAGGCCACACAGCAAGTAAATGACAGATCAGGATTTAAGCCCAGGTTCTAAACTCTAGTTCCAGAAACAATGTTCTTAACACTGCACAGCTGCTTGGATATACTGTGTCTACCGCGTAGGATGTTTTGACGATTAAGTAATACAAATAAAGTGCTTCTTTGCCGAAACAGTGCTTGACACATAAGCACGATAAGTTTTTGCTCTTTTGTTATTCATATTACTGTTATTATTATTATATTTTGTAGATAGTCTATATCATTTGTCCATTTATATTATATTAGTTTCTATTATATTATATTAGTATAATATATATTCCTATATATTATTTCCATTATATATTATGTCCATTATATTAGTTTCAAAAAGCCTTTTTTTTTTTTAACATCTTTATTGGAGTATAATTGCTTTACAATGGTGTGTTAGTTTCTGCTTTATAACAAAATGAATCAGTTATACTTATACATATGTTCCCATATCTCTTCCCTGTTGCGTATCCCTCCCTCCCACCCTCCCTATCCCACCCCTCTAGGTGGTCACAAAGCACCGAGATGATATCCCTGTGCTATGGGGCTGCTTCCCACTAGCTATCTACCTTACGTTTGGTAGTGCATATATGTCCATGCCTCTCTCTCGCTTTGTCACAGCTCACCCTTCCCCCTCCCCATATCCTCAAGTCCATTCTCTAGTAGGTCTGTGTCTTTATTCCTGTCTTACCCCTAGGTTCTTCATGACATTGTCAAAAAGCCTTTATTTTTTATGTGGGTTTATATAATAAAAAGTTATTTCTATTTAAGATTTCCATATATATATATGTGTGTGTGTGTGTATATATATATATATATATATATATATGTACGTATGTATAGTTTTGTTCTCACTAAAAGATGGGATGCTGTGAACCTCGACTCTTGTCTCTGCTCTATGTAGACTGTAATAACATAATATTTGAACAGTCTGCCCCTTGTGATTGACACAATCCAAAACAGACCTGAACAGGCACAGGCCACAGTTTACAGCCAGATCTTCTTCATTGCATAACAATGTGAATGCACTTAATGCCACTGAATTATACACCTAAATATGGTTAAAATAGTAAATTTCATGTTTATTTTACCACAATAGAACAAAAGCATACCTTTCCAAGCTAAAGTGGACCATAAAAGAGCAGGATTATAGGTTCATAAGCATCTCTAGCAGAAACAAATTTTCTAAAAAGCTTAAAAAGTTTTCGTAGTGAAAAGATTCCCTGTGTATCCAGCAGTGGTGTCGTTAAAGTAGAATCTTCTCTTGCAAATGGTCTATTTTTTCCTAATTTCTCCATGCATCAAGAAATCAATACCTCCCCAACCCCCTAAAAAAGACAAATGTAAAGTGAGTACATGGGCCATTTTCTGAAATTTATGATTAAATGTTTAAATAGTCAGAATAAAATAATTACAAGAGTTTGTACAGTTGCTATCATGACTCAGCACTTCAGGGTTTCTCATGCATTGCCTGCAGCTCAGTCACTATGTTAGAGGGACATCATACTGTAACAGTGTCAGCCAATGAATCATTCAATTAAGTAAACAGTTACATAACCAATCCCAGTAGCGGTCACTGCTATTCACTGAAAAATCATAGAATATTGATTTAGAAGAAAACTTTAAGATCATAAACTAAGATTATTCATTCAGAATACAAATTTTTTAACACTTCCTCTGTACCTCATCACTTTTGATCATCTATTTAAAACCTGTGGACCAGTATTTTATGTTATACAGACTACTTTAAAGACAACAGATGGCTGTTAAAAGCATATTAAGATTTTTAAGAGTCTATTTGAGCAAAAATCCAGTGAATCAGGCAGCACCAAACCAGAAGTGTTAGGAGCGCTCCATGGACAGGAGCTGGGGGGCAAGACTTTTACAGAGAGGATGGGAAGCAAAGTGGGGAAATTACTGGTTGGCTACAGCTTTCGGTTGCCTTCTTTGGGAAAGCTTTGTTGGCTGTTTGTGATTGGCTATCCTTACGTTTCGATTTCTTAACCTTGAGGTATTTCAAGCTTAGGTTTTGGTTTGTTTATTGGACTTCTGAGGCATTAAAGCCACCTTGAGCCCCTGGCCTCCCTATTTTATTAATTTAACATGGATGATGATAATCTTTTAAAATACCAATTGTCAGAAATTGTTTCTATAACTAGCAACAATAAAGTAATTGATATTGGATGGGAAAAGTAAATCATGGGAAAAGTAAATCATGGGATAAGTTATCAGAATTCTCCAAACTATCCAGGGGTACTTAAAAAAAAAAAAACATAAAAATGCTGTATATTAAAACACAGTAATTAAATACTCTTCCCAGTAAAAGGAACCAGGGGTCGCTGGCCGATTTCAGGTTTGGGGCAGGGAAAGCACAGGGTGGGCCTGAATCATCTTCATCTTACTGTTTCAGAAAGTAAGAAAGTGTTAAAAAAAAAAAAATGCTTGGGTGTTACTGAACCAAACTTGGGCGGGCTTGCCCACTGCCCTGCGAAGCCAACTTATTGACACTGGGTTGTGTTGAAGGAAAGTACAGCATTTGTTTGCAGGGCACCAAGCGAGGAGTACGAGCAGCTCATGCTCAATGGACCTGAACTCCCTGATGGTTTTCAGGGAAAGGTTTTTAAAGGCAACATTTAGGGTGAGGGCTGCAAGGGGCATACCTTTCTTCTGATTGGTTGGTGGTGAGGTAACTGGGTGATGTGTCAGGAATCTCAGTCATCAACCTTCTGCTTCCAACCAATCTGGGGTCTATGTGCTTGAGTTCAGCTTGTAGTCACCAACCTCCACCTGGGTGGGTGGGTGGGGGTCTTAGTTCTTTAAACACACCTTAAAGATGTGTGTTTGATTGTTGTGTATGCTTTTCCTTTGTTTCTGCATTCCCTCACTTCCCTAATTAGTAACAGGTTGAGTCTGATCTTTGGAATTGAGGAAGGCCTAAGAGACTAAAGCTTTTTTCCACAAACAAGAAATGAGGAGGGGCTTTTGTACCTGGGAGGGCTCCACAGTTTTGGATAGAGAGGTTAATCATAAACTCGGCGGGGGAACTTGGTTTTAGGGGGAACAAATCAAAAAGCATAGGCATCTCCTAAAAGAGGCTTCTACTGGCCAAGTTGGGATAGTTTGAACATCTAAAACATAAGGATGGCCACGGATTAAAGCAAATTGAATTGAAACAGAATCTAGGAGTCCAGGATCCTCCAACAAAAAGTGGTAGTGGGATAGGCTTTTATTTACAGATGAATCCCAGCTCCGAAATAAAAGGAGTGATTGATTTAAAAATCGTCATTACTTCAACAGTTTAATGACTGATTCAAACAGGTATGAACAATGGATGCGAAAACCACAGGTGAAAACTGCTGGGAGACAAGATTTACACTATATCCAAGTATGACCACCCCCAGATTGTTTATTAATTACTTGCAAAGAGGAAATGGAGCCCTCTGACACCCACCTTAGCCAGGTGGTCAAACATGACATCCTGATGTTCAGACCAACTACATTACACACCTGCTGATACAATGCACTGAGAAGGACACAAGGACGCTCAGACCTAAGTGAGTAATATGAATTTTATTCTGATACATTTAAAACAACAGGCCTGGACTCCTTACATGTATCTTAAAAGTGGGGGGGGGGCAGTAAACTGAGATCAAAGGAGACTAAAGCTACATAACAATTAAATGCAATACACACACACACACACACACATACACACACACAAATGCAATACACAATTCTAGATTGGCTCCTGGATTGGAAAAAAAAAAAAAAAAAAGCCTTCCCTGGTGGTCTAGTGGTTAAGACTCTGGGCTTCCACTGCAGGGGGGCGTGGGTGTGATCCCTGATCGGGAACTAAGATCCTGCATACTGGAGGTGTGGCCAAAAAAAAAAAGAAAACAAGAAAAACACCTATGAACAGCATTTTGGGACTGTTGGGGAAATGTGATTATTGGCTGTAAAGGGTACCAGAATATGCCACCCCAAAAGATACCTATTTTGGCGTATGGATTATTTTGAGCTAATGGAAGATGCAGGAAAAGCTCTGAAAAAAGAGCGTGAGTTTTCCTTTTGTAAAGAAATGGAAATTCCATTTGTGAAGATGTCTTGCTCTCCCAGTACCAGGAAGAAGTCTCTTCCAGTTGTTAACCAAAGAGAAGGCACTTACTTGAATCTGCATAATAAACCTTACTATACAATCCACATTTACCATACTTTTCTTGGTCACCTTCTCGTAACTTGCCTCCCCTGCCGAAAGTCCCAAAGCCCCTTTTCCTTTGTTTAGCCTAAGGTGATATACAAACCCAAGTTCTAAACATGCCTTTGGATTATTCGTGGCTGCCATGTGTACATGCCTGATGCACGTGTTAATAAACCTCTGTTTGTTTTTCTCTTGTTGATCTGCCTTTGGCCAGTCTAATAACAGGCCAGTCCCGCCAAGCTGGAGAACCTAAGATGGGTAGAGGAAACGTTTTTTTTTCCCTCTCCCTATAGCTCTTATTTTTAATATTTTGATAATAAGTGAATATTAGATAATATACCAATGTTAAATTTCCTGAATATGATCATGGTATTGTGGTTATGCAGAAAAGGTCCTTTTGCTTAGGAGTTAGTGACTAAGTAGTTAGGAATATAGTGTAATGATGTCTGCAAGTTACTTTCAAATGATTCAGAGAGAGGAAGATAGAAAGTAAAAGTGCCCAATGTTAGGGATGTGTGAATCAAGGGAATGGGTACATGGAAGTTCTTTGGGCTATTCTTTTAACTTTTCTGTAGACTTGAAAGTTTTCAAAATAAAAAGTTGGGGAAAATTGCATTAACAAAACTCCACTAAAGGGTCCTTACCATCTTTTCATTTATTCATGTCTTTGCTTGTTATTACCTAGTCTTGTAGGAGTCTGTATTCAGACTCATAACTTATTTCCTAGTACTTTAATCACTAGTTATTTTGGACCACATGGAGTAGATAATTAATACAGTTAGATTCTTCCTACCTGAAGATCATCCTTTTGGCAAAAGGCAATGGAAAAGGAATCATCTAAGTGCCACACTTTAGGTTTTCTAAGGAAATTGTTTACCAGTAAAGAGCAAACATTCCACCTGGGGTCGTCATTTCATGTGGTTGGATGGCGAATGGGAAGATGAAGTTGGCGTCATGGAATTTAAGGCTGGGAGCAATCTGAAGGGTTATGAGTATATCATGACTTTTGTTGCTCTTACGTGCCTCAAATACCTGCAACAATCAGTGAGTGAGGGGACGGTGGGAGGCTGCACGGCCCTCAAGACACACGAGCTAACTGGAAGGACAGAGGTAGCACACGGAGCAGTGGGTGGGGGGAGCTCCTTGATGAATATCCTTCTATCCTTGCAGTGGACAGTTCTGGGGTGAGTTATATGTACGTGGCTGCTCCCAGACTTCCCAGCAGGATTGAAGTCCAGCTCCCCAGAGTACTGAACGGTTTGAAAATGCAATCGTCCCCCTATTTCACTCCTTTCAGTACCTCCCGCTGCTGGGATCACTTCCCCAAACAAACGGTCGGCATCCAAGCACATTTCTCAGGCTCTGCTTGAAGATACCCACCTTCTACAGACCTTACTTGGTGCCTGGGAGCCACGACCCTCTCAGTTTTTACACAGAGAATCATCTCACTCCTCACGGGCATCCTGCCCGGCATGATTAGGAGCAAACCCTTCTCAGCTAAGGCAGTGAAACTCCATCGTGAGCTTCCCGTGTTGTAAGTGTTACCCGAACACAGGGCTCGCCTCTTGGTGAGTGTCAAGCCAAAGACACAAGCCAAAGAGCAGGAGAAGGAAGGATTCATTACCTGTATTGAGCAAGGAGAACACCCGGGACATTCCCCAAAGCAGTGTCTCCCTGAACAGGGACGCTGGAGAAGTTTTTAAGCTAAGAGTACATGCATATTCATGAAGGGGCTTGGGCGGTTCCATGCATGTTTGTGAAGGGGCCTGAGCAGAGGAGAACTCAGCATAGAATTGGGACAAAGGTCAAGAGAGTCCAAGCTTTCTTGATGGAAATCGGGAGGGTCAACACCATCATTTCCATCCTTCACCTGGGAGGGGCCCTAGATCCTGCAGAACAACTCAAAGATATGTGTCAGATTGTTATGTATATCTCTTTTTTTTTTTTTTTTTTGCTGTGCGGGCCTCTCACTGTTGTGGCCTCTCCCGTTGCGGAGCACAGGCTCCAGACGCTCGGGCTCAGCGGCCATGGCTCACGGGCCCAGCCACTCCGCGGCATGTGGGATCTTCCCGGACCGGGGCACAAACCCGTGTCCCCTGCATCGGCAGGCGGACTCTCAACCACTGCGCCACCAGGGAAGCCCATGTATATCTCTTGAGGAGGAACTAGGATTCTGCTTTATTGCTGAACTGTTGTTTCTTGACTGCTTTTTCTTTGTTCCTGCATTTCCTTACTTCCCTTAAGATCATTAATTACTGAGACCTGTTCAAGGGCAAGCCTTGTGGCTGGGCTTAGATCTCAAAATGGCTTAGGCCCAGAATGGCTTCTCTTCTGTCAAGAAAGCCATGCCTGGTTCTCTTTCTCCAGGGATCTCCTACCCTGTCTGCTTACCTAAATATTTGTGGATCTCTGTTGTCTGTCGATGGCTCCTCTCCCGGTCCTTTTGTCCTTGCTAGTTGCAGTCTTTTCATTCCTGTATTGTTATTTTAGCTGGAAGCACTGAAATATACAATAACCAAAAGTTTAAAACTCACAGATGGGCTCAATAGCAGGATGAGGATGACAGTGAACTTGAAGATAGAACAAAAGGAATGGCCAATCTGACCAGAGAGAAAATAGACTAAAACAAAAACCAGAGCTTCAGGTGTCAGTGGGACTATAATAAAGATCAGACATTTGCCATTTTTTTGCATCTTTTGAAACATTCCTATGATATTTCTCCTTTCTGGATTGTTGTTAATGTGGTGAATTACATTGATTCACCTTTTGAGTGCTAGACCATTCTTGCATATCCTGGTGATGATATATTATCCTTTTTGTTCATTGTTGGATTCTATTTGCTAATGTTTTAAGAATGACTTTTGCACCTCTGTTCATGGAGATATTGAAGGAAAGATATGTAATGTAAAAATATTTAACAATAATCTGGATTTGGCATAGTAGCAAAGACCGAGACCGAGGAACACTTAGTCTAAGAAAGTCATTAGTCTGCTGTGCCTCTTACCTTGCTTGAATGGGCGCGGGGCACTGAGGAGAGCTTTTGGTTTTATCATTTAGAGAAATGCAGATTTGTTCAAATAGCCTAAAGGTTATCACTAGTAGAATTTTAAAATAAGTTATGAAACAAAATAACTCTAGAAAGGTCACTGTATCTGTTACAACAAAGAATATAAATAGGTCAAACTTCCTCTGAAAAGACAAAGATCCTCAGACTGAATCAGACACGATATCCGACTCCAACTTGATGCGATTTCTAGAGACACCCTGAAGAAGAAGCTGCAGAAAAGAGTAAAGGTAAAATAATTGGTAGTGGCTTTTTTCCCTAGTTTTCTGACGCTAGGTATGTTGAATTTTATTCAATGCCTTCCAGCATACACTGCTTTTAAAAGACTTACCAGACTTATTAATATTGTTAAATGATAAACTGAGGCGTATTAAACATTTTAAGAGTTTATCTGAGCAAAAATCAATTCAAATCAAACCGCTCCAAACAAGAAATGGTTAGGAGTGCTCCACCGACAGGAACCGGGGGAAAGATATATAGAGAAAGTGTGGGAGCAAAGAAAAGAAATTATTGATAGGCTGTAGCTTAAAGCCCAGCTGGCTCTTTGTGATGGGTTGCCCTTAGGTTTCAATTCTGT
Source organism: Delphinapterus leucas (assembly GCF_059928025.1). Classification (NCBI taxonomy): domain Eukaryota; kingdom Metazoa; phylum Chordata; class Mammalia; order Artiodactyla; family Monodontidae; genus Delphinapterus; species Delphinapterus leucas. Next base: position 34,611,847 of record NC_143142.1, on the reverse strand, counting down.
AACCTAGAGGAATTTATAAGCCTGTGTTTTGGTTTGCTTACACAGGGCTCTGCGGCATTAGAGCTCCCTCTGTCTAATGGCCTCTTTGTTTAATTAATTTCACTATAACATTATAGTAATTAATTTTCTAATATTGAATGATCCTAAAAAGTTTCTGATATAAACAGTAAAAGAAAATACCAGCCAAATATTTATCAGGCAATACTAAACAACAACAAAATATATAAAGAAAGAATAATAATACTAATACCATACAAAGTAGAGACTGAGATACAAATGGCTATTTTACTTTATATTTTGCTTATTTATTTATTTATTTTTTTGGTTGGCTGCATTGGGTCTTCATTGCTGCACGCGGGCTTTCTCTAGTTGCGGTGAGCGGGGGCTACTCTTTGTTGTGGTGCGTGGGCTTCTTATCGTGGTGGCTTCTGTTGTTGTGGAGCATGGGCTCTAGGCGCATAGGCTTCAGTACTTGTGGCATGCGGGCTCAGTAGTTGGGATGCATGGGCTTAGCTGCTCTGTGGCATGTGGGATCTTCTGGACCAGGGCTCGAACCCATGTCCCCTGCATTGGCAGGTGGATTCTTAACCGCTGCACCACCAGGGAAGTCCTTGCTTATTTCTTTATCTTTAAAAAATAGAAATAATCCATGGACAGGGTTGGGAAGCAGAGATAATACAGAATGTTATAAAATTAAAAGTTTAATTTTGCCTTTGCTCCAGTTATGAACATATTTCTACTCCTGAAAGGAAACCATTGTCATTTATATTAATAAAGGTTACACTTCATTTCCCTATAAACTGTGAATAAGATTATGTCCAAATATAAAAACCAAAAATGAAATTAATAGATATAATATTGGTAACATAGGATATTTTAATACACTGTTCTCGGCCTTTCACAAATCACACAGGCAGCAAATAAGCTAGATTATGGAGGCTAGAATAATAAAAGTAACAACGTTATCTTAATAGCTGCATATCAAATGTTATACCTTTCACATAGATAATATGCTTTTTTCCATTGTCAACAGAATTTATTATTAGACAACAAAGAAAATATAAAATTTAAGAGCAAAAATTATATAGAGCACATTCTCTGAGCACAGTGCTCTAACACAAAAAATTAGTAATGAAATTTTAAATTTGAAATAATCAAAATACTTGGAATTTTAAGCAAAAATGTATTTGTACATGAAGATGCAAAACTATTAAGATTCTAGAATCAATTTCCTTCAAGTGTTTTTTTCCTATAGATAGACCCATACACATGAAACAGGAGGGAAGGGGGCAGGGCACCTTTAAAAGAATGACATAGCCATAGGACATGACAAAAACTGGTTAGAACCAACTAGGTCCAAGATGGTGGAAGATTTGACTTCCAGTGGACCTTGAGACTCATTACACACTCATTGTAATACATTAGCATAAGCTAAGTGACACACCCACCAGTGCCATGACAGTTCTGAGGCCAACCATCAAAGATCAGAAAGTGGGCAGTGGCCCAATTCCTAGAAATCTCTGCCCCTCCCCCCAAATAGTTGGAACAATCTTCCCGCTCATTAGCCTGTGAAATTACCCAGCCCATAAAGACTAACCACCCCATATTTCGGGACCTCTTGCCTTCTGAGATGGCCCACACTCTGTCTGTGGAGTGTGTTTCTCTCTAAATAAATCCACTTCTTACCTATCACTTTGTCTCTCACTGAATTCTTTCTGCAATGAGACATTAAGAACCTGAGCTTCATTAAGTCCTGAGCCCAGGTGTGATCTCAGTTAAAAGACCATGGGTTCAAGTCCCAATCTGAGGTCCACGGTTTCACACACACACACACACACAAATATGAATTGAACCTTAGTTTTACAATGATTCAAGAAAAACATCGATTTTTGTCTTGTGAAGAAAATCACATACATTTTGTTGTTAACCTCAATGACATTATAAGACTTAAATGAGCTTGCTACTCATAGAAGAAAGTGATATTTTCCTAGAATGGTTTTGTTTTTTTGCTCATCTTTACCATCATGACCACTGAAATCAATAAAAGAAATGAAATAGCAAGCATTTTGCTTACTTACACACATATGCCAGATACTTTGCCAACTACAAAGAAATAGAAGATATGGGAGAACCAATGAACAGAGAAACCTGCCAAGATGTGGCTGAATTGAATCATACTTTGCCAACATAAGAATATTATTAGAACATCATGGTCTGGAATAGAGAATTAGCAGGGGTTCTGTTTGATTTTGAGTAGACATCTTATCTACTCTTGAGTTGCGTCAATTGTAGCTTTCTCTTCTGTTTCAAGTGGTACATGGGTATTACTGATTGACAGTCAATAAAGTGAGGATTTGATCTTTCTCCATGATAAAACCTGTTGCTTGGAGTCAGCTTTACACTAACTGCTGTGTCTCTTAATCTTACACTGCAGCACAGAAACACCCTGCCCTGAGGACTTGTTTTAGTTGTTTTAGTCTACACTCATTTCTCTGAAATTTCACCCATGGGGGTTAATTCCGGAGCCTCCTGGGTTGTAACTTTCACAAATAAAACACCTGAAGAAATGAAATCCTCTCCATGAGTCACAGGCTAATGAGGTGGAATGGTGGGACCAGTCTGGGGTTTCCTTCTTCCTTGTTTTTTTTTTTTTGTTTATTTATGCCTTCTCCAATTTTCCCCATGACTAGTCTAGCTAGCATTTATTCTGTTTTATAGGAAAGATTTTGTTTTAGTTCTTGTGTTCCAAGAACTGGAGTTACTGATATTTAACAAGTCTTCTAATTCATGAATTTGTTTTGTTGCTAGTCTTTCTTTCTACTTTCTTTAGAATATTGTTGTCATTCTTTTTTTTTTTTTTTTTTTTCTTTTTTTTTGCGGTACGCGGGCCTCTCCCTGCTGTGGCCTCTCCCGTTGCAGAGCACAGGCTCCGGACGCGCAGGCCCAGCGGCCATGGCTCACGGGCCCAGCCGCTCCGCGGCACGTGGGATCCTCCTGGACCGGGGCACGAACCCGCATCCCCTGCATCGGCAGGCGGACTCTCAACCACTGCGCCACCAGGGAAGCCCAATGTTGTCATTCTTTTAAAAACTTGTTTAGTATTTGCTTATTGAATTCTTCTTTTTCCTTGATAAGGAACGAAGACATTGGGGGTCAGGAATTTTTCTCTCGATATAACCTTAACTTTGCCTGTTGTGTTTCGATCTGTATTACCATTATCATCATCTTAGTCTTTTGTACTAGTCATCATAAAACTTCCAAGTTAGGAAGGTTTGTTTTGCCTCCTCACTTTTATTGCTGATTTTTCTCTTTTATTACACTTTTTATTGCATTGCTGTCAGAGAAAACAGATTATACTCTCTTCTTTGGGGATATTTTTGAGGTGTTCTTTGTGGTGAAATATTTACAGTAAATTACAGTAACTAATTGTTAGTGTTGGCAAAGAAGGTGTGTTCAGGATATGAATTTCAAAATATATCCAGGTTTATAAATTGTTACACATTTTCTCTATTTGATGTTTTTCATATTGCCAAAGTAATACTTGCTAGATTAAGTATGACAATACAGTAAAGGTGTCTAACGCCAGGCCCATTGGGTCCTTACCCCTCTCCCCAAACTGCTATTAAGAGCAAGGAAAGGATCCTTCCATGTTTTTCACGTGTAATCTTTAACACATGCATACTTATCCTTTTAAATTATGTTATTTTATCCTCTTTTCTCAGTTTTTCTTAATACTACCTGAGAAAAGTATTAATTTTTCAGTGTTTATATTTTTGTTGCTTCTGTTTCTTGAAGTTTGTGCTTCATATATTTTAATGCTTTACTTGGTGTGTAAAGTTTCATGACATTTATGTATTAATTGTGTATAAATACCTTTATTACCACATGAACATCTTTGTCCAGTTTACTTCTTTTGCCTTAAATATCTTACCATTACTTTCTTTCTATTGAATTGACTGGCTACAATTTTGTTCATTCTTTTATTTTTATTCTTTCTGAAGTCTTTTATCTTCAGTGTGTCTCTTGTGCATATGTTAGGCTTCATATTTTCACCTAATCAGTCATATATATATATATATATATATACACACACACACACGGCAAAAATAAATAAATAAAATAAAAATTTTATTTTTATTAAAAATAAATAAATAAATAGAAACCTAATGGAAATATAAGTTGCCTTCTGAATTATTCCTACCCTTAGTCCCACTTTCCAGAAGTAACTTAAGATTTTCTGTGTTTTGTTTTTCTGGTGGTTACAATTAGCACTTTAAATTCTATTGCTGTGTCCTGATTTCTTCCATTAAGGCCGAGGGCTTTACACTTGACCTCTCATGTCCCCTTCCCTCTTCAGCTCTCAGTATTTTAAACTATAGTAATCTTTGGCATGATCAATATTAAACATTACATACAATTCTATAATCTCCAGGGACTCTGTGGGCTGAGCCGCATCCAGCAAGGCCTCCCCAAGGCCACGTTATCCACCTGCAGGTGATGCTCCTTCAGGCTGTTGACTGAAAGGCCACCTTCACTCGGCCTTTCCCTGTGGCCTGTGCTTCTCACGGGGTGGCCGCTGAGTACCAAGAATTTCGAGGGGAAGACAGCAAAGCCGCCAGTCCTCTCAAAGGCAAGGCTGGAGCTGGCATGGCATCAGTCCCTCTTCAGCGTGTTGGAGACTCTTGTTGACTCTGACCTAAGAGCTTCTCAGGAGCATCCTGGGAACAATCTCGTACATCTGATATTCTGGGTTGTGGTATTAACCCCTTTTCTGTCCCTGCAAACTTGTCCACTATCTTCCATGATTACTTCAAACTTTGTGGGCCATGGACCCTGGGGAGTGGGGCAGGGAACGTATCTCTTTAGTCTGCCATCATGAACCGGCTCCAAATCTTTTGCTTTTTTTTGGCGTGTTCTGGATTTTTAAAAATCTCAGCCTGTTATCGCCAAGTCATTATTATATCTTCATTGTGTAAACTAATAAAAATATATGTCTTTCTGAAGCCATAATAATCACGTTATCAGAAGCAATAGGTACCACAGTGGTAATGATTAATTTTATCTAGCAGAATACAATGTTTATGGCTAGTCTACCACTATCCCAGCTTCTCCACTTATAAATTCTAAATTTGATTCTTCTTTCAGACACAGGGTTATTCTTCCAAGTGGATTTTTCAGGAGGATTTTATTAATGCTAAAATCATACAGTTCTTACATATTTACGAATGTGCTTCTCATGCCTTTACATTTGAAAGATATCCTGGCTGGGGAAGGAATTCTGATTCATACTCTTTCTTCTCAACATTGCTGCATCATCTTGCTATCTGGTGTAGCTGTGGATAGAAGTTTAAGGTCTGCCTGATATATATTATTTTTCTGTAAAGGTGACAAGTCTCTTTTGCCTAGATGCTTGTAAAACTTTTTTCAGCCTTGAAATTCAATTACTTCGTCAGGATATGTCTTGATCTTAGTGGAACTCATCACTTTTTTCCTTGATTTCTTTGAGCCTGAAGATTTAAGATCATTTCTTTCAGGAAAATCTCCTTTTATTAACTCTTGGAAAATTTTGTTTCTTTTTTTTTTTTTCAAAATTCTCTTCTCCATGATCACCTATTATGTGTGTGTTGAATCTTCCCTGTTTCTTTTCACATCCATAACTCAGATGTTAGCTAAGGTGCCTTGGCCCTTTGAAGATCTAAATAACTGGTTTAGTCCCCAGCCAATTCCAGGACCTATAAAAGGCCAAAGACCTCACAATACCAACCAAATCTCGTGTTTCTGTTTCTCTCTGTATGCTCAGAGATAGAAAACTATGAGCATACAAAACTGCATACCTTTTGTAAAAAAATTGATTTTCCCAAAAAATCAATAGTGATTTTTAGTTGAATTTACTTAAGATTTGAAAAGATTCCAGGAGAGGTTATATCACAGGGGTGTGGCCTGTCATCTCCCTCATTCTCTCTCTGCAGCTCCTCCCACTTCTCCTCCTCATCCCGTCCACCCTGGATGGCTGCCCCAGGACCAAATTCTTCTCCTGACTTTTTGCACAGTAACTTCCCTCTTTCTTGAAAACCTTCTTACCAACTTGCCAAGCCTGGAGATGGGAGTGTGGTGGGCGTGGGGACATTAAAAGTCATTTTCTACTCTTACAATCTGTTCAGCCAAACAAAGGCTTTAGTCACAGGTGCATTCAGGGGTTCAAATGATGTCATCAAGATCCTATTTCCCACTCTACCTCTCAGGTTATGTTTGTCTCTGCTTTTTGTTTTTGCTTTTGTTTTCTTTTTGTATGTGCCCCAATTCTCTTCTGATGCAACTGTGCTCATTGGATGTGGCAGGAAGTACAGCTACTGGTAGCCCCAGTCCTATGGATAACCCGCAAACTCATGGTACAAGAATGAGACACTCTCTCTTTCCCAACATTTCATGTACTAGATCTCTTGAAAGAAATATGATTGGACTGGCTTGGGTCAGTGCCCAGTTGCGTTGTGCAGACATGGCTGGGGTGTCATGATTGGATGTGGTGGACGGTGTACCCAGCCCCGTAGCCGGTCCCTTGGGAATCCTCTGGGCTCTGTGAAGACCGATTCCCCCGTGTAAAGAGGAGTCTCGTGTTGAGGAGACAAAAAAAAGCGACAGATGTCCTCCACACCTCATACGCTTTGGTATGGAAATGTGCCCCTGCCATGCTCCCTTTCTGTCCCACGGCTCATCCTGACTTTCCTTAAGGATCACTTCCTGGGCCTTTCAGAACCTTTTCACTTAAATATCAATATTTACCTCCTATTAAAGGTTTGGGGAACTAACATCAGCCTGTGTTTTCTTCTCTTTCGTGATTGTTTTTTGTCTCCCCAGTAGATTACAGGAGAAAGTTACCCGTGATTGTTTTTTGTCTCCCCAGTAGATTACAGAAGGAAGTTACTTTTATGAAAGGTCTTTTGTTTGTTTGTGTTTGCTTGCCTGTGAAATGTGGATACTGAAGAGCAAGTGAGAAGTAATAAGAAAAGGGAAAAAGATGCAGAGAAACGGTCTCATAAATCCCAACCTTTCAAAGGGAAGTTGTAGTTGCCGTGGTGGTTCCACATACAGGGGGCTCAGTGAGTTACACAGAGGCCGGTTATGACAAGGCGCTTGTGATGAAAATGCTCCAGCATCTAGGTATCTGAGTGGTGCTAGAGCCAAAGAAAAATCCTGCTCTGAAGCTATTTACTGAAAGCGGTTTACATTTATTGAGCATTAAGATTTGTCAGGCACTGGGCTAAGTACTGAGTGTAAACATGGGTGATTAAAACAGACTGTTTCTTAAGAGTGTAAAATCTAGCACTTGTGTTGTATAAGTCTTTACTTCCTCCATGGGCTTCATTATAAGTGATGATTTTAGAAGATTTTATTGTATTGATTTCCATTTAAAACATACTTTTACTGTAATAAGAGCTACCGTTGGAAGAGGTCCTATTATGTTACATACACTCTATATACACTATCTCTAATCCTCCCCAAAACCCTGTGAGGTAAGTATGATTATCTCCAATTTACAGATGAAAACACGGAGGTCTAAAGGGGTTAAGTAAATTCCTCAGGGTCTAGGGGCACAGCCAGGTTTGGAACTCAAATCTCCAGTCTCTATCTCCCACTGTGCTTTCTCCCTCAAGGCTTTTCTCTGCATCTTCTCATCTTTGCCTCCCTGGGGTAACTGCCTTCTGCTCACACAGTTTCTCAGTTTGACCCAGTGGTCCTTCCCCACTGTCCCACACCTTTGTCTCTGGCCTGCCCTAGGGTCGGTGTCCACCCCTGGTCCAGTCAGTTGTGACCGGTGCAGGAGGGCTCATGGGGTTCACATAATGCCCCCTGAAGTTGGCCTCCACTGCAGTGGCCTTCAGAGGCAGAAGTCCCCTTAGAATAGGGTTCGAGCATCAGTGAAGATGACTAGCCTTAAACACAGTGAAGGGTAGCAAAATGCGGCACCCCAAAATATGCCACTTTGGCACAAGGATATTCTGGGCTGAAGATAGCTGAGAAGAAGCAGATACAAGAAAAACCCTCCGCCCTCCCACATTTGCCAAAATGCAGGTCATAACTTTTTAAAGGTGTCTCCACTCCCCCTCTCTACCAGGAAGCACAGAAGGTAATTACGAGACAACTGACAGCAGACCCTATCAGCCCTGAGTTGGCACTGAGGAATTGACATAACAAACTTTGCTAACTAGCCCTTGTCTTCCTTGTTTGTTTGTTTTGCGGGATCTTAGTTCCCCAACCAGGGATCGAACCCACATCCCCTGCAGTGGCAGTGTGGAGTCTTAACCACTGGACCACCAGGGAAGTCCCAGGCCTTGTCTTCCTTACTTTCCCCATATATTTGCCTCCCCACACCTGGCCATCCCTAGAAGCTCAGTTGTGTTCCTTTGTCTTGTCATTTTTCTACAAAATTATTATTCTTTTGTTAAGATGCCATGTAAGCCCAGGTTCGAACCACCTGCTTGAGTTACCCATCAGTGGCTGCCCCCCTGTGTACACACCCACGTGCATTAACTGAGATTCTGTTTGTGGCTCTTGTTAACCTGTCTTGTTGGTCTGATTCGCAGGCCCCAAGATGAACCTAAGATGCATAGAGGAAAAACACTTTTCCCTCCCCTCCAGCAGACACACCTGAATGGTATGCTTTTATTAATTTATTAACTAATAGGACTTTATTGAATTTTGTGTCATAGTTGGCAGGGAATCGCCCAGAGTCATCCCATACAGACGAGAGGGCTAGCCAACCTCTGAATTAGATGCAGTATTGAAAAATGACACCCCAAATGTCAAAAGAAAAGGTTAAGCAACCATAGTACATAAGTAGTAATATTGTATAATCATCAAGAGTTATGTTTCCAAAAGAATTTAATAACATGGGGAAATGCCCAAAATATACTAAGTGAAAAAATAAGCAGTATAAAAATTCTAAACACATCGTATATGAAAGGAACATAATGTTCATTTTTAGATGATAAGAAGGAAATATGAAGTTAAAACTGAAGAGAAAGAGAAAAGATGTGCAGTGTTGTCCTGGAAAGTGCCAATCAAAGGAGTTCTAGGAACAAAAAAGGAAGGGGGAAAAAAAAAAAAGCTTCTCTGCATCTGTGTTGAGGAAGAGGGTTTCAGACCAGGGGGCAGACGATCCCAGAGCAGACAAACACATCATAGGTTCTTACATTCTGGTAAAAAATATTAGATAACAGAGTTAGCTCTCCTTGTTGGGATCCTACAAAGCCAACTCAGGATTCGGAAGCTTCAGCAAAGGGAAGGAGATGCCCTCCCAAGTGTGTCTGTCTGCTTCAGAACAGGCCCCCGTCTTGCTGGAATACTAGGCTGCTGTCTGGTTTACAAAGCAGCCCCTGTCTGGACAAAGTGAGACAGTTACCTCATTCACCTCCAGGTTCAGCAGGGAAGCTCTGCAACTTCAGAGCAGAGAATGCAAACCCTAAATGTGATCACCTGGGTGCTGCAAAAAGAAGCCAAACAGGTTCAGCCTGAAACTGCCCGCCTACCTTTCCCACTTCCTCACCCCAGAGAGCTCTGAGATCATTCAACTACGGGACCAGCTCTTTGTATTTGTAACTGACATCTGGCCCAAAGTAAACGCTCACGTCCCGGGATCTCATACAGCACACAGGTTGTCTCATAGACACCTCGCCTCAGACTGTCTGTCCCTGACAGGCACACCCACATATATTCGAGGTTACAGAGGTAGATTCTTGTGGATAAGGAAGGAATAAATTTCATAAACAGAAACTGGGAAAACATTGGTTAGATGCAACCAGGGAAGAAAGCAGACCACAAGCTGGATACGAGTCAACAAAGTAACAGAACACACACACACACACACACACACACCCCATTTGAGAATGTTCAATGAAAGCATTGTTTGTAAGACAATTCTACCTCTTTCTTTGGTCCCCTCTAGTGAAGACACAAGTGCAATACTGCTGTAAAGAGAGCCACAATGACAGCATGAAATCTGGGAAACAAACTATGAGGAGAGAGTGAATAACAGCGAAGATGTTTTATTGAAGTGCAGCAGTAATCAATAAATACCCAAGGGCTGACACTTAAAGAAATAGTGAGGAAGGATGAGAAGGGAAGGATTATGGGGGTTAGTTCACACCATTCCTTAGCAGAAGCTCAAGTACAATCATCAAGCTCAACTGTTTCAGTTAAGCATTCTGAACTTAAGTAGATGAGAAAAGTCTCTTCAAATCTGGAATACACTCCATCAGTGGGCTCTCCAGATATAATAGTGGTTCAACCCTGTTGTGTTACATTTCCTACATACCCTTCTAAGGGCCTACACTTACTTCATCCTCACAGAAACACTCTGAAATGGGAGCTGTTACAGCCTCATCTTACAGATGAGGAAAGTGAGACGCAGACAGGTTAAGTACCTCGGCCAAGGTCTTACTGCTAGTAAGTGTCAGTGGATAGTTGTGAACCCAGGAAACCTGACTGCTACCCAGGAGGCTCCAATATTCCCGCCGTGGACTCACCTCTAGAGCCGACTCCTTGGCCTTCCCTTTTTGAGTTTGCCCAGGAGCTTGCCATAATACCTTTGCCCAGGAGCTTGGCATAATACCTTTGAATATTATAAATGATTCTGCATTCAAAAGTGTCCCTTTCTTCCTTCTAGCTTCCAACCAGCTTCCAGAAACATCTCAGAATCCTTAAAAAACACTTTCCACAATTATGTCTGCTCATCACAAGAACCTCTTAGAATGGATTAAGATTTAGTAATTAGAACAATGTGCGTGCATAAACAATTTTATAAGTATTTACTTTTTTACAAATGTTCTCATTTCTTGGGAAATCCTGGAAGCATGTCAAGGCTAGTACTATTCTCCCCATCCTAAAGGTGGGATAAGTAAAGTTCTGAGAGCTCAGGTGACTTATCCAAGGAACGTAGTTAACATGTGGCAACCAGGATTAGAAACCATGTTCATGTGGTCCCCCACAGGATGGGGCCCCTGGAGGCCAGGGAAGTCCCTGTTCTTTGCGACCTCGCCCATCACTAATGTGGCCATTTGTAACCCATAATAGGTCTTCAGTAGATAGTGTTGAAAGACTTTGGTAGCAGGAAGAATTTTAAAGGGCTTGTGTAAAACTGGAACAGTGTCTGCGTTTGGCAGAGAAGCTTGAATGAGACCTTTCAGTTTGTTCCAGGAGGGACCTTTCCTGAGCCCTTTCTGTCCGTTGTTCTCAGGGAAGCCTAGCGGTTGAGCGATCCACCTGCACGGGTTTCAGACCGGGTGGGACGGTAGGTGCTGTTTAATACTGTAATGCTGCTGTCATTGCGCCTTTCAGTAATATAACAGTGGAGGGTCTTTGTTTCAAGCAGACAGCTGTTTTGTTTTTTTTTAATCCTTAGGGGATTTCTGCTCCTTTACCTAAAGGTGGTGGAGGTGAGGCAGTAGAAAAGAAGGAACTGAGCCCCAACAAGACGGTGGTACGGTAGGCTGGGGGTAGAGAACAGATGGCCCAAGGGGACCTCAACTGAACAGGCGTGGCCAGTGGACGCCACTAACAGTGATGACAGATAATGCAGCCTTTTCTGCAGAACAGTTCCCTTGTGTTTGTTAGTTTCAGACCTTGGGCAAGTCTGTTAAACATGGCAGCCTTGCCTACATCCTTTGGGCAATAAAGGGCTCTGCACGTGGTGTAAGAGGGGAAGAGATGAGGGAGAAGCAGCTGTGTAGAGAAATGCTTATGAAACAGCCGGAGGTGAATGACAGAGGAGCCTGAAGCGTGGGGGGAAAAAAGCGAGTCGAAACCCAGGACGGAAGTGCGGACACGGGACGAGCACCCATCCCCCACCCCAGGGCTCCCCAGCAATGGTTGCGGGGTGGGGTGGGGGGGAGCTCGGACCTGCCGCCAAGCAGGGTGGGCGCTGCAGCTGCGTATGTAGGTTGTAAGTAGAAGCGTTCCTTCCCCGTCACACGAACACCTAAGCACACACTCGTGAGCACACTGGAAAGCTGGAGGGCCTGGGGAGGCGTCGGGTTACTTTTGTCGAATGAATGAACTTCCATATGTCCTGAATCTTAGAAGACTAGCGTGGAAAACCAGAAAATGATACCGCCTCGCACTAAAACTGTCTCTGTGGAAGATGGGGGGGGCCGGTGATCCACAGTAAGTTAAGGGAAATGAAACCACAGAAGTAACAGAACTGCAACTATGAGAAGAGTGATTTATGCAAGCCACATGTAAATGTGTGCCTTTTTGCAAATCCAACTTTGTCCCTCTTGATGATTTTAGACACTTAAAAGGGGCCTGGTGCCGTATAGCCTAGATAGATCTCTGTTCCAGCCAGAATTCAGATTCTGTTGACATACATTTTTATGAAGAATACAGTAGGGATCTTAGTTATCCAAAACAGCCTTTCATTATTTGCATTTGTGAAATAGTCCTAATTATATCTTTGATATAACCTACTGTCTATTAAAAGAAACAAAACATTAGCACACAGTACCTCTAGTCTTAATGAGCATCTAGATGTTTCTGGAAGAACCATCAGCAATGAAACAATAATAATGTAAATATTTAAGAGACAATAATGAGATTTGGCATTAAGATGAGCTCCACACTTATTTTAGTCATTGTTACACTTCAGAGTCTACAAAAAAAGCAGTCCTCTGAAGGTAATCTTTACATTCTAAAAAGACCTAGTTTTCATCACAGTGAATTTTTTTTTTTACATTTATTTTTATTTTATTTTATTTATTTACTTTTGGCTGTGTTGGGTCTTTGTTGCTGCACGCAGGCTTTCTCTAGTTGTGGTGAGCAGGGGCTACTCTTTGTTGCAGTGCGCGGGCTTCTCATTGCAGTGGTTTCTCTTGTTGCAGAGCACGGGCTCTAGGCACGCGGGCTTCAGTAGTTGCAGCTCGCGGGCCACAGTGTATTATTTAATACCCTGAAATTGCTTTTGGAGGAATGAATGTAGTTCCATTACTTCTAATGTGATAACGATAACTCCTGGGAATATTTTAATGTGTGAAAAAATTCAGCACAAATAAAAATCATCCATTGAAGTAAAGTATTTCAATAATATGATTCTAATATAGCTTCAAGATTTTAAAAATCAGGTTGCATTTGAAAGGAATTTTACCATCTTATTAGGATACTGTGTAGGTATTTGTGTAAGCTAATTCAGAGAACTTTTCACTAACAATACCTTCATTCATCAGGAAGTGGTTGAAATAGAGCCCTTTTAGAGAAGGAAACCCAATTAAGATGGTGTTATGGGTTGAACTGTGTCACCCCAAAAAAGATATGTTGAAGTCTTAACTCCCAGGGCCTCAGAAAGTGCCATTATTTGGAAATAGGGTCATTGAAAATATAACTAGTTAAGATGAGGTCATACTGTGCATGGGGGCCCTAATCCATTATGACTGATATCCTTACAAAAAGACAGTATGTGAAGACACACACACACACACACACACCACCACCACCACCACCACGTGATCACAGACGCAGAGACTGGAGTGTTGCAATGCAAGCCAAAGAGCCCCAGGGCTTTCCCATGACACCAGGAACGAAAAAAAGGCGTGGAACAGATTCTCCCTTGGAGCCTTCGAGAGCACATGGCCCTGTGACACCCTGTGTTCCTGACGGCTAGCCTCCAGAATGGAGACAATGACATTCTGTGATTTTAAGCCACCCAGCTGTGGACTGTTATAGCAGCCCTAGGAGATGGATGGGAGTGGGTGCTCCCCCACTATCTTGGGATGACGAAGTGCAAAGGGCACAGACTTGGGGGTTCAGCCTCAATGGAAATTAACCGGTTTCCTCAGCATTACGATAGAAATAAGATCTTCACAAGATTTTGGGGGGCATTAATTATTAAATATAGGAAAGTTACGAGGCACATAGTAGGTTCTCAAGAAAGCCTAATTTGCATCTCTTACATATGAGCACATTTAAGTGGTCCATTAATATTCAGTCCTTTGGGTGTTATTGTTTACATGCTTTTTCCATTGTACTTGAATTAAGATCTGTTTCTTTTCAATAATTAAAAAAAAAAAGACTTCTTTGAGAACTCTCGATCTCTAGTGACCTGCATGTTCAGTCACACTTTTGGCAGTAATGATAAAAAAAAGGAATTTTTCATAATTAATGGAAAATAGACAACTTCTAATATACACTCTACAGTTTTGTTCAGCCATAGAAACTCTAGTTCCCTCACTGCAGTTCAAAGAACGCTTAGGGGGGCTTCCCTGGTGGCACAGTGGTTAAGAGTCCGCCTGCCAATGCAGGGGACACGGGTTCGAGCCCTGGTCCGGGAGGATCCCACATGCTGCGGAGCAACTGGGCCTGTGCGCTACAACTACTGAGCCTGTGCTCTAGAGCCTGCATGCCACAAGTACTGAAGCCCGCGCGCCTAAAGCCCGTGCTCCGCAACAAGAGAAGCCACTGCAATGAGAAGCCTGCTCGCCGCAACTAGAGAAATCCCGCTCGCAGCAATGAAGACCCAACACAGCCTAAATAAATAAATAAATAAATAAATAAAAAGAATGCTTAGGAAAGGCAGTATCCCACATGGTAGATGTGGTGGGTGAAAATTCCTAGGCAAATACAATGGTTGTTCATCTAATTATAGCTTTTTTTGTTTTTAAACCGAGCCGTGCGGCATGCGGGATCTTAGTTCCCTAACCAGGGATCGAACCCACGCCCCCTGCAGTGGAAGCACAGAGTCCTAACCACTGGCCCACCAGGGAAGTCCCCTAAGTATATCTTGAATATGCTAAAAAAAAAAATTTATTTTTTGAGCAATAGTAAGATGGTGTTGTTTCAGAGAGTATGAAATGTGAATTACCCAACCTAAGGACTCGGTTTCCAAGTCTGAATGATATATGTCTTATTAAAAGGGCATGAAGGGGCTTCCCTGGTGGCGCAGTGGTTGAGAGTCCGCCTGTCAATGCAGGGGACACGGGTTCATGCTCTGGTCCAGGAAGATCCCACATGCCATGCCGCGGAGCGGCTGGGCCCGTGAGCCATGGCCGCTGAGCCTGCGCGTCCGGAGCCTGTGCTCCGCAACGGGAGAGAGAGGCCACAACAGTGAGAGGCCCGCGTACTGCAAAAAAAAAAAGAGGCATGAAACTTCTGGTTCAAGATGAAGGAAAGACATATCGATGTGATCTGCTTCCAGAGACCCCAATGAAATGATAGTAAAGAAATAAAAAGGAATAATCAAGGACCAATCAAGAGATGAGGAAGGGGCCATCAGTGATCTGATTCTCAATAAATTTCTGGAAGAGAGAGGAGGAAGTGGTAACTACAGAAACACGGAGTGGGGGGCAACCCCAGCCTGAAGGATGGGAGGAGAAGCCATATCTGAGAAGGAGTATGGTGATACGCCCCAGCAAGACAAAGGAATAAGCCAGAGAAAAGACACTGGCAGCCGGGAGACAGTGGTTTCAAATGAGGTAAGCAATTAGGGGAGTCTCAGCCAGCAAGCAACAGACGCTCAGAAGACGTTATCTGGAGAAAAAAGGGAAGGGGTTGTGTATTCTTAAATCTCACACTAACTTTGAGATTTCAGGATAATATAAAGAGGCCCGCAATGCAAAAGTAAAAAGAAAGGAAGCCACTTAAAAAGTCACCTTATTCATTAAGATGATTTGGCTGCGAACAACAGGAAAACCAATTCACTGTGGCCTAAAGAATAAGAAATTTGTTATCTGACACAACAAGGGCTCTACAAGCAGGGAAGCTTCCGGGTTGACTTAACTCCGTGGTTCTGGGTCTTCATCAAGCATATAGGGTCTTTCCATCTTTCTCTCTGCCGTCTTTACCTTGTAAGCTTTGTCTAAAGGCTGGCTGCCCTGCTCTTTCAGGGCTCACATCCAACAGGACACAACCCTGAAGAGGATACTATGTGTCTCTTGGAGAGAGGAAAACTGTTCCCAGAAGCCCTCTGCAGGCATCCCCTCCTCACTGGCTAAAATTGTGTTATGTGTACCTTTAAACAATTGCCGGAGAGGAGAATGGAACCAGAGACTGTTAATTGCTCCCAGATATCCACTCTCTTCTTTCTTCCTTTCTGTAGAGAACTCCCCTGAATTTTATCTGGAAATAAAATCAGCAAGCTAGAAGCCACTTGGGTGTAGCCATGTGGCTAAGTCCTGGCCATTAGGATGTGACTGGGGATGATGTGGGCCATTTCTGCATTATTCCTTTATTTATTTATTTTTTTAATTTTTATTTTTTGTCTGTGTCCAGTCTTAGTTGCAGAATGCAGGTTCTTCGTTGCGGCACGCAGGCTCCAGAGCACGTGGGCTCTATAGTTTGTGGCACACGGGCTCTCTAGTTGAGGCACGCGGGCTCAGTAGTTGTGGCGCACAGTCTTAGTTGCCCCGAAGTATGTGGGATCTTAGTTCCCTGACCTGGGATCGAACCCACATCCTCTGCATTGGGGGGTGGATTCTTAACCACTGGACCACCAGGGAAGTCCCTGCATTATTCCTTTAAAAGTGTGCTCTCGGGCTTCCCTGGTGGCGCAGTGGTTGAGAGTCCGCCTGCCGATACAGGGGACACGGGTTCGTGCCCCGGTCTGGGAAGATCCCACATGCCGCGGAGCGGCCGGGCCCGTGAGCCATGGCCGCTGAGCCTGCGCGTCCGGAGCCTATGCTCCACGACGGGAGAGGCCACAACAGTGAGAGGCCCACGTACCGCAAAAAAAAAAAAAAAAAAAGTGTGCTCTCTGGGACTTCCCTGGTGGTGCAGTGGTTAAGACTCTGCACTCTCAACGTAGGGGAACCAGGTTCTATCCCTGGTCAGGGAACTAGATCCTGCATGTCGCAACTAAGAGCCCGCATTCCACAACTAAAGATCCCGCATGCCGCAGTGAAGATCCCGAGTGCGGCAACTAAGACCCAGGGCAGCCAAATAAATAAATAACTATTTTTTTAAAAAGAAGAAGAAGGAGAAGTGTGCTCTCCACCATCTAAGGTCCTCCCCTCTGCTGGCATGAAGGTTTGGTGGTACTGAGTCAGCTTCAAACATAAAGATGAGGGCAATTACTTAGGGGGTGACAACAACAGGTAGAACAAACCTGGCACCCAAGACATTCTTGTGAAGCTGAGCTGCGCTACCCTCTTCCGCTCCTACTAGTTTTGCATTTTGCATGACAGAGAGATAAACTTCTGTTCATTTATTATGATCACTATTAAAGCAGCCAGAGCAATATCCTAATTACTGCAGTGGCCGTGCTTCACTTAGACCAGTGGTTCTCTAAGTATGGTCCCCATAACGGCAGAATCATCATCACCTAGAAGCTTGTCGGAAAGGCAGATTTTTGGGCCTCATCCCAGACATAATGAGTCAGAATACCTGTGAATGTAGTCTGGCCTAACAAGCCTTCCAGGGACTTCCCTGGTGGCTCAGTGTTTAAGACTCTGCGCTCCCAATGCAGGGAGCTCAGATCCAGTCCCTGGCCGGGGAACTAGGATCCCACATGCCACGCAGCCAAAGAAAAACAAAAACAAAAACAAGCCTTCTGAAACCCTGCAACCCAGATTGGGACTTGAACCCACGGTCTTTTAACTGAGATCACACCTGGTCTCCAGACTTAATGAAGCTCAGATTCTTGATGTCTCATTGCAGGAAGAATTCAGTGAGAGACAAAGTGATAGGTAAGAAGTGGATTTATTTAGAGAGAAACACACTCCACAGACAGTGTAGGCCGTCTCAGAAGGCGAGAGCAGCCCCAGGGTATGGGGTTGTCAGTTTTTATAGGGGTGGGCAATTTCATAGGCGAATGAGTGGGAGGAGTATTCCAGCTATTTTGGGGAAGGGGTGGGGATTTTCAGGAATTGGGCCACCGCCCACTTTTTGACTTCTATGGTCCACCTTGGAACTGTCATGGCGCCTGTGGGTGTGTCATTTAGCTTGCTGATGTTACAATGAGTGTATCCTGAGGCGCAAGGTCTAGTAGAAGTCGACTTGTCCACCATCTTGGACCTGTTTGGTTCTTACCAGTTTATGTCATGTCCTCGGGCTATATCGTTCTTTTAAGGTTGTGCCCTGCCCCCTTCCTGTCTCACTTCCAGGCCATTCTGATACATACCCAAGTGTGAGGAACACTGAGTAGCCCATGCTCGATCCACTCTCTCTAGCTGAAGGTGAAGCCGGCCTCCTTTGGAAATTTATGGCCACTTAGAGGAGGAACCCTTTTCCCCCTGATGGCTCATTGACCAGCACACCTCCCTCTCCCATACCCACCCTTCACTTCTCAGGTATCAAGAGAACAGCAATTTGGTTCCTTTACAATATTTCCATTTCTTCCCATTTGTACAGGTATATTTCAGTGTAAACATTCCATTCATTCAAAGTTCATCGTCTCATTAGGGCTGATTAAAATCTTTATCTAATGAGTGGTCCTTAGATAAAATACTCTGAAATTTTCCTTCTCTCCCTGGATCTAGGGGAATGGGTGGGGCTTATCCTCGATGGCTTTGAGATGAAAGGGGCTTGGAGGGGGCTGTGCCCAGGCCTGCCCTGGCCTCAGGGCCCTGTCGCACATCTGCTGGGTGAAGTGGCTGCTGGAGGAATGAATGACTGCTCCTGCAGTCACCCCCTGAGTCTGTGCCACACACCGCCCCCCAGGCTTTCGCCCCCCAAGCCTCTGCTGTCAGGTCCTTTGGTCCCGGTCCCCTTTACCCTCACACGGCCCCGTGGTTCTCAAGCCAGCCACCTCTGTGTCTCCCTGATCCTTGAGACCTGCCTGTGGGAGCTTCTGGGTCTGGTGTTACTCCCTGGGAACCCAGAGCAGCCTGGGAAACATCCACTCTCCTCCGCCCCCGCCCCAGCGTGCGACCTCACCCCAGCCCAGAGGGAGGAATGACCGCCTGACCGCCCACTCCGTTACCTCCGGCTCCACGCTGGCCTCGGCAGCGGCCTTAGGAAGAAGGGCAGGCTTTCCCCTCCTCTTCCTGCCCTGAAGACCATCCCCCTTCATCACACCCTCTTTCTTCCAGAGGGGACTCCTGCCCTTGCCCCGGGGTAGAAAGGCTTTAGGAAATAGAAACCAGCTTATTGTTAGGAAACACAGCCAGGAATCCTTCAAAAACATCTTAAATGTTTACAAGGGGGAAAGAAGCCTCTAGAACAACAATGATTTGCCTCAGCTGGGAAAGGCCAGGCCTGGAGGAAGAGACCGGCCTTCATGGATGAAGCCAGGGTCCAGCTTGCGGCCCGGGCCCGCCCTGCCCTTGTCCGCAGGTGGGAGGAGCCCCGGGCCTGGAGGACCCAGGTAGGAGAGGGGCGTGGCTGCATCCTACCCGCTCTGCATCCCCAGCATCCGGCTTGGATCTGGCTCATTAGATTCTCAGAATGTTGTATTGAGCGGAATGGACTCATTCAGGCCTTTGCCAGTGACTCACTCTTTGACCTTGTCAAGCTTCCTTGCCCAAGTCTCAGTTTTTCCCTCTATAAAGTAGAGCTGATAACGAGTAAAACCTACCTTACAAGGATTCTTCGAGTGTGAAAAGAGAATGTATTGAATGTCCCTTGGTGAACTCAGAAATGTAGGGGGTAAAAGATATCTAGTTACTCAGTACCCCCAGGTATTAACACTTCAGTGACTAAAAGGAATCTTCATTGGCTCATTGGCATGATTTTAGAGTAGAAGAAATAAGAATTTTTTTTTTCATGGAATCAGTGAAACTATTTTCATGTGAAAGAGGAAAATGTAGCCAATGAACATTTTATTCTTCTTGACCTGGCTCTTGTGCAATCAAGTTTACTAATAGTTGACCTAAAGTCATCTTGTTTGCCACTCATTCTTCCCAGGAGATTAGTTTAGAATCATTAGGTAAAGTTCTCAATTCCAATTCTCAAACTGGAATTGAGATTTGATTGGAATTTTGTTAAACCTGACATCTTTATTTATTTATTTTTGGCTTTAAAATATATATATATTTTTAAATTTTTTGTACAATTTGTAAAGGTTATTTTCTTTAAAAAATATTTTTAATGAAGTATAGTTGATTTAGAATGTTTCAGGTATACAGAAAAGTGATTCAGTTTTATATATGTGTATATATATATATATATATATATACACACACACACATATATTCTTCAGATTCCTTTCCATTACCAGATACTGAATATAGTTCCCTACACTGTACAGTATGTCCTTGTTGTTTATCTATTTTATATATAGTAGTCTGTACCTGTTAATCCCAAATTCCAAATTTTATGCCTCCCCCTGCTTTCCCCTTTGGTAACCATAAGTTTGTTTTCAATGTCTGTGAGTCTATTTCTGTTTTGTAAATGAGTTCATTTGTATCATTTTTTTTTAGATTCCACATATAAGTGATATCCTACAGTATTTGTCTTTGTCTGACTTATTTCACCTAGCATAACACCCTCCAAGTCCATCCATATTGCTGCAAATGACAAAATTTCGTTCTTTTTTATGGCTGAGTAGTATTCCATTGTATATATGTGCCACATCTTCTTTATCCTTTCATCTGTTGATGGACACTTAGGTTGTTTCCATATCTTGGCAATTATAAATAGTGCTGCTATGAACATTGGGGTGCATGTTATGTTTTAAAATTCGTGTTTTTGTTTTTTTCAGATATATACCCAAGAGTGGAATTGCTGGGTCATATGGTAGTTCTGTTTTTAGTTTTTTGAGAAACCTTCATACTGTTTTACATAGTGGCTGCACCAATTTACATTCCCACCAACAATGTACAAGAGTTCCCTTTTTTCCACATCCTCGCCAATATTTGTTATTTGTGGGGTTTTTTGATGATAACCATTCTGATAGGTGATATCTCATTGTGGTTTTTAAATTTTTTGTACAATTTGTAAAGGTTATTTTCTTTAAAAAATATTTTTAATGAAGTATAGTTGATTTAGAATGTTTCAGGTATACAGAAAAGTGATTCAGTTTTATATGTGTGTGTGTGTGTATATATATATATATATATACACACACACACACACATATGTTTTTGGTATTTTTTGCGGTACACTGGCCTCTCACTGTTGTGGCCTCTCCCGTTGCGGAGCACAGGCTCTAGACACACAGGCACAGCGGCCATGGCTCACGGGCCCAGCCGCTCCGCGGCATGTGGGATCTTCCCAGACTGGGGCATGAACCCGCGTCCCCTGCATCGGCAGGCGGACTCTCAACCGCTGCGCCATCAGGGAAGCCCCCTCATTGTGGTTTTGATTTGCATTTTCCTGATGATTACTGATGTTGAGCATCTTTTCATGTGCCTGTTGGACAGATTTATCTGCATTTCCTCTTTGGAAAAGTGAAACCTGACATCTTTGTAGTACTGAGACTTCCCATTCAGGAAGATGGTTGTTTCATTAACTTATTCAAGAAAGAATAAGTTAATGAAAGTTAACTTATTAAGTTATTTTTCTTTGAGTGCATTTTGGAGTTTTCTTCATAGAGTTTAGTAAATATATTTTTTTACTAAGATTATTCTTAAGAATTTTATGAGGGTTTTTTTCCTACTATAGATGAGATTTCTTTTCATCATATTTTACCTGTTTATAGGTGCTTTACAAGAAAGTTACTGATTTTTAAAAATTTGTCCTCTAACTGCTACAATAAAAATAAGTGATACAATTGTAGCAGTATTGACCAGTTTCCAAATGGCAGTCACTGTGCTGTGTGTTTATGTATTTTCCCATTGACTCTTCATAATAACTCTGTAAGTTAATTATCATTATTATCCTAATTTAAAGATGAAAAAACTGAAGCTCAGAGAGGTTAATTGCCCAATGTCACACAGTCCATTACTGAGCGCTTTAATTCTCTCACATTTTCTAGATGCACAATCAAATCATTTATACAAAATGATAATTTTATCTACTCCTTTCCTTCTATATTTGTTTCACGCTACACTGAACTGGTCAAAATTATAGTAAAACGTTAAAGAACAGCTGTCATCTCTTAAATGTTCCTGAACCCTCATACCCTCAGTGCGCAAGAGTATGTGGTGCTGTAATCAACTAACAATACTGCCTTCTCCTTCACCATCTCCCCTAAATTTCCAGGCTTTGTAGCCAGCCTTCAGCTCTAAGTCTAGCCCCAGTTAGATGGGTGATTCTGTTAATCCTGGATCTTACCTGGTACTTCCTTATGATGCTGCTTCCCGTGATGCCTCTTGACTCTAACAATGAAGTTTTAAAAAGAGGTGCCTCATCTCCGTGTCCTCTTGAGGCCTCAGGACCCCATCCTATTGAAGCTCACGGTTTCCTTTTACCAACACACCACACTGAAGTCTCTCCCAAATTCCCTTTAAAATATCTTTGAAAACAAAGAAAATGAGGAATTGGCAAACGTTTTTGTTAATTAAAACCCCACAATACCTAATGTCAGAAAGGCTGGAGAAGGTGATAGTCTTCTGCACTACACTTCTATATTCTTTCTAAAGGGCAGTTTGAAAATGCATATAAAAAAACATAGAATTTTGCATATTCCCTGACCCAGAAATCTCACTTGTTGGAATTTATCCTAAGTAAGTCATCATGGACAAACACAAATACATTTTTTTAAGTTACTTATTTCAATGTTATTTATGATGGTTAAAAATTTGTAGCAATTTAGATGTCCAACAATGGGCAGTTTGCTAAATAAACTATACTACATCCAAAAGAATATTTCATAATATGGCAAAGTTCATAATATACACTGTTACATGAAATAGTGTATCACAGCTCAAAATATAGAGTATAATCCCGTTTTTGTTATAGATCGATATATCCATCCATTTCTATATAAGTATGTGACTATAAATCTTTCTGTCTGTCAGTATAGAAATCACAGAAAACAAGTATATATCCTCAAATATCCACCTCTTGATGGTGTAATTATGAAGAAATGTGGTGTGTTTCTTCTTTTTGCTCATTGTTTTCTGAATTTTCTATAGTCGACATACACTTTATTACATTTATTATATATATATATTTTTTTGCAGTACGCGGGCCTCTCACTGCTGTGGCCTCTCCCACCGCGGAGCACAGGCTCCGGACACGCAGGTCCAGCGGCCATGGCTCACGGGCCCAGCCGCTCCGCGGCACGTGGGATCCTCCTGGACAGGGGCACGAACCCATGTCCTCTGCATCGGCAGGCGGACTCTGAACCACTGCACCACCAGGGAAGCCCTATTACATTTATTTTTTTAATATTTATTTATTTATGGCTGTGTTGGGTCTTAGTTGCGACACGCGGGATCTTCATTGTGGCGCTGGCTTCTCTCTAGTTGCGGCACGCAGACTCCAGAGCACGTGAGTGCTGTAGTTTGTGGCAGACGGGCTCTCTAGTTGAGGTGTGCGGGCTCAGTAGTTGCGGCTTGGGGGCTTAGTTGCCTCGCAGCACATGGGATCTTAGTTCCCTGATCAGGGATTGAACCTGCATCCCCTGTATTGGGAGGAGGACTCTTTACCACTCTTTAAAGGAAGTCCCTACACTTTATTATATTTAAAATGGAAAAAAAAGTTATTCTTAAACAGCTTTTTGTTATTTAGGTTATAGGCAAAGAGACACCAGACATAAGGCTCCAATAAGATAGAAGGTTTTTTTAAATTTCCCCAAACTGTCTAGAGGTGAGTGGTCCAGTGTTACAACGAAGCTGTACTCCAGGACGTTATTTAGGGATCTTGATTTCTTCTGTCTCCTGCTGCTATCTAGGTTGTTGTCCTTTTCGCATGGAAGCTGGCTCACTTCCACATCCACATTCTAGCCCATAGGAGAGTCCGGACCAAGTAGATTTGTCTTTAAGGGGATGACTTGGAAGTTAAACGCTTCATTTTCACTCATCATGGGCTTCAGTCTAGTCACGTGACCACACCAGTCTGCAGAGCAGGCTGTGATCTATAATTCCCAGCTCTCAGCCATGTATCCATGTTCAGCTAAAATTTAGAGTGAAGCGATTCTTGCTAAAAGGAAGAAGAAGGAGTGAATAGTGGGGATCAATTCATAGACTCTTTCCCCAGGTATTATAAAGCTACAATAGTTAGGGCTTCCCTGGTGGTGCAGTGGTTGGGGGTCCGCCTGCCGATGCAGGGGACACGGGTTCGTGCCCCAGTCTGGGAAGATCCTACATGCCGCGGAGTGGCTGGGCTCGTGAGCCATGGCCGCTGAGCCTGCGTGTCCCGAGTGCCTGTGCTCCGCAATGGGAGAGGCCACAACAGTGAGAGGCCCTCGTACCACAAAAAAAAAAAAAAAAAAAAAAAAAAAGCTACAACAGTTAAAATACCATGATCCAGGTACAAGAATAAATAAATAATGGAGTAGACTAGGGAAAACAAAAACTGCCTCAAATTCATATAAGATTTAAGCATGTATAAAAAGGTAGCTTTTCAAATTTGGGTAGGTGAAAAAGTGAATTATTCAATCAATGATGTTGAGAACTGGATAACCATTTGGAAAAAAAGAAAGTCAGATTAAATAACAAAACATATTCCAGATGTCTTAAAGACTGAAACGTCTATAGGGAAATATCAATGAAAATGGCCACTAGACTGTAACTTCTGCTTTAGTTGGTTCCCCATTCCACAGATCTCTGTACCTTATTGAGCTTAATTATATCTTCATTGACCTTCAACCAGAACCGCAAACCATATACCACATGCAGAGGGCTGTGTTTATATTACGTCAGGAAAGTACTTTCAATTTTGTTTGTTTGTTTTTTGTATCCTTTGTTATGAAGTCGTTTTCTTTATGTTGATCTTATGTGTTGTTAAGTACGATAGTGATCCAAGTAATGTCTTCTGATTCCCATCCTAGACTACCTAGGTGTGTATCTGATTGTATTTGCTGCAAAAAAATAACCTGACTAAAAAATGGGCAAATGACTTGAACAGACATTTCTCTAAAGGTGATATACAAATGGCCAAAAAACATATGAAAAGATGCTCAACATCACTAATCATTAGAGAAATGCAAATCAAAATCATGATGAGATATCACATTACACCATATTCTACCTGTTGACTGTAATGTGGTTACTATTTTTAAAAAAATACAGAAATAAAAGTTTTGGCAAGGATGTGGAGAAATTAGAACCTTTGTGCACTGTTTAGTGGGAATGTGAAATGGTGTAGCTGCTATGGGAAATAGCACAGTGTTTCCTCAAAAAGTAATAAAAACAGAAATACCATATGATCCAGCAATCCCATTTCTGAGACAAATACTGTATGATTCCACTTACATAAGACATCTAAAGTCAAATTCATAGAAACAGGAAATAGAAGGGTGGTTGCCAGGGGATGGGAGGAGAGGTAAATGGAGAGTTGCTGTTTAATGGGTACAGAGTTTCAGTTTTGCAAGATGAAAAGAGGTCTAGAGATTGTTTGCACGACAGTGTTAATATACTTCCACTGAACTGTACACTTAAAATGGTTAAGATGGTAAATTTATATAAAAAATATATATATATTAGTCTTATCACAGTGTTTGTGCTTTCAGAATCAGAGATAGGGATTTCTTATACCTGAGCTGGTAGCCACCAGCAACATGGTAGCCACCAGCCACAGGTAGCCATGGAGCACTTGAAATGTTATTAGTCCTAATTGAGATGTGCTATAATTAAAAAAAAATACAGGACTTCTCTGGTGGCGCAGTGGTTAAGAATCTGCCTGCCAATGCAGGGAACATGGGTTTGAGCCGTGGTCCAGGAAGATCCCACATGCTGCGGAGCAGCTAAGCCCGTGTGCCACAACTACTAAGCCTGCGCTCTAGAGCCTGCAAACCACAACTACTGAAGCCCATGTGCCACAACTACTGAAGCCTGCACGCCTAGAGCCTGTGTTCCGCAACAAGAAAAGCCACTGCAGTGAGAAGCCCGCACCCCACAATGAAGAGTAACCCCGCTCGCTGCAACTAGAAAAAGCCTGCATGCAGCAACAAAGACCCAACACAGACAAAAATTAATTAATTAATTAATTTTAAAAAAACGTTAAAACAAGCAAACAAGAAAATACACCCTGGGGTTCGAAGACCTAGTGCAAAAAGTTTTTAATATCTAATTTATGTTGATTACATGTTGAATGATAATATGTTAGACATATTAGGTTAAGTAAAATATATTATTAAAATTAATATATCACCTGTTTCTTTTCACTTTTACTTTTTTTGATAGGGCCACTAAATTTGGCAGAGATTTTGGAATTATCAGACCAGAAATTTAAAATAACTATGAATAATATGTTAGGAGATGTAATGCAAAAAATGGACAATATGCAAAAACAAGTAATATAAGCAGAGAGATGGAAACTCTAAGAAAGAATCAAAAGGAAATGCTAGAAATCAAAAGCACTGGGACTTCCCTGGTGGTGCAGTGGTTAAGAATCCACCTGCCAATTCAGGGGACATGGGTTCGAGCCCTGGTCCAGGAAGATCCCACATGCCACGGAGCAACTTGTGAGCCCACCTGCTGCAACTACCGAAGCCCACGCGCCTAGAGCCTGCACTCTCAACAAGAGAAGCCACCACAATGAGAAGCCCACGCACCACAACGAAGAGTAGCCCCCACTCACTGCAACTAGAGAAAGCCCATGCATAGCAACGAAGACCCATCGCAGCCAAAAATAAATTAAGTTTTTTAAAAAAGAGATGCACTGTGGCAGAAATGAGGAATGCTTTTGATGGGCTCATCAGTGTACTAGACATTGTGAAACAAGAATCAATGAGTTTGAAGATATGTGAGTAGAAAATTCCCAAGCTAAAAAACAAAGAGAAGAGAAGAATGAAAAAGATGCAACAGGGACTTCCTGGTGGTCCAGTGGTTAAGACTCTGTGCTTCCACTGCAGGGGGCACAAGTTCAATCCCTGGTCAGGGAACTAAGATCCCACATGCTGGGTGGTGTGGCCACAAAAAACAACAAAAAAAGGATGCAACAGAAAATCCAAGGACTGTGGGACAGTGACAGAAAGTGTGACATATGAGTGTTTGGAATACCTGAAGAAGAAGAGAGAGAGAAAAGAACAAAAGAAATATTTGAAACAATAATGGCTGAGAATTTTCCAAAATTAATCCGATTAAAATTAATGACCAAGCCACAGATTCAGGAAACTCAGAGAATACCACCCAGCGTAAATAACAAAACTGTACACCTGGGCATATCATATTCAAACTGCAGAAAATCTGAGACAAGGAGAAAATCTTGAAAGAAGCCAGAGAGGGTGGAAAAACTCACCTTATCTATAGAGGAACAAGAATAAGAATTATATCGTCCTTTTTTTCAGACACCATGCAAGCAAAAGAAGAATGGAGTAAAATATTTACAGCACTGAAAGAAAAATCAGCAAACTAGAATTATGTATCTAGCAAAATTATCCTTCAAAAGCAAAGGAGAAATAAAGACTTTTTCAAACAAGGAAAAATTGAGGGAATTTGTCTCCAGTAGACCTGTCTTGTAAGAAATGTTGAAAGAAGTTCTTCAGAGAGAAGGAAAATGATATAGGTCAGAAACTCAGATCTACATAACAAAAGAGAGTTTGAGGAATGAAGCATTAAGAAGTGAAGGTAAAATAAAATCTTTATTTTTCTTATTCTTAATGGATTTAACAGTTAACCATTAGTTTAAAGTAATAGTAGCAACAATATATTAGATGATTATAGCTTATAGATAAGTGACGTGCTTGACAGCAATGTTGTAAGAGATGGGAGGGAGGTATTGGAACTATTCTGTTACACAGTACCTGTAATACCCATGAAATGGTATAATGTTATTTGAAAGGAGACTTAGATTAGTCGTCAAAGTGTATTACAAACTGTAGGGCAATGAATAAAAATGTTTTAAAGAAGTATAATTGATATACAAAGAAAGGAAAGAGGGACTTCCCCAGTGGTTCAGTGGTTAAGAATCCACCTTCCAATGCAGGGGATGCGGGTTCGATCCCTGGTCAGGGAACTATGATCCCACAAGCTGCGGGGCAACTAAGCCCGTGCGCCACAACTACAGAGCCCACGTGCCACAACTAGAGAGAAGCCCGTGCACTGCAACAAAGATCCCGGTGCCACAACTAAGACCCAACACAGCCAAAAATAAAATAAATAAATAAATAAATAAAATATTTTAAAAACTCCCTTGTCCTATTAAAAAAAAGAAAAAAATAAAGGAAAGAAAATTGAATCATACAAAATGCTCAGTTAAAACCAGAGAGGGGGCTTCCCTGGTGGCACAGTGGTTGAGAGTCTGCCTGCCAATGCAAGGGACATGGGTTTGTGCCCCAGTCGGGGAGGATCCCACATGCCACGGAGCGGCTGGGCCCGTGAGCCATGGCCGCTGAGCCTGCGCGTCCGGAGCCTGTGCTCCGCAACGGGAGAGGCCACAACAGTGAGAGGCCCGCGTACAGCAAAAAAAAAACAACAAAAAAAACCAGAGAGGAACTTCCCTGGCAGTCCAGTGGTTAAGACTCCTTGCTTCCAATGCAGGGGTCACAGGTTCAATCCCTGGTCAGGGAACTAAGATCCCACATGCCACACTGCGTGGCAAAAAAAAAAAAAAAAAATCGGAGAAGGCAGGAAAAGAGTGGACAACAAAAAAGAAACAAAGAAGGACAGCAGTGAACCAAAAACAGTTATAAATATGGTCGATACTAATCCAACAATATCAATAATTACTTTAAATGTGAATGGTCTAAATATACCAATTAAAAAACAGAGACTATAAGAATGGATAAAATAATGACCCGACTATATGTTGTCTGTAGGAAATCTGATGTAAATATAAAGACACAGATCAAAAGTAAAGGGATGGAGGGACTTCCCTGGTGGCGCATTGGTTAAGAATCCGCCTGCCAATGCAGGGGACACGGGTTCAAGCCCTCTGGGAAGATCCCACATGCTGCAGAGCAACTAAGCCCATGAGCCAGAATTACTGAGACCGTGTGCCACAACTACTGAAACCCACGTGCCTAGAGCCCATGCTGCGCAACAAGAGAAGCCGCCACAATGAGAAGCCCATGCACCACAGTGAAGAGTAGCCCCTGCTCACCGCAACTAGAGAAAGCCCACTCACAGCAACAAAGACCCAACGCAGCCAAAAATAAACATTAATTAATTAATTAATAATTTTTTTAAAAAAGTAAAGGGATGGAGACAGATAAACCATGGCTACACTGACTAAAAGAAAGCTGCAGTAGCTAAATTAGTTTAGATAAACTATCTCCTGCACTATCTTGGAATATAGTGCTTATGTCAATCAGGTCCATAGCTCTAGGAGAAGTGTTTGAGAAAAGTCTGAATGTTTATGTATGTTGGCTGCTTTTTTCTGCCTTTAGCTAAGTTCTATGAGAGAGATGAGTCCAGGCAAGAGTTAGCACGGTGGAACGGAATACATTTCCACTAAGGAGGTTTGGCAAAGTCTTTCTTGAGTGCTATTTACCAGACAGTGGGAGCCAGATAGATTAATAAAGTTTGGTTCCTTTCCAACCTGAGCCTGTTGCTTCACATGGCCTCGGGGTATCCATCACAATATTTCACGTGTGGGTTTGTGCCATGTGCCAGCAAGTGAGTAAAAGAGGAGATTCCTCAGGCTTAAGAACTTTTTCCAGACAAGATATATGGCTGCAGTTACAAAGGAACCTTTAGACCAAGGAACTAAATAGAAGGAAATATACCAGAAACATATTAAGAATCCTCCAAGAACCTGTAATTCTTTAACCCCCTCGTGCAATCCTCAAGGTCCTCACAACTGAATCTATATGACAGCATACTTATCAATACCACTTCAGATGTAGTTACGGAGGATAATTGATGGAAGAACCTCCCAGAGGCAAAGCCAAAGGTCACAGATGATAATGAACAGGGAAATTCCTTGGTAGGGCCAGGGTCCAATGGAGAAACACACTTTGTTGCTAGGTCAGGGAGCCTCTAATCTCAGTGGGTGTTACGTCATTGCAGTGGTCCAGTGACTGCTGTTTCCCTCTCTTTCTTTCCTTTTCTGAAAGAGCGTTTTTATGATCCTGTGCCTCATTTACCACTATGTTTCTGGGGGGCGGAGGCTGGGAGGACAGATGACTTGTTTTTCAGAAGAGGCAGGTGAGAGTCACAGGTGGTCCTGATGAGGGGAATGCATATCACTCAGAGGTCCTAGACTTTAAAATGAATGCAGCAGCCAGGTGGAACATTGTGTTGCCTCACTCGAACGGGGAAACGTGTGTTTTATATCTAGGAAGAAGGATGAGCAGAAATATGTGGGTGACCAAGGAATGGACTGTAGCTGAGACTGCCAGTTGCCTCTCTGAATACATTCTTCCCTCTTCTGCTAGCAATAGAAGTACCTCAATTTTAGATCAGCCCATGGCCATTCAGCCACAGGCTGTATTTCTCAGCCTCCTTAGCATCCGGGTTTGACCATGTAACTTGGTATTAGCTAATGGGATGTGAGAAGAAATCATATGTACCAAATATTCTTGGGTTATTAAAAGAAATAGACATGCCTCGCCTTGTTCCTTTCTCCTTTCTTAGTGGCCAAGAGGTTGATAGGTAGTAAGATCTAAGGCAGCCTTCTTAGGTTACAAGGGAGTAGCCATGGTGGAGCAACAAAATAGAAAGGGTCTGGGTCCCCCAAATCTCACAGCTGCCATATTGGCCCTGGAGTGCTTATGTTGTGTGTGACACAGAGAGAAATAAAGTTCTTTCATGTTGATTCGGGTCTTTGTTAGAGCAACTCAAGCTTATAATCTAATTAATATAGGTTTATGATCAAGTGTCACATCTCATTGTACTGTAACTATTTTTCTTAATTATGCTTCTTTTTATTGTAAGTAGCTAATTAGTGATTAGAAGAAGAGTATCAGCAAATAATAACGTGTAGCAAGTCTCGACTGTCATCCAAGGGCTGGAAGTTCAGGCAAGCCTTGCAGGAGCTAGCGTAGGAGTTAGAGGAGCCATCAGGAACTGAGGTTAGTCTCAGCCTTGCAGGAGCTAGCATAGGAGTTAGAGGAGCCATCAGGAACTGAGGTTAGTCTCAGCCTTGCAGGAGCTAGCGTAGGAGTTAGAGGAGCCATCAGGAGCTGAGGTTAGTCTCATCTCTGCTTCTGCAAACTGGTTTTCTCTACTTTGGTTGGTATATGACCAAATATGATAAAATGGACCCCAAGCTTACATCATTTCCTAACAGAGACAGAGTGGGACATCAGTCCTAATTTCAGAGTTCCCAGGATAGGGAATCTGGCCCAGCTTTGGCTAGGGTCCAGTTAATTCTATCAACCCACAGACTGGTATTGGAGGAGAAAGTTCCCAGAAAAGGCTGCTATCCCCTTTATAGATAGCCTATGGGTCATTTAATGTCTGATTAATTTACATGTCTATCCCCCATATTATACTTTGTTGCGAAGGCCGTGGAGAAACAGGAACTCCTATTCATTGCTGGTAGATATGCAAATTGGTACAACCATTGTGAAGTGGAGTCTGGAACTTCTAACAAAACCACACACGTGTTTAGTTTTTTTGTTTTTTGTTTTTTGTTTTTGCGGTACGCGGGCCTCTCACTGCTGTGGCCTCTCCCGTTGCAGAGCACAGGCTCCGGACGCGCAGGCTCAGCGGCCATGGCTCACGGGCCCAGCCACTCCGCAGCATGTGGGATCTTCCTGGACCAGGGCACGAACCCGCGTCCCCTGCATCGGCAGGCGGACTCTCAACCACTGCGCCACATGTTTGTTTTTGACATAGCACTTGCACTTCTAGGAAGCTGTCCTAGGAAACACATTCAGTAAGATGAAAATAGGTATGCATGAGATTGTTCATTGCAACATTGTTTGTAATTGCAGTCTAAATGTCCAAACATAAGAAAGTAATTGAAGGATGGTATTATCCATACAGTGAAATACTATGAAACTATAAAATAACAATAATAAGGATGATCTCTATAAACTGATATGGAATAATTTCCAGAATATATTAAGTGAAAAAAAGGAAAATACAAAAATCTATCTATGGTAGCAGTTCTCAAAATGTGGTCCTCACACACCTGGGGGTCCCTGAGACACTTTCAGGTGGTCCGTGAGATCAAAACTCTTTTCCTAATAATATGAGGCCATTTATTTGCCTTTTTTCAGAGAGGTGACATTGACACTGATGGTGCAAAAGCAATGGAGGTAAAACTGCAGGGGCCACCACAAATCAAGGCTGTGGCACGTACTGTTTAGTGACACACACTCTTGGTTAAAAATAAAAAAGACAGTTTCCCTTAAGAATATTCTTGAAGCAGCTGTAAAAATTAGTAATGTTATCAAACTTGACCTGAGTACATGTCTTTTTAATATTCTGTGTGACTAAATGGGAAATACCCATGAAGTACTTCTGCTGTTTGAGTTACAAGCTGAAGTAGCCAGTTTTTAATATAACACCATTTTTACTTCAAAGAACAGCTGATTGACAAACTTGTTACTCAGACATGGGTATTTGACAGTTTTTTTCTCAAATATGAGTGAGGTGAGTCTATCTATTCAAGCAAAACAATTGATAGTATATGTTTTGAATGACTTGAAGGACTGACACTTCTCTACGTGAGCCTTCCACTTAGTATTGATTTTGGAATCACGCTAACGTTTTGCATACCAAAAAAGTCATCATTATCATAATAATGATAAAATCAAAAGAATGTGGGGCAACCATAGAAGGGAATATAAATTTAAAAAATAAACCTAAATGTATTTCAAAAGAATTACAGGCACACTGGAGAGGACAGAAGGAAGAGCTGACTCGAGTAACTTTTGTAGAAATCTTTTTTATTAATTAATTAATTTATTTATTTACTTTTGGCTGCGTTGGGTCTTTGTTGCTGTGCGCGGGCTTTCTCTAGTTGCAACGAGCAGGGGCTACTCTTCGTTGTGGTGCATGGGCTTCTCATTGTGGTGTCTTCTCTTGTTGCGGAGCACAGGCTCTAGGCTGCGGGCTTCAATAGTTGTGGTACGTGGGCTCAGTAGTTGTGGCTCGCAGGCTCTAGGGCGCAGGCTTGGTAGCTGTGGCACACGGGCATAGTTGCTCCACGTCATGTGGGATCTTCCTGGACCAGGGCTCGAACCCACGTCCCCTGCACTGGCAGGCGGATTCTTAACAACTGCGCCACCAGGGAAGCTCTCAAGTAACTTTTGAACATGGTATTTTGACCTTATAACCTCAGATTAAAGAAAAGAAACAAAGGAATATTGAATTATAAGTTGTGCCATGTAGAGGCACGGCTGGTATATTCTACAATTGAACAAGTAGTCACTATCTTGAGAGTAATGGGAAACAGGTTTCTTACTGTCAGAGAAGAGTTACAACCATGAAAAATAGGAAGACTGAAATAAAGCTTGTGGTACTGGATTGAAATCAGAGGTATTAGTGTGAATTCATGGTTTTCAACTGGATACTGTGTGTGTGTGTGTGTGTGTGTGTGTGTGTGTGTTCTACCTCTGTCTACTCAGAGGACCTAGAAGCAATGACAGTCCAGTAGTAATATGCACTTTGCACATTTAGAGCCCAGATCTTGGTGTCTATATATCCTTCTTTACTTAAAGTAACTAGGGCTTCTTGGAAAAATGATAGATTTCAGGGTTAGGCAGGGAAAGCCAATATGAGCCTGGGACATTTTGTTGTACCAGAAAATAAGAAAGTCTTCAAAGAATGGAGTAACAGTATTTCAAAGGCATCCTCTCTAATTTATTTGTTTAAATAAGTATTTCAATATGTCTGCACTTCTTCACTTGAGGGATTTTTGTTTTTGTTTTTGTTTTTGCGGTACGCGGGCCTCTCACTGTTGTGGCCTCTCCCGTTGCGGAGCACAGGCTCCGGACGCACAGGCACAGCGGCCATGGCTCACGGGCCCAGGCGCTCCGCGGCACGTGGGATCTTCCCAGACCGGGGCACGAACCCGTGTCCCCTGCATTGGCAGGCGGACTCTCAACCACTGCGCCACCAGGGAAGCCCCACTTGAGGGATTTTTGAGAGGCTGCAATTATTAACAAATGTGAGAAATATTGTAAAGAGAAATAGTATACAACATCCATATCTCTTTTGCAGCTACTCTGCAAGTCACGAAATATCAAATTGGCCCATTCATAATGAGGAGCTAAGGCCATGTACAACATCGCTATTAAGTAATCATTTATCAACCAGGTGATGATTGCACAATTGATACAATTAAATTTTATGATGTTAAAAAAAATAGTAACCAGTTATAAGCCACTGAATAACATACAACTCCACAAATCCATACTGATATAAATAAACAAGCAAAGAAAGAAATGGGGAAAGAAAAGCTCTTCCATACAGTAGAATGCCAACAAATAAATGTAAGAGAAATGATGGTGTTAGAAGTCACCAGTTGATAAATATGATAGTAATATTCGATTCAAGCTAGAATCATAATGGATTATAAAACTAGAGGGTGAAAGTTACGAATAGGACATCGACCTTCTTTCAGAATATTTATTAATTACAAAGGGAAAAATAATAACTTTATTGTGGAGAAGCCCAGCAGACACAACCTTAACAGAGTGATCAAATGTAACATTCACTTGTAAGGGGACATGTAAACATTGAAATCATTTGCCACCTAATATGATGCACTGAGAAGGGCCTGATGTCACTGTTGTGATCTATCTGTCAAAAATGCGCAGCCTCAATCTAACGGAAGAAGCTGGAGACAATGCCAAAGTGAGGGTCATTCTGTAGAATAACAGGGGTTTACCCTTCCAAAATGCCAAGGTCGTGAATGACAAAGAGACTGTTCCAGATTAAAGGAGACTAAAGAGATACACTGACTAACTACAACGCGTGCTCCTAGATCAGATCTTAGTCTAGACATTTTTGCTTTCTTCTGAAGGAAATTTTTGCTTGCTTATGAAGAACATTATTTGACAACTAGCAAAATATGAATCTGGTTCGAATATTGGGTAATAGCATTCTCTCAACGTTAGTTTCCTAATTTTGATAATTGTATGATGTAAGAGGATGTCCTCATTCTTAGGAAATACACACTGAAGTATTTAGGGCTCAAGGGGCAACATATCTGCAACTTGGAAAAAAGGGTATACGTGAGAAATGCTTGTGTATGTGTGTAAAATAATGAACCAAATCTGGGGAATCTGGGTAGTAAAGAGTATATGGGATTTCTTTATACTATTCTGACCACTTTTTTGGGAAGGCTGAAATTATATTAAAATAAAAAGTTCCAAAACAAAGGTGAATGAGAAAGTAATGAAATTCTGACACATGTTGTAACAGGGGACCTTGAAGACATCATGCTGAGTGAAATAGGCCAAACTCAAAAGGACAAATATTGTATGATTCAACTTATATTAGGGACCTAGAATGGTCAGATGCATAGAGACAGGAAGTAGAATAGAGGTTACCAGGGGCTGAGGAGAGGGGAGAGGGAGTTAGTGTTTAATGGGAACAGAGTTTCAGTTTGGGAAGATAAAAAGGTTCTGGAATTGGATGGTGGTACGGTTGCACAACAATGTGAACGTACTTAATGTCAATGAACGATGCACTTAAAAATGACTAAAATGGTAAATTTCATGTTATATATATTTTACCACACATACAAAAAAAAAAAAAAATGAGGGTTGGCAGCCCCAGATTTAAATGGTTCAACCCCACATCAGCTCGACTTCCCCAGAACTGATTCTGCAGTTTCATTCTGCAAAAACAGTTAAGGAACAGCCTCTTTTCCATCAGAGATCTGGTAACATCTTGCCAATCAAGGTGAGAAACAGCCTATTTAAAAAATAGTTATGAGCAGGCCCAGGAGGCACTTCATAACCACGGTAATTAGCCAACAGCCTGTTTGCAGGCTGACACCTCCCAAGGATGCTTGGAGAAGCTGAGAAATCTAGCCTTTTCCAAGCCTTTCACACCCTTTGACCTCTGCAGTGTGAACAGGAAAAATAAAGCCATGTAACACAGCTGACTTATGCAGTCAAAATTCTGGCTCCAGCCCGGCCTGAAGTGGCTCGCATTATCTAGGTTACTCATTATCTTTTTATAGTATAAACGATGGTAAAGTGTTTTCTAGATTTTAAGTGTTTGTAATAAATAGGTTCAGTAAATTTTATTTTTAGAAACTTAAACTGCCAAGTGAAAAAAATCATTCCCATTCTCAGAGGCACAATGAAATTGGGGCCTTTAATCTTTTAAAACTCTTTTAAGGAGGCTGTTTGCCTCTAACTCATTCTAGACGGCAAACTTCATCTCCCTGAGGTATGGCCAAATAGTCATCATTTCCTACAGAATAAGGCCTGACCCCACCTCAGGCTGGTAATTTGACCTCAATATACATTTCTTTTAGTATGTTTTTTGTTTTTTGTGGGGTTTTTTGGCCACACCATGCGGCATGTGGGATCATAGTTCCCTGACCAGGGATCGAACCTGCACCCCCTGAAGTGGAAGCACAGAGTCTTAACCACTGGACCACCAGGGAAGTCCCTCAATATATCCATACTTTCTGAGGTTTACCTTCCATGACTCCCTTATGTATCTGCCAAATCAGACCACCAAACCTTAGAATAAATCTCCCAAAGTGTAGTTGCTGGATCAAAGAATACACCCCTTTTCTAGACTGTAGATGTACTTTGGTGAGTTACTCTGTCACTGGCTTTGAGCAACAGGCCTCCGTTTCCTCAAATCCTTGCAAACTCTGCTTCCTCCAGTTTTTGAAATGCCCTGAACTACTTATCTTTTCTCGTACTTTGTTGCCCTGGGCACATTCACCTATTGTTCTTTGCTTACTTATTTTATTTTCACACCAACCAGCTTAAAAACTTGACACATAGCACTCAAGAATCACTGCCAATATTTGTCAAATGCATAATATCACTCTTTCAGTTCACATGTAGAACCTGTAATTGTATCTATACTCTGGTGCCAAGAATAGGCAGCTTTTATTTAAAATTTAAAAAATAAACGTATTGCTTTTTATGCTGATTAAAAGTAAGAGAATCCTTGGGCTTCCCTGGTGGCGCAGTGGTTGAGAGTCCGCCTGCCGATGCAGGGGACGCGGTTGGTCCGGGAAGATTCCACATGCCGCGGAGCGGTTGGGCCCGTGAGCCATGGCCGCTGAGCCTGCGCGTCCGGAGCCTATGCTCCACAATGGGAGAGGCCACACAGTGAGAGGCCCGCATACCACAAAAAAAAAAAAAAAAAAAAGTAAGAGAATCCAAGCTCATCGCAGAAAATTTGCAAGAGAATGGGGAGGCAAAATCCCACCAACTCGGGCACAGGCATTGACATTTAAGGCTACAAATTTTGCAATAGACAAAGCTGAATCCTGGAAGAGACGCCCGCAAATTTAGTTTAGTTTTGTTTTGTTTTATT
Source organism: Delphinapterus leucas (assembly GCF_059928025.1). Taxonomy (NCBI): domain Eukaryota; kingdom Metazoa; phylum Chordata; class Mammalia; order Artiodactyla; family Monodontidae; genus Delphinapterus; species Delphinapterus leucas. The sequence continues at coordinate 34,574,528 of NC_143142.1, read as the reverse complement.
TCTGTGGACATTCGAATAAGGTCTGGAGTGGATGTAGGTTAGAGTGTAGATTTCGAGACCCCCAGGTAAAAGGAAGTAAACCTTCAATTTCATTATCCCGGAAGTAAGAGTATAAAGTCTTTTTGCATGTCTTGCAAACCTTCTCAGCTGTACTTCTTGAGAACAATTGATAACTGGGCCATCTGCTCTGTGAGAGGGGGCGGTGCCGGGTGGAGGTGAGGCATTCTAATCCCACAGCTAATCAGTGAGGAATGAGTGTAAACTTCCCACTCCAGTATTTTCAGTTTGTTTGTTTCCAGCTTAGACCACCCGTTACCAGATAAGGATTCCTTAACAGTAACTTACTCAAATCTTAACCCAACTTGAAGTCCAACAAACACAATTTACGTTATTTTTTTCCTGGACTAAAGTTGATTTTGCATTTTCTGAGCAGAAATGATTTGACGGCAGTTTGCAAAATAATAAGAGAAGAATTTGGGGGGTAGGTGAGGGAGAAATGGGAGGAGCAGATGTATGTTTAAGTTACATTAGAGAGGAAACTTGGTCTAAACAGCATCATCAGTTTGAAAAATAGGTAGGTTACTTTGGGAATTGGATTTCAAAGCTCCATGGAGGGGCTTCTATTTTAGACTGGGGTGATGATGTCTCAAGAATTCTTGGAGGCTCAAAAAAGTGACAGAAGGCAAAGCACTGTGGTTACAGAATGTTTGGAAAATGTACTTTTCAAGAAGACAAATAAGTGACAAATGACTAATCATATAGAAGTTTGTGTAGGTATGGGTTTATTCTTTCCCATAAAAAAGCTGGTAGGGTGAACATATTTTATTAGATGAAGGCAAAGTGTACCTAACTCAGGAAATCTAGACACCATTTTTGCGAATAGTTGATTTGTTTAGTTTTAACAACTAAATGGGATTCTTGTGAAGTATAAAATATTTAGGATTGGTCACAGATTTGTGATTTCCAATGAGGGATAATGTGTCCAAGAATTATGAGAGAGAGAGACAGAAAGAGAGGGAGAGAGGAAGGAAAGAAGGAAGGAGGGAAGGGAGAGAGCGAGGGAGGGAGGGAGGGAAAGCGTTCGATAAGCTATTGATGATTCTACGTTTTTCAAACCTAATGGTCAGAATATTATGTTTTAAAACTTAAATAAGTCCTGTTTGTGTGTGGTTTTTTTGGTTTTTTGTTTTTTTTTTTTGCGGTACGCAGGCCTCTCACCGTTGTGGCCTCTCCCGTTGCGGAGCACAGGCTCCGGACGCGCAGGCTCAGCGGCCATGGCTCACGGGCCCAGCCGCTCTGCGGCATGTGGGATCTTCCCGGACCGGGGCACAAACCCGTGTCCCCTGCATCGGCAGGCGGACTCTCAACCACTGCGCCACCAGGCAAGCCCCTGTTTGTGTTTTAATGTTACCATCTGGCTGTCGTTCTGGCTGAAAACAACTCCATACTAGATGTATCAAATCTTTCTAGACTTTACTCCCCCATCTTCCTATTCCTCTGTCTCTGTCTCTCTCTTTGTCTCTCTCTCTCTCTCTCTCTCTCTCACACACACACACACACACACACACACACACACGAGAAGGAAATAATTTGCCTTAAAGTCATTTGTAGCTGTGAATTTTTAAAGTAATGTTTTTCTTTATAGTCAGTAAAGTAGAATAATATTTCTAGAGACCTCAAAGTGAGATACTGATTTGGTGAACATGCTTCCTGAACCACAGGAAAAAAAAAAAATCAGGGCAATTGTCTGACAAGTTCAAATGGGAGAAACTGATATAAGTTTTGAGGGTAGAACTGTGCAAAAGAGAAAATGTACCTCAGTTATTGGTCTAACAGAGGCTAGTAGAACTAAAAGCTTTAAAGCCCCATCTAAAGATAAAATGTAATTGTTCTCTCTGGCAAGAAGAAAATGTTTAACCACAGGAAGAGAAATAGCTAGAAAGGAAAATACAATAGGGCATAATTCTGGGACTTCTTAGCTCCTTTAGTAAACAAACCATTTAGCCTAGGGAGGAAGGTGTTACTGCCGAGGCAAGCAGAGCATTAACTAGGAGAGCTTATCCAGAAGTGACAGAATGTCTGGGATTTGCTTCAGAATAATATAGGAGAGAAGGAAGTATGTGAGGGTATAGATGAAGCAAGAGTGGCCATGGGTTGATAATTGTTGAAGCTGGCCGATGAATATTTGGGGATTTATTACACTAGGATCTCCACTATTAGATATATTTACATTTTTACATCAAAAAAATGAAAAACACAAAGACATTCTAGGCAGGACAAAGTCCTTGTTTGTGAGGTCACCTGGCTATTTTTAAGGTTTTTTAAAAAATAAAATGTATTCAAGAGTAGTAGATATATGTATGAGTTGCTGCCAAGCACAAGCGGAAGGGGAGAGACGCATATGGACTGATTTAGAAATTAATTTTGCCCCCGCTAATCTACTCTGTGTGTTGCTGAGGAGAGCTTCCAAAATGGGTTGGAGAAATAAAATCAAATATACCTAAGTTTTAAAGATAAAGTTTACCCAAGTAGCTTGGAAGTGAATATGTTTTCCTCCCTTTTAAGGTAATATGGAATAATCGTTTTGGCTTTTGCATGACATCCTGTGGAGGCCTGATGATACACTTTAGGAAGCAGATTTTCCCCTGGTAAGAACACACCAATAGAAGAGAAAGCCTTTACTTAAGTGTTGCGTGCCTTTCAAGGGGTATGTGGACTCCATCCATATATCGACAGCTTTTATTCATTCATTTTGAGGAAAGTATCTTGCTCTCTTGTTACATATTATAATGGTTGGCCAAATTTTCTGTAAAGATTACCTGCATCAGGATTAACCTTTCCCGTTTTGCAGATTTGGCAATCCAATTCCAGTGGTTTGACAGCTTTTGATACTTCCTGTAAATAGCAGTGAATAATGAACTCCCAGGGTGTCACTGGGGGTTATTCACACTTGCTAATGATTAACCACCCCTGGCTCCTGAACTGTAAGAACCAGACTTCAAGGCCCCAAATACAGCTCATCCTATTTTAGACCCCTGCTCAGGTTTTTATATGAGTTTTGAAAATCCCTTCTAACTCAAACCAGAACGAAACCTAAGTGTCCAATAAATGGGGATTGGTACATAAATTATATCCATAGTTACAACGAACTATTATTTAGTCATCAAAAATGATGATAGTAAACCTGCCTTTGTAAGAAACGTTAAAAGAAGTTCTCTAGAAAGAAGGAAAATAAGCCAGAAACTCAGATCTCCATTAAAAAAAGGAAGAGCTGGGAAGAAGGAATAAGTGAAGGTAAAATAAAATGTTGACCAGTCTAGACTGGGCACCTGCCTTCTCCAACTCCAGCTCATATTCTTCCTCTGTCTCTGTCTGCCTCTCATTTCTCAGACTTGTACAAAAAAGTATAAGATAAAAAAAACCCTCCTTGCCATGCATCTCATTCCTTTCTACCCTTCTCTTCCTCCAAAGTTAGCCATTGTTAATGTTTCCTTGAGTATCGTTCCAAAGAAATATAGGCATAAAACAGTTTACACAAAAGGGCAATACTAGGGACTTCCCTGGTGGCGCAGTGGTTAAGACTCTGAGCTCCTGATGCAGGGGGCCAGGGTTCAATCCCTGGTCAGGGAACTAGATCCTACATACAGGCCGCAACTAAGAGTTTGCATGACACAACTAAGGAGCCAGAGAGCCGCAACTAAGACCCAGAGCAACCAAATAAATAATTTTTTAAAATGGGGGTAATACTATAATGTTCTTCACCTTGCTTAAAAACAACGTACCACGGAATTCCCTGGCAGTCCAGTGGTTAGGACTCTAAGATCTCACTGCCAAGGGCCCAGGTTTAATTCCTTGCGGGGGAACTAAGATGCCACAAGCCTCACAGTGCTGCCAAAAATCCCCCAAGAAACAAAAACAAAAAAGCTTGTCAACATATATTAGTAATCTTTCTATATCAGCTCAGTCTGACTTACTTTGTTGTTGTAATGACTGCAAAATAAAGTTTTCTTGGTGGCTTTTTTTTTTTTCATGTTTCTGTTTATTTGGATTTCCTTTTCTTTTTTTTTGAACTGCTTATCTATAGACTTTGCCCAACTTTACTTTTTAAAAACAGGGTTTTTTTCCTCTGATTTGTATCAGCTCTCCATAAGTTCGATAACTAGGTCTTGTGCCTGACATGTGCCGCCGGTTATTTTTTCCCAGTTTTTTTGCTTTTGAAAATTTTATGATTTTTTTCCTCAAACACAAGTTTTTTTAAAAATACAAAATGCTTATACACATGTATCTCTTTGACTGGGTCTCAATTTTGTGTCCTGGTTAGAAAGGCCTCTCCACTCCAGGATCATATTCATGCCTCCTTCCAGAACAAGTGGCCTCAACCTCAACACGACTGACCCTCCAGACAGGATGATTTTTCTGTGGAGGTCTGTTCTGTGTGCGGTGAAACAGCAGCATCCCTGGCCTCTATCCACTAGATGCCAGTAGCATCCCCTCCTCTCCAGCTGTGATCACCAAAAATGTCGCCAGGCATTGTCAAATGTCCCCTGGGAGGCAAAGTTGCCACATACATCCCGCCTGGAACCACTGTTCTAGAACATACAGGGTTGCATTTTTAATTAACATTTCAATCTCTGATTCAGATGAGTTTTATTTTTCTTAAAGGAGTGAGATAGAGATCACCTTGATTTTTAACTAAAAGTAGTCAATTGTCCCAATTCAATTTACCCCGATCTGAAAAGTCGCCTTTGCCAAAATCTAAATGACCATGTCATATTCTAAACTCTCATTGTTCTTTGTTTCCTCTTTATTTATTCTCAGTACAAAACACTTACATTTTAATTATTATTAACTTCAAAATACACTTTAATATTTGAAGGGGTTTCCCCTGCCCTCCTCCCATCCCAACACTTCTTTCAGAATTTCCCAGGCTATTGTATGGTTGTTTAATTTTGATGAAGTGTAGCAATTTAAAGACAAAAATCCTGTTGGAATTTTAATAGAAATTGCTTTGAATTTAAAGATCGATTTGGGGAAGATAAACATCTTTATGCTTTCGCTATTGAATCTTGCAGGAAAGGATAAATTATATCTTTTATTTTACTTAAGTCTTCCTTTATGTCCCTCAGTAGGGTTTTAAAGTTTTCTTCATAAAACTTGCACATATTTCTTGTTAATTTTACTCCTAGATATTTCATCGTTTTATTGCTGTTATAAATGGGTCCTCTACAGCTTTGAGAGGAGGTAATGGTGATAAATGGAAACATATGAGTGGATTAACCCTTTGATGGAAAGAGGAGAAAGGGACTCAGTTAAAAACTGGTACAGTATTCTGAAGGTCTTACTTTTACCTCATAAATATGGTACTTATTCCAAACTATATTTTTTTTTCTTTTTTTTTAAATCAGGACACATCACCCCACGCCCCCGCCTTCATTATTGGTCCATCTAACCTTGTTCCTTTAATTCTGTCAAATGCTTTTAGGCTCATACAAAAACAGGCTGGTTCTCACCATTTTAAAAAGGGAAGAAAGGGAATTTCCTGGTGGTCCAGTGGTTAGGACTCTGTGCTTCCACTGCTGAGGGCCCAGGTTCAATCCCTGGTCAGGCAGCTAAGATCCTAGAAGCGGAACAGCCAAAAGAAAATAAAAGAAGAAAAAAAGAACAGGAAAAACAATGAACACAGCAGAAAACTTGACGAAAGTTATGAACAGGTGAAAAGAAGAAATAAATGCACAGAAAACACAAGAACGTGCTCACCTTCTCAAACCAAGACATGTATTCTTAAAAAAGTTAGGTGTCATGTATTTGTCTAGGAGACTGGCAAATATGAAATTGATTGATAATGTGCAGTGTTAGCAAGGGTGTAGAGAAAGAGGTTTTAAATATGTAAGATGATTTGGAGGGCAATTTGGCAACATCTGTGAAAATTTTGAATGCACAGCCCTTTGACTCAGCTAGTCTACCTTCCAGGGACTCCTACAAATATACTCACAAAAGCCCCCAAAGATCTGCATACAAACTGACATTCTGTTGAGACACACTGGTTCCGTTTGCCCTCGTTTACAGTCCGAAGGAGCTCCTGGCATTGGTTGGTGCCTATGTTTTATCAATTGTTGAATATTTTAACTATAATTGCACTTTCTTTTTGTGCTTAGTTACAAATTAGACACTATTTAAATGCTTAGCACTAACCATAAATGAAAAAAGCAAGCTGCAGAATATCATTATTGTTTGGATCATGGACCAGGGGTCAGAATGGCGGGACAAATGGTTGAACTGCCCTTCTTCATCTGTCAGATGGGGATAACAATAAGGCGTGCTTCTCAGGATGTTTTCAGGAATAAAGATTAAAATATGTGAAGTATTTAACGCTGCCTGGCGTGTTATTTACAATAACGGATTGTATTCTTATTAACGATTCTTACAGTCTCATTTTCATGCATTATTTTGTTTGAGAAATATTTATTGGGTCCCTTTATGGTTGAGGCCTTGTGCCAAGTTCGGGAATATTTAACAATAAGCACACATTTTAGTGGGGGGGGGTGTCAAAGGACGACAAACACACTAACAGTCAAATGAGCAAAATAATTAAAACTTGCAGTGTTATGGGGCCTCCCTGGCCGTCGAGTGGTTAAGAATCTGCCTTCCAATGCAGGGGATGTGGGTTCGACCCCTAGTCGGTGAGCTAAGGTCCCCCATGCCTCAGGGCAAGTAAGCCCTCGTGCCGCAACTACAGAGCCCGCGCATCACAACTAGAGAGAAGCCTGCGCACCACAGTGAACAGCCCACCCACAGCAACTAAGAGCCCGCGCAGCCAAAAAAAAAAAAAAAAATTGTGGGGCTATGGAAGAAAAGAAAGGGTTGAGCGAGACCTGTGGTTCTCTACCAGAGGTGTCCCCCACCCCAATTTCTATCCCCTCTGGAGGACATTGGTAATGTCTGGAGATGTTTGTCACAACTTGGGGGGAGGGTGTTACCAGCCAGTATTGGTTAGCCGCCAGGGATGCTGGTAAACATCCTACAATGCACAGGACAGCCCCCTACAACCGAGAATTATCCAGCCCCAAACAGGACTGCGGTTGAGAACCCCTGAGATGGTGGCAGCGAAGGTAACTAAATTTAGGTCAAGTGGTCACAGAAGACTCTTCTGAGAAGATATTTAGGCCAAATTCTGACTGGTGAGAAAAAGCCCGATGGGCAGCAAATGCTATGGGGCCATCCCAGGCAGAGGGGACTTGAAAACAACAAATAACAATGAAAACCCCCTTACATTTGAGTGTAATATACATATGCGCATATGGAGAGTAAAGGGGTCAATTAAGAGGTCTTTCCTATTTCGCTATGTATACTTCTTTCTTGCTTGGATTTTTGAGAACAGTCTTCCCTCCACCCCACCCCGCCCCTTTTTTTGTAATTAAAAAATGAGGAAAGAAGAAAAGCACAAAAAGCAGGCAGGTTGGAAGAGAGCCTCTGGTAAAACTCCAGGTAGATTTCAGAGAAGAGACAGGTTTTAGAGCAACCTCCATGCGCTCAGGTGGCCCTGGTGTTGTAATCTGTGGTCAGTCTCTGCCCTATCCTGCCTTCCACATCCACCAGACCCTCCACAGATGATGCGAGAACACTTGACTTTCAGTCAGGTAATTTATGTCCAGTACTTGGTTTTATGCCTTTTAGCTTTGTTATATTTGGATGTGTTATCTTCACTTTAGGAAAAAAATAATAACCTAGCTTACTAGTTTGAGTATTAAATGAGGTCATTTAAATTGTTTCGTAAACTGTAAAACACAGTACAGATCGTGACGTTGAGAATAGAGAGGTTAGAGGCTGTGCTCAACAATTATCTTTCTGCTTTGTTCTGTTGAGTTCAAATCCCCTCTAGGGAAAGAAAAATGAGGCCTGTGCTGCAGAGGGAAAAAAGGGCTGGGAAGGGGAATGCAGGCCAGGAGAAAAGTGATTACAAACAAAAGTAGTAGCACAAGTTACATTATTCATGTAACTAAGGGGAGGAGAGTCATGCTGATGGGACAGATAAAATCACCACAAGATGGTTGTAGCCCAGCCCCAGGCCCTTGAAAAGACAATGGTTGGCTTCTCCTTAAGCAGCCTAGGACCCCCTGACCTGAGATGTCAAGAGATGATTATAGAACCCTTGTGCAGTGCTTGGAGCCCCGCAGTCTGCATATTTTATAAAAATATCTGTTCCCCAGAGAGGAGAAGCAAAAGGGATCCAGTGACTGTGAGTCATCATTCCTCGGCGTAAGACAGTGCCACGTGGAATCAGGCTTTATCAGCGGTCACTGAGATGAAGGAAATAAATAGTCTTCAATCACTTGATGGACCACGTATCAAAATAATAACTGCAAGTATTGATACACTTTTCTGGCTTATGTGCCTTTCCAAGTTTCTTTTTGAGTTTTTGCTTTTGAAGGGTTTGCAGCTGTGAAAAGTAACTTAACTCTGTGTCTTTTCTTGGCCTTGAGGCAGCCTGGGAAGATAAGACACCAAATGGAACTGTGTGCCTGGAGGGAAAAAATAATGGTGTAAAACGACGATCAAGTACCAAACACTTTCTCACTTTTCATTCATGCAATTTTCCAATATAATTAACATCCACATGAATTCAGCAAATAATACATAGTAAATGTGAATCCACATTTCCTCCCCCCAAGCACCGGGAAGAATCTTAGAGGACACTGGATCAGTTTCACCGAGAGGCCCTACCTGGGATATTTCGGGACTCACAGAGCCAGAACTGAAACTTGTTTTTCCACCTTGAGAAAAGCAAATAAACAAAAATATCCTAAGCAACTGCTGGTTTTTCAAGCCCACTCTTTAGGGTTGTTTTCCTGGCCTGTGTTACGCAGACTCCAGGCACTTTCTTCCCAGAATGCACCAACAATCCACAGCTTCAAACAAGTTTGGGACGGGCCTTGAGGATGTGGGAGGGAGGACATCGACCCGGGGGAGGGGGCCCGTGTTCCTCTCGGGAGCATCTTGCCAGCTTTAATAGCTGCTTCGGTGTGATTCGCTCGAGCCAAAGGTGAGCATTGCCCGGACCAAGCCGGACCTCCAGCGAGAGAGTTGAACGTTCGACTTACTCCTCCTGGCCATTTGAAAAGAGGCTTTTAATTCTCGGCGCCCCTTCCCCGGTAAAGTTTGTTTTCTAGCTATAAACTCCCTGCAACCCTCGGTTTCCATCTCGGCTGCTTGAGAATCGCAATAATCAGCCAAGTTCACTTAGATGAAGGAAAAGATACCTTTGTGTACATAATGAGAGCCACCGCGTGGCCGCGGAGAACCACGCGGAAGAAGGAAACAGTTTTGTCTCGCGCTGGTGCAAACGGCCCAGGGGGAGGGTTAAGCCGACCCGAAGGCGGGTTTCGTGGACCGGCTTCGAAAGAGGCCGAGGCAGCCGAAGCGGCTTTCGAAGTTAGCAAACAAAGCGTCTCCCCAGTAACCGGCTCCAGACGAGGCTCCTGCCACCCCGACCGCTGAGGCGCAGCGCCGGCGGTCCGGCTCCTCCTCCTGCGTCCCTCCTCCCCCTTCTCCCGGTCCCCAACGGATGTGAGCCACCAATCCCAGTAACAAACAACCCTTCAAACGCGGGAGCGGAGCGGCCCTCTAACGGGCCCCTCCCCGCCCCACATCTGTCCTGCGCGCGGGCGCAGCCGCTGATTCATCTGCCGCCAGGCCGGGAAGGAACTGCGCTCCGGCAAGTTACAGGGGAGCCCCTCCAGGCTGGTGGTTTCCCCCAGGACCATGTTCCCCCCTTGGTCGTTTTAGATGTGTGTTCTCTTAGGTGCCGAGCAGTCGGCACACCACAGGAAAAAAATAATCGTAAGGTCGTTCCCTTCTTAGACTGACGCTGTTTTCCTTGTTTATTCATTTTAAGTCCTGTAATTGGAAAAAACCACCCAAGCTTTGTAAACTCTGGCCTTATTCACTCTCGGGGCGGGGGTGTCTTTTTTGGGGGAGGGTGAGTGGGTGGGAGGCTGGCTTTAATTTTCAGTGTAATCCTAAAACAGAGGCTCCAAAATCTAGTTAGTCATCGTTTGGCTGCCTTATTCCTCCTTGGGTTGAACCTTATTTCCACGGAGCTTCTGCCGGGTTCTTCACAGAGATTACAAAACAAAAACAGCACAGAGCAGAAACTGGAGGCTGACTCGGGAGCTGACGTCTCTATTAGGCTAAATTATTTACGTTTGGGTTGTTTTTTTTTTTAAGTGATGGGGAAAGTCTTAATGTGGCATGTGACAGTTCGTTTACTTCAAAACGACGAAGGGGACAAACACGCGAAAAGTAGAGGAGAGGAGAAGTCTTTTTAAAGGGTAATTTCATCTAGGAACTCCTACTGGAGTCTTCCTCTCAACCAAATTAAAGCAACAGGAACATGTATTTACTTAATGGTTGGTTTCTGTTTGAAGTACCGGGGGTGGGGGGGTGGGGAGAAAAGGGTCCCCTAGCAGGATATAAGTCCTAAAAGTAGACTCTGTTTACCGAAACAGATGAGCGCCCCCGGGGGTGGTAGCCCCCTTCCCATAAAGGCGGCACAGCTGCCCGGGTCCGGGGGTGCGGATGTCAGGCCGAGTCTAGGCGGGGCGGGCGCGCGTCCGGGCCGTCCCCGGGCAGAGACTTTTAAAGAGCATGTGAGCATGACAAGTGTCTGTCCGCAACATGTTAGATTTCGAAACTGCCTTGCAATCCAGTCCGGAACTCGCAGCTTTAGCCGGGGGGAACAGACTTTCACCCGGGGTGTCTGTGCCTCATCCTCCCCCCCCGCCCCCCACTGTTGCTGTGGAGGAAGAGCCCCCGGAGGAGAAGGGTGCGCCGCGCCGCGCCGCGCCCGCGTGTCAATGGCAGCCGCGCATTCTGGAAGAAGTTGGTTCTTGTCCCGAATACTTTTCCTACGGAGCCCCGCCCCTTGAACCAGCAGCCGCTGTCTTCTCCTGCTGCCAGAGCGGGGACGGTGGAGTTGGGGCAGCTGTCAAAAACGAAAGGGGAGCCTTTTCTTCCCTGGGGTGGAGGAGGGGGAGGAGGAGACAGCCTCTTTTCCATCTGTTGCAATTTCCTAACCAAAGGCACCCTCGCCAGGCCCGGGAAGAAAGGCCTAAAGTAGAAACTCGGGGCGCTCGGCTGGTGTCGCCGCCGCCGCCGAGCCGGGGATGCAGGCGGCGTGCGCGCAGTGGGGAGCAGCGATCGCGTTTCTGGGCTCGGCCGCCCCCACGAGGGACGGGTGACAGCGGCCCGGGGACGCGGGGTGAGGCGGCGCGGCCGCGGCGCTCGGTGCCGTCCTCCGCGGCTGGAAGGTGCGGGGGAGGGGCGGAGGAGCGGCGGGGCGGGCGGGGGACGGGGCGGGCGGCTGGGGGCGGAGGCAGGACCTCCTGTACCTTCCCTCCTCGTCTCGCTCACTCTGACAGCGCCGAGGTGCGCCGAGCAGGAGCGGGGAACAAAGGAGCGGAGTGGGGAGGGGAGCGAGTTGGGCGAGGGGGAGCCCCCGGCCGGCTGCCAGAAGATTCCGGCCGGAGGAAGCCCAAGTGTCACTTGAATTCCACCCAAGGAGCGGGAGCCTGGGATCCGAGCGCCTTGTTTAGCAATAACGGCTGGAGCGCGTCCTACAAGTTACGGGAGAGTCGGCCGGGAAGGAGGACAATCGCTCGGCCCTTTCGCCCTCGCTCCTAGCCCCTGGAGACCCCAGCGTCGCCTCGCGCTGGAAGGGGAGCTCCAGAATGAAAAGCAAGAAAGGTAAGGCTCGCGGGCTGTGCGCGCCGTGGACGCGAGTCCCAGGGAAACGTGCGCGAGGGGCGGCGCTGGGTTCGGGGCGAGAATGACTTGGTGGACTTTTCCGCCCCGGGGCTCGCAGGCCCGAGCGGCGGCCGTTCTCTTTGTTGAGGCTGAGTCTGAAATGGCAGTTGTTGTTTCCTTCTTAGACACAACACCGAGGGGCTGTTGTGGGGAGACGGGCCTCTCCACGCTGCTGGCACGTTGTCAAGAAACACGCTCGCCGCCCTGTTTGTGCGCCTCCAAGTTTCATTGTCTCCGCAGACACCCCACGCTCGCCGCGTGGCTTCTTGCTCTTTCTCGCGGGCGGGGGAGTGGGGTCCGGGTCGGGGGCATCCCTGCCCCGCTTTTCCCCGTTGGGACCCTGGGGGCCCCGGCCGGCGGAGCCGCGGCGCCTTTGTCTCAAAGTTGGGCTCCTGGGTCCCCGCTCACTCCCGGCTGGGCCGGGCACGTCTTCTCCAGGGATGGGGCGTTTACACCATCAGAGGAAGGCGACTCTGGACCCCAGGTCGCCCCCGGGTGTCGGTCCCTTTGGAAAGCTAGACTTCAGAATTCCCAGCCTCTACAAGTTTTCCCACGATGTATCTGGGGCAAGAGGAAGAGTTAGGACTGCGGGCAAGCGGCGTGCAGTCAGAATGAGTTCAAGTGTGACATGCAAAGAGTGAGTCTGTCATTGTTTCCACGAAGCGTTCTGGAAGCTTTATAGCTAAAACTTGCCGTCAGTCTGGTTTAAAAACAAAATACACAGAAAGAAAAAGGGGAAAAAAAGACACCCCCACGAAAGGTCAAAGAATTTTAACTCCCTTTTGAAGTTAACTTTTCAGTCTCTAGCAGGGAGGTACCCCCGAATGTTCCGTCGTGGGCCGGAGTTGGCTTTTCTGTTGTGATTTATGTCCAGTGGTTCAAAACAGAAGTTAATCGCTCGGGGAAGCCAGCGCGGGCGGGGTGGGGGGAGGGGTGACTACTGCGCATGCCCAGCTGCGGCCAGAGTTTCTCCAGCTCCACATTCTTTCAGACTCGTCGAGCGAATACGGTTAGAACAGACTCCCGTTAGAGTGGGGCAGCCTCGGAGCCGAGAGGGTTCCCTCGGCCACATTTTCACCTTGGATTTCCGTTCGTTTGATCCTGGGCTGGTGCCTTTGAAACACGCGGAGCTCCCCACCTCCCGCTTTGCGGACGGGAGTCAAACTAAACGTCCACCCCGGGGCCTTGGTAGTTGTAGTGGAACTAACTCCCCGCGCGTCCTCTCCCCGGGGACCCTGAAGGACGAGAGCGGGGGCTCAGAGGTTTGGACGTTTAACTGGGCTCGGCGAGAAAAGGCGCGCGGGGAGCGCCCGGGGGCGCCCAGGGAGACCAGGTCAACTCGTGGAAGGCTGACAGGTCCAGATCGTCCCTGGGAGGCGTTCTCTCCCTCCTGGTGAACTGACTGGGACAAGTTGGGTTGTTTTTGACGGGTGCGTCTTGTGATCCGAGAGCAGAGCAGAGCTGGGCTTGCGCCGGGGCGGGCTCCCCCCATTGTTCGGGCTCTGGCGGGGAAGGCTGTGATGATCCTCCCCGACCACCCGTAAGGCTCTGGGGTTCCCCCCTCCCCGCTATTGTGCCGGTGCCCCCCGTCCTTCCCGGCACCCCTCTCTCGGCGCCCTCCCCCCACCCCAGCCAGGGGACGGGGCAGGAACCCGCCGGTCCCTGGGGAATCTTCGGGGCGCGCTGCCCCGGGGCGCGAGGTACTGCTACCGCGCCGACTCACGGAAACAATGAAAGGTGACGTGTTGGAGGGGAAACTTCGCGACTGGTTCGGAGCCCTTGCGGGGGAGCTGAGACTGCCGAGGTTGCCCGGGTTTCTTTCCCTTTTTAGGTTTTCCTGGCAAATCCTCTGCGGGTGGGCAGGCCCCTGAGGAGGTTGAGATTCACGGCCCCGTTTTCAGTTTCTTCTTGTAATCTGAAACTCCAAGGCCTGGGTTTGCTCTCACTCGTGCGGTCGGAGGGGCGACTTCAGCGGGGGCCGAGGAGTTGGCGGAACAAAAGCTCCCGGGCCGGCGGGGCCGGGCTCCTCCCTCGGCGAGTCCCTCTAGGTCCTGCCCGACCCCGCCCCGGCCTCCAGCCACCTGGGGGCCCCGCGCCCAGTGGCCTCCGCTAGGGCTCCGGAAGAGATCTGGCTCGCCGAGTTGGACTGTCCGTTTTATAAAAGTCAGTGAAAATCTTTTCAAGTTTTGTTGAAAACAAAAGCACTTAAAACCTCAATCGCGGAGCCGGGGATTTGGTAAGACTGCTTTGTGACAATAGTGTCTCGTCTTAGAAAACTGAGAATGCCCAAAAGACCTCCCCAACAGATTTTCAAACAAGCAAGGAGATTCGTTGAGGAAAACCCCCTAAGTCTCTTTGCTCCCGGTTTCTGACGATGTGGGATTCTTGCTTCAAACTTCTGCGGCTGGGTTCATCCTAGCGCTCCTTGGATTTAGTGCCTGGGGGGTTAAGTACGTTTCCCGTCGCTTCTCCTGAGATGTTCTGATCAGGAAACCTGTTAGGTTAGGTTTGCTTTTTCCTATTTTTACCCTTAAGCGTTGCCTTCGGTTATTGTTATTCCCAGATCCTTTTCTAGTCTCTTGCAGATTTTTTTTTTTCCCAGATCCTTTTCTAGTCTCTTCCAGATTTTTTTTTTTAAGAGTCCAACTTCACAACCATTGTCTCTCTGCCCCCACCCCGGGCTCTGCCCCTCCCCCTGTTACTACTCAGGAAAAAAAAATGCTTTTTAGGGCTGTGGGATTCATAGAGCATCTTGTGGCTTTCTAAACAAATTTCCTTGTATGTGGATGGAGTAAAAGAGGCTTGTGATCCCCCCGCACCGCCCCCCCGCCCCCGACCACCACATTTTTTAAAGTGTGAGCAGAGTAAAACGTTTGGAAACAAGTCGTAACCGGGAAAGTGTTCCAAAGTTCTGTTACAATAGGAAATGAGTAACTTGGAAAAGTCTTTGTTTTTCCAAGTTGAGCCACAATCCGGAGGGAGAGTTTTAATGAAAACAGTCCTGACAGCAGCAAACGTGGTTTGCTGTAGTGAAATATCAGCTGGCACAGCCAAGGAATTGAAGTCTTAACTTCCTGTTCCGTCAGCTTTTGTGCACATATTGGAAATATTTGTTAAGAGGTCCGGAGGCCTGGCCGCTCTTTTATTTAAATGAACTGAGAACAGAGTAAAGTCGCTGCAGTTTGGTGTTGCTTAACTGAAACCTGCTTTTGTGTCACTAGCCTGTTTTGAAAGATCAGGCTTCTTGTCAAACTAAGTGAGCAGATCAAAGGACAGGCTTTAGGGGTTTTTTGTTTGTTTCAAACTATTTGTGATTGTCAATTTACAGTTGGGAATTCACTGTTCAGTGAGCAGACTTTAACACTTTCTAAAACGTTAAAAAGGGGAGGTGGGGTTAATAGCCTAGAGAAGTTCTGACTTTTCAGACTTTTTGAAGAGTTTAAACAAATTGCTTTATTCACATTTGCTTTAGTCATTCAGTTACTTGACACGTTTTTAAAAGTTAAGATTTCTTTATCAGAGCAAATGTAAAACAGGAACCTTTATAATTTCTTAAGGTTTTTTAATAGTTCTTCACCCAAGTTTCAACACAGGTTTTAAAAGTTTCTCATCTTCTCAACAGTGAAAGCACTTTCAGTTTTAAATGTGCCTCCTTTTTTTTCTTTCTTTTTAAGCAGTTTAATGAAATCTGGGTTGAAAAACATCAGATACGCAGCTGCCGTTAAAATTTAGGATTGCTGGGCCTTTTACTGATGGCTGTTTGTTAATTAAGCCTTGAGCCAAAGTGAATTTGCAAGATCATCCTACTCTTTTGTTAGAACTTGCTTTACTTTGTCTTTGTCTTTGGAAGTTTTTTGCGGACACTCCCTCCAGCACCTTCTGCCCCCTGCAGTCCAAAACTGAAAATGTGTCACCAAGAAGAGTTAGACTCAATTAACTGATGAGCTAGCTCAGCAGCAAATCTTGGAATGAGTAGCTTTTTGAGTTTCATTGTGTTAAAATGCTTTGAAAGGATGGGGTTTGGGCAAAGTTCCTTTAAGATACATTGAGTGGTTTATCACTCTGAGGAATATTCTGTTTTTATTTCCTATCAAGGAAAACCACTTGAGCTTGTGTCAACAAAGTTAAGAGTGCCTACCTTTAAATGTCATGCTACTTTAATTTCCTTTATATAGAAATACTGGTTTTTCAAGAATACTATAGTTTGTAATTTATTTATGTTTTAAAAATTTTAAATTGTCTTCAAAAATGAGAATATACGCCTTTAGTCAGAGTAGCCTTTTGTAGATTTGAAACGGGGAAGGGTTAAAGTTCAAAATTATCTTTAAATGTCTAAAAGGGCCAAGTCTGAATTTTTGTAGAACCCAGTCTATGTGTGATTTAAATATTCTCTATGGGTGTGACTTTTTAAAAATTTCTGGTAGGATTAAAGCGCTTGTAAACAAAAGAGAGTTTCCTCTGGGGGTTGCATATTCAGTTTTCTTTGTCATGTAACGATTTAAAGCTGATCTCTGCTTATTGATATGTAGTATCCTGGGTTCGGATTAAACTGGCAGTTGAAATTTATGGAAGTTTTAAAGTTTATTCACTACTAGGCATCTTTTGACCTCTTACATTAAGTACTAAAAATAGAAGAATATTTTTATGCAGTGAAACTGAAAACTTCAGTGGTTGTTTGCATTTAGTAAAAAGTGACTAGTACTGTCCATTAAAAGTAGGTGTCTAGTTTTGAATAAATGGAGGTAGCAATGAAAAGGAAAAGAAAAGGAATTGGCAGAAAAATCTGCCATGCATTTTATCTTTAGACTACTAACTGGGTTACAAGTGTAATTTTCTTGGCTTATATCAGTGGAAAAAATCTTCCTTTTTATTTCAAAACCTTCAGTGGAAGAGGGAGGAAGAACAGTGTTTCAAAGGTATATTAGTTGGATTGTTTTTCCTAGTTAGCAATGACCTCACGGAGAAGGTTGTCAGACACATCCCGTCTGCTTATGACACCTTTCCTGTTTTCACACGTGGCAAGCTATTCGCTTTAGGTGCAGCTTTGTCTCACTTGCTGGATTAGACATTTCTGAGCATCATTGAAAAGGAATGTGAGATGTTGAATCCTATAGGAAAATGGGTACGAAAGGGAATCTGCCGGTGGGCTGGGAATCTAGAATATGCTGCTAGTCGAATTACTCTTGAGATTTCCTATGAGCTCTGGTGTTTCAGGACGGAAAACACCCGTTCTTCGCTTGTTTGCCTCTCAAGAGTTGAGAAAACACAGTTGTGCTGAGTGGTCAAAAGAGGTGAGCTTTGCTGATAACAGTGGCTGACGGCTGGCCTCTGTCCTCTCTAGGTGTTGTTGCCGCGTCTGGCAGTGAGACCGAGGATGATGACAGCATGGACAGCCCCCTGGACCTCTCCTCTTCTGCTGGCTCAGGCAAGAGAAGGCGGAGGGGCAACCTGCCCAAGGAGTCCGTTCAGATTCTCCGCGATTGGCTGTATGAACACCGATACAATGCCTACCCCTCAGAGCAAGAAAAAGCATTACTGTCCCAACAAACACACCTCTCTACACTACAGGTAAGGGAAAGGAACACCAGCTGTATGCCCGGGGGTGTGGTGGGTTTTTTCCCCAAAGTCGCTTTATAGCATTCCTGTATAGCAAGGCATTAAGTGCCTCCCCACTCAAAAAAAAGGGGGGGCATATCTTTTTCTTGTAAAGTTTTTATAGTGCTAACAGCTAATAACTGGCTATATAGAGAAACAGAAACACTTGACAGTCATCTGTCAAACAGCATTTCCTTTAATGCCTAAAAGAGCCTTCCTTTATGCAACAAACATAAGAAGGAGGTTAAATCTTACTCTATTGCCCAGGAAACTGGTTTGATATTTAAACAAGTTCAGACTTCAGTGAGGTAATTCATGTTCTGTCTGTTGACATAGTCATTTGAACTGGGAAAAATCAGTAACTGGGAGGAGTGGCTCTTTTCATACAGGAAAGGTTTTCTTGTAGTTGATTAACTTAAATGCTGGGGCAGTAGATAACAGGTTAATATGGGGAGAGTTAAAAGGTAAAATTCCCTCTCTAAAATCATTTTCAGGTGTTTGAGAATGTATACCTTTCTTTTCCTTCCTCCTGAAAAGGTTTAAGGATGATGAGAGACCAAAAAGGGGATTTGTATTAAAAAAAGAGGAGGTTTATGACAGGAAGCACCTCTCTTTTCTTGGCCGGGCTCAAATACCTCTAAATAACTTTGTAGGTCCCGATAAGCCTTTTCATGCCTCCTTTAATGCAAAGAGAGAGAGCAGTAAGGCGCCCCCAAGAAGGTTCTCGGGCGTGTTGGCGGAGTGTTAAAGCGTCTAAAACATCCCCGTATGATTTCAGGTCTGTAACTGGTTTATCAACGCCCGGCGCAGGCTCCTCCCCGACATGCTGAGAAAGGATGGCAAAGATCCAAATCAGTTCACAATTTCCCGCCGAGGGGCCAAGATATCTGAAGCCAGCTCTGTGGAGTCAGCAACAGGCATCAAAAACTTCATGCCGGCTCTAGAGGAGAGCCCTTTTCACTCCTGTACAGCTGGACCCAACCCAGCCCTAGGGAGGCCACTGTCTCCTAAGCCATCATCCCCAGGATCCATTTTGGCTCGTCCATCAGTTATCTGTCATACCACTGTGACTGCATTGAAAGATGTGCCTTTCTCTCTCTGCCAGTCAGTTGGTGTGGGACAAAACACAGATATACAGCAGATGGCAGCCAGCAGCTTTACAGACACCTCCCTCATGTACCCAGAGGACACGTGTAAATCTGGACCAAGTGCACACACACAGAGTGGTCTTTTCAACACTCCTCCCCCTACTCCACCGGACCTCAACCAAGATTTTAGTGGATTTCAGCTTCTGGTAGATGTTGCACTCAAACGGGCTGCAGAAATGGAGCTTCAGGCAAAACTTATGGCTTAACCCCTTTTTTCAAGCAAAACAGTTCTCAGAAATGTTATGATTGCTGGGATGATGGCAAGAGGTGAATTGCATTATTTTATATATTTTTTTATTAATATTTGCACATGGGATTGCTAAAATGAAGCTTCCTGTTACTGAGATGTTGTCAGTGGAATACAGTCATTCCAAGAACTATAAACTCAAAGCTACTGTAGAAACAAAGGGTTTTCTTTTTTAAATGTTTCTTGGTAGATTATTCATAATGTGAGGTGGTTCCCAAGATTATGTGATTTTTTTTTTTTTCCCCTCCCATTTTTTTGTTGGTGTCTTTTTCAGACTGTGCAATACTTAGAGAACCTATAGCATCTTCTCATTCCCATGTGGAACAGGATGCCCACATACTGTCTAATTAATAAATTTTCAATTTTTTTTTCAAACAAGTATGAATCTAGTTGATGCATTTTTTTCATGACGTAATAAAGTATTTTCTTTAAAAAGTACTGTAATGCAGAGTATTTTGTTGAGGGAGGCACTTCTTAAAAATGAGTAGGAATATAGCACCCCAATGAGCAGGAAGTTGGGGGTAGGGTGGAGTGTGAGTTAGGGGGGTGTCACCAGCTCTTTGAAGAACTGTGGACAAGCCAGGCTGTATAAACAGGATGTGTGATAATTTACTCTTGATAGGAGGCATAGCAGGCCCTTAAATCTTTACTTAAAACTGCAAGTTGGAATGAATCGTTTCCATTGGTGTTTAGCTAACCACTAAATCCCTTGGTGACCTAGTCTGCGTGTTTTAAGACATGACCCACGTTGAAAAGGAAGATCTCAAAGCACCTGATCATGGCTCAAGTTTTCAGAAGTAAACAACAACCCAAGCAGTTCTTAGTATTGCCTCTTGCATGTTACTGTCTAAAATAATTTTTGTTCAGTGGTCCAGTTAGGCAAGGCCTTTACATTTAAAAGCATCTTTTAAAACATTGTCTAAAGTGGTTAAAGCAGTGGGGTTCTGTCTCCCATGGGACTGTTAGTTTATTAGGTTTCTTTCCTAAGGTCACGGTTTGTGAAAAGTGGTGGCATACACAAGTGGAGTTTGTTGGGATAGGCAATTCTTTATGAAGCCAGGATGGCTAGAAGGGAATTGGTGGTGTTCCTTTCACTTGAGCAGATTTGTCACATGCCACAAAACCATTCTTTGTAGTCATGCTTAGTATGAGGTTTCTTTGTTATTATAGTCATGTTCTTTCCAGCCCTGCCCCAGCTATGAATTGTCTAAGTTTGAGGGAGCATTAGAGCTTTAGTATTGTTTAAAGAATGTAGGGAAACTCTTCCAAACTTAAGTATGTCTAATTTTGAAATTCTGTTTAGAAGGTGCCTACTGTAGAAAGAGCTAATAAACTCAAAGACTTCTCTAAGTGGAAGAGAAAACCTGATGAGGACAACCAGGAGTTGGAAGAAAAAACAAGGGAGGGGAAGGTGGTGCCTCCAGCCTGTGAGGGGGGCAGCTTTGAAGGGCTCATCAGCCTCCAGTGGGCTAGCCCCACCTCAGAGTTGCAGAAATAGACAAAACCAAAGAGGAAGTAATGTACATAAAAGGAGCAAAGTAAACAAATAAGAATGAAAAATAAAAGGGGATTAAGAATCATTACCTGCTTTAATAGCTAGATCAAATGCCGAAATCCTTTGAGTACAGATAAGAGAGACCAGCAAATCCTGAAAGGCTTCCCTTGATAAGACATTTCATTAATCATACTGGGTGGGGGAGGGGAGAAAGCAGTCATGTGAGTGATTTAAAAGAAAAATAAATGTCAAGGGTCAAATGAAACCCAAACATTAAAAAAAAAGAATCACCCCAAATGGATCCAGGTTGATAAATAACTGGTGTGTAACAAATGTAATTGGAAAGGTACATGTAAAAAAGTGTTTATTCAAATTGGAGCCAAATAGAAATAACTGTTTGCTTAGTATTTGCATGAAATATCTTTTCTCATTTGTTTACTTTTAACTTGTGTTTTTAAAATTTTATTTATTTATTTTTGGCTGCATTGGGTCTTCATTGCTGCGCACGGGCTTTCTCTAGTTGCAGCAAGTGGGGGCTACTCTTTGTTGGGGCTTCTTACTGTGGTGGCTTCTCGTTGCACAGCACGGGCTCTAGGTGCGCGGGCTTCAGTAGTTGTGGCTCGCGGGCTCAGTAGTTGTGGTTCGCAGGCTCTAGAGTGCAGGCTCAGTAGTTGTGGTGCACGGGCTTAGTTGCTCCATGGCATGTGGGATCTTCCTGGACCAAGGCTTGAACCTGTGTCCCCTGCACTGGCAGGTGGATTCTTAACCACTGTGCCACCAGGGAAGCCCTAACTTAATTTGTATTTAAAGTTCATCTCTTTAAGAATTTGTATTTAAAGTTCATCTCTTTAAGATAACGTGTAGTTGGGTCGTGCTTTTTTAACTGGCCTAACAATCTCTGCCTTTTACTTGGTGTGTTTAGTTGGTTTATATTTAATATAACTACTAATATGTTTGGATTCAGTTTACCATTTGGATTTTTTTCCTCCCTCTGTTCCTCTTTTCCTGCCTTTTTTTGGGTTAGTTGAATATTTTAAATATTTTGTTGTGATTTTTCTATTGGCTTTCAAATTATATTGTTTTTTTATTTGTATTTTTGCGGTACACGGGCCTCCCACCGTTGTGGCCTCTCCCGTTGCGGAGCACAGGCTCTGGACGCGCAGGCTCAATGGCCATGGCTCACGGGCCCAGCCACTCCGCGGCATGTGGGATCCTCCCGGACCAGGGCACGAACCCGTGTCCCCTGCATCAGCAGGTGGACTCTCAACCGCTGCGCCACCAGGGAAGCCCTATATTGTTTTTAATGGTTGTTCTAGGGGATTACAGTATACATCTTTAATTTATCACAGTCAACTTAGAATTAATATTATACAACCTCATACAAAATACAGAAACTTAGAACAGTATGGTTCCATTTACTCTTTTCTTTTTTTGTTGTTTTTCATATATAATAGCTATACCTGATAAATCCAACAGTATAATGTTATAATTTTTGTTTGAAACAGGCATGTGTCTTTTTTAAAAATTAAGAGAAAAGAGAATGTATACAGGCATACATTGGAGATATTGTGGGTTTGGTTCCAAACCACCACAATGAAGTGAATATCACAAAGTGAGTCACACAAATTTTTTGGTTCCCAGTCCATATAGAAGTTATGTTTACATTATACCGTAGTCTATTAAATGTGCAATAAAAAATGTACATACCTTAATTTAAAAATCCTTTATTTGATAAAGAGTACTAATCATCATTCAGCAAGTCATAATCTTTTTGCAATACTTAATAACATCAAAGATCACTGAGGGAATGCCCTGGCGGTCCAGTGGTTAGGACTCTGGGCTTTCACTGCCGAGGGTGTGGTTTCGATCCCTGGTTGGGGAACTAAGATCCCACAAGCCACACGGCGTGGCAAAAAAAAAAGAAAACTCATTGATTACAGGTCACTGTAACAAATAGAATAAAAATGAAACAGTTTGAAATACGGCAAGAATTACCAAAATGTGGCACAGACATGAAGAGAACAAATGCTGTGGCACCAAATAGACTTGACACAGAGTTGCCACAAACCTTCAATTTGTAAAAAACAACACCTGCAAAGCACAATAAAGCAAAGTGCAATAAAACAAGGTATGCCTGTATATAGTCTTTTTTTAATATACATTTATTTATTTATGGCTGCATTGAGTCTTCATTGCTGCACGTGAGCTTTCTCTAGTTGCAGTGGGTGGGCTACTCTTCATTGCTGTGTGCGGGCTTCTCATTGTGGTGGCCTCTCTTGTTGCAGGGCATGGGCTCTAGGCACACGGGCTTCAATAGTTGTGGCACGTGGGCTCAGTAGTTGTGGCATACAGGTTTAGTTGCTCCACAGCATGTGGGATCTTCCCAGACCAGGGCTCGAACCCATGTCCCCTGCATTGGCAGGCAGATTCTTAACCCCTGTGCCACCAGGGAAATCCCTATAGTCTTTTATATTTGTTAAATATCTGCCATTTCTGATGTTCTTCATTCCTTGTGAGCCTGAATGACACGTCATTTCTCTTCAGCTTGAATTTTCTTGAGAATTGTGGAGGCCTGCTGGTGACTGATCATCTATTTTTGTTCACTGAAAATGACTTTTATTTTACTTTCATCTTTGAAGGATAGTTTCACTGAAGATAGAATCCCGGGTTGTTTTTTTCCATCACTTGAAAGGCATTTATTGTCTGGCTTCCATTGTTTCTGAAGAGACATCAGTTGTCACTTGTATCATTGTTCTCTTGTATGTAATGTCTTTCTCTGGCTCTTTCATCTTTGTATTTCAGCAGTTTGGCTATGATGTGTCTAGGTATAATTGTAGTTTATCCTGCTTGGGGGTTTGTTGAGCTTGGACCTGTAAGTTTATGTTTTGTTTTTTTACCAAATTTGGGAAATATTGGCCATTATTTCTTCAAAAATTTTTTCTCTTTTCTCCTCTCCTTCTAGAACTCCAGTAGATCTCTAGAACTCCAGTACATTATCTGAGATTATCATGTTTTTCTTTCATCTTTTTTTAAAATAAATCATTTATTTATTTATTTATTTTTGGCTGTGTTGGGTCTTTGTTGCTGCACACAGGCTTTCTCTAGTTGGGGTGAGCAGGGGCTACTCTTTGTTGTGATGCATGGGCTTCTCATTGAAGTGGCTTCTCTTGTTGCGGAGCACAGACTCAAGGTGCATGGGCTTCAGTAGTTGTGGCTTGCGGGCTCTAGAGCACAGTCTTAGTAGTTGTGGTGCACGGGCTTAGTGGCTCCGCAGCGTGTGGGATCTTCCTGGACCAGGGCTCGAACCCGTGTCCCCTGCACTGGCAGGTGGATTCTTAACCATTGTGCCACCAGGGAAGTCTCTTCTTTAATCTTGCTTCTCTCTAATCTTCAGATTGGATCGTTTGTATTAACTTTTAATTCACCAACTCTTCCACTGTCTCTAAAGTGCTGTTGAGGCCATCCAGTGAATTTTGATATCAGTTATTGTATTTGTCACATGCAGAATTCCCAATTAGTCCTTTTTTTATCATTGCTATTTCTCTGCTGAGATTCCCCGTCAGTCTATTAAATAAGAGTATATTTTCCTATAAGTTACTTATGATAGCTTCCTTAAAGTTTTTGACTGCATTTTGCTTCAGTAGGAGTCACGTATTGATACTTTTTTCTTGTCTGATGATGTTTTACTATACAGTGGACATTATGGATGATACATTAATAAGGACTCTGGATTCTGCTACATTCCTCTGAAGAGTGTTAATTTTTGTTCTGGCAGCCAGTCATTTGGCTGGACTGAAACCTCAGTCTCCTTCTCCCCTGTAGTAGATAGTAGCTCAGATCTCTGATCAGTTCTTTAAGCTTCCAGCTGCTGCCTTTCAGTGGACTCACTGGGATTCAGAGTTTCAGGTTTGCTCCTTCCGCTGTTCCTTCCTTTCCAGGATTCCTCTGCTAACTTCATCTGCACTACCAACCCCAACTCGGTCCTTGATATCTCAAGCCATTAAGGCTGCAGCTCTCTGCCACCCTTAGTCTTCTGAAGAATGAGGTGTGCCCTCAGGTATCAAGGTGCAAACTTGCATGTCTTACCCCCTTGAAGTTCCCTTCTTCTGAAAGTGGATGACTGACCCTCTACTTTTTTTTTTTTTTTTTTGCAGTACGTGGGCCCCTCACTGTTGTGGCCTCTCCCGTTGCGGAGCACAGGCTCCGGACGCGCAGGCTCAGTGGCCATGGCTCACGGGCCTAGCCGCTCCGTGGCATGTGGGATCTTCCCAGACCGGGGCACGAACGCGTGTCCCCTGCATCGGCAGGCGGACTCTCAACCACTGTGCCACCAGGGAAGCCCGACCCTCTACTTTAAAACTCTGAATCAGGAGTTCTCAAACTTATCTACACATTGGAATCACCTGGAAAGCTTTAAAAACAACTGTGGCTTGGATTTTGGAATTTTTTAAAGATCCCCTGGTGATTCTAATACATAAACAAATTTGGGAACCACTGCCCCAAACTAGTCTTTAGCCACTGTTTCTCTTCGTAAGTAGAACACTGGGAGTTGACAATTTATTCTCTTTGCAGACCTAGAAAAATTTGCTTTTGTAGTCTTTTGGGGCATTTGACAGTTTTTGTAAAAGAAATGCAATTTGCTGTAGAATTATCACCCAGGGCAGCTTAACCAATGAGAGTTTAATTAGGCACTGAGCTTATACTATGGTATACCTATAGCCCATACAATATATAAAACCAAGACACTAACAAATAGACCTAACACTGCAGGAAGGTAAACGTGGGTTTGGATCGAACCAAAAAATAAAGTTTATATCTGGAACCTGGCCAAAGAGTAAAAAGCAGTATTCAGAGATCAAGGTTTAAACAGTCTCAGTGAGAGGAGAATGTGGCAAGTCTTGACCTCTCACTAAAAACAGACTGCCATCTTAGATGGGTTTTATGATTCAGAGACTGGAAGCAGAAAATACTCAACAGATACCTTGTGGCTGAAGAAAAGGAGTAACTTAAGGTTGACGGTCACAATAGGACAGCTGACAAGTAAGGGCAGCATGATAAAGCGATGGAGACCACAACAAGGATTTCACCAAATGTCAAGGAAGCAGTCTTGAATGAAATATTTTATAGACACCGGAGAACGTACAAACTCTGAAGCACTGAGTCAATGACTTACAAATGGAATCAAATCCCACGATAGGAATGTACTCAGACTTGCAGAGAACAGACATTTAAGTAACAGCATAGGGATAAGAAAAATGAAACAATAGAGGGGTTTTTCTAGAAGGTAAGTTCTAAGAAGCCTTGCCAACTTGGTTTTCTTGTTTTTTTTAATATTCCAAACTTGTCTTCGTAAATAAATTACTGAAACTTGAACATGGTCACATTTGATTGGATCACTCAAATTTATGACCTTAGGACAAATTCAGCTTTTCTGTCTCGCCTCAAATTATTGCTAATATGTATCTACTTAATACACTAAAGGCATGTATTCTTTTCATATAAATTTTAATATGAGGATAGGGCTTTTAGAGACTGTAAATAGATTGAAATACAGTAGAAGATAGTCTTTTTAACTTTTAACCCTTTAAATAAAATTTTATTACCTTTTGGCTTGTTACCTAACCTGATCACTAATGTTTTGTTACTTTAAAGTTCTTTCCAGGGAATTCCCTGGCGTTCCAGTGGTTAGGACTCCGTGCTCTCACTGCCAAGGGCCTGTGTTCAATCCCTGGTGGGGGAACTAAGATCCCACAAGCCGTGCTGTGTGGCAAAAAAATAATAAAGTAAAAAGTTATTTCCATTGATTTTTGTTTTGGAATTTGATTTATTCGGATGAGTCTGTGAAATGCCTATGTGTGTATTTACGTTAGCTAACTTTTCCTCCAGCCTATTCGTACAGCCAGTCTCCACAGTCTGGAACATCACTTACTTTAAATTCTCTCATCAACGGTCCTTCCAATTGTAACGTGGTTTTCTGGTAGCATCTGTAAGTCCAGTACTGAAATAAAAAATGTTAGAGTGATTTGGAAAAGAAAAGCTATACTATTTATTGAAGATTTTGTTATTTGTTATATTATTGTTACAACAGTTCTTGAACACTTTGGGTGCATATGTCATTTCCTCCTCACAACCCGGATGAGAGATGTTATTCCCATTGTGTAGCTGAGGAAACTGAGACTCATCTGAGCTCAGCTTGTGTGTGGGTACCAGCCGTAATAGAGCCACGTTCCCTGCGAGATTCTGCAAGTTCACTTTCCACATACTATGCCTGAAATGAAACAACTTGGAACCATCCCACTTTCATCGGACTGTTCAGTAAGGATTTGATGGTCGCTTTGGCAGGTGATCATATGCAAGTTTTCTCTTTCAAGTACCTCCACTTATTTTTCTGCTATCAAACGCCCCCTTTCCTCCACCACTCCGTTTCCTTTTGGCCACGTCTGCTTCTCAGGGAGACTTGCAGAATGTGACACGTCCTCCTGGTTTCCTAAACCTTAACGATGAGCCAGGGCCTGAAATAATGAACTCTCCAAGGCCAAGAAATCTGTTTTGTAGTTTCTCTGTGCTAAGTCTTAACACTTAATCTACTATTCAGTGCGTTTCTTTTCCCTAGGTATTGGCTTTCTGAGTCTGTGACCTTGGCCTACTACCTTTTTTAGTATGTTTCTGTTTTTTATTTTGATTGAGAATTTTTAGACTTGTTCTAGTGGCTATAGTTACTCAGTGCTGCTCCTTTCAATTTCCTCTGTACAAAAAAAAAAATATGTCTTTTAAGCTATATTTCCCCAAATAGAGATGAAGGAACTGCTCTGGGACAGAGGTACAGCTTCATCGAATAACACGCTAAGTTTTTTCTTTTCCTTTTTTTCTCTTTTTGGCCACACTGCACAGCTTGTGGGATTTTAGTTCTCAGACCAGGGATTGAACCTGGGACCTCAGCGGTGAGAGCTCAGAGTTCTAACCACCGGACCGCCAGGGAATTCCTAACACTTGAAGTTTTAGAGGCGAGTAAAGATTTATGGCAGTGCCTTTCCACCCCTGTCCTCCAAACCCCCAAACATCCACCTTTTGTGAAACCAGAGCCAGGGTGTTAAATGGTATACACCCGGGGCAAAGATCAGCTTTAAAATAAATAAATACCTCTATGGGAAGAAACAAAAGCAGAGCGTTATTTTCCCTTCAGAGACCTAAGACACAGCAAGAATAAACTTAGCCTGTGTAAGTTTTCTAAAAGGATCGCCACCTCCAAGCTTGACTAAAAGATTAACTTTATTTGGTGAGGTGTATTGCTATTCTCAGGCAGGTGCTGCCCTGATCCGCCAATTCCCTGTTAATCTGAACATGCAGAGGCGCCTTTGATCGCTCTCTCAGAGCCTCACCGGCTTCCCCAGTTGGCTTGGGAAACATCAAAAGAACTGTAAAGCAGACTCTAATCTCAGCCTTCCTGTTTCTCCATCTGCCTACTGGGTTCACACAACAGCACGTTTTCTTCAGTTAAAGGGCATTTTCCCCCGTAATACTTGGCGTCACAATGTTAAATGGACAGGTTGGGGGTGGGGGCGTCCAGGGGTGTCCCTCTTTGTAACTCAGATCTCTGCCAATGGAGGATTAGGGCTCTTAGGCTCACTTACAAGGACATTTATGCGGGTACCTAAATTAATGTCTGCTGGCCTGATGCTGAGTAACCAGGAGAAACAGTCCAGTGTAGAGGAACTCGGATCAGTACAGCAGCTGTTAAGTGCTATATGTTCTGTCCATCACAATGGCACTCAAATAACAAGTGTGGGCGAGGGTAATATGGACTGGAAACTCTGAGTTACAGACATACAGCACTGTTCCTTACCAAGACACATTTGTATGCAAGGGTGATAGGTTAGGTAACATCCAGTCTTTTTAAAATTTTTCATTAAATTCTACGGTCAATTACAAGTCAATACTAGTCCTTAGGCTTTATTTCCCTTTCAAGGCCCATGGAATTTTGGCCTCCAGGATTTTATACATCTGTATCTGGATTTTCAAAAATGCTTTAGGGAGTTCCCTGGTGGCCTAGTGGTTAGGATTCTGGGCTTTCAGTGCCGTGGCCCAGATTCACTCCCTGATCAGGGAACTGAGATCCTGCAAGCCTGAGATCCCACAAGCCACACAGCGCAGCCAAAAAAAAAAAGAAGAAGAAGAAAAAGCTGTATTTTTTACATTGCTTCGGGAGGTATTTTAGAACTGGGGGCACAGGTGAAAGAGATTTGAATTTATGTAGCCTCAAGCAAGTTTTTTGTCATCTCTAAGCCTGGCTGCTGCTTCTCTAAATTTGGTGAAAATAAAACCTAAATCTCAAGGTTGTTGAGAGGATTAAATGAAGTAACGAGGGGAAAACGCTTTAAATGTTTTAGAGCAAAGCAGATTGATCTACAAATGTTGTTGCATCTTAGATAGAATGAATCTACCTCCACACACCCACCATTACCTGGCCAGGTGCAGAGTCCTGCCTGACACAGCCGCCTGGCAGGTTCCTAATCCTGTTTCAGCCTTTGATCTTGTCCTGCCAGGCTTGGACCCGCCAGTTCTTCCTGCCTCCAGCCTGTCTTCACAACGGCAGCAGTTCAGGTCCCCCACCCCTAATGCTGTGTCTACTGCCTTCTCCCTGAGGATGTTCTACAAAGCAGGGATAGGAGGGCTTCAGAAACGGGTTGTACGCTGGAGAGAGTGGTGGCCGCTATGCTGAAGACTAGGTAATCATCATCTCTCTCAAACTAGCTGTTTGAATTTTTACCACTGGCATCATTCCTGCAAAGTTCAAAGTAACACTGGTTCCTAGTTACTAAAGGGCTGACCATCCAGAGCCTCTGACCTGCTTTCTCCTTCTCCCTCTGGGCTCACTTAAGAGGAATCCTCTGAGGAGATCTCATTGTGCCTTTTGTGATAGTTTTTTCCCCCTGTTCTTCTGAAAGATGCTAAATTTATTATGACTCAAAAATTGTTTTCCTTTCTTCTTGGAGGGCTCTTTGGGGACTATCTAGATAAGAAAACTGGGTTTGTCTCTTAACCTTTTCAAGTTACTTACTTGTCCAAGCCTCAGTTTCTTCATGTCTGTTTTATACTCCAGAGACTGTTTATCACACATCACAGTCTTTTAACCAGAAACAAGAACTGGCTCAAGAGAATCTCATGTGTCCATTCTTGGATGTTTTGCCTTTGTTTCCTTCCCTCCTGACTCAGGGAAAATTTCTCTCCTTCAAGTCTCCTCTTCCTTCACTCTTTGCCCTCCTTTTTTCTTTCCTTACCCCTTTTTAAATCCCTTTACCAGTTTATTGTAAAGGAGATTATAAAGGATACAGTAGCCAGATGAAGGGGTACATTGGGTGAGGTCCGGAAGGGTCCCCAGCACAGGAGCCTCTGTCTCCATGGAACTGGGTGCTCCACCCTCCCTGCATGTGAATGCTTTCGTGAACCCAGAAGCTTCCTGCCTTCTGTGGTTTTGATATACACTCAGCCCTCTGCATCTGCAGATGTGAACCCCGGATACGGAGGGCCAACTCTATTCACTGTATTGCGGCCATTTTATATGAGGGACTTGAGCATCCACGGGGCCCTGAAACCAACCCCCCAGGGAAACTGAGGGGTGACTGCGATACGTGGGTAATCATTAGTTAAATCCGTTTCACCTGTAACCTGCCTTCACTAATCAAGGTCCTTTTAAATGTTGCCGCAAAAACCTTGCTTGTCTTCTAAGCCGCTCGGGAGCCTAAACAATAAGATGTTTTCCAAGAACCTGGATCAGCTGTGTCTAGTCGGAGCTGAGCTGGTTAAGACTGGATAGGGAAAGAAGGAAAAAGAGTAGATGTAGGTATTATGTGGCTGATTCATTTTGCAGTGCACCTGAAACTGACACAACATTGTAGGTTAACTATACTCCAATAAAAATTGCAAGAAAAAAGACAATGGGACCACTGACCCTCCATCTGGGCATGCTCTAGTGTGTGCTCGGTAACCTTTTGATGGCAGAGGGCCGAAAACCCCACCCTCAGATCGTGCCAAGCGCCTTCGCTTCTGAAAGTACACAGGCTGTGGCTGAGTTGCGCCTGCGCAGAACGAGGATGAAGCACCTGTTTCCCATCACCTTTCTCCGCGATCCCCACGCCTGGGACGTCAACTCATCCCATAAATACCCCAGGCCCTCAGCCTTGTGGGAGGCGATTCTGAGATTTTCTTCTTCTGTGTCTGCGTTAGGCTGTCTTATGCATAAACCCTCTCTGCTGCAGAGAGCTTGGTGTCTTAGTGTTTGGCTAGCTGCGCGTAGGGCAAAACAAACCTGGTTCACTAACAACTTTATAACTGAAGCTGCCGCCTGATGAAGAAGGAAGAGTGTTGAGCTTTACTTCAGAAGAACTAAGAGTGATACTACGCCAGGATGACCCTAACTTCTCCAGGTTGGTTTTTCTCACCAGTAAAGCTAAAGGGTTGGGTTAAATCTACCTCTTCAGCCTCTGAAAGCTCTAACTTTCTAAGGACATAAATACTAGTACATATAGATCTGATAACTGTAGGTTGTTTGAAAGTCCCCTAAAATCGGATCATAAACTTAAGTAAAATATTTACTGTGTGACAGAATGCAAGTAAAAAGTTTAATATAGGGGTCTGCAAATGATGAAATGACCACTTTCTCTGGGCAAAACTATCAAAAGGATAACTAAACTTTAGGGATGACGCTTCAGTCCAGGGAAGAGAGGAGTCTATGTTAAAATTTTGGAGGGAATTCCCTGGTAGTCCAATGGTTAGGACTCCGCACTTCCACTGTAGGAGGCATGGGTTCCATCCCTGGTCGGGGAACTCAGATCCCACAAGCCACACACAGACACATAAATTGGAGAGTCCCAAGTGTTTTGCTTCAGGTAGAAGGAATGGGAATTGATGAAGAGGATGCAGGGTGGGGGGAGGGGACGGGGAAGCGGGGGAAGATGAGGTGTTTCCAGGAGAGGGAGATGGAGGCGGGAAAGGGGGTCCCGTGGCCTCGTGGCTGCGGAGTGCCAGCTGGTCCTGCCAGGACCAGGTGTGTTGGCCTTCACTGGAGACAGAACAGGGGAGCAGCTCAAGGGCCTATGAGATTTCTTGAGGACAGAGCTCCAAGAAAACCTGGAGTTGATTAGGCAAGTGACTGTAATTGTAAACTTAGAAATCAGAGGGGCATTTAGAAACTGGATAGGAAAGAACCTTACGACTCCAAGGAATAAAAATGTGTAGCCTCCGAAGTCAAGATGTAGTGCGTTTAAAACTGAGCAGTCTTAGGGCTTCCCTGGTTGCGCAGTGGTTGAGAGTCCGCCTGCCGATGCAGGGGACACGGGTTCGTGCCCCGGTCCGGGAAGATCCCACGTGCTGCGGAGCGGCTGGGCCCGTGAGCCATGGCTGCTGAGCCTGCGCCTCCGGAGCCTGTGCTCCGCAACGGGAAAGGCCACAACAGTGAGAAGCCCGCGTACCGCAAAAAAAACAAAACAAAACTGAGCAGTCTTTTCAGAGTAGCTGGGCAACTATATGCTTAACACTGAGGACATCTGAAGAATAGTTTAAGTCTCATTTGAGGGAGCCACAGCTATGCAAAGCTGATAATTTTTGTGCTTGGAGAACCTTTGTGTTCAGAACTCTGCTGGCCAGAGGGGAGAGGGGCAGGGTGGGTGGTGGGAAGAGAGCCCTGGGAAGCTTTTGAAACAGCACCCAGCTTCTAGATTCTGGCTGCTTCAGAATGTCTCAGCGGGAGGCTTTCAAATACAGGTGTCTAGGCTCCATAATTCAAATTCAGGGCTGGCTCTGTAATTTGCAGGGCCTGGTGCAAAATACACATGTGGGACCACTTCAAAAAACAGGAAAAAAAGTACCATTAGAGGTACTAAAATGTAAAGCTTTCTCCTTTCTGTCAACTTGTCATGGTGTTTTCTATTATTTATCGTTTTCAGGAAAGAAAAACTACCATTTTAAATTAATAGCATGAATTTTTACCATCCATCTTTATATTGTGCAATGCCAGTTTTAAATATAACAGCATGTAACACATACAAAATCACCCAAATGACACACTTTCTATTTCGTAGCTTGTTCCTACATGTACGTTTTGTTCTTACTGGAACTGAAAACAGTACATAAAAGTAAATTCTTGTTTACTTGTTTTTTCACTTAATATGCTCACCTCCTACCAACATTCTCCAACATTCTCTCAGCTCACAGAGTACAGAGGGGATGGAGGGAGGAGGAACCATGGACCGCCCTTTCTTTCCCTTTTTCCTTTTCTGTCATCCTTGTGGGTATAAGTAGTTGGCTCATACAGGGAAGTAATGAGAGCAGGAAAGAATATGATGGAGCTCCTTGTTTGTTCATGTTTCTTAGAATGTCACTGCTTTCTTTCTGGTTCGAATGGAAAGGATGGCTCCTTGGCACCATCAGCTCCTCTGATGATTCGGGTGTAGGTCTAGCACCTTACCTGGCACCCACTTTGAGTCTCGCCGATCCCCCAGGCATCATGGGTCCATTGGAGTCCTGTGCTCATGGGCGTGTGGACCGCGATGTGAGGATGGAGCAGCCGGGAATAGCTGCAGACAGACAGACACACACACACACACACACACACACACACGATGCCTATCCCCTCCGCTCGTGCACACCCACCCACAACCGTCCCATTGGTCTTCACTTACAAACACAGATTGGCAGGAACGATGATTAGGAATTGTAAACGGTTAGAGCAGAGCATTAAACCAAGCACAGGACCCTTCTGAGCCTGGAGCCCTGTGGGACTTCAGGTTACGCGCCCCTGAACGGCCCTGGCTCCGCTTCAGTATTTCCCACCCCAGACTTCTTGCTAGTCAGTGATCCAGGTTCCATGCCGAGGGCCTCCGAAATGTAGGGAAAGTGAGGACCAGCCAGGTCCCATCGGTGTGGCTAAAGGTCTGGGTGAAGAGACAGAAGGGAAAGGAACATTGGGTTGCCTTTTCTGTCCCTCTCGTCACTGTAAGCGTACCTTAAAGTGATCACACAACTAAGCTGCAGGCCAGCACGGGAGAAACGACCGACGGGGCCAACATCGTGTAATCCTAAGAGTTGGAGCCACATGCGAACACCTGTGGCTTCCGTGAAGGATATGTCCTTCCTCCAACTCTGAATTCGACCTCCAGCCCTTGGAAGCCAAAGGGCCATGACAGAAGCCAGGCTGAGACCAGGGGCTCCTCTGTCAGACCCCAAATAGGAACCCGTGTTCTTGGTGGGGGGGCGGCTAGCACTCAACTGTCGTCTACAATCAACCTAACTGGATCAGTCCTGGGAATTCCCTGGCACTGCCGGGGCCGGGTTCGACCCCTGGTTGGGGAACTAAGATCCTACAAGCCAGGCAGCATGGTCCCCACCACACCCCCACACCCCCTCAAAAAAGAAAATAAAAACAAAACAAAAAAAACCCCAAACTGGATTAATCCTAACCGGACGCCGCCCCTCTCCCCAGAAGGTTGGTGAGGAACACTCAAGCTATCCCTGCCATCAAACCTGGTGTGTACTTTACCCTATATTCAGACCCCCCCATTTAGACTAGGTGGCATCTAAACTAGTTTCTCCACAACCTTTTCTAGAAAGGGACATTTAAGATAGAAGAATAGTTCACAAATGTGGTGCCGTCAGGAGAAGGTTGCCTGAGTCCGTTAATACGTTGCTTTCGTGGGGTGAGAACAGTCAAATGGCTTGGTCGGGCCCTACTTCCCAACCCTTTCTCACCACCACAGACGCGGAAAGCGGTCACACTCGTACAGTGTATGTGGCAGCTCAAGGCTGGAGAGCCCTGCCTGGGAAAACCCAGCTGCCCCCGCCTTGCTCTCAGCATACCTTAACCCCATCACTCCGCAGGCCCAGGTGCCCTGCGAGGGAAGCTCGGCAGTGGTAACCTTTGTTTGTTCCATTAGGGGAACTGTGTGATTTAGGGAAAGGTGATACTACCCCTGGCTCAGAGGTGACCACAGGACTCTGCTAAGGCAGCTGGTGCGTCAATTTTGTTGTAAAACATGCTCTGCAAAAACAGAGTCTTAAAAAAAAAAAAACTATCTGAAAAATGAAATGGAGAAAATCCTAAAACATGGCTCTGAATGTTGCTGGGGGTCGTCACTCTCAAAGCTAATGCCATTTCCAGAAAACACATACTGGCTCAGTTTCCACATCTGTGGAATGAAGGGAATAACACTGAATGATCTCCAATGTACCTTTTATGTCAAAATTCAGGGATTAAAAAATGTAAACAAACATTAAACTCTAATTAGAGACAGGGATGCTGAAGTATTCAGATGTAAATGTCTGAAACTTACTTTGAAATGCATTTTAAAAAATACAGATGGCCAGCTGGGAGAGGGACGAGTAATGGATAGATGGGTGATGCCACCAGTCCAGGAAGATGTTAGTGGTAGGAGCTGGGCAGTGGGTATATGTGGGGGTGACCACTGTCAAAGTCTTTCACTTTGGCTGCAAGTTTGAGATTATACATTGAGAAATGTTGGAGGGTAAAATGAGTGCTCTGGCATCCAGTCTTCATGATTAATGCAGAAAAAATGAACAACAGGAAGTAACCTGTCCAACTGGTTTAAAAGCTGTTAGATTTAATAGTTAATCTAAGATGTTGTAACTAAACCAATTACAAGCCTTTGTGCAAGAAACAAATTCAAAACTTCTGCTATTGCAAAAATGTTACGGTATCAATTATTGGGTGCTAACCGTGTGCCAGGACTCTGCTGAAGGTTTCCTGTGAAACGTCATCCCACTGAATCCTCACAATAGTCAGTGAAGTAGGTAAAATAGGTATCGTCCTATGTCTTTGACAGACAAGAAAACTGAGGCTGGATGAGCTCATCCAAGGCGTGGAGCTGGGACCTGACGGAGCTGGGATTCGGGTTCTGGGCTGAATGATCTCCCAGACAAGACAGCTCTTCGGCGGTATTGGACTCTGCTCCGCCTGCTGCTTCAATCTTACTGACATTTAGGCATGAACTCGACAGGAAAGTTAGGGTTATACACCCACAGTATATGAGTCAATCCTGGCGGGCCTCTAGGCACACAGTCGATGGGTACAAAGCTATAGTTGAAATCCAGTTCAGCCACGTGTCATGGGCTTGGCTGTGAACTTGCCCAAGACACCTGAGATTCTGCCCCTCAGTGTTTTCATGTGTGGATGGAGGCGGATTTCAGGCAGATTGCTCCACAGAGCACTTAGTAACATTTTGGCTTCATGGACAGGTTTGCTTTTTGCTTTGGGATATTTCTCTCATCCTGTGAATTCTCAGTGTGCCAGCTCTGAGTTACTGGGATGTGTCCCCCTTTTTGTGTAACCTCAAACTCCAAATATTTCTGCTTCCTGTGTGCAGTCATCTCAAAAAAAAAAAAAATCTTTCCCAAAGCACTATAGCTCCCGTCTCATCCTATGGGGGGAGTTTAGCATCCACCCCTGCACCTGCCCGATATTTCCGAGAGTATCAGGGGACAGGCTTACATTTTCATCAGCATCTTTTACCCTGAATTAGTGGTTTTACCTTACTTGCCTCCTGCAGTAAATATGCTCACTCCATCCTGAGTTGCCCCAGGCCCTTTTGACTTTAATTCCTCTATATTTAACCTAACAGGAAAACACAAACAACTACAACAACTTTTTATAGAAGAAATGAGAATAGTGAGGGATTATTAACAGAAAAGGTGAGAAATAACTGTCATTCATCCATTTGACTAATATTGATTGAGTGCCTCTTATACACCAGGCATTTTTCTGGTGCTGGAAATATCAAAATGATTAAAACAGACCAGAAGAGAAAAATCCCTACCCTCTTCAGGTTTACTTTCTAGTTGGGAGAAGGGAAGAGGACCTTTTATTTATGTATTTTGTTGATTGTCTATTGTAGGTTGGATGGTGAGAAGAGGTGGAGAAAAACAAGGAGGGAAGAGAGAGAGGTGTCTGCGGGTCGGGTGGATGTGGGAGTGTGCGATTTTAAATAGGGTGATAGGAAAGGGCCCACTTAGGAGGATACCTGGGAGGTAATCTCCCAGGAGGAAATCTGCAGGAAGGATGCTCCAGTCAGACACGGACACTTCCGTCACTGCAAAGACTCTGTGAGTGCTGGGCTGAGAGCTTGAAGTGTCGAGTATCATGATGAACTCCTGGATTTTACATATTTGATGCGTTTTAATCTATTGCAGTTATTTTCTTATTGATGCTCAAATTGTCCCATTTGTGGCCAGGGAGAGACACTTCAATATTCTGCCTGAGGGAGGGAGGGAGGTGAGCAAGACAGGAGCTATGGAAAGTCAGTGCAGTGAAGCTTGTCCCAGGTGCTCCATGGAGGAGGGATGGCTGAAGGATGCACTCAGAATCCTGCCGGACCTTTTTTATTTTAATTAATCAACTAAATTAAATTAAATTAATTTATTTTGGCTGCGCCGGGTCTTTGTTGCGGCATGCAGACTCTTTGTTGCGGCATGTACGCGGGATCTAGCTCCCCAGCCAAGGATCGAACCCTGGTCCCCTGCATTGGGAGCGTGGAGTCTTACCCACTGGACCACCAGGGAAGTCCCCTGCCAGACCCTAAGAATCATATCATGCTGTGAGATTTGTGTGTGGGTGTGGGTGTGGGTGTGTATATAGGAAAGGGACTGAGTCTGAAGCCAATTCAACATGATACAGAATATAAACATCATGTAGCAGGAACCCAAAGACCTAAAAAGACCACAGACGTTAAGCTCTTACCTGAGAATTAGTAGAAATCCTGGGGGCAGTTACTTGGGACTTCCCCAGGTAGGGGTTGGAATGGGGAGGAGGGAAAACAGAAAGGATAACTCAAAATAATTGAGTTTCCAGGGCCATGGAAAGCCCACACAATTTCTGATATTTCTATATACATATATGTCTGCATG
This sequence comes from Delphinapterus leucas, assembly GCF_059928025.1. NCBI lineage: Eukaryota > Metazoa > Chordata > Mammalia > Artiodactyla > Monodontidae > Delphinapterus > Delphinapterus leucas. Next base: position 34,537,330 of record NC_143142.1, on the reverse strand, counting down.
ACCAACAGGCTTGAGAGCTCTTTTAAAAGTAGGGAGGATGACTCTGGAAGTCAGTTAGATTTGCAAATTATCGTCTGTAGAAAAATCTGCATAGATTTCTGGGTGAGGGAGAAGCGGGGAGCCGGAATTTGATGAAGTGGAGAACAGTATGCTTTGGAACCAAGTATGAGGCACTTAGTCTGACAAAGGACTTTTTTTTTTTTTTTCTGATTTGTATATCCATCAATATCAACACCTAAATACAAAATCTCTAACATCTAAATTGTCCTGGAAAGTTCAGTATCTGTGGTTTCGTCCTTATAGTTCAAATCTCTTTCTTATATAAAATATCCAGAGAGAGTCTAAAATATGACTGTACAGGAAGTTCATTGTAGTGAAGGTTGATTAACATAAGGAGTCTGATCACAGACCAAAGCTTGAGGATATTTTTGTGACACAAACTGGCACTGTCTTTTTGTTGTGTAGGAATATGAACTCTCAGGATTTAAGCCCCTGCGGGAGAATAGTACTGATTACTATGTAAATAATTGAGTACACATGACCAATATTCTCGAGATTCTGGAGTTACTGAAGAGCAGGAAAGTGGCTGCTATAGACTGAATATTTGTGTTGACCACCAATTCTTATGCTGACGCCTAATTGCCAATGTATTGGAGGTGGAGTCTTTGGGGGGGTGATTAGATCATGAGGGTGGGGCCCTCATGAATGGGATCAGTGCCCTTATAAAAGACACCCCAGAGAGCTCCCTTAGCCATCTATGGACTAGGGAGCAGACCCTCACCAGACACCAATCTACCGGTGCCTTGATCTTCAACTTGCCAGCATCCAGAACTGTGAGAAATAAATGTTGCTTAAGCCACCCAGCCTATGGTATTTTTGTTATAATAGTCTCAATGAACTAAAATTGTGATAGATGAGAAAACTGTCATCTTAAGTGATTCCTTACAATATGTGATTGTCTGTGCTAGGTGACTGTGGAAAACTCACGGGTGTGTAGTAATTGATTCACCTTTTACTGCAAAGTATATTTTGGGAAATAAACTGATGCAAGCTAGTCACTTCATATAAATACTCTGTATGATGTTGAACTTTCTGGGTTCTAATTCTCAGAATGAGAGCCAGACTGACAGAGATGTTTAACCTCAATGGGAAGCCTCACGCTCATCAGACATGCTCACTTATGCCCCAGACTAAGTCCCCTTAGATACAAATGGAGAAATTGTGCTCCACTAGCAAGTGGGTCATAAGATTCCTAGTCATGATTTAGGTAACGATAGAATTTGTGTGTGTGCATAGCACACGAATTCTTATTTATCCTTGCCTTGGCGTATGAGTTAAAGTACACCCCCGTGAAGCACCTGTCATTCTAGCTATACCTGTGTACTTTGGCGATTGACCCCTACGTCACTGCTCCGTCTCTCCTCCATGCCTTTGATCAACCCATTCCTTTTGCTTAAGATGCCTCTACAGTGGAGGTTCTCAACCTTGGCTGCTCCCAAACACAGATGCCTTTGGCCCTTCCTGCCTCCCCCATCCTGATGTAATTGATTTGCTGTGTAGATTTCTTCCCAGGTTGAAAGCTGCTGCGGGAAGTGCCTGTGGACTCTGGCAGTAGACTCCCCTGGTGAATTTGTTAGAAACGCAAATTGGCTCTCAGAGCAGACCTACTGAGTCAGAATTCGCTTGTGGGTGGTGGGGGGAGGGCGAAATAAATTCAACTTCAAAGCCATCTTTTCAGGTGTGGGGCTAAACTGTTAACCAGACCTTCGGACCCTAACTGCTGTGTGAAGTCCTCTATGCGCATCCCCACACGGAGGAAGAATCTACTGTCCTGACGTGTGTTAAAAGGCACAGGACTGTTTGCCTAAGTGCAGCTGAAACTGCCCTCCGGGTCACAGCACAGACACCAGTGTTGGGTGGTGACAGCCCCAAGGGACAGCAGTGTCTTCCCGCTGAGACTGCTGGGCTGAAATGGTTGCAGCCTTTAGCGTGACAAAGGGACGTGTTTGGGAAACGAAGATTTCCTGCTCAAAGACAAATAGGTCTCAACAGTCACACGCTCTGATGTAGGCCTGTCTGAACAGGAAAAGGAGGACCTCTTATTTGTCAGGAGCTCTGCTTGAAAAGAAAGGGGGGGTGGAAAAGAAAAAAAAGACCCACTGAAATATTGCTTACTTCCTAGAAGGAAGGACACATTCTTGGACTGAACTCAAAGGATGTCGGTCTCAACAAGGACGTCAGTTAACTCTGTCTTATTCTGGGGCCATTTGTTTGCCAAGAACCAAAAAATCACTCAAACCACTTAAATAAAAGGGGGATGGTTTTAAAGACACAGTCGTCATACTTCGTTCTACGTGGTCAGCGCTGTGATTTGCGAGGCGGTTGTGTTCGCACATTAGGTTTGCAAAATCAGTTTTGTAGCTCTTTGAGCATAGAAGGGGGATTTTTAAACTTTTGGTGTCTCCAAACTGAATGAAAACAGACTGTAAAAAAATGCTGACTGCTCTGCCCTGACTATCAGGAAGCTTAGAAAGAAACTTAGGATTCACAACTCAGGACCCTGGGAACTTGGTGAATTTACTTATCTAGCAATTTTCTTTTTCTTATTTCTTTTTATTTTAAAACTGTTCAGTGTTTTATGATTTAATTCTGTAAATCATCTTAAAGCCTTTTTAGATGTCGAGTTTTACTTTTTTTTGGTTGCACCGGGTCTTAGTTGTGGCTCTCGGGCTCCTTAGTTGCGGCATGCATGTGGGATCTAGCTCCCTGACCAGGGACTGAACCCCCGTCCCCTGCACTGGAAGGCAGATTCTTAACCACTGCACCACCAGGGAAGTCTCTGGAGTTTTACTTTTTAAAAAACTAATAATTAAAAAACAGAACTACCATGCATAGGTGCTGGTGTCCCGGTATAAACTTACTGACCATCAAAGTGTTTCCGCTCTGCTCCTGTCCTGGATTGAGTCCCAGGGTTAGCCTAGACTCTGCTGCAGGAACTCGTTGGGATCCTAGGCTGCCATCTAAGTAAGGGCTGTGCAAATAAACCCAGTTCCTGGAGGAGTTCACACCTTGGGGCTGATGTTACATTAAATCTGCCTCCACATTTCTAGCGACTTTTTTCCTTCCTTGTTGAAAGTCAACTGGAAGGTGCCTGCATCTGTGGTTGCTGTTTTAAGCATGCCTCTGAATTTACTTTTTGAATGCTTTGTTTCCTTGTTTGCAAGGGTAGGTGCTAAAACTCATACCTGCTTGGTGAAATGAAAATCAAGGCAGCCCTTTTGGAAAGCCAATTGGCAACATTTAGAAACAAAAGCGCCCGTCCATTTGTCTAGGACTATAACCCTTAGATACACTCCCAGGTGTACTGAAGATACATTGTAAAACGCTTTTCACTGCAGATTTTGTTTGTCATAGCAAGTGGTAGAAACAGCCTAATAGTCCATCAGTAGGGGGACTAACAATGTTTTATGGTTCATTCATAAACTGGAATGCTATGGAGCCATTAAAGAGAATGGGTGGGTCAGAGTGTTCTGAAATGGAGCATTCATTACTAAATGAAAAAGCAAACAGTAGAGGAATGTGTGTAGTATGCTTCCGGTCTGTGGAAAAAGGAAAAATATATACTTGAATGTGTATAGAAAAATTTGGGGAGGGTATACAATAAAGTGTTCAAAGATGTTGACTATTGCAGGAAAGAACTGGAGTGAAAGGAGGTTTATTTTCATTATATACACTCTTATTCTGTTTGAAATTTTCACATGGGTACATTTTTCACCAGAAAAAAAAAAGAAAAGAAAAAGATGCATTGCTTTGTCTTGCACAAAAATCTCGCACATACAAAACATCTAGAGTTAGATGGATTCAAATGCTAGCTCTGTCACTTACCTGTGACCTTGAGGTGCTCCCTAATTCACTTGTAGTGACTATGTCATGGGGCTGCTGTGAGGATTAAGTTACAGAATGCATATCAAACAGTATTTTCTTAGTAAATGTAAATGTGTAATAATGATGGTGCTCGTGGACATTTATCCAATGCTTACCATGTGCAAGGCAGTGTATTAAGAACTTTACATATATTAATTCATTTAATCCTTAAACCAACCCTGTGAAACAAGTACTATTTTCATCCTAATTGTACAGATGGGGAAACTGAGGCACAGAGAGGCTAAGTACCTTGCCCGAGAAGACACAGCTAGTATATGGTAGAGCAAAGGATTCAAACCCAGGCAATCTGGCTCCATAGCCCAAGCTCTTCCCCACTTACCCAACGGCCCTGTCCCTGCCGGAAAGACAGGTCTACTCAGGGCAGCATGAGGCTGATGAGAGGGTCAGTCCAGTTTCTAAGAGAAATGCTTAGAGTATCTGTAAATGTCTTATAAGCTTATGGCAATGCTTTCTGACCAACCCCATGTCAGAATGTTACAATCAAGGTGACACGTGGGTGTTTCCACTGGAGTGTGTGGGGACTTTTCCCTCTGCCTCTGTTTTCTCCCAGCTGGATCCTCTCTGCCTGTGAATCTGGAGTCCCTGACAGGAATCCTGCTGGGAAATCTTTACGGCATGATGAAGCCAACAGGGATTCCAGGGTGTAGAAGGGGTGGAGAGACCGGTCTTCTCTGTGTCTATTATCTAATGAACACATTTCTATACTAGGAGTGGTGGAGGACCTGGCCTCTTTCACGAGAATCATTCAGGTGACGCAGTTCCGTCAGAATGACTGTCTCTGGGGACGGTACACCAACTTTCCCAGTGTGGTCAAGACCTTGTATTTCTGTAGGTAAGCATTACCTTAATATTTAACTCAGGTTCTCTCAGTTGAATATTTAACCTAACTGTAATGTGTTGCCTTTGCTAGAAGAACAGCTGGTCTTTGGCCTCCTCAGAATCTGTCTTTAAATGAAATGAACTTGAGAGCAAATACATGAAGAATTTCAGCCACTGACAGGTGGCTTAGGTCCCCATTAGTAGGGTGTTTTTCTTTCCTTGTGTCCAGAATTACTCAGAATTATCTGAATAACTATTCCTCACTTCACCACTATTTCCAAAGTGCTTAACAGACATGCTCAGTCAGTTTGGAAATCCCCATTGTCCTGTGCCAACCTCTCTCCAATGTTCCAATTTTCCAAACTACTGATCAATTTTTCGCTCTCTCTGTAAGACTGCTTGCTTTCTTTATGATTTCATTTTGAACAACCTGCTAGTCAAGGGATCTTTGGGGCATCGACTCAAGATGAGAACGGACACAAGCTCCTTGGAAAGGATTCCCTTTCAGACATTCCAGACTCATTACCTTGCTTGACTAATGTAAGAAACAAGTCAGGAGCCCTTGAGTTGCTCTTTCAAGTTTGTCAAGTTCAACGTTAGAAATACCAGGCTCACCCTGAGTACCAGGTCCTGCTCCTGCCAGGGGCCAGGCTGCGGAGAAGAAAACTGTCAACTCCCACCGGCAAAGGCAGTGAAGGCAGCGAGGCTCTCTTCCCTCCAAAGGACTCTAAGAGTAAATTATTTAAACTCCTTCTCACCTTTGTTTAAGATCTGCCTCTTCTCACACTTGGGAATTACAAACAGACATTGTGTTGGCTGAGGTTGCAAAGTACATTAGGTCTTATTCTAGAAAGGAAATGAAGTGACGAAGCTGGTGTTTTAAAAAGTGTCACTTATAGAAGTAAACATTTTCTACAGCAAGAGGTTATTCCCTAAGACTAAAACCGCTCTAAAATGTCCCCGCCCCCTTGTTTTTTTCAGTGAATAGAATATTTTCATCTTCGGAGATGTTTCTTCCAATGTACTTTATGGGGACATCCACAGTATTATCTAACTCCCTGGATGTTTCTCTTCATTGTTTCATCATAGAAATTGCTAGTAGGCATTGGACTTGAATGTCCTAGGAAGAAGGAAGGACTCGTCGACTGATCATTATGGGTGTAGACCTCAGAAGGCTAGCTATGCAGGAATGTTTTCTGTTTCCAGAGCATTGGTCTTCAGACGTAGTGAAAGCACCAGGATTTAAGACTACAAAACCCGTAATTGTTTGTAACCTCCTCATACTAGGCTCAATAGAAAGAATGCATTTTCCCTCTTTATATCACAAGAGAAAACTAAGACTCTATTTGCTTCCCCCTTCCTCCTTTCCAAAGTGAAAAAGAGAGTTTTTCTTTTCTTCCTTTGGCTGCTTTGGGTCTTCATTGCTGCAGGCAGGCTTTCTCTAGTTGCAGCGAGCGGGGGCTACTCTTTGTTGGGGTGCATGGCTTCTCATTGCCGTGGTTTCTCTTGTTGCAGAGCACGGGCTCTAGGCACGCAGGCTTCAGTAGTTGTGGCTCACGGGCTATAGAGCGCAGGCTCAGTAGTTGTGGTGCACGGGCTTAGTTGCTCCGCGGCATGTGGGATCTTCCTGGACCAGGGATCGACCCTGTGTCCCCTGCATTGGCAGGTGGATTCTTAACCACTGTGCCACCAGGGAAGTCCAAGGAGAGTTTTTCTATGGAAGAATCTCTTTATTGAGGTCTCTATAGAAGCTCCCTCGTGACACTGATTTACCTATCGAGTAATTTGGAAAGAGGACATTAGCATCTACTTCTCCCTGAAGGCAGACTAGAAGTGTGAAGCAGAAGAATGGCATTTTTTTCATCTGTTCTAGTGAAAACATTTGATGAACAGCAACAGTTCAATCAGCTACATGGCAGACTTTGACTTTTGGTGGGTTTTTTTTTTTTTTTTTTGCCGTACGCGGGCCTCTTACTGTTGTGGCCTCTCCTGTTGCGGAGCACAGGCTCCGGACGCGCAGGCTCAATGGCCATGGCTCACGGGCCCAGCCGCCCCGCGGCATGTGGGATCTTCCCGGACCGGGGCACGAACCCGTGTCCCCTGCATCGTCAGGCGGACTCTCAACCACTGCGCCACCAGGGAAGCCCCCCTGTGGTTTTCTGATGATGCCTCCCTGGGCCAGCAGGAAGCCCAGACAGGGAAGAGCACACTATTTCCTCTCTCTGCTTCAGGGGAAATGAGTGACTTGCAGAGGAATTTAAGACCTATTCTGTAAACTTAGTAAATGCGTTAGGACCAGAGAGAGTTTTCAGCCTGGGCCACTAGTTTCTATTTGCAAAAGGAGTTAATCTGATCTTAGTTTAGTAGCTGAAAGTTAAACAGCCTATTGAACAAACCCCAGGTGGATTTCGGTACCCTTTGGTAACAGTGGCATACGAGAATGAACACATTCAGACAGTAGGATTTTCCATATGTCATTTATTTAAACCAAAATCAGTTTATATTTTCAAGGGTGTGGATTTCAAAGATACAAAAAGAAATTCAAACCATTTTGTTCAATATCTATAAAAAATGAAATTACATTTTGCTGTGGGTGGGGCGGGAGTGGACCCTGTAACATGGGAAATTGCTTCACTGAAATTCAAATTTCTGTGTGCAAAAACTAACTCATTTTGTTTTAGGATTGGCTGAAATGTTTAAGGAGCCCCGATAAAATATAAGAATTAATTTGCTACAAGTCAAGAAGTATACTCACAGTTCGCACTACGTGAACGGTCAGTGCATGAGCCAAAGTAATGAGATCTTTGCAACCTCGCCTGTGTCCGGCCACTTGATCATTGCTCTTTGGAAGCACTTTCAAAAGTACATTGTGGGGCTTCCCTGGTGGCGCAGTGGTTGAGAGTCTGCCTGCCGTTGCTGGGGACACGGGTTCGTGCCCCGGTCTGGGAAGATCCCACATGCCGCGGAGCGGCTGGGTCCGTGAGCCATGGCCGCTGAGCCTGCACGTCCGGAGCGTGTGCTCCGCAAAGGGAGAGGCCATGACAGTGAGAGGCCCGCGTACCGCAAAAAAAAAAAAAAAGTACATTGTGTTATTTTGGTGATTGGCACAGGTCTTGCTTATGTATAAAAATCGGACAAAGTGGCTTATCTGCTTAACAGTTTCCAAGTTTGTTGCATATAGATGTATGGCTTTGCCCAAGAACTTGGTGGGAGGAAGTATTGTGGACACAGGTCTCAGGGTTGTGGCGTTTTCAGATCAGTGTAAGTCCACTGTATAAAGTGTTTTAATTTACTTTTTTGTTGTTTTTGGTGAGTCTGTATTTTTGTGTATAAAGTAAGGCTTACAAATATGACCTAGATGAAAACCAGGGGAAATTGACAGTGGCAATTACCAATTCTAAATGTGAGAAGAATGATAAAGACCTCACTGAAGACAAAGCTGAACGCAGGCTTGGATTTTGGACTCAAATCTGTCACTTAATAATTGTGCCATGCTGGGCGAGTGACCGAACCTCAGGGAGCAGTTTTTCAGTACTGTGAGGATGAAATGAAAACCACAATGCATTATTCTGATTTTCCCTACCCCAGAGAACTGTGTAGGAAACAAAAGTGATGAAATGTTTTGAAAGAAATCCACGTGGGTAAAAATCTATACAGATTTGAACATGTTTGAGAAGCTAATAACATCTTTCATAAAACATACAGCTCCTGACCTGAAACTTTCAGATGCGTGTAATCATCACAGTAAAAGGACTTTTAGTTTTTGGTACTTAAAGCCCTTCCATAGGGTGCAAGGTCTACCCACCAGCTCACCTGGACTAGTACGTGTGTTGTTACAATGAAAGTCACAATGATATGCTTCTTAACTGCTTAATTATTCACCCCCCCCCCAAAGGCAATTACTTATCTTTTAGAAGAAGTAGGACTCTGTAGTGAAAACACACAGACCTGAAAGCAGTGCATTAAGTATTTTATTAATTTCTTTATACATTATGGGAAACATTCATCTATTTACAATTTTTTTTTTGTCCACACACAGTCTAGGTAGATAAGCCTATGAAATTCCAATTCATAAAGCCATAAAAATGTTCCCCACCCCTCCATCTGAAGGCTTTCAAATGAATCTTTTTTTTTCCAAACCAAAATAATTTTTAAAAATTACATTTGGGAATTCAGATATGCTAGTGATTTACATTCCAGTTATTTAAAATATGCATCTAGACAGGTTTTAAAAAAGAAATGGTAAATTCACAAGGATAAGGCTTAAATTAAAGTGGGAATGCACAGTAAAACATTAAGGAAACATCTATAAATAACAGAAATATAGTACAAATAAATTAGTTCTATTTACCATTTCAAATATTAAAAATCTTTAATCCATTTCTTCATCTCTCTTTACAAAAAGGTTATGTGAGTTGTATGGAAACATCTGCAAAAAATATAATAAATACTTAATTTCTTTTAACGTTTTTTGATGTGGGAGACAAACTTCTTTTGTAATCCCCCCTCCCCAAGAAAATGCCCAAACACCTTTATACCAAAGTTAAACAAAATAAGTAATTTTTCAGGGTACATACATTTTCCAATATGAACTAAAAAACATTTCTACAAATTACATCAGAAGAACAATGTAACAAAGGTTATGGTCATGGATGTCAGCTTAAGGGGGCAAGTGATTAACAGGCAGCTTTATGTGGGATCATGTCTTAACATCAATAATTAGCCTTCTATAAAGTGTTTGTACAATTGGTGTTTTCAAGGAAGGCAAAGGTCATGGTGCCTGGAGGCCTTCGGCTAAAAGATTTAAAATTCTTACCAAAAATAGCTTATGAATATACAAATACCGTTCACATAGACAAGATAAATAGGCCATCTCTTGTCTCTCTTTAAAATATCCTGGGCTAAACCAGTTTGCAAAGAAAATATTGTAGGATGATCTTGAATCGTATTAGAAATCTATTTCTTAATCCAAATCTTATCTCCACCTCAGGGTGCAGAGCTGTGGATGGGGACATCTGGTCTTCAAATGGGTGTGGCTTCCTTCACGTTAATCTGAGTTCCGAGTCACTGTCAGGGTTGAATGAGACCATAGGCTACCCAAGGTGGCAGTTGGCCTTACTTGATGCAAACTTTGTGTGACCTTCCTTGGCTGCTACAGAGTAAAGAAAAGGTGTATTCTTTTTAAAACCAGCAATACTTGAAGCTCAAATTCTCTGTCTGCTCCAATTTTATAAAGCACTCAAAGGTGCTTTGTTCACCCTAGTTAAAAGTTGGTTGGTTGGTTTTTAAATGTTAGTAGCCCTTGTCTTGTAAACCACAGCAGTAAACATTTGTGCCCTGTTTATAAAGATAGCTCAAAGCATCAATGGCTCTGAGAGGTAGCGAATTCTCTAGTGGTTTTAGAATATGTCCGTGAAAATAGTTGTTGCCAGAACCCATCACCTCTCTTAATTGCTTAAATAAAATTAAATTAGCACCTGGCTATGAGAGTTTTGTTTTTGTTTTTTTTTTAAAAAAAAAGCATCTCTGGTGCAAGAGTATTTGATGTATGTTTTTAAAAGTCTTTCATTTTTCAATGGTAATTTCTAACGCTTTAGGGAGCTGGATAAAACGCCAGTGATCATTTAAGATCACCTCATTCTAAGTGCTTAAACTGCTACGAGTAAGGGCATTTAAAGATAACTTGAGCTGGATACAAAAGTCATACTGGCCATCCATCAGGACTAAAAACGGAAATCAACATTCTCTGCCAAAAGCCTGGGTTTCTTTCAGTGTTTAGGAATCATGACACTGTCCCCCTCCATGTGGCCTCTGAACCTCGCAGGTCAAATTTCTTCTCTCTCTACCTGGGACCTCAAGACAAGTGGCCGCTCTTTGGAACGAGGCAGCATGTCTACTGGGACAGAAAGCTTATTTTAACGGTTTGACACAGGACAAAATCCTTATTCGGGGGTGTGTTAGGACCGTGGAGCAGTGAGAAAAGACTGATGAAGACAGACGTCTGCCGTGTGAACTACTGGGTTAAAAGAGACGGATGTGTAGCATTCCAAGGGGATGCTAGGAAAATCCCAACTTTTCGCAGAAAGCAGCCCGGCTGCCATGTACAGCACTCCGTAAGCAGAGATGTACTTAGCTCTGTGTAATTAGGTAGGCCCCCAGGATGGACACTAACAAATTAATAGAACCAACACTTTCCCCTAAAGACCCCACCACCACCATCACAATAATATAATATACATAGCACAAGAAAAGCTGATAAAACACTTCAGGTGTAACTTTTCTTAAGAATAGGACAAAAAAAAAATCCCTTATGTAGTCTTTTAAACTAGCAGTGCTTCCTTTGTCTTGCCTTGCCTATCTTCATTTTATTGCCTTTCAGAATAGATGGATATCCCTGAAAGATCGGATTGACAATCTTCTGCTGATTGAGACATCTGAAGCAGTGACTTGATGACACAAGAGTGAGGCAGTTTTGCAGCTGTGAGCGACGCAGGTACCCCCGGCACCCGCAGGGTTTGCTTCTCTTTCCCCCACTCCGCATCCTGGTCCCCCGCCCCCCAGCCCCTCTGCGTCCCCTCTCGGTGTGTCACTTCCCGACTCCGGTGACAGGGTGTGTGATTTCTGAGGTTGGAAATCAAGTGTTCCATCTGCTTGCCCAAATAGGAAGCGTGTCGGGGAAATCAGGGGGATCGGAGCCCTAGTTTCCTAGTTTCTTTCGGGTGGAAGTCCGCGAGGTCCCGAGGCGACCACCCACCTCGGGACTCCCCCACCCCGGGATCCTGGATTTCTGAGATACCCTATGGTTCGATATTGCTGGAATCTAAGGACAGACAAGCTCGAGAGAACGGAGGATGGCGGGTGACCTAGAGGGGCCGCGTCTACACGGGTGGGCGGGCCAAGAAGGCGAAGGGCGGGCGCCGGGGAGGAGGCGGCCGGGGGCGCGGCGGCCGGGGGCCTCAGAGCCGGGTCTGCGCCTCGGGGATGTAGATCTCGATGCTCTCGGCGCTCTCGGTGGCCGAGTTCTGGCGGACGGACGCGGCGCGCTTGGCGGCCATCAGGCGCTTGCGGGCCTCCTGGCGCTGCGAGCTCTCCAGCGAGCGCTCCCGGATCAGCGGCGCGGGGCCCTTCGCCGGCTTCTTGGGCACTGGAGGAGGGGCCCTTCGCTCCTGATCAAAGCAGAAGGTTCAGGACATTACACAGCTTCTCAGGACAAGCTTGGGAAAAACTGGGATAGGTCAGTAGTTAGCACACTTTTTTTTTTTTTTTAAGCCTAAGGGTGGTTAGGTTAGTTCTGATCTGCACACTGTATATATATATATTTACATGTATAGATATGTATATATTTTTTCTTCATTATTCTGGCTTGCGTATTCAAAAGATGCAGGGGGAAAAAAATACCGGTAAGTTTAAGGCCAAGGGTAAAGCTGGATGGCAGAACTAGGTCTCTCCAAGGGAAGGATGTGGGTATTTAAAATGCCCCCCGCCTGCTGAAAGGCTGCGGCTCCCAGCACGTTTACTGCGGTTTTTCTCTGGAGGCTCCAGACTGTTCTGGGTGCCAGAGATGGGAAAGGGTGGCAGCGGTCGCCTCTTAGAACTCTGCATCCCCCTAAGGAGGGAGGCGGAGGGTGCGAGCTCGGTTCAGAGTTTAAAAACATCCCCGCCCTCTCCTCGGGCCCACCCAAACCTAAACAACCAAACGAGGAAGAAGATTGTAAGCCTGCGTTCGTTTAGCTTTGCTGATGCCACAGTGAGTTACACCCGTTTGCACATCACACACAAACACACAGCAATGTACTGGGCAGGGTCACCCTGGAGGGAGGACTTGGACAGTTCCTTACCCTCCCGGGTAGTGGAGTCAGCTCCTAAAACATCCTGCTGGACCGTCACGCCTTAGGGATCTCGGGGCGACTGTGGCGGCCCAGAGGGCAATTCCATCACAGGGACAGACACTGTGCCGTGAAAACTGAACACAAGACTGAAAGAGTTCATCCCCCTAGCAGCAGCAAACTAGAAAACGGGTGGCTATTTTTAAATGTCGCAAAAACAAAAGCCATTCATCACTTGGGCTGGAAAAAGAAGTACAGTGGGAAAGAAGGGAATCTAAACCACAAAGAATTTTTAGGAAAAAGACGGTGAGTTTTCAGGCTGCACAAAGGTCCACGTGAATCTGATGATTTCATTTTTTAATAAAATACCCTAATTCTCATAAAACTAAATGTGAAAAGTATCTTAAATTAGGGATTCCATGATTCTCCAAAGGGCATTCTCTGTGTTCCTCCTTGCTTGCCTGGGTGAAGTACCTAGTTAACGTACTGCGCTGGAGTTGCCCGCCGGCTGTTTAAGGTGGCGTCTTGTGTGGATAAAAAAGGAAAGCACAGAGCGCAAACCATATTCCACCAACTCTGATTGTCTTGTTCATTGTTTCCCTTCCAGTTCATGGGGTGATGCAAAGCTCTGATCACAGACAACGTGCATGAAGATTTAGAAATCAAGTTAACTAATGATTTACTGTGTCAATAGGTTACATATATCGATTCTTAGCTTCACTCCTTTTGGACGTTTAAAATCTTCATTGTCGGGTAACTCAGTCAATATTTTTGAAAGTATGAATGTGGGAAACTTTTTAGTCATATTTTCCTTTCCTTGCACATTTTATTTTTTAACTATAATTTTTAAAAATCCACGAGTGAGAAATTAGATGGATCAGCTCTAGAAATTCAGTTACCAGTATGTGTGTACATCTGTAGTGTTTTCTTAAAGTCAGACCAATTTAAAAGCTTATGTAGCAGACAGTTTTAAACCCAGATTAAAGAAAACTAGATCGAGTGCAAATGTTTGGCTCCCCCAGTGAGAGGCCACACAGACATCAATGGTACTTTGATGCTTCGCACCAAAACCCCACAGGTGGATGGTGACAGAATTAGAGATGAGGGACAGTGATGAGGGTGGTGGCCCCTTTGATTATGCACCGGCTGTTGGCACTGGATTTCTCCTGGGAGCCCATGGACTCCAAGAACCCTGGTATTCTAATGGGCAGCAGCAGACTGGATTGGACTGCTGCTTGCTCTCTGATAGGTGCAGGGATCAGAAAAGGGCATCACAAGTATAGCTGTGCCTAATATTTAGAAGTTGAATCTCTCAGGAACATCTGACCTCAGGCCATAGGAAAGCAAAGGGTTAAAAAAGTCATGCATGCCTGGCCAGCCTAGGGAGGTGGACATTGGATACCTGGGCAAGCCTGGTGGACCCGCCATAATCAAATGTGAAAATTGTCATTTATTAATTCAAGTAAAAGAATTTGAGTCTTTACTTCTAAGCTCTCGCATGAGGAACCCAGTGAGCGATATTCCCCAAGGCAAATCAACCAATAGTAAAACTCTTAAAAATTCCCAACATTTATGATTACTGTGAAACTTTACGGTGTGTATATTTTTACACTTGAACAACAGTGGTTTCTTCATTACTATATTTATGAAATGATTATCAAAGTCGGTTAGTTTGCAGGGCTTCCTATTTTCTCGGAAACACATTCTAGGGGTGTAAGGAAGTTGAACTCTTGCTGTATGTAGTCATGCACTGAAGATGTCTTTTATTTTAGTTTAAAAAGCAAAATGGAGGCAGTCCCTTCCAGTGACTAAAATGGTTTAACTTAAAGTTTAATTAACAAAAAAAGCCACATTCCCATTTTCCAATTCACAAAGACAGGTTTTTCTTTAAAAATATGCCTGAAACATATTACAGATAATATCCCAAATGATTACTATGTAAACATTGTCATTACAATGAAATTAATATGATATCAGCTCCATTTCACATTGTAAACAGCAAGCAGAAGCCTATTTAGACTGTCCAGTGTTTGTGCAGGTTTTTAAATGAACCATACAAAATCTACATTGTTCTACCTTCTTGTCAAGAGGATCCATCTGTTTCCAATTATTGGCCTTTAACTGATGAAGTTCATCAAATTTCATACTAATATTTTCTATGGACAACTGCAGCATGTCCCAGAACCCCGCCAAATCCTGGGAGGTGGGTCTTGGATGAGCATTGGGATTCTGTACAAGAGAAAGAAAAACATTCACGCTTTAGAGGTGATGATCTAGGACAACAAGCACGGGACCAAGGTGGCCTTTTCAAATATTTCAAATAACGCAAGGAGGATGAGTTCCTTTTGGTTTTCAGATAGGAGAGAAAAGTGAGGCTATCGATGGCCCTTTTATTTATTTATTTTATATTTTATATGTATATATGTCTTATATACATATTCACCTTTATTAAGGAATAATTGACCAAATTGCAAACTATTTAGAGTGTATGATTTGATACATACACACATTGTGAAAGGACTCCCCCGTCGAGTTAAGTAACACATCATCACCTCATGTATTTATCTTTGTGTGTGTGTGAGAACATAAATGTTCTACTCTCTTGGCGAAGCCCAGTTATACAATACACTGCTATCAACTATAGTCACCATGTTCTAATTAGATCTTCAGACCTTATTCATTTGATAGCTGAAAATCTGTACCATGTTACCAACCTCTCCCTGTTTCCCCCACAGCCAAGCCCCTGGCAACCACGTTTATACTGTCTCTGAGTTTGGTTTTTAAAAAAAGATTCCACTGCAAATGATAAGTTTATACGCTCATCTTATACACATTGGAGTCAGTGATTCTCAACGTCAAAGTAAAATTCTTCTTTTGTTAATATAACATCCTTCAGTACGCTATGGCAGGGAGTCTATAAACATTTGAAAAATCCCAGAATGTATGATCTATGACAAGATGCATTTAAAGCTATATTTAAAGGAAAATACCTTCTTGCAAAAAAAAAAAAAAATACAGTGTATTGGTACTAGAGTCAGTATTCAACTCCAGGCCATCCAACATACTCAGAGAACATATAAGGAATCTAAAGTAAGGTTCATTTTAATACTCATGTTGAGTGAAAATACTAGGGCAAACAAGTGATAAGTAATAAAAGAACTGGATTTTCAAACTACTGTGTGTTTAACAATTAAGATATCGCTAATGTAGGAAGTCATGTTATCATATAAGTACTTGGACAAAATCATTTGGAAACGAATTAGTTTTAAATTGACCATAACGTAACACGGCAAATGTGAGAACACTTGTCTATACACACACACAGATGCCTGTAGTGACCCATTTGCTAGATAATATTAAACATTCTTTGGTTTGCGGATTGACTTTCTTTGCCCTCGTTCACATATCCCTGACAAGTACTAGAAAGTATGAACCACTCATTTATACGGTCTGAGACAGAAAAAACAACTAAAGACTGAAGGTGTTGTGTTCATCGCTGGTTACTACCTGCAACAGTAGCTAAAGGCATTCATGGGCAGATGGGTGGGACTCCCATTTGCCAAAAGTTTCTAGCAGGGGTCTGTTTTGGTTACCTCTGGGAATCTGGGCAATTGGAAAGACTGTGACGTCTCATGCCGTATAATAACCGGAGGCCAGTTTGTACTTTTAAAACCAGCCCTATGAGAATATCCTCAGAATTTCAGGAAGCTCAAGGTTGGTGACCATCAAAGTTAATAAGTTGGAAAGAACGTTTTAGCCCTTTCATGGACTAGCATTATTGGTCTGGCTTCAAAATAAATGCAAGTAAAGAATATATTTATAAACTTACACTTTTAAAGCTACCCATAGATCATTGGAATAAGTTAAGTTCTAAAATTTGTAAGTATTTGGGTCAGTGTTAAACTCTATTCTAATGACATCTGAATTCACAAGAGGGTTTCTCTGTAGTACTTTGATCTAGTAAACTAAGAAGAAAGTTTCTTAATATCTAGGTTCAGAATAGACAGATAATAGCTTTGACAAAGTACTTGTCAAATGGAGTTTTATGATCTCGCAATATATTTCCTTATCTTATTGGTAAATAAAAGTTAAATTGCTCATACTTTGAAGTTCACCAAAGTCTTTTAGGTCACAAGCTCCGTTGGTTAAACTGTTTTAGTGCATCAGTCGATGAAATGATAGAGGTCGTTGAACTCTGTAACACGGGTAATTTGTTCCTTTCCCACCAAGACTCTCTTTGCTGCCACAGCATCCAGGGGATGGATGGGGAAGCAGAGGGAAAGAGCCTGGGTGCTCAGCCAGTCTCCGAATCAGAGGCTCCTGTGACACCCCAGCACAGAAGGAGATACACAACCCGCTTGAGTATGAACCAGGCCACTTGGAGGTCAGAGGTGGTAGAGGTTGAGAAGGATACGGCGGGCCAGGTCCCTGGGTTGACTTTTGTTGCCATCCATTTATTCTATGCCCGAGAGTCAAGTCGGAGACAAGGTGCAAGTGTTTTCAGGTGTCCTCCTCAGAGTAAGAACTCAAGCAAGCAGAGCTGGGCCTGGTGTGACCAATCTCAGTGCTGCTTTAATGCAGCTTTGTAGACCTAAGTGGTGGCATCACCAGGCCACCGTGCTTCCTGCTGCAGAGGAGATGGAGCTGAGCCAGCAGGGTGAGGAGGGGACTCAGATCCTGGGGGGCCTTTACAGGGATTGAAGTCGAACACACTGGGATCTGAACCTTGGCTCTGCCTCTTACCACGCAGCCCTGGCAAGTCACTGAGCTCTTCCAGGCCCATTTTCCTCAACTGTAGAACTGTCATAAAAATAATGTCACTATATTCTCCAGACCGTTGCTTTGAGGATCTAACCAGATCATAAACTTAAAAGCTCTGAGGACACAGTGCGCTTCTGCTCCTGCTTCTATAATTCTTTTCAAAGGTGTGCTGGGTTTGCCCTGTAGTGTGTACTTATTGGCCTCCGCCTGTGTCTTTTGGCCAGTTTGAGAAATATGGCTTTATATGAACTTTTTTACATAGGATTCTTTACAAGAGCAAAGAATCATATTAATTAAGATCTGTGGGGCTTCCCTGGTGGCGCAGTGGTTAAGAGTCCGCCTGCCGATGCAGGGGACGCGGGTTCGTGCCCCGGTCCGGGAGGATCCCACGTGCCGCGGAGCGGCCGGGCCCGTGAGCCATGGCCGCTGAGCCTGCGCGTCCGGAGCCTGTGCTCCACAACGGGAGAGGCCACAACAGTGAGAGGCCCGCGCACCGCGAAAAGAAAAAGATCTGTGACACATCCGCAAGTTTACAGATTAGCAGGAATTCTGTACCTTGCACGTAGCGAAGCTCAGTGAGATATTGGTTGAATCACTTATCAATACATCTACTAATATATATTATCTCATAATTCAGAATAGAATTTCTGAGACGCTGAAAGAAGGGTCAGGTAATTTTTGCTGAGGGAGGAGAAAACAAACTATAGATGTCAGGGGTGGGGGTGAGGAGGAAGGAAAGGATAGCCCCAAGGGGAGGGTTCAAAAAGAAAAGCCTGGTGAAGAGAGACGGAGAGCAGCAACTTTTGCCGGGTTTATATCTGCTCTTGGTTGAGCCCTGTCTAGATAAATTCCATTCAGTCTGTATTTGTCCTTGTTAACAAGATGTGGTTAGAACTCTAAAATCATAGTCTGGGTCAATCAGATTGCAAATGATTCATGCTTTTAACCTTCCAGGAGATAAACTAGTTGCTTTTCATTTTCTTTATTTGATCATTAATTTGATCATTAATTGACCACTAAAAGCTATGTTTGTGGAATGACACTTGTAGAGATGGTAGCATTTAAAAAAAATTCTGTGAGGAAGCTCTTGCCCTTGTATTTTGCTGGTAATTTTTTAAAAATGTTGTTGATGCTAGTATTAGTTTTGTCTCTTTGTCCTGGTTTATTTTGTTTCTGTATGTCCAAGAAGGATGAATGATTCATTGGTCTCAGGGAGATCAAACCTATACTTTGTGACACCTTCCACTTCTGATTCTTGAATTAAAACAGAGAACTCTGATAAGAAAATAAGCCCTGATGGCTATTTCAGAAAGAAACTCATTATCGAAAATGATTTTTTTGCTGTAATATTATTTTTTACGTATCAGTCTGCTCCACAGTTTGGTAAGAATAATGAAATCAGAAGGCCAGGAGAATGGAAAGTCTTCAGTTACCGAACAAAAAAGGGGAGGGGAATGGAGCTTTAACCTGATTGGATTCTTTCTTCAAAGATTACTTAAGTATAACATAAATATTTTTAATTTTAAGAAAAGCAGGAAATATATGATTCATCAGAAAACTCTCTATTCCAGGTAAGAGAGTCCGATGGGCTGTGACTTGGTTCTACTTTAGTTGGACCGGTCTTGACAACAGGTTCTTCTCGTGGTACTAGCAGGGAAAATGGTAGTGATGGGTAAGGATACCTACCAGGTTTTCTTCACACAGTTCTCTGAACTGGTAGAATTTCTGGGCCATAAGAAGTTGGGCACTGCCAACTGCAGTTCGGATTTTCCCTAGAACTGAAAAAAGCAAACAGACAAGAAGTTTACACGTGACGTCTCATTGCTGAGACTTAATCTGGTAAAGCAAAGAGGAAGTTATGCTGTAGTAATTAGGGAAAACGATATGCACACCGCACGCGCGCACACGCACACAGCCCGGTCGTGGCCGTTGCTCTGCGGTCTATGGAACAGACGCTCCTGGGTTAAAGAAGAAAACCAGCTTGGAGAAAAACACATGCTCATCATGCATCTTTCTTAGGAATAACGGAGTTTTCCATCACAGCCCTGGATGTTACCAGGAAAGGAGGCAAATAGTTTTGCTTTTTTTTTCCTTTTACTGCAAGGATGAATTTCAAGTGTTTGCCAGTACGGTTATGGATTTATTTGTGTCAGCAGTCATGGTCTGCTAGCTTGTTTTTCTAATCCGAGTTCAAACACAAGGAAAGCAGCCCTAATTTGGAGCGGGGAATCTCGTGGCACTCACCATATCCCATCCATAGCCTTCATTATTTTTCCGGAGTTCAGCCACTGGTACTGTCAGGAAAGGGCCATGGCCAGTTGCAAGATTGTCTAAGGAGTGAACATTGTCAGCCCGTTGCCTAGGGGACGCCAGCACTGCCCCTGCTTTTCCACTCCACAGACCAACGTTATTGTTCATAGAGGTTTAATTCCCTGTGCACTGTGCTGAAAATCCTCCCTTTGCAAGCTACTTCTTGCCTCCGGTGCAGTCGAAGGGGAGAACCTTTCAGCGCATGGGCGAGCTGAGCAGAAAGGAGCCTCTGCCCCAGCATCCCGAGCATCCCGAGCTCCGTGTTATCCCAGAGACGCTCCCTACGCCGGTGGGGCCCCGGCTGCTGCACGGCTGGAGCCCGGCCACCCGGCACTGGGCACCGGGCAGGAAGGAAGAGGAGACGGCGCCCGCAGAGAAAGCCAGAGCGGGAGAGCCTCCGAGAGGGGCTTGCCCGCTTGGAGATCTTCACAGGGAGAGATTTTATGGGACTGAAGCAACGTTTTTGCTGCTGTAGTTTTGTTCTGAATTTACCGAGCCTGAGACTCGGAGTGGAATTAGATCTCCCTTTCTTGACCACATTCCCCACAAAGACTGAGAAGACAACGAAAAGCAACTTCATTTTGGGGTTTCTAGTCATCTGCTCCTCTGTTTAAGGCTGCCAGGCTGGATAACGATTTCGGCTGCCCACCCCCTGGGCACTACCCAAATATTTCAGCCTTCCCGCACATGTGACCAGGGCATCTCTGAACTCTAGAAGTCACCAGTCACACCAGAGCTGAAGTGCAGAGATTACCTCCCCAGGGATAGCGGAGGTCCCCCTTGAGAGCCACCAGGCAGCAAATTTTCAGGCCTAGGAGTTGACATTTTTTCAATCTGTTTGTAAAATCTTTGGGGATGATTACCTTTTCCTCTTTAACAGATCAATCACTTGTGTGAGGTCTCCCTCCTTTTCTCAACACCCCAAAGCAGAAAACACAGCACAGGGCACCACAGAAGTTAAGAGTACTGGCCCTGACTGGCCAAGGATCCTTGCTGGAACACTTCCTAGCCACTGCCCTGGACAAGTCACCTAATCTCTGTTTTCTTATATATAAAATGGGGCTAAGGGTACCTACTTACTGGCAGGGTTGTTGTGAAGGTTAAAAGTGGCAATGTGGGGGCTTCCCTGGTGGCGCAGTGGTTGAGAGTCCGCCTGCCGATGCAGGGGATGCGGGTTTGTGCCCCGGTCCGGGAAGATCCCACATGCCACGGAGCGGCTGGGCCTGTGAGCCATGGCCGCTGAGCCTGCGCGTCCGGAGCCTGTGCTCTGCAACGGGAGAGGCCACAGCAGTGAGAGGCCCGTGTACCGCAAAAAAAAAAAAAAAAAAAAAAGCGGCAATGTGTGTGAATTGCTTAGGACTGGATCTGATTATACAGCAAGTGCTCAATAAATGTTTATTATTGAGGACCAGGACTCCACACTTCCACTGTGGGTGTGCGACTGTGGGCCCCACACTTGCTCTGCCCAGAAGAGAAGAGAAAAAAAAAAAAAAAAGTCTGGATTATTCATAGGCAACCAGTATCCTTGGTTGTCTGGGACAGGTATGTGCTTTGGAGGACCTGTCCCAGATCAGTCAGAGACAGATCGGAAGGGGCACTTCCTAAGTGAACACATGACTTTAGGCAAGCTCTGAGGTTTCTGGAAACCTCTCTGAATGATCTTGCTGAAGGGCAGGACTGTGACACCAGCAAATCTCAGAATGATTCCTAAAAGCTTAGAACTAGAACCCAGGTCTCCAGTCGGCTGCCTGGGATTGTACAGCTCCTGGGGACTGTGAGAGAAACTTGAGGTATCCGGATACATCTCAACAGTTTGAGCTGATGGCTCTCAATGACACCCAGATACCTAAGCTCTGTAATGGACCGCATAACAAGAAGAGCTGAATAAGACAGCGATTCTCAAATGAGGGGAAAGCACTGCTGCAAACAATCATTTGGGCAACACCCACCATGTAGGTAGGGGCTAACTCGGATGTCTTCTTGGAAGTTAAGCAAGGGACATCTTCACTCAGCATGGTCTGGTGAGAGCGAAAACACCGGGAATAGAGTCGGGGCCGTTCTGTTTTTCAGGTTTTTACCATCACGTTCCTTGAATGGAAATTCCCTGCTGGCTCCAGGATTACTTGCATTTCTAGTGTCTGAGAGATGACCTTTCCTAGGCCCAGGGTGGGGAGATGAGGATTTGTCTCCACGAACCAGGAGGTCTGGGACAAGCAGACGATTACCCCTACTTCCTTGTCCTCCACGTTTTCTTTTCCAGAGAACTAAAAACTCACTTTGATCTTAAGAAAGCTCGAATAAAGTTTTTTTTAGTTTAGTTTTTCCATTAGACACTCACTTGGTGGGTGAAATAACTCTTTTCTTCTGAAGGTAAAATTCATATTTGTTACATAGGCTTTGAGGAAGTAAAAAAACAAAGTAAATGGTAAACTCCAATGGAAGTAAAAAGTAGAAAAAAAAAAAGGCTGAATGTTGGTAAAGAAATGAGATAAAGGGCTTCCCTGGTGGCCCAGTGGTTAAGTGCTGATTCAGGGGACACGGGTTTGAGCCATGGTCCGGGAAGATCCCACGTGCTGCAGAGCAACTAAGCCCGCGTGCCACAACTACTGAGCCTGCGCTCTAGAGCCCGCGAGCCACAGCTACTGAGCCCATGTGCTGCAACTACTGAAGCCCACATGCCTAGAGCCCATGCTCCAGAACAAGAGAAGCCACTGCAATGAAAAGCCCGCGCACCACAACGAAGAGTAGCCCCCGCTTGCCACAACTAGAGAAAAGCCCACGGGCAGAAACAAAGACCCAACTCAGCCAAAAATAAATAAATAATTAATTAATATTTGAAAAAAAAAGAAATGAGATTAAGAAGAAAGAAGAATCTGAATGTCATTTTTTTTTTTCTTTTTTTGTGGTAGGTGGGCCTCTCACTGTGTGGCCTCTCCCATTGCAGAGCAGAGGCTCCGGACACGCAGGCTCAGCGGCCATGGTTCACGGGCCCAGCCGCTCCGCGGCATGTGGGATCTTCCCGGACCGGGGCATGAACCCGTGTCCCTTGCATCAGCAGACGGACTCTCAGCCACTGCGCCACCAGGGAAGCCCTAAATGTCATTTTGAAACTAAGATGTTCCATACCAGCCTTCAGCAGGGTGGAAAGAAAAGTACTTATCTCAGGGATGCTAGGAAAAGAAGGATAAGGGAGCAAGCGTAAATGAGATATTCAGGCTGCCTCTGTGGGCCTTTCCTATGCATATAACAGCCCAACCTGGTGAAAGAAAGTTCCAGAAGAGGCCTAGGTACAGGACATCTTCCCAAGGTGTTAGCCTTGCATCTCACTATTTTACTGTACGTGGTGGCAATTAACTTCGCAGGGGCTGGGTTGGCCCTCAAAGGCAAGGCCAAAAATGTCAAAGGAGCCTGAAAGGACTTGTGGGATCTACACAAAAGCTGGTGCAGGGACAGTCCCTGTGGGTTCTGGGACTTCACTCATTTACTCAGCAAATATTGAATAAGGGCATACGATGTGCCAGGCTGTGCTGCATGGATGTGACACGGTGATGAGGACAAAATCTTACCCTTGTGGATTCCATTCTGGTGAGGGGACGTGGGGGAGATGGACGTCAGAAATACAAACATGGCTATACGTGTTTGGGATCTGCTGGATCACTTGGATTGGGATGGATGGGAAGAAGTATGATTGGGCCAAAGGACAGTGAATTCTTTAAATGGTGATCAGAGAGTTTTCAGTTCTCTTGGTCTCTCTCCTTAAAAAAGGAAAATAAGCAAAGAACAACAACAACAAAAGTGGTTTGTGTTGGTATCCGTTGCAATATGAAATTGGCTCTGGACTAAACTGTTATAGTAATCATGATTTGAAAATGTCACTGTTTTTTATTTTGGAAAAAAGTTAAAATACATGAAAGTACAAAAAGGGCAAGAGAGCAAACATCCATGGATGTGCTCTCCCTCAAAGGATCAAATGTTAATTTTTTTTCAAATTTGCTTCTGAACTTCTATTTCTTTCTTTTTTTCCCCTCTCTCCCTCTCCAGTGAAGGGAAGCCCTACGCACAAAGTATTTGTTCTCTACTTCTGTCCCCTTTGCCTCCCTCCCTAAAGGAAACCACTAGACCAGACAACCAACATCCCAGTCCCACCCCTGAGTTTATGAAGGTGTCTCCTTTGGTCCTAGAAAGGTGACAGCTAAGGGCCTTCTTGAGAGCAAAGGAGAGTGTTAGATTGGGGTGACCCCTCTAGCACAGCTGAGACCCCACGGCCTAGAATGGGCGGTTTAAGGCTCTGTCCATCCAGGAGGAAGATGTGCCCCTGGGGTTTCCTTTAGTTGGTTTTTTCTCACACTCTGGTCCACACAGTCTTTCCAGATTGTTCCATCCAAATGTAGTTAATAGTTTTTACCATCCATTTCCCTTAGGGCCCATTCCCTGCCTCTTCCAGAATAATAATCTCTGCTGTGTCACCCCAGGCATGCCATTTAACCATGATTTATTCCATCTATTTGTATCACATGTAATCACAGAATAGGCCTTGTCTTGCTTTGCCGCTCTTTGCATGTAGAGAACCCTGGTTTCCCTGCATGCCTATAAGAAGCCTGATGGTGAATTTTTTCAGGTTCCTTTCTCCCTTTCCTTTCCTCCCAGCTCCTGTGTTAGTCTATCCCTCAGTGGGACTGCAGAACAACAACCCCAAACGCTGTTGAACTGAATTCCTTCTATGTAAGAAGTGGGCATCTCTTTATTAACTCCCCCACTTATAAGCCTAGAGACCTCTCATCCCACTCTGAATGGATGGCTCTGGGGGATCATAGCAGAGAGGACAGGCCTGGATTAGTTCACCACACAAAGCCAGGAAGATCAGAAAGGCCATCACTGTTTGGTTTTTGCAAAAACCTGCCTATTTATATTACTATTACCTTGTATTTCAAAGCACTTTCACGCACACATCTAATGTGATCCTCACAGGACCCCGTGGGGCAGGGCCAATGTCATCATTTTAGCTGAGAAAAGCTGGGCTCAAAGTATGAAGTGCCTTCCCTGGGGCCCTGGTCCAGCTGTGCCCTTTTCCCTCAACACTTACTGAGAATTGGTTCTGAATCTACTCAACTGAAGGCCTCTGAGCATGATTTCTTTCCTTTATCCACACTTTCTAGCCACAGCCAGTGGAGAGAAGGGGGGCAGCTGTAACCAGTCAGTGGGGGAATTTGCAGAAGTTCGGCAAGTCTGATCCTTGTCCTACGTCAGGGCAGGAGGGCAAAGCACGTCTACCGAAAATGACTGTCGCACAGAGAAATCTCAGTCACGAAAAGAATGCAGGAACCAGGGGTCACTTGAAAGAGATGGCGGGTGTAAGGTTCAAGTTTTGTTTTTTCTTTGAAAGACTATGCATCGTAATGAGAAGCAGAGAAAGACAAAATAGTCTTTTATGAAAACTACGATTTAAAATTTCCTCGCTACATTCAATCAGAAACCCAGACATCTAGAAAAGAGCACACCTCCTCTGTCCCACTGACCCCCACATGGTACCATTTTTATTTTGGGAAAAAGGAGGTGGTATAAAAGGCACAGGAGTGAAGGGAATGAACAGTTTCTCTCGTGTTCAGTGGTAGCCGAGTAAAACAAAGGCCGTCTCCTCTGGGGACGTGTCTGAATTTTTGCTGAGTCAAAACCCTTATTTTATATCCATAGGCCTAGCTCCCTATCTCTGCCATCACGATCTGTGTGGTTGAATCTGTTTGTCAGTCACAAGACTTTCAGGATCAAGGGACTCCTGGCCATGAAACAAAAGCAGAATCATCCCCTTCCCCAGTGGATTTGGATAAAAACTGGGAATAAAATCTGGTCCGGCTCCAATCGGAGACACTGGATGAGACTGAGCTGGGTCTATAAGGAACCGCATGGGAGATGACGCACACATTTATACTGTATCAAAGTCACCAGCATCTTACCATGTCAAGCTGAAAACATCCCGACTATCTAGACAGTTGGATGTGTTTTATTGGGAAAATGATTTTTTTCTTTGTTTCTACATTTCTGCATGAGTAGCTTGGTTCAGGAATAAATATGTGTGACCCTTTGTTTGAAAAAAATGTCCTTACGCATAACCAACATACGCATTTAATATTCAAGAAGGGTTAGGCCTCTAGAGCTGACAAGCCAGAAGCACTGGTTGCTTTGACTGCTTCCGGTTCTTACGGACTGTGCCGGTTCCACCATCAGCATTTATATCTTCAACCTGGACACTACCCATCAATACAGAGGAGTCCGTCTGGCTGTCCCACCAGTGGTGAAGCTTCTGCAGTGGACAGGGTGGTGGGACACGTCCCAGGCCCTGCCGCCTACACCTAATTCACCTGGTCTGCTTCCTTTCCTAACTTCCTCTCTGTGTGACATACCAGAAAGAGAATAGGCACTGGAGTCAGAAATACCACTTACCAGCTGCGGAGCTTGGGAGAATTTATCGTACTCTCAGACTCTGTTTTCTTTGTCTGTCAAGCGATCATAATGCTATCTTCATAGGATTGCTGATTATTTAATGAAATCATATATGAAAATTGTTAGGATGTAGCAGGAATTATAACTCCTATGTCCTATCGACATTCTTTAGCTCTTGGTCATTCACCTGGGAAACTAAAAGGTGACATGATCCCAAACGGGGAATTATTTATCCTGCTAATCTTCACGCTCCATCGTCTCTCCCCAACAGTGTGAGCTGACTGAATGTCCTCTTTTTTTGGTGGCTTTCATGCAGGCCGACTTAGACAAGCGTCAATATGTGGGTGAATCATGCCTTTGGTCTGTGTGCATAAGGAATCCACAACAATTCTTCAGGGCCCCAGACTTTCGTGCCTATCTGTAGAGTCTGGCATAGCTCCCCACCTAACAGAGCTAGAACAGTGGCCAACTGGCTGCTGGATGACAGAGACACACGGAGAAGACAGGACCTTAACCAAGGCTGCACGCCTAGACCATCCTGCCGGAGCCTGTGCAGAAAACAG
This sequence comes from Delphinapterus leucas, assembly GCF_059928025.1. NCBI lineage: Eukaryota > Metazoa > Chordata > Mammalia > Artiodactyla > Monodontidae > Delphinapterus > Delphinapterus leucas. The sequence continues at coordinate 34,510,668 of NC_143142.1, read as the reverse complement.
ACTCGCTGCAAAATCAAGGGTCAGACCCTCCCCGGGAGCCACAGATGCTCCAGCAAAACAAGGTCCATCTTCAGGTGCAGAGTAGGCCAGACACACCTGGCCTGCAGGGCGCTGGGCCCACCTGATGCTCTGTGAGCTGTGTTTTGCCGTGTGGTTTAGAGCCATTCAGACCCATGGGCTCCAAACTCAGCCCATCTCTTGCAGCTGTTTATTAGTCCTTCAAGATGGTCTTGGTCACCTCCCTCCCTGACCCTCCTTTTCTGACTCTTATTCACTCACAACTAGACCCCTGCTACCTCACCTTCAACCATAACTTTGCCTCCTGTGAGATGAAGTAAACAGGGGGATCAGGCATGAACACTCTCAGTGTTCTGCCCTCTCCTGACACTTGCCCCCCACGCAGTTCCCCTAAAGCTCTAATGAGTGATGGGCGAGCAGTGATGTGGCCGGCATCAGAGACGTCAGGTGCCTGGAGTTACTGCCATTGCTTCTTAATGGAGTCAGCCGGCGACCGATAACTGCCCCCATCCTAAAGAGCTCTCTACGCCCACCCTTCCCGTCTATCTGTGTCCTTGGACCACTCCCTCCTGGCTGCTCGGAGAACCTACTCCCTCTCTGCCACCTTTGCCCTTCTCTGCAGCCCTACTTGAGAGGGCTGCCAGCATTCTCAAGTCGCTCCCATTCTAAGGGGAAAATCCTCCCCCATCTCGTGACCCCCTCTAGCTAAAATAAAATTCCTCTTCTCCCCTGTTATAGGCTGAATTGTGTCCTCCCCAGATTCATCTGTTGAAGTCCTAACATCCAAGTCCTCCAACCGTGACCGTATTTGGACCAGGGCCTTTACATCGGTAATTAAGTTAAAGCGAGGTCATTAGGGTGAGTCCTCACCCAACATAACTGGTGTTCTTATAAGACGATGGGATCAGGATGTAGATACACACAGAGGGAAGACCAAGCCAAGGGGAGAGGCCTAGGGACAAATGGGCACCTTGAGCTCAGCCTTCTAGCCCACAAAGCTGTGAGAAAAGAAATTTCTGTTGCTGAGGCCACGGGTGGTACTTTGTTATGGCAGCCGGAGCATACCAATACATTCCCTTAAATGCTGGATTCTCCAAAGGGCAGACTCCTTTGCTCTCTCTCCATCCTCAGCTCCCAGGGTCCCCCCTCCCTGCGGTCTGGCTCTCCCCTCCCCTCCCCTCCCCCCTCCTGGACCTCTGCGTTTGGCACAAAGGAATCTCAGCCCCCTGGGCACCCACAGTGCTCTCTGGCCCTGACCTCTGCTTCCCTCCACCTCGAGAACGTTGAACACAAAACTCAGTCCTGAGCCCCCTTCCCTTAGTCCCCTCAAGTGATCCCATCCATGCTCCTGGGTTCAGCTATTCTGTAAAGTAGGTTTATTTTGCTCAGATTTGTAACTCTGGCGTATACCAACCCTTCGTGCAGCACGTCTGAGCAACCCCTCGACACCTCTTGTCTCCCCACATCCACATTCCTCTCAGGAGTCCCTGGTTGCTTATGATCAGGGCTACAAGGCTCCATCACCCCCTCCACAGCATGAATATTCTCCCTCCATTGCCAGTTTGGAGGTTTGGTCCTATTAACTGGAGGGTCTTCTTATCTCATATAATTCTCACACTTAAAACTTTTCCATGCTCCCCTGTCATCCCTGGGATAAGCGGGAAACTCCCTTCAATGGCCCACCTGTCCAGCCTCACCTCTGCCCACTCTCTCAGTGCCCTGGGCCCCCAGTTTCCCAAATCCAAAACCTGGTCTCTCCGCAGTGCCTTTGCTCAGGCTAAACACTGAGCTGGGGTGCCTCCTGCCTTGGCTCCCACACTGGCCCCGCCCCACACTGGCCCCGCCCCCTGTGCACAGGTGTGCATCCTCCAGAAAGACCTATCCCCTTTCACCTCTCCCTCGCTTTGCTCCTCAAATTTCCGTGCACAGCTCTGTCTCTGCCCTCTCCGCATTCTTTCCAGCACCATCTATTTATATGTCTGACTTTATAAGCAGGCGTGGCATAGACTGTGCCGATGTAACTCCCAATTATCCTGTTGGAAGAAGTTTTGAAGTGAACTGACTCATCAATAAACTCTATGTTAACCAGAAAAATTAGTTAAGGGCAAGATTCCAGGCCTAAGATTCTACTTCTTTAAGGTTTTACCGTGCCTAGCACCACTTTTTCCTTACAGTCTTGACTGATTAATTGGCTAAGATAGTCTTGGTGGGGCTATTCTTCCTCTTGGTTTTCTATTTATAATACTAGTTGTGCTGACTCAGGCTGGAAGAACCAAGCCATCTGGGAAAAGTTGAACGAGTTTGTGGGTGAATTAAACCTCCCTATCCTCAACTTTTGACTTTTTACTCACCTGGCCTCCCCGCCCCCCGGGGGAATGTCGTAGACTTTAGGAGTGAGGAGGAAAAAGGAATTTTTTAAAAAAGTGGATCCACCCACTTACTCCAAAGTCATGTGGATTTGTCAGACCAAATCTGTGTGATTTCAAGTCGGGATTATCCAAGTGGAGACATTTTAATTCACGAGTTTGTCCTCGTGGAAAAGAATTTCTCCAACCAACTGCCCAGCTGCTTCTCAAACACATTTGTGATCCAGAGCTGTTGTCAATAAAAAGGTCTCCACAGAAAACATGGATCTGTTTCACTCCTGGCTGACAAGGGCTGCTCTGAATGTAACAAGAGCACTTTTTTTTTCCCTTAAAGGAGCCAAAACTTAAATGAACAAAGAATGACGAATTTATGAATTTATTAAAAGCTAATGAATAAAGAATAGAATTCTCAAGTAGAAATTATCCCATGGACTAAAACCAGAGCTTCCACGGGGCTAAACCATGGGGGAAATATTATTTTGTTTGTAAAGAGCAAGTTTTCAAAAATTCAGCTAATGTTTTTTCCCCAGTCCATACTCCAGGAGTCTCACTCATAAAAGATGGTTACGCTTTGATCCATATCTCCATTTACATCAGCCATGAAATAGTAACAGCATCTACATCACATAGATAAATACAGTTTTTGAGCCTTTGAAAGCTGAATGAGATGAAATGAGTTAACATTTCCTTTGGGAATATGGAAGGATTAAATACTGCATTTGAAGGCCATTGCAATGATCTTTCACAGAAATTGGTTATTGTTAGACAAAGTGATCAGGGACCATGCTCCACGAGTCAGGCCCTCTCTCTGCAATCTCTGCCTCTCTACAATGTACAAGTGTCTGGAATAAAGGGAACAGCAATGGCCCAGGGACCTGGAGAGCTGCTTCCAGGCATCCTGTCTTCCCTCTGCCCATCTTCACCTCTCCTCGCCTCCGTGCCCCTCAGCCTCAGACCACTCCCAGTGAAACACATCCACAGAAGGGATGCTCGGAAATGACCTTCCAGCACCAACACCTTTCTCCTTGTGCTCAGTGCTGTGCGAAGCAAAATGCAGCACGCGTTCTAGAAGGTTAAACATAAGGCACATTGCACACAGTTTTCTTTTCATTCCTGTCGCTTCCTGGTCACTAATTTCAGGTTGGCCAGACCTTAAAAAAAGAGAGTATGCAGTGTGTGTGCATATGTGTGTGTGTGCACGTGTGCGTGCGTGTCTTGGGGCATGGGGGTGGGGAGGGACCTTTTGCAGGTCATTGCAAAAGAAAGATGAGAATAAAACAGGAAGGAGCTAGGATGCACCCACCTTGCCCCACTTAGAAGCACACAAGGCTTGAGGCAACTGAGCTGAGGAAATCAGAGTGTTCCTCTGCCTGCCACCCACCCACCAGTCCTCAGGCTGCAGAGACCCTGGGCAGAGCCAGCCTGGGCATGGCACCCATCAACGGTCGCAGCGATGACTGTGCACAGCTTCCCATAACTCAACCTGAAACCGGGCAAACCCCATTTCGGGTTTCGTTACCAGCCCCATGTTCGCTGCCAAGGCTCCCAGGCCTTCTGGGGGACTCAAGGCCAAGTTTCACTAACGGGGATGCTATTACAGGGCAAAATTAAAGTGGAATTAATCTGCCTCCATCCCGCACACGCTTTGGGTTTATCAGTTCGTTTCAGATAAAGCCTGAAAATTCCACATATAAGTTGCCCACAATTCAGGAGGCACTGCTAGATTCCCAAGCACAATCAACCAGTATTTCATCCTGGGGCCACTGAAACCCGAGCCCGTGTTTCGAGCCATCGGTGCTGGACCGCATTCCTGGTGGGAGCCCTGCGCTCCATCTGGGCGTTTCGTCCCAGTCAGATAATACCAGACGGATCTCTGTAACAGGCAGGCCCCGGCCAACAGCACCGAGCCATCTCCCCGAGACAGCTGTTTCACACAAGGCCCCATTGTCTGAAAGAGGCTCGGATCGGTTTACTTCGAGAGCTGCGGGAACGTTCTGTCAGCTGCCCCGGCCGCGAGGAAACCTCGCTCACTGCAGATTTCCCTTCTTCTGTTATCGAGCCAAAAACCTACTGTTAGGGAGGAAGGTTTCACCCAAGAACTAAAGTCCTCGCGCTGCTTTTATTTTCGCAGGGAAAACAATAGACCCACACACCCAAAGAATTTATAGATGGACTTTTGGAAACCTGGCTGGAGGTGACCAGGTGACCGCGAGTGCTTGTTTTCTCTCTGTGCTTCCTTGAGCACTTTGTCCAGTTTTGGGGAAAGCAGTGTTTTCCAGTCCTGGAAGGCCACAAACAAGATCCCTAGGAAGCAGCGGTCAGAATCAGGATGATCGCAGCATAAAATAAGTGATCACTGAATAATTCCTGAAGACTGGATGGCTTTTTTTTTTTTTTTCTTCAACTCTGTGATAGAGAAAGGTGATGGCAGCCACCACATGCCCCAGATCTGAACCTCAGGTTCCCATTGAGCAGATGAGCTCTCTTCCTAACTTCTCCCCCCACCCCTGCCAGTGGACATGTTGTATTTTGAATTCAGGAAGATACTTAACAAAATACCTTACATTCTTATAAGCGTGATGAATAACTCTGGACGTGAAGACAGCAAGCCTGACCCATCTACCTTCAGCTGCTGCAGACTTTTTTTGGGGGGCAGTGGGGTGGATATTTCTGTGTGTGTGGTAAAATGTACGTGAGATCTACCATTTTAACAGTTTTTAAGTGGGCCGTTCAGAGGCATTAAGCAGTCACCCAAACGTTTAAAAATATTGAAAATTTGGAATAATTCCGGGGCCCCACGAAATAAATTAAGCAGGTGTGGTTAGACTCATTCCTTTCTTCCACCCTATCCTTATCTTTCCCTACCGAGGATGAAGACCAGCTCTCCTGGGAGGGATCTGTCACGGAGCCAACCGTCGTCATGTACCCTGAAGAGAGACCTTCCTATCTAGGACCCAAAGGACACATAAGGTGGCCTGGCCAAGAGACAGATCTGCGTTTGACCCATTTATCAAATCTATTTTTCTGAGTGTACACAGACTTTTTTTTTTTTAAGCTGGTTACTCAGACATTGGCTATGCCTGCCAAACGGGATTGGCCCCTCTTCCTTACCACTCGCCCCCCCTTATAAAAAAAGCAAAGGTTAAATGAGAGAATTAGTAAAAACAAAGGCCCTCTGCAACTCCAGGCCCACTTATCAGAACAGGACTGTGGTTGCCAAGGAAGCAGGGACAGACATGTATGCAGAGCTTTAGAGCAGCCAAGCACACACAGAGTATCATTATCTTGTCAAATGTTATGCGTGTTGTATCTATTCCATCAGGCGTTTCTGTGTTGTGTGACCTTGGAGGAGGGACTGCCAGAGAGCTGTTGTGAGGGCAAATAAAACAACACCTGTCAAAGCCTATAGCCCACGGCCCAGGGGACTGTAAGGACAAGATGGATGCCCTTTCACTGGTTTATATTCTCCCTTCCTCCCGGCTTTCTGGTCAGATCCTCACTGATTTCCATTTGCCTCATTTGAAATTGGCGACTCTTTGACCGGGCATGTGTGTGTACCTCTGCGCTGTTTAGAATTCTGGAATGCTAGTGGGTGGAAGCTTCTGTTTTGTACCATCCAGGGCATGAAAGATAGAGAAAGCTTTCAAGTGCTTATGGGATGGAATCGCGTCCCAAGAGCTGGAAGGGACACGCGGGTTCGTCTAGCTCGCGCAGCTGACCGACACACAAGTCCTTTCTAGCCTCTCTGTGGCAGGTGCTCGTGTCTCTGCCAAATCTCTGTTCTGATCAAGCAGCGCTCCCTACCTCGCAAGGGACCTCCCCTTCTAGCTTTTGGCAACAATAGCTGCGAACTACCTGTTGAATATTTTGTAACTACTTAGGAAGAAAGATTTTGCTAAGGAAAATACTTTTGTAAAACAGTATTTCCAAAATAGTCCCAGGACTCAAATACATATTCACTGATCCCCTACTCTGTGCCAAGAACCGTCAGAGGCGCAGCGGATATGAAGATGAATGAGACAAGAGTAATTTCGGTCCTCAGACCTCACTTTTCAGTGGAGGAGAGAGATACATAGATTATCATCAAATAAAGTTGGAAATACCTGATAGACAAATGTGCAGGCTATTACAGAAGCACCAGGGAGGCACACCCAACTCAGCCTGAAGGGAGGCATTCTGCAAAGACTTCTAGAAGGTGAGGCCCAAGCTGAGATTTGAAGGAAGAGCCATTTTTGTAGGTTAGATAGGCTTACACAAATAGATGTTTCTAATCTGAATCAGTTTTGTACATTTAAAAAAACATGTAGGAAAGGCATTTACCTCTGATCTTTGTGTTAGCTGTTTGATCTAAAGTTATAAAATTGTATTTAAAAAAATTAGTAAGTTGGACTTTTCACCATAGACCATTGGCTTTCAAACTATTCCAGGAATCCTGGGATTTTTTTGGTGGCAGGGAGGGTTTCTAGGGACCTCTGTCCAGAGAGTGGTAGAGGCTGAGCAGATAGGACTCCAGGCCCTCACCAAAGAGCTTCACCGTTCTTCCTATTATATTTATTGGTGTTGTGTGTAATTTTTTTTTTTAACTTAGAAAAAGGGGGCTCTGATATCGAAATACGTTTCAAACTACACAGGGAGACTCACTCCCCAGCGCAGCGGGTCTCATTGCATACTTGTCATCTAAGATTAATTTACTCAGTTGAATACTTTAAGCAAAGTACCAGAAATACTCCCACCCTAAGTTATCTTTGTCTGTTCTGCAGCCATGACCTTCACACCCCACCACCGCCCTCAGGCAGCAACCTTGTAAAACAGAGGCAGATTTGAGAAAATTTATCACTACTCTAAAGACAGCGTCCTTAAGAAGACGGCTTATTCATGGTGGGACAGCGGCACCTTCGTGTACAAAGACAGCAAATCATCATTAGAACAAATCTTGTTATAACAAAATACCTTCATATGGAATAGGTTTATAAGTCCTATTTATAAATCAATATTGCAAATAACATGTGCAGTAAAATTCTGGAACAGTGAATGAATGAGCAGTTCCTTCATGTTCAAGCTACAAATATGCTTCTCTTTCATCTCAAACACAGGATGAGAACCTGATTTTCTAACAAGGTTCTCACCTTCCAAATATATGTGCTGGTATCAAAATACATTGACTTGTTTTCATAGCTCCTTAAGCGTTAAGGAAGACTTTTCTAAATATGTATACAATGACTATCCTCATGCATCATTATAAAGCTGGGTTGAGAGAAGTAGATCTAGTCTCAGATGGGAAGAAAACATCAGATTAAAAGAAAACACCAGATGAGCAGCTTCCCCAGGTCTTATTGGAAGCCAAGCAGCGAACAAGTTCGAATCCATGCATTGCATGAACTGAAATCTGCAAGACAGCTTGCCCTGTTGAGCTGTGCACCCGAGGCCACTGCTCCTTAGACATGGGCATTTTTCCCAGGAAAAGCTACTAGGCTTCGGGTATACTCACGGGGAAAGGAGAATAAGAAGATGCAACTGCTAAGAATTTCTTACCGAAAACTTCCCCCGCCCACTGCTGCCGGGCTGTGCTTCACACCCCTGTCACTTAGGCACAGAGCATATTCTCCCTGTGGATCCACACCTGGGTGAGCCTGCAGTGGCACCAATGGTTGGGTCAAGTGTCAAGGAGGTTTACTTTTCCACTGCTAAGTTGTTTGCACTCATAACATGCAAGAACAAAAGGAACGTTACAGAAACCCATTGATGGATTTTCTAACCTGCTCAGAAAGGCAACAAATAAGTTAGTCGGCGGGTGGATAGGGGTCAGAAGCAAGAAAAAGCAGAGAAGAGCTGTGAGCAAGACACAGAGCGGAAATCCCACAACCTGCAAACTGTCATTTTCCAGTCTCCATTCTCACAAAAGTACTTCCTTTAAGGAAAACTCACTGCTCCCGGACACTATTAGTTTGGTTCACTTAGTAAGTCAACTGAACATGATTTACAGAAAGCTCTCGATCTAATTATTAAGAAATTATTATTGTTTTTGTTAGGGATGATAATGCACGATGGTTATATACGTATACATAAAGTCCTTATCAGAGATACGTGGTGAAGTGACGGGATGCGTTGGATTTTCTTTAAGATCCTCTGGCAAAAATGATGACAAGTGGGGGAAGATGAGACCAGCCAGTAGTTGAGCTGGGTGATGGGAATACGGGGGTTCATTACAGTAAACTCTCTACTTTTGCAAGTGTTTTTAAATGTTCACAATAAAAAGTTAAATGATTTTAAAAATAGGTCTAGGGCTTCCCTGGTGGCGCAGTGGTTGAGAGTCCGCCTGCCCATGCAGGGGACACGGGTTCGTGCCCCGGCCCGGGAAGATCCCACATGCCGCGGAGCGGCTGGGCCCGTGAGCCATGGCCGCTGAGCAGCCTGTGCGTCCGGAGCCTGTGCTGCGCAACGGGAGACGCCACAACAGTGAGAGGCCCGCATGCCGCAAAAAAAAAAAAGGTCTAAAACCACATCACGCTAATACTCTTCCAGGTGGTTCCCACACAAAAATGAAGGCAGGCTTTGATGCCTACCACTGAATTGCTCTGATTCAAAAATATCATCGGATGGAAGATCCACCATTCATTTAATAATCGTTTTTCGGAGGGAAATAAACACGCAACAATGAAATACACACTGATTATAAATGCTATTCCAATTTCAAAATCGTTATTAATGTGCAACCGGACTGCAGTAATCTGGCAACTTCTTTGTCAACTGTTAATAGGAATCGTTGTTGTTAAAAGTCCAAGTCTGAAAAGAACGGCGTGCGGAGTCTCCGTTATTTATTTAACTTAACCATCCTTTATTTGATCATTTACTTTAACCCATTAAATTGGGTTAATTGCTTTAGCGGCTGAAGGTTTGCCTTCCTAAAACCTAAGGGGGAAAGTGCGGGCTAACCAGGTCCAAGGATGTCAATAAGCTTGGCGTCTACGGGCCTAGACACGACCGGCCTTGTTTTAATCCTGTATATTAATGAAAGTAATACACCTGTAAGATTATAAATGCCCAAGGCACGCGTATCTGGGGATCTTGAAACTATTTAGAATTTCTGTTCATTCCCTGCGGGAGCATCTTGGGGAAGAGAAACCGTGTCGGAAGCATGAGTCCACCCCACGTTGGTCCAGAGGTGGAGGTCGCGGGGGCAGAGGTAGAGAAGGTGTTACAGCTGCCTGGCGTGTGTGTGTGGGGGGCGGGGGGGGGGTTTGTCTTTATTGGGCACCAGGGGTGTGTGGACTCGGCCTGAACCGCCCAGCTCTTCCACACGTTCCCGTTTGGGGTGGGGACCTGCACGGCTTGCCCAGCGCTATGAAAGCATCCCTTCCCCGGCCCCGGGGACCCGGCCCCGGGGACCCGACCCCGGGGGCGCGTGCGCAGGCGCTGCGCCGCACTTACTGTCCTCGGGCAGGTTGTTCTCGCGCTCTTCTCTCTCCATCTGCTGGCACCACCCTTCCATGCGGTCCCGCTCCGCCTGGAGAAGCTTCAGAAACCAGTGGCCGTCCCGGTGGCACACTGACCTCTGCACGGCCTCCAGGGGGTCTTCGGTGATTGAGTCAATCCAGGGGTCTGGGGGCGGCAGAATGGAAGGGTCGAAATCCGCATCGAAGTCCTCGTCGGCCGCGCAGGCGTGGTAGTGGTTTCCTGAGCCCTGGATGCTGACCGTGGAGGTGCTGGCGTCCCGGGAGAACTGTCTGGCCACCGGGCCGGGGCATGAATTGTCCTCTATAGACTCCAGAGAGTTCTCCAGGTTATCGTGGAAGTCCAGGTCGGCCTGCACGGCCGTCGTCACACTGTTGGATCGAGTGAACCTGCGGAAGCTTGGAGGGATAGAGAGAGACGAGTTAGTTCAAGGATGTTTCTCAAAGCAGAATTACATTCTGCGTCTTTTCGTGGGTGTGCAAGAGGGGGTCTCATCTTCTCAGTCTGCAGAGGTAGCCCTTGACGCCGGCGCATCGATTGCCCTGGCTCTAGTGTAAAGAGCACAGAGCCCTCATCTCTGTTCAATATGGAATGTGAAAACGTATCTAGAGAAGGTTTAGAAGTGGACCGCAGGCACCGCTCTCAAAGCCAGAATGACGTCCGGGGTTCAACTTCCTCCCCAGATCGGCAGTGGCTTGAATCCTGACATTCAGTGAAGGGTAAATTTGGTGAGGGGTAAGGAAACAATTCAGTTATCTCTTAGTCTGCGTAATTTCCTTTGAAACAAGAGGAGAAAAAACAACAACAACAACAACCCACCTGGGCCAAAACTCGAATCCCACATAACCACATTTCCCAGGGACAGCTCTTACCTGAAAGCAAACTAAACTGTCATTAAGCTCCCCTTAACGTTAAAGCTCCTTCCCCTGGGAAGTCTTCACCTGTCTATTGATCACAGGGTCATCGTGATAATTTGATACAAAGCCTTTGGGGCAAAATCAGCTCGAGGTTCTAGAGTTTTCCGGTACCATCCTTCCCTGCGCCTTTAATTTCCCTCTCCATAGTTCTTCTACCGAGGTGATAAAAGACAACTTGTTAACACCATTTTATATGGACATACAACCAAATGGTTCTAGATTTCTCTTGACCCCTACCGCAAACGTGAGGATGTATGGAAGGAGGGAGGGGTGGGGAAGGACAGGGGAGCAGTGAATTCTTTCTCAGACAAGGGGCAAGGGAAGGTGTGGGCCTGAAGTAATTTAAAACACACCCCCAGAAAGCTTCCTTGGCTCCTAGAGCAGACAGGAAATGATGATTTAACAGGATATAAGAGGATATGTCTACTGAAGGCAGCATCAGGTATCTGTTACCCCCACTTTATACTTTTGTTTTTAAGGTAACTTCCTGATCTAATATTTTATTGATTTTTTATTCTGAAGAAATATATGTAACATAAAATTTACAAGTTTAACCATTTTTAAGTGTACGGTTCAGTGGCATTAAATACCTTCACACTGTTGTACAACCATCACCACCATCCATCTCCAGAACCTTTTCATCTTCCCCAGTTGAAACTCTGTACCCGTTAAACAACTCCCCATTCCCCCTTCCTTCCAGCCTCTGGCAACCACAATTCCACTTTCTGTCTCTCTGAATTTGACTACTCTAGGTCCTTCATGTAAGTTGAGTCATACGGTATGTGTCTTTCTGTCGCTGGCTTATTTCACTTAGCATGATGTCTTCAAGGTTCATCCATATTGTAGCATATGTCGGAATTTCCTTCCTATTTAAGGCTGAATAATATCCCATTATATGTATATAACACATTGTGTTTATTTTTTCATTCATCAGTAGACATTTGGGTTGCTTCCACCTTTTGGCTATTGTGAATAATTCTGCTATGAACATGGGTGTACAAATAACTCTTTGAGACTCTGCTTTCAATTCTTCTGGGTATATACCCAGAAGTAGAATTGTTGAATTATGTGCTAATTCTGTTTTTAATATTTTGAGGAGCTGTTTTCCCTAGCAGTTGTACCATTTTATATTCCCACCAACAATGCATGTTTTCCAGTTTCTCCACATCCTTGCCAACAGTGATTTTCTGACTTTTTCTTTTTTTTTAAATTTTTATTGGAGTGTAGTTGCTTTACGATATTGTGTTAGTTTCTGCCGTACAGCACAGTGAATCAGCTCTACATATACGTATATCCCCTCTTTTTTGGATTTCTTTCCCATTTAGGTCACCACAGAGCACCGAGTAGTTTCCTGTGCTATACAGTAGGTTCTCATTAGTTATCTGTTTTATACATAGTATCCATAGTGTATATATGTCAATCCCAATCTCCCAGTTCATCACCCCCCACTTCCCCCTTGGTATCCATATGTTTGTTCTCTATGTCTGTGACTTTTTCGATAGTAGCCCCTGCTTCCCCCTTGGTATCCGTACGTTTGTTCTCTACGTCTGTGACTTTTTCGATAGTAGCCCCCGCTTCCCCCTTGGTATCCGTACGTTTGTTCTCTACGTCTGTGACTTTTTCGATAGTAGCCCCCGCTTCCCCCTTGGTATCCGTACGTTTGTTCTCTACGTCTGTGACTTTTTCGATAGTAGCCATCCTAATGGGTGTGAGGTGATATATTTTCTTGACTGGCTCATGATTATGCCATGTTAAGATGGTTTATTTGCTAGCTGATTTTCAGTTAATATTCAATAGTGCCAGCCTTAAAGGAGAGTGCACTAAATAATGTCCATACAACATTTAATAAACCAGATTATATGCTTTTTTCTTAACTCTTGTGGAACACTCTATCAGAGCCAATTAATACTAATATTCTGGTCCCTCAGAAATAAATAATGAACAGACTGGAAGCCACAAAAAGGAGAGGGTACAATCATCTTAATCAGTCCATGTTTTCCCCCTAGAGAATAAATACCAACAAAGTAAATGACTGCACAGTTGGTCTGTGTTCATTATTAGGATGGTCACAATAATAAATGTTGTGATTCTCACCATTCATTTTATGAAGATAGGCCTGCCAATAAAGGCCAGCCCATCTCACTGTTTGCTGTTTGCAAGAAGTTATTTCTGTGGAAGGCATCAGGTGTGGCCATTTTTAAAAAAAATTTATTTATATAGTTTTGGCTGTGTTGGGTCTTCGTTTACTGTGTGAGGGCTTCCTCTAGTTGTGGCAAGTGGGGGCCACTCTTCATCGCGGTGCGCGGGCCTCTATCGCGGCCTCTCTTGTTGCGGAGCACAGGCTCCAGACGCGCAGGCTCAGTAGTTGTGGTCCACGGGCCTAGTTGCTCTGCGGCATGTGGGATCCTCCCAGACCAGGGCTCGAACCCGTGTCCCCTGCATTAGCAGGCAGATTCTCAACCACTGCGCCACCAGGGAAGCCCCAGGCGTGGCCATTTTATAAGTCCTTTAACTCCGAAATGGGTCATAGGAAAAATCGCTCAGTGTGGTAGTCTGAAAGAATGTCCTTCCTGGTCCTAGCAGTGAAAACAAGAAGAATTGTGCTACCGCGATTTTTCCAATAATCACCGGCTTCTTGGCTGCGAGAGGCCATTTCTGCCGCCTTCTTGTTCATCCACCAACACGTTAAATGACATCTGAAGCTGAGCTTTCTCTCCAGCTGCATGTGTGCGAACTGGTTGACTTTCCTCACAACAGTTGACATTCTACCTGTTCCACTAACACAAAATCCCAGCTATGAAAACACTCAGCTCCCCTCTCCAAGATCATGGGCTGCCAGAGGCATTCCATTTCCAAACTTAAGGAAGGCCCAGCGCCTTATTGCTTCCAGTCGGAGCAAACTTGCCGGAGACTGAGTCTGTTCCACACGCAAATCACAGTGACCCACTTTCCTTGTGCCTCTGTTTTTATCTACACAAAACCGTACCACCAGCATTCCTGACAGAGGGCTCCTGGCTATGAATCTTGTAAAGTATCCACCTTCTTCAGAAAAATTACTTGGCAGGAGATGAGTAGAAGTTTCCAGGTTAGTCACCCAGAAAGAAAGAAAAGTTAAGTAAAATTAAAGTGGTTTGGGATTAAAAGCGGTGCCTTTGAACTCAGGCAGCCCTGTGCAGGCTACACTGTTTCTCTAAATTAAGTTCCTTAAGCAAGTGCTTTCTTCTACCCTGAGTTTTCAAAGAATGTTCTGCTCTATGAAACGCTTTATGTCTTTCATGTGCAGAGTTCCTTCTGGGAGAAGGGTGCAATCAAGTTGTTGTTGTTTAAAAGTTTTGATAGGAACACAGAGGGAGTCATTGGGTTCCCTTCTGCGTTTCTGAAGAGAATAGATCAGTTGCTGGTGGATGGTATAAACCTGAAAGCTGAACCCCGTGGCCTGCTGTTTGCAAACCCACAATTTCCAGTCTTGAAGCTTCTTTGCCCCTTCATGCCCTAAAGGCAAAATGTGTGATAATTACAACTTCTGAAAAGGACCAGCCAATATTCTGGCCAAAGGAGCAGAAAACCATGAAACCAAAGACTGGACCAACCACTACGGGGTACAATACCTTGTCTGTTCTGAAGGCAAGAGGAAAGGCACTTGTGGGCATTCACCTCTGCTGTTGCTTTGTGCTCTTTCTATGAAACAAGTTTATATTTCTTTTTTTTAAATTAATTAATTAATTTTTGGCTGCATTGGGCCTTTGTTGCTGTGTGCAGGCTTTCTCTAGTTGTGGCGAGTCGGGGCCACTCTTTGTTATGGTGCACAGGCTGCTTATTGCCGTGGCTTCTCTTGTTGCAGAGTACGGGCTCTAGGTGTGCGGGCTTTGGTAGTTGTGGCGCGTGGGCTCAGTAGTTGTGGCTCGCCGGCTCTAGAGCGCAGGCTCAGTAGTTGTTGCGCACGGGCTTAGTTGCTCCGCAGCATGTGGGATCTTCCCAGGCCGGGGCTCGAACCCGTATCCCCTGCATCGGCAGGCAGATTCTTAACCACTGCGCCACCAGGGAAGCCCGAGTTTACATTTCTGATGAGAGGATTTTGTGTCCCGCTCCCACCACTTTTCTGTCCAGCAGATTCCAAATCAGTGAACAGATGGTAAATCTCAGAGGCCCATTCTCATCCCCTCTGTCTGATGGGGCTGTATTTAAACAAAATAAGTCATGAATGAAAACTAAGCACAGTCTATATCTTTAGACCGCACATGCTTTGTTCCTGCAAGTTGAACTATCTGAGACTCAAGCCATAAACTTATCTTAGGGAGACTCCCTCAGTCACACCCGTTACAGAATCCTCTGGTTCCTGGTTCTCTTTTCCATCCCTCTCATCCACATAATGGTTGCTTTTCAGGGCTAAATCTAGTTTCAAAGAAAAAAACGCTAGTCCTACGCTGTTCTTTCTTCTCTAGACACTTTTCCCGTGCCTGCTGTCAAGGCTGAATATATGTAGAATTCGAAAATGCTTTTCTTCAAAAGTGTGCCATCTTCGTCTCTTGGGAAATGGCCCTTAACCGATGTAAAAATCCAGGACGTCTCATTACATAAAATGAAAGATAGATCAAAAGGTAGGCAAGGGGGGTGAGGAGATTGATATCAAGAATTAAGACTTTTTCTAACAAAGAGGTTCACTCTTTCTGTCAGACGAGCTTCCCAGTTAGAACAGAGCACAGAGGAACCTACATGTCATGCAACCCTGCTCACAAGTTCAGTGGGAAAAAACTGTCCTGCTGCTTATTTTATGTGGTTAGCACTGTCCTATTGATGGATTGTAAAACTACCTCAACACAAGCATCTATTGGTTATTTAAAGCCCTCCACGTTCATCATACGTTTGCCTGAAGCTCTCTTTAAGCAAAGAAAATTAGAGTAGGTTTTCTACATGAAGACTCTCTCTAGGCCAAATAATCGTAATGCATTTGTCAAATAAAAGAAAGGGAGGGAATGGAAAGTGATGAGAGCGGGCTTGGTATTACCTGATACTGTCTGCGAGGGCCCAGCATTTGGCCGTTCTCGCCTTAGTACCGGCCGGGCAGGTGCTGTATCCCTGATGGCTGTCACTATGGGAACCTTGGTTGGGAGCCTCAACAAAAACATCCTTGAGCTGACTGTGCCCCAGAGGGAATGGCTTTCCCTCAGCAACCAGAACATTGGGTCATTCGATGGCTCCTGACCCCAGGTAACGAACAAAAGCCTGAGAAGTCTCACTCACAATTCTCTTTTATTGAGTCTTGTTTTGGGGTCAAATGGGGGCCATAGGCTTGTGAGTAAGATGGTTATTTTTCTTCTTGCCAACTAAATTATCTTGAAAAGCACGTAAAAAGAAAGAAAGAAAGAGGGAGAGAGGAGGAAGAGAAAGGAAGGGAGGGAGAGAGTGAAGAGGGAAGGAAGGAAAGAAGGAAGGAAGGAGGGAAGGAAGGAAGGAGAGAGAGAGAAAGAAAGAAAGAAAGAAAGAAAGAAAGGGAAAGAAAAAGATGTATGAGGCATATCAGGAATTGCCAAGTTTCAGGCTTTTGAAATTTAAATTGCATGAATGCCACACCTTTAAAAGTCAGGTGTACTGGAAGAACTATTTGGCTAGGTTATGGTATTGTTAACTTGGCAAAGAAGAGAGATTGTTTGTCAAGTATAATATGGAGGGTGAGTGCTAGGCTTTGTCATACTACAAGGAAGCTGTGCGGAGTGGGATTGATCCAAAGCTTCTGGGTTGGCAAAGGCTGGATGTTTTTGACTGCCGAAGTTCTTGCCAAGTCTGTGGTCCCTGAACTGGCTGTCAGAAGATGCTGCCTCCATGTTGGCTTTTTGTTTTTAACATTCTGCTTAGTTGAAAAGGCACAAATCACTACAAGCCCAAATGTTTACATATTTAAGTCACTTACAATCAAAAGAGATCTTTTGTAGCAGTTGACATGGTGTTAAAAGAGAAAACAATGCTCCCTTTCCACATGCTTGTTCCACCCAGTTTTGAGGCCACAAGCTTTAAGTGTGAAGCAAGGGAGATGTTAAAAACTCAGAATTGTATGGAAATAGAGGTAATTTTGGTGAAAAAACAAAAGTAGGCTTTTGTTTCTAGAAATGGGGAGCAGCTCTCATAATAGATGCTAGTGTGCTTTCCTTCCACACCTGTGACTCAATCTGTGCATTCACAAACCTGCTGACATGGCGAGTGTCCTTCACAAGCACATTTTTTTCTTTTTGCCACACGGTGCGACTTGCGGGATCTTAGTTCCCCCACGAGGGATTGAACCCAGGGCCCCGGCAGTGAGAGCAATGAGTCCTAACCACTGGACCGCCAGGGAATTCCGCACAAGCACGTTTTGATACCAGCATTTATCCCCCTAACCATTAAGTGTGTCCTCGAGGTCTGTGTATTATTTTGTAACATAGGAGAGAAGGAGATGGTTCCACCAACTGGGGAGAAGAAAGACCAGAAGCTATTATGCAAATAACCAAAATACCCATCTGCTCTCATCCCCATCCCATAAATGAACATAGATGAAAAGATCTTGGCCTTCCCTTTGCATGTCCACACCTCCAGACGCGCACATCCTGCTCTAGACATTCACTGTTTTCCAACTTCATCTATTTAACAAAGGAATGGCGGGTGAGGGAGTTGAAAAGGGAGGAAAAGGCCACAAAGTGACTTACTATCCATTTATTCCGGGATGAGTTTTCTCTAATTCCCTGGTCGCTGCAGGTAAATAGTCCTTGCAGTAACAATGACTCTCACTTGGATGAGCTCCAAATAAACAGGCCAGACAGTTAAGAAGTAGCTTACGAAGACATAAATGGAAATATTAAGTACACGTACACTAGGAAAGTAACATTCTGGAGTTTTCTTGCCAGAAAATTGCTGTGAGACCAGTAGCTTCTCTCCGTACAACCACTAAAGACATGTCGATTTGTCAACTTGACAATGTTAATAAATAACGCAAAAGTACACCATTGCAAAGCTTCTAGCTCCCCTTAACCCTTTCAATTGTGAGGACCAAAAATTATTGCTTGATAAATTGTTCCAAAACACATATAAATATCTAAGCTTATAAAAGATATTTGAGTGGGGATGGGGGCAGGAAGCCAGAACACATACCACGCACTTATCCACATTTATCTCTTGTTTCCGAACTAGAGATTATGAGAGCAATATAGCAACCTGGGAAATAGGGTAACAAGCAGAAAGGCAAGACCCAGGAGACTGGGCCTAGACCTTCAACTAAAAGTCTCCATCTGCGTGTAATGCTACTTTAAAATTGAAGGAACACTGCTGGAATGTTGAATCAGAGAACATACGCCTAAAAGAGGCCACTGGTGTTCATTGTATCCAACTTGTAAACTTTAGATATGGAAAGGTAAAGTTACTTTTAATTTGGATCTCTTTGATTAGAATGCTCTTTCTTTCCCTGTGATTTCCATACATTCCAGTACATTCCATGACCTTCCAACCAGAGAACAGTGCTAAATGACAGGGCTTACCCTACCTACAAGCCAAACAAAACCTACATTGATGAGTTCTGCTTCTGGCCAAGATGGAGTAAGAATGATTGAATTTATTTACACTTCTATCTGAAACAACTGTAAAAGAAGAGTTACATACCAAAAAACTGGTATTTATATGATCTATCAGTGGGTAATTGGAAGCTGAAATTAAAATAATACCATTTACAACAGCAAGAAAAATATGAAATATCAGTGAGCAAAGCTGACAGAATATGTGCAGGACCTAAAATAGCTGTAAAAAAAGAGCTTTAAAAAGAAGGAAGTTGGTGGTCTTACACTACCTGATTTCAAGACTTATAAAGCTACAATAGTCAAGACAGAGTGGCACTGGCATAAAGATGGACACTTAGATCAATGGAACAACATAGAGAATGCAAAAATATATCCATTTTTATATATCAATAAATATTTGGGAAAAGGTACAAAGAATATTCATATGCAAAAAATTTGACCCATACCTTGCACCATATGTAAAAATTAACTCAAATATAGGTCATAGACCATAAAATCGAAAACTATAAACATTCTGGAAGGAAACATAGAAAAACTTTGTCACCTTGAATTAGCCAAAGATTTCTTAGGTATGACACTGAAAGCACAATCCATAAAAGAAAAATGGGACTTTGTTAAAATTATGAATTACTGCTTTTCAACTCTGAGAGAATGAAAAGACAAGCCACAGACAAGGAGAAAATATTTGCAAATCTCCTGTCTGATAAAGAACGTGTGTCCAGAAGGTAAAGTACCCACACAACTCAATAATAATATATATAAAACTAGTTCTGTTTTTAAAGATTTGAATAGACATTTCACTAAAGAAGATATATGGATAGAAAATAAGTTCATGAAAAGATGTTCAACGTCATTATGCATTAGGGAAATGCAAATTAAAACCACAATGAGAGAATACCACGTATCTATTAACATTTCTAAAATTAAAAAGACCAACCATACCTAATATTGACAATAATATGGAGCAACTGGAACTCTTACACGGTAGGGATAATATGAAACAAAGGAACTTGCACACAGTAGGAATGTAAAATGTATACCACTTTGGAAAACTCTTTGGCTGCTTTTCAAAACATTAAATATTCACATCCCATTAGACCCAACACACTCCTAGGTTTTTACCTAAGAGAAATGAAAGCATATGTTAGATTAGTACACAATGTTCATAGCAGCTTGACTTTAATTACTCGAAACTGGAGATGACCTAAGTGTTCATCAACAGGTCACTGAATAAACAAAGTTGGTATATCCATACATTGGAACCCTAATTTGCAGTAAAAGGTTCAGACTATTCATACATGCAAAACATTGGATGAACCTCAAAGTCCTTATGCCAGCTGAGAGGAACCAGGCCAAAAAGGATTACGTACTCCAAGATTTTATTTCAATAAAATTCTGGAAAATGCAAACAAGTGACAGCAAGTGGGGAAAGTGGTAGGGGAGGAGGAGTGGGTGGGAAGGAGGGAGTGACTATATAGGAGGAGACTTTTGAGAGTGATGGATGTGTTCTCTATTTTGGTGGTGGTGATAGTTTCATTTCACATATATATATAGATTTGACAAATATATGTCAAAATTTATCAAAGTGTACACTTATGTATAGTTTACTGTATGTTCATTAACGTCAATAAAGCTGTTAAGGGCTTCCCTGGTGGCGCAGTGGTTGAGAGTCCACCTGCCGATGCAGGGGACACGGGTTCATGCCCCGGTCCGGGAAGATCCCACATGCCGCGGAGTGGCTGGGCCCGTGAGCCATGGCCGCTGAGCCTGCGCGTCCGGAGCCTGTGCTCCGCAACAGGAGAGGCCACAACAGTGAGAGGCCTGCGTACCGCAAAAATAAAATAAAATAAAATAAAGCTGTTAAAACAAAGTACATGATGGGATTTGGGGAGGTATCTGTGCTCTCAAGTGCCTCGCTCTCAGTGTAAAGTGGTACAGATTTTTTTTCAGGAGCTATTTAAAAATGGATATCAAGAACATTAAAAAATGTTATAATTCTTAGACCCAGGAATTCCATTTCAGGAAATGGGATCATCTGAAATAGTGAAAATACATACTGTACAAAGATATTTATCACAATATTATATATTATTATTTTGATCAGTCCACTTTTTATGTTTATACATGCACAGTTTTTTGTTTTTTTTGTTTTTGCAGTACACGGGCCTCTCACTGTTGTGGCCTCTCCTGTTGCGTAGCACAGGCTCCGGATGCACAGGCTCAGCGGCCATGGCTCACGGGCCCAGCCGCTCCGCGGCATGTGGGATCTTCTCGGACCGGGGCACAAACCCGTGTCCCCTGCATCGGCAGGCGGACTCTCAACCATTGCACCACCAGGGAAGCCCCATGCACAGTTTTAAAATATCAAATGGTTCCACAAGGCTGGCTATGAAAAATAGAAATTCCTGGCCTACTTACATAACAATGTACTGCTCCAGAGGCAGCCACTTATAAACACTATTTCTAAATAACAAAAATTGCTATTCTTTTTTTATATTCAGCATTTGTCCATAGGAAAGATGAAGATTTAGATTTCTCTCACCTCATCATCATTCTTCCTTCCTCTCTCAGTGTCTCTGTCTCTGTCTCTGTCTCTGTCTCTGTCTCTCTCTCTCTCTCACACACACACACACACACACACACACAAATGCATTTCTGGTCTGTTCCTGTATTTTTCCATTCTCCTAATATACTTGCATTGTAAATTTGGACCAATATTCAGACCTTGCCTTTTATGGCCACATTATTATGAGCAGAAAATAGTATTCACAGCTGACCATGTGTTATGGGCTGAATTGTGTGCTCCTCCCACAAATTCCTGTTGAAGTCCTAATTCCCCGTACCTCAGAATGTGACTGTATTTGGAGATAGGGCCTTTAAAGAGGTAATTAAAGTAAAAGGAAGTCATGTGGTTGGGCCCTAATTCAGTGTAACTGATATCCTCAAAGAAGAGGAAATTTTGACACAGACAGACACAGAGGGAAGAACATCTGAAGACAGGAAGGAGATGGCCATCTACAAACCAAAGGCTGCAGAAGAAATCAACATTCCCGACACCTTGATCTTGGACTTCTAGCCTCCAGAACTGTGAGGAAATAAATTTCTGTTGTTTAAGCCACCCAGTCTGCGATACTTTGTTATGGCAGCCCTAGCAAACAAATATGCCATATTAAATTCTACTTCCTGCACATTTTTTTCCTTTTAAAAATTTGCTTAACTTTTATGTACTTAGCACTTAATCCTCAAAATTCCTCCAGGTATGTAAATGTCCTCTCCGTGCATTGAAACAGATTAGGAATTCTACCAGTCTTCCTGAAGAAATCTTTCACAGCTTCTGACCTGCTCCCTCTCACCTGGTCACTCCCCAGACCTGCTGCACCACCATTGTCTGGGAATTCCTTTCCTCCATCATCCTTTCCTTTCCCCCTTTCTTGTGCTGGATCATGTGTTTCTTGAATTCTATATTTACTTCTTTCTTTGCTTTTCTCCTTTTTGTACATCTTTCTAGAAATGTCTTCACGTGTACCTTCCAACTCTTCTGTTGGGTTTTCCAGTTCTCTGTTAAATTTTTAATTTCTTTTTTTAAAATATAAGTTTATTTATTTTTGGCTGCATTGGGTCTTCGTTGTTGTGCACGGGCTTTCTCTAGTTGCGGCGAGAGGGGGCTACTCTTCAGTTGTGGAGCGCGGGCTCTAGGCGCATGGGCTTCAGTAGTTGTGGCATGCAGGCTCAGTAGTTGTGGCACACTGGGCTTAGTTGCTCTGCGGCATGTGGAATCTCACGGGACCAGGGCTCAAACCCGTGTCCCCTACATTGGCAGGTGGATTCTTAACCACTGCACCACCAGAGAAGTCCCAGATAGGAGACTTTTCAGCCAACTTTGAGCTGGGATAGCATATCACCAGGACCCAAAGAAGGAGAAAAAATCAGTTTATCTGAAATGAACAAATAAACCTATGTGACAAAGGAAAGCAGTAATAACGATTAAATCAACAACATCATTTCTTTTTCAAGTTCCACTTGAGTAAAAGGAGCAATTGCATTTTTTAATCAGTCTTTTCGAAAATGTTCCTCTTAAACAAATGAAGTGTTTCCCTTACTGTAAGCCCGTCATTTTTTGTTTCTGTCTTAACCAGACAAGATTTATTAACTTGTGTTTCACCGTCCTTGGGCCCCACTCTACCACATGCCTCCTTGAAAGGCACAGTAAAAGCCTCCGGAGAAGTCTGTGCCTTGGTGAGGGGCTCATCCACTGCGATCTTCAGGGTCAGGTGATCTGACTGGGCTTTCACCTGCAAAATCCCTGATGGTGGTTTCTTTGGGTCTTTGGGCTCAGACTGGTCCACTCTCCCACCATAGACTGTTCCATATGCCCGTGTAGAGGGAACGTGGCTGCCGGGATTCTGGGAGCTGAGTGAACATAGAACGCTTAGGGCAGGTGCCTCAACATTATGTTTGTGAATTTTCATTTATCCTCCTATTTTCATTACAGCAAACTGCCCTCAACTGTCCTCCAGACCCAGGACCCTTTGTTTTAGCCTCTGAAGGGAAGCCTCCTGTCTCCTGCCAGAGTGGGGAAGGGCTGTCTTTCACCTGACTGTAGATTCAGACAGCTTTTAGCTCCACCTTCACCCCTACATCCAGTGCTGTCAATGCCTGTGCCTTTTGTGGGTTCTGAAGCTTAAATTGAATTACATCTTAGATTTCTGCATCACTGGCTTTAGATTCAGCTTTTTCTGGTTGCCTAAGTCAGGTATCACTTGTCTGTCTGCCTTCCAGCTTTCACAATTTTGCTGTTGTATTTTTTCCTCTTTTGTTCTCTTCATCCTTGACAGTTTGTGCCAAAACAAACACAAAATCCTTTTACTGTCATTTAGTTTCAGAAGGTCTCAAAGATTGATGTGTATATGTTTTTCGCCACCTTTAATCAAAAGTCAATCTAGAAATAATGTAGATATTCAACAGGGAGAGAAAGGGGAAGCAAATTATGGTCTACACATATTCTTGAATATTGTGTAACCATTAAAAGAAGTATTTGTCATGAATTTTTAATAATGATAAAGCCCTTGTAATAGTTGATTTTTAAAACATTACTGAATTTTATACATAGGATGATTTCAACAACTTTCAAAATGTTCATGGAAAAAGCATGGGTAAAAATATATCCCTTTATTAGCTCATGGTTAATGGATGGGATTATGGGAAATTTTAATTTTATTTCTGTAATTTATAAATTTTCATAATGTATAAATACTATCTTACTTTTCTTATCATTAAGTATATTAATAACACACAATTGTTATAGAAAAGATAGATAACGCTTAAAAAGATATCTCTCTATCTCTCCATCCACATGTAAAATCACAGTTTTTTCAATTGCTCCAAAGTACATCAGAGAGTTATACAAACTGTTAACACACTGCTGTATGTTTTCCTGCAAGTAAATCTGCATGCTATTTTTATAACGAAAATGATAATATTCTTCCTCTTTGTGTCCACTGTTAAAGAGTCTTGGAGTCACTAGTGGGCTAATGTAAGAAAGTCTAGTTTGAACTACTGTTGAAATACAATTGTTACTTGGAAGGAAAGAGGAGATCCCTGGGAGTCTTTTAGCTTTTTCACCTAAGTCAATAGAAAGGGTTGGTTTACTAGATTTGCTAATTATCAGCTTGAAAGACAAGAAGACCTCATGCAAACTCCTGGCGAGTAGTCCAAAGGATGAGAGAGAATGGGGGTGGGATGCTTGGAGGCCCTGCAATAGAGCAGCAGCTGAGGGGAGTGTCCCTGGGAGAGGGGTTGGCAAGATGTGCCTGCTTTGCTTAGGATCAGTCCTGCAGAGCAGCAAAAATATGCCATGTGGATCCTATCGAATAATCCTACTAGCTGACCCGTGAAACAGGAATTGGGGACAGATAGCTAATGTTGGATGGAGAGGAGGCATTTCTTTATTGGCTTAAGAAAGCAATCTTGCTTCAAAACCACATGCATTCATTGACTCTGGCTTGGAGCTGCCATGGCATTTAAACTAGTGATCTTTAGGCAGCCTTCCTCTGTGCCCAGTCCCCACGGTGAGGCAGCTCTGGAGAATGGACGTGGCACTTCTGCTACCAATGGCATTTTCAGGATGTGATGGCTGCCTGAAAATATACCAGGAAGATTTGTGATACTCCATTTCGATTCTTTTTCTTGAAGTAGGTTGGTTACCCAGTGCATTTTATGTTTTTACTAATGAGTTATTAATTTTCCTTTTGTTTGGATAGGGAACACTGAAGAGCACCCTGAATTTACAAGTCTGCCTCTGAATAGATGGATCAGGCAGATGGACTTTGTTATGTCGGATTTGGTTCCTAAATTGTGATGGTTTCAAAAGGTGGTGAGGAGTCTCTGAGCCTCTTCCGAAGTCTTTTAATCCTCCTCTCTTTGCACTATCTCTTTCTTTCTCTGGCTCTATTTTCTTTCTGTTTTCACTTTTTGTTAGGTTAGTGTTGTTTATCAGTCTGTTTACTTGGGGAAGGAAAAGATGGATTGTAATGGCCATTCAATGCGAAAATAACAGTCTCATCTTTATCACTGGATAATTTTTTTTTTTTTTTTGCGGTATGCGGGCCTCTCACTGTTGCGGCCTCTCCCGTTGCGGAGCACAGGCTCTGGACGCGCAGGCCTAGCGGCCACGGCTCACGGGCCCAGCCGCTCCGCGGCACGCGGGATCCTCCCAGACCGGCGCACGAACCCGCGTCCCCTGCATTGGCAGGCGGACTCTCAACCACTGTGCCACCAGGGAAGCCCTGGATAATTTAAAAAAAAAAAAAAAATCCCACAGCTGTCTTTAAGAAATCTCATCTGCCCAGTTTTGTGCTTTAAGATCCTATCTAATTGAGTGGATACCAGCAAAATTATAAAAAGAATTATCATTAGAAACAGAAGAAACAAGTAATCCCTGCTTGTTTGACAGGGGGTTTCTTTTGGAAAGGCTCAAAACAATCATTAACATCCATTTTTTAATGCTTATTTACTTCATAGCGGTTAACTGCAAAGTGACCTTTGAGGACGGGTATATTTTGGAAGGTTAAGCGGCAAGATTGGGGCTGCTAGCCCTTTTGTGGGATGAATATAAAAGAAATCACTCAAAAAAAAAAAAAAAAAAAAAGAAACCACTCAGGGCTCCCCTGGTGGCGCAGTGGTTGGGAGTCCGCCTGCCGATGCAGGGGACACGGGTTCATGCCCCGGTCTGGGAAGATCCCACATGCCGCAGAGCGGCTGTGCCCGTGAGCCATGGCCACTGAGCCTGCGCGTCCGGAGCCTGTGCTCCGCAACGGGAGAGGCCACAACAGTGAGAGGCCCACGTACGGCAAAAAAAAAAAAAAAAAAGAAAAAGAAATCACTCAGTTTACGGAGGAACTGAGCATCCTACAGACTTCAATAATTTATTAATTATTCAACTTTTTAATAACATGATGAAAGTAGCTCATTTGAAGTTTGGGAGTTGCTGTTAGGTATGTCCAAATAATGTAATATTAAACACTCCTGTAGATGGACAAGTGTCAGGGCATGAATTTGGTGATATAGAATTATTGACTGCAGGGGAAATGTTTGAAGTACATTTAAAAAATTAAGATGATTTGCTCTTATTTTCATTTTATATTTTATTATTTTTTTTTACTTTTACTTTTGGCCTTGACCAGGGATCAGGGGCCAACCCGTACCCCCTGCATTGGGAGCGCGGAGTGTTAACCACTGGACCTCCAGGGAAGTCTCAATTTTCTTTTTTTTTTTTTTTTTTTTTTTTTTTTGCGGTACGCGGGCCTCTCACTGCTGTGGCCTCTCCCGTTGCAGAGCACAGGCTCCGGACGCGCAGGCTCAGCGGCCATGGCTCACGGGCCCAGCCGCTCCGCGGTATGTGGGATCTTCCTGGACCGGGGCACGAACCTGTGTCCCCTGCATCGGCAGGTGGACTCTCAACCACTGCGCCACCAGGGAAGCCCTCTCTTATTTTTAAAGAAAAGATGGTATAATTGCTTTCTTGAGATGTCAATCTTTAGAGAGATTCTATTTAGGTACCTAATAGAATAGGAAACACTTATATAGTGCTTCCTGTGTGTCAAGTATTTTTCTAAATGTTTTACATATGTTAAACAAAACACTCCAGGACAACACTGATGTTTACCCTATTGTGTATCCTTCTCTCTTTTTTTTAAAATTAATAAACTTTAGAGAAGTTTTAGGTTCACAGCAAAACTGAGCAGAAAGTGCAGCGATTTCCCATATACCTCCTACGCCTTGACATATACAGCTTCCCCGCCATCACCATCTCCCACTGGAGTGATGCATTTGTTACTAGTGATGAGCCTACATTGACATATCATTACCATCCAAAGTTCACAGCTCACATTAAAGTTCACTCTTGGTGGGGTGAATTGTATGGGTTTGCACAGATGTAAAATGACACCACTGCAGTATCATACAGAATAGTCTCAGTGCCCTAAAAATCATCTGTGCTCTGCTTATATACACTTCCCCCGAACACTTTTTTCCTACTGTCTCTATAGTTTTGCCTTTTCCAGAGTGTTGTATAGTTGGAATCATACAGTATGTAGCCTTTTCAGATTGGCTTCTTTTACTTAATAACCTGCATTTAAGTTTCCTCCTTGTCTTTTTGTTGCTTGATAGCTTATTTCTTTTTCTTATTTCATTGCTGGTATACAGGATAGTGACTAACTTTTGTATATTCACCTTGTATCCTGCAAACTTGGTATAATTATTTGTTAGTTCCAGGAGTTTTTTTGTCAATTCATTCAGATTTTCTAGGTAGACAATCGTGTTATCTGTGAACACAGTTTTGTTTCTTCTTTTCTAATCTGTATACCTATTATTTCCTTTTCCTGCCTTACTGCACTAACCAAGACTTCCAGTATGATACTGAAAAGCAGTGGTAAGAGGGAACATTCTTGCCTCGTTCCTGATCTTAGCACAAAAGCTTCAAGGTCCTCACCATTAACTAATATGTTGGCTGTAGGTTTTTCATAGATATTCCTTATCAAGTTGAGAAATTTCCCCTCTATTCCTAGTTTGCTGAAAATTTTTGATCAGGAGTTAGTATTGGATTTTGTCAAATGCTTTTTCTGCATTTATTGATGTGTTCATGTGGTTTTTCTTCTTAGCCAGTTGATGTGATGGATTACATTAATTGATTTTCAAATGTTGAACCAGCCTTGCATATCTGAGATAAAACCTACTTGGTCATGGTGTACAATTTGTTTTATATATTGTTGAATTTGACTTGTTAATACTTGAGAATTTTTGCATCTATGTTCGTGAGAGATATTGGAATGCAGTTTTCTTTTCTCATCATGTCTTTTTCTGGTTTTGGTATTAGTGTAATGCTGGCCTCATAGAATGATTTAGGAAGTATTCCATCTGCTTCTATCTTTGGAAGAGATTATAGGAGATTGATATAAGTCATTCCTTAAATATTTTGTAGAATTCACCAGTGAGCCCATCGGGCCTGGTGATTTCTCTTTTGGATGATTATTATTTATTGATTCAATTTCTTTAATAGATATAGGCCTATTCAGATTGTCTATTTCTTCTTGTGTGAGTTTTGGCAGATTTTATATTTTAAGGAATTGGTCCATTTTATCTAGGTTATTATTTGTGGGCATAGAGTTGTTTACATGGGCCTCTCACTGTTGTGGCCTCTCCTGCTGCGGAGCACAGGCTCCGGACGCGCAGGCCCAGCGGCCATGGCTCACGGGCCCAGCCGCCCCGCAGCATGCAGGATCCCCCCGGACCGGGGCACGAACCCGTGTCCTCTGCATTGGCAGGCGGACCCTCAAGCACTGCGCCACCACGGAAGCCCCCTTTATTATCCTTTTAATTTCCATGGGATTTGTGTGATGTCTCCCTCTAATTTCTTTTTTAAAATTTCTTTTATTTATTTATTTTTGGCTGTGTTGGGTCTTCGCTGCTACGCACAGGCTTTCTGTAGTGGGCTACTCTTTCGTTGAGGTGCGCAGGCATCTCATTGCAGTGGCTTCTCTTGTTGCAGGGCACAGGCTCTAGGCATGCGGGTTTCAGTAGTTGTGGCACGCGGGCTCAGTAGTTGTGGCTTGTGAGCTCTAGAGCGCAGACTCAGTAGTTGTGGCGCACAGGCTTAGCTGCTCTGCGGCATGTGGGATCCTCCTGGACCAGAGATCAAACCCATGTCCCCTGCATTGGCAGGCAGATTCTTAACCACTGTACCACCAGGGAAGTCCCTTAATTTCTGATATTAGTAATTTGTGTCTTCTTTCTTTTTTTCCTTAGTTAGCCTGACTAGAGGCTTATCAATTTTATTGGTCTTTTCAAAGAATAAGCTTTTGGTTTTGTGGATGTTCTATATTGATTTGCTATTTTCAGTTTCATTAATTTCTTTTCTAGTTTTTATTGTTTCTTTTCTTCTGCTTACTTTGGATTTAATTGCTCTTCTTCTTCAAGTCTGGTAAGGTGGAAGCATAGGCAATTGACTTTAGGCCTTTCTTCCTTTCTAACATATGCATTCAATGCTATAAATTTTGCTCTAAGTGCTATTTTTGCTGCATCACACAAGTTTTGATAAGTTGTGTTTTTATTTTCATTCAGTTCAAAATATTAAAAATTTTCTATTGAGAGTTCTTCTTGGACTCATGTGTCATTTGGAAATGTATTGTTTAATCTCTAAATATTTTGGAAATTTCCAGCCGTCTTTCTGTTATTGATTTCTAGTTTAATTCCACTGTGGTCTGAGAGCAGACATTGTGTAACTTTTATTCTTTGAAATGTATCAAGATATGTTTTGTTGCCAGAATGTGGTCTATCTCGGTGAATGTTCCATGTGAATTTGAGAAGAATGTGTAATCTACCGCTGTTAGATGAAGTAGTCTACGGATGTCAATTATATTCAGATGATTGATGACGCTGTTGAGGTCACTTCTGTCTTTTCTGATATTTGGCTTTCTGGATCTGTCCATTTTTGTTAGAGGGGGTTGAAGTTTTCAAATATAAGAGTGGATTCATCTATTTTTCCTTGCAGTACTATCAGTTTTTGCCTCATGTATTTTGATGCTCTTATTAAGCATATAAACATTAAAGATTGTTATGTCTTTTTGGAGAACTGAACCCTTTATCATTATGTAATATCCCTCCTTATCTCTGATAATTTCCCTTACGCCAAAGTCTGCTGTCTGAAATTAATGTAGCCACTCCTGCTTTCTTTTGACTAGTGTTAATATGGTATATCTTTCTCCATTCCCTTACTTTAAAAAAATTTTTTTTAACATCTTTATTGGAGTATAATTGCTTTACAATGTTGTGTTAGTTTCTGCTGTATAACAAAGTGAATCAGCTATATGTGTACATATATCCCCATATCCCCTCCCTCTTGCATCTCCCTCCCACCCTCCTTATCCCACCCCTCTAGGTGGTCACAAAGCAGCGAGCTGATCTCCTTGTGCTATGCAGCTGCTTCCCACTAGCTATCTATTTTACATTTGGTAGTGTATATATGTCAATGTTACTCTCTCACTTCGTCCCAGCTTACCCTTACCCCTCCCTGTGTCCTCGAGTCCATTCTCTATGTGTGCATCTTTATTCCTGTCCTGCCCCTAGGTTCATCAGAACCATTTTTTTTTTTTAGATTCCATATATATGTGTTAGCATATGGTATATGTTTTTCTCTTTCTGACTTATTTCACTCTGATCCGTTACTTTTATTCTTATTTTTAAAATAAATTTATTTATTTTTGGTTGCGTTGGGTCTTCGTTGCTCCACACAGGCTTTCTCTAGTTGCGGCGAGCGGGGGGCGGGGGGGGCTACTCTTTGTTGTGGTGCACGGGCTTCTCATTGCGGTGGCTTCTCTTTGTTGCGGAGCTCAGGCTCTAGGCGCACGGGCTTCAGTAGTTGTGACACGTGGGCTCAGTAGTTGTGGCTCGCGGGCTCCAGAGCTCAGGCTCAGTAGTTGTGGCGCACGGGCTTAGTTGCTCTGCAGCATGCGAGATCTTCCCAGACCAGGGCTCGAACCCGTGTCCCCTGCACTGGCAGGTGGATTCTTAACCACTGCACCACCAGGGAAGTCCGATCCCCTTACTTTTAATCTGTACGTGTCTTTATATTTAACTTGGGTTCCTTGTAGAAAACATAAAATTGGGTATTGTTTTTAATCCACTCTGACAATGTCTGTCTTCTAATTGGTATATTTAGACAATTGACGTTTAAAGTGATTATTGGTATCGTTGGATTAATGTCTACCATATTTGTTAACTGTTTTCTATTTGTTGTCCTAGTTTTGTCTTCCACACAATTCCCTCTTTTCTTAGCATGTAACTTATACTTCTTTTTCACTCTTTTTAGTGGTTGCCCTAGAGTTTTCACTGTACATTTTACAACTAATCCAAGTTCATTTTCAAATAATACTATATCACTTCAAGAGTAGTGCAAGTACCTTACAATAATTAAGTAGCCCTAATTCTTACCTTTCATCCTTTGTATGATTGCTGTTATTCAATTCATTTATACTCAAGAGTATAATATATTCATATATATTGTTCCTATTATTACTT
Organism: Delphinapterus leucas; assembly: GCF_059928025.1. NCBI lineage: Eukaryota > Metazoa > Chordata > Mammalia > Artiodactyla > Monodontidae > Delphinapterus > Delphinapterus leucas. The sequence continues at coordinate 34,479,804 of NC_143142.1, read as the reverse complement.
TGAACAAACTGTTATCTATCTGTTAGATCCATTAATAATAAGATAAATGAAAGTTTTTCTTTTACCTTCACTTTTTCCTTCTCTGATGCTCTTCCTTTCTTCATGTAGAACTGAGTTCCTGGCCTATATCATTTTCCTTCTCTCTGAAGAACTTCTTTTAACATTTCAGCAAGTTGGATCTACTGACTACAAATTCCCTCAATTTTTGTTTGTCTGAGAAAGTCTTTATTTTTCCTTCCTTTTTAAAGGATAATTTCACAGAGTATAGGATTCTAGGCTGGTGTTTTTTTCTCTCAAATATTAAATATTTCACTCTATTCTCTTCTTATTTGCATGGTTTCTGAGGAAAAGTCACATATAATCCTTATTTTTGCACCTCAATAGGAAAGGTGTCTTTTCCTTCTGTCTTGTTTCAGGAATTTTTCCTTGGTTTTCTTTGAATATGACATGTCTAGGTGTATTGTATTGGGCATTTATCCTGCTTGGCCTTCTATGAGCTTCCTAAATCTGTAGTTTGGTGTCTGACACTAATTTGGGGCAATTTTCAGTCACTATTGCTTCAAATGTTGCTTCTGTCCCTTTCTGTCTTTTCCTTCTGGTATTCTCGTTATGCATATGTTCACCTTCTGTAATTGTCCCAGAGTTTTTGGATATTCTGATTTTTTTCAGGTTTTGTTTCCTCTTTGCTTCCAGTTTTAGAGGTTTCTACTGTTGTATCCGCAAGCTCAGAGATTCTTTCCTCAGCCATGACTAGTCTACTAATGAGTCCATCAAAAGCATTCTTCATTTCTGGTGCAGTGTTTCCAATCTCTAGCATTTGTTTTTTATTTTTTCTTAGAATTTCCATCTTTCTGCTTACATTATTCATCTGTTCTTGTATGCTGTCTGCTGTTTCTATTAAAGTCTTTAGCATTTTAATCCTAGTGTAAAAAAATTCCTGATCGGTTACTTCCAACATCCTTTCTTGTTTAATTGCTATCAAACTGTGTAACCCAGATCTTTATTTTAATGTACAAAACCTTTATTTACTTGCCACTTCTCTAAACTGTCATTTAACCTAAAAGCTGCATGTCTCCATACCCTCTAAAGAAATATTTGATTTAGATTCAATTGATTCAACCTACCAAATTTCACCAGTGAATTTATGAATACTTCCTATTATCTCTCCATCTACCCAGCCATCCATCCAAGCTTATTGTTTTCCTGCTTTCAGTTTTTTTTAACGTTTTAAATCATTTATTTATTTTTTTTCACACACACACTGTATTTTATTTTTACAAGAGGTAAATAAACTGACCCCAAGCATTGTAAATGGATGACCACAACAAAAGCAACAATGATTGCAATTACCGAACACACGAAACACACTCACGCTATGTCATAATATTGACCTTCAGTCCAGGAATCCTCCACTGTAACAGATCCTTTACTTTGCAGTGAAAATTGATTTGTGTATTTTTTGCCTCTGAGTCCTTGTGGGATTTTTTTTTTTATTCAAACAGAAAGTGAAAAATTATAATCATCCTCACCAGTTCACTCAGTCCCATGTAATTAATTTTTTTCATCTTGATCTTTTGTTAGCACTTCTATGAATTCATCAGTTTTCCATTGGAGTTCTGACAATGCTTATTCATTCAGTTCAGCAGTATAGTCAGTTACCAGAAACCTGTACTTGTCAGAGTCTTCTCCATGAATTCCCTGAAGATGAAACACTTTTATAGGAACATTTTTGCAAAAGCATCAGAGTAAACCCAGACTTCCAACATTCTTGTCATAGATGACTCTGGGTCTAGTGCTTGTTCAGTCTCTGCAAGCTGTGTTTTTTACCTTTTAGTATGCCTTGTAAGTCATTGTTGAAAGATGGACATGATGTACTGGGTAGAACAACTGTGGTGAATAATGGGTTTTTAATAAATGTGGTGGTGAGGTGGCGGGGAGGGGAAGCATTCTCTAGTCCTACGGTTAGCTCTTAGTCTTTCAGTGAGCCTGTGCCCTTGGACTGTGAACTTCAACAGTGTTTGTCAATCTCTCCCCACCTTCCCCCCACTGCAGGACAGGATGGCAAGAAGGGGCTGACTGGGGTTAGGTATTTCCCTTCTCCCAGGTAGATTTAGGCTCTGATTAGAAACCCAGCAGATAAGGCTCTGGTAAATTAGTTTCTCCTGCAGGCAGATCTTGTTAAGAACAGAATGCTCTGGCATATTTCAGAATGGTTCCTTTCCCCTCTCTCCGTCAGAAGCATGAGAGGATTCTTCTCTGATTTCCGCTGTGAGGACCTGGTAGATCTTCTGCTGGTAAGAATCATGAAAGTATGGAGGCCCCCCTATGACTGGGTCCCTGTAAAAATTTCAACTCTCAGACTTGTCCTCCCTGGGCTGCCAGCAATTCATCAATTACAGTTCATGTTTTCCTACCCTGGTACTGGTTCGCATGGGGCTTTCTCTTGTGGGTTTCTACTCCAGCAAGTTGTGATTCTCTGTGTCTGTGAGTCTCTGCAGTACCTAGAGCACTGACTTTTCTTGTGGCCTCACTTCTCTGACTGGTTTAAGAAGAGTTGTTGATTTTTCAGTTTGAACAGCATTTTTACTTGTTGTTAAAACAGAGTGGTGACTTCTAAGCTCTTCTTTACCTGCTGGACCAGAAATTGCCTGTTATCTTCTTTTTACAGATAAGGAAACCAAGGCAAAAAGATATTTAGTAATTTGATCAAGGCCTCCCAGCTAGTAGGTGGAAGAGTCAGAATTTGAATCTTGGTTCAGGAGCCTGTGTTCTTAACCACTACATCGTTGAGGAAAACAAGCAAGTCGGGCTTGTAGGGGAAGGAGGAATATGTTTTCTTACCATGAGATCTTTCATATCTACTAAGTTTACATTTTCAAAACATTTTCTAAAACAATGAAAGGAACATGTACCAGAAGGGTTGGCTTGAAAATAATGATTACTAAAACTTGAAGTAGATACAATAAGTAAACATTTTAGAGTAAAAGAAAACAAAAATCACTCCTAAACCTACCATTTTTACAGATTACGTTTCAGTCCTTGTTCTTCTTTGTGAATATTATATGTGGGTATTCTGTCCTCTTTTTCACTTAACATCGTATCGTGGGAATTTCTCCCATGTTTCCACATCTTCTTTATAATCACATTTAATAGCTGTATAATAGTCTATCCTGGTGACATGCTATAACTTACAAAAGTATTCTCTTATTGCTTGACATGTGATGATTGACATTTTTCTTTTACAATGATAGGTAATGTTCCACAATTTTTTCCCTTTCACTGAGTGATTTCATTCAGGATAGCCCCATGAATGGAATTCCTGGGTCAATAGATTTGGATAGTTGTATAATTATTGCTAATTTTTGTCATATTAGTTTCCACATTAGGGTTGTACCAATTTTCTGGGCTTCCAGCATTGTGTAATTATATCAGATATAGTAGCATCAAAATGTTATATATATGTATATTGAAAACCTTTTAGATACAAAGGCAGTGTCAATAACAGGAGGCTATAAAATAGGACCCGTTCCATGAACTGATGCATGACTTATTCTCAGATTTTAAGTTTATGTTACATGGGGCCTTGTATATAGGAGACATTCCATAGATATTTATTGAATGGATGGGTGATGAATGGTTGGATGGATGACATCCAACTGATTTCTCCTTATTAACACATAAAAAGTTAGTGGGAAAGTTGAACTGATATCCTGATTTAGAATATAGAGTTCTTCCTCCCACTATAACTGCAGTTTTACTTCATTCAGCCAACATTCACTACATACTCAGTATATGAAAAGCACAGTCTGGAAGCTGGGGGTATTACTCTCAATAAAACATAGTTGCATCCATCATGGTCCTCACAATTTGACTGGGAAACTCACAAACCTCTCCAGATCAAATTCTCATTTATAAAATGAATGGACTGACCTCAGAAGTCCTTTCCAGCTTCCGGATTCTGTGATCTTCTCAAACTCTAAATTTCCTACTTCTAGATACTAAGTCTAAAGTAAGCTTATCTTAAAGAACAATCTAAAGAAACTGGTGATCCTGGATAGTGACAGGGAGTCTTCTCCCCTTCCTACTCCTCATTTGTTCGTTCATTCATTCATCATTCATTGAGCACACACTAAACATGAGACACTATTAAGCTCTAGAAATAAAAATACCAATAAGTCCTCTTTTCTTAAAAAGTCTATAGTCAAAAGTGTGACGGTTTTTTGAAGAGGGATAGTTTGGCAACACAACAGTACTCCACACAGTGTTTATGTGTGTGTGAGTGGGATCCACTTATTCTACTGTCAGGGAGGGGAAATTTCCCCTTTTCTCCTTTGAGTTCCTGCGGCTGGACCAATCATAAAACTGACACAAGACAGATTGTGTCCTGTGGACTGGAGAAAAAGAAACCCATTTAATTTGTGTGCACATAGAGGTCGCAAAGAAATGGGACCTAAGAAGTGGCCAAAGCAGATAGCTTTTATATTTTTTAGACAAAGAAGCAATAAATATGAGAGGGATTGACAGGACAAAGAAACTTAGCTTTGGGTGTTTAATTAGTAAGGAATTTAAGCAAAGTTTGCGCTTAGGTAGTAAATTAGTAAAGAAGTAACAAGTACCGTATGCTAACACATATATATGGAATTTAAGAAAAAAAAATGTCATGAAGAACCTAGGGGTAAGACAGGAATAAAGACACAGACCTACTAGAGAATGGACTTGAGGATATGGGGAGGGGGAAGGGTGAGCTGTGACAAAGCGAGAGAGAGGCATGGACATATATACACTACCAAACGTTAGGTAGATAGCTAGTGGGAAGCAGCCCCACAGCACAGGGAGATCAGCTCAGTGCTTTGTGACTGCCTGGAGGGGTGGGATAGGGAGGGTGGGAAGGAGGGAGACGCAAGAGGGAAGAGATATGGGAACATATGTATATGTATAACTGATTCACTTTGTTATAAAGCAGAAACTAACACACCATTGTAAAGCAATTATACTCCAATAAAGATGTTAAAAAAATAAATTAAAAAAAAAGAAAAGAAGAAGTAACAAGTGTGCAGGCTTCTCAGCCCTGAGTCCCCTATCTCTGGTGATAATGGTGTCTTTCTACCTCCCAGTACGAGGAGAGCACCTTTCACACGGGAAATTTATTTCTTGCTTTCAGGGAGACAGAGAGGAGGGTAAAAGTATCCCTCTCGCGTTGACTGTTTCTTAAGTAGTTTTAATTCAAAGTAATCAACGTGCCATTGAGGCATATTTTGGGCCCCAACACTACTATTCTAGCTAACATTTAAATGGAGTGGTCTCCAGTATTAAAGTAGAGGAAGGAATCAGCTACTATTGACTCAGGCTCACCCTCTGAATGCTCCCAGAAGTTAATGGGAAATAACACTGAATCTTGAAGGTTTTTCATAGGGAAAAAATACGTGTACCATACTTGCCAACATCAAGACGAAAGGGGACAAATGCATGTGGACTCACCATTTCTCTTCTTCTACTTGCACTCCTATGGACTGGAACTTACTGGGTGCTTTATTTTCCCCTGTTTTGTTAGGTTCTTCAGCATCATCCACCTGAAGAAATAACCAAAAGTAGAGGTGCTCTATTTTAGTCATCTTGCTTGAAAAACAAAGTCCCATTTCATTAGAAACCTCTATAATATTATTGGAATGTTTGTGATTTATAACCTTTTTGTTCAGTGTTTACGTGTTTGATGAGCAACTTCATTATAATGCACTTGGACTCTGCTGATCTTAGTAAAATGCAGTTTTGTTCATTTCCAAAGTGCCTAATAAATGTCTGTGATTCCTGCATGGACTTGTGAGGATATACTTCCTGTGAGCTCTGTATTAGAAGGGAGCACCTCATGGGATTGTGTTGTTGAAAGTTTTGAATTTGCAGATAACAAAATGCAAAAGGAAGAAGAAATTTCATTTATTGTAGTTAGAATTGTTGACATTAGGAGATTTAGGTATTAACCTTATTAATATAACTATAGAGCATCTTCATTTTTTTTTCCCCCTTAAATTAAGGAATTGGCTTTGGATATCACTCCATAGTTTCTAAATAGCTATGCATATATTATAGTTCATATAGAAAATGTATCTGTATATAACTGATAGCTTATGTGACAGATTAGGCCCAACCCAAATTTGAAATAAATTTTATGACTATTCAGAGCAGTTAGATTTATTCCTCTTTTTTCTCTATGTTTTTAATAAATTAGTTTTTTCTAAATAGAAAACCATTTAACATAAGTTGTATAAAACTAAAACACAGAAGTATATAATGTAGAAAGCAAAAGTTCCCCACGAAGCACGATCAATCCTTTGATGCATATTTGACCATCTTTTAACATATGTAGAATATAGTATATATAAAAATGATTATTAATACTAAATTTACACAGATGAGATTATACTATATATTTTTTGTGTGCAATCTGCTTTATTCATTAACACTGCTATCTTTTGGACATTTTATCATGTTAGTAAATATAGCTCTAACTCAATCCTTTTGTTGGCTACATAAATACTCCTTTTAATGGTTATGTAAGCAACGTGGGCATCAGGGTAATTTTCTCTCTGCTGTTATTACATTTAGTATTATAATTAATATTTCATATGTATATTTAGAACAATTCTGCAAATATTGTATGAGAAATATTCTTAATAGTAGAAATGTTAGATGGAAGTACTGAGCATATTCAGCTGTAAGGGATATTGACAAACTGCTCTTCAAAGCATTTATCAGTGTATGGGAATATCCATTTTCCAAATGTTCACCAATATTAAATATTGGCAAACTTTAAAATTTTTGCTAATACCACAGGTGAAAAATATCTATTAGCCTCTTGTATTTTTATCTGTAAATTGCCTATTTATATCCTTTCCTAGTTATTGTGGGGGGTTTTTTCTTATTGAGTTGTTTATTTTCTTCTTCATAGGATCTCTTTATATCTTATGACCCTTAAACCCTTTCTTGGCTATATATACTGTAAATATTTTTTCCCAGTTTATCGTTTGTCTTTTAAATTTTGTCCTTCATCGTAGAGAATCTTAAATTACTATGTAGTCAATCTAGCTTTTATGGTTGGGAAAGACCAAAAGTTCTCTTATATTTGTTTTTATGCTTTCATTTTTTTTTCATATTTAGTTCTTAAATCCACTATCCTGAAATGTTTGTGTAGAAGATACAGAAATTTAATATTTTTTCTGCACATGAATCATCAATTGACCTGGCTCTTTTTATTAACTAATTCATCTCTTTGGTTTGAGATGCCAACTTTATCTTATACCAAATTTTACCCATATATATTTACCCAAACATTCTCATATATAAAAATGTGTTTTGGGTCTATTGGTCTATTGGTCTTATTGCTCCTCCCTCTCTTTTTTTCCCTGATATAATTTTGTAATAAATCTTGATATTTTCTGTGACAAGTCTCCTCTTGTAATTCTTTTTTTTAAAATAAATTTATTTATTTTATTTATTTATTTTTGGCTGCGTTGGGTATTCTTTGTGGCATGCAGGCTTTTCGTTGTGGTGGCTTCTCTTGTTGCGGAGCATGGGCTCTAGGTGCGCGGGCTTCAGTAGTTGTGGCTCACAGGCTCAGTAGTTGTGGCTCGCGGGCTCTAGAGCTCAGGCTCAGTAGTTGTGGCGCACGGGCTTAGTTGCTCTGTGGCATGTGGGATCTTCCTGGACCAGGGCTCGAACCTGTGTCCCCTGCATTGGCAGGTGGATTCTTAACCACTGCTCTACCAGGGAAGTCCCTGTAATTCTTTTTTAAAAATGTAATTTAAAAACTCCAGCAACCTAAGTGTCCATCAACAGATGAATGGATAAAGAAGATGTGGTACATATATACAATGGAATATTACATAGCCATTAAAAAGAATGAAATTTTGCCATTTGCAGCAACATGGATGGACTTGGAGGGCAGTAAGCTAAGTGAAATAAGTCAGACAGAGAAAGACAAATACTGTATGATACCACTTGTATGTGGAATCTAAAAGGTACAACAAAGTAGTGAGTAGAACAAAAAAGAAACAGTCTCACAGATATAGAGAACCAGCTAGTGGTTATCAGTGGTGAGGGAGGGAGGGGCAATATAGGGGTGGGGGAGGGGGAGGCCCAGGCTCTTGGGTGTAAGATGGGCTCAAGGATATATTGTACAACATGGGGAATGCAGCCAATATCTTGTGATAACTATAAATGGAAAGTAACATTTAAAATTTGTATAAAAAGCTTAAAAATTTTTTTAAATAAAAAATAAATTTTACTCATTAAAAACCCCAAAACCTCTAGGGTATTTGGGGGTATTAACTTCTAAATAAACTTTAACATCACATTGTCAAAACCCTCCCCCTAGTCTCGACTAAGTGATAAAAATCACATAGGAATTTTCACTGAAATTTCTTTAAATATTTATATGAAGTTTGAGAGAATTGCCATCTTTACACTTTGGAGTATTCCCATATAGAAATATTGAATAGCTTTCCATTTATTCATTTATCCATATCCTTCCCCCACCCACCGAGGACTAGAACACCAGAAAAAGCACCAGAAAAAGTAGTTGATGTGAGTTTTGGTGACATATTATATAAAAATGCATATTTTTAGATATTCTAGAATCATATTTAGTGCTATGAGTTGCTCCCACTAGAAGAACACGTGAACCAAGATCACATGTTCACCACATCCGTCACGGGCTTTTGAATGCATGTGTTCATTGAGGGAAATAGCACATTTATTTATTAATCGGACAAAGTGCCTCATTCTGGTGACTTAGTTACTGTCTGGAAGCCCCAAGCCCACCTTCTCTACCCAGCTGCTCTGTGGCACAGGGGCCAGGACTCTGAAGACTACATTTCCCAGGCTTCCTTGCTCGCTGGCCTCCAATTAGGTTCTAACCAAGGAAGGTCGGAGGAGGGAAGGCGGCTTCCATCCTGTTTCCACCTTCTGCTGGCAGCTGTGGCTCCAACCCCAGCCCTTTCGAAGCCCAACAGCGCGTGCGCCAGCCCTTGCAAGTCCTGGCACCAGACGGCCGTGCTCGCCTCAGTGGTCTATATGGGCCTCTCCTCTTGAGTGTCTGAATTTTGGTAACCCCGTCTTTCCCCTTCTGCTCCCCTAGTCCAAGGGTGACCTCTTACTGCATCCCTTTCTGCTCTCTCAACCATCCCATTACTGTAGAACCAATTTGGTGTATGAAACTGCCTCTGTGTGAGAAACGAGCACGGCTTCCTTTTTCCTGAATGGGATTCTAACTGGTTCCGTATGGCTACACTCATGGAAATTAAAAATGCTCAGGATGTCAGACAAAGTACGATGCTGCAGCGTTACACTTTGGGGTAGTTTCAAAATTACCCAATGAAATTTTTTCGAAAGATGCATGATAGATATTCCCCTTAAGAACCGTGGTGCTCAATGCACCGGGAAAGGGAGAAAGAAAGGAAGCAGGGGTCCGAGGATGAAGGACGTTGTACTGTTCCAGGCTCGCCCCACCTGTCCAAACTCACAGCTTATTTGCATCAAAGCGTTGTCATCTTCTTAAGCTTTAGTCATTGCAGATAAATTTATCTCTCTGACTTTAATCCCCTTAGTTAGATCCAAATATTGACAAATGTCACCTCTCTTGTATAGTATGTAGGGTAATCTACTTAAATTTATGAAGAGGCATTCAAAAATTTAAATATGTTGCAGGGTTAATTAAATCTCTGTCCTGAAAACAATTGAGAAAGCGCACGGCCGATGATACAATTTTAGTGTTTTTGGCTAATCAAAATTTTAAAGGAGGATAATACTAATAATAACAATCAAACCTAATATTTACTGAGCCCTTAATATGCCAGGCACTATGCTTTGAACCGTTTTTTGTTTTTAATTTTATTTATGTATTTTTTGGCTGCATTGGGTCTTCATTGCTGCACACGGGCTTTCTCTAGTTGCGGCGAGCAGGGGCTTCTCTTTGTTGTGGTGCACAGGCTTCTCATCGTGGTGGCTTTTCTTGTTGCAGAGCACGGGCTCTAGGTGCACGGGCTTCAGTAGTTGTGGCACGTGGGCTCAGTAGTTGTAGCTTGTGGACTCAGTAGTTGTGGCTCGTGGGCTCTAGAGCACGGGCTCAGTAGTTGTGGCGCATGGGCTTAGTTGCTCCGTGGCTTGTGGGATCTTCCCGGGCCAGGGATTGAACCCGTGTCCCCTGCATTGGCAGGCAGATTCTTACCACTGCGCCACCAGGGAAGTCCCTATCCATCAGTTTTTATTACAACATATAAAGTACCCGATGCAATAGCAACTATTATTATTCTCATTTTCCGGATGAGGAAACCATTAAGTAATTGGCCTAAGTTCACACAGGCTGTAAAGTAAATAATTATAATATTAACTATTAGATATAGATTAAATTTAAAATGTTGGGAAAGGCTTGAAAACTCTCACCCTAAAAAGGTAAACTGTGAGAAAGAGCCCAAGGTCCTAGTATCACATATTTGGGGGATTAGGATTTAAATTAGATTACAGTGTAATGAAATTTGATGACTATTTTGTATCCTAAATTTAAATTTACTTATTATTCTCCATCAAAGAAGCAGCATAATGTGGTCACGTTAGATGCCAAGGTACAATCTAGGCTCTGTCAACATAAGATGTGTGACCTTGGGTTCCTACTTCTGGGGGAGAGATAATAACCCCACCTATGCCATAGGGCTGCTGTAGAGGCAGAATGAGAGAACCATATAAAGCACGCAGTGCTCTCATATAATTTCTATAGCTGTGAACAATGATTGGAGGAAGAGTAAGAACAATTCTTTAGCTCACTAAAATATCCAAATATTCAAGAAGCAGGGTGGTCTCTGAAACAAAGACTTTCTCCCCAACATTACTCGTGAATTTCAGAGTAGTTCTGTCTTACTGGGTAAAAATAATAATAATATAAGTTGGATGTCATATAGTATATGAATGCTTTATTCTAAGAATTATTTAGAGAGTAACCTAACCAACCAGCAGAACTGGGAGGTGATTAAGATAGAAGCTTTTAAATAAAATGAACAGTAAGACAGATAATTACCTTTAAAATACATTGTTAAGTGAAAAAAGGCAAGATATAGACTAGTGTGAGGTATATGCTGCTACTATCTGGGTAAAAAGGGGAATAAATATATATTTGCTTGAATATGTGCAAAATATCCCTGCAGGGAGATGCAAGTATTGGTTCTATTGATTTTCTCCGGAAAGGAGAACTGACTGGCTATTTTTTTTTTTTAATTTCATTTATTTATTTATTTATTTATTTATTTATGGCTGCTGGGTCTTCTTTTCTGTGCATGGGCTTTCTCTACTTGCGGCGAGCAGGGGCCACTCTTCATCGCGGTGCGCGGGCCTCTCACTGTCGCGGCCTCTCTTGTTGCGGAGCACAAGCTCCAGACGCGCAGGCTCAGTAGTTGTGGCTCACGGGCCTAGTTGCTCCGCGGCATGTGGGATCTTCCCGGACCGGGGCACTAACCTGTGTCCCCTGCATTGGCAGGCGGATTCTCAACCACTGCGCCACCAGGGAAGCCCCTGACTAGCTATTGAATAGCAAGGGGAGAGAGGCTGGTCACTGTATGTCTTTTTATAAATTTTGAATTTTGAGCCATAGGAATATATTATCTATTGAAAAACTAATGTAAAATAAAGAAAAAAAATTTTAACATTAAGGAAGTAGAAGAAAACTAACATTACTGGGTGCCACTTATGTGCCAGATAAGAAAGGTGGAATTTAAAAAAAAGTACGGTAAAACAGACATAAAATTCTCCATTTAACCCTTTGTTTGTTTGTTTGTTTGTTTTGCGGTACGCAGGCGGAGCACAGGCTCCGCACGGCGCAGGCTCAGCGGCCAATGGCTCACGGGCCCAGCCGCTCCGCGGCATGTGGGATCTTCCCGGACCGGGGCACGAACCCGCGTCCCCTGCATCGGCAGGCGGACTCTCAACCACTGCGCCACCAGGGAAGCCCCCATTCAACCCTTTTTAAGTGTACAGTTCCAGTGGCATTAAGTACATTCCCATTACTGTGCTACCATCAGCACTACCCAGCCCCAGAATTTTTTCGTCATCCCAAACTGAAAGCCTTACAGGAAGCTGGATTTTGTAAACTCCCTCCTTCAAATAATCCTACGTGGGCTCGATGAGAAGACAGTCTCAGGAAGATTAAATAATTTGCCTGGGACGACACAGAAGACCGGCCTCTGCTCTTCCCCACCCCTTGAAATCCTCTGGGCGGTGGGAGGGAATTAACTCCTGGGATTGGGGTTGGGGTGAGGGTGGGTGGAGGCTGACTTCAGGCCCGGGGCCTCCTGCTGGGTCATCTGGTCCCAAGCACCCGTGCTACAAGTTCTTTTAGGAAACTTGACAAGTCGTGCCATGGTAACCCGTTGGTTATAAAAAAGCATTTGACTCATTGCTACCAGAGAAAGTTTAATTGTCCTTTCAAAGTGGGCTCTGCAGAATGGATGGTGAACATCCATCATCGTTGTGAAAAGGTACCCCACGCCTGGTGCTTAGACGTGCCTTAGAGCTGGTTCAGTGTGGATAGGTTTATGGGCCACCACGTCAGGAAGTTATTATTCAAAGGGCACCTGCAGAACGGTACAGCACAACAAAAATGGGGGGAAAGAATGACTCTTCTCCATGGATGGGAGGAAATTTCTAGCAGGGTAAGCCAAGCTGAACCCATCTAACAACCAAGAATCAGTTTGATCTTATCGTTGGGCAATAGAAAACAGAGAACTGAACTGAGAAGCCTGCCGAAGTATCTACCTTTTTAATGCAATGCATGATTAAATAGCCCGCAATTACACTGACCCTGGTGCACATTCTTTCCTCATGATGCTGTGATGGGAGTTATTGCTTTCCACACTCTCCTTCCCTTTGGTCTCACTGGCCATCACTCCCATGTCTGTGAGAAGTGGTTCACGTTTTTGTTCTCGTATGGTTACTCAATAGCGTTGAACACACTGTGACACCATCCAGCCACCCACGTTGTTCTTGGATGCCCACTCCTTCTTTGAGAATCAAAATGTGCATTAGGAATTGGGGACACTTTATGTTTGATTGTGTTCATGTTTGTTTAATTATCCTCCCCTTGTCTCACCACATTCAATTTCGAGAACAAAAATCAAAGCTGCTCATCAACTATACTTCAATTTTAAAAGATTGGAATTTTGGGGGGGGGAAAAAGATGCTGATAATGTCTATAGACAAAACACCTTCGTAATTTTTTAAAATCACATTTCACAACGTACAGGAGTCCAGAGCCAGTAATTTGAAAGTCTGGTCCTACCCCATCCAAAATGGCAAGATAGTGAAACTTCTGGAAAAAAAAAAGGGGGGGGTACATTTCTTCATTTGGGGTTCCTATTTCTTTTTTTTTTTTTTTTAACAAATTTACTTTTTTGGCTGAGGTACTCAGCTTGTGGGACCTCAGTTCCCCAAACAGGGATTGAACCCAGGCCGTGACAGTGAAAGCGCCGAGTCCTAACCCCTAGACCACCAGGGAACTCCCTGGGCTCCTATTTCAAAGGACAGAAAGGGAGGCTGTTACCTGTATCCCAATGGACAGGCATCGATTCTTCTTGAAGTGGTCCTTCTTCCTGTCCTCTGCAGTGATGGTGGCCATGGCGGTGGTGGTGGTGGTGATGGTGGCAGCATTGTTGCCCATGTGTTGACTTGCTGGGCCGTGGATCTGGGCATTGGCGGCTTCGATGGCGGCTGTCAGAGCCTTCATACTGTCCAGGCTCTCCGTGGAGTTGCTCAGTCCAGACTGGCTGATAATATCCCCTCGCTGGCCCTGTCCATCCATGTAGGCGTCCTGGGCCGACTCTGTGCTACTCTGGGCTGTGATAGAAATGAAAGGTTTCGTGGTAGTTCTGGGTGGGACTGGAGGTGGTGTCTTCTTATATGTTGTAATGCAAGATGACACTGGAAGACAGCGAAAACAAAGACACTGATTTCTGCATGGGTTTTAATTGTCAATATTGTAACTGACATCCATTGGAAATTAGGGCCCACGAAACACACCAAGACATTGAACGTGAAAACAGGTCTGTTGATAGACTAAGTGAGATCCCTGCTTAGGGGGCATATTTGGGCCTCCTCTAAGGCGACACCCCCATACGACTGAGGGGGAGAGAGACTGAAAAACACTGATCTCTGAGATGGAAGTTTCTGAAATGGAGATTAATATGAACTGACATAAAACAGACAGGACTAGCCATCTGTAGAAATCTTCCCGGGCAACAGGGCACCCTGAGAGATAATGTGTAACACGGAAAAGACCTGGGAAATCTTTGCCTTCTCAGGGAAATATTAACCACAGCTAATGCTGAACAAAGTAACTCATTGGAGAAGATTCTGGGGGTCAATAAAGAACATTGAAAAAAAGAAGAAAGCAAAGAGGTTGTGAGCCTGTGTGTTCTAATCCTAGGAACAGGGCAAAGTGCCTGTGGGGGAGGGGGAGGGGGAGGGGGAGGGGGGAGGGGGGGAGGGGGAGGGGGGGAGGGGGGAGGGGGGGAGGGGGAGGGGGGGAGGGGGGGAGGGGGGGAGGGGGGAGGGGGGAGGGGGAGGGGGAGGGGGGGAGGGGGAGGGAGCAGGGCGCCGGTGCGGGGCTGAGCTCAACCCACTGTCTTAACTTCTTACACCTTGCTTTTATCTTCATTCCGTTTCTCCTCCCTCCTTTTCTGTTTCTTTTTTTTCTCTTCCTTCCTTCCTCCCTGCCTTCCTCTTTCCTTCCTTCCTTCCTTTTTCTGGGTATGTGCTCACTCTATAAACTTTAGTTCTGAATTGTGTTGCTGTTTCCGAGCAGATCCGTCCTCTGAGAGGGAGGAAACCACACACACGTCTCCTACTGTAAAATAAATGTACCCGCTAGTTGGGAGATCAGCCTGCGTGCGGCCTGTAGGAACCCACTCCCCAAAGTGCTGTCCTTCAGGGCGACGTGATCAGCCCAAGGTTCTGCACAGTGAGGCGCCCCTTTTGGAGGTTCCCACTGGAGCCGCCTGCAGCCCCTCTCTGCAAACATCTGAGGGTAAACCCAGGGTCTTGAAGAAGCTGTACACACTGCTTCTCAGCATTCCATATTTGTGGAGCACGATGCAGTGAAACACAGATTGAAGAGAATGAAATTTCCACGTGGGAACCGCCCCCTGGTAAAGAATGATTCCTTAACCAGCTTTCTAAAGATTTTGTTGAGTCCCCTTAAAAAATGGTTCAAACTATTGTGTTTCCATCACCTTCTCTCCCACCTCATTCCCAGCCCCACCCTCAGCCTTTCCTTTTGGGACTGTTGTTAACACCAAATCGAATAGTCCTGACCACACAATGCTAGCTAGTTACCCATGGTTCTAGTTGTCACTCAGGCCATCTCGCTGAATGAAATACTCACTTCGATATTCAGGGTGTTTCCTGAGGTCACTCAAAAAAAATCATCCTATAATGAACAATGAACAGAAGGATCGCACTTCTCTGCCCTGCTGTTCCACTGCCCTGTGATTTGGTGTAATTTCCTTAACCATAAAAGATGGGGACAGAAATGTTTGGCTACTTCCCAGGGCTTGCCCAAGAGTTGAAGGAAAAGAAACACACAGATGTCACATTACAGTATCACATGTGCTCTGGAGGTGAGGGTAACCTGAATAATAGAAATGTAGCCTCCTCTCCGTTACCTGGGACTGGCAGAGCCTCCCCCAGGAAAACCTTCCATCTCAGCTGTGTGTGAATCACGCATCTTTAAATAGGAACAGAGCTCAGAAGTACACACTCCAAACTCCGCAGCTTTTAGCTAACGAGCCTGGGACCAGCAGAGGGAGGCTCACAGCGCTGGCGGAGGCAGAGCTGGAGCAGGACCAGCCCGGGCTCAGGTTATCCCACCAGCCACAGGGAAGCCAAGGGATGCAGACACGTGCACGGTTGATGTTTCCCCTCACTTGATTGAGTTTCATGCACTGTAACCACTGAGGAGCTACTTTCCGCTTCCCAGGAAATTTGAAGGGGGTAATGCTCGGCGTCAGTTACTCAGCTGCAAACCAGGGTGGGTGGGCCGGGGAGGGACCATCATTAGGAGAGAATCAATCTATCTATTCGAATCTAAGAAACTAGATCATTTCATGACTTCTCCTACAATGTGAACTCATTACAGGAAGTCCCCTACATTGCGAACTTTCAAAGATGTGACCGTGCCAGCTGTTGTGCTGGACTACTGTATTTTTCAAGGTACTGTAAGAATAAAAATGTTTTCTTTATTTTTTGTGCTTGTTTTTTTTAGTGTATTATTCGTGTGAAAAGTATTATAACCCTATTACGGTACAGTACTGCATAGCCGATTGTGTTAGTTGGGTACCTAGGCTAACTTTGTTGGACTTATGAACAATTGGACTTATGAATGCGCTCTCGGAACAGAACTCGTTCCTGTGTAGGGGACTTACTGTATTTTGTTCGAAATGGGTTCTCAGGACATTCAGCCCACCTATATTCCAAAGAAATGAAGTGCCACTTTCCAACATCAAATGTCTGATCCTTTGGACTGTTTACTGCTCCTTGTTAGCTATCCCCAGTTTCCTTCTTGGGTGTGGATAACCAAAACCGGACAACGCGGCCAAATACAGTATCGTATCATTTGCTGTGATTTACAGCACGATGTGGTACCTATGATTGGGGGGTGGGGGTGTCACATTATTTCCAGTGTGATGTCGGGGTTGGCTACGCACCCCCTGGGGCCAAATGCAATTTGGCGCCATCTGGTGGCTGTTATCATTTTCTCTTCGATATCAATAGGGATAATTCTGGGGACTTGGATCGCCAGGGACTTTCAGGACAGCAGCAGCAATGCTAGGCATCCACTAGGGTTAGACTGGACAGGGAGGACCCTGGGGACATGGCTTCCTCAACAGGCTGGCCCAGCCCGAATGCCCAAAGGAGGTAAGAGTTTGAGATTGGCTCACGCTGAATTAGGGGACCATCCGCCATGGGGTTACATCCCAGGGGCTTTACTATGAGATTTTACTGGTGTTTAGAGCTTGGCACAATTCTGCCAGGGCCATCGGAGTCAAAGAAGCACCACCTGTCAGTCATCAAATAGGAATTTTAAAGGAATTCAAATCTTTAAGATTACACTTTGAGGGCGAAGAAAGGAGACCCAACACACAACTCACACTTCTCGCAATTCCCTTCCTCCTCATGCCCCAGTTCTTGTGCATTTGAGGCTGCTCCAAAAACTCAGACAACTAAATCCCCCAATTTTTCCCAGCATCACGCTTTCTTAGTTTTGCAGGCTAAGCCCTAAACACTTCTCTTCTCTCTTTGTTGTTGTTGTTTTGTTTTTAAAATTCTACTCTCGTGATTCAGCACCACGAATGATTTAGAATACACTGAGGTCTGGGCTTCCCTGGTGGCGCAGTGGTTGAGAGTCCGCCTGCCGATGCAGGGGACAGGGGTTCGTGCCCCGGTCCGGGAAGATCCCACATGTCGCGGAGTGGCTGGGCCCGTGAGCCATGGCCGCTGAGCCTGCGCGTCCGGAGCCTGTGCTCCGCAACGGGAGAGGCCACAACGGTGAGTGGCCCGCGTACCGCAAAAAAAAACAAAAAAACAAAAAAATAGAATGCACTGAGGTCTGAGCACCAGGAAGCATGTGGTAGAGTGGGGCCCAAGGACGGTGAAACACAAGTTAATAAATCTTGTCTGGTCAAGACAGAAACAAAAAATGAGGGGCTTACATGCAGTAAGGGAAACACTTCGTTTGTTTAAGAGGAACATTCTCAAAAACACTGATTAAAAAATGCAAGTGCTCCTTTTACTCAAGTGGAACTTGAAAAAGAAATGATCCTGTTGGTTTAATCATTATTACCGCTTTCCTTTGTCGGATAGGTTTATTTGTTCATATCAGATACACTGATTTTTTTCTCCTTTGGGTTCTGGTGATGTGCTATCCCAGCGCAAAGTTGGCTGAAAAGTCTCCTATCCATTTCCAAGAAGAGTCAGCAGGAGCAGGTTTCCAGATTTCACTGTCATTACTTTCATTCACATAATAGTGTAATGCGTCAAGAGACCAGAGATCGGTTTTTACATTTGAATTAAGAAAAAAAATTTTTTTAAAAGAAGAACTTATGGAGAAAAACAAATGAGAACAAATTCCTACCCTATTACAGTTTGTAGCTGATTCTTCAACATTTTCTCCATTTGCATAGAAAGATGAGGCTGTTGTAAGTCTCAGAAAGACCAGAGCCAGGGATTATTTTTGTCTGGAGTGGTGAAGGATTTCTGGAAAACTACCTGGACTCTCTTTTCATTCCGGTTATCCTATGTATGTCAGCTGGACACAAAACAGATGTAGGAGCAAACCTACTTTTTATTTCTTCTTATTAATATGGACTTACTGGCTGAGCTAATGGGTCACATACTCTAAAGCTATGTTGAGGAATTATTTAGTAGTTCCCGGTTGCTGAATGTTAGAAACGCTTTCAGATACGAGAACAAGCCCATAAGGAACTACAAATAAAAACACAAAAGATCAACAGAAGAATTCCAAAATATACAAGTACATGGCTGACTTTGTAGGTGTAAACAAGCTGTCCTACGTTGTTCTTAACCACAAAGCAGGCTGTGACTTGATCTGCTTTTACCAGTAAGGGCAACTTTGGATTTGCAGTGAGTCGTATCAGATGGTCTGCTCTTGCTGAGTCCAGACCACCAGAGAGAGAAGGGCTGCCTGGAACGGTCTAGTTTCCGTCTAGTTTCTATCGAGGACAAAGGTCTCCTGATTTGAGTGATTTGGTCCAGCTGAACAGGAGGTTAACAAGCCCTCAAAAGGAAGTGCTTTATTGGAAAAGAGATTTAAAAAGTGGAATGGGGCTAACAGTGGGGCGCTGGAACTGGCTCTTATCAGCTGGCTAGATTCAACCGTGCACATCCCTCCCCAAGCCTGCGTTCAGTGACATTTCCTTGCTAACTTGAAACTGACCTTGGTTTGAGTGTTTACGCCACAGGAATCGGCAGGTGCTGTGACTCAGTAGGTATCCCCCCCAGAGAGCTGGTTGTTAAGCATTTCCAGCACACCTACCACACAGACCCGGCGCTATACAAAGTGTAACCCACAGACAGGCTTGGATTCACAAAGTATGTGATGAGTGTACCGTGAGATAGGCCATGGAAACGCCCAGAGGGAGCGTTTAGAAACTTTATAGCAATTCTACAGAGATTCTGTCCGTTGAATCCATTAGAAAGATGACGGCTTGTCTTTTGCATGGTTTTGTTTCTTTAATTTCTTTCTTCTAGTAATTCATTTTTATGGCATTTTACCACAATGTTGACCTGCAACAGATTTGACATCCAATAAGAAAACAAACTGTCCATCACCAGAGACAGTTTGAGAAGCACTGATTTTGGAACGTTCACAAATCCAGGGGACAGGGCAGTGGTATTGCACGTGAGATTGAGAGACTAGAGAGGTAACCTGAAACTACAGCCTACTTTAGAAAGCAAAACGATATGGAGAGGCCAAAGGAAAGAAATGTGGGAGGACCTAAACTTGGGACATAAAGGGAGGACTGCACAAATACAGGACGGGAAGAGTAGACTTGTGGTTTTAACGTCAGGTAAGTTGTCTATTTCTATGAAGGTGTGTCTGCATAGATGTGCGATATCTAGAATGACGGAAGGATTGCCTTGCCGCCTTCCTGCCCTCCCTTTAAGGGGAAATCACAGGGTTCTCTGAGGACCATGTCTTATAAGGAATGGTTTAAGAAGAGAGAGTGTTTCGTTTGCAAGAGAAGGTAGTCGGAGGGGTTTCCCATTATTTCGAAGGCTATTGTGTAAAGGATGGCATGGACTCAGGCCGTATGAGGCCCGCAGGGAAACCACAAAAGGAAAAGCTCAGAGAGGCATAAAGAATACTTTTCTAGGAGTCGGTGGTCCAAGGATGGAATATGGGGCCCTCGTTGGGGAGTGAGCTCTCTGTCTGAGAAGTAGGGACCCATTGACAAGGATGCTAAGAGAGGAGGCCAGGGAGAGTTACCAGCAGGCTGTTGGTAGCAGTGAGGAATGTTCTGGCATCCTGGGAGCACATATTGGCACCGATGAAGACAAAACTCTTAATCGAGAAGTTTGCTGCTGCCACTTCCGGGCAAGCAGGCCCAGAAGTGCTGAATTTACAATGAACGGTGGAGATCATCCTCCCCGGGGTGACATGCTCCCCAGTCTGGACTGCCCCATCAAACGCCAGACAAATCTGTGATCTAGCTGGAGTCCTTCACATGATAAAAGCACAAACCCAGGTGAAAACAAAGTTGATGAGATGGAGAATGAGTCCAGACGCTTCACCTGCCCTTAGATCAACTCAATCACCGGAGAGTCCATCTTTCCTCCGTAACACACGCTGTGCTAAGAATTTAATAGACAGGACTTCCCTGGTGCCCCAGTGGTTAAGAATCCGCCTGCAAAATCAGGGGACACGGGTTCGATCCCTGGTCCGGGAAGACCCCACATGCCGCGGAGCAACTAAGCCTGTGTGCCACAACTACTGAGCTTGTGCTCTACAGCCCGTGAGCCACAACTACTAAGCCCGCTGCGACAACTACTGAAGCCCTCGCACCTACAGCCCATGCTCCGCAACAAGAGAAGCCACCGCAATGAGAAGCCCATGCACCGCAACGAAGAGTGGCCCCTGCTGGCCGCAACTAGAAAAAGCCCGAGAGCAGCAGAGAAGACCCAACGCAGCCAAAAATAAATTAATTAATTAAAAAAATAATTTAATAGACATGGTCTCACGACCCAGATAGATCTCACTAAACCCATTTGTTTGATGGTAAGACTGAGGCTCAGGGTAGGTAACTGACTTCTCTAAGTCATGCTGCTCCTAGATGTTCACACGGCCTCCAATCCCACCTCTTCTCTTCCGCCAAATCGCCTGTATTCATCCGCATAGTAAGCCTTCCCTGAAACACCGCGTCCAGTAGAAGATAATGCTCTCCACGAGGAATTCCAGGAAACTGCTCCTAGCTCAGTCCTCTGGGAGTCCTTTGACCCAGAGGACTGAGCTAGGAGCGCAAAGGTCTGGAGGATGAATGCATTTGGAGTGGTCAGCAAGGGGTGCCCAGCTGCAACTTGAAAAATTTTGCAAAAGGAGAGAAACTCCACGAAACAAAATACACATGGAAAAATCGCTCCCTTTTTTCAAAATATTTACAGCTTAACATTTACAGGCCACCCAAAGTGTGGTGGTCAGCGGTCCGCAGCCTGCTGGCCCCATGGTGAGGCGTCGGTGATCAGAGGGCTGCGGGGACTGGGCGCAGGGCTCCTGGGGAGGGGGGTGGGGCAGGGCTTCTGCTGGCCTCTGTCCTGGTTAGTTTTGGCTCCAGGTACGTGGCTATGGGACAGATTACCACCAGAGCCATCCGCCACGGAAACCACAGAAACGAGCTAACCTTTCCTCTCTCGAAGTAGAGAAAAGCAGGCTTGTGTACGGGTGGAGGGGGGCGGAGAGGGATGTGGACGGAGAGGGAGGGGTGGTGTAAGAACTCTTGTAGTCATAAGGCTCGCCAGTTGGTAGTTACTAGTATTCCAGACGCTTCCTAATGCCAGACAAATGCCCGGAGCCCAGGCTTGTCTGGCTCAGAGATCTATTCAGCCGATAGCAGCCCGGCCCTGGTGGGGAGAGCAGATCTTTCAGGGAGCAGCCTCCATGGCTAATCAAACACAACATTGTTCTCAGAAGGAAGAATGGAAAGGTTTGTTTCAGGAGCATAGCTTTTTTTTTTTTTTTTTTCCTTTTGAGGCACCCGAGTTATTTTAACAAGTTGCTACAAAACTTGGGCTTCCTGAGGTAAGGCTGTCCTGCACAGTGCATGTTCTGTCCCAAACTCCAGGGAGGGAGGGACCCGAAAATTAGTCATTAAAAAAAAAAAAAAAGCCCCAGGCACTTCATGCCTGGAAATGATGTAAGACGCAGCCACTCCTCTGTTAGAACTACAACCAAACAATGCTCGGCGATCGCGGCAGCTGCTCTCCAAATGTCAGCGCCAAGCCCGGCCAAAGGGCTGGAAGGCCACCGAGCCCAGGACTTTGTGCGCTACCTTTGTCGCCCACATTTTCCCCAAGCACTCTCAGGACCCTGGCAACAGGTAACGTGGCAACCTTTGCCTTCTAAAACGGCAAGCGGCAGGATTTCAGAGAACAAAAGGATTTTTTGAAAGCCAGCTGCATCTCCCTCGCCACCCCCTCCCCCCGCCCTCCCCCTTCGCCACTCCAAGTCTGAGAAAACAAAGTATTGCTGCGGCAGCCCGGCTCTCGAGCGCCCCCTGGTGACCAAGCTCGGAACATCACCGATGTACCTTTCAAGGTACAGTCCGAGGCTCCCAGGTAAGTCACGCTGGGACGCGGGACGTCTGGGCTGCGTTTGCCCAAAAAACGCAGAGTGGAAGTCAAGAGTCAGAAGTCTTGCTTTTTAATTTATCACCTCAACAAAAATTTTACCCGTGCTGCAGGGTAAGATCTCTGGGTTGAGGTTGCTGACCTTTTTTTCCCCCCAAAGCATCCGCTAGGGCAACAGTTTTTGTTTCCTTGGCAAGCTGAAAAGCAAAAACTGCTGTGGCCATTTGGTTAGGTGGATGGCAGTGAGGATGAATAGACAGGAAACTGAGGATTCCTGGTGGGTGGGACTTGCATTTTCCATTTTTATCTGAATTTGTCGGTTGTTTGCAGGAAGCTTGCAGGTAGAAGCATTTCTAATTCCCATCGCTTGTTTCCAGTTAGTTGATTTTCAAGGATGACTGAGGATTTACAAACTGCAGGCCCAGCTTCCCAGAGACCGTGCTTTGCAGCCCCACCCTAGCTCTTTTATCTCTGTCTGGGGCAAACACCCACGAAAATGCCAAGGGCAGTAGTTTTAACCAGTCTTCTTCCTCTCAGGGCTTCTCCCGCCCTCCATGGTCTCTGATTTGGAGGAAGGACTGCAGTTGTGAGCTGCTGGTAGCTTCTGCCAGGCATGAGGGCATCCTTCTTTGTTCCTCTCTGGAAATGTTAACCAGAAACTAAGAAAAGGGTTTAGATCAAAGTAACCGTTCTCTTCAAAAAGTTCCATTAATTAACTAAATTAAAGGAAGTTAAGTGCTGTTTGGAGGAAAGTCATTTTAGAAGGCCCAGGTCCAGGGACGGAGGTCTAAAGCCTCTAATGAGACTCTTTAATGAAGCTTGGCAACCAGTTAATATGAGAATTTGAGGGTTACCCTATGTAAAATCAGCTGTTGCCTAAAATCAATCATTTCAAAGGAACATCTTGAAAGTAGACAGACGTTCGGCTGGTTGTTGCCTTGATCATTTAATAGTAAAGATTAAAAACTGAGGACTCTGAGTAAGAATCATTTGACCGGTAGCTCAGGTGAGTCATAACCTTCATAGAACCAGGCACAAAGGTTCACAGCAGGATGTTGAGAATGCCTGGCTTACTAATTTGCGAGGCGGGGCCGTTGCTTCCAGCAGGGAATGCCTTCATGATTTCATGGCTCATTTTCCCAGCCTCTCCAACAGATGCTACTGAGTCATCCAAGCACACAAGTGACTGCCCTGGCAGTGTCATCTGTTAGGATTAAATTTCCATTTGTTCCATGACTTTATGAAGCAATTTCTAACGATTGAATCAGATATACCACTTCCTCTAGGATATAGGGATTTTTTTTTTTCTTTTTTAATGTTTGTAACATTATGTGAATTTTTCAGAATTTGTCCCAGCCAAGTCAGCAGGTCTTCCTGGGTTGAATGGACTGTTTACAGGAGGGGAAGATTCAGGACCCAAGGTCAGGGTTACAGAATGAAATAAGGTTTCCTGTTTGGGCAGCTGGTCCCACCTCCTCAGGTTCGGGCAGACTGGGTCTTGTCGGAAGATAACAGGCCTGGGATTCCTGGGGTAGGGATGGTGCCAGGATTGGGGAAGGACATTTTGCTTTTAAGCTTCTCATCAGCTAGCTTTCATTTCTTGTTAGATGTCACTTCTTAGCAATACTTGCCTCTATTCCCTGTTAGGTGAAATTTTTTATTTTTTCCGGACCAAACTGAGAGAAAGGAATTAGTTAAGGATGTAAGAATCACAAGGTCAGGCATTGTTGTCCGTTGTATTCACGACAACCACAGTACTTAGACCATGCGTGGCACGTAGTCGTATGGTGGTAAATACTTGTTACGTGAAGGAAGGAACAGGGACGAGAAGGGATTTCCTGGAGAAGCAGAAAAAGGGACTAATAATTAGGAAAGCAAAGTCACCAGGGTAGAAAGAAAATGAATACTCAGCAAAGCCAGTCTCTGTGACCTTGGATGTTGCAACATAATCTCCCATCACTGATGCCCACCTCTGTTTGGCCTTGGTCAATTGCTGGCCAAATGCAGCAGTGATTGGCCAGCTTTTGACATGGAGCTAGAATGTGAAAGGCCCACCTCGTATCAGCTGGAAGCAGTTAGTCCTATGGATTATCCACCTAACTTCCTCCACCCTCTCTGCTGGGCTTTATCCATGTGGGGCTGTGATGCTCACTGCCCTTTCCCCAGAGCAGCTGCCTTTCCTCCTCAGTTCCTTCCACTCCTTATTATTCTTTGACTTCTTATTCCTGGTCTCATTTCATGACACCTGTACCATGGACCTGGAAAGCAAGGGAAACCTGGAATGCAATCACACAGCCCAGCAGGACACTTTGCCGTGGGGCCGTGTCTGGGACACACAGCGGACCTCAGGGGGTACAGAGCTCTGAGGCCAGGTGGAGTGGCTGACTGGCTCCAGGTGGGAGCAGGGTCTCGGGTACACACTGCCCACTGGTCTCCCTTGAAACGGTGAGCTGGCCATGCAGAGCGAGGGTGCTGTGTCCGAACCCGGTGAGGTCACGTGTCATCATGGTCCGTCGGGCTGAGTCCTCACTGAAACCTCCGGCTGGATCGATCAGGAGCCTCTGCTCTCTGGCCAACACCCTGGGCTTCGGAGAGAAGGCAGACCTTGTGTCAAAGCAGCCTGACGCTGCTGCCCTGTGGACAGAGGGCTTGGCGGGCTGCCTCCACCTGGAGCAGAAGCTTTTGCATCAGACAAACTGGGGGAAACAGGATATATGAGGAAGCAAAGAAGAAAGAAAATGTATCCAGCATGTCTTGCTGTCAGTTGGAGGGCGATGAGAAATAATTACCTGTGTCTGGAGAGCAAGGCATGTAGGGGGGCCTGATCTGTGCAGTGAGACAGTTAATTATTCGTCCGACTCCTTTCCGCTTTCCTCCCTGAAACCCCCCTCCTCAAAGGAAAAACAGGACAGACTTTTTGAGTTAAGCTGTGGAATACCGTCTACCAGCCCGCTGGGCCCAGAAAGGACACCAGCCCCCTTACTGACTCTCAGATGACAGGATCAGTGCTTCAAAATGACACTTCATTATCCAACTGTGTCACCGACAGATGAGGACACAGGTCCAGAGAAGAACTTGGCCAGGGCCCCCCAGTCTTCTTCTGTCTGCACCACACAGCAAACACCATCAGCCTTTACAGTGGGTTCGTAAAGGGCCACTTCAGACTGCATTCACAATTCCACTGTACAGTTGGGTTTTGGTCATTTGCCAGAATTAAATAAAAATATCAAGGAACCCTCCTACACTGTTGGTGGGAATGTAAATTAGTACAACCGCTATGGAGAACAGTATGGAGTTCCCTGAAGAAACTAAAAATAGAACTACCATATCAGCCAGCAATCCCACTCCTGGGCATATATCCAGAGAAAACCATAAAAAAATCAAAAAGACACA
This sequence comes from Delphinapterus leucas, assembly GCF_059928025.1. Taxonomy (NCBI): domain Eukaryota; kingdom Metazoa; phylum Chordata; class Mammalia; order Artiodactyla; family Monodontidae; genus Delphinapterus; species Delphinapterus leucas. The sequence continues at coordinate 34,454,019 of NC_143142.1, read as the reverse complement.
GACACCCCAATGTTCATTGCAACACTATTTACAGTAGCCAAGATATGAGGCAACCTAAATGTCCATCAACAGAGGAATGGATAAAGAAGATGTGGTATGTATATGCTATGGAATATTACTCAGCCATAAAAATAATGAAATAATGCCATTTGCAGCAACATGGATGGACCTAGAGATTGTCATACTGAGTGAAGTAAGCCAGAGAAAGACAAATACCATGTGATATCACTTATATGTGGAATCTTTTTTTTTTTTGGCCATGCCACATGGCTGGTGAGATCTTAGTTCCCTGACCAGGGATTGAACCCGGGCCCACAGCAGTGAAAGCACGGAGTCTTAACCTCTGGACCACCAGGGAATTCCCTGTGGAATCTAATTTTTCAAAAGTGACACAAATGAACTTATTTACAAAACAGAAACAGACTTACGGTTATCGAAAACAAACTTAAGGTTACCGAAGAGGAAATGTGGTGGGGAGGGATGAATCAGGAGTTTGAGATGAACGTACCCACGCTACTATATATATAAGATAGATAACCAACAAGGGCCTACTGTGTAGCACAGGGAACTCTACTCAATATTCTGTGATAACCTATAGGGAAAAGAATCTGAAAAGAATGAATATATGTATATGTGTAACTAATTCACTTTGCCGTACACCTGAAACTAACACAACATTGTAAATCAACTCTACTCCAATAAAATGTTTTTAAAAATCCCAGCAAACTGGTGAGGCCAGCACTAAAATCTACCAGTTTACTCTAGCTACTGCCCACAGCATCCTCATTCACTGTGTTTCCTGGAGCCAGGTGCCTGGACCTATCATCCCAGCTCCACAAGTGACTGGAGGCAAGAGAGTTTGGGTTGCCCACCTTCTGCAGAGTGGGGTCCGATTGGAACCTGGGTTCTTCTCATCTAAGCCTCCGTTCTCTTCTTTTAAAGAGCTGCCTTATATTTCTGTCATTAAGATTCTCCTCTGAACCCTCATGAGAGCAATGTCCAGAAGCCTTTTTCTGAATCTCTTGGTCAAACGTGCTTGGAATTCAGAACTTTTTGGATTGTAGAAAGCTGATTTGCATGACACACCCTGGGGGGCCTGGGTACTCTAACCTGTCTGTCTGCAGGAAAAGGTGAAACAGTCACACTGCAAGTAGTTGCAAGGTCAGGTTTTGGCCTATGGCTTTCAGAGCGCTGAAGGATGGTGGCCACCCACTCCTTCAGCTGCCTCGGTGCATCAGAGCCCCCCGCCCCCCCCCCCCCACCAGGGACCTCCTCCTCCAGGGCATCTCTGGTCCTGCACGGAGCTCTGGCCCAGCCTGGCCCAGGAGGAGAAAGGGGGATGGGTAGTGACTGGGTGGTGGTGGGCTTGGCCTGGTGGGTGGGCAAGGTTTCTACATCTTTAAGGAAAAGAGGAATCCGATTTCAAATTCGATAATACTTCTGACATTGTCTCTCTTTCCTCGACCGTGTGAGTTCTGGGTATTCATTGGTTTGTCACTGTGTTTCACACACCATTGGCAGAAACACCTTTGTTGGTTTTTGTTATAATGGTAACAGGGGTACTCGTAGGGGCTTTTAACTGGCCGCTTCCCACAGTGTGGAATGCTGTCTATAAAAATTACAGAATTAGTAGTCTGAAGATAAACGCTTGGAGGTAAACACTTCATATCTGCCAGGTTGTGTGCTTGTGTGTGTGTGTGTGTGTGTGTGTGTGTGTGTGTTTTGAGCCATCCCTTCTATCATTCTCTCCCCCATTCTCATCCTGTACCCTAAAGCTATGATCTGACTTCACAGCCAAAGAGATAAAAGTAACATTCTTCTCCTTGGCCCACCATACCAGGACACAGCTGGAAAATCATTTTCAGATCACAAGTTTTCATCCCACATTTCCAATCCAAGAGATAACAGACAGACTCCATGTAAAATAGCTTGAATTAAAGAATAAACCGTTGTGTGGCTAGACATGTCCATGAACTGCAGGCAGAAATAGATCAAGCACTAGAAATTTTTTTTTTTCTTTTAATCTAGAACAAGCCCCGCACTGCCTCCTGGTGTGGATTACATTTTACTTTTCGAAAGGAACCATGGATGGTAAAGCGAAATCATTTTGATTCTTTTGGATTTCTACTGTCGTAGGTGAAAGGTTTTATTAATCAATTCTTTGAAAAACCAGCTATACCCACTGCAAACCTACCAAATGAGAGGATGTTAAGCTGTTCAGTGGGTTGCACGTTTGGGGCCTTGTTTGGAATTTCAAGCTCATGTTACGGGGACTGGCCCGTGGTTGCAATTGTGTGTGTACACCATTTATCAGTAGGATTGCTGAAGTGCTGAGGTGCCGGAAGGCGGAAACACTGGAGGAGACCAGCGCTGGTCTTTGGATCAACATTAATTGCCAATAAAGAGTTAGGAAATTGATCACAGGGAAGGGAAGCATGTTAATGGCCACCAGCTCAAAGGTTCAGCCCCTTTCAGTTACTGATAACCTTGCCACGTCTCCAGATAAAAGCCAGCCTTGTCACCCCCAGGCACCTGGCTGAGAGGTAATAAAACTGTTGCCTTATCTTCTAAGAGTGGAGTTGGTCCAACTTCAGTCCGAGGTAATTACAGTAAACTGAAATTGCCTGTCATTTACAAAAAAGGGAAGGCGTAAGGCGGGAGATGGTGTTTGTCTCTCTCCTTGGATTTTAAAAAGAAAGCGAGCAAAACAGCCAGAAGTTTTCCAGGGAGTGAGAAAAACAGCCCGGCTTGGCCACGCTCTCCTGGGGGTAACGGATTGCAGGCGGCTCAGGTCCCCGGGACGATCTGAAAAAGAGGCTCAAGCTGATGAAAATCCAAGCAATCTTCTTAGTCTGTCCTTTCTAAATGTAAATGAGAGTCGGAGCCCTGCTAGGGAGGGCAGGAAGTCTCAGTCTTACCCAGTGACTCATTCAGTGCTGTTAGCTCCAGAAGCTGGATAAAAAGTTTTAGCAAAAGCAGCAACAAATCTACTTTAAATACTAGCACAGTAAGGAAATTCCTCTCTTTCAGGCCGAATGCCATCCACACAATAGAGCTCCTGTCGACATCTCATTTACAATCTACCCCCAGGAAACAGACAGGACCATTTCCATAAACCCGGCTCAGAAACACCTATTGTTCAAAATCTTCAACTAGCCACAGGCTACCACCACTCCCTATTGTTTTGTAAAATAAAAGATTTAGAAGGAGCCAGATTGGGACCTGGAAGCTCTGAAAAGAGGAAGGAAAAAAGTCCCTTTGACCCGGTGCTGTTGGAGAACGTGCGTGAAGAATAAAGTTAATGGATTTTCGTTTTTACAAGAAGTGCATAAGCAATGCCCGCTCCCTTCCTGAACTCGTGATCGGGGATTCTAAAAGCGGTGCCAACTTTGTAAAGAAGTTAACTCCTGCCAACGAGTTTGGTACCTGAAAAGTCAAAGGCTCTACTTACCCTATTCTCTGTCTTACAAAAACCCTGATGGCAGCCACAGCAAAGCACCAGGTGAGTATTCGATCTGGGTTGTTTCCTTGGGATTTATAGCTTGACTCTCCTTTCTAAGTAGGATTTTGAGGCTCGCTGCAGAACCTACCCCCTGCCCGATGACGAATGGTTTCCTCCTTTTCAACACCACCATTTTGCTCCCTCTTTTAGTAAAACCTGACCACTTTCTGGAATTACATAATGTAGCCTTTAGACACTTTTTCTTCAGATAATCCTCAAATGAAGAGGTACATTTGTGTTGACCAAACAAAATGGGCATTTCTCAAAGACTCAGTGTCTACCCTCCTAGTAGATCTTCAAGTTCACTTTCCCTGTCTTAGCAAGTAACTCCTTTTTCTACCCAGAGTTAAAGCCACAACTCTGGGCATCACCCCTAATTCCTTTGGGTCCTTCCCTCCTATCTCTTAAATCCTTCTGGAATCCTTCCACATCCTACAATCCACCTTTCTGCTTCCCTAGATCCTATTATTTCCTCTCTGGAAGATGACAGCAACTTCCTACCTCAGCGTTCCTCAAACTACCTGTTGTGACTTATTAACGGGTCACGAAATCAGTTGAGGTGGGTCATACAGTTTCACCATTTAAAAAAAAAAAAGGAATAGATTAGAAAACGTCAGAGTGCATCAAACAAAGGAGTAAATTTGGTTTCTGGATGCTTGTGTCAGTGTATGTCCGGAGATCTGTGTACATTCTGGGTTAACAGGTAGAATGTATCTTGTCTGTCAGGAGTTTGAGAAATACTTTTCTAATTGGTCTCACGGGCTCTGTCTTGTCCCTGGCTCCAAACTGTTATACACGCTCAGAGCAGGAGGGGGAGATTATGAACGGATCCGGCTGACAGCTCTGCCCTCGGGATAAAGACGTGGGTCTGGGGCTTTGGAGATTCTAATTACTTAGTTCCTCCTCATCCTTTCAGGTTTCAGAACTCCACATCCTCCCGACCACTTTTCCTTTCCTTTTAGCTGTTCAAGCCACCAAGTTCCCTGGCCTTTGCAGAGGGAATTTCCCTATAGGAACGTTCTGTCCTCTTTCTCCTTCAGGTATCAGCTGAGGTGTCGCCTTTTCCAGGAAGGCTTCCGGAAGTCCATCTAAATGCCTCCTCTTAGTTCTCATGAAAACCCCTGACTCTTTTTTTTTTTTTTTGCGGTACGCGGGCCTCTCACTGTTGTGGCCTCTCCCGTTGCGGACACAGGCTCCGGACACGCAGGCTCAGCGGCCATGGCTCACGGGCCCAGCCGCTCCGCGGCATGTGGGATCTTCCCGGACCGGGGCACGAACCCGTGTCCCCTGCATCGGCAGGCGGATTCTTAACCACTGCGCCACCAAGGAAGTCCACTCTAATTTTATTTTTTAAAATTTTACTTATTGATTTGCTTATTGATCTGTTTGGCCTGGCACTTATGCAATGACTTTACAGGTGCTAAGCGTCCTTCCTGGCTTGGAAAACTCCTGTTCATGCTTCAAGATTCACTTCATTTGTGTTCTGTGAGCCCCTCCTACATATGTTTCCTATAGAATTCATCACACTTTGCTCGTTCCTGTTACACTGATGCTCTGGTATGAAAGCACAGGGAAATTAGTGATCAGGTAGATCTTTGTTTCCTGTTATACTTATTTGTTGGATTAAATGATTCTGTATGGCAAATGCTATTATACAAGGTCTCACCAAACCAGACTGTCTGTATTTCAAAGAGGTGCTCAGCCGTGGTGGCCCAGCTTCCACTAGTGGTGTCTGGAAAAGGCAGTGCCTTGAAGGCAACCAGACCTGGTCAAATCCTGACCTGCCACTTACTGGCTGCAGGACCTCAGATGACACAGCTCTCATCCCTTTTCCTCATCTGTTGAGTTTGGGTAACAGCCTCGGTGACCTCATAGTGTCATGAGACGGATGATGTAGTTAATATGATGTAAGGGGACGTGGTGTGGCACTTAATATCTCAAACACAGGAAGGAGGCTCTCTTTCCTTCCTGCATTATTTGTTACAACAAAATTCCAATAATACAAAAACCATCTTGAAAACTCCCGAGGAGATTTTACTGGAGGTGGGGAGATCCTATCCTTTCCACATGTTGGGGTTTCTACAGCATGAAGAGCCCTACGCAGAAGTTCCGTGTTGAGAGCACGTTTTAAGATGCCTGTCCCTAGTGCTTAATGTTAAAATTTCATCTCATCTCTCTGGCCTCAGCTCATAAATCCTCTCCTTAGAGACGCCTTCCTTCACCACCCAGCTTCGAGCAGCCCCACATTCTGCCCTCCCAGCCATGGAGCCACCTACTGAGAGGAGGAGATGCGGGGAGAAAATAAAATGGCCTATGAAGGTGTTGCATCTTTCCTAAGTGCAAGCCCTCCCCTCGGGTTGGGCGTTGTGGCTTGCTTGGTCCGTCTTTATCAGCTTTGTGCCACTGTACCCCATCCCACCCTCTGCAGCCCCCATCTCCTTAAATCACACAGATGACTGGCCCCAGCCTCTGCTGTCTTGTATCTTGGAAAATGCAGAGATTGCCATGAACTTCTGCGGTCTTGTGGGATGGATCCCTGTCAGTGGTTTAAAACTGTCTTCCTGCTTTCTATATTACCACTCAGTTCAGAAGAGACAAAAACAAACCCAAAACATTTTCAAGTATGTTCTCCTTTGCCCTCATGGTCAATACTAATAACTTCCAGCTAGAGGGGGCTGGAGGGCAGGATGCGAATGGGACCAGCTCACTCTGTTTCAGTTCAAGTACTTGAGAATTTAAAAGCACAGACCCTCTCCAAGCACTGCTTAAGGCCTGTCAACTAAATCTCCCTAGTTTGCCAAAGTGACTAGGTAGGATACTAGCCCTAAAATGATGCACTTAAATTACTAAAAACCTATCAAGCAAACAGCAATAACTTTGCTTTCCATGCCTGAGAGGCAATAATGCATGATGTTTCAGAATATACGTTTTGGAGGCAGACCTAGGGAGGTCTGTTTAATCTGTTTAAACATCAGTTTTTTACTATGTGAAATAGGAATAGTAATGCTTGCAGGGTTGGTGGGAGGATGAAATGAAGTAATATCTGAGAAATGCTCAGAATATTACCTGACACATAGTAAGTGCTCAATAAATAGTACATGGTAACAACATCAACCATTTCATAAGGGAAATCCCTTTGTTTTGTCTTAGCAGCCAGTAAGCCGGGTGTACCCCTGCTCCTATGCAAAAGGCCTGTGAAACTCTGAAGCTATACTTGTACACAGATGTGATCCGGTGATGCCATCTCATCTCCATGGCAACCAGGTGTCTCAGTTATCTACTCTGGTGCCAGGTAAGGGGTAGGTGATGAAACAAACTGAATCTCAGGCTAAAACTCTATTGTTCAGTACATCCACCAGCAGTGCTCCTGTTACAGACACACTCAAAATTCTGATTTCATGTGACCTTTACATTCACGGTTTTAGTCATAAAAGTACTTCAGAAACATTGACCATCTCAGACCATACTTTTATTTTTAGTTACTTCCCAGATGTTTACCTGAGATAAAAATAAGCAAAACAACCAAAGCTTTTCTACTAAACATATCTCAATGTCTGTCATTTTAGTCCATTTTTCTATCGCTAACCTAAGGATAGATTAGAAAGTATGTTGTCAAAAAAATTTTTTTGAGCTTAAGAGAATGGTTGGCAGCACGTTATTTTATAAGTGATATTGGATATAAAATAAACAAAAGCACTCTGGAGAACGGAGTAAAGGAAGCAATATTGGTTGAAAGGGCCCAGTGCCTGGTACCCTGAGGGAGTATGAATTTATGAATGAACGGAACACTTGGAAGAGCCAAAAGTCTTTGGAATTCCAGGTCCATAAATGAGTAGGTCTGTGACCTAGGGCAATGCGCTTAACTACTTTCTATTCATTTTACAGCAATCTGTAGGATCAGCATCAGCTGTAGTAGTAACAATTTTTACTTTTTTCGCAGCCAGCTGAGTGATTTTTCCAAACCACAATGCTTCCTGGAGCAAAGTAAATTGAGCTGGCCTTTGGCTGAGCTGGGGCTCTGGGGATACCACAAAATGTTTCATAAAATTTGCATAAAGTTGCGAATTTAAGCAAAATAGGAGGGAAAAATGCTGTAAAATTAATAGGGCCAGAGGGAGTGTTCTCTAATCATCTAGTTACACACTTCCCCTCCCAGCTGCCCCCCCCAAACACTCATAATATTTGATATAAAACTAACATGGCGACATATAGCTGCAATAAAAAGGAACTGTTCTTCCAACACAGCTCAGGGTGAAGCTAAGTAGATTTTAAAAGTGATTGGAGGGGCTTCCCTGGTGGCGCAGTGGTTGAGAGTCCGCCTGCCGATGCAGGCGACACGGGTTCGTGCCCTGGTCCGGGAAGATCCCACATGCTGCGGAGCGGCTGGGCCCGTGAGCCATGGCTGCTGAGCCTGCGCGTCCGGAGCCTGTGCTCCGCAACGGGAGAGGCCACAGCAGTGAGAGGCCCACGTACCGTAAAAAAAAAAAAAAAAAAAAAGTGATTGGAGTCAAACGTCATTTGGAGAGGAGACAGAATATAGTTTGTTTGAATTATGCACAAATTAACAGTTGTTAATTTTGGTGGTTTTTGAGTAAATGAGTAGGAGAATTGGGACTGGCAGGTCTAATGTTACCCCAGTGCCTGTTAGGGGTCTCTATTTTCTTGGATAGAAGCTTTCTTCTAGAGAGAACGAGTTCAGAAGCACTGAATAACTAGGCTTCAGAAGGACCCTGCTTGAATTTGGAGCAGGGAGGACAGCAGGGTCACAAGCAGATAATCTCCGAGAGCTGCTGGAGGATTGGCCTTGGAAACATCCAGGGTAGGAGAGGAAAAAATCCAAGGGCAATCTTGGCGGGTGGAGGAGGTCGGGGCGGAGATAACAAGTCTGGGCAATAGGAGAGGGAGGCGATGGGTAAGGGGAGGCCAAGAAAACATTTTTCATTGCTTTGTCTGAGGCTGAGGCAGCCCTGAGCAAAACTGTGAAGTAGGTCAAATTTCTTGTGTCTTTCTCTCCCTAGGGCATCGGAGACCTGCCACCACCATGCTGTTGCCTGGTCACTCAGTTCCAAATTTATGAGATTGCCTCAGTCCCTTAGGTATTTGTTCTCTGAAAGGTAAAAATGTAGCTAGTCTGATAAAATAATGCATTGGAGGATGGCTGGGGGGCGGGGGACGGGGGATTGCATTTTTAAAAGAATTCTTGCAAACATTTCCTTCCTCCAGAGTAATAAATACGTGTTTAAAAAGAGGGTCTCTGACGAACTTATGGTTACGGGGGGGGGGAAGGGGGGGAAGGGATAGTTAGGGAGTTTGGGATTGACATGTACACGCTGCTAGATTTAAAATGGATAACCAACAAGGACCTACTGTATAGCACAGGGAACCCTGCTCATTGTAACAATCTAGATGGGAAAAGAATTTGAAAAAAGAAGAGATACATGTAATATATGTAGAACTGAATCACTGCTGTACACCTGAAACTAACACAACATTGTTAATCAACTATGCTCCAATATAACATAAAGAGTTTCTTAAAAAAAGAAAAAAGAGGGTCTCTGTAAAGTCTGCCTTAATTCCAAGGAGGGTCTAAAATTGGGAATTTCTGAATGCTAATAGACCTAGAGTGGCAGTAAACAACTTTCTGTGACTCTCAAATCATAATTAAGCCTAGAAGGGGAAGAACTAATTTGTATACTTTACGTGTTACAGGTGTGGAATTGTGCTGAATACTTTTTACATATGATCATCATTCCTTTTTACAGAGTTGGAGACCCAGGTAAAGTTCGGAGCGGCTTGTAACCTGCCTGCAGCCAACGGCATATTCCAAAGGTGGCTAAAACAATATTGTCCATCCAACATGGTCTTCTTGAACAGGGGTCAGGAAAATCTATAAAGAGCTGTACAGGAAATATTTTTGGTTTTGCAGACCATGCAGTCTCTGTCCCAAACAACTCAACTTTGACATTGTGGCAAAGCCAGAGACAATATGTAAATGCACGGACATGGCTGCCTTGGAGAGGTGAGCCTGATTTGTTCCAGGGGTCGTAATTTGCCAAACCTGCTCTAGAACTTTGCCACTTCCCATGGTGAGGTGGAGTCCGATACCCCTCCCCTTGAACTTGGGGAAGTGCGTGATTTGCTTGTGACCGAGAGAGTACGGAGGAACTGACAGTGCGTGACCTCCAGGGCTAAATCAGAAAAGGTGATGCTGTTTCTTTCTCCCTTAGTCCCTGGGACATCTGCCTGCTTGGAGCCCTGAGCCACCACAGAAGCATCCAATTTCCCTGAGGCCGCCATGCTGTAAGGAAGCCCAAGTCAGCCTCGTGGAAAGACCACATGAAGAAGCCTGGAGACTCTTAGGAAGAGGGAGAGGTGTTCAGCAGCCCCCAGTGATCCAACCCTCCACCCACCCAACTGCAAGCTCGGAAGAGACCCTGAGCCAGAACTACCCAGCCAAAGCTCTTCCCAAATTCCTGCCCCATAGGAACAGAAATAATAACACGATTGCTGTCGTTTTAAGGCACTAAACAAAGAACTTAGAACACTGTCCCAAAACTAGTGAGTGGCAGATACGGGATTCAAACCTAGGCCGGCTTGACATTCTATTGCATGATCATTACTCATTCTATTAAATGATTGCTTACAGCAGCCTTTTTAAAAAACGGTGCTAAAATATATGTAACGTAAAACTTACCATGTTAACCATCTTTAAGTGTACAGTTCAATAAGTACATTAACACTGTTGTGCAAAAGATCTCCAGACCCTTTTCATCTTGCAAAACTGAAACTCTACCCATTAAACAAGGGCTTCCCCTCCCTCACCCCCAGCCCCTGCAAACCACCCTTCTACTTTCTGTCTCTATGAATTTGACGACTCTGGGTCCCTCTTATACTGTAAGTGGAATCATACAGTGTTTGTGATTTTTTTGACCGGCTGATTTCACTTAGTATATACATGTGTGTATTTCATGTATGTATATTTTAAGCCCATGTTGCGTAGTGAGTCTGACCAGCGAGCAGCAAAGGTTTGTCAAGGAAAAATGTCAGAGACCCCAGGTCTTATAAGTCACAGATGCAAGGTCCCAGGAGGGACTTTGCAACAGCAGTTACTCTGACAATGACAATTCAGTGTCCTGCCTCTAAAGGGCTTTGAAGAAAGCGGAACCCATGAATCAAGAACAAGATAAGGCTGTTTGCTTTGTTTCAACTTGCTGGCTGACTTCCTTCTCAGAGCCATGCCTTGAGGATGAAATCATTTTCTACCACACAGCCCCTGCAAAGACCATCAAACACAAGCCCTCACTGTCAGCTCCTTTATTTCCTCTGGGTCCAGGGTGTGTATTGACTCGGTGGAATGTCTGTGACTTGCTGTAAATTGTGTATCAAGCAAAAAACTTTCTGCAGGGAGTTGGCTTTCGGGAGGGTGAGCCTTAAATGCTGCTTCTTGCTTATAGAGATTAAAACTCAGCCTGCGGGGGCTTCTTTGGCCTCCTCCACCTTCCTCCCATCCCTGACCTAAGACCAAAAGGCAGACCTGGGCCGAGGTACACACTGTGACAGTCCCAGCTTGGCCTACCCCTCCCCATACCTGCCCTGATTGCACCTAGCCCACCTGTTACACAGAGAGGATGGAAGTGATTTTTGAGTCTCCCAGGATCCTAGCCAACTGTTAGGAGCTGAGTGTGTCCTCCCTCCAGTTCAAACGTTGAAGCCCTCAGTCTCAGGACCTCAGGATGCAAGCCTATTTGGAGATAAGGGCTTTAAAGAGGTGATTAAGTTAAAATGAGGTAAAATGAGGATGGGCTGGAATCCAATAGGACCGGGTCCTTATAAAAAGAGAGAGAGACACCAGGGGCGTCTCACAGAGGAAGGGTCACGTGAGGATGCAGAGAGGATACAGCCGTCTGCAAGCGAACAAGAGAGGCTTCAGGAGAAACAGCCTGCCCACACCTTGACCTCAGACTTACAGGCCCCAGAACTGTGAGAAAGTACGTTTCTTTATTTCTGTTGTTTACGCCACCCGGTCTGTCGTAGTTTGTTACAGCAGCCCGAGCAAATTAACGCACCAATAGAAAGTTCACAGCCTGGAGGTTGGGACTTCAGCCCAGAAAAGTTCTGAGGGTAATCATCGGAAGCTCAAAAGGCAAGAGGGCTTTGAGTAGAGTTCCTCTTTCTGCATCTTTCACAAGCGTCTGCTGGCAGGTTTGGGAGGCAGTGCTGGTGGCTGAGCGTTGGGTGAGCACTAACCTGGGGTGAGGCCCAGGGAGGAGCCTGGAGGCTCCTGGCTCAGAGGGAGAGGCACCAAGGTGCTAGATTCTAGAAAGTCTGGCAAGCGTGGGGAGATTTAGTGGGTGTTTGGGGCCTGGTCTAAGAGGCACTTGGTTAACTCCCTCCCTCAGGGCTCCTACCTTCCTCCCCCCACTACCCGTCCTCCGTGCAAGATGCTTCATTACCAGGAGAGTCCGAAGGAGGGATGGCATCATGCAAATCCTGATAAGGTTTCGGTTTTTCTTTTGCGGGAAGGGCACTGTGATATAGGAGGGTAAGCAGCTGTCGGATGGCTGGGGTGGTGAACAGAATGAAGGCCCCTAAAGATGCCCACGTCCTAATGTTCAAAATCTGTGCGTATGTTCCCCTTCCATCGCAAAGGGGGATTTTAGATGTGATTAAGTTAAGGGTCTTTTTTTTTTTTTTCGGCCGCGCCACATGGCACGTGGGATCTTAGTTCCCAGCCAGGGATTGAACCCGTGCCCCCTGCAGTGGGAGCGTGGAGTCTTAACCATTGGACCGCCAGGGAAGTCCCGATGGTCTTAAAGTGGAAAGATTGCTCTGGATTATTTAGGTGGGCTCAGCTGGGGTGGGCCAATGAAATCACAAGGATTCTTCTAAGAGGGTTAGTCAGAGAAGAAGTGACTCGGAGCAGAGCGTGTGTGTGTGTGTGTGTGTGTGTGTGTGAGAGAGAGAGAGAGAGGGAGAGGTTTCAAGATGCTACTCTGCTGCTGTTTTTGAGGACAGAGGAAGGGGCCATGAGACTGGAAGTGCAGGCGTCCTCTAGCAGCTGCAAAAGGTAGGAAACGGATTCTCCCCTGGAGTCTCCACAACAGAGTGCGGCCCTTGCAGACCCATTTTAGACTTCTGATTTCCAAAACCGTAAGATGACTGGTGTTGTTTTAAGGCCCTAAGTGTGTGGTAAGGTTACAGCAGCAATAGGAGATCAACACAGGTGGTAAGGATGAATGCCCTTGAACAGCCGCTCTCACATTTCAACATGCGGAGATACGTGCCCAGAAATGGAGTCTCAAAGCTAAGGCTTCCATCAGTTAAAATGGTGGTTTTCAAAGGTGGTCCCCCAACCAGCAGTGCCAGCAGTGCCGGGAACTTGTGGGTCAAGTTCTCAGGCTCCACCCAGACCCAGGATTCAGGAGCACTGGGGTGGAGCCCAGCAATCTGTGTTTTTAAAAGCCCTTCAGGGGCTTCCCTGGTGGCGCAGTGGTTGAGAGTCCGCCTGCCGATGCAGGGGACGCGGGTTCGTGCCCCGGTCCGGGAAGATCCCACATGCCGTGGAGCGGCTGGGCCCGTGAGCCATGGCCGCTGAGCCTGCGCGTCTGGAGCCTGTGCTCCGCAGCGGGAGAGGCCACAGCAGTGAGGGGCCCACGTACGGCAAAAAAAAAAAAAAAAAAGCCCTTCAGGTGATTCTGATACACACTAAGGTTCACCTTCAAAATAAGTGACTGGGCTGGTTCTTCAGGAATGAAGGGTACTCGTGGACCCTCGGATGTGTGTGTGTTCCTGGCGAATCTACAGTTAAACTAGTTTCCTGGTGTACACTGCTTGGCTTGGAATCTGGGAATGATGGGCACAGTTATCCCTCCAAGATGGGCTCTGCAGGGAAATGTGGGAGAAGGGTGGCCTAGAATTCAGTCTCCCTGGGGCTACAGGTCCCCACCCCCTTCATAGCCTGTGCTGTGCTAAAGAGACCGGGAAGAAGGCTAGATTGTGGTTACAGAGCCCCTGCGAGATCTTGTATATTTGTCCCAGCCTGGGGCGGCCTAAGGGGTGGCTGTTTCCCTCTCTTCTTTTCCCAGCTCCTTGCCTGCCTGAGGCAATCCCAAACTGGCTAGTTGGAAAGATACTCACTTTAGAAACGTGAGTGAGGTCGCTCCTTCCTGCCAGAGCTCACAGTTATGGAATCACGCAATGATTTCAGTCCTAGGTCAGCCTCCTGTTAGCTGGGTGATCTTGGGAGCTTAATTTCTCCGAGTCTTGGTGTCCTTGTCTGTAAAGTGGGCATGCTGAAAGTACTTCTCTGATAGGGTTGTTGAGAGGTTAAGTGAAATAATACAGGTAAAGGGCCCAGTGCAGGACTTGGAACAAAGTAAATGTTTAATACTACTGTGGTGAATTGTAATTAATTGTAGTTAATGTTATTAATTGCAATTAATAGCCATTATTTACACCAGCCCTGATATTAATCTCCTATTTCCAGGCTTCATGTATATAATGGATCCAATACACAAGTTCACTTATGTAAGGGATTCAGTCCCTTTTAAGTTCTGCTAACATCTCTCCTTGAGCTTCTTCAAGGCTCTATGAAAAGGAAAAGTCTTCCTCCCTATAAAATGAGGGCATTTCTCCTAGCTTCCCAGCTGATGGAGCTCTTCTACGCAGCCCCTGGGCCCCTCTAGTGGGGGGATGCTGGCTGGACGTCAGTGGGGATATTCCCACCTTCCCGCACTGCCTGCTTTCCTCTGTCTGGTCCAGTCCCACCTGGTAATTTTCCTTCCTACCCCTCAGGCCCAGCCCCATATCCCCCAGACAGCTGCCACCACATCCCTCTGCTTCAGAAGCGGAAGCAAGGGGTGTTTTAGGACCTTTCCGGGTGAGTGACAGCATTTGAGATGCAATTGATAAAACGCCAGTGCTGAGAGGAACCAGACTCTCCCCAGTCACCTCTGTGCCGCCTAAACTGAGCCTGTCGGAGCCTGTCGGATGTTTGTCTGTGCAATCCGGTCACGTCCACCTCTTCTGTGAGATGGTGGGCTGTGGTGACCTGGGTGTGAACTGTCCCTTTGGGGCAGTGGGTCTGGGACACTCTGCACGCGCTGGGCCACATGGGGACTGGCCGCTGTGACTGTGCCCTCGAGCTTGCGTCGGGCTCCGTGGGGGCCACTCAGGTATCCGTCCCTGTTGACGAATGAGGTCTTATTCCAGCTCACCGGGGAGGCTGCAGGGTTTTTCCTTGGCCACCCCGTGACGACCCAGGGACAACATTCCGGGAAACCAGAAGGGCTGGGCGGGCCTCTGGACTGTCAAAGGAAACAGCTTGGCGAGGCTGGCGGCTGGTTTCTGCCGTGTAACTTTCTCTGAGCAGCAAGCACTTTGTAGCCGTTCACTTAGTACCTGAACCCCACAAACGTTAAGATGTACCTTTCTTAGAACGGAAGGGCCAGTTTATTTTTCCTTCACAGGAACAGTTCATGATAAACAGGTCACGTTAAAGACTATTTACAAGAATAGGGGAAACTAACAGAGGAAGACTACCCCACCCCCTTTTAATTCAAATTTTATCTTATTCTGTTTAAAGGGAGGGATTGGTCATAATATTACCTTATGCACTTAAGGGAACCTGTTATGGACTGAATGTCTGCACCTCCTTCCCCAGAGGCTTCATATGTTGAAGGCTCAACCCCGTTGTGTTGGTATTTGGAGATGGGGAGGTAATTAGGCTTAGATGAGGTCCAGAGGGTGGGACCCTGGTGATGGGATTAGCGCCCTTATAAGAAGAAAGGGTACTGGGGAGATGTCTCCTTCTCTCTGTCCCCTTCTCCCTCTTCACATGGAAAGGCCATGTGAGGACAGAGTGAGAAGGCAGTGTCTAGAATCCAGGAGGGGAACTTTCTCCAGACATCTACCCTGCTGGCATTTTGATCTTGGACTTTCCAGCCTCCGAGACCGTGAGAAAACACATGTCTGTTGTTTAAGCTTTCCAGCCTATGATATTTTGTGAGAGCATCCTGATAAGACTAAGATAGGACCTCAAGAGCAAAATAATCTAAACTCCAAGTAATAGACCACAAAGACCCAGGTGGATTTCACTGAATGCCCCTCCCTCCTGTCCTAAAAGACAAAATACATAACGGTCCCATATAGATGGTCCCCCAGAGATGCTCTGAGAAGCAAAGTCTACCCACCACTCAGAGAACCTGCAAAAGGGAAGAACCAAAGTGATCAGCCCTTGAATCTGCCCGGTGCCTGCCTCATAGAGCCTATGAACCGAGCAGGACCCTACGGGGCCTTCCCGGGACAGACCCCTCTCTACATCCACAGCTGTAGCTCCTCTCTGAAGTACCTAGAGAATGGTATCTGATGCACATTTCCTGAGTTGTTTTACAGATGCTAAAATGCCACCAAATGGAAGAAATTAACTACTTGATGACCATGAGCATGTAGCCCCCAGACCTACTGGTGCCTAAGGATTGACACTGTTAACCATCCTGTCACCTCACCATCAACCAATCAGAGAATTGTACACAAGCTGGGATGCCCCTCCCTCATCTTGCCTTTAAAATGCTTTGCTGGGGAGTTCAGGCTTTTTGAGTACTAGCTGTCCCAAACTCCTTGTATGGCACCTTACAATAAATGTTGTACTTTCCTTCACCACCACTTGGTGTCAGTAGACTGCCTTTACTTCGGCCAAGTGGACCCAAGTTTGATTCGGTTACACCACTGCCTCTACTGCCTCGGGGCTCCTGGCAGCGACTTCTACCAGGCTTTGCCTCTCCCTTCACGGAAATCTTTTACAGTACATGCCTAATGATTTTGTGACAGTCAAATCTTACAACGATTCAGAGGTTACGTAAAGACTTGGGCACATGCCACCTACTAGCTTTGGTGGCCAAGACCTACATGCAGTTGTGCTGGCATTTTTGATCATCACACCCTGTTTGAGGTTGCATGTGTGTCTGGGGGGTGAGTGAGTCACAGTGGTGAGGAGAGACCATCTTCAGGTCAAGCATGTTGCCCTGGAGATGCTCGGCATCTGCACAGTTCCCCAAGGTAGCGCCACTTAAACACTGCCCCCAACAGAAAACAGTCAGAGGCTGAATTAGCGATTCTTTTCAGGAGATTAGATTTGGGGCAATTTCAAGCATTCGTAATAGAAAATGGTTTGCTTTAAGGCAGTTAAACTAAAAGCATACATTTTAATTCGGAGGGACAGAAAGTCAGTTCGGGCTTGCCTAGGTTTGAGGTCAGAGGGTGGAGAGTGACTAATTGGGGTGACGGAAATGTTCCAAACTTAGATTGTGGGTGATGGCTGCACAACTCTGTGAATATCCTAAAAAAACAGAAAACAACAAAAAAGACACTAGTTATATACTTTAAATGGGTGCATTTCATGGTATGTGAATTCAATTTTGAAAGCTGTCAAACGTTTAATTCTGAAACAATGTCATGGTCTCATAAAAATAGCCCTAATATTTTATTAGTGTTAGTCATTTTTTTTTGTAACCAAATTTTTCTGGTGTGTGATTACTAAGTCTTTAGGTTACATATGCTCTTGAGAAGAACAGATTAAAGAAGTTAAAAAAAAAAAAAAAGGGCTTCCGTGGTGGCGCAGTGGTTGAGAGTCCGCCTGCCGATGCAGGGGACACGGGTTCGTGCCCCGGTCCGGGAAGATCCCACACGCCGCGGAAAGGCTAGGCCCGTGAGCCATGGCCGCTGAGCCTGCGCGTCCGGAGCCTGTGCTCCGCAGCGGGAGAGGCCACAGCAGTGAGAGGCCCGTGTACCGCAAAAAAAAAAAAAAAAAAAAAAGTTATAAGGCATCAGAGCTCAGGGAAGACACTGACCAGATCCCAAGCATTGGTCAATCTTCCCCTACGCTCCTCCCTCCAGCACAGACCCATGGGGTAGAAGGTGCAACTGGAGCACATGTGTTTCCTCATACCCTATCTCTACAGTCCTTCCTCTATACTCTATAGCCCTAAACGTCATCCTGTTGATTCTCCAACAGGAGGGCATATCAGAATCCTGGGGGGGTTGGGGGAGGGATGTGGTGGGGGATTGTTTTTGTAATTTGAAAAAGCATAGTTTGCCTTGTAATAGAATATTTTGTTAATTATTCTCTCTCTGTGTATATAATATTCTTAAAAAATAATTACAAAATGAACATCTTGTAACCACCATCTAGGCCAAGATATAGAATGCTGGCAGCACCCCAGAAGCACCCGGTTCACACCCCCTGTACGTCTTTTCCCCTTTATAAAGCTCTGCCCATCGCAGAAGTAACACTTTTTCGAATCTCCTAGTCATTTACAAATAGTTTTTTTTTCCCCACAGATCTTCTAAAGCTTATCTTTTATTTCTTTACACATGGCATGTATATCTGTATTGTAACAATTCTAATAATCTAACATCTTAATCCTCAGAGGGTCTGTTCTCTTCTTGCTATGATGCCCTGTTTCCTTGTGTGCTTGGTTATTTTTAAAGTCACTTAAAGTCATTTATTAAAAAAATAAATTTATTTGTTTTTATTTTTGGCTGTGTTGGGTCTTTGTTGCTGCACACGGGCTTTCTCTAGTTGTGGCGAGCAGGGGCTACTCTTCATTGCGGTTCGTGGGCTTCTCACTGCGGTGGCTTCTCTTGTTGCGGAGCACGGGCTCTAGGTGCGCGGGCTTCAGCAATTGTGGCTCGCGGGCTCAGTAGTTGTGGCTTGCGGGCTCTAGAGTGCAGGCTCAGTAGTTGTGGTGCACGGGCTTAGTTGCTCCGCGGCATGTGGGATCTTACCAGACCAGGGATCGAACCCGTGTCCCCTGCATTGGCAGGCGGATTCTTAAGCACTGCACCAACAGGGAAGCCCCGTTTGGTTATTTTTGACAGTGAACAGATCACTTTCCTTGGAGAATTATTTTGGAAAGCTATTTGTGGCCTAGGAAAATATTCCTTTTTCTGTAGAGGATTATCATTTGAACTATTCATGGATTGAGGGCGTTTGAACCGCTCAGTTGATGTGAATTTGGGCCAAGGGCATGAAAGAAGTATATATATGGTTACAACTTCTCATGAATGGATAATCCCTTGCCTTCTACCACCACAGGAGTTTTTTGTGCATGTGTATTTTGTTTCGTTTGGAGCTGGGGTTGGGAAGTGTCTCATGTGGAGATGGTTGCATTCTGATTCATCCTTACCTATAGGGTATAAGCTTTTGGGGTGCATGTTGTATGGAATAGGGTTTTCCTGTTAGATTTCTCCTTGGGCAGGCTCTGGACGTTAATGTCTGTCTGCTTCTTCCTACTATAGGGGACCATCAAAACCTGAATTTATGATCAACCTGATTCAGCAAATGTCCTCAGGGCAGGAGCATCTTTACTGTTTTGGTTACCTCTTCCACTTTCTGCTTTCCAGTAACTCCTTACTAACTCATTAGATCTTTGATGTTTTTAAGAATATATATGTATGCTTATATATATGTGTGTGTGTGTGCATATGTGTATATATCCTGTCATATTACTAGAAGTGAAACCCTATCAGAGCATAATTTTAAATTTGGAAAATGAAATATCTATTGGTTTGTATATTACAGTGACAGAAAGTAAAACCTAACCACATTTTTTTGGCCGGAGGATGCTACTGTGAAGGACTCTCAGTGTGATTGGGGTGGTGGAGCAGGGGGAAGACAGGGGTGAGGCAGGGAAGGGGGATGCTTTGCATATTTCCCTTAGGAGAATCTATCAGCCTTTCAGAGTGGAAGGAGGTTGTTTATGCCAGGGTGTATATATATATACCTATAGGATATCAAAAGGGGGTATGGATTTTTTTTAAAGTTTAGAAACACAATCCGTAACGGTATTCAAGCCTGTTTTCTAAAACTTCATTGAAATTGCAATTCTACAAATTTTGCAGTGAAGAGGTTCTTTTTACATCTTGGGTCATTGACTCCTTAGATTATCTGTTGAAAGCTATAGACACTCTTCTCCAGAAATAATTCACATATGCACACGTGTACAAAGTGTGATTTTAATTTCAGATGGTTGTAGGGACTCTCTAAAGTTCATTCATTGACCCAGATTAAGAACTTCATCTTGCAGTTGGCTATTTGTTAACAACTTTCTTATGTTCAATCCAACTCTTTTTTGCTTAATGGAACCCCCTTACGTTTGATTCTAACGTTCAAAAATAAAGAAATTGGCAATATCCAATTTGTAACCCCGCATTCCCCTTCCTCATAGGTATGTTTACATAGTCATCAATTCCATGAATCCAATCTCCTCCATCTCATGGATTGCCTTGATCTTGACAGGCCTTCCCTAATAATTACAGGCTTCTCTGTCTCCAATCAAAACCTACACTGTCCTCTGAGTTATCTTTTTTTGCGGTACGCGGGCCTCTCACTGTTGTGGCCTCTCCCGTTGTGGAGCACAGGCTCTGGACGCCATGGCTCACGGGCCCAGCTGCTCCGCGGCATGTGGGATCCTCCCGGACCGGGGCACGAACCCATGTCCCCTGCATCGGCAGGCGGACTCTCAACCACTGCGCCATCAGGGAAGCCCTCTGAGTTATCTTTTGAAGAGGCAAAATTGATCACTGTATTCCCTGCCTGAAAGGTCTTCAGTGACTCTTCCCTTCCTAAAGGATGATGCCCAAACCCCTTGTTGGGATTCTTATAACTTAACCCTTTCTCTTCTGCTTCTTCCTATTCTCTCCCTAGACAGCATTGGCTCCTTTTTCAAATATAATATAATTGACATATTTCCTGCTCTTTGACTTGACACACACTGTTCCTTTGCCTGTAATTTCCACCCTCCCTTTCTTTACCTGGCAAACTCCTACTCATCTTTCACATGTCCCGTCTGCTATCACCTCTTCTGTGAAAACTTCCTGAATTATCCACACTGTCCCTATGCCCTCTTAGCCCGTAGAAGATGTCTCACACACCTTTCATCCCTGCACTGTGATTATGGATTTCTGTCTTCCCAAGACATCAGACCCCCTGTCTTGACCATCTCTAACCCTGTACCTCCACAGTACTTGGCTCAGTAGAATTTTAAAAAAATTATAGTTTTACACATCTTAAACCAGTTCATATGTCTTTCTAAGGAAACTGATCTTTCTCTAAGAACAAAACTGGACTATCAGACAAAGGACCTCAGAATGAGCCTGATTACCTAATGGGCAGCTGGGGTACCCTGTCCTTATTGTTACTGTTTTGTAATTTTGCGTGTATATGTTTTTGGATATTTGTAGGGATAGTTAAGAAGCAAGAAAGAGGCAAAGGCTAATCAAGGAATTTCACTTCCTAATTTTAAGTGCCACGCTCTGGTAAAATAAAATGAATGAACCGCAGATTCTAGAAAGGTCTCCGTCTAGGTCTTTCCTCTTGTCTGCCTGTAGAAATATGCTCAGTTTATTGGGTAGAGGGTAGCCACACTTTGCTTCCGGGGCCACTTTCCTGTATCTGTGATTTTGATGACGCTTTTAAAAATGTTTTCTAGTTCTTTCAAGAATATATTAATATAGTAGAGTTTTGGTAAGGACCAATTCCAAATATGGTAGGTAGAAAGCCTGCCACTTGACCCTTCCATCATGCTAGCACATTAATATTTTCTATTCAGAAATCAACTGGTATTTCACTATCAATTCTAGGTTTTTTGTTTGTTTTTCTTCTGGGCAGCTTTTTTTTTTTTTTCTTTCATCTCCCGATCTCATACTTTCATATTCTTCTTTCAGTTACATTAATGTGTATTTCACTGCTTTGAATGTCATCTTGTTAATGGAATAATTTTATACTTTATAAAGATCACAATGACTTGTCTGTTAATCTTACGTTTTTAAGAGTAGGGACATTTAAAGAATAATATTAAGCCCCTGAGGTGTTGTATATTTGCTGTTTTTAACAGAAACATTTGATTCCATCAGTCCTTGATACCTTCAGTCTCTGAGTTCTATTTTATCTGGAGAACAGCTCTAAATGAGCCTGTTTGTAGCATAAAGTTCACCAAGGTCCTAAAGTTGTCACATCCATTTATGGTATCAAAGTGGATATCAGATGGGCCTCGATGGTTGTATAATAAGTCTCATTTTGTTGAATCTATTTTATCTGACCATTTTCCATGATAAGGCCACAAGAGCTCAAAAAAACTAACCTTCGGTTTCCCGATAGAGCTTTCTACACCCATGGGTTTCGAATAGAAAAGTCCCCCCATGGCCTGAGCGCTCTCGGCTGCGGCCAGAGGATCCCATACAAAAGCAAGGAAGAGCATGAATGTGCTGCTTTGTGAAGACAGCACAAGGTCATGGGCTGCCACAGGACTAGAATTTTGTATAGAATTTTCTAAAGCGGCCCCTTTGCTTAAAATCTGCCCACAGATGTGATGCCTGTAGAGACAGCTTGGCATATAGTATCTACCGTAGAGACCCTGAATATAAGAAATACAATATATCATTTGACTGACTCCCACTATTACTATTCATAGACTTGCTTTTTTAAAAGTTTATTTATTTTATTTATTTTTGGCTGTATCAGGTCTTAGTTGTGGTACGCGGGATCTTTGTTGCGGTACGCGGGATCTTTGTTGCGGTACGTGGGATCTTTTGCTGTGGCGCTCGGACTTCTCTCTAGTTGTGGTGTGTGCATTTTCCCTCTCTCTAGTTGTGGTGCATGGGTTCCAGAGCGCGTGGACTCTGTAGTGGGTGGCACGTGGGCTCTTGGTGAGGTGCGCGAGCTCAGTAGTTGCAGCTCGTGTGCTTAGTTGCCCCGCAGCATATGGGATCTTAGTTCCCCAACCAGGGATCGAACCTGTGTCCCCTGCATTGTAAGGTGGATTCTTTACCACTGGACTACCAGGGAAGTCCCCTAGACTTGTCTTTTAAATTGATTAGATTAATGAGATAGGTTCACGATTTTTTTTTTTTTTTTTGTATCTCTCACAGCTCTTATGATAGTGTCTTTCAGGCAATAGGTGCTTAATATGTATTTGCTGGGAAAAAAAAAAAAGATATAGAGCAAGAGAAACAGGGTAACTTGGCATGAAGTCCTGCTGAAGGCCCGCTCTGGGCTAAGAGCCAGGCCGCCTTGTTTGCAAAGCCATGGGCTCTTACCCCAAACCTCACACTGAAATCCTTGATTTCTGGGCCAAGCAATGCAGTATGGCCCACTCCCAGGATCAAAACCAGAATTCTTTGTAACGTGTGGTAATAGAATGTGATCTTCAAAAGCAGTTCAAAGCATCCAGGAAAGTCAGGACGTGCCATGGCAGGAAACAGAGCAGTGAGCCCTTGGACTTGGGGCTGCAATGAATCCTCGCTTGAACAAGTAATGGAAACTGACAAAGTTCCCACACAGAGAACACAGCACATGGAGAGGTGGGTTAGTCAGCCCCCAGTCGTGGTCCCTGTACTACATTCTCCACTGAGGACACAGCAGTGATGGAAACCGAACATATGTCCACACCTGTGTTCTTCCTATACTGCATGTGTAAATTAAAGACCTTTCCTAGCTGGAGAATTGTTCTCACCTCCTTTATTCCTAGTAGGACTACTGTTATTTTTACTACAGCCATCATCGTTTATCGAGTGCATATGATGTGACATACACGGTTCCACGAACTTATCATGGATTATACAATTTAATCATTAACTATTATTGTCATTCCAACTTTTAGTGAGGCAAGAGAGGTCCAGAGAAGTTAGTTAACTTGCCCACAGTCACACAGCTAATAAGCAGGAAAGCCAGGATTCAAACCTAGGCAGTCAGACTCTAGAACTGAACTCTGAACAACTATGCTATAGGGAAACATATCCTTCATGAAGGTAGCAAACAAGATGGCACGGATGTTCCGAAAAAGTAAGACAATGTATTTATAGATAATACTACTGAGTATATATACATATATATTTTTACTAATTATAAATAACAAATGTATTAATAAGTAATGATTAATGTATATTACCAAGTATTCTAGGGGCAGTTATTCCATAAAAATAAGACAATACATATATATATATATGTATATACACATACACTGTCCTCTGTGGTATCAACAGTAGACTGATTTTCTATACATAGCAATATATTCATGATAACAAATAGTTATATTTCACTCTAGATTCAGAAGTACTTTCAGTCCCTCACCCCACTTAACCCCACAGCAATCCCATAAGGGCACAGAACAGGTATTACAATGATTATGTCCTGTGAGGCACCAGGCCTCAGCTTATGAGCCTTTCAAGAGGATATAAAATATTTGAGTCTTGAAAAAAGTTACTGGCACTAAACCACGGATTAAAAAATTGCAAAATCAAAACTAATAAAAATTTAATTGAATGTTATAAACTAACATTATGTTAGCATCACTAATTGTTAAACTTACCATTCACAAAATTCCATTACATTTGAAAATACTTTCATACATACTAAATATGTATGATTACCAAGGAATCATAGCTAATCATAAACTGAATGAGTTTTACATACTTAATCGTAGATTAAAAAATGATACAAATTCTTTAAAAGATTTTTAAAGAAGACAAATTTATCTAAAGGGGATGTTGGGAGACCCCTGGTGGCCTAGTGGTTAGGATTCTAGGCTTTCACTGCCGTGGCCTGCGTTCAGTCCACACCGGGGAACTGAGATCTCTCAAGCTGTGCAACTTGGCCAAAAAAACCAACCAACCAACCGACCAACCAAACAAACAAAAACAAAAAAACCCAACAACAAACCACAAAACAACAACCAAAAACAGGGGATGTGGATCATTGTGGTATATTTTAAGTGATATAGGGTGAATTTTCTAAAGGAGCCTGTGAGGTTCCATGCAGGTCCAGGGCAAGATTTGCCTAAGGCAAAAGCCAAGTGCACGGGTGAAACACACAGCTTCACCTCCAGGGTACAGGGCTGCTTGCTCAGTGTTCTCTGAGAGCTGTTTCCACTAGCACCTAGACCCCCGTCCTCAGTGGGATCACGGTCTTGGAGGATGTTCACTTACATGTGTCCCATTCTAAGGATCCCAGCCGCTCCCTCCTGCCATCTGGCGAGATGGTGCCTGGGAGCGGCCGCATCTGATTCCTGGAGGCGTCGGCCGGGATCTGTCTGCCCTGGGGTTCAGTACACCTGCAGATACACTGCTTCTGCTTTGCCTTCAGTATGTCTTTCGCTGGGGCATCTTTCTGATCCCCAGGCAGAGTTCCTAGGCTGACTTCTATGTTCATGTAACTCGTTTAATCTACTCCTACTACTCCATTTTTATTATATGAAATTGTAATGATCTGTTTCCTTAGATGCCACATTTTCTAGATAGGAGAACTACGTCTGGTTCATCTGTCTTTCCTCACAGCCTCATATGAGACATGGCATAATGCAGGCATTTAATAACTTTATTAATTTTGTCTTAATAGGTTAAGAACAATAAAGTAATAAAATATGTTTGGAAATAAAGTCGTTCTGTGCCAGCTGCCATAGGCCTCAAGCAGGCTGAATTCTTCCCCTCAATATGCCTTATAAATATAATATTCTACAAGCACGGGGATATTGAAAAGGCTAGTATGTTCTAAATCATTCTAGGGTGATATTTTTTAAAGTGTTCTATTTTTAATTTGAGGAACATTTACTGGAGTAATGTCATTCCAAAGCAATATTAAAACAAAACAAAAATGCTCCAAACTTAAACCACATTAACAACTGGATGAAGAACGGAAAACAGTGGAGTAAATGATATTTGGAGACATGCTGATCATTTTTCCTAAGTACCATGTAATTTTTTTTTTTTTTTTTGCGGTACGTTGGCCTCTCACTGTTGTGGCCTCTCCCATTGCGGAGCACAGGCTCCGGACATGCAGGCTCAGCGGCCATGGCTCATGGGCCCAGCTGTTCCACGGCATGTGGGATCTTCCCAGACCGGGGCACTAACCCGTGTCCCCTGCATCGGCAGGTGGACTCTCAACCACTGAGCCACCAGGGAAGCCCTACCATGTGATTTTGATTGTATCTAACTTTGGTTAGATTTCCATTAGGTTACGTGCAATAAAATTATATTCAATTTAGTAAAAAACCCAAATTCATAATTACTTAGGCACACGATCATTACTCTTAAAAACTTATGAAATAACGTCAAGCAAAAGTAGAAGCATTGATTTTGAGAATTCAGTTTTTGAGCCAATGCAATAAAAATAAAGGCAGTAACAAAACAATATATATAAACATCTAAAATATATTGAATACCTATGTGCCAAACTAGGTACTTCAACAGGATCTCATTTTATTTAGGCCTCTTAATCATCTGGATTGCTCAGTACTTTTAAGCCCATTTTATAGATGAGGAAAGTGTGATTCAGAGAGAGTGACTTGCTTCAGATTATAGCACAGCCAAGGAGTTATGGGGACAAAGTTTGAACCTAGGAATGTCCTTTATACTGTCCTCCAATAGAATGTGTTCCAAACTTAGTGTTAGGAGTTTACACTTGAGGAGGCCATCTATAAAATCAACCATGGTATACAGAAGGCTTAAAAGGAAATTAAACTTGCCTCTGTATCTCCTAACAGGCATGTGTTCAAGAAAAACTGTACTCAAGAGAGCTGTATCCGTTAGCTTTCTGTTTCCACCTAAGCATACATGTTGGTTAAAACTAGGAAACACCTGAAAATCCATACATATCTCCAAAACATTTCAGATCCATAAAGCTTTTGGGACTGGTATCTGATTTTGCATTTCACTGACGTATTATCGTAAAAATGCTTTGGCTTTTTCCTCAGTGAAACCAAACTAAAGTCATAATGTGTATTCTTCCAACTTAAAGCATTAATGGCTTCAACCAAACAGTTGTATATACAGCTGTGGCAATATTTAGATAGGTAAGCATCTTAGTTGAATACCAAATGCACACAGGGTCAACATCAAGTTGATTTCACAGTTAATTTTAATGGATGTGATGGGTAATTTAAGAGGGTGTGATTTTTCAGCTTCATACTCCAAACCAAAGCCTTAAGCGATTTCAGCAGTTGTCTAAATTATGGTGTGTCCCAAAATTAATAGTAAGTTCAGACCACAATTTTAGATTGAAAATGTAAAGGCCGTCTTCTAAATTTGGAACCAAAATACTAGAAGTGGCTTTAAAGTCACTGTTGAATTGACTTCAAAGACTGCACATGAGATCACTGTCCTTAAAAGCTGCCTCCTTAATGCAGCATGATAGAGCTGGCTACTTTTTTACGTAAGAGCTTTGTGTACACTGAAAACTTCCAGAAGATTGCTAAAAATAGTCAACACATAAGCGCTGAAACTTACTCTCTTAAAAAACAAAGAGGAAAGCCAGGAAATAAATCAGTGACTTAAACTGGCAGATTTTCCTTTACAGCTTGCCTTTGATTTATAAATTTCTATTTCCTGCCCCAGGGAGGGTGGTGAAGGCTATGCTTTGGTGCTTTGGAAGCAAACTGTCTTCTGAGTTATGCTAATCTCTTGCTAGGTGCTCAAGGCTGCTTATTCAGCACAGGCTTTATTAGTTTTTGGCTATAGATGTAAAGATTTATAGAAGGCTGCTCTTTGGATGGCTATGGTTGTTGTCTCTTTAGTTTTCTTTATTCAAAAACTTCCATATTTTTGGTTAGTGTTGACAAGCGGCGCACTCAGGAACACTGTGACCTTATAAACTAGTTCATAAGAAAACATTATTAATATTGAT
This sequence comes from Delphinapterus leucas, assembly GCF_059928025.1. Lineage (NCBI taxonomy): Eukaryota > Metazoa > Chordata > Mammalia > Artiodactyla > Monodontidae > Delphinapterus > Delphinapterus leucas. The sequence goes on along the minus strand of NC_143142.1, from coordinate 34,426,843 downwards.
AAAAATCAGTGTTTACCTAACACTTTGTTTGTTGGACCAGCTGAAACCTTTCCTCTCCTCCCCACCCCCACCCAGGACTGGATGAGCAGGTAAGGGAATGATCCCATCTGATGGGAACACCTCCAAGTGGGGTTGCGATTGGACCCCAGCCCTGTTCACTCGGGCACGGAGCTCCCGTGAGGTGATCAAGGAGCTGTATTCCCATCTGAGGAGCTGCTTCCCTCAAAACTCTCTCAAAGCAGAGAAGCAAAGGTTTATTCTGGTTGTTTTCTATGGCTTTGCCCAAAATGACACTTTCAGCAGCATGCCGTCATATACTCCAGTGGAAGTGATCACTTGTTGGCTAGATCTTTGGACCCTGGAGAGAGGGAGGGCTGCAGGGCAGCTTGGGAAGTCAGCAGAGAGAGGGAAAGGTAGAGAAGAGAACAAGAGCTTAGAAGCACCTACTGTATACCATACACTAGGTTAAGTCCTTTACATACATCAGCTTGTTTTAGTCTTTTCAGCTGCCCCAGGCAATAGAGATCTCCATCCTATTGGATAACTAGGCAAGTAGTTACTTGCCAAAACCATCCAGTTAGTGGTTGGCCTTCTGTTGCCTGAAGGGCCGTCTACTTTGCTTTCTGTGACACAGCAGAAACAGAAGTACAGCTGGAATAGAGGAGGAGGGAGAGGGAAGGAGAGAAGGAGAAAAAGGAAAACAACACAAAACAAAAAGGTGACTGTGAGAAAGTTCTGAAATGCTTCCGCTGGTTATTCGAGGTGAACTCTTCCCAAGGTGAGGGTCATCCCAACAAAGACTGCGATTTAGGCAAAATTCAACTTCCACTTTATGGGTCACGTGACTCTATCTCTGCCATTTCAGGAGGGTCCTAGTTTTTGGAAGCTACTTGGTAAATTCTCAGCTCAGTGCTCATTCTTCCCAGAGACATTGTTATTTAATAGTACAATTTCACCCAAAGTGTAGCATGCTCTGCAAAATACATCTGAGGAGAGAACCCTGACTGCTCAGTATGGTTGATCCAGAGTCCAGGTTAGCCCTGCAGGCAGAGGGTCTGGGTGTCTTTGCAGAAACAACTTTCTTGAGTCTTGATTTCAGTTTCGACAGTATTCTGTTTTTAGATCCCTGACACACTGCCCCCCCTTCACTCTGGTTGAACGGGGAGGGATTCTTTCCCTGGAGGCAGCCCTTGCTTATCTCTGTAGCTCTCTGACTTGAAGGTCTGTAAAGATGTTTTGCTTTGATTTCCAGTAGTAAACATATTGAATCTTTATCCTAAATTTATTACTAGAAAGAGGTCCAATCAGCTATCTATTTGTTAATGGATCTACCACAGTCTAACCTGATGTATCGAGTATATGGCTTTGCTCAGAAAAAGAAAGATACAATGACAAGAACAAAATTCATCTGGGGGGGGGATGATATCAATACATTTGGAATATTTTTTAAATGTTAAATTCATCTGGTGTTGCTACGGACTTAATATTTATGTCCCCCCCCAAAATTCATATGTTGAAATCTTAACCACCAAGGTATTAAAAGGTTGGGTCTTGGGAGGTGAATAGGTCATAAGGGAGGAGCCCTTGTGAATGGGATTAGTGCCCTTATGAAAGGGACACAAGAGAGCCCCCTATTCAGCTGTCTGCAACCCAGTAGGGGGCCCTCACCAGACAAGGAACCTGCCAGGGACTTGATCTTTGACTTTCAGGCTCCAGAACTGTGTGAGAGAAATTTCTGTTGTTTAAACCACCCAATCTATGGTAATTTGTTATAGCAGTCCAAACAGACTGAGACTGGGGCATTTTTGGAAACACTGCATGTCATATTATGGAAAACAGAATTACTTAAGCAAAAGTATCTCTTTCCTCAACACACATGAAAGGTCAGATCAACGCTTCATAACTGAAAAGCAGCTCTATGTTTACAGATTTACAATACAGACATGAAGCTGTGGGTGTTGTGAATTTTGAAAATGGGAACAAAGATTGAGTCACGTTTTTCCTTATTTTATTTTTACCTATTCTTGAGGAGTCATTCCATTCACTGGGTCTGAGGTCTTGAGGCCCCAGAGAACATCACCTTGGATGTGACAACAGTCCTCAGTGCCCTGCTCTGTGGGGTTTATGGTACACGAGTCATTACCATGAAGAAAGACACTTTCAAAGTATCTAGTGGTGACTGTTTTGTAATGTATAGAGATATTGAATCATGATGTGCACCAGGAACTAACATTGTGTTGTAGGTCAATTATACTTCAAAAACAAACAAACTCAAAGAAAAAGAAATCAGATTTGTGGTTATCAGAGGTGGGGAGGTGGTGGTAGGGTAGGGGGTGGGGAGTGGGGATGGGGGGTTAGGAGGGGGGAATTGGATGAAGGTGATGAAAAGGTACAAACTTGCAGTTATAAGATAAATAAGTACTAAGGATGTTAAGTACAACATGATAAATATAATGAACACTGCTGTATGTTATATATGAAAGTTATTAAGAGTAAATCCTAAAAGTTCTCATCACAAGGAAAATTTTTTTTATTTTCTAACTATATGAGATGATGGATGTTCATTAACTTACTATGATGATCATTTCATGATGTACGTAAATCAAATCCTTACGCTGTCCACCGTAAGCTTATACAGTGCCGTATGTCAATTATATCTCAACACTGGAAGAAAAAAATTATCTAAATAAAATGAGGTGACAAGAAGAAAAAAGGAAAACAAAAGCTCCACAAGCCCAGCAGAGCTTTTGTTTATGAAATCGAAGCTGTTCATTGAGACACGGGATTCACAATCAAAACGTTACCTCTGGTGTTAACTGAAAACCCAGCCTTCCCTCCAAAGGCACCATCGACAGTGGGGGCTTGGGTCACCATCTCGCCTCTTAGATTTCTTCCTAGAGGCTCATCTGTTCCCATTTTGAAAGACATGGAACTTTTCCAAAGAAACCAAACTTCATTCCCTCATAGAGGCTTTCAGAAGAATTTGACAAAATTTTGAAATTTCGGATTGTCTCCTACCTACAAGGGATAAACAAGTCGCCTTTGAGGCAAGTCTCCTCACAGAGTGCACCTGGTTATCAGTTGCACAGGCCTGTCCTCAGCCTCCAGGCTTGCAGCCTCCCAGCCGCAAGTGAGCTGGGAGTCGGATAAGGAACTTCTGGCTGGGGCTGGACCCTCTCTCCCCCGCTCTCTCCCTGGAAAGATGCCTGCAGGATGTCAGGGCAATTCTAACTCAGGCATGACTCAGTGCTTCCATGACCTCCCTTCTCATTTTGCTTGGACAGGCTGGTACGTTGGTCCTACTTGTGGAAATATGTACCTCTTCCTCCTCCAATTTCAAGAGGGAATATCCCTTTTAAGAGGAATATTTAGAAGATTCTGTCATGGAATTCTTGCTATCACCCCAAATATTTCTCCTTCTCCCCAGTTAGCTGTCTGGATGTTTCTCTCTTACCCCGATTTTCTTTTCTTTTCTTTTCCTTTTTTTTTTGGCCGCATGTCTTGTGGGATCTTAGTCCCCTGACCAGGGATCAAACCCGGGCCCTCGGCAGTGAGCGCAGAGTCCTAACCACTGCACAGCCAGGGAATTCCCCCCAATTTTCTGAGTTTGAGGCTATCAATCTGAAATTAGAGTCCAGAACTCATCAGCGTTATCAACAAAACTTTGCAATTATTTCTTTCAAACCTAAATTTTTTCCTGTTCAAATATTTTTTCTTCATCGCAAAAGAAAGTATTGATGTGTGTTTCTCTTTCACCGTAATTTTAAGTCTTTAAAATGTGAAAGGCCCATTCACTTTTAACCTTACCATTCCCGTGATATAAATAGCTTTTTCCTTTCTGCTGATTTTAGAAGCTTACGTGAAGCTGCAAAATGCTGTAGGGGGCAGCCCTGCTTCAGAAAAAGAGAACGGACAGACCTGCGTAACAGCAAGACTCAGTAGGAAGTAGCACATGGAATCTTTGTTGACGTTCTCTTATGATTTGACAATTGTTTTTCCTTAAAAAGAAGAGAAGAAGAAAAGGATAACCTACCTAAAACCTTAGTGCCATTCTCAGAGTTCTAGGATAATCCAGAACAGAATCATTTTTAAAGAAAGGGAAATCGGTTTCATTTCTGGCAGTGGATGCCCTCCACTGATCTGCATGTTTCTTGCCTTCATAAGCTGTAGAAGCCGCCTTGAGTCCGTTCCGCAGATGGAAGATAGCCAGTAAAGAGCTAAGCATTCACATAGCACCACCATCTGAGGTTTGATTTCGAATCGAGACAACAGTGTCCAATGTACATCCCACAAAGCATGCTTGTTAAACTCTCCCCTTCCAGATGCACGGAGAGCGCATGCGTGGAACACCCCCTCCACTCAACAACGGCGCCCCGGGGGCCCCCTGGACACACAGGTTCTAACACAGCTACAACACAGCATGCTCCCAAGCCTTCAAGCTACTACAGCCTGCAGCCAAGAAGCTGCTAAAAAGATGCTCAAGCAGCAGTCGAAATAGTCCTGACCTCTGGTACCCACGGCCACTCCCTGTGAGCCCCAGGAACTCAGAGTGACGAGGATGCTCCTGAAAAAGCCCCAGGCAGTCTTTCTGCCCCCTGCCCTTCTTCTTCCTCACTCTTCTTTTTCTCTGAAGACCATAAACCTGTTTGGGGGGTTCAGATGCAACCAGGAGTAACCATAGTTACGAGCAAAATGATGACGGGGCCATTGTTCTAGCAGAACAATAGTTTTTAAGTTATCTAATGTTCTCTTGGCTTTCTGGCTTTTTTAAAAATGTGTTTTTCCATCCTTTTGTTGTAAGTGGAATACTGTGCTTAGGCCAAGCAGGAAATATTAAAAGCTCTGACTTCAAAGCCATTCCTCGATAACACATCCAAACAGCCTAGTGTGGACCCACTGTTATCTGGAATTCTACAGATAATTAACTGAAACACGGCTTGACTTGCCACTGGGAGTTTCCACAGGCAAAGTCATCCTCATGGTCCTGCTTGCTTTCTTTTGCTGTGTCTTCTGTTTTGTTAGCCAGGGTGAGGTGTGGATCATCTCTCAATAAAATTCCGTGTTTCTGCGCAGAGGAGCTTTGAATTCCTGCTTGGCCTTGCAGGGGCCTGACACGTGCACTGTGCCCTCCCTCGTTCCTTGAGGGACATCGTTTAGCTCCTCTCTTGACCCTGAAATGCCACTGCCTGCACCATCTCCTGGTCCCTTCCTTACTTGAGAGAGCAGCGCACTTTCTGCCATGAATGTCAGAATTATTGTCTTTTTAATGTGTTTTGCAAAGTATGATGGTACTAAATCCACTAAAAGGACAGAGCCCCCCGCTTTGGATGTGCCAGCCCCGTGGGGACATTCCCGAGTCCCTCTCTCATCTCCCAACCTACCAACTCCAGCCCACCCAGTCCCTTTGCTTGAGTCTAGCAGGTGGTCTTACCACTCCAACACCCGTGGCATTTTCCCGCTCCCCACCTCCATGCGTTGCCCATTCGTGAAGCCACATCTCTTCTGAAATTTGAAAACTCACCTTAAAGCCCACCACCTCTTCCAAGGAGCCTCCCCTGATTAAGTGGGGATGAAGAACCCTCCAATGCATGACTGACAAATCCCCAATAAACGAGAACACACACACACCTCCCCCACAACAAATAGACACTCACAGAGAGAGAAAATGACACATTCCCTACTTGCGAAATGTAGGCTCCTCTGAGGGAAAGATGGTCGATTTTATACCAATAACTAGTAAGTCATTTCAAACAATGAGGCGTTTTTAACATCATTTTGGGGGTTACTCAGTGAAACACGGCTGTGTCTTCTTTCCCCCACCGACCCTCCTTTTTCTTTAAATCCCTCATTTTCTTCGCAGTTTCCCGAATGCACAGTTCTACGGGACTGCCCAGTGTGGGTGACATGGGTGACACTCAAGGAACCTGGTTCTTGCAATACCTCCTGGGTGGTACCTCGTGTTTGGAGACTGGCAAATGCCCTAACCACTTAATTTTCTCATCAGGAAGCTATAATGACTCCATGCCTGCAGACATCCTGGGCAAACATGTCTGCTACATTGGGATAAGGGACCAAGACCCTCTAGAAAAGGTCCTACAGAAAGAAGGGGGGGAGGGTTCCTGACAAGACTCAAGGTCCAGCCTCCAATAAGGATGCTGCAGAGGGAAGGGCTCTCTAAGGAACTGGGCCCGAGACCATCCCATCAGGGACAGAACCAAACACATTTGCTCTCATCAATGCTGCTTCTGGGGTCAGTGTTAAGGCCACTCATGGGGGCACTGAGAGACGCGTGGCATAAAGGGACCAGGACGAGGAGTAACACAGATGGAATGGCGGTAGCTGGCAATTAGAACATGGCTTCAGACACCACGGCCACAGAAGCGGTGTAGCTACAAAGCCACGCGGTGCAACCTCGAAGCAAAACGTTATTGATTTTGTGGTTGTAAAAACGTACCTTCAACTGCAGAACTCAGTTTTATGACACCTTGAATAAAAACAAAAAGTGGCAGTTATAGAATGGATCCAAATTACCTTTGCCAGGCTTCTCACAATACATACATGCTTCAGAACTGGATTTTGTTTTTTCCTGGCTTTTTGAGAATTCAAGTAAACAGATATCAACTTCAAAAACGAAGTAATTTTCAGTCGTTGATTAAACCTCCTGAGTGTCTTCATCTCCCCACTAGTACCATTTGGGAGCGTTTTTCACTTAAATAAGGGATCTGACGTGTGTTTGGATGAAACAAAGGCCGAGTCTCAATAGTCTGAACGACTATGTCTGTAGATAAATCATGCTGGATGATGGATTGATAAAACTTCACTAAAAAAGACACCAAGGTCTAATATTTCCTACTTAAATTGTGTTTAGAGATCATTTGCTACGTGTTGGGACAGGGTTTCTGTTGAAATACATAATAGGTGGTTAAAAATCATGGTGTGATATGGCAGCTTCCTTTTCTGGGGTGATTGGACCTGAGGCCATTTCTGGTCTCCTGGGTTCAGTGTTCCCATCCCCTTGCAGGTCAGTGGAGGGGCCGAGCTTGTCAAATTTTTCACGAAGCCAAATAGACACTACCCTTGATTGGATATTCATGTGCCTTTTTGGTGAATTGAAAGGTGAAAATACTAAACTAAATTAGACCTGGTCCAATAGTTTGATTCTGAAAGTTTTATTTTTTTATAAGTCATAATTATAAATAAACAATATTTCCCAAACCCTATGTGATAGCCATGATACCTTAGGGCTGAAAAAACAAAGTCTACAGTTTCATTGGGTTGAAATTCTGGTTCTCTTGCAAACAGGAGGAGTCTTAAAGGAAAAATGGAAACAAAACCCTTTTTCGTACTGGCAAACCGAACTGCTGTCAGCTTGAGCACACGCTGATTTTAACAGATTCTGTTCACAAAGAGACAAACTCGCTCTCCTTTATAACTTTCTGAAAAAAACTGCTTTTAAGTTACCAGTCGAATTTCATCTTTCCTGTGGAACCAGTAATGTCTGGTCAATGTTTAACAAGGGACTCTCCAGAGGAAAAAGTGTGCCTGTATTACGTGTATATATTATGAGTTTTACTGATATAAATGATATACACAAACTATACATAATAGTAAAATATACCATCTTCTTTATTGCAAGTTCCATATAGCCAATAGATTCTCACAGAATACTTTTGTTGATTTGGGCCCAACTCTTGTATTCATAGCCAGCAAATCAATCATGATTTGACAAAATCATGCATTGAATTTCATCCCAGTTTGCTCTTTTCCCAATAAATTCATTATCATTATATCTTTTATGTGATCTGCTGTTAAACTATTTTTCACTTTTGTATAAATTATTTTCATTAAATTAAAACTCTTTCAACATCAACACTATGTAAATACTCCCACTAAGGCCTATGTCGAGGTACCAGCTTTGATGTCACCTAACATGGCTTTGGGAAGAGATGGGTAGTAGCAAAACCATCATGTAGTATTTCACCACACACGGACAGGAGACATAAAAAACCCCAAGAGCATGGATAGTAAAATGTAGTCAAACGATTAGAAGTAAAGAGTTTTAGGTATTTATTACCTTTGTTTTTTTAACATAATTATAATTGGAATCTTGCCTAATTTGATTTGTAATAATGGCTATGTTTAATAATGGACTTAGAAAATTCCCGACAATGTAACAATTGGCTTTTGCCAGCTGGTATGAACCAGGTCTGACACACCGTGGCCATAACTGATGTTTCTTTCTACTCAGGGCCAGAGAAGAAAATCTTGACCTTCCAAATACTTTCTGAGATATTCACAAAAGGGGTGGTAATTTAACCAAACAAGTCAAATGTGAATAAGCTGAGCATTTACTATTATTTTGCCAGTAATTTCACAACCTCTTAAACCTGTCATACGCAAAAATATACTATACATAGGTCACCTTGGAAATAACAGTCATTGACCGTCAACTAAGAACACAAGCTAAACGGTTTTGGCATTCTTTTGGTCAGGCAACCATGCCAAGAGGTATGAGTCATTGGCTTAGTAAGCAATGATCCTGTCTTTTTTAAACTGTGGAATCTTTATGCAGGAAACCAGGTCAGAATATTGATTTTTTTCCAGCCATGTTTATTTTTGTGCGCAACTATGGTGTCAGCGACTCTCACTCAAATGAAAGGACAACAGTGCGATCTAATCAGTGGGTAGAAACAGGCTTGATGCAAGTAAAGCAAGAAAGTCTAAAGAATTTCTTATGGGAGATGTGGGTGGTGGTGGATGGGAGCCCAGGAATGCATTTATAGAGTAAGGGATAAAAAGGTCCATTAAAAAACAAAATTCGGACTTTAGAACTCTAAGTGTAAACATTATTTTAACAAAAACATTAGTGATTTGTTACTCCATATGTACTTCTCTTATTTTTTTAAACCCCAAATCAAGCTTTTCCCTATAGCAGGATAGGCTTTTATATTGCAAGGTTAACTATGTTATAGTGAAAATCTAGAATTGGCTAAATCTGGTTAGGTAGCTAATATTAACATTATACAAAAACTTATAGAATGAGAAGCTATTTCCTTTATCTTAAAATAGAAATATCAAAAAAATGAATATTTAAGAAATGATTGATGTTGGTGCTGAAAAGCTACACGTAGCATCGCTGACTTCTAGGACACACAGTAGACGTTGTCTGGTGACTGGCTGACATTGACATTGCCTGGAATTCAGGGTGAGCCAGAACACATACATATATGTATATATACACACAGTGGAGCCTACCCATCCCCTCTCCCCCATTTAATTCTTCATAGTCTACTGAAATGTTTTTTCCACCTAATGACTCACCTCAGTTGATCTAAAGTCATTCTTAGGAGAAAGAGTCAGGTTAAAATAATTCATGCTAAAGTGTGAATGACTAAGACTCACTAAAACCCTGCAATGACATCTCATTATTGTTAAAATACTCATCAAATTTTTAACCCTGGCCAATGAGGCCCTATGTGATGTATTCCTGCTTATTTTCTTATGTCTTCTACTTCATTTCAGGTGACTTTCTCCCTCACTCAAATGCTTTAGCCGCTTGGTTTTCTCTCTGTACTTTGCAGTGCTAATTCCTTTTTGTCCCCGCTCCACCCCTACTTGCTGCTCCCTCCGTCTTGAATGCTCTTCCCCAAACTGCTGGATCTTCCCACAGCTAGCTCTTTCTCTTCATTCAGCTTTTACTTCAAGTGTCACTTTCTTGAAGAATCCTTCCTTGATTACTGTATTTATAGCAGTCCCAGTAAGAATTCTCTGGCCCATCTCTCTCTTTTATTTATTTATTTATTTTTTTGCGGTACGCGGGCCTCTCACTGCTGTGGCCTCTCCCGTCGCGGAAGCAACAGGCTCCGGATGCGCAGGCTCAGCGGCCATGGCTCACGGGCCCAGCCGCTCCGCGGCATGGGGGATCTTCCCGGACCGGGGCACGAACCCGCGTCCCCTGCATCGGCAGGCGGACTCCCAACCACTGCGCCACCAGGGAAGCTCCCTTATTTATTTATTTATTTATTTTTTCATAGCAGTTATCACTACTTAAAAATTATCTCATTGATTTAGCGTTTGGTTCTTTGTTTTGGGCTGTTTTTCCTCATTAGAACGTGAGCAGAATGAGAAGAGGAACCTGGTCTTTCTTGCTTGCTGCTGTAACTCCCTTGACCAGAACAGTGCGTGGCATACAGTACATACTTAATCAATATTTATCAAACGAATAAGTGATATTTGCCAAGTGTTTCCAGGTGTCTTCAAAGAAAATCTGATCAATCCCAGCAATTCAAATATGTTATCTTAATTGTGGATATCATTGAACAGAATCCTAGGTTTTATTCTGTTGACCACTGACTATTTCTATTTAGAGGCTGGTCTTCATGGAGATTAGTGAACATTGATGTGTGGAGTGAGGGTTAGGGTTGGAAGCAAGATTATGCCCTAAGTGGACTTCAAGGAGTATTAGCTAATTGATTTTATATCCAAATATCTCTGGAATCTGCAGTTTTCTTGCCTCTACTGTCATTACCCCAGGCCAAATTGCCATAGTAATGTTCACAGGAATCTGTATGATAAAATATGGATTGAGAAAGAGGAACTAAGAAAGAGCCATTCTGTTTTTAATAACCTTCTTCCAATGCATTCTTTTTTTTGGCCGTGCCTTGTGGCATGTGGGATCTCAGTTCCTCTGAACAGGGATTGAACCCTGTGCCCCCTGCATTGGAAGCATGGAGTCTTAACCACTGGGCCATCAGGGAAGTCCGTCAGTGCATTCTTATACTGCAGCTGGAGTGATCTTTTCAAAAGGCAAGTCCAATTATGTGATATCCTCTCCCTTTTAAAATTCTTAAATGGCTTGTCATTACTTTTAAGATAAAAGCCTTTATTCAAAAGCCTTAACATGACTTGCAAAGCCCTACATGATGTCACCCATAGTGGAATAAAAATGGTCACAAATTCTTCCGTACACCTCCCATAGAGAGATGTGGGCTGTGTCCCCTCTTCTTTTTTTTTTTTTTTCTTTTTTTCTTTTGCGGTACGCGGGCCTCTCACTGTTGTGGCCTCTCCCGTTGCGGAGCACAGGCTCCGGACGTGCAGGTTCAGCGGCCATGGCTCACGGGCCCAGCCGCTCAGCGGCATGTGGGATCTTCCCGGACCGGGGCACGAACCCGTGTCCCCTGCATCGGCAAGCGGACTCTCAACCACTGCGCCACCAGGGAAGCCCTGTCCCCTCTTCTTGAATCAGGGCCAGCTCTGAGACTGCTTTGACCATTAAAGTACAGTGAAAGTGATGCTCTCCCAATGTCGGTGCCCAGGCTTTATGAAGCAGGCAGCCTCTTTTTTCTGTCTCTGGAAACCCTGACATACCAGGTTGGAAGTCCTAAGACTGCTGTGATGGAGAGACCAGGTTTAGACATGCTAACTAACAACATCTGCTGAGGGAAGAAGCTAGAAGGCCTTGAGGAGACTGCTGGTGAAAGCTGGGAGGACAGGGAAAACTTGCCACCGTCCTCCCAAACTGGGAGACTAGAGAAAAGGCAACTCTTCTGATGTAGAAACAGGACGCTTGGCAACGTTGTCACTTGTAGTAACATGGAAAATAAAAAAATACCTGATGAATTCATAGATTTTAGTAAGGAGATTTGCAGGTAGAATGCTTAAAGTGCCAGTTGGTTCTTTAAAAAAGTTGCATATGATAATGTATAAAGAAAGATGAGTTAAAAAAAAGGAACTGTTCAGTTTTCAAGCAAAATTTAGAAGAAATATATAGAGCTAGTACTTGTTGGTTTAAAAAAAGATAAAATGGTTTCACATTCCTAGTTTTGTCAAAGGCAAGAGGCTCTCAACTTAGAAATTGACTGATGGTGGAGATCATCTCAAGCGTGTGGCCATAAGACCCTTTTTTATGCCTTCAGAAAGACTTAGGTGTGCCTCAAGATTCTAAAAGAGACAAAAATTATTCTAAGAATCCTAAGGGTGTTTTCCCACGGCACCCTGACTCCGAGCCCAGGCCAAAGAAGGGATTGTCTTGAGGAGAATTGTGGATGTGTGTTTTGTCTAACAGAGTGAAGTCTAATAAGATTCATAGGAGGCCCACAAAGATTTCAAGAGGAGTGTATTAGTGTACACATTATCAGCTTGGATAAAAATGGGAAGAGGTAGTTCAAAGTGGAAGAGTCTTTAAAGCCTCCGAACATCTATGGGCAGGAAATAGGCTGAGAAGATTATTCAGTGGCAAATGCCGTTTCTTATGTGCTAAGGACTAAATTGTGTTCCCCTCACCCCTTCTTCCCCAAATTCATACGTTGAAGCCCTAACTAACCCCTAATGTGATGGCATTTGGAGGTAGGGCCTTTGGCAGTTACTTAGGTCTAGATAAGGTCATGAGGGTGGGGCTCCCATGATGGGATTAGTGCCCTTGAAAGAAGAAGAAGAGAAATATATTACTCTCCCTCTCCACATTTATGCACTGAGGAAAGGCCATGTGAGCACACACAGCAAGGTGTCCATTTACAAGACAGGAAGACAGTCCTCACCAGATCCTGACCATGCTGGCACCCTGATTTCAGACTTCCAGGCTTCAGAAGTGTAAGAACTAAATATCTGTTGTTTAAGCCATCCAGTCATGGCAGCTCGAGCTAACTAAGACATTATGGAAACAAGATAACTTAGGAGGTATGACCAAGAGTTTTCAGGGTGGCAACCAGAACTGCAGAGAGTCAGGGAGCAGGACTGGGCCCTCCAAGTCAGGGAACTGACAGTATGTGGATTTCAGAACTGCTACAGGCCAGCGATTGCTCTGTGCTTCCTTTTCCTCCACTCTTTGAATGAGAATGCTCACTGCATTGATCTCACCTCTGTACCATCCGTATATGCTGGGTTGGTATGTGTGTGTATGGTGGGGGTATTATACTTTTCATTTCAGTTCACAAGTCTTCATATTGAGAGCAGCTGTACTAGAGAGCTATATCAAAGATCCTTATCAGCACTTGACCCTTATTTAGATGGTAAGAACCTGGACCTCAAACTTGAACTTATGCCGTAATAAGATGACTTTTCTGGACGGCTTTAGGAGTGAGTACATTTTGCCTACAGGGGAATGTAAATGGTTTGTGTCCAATGGTGAACCATGGCTGACTAAAGATAGCCACAAATTATTTGAAATTTGAGAACAGTTGTTCCCCTTGACCTGGGTGGGCTCTGTGACTGCTCTAACCAATAGAATATGGTGAAAACGATGCTATCTTGGCCCGACCTTAATAGTTCCTGTCTCCTGGGCACTCTCTCTGGGAGCCCTGGGCTGCCCTGTAAGACATCTTAAAGCTGCAGTGCTGGAGGGGCCACTTACAGGTGCTCTGTTCAACGGCCCCAGCTGAGCACACACCCCCCGACATTGAAACTAAGGTACCATGTGAATAATGCCATCCCGGATCTCCTAGACCAGCCCAACCTCTAGCTGAATATGCAACAGAAGAATCATCCAGGTGAACCCTGTCTAAGTTCATGTCCCATAAGATCGTGGGGTATACTAAAGCAGTTGTTTTTAAGCTCCTTTGCTATGTTTTGGAGTCATATGTTATGTAGCAACAGGTAACTGAACCTGAGCCCAAATTCTCTGACCTTACCTGGCATCTCAGCCCTTAGCAATCGGTACTCCGGTCACACCACGCTTTAGGTCTCTGAATATTAACGTGTGCCCTCCGTCACTCTTCCTGATCTTCCAGCTCTTAGCTTATGAGGATTTTCTCAGGGAAGTTCTCCCTGACCCTCTAAATTAGTTCCTTTGTTACAGTAGATTCTCCTGCAAAAACTGTGTTTCTTTCAGAGCAATTATCTCTGTGATTATTTCATGAATGCCAGCTTCCACTTCTAGATTGTGAGCAAGACACTTCGATCAACGATGTCCAGAGTCAAGTAGTGTGTCTGGACACAGTGCTGAATAAATATTTAAGTAGATGAATGGAAATATTTGATGCAGCTCATAAGGACTCCCTCCTCACCGGAGAATCTAATAACTGTGTCACTATTCTTCTCTCTCACACATTGTGAACTTTTGGATTCAAAGTTGTTGTAACTGAGGAAAGACAATGTGACTTAATATCTGTCTGTGATGGCAGCTCAGCACAACCGAAGTTGCTGAAGTTCCTTTTGGTCACTGCTGTGCAGAGAAGAGGAAGCTGAAAATTGCTTCTGTGTGTGTGTGGGCACAGGAGAGCAGAGGAAGAAAAACTGTCGGTGTTCTCACATTTATGTCTTTGCTGGAAATTAGGGAGCTCTCCTGAGAATCTAAAGAAAGTTGTGGGTGCTCAACTTTCTAAATGATTTCTAAATTTAAGTTTAGAAATAATTTCTTACTAGATTGTGAGCTCTTTTCTGCCCTACCCCTTCATCCAAAACTGTGGCCGGAAAGAACTGCAGGAGGGCTGGTGTCTGGGTAGATTCCATACCGTCCATTACCTCTGCTTCCAAGACTATTTTCTAAATATCTAATTTGCAGTCTACTGTTTTTTAAAAAATGTATTTCCATACTTATTGAGTCTTGTTCATGTGGAAAATAGATGGGTCCACTGGCAACTGTCTTTCTTAAAATTTTTCTGCTGTTTCCTTAAGTCCTTAGTCTGTCATTTTTGCTGTATGTGAAATAAGGTCCCTATAAATGTCCTTAAAAATGTCCATTTCATAATTTTAAAAGGATTTTCCTTTGCCTCGTTATAGTTCTCTTAATAGCAGTCTCCAAATGGGCCTATGTACAATATTAAAATTTTTTAAAAATTATTTTTTGGCCATGCTGCGCGGCTTGCGGTATCTTCTTTCCCCGACCAGGGATTGAACCCGGGTCCAAGGCAGTGAAAGCCCGAGTCTTAACCACTGGACCGGCAGGGAATTCCGTACAATATATTTTTTAAGAGGGTTTAGTAGGGCTCCAATCAGAGAAAAGAAGACCTCCATTTACGCATAATATAATTTAAAAGGAAACACTCCCCAGATGGCAGGGTTACTATGTAGACAGACATAACCCACCTCCTCTGAGCGCGTTCACACACTCTGGGACGTTGTCCATTTCCATGGCTCTGATTTGTCCTCCCTCCCTAAGCGCACAATACCGTACTTGTCCCTTTTGAACGTGTAACAGATTAAAGAGCTGGGCAGGAGGCAGATGTAGACACACTTTTGATCTCTCATCCTTGGGGGTTAAGGGAGGGCACACACCTGGCGGCTGCTGAGCCGGAAACAGAACACAGGCCCGATTGGAATTACCTTCAAGGGAGCCGCAGCTCCGCCAAAGAGGCAGCTGGGTACGCTGCAAGGACGCGGAGGGAGGAGAGCCCACGATGGGCTGAGGACGCAATAGAGTCCCAGCCGTGTGAATTCGGGCTAGCTGGGGGCTGGTTAGATTTCTTAGGCAGAGTATGGGGAAGATCAGGCAGCTGTATTGAGAACAAATTTGAAGAAATTCTTTTGCAAATAATATTGCAAAACGTTCAGCTGTGCACAAATGCTGAAAGGCAATTTTGACGGCAATTCGGGAAGCTTTCGAAGAAACGATTTTTAAAAGTTTTTTTTTTTCCTTAGCGAAACTCTTCTTTTTATTAAGGATTTCACCTTTGCACCAGGATGCTTTAAAAGTTCGTAGTCAAAACAAGATCTGGAGCGTTTCCTGTGATTTTTGGTGAAACCGCATTGCCCCCTGGTGTTTGCGTGCTGTTTTACACCATCACATGGAAAGCCCGGAGAAAGCCCGTCAAGCTGTGCAAGGATGCTGCTTCCAGTCTTATCCGGGGTCACAGAATAGAGACATGGTTTGACAAAACATGGAATGAAATTTTTAAATTCAGATTCTTTTCTTCTCCACCCTCTGCGGAATCTTCGAGACTTCTGAATAGCTTTTAAAAGAAATTGATCAGATTCTAATCTGCCAGTTTTTTGTTAAGTGGTCACATGAGTGGCTGCTGCACACTTACCCATTTTTCAGAACCAACTCAAATATCTCCTGTGTTGTAAAACCTTTCCTGGCGTCTCCTCTGCATTTTGTACACACCCGAACTGTCCTGCCTCTCTCTGCCTTCGTGCTTCTCTCTCTGATGGAAACTTGAAAGGGAGGGTTATACCTGATTTATATTTGTATCCACCGTGACTAGCACAGTGCCTGGCAGAGTATGTGTACAATGAAAATTTCTTGTTTGTTGGTTGCATGTAACAATGCCGTTCACAAAAGGATCAAATACACTTCCTAATCAACAGCAGCTGAAAGTCAATATGGCCACAGAATTGGAGGCAGGAGAACATGGTCCTTGGATGGGACTTAGGGGGTGTCCTGAAGCTCCCTGAAACTGTGCAGGCACCATGTCCAATTATGGAGGAGAATGGCTAGAATAATCTAAAACTAGAATATATCTACCTCTAACAATCTAGAAATCTATACAATGGTTCAAACTTCTGTTTCCTCCCCCAGTGAACCTCTACTCTAAAAAGATCATGAGTATATTCATTATCACCAGTTCAATCACGAACTTCTTTGGGGCAGACATTTCTGGGAGTAAGTGTAAAGCTGCTGAATGATACTATTGGAGATACTGGGGCATGTTGACTGAGTCCATCATGATAATGAGAGGGAGACATTGGGGTCTAGGGCAGGTTATGAGTATCGAGAGGCACTCTGCAAAGGAACAGAAACTGTGAATCAAGGGTACCTATACCTATGTATAACGTGTATGGTGTTATTCTGCTTTAGATATCATCTTAGGGCAGACAAATGACCAGATCTGAAGAATCTATTACATTAGGATGGGTCGAGAGAGTGATATTATTAGCAAGACTGCTTTTTAGGTTATAATATTGTCACATTAATACTATCCATAAAAGCTCCTTGAAGTCACTTATTATGCTTGTATTCAGTTAAAATAAAAAATTTCAAGGAAGCCCTCACAGTAGAGGCACGATTCATGGTTGTTAAGAGCTTGAATTTTTTTTTTTAATTATCACATGCTAGTGACTTTATTATTATTATTATTCTTTGGCCGCACTATGCGGCTTGTGGGGATCTTAGTTCCCTGAACAGGGATCGAACCCAGCCCCCTGGTGCAGAGTCCTAACCACTGGACCACCAGGGAATTTCTAAGAGCTTCAATTTTAGAGTCAAACTGAACAGATACAAATACTGACTGCATCACTGACTAGCCATTTGACCCTTGGAAAGGTCATTAAACTTTTCTGTATCTCAGTTTCCTCAACGGTCAAAATGAGGATGCCACTAATAGCATAGACTGTCTGGTGTTGGTAAATGTCTGTGGTGTTTGTTGGTGAAGAGGACCACGTGAGTTTCCCACTATGATTGACTAAGGGGTGATAAAAAAAATTCTGTACTCTTGAAAAAGTCCGTTCTATGAGACATCATTAAAACCCCGAAATACAGAGGAATGTTCTAGGTAGTGAGGCTTCTCCAGTGCTGGTCTTGTCCCTGAGGATGGCCTCAGTGCAAACCTGGACTTCAGCACATCTCTGACACTTCTAGACCAGCGTGACTGGGCCTCTGGTATGTTGGGACTCAAGATTGTCCATTCTCGCCTCATTCCAGTACAGAGCTCTGCCCTCAGGGCTAGCTCAGAGCCCGAATGGCTGCTAGCAGTGGGGGTCAAGGGCAGTCTACTTTGGCCCTGGTTCTTTCCAAAGCCATCTGGAATATGCTGCTGTGGCATAAAATTATTTTGAGCTGATGACATTTGAGAATGGGTTTCTTTTTTTGAACTCTCTTATCTGCTTAAAAGTAGAGCCAGCTCGGTTGTCATAAATTCACTCTCCAGGAGTTCCTGCAACCAGGTAAGACTGATTCACCACCAGAGAAGAGAAATGTCATCACATTTAAGCAGGTATTGTCATAAAACGATCGTATCTCTCATCTGTCCTCCCCAGGGCCCATTTATCTTTCCTGAGTCATTGGTTACGTGCTTTTTCCTCCCCTTCCCCTAGTAAGAGGGTATATAAGCCTCAAATTCTAACTACCTCCTTGAGTTATATTTTTCTATGAATTCCCATGTGTACCTGAATTAAACTCCGTGTTTTCTCTGGCTAATCTGTCTTTTGTCAGTTTAATTTGCAGGCCCCCAAGGAAAGAACATAAGAGGGTAGAGGGAAAATATTTCCTCCCCAACACATTCTTATATGGCTTTGCCCAAATATTGGACTCTGCTCCGCTAAATATCTACTCAGATCCTCAGAGCTAGCTTGGCACCTTTCATCAGGATATTCTCAGTTTAAGGAGTTGTCCACCATAAATGAGAAACAGAATGCCCCATGATGTGTTATTATGCAAATATTACACATGTAATATTTGATGTGTTAATATTTGTAAAGCCTCTTCGAACAATGGTTGACAAATACAAGTGCTAGGTAACGGTTAAGGAAAAATAAATATTCACTAGATTGTACAATCCCAGTCTTTAAGACAAAGCAAGGCAGACTAAGTCTAGGGGTCCATGCCTTCTACATATTTTTTTTCATTTTGCGCTGCATCTTTATAATCTCCCACATATGATGGTGTAAAAAAGTGAATACTGTTAAGAAAGCTAAAACTTTTTTTTTTTTTTTAATAAATTTACTTATTTTTCACTGCGTTGGGTCTTCGTTGCTGTGCGTGGGCTTTCTCTAGTTGCGGAGAGCGGGGGCTGCTCTTTGTTGCAGTGTGAGGGCTTCTCACTGCAGTGGTTTCTCGTATTGTGGAGAATGGGCTTTATGTGCACGGGCTTCAGTAGTTGTGGCACGCGGGCTCAGTAGTTGTGGCTCGCGGGCTGTAGAGCGCAGGCTCAGTAGTTGTGGTGCACGGGCTGAGTTGCTCTGCGGCATGTGGGATCCTCCCGGACCAGAGCTGAAACCCATGTCCCCTGCATTGGCAGGCGGGCTCTCAACCACTGCACTACCAGGGAAGCCTGCTAAAACTTTTTAATTGTTGGAATAAGATAATCAAAGTGAGCTCATTTTAGCTAACTTCTGCCTTTTGAAGTCTAACTGAGAATGTCATTTTTAAACGTGTGCAAGGCATATTCAGACTTATACAAAATGGACTTGGGGGACGACTGGAGAGATAAATGGTGGTAACAACCACTAAATATGGTGCAAAATTATGCATCCTGGGGGAGCCTGGAAATGTATGTTCTTTTTCAAGAGGAGATGAGACAGAAAATTGAGCCTCTAATGTGATTTCTAAAGGAATATGATCATCAGTGAGCTAAATGGGGCTTCCAGGGAATTCCACTGCGTTCCAAGCAAACCTGGCAACAGATAGCTTCCTGGACAGCTGTTTCTCCCATCTATTCCCCAAATTCTTTTTTGTTAGTTGTCGGCTATATCTTTATGTGAGTGCAAAAGCCACCCTGCAGAAACAAACTTGTCTTAGAGGTTTTCATTTTCATTTGGTAAGTGATGTGCAAAAATTCTGATTGTCATTCTCAAAGTCTGCAGTGAAAATGCAAGGGTATGGTTTCTACAAGTGCAATCAAGCATAACATTGTGTTATGTTTAGGAGAAATTTCTAAGTCATTTCTATTTCAATATCTCCAAATGTATAGAACAATTCTGCTTATATTAACCACATCCTGAAGTTAACAACTGACAACTGTCCGGTAAGCGAAATGGTCCATATTTGGTCTATAAACCATCTAACATTAACTTTTCCATAACTAAGCACATTGAAATCAAGGTCAGTCTATTAGTTTTATGTTAGGTTTTTTTTTTTTTATTGAATTTATTTAGTTATTTATTTTTGGCTGCATTGGGTCTTCATTGCTGTGCGCGGGCTTTCTCTAGTTGTGGTAAGCAGGGGCTACTCTTCGTTGAGCGGGCTCCTCACTGTGGTGGCTTCTCTTGTGCAGAGCATGGGCTCTAGGCACGCGGGCTTCAGTAGTTGTGGTGCACGGGCTTAGTGGCTCCATGGCATGTGGGATCTTCCCAGACCAGGGCTTGAACCTGTGTCCCCTGCATTGGCAGAAGGATTCCTAACCACTGCACCACCAAGGAAGTCCCATATGTTAGGTTTTTAAATTAAGAACATCTATGTGTGGTGACGGATGTTAACTAGACTTATTGTGGTGATCATTCAGCCATATATACGAGTATTGAATCATTACGTTGTACACCTGGAAATAACATGTTATATGTCAATTATACCTCAGAAAAGGACATCTGAAAAGGTTAAGCTGCTTGACTCTTGGTTGAAACCGTTTACTAGCCTCCCATTACAAAACTTTCAAAATCCTTCAGATGGTGTATGACATTCTGGGTTATCTGGGTCCTTCCTACTTCTTTTTTTAACTTAGACCACGCACATCCCTCCTCCCCTCTCTCCCCACTACTAATCTCTGTGTTCCAGCGATGCTGGCTTTTCTTAGTTAACTTTTTCTTCTCATTCCTGGCCTTTGTCCTTTGCTCTTCCCTCACCTGGAACTCAAGGAAGATTTCCTTGAGGAAGGGGCAATGAATTTTCCCTGACCACACATTTCATAGTTGACCTAGAATCTTAACACCATTATTTCTCTCTTTTTAGCACCCTATAACCATGGTAAACAATTATATGCATAAGCATTACAAAAAATCAAAAAGTCTCAGATTATCTGCTCCTTGAAGTAGGGGCAGTTCCTGGGTGGGTGTTACTGCTGTGTCCTCAGGAGTAGTCCAGTGCCTGGCACACAGTAGGTGCTCAATAAAAGCTTGATAAACATGGGAAGCAATTCTTTTTTTTTTTAAACATCTTTATTGGAGTATGATTGCTTTACAGTGGTGTGTTAGTGTCTGCTTTATAACAAAGTGAATCAGCTATACATATACATATATCCCCATATCCCCTCCCTCTTGCATCTCCCTCCCTCCCACCCTCCCTATCCCACCCCTCTAGGTGGTCACCAAGCACCGAGCTCATCTCCCTGTGCTATGTGGCTGCTTGGGAAGCAATTCTTAATCCTACCTACTCTTAAATTGATAATTCATGCTTTCCTGCTTCATGACTGTACTTGAGCAGAAACGATAACCGTGTCATGGAAATAGATTATTTAAGTCCTAGATGGAGCCAGTTATTTTCCAAAGGTAGAAAACAGATTTTGAACTTGAACTCCCCAGGAGCTAACTTTCTAACAGATATTTTCTCCCACATATCCTCATGCACTGCTTACGGGATTATAATTTGTAAGAGAACCTATACAAATATAGGCTTGATGAAATAATTCTACTTTCCATTTTTTAGAATTTATTTTGAAGAAATAATCATAGATGCTTTTGCCCTTGTCCCCATATAGTCTTAGTCCCAGCAGAGCAATAAGAAGAATTCTTTAACAACCAAGATCATGTAACCCATTTGCTAAAACTCAGAAATGGCTCCTGTTTCACTTAGAGTAAGAAGCCGAATCCTTCCAATTGACAACAAAGTCCTGCGTTATTCATGTTATTTATGAATTTCATGTTATGCTCTTCAGAATTTTCTACGAGACATATTTTTGTTCAGGAAATACAGAAGCATTATTAAAGATAGAACAGTGACATTCAGAAAGGAGCCTTGGTAAGTTAATATTGTTTCTTATCTATTAAAAATCAGTTATGAAGATTCCAGATTTTTCTAGAATTTTTTTTTTGGGGGGGAAACATGATCACTACTCTTTAGTCACTCATTGCTGATTAGAGAGACACACACACACTAGACAGAATTTGACTTCTACATTTCTCCTTCTACATTTCTCATCCTTAAAAGTTAATGAGAACTAGGTAACACCAGGGAGTGTTTTAGAGACCGCTTGCTACTGAAGTACTTGTTCTTAATCTGTATTACTTTTACAGCCACTGTGTTCTTCCTCTTTCTAGGCTCAATTTCAGGTGCTTATCAATAGTGTGGCAAGCACACCTCCCGTATCAGGGCAGCCTAAATGCAGAGAAGCTGGGGAGAACTTACTTCAAACCCACTCCTTTTCCTTTGTTCCTATTTCCCCTCCATCTCCGGGGTAGGCTCTCACACCCATTCTCTTCTCTTCGTCCTCAGTTCCACGCCTGGGCCAGCACTGTGTCCTCTCGTCTGGACCCTTTCAGCTGTCTTCCAACTGGTCTTTCTGTCTTAGGCTTTTTTCTCTTTAATTCATTCTCCATAAGAGTGACTTCCTTACCTAAAAACAGGTACTAGCTCTCTACCGCCTGAAGGATAAAGTTCAAGGCCCAGATCCAACCTCTTCTTCCATCACTTCCTTTGTGTACCCTATTCTGTGGTCCACTCTTTCCTTCATACACCATGTACTTCTGAGTCTCTGTTCCTCTACATGTGCTACGCTCTTGACTTGGACACCCTTCCCCAGTTTTCCATGTGGACAATTTCTTTTCACTTTCTGGGCTCAGCTCACTGCCTTTTGCAGTGAAGCCTTCACAATCCTCTTGAGGCACAAATCTATCCCCCGATTGCGTTCTTTTATCACTCAGCATATTGTTGTTATGGCCTTAGTACACAGCATTATAATTAATTACATTTCTGTTGCCCTTAGTGACCTGTGCATTCTACTACAGCATTGCTCTCATTGGTTCTCTTATACCTTTGCTCTCTAGAAGTACTAATCGAAGAAAATCCCTGTTGATGGGATATGCCTAAACAATTCTATTAAAAAGACTATTGTAATAACTATTGTTAGTATACAAATTGCTATTACGATGAAGAGGACTCTTACAATGAAAGCTGCTGCCACCACGACCATTACCTCCCCCATCATCACCTCCACCACCATCACCTCACCTCCACCACCATCACCTCCACCACCATCGCCATCATCACCTCCACCACCATCACCTCCGACACCATCACCTCCACCACCATCACCTCCACCACCATCACCTCCACCATCATCACCATCATCACCATCATCACCTCCACCACCATCGCCTCCGACACCATCACCTCCACCACCATCACCTCCACCACCATCACCATCACCACCATCACCTCCACGATCATCACCTCCACGATCATCACCTCACCTCCACCACCATCACCTCCACCACCATCGCCATCATCACCTCCACCACCATCACCTCCGACACCATCACCTCCACCACCATCACCTCCACCACCATCACCTCCACCATCATCACCATCATCACCTCCACCACCATCACCTCCGACACCATCACCTCCACCACCATCACCTCCACCACCATCACCTCCACCACCATCACCATCATCACCTCCACCACCATCACCTCCGACACCATCACCTCCACCACCATCACCTCCACCACCATCACCTCCACCACCATCACCCTCACCACCATCACCTCCACGATCATCACCTCCACGATCATCACCTCCCACCATCACTTCCACCATCATCACCTCCACCATCATCACCTCCACTACCATCACCTCCACCACCTCTACCACTTCCACCATAATCACCTCTATTTCCCTCACTTCCATTACTTTCATCACTTTTATCATTTTCACCAAGTCCACCACTATCAACATCATCCCCACCCATTAATATTTAGCACTTCCAAGTACCAGGCAGTAGGTTAACTTTTATATGCATTCTCTCACTTCACCTCCGCAAACTGAATAAAGATGGTCTATATGTTTGTGTCCCCCTAAAATTCACATGCTGGTATCCTAACACTCAATGTGATGGTCTTAGGAGGTGGGGCATTTAGGAGGTGATTAGGTTATGAGGGTGGAACCGTCATGAATGGGATTAGTGCCCTTATAAAAAGAGGCTCAAGGAAGTTCCCTTGCCCCTTCCTCCACGTGAAGTTACATGTGAGGCCATTTATGAACCAGGAAGCAGAAGCCTCACCAGACACAGAACCTGACCATGTGGGCACTCTGATCTCAGACCTCCAGCCTCCAGAACTGTGAGAAGTAAATTTCTGTTGTTCCTAGGCCACTTAGTTTGTGATATTTTGTTATGGCAGCCTGAATTGACTAAGAAAATGAGAAAACTGAAGCCCAGAAAGATTAAGTAAAATCCTGTGATTACACAACTCCAGGTGGAAGAGTTTGGATTATAAGTTGGGGCTCTCTGAACGCAGAGTCTGAATTCTTTATCACCAGTCTCCTTCCTATATTCCAAACTACTTGGGGACAGAGGCCATGCATCTTACTTCCTTTGCAGCTCTTCTTTCAGTGCTTTTCACATGGTGAGAATGCAATAAATGTTGAAATTCAATCCTGGATGCAAAATTTGGTAGCCTAATTGACATCCAACTTGCTTACCGAGTTTGCCTGTGTTAATTAAAAGGGCATATCATACCATGAATAATTGGCCTGGATAGTCTTCATCAAGTCTCCATTTCAAAAACAGTAATCTGGCTTTTAATCTATTTTGTTCCTCCTATTAAATCCAAGACATTTTATTTTTGGTTTAAGACAGGAAGGCAAGGGCAAGGGTAATCTCCATACCCACTGAAGATACCTAGGTCTAAGAATGTGATTATGAAAGAAGACTAGAAGGGAAAGATCAAAAGTACGGAAGGAGCTGAAGGGAAAATACTGAGTCTTGTATATGCCACCTGATGCCCTGTAAATTGTACAAATCTATGCAAGAGGAGTCGTTTGTGCTTTTGTTTTCACTTAGAACTCTAGTGAGAAAATCTGTTGCAGAGAACAATTGGATCGCCTGTCTTTGCTTGAGTCCCCAAGCTGCAAGCAACGGTCAGACAGCATTTTATATTAGGAAGGCAAATTTGCAGACGGTCAGACTAGCATTTCGATGGAAACTCGGGCTAGAAAATCAGCTCTTCCCTGTTACTAATAAGATACTGCCGTTCATGTCACCATTTCTTATTTCCTCCACTCCTGGTATCTTTGCTCACTTCCATCCCCTCCAGCTGACTCACCCAGGCTGCACATTCCCACCTCCCTTGGACCCACTTTCTCATTTATTCTCTTACGGTGCTTTCCACGATGCATATGCAGGGGTGTGCTGGTCAAGTTTAGCAATCGGCTCTCTGAAGGGCCTTCTGATTTGAAACATTTGCTGATTTTTATGGTGCAAATTCTGCCATATGGCTGTTGGGAAGCTGCCAAATTGACATCCACCAGCTGGAAAAATTCTTGAAAATGTCACAATCAGTTCTCAGGAGCCAGTATGAGCTGGTGCCAGTGCACCCCAAATTCTGTGGGATCCCTTCGTATTGTGAGTGAAACCTTCTTTCCCCACCTCGGCCTTAAGGAAAAAGACTTTTCCTTGATAATCCCATTGCCCTCAAGCCCTTGCCAATTTGAGGCCACTTCTCACCCTTTCTCGAGAAGAGATGCTAAGGTCGGCATACAAAGAAAACAAAAAAGAAAAAGAAAAAAGCCTTGAGTCTTTCCAGATGAAGCCCCAGGCATTGTTATTAGATGCTGTTTTCTCTACATTTTGAGATTAATTAAATGATTATGATATGCGATGGTGTAGATCATTAACAATTAATGAAAAATTACTGTTTCAAGTATTGTCCTAACAAGTTTACGTACGTTACTCATCTAATCTTTATAAAAATTCAGTGAGATGGGTGACATTAAGATCTCTTTTTATCCGTGAAAGCCTTAAGTCCATAGAGTTTAAGTAACTTATAAAAAAAAGTAATGAGAAAAGATACCACATTTTCATGGTTCAAAATTCAAAATTCAGCAGGGTAGCCACAGAAAAGTCTCTTTCTTACCCGTGTTCCCAATCACCAGGTTTCTGTCCCTGACTATAATCACCGATCTCAGGTTTCACGTGGACCTCTGTACTTTTCCATTCCCGCTGCCTTTTGTAGATCGTTTGTTTGTTCCCACCACCCTATAGACTCTCTTGTTTTGAGGCTAAAATGCACTTTCACCATTTTCTCTGTCTGTATCGACTAACTTCCAGGATATTCCTCCTTTTCCATAGTGACTTTAACCCCTGATTCATGAACTTTTCCATCCCATCCTCTGAGATTTCAACATCCAGGTTTAGGGTCTCACACAATTTCCCCAACTTTAGTAACCTTATCTCTACTCCAGTTCCTCCGTCACCAGCCCAGTCATCCCTCAGACATCACCATTTCTCAAATCAACTCTGCCTCTAAGTAATAGTAAAATTATTCCTTGGGTCATGACCCTTATCATCCACCTGAATCACCTCTTCAGTACAAATGAATCTGCCCTACAGCCATTTGTGACCCCCGGAACTTCCCCATTTTGCCCCAGCGAATCAGTGCCCTACTGGTTTCAGGTGTCGTCCTTCCTGGCCTGGACCCTCATTTGACAAGAGAATTCTCTGTCCTCTTGTCCCACTACCTCTTATATCTATTCTAATATTACTCATCACCTTTATATCCTGGGACAGATATGGAGACATTTCTGTGCTTAAAAACCATCAGTGGCTTCCCAGAGTCTCAATCCAAAATTCTCTGCTAAATAGTAAGTCATTCCATGATCTGAGGAGGTCCGTGTTTCTAGTGTGTCTGGAACCATCCACTTCATGGATCCAAGGCTTCAGCCAAACTCAGAGTGAGGCCTCTGTAATCATAAAAGTGCTTGTGTGACAACATTGTCATTCTTTCTGTTGCAAGAATGAATATCAACTTTTACTTCCAGAAAAACACAGCTCTGGTTGGCTGCACTTGACCCGTGGAATGTGGCTGGGAATGACTAAGTATAAACCACCCAAAAAGAGCATGTTATGACCATCCACAGTTTTTATTACTTCCCCACCTCAGTCCCCGTGTGCTCAGTCCCTTAGCGATCACGATATGACCCACGAGCTGCAGGTGTTATAGATGACATGGCACCATAGATACAGTCTATGAGCTTGAGGCTGCTTTGGTTCGTTAAGAAACCCAACCTAGGGATGTGAGGTATCACTGTGGTTTTCTGACTTCTATTAGGTTGTGGAGCTATTTCCCAAGAGAATAGCACAGCAGGTCCTCACAGGACATCTCAGCTGAGGTTGTAGAAACTTTGTGGCTCTCCTAGCTCTAGTTGATGGTAAAATACTCAAGTTCTCTGGTAGTGGCAGGCCAGTAGCATGACAGGAGAGATTGGCTGGAGCTCCCCAGCTGTTCCCTCTGTATGACTGTCACAGCAGAGCAGGAGCAAACCAAAACCAAAAACGTCAGTCCAGATTGCTTAGGGTTGAAAGAAGAAGACCACAAAAGGACCAGCTATGAACTCTGCCCTCAGGGTCTATCTGGGATCTAGAAAGGATGGCAGTGATGTCCACAGGCTTAAGGGCAGAAGAAAGAAGTGCAGCTTGGTGCAGTGATCACAGAGTCTAAATTTTCTGAGAAAGTCCTGATTTTAAATATTCTATTCTGTTGTTACACGTGTTCTGTTCTTTTATCCTCAAAGCTTATTCATTGAGAATTTAGGGGAAAATATATTTTTTACCCATGGTAGTGTTCTACACACGCACGCACGCACGCACACACACACACACACTCAGTTTTAGGAAGAATAAGAAGGTCTCTGTTGAAGCTATGCTACCAGCTGTGCTTTCCACAGTCCTATGGAAAGATGACTAGAGAAAGCTAAGAAGGTTTGGTCACAGGGAGGAGTGGTCTTAGAATCACCGTTCATCTGCTGAGACCTGAAAAAGTGTGGGACTAGCTGCCTTGGAGAAAGAAGAGAGGATCATTTCAACTCAATTTACTGGTACAAACGTCTTCCACATAAAATGGAGGCTTATTAGGATTCCATTCAACCACTGTTTCTAGCAGCAGAGAAGGGGCTAGGAATTGGCATTATTCTAGAGAAATTTCAAGAGGTTTAAATGGACTTGAAAACAACACTATCCTGTCATTATTTTCAGTGATTTCTTAGGGTCAGAGATGATGTCTGGGAGGGATTCATTAAAGGGCGTTTCTCACATTGATTTGTGACCCAGGAGTATCTATAGGAAAGAATTTCTCTTGACGGCATCCTCAGGGAGAAAACTATGCTTCCAGTTCTGCAGACTGACTTATACTCGCTGTGTGATGCTAATAAAGATGTGAAGCATTTAAAAAATTCAATGGTATATTTTATAACCACCTTCTTCAAAGAACTCTGGCCTCTAGTTGCCTTATATGATCAATGATAACGACTAAATGAAATGCTTATTTGTCTCCTCCAAGAGCAGCCTCTAAAGTATTTACATAAATGGATACTGCTGGATAAACAGCAGATTCCTTCTGCTTGGGTTCATATTTGTTTCCTTTCCTCCTCTAAAAGCCAGTATATTATTACCGGGAGACCATGATACTTTGGAAAAGGTTCTAGATTTAAAGTCCAAGGCCAGAAGACCAGTTTTCAGAGATGCAGTGAAGAAGATACAGGAGAAGTTGGGCCTGATCTTCTCTAGGTTTCTAATTTTTCTAAAGATGTGATTAATAATTTATGACTCAGAAGGCCTGGATTTGAATCCTGACTCTTCTCTAAGATGTTAGTTGATCTTTGTTGCCTATCCTGTAAGGAGGCAGCTACTTTAGATGAACTCAAAGTCCCTTTCAGCTGTAGAATTTGGTAACTCTCAGAGGACCGGTGTGATGCTTAAACACAGGACTTCTTCCTGGGTTCTAGGAAAAGCTCTCATAATATGGAACTCCTCAGGTGCATTCTCTATTATTTATGTGCATCATTTGATTGAAGACTCGTGTCCAAAACTTTGATTAAAAAAATACATTGAGTTATCTGACTGATAAAATATGGAGAAGATGCTGATGTTAGCTGAAATGAGGTGAGAAAAGGCCAAATATTCAGAAAAGACCAAGGGATCAATTTAGTTTCTCTTTACAATAAACAACCCAATATATCAACAATAAATAAGAACTGTCCTGATACAACGCTATAAACAGAAGTAGCTTTACTGAAACTTAGCCTGAGGTTTTATGGAGAGAAGATTAGACTAGAAAGCCTCCAAATCTGTTGAGAGAAACTTTTTTTCTTCATCTCTATTTGAGACGATAAATGATGCTTTTCAGTTCTAGAGGCCCAGTGAGAAATCAAGGATGAAATAATAAGTGCTTATGTGGCTAGAAATAAACGTAGCTGCATCTTCCCCCATGTGAGGAATGTACAGCCATAATGAAGATCAGAGAAAGAATTATCATCACAGACAGGAAATGAGGTGGTAAGCAAATAATTAAGGAGTATTAAATCATCTCGGAGAATACTCACAGGGGCCGTAAAAGGCAAACACTGTTAGCCATATTGTTGAGAAATTATGGTAAGACAAAGTGAATGAAATGAAATTAGTGTCAGGGAGGGAATGCAGTATCATGGTCTCACTAGGTTTATGCTTTTGGGCAAATTGCTTATTCTCCAACATTAATTTTTTCCCCTGTATAATAGAGCAAGTAATATCACCCTCACTGGAGTGACAAAACGATTAAATAAAGTCACAAACCTGAAGCACAAAATGATGTTTCTGAAACATAAAAAGGGGTCGATAGGGGAGTGGTCCAGTGGTTAGGACTCCTAGCTTTCACTGCCAAGGGGCCGGGTTCAATCCCTGGTCAGGGAAACAAGATCCTACAAGCCATGTGGCCAAAAAAAAAAAGGGTGTGTGTGTCAGTAATTGGTACCTATTAATCAAGAATAGAAACAGGTGATATTTGATCCACCCGGTCAAATAACTGTATTCTAACGCTGATATGAAAGATGTTCTCCGAGAGAGGTGACAGCTCGTTAAGATACACTATATAAACAGTATGCCAGAGGAAGACTTTATTCAAGCCATAATTTTCTTTTTATTTTTTTAAAAAATATTTTGGCTGCTTTGGGTCTTCATTGCTGTGCACAGGCTTTCTCCAGTTGCGGTGAGCCAGGGCTACTCTTCGTTGTGGTGCGTGGGTTTCTCATTGTGGTGGCTTCTCTTGTTGCGGAGCATGGGCTCTAGGCATGTGGGCTTCAGTAGTTGTGGGACACGGGCTTAGTTGCTCCATGGCATGTGGAATCTTCCCGGACCAGGATCGAACCTGCGTCCCCTGCATTGGCAGGCGGATTCTTAACCACTGCGCCACCAGGGAAGTCCCCATAATTTTCTTGAAAGTTGGAGATCCTCCACTTTCATGCATACATGCGTTGGTTATGATAGTGATACCTATTGCATATTTTTATTCAGTTTGTAGGACAAATACCATGTTTCCTTTTATTAATGCTGTAGATAGTAATGGAGGTTTTATATGCAGGTATTTCTTTCCTGTGACTTTTGCCCTACAGGCAGGCCTTCACCATGGAAACAGACTTCAATTGTCTCAGGAAGAGAAGAGTTCCAGCCAGACTAGAGATCATTGGTCAGGTTCTAAGTAGCCTTTTAGAGTCTGTTAAGAAGGGTGCACACCACCCTCCCCGCAAGAGTGGGTAGGAGGAGCATGGGCTCCTCTTTGTGGAACAGATGTCAGAGGCACTGTGGTAGGCAGAATCATGCCCATCCCCCCCTCCCCAGCAAAGATGTCCAAGTCCTAATCCCTGGAACCTATAAATGTTGTTTCATTTGGTAAAAAGGGACTTTGCAGAAGTGAGGAAGCATCTTGAGATGAGGAGATAATTCTGGATTATCCGGGGCGGGTGGGGCAAGGTAATTCCGAGGGTCTTTATAAGTAAAAGAGGGAGGCAGGAGGGTCAGAGACAGAGTGATGCAGAGTGGGAAGGACTGGACTGGCACTGCTGGCTTGAAGATGGAGGAAGAGGCCATGAACCCAGGAATGTGGGCAGCTTCTTTTTTTCTTTTTTTAAAAAATTTATTTACTTTTTATTTTCATTTATTTTTGGCTGCGTTGGGTCTTTGTTGCTGCCCTCGGGCTTTCTCTGGTTGTGGTGAGCGGGGGCTACTCTTCGTCCCAGTGTGCGGGCTTCTCATTGCAGTGGCTTCTCTTGTTGTGGAGCATGGGCTCTAGGCACGCCGGCTTCAGTGGTTGTGGCGCACGGGCTCAGTAGTTGTGGCTCGCGGGCTCTAGAGTGCAGGTTCAGTAGTTGTGGTGCACAGGCTTAGTTGCTCTGCGGCATGTGGGATCTTCCTGGACCAGGGCTCGAACCCCCGTCCCCTGCATTGGCAGGCAGATTCTTAACCACTGGGCCACGAAGGAAGTCCCTGGGCAGCTTCTAAGAGATGAAAAAAGCAAGCAAATGGGTTCTTCCCTAGAGCCCCCAGAAGGTGCTCGGTAACCCTGCTGACAGCTAGATTGTAGCACAGTGACCCCATTTCGTACTTCTAGCCTCTCAGAGCTCTAAGATAATATATTAGTGTTAAGTCGCCAAGTTTTTGATAATTTATTACAGTAGCTATAGGAAACGGACACAGGCACCTTCCCTCAGTTCAGGGTACCTTCAGGTGCTTCAGCTGACGAGGCCCATTTAGGAGGATTTTCTGATTATATTACTAGTTTTCACTGAATTAGCCTTCATAAAATGGACAGATGGTTTAGAAAATTAAGGACAATACTCATCATATGAGCATAGCAAACGACATAATCGAAAAGTTGACTTGCTTTGCTATAGTACTTTGCTAATCATCGTTAATCACTATAGATTAAACAGGGTGATGATCTTATCAGAGCTGGTAAGAAGTTGGCTCCCAAATTTAGAATTATCGAAAATAATGAAGAACGTTTGCTGTTAAAAATGAGGAACGGAGGGAATTCCCTGGCAGTCCAATGTTTAGGACTCGGCACTCTCACTGCTGGGGCCTGGGTTCAATCCCTGGTCAGGGAATTAAGATCCTGCAAGCCACGTGGCATGGCCAAAAAAAAAAAAAAAAAAAAAGAAAAATAAGGAGCTGAGCTCTAAATATATCAAGCTTTGAGAATATTAACTAATTATGTAAAGTCATTATAAAGGAAAGGTGCTTTTAGAAATACTGGAAGTATTGAAGGTGTAGGTAGGAATAAAAAAATGACCTGTAGAAGCATATATAATCTTTTCATAGAAAAAAACTGGGAATTTAATGCCAAAAAAAAAAAAAGGCAAAACAAATGTTATGCTAGGAAGCTAAGCATATATGGTAATGAAAGAAATGTCCAGAGAAGATAAATGACCAACCTATCATATGAAAAGAGAAATTCTGAACAAACAGCAGCTCTCGCGTAATGAGTACAATGATTCCGAACCTCAGAGACGGATTTAAAATTTAATCCATTATAAGGCAATTATTTTCCATCCAAAATGTATGTGGTTCATGGTTATCACCTCCCAATTTCTTGATTCATAGGAAGGAATCTGTGTGACTTAAAATCAGACAGAGGCATGAGATACAAAGTAGAAATCCAACATGGGGAAAGGAAGCAGAGAGAGATTATCCTCGGAAGTGGAATAGATGCAACCTTTTGGGGCATCTTGGCGACCTAAGAGAAAGATCAATGTAATTCTGAAAAGTCATAAACAAAAAGAAAGATGTTAAATACCTGTTCCTGTAAGGCTAATACAGTGTCTTAGAACAAACTTTAGAATGTTGCTGTTGGTAATCTTTGCTTTTCTCCCATTAGTTTAAGGCATTTTATTCTAGGTATGTAAGAAAAAAAAGGACAAGACAAAAGAAAAATAAGCGAAAATGTGTTCTACTTAGAGATGACAAACAGGCTAAGTAAGGAATGGGTTAAAGGGTAGACTGGGATGGTTTGGAAACATCTGGCAGTGTCTGCAGCCCCACTCCCCAGCCCCCTTGTGGATTCTTCACATGTTTGCACAAATTTCATTGATATGTGAGCCTGTGGCCTCTTTCACCCATCCTCCTTTCTGGTCTCCAGATCCTCCAAGGCCCTTCACTATTGACTCCACTGCAGGGAAGTATTTATGAGAAACAGATTAGAGAACAGAAATGTTGCAGTTTAAAGCCATTCAGCTCATTCACACCCAGCACACCTTTAGCAGCCCCCTACTTTGCCCCAGGTTTCATGTGCTCCCTGCTATCTATGTGCATAGATCTGTCTCTCGAGAAAGATTTTAAGGTCCTACCCCTTAGCACAATGTTTTTGCAGACTATAAACTGGACAAATGTCTACTAAACTGAAAAAGAAGCTTTGAAGAAGTCTTTGTATTATTATGGCATTAGTGTATTATTTGCAAAGCAGGATCAGTGGTTTCTGGCAGAACTTATGTTCATTTATTTCCCTGCTCAGGTTAAATGCTCCAAACTGCTCCCAAAACCTCAGATTATAATTGAGCTCCTCAAACAACAAACCCTTTCATCAGCTAGATAACAAAGAGGAAAACCTAGCTGTTGAATAAACTCTGTTCTCCATTCGACTTTTAACGGATTTCAGAAATGTAATTTTAGATTTCCCATCAGTCAGGGTCATTTTTGTGATGCTCTGAATGTCTGAAAAATCATCTAAGTCCTTGTATATATCAGACAACAGGCATCATGTATCCTTTTTTAGTGGCCCTATCATCTTCCTCCTCTAAGCATCATCATTAAAAAGCAAAGGTAATCGACCATTTCAAGGGGAAGCTGATACATGCTGAGACTTGCTACCCACCTCAGCAAACCAAAACATGGGTGATGGATATAATGGTACATTTTCCTGTGTCTAGGGTTTGGACCCACACAAATACACCCAGGTTAACATGGCATAGTTTTTGTTCAAATATTTCCCAAATGTAAGCCTTGGAAGACCAGTTCTGAGATATATAAAAATAGGTTTTGAGGGGAAAAAAAAAGATTTTGTGATTAAAGCAATTTGTAAAATTCTGGATCAATTACAATTGAAGAGATTGCTTTACTGTAGGGTTTCTTAGAGTTTTCAGTATGGAAACAAGCACTGTGACTTCTTAAGAGGTTTGAAATATGTGTTATATTCAAACATATCTCCATAGGTGGGATATAGATTTTTTTGTTAAAATTTTTTTTTTCTGGAACACCTCATGTAATCCTGGAATACAGTTTGAGAAAAGCCGACAAGCCTCCCCCGACCCCACACCTTTTTGGGTGCAATTCCTAAGACTGTTGAGAATTTATAAACTCTAGGATTATTAGTGGTATCCTGAGGGCTGGGCCAGGATTTGAGTGGGCAATACCAAGGAAGGAGAGATTTACTTGGCCTTGGTTTAGCTCCTGGAGAAGTTTTGGGGATTCCAAGATGACCTGGGGCCTTTGACTCTGAAGCACCGTGGTCTTTGAATGGCCTGGGATGGCCTGCTAGTTCCAGGATCTTTGAAGGTGGGTTCTGGGATGAAGTAGTTCAAGTGCCCAGAGGAAGGGAAGGCTGATAGAAGAACATTGGAGAAGGCAGTGTTTTGTTTTGTTTTTAATTTTTTTGAGACTTTAAATTTTATTATTATTTTTAAAATTTGTATTTATTTATTTATTTTTTGGCTGCATGGCTTTCAGGATCTTAGTTCACTGACCAGGGATCAAACCCATGCCCCTTGCAGTGGAAGAGTGGAGCCTTAACCACTGGACCACCAGGGAAGTCCCGAAAAGGGAGTTTTAAGAAGGGAAGTGATTTGTGTGTGTGTGTGTGTGTGTATTTATTTATATTTTTTACATCTTTATTGGAGCATAATTGCTTTACAGTGGTGTGTTAGTTTCTGCTTTATAACAAAGTGAATCAGTTATACATATACATATGTTCCCATATCTCTTCCCTCTTGCATCTCCCTCCCTCCCACCCTCCCTATCTCACCCCTCTAGGTCATCACAAAGCACCGAGCTGATCTCCCTGAAGAAGGGAAGTGATTGATCTTTTAGTTTCCCCATTTCCTCCTCAAGTATTTCTTTTTAAGGGAATTTTCTTATAATTCCTATTCTTTTTTATTTTTCCTGTTTTTTCCCTTCAAGTGTCCTATTGTTTTTTTGTTTTGTTTGCTTTTTTTAACCACCAATATCAGAATTAGACTCTGCCTCTCATGTCACTGTTCGCTGAGACCAAGACTTATGGTTCAGAGCTGCTCAGGGTGGCTGGTTTCTAATAATGTCAGGAAGAAGCAAATATAACTTAGGAAAATGGGACGAAATCGGCTAGCCACACATAACAGGATTTGGTATAGACCAAAGGCACATATGAAGGTTTGGTTTAGTAGGGACCCTCAAGAGCAGGCACATAACTGAAAAAGGAAGCTCCCTATTATATTTGGGCCAATTTCCATAGTTAATGGGCTACTTTGAAAGAACATGAGTTGGATGAACAAAATTTACTCTGAAAAGTTATAGTAATGTGAGTGTGGCTTTAGCAAGTAAACTTTAAAAAAATCTTTAAATTTATTGGTCTGTATTTATATTTATAATTGTAACAATGTAATGGCCTAATATAGTTCCATAATTTATATTTGTAGTTTATAATATAATAACCTTTAGCAAGTAAACGTTTAAAAATCTTTAAATTTATTGGCCTGTATTTATATTTATAATTGTAACAATGTAATGGCCTAATATAGTTCCATAATTTATATTTATATTTAATTTATATTTTATAGTTCCATTAAGTTCCATAATGGAACCTAAATAGTTCCATAATTCCAGCATACAATACTATTTTTAAGAAGAGTTGAGGAATTAGTTTTCTATTTCACATAAGAAAAGGTAAGGGGAAAATGCTGAAAATGACACAATGGTGGCCCATATTTTTCTCTGTATTTGCTGAAGGCAGTGTTTGTTTTAGTTCACCTCAGTGGATAAGGAGTTATCCTTAGGAGAAGTCTGAGCAATTTACTAATCATTTCAACATATCATCAAAACTACATCAAGGGAAACAAATTCCTGGCTGCTTTATAAGCTGCCTCTGGTAATGGAATTTAGCTCAAGATCAAAGGTTGACTCTTACAGAGGAGAGAAGGAATCATTTCCTTTATGTACATTTTTTGGAGTGTTTTTATTTTTAATACAAAACGAAATGGATGACCTCCCCTATCCACCCTCTACCCTCCCAACTCCCAACAATTAGTAGTTGCGTTTAGGCATCCAAAAACACATTATAAGAGTCAATTATAAAGTTCTCCTGCTCTCCTGAGTTCAAAAGCAATTTTATCATTTTAACTAGCAATTTATTCTTTTACTGGGCATCAGAGCGCACCACAGCCCACTCTCACTCCCAACTGACAGTGAAATCGGAGGCGTTAGCTCTCCAAGGTCGCCCAGTACCTTTCCCCATTTATTTACGTTGGCAGTGGTTCAGGCCCTGGGAAGTCAGCCTTGTTTCTATAAGTGAGGGCCAGATGATCCAGTTGGTCTGAGATCTGCATATAGCAGCTGTTTGCTAACTATTCAGCACTTTAAAGCTTCCAAGTGCTCTCCTGTTATGAGTTCTCCTGTTACACTCCTGGGGAGATGGACATTAGCTCTGAATTACTGTCATCAACCACCTTCTTTATTAACTTTTTTCCTCCACTGGGAAATCAAGACGCTCTGTCCCTGGAAGTTCAGCTGGCTTCTCTAGTGTTCCAGAACTAGGGAAGGAGGTAAGCCTGCTGGCGTTGCAGAGCTGGGATCTATCTAGGTTACTAATCCTGTCCTTGTTCAACTCTATGGCCATCAGGAAGCCAGCCCCCAGATCACCACAAAAGCCGTTCCTGATTTTCTCTTGTCTCCCTATGCTAATCTTCATGTTGAAGAGATGCAAAATATTTAATTACACGATGCCCAGGCAGAAACTTGTCAGAAAATCTATTTTAATATGAAGGCCAAGGCTGCATAAACGTTCGCCAGTCAGATTAGTGGGATAGCTCCTTGCCGACTATGATTAGTTAGATACAGAGAAAAGGGAAACTCAGACACTCAGGGTAATTGACTCAGTGCAACTTGGTATATAATTATCTGCAGGGCCACGAATCCTCTGTGATTTTACAGCTGAAGTCAGAGTGTCCTGATACACTTAACATGAAGTTTCTTCCTCCACTGAAGATCCGTTTATTTGGAAAGGACAAAAGGGAGCATGCGTTGGGCGAGGAGGCTGGTAGGGGGTGCATTTTGTTTTTGCATCTCTACTGCTTGGTGTTCAGTGTTGGTACTGCCTGCAACAGCTGCTGATGTAAGGGGATGCTGGCTTTTTATTTTATTTTTTTGTGATATGTAAAAATTACATTTACTTATTTATCTTCATGGAAAGGGGATGATGGCTTTTTATTTTATTTTTTTGTGATATGAAAAAATTACATTTACTTATTTATCTTCATGGAAAGGGGATGATGGCTTTTTATTTTATTTTTTTGTGATATGTAAAAATTACATTTACTTATTTATCTTCATGGAAAGGGGATGATGGCTTTTTATTTTTTTTTTTGTGATATGTAAAAATTACATTTACTTATTTATCTTCATGGAAAGGGGATGATGGCTTTTTTAAAAAATAAATTTATTTATTTTATTTATATTTATTTTGGGCTGCATTGGGTCTTTGTTGTTGCGCGCAGGCTTTCTCTAGTTGCAGCGAGTGGGAACTACTCTTCGTTGCACACGCGAGCTTCTCATTGTGGTGGCTTCTCTTGTTGCAGAGCACGAGCTCTAGGCACACAGGCTTCAGTAGTTGTGGCACACGGGCTCAGTAGTTGTGGCTCGCAGGCTCTAGAGAGCAGGCTCAGTAGTTGTGGCACACGGGCTTATAGCTGCATCCGTGGCATGTGGGATCTTCCTGGACCAGGGCTCGAACCCGTGTCCCCTGCATTGGCAGGCGGATTCTTAACTACTGCGCCACAAGGGAAGCCCGATGATGGCTTTTTAGATGTACGAATGGTCTGATCTCATCAGAGGGGCAAAACACTCCATGAAGCAGGGAGAAATAACCACTGTCCTCGGGTCTCCGAGGGTGAATGCATTCTGGAGGTATTCTTCATCCTGCCACGTCAGTGTGTGGCGTTCTGGTTGACGGTGAGAAGGTAGGGCAGGACCTGTGTTGGGCGCTCTGAAGCAATCCCCCCCACCCCGCCCACCCCACAAGTCGGTGAGGACTCTAAGAAGGTGAAAATCATAACATGGGATTAGGAGAAAGACAATGCTGCGAAGTCAAAGAAAACAATAGAGCAAGGTGGGAGGAGGATTCTAAACACACCTACGGGATGAAATCTGTGCGGGCGAGTTGAGCTGGGGATCCTGAGGGGCTGGAGGTTGTACGGAAGCTGGGTTTGGCTTGGCCAGTCGGGCCAGAGTGGAGAAGAGGCTGATGCAGAGAAGGGGTGGGGATGAGCCCGGGGATAGCTTGGACTTAGTGTGACGGCGAAAAGATTCCTTCTGAACCTGTGTTGGTATATTTTGAGCCCAGAGCAAAACGTGATCTGTTTCCGTAGGATAAATGGAGATAATTCAGCCAGGATCTGACAGACGGATGTAGAGAGGGATAAGGCAATACGAAATCAAGAATCACAGCAGAGTCGTGGGGTGAGAGAGACAGAGCTCCTACAAGTGACTGTGTCAGATATTCAGTGTGTGCCAGGATGCCGGGGTGACGTTGAGATGTACACATGTATTGTATTCTGTATCTATGAGTTTCCTGAGGCCGCCTTGAATTGTAAAATAGCGGTGTGTTTTATGTGCTCAACTGTGAGTACTTCCCTGGTGGAGTGGACTCCATAAGTCAAGACTAGGGGTGTGCAAGTTGCAATCTCTTTATGCTTCTTATGGGAGGGCAGCTGAAAAGTTCCTGAGAGGCACAGTGGACCCCGAGGGTAGAGCCCAGCTGGGGAAATGGACCTTCTGTCTCACCCAGGAAGCTATAAGTGACTGGGTGAGGAGACACAGGACAGGGACCCAAGTCCTAGAGAAGAGTATAAGATGGGAATTTGGTCTTAGAAACAGGCAGGAAAATTACTTAGTAGGACAAAGAGAAGCAAGGGGGTATTGGGTGTTTTAAATTCTGTGAAAGTAGGATCCACCCCAAGGCTGTGAGGGTGTAGAGCCTGGGGGCGCCAGCTGGTCACAAGACCATTTGGAGAAAAGAAGGACCAGGAAGGAGGATGGGGACTCAGGCACATTACGGGAATAGAAACCGCTTAGTCCAGAATCTCTGAACCAGTGTGAAGCCTGTGACTCTGAGTCACCAGAAATAGCTGTTCCCGGGGGTGAAAGTCTGGAGCTGTCCCAAAGAGGAATCAGAGCTCCCTGTCAGCGGGAGCCTTTGGAGTCCTGGGCTCTGAATCTTATCACATTTCCTTCAAATGCTATTGGCCAGTTGTATGTTTATAGGTTGGAGGAACTGGTGAACAGGGCACTTGAGAAATGTTATAAAGGGCAAACGGGGCTTGTGGCGAACCAATCAGAG
The DNA here is from genome assembly GCF_059928025.1 of Delphinapterus leucas. Taxonomy (NCBI): domain Eukaryota; kingdom Metazoa; phylum Chordata; class Mammalia; order Artiodactyla; family Monodontidae; genus Delphinapterus; species Delphinapterus leucas. The sequence continues at coordinate 34,387,717 of NC_143142.1, read as the reverse complement.
AAAACGGAGGAGAGAAAATGCCAGAACGGCTTTAAGTGTGAGAGGATGGTGGTCCCCACTGCTGATGAAGAAATGGAAACATGAGGAGGGGTGTGTGTCCAGAGAGCCAGTGGCTGCTTTTCACTTGTTTCCTTTTAGAAGATGAAGGGATATTTATTTGAAAGTTCACTCGAGGGAATTTCCTGCTGGTTCAGTAGTTAGGACTCTGCACTTTCACTGCCAAGGGCATGGGTTCAATCCCTGGTAGGGAACTAAGATCCCACAAGCCGTGGCCAAAAAAAAAAAAAAAAAAAAAATTTCATTCCATGTGGATAAATTCTCTGTTTTCTTGAAATATTTTATTTTTTAAAATTTTATTTATTTATTTATGATCTTTATTGGAGTATAATTGCTTTACAATGTTGTGTTAGTTTTTGTTGTACAACAAAGTAAATCAGCTCTATACAGTTGCAACTTCCTGGAAGGCATCCCAGCTGCGGATCGGTCTGTCCCCTGTGCGCACGTCAGCAGCCGCCAGGGGGAGACGTCACCCAACAGCGCTCAGTGGAGAATCCCCTTGGGGATGAATATGCCCTACAGTAGACAAATTCCTCCCCAGAGTCGCCTTCCCATGCTGAGCCTCTAATCTTGACGGTTCCCAGAGCAGCAGCAGGCATGGCTCTATCTGGACAATTACACTACTGGGAACGTTAAGACTGCTTTGTAAAACCATAAGCACCCAGGAGCAGATGCTTTAAAAAATGTAAAAACAAGACTGCAGTGACAGCAGATAGGATCTCGGAGACTGAGTCACCTCACTGCATCTCCTCACATCCTATTCTTGAGGAGGAAACTGTGCAGAGCCCACGGGAGGGTATGTGTCCTGGGTACCAGGGACCCCGGGGGGCTGGCATGCTTGTCTTTGCATCGAGACCATTGGTGGGGAGGGACAATTATTTCTACAAATCTTCTCAAAACAACTTTGAACTAAAACCTCTGAGCGAACATGGGACTCTGCTCCCCAGCTGTCCCACTGACTGGCCTGTTTGGTCATAGGTATCTTTCCTGGAGGGAAGTATTTTTAATCTGAGCTTTGTCTGTTTGGTCCTGAGCTGATGCCATGGAAACTGGATGGATGCCTGCAATTAGAGTAAGAAAGAACACCTCCTGGATGTATTAGTATTTAACGTCTTTTGGATGTTTTGATACGAGGCTTGTGTCAAGAGAAAAGACATGCATATGTAGAAAAGCAAACAGGGAAAAGTCAGCTTTTATAACACTATATTTTGGGGTTCCAGAATTCAGCAATAAAGGGGAAAACATGTGGCTCTTTAAGGAATTATTTCTGTAGTTCAGCTGACAAAATGCAGAGCAGGGATAAGTTTAATAGATGGAAATAAGAAATGCGGTTTTTTGTTTTAGAAATTCAGCTTTTTATTACAGAGAAATGCAGATAATTTGGTAGCGTTATTTTACTTTTTTGAGCCAAACAGATTTTGTTGGTGTGATGATTTCAGCAAACCATCTGCGAGGCTATCTGAAAGGAATCTAAAATAAATGAAGGGGTTATTTCAGGGTTTTTTTCTGGAAAGGAATATTTTAAACTTCTCAGACTACTTCTCAGGAAACTTCGGTGGGGGGTAGGGAATACAGCTGCGTAGTGCTTTATTCACCTCCCGGTACTGTAGCGTGTTGTACTTGTGTAAATATTGCAGCTGGAGTGAGTCATTTGTGTCTGCCTCTCAGACGTATCACCCTTCAGTGATCACAGTGTCATCCTTTACACGAGGCTGCTCTGCGCGAACCATCAGCGAAGGAGCATTAGGACACAGCTTCATCTAGGGTCCCGGGCTTAAACACACTTTCTGACTCAAAATGCCATTTCAATAGGGTGAGCATATATCTCAGTGTAAATATTTTTTTTTTTGCGGTACGCGGGCCTCTCACTGTTGTGGCCTCTCCCGTTGCGGAGCACAGGCTCCGGACGCGCAGGCTCAGCGGCCATGGCTCACGGGCCCAGCCGCTCCGCGGCACGTGGGATCTTCCCGGACCGGGGCACGAACCCGTGTCCCCTGCATCGGCGGGCGGACTCTCAACCACTGCGCCACCAGGGAAGCCCTCAGTGTAAATATTAATGGTGCCTTTTTCACTCTCCAAAGGGACCCAGTTTCGGCCATACATTAAATGGCCACCGTACATTTAATACCAGTCCCCGAGCACATGGGTGATGAGCAGAGGTGGGCGTTCTGTCTTCACACTCAGGTACAGCACTGATGCCTCAACGGGCATGGGCTGCATCTCTCCCCTTCACCCTCCCTGCAGAGTTCACACAGCAACAGCTCCAGGGCGAGGACAGATGACGGAAAACATGATAAAAATTCTCTTGCTCAAAGTGCTGGCAGGTATGAGAACTTAATTGGGCTCTGAAGATGTAAATGTTGACTCTGACCATTGAAGAAAAGGCCCAACGAAGGCAGTATGTGTGACAGCGATTGGTCGAGTGGTGTTATGAGCTGGATGCAGAGAGAAACAGGAGCTGACGGAATGATGGGATACAGATCAGAGTGCTACACCCATCCGAGGAGGATGTGAGCTTACCAGGGACAAGTAAGCAAGAAACGTTGGGAGCACCGAAGCACTAGAGTCATATAACCTGGCAGAAAAATCCCCCCATGAGAACTTGATAGTGAGGTACTCGTAAGAATCTAGAGGATGCTGGTACCACTGAGTTTAGGAATTGGGGGAAAAAAGGAATTTTGATATGAAATTTAAGAGAAGACCCGAGTTCAGAAAGAGAGAAACGAGTATCACCAGGCATTACGGATGCTGTTGTGGGTTAGCTCCATGGGGCTGAGATGGAGAAACGGGTTGCTAAAAGCCTGATGAATTAGTAAGCAGAGATCTAGCATCTGTCTGCTGGCCTCTTATATACCCATGTATCTGAATACCCACCCCCCTGGATATGGTTTGTATCTTAGGATTTCACGACTCTGCGAGTTCTCTCACTGCAACTATGTGTCAGTCTGAGAAAAGAAACGGAGAGAGAGGGTGGTATTCAGGCTTCGGTCTCTGGAAGAGCACTTTGTCACTTGCTTTTGATGGAGGCAGAAGAAAAGAGATCCTTATACATGTGTGTATATCGTGCTTACAATGATGCATTGTAATCACTGACATCTTTGTTCTCCTGCACGGGTTGTTGGATTTCTGGAAGGTGGGATTCCTATCTTCTGTGAAGGCAAGGGCTGTATCAGTCTGATTGAAAGGGGCCCTTTAGAGCCCTTTGACCACATTAAAGAGGCACAGAAACAAAGTCCTTAGAAAGAATGGATGCTGGGGCCACCGAGTGCTTAGAGCAGGGGACCCTCACGGAATGAACAGCCAGGCCCTCAATCTCCTTTGAGATTCCGAATGGCATCGTTCAATCTGTGAGAAAATGGCAGAAATACCTTATATGACTCATTCTTTGTAATTCCTGAGACAGAACACGGATCTGACGTGGTAAAGCAATGCCTTTATTGTCAGAGCTGCGGATTCATTAACTTGAAGATTATACAGGGTCGTCTTAACTCATTTAGCCTGAGAAGTATTGGGGGCGGCTGAGTCCTGGCTGGTTACCCCAGAGCCCAGGATCCCACCTTACTGTCAAGGGCCCTCCCCCTCCAAGGACACCTTCAGAAAGGGCAGAGGGGAAGGGGCCTCTTTGTGACAGGCATCTGGACTTAAATGGCTTTTAATCTTGCTGCCTGCTCTCCAACAAGAATTCACAAGGAAATTGACAAGTTTAAGGAACAACCATAAGGGATCTAAAGCTTGGAAATGTGGAAGGAGCAAAAGGATACCAATGGACTCCAGTGAGCTTTCCCAAAGGAAAGAAACAAAATCTCAAGAGCGCACTGGACAGTACTTGCAAAGGGGACCTTTCACCCTGGACCTTTCATCCGGAACTCAGATAGGGCATTTTTTCTTCTTCTTTTTTTAATCAGGTGAAAGGAAGAGAGGAGAGAGGGACCAGCTTTCTTTAAGTGGAGTAATGGGATGTCTTCACCCACTTGGGAAGCTTTTAGTATGTTTGAATCCACTCTCCAGAGAGAACGGGATGCAGAAACTGTACAAAGTCTATTTGTTTAATTTATCCAACAAATATCTATTAAGCATTTAGTCTATGCCAGGCACCGGGTATACAATGATGGGAAAACAAATGTAGCACATTTTCTCAAGGTGTTTATAGCAAACGATGGTCCGTGCTACGAAGGAAATGCAACCCACAAGTCAACTCAAATCCAAATCCCGGCTTAAACAAAATTAGAAAACTGCATTGTACCCTGACATCTATGCCAATCCCCCGACACCTTCCTTCATTCTGGGCCGGTCCATTCACCCTCCAACCAGTCACCAAAAAATACCCCTTTAGAAGTCCTTGACTCCAAGGGATGCATTTTAGGAATCCTTCCCTGTACGTGGACAAATCAGGAGCAGTACTGAACCAACTCTTCTGATCTGAGAAGCTCCATTTGGATGTAAACTGTACCGTTAGCACTTTTGAGCTGGAACTGAATTCCCAATGAGATGCCTGAGGAGTTCAAAGTTAACTGCACGTGTCAACTTTCTAAAATCCTGTAATAATTCAGGGAGACAGATTACACCAGGGTTTTCAGCCTCTTTTCAGTCTGCAGAGAACATGTATATTTGCACCCAATCCTAGAAAATTCTGCCACTGTAAGAGCAATGCAAAAGTTGGGCATTTTGCAAATGGCATTGCAATGAAAAGTGTTGGTTTCCATGCTAGACTGGGAAGTCCTCCAGGCAAGGATGCTTTCTTATCATGTTGGTGTTCCTGGCCCTGAACTCAGATTTGGCACAGAGAAGTGTTTTCTGGACCGAAGGATCAGACAATACTAGATAGTCCTCTTTTCTCCTCATTTCCACTGCTGCCACGCTTCACTGGTACATAAATCAGAGGTAGGTGGTACGGGAATAGCAGGGACGCTGTCCTGCCTCTGAGATCCAAGGGAACCTTCCCAGGATAGACCCGAATCTGGGTTTTTTAGGTAGATCAGCACACACACTAAAGCTTAAGTCCACTGACAGTGAATCACTGCTATCCCTCTAACACAGGAGACGCAGCACAGGTGTTTTAAGTAGTGTAGGACAGACAGCTCGGGGCATGGATGGATGCTTCTGTGGGCAGTGGGCTCTCTCCACGAATACCCTATGGTCCTTCATTTTACACTAGGAGAGACCACCTACCCTAAACCAAGACCGTCTCAAACCGTTTCTTCCCTACTCTCACCAAATCCCTGGTTGAGAGAAGGTATATTTAGGAAAGGTGATTTGAAGGGTTTGTGGCTCATTCTTTCTTTTAGTAATCCGAAAACTCTCACCGACCTCACCCCCCACCCCCTGCCCATCCCACTGCACCCCTAGCTCACAGGCACTGCAAGGCGACATGAGATTTTTTTTTTCTTTATCAAAAGGGGGCATGGGTTCAAAAGGCTGAAGATTTTGGTCTGATGGGTTCACATTGTTTCCATGAGGGTCATGTCTATGGGGAGAGAAGCATGGCTCTCTCTCATATTCATTCTGCAGATCTTTTAAAAGCATCTGTTATAGATGTCCCTGTTCTAAGAGCTGGGGACATAGTAGTGAATAAGGCAGAGAAAGTCGTCTAGAATTAAATGACAAATACCCAAGTAAATATTGAATTTCATGACCCCTAGCAGTAAGTGAAGAAAAAAGAAAGCATAGCAAGGGATAGGAGAGTGCCATGGGGCAGGGCAGGTGGTCCTGAAACAGAGCCCAGAGGGACAACGATCATGGGGTGGGTGGTGGCGGGGGAGGAGTCCAGGCAGAGGCACCAGAGCCTGAGGCAGGAACTTGCCGAGGTTCAGGAGGTCAGAGCTCCTCATACGTGGGTCAAAGTGCCCTGTGAGCAGCTAATAGCGTACAGGTGCGCCAAGAAGGCGGCATGCTCAGGCCAGAGGACAGCCGTGATGGGATAAAGCTGGGATGTGCTGTGGACCAGGGGTAGCCAGAAGGCTGTGTGCCTGGGACAGAAGAGGGCCAAGAGGCGGGAGGGGCCGTATGGGGCAAGGCCTGGGCTGTACGTCCAGTGAGCTCAGCCGCTGCTTGTAAGAGGGTAACAGAAAAGGAAGTAGAACACCAACCAGCGCATCACATTTTCTTTCAGGAACTGACATAAGAACCGATAGCTGGGGGGGTCTATAAACGCCACAGCCTCCCATAATGACTCCAGGGATCAATTCTTTCATCATAAAAGTGAATCAGATCATATCACTATGAAGTATAAAAAATGAGTTAGAGAAGAGCCAGGCGAAATGTTTACGTCCAATTGGTCTACTGGAACGAAAATGAAATGTAAAACCAAAAAAGGAGAAAGGGCCACCCAGGTGAGATACACCTGAAAAGTGGTTCGTGGAGCCCACGCAGACAATCAGTCGTGTTGACTGGGGTTGAGAGGCAGACCTAAGCCCACCTGGTAGTGATGATGCGGCTGAAGGATGGGCAGAGGGGCTGAGCGTGGAGAAGGACGTGGAGGTGTGCACTGTAGGGTCCTGACAGGCTGTCCCTGCGTCCCGGTCAGAGGCCTTTTTGGTGAGTTCACGCTGGGTCCGGGGCGGGTGGGGGGAAAGGAAGGACCGGGTTAATGGCTAGAAGTTTCGGTTTTCATTCTGCTCTGTCCTAAAGCCTGAGGTTGCAACCCCAAATGGGCATTTACTAAATGGGGGATCTCAGTGTTCTTACTGCCCTCTCGGCCCCTCCGCATCTCTTGGTGGGTGACAGCAGGGTCTGTGGGGGGCTCAGAAGGGTGGCCTCTGAGGCACCGAGTGGGCTGGACTTTGGGGGCAGGGGAAGTGATAGGCGTGGGGCTGGCTCCCTTTTCCTTGGTCTCCCTTTTCACATGGAAAAGGCCTTCCATCTCCTGTGTACCCAGGGTTTCCCATGGGAAGGTCTTACCCTGGGGCTCTCCTTCGGGAAATATCTGACCACCTTATTCAATTTATTAAGAGCTTATAACTGCCTGGGGTGTTATTTCCTTCGAGTAACAACAGGCTGGGATTTTGAGCAGGCCCACTGAAGGGAACTAAAGTTGGGGTGTCCAATGGCAGGTGGGTCGGGAGCTTGTTGGCAAAGGCTTATCACATCTCAGGCTTCCCCTTTCAGTAGCTGCCTGCCCACTGCAGCTGAAGTCGTAGGGGACTGGGGCAGAGAAAAAGGGCACGCAAAGGAGGTGATGACAATTTTAGTTAAAATCCTTAAGTTGCCACCCTTTGCAGCTTGCAGAACTACACGTTTGTGTAGCAAAGAGAGAAGAAACTCTGTCTCAACGGGACCAGTCCTCTTACCATCAGCTCCCCAGTTTGAAAGCCAAACATAAGATAGTGAAGTGGTCCTCTTGCTTTTCTTTTCTTTCCGGAATGATCCTTCAGATGTGCTCAGATAGATGGGGGTGGGATGGGTAAAGAGAGGGCTGGGGTGGGGAAGGTACAGGGAATATTTCTGAAAAATCAATTATCGGCATTTAGAGCTGCCAGTATCGTCAGTGAATCCTCATGAAACAGTGCCTTGGTGCCAAATCAGACACTGGCTATTGGGAAATCTGTACACACAAGGAAGAACCTGAACCACCACCAAATACAATCAGGGTGAATTCTGAATCAAGGTCATTTGGCCAGTTCTCCCTCTCCCAGCTTTTCCCCACCATCCACCGCTTTATCAGCGGAGTTTGGCACAGCTACAACTGATTGAACTTCCAATCACCTTTCCCAGAATATTTACTAGGCACCGAAACTGACAACAGCTGATATTAACCATGTGCCAGAGAAGATTCGGAGGAAGGAGAAATAAGGATGAGGATGGGGTAAATCCAAGATGCATGGGGTTGGGATCCTGTGGACACATAAGTTCAGACAATCGAGGGTTATGCAGTAATTGGAAAGATTTGTCAAGTTGGGGGACGCTTTAGCTGAAAAGGTGAGACGAGTAAATTTTCTGAAGGCATATGGTATGGGGTAGAACATGCTCTGTGGAGGGAGAATTGAGCAGCGAATTGATAATTATGTTTTTGCTCACATTTTTCTTCGCAAAACTCAAGAGTTTGCTTTTAGTCTTTCACTTGATCATAACCTTCAACACATAAATATTTGGTGGCTCTTCCTCTGATACGCAGCGTGACACGTGCAATATACAAAGAGCTGCTTGTGAAACAGAGCATACAGGAAGCCTGGCATCCTGCAGGTGTTTAGTGGGCATCCACAGGTCCACATTTGCTCCAGGCACATTCCCGGGAAGTGCCCAGGAAGCAGAATTGATCAATATGCCTATTTCATTAAGGCTTTAGTTATTTGCTTGTGCCTTTTCGTCAGACTATTTGGAAAGAGAGAAAACAAGCATATGGGGCATCCAAAAATAAAAGGTTTTGACGATGATTTACCATTCTGAGTTACACAGAAAAACATAGGCCAGCAGGCGGGGACACTATGAAGATTCTGCCCTATTCTGAAACGTCCAAGTGCTTCTGGAGGTGTGTTAACATCAGAAATAGCTCCTTAAGGAAGAACTTTATCCAAGGACCACAAGTTTCTTAATCTCCCCTTGCTCTTTAAAAAAAAAAAATCCATAATTTTGATTCAGAACCAGTTTGAGGGGAGAGAAGTGTGGGTGTCTTGTTCTGTAATGTAATTCTATTAAGTCTTTCTTTGGAAGCAAAACAAAACCATGTGTGATTTTCTAAGACGGTTTAGGGCTTCCCTATTATGTAATTGAAACCCGGAGGAGTGTATTTGGAATGGACTGTTACAAACGACACACAGGTTCAAAGAGTCCACTGGTTTTCAAACAAGCAGAGGCTGTAAATAGGTGGGTGGAGGTACAAGCCCAGAAGGAAGGCTACAAATGAACACATACAGTTATCATTAAAGATCATGGCGGACTTGTAAAGCACAGGCAGGAAGTAAGCTTCGTCCACTCAACATCTGGTTAAAATCCTCCTGTTTCACGTATACAGCTCGAACGCTATATAGATCTACTACCAGGTTGAAAGGTATGAATTAATGTATACAGGTTTTAAAATTCAGTAGATATAACACAGCAGAGTTATCTCTTTCACTCCCTAGATGAAGGCTTCACAATGCTTCTGATGTAATTAACGTGTTCTACACAATAACGATTGGGAATCGCCAGCCCACAGTATTAAGAGTTTTGTCCAAAGCCCTGTGACCATGTGAACGAAGGGAGCTCAACTGCTTGTTTCTGGGCCTCATTCGTGCCGTGTTCCCTTAAACAGAGTTCCAGGAGAACATAGGTGAGAAGAGAGAACTGGTTAGCATGGCAATATTCACCTTTCCTAAAGTTTCCCCTTGAGTTGTTGGAATGGGTGAGAAAAGGCCAAGTGATTTTGAGTTCTCTCTGGAAAAAGAATAATGAAAAGAGGAGGTGTAGACAAAGTAAAGGGTTTGGGAAAGGAAAAGGCGGATGCTGTGATGAATGCCACCAATGAGCCCAGTGATGTTCATTTCCGGAGCCAGCAGAGTGCTGTGCCGAGGGTCACAGGAATCCCCCAAAGCACTGGCCTTTGTCTTGTGGCTTTGACACTTCTCATGAAGCAAGAGTTCTTAATCCTTTTTTGGTGTAAATTTGTCCACATCACTTTCTTTCTTAATGAATAAGGATGATGAATATCTTCCGGGACTCTGTACAATTCCATCCAGCACTTCACTTTCTGCTTTCTAAAGAGTTCTCGCCTTTCTAAAAACACAGGTGGCCTCCCTTGCTGTGTTAGATCATGGTGGTGGCAGAAACCTCTTCTCTCCCCATAATTGCTTGGGGAGCTTTTCTGGCTGGAACACAGGTAAAAGCTGACAGCGTGCCTCTGAGCGTTTAGCTCTGTCAGCATAAGAACTACAAAGGCATGGATTTATGTTTCCAAAGACCCCTTAAGCTGGTTTTATGTAGCTTTAGGCCTTTGTCCTAAACGCCCTTCTCTTCAAAGACCACCTGCAACTGCTGTTTGCAAATGAACTGCCTCTGACATCTGAAGGCAAAAAAGAAAAACTGCAAAATATAGAAAGCTCACTTGCTACCCCTATGAGGTGGGGAAGACAAAGCAAAGGATCCTTCAAAAATTTAATTTAGGGTTTAATTTAATTTTAAAATTTAATTTAGTGTTCCAAATGGAGCCCTAACCCTGAAATGTTAGCTATTTCTGTTTTAAAAATAAAATTCATTTTCTGTATTATGAAAGTAAAACATGCCCACTGCGGAATATTTGGAAAATAAAGTATAAAGAAAACCCCAGGGCTTCCCTGGTGGCGCAGTGGTTAAGAATCTTCCTGCCCATGCAGGGAGCACGGGTTCAAGCCCTGGTCCGGGAAGATCCCACGTGCCCCGAAGCAACTAAGCCCGTGCGCCACAACTACTGAGCCTGTGAGCCCAAACCACTGAAGCCCGCGCACCTAGAACCCGTGTTCCTCAACAAAAGAAGCCACTGCAATGAGAAGCCCACGCACTGCAACGAACATAGCCCCCACTCGCCGCAACTAGAGAAAGCCCAAGTGCATCAGCGAAGACCCAACACAGACAAAAATAAATAAATAAATTTATATATATAAAAAAAGAAAAACCCACACCATCTTTGGCTCCAATAGCAAAGGTAATCACTGTTTAACATTCTAGTGCATTTATTTCCTCCCAGTTTTTTTTTTTCCTGGTTGCAATTTCTTAACATAGTTCTGCACTATGTATGCAGGTTTGTGTGTACACAACGCATATACAAACACACAATTTTGGACAGTGCTTCAATGTACTGTAGATTTCTAGCTTGATATAATATCAGAAGTTCTTCCCCTAAATATTATCATAAGCTCTTTCTAAATATACTTTTTATGGTTGGCATAATAGTTCATTGAAGTGAATGTTCCATAATTTACCTAACGTTTCCCTACCGGTAGACAAATGTTCACCACCAACAAAGGTGGTTCAAATCTTTCACCATCATAAATAATGTTGTGGTGAACATCTTTATAAAATTTTCTCTGTGTCAGATTGTTTCTGCAGAACAGTTTCATTGAAGGGAAGCAGAGGTCAAAAATAATGAACATTCAAAAAGTTTTTAGAGATTTCAACACACCGCTTGGGTTGTATCTTATGGCTTGGATGGGTGCAAAGAGTGGGAGTTTTGCTGTTTTTTGGTTTTTAATGGAGATTCAAAATAAGGAAGAAATTCCATGTTCTTAGCACCTTTAGGGCTTATCAGTATTTTTTCTGGCCTTTCACGGTACTTTAGTACTTTGGGGGCTGAATAATATGAGCATTTTAAGAGAAAGCTAGAAAAAAAGGAATGTTGATACAAATCTTTTATAGATTTTCTCATAGTTTAAAATTTATTCCAGAGATGGGATCAGCATTCCATGAAGTCCCCCTTATTCAGCTATTCATGGGTTAAACAGAGATTTGAGGCCAGGTCAGGACCGAGGCTAATAATATTAGTATAATTTTTAAATTTACAGATAAGAGAGGGAAGAGGTAGGGGTGTAACCTCCATGGGGCTTTGGCTAGGACAAGGTGGGGAAAGAACATAAAGTAGAAACTAAAAGCCTAAGAATAAACGGAAGCCTTTATTTGCAGAAGTTAACATTTACTAGTCTCCTTGAGTCTCACTATTTCACCCATTTTGGGAAGTCCTTTCCCCAAATAAAAAATGATTGAAACTTTGTTTCTCAAGATGGTGTGCGAGAGACATGTGACCATCCCACTCTTTCTAAGATGAACTGGTTTATTTTCAGGTGCATGAGAAAAAAGTAAAGAACTTTCTGCTTCTGTATAGATGTCGGAGTCATCGCAGAAACTTAGAGAATTCAGTGAAGTAGAAAATTTCCTGAGGAAATCTTACATTTGCACCTATCAATCAACTATCAACAAATATTCATGGGGAAAATCTTGTATGTGATAACTGTAGCTTTGTGTTTTGAAGGCTAATTGTTGAACAGGTGCAAAGCGATAAATTAAGTGGTATTTAAACTTTTTAACCTATAGTTTGGGTCACAAGGTACTAACAAGACCTTATACCATATAAGACTAGTAGAGACCTCAAGACTGCCGAAGGCCCAAGTTAAAAGCTTGCATTCTTTTGATTTAAGCAATTAAGAAAGTACTAAGGACTTGTGGAATGTGGTTTTCTTTTTTTCTGATAGACAGCTATTTATATTTTAGGTAACTCATTTTGATTTTATTATTTAAAATTTTCTTATTTTGAACTTTTTATTACCTTAGTTACAAAAGAAGAAAAATTTTAATTGAAGTATAATTGACTTACAAGATTATATTAGTTTCAGGTGTACAACATAGTGATTTGATATTTTTATATATTACAAAATGATCATCACAAGTCTAGTTACCAATTGTCACCATGTAAAGTTACTACAATATTGACTATATTTCCTATGTTGTACATTACATCCTGTGACTTATTTATTTTATAACTGGAAGTTTGTGCCTCAATCTCCCTCACTTATTTCACTCATCCCCTCACTCCACTTCCCTTTGGCAGCCATCTCTTTGTTCTCTGTATCTGGGAGCATTTTTCTGTTTGTTAATTTGCTTTCTAGATTCCACATATAAGTGAAATCATACAGTATTTGTCTTTCTCTGTCTGACATTTCACTAAGCGTAATACCCTCTAGATCCATCCTTGTTGTTGCAAATTGCAAGATTTCATTCTTTTTTATGGCTGAGTAATATTCCATTACACGTGTGTACAGCATATCTCCTTTATCCATTTATCTGTTGATGGACACTTACTGTGCTTCCATATTTTGGCTATTGTAAATAGTGCTGCAATGAACATAGGTGTGCATATATCTTTTTGTTTGTTTTTTTTTAAATTTATTTTATTTTTGTTTCTTTTTGGCTGCGTTGGGTCTTCGTTGCTGCGCAGGGCTTTCTCTAGTTGCGATGAGCAGGGCCTACTCTTCACTGTGGTGCGCAGTCTTCTCATTGCAGTGGCTTCTCTTGTTGCAGAGCTTGGGCTCTAGGTGTGCGGGCTTCAGTGGTTGTGGCATGTGGGCTCAGTAGTTGTGGCTCACAGGATCCAGAGCACAGGCTCAGTAGTTGTGGTGCATGGGTTTAGTTGCTCCGCGGCATGTGGGATCTTCCTGGACCAGGGCTCGAACCTGTGTCCCCTGCATTGGAGGCAGATTCTTAACCACTGCACCACCAGGGAAGTCCCAGCATACATCTTTTTGAATTAGTGTTTTTATTTTCTTTGGAAAAATACCCAGAAATGGAATTGCTAGATCATATGGTAGTTATATTTTTAATTTTTTGATGATACTCCATACTGTTTTCCATAGTGGCTGTATCAGGTAACTAATTTTTAAATGAAAAGAAAGTTTCTTTTTTGTTAACTTTATTTTATTTTATTTTATTTTGGCTGTGCTACACGGCTTGTGGGATCTTAGTTCCCCAAACAGGGATTGAACCTGGGCCCTCGGCAGTAAGAGCATGGAGACCTAACCACCGGACAGCCAGGGAATTCTGAAAAGAAAGCTTCTTTAAACATTCTTTTTATTTAATGGGATACAGTAAATGTGCTGTCAATAAAACTGGAAAAGATATTGATGTAGCTGCCATCTGACTTGAGCAAACACATGGCAATTCCAAAGGCTAAATAAACAGAGAATAAATAAACAAAAAAGTGTTTGCACTACTTTTTAAGACACGCTGTGTTTTATTAAAATGCCACTGTGACAAATGCCACTAAAGTCATCCTAGATGGTTTGAAGGACAATGGATATGCTGTCCTTGAGCGTTTTTTTGTCTTCACCTTTTTCTCAATCAAGATTGTTGAGTGTTTGCTTTGAGTATTTTTAAAGAGTGTACAATTTATCCCATAGTTTGCAGAATGGTGAGAAAAAATATTTGGACAGGAGGATACTGGACTCTGACAGTGATACGGCATTGAGCACAGGGTGCAGAGTGAAATGTAATTTTGGGTGGTCGCCCCTGTGTGAAAGTTGGGTCACGTTAGGTGGGGCATCTCTGTGTGTGGAAAGAATTGTTTCGACGTTTGCCAGGCAGAAGAAGTCGTTTAATAGAGATTTAAAAAGGATAGTGCCAGCCCACGCATGTTCTCTTCGAAGGAAACTCTGCTCAAACCACGCATTGAAGAAGTCGTGGCTCCTGGGTCACAGGAGTCCCAGAAGGATGGGAGAGGGGGGGTGGGGATGAAAAAGTGGTCATCGAAATAATGGCTGAAAATTTCCCAAACTTGGCAATTTGGCAAAAAAATATGGGTAAATACAATAGACTTTCTCTCGCCTCCGATATTTTGTACATTATATTTGACGTTTGAAGCAAAAAGTATAACGTTGTGTGATGTGGCTCTCAATGTATGTAGAGAAAATATTTAAGATAATTATATTATAAATGAGAGAAGGCAAAGGGACTTGTAGGGAGGTTAGGTTTCTATACTTGATTCAAAGTGGTAAAATGTGGACAAGAGTAGATCTTTGTCGTGATGGTATGGTTCTGTATCTCGAGTGCAGTGGTAGTTGCAAGAATCTGCGCTTGTGATAACTACCCATATACATTGTGCCAAAGTCAGTTTCCTGGTTTTGATATTGTATTGTTATCTACGATGTAACCATTGGGGTAGACTGAGGGGTATAAGTGACTTCTGTACTATCTTTGTAATTTCCTGTAAATACATAATTATTTCTAAACAAAAAGTTAAAAATAAAAGATGGAAAGAAGTTCCTTGAAAATGATAAAAGCCAACATTTCATATCTCGTCATAATTCTCTGGCCGTCATCAACATTTTGGAAGAGAATAAGATATTTTAGAGGCAAAGCAGTGGATGACATAGACTCACTGATTTTCTTAAATTATATAATTTAATTGTGGGGGAAAGTATGTAATGGGATAAGGATATCAGATGAAAAAGCAATTCAAGTTTGGATTTTAAGAGGCAAAGGACGGTAATCCTACTCAGAAATTCAGAGTGAGCTTTTGATTTCATCAGATCTGATATTCTTTGTCAGGGATATACCTGTAAAGTATAAAAGTGGTTCAGCAAAGTTAATTTTAATAATATTACATATCCCCTTGAAACCATAAAACTGAAAAAATATTGTAGGGGTAAACACTAATTAAATTTTGACAGTTTTTTGTATTTTTTAGAGATAATTTAGACTAGTTATTTTCTTCAAGTTAAATTAGAAGTTATGAGTATTCTCAGTAATACTGATAATTAATAGAAAAGTGTAAAAAAGAGCCGCAACATGGATACAACTAGAGATTATCATACTAAGTGAAATAAGTCAGAAAGAGAAAGACAAATACCATATGATATCACTTATATGTGGAATCTAAAATATGGCACAAGTGAACTTATCTATGAAACAGAAACAGACTCACAGACATAGAGAACAGACTTGAGGTTGCCAAGGGGGAGAGGAGGGGGAGGGATGGAGTGGGAGTTTGGGGTTGGTAGAAGCAAACTATTAAATAAAAAGAAAAAAAAAAGGAATGGGTAAATAGCAAGGTCCTACTGCATAGCACAGGGAACTATATTCAATATCCTGTGATAAACCATCATGGAAAAGAAGATGAAAAAGAATGTGTACATGTGTATAACTGAGTCTCTGCTGTACTGCAGAAATTAACACAACATTGTAAATCAACTCTACTTCAGTTAAAAAAATGGCAATAAAAAGAAAAGGGTAAAAAAGAAAAAGTTATCTTGTATGCTGGTGGAATTTACATGTCAGTAGGACACCAGCAGATGGCAAAGAAAACTTTCAGTGTTAATAGTGACATGATCATTGCTTTCTCATTACGATAAATATAAGACTATTTCTTATATAATTGCTAATATAGTAAAATCATGGTACTGTTCATCTTGGTCTTCTCTCTTTTTTAAGTAAGGACACTTGGCAGCAGTAAAGGGTTACCCTGAATGCTTGACAGAAAGTCAATGGCAAGAGGAACAGAGAGAGATACAAAACCTCGGCTCTTGGATTTATTTACTAGCTGGAGCTGTGTAGGGTTGTCCAAGTGCTAGCATTAATCACACATATGGTTTTTAGTTACTATTATTCTACTATATTTGTTAAAGTTCAATACTAATTGGATCAGACAATGTTGGACTTACTGAAGGCTTTTAAATATGTTCACATATTCCATTACAAAACAGTGTCTACGGAGGTATCAGAAAGAGAAAAAAGCGAATTTTTAGGTTCTGTGTTGTCATGTCATTAATTTTTTTGAGAAATTTCCCATATTCACATGAAAGAAGTCTGATTTTCTAATTTGTGTTTTCTGATTGACCTTGGTAACTGGGTTGTGAATGCTCAACCCAGCCAAGAGACCAGCCAGATCAGGATTAAATTATCATAGTATTTTTTTACTTAGTGCAAGGTAGAGACCTCTGATGATTTCATCAGCCACAACACAGACTTTACCACCTGCTTACTTTACACGTGAATTGGTAAAAATTCTTTTTTCCATTCAGTGCTGTCTGACAGCACTATAACTAGATCAAGGGTTGGATATTTGATCTTTTAAATCCACCTTCATGTCAAAATGACCAAGTATAATATGAAATTTTAAACCCAAAGAGTATTTTCTTCTTTGAGGCTTTTTTTTTTATTCATTGTCATTTCTCTTTCTTTTTTAATCTTTAATTTCACTTTAAACAGATATTCCAGGGTTAGACAAACCAGCATGAAAAACCATGTCACTAATATGTGATCAAAACAGTTTCTTTTAAAGAGGGATTTTCAGAAATTTTAATGGAAAACACAGGTTTCAAACATGGCAGGAACTAAATGAATATTTGTGGGAAGAAAAATGAAAGAAAAGAGTTCCTGGGCCTCTCATTCTGTAGACAGATTTGTAATAAATTAGTTCAGGGTATACTATACTTTACTAAGCATTTATTGATGAGTAAAGAGAATTTAAGAGCCTGTTCTGTCACTTACTAGCTTGGTCCAGCTGTTTAAACTCGCTAAGCCTTAATATTTTTTCCTGCATGATGAAAACGATGATATCACATCCCATACATGTCATAGAGTATTTGTGAGGATTACACAAGATAATCTATGCAACTGGTTCACAATGCGCGTCAAGGTGTACACGCTCCAAGATTAGCCATTATCATTATTATTAAACTAAGCGAGATTGAGAGATTAAAATTAAACCCAAGGTAGAGGCATTCTGATGTGTAATTTACATAGTGCTTCCTTATTAATGATCTCATTTGAACCTCACAACAACGCTAAAGGCCGGAAGACCCTGGGGCCCCATCACTATTGGCCCTGTGACAACCTCTCCCATGGGCAAAGGCAGATTTGAGGGCTCTCTACGGTGCATGATACCTCCAGGTTTGGCACTTTGGTCCTGAGAGGCGATTTTTTTTTTTTTTAACGTTTTTATTGGAGTATAATTGCTTTACAATGGTGTGTTAGTTTCTGCTTTATAACAAAGTGAATCAGTTATATGAGAGGCGATTTTTTAAAAAATTTATTTTATTCAACTATAGTTGATTTAACAATGTGTTAATTTCTAGTGTAGAGCAAAGTGATTCATATATATATATATTCATATTCTTTTCCATTATGGTTTATTACAGGATATTGAATATAGTTCCCTGTGCTCTGCAGTAGGACCTTGTTGTTCATCCATTCCATATACAATGGTTTGCATCTGCTAATCCCAAACTCCCAATTCATCCTTCCCCCGACCCCCTCTGGCCCCCTTGGCAACCACAAGACTGTTCTCTACGTCTGTGAGTCTGTTTCTGTTTCTTATGTAAGTTCATTTGTGTCATATTTTAGATTCCACATATAAGTGATATCATATGGTATTTGTCTTTCTCGGTCTGACTTACGTCGCTTAGTATGATAATCTCTAACTCATTCCATGTTGCTGCAAATGGCATTATTTCATTCTTTATTTATGGCTGAGTAGTATTCCATTGTATATATATATACTACGTCTGTTTTATCCATTCATCTGTCTATGGACATTTAGGTTGTTTCCATGTCTTGGCTATTGTGAATAGTGCTGCTATGAACATAGGGGTACGTGCATCTTTTTTATTTATAGTTTTGTCTGGGTATATGCCCAGGGGTGGGATTGCAGGATCATATGGCAACTCTATTTTTAGTTTTTTGAGGAACCTCCATACTGTTCTCCATAGTGGCTACACCAATTTACCTTCCCACCAACAGTGTCGGAGGGTTCCCTTTTCTCCACACCCCTGATGATTTATATGCAGCAAAACCACTGGAGGAGATGAAAGCAGAAGACACTCTTCAGACCCTCTGTCTTCCTCAGTGTCGACAGGACTTTTGCATTTTATGACTTCATAATATTTCTACTTAGAGTGCAGAAGAATGTCACCTTAAGGGCCCCAAAGAAGAAACGTTATAACCAAAATTCTTCCAAAAGTCATCACTGTCAGTTTTCTCAGATATAAAAAACAGAGCAGTTGCCTCACAAGAGGCATAAGTTGTACTACAAATCTTGCCTTTTTTTTTTTTTTTGGTCTAGGCCTTCTAAGATGGGAGGAAGTGGACGTCTCCACAATTCTACTTGGATGTTTGGAGAAATTCAAGGAAGGGAGCCTCATAAGCAGAGGGACAAGGAACCAGTCCAGGCAAGATCTGAAATTTATTACTTGTTCTTATCTTGAATAGAAAAGAAAGTCTCTTTGTTTAAAAAAATTGCTGTCTGTCCTTTGGACTTCTGAACTTTTTCCTCATTGCTTTGTAAAAACAACCTGTTAATTAACTTTGCGCCTGTTAGAAAGAAGTGAGCTTCCTCTGAACTCTAAGGATTCTCCATGAATTTGTAGAGCTGAGGCTCAAACAAGCAAAGGGCTATGGCTCACCTGGGGTTTTATTCTGACTTTGCCTCCAGCTAGAAGCCTACCACTTTGGGCCTTAGTTTTCCTACCTTAAAATGGGTTTGTGGATTAGATCAGGGGTGGCAGCCTCTTTCGGTAAAGGGCCAGAGGGTAAACATCTTTGGCTTTCTGTACCATACGGTCTCTGGAGCAACTACTCAGCCACAGACAATGTGTCAGCAAATGGATGTGATTTTGTGCCCATAAAATTTTTTTTACAAAAATAGGCAGCAGGTTAGATTTGGCTCATAGGCTGTAGTTTCAGACCCCTGGACTGGATGATATAGAAGTTTCTATTGCTAATATTTTATCATTCAACTTATTTTAACAGCAATGCTATTTCCCTGGGAAAGTCACCTTGATTATCCAAACTTTTTAATTAGTTATTTTTTATTTATTTATTTTTGGCTGCATTGGGTCTTAGCTGAGGCACGTGGGCTTCTCTCTAGTTGTGGTGCGAGGGCTCAGTAGTTGTGGCACGTGGGCTTTGTTGCCCCGCGGCATGTGGGATCTTAGTTCCCTGATCAGGGATCGAACCAACATCCCCTGCATTGGAAGGTGGATTCTTTACCACTGGACCACCAGGGAAGTCCCCAAACAGTTGTTGAGTATGGAGTTTGTGAGGTACTTCAGTATTTTTTTTTTTTGCTAATTACTGCAGCATTATTCATAATAGCCAAGATATGGAAACAACATAAGCGTGCATGGAGGGATGGATGGATGAAGATGTGGTATATAGATACACAATGGAACATTATTCAGCCACAAAAAGGAGGAAACCCTGCCATTTGTGACAACATGGGTGGACCTTGAGGGCATTATGTTAAGTGAAATAAGTCAGAGAAAGAGAAATACTGCATAATCTCACTTATATGTGGAATCTCAAAAAGCTGCACTCTTAGAAACAGAGAGTAGAGTGGTGTTTACTAGGGGCGGGAGGATGGGGCAAAGGGGAAGACAGTGGTCAAAAGAACAAACTTCCATTTAGAAGATGAATAAGTTCTGGAGATCGAATGCACAGAACCGTGATCATAGTCAACAATACTGTATTACATTCAAAGTCGCTGAGAGACTAGGTCTTAAATGTTCTCACCACAGAAAAGAGGTGATAATTATGTGCTGTGATGGAGGTGTCAGCTACCACTGTGGTGCTAATCACATGAACGAATCAGATCAACTCATTCTACAACTTAAACTTACACAGTGTGGTATCTGTCCAGTTTTAGCATCCGGGTGATGGAATGAGCTTGGGGGTGTTCCTTCCTCTGCAGTTTTCTGGAATAGTTTCAGAAGGATAGGTGTGTTAACTCCTCTGTAAATGTTTGATAGAATTTGCCTGTGAATCCCTCTGGTCCTGGACTTTTGTTTGTTGGGAGTTTTTAAATCACAGTTACGTAAACTTACACAATGTAATATGTCAATTATATCGGAGTAAAACAAGTATTTTTTCTGCATCTTCTCTTACCTTTTTTTCCTCCATTATTGAATGCCTAGCATGTGTTATAAATGTAAATTACTACCTTAATGTTATTCTGCTTAAGATCTTGTGTGTTTAGGGTTTGTTGCTGTTGCTGGGGGTGGGGGGGAAGCAGGCTGTATGGGATTGGAGTGTAGGATGCTGGGAGGTAGGTTTGGTGTGGTCTTCTAGATGGGATGGCTGCCTGGGTGTGATGACCCAAACCTGTGAGAACTCCTGGGATGTTAGCCCCGACCTCAGGTGCTCAAAAAGGTAACTGCTTCTGTATCTGGAGCTGGGAAAGTGTGTGAGGTTAAGATTATGGAAGAGCGCGTCTCTATTTAAAGAAAAATGTGATCTCTCTTGTTAGAAAAATCAAACTGGAAAACGTGCTGTGATCACCGCGGCCCCAAGCCACACTCAAGAGGACAAAGTGTGTTGACTCCCTGCTGGAGGGCCCTGGCTGCTCGCCAGGGTGACGCTCTGTCCTGGGCCCTCGCTGCCCTTCCTGGGGGCTCCATCAAGAACAGGAGACCAGCTCAACCCCATCCATTTCTAAGAGCTTCCCCTAATAAAAGAATATAGCACACAGGCCAAACTTGAGGAGCAACAGGGTGGCATATACTTACTCTTTATAAATATTATATTATTGCTACATAAAGCTTCCTTCAAAAACTTGTAGTTTCAAAGCGAAAACTTCTTAAAAGACAAGAGAAGCATATATCATGATATTCTGCCTATTTCTGTCAAAGAGTATTATTTTAATTCAAATATTATATTGGCTTTTAAAATCATGAAAAGCAATACGTGCTTATTTAAAAAATCTCCCTCTGTCCATACCCACTGACCCTCCTGCCTACTACTTGCTGGGTAACAACTACAAACGATGCATTTTGTCTCTGCTGACCACGTGTGTGTCTGTGTATCTGTATGAGTAGATCCACTGATGATGGTACACTGTTTTTGCTTATCCAGGCTCCTGATGTCACCATAGATATATATATTTTTTTGATGTCACCATATTGAAGTCTGTCTAGCTGCAATGTGGTAATGCCTTTGATAGATCCTGGATGCTTAGTGTCGGAAGTAAAAAGAAACCTCATCCTTAAACGCGTACGATTGCATTTGTATATTCCACAAGGAGGCTAGTCGAATCCAATACTCTGAAGTGGAGGTCTGGGTCTGTTTCTAGCACCAAGTTCTACTTTCACCTAAAATATTCAGACGATTGAGGTAAGGGTGCTTGTTTTCCCACAGTCATAAGGCTAACTGCCCTCTTAAAATTTTTACTTTCCTACAGTAGCTCTGATCCTCACCAAACAGTCCCAGGTGCAGTGATTATATAAAAACTTGTTGAATCTGTTAGATGGGGAGCTTGTCTGCGTGCTTGAAGCAAATGATATACTGAGATAACATAGGACTGTGTCATAGTTAGATAAACCGAAAAGTCAATAAACCAAAAGAAGCATAACTATACATCACTCCCTAACTCAGCTCCTAGTTGGTCCCCAAGGCTCCGTTAATCCTTGATCATTTTACTAGGGGCTCCTTGGGGCCATTTAGAGCCAAGCCCATCTTCCTGATTCTCCCACGTGGCAGCAGGCACTGTTGTGGACCTTTGTCGGTGGTGTCATTTTGCTCATATAAAGAATGGACAAGGCTGGAGGAGAAAAGCTTAAGTGTCTATTTTGTTGAAAATCTGAACAATTCAAAACGGGCTGACACAAAAATCAAAGACTCAGAATGTGGACTGTCGTGGGGAGAAAAGGTATAGCTATTAACTGCATTTGACAAAAACGAAGCATTGTTTTTTCAGGCAAAGCGAAGTTTAAGACAAATGGAATCTGTTGTAAATGTCCCGAGAATAATGAGCAAAGGAGAAATCTACCTCATGTCCCAACACGGATGTAGATTTGACCTGTGTACATGGGGAAATGGTTACAATTAGAGCAAAGTCAGTTCCTGATTAACACAGATGAGCGCACGCTTTCAAAAATTAGTAGGTTCTATGAGAAAGTAGATTTTCTATGGAAGGAAACCAGTAGAAGAAAATACGATGGTACTGACATCACGTGACAGAGAAAGGGAAAATTGTGTGTGTGTGTGAGAGAGAGAGAGAGAGAGAGAGAAGGAAGAGGGGTAAAGAGGAAGCCCAGGAATTATGAGAGCAGTAGAATGAAGGGCACAGAATCTTATTATATCCTAAAGCGACTTTTTAAAAAGAACCAATTCATGGCATAGAGAAATTGTGAAAAGTGATATTAGAATTCTAAAGGCCTTACTTAGAAACTCCCGTAATATTTAGCCCTTAAAATGTTTGCTTACTTTTCCCCAACTGTAAAAATGATATATCATAATGTTGACTTGGATGATGAAGGGTGAGGTCACCGGCTGCCCTGTACAAAAATCTGATATTTTATGCTTCACCATTCCCTGTGACATCTTCCTGACCCTAAACCCCTGCAGCTGCAGCCAAGCCTGGAGCCTTCCCATCTAGACGGCTGCAGGTGGACGGGGTCCAGGACTTAGGACAAGGCATGTGGAGCCCAAGATGGAGCAGTTGCTGTCACCTCCGTGGTGTTTTCATTTATTTCTTTTATTATTTGGCTGTTCTCCCACATAGGGCCACTGGCTAAAGCCCCTCCAATTGAATTTACTTTCTATTTTATTTTATTTTTTTGGCTGTGTTGGGTCTTCATTGCTGCACGTGGGCTTTCTCTAGCTGTGGCGAGCGGGGGCTACTCTTCGTTGCGGTCATGGGCTTCTCATTGCGGTGGCTTCTCTTGTCGCGGAGCGTGGGCTCTAGGTGCGTGAGCTTCAGCAGTTGTGGCACGTAGGCTCAGTAGTTGTGGCTCTAGGGCTCTAGAGCGCAGGCTCAGTAGTTGTGGCACACGGGCTTAGTTGCTCTGCAGCATGTGGGATCTTTCCTGACCAGGGATGGAACCCCTGTCCCCTGCATTGGCAGGCAGATTCTTAAGCACTGCGCCACCAGGGAAGTCCCTTAATTTACATTCTAAATGGAACAGCACAGGACGCCCTCCCAGGTCTTGCTCACTTCCTTCTCTGATAGGCTTGTCAGATTTAGCAAACACTGCAGACACTACAGATAATTCTGTCGTATAAGTAGGTCCCATGCAATATTTGGGATATACTTACACTACAGAAGTATTCACTATTGATCTGAAATTCCGATGTAACTGGCAACCTGGATTTTTATTGTTTGGACTCTGCAAACCCCCAGAGCAGCTGGGAAGGGTCTTAGGAAGGTCAGAATAGCGCAGTTGGGGTGAAAAGCACAGTACAAGGAGTAAGTAAATTGTCTCTTAAAGGACGAAACACAAACGCCTCTTAGTTGATCTGAAAACAGCCATTCTGGAGTCCTTGTCACTTTACCCCCAACACTGCTCCCTGCAGGGGTGGTGGAGGTGGAGGTGAGCCAGTAGCCCTTTTCCTTCCCTCGGCCCTTCTGGGCAAGGATCTGCATTTTGCATGTTTAAGGAGTAACTACAGCACAGAAGAGTAGCTGGCGGGTGATGAGGCCGCTATACAGAGAACGGACCAGACACGGAAGAGGACTGAGGGCGAGTTGGAAGTAGGGTCAGGGAAACAAGGAAACACCAAAGACACAGTGAGGAAGCTAGAGGCGCAGGCAGACCTTCAAGCCACACTTAGTGCACAAATGTAAACACACATAAATATGCCCATGAATGAATTAAAAAATGTGTTCATTTTCTGAATCAACCTTATTTAACTTATTAATCTCGTCTGGGCTGTTCTTGCGAAATTTCCTAGTGAGCAGGAATGCACACCCACCATCTCTGGTGGGAGACAGCCAGCCAGGGCCAGAGCTGCTGCTCTCTGGAGGGGCTGCTGAGCCAGGGTAACGTCTAGAAGCATCTTTCCCCTAATCCTGAGATCCCAATTTGCATTGGTCCAGAAGGAATGCCTATTGTTTCACCTCTAATGGTTATTTGCAAATTCTATCTCAACCCCGTCTTTCTAGTTAGTAGGATTTTAATTCAGGTTTGAGACCCTATTAATTCTCAAGCCTGCAAAAGTTCTAGGCCGAATGATAATTACATTTGAGGCACCTAGAACAAAAACTGAATAATACAATAGTCTAGCAAGACTCTTCCTTCTAATTAATTCATCATTATTTATCTTGACTCTTGGTTTGATGATCTTTTTGTAGAATTAGTCTTTATTGGAGTAATGCTGAATTCCATCAAAGTTAAGACTAGTTAACTATGGAGGGGATTTTCTTCTTGGACCCAAATGTTATTTTAAAAAAAGCACCCCAAAACCCAAAAAACACATGTACACTGTCACACACAATCCATGGCTATGTTCCTATGTAGGTCCAGTGTCATGGAAACCAGTTAAGCTCTTCCGTGCCTCTCTGACTAAAATCAGATCAAAAGACAGTGTAGCAGCATAAACCTGAATTCAGTTTAGAGGGAAAAGGAGGTTCTGTATACGTATAGTTAGGAGGTTTTAAAATGATGAAATAAATCTGCCTTCTGTTATAAGGAAAGAAAACTCATAAAGTGTGCAATCAATATTACTGCATCATCCGTTTCTTATTTTCTCACAGTGGTACTTCAGGTCTTTTGGGAGAGTCATTTTGTGGATATCTTGGAATTTAAAAAGCTTTCCGACTCTGTGACGCTCAACAGTCAGGGTGTCTGATTCCTGGAGGGGTCACACCCCTAAAAGTCAGGGCCTGATGATGGAGAGTAGGAGTTGGGTGGGATGAGTGTGCTGGTCCTAGGATGTTGTGTGGGTGTTTTGGGAAGATCTTCCCCCTGTGCCATCCCTCTTGGTCCCACAGTTGCAGTCTCCTCTGTTGATACCAGAGATGGAGATGGAGGAAGAAGGGGGTGCGTGGATGTGGCCGGTGGAGGCTGGGGATAGAGGCGGACAGGGAAGCAGACGCGCTGCCTCGAGGGCTGTGGGTGGGGTTTGGTGAAGGGTGACCGTGTGATAACAGCGAGGGGACCACGTGCAGTGTCTGGGGGCAGTCGTGCCTCCCCCCGGGCGCGGGGCCAGCTCTGCCCACTCACCCGTGCTGCTCTGGATGGTCCTCACGGTGGTGGTGGTACGCGGCGGGGAGGAAGACCTCAGCGACACGCACTCGTCGTCCTGCGAGCAGCCCTTCTCGATGGCGCGCACGTAGCTGTGGCTCCGCATGCGGAAGCAGCCGGGCATCGGCAGGTCCAGGGCCTCCACTGCCTGTGACTCCAGCTCGCTGAACACCGACTCGCACACCGACTCGAACTGCCCGTTCACCTCCATCTCGCTCACCTGCGGGCGAGACGGGGACCGTAACACCGCGCTGCTCCGGGGGGAGAAGCCACCTCGTCCTCGGAGCATCTCCAAACTGCATCCCCCAGAAGAACGTCCCGTCCGCTTACAGTAAACTCCAGCGCATTGTATTTCCTCTACCTGACAGGCTATAGTAGAATGGTATCTAGTTTAAGATCCCAAATAGTCAATTAAATTCTAAAGAAAAAGAACTTTGTTTTTAGAATGCAGGGAAGCGTGGCGTAGGGAAATCTTACATCAGGGCACGCCAAGGTGCTCATTCTTCCTTATTTATAAATGCAAACCTAGGGGCCAATTTTATAGGCCTATGGTCAGAGTTCGTATATTTTAATGGGGCTGTAATTTTAGCACAAACGTTTCAGAAACTAGTATTTTTATTGTGCCTTTGGAAGTGACTAGCTCATCAAATAATTTGCATCGACTGAGACTTAATTTACTGCAAAGTATAAAAACAGGCCCTGTATTTTCTGGTAAGATACCCACATCATGCACAAAAATAGACCAAACCCAGATGTGAAAATCTTGAAAGGCACTACTGAGATTTTCAAACCATCTACCTACTATTTAAAGAAGGTTTCACTCTTCTCTATAAAAGCTGATATGGTCCACAAATTGTTTATAAATGTGTTTTAAAATTCTTCCAAATGAGGTCTTCCCTTTTCGAAGCATCCGTTTTTATTATTATATTGCCCTGTATATAATTTACATGGGATTTGAGCACCACCTTAAAAAAAAAAAAAAAAAAACCCAGACCAGGTGCTTCTGTCAGTTTCTCGCTTTGTAGCTGATGGGATAGAGGTGTGGCAGCATTCCTCAAAGTTCTGCTACCTTCCAGAACTTCGTATGCCAAATTTCCTTAATATCAAATTCATGAGTAATTGAAAATTTAACAGATTAAACTATAATTAAGCTTGAGCGTATACTGAAAAGGATGGCAATTTTGTGTTATAGGAAGATGCAATCCAATAATGGCTAATTTCTTTAAACTTCAGTTACCTTAAGGCATATCAAGTGAAAAAGAGACATACATTTCTTAATAACTCTTTACGGTTTAAAGTAGTATTTTCATATACTTTATCTAATTTGATATAAAATCCCTGCACGTTTTCAAGGCTAATAATTATATATGTCCGTATTTTAAAATTATATATATATAATATATACTTGTTTTTAGGAGATAGTTGGAGGCGCATTTAGAGGTAAAGGGACATGATGTTTGCAACTAATTGTCAAATATAGAGAGAGTGAGCAAATGAGGCAAAATTTTAATAATCAATGAGTATGAATCTGGGTCAGTGATGTACAGGAGGTCTTTGTATTTCACATGTGACTCTTTTGTCAGTTTGGAATGATTTCAAAGTAAAAAGTAAAACTATATATATATTTATTATTATTAATAGATTTTCCCCTATTAATCAAACATCACAAAGAAATAGTAAAGTATCTATCCCTATCAAGGTAACAACAATTAAACCTGGATGATTACCTTTCAGAGGGTATTAGTGCCTGCTACCCTATTTTTCATAAAAAATGAATCATAAAGTAAATATATTGAATAATTCTGCAACCTGTTTTTTTCCACTTAAACTTCTATTTTATACTTATATTCTTAATAGGATTCTCCTTCTTTATTCTCTTTTTTTAAAAATAAATTTATTTATATATTTCTTTATTTTTGGCTGTGTTGGGTCTGCGTTGCTGTGCGCAGCCTTTCTTTAGTTGCGTTGAGCGGGGGCTACTCTTCATTGGGGTGCACGGGCTTCTTATTGCAGTGGCTTCTTTGGTTGAGTGTGGGCTCTAGGCGCACGGGCTTCAGTAGTTGTGTCTCGCGGGCTCTAGAGCGCAGGCTCAGTAGTTGTGGTGCACGGGCTTAGTTGCTCCGCGGCAAGTGGGATCTTCCCCGAGCAGGGCTTGAACCTGTGTCCCTTGCATTGTCAGGCGGATTCTTAACCACTGCGCCACCAGGGAAGCCCCTTCATTCTCTTTTAACTTTTTGTTTTTATTATATACAGATACAGAAAACCATGCAAAATAAATGCATAGCTTGTGAATTATAATAAAGCCAACACCCTTGTACCTAGTACTCAGGTCAAGGAACAGAATTTTCTCAGGCACCTAGAAGCCCCTCCATAGATCCCATCCTACCCACAGCCCCCACCCTCCCTCCAAAAGTAATTACTACTCTGAGTTTTATTGCAAGCACTGCTTTGCATTTATGTTTTTTTTACCTAAGTGTGCATCCCTAGACTCTACAGTTTGGTCTTACCCATTTTTAAAATTTATATCTTTTAATTCACTTTTTATATTCAGGCCTCCCTCCACCCGTTTTTAACAAATATTACAATTTATCTATTGAAGCACCTGGGGCATTTGACCTGGACAGTTTCCCAGAGTCTGGATTTGCTGATTTCCTGCACATGGAAGATTTAGCATGTTCCACTGTCCTTTGTGTTTCCTGAAATTTGAAAGTTGGATCCAGAGGCTTGATCAGACTCAGGTTCAATCTCTTTGGCAAGACTAGAGGTCATGTGTCATGGGCTCTCTCATCAGGAAGCACATTATGTCTGGTTATCTCTCTTTTTATGCTGTTGGGAGTCATTGATGCTCAGTGCCTAGATCCATTAGTTCATTGGGGGTTGCAAAATGGTGATATTCTTGGTTCTACCAACTTTTACAGTCACTAGTTGGAATTTTTTTAAAATAAAGAAATGCTTCCTCTCATATTATTTGGTTAGTAGGTTCAGTTCACACAGTAACAGCAGATGTTTGATCTTTTCCCTTTTATTTACTAGTTGAAAAATATATTTATTTATTTGGCCGCATCAGGTCTTAGTTGCAATGTGGGCTCTTTGTTGCGGTGTGTGGGCTCTCTAGTTGTCCTGCAGCATATAGGATTTTAGTTTCCCAATCAGGGATCGAACCTGCATCCCCTGCATTGGAAGGCAGATTCTTAACCACTGGGGAAGTCCCTATTTACTAATTTTTTAAGATAATAAATTTGTTCTCTTGTATCTACTAAACATGACCAATTAATTTTTAAAAGTATCAAAATGGACTCATAGATTTAAAAGTATTTGACGGTTTTAAATCCACTTCTATTTTCATTCTTACTTAACTCATCTGTCCCATCTGTGGCCAGTGGGAACCTCTTAGGTTGGCTCCTGGGTCCTTTTGACATGAGACCAGTGGTCTTTGATAACTTCCTTTGTATCTGGTGTGACAAGTTATTCAAAACTTATCTTGCATCTTTCCTGCCCAGTCCTGAAATTAGTATTTTTCCACAAAGTCTTTTTTCTTTTAGTGGTAAATTGTATCACAAGAACACAGTTTGGGTACGAGGAAGCTTCACTGTCATTGCTACAGGATTGGTCATTCTTCCTAGGCCTTTCAGTGGACAGAGAACTAGGTTATGAATACATCGAATTCAAATTCACACTGCAGTGTTTTTACGTAACTTCTTCTATGTTATATTTATACATATACCTTTATTGCATATTAAAAATCCTCGTTTTCAAGGACACAGAAGATGATGGAATTGGGATATACTACAATGATTCATTTGCTTTCTTCTACAATACGTACACAACAGCCTCAGAATAGCATACTAATACCACCTGCCCAACCATTACTGAAAACAGTTCACAATTCTTTTTTTTTTTTGCATCTGCTGTCTCTATTATTCCCTCATTTAAAAATAGTTGTGCTAGATTGACATTATCAGAGCATATAACTTACACGTTCTCTCCCACTGTAGCTCTCATTCATCTTAGTGTTACAAATAACTATATATTTAATGCTTGCACTACTTTTTTCATATAAAAAGATGATTCTTCATCCAACTTAGACACAAATATAGGTCAAATAGTTCTAGATGGCTTATAAAGACAAAGAGCAGACCCCTGACCCACCCAGCCCACCCCCAATTCTCCCTCCCCAGAGGCAACCATTTTCAATTCTTCCAGTTGGATTTTATGGTGTTTGCATCCATACTGCAGAACACATGCTTATGTGAATCTCTTGATATGTTCATAGACCTCTTGGTTTCCTTCCTGCCCTTGAAGCATCCCTCTTGGAGCCTCCTATCCTACTGCAGTCTATGGCTGCCAAGCCCACTGCTGTCCTGGGATCTCCCTTCCCCATCATCCCAGGGGTGCCCTTTATTATCTAGCCTGTGGTGGAGCCCCTGTTCCCTCTTCCTAATTTTATTCCCTCCTTTTGGTGGAGCACATCTTCCAGTGCTTTCTTGGGAAGGCGCCACCTCACATTGATGGAAATGTCTGTACCCCACCTCCACTGTTAAGGGAGAGCATGTTTGCATTTAGAATTCTAGCTGTATCCCTTTTTCCTTCAGATGTTTCCAGGCTTTGCTCCTGTCTCTTAGCCTCCATGTGTGCTATGATTGAGCAAGTGGATGCCTTTCCATGTGAGCTGGTTTGCCCCATCCCTTTTAGGTACTAAATGATCTAATGTTTCACCATGGCATTCTCTGTGTGGATCTTTCTCCATACATTTTGTTGGGTACTGTTTGGGCCCTCTCAACCTGCAGATTCATGTCTTTCAGTTCTGGGACCATTATTTCATTAGTAATTGCCTTCGTTCTGTTTTCTCTTTTCTTTCTGAAACTCCTAGTGTTCATTGTTGGAATCCAAGAACAAGAAACATGAAGAAAAATACAGTGATACATCATAATTTCCAAAACCAAACTGGAGGTCTTATACTTCCTGATCTCAAAACTAACTACAAAGCTACAATAATCAAAACAGTTTGGCACTGACATAGGACGGACATACAGACCAATGGAACAGAATGGAGAGTCCAGAAGTAAAGTCATGCATCTATTTGCCACTAGTTCTTACATTTGGTCTTTTGGGTTGTCTAAAGCTCACTGTCTGGTAGATGCCTCGGGATGGGCTCATGGAAACAGTATTCCCTGCATTCATCCATGCTTTTAATAGTGTGCCCATGCTTTTTATATTTGAAAGTCAGTTTTTCTGGATATAAAATATTTGGTTCACTTTTTCCCCCTTGGCTACAATAACATATTACTCAATTTTATTTTGGCATAAACTACTGTTATTATAGAGTCTGATGATAATTTAATTTTTGTTCTTTCTTAAGTCACTTGCTTTTTTTGTCTAGAAGTCCAAAGGGGGGGTGGTGTTTTTTTTTTTTAATTCTTCAAAATCCTGTAATTTTACTAGACTATGTCTTGGTATTTATTGTTTTGGGTCAGTTTCTCAGGTACATGGTATATTCTTTTGAATCTTTTTATTTCAGGGATGTTTTCTTTAATGTTTTATTATTTGTTCTGGTCCTTTGATTTGATTATCTTCTTCAGAGACTTCTGTTATCTCTATGGTCAATCTTTGCCTGTCTTCCATATTTATCAATTTCTCTTGAATCCTTTTTAACTCTTCTTTTTTTTTCTTGATTTAAAAACTCTTCCTCCTTTTCAGGTTCTAGCTTTCTCAGTGTATAAAATGTCTCATTCACTTGCTTCTCTATTCCCTCAGTTTAATCTTCATTTCTGAAATGATTTTTCTTTTACTTCTAATTCTTTCCTGAGTTCTGTGGCATCATTTTTAAGTTTTTGAAAATTCAGATATATCTTTTCCTCCCATGTCTTATGTCATTTTCTTAATGTTTTTTAGCTTATTTTAAAAGAGTGTGTTACAGTTTTGATCTATTTTGTGGGTGTGTCTTTCTGTCATGCTTTCATTTCTGTAGGAATGTTATTCTGCTCCTTATTCTCTTTTCTTTATTATAGTGACTTTGACTGTGATTTAAAGTGGATATTTTTTTGTTCCTCATTTCTCAGTAAAATTAGTTTTTCTGACCTTGAGAGGGTGATACATTCAGGATTTTCCCCCTGAATTTTCCACAGGGCTTCCTCTTCTATTGTTTTAGCATCGTGTTGCTTTCCAAGATTTCCTGATTCTCTTGTTCCTTCCCCCAACTTTTACCTGAACCTTCTCTTTTCTTCTTTGCTATTATCTCTATCTTGCTTGCATTTGATTCTATTCCCAACTGTTTCTTCTGAGAACTGGGCCCTCTTCTTGAAGGAAAAACTGGTTGGTTGGTTTCCAGTGTATACATAGGCTCAGATTTCCCCAACCTCTCCTGATTTTACTGCAGGCCCCTTGAATTTACCTGCTCTTAGAGAAGGCAAATCCTTCCCAGTTTCAGCTGCTATTCTCAAATACATACCCCACCCCTCCAAACTACCTGATGCTGGTTTCCTTCTGCTTTACTCATATCCATCAAGAAAGTCATTGTTTTCCTCTGTGTTCTCCAGCACAGATGTGGATGCAACACAGGCTTATGGCTACTGGTGGTTTTTTCCTATCTACTTACATTTTGGGTTCACGGAATATCTTGTCGTCTGATTTTGTTGTAAATGTTGTCCATGAAGTTTTAGTTTTTCTATCTAGTTGCTCTGTCTGCTTTTATACAGAGACTCAGGGAGATTCAGACACTAAGCCACCACCTCCATGATGTTGTATAGTGTGATTGGACCATAATTTATTTAACCACTGCTTTGTGGATGATGATTCAAGTATGTCCTTGGAGGCCATGCTATGACCAGCTTCCTTGTTTGTTTATCTTTATATTCTGGTACTTTCATTTCTGTATTATAAAGTTACACAAGTGGGATTCCCGTGCCAAAAGATTTATTTTACCTTTTGTAGATTTTACCACATTACTTTCAAAAACAATTGTAGCAATTCATCCCCAATAGCAAGGAAGTCAGAGCTCATTTCTCAACATGGTCACCAGTACTGGGTATTAGCTGTTTTTGCTGCCTGATAGGTCAAGAGTGATGTTGTGCTATTTCAGCTTATCTTCACCAGCCTACTAGTGTATGTGAACATCTTTTCCTATATTTATTGGACTTGGTACTTTTTTCCCTTTTGATTTGCTATTTCATAAGCTTTGCCCCAAATTATTTTAGGTTGTTTATCTTTTCATACTAATTGGTAGAAACACTTTAGGCAACTGGAACATTAAGTTTTTTTCTTGATGTGTTTAAATATTCCCCCGTCAATTTTAACTTTAAGGTGTCTTCTGCTACACAGAAATATTTGAATTTTAGTTAGATTAGATGTCTATCTTTTATTTTATGTTTTCTATAATTCTTATTTTATTAAAAGTTATAATTCTCACCATAATATCGTACACATATTCCCCTAATTTAAAATTTTTTGTCACTTTGTGTTAGTGCTCAGATTTTAAATTCATTTGGATTTATTTTCTATATGGAAAGAAGGAGTAGTTTAATGCTCTTTCTATGATATCATGAGCAATTCGCTTGAATTCTCTGAGCCTCATTTTCCTAATCTTTAAAATGCGTATAATAATACCTACCTCATAGGGATGCTTTAAGGATAAAAAATGAAATATACAAGTGCACATTTCAAGGCACATGGTAGGCATTCGATAAATACTCGATATTATTTTGTGAGATAGTGTAGTGGGAAGAATGAGACAAGTTACTCTAATTCTCTAAGACTGAGTTTGATAAATCAAAAAAATGATCTTTCTTATAGTTGCTATGAAATTAATGAGATAATATGCAAAGCTTATAGCTTATATCAGGTAAGCAATACTTGGTAACTATTCTATTATTCTCATTTTCATTATTACTACTACTGTTATTGGCATTATTATTGCCACCCATACCCCAATTCCAGCAGACATTGGAGAAACTTACCAGTTAGGAGTCAGGACACCTGGGTTTTCTAGGTTCTGTCACTGACTAGCTGGGTGCTGACAGATGCTTACTTTATTTGAGTTTCCATTTCTTTGTATATATAAAGTGAAGGGATGATCTAGGTCAAGAGTCACAGCTAAGTTGCTGGTATTACCACCAAGCACAATAACTGCCTATTACATTTGTGTTTTAAAAATGATGTGGGACTTCCCTGGTGGTGCAATGGTTAAGAGTCTGCCTGCCAATGCAGGGGACACGGGTTCGATCCCTGGTCCGGGAGTTGCCGTGAATCAACTAAGCCCGTGCGCCACAACTACTGAGCCTGCGCTCTAGAGCCCACAAGCCACAACTACTGAAGTCCGTGTACCCTATGGCCCATGTGCTGCAACTACTGAGCCCACGTGCTGCAACTACTGAAGCCTGCTCTCCTAGAGCCCGTGCTCCTCAACAAGAAGCCACCACGATGAGAAGCCTGCGCACCGCCACGAAGAGTAGCCCCTGCTCGCTGCAACTAGAGAAAGCCCGAGCACAGCAACAAACACCCAACATGGCCAAAAAACTATTAAAAAATAAATAAAGATAATGGAGTCCCTCTTAAGAAAAAATTAAAAAATGTTGTGGAAACTCAACACGTTACTGGACAAAATATGTCTGTGGGCTTCTAGTTTACGATTCCAGATGAAGATATTTGAGGTTTGGACTTGAAATAAATTGAGATGTAAATTAAACTAATTTGGAAATGACAGTTATTATACCAGATGTATTTTAAAATGTGACTTTCTATAATTCTTTCTTCTCAAGTCTTACTTTAAAAGCCCCTGTTTTATTAGATGTATATATAGTAAAAAAATATAGAAAGGTTATAAACATATAAAAAGGTGTTCAGTTTTTCTCTATCATCCAAGCACAGTCTGTTTTTAGGAATGTTTCATTTCTGTTAAGGTATGAATGGCAGAAACAAACAATTTAGTTATTCTAGACCAATTTCTTGGCTTACAACATTTTACTTTGATGTTTCTAGGAGCCTTTGATGAATAATATATCAATAATATATCAGGTTTTAAGGAAGAATAGGATATAATCTACTTAAATTCTATACTACTAGAGCTGCTACTAAAGATCTATAAGAGAGGATATATCCGACATCACAAAAACCAACTACTTTTTGAAAAGCCTAGAGTATGTATGGTAGGATTGCTTTGAAGAAGAAACCATTCCCTTTGAATAATGACAACGTCGGGACTGCAATAGAAAGTTTGAAATTATCCTTCACGATACTCTATTACTTGAATATTGAATATGGAACTAGAAAAATGGTGTGTCATTAGGAATCCATTTAGGATGGCTCTGCTTTCTGTATTTTACTTAAGGCGAAATTATCACGCCACTGAATTGCAGACTTGACCCACCCCTGGATCAAGGCCCACATATGCCTCTTCAGTGATTTGTTGATACTTTACTAAGTTGTCACCAGGAAGTGACACTGTCTCAAGGAAGGTCAGATCTACAGAGTAGGGACTAAAAGCAGGCAGCTGTGTAGATACATGTCCTGATGGGGAAGTGACCTGCTCTCCTGTTTTAACCATGTAAAATTACGAAAGCAGTAAGTGTGTATAAACATTTTCCAATGAAATATTCTAAACCCACCGAAGTATTCTGCGGGTATGACACCTGGGATTTGTAGACTATTTTGCAATTCTGGAAGGCTATGTGAGCATGAGCCTGTCCAGAATAAAGATAAGCTTAAAGACGTTTTAAATATTATATTGTTTACTGTGAAAAAAGTAAGAACAAGGCAAGTCCAAATTTCACCAAATGAGGCGCCAAATATTTACCTAAGGGTTGGGATAGTGGGTATCACTGGACAGCAGTACCTAGCACAAATAGGTATGCATACTCTTGGAGGTTACATTTATTTATTCATTCATTCATTCATTTTTGCATGCTGCTCTGTACGGCATGGGGGATCTTAGTTCCCTGAACAGGGATTGAACCCTGGGCCCTGGCAGTGGAAGTGCAGAGTCCTAACCACTGGACTGCCAGGGAATTCCCTTTGGAGATTACTTTAAAGTAAGGAAATGTACAGTCGGCAAATCCTGGAATCCAGTATGTCAGCTTTCCCTGACTCCTGCCCTACCCTGCTTTCGGATTCTTGCCGTGGTCCCTGCCTTTGCTTTACAAGAATTCATTTAGAGCAGGGAGCTCTATTTTGATGGTAGGGCCAAAATGAGAGCAGTGGTCCTATTTCGGGGTCTCGCTCCGACAGATCAGAGATGCTTCAGTGCTTAGTCTATCACCACCACCAGCATTACCACCTTCACCATCACCACTACCACCACCGTTACCACCAACATCATTATCACCTCACCACCATCTCCACCACTATCCTCACCACCAGCAGCAGCAGCAGCAGCAGCAGCAGCAGCAGTAGTAATGCTCACCTTGATGATCACAATGTCTTTCAAACTGGCTTCTCTGCCTCTAGCCTCTTTCTCGTCCTCTCCAATCTTTCCTACATTTTTTTGCTAGATTAATTATCCTCCACCAAAGTTCTGATCATATCTTTTGCCTGCTTAAAAGCTGAAGTTTTAATTAATTTTCAATCAGTCCCATTCCTAATGCATAAAGTCCAGTCCCCTGGGCCCTGCATGGAAGGCCATGTACAAAAAATGTCCCCAGGACAAAATTCAGAACAGATTTCCCATTGCTATAAGTATTCTGAGCTCTAACTACACTTGAGAATTCATTATTCCTTGAATATGCTTTAGGCCAGCATTTTCGAAGTTCAGATATATACGACGTTAATAAGTACTACTTTATTAATGTATTGCTTTATTAGAATCACTTGGAATATTTGTTAAAATGCATATTCCTAGACCCTATGCCTAGAATCTTTCTCTTTAGAATCCTGCATACTGAACACGTTTTACTCATTCAATTTGGGATCTTGGTGACAATTTTTTGACCACAAAGAAAGTCCCATTTAACTTCTGGTTACTTATATATCTTACAATGTGTTTATAAGAACTAATATTATGAAAATATGAAGCAGTTGGCACAGTGCCTGACCCAATAAAGGCAGCTCTTATGGTTAAGTCTTGCCCTACCTACCTCAGAGTGTTTTTTTTTAAAATTAATTAATTAATTTTTAGCTGCATTGGGTCTTTGTTGCTGCGCGTGGCCTTCTCATTGTGGTGGCGTCTCTTGTGGCAGAGCACGGGCTCCAGGTGCGAGGACTTAAGTAGTTGTGGCTCGCTGGCTTCAGGAGTTGTGGCTCACTGGCTTCAGGAGTTGTGGCATGTGGGCTCAGTAGTTGTGGCTTGTGGGCTCTAGAGCACAGGTTCAGTAGTTGTGGCGTATGAGCTTAGTTGCTTCACAGCATGTGGGATCTTCCTGGACCAGGGATCGAACCTGTGTCCCCTGCATTGGCAGGCTCTTAACCACTGTGCCTCCAGGGAAGCCCATACCTCAGAGTGTTTTTGTGCAAGTAAATAACGTTTGTTATTTACAGCACTTTTACGTTTTTTGTATGCTCTCCATTAGA
Source organism: Delphinapterus leucas (assembly GCF_059928025.1). NCBI lineage: Eukaryota > Metazoa > Chordata > Mammalia > Artiodactyla > Monodontidae > Delphinapterus > Delphinapterus leucas. The sequence continues at coordinate 34,350,776 of NC_143142.1, read as the reverse complement.
CTGTAAACTTGGGGAGCAGGAATTAGGCATTAATCACCATTGACTAGCTGGCAAAATCTGGCCCAGTGTTTTGCTCACTGCATATGAGCTGAGTTAATAGTATGGTGCTTAGTTTTAAAAATTGTGATATAAATTAAAATTCAGAGCTTCTAAACATTATTTCTAAAAAATACCCTTTTTTTATTTGTCCTCCCAGAGGAAGCCCTGGAGCCACCTCCTGCTCACCTGGTGACCCCTGAAAGCTGCAGGGTCAGGCCCTCCAGGAGTCCTAGGTTCAACCCTGCCTTGGTTTGGGCAGCCTAACCCTCTCCCACATTCTCTGAGACCATCAGTGGGAGCCATCAAGAAACTTTAGCTGAATATTTCGGATGAAACATTAAAGTCACCTTTACTGAGTTTTCATCCCTAGTTCTGGGTACCAGTTCTTAGAAATGGGCTTGTGTCTTATAACCAAGATGCAATATTCACCTAGGATCCAGTTGGGGTTAAATAGATCGTATCTCATTTCCCGTGCCTGGGTCCCTGTCTTGATTACCTGCTTAATACTTTTATGATTTGACACTGCCTTGGTTTTGCCAGTGATGTCTACCCTGTCCTTCTATCCTTCAAACATCTTTAAAGCTGAAGCCTCATCCAACAACTCCTTAATGACTACTTTGTTGGTGCCAACTGACTGCTCAGGAATTTCCAAGGACTCCCCTGATGTGCTTTATCCATCTGCCAAGGACCCCTCCCCTGCTGGTAGACTCTTGGTACCAGGAGCCCCCTGTGGCCAAACCAGGCAGCATTTAGACCTGACCTCCTGCCAGACCCATCAGCATCATTCTGGGGGGTGTCAACCTCCTCACGTCATGCCCTCTTGTTTTCCACCAACCCTGGTACAGTTCACAGATGCAGCCACAGGGCTCACCTGGCTGATGGTGCTCATGGCTCGCATGTAGCTCTCATTCCTGGAGCGGAACTTTGGTGATGTGAGCAGGCCCGCAGGGTCAAGGCTGTCTAGGCTTCGGTTGATGGAGACCTCACTGACCGCCCTCAAGTAACTGTGACTCCGGATCTGGAGTTTGGGGGAGTGCTCATTGGAAATCCTGAAAGAGAACAACAAAAAGTGTGGGTTTAGTCCTGTTCTAACACGCAGGCAGTAATAAGATAGGGTAGGACTGTGATCAACGTGGCACCCTACACACAGGGGCAAATACTAGAGATGCCCTCCCATGGTTGCTAAACTCCCCCGTGGGGTCTAGGAAAGAAAACGTTTGATGGGAAATCATTGGGATCTGATGACATCAGAGAGCAATTATAATTTTTTCAGCCCAGGAAATAATTTCCTCAATCATATTTTCCAAGGCAGCCTGGGAAGGAGAGTAGAGCTGCTACTGCCCTGCCCCGGACTTCTGCCCTGTGTAATTTGCAAGCTTTTCCTTTGTACCCAATTCTTTTCTGTGCCATCTTTCTGTTTTTGGACTTTCTAGTAACAGCAAGTGGTTATATATCTATAACTGTATCAATCTTTCTATCATCTATTTATCTAATCTTGATCTCATTTAGTTGAGATATAACTTAGTGATCAAAACTTAAATTTTAGACATTAAATATGTGCGCATATCTAAATCTTGATATCCAAAGACAAATCTTTGCATACTTTATACTCTTCAGATTTTTTCCAAGATGCATTTTTTATTTTATTTTTTATGAACACATATTTCTTTATTAAGTCAATATTTTTGCAAAATGAAAAAAGCCTTAGCATACAATATCTTTATACTTAAGGTAATACATCTGTTTATTAAATGTATTCATATTTGATATATTAAATTCAGAACTATTCAACTGTATTAATAAATTTCCCAATATATTTTATTTATTTATTTATTTTTGCTATTTGACATTAGTCTTTTTTAAAAAAAATTTTATTGGAGTATAGTTGATATATAATGTTGTGTCCCAGATGCATTTTAAAATTATAAAAGTAGAAATTGCTCCTTGCAAAAAGCCAAGCTATCCATAGGTGCTCAAAGCAGAAAGTGGGTCTCCACTCTCCTTATTCCTGCTCCAGAATTCCACTCCCCTGAAAGAACTACCCAGAGCAGCTCAGTGTATGTCCTTCCTTACCCTTTCTATACACGTACAAGCAATTATTTTTTTAGTAATTAAAAAAAATTTTTACTGAAATATAGTTGATTTACAATGTTATGTTGGGTTCAGGTGTACAGCAAAGTGATTCAGTTATACATATATATCTATTCTTTTTCATATTATTTTCTATTATATGTTATTACAAGATATTGAATACAGTTCCCTGTGCTATACAATAGGTCCTTGTGGTTTATCTACTTTATGTATAGTAGTTTGTATGTTTTAATCCCAAACTCCTCATTTATCCCCCTCCCCCTCTTTCCCCTTTGGTAACCACAAGTTTGTTTTCTATGTCTGTGTTTATTACTAATTTTTAAAGTTTGTTTTCACGTGGGATTCAGGGCGATTTTTCTTTCATTATTAAATTAAAAAATTTTTTGCTGTAACATTGCTTGCAATTAAAAGTTAAAGTTGATAAGGAGATAGATGTAGGCCCAATATAGCTGCTGTTATTTATCATTATTCTGGAGATCCTAGCTAATGAAATTAGAAAAAATAAAAAAAGAAATACGGATATAAATATTGTGAAGAAAAGGTGAACTTTGAGTATTTACAGATTATACAGCTAATTAGCTGGAAGGTAAAAGAAAATCAACTGAAAAACTATGAGAACTAATAAGAGTGATCCCCCAAATAGTTACGTACAGGGTAAAAATTGAGAGATTAATAATTTTTCTATATACTTCCACCACCAAGTAGAAATTTTAATTAAAAAAAATCTCATTCAAAATGGCAAAACATTATAAAATAAGTAGAAATTACAAAAAAGAAATGCACCAGAAATTTTTGAAAAAAGTGACAAAGCTTTATGCAGGGCAGGGTTTCCCTGGTGGCGCAGTGGTTAAGAATCTGCCTGCCAGACGTAGAGAATGGACTTAAGGACATGGGGAGGGGGAAGGGTAAGCTGGGACGAAGTGAGAGAGTGACATGGACATATATACACTACCAAACGTAAAATAGATAGCTAGTGGGAAGCAACTGCATAGCACAGGGAGATCAGCTCGGTGCTTTGTGACCACCTAGAGGGGTGGGATAAGGAGGGTGGGAGGGAGATGCAAGAGGGAGCGGATATGGGGAGATATATATATATATATATATATATATGTATATGTATAGTTGATTCACTTTGTTATACAGCAGAAACTAACCATTGTAAAGCAGTTATACTCCAATAAAGATGTTAAAAAAGAAAAAGAAAGAAAGAAAGAAAAGAATCCACCTGCCAATGCAGGGGACATGGGTTCGAGCCCTGGTCCAGGAAGATCCACGTACAGCGGAGAACTAAGCCCGTGCACCACAACTACTGAGCCTGCGAGCCTAGAGCCTGGGCTCTGCAACAAGAGAAGCCACCGCACCGCAAGGAAGAGTAGCCCCCGCTCACCGCAGCTAGAGAAAGCCTGAGCGCAGCAATGAAGACCCAACGCAGCAAAAAAAAAAAAAAAAAAAAAAAAATTTTATGGAGGGCAATAAACAAGTCCTAATAAAAGAGGAAAACAAATTTCCTGGAGGGAAAACTCAATATTGTAAAAAAAATTAAACTTTCCCTAAATTAATCTATAAATTTTATACTAAAAGCTGAGAATTTGATTAACAGCCACTTTTTGCAACTACACTGAAGGAGGGGACAAATTAGAACAGATCTAGAATTTAACATCAAAAGGAAACCTCTTATGTATTTTACTACCACAAAAGAGAAACTGATTGTTCTAGCAATGTTCCCTTTGGATCCTGTGCCATTATGGAGATTCCCCATGGACCACTTTATAAATGCCCATGCCAAAAATCCCAGCCAAAAAACAAATAAACTGAAGAATAAATTTTCCCTTTGAGATTTCTTCTAGGAAAAGAGAGACTTAGCTAGAAGCATTTATAACCTAAAGTTCACTTTCACATAGAACTTGAGAGGTGACAAATGTGTTTCTTTGGCTATTTTGTAACCTGACCCAGAGCGATGATATTGCCAACATAAAAAATGCTGCTCTTCCAAGCGGTTATCAGGGCAGCATTGGGGGTGGCTGTTTTGTAAATGATCTCCATTCAAAAGAAGTGAAAACCCAATGTTTTGAGAAATGAGTGTCTGTCTGCTGGCTGAGATGGAGAAATGAAGCATCATTGAAATAATCATTCACCCTGGCCGCTTGTTATGAAATAAGGCATAATTCCCAAATTCCAAACTGAAAAATCATTCAGAAGAGATTGAATAGTTCTACTTGGTGAGTCATTCCCGATAAAACAATGCATTCTTTAATGATACACTGAATATAAGGAAATGAACTCTTTTATCTTGTCCACTTAGAGAGCAGAGCCCACAGCTGTCAACATAAAGGGTACAGTATGTACATGTGCTCCTGACGCTGAAACAGTCATGAAAGAAATTCCAAAAAAGAATGCAGTGATTATTTTCACCTCAAGAGGAAGTTGATTTGCTAGGAAGGAAAGGAGTGTGCCTATTCAGAAATATTAACTCTCGTGTAAGATTAATTATTTATCAATGTTAGCCTATTCAAATGACATCCATCATTTTTCACTTTCTCCCCAGATTGCTTATGCTAAGTTAACCTCTCATGGCTTATCCCAACTGAACTGAGATTTTGGCCTGGTTGAGCCCCATTCATTATCATGTCCTTTAACGGCACCCAAAGGTGGGATGACGCCCTTAGGTGGCTGTGGAGCAGCTAGACAAACACACTTGGCTAGTGTATCAGTAAGAGTCCCACTGCAAAAAGAGAAAATGTAATAATACTTGGAACACAACATTTAAACAAAATTTTTATTTTATTAAAGTATAGTTTTTTTAAATGTTTTAAAATATTTTAATTTTATTGGAGTATAGTTGATTTACCACAATGGAAAAGAATAGTGATAATAACCTATATGAAGTATAGTTGATTTACAATGTTGTGTTAATTTCTGCTGTACAGCAAAGTGATTCAGTTCTCTCTCTCTCTCTCTCTCTCTCTCTCTATATATATATATATATATAAATTTGTGTGATTATGGTTTATCACAGGATTCTGAATATAGTTCCCTGTACTATACAGTAGGACCTTGTTGTTTATCCATTCTCTATATAATAGTTTGCCTCTGCTAATCCCGAACTTCCAATCCATCTCTCCTCTACCAACCCTCTCCCTTGGGGACCACAAGTGTTTTCTCTGTCTGGAACACAACATTTTAAATCAGTGTCCCCAAAGAGAAAATGATTAACCCTGTAATATGTCACTAAAATTATAATTCCACAAGATGAATAAGGTCTGGGGAACTAATGTACAGCATGGTAACTAGAGTGAATAATACTGTGTCATGTACTTGAAATTTGCTAGGAGAGTAGAACGTAAGCATTCTCACCACACACACACAAAAGGTGAGGTGATGGAGGTAATAATTAACCTGATTGTGGTAATCATTTCAAAAAACATGCAGTCAAACTATCCATTGTACACTTTAAGTATATACCATTTTGTCAGTTATAATACATACACGTTATAATATATATAAATATATACAAGTTTGTCAGAATGGATAATAAAGCTGAAAAAATATAACTTCAGATGGTTTGAATTTTTTTTCCTCCAGAGAAGGAAATGCTTCATGACTCTGTGAGTCTAATGGGAGAATTTCTGGAGGTGATGGACCATCTTACTGATTGATCTGTATCCTAATTTCTGTTTTTTTTTCTTTTTTTTTTTCCCACTTTGCCCTGATTCCGACTTATAAAAGCATTGAAATGTCAGGTTATTCGATAGGACTCAGAGGAAACATTTTATTGACTCTGGGGTTAATCCAATTGCTCTGGTTTGAAGATGAAAGTATTTTGTCCTTGGTCATGACTCTGTTATCAATTCACTCTCTCAAGCATTCATGGCTTCAACTGAGAGGCTTTGATTCCTTGGGCCTCAGTGTGGAAAATGGTACTTAGTGGGTGACACTGCTCAGTTACTAGTTTTGGGGAATCTAATTCAGGGTGTTCTTTTGGTCAACCTGCTTTGGTAAAACCGAGCCCAGCATTCTTCTCAGCAACTTCATGTGTGATGCCTTTATAGTCCTTCTGAAAGTATAAGTTGCATTCAGGTTGTTCACTTTGGCAGCTCTGAACTCTTGAGGTATTTCTAGTTTATAATAATAGCTGACATTTATTACCATTTACAAACCACTTAGTTATTATTAATACCAACCTACAGATAAGGAAACCATGATTTCAAGGAGTTATGTCGTGTTCAAGGTAATTGAGACGGAACCTTGGTCTTTCCCTGACTTACGTATTCTCTTCCCATCTCCTGTTTCTTGGGGAATCTTGCCTGCACTCACATGGGGGTTCCTATTTCTCTCCCTTGCCCTCAAATATTCTTATTCCCTAAGAATTTACAGTTCTTTATATTCTCATTTTTTCTACATTCTCTCCTTGGACAACCTCATCTGCTCAGCAGCTTCTACTACTAACTTTATCCTGACAACTCACAGATCTATTTGTAGCCCATAGCTCTTAAACTTCAAAACTAAACTTCCAATTAACTGGGCATTTCTACCCAGGTGTTCCACAGGTATCAAATACTCATCACAACCCCCAAATGAACATGTTACCTTTTCCCTCAAACTTGCTCCTTTTTACTTATTCCACATTGAGATGAATGGCATTGAAATCTATCCTGTCAACCAAACCAAATATCCAGGTGTTTATCCTGTTTCCCTCTCAATTATCCAAATCCAGTTGATGATCAAATTTTCTCAGTTTTGATTCCTGGTTACACTTACAATTCCTTTCCTCCACGTCTTCCTCACCCTTCTTGCTTCATTACTTCCTTAGTTCAGCCTTCATCTTGATCCTCCCAAACCAGGCTCCCTATGGCCGGCCTTGTCCCCTCCAGTGCATCTCTCTTCTCCTGCTAGTGATTAGGACACTCTCTTGCTTAAAAGTCCTCTGTGAATCCTCTTCATCGGTGGGAGAAAGTCTAAACTCTGTACTTACTTTCCTAGTATCACCTTTTGCTACTTCCTCACATGTACCATGCATACACTCTCATGCTTCTTTATCTCTGCACATGCTGGTTTTTTGTTTTTTTTTTTTGCTTGGAATACACTTCTTCCTCCACTTTCTACCCACAGAACTCTTACTTCAACTCATTTATCAGGTCACTAGGTGTTAGAGCACCTATTGCTGGGAGAATCTGGAATCATGATTCCAGATCACTGAGTCTAATGGGATTCTAGTCAGTTCTCTTTAGAAAGCCTCCTTTGTTCTCCCTGACTAAATAAACTATTTCTCCATCTGTACTCCTGTAGTGTCTTTTATATTTCTGTGCCACACACTTTTCCCATTGTTGTAGTTTTTTGTTTACATGTCTGTGTACTCTTTAGATTTTTGAGTTCTTAGAAGGTGGAGTCAGTATTTCATTCATTTTGTTACGCAGTGGTACACTAGCCCTTACATTTTTAAAGTGACTAATGATGACTAACGCCTACCTGAGTGCTTCCTTTATGCCAGGCACTGCCCATGAATCACCCCATGAAATCGATGAATGAATACATAAATGAATGAGAGGGGAACTCAGTTGATCACTACTCTAGACCTCAAATAGTTTCCAAAATTTCAAAATTCTCTTACTTATAGCTAAAGACCCTATAAAGGATTTTAAAAAGCTTTATTGTGATAAAATTCATACACCATAAAATTCACCCTTTTAACAGGTACAGTTCAGTGGTCTTTAGTATATTCACAGAGTTGTACAACCGTAACCACTAATTTTAGAACGTTTTCATTCCCCCTCCCTGTCCACACTCCTGTACCCATCACTAGTCTCTCTCTATTCCTCCTTACTACTAACCCTTGGAAACCACTAACCTACCTCTTGTCTCTATGTCTTTGTCTGTTCAGGACATTTGATACATATGGAATCATATAATCTGTGGCTTTTTCCCACTGGCTTCTTTCACTTATCATGATGTTTTCAGGGTTCATCCATGTTGTAGCATGTATCAGTACTTCATTCCTTTTTATGGCTGAATAATATTTCATGGCATGGATTTATACCTTAATTTGTCCATTCATCAGTTGATAGACACTTGGTTTGTTTCCACTTTTTGGCTATTATGAATTATGCCGATATGAACAATCATGTTCCAATTTTTGTGTTGGCATAGGTTTTTTCAATTCTCATGACCGTAAAGGTTTATAGGAAAATATTATTCAAGATAACAGAGCAAGAAACTTCACATATGAAGTGGGACTTCTGGAATGACAGAGGAAGGACCTCATGGAGTCCTGTTCTACACAAAAGCAATTGCAGAACTACTGGCAACATCAACCATTACAGAACTCTGGAAATTGAACTCAGAGAACAAACTGAAAATTATTTATGCAAGAAAAAGTACTGAATGTAGTCACCCCCATTCCCATGCTCCTCAGCTCCATAGCAGCCACACACCACAGAAGTCTCAAAACCAACACAGGGGATGCACCTCATGGAGCTCGGTTGAAAGCATCACCTTCAGTGCATGGTGATGTTTTGACTGGTCTCTCACCTCCCTGGAAAAGCCCCATCCCCAGAGCGTTGATACTATTTGATCTGACTGGGAGCTCAATTCTGTGGAAAAACCCCTATCCCAGGTTGTTACCAAAAACAATAGTAATTGGCTGAAATTGCTAACATCATAGCTACCTGAGGTTATAATTTCAGTTGGAGCAAAACAAGAGCCTGGCCCGAAATTTAAAAGAAAGACCTGGAAAATCTGATGGCTATAGAGGATATTTAAAAGTTTTGATGTGCTGCTTAAGAACCTAGAAGGCTTCATATATGCACAAGGCTGTGCACATGCCCAGAAAAGACCTAAGCAAAGAAAGGACTTCGGTCACTCACCTGTGGCTGACCTTGAAACCCGGCCTAAGCAGGAATTGAAAGCTAAGGCTGATTTGTAAACTTCCTGAAATTTGAAAGTGTGCCTTCACAGCCAGATGCCATTGGCAAAAGGTGGAAGACTTATTGGTTTAAAGTATTTAGAAAATATTCTGACCAATCACTGGCTAACCACTAAACTATGATGACCCCAGGGTGAACCCAAGGAAGCCAGGTTTAAAAATAAAAGCAAGAATTTAAAAAAAGGAAGCAGAGAAGTCAGTAGATATATGTTGTAGGGAATGCAGAATCTAAAGAGCTAGTCCAGGCAAGTTGCTAAAGAATAAGCAGTAGCAAGGTAGAACAGACAAACAAAATGAATAAAATAAACTGGGGTGGGAGGGAGAGAAAGGATGGAGGGGGAAATCTGTAGTTTAAGAAACTCAAAATATATATCAAATTCAGGAAGCGGGAAACATGAAGTATAGTATTAAGGGAAGGATACTTTGGATTATAAAACCATAAACAAAGACAAGGTAATGATTACCATAAAAGTCCGGAGAGTGGGTACTTTTGAGGAGAGGGAGATGCCTTAAGATAATTCATTAAGTCATGTATTTTGTGTGATTTTTGTATACGTGTTTTATTTTTCAATATAAAGATTTAAATAAAAAAGAATTGGGGAATATCTGGTTCAAGAGTTGCTATAATATCTAAAATGTACGATTTTCCACAAAAAATAATGTGACCTGCAAACAAACGAGAAATTATGGATCAAATACAGAGAAAAAACAGCTAATAAAAAATGTCCTTGAAGGGAGCCAGGTGTTGGACTTAATAGACAAAGACCTTAAATCAGCTATGAATATTTTCAAAGAACTAAAGGCACTATGTGTAAAGATTTAAAGGAAAGCATGACAACTATGTATCACCAAATTGAGACTATCAATAAAGAGAGAGATATAACAAAAAAAAGAATCAATAAATTTTGGAGTTGAAAATAATTATTTTCTGAAATGAAATAAATACTCATTCCTAGTAATAATTACATAATAATAACTAAAATGAAAATTTTACTCAAGGGGCTTACAGCAAGCCCCTCGAAGAAGAATTAAACCTGAAGAGAGATTATGCAGCCTGAGAAACAGGAAAAGAATAAAGAAAAATAAACAGTTTCAAAGACTTGTGGGACACCATCAAACACATCAACATACATGTAATTGGAGTTCCAGAAGAAGAGGTAGAAAATATATTTGAAGAATTAGTGGTCGAAAACTTCCCAAATTTGATGAAAACACTAATCTACATACCTAAGAAGCTTAAAACACTTAAAATACTATAAACTCAATGAGATCCACACCTAACCATATCCTTGTCATAGCGTCAGAAGGCAAAGACAATGAGAAAATCTTGAAAGCAGAAAGAAATGACTCACCACTTACAAGGAATGATCAATAAGATTAAAAGCTGACTTCTCATCATAAACTGTGGACGCTAGAAGGCATTGAGATGAAATATTCAAAGTGCTGAAAGATAAAGATTGTCAACAAAGAAATCTATATACAGAAAAACCATCGTTCAAAAAAGAAGTTAAGACATTCCCAGAAAAACAGACTGATTCATTGCTAGCCACATAGAGTCCTTTTTTCAAACTTCTTTTACAACACCATGTTGTTCCCTAAACGTTTCATTTTCCTTCTATTTCTTTTTTTTTTTTTTTTCCGGTACGCGGGCCTCTCACTGTTGTGGCCTCTCCCGTTGCAGAGCACAGGCTCCGGACGCGCAGGCTCAGCGGCCATGGCTCACGGGCCTAGCCTTTCCACGGCACGTGGGATCTTCCCGGACTGGGGCACGAACCCGTGTCCGCTGCATCGGCAGGCGGACTCTCAACCACTGCGCCACCACGGAAGCCCCTTTCTATTTCTTAGAATTGTAAATTCATAAAGCAATCCATTTTACCATCTGATTAGCCCTAGCCGAAGAGCACAGCTTAGACACGGGGGCAACTTTTATAGTTTAAGATACAAACTGAAGGCACAAACTCCTATAGGTCCCTTGCTATATTCTTTGTTGTTCTTCTTCCATAAATGTTTGATATGGGGGATGAATGTCAGCCTTATTTCTGGGAGACATGGCATTGTCAAGTGTTCTGGACCTTGCTGTCTCTTAGAAGTCCAGGGTGCAGTAAAAGGGAGATGAGGAAATAATCTTGGGGATTTCTCTTTGCTCCATTAGCTTCGCTCTGTAGAAAAAAAGCCGATAAGGGTTGGGATTGTTGACTTGTTCTACTGGGAAGATTATCAAAGAGCCTCAGGCTAACTCCCTACAAAGCCATCTGCTATAAGCTGGGGTCATTCATTTTAGTTATAAAGTGGGTCTTGTGCAAAATAAAGGTGCAGCTCTTTTCACAATAATTCATCAGCCACGGAAATTTTCAACATAAAATGTAATTCTTCCAGTGTGCCAAATATGTTTATCTATCACATTTAGACTCTTCTGACACTTGGAATTCAAACATTCTTTCCCCTAGATTCTCTAGACTGTGCAACATTAGATTTAAAACAATACGAATCAAATGCCAACTATTCATAACGCTTGTGCTAGATGCTATGGAGGACACAAGATTCCTGCCTTTGATAACGTCAGTCTCCAGACAGAGATAAATATGCAGAACTTCAAGAGAATCTGTGCTGTGCTTTTAATAGATGTTCAAGAAGAGGGTAGGAGGGCTTCCGTGGTGGCGCAGTGGTTGAGAGTCCGCCTGCCGATGCAGGGGACACGGGTTCATGCTCCGGTCCGCGAAGATCCCACGTGCTGCGGAGCGGCTGGGACCGTGAGCCATGGCCGCTGAGCCTGCGCGTTCGGAGCCTGTGCTCCGCAACGGGAGAGGCCACAGCAGTGAGAGGCCCGCGTACCGCAAAAAAAAAAAAAAAAAAAAAGACACTCTGTTGATCATTTATAGTAAGTTTCTGGGACACAAAATAATACAGTAGTGTTTGAGGAACTAACTATTATTGCTATGGCTGAAAACAGAAAAATGATACTTCTATTTGGTGGAAAGTATAGTAATAAATCTGAGTATAATTTTACTGCTCTAGTGATTGCAAAACAGTAATATAATTAAAACTTGGTACAGTATTATTGAGAATAAATGCTATTGCCATGATTAAGACATCCTGGAACATGACTCTATAAACAGTTAGAGATTGCAGAAAGAGTGTTGACAGGAGTCAGTCTATGAACTGGTTAAGGAAAGAAATAATGTCATCACTAAGGAAGATGGGATGACAACTGAAATGTACTAGTTAGTAAAGAGCCCACAGTGATAATTCTTGGGAGGGGTGTAAATGCTGCTTTGAGCTGAAGGCAGAGTGTTTCTTTCAATTTAAAGTCTCAGGGCAGAACAGATGTTCTTAGGCAGATGTAAGTTGACATTGACACATTGGAGCCGTTAAAGCCTGTGTGAAAGTACTTTGATAGATTTTTCATAAAGTGCTTCATAGTCTGACTTAACTTTAGGAAGACAAAAAAGCAACTAAAGACAGAGTCTTAAATAATTCTTTTAATGTTGGTTTTCTTCTGTTCCTCATTGTCAAATGCTCTGTGTCTACACTCACTACGGGCATATCAAAAGATCTCAGAGAAGACATGTCTTCCGTGTTAACAGTCTTCAACGGATTAGAACACAGCTGTCGTGCCCCAGCTAAGCCTCCTGGTGACACGCCCCCTTTATCTGATTCTCTTAGGTCAAGATCTGTAGGAACTCCGTTAACTTGATGACTCGTCCCTAAGGTTGGTCCAATTGGTTACTTTCTCTTTGACAACAGAGCATCTAGAACCGAACTCAGCCTTTCATGTATAGACTGACAAGTGTGGAACACAGAATGGCTATTACTGTCTGTTCTGTAGAAAATCGTCTTGGGGTGCAGTCTGAGAAAGCTTGTATAGTTTGGCATATAGTCACGCTGTTAGCTTCTGGTAAGCTCCCTTTGCGCAACTTCTAGATCTTCACCTCAGAAGGTGTTAAGTCATTAGGATTTTTGACCCTTTTGTTCCTGTGAAATTGAAACCAAAGGCTAATCCTGTCATCCCCATACAATATACACAATATATCAGCTCTTCTTGCCAGTTGTGTCACCAGCAAATGTGATAACAGAAGCAAACGTAACAAAACCCCAAATCCGTGAGTGCTACAAGGTTCTACGCTTTACCTATAATATCTTATTTAGTTAGCACACCAATATTATGAATCATTATAACAGTTATGAAGCATTATTATTCCTATTTTATAGATGAGGAAACTGAGGCTGATGAGTTTGTAAACTTAGAATTGGAAGCTCGATCTAGCTAATTTCTGTAGTCTTAACTACCTTGTGCCTTCCCCTTAAGAATGCCATGTATTTTCTTACCTAATCGCCTGTAAAATTATTGACCAGGAGTGGGCAAATCCATGATCTTTTGAGTTGGCTCAGTCCATTAACAATACAGTCTTTGCTGTTAGGCTCTTTATCTTATACCTCTATTTCCCAACCCATGCTTCTCTGATTTCAATTTTTGCCTGCAAGCCTACTGGGATCTACTCTTTAAACGTTTTAAACGCTATCCTAAATGCAGTTACATTCCTCTGATATGTCTCAACCATTTTAGAGAGGAGAATACAGGCAGTCCTATATATTCCTGTTTAGTAAATCTATGCTGGCTCCCTATTTTCTAAATCATCACAAACCATCTGTTTAAAAATTCATTCTGAAATCTCCCCGAGGATTTACGCTAGATTAACTATTTTCAATTTTTAGAATCCTCTCGTTGGAAAAACTGAGATAATATTTACTTTTTTCTTGGCACTTTTCCCATGGTTCCTAAAATATTACCAATAATGATTCTACAATTATATCTGAGTTCCTTTAGATGGAAACTAAATTTTCAGGGCTTTAAGTGTTTTCTTCTTATTTGTGGCAGTTACCTGGTTTTGGTTCTAAGTTGGGCTTAGGTAGTTGGCCATATTCTTTATTTGAGGAAGGGACACCTTTTTCTAATTTGTGCAAAAGTACTACATAGGCTAGCAGCAGCCCTGAATGTCTAGGAGTCATGTTTACATTAGGTTACAAGATAATTCCCCAATATGTAATAGTTTATTCTACTTAGATGGGGTATTCCACTTGCAGAGATGCAAGGCTGGTTCAAAATTTGAAAATCAATCAATGTAATACCATATTAATAGGCTAAAGAAGAAAAATTACATGATCTTATCGATTGATGCAGAAAATGCATTTGACAAAATTCAACAACTCATTCTTAATAAAAGCTCTCAGAAAAATAGAAATAGAGGGGAACTTCCTCAATCTGTTAAAGATTATCTACAAAAAACCTACAGCTAACAACAAGGCAAGGACGTCCATTCTCACCACTCTTATTCAACATCGTGCTAGAAGCCTAGCCAGTGCAATAAGGAAACAAAAAGCATACAGATTGAGAAGGTAGAAATAAAACTGTCCCTATTTGTAGGTGACACGATTGCCAACATAGAAAGTCCCAAGGAATCTGCAAAAAATTCCTGAACTAGCAATTCAGCAAAGTCACAGGATATAAGATTATACAAAAATCAACTGTATTTCTGTATACCAGCATGAAGACATGGACACTGAAATTAGATATGCAACACCATTTATAATCACTTAAAGGGACCTCTCTGGTGGCACAGTGGTTAAGAATCCGCCTGCCAATGCAGGGGACACGGGTTCGAGCCCTGGTCTGGGAAGATCCCACACGCTGTGGAGCAACTAAGCCCATGTGCTACAACTACTGAGCCTGTGCTCTACAGCGTGTGAGCCACAACTACTGAGCCCGTGAGCTGCAACTACTGAAGCCCGCCTGCCTAGAGTCCGTGCTCTGCAACAAGAGAAGCCACCGCAATGAGGAGCCCGCGCACTGCAACGAAGAGTAGCCCCCGCTCGCCACAACTAGAGAAAAGGCCCATGTGCAGCAACGAAGACCCAATGCAGCCAAAAATAAATAATTAAAAAAAAAAACCAAAACGAGTGTTGCCTCCTTTAAAAAAAAAAATCACTTAAAAAATACTTAGCTGGGCTTCCCTGGTGGCGCAGTGGTTGAGAGTCTGCCTGCCAATGCAGGGGACGCAGGTTCGTGCCCCGGTCCGGGAAGATCCCACGTGCCACGGAGCGGCTGGGCCCGTGAGCCATGGCCGCTGAGCCTGCGCGTCCGGAGCCTGTGCTCCGCAACGGGAGAGGTCACAATGGTGACAGGCCCATGTACCGCAAAAAAAAACCCCAAAAAACAAAAACAAACAAACAAAAACAACTTAGTTGTAATCTAATTACATGTTATAAACAAAACATATGCAGGACTTGTATACTGAAAACTGCAACACTGATGAAAGAAATCAAGGAAGAGCTAGATAAATGGAGATGCATACCATGTTTAGGAGTTGGAATACTCGACATATTAAAAGTGTCAATTTTCCCCAAATTGATATGCAAGTTTAATGCATTTCCTATCAAAATCACATATTTTTATAGAAGTAGACTATTCTAAAATTTACATGGAAAGTCAAAGTAACTAGAATAGCTAAAATAATTTTGAAAAATAAAGTGGGAGGATTCACTCTACTCAATTTAAAGACTTACTATATATAGTAATCAAAGCTGTGTGGTGTTAGTGGGGGGATAGACACACAGATCAATGGAACAGATGGAGAATCTAGAACTAAACCTACACGAATATGCTCAACTGATTATTGACAAAAGTGCAAATGCAATTCATGGAAAAAGATGGCTTTTTCATAAATGGTATTGGAGTAAACATCCATACACAAACAAAATGAACTTTAAGTCTCACACCTTGTACAAGAATAAACTAAAAATGGATCATGGACTTCAATGTAAAATAGACTTTCAGAAAAAACATTAAAGAAAATCTTTGGGATTCTAAACTAGGTTCTTAGATTTGACACGAAGAATGATCCATAAAAGGGAAACTTGATAAATCTGACTTCATGAAAAGCTTTTCCTCTGTGAAAGACTTTTAAGAAGATGAAGAAAACAAGCTAGACACTGGAGAAGATATCTGAATGTCACACATGTGACAAAGAACTAGTGGCTTCTATAAACAAAGCACCTTTAAAACCCAACCCCCCCAAAAAAAATCCAATTCGAAAATGGCCAAAAGATGGGAAGAGATGTTTCACAAAGAAGCACATGAAAAAATATTCAACATCATTAGCCACTGGGGAAACGCAAATGAAATCCACAAGGAGATACCATTACACATCTAACAGAATGGCTAAATGGAAAAAATAATGACCATAAATGTTGATGAGGATTTAGAGAAACAGAATCACTCATGGATTGCTGGTGGGAATGTAAAATGGTGCAGCCACTGTAAAAAATTATATGACAGCTCCTTAAAAAATGAAACAGGCAACTATTATGTGACCAGCCATTGTACTTCTGGAAATTAATCTTAGAGAAACGAAGCCTCCGTTCGCTGAAAAACCTCCACAGGAATGTTGCAGCAGCTTTATTCGTAATAAATTGGGAACAGATGTCCTTCAACAGTTGAATGGCTAAACAAACTGTGGTACATCCATACCATGCGAGTCTACTCGGCACAGCCTGGATGAATCCCCAGAGAATAATGCTGAGCGCTAAAAGTAATTCCCCAAAGGTTACATACTATATGATTCCACTTACATAACCATCTTGAGATGACAAATTCATAGAAATGGAGGACAGGTTGGTAGTTGCCAGGGGTATAGAAAGGGGTGTGGGTGCATGGGGAGTGAATGTGGCTCTAAAAAGGCAACGTGAGGGATATTTGTGTGATGAAAGGTTTTGTATCTTGACTGTGTCAGCATCCCGCCTGCGATATTGCACTGTAGTTCTGCAAGACGTTGCCATTGGGATCTCTCTACATTATTTTTATGACTACATGGGAATCTACAATTATACCAAAGCAAAAATTTAATTAAAAAATAAGTTTACCCTCAGACAATAAACGGGTTAGAATGTAGAAGAAAACTAATAACATGATTCCTCACCTAGTCCAAAACTGGGTGTTGGAACTGCGTTCATGCCTGAGAATAAGCAGAACCAAGTTAATCTCCAAATTTTTAAACTTCTGCCACAGTGAAGCGGGGTCTGTGTCTGTGGCAGTGAGTAATGGATGCTTTAAGCATATGTTCATGACCCAGAAAGTCCACTTCTTGGTATATTTCCAAAGAAAATGAAAACATTAATTTGAAAAGATATCTGCACACCTATGTTTATTGCAGCATTATTTACAATACGACCTAAGTGTCCATCAACAGATGAATGGATAAAGAAGATGTGTTACACACACACACACACACACACACACACACACACACACACACACAATGGAATATTACTTAGCCATGAAAAGGAATGAAATCCTGCCATCTGCCACAAAATGGATGGATCTATACTATGCTAAGTGAAATAAGTCAGACAGAGAAAGGCCCATACCATCTGATTTCATTTGTATGTGGAATCTAACAAACAAAACAAAGGAACAAACAAAACAGCGACAGATGCATAGATGCAGAGAACAAATGGGTGGTCGCCAGAGGGGAGGGGAGTGGGGGGTTGGGCGACAAAAGTGAAGGGGACTAAGAGTACAAACTTCCAGTTATAAAACAAGTAAGTCATGGGGATGTAATGTACGGCATAGGGAATATAGTCAATAATACTGTAATAACTTTGTATGGTGAGAAGTGGTTACTAGACTTACTGTGGTGATCAATTTGTAATGTATATAAATGTCAAGAATGTACTCATGGGTGTGGGCTTGAAGGCCTGGTTAGACACCAGTGTATGAGGCTTCCTGAATATTCCATCTCCCTGCCCAGTGGGTCAGCACTGTTGTCACAGGAAAGGAAGGCAAGCAGGAGCCAGGGGGTGGTGGGGCTGTCCCCTTGTTCTCTGATTCTCCGGGAAATGTAGGTGGTTTCTAGGGACTGGACTTTGCTCCTCTGCCCGCTGCCTTTCCAACACATCGCTGGCTACTACAGCTCCTTATAGCCACCCTGATGCCTTAATTCAGGCATGAGAAGATGAGGTGACCATGGGAAAAGGCATTTAAAACACAATCTTGATGTGCCACGAAACACACAGGAATGCACGTTAATTGGCTATGTTTTACATCAGCTTAAGCTGTAGAAACGCAACGGTTCTAAAACTCATATTAAGAGAGAAAGTCCCCCCTCATCTGAACAAAAAGGAAAAAAAAGCTTTTTCAGAAAATGTGAAGAATCATTAACATCACAGATTCTGAAAAGAAAGTATAATTGCCTACAAGGCAGAAACATATTCTAAAGCATTGTGAGCAAAATGGAGACACGGCCCACTAATCCATTATCACCAGGCTCAAATAGTATTCAAATGACCACATGTGCTGTTACTAAGTCAATTAGGTACAAAGACAGTAATCATTAGGACTATGGGCAGTCAAAAGCGTTTTCAGAAACGTGCTTAGATGTTGAAAAGACGACTTCTACCCACTTTTATTACCTTTGCGCCTCGGTGAATTATGGTAATTTCTTATGCTTTAAGTGAGAGAGAATGCAAAGGTAATATTCATCTTCCTGAGGATGGTTTAACTTTTCTATAGCGAAGCACTGAACAATCATTTACTAACACATAAAAAGGGATAAAAGCTGTCTGGTCAAAATGTACTCTATTATGGTAGCAACATAATAGATTATACATATTCTGCTGTGGAAAATCCCAAGATTCTGATAAGTAATGTGTATGAAACATGAGCTAGGGAGCTAAGGGATTAGACAATAAATAAAGCTCCCTTTTCAGATGCTGCTGTTGGGACAGCTAAGACTTGCCCCTTGCCCTTCCCCTTTCCAACCCCTGAGGGCCCTTCCTCTCCTCTGGGTCTTTATGAATTAGCCTTTGTCGCTCCTCTAATGAAAAAGACACGTAGGCTCTGTCCTACCCTTTCCTGTGCCCAGTGTCTATGTGGTGGTAAGACTGAGTCTGTTTCCCAGGAGACGTGCCCCGATCACCGGGCGAGTCAGTCCCGTGGAGCGCCTGCAGGGGGCGGTCGACACCGTGGAATGAGCAGAAGGCTCTGGCTGGCTGGGAGGTTCTGCACCTCTTGGAGGACAAGCATGAAACAAATCTGCAAGGAAGGGGGACTTCTGGAAAATCCAAGGTAATCCGCTCAAATCAAGCTGTTAAATATTTGCCATTGGTGACTTAAAGAATCAAAGGAGGTCAGGGGCCTGGATTGGTGGAGTCATTTTTTTTAAGGCTCTCGTTTCACAGATGTGGAATTCAGGCTCAGAGGAGGTCTGTGGTCTAACCAGCTAGTTAGTGGCACAGCTGATGCTAGAACTGAGGTTTACTACTAACAGCCTGCCCTGGGCCCTTTAAAAAACTCCAGGTGGGGACTTCCCTGTCAGTCCAGTGGTTAAGACTTCGCCTTCCAATGCAGGGGGTGCTGGTTCGATCCCTGATTGGGGAGCTAAGATCCTCCATGCTTCCAGCCAAAAAACCGAAACATAAGACAGAAGCAGTATTGTAACAAATTCAAAAAAGACTTTAAAAATGGTCCACATCAAAAAAAAAAAAAAATCCAGGTGGCCCCTGCCAGGTTTATTTACAAGATAAATATCTAATGTGAAAAGAACATTCCCCACTTCTGAGTTAGCATTTCTAGGATTTAAGCTGGAAGTGGCGGAGCTCATTAGGGGGAAACAAGCACAAATTTGAAGATAGAATTATGAATACATTGCAGCATCTATGTTATAACAGCCGTAGGCTCTGACGGTAAAAAGTTAATAAGCTAGGTTTTGTTTTGTTTTTTTAAATTAGCTGTATCTGCCTGTTTTCTTCACATATGTTTAAACAAGGAGTCTTTTCTGGTGAATCACACATTCATGGGATCATCTGGGGAACTTTCGTATTATTTTCACCACCTCCTCTCTTTCTGAGCTCCACTGCAGCACAATTAATTTAGGCTCTCAGGGTATTTTCAAAAGCAAGCTGCTCAAAATTTGGTCCTAGGACCAGCATCACCTGGGAGCTTTTAGAAATGCATAATCCCAGGCCCCATTTCAGGCCTGCTGCATTAGCACCTGCGTGTTAACAAGATTCCCAGGTGAGTCTTATGTGCATGGCAGTTTGGAGAGAACAACGCTAAGGCCTGTACCACTCCAGTACCACCTGGCAGGCCCCACCCACCCCCTTTGTACCTTAAGCTGACCTGGGCTCCTGGTTTACCTCGGTGTTCCTGCCAAGAATGATCTTTAGCATCTTCCATTTAAAAGAAGAGCATTGCTTGTGCTTTAAAATCAGGCGGGAAGAATAATGGAGTGGAGGAGTTTGTAACGAGTTCCCTGTGGATTCCTCGACGGGACTTTTCTTTATGTGGAAGGGCACTACGTTGATAATATACAAAGAAGGTTTAAAACTTCTCATAGGAAACTCATGGAAGCTAACAAGCCAGTTTCTTGATGGGCTCCAGTCCCAGTGCTTGACTCACTCACTGGTAATGAGCCAGGATCCCAACAGGCACGTAATCTCTGTCAGCTCCCAAGCTAGAAGGACACGTGGTGGTAACTTAGTATTGGCAGAGACGGTAGCTTCTCATCGTTTTTCTTTCTACCACCAAGTCTAAAATTGTATTCTGTATTCAACACGTGCCTGACTTTCCTTGCCAACGGCACCCCCCGACCCTTGCATCAAGTACTGTCTTGGCTCCAAATGTTTTCCTAATTAGTTAAAATAGCTGATGTATTGCTATCAATGGAAGGGTGTAGGTAGAAGGACATCTTCAGATGAGCTGTTCTGATGACCTTATTCTACACATAAAGTCATATCCGTTTGCTTCGTCACATATTTCCAGGGAGTTCAATTTGGGGGACAGATATGGCAGTGCTATTAAGCTTAAGTATTTTGGAATTTGTGGAACTAAATGCATGCCAGTTTGTATATTTGATGTTCAAAAAATTGATGTAAATGTTGCAGTGCTTAAAAGAATACAGTTTAGAAGTGTGCTTTAACATGTTACTTTAGTCAGTTCCTGGAGTTTTAGTGCTGGAGACTTTAGAAATCATCTGTCTAGCTGTTTCCTAATAGACTGGGATTTTCCGGAGCCACTCAAACCCTCACTTGCCAGTTCTCCTGGCGGGCTGCCAGTTTCAGGCTCCTCCTTTGGGAGGCCTAGTTCAGGGGGTGGAGGGGAGCCTAAACAGCCACTCTCACCAGCCCCGCCAGTACAGCTCAGAGACCTCCAGGTGTGGAGAACCCGTGCCCATCTGTTTAGGGTCCTTGAGAGCAATGGTGGAAAGAAGGTCCACTGTTTCCTGTTCTGAAGTTGAGAGAGATGGATGATACAACTATGAATGAATAACAGTTTATTTTTTATTTTTAACTGAACTATAGTTGATTTACAATATTGTGTTCCAAGTGTACAGCAGAGTGATTCAGTTATATATTGAATATGTATATAAGTGTATATATATATTCTTTGTCAGATTCTTTTCCATTATAGGTTATTACAAGATATTGAATATAAGTTTCTTTTTCTATGTCTGTGAGTCTGTGTCTGTTTTGTAAATGAGTTGATTTATGTTATTTTGTAAGATTCCACATTGAATGAAAAGCATTTTAAATGCTCATATTAAACGCAGAAATATGGTACCACAAACAGATAATATCTACAACGATGGTGGCATTTTGCTATTAATTAAGATCTTCTGCAATGATTGTTTTAATGTTGAGTTAGAAACCTTTTTATGATGAAGATCAATGAAGAAATAAATGTGAACAGAAGGTTCAACCAAAGGTGAGTTTAAGCAGAGCAGCCTGTTTGAAGATATTTCTCTCTGTAGACTCTTGCCTCACAGATCTCCTAATATAACATGGCATCAGCCCATTAGGACTCAAAAGTCACGTGAGAAAACAGTGAGACTTTCCACTCAATCAACCCCAAAATGACTTTGATTAGGAATTTAGTTTTTCCATCAAGGTATGAACATGGCCATATGAGGGACTGGGCATATACCAGATGCCATAAATGAGGACAATAGGTTGATATCTCTAACTGCTCAGTCAAAAAGCTGAAGAAAAAAAAATCCCGCGGATTATCTCAACAGGCAAAAGTGCACCATCTTTGGGTTGCATAAGAAATATCCATAAAAATTGATCTGGAATAGTTTTATAAAAAGAAGCTGCTGTCCTTGCTCTGTGAATTTATCAGGGTTAATGTAACCCTAAGTTTGTTCATAAATGTACAGTAATTACAAATGCTGGAAAGGGGAGAGAGAGAGAGAGAGAGACCCCCCCCCACACCCCTTGTGGAGGCTTTTGCGTCTCATATGTTAAAATAAAAATTACATGTCCATTTGTCCTAAAGTTTTGAGTTAGAACTGCAAAAGACATTAGTTGTTAAATTGAACACAAGCTTAACATTCTCAAAGCATTCAGATTGCTATTAAATCTCTCTCTTTATCAGGAGACAGGTATTTTTCTGTCAAATGATACGGACAATGAGAAAACCTTATCAGGTCCGTGAAGTCACCTTGAAACGCGAAGAATCTGTTCCAAGGGGAGGACGGCTTACGCAGGCGGCCTCGAATGGTTCTAGCTTTTGAAAAGGAAGCAGAGGAGGACTTTCCTGGCTGCCAGGACTCAGGCTCTGGAGGAAGCCGTACCAAACCTCTGCTCTCCCCTTCGGTGCCTCCCTGCATATTCCAAGGCACCACCTCGGGTACCTGATGCTACAGCATCCCCTCTGCCTGTCCCCTTGTTTGCAAGCCACAGGCGCAGTGTACGCTATTGCCACGCTCCCAGTGTGGTGATGGAGCAGCTGTATAGTCCTACGCACAGTCAGTTTAGGGCACGTTGAGCCGCTCATTTATCCAATTCATTCATTCACTTACTTATTTAACAATTATGTATTGAGTACCTGCTATATACTAGGTACTGGGCTAGGTGCTGGGGATAATAGGGAATGAGTTCATCATGGTACTTATAATTTAGTGGGGGAGCAAACGCTGAGCGCAATCCAACAAAAAAAGGGGGAAAACCTAATAAAAAGTCCCTAATAATGGTATGTATTATAAAGGAAATAAGCGGATGCTGAGATAGAAAATAGATGGAGAGTCTATGGACTCCTGGCTTGAGTGACCAGGTAGAGTGATGACTGTGGATGGAGCATTGAGATGGAGGGAAGGGCAGGTGCAAGTGTCCTGATCTGGGTGTGTGTCCGCCCTGTTCCAGGAGCAGCGGGGAGGGAAGTGTGGCTGGAGTGGAGGGAACAGAGGAGACTCGCAGGAGACAGAATCAGGAGGAGATGGATGTGTGTGTGTGTGTGTGTGTGTGTGTGTGTGTGTGATCACGTTGGCCTTTGTTAGGTCTTTGGCTTTATCTCTGATTGAGACGGGAAGGTACTGGAGGGTTCCAATCAGAGAGAAACACCATGTGACTTGGGGTTTTACAGAATTGGTCTGGTGGCTGTGTGGAGAGTGACCGCAGGAGCCAGGAGTGGAAGGGGGGGACTGGTCTGAAAGCGACTGCAGTCATTCAGGCAAGTAAGGATGGCGGCTGGCTCTAGGGTGTTGGCAGTAGAGGTGTTCAGAGTGGTCGGATTCTAGATACATTCTGACAAGAGAACCAATTAGACTTGCTCATGAATTGGATGTGGAATGTGAGAAAAAAAGGAGAGTGGAGGATGACCTCAAAGCCTTTGGTCTAAACAACTGGACAGCTCTAGAGGCCATTAAATAAGGTGGGAGGAGAAGGGAGGAGCAGGTGTGGGGAGGAGAGGGGAGGTTTGGGGTTGGACCTGTTGAGTTTGAGAATCCAGGTGTTGAGATGTTGAGGAAGATGGGGGTCTCAGTCTAGAGTCCAGGAGTGAAGTCATGGCTATAGGTACCCATGTTGGAGTCTACGCAGTGATGATAATATTTAAAGCCTTGGCCGTCGCTGAGGGCCCTATGGGAGGGGGACACAGCCCTGAGGCACTTGCGTGGGGAGAGGCTGGAGAGGAAGATGCAGCAGCAAATGAGATGGAGAGAAGCTTTCCGTGAGGGAGGAGGGGGACGAGGAAAGCCAGGGGAGGATGATGCCTGTGACTGCCTACCTGTCAGCGATCAAATGCCGCTGGGGGGTCGGGCATGATGAGCGCTGAGAGCGGAGACTGGATTTGGCCACGGGGGTGGGGTCACCGGCGACCTCAGGAGAGCACGCTGGGCTCGGGGGAGGGTTGGGGGAGGCCACTGGTGGCAGGGAGGACACAGAGCACTTTCAAAGACTTTTGCTGGGAAGTGGGGGACAAAGGGGGCGAGAGCAAGAGGGAGAAGTGAGGGCAAGAGCAGCGCAAGGGCTTCCCTGGTGGCGCAGTGGTTGAGAGTCCGCCTGCCGATGCAGGGGACGCGGGTTCGTGCCCCAGTCCGGGAAGATCCCACATGCCGCGGAGTGGCTGGGCCCGTGAGCCATGGCCGCTGAGCCTGCGCGTCCGGAGCCTGTGCTCCGCAGCGGGAGAGGCCATAACAGTGAGAGGCCCGCATACCGCAAAAAAAAAAAAAAAAAAAAGAGCAGGGCAATGTGGGTGGGAGAGGGGAGTCCAGGCTGGAGTGGTTAGGTTGTCACACCTCTTAGAGCTTCTGGTGACCTGTGGGGTGGAGGGAAGGTCACGGGCACAGTGCTGGCATTTAAAATGAACACGTCTTTGCTCTAAAAAATGATAACATGGAACCCACGGGTTTAAGTAGTTTACCCAAAGGTCACTCTTCTAATTCCCTGGTGACGGTTATTCATGGTAAATGATGCTTCCTCTCATATTTCTGCTGATTTCAAAGAAACGTTGCTGATTCATTACCGAAAGGTAATCTCACCCAGGGGTCAGATATTAATCTTTGCCCCAATATGATCTCTTTCTGCCTGTTGGCAATCATCCCAGCAGGGGACCTGGCAGAGGAAATCTCACTCAACTTTGACACTTGCTGAGAATTGGCAGAAGGACGAAGTCCTGCCAGGCTGTTATGAGAGGCTGTCAGACTTGCTTATGTGAAACTAGACTTTGATTCCATTTCTAAGTGATTCACTACTTATTTAGTATATACCGCAGAAATGCTTGGAGTCCTTAATGAGGAAAGGATCATCATATAAGGCACTCACATTTAAAAGTAGTACTTAGGCGATTTCTCTCCATACAAATCTCCTGAGGTTCGCTGCATGTTTATCCGTCCAGGGTGATAACGAAGGCAGAGCTGACCTTCCAGTTCTAGGCTATTTTAGCTTTTTGAGGAACCTCCATACTGCTCTCTGTAGTGGCTGCACCAATTTACATTCCCATCAACAGTGTAGGAGGGTTCACTTTTTCCACACCCTCTTCAGCATTTATTATTTATAGACTTTCTGATGACGGCCATTCTGACTGGTGTGAGGTGATACCTCGTTGTAGTTTTGATTTGCATTTCTCTAATAATTAGTGATGTTGAGCAGCTTTTCATGTGCCTCTTGGTCATCTGTATGTCTTCTTTGGAGAAATGCCTATTTAGGTCTTCAGCCCATTTTTTGATTGGGTTGTTTGTTTTTTTGTTATTGAGTTGTATGAGTTGTTTGTATATTTTGGAAATTAAGCCCTTGTCGGTCGCATCATTTGCAAATATTTTCTCCCGGTCTGTAGGTTGTCTTTTTGTTTTGTTTGTGGTTTCCTTTGCTGTACAAAAGCTTATAAGTTTGATTAGGTTCCATTTGTTTATTTTTGCTCTATTTCTATTACCTTGGGAGACTGACCTAAGAAAACATTTGTATGATTTATGTCAGAGAATGTTTTGCCTGTGTTCTCTTCTATGAGTTTTATGGTGTCATAGTTCTAGACTATTTAAAATCAGAGGCCCAACTTTATGTCCAAGAGTGCTCTGAATCTGGAGTTAGATTATGAGATAATCATAGCATAAAAAAACCAGAATAGTGCATCTTAAGTTACCTGCACTCTTAATGAAGCAACAAGCTGGCAGAGGCCAAAAAAAGAAAAAAATATGGTAATGCAAGATATGACATGTAACAATGACTTTGCTGATTATATTAAAATAAATTATTACTTGTGGGGCATGTGGCAGATGAAATCGTAGCCTCCTTTATTATTATAGACTTTCAGCAACTCTAAGGTATTTAGAATAAATGTACCACTACAGCAACGGTCCTCAACTCTGGTCATATCACTTGGGGACACAGTACATAGTACTGATGCCTAGACCCCACCCTAGACTGGTTAAAATTCAGTCTTGAGCAAGTGCTTGGGCCTCTGAGTCTATCTCCCTTGATGAGTTTAATTACGGTCAGGATTGGGACAATGGATTTGTGGGTTCTCCCCCAGAAATAATGAGAACTAATTTAGATCATCAGAAGTGTCATCTTATATCAATTATAGGAAAAAAAACTGCAAAAAATACAAACACATGGAGGCTAAACAGTGCACTACTAAATAACCAAGAGATCACTGAAGAAATCAAAGAGGAAATCAAAAAATACCTAGAAACAAATGACAATGAAAACACAACAACCCAAAACCTATGGGATGCAGCAAAAGCAGTTCTAAGAGGGAAGTTTATAGCAATACAATCCTACCTCAAGAACCAAGAAAAATCTTAAATAAATAACCTAAACTTACACCTAAAGCAATTAGAGAAAGAAGAACAAAACCCCCCAAAGTTAGCAGAAGGAAAGAAATCATAAAGATCAGATCAGAAATAACTGAGAAAGAAGTGAAGGAAAAGATAGCAAAGATCAATAAAACTAAAAGCTGGTTCTTTGAGAAGATAAACAAAATTGATAAGCCATTAGACAGACTCATCAAGAAAACAAGGGAGAAGACTCAAATCAGTAGAATTAGAAATGAAAAAGAAAAAGTAACAACTGACACTGCAGAACTACAAAGGATCATGAGCGATTACTACAAGAAACTATATGCCAATAAAATGGACAATCTGGAAGAACTGGACAAATTCTTAGAAAAGGACAAATTTCCGAGAATGAAACAGGAAGAAATAGAAAAAATAAACAGACAAATCACAAGCACTTAAATTGAAACTGTGATTAAAAATCTTCCAACAGACAAAAGCCCAGGACCAGATGGCTTCACAGGCAAATTCTATCAAACATTTAGAGAAGAGCTAACACCTATCTTTCTCAAACTCTTCCAAAATATAGCAGAGGAAGCAACACTCCCAAACTCATTCTACAAGGCCACCATCGCCCTGATACCCAAAGCAGACAAAGATGTCACAAAAAAAGAAAACTGCAGGCCAATATCACTGATCAACATAGATGCAAAAATCCTCAACAAAATACTAGCAAACAGAATCCAACAGCACATTAAAAGGATCATACACCATGATCAAGTGGGGTTTATCCAAGTAATGCAAGGATTCTTCAATATACGCAAATCAATCAATGTGATACACCATATTAACAAATTGATGGATAAAAACCATATGATCATCTCAATAGATGCAGAAAAAGCTTTCGACAAAATTCAACACCCATTTATGATAAAAACTCTCCAGAAAGTAGGCATAGAGGGAACTTACCTCAACATAATAAAGCCCATATATGACAAACCCACAGCCAACATTGTTCTCAGTGGTGAAAAACTGAAACCATTTCCACTAAGATCAGAAACAAGACAGGGTTGCCCTCTCTCACCCCTATTATTCAACATAGTTTTGGAAGTTTTAGCAACAGCAATCAGAGACGAAAAAGAAATAAAAGGAATCCAAATCGGAAAAGAAGAAGTAAAGCTGTCACTGTTTGCAGATGACAAGATACTATACACAGAGAATCCTAAAGATGCTACCAAAAAACTACTAAAGCTAATCAATGAATTTGGTAAAGTAGCAGGTTACAAGATTAATGCACAGAAATCTCTTGCATTCCTATACACGAACGATGAAAACTGTGAAAGAGAAATAAGGAAACACTCCCATTTACCATTGCAACAAAAAGAATAAAATACCTAGGAATAAACCTACCTAAGGAGACAAAAGAACTGTATGCAGAAAACTATAAGACACTGATGAAAGAAATTAAAGATGATAGCAACAGATTGAGAGACATAGCATGTTCTTGGATTGGAAGAATCAATATTTTGAAAATGACTTTACTACCCAAAGGAATCTACAGATTCAGTGCAATCCCTATCAAACTACCAATGGCATTTTTCACAGAACTAGAACAAAATATTTCACAATTTGTATGGAAACACAAAAGACCCCAAATAGCCAAAGCAATCTTGAGAAAGAAAAATGGAGCTGGAGGAATCAGGCTCCCTGACTTTAGACTATACTACAGAGCTACAGTAATCAAGACAGTATGGTTCTGGCAGAAAAACAGAAATATAGATCAATGGAACAGGATAGAAAGCCCAGAGATAAACCTACGCCCATATGGTCACCTTATCTTTGATAAAGGAGGCAAGAGTATACAATGGAGAAAAGACAGCCTCTTCAGTAAGTGGTGCTGGGAAAACTGGACAGCTACACATAAAAGAATGAAATTAGAACACTCCCTAATACCATACACAAAAATAAATTCAAAATGGATTAAAGACCTAAATATAAGGCCAGACACTATCAAACTCTTAGAGGAAAACATAGGCAGAACACTCCATGACATAAATCACAGCAAGATCCCTTTTGACCCACCTCCTAGAGAAATGGAAATAAAAACAAAAATAAACAAATGGGACCTAATGCAACTTAAAAGCTTTTGCACAGCAAAGGTAACCATAAACCAGACGAAAAGACAAGCCTCAGAATGGGAGAAAATATTTTCAAACAAAGCAACTGACGAAGGATTAATCCCCCAAATATACAAGCAGCTCATGCAGCTCAATATCAAAAAAACAACCCAATCCAAAAATGGGCAGAAGATCTAAATAGACATTTTTCCAAAGAAGATATACAGATTGACAACAAACACGTGAAAGGATGCTCAACATCACTAATCATTAGAGAAATGCAAATCAAAACTATAATGAGATATCATCTCACACTGGTCAGAATGGCCATCATCAAAAAATCTAGAAACAATAAATGCTGGAGACGGTGTGGAGAAAAGGGAACCCTCTTATACTGTTGGTGGGAATGTAAATTGATACAGCCACTATGGAGAACAGTATGGAGGTTCCTTAAAAAACTACAAATAGAACTACCATATGACCCAGCAATCCCACTGCTGGGCATATACCCTGAGAAAACCCAACTCAAAAAGAGTCATGTACCACAATGTTCATTGCAGTACTATTTACAATAGCCAGGACGTGGAAGCAACCTAAGTGTCCATCGACAGATGAATGGATAAAGAAGATGTGGCACATATATACAATGGAATATTACTCAGCCATAAAAAGAAACAAAATTGAGTTATTTGTAGTGAGGTGGATGGACCTAGAGTCTGTCATACAGAGTGAAGTAAGTCAGAAAGAGAAGAACAAATACCATATGCTAATACATATATATGGAATCTATTAAAAAAAAAAAAAGGTTCTGACGAACCTAGGGGCAGGACAGGAATAAAGACGCAGATGTAGAGAATGGTCTTGACACGGGGAGGGGATGAAGTGAGAGAGTAGCATTGACATATATACACTACCAAATGTAAAATAGATAGCTAGTGGGAAGTAGCTGCATAGCACAGGGAGATCGGCTTGGTGCTTTGTCACCACCTGGAGGGGTGGGATAGGAAGTGTGGGAGGGAGATACAAGAGGGAGGGGTATGGGGATATATGTATACATAGAGCTAATTCAGTTTGTTATATAGCAGAAACTAACACAACATGGTAGAGCAATTATACTCCAATAAAGATGTTAAAAAAATAAAAATAAAGAACAGTTGCATTAAAAAAAAAAAGTGTCATCTCAAAAATATAGAAAGCAGGGACTTCCCTGGTGGTGCATTGGTTAAGAATCCGTCTGCCAATGCAGGGGACACGGGTTCGAGCCCTGGTCTGGGAAGATCCCACATGCCGCGGAGCAACTAAGCCCGTGTGCCACAACTACTGAAGCTGTGAGCCTAGAGCCCATGCTCCGCAACAAGAGAAGCTACTGCAATGAGAAGCCGGCACACCGCAAAGAAGAGTAGCGCCTGATCGCCGCAACTAGAGAAAGCCCACGCGCAGTAACAAAGACCCACTGCAGCGAAAAATAAAAAAAAATATAAGTAAATAAATAAATTAAAAATATATGGGCTTCCCTGGTGGCACAGTGGTTGAGAGTCCGCCTGCCAATGTAGGAGACACGGGTTCGTGCCCTGGTCCGGGAAGATCCCACATGCCGCGGAGTGGCTAGGCCCATGAGCCATGGCCGCTGAGCCTGCGCGTCCGGAGCCTGTGCTCCGCAACGGGAGAGGCCACAACAGTGAGAGGCCCGCATACCGCAAAAAAAAAAAAATATATATATATAGAAAGCACTAAAACCAAACCAATCAAGGCATGAAAAGATACGAAGAACCTTAAATGCATATTACAAAGTGAAGGAAACCAATTGGAAAAGGCTACATACTGTGTGATTCCAACTCTATGACATTCTGGGAAAGACAGAACTATGGAGACAGTGAGAAGATCCCTGGTGGCCTGAGGTTAGTGGAGAGGGAGGGATGAAGAGGCAGAGCACAGAGGACTTCTAGGACAGGGAAGCTGTTCTGTATGATACTACAGTGGAGGGTTATTATGATTTGGTCACAATGCACAGAATGTGCAGCACAGTGAACTGTAATGTCAGCTGTGTTCTCTGGGTGATGAAGATGTGTCAGTGTACGCTCCTCAGTTGTAACAAATGGACCATCTGGTGGGGATGTTGATCATAGGGGAGGCTGTGCATGTGGAGATGGAGTATAAGGGAAAGCTCTGTACTTTCCGCCCAATTTTGCTGTAAACATAGAACTACTCTAAAAAGATAAAATCTATTTTAAAAAATGAAAATATGACAAAGCTTGGAAATGAGGTCATTGTGTTCTGAGACTTGGTGGGTCTAGCTGATGACAGAACCTCGGTCAGATGGGCTGAGCTGATCAGTAAGCACTTCTGTTCTCTCCCCATGATACCAGCCAAGCAAGTTTATTTGTTCATTCAACAAAACGCATTGACTACCAGCCATGTGCCTGGTACTATGCCAGAGCCTGTGACATATAAAGAAATCTGTGGCTTAAGGAAGCCCAGGGTTGTCAGAGGAAACAAATAGTTGGACAATAAAAATCCTGGATGATAAATACTAGGATAAAGATTTCTACCAGAAATTATTAAACTGGGTTTCTAGTACAATTCTGTACTGAATTTGGATTGGTGATTCCAGCTCTCCGGTTTGCTTTCAGATTAGATGCTTAGAGGTGAAGGTTAGATCTGGTCGTCCACGTTCTGGTGTAACTAATGGCAGATCGGAAGAAGAATAACTTCTTCCCCTGCTGATAAAAGTCTAGCCAAATTCATCTTAATTGAGCACTAAATGTTATTTATTTTTAACTGACCTTATATGCTATATGTTAGTAAATACATTCTACTCTTTTCTGGGAATACCAGACATTGGTGCTACATTAACTTAAGCAGACTGAGAGGGAAACAGATTCACACTCTGCTAATATTTCTGTGTAGCCTGACAGTCAGATGTTAGGAGTTATAAATTGCCAAGTTAAAAAGTAACAGAAAGAACCAAAATATATTTTTCTGTTACTGAGAATCCAAGCTGAGAAATAAGACTTCTTTCTACCCCAAAATTAGGCTGCTTACCTCTCCCACTATCTCCCAGCAGCTGGCACCCCACCTCCATCCTCCTACTATTAGAAATAATTTTCAGCAGCTGTCTGAGGGAAGTTCTGCAAAGATTGCCAACTTCGGGATTTTGGTAGCATCCGAAAGCTGTTCCAATAACTCAGTGCCAGAATTTTCCTATGGGCGTGTGCTCAGATACAAGAAGCTCAGATCTCCTGTTTAAGCCTTAATAAAAGCCAGGGCAATGGCTCAATCTGCCAGACACCAAAAGCTTCATCTTCCTTTTCCTCCTAGTGACAAGGTACTTAATCAGGAAGAATATGTAATGGTCAGTAATAGAAGGACTTGTGGTAATTGGGGGTTCTTAGAAGCAATAGTTCTGAGCAGTCATTTGTGGTATGATTATTCTCTGGAATGCTGTGGAATGTTGGTGATGTCACCTGTTTAAGGCTCACTTAGGAGTCTCTATCTGCGATGCTGTCCCTTGTTAGAAGAGCTGGCCTGCTAATGGCTTCTCTTCCTCTCGCTGCCGGCAGTAATGCTCGTCATTAAAGGGATGGTGGCCGCGGGCCCGATCATTCCATTCTCTCTACTTGGCCCAACTTCTTTAAAAAAAATAAAGTTTTACTGAAATATAACATATAGGAAAAAGGGTATGAGTTATAAGTTTACAGCCAGATGCCTTGTCCCAAAGTGAATACATCCATGGAAACACCTCTCCATCAAGAAAGAGAGCATCACGAGTGTCCCAGAGGCTGGCTGCCTGTCACCACTTCCTCCCCTCCCCAAAGGTTCCCGCCCTGTTGGCGTCTAAGCCCGTGGATTGGTTTGGCTTGCTTTTAACTCTAGATAAATGGAATCATAAAGGGTGTGTCCTTTTGTGTGTCTGGGTCCTTTCCCTCAACATGACGTTTACGAGATTCGTCCCGGTTGTTCGGCGTAGCTGTTGTTTGTTTAACTGTGTAAGTATCCCATTGTATGCCCGTCCTGTCATTTATTTATCCATTCTGTTGTCGATGGACATTTTAGTCCTTCGCACTTGGGGGCTGTTAAAAAGTAACACAGCTCTGAATATTTTGTATGTCTTTTGGCGGCATGGGCTTGCATTTCGGTTGTGTACCCAGGATGGGATAATTACTGTAATGACTGGCTCATATGCTATGCATTTTGGGGGAGGGACAGTCCACCATGGGCCCCAGGCATCCCTGAATGTCCTCAAGGGTGCAGACTTGAAGCCATACATCCCTGCTCCTGAGCAGTTCCTGTAGCTGGTCACATAAAAACAAGGTAGGTCAAGGTGAGCGTGGTGTGGCTACTGCTCCCTCCGCAGTGGAAGCGGGGGGACTGGCTCGTTTGCCGCTTGCTACAAAGGTGCTGAGTTCTGGGTCCCGCGTTCCTCGGGTGCAGCACAGCCTGCTTTTGGACCGGCTTCCATCTGGACCCGCCATGTTGCCCAGGGGGCTTGGGAGGCCGGGGAACCAGCACCACCGCCTGATGTTCCTGCCATGTGCTGTGCTGTGCGGAATAAACTGTCTGGCTCTGATGTATTACATCTCAGAGTCCACTTCTGGCTACTGTGGGGTGTGGCAACCCACCCTGCTTGTCACCCAGGCATCTCCTTTGGGGTCTTATTACCCCTTGCTTGTCTGTGAGGCTGGGGTTCCTCCCTGATAGAGCTCCTTCAGCTGGAGTGGGTCATGTGAAATCGTTTCCCAAAGTAGTATGTGAGATTTCTTATTGGTCTTCTGACCCCCAGGTTTTTATTTTATTTATTTATTTATTTTTTTGCGGTACACGGGCCTCTCACTGTTGTGGCCTCTCCCATTGCAGAGCACAGGCTCCGGACGCGCAGGCTCAGCGGCCATGGCTCACGGGCCCAGCCGCTCCGCGGCACGTGGGATCTTCCCGGACCGGGGCACGAACCCGCGTCCCCCGCATCGGCAGGCGGACTCCCAACCACTGCTCTACCAGGGAAGCCCAAGTTCAACGTTTTGGGTGAAACCTGTAAACTTCACAGGCCAGGGCTCTGCCACCTCCTTGGCTGCATCTTCTGCCACTGGCCCCTCACCCACTCCCTGCCACTCACCCGCCTTCCTGCTGTTCCTTCTATCCGACAACCACACTCCTGCCTCAAGGCTTTCTCCAGATTTGTAAAATGCCACCCAAGTCCCCCTTTTAAATATCCGCCTCGCTTTATGGACTGAGAAAATAATGTCCACTTCCCTTCTCATGGTTTTTAATAGCCTGCACAGCATTGGTGTATTCATTTTATTTGTGTCCGTAAATATCCCCTCACTGATGTAAGGAGTTCTGAAGGGAAGGTGTATTGGTTTCCTATCGCTGCTGTAACATATAACCTCGAACTGAGGCTTAAAAACACACAGATTGGGCTTCCCTGGTGGCGCAGTGGTTGA
This sequence comes from Delphinapterus leucas, assembly GCF_059928025.1. Classification (NCBI taxonomy): domain Eukaryota; kingdom Metazoa; phylum Chordata; class Mammalia; order Artiodactyla; family Monodontidae; genus Delphinapterus; species Delphinapterus leucas. The sequence continues at coordinate 34,316,632 of NC_143142.1, read as the reverse complement.
GAGTCCGCCTGCCGCTGCAGGGGACGCAGGTTCATGCCCGGTCCGGGAAGATCCCACATACCGCGGAGCGGCTGGGCCCGTGAGCCTTGGCCGCTGAGCCTGCGCGTCCGGAGCCTGTGCTCCGCAACGGGAGAGGCCACAACAGTGAGGGGCCCGCGTACCGCAAAAAAAAAACAAAAAACAAAAAAACCCCACAGATTTAGAATCCATCCCCAGTAGATCTGCTTTAAGACAAAAAAATGCTAGAGGTACGTTCTCAGATGGAAAGATAATGATACCAGAGGGAAAACTAGATCATGAGGAATTCAGGAAAAACAACTGAAATGGTAACTATCTGGCTAAAGAGACTATTTTATACCTCTCAAGTTCTTTAAAATATGTATGTCGTGGAAAGCAAATGCAGAACATCATTTAATGGGATTTTTGGTATGTGAAAATATATATGATGATTATAACAAAAAGGGGAGAGAGAAAATGGTGTTATATTGTTGGGGGAAATATTAACTCCAGGTAGACTGTGGAAAGTTAGGTATGAAATAAGTAATCCTGAAAATAAACACTCAAAACATCTATACAAAGAGAGAGAGTCACAGAGCCAATAGAAAAATTAAAATGGAATATGAGTGCTATTTGAATATTTCAAAGGAAGACAGGAAAGAGGATACAGAGGAACAAAAATCATGGGGACAAACAGAAAATGACATCAACATTGTAAACTGATGTCCAGTCATATCCATAATTGTATTAAATGTAAATGATCTAAACTGCACCCCCCCCCCAATTTATTATCTTACAGTTCTGGGGATAGGAAGTCCAAAATGGGTCTTATGGCCACAATCAAAGAGTCAGTAGGGCTGAGCTGCCTATGGATGTTCCAGGGGAGAATCTCTTCCCTTGTCTTTTCCCTTCTAGAGGCAGTCTGCATTCCTTAGCTTGTAGCCCCTTCCTTCACCTCCAAAGCCAGCAATGTAGCATCATCCAGTCTCTCCTTCTCTGGCCTCTGCATCTGTCATCATCTCCTTCTCTGATTCTGACCCTTCTGCCTCCCTTTTATGTGATATCTTGTGATTGCATTTCTAGCTCAAGATCCTTAATCACATTTGCAAAGTCCATCTGCCATGTAAGGTAACATATGCATACGTTCTGGGGATTATCATGTGGACTTATTTTTGGGGGGGGGTCATTATTCTACTTTCCACAGAGGCTAATGGCTCTCATGGTTCCGATGCATTATTTTATAGGCCAAATACTTCCATTTGGCTTTTATGATGATGGTTAGATAGTCACATATTCAGGGCCAGAAGAGATAAAGTAGCTACAGATAATAGAAACAAACCCAGAAGGAACCTCAGGAACAAACTTCAGTGTTGAATCCCAGATATAGGAAAATATATTATTTATATTTGTCTGATAGGTTTTATGGGAAGAGTGAGAGCCTGCGTTACTGATGTCTGATATGTTTCCTTTAACTTGAACTTATAGAAAAGTAGAGCATGGTGGTAACTCATTTTCTGAAAGATTTTAGAATGATTTTTTTTTTTTGGTGTGGCTATGTTAAAATATCTAATGAGAATAAATGAGTAAAAATAGCAAGGAAGTAGATGTGAGTTCACTGAATAAATATCTTTCTGATCAAGAGAGGTATCATCAGTGGAAAAGGCTATCAGAGGTATGTGTACCCTCAGACTGGAGAAATGTAAGCAAAAATTTGAACTAAACGTCCTGGATGCTAACAGAGAACCCTCAGACTTTAACAGTCCTTGATTCTAACAAGGAAGTCTCAGCATTTGGGCCATCTGCTGTCACAGGTGAGAGTATGGGGTTCTCACTGAACAAAGACCAAACTTTTTAAGTGAACCTCAAAAATAAGCTAAGTGAATGGACAGCATGGGTGATTAATACAATTTTCATTTGTAAATGACTTTCAAGCACTGCATGTGTTGTATAAAATAAGGCATTTGAGCTCAAGAAGTTTTTCAATGAGGTCTCGTTCATTTACCAAAAGCTTGATATTAATAATGAACTCTGGCTTGGAGCTCAGAGTTAAAGTTTAGTGGCAAGACAGGCAGAGAATGACAAATACCTCATGATGTCCTTAATGTGGAATGTAAAGAAGCCTAACTCATAGAAGCAGAGAGTAGAACTGTGGTTACCAGGGGATGAGGGTGGGGGAAGAGGGGAGATGTTGGTCAAAAGGTACAAAGTTGCAATCGTGTAGGGTACATAAGTCTACAGATTGAATGTACAGCATGATGACTGCAGTTAATAATACTGTATTTCATACCGGAAATGCGCTAACGGGGTAGATTTCAGATGTTCTCAACACAAAACAAATAGTAATGATGTGAGGTGCTGATGTGTTAACACCACCAGTGTGAATGTAGCAGTCATTTTACGATGTACGTCAAATCATCATGCTTATGCCTTAAATATATACAATTTTTATTTTGAAAAAAGCATGGCAAATGAATGTCCTTCAGTGGGGAAAACAACTCAAAAGAGATTTCATGGAGTGTATCATTTGCCTTTTTACATTGTCATAAATGAAAATGGCCATTATCAGACGGTGGATTTGGAGACAAAAAATGGGAGACTTAGCAATGGTTATTTATACAACAAGCAGAGGTAAAGAGCATTGCACGACAGTTTATGCTTCTGAAACAAAGTTTAGGAAAAATGTTAACGGTAATCAAAACGAAGTGGGCTTTGGGCATGGAAATATTGTCACATTAAAATGAATGAGAGGAAAATGAGCATATATGAATATGGTAGATTTCCTTATGATTTCACTGTGGTTAGTATTGTTTAATTGACGAGTCATAAAAACATAGCATTACATGAGGACAAAGGGGACTTCACTGTCTTCTGGGAGGTGTCTTTTGTTCTTACTGGACTTAATTTCTTCTGAAAAATTAATGGAAAGTCACCCAAAGTTTGGAATTTCTTTTGACTCCAAAATTCTTCCAGAAATGGGTCACTCTGGAAGGGGCAAGGAGAAGCCAAGGACATGAGGACTTTGAAGTTGCTTAGCTTTTCCAGAACTCTCTTTCTTCATCTGAAACACGAGAATTGGGCTAGGGATAATTCATCAGTGCTAACATTTCATCATTTCAGGCAAAGATGATCATATTATGGGAGAAAGGCAGGGAGGAAACTTTTTAAAAGATAAAATAGGTGAGTCCAGAACAACAAAGGAAGTGAAATATTTCTGCCTGGCCTTCCCAGCTTACTCTTCTCAACCCTGGCTGCTCTGGGAAGGTAGGTTATCATGAACCTGCTCTGCCTTCAAAGGGGGAGACGAAGGAAAGCAAGTTATTCCTAGTCTACAAACGTATTTCAAACCTATAAGATGCTAAAAATAATTTCCACTCGTACAACACGCTTTCTCTGAGGATTACAAACAACTATGATTAGGGTTATTTGGCCAATGGGAAAATTTGGGCTTTGAGTTCGAGGTTTTCAAAGTTATTACACTTTGGCAGGTTCCTCTGTCACTCCGTGCTGTGTATCAGGTGTAATCCTACCAGTGCTGGCTTGGCAATCCTACCCCTGTTGTTCTGGAATTACTTTTGCCGTATAATGTAACCATTACAAAGGAAAACTATAAAGCCCACATAAGCACGTGGAGAAACGGCTACAAGTCAATGCTTAAGTAGAAAAAAGCAGAGCGGAAAATTATATGTCCATTATCATTATAACTACCTAAAAAAATGTATGCCTATAGACGAAGCACTGAAAAGACCTGCTAAAAACAAGCAACAAAAACCAAACCACCCCTGTAATGTGATATTATAGCTAATTTTTCCGTTCAAAACTCTTTTAATGTTGTAGGTCACTTATACATTTACTGTTTTCTTCATTCACATGAGAATTAATTTATTGGCATCTCCTATGTGCCAGTACCTACAGTGCTGGTCACTGAAGCGACAGATGGCTATGAAAGTCTAGTTCTCAATCTAGTCCTGCCCCTAGTTTAGCAGAGAGTAATATGTAGACAGACGGTTAAGACACAGTGAGATATCAGACATAGAAAGCAAACTTATGTTACCAAAGGAGAAAGAGGAGAGAGGGATGAATTAGGAGTTTGGGATTAACATATACACACCACTATATATAAAACAGATAAACATTAAGGACCTACTGTAGAGCTCAGGGAACTCTATTCAATATTTTGTAATAACCTGTAAGGGAAAAGAATCTGAAAAAAATAGAAATATATGTATGTATAACTGAATCATTTTGCTGTACCAATGAAACTAAGACAACATTGTAAATCAACTATACTTCAAGTTAAAAATTAAATATATAAATGAATTTACTTACGAAACAGATATAAACTCATATTGGTAACCATAAGTTTGTTTTCTAAGGGCAAAGGGAGGTGGGGTGGGGAAAATTAATAGTATGGACTTAACAGATACACACTACTATATATAAAATAGATGAGCAACAAGGATTTACTGTAGAGCACAGGGAACTCTATTCAATATCTTGTAATAGCCTATGATGGAAAATAATCTGAAAAAATATATGTAACTGAATCCCTTTGCTGTACACTTGAAGCTAACACACTATCATAAATCCACTATATTTCAATTAAAAAAAAAAAAAGAAAAGGGAATTCCCTGGTGGTCCAGTGGTTAGGACTCCACACTTCCACTGCAGGGGGCATGGGTTTGATCCCTAGTCAGGGAACTAAGATCCTAGGGGGGAAAAAGAGAAGGAAGTAAAACAAAACAACAACAATAACAAGACATAGTGAGATAAGTCCTTGAAGAATCTGATGAAGAAGAGAATTTATTAGAGAAATATTTAGGAGACATAATTAATAGACTTTAAAGACCTGCTGAAGTAGAGGCTGAAGAAAAAGGAGGTGACAGAGGGGAACCCAGGGAGCCCACTCAAGCACGGTTTAGATCATGATGTCACTCCCTGAGGCAGGGAATGGAGAAGAGGAAACAGGTAAGAAGAGAGTGAAGCGTCCCATTGTGACATCTTTCAATACCAAGGTGTCAGTGTGTCATTCAGAGGTAGTTGGGAACCTTCTAGAAGATGTGGAGCTCAGTTAAAAGCCCTGGGCTGAAGAGGTCGATTTGAGAGTTAAAACCAGGCAGACAATAAATGACTCTGCAAAAGTGGATGAGCTTGTCTACAGAGGCAGCATCAAACGAGGAGAGACAAAGACCAAGTATCTAAGGAGACGGCGAAGGATGGGGGCACCTACAAGACAGGGAGAGGGGATGGTCTGATGTTTAGGATGAGAGCAAAGAGAGAGCGGAGCCAACAGAAGAGTTTCAGGAAGACAGTGGTCAACAGATAAAATGTACAGACAGGTCAACAAAGGTGAGAACTCCATAATGCCCTTGGCTGAAGCATTTGGGAGGACATCAGTGATCTTAAGTGTTCATGAAAAATACAAAAGAAGTGATAGTGTCACGTTTTAAAAAGAGAAATTTAGATTTGAAAGAATAAAAAAACAGTAAAAGGAAATACCAGAACTTAGGCACCATACTAAGGTGATCAACAATAATAGTTTTAATTGTCAGAGGGTCTATTCTGGAAACTGTTGGAAGCAGTAGGTCTGGTACATAAATTATTTCAGAGTCAAAGAAGGTTCTTAGAGCCTAAATGGGGGCAAATGTTGATAAGTTCCTCTTGGCTTTCAAGGATCAACTAAGTATTGTTGATTTTTAGTTTGGGGAAATGCCTATGGCCCCCAGATTACATGTGAGAATCAGTGGAAAATTAAAAAATTCAAAGTCTACAAAAAGATTTTAGAATGAGCTAGAATGAAAAGGACTCTTTGTTTAGTTGTAAAACAAGCAGATCCCCGGCAAACGGTGCTCTTTCTTTGTATGGACAGTTTCAGAGTCTCCCCAAGTCTTTGTTTTTCTTATCTCTCACACGAGGAAGTGGGATTAAATTGTGGTTTTCATGATCTGGTTTACTCCAGAAAAGCAGGGAACAGGCGCTAGATTTAACCGAAGGAAGAGTACTTGCCTGTGTTTCTTTTAAATACGATGTGTCCACGACAGAATCGGAGGAGAAGGGGAGAGCTCGATGGTTTTTAGGGCCGTGGACACTAAGTTTTTGGCTTTGGGAAGAGGGACGGGTCCCTCTGAGGGAATCATCGTGAGGGTATTTGGCAGGGCATCGGCATCCGTCACAAGGAGGCTGGGAGATTTATGTGCTTCCCAAGGAGGGCCCTGAACTTGCTTTCAGCCTGAGATAAATCACTGTCACTTTGCAGACAGGCACAGACAAATATGGAGGCTACTTTTGCTTCATTAAAACAAAAGAACCAACCAGGCTCTCACAGATGTGGTTTCTGCCTCGTAGAAGTGACAGAATCAATTAGTGCAGGTTCACCTTCACGGGATGCCATGGGCAGGACTTTTGGGGCTGAGGCAATAAAGACCTGTCAACTATGATGATGTTTCTGGAGAACAGGTGGGGAAGAGGTGGCAGCTCATCAGGCTATGAGAAATGATATCCCTCGGAAAGGTAGGTGCAATGTCATAATACACTTGACAAGCACCATATCTTCTAGCAACTTTGCGAGGCACGATGATAATTACTAATCAAAATTGGCTCAACTTAGCATAGCAGTAGTCACCAGAAATCATCAGAGATGGGAAAGCTTGTAAAAAACAGCGTTTCTTTCTTTCCCCTTGTTATTTCATACATGTTCGTTACTACAATGGGGTCAGAAAACTCAAAGTGCCTCGTAAGATCAATGGGCCCTGGATTCATACAGCTGGCTCGAATCCAGAGCTGTCGAAGTCTAGTCTGGGTTGCATGATGCTGTTTACTGAAGCAAGGTGGTGTGTGTGTGTGTGTGTGCGCGCGCGTGTGTGTGAGAGAGAGAGAGCTTGAGAAAAAACACACACATATCTATTTAAGTGTCAGTGGTCATCTTTATGTAATGTATATGGTATACATAGATAGCTGTGTACTGTTATGTGAATTAAAATATATTTTCCTAAAAAGTGTAACAATCTCTGCAATTTAAAGCCTGATACTCAGGGTGAGCAGCACAAACAAAGCACTATTGATATAGGCAAGTAGGCAATCTGTCGTTTTTAATGGCAAAGTCACGTGTCGACCCCCATCTGCTCCCACCTCCGTGCGGTTGACCCTCCACCTATGGCCGGCTGGCTCGAGCCTTAACCCACTCCCTGTCCGACCTGCGTTTTATCCCGGGAGCCCCAGCCACTCGGCCCTGGATCCTCACTTGCCTGCTCAGCAGTGGCCTCCTGCCTTATGCTGAGCTGGGGCTACTGCAGACGTTATAATGGGACATTCTGTTCTGCTTTGGTGTCATGCTGACCTCTCAGATGGAGACCCTGACCTCTCGCTTTCCTCCTCTCAACCCGTCCACTGTGGAGGTGGGACCCTGACTCTGCATTTCCCCTGCTGGCTCAGCATCCACCATAGACCAGAAGGAACCAGGTGATTCTCTGACCCGACAGTGTGTGTCACCAGCACCTGCAGCTGTCAAGATAACGTACTGGATGCAGCTTGCGCACCTCCCAGGTCCTTTTGGTCCTGCTTGACCCCTTGGACTCAGCCCCAGGGCCTATGGAGCCTCAGGCTTCCTTACTGGGTGACTGGAGGGACCAAATGTCACAACTCCAAAGTGTAGCCCAATTAATACCCTGTGGGAGCAAGTTTTGACCAAGGAGAGACAGGAAACTGGAAGGAACTTGCAGACAAACTGCTTGTCCTTTCACTCTCTGATGGAATGTTCCAGAATGCAGTGGTTCCATATGGTCTCCTTGGAGACATCCCTTGTAACCAAATAATCAGCTATGTTTTCCTGCAAAGCCCTGGCCAGCTTGGTAATGTCCCACCTTGCACCTGCTCTACCTTCTGCCCAGCCTGACATCACCCTCCCTGTATGGCCTCCTTTTCCTTTGAGGAAGAGCATGGAGGCTCTATCTCGGGTGCCATTTCTGGGGAACTGGCTTGAGACAGACAACATGACCTGGATGGCAGGATGCCCTGGCAGAAGGAGGGTCCACTCACAGGCCAGCCACCCTAGGCTCCACTCCACCCACTTATAACTTCTCTGGTCCCTGTGGTTAAAGTTCGAGTCTGCGTCACCCCAGTGGCCAAGTAGGTTATGGTAAAAATGGATGGATTCTTGGATATTTTGGGAATTGTTCTGTATGGCCATGTGTTTTGGGGCCTAGAAACAGGAAAAGAGGTTTTGGCTTAATATTTATAAATTTTAGCAGTCCCAAGTACAATAGGTCCTGTTAGGAGTGGTGAGTTAGTGACACCCTTGCAGAGAAGCTCAACCTTGGGCTGGTGACCACCCTTGGGGAGACAGTAAGGCACTGATCCACAGGCTTGATTTTGCATGAGGACTGATTCTGTGAAAACATATTTACAGCATTTATTTTTCTTAACTATTTACCAGTTCACATTTTTAAAGGTTGTAGTATTATTCCTGTTACAAGGGCAATATTACAAGGGCAATTTTGTGAAATAAGAGCATAGATGAAACCCCATCGAAATGGTCCTTGGGGACCACCCCCACTGTTCACTAACAGTGGGTATGTCTCTGCCTCAAAATGCTCCATATAGGCTGGGGGCTCATGGATTTCCAGATACTGCGAGCAAGATACAATGTGCGTGTGTGTGCTGTTTGGGGAGAATGTTCATAGTTTCCATTGGCTCCTCAAAAGGGCGTGTGCCTAAATAAATAAATAAATACTTAAAGAATCAATCCTTGGCCTAATAAAAGAAATGTTTAGATCCTGGACCTTCAAGATGGCGAATGAGTGAGACGTGGAGATCACCCTCCTCCCCACAAATACATCAAAAATACAGCTACAGGGCTTCCCTGGTGGCACAGTGGTTGAGGGTCCACCTGCCGACGCAGGGGACGCGGGTTTGTGCCCCGGTCTGGGAAGATCCCACATGCCGCGGAGCAGCTGGGCCCGTGAGCCGTGGCCACTGGGCCTGCGCGTCTGGAGCCTGTGCTCCGCGGCAGGAGAGGCCACAGCAGTGAGAGGCCCGCGTACCGCAAAAAAAAAAAATATACAGCTACATGTGGAACAACTCCTACAGAATACCTGCTGAATGCTGGCAGAAGACCTCAGACTTCCCAAAAGGCAAGAAACTCCCCACATACCTGGCAGTGTGGCTGACAGGGTCTTGGTGCTCCGGCCGGGTGTCAGGCCTGAGCCTCTGAGGTGGGAGGGCCGAGTTCAGGATATTGGACCATCAGAGACCTCCTGGCCCCAAATAATATCAATCGGCAAGAGCTCTCCCAGAGATCTCCATCTCAACGCTAAGACCCAGCTCAATGACCAGCAAGCTCCAGTGTTGGACACCCCATGCAAAACAACTAGCAAGACAGGAACACAGCCCCACCCATTAGCAGAGAGGCTGCCTAAAATCATACTAAGTTCACAGACACCACAAAACACACCACTGGACGTGGTCCTGCCCACCAGAAAGACAAGCAGCCTCATCCACCAGAACGTAGGCACCAGTCCCCTCCACCAGGAAGACTACACAACCCACGGAACCAACCTTAGCCGCTGGGGGCAGACACCAAAAACAGTGGGAACTACGAACCTGCAGCCTGCGAAAAGGAGACCCCAAACACAGGGAGTTAAGCAAAATGAGAAGACAAAGAAACACACAGCAGGTGAAGAAGCAAGGTAAAAACCCACCAGACCAAACAAATGAAGAGGAAATAGGCAGTCTACCTGAAAAAGAATTCAGAGTAATGATAGTGAAGATGATCCAGAATCTTGGAAATAGAATGGAGAAAATACAAGAAATACTTAACAAGGACCTAGAAGAACTAAAGAGCAAACAAACAATCATGAACAACACAATGAATGAAATTAAAAATTCTCTAGGAGGGATCAATAGCAGAATAACTGAGGCAGAAGAACAGATAAGTGACCTGGAAGATAAAATAGTGGAAATAACTACCGCAGAGCAGAATAAAGAAAAAAGAATGAAAAGAATTGAGGACAGTCTCAGAGACCTCTGGGGCAATGTTAAAAGCACCAACACTCGAATTATAGGGGTCCCAGTAGAAGAAGAGAAAAAGAAAGGGATTGAGAAAATATTTGAAGAGATTATAGTTGAAAACTTCCCTAATATGGGTGAGGAAGTAGCCAATCAAGTCCAGGAAATGCAGAGTCCCATACAGGATAAATCCAAGGAGAAACATGCCAAGACACATATTAATCAAACTATCAAAAATTAAATACAAAGAAAAACTATTAAAAGCAGCAAGGGAAAAGCAACAAATAACATACAAGGGAATCCCCATAAGGTTAACAGTTGATCTTTCAGCAGAAACTCTGCAAGCCAGAAGGGAGTGGCAGGACATATTTAAAGTGATGAAAGGGAAAAAGCTACAACCAAGATTACTCTACCCAGCAAGGATCTCATTCATTTGATGGAGAAATTAAAACCTTTACAGACAAGCAAAAGCTAAGAGAATTCAGCCCCACCAAACCAGCTTTACAACAAATACTAAAGGAACTTCTCTAGGCAGGAAACACAAGAGAAGGAAAGGACCTACAATAACAAAAGCAAAACAATTAAGAAAATGGTAAATGGAAAAAAAAATTGATAACCACCTTAAATGTAAATGGATTAAATGCTCCAACCAAAAGACACAGACTGTCTGAATGGATATAAAAACAAGGCCCGTATATGTGCTGTCTACAAGAGACCCACTTCAGACCTAGGGACACATACAGACTGAAAGTGAGGGGATGGAAAAACATATTCCATGCAAATGGAAATCAAAAGAAAGCTGGAGTAGCAATTCTCATATCAGACAAAATAGACTTTAAACTAAAGACTATAACAGGAGACAAAGAAGGACACTACATAATGATCAAGGGGTCAATCCAAGAAGAAAATATAACAATTGTAAATATTTATGCACCCAACATAGGAACACCTCAATACATAAGGCAAATACTAACAGCCATAAAAGGGGAAATCGACAGTAACACAATCATAGTAGGGGACTTTAACACCTCACTTTCACCAATGGACAGATGAACCATAATGAAAAGAAATAAGGAAACACAAGCTTTAAATGACACATTAAACAAGAGGGACTTAATTGATATTTATAGGACATTCCATCCAAAAACAACAGGATACACTTTCTTCTCAAGTGCTCATGGAACATTCTCCAGGATAGATCATATCTTGGGTCACAAATCAAGCCTTGGTAAATTTAAGAAAATTGAAATTGTATCAAGAATCTTTTCCGACCACAATGCTATGAGACTAGATATCAGTTACAGGAAAAAAACTGTAAAAAATACAAACACATGGAGGCTAAACAATGCACTACTAAATAACCAAGAGATCACTGAAGAAATCAAAGAGGAAATCAAAAAATAGTTAGAAACAAATGACAATGAAAACACGATGCCCCAAAACCCATGGGATGCAGCAAAAGCAGTTCTAAGAGGGAAGCTTATAGCAATACACTCCTACCTCAAGAAACAAGAAATATCTCAAATAAACAACCTGAACTTACATCTAAAGTAATTAGAGAAAGAAGTACAAAAAAACCCCAAAGTTAGCAGAAGGAAAGAAATCATACATATCAGATCAGAAATAAATGAAAAAGAAATGAAGGAAATGATAGCAAAGATCAACAAAACTAAAAGCTGGTTCTTTGAGAAGATAAACAAAATTGATAAACCATTAGCCAGACTTACCAAGAAAAAAAGGGAAAAAAACTCAAATCAACAGAATTAGAACTGAAAAATGAAAAGTAACAACTGACACTGCAGAAATACAAAGGATTTTGAAAGATTACTACAAGCAACTGTATGCCAATAAAATGGACAACCTGGGAGAACTAGACAAATTCTTAGAAAAGGACAAACTTCCAAGAATGGACCAGGAATAAATAGAAAATATAAACAGACCAATCACAAGCACTTAAATTGAAACTGTGATTAAAAATCTTCCAACAAACAAAAGCCCAGGATCAGATGGCTTCACAGGCGAATTCTATCAAACATTTAGAGAAGAGCTAAAACCTATCCTTCTCAAACTCTTCCAAAATATAGCAGAGGGAGCAACACTCCCAAACTCATTCTACAAGGCCACCATTAACCTGATACCAAAACCAGACAAAGATGTCACACACACAAAAAACTACAGGCCAATATCACTGATCAACATAGATGCAAAAGTCCTCAACAAAATACTAGCAAATAGAATCCAACAGCACATTAAAAGGATCATACACCATGATCAAGTGGGGTTTTTCCCAGGAATGCAAGGATTCTTCAATATATGCAAATCAATCAATGTGATATACCACATTAACAAATTGATGGATAAAAACCATATGATCATCTCAATAGATGCAGAAAAAGCTTTCGACAAAATTCAACACCTATTTATGATAAAAACTCTGCAGAAAGTAGGCATAGAGGGAACTTACCTCAACATAATAAAGCCCATATATGACAAACCCACAGCCAACATCGTTCTCAATGGTGAAAAACTAAGATCCACTAAGATCAGGAAAAAGACAGGGTTGCCCACTCTCACCCCTATTATTCAACATAGTTTTGGAAGTTTTAGCCACAGCAATCAGAGATGAAAAAGAAATAAAAGGAATCCAAATCGGAAAAGAAGTAAAATTGTCACTGTTTGCAGATGACATGATACTATACAAAGAGAATCCTAAAGATGCTACCAGAAAACTACTAGAGCTAATCAATGAATTTGGTAAAGTAGTAGGATACAGCATTAATTCACAGAAATCTCTTGCATTCCTATACACGAACGATGAAAAATCTGAAAGAGAAGTTAAGGAAATACTCCCATTTACCATTGCAACAGAATGAATAAAATACCTAGGAATAAACCTACTAGGGAGACAAAAGTCCTGTATGCAGAAAACTATAAGACACTGATGAAAGAAATTAAAGAGAATACCAACAGATGGAGGGATATACCATGTTCTTAGATTGGAAGAATCAACATTGTGAAAATGACTATACTACCCAAAGCAACCTACAGATTCAGTGCAATCCCTATCAAACTACCAATGGCATTTTTCACAGAACTAGAACAAAATATTTCACAATTTGTATGGAAACACAGGAGACCCCGAATAGCAAAAGCAATCTTGAGAGAGAAAAACAGAGCTGGCGGAATCAGGCTCCCTGACTTCAGACTATACTACAAAGCTCCAGTAATCAAGACAGTATGGTACTGGCAGAAAAACAGAAATATAGATCAATGGAACAGGATAGAAAGCCCAGAGGTAAACCCATGTACATATGGTCACCTTATTTTTGATAAAGGAGGCAAGAATATTCAATGGAGAAAAGACAACCTCTTCAGTAAGTGGTGCTGGGAAAACTGGACAGCTACATGTAAAAGAGTGAAATTAGAACACACCCCAACACCAAAAACAAAAATAAACTCAAAATGGATTAAAGACCTAAATATAAGGCCAGACACTATCCAACTCTTAGAGGAAAACATAGGCAGAACACCCTATGACATACATCACAGCAAGATCCTTTTTGACCCACCTCCTAGAGAAATGGAAATAAAACCAAAAATAAACAAATGGGACCTAATGAAATGTAAAAGCTTTTGCACAGCAAAGGAAACCGTAAACAAGACGAAAAGACAACCCTCAGAATGGGAGAAAATATTTGCAAATGAAACAACTGACAAAGGATTAATCTCCAAAATATACAAGCAGATCATGCAGCTCAATATCAAAAAAACAAACAACCCAATCCAAAAATGGGCAGAAGACCTAAATAGACCTTTCTCCAAAGAAGATATACAGATTGCCAACAAACACAAGAAAGGATGCTCAACGTCACTAATCATTAGAGAAATGCAAATCAAAACTATAATGAGATATCATCTCACACCAGTCAGAATGGCCATCATCAAAAAATCTAGAAACAATAAATGCTGGAGACGGTGTGGAGAAAAGGGAACCCTCTTATACTGTTGGTGGGAATGTAAATTGATACAGCCACTGTGGAGAACAGTATGGAGGTTCCTTACAAAACTACAAATAGAATTACCATATGACCCAGCAATCCCACTACTGGGCATATACCCTGAGAAAACCATAATTCAAAAAGAGTCATGTACCACAATGTTCACTGCAGCTCTATTTACAATAGCCAGGACATGGAAGCAACCTAAGTGTCCATCGACAGATGAATGGATAAAGAAGATGTGGCACATATATACAATGGAATATTACTCAGCCATAAAAAGAAACGAAATTGAGTTATTTGTAGTGAGGTGGACGGACCTAGAGTGTCCTACACAGTCAAGTAAGTCAGAAAGAGAAAAACAAATACTGTACGCTAACGCATATATATGGAATCTAAAAGAAATGGTACTGATGAACCTAGTGGCCGGGCAGGGATAAAGACGCAGACAAAGGGAATGGACTTGAGGACATGGAGCGGGGGAAGGGGAAGTGAGAGAGTGGCATGGACATATATACACTACCAAATGTAAAATAGATAGCTAGTGGGAAGCAGCCGCATAGCACAGGGAGATCAGCTCGGTGCTTTGTGACCACATAGAGGAGTGGCATAGGGAGGGTGGGAGGAAGACACAAGAGGGAGGGGATATGGGGATATATGTATACTTACAGCTGATTCACTTTGTTATACAGCAGAAACTAACACAACATTGTAAAGCAATCATACTCCAATAAAGATGTTAAAAAATTGTTTAAGATTTACCGGATATGAAAGAAATGAACCTAAACATTCAGAATTCTCGGTAGGAGGGCAATTGTTAGACCCACCCCTCCCCCTGCCCAAGTCACAGCAAAGGTGCAGGGGCCTTTAACAAGGACGCCTCAGGAATCTTCTTTGTGGATTTCTGATTTTTTTTTTTAACACCTAAATATCCAGAAAGGACCTTCTGTCGTTTCTTCCCAGATCTGCTCCTCTCACGATCACCCCCCTGCCCCCAACCTCAGCCAGAACCCTTGCCTGGCCCCTCCCTTCACAGCCCACATGTGATGCGTCCCACACCCATGGGCTCTGCTCCCACCCTTGATGCTGCCACCCGTCCAGGCCTCACTGTTGCCACCCTGGAATGCTGCCATAGGGTCCTCCCTGCCTCCATCCTTGTCCCCCTGTAGTTTCTTCTAAAAAAACTCAGCTGGAGTAATCCTCGTAATATACCACTTCTCTACCTAAAAGCTTTCTAATATCTTCCCATCTCACTCAGTAAAACCCAGAGTCCTCACATGGCCTGCAGGCCTGTTGTGGGTGTGGCTCCTTTCTCTCTGGGACCCTCCTTCTTCTGCTCCTGCCTCGCCCACTCTGCTCTGGCCACACAGGCCTCATGCTGGGCCTCACACATACCAGGTGACCTCAGGGACTTTGCACTTATGGTTCCCTACCTGAGTCCTCTCCCCTCCTACTGCTGCAGGCCTGACGCCCTCACCTCCTTCAGGCCTTCACCCATGTATCCCCTTCTCGGTGTGGCCCTCCCCTCCTTAATTTTTTCCTTCCCAGTACATCATCCCCATCCAAAGCCCAGTGCTCTGCCCCTGACACTTTATCCACATCTGACCTACACTCTACTTCATTTATCCATGTTGCTTATTTTTGTCTCCTCTGCTGGATTGCAAGCTCTTTACGAGGGCAGGGCTGCTGTCTGTCTTGCTCACTGTGGTGCTCCCGGGGCCTAGAGTAGTCCCTGGTACACAGCAAGCATTTAGTACTTGTTGAGTAGATGGATAAATGAACAAGCCAGGCTGTCACATGCATTTCCATGTTTCGAGTCTAACTGTATACATCCCCTTTCTCCTTTGAAGGGTTGGGCGTGGCTGACCAGGTCCCAGGGGGTCTGTTAGTACCACCTGCCCTCACATCCCTATGGCTGTTCCTCCTCCTTTAATCCTTCCTTAACCATGGCAACATGGAAGGTGACATCTCAGGGCCCAGCAATAAGATGGGAAGCTTGTCAGCTGGGACCTAATATAGAAATAAAAGACCATGTAGTCGCCAACATGCATTATTGTGACACGTATTGAAAGCGCATCTCAGTTACAGGCACCCATTCGTTTTCTTCTGACTTCACAACTCTCCGTGTTGCTTGCTCCTAATTCCTTGTTGAACCTGATCATGGCAATGGGAAGTGATGCCTCCGGAGGGCCCGGTAATAACCAAGCCAGCGTCCCCTGTTCAGCACTTACATCATGCTGAACGCAGAAGGTTTCTCTCTGTGGAGAGAGCTTCTGCCACTTCAGGGTTTTGTGTGGAGGTGGGAAAGGCTGACATAGGACAGTGGGGTTGAATCATCCACGTGGGATCACGCACGGCCGCAAAGGCATGGCTTGGCCAGCTGCCTCCTAGAGGGCAGATTGCAGAAGTTGGCAGGGACTCCACCTAATTATCAAGGTAGCTGCGTGGCTGTGAGCTACTGTCCAAGTGATCCGGCAGCAGAGGGAGCTCTGCCAACCCTCTGCACACAGGATCGGGCTAAGTTGATAACATATGGTGGGGAGGAAGTGCGTCACTTGTTTCCTTTCCCCCCACAGCTGACTTCTGCAAGCTGCTGTCTCCTTGCCTCCCTGTATGAGGCCCCGTGCATTCATCTCTGTGCAATGGAATCAGTATCTTTTTAAAAAAAATTAATTTATTTTATTTTATTTTCATCTGCATTGGGTCTCCGTTGCTGTGCGCGGGCTTTCTCTCGTTGCGGCAAGCAGGGGCTACTCTTCGTTGTGGTGTGCGGTCTTCTCATTGTGGTGGCTTCTCTTGTTGCAGAGCAAGGGCTCTAGGCACGCGGCCTTCAGTAGTTGCAGCACGCAGGCTCACTAGTTGTGGCGCACGGGCTTAGTTGCTCCGAGGCATGTGGGATCTTCCCGGACCAGGGCTCGAACCCGTGTCCCCAGCATTGGCAGGTGAATTCTTAACCACTGCGCCACCAGGGAAGCCCCTCACCACCCTTTCTTGAGCCATTGTTCTCAGAGACAGAAAATGGTCAATACTGGCAGATGTAGATCAAAGAATGAAAAATACGAAGAATAAGAGAAGAAAGAAAGCTTTGCATCATTAAAGGTTAGTGAGCAAGAAAACAGGGTATTCTTAACATTTTTAGTGGTGGATCAGGTAGGTGCCCTTGTACATTATCAGAGGCATGTGTTTCACCCAAATTGGTCAAGTGAGTCAAGGACTTAGTATATCACAAGTTTCAGCAGAAGGATCTGGTCCAGTGCAAGCCCTGCTCCCCAACCAGTGACTTCCTGGAAACACAGGCAAAGATACCGGTTTAGAACAGTAAATAAAACACTTGGCTGCACCAAACCTCAGATCGGTCTCAGCAACCTGCCCATGAAGTCTCCCAACAGAGGAGACGAATCAGTGAGGATGGATAAAGGACAAAGGCAGGCTTCCAGGGACCCCGTATAGATCCGCAGTCAGAGAGCACAACTGGAGAGGCAACCACGGAAGTACCTTCCTTCTGGGGACAGGGACCAGGGGGTGAACCTACAGGGATCAAAGGCCAAGGGCAGCCACAGAGTAGAAGAAAAACATAGTCCAGGGCCGGTCCTCCACTTGAGGAGGAGACTAGGATTCCAGTTGTGTGGAAAGAATCCCACAGGGATCTGCCCAATTGGCTTGGTATATTGGGGGGGGGGCGGGGGTTGTGGGTTGAGACATCTATTCTCTGTAAACATATCTGTTTCTGTGGTTTTCCGTTGTCTTTTTCCCTCTAGGTTGGTTGGTTTGTTTTAAAGTAAAATTTGTGTCTTGCACATTGGAGACAATAAATATGAGGTTTCTGGATAAAGCATTTCAGATTAGGTGCTTCCATATGTTAGCTCATTTAATCCTCACAATATTCACTTAATTATAATTGAACCATTTTAAAAATGAAAAAAAAGAGACCTTGCACTCAGAGAAGTTAAGTAACTGGTTTAAGGTTGCAGAGCGGTGAAGCGCGGATCTGTACTCGGGTCTGCCTTTTCTCAGTATTTTGTGCCGCTTTTACATCGTCAAGTCTGCGATCTAATTGTTACTAGTGGGCCCCTGAGGAGCGGACATGGCGATGATGGGAGAAGGAAGAAGACAGAGGGGCACGGCCGAGAGAGCTGCCCCTTCTGTGGAGTTTCTTCCCAGCCTTCCTCTGATTCCTGGTACTCTGCCTTTAACAGAGTCCAGGGCAGCCAGCAGACTCAAAGGACAATTGTTATATTTTCAGTATTTTATCATGTCATTGAATGAGTAGAGGTGTTTTTTGCTTTTGTTTTTTAAATAAAGGAGCACAGAAAACATTATTAATGTATTTAAATTATCATTTAGATTTAATGTAGTTACCTCCGGGGCACAGGAAAGGATCAGGGAAGGTGGACAGATGCTCACTACCTTTTTTTTCCCCACAGTACTCAGCTCAGCTTCTTCCAGTGTTGGTGGTTGCTATGGGCAACTACTTAACCAAACTCAGGGAAGGTCCAGGGTGTTGAGTAATACAGGCATTTAATAGCTTTACCTTATGTTGGGAAAACAAGACAAAACAACCTAAGATTTTTTTACCCTAAGGGTCACTTCTCCCTCCAGCTACTACTAAGTATTTCCTCTACCTAAGATGATCGTTGTTTTTATCAAAACAGCCAGTGCCAGAGGAGTGGGAAGAAAGATCTTAACTTATCTTCCAAACAGCTCAGCCAATCTCAATATATTCAGAAAGGAAAATAAGCTGGAAATTTCTAGCTGTTGATAAAATATCACCATGACTGTCAGTTAAAAACCCAAAACCAAAAATCTACTTCTTTTTACAATGGCCCCTGGATTGTTTTTCCAGGGGTAGGTTGTTTATATTCAAGCCCTGAGTGGCGTAGTCTTAGAACCCAGTCCTGCATGCAAGGAATTGAGAAAGCAGCCTTTATGATTATACCTTTTGATTTCGGTGGCTGGGAGCATATTTCACTTTATATCACGCTTTTTGCTTCCTTTTCATTCTCTTCAAATGATCAAGGGCTTTGAGATCCTAAGACCTCATGTT
This sequence comes from Delphinapterus leucas, assembly GCF_059928025.1. NCBI lineage: Eukaryota > Metazoa > Chordata > Mammalia > Artiodactyla > Monodontidae > Delphinapterus > Delphinapterus leucas. The sequence goes on along the minus strand of NC_143142.1, from coordinate 34,297,594 downwards.
TATTAAAATAACGTTTAAACTCTTAGCTCATTACTGCACTCTTGCCCAAGATTTAGTTTCGCAATACCAGAGAGAAATAGTTCTTTTTCTTATAACTAAGCCCTTTTTACCTTCTATAGCTTTGCATACAGAATATTCCCCAACAGGGACTCCCCTGGTGGTCCAGTGGTTAAGCATCCGCCTTCCAAAGCAGGGGATGCGGGTTCAATCCCTGGTCGGGGAACTAAGATCCCACATGCCACGGGGCAACTAAGCCCATGCGTTCTAGAGCCCTCATGCCACAACTAGAGAGCCGGCGTGCCCTGGAGCCATGTGCAACACTAGAGAGAAGCCTATGTGCTGCAACAAAAGATCCCACGTGCCGCAACTAAGATCTGATGCAGCCAAATAAATATTAAAATTTTTAAAATATTAAATTTATTTAAATAAATATTAAAAATATTTTTGAAAAAAGAGGGAAGTGGTTACCTAAATTATTGTACACACATACAATGGGATACTTTGCAGTTGTTAAAAATAATTTTTTTAAAAATGTTAATCTGCATGCACTTACATAAAACAATGCTTAAGAAACAATTTTTTTTTTTTTTTTTTTTTTTTTTTTTTTGCGGTACGCGGGCCTCTCACTGTTGTGGCCTCTCCCGTTGTGTAGCACAGGCTCCAGACGCTCAGGTTCCGGGCGCTCAGGCTCAGCAGCCATGGCTCACGGGCCCAGCCGCTCCGCGGCATGTGGGATCTTCCCGGACCGGGGCACGAACCCGTGTCCCCTGCATCGGCAGGCGGACTCTCAACCACTGCGCCACCAGGGAAGCCCAAGAGATAATTTTAAGTGAAAAGAACAAATTGTAGAATAGGTGTGTGTAAAGAAAGTGTAAATGTGTATATGTAATATATGCATAGTACATTTCTGATACACAAGAAATGGTTACAATTCTTACCTCTAAGGAGGGGTAAAAAGGGATTGGAGAGGGAGGGAAGACTTTTATATACTATTAAAACATTCTTTGGTGCTGTTGAAATTTTTACGAGTGTTATTTTTACAATAATAAAAAAGGAAATCTTCCCATTAAACAGAAAGGAGAGGTGCGTAGGCATGGCATTTGTTGTGATGTAGGGTATCACTGTGACAAACAAGAGAAAATAGCAATAAAAAGGGAAACTACCCATTCCTGGTTGACTTCTGATATTTTTATTTACCTGTTTAACTGCATATCATCTCTTCTGCTATCACCCTGGTCTACACTTCTAGCATTTCGTGTCTGGGTCAGTGCAACTTCCTTTACTTGATTTCAAACTCTCTGCATATGACTTGTCTCTGGATTACATCCAGTGGTTCATGGTATGGGCTCTGGATTGAAATCCTGGCTGTGGAGCTCCAATTCTGTACCCTCTGACAAGTCAGTTAACCTCCTGTGTTCCGGTTTCCTCACTGAATAATCCTACTATAATAATTTCTGTCTTATACGTACCATTAGAATTATCATTTTTTAAAAATTTGTTTTATTGAAGTATAGTTGATTTCAATGTGTTAATTTCTACACTATAGCAAAGTGATTGTTATACATATATACGTTCTTTTTCATATTCTTTTCCATTACCATTAATATTATTATATGTACTGGCATGTAGGGAGTGCTTCTAGGTGTTAGTCATTATTATCCTTTGAGATCAATTTTTGGGTTAAAATTAAATATACACTACCTATGTGGAAAAGAATCTGAAAAGAAACATATATTTATATACCTGAATCGCTTTGCTGTGCAACTGAAACTAACACAACATTGTAAACCAACTATACTTCAATTAAAAAAATTAAATACACACTAACAAAAAACACAAATAATAAAAAAAAACAAAATTAGAGAAAAGCACAAGAAAGAAAATCACCCATAAAGCCTCCCTAAGAAAGAACGAATACTGAGATGTCAGAAAACATCCATCTAGATGTAGATACCCGTGAAAATAGTATAGCATAACCTTTCATCTGAATGGGAGAAAAACCCTCCTATAACTGACTTTTCACACCACACCATACAGGCCATCTTTCTGAAACAAAACATCACTTAATTCCCCTTCTGTCACCAACAGTTCACTCTCACTAACTGGATTAAAACACAATGAATTCTCTGGATATTTAAGGATCTTGCTTATAAAAGTCTTCACTATCTTTCCAAAGACAGTTTCCCATTTTTAAATACTCCTCATGTATCAGTCAACTTGGTTTCTTTATATTCAGACACCTTTCCCCTCCCCGGTCTGTTACTTCTGAGTAATTATTCAAATTCCAGGCTGAATCCTTTCTGTTTTAGGAAGCCCATCCCTTGCTATTTCTACTTCCTAATCATTTCCTATTTCCTGAACAAATCTAGCACTTATAGTCAGAGGTAACATACATAATGTAATTGTGAAACTTACAAATAATGATACAAAATAGTTTTCATCACTCTTGGTGGTGTTTAATCAGGTAGTTGCAGTACAGACCGAGTTTTACATTTCTCTTGTCTCCCTCAGGGAATGTAGCTGCTGAAAACTTTGATTTCTCTGGAAAGAATTCTTGGCTGAGCATGAGAAAACCTGGGTCCTAAAACCTGGGTCCTAAAACTTGCCCAATAATTTTAGCAAGTCACTCATCTTCTCTGGGCCTCCGCCTCATTTATAATATAACAGGGTGGGAATCATCTCTAAAGTTCTTTCCAGCTTTGCTTCTAAGATTTTTCTTTCATCTTATCTCAGAATCAAGACTCCATGAAGATAATGTGCAGTGGCGTAGAGGAAAATGTTTAAAAACTGGCTCTCTGGGAGGAAGAATATCTGATTGGTAGGGTTTGTTGACTTCCGTGGTATAAATATTCCCATCATGGCCAATATCAAGTTACCAGGGTGACAAAACCAAGTGTGGAGTTGGGAGGAGATGTGAACCCTCGGCTCTCATTGGCCAGTTGGACCCAGACGACACCGCTGAGTGATTCCTTAAAATGAGGAAGTGCACAGTCTCAGGCTTAAAGAACGTAGCCAGTCCTTCTAATCCTTAGCTGCTCTCACTCTGAAACTCTGACACAACCTTTCTTCACTGAGTGGAGGAAACAAGGGAAACAACCAGGGAAAGTGTCCCAGCTTGGCTTTTTAATCCCAGCCTCTCCAGACACGATCTCTAGGACCAGCCCGATCCTCTCAGGTACCTGCACTCACAACCAAGTGTCCATCTTTCTTGAAATCTGGCCCAGGGGTGATGATACCATGGTGGTGGCAATTTCATAGGCAGTTGGTAACCTGGATCTATGCCTTGAGTTCTCAGCTCTGCTTTCTCTGGGAAGGAGAAGTGGTGCAAAGAACTAAAACAAGTTTCTGAGCTGGAAGTCAGGAATGGTGTCCAGATGGTGAGGACGGTCTTGCTGGGGGAAAAGTGACCAGAGTTCCACTAGGCAGTGGGAGGAAGAAAGCTGGAGTGGAAAGCAGAGCCCGGCTCTACCTTGTGAAGTTCATAACCATGCGAAACCCTTCGATGATCTGTAAAGTGTTGTTTAAAATCAATTCTAAATTCCTTCTGAGGCTATTGGGAGGGTCAAATGAGATGTACTGAAAACACTTGGTAAATTGTTATCTACAATTATTTATCCTGAAAAATAGGCTTGGAAGCAAATTAAGATATTCCTAGTTATCAGGATAGATGAGCAAATATATATCCTCCTCATTGGTTTATTTGGGTTCACAGGTAAGTTGGACAGGGTGTGAAGCAGTTGCCTCAATCACTGAAGAGAACCCTTCTCCAATTCTAAAAGGAGTAGTTAAGGCTGATTTGTTACATCCACTCCCCTCCTCTTCCCAGAACTAGAAAGGATGGGATTCCCCAGATGAACTGAGGGAAATGTGCCCATGTTCAGCGTGGACGACAGTACGAGGCATGGCTGCATCATATTTTTAACACGGTAATGTGTACCTGCCAGGCTGAGCTTCCAGCCTCCAGGTGGGCTGACGATGCTCAGTGGGGTTGGGAAAGAACAGGGAGCTTTCTGAGAACCACAGATTCACAGGCAGAGGGAGGGTGAAGAGTCTGAGCGAGCAGAGACACAGACAAAGGGTGGAGGGCAGATGTGAGATCACAATTCATCTCAGCAATTACAGGTGAAAGCTACTCCAGGAAGCTGTCGATCAAGGCCCTGTAAGCAGGTAGGGACGGTGTAATGGTGAATTAGCATTGTTTGCATCTCCTTGGGATTGCGCCAAGGGCTTCACAACCAGCTTTATTTTATTTTTGGCCGTACCGTGCATCACGTGGGATCTTAGTTCCCCCACCAGGGATCGAACCCGCACTGCCGTGGAAGCGCAGAGTCCGCGCTGCCGTGGAGGTGCAGAGTCTTAACCGCTGGACCGCCAGGGAAGTCCCCACAATCATCTTCAGATAGCATTGGAACCCCCTTTGGCATGGGGAACAGAGGAAATAGGCAAGCGTGTGAGAAGGCTGTAATTACCGTGAGAAAGGTTTCAACACAGTGCTTCCGGAGTTCTTAGGAGGAAGAAGTAACAGCCAACAGGGAGAGGTTAAATTTAAGAGGAAGATTGAAAAGAATGGGGACTTCCTTCTACTCTTCTCCACCATTAGACTGTAAGTGCTAATATACTAGGAACCCTGACTACTGATATATCCCAGTGCTTAGCTCATAGTAGTAGGTGGCCAACGATAATAATGATGATGTAATAGCTAACATAAATGGGGCACTGACCATTGCTAGGCACTGTCCTAAGAGTTTCACATATGCTACCTTTCCCAAGCTTCACAATTACTCTTGAGGTAGGAAATATTACCATCCCTGTGTAACGGGTGAGGAAGTTGAGATTCAGAATTGGTTAAATAATTTTCCCACAGTAACCCATCTAGAAGTGACAGAGCTATGGTTTTGATCCCAGATAATCTCGCCTCAGAGCCTGCACTCTTGAGCAACATGCTATCGTGAGCCTTTTTTGAGTGAACAGATGGAGAGGAGATGGCATTCCTGGCGTATAGGGTGGGGAACGGCATAAAACAAAGGCTTTGAGGACCATTACTGCTGTTCATCATGTACATCCAGCTCTCCATTTCTGGGCACGTGGCAATGCTGCACTTCTCTGCCTCTTTGAAATTAGTGTGGTCATGTAGGTGGCTTTAGCAATGAAATGTGAACACAAGCGATGTGCATCACTTCCAGGAAATAGTGCCCTATTCACTGCATCCTCTTTCTCTGATTCAATAACCACGGGAGCACTGATTGAGATATACCTTCAGATATACTTTCTGGGTATCTGAGTGAATACAGTGAACAGAGCCTCCTGCCAACTCATGATGGACAAGAAATTGTGTCCAAGAAATAAACTTGTAAGCAAGAAATAAGCTTTGGCAATTTGGGCTTGTTTATTAACAAAGCTTAACCTGGCCTATCCTAGATTGTATATAAATTAGTACTAGAAATTGGGTACTCATGTAACAGCAACAACAACAAAATAACCTAAAATATGTGGCTATGGTTATAGGATTTGGTAACAGGAAGCAAGATAATTATCAGAGTCTGGAAACATACTGATCCATGTTATACAGTGGTGAGTCATTTGGTAAATTGTTGTCTATAACAACTAGGAAGGTAGATGATGTAACAAATGAACGCATAACTCTAGGGGAAGTAGTTGCAAAACACATTGTTAATAAAATGTGTTGATTGCCCTTGGCAGCCTTCAACAAGGTGTTATGTACCTTGAAACAAACTCAGAAAAGAATTGGTTAAATACAAGTAGTAATGAAAGGGAATAAGAAGAGTCTAGGGGCTTCCCTGGTGGCACAGTGGTTGAGAATCTGCCTGCTAATGCAGGGGACACGGGTTCGAGCCCTGATCTGGGAGGATCCCACATGCCGCGGAGCAACTACGCCCGTGAGCCACAAGTACTGAGCCTGCGCGTCTGGAGCCTGTGCTCCGCAACAAGAGAGGCCGCAATAGTGAGAGGCCCCTGCACCGCGATGAAGAGTGGCCCCCGCTTGCCACAACTAGAGAAAGCCCTCGCACAGAAACGAAGACCCAACACAGCAAAAATAAATAATTAATAAACTCCTACCCCCAACATCTTAAAAAAAAAAAAAAAAAAGGGTCTAGACATTTGTGGACTTGTGGGATTGGAAGAAGCAACTGATCTCAACCCGATTTGTAAAAGGTAAACCCAAGAACGCCTTTGAGTAAAGAAGACATGATGAAAACCACCTTGTGTGGCAACGTTCAAATCAAGGACATGGCCCCCTCACTCCATTATTAATGCTTCTGAATGGAGTCAGATGATTTAGAATGAAGATCCAGTTAAGTGAATCTTTTTGATTAGATTAAAATGCTTCAGGGAAGAGCAGCTAATAAGTTGATAAGCTGAGAGTATCTGAGATAGAGAGAGGCATCAGGGTAGGAAGGCAAACAAATAGAGCAAAAATGGCCATTGCATCTCCAAGGGTTCTGTGTGACGGTTGCTACGTGGAACTCGCTGGAACCAATAGGTAAGAAGTTGATTATGGTCGTGAGAGAGCCGTACTTCCCAAAACATCACAAGCCTAAATTAAAAGACACAGCAATGAGAGGAGTCCTAAAATGTCTCTTGGCTTCAAGGAGAGCATGTTCCCTGATGTGTACTTTGGATATGGTCATGGAGGATAATAGGAATGGAACAGTCTCCCAGGGAGCTGGATGACATGGGGGACAAAGACCAGAGAAGTTGCTCCAGGGAGCAGAATTGCAGCCTAATCAAGAAACATTCCCTCCCCCAGAGTTGACAGCCTCCTACCCAGTGGGGATTTCAGAATTGCTATGGACCAGTGACTACTGTTAGCTCCCATCTCCTTTTTGAATGGGAATGTTTATTGTGGATGGTTTGACCTTCTCCTGTCGTTATGTATGGGGTGTATGGGAGGCAAATCGTTTATCGTTTTGAGTCTGCAGGTCTCCAGATGCAGAGGAGCCACATCTGGACCAGATGTAGCTATTATAGTGCATCATTCCCTGCTTTACAGGCTATCGCACATCACCCACAGACCATACATTTTGAGGTTGACGGGGCTATGATAGGACCAGGGCAGGGCTTTTGGGTTTTCTCCCCTTGATGGTGGTGGGGCATGAATATATTTTGCTTGTGGGAGAGACAGTAAGCCAAAAATTTTGTGTCCAGACAGACTTTGATAGTCATTGGTGCTGTTTGCCAAATATTGTTTTGTGCATCCATGTCCTGGGCACATGGTAATATTGCCTTTGTTGCCCTCTTTGAAGATAGACGTTGCCACGTCACTAGCTTTTGCCTATAAACAGGAACAGAGGGGACCTGTCCCACTTGCGAGAGGAAGCGTTAAGACCCTGTGCTCGTGCCCTGCCTTGGTGACTCTGGGAGCCTTTGTTGATGTTTTGTATCCATAACTTGGTCCTGGGTGACCAAGGTGAGCAGAGTTCCCTACTGACCCAAGATGGTCAGGTAGCACGAGCAAGGCATAAAGTTTTGTTGTTAGAAGCCTCTCTGATTTAGGGGTTGTTTTTTAGTCCCAGTATAATGTAGCCTATCCCAACTAGGACAGGCCTGAAGCCAGCAAAAAAGAACAATTAGGAGCTCCATTTGATAGAAGCATAGAATCCTTGTAAGAGGAAAGCAGGGAAGAAGCTCTCAAAGGAGCAAGAAACTCTGAACGCTGCTGGGGGCCATGTGAAGAGACACATGGGGTTCAGAAATGATTTTGCGGTGACCTGGTAGAAAGTCTCTGGGAAGAGTGGTTGCCAAGAGAGGCTAGAGGCAGCTAGACAAATTGGTCCATTGCAGTCATCCACGTGAGTGAAGGGAAGCCCTAACGCTTGAGGAGGTGAGAGGTGAACCACAACGTTTCAAGACTGAATTTAGGAAAATGGTAATTTAGTTGATTGAAGCAGAAGAGTCAGGAAGTAGAAGTGATGTACTTACGAAGCAGTGAATTATGTGGGCACCTTGAAATCTCATCTTCCTGCATGCTTATCTTAAAAATATAGGATCAGTGTACATGATAAGACTTAGACTCCACAGGCTGGAAAAATCTGATACAGAGATTTGGTCTGTTCCACCCAAATTTCCAAGCAGGGTTATCAATGTGCTCAGGGAAAGGGAGTTCAGGTTGTTTTAAAAGATGCCTGGGAAAGTTGCTCTCAAAATTCCCAAATTAATTTATGCAATAATTAAAAACTTTGCAGTTAGAAGTTCCTCCCTGCAGTTAACCTAAATTCCTTTGGCTGCAGTTTTGATCTCATTTCTTTCTGTTTTATATATAGGGATGTTGATGGTTTTGTTATTCATATGCATCCTCTGTAAAGGTACATGTACTTGGGACTTACGCCCAGCCTCCCTCAAAAAGGATGAGAGGCGGCTTCTAATACATCTGCCTAGAGGTCCTTTTCAAGGAGCTGTTTTCATTCCTGCCATCTGAGGCCCATGAGATTTCCTTAATGATATAAAATGACAGCAAAGCTAATAACTGGAACTATCTTGACAAAATAGTAAACTGTAAAAAAAAAAAAAAAAAATCCCGAAACAACAACGTCAAAACCCTCCCCGTGCCAGGTAAAGTAGATTTTTCTGATCAGAGAAAAATTCTGAACAAAATGATCAACTTTAGTACTAACAGCCTCTGAATTTTAATTCCTTTCATTTTTACTGTGCCTGCCTTTGCCATTTTTAGATTTGAGAGTATATCCAGCTATATATATATATTTACTCCTACTTGACCCTGGAAAACCAGATTTTAATAAAGCATTTAATAAATTTATTGAAACCAAGGTGTAATGCCTCACACAGTACTTTAATATTAAAGGTGCTGAATAAATGTTTGTTACATGAATAAATGAGTGAGTGAAACACGAATAAAATTTCTATTATTAGTGTGTTCTTTATACCTGGTTGTCTGCACTTTTAACAGGGAACACAGATATGAAATTGAGGGAATGGTTGCAAACAGATGGGCAAAGGAAAGGAGTTTTAACACTCTTTGCAAACAGAAGTCTACCTGGCAGGATAGTAAGTAGTATAGCCTAAAAGGAGTGAGGACTTTTCGTTTCCAGAACCCTCTTTGGGGTCTTCCCTTGCCCCCATCTCTCCACTGTCTCTAGGGCCTTGGTGACACTGCCACACCTGGCCGGGGCATGTGAGGAAGGCCCAGCTGACACACTGTAGAGACACAGAGCACACACAGGTCCCGGGTTTGCTACTACACTTGTCCCGACCCGGCTGAACCCGGGCTCCCAAGAGCCCATCGTTTCTCCCCATGACCCCATCAGCCAATGCCTACTTAACTCTTAATCTCCTCAATCCTTTGGTCGTTTGATCTTTCCTTTCTTTACCCCAGGCCAAGCCTGAGTCAAGATGTTCTCAAGGCCCTTCCTGTTTCAGCTGCATGTCTGCCTGCTTGCACTTCCACGTCAGAACTTATTTCACTGCAGCCTCTGACATCCCCCTCAAATCTGCTCTGAATTCTCCATATCTGCCTTGAATGGCTCCTTTTCCTGGGCACCCAGTTGTTCTTCCTTTTCTCTTCCATTTTGGACCCTCTTTCATATCTTTTGCTCATCTCTGCAGTCTCGGTGAGTCCATCATTCCAACCAGCTTTTTATTCTTTCTGCTTTCAACCCCTGGCCTCATATCTTAGTTGACATGTAACCTTGGACAAGTTATTTAATCTCCCTAAGACAGAGATTCCTCATTTGTAAAGTGGGGAAAATCTCATGTATGCAGTTATGGTGATTAAACAATCAAAACAAAGCAAGACACAGAAATGTAAGCCCTGAGCACTCATTCAGGCACTTAGAACCTCATTAAAACTGAAATCTCTCTCCTGTGTTTTAAACTTTCCATTCCTTCTCTCTAAAAGGCATCTGAATTTCCTTTCATTCCTTCACCTTCCTCAAAGACACACAGACAATTCGTTGCTCTCTGAGGTTGTGATCATTGCAGGGCCAGTGCAATCAATGCAGGCTCCTTTCCAAAATGGTCTTTGCTAAAGAGCAAGAGACTAGGATACAGACTATGATACTCACACGCCCATCTCATTTGGAGGAGGGTATTCACACCCCAAAGAGAGACCTATTTTTTTTAAGCTGGGCATGGTGACAGAGGCTGAATATAATAGGCAATTTCTTGTACCAGTGGTTTTGTTTATTTTGTCTTTTAACCAGGCTTTTTTTTCTAGCAGTGGGTTGAAACGTATTTAGATAATTTGTCTATGAGTAAATGAATGAGTTTCCCTGTTTTAAACTTTGTCCCATTTCTTCTTATTTTTGGGGGGAGGGGTTGGGAGGATAGAGGATATAAGAAGACAGTGTTATGGTTGGGAAAGATGGGAAACTATCCTGAGTTGATGTCACAGAGGACGTAAACTCACAATTTTGTAGTGTTGGGTTATGCTAGTCTGTTCGTCCTCCCATTGGAAGGGGCATCTGCCGTTACATGTTACAGTTACTGAGGGACAGGAGCGGAATATCAAAGCATTTGGGGAAAACAGACAACAAAGGAAAACAGAGGCATTTCCCTCCACTTAAGACAAAGAAGGAAAGATGTACGTGGCTACGTTCTTCAGTATGGTTCACATCCTTAGGAAAAAAAAAATCGCCATGCTTCCATCTTCATAGCCCATGCCCCCTCCTTTTTCTGGGAAGAGAAGGAATACAGGAAGCTGTAGGTGGGTGGGAGGGGCATGTGGAATGTGAAGAAATAGCAGAGGACGTAGTGTGTCTAGAGAGAAAAAAGGGAGAAGGAAACTTCTACATAGATAAGCAAAACAAGACACTCCAGCAAGAGGCTACAGTTTTGGGTTCCTGATGTAGAACTGACTCATTTTAAATCTCCAGAATTAAAGCTGAAGGAGAACAACCCCATCTGTCTCTTCTCAAATTATTTCATTTACCAATACTACCTTCTTTTGTCTTCAGACTGTGAACTGCCAGTGCTTTGTGCTTCATCCTTATAATTATACACATTAGTGCTGAAAGTTTCCTCAGAGACTGTGTAGATGAGGGATAGCACCTTGTGTCATGGCTGGTCAATGAGAAGTGTGGTTGAAGCTCTGTGTTGAGAAGGGATCCGAGGCCCAGTCTGTACTCAGTTGGGAGGGTGCTGGGATCCATTAATTCTGGGATCAGCTAATGCTGTCTGCACGGGGCTGGGGTGGGGCTGAGAGGGAGTAATCTAAGTGGCACCATCCAAGCTAAGAGCATGAGACTCTCATTTAATTTGGGAGGGGGGTGGTGGGACTCAGAGACATCAAACCAGTTGCCGAAAGCCGCAGAGCTATTTATTTTTTTAAAAAGTTTCAGGATTAGAAAAAGAATGATGATTTCGAGGATTAACCATCCTGAAAATAAATCAGCATTTAGGATTGAAAATAAATCTTCCTGAAGCCTTTTGTTACATACATTATCCACATTGCTGGGAGCTCTGACTGGTCCTCTCCAGAGCCAAGCATGCACAAAAGCCTGGGGCCCATCTCACCGATTTCAGAGGAGTTTCAAAGTCTATAATATCAGAGGCTGACTATTTCTTCCAGGAGAAATTTTTTCTTAGTGCTTGGATGAAGGGATAAAGAACTACGAAGAGATTTAAAGTGTTATTTGCTTAGGATAATGGACATTTATTTGAATTTAACTTTAGAATCTTTTACATGACAGCTCACTTAACATCATTTTTTAAAAGTTCTTTTTACAGTCTATTGAATAAAAGTCCACGATGGGATTTGGACATGGCTTTAACTAATCATGGAAGCAGACAGGAGTCTCCTTTCCAGAATAAATAGCATATTATAGCAAATCCAAGTAAAAGACTTAAATCCCTCATCAGAGCCAAGCTGTGGTGACCTGCTTTGAGGGAACTTGGGCCTCCAAACCTCTCTCCAACTTGCCTGAGAATTTGCTATTAAACATTCAGAAGTTCTTTTTGAAAATACTAATATTCTTGGGTGATATGCCGTTTCAAATTCGTTGTTAGTTAATAATGAAGAAAGAAGGAAAAGCTAGCAGTGAGGGGAAGGGATTTGTTACTATCTGTGGGAGAAGAGAAGGGAGTGGGAGAGATAATGGTCCCCAGAGAGTAGCTACAGAAGTTTTGCAGCCCAAAGATGGAGTTCATTGTCTCAAGACTCCTTCTGACTCCAGAATGTTCAACTGACCTTAGGCCTTAGCTACCTGAAGACGCAATCATTGACATTAAGTAGCTGAAGAGAACTAGCCTCAGAAATAAGCTCTCAAGATGCCTTTGGAAAACAGAAAAGAAAGAAGAAAAACAATGTAAGAAAGTGTAGGAGTGCCTCTTCTCCAACATTCCTGAGAGAAGATGGGAGTTGAAAACCTCAAACAAAATGTTTGCCCCATCTCACTTGGCTAATTTTAGTTATCTTGGTTCATGGCTGTGATTCATCCCTAAAGCTGTGAATTGCTGAGGAGGAAGGAGGAAAAAAAATGGACTTAAATGTCAAAGAAGTAGGAACAAAAATACAGTTTTCTTTTTTGGGGAACTAGAATTCCAGGATATGGGGATCTTTTTTCTTATGAGGGATGGAATGCTTCGAACTAGAAAAATAATGAGCTCCAGTCAAAACATCGTCAAGAAAGAAAAGAATGGATTATGAGTTATGTCATGTCCGAATTTTTGCTTTCCTAGTGTATTCCCCTTCTTTCCCTTGTGTACCTCTTGAAATCTCATTAAACTAGACATCACTAAGACACCTATGTTGTTGAGTATGATGGAAGCTTAATATGCGGACCGTAAGCGGAAAGGGAGCTCCTGGAGCAGATGAGGGAGAAATGAATGGAGACAAACAGGCTATGACAAATAAGTCTGGGGGAGGTGACGGTAGCACAGGGAAGAAAGGCGTGTGTGAATGACGGTGAGCTGTTGTCTTGCCTACTAAAGAATAGAGAGTGACAGAGATGGTTTGGTGAAACTCCATCCTTAGAAAAGAAAAAACGTTTTTCAGTGTAGTAGGTGTCCCCTAGTAAATTGGGTACCATTTGGAATTTCCATAGGTTTGGAGGAAGAAAAGCACGGTCACTACTCTAATACTCAAGTACCTGACCTTTCTACCATCAGTTTAGCCACTGTCTGTGTGTCCACCTTTTTCTGCTCTTCAAACGTCTGAACAGTAAAAAATATATATATAGGATGGTTGTAAAAACAGGCTCCGGGACATTAAAGGAAGATAACATCAGGTGGAAGCAAAATGAAAGAGTTCCAGTGACTTCAGAGCAGATTCCCCACAGCCCTGAAGCTAATAAGGAGATGGGTCCAAGACTCAATGGTGAAAGTTGATTTCTGCACCTCCCCTGTCCTCAGCCTCCTTAGAGCACTCCCCGCACCCTCCCCTGTGGCTCTGCTCTTTTCTGTTCTCCTCGGCCCTGGTAGGACTCGAGCCCTGGTAGGACTCGAGCAGCAGGACTCATTGTATCTCATCCCCCACAACCCAAAGCGTCATGCATCTGATGTGACATGCATCCCAATAGGTAAATGAATGGGATATAAAGGGGGTGGAAGGGACTCTGGAAGTTGCAGAATCCCACTGCTTGGTTTGCATTTGAGGATACTGAGATCTTGAGGGTCCAAGTGAATTTCTTGCCCAAAGCATCCCCGTCTTTTTGCGTCTTCTAGAAGATGTCAGTTAACACCACGGCTGTGACTACCTTTAATTGCCTCTAGGGGAGAGATATTCTAAAGTTCACAGAAGATACTTCCCAGAAGTTTCCTTGGCCCCCCCCCCCCCTAATTTTCATACCACCTCGGCCCACTGCCATTATTACAAATCCAGTTCTTTTCAGACTGGCTCAGTTCTTTTCTGAGCCTCTGTGAGGGGTGCCGCAGTGCAATGAAGACCCGATTGTATTTTCCATTTCTGTGATCAACTGTTACCTTGTGTGGCAGGGTTAGGGGTTACATTGTATTTCCCACACTGATATGTCAAAGTCCTAAATTTAATACCTGTGAACATGACCTTATCTGGAAATAGGGTCTTTGCAGATTTAATCAAGTTAAAAATGAGGTCATTAAGTTTGCTATTTGAATACATTTCCATGATAGAAGTCAGCTGTTTTTTAGTATTCTGGGTTTTAATAATCTAGTTTCTTCTCCTCAGTCTGATGGATTTGGTCTTTTTTCTGTTTTATTTACTTTGTCTTTTAATATTTTATTTTGTAATGCAATATAAATGCACGGATAGTAATAGGTATTTCCTCAGAATATGGAATCAAAGGCACTTAAAAATACTCATTACCCATAATCCTTTTTTTAGTCCAAATGACGATCCACATGATGATCTGTTCCAAGGCTCTGATTTGCTCTCCAGAAATAATATTAACAATTAAATCAGGCCTTACAATGATCAGTTTCAGTAGTTTCTTTCGTGATGCTGTTCTCTGTTTACACATAGCACAGACCGAAGGAAGGACTACTTAGAACCATATTTTTCAAAACAAAAAAAAATTTTTAAGGTCTTACAAATTATAATATGCATCGAGTGTCCAAGTTTAAAAACATCTGTCAAGAATTTTCACATATTACCCAATTTTTAAGCATAGCCACATTCTATAACCTTCTCCAAGATAATATACTCTATTTTATTACTCAATCATCTGAAAAATTCAAGAGTTTTTTAAGGAAGCATTGCCACATAGATTTAGTGGCTAAACAACATCCAAGAGTGGGGATACACAGATATCCTCACTGGTCAGAAATCTTAATTCTTTTTAGAGGCCATTCTGGATCATTGCAAACTCTTTTGGAAGGTTGGGGGTTCAGCTTATGGTCTATGCAGGGCGGAGCTGGATGCCTGTGTCTTTGAAGGCACTGGGATGTATGAGTCAGACCCAAGGTCAAAATCAATAGAACATTCAGTGCATCACAGTGCTCCATCTGTGGGGTGTTTTCTGCCCCATTTACGCTAGAAGTTGCAAGATCGGATTGTAGGTGATTATACAGGGGGCCGGGCTACCGGAAGTAGAGCGTTGGAAACACTTACTTGAGTGTGGTGAGTTCTGTAAGGGATGGCTGAGTAGCCTTGAGATAGCTTTCCCTTCGCGCAGCAACTTTGGGAGAAGGCTTGGGGCTGGTGTCTGAGTCCCCGCTGTCTTCATCTCCCATGGCCTTGATGTAGCTGCCGCTCCGCATTCTACGGCAGGGAATTTCATCATCTTTACCTCGAGGGGTGTACCCTGTCCATTCATCCTGAGGGACCTATGCAGATACAAAACAGATAGTTCATGCTTTATAAAAGTCTATCTTCTTCTTTTCTTTCCTGACTGTGAATATGGGTAATACGGGTAATTATGTAAAACTTTAGACATTAACTTTTCAACAATAGTGTTTTACCATAATTGGTCTGAAAATATTTTGAATACATGCAAATCTATGTCTCAAGCTTTGAAAGAGCCTGGGTACTAGGAAAAAGTATAACCATTTGATTCACTTCTCCGTTTTCTCACGCTGAAAATGATTGTCAGGCATACGGATGCCGTTGGAAAGCGGTTTTATTAGAGCTTTTCAATGGTTTGTTTTCAGTTGTTATTTAAAATTCAGGAATGTTTCTCTTTTACCTTCCCTGCATCTTCCATCTCTAGCATATTGTATCCATAGTGCTTCCTCCTAAACCAGTGGTCTACACCAGATGCATTCGCTCCCCAAGCACCGATTCTTTCTGAATCCTCTTAATTTGGATTTAGCCTCCATAGTGCTCGAAACACTCTTTGAAGTTTTCCAATGATCTCCTCATGAAAGCTAGTGGCATGGCCTCTTCACACACACACACACACACACACACACACTCAAAACACCTCTTAAGAGTCTCTCCCCTTTTGGCTTTCTGGTTACTCTACTTACCTGAGTTACCCACTACTTATCTGGATTGTTCTTTCCCTCTAGCTTTGCTGGATCCTGCTCCAAGTCCCTAATTGTGGGGACCCCTCAAGACAATGTTCTCAGCACGCTGTTCGTTTTTCTTTCTACAATCATTTCCTTTGAGTTCAGCAGGGTACCACACTGTGCTACAGAGGGCTTCTTTCTGACCTTATTTTCAGTTCTTAGATTCCCCAGTTCAACATGGACCCAACCTAGGGTCTCATATCTCCTCCATTTGGTAAAAGAAATGCACAATAATGGCCACTCTTTGTATCCATTAAGAAGTAACAAACATCCTACATACTGTGCACAGGACACTGCACAGGGCTTAATTAAAAGAGACGAGAAAATGGGGAGGCTGGTTCTTGCCCTCAGCAAGCTGATAACAGAGATGAGAAGACACAGCATACAAAAATTTGGCAACAGTTCCAAGTCAACGTGTTAGCAAGTTCCAGATGTGGTGCCGTAGATGGACTATGCACTAAGGAGACACTAGGAACAGGAGTTATCAGTGATGGTGATAGGGAAGGAGGATCCAGGAAGGACTCCCGAGAGCTGGCCAGGTTTGCACTGAGAAGGTAAAAAGGTATTGACTATTTTCATGCTAACTATTCACTGATTATCCATTAAATAATGCCATGTTTCATTATTAACATTTAACTAGGCTAAGAAATTTGCTTATAGGATCTTGTTTCATTGATACAACACCTCTGTGTATTTTTCTGTATTTCTCGGATGGGAAGCAGAAGCTCAGAGAGCTTAAGAAATTTGCCAAAGAACATATAACTAATAAATGGCAGCACTAGGGTCCAAAGCATTTTTGGTTTAACTCAAAGATAAGTGTTTACTTAATCTAAAATTTATGATTAATAATATACAAATTTTAAATCTAAAGTGTTAACTGTCCACAATGATACACACACAGAGTAGACATAGATTTTTAAACATTATCGGTTCTAGGAACTGAGAACAGACATTCCACTAAAAGCACTATGCTTTCCTCCTTAATTTATACATTTATCTATATAATTTGAAAACGTATATCTAGAAACATCAGACTGAAGAGATGCTACTATTCCTGGACCTGAAAACAGTGGTTTGTAGGTTCTAATGCTGAAAACTACCAATAAAGTTTGGTTAAGCTTCACTATGCAGCTTATTTTATTTAACAAACTCTTAAATCATGCTTCCTATGTGCAGGCACTGTTCTAAAGGCTTTATACAGGTTAACTCATTTGATCCACACAGCTAAGGGCACTATTATTATCCCCATTTTACAAATGAGGAACCTGAGGTTATGTAACTCGCCCAACATCCCAGCTACAAAGGGGCAGAGTTCCAGCCCAGCAGCCCCTGGGGTCTTGCCATGACCATATTTGATGCTGTCTCTCTCTGTATGATCTTGTGGCACCTACAGAACTGAACAACTATCGTCCCGTGACCCCTTTGTCATCCATCACGTCTGATCCATTTGCCATTGATTAATTATGGTAGTAGCAATGTAGAGCTTTTGCTCTTTGAGCTAAAAACCCATCCACATCACCATAGCAACGGGGAGACTTCTTAGGGAAATGATAAATGCTGAGAACAGCCTTGTTTTCCTTCCATTGGCAGGTGAGTCACCGCAAAGATATGATCATACTCAGGGCCTCGTAATTGGCTCAGTAATTACATCTTATAAATTCAGTTGGTACAGCTGAGGGTCACAGAGGAGGCAGCCAGTGCTCGCCATTTCTCAGTACTGATGCACGGCTCGTAAGTGTCGCTCTCTGAACTATGTCAGAGACCAATGACAACTTACAAGCTCACAATGCTTATGAAACAAAACACGGCAAATTTTTGTTTTTTTCAAAGTTAGTTTATGGTAGAAACTTGGTCTTATACTAGAAACAGGCTGCAACTGTTGCTAAGGGAACCAGCTGGGAAGTATTTAATGGGTATATGTTTCAATTAAACATATTTTTCAAATGATATCAGCTAAGACGTTTATGGAAGTGATTTGCTTTGGAATGGGTTTTAAAAATCAATACATTATTCCTACACTGAAAGGTAGCCTACAATAAATTACCTGTAAAATAATACAGAAATTAGCTCCAGGAAAAAGGTAAAGAAACAGAACCTCAAGACTTTGGAGAAGAAAAATACTGCTGCAGAACAATAAGGGCCAGCAAAGTCGCTATAATTTGAGCCACAGTTTTTATTATGTCTCTTAAATTTGAAAGCAAAAGAGGAGGCAGTGGTTGGTTACATTGTTTTCAAGGAAAGCATACCAGTTTGTTTAGGGGCCAGGGCATGAAACGTTACTCCCTTTCCATTGAAAAGAAAGGAGAGTCATGTGCTGCGGCTACTATTGTGATCTAGTCAAGGTTGCTGTGTCTTTCTGTGTCAGTTGCACAGAGAGAAAAGATTTAGGCAAATCCAAAGAAAAAACTAACCTTGCAGCTGTCTGAGAGAACCTTCCTATTACCGGTCCTAGTGGTTAGGGGAATGGAAATCTTTGTACGAAAGGGAAGCTGGAGCAGATAAAGGAGCAGCCTGGGCACTTGTTGATGGCAGGCAAGCCAGATGTCCTGCTTGCCTTCACGAGCTTCGTGGGGCGGTTAGACCCAGTAAACGTTAAAGAAACAGCAATAAACTCAGTCTAATAAAGCTTAGGGTTTAACAACAGTATGGGTTAGAGAAAAAGAGGATTATTTGTTTTTTAATGCGTATGTTTAAGCATGAAACTCCAGTGGAGAACTTTATTTTTGAGGGAACAAAATGAGGATTCGTGTGCATTTTTCTATTTTGGGGATAGCCAGGCTATAACTTAAACCATATGTCATGGTTCAGGAGTAAAAAGACCTATCTCTGACAAGGAATGACCATAACCAGATGCTATCATCCTCTAATTACAGGATGAAGATGCTTTCTTAGTTGAAATAGTGTCATGGGCACTGAATGATGGGCCATCCTAATGCAACAAGAGAAAATTAATACCACCTAATGGTGGCATGCTTACATTTTCTGTCTCCCTCTTTGCCTCTCTCCTTGTCTGCCTCCCTTCTTCCTTCACTTTTGCAAGGTTTTTTTTCTTTTTCTTTTCTTTTTTCCAGAGAAGGCAGGATTTATTACTTGCAGCAAGTAAGGAAAACACCTGCTTTCCCAAAGCGGTGTCTCTGCAAGTATTTTTTGCTTGTTCATTTTCAAGCCATGGTCTGGGTGCCGGGAATGTGCAGGCAGTGAACCACACAAATGTTGATCCCAAGTTGTGGAGCTTACATTGCAGAAGGAGAGCAGGAAGAGATGGATGATAGACAAGTATACCCATAAATGAACAAGATGATTTCAGAAACCATAAATGCCATTAGGAAAATAAGACGGGGTGATGTGACAAAGGGGTTGGAGGAGAACTCCTTTAACGTGTTCCTCAGCGAAGCCACTGGGAAGAGGTAACATCTACGAGGAGATCAGGTCCGACCAAAGGAGCCAACCTGGAGGAGAGCTGGGGAAGTGCTTCCAGGCAGAAGGATCAGCCAGTGCGAAGTCTCTAGAGTAGGGATAAGCTTTGTGTGTAACTGAAGCCTAGGAAGAAGATGCCACTGTGGCAGGAGAGTCCTGACCAAGAGGGAACTGCCAGGAGAGGCTGGGGAGGTGGGACCAGGTCACACAGGCTCTTGTAAACCCATCTCAAATCTTCCTTCAAGCTGAACTCAGCAATCCCAAAGCTCCCTCCAACTGCTCCAGCCTAAATTCAACTCCTTTATGAAATCTATAGCATGTACCATCTACATAAGGGGTCAGCCAACTGTAGCTCACAGGTGAAATCCAGCTTGCCATCTGCATTTGTAAATAAAGTTTTATTGGCACACAGTCATGCCCACTCATTACGTATTGACTGTGGCTGGTTTTAAATTAGAAGGGCAGAGTTGTATGGTTGTGATGGAGACGGTATGGCCCCTAACCTGATCCACAGATTCCTTCTAAGTACTTAAGTTGCATAATCCTACAATGGCATTTATATATATGACTTGTTTTCTGTGTCTTTGTGTCATCTCTCCAATGGCTCAGTAAGCTTGCCGAAACTGGGGGAAGCCGTACTGCTGAAGGGTTAGGGGCTTGGGCTCTGCAACCAGCTTGTCCAGGTTTGGGTTTCCGCTGGACCACTAAATAGGGACATCCATGGGCTCCTTAATTAAATTCTCTGTGCCTCAGTTTCCTTGTCTGTTTCCTACCCCATAAAGTTACACATGGATTAAATGAGGTAATGACCACGAGCACACAGGAAGTGCTCAATAAAGGTCTGTTTTATGGGAGTTCTGCACTCGGCACACAGATGCTCCCTCATGGTGGATGACGTTGGCTTTCCAAGAAGACTCTCATGCCTTGCTTTCAATTTCTTTGATAATGGAGGGGCAGAAATAATTGAAATATATTAAGCAAAAACTTAAATTTCTAATATACTGCCTACTCTACATTCTCTGTCCTGGGGATTCACCTCTATTCTGTAGGACCGAGTGGGGAACCTGCTTCCTTGGGCCAACTGAAGCTGGCCTGGCTTCCCAGTGATCGAATCTCAAATGACTCCTTTTTGTTCATAAAGCAGAAATTTTAAGGAAAAAGAAAACTCCATTGGAGATATTTTTGTATTTGGAGAAGCTATTTTTCTTTTAGAAACCTTGACTCAAGACCTATGCATTCCAGATGTCTGAGGACGGTTAAAGCCAACAGCCTGTGGTCAGGGAGGTGCTGGGCTGCACGAAGTGTCTGCTCTGTGCAGCGCTTAGTCACTGTGGTGGGGAGAGGCTGGAAAAGAAGAACTAATTAATTCCAACAACAATTTTGCATTCACTCACTGTGTGTGACCTGGAATGAGTCACTTTACCTCTTTGATTCAATTTTTCCATCTGTAAAATGGGGATGATAATAGATGTATAATGAATAGAGATAATGTGTGTGAATATAGCTTGTGAACTTCAAAGCACCATTAAAAGTCTGAGAATAAAGGTTACAGATCTGTCTCCTCGTGGCTACTTTTAAAGTATGGCGAGCTATAAATATCTTGGGATTAAAAAGCCGTGGTGTTTTAACATCCTTCTAGTCATTAAAGTAGATATTCTAGTATAAAGATATAAAAGCAAAGGGAATATATATATGTAACCCTATGTAAAAATAGAAAAGTCTCATATATATGAAAATATAAATAAAATATATTATATATTTCTATTTATAATATATGTAATTTATAATGTATAATATAATGTATATTATATATATTTTATATATCTATAAAAGGTTTCCCATAGGGAACCTTAAAGTGGCATCATTCAAGGTAATTCCTTCTGTCTGAATGTCTCAAACTCTTTGCTAATTTTTTACTTTTGGTGGGGGCAGGGGGAGGTTATCCTATTCCCCTCTTGGCTAATAGGATTTCTATTCTATTCTGAATAGACAAGGTACCCCTACTTTTACACTTCCTCAGCTTTCCCCTGAACTCCAAATGTTGCATTTTACCGAATCCAAGATACCAACGTAAACTCCTCAATACATTTTTGTACCACTAAGAAAGAAACACCACCAATTAAGCTCTGACACTCCATAGATTAAATGATACATTCCAATATCAAAGATGCTAAAATGTGAGAAATATGGAGCTCAGGAATCTATCAAACAGCTTTTTAAAGAATATGTGCAAAAATAAGAACACGAATTGATGTATTCTGGGATAGCAATTATAGAACTTAATGTTTGTATTCCTTAGTGACCAGATTAATAACAGCTAGCATTCAGCTATGTCATGCTTTGGCCAAAAACATAAGTTTACACAATTGTCTCATGATGTTTACAACCGCCTTGAAGGATAGGAAGAGTAAATATTATAATCTCATTGTATCAAATAAAGAAACTGAAGTCCAGAGAGGTTAGTAGCTAGGTCAGAGTGACACCGCGCCCAAGCTGGGAGGGGTCTGCCATACACAGTCCAGGGAGGTTTTTTCTTCGTATTTAGATCTTGGTTGTTTTAGGAGTAACAATTGTCATTTTATGATGATCTAAAGAACACAGAGTTCAGATAAGAGAACAACTTCTGAGAGTTTTAAAGTCTGAGGAAAAAATAATTCATAAACAAAGAACTACATGCCTTGAAATTAAAATAAGACATACTATTGCAGACATGGGAAGGCTTACTTTGAAAAGGCCCTTCCAATGCACATGGGGTTTGGCTGAGCTGCTGTCATAGAGTATAACTCAATGTAGATAGAGTCAGACATTCTGTGCCAGGGATGGTCTGGGAGCCGATGGCTGGGAGATGAAGCCATGTGTGAGTGACTCCTTGAGAGCAGATTATCTCAGGATGGGAAGTTGGATGGCGAGGTTTGGAGTAATGAAAATGCGTGAGATTTGGGGAAATCTGAGAGCCACAAAAGGAACGCAGACACTTAGAAAGCCGGGACAGCCAAAATGGAGCATGTGTCCTGAAATATACCAGGGGAGGCCGGGGTAATTCTGTGAGCAGTTCTGGGCTGCAGAGATTTGGGAGGAAAACACATAAACCTAAGGCAGAGGTGAGGTTTAGAGCCAGCTTCTATTTCATCAGGAACCAAAGAAGCTGGGAGAAATAACTTAGGCATTTGGTTCATTAGGTAGAAATCAAGACAGTGGAGCAAGGAAGAGCTGTGATTAAAATGGTGGGTATCAATACTAGGCTTGTATTTGCAAGGCTACCCATTAGCAGCTGTGGATTTCTTCAACAATTGAGCATTTCAGTTGAAGCAACCAGGTAAGTGAGGGCACTTGGCTATAGCTGAAGGGGGTCAACCTATTTGGCCTTTCCCGAGCTTGATAAGGAAGGGTAAATAGGAGGAGGCAAACCTGTACCTAGGAAAGGAAAGCTGGGGATCTGAGATAATTACAGAATAAGCTGACATGTATAGAGTAATGTCAAGGGCTGGAAGCGATACCAATGTGACTTTATTTTAATCCCTCTAGCAGTCCTATGAAATAGACACTCCAGTTTCCATTTTGCTGCGGCAAAACTGAACTCAAAAAGCTGGACTGACTTGCCCAAGGTCATCATAACGAGTAGGAGTCTGCATTTATCTGATACCAAAGCCTTTGAGGATATCACGCTGCCTCTGATATGCTGATTGAGGGTGTGAACAAATTAACTTAAAAAAAAATGAGTGCGTGCTCCCATGCTCTGTACTTTTTAAAAATAAATTATAACTGTTGAAATAAGCACACACAGTAGCTTGCCCCTAATTGGCTAGCACGGATAAAGAGGGTTTAAAATAATAAATATGGAAAATAAGTGTGAGATAAAGCAGCGCTTACTGTCTCACCATCGCGTGGCGCCCTTAACAACCGTTGCTCTCAGTTTTTGCTTAAACGTACGTGGACAGTTTGTGAGGACTCAGAAGACCTGCCTGACTGCCACATTTTCAAGGGTGCTGTGAGGGCCTCCAAGCACTCTGGTGGTTTTTCAGCATTTGTAAGAAGGCTTTGCCCTGGATGTTAAGGTCCTGCCTAGCACTCTGTCTGGAAATGGCTGTAATGCATCGGCCTTCTAAGCACTTTTAGTGAGCTCTCAGATTCCCTACTCACTCGGCTCCTCTGCATCTTCTTTGCAGCTGGGAGAACTGCTTTTCTGCTCCACACAGCTTTCAACTTGACAAATGCGACTTGGCATAAATGTCCCTGTAGCCTTTTTAGCTTGCTCTTTTCAGAGCAAAAGCAGAAAGAAAAAAAAAAAAAAAGCAAGAATAGGAAAATTACAATTACACGATGTGTAGATCCCAAGGCCTGATTTCCCTGGCAACCACCCTTTCTAACTCCCCTTGAATCCTGAAGCTGGTGTAAAAGTTAATTTGCTTAAAAATTACCTATCAAGGACACGAGTAAATACCTACCTCTTTTTAAATAGGGCTAATACCCATTGCCACATCTTTTTCCAAATAACATTTTAAAATACCCTTGAATAGCACGTTGTAAACAGTGCTATTTGATGGTGATTCACTCACTGCTACCCTATGGAATTATTCTCACCCACGTGTGTTTACAGGTATCTATGGGGTACCTTGCACCGTAGCAGGTGCCAGGGCGATACACCAAAGACATTTCACAAAACACAGTCTGGTCTCAAAGAGGTTTACATGTTTTAAGCGGATCAGGCAAATCTGGGGGGCGGGTGGATGAAGGAAAAGAGTAAAAATAGCTTTAACGCGAATCAAGCTAAGTTGAGTATTAAATTTCAGTACCTCCGAATTACCTACTGGCTTTGTAGTTGGTTCTTATGAATCCTCTTCTTGGTGCTAAAACTGTTCCTTTGGAGTTGAATGTATCTGTGCAAATGCAAAGTGCATTTCCATTGGGAAATGGCACTGCAGGAGAAATGTGGAGGGGCAAGGTCTGTGACCCCTCAAAGGAGGGGAAGGATCCATGGGCCTTTGTGCATGGGCCTTTGTGCGGCTGGCAGAAAATATTGCTGAGGTGATGCTCACGTCAAAGGGGGCACGATCTGTTGGGAAGATACCCCTGTGATACCAGAACAAGAAATAGTAACTACGGTACTATATTCCAGTATAATATGAGGAGAGGGGAGGCAAATGCATTTTATTCATTGTCTACCCTGTATTTTGATTGTAGTGAACGTCTGTGGCTTCTGCTACCCAGTTCTACTTCTGATTCTTATCGTCACATCCCCACGATTTGGCTTTGGGGAAACCTTGCTCCCCCCCACTTGAGGTCTCCATATGTCTCAGGAGTAGCAGAGGACTTGGCATATCACGTTCCCCAGCTCTATTGCTTGTCTCATGGCTGAGTGTGTGATCTCAGGCTGTTCAATCAGCAAGCATCTCCGGACCTTTGCTTGGAAGCTGGGACAAAGACTGTTCCTCTCCTGCAGTATATCTATAGGGAAGCAATTAGCTTTAGGACCCACTGGCAGCCGTTTTACATTCCCTGCTACACAAACATTATCTCAGGTAATACAAAACCCCAGCGTGGTTAGTCATTCCACCGAAAAGATGAGAGAATTGAGACTTATGCTTTAAATAACATCCTCGAAAATTTATACCTAGTAAACCGTAGTCAGAATTGAAAGGCACATTTGTCTCACTCAAATTTCTATGATCTTTTCATCATATCATTCCGTAACCTTCAAAACTTAGTAGTTTTCCATTAAACATAAAACTCAAGCATCAAGTTGCTGGGAGATACAACACTATTAACATTTTGAAACCTGTAACAAGTAGTGAGGGTTAGCTGCTTGGAAGAACCGAAAGACTTTAAAAAATAATGCCCGCAGAACACCCGTCACCCAGCAGTCATAGCTGGCTACAAGTTTGAGTGAAATATAAGCAAGAACATAATTCTAATAGATAGCAAGATAAAAACACCAGAGGTTTAGGTCTATGGTAAATATATGTATTTCCACTGACTATACAGAGATAAGCTAATTTAGAGTCCTTAGTTTTTAATGCAACTGTTCATTTCTCACATGTCTTTCTGACATATTGGAGGCATGTCTGTTGGCTTGCCATGGCTAGCTAAGCCATCATATTTTTCCATTATTTTTGCAGTCACTAGCATGTAGGTTTCTGTACTATAATTCCATGACTCGAATCCCCTGAGGCAAACTAGACTTCTGTGTCTGGTGTTTAGAAGCAGCGAAGTGGGTAGAAGGTTAGTGAGCTTCCTCCTGGGGTCAATAGAAGCCCAGGTGTAGAAATACCATTCATCAAAAGTAAACTTCAGTGTTGGCTAAAATTTTATGAATCTCCCAGCATGTATGGAGACCCCAGTCCTTGTCAAATGCTTATGAGCATGGATCTTTCTCCTCAGAATGTAAAGTCTGATAATCTTATTAGGAACAACTGTTAAAGCTCGTTTAGAGTCTAAAAACTATGAAGTCCATCATCTCCAGTATTAATACTTAATTTCCAAATTATGAATTTTGAAATGAATTTCAGCAAATATTTTCCTTTAGTTTATCATGAATTGGGGGATATTAAGTTTCTCAGATGATGCTATAAATTATTATACTTGTGAATCATTCACTTAGGTATTTGGCATCTATTTAAAAAAACTCAGCAGATTTAAGAAGAGACCCAAGTAATAATTTGCTGCTTTCCATTGCTATCATATGATTACTACTGCATCTTAGTGATGTTTGGACTTTTTATTACAAGTTACATTTACAACACCTGAAAGTGTACTGCATTCAAATGGACCAAAATAGAATCCTTCCTTCCTGAATACCACACTCTAATATAACCATATGATCATCTTTCAAATTACGTGAATCTAGAAAGAACTGAATAATATTTTGAGTGTCCTTTGCACGTGTGTAACACAGAATTCCACGTTAATAATCCTTGTATGGGGAAACTGTCTCTTGAGGATTTGTACTTTAAGCCTATATTTCAACCCACTTCCTCTAGACAGCATGATATCTAGAGCTAAGGGGAGTTGTTACTAAAGCCTGGGCACAGATGAGTGATACACCCAACAGGTACCTGAACCAGGATTTCCAAACTAGCTCAAGCTCCAGTGAGAGGGCATGTCCCACCTGGAGTATTCATTGTAGGGTTTGAGGTAAGGTTTCTTAGACCAAACTTTATGATGGTATTCTTTTCCTTTGCTTAGTGGTTAGGCTGGAGGTAAAACTACAATACCATTTCTTTTGTGATGTTTTCAAAATACTGTTAAAGTATTCACTCACTTATCCAATACATATTTGTTACTCAATGTATATACTGTTAAAGTATTCACTCACTTATCCAATACATATTTGTTACTCAATGTATATACTGTTAAAGTATTCACTCACTTATCCAATACATATTTGTTACTCAATGTATATACTGTTAAAGTATTCACTCACTTATCCAATACATATTTGTTACTCAATGTATATACTGTTAAAGTATTCACTCACTTATCCAATACATATTTGTTACTCAATGTATATACTGTTAAAGTATTCACTCACTTATCCAATACATATTTGTTACTCAATGTATATACTGTTAAAGTATTCACTCACTTATCCAATACATATTTGTTACTCAATGTATATACTGTTAAAGTATTCACTCACTTATCCAATACATATTTGTTACTCAATGTATATACTGTTAAAGTATTCACTCACTTATCCAATACATATTTGTTACTCAATGTATATACTGTTAAAGTATTCACTCACTTATCCAATACATATTTGTTACTCAATGTATATACTGTTAAAGTATTCACTCACTTATCCAATACATATTTGTTACTCAATGTATATACTGTTAAAGTATTCACTCACTTATCCAATACATATTTGTTACTCAATGTATATACTGTTAAAGTATTCACTCACTTATCCAATACATATTTGTTACTCAATGTATATACTGTTAAAGTATTCACTCACTTATCCAATACATATTTGTTACTCAATGTATATACTGTTAAAGTATTCACTCACTTATCCAATACATATTTGTTACTCAATGTAAATACTGTTAAAGTATTCACTCACTTATCCAATACATATTTGTTACTCAATGTATATTATTGTGGAGTAGCTGCTGCTTTAGCCACAGGGGACATGGCAATGTATAAACAGGAAAAACAATTGCCTGGGCGGGGGGTGGGGGGGGGTGGGGGGTGGGGGGGTGGGGGTGGAAGGAGGAAAAGGACATTCATATGATAAATAAAATGTACGTTACATGGTGGATGTGCTGTGGAGAAAAAGAAAGCCGGGGAGGGGGACCAGAGGGTACGTGTGGGCGGGATGTGCAGTGTTGAAGGGTGTGCACAGACCCGGAAAGTCTCACTGAGAAAGAGACCTCCGAGTACAGATCAGCACGATGGGGGGTGAGGGATTAGCCCTGAGGTCTGTAAGGTGAGTGCTCAAGGCTGAAAGAAGAGTGAGAAGGTCCTGAGGGGAGGCCAGGTGGGAGGGAGAGGAGACTGTAGGTGAGCACAGCTGTGTGTGATGGTGGGCGTGATGGCAATCAGGGGTGGGGTGCAGATCATGTGGGCTTTGCAGGCCATGGTGATGACCGTGGCTTTGACTCAGGGTGAGATGGGAACAGATCGGAGGTTTTGATGAGAGATGGGACACTTTCTGGCTTAAGAGGATCACTTCCGGTGCTGGTTGAGAATGGCTAGGAGGGGGTAAGGGTAGGGTCAGAGGGACAGTGTGGGGGGCTTATGCAGTGATCCAGACTAGAGTGGAGGTGAGGGATGCTGGTGGTGGAGGAGGAGATGGGGAGAAGATAGGGCCAGCGGGTTTCTTAACGATGATCGGGACATGGGTGTTGCAGGTAAGAGAGGAGTTATGAGAGACTCCAAGGCTTTTGGCCTCATCAGTGGGATGGAGTGAATTCCCATTAGCTGAGATGAGGAGGCCCAAGGGAGGTGCAGAGATGGGGGACAAAGCTTAGGAGTTCAGTTGGGGACGCGTTCAGTTTGAGATGCCCACGAGACATCTGAGTAGAGAATGAATGGGGATGTGGGTATCCAAGCCTGGGAGTTCAGGTAATGTGGCTGGGAAACCAAATGTGGGCAGTCCCATGGTATTTAAAGCTCTGAGAATAATGAGGTGATCTAAGAAATGTAAAAGAGGGCTTCCCTGGTGGAGCAGTGGTTGAGAGTCCGCCTGCCCCGGTCCGGGAAGATCCCACATGCTGCAGAGTGGCTGGGCCCGTGAGCCATGGCCGCTGAGCCTGTGCGTCCGGAGCCTGTGCTCCGCAACAGGAGAGGCCACAGCAGTGAGAGGCCCGCGTACCGCAAAAAAAAAAAAAAATGTAAAAGAGAGAAGTGGCCCAAGAGATGTGCCCATTGGGCACCGATCCAACCTCAGGAGCTGGGGAGTTGGGCAGGAACAAGCAAGACTGTCTGAGAAGGGTCACCGAGGTGTGGTCCTCAAGGCTGAGTGTGGAGGGTTTGTTGAGGAGGAAGGAGTAATGAACTGTCACGGTGATTTTTCCCTGGTCTTAATCCCACTGGGGCACGAAATCAGCAAGGTTCATTTTAGCCCAGAGTCCTGAGCTGCTTTATCCGAAGGGTTCTGTGTTCGTTAATCAGCTTTATCTTCCCAGCAAGCTGCAAGCTTCTTGAGTTCAAGGCTTTTGTTTTCTTCTTTCTCTCTCTCTCTAAAGCAGGAGCTTTTGAACACTTTTTAAACTATGTTTCACAGTAAGAAATACATCTTACTTTGGAAATGGGTACATGCACATACACTACTGAAAGAAAGAACTACTTAACCTCTCTGCATGCCACGCACTCTCTCTTCTATTTTCTTCTATTGTATTCTACTTAGTTAAAAATAATGTTGTTTGTGACCCACTGGATTGATTTCACTAACCACTAATTGGCTGCGGCCATCAGTTTGAAAAACATTGTGTTTTAGAGCATCCAGTACCGAGCGCCACCACGCTCATTATTCATCAGAGAGACAATGTGATTCATCTTTGTTTCTCCCAAAGCACCTTCGATAAAGTAAATGCTTAAGACGTGCTTGCTTGTTGGATGAATAGCTATGAGACCCTAAAGTAATACTCCTTGAATTGAGTGCTCCGGTTCTTAGTTACCTTTACATTTACTGATTGTATTTTTGTAGAAGAATATTTCTAAATGGCTTTCTATCTTCAGAATAAGGACAGACAAGAGTGTCTTTCTGAATGGGCCCCTGTGTAGCCGAGAGTCAGAGAACGCACTGGCCAGGGTTGGAGATGCCCTCTCAGAAGGAGTCAGTCCAACAGCTGGGCTGGTACCACATGTGCAAAAGCAAGAGCAGGCAGCCTGATGCTTGAATGTATTTGCATGTTGTTTTTCTAAAAGTTGACATATACTTGACTTACAATAGTATATTAGTATCAGGTGTACAACATAGTGATTCAGTAGTTGTATAGATTATACTCCATATAAAGTTATTATAAAATATTGGCTATATTCCCTAAGCTGTACATTACACCCTTGTAACTTATTTTATACCTAGTTGTTTGCGCCTCTAAATGTAACACCTGAAATCACAAAACTGCTAGAAGAAAGCATAGGCAGTACATTCTGACATCGTCTTAGCAATAATTTTTTTGGATCTGCTTCCTCAGGCAAAAGAAATTTAAAAAAAAAGCAAATGGGACCTAATCAAACTTAAAAGTTTTGCACAGTGAAGGACACCATTAGCAAAATGAAAAGGCATTTGCATGTTATTAATAAATAAATTAAAAGGCTTTCATTCACCTTAGAACAGCCCTGTCTTTTTATTCTAATTTATATGGTACTTGATGTCAATGTCTGTCATTTAAGAACAAGAGAGAAAAACCCATTAAATATCTATGACCAAAATAGACGGACTGGGACAAAAAATCATTAGGAATAACATGTTTTAGAATCTTGAAGTGTCCAAGTATAGAAATGATATATTATTCAACCTAGACGTTTCATTAAAGGAATCTTTAAGCACCTGGCACATAGTAAGCTCTCAATAAATGTTAGGTAATGTCTAAACCCTTCTCCACACAGCACACCTACAAACGTGGCACAGAAGAAAATGGAATGTTTTGCCACTATGTAATTCTTACCCAGGTAGTTTTTCACGTACGGGGAAGGATCATAGTGACATGAATATAGTATAGAGTTTGGAATCAGGTAAAGCCGGGTTCAGATCTGACTCTACGACTTACCAGGTGTGATTTTGGCCCAGTGACCTTAATCTCTTTTAACCTCAGTGTTCTCAAACATCAAATGAGGACAGGAACACATACTCAGGGCCTTACTGTAAGGATAAAGATGGTATGAACTTACATATAAGTATTATATATATATATATATATATATATAAAATGTCTATTAAATAAAAGCTTGTTTTTGGAATTCACAACGTATTTTTGTGTAGAAATCATGTTGTAAGTGATGATTAAGTTCCCACGGGGAGCCAACCCCCTACAGCCTATTTAATTCATAATAGAGCTGAACCGTGGTGGACTGTGGAATAGTTCAAAGCTCTTTGAGCTTGGGGGTGGGAGGGGCTTGGGGTGGGAAGTTCCGTGCACTTGGGGGAATCTTCAGTGGCCTGTGAGTAAGGGACAGTGGATCAGTCAATGTTCTGAGAGCAGAACAGAATGAACAGAGATTTCTTTGAAGGAATTGGCACATGGTTTTGGTTTTGGGGGATGGCAAGTATGAAATCTGGTGGGCAGGCTGGTAGGGTGGAAACTCAGGCCAGAGCTGATGCTGCCGTCTGCGGGCAGAGCTGCTTCTGCTCCTGGAAGAAGAGCTTTGCTCTTAGGCCTTTCACCTGATTGGACAAGGCCCAATCACATTATCAGGGGTCAGCGCCTTTCCTTAGTCAACTGAATGTAGATTTTAATCTACACAATTCCTTCCCAGGGATGCCTGGATTAGTGTTTAAGTAAATAACTGGGTCCTCTAGCCTAGCCAGGTGGGGCACCCAGAACCAACCATCACAGGTGGCGGCTTCTGGGGCGGCGGGCGTGAGACTCCAGGTGCAGACAGGACCCCTCAGTGCTGGTTGATAGGCAGGCTCTCTTCAGTCGTGAGCTGTATGTGCTCTGTCCCTTCTCTAGGAGTTAGTTTGGGTCAAAACCTACATGTAAATACCAGCTCCCTAACCGGCCTCTCAGGAGCCCCACAAAGGCTGTCCAAGCAGAGGGAACCTCTGCTGTTTGGACTTCAGACCCAGCGCCTAGCAGAGCACCCGCTGGGCTTGTGAATTTAATTGACAAGCTTTTAAGGGCAAGAGAGTCATTTGTGAAATTTCTGTTTCTCGTTGACAAATGAAGAGGAAAATCTACACATCACACCACACGAAATACATAGGATTCTCAGAGACCTATCTTTTGTTTAAGCTCTTCTACGTTCTAAAAGACCAAGAATTCCATAATGACCTCCCTTCATGGAACAAATATAGAGCTCACCTAAAAAAATAAAGAAATGCTCTGACAACCTGCCCATACTACTAATGTAACACGATCACAATATTTTAAAACCACTTGTTGACAAATCCGTCTCACCCACCCACTGTAAGCTACTCGAGAGGCAGGATGACATCATTCCTCTGGCTGAGATTATGTCTTATTCCTGCCTGTATTTCCAGTTCCAAGCAGATTATCAAATAAGCTTAAAAAATAAAATGAGATAAAAGTGCTCATGAAATCGTTTATTACATCACCTGAGTTATACCTCATGTTTGGATCAGTTGGGATGTAAGTGTGGGAACCTTCAGTCCTGGATTTTCCTCTATGAATAGCAGGGAAGAAGTCTGCCATCTGATATGCAGAGGTAGGGAGTGCCCTGTGCATGCAGGAGCTGGTGGTGGGGTGCAGTATCATGGCGGTGGATTTGGGGGATTGGATGCATAGCCAGCATCCAGGAGAGAGTCGTTGGTGGCCTCTAGGGAGCTGCAACTGGGTGTTTCTGTGGAGGTCTGCCAATAAAGAAACCTGAGTATATCACTCGGTTTGTCAAATTCAATTCCTTCTCTTCAGATGAACATCTATTCACATCATGCTTTGATAAATGCCGGCATTTACAAATGAAGAAACTGACACCCGGAATGTAAATTACAGTTTATACCGCTAATAAGTGGCAGAATTGGGCTAGAATTCAGATCTCTTCTCTCTAGGACCTGAGTGCTTTCAGCTTCATCATACTGCAACTACTTATCCTCTGAACTCAACAAAATGAGAAAATGATTCATCTTCATGACTTCTTTTCACAATTTGCAAAACTGTTTTCATCTCCTCTATGGATATGCAGAGAACAAAAATGGAGGTTGGCTCCTATGTGTAGATGGGAAAAACCACAACAGAACGCAGTCTTTGGGAACTTATATGTTTTGTACAGCTTATACCAACATTTGTTTCACTCAAAGGAATCTGTGCAAACGAAATATAGCAAATAGAGACATGAAAGTGACATTGGCTTATAAATATAGGTATGTGTCACGTCTTGCATTGTATCATGAACCTAGACCGTGCCAACTTTTTATGATAAAAACTGTCATGAGGTAAGAATCTTATTCAAGATAATGAATGATTATCTTTGTAGAAGAGTCTTTGCTAATGGCATGCTCCATGATTCCTTCTAACCCCCAATATATATATTTTTTAACATCTTTATTGGGGTATAATTGCTTTACAATGGTGTGTTAGTTTCTGCTTTATAACAGAGTGAATCAGTTATACATATACATATGATCCCATATCTCTTCCCTCTTGCGTCTCCCTCCCTCCCACCCTCCCACCCTCCCTATCCCACCCCTCCAGGCGGTCACAAAGCACCGAGCTGATCTCCCTGTGCTATGCGGCTTCTTCCCACTAGCTATCTACCTTACGTTTGGTAGTGTATATATGTCCATGCCTCTCTCTCACTTTGTCACAGCTCATCCTTCCCCCCACCCTATATCCTCAAGTCCGCTCTCTAGTAGGTCTGTGTCTTTATTCCTGTCTTACCCCTAGGTTCTTCATGACATTTTTTCCCCTTAAATTCCATATATATGTGTTAGCATACGGTATTTGTCTTTCTCTTTCTGACTTACTTCACTCTGTATGACAGACTCTAGGTCTATCCACCTCATTACAAATAGCTCAGTTTTGTTTCTTTTTATGGCTGAGTAATATTCCATTGTATATATGTGCCACATCTTCTTTACCCATTCATCCGATGATGGGCACTTAGGTTGTTTCCATCTCCAGGCTATTGTAAATAGAGCTGCAATGAACATTGTGGTACATGACTCTTTTTGAATTATGGTTTTCTCAGGGTATATGCCCAGTAGTGGGATTGCTGGGTCGTATGGTAGTTCTATTTTCAGTTTTTTGAGGAACCTCCATACTGTTCTCCATAGTGGCTGTATCAATTCACATTCCCACCAGCAGTGCAAGAGTGTTCCCTTTTCTCCACACCCTCTCCAGCATTTATTGTTTCTAGATTTTTTGATGATGGCCATTCTGACTGGTGTGAGATGATATCTCATTGTAGTTTTGATTTGCATTTCTCTAATGATTAATGATGTTGAGCATTGTTTCATGTGTTTGTTGGCAGTCTGTATATCTTCTTTGGAGAAATGTCTATTTAGGTCTTCTGCCGATTTTTGGATTGTAACCCCCAATATTGATGGGAATTCTGGAATATTGTCTTTAGAATTCTCTCTCTCACACATACACGGACACATACCCACATTTCATATTCAGCGATGATGTTTTTCCAGTACAGAAGTTGTGAACTCCTACAAACAGTAACAACGCAGATATATTTCATTTGAGAAAGGCTTATTTTGGGTCTTTTTTCCCCTTTCTTTACCTTTTTGGTAATGAGTCAAACTGACCTGATTTGGGTTCTTCAGCTATTCAAGCCTCCTCCTAGTAATAAGGCTGGCCTGCTGTAATTCATATACACCTCACTGCTGCTGGATGAGGGGGCACTTAACCTCCCACTCAAGTTTGCAATTGTTTGTGCAGAGGAAGAAAAAATTTTGAATTAATAGAAAAGTGTTAAATTAAGCTCCACTTATGATATCCCATCTGGCAAAAAGTAATTATTTTCTCTTTTCTTGAGACAGAGTTGGACAACATCCAGAAAACAAAACAAACTCTTTTGTGTCAGAAAGTCCACAGGGAATTTTTTTTTTTTTAAGGAGGACATAGTTCTTAAATCAGAAAAAGAAAATTAAGTGCTTCCTAGCTTCTAGCCAAGCTAGTCAAATGTTCCGATATCACTGTAAGAAGTCCCAAACAGAAAATACTTTTGGGGGGTAGGTAGGACACTGTGGGGTAGGATGAGGCAGGAAAGGGGGGGATTTGTTCTCTTCTTCCGTCCAAAGTGCTTCTAGATGTAAAATTTGACCTGATTTCAGTTGTAATAAATATATGGGACACAGAGGCAACAGACACTCAGAAGTGGTTTTCCCTATCTGGTGTTTTAGGGATGGCTTTTTGAACAAGAATCACATAAGTAACAATTGATTTTTCTGTCCAATTTTGTAGGAGGCATAATTTTCTTGAATTTCCTATGGAGAAGTACATTTATTTGTTTTGATTTACAAAACATCCTTCCTTTGTTCTTATGTTATACAGAAACCAAAAGGAGACATAAAAATTGTATCCGGGAGGCATTTGGGGATCATGAAATAATTAAATCAGAAGTTTCTAGCACATGGATCAGTAAAAGTAGAGGAAACTAGGGCATCTGACCAGCCTCCCCTTTGAAGCATTAACATAGGCTAGCCCAGGTGGATTCAATTCAGATAAAATTTTAATATCTTTATTAAGGTACTTGAGGATGTAGATTTATAAAAGATAGAGTGATTCATAAAAATTCTATTATTGCATTATTTTAATTAATGAAACTCAGTTGATAACATAACAAAAGCACTGACTGAAAGACTGAATATATAAAAATAATATCTGCAATTTATTCGACTGATGAATTGGTTTAAAGATTTAATTACTGGGCGATTTATTTTGGCATCATTTGTAAAAAGCTAACAAGTGATTGTGAATGACAGTTGTCGATATGCATTGCTAACATCCTAGTTCCTCAATATGTAGAATGTGATCTTCCTGAACGCAGCGATTTTGTTTTGTTTAGTTCTGTATTCTCAGTATCTGGAAGTGTGCCCGGCATATGGTAGATGAGCATTAAACAATTGCTAAAGGAAGGAACACTGCCATGTAATGAAGCATCTCACAGCCGCTAAAAAGAACGGGGTGGATCTATTTACTGACATGGAGAGAAGACCAACACAGTTGACTTTTGAACAATGTGGGTTTGAACTGTGTGGGTCCACTTATATGTGGATTTTTTTTCAATAGTAGATGTTACAGAACTACATGATCCTGATTGGTTGAATCCGAGGATCTAGAACCTTAGATATGGAGGGACCGCCTACAGGAAGAGCTAATTATAAATTATATGCAAATTTTCTTCTTAGTGGAGGGTTGGCATCCCAACCCCCATGTTGTCCAAGGGTCAACTGCATATATAATAAAGTAAAAGGGCCAGGTGCTGAATAGTATTTACAGTATAACACTCATACATACGCATATATTTTTGTGTTTGAGTACATGCAAGAAATATCAGAAAACACTAAAATGATAATAGTGGTGGCTATCTTTAGGATGTAGGAGGGGGGAGCCTGGGAATCAGGGGGCTTTTACTTTTAACTCGATACCATTCCATACTGTCTGTATTTTTTTCAGAATTAACATGTATCAATTTCATTACAAAATGAATTCTGTGGAAAAACCCCAAACGCACTTTTCTTTAAAAAAGCAAAATTTGTGAAAAGTCCACAAATTTACAGTCCATATAAGATCTATATAAGATCTATATAAGGCCTTTTAGAATTTGTGTCGTCTTCACATGATCTCAGTCTACAGATTCTATTCCATCACTTGCAAAGAAAACCTAAGGAAAGGTTTTAACTGGAAACTGATGAAAGCTGGGTAGGAGAATCAGCAAGAACTATTATTAAAGCTATTTTGCTTTCCTATATTTTCAGCTTGGGTTAGAATTTTGTATTTAAAGTTAAGAAAATGTACATGTAATCGTATGCAAAAACCCATATGTTCTGTATCGGTCTGTGTCACTTATTTTCAATGAGATAAAATAGCTTATTAAAGTTGAATTTTCCCATTGGGTTTAGACGATTCAGCTGTTTATCCAGCAGCACTTTGCTTAAAAATAGATGGGATGACATTTGTGGGTGCTTTTAAAAAAATATCCTTTGGAGAAAGAAGCAGAACTCTAATGCCACTTTTACCATTTCCATTATGTAAGAAAGGCAAATTTTATGTTATGAGGACTTCATGTAACTTATTCTCCTTTCTAACAAATAAACTATAGCTCTTTTGAAAGCAGTCACAATCATTGGATGTCTAAGGGCATCTCACCTGAGTTTTACTTTTTGGTGATTGAAATTCATTTAACGGAAACCTCAAATATGGTTAGAAAGAGTTCCTTCTGATTGCATATGGAGATTTCTCTCTTTCACCCTTCTAATGATATGCTTTTCCCCTATCATTCTTTCATCAGCTATCTATTGCGTGCCTGCTATGTGGCAGGCTCTGTGGTTACAAAAATGAATATAAAGATGATTTTGAGTGCATTTTACTTGACTTTATAGACCGATTTAATAATTAAAATTTAATAATTTTTACCAACCTGCCAAAAATAAGAAGTGGTTAATGTTACCTTAAACCTGCTGTCATCTGATCCCTTGGAGTCTAGGATAAGAATTAAAATAGGTTGAGCTGAAAATATACTGTCACCCCAAATTTCAAACCGAGTAGATATACAGGAGAACTCTAGTCAATTAAAGTATGAAGTATTAAAATCAGTGTTCCAATCTTGGTAGCATTGCTGATGTGACAAAGGATTACGACACCAGGAGGAAATGAAACCAAATGCATCACTTTCCCACCCAGAAAAATATACCTTTGTCAGAATCCTACCGCTCTTATTTATTTAAAAATGTACTTTAGGAGGAAATTGCATTTATTGGGTAATATGAAAGAGGAAATCAGGTCTGTGTGAGGGCAGGGGTGTATGTCATCACCATGCCACATTCTTTTTTTTTTTTTTTCAGTTATACATATACATGTATCTATTCTTTTTCAAATTATTTTCCAATTAGGTTGTTTCAGAATATTGAACAGAGTTCCCTGTGCTATAGAGTAGGTGCTTGCTGGTTATCCATTTTAAATACAGCAGCGTGTACACGTCAATCCCAAGCTCCCTAACTATCCCTCCCCACAACCCTTCCCCACCCTGGTAACCATAAGTTCTTTCTCTAAGTCTGTGAGTCTGTTTCTGTTTTATAAATAAGTTCATTTGTATCATTTTTTTTTAAGATTCCACACATAAGCGATATCATACGATATTTCTCTTTCTCTGCCTGAGTTACTTCACTCAATATGACAATCTCTAGGTCCATGCATGTTGCTGCAAATGGACCACGCCACATTCTTATCCTCGGTTTTTATGGAAGTTTTCTCTGCAAGATCATAAAAGTAATGGGAGTAGATTCTCTTTCACCCTTTGTCAGGTGTTCCCCCGACCCTGAATGCTGTCACACAGATGGCAGGTGAATGGTGTTTGCCCACTGGGGAGGAAGGGCACTTTCGCCCACCTGTTATGTGACTTCAATACCTGGCTTGCTCCACTGCGGGACTGCCACCTGCCCCTGCTCCAAGGTAGCCTGCTGCTCTGAGCCATCACAGTCGGTGGTCAGTTTAAGCGGGAGAAAGAATTCTCAGGCACCCATTCATCCGTAGCCCCTGGGAACCCACCTGTCAGAGGCAGCCTACCAGATGCATGGTTTCATCACTCTTGTAGTTTCCTTTTCTTAGACACTGTGAATGCTTTTAATGGTCTGGGTCACCCTCCCCGCCAAGTACAGGGATTTTGTGTTTTCTTTTGAATAGCAAGGTATAGTTCTGAGCGCACCGTGGCATTCTGTAAAAATGATAAATGCTAATGATGAACAACGAAGCAGGCTCTCCAGGCTCTGGGGCTGGCTACAGGAGAACTCAGAATGAGGGGAGAAATAAGTCCATTTCGGACACAAAGGCAAGATCTAGCCTCTCATTAGATCCAACTGCTCCGTGTGAAAATGTGTTAATAAAATAGGGCTGGGATTTTGTGAGAGAGGCATGCATGTGTGGACCAGGTTTTCAAGATGTCTTTTCCATCTTCTTCCCAATTTGGGGTGTTACGATGTAATAAGATTTCAAAATCCGAACATGTTATTTTCTTTCTTCTTTCCTTTTTATGTTCAAACCTCCGCTATAATGAATTAGCTCTCCCTCCTCAGTAACTTAGAGCGTTTATGTTTTTTCTATAAAAATGAAGCACTTAGACATAGGCGATACTTAAGTATATTCCCTCTTATGGTCCCCTCAGCTTGATTTGTATGTGATTTTTGACTCTGTGAATACATTAATTTGATCAAGCAATGAACAATATTAACTTTATATCTTATACAAATGTATCCTCCTCATAAACAAAACTTTCAAAAACTACTAAATTTTTTAAAAACCTTAGACTTGATTTAGAATTTTGTTTTGAGAAAGCAAAATATGCCAGCTTATAAAAGTCATGTGCAGTGATGAATGCAAACACTACACGTTTTTTCCTCTCTCTAGATTTCATGGTAGTTTAGAAAAGAGGCAATTTTTCAGCCGCTCCGCGGCATGTGGGATTCTCCCAGACCGGGGCACGAACCCATGTCCCCTGCATTGGCAGGCGGACTCTCAATCACTGCACCACCAGGGAAGCCCTGAAAAGAGACAATTTTTGAAAAGACCAGTACATTACTAGTTGATGACATCTAATTTCTTAGTAATTTTAAAATAATGTAGATTGGGATAGAGCCACAAAGTTGAAACCATGGAAAGGAGAGAGAGAAGATCGGAACTGTGTTAGAATAACAGGCAACCGTTCAAAGCTTCCGTGAGTGGGTAAAAGAACTGAGTTTTCCTGATGTTTTAGCCCAACAAAATTATTCCCCTACCACAAACACAGGACTTAATTACAGAGTACTAAGAGGGAGTAACACTGTTACTAGTTTACTTGAAGTCAGGAAATATTAAAATGCTAGTTGTTCTTTCTTTAAGGCAATTTTCTTTAAAGCAATTAATCAGTTTTAATCAGGCCGATCAGGGTCTTTCAGATGTTAAGAAACAGCCCATTGCTTGGTTTATAAACAAATAAGACTAGAAATTCTCAGCAGTTGTAAAGCACAGAACTGAGCATGGTTGGTACACATATCTGTATCGCCTACAACGGCAGGCATCGTGCCTTTTACAGGCGGAAAGTGTTCAAATTCTACATGTTTGATGTACGATGTAGGTATGTATCACCCAATCTGGTAGCCAGCTGCAACTTTTTCCTGTTCACAGTAATGAATAAACTCTTAGAGCTTGTTAACTATGTAATTCAAAGTTTACAAAGTACTTCAGGGACTGCCCTGGTGGTCCAGTGGGTAAGACTCCGCACTCCCAATGCAGGGGACCTGGGTTCTATCCCTGGTTGGGGAACTAGATCCCACACGCATGCCACAACTGAGTCTGCATGCCACAACTAAAGATCCCACATGCCACAAAGAAGATCCTGCATGCTCCAACTAAGACCCGGCACAGCCTAAATAAATAAAAAAATAGGATGTAGGATGAGGATAAAGTAGTTTATAATTTATTCCTGAGACTTCAACATACTAATTGGGCCTTTTGAATTGCTTGCTGTGGGCAGGGACTGTAGATATTTAATCACTTGATAATTTATTAGTGATGCATTTAATTACTAGAAGATAACTTTTAAAATTGAAGAATAGTTGATTTACAATATTGTATTAGTTGCAGGTGTAGAGCATAATGATTCAGTATTTTTGCAGATTATACTCCATTATAGGTTATTACAAGATAATGGGTATAATTCCCTGTCCTACGCAGCATATCCTTGTTGCTTATCTATTTTAAATATAGCAGTTTGTATCTGTTAATCCCATACCCCTAATTTATCCCTCTCCCCTTCCCTCTCCCCTTTGGCAACTATAAGTTTGTTTTCTTTATCTGTGAGTCAGTTCATTTAATTTTATTGCCAATATGAACATGACATGTTTGACTACTGCTCTTACTATCCATTTTTATAAAAAAAGATAATAGTAGTAACCATTAATGATAGTAGCATGCTTCTATATATAATATAAAATGTCTATATAAGTATGTCTTCTCTATAAGACATATTTATCTTAAGAAAAAAATTGTGAATTTTAGACAAGTTTTCCTCAATTGTGAAATACAATAGGTAAAAATCCACCTGTGGTTTTATTACGCTTGAAAATAAATCAGTGTGCATTTAACATGGTATTTTGTTGTTCTCCTTTGATAGACTGCCTCAGTTAAAAAAAAAAATCATGTCATAGGAGAGAAGGTGAATTCAACCTGGAAGTCCAGAACACTTGTTCTTAAATTCTAGCTCCGATTTTGAGTTGTTGTTTGAACTATACACTAGATGATAAAGGAATTAATACCTGTTTCATGCAGTTCTGTTGTTATTTCCTTTTATAATTTCCTGCTTTTGAAAGAATAGTGTAGAAGGCCTTACTTTCTCAAGACACTGACATTAGGGTTCATGAACTGTACTTGTTTTCTTTATTCCACGATAACTCTGCCCAAAGGATAAATGAATGAATGAATGAAGCCATCCATCCATCCATCCATTCACATTTATTTTTTGTTCTCGAAGCCCCCTTATATTGTGTGTGCTGTTTCCAGCTTTACTGAGCTATAATTGATATATAACACTGTGTTAATTTAAGGGGTACCACCTATCGACTTTATACAATTATATATTGTAAAATGATGACCGCCATAGCTTAACATAGCTAACACCTCATCACATCACTTAAGTGCCATTTTTTTTTTTTTTTTTTGTGCTGAGAATATTTAAGATCTACTCTCTTAGCAACCATTCACATTTATTGAGGGCTTCCTATATGCCATGCACTATGGGAGCAGAAGATGTAAATACTAATAGATTGGTATTTGCCCCCAGGGATCTCAATCTGTGGAGGGAGAGGTAGAATTTGTGGTGGGAGGGGAGCGACAAGCACACAAGTGTGGCTGCAATGAAGTTACGACATTGCTGGAAAACACACACTAGACAGTGCAGTTACCATGGAAACTGCTTCAAGGAGGTTGTACTTGACTTGAGACTTGGATGGTCGTCCAGACTGCCAGCTGGACCCAGGTATAAAAAGAGGGTATTACACGTGAGGAAACAGCATATGTGGAGTTATGGCCTTGAGAAAGGGCAGTGTGTTCTACAGGAAACACCAATTTATGTACAATACATGGAGAGTTCAAAACAAACTTCACTCCAGACTGAGCCTCTCTGGATGGGACCGCTTTATAGATTAAGCTGAAGGCACTCAATCTCTTGCTAATAATCTTGACTTGGTTTAAAGCACAACAGGTCTTTTTCAAAATGCCTTTTCTTGGATTGCCTTTTTTCTATGAGTAATAGGGAGCTGAGAACAATAGAAAATCGGTCCTTTGGTTTCTGGGGGTCTTTTCTAAGTCCACATTTCTTTTCCCCCCTCAAGGAAATCCCCAAACCATCCTTTCTTCTGAACTGATCACTCCTTGCTGAGCAGGGCCTTCTACCCTCGGCTTGGCACCCTCCCTGCCACGTCCCAGCCTCAACCACCACTCACCAGCTCCCGCCTCCACAAGACCTCCCTTCTGGTTCTGCCTAAAATCCCCACCCAGGCGGCACCCTTCCACTTTCTCCTTCTGCCCTTCCTCTAACACACGGCACTGCGGTACCTCCAACCACCTGTCAGGCGCACATCTAAGGCTCAGAGGGCCTCCCCAGTACCCCCTGCCCCCCTCCCACCCCCCATGCAGCAGCCTTTGTAATATCCCCTTTCTTACACTATCAGCTCATTTGGAGTCATCTTTCGTTTCCTAAAATACCACCGCTGTATTAGTTTCCTGGGGCTGCTGTATCAAATTGTACACATTTAGTGGCTTCAAACAACTCACATTTCTTCCCTTACAGTTCTGGAGGCCAGAAGTCTAAAGTTGGTTTCCTGGGCTGAAACCAAGGTATCAGCAGCCCTGAGCTCCCTCTGGAAGCTCTAGGGGATGGTCCATGTCCTTGCCTTGCCCATCTTTCCTCCACTTCAAAACTAACAGCACAGCATCTTCAAATCTCTCTGTTTCCACGTTCACGTGGCCTTCCCCTGCGGTCAAGTCTCCCTCTGCTTCCCTCTTACAAGGACCCTTGTGATTCCATTGAGGGCTCACCCAGATAATCCAGGATCATCTTCCCATCCCAAGATCCTTAGCTCAGTCCCACCCGCAAAGTCACATTTGCCCTAAACAGTCACATTCACACTTTTCTAGGGTGAGGATGGGCCGTATTCGGAGCCATTTCTCCATATACCCCATCCACCAACACTACCAACGTGGAAGAGGACTTAACTCTGTGCTGGGCGACAGTTTACGAGGTGGGCACCGTTATTATCTCTGTTTTACAGATGAAGAAACAGGCACAGAAAGGTAAACTGATGTCTCGAGGCCACATAGATAGAGAAACCGAGGTCCATCCACCTTAGGAGCATGTGCTCCTCACATGATGCTGTACTGTTGTCTCTCAGCTTTTGGGACCATGTGCGTCCATGGGTTGGTTTGGATCACAAGGACCCTAAAGACAATCACGGTCAACACAGCGTGGATCATTGTCCAGAAGTTGTAGATGCCCCTTTTCTAGCTGCACTTCTAGAGATTTCTCCCGCAGAGAGCACCGCTAATTAAGGGGTCGGGTGGTAACAGCAGCAATTTGCTTCCCCCTGAAAGGCCACTGGAAGCCCCCTGAGTAGTCTGACGTCAAGCTATGACTGGTGAATGTTAAGATCTAACTGAGCTCAGGCAAAAGCGCTGTGGAAAGAGTAATCACAGAGCAGGACCGGGAAAGAAATTCATGTTGAAAAGGACAATGGAAATAGAACAGAAACGTGAGGCCCAGCTACTCTCACCATGGAGAGAACAAGAAAGGCAGAAAAAGGCACTGAGCCTGGAGAAGAAAGAATACAGCACAAAGAAAGGTACTTTCAGGTTAACCATAAGGGAAGAATACACTCGGGGTGCATTGGGGAGGTCAGAAAGCAAAGGAACAGGCAGGTGGTGAAAAATCAAGGATTTTTCTACCACCCACTATTCATTTTTAAGATTAAAATTTTCTCTCACTCCAGGGTGGCAGTGGGCCACGTGGAGGATAGAAAGAGCTGGCTCCTGGAATCAAACAGACGAGGGGGCCCGTTCGTTAATATCAGTGTTACTCATGGCAACTTGAGCCTCAGTCTTCTCATTTATGAAATGGGTATAAGCACATGAAGATTAAAGAATTTACATGAATGGTTTTAGCACAGTTCTTTGCAGGAATGAGTAACATAAAGAATCATTGCATTTGGTTTCTGCAACCTCATCAAAACAAAAGGTAATAGGGCTTCCCTGGTGGCGCAGTGGTTGAGGGTCCGCCTGCCGATGCAGGGGACACGGGTTCGTGCCCCAGTCCGGGAAGATCCCACATGCCGCGGAGCGGCTGGGCCCGTGAGCCATGGCTGCTGAGCCTGTGCGTCCGGAGCCTGTGCGGGAGAGGCCACAACAGTGAGAGGCCCGTGTACCGCAAAAAAAAAAAAAAAAAAAAAAAAAGGTAATAAAGTCGTTAAGGAGTCCAGGTTTCTATTCATGCAGTCGGATAGAGTTTTCTTTGGGCTCGTTTGTGGCTACACTGTGAATAAGAGACCAGATATCTACCTTCATGAAACTGAGTGGAATAGGCAACCCCATGTAAAACAGAAGGAGCATGATAAGGAAATAATGGATGTGATGAGAACTATGGAGAGAGACTGGACACAAACATGGCCAGTCAGAGAGGGCTTCTTGGAGGAAGTGTCATCTAAGCCAAGACTAAAAAGTTCACAAGGCGTAAGTAAGGAAGAGAGGAGTTTGGAGTGAATGGATATGAGAAAGTTAAAAGTACAGCAGTGTGGATGAAATGCAGAGTAGACAGAGGGAGTGTTGACAAATCAGGCTGTGAAAGAAAAAG
This sequence comes from Delphinapterus leucas, assembly GCF_059928025.1. Lineage (NCBI taxonomy): Eukaryota > Metazoa > Chordata > Mammalia > Artiodactyla > Monodontidae > Delphinapterus > Delphinapterus leucas. The sequence continues at coordinate 34,253,101 of NC_143142.1, read as the reverse complement.
GTCCCCAAGTATGTCATGCCCTGTAAGTCATGGGAAGAAGTCTGGACTTTACCACTGGGAGTATGGAGGAACCATTGAAGGATGTAAAAGCAGAAGATTTACTGATTCTATCTGTATTTCAGAAATGTCATTTGGACGCTAGTATTGGGTTGGCCAAGCTGTTCACTCAGGTTTTTCCGTAACATCTTACGGCAAAATCCGAGAGAACATTTTTGGCCAACCCAATATATAGAATGAACTGGATTAAAGGAAACCTAGAGGCAGGAAGAACACTTAGGAGGAATTTATACTAATCTAGGTGAGAAACTATGGAGCTTCAACAAGGATAGTGGCAGAGGGGATGAAGAGAAGTGAATAGAAATAAAATCTGTAGGACTTGGTGATTTTCCCATCCATTCATTCATCCATCCAACCAACTCTTAGGAGTCTACCTTAGAGATGTAAGGGGAGGTAGAGGGGACAATCAAGGTCTTCCCCTCTGTTTCTGGGCTGAAAAAATGGGTAGACGGCGGTTCTATTTTACAGGAGTAGGAAATGCAGGTTAAGAAGTCTTGTGGGGAAGATAGTGAGCCCAGGTTTAGAGATGTTGGCTTTTCAGTAAATGCCTTTACTTTTTTTTTTTTTAATTTTATTTATTTTTGGCTGCGTTGCGTCTTCGTTGCTGCGCGCGGGCTTTCTCTAGTTGCTGTGAGCGGAGGCTACTCTTCCTTGCGGTGCGCAGGCTTCTCATTGTGGTGGCTTCTCTTGTTGCGGAGCACGGGCTCCAGGCGCGTGGGCTTCAGTAGTTGTGGCACGTGGGCTCAGTAGTTGTGGCGCACGGGCTTAGTTGCTCCGTGGCATGTGGGATCTTCCCGGACCAGGGCTCGAACCCGTGTCCCCTGCATTGGCAGGCAGATTCTTAACCACTGTGCCACCAGGGAAGCCCACCTTTACTTTTATAACGCAGGTACCCTCGGGTCCTCCAGCCTGTGTGCGTCAACGAGGTAACCTTAGCGATAGTAACCAAGTGTAGCGATGTTCCAGTCCCCCTCTCATCTTTGCTCCTCCTCCACCTAATTCTGATTGTCCCCACAAATGGGCTTCACATGTATTTGGGAACAAATCTGTTTGCTGCCTTCTGCTCAAGCCTCCTCGCTGTGTGCCAAGAACTTGTTAGGATGGCGGGCCATCTGTGACCACGCTGTTGCCTCGGTTACCACTGCCCTCCGTGGTTGGCGGCTCCGTGGTCTCTCCACGTGTGTGTGTGTGTGTGTGTGCGTGTGCGTGTGTGAAGGGAAGGCAGAGGTGCTGCTTTCTCTAGATTTTCTCCATTAATTAACACAAAGAGTTAATGAGTTAGTCTGTAACACCTGCTTTCATCTGGCATCACTAAGAATGCCTGGAAGGACTAGGAACTTTGCATCTCATGGTGAAGGGTGAGTGGGTTGACCACTGTAGACAAAAAGAATCACCAAAAGGATGCTGGTCAGAAACCCTGCATATTGAAATCATCGGGTTGGTTTTAGGTGGCAGTAGTGGATAAAAAGTCATGCTGGTATCAAAGTTTTCTTATTGTATAAATGACAGGAAATAGAAGACAACAACTTGGGGGTTATCAGATTTTGCTTTCTAGTTTGTTCATTTCTTCCAACTTCCAAATGGACACAGTGCAACCCATAGGCTCTGGATCAGTGATGCTGGGGAGAAGGGAAACGGGGGGAAATGTCAGAAATAAAGAAGCAATAAAAGTGCATGGGACAGTCAAGCATGGTCTGGAGTGATGAGGTCTTAGACGGAAAGGGGAGAAAGAGGAAAAGAAGACAAACACCTTTACGAACCCCAAGCACTCCGCCATGTTTGAGCTTCCAACGGTCCTCCACACAGAGAAAAGCTGTGAAATTGGACATATTTTAAAACCTTGAAGTATGAATAGGTAACATATGTTCTTAAAAATGAGCTGTGATAGACTAAAATGCTACACTCCTACTTCTCATAGGTTTGCTAAATTAGAGGTTTTTCCAGAGAAATGCCTAAAATTTGTAGGTGGCACATGGGGGACATGTAAGTGGAACTAAGTCTTTAGCAGTGGCTGGTCCTTGTGCTGAAACTTAGCATCCCTTTATGCTTCTAGGAAAAACAGATACTGTGAACAATTTAGAGGAGGGGAGAAGAAAAATTCTTCCTTTTTCTATAAGAGTCTGATTGCAATGTTTAAAGATTTCCACGAAACAAAAATATCTGGTGTCACAGCTCATCTCCCACGCATAAAAACAAAATGGGAAAATTAGGTAGGAAAAGGAGAACCATTTCCTTTCCATTTCTCCAAAATTTCCCACATACTTTGGCTGTTTTGAATAGATCTTCTGAAATATCTTTTGAGGTCACCTACTTTGAGAGAACAGAGTCTCTGATTTTCAGGTGACATAGCAATGAGCCCAGAAAACAGAAATCTTATTTTTCATTTTTGCCATTCTTCTTGAAAAGAAAAGATGGTAATTTCTTCCCCACCCCATCTTGCTAAGCTTTTGCTAGACTCAGGGATTTGTGCTCCGATTTGACTAAAAGAAAAATCTCCGTGTTAAACCCTGAAAAGCTGGATCACAAAAAGAAATCCCAATCTCATAACTGTTTCATCACATTTTGTTTTTAAGATATAGTAGCCAAGGTAGCCATGAAAGTCTCACAGGGGTCTGATGGTTTTTTATTCCCTGAACTTCAGTGGACAAACAAGTACGTTTTCCACACGAACTGAAATCCTTGCAGCCACAGTAAATCAAGGAAGTAATAAGGAAAATGCACATTACCGGCACGCTGCTATTTTAAAAACAGTCTTACAAAATAAAACCCACCTAAACCGAAGCTGTGGAATAATTTTAGCAATTGAAAATTACTACCTTCTCTAGAATAACATGTACTTAGAAATGAAATGACTCAGAAACCAGCACGAAGTATGTATTCTGCTTTCCTTGGAGCATATTCAACGTTTAATTTACAATATATCACGCTAAATACATTCAATCATCAGGGCTTATATCATTTTATCTGTCTTTGCTGCATCTACCTATTCTGCTCTTAAGCTAAATTCACTTTGCATTATACATGATAACAATATTATTATACAGATGCCATTCTTTCTAAAAAGCTGGATTTCTCCCTCAGCCCCTCCAGTACCAATAAGTAACGAAATCAAAGGAAAAGGGCACACCGATGGGGGGTGGGTACTCTTTATGAAATTGTTCATCCCAAATTCGCAGACATCGTGAAACATGACATTAACTGCAGTATGTTAAAAGAAAAATTATGGATTAGCACAGAAAACAAACACAAAGAGACTATTTATCTTCTTTTCCATAGCCCAGAATTGCCATTAGCTTACCTTATTAGCTGAAATGCCAAACAGAATGTCTTTATGGAAAAGTAAGTTCATTATTCATCTCAGCTTTGATTTGGTCTAGCGCAGCTGAGAGCATTTAGCTTCTCCCTGTGATTTGCCGATGCAAAGTGGGTGAGTAAGGCAGTAAACACAGAACTTGGGAGGTGGGGAGCGGTTGGCCCGTGGCTCACAACTCTAGACCTGCAACTTTACAGTTTCTTTCATATGAAATAGTTAACAAACTCAGATCTTATCACCGAAGTGACTACTTAGTGGAGAATTTTAAGCCTGTTCCGTAGGCAGGGCAGTTGCAATGATAACGTCCTGCCTGTTCACGGTCCCAGCAAAATTACCTTGCTGCTTTTAGCTTGGTGGATTCTTGGACTATTGATTCACTTTGCAGCACGTTAGTGGATAACATATATTTTGTCATGGAGAAATCCACGTGGGGGAGCGATCTCTGTAATTTTCTTTAAAAAGAAAACCTGCTTGTCTGACCAGTGAATGGCAAGATAGATGCATTTTACAATTTCGGAGATAAGTGTGCACACACACACAACATTGTGTTGGATACAACATTCCGGGAGCTCCTACAGACGGAGACCCAGAAGCAAGATAGCAATAGATATCTGTCCTCAGGTCATCAAATTCTCTTTCAGAAAAAAAAAGTCACATTCTTTAATAATTAATTTTCTTCAAATGAATTAAACATGTTCTAGAAACCTTTCGGCAAACACTTTTTCTTTCTTAAAAAATGACTTCCATAGAAAACATCCCAAAAGAACCTTATTTAGTGAAAGTGTCTCATTTCCAAGATGGGCAAAGGAAGTGTTGCAGCTTCCTCTCTCAAGCGTTTTACTTCACAGAATTCGAGCAGTCTCATTTACTAAGATCAGGCTTTACCAAGGAAAATATGCAATCACCACAGCGAGACAAGTCTTGGAAAATCAATAGACAAGGACAGCGTCACTGAGCAAAGCAATTTTAGCTTAAAGACCGTTTAAGCTTTCTTTGACTTTGTCACCATGCAAAATCAAGCCCCCAGTTCTCTCCTGAATTAATGAGAGCATGGCTGCCTCTAATGAGAAATGGTAAAGAAAAAGCAATAATGATGGATTTGCCTCAAAATGTTAAACAGTGTTACCATATGACTCAGCAATTCCACTCTTAGGCATATACTCGGGAGAAATGAAAACACGTGTCCACACAAAGTCAAGTATTGACACATGCTGTACCATGGATGAGTTTTGAAAACAGCATATGCTGATTGACAGGAGTCATCACAGAGTGTATGATCCCATTTATACGAAATGTCCAGAACAGGCAGAATCTACGGAGACAGAACGTAGCTCGGTGGTTGCTCTATAGGCTCGTGGGCGGTGTACTGGGAAGTGAATACAAATGGGGCTCTTACTGGAGTGATGAAAATGTTCTTATCTTAGATGGTGGTGATGTTTGTGCAACTCTGTGAATACACTAAAACCACTGAATGGTATATTTTAAATAGGTGAATTTTATGGTTTGCACATATCTTAATAAATGTTAATAAAATTATAAATTTGTCATAGAAATATTGTCATATAATGGCTGCAACTACAAGAATTTGTTATATATAATAAATTCTGTAAAAGGTAGATAGGGAGAGGTGGGGAAAGTGTCAAGATAACCCCAAACTTGGAAAATCCTTGAGGACTCATGGACTGTAGACCTACCTGAAGAACCATTTGTGCTGGTTTTTAATCATGGATAATTTTCCATAAGGAAAACCCCCCAAATCAGAGAGAGTGAGAGCAAGAGGAAGAAGACGAAGAAGAAGAGAAAGAGAGGAAGAAGGAGACTAGTTTTTTTATTTATTTAACTTTTTATTTTATATTGGAGTATAGTTGATTAACAAGGGGACACTTGTTTTTGATTAGATAGCATGAAAGGACAGGTGATTCAAGAGGGAAAGTAGGATCCCAAACCTTAATTCTGATGATATAACAGCAAGTGGTTGAGACGAGAATAAAAGAAGAAAGCCTTTAAAGAGACCAAAAGAATTGAACAAGGAGGGTTTTGAAATGCTCAAATTAAAGGAACTTGTTCCTAACCAGAGAGATGGGTTCACAATCAAGGAAGAATACACGTAAGTGATGAGCATCTACAGGAATTGCACCAAGAGTGCTAAAACCCAGGATTAAATGAAGTTTGAATTAAAAAATAATAGAAGCGATAAAAAAAGCCAGGGACAGTAAAAAAAAAAAAGAAAAGAAAAAGGCTTTTGGAAAGATATGAATTGGAACAAACAGAAGAACAAGGAATCCTGAGACGTGGTCCAGATGGTGTAATGTGAACAGATGATGCTGAAGGAGGAGAAAGGGGAGGTGGAGAACTAAACATCAAACTCTCAAACTTTACCATTTTCTGTACCAAAGCAAAGGATCTGCAAATTGGAAAGGTTAGAAAAAGAAGCACGGTGAAGAGAAATCTGAATTTCAGGAAAACCTCTTGTATGCAGATGACTCATACATTTGTATTTTCAAAACTAAAAACAGAGTTACCATATGATCCAGCAATCCCGCTCCTGGGCATAGATCTGGAGGAAACTATAATTTGAGAAGATACATATACACCAATGTTCATAGCAGCACTATGTACAATAGCCAGGTCAAGGAAGCAACTTAAATGTCCATCGACAGAGGAACGGATAAAGAAGATGTGGCACATATATACAATGGAATATTACTCAGCCATAAAAAGAATAAAATAATGCCGGTTATAGCAAGATGGATGGACCTAGAGATGATCATACTAAGTGAAGTAAGCCAGGCAAAGACAAATACCATATGATATCACTTATGTGTGGAATCTAAAAAAAAAAAAAAGATACAAGTGAACTTATTTACCAAACAGAAATAGACCCACAGACACAGAAAACAAGCTTATGGTTACCAAAGGGGAAGGAGGGGGGACAAATTAGGAGGTTGGGATTAACACATACATAGTACTATATATAAAACAGATAATCAACAAGGACCTACTGTACAGCACAGAGAGCTATACTCAAGATTTTGTAATAACCTATACGGGAAAAGAATCTGAAAAAGAATATATATATATATATATATATATATATATATATATATATATATAAAACTAAATATAACTGAATCACTGTGCTGAACACCTAAAACTAACACGACATTGTAAATCAACCATACCTCAAAAAAATTCTGTTTTCTCAAAAACAAATTTGTATTTTCATTCCAGATCTCCCATATGAACTTCAGGTACCTGACAAATTTACTTAGATTCCTTGAAGCACTTCACACACAGCACCTTCAAAATCAAACTCATTTTCTCTTCCCCCTTTCCTGCCCACACCCCACTGTAGCTCTTCTCGAACTCCCTACTTCAGTGAATAGAAACACCATCTTTTATGCAAGTCAGAGACATAGGTACCATTCTGGACACTTCCTTTTCCCTCAACATTGCCAAGCCCTATAGATTGGGAATCTCTGGAAACTATCCACCTGCCTCAACATCACTGTCACCATTTTCTTTCACCTGAGATGCTATACTTGTCTTCTAACTGGTTCTCCTTCTTTCATTTTATTTATCTTTTCACTTCCTCTAAAGGGATGTTTTCAGAAGGCAACGTGGATATCATCTCTCCCCACTCCTGCTGTTCTACACACAGAAACAAGGATATAAAGATTCAGATTTTAGACACTACCTCCAGGACCCTGACAGATAGAGTCCTGCATATCTTCCCAGACTCATTTTGCACCACCTTGGTGACCTAACCACACTAGATTTATTTCTGACCCTTTTGTTTCTCCCTACATTTGCCTGATTCCCCTGGCTCATTGTCTAACTGACTTTAAATCTTCCTTCAGACCCAATCCCAACCACTATTTCCTAGGGTGTGCTTCCCCCAACTTCTTAAGTCAATCTGCTATCACAGTATCATAATCTCCTTTGTAGGTACTGAGCAAACTGATCACTTGGAATAGGTTTTTACTTACGAGTAGAGGGTTCAGAAGGTGCTTGGGCTACTACACTCTTGGTATCTTTGAAGACACTTGCTTGGGTTGCCTCTTAGTTTTAAACTCACTGTGGAGAGACCTGATTTCCCACTGGTCACTCTTCTAACAGGGCAAGGACGAGGGATGGATTGTATGGAGGGAAAGCTGGGAATAAACATTTTTGGCTCAGGGACCCAGCAGTCTGATTTTAGGTGCAAGATGTTTAGGGTAGTGCTAAGAAATACTAGTTGCCCATCCCCTAGAATCTCAAGGGGTCCTAGTCCTATGGGAATTTGAAGTCAGCCACAGCTCCTGCCAGCAAAGAAAGGGACAACCGAGACTGCAGACAGGGTAAGCTCCCAGCATAATTCAACAGTAGCCCTTGCCATGGTAGTAAATTTAAATTTATTTGTGTCATTGATTTGAGTAACGTTTATCTCCCCACTGATAATGGGAGCATGAGAGTAGGAATCAGGTCTGTTTCTTTCTTCCTTTCTTTTTTTTTTAACATCTTTATTGGGGTGTAATTGCTTTACAATGGTGTGTTACTTTCTACTTTATAACAAAGTGAATCAGTTATACGTATACATATGTTCCCATATCTCTTCCCTCTTACGTCTCCCTCCCTCCCACCCTCCCTATCCCACCCCTCCAGGCGGTCACAAAGCACCGAGCTGATATCCCTGTGCTATGCGGCTGCTTCCCACTAGCTATGTACCTTACTAGAGTCTGTCATACAGAGTGAAGTAAGTCAGAAGGAGAAAGACAAATACCGTATGCTAACACATATATATGGAATTTAAGAAAAAAAAAATGTCATGAAGAACGTAGGGGTAAGACAGGAATAAAGACACAGACCTACTGGAGAACGGACTTGAGGATATGGGGAGGGGGAAGGGTGATATATACATGTCTGTTTCTGATCATCACTGAATCCTTTGCAATTACACAGGGCCTGGCAACAGTAGGCATTTAATAAATAGTTTTTGAATGAATCAGTGAAAGAGCTCTTAAATTGGCAGGCTGTGGTGGGAGGGTAATGATAGCATAATTGCTACTAGTGAAATCATTTAAAGCATATGTTCTATGTTGGGTGTCAGGACTAGTCTTCTTGTTTATAAAATCTGACCATTTTATATCGTTCCCTTGTCATCACAGCTGTGATCTCGCTACTGCATGAAGATCCACTATTAAGCATTTTGCTTAGAAAATGAGCATGCAGGATGTTTTAAAATATCATAAGATTTATTAAATTCATAATTTAATTTCCCCAGTGAAGACATTTTCCTTTTGAAAGGAGGGCACACCTAAAAACAATCAACTTAAGTTGCTGTGCTCAGGCAAATTACATCTTTGTGTACACAGAGAGCTTTCGGTAGGACCCCAGAATCAAGGTGGGTAATTAAAACCTGTCAAAGAAAATGTGATGGGGAAAGATGAAGATGGACAAGTCTTTTGAATCATCCAAAAGAACACAGCTTGATGGGCTTGAGTTTACAAAGCAGCAGCCTCCTAGAACAGGCTGTTAAAGGAAGATCTCTGAGCACCGGAAGAAGCAGCTTGCGTTTATGAAGAAGTAGTATGCTAGGCTGACTGTGTTTTACTTTTATTTTTGAAGATTAACTTGGTCGATGGGTATACATATAACCTGCGCTTCCTTATGCAAAGTCATCTTTATAGAAAGAAAACAGGAGGAAAATATTTCTAAATGTTAACAGGACTGGTTTCCACTGATTTTTCTCACTTCTCTTCCTGGCAGCCATTCCGAACAACAAAAACAATAATACAACAAAACAAAGAGAATTACCCAGAAATCACATTTTCAGCAAAACCAGGAGAACACCCACAAACTCCCAAATCGGAGTCAGGCAGAAAGCCAAGGAGGAAAGGGATAGGAACGTGGCAGGTAAATGAGAGGTATGAAGGGGACCTAGCTGTAGCAGAGCTCAGAAAGCTCTGCCAAATACACCCTCCCCCGAAGTGAGGACCTCAGTCTGAGAGCATTGCAGTGTGGAAAGGCAGGGACTGATGTAGGTGGTGGAGGGTGAATGGGCAAATCTCACTAAGGGCCAGAAAAATTCTTTCTAAAAATGACTGTATCATTTCTGTCCACACGTGACTGGTAACGTGCGAGGTCATCCATGAAATAACTGAGGGAGAAAAGAACTAGGTTTTGTCTGAGAGTCAGAGGATGTGTGAGTACACAGATGCATCATACGATAAAGAAACAGTGGATAACTGTAGCAACAGCAAAGGAAGCCCTTGGTTCATGAATGCTTGAAAAATGACTGCCTACCTTCTGATTCTCTTAAACAAAAAAAAAACTTGTTCAGGCCATGGGAGGGCTCTGGCGTCCGGGATGAAGGCGCGTCGCTCTCTGCGGGTGGCCCTGGAATCACCCTGGGAACAGGACCAGGGCTGCGGAGAGGGTAGAGCCTTGTCTCCAGTCGGGGAGGAGAGGGACAGGGGGCGCCTAGAGGGAGCTGAGACGGCTCGGGACAGGGAGGCGCCCGAGGCTGGCGGTGCGGCGGCCGCCGCGGCGGCCGAAGAGCACGAACCCCCTCACGCACGCACAGGACGAGGATTGGCGGCGGCCGAACAAGACACTCCTCACGAACTTGGCCGCTGCGGCCGTGGGCATGCTGGGGGGGGGGGGGGTGTCCTGCGCCGCCGTGCCCCTTTACCGGCTCTACGGCCAGACTACTGGACCTGAAGAATCGGCAGTAGCAGGTCATGCATCAGACCAGACTGGAAACATGGTACCTGTTAAGGATCGCATCACTGAAGTCACCTTTAATGCAGATGTGCATGCAAGTCTCCAGTGGAACTTTAGACCTCAGCAAACAGAAATATACGTAGTGCCAGGGGAGACTGCACTGGCGTTTTATAAAGCTAAGACTCCTACTGACAAACCAGTAAACGGAATTTCTACATACAACGTCGTACCATTTGAAGCTGGACAGTATTTCAATAAAATACAGTGCTTCTGTTTTGTTTTGAAGAACAAGGGCTTAATCCACAAGAGGGAGTAGATATGCCAGTAATTTTCTACATTGATCCTGAATTTGCTGAAGATCCAAGAATGGTGAATGTTGATCTCATCATTCTTTCTTATACTGGTTTTTTTTTTTTTTTTTTTTCGGTACGCGGGCTTCTCACTGTTGTGGTCTGTCCCGTTGCGGAGCACACGCTCCGGACGCGCAGGCTCACAGGCCATGGCTCACGGGCCCAGTCGCTCCGCGGCATGTGGGATCTTCCCGGACAGGGGCACGAACCCGTGTCCCCTACATCGGCAGGCGGACTCTGAACCACTGCGCCACCAGGGAAGCCCAGCAGTCACTATTTTAAAAGCTCAAAATGGAAGAGGAATCACTAAAGCCCTAACAGCTTGCCCAAAGATTACAATCTGATTTCAAATTTGACTGTATTTTTCCTTTAAGATCTAGGGCTATTTTACATTCAGAGTACTAAATAAGTACTTTGACATTTCAGTACCATGAAATTTAAATAAAATGTATATCTAGTAGGCTTCTAGCATTTCTTGTGATAGTTCCAAGTCTCCGAATTTTAAAATGTAAGTGCGATTGTGAAGATTTACCGCCAGCAGAGTTCTTCTGAAAAAAGATGTATTAAACTGTTTGAATAGTAAAACAAAAAACAAAAAAAACCCCCAAAACCAAAAAACTTGTTTAAATAAGAGTAACATAAAAGGAACATGTGTGCAGGTCCTCTAGGGAATATGGAAAACAGCAGCCACAAATTTCTTATAAATAATGAAAATGTACCGGGAAAATAAGTTGCCACGAAGTTTAAAAGCATAACCCAAATAGAAACAGTAATTCATGAAGCAATTACAGCTATAAAGGAAGATCACAAAGCAGAATGATAAGAACTCAGGGAAAAAAGTGAGAAAACGAAGGTTGCTGGTAGACAGCTGGAGGATGTGAAATAGGAACGGCAGAATTGAAGGAAAGGAAGGTCAATAAAGGGACACAAAAGACAAGAACGAAAAGAGCACAGAAATGGTGCCGAGATAAAAAGGATAAAGAAGGATTAGAGAAACAAGGCAATATAGCCAACATAGGCATAGCTGTGATTCGCAAAGAAAGTCAAACCAATGGAATAGAATAATTATCTTAAAATATAAGGCAAGAGAGCTTTTCTGAAGTAAAAAGTCTAAAATCTATTTAATGAAAAGGTAACCATTTTATCAGTGAGACGTCATTCAGAATGGTCAGTGTAAAGAAATGTCTCAGAAAAAGTTTTGAAAAGAATCCTTTAGGTGGTCAAGCAAAAAGATGAAATGAGGTTAAGGGAGAGAAAATGAGGTGGACATTAGACTTACCTGCAGAAACATGTAACCTGAGCACAGAACAGAGCAGCATCTACAAGAGATTGAGCTAAGAAAGCAGGAGCCAATGATTCTCTGTCTAGTTAAGCTCTTTCCAATGTAAAGACTCAAGTAAAAAGAGCTTTGGACATGCCAGAATTTGGGTCCTATTGCTCAAATGAACCTTTCTAGGGGAAAATCCTAGAGGATGGGCTGTAGACAGACATGAAACAGAAAATGTCAACAGAAAAATGTCATCAAAGAATCAGTGGCCAACACCCCCATGTTCATTACAGCACTATTCACAATAGCCAAGACATGGAAGCAACCTAGGTGTCCACTGATGGATGAATGGATAAGGAAGATGTGGCATGCATATATATATATTTACTCAGCCATAAAAATAATGAAATATTGCCATTTGTGACATGGGTGGACCTTGAGGGCATTATGCTACGTGAAACAAGTCAGACGGAGAAAGACAAATACTGTATGATCTCACTTACATGTGGAATCGAAAAAAAAAACCCCTGAGCTTATAGATACAGAGAACAGATTGATGGTTGCCAGAGGCGGGGGGTGGTGGTTGTGGGAAATGGTGAAGATGGTCAAAAGGTACAAACTTCCGGTTATAAAATAAAGAAGTCCTGGGGTGTAATGTACAGCATGGTGATTATAGTTTATAATCCTGCACTGCGTATTTGAAAGTTGCTAAGAGAGTAGATCTTAAAAGTTCTCATCACAAGAAAAAAATTTTTAAACTGTGTATGGTGACAGATGTAAACTAGACTTATGGTGGTGATCTTTTTTTAAATTTAATTTATTTATTTTTCTACAGCAGGTTCTTATTAGTTATCTATTTTATACATATTAGTGTATACATGTCAATCCCAATCTCCCAATTCATCCCACCACCACCACCACCCCCGCCCCGGCTTTCCCCCCTTGGTGTCCGTATGTTTGTTCTCCACATCTGTGTCTCTATTTCTGGTGGTGATCATTTTTGCAGTATATACAAATATTGAATCATTATGTTGTATGCCTAAAACTAATATAACGCTATATGTCAGTTATACCTCAATAACAATAAAAAAAGAACCAGTGGCCAAAATCTAGCTCAACACATTTTAGAAGAGGTATATCATTTTCATGGATTTAAAAGGAATACCTTTATGATCTGATATGACATGAAGTTTCTGTAGCTATACATATGTAGATATACTTTAAGAATTTTTTTCTATTACTAGTTTGTTTTACTTTTTTTCTAAATCCTTAATGGCTGTTGAATATTATAAAATGTCTTATGCATATATTGAGATAGTCATGTGTGTTTTCTCCTTTAATCTCCTAGTTGCTGTGAATTGTATGAATATTTTTTTTCTAATGCTAAGGCTTCCTTTCATTAGCAAATAAATCCCGTCTGGTCATGTTATTTTACATTATTTATAATTAGTTAATTTTATTGAAATATTTATTAAGAATTTTTGCATCAGGTTCGTGAGAGAAATTGCATTACAATTTTCCTTTCTCAGACTACCATCATCTAGTTAAGATTATACGAAATCCTAAAATGAACTGGGCATCTTTTCTTTGTTCAGATCTCTAGAAGAATTTTTATATGACAGGGATTAACATTTTCTCGCTGGTTTCATGAAACTATTTGGGTCTGGTCTTTCTTTTTCTGAGTAAATGTTAAACTAATATGTCAGTTTCTTAAACTGTTATGGATGTATTCATGGTTCTTGTTTTTACTGAGTTTTGAATAATTTGTTTTTCTAAGAAATTATCCACTTAAGTTTTCACTATATATTGGTATAAAAATCTATTTCTGTTCTAGTCCTACGATAGATTTAATATCTACTGTAAATTTATCCCTGTTCCTGTCTTCATTCCTAATAGTGTTTATATTATGCTTTCTTTTTCTCTTTTTGGTGAGCTTATTCAGAGGTTTAGTGATATCAGTATCTTCAAAGAACAGCAATAACACAAAAATATTTACAGTGATTATCTCTGGGTGATTTTGATTATCTTCTTTATTTTCTTATGTATTTTACAAAATTTCCCCAATAAACGTATATTATGAACCTCCCCAATAATACCGGTAATAAAGTGATACACTTTTGAACAGTCCAAAAGTGGACTGAATAGGAGATTCACAACTGGTTGAATGGCTTTTCCTAGATGGTATATAAATAATTTCAAGAAAAACTGGAGAATGGTCTTTAGTGGTATGCATAAGCCTTTCTTTTTGGCCCTATTCTGAACAGTTTTTTAATCATCAACTTCCATGATGATATATTAGACACTATTATGAGATTTAGAATATAATACATCTTGGGAAAATATTTAAAATGCTGGATTTCAGATTTAGTATTTCTCCAGTTTTGACAGTGGAAGCATTCTTTCTGGTCGTCCAAATAGCACTTTTAGGTGGGTGAATTAGAAACAACCTGTCCCTTCCACAAGACTCCACTGTCATTTTCTGGAAAATTATGGTAATAAATAAATAACTAAGATAACTACTAATATAAATGATGTTCTCTAGAATTAGACTGTGCACAATAGTAAGGAGTGACCTTGGGCTAGAAAGACACATTTGTATTTATAAGATGACATTTAATAAAGATAAACATAATAGTCTACATTATGTTAAACCACCTAAGCGCATAGTACAAGGTAAGACAAACATGTCAAAATGATTTCATGTGAATGAATGGCTCACAGTTTTTTCTGAGTATGAGACAGGTTGGCATGGCTGCCAGATGAGCTGGTACCTTGATAGAAGTAGGGTATTCATATCCAAAGATTTTCAAAGGGTGCTGTGAAGTCCAAATTCAACTGAAATATTGTTCACAAAATAATATCATAAGTTAAGAGAGATGCTGCTTTTCTTGGAACAAAATACAATTTGTCTGTTGTCAGCTAAAAGAGCTTGATGTCCTATTCTCAGAGAATTGCTGAAGGAACTAGGTATTTTGAAGATAGAACAATGAAGACTTATGGGCGAACAATAGTTTTTTTTTGTTTGTTTGTTTGTTTGTTTGTTTTGCGGTACACGGGCCTCTCACTGTTGTGGCCTCTCCTGTTGCGGAGCACAGGCTCCGGACACGCAGGCTCAGCGACCATGGCTCATGGGCCCAGCCGCTCCACGACATGTGGGATCCTCCTGGACCGGGGCACGAACCCATGTCCCCTGCATCAGCAGGCGGACTCTCAACCACTGCGCCACCAGGGAAGCGAACAATAGTTTTAATCAAACATTTGAAGGACTGCCTTGTAGAAGAAAAATTTGATTTATTTCACATAGCTCTACATCCAAGTTAAAGAAAGAGAGGTGGGCTTGGACTCACGACAGAGAAGAATCTTCTAAGAAGGGTGTCAAGAATGGAAACTGCTTCTGGGGTGAAAATTCAGGGACCCTTTCTAGAGGCCATTTGGTAACGTGCAAAAAGCCTTACCATTTGGCATTCCCATTGGCCCAGCGAATCCAGGAATTTCTACTGATTAAGTGATTGGATGCTTCCTGAGGCATTTGTAACAGTGAAAGATCTGGATAGGCTACTAAGTAAATACAGGAAAAGAAAAAAAGAAACGTGAGGGGAAAAAACAAACAAACAGAGCAGAACGGGGGCAAAGAGAATGAACTCAATGGAACAGAAACTACTGTTACAAGTACAGGGGTGGAAAGGAGCATGAGATATTATTAGAAAATCGCCAGTCAAAATAGGGTTGAATGCAGGCCACTGAGGCAATGGCCCAATTTTTTTGTTAATTAGATGAGAGAATTGTGATTGCTAAAATAAAACTTAGATTGAGGATCTCTAGTGAAGTGAGGTCAACAAAAATAGCTAATAAATGGGAAATTACTTTAGTCCTTTGCAAGTGAAGAAACCTATTACTCGTGGGTGTTAAATGGTTTGTAATGTAGAGAAAGGAAACAGATTCCTCTGGAGATTATTCACTATAATGCTGCATCAATAGAGGACTTCAGGATGTAATGTACTGAGGAAATGCTGGCTTTGGAAGTGTGTGTTCCATGCTAGACCATAGTCCAAATGTTTGTGATTGTCTCCATCTGAAAACAACGGAAAGGGTAAACAAGTCTCTGCAGAATAATTATTCAAAATCAGAATTTTTAAATATTTGAAGATACTAAGATTTACTTGCACTTCTTTTTTTTCTGAATTTAAGACGAGTGCATAATATTTGGGAATACTAACCAGAAAAAACTGTCCACATTTTATTGAAAAAGACGTTTAAGGCATTATTCCTAATGGTGAAAAATGTAAAAAAAATTCAAATGCGAAATAATTGAGAAATCAGTATTCTAACCATGGTGTGTTAGCATACTTTAATAGCCACAATATTTTTATTAAAATGCTAGACATTAAAAATAATAAGCATTTATTAAAATGATAAGCATATATATGCATACAATGTATATACACAAAATGATACGTTATGATAATTATGAAACTACTGGCAAATTAAATAGTTACTTCTTAATTGCCAGATTCATTGATAGACTTTTCATTCCAGGTCTGACTCAACCCCTCTTTGGTAGTTGACCTTGTTCAACTTTTCCTATTTCTTGAAATCCTGATCTCCCTTTACTTCCACGCTGTTTTGATCTTGCTGACCCATTAGCATGGTTTTCCTTTGCTACCTGTCTGTGTTTAAATATCTGTGTAACCTAGGAAACTGGTCTGTACTGCCTCACCTTCTAACATACATGTCCCAATGTGATCTCATTCACTCAAACTTACCTCTACCTTCTACATGATAACTCCCAGCTAATCTTTCTCCAGTCCTGACAGCTTCCTGAACTCCAGACTCATAAATTCAGCTGCCTTCACTTTTCTGTCTTCCTCACCTGAGGACTTTTGACCAACCTGGCACCTTAAAGATACGGTAGAAAGATACATTTACCTCTCTCCATCTTTATTGCTTCTAGCTTAGTCTGAACCACAGTCATCTCTTGTCTGAATTATTATAATATCCTCCTAAATAATATTCGGATAAGTGAAGGCTTGCCTATGGGACACCTTCAACTGGATATTCTATAGGCACATCAGATTCAAGATATCTAGAATTAAATCATCTTCCCCATCCCAACTTATGTTTTCTCCCAGATTACCTATCTCAATTGGAGATACTGACATGCATCCAATTTTTCAAACCATAAATTGGTCTTCATTTCTATTCTTCTCTTTCCTGACAACCAAGTCATTCAACCTCCAAGCCTAGGCAATTCTACATATTTTAAACATGTTTTTTCCTTTTGAATGGGTAAAGAAGATGTGGTACATATATATAAGGGAATATTACTCAGCCATAAAAGGAACGAAACTGGGTCATTTGTAGAGATGTGGATGGACCTAGAGTCTGTCACACAGAGTGAAGTAAGCCAGAAAGAGAAAAACAAATACTGTATATTAACGCATATATGTGGAATCTAGAAAAATGGTACAGATGAACCTATTTGTAGGGCAGGAATAGAGACGTAGATGTAGAGAATGGACATGTGGACATGGGGGGGAAGGGGAGGGTGGGATGAACTGGGAGATTAGGTTTGACATAAATACACTACCATGTGTAAAATAGCTAGTGGGAACCTGCTGTATAGCACAGGGAGCTCAGCTCGGTGCTCTGTGATGATCTAGATGGGTGGGATGGGGGGTGGGGTGGGAGGGAGGTCCAAGAGGGAGGGGATATATGCATACATATGGCTGATTCACTTCATGGTACAGCAGAAACTAACACAACATTGTAAAGGAATTATACTCCAATAAAAATAAAAATTCTTACCATCAGCATCCCTCCTCTCTCCCACTATGGTAAGAAATCCTTGAGGATAGAAGCTGTATTTTTCAACTTTGTATGCCCAGTCTTTTTTTTTTTTTTTTTTTTTTTTTGCGGTACGCGGGCCTCTCACTGTTGTGGCCTCTCCCGTTGGGGAGCACAGGCTCCAGACGCGCAGGCTCAGCGGCCATGGCTCACAGGCCCAGCCGCTCCGCGGCATGTGGGATCTTCCCGGACCGGGGCGCGAACCCACGTCCCCTGCATCGGCAGGCGGACTCTCAACCACTGCGCCACCGGGGAAGCCCTGTATGCCCAGTCTTTAACAGAGTGCCTGACATGTAGTTAGTGCTCACAAGTATTTGATTTAAAAATTATGTGCAACAAAAGGCAAAAATACATGCAACATGTTAATTGCAAATGTGTAAAATGTATGTATTTACATATAGATATTGGAAAGATGTCTTCAAGTGATATGAAGAATTGGCATTTTAGTGTAAGTTTAAGTGAATATTAAACATTCTAAATTTTAAAAAAGCAGCAAATATATAACACATAGGCAAAGAGGAATCTAGACCCAATAGTTTAAAATGGCTTAAAATAGACTCACATAGTTTAAATAGTCTAAATAGTCAAATAGTTTTAAATAATCTAACAGACACAGAAGTTGATGCCCTTTTAGTCCATCTCCGCGTGAAAGAAGCCTCCAGGACCACTGAATGCGTACATTGACCTCATTTAGCTGATATGCTCTGGGCGGATGATTTCACACACTTTTCATACAAAGTTTCCAAAATGATTAGGTTAAAACAACATATCACAGATGAGGTGGTAGATTCTGTGGCAGGTGGCATAATGGCTCGCCAAAGATGCCCACGTTTTAAGCCAGGTAAACTGTGACAGTTACCTTACATGGCAAAAGGGACTTTGCAGAGGTGATTGAGTTAATGATTTTGAGATGGGAGATTATCCTGGATTGTCCAGATGAACCCAATGTGATTACAGGGGTCTTTGTAAGTGAAAGAGGGAGGCAGGAAAGTCAGAGAAGACAACGTGACCACAGAAGCAGAGATCAGAGTGATGTGATTGCCGGCTCCGAAGATGAAGGGGGAGCCAGGCGTCAAGGAATACAGGCAGCCTCTAGAAGCTGGAAAATTGGCAAGAAAATGCATTTTCCCCTAGAGCCTCCAGAAAGGACACAGCCCTGCTGATATGATTTTAGCTCAGTGAGACCCATTTCAGACTTCTGATCCCCAGAGCTGTAAGATAATAAATTTGTGTTTAAACCATTAGATTTGCAGTTACTTGTTATAGCAGCAATAGGAAACGAGTACAGATGCTGTAGGATTTCACTTCCTCAAAAGCCTGACTAAACGAAATTGTGTCCTCTAACGGTAACTTCTGCAATGTCTCTTAAATCTGCTGCCTTGTTTCAGTTCATGTTGGTACCGCCATGTTTTCACACTTAATAGTAATAATCATAGCATTTCTTGAGGCATTATATAATATATAATGCTCCCTTTCCAAGCGTTGTCCTACATCTTTTATATTACATTCACCCATTTAATCCTCTCAAGACCCTTACATGATAGGGACTGTTATTACCACCATATTACAAAAGAGGAGCCCATGGCAGAGAGAGGTTAAATAACTCACTCAAAGTTGCCTAATCTGTAAAACACAGGGTTTGAACACAGCTGTCTGGATCCAAAGCTGTACTTTATCTTCCTAAAACTGACTGCATGCCTTTGAATGGCATGACTGTCACTAAAAGTGCCCTCCTCACCAATTTACTATTTATATGCACCCTGTTGTTAACTATTATGGTAGACAGAATTTTGACTCCCATGATCTCTAACCCCTGCTGTCACACCCGTGAATATGTTCTGGTTCATGGCAAAAGGGACTTTGCGGATGTCAGTAACGTTACTGATCCGTGATCTTAAAATAGGTCGATTATACTGGATTAATCTGGGTGGACCCACTGTGATCACATGAGCCCTTAAAAGAAGAGGGGTGTTATGTCTATGTTATGTCTATGTTACCATAATAAAATTAAATTAAAAAGTAAAAGAAGAGTTTTCTCCTGGCTGAGGGCAGAAGAGAAAGTCAGAGAGATGTGGCAGAGAGAGTCAGAGGGATTCAAAGCACGATCAGAGGTTTGATACGACGTTTGGTGGCTTGCAGATGCAAGGACCTCAGTTGTACAGCCGCGGGGAACTGAATTCCGCTATCTGCCTAAATTCATTTGGAAGTAGAATCTTCCCCAGAGCCTGCAGATGAGAGCCCAGCCCAGCTGATATCTTCATTTCAGCCTTGGAAGGCCTTGAGCACGCCACTCAGCTGAGCTAGACTGTGCCCAGACTTCTGATCCATGGAGATGCTGACCTTTCTAAACTCCTCTCCCACGAGACTCTGAACTGAGCTGGCTGGTGAAATAACTACTATGATGTTGTGAATTCTATTTCTTCTTCTCTCCCTCTCTCTGTGCCTTTCCTCTCTCCTGCCTGTGATCCATCCATCCATCCATCCATCAATCAATCCATCAATCCACTCACCCACCCACCCACTTGCCTATTAATTCATCCATCCATCCACCCACTCACCTATCCACCCACCTATCCATCACCCATCTGTCCATCCATCCATCCATCCATCCATAAATGGTGTTTGTTAGGCACTAAGTCGGGCATGGGAGATACAGAGCTAAATTACTGAGAGATTAGTAAAAATGGGCAAAAGCTAAGAGAAATCCCTACCAATGTGCTTCCAAAGAAATGATACCAAAGCTTCAGAGACATAGTGTTTCAAATGGGGAAACCTTTCTTCTTTATCCTCCCTTTCCTAAACCGCAGGTTGGAATTTTTCTTCCTATCAACCTCCATATTCCTTGTTCAGGTATCTTCATACTGCTTCTTACTTTGCCTTGTATTCTATTTATCTAACCACCCAGTGTCCCATTAGACTACAAACTCTCTAAGAGTATGAGCTATTTTACAAATCTCTGAATTCCCCTCTCATCTCAGCTTCAGCCCTTGTACACAGCAGAACCTCACTTTTTGTTACTTGAATCGATCACTCAGGAAGAGCTCCTTTACGATAAATCCTATCACACACTTTACTTTGTAACAGGATCTCCAAGTTCCAACACAGGATCTATCTGTTTCAGGTAACAGGCACCCACAAGAATAATTCTTGAAAAATTCCCCATTCCTCAAAGTATTCTAAGGTTATAACCCAAAAGGCTTTTCTAATGAGATGTTACAAGGAGGAAGGAAAGTCATCAACTTTAACTTTTTAAGGAAAAAGCTAATTAAAAAATTTTTGAAATATAGTTGGTTTACAATGTTGTGTTAGTTTCAGGTGTAAAGTAAAGTGATTCAATTATATCTATCTATCTATCTAGTCTTTTTTTTACATTGTCTTCCACTATAGGTTATTACAAGATATGGAGTATTAGTTCCCTGTGCTGTACAGTAGGTCCTTGTTGGTTATCAATTTTACATACGGTAGTGTGTATATTTTAATCCCAAACTCTTAATTTATCCCTCTCCCCCATCCCCTTTGGTAACAATAAGTTTTCTTTCTAACTCTGTGAGTCTATTTCTGTTTTATAAATAAGTTCATTTGTATCCTTTTTTTAGATTCCACATATAAATGGTATCATATGATGTTCGTCTTTCTCTGTCTGACTTCACTTAGTATGATCATCTCTAGGGTCCATCCACATTGCCGCAAATGGCATTATTTCATTCTTTTTTATGGCTGAGTAATATCCATTGTATATATGTACCACATCTTCTTTACCCATTCATCTGTGGATGGACATTTAGGTTGCTTCCATGTCTTGGCTATTGTAAACAGTGCTGCTGTGAACATTGGGGTGTGTGTGTCTTTTTGAATTACGTTTTTCTCCAGATATATGCCCAGGAGTGGGATTGCTGGATCATCTGGGGGAAAAGCTACCTAATTTTAAGGATATCATAATTTAAACTTGTTAGTAGCCCTTTATGTCTTTTGGGGACATGCTAAAAGCTAAGGACTTTTCTCCAGAACAGGATGAACACAAACAACCCCCTCCTCAATGTGTTAAATTCAGGAGTTCACGACCCCCTAGAGTCCATTCTTGGGGACTACGTGTCCTATCTGTCCACAGTCGCAGGCTAAGAGCACTGAATTAGGTGGATGGGTGTGCCCTGCCTTCCTGCATCTGAGTTCTCCTCCACCCCATCCAACGGTCTTCTCAAGGTAGGATTACTTCCAAAGTCAGTCAGATGTGCAAGCTCGTCACTTCTGCTTCTGGGCAGCCCCGGCACCATAAGTAACCTTCCCGAGATGCTCCAGGCCTGAAAACCCTCTTCCTCTGAGGGTCTGTATTAGGGAGTCCTGGCTTGTAAGCTTTTCTAGAAAGGCCTATTCTGGAAAGCAAGCTTTCCAACTGGCCTGCCACCAATGGCATTTTTCTGGCTTGTGGGGCTGAAGCAATCTCTCTCTAGGCCTCCAAGTTGGCCAAAGAACACTTGGTTTCAGAGAACAGCATGAGGAAATACGGCTTTTGACGTTTGGAAAGTAAACAAATGTGGCCAGACGGCATGTTTTTGGTAATACCGGTTACGTTAAAACAGAAGACTACAACGTACGTGCTGGTTGTTATTCCATGAGATTACCGCCTCTTATCTAAGCAGGTGACTCTTATTTCCAACTCAGAACGGTGTGCTAGGTCTCTCATTGACACCCATCCATTGGTACATTGATTTATTTCATAGGCAGCAGGAAGGTGCCCACTCTTCTCAGTGAATAGGGCTGAAGTAAACACTGCCCCCAAATAACCCGTAGCGAATACTCCAAGGGCCTCTCTAGAAAGCTCTTGCCGTTTGGTCAAAGGCAGGAGAAGGTGAGGGATGCAGGAGTGCCTCAGGTAACGTGCAAACGGTACCTGTCGTCGGGGGGAGGGGGGCCCGTCTGATTGGCACCAGCCGTGCGGCTGGCTGTAGCAGATAATACCATGCGTCGCCAACTTCTGAACCCATTGGCACCCAGCGGCAGCTCCCAGAGGTGCCACGACATTGTAATTTACAAATCACTGTGAGTAGGAGAAAATTTTGGCAGCCCTCTTTCATATATGAGAATCACACGTGAGGGTTACTGTCCGAGCGAGAGCTTCGGCCCAAAGCTCAGAGTGTGAATGGAAGTGCCGTGCTGCGTACTGCCTGGGCAGCTCATGGTCAGTCAGGTACAAAAGGCAGAGTGGGAGCTGAGTAGGCTCCTTGGAGGGGCCAGAGCCAGGGCGGATGGGAAGATCCAGGGCAACACTGTGCGTTCTGCGCCCAGAGCAAGGCCCCAGGCATGGCAAGTCCTGATAAATGGTGGGTGAGAATCTGGGCAAAATCCCAGGCTAGTTCTTGTGTTTCTAGTCAAAAATTAGTTGTGCTTTTTGAACGCTAGGTACTTTAAAGAATTTACTCTTCACAATAACTCGGCAAGATATTTTTCTAAAGGAAGAACTAGAAGATATGAGTGGTGAAGTGGTTTATTTGATGCCACTGTCGTGAGTAGGTGGCGGAAAACAGGCATTCCCGCGGCAGCTCTCACCGGGGCACCACCTGGTTCTGACACCTGTAAGCGCTGGGACGTCACAACACGATGTTACCTTCTTGGGGCAAAGCCCAAATCTAGTAGAACTCAATATATTAAAATAGACAAGAAACAGCTAGAACCACGCAGTCCAATAGAACTTTCTGTAGTGACGGGCAGGTTTTATATCTTTGTCGTTCAATATGGTAAACACCAGTCACATGTGACTACTGAGTACTAGAAATGTGGCCATGGTGACCGAGGGGCTGAATCTTTCCTTTTATTTAACTTTAATTAATGTAAATTTAAATAGCCACACGTGGCTGGTGGCTACCATATTGCACAGCACTGTGTACTGAGACTATTTGATTTGAAAGGGACCCCGGGGGCCACCTGCCCTCATTTCCCCAAATAGGGAAATTTCCTTCGCTCTGTCCCTGACATGTTCAGCCAGCCTCTCGTTACATATTTTTAATAACGAGAAGGTCTTCACCTTGCTTGGGATCCGATGGCTTTGTTAGGAAATACCTTCCTACCTTACGGTTGCCCCCTCAGGGGTATGAGCTGGGGATACAGTTGGGTTTTGGTGTGATAAACCCATCTGTTATTCCCTGGGGTTCTCTCCCGATTTGCTGTCCCTCTGCTCTTCTCGTGCCTGTGAACTATTGGTGCCCCAGCGGCATCTCAGTTCTCTGGGGGCGCAGTGTGGCGCTGTCCCCCACAGAATCCAGGCGGTCCCATCCTACCGGCCTGCTGCTGGACGAGCACACGATGCTACGTGAACGCTAGGATGGTTTCCCCACAGCGGGTTTGCTGTCTGCGCAGATTTCTTCTCAGGGCCTGGGCAGCCCCACTGCCTCCGGGGCCGGAAGCCTGGTTGCCTTTCCCTACCCTGGTCTTTCCCTTTCCCACGTTTATGTAGTCACCTCTCCCAGAGTTCAGTGCGGGTCAAACAGGCGCTAAATAAATCTTGGTTGAATGAAAGATGTTGTGAAGGCTGTCCTCGTAAATGATTTAACAGAATTTTTCATTATACACTCACGATGTAGATAACGCGAAGAGACTACATATTATGACAGTTGGGTGACAGACATCATGGCTGGTTGACTCTAAGAAGGACAGTGTTCAAAAACATCAATGAGATGAAATTGGCATTGTTTAATTTTAGTGAGTTCTTTCATTTCTTAGTTACTTGCGTGTCCCTGTGAAGTGAATAATTAACATTTCCTTCTTATGCATGGGGATATTTTATAAAATATTGACAAGAGAAAGTGGAGGCTGTGGAAACATTAAGACTGGATCCATTACTTTAAACGAACTTCATCTGGGCTTAAGCAAAGGGAGAGGGCATTAAATAAGGGCTTGCTAGAACACTGAATTCTCTGTGATGAGAGACATGTACATGAGGAAAAGTCCAACATGAGCTGAAAAGTAGGCTATTAAGGACTCCACGCCTTCCAGATTCATAATTGAGTATGGCACCTTTTATCCTGATGGATTTCAAAAGCCTGAGTGTTCTGTGTGATCTACTATAGAAATTTAGTTTAAACTCTGCTAACATTCCCTAACAGCACTGTTTATTGGATATCTGTAGCCCCCGGCCACCTTCAACTGATACACATGAGTCCTCTGCACTGGGTATTAATTACATGGCTTACTCGATTCAGTTATATAAGTAATTAAGAAGCATTCTAAAGGTCGACCTTTAGGGAAACATATCTTTTCCTTTGGACCTCTGATAATTTTAACGAATAGTAAGGTTTGTGAACTTCCCAAATATTTAGTTAACAATTTGGGATGTGTGGAGCTCACGCACCCAGCAGAATTCTGGCTCAAAACATGCCTTGGAGATAACTATCTGGTATCCCCATAGGACAAAAGTATGAAGTCACACCGTTATAGAGAAATTGGGTTTGGGGATTCCTCGTTTCCTTCCTCACCGTTTCAGCGAAGTTAATTCTTGTAGAAGAAAACATCCCCAAATTAATGCGAGCAAAGGATATTAAATGGGCAGACAGCTCTAACTGGCACATAACCTTATGGTGTTTTAATAATGTTATAACTACAGTCAGGTTGGCAGTCTCAAGGGATAAACTGTATTGTTTCTCACTGAAAAAAGAATAAGCACAACGCTTTGAGCGATGGTTCTTTCATAGGCTGAGATGTAATTTTCCAGTTATATGGAATGATATTGTTCTACTCCAATTTACATTATACATCTGACTTTGCAAATGAATCTCATATGTTACTTTCTAACATGGCCACTTTCCAAACTACACCTAATCATAGAGGTAGAATCTGTTTTTTAATTATAGTTAATCATTTAAAAAATTGTCATCAAAATGAATTCTCATTGAGAAACAATTCGTCAGGAAAAGATCAGAGGGAATATTTACCAAGCAGAGGCAGCATGGTACGATGGGAAGTGAACAGGTTGTGGAACCAGACGGATCAAGGTTTAAATCTCCATTCTGTCACTTACCAGCAATATAATCTTGGGCAAATTAATTACCTCCATTTTGTGTAAAATGAGGGTATGAACCGCTACCCTAGTAACTTTCAGAAATAGGGACAATATATGTTAAGCATAGGCCTATTGAAATTTCTCAGTAAATTATAGTCCTTCTTTTTCTCCCTTTTTTCTCCTTCTTCTCCTCCATCATTGACTTATTATCATTGCCATCGTTCATTAGCCCATGTAAGTACATCAAGTGTGTGATGAAGATGGGGAAGTGTTCAGTATGGTGTACGGGCTGAGCACCGGCCTGGGGCTGAAAGGCCTGCCTGTTCGTAGAAAAGCCAGTCCCTCTCTCTGGGTCACAGCTGAGGAAAAGGAATGAAGGTGACATAAGAACTTGTCTGTTGGAGTCAAGAAGTGCTTTCATGCTGTGAGCCAGTCAGGAACTCTTGGCACCCATGATCAGTTGTCGTTTTCAGGAAAGACAGGGCAGCTGGACTGCAGCCTGGGAGAGCTGCCGATTAAATTTACCAAGCTTGGGACAGTTAACTGACACCTTTTGGACTTCATCAGGGTTTTCTGATTTTTCTGACTTGTCAAGAGTTGGTTTATCAAGAGTGGATACAGACTCCCCTCCTCTGCCCCATCCTGGTCCCTCCCATCCCTGTGTCTCCTCCCCCACCACCACCCACCAATCATTAAACTCTTCCTTAGCTAAGATCCGGTTAAGGAATGGGCAACAAATTTCAAACTGTGCTTTGGAAGCCCCCGCCCCCCCTTCAGGGAAACTTGGATGCAGGGCAGTGGATGGGAGGGAAGGGGATTTGGATTTGAATTCTAGTCTTGCTTCAGTGTGAGTACTGCAGTCATCTCTTGGTATCCAGGGATGCTCAAGTCCCTTCTTTGAAATGGTGCAGTATTTGCATATAACCTATGCACATCTTCGTGTACTTTAAATCATCTCTAGATTACTTATAATACCTAATACAGTGTAAATGCTCTGAAAATAGTTGTAAATGCAATGGAAATGCTACGGAAATAGCTGCTGGCACAAGGCAAATTCAAGCTTCCGTTTTGGAGCTTTCTGAAATTTATTTATTTTTCTAATATTTTCCATCTGCGGAACCCATGAATACAGAGTGGGGACTGCTTTATGTTTAATGTATTCTGCTTTATATGAACAAGGAATTCCATGGTTAAAAATGTCAAAAGCACTGAGCTAACTGTCCTTTGAAGTTCTTTCCCATACTTGTGTTGACTGTGCGTGTTCAGTTCACAAAGAGGAAAGCCTTAACGAGATGTACTTTCTAGAAACCTTAGCAACAGACTAAACCAAAACCACATTAGACCCAGTGCCTAGAGTGGAAAAAGCAGGGAGCAGGGCTGGTGGCAGAACTTCTTGAGTAGACAGAACACCAAGATCAATGACGATCTCATGCTCCATGATAGAGGACTGCTAACAGGTGGGGTGAGAGGACTGAGGAAGACACCCACCCCCCTCTCTACAACCGAAGAGCCAAGGGAATGCTGGTTAATCTCTCCAGGCCTCAGTTTCCTCAGCTGTAAACATGGTTTTGGGAGAGTTTCCAAATTATATAATATAATTGTATAATTCCAAATTATATAATAAAATAGCTAAGCCCAATGCTCCTTTGCCCAGTAAGGTGTGGAGGAAGGGAACGAGTATAATTAATGTCATGTGTCTGATTTCTAAGGGTCATTTCAGTGAGGTCAGTGAAGGCTGGTATTACGGCCTTGCCTAGCTGAGTGCAGTCTTCCAGGGAGTTCCATGACACCACCCTGGGAGATTTGGGGGTGCTGATGGTGGGTGACATAGGAGACAGAGCAAAGACAGGCCAGACAGTGAAACTCTCTCTAAGCAAGGCCAGTTTGGAGGAGGAACGTGGAAGTAGTTTCACATTTCCTATCACAGAATAGCCATAGGAATTGGTCACCTAGGTTTACCAATAGAATCTAAGAAACAGCTGTTGGCTTTGGGATTTTTTTTTTTTTTTAAAGCAGCGTGAAAGTCAAAATAAACGTTTTTAAAGAAGCAGGAAAGCTCATCTGAGACATTTTTGATTGATTGTTCAGTTCATGAGATCAGCTGGCGTGAAATAAAATGTTTCTTTTTCTGGGCAGTGATTGCCTAAGTCAAATATGGCAAAGGGACCCAGACGGTAATTGTTGGCCTGTAGATCGGATTTTTCATAAGCGTCACCGCACAGCCCTCACAGAGAGTTCTTGTTTCTAGTGGATTTGTTCACCTCCTTTGTGAAAGCCTTAGAGGGAAGGCAGCAAGCAGGAAAATCAGCTATTTATAGGCGTTTTTGACTAAAAGTGTCTGCTCAGCGTGCCATGAAATACTTCCAAGAGGTGGGAGAACAGGAAACAATGTCAAATCCACGAGAAGCCTGGAGGAGTGTGACGGGGGGAAGATTTTACAGGGGAATCATTTTCAGAAAGCTCAGGTTCATTTGCAAACAAATGACAGTTACTTGCACTGACACCCCCTGAGTTACCGAAAAGCCAGCTGAACTTCTACTAGTTAGGAGAGAAGAAGAAGAAGAAAAAAAAAGGATGAATTATCCAAGGATTACAATTAGTCGGGATCCTTTAAGGGACTTAAAAGGGGCGTCTCTCTGTATGTATTTACTGCTGGGGGCCGCCAGTCAGACTGATGTCTGTAGTACAACCGGGGCCAGCAGGTGGCCTGTGATGGAGCTGGCGTCTGAGAATGAACAGGAGTGATCAGGGACTTTAGACAGGAGCAAAAAAGAGTGATGGACAAGGACCTATTGTCATCCGCCAGCAACGGTGGAAGAACTCCCACGCATTGAAGCTGCCTTGGTAGAAACACTCAACAGAGACCCAAGAAAGGAGGTGAGTGGATAGCCCCATAGCTGTTGCTCTTAATTAGACTTGCCCTGTGGACTTACCAAAGCTGCCTGGAATAAGGCAGCAGGTCTTGACAGACTTAGGATCTGAAAACAAAAGCAGGTTTTGTCTAAACACACACGAAAGCTTGAGGCCAGAAAAATTGTGTTCCATTAGCAAATATCGAGCCGTGGGGGAAACCTGACCCACAGAAGCTGAGCTATCAAAAGATTGACCCTTTGTGATCTTTTCATCTGCAGACAAAAGCTTTATGTGTTTAGTTGGCACATGGGGTGAGGAAGCCTTAAATCTACATTGTGATGAAGACTTGTCATCCGACATTGGGAGACTGCTTTCCTTTCCCAGAATCGGATATGTTCAGGCTAACCTTGGTGTAACGCAAGTTCGATCAAGCAAAATGTAACAGAAAAAGTGGTATATGAAACACGTGAAGAAGCAGTGAAGCATGCTAACATCTGAGGGTTTGTAAACTCAAAACATTTCACATTATAGTTTTTACTTCTTTCCCGAATTTGAAATGAAATATTTTTCTGAGGCCTTAACAAACACAAGAGTCATATCATTATGCCCATTTTGCAGATATAGAGATGGAAGTACTAAGTAGAGGGAGCCCAAAGTCATGTGGGAGGTCAGTAGTGATAGTAAAGCCAATGTTTTCATCTGTTAGACTCTACTGCCCCCTTCAGTAAATACAATTATGAATCTAGTCTGATAGTTCCCTAGCATCAGGTTCAAGTGTGGTCCTTTGATTGATCTCTGTACTGGACTCATACCAGATCTACAGAATCAGAGTCTCTTGGATCGATGCCACAAATCCTTATTTTACAGACACCCTCAAGGTGGTTCTTGCACACACAAAGTTAAGGAACTATTGCCCTAAATATTTAATGATAGAGCAAGTGGCCACACACATATATGGCTACACATGCAGACAAATGTAGTATCATTGTGCTCAATTTTTACCCTCATGGATGCCACTATATACCGTTTCATACAGCATTTTCAACTTTAGAGCTAGATCTTCTATTTTCTCACTTTTGAATTTCAAAAGCAATGACCAAGAGATCAACCTGTAGCCCTTGATGTCTCCTATGCGTTATTTGTTTCGCATTTTCTAGACTTACCCTGATTTAATATATTTGTTCCCATTATCCCAATATAGCATGTCCTATGTGTCACATATTACGTACACACACACACACACACACACACACACACACACACACTGCTTTGAAAAATATGGTTACCGCTATGTTAATAATTTTTATCCTAGGAAAGTGAGGTGAGAGGTGAGAGGAGCTGGCTGCCAAGATAGTGGAAGATGCCAGAAAGAAGCATGTCATCCTCACAATCCAGTCCCAGGGCTCTGAGTGTAATGACTAGAGATTACACACCCGAACTTGGAGCAATTTTGCTCACTTTGTCCTCCGTCGGTACAGGGCTTCCTTATAATAAAACCATTGGGATGCAGGAGGGAGCGACAGGGATAACAGGAGAAACATACCCATTTCTTTTACTTAGAAGTTAAAAATCATACCCTGCCATTTGTAACCCCAGAATTGCGAACTTCAGGTAATTATTTAGTTAACAACTGTCTTCATCTCTTGTGAACCTTTCAAGCCAAAACCATGCTTCAAATCTCATTTTCAGATCAGTTCTTTGCCTCCTTGTACCTTGACCCCACTGCCTTAAATGGATGGAGTAAGAAAGGATGAGTTCGTCTTTGAAAAGAGCCTTAAAAGTTTTCATAGATGTGAAAGACATAGTGGGAAAAAGAACAGGGCTGTAGCTGGGCAATTAGTGTGCTAGTCTCAGCCTGCTACTGGTGAGATGACTCATCTTGTCAGTCAAGGTATTTCCTTAGGGTTTATTTTTCCCACTTTTAGAGAGAGTAGGTTGGACTAAATAATCTGAAACAGTTGTTCTCTAAGGGGATTATTAGGTGAGAAATAGGTAGGTGGAAAGATGCTACGCCCACCTTCCAGGGAAGAGTTTGTGAATGAGAAGGTATAGTGGATGGCCTTGCAATGAGGAGGTTCAGGAACGCTGAAACCATCATTTTTCTGAAAAACAGAAAATAAAGCCTGCCTGCTTCTTTAACTACACACCTTAAAGTTTGAGAGACTTGGAGAGTAAAATCAGCCAGGAGTTTGACAATCCTGCAAGTATATAATTAACAGTGGTTAAAAAAAATGAGAGGAACAGAAGTCATTTCCTTTCATTGTTGTCGGATGTCTCTTTGTATGAAAGGGATTGATCCTTACACTAAGGAAGCAGGAACCCCCCTAGCTGGTTCATACTAGTGGTCTGAGATTTAAAATAATCGCTTTAAAAGCAAGGCAAGCTGTTTTCTTAGCAGGATCTATGAAAAGTCTGTTTCCCCACTTTATAGTCATTCTTCTTTCGTGGACTTTGTGAAATGGTACGTTTGAAATAGATCTTACGTCACGAATCAGATATCAAAGAAAGCATAAGTATAAATGCATATTTTAGAAGTATGGGTACAGGAATGCCTGTGCAGATGTAACGTGTATATATGGACCTGGACACATGCGTACAACATACAGTAACTCTAGACTCCACGTAACTCTGCTTCCCAGACAGCTCTGTGATAGCACAAGCCTGAATTTTGTAGGAAGTTTCCAA
Organism: Delphinapterus leucas; assembly: GCF_059928025.1. Lineage (NCBI taxonomy): Eukaryota > Metazoa > Chordata > Mammalia > Artiodactyla > Monodontidae > Delphinapterus > Delphinapterus leucas. The sequence continues at coordinate 34,222,037 of NC_143142.1, read as the reverse complement.
ATTCTGGGAGAACAAGGAGTAGAAGCTCCAACTGATAGAGAAGAGTGGCAATGTACATGAAAGAAAAGGTATACTTACCTAGAAAGCCCATTTTGTGAGTGTAATTAGAAGTCTATTTTAGAAATGGAAACAAGGCAGGGAATATTGCTAACCTTTAACAGATGGGAAAACAACAATTTTTTTTTTTTACAAGATAATCGTTTATATTCTTAAACTTAAAAGATCAGAGAACCAGAAGAGGTCATTCCTTGGTCATATGAGTGTTCCCCAAGAAATAAAAGTGTTAAACAATATAAGTAAGAAATTGGTCACGGCAAATGAAGGAATGAGCTGGTGGGCATCTCCTTACACTCTATTCCCTCCTTTACCTTTGCTAATTGTTTAACAGTAATTAGCTCTTTATCTTTACCTTTTAATTACAAACAGGATTGGGCTGAAGGAGAATAAATCATTCACTGAAAAAAAATTAAAGCCCCCCCCGTTACCGTGGTTTCTGTCCAAGAATTTATTAAAACACTTAAATATGCATTTACAAAACTTGAGTAAAACGATTTTTCCCTGTGTCCTAATGTGTTCCAAATGGCAGCTAGGGACACAGCCTGCTGGTTGGGGATGAGGCGAGATGGTTTTTAGAAGCAGATAAGTGAACCGCTGTTGTGAAGTCCCAAATGCATGTTATTTTTATCCAACAGGAAAACGTACGGATTCAAAGTTTCAAATGAGTAACATAAATCATAGTAAGGTCTTATAACTCCTTATGGATTTCAGTAATAGTAACCTGATTTGACCTGAAAAGGCCAAGTTTTTTTTTCTCTACCAAGCTATCCTGGCAAATGACAGAAAAAAATCTGACTGTTAGAGGTACTACAGTCTGAACCATATGAAGTTTCTGATTTCAGCTGTTTGGAACAATAAAGATGGAATTTTTCCATGATTCAACTCACCAATGAGCACAATAATCCACCAAGAGAGGTTGTTGCTTTTGAATTTAAAACTAAAATGGTAAAAAAACCTAGTCTAACCACCGAGTCAAAGCCAGCTGGCCATACTGCATATATATTTTAGTGACCCCTATAAAACCGTAAGCAAAAAACCAACGTGTTCTACCATTCACAAATCACATTTGTGTTAGGTCATGTAAAGGCATGATCTCAAATGGACCAGAGATTATGGATGAATGCTTCTTTACTGAATGGTAAATATTTACCCTGGGCTCTTGTATTTAATTTTCAACCAAGCAAACTGTCCTCTAAGGAGAATGGAGAAAGAGGAGATAAAGTCCACTGGCTACTAAGCGATCCAAAGCTGGTTTTTCTTTTTTACTCTGTGCTAAGCAATGCTATACCTTCCATGAGTTGATTGGACTCTGTGGGATCTGAAAGTCTGTGCCATGAAACCTTTGATTGTGGCTAACCAAGCACTTGTGGTATAGCTGAAAATGTCTTTAGCATAATGAAACTGCAGACCAAGAATAATAAAGTTTAACAACTTTCAGGAAGGATTTTTGATCTTTCTTTTACTACCACTGACTCTTTCTGGACCCCTACTTTCTCAGAATATTTTGCCAGTTGTCTCCCCTGCCCAATACTGGGATCTGAGTAACAGAGAGAACTATAGAGAATCAGAGAGAGAATTACCAGAATCACTGACTCTACATTTAAAGTAGGATCAGGCAGAAGTAACCTCATTTTTCTATCAAGAAAGAGGGACATCTCTACTAAGATATCAGGGAGAAAATAGGGAGAAGATTGTACAAGCCAAATAGGAAATACATTCAAGAATCTTGACACTTTTTGCTGGATTATTAAGGCAATTTAAATTGAAAATAAAGAAAATCGTCAATGTGGTTAACTTTTTTTTTTTATAAAAGGCAGCAAGGAAACATCACAGTAACCAAAGTCACTAGCAGAACTGCTCAGCACTGTCACACATTTCACATAAAGTAGTTTTTTTAAAACTGATTTAACATCATTTAAATTGTTCTAAAATAAGAGGAAGGAAAACCTCAGCTGGGGAAAGAAAACCCCACTGGGCAAAGGCTGACATAATTTTGAACAAAATTTTGAAAAATAGTTGTACCTGCATTGAAAAAATAACTCTGGGTTCATGCTTGTTATGAATGATTCTTCAGTGATCTTTTGTGGAGTCTTATTTAACCAACAGGGAAAAAAAAGCCACAAGAAAATCCACAGAAACACAAACCATCCAGAAATTTTACTTTTGCAAAGGAACAGTAAGCATTCAGGATTCTTGTCATGGAAAACAACGGATCACATTTCAACCATTAAGACACACAATGTCCTCTCATGGCATCTAGCACCTTAGATCCTTTGTCAATTAAAGATTCTCTGCAGCCTCTTGCAGACACAGATGTGTAGGTATCTGATGTCTCTACCTGTTTTCTTACCATCTGTACACACATCAGATTTTAGCCCTTTCAGTTACACTAGCCATTATTTAGAGAAAAAATAAAATAACAAAAACTCCCCCCCCCCCAAAAAAACCCCTCCCACCTAAACAAACAACACACTATCACCAAATACAAAGTAATAAAAGAGCTGTACTCCAACCTGGTCAGTCCTTCCATTTCTTGAAACTTGCACACAAACTGAAGAAACCCACTCAGCCTTAAAAAGGTCGATCATTTTGCTCTCCTAAAATTGCATCTCTGAGGGTGCTTGCTTTCTTGTCCGTCTTGTGCGCGCGCTCTCTCTCTCCCTCTCTCTCCCTCTCTCTCTGTGTCTCTCTCTCTCTCTACTTTTACCGAAGAGCTTTGTTTCCTTTTTCCTGTGTCTGCTGCTGGATGAATGCAAAATACACGGAGTTGAAGGGATTTTTTTTTTTTTTAAGGCTAACAGTTGGAAATCTAAAATCTTGCTCTTCTGAATATCTTATTATACCAGTCACTCAACACTCACTTTACATAAAGAGGCATATACAGAACCAAGAATCCTGCTTTCTTAAAGCGAAAACAAATCAACAACCAAAACTCCCTTTACTCCTTTGACCCCCTTCCTATTTTATTTACTTAACGATGAGCACTTACCCTGAGATGTGCCATAAATGCTCTATTCCAAATATACAAAAGCCAACCACATCTCAACTGAGAATTAAACAGTTTTAATGTCTTCAAATCCATGTCTCTGCTCCAAATCCTGATACAGAAAGTCACTGGCAGCCGTACAGTAGTTCTAAACAGCAGACATCTGATTCTTGACATTTAAAAATAACAATATTGGAAAAAAAAAAAGGGAGTCTTTTTAAAATTAACTACAAACAGCTTGTGAGGAAGCACATCTCACCAATTGACTGTATTAACTGGAACTTGCAATGATTTCAAGCTACAGTATTTTATTTTTAAATCAATGTCAGACGGAGACCCAATACCTACAGACCTCTCATGTTCTGTATAATCATGTCAATGGCCTAAGTTAAATGATTTCTAAGTGATAATTCTACAAAGAGCAGAACTTTTTAGTATTTAGAATTCCAGTATTGGTGAATATTAACCTATACTCAGTCAAATTAAACTAGGGACATTCCAGCCATTCCATTGCTCATCTGAGATGGGTCACATTTCATGGACATGCATTCTTAACTGTGTGCACCCAGAGGAGGTCAAATGAATGCGTACATTTGCTACAGAATAAAACAAATATTAAAACGAAAAAAAGTGCATTTATTTCTATTTCTGAAGCACATTATAGACTCAGACCCACAGTCAAGTTTTAGCTCTCCCAGTGACTATCCATGAGTTCTTGGACAAATGATTTCAGCTTTTGTGCCTCAGTTTTGTCATCCATAAAATTGGAGTAAATAGTAATACTAATTTTACAAAGGTGTTTTGGGTACTAAATGAGCTGTTGTATGACTTCTGGAACATAATAGGTATATAGTATATGTCACTTCCTCCCTCTGTTTTATAATTGGAAGGGGTAGGGATCAGGTGTAAATGGAGAAATCCAGGCTTTGAAGGCAGACAAATCAGGTTTGACTCTCTGTGTTGCCATGTACTAGCTGTGTATCCTTGGGCAAGTGACTTAATCTAATTGACTAAATCTCAGTTTCTTCAACTATAAAATACCTCATAGAGTTTCAGAGAGCAAATTAGATAACATTGGAAAAGCATCTACTTTAAACATGTATTAAGTGGCAGCTCCAGGCTTTACAACTCTTGAAAATGGCTCTAATTAGTGCTCTGCATATGTAACTTAGGAGTTTGAAGATGTGGACTGAGATCCCAGGCCTTCTTGACCAAGTGCCTTACTTTATAGTAGAAGAAGGAGACCTGGAGAGCTGAAATGATGGTTCTAAGCCCTATCATTAGTGAGTGATCACCAACTAGTTAGCAGCAAATAGGAACTAAAACATAGACCCTCTTATTTAAAGTTCAATGCTTTGTCCACTAAACTTTGTGACATTGAAATCAAACACATTTGTACATCCAGTTTCAATATTAGTTGATAATTAAAGCAATACAACTGGAAAAAAAAAAGAACCTATTTGTTCCCAAATTTGCTTCTAAGAATGAGCTTATAAATGAAATTATTCTATGGGAGCTGACAGGGACTGGCTAAACCTATCTTCCTAAGGGGAGCTTCTGCAGGACAAAGATTCTCCCTTCCCTATAAAGCAAGAAGAGAGCTGGAAGGACGTCCAGTTCTTAGGAGTTTCCCATCTCCTTTCTCCCCTTGTGAATGTCCAGCTTCTTCCTCCCTTTCTTTATATGAGCTCTTCATCTCAGCACACTGGTTGGGAAGCACACACTGCTCTACATTCAGTTTATTTATTAAACATACTATGTCCCCACTTTGAAATACAGGATTTTTTTTTCAGTTTGAAAGTCTTGCACAGAATAGGAGCTCAATAAATGTTAATATTTGCTAAAGAAGACATGACTTGGAGCTCAGTTTATATTTCAAGTGTTGAACTAGCATGTCTTAAAGTTAATTATTGCTCAATGAAGAACAGAAAATATTACAATTTTTTCAGTCTTTCAGTAACTCCAGAATTAAAGACAAAGGTGCTTCTGGTATCAAGTCAGATTAGCTATTACTCTCGGGAGGAAGGGAAGGAAATGGGATTGAGGAGGGTACCTGTGTGATCCATTGTAATTAATGTTTTATTTCTCTAGCTGGGTGATGTATAAATGGGTATTTATTTTTTTCTTGATATCTTTCTGTAAGCCTCAAATATTTCGTTAAAAACAACTAGCTTAAGTGGGAAGCAGCCTCATAGCACAGGGAGATCAGCTTGGTGCTTTGTGACCACCTAGAGGGGTGGGATAGGGAGGTGGGAGGGAGACGCAAGAGGGAGGGGATATGGGGATATATGTATACGTATAGCTGATTCACTTTGTTATACAGCAGAAACTAACACAACATTGTAAAGCAATTATACTCCAATAAAGATGTTAAAAAAAAAACTAGCGTAAAAGAAGGCAAACAATTTGAAAATAGAATTTCCAGATCTTTATGATGAGATCCAATAATGCTACTATACTAAATCCCATACTTAAATCTTCAAGCTTTCATTCTTATTTTACTGAAGAACTTGAATAATAATACGTTTACTTTAAAGATTTGTTTTCCTCCTTGCTCACCATTTCATGTCCTTGATTCCGGAGTTGTGCTGGGGTGTTTTGGAAAGAGCTATTTTGCATCAGATAGATCTAAGTCTAAAACTCAGTTCTACCACTTACTGGCCACATAACATTACGTCACTTGATATTTCTAAGCCTCGGTTTCCTCTCCTGCAAAAACTGAGAGTTATTATCTGTAGCCCTCAGGACTATTATGAGGATTAAATGAAATAACAAATGTGAAAATGTTTGCTGCAGTATCTGGTACATAGTAGATTTTCAGTTAATATCATTTTCCTTCTTCCTTCCCTTATCCTTCCACTTTTCACCACTACTTGAGCTTTTAACTTCAAAAAGGTTATAAAAAGGAAAGGAAAATGAGCTTAAGGTAGGAAGCAGGCAATTATGCTAGTATCATGAAAGCATTTTGTTACTAACAAAGGCTGGTCCTAGATCCAGGTACAGTATCCTTTTAAATTAGATATTTCTTATCCAATCTCATCACTACTTACTAAAGTTCAAGTTTTTTTTTAAAAAATTGAATTTGTTTTGTTTTTGCCGCTAGTCACAAAACCGTCATAGACAAAAATGTATCCTAGGTTTTCTATCTCATGACACATCCTTTCTTCAAGACAGATATTTTATCAAAATACTTTATTCTCAATAGTGGATGAGATTTATGTGCTTAAAGAATTGCTAAAGCTTTCAGTTGTAACCCTTGTAATGGTCTTTTCTATAAGTTAAGAGACTTGGGTTCTGGTCCTACCTCTGCCACATACTAACAGTATGACCCACTAGGCCTTTGCCTTTCTTTGAGTCTAGTTTTTTACATGCTAAATGAATGAAGAGGTTGGATTAGATGATCCCTTTAGCTCTAAAATTCTGTTAGTGGCTCTTGATGACTTAATTAACACATGTAACAAGCTTACAGTAAATTAAACAATGCCACCTTCAGTAGGAAATACTGTGTTGTTTGTGAAAACTATCCACACAATAGTGGCCTCTTCTGAACTCTGGGAATGGGCTCTGGCACTGTCCTTGTCCAGTGACTGCCATTGACTGTCCAGTGACTGGAATATTTTCAGGGCTTGGTGGAGGCATTCCCAAGGGAGTCAGCTTTGTCAGAAGAAATCCAAAGAGAGCAACAAGATGAATGTCTCGGTGGAAGACTTTTTTCCTTGCATTTATTCTTAAGAGTGGGAAATGATTATGTCATGATTTTATAGTTCAGTAAAACCTTTTTTAAAAAGATGAGGATAGCAAGGGAGGGCAGAGAAAGACACTTTGAAAAGGAAAAATATGAGGATCCCTCTTACGGAAGGTTGTGTCTTGGGAAAAATGACGATACTAGAAGGAGGAGGTAGGGAAGAAAAAGACTCTTCCCCTGATATTATTATCCAGGTGAAATCTGTTTTAAGTGGATTGGAGGACAGTAGGAAAAATAGGAGACCGTGGAAGGGGAGGAGCGCCCTTGGGTCTGTATGTGTGTGGGATTTACATTCTGACACTAATTGTATTTTATTGTGCAGATGCTTCCCCTTCTTTTCCTCCTCTTCTCTGTTGTCCTGGATCTCTGGAGCTGTGCCTGTCAGGTCCCCAGACTGTCTCCATCTCCACCTCCTCAGGGCGTAGGGCATCACCCCAACTCCCTGTGCTCTGGGGGGTGGGAACTTGGGTAGGAGTGTGATTAGTGTTGGTGGTGGTATGAAAATTGCAATGGTGAAGAGGTAGATTAATTTTTCCAAACTAATAGCTTCAGACAGAATTTAAAATAATAATAATAATTTTAAAAAACTGAATAGATCTAATTAAACTCTTTCCAGAATTCCAAAGATCATTGTTGACTTTTGTAAAAAGGTGGATTTATTTTAAAATTCTGTGTAAACTCCCCTTTTCTCTCCTCCCTATCCCACGATCCTTCAGACAAAAGAGGAACACAAAACATTAATAACTTCTTGCCTTTAGGTAGGCGTGCTTTTCAAAGCACTTTTATATCTAGTATCTCAGGATAACTGGATGAGGTTGCTAGCAGGCTTGTTTCCTGACAGGAGCCCTCCGCCCCAGAAATGCTAAGTAATTCGCTCAGGTTCATATAGGCAATTCATAGTAGAGCCAAGACTAGGACCCAGGAGGAAATACCACACAATCAGCAGGTACAACATCTAAGCATCCATCCCTCCACATAAATGGTACCTGAAGGTACTGGCAGGAACGTTCCTGTTGACATGACTCTGACTTCACCATGGCCTGGTCCATGTTAACCGAGGCTTTCTGGTAAACCTCTCGGGCTCGACTCACGGTCAGCGTGGAGGACCAGGCGCTCTTCTTCAGCAGCGGCGCGTCTAGGGTGACGGGCAGGTTGGCACAGGTGGTGCACTTGACATCGTTGTTACTCCGGGAGGCCTTCACAGCCTGCTCGCTGATGGTGTTGTAGGCCTCCATGAAGTACTGGGAGGCCGAGCGGTCGGGGCACCTGCCCATGGTCATCACGCCCGAGGGGGCGTGGTAGATGCACATGTCGCCGTCGAGGTTGTCTTCGGAGCTCCACCAGCCCGGGGAAGCGTTGTTGCGGGGCTTGGGCTCGGGGCGGCGCTCCTTGCTCTTGCTGCGCTTGCCGTACCTCACGGTCTGCGTCTCCTCGGGGCTGGCCTTGCCCCCATTGACACTGCCCTTGGACGGCCCCTCCAGGGAGTGCGATTTGGTGAAGAGTTTCTGGACCGAGTGGACCAGGTGGCGGATGCGGCCGGGGCTGTCGCTGCGGTGCTCCACGGCCGTGCGCTTGTACTGCAATGTGTGGTAGCCATCCCTGTTGAGAGGCAGCTGCCTCTCAAACTGGTCCAGGAGGTTGGCGGGGATGCGGTTGGCCTTGGTGGCCAGGGTGCGAGGCACCAGGGCGCACTCGTCCTTCAGCTCCTGCTGCGAGGTGTAGTGCCGGCGCGGGAAGGTGCTGCTGGCCAGCGGGTCGCTGAAGGGGCCCACGCACTCGGCCTGGAAGGAGGTACGCTGAGTGTAGTAGGGGTGGTCGGCCGGGTGGTGCTCCACCGGGCTCAGCAGGTATGGCTTGCGGTCTGCGTGGTGCGACAGCGAGTCACAGGCCGAATCGCAGGTGACTCCGTGGTGATGGCTGCGGCTGCCCGATAACCCTTTCATCGCTGATGGGGCGCAACCACGGGGGTCATGGACACCCGGTGGTTAGGTTCCAGACCCGTCTCCCGCAAGGACCTGGGGGAATGAAGGAGAGGGGGACAATGGTTAACGCTTCACTTGGTCAATAGCTATTGCTCTCTTTCCACGTGTGTCTGCTACTGAGTCGGTTTTCTGGCAGAACTCATGACTCTCCCTAAAAGCAGCTTTAATGCATTGTTGGAAAAGCCCTGTTACCTCTGTAGGCCGGGAAAGCCCATGCCAGTCCTATAGGAGAGACAGTAGCGGTGAAAGCTAGTAAACCCGGAAAAGAACGTATAAAAATGCTGAACTATTTTTAAGTGACTTGGGAGAAAAACTGCCCCTCCCTCCAGGATTCCAATAACTGTATCTTTCCCCTGCTGCTCTCCTTTTATTCTTAACTGTATGTTAATCGTCAAGCTAGCAGACCGGAAGGGCTCCCTTAATCTGGGGGGCTTTTGCTGATCCGCCCCCTGCAGAGAGAATTAGTTCCCCTCTGTGCTCGCAGGGCATCTACTGCACGCTCTCCAGCTCCTCTGGAATGCTTTGTCTCATGCTTTCCCTGCTAGCTCAAGCTCCCTGAGGCTAGCTTACCTCTTAGCCACCATTACATCCTTTACATCTCCCTACCTTGTACCAGGTGGGCCACATAGACACACAGTAAGCACCCCATAAATGTGAGTGAAAAACATAAATAAAAGAGGATACTGGCACCGTATAACTTTAGGATATATCTCTGTATCTTCTGTCACATACTTTCCCATTAGAATTCCGTGGTAACAATTACAGCAAACAATCCCACCGTGGTAATTAGAGTTGGAAAAACTAATGGTGTGGCAAATAAATCAGAGCTGTAGAGAAAATCTGCCCGTGTATTTCTGTCATCAAAGAATTAAGAGCTTCCTGTCAACAAACTGAGAGCTGATGAAGAACAAATAAGCTTGAATTGGCTAATTTGAATAACAGGGCATCTCCTCTTGCTGGTTTAAAAGTTTCTGGTAAATATTTACAAGTGATGGCAAGATGGCCAAAGGAAAGGCTCTTGAAGTGTTCCTGAGGACATGAAGGGCCTGAACCTAAGGGTCATGTCTGCCTGGGAGAGAAGGGCGCCCTACAGATCCACCTGTGGGAAATCAGGTCATTCCAAGCCTTCCCCGCGCTTTAGTACGGAGGCTGCCGTTCTACTGGGCAGAGTACTTTCTTTGGACTCTAACAGAGAGAGTTCTTCAGTAGTTGAATGCAATTCTCCTGACAGCCAGATTTTTTTTTTTTTAAACTTCCCACAATACAAAAGTTGTCATATGGAGAGTTGTCCGGAAAAGCCAATGTGACTTTCCAAAAATATCACAAACGTCATTTCAGATATTCAGATGGGGAGAGATAATTGGTTTAATTAAAAAAACAGAATGAAACACCCACATATGGCCTAATGAAGAAAAACACGGAGTTTTGTGGGGTCAGGACTCGTCTGTTCCACGGGACATACTGTGTGTGGGAGCTCCTGACGAAAATCTCTAAGCATGTTTTATGAAGCTCCTTTTCTCCTCCTCGTCTCTCAGTTTCTGGATTAATTGCTCGGGAAAACTGATGGGAGGTTTTAATCATTGGAATCTTTTGAACTTGGTTAGTCTACTAAATTAGGAGCTTCTTGAGGGTAGAGACTATGTTTTACGCATCCGGTGGCCAGCAAAGTGCTTGGCTGATGGTGGGAACTCAGTAAAGCATTTAGTCAGTGAACTAATGCATCAATGCAAAATTTCCCAGGGTGGTCCATCCTGTGGTTCAAGTCACATCTACTGAGTGAGAACAGGACTGTGTGACAAGGGAAGGGCCAAGGAAGGAAGGAAGGGACCATCTCTCAGGCATTTTAGGGACCAGTGGTTTTCAAGGTGAGGCAGGAGGCATACAGGTGAATGTGCCTTTTGCTACCCATTAGCCTTCCACTTCTGCCTCTCCACGGCCCACCAATGAATATCTCACCTCTCAAAGTTCTCCCTGCCTTGGAGTTAAAATCTGGGAGTTTGCCTGGCCTGCTGACTACAGGATGTCTAGACTGAGGACAAACTGTTTGAAGGAGAGAAAGAAAATGACACCTGAAGACACAAAAAGGAAAAGCAGGACTCATGATACCTGTGGCTCAGGAAGAACCTGTAAATCAAAACTTGCCCACTGAGGACACTAATATAAAGGAAATTTTAGCATAAAATACCTTGGGACCACTTTGTATGAAGTTACGATACCAAGAGTAGGCTGCGGCAAAGAGGGATCCAGAAAGATTAAATACATGTTTTCAGCAAAACTGTGGCACAAACTAATTTAGGTGGAAAAATCCATTGCATGAGAAAGTTGCTCTGGATAAAACAGGTCCCATTGAAGACATTTTTGCCTTTTAAATATAGACTTAAAAATAAAAGACAAAAATAGCAAACCAGTTGGATTATGGTCATATACTAAGTTTTATGATTACATGTATCTCAATATATAAAATAATATGAAATAATGCTTCAACCTTTCCTTCTGAAGCATCTAGGTCTTGGGTGGATTTTTTTTGCTAAATGTGGAGCTGGCAAGAGCTGAAAACATGAATTATACATATTTACTCCAAAATGTTTAAGATTATTTGAGATCATGTATTCAATATTTATGTAATTATCTTTAATCTGTGAATGGCATTTCATGTAAGATGATGTTGCCTGAGGACACGCAGAGCAAACAAAGAGGGTGTTTAAGGCCATTAATGATAAATTTGTTAAATGATGTAACTGATGATCATTTTTGTAAGTTAAACATGCACAGTGTGATTTTTACTGCAGTTTAAGTGGGCTATTTTCAGCCTAGCGGCAAGCACTTATATCTTCATAGAGAGTAATAAATTGCATCAAGAATAAGTAAGTTAACTTTGGTCCTTCTTTACTCAATATTTTTAAAAGGATATTGAAATCTTGATCTTTTTCTCTGTGATATAGGCAAATAAGGTCATGAAAAAATGGCAATAAATAATCATAAACATTTCTAAATGCTCCATCTAACTTTCTGGCTAAGGCCAGATAAATGACTTAATACCCTGGTCCTTTCTAGGGAAAATCTTACGTCTCTTCTACTCTCTCGTCTTTGAAAAAGGAAAATAGATTAATTTGTGATTATAAATGAAAGCAACACATTCAGTGACTTCCTGGTGAGGGGGGGCAGATGATCTAAAACCCTCAATGGCTAAATAATAGCTGTGGCACCCACCATCGACGTCCTGCCCTTCCACCTTTCATTCTTTTTTTTTCTTAAATTGGGGTATGGTTGCTTTACAATGTTGTGTTAGTTTCTGCCATACAACGAAGTGAATCAGCTATATGTATACATATATCCCCTGTTTTTTGGATTTCCTTCCCGTTTAGGTCACCACAGAGCATTAAGCAAAGTTCCCTGTGCTGTACAGAAGGTTCTCATTAGTTATCTATTTTATACATAGTAGTGTGTATATGTCAATCTGAATCTCCCAATTCATCCCACCCCCCTTTCCCTCCTTGGTGTCCATATGTTTATTCCCCTCATTCTTTATTTTCTTCTTTTGTTACTCATGAACTCCCCTCCCAGCCTACTTCTTTCTGTCACTTCCTTTTTTCCCTCTCCTAATTCACGTTCGTAAGTGGCAACCATGGACATCACTTGCTGCAGCCTATGGTGTGACTAACACCATCCCGGGAAGAATTAACTGAGCGTCCCCCCCCCACCCCCTTGCAAGGCTCAGCGTTTGCTGCTGCAGACAACCAAATGCAACCAGCAAATCCCTAATGGCCAAAGGGCTTATGATGTGCTCAGAGAGATGTGACCTAGACATGAAGAAAGATAAAGAACAATTCTTGTTACCTTCCACATTCTTGGAAAATGAAGCTGCTAGCTCCGGAAGAAGGTTTTAAGTGGCCGTAAAAGATTTCTGAAAATAGAAAGCGAAATTTTCTTTTGTACCTTCCTCTCTGAGCCAGCGTGGGAAGTGTGAGTCAACATGCCTTCGTAAGGGTTTCTATGACGACGGTGATCATCTCTCATTTTTTCTTGTTCACTATGACTTCAAAATTATGTTTTGTTATCCCCCTAAGTTCGATTTTACCATCAGATGACATGTCCTGATTGTTGGTTTGGAAAATATGTTGGCTATATTGGCTACTGTGAGATGAGCTCTGAGTGTGAGATGAACCGCTTTTTACAGAGCTCTCACACCTGCAGCAGAAGCACTGCTGTCCAGATGATGACTAAAGCGAGAACAATCCAGCAAGAACCGTAAAGGAAATTCTCAAGGCAGGTAATTTATTAGCACCAAGGAGAAAGCAAACAAACCACATATTAGAAGATGCTGACAAGATGGAAAACAGTCTTGCCAAGCTGGCAAGTTCTTATCTTGACGTCTGTGCATGTCTTTATTTAGAGCTGCTGGGCTTCATTTTTCTTTACATGCAGAGAGAGGACCCACCCGAAGGGTGTCCACTCTCTCCCTCAATCGGGAATGACAGCTGAACAACCACAACTTGCTTTAGAAAGGACAATGTGGGGGACCCTGCCCAGGAGAGCAGGAAGCACTGCGTTCTGGTTTAGGGAGGTACCAGGAAGAAGAAATCTCCATGAATGTTTTCAGGGTCAGGTCACTTTTTTGCCTCCCCCCATTTACCTGTGACCTGCCCGTGCCAGGTTGCGACATTCAACTGCAGGGAAAGAAAGGATTCTCTTAACGAAGAGTATAAGGCAGTCCCAGACTAATGGCTCGTTTCCTAGTCTCCCTAGAGGTGCACAGGTGACTAAGTCTGGCTAATGGAGTATAATTGAAAATGGCAGGTGCAATTTCTGGAAAATGACTCTAAAGGGAAGGGCATACCTTCTTTATGCCTTCCCTGGCTGGAATTCAGACTTGAGAGCTTGGGGAGCAGTGATCTTGGACCATGAGGTGGAAGTTACAGTCTGAGGATGGTAGCAGCACAAGATAAAGGACCCGGCATCTTGTTTATGGGGGAGGGAATGGAACTTTATCTTTGTCTACACCACTGTGATTTGTTTTCTGACCCTTGCATTTGAACCAAGTCCTAAGTGAGATGGGTAGTCAGGGCTGAATCCTGGAGAGATTTGCCAGCTATGCTATAACACACAGGACTTGACTTTGCTGGTGGTGGTCACATCCGTGAGACCAATTTAAACCAGGCAGCGACACAGCCACGCTTATACTAGAGATTTCCCTGGCTGTACTTACAGGATAGGTTTAGGGGTGGGAACAAGCAAGAAGATCTAAAGGAAGCAATTATTTCTTGCTTGGGCAGTTCATGAGAGAAGACTAAAAGGGAGTTAACAGTAACCCCCGAAAGGGTGAGAATGTCCTGGCCGATGGGGGCAGTGTCTCCCACTTCAGACCTTCTGCCCACATGTGTTTCCACTACAGACTAAACAGGGCACTTTTTCCAGGCAGAACAAAATTCTATGCAACATGGATGCAGATTTTTTATTCGTAATTTTTTCCTCTACTACTAATAAACCCCCATTCTATGGAGATTGAGAATAAAGAATGATATGAATGTTTAACAGGTGCATGATTTTAAATAATTTTTTTTTTTAATAAGGGAATGGTTCTCATTAATGTACTACAAACAAATGAAGTCATGCCATTTTAGGGTAAACAGAAACATACGCGAGTTAACTTTGCCCAAAGGCCCACTTTGGGGATATTTTCTCACTTTCTGAATTGGTAGCTGCAGGAGATAACTGAATGCCATTTTCTCTCACTTTTTCAGGCTTCCCCACTCAACGATTTTCATGTACTACGTATCAGTACTTAAAATTGTACAAATACCATTAGAGCGCCTTTGAATAAGCACAGGCTGAAATACACCAGTTCTATTACTCAAAGCACAAGGCCAAGCCGTTTTATAAACGCAGAATGTATTCTGGCTTTTCATGAACATTAATTGCTATCCGAATCATCTGTAGGTTGATTTTGTTTGTGAATACCTTCTTCAGTCAGTCTGCTGCTACAAATAAATGCCTTTGGAACATTTCCCTTTCAAAAGATATGGTGTTATACAAAAAACAAAACAAATGAAACAAGATCCCGGGCCTCCTCCAATCTGGTCACATTGGTAGCACAATTGCCATTGCCTCTGTCTTCATACAAAGCTTTCAAAAGTGGTTTCATTATGTTTTTTGAGAATAAAAAGGTGAAGAGTAGTGTTCCTTGAGAAATGGTTAGAAAGTCATCATTTAATATTGGTCTATACTTACTGCTGGTTGGGTAAAAGAACACAGGGCTTAGGAGAGGATTTTTACGCGGAGGTAACTGAAGCAGTACATTATAAAACTTCCTAACATTATTTTGCATTGACACAGGTGGGAAGGTAGCTGTCCTGACTCTATGTGACTTTGGAGATGTGCTCCCCATGGAATTACCCTCATTTGGATCATTCTAGAAGAGGGTGTGATTATCTCAGCTAAGTCTGCAGATGGATTCCCCTGGGAGTCGCTAAGAGAATGTGGTCACCTTGACCAGCCATGGCCATCAGCTCTTTAGGAGGCACTGTGGGCAGGGGGACACCCTATCCTTATGGGGATAAAACAGATAATCTGCAGAATTTTCACAGAAAAGAGCACAAACCATGAGTGTCTACTCCAAAAAAAAAAAAAAGGCTGAGGAAAACATGCAATCCATTGACTAATCTAGGAGAAACAGGAATGATGATAGAATTAAACTGTTTAATGGGCTATAAAGACAACCATGATAGAAAACATAACGACTGATACAACACGAGGCAACTTGAAAAGAAGCAGTGGAAATAGTCTCTGATGAAAACGGAGTTATTTTTGTCTACATCTCTTGTCACTAGCTGAATAGTCCCGTGAACATGTTCTGGCACATTCTAGACAGCTTGCTTCACAGCCCGACTCCCTATCTATCTGTCTGTCTATCTATTTTTTACCTGAATGAAAAGTTTCCTTTCATAAATTCCTTTCTTTTAAATGCTGTTGCTTTGCTTACCAAGTTTGCTGTACAAATCTACTTTACCAAGTGCTAAGGCCCAGAAAGTACCTGTAGTGGCCCCCACGCTGTCCCGGCCAGGAATGTTGAGGCAATCACCACGTCCTCTGAGCTGACTGAACTGGGTTTGCAGACCCCAGCTCAGGGGCATCCATGTGGAGGCTTAGCTGAATCAATCAGATGCTGGCTCCTGGAAATTTAAATGACGATGTTCCTAGAGTCACTGAACCCTGGTGAGCTTATCCGCGAGGTCAAGTCCAGGAAGGGTCAATGTTGGCACCACCAGAAGCCAGAGTCATGTGCTATTTCAGAGTGTGGGGCAGCAGAAACAAGGGTCCCGCGGAGGGAGCATGTGAGAAGAGAGAGGAGCAAACATACAGGGAGAAACAGATCCAGACTCCACGTAGCCCTGGGAAAGAAACAGAGAGGCTGCCTATCAACTTCCTAGGCCTGGCCAGGCCCAGCTCCCTGGCCACAGTGGCTTGAGACCCTGTACTGTCTGTTGCGGAACCACGGGAGGCCCACTAAAGCTTACTCATCCGAGTAAAGTTTACCCTTCTGCCCAGCTGGGCAGCTGCAAGCGTATTAGAACCACCACCTAGGAGAAAAGGGAACCCTCCTGCACTGTTGGTGGGAATGTAAACTGCTACAGTCACTATGGAGAACAGTATGGAGGTTCCTCAAGAAAATAAAAATAGAACTACCATACGACCCAGCAATCCCACTCCTGGGCGTATATCCAGACAAAACTATAATTCAGAAAGATACATGCACCCCTATGTTCACAGCAGCACTATTCACAATAGTAAGACATAGAAACAACCTCAACGTCCGTCGACAGAGGCATGGATAAAGAAGATGTGGCACATATACACAGTGGAATACCTCTCAGCCATAAAAAGGAATGAAATAATGCCATTGGTAGCAACATGGGTGGACCTAGAGATTATCATACTAAGTGAAGTAAGTCAGAAAGAGAAAGACAAATACCATATGATATCATTTATATGTGGAATCTAAAATATGACACAAATGAACCTATCTGTGAAACAGAAACGGAATCATGGACATAGAGAACAGACTGGAGGTTGCCAAGGGGGAGGGGGTTGGGGGAGGGATGGAATGGGAGGTTGGGGTTAGCAGATGTAAGCTTTTATATATAGGATGGATGAACAACAAGGTCCTACTGTAGAGCACAGAGAACTATATTCAATACCCTGTGACAAACCGTAATGGAAAAGCATATGAAAAAGGATGTATATATACGTATAACTGGATCACTTTGAGATACAGCAGAAACTAACACAACATTGTAAATCAACTATACTTCAAAAAAAAAATAAACCAATAAAGCCTCCTCTTAAATGTTCCCTGTGCCAAAGGACACATGGAAATGAGCGGCCTTAACTAATTTATGGTCTAGTTGAGAAAATAAACCACATAAATATAAAATAATCAAGAATAGTACAAATTGGAATCTAATCAAGCTCTAGATTGTGTGGTCTGTGTTGTATATGTAATGCATCAGGTAAAAAGCTTTTGAAAAAAAAAACAAGTCTAGAAGGTGCAAAAGTTAAGGGATGCAAAGACATCTCAGTTTGGGAGGTTTGGAGAGTCCAGAGCAGCACAGTCTTCAAAACTGAGGCTCTTAGGATGATGTGCAAAGCCTGCCCTGTGTTTCGTTCAGGTCTAACCATTCCATTTCTCCTTTGGCTTTTTAATGCTTCTGTGTCGTTCATCTCCGAGGATACGATCCAGATGTGAGTCAGATCGTCTGAGAGCTACAAACTTGACCTCATTGTTAAGGCCTCCCACTGGACTCCTTTCACTGAACTCTCTTTGATATTAAGCCTGTGTAAGGAAGTTATAAGAAGCTGATATGTATACTTGTGTGGTTTTTACTGTTGGGATGTCATCCACCTCTGCAAAACTTGTCTTCTGAATGCTGTGTGATGAGGAAATCCCTCTCAGGTCTTAGTATGAGCAAAACTGTGTGTTTAACAACTGCCAGGTACTGTTAACATCTTGCAGGTACTGTCACTCTTGTCAGATAAATGCCTTTCCAGCTATATTTGAATCCCGGGAAGTTTATTGGGAAATTTGCAAGAAAATAGTAATGGTTATTGCTTTTCTACTTTTATTCTACTTTCATTGTTTTCTCTGGCTGTGTACCTTATCCCTTTTAATGATGATATATGTAATCATGTAGCCTGCTTCAATCTTTTGGGGGGATGGAAAATCTATAGCCAGGTATCTCTGTATTATGTAAAATACAAATACTTGGCTAATATATTTTTTCCTTCCCTTGATACCATCAACTGACTGTAACAATGCTTCTCAAAGTTGAGTGTGCAGGGAATCAGCTGGAGGACTTAAGACACAGATTGCTGGACCCAATCCTGAGTTTCAGGGGTGGTTCCCAAGAATTTGCATTTCTAACAAATTCCCTGATGATGTTGATGCTGGTTGAGGAATCACAGTGAGAACCACTCAACTAGATGCCCTATTTCTTACATCTGTGATTCTTCCTGGGATGCACATGGTCCTTCCCTCCATTAGACTAAACTCAAACTTTTTCTTCAAGCCCCAGCCCTGTTGTCACTTCTTTGGTGATGCCTTTGCTGAACCCAGGGGGGCAGAATTGACAGCTGCCTCATGTGTTTTCTCACGCACATCATCCAAACTGCCACCAGGCAATGGAAAAGTCTGTGGTCATTTATTGCCTTTTATGTGGATCTCTCCCAGGAGACCACGGGATTCTAGTGGGCATAAGGGGTCTCGCTCATTTTCGTATAACCATTTCCTGGGAAAGTCCCCGTTCCATAGGATGTACTCAGTAAATGTTAGCTGAATAAATACATGAATGGGAGGTCTCCTGTTTTGGAAACACAATATATTTTTTTTCAATTTTGAGAAACATAATATATTTAAAAAAATTTTTAATTAAAGTATAGTTGATTTACACTGTTGTGTAAGCTTCAGGTGTACAGCACAGCGATTCAGTTATACACACACACACACACACACACACACACACACACACACATATTTTCAGATTCTTTTCCCTTATAGGTTATTACAAGATATTGAATATAGTTCCCTGTGCTATACAGTAGGTCCTTGTTGGTTATCTATTTTATACATAGTAGTGTGTATATGTTAATCCCAGCCTCTTAACTTAGAAACACAATATATTATTTTTCCAGTCCAGGGTACCACATTGCATTTGGCAATCTGTATTTTTTTTTTTATTTATTTGTTTCTGGCTGCGTTGGGTCTTCATTGCTGTGTGTGGGCTTTCTCTAGTTGCTGCGAGTGGGGGCCACTCTTTGTTATGGTGCTCGGGCTTCCACCTGAGGTGGCTTCTCTTGTTGTGGAGCACGGGCTCTAGGCACGCGGGCTTCGGTAGTTAGAGCACGTGGGCTCAGTAGTTGTGGCGCACAGGCTCAGTAGTTGTGGCTCACGGGCTTAGTTGCTTCACGGCATGTGGGATCTTCCCGGACCAGGGATCAAACCCGTGTCCCCTGCATTGGCAGGCGGATTCTTAACCACTGCACCACCAGGGACATTCAGAAACACAATATTTTTTATGTAAAAAAGGTGGTAATTTATAAATAAAATGACTATCTTTGTCCTGGGAATAACGTGTCTGTGTGTGGGCACTGTGCGAATCGTTCTGTGAGTGGAGTCTCACGAGGACTGCGGATGGATGCCTACTTTGCCGTCCCATCCACGGCACAGGGGCTGCATCCATCCTGCGGCTCAGGCATCCTCCTCGACCTTCTCAGCAATTAGAGGCTCTGGAGCTACCAAGACAACGATGGGAGAAAATGTTGGGAGACTCCATGTCAAATTCTCTGCACATCTTGAAGATGGGAGAACTCTCTGGTTAGAACCTGGCTGCTGATCGATATAATGAGGGGGAGCCCTTTTCTCCTGCTGAGGCGGCCTACAAGGGACTCAGTAAGCTACAGAATGATCTCACTGGTATTTCTGAATTCTGTGAAATACAAGCTGCACTTTATAGAGGCCTATGATGGGGCAGGAACTCAGTAAGGATCCCTTTTGAACCCTTGCAAGCTTGGCATGATTTCTCCCCTTCCCACAGATGAAGAGACGGAGGTTCACAGAAGTTGAACGGCTTGCCCAGGGAGCACGACCAGTAAGCAGCTAAGCTAACACTTGACCCCGGGGCTGTGAGACTTAAAGCACTTGTGCTTCCGGCCCTATGGACAGCTCCAAGAAACTTTAGGATGCTGGGGGCAGCAGAGCAGGGACCAGCCTGCCATCAGTGGACCTCCACAGCTTTTGGACTTTCCTTTGAAGAAAAGTTTAGCTGCTAAAAGAAAATAATGAAAAGAAAAAAGATAATACGTACTATCATACTTCATCATATCAATTTTTTTTGATATAAGACGACCCATCCAGCTTAAACATCTAATAAGCATTTAATAATCTAATGAGGAAGCTGCCCCCTGGGAATGCACATCCTCAGGTGTGACTAGGTGGCCCTGAGATCTTGTTCAGGACTCAGCAACTTTATACACATCATAGATGTCAGCCTGTGGATGTGCTGAGCCCAGGGCCCCAGATACCCGTGCCCCATTCTCCCCACCTCACCTAGACCTTTGTATATTATGTGGATAATGTCTTCAGCCTCAATATAGAAGTGAGCCAGTGTAGACAATCACTTCTCAGTTATCTCTAGAAGCTAATAAAAGAGCTAACGTTCACGTATTCCTTTTTTCCCAACAAATATGTGTTGAGTATATACTAAATGATGGTACAGTTCTAGGAACCGAGGATTGCGTCATGAACACAACTCAAAATGTCCATTCCTTCATGGAAAGTACATTCTTGTGTTGGGAGACAATATATAATGTTTAAAATAGTGGTCATTGTATTATATTGTCCGTTAGGCGATGATGTATAAGACACTGGCTTATTTCTTAAAGAGGTAGTTCAGTTAAGTTTATACCTGTTAGTATATTTCAGCAAACATTAGGCAGATAGGTCTATGTGCCAGACCCTGCCCTAGGCACTTTAGAGGCATCATCCACTTAGTTATCACAGCAGCCCTAGCAAGTAGGTACTCCTATTGTCTGCATTTCCCAGAGGAGGAAAATGAGGCACAGAGAGGTTAAATAATTTACTCAAAGTTAATCCAGGAAGTTGAATCCCAGCACTTGCGCTGTGCACCCCTACGCTATCAATGACAAAGTTCGTCTTTGTCACTCAACCACAGCGATGGGATGTCACCAAGGCTGCAGCATATGTACACATTGTGTACAGCAGCACACCTGCAGGGGGCAAGCTGATGTGTGGTGTGGCAGCCCTGTCGCTTTGCTATCACTGATGTACTTTTATTTAAATACACAGTCACATAAGCAGACTTAAAAAGAGGACCCAGGAGAAAAATCACGCATTCCAGCATCATATAGAAGTAGGATTGTTCATCTGTTGTTATTATCTAATAAGACAATAACTTCAACCATGGAAATTGCATACAGATTTCAGAGACAGACATATACTTAACATATATATTACCTATACTTGTAGATAGGCCATTGAAAGGGAAAATTGCGAGAAACCTAGGAGAATTTACGAACTTCTTCATGAAGGACGCCTTTTTTCTCTTCACATCTCTAAACTTAACCTGGAAATTTTCAATTTCTGCATGGCTGCTTCTCCGCACCATCTGCTAATGCTGGCACGGGGCGGGGGGCGGTAATTCCCTTCATTCAGGGAGGCAGCCTACGCTACAGAGATAAGTAAAGACCCAAAAGACAAATGAAGGAAATCAGAGGGGGGAGAGAATTCACAATCAACTCTTCACTGGACTGGCATCCCATGAGTGGTCCCTGCTGTAACCACCACCCATGGCAGCTTTCCTTCTGATCACTGAGCGGTGTTGTTTCCTCTACCTGAATCTGTGTCAAGACACAATTCCACTGAAGGAGGGTTGTAAGTTTCACTTTCCAGCCAGATAAATGGGCAGCTTAAAATTCCAGCCCAGCAGATCTGAGAACGAGCAAGGGTGGTGAGTGTGAGACCCAACTGTGTAAGCCAGATGGGAAGTGGCTTCAAATGGGAATAGGAATGTTAAAAGGTTGCTGCTTGCAGGAAAATCGTTCATTTTAGACTCCAAGAAAACTTTTGGATGAAATGAGATTCAAAACGGGGATGCCTTTGCCCTACTACTTATTCTCTGGACCCAAGATGCCCAGGGTTGGTCAGATTTCAGAAAACGTCCTTGCTGTTGCCCTGAGCTTCTAGCATGTAGAATGTTTAACTGGAAACAGGGCATCTTCTCTTACTATCCCACTTTTTGCTTTTATTTGCTTGTGTGGGCTTAGAAATGTATTATTTTTTTTCCTCTTTCTTTTTTTGTCTCTCCTTTAGAGAAGGCTATTTTAGGAGAAAACAGCTCTATAAATTATAAGAGTTCACCTGTTATGGTCCTCGGTCTACAACTGGCAGCCACATAACTGGTTTTCAACATGGTCAACATCCTGTGTCCTTCGGATGAGGAAATCCCTTTAGAATTGTTTAAGTTTTCTATCAACATTTATTTTTATTTATAGACCCTGAGCATTGCTCTGGGTCACCGAATGTAAATGAAAAAACCTGAAAAATCAAGCTGTGGAGAAACACGTTTATAAGGACGAACGTGAATTCTATGAAACTGGTTGGAATCCAATAGCAACTAATCACAGCGTAAAACTGGATCCATGGGTAATGGAGGGCTGCCCTGGGGAAATCGTCTTCTCTATGCCCAGGGGAAAAGAGTGCAGGAACGCGAGATGGACAGGGAATCTGTTACAGGCAACACAGTTTGTCTCTCCTGTGGGTTCCTGGAAATTCGAGGTAACTTACGGCACTTGGGTAACTACCAGCACAGGACAATGCTGTTCTTCATCCGAGCCCACAGGTGCCCTGCCCAGGGACCAAACCATCTCTCCTCCCTCCACCACTGAGTCCTGGACCTGGGCAACTCATGGCCCCTTGGAAAGAACCGCATTTCAGTGCTTTCTAAGCATTCACCTCACTGAAGACTACTTATTTGCACATTATTCTGTCTTCCGCCCTAATGTGAACTCCTCAAGGGATCTGACTGCTCGGCATCTAACCCAATGCTACGCACGGAGTGAGCGCTCAATAAATGTTGAATGGATAAAACAAAAAGGTGGGGGAAAACCCCATCAGTTTGCTGGCTCAGTTACATGTCCCATAAATGCATTTGAGTGGATACTCCAAGACTTGTGAAAGAGGAACGGTACGCCTTCGGGAAGCAGGAGGAACGACACAGATTAGATGACGGGTTAGAAGAAATTTGACTCCGGAAGACTATTTTCTCCAATGTGGGAGTTTGTTATAATGGGACCCTGCCTTGGACATCCCTTGTTCGGCTTGTGGGTGCTGAGAAGAGCAAAACGGGCAAAGGAGAAAGATTTAGAAATGGTAAAAATGATTTTCAAGTCCCACTGCCTCTTCCATTCACTGCTTCCACCTCTTCTTCCTATTCCTCCAGAATGATCTTCTCACCTCCTAATCTGATCACACACCTTCCCTGCCCAAAACTGTCTCCATTCCCATCAACATAAAGTCTGACCCCTCGTGTAGCCTGAATGCACAGCCCCTCGGGGCCTTGATATGAATATCCCCCAGCCTCACTTCTATGCCCTCTCACCATCCCCCAGGCTCTAGGCTACCATCCCCCAGGCTCTGGGCTACAACCCCCAGACCACCTGTGGTTTTCCTTACCCATCCCGCTCTTCTGTTCTTTATGACTTTTGTGTGGTGCTTCCTTCCTCCACTTGGGGAATGCCCTTCGATGCCTAGTAATTCCTATTCGTCCTTCAGAAGTCAACTGCTTCCCTACCCCACCATCTTATTCACCTCGCACAGCATCATGTTGATGAAGCTCAGCCATTGTTTCCGCAGCCATCTTTCTAGTTACCTCCTCTCCCACTGCGGGGTGGCTTCCGTTACTCTTAAGGCCAATACACTCTCCAGTTTATAGCCACTCATCTACAATGAGCTGTATAATCTCCTAAAAATATAAAAGCTGAACCACATGGAGGGAGTTAGGAGCTGCTTGCCGAGGGACAGTGGGCTGCATGCCCCTGGCTCTCAGACCCGTGATCTCGGGCTGTCTAAGAGGTTAATTCATCTCAGGCTGTAGCTCTGACGGGGGCGAAGGATCTGACAGCCTCCTGTGGGTCCTCCTATGTGGCAATAGTTTACCACTTACCTGGGGTGTTTCCCACCCTATTTTAACTTTTCTGCTCAGCCTAAGAAATCTCCCCGTTTGTTTTGTTTTCTCAGAAAATAAGGGCAGGTTGTTATGCTTGTTCTTAGCAATTAGATGGAAGCAGCCCACACATATGAAATAGGAGTTAAACGCTAGAACTAGGATTCAATTGCCAAGGAATCATGAGCTGAGGAAGGAGTCTAAGAGGGGCGCCCCAAGCTCCCAGCGGGCCAGCAGTGTCCTAGGGCGTCCACCGCCCACTATGGGCTTTCTTCTTGCTCTGTCAGGATTCATTTGTGGGCTTCCTATCTTTCTGCTCAGTCAAGCCCTCTGAGAACAGAGGATGGTGTTCATCTTTGCATCCCTGGGACCCGGCACTGGAGCTGGCTCAGAGCACAGTACCACAGTACTGACATATAACGAGAAAGTTATTTCCACTTCAATTCTCTTACAATCCATTGAGTTTAGTCAAAGCAGAAACATCTCTGTTTATTGATGGTATGTTTTTAAATCTCTTTTTGCTTTTCCTCCCTTTTAAGCAGGGTTCAGCAAACACAGCATCTACCTAAGTGATTAACTTGTTTTGTTTTGCTTATTCTTAGTTTCATGGTTAACTTCTGTTGGAGGCAAGGCAAGTGGAAGTGACATCAGACTTCTTTTGAAAAAGATAATGTATTTAAATTGAAAATGAGTCTACTTGTAAAAAAATATTAAGTAAAAAAATAACACCAGGAGAAGCAGATGTGGCAAAAATCATGATGGTGGTGTACAAATGATGGATGTTTGGAAAACGGTGGCATACAGCTAACGCTCGGTAATTGTTAATTTAATGGATAAATGGACCTCTCTCACATCTCTCCTCTTCTTTTGACTTCTCTAACTTCCACGCCAGATCTGGCTCTGTCTCTAGTTTGTACGACAACAATGATCTCCTATTCTGAGCTCTATTCCTGCCTCTACCCTCTGCTCAGCTCCCCCATGCGCGAGCCTCACCAACTCACAGACGTTCCATGGCTCCTTCTTGCTTATAAAGCCTTGACTTCAGACATTCAAGACCCTCGATAACCTCGCTCAAATCTATTTCCCAAACGCATCGGCCCAAGCTCCTCTGCATAAACTGTGTGGGTATTTGTTATTCCTAGAATATGCTTGGTATCTTCCTGGCCTGAAGACTCTAAGTGGAAAACCCTCCGATTCCTACTCATCCTTTAAGACCCATTCCAACTGTCCTCCCTCCATGAAGCCTTCTTTGTTCATTCCATCTGGGGGTGATCTGCCTCTTCTCTGAGCTCTGACGGCACTTCGCTGTATGTGTACATTATATGTAAGGTATTCGTCCAGTGTTCTCCCAAGTGCCCTGTTTTCTCTTTCGGATTGCAGGCTCTCAGAAGGCAAGAGCCGATTCTTAGGCATCTTTCTGACCTCGCCCTATTTTTGTTGACTAAATACCTTACCGACTGAAATTAATAAATAAATGGGGACATCTGGGAATATGCCGAAGTAAGGAAATGCAGAAAATCAGCGCACTGCTTACTCCCCTGAGTAAATGCAAACTCAGCAAAAGGGAACGCTCACTAGGAATTTAAATGTGGCAATCCAGCCAATTTGTCTAAATCTGCCTCCTTTAAAAAAATGATCTGTAATAATATTAAAAATAATTTTTCTAATGAACGTTATTTATTCCATATAATCTAGTCCAAATCTTTCCATTTTAGAGGCAAGAAAATTGCGATAACACTATGAATATAATATATGGACATATATAAACTTATATATGACCAGCCCAGTGTTCACACGGCAAATATGCACAGGGAAAAATGGCCCGTTGGTTCTTTGCAGAATGTGTTTCGAACCGCAGAGGAATCACACCCTTTAAAATTCCCTTAACCTAGATACAGCCATAAACAATAAGAGGCGTATTTGTACCACGTGGCCTGCTCCTCTGAGTCTGAGAGTGTTGGCTGTTTATAGGAACACTGGAGACAGCTGGGCTCGTTACGCTCACCATTCCTTCCAGGTGGAGTGATACTATCACAGAACACATTTCAAAGAAAATCCTTGTATCGTAGCTGCCTCTGACCTTTAATTGTTGCTTTGTTTCATACCAGATGCCTCATTAGAAAAATAGCGATACTGAAATGGCAGAAGTAACAGTAAGTGACATTCGTATGTCAGAAACTATGCAGCAAAAAACACACAAGACAAAAAAAAAAGAGATTATCTCGTGGCTGACTATTGGCCTTAGTGAAATTTTACTGGCATGATTTCCCAGAGAGATGGGTCCCTTTCATAAGGAAACACCAGTAATAAAGCCTACAGCTCTGAGCTGGAGGAAAAGTTTTCCTTCCTGACCCTCATCTGGTGAGAATTCCCCTTCGCTCCACTTTATACCAACAGAATTGAGGGGATCCACTCTCAGGCACAGTGTTTAGGTTACGTGTGGACAAATTCTCTCCGTAACCAAAGGCTGTGAAGGATGACACGTGAGATCAGAATCCTTTTGCAGGGTGCTACCCAGACAGATGCTAAACAGGGCATCTTGCTCCATAGCCATGGGACTAAGCAGTGCAGGGTAAGATGGAGAACAGATGTGGGTTGCTCGGGGGTCAACAGTGGTAATATGGTCCAGTAGGTGGCACTAGACCTGGTGAAATCTACAAACACTGCGGCAATGCTGGCCTGGCCTCAGAATGACCTCAAACTTTAAGGAAATATAATTTTAGGAATTTTATTTATTCCTCTGGGGTCCTCAAGCTCGGGGTTAAGCCGAGGTTAGGCTGGGCCTCTGAGGATGCTGCTGGAAAAATGGAGTCCATGGATTTCATCTGGTCCTGCCTCCAAACTTCAGTCTATAGAGTCCGACCGTAAAGGCATCCATCATATGCATTCTTGGAGCTGCCATTCAGTGAGTTTTCAGTGATGATTAAACAATCCATTCAAATTGGGAGAAAATGCACTTGATCTTTTTATAGTTTAACCACTTAATGAATCAGCACTTGGAAGAGGCAGACCTCATAATTAAAGCAAAACTGTCAAGACTAAATATTTTGTTCTTACAAAAGAGTATAATTTCTATAATTCTTAGCTGTTAATGCATTTAATGTTAGTCACTCCTTAAACAGACTTGAGATTAGTCTTTCAAGATACACTTTGGTTCTGGCTCACTTATCCCTTGCACATAAAATAAAAGAGGAATAAAAACATGAGCCTTACTCACTTGGTAGATAGAGGTAAATGCGTTTTCTGGAAAAATTGAAGGTACATGAATTTGCAACGTTTCTTGGTAGAAAGACCCAACTCTCTTATTCTTTATTATTATTAACTCCTAATACTATCTTTAATCTCTGTTCCATTTTCTCTGGATAGTCTCATCACTGACATTAAAAAAATAAATCAAGAGAGTTGAAATGTATATGCATCAAGGGAGGGGCCAAAGAACGAATAGAGATAATTTGGAAATCACTTCTACCAATACCAATATTGTACACAAGTTTTTAAGCAATTGTAGTTTATTGGTGGTCATTTCTTGGTGCCAGGGAAAACATCAAAAGGAGGTTCTGCTAACAACATTGTAAATCAACTATACTCCAATAAAAATTAAAAAAAAAAAAGAAGGTTCTGGTAAATTTCCATACCCTTCCTGACTTTGTGCAAGCTTTTGTCTTTTAAAAATAATCCCCATTGCTTCTCTGGCCATTTCCAATATCTTGTTTGTTAAAAGCCTCAATTAGCCAATGATGTAGGCTAGGGAATTTGGAGATAGAAAGGACCACAGAAATAGCTGGGCTAGAATTTCCCCAAAGTTGTTTTCTGTGGATCTCTAATCCTGAGAGAGATTCTATGAGGAAAAAAAGAAAAGAAAAAAAGAGAGATTTGGTGCAATATATTTGGGGGAAGCTGGCTATTATATCCTCTTTTTAGACATTCACAAACCCTTTAGCCTATTAAAGGCTGTAAAGTTTTTCAGTAAAGAAACCTTTTAAACATTTTTACCCCAGCATTTTGTAAAACTGTCTGGTTACTGAATCTTTTGAAGACTACCTCTTGCATAGCACAGGGAGATCAGCTCGGTGCTTTGTGGCCACCTAGAGGGGTGGGATAGGGAGGGAGGGAGGGAAACGCAAGACGGAGGGGATATGGAGATATATGTATATGTATAACGGATTCACTTTGTGATACACCACTGTAAAGCAATTATACTCCAATTAAGATGTTAAACAAAGACTACCTCTTGCCATTTTTCAGAATGATCATCCTGCAGAGCAGACCTGAGGAATCGGGGGTGGGGGATGCCAAGTCCCCCATTTCAGAAGAAGAAGAAGAAACAGCACAATTCACCCCTTTTCCACCTAAACCACGTTGACCCACGAGAACTTTGGGTGAGTATGGACAATAGGACTCGAAGCTGAAGAGAAAAGCTTCATTAAAAAGAAAAACAAAAAAATTTTTAAAAAACCTTGAACTCTAGGAAGTTTACTTGATTTACACAAAGTCATGAATGAAGCAGTGTCCGTGTCTAGAATCTATAATTTTCCTCACTTCCGCTTTCTCCTTCCCCCATCAAGAAGTGCTCTTTTCGCTACATGAGGACATTTTTCTGAAATGATCATACCTCGCATTTTGCTTTATCTTAGGGTGAATCTTTTTTCTTAGTGCAGTAGAAACCCTTTTCACAAAACACCTAACTCACTTCCCAGCTTAATGGACCCTGTTCATCCTCTCTGGAGAAACAGCCAGGCTGCCCACGGCACAAGGAACGCTCACACTATCGAGCTATTTTAGAGCTTTTCTAGACTTTTCCTCAAATCTATTTACGTTAGTCTAACGTGGCATTACGATTACTTAGTTCAATTAAGTATTACAAAGAGTGTTGAACTATGAATGCAGAAAAGCCATTTCTCTAAAATCTCTTCAAAAAAGAGTTTAAAGAAATGGTTTCTCTTTCAATTTAGAAAGCTTTGTGAAGGTTGACAAGACAAAGTGTTGTTAAAAATTGCTGCTAAAGTAGTTGTGGGCGAGACAAGTGTAAATCATGGAAAAAATAATGACAATTTAGAAGGATGCTGCATTCAGATGGTTTTGCACATCCCAACCTAAAGAAAACCGAAACCAGAATTTGTAGGTAATACGTCATGAATGTGGTTCATGTAGGAAAGTCGGCTTGGAACTTCAGTCAATAGATTCATTTAAAAAAAGGCCTTGATGCCTCATGAAAGGTTAGTGAATGAATAAGCACTTACAAGTTTTAAGTCAAAACTAAATGTTTGAGGGCAGTGTTTTTAAATGACTCTTTGCTTTATCTAGCCTTGTAAAATAGGTGACTACCAGTATAAACAAATCAAACAGTTTAGAGGGATTGTTATTATGCGTCTAAGCATTAAAAAAATACTTACTTAAAGTGCTAGGAAACCGCCACATTCCTGTGTGGCAGGTTAAAATTTTGAATTGCTCTGTGTAGTATTTTCTCTCTCTTGATTCCCTGGGTCCTCTGACCATTAAAACTAGGCTGGAGGGTGAAGCTAATGGCCCCAGGGTAGGAAGGACACAAGGGGACACAGAGAAAGCAGGAATGAAAACGTCCTCAGCTCAGAAGGGGTCATTATGAACGTCTTGACTGGACATTGCGGGGACCAGACACAGGAGGGAGAAAAGCCAGACACAGGACAGTCTGCAACGCTTAGAGTACAGTTTACAAAATAAATCCGAGAGGAGAGAGCTTGAAGGGTGATTCTATGGAAGTGTTTTCTTACTGGGAAAGCCAGAGATATCAGAGATAAAAGATCTTATTGGGACACCAGAGAGTTTAAAAGGTGACAGAATGAGAGACCAGAGTTTCTGATCCTTTTTTGACAGTAAAAAAAAATAGTTTACTTCTTGATCCAGTATATAAAATAAAGAAATACAGCAAATGTTCTCTTCTAGTTGACCCTATACTATTGGATTCCATGTAATTTAAAAATGCTGGCTGTGAACACAATTATTTCTTGACCTACAGTTTAGAAAACAGTGTGTAAAAAAAGACCAGTGTGAAGTCAGGGAGTGTGATGTCTCCAGCTCTGTTCTTCTTTCTCGAGATTGTTTTGGCTCCTCGGAGTCTTTTGTGTTTCCAGACAAATTTGAAAAGGAGGCTCACTTCTCACCCTATCAACTCCTAGGGTCGAAACCTGGTGTGGGCTCAGGTGAGACAGGCCTGGGAGCATCACAGATCTCTGCCTGCATCCCACCTTGGAAAGATGGCAAGCCTACTAGGGAGGCCTCATAGGTTTGATTCACGCTGGGATGGGTCAGGGTCCAGGGCTGACTCGGTGGACGGGTGACCTCAGAGAGCCCCTCCCTCCCTAGCCGGGGGAGGAGGGAACAGTGCTGAGTAGTTGCAGGAGTGCTGAAAGAACCAGAGGCCCGAGGTGAGGCGGGGAGAACACAGGTGCTCCCACTTCATGACCAGAGGCTGCGGTGGGGACCACAGGTGTTAGCAACTCTTGGTAGCACGGAGGACCCGAGGGCCAGCGAGAAGACGCCAGGGAGGAGGCGGCGTCGGCAGCCCCACGTGGGACGCTGGGAAAGCCTCCCGGCGTGAAGAAAGAATAAATATCTCATTTGACCGAACTTCTCTCTAAAAGGGAGAACCTCACGCAGTGTGACTGTTAACTTTCACGGCACAAGTATCCCAAGTTCTCCATCTGGACTGGAGCCGGGGTCTCAAAGGTAAGCTTAATTTACTTGCAACAAAGAGGGAAAAGTTATGTTCCTGCACACGTGATTTGTAAGGGCAGATTTTAAACCCGATATACCTGCATGAAAGGATTTTGGGTGTATGAAAGCCACACGTAGGTCCTACTGTTTTTTAACGCTTAACTCGGTGTCAGTGTTCTAGACACTACTGAACGTTGAGTCAGACATAATTCCCTGTTCGTTTGGCTCACGGGCAAAGTGAGAACACAATATACAAAGAGTGTGATGGGGAACAGGATAGATGCGTGGTTATGAATGTGACGTAATTAGGAAGTACGAATAAAAAATCTCCTGACGTGTTATTTAGGGGTAACTTACATGGGACGAAAGCTGTGCACTTCTAAGTCATTGATTAAACATCTCAGAAAGCGCGTATAACTATCGAATTCCGCTCTTAACTCTGGCTGTGATTCAGGATCGTCAGTGGCACTCTTGAGAAAAGATTTCTGGCCCCCCACTCAGGAAAACCTGGGGTTTGACCTGGCCGTCTGTTTTTTCAGAATGTTCCCTTGGCGAGTCTGCTGTGCCGCTCCCATATCGGTAGCCACTGCCGTGGAGGGTTATGTTGTGTTTTTCAGAAATTCTCTATTTATGCCTGCTTATTCTTTTATGTGGCATTCGTAAGGGGGAGGAAACATTTAGGCTATCTCACAAATACGATTTCTCAGTGACAGAAGGTCCTTAAACAGAACGTTATCATGTAGCATCCAATTTTGCATTAATCAGCATACCCGTTTAATAAACTTTGTGAAAAGTAACTTACAAAAATGTGTTTGAAGCATCATGCTAGGGACGGCGTATTCCTAAATCTTGAACAATAAATTTTGTCTGAGGCAAAGATCTGCATATTTCAGTTCTTAAGATGCTTGAGCCACAGTCATGGGTGCATGGGTGCCTCACTGAGTTTGCTCTTCATAGTTCGGGTGGCAAGGTGTGTCTGTTGAGGAAATTCTAACTTGAGTTGCTGGAATCATTCGATGCAACGCATACCATCTAAAAATAGGTGGTGGTGTTTGGTTAGAATATGGACTTTTAAGTTCGAAATGAACTTCTGTCTGCTTGCAAAGATCTCAGTAACAGTGATAATTCTAACCTCAAGACACCTGGCTCCTTGTTTATTGCGACGATAGCCTTTGCTATACAAGGCAAAGGGCAGTGGTAAAAATTCTGGCTTCAACAGCTGAAGGGAATTGCTGAAGATCTTTCCTAAGTGAGTTTTTCTTTTTTTTTCATGTCATTAAAACGTTTTTATTGTGATAGAATACACATATAAAATTTACCATCTTGAACGTTTTTTAAGTACACAGTTTAGTAGTGTTTGGTATATTTACATTGTGGTGAAAAAGACCTCCAGAACCTTTTCATCTGGCAGCACTGAAACTCTATAGCAATTTGACAACTCCTCCTTGCCCTTTCCCCCAACCCCCTCCCCCAACCTCCATTCTATTCTCTTTATTTATAAATTCGACTACTTTAGATGCCTCGTGTAAGTGGAATCATACGGTATTTGTCCTTCTATGGCCGGCTTATTTCACTTAGTATAAGGTCCTCAGGGTTCATCCATTTAGTAGCATGTGACTGAAATTTTCGACTGCAGGCAAGAAAGACTTTTGACATCATAGCTTCCAGGTTTTTAGCACCTAAGTTTCCTCATTTGGGACCTGAGACCACACAAACCGAAATGGCTGGATGGAAGTTGAGGTTTAGTCTTTGACTAGTCATAAGTTCATCTGTACTTTCATATTAAATTAATGTCATGGGTTACATCACCTTGATGGACCATTAACTGCAACTTGTATCCTCAGGCTGAGTTTTAAAAGGGACCAGCTGTCTAGAGGTGACACCTAAGAACCCTGGATGCTAGTTTGCTATTACTGACCATGGATCTTTTTTTCCTGCTTTTGATTTCTTTCTATTAGTGATAATTACTTCTATTTCACTGGGAGAGTGGTTGATTAAAAAAAGAAAACACTTGGAACTACAAAACTTTATAGGTTTCTCTTTCTCTTGGTTCTTCCAAATAGTGTTAATCGTGGGTAAATTCCTGGAACAGCAAGGACCATACATCTCCATTTTTGCCGTCTCTTTGGTGTACTGCACACAGAAGGTGTTCGCTTATTCACTGCCTGCCTGAGACACCTTCTGTGTATATTCACTTTTCTATTTACCTAGAATGCTGGAAAGCTCTTATGAGAAGAATATAGCCCATACGTGATTTTCTCTTGCCTAGGTATCTAACTATGGTATGTTCAAGTGGTTTTGAGTTTTCTAGAAGAAATACTTTTTCCTATTTTTAAGCCAAGTTAAGTTCAAGGCTTATATTGACAAACTTCAGCTTTCTTGATCCAGCGTTATTTGATGGGTTTAATGAGAGGTTCTTGAGAATGCCCTCTGGTGGCCAAGGAACAGGAAGAAATCATTTGCTATTCTTTCACAGTTAAAAACGTTTTACCGATGACCTAGTATTCCTAGCTAATATTAAGGAATCATTAAAATATCTTTCCAATGAGAATGTGCATTATCATGTCATTATTCAAATGGTAAAGAGTCCCCAGGGCAGTAATTGGCAGATGTTATCTGTTCTCAGAAGGACAGTTTTCTCTCCATACCCTCGTTTTCAAAGAAGTGAAAATGTAATGCGTTTGCTGGCTGTTTCGATGTTGGTATGATCCACCACAAGTGATTTAAGACGAGGCACGCAGAGTTGGGTTTGGCTTTAAAAAAAAGAAAGTCAAGTTCCAGACCAAAAATTTCATCCATTAAAACCTGCTGTCTCCTATCGGCCAAAATTCAAATTGAATAACGACTTAGAACAAAACACAGCCTTTGGGTAAGTGACCTCAGGTGGACTAAATTGTTTACTGTCTTCTTAGTGGACTCTAGAGCAATGAAAACTCTATAAATGACTTTAGAATAAGGCAAAATTGGTGATTAGAAATCACCGCCATCTGCCAGCGCCTGCCACCTTGGCAGCATCTGGGGGCCGTCAGTGATGAAGCGGGATCCATTGCCAGCCTCAATGGAATGATTCACCTCCTCTCCCGGATAGAAATAAAGGATTGAGAAGGGATGCCTCATTTTCTAAATATATGAAAATATTGAAGAAACTTAGAATAGGAATCTTTCTGATGTCATCGGTAGTGTCTAAAAACCGTGAACGCTAACAAAAGCCTGGGTGGAGGTGGGAGAATTTCTGCAAAACCTGCGAGGATGATTGCTTGCTGGGAATTAGAAGGAGTCAGAGTTCTAATCCTGGTTTTGGTCCACGAATTGCTTGAGGATAAGACATTGAAACCCTCCTGAGTTTAATTTCTCCAGCTGTGAGCTGAGAAAGCCCTGGCTTAATTAGGCGAGTACAAATAGAGCAAATAGGTAAGTCCTACTAGAAATTTCTGGATGGTAAATGCCTACCAGGTCAAATGGCTTTCTCTCTGAAGACAAAAAAAAGTTTACTGGGCATCTAGTTTGAGTCCATTTGGGCCACATTTCCTTGTTTTACATGAACTATGCAGGCCTCTAGGATGAAGGTTGATCTTATACATACCAGATTTTTCTCAGCACAGTGGTTGGCTTACAGTACTCAGTGTTTGTGGAACTGAATTGATTTTGCATAAATTATCTCATACAAATTAGGGAAAAAATTTTTTCTGATGGTAGGTGAAGAGGATGATGGTAGTAATCATGCAAAGAAGGTCAAGATTGGATCCTTATGAAAAAGGACAGTGCCTGAATTTCCCTTTATTTTTTTGTATTTTTAAAATTTAT
Organism: Delphinapterus leucas; assembly: GCF_059928025.1. Classification (NCBI taxonomy): domain Eukaryota; kingdom Metazoa; phylum Chordata; class Mammalia; order Artiodactyla; family Monodontidae; genus Delphinapterus; species Delphinapterus leucas. Next base: position 34,187,537 of record NC_143142.1, on the reverse strand, counting down.
TGAAGTATAGTTGATTTATAGTGTTTAATTTCTGCTGTACAGCAAAGTGATTCAGTTATACCTATATATATTATTTTTCATATTCTTTTCCGTTATGGTTTATCACAGGATATTGAATACCGTTCTCTGTGCTATGCAGTAGGACCTTGTTTATCCATCCTATACATAATAGTTTGCATCTGCTAATCTCAAACTCCCAACCCTTCCCTCCCTCACATCCCCTCCCCCTTGGCAACCACAAGTCTGTTCTCTATGTCTGTGAGTCTGTTTCTGTTTCGTACATAGGTTCATTTGGGTTATATTTTAGATTACACGTGTGGTATCATATGGTACTGATGTTGTCTTTCTCTTTCTGACTTAGTATGATAATCTCTAGGTCCATCCACGTTGCTGCACACGGCATTATTTCTGAATTTCCCTTCATTTTCTGTGGTGATCAAGAGAAATGTATTCCCCACCCACTGTCAGTGGATGGATTCGAACTCTCAGAATAAGTAGGAAGTTGCTTACCTTCAAGATGGCCAGTGACTAGAGGATTGCTCACGGTGGGGTATAGGGTGACACGGCATGTGATAGCTCACTGAATCACCCGGTAAGGAAATGACATACATTTTCAACCCTACAACACGGCAATCTAAGACAGTTTCCTCATGAGCTGAGTAATTGCTCCTCTGTGAAATATTTAGCCAGAATTGAAGTAAATCCTGATTCCTTTTACTGAATCATAGCACTTCCCTTGCCTCTTTGGCAGCCCAGCTGCAGAAGGAGAGGTTAATTGATAACGTCTACTTAGCTGCTCCAGGCTCAGCCTATGCCAGGGGTGGAAAATGTACTGAATGCCAAATTAGTATCTTTATGTAAGGTCAACGGTAGTTTGTTCTCAAAGAGGACCTGGACCTTCCGCATCCGTATCACCCGGGACCTTCTTAAAGATGCAGCTTCTCAGACCCCAGGCCTAGTGAATCAGGCCGTTTAAACAAGCGCTGCGGGTGATTCTGATACGTGTTGATGTTGTGAAACCCCTGATCTCTGATACTTTAATACTCTGATGCACGGCTAAGGCCCACTTTGATTCGGAAAATAAAAGATTACATTCCATATGAACCTGGATATTGAAACTTCAACAAGCCAAAATCGAATTTCTTGTACTCCTAACAGCTCTAGCGCTTTATCTAATGTGGGCCATCTTTCAGGGTGGGGGGCAACTTCAGTTCACACCAGTCACTGTGGCCCGAGCACCTGCTTCATATAAAACTCGGCACTGGATGCCGAGGGGCTGTCGGGTGGCATGAAGGAATCACACGAGCTCTTTCCTTCCAGGGTCTTACAATCAACTGGGGGTATTTTTAAATTTATTAAACCATTTTTTATTTTACATTGGCGTATAGTTGATTTACAATGTTGTTAGGTTCAGGTGTACAATAAAGTGATTCAGTTATACATATCCATATATCTATTTAAATGCATAAACACATAATATAAATATACAGCATTGCATAAGCTCCATGGAGAAATGCAAAGCCAGAGAGGGGACAGGGGTTGAGCTCAAACAGAAACAGGTGGTGCTGTGGGATGCCGGTGAGCCCGGCCAAGCTAAGGCGAGCCCCCTTTCTGTGCCCTTGTTTCTTTGCTTCTAGAAGAGTCTGAGGTGGGGCTAGAATTGGATTTGGAAAGGCCCCTTGCTGACTTGGAGGGGTTGGGAGTTGGGGGAAGCTGAGTCGGGGCAACTCTGTTATCTCTTCTACTTCAACCAGAACAGCTGCTTGTGTCTGTCTGTCTATCAGGCCCCAGTGTAAGTTTTTGTTTGGAAACAAAAAGTTTCACAGCTGAAGAAAAAATAATCCCCAGACTCGATGATGTCAGGTTTGTTCCAGCTCTGCAGTTCTGTGGCCTCTACTTCTCTATAAGGTTCTGGGAGGACTCATTAGCAGGAAGAGGTACCCTGAATTATTTGAGGGAAATTGTTATGGAGCTACAAGGTGAAATAATATTCCTGTCAAACACAGCTTCTGTTTATTACTCAAAGTGGTATATAAAAGGAGTGAATTCCTGAATTTTCCGTAAGAGGCATATAATTACTTTTTCTGTTTTCTATCCTGATTTAAGAACAGAGAATGACTTCTATGGCAGGACTGAAATACAGACCCTTTTGGACTTGGACTAAAATTTCAAAAGAGCTCAAAATCTCAACTGAAGGAAGAAAAATTTCATAGAGTTCAAGTTCTCATCATTTCTCAAACTAAATTCCCCTCTTCAGTTAGTCTATTCATGAATAATCAGTGACTGAAATTATGTTCCCTCCCTAATCCACTGCCATATGTCTTGCTAGCTTAAAACCATTATAATAAAGATGACATTTTTTCTTCAAGCAGAAAGCAAGAGGGTAGTACTCAGTAAATGACAAATGGGAAATGCATAGGTAGTTTGGACTGGAAAACTTATGTTTTACTTTCATAGCAATTTACCAACTCCGTCTTAATTAAAAGCCCTTCCACAATGTTCACTATGGCTTCTTTTAAAAAAGAATTTTTTTTTTCTTTGGCTGCGCCGCATGGCATTCGGGATCTTAGCTCCCTGACCAGGGATTGAACCCGTGCCCCCATGCAGTGTAAGTGGGGAGCCCTAAACGCTGGACCACCAGGGGATTCCCTAAAAAAGAATCTTAATAGTTTTATTATAAGCTGAGTGTAATAAGCTCAGCTATGACAATTATGTACAATAACTGAGAATACTTAAAGCACACGGAATGAGCCACAGTCAGAGGCCTTGGTAAGCGAACCTCATGGAGACCCGGTAGAAAGATGCCAGCTCTCTGCACCAGAGCTCAGGGAAGAAGTAGCCCCCATTAGGACCTAAGGAGGTGATCAAGAAGATTAAAAAGGAACCAAGAGGGGCTTCCCTGGTGGCGCAGTGGTTGAGAGTCCGCCTGCCGATGCAGGGGATGCGGGTTTGTGTCCCGGTCCGGGAAGATCCCACGTGCTGCGGAGCGGCTGGGCCCCTGAGCCATGGATGCTAAGCCTGTGAGTCCGGAGCCTGTGCTCCGCAATGGGAGAGGCCACAGCAGTGAGAGGCCTGCATACAGCAAAAAACAAACAAAACAAAAAGGAACCAAGAAAGTTGGAAAGGAAAAGAAACAAAGATGGAAACTGCTAGTTACAACTGAAAAAGGCATTTTAGAACCAGATCTGAAACAGAAGATGTGATTGACCCGTTCTTAGGAATGCTTGTGTAAGCTTGGAGAGTTTCAAAATCAACTAAGCCTTTGATTTTGAAAATAATGATCATAAGGGGGAAGAAAATGTGAGGAAAACAGCAGAGCAGCCCAGAACGGGCTCCTTCTGAAATACCAGTTACAGTTGGATGCAATATTTGTAAATTCTTTCTGTTGGGAGAATGTCATTTTTGAAGACATTTTGCTGCCTGTAGAAAGAAGAGTGAGCTCTGACAAGTCTGAGACCTTCGGTGAGAAGAAAAGTCAATGAAAACAGAAGAGTCCCTGCTCTCTATTATAGCAAGATGCCCAACACCCTGTAGAAATGATGCTGCCAAACCATATCGCCCTTGTTCAAGGGAGCTAATTAGAAACCCCAGAGATATCCGTAGACTCACAGCCAAACTTCTGAGAGCTTGACTTTCTCCCTGTGCTGTCCACCACGGAATATGTTCAACTTGCTGGAAACTTGTCTGGTGCTAAATAGCCCAAGGACAGTGACGTTGCTTGAGAGACACCCACGGTCACAGCTGTACCAGCCAAATCTGCTTCGTGCTCCAGTGCCTTCCCGGAGAACAGAGGAGCATATGGAAGGTTCGGGATCCTTGACATCTGTCGCGAGTGGGCAAGCTGACACATGCATTGCCAATCGGCACCGATGCTCGGGAGATGATAATTTCCATAGTGAGCGTCTGCTGCCCTCAGATAAGAAGAGTTTTCCTATGGGGACGGGGAGAAGCCACGAAACAAACACCTCTTGTTCTTAGATCTACCCCAAGCTCTCACGAGTTAATCGATAGAACTTTGAGGGGAGAAAATCCTTACACCCTGCTGAGTTTGTCCTGAGCTTGGACATTCATTCACGTGCTATAGAACATCGTCATCGTATTACTGTAAATACTAACAACACTTACTGAACTGCTGCCCAGAAACTCTTCCCTTTAACTTCTAAGAACTTGCACCGTGTGATATCCTCATGAGTGAAACTGAGACCTGTGGACCACTCTTCCATATCTACCTGTGTTCCTAACAAGTAAGGTATGAAAGTGGCAGGGACTTCCCTGGTGGTCCGGTGGTTAGGACTCTGCGCTACCACAGTAGGGGGCACGGGTTCGTTTCCTGGCTGGGGAACTAAGATCCCACAAGGCGTGCACGTGGCCAAAAAAGAAAATGGCAGTGGGAATTAATTTTATTAAAAAAACCCGGAATTCTGACCTTGCTAGCATCCTCCTTTATCACTCCGAAAATCTTACCCTTTCTCCTAACTTGGACCAACATCTACAAAATGAAACAATACAAAACATACAGTTAATATGACTACCCTATGTAAGGAGATGGATGGTCCAATGAGGTTACCATGGTAGTTTCCGGTTCAAAACTTGTCCAAACTCATCACTGTGTATGTTGAAACTCCGGAGTCATTCTTCCAATCTGTCTGCCGAGTTTATTTATTGAGCAGGATACCCTGAAAGACTAAACGTCTGGTTCAGATGCCCTGTTTAAGTTCTTTATATATTCCAACTCATCAAATCCTGTTAAGAATTCTACAGTGTAGGTATTATTAATGTCCCCCTTTTACAAATGAGGAAAGTGTGGCACAAAGAAACGGGATAATTTGCCCCCAAGTAATACAGCTTGTAAACGATGGGGGCCAGGAGACCAGTGAAGAAAGGCTGGCTCTGGAGTCTGTGTTTGTAACCACTAGGCATCACTGCCTCCCCCAATCTAGGAGCTGATGCTTGCAGAGGGGTGGGAGGAACTAGTTGGTCACTGCAGTGGGGAATGCAGGAGAGGGTAGGATGGGTGGAAGGAGCATAGCAGCTGTTTCAAGTGCATTGTAGCGAACTGCCCAAAGAATGGCTGCAGTGTCCATTACAGAGGCAGGGGTTTGCATTCAGGGCTGAAGGACTTGCAGACAGGGGGCAGCAGCGTCCTGCCTTTGCGCCCGTGGATAAGAACCAGAGGGCACCGGAGGTCGGTCTAAGAGTGATGGCTGCGTCCAAGGAGCCTAATATCTTTCTCCATCAGTTTTGTTATCTTTATGTCCTCATTTCTGGAAGAGTCACCTAAAATATATTTTACATCATATAATAGAATAACGAGCGACACTAGTATTTATAAATGTGGATGTTCGTCAAGTCATTAGACATATACCTGGCCAATCTCAAGGGTCTGCCCCATTCACCTGTCATTCGCTACTAAATAAATGGTGGCATAAGTAAGAGAAGACTTGGGCTTTGACAGTCGTTGAGCGTGTTCTGGGTGGTTCTTAAAGCAGCATTATGTACGTAAGGATATGGAGTAAATACTCTGCTACAGTAAATAATAATCACACTAAACTTATATCGTGAAAGTCGTGTATATGGGAAAGTCGGTACCTGGGGAGAAAGGGAAAATGTCGGATAACAACACCACAGTGAACAAATAACACATTCTCCCTCAGACTGAGGATATGGGATTGTGGTGGTAGCACGAATTGTGGGAAGAAGGTAAAAAAAAAGTAAATCAGGTTCAAGGAGCTTGCTTCCCCTCTCCCCCACCTTTAAGCTGCCTTAAAGAGGAAGGAAACACTTTTACGGGTTTTCCTCGTGTCTGACAAGGGGCAGAGAGTCTGGTAGAGGAGGAAGTGCTGGGATATTAACATTCTGAAGGATGGAGATGCTGCTGGCACGTCTGCGTTGTCCTGGTTCCTCTCAATCATCTCTATTGAAGCTGAGCTGTGAAACATGCCTTACCTGTTATTACCGGGCTCTTGGACTGGCTGTGTGCTTTCTTGTTGTTGCTTAAATATCATGTCTGTTGCTATGAAAATGAAGCACTCCTGACAGAAGGTTTGAGACACACACGCTGGCTACAGGAGACATTGGCACGCAGAATAATTCTCGTTTTGAGTGCATCGACGTCAAAGCAGTCACTTCACCTCTCTAAGCCTCAGTTTCTTTGAAATAAGAAATGCTCTGTTAGGTGTTTTCCAGGCTCTCTCTAGCCTCTAAGAGTCAGTAGAAGGTGACTAACAGCCGGCCTAACACAGGCATTAAAGGGGGAAAAGTAATCAAATGACATTCAGGGACTGTATCTCAGAAGTTCTGATTCAGGAACTAGAGGTGCAGCCTGTTAGGCCATTAAATACGTTTCTGGAGCTTTTCCCCACACATCTTCTCTGCTGAAAGCATGATTTCTACCAGTGCTACGGTTGCTCCAGGGACTGGCATTCAGAGAGGAGACTACCGTTCCTCGGGGGCACGAGGGCAGTAAGGGAACGTGGAAGGAGGAGAACCAGCCGGTGTCTATTGAAATAGAAGGAGCAGTGATGGTGCCCTGAACTGCTGGTGGTGGAGGGCTGGAAAGGAAGGGGCAGATGGAAGGAAAATGGAGAAACCGAATTGAGGAGGACGGCAGGCAGCACTTGGGGTCCCAACCATTCAGCACAGGTGCTTACAGTTTTCCAAGAGTGAAGCACAGGCCAGCTATGCAAAGGGATGGAGGAAACATTCGGATAATCTAAGACATGCACAGCCCGGTGAGAGTCTGGCCAAGATAACACACATGCCGTGTCAAAGATTCCTGAATGTAGAGTTGATCCACTAGAAAGACTGGTGAAGGCCTTGCCCTTTCTCTGGTCCTCGGTTTCAGCAAGCATCTTGAATAATTTTAATCTCCTTGGTAGGCACTTGGGAGAGACCTGCAATTCACACATCTCACATCCTTAGCTTTGTTTGAAGGTTCCCCTTGGCAAATCTGTATTGCTTCCTTGGGAGTTATTAAGGGAACTCCATACCATCCACTGATGTTACCAAGTTTTCATGTTCAGGGGTAGCTCACTACAATGCACCAGGGGCAGACTGGAGATTCCCGATGGGTTTAATTGGGAGTTAAGGCTGGAGAGTTAGGTTGAGGCTAGACTGGGAATGACTTTACGTTTTTAAGTTACTGGATTGATAAAGGGGAGCTACTGATGGTTTCTGCACAAGGGGTGCCACAGTCGTCATACTGCCTTACCAAGTTAATATGGAGGCAGTGGAAAAATGGATTCGTTAAAGTAGGATTCTTGAGTCATGGCGATACAATTGTAATAGCCATTGTGATATGCCAGGAACGGTGCTAAATAAAGTGCTTGACCTGTATTAGCTCACTTAATTAATCCTTACAGCAACGCTACAACGTTATCACTTTCATCTTCCAGAAGTATACAGAGAAGCTCAGAAAATCTAGGGCACTTGCCTGAGGCCACACAGCTAGTAAGTGACAAAGCCAGCTTTGAACAAAGACCCATCTGACTTCAACCCTGTGCTCAGAAGCAGTAAGCCAAGAAAATGACACTAATAAGGAAGAGCTGGTGTAAGACCCACTGTGAAATAGTGGGCATATGGTTAGATAAAGCTGCCTGGGAGGGGAGAGTCATTGCCTGATGATTTTCTGCGGATGTTATGAGCCTGAGAAAAGAAATCTTCCTTTTTACATCAGTCACTTTGAATGTAAGAAGGAATTCACCAATGCTCGGAGGCAGAACTAGTAGGATGGGATCGATCTGTCATGCTGGTTGCTCTCACCATTCCTCCGATTGGGTTACCACTGAGTTCACTGAAATTGCAATGCATCACTTTCAAGTTTCTTTTTAAAAAAATTTTTATTGGAGTAGAGTTGATTTACAATGTTGTGTTAGTTTCAGGTGTACGGCAAAGTGAATCAGTTATTCATACACATGTATCCACTCTTTTAGATTCTTTTTCCATATAGGTCATTACAGAGTATTGAGTATTGTTCCCTGTGCTACACAGTAGGTCCTTATTAGTTACCTATTTTATATATAGTAGTATGTATATGTCAATCCCAGCCTCCCAATTTATCCCTCCCCTGGTAACCATAAGGTTGTTTTCTACATCTTTAACTCTATTTTTGTTTTGTAAATAAGTCCATTTGTACCATTTTTTTAGATTCCACATATAAGTGATATCATATGGCATTTGTCTTTCTCTGTCTTACTTCACTCAGTATGATAATCTCTAGGTCCATCCACATTGCTGCAAATGGCATTATTTCATTCTTTTTTTTATGGTTGAGTAATAGTCCATTGTGTATGTGTACCACATCTTTATCCATTCCTCTGTCCTTTATCCATTCCAGTTAGGTTGCTTCCATGTCCTGGCTATTGTAAATAGTGCTGCAATGAACATTGGGTTGCATGTATCTTTCTGAATTATGGTTTTCTCCGGATATATGCCCACGAGTGGGATTGCTGGATCATATGGTAGCTCTATTTTTAGTTTTTTAAAGAACTTCCATACTGTTCTCCATAGTGGCTGCACCAATTTACATTCCCACCAACAGTGTAGGAGGGTAACCCTTTTCTCCACACCCTCTCCAGCATTTATCATTTGTAGATTTTTTGATGATGGCCATTCTGACAGGTGTGAGGTGATACCTCACTGTAGTTTTGCTTTGCATTTCTCTAATAATCAGTGATGTTGAGCATCTTTTCATGTGCTTTTTGTCCATCTGTATGTCTTCTTTGGAGAAATGTCTATTTAGATCTTCCACCCATTTTTTGATTGGGTTGTTTGGTTTTTTTTGTTATTGATCTGCACGAGCTGTTTGTATATTTTGGAGATTAATCCCTTGTCAGTTGCTTTGTTTGCAAATATTTTCTCCCATTCTGTAGGTTGTCTTTTTGTTTATGGTTTCTTTTGCTGTGCAAAAGCTTTTGGGTTTAATTAGGTCCCATTTGTTTATTTTTATTTTCATTACTCTAGGAGGTGGGTCAAAAGATCTTGCTGTGATTTATGTCACAGAGTGTTCTGCCTATGTTTTCCTCTAAGAGTTTTATAGTATCTGGCCTTACATTTAGGTCTTTAATCCATTTTGAGTTTATTTTTGTATATGGTGTTAGGGAGTGCTCTAATTTCATTCTTTTACATGTAGCTGTCCAGTTTTCCCAGCACCACTTATTGAAGAGACTGTCTCTCCTCCATTGTATAGCCTTGCCTCCTTTGTCATGGATAAGTTGACCATAGGTGCGTGGGTTTATCTCTGGGCTTTCTAACCTGTTCCATTGATCTATATTTCTGATTTTTGTGCCACAGTTTCAAGTTTCTACCTTCCTTCTGCCACCACCTGGCGTGACCAATTTAGGCAGCATTTCTTTCCCAGGGTATACTGACTGCTGCCTACTGCCACATACTTCACCCTTCAACTTTTCCTTGATAGCTATGAAATGAATGTTTGTGTTGTGTTATAATGTGTTGTGTTGGACTAGACCTTCATTTAGACCGTGGCTTGCTCCACCCCACCCAAGGAGACATGTCAAAGTATCCACGAAGCAATGTCTATTGATGTAGAAGATCTTGTTGACCAGATAGCAATCAATAGTCATGCCCTCTTTCAAGGATGAGATCACTTCTTGTCAATTGCTTCCCCTTCCCAACAGTTTTCCTGAATGGTGAGTGCTACATTCTGACTCATACGAGTAATTTTATGTCAGTTTTCTATGTTCCTCTGGCGCAAAATGAAACTTTCAGTGCTGATAACTGCTAGAAAGGATTATTAATTTTTTGCCCGGCAACTACAGCCTTAACCATTAAAAATTCAACTTGTAAGTTTATAAAACTGTAGTTCTGCTACACTTATAGTCACTACGTGGTAAAAGGGATTATTTAATTTCCTAACATACTGATGCAATTTGGATTGATTCTACAGCTCGACAGGAGTAGAAAGCATTTTCAGGGAAGCATTCTTTTATGATCCACAAATGTAAAGAAAGAGAATTAAACTAGGAACTCTGATATCTGCTGTCTTGTTCTAGCTTTGCCATTTCCAATCTGGGTAATATAGGGCAAGATCATTCAGTACTCTGAGATACAGTTTCCCCAATTATATAATGGGAAGACTACTTCAGTGTAATGCAAGCGGTTGAGAAAAAAAATATGGAAGTGTATGCACACATTGTTTCTCTGTGCACAGTGGAAACATCACCACGAGAGAAACTTTTAGTGTCTGCAATTCCTACACAATTCAGAAGGCACGAGTTTAGAGTCAGAAGATACAGGTTTGAATCTTGGGTCTATCAATTTCTATGAGAGTGCGTTTGAGAATGTTATTGAAGTTGAATTTTTTTGCTTGGCAAAAATTTGTTTGGCAAACCACATTGTAAAGTGTAAAGTAATATGTCAATGTCAGAATAAATAGAACAGCTCAAGTACGCCTTTCTTAAGGGTTGTAAGGACGTGCAGCTGGTAAATTAAATAGCTCAGAGGCGACTGCCTCCTTCCCTAGTTTCTGAGCCCTGCTGTGGGGGTGAACAGTTCCAGTTCACTGGTCAGCATCAAAACAGTTCACCAGTAATTGGCGTTAACTGTAATAAAATCTACTTTGGACTTGATGAGGGTAGGTGACTGTGGGCCCTAGGAGGAGGTAATGCCCAGCAGAGTTAGATTCCAGGTTCTGGAGCTCAGAAGAGTGCTCTATTGAGAGCTCTAGATTTGGAAATACAGACATCTTGTTACTGGTTTTTAATTCTGTTTTGCTACCTTCGATGATACTCTACGGTATCATCTAAAATCTGCTGTTGAGTTGTAAATGGGAGTTCAAAATACATCATCCCTGAGTAAAGTGGTCTGGTAGCATTTACCTTACGTAAACCCGTTTTTGTTGTATTTCCATTTAGTAACAGATTCATGGGATGTTTTTTTTTTTTTCACTTTTAAGATTCCAAAGGATGTGTCATCTTCAGATGCAGAAATTTTAGTTTGCACTACCTCTGTTGGTACCCCTAACAGTAATGTGTGTATGCTGAGAAGTGCCCATGTATCTCTAACTTAGATGTGAAGGCTGAGCGCTGTTTCTAACCCTGAGCAAGTCGCTATCGGGCCCTGGCCCCTCCTGTTACAGCCCCGGCATTCCCGGAGTTGTCATAACTCAAATTTTAACCTGCTCTTTTTAGACTAATGTGTAAGGAAAAAACAATATTATGAAAATAACCTCTTTTGGTATAAGAAATTTAGCCAGAAAAATCACACAGGCCAATAGGGCTCATTTAAAGACTTTCATACTCCAGGACGTACGGATCTAAGTAAAATACAGTTTATTTTCAGAGCTACAAGTATAGAGAAGAGCAAAGCAAATAAAGCTCAGATTGTTCTCCTGCATTAATTAGATTAAGGTAAAAAAAAAAAAAAACCCAAGTAACTTGTGAATACAGTACTTTGACTATCTTTAGGCTAAAGACCAAAAAAGAAAAAAAAACAACCCAAAAACTGAAAAGAAATCCCACCTAGACAAATACTGTTTCAGTACGTAGGCTTGTTTCTCTGCGGAGAGATGGGACAGCAATTCAGAAAGATACCTTCTGTGTATTCGAGGATTGATCACACAAGTAAGCACGCTGTGGCTGGAGGTGGCCATGTTCCTCACTGTCACAGGAAATCCAAGAGCCAGCACTGTTGCTGGATTGAAATCCGAGATACAGTGTAAAGCAGGGTTTCTCGACTTCAGCACTACTGACGTTTTGGGTCAGATGATTCTTCGTTGTGAGGGGCTGTCCTGTGGTTTGTAGGATATTTAGCAGTAACTGTGGCTTCTGCTTAGTAGATGGGAGTAGTACCCACCCCCCCACCCCAGCTCTGACGGCCAGAATTGTCTGCAGACATTGCCAAATGTCCCTTGGGGGCAAAATCTCCCTGGTGGAGACCCAGTGGTCTAAGCGAATGGTTTCTAATAGATGTAGATAGAGGTGTGTGTGTGTGTGCGCGCGCACGCGCACACACATATTTCCTAGTTCTACTGAGAGGACTTGGAAGCAACGACACCACTGTAGCCACGAGTACCTCCAGCACCCACGTCTTGGGTTCTAACTACCATTCTTGACTAAAAGGAATCAGGGCTCCTTGGGGAGATGGCTTCTCTGTGAAATCCAATACTGGGGCTGGGAAAATATAAGATGATCCTGGAACTTCTTGTTATGTCATAAAGTAAGGAAAAGCTCGAGAAACATTGGGAAATATCAAATGTCATAGGAGTTTGCTTGAAGGTGTTCCCTCTGACCAAATCTGGGGCAGAAAAATTTGAGAAGCAAAATAAGTGGAATTGAATAAAATAAGTATATACAATCCATGCTAAATAAATGAGAGCTCTTTTTTTTACAGGAGAATATCAACTAATGAATCTAGAAATGATGATTCTATCGTTAGAAGATCACATAGGCTGGTTAATAACTGATTCAGGCAAGAATAATTAATAGATGCTAAAAGCAGGGGGTGAGAGTGGATGAGTAACTATATTTACATTGTAAAATTTTGGGGAAAACCAATGGCCTGATTGAAGGGCATATTCTTGTATAAATGCCTTTATTGAAAGATTGAAAGAACTCTAAATTATGGTACATTCCATATTCAAATGGGCATATATAATTATACTTATCAGCGTCAGTGCCTAGAAAAAATATTTGAATGAATGATGTACCCCATTAAGTATGATAAATGGCTGTTACATCAGTGTAAGAATCATAAATGTGCCATTGTGACATAGGAGGAAAGCAGCCAGTTGCAATTTTCTTAGGCTAAATAAATGTTTATTACATCATCAGAGAAGTTTCAAATGTTAGGCCTTCAGCTATGCATATGATTTAGCATTTTGATGCTGAAAAAACCCCTTCTACTAGTGGGATAAGGAAGGCAAAATTGAATTGTTCTTTTACATGCATTGTCTTTTAATATGAAGTCCACTGGAGTAAAGTGATGGGATACCAGCAGGTGCATTTGTTAAGGAAGGCAAATTGTAACAGGTACATGGTACATTAGGTCATTAAGCAGTATGAATTCATTTTAAAAATGTCAGAGTCATTTAGGTTTGTACTTGTACACCAGGAGAAAAGTTTCTCCCCATTAGGATATTTTTCACAAAGCTGAGATGATCTGACTTGCAAACCGGTTACATACAGAAGACGACCTTGGAGATAGACCTGCTTAGGGATTTTCCCTTCCTACATGGCCTCCCCCCACCCACCCCTGCCATGGGTGGTTTCTCTACATCCTCGCTAAGCAGCTCATCCTCTGTGTGAAGTTTTTGGACCTCCCCTCCCTCCCACCCCATCTACATCACTATTTTCCCTGCTTCTTCATGGCATCCATCTGCACCGTCTTCTATCTGTATTTGTGTCCAGCACAGCAACTGGCTCCCAAAGAGGTTTTATGAGCTTATCTGACGATAAGGACATAATACAGTTTTTCATTAAGAAGCTAGGCATCCAGTTTTTGGAATGAGACCTTTTGACAACACTCTGGGCAGTTAAGTTGTTGAGCATTTCTCCTTGGAGGAGCATTTGAACACAGAGGCATATTTCTCACATCAGTCATATGCTCAAAGTCCATTGTGCTCCTTAACATTTTTTTTTTTTTTTTTTCCTGCGGTACACGGGCCTCTCACGGTTGTGGCCTCTCCCATTGAGGAGCACAGGCTCTGGACGCGCAGGCTCAGCGGCCATGGCTCACGGGCCCAGCCGTTCCGCGGCATGTGGGATCTTCCCGGCCCCGGGCACGAACCCGTGTCCCCTGCATCGGCAGGCGGACTCTCAACCACTGCGCCACCAGGGAAGCCCTAAAAATATTCTTAAAGAAGCAGGAAAGGCGGTTGGAATTCAGTGCTCTAATTTATTATTTTCAACAAAAATGAATAGAGAGGTAAAGGGATACATGAATAATACTTAACAATGATGATGATAATAGTTGGCTTGTATATGGACCTTACTACGTGCCAGGCATGGTTCCAAGTCCTTCAGATACATTAGCTTATGGAACCTTGACAGCAATACTGTGGAGTAGGTCCAATGATCCCCCCACCTTCAGATGAAGAAATAGAGCCACGAAAAGGTTAAATAATTTGTTCAAGGTAAGAAAGCTGGTAAATCTTGGAAACGGGGCCAAATACAAGGGTCTGGTGCCAGAGTGTGGGCCCTCACCGTGCACCCACTCTTCTCCATCTATGCCTTAAGATTTCCATGTACAATTTTCTTTTCTTGTTCTTTTGGATGATTTCATTTAAAATTAAAAAAACAATTTTGTTATGCATATTTAATCTTATTACCACATTTTGTATGTTAACATGTATTCTATTTTTGAGATAAATATTAATGTAATAATTACATAAGGAATCTTTTTAGCGGTTCACTTTATCTTTTATTGAAGTATAGTTGACTTTCAATGTTAGTTTCAGATGTACAGCAAAGTGATTCAGTTATACATATCTATTCTTTTTCAGATTCTTTTCCCATATAGGTTATTACAAAATATTGAATATAGTTCCCTGTGATATATATTGGGTCCTTATTGGTTATCAATTTTATATATAGTAGTGTGTATATGTTAATCCCAAACTCCTAATTTATCCCTCCCCCCCTTTCCCATTTGGTAACCATAAGTTTTCTATGTCTGTGGGTCTATTTCTGTTTTGTAAATAAGTTCATTTGTATCATTTTTTTGATTCCATATATGCAATATAAGCAATATCATATACTTGTTTTTCTCTGACTTCACTTATAATCGCTAGTTCCATCCATGTTGTTGCAAATGGCATTATTTCATTCTTTTTTTATGGCTGAGTGGTATTCCCTTGTATATATGTACTACATTTTCTTTAACCATCCCTCTGCTGATGGACATTTAGTTTGCTTCTATGTCTTGGCTATTGTAAATAGTGCTGCAATGAACATTGTGGTGCATGTATCCTTTCAAATTATGGTTCTTTCTACATATATGTCCAGGAGTGGGATTGTAGGATCATACGGTAGCTCTATTTTCAGTTTTTTCATTTTTAGATGGAAGGAACTTAAGAGTAAAGTAAGGTTGCTTACCTAATCTAATCACTCCCTAAGCCAAGACTTTGAAATCTGAAGCATATTCTTCCTGTGGATTTGCAGGTGAATTTGAATAAGTTGGCAAAGCAAATCCCACTGTTCTGACCGTTCCAGTGATGGCTTTGGGTCACTGTGTCTGTGTCAGAAGAGAGGAGACCCTGCGGGGCCGAGGTGTGTGGTTCATCTAAGTCGAAGCTACATTTGTGGTTTTCTGCCTTTGTGCAAAGACTCATGGCAACACTGGGAAGTGCTCTCCTAACCGCATCTAGTGCAATGATGACATTCAGAGGCCATGAGGGACCCCGCTGCCTGTCACTTGGAGGCCACCTCCAGACCTACCTAGGCTCTGATGTGTGCTGAGAAATGAGTCCATTGATTGCTCCTTGGGGGCAGATGAATCCACCTAAACATTTTTTTGTGTGTGTGTGTGTGGTATGCAGGCCTCTCACTGCTGTGACCTCTCCTGTTGCGGAGCACAGGCTCCGGACGCGCAGGCTCAGCGGCCATGGCTCACGGGCCCGGCCGCTCCGCGGCATGTGGGATCTTCCTGGACCGGGGCACAAACCCGTGTTCCCTGCATCGGCAGGCGGACTCTCAACCACTGCGCCACCAGGGAAGCCCCCACCTAAATATTTTTTATGCTTATGATATGTGTATTTTAGCAGGAAAAGGAGTAATATAGACTAAATTTATTTCTCTCTGCTGAACTTTAAATTCTCTGCTGTGGATTTTTATCGTCTCCTCGGAACAAAGGTCCCTTAGTGTGTTTGTCAAAGTTTTCTGCAAAGGGGGTGTACAGCTGTGGGTAAGGATGACTCAACCAGGACCTGGGTTCTTTGCACCATGGCTCTCTTAGTGACTTCTCTGCCTGTGCTATTCCTTCTGCCAGCAACACGTCCCCTTCCTCTTCCTTAGCAGCCCTCTTGACTTAAACTTACCCCTTTCTCCAGGAAGCCCTCCCTTCTCTGGCACCTAAAGTCTGGGTTAGCGACCCCTCCTATATCTCCCTGTGCTTGAATATACTATCCTGCAATGACCTGTTTTCTCATCTATACTCACTCCCCTAATAATGCCAATACTGATATGGACGCTAGTGCCAATACTAATAATCGTGCTAATAGTAAACAAGTACTAAGCCAATAGTTAACAGCTAACATGTATGCTTTTCTTTCCAGCACCAGCAGAGTCTGGCATATATAAGTTCTCTATAAATATTAGCAAGATGAAAGAGGGATCCCAATTCAGACATGTGTTTAAGTCTGGGACTATGTCCTGAAGTCTTAAAAGTCAAAATTGTTTATTGCTTTTCTTAATATAGAAGCAATGTTTATACACTACAGAAAAACTAGAAAATGCTGTGAAGCAGAACCAAACAATAAAAAATTTACAATTCCACCATGCATAGGCAATCATCGTTAGCACGCATTATATTTTTCTATACTTTCATTCAGGTTTTGCAAGTTCCCTTTCCCAATATTGGCTATCCTGACCATCTTTGCATGATGACAGAAAGGTGGTCTGCAACATCATACATATGTCTGAATATCTTTATATTGTACAGTGATATTTTCCGTCAACCTCTATTATTAAATATTTAGATAATTCATAACATGTTTTGCTTTAATAAACAACAGTGTAAGGGACATTCTGTAGATAAGTATTTGTCCATGTTCTTTTTCTTAGACTGAATTCTCCACACATGGAATTATTGCACCAAAGTGTCATCTCATAAGATGAACTGGCAGGTCACTCTATGGAAAGGTTACGAGTGTCGGGCTGCAATGAACTGGGTATTATCTTAAAATATAACAACTAGAAAAGCAAATTTTGTCAATGTGTGGGGAAAAGTTCTTTTATTAACTTACTATTTGATTTTTAATGAGGATATTTTATATGCTTTGTGGGCCATTTAAACCTCATCTTTTGTGACCTGTCTGCTGTGAGCACTTTCTTATTTTTGTATCAACTTGTAGGAAGCTCTATTTTAATGACAACAATAACAGCTACAACTTATCAAGTAGTTACTGTACCTGGCATTGGGCTGAGCCCACTGCTATCAAATACGCAGCAAATATTTTCCCAGGTGGTTTGCATTTTAAAATACTTTCCTAATGAAATCATCACTCCTATTTCTCGAGGCGGTTTTGGGAGCAGTCTGTTTTAGAAGTTCCGCATTAGTTCACTTTTAGCATTTAACATCTTGAGTGGGGGACAGAAGCGCAGAGCCTGTGTAGGCTGCCCCTGAGTCTGTGCGGCTCTGAGCCCCTCCTTCATTAGAAAGACTCCAGCCTGATGGGGTGCCCACATGGTCACTCCCCCAGATGCTCTGGCCTGGGACTCTTGGTGGTGACGTCAGAATTAGGTCCCTGGGACTCAGCGGGGATCCCTCTGTGCTCCCTGCCTCCTCTTTCCACCAACTCCTAAGAGGCAGAACCATGAGAGTAGGCGTGATGAGGTGACAAGGACACCGTTGTCCAGTGACGCTGAAAGGTGGGGTCATAACAGTCCAGGGAGCTCTTGGACGTTTATCCAAGCACCTGTGGGAAACCACACAGCACTAGGATTGAGGAAGAACAGTAATGACCCATTGGCCCTTGAAACATCCTGAAACAGATGCATCCCTTTTGTGGGTTTGGGAGTTGTCTACCTTGTTGTCATGGTTACATGAAAGCTGGTCTAAAATGGCCCTAAGGTAGCTTCTGAGCAGGGCCTAAGTACTGCCTCCACCGTTTTCTCTACTGCCCGCCCCTTCTCTTCCCTAAGAAGGCCCGGAGGACACAGCATCATTCTGGGTGCAGAGGCTGTGCCTTGCTGAAGGTGGGGCAGCCCCGCTAAGTGCTCCCCACTCCCCCTGCCCGCTCCGCCAAGGCCTGGCTTGTTGGCAAACATGCTGTCCTCTCCCTTCAGCCTCTGTCTGGCATCTACGTGGTCATTCTCGCCTTCCCCTGCATGGAGAGGTGAGACGCAAGCTTTGGCTTTGGGAGCTGTGGCCTCGAAATAGGCCAAAGTGGTCTTTCCATTGACTTTGGCTCTAGCCCTTTAGGCTGACGGAACTCGGAGAAGTAGCCCTTCATGTAGTCCTGCTCCGGCCCCTGACTTTGGGTTTGGGCACGAGATGTTGTTGGCTTCCTCTCTGGGCACCTGCCTTCCTCGGGGACTGGAGGTGAGGTGCAGAGCCAGACAATGGTCAGGTAGTGGTTTTCAGATCTGGATACGATTCCGAATGAATTGGGATGCTGGTTAAAATCTAGATTCCTGGGCCCATGGGGCTTCCTTGGTGGCGCAGTGGTTGCGAGTCCGCCTGCCGATGCAGGGGACACGGGTTCGTGCCCCGGTCCAGGAAGATCCCACATGCCACGGAGCGGCTGGGCCCGTGAGCCATGGCCGCTGAGCCTGTGTGTCCGGAGCCTGTGCTCCGCAACGGGAGAGGCCACAACAGTGAGAGGTCCGCGTACCGCAAAAAAAAAAAAAAAAAAAAGTAGTCAAGTGAGCTCTTAAACACTAACTTATTGATCTGATCTTTGAGTTGCCTCAGGCAGGGAGCAGTCGTGTGGAAAGACAGTCTCTCTGCGAGGATCTGCTAACTGTTACTTTTATTTAGTGACTTCGCCTAGTCACTAATAACACAACTCCATTTACTGAAAAAAAAAATATTGACAAAGTACAGGCACTTCCGTTACAGTTTCTTCATTTTGATTAGTGACCATACACGTGACACTGTAAGAGGAGATGGCAGTTGTGTGAATTTCCCTAAGGGTGTTGGGCCTGAACAGAATGCTTTCAAGGCCTATACACAGTAAACAAGCCAGGAGGCTCGTGCAAAGAGGAGGCCTCTTTAAACATGTATTGAATGAATGAGTCTTCACTGACTCATTCATTCAATACATGTTTAAATGTCCAGGGGTATCTATCCTCATGCATTGCCTGGGGTGACTCAAAGATCAGGTCAATAAGTTAGTGTTTAAGGGTCCACCTGACTACTTTTAAAGACCCTGACTGACCCGGGACCCAGCAAGCTGCTGCCTTCATACCAGAGTGTCTATGGGAGACTGTTTTGGGATATTGTGCAGGAAAATACCATCTGTTTTGAAAAGACTATCAGTTGGTGTAAACTGGTGCAGCCACTATGAAAAGCAGTATGGAGGTTCCTCAAAAAGCTAAAAATAGAATTGCCATATGATCCAGCAAGTCCACGTCTGGGTATTTACCCCAAGAAAACAAAAGCACTAATTCGAAAAGATATACACAGCGTTCTTTACAACAGCCAAGATGTGGAAGCAACCTAAGTTTCCATCTATAGATGAATGGACCAAGAAGCTGTGGCTTATATATGTGTATGTGTGTATGTTATATATATACATGCAATGGAATACGACTCAGCCATTTAAAAAATGAAATCTTGCCATTTGCAACAACATGGGTGGATCTAGAGGAGAGTACGCTAAATGAAAAGTCAGACAGGAAGACAAGCGCTGTATGATCTCACTTATACGTGGGATCTAAAAAACAAAGCAAAATGAAAACAGACTCATAGAGACAGAGAACAACAGGTGGTTGCCAGAGGGGATGTGGGAGGAGGGCAAAATAGGTGAAGGGGATTAAGAGGTACAAACCTCAGATCATTAAGCCACAGGGATGTAATATACAGCATATGGAATGTATGGTCAGTAATACTATCAATATAATAACTTTGTATGGGGACACGTGGTGATCATTTCATAATGTATGCAAATATCAAATCACTATGTAGTACACCTGAAACTAACATCATATTGTATGTCGACCGTATTTCTATTAAAATATCTAGGGATGTCTACTACATGTGGGTGTAGACGGATCCATTGATAGAATGCTAGGCATGATAGAGAACGGGTAGTCTGCCTTCCGAAAACTTTCACACCTATTGGTGACATAAAATTATACATAGAGTGAAATTTTCAGAATTAAGAGTTCAACCAGACAGTAGTGCAAAAACCCCTCGTGCTATCTGTGTTATGATTTAATGCCAAGTAAAGCATCTCGGGGAAGGGACAGATAGATGGAGGTGCAGCCAGGGCAGGTCCTAAGTGGGGGCTGTGCAGAGGGGATAAAATTGGATAAGAGCAAAGAGCAAGTGTCCATGGCGCACTAGCTAGATCAGTCTGCCTGGAGTGAGGGGGTCCTTTTAGAAAGGGCATGAGGCACCCAACGAGGAATCGAAAGCACACTTCTGAATCCCAACCCTGTTCGTTCCTGAGAGCTGTGCACCTTTGCCCAAGGGACTTGACCTTGCTAAGCCTCAGATATCTTAATCTTTGAAAATGGAATAAAAATACCTAAAAGAGTTACTGTAATGGCTCTAAGAAAGAATACTTACTCATTGGGCATATAGCAGGCCATCAGTAAACACTATGTCCCTTTTCTGTATAGTAACTCCCCTACATACGAACGAGTTCCATTCCAAGAGTGTGTTTGTAAGTCCAATTTGCTCGTTAAGTCCAACAAAGTTAGTCTACGTACCCAACGAACACAGTCGGCTATGTAGTACTGTACTGTAATAGGTTTATGATACTTTTCACACAAATAATACGTACATAAAAAGCAAACACCAAAAAATAAAACATTTAAAATCTTACAGTACCTTGAAAAGTACAGTAGTGCAGTATAACAGCTGGCATACGGGGGCTGGTATGCACATTCACATCTTTGAAAGTTGGCAGCTTGAAGGTTCGTATGTAGGGGACTTACTGTATAGAGCTTTGTAACACACAGAACCCGTCTACAGGGACTACCCACTTTGATCCTCACCGCAACCTCGTGAGGTGGATAAAGCAGGTATAGACGTCCTCCTTCTCCAGGTCCTGGGAGATTTCTTCCATTCTTCCTCAGGGAAGTAGAAATGGAACAGTGCTCCATGGTTAGCTTCTAAATAGAAAATTCTAAACTACAGTATTTTGGGAAGGTTAATCTGGTAGTGGTGGGCAAATTGGGTTGAAAAAAAACTTACTCAGGTGTGCCTCAAAGCAAGGGTTTTGGGTGCTGCTGCTGTTTACAGGGGTGTCAGGTTTACTATGCCCAACGATGGGCTGATGACACAAGTTGACACAGTTTCATCGTCACCAACAAGACAGGTGCAGCCGTCCATCTGCTGTCCCGTCTACCTCTTCTTTGCAAAGCAACCATGAGAACAGCAATGCAAATGGCTCATAGCTCCTGGGTCTGAGTCCCAACAGTGGACCCGAAAACTGTGTGTAGATGGTAAACATTGCAGGGGAGGGCTCTTGTGATCAGAGAGGTTTGATAACTTGTCTACGGTCACACAGCTAGTGCTAGAATATAGATTTGAATCTGCTCTCCTTCCAAAGTCCAAGCTTGTTCCACTCTGCCTTCAGGGTTTGAGAGGTTGACTTTTCCCAAGGGAAAGAAAATATTCTGTTCATACAAATCCTGTATAAGAGTCAAATCCCCGATCCTGGCTTCACTAATTGCTTCTAATAAAAGACTTAGCCCATAATACACAGCTCTCTCCTTGCAGCCATCCTGGGGTCATCCTCTAGAGGTCAAGCCACCATCTTTCAGTCCTACCTTGTTATGGGGCTACAGACTGAATCCCTCAGGCTTGCTAGGTGCCCCCAACCCACTCTCCCCTTGCCAGTCCAACCTCCACGCAGACTTCGCTCTGTTTAAGCTGTGATCGCATCCTGATGTGAATCAGTTCCCAAACCTTCACCATAACCGAGGCCGGCACGACCCTGCCTCTCTCAGCTCCACTCCTGTTTCCTCCTTGTTCTGTGGTCTCCCCTCACCACTCCAATGACATATCAATTCTAGGTTTTCCCTACAGATCATGTCATTTCTGGCTGGAGCTGAGCTTTTCCCTTCCCTGTATCTTGGCCTTTCCATGTGCCCAGTTCTTCTTAGTTGGTCTAGCATTTGAAAAGGAAGAGATTCTCCCCTTGTTCAGGATAGGTACTCCACTCCCAACAAGCATCTCCATAATTCCATAGGCATTTTGCCATGATTTCCCTAGCAACACTATTACAATCATCTGGGTATATTCTTGCCTATTAGACTGTGAATGGCTTGAGCAAAGGCCCTGGGGTCTGTCTGATCACACTTGCAGGATTTCTGGTCTACAGTAAGAATCTAAATATGATGTTTGAATGAGTGCATGAATGGACGAAATGCTGTTGAATAGCCTTCGAGAAAAGTTCCAGCCCTCCAACAGCCACAAAACTAGTCACAATTTGGAGACCCACGTAGGGTAATGTGGCAACTGTCAGCGTTGCCAAGAGCAAAGAATCAGGAGTGATGACCCACCACTCAGAAGTCCTAATCGTCATGTCGAAAGCCAATGAACGTGGATGGAGAGAGAGAGAGAGACAGTGATCTTGTGTAGGCGTTTGAAGTCAGCTCTGACACATAAGCTGCCTGCCTCAGTTCTTACTAAAAACCAGTTTGTAGGGGATTCATGGAGAGAGCACATGGAGTGCTTATGAAGCAGAGAGAGAATGAGCTGTGAATGGAGGCTAAACATGGGTACCCCCAGGAGAAGCCAGCTTTGGAATACGTGGAGGAGGTGGAGGGGATGCTGTAGATCACATGAATTTACACATGCTTTCAAGTTACTCTCCGGCATGTACTGCAACTCTGCTGCTTATGGACTATAACTCGTACATCTAGAATTTAGCCCCCCGATACTTTGTGTTTTATTCTTTTTATTTTTTTAATTGAAGTATAGTTGATTTACAATGGAGTGTTAGTTTCAGGTGTACAGCAAAGTGATTCAGTTATACATATATATGCATATATTTTTTTCAGATTCTCTTCCCCTATAGGTTATTACAAAATATCGAGTATAGTTCTCTGTACTGTACTGTTTTGTATAGCTGCTCTCCCCCCATACTTTGACCTCTCTGAGGTACAAAGTAACCAAAATGGGTGTGTCAAAATTTATGCCCCTTCCTCATAGGAAGCCCCCTCAGGCAATACAGCCAATTTTTCTTTCTTTACATGCAACTCTAGGAAGGGATAGGCTTGTATTATAGTGGTTAAGCGTGAGGGCTTTGGAGCCACACTGCACTGATTCTAATTTGGTTCTAACATTTATTATCTGAGTCACCAGAAACACAGTATTTATACTCTCTGAGCCTCAGTTTCTTGAACTGAACAGTGGGGATAATAATAGACCATAACTGACAGGGCTGCCGTGAGGATGAAAGCGCTGGGCCGACACTGGCTGTTATCATGAGGTGTGGTTATTTAGTTTCCAAGCTCGGAATGGATTAGAAACAGCAGATGAGCTGGTGCTGCAGAGGCTGGTGTGCTGAGAGCCGCGTCAGCTGAGCTCCTGGCAGCAACACAGGCGTCAGAACATAAACACAAGTATAAAAGGGTTGGTACTTTGGGGCTGTTGACCCAATAACTTGAAACAATAAAAAATGCCCTGTCCTCTTGCATCTTTCAGTCTGACCAGGGAGCTGACATTAAACAGCTGAACCTATAATGTCAGCTATGGTGGGGATCTGAGGGAAAATAAAGCAGCATGTGGGGAGAGAAAGTAATGAGAAGGTCAGAGAAAGCCTCTCTGGGGAGGAGCCCGGGCTGAGACCTACATGCTGGGGAGCAACCCATGTGGAAATGTGGGGAAGAGCACTGGGGGCAGAGGGAACAGCAGGGGCCAGGCCGGGAGCCTGGGTGTGCTTGGTGGGTGTCTGACATTGGAATGAAAGCTCCTCAAGGCCGGCCTGTTATATTCACTGCTGTACCCCAGGTACCTAGAAGGATGCTGGGCAGATAGTATTTGCTCAATTAATGGGCTGGAATGAAGAATGAATGCAGGGAGATCCGTATAGCTGCAGCATTGGAAGCAAGAAAGCTGGAGGGAGTGGTTGGCAGGACAGTGGGGTCCAGACCAGGTCCTGGCCCTGTGGCCTAAGGTGAGCAGTCAGATGTCACTCTGAGATCTGTGGGAGGCCCCTCAGGGCTTGGAGCAAGTGGATGATGTGAGATGACTCACTCTTTAAAAGCATCATGCTGGCTGCCAGGTGAGAATATACTACAGGGGACAGAGTGGAAATGGAGAGACCAGGTAGCAAGGTAATCCAGGCTGGAGGTGATGGGCTGGAACTCGGACAGTGAAGGCAGAGGTGGCAATCAGTGGCCAGGTTCTGGGTGTACACTGTGTTCATGACTGTATAACCGGAAGAAGTGGGGAGTTGGAGGACGAGGTAACCAACAGGGAGGGAGGAGATGGGTGAAGAATTGTGCAGCAATGAGCTAGATCCACAAGTAGAGACTTGTGCCCCTTCATGGAACCAAGCCAGTCTGTAGCCAGAGTAAAGACCAGAAACCTTGATCTGTTCTGGGCTTTTTTTTCCCCCTTGAAGGCAGGAATTTATTACATACGGTACCTAACACATAGTAGATCCTTACTATTTCTTGAATTGAAATCATTTGTTTTCACAATTCTCATGGAAAATATTTTGGTTTGTTCACACCATGAAGAAAATTAATTGTGTTCCTGTACCTAATATACCCTCTAGGGATTAGATATGAGGGGGGTGGTGTGGATAGAATTTGGGAGATGGGGCGCCTGGTGAGGAGGGAGTCAGCTTAAGGATGAGAATCGGGACCAGTAGTAACATTTTAAGGCTTTTTCTCCTGAAACTCTCTCTTAATGCAGCTATTAAAAATAAGCAAGAAGTGGTTTTATTTTCAGCTTTTTTTTCACCGTTCACTTTCAAAGGAAATTGGTTCCCATTTTCTTTCTTGCTCTCCATCCAGTTTCCTATTTCACATCTCTTTTCTGGTTATTTAGTTTTCTGGGATCAATCTTCTGTCTTAAGTTCACTGAGTCCTATCGTCCCCCCCCACCACTTCTTAAGCTGTTCGCCTGTCATTTTCCAAGGATCAAAGAGGTTAAATTGATCAATATATATTTTAGGAGGAAGGAAAAAAGGAAAAAAAAAACTTTGCTTGGATATTGAAAAGTTTGGCTTCATAGAATGCCAGGCTTCACTCACGTAATGACGAAACACTTGATTTTGGCATCGTCACGTCAGAGAGCTTACTCATGTCAAGGTTTCAAAAGCGATAAACTACAAAGATAGAGGGTTATCTACTGCGAAAGAGATTTTTTTTTTTTCTGGTGTGAGAAAAAGAACATTGCTGCCAGGAAATAGTCTGTGTCTCACAGAGGATCACTCCCTTTGTGAGTGTCAAAATCAGTAGGACTGGTCAACCTTAGAAAAGAGGAATTAGCTCAGGGACTGCAAACCATACCTAAGAAAAACAGGCATTAGAAATAAACCCAAATGCCATTAATGTAACCCACATCCCAATTTTCTTCTTTCTGAGTGATTCCAACTATTTACTCTAATACAGCAAGTAAAGTGACATTGTACACTTTATACATATGTTTATATACATAAGCTTATATGTGCATCTCTTATCCCCGAGGTATCACAGTCCTTGGATTTAGGTCTCTGTTGTGGGTAAATTGTGTCCCTTTCAAAATCATATGTTGAAGTCTTAACCCCCAATACCTCAGGAGGTGACTTTTTTTTTGAGATAGGGTCTTTTTAAAAGAATTGAAGTATAGTTGATTTACAATGTTGTATTAGTTTCAGGTGTACAGCAAAGTGATTCAGTAATACATACATATTTCTTTTTTTTTCAGATTCTTTTCCCTCATAGGTCATTAAGAGTATTGAGTAGAGTTCCCTGTGCTATACAGTAGGTCCTTGTTGGTTATCTATTTTATATACAGTAGTATGTATATGTCAGTCCCAGCCTCCTAGTTTATCCCTTCCGTCCTCTCACTTTGGTAACCATGAGTTTATTTCTATGTCTGTGGGTCTATTTCTGTTTTGTATATATGTTCATTTGTATCATTTTTTTAGATCCCACATATAAGTGATATCATATGATATTTGTCTTTCTCTGGCTTACTTCACTTAGTATGATAATCGCTAGGTCCATCTGTGTTGCCACAAATAGCATTATTTCATTCTTTTTAATGGCTGAGTAATATTCCATCGTGTGTACGTACCACATCTTCTTTATCCATTCATCAGTTAAGGACACTTCAGTTGCTTCCATGTCTTTGCTATTGTAAATAGTAGTGCAATGAACATTGGGGTGCATGTATCTTTTTGATCTATGGTTTTCTCCAGATATATGCCCAGGAGTGGGATTGCAGGATCATATGGTAGCTCTGGTTTTAGTTTTTTAAGGAACTTCCATACTGTTCTCTAGTGGTTGTACCGATTTACATTCCCACCAACAGTGTAGGAGGGTTCCTTTGTCTCCACACCCTCTCTAGCATTTATTATTTGTAGACTTTTTGATGATGGCCATTCTGACCAGTGTGAGGTGGTACCTCATCATAATTTTGGTGTGCACTTCTCTAATAGTTAGAGATACTGAACACCTTTTCATGTGCCTATTGGCCATCTGTAAGAATCACCTTGTCATTGAGAGGGTCCCTGGTGTGCTTCTACCTTGCACCTTTGTGGTGAACAGAGGGACCCACCAAGCCTTCTGCCTAGGCACTGAGGGATTGGAACCTGTCCACAGTATTCCCAGAGGAAACAGTGGAAGTGGCTCTCATTCTAACAATTGAGTTTGGTTGCGTTTAACAAACAAAGGGGTGGCCTTTTATCATATTTGTTTTCTTTTCAAAAACTCTTTGAATTCTTTACATCTGGGGTATAAATCTCAGAGGCAGCAGAGCCATTGAAAGCCAGACTCTTGGGCCATAGAGCCTGGGTCTGAATCTCCCATGCCCTGAACTAACCTCTTTGTGCTTTTCAGTTTCCGTATCTCGAAAATGGGAATAATAAGGCTATTTACATGCTCAGGTTGATGCAGACATTGAGAGTTAATAACGTAAAATCTTTCAGAGTGCCTGGTATGTGAGCTCAGAAACATGACCTATTAGAATATCCAGTTGTACCTAATACTGTGACTGAGGAGGAAAACAGGACTTGCCAGCCAAAGTATGAACCACCTGATAAGATAGAAGCAAACTTGAAGAAAAAACATATACTACTCTTTGACCTCTTCATGTCTCACAGTTTGGGAATATATAATAATATTTAAAAGATAGTTTCGTTTGGAGCAGGATGTAGGGCTTGGAAGTATCCCTGAGCAGTATGGTTGGTTCTAACATTTCAGTAGAAATAAAAAAGGTGAACGTGAAGGTCAAGGTAAATTTTTCGAAGAGAAAAGAACCACCACCAAGAATTCTTAAAGATACTGGCTCAGTATCTTTCCTGTAAAAGAAAGATAAGAGCATCTTCTTATGGGATTTCAAGAGTTAATATCTTCCGTAAAGCAATGGTTTCAAATAATGAGGTGTCCTTCCAATATAATGAAAATATTAACATACAGTTCCAATCATAGATACCCAAGATAATCTTAGACTACACATTTAGAATCTCTGTGGATGAAAATTATTAGATAAGCCAAGCCCAGGGATGAAATTCTTGGCCGTCTCATCTTCTAGGAAATTGCATCTCAAAACTTTGATCTTAATGATGCCGAGCAATGGTTTTGATTCTGGTGGAAAGCTACAGCAGGTATACTTAATAGCAACATTTGCCTGATTAGGGATTTCATGGCTTAGATTACTTTATTCCCTTGTTTGTTTCTTAAATCTTTTAGTTGCACAAATAATTTTAGAAACATGAAAAATAATGAGCTTCTCCTGTAAAAGCATCCTTATTCTCCATTGCTGTCTCAGATGGCAGGGCCACTGTGGCTTTGCTATGACCCATGGACGGTCCAGCCTGTCAATATGGGGGGTAGTTATGAGGCAAGAAGACTGTGGTTTGGTGCATTTGTTCTCTGTGCTTCATATTAGTTATTAGACCAGATCACTCCGGGGCTTGACTAATGTGTCAATGGTATGGTTTCCATAGCAACAGGGATCAATTTTTTAAAAAATCAACATCTGTATAGCATAGGGAACTCTACTCAATATTCTGTAATGGCCTATATGGGAAAAGAATCAGAAAAAGAATGGATATATGTATATGTACAGCTGAATCACTTTGCTGTACACCTGAAACTAACACAACACTGTAAATCAACTATACTCCAATATAAGATAAAAATTAAGTTAAAAAATCAACAGCTTCCCTATAAAGCCAAACATTAAGAAATTAAGTTATCTCCCAAGCCAATTCAAAATAGATGTGATCAACTATAAATATGCTTTATTACCTGGTCAAGTTATTTACATTACTATATTAGTAAAAAGATTTTTCTGCGAATTTTCCAAATCTAAAACACATAAACAACAACAACAAATCTTAAACGCAGAGTATTTCCTCTGAAGAAAACTATCGAGTATTACAATAATTTGGTCTCTGCTGAAAACCTTTTTGGAAAAGTATCATTTTCTTTGTGGACTCAAGTTACTCATAAATAAAGGTTCTGACTTGTTGCTAATAAAGGATACCAGAAATGATCTGAGTCACTGCTAAAATTAATACCGAATTTTGATTGAACGAAAGAGCTAATCACATTTGTTCATTTCATTTAAACCCGGACATGATGCTTTGGAGCTTCCTGCCTTAATTTGAAGATGTATTTATAAGATTTTTCCACTAAGTTCTTGATATTGTTAGGGGGTAGCCTTATATGATGAATGGGATATAGCTCCTTGCTTGATTCCTTGGGTGGATCTCCCAACAATAGAGAAGGTAGGCTGGAGGGTGGGACGGTTGGGCCGCCATGCTCCACTCCCCCCACTCCCTAAACCCACCATTTTTCCCATCATAACCACTACATTCCAATCTGTACACTTTGGGTTGGGTATAGACTAGTCCCCCCTCTGCTCCCCGCACTGCTGTTAGGGTTTCACAGAATTCTTTCTTTGCACTTCACACGTGGCTGTCTACACTGCCTGGCTATGTCTACAGCCTGGCTGTAAGCTCTGCAGATGAGTGGATCTAGTTGGTCTGGCATTGTTTTTTTTTGTTTTTTTTTTTAAAACGGGAATAGCCAAGCATCAACGCCTACATTGGTCAAAGTATAGAAGGGAAAAATAACACATTCAGTAAGGAACAGTTAAAAGTGGCTCTAAGGAAAGATAGTTTCAAGGAAAAGGTTAGAAAAAGAAGCACTGACAGTCCTGGGGTCTGGAATCCTTAGGCATGGCACCATTTAGCATCATTTCCTGGCTCTGTGCCAGTCATCTGTCTGTCTGCCTTCAGGTTTATTCTTTGCCCTTCCTCTGCTCTGCATCACGGGGCTATTTGCAAACTCCATGCTAGCCTCCTGTACAACTGGCTTGAGTTAGGTTGAGTTGGTGGGAAGCTTGGTGGGAAAATGAAGGGAGAAGCCAGGGTATTTCTCCCTGTCTCTGCTGCAGTTACCTCAGTGGTTGTAGGAGTGATGCAGCTGTGGCATTGGGTCCTAGTTACACAGCTTTTCCCCTGTGTCTCCACCCCCCAGCTCCAGGGTGGTGTAGGTTTCCTGCTGCTACTCTGTTTTTCAGCTCTTGCCACCACCTTTGTAACCAATTCCCTATATGAAATGACCTCTATTGAATCATGTGGCATGGGTTCTGTTTTCCTCACAGGACTGTGGCTATTATAGCTCCATTATCTTACTCTAGATAATTTTACTGGTCAGGACAACTTTTTCTTTATTAAACAACACTTTTTTTTCCTACATAGGACATCATCATCTCTGAGTTAATGTTGAATTGAGTTGCGTGTGTGTGGTTGACTCAATATAATATATAATTGATTGTATTGAATATCACATAGATAAAACATTTGGCATAAATACCAGTTTATTCTTTGTTCTCAAAAAGAAATCTATTTTCTATCTTTCTAAGAAGATCATTTTAAGATGGGTGAGGTGTTTGTAATTATTAGATTAAATAGTAGTATAAATCACATTGGAAGAAAATGTGTCTTACTGAAGACCACCTGTCTACACATTTTGTGGTCCACATGATGTTTCTTTAAGGAAAACAAATTCATTTACTTCACTCCTAAAACACAGATGGTACATGCTAGGAAAAGCATCAGAAGAGATGCAGATTTACAACAATATCAGAGAAGTGAATTTCACATTATACAAAGATTTTTCATGCCACCAATCAGATATCTCCATATTCAGGAAGAAGCTGACCAAGGTGCTTTGCCTATTAGACTTACCACTCAATGTACAATTGCTTGAGCATCCCTACAAGCCTTTCAGGACTAGTTAATAAACCTAACAGGACAGGAACTCTGAAAAAGAGGCACAAGCCAATATTTCATCATTTGTGGAAAGTCATGGCACGATTTAAATTTACATTCTGGAGATATAACTGCTCTTATCCTTCAAACCTGCGGTCAGTCGGCGCCTCCTCAGGGAATCAAATCCTCTCTGTTACAGTCACAGACCCTGCCTGCCCTCAGCTGCATATCACACTTAAGTCCACACGTGTCTGCTGAATTATTAGAAGCATCTCTCTCTCCCACTGCATAGAAAGCCCCGTGAGGGCAGGAACCGTTTCTAATTGTTGCTTATTTTAATTTTCCTAGTGGATAGCACATCATCAATACTTAATGCAAGCCGAGTGAATGAGTAAAGAATAGACACAGAACTTCTCAAGCTGAGGAAGTAGCCATGGCATCGGAACTGGCCACACTTTCTGCTTGAAGTCATTCTCCTGACCTCCGCTTGCGTTTGTCCTAGTCTGAGGCAAATTCACTTGGCCAATTATTTCATCCCTACCAGCCCTCAAAAGGGACTGTTTGTTCACGGTGTTTTTCTAATTGTAGTATTATAAAACAGGATTTTGATAGGTCGACCTTTTAAAAGTATAGCTATATCAAGGTGAATGAATTACATGGGATGACAGTCATCCATGTTCAAGGAACAGAAAGACTGAAGGGGGAATCCAACGTGGGAGAAAAGGTGAGAAAGTTTTCCTTAAACCGCAGCACATGAAGCAAATTGTCATTCAAGTAAGAAGTTACTGTATCTGCCCTTTGTATTGAAAAAAAAAAAAAAAAAAAACGTTTTTGGGTCAGCAGACCCTAGACAGCAAACGAAGAAAGCTAATCTTATTTCTACTTGTGTAGCCTATGCTGTAGGAATAATGTCATTTGTCTAGAGCTTATTCAAGCATTAATACTCTAATTAGAATAAAATAAGTGAATTAGAATGTGATGGACAATAGTTTTCTCAAAGTGGTTTTTAATTTCAGCACTCAAAAACATCAAATACACACATAGACAAATACATAAAGATATTTCTGGGGGAGGAAATCACTGTAATAGAGTGGAAATGGACATCTAATACACTTAAGTTGGTATTTTAGAATTCTCAAATGGTTGATTTTTAAATTTTGGTGGAAAATGTGTCTTTTGATGAATGTATTAGAAAACTTTTGGAGAGTAGTTATCAAAATATCTTGAAATTGGTATACTGGTTCTTCATTTTCATTTTTGTTTACTGATTTATTGTTTGGCCTAACTCTGACTTTAATTTTAAATGTATCCACTAAAATCTTTTGTAATTCCAAAACCTCTTCGTTTTACAAAGAAGAAAAGTCGACCGATTAGCTGAATGTTAATTTTCTTGAAGATTTAGGTTATTAGAATTATCGAGATATTTTATGGGAAATGCAAGGCGGTAGAAAAACGTGGAAATTGCTATACTAGAGAGAAATAGTTCCCAATGGCATATTACATTCTTGTTAGTGATTAGTTGGTTTTTAAGAGATGCTCCATCTGTGGAGCATCTGACCAAAGTCAACTAACCTTGAACTCAGATCAGACCTTCTTGGGAAGAAAAAAAAATTTCCCCTTTCAGAGATGATTTTTACTGCTTTTATTTTTTTAATTTCCTTTAAACTTCTTGGCTTTTTAATACGTTGTATCAAATCACGGTGCTCTGGCACAGTGACCAAGCCTATATACAGCCTTGGAGCAGGTTTTCCGGTTGGTGCAAAGGCTGTTCTGAGTTAACTTCACACCACTGACCAGTTTCCCTTGTGATACTCATTAACCAGTTACCTGAATGGAGATACCTGGGTGGCTTCTGACCATTGCAAGGGGTTGGTTTTCCTCGAGTGAACTGGCCAACTCTGATCCTCAACCTGCAGCCTTGACACCACTAGCCTTGTGTTTCAACGGACTGAGCCAGGCGAGAGGTGACACAAAAGGGTGTGCTGCGATTAGAAGCAAAACCACTGCAAGTGTTCACAGAGAAGAGGATAAATTAATATTAATCCCTTAACATGTACTCATTTATCAAACTTCAGTGATATTGTCTTACATAAAGAAAGATGGTGATTGGGTGAATAATTTTATCTTTAAGTATATGAACAATTTTGCGGGATGCTGAGCAATTTATCTTTATTGCCACAGAACCATAAGCAACGGAATAAAATTACAGGTAAGAGAGTGTTTACAATAAGTAAATAAGCACTTGGAATCTCTTTAAACCATTCAAGACAGATTGTGATATGTTGCTCTCTTGATGTCTGGGGCCATTTGCCTACTTAACCATGGAAGGATTCATCTACGTATACTACTGTGTTCCCACCAAAGGTTAGGTTCTATGTTCAGCCCTTAGGAGACTGAAGGTCCTCTCCAAGTCTATTAGTTGTAAACCAAATATACAGCATAGAAAATAAGCTAATTCTTTAAAAAATTAAAAGTCATAAGAAATTGCTTTAGCTCAGATTTTTGAGTAAACAGTCCTTTAAACTTTCTTAGCTCCTGCAATGGTATGTCCAAGAGTTCTACTCTAAATTTTCCAAGTGGAAATATTTAAACCATTGAAATACGGATCCTTAAATGATGATAGTAAGATGTCTGATATTTCAGTCACACACACTAAGCTTTTATGTGGCACAGAGCTTCCAAAACTCTTGGAATTTCCTAAGTGATGAGAGCAATAAAGGGGTCTTTTGTTATGTTAATAAGGTGCCTTTGGGACTGCACCTAAGGATGGGGGCTGGTTGGCAGGAAAACCAGGCAAGACGTGAGAGGGTTGGAACTTTCAGTCCCACTTCCTGACCTCTGGGGAGGGGAGAAGGTTGAGGTTGAGTTCAGTCACCAATGGCCAATGTTTTAATCAACTGTGCCTATGTAATGAAGCCCCCATAAGACCCCAAAAGGACAGGGTTTGGAGAGCTTCAGGGTTGGTGAGCACACGGAGATGTGGGGAGGCTTGCCTGGAGACGGCATGGAAGCTCTGTGCCCTTCCCTCATACCTTGCCCGTCTGTCACTTCATGTAGCCACTGGTTGGTATCCTTTGTAATAAATCAGCAATCTAGTGAGTAAACTGGCTTCCTGAGTTCTGTGAGCCTCTCTGACAAATTAACTGAACCCAAGGAGGGGTTGTGGGAACCTCTGATTTATAGTCTGGTCAGAAATGTAGGTGACAACCTGGATTTGAGATTGGCATCTGAAGTGGGGGAGGGAGGGTGGCAGTCTTGAAGGACTGAGCCCTTAACCTGTGTGGTCTGACTCTATCTCCAGGTAGACAGTGTCAGAATTCAGTTAAACTGTAGGACCCTGACTTGGGGATTGAGAATTGCTCGATGGTATAGGGAAACAGCCATCCCCCGACCGCTTGGAATTGGGTTCAGAACCCTTTTTAGTTATCTCTTTGGGATTCTCATAAACTAGGCTCTAGTAAGATGGGAAAAAAAAAAATGGCTGAGGGGACTCCATGGCTTAGATGAAGTTATTTCATCCAAGACTTTTTGCTTGGGGCTTTTTATTTCCAACCCTGTCAGATTGTACTGAAGAAGGAAAACTATTTTCAACATTATTATTATGAGAAGACACTTCATCTCTTGCCCTTAACATTAGGTACATATTTATTTTGTTTTTCTCAATATACGAAGGCTATAGGCAGTGGTTTATCACTTGCGAATGCATAGGTATTTTATTTTAAGGAAGGAAATGGTCAAATGTCGAAAACATAAAAAGATCAAACATAGTTTAGAATAAAGCTATCTTCCTAAAAAGATACTATCTTAGAAACACTTCCTTTCTTATCATACATTAGAACCATGTTTATATGATGCCACTCAAGGGATGGGAATAAAAGGCCCTGTAGGGCACAGTCTCTGGTCAAAAGCCTCTAATAGCAAACTGTCAAAACATGATATTTGATGTTAAGCGGTGTGAACAGGTTTTATTTTAACTGACACATTGGAAGATGAGTAATAGGATGAGTGAAAGATCAAACAGTGAAGGTACTTCAATGAAAGGTGAACAATATTCTAATAAGTAAAATAAGAAAACTATTTCACACTAGACAGTTGAGTCACACTTAATGATTTTAAAGCAAAAAGTTATTTGACTTATGTCCCTAGTGCCACAGCCTTGTGTTCAAATAAATGGAAAGTCTCAGAATTGTTTACGAGAAACACGTGAAAGAACTGTTGGAGATAATGATAAATACAAGATTAGGAAATTCTCAAAGGGTCTATAAATTGCTAAAGGGTTGAGGTACTTCTGCCCAAGGTAGAGTCACAAGGGACCAGATTTATCTCCTGCCTGAAACAACCAAAAACACTGGACACAAAATATATGAAACGACAGTTTTCAAAGCACTAGACATCAGGCAGTGAAAATCAGCGATTCCTGAGAGATGGGAAAGAAATGAGGAGAACCTGTCGATTTCATTCACTTATTGCAAAGAGAGTTTCCAGGCTACGGCACAGGGAGGGGAAAATCCAGGCAGAGCCCAGCTGAGCTGACTGCATGAGTGCAGGAGACAAAGTCCAAGGAGACCAAGGCAGATGGAGTTTTCAGGACAGTACCCGAGAGGAGAGAGCTATACAGAGAGAATCCCAGAGAGGTGCAGAGGGTCTGACCAGCAAATGCATGTGAAGAAACTACCCAAGTCTGGGGGAAAACACATCTGAAAAGATTAGCAAACAACATGTGGTGCTCATTCAGAGCTGAGAATAGCACTTGTCCTTACCAGGCAGATTGGAACAGTTCAGAATTCATGGGACCCATCTAACAAATCATAAAAGCACGACTCAAAAAAAAAATCAAGCTGTTTCCAAGTGATTTATTTATATCACAGAACAAAGCTCAAGAATCTCTTTTAGAAATACAAAAATATCCAGCACTCAACAAAGTAAAATTCACAGTGTCTAGTAACCAATCAAGAAGATCAGTAGAGACACTGAAGATATAAAAGGGCCCCAAATTGAATAGAAAATTAATATGTGTGCAATGAAAAATACACTGGATGGGGCTTCCCTGGTGGTGCAGTGGTTGAGAATCTGCCTGCCGATGCAGGGGACACGGGTTCGTGCCCCGGTCCGGGAAGATCCCACATGCCGCGGAGCGGCTGGGCCCGTGAGCCATGGCCGCTGAGCCTGCGCGTCCGGAGCCTGTGCTCCACAATGGGAGAGGCCATAACAGTGAAAGGCCCGCGTACTGCAAAAAAAAAAAACCAAAAAAACAAAAAAAACACTGGATGGGATGAATGGAAGACTAGACATTGCAGAAGGAAAGATTAGTGGATTTCAAGACACAGAAGTCGAAACTATCTGAAATGAAATAGCGAAAAAAGAATCCCTCAAAGACAAAAGAGCACTGGTGAGCTGGGACTATGTTAAGCAGCCTAATATTTGTGTGGCCGGAGCCCCTGAAAGGGTTACTGAAGAAATAATGGCTGAACTTTGGTGAAAACTATTAAATCTACTAATCTAAGAAGCGCAATGATTTCCAAACATGAGAAATATGAGGAAAACTACACCAAGGCATAATCTACCTGTGTAGAGCTGGTAACAAAGGGGGAATCTTAAAAGCAGCCAAAGAAAGAGGATGTTGTTTACAGAGGAGGAAAGATAAGAATGGCAGATATCTCACAGAAGCAATGTAACCAAAAAGATCTATCTTTAAAGTACGTAAAGAAGAAAAAGTACTATCAACCTAGAAATCTATAGCTGGGGAAAATATCTCTCAAAAGCGAAGATGAAATAAAGATGTTTCACTCTGAAGGAATTCCTCTAACATCTCATTTCTTTTCTTTTCCAGAAAGTGCCAATCGTTAGAGGTCTACTGAATAGGCAGGATAATGGCCCCCAAAGATGGCTATGTCCTAATCTCCAGAATCTGTGAATATGATACAGTCAGTTCAGGCTGCTATAACAAGTACCACAGACTGGGAGGCTTAAACAAGAAAAATTTATTTCTCAGTTTTAGAGAATGGAAGTCTGAGGTCAGGGTGCCAGGGTGGTCGGGTTCTGTGAGAGCAGACTGTCCGCTCACCCTTGTACCCTCCCATGGTGGAAGGGCAGCTGGAGAGCTCTGTGGGGTCTCCCGTATGAGGGCACTAATCCCACCCTGGAGGGCTCCACTCTCATGATTTAGGCACCTCCCAAAGGCCCTGCCTCCTAATACCATCACCTTGGGGGTTAGGATTTCAACATATGAATTCTGAAGGGAAAACAAACATTCAGTCCATAAGGTAGCTTATGTGGCAAAAGGGACTTTGCAGGAATGATTGAGATAAAAATCTTAAGATCAGAAGGTTATCCTAATTAGGTAGGTCAAATGTAATTACAGGGGTCCTTATAAGTGAGAGGAAAACGGGAATCAGAGCCAGAGACTGATTTGAAGATGAAGGAGGGGCCATGAGCGAAGAAATGTTTTTTGGGTGGGTGGGGGGGTCTCCAGAAGCTGGAAAAGGAAGGGAAACCTCTCCCCTACAGCCTCCAGAAGGAATACAGCCCTGCCAACACCTTGACTTTAGCCCAGTGACACCCATCGTGGACTTCTGGCTTCCAGAAATGTAGGCCAACACATGTGTGCTGTTTTAATTTAAGCCCCTACGTTGGTGGTAATTTGTTATAGCAGCAATAGGAATTTTTTTTTTTTTTTTTTTTTTTGTGGTACGTGGGCCTCTCACTGTTGCGGCCTCTCCCGCTGCAGAGCACAGGCTCTGGACGCGCAGGCCCAGCGGCCATGGCTCACGGGCCCAGCCGCTCCGCGGCATGTGGGATCTTCCCGGGCCGCGTGCACGAACCCGCGTCCCCTGCATCGGCAGGCAGACTCGCAACCGCTGCGCCACCAGGGAAGCCCCATGCAATAGGAATTTAATATACTCCCATTCAGGGTATGGCGTTTGTGTTTTCATTGACCAAGGAGGTCGATTTTACACGTGTCAGATATTTTCAAAACTTTACCTATTTGTTGATGACCACACTGATAATTCCTTTGTTTGGTTAACCTGGAAAATGTATTCAACGTTTTTCTGCTT
This sequence comes from Delphinapterus leucas, assembly GCF_059928025.1. NCBI lineage: Eukaryota > Metazoa > Chordata > Mammalia > Artiodactyla > Monodontidae > Delphinapterus > Delphinapterus leucas. Next base: position 34,150,247 of record NC_143142.1, on the reverse strand, counting down.
CAAAAGTATTTTAGACATTGGTTACTTGAAAATTTAAAAATTCTGATTGTAAATCAGCTATACTTCAATTAAAAAAAAACAATGTTGCGTTAATTTCTGCTGTACAGCAAAGTGATTGTTACACATGTGCGTTCTTTTTTATATTCCTTCCTATCGTGGTTTATCACAGGGTATTGAACACAGTTCCCTGTGGATACAGTAGGACCTTGTCTATCCAACTCTATATATAATAGTTTGCATCTTCTAACCCCAAATTCCCACTCCGCCCCTTCCCCAAGCCCCCAGCTTGGCAACCACAAGTCTGTTCTCTATGTCTGTGAGTCTGTTTTGTAGATAAGTTCGTGTCATAGTTTTAGATTCCATATATAAGAGATGGCAGATGGTATGTCTTTCTCTGACTTCATTTAGTATGATAATCTCTAGATCCACTCATGTTGCTGCAAATGGCATTATTTCATTCTTCTTTATGGCTGAGAAGTACTCCATTGTATATATGTACCATATAAAGCCTCCGGTTGTTAAAACTTTCCCGTTGGAAGCAAAGCACTTAGATCTATAGTTCTCTCTCTGAAGAATGTCTTTCTTATGGTCCTAGCCATTCACCTCTCTTTTATAGTAAATCACGCAGAACCCAGTATGGGAATCTCAGAGTCTGTATTTGATGGGACTACATTCTTCAGTGGGGTCATTTTTACTTTTTTCCCCATTTCATATTTTTTTAAACAACAATAAGAAGGAGAGTGGGGAATGTCTGGTGTTGTAGCTGGGACTTCAGTGCTACTCTTAAGAGAAAATGCAATCTGAGGGAGGCCAAAAAAAAAAAAACCTACAGAATGAACAAGAAGTAGTCTCCTAGCCAAGTCAAGTATTATAGCATCGGCCAAAAAAACACGTGAAGGTTGAGAAAAGGGAGTTGAGAGTTCACAATTTGAGAAACAGAAAGTCTAAGACAGTTTAATCCTGTTTTTTTTCAAGTATAGTTAATTTACAATGTGGCACGTGTACAGCAAAGTGATTCAGTTACCTATCTATCTATACATATCTATATATAAATATATATTTTTCAGATTCTTTTCCATCATAGGCTATTACAAGATATTGAATATAGTTCCCTGTGCTATACAGTAGGTCCCGGTTGTTTACCTATTTTATATATAGTAGTATGTATTTGTTAATCCCAAACTCCTAATTTATCCCTTCTCCCCTCCCTTCCCCTTTGGTAACCGTAAGTTTGTTTTCTACGTCTGGCGAGTCTATTTCTGTTTTGTATATAAGTTCATTTGTATCTTTTTTGTAGGTTCCACATATAAGCGATATCTATGATATTTGTCTTTCTTTGTCTTAGTATGACAATCTCTAGGTCCATCCATGTTGCTGTAGTTGAAGCCTGTTGAGGAAAAAAGCCTTTGTAGGTTCTGTGGAATTTGAGGATATAGAGTTATAAATAAGGATATTTTCTATAGCATCTTTTCTCTCCCCTGTGTGGCCTCCAAGCACTGAGGGGAAGGTTTTGAGTGACAGCTTCTCAGGAGGCAACATGTTGCTTTTTAAAAGAGCCCCCAGTTAGCACTGTCCTCCTGTTTGCCGTAGTCGTTGGTACCAGGCTCTTCCTAAGCAAGTCCCGTGTTTCGATGTTTGAGGCACTTCTGAGATGGACTCACCTAGAACATCTCAAGGAACACTGTCAGACATCTTATTCTTATAGCTTGATCTTTCTGCTGGAGCATGAACCGAAAAAAAGCCAGGGATGACCTTTGGAATTTTTTCTTCTTTTGTCCACCAGTAGTTTAGTTCAACCTACTAGTTGGAGGTTTCTTTCAAACATGGAAGAAATTTCAGCACCAAATTATATCCTCACTCAACGAACTCAACTCCTCCTTGACAGCTTTAAATGAGTAGCCAGTCTTTTACAGGTGAACTTCTGTATCTTCATAATCTCCTCAGGGTTTTTTTTTGCGGTACGCGGGCCTCTCACCGTTGTGGCCTCTCCCGTTGCGGAGCACAGGCTCCGGACGCGCAGGCTCAGCGGCCATGGCTCACGGGCCCAGCCGTTCCGCGGCGTGTGGGATCCTCCCGGACCGGGGCACGAACCTGCGTCCCCTGCATCGGCAGGCGGACTCTCAACCACTGCGCCACCAGGGAAGCCCCTCAGGCTTTTTTTTTTTTCCCTTTCTTTTCAAGGGGCAGAAACATTTTTCTCTCTATATATTGTAAGACACAATTTAACATGAGAAGAATCTTGAAAAAACTGCATGTAGTGTTTTCCTTAGATACTTAGGTTGACCTGAAACTTCTAAACTCTTCTCTAAACTTTTTCATTCAGTTTTTCTCCAAACACATTAGACTCCCTTTTGCTCTAGACCAGAGTTCTCCATCAGAAACAATATGTTAGCCACAAATGTAAGTGAAAATTCTAGTAGCCTCATTAATAAAGAAAGAGGTGCAATTAATTTTAGGAATATATTTAAAACAATCTATCAAAACATATTATTCTTTTGACATGTAATCAGTATAAAATTAGTAAGGGGTTATCGTCCATTTTCTCTCTTTATACTGAGGCTTGAGATCCAGTGTGCACTTTGTCAGTGGCACATTTCAGTTCAGATAAGCCTCATTCCAAACGCTCAACAGCTGCTCTTGACAAGTGGTTCAGGTGTTAAAGCACATGGCGCTAATTTCTCTCCCTTCACAGCCCCCAGGAAAGTCCTCCCCTGAGAATTACTTCATTGCCAGTGTCTTGAGTTTTCCATTGGATTCTTTTTGTCTTCCTTTAAACTGCACAGGCCTTTCTGAAAGCCCTTCGCTTGCATGTAACTGCTTTGGGTGCAGTTGATCAATTTCCTGTTCCCTATAAGCTCTGTAAGTAAAACCTAGGTCTCTTCACTGCCTTAGACGTTGCTGACAACTCTGTCCTTCCCTCCTGGGGTGGTTTCACAGCTGCCTGCTCATTCCCTCTTTTCTTCGCCTTTGCAGATTCATCCCAATAGAGGGGGGTGGGTACAGGCCGTGGTTCTCAAACCTGAGCACCTCAGAGCCCCCAGAGGACATGTTATCATACTGCTGGGCCCACTTCCAGAGCTGCAGATTCCAGAGATCTGGGGTGAAGCTGGAGATCTGCATTTCTGATAAGTCCCCAGGTGGTGCTGTTGGTCTGGGAACTCTGCTTGGAGATACCCTGTCAGTCCTTGGCCCTCTGGCCTTTCCCCCAGAAGGTGCCTGCCCTGCAGCCACATCCGCTTTTCTGGCCCACAGAGCCCCAAGGTGGGCTGTGCTTCAGGGCCGCCTGGCATCAGCCTGAGTCAGTCCTGGCCAAGGGTAAAGGCACTTTCTCTGGCCAGTGATGGGTTCTGGCAAATGAGATGCGGGGGATGGCGGAGCTTCTAGGAACTTTTCATGCTTTGTAAAAGGGACCCAAGACAGGCTGGTTATTTTCCTGCTTCTGGACATTGTTGCCTAGCTGCATCCCTTAGGGCTAGAGTCAGCATGCTGGGCCCCTGAGGTCAACGGCAGAAGAGGTCAAGCTTGCACTGACTACAGACACAGAGAGGAGAGATGGAAGGGAAGTAGGTTATGGAGGATCTCACACAGCCACCGGAAGAAACCGTCCTGGGGCCTCCCTCCTGTGCTGTGTGCAGTAGTAAGTATACATGTTGTTTAGGCCACTTTTAACTTCGTGCAGGAAACCTCCTGACACTCCATCTGAGAGCTTTCATCTCTCCCTTCTCTAATCGCTAAGTCTGGTTGGTGATTTCCTGAAGTCCGCTCTCAGCTCCACTTCTTCCTCGACTGAATTATCTCCCCCCTCCCTGCCTTTCTTCCTCTGCCAAAGATGAAGGGAGGCCAGTCCCTAACATTTTGGGGGCTTAGAACAGGAACACAAACGGAGGGTCCTCGCGCATCTCTCTTCCCACACCTGGATGCATCCCATGCCGGGAGTGGGATGCATATGGGCACCTGCGTGTGAGTCCAGGCTCTGCCCTAACTCCCCACCCCCTGGCCATCCCTGTCAGAGGATTGAGGACCCTGGTGCCTGGTCAGCCACAGGAGGGCGACCTCAGGAAGAGCTAGGCAGGGATTGGAAGTCGGCTCAGGGACGCTTGATTGGGAACTGCAGCTTCCCAGGTACGAGGAGCGTGGTCTACAGGTGGGGCGATGGGAAGCATGGACTTCAGGGATCCCACAGACTCCTCGTGCTGCTGTGGGGGGCATGGCCAGAGGAAGGCCACAGTGGGCCTTCTAATCCAGCGCGCCCGGGGCAGTGGCCCCAGCTGCTCAGGTGTCAGAACTGGATGAAGGATGCTGATGTGACTGAGCAGATTCTTGGACTCTGAGTCACATACGGTAAAGGCTCGCATGGCTGCATAGGAATGTGTCGCATCTAATGCTTTGATCCTGCTTTGGAACGTGACAGTACCCCAGCATACTGATTTTGTGAAAAGATCTGGGAATTTTTGTTTGAGGTTTTATATTTTATTGTACTACGTACAATCAGGCATTTAAACCTTAGTGGTAAGATTTTCCCTATAGTAGTATTTCTGATGCCCTTATTCCTTCTTTTTCCTTGGATTCATTTGCTGCAATAAATTCTCTAGTTATTTTTTCAGAAAGGACCTCATTTAGTAAACTTTATTCAGAACGCTCTGTTTTCCCACATTAAATTTGAGTATGAACTAGATACAAACGACTATTCATTTTCCCTCCGCACTTGGGAAGGTTGGCCCCAGGCTTGCTGGCACACAGCATTACTGATGACAAGTCTGGCCCACCTCGTCCTCACTCCCTTGTAATTAATCTGTGTCCACCCCTCCCTCTGCCTGGAAGATGTTATACATGCGTAAGTTTATTTACATCTGAATATTCTGGAGGTGAACCGTGCTGTGCCCTTCAGCTCAGGGAAATTTTCTTTAAAGTCGCTCAGTATTTTCTCTCCTCCAGTTTCTGCTCTTCTAAAACTCCTATTAGGCAGATGTTTAAGATTTGGCTCTATTTTCTATTCTGACGTGTCCTGACTCATCCCATTCTATCCATCCCTGCATTTGTTTACGGGATATTTTAGAGGTTCCTTCCAGAGTATTCATTCTTTGAGCCGGTTTCATTCTGCTCTCCAGACTTTAGGCTGAGACTGTATATTTGTTTTTTGGTCATATGGTTAATTTGTTCTATTTTTATTAAATATTATTGAATATTTGAGGAGGAGGGTCATGTTATTTTCATATTTATTTTCGAGTTGCCTTAGTTTTCTATTGACACTCTTTCCTTGGAGTGAGTTCTTCGCTTTGTCGAATTTGATGTTTCGCTTTGAAGTGTTTTCTTTCAAAGTTTGATGATTCTTGGTTTTCTGTTCACACGGTCAGGACAGGACTGAAGTCTGAATTGCCTCCGCTGAAGTAAGAAACCCTATTAATTTTTCTATTAATGTGAGTTCTGATCTCAGCAGTCTGTCTTCTATCATTGTGGGGAGGGCAGGATGGGTGAGAGGCATTTCTCCTTACCTGCAGCAAAGCCTAGGGGCCCCTCCTGTTAGAGTCCCCACCTCCAAATACACCCTCAGTGCTCTACCCTGGGGGCCGACACCAGCCTCACCGGCCCCATTTCATTCCCCCAGGTTCTTGTCTGCTTCCCTTAAAGAAAAACCAGCAGAAGAGCTCTCACTTAGGTCAAACAGTAGTTCTTGAGCCGTTTAGTCTGGAGGAGAGAGTCACAGGTGCATGAGGGTGAGGTGCCCTACTTACCTTGCTTTTCCCAAGGCCATCTCTTAATTACCGACTCATCTGCCCCAGGGCCCTTTCTAGGGCCTGATACAGTGTGCCTCTAGCTCTCTAGTGGGATTTTCTTTTAGGAAACTTTATTCTTGAAGGTCCATCCTCGTCTGTGTATTTTAGGCTGTGATGTTTTGTTTTGACTTATTACTGACATGCAACACTGTGTAAGTTCAAGGTGTACAGTGTGTTGATTTGATCCACTTACACGTTGCAAGATGATTACCACCTTGGTAATCTCACATCAGACAATGATCACTTCTTTTTTGTGGTGAGAATATTTAAGGTCTGGTTCCTTAGCAATTCTGGCATATAATACCGTATGCTTGACTCTAATCAGGATTCTGTGCGTTAGACCTCCAGGACCTCTTTATCTTCTGGTTGCAAAGTTTTCCCTTTGACCCTCTCCCTAATTTGGGCTGTGGTTTTATCCTCAGTTTGATTCCATCTGCTTTATGTGTTCTCTCCTGATGGCTACCTTCACATTTTTCAGCGTAGTTATGGGTTATTTTTTTGTTTCTATCACCAGTATCTTATTTTATGGCCTGACTGCTCACTGGTGCTATAGGTATATCCTTCTCTATGAGTGTTAGCACCACTCCAGTTCACCACCTACAATGATATTATGGAATATGACAGCCACTGGCCCCACAAGGCCATTGAACACTTGACTTTGAACCAAGAAAAAGGACTGAAATATCTACTGAAAATTTTAATCTAAATTATAGTTTGAAATTGTAATATTTTGGATGTACTGGTTTAAATTGAATATAGTCTCAAAATTAATGTCACTGGTTTCTTTGTTCTCTTACAATATGGCTACTAGAAAATGTAAAATTTCATGTGTGGCTCATTGTATTTCCATCCGACAATGCTACTACTCACATTGCTGCAAGAGTCATTCCTTAGATAAAATTAGGAGGAGGAGATCAAGATATAACTGGAGATGTAGACTACCCATCCACCCCCAAACCTCATCAAAGACACAAAAGAGTGAGATAAATTATGTTCCTAAAATTGGCAGTGTGGGTGGAGAGAAGAGGTCAGGCCAGAGGCACCGTATTCTTCAGTAGAATCTATGTGATTTAGGGATCAATTTATCATGAGTACAAAGCTCAGGAAAAAGTTCAGTGTTTCAAGCTGGGGACCATGGTCAGTCACAGTCCTGTCGGTCATGTGAATCGGGATGTCATACAGGAAGAAAGGAGAGCAGACGTGTCAGTGAAGGTAGGAAAATAGTTTGGTTTCAGATTCATGGTGTGTGAGGTGTCCCTGGGCATCCACATGTCCCCATAGATGGATGACGGCATGAGCAATGCTAGGAGCATGCGGCTAGGGGTAAACATGGGGGTCATCAGTACAGTGGATGAAATCACGCGGGGCACACACCCCGGTGTTGGCGCTTTGGGAAACCTACCAGGTAAGTGTGGTCTGATGAGGAAAAGCCTCGAAGGAAAAGGGACTATTAGCCAAAGGAACCTTGACCAACTTATATATTCTGACACCTAGCATAGCAAAGGTACAAGACAGGCCTCAGGTGGACACTTGTGTAACTTACTCTCAAAGTGTTCACAGTCGCTTTCGATACACTTAGTGTTTCAGCAGTTACTAGAGCATGACGTACGTTTTAACCAGTGGAAGCTATTATCAGTCAAGGGATTTCAGGAGGTGGTACATAAATATAAGAAGAAAGTACAAACCTGTGGACAAAGGGAGTTCGGCGTGGAAATAAGGGAGTCTCACCTTGGTACAGTCTAATTGGGATGAATGACTCTTGCTTCTATTCCTGCAGGTTTATAACGATTCTATTAAGAGAATTAACTGGCTGTGGTAGGAAATGTAACCAAATTTAGGTTAACTCCTAATCTAAAGCAGAGCACAAGGTGGTTTCAAGTCCTAAGTACTTGGCCAAAGGGAGATTCCTGTTGTTTTTAATGCTAAAGGAATAGAATTGAAACATGGAGGGAAAAAACCCACAACTCTGTAAACACCCTGAGGCGCGGATTCTCTTTATTTCTTTTCTGTGGCCTAAATCCAGAACTCAAAATGCTGAATGACACCAAAAACCAGATGATCGCTGTCAAATATGTTTGAGCTAGGGCATACAGTCAGTATGGGAACTTCAACTGATTCTCAAATTGAAGTCTATCTAGAATGTTCTGGAGGACTTGAGTGAAAAACCTGACCTTGTTTGTAGCATTTTGAAAAATACTAGCCAGAAGGGGTTTATGTGGAGTTCAAAACATAGTCTATGGTCTGGGTTAAAAGTAATCATTGAGGACTACATAAAGACCATGGCGTGAGATTTCTGTTACGTTGCCCAAGCATCTATCTTTGGAATAATGACTTCTGGGATTCAAGAAGAAGAGATTTGAGTATGTGGTTTTACCATTGATTGGAACAACCCATCTTCTGGCTATTGGAGTAGATTCTGATCAAATTATGAAATAATACATTAAGAGGCACCAGCATGGCATTGTAGAAGAACAACAGAGTTCATCAATTCAACATGCTTGTGTGGTGTGCAATGTTCTAAATAACGCTCTAAGTGATCTGGGATGAAAAAGAGAAAATCCCTGCCTGCTTGGAGCTTATATTCTAGTTGCCAGATACAGGTAAATATTTAAACAAATAACTATTTAAATAATTTCAAGTAAGTGCTCAGAAGGAAATAAAAATGGGATAGAGAGTGATGGGGTGGCGGGGAACCACTGTGGCGAATGTGGTTAGGAAAGGGGTTGGAAAAGGACAGTTACAGGCAGAGGGAACAGCAGCTGTAAAGGGGGAAAGCCCAGAGGCAGGAGAGGCTTGTTATGTTCAAGAGGGAGAAGGAAGGCCAGGGTGGCTGGGATTCCATGGGGCTGGCTGGGTCGGGTAGTGGTGGAAGATAAGGATAGGGAAGCAGCATCCTATAGTCATGGTAAGAGACTTGGATTTATTCTACTTGTGGGGGGGAAGCCTTTGGCAGGTTACAATCAGAGAACTGTTATGGTCTGAGTCACCTTGAAACAGAATCACTCCAGTTGCTTGGTGGAGCATGGACCAGTGGAGGTGAGTGGGAAGTTACGAAGCTCTTGCCATGGATTAAAGGAAGAGAGAAGGTGGTTTCAACTGTGGTTGCAGCAGGGGAGATGGTACAAAGGAGTTGCTCCAGAAAGAGTGTGGGAGCAAAAGCTGATCAAAGGGGTTTGTGGAAAGTTAGCGCAGGAAAGAAATCCAAGATGGTGCCCAAGATTTTGGCCTGAGTAACTGATATATGGGGGTGACATCTCCTGAAACGAGGAAGACTGGGGAGAAGTAGGTTCGAGGCAGGTGAGGATTCTGTTTCGGACCTCTGACATTTGAGATGCTTATTAGGTATTCAAGTGGAGACGCCAGGCTGACAGTTGAATAAATGAGTGTGAAGGCGAGAGGGAAGTCTGGGCTGGGGATGCAGACCCGGGTGACCTCAGTGTGTTGTCCACAGTCCTGGGGCTGGGTGAGATCATCGAGGGACAGAGGAGAATGCAGTCAGGACAAGAGCTCCCCGGGGCCTTCTGACATTCCAGGGTCCAGGAGAGGATGGGAGAGCAAAAGTTTCTGCAAGAAGCGGAAGGGAAACCAGGCAGCACGGGGCCTAGAGAAGACAGTGGTTTAGAAAAAGGACTAGTCGGCTGGTTCAAACTGCTGACCGACCAAGATGCAGAGAAGACTGACCACGGGACCTGGCAAGGCATAGGCCAGTGGTGACATAAGAATTAAGAGACTGTGGTCCTAGTTCTGTCGGTAACTAGGCAGAAGTTTCTGCAGATTTTCCCTAAAGTGGGGATTATGGTACTAAATATAATGCTTTGCTTACAGGGTCAAAGAAGAAAAGGATATACTTTTTGAAATTTTCTAGTTTGCAAAGATCTACACTTGTGACCTTCTGTTTATACAGAACTAAGATCATAGCCTGAAATAAATGCTATTGGTTTAGGAGCTTAGGCTATGTCAGTAACTCGGCATTTTATTCCTTTGCCACAGAGATGTTATCAATGAGTTGATGTTTCTGTGTATGTGAAAGTGCCTCTCGGCGTCCACGGAGCAGTGTGCCAGCCACATTCGTGGAGGGCATTCAAGTAATGATGGTTTGCCTGCCTTCCTCAAAGCAGTTACTGGGTGTCACTTATGCGCCGGGCACCGCGGTAGGTACGCAGAGAGCCAGCAGCGAATGAGAAATAGACCCTGAACATAGCAGCTCTGGTAACTTTAACCACTGTTGCAGGGTTTGATTCATCCTGTTGCAGGGTTTGATTTAGAGCAGGGGTGTCCGACCAGCAGTGTCAGCAGTACCCTGGAACTTAATAGATATGCAAATTGTAGGGCCCCAGCCTAGACCTACTGAGTCAGAAACTGAATCAGCAGTCCATGTTGGAACAAGCCCTGCAGGTGATCCTGATGCAGGCTCAAGTTTGAGAACCACCGGCAAGGACGGAGGCAGTCTGTCACCCTGGAAATGCCCCCATCATCTAGGCTCCATCTGAAAATGACAGCATCTAAGGAGAAGACATCACGTACAGTCAGCCCTCCACGTCTGGGGGTTCCGTGCTGACGGATTCAACCAACCGCAGGTCAAAAGTATTCTAAAAAAAAAATTCCAGAAAGTTCCAGAAAGCGAAACTTGAATTTGCCACGTGCCAGCAACTATTTACATAGCACGTTGTATTAGGTATTACAAGTAATCTAGAGATGATTTAAATTACATGAGAGGATGTGTGTGGGTGCTATGCAAATACGGTGCCATTTTATATAAGGGACTTGAGCACGCATGGATTTTGGTATCCAATGGGGTCCTGGACCCAATCCCCCCCGGCTACTGAGGGACGACTATACAGAGGTTAATGGTGGTGTTTGTCACTCTCCCTTCCGTTTCTGAAAGCCGTCCTTGGTTATTTTGGCTTAAGGCATATTTGAGTCTACTTTTGGCTTCAGACTATGTGAAGCTATTTAAAAGTTGGGGGGGGGGGTTATTTATTTCCATTATGTAAGTAAGACTGTTGAGTGCTTCTGAGAAAATCACCCAACTGTACAGATCGGTCCCAGTATAAATGTATAGCTCTCAGCTGCATTGGGCACCAGATGCCAGGTGGAAGCCCACGTCCTCCTTGTCACTGTTTCCTCGTGTTCTACCGGTAGCTGTTTTGAACGTTCTTTCTGCCTACTTGTTAATCATTCCCAACAATCAATCTTACCTCTTACTCTTTATTTTCAGGTAAAATAACTTACTGGAAAATTTTCCTGACACTAGTCCCGAAAATGTACCTAACTCCATCACATCTTTCCTCCTTTGATCATGCTTAGAGGAAGGAGCTATAAGTTCACCAGGCTCCCATCTTCGCCTCCTCTTCTATTGTATCTTAAGCCCTTCACTCTCTATCAGTATCTTTCCATCGGCATTTAATCATGGTTAAGAGGCTCTCTCATCTTAAAAGGAAAAGCTGAATCTTGTCTCAATTTCATATCACTTTCAAGCTATTGATCTCAATCTTTTATTTTGTGCAAGATTTCTAGTACGTGTCTGTCTTGTTCTCTTTATAGTCCCATCAACCAGCATGCCATCTGTCTCAGGGCAGCCAGTTCACTAACATTGGATGAATAAAATGGCTGAATGTACACCTTAAAGAAAACTTGAAAATACAGAAAGTTAACAAAAAAATGTGTATCAAGCATCATCTCTTTACCTAGCGAAAACCATCATGGAAGTTTTAAATAGCAAGCATCTTTATATTCCTGGTCCTCAAAAGACGAATAATTGTCTTAGGAAGTTTTAGAAAGAGCACAGTAATGTGTGCAGGATGATTTAGAAACGGCAGTCAGTTACTTGTGCAAATGTTACCTAGAAAAAGCAGAGATAATTGAAATTCAAGGGAAGTACCTTTTCTTACTACTTTAAATCTTCATACTCTATCAAACCTCTGTTGGAACAGCTAATAAGTGATACCATGGAAAGCAGCTTTTTTTTTTGTTTTTGCGGTACGCGGGCCTCTCACCATTGTGGCCTCTCCCGTTGCGGAGCACAGGCTCCGGACGCGCAGGCTCAGCGGCCATGGCTCACGGGCCCAGCTGCTCTGCGGCACGTGGGATCCTCCCGGACCGGGGCACGAACCCGTGTCCCCTGCATCGGCAGGCGGACTCTCAACCACTGTGCCACCAGGGAAGCCCCGGAAAGGAGCTTTTAAATTTCTCCTTCTTCCGGCCCAACTTTATGGAGAGAATAATCATAATAACAAACAACTAGTGATAAAACAACTGATTTTGGGGGGAAGAGCATTGTTCCTCCAACTTCCTTCTAAAAGACATCCACTGCAGGTGTTAACAGGCTGACGAGACAAAAAGGAGAAAGAGGTAACTAATGAATGAAAAGCATTCAGAACAGGACAGGAGTCTGTTCTGAAAGAGAAATACTACTTTTCTTAACAATATTCAAAGAAAATGATGATTATGGATTGTGTTGCTCTGCAAGTGTTTAGAGGAAAAATTATGAAGATTAAGGTGGCTTCTCTCTCCAGGTCGAAATACTTGAATTTACATGTACCAAACTTTACAGTACCCTAATATTATGGAGCTCTATTAGAAATCTCGCTGATTATCAGTTGGCCAATCAACACATCCAATAATTCTTTAAATTAGTCTTTAGTCATTTCTTCTTGAAGATTAAATGGCAGAGAAGCACAAGGAGGTCTCCTGTTGTGTAGTGCCCATTGGTTTTTGCAAACTATCCTGCACATTCTGCTCTACATGTTACACCACGGACACACTCCAACTTTAGGAAAATAATATAAGGGTGCATGCTCTCCAAAAAATATGTATAGAAGGAAGAGAGTGGCCCAGGACCTAATTTATAAAAGATACCTGGAATCAAGTAAAGATACCCTATTCACAGAAAAGGAGGACCATGGCCCAAGTACAGACTTTTCAGAATTTGTCCTTAAAAGAAATTCTAACAAAGAAATCAGCACAGATGAAGCTCCTTGGGTTTTTACTTTAGCTGTGAATAGCCACAAAACTATGAAAAAATCAAAATCGCCCTTAATAAGAGTGCTAACTTCCTTCTGCCAACTCTTCCACGTCTGTCAGCTTGCCACTAAGGAGGCTCTATCCGAAGCTGGTGTTCATTTAATGTTTTAATGTGCCTCATCTAAAGGGCCTTTTACGTATAGATTATGTAAAGGAAGACTCTAGGATTAAATATCTTTGATAAAACTAAGATCCCATATGCCGTGCAGTGTGACCAAAAAACAAACAACAAAAAAAGAGGCCCTCTTGTCTGTCTTGTCTGCATTAAGATGGAAGGCACATGCAGAGAAGCTAGCAGGTTTGTTGTGTTAGGGTGTGGACGTTTAATCAGTGCTTAATAATAATGGTAAGTCTGATTAATGCTTGTCGTTGTAGGTAGAGCAACAGAACATAGTTTTTTCAGAGCAGGATAAAGCAAACATATCACAAAAGTGAAAATGCAGAATTTAAGATGAGTTGAATTCTATTGTTCTCAAGCCATTTATCCCTCCCTTATTTCATATAAAAATTAATTTCACTAACTTATCAGAGATTTCATTTTAAATCTCATAGAGAACATATGAGATGATTTGTTTGCATTTTTCAGACCCTGGGGCTCTAGGGAAATAGGGTAACTTAAAAAAGAGATTTCACCCTAGGTCTCTTATTGCTGCATAACTTGATCCTAATGGCTCCAATAACTATAAAAAGTCCTCCAAGGAAAGAATGCCTTGGTAATGAACATACTTTGTACGCAGGTATAACCGTTAAATGCTGTATTACAACATATGTCATTGCTACAAATCATAGCGAATATGTATTGCAAACATATGGGAGGTGACGGAGAAATACTGGACTAATCAATAAAACAAGTTATGTACCTTTCAGGGAATTTGTTAAAAAGTGGAAACAAAGATGGAAATAAACATCTTGAGCTGTTATGAGGCTGCAAAGCAGCCATAGTTTTTACTCTCAGTTAACCCTCAGTTACAAAATCTAGAACCTACAGACTGGAAGAAAATATTTGCAAACGACGTGACTGACAAGGGATGGATTTCCAAAATATACAAACAGCTCATACAGCTCAATATCAAAAAAACAAATCAATCAAAAAATGGGCAGAAGATCTAAATAGACATTTCCCCAAAGAAGATATACAGATGGCCAGCAGGCACATGAAAAGATTCTCAACGTTGCTAATTATTAGAGAAATGCAAATCAAAACTCCAAACGGAACCAATGATATTTTATTAAGTCATGTTAGAGGTATCTTAGGATTACTATTAACATTAAAGATAAGCATAAGAAAATTTTTTCTCCCAATGTAACTAAAACCCACTTTATTTATTTTTAACATCTTTATTAGAGTATAATTGCTTTACAATGGTGTGTTAGTTTCTGCTTTAAAAACAAAGTGAATCAGTTATACATATACATATGTCCCCATATCTCTTCCCTCTTGCATCTCCCTCCCTCCCACCCTCTCTATCCCACCCTTCTAGGTGGGCACGAAGCACCGAGCTGATCTCCCTGTGCTACGCGGCTGCTTCCAACTAGCTATCTGTTTTACGTTTGGTAGTGTATATATGTCCATGCCACTCTCTCACTTCATCCCAACTTACCCTTCCCCCTCCCCGTATCCTCAAGTCCATTCTCTAGTAGGTCTGCATCTTTATTCCCATCCTGCCCCTAGGTTCTTCTGACCATTTTTTTTCTTTTTTTAGATTCCATATATATGTGTTAGCGTACAGTATTTGTTTTTCTCTTTCTGACTTACTTTACTCTGTATGACAGTCTTTAGGTCCATCCACCTCACTACAAATAACTCAGTTTCGTTCCTTTATATGGCTGAGTAATATTCCATTGTATATATGTGCCACATCTTCTTTATCCATTCGTCTGTTGATGGACACTTATGTTGCTTCCATATCCTGGCTATTGTAAATAGAGCTGCAATGAACATTGTGGTACATTGACTCTTTTTGAATTATGGTTTTCTCAGGGTATATGCCCAGTAGTGGGATTGCTGGGTCGTACGGTAGTTCTGTTTTTAGTTTTTTAAGGAACCTCCATACTGTTCTCCATAGTAGCTTTATCAATTTACATTCCCATCAACAGTGCAAGAGGGTTCCCTTTTCTCCACACCCTCTCCAGCATTTATTGTTCGTAGATTTTTTGATGATGGCCATTCTGACTGGTGTGAGATGATATCTCATTGTAGTTTTGATTTGCATTTCTCTAATGATTAATGATGTTGAGCATTCTTTCATGTGTTTGTTGGCAGTCTGTATATCTTCTTTGGAGAAATGTCTGTTTAGGTCTTCTGCCCATTTTTGGATTGGGTTGTTTGTTTTTTTGTTATTGAGCTGCATGAGCTGCTTGTATGTTTTGGAGATTAATCCTTTGTCAGTTGCTTCATTTGCAAATATTTTCTCCCATTCTGAGGGTTGTCTGTTCGTCTTGTTTCTCGTTTCCTTTGCTGTGCAAAAGCTTTGAAGTTTCATTAGGTCCCATTTGTTTATTTTTGTTTTTATTTCCATTTCTCTAGGAGGTGGGTCAAAAAGGATCTTGCTGTGATGTATGTCATAGAGTGTTCTGCCTATGTTTTCCTCTAAGAATGTTTAAGAGTTTGATAGTTTCTGGCCTTACATTTAGGTCTTTAATCCATTTTGAGCTATTTTTGTGTATGGTGTTAGGGAGTGATCTAATCTCATACTTTTACATGTAGCTGTCCAGTTTTCCCAGCACCACTTATTGCAGAGGCTGTCCTTTCTCCACTGTACATTCCTGCCTCCTTTATCAAAGATAAGGTGACCATATGTACGTGGGTTTATCTCTGGGCTTTCTATCCTGTTCCATTGATCTTTCTGTTTTTGTGCCAGTACCATACTGCCTTGATTACTGTAGCTTTGTCGTATAGTCTGAAGTCAGGGAGCCTGATTCCTCCAGCTCCATTTTTCGTTCTCAAGATTGCTTTGGCTATTCGGGGTCTTTTGCGTTTCCATACAAATTGTGAAATTTTTTGTTTCTAGTTCTGTGAAAAATGCCAGTGGTAGTTTGATAGGGATTGCATTGAATCTGTAGATTGCTTTGGGTAGTAGAGGCATTTTCACAATGTTGATTCTTCCAATCCAAGAACATGGTATATCTCTCCATCTATTTGTATACTTTTTAATTTCTTTCATCAGTGTCTTATAATTTTCTGCATACAGGTCTTTTGTCTCCTTAGGTAGGTTTATTCCTAGATATTTTATTCTTTTTGTTGCAATGGTATATTTGAGTGTTTTCTTGATTTCACTTTCAGATTGTTCATCATTAGTGTATAGGAATACCAGAGATTTCTGTGCATGAATTTTGTATCCTGCTACTTTACCAAATTCACTGATTAGCTCTAGTAGTTTTCTGGTAGCATCTTTAGGATTCTCTATGTATAGTATCATGTCATCTGCAAACAGTGACAGCTTTACTTCTTCTTTTCCGATTTGGATTCCTTTTATTTCCTTTTCTCCTCTGATTGCTAAAACTTCCAATACTATGTTGAATAAGAGTGGTGAGAGTGGGCAACCTTGTCTTGTTCCTGATCTTAGTGGAAATGGTTTCAGTTTTTCACCATTGAGGACGATGCTGGCTGTGGGTTTGTAACCCCACTTTAATATTAAGTGGGATTCAGGAAGTGAACATAAGCCTGCTCCCTTGCTCTGAGGACCCCATAGAAGCCCTACACCCTGGGGCCTACGTGGCCTGCTTCTGGCCAGGGTTCCAGTCCAGCTGTGGTATGTTTACTTCCTGAAGCCAGGAATGCTGGAATACAGGCCTAAGGAACAATCAAGCATTGAGACAGCTGTATTAACCTTTGATTCCACAACTGCCCCCCCCCAGCACCCCACATGTGTCCCAAAGAACCAGCATCCCCACCTGCCTCTTTCAGTAGCTAGAGCATAACCTTGAGGTCACATTTCCCTACCTAGATTTCAATTGTTAGCATTGACCCAGAATAGGAACCAGACTCTGGGCCTCTACGTTAATTAGGTTTGGTGCTCCAAAAGGATAACAAGAAAAAGGACAACTGATGGAAGCAAAGTCTTTTGCTGCAGGCTTGTCATGTCTAACAGTTAATTTAAAAAAATCTCAACAAGTCACTGCCCAGGAGGACTTCATTTTGACAGTATTATCATCTGGCTTTTTATTCAAATTAAGAAATCAAATATTTATTGAATACTATCTACAAAGCACTTTTCAAGATTTTGTAAGGGACACAGGGAATGTAATACTGGGTGCAGCCTTTAAGCTGCCTATATCTAATTAGAAAAAACCATGTTCAGTAAAAGAGACTACGCAAAGCAAATAGAGAATTACCTGGTTTTTCTTGCCTGCATTACTCAGGGTTCTCCACGGAATGGAACCAATAAGGAGTGAATTGGCTCATGTGATTGTGGGGGATGACAAGTCCCAAATCTGCAGAAAAGGCCAGGAGGCTGGAGACCCAGGGAATGTTACAGCTCAGGTTTGAAAGCAGCCTGGAGGCAGAATTCCCTCTTCCTCTGGGGACCTCCAGCTTTTTTTTCTTAAAGACTTCAACTGATTAGACGAGGCCCACCCACACCATGGAGGGTAATCTGCTCTAATGTCAACTGACTTAAATGTTAATCTCATCTAAAGAATGGGTTCACAGCATCGTTTAGGCTGGGGTTTGACCAAATACCTAGATGCCATCACCTAGGCAAGTTGACATATCAAATTAACTATTACATTGCCCTTTGCAGAAAACAGTCAATAAATTTGTTTTTAATGAGGCTGTTAAGATTTTTCTAGAGCCAATAACAAATAATAAGCTACCAGTGTTTTCACTCCTGGAAGCTGCAGTTCATCTCAGGAAGAGCTCTGTTACCTTGTGCCCCTTTTACTGGGGATCAAATAGCCTGGTTTGGGAATTGATCCTTCTTTTGGGAGAGGGAGTGATGCTGCAAGAGCTTATGTGGCCCTGGCTCAGGTGTCAGGAGCTGTTGGCTTCCCTGGTTGGCCTGTGGCTTCCTGAGTGAGCATCCCATGGGGAACGTGCTTCTGGCTTATAGCATTTCCTTCTGCCAGAGCTGTTAGCTGACCAACTCTGAGCTTTGGCCAAATTGCCTGCCAATTTTTTTTCTCTCTATTTTAGGTATTTTTGTTCTTTCTGAAACCTGACAAAATGAATCTAGGCTGTAAAGTTTCAAGGAAGGCCCAGGAGTCCATAGGAGAAGACAGAAGATAATGTATTAGGATCTTTCAAGTCAGGACTTTAAAATATTTTCTGAAAAACTTTTCAGCTTCCTAAGAGGAGCTTCAGGTTTCAATATCCTTCAACCAAAAAGACCTCACTATAGGAGGAGAGAAAAAGGCCAGCCTCTCCTATAATACCTCAGGAGTTTGTCTCTCCCAGCACGGCCACTGAATGCTTTTCTTTTTTATGGGGCTAACTGTCCTAGGGCTTCTGCTTTCACTTAAAAGTGAGATATAAAGAACTTGCTGTGAAGCAGGTAAATGACAGCAGGACACTGAATAAATTCAACGTCAAAAGGCCTACTGTAGAAAAGGGGCTTTAGGTGGTTGAACAGAGAAGAGGTCAATATGAGATTCATATGGTGGGGTAGGGTTTTAAAATTTATAAATGAAACATGTAAAAGCAATACAATACATACAATGGAATATGGCCTTAAAAAGAAAGGAAATCCTCTCACATTCTACAACATGGATGAACCTTGAGGACATTATGCTAAGTAAAATAAACTGGTCACAAAAAGACAAATACTGTCTGATCACACTTGTATGAGGTGACTCAAGTAGTCAAAGCCAGAGACAAAGTAGAATGGTCATTGCTGGGGAATGGGGAGTTAGTGTTTAATGGGTATGGAGTTTCAGTTTTGCAAAGTGAAAAAGTTCTGGAGATCCGTTACACAAGAATGTGAATGTACTCAAGATCTATGAACTGTACACTTAATGGTTAAAATGGTAAAGTTTATATTATGTATATTTTATCACAGTGAAAAAATACATTGTAGAAAATGTAGAGAATAGACAAAATGAAATAAGCATCACCCATAATTCTTACCACCCTCTCACATCACTGTTACGCTTCCCTTTTGGTGTTTTCTCCTCCATGCATGTTTTTATATATTATTTATTTTCTTCATGGTACTGTGAGGTCTTTAAATCTTTTAAAGCTAGACCTATAGTATCAGAAAATTGTTCATTTCATTTAATTGAAGGATAACTGACAACATGCCATTAGTTTCAGGTGTTCAACACAGTGATTCAACATTTGTATACATTGTGAAATGATCACCACAATAAGTTTAGTTACTATCTGTCACCAAGTTACAAAAAATTCTTTTTCTTGTAATGAGAGCAACTTTCAAATTTGCAGTAAAGTATTATCACTGACCCTAGTCATCATGCTGTATGTTACATCCACATGACTTACTTATTTTATAACTGGAAGGTTGTTCCTTTTATTTCCCTTCACCCATTTTGTCCATCGGCAAACTCCCTTCCCCTCTGGCAACCACCACTCTGTTCTCTGTAGCTGTGAGTTTTGTTTTGTTTGTTTGTTTTGTCTTTTAGATTCCACTACACACATAAGTGAAGCCATATGGTATTTGTCTTTCTCTGTCTGACTTACTTCACTTAGCATGATACCTCAGGGTCCATCTATGTTGTTGCAAAGGCAAGATTTCATTCCTTTTTTATTGCTGAGTAGTATTCTATTGGGTATATATACCATACCTTCTTTATCCATCCATCCATCAGTGGACGCATAGGTTGTTTCTGTACCTTGGCTACTGTAAATAATGCTGCAATGAATACAGGGTGTGTGTATCTTTTTGAATTAGTGTTTTTATTTTCTTTGGATAAATACCCAGAAATAGAATTGCTGGATCATAAGGTAGTTCCATTTTTAAATTTTTTTAGGACCTTCCGTATAATTTTCTATAGTGGCTGCACCAATTTACATTCCCACCAGCAGTGTCTAGGGTTCTCTTTACCCCATATCCCTGCCAACACTTGTTACTTCTAGTCCTTTTGATAGCCATTCTGACAGGTATAATGTAATATCTCACTGTGATTTGTATTTGTATTTCCCTTATGATTAGTGATGTTGAATAGCTTTTCATGTGCCTGTTGGCCATCTGTATGTCTCTGGAAAAATATTCAGATCCTCTGCCAATTTTTAAACCAAATTATTATTTTTTTGTTATTAAGCTATACAAATCCTTTATATATTATGGATATTAACCCCTTATTAGATATGTGATTTGCAAATTTCTTCACCCATTCAGTAGGTTGCCTTTTTATTTTTGTTGATATTTTCCTTTGCTGTGCAGAAGCCTTTTAGTTTGATGAAGTCTCATTAGTGTATTTTTGTTTTTGTTGCTTTTCTCACCTTTGAGGTCCGGTAAAAAAATATTGCCAAGTGTGAGGTCAAGGAGCTTACTGCCTACATTTTCTTCTAGGAGTTTTAGAGTTTCTAGTCTTACAGTCAAGTCTTTAATGCATTTTGAGTTAACTTTTGTGTATTGGGTAAGAGAGTGGTCCAGTTTCATTCTTTTAAATGTAGCCATCCAGTTTTGCCAGCATGGCTTATTGAAGAGACTGTTTTTCCCATTGTATATCTTGCTTCCTGTGTCATAAATTAATTGGTCCTATATGTGTGGGCTTATTTCTGGGCTCTCTATTCTGTTCCACTGATTTATGTATCTGGTTTTATGCCAATACCATACTGTTTGGATTACTGTAGCTTTGTAATATAGTTTGAAAACTGGGAGCATGATGTGTCCAGCTTTGTTCTTGCATCTCAACACTGCTTTGGCTACTTGGGATCTTTGGTGGTTCCATACAAATTTTAGAATCATTTGTTCTATTTCTGTGAAAAATGCCATTGGAATTTTGATGGAAATTGCTTAGAATCTGTAGACTGCTTGAGGTAATATGGACATTTTTACAATATTAAGTCTTCCAAACCATGAGGATGGTCTATCTTTCCATTTATTTGTCTTCAGTTTCTTTCATCAGTGTCTTATAATTTTCAGAGTACAGGTCTTTCACCTCAGTTAAATTTATTCCTAGGTATCTCATTCTTTTTAATGCATTGTAAATGGAATGCTTTCTTAATTTCTCTTTATGATGGTTCATTGTTAGTGTATAAATGTTGCAAATGGCAGGATTTCCTTCTTTTGTATGGCTGAATGATATTCCATTTTGTGTGTGTCTGTGTGTGTGTGTGTATCACATTTTCTTTATCCGTTCATCTCTCAGTGTGCACTTAGGTTGCTTCCATGTCTTGGCTATTGTAAATAATGCTTCAGTGAACATAGGGATACAGATATAGTTTTGACATAGTGATTCTGTTTGCTTTGGATAAATACTCAGAAATTGAATTGCTGGATTATATGGTATTTCTACTTATAATTGTTTGAGGAACCTCCATACTATTTTTAATAATGGCTACACCAATGTTCATTCCCACCAGAAGTGCACAGGGGTTCCCTTTCTCCACATCCTCCCTAGCACTTACAATTTTTTGTCTTTTTGATAGTAGCTATTTTAACAGGTGTGAGGTGATGTCTCATTGTGGTTTTGATTTGTACTTTCCTGATGATTACCGCTGTTGAGCATCTTTTCATGTGCCTGTTGGCCATCTGTGTCTTTTTTGGAAAACTGTCTATCAGATCTTTTTCCCATTTTTTAATTGGATTGTTTGCTTTTTTTTTTTTTTTGCTATTGAGTATTAAGAGTTATTTTTATATTTTTTATATTAACGTCTTACCAAATATATGCAAACATTTTCTCCCTTTCCATAGGTTGTCTTTTCATTTTGTTGAAGGTTTCTTTTGCTGCACAGAAGCTATTTTTTTGCAGTTCCATTTGTTTATTTTTTGCTTTTGTTGCCTTTGCTTTTGGTGTCAAATCCAAAATATCATTGCCAAGACTGATGTCTAAGAGCTTACCCCTTATATATTTTTTCTAGGAGTTTTATCGTTTTGGGTTTCAGGTTTTATGGTTCAAGTCCTTAACCCATTTTGATGATTTTGAGTACCATGTAAGATAGTGGTCCAGTTTTGTTCTTTTGCATGTTGCTGTCCAGTTTTCCCAACACCATTTATTGAAGAAGCTATATTGTTTTCTTAGGATAATTTCTTTTAATGGAGTCATTGAGTCAAAGGCATGAGTCTATTCTTAGCTTTTAATGTTTGATTAAAATTGCTTTTCCAGAGATCTGTATTAAATAATAATGCTATCAGCAACACATAAAAAGCGCTATTATCATCATGACCTAATCTCTGATGAAATATTAAAATATGTTAATTTAATAGAAAAAACCTTGCCTCTCAAACCTTGCCTCCTAGTTTGTTTTTATATAGATTCCTATTTTTAAACGATTCTCAAATAACAAATGCACTGGAAACAGCAGTACTTCAAAATACAAGAAAATTAAAAATTAAAAATGTCCACCTACAAAAGGTCCATATTTCTGGACAGGCAGAATGCAGAGTATTTGTCCCTAAGGGGGAAAATGTACTTTATTTATTAAATCAGAACACCTTTTTAAAAGACTTGGACCGTAGTTATATTCGGAGAATTCTTGATTTTCCTCCCCACTTTCTCCTCTGTCACCTTTTGTGATATGACTCAAAGCCAGCAAGGAGGTAGACACGCCAGCATAACTCAGACATGGCTGAGACAGCCTACGGCAGAGTCATATACAACAGGAGGCAGGGCTTTGGCCTGGGGGTGTTAAAAGGTAACGAAAGGATTTAGGGACCATAGGGGAAGGAAAGGAAGGAAGCGTTCCTGGGAAAGTTCTGTGCTCATTGCAAAGTGGTGGCTCGTCCTGCTCTCCAGAAGGTCCAGTAGCTAAGGGCAGGGGCCTCAAAAGAGCTTAGAGAAGAGCTGGCAAGGGAAGGGAAGGTCACCCCAAATCTCCAGTGCCCTTCAGTTCTGTATGGCTTGTAATAAAATGCTTGAAATTAAAATAGAGAGCTGGGGCTTCCCTGGTGGCGCAGTGGTTGAGAGTCCGCCTGCCGATGCAGGGGACACGGGTTCGTGCCCCGGTCCGGGAGGATCCCGCGTGCCGCGGAGTGGCTGGGCCCGTGAGCCATGGCTGCTGAGCCTGCGCGTCCGGAGCCTGTGCTCCGCAACGGGAGGAGCCACAACAGTGACAGGCCTGTGTACCGCAAAGAAAAAAAAAAAAAAAAAAAAAACGAGAGCTGATTGAATATTGTCTGGTTGTCCAATGATGGACTGACTGGACTGGGTTATAGAGAATTTGTGGGGTACTGAACCACTTAGATATGTAGGATATAGTGTCGGGTTATATTTTGTAGGACTTTCCTTGATCATTTTAATCCAACGATTCTTGCCTCTGATCTCTTAAAACACATACTTTTCATTGCTAGTACCATATGACAACTCTTTTGCAATTATCTTGACAGTTGTTTATTGTTAGTATGTTGTTGGCTACCGTTTAACTTTTCATGATGGGTATTATGATATAGGAACTACTTAGGCTTTTAGAGCAAGACAGACCTGTGACATAGGGCTGGCAACTTACCTCCTCTGAACGTCAATGGGTCAGGCACGTCTCGGGGATGTGATGAGGTTTCGATGAGATAGTCTAAAGTAGTTCTTACTCCCTATGTGCCTGACACACAGTCGGCCCTTCAGACATGTGTTGCATTTATAACCATCTTGTCCCTCATCATTATGCCTTTTCTTCCCAGCTGGTTGGAAAGCAGCCGATTTTGTACTTTTCAGTATTTTCTACAGCAGTCTAGCACAGTGCCTTACAGAGTTTAGGTGATTAATAGTTACTTATTAATTCGGTTTGAGAATATGATGGAAAAGTAAAGGATAAAATAAGAAGCCTCAATTGCTTGTATTTTAAGAGATTTGTTAGAATTTTTTTCCTAAAGGTAGTTTTCTGCAATTCTTAAACTTTAATATGATAACTTTGAAGAGTAAAATAGAATCACTCATGTTCGTATCTAAAGAGTTACGATCACCCACCAGAAACAGGTTCCTATAAAATTTACTTACAGAAAACATTAGAAAAATCAAAGGAATACAGATATATATTTGTCTTTTAAGAAGGAAACCCTGCTCTATGTGACACCATGGATGAACCTGGAGAACATGTTAAATAAAATAAACCAGTTACAGAAGAATAAATATGGCATGGTTCTACTTATATGAGGTCTCTAAAATAGTCAAACTCGCAGAAACAGAGAGTAGAATGGTGGTTGCCAGGGGCCAGGGTGCAGGGAAAATGGGGAGTTTCTGTTCAAGGGGTACAAAGTTTCAATTATGCTAGATGATTAAGTTCAAGAGATCTGTATAATATTAGATCTGTAGTTAACAGTATTGTGCGGTTAAAAATGTATTAAGTGTAGGTCTCATGTTAATTGTTCTTACCCACAAAAAAAGAAAAGAATATTTGTTACTTAGATTTATTTTTGCCTCATTTGAGATCTCAGAGCAAAGTTATGAGCGGATCTGTCTCTTACTCATTAATCTCATATGTGCAAGAGTTTAGGGGATATTCGGCAGGAAAAGGCAAAAGCTACCTTGAGTTAATAATCTCACTGGCTGCCATTTCTTGAATTAACTTTATACCAGGTACTCATTTAATCTCACAGCAGTCCCAGAAGGACAGGGATACTTGTATGTTCGAACAGGACCCTAAACTGAATATTTCGAAAATAAAACTCATTTTCCTGATGCACTCAGCACCGTATCAATCTCTGCTGTTAGATGAGGCAGCTCAGACCAACAAAGGAAGTGTCACTTGCCAAGTTCCCATTAGCTGGCTACGGGGGGTTGAAAATATACGTTCCACTAAGTCATGTGCAAAGTGAGCTGTCTCTGGAGTACTAGAGTTTACCTGAGACATATTTAGGTTTAAAAAAATGCTTTGGGTCCTCTACTGAAAGTAAATACCAGAATAAACCTGTAGAAGAACATAAACTGAGTAAAGAATGATTGACACCACAACGTGAGATTATGGTGTTTCTCACACCCCACCCTCCTGCCGAGAACAAAAATATAAATTTTATACAGTCTTCCATTGTGAGTGAAGCATTTGCAAAACTTAGCAGGATGGGGAAATAAATCATTAGCTTGCTCTAAAGTCTGTGTTATTTTCTGAAGAGATATCAGTATGTTCAGGAAGGTTACAGCTGGGCAGGTTTCCAGCAAACAGCCCCTAGAATGACAGCAGGTAACACTGAAATGCTACTACTGGAGCCCAGAACTTGGACTTGAGGGGGAGAGATGAAAGGACAGGTAATTTGGAATTCTAAATGGAAAGAAAGGCACAAACAGCCCTATTTGGTCAGAAATAATGGAAAGAAGAGAAGAGAAGTCTCCTGTGAACAGAAGAAACTAAGCACCCTCACCGAGTGGGAAAGCTTGGAAAACTTCTCCAGTCGGTAGTCTTTTGAAAGAACAAAAATCAGAAAATCATAAGACAAAACGGTGCAGTGTGTCAACCATCTTCCTTGTGATTTTCACCTTGCTTCTGTGATGCATTTATTGATATAAAAAAATCAACGCCACCTAGACGTCATTTATGCTTCTTAACTAACTGGGTTTATTTAGGTCATTTTTATGACTCTCTAGGCACCATGCCCTCAGGTGTGCAGAACTGAAAAGATGCGGCGTTGAAAATTCATTTTGCAGTATTACTGTGTAATGGGAGATGTTTGGGCAAGATCTCAGAGAATGCCAGTTCTGGTACCACCTAACATACAAACAAAAAGAGGAGTCTGTAATTCCCGGGCCCTTTGTGTCTGTGGAAGCTTTAATGCTCATCCTCTTCCCCATTTACGAGTTTCCTTATCTTCTGTTATGGGCTGAATTGTGTCCCTTCAAATTTCATATGTGGAAGTCCTAAGCCCCCAGGTATTGCAGACTATGACTGTATTTGGAAACAGGGCCTTTGAATACATTATGAAGTTTAAAATAAGGTCCTATGGGTGAGACCTAATCCAATATGACTGGGGCCCTTATAAGAAGAGGAGATTAGGACATAGACATGTACAGAGGGGTGAGGACACCCCATGTGAGGACACAGGGAGAAGACAGCCATCTGCAGGCCAAGGAGAGAGGCCCCAGGAGAAACTGACACCTCGATCTTGACTTCCAGCCTCCAAAACTGGGGGAAAAATTTATGTCGTTTAAACCAAACTAATATGCCTTCTAAGTGCAGGTAACTATCACCCCCCTGCAATCAGGATGCTTTTTTCTCAACGTTCCCTGAGATCTCATCAGTCAGTCACCCGAGTGTCACCTGGACCTGACTGTTCAAATGGGTCTCCACTTAGCTCCTGGCTGCAGTTCCCTGTATTTTAGATGCGGGCGAGATTTGCTTCTCGTGTCCATCGCTAGCGTGAGCTCGGCCAGCACTCTAAGCTCAGTGCTGTGTCTAAAAGAACTTCTTGTCCGACGAGACAGGTCTACTCTCGCCACTTTCATCCGGTCACCCTGGCTTCAGACTCCAGAGCCATCTTTAGTTTTTTTCTCTGGTTGCTTCTCACAGTTGAGTAGTCGTCACCTTTCTCTGCTGTGGCTTCCTTTTCCTTCCTTTGGCATTCCCTCTGTGTGGTAGGTCCTGTCTCAGTTTCCCTAGGCCAGTCTACAGCAAACTCCTACCCAATTCCCGCTGCCAGCCTTGCGCACGCTGCACTCGGCCCAGAGTAATCTTCCTGCTACTAATCCACTTTGGCCTTTGAGCCTTTCTCCAGCCCAGTAGCCCTGGATTCCTGCCCACGTTTCCTGCCCATTCTTCCCGTGTGTCCTTCATTCTAATCAAATGGGTTTACGTACTGATCGGAGTGTGGCTGTTCAGGTAGTGAGTTGTGCCTGTCCGGTGTCTGCCTCACCGTTTTTGTTCAAGCCATTTCCCTGCTGGGAAATTCCTTCCATTGACTGAATCTTACCCATTCTTCAGAGGCAATTTCAGATCTAATTCCTGCGTGAACCCTCATTCAAAGACACCAGCTGGATGAACCACCTCCTTGAGTTTCTGTAACATATCCAGTTTCCCTGTCTTGATTAGCAAGTACCTCTGAGCCAAAAGTGATGAGCATCCCGACAGCAACCTCTTAGGCCACTGTCACACTCCCCTCTGTCTCCTCTCAATGGGGTTTATGCTATTTCTTTTAGTCTAATTTTGAACTCTCTTTGGAATACATGCTTTTCTGACAGGAGGCCTCAAATGCACAAGGCCTGGATCATAGTAAGGTTTCAATAGATAGCAACTATTAATTATAAGCTATTAATAATTATATAGTAATTATAATATAACAATAATAGATTGTAATAGATTCCATATTAATAGACGATAATATAATTGATATATAACACAATATAATTATATAATATACAATTATATATAACTAGTATGTAATATATACTTATTATAAGCAGATGAGAAGTTATGCCAATTATAGCCCATAACACTCATGTTGTCATTAAAAAGATCACTTTTCATTATTAGTTATGTTTTTGGGGTATATAACTTTCTTATCACACTTTACTCCTTAAAGGCTGGGGCTTTTGTCTTATGCTTTTTTTTTTTTTTTGCACAGAACAATGCTTGCCATAAAATAAGTAATCGGTAGATGTTCTCTGTTCACTGGAAATAAATCTAGCACCTCTTAAGAAGACTCACATGTTTTCACAGATAAACTGATGAATCTGGAGGAAGAGCTTACAGTTCTTACCGTATGAACAGTATACTTTGTTCATAATTGCAGAAACATCTGCTTTTGGGGTCTTAGGGAGCTTTTTTTTTTCCTTTACATTTTCACAAGCTTGAAAAATAGTTGTGCTCCATAAATATCCCAGGATGAGTCATTAGCTTAACGAAACAGCTGCTGACTCATTAGCCAAATGCTCTTCCCTTGAAGTCATACACGTAAACGAACTTGCTCTCGTGCCTCCCTCCGTCCCCCAGGAGCCAGAAAAGTGATGCTGAGATATTCTTCTGGAATATGAGAGAGGGCCAGACCTGTTTTTGACATAGGGGGGTCTAGTCTAAACTTCATGAAGTCGCAGGAATCCATCCGAGTTCAAGTTAAGAAGCTGTTTGTACCCACTTTGCTGGTTTCTCACGCACACAGTCTCCCATTCCCATCTCTCCCCGCATCCGCCTTCCGTTCAATGCAGCATACCAGTCCTCCCATCTGGGGCACCAGGCTGGTCTTTGTTCTTTTTTTCCTGCTGTCACTATCACCTGCCTATTATGCAGGTCACGTTTTGTGTCAAGAACCACTGGCAACAGTCATTTATTTCAATAAGTACAAGGGAACGACAAGTATCTTTGTAAATTCTTCTGTTAAGATGGATCCACTTCTGCAGTTAGTAGTTCTCAGCTATTTGGACTGTTCAACTTATTCTGAATGATAAATACAAAGCAATCATGTGCAATTTCTATGCCAGACAACTACTGTCAACTTCCTGCAATGACCTGGGTTTAAGAATTTTAACTTCACAATAGTTCTTTATCACAGACAAATTCATTTATGGCCATGGATATTTGGTTCACATTACTCTCTCCCATGTAAGAGAGGTGATTTATACTGTTACTTTCTTTAAGAATGGTGAACATCGGCAGTAGTTCCTTCTTTTGGAAGACAATATGCCTAAATGTTTCGGAAAAGGCCAGGGGAGAGCAAAACTTTAATGTCTAGAGAGACCAAATGAGAGGAAATAGATACCGTTCTCTGGAGTTTCCATCTGTAGAATAGCTATTCGCAACAGGATTCCAATCTGACGTGGATTTTTTTCCAGCAGAGGACATCTCAAACACCCAGAGCTGACATTTAGCTAGTGTGCATTCAGTATGACTATACATTGTTGAAATCACCAGTTCTGTTTTTTAAATATAGATTTTTAAAAAAATTATTGAAGTATGGTTGATTTACAATGTTGTGTTACTTGCTACTGTAAAGCAAAGGACTCAGTTATACACATATATTCCTTTCCATTATGATTTGTCACAGAATATTGAATATAGTTCCCTGTGCTATACAGTAGGACCTTGTTGTTCATCCATCCTATATACAAGAGTGTGCCTCTGCTAATCCCAAACTCCCACTCCTTCTCTCTCCTACCCCGTTGGCAACCACAAACAAGTCTGTTCTCTGTATCTATGAGTCTGTTTTTGTTTCAAAGATATGTTGATTTGTATCGTATTTTAGATTCCACATATAAGTGATATAATACGGTATTTGTCTTTCTCTTTTTGATTTAGTATGATAATCTTTAGGTCCATCCATGTTGCTGCAAATGGCGTTATTTTGTTCTTCTTTATGGCTGATATTCCATTGTGTGTGTGTGTGTCTGTACACACAATACGTCTTCTTTATCCATTCATCTGTCGATGGACATTTAGGTTGTTTCTATGTCTTGGCTATTGTAAATAGTGCTGCTATGAGCATAGGGGTGCATGTATCTTTTCAAATTATAGTTTTGTCTGTGTATATGCCCAGGAGTGGGATTGCTGGATCATATGGCAACTCTATTATTAGTTTTTTGAGGAACCTCCATACTGTTTTCTGTAGTGGCTCCACCAATTTACATTTCCATCAACAGGAAATCACCAGTTGTTAACATCACTTTGATACTAAAGGCCTGGCTCCCCAGTCCCTCCACTGTGACATCCTGCCTCCCACAAAAATGCCTTATAATTTAGTAACTAACGAGTTAATACTGATTACGAGAGGCTCCAGCTAGGCAGAGATATTCTGGTTGGTTACTGGTTAACTATTTTGAGTATCTCCTGCAAAAAGCATTTGTTTTCAGGTAGACCAGGTTATTAGTTATTTTCTGGGAAGCAATCTGAATATGCTGGCTTTGGGAATGAGGGCATCTCCCTCCCTAGGGTTTATTTTCCTCATCTGTGAAATGGTGGGGTGCCTTGGCTTAGCTTTCAGACTGGGTTCCGGAGTTGCCTTGGGGGATTCAGCTGATGCCGGGAGTCTGGGCCCCACTTCAAGCAGAGACTCCTTTTTATCTGGCCTACTAATTGGGGTGCACTCGACCTTTTGTGTTTGTAGAAAGAATTTTTTTTTTTTTTTTGCGTAACGCGGGCCTCTCACTGTTGTGGCCTCTCCCGTTGCGGGGCACAGGCTCCGGACGCGCAGGCTCAGCGGCCATGGCTCACGGGCCCAGCCGCTCCACGGCACGTGGGATCTTCCCGGACCGGGGCACGAACCCGTGTCCCCTGCATCGGCAGACGGACTCTCAACCACTGCGCCACCAGGGAGGCCCGCAGAAAGAATTTTTGAAAAATTAGATTTTGCTGCTTAAAAATAAGGTTGAAAACCACTGACTTGAACGCTATTCCTTTTCATCGTATTTTAAAATTCTAAAATTCAATTATAACCATAATATTTTAAAAACTATAATAATAGCTAGTTCTTACAGTGACCTCTGCCAGGTCTTGTTCCAAGTGCTTTGCGTATTTAAACTCAATCTATAGAACAACACTAGGTGCTAGTGTTTTAATTATCCTTGTAAGTATCAAAGTTTAAAAAGTGTGTTCAGATACATTTATTTTCACTTTTATAATTTCCTTAGATACATTTGAGGTCATAATTTATTCAAAGGTAATAACCCTACAATGACTATTTAATGGAATATAAATCATAATATTTGTCCTGCCTTGACATACTTTGTATATGGAAGACTATGGAAAAATGCACTTCTGGGCTTCCCTCGTGGCGCAGTGGTTGAGAGTCCGCCTGCCGATGCAGGGGATGCGGGTTCGTGCCCCGGTCCGGGAAGATCCCACGTGCCGCGGAGCGGCTGGGCCCGTGAGCCATGGCCGCTAAGCCTGCACACCCGGAGCCTGTGCTCCGCAACGGGAGAGGCCACAACAGTGAGAGGCCTGCGTACCGCAAAAAAAAAAAAAAAAAAAAAAAAAAAAAAATGCACTTCTTTGTGATTATTTCTAAAAATGACAAATTGAAGAGAAACTAGATGTTTCTCTAGATCATAGAATACTCCTCTCCCCGGATGGCACATGTGGTTCCACAATAAACAGGATAAATCAAGCCTAATAAGACAGTGCCTGCGGAAAAATCCTTACTCTTTGCAGTTTCTATATGCCTAAAAAAATGTTCATTGAAAAGTTCCTACTTAATTGGTTTACCTTCTTAGATTTGTTTGCTCTATTTTTAATGATTTAAAACGTTAAAAAAAAAAAAAAAGATGTCTTGTTTGGAACACCCTTAGCCAAGCAGCTCTTTTGTGAAGTGGGGAAGTCTGGTAGCCCAGCTGGCTCCTTTGAACTGAAATGATAAGATCTATATTTTAAAGGTGTAGATCTGTTAGCTTTTCTCCTTCCCCCCCCCCCCAAAATTGACATAAAAGCTACCTATTTTAATTAGGTCTCATTGTTAGTAAGTGGTACAACCTGTACAAATAAACTGAACTATAAATACTGGCATCGATAAATGCACAAACATTTAAAAAACAAACTTTCTTTGTAATAACTCTCAAGATTATTTAGCTAACACAGGTTCCTTGAAGACTTGTAAGACCTATTTGGAAAAGGTGTGAGAGAGTGTATGTACCCTGTAATCACAAGAGAACCCAGCAATATTAAATCTGCCCCAATGTAGGTGGCGGGATCCAATTTTTAATTTTGCTCAGAACTGTTAGAAGAAAATCAAGTCAGTTTTGTGATTGGGTTGCTATAGGAAGGCCTTGCCCCTGACAGAAATGTACAAGCCCAATCAGTTTGTTTGCATTTCTGCCAAGGATTTATCTTCAGAAGCAAGTAGATGAAGAAATAAAGCTTGCTGGTACAAAGCCCACACACCTGGGACCCACTCAGTATAGCAGTGATGTAAGTGGGAATAAGATGGGAACCAACAGTGCAGGGGAAAGAGAAAGAAAAGGGGGTTGGAAACAAAATAAGATGAGGCTTCCTTTGCATAATGCAGAGGACTCTGAGGAAAGAAGGGGGAAAAAAAAGCATAAATTTTTATTCACTGATTGAATTTCAGAATATGCTTTTTGAAAGAAAGTCATCAGCTTTGATCAGTTGCTTTCTTACAGAACTTTGCCCATGCTTGTGTGACAAAATCATCAGTCATTTAATGAGAGTGTAATTAGAATAAAACCACAGAGATTTCCTTTTCTTTCGTCCTTTCAGGAAAGATCAGAAGGAGAGGTAGGCGGACTTCCCTGGTGGCACAGTGGTTAAAGAATCCACCTGCCAATGCAGGGGACACGGGTTCGAGCCCTGGTCTGGGAAGATCCCACATGCTGCAGAGCAACTAAGCTCGTGAGCTGCAACTACTGAGCCTGCACTCTAGAGCCCGCAAGCCATAACTACTGAAGCCCATGTGCCTAGAGCCCGTGCTCTGCAGCAAGAGAAGCCACCACGATGAGAAGCCTGTGCACTGCAACCACTTGCCACAACGCAGCCATAAATAAATAAATAAATATTTTAAAAAAGAAGGGGAGGTAGGGTAAGGGAGGGGTAGGATACAATGAGAGCCATATTTTATGAAAGTGACATGTTTTGCATTTGAATTTTTTTTCCTGCTGGAGTTTCAAATAGATTATAAGAAGGAAAGGGAACACTGAAAGTCAGCCAAACAAGGTGAGATTCCAATGGTCCAGTCAGGGGTGCTGAGTTGAGCTGGGGCTTTCATGGCAACTCCTTAGAGATACAGGAGGGAATGAATCCAGTCTCCCTTCTCTGGGGATCGCTGACTGAGCTCCCCAAACTCAAGGGGCACTGACTTCACTGAATCTACTCAAAAGCTTGTCACAGTGAGATGTTGAGAAGAAACAGTTCTAGGCTTTTCTAGTACAAACAGTGCTTCCTCTTGAATTGCACAAAAGATGGGAGGCATGCAGTAGGGAACAAAACGTTTGTCTAAAAGCCTGGCATGTGTAAGGAAGCGTTTCCCTAAAATACTGTTTCTGCTTTGGTTTGGCGAGAATGTGGGGAGTGAAGTAGAAAGCTCAGGGGGGAGCCATACAGACAAGTTTCAGTAGTGAGACTGTCTTTATTGAGTCGGTCCCTTCAGTGGTCCTGTTTCTTCCCCATCTGCTGTGGCCACCCCTCTCCCTGTGGTCCACCCCTCCCTGCCGAGCTCTGGGTGGTCAAGTGAGGCACTGGTGGAGAGTAGAGGGTGGGAGGGCGGACAGAGGGTGGGTCTGTCTGGCGTGCTTCCTCCCAGCATCCGTGTGTCAGCTGTGGTTCCTCTAGGATGGCAGCTCCAGTGCTCTCAGCCTCCAGAAACTCTCTTTCTTCCTTGTTTCCATCCCTTCACGCCTAGGGTGGGGACCACTTCCCACTGTGCTGATTTCTGGGTAATTCAGCCTCTGTTTGCTTTCTGTTAACCTGCCCCCTGCTCTGTAAACAGCCGCAGCTTTAAGTTCTCTCTTCAACCCTCTGAAGCCACGTCTCTGTGCAATGGGATGCTGACAGGTATGGTAAGACTAAAATTTTCTCCAACCTGCCAGAAACCCTGGCGAGCTGCAATTTCTAGTTGCCAGAAGCCAGATGATGTCCATCACAGGGAGAGGCGCAAAGCATTTACTGTTTATAAAAACCTCAAGACAAACAGGTTATAGAAATTCTAGGCACAGTTTCAAAGTCAATCTGAAGAAATGAATCAAAGTCAACTAGGATTAACTAATCATGCACTTTTATAATCACCTGAACTACCTGCTGTGAAATTATATATTCCAAAGAGACTTCAAGAATTGTTCAAAACGAAATAATGTGAACTCTCTAGAATAGTTTATTAAAATGTAAGTAAGTCAAACCCATGATTCAAAGTATAGCTTCTATAATACTTAGATTCTAATATTCTAAATGAAAAAAGAAAGTGATTTGTTGCTTGATTAGAAAGTTCACATCATAGTAAAAGGTACTGGAACTTGGTCTGCTTATTCTGCATCTGACATATAAATGATTATTTCATTATCACAGATTAAGGATTTATAGACTATGTCCAATACTCTTTGCGAAATGTACCGTCAAGTAACTGCTCACAAGAGCTTTATGCCCTTAAAAAAGACAAAAATATAATCTTAGAAACTGTAAAAAGATTTTCATAGCTTCGGATTTTTAAGTTTTGACCCTATTCTTTTTTGTAGGTAGTGGGTGGCTTTATGGGTTAATTAGTACTTTCAATCTTAGCCAAAAAACGGAGAAACGATAGGGTTAGTTACTTACTATGCTTTTGTTGCTTGGAATTCAGCTGATTTTAATTGAATTGAAGATGTCACCAAAAGACTGTCACTAAGCTAAAGGGCTCAGGCTTTCAGTAAAACGTCTCTTCCAAGAGGTTGTGATGAATTTGCGTATTGTCCGTATAACTTCAGAAAAGGAAGGGGAAACAAACACATGCTTTTGTTGCTATTTATCTCATTAGCCTTTGGTAGTTTGATCTAAGCTGTCCTTTCCAATCCCCAAGAGATCGTCGCCTTAACAGCACTGCCCCCTAGTGGTTGCTTGCTTTGGTGCAGCGTGAGTAAAGAAAAAAATTGCAAGATTTTCAATATATATACGGTATTTGTATACCGTATACAGTGCATTGCTGTATGAGTGTGTAAGATATCTTTCTGTGAGTTGGCTAGACATTTCTGTCCTGGTGAAAGATTAAAGCATGCTCAATTTTCATACATTTTTTCATAAATGAGTAAAAATAGAAGTTAAGATACCATTTAATTATTTCTGATTTAATAAACAGACACAAATTACCTAATATTTTTGGTTGCCTATTATGTCAAGTATGTAAAAAAGTCATTAAAATTGAAGTATGAGCAAACGTTAAGTCAGTACCTATTCTGACATTTTATAGTACATTTATTCATTTAATGTCTAACTTTGGGGACAACAGTAAAGATGGAAGAGAGGATGGAAAGGATTTAAAATTTTCACATGTCTAATTTGGTTTTGTGTTATATTTTAATCAAGAAAATTATTTTAAATTAAGTTCTCATGAGCTATAGGAATGCTATTTGGAGGTTTAAGGACATAGTAAAATTTAAACCAAGGCTTTCTACTAGTATAGAGATAATAATTATGTATGTATATAGCTGACAAAACTGAGATAATAAGTTTTCAGTTTATTTAAAAATTAAAAATTTCAGGAGGAACAAATTATATATCAGTGTTTTGCATAGGGCAGTGTTTCACATAGCACTGGTAATAAATTACTTTAGGCAATGCAAAGTTTTATAAGTTTTTAATTGTTATACATTTTTATGA
The DNA here is from genome assembly GCF_059928025.1 of Delphinapterus leucas. Taxonomy (NCBI): domain Eukaryota; kingdom Metazoa; phylum Chordata; class Mammalia; order Artiodactyla; family Monodontidae; genus Delphinapterus; species Delphinapterus leucas. The sequence goes on along the minus strand of NC_143142.1, from coordinate 34,115,192 downwards.
GCAACAGTGAGAATATAACTGAGAAACCAAATCTATGATTTCATAGATATTAATATTCATGACTACCTCTACATGAATTATAATGCTCAGGCACATACATTTGTGTTAAATTTGACTCTCGTTAAAATGGATTAGAAATATGAATTACAGTGATTCCAAAAGCCTGGATTTTGCTATTTCTGTTCTTCTGGTGCCATGTAACATGTTCCTTTGTCCAAGGTATTTCCTGTAAGCTGTAGTTACAACTAGAGCAAGGCTGTCCAAATAGAAATATAATATTAGCCATAAACATAATTTTATCTTTTATACACTTATTTTAACCATCTATGTACTTTTTTTTTTTTTTTTTTGCGGTACGCGGGCCTCTCACTGTTGTGGCCTCTCCCGTTGCAGAGCACAAGCTCCGGACGCGCAGGCTCAGCGGCCATGGCTCACGGGCTCAGCCGCTCCGTGGCATGTGGGATCTTCCCAGACCGGGGCACGAACCCGTGTCCCCTGCATCGGCAGGCGGACTCTCAACCACTGCGCCACCAGGGAAGCCCCATTGATGTACTTTTAAATTTTATAATGGCATTTAAAAAAGGAAAAGAATTAGCTGAAATTCATTTTAATGATATAATTTTAAAAAATCTAACATATACAAATATTATTTTAGCTTGTAGTCAATATTAAATATTATTGAAGTAGTTTACATTCTTTTTTTCATACTAAGTTTTTGCCATCTGGTGTCTATTTTACATTGAAAGCACATCTCCATTTGGCTTCGGCACATTTCAAATGCTCGTTAGCGCCACAGAACTAGTACTGAATAGTGATGTCATCAGATTAAGGTTCACTTTTTGGTAAAAATATCCCGTAGGTGGTGGGGTATACCTCCATCCAGAAGCACATGCCTGATGGCTTTTTGGTGATATCGGCAGTCAGTGATTACTATTGTCTGAATCTGATATTCATTAAAGGTTGTAAAATGGTGGCACTGAAATTTTAAAATTCCTTCTTCACTTATTAGATGAAATACTTCTATGAAAAGAAACATCTCATCTACTACTTGGTTACTTGGAAGAGTTTGTATAGAGAAAGCAGGCTAAATATTTGATCTCTCCCCTTTATTTTCTATTTGTAATTTTTAAAATTGAAGTATAGTTGATTTACAATGTTGTGTTAATTTCTGTACAGCAAAGTGATTCAGTTATACATATATATATTCTTTTTCATATTCTTTTCCGTTATGGTTTATCACAGGAAATTGAATACAGTCCCCTGTGCTATATACAGTAGGACCTTGTTTACCCATCCTATATACTAGTTTGCATCTGCTAGCCCCAAACTCCCATTCCATCCCTCCTCCATCCTCCCTGATCTCTCTCCTTTATTTGCTAGTTTGTAAAGTAATGATCTTGGTTTCCCTGCACTTTCAAGGATGGTCAGTAGTATTTTATTTTCATAGTAGCATTAGGAATACACGAAGTTTAACACACTTGATGTGTTTCAACTTATTGCAGTTACTGTGTTTATTAAAGTTTTCTCACCTTTGGCTGCTGGGAGCTTCTTTAACTTAATATCAGCATTGTGATATCATCAAGGCTGCCTCTGATATTCTGATATCATCTTATATATCTCCTGCCACAGATCTGCAATCAGCTGTTTCTTCAAGGAGCACTTGATTCCTTTTAGTAGAAAATGGTACGTGGAGACCATGATCTCAGTGTGTGAGATCGAGCACTTGTTTCTAAGTCTTTTCAGAGGACAAAGCTAGGAATTATTTAGTTTAGTAAAATAATGTGTATCATAAAATACTTCTTATTCAAATTGAGTAGTAGAGGATTTTAGTTTTTGCTGTGTACTTTCCTTACGTCAAATATTCAGGTTTTCAATGATATGAGTATAATTACCCATTTGCTTTTATCCATAATACACACACACGGTCTCAGAATAAATATTAAGATACCACCAAGAAAATGATGAAAATATCAGTTTAAGCTTCTCTGTAGTTGGTTTTGTCCTTATGGTAACATTCCACTCAGGACAACAGTCAAATTTCTGTTTCAAAGACACTTGGAAGCGTCCTCCTGGTGTTGTTGTGCCACCTGCTGGACATAAGGCTCAGCTGTCGCATTTTGATGTTTAGAGATTGCTTTATGTTAAATTTAATTTTATAATTATGTAAATTTTTATATGACTCTAAAGTCAAATTTAGAAAACAAATCTAGTTTTTATTCTTATCCCCTCTTCCCCTCTGTCCTGTTTCCTACCTCTACCTTTTGGTTACTATTTTATTTTTAAATGCTCTGATTTATCCTTTCATTAAGGTTAATGTTTACTTATAACTGTATTAATTTTACATATGCACCTATATCATATATATTTTTATCCCCTTCCTCTTTATTAGACAAGTGTTAGCGTAATTTTCAGACTTTCCTTCATCTGAAAAAATTACATGTATTGTTCCAAGTGGAGAAAAGTATACATATATAAAATATACATAAATAATATATCAATATATTAACCTGGAGTGTTGGATTTTGCTTTGTTAAGTAATCTGAAAATCCTTGCTAAGAAATTGGTGAATTAAGCCCTTTTACATTTATTAATAGGATCTAGATGTTTGACATGTTAAAAGATCTTAAAAAATTTAAGATCTGAGCAAAAATTGATTCAAAAGGGCAGTGCCAAACTGGAACTTTCTAATAGCTCCACTGACGCAAGCCTGGGGAGAAAGTTACAGAGAAAAGGTGGAAGCAAAGTGAGGAAATTCCTGATCAGCTGAAGCTTAAAGCCCAGTTGGCCCTTTGTGATGGGTTGCCCTTAGGTCTCAATTTTGTAACCTGGAAGCATTTAAGGCTTAGGTTTTGGTTTGTTTACACAGGGTTCTGTGGCATCAGGGCATGAGTCTAACGGCCTCCTTGTTTAATTAATTTAACAGGCATCAGTTTTGTCACATTAATGTTATGTATATTTCCATATATATAATATATACACGCACCCCTAATCTTATTGCTTTACATTCCTATTCTTTCACCGGATGGTCTTTACCAGTCCGATCCATGAACTGTTTGTTACTAAGCCATGGTATATGTACAGAAAGCAAAAGAAAACATTTAGAAATGTTTAGGCAATCTGCCGTAAAGTCCAAGCATGTGACTGTGTATTTTACCAAAAAAGCGGTTTGCCATTGTTTGGGGGGAAAACAAAAAACAAAAAGCAAATGAACAAAGAAAACTACTGGTCCTTCCTGACCAATAGTTTGAGAAGTACTGGTCTACAGTGTTTGCTTGCTCTCTCCCTTTTGCATATCTTTTTGTATTTAGAAAGGTTTGTGTTTCTTTGTTCTGATGCCTTTTTATTAATATTTTGACATGAGCTAATATGATGTATGAACTTACTAATATCTGTGTATGATACCTTTAATCCTCCTTTTACTACTTCCTCCTAACATCTTACTATGAAGGAAATTGACATTAGCTAGTGACCCCTTCTTCTCCCTGTTTCCCATTCCCCAGAATCTTTCAACGAATACCTTTTTCCTCCCCATTGATACCTGTGAGACAATCAGAGGGCTTCCTCTACGTCTCACATCCTCTTTCTCATCTACCCTCCATCCTTTGGCCATTTCCTCTTACACCCTCTCCCTTAGAACCTACAGGGACTCTAACTTACACAAACAAATATACTGTATTTAGTGCTCACTACGACTACTACTGTTGATGTCTCTTCCATCATTTTGGCTGTCTGAAGCTTGTCCTCCAGGAAATTTCCCAGGAGAGACTCATAGGAACTATACTCTGGGTTCTTAAGTGGGCGTAAGCCCATTACATTTAAAGATCAGTGTAGCTGGATATAAACTCCTCAGCTCAGGTTTCCTTTCCTTGTGTTTCTTAAACATTACCCTGTTGTCCTCTGGCATAAAGCACTGCTATTGCCAAGTCTGATGACCGTCTCATTTTCTTTCTTTATAAGGGATATGAACCTTTAAATTTGGCACCAGAAAGAATTTTTTCTTTTTATTTAAAGATCAATAGTTTTTCTAGACTATGTTTAGGTGCAGGGCCATTCTGGGTCAATTTTGCCAGGTATGTCCTTTCAATATGTAGTGCAAGTCTTTTTTAAATTTCAGAAAAATATTCTTGAATTATAATTGACAATATATGTTCTCTTTCATTACACAGATTCTCTTTTGTAGGTACTTCTATGATACTAGATCTCCTTTCCTGTTGTCTATATAAGTATATATATAAGTATGTATATATATTTTATCTTTTTATTTAAAATAGTTATTCTTTCCCATTCTGTTTTTCTTAAAGCAGTTTCTGTGGTGTTCATTCACTGCTTTGGTTGTTCTTATTTAGTCTTGAGATTTTAAAGTGAATTTTTCTTTCCTCTCTAACATTTTCCCAAATTTTATCCACTTGCTTTTCAAGTCTGTGTTTTCTCTAATTAGCATCTTTTAAAAAAATTCTGGGTTATGCTGTTCTTTCAAGGCTCCTAGCATTTATTTCCCTTTTATTTAGCTTGATGTGGATTATTAGATTGTCATTTTTTGGTCGGCCTGTCTTGCCAGCATGCGTTTCATGTCTGTAGGGACATCATTGTGTTCCACAGTCCATTTTCCCTTGTGGCTTTGACTGCAATTGTTTTCTGTACTAATGTTTAAGTGGCATGAGTTTCCTTTACTCTTAGGAGGAAAGGTGGGATCAGGAGAGCTTCCTGGCTTCGCAGCTCTAGCATCCTGCATCTGTTTTGGGAAGCATTCACAATGACAGCCTTACAGTGTCTGGTATCTACTCTTTCCCCCTCCCCAACTTTTATCTGGATCTTCTCTTTCTCGTGTCTCCTTTGCCCCTATTGTCTCTTTCCTGCTCAATACGGATTCCATCCCTAGCATTCTCTCCTCATTGTAGGGCTTTGTCTCAGAGGGGGCGTTGGTTATGTCTGTTACGGGTCTCTGTTGAGGGTCCATGGGGCCCAGGCTGCTCCAACACCACCCACAGTGGTGCTCTGTTCACCCACAGACTGGAGCCAACAAGGCTCTACAGGCTCCTGGGGCCACAGGAGGCCCTTTTGCCTCCTCCTTTCTGTTTCCTGTAACACGCATATCTTAACGTCACCAATCATTGATTCCAGCCCACACATATACTGGGGCTACACAGGGATGTGTTTTCCCACCACTTGACTGTAGATGTGGCCTGTGAGGTTTCGCTTTTGCTCTCCTAGTTGCTCTGTTTGTATGGGGTGACTTGGGGAGTTCAAAAATGATGCCATCTTGCTGCCATTTTCCAGATAACTGTTAAAAAGACTGAAAGTTTGGAGGCTTCTGTTTTACGTGGTTAGTGAGCATCTCTATGCCTATGTCTACAGTAACGGTTGTTCTGAAGCGCTACGCTGTTTCAACATCCTGGTCGCATCACCAGCCACGCGTGTTAACGCTCGAATCTTCAGCAGTGAAATCTCCGCAGTTCGGGGATCTGTTGATGTCTTTTCGCACTGCCAGGACCCTATCTAATGCCCCCCTCTCCAGTCTGGGAAGAATCCCACTGCGGTCCCGAGTGTCCTGGATGCTGACACAGGACAGTAGAACACGGTTGCTCTTCAGAAGTGTCCCTTCATGATCACCGGGCCTTGAGACAGTAGGAAACACCACTTCTTCCTTTCCTTCCCCAACAGGGTATTAGCAATGATTCCTTTTTTTTTTTTTAAATTGAAGTATAGTTGATTTATAATGTTGTGTTAATTTCTGCTGTACAGCAAAGTGACTCATTTATATATATATACATACATTCTTTTTCATATTCTTTTCCGTTATGGTTTATCTCAGGATACTGAATCTAGTTCCCTGTGCTGTACAGTAGGACTTTGTTGTTTATCTATTTTACATATAATAGTTGGCATCTGCTAATCCCAAACTCCCAATCCTTCCCTCTCCCACCTGCCTCCCCCTTGGCAACCAGAAGTCTATTCTCTATTGTCTGTGATTCTGTTTCTGTTTCATAGATAGGTTCATTTGTGTCATATTTTAGATTCCACAAATAAGTGATATCATATATTTGTCTTTGTCTTTCTGACCGACTTCACTTAGTATAATAATCTCTAGTTGCATCCATGTTGCTGCAAATGGCATTATTTCATTTTTTATGGCTGAGTAATATTCCTTTGTGTATATACTGCCACATCTTCTTTATCCATTCATCTGTCAATGGACATTTAGGTTGTTTCCCTGTCTTGGCTATCGTGAATAGTGCTGCTATGAACACAGAGGTGCATATATCTTTTAGAATTATAGTTTTGTCTGGATATATGCCGAGGAGTGGATTGCTGGATCATGTGGCAACTCTGTTTTTAGTTTTCTGAGGAACCTCCATACTGTTTTCCACAGTGGCTGCACCAACTTACATTCTCACCAACAGTATATGAGGGTTCCCTTTTCTCCACATTTGTTATTTGTAGACTTTTTTTTTGGTGACATGATTTTAATAAAAAATACAGCTGAACATTTATCACAGATTCTGTGAAACTATACACAATGACATTCTCTCTGCATAGTAACCAACACTGATGTGTGTAACTTGAATTTTTAGGTGGATTATTTATAATCCTTTAAAGTGCAATTTATTTAAGGGTTTAAGCCAATCACAGGATAAAGGATCTTTCTAATAAATGAGTAACATTAAAAAGATGATATATTGGGATAAATCTTTCAAAAATCAGAACTCATTTTGCCAAATGTACTTGTGTTGTAATAATAACACCCTCCCCTGGCAAACCCCAAACTTGACTTAATTGCTGAGGATTAAAAAGATCCTCTAAAGAGCTTTTTCTGATGTTAACATTTATCTGTTCGATACATACTAACTAAAGTGAACTAAGAGTCTAGAGTAGTTCCTTTAGCCCTGAGTTCTGTAACCACAATGGAGTTCCTGTTTGAACTTAAGAGACTGTTATGAACTTTCCCCGTCCTATTTGAGGGGAAAATGAAGAACTCAGTTGCTTCTCTGACTCTCAGCGGCATAACTGTGCTTTGGGCTACAGTGTTAATGTCTAGGATGAAATTAAGGTAGCAAGAATGGGTGTCATCTAAGAAATAACCAGAAAATGCTTTAGAATAGAGAAATGAACTCTGAGAGGAACATTTCTAGGAGCTGTCTGACAGGACAGGAGGGACTGCAACACGAAGGCCATTCACCGCTGTGACTGTATGTTGTCATTGTTTTTGTCCATTTCCTTCTGTTGGTGGAAATAATTGATTCCAATATGCTGCTGCCACCAAAAGATGACGAACAAGATTCCTTTTCAACAGTAACAAAGGAGCAAAATATTTCTTAAGGCAGCAATGCCAGCCTGGCCTTGCTCTACTTGAAGACTATTTCCCTCTTGAAAAGCCTCTTAACGTGAGTATCTGCAAAGTCGCATGTTGCTGTACTGGCTCAGCAACTATTCATCCAGAAAGAGGGTACTTTAGGGGTTGGAGGTGGAAGGAAAAAAAAAAGGACTTTTCCCTCCAGGTGTACACACAAAGCTTTAGCCAATCCTAGGAGTGCTATGATCACAGGTTTCAGTTTTCCTCAAAGTTCCTCTTCGGAAATTCTGGATGGAGCTGATTAAGGCCCCTTGGCTCACGCCATTCACAGCCTGGGGCAGAAGCTGTGTGGGTGCCCCTGTGCTCTCAGGAGGCAAGGGAGCTGCTGGTGGGAGAGGAGAGGAGGTAATGCGGGCATCCCTGCCGTGGAGGGTGGAGTCGGTGATGATGGGGATGTGAGAGGCGAGCTGGCCCCAGATCCTGCTGAATTATTGGAGTTGCTGTGTTTTGCTGAAGGCTCTTCACTGTTTTCAACAGCAGATCGTTTTGACTTCTTTCAAGCTATAATCTCCCTCTGTTTTCTTTCTTCTTCAGATCCACGGTGAGGCTGAGCTCTCATCAGTCTTTGATGCTGGTGGACCTGTTCCTATTCGTCAATTAGCCTCTTTTCCATACATTCTTCGGCAAAGCTCAATGCCTCTTTTAACTTTGTGGGGATCTTAAACCGTGGCTTTTCTGAGGTAGTTAGCAGAACATCACTGAATGATGGCATCTGTAAGAGCCAGGAAATGGTGGACCTGTCATCTTCACAGGCTTCACAAGACAGCGCAGACTCCAACATGGCCACCACAGCCACAGACAGTGCAGGAGAGGAGGAGTCTACAGGCACTGAGTCTGGTGGTCGTCATCTCATCCAGTAAGTGGCCAAAGCAGTGGACGTCCACACTCTCCAATGTACGGATTTTCCTGAATTGTGAGAAATAAGATTGCTAGAAAGAAGGAAGGCCCAACAAGGAATTCTCAAGGTCCAGCAGCCAGCAAGTGTCCCCTTCCACCATCACGTTGGAAGCATGAAGATGCCCATAAGGGAATCCCTTGTCATGGAGAAACTTTAGTACCTCTAATATTTGTCGCCTGTATGTTTTTATTTGCTGGAGTTCAAGGCCTTGAATCTTCTTAGGGTTGCAGTAGTCCCTTAGGAATGGGTCTTTTGGTTGATCAAGTCCTTCAAAGTTCCTTTTTCATTAAACATTCTAATTAGCAATGCTGAGGATTTGTCAGGACCAAGGTCAGCCCAGCTTAACACTAGCTGCTCCTTTGGCCGATTTTTACTCTTCATCAAGAAATACTTCTTCCTTTTCCTCTAACCTGTGTATTTCAGTGGTTCCACCACCTCCCACTTTGGTTCTGATTGGAAGAACGTGGAAACCTGTTGTAAGGCAATCTCAGTATAGTTTGCAGAATAGTTGTTTGGATCTAAAAACATCTTAACCAGCTGACAATTAGACAAGATATGATTTGTGGTGATAATGTTGAGATAGTTCTGAAGACCTTTCTGCCTCTCAGCTATGAATTCACGATCCATGTTGCCAATCAGTTTTTTGGGAGGAAGAGGTAGACTTAGGCCTGCAATCTGTTGTTCAGCAAATCAAAGTCACTGTGTCTCCTAACAACCTGTCAGCTATTTTCTACAGAAATTCCTCTTTGTTCCCAAATGATATATTCCACGTGGGACGGCAGGCTCTGGCTCACCTCGATGGCTGCTGTCAGCAGCACCGTGTTGTCCAGCAGGACCTTGCTGGCCGGTGGCTTCCCCATGAAGGCCATCCCGGAATGCCCATCCACCAATGCCTCGGGACCAGGGCCAGGTCCAGGTCCAGAGGAACTGACTCCCATCACTTGCTGGGATCTGCTGCCACTGCCCAGACTTTTTAATGATGGCCATTCTAGCTGGTCTGAGGTGATATCTCGTTCTAATTTTGATTTGCATTTCTCTAATAATTAGCAGTGTTGAGGATCTTTTCATGTGCCTATTGGCCATCTGTATTTCCTCTTTGGAGAAATGTCCATTTAGGTCTTCTGCCCATTTTTCTATTGGATTGTTCGCTTTTTTTGCTGTTGAATTGTATGAGCTGTTTGTGTATTTTGGAGATTAAGCCCTTGTTGGTTGCATCATTTACAAATATTTTCTCCCATTCTGTAGGTTGTGTTTTCATTTAGTTTATGATTTCCTTTGGTGTGAGCACTGATTCTTAATGAGGGTGGTAGAGGATGAGGCTTAGAGAAGTTTGACCCCAGTGGGAAGATAGAAAGATGACGAAATACACTGGAAGCATTCAGTAGTTGGACAGAAAGCTTCCCAAGGGATTCTATTAGGCATCTGTTAGGGTTGTGTTTGGAGTCTCTACCCTGGGTGGTGGAGAGAGAGAGAGGATGCCCTAAGAATTAGCCCTGGGTCCAGACGCCTTGGGCAGAGAAATGGGAAGACAACGACTCTTTTTTTAATTTTACATCTTTATTGGAGTATAATTGCTTTACAATGGTGTGTTAGTTTCTGCTTTATAACAAAGTGAATCAGTTATACATATACATATGTTCTCATATCTCTTCCCTCTTACGTCTCCCTCCCTCCCACCCTCCCTATCCCACCCCTCCAGGCGGTCACAAAGCACCGAGCTGATCTCCATGTGCTATGCGGCTGCTTCCCACTAGCTATCTACCTTACGTTTGGTAGTGTATATATGTCCATGCCGCTCTCTCGCTTTGTCACAGGTTACCCTTCCCCCTCCCCATATCCTCAAGTCCATTCTCTAGTTAGGTCTGTGTCTTTACTCCTGTCTTACCCCTAGGTTCTTCATGACATTTTTTTTTTCTTAAATTCCATATATATGTGTTAGCATACGGTATTTGTCTTTCTCTTTCTGACTTACTTCACTCTGTATGACAGTCTCTAGATCTACCCACCTCATTACAAATAGCTCAATTTCGTTTCTTTTTATGGCTGAGTAATATTCCGTTGTATATATGTGCCCCATCTTCTTTATCCATTCATCCGATGATGGACACTTAGGTTGTTTCCATCTCTGGGCTATTGTAAACAGAGCTGTAGTGAACATTTTGCTACATGACTCTTTTTGAATTACGGTTTTCTCAGGTGATATGCCCAGTAGTGGGATTGCTGGGTCATATGGTAGTTCTATTTTTAGTTTTTTAAGGAACCTCCATACTGTTCTCCATAGTGGCTGTACCACTTCACATTCCCACCAGCAGTGCAACAGTGTTCCCTTTTCTCCACACCCTCTCCAGCATTTACTGTTTCTAGATTTTTTGATGATGGCCATTCTGACTGGTGTGAGATGATATCTCATTGTAGTTTTGATTTGCATTTCTCTAATGATTAATGATGTTGAGCATTCTTTCATGTGTTTGTTGGCAGTCTGTATATCTTCTTTGGAGAAATGTCTGTTTAGGTCTTCTGCCCATTTTTGGATTGGGTTGTTTGTTTCTTTGTTATTGAGCTGCATGAGCTGCTTGTAAATTTTGGAAATTAATCCTTTGTCAGTTGCTTCATTTGCAAATATTTTCTCCCATTCTGAGGGTTGTCTTTTGGTCTTGTTTATGGTTTCCCTTGCTGTGCAAAAGCTTTGAAGTTTCATTAGGTCCCATTTGTTTATTTTTGTTTTTATTTCCATTTCTCTAGGAGGTGGGTCAAAAAGGACCTTGCTGTGATTTATGTCATAGAGTGTCCTGCCTATGTTTTCCTCTAAGAGTTTGATAGTGTCTGGCCTTACATTTAGGTCTTTAATCCATTTTGAGCTATTTTTGTGTATGGTGTTAGGGAGTGATCTAATCTCATACTTTTACATGTAGCTGTCCAGTTTTCCCAGCATCACTTATTGAAGAGGCTGTCCTTTCTCCACTGTACATTCCTGCCTCCTTTATCAAAGATAAGGTGACCATATGTGTGTGGGTTTACCTCTGGACTTTCTATCCTGTTCCATTGATCTGTTTTTGTGCCAGTACCATACTCTCTTGATTACTGTAGCTTTGTAGTATAGTCTGAAGTCAGGGAGCCTGAGTCCTCCAGCTCCGTTTTTCTTTCTCAAGATTGCTTTGGCTATTCGGGGTCTTTTGTGTTTCCATACAAATTGTGAATTTTTTTGTTCTAGTTCTGTGAAAAATGCCAGTGGTAGTTTGATAGGGATTGCATTGAATCTGTAGATTGCTTTGGGTAGTAGAGTCATTTTCAAAATGTTGATTCTTCCAATCCAAGAACATGGTATATCTCTCCATCTATTTGTATCCTTTTTAATTTCTTTCATCAGTGTCTTATAATTTTCTGCATACAGGTCTTTTGTCTTCTTAGGTAGGTTTATTCCTAGATGTTTTATTCTTTTTGTTGCAATGGTATATTTGAGTGTTTTCTTGATTTCACTTTCAGATTGTTCATCATTAGTGTATAGGAATGCCAGAGATTTCTGTGCATTAATTTTGTATCCTGCTACTTTACCAAATTCACTGATTAGCTCTAGTAGTTTTCTGGTAGCATCTTTAGGATTCTCTATGTATAGTATCATGTCATCTGCAAACAGTGACAGCTTTACTTCTTCTTTTCCGATTTGGATTCCTTTCATTTCCTTTTCTCCTCTGATTGCTGTGGCTAAAACTTCCAAAACTATGTTGAGTAAGAGTGGTGAGTGGGCAACCTTGCCTTGTTCCTGATCTTAGTGGAAATGCTTTCAGTTTTTCACCATTGAGGATGGGGTTGGCTGTGGGTTTGTCATATATGGCCTTTATTATGTTGAGGAAAGTTCCCTCTATGCCTACTTTCTGCAGGGTTTTTATCATAAATGGGTGTGGAATGTTGTCAAAAGCTTTCTCTGCATCTATTGAGATGATCATATGTTTTTTCTCCTTCTATTTGTTAATATGGTGTATCATGTTGACTGATTTGCATATATTGAAGCATCCTTACCTTCCTGGCATAAACCCCACTTGATCATGGTGTATGATCCTTTTAATGTGCTGTTGGATTCTGTTTGCTAGTATTTTGTTGAGGAATTTTGCATCTATGATCATCAGTGATATTGGCCTGTAGTTTTCTTTCCTTGTAACATCCTTGTCTGGTTTTGGTATCAAGGTGATGGTGGCCTTGTAGAATGAGTTTGGGAGTGTTCCTCCCTCTGCTATACTTTGGAAGAGTTTGAGAAAGATAGGTGTTAGCTCTTTTCTAAATGTTGGATAGAATTTGCCTGTGAAGCCATCTGGTCCTGGGCTTTTGTTTGTTGGAAGATTTAAAATCACAGTTTCAATTTCAGTGCTTGTGATTGGTCTGTTCATATTTTCTATTTGTCCATTTCTTCCAGGTTGTCCATTTTATTGGCATAGAGTTGCTTGTAATAATCTCTCATGATCTTTTGTATTTCTGCAATGTCAGTTGTTACTTCTCCAGTTGTTACTTCTCCTTTTTAGTTTCTAATTCTATTGATTTCAGTCTTCTCCCTTTTTTTCTTGATGAGTCTGGCTAACGGTTTATCAATTTTGTTTATCTTCTCAAAGAACCAGCTTTTAGTTTTATTGATCTTTGCTATCGTTTCCTTCATTTCTTTTTCATTTATTTCTGATCTGATTTTTATGATTTCTTCTTTTTCATTTATTTCTGATCTGATTTTTATGATTTCTTCTTCTGCTAACTGTGGGGTTTTTTGTTCTTCTTTCTCCAATTGCTTTAGGTGCAAGGTTAGGTTGTTTATTCGAGATGTTTCCTGTTTCTTAAGGTAGGACTGTATTGCTATAAACTTCCCTCTTAGAACTGCTTTTGCTGCATCCTATAGGTTTTGGGTCGTCGTGTCTACATTGTCATTTGTTTCTAGGTATTTTTTGATTTCCTCTTTGATTTCTTCAGTGATCACTTTGTTATTAAGTAGTGTATTGTTTAGCCTACATGTGTTTGTATTTTTTACAGATCTTTTCCTGTAATTGATATCTACTCTCATAGTGTTGTGGTCGGAAAAGATACTTGATACAATTTCAATTTTCTTAAATTTACCAAGGCTTGATTTGTGACCCAAGATATGATCTATCCTGAAGAATGTTCCATGAGCACTTGAGAAAAATGTGTATTCTGTTGTTTTTGGATGGAATGTCCTATAAATATCAATTAAGTCCATCTTGTTTAATGTATCATTTAAAGCTTGTGTTTCCTTATTGCTTTTCGTTTTGGATGATCTGTCTTTTGGTAAAAGTGGGGTGTTAAAGTCCCCTACTATGAATGTGTTACTGTCGATTTCCCCTTTTATGGCTGTTAGTATTTGTCTTATGTATTGAGGTGCTCCTATGTTGGGTGCATAAATATTTACAATTGTTGTATCTTCTTGGATTGACCCCTTGATCATTATGTAGTGTCCTTCTTTGTCTCTTCTAATAGTCTTTATTTTAAAGTCTATTTTGTCTGATATGAGAATTGCTACTCCAGCTTTCTTTTGGTTTCCATTTGCATGGAATATCTTTTTCCATCCCCTTACTTTCAGTCTGTATGTGTCTCTAGGTCTGAAGTGGGTCTCTTGTAGACAGCATATATATGGGTCTTGACAATGACTCTTAAGAGATAGAAAAAAAAAAAAGAAGAAAGTAGCCAAAGGATCTAATTTCTTAGGGGGTACATTTTCTTCTTGTTCAGGCAGGTTAAGATTGGAAGCAGATTTATCTTCAGGGCATTTAAGTTATCCCTGCTTAATGTTCAGCTTAGAAACTCTTTCAACTTGAAAAAAAAATTTCATTTTACAGATATTGACACAGGCATCCAATGTGAACGTTTGAAAGACATGACGTTTTGTGTGAATGTGTTTCTATCAAAGACAAACTGATGGTATCAAATCTGTTGCTGTTTTAATAGAGGAGAGAAGAAGAGAGACAAAGAGGTTGGAGAGAGGGGTGTCAGAGATACAGACAAAATTCCCAACAGGAGGTCAGGGACCAGCCAGCAGACACTGGAATGGGTCATTAGCTCTTCCAGTTTCATCAATGCTTTCATCTTCATTTGTTCACAGTTAAAGGGTGTGTGGGTGTGTCCGTGTTCCGCGTGGGTGCGTCTGTGTTCGGTGTGGGTGCTGGTGCTGGCACAGCCTCAGGCTCTGGGGAGGAAGTCCAGCAAGGACTGGGTAACAGGGTCTAAAGGTGGAGAAGTTCAAAGAACTGACAGCCTGATTGGAGTCCTGGCGGATGATTTAAGAGCTTAAGAGCATTGAATATTCTGGATGAATTTTGAGGAATCCACAGAAATTCCAGGGTATTTAACTTAAGGTCATATCATAATTAAAGAATTCTTATATATGGCTCAAGCGGTATGGTTCAAATAAGTAGACTTGTCTGCCTTAAGCAAGATTTGTCACATTGACTTCGGAGAGAGAGGCAGCTTTCTATTTCTGAGCCACTTATGTGTTCTCTGTTTCAGATGCTGTTTCTTTCATCATTAAAGAAGGATCAATGGACTTGAGGTAATTGAAACTCTATTTTCCTCTCTATGGTATTGATATTTTTTGAATCTTTTTGTCTTGTTTCCTGGGTATCATGGATGGAGCAGGTAGGTTAATAGTGAAAAGCTAGGAGGACTTCCCTCCTCCTCAGTAACCCCTTTTTTTTTCCCTTCTAGCCTTGTTAGCCTGTTCTTCACAGAAGGTAACGTGAATATTCTCCAAGTCCTGCCCTCAGCCAATGTTAATGTTCTGTTGTTAGCCCTGAAATATACATCAATTAGATTACCAGAATACTCACTGATCCCTACTGTGAAAAAAACAAAAAAAGGTAAACCATATGAGTCAGAAAAGGAAAAAGAGTGAGTCACTAAAAGGAAGGTGTTTCTGGTCTATTAATTTTGGCTACACAGTATAGGACAAGCAGCATGGGAAAGATTTTCAGCTTTCATCAAAATAACCTACATAAAATCACTAAGAGATCAAGCTGGAAATAATGGGGCATATTTTTAAAGTTAAAACGTTAGCGTTGAGCTTGCATAAATGGAAGGTGGCCGTGATTTCTGATGGTGCATTAACCTTTTGCCTCAGGCATTTCTTTCTGTATTATGGTTCCAAAAAAGTCAAGAGTCTGCTCAACAGACTCTTTGGGTCTCTAACTGCTCAAGCAATTGGGTGTGTGTGCGTGTGCGCACGTGCTTGTTGTTGGGTGGGGTGTGGTGGATTGCGGAGGCATAGTGGGAAGCTGGCAGGTGGCTTTGAAATATAGACAGACATTCCCTACAACCTTAATCCTTCCCTACTTTGGAATATCTGCGGTTCATGGGCTCCATTCTTCCCACCTTGCTCCTCCATCGTGACTTACTGTTCTTAGTGTCTTTGTCATTCAATCAGAATTTCTCTAGAGCAGATACCAGACCCTCTAGTGGCACTCAGTGGATCCCAGGGTAGATTTTGCCTGTTAGAAACATTATGCATATTTTAGTTCCCTACTCAAATACAAATGAAACAGGAGGGAGTGATGGAAACTTACAGAAACTTAGGAGCCGGACGGCTTCCTTTTGTACACTGGCTTGTCAAACATTTGAACCTGTATCATCATGTCTGTTTACTTAAACCTACTAAGTCTAAAATTGGATTCAGATTTTTCCTCTAAACGTTCATTCTTCTGAGTTATGTTTTGGTGATACCATATTCCACAACCCCTCAGTTTTTCTGGTTTTTTTTCCCCATGTATTTACTTGATTCTGTCATTTATTCAACAAATACCTACTCCATTCTCATGCTGTGAGTCAAGATACTGGGTACTCTGGGTGGGGCAGTGAACATCAGCATGTTCTCAAGACTTTACGATGCAGCAGACTTCTGTTTGCCTACTCTCTCCCTTCTGTCCACGCCTCTATGACTATCAGTGTATCTTTGTGTCTCGTTTCTTCCTTGTCATCCCTGCTTAGCCACTCGGACAGGGATCCCCCTCCATCATGCCTGGTCCACAGCAATCCACTGCTCACTGTCTTCTCTAAAACTCAGAGCATCCACAATCCAGTTCCTAATATCTGATCTGTTCCAATAGTTCTCAAACCTAGTTGTGCATCAAGTTCTATTGGTGATTTTACTTGGTCATTTGTTTTCAACACAGATGTCCAGGAAGCACCTGGAAAGTAGGTGAGTCAGTAAAGTTCCCCTTGGAGCTGATGTGGAGCCAGGTTGGAAAAGACGTACTCTCTTGTCACTTACCTAAACCTTCACCTTGTGCAGGCTAAACAGATCTAAAATCACCATTCTTCAAAAATGTCACACACACTCCTGCCTCTGGCTCTTCATTCTACTCTGAAGCTAATGGTTCTCCTCTTATCAGAGCCCTGAATTCTTGCTCCAAGTCCTAATGGCAAATGCCATGCCATATTCATCTTTGACTTTCCCAACAATTAAGAATTGTTTATTGAATGTGAAGGGTGGCAGAATATGCCACCCTAAAATATGCCCCATTGGTGTAAGGCTAACTTCGAGCTAAAAATGCAAATGCAGGGAAAGGTTTTCTCTGAATTCCCCGACATACAGATCCTCCCAAAGGAACTCAACTCTCATCCATCCCTTCCTGGGAGTTTCATCACCCAGGGAAGACTGACTCTTAACGTAGAAGAGGACACTAGAAGTCCCCATCACAGCCAGACAAGCTCTGTCACAACCATCATGTCTCCCATCTACCCTTCCAAGGCCCCATCCATCTTTCCTAAAAATCATTCACTCTCCTTGAAGTGGCCTACATCCCCCTTCCACTTCCCCTATTAAAACAGTATGGTATATAAATGCTCAAATCTCACATCTCTTTTGAGTATTCACTTTTTTTCCCCCTGTGATGCCCCCCATGGATATAACATTAAAAGTTAGTACACTTGTGCTCTATTTACAATAGCCAGGACATGGAAGCAACCTAAGTGTCCATCAACAGATGAATGGATAAAGAAGATGTGGCACATGTATACAATGGAATATTACTCCGCCATAAAAAGAAATGAAATTGAGTTATTTGTAGTGAGGTGGATGGACCTAGAGTCTGTCAATGAAGTAAGTCAGAAAGAGAAAAATACTGTATGCTAACATATATATGGAATCTAAAAAAAAAAAAAGAAGGTCATGAAGAGCCTAGGGGCAAGACAGGAATAAAGACACAGATGTACTAGACAATGGACCTGAGGATACGGGGAGGGGGAAGGGTACGCTGGGAAAAAGTGAGAGAGTGGCATGGACATATATACACTACCAAACGTAAAATAGACAGCTAGTGGGAAGCAGCCACATAACACAGGGAGATCAGCTCGGTGTTTTGTAACCACCTAGAGAGGTGGGATAGGGAGGGTGGGAGGTAGGGAGATGCAAGGGGGAAGAGATATGGGGACATATGTATATGTATAACTGATTCACTTTGTTATAAAGCAGAAACTAACACACCATTGTAAAGCAATTATACTCCCATAAAGATGTTTTTTAAAAAAAAAAGTTAGTGCATTTGTATACTTTTTCTCTTGTTAGTCTGTGTTGTTAGTTTATTTCGTAGACCCAGCTATTGAACCTGGGAGAGTAGACGGAAAGTCTTTCTTGCCTACACATGCATGACTCAGCTTTGATCCCCACCCCCCATATTTAAGTCTTCTTACTTCAGGTTTTAAGTCTTCAGCAGCCTCTTTTTAAAAAAAAAAAAATTATTTTTAAATAAATTTATTTATTTATAGCTGAATTGGGTCTTCGTTGCTGTGCGCGGGCTTTCTCTAGTTGCGTTGAGCAGGGGCTACTCTTTGTTGGGGTGCACGGGCTTCTCATTGCAGTGTCTTCTCTTGTTGCGGAGCACGGGCTCTAGGTGCATGGGCTTCAGTAGTGGCTCGCAGGCTCTAGAGCGCAGGCTCAGTAGTTGTGGCTTAGCTGCTCCACGGCATGTGGAATCTTCTTGGACCAGGCCTCGAACCCATGTCCTCTGCACTGGCAGACGGATTCTTAACCACTGTGCCACCAGGGAAGTCCAAAATTCTTTTTTTTTTCGCGATACGCGGGCCTCTCACTGTTGTGGCCTCTCCTGTTGCAGAGCAACAGGCTCCGGATGTGCAGGCTCAGTGGCCATGGCTCACAGGCCCAGCCGCTCCGCGGCATGTGGGATCCTCCTGGACCGGGGCACGAACCCGTGTCCCCTGCATCGGCAGGCGGGCTCTCAACCACTGTGCCACCAGGGAAGCCCCAGTCCAAAATTTTTATTTTATATTGGGGTAAAGTTGATTAACAATGTTGTGTTAGGTTCAGATTACAGCAAAGTGATTCAGTTATACATATACATGTCTCTATTCTTCTTTAAATTCTCTTCCCATTTAGGTTATTACAGAATATTGACCAGAGTTCCATGTGCTACAGAGTAGGTCCTTGTTGGTTATCTATTTTATATATAGCAGTGCGTATATGTTAATCTCAATCTCATAATTTATCCCTCCCCCCAGCCTTTCCCCTTTGGTAACCATACGTTTGTTTTCTAAGTCTGTGCGTCTGCTTCTGTTTTGTAAATAAGTTCATTTGTATCTTTTTAAGATTTCACGTAAGCGATATCATATGACATTTGTCTTTCTCTGATTTACTTCAGTTAGTATGATAATCTCTGGGTCCATCCATATTGCTGCAAATGGCATTATTTCATTCTTTTTTATGGCTGAGTAATATTCCATTGTATACACATACCCCATCTTCTTTATCCATTCCTCTGGCGATGGACATTTAGGCTGCTTCCATGTCTTGGCTACTGTAAGTAGGCTGCAGTGAACACTGGGATGCATGTATCCTTTCGAACCATGATCTGCTCCAGATTTATGCCCAGGAGTGGGATTGCTCGATAATATGTTAGCTCTGTTTTTAGTTTTTTAAGGAACCTCCATATTGTTCTCTGTAGTGGCTGTACTGATTTACATTCCTCCCAACAGTGTAGGAGAGTTCCCTTTTCTCTGCACCCTCTCCAGCATTTATTGTTTGTAGATTTTTTTGATGATGGCCATTCTGACTGGTGTGAGGTGATACTGCATTTTAGTTCTGATTTGCATTTCTCTAATAATTAGTGATGTTCAGCATCTTTTCACGTGCCTCTTGGCCATCTGTATGTCTTCTTTGGAGAAATGTCTATTTAGGTCTTCTTCCCATTTTCTGATTGGGTTGCTTGTTTTCGTTTTGATATTTTATTTTTTTATTTTTTTTTTGTAGTACGCGGGCCTCTCACTGTTGTGGCCTCTCCCGTTGCAGAGCACAGGCTCCGGATGCGCAGGCCCAGCGGCCATGGCTCACAGGCCCAGCTGCTCCGCAGCATGTGGGATCTTCCTGGACCGGGGCACGAACCCGTGTCCCCTGCATCGGCAGGCAGACTCTCAACCACTGCGCCACCAGGGAAGCCCTCGTTTTGATATTGAGCTACATGAGCTGTTTGTAGATTTTGAAGATTAATCCCATCGGTAGGATCATTTGCAAATATTTTTCTCCCATTCTGTGGGTTGTGTTTTAGTTTTGTTTATGGTTTCCTTTGCTGTTCAAAAGCTTTTCAGTTTAATTACGTCCCACTTGTTCATTTGTATTTCCATTACTCTAGGAGATGGATCAAAAGGGACATTGCTGTGATTTATGTCAAAGAATGGTCTTCCTATGTTTTCATCTAAGACTTCTATAGATTTGCTGTAGAGTCTGTTATGTGGCAGCTGCATGGCCTGGAGGGGAAGATGGCAGCCTGCAGCCCCCGCAGTGTGGTCCTGCCCCTCTGCCCCCACTATTTCACCACATTCTTCTCTTCTCAGTCTCTCTTCCTTCTCCTGCCAGAGTTAATTTTTCTAAAACAATTGTATCATGACAGGACTCACCCCCACCCCAGAAGAAGCCTGTGATGGTGCCCAGTGATTACAGATAAAGAACAATTCCAAGGTGATGCCCAAGGCCTCTTAAAATCTGGATCCCATCTTTTGTTTCAGTATCATCTCTGTCATTTCTTCACAAGCAAAAGATGCTCCCATTATTTAGGTACTGCTCTCAGAATGCACCTTGCGTCTGTCACATCCATATGCCCTTATGGTACTGCTCCTTTTAGAACGCCTTGGCCCCTATCTTCATCTGGAGAAACCTCACTCACCTTAGGGCTGGTTCACAGGGCTGGTTCACATGTAATCTCTGAACAATGCCTTCCCTGAGCTTCTAGACAGAAGACAATTATTCACTCCTCTCTGCATCTGTAGTCCTTTGTACTTACCTCTTATTGACTGCGCTGGCATTCCTGTGTGCCTTGGTCTTTTCTGCTAGACCGCGGGAGCCTAGGGGCCAAGAAATGCATTGATTCCACAGATCGTTTTGAATAGTATGAACATTTTAACAACATTAATTCTTTCAATCCATGAGCACATATTTATTTTTGTCTTCAAGTTCTTGCATCAAGATCTTATAATTTTCAGTGTACAGGTCTTTTACCTCCTTGGTTAAATTTATTCTTAGGTAAATGTAAATGGCATTGTATCCTTACTTTCTTACTAGTGTACAGAAATGCAACACATTCTTGTACACTGATTCTGTATCCTGCAACTTTGCTGAATTTATTAGTTCTAACAGACTTTTGATAGAGTCTTTAGGGTTTTTTATATGTATTTATTTTTTCTATTGAAATTCATTCTATTTAATTCTTAAATATAGTGTTTTACTACATTAATTTCCCTAGACTATTTATTCTAGAGGTTGCATTCCAACCCTATATGTATTGGGTATTTTTTGCCTAATTGTTCTGGCTAGGACTTAAAAACTATGTTAAATGTAAGTGATGAGAGTGGGCATCCTTGTCTTTTCCTGATCTTAGAGAAAAATCTTTCAGCTTTTTTCACTGTTATATTAGCTGTGTGCTTATCATATGTGGCCTTTATTATGTTCATGTATGTTCCCTCTATACCCACTGTGTTGAGAGATTTTATCATAAATGGATATTGGATTGTGTCAAACGCTTCTTCTGTCTCTGTTGAAATGATCATGGGATTTTTATCTTTCATTCTGTTAACGTGGTGTATCACACTGATTAATTTGCAGATGTTGACCCATCCTTGCCTTCCAGGAATAAATACCACTTGATCAGTGTATGACCCTTTTAATATATCTTTTTGTTTTTACTAGTAAATACACCTTTTGTTATTTATCTATTTATTTTTAAACATCTTTATTGGAGTATAATTGCTTTCCATTGTTGTTAGTTTCTGCTGTATAACAAAGTGAATCAGCTATACATATACATCTATCCCTATATCCCCTCCCTCCCTCTTGCGTCTCCCTCCCATGGCTGTAGGTGGTCACAAAGCACTGAGCTGATCTCCCTGTGCTATGCAGCTGCTTCCCACTAGCTAGCTATTTTACATTTGGTAGTGTATATATGTCCATGCTACTCTCTCACTTCGTCCCAGCTTAACTTTCCCCCTCCCTGGGTCCTCAAGTCCATTCTCTACGTCTGCATCTTTATTCCTGTCAGGCCCTGAGGTTCTTCAGAACCACTTTTTTTTTTAGATTCCATATATATGCATTAGCATACGGTATTTGTTTTTCCCTTTCTGGCTTACTTCACTCTGTATGACAGTCTCTAGATCCACCTACCTCATGACAAATAACTCCATTTTGTTTCTTTTTATGGCTGAGTAATATTCCATTGTATATATGTGCCACATCTTCTTTATTCATTCATCCGATGATGGACACTTAGGTTGTTTCCATCTCCAGGCTATTGTAAATAGAGCTGCAATGAACATTTTGGTACATGACTCTTTTTGAATTATGGTTTTCTCTGGGTATATGCCCAGTGGTGAGATTGCTGGGCCATATGGTAATTCTATTTTTAGTTTTTTGAGGAACCTCCATACTGTTCTCCATAGTGGCTGCATCAATTTACATTCCCACCAACAGTGCAAGAGGGTTCCCTTTTCTCCACACCCTCTCCAGCATTTATTGTTTGTAGATTTTTGGTTGATGGTTATTCTGACTGGTGTGAGGTGATACCTCATTGTAGTTTTGATTGGCATTTCTCTAATGATTAGTGATGTTCAGCATCCTTTCATGTGTTTGTTGGCAATCTGTATATCTTCTTTAGAGAAATGTCTATTTAGGTCTTCTGCCCATTGTTGGATTGGATTGTTTGTTTTTTTGATATTGAGCTGCATGAGCTGCTTGTATATTTTGGAGATTAATCCTTTGTCATTGCTTCATTTGCAAATATTTTCTCCCATTCTGAGGGTTGTCTTTTAATCTTGTTTATCAAAAACTTTTGTACAGCAAAGGAAATAAGTTTCAGTAGGTCCCATTTGTTTATTTTTATCTTCATTTCTCTAGGCATTGGGTCAAAAAGGATCTTGCTGTGACTTACGTCATCGGGTGTTCTGCCTATGCTTCCCTCTAAGCATTTTATAGTGTCTGGCCTTACATTTAGGTCTTTAATCCATTTTGAGTTGATTTTTGTGTATGGTGTTAGGTAGTGTTCTAATTTCATTCTCTTAAATGTAGCTGTCCAGTATTCCCAGCACCACTTATTGAAGAGGTTGTCTTTTCTCCATTGTGTATTCTTGCCTCCTTAATCAAAATAAGGTGACCATATGTGCATGGGTTTATCTCTGGGCTTGCTTTTTTTTTTTTTTTTTGCGGTATGCAGGCCTCTCACTGTTGTGGCCTCTCCTGTTGTGGAGCACAGGCTGCGGATGTGCAGGCCCAGCGGCCATGGCTCACGGGCCTAGCCGCTCCGCAGCATGTGGGATCTTCCTGGACCGGGGCACGAACCCGCGTCCCCTGCATCGGCAGGCGGACTCTCAACCACTGTGCCACCAGGAAAGCCCTATCTCTGGGTTTTCTATCCTGTTCCATTGATCTATATTTCTGTTTTTGTGCCAGTACCATACTGCCTTGATTACTGTAGCTTTGTAGTATAGTCTGAAGTCAGGGAGCCTGAGTCCTCCAGCTCCGTTTTTTTCTCGAGATTGCCTTGGCTATTCAGTGTCTTTTGTGTTTCCATATAAATTGTGAAATGTTTTGTTGTAGGTCTGTGAAAAATGCCATTGGTAGTTTGATAGGGATTGCATTGAATCTGTAGATGCTTTGGGTAGTAGAGTCATTTTCACAATGTTGATTCTTCCAATCCAAGAACATGGTATATCTCTCCATCTATTTGTATCATCTTTAATTTATTTTATCAGTGTCTTATAATTTTCTGCATACAGGTCTTTTGTCTCCTTAGGTAGGTTTATTCCTAGATATTTTATTCTTTTTGTTGCAGTGGTAAATGGGAGTGTTTCCTTAATTTCTCTTTCAGATTTTTCATCATTAGTGTATAGGAATGCAAGAGATTTCTGTGCATTAATTTTGTTTCTTGCTACTTTACCAAAGTCATTGATTAGCTCTAGTAGTTTTCTGGTAGCATCTTTAGGAAGCTCTATGTATAGTATAATGTTGTCTGCAAACAGTGACAGCTTTACTTCTTCATTCCGATTTTGATACCCCTTATTTCCTTTTCTTCTCTGATTGCTGTGGCTAAAACTTCCAAAACTATGTTGAATAATAGTGGTGAGAGTGGGCAACCTTGTCTTATTCCTGATCTTAGTGCAAATGGTTTCAGTTTTTCACCATTGAGAACAATGTTGGCTGTGGGTTTGTCATGTGTGGCCTGTATTATGTTGAGGTAAGTTCCCTCTTTGTCTATTTTCTAGGGAGTTTTTAAAATCATAAATGGGTGTTGAATTTTGTCAAAAGCTTTTTCTGTGAGATTATCATATCAGTTTTATCCTTCAGTTTGTTAATATGGTGCATCACATTGATTGATTTGTGTATATTGAAGAATCCTTGCATTCCTGGGATAAACCCCACTTGATCATGGTGTATGATCCATTTAATGTGCTGTTGGATTTTGTTTGCTAGTATTTTGTTGAGGATTTTTGCATCTGTGTTCATCAGTGATATTTTTGTGTGGGACATCTTTGTCTGGTTTTGCTATCAGGGTGATGCTGGCCTCGTAGAATGAATTTGGGAGTGTTCCTCCCTCTGCTATATTTTGGAAGAGTTTGAGAAGAATAGGTGTTAGCTCTTCTCTTAATGTTTGATAGAATTTGCCTGTGAAGCCATCTGGTCCTGGGTTTTTGTTTGTTGGAAGATTTTTAATCACAGTTTCAATTTCAGTGCTTGTGATTGCTCTGTTTTTCTCTTTCTTCCTGGTTCAGTCTTGGAAGGTTGTGCTTGTCTAAGAATTTGTCCATTTCTTCCAGGTTGTCCATTTCATTGGCATATAGTTGCTTGTGGTAATCTCTCATGATCCTTTCTTTTCCTGCAGTATCAGTTGTTACTTCATTTTCATTTCTAATTCTGTTGGTTTGAGTCTTCTCCCTTTTTTTCTTGATGAGGTTGGCTAATGTTTTATCAATTTTGTTTATTTTCTCAAAAAAACAGCTCTTAGTTTTATTGATCTTTGCTATCATTGCCTTCATTTCTTTTTCCTTTATTTCTGATTTGATCTTTATGATTTCTTTACTTCTGCTAACTTTGGGGTTTTTTGGTTTTTCTTTCTCTAACTGCTTTAGGTGTAAGGTTAGGTTGTTTATTTGAGATGTTCCTTGTTTCTTGAGGTAGGATTTTATTGCTATAAACTTCCCTCTTAGACCTGCTTTTGCTGGATCCCATGGGTTTTGTGCCGTTGTGTTTTCATTATCATTTGTTTCTAGGTATTGTTTGATTTCCTCTTTGATTTCTTCAGTTATCTCCTGGTTATTTAGTAGTGCATTGTTTAGCCTCCATGTGTTTGTATTTTTAACAGATTTTTCCCTGTAATTGATATCTAGGCTCATAGTGTTGTGGTCGGAAAAAATACTTGATGTGTTTTCAATTTTCTTAAATTTACCAAGGCTTGAGTTGTGACTCAAGATATGATCTATCCTGGAGAATGTTCCATGAACACTTGAGAAAAATGTGTATTCTGTTGTTTTTGGATGGAATGTCCTATAAATATCAATTAAGTCCATCTTGTTTAATGCATCATTTAAAGCTTGTGTTTCCTTATTTATTTTCATTATGGTTGATCTGTCCACTGGTGAAAGTGGGGTGTTAAAGTTCCCTACTATTATCGTGTTACTGTCAGTTTCCCCTTTTATGGCTGTCAGCATTTGCCTTATGTATTGAGGTGCTCCTATGTTGGGTGCATAAATATTTACAATTGTTGTATCTTCTTCTTGGATTGATCCCTTGAGCATTATGTAGTGTCCTCCTTTGTTTCTTGTAATAGTCTTTATTTTAAAGTCTATTTTGTCTGATATGAGAATTGCTACTCCAGCTTTCTTTTGATTTCCATTTGCATGGAATATCTTTTTCCATCCCTTCACTTCCAGTCAGTATGTGCCCCTAGGTCTGACGTGGGTCTCTTGGAGACAGCATGTATACAGGTCTTGTTTTTGTATCCATTCAGCCAATCTATGTTTTTGGTTGGAGCATTTAGTCCATTTACATTTAAGGTACTTATCGATATTTATGTTCCTATTCCCATTTTCTTAATTGTTTTGGGTTTGTTATTGTAGGTCTTTTCCTTCTCTTGTGAAGTTCCTTTAGCATTTGTCTTAAAGCTGGGTTGGTGGTGCTGAATTCTCTTAGCTTTTGGTTGTCTGTTAAGGTTTAATTTCTCCGTTGAATCTGAATGAGATCCTTGCTGGGTAATCTCGGTTGTAGGTTTTTCCCTTTCATCACTTTAAATATGTCCTGCCACTCCCTTCTGGCTTGCAGAGTTTCTGCTGAAAGATCAGCTGTTAACCTTATGGGGATTCCCTTGTATGTTATTTGTTGCTTTTCCCTAGCTGCTTTTAATATTTTTTCTTTGTATTTAATTTTTGCTAGTTTGATCGATAATGTGTCTTGGCATGTTTCTCCTTGGATTTATCCTGTATGGGACTCCCTGTGCTTCCTGGACTTGATTTCCTTTCCCATATTAGAGGAGTTTTCAACTATAATCTCTTCAAATATTTCCTCAGTCCCATTTTCTCCCTCTTTTTCTTCTGGGACCCCTATAATTCGAATGTTTGTGTGTTTAATGTTGTCCCCGAGGTCTCTGAGACTGTCCTCAATTCTTTTTATTATTTTTTCTTTATTCTGCTCTGCAGTAGTTATTTCCACTATTTTATCTTCCAGGTCACTTATCTGTTCTTCTGCTATTGATTCCTCCTAGAGAATTGTTCATTTCATTTATTGTGTTGTTAATTATTGTTTGTTGGCTCTTTAGTTCTTCTAGGTCCTTGTTAAATGTTTCTTGTATTTTCTCCATTCTATTTCCTAAGATTTTGGATCATCTTTACTATCATTACTCTGAATTCTTTTCCAGGCAGACTGCCTATTTCCTCTTCATTTGTTTGGTCTGGTGGGTTTTTACCTTGCTCCTTCATCTGCTGTGTATTTATCTGTCATTTTGCTTAACTTCCTGTGTTTGGGGTCTCCTTTTCACAGGCTGCAGGTTTGTAGTTCCTGTTCTTTTTGTGTCTGCCCCCAATGGGTATGATTGGTTCAGTGGGTTGTGTAGGTTTCCTGGTGGAGAGGACTAGTGCCTGTGTCCTGGTGGATGAGGCTGGATCTTGTCTTTCTGGTGGGCAGGACCGTGTCTGGTGGTGTGTTTTTGGGTGTCTGTGGACTTATGATTTTAGGCAGCCTCTCTGTTAATGGGTGGGGTTGTGTTCCTTTGTTGCTAGTTGTGTGGCATGGGGTGTCCAGCACTGTAGCTTGCTGCTTGTTGAGTGGAGGTGGGTCTTAGTGTTGAGACGGAGATCTCTGGGAGACCTCTTGCTGACTAATATTATGTGGGGCTGGGAGGTCTCCTGTGGTCCAATGTCCTGAACTCAGCTCTCCCACCTCAGAGGCTCAGGCCTGACACCTGGCTGGAGCACCAAGACCCTGTCAGCCACACGGCTCAGAAGAAAAATAAATAAAACAAACAAACAAACAAAAAAGTTATTAAAATAAAAAATTTTTTAAATATTTTTAAAAATGGAATTAAAAAAGAATAAATATTAAAAATGGAATTAAAAAAGAATAAATATTTTTAAAATAAAAATGGAATTAAAAAAGAAGAGAGCAACCAAACCAATAAACAAATCCACCAATGATAACAAGCATTAAAAACTAAACTAAGGTAAACATAAAGATCAGAAACTAGTCTGTCACATACAGCAAACCCCCCAAATGTATAGCTGCTCCCAAAGTCCACCGCCTCAATTTTGGGATGATTCGTTGTCTATTCAGGAATTCCACAGATGGAGCGTACATCAAGTTGATTGTGGAGCTTTAATCCACTTCTCCTGAGGCTGCTGGGAGAGATTTCCCTTTCTCTTCTTTGTTCACACAGCTCCTGGGGTTCAGCTTTGGATTTGGCCCCGCCTCTGCGTGTAGGTCACCTGAGGGCGTCTGTTCTCTGCCCAGACAGGATGGGGTTAAAGGAGCGCCTGATTAGGGGGCTCTGGCTCATTCAGCCGGGGGAAGGGAGGGGTACAGAGTGAGGGGCGAGCCTGCAGTGGCAGAGGCCCACGTGATGTTGCAACAGCCTGGGGTGTGCTGTGTGTTCTCCCGGGGAAGTTGTCCCTGGATCACAGGACCCTGGCAGTGGTGGGCTGCACTGGCTCCTGGGAGGGGAGGTGTGGAGAGTGACCTGTGCATGCCCACAGGATTCTTGGTGGCTGCAGCAACAGCATTAGTGTTTCATGCCCATCTCTGGTGTCTGTGTGATAGCTGTGGCTTGTGCCAGTCTTTGAAGCTCATTTAGGCGGTGCTCTGAATCTCCTCTCCTCATGCACCCCAAAACAATGGTCTCTTGCCTCTTTGGCAGGTCCAGACTTTTTCCCAGACTCCCTCCTGGCTAGCTGTGGTGCACTAGCCCCCTTCAGGCTGTGTTCACGCAGCCAACCCCAGTCCTCTCCCTGGGATCTTACCTCCAAAGCCCGAGCCTCTGCTCCCAGTCCCCGCCTGCCCTGGTGGGTGAGCAGACAAGCCTCTTGGGGTGGTGAGTGCTGGTCGGCCCCGATCCTCTGCGCGGGAATCTCCCCGCTTTGCCCTCCGCACCCCTGTTGCTGCGCTCTCCTCTGTGGCGCTGAAGCTTCCCCCCGCTGCCCACTCCCTGTCTCCACCAGTGAAGGGGCTTCCTAGTGTGTGGAAACCTTTCCTCCTTCACAGCTCCCTCCCAGAGGTGCAGGTCCCGTCCCTATTCTTTTGTCTCTGTTTTTCCTTTTTCCTTTTGCTCTACCCAGGTATGTGGGGAGTTTCTTGCCTTTTGGGAGGTCTGAGGTGTTCTGCCAGCATTCTGTAGGTGTTCTGTAGGAGTTGTTCCACGTGTAGATTTATTTCTGATATATTTGTGGGCAAGAAGGTGATGTCCACGTCTTACTCCTCTGCCATCTTGAAGGTCCTCTTAATGTATTGTTGAATTCAGTTTGCTAGTATTTTGTTGAGGATTTTTGCATCTATATGCATCAGGGATATTGGCCTATAATTTGTGTGTGTGTGTGGGAGAGTATGTGTGTGGCATCCTTGTTTGATCTTGGTATCAGGGTAATTCTGACCTTGTAAAATGAGGGCAAGTCATTTTTAAAAAGTCATTTTAAAACCTTGTTTGGAAGTGTTCCCTCTTCGGTTTTTGGGGGAAGAGGTTGTGAAGAATTGATACTAATTCTTTAAATATTCAGCAGAATTTACCTGTGTGGCTGCCTGGTCTTGGATTTTTGTTTGTTGGGAGGTTTTTGATTATTGATTCAGTCTCCTTACTGGTAATTGGTGTGTTCAGATTTTCTATTTCTTTGTAGAAGTTGAAAATGTATTTAATACAGCTAACCTACTGAACATTGTAGCTTGGCCTAGCCTACCTTAAACATGCTCACACCACTTACATTAGTCTACAGTTGGGCAAAATCATCTAACCCACAGTCTATTTTAAAATAAAGTGTAGTTTATTGAGATTCTACTGAAAGTGAAAAACAGAATGGTTGTTAAGTGCACTGGTTGTTTACCCTGTGTTTACATGGCTGACTGGGAGCTGTGGCTTGCTGCTGCTGTCCAGCACCACAAGAGAGAATCATACAGAAGAGTTACATGCAGAAGTACAGTTTCTACTAAATGCATGTCACTTTTGCACCATCATAATTCAGGGACTATCTGTATATCTAGAAATTGGGACTATCTGTATATCTAGAAATTTATTGATTTCTTCTAAGTTGTTGGTGTATACTTGTTTATAGTAAAATTGTTCAGTCTCCTTGATCTTTTGTATTTCTGTGGTAATCAGCTGTAATGTCTCCTCTTTGATTTCTGATTTTGAGTCCTCTCTTTTTTCCCTTGGTGATACTAGCTAAAGGTTTGTCAATTTTGTTTCTTTTCTAAAAAAACAAGTGACTGAGTTTCATTGATCATTTTTAGTCTCTATTTCATTTAACTGCACTCTGAACTTGGTCATTTGCTCTCTGTGTACTAACCCCGGACATTATTTCTTCCTCTCTTTTGAGTTCTTGAGGTGTAAAGTGAGGTGGTTTATTTGAGATGTTTCTTGCTTCTCGATGTAGGCATTTATCATTATGAAATTCCCTCTTCCAACGACTTTTGCTTCCCTCTTTGAACTTTTCCCGTAAGTTTTGTCATGTTGTATTTTTACTTGCCTCGAGGTATATTTTGATCTGCTTTTTGACCCATTGATTGGTCAGTAACATGTTGTGTAATCTCCACATATCTGCGACTTTTCAGTCGTATTCTCCTAATTGATTTCTAGTTTCATACTGTTATGGATGGAGAATGTGCTTGACATGACTTCCCCCTTCTTAAATTTCGTAAGACTTGTTTTAACATATGACCTATTGTGAAGAATGTCCCATGTACGCTTGAAAAGATTGTGTATTCTGTTGCTTTTTTAGATGGTATGTTCTGTACACGTCTGTTAAGGTCACTGATGTACTTAACACCAGACTTAACTAATGTCATTTAAGGCTGCTATTTCCTTACTGATTCTCTAGGATGATCTATCCACTGATGAACATCCCTACTGTGATTGTATTGCTGTCTCTTTCTCCCCTTAGGTCTGTTAATATTTGCTTTATATAATTAGGTGCTCCTCTTTCGGGTGCATAAATATTTACAAATGTTAAATTCTCTTGTTGGATTGACCCCTTTATCATTATATAATGACCTTCTCGATTCCTTATTACCCTCATTGTCTAGAAGTCTATTTTGTTTGATCTAAGTACAACTGCTCCAGCTTTCTTTTGGTTTCCATTTGCATGGATAATCTTTTTCCGTCCCTTCACTTACATTCTGCATGTGCCCTTATATCGGAAGTGGGTCTCTTTTAGACAGGATAGGATAGAGATGTGTCTTGTTTTTTATAATCCATTCAGCCACTCTCTGTCTTTGGAATGGAGCATTTAATCCATTTACATTTGAGTAAAGCTTTACATTTTTGCACCACACCCCACGTTTCGTGTTTTTGATGTCACCATTTACGTTGTTTATCTATCTTGTGTATCCATTAACAAATTACTGTAATTACAGTTTTTACCTTTTCTGCCTTTTAACCTTCATACTAGATGTATAAGTCGTTAACCAATCACCTTTATACATCATTAGAGTATTCTGAATTTTATTATATATTTACCAGTGAAATTTATACTGTCATATGTTTTAGAGTCCTTTACTATCAGTAAAGAAGTCCTTTTACCATTTCTAGTAAGGCTGCTGTAGTGGTGATGAACTCCTTCAGCTTTTGCTTGTTAGGAAAACTCTTTATCTGTCCTTCAAATCTGAAGGAAAACTTTTGTGGGTAGAGTATTCTTGACTGGCAGTGTTTTTTTCCTTTCAGCACTTTGAATATATCATACTACGCCCTGCTGGCCTGCAGTGTTTCACCTGAGAAAACCGCTAATAGTCTTGTAGGGGTTCCCTTGTACAAAACGAGTTGTTTTTCTCTTCAAGATTCTCTAATTATAAAGTGTCTTGATATGACTGTCTTTGGTTTATCTTATTGAAACTCCCAGGGCTTCCTGGATCTGAATGACTGTTTCCTTTCCCAGGTTAGGGTCGTTGTCAGCCATTATTTCTTCAGATAAATTTTCTGCCCCTTTCTCTTCTTCTGGACTCCTATAATGCCAGTGTTGTCTGCTGGATATTATCCTATAAGTCCATTAAGCTATCTTTCCTCTTTTTCATTCTTTTTTCTTTTTGCTGCTCAGATAGGGTGAGTTCCACTGCCCCGTCTCTGAGTTCACAGATCCTATCCTCTATATCTAGTCTGTTGTTGAACTCTAGAGCACTTTTCAGTAGTTACTATATTCTTCAGCTCTGTGACTTCTATCTGTGCTTTCTTATATTTTTCATTTCTTTGTTGAAAATTCTCACTTTGTTCATCCATTCTTCGCGTGAGCTCTGTGAGCATCTTTATTATATTGACTCTTTATTAAGTAAATCACTTATCTCCATTTCATGAAGGATTTTTCCCTGAGGTTTTATCTTGTTCTTCCATTTGGAACATATTCCTCTGTTTCTTTATTTTGCTTGACTCTTGCTGGTTTCTATGCATTAGCTAAAACTGCCACCTCTCCCAGTTTTGAAGGAGTGACCTCATGTAGGGGATGAAGCTTAACCCTGCCCCAGCTCTTGGTCTTCTCTCAAACCTTCGTGATTGTTCAAGTAGCCTACTTGATTTTTAAAGGTTCCCTACTTCAGGGCATGCCACGATCAACCAACATTCCAAAGGTGAGGATCTCAATAAACAGATTTAGGCTGACTGGAAGCCATACCCTTAGGCAAAAGTATGCAAATATACCTTTTTCAGGGGCAGACGGGTATTTCTATCTGCTCTCTCTACACTGAGCCCTGGGGTGATGGTTAAGCACTGTTTTTTTCTTCTTTGCTACCATCACATTGAACTTGTGAACACAAGCCCTGCTGGTCACTGAGCCCGGATAACAAGAACTATGGCCTCTGGCTGGCGGACCCAAGGGCCAGTGTGCTTGACATGTACACAAGGCTCCTTTCTTGGACACACTGATGACCTGAGGTCAGGGAGGGCGTAAAGATGGCCTATGCCTTTCTCCTCTGGCTAGGATTGTAATTGGCCCCTTCCTGTGTGTTTAATTACAAGCCTGCCCCTTGGGCCACAGCTGTGAAAATAAGCCTCTTTCACAGAAAGACTGGGGTGTGTTTCAGTCTGGTCTCTCTGTGCTGTGCCTTGGGTGGGGTAGCCAATTAAGAACTTGTTCTCCATTTGTGACAGTCCTGCAGGGCCTGTGAGTGAAAGCCTCCCTGGCCACCAGAACCTGGCAATATAGTGCTGTCCCCTGGTCAGCAGGTGCCAGTGAAATATCCAACCTTCTTTCTGAGAGGTGCTGACAAGCTGGGGCAAGGAAGGGTGCACAATGGTACCTGCTGGCCTCCTCTGTGAAGAGTATTTCACAGGCCCCTGGATGAGTGTTAAATTACACGCCTGCCCCTCAGGCTGAAGCTTTAGGATAAGGAAATAAGCCTCTTTCACAGAAAGACTGGGCACTTGTCACTTGGCTGCCTCTGCTCTGGGGCCTGGAGAGGAGAACCTGTACCAGCCCTTGAAGAGCTATTTCTCACTTCACTGTAGACTTGTGGGTCTTGTGGATGAAGCCTCGGTGGCTTTCAAAGTTCGATGTCTTGGGGCTCATCTCTCAGGTGCAGATCTTAAATGCTGGCGCAACCAACGTGGGGTTCAAACCCTTCCCTCTTTAGGGAAAAGCTCAAGGTTATGAGTTCCCTCTTGATTAGGAGTTGCTGTGCTGTGCTGTGTGTGGGGTTTAGGGCCTCTCCTACGTGCTTCGACATTTTTTTCCCTCCAGTGTGTAGATTCAGGCTTCTGTGAGAGCAGGTGAGTTTAGGATCCTCCTATGACCATCTCGAACTGGAATTTCCCCTCTGTTCCCTCCTCTGTGAAATGCAGTATGGCAATGTTTAACTCAATAAAAAGAAAAACAAGGTGATTGTATTGAAATAGGGCTGTGCTGAGGAATAAATGGGATACAGCACTCAGTAGAACAAACCATTATATTACCACCTGTTTTCATCATTGTGAGTTAGATACTCTGTGTTTCTGTATTGGTTTGCTCTCCTGTCATTATGTGGTGACGTCTCTCAAGGATTTACATGCTTATTGCATAAACCACATGGACACTAGTCAACATTCCCTTAGGCTGATTTTTTGAGGTTATTCCCTATCTTTAGTTTTAGATTGTCTTAAGTTTGTTTTTCCTTTTCTATTTCCTTACCTATCACATAAACCATTTTAAAAAATGGAGTTAGTTACTAATGAATCCTGGTGGGTGTTTGCTCTATCTGGGCAGCCCACCCATGAGGATTTTTTTAGTAGAATTTTATTACATAGAAACAACGTAACTTTGTCCAGCTACTCTGGCAAATGAAAATATCAGGTTGTCATCCCTTTACAAAACCACACACCTAAGTTTTCAAGTACAGTTACATAAACACCTATGGTTACAAGGTGTTTGTATGTTCTTAGTTTTTATCTTTAGACCCAAGCAACAAAGACTCCATGCAGAAAGCTGAAGAGGTTTTCATCATGCTAGAGGTTTTTTCAGAGTCAAGGTTTTCAAAAAGACAGGTAAGCTGTTGGCTAGAAATAGCTTCTGAAGATATATCACATCTGTCCAAAAATGAAAATCATTTTTCATGCCCAGCATTTTCTAACTTTCACAGAACAATGCAGAAAGTGTTTTATTCTCATGCTGTGAAAGACAAACCAAAACCAATGATGTGGAAAAATAATGATCTCCATTTCTCTACACTTAAAGTAGCACAAGTGCTGAACACGCTGCTTTTAGGGGGTTATATTTTTCTGACTTTTGAACCAATGTGCAAAAGGAGCAGAAGAACAAATACTGATGAAGCCTTGATACAGGAAATAGGAGGGGAGTGATATCTGCCAGTTTTCTGTTGACTTATGCCTCTTTCCCTGAACGAGTGGGTGCAGGGGGCCAGGTTTTTGCTTTACTGTCTGGCATTATCAATCCTTTGTGGACAGTATTAACCGAACGTTCCTTGAGATGCCATTATTATTTCTGTATTTCAGCTGATGTTGGGACAACCACCATGGCAGCACCAAACGTTTGCTTAGTCATTACATGTTCACTCATTCAACAAATTAAGGACACAACTGTTGAAATAAGGAGAGTACCAGGTGTAAGACTGGGGATAGAGTGGAGGAGACCATCACGTGCCCATGGCAGGATGGCGTTTTCTCTTCCCTTTGTTACTTGTTTCCCTTCCTCTCCTTATTCTATTGGGAATGGAAAATTTTAGCATACTAACCCATGGCAGTTATGGTATGAGTGCGATTAAAGAATGACAGTGTCTCTTGGCAGGAATGTAAATTGTTTCAGCCATTACGGAAAACAGTAAGGTGGTCCCTCAAATAATTAAAAATAGACTGATCTAGCAATCCCACTCCTGGGTATATATCTGAAGGAAGTGGAATCACTGTCTTGAAGCAGTTATCTGCACCCCCATGTGTACTGCAGCATTATTTACAGTAGCCAAGACATAGAAACAAGTGTCCCGGACCAGATGAAGGGATAAATATACATAATGGAATACTATTCAGCCAGCAAAAGGAGGGGAAAATCCTACCTTTTGCAGCAACACCATGGAAGGACCTCGAGACCATTTTACTAAAGGAAATGAGAGAGATTATACAACATTTTTCGTTCTCTAACTTCCGTGTAGAATCTAAGAAGTCGAACTCATAGAAAGAGAGAGTAAAATTGTGGTTGCCAGGGGCTGGGAAATGGGGAGATGCTGGTCAGAGGGTGCAGACTGTCAGTTCTACCCTGGGGATGTAATGTACAGCATGGTGACTATAGTTAATAATACTGTATTGTATACTTGAAAGCTACCCCAAGAATAAATGTTCTAACCACACACACATGCACATGGTAACTAACTAAGTGATGTATATGTTAACTATCCCTTATCATTTTGCAATATATATGTGTATCAAATCATCACGCTGTACACTTTAAACCTACACAATGTTAATTCACAGCTCCATACAGCTGAGGGAAAAAAAGAATGACAGTGTCCATCCTCACCCTCCCAGGAACAAGAACCACTGGGTGAATGAGTCCCTTCGCCAGGCCACGAGGAGCAGCAGTGGGGTGGCGGGGGAGAACAGGGCAGTGGAAAAGAAGAGTGGCATGCCAAGGGACAAAAGGACCAGCATATCTCACTGGCTCGTTAAACAGTGATTTGCCGCACACCCTAGAATTTGTGTATGTTTGTAATCAGCATGGAGCTGTGAGCACAGAGTGCCTAGCACTCTGAGTTGTGTAAGTAATCAACAAGGAGTACGATTATGCTGTCTTCCGTAACGGGCTCTACCTGCAGGCCCTTCCAGACGTCTCAGGACACATTGCAGTGTTACGTATCATCAGTTCCCTAATTTTTCCACGGAGATGAAAATTTGTTACCTCCTGAGCATACCCAAAACAATGTGGAAATCGTAAGAATCATTAGGGCACTTCTATTAATTACCAAACCAAACCTTGAAGCCATGCTAGAGAGTATTAGGTTTCTACAATAGGAGACAACCCATCCTATGCTTGCATTTGGTAGTCCAGATTCAGATGCTTAATGCTCTTCCACTCTACAGCTATTCAAGGTCACCTCTTGTTCCAAGACAGCTGCTAGGGTGCCAGCCATCAGGGTCAGAAGTAGGAGGTTAAAGGGACAAATCTCCAAGGCATGTCAGCTCTTTTTGAAGAGCCATGTAAACTTCCCTACTACCTTTTCACTACCATCTCATTAGCCAGGACTGATTTAAATGGCCACATCTTTTTTTTTTAACCTTTATAATTGCTTTACAATGGTGTGTTAGTTTCTGCTTTATAACAAAGTGAATCAGCTATATGTATACATATATGCCCATATCTCTTCCCTCTCCCTCCCTTCTAGGTGGTCACAAAGCACCGAGCTGATCTCCCTGTGCGATGCGGCTGCTTCCCGCTAGCTATCTATTTTACATTTGGTAGTTGTACACATGTCCATGCCGCTCTCTCGCTTCGTCTCAGCTTACGCTTCCCCCTCCGTTGAGGGTGTCCTCAAGTCCATTCTCTACCTCTGCGTCTTTATTCCTGTCCTGCCCCGAGGTTCTTCAAACCATTTTTTCTTCTTTTTTTAGATTCCATATATATGTGTTAGCATACGGTATCTGTTTTTCTCTTTCTGACTGACTTCACTCTGTATGACAGTCTCTAGGTCCATCCACCTCACTACAAACAACAAACTCAATTTCACTTCTTTTTATGTAAATGGCCACATCTTGGTGTACTGCTGGCTGGGAAATGTGGTTTTTCAGTCGCTCACATTGCTACTCCAACTAAAACTGGAGTTCTGATACTAAGGGAAGAGTATATATATTGGGTAAACAACTCACGAAAAACTACGTCTGTCCTAAGAGTTAAAGTTACCATTAACCATTTCACTAGGTGAATGATACATTCACTTGAGTATGCTGTAATGTACAATTGTGGAAAGCTCTGGCTGTTAGAAAGGCAGGAGTGGGCTTCCCTGGTGGCACAGTGGTTAGAAATCCACTTGCCGATGCAGGGGACCACGGGTTCGAGCCCGGGAAGATCCCACATGCCACAGAGCAACTAAGCCCGTGCGCCACAACTACCAAAGCCTGCATGCCACAACGAAGACCCAATGCAGCCAAAAATAAATAAAAGGCAGGCAGGGCTAATTTTCTTTCTCTTCCTCCAGTGCAAGTGTGTTCCCATGCTCCGAAGAAGAGTTTCCTTATAAGAAAATTGCTAATTTTGAAGCAACTAAAAGAACAGGAATCATACAATTGGGTAGACTGGATGAGAAGGCAAGCGAGCACGGTCCCAGTTCAAGGTTCATACCTTTTCCTGTCCCCTTATTCTATTATTTAGCTCAAACGTCTACTGAGCACCTATTATGTCATAGGTCCTCTGCTAGTCATAAAGACGATGAAAAATCTCTACCATCCCAAAGCTCTCCATCTAGTGGGAAAAATGCCCGGTGCGCATGATGACCTCCTTTCCATAGGTCATGAAGGGAGAGAAGGGGCAAAGGATGAGCAGTCAGGCTTGTCTGGAGGAGAGAGAAGCCCTTTACGGAAGAGGTGACGTGGGGGAAAAGGCAGTTCAGGAACCTTCCGGACTGTCCAGGTGGGGGCGGTTGTATATTCCAGATCGAAAACAGCCCGAAAATTGTTTGAGACAGACAGACTGCAGGAGGTGATGGGGGAAAAGGACCGAGGCACCAGCACCCCCGGAGCTATGACATGTGTGACCACCTCTGTTTCCTACCCCGGCATCTCAACCCCATGCTGCTGCTACCTGCCCAAATTTCACTTGTCATCCGTCCTCCAACACTGCCTCTATCAGACTTAAGTCTCAGCCTTTACTCGCTGCTGTCCATCCCACCCGCCCCCTTCGATCTCCTCCACCAGCCCAAGGAGTGGAAAACCAGCACTTCAGTAGCTACCCCCAAAGTTCAGACTCCTAGCGCAGCACTGAATTTCACTGTTCCCTCTGCCGTGGCCACAGACAAGCAAGACCCTGGCTCCTGTGCGATCCCGGCCGCCGTCTCACAGCACAGAGGGCTGCGCTTGGGAGTGACACACATCACTTCCCAGGTTCCACTGGCCAGAAACCGTGCTTTTGGCCACACCAAACTGCAAGGGAGGCTGGAACTGCTCTTGTTTGTTTTATAGCTTTGTCCTTTTACTTGTCATGCTCTAAATTTTCTTTGATGACTACCTTATTAACAGATCACTTCCCTTTCATGGTTGCAGTAGCTTCTCAATGTTCCGTATGAGCAATTTTAAATTCTAATCTCTGAAAGTTTTTTAATTGGAAAAAATGCTGTTTTAAAAATTCTTTTTCCATCGGGGTCCTTTCTTTGGAATGTTCATTTTAGCTTGTCTCTGGTGCTGTTGGTTTTCCTTAAATAATGACTGCCAACACTTGCTTACTGTGTATCAGAGGTACGCATTTCCCTACGGCAATCACATCGAGTATTTACGACACTTCTCTCAGGTAGGTCCTGTTACTTCCCCGTTATGCAAATGAGGAAACAGGCAAAGAGTGTTACTTGCCCAGCATCACACTCCAGATAATCCTAGCGTATTGTATAAATGAGTAGTGCATCTTGGATATCTGTGCATGGTTAAAAATGAAGTTGACAAATATGTTCTTTGCTTGGAGCAAAACAAACTCCTCAAACCTCCGACATTTCTCTAATTCATGGAGAAACTGAAGCCGTCAGATGAGTGCAAACTTCCATCCCCTTTCTACAGGATCCTTCTAATAATCGTAACACTAAATTCCTTAAAACATGATCAATTTGTGGCTTCACTTGGTGGTGAGCATTAAATATTTCAATGTAAATTTAACAAATCTACTCGGTACTGCCTGAGTGACCTAGTCTCTGAATTTAACGCACCAAAAAACAATGGCCAGAATTAAAAACAGGACATTTCTATAGTCCTAAACCAGCAAGATGACAATTCAGGTCTGTTTGTTATAAACATATTCCTGTAAACTGACATGATGCTTTTAGACCTTTAAAAGACTCTGAAAAGAAATACGTGGTGAAAATTTTGGAGATGTGTTTGTTCTGGGAGATACTCAGCTCATTTTACGGACAATTCCAGCCCTTCTGTCCTTCACAACAAATAACACAAATAGTAATTAATTATAGTGTGATCATGAGAATAAGCCTGATCTAACAGTGTGTCCTCATTTTCTGGCACAGAGAAGACCCTCAAGAAGCATAATCTGACCGGCTCTGCCTCACCCTTTCCCTGCCCAGGTGGGTGTCCGAGCCAGCTTGGATGAGGCTCTCAGTTCTCCCAAGACGGGGCCGGCTGAGGGTGGCTTTGATCATTAGAGTATACGGCCCTGCTTTAATCAGCGACACTGCAGAACACTGGCCCCAGGCCCTTGCCAGAGAAGTGAGCCTTTGAACTATGTGCTGCTCACCTTTTATTGAAGCCCTCGACAGAAATAGTGAAGGGGGTTTGAAGGACCCAAGATCAATGCATTCCTGACTGTGACCCTTTCATGGATCAAAAGCTCTCAAGTCTCTCCCTAGAGAAACACACATCAAATGGTGTGTTTCGCCATTTCAGCCTTTCAGGGGCCTGAGTACTCTCTTAAGCACGTACTAGAGAAGCCAGTCCACGATGACAAAAAGAGGCTTCCATTTCTGCCAGCTGTAATCCATGGGTAGTGCCGGCCAAGAGCACTGTTTTCAACGAACCTGAACCCCGTCTGGCCTTTGCACAAAAGAGCTCTGTGACCTCACTCATACTGTGTGTGGGTGAGGAAAGGGCCAGGTGCTGGGCTGTGTTTTTGGCATCCTTGTCCTGGCAGTTAAGGTAGACAGACGACCAACAAACTAATACACAATTTTCCTTTTTACTTTAGCTTTTAAGAATATCAGCTTAATATAAGTATTTCAGCTTAATATAAGTATTCAGGGCCTTAAATTCCACCTACACTGATACAATTTTTATTTACATCCCTACTGATCCACTGACAACTACCCTTCCAGGCCACTCCGCATCCTTTGCAAAACAAAGCAGAATATATAAAAACAAACAACTAATATTTTCTGTGTCAGTATTTTAAATCCTCCAAGAAACGCAAACTCTCCTTCTTTGGCTTCAGACAATTCATGAAGTTTACAACTTTAGGAGTGAAGAGTAATAAACACATGCTCTTAATAGATTTCTGTATAACGTGGCGGCCATCATGAGGGACGCCTCCAACGTCACACCCATCTTTGTAACACGTCCGTCCTCTTCTTCTGAATGTCTTATGCCCACGAGGCTCTATTGCTCAAACTCACTTTAAAGCACGTTTGTTTCAAAATCTGAAAACACGCTTACTGTATTGGGGAATGGCTTCTCTAGCTCTGGATATAATGATAAGGCCAGTAGACCAGAGTGCGATGTTTCTACCTGCACAATCAACACAGGAGGGAGAGGCAGGTGGACCTGGGATCAGTCCCCCACCATCTGTGTCCTCTCCAGAAAGTTACGGAGTCCATCGCTAAGGCTCAGCTGTCTTATACAGAACATAGGGATAAAGAGAGTATCCAACTCTCAGATTCACTGTGCGGGTTACATACCACATCTTATGTAAAGTCCATGGAGTATCCTAAACACTAAATAAATATACCCTCCCTGCACCTTCCCAGCCCCTCATCACACCAGCAATATTTACAGGTGATGCAGAGGAGGGTGAGAGCTTTCAGTCTTATTCACACCAAAAATTGCATTCCAGTAGTCAGAAGTGACCATATAACCTACATATATATATATATAAAAAATGGAATATATATATATACACAGCCATAAAAAAGAAATGAAATAATGCCATCTGCAGCAACATGGATGGACCTAGAGATTGTCATACTGAGTGAAGTAAGTCAGACAGAAAGACAAATACCATATGATAGCACTTATATGTGGAATCTAAAACAGGACACAATTAGACTTATCTACAAAACAGAAACAGACTCACAGACATAGAGAGCAGCCTTGTAGTTGACAAGGGGTTGGGGAGGGATGGATTGGGAGTTTAGGGTTAGCAGATGCAAATTATTATATATAGGATTGATAAACAACAAGGTCCTAGTGTACAGCACAGGGAACTAGATTCACTCTCCTGAGATAAACCGTAATGGAAAAGAATATGAAAAAGAATGTGTATATAACTGACTCACTTTGCTGTACAGCAGAAATTAATACCACACTGTAAATCAACTATATTTCAACAAAATAAATCTAAGCAAATAACTGAGCCACATGATCTGAGAATAAAACAGAAAAGAATAACTGAAAGCCCTGTGTGAAAATCTGGAAGTATGTTCCATAAAATCACTGCTTCCTTTCCTAGCTCCTCCCTCCCCTGGGAAGTGGGATAAAGAAAGTGGACAAAGGTAGGAACTTAGGGTGGGGACAGTGCCTGTTTTGTTCCCTGATGTGTCCCCAGTGTGAAGGTCAGCATCTTCTCATATGGATTTGGTGCTTCATAAATATTTGATATAGAGAACTGAATAGTGAGGAAGAAAATAGAATATCCAGTCCTAGAATGTTTGTTTCTATTTTCCTTGGAGTTCAGGGATGAAAATAACGATTTCTAACAGAAAGAAGTCTTTAAGTTTCCACCACAGAAAAGGGTGCTTGATCTTATTCATTTTCCTCAAGTACATGCAAAAAGCATCAGTGAACTGCCTCAGGAACCCCAGTGTAACAGGTTATAAATCCAGCATACAGAGCCCTGCTAAAGCTGATGCCTCTTCCATTAGGAGGCCCCGTCCTCTTCCGACCCAGCCCGAATTTAACTAAAAGGTGCAAAGGCTGAGGCCTGAGACAAAGTAGTTCACCTGCATGATACCGGAACAAATTAGTTGATCTACAGTTTCATGTAAGTTTCACAAAAGACCCTGAACAGCCAAAGCAATCTTGAGAAAGAAAAACAGAGCTGGAGGAATCAGGCACCCTGACTTCAGACTGTACTACAAAGCTACAGTAATCAGGACAGTATGGTACTGGCACAAAAACAGAAATATAGATCAGTGGGACAGGACAGAAAGCCCAGAGATAAACCCACGCACCTATGGTCAATTAATCCGTGACAAAGGAGGCAAGAATATACAATGGAGAAAAGACAGTCTCTTCAATAAGTGGTGCTGGAAAATTGGACAGCTACATGTAAAAGAATGAAATTAGAACATTCTCTAACCCTGTACACAAAAATAAAATGGATTAAAGACCTACATGCAAGACTGGATACTCTAAAACCCCTAGAGGAAAACATAGGCAAGACACTCTTTGACATAAATCATAGCAATATCTTTTGGATTTGTCTCCTAGAGTAATGGAAATAAAAACAAAAATAAACAAATGGGATCTAATTTTTTTTTTTGGCAGTACGCGGGCCTCTCACTGTCGCGGCCCCTCCCGTTGCGGAGCACAGGCTCCGGACGCGCAGGCTCAGCGGCCATGGCTCACGGGCCCAGCCGCTCCGCGGCATGTGGGATCTTCCCAGACCGGGGCACAAACCCGTGTCCCCTGCCTCGGCAGGCGGACTCTCAACCCCTGCGCCACCAGGGAAGCCCATGGGACCTAATTTTGCTAGTTCCTACTGTTTGCTCTCCTGATGGGTGAAACAATATACAATGAAATCTACTTAAAGCATAATGTGCTACACAAGAAAGTTAGGTTAATGGGAGTCAATTGAAAATACTCTGCCAGACGAGCTAATGATTCAGTTTGCTTTTCAAAATAGACTAGCACCGAGCATCAATCTTATCACTCTCTTTAAGCACAGTCTGGACACCCAGCATCACTCACCTGCCACTGGTTAGACTGCGAAGTTTTGGGAGAAAATATCAGAGCATTTTGTTTTGATGGCTAGAATCTGATAAGCAATGGCTATTGTGGTAACCCAAAATACAGTGCTGCTCTGAATATGAAGAGGGATGATGGAAACAACAGAGGGAACGGTGAAGAATGGCTTGGACAGGTGATGCTCTATGGTTTATCGTGTCTTACGTTGGGTTCCATGGAGACAGACTCAGAGATGGAGATTTGAGAGCAGGATGCAGTGGCGGGTACACTGGGGAGAACCGTCACTAAAGTAGCCATGGAAGAAGGATGGGGTGGAGGAAAATGCTGAGCTCTGGAGCTCAGATAGCCCTTCAGAATCGTCCCAGATTGAGGCAAGGGGGTTGAGCCTTTGTAGCGCCATCACTGACTAGTCCTTGGATGTGGGCTGCCCTGGGGAAGAAGCTTAACCTTGAGTGAGGCAGCTCCTTTTAACCAAATGCCCCAGAAGGGATGCAGCTGGGAGCCACCAGCTGCCAACACGCCCAGCAGCGGGTGCAATAAATACTTTGGTCCTAAATGGGTATCTGGATGGCCAATTACAGCAGCCACTGAAACTGGCAGGTTTAAATAACAATATATTGGGCTGGTCAAAAACTTTGTTTGGGTTTTTCCGTATGATCTTACGGAAAAACCCGAACGGACTTTTTGGCCAACCCTATATTTAAGTGAGCGTAACTGACTCATGATTTGCACAGAAAGGACATTTAGTAAATATTTGTTGAATGGGTGAATGAGTAGTTATTAATGAGGGAAGAATGATAAGCACTGGATTTAAACTTCATCAGAAGGGATGTAAAATGAGGCTACAGGGAAATACAGAATCCACTCAGAAACCAGGAAAAGCTCCAGCTCAGATATCTGTAATGTACTTTGCCATTTGACTGAATTATTAAAATTATTCCGATTCTGCGTTTAGTAAGCCTTGGGGAGAAGGTAGAGAGAAAAGTTCCAAAAGGGAACTTGGGGAATCAAGTTACAACAAGTGAGGGTACCCCTCCCCCCTTTCACTGTAAAATAGCTATTATTCCACTACATAAGAGTTTGACAGAAAATTTCACATCTTTAAAAAACAAACAATTAGTCTTGTGTGAAGCAGCAGAGAGAAATGAAAAGCATCACTGATCAACTCCTTCCAAAATTAATGACTTCCTGCTTGGAGCCCTTTCAACTAACGTAATCATTATCTAAAGCTCTTTGTGAAGGTCATTTCTGAGCACAGCCTATGCTGCTGTCTAATGGTCCAAGCACCCTTTTCTCTTGAGTGTTTAGACCTGCTCACCTTGCAGCCAGCAATTTAATCACAAAGACACTTTCCCAACATTATGCATTCCTACATTACATGATGTCCTTTACTCAACATCCACATTAAGAAAAAGAGATATATATTGGGCTTCCCTGGTGGCGCAGTGGTTGAGAGTCCGCCTACCGATGCAGGGGACACGGGTTCGTGCCCCGGTCCGGGAAGATCCCACGTGCCGCGGAGCGGCTGGGCCCGTCAGCCATGGCCGTTGAGCCTGCGCGTCCGGAGCCTGTGCTCCGCAAAGGGAGAGGCCGCAACAGTGAGAGGCCCGCATACCACAAAAAAAAAAAAAAAAAAAAAAAAGAGATATATAAATTAGATGTTGCAATGAATCCGTTTTATCCCGTGACTTCTACGGTGATTTCAAAAACGCTTCACCTTTTTTTTGCAGTTGCTTTCAAACTAGGTTTTCTTAGCCCATAAGCATTTCTGCCCCCCAAGATTTATCTGATTACAGACTTAAAGATACTTATCAAATATCTTTAAACTATCATGATACTGTAACAAAAATGCATAAATCCATTGTGCTAACTATAAATTTTTACTATGACTCACTGATCTGTTCCTGTTAAGATGAAATCATTTTTGTACGGATCCCAAATGATCCTGCCATCTCTACCTACTTTATTTTTTTTTAAAGTTCAGAGATATATTTTTTTAAACATCTTTATTGGAGTATAATTGCTTTACAATGGTGTGTTAGTTTCTGCTTTATAACAAAGTGAGTCAGTTATACATACACATATGTCCCCATATCTCTTCCCTCTTGCGTCTCTCTCCCTCCCACCCTCCCTATCCCACCCCTCTAGGTGGTCACAAAGCACCGAGCTGATCTCCCTGTGCTATGCGGCTGCT
Source organism: Delphinapterus leucas (assembly GCF_059928025.1). Taxonomy (NCBI): domain Eukaryota; kingdom Metazoa; phylum Chordata; class Mammalia; order Artiodactyla; family Monodontidae; genus Delphinapterus; species Delphinapterus leucas. The sequence continues at coordinate 34,070,298 of NC_143142.1, read as the reverse complement.
TCCCACTAGCTATCTATTTTACATTTGGTAGTGTATATATGTCCATGCCACTCTCTCACTTTGTCCCAGCTTAACACCTACTTTAAAAGAACCCTGATAGAGCAAGTAAACTGACAAATTTTTTTTAAAAAACATACTTAAAAATAAATATTTAAATATATTTAGGACAACTGATTTTTTATGCCAAAGAACAAGTCTTCTCTTAAACTGGTTTTAATTTTTATTAGGTAAGTGTGCATTTACCTCATCAAACAGAGCCTGTTTGACTCTTCAGTTCAATGTATTTGGGGAAGAATATTCTGTCTAGGGACTTCCCTGGCAGCACAGCGGATAGGACCCTGTGCTCCCAGTGCAGGGGGCCTGGGTTTGATCCCAGGTCAGGGAGCTAGAGCCCACATGCATGTCACAACTAAGAGTTCCCATGCCACAACTAAGGAGCCCACGTGCTGCAACTGGGGAGATGGCAAGCCACAACTAAGGGGCCCGGGAGCCACAACTAAGGAGACTGCTTGCCACGCCAAATAAATAAATAAATAAATTTTTTTTTTTTAAAAGGAGACATATCCTGACAAAGTAATTGAATTTCAAGGACGAAAGAAGTTAAAAAATAAAAATAAAAGAATATTCTGTCTACATAATACGAATGTAACTTTTTGGTCATCCTATGAATTAGTTTATATTAGCTTAGTTAAGGGATTATCAGGTCTTTTCCAGGAGTTTTTGCTCTAACGGTAAGAATTATTAAACAAGATACCTCTATCTGGCAGAACTGACCAGTCAGCTGGGATCACGCCTATGCCTGTGCAGGGAATCTGGGTCAGGAGACACACAGGCGACACACGTGCACACCTGCCACGTGTGCACGTGGGTCTCCCCTGAAGTTTGAAATTCCACCAATGGCAAATTATATGCCCTTTCTGTAAAGATTAGCGCTTCTCACGGCCTCCTGTTAAAATATTCCTAAACGGGGTTATCAGTAAGATGATGGGGGGAAACAGAGGTGGAGGAATATGTCTTTTGTTGTGTTAGAGGGAAGAATTGCTAAATCTTGCCCAGATGTATGTGTGATGCATGAATCAGCACTGAAAAAAAAATTCAGAATAATTCCAAAATAATAATGGAAAATTTAACATTTTATTTACTGACAGGCACTACCTAAGGCATAAATACTTTTTTTTTTTTTTTTTAAAGCCAGGGATAAAAGATAAGAGTCAACACAGCACTGTGTCTTCATTAATGATTCTGCGGATGTTTTCCCTTTTCTACTATCGTCAGTAACCTTCACTTTACTTTCAAGTGTGAGAGTGATAGTCTTAAAATAGAACCATTGCTTTCTTGAAGCCATAAATGAAGTCACTGCTTGGCTAAACCTTGCTTTTAATCCAGCTTCCGTCTCAAGGAAGAAAAATAATCTGGATCCCTATTTTGAAAATCTGACCCATAATATAAATCAGGGCACAAACAGCAGCACTAGTCTCTATTTGCGGTGAATGTCACGATGAGTCTGAATCATATTTTCAGGACTGAGTCCAATTGATACAGCTGTTCCTGTTGACTTAAACGGAAGAACCTTTCTCCTGTTTTCAGATTTGCCCCAAGGCTTAGCTACAAGAATAATAATACTTGTTTTTGTGGTTTTTTTTTTCTGCAGCATGCGGGACCCTCACCGCCGCGGCCCCTCCCGCCGCAGAGCACAGGCTCCGGACGCGCAGGCTCAGCGGCCACGGCTCACGGGCCCAGCCGCTCCGCGGCACGCGGGACCCTCCCGGACCGGGACACGAACCCGCGTCCCCCACATCGGCAGGCGGACTCCCAACCACTGCGCCACCAGAGAAGCCCAATACTTGTTTTTAAAATGCGAATTCATTCACTCTATAGAGTACTCTTGGGTACTTGTTACATGCCGGGTCCCATGCTGGGGTGGGGGACCCTCAGATGAATGAGATGCAGTTCCTGTCCTCACCTGCTGTGACCGCCACATGTTTTTAGCTCTACTCAATGTTTTGTAATAACCTATAATGGAAAAGAATCTGAAAAAGAATATATATATGTATAACTGAATCATTTTGCTGTACACCTGAAACTAACACAACATTGTAAATTAACTATACTTCAATAAAAAAACACACAAAAAATACGGACCTCAGATAAGCAAGTTTTTTGAAAAGAAAAATAAACTCTTTGACTCCTTCAAAACATATTTTAGTTAGGTGATGATAAGCGATGTTTTTAAAAAGTTAATACCAACATCGGAATAAAAATGGGGTTCAAAGAAAATACAAGAATGCAAATGTACTCACTGAAAGGGGAAAAGTAACAGCGACTCCATGTCAAATCTGGCTACAAGTTTCCTGAGAGCCATGGCAAAACTGTTCCCCATGACAGTCGTATAGCTTTCAGGAAAGCCTAAAACTTTCTCTAGATTAAGTATCAGCATCAGAGTCTCTCTCAGGTGAGGTGGGGGAGGGATGGATTGGGAGTTGGGGATTAGCAGAAGCAAACTATTATACACAGGATGGATAAATGACGAAGTCCTGCTGTAGAGCACAGGGAACTATTCAATATCCTGTGATAAGCTGTAATGGAAAAGAACATGAAAAGTGTATACGTGTAACTGGATCACTTTGCTGTACAGCAGAAACTAACACAACATTGTAAGTCAGCTATCCTTCAATTAAAAAAAAAATAAGAGAAGTCTGTCTCAGCTTTAGGGCTGGAAGGAAAAGTTGCAGTTGAGGCTGGAGCTTCAGATGACGGAGCCCTGACCTCATGTCCTTGTGGAATCCCAGCTTCCCCGATGAGGCCTGGCCGACAGGGAGCAACGCCGCTGGGCAGGATTCCAGTCTTTCTGAGTTGGGTCAAGTGACTGTTACCCCCAGCAATGCCAATACTAAGGCTTTTCACTGGACACTGGCTTCCATTTTCACTAAGGCAAGAAAAGGGACGTGTCAGATTCTCCTCTGTCTCCGGGCGCTTGTGCTCAGAAGCGGCAAAAACGTTCGCGCTCACATGTCCTTGGCCAAAGCAACTCACGTGACCACAGCTAACTAGAGGGGTCGGGGGAGTACGGTTCTTTATGAACCAGAAATGGGGAGACTAGACATATCTGGTGAAGAGCATCCTTGACGGCCACACTCTGAAAGCCTTCCTTTGGGTGGGCGTCCTGATCACAGCCTCTTTTTCTCTGCAGAGTATCGCTATGTCTCATGAAAAGGCACCCAGGGCAGATCTGGAGGTGGGGACAAGTTCTGTGGAGCATGGACTTGACCTGGGGGAGTGACGGGGCCTGATCTCAGGCTGTTGTCTCCAAGACTCAGATGGCTGACCCAGGAGACAGTACTCCAGGAGTGAAAAAGAAACCAGGCGGCATGAAGGGACCAGACGGAGAGAGAAAGACCTGGATGCTGGGCAACTCGGATAAGAGCAGGAACTTACCCGTCTACCTGCCTGCCTGCCAGCCACAACTGCCTCTTGTGCACTGACCAGGCTACTAGCACAATTCTGCGTTCCGGGGATTTAGAAGGAAATGAGACGGCTGGAGGATGCACAGTAATTATAAAGGACACTGAGTCTGGAGTGTGTGCAGGGACACAGAGCCGACCCGGTCCAAGGCCAGGTGCATGCACCCTTCATTTCCCTGAGCATTTCTTGCACACGTTGCATTTGATACCTGTGACAACTCAATGAGGTATCATTGTCATAACCATTCCACCAACCTGGTGACGGTCCTTCAGGGCATTAGGTAAAGCCACTGGACCCCGATCACACAACTGACCCAAGACTCAGTTCTCTGACTCCAAAGTCCCCTTTCATCTTACTTTTGGACTGTGATGCTGCCATTCTCACCAGAACACAAATACCAAGTGAAAAGTTTCCTGAGTGTAGCTCATTACTAAGATTGGCGTTTTGCACCTGAGTCCTATTTGCTGTGATTCCAAATGTAAACAGAATGTTAATCTAACCATAGACACAGGACACTTCTTGGATTCTTTCCATGACCCTCAAGGAATTCCTCAAATTGACATTTTACGTTGCCAAGCAGTTTTAGAAAAGTTACTTTGCAAACAATTTCTTGCCAGGATACAAGTGGCCTTATCTCGAAAACAGCCCAACACAGATGCCTCAAGATGAGTGAATCCGAACCTGCTTCCTCCTGGTGGGAGGTAAGTCTTAAGGTCAAAATGTGCCCACTCTTCCCAGAAGAACATCGACAACATTATGTCAAAAAGTGCTGTCGGGTTCTTGTGGCTACAATGGTACTTCCACTTACAAAAGACAAAGGTGCTTCTTAAGTCGATTCCCCTTGACCTCTGCCATCCCCCCCGCGCCCCCCCCCCCACACTAGTTAGGCTAAACTGAATTTAGTTTAAGCAGTGCTAGAAAAAGGCTTCTAAACCACTGAAAACTATTCCAGGTGTTAGTGGTTTTTCTTGACTAAGAGAGTTGCACAAATGTCCCTCGCTCTTTCGTTGTGAGGTATCTAGAGTCCCACGCGCCACTCTGAGCCTGAAGAAAAGAGGATTAAAAAGTGCTGCCTCAAGAAAATAACGAGGCCAAATTTTTCTTCTCTAGTTTAGGATGGTTTTTGCACTTTTCAGGGTAGAATACTGAAACCTCAGAGTATACTGGGTCATAAATACACAGGGGTTGGGTGTTACCAGAGGATGTAAAAAAAAAGTACCAAAAGAGGACAGTTGAGAGAATAGAATCTTCTGAGTCTACAACACCTCCTAGAAGAATGAAGCTCTGATTCTAAACAATCATTTCTAGTTCTGGAGATTAGGAAAAGCACCAGATGATCACCCCATACTCGATTCGCTAGACAGGTATCCATTTAGTAGTGCCTAAGTCCCTATTTCTGATTCTTCTGTGACTTTCTGGGTTACAAGAGAGACTCCTCAGGGAAACCATCTATCAGGAAGGGGATGCAAAAATCTGTTCCTTGGTCTCAGTCCCGCAATGTCTCACAAAATAAGTGTATCAGTTGGCATTAGGTCCTGTGAAGTCAGGCTGAGGGTTTTGGTACTTCCCGAGGTTCAGGAGCTACCTGTCATTATTAAGATGTGAATTCTAGGGGTGGTGGCTCAGCCCCCAGGGACACAGCCTGAATCAGCTGCTGTCCCAGCCATGTCCCCCGGCAACAGACAGCGCCTGCTTCCTGGAGCCCCCCCGCCTCTGGGGCAGCCACGGGGCTGCTCTGGGGTTCAAAGTCAGACGACTACTGGACCTGTGCAATCAATCAGTGGCCAGCTAATGGGAGTCAGCATGCTTTTTGGGGGGAAAGTATAGAGATTTTGGAAGTCTTTACTATGTACTACCTGTAAGATTCGCCCGAGTCTCAGTTTCCCTGTTTAAAAATAGGAATAACGATCTACTGTACGAAGGTTAAATGAAATGGTATGTTTTAGTATGTAGTCCAGAATCTGGAACATAGTAAGTATTCAAAAAAAATGTTCGTTCCCTCACATTCCCTCCCGTCTCCATAGGGGGAGGTAAGTTCTACAGCTCTTGTTCACATAGGACCACTTGCTATATAACATTTTCATTGCTTTGAGGTCAATTTAGAATAGCATTGCTGCAAAAACAGAGCCGTAGCAAAAGGGAAGATAAAACATACCTCTGTTTACGGTGACTCGGGTCATGACTCTCCAGCTCAGCAGCCCTGGGCAGAGCTTGGGGTATAAATGACCTTGAATCTGATTTACTTCACTAAGAGCTGAAATTTAAAACCATCCTTTGTGGTGACTTCATGACGGTTTTGCTTAAATAGTGCACAATGGCGATATCCTCCTTAAAGGGCCCTCGGTGAGCCAATCAGTTCCGGTCTCATCTACTTCAATGAAAATGGAAAAAAAAAAAAAAAAAAAAAAACCATTCCAAGCTGGAGAAGAATCAGGTATGCTTCTTTCCTAGAAACAGCTGTAAAGTGGACCTAAATAGAAAAATCTAGAAATAAACGCAAGGCTGCTGGGAAGATGCTAAAAATTCCGCTCATTCTTTCCCTGACGAGGTGCTATTAGTACAAAAACTGTCTCAGGCATATGAATTTTTAATCACTAAAGGTCACCCAAAGCATATAAATATACAGGGAACCATCTCTCTGTGTGGATATCTATCACACAGCTACCAATTACTTTTATTCGTGGTTCTACGCAAAGTGTAGTTTTAAGGAAAAAGGAAAGCACGTGACAAATCATAAAATGAACATGCTGAGAACGGCACTGCCTTGGTCTGTTCCATGGGATGCCAGTGTCCTAACTTGCTTGGGCACTCTGATTGGCAGCAGATAAATAACCATCAGACCTTGGACGGTTTTCAAAATGCACGGACAGAACATACCATACCACGTGTTGAAATGACACATCACATCAAACTAAATAGGAACTTTCATGAGACGAATAGTGCTACCAGCAGGTGAAATCTATTACCATTTCATCCCTTTATCCTCATCACTCCTAGAACCAGCAGATTTCTCTGTTTCAGAGAATGAGGTATTTGGTGTAATTATGATTTCCAGATTACTGATGTGTAACACTGAAGCACTGAACCCGTTCACTGGAGGCATCTGCGATGTCGAGTTTTCTTAAATGCATCCTGTGTTTCCCTGCCTTGTGAATTAGATGTGCTAATAAATGCCATCTAACCTCCTCTTAATGACTCAGTTATTCATGAACAAATAGCTATGGAATTTTAGAGTAGGGAAGAAATTCAGAAATGATTGCGTTCCCCAAGCCCATCCCTATATATTTTACTTGAACTTCAGAGATGCTGAGTGACTTGCTAATAAATGTCACGTAGGTAGATATTACAGGAGCTCACCCTAAAATCTAGGTTTCCTAATTCCAAACTTTGGGGCTCTTTCTCATACACAGTAAATCCCAATTATATTGGATTTTTGCTGTGTGCCCTTTCCCTTGCCTGTCATATTCTACCCTCAGGTTCACATATACCTCACTCTCTCACCTCCGTCAGGGTTTGCCCGCAATTGTTACCTTTTCAGTAAGGTCCTCCCTGATGGCTCTATTTAAATTTGCAACCCTCTCTCTGTTCTCTGGCATTATTTTCACTTTTCTCTGATTTCTTTTTTGTCTACATCATTTGTCACATTCTAACCTTCTATATATGCAATCTACCTAATTTTATTTTATTGTCTTTCTCTTCCTATCACTAGAATGACATCTTTGTGAAGAAAAGGTTTTTGTCTCTTTTGTTCATGACTATATTCTATAACAGTGTCTGGCTAATCATAGGTGCTCAGTGAATATTTGTCAAGTAAGTCACTAGTCTGAATGATTAAACTTCACAGAAGTTTGATAACCAAATAAGTCTGGGTTACAATGTTTGCAATATGGGGGTTCTGAGTTATTATCTCTTCTTGTTGGTGAAGGAGGTTAAGAAATTGTTAAAAAAACAAATTATTTGTTAACCCAAGTCCTATGGTTAAAAAAAAAGTAAAGTTGAGTTTTAGCTGGTTGATCTGTAGCATAAAATTTCTTTTTAGATGATAGAATAAAATATATATTGCATTTACAAATATACTTCCACCAAAACTACTGAAAGCACCGATGACTGTGCCATCAATGAAAATAAAATGATGACCTACTTAGGAAAATCCTCTATAAGTGTACCCAGTGGGTACACAGTGTTTCAGACCATTTCTGCCCCAAAATGGTCTTGCTTGTTTGGTAGGTAGTTCACATGGCTACTTTAAAGCTAGTTGATGGGAAATCAACAACAGTGTTTGTCAAATCACTGTATGTAAAAACCCTAGGGGTTGCTGGGTAGTTTAAAGAGTAATCTTCAATAAGGGACATAAAAGAGCTTTACAGCAGTGAGTTTCAAAGGAGGATGAGTCTTTGAAAAATTTGTCTGAAAATAATGAAAAATATAATGAATTAAGTTAAGATGTCCTTTGTGGTTTTATTGTAGGGGAGGATTGGAAGGAACTTAACTGTTTAACCGTAAGGAAATAAGTAAATTGCTGACTGGAAAATGGTGCTTCAGTTAAAATGGTAACTAAAAAGACCAGAGAGCAACTTAGAAAAATCCTATGAAATAATATTAAATTCCCTGGTGGTGCAGTGGTTAAGAATCCACCTGCCAATGCAGGGGACACAGGTTTGATCCCTGGTCCAGGAAGATCCCACGTGCCATGGAGCAACTAAGCCCGTGCGCCACAACTATTGAGCCTGGGCTCTAGAGCCCGCGAGCCACAACTACTGAGCCCGTGTGCCACAACTACTGAGCCCGTGTGCCACAACTACTGAAGCCCACGCACCTAGAGCCCATGCTCTGCAACAAGAGAAGCCACCACAATGAAAAGCCCGCGCACTGCAATGAAGAGCAGCCCCTGCTTGCCTCAACTAGAGAAAGCCCATGTGCAGCAACGAAGACCCAACACAGCCAATTAAATTTAAAAAAATATTAAATTCTTTACATATTTGAAACCACATGTGGTGACCGCAGCCATGTAAAAATCTGCATGTGGACAAACTTGAAGGTGACATTATGAATAATAAGCAAAGTGATTTCTTTCCTTCATTTTCCCAGCTTTGATACTTTATAACTAATAGAATAATAATAAGAGAAATATATTGATTATGGAGCATAAGGGACAGCAGTTCCTAAGGTAACTAAGGAAAAATTGGTTCACATGGAAGGCAATTACTGACATGTTTGGACTGACATTTGAAAGTGATTTCCCAAACTGTGTTCAGAATTTTCCAGATAATAATAGCTGTATTGCCCACACACAAAAGGGACGTGAGACAAATGAACTTATCTATGAAACAGAAACAGATTCACAGACATAGAGAACAGACTTGTGGTTGGCAAGGGGGAGGGGGTGTGGGGGAAGGTTGGAGTGGGAGTTTGGGATTAGCAAATGCAAACTAGTATATATAGGATGGATAAACAACAGGTCCTACTGTTTAGCACAGGGAACTACATTCAATATCCTGTGATAAACCAGATTGAAAAGAAAATGAAAAAGAATATATATGAGTATAACTCAATCACTTTGCTGTACACCAGAAACTAACAACATTGTAAATCAACTATACTTCAATTTTAAAAAAAGGGATGTGTCATTAAATGAGATTTTACCCCTATTGGAGATTCACGATACAACTATTAACTAAAGGCTCTGAAAATTTCTGTACTGAGAGAAATGATTTAGTACACATTATTTTTCCCCTCAATCATTTGACCAAATGCCATTTTTTTTTCCTATTCTACGTATGGATATCCTGAGAAGGACCACTTCCCCAGCACAGCTGGGGAAGTGCAGATTAAGCACAGAGCCACCTAGGTTTTCGTCCAGTGAAGTTTCAAATACAAGAAAACATAGAAGAAATCGAGGGAAAAAAAATAAGGAGAAGTGGCTGAGTAGTAGTTGGGTCTAGGTTGCTTTATCCTTGCAGGGGGTCTGAGAAAGACTGGCCTTACAGTTAATTGTTGGAGTCGGGAGACAAAGAGGAAACTTCCCTCTGAAAAAAAGAGCCAAATAAAAACCCATCCATAGAGACCTTTCATAGCAGGGCTGAGGCAGTCAGTTCCAGAGTCAGATGATCATGTCACACAGTTGGGAGATGAGCCACTTGGAAGTCAACATCTTAGAGATTACAGAGTTAGGAGCTACAAGGAAGGTTCTGGAACCCATGTACTCCCATCACACTCGGTACTCATCACAATTAGAGCATTATCCATTTCTTAGGAATCATTGTAAGCTCCTCCCTTCCTCCCCGCCCCAACCCCCCGTAAGCTTCTTGATGGCAGCAAGCATTATGGTCACTTTTGTATCCATAGTGGTGTTGAATAAATATACATTGAATGAACAACAGAAAGAGTGAATGAATGAATGAATGTTCTTGTGCTCTACAGAATATTGGACCAGATGAACTCATTTTTTCCCAGCTGCAGCTCTTTAATAAAATAGTCCTTAGGCTTCCCTGGTGGCGCAGTGGTTAAGAATCCGCTTGCCAATTCAGGGGACACAGGTTCGAGCCCTGGTCCGGGAAGATTCCACATGCCACAGAGCAACTAAGTCCATGCGCCACAACTACTGAGCCTGCACTCTATAGAGCCCACGAGCCACAACTACTGAAGCCTGTGCGCCTAGAGCCTGTGCTCCGCAACAAGAGAAGCCACTGCAATGAGAAACGTGCACACTGCAATGAAGAGTAGCCCCCGCTCGCCACAACTAGAGAAAGCCCATGCAACAAAGAAGACCTAACGCAGCCAAAAATAAATAAATATACATTTTTAAAAAGTCCTTAATCAACGTTCCATATTTTCATCAGATTACAAAGTACTAGAATAATCGTTCTTAACCTTTCCCTAATTTCTGCTTTGCTCGTTAGTTTAAAATTCATATTTATTACTGATTTCATAACGCATGACATTGTAAAACATGCAAACATTTGATAAAGCTAATTCACCTATCAACCATGAGGCTGGAAACTGTGTAGTTGGTTTGGCATGCAGGATCACTGTCTTTGAGGTCTTTCTATCTTAGGAAATATGGATTACTTACATTATTTTTTGTGGCTGCAGACTCCATAAAACGGTTGTACTGTAAGTTAATTTTCCCCTGCGGATGGACATTTAGGGGGTTAACACGATTTGCTACTATGGGAAATGTATTCTAGATGAGATACTGAAAAACGAAATTGTTTTATCATAAATTTAAAATTTGAAATACTGCCAAATTGTCATCCCCAAAAATGCCTCATTAAATTTACATTGCTGCCAGCAATGTAGAGCATATGTATTTTCTATACTTGTACCAAAATATTTTTATTGAATTAAATTTTTTCTAATAATTTGAGTGAAAAATGGTATCTTATTTTGCAGTTCTCAGATAACTGCTGACGTTTAGCAAGTTTTTTATATAGAATTTGTCACTGTATTATATTTTCAGTTAATATACTTTGAATTATATTAAAAATACAAAAACCATGTCATCACTATAAATTATCCAGCCTTACTGCCTTACTGTAAGTAAGACTGAACCTTTAAACTCTTCACAAAAATACAATTATCTCTTCATGTGGTGCTGAAAGATCACCAGTGCTCCAGGTTTTAGAATCTTCCTCACTGGGAGGCTGCAATCCTTCAATACCTTACAGAAAATGTGGTCACCTTTCTGGACAAACAGTTCTTACTTCAAGACAACATCACTTCTTCCACTTTCTAAGTGAATCGCCCCTCACTCACATTACTGTCTCACGGATAGAGACTACGTGTCTACTTCTACAGCCTTTAGGCCTAGCACAGGGCTTTGGTACATTGAGAACAAATCTATTACAGTTGTTATAGATTTAGCCATCTAGGCATAACAAAAACTTTCAAATGCTAGAAACCACATTCTCACCCTGCTTTTCCCTACCCTAAACTCTAATTCTACCATTGTTTGAAAAAAAATGACCAAGCCTTCCTATGCCGTCAAGTAGCAAAATCATAAGTCAAAAAGACTATTATGATCAAAGGGTCAAAAATTATCAGTTGAATTATCTGATCATTATGGCATGTAAAAAGCTCTTTGTGTTTTCATAGGCAGAGGTGAATGGGGGACTTCCCTGGTAGCGCAGTGGTTAAGAATCCACCTGCCAATGCAGGGGACACGGGTTCGAGCCCTGGCCCGGGAAGATCCCACATGCTGTGGAGCAACTAAGCCCATGTGCCACAACTACTGAGCCTGCGTGCCTAGAGCCCGTGCTCCACAACAAAGAGAAGCCGCTGTAATGAGAAGCCTGTGCACTGCAACGAAGAGTAGCCCCCGCTCACCACAACTAGACAAAGGACGCACATAGCAATGAATACCCAATACAGCCAATAAATAAATAAATAAATAAAAGGGAATGGTGTAGATAGTGATTGGGTATAAGAGAATAAATGGAAACACAAAGGTATTAGTCAAGATATTTTAAATATACACACAAACACACACACACATCCTGAATGGTATAATGCTGGGTATTTTTTGAACTAATAATTTTTGGAACAGGGATCATTAAGGTAAGAAAATTATTACAAAAGGAGAAGCTTACAGTTCTTGATTTTTCCAAACTATATCTGTCCTGAACAATTCTATAATTTTTAAAAAATGGGTTTGCTTTTATTTAAATAAAAGATCATGGATAAGGAGAAAGCAGATTCCCACTGCACTGAAATTAATGTTTAGACTCTGTTTATGTTCTGTCAAAGTAACTTTTCAATGGCTAAGCATGAAAAATATTTTCAATATATACCGCTCATTATTCACTGACTTGGTGAAAATAAATGAGATAGTTTCAGATTTAGGAAAATTTGTTTTAAGTACTTGATTTTTTTTTTTTTTGGTACGCGGGCCTCTCACTGTTGTGGCCTCTCCCGTTGCGGAGCACAGGCTCCAGACGCGCAGACTCAGCGGCCGTGGCCCACGGGCCCAGCCGCTCCGCGGCATGTGGGATCTTCCCGGACCGGGGCACGAACCCGTGTCCCCTGCATCGGCAGGCGGACTCCCAACCACTGCGCCACCAGGGAAGCCCAGAAACCAGTTTTAAACTCCAGCTTCTATTAACGGTGCTTCTAATCCACCATTATTTCCTACTTACCATCCTATTGTGTCTACCTCACTCACTTTGGGTATTTTGAAATATGCCATATAATCAAATATCTAACCCTCAAAATTGTACCTATAGTCTCCAAAATGTAATTGGAACAAGGCTGTTTCTGTTACCTGTACAAATTTCCACTTAGCTGTCTTACTCTATCGGACTAAGATTTTCTTTCTTTACAACTACAGAGAAAAGAATACCTATTAAATTACAGGTTATAAGGTATCTGAGTCAGTGTTAAAGATACTGAAATGTCAGTAAGTGAAAGAATATTAGTCTGATGCTTTGTTCCGAGGGCATTTCATATTTTATGCTATTGAAAAAAAATTAAAAATTTTCCAGGGATGGAAAGACACAAAAATTGATCATGTACAGAAAATAATACCTTATATTAGGGGAGATAATAAACTTTCAAGTCACCAGGTCCTGGGTCATAGGGATGCTCCCGAAATAAAGCTGTTGAGCTGAGAACAACAGGAAATTGCAACTTACATGCTTTAAAAAGCTTTCATGCTGCCACAAAGCCACCTACTCACTCGACATTGTATCGGTTGCTAATGGTTTCTGGCTAAGGATTTTCTTTGTCTTAATCACCAAGGGATCACCTCTTTCCAAATCCATCACAGCCCACTGGCTAATCTGATCCTAAAGTGCAGTTCTCAGTTCTGTTTTGAAAATCCTTAAAGCATACCATCAATCCAATTTCAGTGACAACTGATTCAATATTTGCAACTCACGTCCACTTCTTGGACAGATATTGCTGGAAAAACGCACAGGTAACAATCATATGTCCTTTGGGAAAGATTATAGTTTAGTTATTTATTTTTCAGTTAGGAAAAAACAGGCCAGATACCATTAATGCTAGTACTTCTCCGTGACAGATTTGAAAGATTTTTATTAAGCCGATTAGATACTGTTGTACAAACCGAGTCCTTGGCAGGAGGTAACGCTAGAAGGAGCACAGCTGCTTCCCAATTCAGGCGTCTTTTAAAAGCAGATGTGTTAAAAGCCAAAGCAGGTGAATGAGTCTCAGTGGAAAAGCGCTGCATTTCGACATGCAGCGTCCTGGGTGAAGAAACTGAGTCCTGCTGTGATCACAGAGACGGAAACGTTGGCTGTCGTGGCTCCACCCCCAGACTTTATAGCTCATTTTACTCGAGTAGAATAGTCCTCATTTCCCTACCAGAATTTCTCGCCCGAGGACCCTTAGAGAATACAGGGATGTCACCTCAGAGATTCTTTACCAAAAAACACACGAGTACTTGCATCACTGTGAATCTTTGTTCTATATACTTTTTCAAGAGAAACTGAAGATGGTCACATTGACACAAAGCTTGTGTTTAGCTTGCTTTGCTCTCTCGATACAGATTACACATTTTAAGCCTCAGCTGGGTACCGTTCAATCCACTATAATTTAACATTTTTTTCGGGAGGTGAAGTAGAGGGAAAAGGGATGTTGAAATTTCTTAAAAAAGGAGCAGGAAAAAAATCCAGAATAGAATTCAGTACCAAAACAAATAAAGCTCAATAGAAGTATTCAGTAAAAGTGGCATTGTTTTCTCTTCCGAATCTTCTTATCTTTCAAACTCTAGAAACATTCTCTTCGTTAATATGGGCAAATTGGCATGAAACGTCTTTGGCATGATGGAATTCCCTTGAGAATTCTGTAACTTGTGAACCTGAGTTCTGTCACTTCATACGAAGAGATTCCATGTTGGACAGTATAACCAATTCTCTTTGCCTGTTGACTTGTGAGAACTGATCATTGGCGGGCACTAAAATACTAGAAGGCAAAGTTGTACTTCAGAAGAAAGGAGAGATGACATATATACACTAGCAAATGTAAAATAGATAGCTAGTGGGAAGCAGCTGCATAGCACAGGGAGATCAGCTCTGTGCTTTGTGACCACCTAGAGGGGTGGGATAGGGAGGGTGGGAGGGAGACGCAAGAGGGAGGAGATATGGGGATATACGCATATATATAGGTGATTCACTTTGTTATACAGCAGAAACTAACACACCATTGTAAAGCAATTATACTCCAATAAAGATGTTAAAAAAAAAAAGAAGAAAGGAGAGTATAGAAAAAGAGCAACAAGGTGTCATTGGTAAAATTTCATATCCAACGTGTCAGGGGATCTGAAACACCATTTTAGGGTCAATTTGAAAAGTATATTACTCCACTTATGGCTACAGACATTTTATACTGTATATTATTAATATGGATATATGAATATGGAATCTATGCTAAGAAAAATGGTCAGCTTGTGGGAAAAAGAAGAGAGGGTGGTATCCATTGTTCCAATTACTATCCATAGCCAGTGGGTCTAACTTTCATTTCTATGTATTATATGGAGACTTCACGTTGAAACTTCTTAGACTTGGCTAAATCTGCACTAGTTGATACCTACTGTATCACTGTATCACATCTGAACATGGCTTTTGGAAAGGTGGCAGCTCACCTCTTACCCAATTTTGCCTTTTGTTCTGAGTTGAGCCGTAATTTCTCTTTTGGAGGGGCTATGTGGCAAAAAGATAAGGCTTAAGAGACTTTGGATAGAGGTTTTTATTTTTAAAATTATTTATTTTATTTATTTATTTTTGGCTGCGTTGGGTCTTTGTTGCTGCACGCGGGCTTTCTCTAGTTGCGGTGAGCAGGGGCTACTCTTCGTTGCGGTGCGCGGGCTTCTCATTGTGGTGGCTTCTCTTGTTGTGGAGCACGGGCTCTAGGTGCATGAGCTTTAGTAGTGGTGGCTCGTGGGCTCTAGAGTGCAGGCTCAGTAGTTGTGGCACACGGGCTTAGTTGCTCCGCAGCATGTGGGATCTTCCCGGACCAGGGCTCGAACCCATGTCCCCTGCATTGGCAGGTGGATTCTAAACCACTGCGCCCCCAGGGAAACCCCTGGATAGGGCTTGTTAATGCAGAGAACACAGACTGAATTTACCCTTTAGGTGGAGAGGGAAAGACATGGCTAGCATATCCTTAAGTTTTTTTTTTGGTTTTTCTTTTGATAGTCTTTCAGTGATAAATTTGCTGATAACTCCAGATACATAATTAAGCAATGCAGGCATAATCCCCCACAGATCTAAAGAGTGATTTCTCATTGTGGATACCACAGCTACAAAGAAGCGAACTGATCCTACATCAGAGCGAGAGACTTGATAATACATTTCAACCAACATTAAACAATGATTCAAATATGTATTAACTCTAACTTACGATGCATTCGGTTGATTCTGGCTATCGCCTCGTGCCTTGATGACCACACCTCATATATGGCACTGAGGCTGGGGAACCTTAGTATGCTTCTTTACCTGAGTCTTTATCAAGGACTTACTACTTTCTCTGTCCTCTAACATCAACTGATTTTTACTTGGCTGTGCCAGCATCTCTGAGTTCCTGAATACCTGCTGGCTCACCACACTCCCTGTGGAGGATAGTCTGGTTATGGTTTGATGCCAGGTTGCCCTGCTTGGGTTCTAAATATATACTCATTTATCACTTGGTCTTCTGGATTCTCAAATACTTGTGATTTAATTTTTTTTAAAGTACTGGTTTTGAGCCATTCTTTCAGCCAGTGTTGATAACTTTTATAATTTATTTTCATATAGACTCACATAAACACGCACCCTTAAAGGCACATGTGTGGGCCTTCCTTCTACAGGGCTTATGAATAATTCAGTCCATATTTCACAGCCAATAGCAGAAGCCTATAAGAGAGCAGTAACAGGCAGCAAGAACGAAGAAGCCTGAAGACAGTTCTAATTTTTATCTCCTTCCATTTCAAATCTCCCTCTATTTTATAAAGTAGGCTTATTTAAACTTTTCATTTTCTCATTCTCTTTAATAAGCTGTAAAATAGAGAAAAATAAATGAGTTTGAAAATAGAGAAAAAGAGTAGTTACGGCTCTAAAGAGTAGTTACGGGTCTAGATAGACAGTTCACGAATAGTAACTAACGTTGATTGAATAACCAAGAAACAACACAGAAAATATTTTCGAAATGCTTTATAGGTTGTTTTTCCTTTTGGTAACTTACTTTTTCTCCCTTTTTTCTTCCCATGATTGAGGTTCATTATCAGATACTGTAAACATGGGCGAGTCTTTTAACTTCTTAGAGTATGACCCTTCAAATGTAAAATGGTGATAACACTAATTTACTTATTTGTTGAGATGATTAAATACTATACAAAAGCAGCAATGACAAAACAATAAGAACCAATATTTGTAACCTGTACGCCATTTTACATGCATTTAGTATTTCCCTGGTGCAGTGGTTGAGAGTCCGCCTGCCGATGCAGGGGACACGGGTTCGTGCCCCGGTCCGGGAAGAGCCCACATGCCGCGGAGCGGCTGGACCCGTGAGCCATGGCCGCTGAGTCTGCGCGTCCGGAGCCTGTGCTCCGCAATGGGAGAGGCCCCAACAGTGAGAGGCCCGCGTACCGACAAAAAAACAAAAACAAAAAAGTATTTTAATTCTCATAGTATTAAGAGGATTATATGCAAAATCTCTGTGTATGTTGTCGCAAATATTAGTTATAATTATCAAAGATAGACTACTTTTGAGCTAGTGCCATAAACTTACGTGTTGAGGACATAATAAAATTTGGAAAAATGGCTTCCTTCATCTTAGCGCCTTTCCATCGACCTAGAGAAGAGCTTTGTATTCACGGACTCCCAACTGGGGCAAATGAGCACCAATTCCTGTTTTCTAAAGACAGTTAAAATAATACGCCTTTCAGAAGAGCTATAGCGTAGTGATCAAGAGTTCAGACTCTCTAGGTTCAAACACTCATTTACGACTAGCCAGCTGTGTTCCTTAACCTCTGTGTGCCTCAGTTTCCTCATCTATCAAATGGAGATAATAATATTATCTCATATGTGGCTGTGAGGATTATACAGGGTAGTATAAGAGCTTAGACCAGTATGAGTAAACACACACTATCAAGTATTATAATTATAGTCATTGTAAAATATAGTTGGGTTTTATATATAGTCAACTAATCTTCCACAAAAGTGCCGAGAATACACAGTTGGGAAAGGACAGCCTTTTCGACAAAAGGTGTTGGGAAAACTGAATATCTACAAGTAACAGAATGAAACTGGACACTTACACTATACACAAAAATAAATTCAAAATGGATTAAGGACTTAAACATAAGACCTGAATCTATAAAACTCCTAGAAGAAATCACAGGGGAAAAGCTTCATGACTTTGATCTTGGATTTCATGGATATGACACCAAAAGCACAGGCTACAAAGACAAGTGGACTTTATCAAACTAAAACTTCTGTACAGTGAAAGAAACAATCAACAGAGTGAAAAGGCAACCTATGGAATGGGAGAAAATATTTGTAAACCATGTATCTGATAAGAGGTAATTCTCCAAAATATAACTCACATAACTCAATAACAACCAGAAACAACAACAAAAAAGCCCACCTAATAACTTGATTTAAAAATGGGCTAAGTACTTGAACAGACATTTCTCCAAAGAGCTGTTGGAGGAGACCATGGTAAGGACGTGACCACTAGTTGACGTGGGAACTGGACCCGGGGGATCAGAGGCTCCTTCCCACTCCCGCTCCTTGGAATGGACGTTCTGACCACTGTTCCCACACTAGGAGCCAGTTCAAGGACACGGCCTTTAAAGACGAATATGTTACTGAGACCATCTAGACCGTATATGTGACTGAACCCCATTAAGGCCTCTATATAAACTCCTAAAATTCTGGCTGCTGGGTGCAGAGGTCTACAAATCTTGAGGCCACCCCAAACGGGCCTCCTAAGTAAATTCCTTGCATATCAAAACTGCCACCTACTAATCTGGAGTGACCTGCCTTTCTTCCATCACTCCTTGCCTCCGTGTATAGGGGACAGTGTTGACTTTCACCCGGGGAACTCCTGAGGTTTTACATCAATAAGAAAAACAAATGGTATATGGGAAAAAAAAAAATGCTCATCATCACTAACCATCAGGGAAATGCAAATCAGAACTGCAGTGAGATACGACCTCCAACCTGGCAGGAGGGCTGTTATCCAAAAACAAAAGACAACAAGTATTGGTGGTGAGGGTGTAGAGAAATTGGAACCTTTGCAATATTGTTGGCGGGAATGTAAATTGGTGCAGCCACTATGGAAGCCAGTATGAAGGTTCCTCACAAGATTAAAATTGGAACTACTATATGATCCAGCAATTCCACTGCTGGGTATACATCTGAAAAAATTGAAATCAGGATCTTGAAGAGATGTTAGCACCCATATTCCCTGCAGCACTATACACAATAGCCAAACAACTTAAATGCCTATCGACAGATGAATAGATAAAGAAAACGTGGTGAATACATACAGTGGAATCTGATTCAGTCTTAAAAAAGAAAGAAATTCTGCAATATGTGATACGGGTGGACCCTGAGGACATTATGCTAAGTGAAATAAGCCAGACACAGAAAGAAAAGCCTCTGTGACATCACTTATATGAGGTTTAAAATAGTTCAATTTATAAAATCAAAGACTGGAATGGTGGTTACCAGGGGCTGGGGCGGGGAGAAGGAGAAATAAGGAGTTATAATCAAGAGGCATAAAGTTTCAGTTAAATAAGATGAATAAGGTCTAGAGAGCTGACGTACAGCATTGTACCCATTGCCAACAACAATGTACTGTACATTTTAAATTCACTAAGAGGCAAGATCTCATGTAAAGTGTTCTTATCGCAATGAAATTTAAAAAATAAAGTAGGATTTTATGGTTGCAAAAATATAATGTATAAAATATAAATGGAGTCATATTCAGTTTTTCTATACAGCTCTCCCAACATTTTATCCATAAGAAGGTCTAGGCATCCACTTCAGAGCAGAGAGATTTCTATCTTTACTCAAATAGAGAGCAAAAAAAATGAAATATCCCATTTTCACAATGGGGTGAAAAACTACTAAGTGAGGCTATACGTATAGGTTCTTTTTTCTTTTCCTCCCATCACACATATCCTGACACGCCATAAACAACTGGAGTAACTTGACTCATTTCAGCCAAGAAATCACAGATGGGTAATAAGCTGCGCTCAACAGCAGAACGTCTGGGAGATGATGTTCACAAAGAAAATGTCTATTGTTTTGGAAACTGACATATGAATGTGGTGGTGTGCTACCTGGGCTTGAGGTTTCAATACTGCATTCGTTGTAGGCAAGTTTTGACAACATAAGGAGCTGCTTAGCTCCTTGGGTCAAGGGGCAGCTTTCCTACTGTGGCTGAAAGTACCTTTGCATGTTTGCAGCGACCCACCTCCCCCAGACCTGCTCCCTGGAGACCAGGTGCTAACAGTGCTACAGTTGTAAACCTTCGAGCTCCACACCTTCGCTTACGAGATTGAACCCAATTTCTTACTCCACAGTATAGCAGCCTATAGAGGAACTTTGAAAGGAAATAAAGCAAAGCCTGAATAGACATGGGAGCTACATTTCCACTGTCCTTGGTGTCCTTGGTTCACATTCAGAAGCAGTAGAGTAATAAGAGCAGCCAGAATAGGGAGCAAACGTAGCCCCCAAAAGATCCTCCAACTATAGAGAAGTTTGACTTTGCATAAGATCGTGGCAAGATGTCAGTGTAAAATATGTCCTATTTCCCTGTAGTCTGTTGAGTCAATGACGCATTTTAGGGAAGGAAATGGAGACATCCAATGGGCTTTGTTAGGAAGCTTATCAATGTTCACCAGGATCATCTCGTTACACTGTATTTATTAATCCTCTTCTATCTGCAGGATGAAGGCCAATCCAGGCTTGTCATATCCGTCCTCAGAACACCTTTCACAAATGAACAATATAGGTGGGAAATATCCCTCCTCAGGCTACAGTTACAGAGGTCAAATTATTACAGGATTAAGAAACATTCTCAATGTCAAAATGTGGCATCCTTGGGGAATCCCTGGCCAGGGGGTCTTGGTAATGGTCCATGTTTAGTTTGAGCAATGTTCTCTTACAATTGGCCTATTTCTAACCTGAGAGTGTCTTCTGTACTTTTGCTGACACTCCCAAAAGAAACATTCTCAGATTAGCAAAGCTATTATAACAAAATAGAACTAAAGAATAAGTAAGGGTGGGGCTATACAGACCTTTCACTCATGGAACCGTCCTTTCTTAATAGTTCACCATTGCACCTAGACCATTAGCTATGGTGAACCCACTAGTTCCACTGCTGAGAGGTTCTTCTCATGGGAAAGATTTTTCCTACCCTAGGTGCCTTCTACAAAGGATGGTGACCAATTGCTCTTCATCTCTGTTAGGAATTTAAACAATAATTTCTGACCATATTAAACAAGATACAAAGAGGTTAACACTAAAGGTTTAAAGAAATCTCGTTTTGCGAATCTCTTTTAAAAGAAAATGCTGGAAATCTCAGGTTGATCCAACTGTGGCCTTGGGTAGAGATGTTGAATGGTACAAACAATAAACTGATTTTTATAGAAAACAATTTTCTTCATTGCATTGTCTTATATAAATGTCTTGACGAGAGCTACATATCTAACAATCATGTGTCCCTTTAAAGAACAACAGAGGAAATAAATGTTCCTAAGATTGATGTGCCAATTTTTTCAAAACAGATTTGCCATTCTTCCTATAATACTAGAGTAGACAGTTTTGGGTTGGTGAATTTCATCAAGTATTATCATAATCATTCAAGTCACTTGGAAAGGTTGCAAAAATCAAATGCCTTAGAAGTCCTAGTTACCATAATAATAGTCTCTTCTTCATTCCCGATAAAATGTAACTTATTTCACATTTGTGGTTTAACTAAAAACATCAAACTTTTCCAAATCCCTTTTAAATAATGTATTGCATGATATTTACTGAAACTATGAAGTTTGCGTCTGCAAGACTAGAGTTCACAGGCAGTTTATTTTTCACCAAGATGAAGACAGCCTTCAGATAGCTGTATTACAAGAGTTCTATGGTAGGCAGAATTCTAAAGATGGACCCACGGTTATTCAGTCATTCAACAATCTAAGTGGTGCTGTAAAAAAAAAAAAAAAGTAGGCAGTTGTAATTAAAGACCCAACTAGGGTGACCTTAGGCTATGAACATTATCATGTTGACTTGATCTAATCACACGAACCCTTTAAAAGGCAGAAGAGGTAGGCAGAAGGGGAAGTCAGAGAGACCAGAAGCACAAGAGGGGTTCGATGTGCCATTGCTATTTTTGAACATGGAGGGGCCACAAGTCAAGGAATGTAGTTAGCCTCCAGAAGCCGAGAAAACCACTGGCCAACAGCTAGCAAGGAAGCAGACACCTCAGTCCTATACCTGCAGGGAATGAAAATACGGCAACAACCTGAATGAGCCTGTAAGCAGATTCTCCCCCAGTGGAGTCAGATAAGAGCCCAGGCCAGGTGACGCCTTGATTTCAACCGCGTGGTACCCTAAGCTGAGAACCCAGCCAAGCTGCCTGGACTTCTGACCTACAGAACTCTGAGATAAATGGGTGTTATTTTTTAAGCCACTAAGTTTGAGGTTATTTGTTATGCAGCTACAGAATACCAATACAGGTTCTGACACTCCTATGATTATTAGTTAATTATTTAAAAAATATGGTCCAAAGCATCAATGCAGAAAACTTCTTTTAATTTTTAATAGTTTTTGGACTAAAACATCCCAATTCCCCCCAAAGATCGTCCTTATCGGCTAAAACAAATATCCTAAAATATTCAAAGCTTATGTATGACTAATAGTTAACAGTAGAACAGAGGGTAATTTTTCTCTTCTAAACGATTCATTTATAGCATTCAAATCATTTGACATAAAATATAATATTTTACATTCCAACCACTAAAAAATATGTTTATATCTCTACCCACCAAAAATTTAGACTTTAACGTTTCTCTTGATCTTTTTCTTTGGAAGCAGGGAAGAGTAGAGCTCCTTATGTGATTTTTCATTACTATAGTAAGTAATATTTGCACATATTTAATTTCTATTGGAAATATTTATTACAAATATAATTTCTATACCACTATAGGCAATACAATGAAATTTAATTAAAGGAAAGCATTTGCATAGTCACTCTGGCTGGACCTTATGCAAATACAGAAGATGACAAACCTGGAATTACTCACCAACTGTCTGACATCAAAACAGAAATTTGTCAAGGCAGGAATGTATGAGTCATAACAGTATCTAATTCCATGGTTCTTGGGCAGATTCCCCTTCTGCAATCTGATGAAATTTGCACTTATTTATTTTATCTTTTTTTTTTTCGCGGTACGCGGGCCTCTCACTGTTGTGGCCTCTCCCGTTGCGGAGCACAGGCTCCGGACGCGCAGGCTCAGCGGCCATGGCTCACGGGCCCAGCAGCTCCGCGGCATGGGGGATCTTCCCGGACCGGGGCACGAACCCGTGTCCCCTGCATCGGCAGGCGGACTCTCAACCACTGCGCCACCAGGGAAGCCCGCACTTATTTATATTGAAACCCTCCAACGGACCATGACTTATATTTAGCTCAGTCATATAAAATTTCCAGGGGAAGAACGTTCTCTATGCGGAAGATTTCAAAAGGATGATCAGTTTATATGTAACCTAGATCTTATCTTTTGCTGTTCATCTCTGAAGATCGTCTTGGAAAGACAGACACATTTTGTCTTTTAAACTCAACACCCTCAGCTTGATTTTAG
The DNA here is from genome assembly GCF_059928025.1 of Delphinapterus leucas. NCBI lineage: Eukaryota > Metazoa > Chordata > Mammalia > Artiodactyla > Monodontidae > Delphinapterus > Delphinapterus leucas. Next base: position 34,047,038 of record NC_143142.1, on the reverse strand, counting down.
TAAGTCAGAGCAGCCAAGTACACAAAACTTTACAGACCAATACTCTGATTTATAATATCCACAGAAGCAATTTGTTTTTCCCTTTGTGTGTATCTCTGAAGGATACACCAGAGCACCAGGACTACCAAATCTCAGGAGAAATTTACTGAGAGAAAGAAAAAGCTGAGTCAGTGAGATTCTAAAGTATCTCAAGTGTTAGTCAATGAAAACCGAGTGTGTGTGTGGGGCGGAAGTCAATACTAGCTTTGAACAGTCTTAACAGTGAATAATGAAGACTGTTAAACATCACAACTGTACATTTAAGAAGCATTTACAATTAGCACTGAATGTAAGCTAAGTAGTATAGATTATTTCTTCTTCACTGTGTATTGAATGCAGGAACTGCAAGGATAATTACCAAGACACTAAATGAGCACCGTCAGTGACGGGGCAGAAAATCAGGATAAGTGAATAAAAAATGTGAAGAAATGCAAAGTTCACCTCTAGCAAACCAGAATTCTTTCAAAAAACTTAAAATCAAAGGACAGCACGTCTCCTACAAGAGGCAAAGGCAGAGTACATACGACAAGTGATATTTCTTTTCCTTTCTTTTTTTGGTATTTCTTTTACAGAGTCTACGAAAGTCTGATTTCTCTTTCCTACAGAGGCCTGTCACTTCAACTAACGACTGGCTTTGGGGCCATTCATAATTGGGTCACCCCACAGTGAAGGGGCTCAGTCTGAATGCTGTTTAGGGCCTCACGTAAGTGTAACTTCCCAAAGTAAAAAGCCGTGAAGAATCTCTCCACGTACCCCTATTTGGAACACTGCCATCAATCCGCACATTATTAAACAAGTAGACGTCTCCCCAGATGGGCCAGTGTTGAGGTCCCCAGTCCTGACCTCAGGTTAAGATGAGGAGTGTCTCCAAGATGGAATTCTGGTAATCTGCATGAGCACGAGGCGCTTGTTGAGTCTTACCACTGGGAAGCTTCAGGAAATACTGCATGTTCCCAACTCCCTTCCCCCCAAAGCAAACAAACGGCAACAAACATAAATATACATGAAATAAATATATCCCTAAGAAATTAATCACTCAAGACAAGTTATGATGACTGACCCAGATTGATTTCCCAAGTCCACGTTACATGTGCATCCCTGCTAAGGCATGGGTCTGTTCTCGCGGGCACAGCTCTTCCAAGGCCAGCCATTCTCATCTTGTACTGACTTAATCGCTCTGCTCACTCAGGTTCCCGAGTCTCTCCTTATCACGAGGTCTTAGCCTCTTCATCACGCTCCACGGATCCCTCTTCTAATCATCTCCTTCCTCCATTTGAAGAAAATATATATTAGTTCCATATGCATCCAAAATGAAGGGAAAAAAAGCAACTGCTAACTCCTTGGTCTCTTTCAATAATTCCTGATCACTGGCTTTCAATGTTCAGAACTATCCACATTTGGAGTTTCTAGGAAATAGAGATCAGATTGTAGCAAAGGCTACATAATTTTAAAAAACATTTTTGTTGTCATAATCTTATCACCACATTTCCCTCCTACCGTTTAATTAATATAAGGTGATGTTTCGGTAGTGTTTGGCCTCACTGGTGCATCAGGCCACAAACTTGAGTTTGGTAACAACTTTAGTCCATTTGTATCAGATGTCTCAAGACATACACTACCCTGAGGAAAAAACGTTGGTCAATGACTTGCATCCAAGTCAAGAACTGACTTGCTCTGTGGTGGGTGCATCTGCTCCCCACCTATCAAATGGCTTCTCCCATTACACTGCTGAGGTTTAAGGAGGAACCAAAGCTTCTGTTTGAATTAGAAGGAAACTGTCCGACCCAACTATGCCATGTTCATCTGAACAGATTATTAGAAAAACAAATAAAATGTGAAAATTGTGTATGGTATCATACAAAGAGTACGTACACACGCTGATCAGCCATTTTCAAGAAATATGTTAGTTCTTGAAGAAAAGTAATTGCTCAGATTTAGGAGGAAGAATGGAAACACTAATCTAAGCCATCAAAGCCCATCCCTGACATTTTAAAGTAACGAAATTCAAATCTGGCTTTTTATACTTATCTTGTACCATATTGATTCTAAATCACATGGACTTTTTCACAGCATGACAAAGCATGAAGCGTGCAGTTTGCCAAATCTTTTTTTGGTCAGAAGTAGCATTTATCTTGAGTCCTGTCAGTCAAGCAATGCCCACTCACCCATGCAGTGTAATAATCGGAGCTAGATTTAGGAGGAATTTTCATAATTTTATTCTTTTCTTCCCTTAATAGGCAAACAAATCCTGGAGTGTAGGGGGACAGATAGAAACTGGAAATTATGACCTAATAAATCTGCGGTCTCTGCTAGTTCAATCCCTTACCAAACCAGGGGAGAGCATGGGGGAAATTCTGACTGTTAATTGCCAAGAATTATGGAAAATCTGAATAGTAGTTGCCAAGGTAGAAGCAGCAATAAAATGCCTTGAGATTGAAAAAGAGCTGACATTTGTCACTGTCTCTAGAACAACACCCTGCTCAGAGTAAGGCACACTGTATAACCTGGTAACTACTTCTCTACACAGCTCTGTAAAATGCTTTTACCCTTTGCAAACCGTTAGTCTGCACGTAACCTTTAATCTCGTATCAGAATTAAAAACTTGATACCCGTGGGGCTAGATGATCGTGACGCACAGACGGCAGCCAATGCCTGGGATCCGTTTAGCTGTGTGTCGCTGCTCTCACTCGTGTTGCCCTCATGCCAACTCAGTTCTGCCCCAATTCCAAAGTCACTCTTGGCTGGGCGGCTTTGGGTCTCCTCCTCCTATTTGGCCAACACACTCACTCATGCTGACTGTCACATCTGTGCTCCTGAAATGATTCCCCTGGTCCAGCCTCCCATCATTTCCCTGTTCTTAAAATGATGGTCTTGCTTGGCCCAAATCTGATCCCCCTCTGGGCTTTAATTCCTAAGTTTGAGATTTTTGTCCCAGGCCCCTTACGGAATTCCTTTTTTTTTTGGGTAAACTGATAAACATTCCAACTCCATTCTTGGAGCTAAGACATCTACCTTAGACCCACTGATTTCTGCTAACCTATGACCTGACTGCCTAGCTCTTGTCACTCTCTGTCTTCAACATGCTACCCAAGAACAGACTCCCCAGATGTGGTCTGCCAGGTGGGCCATGCTACTGAGTTCCAGGCCTGTACTCTCTTTTAGGATATCCCATTGTAATCATGGGTTTGGAATAGGTTTTGACTTTTCCCCCTGACGGTAGCGCTAACTGCCTCTGAGATCATCCATCCATCCATTTTTTTTCATTCTTACCTATTAAGGGCTTACTTTATGCCAGACCCTATGCTTACTGCTGGAGAAACAACGCTTGCTAAAACAGACATTATCCCTGCTCTAGCAGGAGAGACAGATAATTAAACAATCGTAATACAATGTGATAAGTGGTTCTCCACTCATTTTCCTGAGTAGGTAGGGTCAATGCCAAGTTCCCAAATGCTCTCTATTGCCCTGTGAGCACCAAGTTATATCTTGCTGAGGCCAAACAGGATAATGTTTTCAGTTCTCTTATTGAGACGTTTAGGGGGAAAATAATTTCAAGTCAGGAGAGCAAGCATTCATATTATACGCATATTTATATAAGAACCCCCTAGATTTGCATGGAGTTTTACAATATGCAAATCCTTTTGTTTACAGATCTTATTCGATCTTCAGAGCACACCTGTGAGGTACAGGCAGGGTAGGCATTATTTTCATCCTCGTTTTATAGAAAAGAAACTAAGGTTCCTAGAAGGTAAAATGGCTTTGATAAAGTTTAGAGCTGAAGCTAAAACAAGGTTTAATATTGCTAACATGAAATTCTATCCATTTTTAAAATAATTCAGTAGAAACTTGTACAGTTTCTAAAATCTTAGTAATGGCAGTTTGAGGTATTACTATCTATATTTTGAAACAGGTTAATGCTCACAGGATAGCCTTGCATGTCACCTGTTCTGGAAAGGTGAGGAGCTCTAAAGTATTGATCTATCCTCCAGTAAATGTTTATTACTTCAATCTGTGAACCCAAGTGGGGAGGTGGGAAGATGAAATAACTTGTCTTTGAAAGATGTGAGATCATCACCACACACTCACAGAAACAGCAGGGAGCTCTTGAGACCTTTTCCAAAGAACACTTGGAGACGTTGATTCAGGCTGAAGCTGTATTGTGGCATCTTCCTCTCCATCACCCCTACTGGTGAAGACACACCCTTTTACCACCTGTTGCCATATTTAGAGTCAGCAGAATGTATTGTTATATGTTGTCTGCTGCTTCTTTTCCATTTTTTCCCCCTTCACATACCAATATTCATTTCTCCAAACAGCCTGCATTCTTGAAACTTCAGTTAAAAATGTTTCCTTTCAGGGTCAGCCTCCTTCAATCCACAAGAGTCAGTAAAAATTTTAAGATGCCAAGCTACTAGACAAAAATCAAAGGTGTTCTACACCATCATATTTTGGCTAATCCATTCTTTTGTGTATTTTATTTCTGGAATGATGGTAAAAGTATGGCAGTTGACATCACATAGTTGAAATATCGTAAAATACGGAATTTAAAATTTTTGTGTGGAATCTGTATCTGCAGATAAAACTTCAAATGATTTTATGATGCCATGATTACTTTGAAGAATATTACAGAAATTTTAAAAGTCGTTTTATAACTCTTGAATTCTCTTAAGCAGAGAGCAACCTGACAACTATTGGGGTGAGGTCAAAGGGAAGTGTGATTGCCACCCTCTTACTTCTATGCCATTTGCCTCAGGTGATTTTTGTCACTTGGTTTTGCAGAATGGAGAACATTCTCTTGATGGTTCTCACTTGCTCTCTGATCCTTCAGGTATGAATATCCATTCTCTGAAGAGTTTCTGAGTGGTACTATTAAGAAATTGTCCCCATGGGAGCCCCATGAGTGATACCAAACTGACGGGGTGGGGGACCCAAATCTCTAATGATGTGGGTTATTTTAAAATTAAATTTTTTTTTCTCAAGGCATTTAATCAAAAGTCTCCTCAGGATGGCAAAGTAAGCCACTGATCTGATCCCTATTCTGTATGGATTAGATTAGTTCATAGAACAGCTTCATGAAAATAACTATAGAAAATCAACAAGTATAAATCATAACTATACAATAATATACATAGAGAAACAAAAGAGATATATCATTCCTTTAGGAAGAGAAGCAAACACTGGTTCAAACATTAGCATAAATTTAATGAAAATTCCCTGTAATTTTACTCTGTTTTCTCAACTATTACACTAAAAGTGTAAGAAGACCCAAACACACCCAAAATGACGACGCTAGATGATAATCTGAGTTGACATTGTTCCGATTTGGTAACATTTAAAATTTAGCTCAAGTTTCAGCCACAATATCACAGCCTTCACAATATCCCTTCTTTAATAACATTTGACTCAAAGAAAATGAACAGTATGTTCATTATTTGAGCACCATCTTTGGAAATGCATTCTCTTAGAGTGGTCCAAAGAAAATTCTCTTTTTATATTTATGAAGCAGGCACCAAAACCTTGAATCAAACTGAGATCACATTTTAAGATTTAAACACTCTTTCAATAAGTATTTATCCTGCAACATTATATTATGGGGTTTGGGAACAGAAAGCTGATAGGATATTTTCTGTTCTTAAGGAGTTTTTAGTGGGAAGCGGTATGTGTCAGCATATGTTCTGACAGCAAATAATTCTAAACATCCCAGTGACAACAGAACGCAAGATTATTTCTGGCTCACATGATATGACCAGAGAAGTTGCTGGGGGGCTCTGGTTACTGCAGTCACTGAGGGCACAGGCTCACAAAGGTTTCATCTGGACGTAGCTTTCCGAGTTCACCAGAGCAGTGGGAAGAGACTGGGGGCTGCACACTGGCTCCTGAAGTTTCTTCTCTGCAGTGACATGGCATCTCTGTTCATAATTTTGGCCAAAGCAAGTCCTATAGTCACATCTAACTTTAAAGAGGACATTTGTGACTCTACCATGTGCTCAGAAGAGTTAGTGATATCTGATAACCAGCACTAATGTTCCAGCAGAATGATGAGACACAACCAGAATGTGTGGGCCACTCCAGTGTCCCTCATGCCATCAGAGAGTCCAGTGAAATGGGCCATCTCAAAGTTTTAAGAAAAACGTCAGAATGCCCTGATTCGCTTAGAATTACATTGCCATAAAGTGGAGAGGTGGAGAGTACAGATGGATGCATCACCTTCACCCCATGTTACCAGGGCTGATTCTCTAAATGTCAGTCAGAGATTGAGACAGGCTGGGACCTGGGACCCTTTTCTGCAGTGCTTGCACCTGGACAAACGTCCTCTGGAGCAACAAAATGCAAAGAAACTATAAGGGACTAAAAATAACTGAGTGCATGTGCAGCTGGAGCAAATTCTGGACAACAAGATACAAAAAGACCAAAACAAAACAAAAAAACCCCAACTGCCACGTCTGAGCCGGGAGCAAAAACAGGGTACTGCACATGCCCCCTGAACTCAACACCACCAAAGGGGCGGGCAGACTACCTAAACCAGGACTCCGATCTGACCGATGGACACAGCCCCACACTCACTCCATATAAGGAACCAGCCCGCCCCCAATCGGCGAGCGAGCAAGGGAACCTGTTACTTGTTTTCGCTCCCTCCTGTGGCTGCAGGAGCCCCAGTAAAGCTTTGCCTGAATTTCTTCACTGGCCTCTTATCAATTTCTATTGACTGGAGAAGGTCAAGAACGCTGGTCGGTATCAAGATGATGACTCTCACAGAGGAGGACTGTGCTCTGATAAAGGTGTGTAAATACAGGGAAGATGGAAAAACAGAGGGTTGTCTTCACATTAAAGATAGATACATAGTCACACGGTATGTTGATCTGGGTCTGCTCTGAAGCAGAGGCCAAAGATGAGATTAACTGTGCAAGAGATTTATGGAAGAGGGAGCTAAAAATGGTGGGTAGGGTGTGTGGACTTCAAAGTAGGCCTGATGACTGAGGAAGGACAGAGGAAAGTGAGGAGGGGTCTTAGAGTGCAATGCATTTCTAAGAAAGGTTTGGGCAGGCTGACGGGAGGTCCACAAGCCAAAGCCACTCGCAGGAGGGTCCTCCCCTGTTCACTGGTTGGGCCTGTCTTCATGGTCCTGATGTGCTCAGTCACTGGCTGAAAGCGGCACAGGGGAAATAGGACTTGGCACAGCTGTGGTGGGAGAACCAAGGTAGAGAGCTGGGCCCTCAGACCATGACGCACCTACAGTAAGAGATGTAAAAGGGAAGAACAAATCTGACTTCATACTGGATCTGTTTCTTTTCCTTTAACCTTTGTATTCTATTGCTTTTGCAACAAAAATGTTGCCTATAGCCCGAAATATACAGAACAGCCCATTCTTAAGGCTCTGACCTTTAAAGGTATAACACTTTCCCCTTCATATAGAGATAAAAAGTTGCAGAACAGAGAATAACATTTGTCTTGTTGGAGGTTGACAGGAATGTCATGACCTGACCTATATGGACAGCTGCAAGAACAAAGGATTCTGATACCAAGAAGTCTGAAACAACCAACCACACCTCCTCCCCTTTTAGTATAAAAGAAGCCTGAATTCCAACTCGGGTAAGATGGTTCTTTGGGACACGAGTCCACCATCTTCTTGGTCTGCTGGCTTTCCAAATAAAGTTGCTATTCCTTGTCCCAACAACTTGTCTCTCAATTTATTGACCTGTCGTGTGGTGACCAGTACAAGCTCGGACTCAGTAACAACGTGAACGGTGTGTTTTTAAGGCCACCACACTTGGTGCTCAGAGCTTGTCAATTCCAGGATTAGCACTGGTCTTACTTGGAGAGCACAAAGGAAGTTAACAACTGGTGCGCTAATAAGCAAACTTTAGAGGTTAAGGAATGGTAATTCATCATGGAAACCAAAGCACTGCCATCTGGGGCTGCAAGCTGAGTCCTTGTGTTGTCAGGATGCCCATAAACTTGGCTAAGGGAACCCTGCATAAGAGGAAAGTCGCCTTTATTTATCTGAATATATAAGATGCAGAAGAGAGAGGATTCTGTATTTAATTTCAAATACAAACCATTTCTCATTTAATTTCACCCACCTGAAACACCCTTAATGGATCTAACAACTATCCAGTTTTCTAAGGTCTAGCATCGGCACTCCAAAGCCCTGTTGCCCTTGATCTGATATTCTATAGGATTGATATTCTACAGAGATTTTCTATACGACAATCTAGTCCTTAGGTTCTACCTTGGTTTTCTCACTAACTGATTCTCATTTGGATTAAAAGGATAATATCTTTTTTTTTTTTAATGAGCATCGCTTTAGCTTTTATTTTATGTATTTTTAAAAATTTTCTGGCTGTGCCACGGCATGAGGGATCTTAGTTCCCCAATCGGGGATCGAACCCAAGCCCTTTGCATTGCAAGCATGGAGTCTTAACCACTAGACCACCAGGGAAGTCCCAAAAAGATAGTATCTTTCTATCCTTTTTTTTAAATTTGAGTATAGTTGCTTTACAATGTTGTGCTATTTTCTACTGTACAGCAAAGCGAATCAGTTATATGTATACATATATCCTCACTTTTCTGGATTACACGATAGTATCTGTCATATCCTACACTTTCCAATCAGCTTTTATAATAAAACTATGATATGTTAATATATAATATAAAGAATGCATATGTTAATATATACATAAATAAGCACACCCTCCATCCCCACATAAACATATTCCTCTTCTGATTGTTCCTATTTTGCATTTATCGCTATCTGACATACTGCATATATTTACTCTCTTTTCATTAATTGTTGTAAATGATTAAATGTAATCAATGGAATATAGACTGCAGGAGGGCAGGATTACTTGTCTGTTTGCTGCCAGATCTCTAGGCTTGTAATTGTTTCACTTAATAGGTTTTCAGTACGTATTAACTGAATGAGTGAATTGTATACTTTGTATTTTGGTATAAATTTTAAATCAGGTATATTAACGTTATGCTGTGCCTGGCTGTGTTACACGCCCCGGTACAACGGGTGATGAATATTAAACAGGTGACATCGGTTCTGTGTAGGCGTTCAGCGTCGTGGAGCAAAGACTCCAAATCTATTATACTGTATGTATAATACACAGTGAGCGATGTTATGTACTTTTATATATGTTTACATTTTGAAGCTGTAACTTTAACCTTCTGATTTCCAGATATTTGAAATATCAACAATAACGCGGACTGATTTAGATGTTTAGGTTATTTGCAGGTACTGATAAACATGAGGCACAAACATGTATTTTTTAAACATATATGATAAAATATACTCTACAATATACATTGTAGCCTAAGAATGGTTTTATTTTGTAGTGACTGTGTCATAAATAATAATGGAAATGAAGAGGAATCATTTAGGGAAGCAAAGAGCCTGAACAGAGGGAAGTAGATGAGCTGGTCTTTGATCTCTACTGCCATCTGCTGTGTGTTGGGAAAACAGCAACAAAACGTGTCAAACGTCTAAAGCCTGAGAGCTGGGAAGGCCTTTAGAAACCATCCAAACCAACTTCTGCAGGTACAGGTGAGAAAGAGGGACGTGAGAAATTAAGTGACTTGCACATTTGTTGCCTGTCTTGTTACCAGCAGAGCAGAATGTGGAGGAAGTGCTGTTTAGTGGCAAAAACACGCGTTCTGGACTCAGATAGGCTTAGTTTATAGCATTTTAGCTGCCTGGCCTTAAGCAAGTTACTTAAGACTTTCTGAGTTTTATTGTCCTTTTGGGATGAATAATATTTACACTATATGATTTATATGAGAATTAAATGTGATTTCTCTCCTTCCTTCCTGCTGACTGAAAGAGATATTTCCATACAGAGAACAAGGTTTAATCCACAAAGAAGATAAAATAATCATAAACATATAGAACAACATAGCTTCTTAAATATCTGAGGCAAGAATAATAGGCACAAGGGATCAAAACTCATGTTGGGAGACTTTACTACATGCCTCCTCAGAGATCTACTTATTAAGCGATTTAAAACAATTTTTAAAGGTGAGGACCGAAGTACTGTTTCTCAGACTTTAGTGACCACAAGAATCATCAGAAACGAGCCCTGCATAAAATACTGGTGTTACTATGAGGTCGTAATCCTTATTCACATCTCTACTCAACCAAGATATACTTCTGTAGGAACCCCTGATAGTTTGCAAAGAATGTATTTTTTATCAGAGGTAACCCAAGCTAACGTGGGAGACTGACTACACGATAATTTTGGTCTATTTTAGGTATTTCAAAATTTTACTATTATAATTCTGTAACTGTGAACATCAATATTTGACTTATTGGGATTTTTAGAAAAGGGAAAATACTTATCTAAAACCTAAAGGGTAAATGTAATATATACATATATACACATGTGTATGCATATTTTATATTTGAATATACATCTGTATATATATATTCATAAACCTGATTAAAATATGTCTTGAAAAAGCAAAATTATTGAGAAATCCTTGGTCCCTATGTGAATTTTTCCTTGGGATGATTTAAATATTAACACTTTCTCATAAGGAGATAATATACACATCAAAATGATAAACGGATAAATCTTATAATTGTTTATATTTCTCCTGGTCAGTTGTCCATTTGCTATTTATTTGTTCGTTTGTTTTTTGTTTTGTTTTGCGGTACGCGGGCCTCTCACTGTCGTGGTCTCTCCCGTTGCGGAGCACAGGCTCCGGACGCACAGGCTCAGCGGCCATGGCTCACGGGCCCAGCCGCTCCGCGGCATGTGGGATCTTCCCGGACCGGGGCACGAACCCGTGTCCCCTGCATCGGCAGGCGGACTCTCAACCCCTGCGCCACCAGGGAAGCCCCCATTTGCTATTTAAAATGCTTTATAATTTAATGATGTGAAATACAGCTAATCAACTCTCAGACCACCCAGCACAACGTTCATTCCCATATCTCTCAAGAAATACAGGCCAGCGTTCTTTCAGGAAAATGATGTGGCTTTCATTCTACGGCAGAATTACCTCTAATAAACAGTCCCATTATTTTAGCGATTCCTATTTCATAATGTATAACAATTACACTATTTTGAAATCCCCGACTACAAAAAAGTTCTCCTGTGACATTGCAACATGTCCAGAAGATAGGCTTGCTTGTCTGAGCTATCTTGAAGGAGAAGGGCAAGAGACAATGAGAGCCTTCTTACTTGCAGGCTGTCATTAAGATTTCTGAACTCTGTTCAAATATCCATTCACGTTACAGAGAGAATGTCAACTCTGTAATTCAAAATTCCCATTGTTCCTTAAGTATACTGCAGCCCCTACAGCTGTAGTACGAGAGAAGGGTTTTCGTCTGACTTAAGGTCATAACTTTCTCTGCCATTGAAAAGTATTTCTTTATACAGAGGATAAAGAATGTGCTCACATGTGTGTGTCTCAATTTCAAGGGAGTTTAAGTAAGTTGCATACGGTCAGAGTTAGAAATGCTCGAGTCAGAACTTGGGTTCTGGAGTGAGTCTGCTTGGATTCAAAATCTGGCTCCCCCAGGACAAACAGTGTGACGGCAGGGAGGTTTCTTAACTTCCCTGAAGCTCAGTTTGCTCTTCTGTAAAAATGGTGCATGATAATGGACCACGGAGGTTAAGATGGGGTGGAGAACAGGGAGGCTGTGAACTGTAGAAAGAGGCAAGACTGGGCTAACTGGATGGCATAAGCTCGCATTACTATTCATCATTTTTTATATTTATGCTGTTACTTATAGATGTCTAAGTAACCCAGATCTTAATCCATAACCAAATTACACAAATAAAAGCAGGGTTTGGCAAATGCCAGTTTCTGATGCAAATTAGATTCGAAGGTAAAAATCTACATAAACCCTAGAAGACACAGCTGTTTATCCAAGAGGCAAATGGAATTAAGAGTTCACACTTTGGTAAGGAGAGAACGAAGATATTAAAATGTCCTGTCGTCCCTAACATAGCACGTTCTTCCAGAAAGAAGATGAATTCATTTTAATCCTCCAACTTCACACTTTCAAATCAGGAAAGTCACCTTCAGGCAGTGCTATCTGAGGATAATGAAGGGGGAAAAAAAAACAAAGAAGCAAATCTAAAAATTCTGACACAAGTGTTTTAATGTATAACTCAAAGTGACCTTATTTTAATGTTGGCTGGAAACAAATAAGCAAAGCGATTCTTTACACACTTAACAAACTAAGTAGACAGAAGTTCTAGAAACTTCCTATGAGTGATTTTCTTTCAACATCAGCTGCTCAGTAAGAAATAGAAAAAAAAACCCCAACAAACCAACTCTGTTGACACTGGGAGGAAACAACATTTAGATACTAACAATCTTTCTGTTTTGGAGCTCCTTAGTCAGATGAGTCAATGAAAGTCAGATTATTTATAGCAAAGATTTTCTTAGTTCACAACTTAAACTCTGATAATTTAAACACCACAAACTACTAACCTAGTAAGACTTTCTGGAGATAAAATGGAAACAAAAAGAATGAAACAAAGTCAGCGTTTTCAACCAAAAAGTGTAAGGTGATGGTGAAGGTAGTGAAGAACAAATAAGTTCTTTCTAACTTACTTATGAGCTGATATCCTTATTTATAGGAATAGATTATTTTGAAGAAAATAAATGAAATTCATCTTTTCCCCACAACCAATACTTTATAAAGCTTGAAATACTTACTCATCAAGAGATATGCAAAGGAAGCAAAAGCAAAAATAAACAAATGGGACCTAATCAAACTTAAAAGCTTTTGCACAACAAAGGAAACCATTGATAAAGTGAAAAGACAACTTACTAAATGGGAGAAAAATATTTGTAAATGATATGACCGATAAGTGGTTAATATCCAACGTATATAAACAGCTCAAACAACTCAACAGTAAAAAAACAAAAACAACCCAATTAAAATATGGGCAGAAGACCTGAACAGAAAATTTTCCAAAGAAGATATTCAAATGGCCAACAGGTACATGAAAAGCTGCTCAACATCACACTGATCATCAGGGAAATGCACATCAAAACCACGATGAGATATCATCTCACACCTGTCAGAATGGCCATCATCAAAAAGATCAAAAGTAACAAATGTTGGCAAGGATGCACTCCTGGTGGGAATGTAAGTGGTGTAGCCACTGTGGAAAGCAGTATGGAGGTTTTTCAGAAAAAATAAAAATAGAACTACCATATGACCCAGAAATTCCACTTATCCATATATCTGAAGAAAACAAAAATGCTAATTTAAAAAGTAACATGCACCCCAATGTTCACAATAACATTATTTACAATAGCCAAGATACGGAAGCAACCTAAGTGTCCATCAACAGATGAATGGATAAAGAAGCTATGGTGTGTGTGTGTGTACACAGACACACACACATATACACACACACACAGTGGAATATTACTCAGCCATAAAAAGGAATGAAATCTCCCCATTTGCAACAATATGAATGGACTTGGAGGGCATTATGCTAAGTGAAATAAGTCAGAAAGAGAAAGCCAAATACTGTATGATAACACTTATATGTGGAATCTAAAAATTACAACAAACTAGTGAATATGACAAAAAAGAAAGAGATTCACAGATATAGACAATGAACTAGTGGTTACCAGTGGGGAGAGGGAAAGGGGGGAGGGGCAAGAAAGGGGTAAGAGATTAAGAGGTACAAACTACTATGTGTAAAACAAGTAAGCTACAAGAATATACTGTACAACACAGGGAATACAGCCAACATTTTATAGTAACTATAACTGAAGTATAACCTTTTAAAATTGTGAATCACTATGTTGTACACCTGAAACTTACATAATATTATACATCAACTGTACCCCAATTAAAAAAAAGAGATATGCATGCAGAAGATATGAGAATGCTTCATGTCAAATAAAGAGCTTTGAACTAGGGGCCAAGAGGTGCGGATTCCAGATCTAGTTCTACTAACTGCCCAAAGCAGGATAAGTTTATTTACCTCTCTGTGCACCAGCGACTTTTTTCTGGGTCACATTATTGGATGGACATATTATGTACGAGGTTCTTTCTACTTCTAATACTCTAGTTAGACACACTGTTTAATTCTATGGTATCTCAGGGGTTGAAGGGCTTCGGCAAGCTTCTCTCACTTAAATTTTCATAAAAATGGCTGAAGGGAGGGAGAATCTGCTTCACAGTTTTCTGAAAACCTAACAGCAAGAAACTAATAGCAAGAAATCTTCAAATGTTTTAATATGATTGCTCATTCTAGACTTCTGAGCTATGACTGGGTCAACCTTTCTTTACTGTGTGAAAAGAAATAACTAGGAAAGAAATGAAAATACTTCCTTTTCCTTCCTTTCTTAACACATATAACAAACTAAAAACCATTCAACCAAGTGGAACAGAAAATGACCTGAATCTCAAATCACTAGAAAAAGTTTTAGCAACTACACTCTATTTTCTGTTCCACTCCAAGTGGAACAGAAAATGACCTGAATCTCAAATCACTAGAAAAAATTTTAGCAGCCCCACTCCATTTGAATGCACCCATAGTTCTTTATGGCTACAATGAGATCGGAAAAATGGGACTGGGCTCCCAATTCCTTTGATTATTTCAGTTGCAGGTACACTGTTCCCAAAATATAGATAGTAAATGGTGAGTGACAACAATCTCATTGAAAAAAATCAGAGACAGCTTGTTTTGTCTGGCATGACTGGTCTGGGAAATGACGGCAAGCACAGAATGCTATTCATTCTAGAACTAGAACTCTAGAACTAGAACTCTAGAACGTAAGTATTAATAACAACATTAAGTAAGACAATAACAGATTCAATGTTGATATTTCTTTCCAGCAGCAATAAGCCAAGCACTACTTCTCATCATCACAAACAACTTGTTCAGTTGTATTTAAATGCAACCTGAATTTGCAATGCTTTACTAGAGACATGCTGATTATCCAGAAAAGAATGTAAAGATTACCAAAAAAATCAGAATCTGTTGTCTGCAATCTAAGAATGGAGCTTATTGTCAGATCTGGACCTGAGATAGGAGATAGCAGGGCCCCAGGCTGAGCAGCTGGACCTTGTCTCCTGCTGGTACTTCAAGACAAAGACAATGGCAGGAGCAGGGCTCTGCTTGAGTAAAAGATAAGGAGGCCACATTTTTCTTGGGATCAAGGAGACCTCCCAGACCACACGTGCACAGAAAAGTTCCTCAGGGGTCAGGGAAGGGAGGGGTCGCCAGCCCCTAATACATCCTGCCAACCTCCCAGAAACCCTGGAATCCATCATGGCTAAAAGGTGTGCATGCACATCAGGAAGGGCCCTGACTCAGACCAGATATGGGCAACAAGCAAGATGACTGGCCAGAGCGAACCTGGAGAAATGCCCCCATATAAGCAATTGAAGCCATTCCAAAAGCATGCAGCTCACTCCAAGCCTGCCCGCGTGTTCTTCCACACATACTTTGCTTCTCATAAACGCTTTCCCTATTTCACTACCTCCATCTCTTTGCTGAATCCTTTCTTCAAAGAGGACAAGGACCGAGGCCCTGTTTCAAGCCCGCTGGCCCTCATAGTCTAGGGGTTAGGATTCAGTACTCTCACTGCCACAGCTCGGGTTCAATTCCTGGTCAGGGAAATACGATCCTGCTTCAAGTTGCTGCACCCCATGCCCACACCCCCCAAGATCAGACCTACGAGAGCTCTGGGGTTTCTTCCAGAGTCGACTCTCACTATCTCACCTTATGTCATCTCTTTCTTCTCCTTCCTCCTCCTGCTGTTCCTTCCCCATCACCACCGCCAATGCTAGTACCTTCCTGAGACTCTTGTTTTCTGACGGCTCTCTCCTCTCCAGCGTGCCGTGAGCTGTTTCACTTTTTTAGTTCTCAGCTCAGTTTCCCCCACATATGCTGTTTTTCTTGTCTTGTTAGCATGACACCATATATCTTATTTTTTAGAAATTATGTGTAATGGAGAGAGCTCACTACACTTGGTCCATTTGACTGGATCTGGTATAAACTTTCTAGAACTGAAAGTTAACAAAGGTCTGGTAAGAGCCTCATCTACCTCATCCATATACCTTGTAAGTGTTGAAACTGTATTTTCATGCATGCGCTTGACTTAAAACGAGGAATTAATCCAATGAAGGAGAGAAAAACAAAACAAAACACCCTAATGTGAAAGAGCTAAGTTTTGGAAAATGAAGGTTTGCATGTTGTATCTGGAGGCATCATCACTAATGCTTTTGCCTTGATAGAAATACGTTGCCCTCTGCACGTTGCCCTCTGCACTTCCGTTAAGTTGTCCGCCCCTTTTTCGTCTCCCACACACCCTGTTTTCTTTCTTTTTTCATCGTGTCTACCACTATTTGTTATTCTATAATAAGTGCCTGTTTGCTGGATGTTTGTTTCCTTTGCAGACTGAAGGAGGCCACAAGGGCAGGAAATGATTCTGCTCAGAATAGGTCTCCAATAGATTCTGGTTCAATTAATTTATGAATGGATCACCTTCATGCTATGCTATCCAAAGGGTCATGGTTAAAGAATCAGATTTTGTCCTTTGATTATTTTATCTTCTAAATGCGTTTAATTAATGCAAAAATGTTAAGGAAATGGATTAAATAAATAGGTTAAATATCCAATGAGTTTTTTAAATGACATTAATTTTATAGGCATTCAACTCTAAGTAGAGAAGAACCATGTTTGAAATCAACATGCCCATTGGCGTTTAACTTCCTAAATCTTAAAGATGATGCTAGGAAAAGTAAGCTATTTAGAAGTTTAAAGGTGCCAAAGCACTTATGTAAATTTAAACTATTAGGTCATTTCTATATTTAGGCATTCTGTAAAAGTAAGCATTTGGTACTCAAGAGCTCTGAACCACAGAAGTGACAAGTCCACCTAACAGGAATTTAAACAGGCCATGTAAACCGTCAGATGCCAACACTCATGGTAGAATATGGACTAGACATTGAGGGCAATGGTCTGACTGCTGTGAAAAATGTCACGAAGTTTGCAATGTTAGGGGTTTTCCTATTCATTGAAAAAA
Source organism: Delphinapterus leucas (assembly GCF_059928025.1). Classification (NCBI taxonomy): domain Eukaryota; kingdom Metazoa; phylum Chordata; class Mammalia; order Artiodactyla; family Monodontidae; genus Delphinapterus; species Delphinapterus leucas. The sequence continues at coordinate 34,029,986 of NC_143142.1, read as the reverse complement.
CCAGATACTTCCCTAGGTGCCTTTTTAGTTTTCAAAGTTTAAGGTAAACCAGATCTTTCCTCAGGGAAGTAAGTTATTTAAGGCTTAAGGGACTTGACAGAGTTACAATGGAATCTAATATCCTCACATATATGCTTCTAGAGAGGCTATTCCGTGTAACTGATAAATTGACACTGAAATGTTAGAAGGTTAAAGCACCTACAATTGAAAACTGAGGGAAGCAGGGCCAGCATTAGATCAGCTGATGTGACTCATAAAACTCTGCAGGACACATCTTCAAAGTTCCACCCACTTATATTTAAAAGAAGTCATAGAATAGCTGGCCCAGTTTAAGACAAGTGGCCATAAAGGACACTCAGGATCTCTGGGGAGGGACGTAACTCCCCATGACAACTCCAGTGAAACCAGGGTTGACAATCTCCAGTGCAGCTTAAAGTGTAAATATGGAGTGAAGCAGTAGATGTTTCAGACACTGGATCTAATTAAATCCTCAAAGTCTCCATTTTGCAGATGAAAAAACTGGCGCACAAAGAGGTTATATAAACGTACATGGTAGCACGAGTGCCACAATATTACAAAACACCAATAGTCTTTGTCATTTACTTTGAAGTCACTTCACCTAACCTTGAAATCTAATACTCAGTAATGTTTCTTGGGTGGAAAAATGGAGGGTTTGAGCGAGGAAGGTGAAGATATGAACACAGAAATAGATGTGTGTTTCCTTAAAACCTGAGAATTCTCAGGTAACACAGTTTGCCACGTCCAGATTTATGCCCTGTGATTTAGTCCCCACGTGGACCAGTTAGCAGTTCTCTATTTTCTGGCCACAGATCAGATTCCTAAACTTTGACTGTTTTACAGACATGTTCTCCTGTTCATAAAGCTTAGGTGATGAGAGTGTGGTTTGATGATTAAGAGACCATCGTTATTGCTGGAAGACCCCACATACGGACAAGGGCCAGTTAGAAGCATGAGTTTCCCATGTAAATTCAAGGCAAAGGAAGGTGGATGGGGCAGGGTTGAGCTCTGAGCCCCATGAGGTATATGCTCACCATCCATCCTCCATCAGCTTGTGGAGAGAAGGGAACTAGGAAAGAGGTGGTGGGAGGGGGTGTGTTGGAATTCTTCCCATGGATGTGAGCCAAGGGGCCACTTTCAGTTTTCATGTTTATTCCAGATCCAGGATTTAGTCCTTGGTTCAGGTGAAAAAGATATCTTGCGTACACAGTAGAGTCATAGGAACAGAGGTAGATCTCCTGACCAGGGGAGAGAAAACAAGCAAAAAGAAAGCTGTGCTTCTGATCTTTACACATTGGAGCATTACAAAATGCTCATCTATTTCCACGTGAATATGAGGTTACTTGAGTGTGTCTGTCCAACTTCAATGTGCGTAAGAATCACTAGCCTGTAACGATAAGATTTCAGAGACCCAAGGCCAGAGTCTCTGATTCAGTAAATCCAGAGTGAAGCCAGGAACCTGTAATTTAAACAATTTCCCGCTAGTGAAACTTACACACTCTTGGAGAAGACAGTGGCCCAAACCACCCATTAACTAGCAGATGTACCTCTGAAAATAAATTTGTCATGGTTTAATTCAGGATATTAAAGTGTTTGTTCATCAAATTCTTCTCAGTTAAGAATGTTCAGAAATAAGTCAACAATAAAATTGGTATTATAAGCTGCCTAGGAGCCATTTCTTCTCCTTTTGCTGGGTAATTTCCACGTTTAAAGAAAATTTCAAGTTCGAGTTTGTTCTATTAAAAAGGCTTTACGACATTTATTCAAAGAGTCACACTCCTATTTACCAAGAATGTGAAGTGAGGGAACAACTGATTCGAAGTTCTTCTTTATGCCCCGAATTAGACACTGTGCAGTGCTTTCCTCTGTACTATTTGCTCTTGAGGAACGAGGATTGAATTTTAAATCCTATTTCACTGCGCCACACTGTTGCTCGTCACGAAATACCTTATTTTTGATAATGGGAGCTATCCAAAGTCCAAGATAAATTAAGGAAATAAACAGGAATTTTCTAGATGGTTGTTTGCCTCTGCAGGAGGGGAGGAGTGTAATTTCGATAAGCACCAGGTAGCAAACCAGATGGTGTCGCGTGGACCAACCCTTCCCTTTCTACTTTTTGTAAATTTTCACTCCTCTGACTCTACAAAGCCCCAGCTTGCCCCCCACTCCCTACCACCTCATCCTCCCTTCAAAGTGACCAGTCACCTTGGTACAAAGTGAGTTAGAGTTTGGTTCACACTGGATTCTTGTCCCTGCTACAATAGCGTACTACCGAGTAAAATCTGTCCTTACCACTAGCCTCTGGCTTTGTTTGACACCAGGCACTGCACCGGATCTTTCACCCTCTAAAGACCCCTTTAGAGGGCCTCCATTTTTGCAGAAGGGGGAAATGAGGCTCTGACAGGTATAGCTGGTGTCAGAACAAGATTCCAACTGAGACCTACTTCCCTCCCGAGTGCGTACTCTCTTTGGGGCTGGCTTCATTGCATGGGCAACTTGCACGGGTGCACAGGACCCCATGCTTGGAAGTGTCCCCTGCTTGGTCTAATGCTCTGCTGTAGCTGCCTTGAAATGCTTAATAACTTTTGAACACAGGGCTCTATATTTTCATTTTGCACTCGGCCCTGTAAATTATGTAGCTCACTTCATTTCCAGGGCCTGCTTCAGCCTAGAAATCCCCCAAACATTTCAAACTCGAAGCTAGAAATTCTGATGAAGTTCTACTAAGAAGGAATAAATGTACATATGATCCCCACTATAAATGAGGGGCAGAGTAGGAAGCTGCTCAGGGCAAAAACGCCTGCAACAGTCCACCTAAGTGTTGGTAAGGATTTATCACAAATAAAGATTTGATCTCCTGATAAATTCTGCTGTTTAAGTTTCTGGCCAAATGACTTAGTTCTAATTTTATTTTGTTTCGTAATATTGGCTTTTAACATCTTCTGGTTACAACAGGGACAGAGCATTCCTACTAGGAGCTCATCTTTCTCTAAAAACAATGTACCTTTTTTTGATAATAAAAGTAATGTATGTTTCTTGTGGAAAATATGAAGAAGAAAAAGAATCACCCATAGTCAGCTAAGTGGAGAAAATATTTTGTTACATATCATTTTTTCTTAGGAATTGATATGTGTCTAGGTACACATTTTTATTTTTACTGATGTCTGTCTATTGATCGGTCAACTAAGGGCTTGATCTATCATCTATCTACCTGGAATCACAGAATTTATGGTTTCAATTTGAATCCTGTGGTTTTCTTTTTTCATTTAATTTATTCTAAGGATTTCCCTTATAGGGAAAAAGGCTTCTTTACAAGAACCTGTTTAACAATCTATTGTTAAAAATTAGATTTGTTCTCTTTCTTTTTGCTTTTGCGGTACGCGGGCCCCCCACCGCCGTGGCCTCTTCCGCCGAGGAGCACAGGCCCCAGACGCGCAGGCCCAGTGGCCACGGCTCACGGGCCCAGCCGCTCCGCGGCACGCAGGATCCTCCCGGACCGGGGCACGAACCCGCGTCCCCCGCATCGGCAGGCGGACTCCCAACCACTGCGCCACCAGGGCAGCCCTGCTCTCTTTCTTTTTAAAAGTTGTTTTTATAATTGGCTCTGAATGCAAGGAGCAGGTATCAATTACATTCAGGATGGTTAACGGAGAACACGTTGCATACTCAGAACTGCAGATTATAAGTCTATGAATCAGGAGGGTTTTCTGTACTTACAGGACATAAATTTAGAACAGATCATTCTATATTGTTCTATATATACCAGAAGAAAATTACTGAGGCAGACCAGGCTGTCTTGGTGCAAGCGAATGGTAGAATTAAATGCGTAAAGGAGAAAGGAGAGGGAAAATACTCTTTCCAGAATCTATCCAAATGTCAACCTCTTTAAATCAAGAAACTAATTATTGACTGCACAGACAACTCACCAAGGCAGAAAAGAAAACGTGGAGAGTCTTGGGGTTTATGTCCCCCAAGCAGTGATTATATGCATCGGCATCCAATTCACTTACATGTTAATTAGAGGCTTTATTTTCATTGAAGAATCTGCTTCCTTTGTTTAATTCAGCTAAACCAGCTCAAAAAGAAGCTTGCTACTTAGGAAACCTTTATCCTCTCTTTATTTTTATTTTAATTTTAACATCCTTATTGGAGTATAATTGCTTTACAATGCTGTGTTAGTTTCTGCTTTATAACAAAGTGAACCAGCTATGCGTATACATATATCCCCATATCTCCTCCCTCTTGCGTCTTCCTGCTATCCTCTCTTTATCACAGGAAAAATCTTCTTTCACATTTAGGACAAGACTGTCAGTTAATACTCTAGACAACTCTAGATCTAGAGTTGTCAAGTTGTATTTTTATACCTCAATTTAATAACATATGGCAGTAGCTTGAGAGCAAAACTTTCTGTCAATTTCTGTTTTTACCAACTTTACAAGGTTGTGCTCCTTTGATGCAGCTTTTAAATCACAGGGCTTTGTACTGGCAACTCACCTTGTCTGATCTCAGTCCCTGTCCCAAATGAAAACAAAATGTGTTTTTCCACTTTAAACACAGAGGGATTTCCTTAGGTAACTCAGAATATAATTACCTGCTCCAGTCAAACGATCAGAAATTAAGTTCTGCACATTTCTCTGACCTGACACCTTCTTCCTTCCATGTTTCAAAGGTCTTTTTATTTTCCTTCTCTTTTGAATTCCCAATTATCTCTGTTTTGCTCACTGTGGGAACTTCTTTTCAAAGTGATTATTGACTTTGCCATCACCTTGGTTTGATTGAATAATGTGAAACTTAAGCTGGGCAGAAATGGGAAGAGAAGGTCGTCACTTACTTGAAAGGTGTGCAGCAAAAATAGAGATGAGACTTTTCTTTTCTGATAAACAAAGAAAACAAGGGAACAGTGAACAGGCTAGAGAAGTAACATAAACTGGCCTGAAAGAGTTAATCACTCCTAGTTTTATTTTAACTGTTACTAATCTGTAGTGTCTGTGACTAGGTTTGTACTTCACAAAGCTAACCTATCACTCCTTAACACTATGTGAATTACATCCTGCACTCCCTTGTACCATTTGCATTTCAGAAAGAAGGTCGCAGGCCAGTAATCCGGAGACAAACGGACCCAATTAGCGGGCTGCCTGTAACCGTTTTGAAAAAAGGCAGGAAGAAGAATGCAAGACCTTCATTACTTTGAGCCTTATCACCTACCACAGACAAGGGCTATATAACCTCTCTCAGTTGCCCAGGGAGAGGGGCACAGTTCTTGAGGCACTAGCCTGCTGTGTTTTCCCCTCTGCCTGGCAAAGGAATAAAGCCATCTCTCTTTCCCTCCAAATCTCTGTCTCCGTATTTCTGTTTGGCACTGGTGCACAGGGAGCCAAGATTTTTGGCATCAGGTGGAGATTGCAGAACGCTCAGCTCTGCTTCTCCTTGGTGGGGGCTAGCTAGGCAATGGGAAAGTTTAGACCTGGGAACCAGTGCAGGGGTGGTGTGTGATACCATGTGGGTGGTGGGGGAGAAGAACCTGGGGAAACTGCTGGATCAAACTTTAGAAAAAGAGGGCTGAGAAGGCCTTCCAGAGAGCACTGGGTTTTGAAGGGTAGGCTGTCTGCCATTCACTACCTCCGACTTGAATTTAATCATTTCACAGTTTTCTCAGTCTTGGTCTCCTCAGAGCAAAGACCAAACAAGTAAGAATAAAGCTGCTCTCTAAAGTGCTAAATAAAAGTGACATTCTTACTAATTAACTTAGTTAACTAAGTTAACCTACAACTTAATCCCTCAATTACTAAAAGCATTGAGTGCTATAAATTTTCCTGTAAATACTGCTTTAAATACTTCCCAAGTTTTGATGTGTATTGCTTTCATTTTCATCCCATTCAAAATATTCTAAAATTTCCATTGTGACATTTTCTTTGACCTATGGGTTATTTAGCAGCAGGTTTTTTCTATTCCAGCTTTGAGATATAATTGACATATAATATTGTATAAGTTTAAGGTGTACTATGTGATGATTTCATGTATGTATATATTGCAAAATGATTACCACGATAAGGACAGTAAGGTTAATTAACACATCCATTTTCACAGTTACTTTTCATTTTTTTGGTGACAACTTTAAAGATGTGCTCTCTCAGCAACTTTCACATACACAATACACTGTTGTTACCTGCAGTCACCATGCTGTACATCACATCCCCAGACCTCATTCAGCATTTAACCGGAAGTTTGTACCTTTGACCACGTTCCCTCATTCCTGCCCCCATCTCTACTCTTGACAATCACAAATCTACTCTCTGTTTCTATTAGGTCTGATAGTTGGGATTCTAATATATAAGTGAGATCATATAGTATTTGTCATCTCCTGTCTGACTTATTTCACTTAGCGTAATAACCTCAGGGTTCATCCATGTTGCCAAAAACGGCAATATTTCCTGTTCTTTTACAGCTGAATAATACTCCTGTATATGTATATTCACATATATTCATAAATACTCATATATATTTGTGTATTTATATATATTCATATATATATTCACATACATATATACACACACACACAATATTCCTCTTTCTATAAAAATCACTTCTTTGCCTATTCTTCCATTGGTGGACACAAGTTTTTTCCATGTCTTGGCTATTAATGAATAATGCTGCAGTGACATGGGGGGGTGCAGATATCTCTTCAAGATAGTGATTTCATTTCCTTCAGATCTATACCCAGAAGTGGAACTGCTGGATCATATGGTAGTTCTATTTTTAATTTTTTAGAGACCTCCATACTGTTTTCCATAGTAGCTGCACCAATTTAATTCCTATCAAGGGTGTATCAGGGTTCCCTTTTTTCCACATCCTAGTCAACACTGGTTATCTCTCTTCTAACAGCCATTCTAATGTGTGAGGTGGCATCTCACTGTGGTTTTGATTTGCATTTCCCTGATGATTAGTGATGTTGAGCAGCTTTTCCTGTACCTGTTGGTCATTTGGAAGAATGTCTGTGCAAGTCCTTGGTCCATTTTTTAAATTGGATTATTTCGTTTTTTTGCTACTGAACTGTATGAGTTCTTTATATATTTTGGATATTAACCCCTTATCAGATATGTGCTTTGCAAATATTTCCTCCCATTCCATAGTTTGCCTTTTTATTTTGTTGACTGTTTTTCCTGCGCAGAAACTTTTTAGTTTGATGCACTCCCGTTGATTACTTTTGCTTTTGTTGCTTGTGCATTTGGTGTGATATTAAAAAAAATAATTCCTAAAATCAACATCAAGGAGCTTTTCACCTATATTTTCTTATAGAAGTTTCACAGTTTCAGGTCATATGTTTAAGTTTTTAATCTGTCTTGAGTTAATTTTTGTGATTGACATAAAATAGGGGTCCACTTTCATCCTTTTGCATGTGAAAATCCAGTTTTTTTGGCATTTATTAAAGAGACTTTCTTTTTCCCTTCAAATATTCTGGGATCCCTTGTCAAATATTAGTTCATCATATATGGGTTTATTACTGGGCTCCTGATTTTGTTCCACTGGTCTGTCTGTTTTTATTCTAGTGCTTTACTTTAAAAATCACTATAGCTTTCTAATACAGTTTAAGTCAAGAAATGTGATCCCTCCAGCTTTTTTTTTTTTTTTTCTTCAGGATTGCTTTGGCTATTCAGGATGTTTTGTGGCTCCATACAAACTTTAGGAATTCTTAGTTCTACCTGTAAAATTTGCCATTGGAAACTTGATAGGGATTGGGTTGAATTTTTAAGTGGCTTTGGGTAGTATGGACATTTACAGTAATAATTGCTTTGGTCCATAAACATGGAATATATTTCCATTTATTTGTACCTTCTTCAAATTCTTTTATCAGAGTCTCACAGTTTTCAGTGTACAGGTCTTTCACCTCCTTGGTTAAATTTATTCCTAAGTATTTTATTGTTTTTGATGTTATTATACATGAGATTATTTTATTTCTTTCTCAGACAACCTATTGTTAGTGTATAGAAACACTACTGAGTTTTGTAGGTTAACTTTGCATCCTGTAACTTTACTGAATTAATTGATTCATCTAACAGGTTTTCGGTGGTTTCTTTAGGTTTTTCTATATATGCTATTGTGTCATGTGCAAACAGAGACAATTTTACATCTTCTTTTCTGACCCAAGATTTTAAATATAGTTCTCTGTGCTATACAGTAGGTCCTTGGTTATCTATTCGATCCTATGTTTCTTAATGAGAATTTCACACTCCTCTCTCTCCACACGAATTGCCCTCCCCCCTGGGAGGAGAAGTGATTTGATTGAGAAGACAAAGCTCTTGCTTCTGTCTCTGGGACCTGCAGGGCCTGCAAGCCTGTGCCTTCAGCCCTGCTACCTCCCAGGGTGAGTGTCCTGGCAAGGCTTCCCCGCTTTATAGGCGCCATCTGCCTCCCCTACCTCACACCGTTCTGCCTATGACCTGGCGGGTAAATTGAATTTGAGGGAAGAAAGAGAAAGCTCACACTGGCTTTATCTCCAGTGAAGGAACTGTATGTTAATTCTTCACCAGCTCATGAATTTATTTGCAACTGTTTCACAAGGAGGAAACGCACCTGATGTAGGGGTGGTTAAAGCCTCAGTAGTTTATTTTGATAGCTGGTACAGGAAGTCTCCCTTAGTTTTTCTGCCTACTTCTTCCGCAAAAAATCTTGGTGTTTCCTGCTCATTTCCTTTTCTGGATAAATTTTCAGGTCAACTTTTCAGATCCAATGAAAACTTCTTCTGGGCCTTTAATTGGGATATTAAATTTATAGACTAACTTTAGAAGAACTGGTCTCCTAAAAAAGACCTTTCCTATCCAGGTGCTTGGCATATTTTTCTGTTAACTCAGGGCTTCTGTGTACTTCACAGATGCTTAACAGTTTTCTTTAGTAAGTTTTATATGTTCCTTTGTATATCTCTTCCTACATATTTCATGATACTAACTACTATGGTGAAGGAAATTTAAGAAATTTTTGTAATTGGTAAGTGGGGGTATATAGGAAACCATTTATGTTTGTTTATTGATTTCTGTTCTTGCCAACGTGACTAAATCTTTAATTTTAGTAATTAGCTCTTTATCTTTGATTTCTACATATCTGGTAATATCTTAAATAATGAAAGTTTGCTCCTCTCATCCCACTATGCTTTGGGGATTAACTGCACTGACCAGGAATTCTATCATGTTGAATAGCTGAGATACCAGGTATCCACATGTTATTCCTAACTTTTATTGATATGTAGTTAATGTCTTAGCATTGATGACGACACTTGCTACAGCAAGTTAGATAAAGTATTCTCTATTCTTTGTTGGCTACTTTCTTTGAAAATCAGCAGTAGGTTTTATATTTTATTATATATCTTCAGCATCCAACAACACTTTTTTCCCTCTCAACACTTTTTTTCTCTCTTAACATAGAGAAAAACATTCATGGGTATTCTAAATTAAACCACCTTCGCATAGTCAATATAAACCACACTTTGTGAGCATGTTTAATTCTTTAAACTTTGTTATGTTTTAATTTATGTAGGAGTTTTGCATCTGTATTTACAAGCGAGATTGGACCACAGTTTTCCTTTTTGCAGGTGTCTTCTCTCATCTAGTTTGGTATCAGAGTTTTGCTAGCCTTCTCTAATTGGCCAAGATACTTCCAATCTTTTCCTGTTATCTGAACATGGTTTTATACTAGAAATGATTTATAATATAAAAATTATCTATTCTTTATATTACATAAATATTATAATTACGTTAACATTACATGTTATCAATACTATATTAAGAATTAATAAATGTTTCATTTTTATAATATAAAAATTATCTACTTCTTTAAGGTTTGGTAGGAATAACATATAACATTTTTTTGAATCTCATGCCTATTTTAGGGATAGATTTTTGAGTGCCTTAATTTATTCTATGATTATTGCTTTCTTGAAATTTTCTATTCTTCTACCCAATTTTGATAATGTATGCATCTTAGAAAATTGGTAATTGCATCTAGAATATCCAAATGTATACAAAATAATTTCTTATGCTCTCTTGAGTCTGCCACCCTCCTTATCTATAGTTACATCCCTGTTCTTATTTCTAACATCATTTGTTTTTAGGGTTTCCCTGTTTCCCCTTGATCAGCCTTGCCACAGACTTGTCAACTTTACTGGTCACTTTAAGGAACCAAGCTTGATTTATTGTTTCAACTCTAGACTTTTCTGTTTTTCTTTTCCGATAATTACTGTCTCACATGCTTTTTATTTCTGAAAAGTCTTCAAATATACTGATTTTCTGATATCATCCTGTTTTTAGATTGCTCATTATGCATATTTTCTCTTTTCCTCAATCCAGAATATATACTAGAAAACAAGAATGTTAAAATAAGAGGTTGGTCTTGGTGACTCAACCAATGATCTTCCCTTCTCTATTTCAAACAAAATAGCATAAGGTACAAGTCTTTCTAGTTATTACAATTAATCTACAACCCCTCTAATTCTACTAGGCTTAACTAATCTTTCCTTCCTCTGCATTAACTCCCAGCAAAAGAAATTATAAAACATTATCAAAATGCCTAGCACTGACCCCATTTACTCATTCAATGAACAATGGTTGAAACACACACACACACACACACACACACACACACACACACACACATATAACCTGGGGGGCTGGCACCGTGCTGGGTGCCAGGGACACACTGGAAAACAAAATAACATCACTGAATAAAAGGCCCTCCAGTGGCGTGGGGGAGAAGGACACACATGGTGTGTAATCCCAAGACTGTGCTTTAGTCAATGAAAGTACTCAGTGTTCTAAAATCAAGACAAGCTCTAGGGATTGATGGTCAGGAAGCATCATTAGTCTCCAGTGACTGACGGGTGCATGAAACAAAGAACGGGCACAGAAGTGGGTGCATGGCCTTAGTTCATCACCACATGTAGCTTTTCTCCACCTTTGCCCTGATACAGCAAGGGAGGCCAGGTAAGCTCTGAGAGTTAGTGGCCAAGCCCCCAGTGTCACATGTGCCTGTGAATTTTAGATACCATTTTTTGGGAAAAGGAGAACCAATAAATCTCAAGAATATACAATAGGAAATAAAAGAAGTCTGATTTCAGAAGTAGAAAGACCATTTGAAATTAAGCTGTAAATCTGGTCTAAATCTCAAGTTTTAAATGATCTTAGTAAACGTCACCTGGAGTCACAGTATACATTTATCATTGAGTTGTGAAGGAAACGTATTTAATTCAACTAGCAATTTGGATTCAGCTTTGAACTTCGGGGTTAACCCACAGAAACAGGGAGATGATAGAAATGCACTGCTATTTAAAATAATTTCAGTGCAATCGATTTTGAAAAATGTTCATTGCTTCTGTAACCCCAATATTCAAATATCAAGGGAAAGGAGTATTTAAAAGCAGTAATTAAACATAAAACTGCTTAACTTAAATAAGAACCCAATTTTGTAAAGCAGAAGCAGTTGTTTACTATCTCTAGTTTAGAGATAATACGTGGCAGGGAAAAGAGACAGATTTCTCACGTCCTGAACTCAGAGCACAGGCATATTCAGTGCCAAGATACCTACAATATTGTAAGATAACTGACAAAACTATCGGTCACACAGAATCCTAGATCCTTCCTGAGGACTCCCCACACACAAGAGTTCCTCCTCTGCAATTCACTTCTTTTTACAACCACACACACATGACTGTCTCATTGCCTGACACAAGGCTGTCTTTTCAGCTGTCAGGTCCCCAAGCCCTGTGTGTATCACTTTTTCATGATCTGAGGGTGATGGAAGAGACCAAGAAGAGGAGAAAGTGGGAGAAATTTCACTTGCCTTTGGAAATTTTAATATGGACCGTTGCATTTTTTTCTTTTTTTTTTTAGCTCTCTTAATTGTGGCAGAGGAGAAAATGTGCTCCCAGCCTTGCAAAAATCAAACCCTCGAGCGCCAGTAATACTTCTCTTCAGCCAGCAGAGGGAACAAAGGAACAGAACTCCAGAACACCCAGTAATATAATGCTTATCTCAACGGGCAAAAAACACAAAACCAACAACTCTGTTTCCACTTGGTGGCTTTAGAAAAATAGCACTTTTGAACAAGGCTGTTTACCAAGGCTTTTTATATCAGAACAATATCTAATTTAGTAGTTGGTGTTTCTGATGTAAAAAGTTCCAGATACACCCAACCTCGGGCTGAGATGAGGTAAAACAGGATAAACAGCCATTTCTGCCATCATTGACATTTGAGTCCATTCTTAGATCAATTCAGAGCTTATAACTCTCAGGAAGGAAAAGACTCTTGCATTTGGTTACAGCTGTTGGCCTTCAATGAACATTCTATTCACATTCTGATCATTTAAAAATAAAATGCACTAGATTTTCTTTAACACACTGGCCCCTGGAACTTAAAAAGAAAGGCAGAAAATGAAAGGAAATCACACAGGCATTATGAAAAGCAACCCAGTACAAATACTTGTTTCTTAGTTTTCTAGTGAAAACAGCACCACTTGATGACAATTGCCTCTTTGCTGAAGCAAAACACACACTACGCTCAGATTCTACTTCAGCCTGAACCCCTTTGGAAAGGAAAGGGCAAGCCCAGTGGTGAGGAATGTAATTCACAATGCAGCCTTTATCCAAGCCCTAATACTTCCATTAGGGTTAAATGGAATCACACAGCAAATCTTCCACAAGCTCAATTTCCCAGGCAAAACTGTTGTGAAGATGTCTGCCTTTTAGTAGAAGCCCAGGAGTCCAGGGCGATCTTCAGAGAGTATAGACATTCCTTTACCCATCTCTCTTTTTTTTGTTTTGTTTGCATTTTTTAAAACATCTTTATTGGAGTATAATTGCTTTACAATGGTGTGTTAGTTTCTGCTTTATAACAAAGTGAATCAGTTATACATACACATATGTTCCCATATCTCTTACCTCTTGCATCTCCCTCCCTCCCACCCTCCCTATCCCACCCCTCTGCGTGGTCACAAAGCACCGAGCTGATCTCCCTGTGCTCTGCGGCTGCTTCCCACTAGCTATCTATTTTACATTTGGTAGTGTGTATATGTCCATGCCACTCTCTCACTTTGTCACAGCTTACCCTTCCCCCTCCCCATATCCTCAAGTCCATTCTCTAGAAGGTCTGTGTCTTTATTCCCGTCTTACCCCTAGGTTCTTCATGACCTTTTTTTTCTTTCCTTAGATTCCACATATATGTGTTAGCATATGGTATTTGTTTTTCTCTTTCTGACTTACTTCACTCTGTATGACAGACTCTAGGTCCATCCACCTCACTACAAATAACTCAATTTCATTTCTTTTTATGGCTGAGTAATATTCCATTGTATATATGTGCCACATCTTCTCTATCCATTCATCCAATGATGGACACTTAGGTTGCTTCCATCTCCTGGCTATTGTAAGTAGAGCTGCAATGAACATTGTGGTACATGACTGTTTTTGAATTATGGTTTTCTCAGGGTATATGCCCAGTAGTGGGATTGCTGGGTCATATGGTAGTTCTATTTGTAGTTTTTTAAGGAACCTCCATACTGTTTTCCATAGTGGCTGTATCAATTTACATTCCCACCAACGGTGAAAGAGTGTTCCCTTTTCTCCACACCCTCTCCAGCATTTATTGTTTCTAGATTTTCTTGATGATGGCCATTCTGATCAGTGTGAGATGATATCTCATTGCAGTTTTGATTTGCATTTGTCTAACGATGAGTGATGCTGAGCATCCTTCCATGTGTTTGTTGGCAATCTGTATATCTTCTTTGGAGAAACGTCTATTTAGGTCTTCTGCCCATTTTTGGATTGTTTGTTTCTTTGATATTGAGCTGCATGAGCTGCTTGTATATTTTGGAGATTAATCCTTTGTCAGCTGCTTCATTTGCAAATATTTTCTCCCATTCTGATGGTTGTCTTTTGGTCTTGTTTATGGTTTCCTTTGCTGTGCAAAAGCTTTTAAGTTTCATTAGGTCCCATTTGTTTATTTTTATTTCCATTCCTCTAGGAGGGGGGTCAAAAAGGATCTTGCTGTGATTTATGTCATGGAGTGTTCTGCCTATGTTTTCCTCTAAGAGTTTGATAGTTTCTGGCCTTACATTTAGATCTTTAATCCATTTTGAGCTTATTTTTGTGTATGGTGTTAGGGGGTGTTCTAATCTCATACTTTTACATGTAGCTGTCCAGTTTTCCCAGCACCATTTATTGAAGAGGCTGTCTTTTCTCCACTGTATATTCTTTCCTCCTTTATCAAAGATAAGGTAACCATATGTGCATGGGTTTATCTCTGGGCTTTCTATCGTGTTCCATTGATCTACATTTCTGTTTTAGTGCCAGCATCATACTGTCTTGATTACTATAGCTTTGTAGTATAGTCTGAAGTCAGGGAGCCTGATTCCTCCAGCTCCATTTTTCGTTCTCAAGATTGCTTTGGCTATTCTGGGTCTTTTGTGTTTCCATACAAAACCCTGCAGAAAGTAGGCATAGAGGAAACTTTCCTCAACATAATAAAAGCCATATATGACAAACCCACAGCCAACATTGTCCTCAATGGTGAAAAACTGAAACCATTTCCACTAAGATCAGGAACAAGACAAGGCTGCCCACTCTTGCCACTCTGATTCAACATAGTTTTGGAAGGTTTAGCCACAGCAATCAGAGAAGAAAAAGAAATAAAAAGAATCCAAATCGGAAGAAGTAAAGCTGTCACTGTTTGCAGATGACATGATACTATACATAGAGAATCCCGAAGATGCTACCAGAAAACAACTAGAGCTAATCAATGAATTTGGTAAAGTAGCAGGATACAAAATTAATGCACAGAAATCTCTGGCATTCCTATACACTAATGATGAAAAATCTGAAAATGAAATTAAGAAAACACTGCCATTTACCACTGCAACAAAAAGAATAAAATATCTAGGAATAAACCTACCTAAGGAGACAAAAGACCTATATGCAGAAAATTATAAGACACTGATGAAAGAAATTAAAGAGATACAAATAGATGGAGAGATATACCATGTTCTTGGATTGGAAGAATCAACATTGTGAAAATGCCTCTACTACCCAAAGCAATCTACAGATTCAATGCAATCCCTATCAAACTACCACTGGCATTTTTCCTTTATCCATCTCTTACTCTCTTTTTTCCTCCCCTTTCCCAGATTACTTGCTCTCCATGACTCCCAATGGATGGCAATGCCTTCTACCTCACCATGATGGATAAAGGGATTTAGGGGTTTCTTTCGGGGTGGGGGGGAATCTAACATTAGATTATGGTGATGGTTACATAACACTGTGAATGAATATACTAAAAACTACTGAGGAATACATTTTAAATGGGTGAATTGTATGGTATGTGTGTTATTTCTCAGTAAAGTTGTTAAAAAAAGGAATTTCTCTGTAAGTAATGCATTTAGATAGCAACGTCTGACCTCTCTTGCTTTTCAACTAAAATGAGAGTCAAATTAACATAATTTGGCTACTGGATTCCATTTACTTTACGTTTCGTTATGTTTCCATGTGTTGTATGCGTGTGTGTGTGTATATATATGTGTGTGTGTGATTTTCTTTCTAGATTTTCCTTTGAAAGCATCTGGTCTGATTAAAAGTCAGTCTTGTTTCTTGTTTCTTTGTAAGCAAAGAATTGAAAAACTATATTACACAATCAAACAGAATCCAACAGCATCTTGTATTTGTTTTACTTTAAAACATTATTAACTAATGACATTTACTGGGTGTCTATATGCAGAACAAGGTTGGGGATCACTTCCTGGTACATGGAAATAAGCTCCTTATATGATGCGGCAGCAAAAGATTTTAAAGCCATCTTAGGCAGCTTTTATTAAAGGAAGGTGCTGAGACTGAGGAAGGACATGGCTGGGTGCTGGTCAGACACAGCTAGGCTTTGTGTTCAGCTTTCAGCAACACTGGGGCCTGGAATACTTCCACAGGAAAGAGAAAGAGCCCAGGGAAAACTCAGGAGAAAACTATCCCTCCTTTAAATAAATGAAGGGCTGTCAAGTGAAAGAACAACTAGACTTTTGCACATAGCCATATTGTGCAAAACTGTTTGTGTTGTACAAAGAGTACAATAGCTATAAGTTAGAGGGAGACCTGTGAAGAGTTCTGCAATGTTTGGTGCTGTCCAACAGGATTGAGTTCCTTCCTGAACCACTGAGTTCCTATCTGAGGAGTCTGGTTTCATGACCTGGGCTCAGCATCAATGATTATGTTGTAGAAAAGGATGCGCTAGCCCCAGGCCCACCCGATGACTAAGAGCTGGAGATCTTCCTGCAGCATTCACAGTGACACTGGGTGGACTTTAGGGAGAATAGCTGTGGGGTTTAGAGTCAGCCCCTACTACTTGGGGCTCAGAGCACACCCATGATGCTCTAAAAGGGTTAATGTGATCAGACAGGGCCAGCTGAAATCAGCTCCCTTTTGCTACATTAGGATGATGATACCTCCTCATCTTCATAGGTTCCACCCCCACTCAAAGAGGAGGAGATTATACAAGATAGAGGTCTACTGGGGGTCATTCTCAGAATTTTGCCCGTCACAGGGTGACTGGTGTTAAAACAGTTCATGGTTACTGTGAGGTCTGGATGTGGCTCAAATGCCAACTGACTTTAGACCCCTGCTTCCCTACCTGGCTACTGACACTGTTCTTATTTTTCTGCTCCTGATCCGTGAAGAAGGCCCTTTCCACATAACGAAAAAATCTCTAGGTACTAGCCAGCAGGGATCTCCTGAGCCACTACTCCTGAAACCATTCCTCTCCTCCCTAGGTTCACGCCTGGCATCTTTGCTCTAGGACTGCAGCCTACGTCAAGTTCAGAGCCGATCCCAGTCCAATGCTAACAAATCTAATTACCATTAATCCTAACTCAGACCATTCCAAAAATTAACTTTCTTCTTAAATCCTCACCTTTTAATTCTTTTTTCCTTTCCTAGCTTGTTGTTTGGGAGATCATTTAACTCTTGGAATGTTAAATATAAAAAATATATGTTATAAAATCTCTCTATACATACACATATACACATAATATATACACACACACATATACGTGTGTGTGTGTGTATATATGTATATAAATATATATACACATGACATATTTAGAGGATTTCTCTTGTGTCCAGAAAAAGAAAGCATATATATTGGGCTATGGTGGTTATTCTCAAGCCATCTAATTCCCCCAGTATCTATCCAGGGAAGGAAAACTGACTGTAGAATTAAGTTTAATAAACTGTAATTAGGAAAATAAATGATGTGTAAAAAATATTGTGTACAGGCAATCTCCAAATTATGGTTGTTTGAGGTCTGCAAAGTTCTTTCTTTTTGTCTTTTTTAACATCTTTATTGGAGTATAATTGCTTTACAATGGTGTGTTAGTTTTTGCTGTATCACAAAGTGAATCAGCTATATGTATACATATAGCCCCATATACCCTCCCTTTTGCATCTCCCTCCCACCCTCCCTATCCCACCCCTCTAGGTGGTCACAAAGCGTGGAGCTGATCTCCCTGTGCTATGCGGCTGCCTCCCACTAGCTAGCTATTTTACATTTGGTAGTGTAAATGTGTCCATGCCACTCGCTCATTTCGTCCCAGCTTACCCATCCCCCTACCCTAGTCCATTCTCTATGTCTGCGTCTTTATTCCTGTCGTGCCACTAGGTTCTTCAGAACCAGTTTGGTTTTTTTTTAGATTCCATATATATGTGTTAGCATACGGTATTTTTTTTTCTCTTTCTGACTTACTTCACTCTGAATGACAAACTCTAGGTCCCTCCACCACACTACAAATAACTCAATTTCGTTTCCTTTTATGGCTGAGTAATATTCCATTGTATATATGTGCCACATCTTCTTTATCCATTCATCTGTCAATGGACACTTAGGTTGCTTCCATGTCCTGGCTATTTTATAAACAGTGCTGCAATGAACACTGTGGTACATGACTCTCATTGAATTACGTTTTTCTCAGGGTATATATGCCCAGTAGTGGGATTGTTAGGTCGTATGGTTAGTTCTATTTTTAGTTTTTTAAGGAACGTCCATACTGTTCTCCATAGTGGCTGTATCAATCTACATTCCCACCAACAGTGCAAGAGGGTTCTCTTTTCTCCACACCCTCTCCAGCATTTACCGTTTGTAGACTTTTTGATGATGGCCATTCTGACTGGTATGAGGTGATGCCTCATTGTAGTTTTGATTTGCATTTCTCTAATGATTAGTGATGTTGAGCATCTTTTAATGTGTTTGTTAGCAATCTGTATATCTTCTTTGGAGAAACGTCTATTTAGGTCTCCTGCCCATTTTTGGATTGTTTGTTTCTTTGATATTGAGCTGCATGAGCTGCTTGTATACTTTGGAGATTAATCCTTTGTCAGTTGCTTTGTTTGCAAATATTTTCGCCCATTCTGATGGTTTTTTGTCTTGTTTATGGTTTCCTTTGCTGTGCAAAAGCTTTTAAGTTTCATTAGGACCGATTTGTTTATTTTTGTTCCTATTTCCCTTTCTCTAGGAGGTGGGTCAAAAAGGATCTTGCTGTGATGTATGTCATAGAGTGTTCTGCCTATGTTTTCCTCTAAGAGTTTGATAGTGTCTGGCCTTACATTTAGGTCTTTAATCCATTTTGAGTTTATTTTTGTGTATGGTGTTAGGGAGTGTTCTAATTTCATTCTTTCACATGCAGCTGTCCAGTTTTCCCAGCACCACTTATTGAAGAGGCTTTCTTTTCTCCATTGTATATTCTTGCCTCCTTTATCAAAGATAAGGTGACCATGTGTACGTGGGTTTATCTCTGGGCTTCCTGTCCTGTTCCATTGATCTACGTTTCTGTTTTTGTGCCAGTACCATACTGTCTTGATTACTGTAGCTTTGTAGTATAGTCTGAAGTCAGGGAGCCTGATTCCTCCAGATCCGTTTTTCTTCCTCAAGATTGCTTTGGCTATTCAGGGCCTTTTGTGTTTCCACACAAATTGTGAAATGTTTTGTTCTAGTTCTGTGAAAAATGCCACTGGTAGTTTGATAGGTATTGCATTGAATCTGTAGATTGCTTTGGGTAGTATAGTCATTTTCACAAAGTTGATTCTTCCAATCCAATAACACGGTATATCTCTCCATCTGTTTGTATCCTCTTTAATTTCTTTCATCAGTGTCTTACAGTTTTCTGCACACAGGTCTTTTGTCTCCTTAGGTAGGTTTATTCCTAGATATTTTATTCTTTTTGTTGCAATTGTAAATGGGAGTGTTTCCTTAATTTCTCTTTCAGATTTTTCATCATTAGTGTATAGGAATGCAAGATATTTCTGTGCATTAATTTTGTATCCTGCAACTTTACCAAATTCATTGATTAGCTCTAGTTGTTTTCCGGTAGTGTGTTTAGGATTCTCTATGTATAGTCTTATGTCATCTGAAAACGGTGACAGCTTTACTTTTTCTTTTCCGATTTGGATTCCTTTTATTTCTTCTTCTCTGATTGCCGTGGCTAAA
The DNA here is from genome assembly GCF_059928025.1 of Delphinapterus leucas. Taxonomy (NCBI): domain Eukaryota; kingdom Metazoa; phylum Chordata; class Mammalia; order Artiodactyla; family Monodontidae; genus Delphinapterus; species Delphinapterus leucas. Next base: position 34,010,471 of record NC_143142.1, on the reverse strand, counting down.
ACATCCAAAACTATGTTGAATAACAGTGGTGAGAGTGGACAACCTGCTCTTAGGGGAAATGGTTTCAGTTTTTCTCCGTTGAGAATGATGTTGGCTGTGGATTTGTCATATATGGCCTTTGTTATGTTGAGGTAAGTTCCCTCTCTGCCTACTTTCTGGAGGGTTTTTTTTTTATCATAAATGGGTGTTGAATTTTGTCGAAAGCTTTTTCTGCATCTACTGAGATGATCATATGTTCAATTTGTTAATATGGTTTATCACATTGATTGATTTGCATATATTGAAGAATCCTTGCATTCCTGGGCTAAACCCCACTCGATCATGGTGTATGATTCTTTTAATGTGCTGTTGGATTCCGTTTACTTGTATTTTATTGAGGAGTTTTTCATCTATGTTCATCAGTGATATTGGCCTGTAGTTTTCTTTTTCTGTGACATCTTTGTCTGGTTTTGGTATCAGGGTGATGGTGGCCTCGTAGAATGAGTTTGGGAGTGTTCCTCCCTCTGCTATATTTTGGAAGAGTTTGAGAAGGATGGGTTTTAGCGCTTCTCTAAATGTTTGATAGAATTCACCTGTGAAGCCATCTGGTCCTGGGCTTTTGTGGGTTGTTGGAAGATTTTTAATCACAGTTTCAACTTCAGTGCTTTTGATTGGTCTCTTTATATTTTCTGTTTCTTCCTGGTTCAGTCTTGGAAGGTTGTCCTTTGCTGAGAATCTGTCCATATTTCTTCCAGGTTGTCCCAAAGTTCATTTTTAAGTCAGCTGTTTAGAACCCATACTGACTGCCCCCTTTTCCTCCACAGGCTGATACTGTTTTTGTTTTGTTTTCTCAGTCATTTATTTATACATTTAGTGACTTGATATCTACTCTCCCCCCCCCACCCCACTGTGTGAAGCCTCTTGTTTTATGTTTCAGCCTAGCTACGTAGGAATTTCTCCTGGGACAGCATAAGCCACTTATTGGCCAAAGGTTGTGCTTACGCTCTGTTAACCAGTTATATTGTTTACTCTGCCATTTGATGTGTGTGTGTGGCCTGCAGGCTGCTATCACAGATTAAGTGGTTTATGTGCTTGCCTCCACATTTAGTAAGGGAATACCAGCGTGGGTTTTTCCTCTCCCAGCACCCCTGAGAAGGTGCAGTCTCAGGCATGCACACAGACTGCCAGGGGTAGGTGTGATTTTGTTTTTAAGCCCGCTTTCCTAGGAGTTTTGCCTCTGGGTCAAGGTAGATTGGTGTTCAGCCAGTTTTTGGTAAAACCCCTAGTGCCTGTGAGGCTTCTGCCCTTTGTTGATTGATCTGTGGATGGTTTAGGGGATGGTTTCAGGTCTGTCCAGGTCTGATTGCTCCTGAGTGAGTGCAGTTCAGCACTTGTGCACAGCCTTCCTGACCACCATGATCTCAGGAGGGCTCTTCTTGGTTTTTCCATTGTTTCTCTCTGTTAAACTTCTGCCTGCTCTGCCATTTTGCTTGTATCATGGAGCTATGAGCTCCTTGATTGTTCTCTAACAAGACGTCTGTTGCTTTTGACAATGTCCTTAGGTATGGAATTTTCCATGCACTGTTCCCAGTAGAGTCAGCTCCTTCAGGCAGAGCTGTGGAGTCCATCATCCTTGAGTCCTACCTCTTCCCCTGGTAGAACCTCTGTACCACCACACAAGAGCTGGGGGCAGAACACATTGGCTCGCTTTTCCCAGAGTGACACCCTGCCTCACCAGCAGGTGGGGTAGCAGAGATGGTCCCCCTCTTTTTGGCTTGCCTTTTCCCCATCTGGAACCTCGGGTTTACAAGTGAGCTGGGGTGAGAGTAATCGGGTCCTCATATCCTTGGTTTGCTATGCCTGGGGGAGAGTTTCTGTCCTCCAAATGGGGGTTAAGTGGAGGAAAGGAAAGGACCTCTTAGGCACACCTGCCTGGAATAGTTTTTGTAAAATGGGGAGAAATGAGAAAGCTGGCAACCTGTCCTTCCCTGGGTGAAACTGGCTCCTGACTGGGAGCTGGGGGATGAGGGAGCCCAATCTTCTTGGTTGCACCTGCCTTGATTAGAGCACTTGGAACTTGGGGTGGGAGGTGGGGTCATAGTTCAAATGCTACAGACTCTTGCCTTAAAGGAAATTTAGTAGATTTTCTCTAATTTTCTTGAATGAGTCTTTCTCTATTTGCTATATGTCCTTAGGACAATTCTCTTTAAATGACTAATTAAAAAAAAAAATTGTGCCCAGTTAAGTGATGGTTTGTTGGGAAGACAATCTACAGTGTTTTTCACTCCCCATTCTGGAAGTCATCTTTTCCTTTGCATTATACATAATGCAAACACAAATGACTCCTTCTTTTGGATAACCTTTTTTTTTTTTTCATGACAATGATGGTATCTTCTATTACTATTATACATGTTTTTACATACCAGTAATTTTAAAACAATTATTTTATATTGGAGTACAGTTGATTTGCCATGTTGTGTTAGTTTCAGGTACACAGCCAAGTGATTCAGTTATACATATACATATATCTATTCCTTTTCAGATTCTTTTTCCCACATAGGTTATTACAGAGTACTGAGTATAGTTCCCTGTGCTGTACAGTAGGTCCTGGTTGATTACCTGTTTTATATATAGTAGTGTGTATATACCAATAATTTTATCTCAGTATTTTAAATGATAGAGCCACCAATAATTAGTGCATCATAGAACAAAGAAAAGCTCATGCACCCTCAAATTGGTGTACATTTAAGTGGCATTTTACTGTTTCACAAGGCTATTGAAATTATAATAGCACTTTGAACTCCCTGGAAAGTGGCTGGAATGTTCTTAACAATATGGACAGACAGTGAGGATGACTGTCTAAGGGCACACAGGCGTTGGTGGCAGAGCTAGACTAGAATCCAGGGTCCCCGACTTCCAATTCTCATTCTTTTCATTAGAAAGAGTGCTCTTAAAAAATCTGTTTATTTTCTGTCTACTTATCTACCCACAAAGATTAGATCATTATTAAACTGGTAATTTTCTCTTTCCATATTTTAATTCATTAACAATGTGGTGAAACCTGGGCTTTTGATAAGACCTCCTATGAAATGAGACATCATCTGGATATATAAATATTCTCACTGGTGAAATTACTTGACATCAGCACCTGTTCTTTATTTGATACAATGACTGAATTTTAAGTATCTTTTTGAGGTAAAAAATTAAGCTATTGAAAATGAAAAAAAAAAAACCTTTTAAACAGCAGAAGGGGCTGGCCGAATTAATAAAGAGAATGTGCTGAATTACATACTGTTCATTTTTAGCTGAAGGATTCTCTTCAATACAATTACTAGCTCGAAAATGGATATTTACCTTGACTAAAAACTAATGAAGATTAATTATAATACTATTTTTTAAGAGACTTTTAAAAACCATCACTTGTTTGAAAACCACCCATAAAATTAAGCCTCTAGTTGTCCACACAATGTTACCAATTGTTAAAAAGAGCAGTGAGCTGCTACTAAATATATCAGCGTGCCCCATTAAATTGCTACAGGTCATCGGACTGCTGTCACTGACTGGTAGAAAGGCTGAAGTTAAAGGCTTCATTGCGAAGGAAACAATCAGACAATATGGATTCTGTGTGCAACTATGTCATGACAGAAAGCCAGTAAGAGAGGTGAATTTCACATCACTCCTAACTTTTCAAAGTCACTGTCCACAGATGAATCTTGAAGTGAATCACTGAGAGATAACTGGTAATTGTAAGATATGCAGTGTTAGTTCCGCAATGGTGGACATTTAAGAATGAGATCTGTGCTCCAAGCAGCTAGGGAGGGCTGAAGATTCCTCCCAACAAAAGAAGCCATCAACAAATGGCAGAGCAATTGGTTGTCATTTCCACAGGTTCTTTTTCTTCCAAGTACAAAATCCTCAGTCATGAAAACAAAACATTCATAATTCCTTCCTCCCTCCCTCCCTCCACCTCTGTCTCTCTCCCTCCTCTTACCCTACCTCCCTTTATTTATTTCTTTTATTCATCCAATACATACACATTGAATGATTACGGTAGGCTGGGCACTTTGGTAGAAACTGGGGATGTCGCAGAAGACAAGATAAACATGCTTTTCATTCTCAGCACTCACATTCTAATAGCGGTGGTTGGAGGAGGTGCGGACAGGCAGTTAACAAGTAAACACAAGATGACTTCACGTTATGGTAAGTGTTAGGAAAGAAGTCAGCGGGATGAGGTGACTGAACGTGTCTAAAGCAGGGCTGGGGTGAGTTGGGGTGGCGACTGGGGGCGCGAGGGCTCTCTAGTTGGGCCATGAGGGGAAGCTTTCTTGGAGACGTTCACCCGAGACCTGAGCGTGAGAAGGAATTGCCAGTGAGAACATTCTGGGCTGAAGAAACAGCAAAAGCAGAATCCCCGAAGTGCACTGAAGGAAAAATGGGTAGATTTTATTAGAATCAACTCAGAAAGTGAGAGAGAAACAATGTTGCGGCAGGAACACATCAAAGTGAGAATCCTCGAACCTCAAAGGAAATACCTAGAGTCAACGACTGAACAGATTATGACCGGAGAGGTTCTGGAACCTCGTCAGACACTGCTCTTCACCAAAAGTGCAGGTCACCCTTTCCCTTCCTCGGTGCCTTAATCTAAGTCAACTTTTCACAGAGATTTTGGGCAAAATCCCAACAGAATGCTAGGTACAAGGAAGATTCCTGATGACAAGGAGTGGCTTGATTTTTGTCCCCAAAAGGAACATAGTCAAAATATAATATTATTGGGAAAAATGTTTGAATACTGTCTCTAAAGGTAGTCTTATCACCAGCTGTAAGTCGCTTAGGACATGGAATTCTGGTGTGGTTGAGGAAAGGAAGATCTCTGGTATTTTGGGTCCCAGATCTTGAAGCAATGATAGAGCAGGGCCTCTGGCGCACAAGAACCAAAACAGCTTCTGACCCCAGAGAGAACCTGGGTCTTAGCTGACACCGTCGCTCACTTTGAAATAATGGTCCTGAACTTTCAGAAACGATTTGCCATAATGTATTTTGCTATCTCGATAATCACTGTTAAAGGTGATTCATTCAATACTTTTTATTTTCTGACTGAAGAGGAAGGTCTAGGGCTTGGCATGTTCTTTCAAGGGTTCAGAGTTCAGAAGAATCACATTACCTTGATATGGATTATTCCCCAGCCTGAGACAGAGAAAGCATCGGTCCCAGGTGTTCAGCTACTGTCAACAGAAGTAGGAACTTCAACGGACCTTGTGGAGACCATCCACCACTAGCCAGAATGGGCAAGACAAGGCACATGGGAATTGGGTCACAGGGCATCAGACGAGCAAGCACGTGGTCTAAGTTGGTGCTCAAGTGTCATAGCTTAAGTACAGATGATGGCCAGCAAAGGCTAGTGACAGTTGGATGAAGCTTGGAGGTCAATATACAGGAGTGAGGCAAAGGGTCCGCTACGGTATATAGACTTAGCACACAGAAACACACATCTGAAGATTTATTCATTCACTCAAGAAACATTTAAAAATCACATCCTTGTCCCTGGCACCAGGAGACACACAGACCAGAGTGTGTGGCAGGGAAGTGAAAGACATGTAAATAAATGATTATACTGTAAATCACCCGCCCATGTTTGAAGTGTGCACAGGCCGTGAGGAGGGCACAGGTAAAGAGCACCTGGCCTTGTCTAGCAGTAGGTGTGTGGGGTACAGAGAAGGCTTCACGCACTGATGCCCGAGCTGAGTCATAACAGATACAGAGCAACTGACCAGACCAAAAAAAAAAAGAACATTTCAAGCATTAGGGACAGCAGGCTGGTCTCAAATTGTGTTGCTAAGGATTGCAGAGACCCATACAGTACTAGCAAAAACCCAGCCCCTGTATCTGGCTGTGCAGAAATAGGACTGGAATAATGGAGATTCAAGGGCAAGGTCTTTAAGGACTACAGACAGAGCCAGGGAATGCAGTCACCCAGGAAGGCTGAGCCAGGAACTCAAAGAAAGTGCTAATCCCAGGGCGTGAACCCTAATCACAGGGAAAACTGAGGGACACTGAAGAAACTCCATTCAAGTTGCCAAGTGAATGAGACTAGATACAGAGTGACTTGTTTCCTGGCCGGAGATCTACTGCTTTTTATGTCTTGGTCTGGGTCCAAGAATTTCTCTCAAAGTCAACAGCAGGGAGCTGGGTCCACAGGTGGGTGCTATCAGGTCTACAGGACCAGCGTGACTGGAATCACGAGGCCAGGAACCACAGAGACCAAGGGACAAGGCAGCAGCAAACCAGGAAACAAGGGCACCAGCCAGAGTCAGTGAGACTTGCTGAGGGAGGCCGTTTTCTGACCTAGTTCAGGCTTTCTCTCCAGTTTCCCATGGTGGCAGGGATCAATCCCAGCACAGCTGGGCTTGGGCTTCTCCTCGGAAGTCTGCAATTAGAAGCACCTGGCCAACTTAGTGCGTGCAGAGCACGGACGCAGCTGTAGCTTTTTGTAAGTGAATCCTCTCATGGATGGGGGCGGGGATCACATTAAAAAATAAATAAAACTGATTGCAAAGATGGATATAGCGGACCTCTCTGCCATTATTAAACAGTCTCTGAGCTGACTTTGCACTGCCTTTAAGTGCAGAGGTTGCAGTAGGAATCTCGGCTGTGCACGACCTCATTGGTTCACAATTACAAAGGGACAACATCTACGGATCATCTCTCTGTAAAATACGAAGCTCATAAAAGCCCAGGGTTACCCTGTTAAATACCATGCAAACAGACATAAAGCACTTGCAACAGCATATTTTTAAACATCTCCACTTATTTCTTTTGATTATATAGTTGCCCAAATACATATATGATACACACACATACAAATAAACAAATACATATATAGTGTAAATATACAGTACATGTGCCTTTATATACAGTACATGTATTTTATCCATGCATTTATAGTTCTAAAAAATAGAGATGTGTGTCTTTTTGGAAGTTCCTTTTAAGGATATATAAGGTGCTTAAAACCCATGAAATAGCTTTTTCTCTGACCTGCCATGAATCTGCTGTGTAAGCTCACAGCAGCAACCCTATGACTCTTAACGTGTTACATACGGTGCTGAAAAATTTTTTTAGTTTTAAGTCATAGAAACCCAAATATATAGATATCAACGTAACTTTTCAAAGGCAACCTCTAAAAAGGATGAAACCTCTACAGAGAGCTGTCCCAGATTAATGAAACCATTTCCCGCCCCCCCACAAGAGAAAAACAAACATCCTACAAGAAATAGCAAAAGGACGTCCAGAAGACGAATTTTCTGTTTGATTTTTCTGTCCGTTTACAGCAGCTGCCTTTTGGCTCTACTTTAAAGACAAAGATTTGCATAATAATACTTTTGTATTTATTCCTAGTCATTGGACCCAGAATATTGTAGTATCAGCTGAAATTTCTAGGAACAATTATATTGTTTCAGGAAAGGCTCTAGAAGAAGCCATCTGAGTTGAAAATATAAAGGTGGAAATTTTGATCATCAACGCGGGCTACCATACATCCTCAAGGTTATTCAAAAGCCAGGTACCTACCTACATTCACTCTGTACGAAGGAGGATGTGGTACTGTATAGAAAATAGATTTGTAGCCATCAGTGCCTTTTAAAAAGAAAAAATATTTGTCCAAAAGGAGAAACATATTTAATTTCTTCTTACTAACCTATCAGGATGTTGACTACTGACACCCTTCTTGTAATCATTAGTCAAATTTTACTGTAAAAATGGACGGGCAGAGAAATGCAACAGGGTAAAGAGGGAGGTGGAAAAATAGGTAAAAAGAAGATCTTGGATTCAGAGAAATGAGAACAGAAGGAACATTTGGAAGCATTTATTTAGTTGATTCACTGATGAAAGAAAAAATGTCAATTGACGCCACGGAGCAAAATTGGTATTACCGGACTCGTGTAGCTCACTAGCAACCAACTTGATGGTTTTTCAGGAAAAAAAAAATGTTTTATCTGAAGAGCATAATTGAGCACAATTGTGAGGATCACATATTTGCTATAAGATAGAAAAACAGATATTATTTTGTTGCTAATTTCTCTTCTAATATAATAGTAAATTAAGACCTCAAAAAAAAAATATGACCTGAGAGATTTTAAAGATTCTTTTTCTTTTCTTTTTCTTCTTTTTTTTTTGCGGTACGCGGGCCTCTCACTGTGTGGCCTCTCCCGCTGCGGAGCACAGGCTCCGGATGCGCAGGCTCAGCGGCCATGGCTCACGGGCCCAGCTGCTCCGCAGCATGTGGGATCTTCCCGGACCGGGGCACGAACCTGTGTCGCCTGCATCGGCAGGCGGACTCTCAACCACTGCGCCACCAGGGAAGCCCCTTTAAAGATTCTAATCCCACATATGGTACCAGCTGTGGTAAGTTTTCATATGTAATTTCTTGGCTTATTGACTTAAATTATCTAATCACTGTGAAGAGAAACATCTAGAAAATTCATTTGGCATGGTTCAAGATGGCATAAAATAAGTTCAAGTGTTAAAAGAAATCATCATACAATAGTTCACAGCAAGACCGAGTTTTTTCAAAAGCATGTTGAGTTTGGGATAAACCTTATTTTTAATGGGAAAATTTCTCCTTTGTTAGCTGCCTAGTATTTTCCCCCAAGACCACCACTGGGTTTCTTGTAACAACAGCATTCTCAGGCACTAGAGGCAATTACCTATCTCCTATAACTGCTGATTTCCCACATGAAAAACATGACTCTGACTACTTATCATTTAGGTCACTGTCTGTTTTCTAAATGGTTTACAGTCTCATGTTATTCAAATGAGTAGAGAAGAAAAGCATGATAAATGGGAACAAGAGAAATGGCTGAGTCCTCACAAAGACAAGCAGAGCCTTAAAAGACAATATTGCCATGGAGAAGCGGAAAGCAGAGTGACATCAGCAAAAAATCCAAGTTAATTCACAGAAGCTCTGCAGCCAGGCACATTCACTAAAAAGGAGGGCAAAATACATGCCCAAGGTCAAGCCCAGTCAATGGCCACACAAGAAACAAATGCGAGATCTCTTGACTTTCAACTTGACATTTTGGGCCACGGAAGATGATGGTGCGCCAATGACCCAACTGAATTGCTGAGTGGTGGTAAAAACTGGAAATAGGTCTTCTTTTGAGTTTTCCCAAAATGCATGCAAATTTTCCATCTAAAGGTTATGCTCGGTATTTGAAGGCTATGTTCAGAATAATTAAGGAGCCTATAGCTTCGGCAGAAGTTTCTTGGCTTGGTAGGGGAAGGGATGGAGAGGCATCTGCTGTCAAAGGCCACCCTGTAGAACAACGGTGCTCTCCAAATTTAGCCGAAATGTGACGGCCAAATTACGACTCATTGCATGCAGCACAAGAAACAAATACGTCCCTTCAGTAAGTTCCACAGAAAGAAAAACTAACAGGGAAATGAGGGCATGAAGAAAGGAAGAGCCTTTAGAGCTACTGTATGTACGGGCCGGGCAAGCATGCGGCAGACAGAAAGAGTACCACCTGCAGTAACGAACATCTCAGCAGTCTGTCTCTTGTCTGCTCTACAAAAATCCTGTGAGGCCACGTTGGGCAGCTCTTCTCCTTTTCCCTAATCTTGAAGGAGGGGGTGGGAAATAGCGGTGCCTCCTGGGCTGAGAGGTGTCATGTACACTGGTCCATCACCCACACAGGCCAATCTGTATCCTCACAGACACACAGGTCTCCATGACTACAAGGATGCTGTACAGCCTCCCCTGAGACGCCTGGCTCACAGGAATGTGAGGAAGGATCAGTGGAAGTTGAGGACCATTTTAAATTGCCTCTGACCACTCTGCCCGATGAGCCTTCCACCCACCGCCCACTTTGGCACTGGCTTAATGAAGAGTGCTAGGACTATAGGATTCAGTCTATGGCAACTTCATAACAGGTGCGATTCCTTAGGCAAGTAATTTCTTTCTGAAATAGTGACTGGAAGAGATGATATAAGAATCTTTAAAATCATGTTTCAAAGTGTTTTGACCACCAGGTAAACAATTAATTCCGACACTTAATGATACAACATGATCAGTACCATCCTGAACTATTTATTACATATCCGAATAGGACGTTCTGGGCACTGTCCACAACATGCTAGACAGATGCCTCATCATATCTGCTTGGAAAAGTTTAATCACACCGTCATTCAGGTGCCTATCATGTCTAAACATTCTCAAACACTGGGATTTCCACCACTAGAGTCCATCTGATTTCATTTTAAGAACATCAAACGCCTTCCCTCCCTGTTGGTCTTTCAGGCTGCTCTTAAAGTATGTGATCTAAAACACCTTCCTCAGTTACACAATTATTTATTTCCCAAATTTTCCGAATAAGTATAATTGCAGAGGCATCACTGACACAAATACACCCACATCACTGCTCGTGAAGAAGGAGAGGGACATACATACAGAGCACCTGGAATAATGATTATTCAATGATAAGTGATCAGTTAATAAATGAATGCGTAATTGGCTTCAGCAAAATTGGGTAAAGATCCCAATGACATCTGAATGCTCATTAATACCTCTAACCATTTCAACACTTCTAATTCCAGGACATTTATTTATTTGATATTTATTGATTGAGCACTATATTAGAAACTAGAAAAACACTGGTGAACAAGACAGATTCCGTCCTTGACCTTAGGAAATTTACATCCAAGTAGAAAAGAAGGTGCGACCCCTGCACACACACACGCATATGCAAACACACATAACACACAGGTGGACAACAGAACTGTATATTATGATGTCACAAACGTCAACAGAAAGGGAGCTGACGTAGACATTAAAGGGCGGTCAGGGAAGGCTACTCTGAGAAGACAGCATTTTAACAAAGACCTAAAGGAGGACACTGGAGGCAGGAAAAAGACCAGGGAGTGTCCGGGAAGAAGGAGAGGCAAGAAGTTGGCCCTTGGTAAAACCTGTGAGGAAACGGCCCCCCCTGGTCGATGAGGAGGTAGCCAGTGGGAGGGATCAGGAGAAAGGGTGGCGAGAGGGCAGGGGCCACATGGGGAAGGATTTACTGAAGAAGGGACTATTTGCGTCTGATTCTATTCAAAAACCACAGTCACAAATCTATGGGATACTAATAACTTATGTCTTTAAATGATCGTAAACAACACTACTGTGTCTGTTCTCAGAAATACGTTATGCAACATTGTTTGCATCTCAGGGCAACTGCCAACACTCAGATTTTGCACAGAAAGACCATTACGGTGCCCAGTTTATCAGCTTCAGGAACAACTGCGTGCATGCGTGTGGTGTGGTGTGTGTGTGTGCGCGCGACAGAGAGGGGGAGGGGGAGGGGAGGGGAGGGGGGGAGGGGAGGGGGAGGGGAGGGGGGAGAGACGGAGAGAGGGAGAGAGGGAGAGAGGGAGAGACGAAAAGAATTACTTATTAGACATGGAAACCATATGTAGGCTCTTTGTGTTTATGTTATTTTGTCAGTCACAATCATTTTATTCCACATGACAAATGAAAGAAGAAATAATTTTGAGATTTAAAAATAAAATATATAAAGAGTTGCAATACTTTAGATAGAGGGTGGCAAGTTTTTTCTCCAAGGGCCAGACTGTGGCATGGGAAAGTCCCAGGAAAGAGTGACAAGAGATCCTGTTGGACTGGACTGGCTAAGTGTTCTAATATCTTGCTAGCCATAGGCACAAGGTAATGCCACAGTGTAAAAAAATCCACTAACTGTTTCTATGGGCTCTACATCAATGTTAAGAGGAATATTTGTCAGATGTCTTATTTTCTAAATGTGTGTGAACACTTCTGGCATTAAATAGAAAGTTGGCACAGAGGATCCCAATGTTCCCTGCCAGATCTAAAATTCTATGATTCCAAAATTTAAATTATAATACAATTACTAATATGTGGAAGAATTTCAAAAGCAGTTGAAATGGTGTTTTATGACTTCTTTTTCCTGGCTTAACATTTGTGCAAATTCTAGAATGCTAATTCCTGAAGCTTGGCAGTTTGAACAATAATTGACTATTTCCTAGTCACTTTGCAATTGCTTTCTTTTAATTGCAGATGAATCAGTACAGCATGTAAAATCTGAAAACTAACAATGAACGCTTTCGAAAAATGATTTTTTCATTGAAATGAGTCAACCACCACTAAATAATAATTCTACTTTTATACATCAGCCAGTGAATACCCTCGACTACACCTCACACGATCATTAAGAACACATACACTGACCACCTAGCAGAACCTAAAATCAAGACTGATGTAGTCTAGGGTATAAAAACGCTCATTAATTGAGGGAATGAACATAGACTCTGCATCATGGTGCCAGGGTTCAATTTCCAGCTCTGCCATTTACTAGCTGTGTGACCTTGGGTAATTTACTTAACCTTTCTGTGCCTTCCTTGCTCATTGGTAAAATGGGGCTAAAAATAACACCTACTCCATAGGGCATCATGAGAATAAAATAATATAGTCTATAAAGTGAATGGCACAGAGCCTGCTACATGGTCAAGTTTCCAAAAAAGTTGATAATATTATTTCTATTTTCATTCTACCAGGTCTGATAGTTATTGAGCATACAAACCTCATATAATTCTAGGGCAAAAGTGGCTTTCCAAGAGAGCCAGGCATTGTACTAATTTCTGGGAAAAAGTACTCACTTAAAACCCTACTTTAAAGTATCCTGCATTCAGAATGAAATGAAGAAAATACGGGCATATCTCGTTTTATTGTGCTTTGCTTTATTGCACTTCCCAGATATTGTGTTTGTTCTTTTTTGTTTGTTTGTTTTACAAGTTGAGTCAACCCGAGCTAAGCAAGTCTACTGGTGCCATTTTTCCGACAGCATTTGCTCACTTTGGGTCTCTGTGCCACACTGTGGCGATTCTCACAGTGGTGGTGTTTCTAACATTTTCATTATTACATTTGTTAGGGTGATCTGTGATCAGTGATTTCTGATGTTATTTTGACTACGATTTGCTGAAGGCTCAGAGGATGATTAGCCATTTTTTTTAGCAATAAAGTATTTCTTTTATTAAGGTCTGTACTTTTTTAGACATAATGCTATTGCACACTTACTAGACTACAGTATAGTGTATGTAACTTTTATATGCACTGGGAAACCAAAAACCTCATGTGACTCACTTCATCACGGTACTTTCTTTAATGCAGTGGTCTGGAACCAAACGCTCAATGTCCCTGAGGTCTGCCCATAACATAAAATGAAGATGTTAAGATGAATAAATCAAGTACTTTTATTTGCTTCGTGCAATACACTCTGCACTATGAGGTACTATGAGGGATACAGAAACATGGGAAAGACTCATTCCTGTTATCTAAGAGTTTAAAATTTTTAATACAATAAAATATACGTGCGGTTAAAGGTAGCTGACATACTCATTACATATCCACTGAGCGTTTACTACGTACCAGGCATTGGTAACGCAAAGATGATTTTATCGAACATAAACTCTGTGAGCCTTCCTTTCCCATCTTTGAGATGTAGTTAGAAACATCCCAAGAAGATTTTCTGAGAATCATATGTGGATCACTGCACAGTGATCTGAAATATAACAGAGTACCGATACCCTAAGAGCTTTGAGCAGAGGCCATAATGGTATGGAGGAGAGGCATACTCTTCCAGGAAGAGGACACCAGAGGACTGTCTAGAAGGAGATTTGTGAGGCAGAGAAATGCAGTAAGGACATCCCATGCAGAGAGGACAGGAAATGCTACATGGCCAGGGCTCATGAAGGGGAGCAATTCACATCCCTTGCACTCACCATCTGATCGTGTTTCTCCCCACCCCCTACTTAAGAATCTTGAATAAGCTTTTGTCCACTGGGTGAGATCAATGGAATCTTTCACAATCTAATCGCAGTTTACCCAGCTGTCTGGCTACCATCATCTCTTTTACACACGGCCACAGAGGGTACCATGCGACGGTGGTGAAGGGTTCAGGTTTTGGAGTTAGACAGAATTTTCTACTTAGTTGCTGTGACCTTCGGGGAGTTACTCAAACTCCTGAAAGATCCACTTTTCTCACTTGCAAAGGAGGAGTAATAATAGCACCCACCATTTGAAATTGGTTATAGTAATGAAATGAAATAGCGTACTTAACATGGCATCGGGTACATAAGGACTCAGCGAACAGCAACTATTAAAAATATATCAGGGGGCTTCCCTGGTGGCGCAGTGGTTGAGAGTCCGCCTGCCGATGCAGGGGACACGGGTTCGTGCCCCGGTCCGGGAAGATCCCACATGCCGCGGAGCGGCTGGGCCCGTGAGCCATGGCCACTGAGCCTGCGCATCCGGAGCCTGTGCTCCGCAACAGGAGAGGCCACAACAGTGAGAGGCCCGCGTACCGCAAAAAGAAGAAAAAAAAAAAAAAAAATATATATATATATATATATATATATCAGGAATGGTATTTTGAGGTTAATCTAAGGACAGCTGCAAAATGGAATCTGGGAATGAGGTCAGCGTGAGGCACAAAGCTTGGTAAGGGTGCTTCTGCAGGGGCTGAGGCGTGAGGCAGACCAGTGATGGTGGAGAGCATGTCAGGACTGGAGGGATTCGAAACAACCAAGGAAAAAACAACCAGGACCTAGGGATGGGCTAGATTAAGTAGGAATGGAAAGATGACTCCAAGATTTTGACACTGAGCAAACGGTGGTCCAATTTTTAAAGAATTAATAAGTCATGTGAGATGGGCTGACTGACTTTATCATTTCACAACTTGTAATTATACAAGCTTATAAAACAGATACCATATTGAAAAGAAATCGCTTAATTTAGAATTAGGACATAACCACATTAATTACATTTGCTAAACTGAATCCTGGAACTTTCTTTTTCGCCTTCATGACGAAAGCCATCCCGGTTCTCCTGGACTCTCTTTGATTAAGGAGTCAGGCTCCTCGAAGCCTCAGGGCCTCCCCCTTAGGCTCACCCTGATTGGACTTGCACCATCCAGTCGTACCAAGAATCTTGCTAAGTCAGTTTAGACAGAACTCCCCACCCTCCATAACTGATCACCCTTGATATCCGATCAAATTCTTCACCTTCCACCCTTAGTATCTGATCACCCTGGTCTGCCTTTAGCAAGAGTCCTAAGGTCTGTTTAACCAGAATCTTCTCTTGCTTCTGATGTTTCCTCTTAGTAATTTCCATCCGCTGACTCCCACCCTGCTCCTTGGCTATAAATCCCTACTTGTCCATGTTTTATTTGGAATTGAAACCAGTTCGTTACCGAGGTCTGTTTGGCCCTGTTGCAATAGTCCTGAATCGATCTGTTTTAAACTGCTTAACCACTGTCTAGCTCTGATTTTCTTTGAACTTCCCACTAATTCCTTCTTCTTCCGCCTCCTAACTGAGGGCCTTCCATGGAGTTCAGTCCATAATTCTTCTCTTTTTCTGTTAACCGTCTCCCTGGGGTGGGAGGTTGGCGGGCAGGGTTCATCTTATTAAAATCCTATTGGAACTCAGGCCTCCCGTTTACCCGCCCAAGGCACCTTCCTTCATATTCTAACTATGCAAAATTTCCCATACCTAGAAATAGGTTCGAGTGAAAAATAATGACAATAAAATTATCAGGAGAGAAGCAGTAATTTACAGGTCAAGAAAGAGATACATTACTCAAGCTTTTAATACCAATGCACACGTTATTTTGCCAGTAACTTTTCTTAAATAAAAATGGACCAAACTATATGAAACCATCCATGTGTCCCCTCATGAAATATCTTCTTATGTGTGACATTTAGAGTTTCTTGATCCCCAGAGGAGATTAAAATACATACCCAGTTAAGCCCCACTGTAAGTTGCCATTTGAAACATTTGAGTTTCTTATTACTTAAGACCCAGGAAGTCTTTGATTAGGAAATCACTTGCCAGGAAAGTGATTTTTCTTTCCCCAGGAGACAATATTAAAGAGGGCAATACTGCTGAGAGCTGTGTGTGCCAAAGGCAATACGCTGTATTTGTCAACAAATCCAATGTCTGCATGGAGAGGAGAGAACATCTCAGCTGTTCTACAGTGGATCGTCCCTGCATGTCATTACACGCAACACCTACGACACAACACCACTAAGGACAAAACGCAAAAATAAAAACCCAAAACCATACAGGGAATTGAATAGTGTGGCCAGAAACCCAAACACGTTAGACAACATCAGAGCATAATGCCTGATCGCCACACTCTGACTGCAATCACCCGATTAGCTGGGAATTCACGTTATTAGATGGGTAATATGGAACTTTATTCAACAAGTTCATTCAAATTTACCAAAGATGGTGGCGGGGGGGGGGGGAGTGATCTCATAGATGACTCCCAGGTTTCCAACGGAAGCAACTGGGTGTGTGGGTCATGGTGACATAGATGGGGACAGAAAAGAGCAGAGGAGGGAGGAGAAGATGGCAGGGGGCGTTTATGCGCTGAGTGTTGGAAATAAGAGGTTGACGTGACCGTGAAACACCAGTGGGATGTCTTCTTATTTCATACACAGGAACCTAAATGTGATCAATAATTCAGGCCTGGGTTATTAAAGGGAAAGAATTTACAGTAATAATTCAAACTACATCATTCTTGCTTCGCTTTTGCTATTTAAACATTTAGCAATCATCTGAATCTACTTTAACTTATGGCTTGAATTTTCTCCTAACTCTAGTGTCACTATCACTCCAACTGGATCATCTCAAATTGGCCACATCCTTGCTTTCAAGTAAAATCTATAAAATTGGGGTAATCCTGGCCCTCTTGTCCTGATAAATAAGTTTAAATTATCTCTTAAAGACCAGCTCTCTGCTTTTCCCCTGTAGGACAACCAGCAAGGACAGGTAATGGCAGCAGTCAGGTGGCTCTGATTGCCATGGGTCTGTGCCCTGCTCTGCCATGTACTAGCTTTCTGTTCTCTGGCAAGTTCTTTAGCTTCTTTACGCCTCAGTTTCTTCATCTGTGAAATGGAGAGTACATTTCAGTCTTGGTTTATGGCTCAGTACAGAATTTAAAAATATTATACAGGAACTTACGAAGAATTGGTATTCTCCAATTGTTGATTGAAAAAGTCCACTTATGACCATCAAATGAAGCTTCTTAGTGTGTGCTCATGTCTTCTATGTCTTCAGTGAGTTTTTTGTGAGTTTCCTCTATCATGGAGAAAAATATCTTGACATCTACCGACTGTGATGGTGGATTTGTCAATTTCTCCCTGAAGTTGTATAAAACGTTCTCAAAGTTTAGAGTAAGGATTAAGGGAGGTAACTCAGACAAGGCGCTCAAAACAATGCCTGGAGGGTAGCAGAATACGCCACCCCAAAATATGCCACTTTGGCATGAGGATTATGTAGAGTCAAGGGCATTTGAAAAACAGCAGGTACAAGTAGAACATTGTGTTTTGACGCCCCCTTTGCTTCCTAAAAGCAGGAGATAAACCGCCCATGTGAAAGATGTCCTCCCTGTACTGGGAGGAAAGAAACATTGTTATCACCAGAGTGGAGGATGAGAGAATTCTGTACAAAGAGATCGTATCAAAATAACTCATCCTCCTTTAGCCTCCCTGTATATTTTAGTTACGTTGCCACAATTCCGCCTCTTTGTTCAACCTAGTATATAAACACGTAGGTCCTGCTACTTCTTTGGGTCTTTATTTCCTTATGAAGACCCCATGTCACAGAAAACTTATATTAAATAAATTTGTGTAATTTTCTGCTGTTGATCTTTCTTACATCAATTTAATTTTCAGGCCCAGCCAAAGACCCTAAAAGGGCTGACATAAAGTTATATCTCCCCTGTATGGGCACAAACCTGAGTATTTAACATATGTTTGCTTTTACGTTTTTAATCATAAATAAATACAAAGACCTCAAACATTTGAAGTGCCAGAGAGAAACGCATTGTGTATCACTACAATTATTTTGTCGGATTTGTACATTATTTGATTTATAATTCCCAGATCCTCTTGGGATGGTAAAAAAAATGCCAGCCCTAATGCTGGTTGTTTAAAGTGGTATCATCTTTTCCGTAAACGTAGCTTTTAAATAAATATTTTAGGTGAAAATTCCTAGCACATGATGAAAATGCAGTGAGAATGAAATAAACTCGGCCAACGTGCCTTTCATTTTTTTCTTTTTTTCTTGTAATTCTCATCAAGCTGAGGTCTTTTTTACTACATAGTAAATGTTGTCCTTGGGTATTCTTATAGTGTCAACAAATACTAAAAAAATGTGAGTTGTGATAAACTCTATTATATTCTGTTTAATAAAAGAATTATTCTATCATACAACAGAGAATATGTGTCTTTCAGAGAGTATTTAATAGATCTTTTCATTAAAAGAAGGCCAAGTTTGGTAATAATTGGTCTCTGTAGAAATAACTATACTATCGTGAATGACTGGGTTGTCTAAGTAAACAGTATCACACCATCACCTCCACCACTACCATCACCAGGCACTGAGTGTGTATGTGTGTATACATATACATATATATATTGCTCTCTCCTAGAGTTTGAAACAGCTTCATCAGTATGATTTTCATCCAGACGGTCATATGTCTCTGAGACATGACAAACACAACATCCCACAATTAGATTTTAGTTATCTTACAGGTGTCTAAAATAACCAATGTACTCAAACAGCACCAGCAGTTCTTGGCTCTAAATTACTTCTGATGAAAAAGTATAGAAGAATAAAATATAGTAAGCTTTATCTCAAAAGACATTAACTTGCAGACGATTTATAAAATACTGAAAGAGTAAAGAAGACAACAGGATGAAATCCTCTGCTAAGATAGGTGAAATAGTCCACCAAAACCTTATTGATCTACCCCTATTAAGGAGAAAGCTCTGGATTTCTGCTGAGGTAGGACTGGGGTTAACCAATATCAAAGTGACAATTCAACTTCAAAAGAAACGAATAAATTTAAACAGCAGAAAAATATACAATATTTGCATGAATTCTGTAGTAAACGAATCATCTATTGACCAAAATTTAATTTCTTTTGCCTCTGGGAGTAAGGCTGCATCAGACAAATTGGCTATAAACATAATTTTTCAGAGGACAAGAAAGAAAAAAATAAGGAATACCTTTGAACTTACTGGAATCATATACAAATCAAGAGCATATAAATATTTATTCAGACTCAACCAATGTCTTGAAGAATCTTTCACTTCTGTGGTTAACTGTGGCCACATAACAAGACATAGCCAGAATGCGATTTGCAAACTTTAAGCTTTGACACTGAAGGAGTCGGTCTTGATGATGAAAAGGGCCTTGTTTGCTCTATGTAAATCACTCACAATGCATGGAACCAGATATCCTGTCTAGCTGAAAGCCTACGGTTGAATTTTCCCATTAGTCTTGCCAAGTCTCAGATGACTAAATTACAGATACATTTTCCAAACTGGGTTCATCTTTTAGAGTCACAGATAAACATTTCTTAGCCTTGTAGAATTACAGTGGAGAAGAAGAATGGAATCTCCATTAACCTCTAAAACCATGGTTTGGGCTCTGGTCGGCTTAGAGGCCTGGACAGGTCTTTAGAGATCACTATGCTCAGCAGGTAAGTGCTGGATGCTTTTCAGATTATCCCTAGTCTTTAAAGCAACCTGGCGGATGATAACAACACTGCCCCCATTTTACAGATGGAGATACTAAGGTACATAGAGGGGTGCGCTAAATTCTCCAAGCTCATACTGTTAATAAGTGAAAGAGCTGGGTTTTGAGCACAGATTTTTCTGTATCCAAAACCCTGCTCTTTCAACTTCACTGCCAAATAGGTGACATATTAGTTGATGAATTGACACTCATACTGTCACGCCTGATTTTAAGTAGCATTTCATATGACCTGCATCCTGAGATTGCAAGATAAGGAACTAGAATAATCCTTTAGGGACATTTATCCTAAATCCTTCTTTTTATAATGGAGGTAGCTGAGGCCTAAGGACTCAACCAAGGATGTACATCAAGGTAGTAACGAAGTTGGAACTAGATTCTTTTCTTGAAGCTTAACATTAGGCATGCCACAGGAGGACGTGACAATTTTAATTTTCTACCGTTTAAGTGAATGATGAAATACATTTTTGAGATTCCTGTTTTCATTCATTGTTATTATTTATGCTAATACATAATATAAGAGGCTCTTTCAAAGGTGCGTTTTGAAGTCGATGCCACTACAGAACCCAGAGCGGAAAGAAATATGTGGGAACTTGGTTTAAAAACATACAGAATAAATTTCACACTGAGCTCTAAAAGCGGGCCTTCAGCCCAATTTCTGGAAAAAAATCAAAGAGCAGGCAGAAAACAGACAGGAGGAACAGTTATTTTAGCACGAAAAGTAGGATAAATTTACCAAGCCAATCATGGGATGATGTGTGCAGATAAAAGATGCAGAGAGAAAATCTGCCACATTGATACACGAACACATTTGGATGCGAGAAAGCAAAAAACCAGAAAGCACAATTGTCCGAAATGTGAATAAACATTCGAATGATGCTGCAGCTGCAAAATTTAAACTCCAGGAAGAGACATTCGCAAAGGAATTTATTAACTGGATGTTCATGGTTTCACATAGCCAGTGGCTCTTTTATAAAGCAAAACGTACAATTCGTCTCGATAGAAATTATATCTCCCCCCCCATCACGTTGTACTCAACCAAATGGCAAAAAGTCCTTTTTGAAAGACTCTGCTTATGAAAGAGCACGATACTATTGATACCCAGACGCTCAGCTTCTGAGTAGTTATTCCACCTAATCAAATGCCTGATACATCGAATGTGGTCTTCTACAATAAGGAGGTTTTCATGTGATGGTAATTAGTCTTTCCCTAATGGCAGTTTCTTTGGAGAGCAGTTTCTTTGTAGGCGTTAAGTTCCTTGCTGAAACCAACCACTGCTTGCCAAACCTGTCTATCTGTTCCTCCCACCTTCCCTCCCTCCCTTCACTTCTATCCATCCATCCGTCCATCCATCGATCCAACAAATATTTATGAGTCTATAACACAGTGGGGGATATAAAAATGTATCAAAAAGCTTACTGCTGGGGACTTTATGACGCTAAGATGGTCTCTGACCAGAAGACAGACCCTGTTCTTAATCTAGTACACCTCTCCACAATGGTGGATGCCGGCAAGTGAGTCCTTTTATTGCGGTCTTTGAGTTCAAACTGCAATGTAGGAACTGTAGTGCCGGACTGGATCATTTGTTTTACAGAATGGTTCTCAAAGTAAGGTTCCTGCACCAGCAGCAGCCACATAGCCTGGGAACTTCTTAGCAATGCAAATTCTTGGGCCTTGTCCTAGACCAACTTATGTTTGAGAACCCAAATGCATCCAAATCACTTGGAAGACTTGATACATCACAGAATTTGCGGTACTAACCAAGGGTCTAGACCACTGGTGAGTGAAGTCAAGGGGTAAGAAATAAGTAGAAAACTTAGAGTGGCAGGTTTTAAATGTTTGATTAAGAAGTTTGGACAATGATAAGTTGGTCAATTAGGAAATAATTTCTGAGGAAAGAGCAGAAATGGCCAGAACTTTTATTTAGGGGACCTTGGAGTCTCATGAGACCACAGAAAGGAAGACAAATGAGAGGCGAAGGCATTGTTGAGGTGAGAAGACACAGTCATTGACTCTTTCTGTGATGACCCAGGAACTTATCAGGCCTCAGATGAACTGGGACCATTCACTCAGTCTGCATCCTGAGCTCAGGATGAGGGCTGCTCTAAGAAGTATCTCTCCACTGTTGTGGGATTCTCTTCATTCTATAGTTTGATTCTGTCCAGTTTGGGGATTTCTGCCTTGCCACCTGTCACTGCTTCCTTGGTTCCCCTGCTACCCTTTTCTGCTACCCTTTTCCTTCCTCCCCCCATTTTCATTTCCTTCATTAGGAATTTGCATGTTAATTGCATCAGTTGAAATGTTTGCTTGTTCATTTGTTTTCACAGCTGCTCCTTAGAGAGCTCACCAATTACATTCCTCCTCTGAACAAAGGCTCTTCTAGGTCACAACACAACCACAGCCTTTACCTGGCTTCGTTTTCATCTGTTGAATGTCCTCATGCCGAAAACAAACAAACAAACAAACCCTTTAACGTATTAAATCTGTTGCCAGCTGACCATCCTTAGAACTTTATGCTGGGATGTGCATAATTTGTCACGCCTTTCACACAAATAATGACACTGCTAATGAGGTTGTTTCCAAATAGGAAAAACAATAATTATATTTTTCTGTTTCCACAGATACCTTCTTGTACGTAAATCAATATACGGTAATAAGTACAGGTACTATAAAATATTATTCTATTATCTCTGTTCCAATATTTTGGTCATACTTCAAATCTTACTATATATAATATCCAACACACACGTGGGCCAAGATGTACTTTTCACTCTGAACATGGACAATTTATTGATGAAGAAGTTAGTTTTGAAACAGAGTTCCCTTTGGTTCTATGCCATTTGGATATCACACTTCAATGTCTTTAAAACACAAAACGTTTTCTTCCTGGAAGTAGTTCATTTCGGAGGATCATGTGATTTATTTGATGATTGAAAATAAAGTAAAAAGAACTACAACAGACACCTCTGGTTCCCTGCATCACACCCCCTTGGTTCACCTCTGATTTCAGCCATGGCTGCACAGATGGACGGTTCTGTGCCAACTCAGATTCTCTTTGCCTTTGCAGTGTCTACCACAAGTGACAAGTACCAGCAGAGCCCAGAACTGTGGGGGAGTTAATGACCCAGGAGCAATCCACAACCAAGGGGAAAAAGCCAGTGGATAAACCTTTGGCCACACATCCTTCACGTAGAAATTCCAGGAGGGATCCCAGATCCCCTCGGAAGTCCCAGGGGGACCACGTTCCCATGTCCACCGTGGAGAATTCATTCACCTGCTCTTACCTTGGTCTTTGCTTCTTCCCCCATTCACTCTCCCCAATGCTCGGGATCAGCTCCCCAATAAAGGAGCATGCCCAAGTAGTTGTCCCAGGCAAGCAACCAAAGCAAACACGATCGATTGTTAATATGTTCAGCGATATCAATCCCCTTTAGATCTGACACCACATATGTAGTATTTCTGAGTTTTCCATTGTCGAGACCTTTCCTTTTTCTTTCCATAAACTACACGATAAAATGAAAGGAGCAGAGATCATAGCATTGCCTCAAGTGTTTCCATTGCCTTTCTTACCTCACACAGATCAAGCTGATCACGTCTCTGGTGATAAATTCAAATCTGTCCAACACTCCAAGAAAAAAGCTGACACTATGCCATCTACTCCCACAATTCCATGCCTAACCTAAAGCACAACATTTTAGCCCGCAGATTTACGAAAATGGCATCGGCCCGCTCTGCCGCTGCAGATCAACACCAAGAATAAAGATGAAACATATAAAACACATCTGGTCCAGATTCTGAACAGGCAACTAAGGAGTTAAAACAACACAGACTTGAATATGTCAGCAGCCTATTAATACGCCTGGAATTACAAGCCAGAAATACTTTCATTAAACTCCACCATGCAATCAAAAAAGAAAAAAAAAAGTTGCTTTACACAGGGTGACTGAAAAGGAAGCTGTAGAGATATGTGATTTAAGGGAAAAGGAGACAGTTTTACCTTTATCAATTTTCCATTCTTCTTGCTTCTAAAGCAGGAAAAGGTCCAAACGTTGCAGTTTTCTTTTTTTTTTTAACCCGATGTCCCTCTTGGTGTGTGATGCTCAACTGTTCTGAAACACAATTAAATGCAATAATTAGATGCAGTAACTACCCTGAAACAAAAAGATACTTAAGGAGATTGCCTAAGAACCACCCGGGCAGCCATTAAATTTAATGATGTGAGAAGAGCGTTTCACAGAAAATTCGTGTGGCAGGGCTCTTGCAGGATGTTCCACTTAATTTTTATGCTTTTCAGAAAAGAAAATCAACTATACAAATAAAAAACAATATCCCCGTAATAAATAGGTTTGCTGTTCTACAATCTACTTTTCTACTATTAACATTTATATCCTCTTTAAAAAGCAATAAAATGCAAGCATTGATCATGTGATTTTGTAAGACGTATTACACACACAAGACTGTGCTCACTTCCTGTGCATTATTTGTTTTAACAACACTGCAACTAAGCAGCTGTGACTAAAAAAAGGGGTTAAAAAATATTCTTTCCAGGGTAGTTCTTTTGATATCACAGGAGGACACCAATTATGGCAGAATCTTTCCAAGGGCGTTACTAGGTGCTGGCTGATGCCTAAGCCAAAGCATTACCCCCAATTAGTAACAATACTTTCTCATGAAAGGGATAAAATGGAACTTCTAATTGGGCCCAGACTTAAGGAGGGGGGTACCTAGTATGACCACATCACATGCTTTATGCTGTCATTTTCCTTTCTGAAAGGTCTCGGACACAAGGATTTGTGTTACATGCATAAATGACTGGTGTTGAAAAATGAAGGTATCAACAGAATTCTGCTTCTGTTTGCTTCTAAGCAATATGATTTTGTGGCCCTCGGTAGCACATTCAAATAGCATCAGAGGGATTGAGAAAAATAAGTCAATCTAAGTATTAGGCAGAGGTGGAGGGATATTCAGAATTGAATCTGGGAGTGAGTAATTTCTTCCCTCCTAATTATTTACAAGAATGATAGTGCTTGAAGAAATGGAGAAATCATTTCACAGATGAGGAATTAGAGGCCAGAAGAGGTGACAGGGCTTGCCTAATTTTATTAAGTTAAGAGACACAAAGGCAGAATGACATCTCAGAATCTCTGCCTCAAAGTTCAACCCCTTTCAAAACCCACAACACTGTATTTGTTTCCGAAAAGAACGCTGGTCATTCAAAAAATTCGGGGTTGGGCTTCCCTGGTGGCGCAGTGGTTGGGAGTCCGCCTGCCGATGCAGGGGACGCGGGTTCGTGCCCCGATCTGGGAAGATCCCACGTGCCGCGGAGCGGCTGGGCCCGTGAGCCATGGCTGCTGGGCCTGCGCGTCCGGAGCCTGTGCTCCGCAGCGGGAGAGGCCACAACGGTGAGAGGCCGGCGTACCAAAAAAAAAAAAAAAAAAAAAAAAAATTCGGGGTTAATACGATTCTCTGCAGAAGTTGTTCCAGCAATAATTTGAGGCTGGCAAGGTTGACAAGTTAAGAATTAGAACGCTGTGGGTGGTAAAAAAGCAAGAACAACAGTAGCACAAAAATATCACGTATTTTCATAGCACATAAAGCACCTCGGGAATATTATATTTTCACGTGCATCTCATCTACCTATGTTATAAAAGATAAAAATGGTTTTCCGTTATCAAAAACTTTCAGGTATAATTATCATTATGAGCCCTGGTTTATGTATGATTATTGTGTTAAATATTCTTAATATTGAAGGACACTAGACAAACTGAATTTTTCCCTACATATATGAGAAATAGGTTACTCAAGGAGATGCTAAAAAATGTTTACTTTCTAAACATGTGGAACTGACCATTTATTCATTTATAAATATTAAGAATCTATTTTGTGCTAGATATTCTTAATTTTCCACAGGAAAAAATGAAAATATTATGCAGTTTTTGACCGAGACACCCACATATACAATAAAAATCAATTTTATTACAATTGGGATGTTTTCTAAATTAAATAATATTTAGGAAACGAATCTCTTAAACAATGGGAGGTGTCTTAAATGTCATCTAATCTAGCAGTTCCCAAGTGTGGTTGATCATCACAACTGTCTGGAGAGTTCGTGAAAAATACAAACTATAGAATTTCATGCAAGACCTATTAAATCAGACTATTCACGGGTAGATTCAGGGTAATCTGCATTTTGCAAAAGCTCCCAGGTTCATTCTCCTGATCAAGCAGGTTTGGGAAACTTACTGATTCTTGCCTAATTTCCTTATTCTAGAGATGGAGGAACTGAGACTAAGGAATGACTTGCCCAAGGCATTTGTTGTTTGGTGACAGAACTGAGATTAGAATGCAGAATTCCTGATTCACTTTGTTATAAAGCAGAAACTAACAACACCATTGTAAAGCAATTATACTCCAATAAAGATGTAAAAAAAAAAAAAAAAAAAGAATTCCTGATTCTTGGGTATATTTTTCCCTTCCCTCACCCCAACAGTCCCTTTTAAACTTTTTCTTCCTGCCCTTTTTCTATCACTGAGCAACCATATTTAGTCTCTATATCTGCGAAAGAATGAGAGCAAAGGAAAGGTAAAAAAACAAAAATACAAACAAAAAAATAAACAAAACCCAAAAAAACAACAAACAAAACACCCTGACACACACACACAGGCATCTGAACTTAAGTAGTCTGATTCAATGGTGTGCTCTTCCCCACTGCACTGGGTTGTGCTAGAGTAACTACTTAGGGGCGTCTGCTCAGCCCTGTCCTCTAGGATCTGCCCAGCCTTCCACCACCTTGCCCAACCTTCAGAGGTGCCCTCTGTCCACTGTGTGTCATTGAATCCTCATCCCTGTCCGTCGTTGGCTGTGGGGCGCTAAGGGAAGCTCACTAAGAAAGTGACATGTAACCAAAACCTTGAAAGACGTGAGGGGGTTAGTCATGTGCACGAGAAGCGTGTTCCAGGCAGAGGGAACGGCCAACGTTAGGGCCCTGAGGCAGGAGTGTCCCCAGGGGCTGTTCCTGGAATTGCTAGGGGGTCAGCGGGGATGGAGTAGCGCTGGCAAGTACAGGATTAGTAGCAGAGAAATGGAGGGGCAGCGGGTGGTGCCGTGGGGAGGTGGAGGGAAGGACGGATCCAGGGCAGCTCAAGGCTTTCTGGCTTTTACTCTGAGAGTGAAATGGGGTCCACCACAGGAGCTTGAGCTCAGAATTGACACAGCTTCTGTTTCAGTAGCCTCATCCTGGCTGCTGGTTGGGAAGAGACCACAGGGGAGGCCAGGATGGAGCAGGTGGAAAGCTCGTCTTCTTGGCGAGAGGAGATGTTGGCTCAGACTCAGGTGGTGCTGGTGAGGAGGCATCAGATCCAGGCTGGGTTTCTTTTGAAGGAGAGTCAACAGGATTTCCTGATGGAGTGGGTGGAGGGGGTAAGGAATGAGGGAGGCAAGGATGACCTCAAGGTTTCTAGCCCACACAACCGGAAGAGGACATGACTATCTATCACTTAGATGAGAAAGCCTGTGGCTAGAGAAGACTTCTGGGGGAAAAGGATGAGTTTAATTTGGCCATATTGACTTTGAGAGGTCAGTACCAAGTGGGCTTCTCATGCAGGAGGTTGGACATATAATATTGGAATGGAAGCTCCCAGAAGACTTTCTGGCCTCCCATGGAAAACTGGTAGTATTCTTATTATCACCTACCACAGATGATTCTGTGGATACTAAACACAATAATACATGTAAAACACAGTAACTGGTACATAAAAGAACTCAGCGCATTTTAATTCCCTTCTGTTTCCTGCTTTTATTTTCAAATATTTATTTCTCTTTTGACTATACGATTAAGTCTAGCAGACGTAGAGAACGGACTTGAGGACACGGGGAGGGGGAAGGGTACGCTGGGAAGAAGTGAGAGAGTGGCATGGACATATATACACTACCAAACGTAAAATAGATAGCTAGTGGGAAGCAGCTGCACAGCACAGGGAGATCAGCTCTGTGCTTTGTGACCACCTAGAGGGGTGGGATAGGGAGGGTGGGAGGGAGACGCAAGAGGGAGGGGACATGGGGATGTATGTATACGTATAGCTGACTCACTTTGTTATAAAGCAGAAAGTAACACACCATTGTAAAACAATTATACTCCAATAAAGATGTTAAAAAAATTAAATTAAGATTAAAAAAAAGATTAAGTCTACCTTTGTGTGAAAAAATCAATTTTCTGCAAGACGTAATAAAAACCATGCTCTACATTTTGGCAGTCCTTTCTAAAATACAGTGAAAATAATCGCCTGGTAAAATATTAATAATGCTACTCAGTAAGTCATAAAGCAGAACTTTCAGGGAGCAAGGTAAATTTTCGTTGGGGCACGAGCTGAAAGATCTAAAGTAAAAATGAAAACAGAACTGGAATAAATCCACAGACCTAAAATGTCACTCAACTTCTCTCAAATCCGCCTCGATTTTTAGCAATGATTAACTGTCCTTCGGTATAAAGAAGATGCAGAAATGTGGGAGAGATGATCATTTGACCACAGGTCCTCGTGGTGCACAGGTGAGGAAGCACAGAGGGGAGCTCTGGAAATTCTAGAAACAATTCTTTGAAGTCTACAATTTTATCTTTAAAATGAGTTTCTTGATTTATAAACGCCTCTTCGACTAAACACAGTTTAAAATAGGAACCCCGTAAGTTCAAACCCTGTTTTATAGACAAGGTTAATGAGTACTAGTGGCGTGACCTGTTTTATCTGAGGTCACCCCTGCAGGTCTTAGAGTAAGAATCAATTTCACAACAAGGTCTGCAATTATTCTGCTACTTCCCATGTGTGTGAGGCAGCCTTAGGTCAAATAAAAAGCAAAAAAAAGGAAGACTAGCCAGTTGCCACTTCCCTTGCAAACCTCTCTGCTGACTGATTCCTCATTTGTGAGAAACTTCAAAGCAGGGCTGGATGCATGGGCGTGCCCACCTGGGCAGCTCCATGGGGCTCCGTGCTCAGAACAGCCCTGGGCTGCTTAATGCATTTATATTTGAGCCAGTGTTCTGTGGGTACAGTCCAACAGGATAATAGAGCACGTGTGTGATCCGGGGTACCTGAATAATATGCCTGTCCCCAGACATCCCTTGCTGCCTCACCTGCATATAACATGCGTGAATGTGAATTCTGGTAGACCCACGGTTCCTTGGAGGTCAGTGAGATTTGCTGAGTGTGCTATGTCTATGGCTGCCAGTCCCAAGAGGCCATGCTTTCCAATGGGAACCAGAATTTGGCTCTAACTTTGCAAGAAGACATTGGTGTTCTAAGAAACACAGATGACCAAGAAACCCTATCATATCGTTTCTTTCTTGCAGTTTTCCATTGTATTAGCCAGCTGCTTGTGCTGATGATACACAAAAAGGAAGAGAAAGGAAGGGCAATCATAGTTCTTTTTCTCCTTCACTCATCAGAGAGCCAAAGGGCGACTATTGGTACATGTTGGTACACGTATCGATAAGTGAAATAAAAATGGTAGACTAAGTTTTGTGTAGTGTTTCCACTGTTCTGGTAAGAATGACGTACGTATGCATGATCTATGACATACAAATTGCATGATTTTGGTGATTCTGCATGACAGATATTCTTATATTTGTATTGCACAATATAAAGATGAATGGTTAAAATCATGCTAATAATTTAAACTTTTGCTTTTCTTTACCTGGAACTACATTAAATAGCCAAGAAAAAATGCTACAAGTTGAGAGAGAGATGGTGGAAGAAAAGAAATGGTTTTAGATTTGTGCACATGTAACAACCCTCTGTCCTGCTTTTTTGAACAAAGGGCCTGCCCTTTCATTTTGCCCTGAGCCCTGCTAATTACGTAGTCATTAACATTCACCCTGTTGTAATGAACTGGCACAGGCTGTGGCAATAGCTTCAAGCCTTATTAAATTACAGTTGAAGCACCGTATATAGAATTTGGGAACTGGACCACCTACTGCTGAAAATCCTGCTGTAAATGTGAACTAAATTAATCTAGTCTCTGTTTTTCTCAAATGACTCAATGTCTTCTTCTTTACCAGTTGACCACTTGAACATCTGATCAAAGGTCCTACCTCAAGCCAACTTACCTCCGAAGTCCCTCAGTGTTTAATTTAATTTCTAATTTAATTTAATTTCTATCTTCCATTTGAAACTTCATTGCCTTCAAGGTCAAATCCTCAACCGGGGAAGAGAGAAAAGTCGGTGATAAAAGTGATTTACTTTGAAGTGTAAACAATGTAGAGACCTGACACTTTCAAGGGATATTGACATTTTACAGATGCACTTCATACTGTCTAGATGACCTTAATGTGTAAGAAACAACGCTTCTAAGGGAGAAATCTATTACTCTCTGTTAAGAAGGCCCTTCTACCCCAATCCACTTGATATAATGAGTCTTAACCTATTTCTGAACAAGTGCACATTTTTTTTAGTTGTAGTTGCTGCGTAAGTTAAGGTGTACAATAGAGTGACACACAATTTTTAAAGGTTATGCTCCATTTATAGTTATTGTAAAGTATCTGTTATCCTCCCCATGTTGTACAATCTATCCTTGTAGCCTATTTTACACCTAAGTTTGTACCTCTGAATCGCTCACCCCTCTATTTCCCCTCCCCACTTCCCTCTCCCCACTGCTAACCACTAGGTTTGTTCTCTGTATCTGTGAATCTGCTGCTTTTTTGTTATATTCACTAGTTTGTTGTATTTTTAAGATTTCATATATAAGTGATATCATACAGTATTTGTCTTTCTCTGACTTATTTCACTTAGCATAATGCCCTCCAAGTCCATCCATGTTGCTGCAAATGGCAAGATTTCATTTTTTATGGCTGAGTAGTATTCCGCTTTGTATATGTGCGTATATATTATATATATACGCACATATACACCAATATACCACATCTTCTTTATCCATTCATCTCTTGATGGACACCTAGGTTGCTTCTATATCTTGGCTATTGCAAATAATGCTGCTATGAACACTGGGGTGCATGTATCTTTTTTGAATTAGTGTCTTTGGGGTTTTTTTTGATATATACCCAGGAATTGAATTGCTGGGTCATATGGTAGTTCTATGTTTAGTCTTTTGAGAAACCTCCACACTGTTTTCGACAGTGGCTGCACCAATTTACATTCCCAGCAACAGTGTACAAGGATTTCTTTTTCTACACATCCTCGCCAACATTTGTTATTTGTGTCCTTTTTGATGATAGCCATTCTGACAGGTGTGAGGTGCTATCACATGTGGTTTTGATTTGCATTTTCCTGATGATTAGTGATGTTGAGTATCTTTTCCTGTGCCTGTTGGCCATCTGCATGTCCTCTTTGGAAAAATGTCTATTCATTCCTTCTACCCATTTTTTAATCAGGTTGTTTGTTTTTGCACACAATTGTTTTGTGTTTTTTTTTTTGCAGTATGCGGGCCTCTCACTGTTGTGGCCTCTCCTGTTGCGGAGCACAGGCTCCGTGGCAATGGCTCACGGGCCCAGCCACTCCACAGCATGTGGGATCTTCCCGGACTGGGGCATGAACCCGTGTCCCCTGCATAGGCAGGCGGACTCTCAACCACTGCGCCACCAGGGAAGCCCTGCACACAATTTTTTTTAAATGAGGTAATGTGTGCTCAGACATACCCAAATTTTCCTAATCAATTGAAAAAGGCTTCACAGTCCTGAAACACACAGGCTTATTTCATGTCTCTTTAAAGCTCACCATAAAGAAATGCACTTTAAGATATGTAGTGCTAGTTGGAAACTTAGCCTCTATTTTATTGTCTTTTTAAATTTGACCTGTATTCTTTCCATCCTATCCTCATATCTCAGTTTATCTGTGGTAGCTCTGCAGCTTCAAGAGTTTGGTTAGAGGACCCTCTGTGCTGAAATGTACAGGTACTGCCCCCCACCTGACTCACTTCTCTACAGACAGAATGATTTGGGCTCCCTGGTAAACACAGGGTATGTAATGACTCACTGATACCTCAGCTGTTGCCCTGTTATAAAAAGACTGACTACTTACAACTGTTAGAGCACGATTTAGTGATACCTTTTAACCCATGTGGCTGAAGACTAAAAGACTTTTTCCCTATGGCAGATTTCTTATAAGAAGTTCCACCACCCAAGAATAAATTGGAGACTGTGATATTTACTGTCAATGACTTAAGTGGGAACTCCCAACGTCTTGGATTTACACAGCCTTTCTTTCCTAAAATCTCAAAACTTAATATGTTTATAAATAGTTTTCTAAAAAAACAACAAACAACTCCCCTCCCCAAACCCAGTAGACTATGATAATCTCTTTGGTCCTACTGAATCCCCATTGCTTTCTCTTCGTTCACTGGGCTGGCAGGCTTCTACATCCCTTTCATTTTCCCCCCCCCCGGATGAACTTAATGGAACATAATAAGAACAGCCTCATTTACTGAGTGCTGGCTATACACCAGGCATTGTTCTAAGCACATTACATGGATTGTTTCATTGAAAATTCACAATAACCCTATGAGGGAGGTACTGTTATTAGCGCCATTTTACAGATGAGAAAACTGAGATGCAGAGATGGTAATAAATGACCAAATTATTAATGCTGGTGAGTGAAGGTACCAGCTTTATTTATATCAGATGTAGACAGTCTGATCTCAGCCATGCACTCAACCACTATTTGACCTCTTGGTGTTTGCCTCAAGCCAAATATACAGATTTATCTTACATCAAATTTATTTCCATTCACCTACCTAATTCCTTTATACCAGGCTGACTGTAAGGATTTCAAAGCCTACCATGTCCCAGAAACTATAAATAAATGACTTCATTTAGATATTATCATTATTTCATTTTTATAGATGCCAAAAGAGAGGCACAGAAATTAAATTACTTGGCCAAGGTCACAGAAAATATTGGAGTTAGGATTTAAATCTAGTTCTTTTTTATCACTGTGTGACATTTTACTCTTCTGTGTTAGATTTAGTTTTCCTTATTCTTAAAAATCACTTTTCCATGCCAAAGTATAGAAGAGCTTTTGACTTTTTCTTTTCTTTTCTTTTCTTTCTTCTTTCTCTTCCTTCCTTCCTTTCTTTCTTCCTTCCTTCCTCTCTCTCTTTCTCTCTCTCTCTCTTCCTTCCTTCTTTCTTTCTTTCATTCATTCATTTATTTATTTAGCTGATAATCAGTTCAACTGTTAGAGCCAAAATTTTAGTAGCCAGGGACCCAAGTCTTAGTTGCAACCCCCAGGTATGCCAGTTGGCAACACTGTGGTTCCATGGCCACAAATTGTAAATTTGTTTCCAAGCGCCACTTCCCAATGCATGCTGAGAATCACCAATCAGTGAATTATGCACTTTTAAACATGGACTGGACTTTATCATTCATAAAATCTAATTTCTTCATTTCATAGATAAGAAAGGCACAGAGAGGCTAGGTGTCATACCTGAGATCACGCAGCAGTTTAGTAGCAGAGATGGGACAATAATTTAGATTTCCTGACATGAAAACTGGGGTTTTCTTCCCATACAAAGGCAGCCTAACTGGCTATTTTTCACGGTGTCTTAAAAATACATTCATACATTCAACAAAGATTGAGGGGATACTATGTGCCAGACACTGTTCCAGGTACTGGGAATGGGGTTGCAAAGAAACATTCCTGCCCTTAAGGAGCTTTACCACCTGGCATTGTAATGGTACAACGTAATGCATCTATATTTAAGTTACTTTGAATTTAATCACTTAAAAAGAATGATTACTTAAGAAGCACTGGCTTGAAATATGGATGGTCCAAAGCCATAAGAGATGGTAGAGCCTATTGTTATATCTACTATTTTGTATATATAATCAAAGTCCGGTCATTACACATAAATAGGGGTGGTGTGGGTTTTGCAGCATCAACAGAGAGATGAAGATAAGGTGCCTGCCCTCAAGGAGTTTAAGGAAGAAGCGTGAGTCACGTCGATTAGAGGAGAGGGTTTCCCCTAAAATTAAACCTCTTAAGCAAATTCCGTAACATTCCAAAATTATCTTTTACTCTGTAACAATTAAAAACCACCCTCTATAGTTGCTGAGAAATACAGTTATACTTAAGCAAATAATATGAAATCCCAAAGCCCCAGTTAAATTTTCTGAAATTGATCTATTTAAAGTCTTATTAAATGTTGAATACCTTATTTTGTGTCAACTTGTCCAGTGGCAGAGAGATAACAATAAAAAAAATGTATATTTGCCTTGAAATCAACATACAACCAACCTCTTTCTCTCGTCAATAATAATGATAACGAAGTGACAAAACTGAGCTCTTGGTCACAAAGGCTGGCTGTATTTACTAATAGTCTGAAAAGAAATGGCCACCCTAAAGCTATTTCAATAATGGAAAACAAAAAGCAGTGCAGTTTAAAGTTCTATACTAAGCCTATTCTTTAATTACAATATTTTGCAATGTCAATACACACCATTATCTGCAGTAACCAGGGATTAAGAAATATATAATACAGTTATGTTTCGATCACAAACTAGGCTTTAGTTGTCTTCCAACATATTAAATGCTTCGGTCCGACTCTTCCACTTAGTAAGTATGTTGAGTAGATGTGACTGATATCATGTTACCTTGAAGTCTCTGACGTGGAGGGTCAATACTAAAACATCTTGATTAAATTCCAGCAACAGTAAGACATGAGAAGCTGGTATATAATTTATCGTTACCAATTCATAACTGTCTTTGCTCCTAAGCCAGCATACGCGCTGAGCTGCTGAGAATGCACTATTCACAAGTATTTTCATCTCTCATGCATTCCTTATTCACCCTTCTGAAGGGTAAACATACAAGAATTCACACTCAGAAAACATCCTGAATGGCAACTTTTGAAGAAAAATCTAAAGGGTTAGCAACTGTAGTTGAACTAACTTTTATCATCGTTCCTACATTGCTCACGGTGCCTTTAAAAGAAGACCCAGCAAGGGAAATACGTCTCGGGAGCAAGCCTGGCTAATCTATGTGGAACCATGCTGAAACTGTCGAGTGCCCAAATAATGCAGTTTGCTGTAACTTAATTTCTACAGTTCCCTCATGGTTCACACTGGGCAGCAGATTCAGTAGAAGTAAATTATGTACTTACTTACCATGGCCAATGCCACCCCAATCAAATGTCTGCTAAAATAGAAGGCAATGAGGCTAATTTTTATGGTAATTAGGTGATATGCTCAATTCCAGAGGCAAAGGCAGTGAACAGAAAGACAGGGAGCCTCTTTTTATTTCCTTTACCTCCATCACAGATGGAAAGTATGTAGGGCCATCTCTAGAAAATGCTGTGTCTTCAGCACAGTTCTAGGTCCTTTTCCTGTATAGCTCCTTTTTAAAAAGTTATTTTATTGAAGTAT
Organism: Delphinapterus leucas; assembly: GCF_059928025.1. Taxonomy (NCBI): domain Eukaryota; kingdom Metazoa; phylum Chordata; class Mammalia; order Artiodactyla; family Monodontidae; genus Delphinapterus; species Delphinapterus leucas. The sequence continues at coordinate 33,975,513 of NC_143142.1, read as the reverse complement.
AGCCGATTTACAATGCTGTTTCACAACATACAACTATACAACATACAACTATACGATGCTGTATAGTGTCTGCTGCCCAGCAAAGTGATTCAGTTATACATTCTCCAAAGAAGACATAATACAGATGGCCAAGAGACACATGAAAAGATGCTCATCATCACTAATTATGAGAAAAATGCAAATCAAAACTACAATGAGGTACCACCTCACATGGGTCAGAATGGCCATCATTTAAAAAGTCTACAAATAAAAAATGCTGGAGAGGGTGTGGAGAAAAGGGAACCCTCCTACGTTGTTGGTGGGAATGTAAATTGGTACAGCCACTATGGAGGGCAGTACAGAGGTTCCTCAAAAAAATAAAAATAGAGTTGCCATATGATCCAGCAACCCCACTCTTGGGAATATATCTTGTATACCTCTTTACCAATTTTGTATCTTTTTCTCAGATACCATTTTTCAAGTGTCCCTTCATTAAAACTCCTATACCTGACAAGTAGTAGGCCAAGAAAGCCTCGTTGTCCATACAGACTTGAGACACTCTTCTCTCACTGAGAGGCATCCAGAGGCATGGCCATCAAAAGCCCATTCTGCTCCCTCAGGTGGTACCAGCACGGACTGGTGAAAAAACCCAGCCAACCGAAACAAAAACAGAAAGGAACTGAAAACTCAATTGCCATTGGAACCATGGCCCAGATAAGTAGGCCAGGACTTCATACCAAACTCCAGCAGTGTGACTACTGCTACAATGAAATACTTAAATAGGATCCAAAGTCTCCTAATACAGACAAAAGGTCCAGGATACAATAAAAAACCACCTGTCATACCAAAATTCAAGAGAAGTCACAACTTAAGTAAGAATAACCAACTGATGGCAATACTGAGATGAGTGAGATGGTTGAATTATCTAATGAGAATTTTAAACAGCCATCAGATCAATGTTTCAACAATCAACTGCAAATTCTTTTGGAACATACGAAACAAAAGAAACTTCAGCAGAGAAAGAGAAGTTATAATGAAGGACCAAACGGAAATTAATAGAATTGAAAAATACAATAACAGAAATAGTAGAAGAAAACAACTTGGTGGGGGTGGACTGAAAAGAGGGGTGGAGCAGACAAAGGACGTATCATTGAATTCACCCCGTCTGAACAACAGGGAGAAAACAGAATATTTTTAAAATAAATAGAAAGTTCAAGGGTGTGCAAGACAATAACAAAAGATCCAAATTTCAGTTTATTAGAGTCCCCAAAAAAGAAAAAGTGGGCCTGAGAGAATATTCAAAGAAATAGTGGCTGAATGCTTCTCAAATTTGGTAAAAATACACACATCTGCAGACTCAAGGAGCTGAGGAAAATACAAACAGGATAAACCCAAAGAGGTAGACACCAACATATTATAATAAAACTTATGAAAATAAAAGACAAAGAAAATATCTGAAAGCAGCCAAAGAGAAACAAGCATTTCTATGGAGGAACACCAATGTGAGTAACAGAAGACTTCTCACTTCAAACTCTGGAGGCCAGAAGGAAGTGGCATTTTTCAAATGACAAAAGAAAATAACTGTCAGTTGCAAGTTTAATATTCATCAAAACGATCCTTCAGGAACGAAGAAGAAATGAAAACATTCTTACACAAAGAAAAATTAAAAGAATATGTCACTGGCAAACCTAATCTTAAAGACTAGCTAAAGGAAGTTCTTTGAATGGAAAGAAAAAAAAAAAAAGACTCATGGAACGTAAGGAAAGGAACAAGGAAACAAACAGAAAGACAGGTATATGCAATCTTTTAATTGAAAGTTTCATAAAATATATTTGATGATTAAAAAAACAGAATGCAATCCAGTACTTAATGATATCTAAAAGTTTGGAAGGTAAAGGGATCTAATGGCTATGGTTTCCAAATTTTACTTAATGTGATAAATGTTGGTATTAATACACTGTGATAAGAAACGTATGTATGTTGTAATACACAGAACAGCCACTATGAAAACTATGCAAAAAGATATACTCAAAACCACTAGAGAAAATATTTTTAAATCTTATATCTGATAAGAGATTTATATTTGGAACATGGAAAGAACTCCCACAACTCAACAATGACAAAAAACTAAGAACCCAATTAAAAAATGGTCAAGGACTTGAACAGACTTTTCTCCAAAGTATATATACAAATGGACAGTAAGCACATAAAAAGATGATCAACATTACTAATCATTAGGGAAATGCAAGTAAAAGCCACAGTGAGACATCACTTCACATCCATTAGGATGGCCATTATAAACAGAAGAAAGCAAAACAAAACCCCAGAAAATGACAAGTGTTGGCGATAATGTGGAGAAATTGGAACTGTTGTGCATGGTTGGTGGGACTTAGTAGCGAAAAACCAAGAAATTTGATTAAAAATGGGCAGAACTGAAAATACATTTTTCCAAAGAAGACATACAGATGGTCAACAGGCACATGAAAAAGGTGCTCAACATCACTAATCATCAGGGAAATGCAAATAAAACCACAATGAGATACCACCTCAAATCTGTTAGAATGGCAATCATGAAAATACAAGAGATAAGTGTTGGTGAGGAGATGGAGAAAAGGGAACCTTTGTGCACTGTTGATGGAAATGTAAACTGATGCAGTTGTTATGGAAACAGTATGGAGATTCTTGAAAATATTAAACACAGAACTTCCATATGATCCAGGAGTCCCACTTCTGGATATATATCCAAAGAAATAAAAGTAGGATTGCAAAGAGGTATCTGCACTCCCAAGTTCACTGCAGCATAATTCACAATAATCATAATATGGAAACTACCTAAGTGTCCATCAATGGATGAATGGATACACACACACACGGAATATTATTCAATCATGAGAAAGAAGAAAATCTTGCCACCAGTAAAAACATGGATGGACCTTGAGGACACTGTGCTAAGTGAAATAAGTCAGACAGAGAACGACAGATACTACATGATATCACGTATATGTGGAATCTAAAATAACTGAACTCATAGAAACAGAGAATAGATTAGTAGTTGCCAGGGGCTGAAGGGTGGGGGAAATGGGGAGAAGCTGGTCAAAGACACCAAACCTCCACTTAAAAGATGAGTAAGTTCTGGGCATCTAATGTACAGTATGATTATTATTGTCAATAATACTATGTTGCATATTTGAAAGTTGCTAAGAGAGTAGATCTTAAATGTTCTTACCACAAAAAAGAAACGGTAATAATGTGACAAGATAGAAGTCTCAGTTAATGTTATGCTGGTAGCCATTCTGCAATATATAAGTGTATCAAATCAACCCATTGTAGAACTTAAATTTATACAACGTTATATGTAATTATATCTCAATAAAGTTGGAAACAAAATAACATAAAATGGTGCAGTCACTGTGGAAAACAGTATGGCGGCTCCTCCAAAACTTAAAGATTGAATTACCATGTGATCCAGTAATTCTACTTTAAGTATATACCCAAAAGAATTGAAAGCAGGGACTCAAAGAGATATTTATACACCTATGTTCACAGCAGCATTACTCACAAAAGCCAAAAGGTGGAAATAACCCACAGATTTATTAAAAATGAATGAACAAACAAACGTGGTATACATAGAATGGAATATTATTCAGCCTTATGAAATCCTGATGCATGCTATAACATGGGTACACCTAGAAGACATTATGTTAAGTGAAATAAGCCAGACACAAAATGACACATATCGCATGATTCCACTTATATGAGGTTCCTAGAACAAGCAAATTCACAGAGAGAGAAAGAATAGTGTTACCAGGGATTGGAAGCAGAGAGGAAGGGAGAGTTTAATAGACACAGAATTTCAGTTTGGGATAATGAAAAAGTTCTGGACAAGACAGTGATGATGGTTCCACAGCGATGTGAATGTACTTAATGCCACTGACCTGTATACACTTAAAAGTGGTTAAAATGATGAATGTTATATACATTTTATCACAATAAAAAAGTTATAAATAAACCAAGAAAAACTCAAAACTATTTGAGTAATACACAGAAAGGCAAGAAAAGACAGAAGAAGAACTAGAGGGAACAAACTGAAAACAAATAATGAAATGGCCAATTTATACACTAACATTTCAGCAAGTATCTTAAGTATACACGGTCCAATACACCAATTAAAAGACAGAGACTGGCAGAGTGAATGAATACATGGCCCAACTAAATGCCCTTTGCAAGAAACCCACTTCAAATTCAACAGAAAAAGTACAGCATGCAAACATTAATTTTAAAAAACAGGTGTGGCTATACTGATATCAGATAAAGTAGTCATCAGAACAAGGACTATTACTAGAGAAAAAGAGAGACGTAACACAATGGTACACAGACCAATCTGATAGGAAGACACAACAATCCTAATCCTGCATCTGTACTCAACAAACAGAGCTTTAAAACATGAGCCTGAATACATGAAATGGAAACTGATGTTACTGTAAAGAAAAATACAGGAATCCACATTATGGCTGAGGACTTCAACGTCCTCCTCTTAAAAACTGATAAAATGACTAGGCAGAAAATCCGCAAAGTTATAGAAGATGCGAACAACACAGCCAACTAACTGAAGCACACTGACATATGAGAGCACTACACCCAACAATAGCACAGTACACAGTTTTTTTCTCCAAACGCCCACTAAACCTTCACCAAGACTCACCAGCTCCTAAGCCATAAAACAAACCTCAACAAAATTAGAAGTAATTGAACTCATATATAATGTGTTCTCTGACTATGTGGAATCAAACTAGAAATTAGTAATAGAAAGCTAACAAAATTTCTCAATATGTCAATATTAAACTACAGGCTTCTAGGGCTTCCCTGGTGGCACAGTGGTTAAGAATCGGCCTGCCAATGCAGGGGACACGGGTTCAAGCCCTAGTCCGGGAAGATCCCACGTGCCACAGAGCAGCTAAGCCTGTGCGCCACAACTACCGAGCCCGCGCTCTAGAGACCGCGAGCCACAACTACTGAAGCCCATGTGCCTAGAGCCAGTGCTCTGCAACAAGAGAAGCCACCACAATGAGAAGCCCGCGCACTGCAACGAAGAGTAGCCCCTGCTTACCGCAACTAGAGAAAGTCTGCGCGCAGCAACAAAGACCCAATGCAGCCAAAAATAAATAAATAAAATAAATAAATTTAAAAAAATACAGACTTCTAAGTAATCCATGTGTCAAAGAGAAAGTCTCAAAGAAATTTTAAAAAATATCAGAATGAATAAAAATGAAAACTTAAAATACATGGATGCAGTTAAAGCCATGCTGAGAGAAATTTCTATTTCCTCTCTAGAAATGAGGAAAGGTCTCAAATCAGTAATCTAAGTTCCCACATGAGAAACTAGAAAAAGATGAGCAAAATAAGGCCAAAGCAGAAACAGTGAAACAGAACGCTTGTTCTTTGGGGAAAAAAAAAAATTGACAACACTTTTAAGTTGTTTTTAAAGCTTTAACAAGACTGACAAAGATAAAGAGAGGATGCACATCACCCACTTTGTAAATGAAACAAGGAATATCATTATAGATTCTGCAACTGTTAAAAACATAATAAAAGAATACAATGAAAAATTTTATGCTAAAAAATTTGAGAACTTGTAAAAAAAAAAAAAAAGGACCAATTCCTCGAAAACCACAAGCTAACAAAACAACTAAGAGGGGACAAGTAATATGAATAGCCCTCTAACCATCAAAGGAATTCAGTTCATAATCTAAAACTACTAAAAAAGAAATCGCCAAACCCAGATAGATTCCTTGGAGAATTATATCAAACATTTAAAGACTTACTATAACTAATTTTCACAATCTTTTCTAGAAAACAGAAACACAAGGAAGAAGTCTCAACTCATTTTATAATACCAAAACCAAAACAAAACATAATAAGACTTCAGACCAGTATCCCTCATGAACATAAATACAAAAGTCCTCAACAAAGCAGTAGTAAATTGAATCCAACAATGTATAAACAGAATTATACACCATGACCAATTGTGCAAGCTTGGTGCAACATTCTAAAATCAGTCAATGTAATACAACGCATGAAAAAGCTAAAGAAGAAAAACATCACATGATTATATCAATTAATATAGAAAAATCATTTAACAAAATCCAACATACGTTTATGATAATGACTCTCTGCAAGCTAGGGGTAAAGGGAAATTACCTCCGCCTGATAAAGAGCACCTAGAAAAAATCTACAGCTAATATCATACTTAAATACCCTACTTAAATACTGACTGCTTTCCCCTCAGATCAGAACAAGGCAAGGATATCTGCCTTTACCACTCTCTAACTGACATGGCATTGGAAGTTTTAGCCACAGCATTAAGGCAGGAAAAAGAAATAAACAGCATACAGATTGGAAAAGAAGAGATAAAATCATCTCTATTTCAATATGTTACGAATGTATTACATATGGAAGATTCCAAGGACTCTACAAAAAACTCCCAGAACCAATAAGCGGCTTAAGCAATTTTGCAGAAAACAAGGTCAAGCCACAATGACCAATCACATTTCAATATACTAACAAGGAACATATGGAAACAAAAACACAATACCATTTAAAACTACTGCAAATTAAATAATTAAGAAAGTATGTGCAAAATCTGTATGTTGAAAATGACAAAATACTGATGAAGATATCAAAGATGATCAAAATAAATGGAAATACATACTGCCTTCATGGATTGGAAGACTTAACATAGTAAAGAAGTCAATTCTGCCCAAACTGATCTATAGGCTTAACGCAATTCCTACTAAAATCTTGACCAGGTCTTTCATAGACATAGAGAAGCTTTGTCTAAAGTTTATATGGAAAGAAAAAAGACCCCAGAATAGCTAAAATAATCATGACAAAGAGAAATAAAAATGAGAGATCAATCCAATCGTACGGAGGCTTAGTATATGACTGCAGTAAAGACACTGGTGTTGGTGGAGGTATAGAAAATTCTATGGATCAGAAGACAGAATCCAAAAACAGACCCACACAAATATGCTCAACTGGCTTTTGACAAAGGTGCAAGAGCAATTCAGTGAAGGAAGGGATAGCCATTCAACAAATAGTGTTGGAGCAATCGAACATTATAGGCAAAAAGCAAAAACTAAGAAAAAAACTCGACCTAAAATAAACCTCACACCTTATAAAAAAGATGAATCCAGAATGAATCATGAACTCAAGTATAAAATGCAAAACTATAAAACTTGCAGGAAAAAAGCAAACAGAAAAAAATCACTGGGATCTAGGACTAAACAGAGTTATTGGACTTGACACTAAAGCATGACCCATAAAAGAAAAAGAAACTGACTTCATCAGAAAGAAAAGCTACTGCTTTTTTTTTTTGATATTGAGTTCCATGAGCTGTTTGTATATTTTGGAGATTAATCCTTTGTCCGTTGTTTCATTTGCAAATATTTTGTCTCATTCTGAGGGTTGTCTTTTCATCTTATTTATGGTTTCCTTTGCTGTGCAAAAGCTTTGAAGTTTATTTAGGTTCCATTTGTTTATTTTTGTTTTTATTTTCATTACTCTAGGAGGTGGGTCAAAGAAGATCTTGCTGTGGTTTATGCCCAAGAGTGTTTTTCCTATGTTTTCCTCCAAGAGTTTCATAGTGTTCAGTCTTCCATTTAGGTCTTTAGTCCATCTGGAGTTTATTTTTGTATACAGTCTTAGGTAGTGTTCTAATTTCATTCTTCTACATGTAGCTGTCCAGTTTTCCCAGCACTACTTATTGAAGAGGCTGTCTTTTCTCCAGTGTATGTTCTTGCCTGCTTTGTCGTAACTAAATGTCCATCCACAGATGATCGGATAAAGAAGATGTGGCACATATATACAATGGATTATTACTCAGCCATAAGAAGAAACGAAATTGAGTGATTTGTAGAGAGGTAGATGGACCTAGAGTCTGTCATACAGAGTGAAGTCAGAAAGAGAAAAACAAATACCATGCACTAATGCATATATGTGAAATCGAAAAAAAATGGTACTGATGAACCTGGTGGCAGGGCAGGGATAAAGACGCAGACAGAGTGGACTTGAGGACATGGAGAGGGGGAAGGGGAAGCTGGGACGAAATGAGAGAGTGGCAAGGACATATATACACTACCAAATGTAAAATAGATAGCTAGTGGGAAGCAGCCGCATAGCACAGGGAGATCAGCTCGGTGCTTTGTGTCCACCTAGAGGGGTGGGATAAGGAGGCTGGGAGGGAGGCTCAAGAGGGAGGGGATATGGGGATATATGTATGCATATGGCTGATTCACTTCGTTGTACAACAGAAACTAGCACAGCATTGTGAAGGAATTATACTCCAATAAAGATGTATATATATATTAAAAAAAACTGCTCTGTGAACATCCATGGAAAGAGGATGAAAAGCTACAGAGCAGGAGAAAATATTAGCAAATCACACATACAACAAAGGACTAGTATTTAGGGTAAGTAAAGAACTCCCAGATTCAATAGTAATAAAACAAACAATTAAATTAGAAAATGTACAAAAGCCTTGAGTAGACATTTCATCAGAAAGGGTATACAGACAGTAAATAAGTACATAAAAAAAGATGTTCAACATCATTGGCCAGAGAAATCCAAATTAAAATCATAATATTAATACATACCTATGAGAATGGCGCAAAGAAATAATAGTGAAAACACCAAATGCTGATGACAATGCAGAGGAAATGGATCGCTCATGTGTGGCTGGCAGGAATGTAAAATGACAAAGCCACTCTGGCCAACGGTTTGGCGGTTCCTCATAAAACCAAACATGCAATTACAATATGACTCGGAAATTGCAGCCATGGACGTTTACTGCAGAAAGATGAAAAATTATGTTTACACAAGAAACCAGTACTTATGTTTATAGCAGCTTTATTCATAATAGCCAAAATCTGGAAAAAGACCAGATGCTCAAGAGATGAACTGTTAAATCTACATACAATGGAATTCCACTCTGCAACTTAAAACAAACAAAAACGAACTACGGATACAAGCAAGGGCTTGGATTAATCTCTAAGGAATTATGTGAGTGAAAAAAGCCAATCCTAAAAAAGTTACATACCATTTATAAATGATGTCATTTATACAACATTTTTGAAATGACAAAATTATGGAGGCAGAGAACAGATTAGTGCCAGCCAGAGTTAGGGACTGAGGGTGGGGTGGGTAAGAGGGGAAGGCTGGTGCTGGAGGGAGGTGGGTGTGCCCCTGAAAGGGTCTCACTAGGGATCCTTGTGGCAGTGGAACTGGTCCTGACAGTGATGGTAAATGCATGAACCTAAATACATGTTATAAAATTGCATACAACTAAGAACAATCCTCCCTCAGTATCCAAGGGGGATTCGTTCTAGGATCCCATGCGTATACCAAAATGCATGTTTGCTCATGTCCCAACGTCGCCCCTCCCCTCTGTATCTGCAGAATCCGCATGTACGGGTTAAATCAACCTCAGATAAACATGATACACAATCTGAGGTTGGTTGAACCTGCGGATGTGGAACCCACAGATAGAGAGTCGAGTGCACATATGCACACACCTACACACACAGATCCCTGCAAATGAGTACAAGGAAAACCGTGGAATTTTAACAAGAGTGGTGGATTTTTATCAATGCCAATATCCTGGTTGTGATATACTATAGTTTTTTCAAAATGTTACTATTGGAAGAAACTGCGTAAAGTATATGCAGTATCTATTATTTCTTAAAACTGCATGTGAACCTACAATTATCTCCATAAGAATTTCAAAAAAGCAATAAACTCACTTTATCTTTTTGTTTGTTTTTTTAACATCTTTACTGGAGTGTAATTGCTTTACAATGTTGTGTTAGTTGCTGCTGTATAACGAAGTGAATCAGCTAAACGTACACATATATCCCCCCATAACCCTTCCCTCTTGTGTCTCCCTCCCACCCTCCCTATCCCACCCCTCTAGGTGGACACAAAGCACCGAGCTCATCTCCCTGTGCTATGCAGCTGCTTCCCACTAGCTATCTGTTTTACGTTTGGTAGTGTATATATGATGTCCATGCCACTCTCTTACTTCGTCCCAGCTTACCCTTCCCCAGCCGTGTCCTCAAGTCCATTCTCTACGTCTGAGTCTTTATTCCTGTCCTGCCCCTAGGTTCTTCAGTACTTTTTTTTTTTTTGATTACATACATATGTGTTAGCATACGGTATTTGTTTTTCTCTTTCTGACTTACTTCACTCTGTATGACAGTCTCTAGGTCCATCCACCTCACTACAAATAACTCAATTTCATTTCTTTTTATGGCTGAGTAATAATCCATTGCATATATGTGCCACATCTTCTTTATCCATTCATCTGTTGGACACTTAGGTTGCTTCCATGTCCTGGCTATTGTAAATAGTGCTTCAATGAACATTGTGGTACATGACTCTTTTTGAATTATGGTTTTTTCCGGGTATATGCCCAGTAGTGGGATTGCTGGGTCAGATGGTAGTTCTATTTTTAGTTTTTTGAGGAACCTCCATAGAGTTCTCCATAGTGGCTGTACCAATTTACATTCCCACCGACAGTGCAAGAGGGTTCCCTTTTCTCCACACCCTCTCCAGCATTTATTGTTTGTAGATTGTTTGATGATGGCCATTCTGACTGGTGTGAGGTGATACCTCATTGTGGTTTTGATTTACATTTCTCTAATGATTAGTGGTGTTGAGCATCCTTTCATGTGTTCGTTGGCAATCTGTATATCTTCTTTGCAGAAATGTCTGTTTAGGTCTTCTGCCCATTTTTGGATTGGGTTGTTTTTTTGATATTGAGCTGCATGAGCTGCTTGTATATTTTGGAGATTAATCCTTTGTCAGTTGCTTCGTTTGCAAATATTTTCTCCCATTCTGAGGGTTGTCTTTTCGTCTTCTTTATGTTTTCCTTTGCTGTGCAAAAGGTTTTAAGTTTAATTACGTCCCATTTGTTTATTTTTGTTTTTATTTCCATTTCTCTAGGAGGCGGGTCAAAAAGGATCTTGCTGTGATTTATGTCATAGAGTGTTCTGCCTATGTTTTCCTCTAAGAGAATAAACTCCCTTTAAATTTAAGGTTCAATGAAAATCATAACATTCATGAAAGATAACAAAAAACAACAGAACTTAAATTTCCAACACAGTATGTACTAAGCTCATAAGAAAATCACTCTATATGATTTACATTTTATTTCTTGGATAAGAATTTTGCAGTAAAACACATGTAACATAAAATCATCATTTCCAACCATTTTAAACTATACAATTCATCGGCATTAACTACATTCACAGTGTTGTACAAGCATCACCACTCTCCATTTCCAGAACATTTTCATGATTCCAAACAGAAATTCTGTACCCATTAAACAGTAACTCCACATTCCTCCTCTCCTCAGTCCCTGGTAACCACTCTTCTACTCTGTCTCTATGTATTTGCTTATTTTAGATATCTCCTATAGGTGAAACATATTTGTCCTATTGTGTCTGGCTCATTTTATTTAGAATATTTTCAAGGTCCATCCATGTTGTAGCATGTATCAGAATTTCATTCCATTTTAAAGCTGGGTAATGTCCCAATGTGGGGAGAAACCACATTATGTTTATCTAATCACCTGTTCAAGGACACAAGGGTTGATTATGCCTTTTGGTTACTGTGACTAATGCTGCTAGGAACACTGATGTACAAGTACCTCTTTCAGTCCCTGCTTTCAATTCTTCTGAGCATGTACCTAGAATGGATTTGCTGGATCATGTGATAATTCTGTTGAACTTTTTGAGGAACCACCATACTGTTTGCCACAGTGACTGATCTAAACTCCCACCAGCAATACACAGGAGGTCCAATTTCTCCACATCCTCAACAAACAACACACTTGTTATTTTTATTTTTTTTTTAACAGGCAACGTAATGGGTATGAAGTAGTACCTCACTGTGGCTTTGGTTTGCATTTCCCTAATGTGGATAATAATTTTAGAAAGACACATTTATCTAAGCATGAAAAGAACACAACCTGTTCCACCCGTTATGACCCCCAAAATATATTACTATGAATCTTATGGAATAAATGTCCATATATTAGTTATACTCAAGGAAGATAACCTCATATAACATATACATCAAGTTAAAAGTATCTGTTTTTGCAGTTATCATGTGTGATCATTCACATATAATTGTGAATGTACTTTAAAAACTCCAGGTCCTTCAATGCCCTGATCTCAGCTCTCAAAGGAAAGTTTCATGTTTCCCTGAAAAATTAACTAAAGCTCAATTTGCTAAACTCCCAGGTGTATTTCCAATTCAAAATGTTATTTGTCAAAATAAATGCATCATTAGTGTTTCCCTTGTAGGAATTATACAATACTTGGACGGGCAGAGTACTGAGTCGAGTTCCAGGCTTTATTCTTCTGTAATTGTCTCACTGTAAACCAGTCACTTCAAGCTTTACGAGACACAGTTGTCATGGGTGAAGAGAACCTGAGCTTAGGAATCAGAACCTGAGGCAAGTCCCTGCTCCACTCAAACATTTACAGTCTCAAAATTTTTATCTATAAAATGTGAAAATAATCCACTCACTGCACCTGACACTCACCTCTTTGTCAGAACCCCGTAAGGTACTGCAGGAGACAAGGATGCAGGCAGACTGCTGGGAACCATTGCAAAGGCCTGGGCATCAGGGGATGATGGTTTAGAGCGGGCTGGTGGCTGGGCAAGGGGGAAGAAATGTTGAGATTCTACACATATTTTCAAGGCAAAGCCAATAGGATTTGCTGTTTGACTGAATGTTGGGCATGAAAGAAAAGAGCTGAGAAAGACTCCGAGATTTTGGGCCTTAGAAATTATTCAATCCATTCATCTGTTGATGGACATTTAGGTTGCTTCCATGTCTTGGCTACTGTAAATAGTGTGGTATATACATACAATGGAATACTACTCACTCATAAAAAAGAATGAAATAATGCCATTTGCAACAACATGGATAGACCTAGAGATTATCATACTAAGTGAAGTAAGTCAGAAAGAAAGACAATATAATGATATCACTTATATGTGGAATCTAAAATATGACACAAATTATCTTATCTATGAAACAAACAGACTCACAGACATAGAGACAGACTTGTGGTTGCCAAGTGGGAGAGGAGGTGGGGGAGGGATGGATTGGGAGTTTGGGATTAGCAGATGCAAGCAATTATATAGAGAATGGATAAACAACAAGGTCCTACTGTATAGCATAGGGAAATATATTCAATATCCTGTAATAAACCATAACGTTAAAGAAAAAAAAGAAGACTTAATAGCCAGTTATGAGTTCTGGGGATGTAATGTACAACATGAGGACTATAGATAACAATGTTGCTTTGTATATTTGAAAGTAGCCCAGAAAGTAGATCTTAAAAGTTCTCATCACAGGATGTAACTATGTGAGGTGATGGATGTTAACTAAACTTATTGTGGTAATCATTTCACAATGTATACAGTTCTCAGATCATTATGTTTTACACTTTAAACTTATACAGTGTTATATGTCAATTATATCTCAATAAAACTGGGAAACAAACAAACAAACAAGAAATGATTCAGTCCATTTACTTTGATGAAAACTGAGTTTGAAAAAGTTTTGGGTGTTAGGGAAGCTCAAATGTTAGGTTTGGACAAGTTTATAAAATGTCTACTAGACATGCAAATAAGTATGGTGAGTAAGACACCTGATTTGTGTTTTATAAAAATTCTTAGGGAAGAGTGAGACTGGACCTAGGGACCAGACAGAAGCTACTGGTATGGTCTGAGCAAGAATGAGCCAGGGTGTGAACTAATTGGGTGGCGGCAGGGATGGAATGAGGAAGGGATTTAAAGTATTATAGGGACTTCCCTGGTGGCGGAGTGGTTAAGAATCCGCCTGCCAATGCAGGGGACACAGGTTCAAGCTCTGGTCCAGGAAGATAGTACATGCGGCAGAGCAACTAAGCCCATGCGCCACAAATACTGAGCCTGCGATCTAGAGCCTGTGAGCCACAACTACTGAGCCCTCATGCTACAACTACTGAAGACCACACCCCTAGAGCCCGTGCTCCACAACAAGAGAATCCACTGCAATGAGAAGCCTGTGCACCGCGATGAAGAGTAGCCCCTGCTCGCCGCAACGAGAGAAAGTCAGCATGCAGCAACCAAGACCCAACACAGCCAAAAGTAAATAAATAAAATTAAATAAAAAATAAAGTAGTATAGTTGAACAGGTCTTGATGGGCAATTGGAAATGAGATAAAGGAGAAAGGGAGGGCTCCTGGATGACCCCAGGATGTCTGGCCTGGGACATTTAGATTGACAGTTGAACAGAGTGTGGGAGAAGGCTCAAATGTGAGAGGCCAAAGATGAGTTAAGCTACATAGCAATCAATAATTGAGGTCATTCAGATAAAACTTAAATCAAGTACAGACCCAACCATGGAGAAGCTCCCATGGAAAAGCAGACAAAGTGATGACAGAAAGAAGTGTTTTATGTGTAAAAACTGAGGTATGTATGAGTGATATGGGGGTCACATTTATGAAGGAGCTGGGCTTGAAATGCCTGCGGAATGTGACGTTAAGCAAACTGCTTATCCCTGTTTTTAATTCTGCCATGTTACACATCTCAAACTTCATGCCATCTAAAAGCATCTATAGAGGTAACTAAGAATAACATTATGTCCTTCCCTCCCAAATGTTGCCCCCTCAAAAGAATAATTCAAATTATTTTGCAAATCTTGAAATAGAATGCTAGTGTTCATCCAGGTTTTACATTTCTTTGTTTGCTTTTGGTGGGAGGGTATATGGAAGGGGGAGATGAGGACACAGCTTGAGACCAACATATGCTTCTGTTCTTATTCCTTCACTGAGTTCTGTTTCTAAATATACCATAATTTAAAATATGCAGAAGAGTAAATGTATTACACCATCATGAATTGGACATGGAAATTATTCACGTTCTGAAGTTCTCTTCAGTTATCATTCTCTATCTAGAATACAAAAAATACCTTTTATTCAAAAATACAGTATTTTTATTGTAAAAATTTTATATGTATTTATATATACGTATATATCTCACTAGTCTGAAAAGACCTATATGTATAAAAAGTTCCTTGAAATTAATGTTAAATTGTGTTCTCTGAAACCCAAATGCATACAGCCTCTTTAACTGTTAAAGACAGAAAGTAATTTTAGAGGGGGTGTAATTATTGAGATGAAAAATCCACTCAGCAGTTGAGAATCAATGCTTTCAGGAAATGATTCAAAGTCCTTGCTAAAATAAATTTTAGTTTGGAAATGTCAAATTCACTCATAAATGTAGCTTCTGGTGTTCTCTAATGTTGAAGAGTAAAAAGGCCACAGAAATAGTAATTACAAGATACGGTCATTCTACGCTTCTAAGAAGTAAAATCTAGATTGCTCAGTGTTAAGCCAAATTAGTTATATCCCTTTTATAAAAGCCTACTTGTGAATGTATATTTAGAAAAATTACACATTCGGGTCCTGTCCTGTTCTAATAAGACTAGTGACTAAGCAACCAGGGCACAGAAGCTCCTAGATCTTTCTTTGCAAAGGTTATTTCTCCTGGCACTTGAGAAAAAGATCAAGAAGGGAGACAATCATCATCAAAGTGAGTTTTTTTTTCTCTTCAAAGAGTTTCAAATTTTGACAATTTGAAGTTCGGCACTTGTCTGAAATATTCAATTAACGTCACCACATCACAGAGACAAGGACAGCTCATTAGAAATCTGATCTGATAGTAGAGAAGATTTACCAAAGACATTATCTTGAAGGCAGAGAGGACAGCGAAGAACCACATTTATGGGGAATAAATCCCAATTAGCAGTTATTGTATTCATTTTGACAGTTGTCGATGAAGTCGACAGGATGTGGTCCCCGCCGATTTGAAATAACTTCTCTGTACAGGATAACTACATAAATGCCAATATTCATCCCTTTTTATCTCTCTGGATCTCATGACTTAAAGGGTCACATGTCATGTAAACAGGCCTGTTTCTAAATATAGCCCCATTTAGCGCTGCATGTGTGTGCATATGTGCATGTGTCCTACACATACCACTTGAATTCTTAACAAGTTTTCTGAGGAGAGAAACAGGCAGATTCCTTTATATCTAATTTCAGTTCTTTCAAAGCTGATCAACATTATTGAGCCTACCCATCGAATTAAGATAAAATAGCATGATTCAACACAGAAAAATGTCAACTGCTGAACATAAGGGTACTGAAATAACCAATCCTAGTCTGGCAAACACCCAAGGCATCCCCCATAGCAACAGAGCTGATGGCATAGCAACAGCAGCTGGCTCACCACAGAAAAATTAAAAGAAATATTCTCAGGAAAAAGTGTAATCCACGTTAAAGTCAAATATGACATTCTTCTTCAACAACAACAACAAAAACCCTACTGAGGGTGCATATGTTAAATGATACCTATTCCTCAGCAACTGTAAATGCTCCAGTGCAGGGTGAAAGCCACTTTGATGACAGCACGCAAGGCCAAGTGCTTTGAAGCGCAAACTTCCTAGGTTGTTCTCAGCCAAACTGTTACGTTTCTTGAAAAGTTCGAGAAAATCTTTTATCTATTTTGCTAAGATAAAAGGTTCTCCATAATTTTTAAATGGATCATTTGAAAGAAACATTTACTGTAGTTACAAATCTACTTCATCAGCACTTGAGGAATATTAACATCTAAAATGAACTATATTGATTAAAATCAGTATTCTAAAGCGTCATTAACATTAAACTTGGGTGAATTTGGTGTTACAGGCCTATGAGTTGGCATTTGCACCTATATTGGGCACATACGAATTTCACATACGAATTTGATCACTGGGCATTTCCAGAGGGTGGGAGGATCTGATCCTTTCCCTTGTGACTCAAAGGCCAATGCAACCATCCATAATAGGGTCTAAATCTTGCAAGGAACCGCTCCCGTGAACACCAGCTCTTTTCTGAGATTTGGTACAGATGCCATCCTGAGGGATGTGGTGAGTCTGCAGGTAGGACAACAAAAGCTGGAAGAGCCAAAAGCAGAACGAGCCTAACACTTGGATGGACCATCACATCAACTTGGGCTGTGCGGAACTCAAGGTCCTCTGCAGAGCCCCAGTCTCAGGATGTAACTAGGTATATAGACCTATAACTAGGTATAAAGGTATTCCATGATGGCTTTTTCTAGACACCTATATGATTACAGGGAGTCAAGGTAGACTTCCGAACTTGTCTCTGAAGTGGATCAAGTCCTTTCTCACTGGTGGAGGTGAGGTGGCCACGGAATGCCTCTCTTGCCAGGGTTAATAAGTAAATGGCCTTTGACCTATGTATATATTATTAAGGGTAGAAAGTGGGAAGACGTCCAACCACTTCAGGCGTCCGTCATTTTCATCAATTAATTTTCCTTGTTTTCTATCTGAAAATTAATAAACCCAAGTTCTACTTACTAAAGTTGGAAGAGTACCTCAAGTACTCTTCCTGTGAAGCGCGATCCTGCAGCCGAGTCCAAACACAGACCACAAAGTCTCAACCAAAAGAAGGAAAAGAAGGAACACATGAATCCAGTGAGACTGTGAGCCTGCAATACCTTCTGTGAGCTGATGAGAGACAAGATAATGAAGTGAACAGACCTGGTGGGAACATAAGCTATGTAATAGCTGCTGCAAGTTCAAGTATGTGGTCCCTTCCCTCCCTTCTCCCATGACTGCACCCAACTGGATCCACTCAGGGTTTCTTCTGGGCTTCTGGGATATCTCTAGTTCCTTTATTCACAGAGGAAAACCTGTGTCAGTATTTGTATAAATTCCACTTTCTTTCTGCACCCCTACCTCTGTCTAACCTCTATTTCCCCCTCCTCCCGTCCTGTAAGTTAGGAATATGTTATTCTCTTAGAACCAAGATTCACCCAGTCTCTACCCTCACCCCCAGTCCTCTTTGGATCAACCAGACATTTGATCCAGTGTCCCCAGGGTGCTAGCCCTAGGTGCCTCAGAGTACCCACAACACTCATAACAACCTTAACCCTAACCATATCCTATCCCACCCCAGGGGGTCTGTCTTTCTCCCAGGAAGAGGCTTCCTGTCTGTGGCCTAGAAGTCCAGTCCTTATGTCAGGGACTGAAGGCTGCCCTGAGCTGCCTGGATTCATTCTTTAATTTTACCAGTCCCTGGGGTCTCCAGGTAAACCTGGGTCAGAGGCTTGTACCACCTGATTTTTTTTTTTTGGTTCTTACGACATATTCTTCTAAATCGACACTGACAAAGAAGACACTATGTCTATTTCGAAAAAATCATGGTATGTTAGAAACCTGGTTCCCATCACTAAAACTATAAAATATTTGCATCTTAAGAGCGATCTGTGTAAAGGTACCTCCTCCGACTTTATCTTTGCTAACAGTCAACCAGCAGCCGACAAAGCATGGACTAAAAGACAAACCCTGCCTTTAAACTTAAGAAAAAGAAGTATGTTTTTAATTTATCAGCTACATCTGTTATTTATTTTTTTTAGTCTTCAAACTGATAGGGATTATGGAACTTAAAAATGTCACCACGCGTTAAGCGAGCTGAAGTAATGGCCTTGAGGATTCTCCACAGGCAGTGAAGTTCACTGTTCATCAAATACGCACAGCTAGCTTCCCCGTCAGTTAAAATTCGGAGATCATTTCCTTTTAACATTACAATAGTCCTGATTACTTTTGCTATTGTGCTCAGTGATTTAGTGCTTACTGCCCACCAGGTACTGTGATGAATGTTTTACATTCATTACAGAGGATTATTATCATGCCATGAGTCGAGGAAAATGAAACGGTGATGTAATTTTTTTCAACGCCACACAGCTGGTGGAACTTGCACTTTGGCCTAGACTGACACATCCGCCCAAGCTCTAACCTCTAGAACTCTCACTCTCTCCTATGTGGCTTCAATGGCTTGACAATTTTATCTTTAATTAAATAAACATTAATGACAGCTCTGTCCCACCTCCTTTTAGAACCTGAATCTTAGACTCAAAGCTTCACGCATTTTGAATCTTCCCCACAGTGGCCTCACCAAACATATAGCTAACCATTTATTAAATCACATTTATTCTTCCTGAAACTTCTTTCTTCATTTCTATTCCAATACCCCACTCTATATTAACCCTTATTTTTTAAACACTCACTGAGTGCCTTACATGTTCAAAACAGGGCTTGAACTCAAAAAAAAGGAAAAAAAAGCATGACAAATTTTTGCCCTTCATAGCTTTATAATTTCATTGGTGGCAATGGTCAGACACCATGTTAAGTCATCTTTTATATATTTGTTATTTTTTATGCTAATCGTATAAATAACATAAAATTGTATCAATTTTACATACGAGAAACTGGAGGCTCTAATAGCACGGGGTCTCAGACCAAGACCACACGCTACACCTGTGACGGGGTAGATCGTGAATTTAACCAAGTGGTCCCCTGAAAATACACTCCATATTTCTAACCCATTATGTTGTTTTTCAAGTAACTATCCAAAAGGGAAGGACTATGTGAATGATACAAAATATGCCAGGTGTTCAGAGGGCAGAGAAATCACTTCTAGCTGCATTAGTATCAGAATTTGCATGGAGGGAGCATCATTAAAGGCTGCGTAGACTTTTGGTGGGTGGAAGCTGAGGAGGACACGACCCCAGGGAAAGGCTGCAGCCCATCTAGGAAGTGGTGAGAGCTGGGTGGCAAGCACAGGGCCTCCTACGGGGAGAGTGTGGCCCATAAACCTGGAACAGAAAAGCAAGAATCTGGAGGCAGACAGTGGTGTGATTTCTAATTCTCCCAGGAGCAGCTGAGCGCCCTCGGCCATAGGCACTTCATCTCTCTGATCTTCCAATTTCCATATCTAAGCTTACAAGGTTAAGTTTGGGGGGTGGTGAAGCAGAGTCAACTAAATAGTCCTGGATACACAGCAGTTCTTATAAACAAGTCTTTCCTTCTGAGCTAAGGAGCCTGGGCTTCGCTGGGAATCTTTTGAACAATGGAGCAACAGAGATCTTTGACCTGGTCTCCCTCTCCGAAGAATCCTGCGAATCAAAGATTACTTTTCCTTTAATACAGCTTACCCTTCCTACAACTCTCTCCTGGTGTAGTTCAAGCTCGTTGGGTCTCCCACTGTGCACGGAATGAAGCTGAAAGGCCTTCGCTTGGAATTCATGGTTCCGCTCAAGCCTCCTCTCCCAGCTCTCCTGACACCAGCTTTTAGCATCAGCTGTATTCATCTGTTCAGAGTCCCCTTAAGATAGGGTGACCAGCTCATCCTGACTTGCCTGCGATTTCATACTTCTAGCACTGAAACTCTTAAGCCTGGAAAAAACCCCTCTGTCCCAAGGAAACTGGGAGAGCTGGTCACCCTCCCTCAGAGGCATTCCACTTTCCCAAATTTCCCCATATTTGACTTTTCCCCTGTGTTGCTTTATCAGGCAGGGCACACCTTGCAAGGCTTATTAATCCAAACACAACACCATAATCATGTGGATCACGTGGGGTAACTGGAGCAGATGGGCCCCTACAGGAGGATTGTCACTGGGTTTGATAGATTGAGATCAAATACTGAACTTTTTTTTCTTCTATTGACTTGGAAATAAAATTGAAATACAAAAGAGTTGCAAGAATAAGTATAGTACAGTAATCTCCTGGCATCCACGTGGGATTGGGTCTAGAACCCCCAAAGATACCAAAGTCCACGGATGTTCAAGTCCCTTATATAAATATACATGGCATAGTATTTGCATATAACCTGTTATACCTACTTTAAATCATCTCTAGATTACTTATAATACGTGATACAATGTAAATGATATGTAAATACAGCTGAGCCTTTTAATAACAACTTCAAGGTTCCACTTATACGAGAATTTTTTTCATTAAATACTGTACACTGAACTACATGATCCTAAGCTGGTTGAAGCCAAAGATGTGGAACCGTGGATACAGAGGACAGACTGTAAAGTTATCCTCGGATTTTTGACTTCAAGGAGGGTCAGTGCCTCTAACCTTGCCACTGTTCAAGGGTCAACTGTAGTTGTAAAAACAATGTAAATGCTATGTATATAGTTGTAAATATAAAGTAAATGCTATATAAGTAGTTGCCAGTGCAGCAAATTCAAGTTTTGCTTTTTGGAACTTTCTGGAATTTTCTTTCTCCCAGTATTTTCTATCCCCAGTTGCTTGAATCTGTGGATACAGAAACTGCAGATACGGGGGGCTGACTGTACTGTGGACCTTTTACTCAGATTCACCTGGATACACGTTAATATGTTTTACCCCTTTATCATATGTGTTCTCTCTCTCTCTGTCACATATAATATTCTTTTAGTATTTTTTTACATCTAAAAAATGTTTTAAAAATGTTTAACAATAGTGTAGATAGTTTCAGAGACAGGAGAAATCACTTCTAACCAGAAGGAACTGGCCATAAACAAAGAGTTACTGGGAGGTTAAAAGTTCCCAGTTCTGCTTTAGGAAGATAACGATTGCAAGGGTGTCTAGTAATGTCTAGAAAGAAAAAAAATCTGGAAACAGATTAGTCAGTAGAAAGCCCAGCAGCTCCTTTGCTGAGGAACTTTGCTCACGGACAGGAGCTACTGCTGGGTTGGCGTGAAAATGAAATCATACTCTCTTTCTGCCCAAGTTAGGTAACAGTGCCTCACATTTCCTTGACTATTTGACCCGACTTACTAAGATGACTTATCTCTAACTAAGTTTTTTCACATTTCTGTTAAGAAAGAGACCCATTTATCAAAGCCATTTTCTCACCCTGGCTACTGAGAAACAGAGTGACGAAATTAAGGACCAAACAAAGAATCAGGCCCCAGTTATTCCATGTGATGGACTAGTTTCCTGGCAGAGTGACATGGGGGTGAGTTAAGTAGTAACTGAAAATATTCCTCACTCCTGAAACATTGCAATTCTGCTTTTAATTATCACCGAAATGCCACCAGAGGTGCATTTAACCAGTTTTTGATAAGATACAAACTAACAAAATGTATCCAACTGCTACGGGGAGAATTTTTTAATTTCACAGTTGGTTGAAAAATATACTATCGCAATATAAAGGAGTAAATTCAGCAAGGGCTATCACCTGTGATACAAGACTATATACATCAGGAAATGAGAAGCAGTAGCATCCTGATTGAAAACACTTTTATACGAAACAAAACCTACAGTTTCTCTACCTGATCTTCTTATACAACTTCAAGGATCCACTTTGTGGGTTGTTTTTTTTCCTGCTATATCTGGACAAAAATCAACCTTTCATTTACCTTATTGCTCCCTTGTTAAAAATCTCTTTGGATTTCTTCTTTTTTTAAAAAAAAGCATCTAGTATTTGGCACTTTTACTTCTCACATGGGCCTTATGTATGGGTTGTTCTAACAAATATATCTACAGCTGACACTTTGGGTTGATTTTGTTCTACTCGCTCCAGGGAAAGAAATTAGGGGAGATCGTACTGAGAAAGGAGCAGCAGTAGTTCTAAGAAACAGGAGAAGAAACACCAGTAGCAACACATGTACCCCAACCTGCAGCGCTAAATAGCCAGTTTAAGAGGAGATGATGTAGGGATCTGCAGAAACTCGGGCTCGGTATTATTTTAGAGGGTTGTGCTGGGGTCAGCAAAGACTTGCTGGTAGCTTGAAGTTGGCCAGGGAGAAAGTATAACACACCACAGCAACTGACAAATATGACACACCTTATTCTGAAAGCTGGTTATTAAATATTAAACATCACCAGCACACCACTGCCTACAAAAGGTCTTTGGCTGATGACTCTGCTTTTATAAATACCAAACCAAGGACACGTAGAATTGAGTGAAATAAAAATGTGTTGAGTTTAATTAAGTGTTGTCTGTCAATAGTTGATAGCACTAAATCTACCTTGTAAAGGCCAGGGCAAAGAGAACAAGGCTTGAGAGGATTCTGGACAAGGAAAGAAGGTATTTTCAGGGAAGGATGATCACAGGTGGGCTCCTTAGAAATAGCAATTATGTGTATGTATGTATGTATGTGTGTGTGTGTGTGTGTGTGTGTTTGTGAGAGAGTAGGATGGTACGTTTTTCTTTTTATTGAAGTAGAGTTGATTTACAATGTTGTGTTAGTTTCAGGTATATAGCAAAGTGATTCAGTTATACATATATATAGATATTGTTTCAGATTCTTTATAAACAAATCTCTATTACTTCACAGACAGTCTAATGGGTGATGGTTACAGAGGCATGAGCTGCCAAGATAGACTAAAAGAAAACAAGAACCAAAAATTCTCTTTAGAAATAAAAAAAGTACATTAAATAAAATTCTTGGCATCTGATTATGCAAAAGAGTTGAATACACAATATCACTTCCTTTTCTGCATAACTCAGTGTCTACGGAGCAAATTATAGACCAAGTTTAATTCTAGCACAAAACAGAATGACAACTGATTTAATGTGAAAGGCAAATTAAGTAAATAAAGATTTAGAAAGAAGAAGGATATATCAGGATTTCTTAGATGATGTGAAACTAGACAGATCAAAAAGAAGATTCGGGTGTGTATGTGTGTTTGTGTGTGTGTGTGTATAAATTATAATGTTTACCAAAAGTAGGCAGTTTAGAGAAATAAAAAATTATTTCACAATAAAAACCACATTATCAACAAAAGTCTCATCTCATTACTCTTTATAAGTTATGTGGCTACTTTAGGGTGGCCCATATCCTCTTTCCTTCAGAAAGGGAAGATTCATGGATTTCACTTCTAAAAGCCAAGAAGAACTAAGTTCCATGTAGGTTCCCTTGAAAGACCATTGAATAATCTCTACATAAGGTGCATGCAGAATCATTTAACGATGCAAAGTGTTAGTCACACCTATAAGTTCATTCTGCCCGGTAGTTTCCTACTAAGATCTGCAAAACACTTTATTTTTCTTCCCATCAAATGTGGTCTATGTAGTTTTCCGTTTTATTTTTCCAGAAAATTTTCACAGTAAAAAAGAGACCTGAGGGTATTTTCTCATCTTGTTACAGTGACAGAACAAAATGTTCATAAATGCCCACACAGGTAAGTTAATAATACTCTACTCAGAGTCTATTTTTAGACTAATAGAACTAGTTTACACAAAGCCAATCTGTGCTGCGAAAAGATCTTCAAATATTTGAAATAATTCTCGATAAACGTTAAAAGTAACCTTTGCTTTTCCCACATTGGATCTAAAATAATTAAATGAATTCGAAGACTGAGCTACTTTACAAAGACTTTGCAATGACCTATATTGATCAGGATCTAAATTTGCTTCTGCACAGTTTATAGGGCTGTGTTACGCACCACAACCAAAACCCTGGGGAAAGAAAATCCATAGCCATCCTAGTAGTATCAAATGGCAGAATGATTGTTTACATTTGTTAATACAGAGACAAAGATCATTTGGGGGGAGACAAGATAACTAGGTCTCTACTGGTTAATGCTGTATTAAAATTTACTGTTTCAAAAGCCAGGAATTCTCCCATTGGGCTTTGGCAACCCATACTTTTACTTTACCCAGAAAAGACAAATCTCTCAGTGTGGAGGTAGGGTCATTATTCTAAATTGACTCAATAAAATGGAATTAACACATGACACACTCTTTTTGTTCAATGGTGATGTTTCTAACTATTAACAGTCCTATGCTTCTTTTTTTTTTTCATATAAAAGGTAAATCTCATGTGCTTTTCTTATTGCTAGAAATCTGCCCATTTTGCCACACAGAACTGTAATTCTGGGATCCCATCAAGCTTTTATGCAAGCCACCATGTGTATCCAGCTTTAATGGAGGAACGTTTTCCTCTAAGAATCTTCCAAAAGCCATTTATATTCTGAGGCCTGAATATATGTGTCCTGTGTCCAGCACCCCAACTCAGAGATTATTCCCTCTCCCCAGCTCACTTCCTGGTTCCCTTGACGTTCTGTAAACATACGTACATCAGATCACTTAATACAATTTATTTATTCTTAACATCTTTATTGGAGTATAATTGCTTTACAATGGTGTGTTGGTTTCTGCTTTATAACAAAGTGAATCAGCTATACATATACATATATCCCCATATCCACTCCCTCTTGGGTCTCCCTCCCACCCTCCCTATCCCATCCCTCTACGTGGTCACAAAGCACAAGCTGATCTCCCTGTGCTATGCGGCTGCTTCCCACTAGCTATCTATTTTACATTTGATAGTGTATATATGTCCATGTCACTCTCTCACTTCGTCCCAGCTTCCCCTTCCCCCTCCCCGTGTCCTCAAGTCCATTATCTACATCTGCGCCTTTATTCCTGTCCTGCCCCGAGGTTCTCCAGAACCTTTTTTTTTTTTCTTTTAGATTGCATATATATGTGTTAGCATACGGTATTTGCTTTTCTCTTTCTGACTTACTTCACTCTGTATGACAGTCTCTAGGTCCATCCACCTCATGACAAATAACTCAATTCTGTTTCATTTTATGGCTAATATTCCATTGTATATATGTGCCACATCTTCTTTATCCATTCATCTGTCGATGGACACTTAGGTTGCTTCCATGTCCTGGCTATTGTAAATAGTGCTGCAATGCACATTGTGGTACATGACTCTTCTTGAATTATGGTTTTCTCAGGGTATATGCCCAGTAGTGGGATTGCTGGGTCGAATGGTGGTTCTATCTCCATAGTGGAATACTATGATCTGCACAATTCCTACCTTCCCACTAGACTCCCTAGTCATCCTTACATTTCTTATCTTTTCATTCCCAGGCCCTGGACAGTGCCCCTTAGATACTGTTATCTCAGTGTTTAGTGAATATATAAGGCAGAGTAAATGCTCTTCTAAATGGTCCAAAATACGTACCAAACAAGAATTTGTTTTTAAAGTTTAATTTCTCTTTAAAATGTCTTACTTGATATATTATATGGAGATTTTAGATGGCAAAGTATTAAGAACTAAAACCACTTTTAAGAAAATCACTTTTCAATTCTTAGCACATTAATATTGTGCATATATTATACTACACATAATACTCATACCATATAATTTATTATATATACACAGACACAATGCACACACACAGATATATGAATTCACTTAGATGAAAACCAAAGTGTGATTATTATCAACCATTTTCTGTATTGTTGCTGTGAGATTTGGGCTATTCCTATACAAAATTATTTTACTGAAAATGTGACTACAAAGAGTCATCTCTCTTTTGAAATAATTACATTATTTAAAACTTAAATCAACTATTCAATTGTGTTCCTTTTCAAATAAATTGTATAACTAGAATTTATATCTAAAGGACAGTGGTATCTGATTATCTTTCCCTCCTTGTTCTGATTGATCAGATAATTCTAGTAATTTTTCAAAAATTTGTTATGTATTTTTCTATTTTTTTTTTCTGTACTGTTTTCATCTTAAAAACTGTCAGTACTTTCTCTTTGTCCCTATTTACTTGTTAATTTATTCACTTTAGAATGCAGTCACTTATTCAGTTTCAAAACCTGTATTGAAAACCAGCTACACTATAGGTAATTTTTTTTTTTTTGCAAGTGGATTCATTCACTTAAGTTACCTCAGATTCTCTTTGTAACAGAGCAAAACATCATTTAAAGTCATTGATAGATGAAGTTAAATCAAATAAGTGGAACTTTTCATTATTGAAGTTCTTTTCCAGAAATAATATCTTTGCAGATATTATTTTTGAATGACATCATCAGTGGTTTATTATTTCACATTTATTCATATTAAAGTTCATGTGTCTCAGTGGGAAGACCCTCAGTAACTATGAACTATTACTTTTTTTCAGGTTCCTTTCTAATTTGTAGAGGAGCAAATATTATAAACATCCAGGAATCATTTTACTTATAAAAATTATGTTTCCTGTTAATTCCTAGTTGTTATTGACGTCGTCTTATTTTTATTCTATTAAGACCTTCCCAGATGCTGCACCTTTTGTTTTTGTTTTGATGACTAGAGAATATTACTTAAAAATAGTGGTAGTTTACAATGAGGTACCACCACACAGCGGTCAGAATGGCCATCATTAAAAAGTCTACGAACAATAAATGTCGCAGAGGGTATGGAGAAAAGGGAACCCTCTTACACTGTTGGTGGGAGTGTAAACTGGTGCACTCACTATGGAAAACAGTATGGAGGTTCCCCAAAACACTAAAAATAGTGTTGCTATATGATCCAGCAATCCCACTCCTGGGCATACATCCAGACAAAACTATAATTTAAAACGATACATGCACACCTATGTTCATACAAGCACTATTTACAACAGCCAAGATATGAAAACAATCTACATGTCCATCGACAGATGGAATATTACTCAGCCATAAAAAAGAATGAAATAATGGCATTGGCAACAACATGGATGGACCTAGAGATTATCATACTAAGCAAAGCCAGAAAGAGAAAGTCAAACACCATATGATGTCCTGAATATATCTACAGAACAGAAACAGACTCACAGACATAGAGAATAAGCTTGTGGTTGCCAAGGGGGAGAGAGAGGTGGAGGGAGGGATGGATTGGGAGTTTGGGTTTAGCAGATGCAAACTATTATATATAGAATAGATAAACAACAAGGTCCTCTTGTATTGCATAGAGAGCAATATTAAACATCCTGTGATAAACCATAATGGAAAAGAATATGAAAAAGAACATGTATATATATGTGCATAACTGAATCGCTTTTCTGTACGGCAGAAACTAACACAACACTGTAAATCAACTATACTTCCATAAAATTTTAAAGAATAGTGGTAGTTTACAAGTCTTAACAAAATGATATCACATTTAGGTTGAAAACGTTTACCTTCCATAACAGGTCATCTACAAAGTAAGCACTGAAACTACAAAACTCTAATGCAAGATATCAAAGACGATCTAAATAAATGACAAGAGACTTAGTATCATTAAGGTGTCAATTTTTCCCAACTTGATCTATAGATTCAATAGATTCCAATCAAAGTCATAACAAATTATTTTATGGATACTGACCAACTGATTCTAAAGTGTATATGCAAAGGCAAAGACCCAGAATAGCCAACACAATATTGAATGAGAAGAACAAGGTTGAAAGACTGACTCTACCTGACTCCAAGATTTACTATGGAACTACAGTGATTAAGGCAGTGTGGCATACGTGAAAGAGTAGACAGATAGATCAATGGAACAGATTAGAGAGCCCAGAAACAGACCATCACAGAG
Source organism: Delphinapterus leucas (assembly GCF_059928025.1). Classification (NCBI taxonomy): domain Eukaryota; kingdom Metazoa; phylum Chordata; class Mammalia; order Artiodactyla; family Monodontidae; genus Delphinapterus; species Delphinapterus leucas. Next base: position 33,947,289 of record NC_143142.1, on the reverse strand, counting down.
GTAGTCGACTGATCTTTCACAAAGAAGAAAGGCAATTCAATGAAGAAAGGATAAACTTTTCAACAAATGGTGCTGGGATAACTGGACATCCGTAACAGAAAACGAACCTAGATACAGAACTTATATTGTGACAGGAACTCTCATTCACTGCTGACAGGAATGCAAAATGGCACAGCCACTTTGGAACACCTTCTAGAAATTTCTTACGAAGCTTAACAGAGGCTTATAATACAATCCAGCCACTGCACTCCTAGGTATTTACCCAAAGTAGATGAAAACTTACGTCCTCACAAAAACTTGTGCACAAATATTTATAGCAGCTTTATTCGTAACTGCCCAAACCGGAAGCAGCCAGGAGGTTTTTAGTAGATGAATGGATAAACAAATTGTGGTACATTTATGCAATGGACTATTACTCAGCGATGTAAGAAATGAGCTATCAAGCTACAGAAGAAGACATGGAGGAACTTTAAATACCTATTGCTAAGTGAAAGAAGCCAGTCTTCAGAAACAACTATGACTCTAACTATATGACATTCTGGAAAAGGCAAAACTATGGAGGTAGTCAAATGAGTCACGGTTGCAGGGGATTCAGGCGGTAAGGAGGGAGGGATGAAGAGCAGAAGCACAGGAGATTTTTAGGGCAGTGAAACTACTCTGGATGACACCGTAATGGTTGAGACATGATATTTTACACTTGTCACAACTCATAGTCTGTACAATACAAAGAGTGATCCCTAACACGAACTACAGACTTTAGTTAATATATCAATATTGGTTTATCAATTGTGAAAAAATGTACCACATTAATGCAAGATGTTAATAATAAGATCAACTGTGTGCAGAAAGAAGGGGGGTATGTGGGAACTTTCTGTACTTTCTGCATCATTTTTTTGTAAATCTAAAAGTGCTCCAAGAAAGTCAAGTCTATTAAAAAAAAGTAAACACTGTTGCCTACTTCATATGTAATGAATTTTCAGTGAAACCTTGTCTCCAGATTTGGAGGTAAGAAGAAACAGCAGTCAATTTGCTGTCATGTAAGTTCTAAGGACTGGAATTTTCTTCTCTTTACAATAAAAATAGAATTAATTCCCCCCCCAAAATAATATGTAATTATTCTTGGAATAGAGAAATTTTATTTGAGAATAGTTTTCATTTGAAATATTTCAAAGTATATTAATCTCATGTGATGTATATTAAATAAGAAACTAATGGCTTAAAAGTCTTTTTTATTAATCTTCTGATTTAGAAAGAAAAATTATCTAGAAAGAACGTACTTCATACATATACCCTCTTATCAAAAGTTACAAATTTAAAATTGATACTTTTTCCTTTAAAAAACTGTTTTGCTGTATTTAGCACATCAAAATATGCTTGCTTTGATGACAGAGGAAATGACGTTTTCCTACAGTTTTAGATTTATTTCTACACCTTTTATGACTGCATCATGAATTTTTGATTATTCTATGAGATGAGATAAACCCAGCATATTTCTCAATGTTTTTTCAATCTAACAATTCATATCAAAGAAACCTCTACCTAAATTTTACTTTAAAGAAAGCCTGACTGCTGCATGATGAAAACTACAGATGTACTATTAATCAGAATTTTGCAAGTCCCCATGTAGTATTACATAAGATTTAATTATAACTCAAAAATATATACCTACTCTCTCCATCTTCAATACCCGTACCTTACCTAAGCGACAACTCTTTCTTTCCTTGGCAACTTTTATAGCCTCCTAACGGTTCTGTTTTCATTTTCTTCCTCTCTAATCCATTCTCCACAGAGTACCCTAGTGATCTGGCTTAAGTGTAATCTGATCATGTCACATTTGTGCTTAAAATCCTTCAAAGGCTCCAAGCACAAAGTTAACTCTTTTCTCCCCTCTTCTGTGGCTAATTGTCTCTCATTCTTCAGAACTCAGCTCACGTGGGACTTTCTTAGGGCGGTGCGTTCTGAGCTCCAGAGTAGGTTAGGACACCCCTTACGGTCTCGTCAGATGATGCTGTGTGTTTCCTCCAGAGCACGTGTCCAAGTGTAAGGATACAGTGACCTGTACAACTCACCTCTTCCAATGGGCAGTAAGTTCCACAGGTGCACAAGATTTGTATTTATCCCCCAAATCCAGCACAGGGCCCAGCACCTATACGCCCAATACATATTTCTTGAATGACTAACTCATCATCAAGAGAAACAAAAAGCAACACAAGGATTCACTGTAAAGAGATGACAGAAGGGGAAGGATAATCAAATTTAGGTAACATACTTCACTAAATGTGGAAAGAATCATCAACAATACATTTAGTTTGGGACATGTCTTTTTCCCTGACCACCAAAAAGCTCTTATTTATAAAATTTCCTAAGGGTGAGGGAAGGGGATTCAGTTTGCCACAATCTGTCTCCCATTATCCTCAGAAAAATATGAAAAGTACCCCAAAACCCTGGTTTGAATTTCTATTCTGTTCTAAAGTGCCTGGTGCGTCCACTGCATAAAAGAAAGTAGGGTGGTCCTCAGAGAGAACAATCATGGATTGTACAAGTGTGCCTATCAAAGAAGGATGGGGATATTCCAAGCATGTGATTTGATAACATCTACAACTTATTCTTTCCCCCAAAACAGCCAGTCCTGAGAAGTGGTACTGGAATAAAATGAAGTACAGTAATTTAATCCGACAAAGCAGAAGCTATCACGGGAACACGTTTACCCTGTAACCTCAACTAATTTGAACTCTGCTCTCTGCACTGCTCTTTCAGGCATCCTATCAGAGGGACACAACTGAAACACACTTGGTAAAGATAGACTGTTGATGTTTCCTATTTCTCTGACTGTGTAACAATATTACGTGCCTCTGAGAGGAAGTAACATTTAAGCCAAGAGGAGGCATCCAAGTGAATATCTAGAGGAAGCAACAGAAAGAGCGAGTGTTCCCTAAGCTGGGAAAATGGACCCAAGGCGACCCATGTGGCTGTTGCAGATTGAGGGATGAGGTGAAAGCTGTGGGCAGATCAAGTCATGGGTTTTGTGGGCTTGGGAGGAATTCAGGCTACGTTTTGTTTAAAGTGTCATGTACACACTGCCATATTTAAAATGGATGACCAACAAGGACCTACTGTGTAGCACAGGGAACTCTGAATATTCTGTAACAACCTATTTGGGAAAAGAATTTGAAAAAGAATAGATACATGTATATGTATAACTGAATCACTGTGTTGTACACCTGAAACACAACATTGTTAATCAACTAGACTCCAGTATAAAATAAAAAGTTAAAAAAAAAAACAACAGAGAGAGGACACAAGTTGCTGATGAATTGCATGTGAGAAGGGAGGCGAAGGTAGGAAACAACTTCTGATCGAAGAAAGGCACTGATGGTCCAGGTCCTAGAAAAGGACATCTTAGCTTACGCTGGAAGGGTGACAGAAAGCTACATAGTATGGTAGATTTTCATACTTCCCCTTGGGGATGTTCACTTTCAATTTATGATGTGTGTCATGTCTGCAGGCTGCCAAGGCAGCCATCAAACAGGATTGGAAGCCAGGGCCATCAAAACCGTCCTCACACTCAGGGGAGAGGTACTGAGGACCAGACTGTCTCCACGCCCTCTGCTATGACAACATGGCTTCTCTGGAACAGGCTGCAGAGAAAAGGCTGAGCTAGACGCCGGCCTGGCCTGGATTTCAGGACTGGGAAACAGCCAGCTCTGGCAAGAATCCATTTTTGATCTCATTTTTAATGTGTTTTCTTTATATTTTCTAAATTATGCATACATTACTGAAACTAGGTCAAACATGAAATCATCAGCTAAGTGGACTTAATAATTCACCTTTGCAATTTGCCCTACACAAATATAAAAGCTTAGGGAAGGTCTGTAGTCATACTGAAGTGTAGCCAACATCATGACTTTGTGAAATGGTCCAAAAAACCACAGCTTTACGGAAAAAAGAGTCAGACTCTGGACTAACACAAATTTAATCCTGGAATCTATGAAAAGATTAATTTAACAACAAATCAAATGAAACAGCTTTATGGTTTTTGATTTTAAAAAGGACATGATTCTAGCAATGACTATAGCTTGTAGGATTTTATAAATTTTTGATGATGTTCGGAGAAAAATATGTCTCGTTAGTGTTTTATAAATATTGGTTAAATGAAATAATGAATGAATGTGAGACAGGAAATTAAGAGAAATAAAGCCAAAACCCAGAGTTTTGTATACTCTCCTCTACATTGGTTCCTTGACTTTTCTGCTTTGAATGTATTTTTGAAGTGCAGGTGAATTCAATAACACTCCCCCCCACCCCCTGCAATAAAGAGGATTCTCAATGGCTCAGGTCCAAAAGTTCATGGGAAAAGCTTAGGTGTAGGAAAGATTAGTAGAAAAGATTAATTTCCAGCAGCTGTTACTTTAAAGATTTTCTTGGTCTCTATTTTTCTAATGTGGAAACTAAAGTTGAAATTTTGAAATAGTTCTTAACATTGTTGAAAAATACAGAGATAAAGGGATTAATATATATATACTCTTCAAGCTTTAAATCATTAGCTTAGCTACAGATGAAAAACCTTATCAAGTTGTAATAGTAAATTCAAGACCAAAGATATACTAAATTGTTTCGAACTAACACCAATAAAGAAAGAGTTCACATTAATAATTATATACATATTTAAAACTTGTCCTAGTGTTTCACTTAATATTTTCCAGATTTATAAATTATTTTTGGGCTAAAACCTGGCAATGAAAGAACTCTACCTATAAAATTATTAATTCTGCCTTTATATTTAAGAAAATTTAAGTATATTTTATGCCAGTTTTGAAATGTTAGGATACCTTCTATTATTTAATAGAGATTTATCACTTTAACTCAAAGATCATTTGAAGGATAAAAAACAAAAAAAATTGAAATTGTCATCACTAATGACTACTCTTTTAGAAAAGCAGGAATATAGTAAAGTAGAAAGTTTTATCACAGACAGTCTACGTGCACTTGAAGATTACTAAATTAAGCCATTCCCATCCAAGGTTCAAGAGACATACAATATAAAAGACTGCAAAAATCCCTATGAGAGGGGCTTCCCTGGTGGCGCAGTGGTTGAGAGTCTGCCTGCCGATGCAGGGGACACGGGTTCGTGACCCGGTCCGGGCAGATCCCACATGTCGCGGAGCGGCTGGGCCCGTGAGCCATGGCCGCTGAGCCTGCGTGTCCGGAGCCTGTGCTCCGCAACGGGAGAGGCCACGACAGTGAGAGACCCACGTACGGCAAAAAAAAAAAAAAAATCCCTATGAGATTGATAGGATTTTCAATTAATTAAACATGGAGAACGAGAGGGAGCATGAAGTTAAAGAAGGTCCCAATGTTTCCAGCCTGGATTACTGAGAAAATAGGAATGTTTCCCATGAGATACAAAATAGAGTAGGGGCAAGTATGGAGAGGGTTGATATGTTCCACTTTACTCATGCAGAGTTCAAGCTGCCAGCAGAATATCCAGGACTAGAATTCCTGGTAGAAGTTAGGATGCAAAGGTTTGGAAATCGTTTACATTCAGCTGTCAGCTGAAACCATTGGAGATTAAGTAGGGAGAACATATTGACTGAGAAGCATAGGGAACCAGCACTGCTTTCCCAGAGCCCTCAGAGCTGCTTCAATACATGGGAAACTGCAAAGCTTCGTGGAGAAAGATGCTGAAAATGATTCTTAGACTCCTAAGAGAGGTCAGGACCTATTTGAGATACATGCCACGTCTGGAGACAAAACCGGAATTCCAGAACTTCTCAAATGAGGCTTTTAGCAATGAAAGCAATCAGCTTCTGTCTCCACAAATGACATGAAAATGTATATTTCTTCTTCTTTAACTACTAAAACAATTAGTGTGCCCACTAAACAGTTAGTAGATATCAGAGAACATATTTCGATAAGGCATATTTAAATATTGCATCAGACAGATGTCACCCGTTCTATTTTTTTAACATCTTTACGGGAGTATAATTGTTTTACAATGGTGTGTTAGTTTCTGCTTTGTAACAAAGAGAATCAGCTATACATATACATATATCACCATATCTCCTCCCTCTTGCGTCTCCCTCCCACCCTTCCTATCCCACCCCTCTAGGTGGACACAAATCACCTGGCTGATCTCCCTGTGCTATGCGGCTGCTTCCCACTAGCTATCTTACATTTGGTAGTGTATATATGTCAGTGTCACTCTCTCACTTCATCCCAGCTTCCCCTTCCCCCTCCCTGTGTCCTCAAGTCCATTCTCTACGTAGGCATCTTTATTCCTGTCCTGCCCCTAGTTTCTTTAGAACCTTTTTTTTTTTTTAGATTCCATATATATGTGTTAGCATAAGGTATTTGTTTTTCTCTTTCTGACTTACTTCACTCTGTATGACACTCTCTAGGTCCATCCACCTCACTACAAATAACTCAGTTTCGTTTCTTTTTATGGCTGAGTGATATTCCATTGTATATATGTGCCACATCTTCTTTATCCATTCATCTGTCGATAGACACTTAGGTTGCTTCCATGTCCTGGCTATTGTAAATAGAGCTGCAATGAACACTGTGGTACATGACTCTTTGAATTATGGTTTCTCAGGGTATATGCCCAGTAGTGGGATTGCTGCGTTATATGGTAGTTCTATTAGTTTTTTAAGGAACCTCCATACTGTTCTCCATAGTGGCTGTATCAATTTACATTCCCACCAACAGTGCAAGAGGGTTCCCTTTCCTCCACACCCTCTCCAGCATTTATTGTTTGTAGATTTTTTGATGATGGCCATTCTGACTTGTGGGAGGTGATATCTCATTGTAGTTTTGATTTGCATTTCTCTAATGATTAGTGATGTTGAGCCTCCTTTCATGTGTTTGTTGGCAATCTGTATATCTTCTTTGGAGAAACGTCTATTTAGGTCTTCCTCCCATTTTTGGATTGGGTTGTTTGTTTTTTTGATATTGAGCTGCATGAGCTGCTTGTATATTTTGGAGGTTAATCCTTTGTCAGTAATCTTTTAAAATTATACTTGGATTGTCATTGATAGTATTATAAAACTCTCTAACCTCAAAAATGAAGTGCCTCAAATTTCTTAAGATAAAAGAGTTGCCAGGAGCGTCAGCAAACTGCTAGACTCTGAAGTTACCATGGTATTGTAAAAGGCTCCAAATTTGCAGTTTTTTAAAATTACCTCTTTAACATGACCACATGAATTAGGACAAGATATTTATGGTGTCTGGCCTCAAGCTACAATTCACCTTCCTCCCCAAGCTCCTTATGGGTACATATCATATGATTTGTTACCCACTTAAGTTTTTCAACGGTATACTTAAAATCAATTAAGATACATTCAACGTTATCCTTAGAAGACAGTCATCCTCACTTACTTGCTCTGGAGTGATGGAGCAAGGCGCAAACACCGCGGCATCTTAGGGCTCAAGAAAAGCAAGTGTTTTGGTAGGAGGAGGAACCGGCAAAGAAAAGGTAACAGATCGGCGAGAGGCAGGCTCCACCCTCCACGTACTCATCATCCAAGTGCGGTGCAGCTGCACGCCTGGGTGGAGCTCTCAACAAGGGGGCCGACTTTGCACCTACCCTGCGTTTTATTGGCAATGAATGCTGATGGGGTATTTATGAGTGGAAACCAGTGGAAAAGCAATTCAAGCCCTAGCAAACCGCTAAGGGAAGCAGCACAACAGAACCTCTGATAACCCTGCCCTGGCCTTCCACCCTTAAGGAGGTCGGGCCTCCTGCCCACCGCGTAGGCAAACATCTTTGTCTTCTGTTGCTAGCATTCAAGACGTCTTTTCCAGAGCAGGGTAAAGAAAGAGTGACTGTCAGCAAGCTAGAATCATTGTTTTCATCAATGTTAATATGCATTTTAGAAACATTTTAACATCTATGAAATAGGATGCTTCTTATAATTAGTAGCATGTCATAGTTTACATATAAACACTTGTCTGACTCATAGGGTACATATGATGTGTTTTACCACTGCTATCAGATGTGGTGAATTAAGATAATTATGAATAATTCTGGTCATGCCAACGGGAATGTGTCTGTCGTTTGTGTTAATATTAATCTGGCATGTGTGAACTGGGGGGGAAGTGTTCTCCCATTTAACCACTGACTTAAAATAATCACCACAAACGCATAGAGCATCTCTGATTCCTGGGTTTCATTCTTTAGGAATGAAGGCAACTTTGGAAAACTACTTTATGGGAAAACAGTCTTGACAGGTCAGCTTTAACAGGACCATGGAAAAATGGTGAAGCAGGGTATTTTAATTCTCAGGGGTAGTTCTTCTTTCTGAGAATGTTGGCATGCTCATGTTGTAAAGAGGATGTTAAGAGTCTTGCTGTGGTTAAAAAACATTTTCCCAAGAGATTTCCAGGCACTCGTGCTGCATAGTGATAAGCTGACCACCTGGATAGATAACACCATTCTTCAGAAGGCCCTTCACTTCAACATATTTTCAGTTGTCAAAGTTATAAAATTAGAGTCTCATTATTCAAACACAACTGTTAATATTATGAATGTATATCCTTCTGGTCTTTTTGCATAATCATAATTGCACTTTGTTATTGTATGTATATAAAATTTTGTATCTATTTAGTTAAAACTGGATTACAAGTATTTACTGAGTGGTATCCAGACTTTGTTAATTGCCACTTTAAGGGCTGCATAATAGTTTCTTAAACGAATGTACTGTATCTTACATGTGATTTTCCCTATTGTTTCCAAAAAGCTATAAGATTCATGTATTTTGAAATATTTAGGCAGACTTTAAGGCACAAGATTTAGGATGTCAGTGGGTACTCATTGTGACTTTTGTATAACAAATATACTAGTTACTTGTATATTATTTATAATAGTACAGATACTACATGCACTCTCCTCTAGTTAGCGATGTTGATTAGCTCACTTTTATTGAGATTTTTAATAGATGATAAATTAATCTTAACTTCATTTCTTTAATTAGAAAGTTGAATAACTTCCCACATATTTGTTTGATCATAGTTTCTGTTTAGTAAGTGTCCCTGTCTATGACCATTCATATATTGAGTTACTTTAGTTTTCTCATTTGTTATAATATTTTTGCTTAAATATTAAACATTTTCAAAGGGCTCAGATTTGTCTTGGGGAAATACTTTAGGAACGGGTAGAATCTAGTTCCATTTTTCAGATTTTTAATATAGAAGCAATTATCAATTATTCTGTTAAAATATAAATTTGTTTTGCCATGAGTTTTTATTTAGGCTTCTACTTTGACACACTTTAAAGCTTTTAGGCTTTTAGGTCTCATGAAATTTAATGAGAATATTTTCATCATTCATTTTGCCCAGAAAATGACCGTCCTTCCTCTCTTCTTCCTGTTCGTCCTCCCCGACACATCTGCTGAGTCTCTATCTAGTTTAAGGCCATGTGCAAGGCGCTGGGTGGATGCACTCAGGCCAGTGGGGATGCAGAAATAAACACATCTAATTACTATATAACCCCAGTAAATTCAGTGATACAAACATGTACACTGAGTGCTTTGGAGCAGAGAGGAAAGTGTTTCCACTGAGTCCAAGGAGGTCAGAAAGGAATAAAAGAGGAAGTAGCTTGGTTAACACTTAAACTCTTTCTCAAAAGTCATTCCTGATACCATTCCCACAAAAACAAGAGGCTGAAGATTACCACCATTTCTAGATTCAACTGTCAGCCCAGAAATGGTTCATAATTTAAAATCTGGTTGACTATAAAGCTCTTCATAATAAAAACAGGAAGTAACAGAAACCCAGTCATTATGTATTCACTTTCTATAATATTCAGCTCTGCTTAATAGCCATAATTCTTTCAACTGTCTGTACATAATAGTGTCAATGAAGCTAGAAGAGTTTGAATAGGTCCTAAGGAACAGATTCATTTAAATACTCATTTATTTTAAATGGTAATAACAGCATCCTCAAAAACAGAGCAGATTGCTTTGCTTCCCATAAAATCAGGACAAGAAGGATGCTGTTCTCTTCACCCTCCAATGAGCGCAAAAGGTGGGAATGTTGCCGAGATAATTCAATAAGCAGGAAGTCATTTTCCCAGGAAATTTAAAAAATATCATTAATTCACTTTGATTTTTTTTTACAGTGATTATAAAACATTGATAAGGCTGGCTGTATCTATCAGTTTTAATTGACAGCATTGTTTTTTTTCCTCTGCTGCCCTGCATCATTTAAAAAATATCCTCCCTCCCCACCCCCATCAATTTCACAATGGAAAATCCAGGCAAAGTGTTTTATTCTTGCTTAACCTTGAAAGATATATGGTGTGCTCAATGGAAAACCTATCACTTAATTAGCTTTTAGAGATTTGACATCAAGCAGGAACACATCTGAAATAGAGACAAAGTAAGAAGTAAAAGAATACAGTTTGGAATTGTAAAGGAAAATGTTAGATGTTCCATAAAGGCATGCAGTGGTGGTAACTGGGGTGATCCTCTTCCCGCTTTATTTTTCATTGTGCCCTTTCATAATTCACTTGAAATTTATCTTGAATCTTTTTTTCCTCAACATATTCATTATCTATCATAGGTAATAATTTTGAAACCTGCTTTCTAATTGACTGCTTAAGGAGAAAATGAAATTTAGGATAATGGCTATGGAAACAAATAATTGCCAATCAGTAGTTAAATGCTTTATTAAAGGATATACATATTGTTATGGGAGCCCTGAAAAAAGAAGTTAACTGATGCCTGAGAAGGTAGAAGGAGGCTTTTCAGAAGTCACATCTGAGCATCCTTACAGGATTTATAGGTGCTCACAGGAGGTTGAGAAAGAATGTACCAGACAAAAAAACCCCACAAACCAAGACACATACAGAACGAGTCAGAATATGAGGTCTTTTTGGACTTCTGAGGAGATAAGAAGTACCTACAGCATAGGTACCGAATGGATGAGACAGGAGGTGGGAAAGCTGTGGGTGGTCTGTGAACGCTCTTACACACCATGCCAAAGATTTTGGATTTTATTCCTTCAACTTTCGTTCTCCAATATAACAGCCACTATCCACATGTGGTTATTTAAATGAACAGTAAACACAAGCAAAATTTCAATTGCTCAGTTGCCCTAGCCACATTCCAAGTGCTCGGCAGTGTAACTGCCATATTGGATAGACAGATACAGAATGTTTATCACTGAAGGTCCAACTGGACACCGGTGCCTTACATTAGGAGAAAGCACATCTAACTGCTAATTACAAAGCAAGAGACGGTCCTGTTTAAAACTGTGCTTGATTAAAAAGTAGAGTGTGAAAAATCGGCATAGACTTGGTGGGACTGGAGACGGAGCACCGAAAGAAGGAAGTCGTCTAAGACGTCTAAGACGTCTAAGACGTCTAAGAGCACCAAAAGAAGGAAGTCCCACAACTAAAATTGTAGTTGTGGGAAAGTGGAGGGAAGTTGCCTATTTCAGTAGATTTGGAGGGGCAGAGCCAAGAGAACCATGCTAAGCTTCTAGTGGAGATGACTGGGAAGATGGTGATGCCTTAACTAGAAGATGCCAGAGGAATTCAGTGGGGCGGAGAGGAGTTAACTTTTTGACCTGTTGAGATGCCGCTGCCTGGAACTTAGGAGGTTTGGGTCAATAGGTCTCAAAAGTAATTTCTTGCCATTTTTCCTTTACAGTAGACTTCCTTTCACAATTGCCTAAAACAAGCATTCTAAGCTTGGCTTAGAATGGCTCCTAAAGTTTTAAAATGCAAATCAAAACTACAATGAGGTATCACCTCACACCAGTCAGAATGGCCATCATCAAAAAATCTACAAACAACAAATGCTGGAGAGGGTGTGGAGAAAAGGGAACCCTCTTGCACTGTCGGTGGGAATGTAAGTTGATACAGCCACTATGGAGAACAGTATGGAGGTCCCTTAAAAAACTAAAAATAGAATTATCGTATGACTCAGCAATCCCACTACTGGGCATATACCCTGAGAAAACCATAATTCAAAAAGAGTCATGTACCACAATGTTCATTGCAGCACTATTTATAATAGCCAGGACATGGAAGCAACCTAAGTGTCCATCAACAGATAAATGGATAAACAAGATGTGGCACATATATACAATGGAATATTACTCAGCCATAAGAAGAAACAGAATTGATTTATTTGTCGTGAGGTGGATGGACCTAGAGACTGTCATACAGAGTGAAGTAAGTCAGAAAGAGGAAAACAAATACCGTATGCTAACACATATATATGGAATCTAAAAAAAAAAAAGGTTCTGCAGAACCTCGGGGCAGGACAGGAATAAAGACGTAGAGAATGGACTTGAGGACAAGGGGAGGGGGATGGGTAAGCTGGGATGAAGTGAGAGAGTAGCACTGACATATATACACTACCAAACGTAAAATAGATAGCTAGTGGGAAGCAGCCACATAGCACAGGGAGATCAGCTCGGTGCATGGTGACCACCGAGAGGGGTGGGATAGGGAGGGTGGGAGGGAGACGCAAGAGGGAGGGGATGGGGGATGTATGTATATGTATAGCTGATTCACTTTGTTATACAGCAGAAGCTAACACACCATTGTAAAGCAATTATACTCCAATAAAGATGTTTAAAAAAAACATAAACAAAAAATAAATAAAGTACGTTTAACAGGAAAGGAGAGTTGAGGCTCAAACTGGCAAAAATAACGACTGAGACTAGGTTTAAGACTGCTTTCACTTTATTTTGCTACCAAACCTGCAAATAAGCAGGCAAAGATATACGCCAACTAAGGGTACTAGAAGTGGCGATGGCTCTCCGATGCAACCTTAGTTCCCAAGTCTGAGGATCTGTAGCGCCCATTGCTGTGGGACTCAGGTCAGAGGAAGGAAACTGTGCCTTCCAGCATTTAATAGCCACAAGCCTGGAGAGGGTCCACCTCACAATTCAAGGGTCTACCTACCATCAGAGAAGGAAATTCTTTTTGCACCACTTTAAAGTGGCTTTGGTATTATACTTCTTACTTCCTCATGCTACGTCTGCACCCCACAATTCTCATTCCCCTCCTCATTATTCTTAGCAAATGAATATGCCTCCAACTTCCTAAAGAACACAGAAGTCCATGCCAGTTTCAAGGTGCCTGCCACCTTCCTGCATCTCTACTTTCCTGATTATTTCACAGGAAGGCATCGCTATCTATTTGCTGGTTTGCAAAAAGAGTCACAGAAGGCATACGGCCCAACTGGTTAATGATACAGAGAGACACGGAGGTGAGACAGAATTTCTTTAGGATGGTGGTCAGTTGAATGTTTAAATATTCATGTAAAGGAGACAGTAAAGGCCCAAAAGTTAAAGATACAGAAGAGAAACATTCCTTGATGAGGTCTCATAAAAAGCTGGAGTAGATGGGATTAAAGTGCAGGGGGTAGATTAGCACTGGAGTGGGGCAAGGACCACCCTTCCGTCATCACAGAAGGAAAGGAAGCAAGAATGAAGAAGCTGGAGGAGACAACATCTAACCTGATCCTGAAGGCATCAAAGGAATGACCCGTTAGAGACAGTCACCGAGCCTGCCTAAAGCCTGGTTCCTGATTCATGTGGCTCCATCTAAGTCACGGCTCCTGGGAGTGCTTGGAAGCAGCTTCTGTAACCTTGGGAGAGGCCGAATGCAGAGTCCGGCTCTGGGTCCACCCCTCCTCCACACAGAATGCTTTAGTCCTTGTGACCCCCAAAGAGCCAGCTCTGATTCACCATTGCCTGTTTCGGGGACCCATATCCCAGATTTGTGTTTCTGTTTCTATCTTGGTTTGGATCCTAGGTCTGTCTTTTAAACTTTCTTTTTTTTGTTTTTAAAATCATTGACATATGTAGAAGAGAAGAGATGCCTCAAACTGTGAGGCGGTTGAGTTTTTGTTTGTTTGTTTGTTTTACCAGAAATCATAAACATTTTTTGAAGGAATGAACATGTATCCATTTCAGTTCTGATACTTAGAATTTCAACCAACTCTGAGGATCTTTATCTGTAAATTATTTTGCATAATTTTTAATGAATGTTCAGCTACATAAAGAAAACTTATACACACTTAAAAGTTAAAAGGAAAATGGCTCTATTGATTCTCGATACTACAATCAGAGAGGAAGACATACAATCACTGCAGTTATGATGTGCTGGACAGGCCGTCTCCACCTGAGTTGCTGTGATTGGAATTTCCCTTATAAGTTGTGTGTCTGGAACAGAGAACCTAATTTCCATAGAAAAAAATATTACAGATTATAATTTGCTTTCCAAGCCAACTCAGACAAGCAAATTTGAGACACAATATACTTGAAATGCCATACATTTGCATGAAACAATAGAAAAGAGCATATGCAACCACAGTTTGTTTTCCTTTACATACATGAAAACACTTTTTGAACCGATGCAAAGAACAATGTTTCCTTAACTTGACTAATTGAATGCTGCGGTCTTAGTCACAGGTGGAGTTGGGAGTTCATTTGGGCCTATTTTCATTATGCCAGTAACACAATATGTTACTGGAATTTAGGAGGAATGGGACAATAAGAGAAGTAATTTTGATTTCTGCAGACCCTAAAACGCAAATAATGAAGATGGTCCCATCTCATCGGGACCAACTAGGTGGGAGTGGAGAGAGAGACGGAGGGTATGAGGGCTGTGAGGACAAGGCAGTCTCCAGGCCTGCCCTCAGGTGGAAGACAAAATGGCGGTTACAACAGGCAGAGAGGAGAGAGCTCCCACACAACCAGAGCAGGTGTCAGTGGCAATTAAGTTGCCAAGTAGTGGGAAGAGAAGTAAACTACAGTAACTGTTCTAAAGTGAGGAAAATCTGAGGGAAAAAAAAAGCTGCCCCCTCTATCAAAGGGAAGAGAGGAAAGGGTAAGAATGAGTGGACTGAGTGAGGTCAGGGGAGTAGGAGGTAATGGTGGCCCCACATCCACCAGTAAAAGAAGACAGGGGGCCGGAGGCTCTTTGGCTTTGGTGCCCGAGGGGTGAGGGTTAGGGTTACAGCAGTGGTGAATCACCTCAGCAAGAAAGAACTGAAGCCATAAAAATACACCCAAACAGGCAAACTAAAGTTGTTCTTGCCCAATAGAAGGAGGTTCACAGAGAAAAACACCATTTCATTTAAAGGACAGTAGTCAGGTATGTGTCCTTAAATCAGAGACTTCTATTTTAATCCTGAATATTAGAGACACACAACTACCGTAATTAAAGGACTCTTTAATGTCTTCAACTTGAGAAATTTAAGTTGATACAGCCATCCAACATTGAGGTGTTCACTCCTGTTTTTTTTGTTTGTTTGTTTTTTGTTTTTTGCAGTACACGGGCCTCTCACTGTTGTGGCCTCTCCCGTTGCGGAGCACAGGCTCCGGACGCGCAGGCTCAACGGCCATGGCTCACGGGCCCAGCCGCTCCGCGGCATGGGGGATCTTCCCGGACCGGGGCACGAACCCGTGTCCCCTGCATCAACCACTGCGCCACCAGGGAAGCCCACTCTTGTTTTATTTTAGCTAAATTTTAAAAAAGATTGCATGCCTCATATTTAAGTATACTTATGATGGCTATATTATATCAAAGATTTCTGGAACAATAATGTGTATAAAACGCATTATTAAGCAGAATACTACATTACTTAATACGTGTTTATTTGAAATTTAACTATAATTTATAAAGGTAATCCATCAAACACAATTTTATTGGGTGCACATTGGTGTCAGGGCCTATGTTAGGTAGAGTGAATAGAACGATATAAGAAAGATATATTCTCTGTCCTCTTGAAAGAGAAAGCGTATCAGAAGAGACAGGAAAACAGGAAATTGCCGTATACTGAAATGCAGGAGGTGGATGTTGGTTCAGACCAGTTTAAAATTGTACACTTACTAGGCGTACTGCACTGCGTTAGAGGTTGAAGATACCAAGAATACGACAGTCTTTGTGTTCAAAGAGTTTGGTAGTCGGGGAAGATGGATAATAGCAATTGGCCAGTATAACACAGTGTATTACTGAGGCTGGTGCACAGGGTGCTATGAGAGGACTTGCCAACGCCCAGGGGTGAGAGCAGAGAGGGGAGATTTCTAGGAAAAAACACAAAGTACTCAATATCTATAGTTCCTGGGCCCCCACCAACTCCTTAATTTATTACAATATGACTTCAGCTCTGCTCCATTAGAACTTCTCTCCCCGAATCTTCAGAGGCAGTTGTTACATTGGACTTGAACATGTCCTCCTTCAGCTTAATTAAATTCTCTTTAGCAGTTCTGCGTGAGCTTAAAATTCACTTCTTTGGAAGACCGTTCTTAACTGCGTAGACAGGGCAACGAACCCTCCCAGGTGTTCCCATGGCCTGCTCTATGACCTCTATCACTCCTCACACATTTTTTGATGTTGATCCATTATCTGTGCATATACTTCATGGCCTGTTAGCTCCCTGAGGGCTGTCACCATTTCAGCCAGGTTCGCCATGGGATTCGTTTCCCTATCAAGTGTGTGGTAATTACAAGGTGTGGGGTTAAGTATTTACAAATGAAGAAAGAGTAAATGAATGGAAGACTGAGTCTAGGATCGTAAGTAGAAGTTCAAAGCACAGAATGGTTGTGGGTGCCGATGTAGCGGAAGTCAGCTCATCGAGGGACTTGGGTGTCTTTTTGTTGAGGTGGGACATCACTGATGGAGAATTCGACTACAGTTAACATTAATGTCCCCTACGTACTGGGCTAGGAAAAGGAAAAGATGATTCCAGTGGAAGAGACTTTTAAACATGATTTTTGCTGTCTTGACTGGTTCAATATGTACTGTACATATGACACAAGTCAGGAAAATGGGCCAGGGGAATGCAAAACTTTGCAGATGGAAGTGGGGTGTTAGCCTCTCAGAGAATGGATATGAGATTGAAGAGCTAGAGTGGACATGACGTTTATCTACCCCAGTGACTCCAAGATAGGGAACCTGGGAAAACTCAGAAGATTCCAGTCCCAGGAGATTCTAATTCACTAGGGTGAGGCCTAAAAATCTACTGAAAGCCCTTCAGGCAACCCTGATGTGCAAAGAAAACCTCTGATCTAGTTCAACTCTTTCATTTGCACATAAAGAAACTGACCTCAGAAGAGACATGTTGCCATTGCTAAGCCGTTACTGGCAGAACTAGGTCTCTAAGACCAGTCTCTTGACCTTGAGGCCAGAGCCCATAGCATTAAATCTAAAGAAGTACAAGAGTTGGCCAGAAGTTGGAAGAATAAAATTCCAGAGAGATCATGTAGCTTCATTCACTTGTAATAATACATTTTTGAGGTTGAAGTAGACCCTACTTACTCCATCTGAGCACTGAGCCACACGGGTGAGAAGGGACCACACAGTACAATGCAGCCACTACGTTTAGCGAACTCTGATCACAATAAATCTCACAGATTCTCTAGACCTGTGACCACAAAGAAACTGCAGATGGCAGGGTGTTTTACACCGAGGGGTGAGTTACTAATGACATTAATCACGAGGCACTCATAGAAGACGATAAACACCTGTTGTTCATAATGTCTAAGTACAGAAGAAAAAAGATGAACCAACGTTTTAGTGTTATAAACTTGCAGTAGGTATGCATCAACTCTATTCATTACTAAGTGCTAGAGTTATCAAGGGAGATGGCTTAATTGTCCTTTTTGGTGGGATTTTTAGTTTAAATCTGGAAGGCATTAAACCTATTCATTGCATATGGTGGAGGGTGATATGAGTTGATGTCTCAGTAGAGCCCAGTAAGACCTCTAGCCTTTTAAGTGTTTCCTCAGTGGAACAGCCTAGGCTGTCCCCAACAGAATTGGTATAAGTTGGCCCAGACCCTCTTCGAAAGTTTTGGTGGTAAATCACTATTCCCTTCATTTTACCCAGAAATATCAGCAATCACTCAATATGCTTCCTCAGTGAAACAACGGTAAAGACCTTCCTTCAATCTCTTGAGACAAGGATAAAGCAACACATCACTATGGAAAATGACTGAATCACTATACGTGAGTGACGGGATGCTACTTCTATGATGGCAACGTAAGTCACTGTATTAAAAAGGCTTTTGTGAATTGTATTTTAGCTTCACTTTCTACCCATTCTTGGTTTTTTCGGTCATTCTTTCACAGTTCATTCATCCAGGTAAGGACAGAATGCAAGCATGTTTTCAGCAGTTCTAGGAAAGTGTTTTTTAAAATATAAATATATACACGTGTTTGGTGTACACTGTTGAGAAGTTCTTAATTTGCCACACTTGGTAGATACTGCTTCTTTCCTGTGTTGCTTTTTGCAAAAGCAGATATTCCCAATAGGAATACATTTTCCCCGCAGAATTAGAACCTACACAGGTCCAATCATACGTCACTTAACACCGTGACAAGGAGGCAGGCAGCTCGTGCCTAATGAGTGGTACCCACAGGAAGGGCAGGGGACACTGAACTCCAAATGTCATCAAACATGATGACTTTGAGATGCTCTTGCTGGATGCTAGGATGCTGCCAGAGCTATTTAGTCCTTCAAACACATCATCAGTGTCGATCACTCCCAACCTGACTGACTCTGCTGTTAATCTGGAAATGTAAGAGAAGGGAATAGGGTGATTTCATTTTTTAAAGAAGAAATAATAATTATACCATGTTCATAGGACCTTTATGAAAATTATATAGCCTAATGGGTGTGTCATATGCCTTAAATAATATCATTAATAATACAGGTATTCTGGTTAATAGGATCTATATCATATATGGATCATTAATTTTTAATGGGTATAAAAAGTACCCCATCACTGAAATCCTGTTTTAGGTAACTTAATTTCTGACCATTTAAAATAATTTTCAAAACGTTATTTCCCAAATAACTCAACATTATTGAGGCAAACACTTATCGTATTTATCATTGGTGAGGAAAACCAAGTTAAGAGAAATCTATGGACGATACAGTGACAAACTATGTTATTCCATAAAGTACTTTCTCTTCCTTGTATTAAAACATACTGATAACACTTATTTGTATCTTCACCTGTTTGCTTATGTATTAAGCAAATGTTTGGGGCATTAATTAAGTACAAGTCACTAAGCTAGATTTTTGAGGGTATAAAAATTAATGAGACACAATCTCTGCCCTTCCGTGAAAGCAGATTCCACAGTAAATAGGGTCTAAACATAAGCATTGATCTTAAGGCATTCCATCTTTACACTGAGTGCAACGAACCACTGTGGAAGGGCATGGAGGAGGGAAGTGATACAATCAGCTCTGCATTGAGATTGGTATGAGAAATGATTGGAGAGGACCAGCTGGGAGGCCACTGCAGGAATTCAGGCATGAAATGATACAAGGCAGACATCACAGAGTTGGTGGGAAAAATGGAGAGAAGTACATACACTGGAGAGACATTAAGAACATAAAATCCACTAGTCTGAGGTTTAATGAGGTGGAGGTAATCCCAAACTTTTCTTTTTCCTGTGGCTTTTTTTTTTTTTTTTTTTTGGCCACACTGCATGGCATGTGGGATCTTAGTTGCCCAACCAGGGATCAAACTTGTGACCCCTGCACTGGGAGCATGGACTCTTAACTACTGGACCACCAAGGAAGTCCTTATTCCCAAACTTTGAGTCTCTGGAGAGATGATGCTGCCAATCACAGAGATGCTTAACACAGGAAGAAGAGCAGGTTTAATCTTGTGGAAATGATGAGATGCATTTTGGGCATATTATACTGGAAACCTCAGTGGGAAATTCCAATAGAAATGGCTTCCTTTGAAGCTCAGGGGAGATTCTAAAGTGGGAAGTGTATATCTGTACATACATATATATGTACATATATACATACACACAGAGGCATCAACAGTCTCTAATAGCTACAGAAAAGGTTGAGAAACCCCCTCCACCATTCAGAAAATGTTTTTAGAGTTTAACAAAACAAAGAACAAGTACTGGGCTCCGAAGATTTAGGTAGGAATCATCCTGACAAGAAGACTAGAAATTAGCCAGACCAGCAGTAGAAAAATCAAAGTAGTAAGTGGAGGGAATGTCCTGGAAACCAAAGGTAAAGAAAGAGGACATGGCGTAGGGTGATTCAGAGTCCAGGTAGGAAGACCTCTTGATTTGGCTCCAGAGAGTCTTCTGGGTCTTCAACCAGAGAAACTTGGTGGAGGCCAGGAGCCCTGGAATGAGGAACAGTTGACATAGAAGGTGGGAAAGGGGAGTCATTACATGAAGGCAATGCCTCCAGGAAGCTCAGCTAACACTAAAGGCTATGAGAAAGTATGAAGATGGATGAGGGCTCAAAAGGGTACTTTGATTTGTGTGTGTTTGAAGACAGAGATGTTTCAAGAGCCAAGAGAGAAATATCAGAGCCTCAAAAGAACAAAAGAGAGAGACCTTCAAGATGGCGGAGGAGTAAGACGTGGAGATCACCTTCCTCCCTACAAATACATCAGAAATACATCTACATGTGGAACAACTCCTACAGTACACCTACTGAACGCTGGCAGAGACCTCAGACTTCCCAACAGGCAAGAAACTCCCCACATACCTGGCCGCGTGGCTGACAGGGTCTTCATGCTCCGTCCGGGTAGCAGGCCTGTGCCTCTAAGTTGGGAGAGCCGAGTTCAGGACGTTGGACCACCAGGGACCTCCTGGCTCCACATAATATCAAACGGCAAAAGCTCTCCCAGAGATCTCCATCTCAACGCTAAGACCCAACTCCACTCAATGATCAGGAAGCTACAGTGCTGGACACCCTACACAACACAAAACAACTAGCAAGACAGGAACACACCCATTAGCAGAGAGGCTGCGTAAAATCATAAGTTCACAGACACCCCAAAACACACCAAAGAACGCAGTCCTGCCAACTGGAAAGACAAGATCCAGCCCCATTCACCAGAACACAGGCACCAGTACCCTCCACCAGGAAGCCAACACACCCCACTGAACCAACCTTAGCAACTGGGGGCAGACCCCCAAAACAAAGGGAACTACGAAGCTGCAGCCTGCAAAAAGGAGACCCCAAACACAGTAAGTTATGCAAAATGAGAAGACAGAGAAACACACAGCAGAAGAAGGAGCAAGGTAAAAACCCACCACACCAAACAAATGAACAGGAAATAGGAAGTCTACCTGAAGAAGGATTCAGAATAATCATAGTAAAGATCCAAAACCATGGAAATAGAATGGACAAAATACAAGAAACGTTTAACAAGGACCTAAAAGAACTAAAGAGAAAACAAACAATGATGAACAACAACGATGAATAAAAATTCTCTAGAAGGAATCAATAGCAGAATAACTGAGGCAGAAGAACGGATAAGTGACCTGGAAGATAAAATAGTGGAAAAAACTACTGCAGAGCAGAATAAAGAAAGAGAATGAAAAGAATTGAGGACAGTGTTAGAGACCTCTGGGACAACATTAAATGCACCAACATTTGAATTATAGGGGTCCCAGAAGAAGAAGAGAAAAAGAAAGAGACTCAGAAAATATTTGAAGAGATTATAGTTGAAAACTTCCTTAATATGGGAAAGGAAATAGTCAAACAAGTCCAGGAAGTGCAGAGAGTCCCATACAGGGTAAATTCAAGGAGAAACATGCCAAGACACATATTAATCAAACTATCAAAAATTAAATACAAAGAAAAAATATTAAAAGCAGCAAGGGAAAAACAACATATAACATACAAGGGAATCCCCATAAGGTTAACAGCTGATCTTTCCACAGAAACTCTGCAAGCCAGAAGGGAGTGGCAGGACATATTTAAAGCGATGAAATGGAAAAACCTACAAGCCAAGATCACTCTACCCACCAAGGATCTCATTCAGATTCGACAGAGAAATTAAAACCTCTACAGACAAGCAAAAGCTAAGAGAATTCAGCACCACCAACCAGCTTTACAACAAATGTTAAAGGAGCTTCTCTAGCCAGAAAACACAAGAGAACAAAAAGACCTACAATAACAAACTCAAAATAATTTAAAAAGTGGAAATAGGAATACACATATCGATAACTACCTTAAATGTAAATGGATCAAATGCTCCAACCAAAAGACATACACTGGCTGAAGGGATACAAAAACAAGACCTGTATATATGCTGTCTACAAGAGACCCACTTCAGACCTAGGGACACATAAAGACTGAAAACGAGGGGACAGAAATAGATACTCCATGTAAATAGAAATCAAAAGAAAGCTGGAGTAGAAATTCTCATAGATGAAATAGACTTTAAAATAGACTATTACAAAAGACAAAGAAGGACACTACATAATGATCAAGGGATCAATCCAAGAAGAAGATATAACCACTGTAAATATTTATGCACCCAACATAGGAGCACCTCAATACATAAGGCAAATGCTAACAGCAATAAAAGGAGAAACTGACAGTAACACAATCATACTAGGGGACTTTAACACCCCACTTTCACCAACGGACAGATCATCCAAAATGAAAATAAATAAGGAAACAAAGCTTTAAATGATACATTAAATAAGACGAACTTAATTGATATTTATAGGACATTCCATTCAGAAACAACAGAATACATTTTCTTCTCACATGCTCATGGAACATTCTCCAGGATAGATCATATTTTGGGTCACAAATCAAGCCTTGGTAAATTTAAGAAAGTTGAAATCATATCAAGTAACTTTTCTGACCACAACACTATGAGACTGGATATCAATTACAGGAAAAAACCTGTAAAAAATACAAAGACATGGAGGCTAAACAACACACTACTAAATAACCAAGAGATCACTGAAGAAATCAAAGAGGAAATCAAAAAATACCTAGAAACACATGACAATGAAAACACGACAGCCCAAAACCTACGGGATGCAGCAGAAGCAGTTCTAAGAGGGAAGTTTATAGCAATACAATCCTACCTCAAGAAACAAGAAATATGTGAAACAAACAACCTAACCTTGCACCTAAAGCCATTAGAGAAAGAAGAACAAAAAATCTGCAAAATTAGAAGGAAAGAAATCATAAAGATCAGATCAGAAATAAATGAAAAAGAAAAGAAGGAAATGATAGCAAAGATGAATAAAACTAAAAGCTGGTTCTTTGAGATGATAAACAAAATTGATAAACCATTAGCCACACTCATCAAGAAAAAAAGGGAGAAGACTCAAATCAATAGAATTAGAAATGAAAAAGAAGAAGTAACAACTGACACGACAAAAATACAAAGGACCATGAGAGATTACTACAAGCAACTATATGCCAATAAAATGGACAACCCAGAAGAAATGGACAAATTCGTACAAAAGTACAACCTTCCGAGACTGAACCAAGAAGAAAGAGAAAATATAAACAGAGCAATCACAAGCACTGAAATTGAAACTGTGATTAAAAATCTTCCAACAAACAAAAACCCAGGACCAGATGGCTTCACAGGCAAATTCTATCAAACATTTAGAGAAGAGCTAACACCTATCCTTCTCAAACTCTTCCAAAATATAGCAGAGGGAGGAACACACCCAAACTCATTCTAAGAGGCCACCATCACCCTGATATCAAAACCAGACAAAGATGTCACAAAGAAAGAAATCTATAGGCCAATATCACTGATGAACATAGATGCAAAAACCATCAACAAAATACTAGCAAACAGAATCCAACAGCACATTAAAAGAATCATACACCATAATCAAGTGGGGTTTATCCCAGGAATGCAAGGATTCTTCGATATATGCAAATAAATCAATGTGATAAACTATATAAACAAACTGAAGGAGAAAAACCATATGATCATCTCAATAGATGCAGAAAAGTTTTTGACAAAATTCAACACCCATTTATGATAGCAAACCTCCAGAATGTAGGCATAGAGGGAACTTTCCTCAACATAATAAAGGCCATATATGACAAACCCACAGCCAACATCGTCCTCAATGGTGAAAAACTGAAAGCATTTCCACTAAGATCAGCAACAAGACAAGGCTGCCCACTCTCACCACTATTATTCAACATAGTTTTGGAAGTTTTAGCCACAGCAATCAGAGAAGAAAAGGAAATAAAAGGAATCCAAATCAGAAAAGAAGAAGTAAAGCTGTCACTGTTTGCAGATGACATGATACTATACAAAGAGAACCCTAAAGGTGCTACCAGAAAACTACTAGAGCTAATCAAAGAATTTGGTAAAGTAGCAGGATACAAATTTAATGCACAGAAATCTCTTGCATTCCTATACACTAATGATGAAAAATCTGAAAGAGAAATTAAGGAAACACTCCCATTTATCACTGCAACAAAAAGAATAAAATACCTAGGAATAAACCTACTTAAGGAGACAAAAGACCTGTATGCAAAAAACTATAAGACACTGATGAATGAAACTAAAGGTGATACAAACAGAGAGATATACCATGTTCTTGGATTGGAAGAATCAACATTGTGAAAATGACTATACTACCCAAAGCGATCTACAGATTCAAGGCAATCCCTATCAAACTACCAATGGCATTTTTCACAGAACTAGACAAAAAATTTCACAATTTGTATGGAAACACAAAAGACCCCAAATAGCCCAAGCAATCTTGAGAAAGAAAAACAGAGCTGGATGAATCAGGCTCCCTGACTTCAGACTATACTACAAAGCTACAGTAATCAAGATAGTATGGTACTGGCACAAAAACAGAAATATAGATCAGTGGAACAGGATAGAAAGTCCAGAGATAAACCCACCCATATACGGTCACCTTATTTTTGATAAAGGAGGCAAGAATATAGAATGGAGAAAAGACACCCTCTTCAATAAGTGGTGCTGGGAAAACTGGACAGCTACATGTAAAAGAATGAAATTAGTACATTCCCTAACACCATACACAAAAATAAACTCAAAATGGATTAAAGGCCTAAATATAAGGCCAGACACTACAAGACTCTTAGAGAAAAACATAGGCAGAACACTCTATGACATAAATCACAGCAAGATCCTTTTTGACCCAACGCCTAGAGAAATGGAAATAAAAACAAAAATAAACAAATGGGATGTAATGAAACTTAAAAGCTTTTGCACAGCAAAGGCAACCATAAACAAGACCAAAAGACAACCCTCAGCATGGGAGAAAATATTTCCAAATGAAGCAACTGACAAAGCATTAATATCCAAAATTTACAAGCAGCTCATGCAGCTCAATATCAAAAAAACAAACAACTCAATCCAAAAACGGGTCAAAGACCTAAATAGACATTTCTCCAAAGAAGATATACAGATTGCCAACAAACACATGAAAGGATGCTCAGCATCACTAATCATTAGAGAAATGCAAATCAAAAGTACAATGAGCTATCACCTCACACCAGTAGGAATGGCCATCACCAAAAAAATCTACAAACAATAAATGCTGGAGAGGGTGTGGAGAAAAGGGAACCCTCTTGCACTGTCGGTGGGAATGTAAACTGATACAGCTACTATGGAGAACAGTATGGAGGTTCCTTAAAAATCTAAAAACAGAACTACCATACGACCCAGCAATCTCACTACTGTGCATATACCTTGAGAAAACCATAATTCAGAAAGAGTCATGTACCACAATGTTCACTGCAGCTCTATTTACAATAGCCAGGACATGGAAGCAACCTAAGTGTCCATCGACAGATGAATGGATAAAGAAGATGTGGCACATATATAAAATGGAATATTACTCAGCCATAAAAAGAAACAAATTTGAGTTATTTGTAGTGAGGTGGGTGAACCCAGAGACTGTCATACAGAGTGAAGTAAGTCAGAAAGAGAAAAACAAATACAAATATACATATATTTGGAATATAAAAAAAATAAAATGGTTCTGAAGAATCTAGGGGCAGGACAGGAATAAAGACGCAGAAGTAGAGAATGGACTTGAGGATACGGGGAAGGGGAAGGGGAAGCTGGGACGAGGTGAGAGAGTGGCATGGACATACATACACTACCAAATGTAAAATAGATAGCTAGTGGGAAGCAGCCACATAGCACAGGGAGATCAGCTTGGTGCTTTGTGTCCAGCTAGAGGGGTGGGACAGGGAGAATTGCAGGGAGACCCAAGAGGGAGGAGATATGGGGATATATGTATATGTATAACTGATTCACTTTGTTATACAGCAGGAACTAACACAATACTGTAAAACAATTAGACTCCAATAAAGATGTTAAAAAAAAATGAAAGAGAAACTGATGAAATAAGGAAGAGGCAGATGGTAATGGGAACTGGAGCTCTGGTAACTAGTGATAACTCAGAGCATAAAGATGCAGCCTAAGGAGGCAGCGTTTTCCTTTGTTCTATTTGGGAAAGCATTCATTGTAAAACCCACATGTGACCCTGATGTCCCCCAAAGAGTGTCAATTTTTCAGATTCATTTAGTAAGATTTATTGAAGGTCAATCTTGTCCTGATGCTGTGCTAGGCACACAGAGGTTATGGTGGGTAATCAAACAAGGTCCCTCCCCGCAAGGAACTCACTGCTTTAGTGGTGGGGTGTGAAACCAAGTCCCTCTAAAACTGAGTTCCTCTGCTCAGTTTATTATTAACCTCTCTATCCCAAACTTTACTCCCTTTCTTTTCCTGAACTTGTTCCTCTCAAGATTGAGGAGTGTCAAAGAAAAAGGGGGATTCAAACCATACGCATGCCCCTGTGTCCCTATTCTTTGAAGAAAAAGACTTTTGCTTTAGTCTCCCAGGCCTCTCTTGAATCTCAAAAGGCTGGCTCAAGCGATAATGATTAGGAATGTGAAGATGTAGAAACAAAGAATAGCTGTCGGGTCGGGAAAGTGGTACAAATTTAGACTATAAATCCACCACATAGCAGAAACATTGAACTCCCAGTTCCCTGAAAGAGATAGATAAACGCCTGACACACATTCCTAAGTTGTTTTTATAGGAAGCAGACCCCCTCCAGATGAAAACTGCTGACTGCAAGAACACAGACCCTAGACTGGTTAAAACCACAAGGTTGATGATGCCTGAAACTTCACCTTGATGCCAATCAATCCAAGAATTCTGCACGAGCCGATCACGCACCCTGCAGCCCCCTCCCTCACACTGCCTTTAAAACTCCTTCCCTGCAAGCCATCTAAGCGTTTGGGTCTTTTGAGCATAAGCTGCCCATTCCCTTGCTTGGCACCCTGCAGTAAATGCTGTACTTTCCTTCACCACAAGCTGGTGTCAGTAGATTGGCTTTACTGCGCACAGGGGAGGGGACCCACGTTTGGTCCAGTAACAGGTGCAGGCAGAGTGTGCACACGGACACTTCTAATTTCAAGGCAATCTGTGATGAATTTAGCATTGATTTATAGCTTGCAATGAGTAAACAAAAGCCCTGTATACCCTTCTATCTCTGCGTCCACCTACTCGAATAGAAATGCAAATCACAATCTCGTACATGCTGACCACTGGATGGCTAGATTAGTTATTAACCTAGCCAGGGTACTGGAATTAATTAACCTTAGCAGTGAACTGCGTTTTGACTTTGGTCTAATCAGGTCAATTTTCCACTCTGGAGAACATGATTAATTATCTGGTTCATTCAGGGAAGGATCCCTGACAGAACAAAGCATACAAACACACACCAGAATTCTTACCTTAATTATTAGGATTATAATTCAACTTTTGATAGTGTGTCTTTCCTCTGAGAAAATGCACAGTAAAATAAAGACAACAGTTTAGATCTATAAATAGTTAAGGAAAGAGAAGTGGAAAATTCGGGCTACGTTGTCAGGAAAGCTGCGATTTATTTTACTATAATATCAAATGCGTTCTTTCAATTCACTTTATTTCATTGTATTTTGCACCAGTTACCCTTTATGTGAGATGCAAGATAATTTTGTGCTATTAATATCCTATGATATCTAATAGAGAAGAATACTATAAACTCGTCTAAAATACTTCAAAGTTCTGCCATTTATGGAGAATGCATAAATTTATTTTTTAATTTTTTAAAATATTTATTTATTTTATTTTTGGTTGCATCGGGTCTTTGTTGCTGTGCATGGGCTTTCTCTAGTTGTGGCGAGTGGGGGCTACTCTTCACTGCGGTGCGGTGCGCGGGCTTCTCATTGCAGTGGCTTTTCTTGTTGTGGAGCACAGGCTCTAGGCACACAGGCTTCAGTAGTTGTGGCATGTGGGCTCAGTAGTTGTGGCTCTCAGGCTCTAGAGCACAGGCTCAGTAGTTGTGGTGCACAGGCCTAGCTGCTCCGCAGCATGTGCAATCTTCCTGGACCAGGGCTCGAACCTGTGTCCCCTGAGTTGGCAGGAGGATTCTTAACCACTGCACCACCAGGGAAGCCCCCCATAAATTTTTATTGTATACAGTTAAATAGCACCCTTAGATTTTTTTTAAAAAAACTTCAATGTGAAAACACAATGATGTTATCTAGATGTGCATCAACTGAGAGAGATCACAATGAAATATCTTAAAATAAAGGCTAGGTGGGACAAAATGCTAGTTAACATAGCATATATGTTGTTGCCAATGACCTATGTCAATATTCAAAGATAAATTCATACAACTTCCAAGATTTTCAAGACAAAGAGTTAACATATGAACAGATACTGAAGAGGGCAAACAGTCTCTTCCTTTGTATTCAATACGTTCGTACAATCCAGGTTTCAGCTGACTTCACTGCTGTGCTTTCATTGAATTGACTTAGCAAATGAACCTTAAAAGTAAATACTCTCGGAAGCAAAGCCACCACTCTGATATTTCAGTCAGAATTTCTGGTTCTGTGTGGCAAGTAAAAGGGACATTTCCCTGACCCGCCTCTTCATTAAAACAGATTGGCTCATTTACCGGCCAAAAGTGAGGAGGATCAACTCTAATGTGGAGCATCCTCTCTCTGCCAAGGATGTCTGCAGATATTAAACACACAAATAAAGGCTCGGTGTGTCCTTAAAACAAGCATTAATGCAGTTTCCGCAGCAAAGGTAAAACATCGCATCACTGGCACGGCAGCTTCTCTTCAGGTCAGTGTAGCTTTTCCTCACCAAAAGTGTGAGTAGGAATAGGTTTTGGAAGGAGGAGGGACATAGGGAATTCACTGGAACGTGTCAAGGTTTACACCAATGGAGGAAAGACGCAAAGGAGTAAGCATGGAGCAATTTTAGAACACATTGCTTCCTGCAAATTCAGTACCTCTTATCAACTGATGTTAAATTAGTTGCCCTCTCTCTTTACTTTTCTTCCTGATTATATTTTATCCATATTCACAAACTATTTAAATATTTTGAATGCTTAGGAGAGACATGTGCATGGCATACAGAAACACATCTCTAGACACATTCATGTTTATTTGGCTAAGCGTTAATAAATATATCATAGCTTAGTACATACAATGAATGAGTCTGTGGCTGTACCTTGCATCTATCATCGTAGGCTTTGGTTTTTGAGAAAAGTACAAAACCCTTAAGTGTAGATAACATCTATCTGATTCCTCCAAAGGGTTGGGTTAAGGAATTAGATTAATATCGATGTTTTATATTAATAGACTTTATTGTTAGAACAGTTTAAGGTTCGTAGAAAAATTCAACGGAAACTATAGAAAGTCCCCATATACCCTTCTCACCCTCTACGGTTTCCCCTATTATTAACCTCTTGTATTAGTATGGTCCATCCATTTGTTACAGTTGATGAACCAATACTGACATATTATTATTAATGAAAGCCCATAGTTTGCATTAGGGTTCACTCTTTGAGTTGTACAGTCTATGGGTTTTGACAAATGTCTAATGGCATGCATCCACCATTACAGTATCATGCAGAATAGTTCCACTGCCCTAAATATTGTCTGTGATCCGTATTATTCATTCTTCCCTCACTCCCCAGGAATCCCTGTCAACCACTGATCTTTTTTACTGTCTCCACAGTTTTGCCTTTTCGAGAACATCTTATACAGCTGACCCTTGGACAACACAGGTTTGAAGTGCGTGGGTCCACTTACACACAGATTTTTTTCAATAGTAAATACTACAGCACTACATGATCCACCATTGGCTGAATCCATGGATATGGAACTGCAGATATAGAGGGAGGAACTGTATATATGGAGGACCAACTATGTTATACACAGATTTCCGACTTCATAGAGGGTCAACTCTAACCCCTGCTTTGTTCAAGAGCCAACTATAATTGGAATTATACACTATGTAGCCTTTTCAGACTGGCTTCTTTGACTTAGTAATATGTATTTAATGTTCCTCCATATCTTTAAAAACATTTTTTTTTAAATTTTATTTATTTATTTATTTTTGGCTGTGTTCGGTCTTCACTGCTGCGCGCGGACTTTCTTTAGTTGCGGTGAGCAGGGGCTACTCTTCATTGTGGTGTAAGGGCTCCTCATTGCAGTGGCTTCTCTTGTTGCGGAGCACAGGCTCCAGGTGTGCAGGCTTCAGTAGTTGTGGCACGCAGGCTCAGTAGTTGTGGCTCGCAGGCTCTGGAGCGCATGCTCAGTAGTTGTGGTGCACGAGCTTAGTTGCTCCACAGTATGTGGGATCTTCCTGGACCAGGGCTCGAACCTGTGTCCCCTGCACTGGCAGGCGGACTCTTAACCAGTGTGCCACCAGGGAAGCCCTGTTCCTCCATGTCTTTTCATGGCTTAATAGCTCATATATTTTTAGTACTGAATATTATTTTATTGTCTGGATATACTACCATTTATTTATCCATTCACTACTGAAGGACATATTGATTGCTTCCTAGTTTTGGCAATTATTAACAAAGCTGCTGTAAATATCTGTGGCAGGTTTTTGTGTGGACATTAGTTTTCTACTCATTTGGGTAAAAACCAAGGAGCACAACTGCTGGATCGTAGCTAAAAATGTTTATTTTTATAAAAAAACTGCCCAACTGTCTTTCAAAGTGGCTGTACCACTTTGCATCCCCACTAGCAATGGACAATTGTTTATATTGTTCCATATCCTTGCCAGCATTTGGTGTTGTTAGTGTTCTGGATTTGGGGCATTTTAAGACGTAGTGGTAACTGTTGTTTTAATTTGCATTTCCCTAAGGGATGATATAAGATATGGAGCATCTTTTTTTTTAAGGTTATTTGCCATCTGCATATCTTCTTTCATGAAGTATCTGTTCAAGTCTTTTCCTCACTTTTTAATCAGAGAGTGTGTGTGTGTGTGTTTGTGTGTCTGTGTGTGGGTGTGTCTGTGTGTGTGTTTTCCTACTGTTGGGTTTTAAGAGCTCTTTGGATATTTTGGATAGCAGTTCTTTAGATACGTCTTTTGCAAATATTTTCTCCCAGTCTGTGGCTTTTCTTCTGTTTCTCTTGACGGTGTCTTCCACAGAGCAGAAGTTTTTCATTTTAGTAAATCCCAACTTAATATTTTCTTTCATAGACGGTGCTTTTGGTACTGTATCTAAAAATTCACCGTCAAACCCAAGGTCACCTAGCTTATTCTCTTGCTATCTTCTCGAAGTTTGATAGATTTGTGATTTACATTTTTGCCTATGATCCATTTTGATTTCATCTTTGTGAAAAGTGTAATAAAGTCTGTATAAATTATTTTTGTATATGAATGTCCAATTGTTCAGACACCATTTGTTGAAAAGTCAATCCTTTCTCCATTGAATTGCCTTTTCTCCCTTGTAAAACATCAGTTGATTATAAATGTATGAGTCTATTTCTGGACTCTCTATTCCACTGATGTATTATTTCTATTCTTTCACCACTACCGTGCCATCTTACTAACTGTAGCTTTATATTAAATCTTGAAGTCAAGTAGTATTAGTTGTCGGTTCTCTGGGTTTTTGTTTTTGTTTTTTTTTCTTTGCGGCATGTCAGCTGACAGTTTTATTGCATGGGGTAAGGGGGTACATCGCTCAGGAGCTCTTGGTGGGGCGGGTCCACTTCCTCTTCACCATCACAGGCTTCTTCTGGCTGTGCAGGATGGCGGCTGGCTCTGCGGATGGCGGCCATGCGCAAATCTGGGCGGTACTTGTTCTTTCGGATCATGTGTCGGTTGCTGCTGAGGGTGACCTGGGCATTCTCGTTGATGGTGGTCCGCACATAGGAAGTGGCTGGCTTTCCCTGGCCGGATCTCCGCTTCCTGACCACCACGATCCCTTTGCCGTCCGCCGCCATCTCCACGCCCACAGTCTTGCGGTGAATGAGCCCGTTGTAGCGGAAGGAGTTGGGAGCCTTGAGGTTATTGGGTTTGGTGCTGTACGTCTGCTTGTTCCTCTTGATCAAGAAGCTGCAGCAGGTCCTCATGACGATCTACTGCAGATGCGCGGACGTAGCAGCAGCTCCTCTCCTGGCGGCAGCCAGAGACGGCAAGGCCTCTGGCTTTGTTCTTTTTCTTTATTATTAGATTGGCTATTCTTGGCCTTCTGCCTTTCCATATATACTTCAGAATCATTTGGTTGACAGTGCCAAAAAGCTTGCTGGGAATTTTATTCAGATTCTGTTAAATCTACTGATTAAATTAGGAAGGATTGACACCTTAATCATAGTGACTCTTCCTATCCATGGACATGGAATATCCACCTATTTAGATCCGCTTTGATTTCTTTCATCAGAGTTTGTAGTTTTCCTCATACAGATCCTGTACGTATTTTTTAGATTTACATTTAAGTATTTTAATTTTTTGGTGCTAATAATGTAAATGTTACTGTGTTTTTAGTTTCAAATTCAGTGGTTCATTGATGGTATATAAGAAAAATTGACTTTTGTATATTAATTTTGTGCCCTGTAACCTTCATATAATTGCTTATTAGTTCCACTAGTGTTTTTGTCAATTCTTTTTCTACATAGACAATCATGTCATCTGTGAACACACAGCTTTATTTCATCTTCCTCAAGCTGTACACATTTTATTTCCTTTTTAGTCTTATCGCATTAGCTAGGACTTCCAGTACAGTGTTGAATGGGAGTGGTGATATGGGACATTGTTGCCTTGCTCTTGATCTTAGAGGGAAAAGCATCTAGTTTCTCACCATTAAGTATAACGTTAGTTGTAGGATGTTTGTAGATGTTCTTTATCAAGTTGAAGAATTTCTCTATATTCCTAGCTTTCTTCGACCTAGGACACCTTCCTTACTTTTCTCCATTGTCTTAGTATATTTCTCGTGTTCTACTTCACAGAGCAAAGAGAAACCATCATACATATTGGAATTCTATCTAGTACCCTCTAACAAACCTACAAATCTATTTAGAGGAGCTCTTATCCCTTCTTTAAAACTTATTTCATTAGTGAGGGAGAAGGTCTTCCTATCTAGGACCAGGGCTACCCTTCCTCAATTGGATTCTATTTCTTGGAAACCTCAAAATATCAACCAGACCCTATTCTCCCAATATGGTCAATAATTCTCTTACAGCTAGATTCACCTCCATGATAGTTAAACATCATTAATTATCTCCCTTAAAAAATTCTCTCAACTCACAGGGCCGCTCATTTCCCATTCTCTTCATTTACAATGAAAATAATGAAAAAAAAATCTCTCTATGAGACCTTAACCATATTAGATTGTATATTTAATTAAAATATCCCCTCCCCATTGCTACCCCCATTCACATTAGGTCTGGCCATGTAACTTCCTTTAGTTAATGAAATTATATGTGAGAGTGATATGTGCCACTTCTAAGAAGAAGCTTTTAGAGTAACTGCATGGTCCTGCCACTTTTTTTTTTTTTTTTTAACCACTATGAGGCCAATAATGTCCCAGATAATGGCTCTCACTTCATTCTGGTTCTGAATGATTCAGGACATCAGAAGGGCTGATGTTAATCCACAATGGATACTGGCTGAGCACCAAGTCAACCTTTGCAATCATATGCCCATTGAAATTTCAAAGCTGTTCTTTATTGCCCCATACTTTAGCCTACATTGACTTGTACATGACTTCTTGCCTCCATTTTCTCTCTCTCCATTACCCTTGACCCACTTAAGTCTGATTTCAGGACTATCTCATTTAAAGATTGTACTGCAATCTGCAAACATAGACTCTTCCTGACTTCTCCCTAGTCCCTTGTTGCTTCCTCTCAGTCCTCAGTCCCCATTTCCTCGGCCATCGAATACTGGAATTTCTCAAGATCTATCCTAAGACTTCATCCCTTCTCACTCTACATTATTTTCTTAAAAAGTCTCAACAGATCTATGATATTATTTTCTTCCTTTGTCTACCTGATGTCCAAACTTATATGTTCAATCCAAATTTCTCTGAGTTTCTGAGTTTATATATATACAGAATATATCTATTGTCTACTTTGTACCTCCATTTAAATACTTTCAAGAAGCATCACATTCAATATATCCAAAATCAGGTTTGTTTCTAGAGTTTATTTCATTTTCTCTCATTTCCTCACAAGTTTCATAAGACAGAGCCCACGCCTGTTTTTGACTCTTACAGTACCTTTGAGGGTGCAAAAATTCCAAGCATGATAAATTTAAAAAATAACAATTATACACATCAGGGTGAAACTGCAGATAAAGATACAATGTTTAAAGTGAAAAGAAAAGGTGTTTTTCATTCGAGGATTGACTATAGTCAGACAGCTGACTTCTTAGAACTGACAAAGAAAGCCAGAAGTTAGTGGAATAGTATATTTAAGAGGCTGCAACAAACACTCTCAACCTAGAACTGTACATTCAATGAAAAGATCTTTCAAGAATGAAACAGAATTAGAGACCTTTCCACCTAAATTAAAAACTGAAGAGCATGTAGTACCAGCGGCTCCTCTCTAAAGAGAATCCCAAAAGATATACTTTAGGCAGAAGAAAAATGATACCAGATGGAAATCTGAGATGCAGGAATAATGCAGGACAGGAGAGTGGCAAACATGTGGGTAAATCTATACAAACATTTACTGAATAAAACCATAATGTCTAATTTTGAAATATAGAAGGAAAATGAAAGGACATAATTCAAGAATGGAGTGACAAAGACTATCAAGGGAATGATACATATTCAGGATACTGTTACCATTTTCTTTTAAAACTGTGTGTAGGTTATGTATTTAGTGTACTGTTTTTCTTTATACCCTACAGATGTTTTATAAATATTGCTTTAACTAATATTTAATAAAAATATAAAAATGCATTTTCTTATCTCCAGCTGAGTATGAAACATGTTTATGGAGAAGTAAAATCTATAATTCATTAGAAAGTAAGACCAGCCTAGTTCACTATCCCTCACGTTTCCTAAACTACAGATGTATTCCAAGAGCTGATCCATGTTTTGAAACCCTTTAGTTTAGTGGCTTAGTCTATAATTCTGCACCAAAATAGTTGCAGCCTTCTATGCAGTCCTCTGAGGTATTAGTGGGTGCTTCTGACATCTGGACAAGATGAGCTAAGTGCAAAAAACCACAGTAATATACTTTGTTTTAAAGGAAACGATCGGGCTTCCCTGGTGGCGCAGTGGTTAAGAATCCGCCTGCCAATGCAGGGGTCACGGGTTCGAGCCCTGGTAGGGGAAGATCCCACATGCCGCGGAGCAACTAAGCCCGTGCGCCACAACTACTGAGCTTCCGCTCTAGAGCCCGTGAGCCAAAACTTCTGAAGCCCGCGTGCCTAGAGCCCGCGCTCCACAACAAGAGAAGCCGCCACAATGAGAAGCCCTTGCACCACAACGAAGAGTAGCCCCTGCTCGCCGCAACTAGAGAAAGCCCACGCGCAGCAACGAAGACGCAATGCAGCCAAAAATAAATAAATGAATTTATAATAAATAATAAAGGAAATGATCTACTTGATATAGTTGGAAAAATGTGATTAGTGAGGTCATCTGGAATTTCATTATCTATAATGATTTTAATAAATCTCAGGATTATGTAACAACAGTTGAAGGTCACTTGCTATGTAAAGGCATTACTGCAGTTCTAAAAGCTACTCTGAATTATTACATTACTGTACCAGAAATGCAAATCTTCTTGAAGCTGCAGTGGTAAAATACTAACCTCTTCTGGCATCCTGCTCTGTGACACAAAACATCACCCTTCACAGCTTCTACAGAGGACACGACTAGTCTTAAGAGAGTCATCACAGCAGACGCTCGTAGATCCTGCCATACGAGGGAAAATTTCTACAACAAAGTGCCTAATCATTTTAACTAAGTTTTTAGCTGTAATCTCATAACATCTTTATAAAATCAGTCAGATAACAGCTTCAATCATTTCAGTACAACTTGGGAAGTTTTAGCTAGGGAAGTAGCCAAAGCACAAGATACTGTTGAGAACTACAGAACAGCCAGGCGAAATCTGTCCATGGTCCTGAAGAGGCCACCCACTGGGGTTTGTTTATTGTATGGTCAACACATACATAAATTAATTTCAAGATTATCAGTTACTTTTTATTACTTATTTATTGTCTGATATTACCTTTGAGAAGAAACGTGCCACATTCAGGGATATTGTAATTCAATTTATATTAATATTTGAATAAAATTTCAAACAACTACTAATTTTTCCTCATATTTAAGTTCATTTTAAGTATGACCTAAGAAGAGCAGAAGGCCTGCTACCAAAAAAGCATTTTCATATGGAGGTATGCTGGTTTTTCTCCATCATTCCTTTTCCAAGATCTCCATACTTCTCTGCTCTGCAGACCTGGGTGGCTGATCTCTAGGACATATTGTTACACTAACTTCTGACTGGAAAATGCCTGTAAGAAGCATCTGCAGGACAGCAGATCAGCAGGTAGGGTGGGAGAGATTGAGATATTTCCTCCCTGCATATTCACTGCTGTGGCAAAGTTTTTCAGGGATAATTATAACTTTTGAAGACTATCACATCTACCAAATGATCTCGTTTAGGGCTCTAGCTCTCTTGGGCTCATCCCCTTGTTTCTTAGCTTTTAACAGATATAACTTCTTCCTACTGTTGCTATTCTCTGGTGCTTCAACATCTTTTGTTTGTTTCCTTAGTCCTGCCAACCACTCTGTAAGTCGACCTTTCCTTAAAAAACTTTCTTCATTTAAACCATCTGAGTGCACCTTACTTCCTGCCAGGTCCGTGAGAGATACAGAAAGTGTTTGAACCATAACTAATGTATTCAACTGAGAAGACAGAATAGTAGAACATTACTACTCTTAACGTTAAAAGCACATAAAATATACAAGTCAGAAGGGAACAGGCTATAAGCACTGTGAATGCAAATACATGGCTACTTTTCTATGTAATTGAAGACTGACTCATGCATCCATTATTAATAGTAGGTATCAATAAATATTTTTTAAAATATTTGGAGTTTACTATGGAGTTAGCTCAAAATTTTAGAATACAGTACGACTAAAATCAAGGATTCCTTTAGTCATACTTAGGCTTATTAATTTTACTCATTAGTTTCAGAAAGAGAAAAAAAATTGCACAGAAAACCCAAAGACTGCCCCCAGAATTCCTGCCACCAACACATATACAGATGCCATTGGTCAAGAATGCAACATTAATTACAGAAAAAATTTATCTGATCTCTTGCTCTATTAATAGGTGTTAACATTTTTGAAAATTCTTCATACTTGAAAGCAGCTCAGTTTAAGGTTAATATGCAGTTTAAGGTGTTCATATTTAATAGGAGATGTAAATATACTAATTGATGGGCCAGGGCATATAGAAGAGAGAAATTATAACAGGTTAGACTTGTCTTTTCAGTAATGATCTTCCTGCAAGAAATCAGCACCCTGAAGGCGTTCCTTTACATGAATGAAGGCCTAGACTATAATAGTGCAACAGAATTAAGAAGACAAGGTTGCTGTAATGGCCATTTTTGCAGAAATAAGTGTAAGAGCCTGGAACTCACCATCAACTTTAAAAGTCAGTGTACCACAATGTTCACTGCAGCTCTATTTACAATAGCCAGGACATGGAAGCAACCTAAGTGTCCATCGACAGATGACTGGATAAAGAAGATGTGGCACATGTATACAATGGAATATTACTCAGCCATAAAAAGAAACAGAATTGAGTTATTTGCAGTGAGGTGGATGGACCTAGAGTCTGTCATACAGAGTGAAGTAAGTCAGAAAGAGAAGAACAAATACTGCATGCTAACACATATATATGCAATCTAAAAAAAAAAAAATGGTTCTGAAGAACCTAGGAGCAGGATAGGAATAAAGACGCAGACGTAGAGAATGGACTTGAGGACACGGGGAAAGGGAAGGGTAAGCTGGGAAGAAGTGAGAGGGTGGCATGGACATATATACACTACCAAATGTAAAACAGCTAGCTAGTGGGAAGCAGCCGCATAGCACAGGGAGATCAGCTCGGTGCTTTGTGACCGCCTAGAGGGGTGGGATAGGGAGGGTGGGAGGGAGACGCAAGAGGCAGTGGCTATGGGGATATATGTTTATGTATAGCTGATTCACTTCGTTATACAGCAGAAACTAACACAACATTGTAAAGCAATTATACTCCAATAAAGCTGTTAAAAAAAAATAAAAGTCCGATATTTTGAGTAGGAAAACAATGTGCTAACATAACAAATGTGAGAAATGTTGCAATTTCTGGTTTTTGGAGTTCAAGAGAGTTACTCAGTGCAAGGGGAAGGTCAAGGATAAATTCCTGATATAGCTCTTCGAAGAAAATATGTAACAGCCAATACATGTGAAGTAGTCACCAAAAAAAGTGACATTAACGGTACGTGATGATGTGTGAAACTATTATGAGTTTTCTTTGGAGGCTGTGTCTTCGGTAGATCTAAAGTCTCAGGTTTAGCCAAGTTTTACTCTTCAAAAAATAGGAATGCATGCCATTCACAGTAATGTGGAAAAAACAGAAGTAGTTTCAAGTAGGGGCAAATATTTAATTATCATTCAGCTTGGCAGATCATGGCCTCCATTGGCTTACTCTCACTATTATCTGGAATATAAATAAGCACATGTTTCATTAATCAGTCAGCTCCAAATTTGGTAACAACTGATACTGTTGATCATCTGATGTAAGTTCTAGAACATTCTAAGTAGCATTAAATGGCTACAACAGTTGTTTATAATATGTGGTATCATCTCCTTGGTCAGAACGGCATTTGATAAACTTATACGTTACAGTGTAAGTAACTGTATTGATAATCAATTAATGCATAACCAAACACTCCAAAGATTAATAGCCTAAAGCAATAATTATTATCAATTTTTGATGCAAGGTCACTCGTGAGATTATAAAGACAGATGTTGACTGGACTCTGGCCATCTGAAGGCCTAACTGAGGCTAGAAGATCATTTACTAGGTGGTTCACACACATGCTAGTAGGCTGGTGCTGCCTATTAGCCAGAGGTCTTATTCCTTTCTACATGGGACTTCCCACAGGTCTGTAAAGAGTCCTCACAGCATAGAGGCCAACTTGCTCCCAAAGCAAGTGACCCAACAGGCCAAGGTGAAAGTCACAACAGCCTTTGAGGACCCAGGCTCAGAAAGCACAAACCATCCCGTTTGCAGTACTGTGGTACACAGGTCAGTCCTGATTCAGTATGAAAGGGACGTATACAAGTGTGGAAATACAGAAGATAAGGATTATCTCCATTTTTGCTGGAGATAGAGAACCGCATAGGAAATAGATAACACCATAGGACATCTGGGAAAATATTTCTACTCTTTTTGATTACTCGTAGCCTGTCACCGTTTCTTTATTCCTATTCTTATTTTAATATGAGTAAACAGAGTCCAAATAAATTATATCTTCCTCCTGTCATGACTCCACTAAAATTTTAAAAAATGCTTTGATAAGCATGGTTTCAAAGCCTACATATCTGTTTTCAATCCTGATCCTATTTGAGAAGAATTCAACGTATCTATGAACAATTACACCAAAAAACTCTTCTCCAAACCCAAGATATGTAAAGTTTTTTATTTTGCTTTGTTTTTTTTGTTTGTTTGTTTGTTTCTTGGATGGAAGGTCAACTAGACATAACTAGACTGGTCCCAAATGAATACTAACTACAGTACCAAGAATATCTCAACCAAGTACTGGAGAGGTTTCCAGAGAGCAGATTCTTAAGACTGCAAATTATATTAGCCGCACTAAAATTCAATTTTAATTAGCCATGCCACTTACATATACTTTAGAACTGATGAAGTGCTCTTCAGACTAACAATTCTTAATAAGCTCTGCTTAAAGTTAATTTCTATTTCCATTTGACAGTAACCAAGGAAAACTTGTGATTCAACCCAAAGCTAATGCCTCCCAGTACAAGGGCTCTAAGCTTTCAGTCAGCTCTTACTTATTCACCCAGCCAACTTAATTTCCAAATCACAGACTTGCCCACCCTTCCTTCTGAGAGCAATAATTTCCTTTGGAAGATTTCTTTAGGTTTTTTAACTTTGATTGAAAGACTGTATCAAATGGAAAACATTTTATATAATCCAGTCCTTCTGTTTTATAAATTATCAAAACAGTCGCTCTTTTTTGAATCATATTTTAACAATATGCTTCAAAATATTCAATATATATTCCTTTAGAAGAATTACAATAAGTGAATGAATTTAGGGCTACTCTTATAACTAGTAATTACACCCCTCTCTCCTCATGGCAATTTGAATACATCTTGAACATTCTTTGTCTCCCTTCTGACTGATTCATAAAAATGAATCTAAAAGAAGAGTTGGGATGTTTACTGCAGAAGGAACAGAAAAGCAA
Source organism: Delphinapterus leucas (assembly GCF_059928025.1). NCBI lineage: Eukaryota > Metazoa > Chordata > Mammalia > Artiodactyla > Monodontidae > Delphinapterus > Delphinapterus leucas. The sequence continues at coordinate 33,906,775 of NC_143142.1, read as the reverse complement.
GTGGATCCTAGAACTTATTCTTTAAACTTTTTTTTTTTTTGGGGGGGTTGAAAAAGAAAATTTCAGAACTTATTTTACCTCATTTGCTGACAGTATCCTGACTTCTGCACAGGTCAGTGCTGTCCCCTTCACTGAGCTCACCCAGGACATTTTTGTCCTTCTCTTCTAAGACTTATCCTAGTCAAGCCTATCTTCCAGCTCACTGGAAGCACACCTTCTGCGACTTGATGAAGCGCTCCTTGAAACAAGAGGGCACAGCACATTCATCTTGTGCTCTCATGGTGTCCAAAACGCAGTGGACACCCCATTAAATATGTGTTCAATGGAATTTTATAAATATCTTTTCTCTTAAAAATTAAAATCACACATATTTAATGAAGAAAAATAATGAAACACCGTTAAAAAAAAATTATCAGGTGGCTAATATTGTTATCCCCTTTTACAGATGTGGAAATTGAGGCTTAGAGATGTTATGTGGCCCAAAGATGTGGCTCCAGTGTCAGTTTCTCAACCACTGTGTGATACTGTAAAGGGTTGTTTTTTTTTGTTTTTTTTTTTGCGGTATGTGGGCCTCTCACTGTTGTGGCCTCTCCCATTGTGGGACACAGGCTCCGGACGCACAGGCTTAGCGGCCATGGCTCACGGGCCCAGCCGCTCCGCGGCATGTGGGATGCTCCCAGACCGGGGCACGAACCCGTGTCCCCTGCATCGGCAGGCGGCCTCTCAACCACTGCGCCACCAGGGAGGCCCTGTAAAGGGTTTTAAGTGCCGCTCGCCAATGGGTATTAATGAACCATCTGAGGTTGGAAATCATGAATGTGTGACAGCCAATTAGGAAAGCTGTTGTATTTCTCATGCACTTATTGACTCATGAATCATATATTTAATATCTCCCTGACAAATAATAGGAAATGTATATGTTAGACACTCTCTAGCTGTTTAAAAACAGAAGCGGGAGGAAAAATGTGGTTGGATTTAAGATTAGGATCAGGACAGGTCGAGTCCAATGACTATGAGGTAAAGCAATTGAGGGTGTTGCAAATCTTAATGAAATGATGACTGGTCAGGGAGGAAATGAAATTATCCAGGAGAGACAGAGTCCAGAAAAGTAAGAATCTGAGTGATGGGGAGATAGGGGCGGGGCAGGGGGAGGGCGGTCTCAAATTTTTAAAAGGAGAGGATTAATGTAAGAATGGGTTTGCTGCCAATCAAACATTTCACACATGGAGAGGCTTGGATAACAGCAAGGTTCAAGGTGCGCCAATATGGGGAAATTGCTAAAATAAGGCGGGAATAAAGGAAAAGTAACTGTGACACTATCACTTGTGCTAGTCACCCATTAGGGGAGGAAATGAGTCTGGTGCATTTCCCCTACCCCCAAATGTGAGGAAGTGACCTGGAGGCCAGGGGTGACATCATGACACCAGCATGAGATTAATAATCACGTGAACCACACGAAAATTGTTAATGTTTGTAGGTGAAATAGCAGTTATTCTAGTTCGGGAGCTATAAGCCATAAAACTATCTAAGCCTTTTTTGAACTGGCTATTTTATTCCTAGCATTATTTGGAATAATGTGTTCAATAAAAGTGTGTTTTTTTGCTTGTTTTTGCCTGTACTGTCCAAAGTAACACTTTTTCTTATTCGTCTGAAAATATAACCTATTTTCAGTATTTTGGTAAATGGAGGCCAAATCCAAGTTCAGTCTCTCGGCATGGTTTTCTGTTTTGTACATGTCCATAATACTTTGTCCCTGCCTTCCACTTCCCAGAACAGAATATATGATATTCCCTGCTGAGTGTCATGGTGAAGAGCATGGATTTTAGGACCAGATTTCCTGGGTTCAAATTTTGCTTCAGCCACTTACTAGTTGTCTAACTTGGGTGAGTCACTTAAATTCTCTGATCCTTAGTAACCTTATCTGTAAAATGGGCATGAAATAATATTACCTGCCCAAGAAGATTTTGTGAGGATTCAATCTGTAAATACACACAAAGGAACTCCCACTTGGACTGGAGTAAGAACTGAAGCAGTGCTGGATATTATAATTATTTTTAATAGAATCTATTTTTAATAAAATATATTTTTAATATTATTTTTAATAGAAGTGCCATGATCCCTCTGGTCATTCTATGAGTCTACATCAAGTCCATTAGGTCTCTTGGAGGGACAGTGTGCAAACCACACATACTATTTATGATGGTGAAGCTTGGAATGCTATAAGAACACTGCAGTATTTTCACCTCTGTTTTCTTATATCTTCCAAATAAGGCTCAGGAAATCTGTTGGCTCATATGCTACAGTGGTACACTGAGCTAATGTTTTCAAAGACCAGTCAAAAATGATTCTCTGATTCCCAAGCTGCATTTTATAGCTCAGATCCCCTAAGGTTTATAAATAAATTGTGGCATGTTTTTCACCCTAAATGAATTATCTTAACACTTTAATGCAATGCTGTTTATTTCCCTATTTTCACTGATATTTATCTTCGAGGAGATGACATCTACTACATAAAAGTAAATAATACTATCTACGCAGTTGTCTGGTCTAGCTGATTCAAAACCTATAAGACTTACGTCCCTACCGATTTTTAGAATGCTGAATAACAACTGTTTACATTTAACTCTTTTATTCTTTCCCCCTCATTTTTATTTAGCAACTATTTATTGAGAAATTCCAAGAAATGTGCTTGGTGGCATACTTGAGCAGGAGAGACCAATACATAAGCACTTTTCCTATTCTTGAAAACACAATAAACCACATCCATGGCTCCTTTGGGTCCAGACATATTTACCCCCATATATAATAAAACTGTGCTCATGGAAGCAACTTAAGTGTCCATCAACAGATGAATAGTTAAAGAAGATGTGATAATATATACACAATGGAATACTACTGAGCCATGAAAAGAATGAAATAATGCCATTTGTAGCAACATGCATGGACTTAGAGATTCCCATATTAAGTGAAGTACATCAGACGGAGAAAGACAAGTATCATACGATACCACTTATGTAAACCCATCTAACACTGTTCACAACAGAGTAGCGCCTGTCAAGGGCCACTATCAAGTCTCTTTCAGACACCCAAAGACTGGAAAATTACTGAAGACTGCAAGTCTATTCTCCAAAAAACCACATCCTATAGAGACACAGCCAGCCTGGGTACTGCTGTGGACCAGAAGAGATATGAACCCACCCCCTTTTCCTGCATATTGCCCTTTGAAACTCAGTAAAAGACTCAAAAGCCCACCCTTCAGTGCTAATGCCACTCTATACGTCTGGCCCCTTTCCTCCTTGGAAAGTGAATAAAAACTTTCTTTTCTTCCCTTCTTAATACTTCTGTGAATTCTTTCACAACCCACGTCGGCTCATGTAACAACTTATATGTGGAATCGAAAAAACTAACATAAATGAACTTATTTACAAAAGAGAAGTAGACCCACAGGAGTTGGGGATTAACATATACACACCACTATATATATAAAATAGATAACCAACAAAGACCTACTGTAGAGCACAGGGAACCATATTCCGTATCTTATAATAACCTATAATGGAAAAGAATCTGAAGAATATTTATATTCACACACACACGTATACATATACACACACGTATAACTGAATCACTTTGCTATACACCTGAAACTAACAAAACATTGTAAATTAACTACACTTCAATTTTTAAAAATGGTTGAAACAAAGAAGTAAGTCACAAAGTCTGCCCACACTCAAGGAGAGGGGATTACACAGAAGTGTGGATTCTACGGCAGTAAGAATTACTAGGGTCATGTTAGAATTATCCCTATGAAGATGGAGACATACATGGCGTGTATGTGTTAAGATGTGTGTTAAAATATAAGTAAATATATGTAGGCATGCATATGTACATAAATGTCTAAAATGAAAGAAGCATGAGCATCAAAATGTTAAGTGTTTTTTTAGGGGATGGTGGTGTTATGAGAAAGTTTAATTTTGTTATTTGTACTTTATTGACTCGAATCTTACACTGTGCAAGAATCACTTTTATGATACAAAAAATTAAAGTTATAATGGATACTGTTTGGTGGGTGGCCCCAAATTCCATGACCTCAGGTCTTGGTGAAAAGACTTGTGCTAGAATAATAACCTCTGGTCTTTCTCCACATGCCTCCCCATGGCAAAGGGTTGACATTTTAATGAGCGATGTGAGAGAAGGAGCAGAGCAGCCTCAGATTGGCCTCTGCCCCTTCTTTCTTTTGGGTTTGCCTGCCAGGGAGGAGGCTTCATACTGGTCTGCGTGCTGCCATTTGGTCGGGGCCACCCCTGGGGGCACTGGAGCTCACAGCTGCGCGAGTATCTACGTGTGAGTCTGTCTCATTAAGAGCAGAGGCTGGCAAGGCCCACTGGCTGTAAACTATACTGTGACCTAAAGAGGTGACACTGTCACTTTTGATTTCTCCGTTTATGTGTGTGTCTATGTGTGTGTATGAATATGTGTGCATGTGTACGCATGTATATGTGTGTATAGATGCATGTGTGCATTTGCACGTGGGTATGCATGTATGTGTATATGTCTGTATGTTTGCATGTGTGTGCAAAACGCCATTGGGGGTGGGGGGGAAAGGAAACAATTGTTGCCTGAGTTTTGAGTAGATGAAATTCAATATGTACAAATGGCTCCAGTGATAGCATAAATTATGCAACTTAAACTAAGTTATGTTAACATGAATCACTTTGTAATTGCTTCCTGTCACTGATCATGACTAGCGTGAAATTAGTTATGAGTTGTAAAGCTATAATGAAAATATTATGATGCAATATTATTATACATGCAAAATAAAAAATTCATTAGGATTCCTCACCTGCAAAAACAATCTGTAGAAGACACATGCCACTTAGAGTATTTCAAGTATGTCATACCTCTATTTGCAGAAGGTACATTTCCTCTCAGTCTGTTTCATCATTTGTAAAAGAGAATGCCACTTTCCTCAAAGTATCATGAGTTAAATGAGATTATATCTATAAGAGTTCTTAGAAGACCCTCCATAAATTATGACCCAAATCTACATAACAATTCTAAACTATTTTCTATTGATAACCTAAGGTTAAGTTTATGCCTTTGTTAAGTAGAAAAAAAGGAGCTGACATCTGAAACTATTTAGATCCTAAAAACGAATAAAGCCAGCTTTTTAATTTAAGTCAATTTGACAATTTTCAGACAACGTTTTGATGGACTGTGTTTTCCTTTAATTAAACAGAAGCAGAAAAACCTCGGTGTTGAAAAAAAATTTTTTTCAACTGTTCAAATATACAGTAGAAGTTTGAAAAATTATCTCCTCTCACTCCTTTTTTTGGTATGCTTCCTTCAAAAAAACATATTCAGTAACCACTGAGAAGGTTTATATAGTAAAAAAGAACATGATGATACAACATACTGAAGGATTATACATTTATAGTAGCACCAATAATTCTAATCAAAGTATGTAGCTTCCCTTTCAGGCTACTGAAAGCAAATGAGCTGGCAATGGAAGCTGCTTGTTTTCAGATTGTTAGAAATGGGTAACCTTTAGGTAAAGATCTCTGAGAATAATCCATGGACCCCCTGCATCTAAATTACTTGGAGTAACTTTTTAGTAGAGGAGATGTGTGAAATGTCCCCCAACCCTCTGACTTACTAAATTACAATTTCTTGAGGAGTAGGAACAGGAATGAACATTAATAACAAATGACCCATGTATTTTCATGAACGTCAAAATTTGAGAACTATCGTGTAGGTCACGTGGGACAGACACCATCACCGAGCAGACAGACCGCCAAGTAGGGCCATGATGTGATGTGGGAGAGTGGTACACTGGACAGCTTTGGGGGAGTTGATATAGACTGTTGATATTACAGTCTATAGTACAGAAGCTCTGACTGCAAGACTTAAGTCATATCTAACAATGGCCAAAAAGTAGTGACCAAAATAGTAACTCAGAGAATCCATCCCATTTGCACTTTCCAAAGCCTCGGTTATCAATGTCATCAAGTATGAGATGTATGAAGGGTTGCATTTTGATCTACCCCCTGTATGTTAAATAAACTATTGACATCATTGGGAAAATTCAGTTTGTTTCATCATTTATTTCATGGAATCTAGGTTTTTCAAGCAAGGAGCTAGAGAAACAAAAATATTTTGTTAGAAAATTTTGACCATTAAAGTACTGGTTAAGCAATCTTAGCTAATGGGAATGATCAGTCTTTAGTCTATAGCTATTCAGTATACACTTAGAATATCCCTGAAGAGAAAAAAAAATCTATTCTAAAAATACATTTCTTCTTTTGAAAAAAGTACCAAAACCCAATTTGCTTCTTTAAAAAATTGTCTCACATTAGAAAAATTAGCCAGTGGTTAAGTGAAAACCAGTCTCATGGCTCTCAGAGCTACAATCAGAACTGCAGCATCTCAACAACTATTTTTCTCAAATCAAAGGCTAAGCAAAGTGTCTTCCATTTAAAATCAAACTACGTAAGTCTTCCTGGTTATCTGCATGTTCATGGTTATTTTCAGTAATAGAGACTGAATCTGTTAGGACCTCCTTCATATCATTTCCTCACCCACATCTTTTGTCCTCTTTTTACATGCTCTGTTTACCTAAATATCTTGTTTCATCTTCTTAGTGCTTCAAGCATGTCAAGTTTGCCCTCTAAAGTGATACTTCCTTTATCTTGTACTTTACTTGTGTTAGAAATTCTCAGGTAGCCAAATAGTCCTTTACTGAAATGCAGTACCAGTTACCAGACACAAGTTACTGTTCTTAATAGACAAGGAAATCCCAGGGAATGATTAACTGTTTCCTTGGTTTCCACAGTATTTATATATATATATATATATATATATATATTTTATCAGTACGAATAAGCACCATGATGCTGTAACTTTTTAATATACTATTACAAATATGCTATTTGGATTTAAATATTACTATAATATATTTAAATATTATTTGATTTAATATACTATTACAGAAAAATAGTTATGATAAAATATTATTTTAGGACATCAGCTTAAAATACAACTCTTACAAAGAATGGCTGTATTTAAACCCTACTACCCTGTTGCTAGAGATATAAATTGGTGCAGCCACCATGGAAAACAGTATGAAGTTTCCTCAAAAGACTAAAAACTACCGAAACAACCCACTCCTGGGCATATAGCTGAAGAAAAGGAAAACTCTAATTCAAAAAGATATGTGCACCCCAATGTTCATAGCAGCATTATTTACAAGAGCCAAAACATGAAAGCAACCTAAATATCCATCATCACATGAATGGATAAAGAAGATGATATACACACAGACACACACACACACACACACACAGGGGAATATTACTAAGCCATAAAAGAATGAAATTTTGCCATTTAAAACAACATGGATGGACCTGGAGGGTATTATGCTTAGTGAAATAAGTCAGAGAAAGGCACCGTAGGATATCACTTACATGTAGAATCTAAAAAATATGACAAACTAGTGAATATAACGAAAAAGAAGCAGACTCACAGATATAAAGAACAAACTAGTGGTTACCAGTGGGGAGAGGGATAGGGGAGGGGCAACATAGGGGTAGGGGATTAAGAGGTAAAAACTACTATGTATAAAATAAGTAAGACACAAGGACATATTGTACAGCACAGGAAATATAGCCAATATTTTATAGTAACTTCAAACGGAGTATAATTTATAAAAATATTGAATCACTATTTTGTATACCTGAAATTAATGTAATATTGTAAATCAACTATAATCAAAAAAATTAAAAAGAATGGTTTCATATAAAATACAAGAGAAATTACACAGTGCCTACAAAGATGTAACTCTTTGTTGAATGGATGAATGAGAAAAAGGAAATAATTTGTCACCAATCTGAAACAAACAGAAATGCAAAATCCCAAAGCCCTGGCTGTAAGATATGGGATAAAACCAGCAAAAAAACAGTATGGTGCCTCATTCCTCCCTTTATTCAATTTTTTAAAAACATAGGTTTTTTGCACTGCCATTACACTGCTACACACTGGTATGATCCTGAATATTTTGGAAAGAAGCCCAGGCAATGATTCTGTTAGCATATTGAGTAGCCAGTGATACTATCTGGGGACCCTCTCCCTTACAGTTATTTACCTTTATGTAGAAGAATGATGTGCTAACATGCTTTCTTCATGGAAACCGTGAGATGCCTACATATCTGCTACTCAGAAATGATTCCCTTTTATCCTCATAGCCTTCAATCGATTCTTGCATAATTTTGATTTTTTTTTTATAGAACGTGGCTTTCCATAACAACAAAATGCACTCCATTTTATAGCTTCCTCCCCAGTCTTTTCAGAGGCCAAAGGAGTACTGCCCATAATGACAACTTTACCAAGACTCATCCTGAACTATTTTATGCATTCTATTTTTTTTAAGCCATGGGAATTAACTGGGCTTGTGTGGATCACCTTTTCAAGGACACTATGCAAGCCCGTATGCCCAGCATTCCGGGAGACAGACCTGAGATGAAGGCACACACATAAGTGGCCAGATGTGAAGGAGATCTGGGGCTAAAGCTGGGCTTGGAGGTACGAACTTATAAAAAAAAACTTTTAGCTTAAAAAACAGTCCCAATTTCCTCTGAGAAGCGGCAGAGCAGAGAGATTTTGCTAACTTGCTCATTCAGAAGTTCTTTTCAGAAACATGAGGACGACAGGGTGGCAACCAGGGGAGAAGGGTAGACAGAAAGAAGCACTAGGAGTTAGGCAGCTGGTACTGCCTGCGATGGTGCATGTCATATACACAACTGGGGCTAGGGGTGCACTCACGCAGCACGCCCTCAGCTGCTCAGGCTGCTGCAGCTCACGTGAGCGTGGTGACAGTACATCAGATACGGGAGAGTGTACACACACCTGCCACACACCTCCCCTCCCAGCTGCCCCAAACCCAGAGCTAATTTGGTGGAGGAAGCTGCCCTTAGGTAACACTTTGTGAGGCTCGTGCACTGCAGTGGGGGGGGCAAAGCAGGGAGTTCTGGAGTCATAGTCATTTGCGTTAACGGTTGGCCTTGGACACTTAAAAAAACTATGTTTCTTGACAAATACCATAAGGTATCACTTATATGTGGAATCTAAAATATGACACAAATGAACTAATCTACGAAACAGACTCACAGACACAGAGGAAAGACTTGTGGCTGCCAAGGGGGGTGGGGGAGGGAAGAATGGGAGTTTGGGGTTAGAACATGCTAACTATTATATAGAGAATGGGTAAATAACAAGGTCCTAGTGTACAGCACAGGGAGCTATATTGCATACCCTGTGATAAACCATAATGGAGACGCATACGATAAAGAACAAATACATATGTATAACTGAGTCACTTTGCTGTCAGCAGAAACTAACACAACACTGTGAATCAGCTATCCTTCAATAAAATAAATTTTCAAAAAATTTTCAAATTTTTCAAAACAAAAAATTTTGGTTTTTTATAACAAAAATTTTGTTATACAATTTTGTAACAAATAAATCTTCACAGTCTTTTGAAACCATGTTACTTGCAATCTTTGTAAGTTTTCATTTCCCTGTCTGTGAAATGGATATAATAATAGTTCCTTTCTCGTAGGAAGTGCCTGTTCCTAGTACCGTGCCCGGCACATAGTAAGTGTTCCTTAAGAGCATCTTTGTTGTCATCTGTCAGGTAGGAACACAGACTTACAACTGATGGGCACTGAGAACTAGGACACTCTTGCCCCAGTTTGGCTTCGGTGAACTTACTGGCAGGTATTCCCAAGGCTTGGCATCCCTGAGTCATCATGAGAGGAGAATTCATTCCCATGGGCAGAGATATTCATCATCCCTGACTTTGTCAGATCAAGAGCTAATTCAAAGTCACTTTAGAGTCCACGATGATACGTTTTAGATTTCACTATTAAACCCATAAGAACACAAACAAAACTGAATACCAAACACAACCATTTCACAGCAATGGGCTATTCCATGCTGTCTTCATATCCCACGATGTTTACCTGTAAGTCCATTTACTTGGATGATAATCATCTGGGGATTTCCCCTTGGCGTCAGAAATGTTCAATTTTTTTTAAAAAGAAAAGTTGGATATTTCATTCAGGTGTAGCTTTAGAAAGAGGGAAACCCACTTTATTTTTTCCTAGCTAGGCTACCCTACACTGTGGCTCAAAGGAAAGTAACATCCAAATGGACTTTAAAAATGGACTTCAGGATCTCTATGTGTTGAAGTATTTTCTCTCTACCTTTATATTTCCAAATTGTTCAGGCCTTCAAAAAAATTAATAGCAATACAATAAACATCTGTGTTCCCATCACCTAATTTCATCAATTGTTATTATTTTGCTTGTTATCTTTTTGTTTCTTCTGGGCTATGCCATTTGAAGTTATCATGATGTTTTAACCCTACATACACCAGCATGCATGTCTTAAGAACTAAGACATTCTCCTCCATAACCATCCTACCTTAAGTACACCCAAAAACGTCACTTTAATACACTAATATTACCTAATATGCAGTCCATTCTACTAATAATTTGAAAGGCATTTCCATAGGTAAGAGTGCCAGCAGGATATTTGGCTAACAAAGTCCTGCTTCTCCCACCAAGTCCTCTGGGGGAGGGGAAGATATTTAAGATGACCATGCTTTGATCAGATTAATGGGCCACTTCTTAAGAATCTAACAAATGACTTTAACTTTCTAATTAAAAAAAATGATGCATTAAACAACATTCTTTTTTTTTCTAGATTTTTGAGATTTTTTTTTAGATTTTCAACATTGCCATAACATATTAAATTTATCTTTTGAAAATAAAAACTGCCTAGTTTATACAATTTATACAAAATCATGTGGTACCTGTTTTGGAGTAAATACTGCTTTAAATGTGACAGTAATCATAGTTATATGATTCTTATTTATATGAGTCATCAAGTTACTGATAGGAGAAATGGCAGTAACACAAAAATAAATATCACAGGTCATTCTTTGTTGATTCTGTGCCAAAGCCTGTCCCTCTCCCAAGCGAGAACACTTAAGTGACTACAGATGAGTTCTTGGGTCTGTGCATCATTGTTTTCAACCATAAAATAGGAAAGATTTTATCACTATCCACATCACAAGGATACTAAGAGGCTGAAGAATATAGGATAACATTGCTTTTAGTTCATACGTGATAGGACATATCATAAATCCCGGGTACGCGCATTCCAACGATGTCTGCTGTAGTTCAGTGTCACGGAGTGGGTCTTAGCCAAGTACACTGTGGTAGCATACCACACTGGTAGAACTTTTCTTATAATGCAGCAAATGTCTGGTAAGACATTTTCTGAACAGTCTGTAAAATTCCATAAACTTTTAGCTCATCTTTATTCTTATAACCACAGTAATGTTAAGTCCTATGAAATTACCACTCTATAGATTAAAAATGACCCAGCATTAGCAATTTCCTAACATTCAATGTGGCAGTTGCAATAGCTACATTCTACTACTCTTCCAATGACTACTGCTATCACTCAGCACATTACTGATATTCAAATTGTATAAACTCCTCTATGTGCTTAGGAGAATGCCTGGCACACTCATGAGGGCTGTGACTCTGTCTACTAATTCTCTAAAGTCCAAATATTTCCATATTAATTGCCATTGAAGCTCTAACATTTTACGCATACCCTTTCTTCCATCAGTATTACAAATATATATATATATTGTGATGAGTTACAGATGTGACCTGACATCCACAAAAGACATATGCTCACGTTTGGAAACTTAGCTTACGAAGAGATTTTTCAGCACATTTCTTTAGTAAAGTGAAGCATTTCAGGAAAAAAAAAAAAAAAAAGCAAAGCTTGCTGTTTTAGCAGCTTTACTGCTATTTTTTTTAATGCAATAAAACAAACATTCAATCTCTTAAAAGTCTTAATCCTAGCAGTTTTTCTTCTTCATAAGAAATAGGTCCACATTGTAAAAGGACCAGTAAGTCCCAGAAAACAGCAGTGCAGAGATAATACACAGAGTCCCAGAGCAATTCATTGACCTTACAGCAGGAAATAATGATGTATCATCAGAATCCTCTTGGACAGTATCACTTTGTTGAGAAGCATTACACTTCCTTTTCAAGTCAGATTGGATTTTGCTATTTCTACAGAGCTTGAGAGCATTTATATCAACGAATGCACACATGTTCTTTATTCACCGAACATGATCACACCTACGTGCTGAAGAGCAAGCGAAGAGGTTGGGGGCAGGGCTCAGATCCATCAGTTTCTTTTTTTTCATAGGCAAGGTCCCACTTTAAGTCATCTTTATGGAAGGGGGAACCTTTCATAAAAACCCAATGCCTTAAGTACACGTTCAAACACTAACACTGAAAACCTGTAATTTTTAGCACCACTTGCTGATGAGAAAGAAACCCTCATGTATATTTTTGTCTCAGCTATTATTGGAGGGTTTATGAGTTCGTTATTATTGGAAGGAGGGGGAGGGCGCGGGCATGTATCTTGGAGATACTTACCTGATATTCCCCAGAAGAAGCAGAGTATGATAAAATTATAAAATGTAATAAAGTATAATTAGGTTTTACCCAGTTCTTAACATAGATAATGTTAAAAACAAGACAACTGGCCCCAAATGGAGTCACTTATGCCAGGCCCCTCGTCACCAAACCCAGACTTAATAACAGTTTTGGCTCTCCCAGAAATGGAATCTTAAACCAGTCACTCAGAAATTGCCTGGTCGACGCTAGTGATGTTATCGGCCTGACGGACCCCTGCCATCCCCTAAAGGAAAGTGACCTTGACCCAGTCCGTCCACTTTTTGCTAGCATAACTTCCTTGTTCCTGTTCCCTTCTACCTTAAAAGTCTTTCATTTTGTACAGCTCCTCGGAGCTCCCTTCTGTTTACTACCTGGGATGTCACCGGATTCAGGAATCGTTGAATACAGTCCATAAGATCTTTATAATTCACTCAGTGGAACTTTGTCTTTTTAACAATATTAAGGAAATGTTCTAAATGATTTTTTTCACTCTCCTGAGGTATTATTTCAGAAGGCTGAGCAAATTGTTTTCAGAATTTCAGTGACAAAGTGTTCCTGTGTAACACTTTTATATGCAATGAAACTGGATGGCCTGGCGGTAACAGAGGTACCAACTAATTGTATTGTGAGCATTTGTATGTCTATAGGTACTCCATAAAATATATACTTAACTTTAAATAAATATTATATATCTACTGTTTGAAACTATTCCATCCTTGTTCTCTGTTACCCATTGACATAGAATGCCTCTATTATCAAGTTCTGTTAAAGGGTGACTTCTGATTTTTAAAAGTTTGTTTTAGTATAGCACAGGGAACTATACTTAATATTTTGTAATAACCTATAAGAGAAAATAATATGAAAAAGAATGTGTGTGTGTACGTATACGTGTGTGTGCATACATATATATATATATGGCTGTGCTATACACCTGAAACTAACACAATATTGTAAATCAACTATATTTCAATTAGAAAACAACCTTGTTTTAAAGTGGGTGTTGTTTCCTAAGCACTGACCTTTGAGAGCGTTTATATCAATGGGATGTTAAAGCTGTATCTAGGACATCGCCACCCCTCTAACTTCATCTTCCTCCACTGCGTGTCCAGTGTACACAAGGCACTTCGGGGGGCGCTGAGGATGCAGCAAAGAGCATCTTGTTCCAGCGAGGCGTCATCCATCCTCCCGGGGCCAGGGTACCTGCCCCAACAGTCTACAGGATATATATCCCCACAGTCTCCCCATTTACCTACACCACACCTCCTCGGTTACCAAGACTTCAGTCCTAAGGGTAATTCTTTTTTTAATAAATTTATTTATTTATTTTTGGCTGAGTTGGGTCTTTGTTGCTGCGTGTGGGCTCTTCTCTAGTTGCGGTGAGCAGGGGCTACTCTTCCCTGCGGTACGCGGGCTTCTCCTTGCGGTGGCTTCTCTCATTGCGGAGCACGGGCTCTAGACCTGCGGGCGTCAGCAGTTGTCGCTCGCGGGGTCTAGAGCGCAGGCTCAGTAGTTGTGGTGCACGGGCTTAGTTGCTCCGCGGCACGTGGGATATTCCTGGACCAGGGCACGAACCCGTGTCCCCTGCATTGGCAGGCGGATTCTTAACAGCTGTGCCACCAGGGAAGCCCTTAAGGGTAATTCTTTAGAAAACAAGATTCTTCTAGCTTATCACAGGATGGGAAAGAGTAACCAAGAAAACAGAGGTTGTCTAGGAATTGCAGTCTGCACAACAGGTGACAGCATCGCGCACGATTTCACGGATGCGGAGTGAGAGGACTCCAAACTAGCTAGGCTTCTTTTCAATGCCTCATGACGTTTGTACCTTTATTTCTCCATTCAGAAATAAAAGAGAGGGAGAGAGTGACACTAATTCTTTCATCATATCTTGTTTCAAAGCTGTGAAGCCCCATGAAATAAGGTCTCTTATTTCAAAAACATGTTGTGGGATCCTGGTAGTGAAGCAGCTTTGGAAGGTTTAGAATTTCACTTACAGTAGCAGTACAGGGCCGGGAAGGAAGGTACAATGAACAATGGAGTCCTCCTGACAATCACAGCGGGGAGGCTTATCGTAAATCACGGCCACGTGCATTCGTGAGTTTGTCACTCTTGTAAGCATTTTTTATGGATGAAGGCATTTCATCTTCAGAACCACCTGGGATACGAGGCAGCACACTCTCAGTCCCACTTTTCGGATGAGGAAACTGAAAAAAGAGGTTAAGAAACTTGGCCTAGTTCACCTGGCTAGGAAGGAATAGAATCATAAATTGAATCCTCGTAGGCCAGCTTCAGCTTTTCAATGACTACATTATGCTTGCTGCCTTATTTCTAAGCCCCGTTACCGCAAAAAGCATCCTTAGAAATGTTATCCTGTATGTTTTTCACAGCAAAGGTTTGACAGATAAAGACACCGCAGTTAAGAGGACTGACACCTTTTCCAAGGTTACTAAAGGAGAGATATGGGAATGCAACCTAAGTTTTCACTCTGTTTCTGCTATATAATTAAATCCCTGTCATCAAAGAACTCGGTATATACTGAGATCTAAAATTCAATATGCCAGTGACAGACACAGCAAAATCATTTTAATTCCTTGAGTATTAACACGGCACCGGGGATGGAGAGGTGAACAAAACTTCGGTGATTTTGCTCAAAGTCACCCTCAAATGGCAAGAGTGAGACGTGGCCTCCTGGCTCCCTGGCCCTTCCTGCAGGAGCTCCAGCCACAGGCCCCGTGCTGACCTCCGCGAGCCTGTCCTGGGGTTCCTGTATAATGGCATTAATTAGCTTACTAGGAAAAAAAAAACTTGAAGAAGCAAGCAGGGGTGTTGACTTTAAAACTCAAAGGAAACAATGACCTTTGCGGTGAAATAAAGAACACAACGCAGGAGCTCTAACCATATTCCTTCAGGATACTTCAATTCCTTCAGGATATTTACTGCTTCAAGTCTACATCTGTGAGGATTTCACTGCGTAAGGACTTCTTTTCTCCTGAAGTCAAACTTTCTCATTATTTTCCAGCATATCAGCCTCATGAATGGCTCTCCACTTTAATTAAATGCCTTTTATATCATTTACTTACTGTAGTTGCTGAATCTGGTTAATTATTCAAGGGGGCAGAGGGAAGACACGTAGACACATTACCAAGAATGCAGAAAAAGGAGAGCTGGAAGTATCAGTGGGCAGCCCCGGAACCGCGGGCTCATCCATCGGGCTGCCCCTCATCATCTCCACCTGGATGTTTATTGCAATTCTCAAGCTTACAAAAGATTTCCTCAATTCTCCCTTTCAGTCTGTTTTCAGCCCAGCAGCCAGAGCGATCCTCTTAAAAAGTCAGTCAATTATATCTGAAATGAATATCATCTTATATGTCAACTACACCTCCAAATAAAAAAATCAAATCACATTTCTCAAAACCTACCAAGTGGCTTCCTTTCTCTCTCAGTGTTAAAGCTAAGTCATCACGGTGAAATCCAGGTCCTGCATGATGTTAGGGCCCCTCTGCTGCATCAGTGCACTGGTGTGCGAGCAGTTCCTCAAGTTCACTGGACACCCTCCCCCCTCGGGGCCCTGGGTGCCATCTGGAGCATCCAGACACCCGTGTGGCACTCATCTACTTCCCACTGTTAGGTGAACGTGACCGGCTTGGTGAGACTTCCTTTCCTTCCCTCCCCTACCGAGAATGGCAGCTTTGTCCCCTGCCATTGCACGCACCTCCCTGCCCTGTTTCTCTCCCTTGCACCCGTCCCCATGTCATACACTGTATCTACTGTCATAAGGTACTCTGTTCATGGCTGTATAGACGCTCCCTCTGCAGTGTGAATGGCGTGAGGACAACTCTGGGTCTGTTCTGTCCACACTCAATTTCCAATGCAATAGAACACCACCGGGCACACAGCAAGTGCTCAATGGGTATTTCTTGAATTAATGAATAAAGGAATGAATGAACGAATGACTAACAGAATTTCATCTTGCAAAATAAGGAAAAGAGACTAGATGGGATGACCAACTACACACTTGGCTACGTGGGGGCAGTAAGAAGCCCGACGTGGAAGCCTGATGCACGTGAATGGCCTGATGTGGTAAGATGCTCTGGCAAAGATAAGTAACAGTGAAACTGGTTCTAGATATGCTGGCCCAAAGGAACCAGGCATGATGTTTACCCTGAGGAAGTATACTAGCCATGCAGTAAAGACAGACTCTAGTATTTGTTTCTCAACTTTCAATTTCCCCGGATCCACAGGCCATTTGTAAACGTTCCTCATCTCCATCCTTCTATTCCACTGCCCATAGTTATATCCATTAGACTCTAAGCTCCTATCCTTCAGCCAGGTGTCTGTGGGCAGGTAACTTCACCTTTCTGTGCCTCTTTACAGAGAAAAGAATAATTTGGTTTCCACCAAGCGAACCGCACTTCCAAAGTCTAGCAGATGTTCCTCTGGAACTTCCCCAGAGACGGGATGGAACCTGCAGATGTTGGGGAAGGGGGGGGACCACTCTTTTCCCTTCTACTCCAAGATCCGCTCTTTGCCTTTGACTCACAGTCATTTCAGAAGAGACGTTACCCCTTAGAAGAAACCAAAGGCCTTATCGTCTAAGAGGGCAAAACATTTCGGAGGGAGAAGTTAGCACTCCATTCACCTTGGTATTTATAACTGGTGGTAAGCTCACTTCTGCTCTTAGGTCCAACACCCACAGCTGTCACCTCCCTGGGTAGTTAACAGGAACAAAAAAACCCAAAAAACAAAAACAACAACTACTCGGCAGCTTTGGTGTCACACTGTTTCTCTGTACCTGAGAAAGTCCTCATGCCAACAACTGTGAAGATCACCATGAAAGAGTACTTTGCTACTGCTTTATAGTTCATGGTTGATTAGATTACCGAGGGGCTAATATTTTTTCAGCTCAGGAACATTTGTTCTTATAATTTTATGTTCATATTTAGCAACCTTGCACCTTCTCATGCCTGTCACCATCATTCTTAAGCAAGATTTTTACTCGGAAACTTCACCTTAAGGATAAAAGCTACGTCTTCAGACCTGTTCCAGGTGACTTCCTACTATGAATGGAGTGACAACGTGTCACTTCCTTCCTACAGACTCTCCATGTAGAGCTGACTATAAAACAAGACTTTCAAAAAACATTTGATTGCTTAAATAATTTATTTAAGAGCAGATTCACATACTGAAAAGAGAAAACAAAATCCTGAAGTATGGACTTAGGAAGAATATACCCACGTAAGTTGAATCAAGTATCATATCCGATTCGTTCAATACTCAAAAAAACCAAAAAAAATCTATTATTCCCTAGGAAACCAAGTTAAACCAGAATGTTAGGGCACTAAACACTTTCAGAAACATGGAAGTAAAAGGGATTCTCAGAGGAATGCAGCCTCCAGTAAAATACACTTAGATACATTGGGGGGGGGGGAAGGGAGGGAGGGAGGGAGGATGGGTGTTTATCTTTCTCTCCGAAATCCTCATAGACATATAACCTATAAATTGTTTATCTTTTAGGAAAATTTTCCAGACGTGGGATTATATAACTTTTAAAGCTGGAAGGTCTGTCAAGTTCATTTACTCCAAGAACTTGACCTTACAGATGGGAGCATTGGGCTCCGAGGAGAACAAGTCATGGTCAAGCAGATGGGACAAGTGGGGCCTCCAACTTCGTCCTCTGTGTTTTTCTGGGTAACCAAAGTTGGAGACAACAACCTGCCTTACCACACTCTCTTTGCAGAATTCCAGAATTTCCTTAGAGTTGAAAAAGACTAGGAACTCACTGTCTCATTCTGAAACTGTGAATGTGCAAATCATATCTATGCATTCAGGCCACTGTAAATAGGAACCTGACATAAGAGCAATCGGGGGGGGGTAATATTCTTATGAAAATAAATAAAACCCCTTTTAGTATCAATAGGGGGATCTGGGAGAAGTATCTGAAGTTGCGGCTGGCTGTGGCTTTACTGCATCCATTGAAAATAAACTTTGTCATCACTTATATTGAGGTGAGTCAGAAAAGAAAGAAAGAAAGAAAAAATCGGCAATATTCTCATGAAACACTGTATTCTAGACTCCTTTGTTTAACACAAAAGAGCACTCCTGGCTCTTACAGCAGTGGGCTTTTAAAACATTTGTGCTTTCCCTGTAAACCAGTAGCTAAGAATGGGAAGGTGAATATTCAAAACAAAACAGAGCAGTCAGGTTTACCTGCAAATTCAAAAAGAATAGTTTTTGCAGAATTCAAATGCAGCCACGGAAGATAAAACATTTGCTGCTGGTGAGACAGAGCACATCGCCCCAGATGTCTGTGTTAGTTATCGCCGGAAAGCTGAATATCAGAAACCGATTCACATCTCACAATAGCTGTGCCCCTAATCGTAAGCCACCTTTTTTTCCTTAAACAAACTCATATTTTCCTCACATTTGAGAATTTTTGAGGCTGAATGCTTTCAAGACACCTGGAGACTGATCTTCAGATTCAAAGTACCATAGCAGTTAAAGATTGTTATCAACAGGCCCAGCGCTGGCAGCTGGCATGTGAAATCCCAGGGAGAAGAGAAAAGCAGGAAACTGATGCAGGAAGCACCGCGTGCAGTTATGCATCCGCAGAGACCCATCCACTTGCTCTGCTCCCAGGGAAGTAGCAAAGGACCGTTCATTAACGCAGTAAAGTCTCATGAAAGAAAAATCCTAGGGAACACAGTCATGGGCTGTGCAGTAGGATTTTACGGTCATTCAACTCCATCCATCCAGCCCTGAACTAACCTTTTCCAGGATGCTATGAAGAGTTACAAAAGAAGAAGCAAAAGATAAGTTTCAGTGAGAAAAGGAAAATGATACTATGAAACATTCAAACACTGCAAACAAAAGAGTGCTTAGAACTCTTATTATCAAAAGACATTTTTCCTGAGTCTAAGGTGATTATGGTTCAGGCTCTCAATACTAATGACTTTGTACCAGAATAAGCATAAATACTGATCCAATCCCTGGTTCATTTTGCTAAACACAAGACTAAATTCCTTTGGAATTCAACTAAATTCCAATAATTCCTTCCATTTATATTTGTATTTTGTACACCATTTCTACCTTTTTAAAATAATTTTTTGGGGTCTTTATTTTTTAATTTAAGTGTAGTCGATTTACAATGTTGCATTAGTTTCAGGTATACAGCAAAGTGGTTCAGTTATATACACATATATATAAATCTATTCTTTCTCAGAGTCTTTTCCATTTTAGGTTATTACAAGATATTGAATATAATTCCCTGTGCTATACAGAAGGTCCTTGTTGTTTATCTGCCTTATATATAGTAGTGTGTATATGTTAATCCCAAACTCCTAATTTATCCCTCCCTCCCGCTTTCGCCTTTGGTAACCACAAGGTTTGTTTTCAATGTCTGTGGGTCTTTTTCTGTATTATAAATAACTTCATTTGTATCATTTTTCTTTTTAGATTCCACATATAAGTGTGTTTCTACCTTCTTCTGTTTTCAGGGTTGACACTCTGTCTACCACCTCTGGGTCAGCCCCTCCCTTTCTCCCTTCCCTTTCTAAAATGTGTATGCTTCAGAGAAGACAAAAATAAGTCTCTGGTAGGTAACA
Source organism: Delphinapterus leucas (assembly GCF_059928025.1). Taxonomy (NCBI): domain Eukaryota; kingdom Metazoa; phylum Chordata; class Mammalia; order Artiodactyla; family Monodontidae; genus Delphinapterus; species Delphinapterus leucas. The sequence continues at coordinate 33,886,632 of NC_143142.1, read as the reverse complement.
TCTCACATTTCATCCTGCCTCCCCTTCTTTCTCACCCCTTGATGCACAACAAATTTGAAGATGAAGACCTATGTAATGTGTCCCCATTGTGCTACATAAGGCAGAGACAGTTCATAGGAGAGAGGGAAGGCTTATCCATGGCAAATGTTGCCCAAGAGATTCCTTCTTCTCAACCTATTTTTGCACAAAGAGATACTTCTGTTGATGGCCCCAGTTATCAACAATTAAATGGAAACCAAAACTTTGGAGCTGCAAGGTTGATTAGAGATGGATCAACTGGTCCAAACTGTCTTGAAGTTGAGGATGTTCATATGCAGAGAAGGTAAATACCATGCCCATGATCACCCAGCTTGTGAGCAGAAAACTGATAGCTCAAGATGTTAATTCTGAGATACCCAACTGCTGGTAATTGAGTCCGATCTAATATCTACGTATTACTAGACTCAACCATAACCCATCCAAGACATCACTCCTACCTCTAGTCAACTTGTCCTGCATTTGGGAACACATCCAGAATCTAAAATAATGCTTACTGTCAATCACATTGTTTATATTTTCCAAAAGACAGACTATGAGACCACATTCTGAGGTCCATAAGCAAGAAATCATAAAAATTTTAGCATATTTTTACATAAATATGCACATCTTGGCCTGTTCCACTCTATGGAAATTGGGGAACAGTTGAAGTTAAAAAATTTTTTCCCATCTTGACTCTACGTCCTAATTCTCACAGAAACACCTTGAATCAAGAAATGTTTTGTAGTGACCCTTGATGTTTTGACAGCTGTAGAAACACAAATGAATAAGACGTGACCTAAAATAGCTTACATGCAGGAATAGTAACATACAAAAGCATGAATCACGACAGTCTGCAGTCAAGTGCTAAACTTCCAGGAACAGAATGCAGTTCAATGGAACACGATCTAGGAAGACAGGCAGAGACTTTAAAAGGCAGAGAGGGAGAAACCATAAACAAAGGCCCCAAACTAGCAGGACGATCAGTGAAGAAATCAAACTGAGCTGGACAAAGCAGAGAAGAGGTGCTGCGACAGCCTGGGAGATAACGCAGGAATTTGTTTCAGGCGTTCCAGACAGAAACCCCAGAGGAGGGATTGAGATTTAATACATTATGGAATAGAGTACACGGTCCAAGTTTATCAATCCTTTAGACTGACCTCTGCCACAATTTATTGAACCTGTTTGGGAAGCAGAGGTGGAAACCAGGGAGGTGACAAATGAAAACAAAAACTTGTTTTCTTGAGTCCTAAATTGCAGATTTCTGAGTTTTTAATTCATGCCTTTATTCAGCAAAATATTTCTTCTCCATCATCTTGCCAAGGAAATTGGGTTTTTTTTCTTACCTTTTGTTCTGATTTTCTTTCAAATTGACTTCAATTGCTTATATACATATATTTTTCCTTTTTACACTAAACTCATTAGTGACCATTGTTTTGCCTATTCTGCAAAGTTCCAGCTTTGAGCATGAAAAGAAAAGCAACATCAATGAAACTCAGCATCTTCCCGCCACAGTCTCACCTACCCTGAAGTCCGGGCCATTTCGCATAAATCATTTCCACATGCCTCAAGTCTAAAAGCAAGGCTGAGAGATGTTACTACTTAAATCTCAGTTGAGGTGATATAAATTAAGGTTTTCCCCAAAGAAACTAAATATAACCATAAGTTTTTAAAAAAAATTTTTGCCGAAGAAAAAGAAAATACAAAAGCCACCATGTTTAATGTAAAATGTTATAGATTTTTATCTAGAAAATTTCAACTAATTCTAAGGAAATTCACCATCAATCGTCCTTATTTAGTTTCTTTGGAAAAAGAATGAAAGATTAGATTTTACTGTGCCACCCAATCATTCACCTTAATATTCCTGTGTGAGAACACAGACCGGAGGGAAGCACAGTGCTCTGACAACGCAAGGCAACACACAAGCACGCAGATGCTAATGTAAGTTGAACCCCTGACTTTCCACATTACTCAAGCAAATCATCTGATGCTCTGGCCTTCTGACCAGCCCTGTGGCAACACCTTGTCAAAAGCAATCCTAGCAATAAAAATCATACTTCTGTACATAAGTTCTACTACTTCAAGAGGACCCATTTTACTTCAACATGTTCTGTAAAATTTACTGTGACTTACTCGACTTAGAATTCTTAGGTGAAAAGTGTGTGTGTGTGAGTGTGTGTGTGTGTATACACAGGCACACACATCATGATTAACTAAGGTTTTCATTTTACAATTACATGTCTTGTATGCCAAAGCCTTGGAAAAGTATGTTGGATTGTATTAACAATCTCTCCTGAGAGATCCTGAAGCACTGAAATTACATCAGTCATTGAAAACGTACCCCCCTGGAAAAGTAGAACGAGGTACGAAGACAACTGGACTATTCTTGGTCTTGAATGCAAAGCTTCCTTTACAGTCCAAGGACACAAGGAAACGTGACATGACCAAGAGAAAGTCAGCTGGAAAGGAAGAGTAGGAATGTCATGTCTGGGTCCTCTCCCCGGCACAGAGCAAACGTGAAGAGCACTGTCAAAGCCCGCACAGTCTGACTCTGGCATTGATTCTGACTGAGGGAAGGAGCAGAAATAACATACTGCGAAGGACTATATAATGGTGATGTATTTACTCTCATTTCAGGGGGAAGGGAACCATGCAGAGAGCAGAGTAAAGAGGTTACTTACGTTTATACTTTGAGAACCTTGAAAGTACAGGATACTGAACTGCCGGGGTAAGCAGAAAGGTGTCGTGATCCATAACAAGGAGATAAGAGAAATGTTGAACAAGATGTCCAAAAAGCATCAACGTGGCCAGGTGGGCCATTATCTGACTTAGGGGCTGGAGAAGGGCACTCAGCTGAAGTCCTCTAGGTCTGAAGGGAGAATAGAGCCTGATGCTAACTCGTCTGGTTGTTAATGTAAATACCAGGTGACTTAGCAGCATCTGGCTAAACACCTAGGGCTTAACATGGAAACTGTCCTATCTTAGAATTGTGAACAAAACCTTGTTTTAAAACCGTAATTGGGAATTCCCTGGAGGTCCAGTGGTTAGGACTCCACACTTCCATTGCAGGGGCCATGGGTTCAATTCCCTGGTCGGGGAACTAAGATCTCGCAAGCCGTGGGACAAAAAAATGCTATAAATAAAAAATAATAATAAAACCATAATTATTAAAGAAAGGTATCAGTCGAATCACTTACTTCTCTCAATAAACTGTCTCCTAGAATTTTTATAAACTCTGACTTAAGACCCAAAGTTCTATTACTCTCCCTGATTAATTTACTTTCAAGAATTTTCTGGTCCTGTGATACCCGTTGACTTCCTATCTTCCAAAATATAAACTAAACGAGCAATGGGTAAACCCTTAGGAACTAATGTGATCGTCAACATGAAAGGAATTATAAAAAAGTATTTACTGGCCACTTCATTTTCTATTTCCTTATTAAATGATTGTTATAGATTGTAACAGGAATTGTACATATATTTTTTAAAAACGGTTATGTAAAATTCTGTCAGCAAAAAGCAAGATTTTTTTTTTTCCTTGAAGAAGCATGTGACTCATCTGATCCATGTTATCAACCAAAATTCAGGGGTAAGTTAGCCTTGAAAATGCTCCCTAGAAGAGCCAAGTTTGTATTCAGGCAAAAATAAGATGCCTGTTTTCAATATAATAGACAAAACCATCTTTTTTTTTTTTTAACATCTTTATTGGAGTATAATTCCTTTACAATGGTATGTTAGTTTCTGCTTTATAACACAGTGAATCAGTTATACATATACATATGTTCCCATATATCTTCCCTCTTGGATCTCCCTCCCTCCCAGCATCCCTATCCCACCCCTCTAGGTGGTCACAAAGCACCGAGCTCATCTCCCTGTGCTATGCGGCTGCTTCCCACCAGCTATCTATTTTAAGTTTGGTAGTGTATATATATGTCCATGAAACTCTCACTTTTTCACAGCTCACCCTTCCTGCTCGCCATATCCTCAAGTCCATTCTCTAGTAGGTCTGTGCTTTTATTCCCGTGTTGCCTCTAGGTTCTTCATGACTTTTTTTTTTTTCCTTAGATTCCATATATATGTGTTAGCATATGGTATTTGTTTTTCTCTTTCCGACTTACTTCACTCTGTATGACAGACTCTAGGTCCATCCATTTTACTACAAACAACACAATTTCGTTTCTTTTTATGGCTGAGTAATATTCCATTGTATATATGTGACACATCTTCTTTATCCATTCATCTGTAGAGGGACACTTAGGTTGCTTCCGTGTCCTGGCTATTGTAAACAGAACTGCAATGAACATTTTGGTATATGACTCCTTTTGAATTATGGTTTTCTCATGGTATATGCCCATTAGTGGGATTGCTGGGTCGTATGGTAGTTCTATTTGTAGTTTTTAAAGGAACCTCCATACTGTTCTCCATAGTGACTGTATCAATTTACATTCACACCAACAGAGCAAGAGGGTTCCCTTTTCTCCACACCCTCTCTAGCATTTATGGTTTGTAGATTTTTTGATGATGGCCACTCTGACCAGTGTGAGATGATATCTCATTGTAGTCTTGATTTCCATTTCTCTAATGATTAATGATGTTGAGCATTCTTTCATGTGTTTGTTGGCAGTCTGTATATCTTCTTTGGAGAAATGTCTATTTAGGTCTTCTGCCCATTTCTGCATAGGGTTGTTTTTTTTTTGATATTAAGCTGATTGTAAATTTCAGAGATTAATCCTTTGTCAGCTGCTTCATTTGCAAATATTTTCTCCCATTCTGAGGGTTGTCTTTTTGTCTTGTTTATGGTTTCCTTTGCTGTGCAAAGGCTTTTAAATTTCATTAGGTCCTATTTGTTTATTTTTGTTTTTATTTCCATTTCTCTAAGAGGTGGGTCAAAAAGGATTTTGCTGTGACTTATGTGAAAAAGTGTTCTGTGTATGTTTTCCTCTAAGAGTTTGATAGTGTCTGGCCTTACATTTAGGTCTTTAATCCAGTTTGGGTTTATTTTTGTGTATGGTGTTAGGGAGTGTTCTAATTTCATACTTTTACATGTACCTTTCCAGTTTTGCGAGCACCGCTTATTGAAGAGGCTGTCTTTTCTCCACTGTATATTCTTGCCTCCTTTATAAAAGATAAGGTGACCATATGTGCGTGGGTTTATCTCTGGGCATCATTCCTGTTCCATTGATCTATATTTCTGTTTTTGTGCCAGTACCATACTACCTTGATTACTGTAGCTTTGTAGTATAGTCTGAAGTCAGGGAGCCTGATTCCTCCAGCTCCATTATGTTTCTCAAGATTGCTCTGGCTATTCAGGGTCTTTGGCATTTCCATACAAATTGTGAAATTTTTTGTTCTAGTTCTGTGAAAAATGCCAGTGGTAGTTTGATAGGGCTTGCATTCAATCTGTAGATTGCTTTGGGTAGTAGAGTCATTTTCACAATGTTGATTCTTAAAATCCAAGAACATGATATATCACTCCATCTATTTAAATCATCTTTAATTTATTTCATCAGTGTCTTATAATTTTCTGCATACAGGTCTTTTGTCTCCTTAGGTAGGTTTATTCCTAGATATTTTATTCTTTTTGTTGCAGTGGTAAATGGGAGTGTTTTCTTAATTTCACTTTCAAATTTTTCATCATTAGTGTATAGGAGTGAAAGAGATTTCTGTGCATTAATTTTGTATCCTGCTACTTTACCAAATTCATTGATTAGCTCTAGTAGTTTTCTGGTACAATCTTTAGGATTCTCTGTGTATAGTATCATGTCATCAGCAAACAGTGACAGCTTTACTTCTTCTTTTCCGATTTGGATTCCTTTCATTTCTTTTTCTTCTCTAATTGCTGTGGCTAAGACTTCCAAAACTATGTTGAATTGGAGTGGTGAGAGTAGGCAACCTTGTCTTGTTCCTGGTCTCACTGGAAGTGGTTTCAGTTTTTCACCATTGAGGACGATGTTGGCTGTGGGTTTGTCATATTTGGCCTTTATTATGTTGAGGAAAGTTCCCTCTGTGCCTACTTTCTGGAGGGTTGTTATCATAAATGGGTGTTGAATTTTGTCAAAAGCTTTCTCTGCATCTATTGAGATAATCATATGGTTTTTCTCCTTCAATTTGATAATATGGTGTATCACATTGACTGATTTGCGTATACTGAAGAATCCTTGCATGCCTGGGATAAACCCCACTTGATCGTGGTATATGATCCTTTTAATGTGCTGTTGGATTCTGTTTGCAAGTATTTTGTTGAGGATTTTTGCATCTATGTTCATCAGTGATATTGGCCTGTAGTTTTGTTTCTTTGTGACATCTTTGTCTGGTTTTGTTATCATGGTGATGGTGGCCTCGTAGAAGGAGTTGGGGAGTGTTCCTCCCTCTGTTATATTGTGGAAGAATTTGAGAAGGATAGGTGTTAGCTCTTCTCTAAATGTTTGATAGAATTCGCCTGTGAAACCATCTGACCCTGGGCTTTTGTTTGTTGGAAGATTTTTAATCACAGTTTCAATTTCAGTGTTTGTGATTGGTATGTTCATATTTTCTATTTCTTCCTGGTTCAGTCTCGGAAGGTTGTGCATTTCTAAGAATTTGTCAGTTTCTTCCAGGTTGTCCATTGTATTGGCATAGAGTTCCTTCTAGTAATCTCCCATGATCCTTTGTATTTCTGCAGTGTCAGTTGTTACTTCTCCTTTTTCATTTCTATTGCTATTGATTTGGGTCTTCTCCCTTTTTTTCTTGATGAGTCTGGCTAATGGTTTATCAATTTTATTTATCTTCTCAAAGAACCAGCTTTTAGTTTTATTCATATTTGCTATCGTTTCCTACATTTCTTTGTCATTTATTTCCGATCTGATCTTTATGATTTCTTTCCTTCTGCTAACTTTCGGGTTAGTTTGCTCTTCTATATCTAATTGCTTTAGGTGTAAGATTAAGTTGTTTATTTGAGATGTTTCTTGTTTTTTAAGGTAGGATTGTACTGCTATAAACTTCCCTCTTAGAACTGCTTTTGCTGCATTCCATAGGTTTTGGGTCGTCGTGTTTTCATTGTCATTTGTTTCTAGATATTTTTTGATTTCCTCTTTGATTTCTTCAGTGATCTCTTGGTGATTAAGTAGTGTACTGTTTAGCCTCCATGTGTTTGTATTCTTACAGATTTTTTTCTGTAACTGATATCTAATCTCATAGCATTGTGGTTGGAAAAGACACTTAATACAATTTCAATTTTCTTAAATTTACCAAGGCTTGCCTTGTGACCATCTATCCTGGAGAATGTCCCATGAGCATTTGAGAAGAATGTGCATTCTGTTGTTTTTGGATGGAATGTCCTATAAATATCAGTTAAGTCCATCTTGTTTAATGCGTCATTTAAAGCTTGTTTTTCCTTATTTATTTTCGTTATGGTTGATCTGTCCACTGGTGAAAGTGGGGTGTTAAAAGTTCCCTACTATTATCGTGTTACTGTCAATTTCCCCTTTTATGGCTGTCAGCATTTACCTTATGTATTGAGGGGCTCCTATGTTGGGTACATAAATATTTACAATTGTTGTATCTTCTTCTTGGATTGATCCCTTGATCATTATGTAGTGTCCGTCTTTGTCTCTTGTAATAGCCTTTGTTTTAAAGTCTATTTTGTCTGATATGAGAATTGCTACTTCAACTTTCTTTTGATTTCCATTTGCATGGAATATCTTTTTCAGTCCCCTCACTTTCAGTCCGTATGTGTCCCTAGGTCTGAAGTGGGTCTCTTGTAGACAGCATATATACAGGTCTTGTTTTTGTATCCATTGAGCCAGTCTACGTCTTTTGGTGGGAGCATTTAATCCATTTACATTTAAGGTAATTATCGATATGTATGCTCCTATTACCATTTTCTTAATTGTTTTGGGTTTTTTATTGTAGGTCTTTTCCTTCTCTTGTGTTTCCTGCCTACAGAAGTTCCTTTAGCATTTGTTGTAAAGCTGGTTTGGTGGTGCCGAATTCTCTCAGGTTTTGCTTGTCTGTAAAGGTTTTAATTTCTCCATCAAACCTGAATGAGATCCTTGCTGGGTTGAGTAATCTTGGTTGTAGGTTTTTCTCCTTCATCACTTTAAATATGTCCTGTCACTCCCTTCTGGCTTGCAGAGTTTCTGCTGAAAGATCAGCTGTTAACCTTATGGGGATTCCCTTGCGTGTTATTTGTTGCTTTTCCCTTGCTGCTTTTAGTATTTTTTTCTTTGTATTTAACCTTTGACAGTTTGATTAATATGTGTCTTGGCATGTTTCTCCTTGGATTTATCCTGTATGGGACTCTCTGTGCTTCCTGGACTTGATTAACTATTTGCTTTCCCATATTAGGGAAGTTTTCCACTATAATCTCTTCAAATATTTTCTCAGTCCCTTTCTTTTCTCTTCTTCTTCTGGGACCCCTATAATTTGAATGTTGGTGCGTTTAATGTTGTCCCAGAGGTCTCTGAGACTGTCGTCAATTCTTTTCATTCTTTTTTCTTTATTCTGCTCTGCAATACTTATTTCCACTATTTTATCTTCCTGGTCACTTACCTGTTCTTCTGCTACTGATTCCTCCTAGAGAATTTTTAATTTCATTTATTGTGTTGCTCATCACTGTTTGCTCTTTAGTTCTTCTAGATCCTTGTTAAACGTTTCTTGTATTTTCTCTATTCTATTTCCAAGATTTTGGATCATGTTTACTATCATTATTCTGAATTCTTTTTCAGGTAGACTGCCTATTTCCTCCTCATTTGTTAGGTCTGGTGGGTTTTTACCTTGCTCCTTCATCTGCTGTGTGTTTTTCTGTCTTCTCATTTTGCTTAACTTACTGTGTTTGGGGTCTCCTTTTTGCAGGCTGCAGGTTCATAGTTTCCATTGTTTTTGGTGTCTGTCCCCAGTGGCTAATGTTGGTTCAGTGGGTTGTGTAGGCTTCTTGGTGGATGGGACTAGTGCCTGTGTTCTGGTGGATGAGGTTGGATCTGTCTTTCTGGTGGGCATGTCCACGTCTGGTGGTGTGTTTTAGGGTGTCTGTGACCTTATTATGATTTTAGGCAGCCTGTTAAAGGGTGGGGTTGTGTTCATGTCTTGCTAGTTGTTTGGCATAGGGTGTCCAGCACTGTAGCTTGCTGGTCGTTTGGTGAAGCTGGGTGTTGGTGTTGGGATGGAGATCTCTGGGAGATTTTCGCCGTTTGATATTACATGGAGCTGGGAGGTCTCTTGTTGAGCAGTGTCCTGTAGTTGGCTCTCCCACCTCAGAGGCACAGCTCTGACTCCTGACTGCGGCACCAAGAGCCTTTCATTCACACGGCTCAGAATAAAAGGGAGAAGAAATAGATAGAAAGAAAGAAGATAAAACAAAATAAAAGTTTTTAAAATAAAAAATATTAAGAAAAAAATTTTTTAATTAAAAAAAAAAAAAAGGACGGACAGAACCCTAAGAGGAATGGTAGCAAAGCTATACAGACAAAATCTCACACAGAAGCATACATATACACACACAAAAAAAGAAAAAGGGAAAAAAAAAAATATATCTTTGCTCCCAAAGTCCACCTCCTCAATTTGGGATGATTCGTTGTCTATTCACGTATTCCACAGATGCAGGGTACATCAAGTTGATTGTGGAGATTTAATCCACTGCTCCTGAGGCTGCTGGGAGAGATTTCCCTTTCTGTTCTTTGTTCGCACAGCTCGCGGGGTTCAGCTTTGGATTTGGACCCGCTTCTGCGTGTAGGTTGCCTGAGGGCGTCTGTTCTCCGCTCAGACAGGACGGGGTTAAAGGAGCCGCTGATTCGGGGGCTCTGGCTCACTCAGGCCGGGGGGAGGGAGGGGCACGGAGTGCGGGGCGGGCCTGCGGCGGTAGAGGCCGGCGTGACGTTGCAGCAGCCTGAGGCGCGCCGTGCGTTCTCCCGGGGAAGTTGTCCCTGGATCACGGGACCCTGGCAGTGGCGGGCTGCACAGGCTCCGGGAGGGGAGGTATGGAGAGTGAGCTGTGCTTGCACACAGGCTTCTTGGTGGCGGCAGCAGCAGCCTTAGCGTCTCGTGCCCGTCTCTGGGGTCCAAGCTGTTAGGCGCGACTCGCGCCCGTCTCTGGAGCTCCCTTATGCAGCGCTCTTAATCCCCTCTCCTCGTGCACCAGGAAACAAAGAGGCAAGAAAAAGTCTCTTGCCTCTTCGGCAGGTCCAGACTTTTTCCCTGACTCCCTCCCAGCTAGCCGTAGTGCACTAACCCCTTCAGGCTGTGTTCAGGCTGCCAACCCCAGTCCGCTCCCTGGGATCTGACCGAAGCCCGAGCCTCAGCTCCTAGCCCCCGCCCGCCCAGGCGCGTGAGCAGACAAGCCTCTCGGGCTGGTGAGTGCCGGTCGGCACCGATCCCCTGCGCGGGAATCTCTCCGCTTTGCCCTCCGCACCCCTGTTGCTGCGCTGTCCTCCGCAGCTTCGAAGCTTCCCCCCTCCGCCACCCGCAGTCTCCGGCCGCGAAGGGGCTTCCTAGTGTGTGGAAACCTTTCCTCCTCCACAGCTCCCTCCTACTGGTGCAGGTCCTGTCCCTATTCTTTTGTCCCTGTTTATTCTTTTTTCTTTTGCCCTAGCCAGGTACGTGGGGAGTTCCTTTGCCTTTTGGTCTTCTGCCAGCGTTCAGTAGGTGTTCTGTAGGAGTTGTTCCACGTGTAGATGTATTTCTGATGTATTTGTGGCAAGGAAGGTGACCTCCATGTCTTACTCTTCCATCATCTTGAAGCTCCTCCAAGACCATCTCTTGATGACTTACCCTTCCCAAAGTTTCCATTTTTGAAGGACAGGTAAATTGATTTGGATTCTATTTTATATTCCATTTCCCACAGTCAGTAAGACTTACCAAGCATCACTTTTACCGTTTCCTATCTAAGGGAAGAAAAATATAACTACCAAAGATAAGTGAAAAAATATATAATCTTAAAGTATTATATACTGCAACCAAGTTATAAGGACTTGGAAAAAATTCATAAAACTTGATTGATTTCACTTCAATTATTTTCCAACTGATGATTCATTACAGCAATACCACATCTATAGATCTCCCCATCTTTAGAACCCTGAGGGATCTTAAACCTTGCAGTATTAGGAAGAATGGGAGACAAGCAAAGACTCTTCCAACTTCTTTTCCCTCTCCTAATACTAATCTTATGAAACACTGAAGTTATATCTGCTTTTCGTTAGTTGTTCGAACAAAATGGGTTTGAACTGAGTAGGTCCACTTATACATCTTACACACAAGTCTTTTTCAATAAATATAGTACCTGTATTTTCATTTTACAGATCTTTAGATTAACTAAGTATGGGTGAAAGTTTGTGGTTGATTAGAGATCACAAGACGTGGAATCAAAAGAACCAGTGTTGTTTTGTTGTGTTTTTTTTTTTGCGGTACGCGGGCCTCTCACTGTTGCGGCCTCTTCCGTTGCGGAGCACAGGCTCCGCACGCGCAGGCTCAGCAGCCATGGCTCACGGGCCCAGCCGCTCTGCGGCATGTGGGATCCTCCCAGACCGGGGCATGAACCCGTGTCCCCTGCATCAGCAGGCAGACCCCCAACCACTGCACCACCAGGGAAGCCCAAGAACCAGTGTTTGAGTCCTGATTCTACCCAAACTGTTTCAGCTTCCTGCCTTTGGGTGAGTCATTTTACAATTCCTTTGTTTCAGAGGCAGAGACGGCAGTATTCAGATTTTCAACTGCAAGGAGGTCGGTGGCCCTAACACCCCTGCATTATTCCAGGGGCAACTGTACATACATCTGAAGGTAGTATTTGTACATATGTGCAAGTCATCAATGATCTGGGTTTCAGATGATGTCTGGGCCACAACTGCATTCAAGGACTCCTAGCAATCATTCACCCTCCATAGGGTGTGGACCTGAGCCCAGCAGCGGGGGCTGAGGTTGGAAGGTTGAAAAGCGGAGGAGGAAATGCAGGAGAGAGAAGCAAGGGAAGCAGAGGGGAAACTGGCGAGAGGAGCCTAAGGTGTATGAGTGTGGAACATGGAATAAGCCCGAAGAAACAGTCCTTTACTGTTTTCATCTGCAAGTTCTCTTTAAAAAGTCATTTAGACAAAAGATCTTAGAAGCCCTCATTTAAGATGTGGTACATATATACAATGGAATACTACTCAGCCATGAAAAAGAATGAAATAATGCCATTTGCAGCAACACAGATAGACCTAGAGATTATCATACTAAGTCAGAAACAGAAAGACAAATATCATATGATATCACTTATATATGGAATCTAAAATATGACACAATTGGACTTATCTACAAAACGGAAACAGACTCACAGACATAGAGAACAGACTTGTGATTGCCAAGGGGGGGCTGGGGGAGGGAAGGATAGGGAGTTTAGGGTTAGCAAATGCAAACTATTATATATAGGATGGATAAACAACAGGGTCCTACTGTGTAGCACAAGGAACTATATTCAATATCCTGTGATAAACCATAATGGAAAAGAATATTATATATATGTATAACTGAATCACTTTGCTATACAATAGAAATTAACACACTGGAAATCAAAATAAAATTTTTTTAAAAGTCCACATTTAAAAAATGTCATTTAGAAGACAGTAAATTAGACCTGTGCCTAAATCACAAACAAGTTGGATACTTTGGGGTACAGAAGGGACAAATTATTCATTAATAAAGTCTGTCAACTTTCTCCCTATAAATGGTGGAGAGAAGATATTGGTCTGAAAATTTCTACTGATATTACCTATTCGGTGGCAGTCGTGGACAGGCTCAGTTTCTGGGCCTGCATCACTCAGAAGGAGGAGGAAAGTAATCTCTAAAAATAAACCAATTTCCACAGAAATGTAAGTATCCTCTTGAGATTTCCTGGGTTGGGTACTTGACCTGTATGTGGTTACACAGCGTAACACCTGATATTTAGCATCAAGGTTAATGCACTTTGACAGATAATATAAATGACAGAAATAATAATATAAAGGACAAAAATAATCTAAACAGTCAACTTTTGTCAAAGGGCTGATGGCACTCTTAGCAAGTAGACAGGTGCATTAGTGAACCAGACATTCCCCCAAACAAAACATCTACTGCCCATCAGAATAATCTCTATTAGGTCTACTGCTATCTTTTATTGTTCTATTTTATGCCTGTTCTCGGTTACTCTTCTACAGGTGCCAGGCTATAATACTGAGGACAAGAACTCCTTTGAAGGTGAAAACAATTTTACGTAGTAACAAGAACGTGATCTTGAAAACCAAGGAAACAATGTACAATTTCAGGGTCATATAAGTTGGAAAAAAAAAGGGTATTTATTTTGTCATTAACTATTTAATAATGCATCTACCTTTGTCTGAAATAGAAAAGAAAATAAATTGACATTACCTTCTTTAGGGACATTTGTTCTAGCTTATTTTGCTATGCATAGACATATTAAATATAAATGAATATTTGATACGGTTAAGTTGCTTTTGTTACTTAATAGTCGTATTTTGAAATAAATATCAGATATATATTTTATATGGGGGAGCTGAGTGAGAATCCTTCTCATGCCTTTTACAAAACATCGAATTCTCAGGAGAAAACAGATCTGCGCTGCTTTGCCCCAAGATGCAATAGCGCCCTCAGCAGATAGGTAAACGGCAAAAGGCTAAATGTATGATTACACTAGAGGCGAAGTCTGTATTCCAGTGAGCTCATCAAGCAGTCATGATGAGACATGGTGAACTGGGTGATATCTCATATTGCCAAGAAATGCACAGAGATTTAGCAAAATAAAAAGGCATTAAGAAAGGATTGGAAAGTCTTGGCTACAAAGTAGGCCATGTGAAAAAGACCGAGCATTTTAATTGGCTACACACTCGAATGCGCCAAAGGTATGACATGACTTACCAAAAAAGGTAGCACAGATAGACGGTGTTCATGGAATGAGAGTGCGGACAGGAAAAACACCGATCTCTTGGTACCCTGATCTTTTTCAGGAAGCAACCAGGATATTCAGTTCAGTTTTTGGACTCCCATTTCAAGTGGTGCATTGAAATCTAGAAGACATTCAGAGGATGTGCACGATGGGGACAGGATGGAAAATATGTCATCGGGGGTGGGGAAGAAAGGGAGTACCTGCTTAGTCTGAAAAGGAGCCCAATTCAGGAAAATAAGAGAGCATCCAAGTGTGACTCTGTGCCTCCCTTGATCCTCAACTTCCACAAATATAAAATGACCACACACAGCACTCAGGGCCTTCATGACTTTACCCCCCCACCCATTTCCACCCCAGTCCTCTGCTCTCCGCTTGAACTGTAACTCCTGCATTATGGAGCCAACACACAGCAGGAAGCCTCCCTGCTTTTGTGCTACTATTCCTTGTCTCAAGGTGCCCTTTCACCTCTACATTCCTTCTTCCTGGGATAACTCCCCCTCATCTTTAAGACTCAGATCAAACTTATTTACTCTTGAAAACATTTTCACCCCCTCCTCTACTTTCCATCTCCCTGCCCCATCCAGAGTCTCTCCTCTGTGAGTCTACAGCATCCTGAGCATATTTATAGCATACACTTAATTATAATGACCCACGTATAACTTCCCTGTTAGCAGGGAAACTGGAAAGCAGAGATTCAATCTAACTTCTAATGGCTGTGAATGACTTTAGCTGAATTGAGCTGAATGTCCATGATATTAAAAGGTGAATGCGCTTCCATCAACCACAAATATATATTGAATTCCTATTAAGGGCCAAGCAGTGAGGCAGTGGGCTAAGTTAGCTAATACCAGAGACAAAGAAAGCGAGTAGATACTCATCTCAGTAATGCAACTTTTTTTTTTTTTTACCAGAATCAAACACTTATTTATTTATTTATTTGGCCGTGCCGCACAGCAGGTGGGATCTTAGTTCCCCGACCAGGGATCAAACCCGCGCCCCCTGCATTGGAAGCACAGAGTGTTAACCACTGGACCGCCAGAAGTCCCTGGAACAACTTTTAAATAATGAGATCTGCTTGGAAATGGGATAGAACACCTAGGAAAGAAGTTTGTTCACCATCATTGAAAGTGTCAGGAACACCACATAAAAATTATTTCATAATTGGGAGGCTGTATTAGAGCATTAGGAACTTTCTAAGAGCCCTCCCAACACTAAGATGCTATAGTGTCTTCTGCTATACTTCTTGTCAAAGGTGAGAGAAACATATCCATTTGCATCTTTCAGTAACATAGCGATAGCTACGCAGTTCTACATTTAGTTAAAGTACTCAAGGAAAGCTTTTGCTGCAGGGCGTCACGATACAGCCAGAAAATAAACTGCTAAAATGTGAGCTAGTACTTAGCACTTCTAATTTCCTTAGCTAATGAAGGAAAAGCATTTCCTGTGCAATTTCTGTGTACGTGTGTGTGCACCATCTGTGTGTGCAAACATGCAGTTAAATGTTTGTCTAAGTTCTATCATCAGAAATTACAGAACACAAAATACTGCACACTTGCAATGTACTCCTGCATTATCATCAAAAGTGGCCACATTTAAGAACAAATAAAAGGAGAGAATGCATTTTGTACTAAGTGACACTAAATTGAGTAACTATTAGCATTTAATGACATGCAGTGAAACAGGAACAAAACTGGCCATCGTTCAAACGAACTACTGACTCAGGGTCCAAATAAGAAAGGGAATAGATTTCAAAACGCTCACAGATGCAGCAGTATGCAGGCAATGTGTGGGCAGCAGAGCAGGGTGGTAATAAGCAAGCACTGTGTGCCCAGTCTCCCGGGCTGCGACCAGTGACCTACAGCTGTGTGCTCCTGGGCAACTTACTTAACTCCAGTCTACCTCAGTTTCCGTAACTGTAAAATGAGGATAATATCACCTACCTAATAGATATTTGAGGAGCACTGAATGAGATAAGCCCTGTAAAGCACTAAGAACAGTGTTGACACATGGTAAGGATTCACAAATGTAAGCTGTCATGATTGTACCAAGACACATTTTCAAACTAGTGGATCCACAGTTATCAATATAAAGTGAAATGTTATATTCACTGCAGCACTATTTACAATAGCCAAGACATGGAAGCAACCTAAACGTCCACCGACAGATGAATGGATAAAGAAGATGTGTTTTATATATATATATATATATACACACACACACATATACAACAATGGAATATTACTCAGCCACAAAAAAGAATGAAATAATGCCATTTGCAGCAACATGGATGGACCTAGAGATTATCATACTAAGTGAAGTAAGACAGAGACAGATATTACATGATATCACTTATATGTGGAATCTAAAAAATAATACAAATGAACTTATTTCCAAACAGAAAGAGCCTCACAGATATAAAAAAGAAATTTATGGTGCCAAAAGGGTAAGAGACAAATTAGGAGTATAGCATTAACAGATACACACTATTATACATAAGATAGATAACCAACAAGGACCTACTGTATAGCACAGGGAACTATACTCAATATTTCGTAATGATCTGTAAGGGAAGAGAATCTGAAAAAGAAAAAATATGTATATGTATAACTGAATCGCTGTTCTGTACACCTGAAACTAACGTAATATTGTAAATCAACTATACTTCAATAAAAAAATAATAAAAAATGAAAAATAAACAAAAAAGCCAAAGTAAAATGTTATTGTTTACGAGTGTTTATTTACAGGACTAGATTCAAAGGTTACAGAATCATGATTGTTCGATACATGTAAATTACATTCCTTCCCATCAAGCTTTTCATTCTCAGGGTAAGAATCTACCTCATAGCACCGTTAGAGCAATGAAATGAATTACTAATGACAAAGAGCTTAGCTGCTGTCGTTATTATTCCTCCCACTTATCAAACATGTAAGACAAACGTATTTAATACTGCAGGTAAAGCTAATCTCTTCTACGTGTATCAATAACTAAGCCTGCATGCAGTGACGGCTTCTGGAAATGAACTGTTTTCAAATGGAGAAGAATAATGGCTAGCGGCTCCCAGAGCTGCAGAGAAGACGGAAAGGGCTCAAATAGTGCAAGGTGAGCTTGAGATTACACACAGGCAATGAGGCAAATGTTCACAGAAACTGCAACAGGTTAACTCAAAGAGACAGTGAAATCTCCTCCTGAAGAGGACTGACATGTGCTTGGCTGGACGGGGTGGTCACTTCTTACACTGCCAGTAGAAACGGGAGGCAGAATAACAGCCCTAAAGGTGCCCATGTCCTAATGCTCAGGACCTGTGGATATTTTAGGTTTACATGGCAAAGGGGAATTAAGGTTGCAAACAGAATTATGGTCACTAACCAGCCGATCTTCACGTAGGGAGACGATTCTGGATTATCCAGGTTGGACGAATCACAAGGGTCCTGAAAAGTGGAAGAGGGATGCAGAGAGATGGCAGGATGAGGAGAACTCAGCCGGCCACCACTGACTTTGAAGACGGGAGGACCATAAGCCAAGGAATGAGGGCGGCCTCTAGAAGGTGAGGAAGGTAAGGAAATGCATTCTCCCTTAGACCTTCCAGAAAGGTCTACAACCCTGCTGATACCTTTGTTTCAGCCCAGTCAGACTCATGTCAGACTTCTGACCTCCTGAACTGGATGATAATTTGCATTGTGTTAGGCCACTCAGTTTGTGGTTATTTGTTATAACAGTGACAGAAAACTAACACAACAGACATCTTTCTATAATACATTGTTTATCATTATCTGAAATGCAGCGATGCCTCGTGTGAGACTTAATAAAGCCTTCCATTAGTTTTAATGAATTCTTATTAAAATGTGTTTCAAGTGCTACATTTAAATATATTCAAATAAAATAAATATGAAGTGAAAAATTAAAGAAAAACATAAAAGAATGATTTTATAAATGGTTCTAAAATCTGACCAAGTGCAAAATATGTGGCCTAAGATGACAAAGAAAATTTTAGATGAAAAGTAATTTCCACTGGAATTCTAAGTTCAGTAAGGGCAGGACCTGTACCTGTTTTGCTCACTTTAACTTGGTAGAACTGGTGCTTAGAACTTTAATATAAATAAATGAATGGATGTACAATTAATCAATCATCGTTTATCGCCACATATACTATGAAAAGGGGGTTATTATCAAATTTGAAAGGTGTTCCTTGTACACTGTCTTTTCTATTTTGTAATGATTTTTTCTTTGAAATAGACTGCAGTTACTTTAGAATATTAAACTATATAAACAAGAAGACATGTTTTACAAACATAAACAACCCCCTGTTCATTAAAAAGTTTCATTAATATTGACTGAATCACTATTATGCTATAGACTAAATGTTCGTATTTGACCAAAAATCTTATATTGACACCTAATCCCCAATGTGATGGTATTTAGTGATGGAGCCTTTGGGGAGGTGGTGATTAGGTCATGAGGTGGAGCCCTCAGGAATGAGATTAGTGCCTTTATAACAGAGACCCCACAGAGCTCCCTCACCCCTTCTGCTATGTAAGGACACAGTGAGAAGACGGCTACCTGTGAGCTAGAGAGTGGGTCCTCACCAGACAGAGAATCTGTCAGCACCTTGGTCTTGGGCTTCCCAGCCTTCAGAATTGTCAAAAATAAATTTGTGTTGTTCATAAGCCACCCTGTCTATGGTTCTCTGTTACTGCAGAACTGCCTAAGACATATTATATCCTAATGGAAGCTAAGAGTCATTTTCTAATGAAAGTTTCTTTACACCGAACACATGAAGATATTTTCCCACAACTTCTTATAAATTCGTCATATGTGCTTTGTTAAATTACATTCTGGAGGGCATGGTTGTGGTAGGAAAATCAATTACAAAGATAGAAAACACATAAAGTCCATCCAGCAGGTTCTTATATTTTTCTTATATTTTTAGGGAAAGGTGTTAAGACTCCCTGAATCCAAGGAAATCCTTATACACTGAACTAAAAATAAAGAGGGAAAAAGAAGAGGCGGGGAGTCCATCCAAGTGCTGTAATCATTCCTCATCCCCACACCCAAGTCCCTTCTAAGCCATCAAATGTCTGTGCCAGGTTCAGCTCCCACCATGAGCTCAGACTGTGAGATCCAATCCAGCAAGAAGAAGGGATCCCAGCTGCACTGTTTTCTGGGAAGTAGTGGATAAGCCTCACTCTTGGTCCTTGGTGATCTTCCCATCAGCGCTGGATAACTGCCCTTGTAATAACAACTGGTTCATAAGATTCACCTTCCACTTACATCTACACTTCAACTCTGCATTCTCCCTTTGCCTCGCCCCTGCCTCCCCCTAGTCTGGACTTCTGCCCAGGCTGCCTGCCACTTGGCTTCTCAGAATCCCCGCCTCGGGCCAAATCCTGATACTACTCCTTACTCTCACTTGATCATTTATCCTTCAGCTTTTCGCAGTGAAGGACTGGAATACACAAGAAATGCAGGTGAATCTCGTAGATCTAGATGAACCATGCTAGTCCTTGGGGACTTTGAGCTGAATTGATAGAACCTAAGATTCTGAGTCTTTCCAACTGGTTCCGGAAGCTCACCTCCTGCAGAGGCAAACTGGAAGCAGGGGGAAGGCAGCAGATGGCCGGGATTTCTCCAGGTATAACCAACTGCCACCATGGCCCAAGGCAAAACCATGAAGAAGACAGAATTTGTCTATGGAATCTTCCATTCTCACCTCTGAACTTCCTTTTGTGCTTTTCACTTGCTTCCCACTGCTCCTCTGGCTGTGCAATAAATACCTACCTAGAACTTCTCAGATTGCCCCTCCTTTCCCCTGGGCATCAGTTAAAACCTTCTGTCTCAAAGAATGATAGATTTTGGGGTAGGTCTTAATCGGATTAATACAATTAACACTAGATTGTTCTGTAGGTAGAACTCTCCTGTGATATTTAGCTTCCTACCATGTGATTTACTAATCTCAATGACTTAATGGAATGTGAAATTTGTAGAATACGTGAGAGATCATTTTGACGAGGGAGTTAATTTTTCTTTTAGCTGATTTTCTAAAATAAATGACATTGACTCTAACTACCCCATCAGCACCAACTCCCAGCACTTCTCTCCGTAAGTACCTCTATTCTCCACCTAACTGTACGATAAACAGCCCTTGATTTAGGAAAGAAGGTGAATTTGAGTTTGCCACAGATAAAGCATAAAGAGATTCCACTAAGTGCTTCCTTGGATGGTCAAGAAAACCATGACATGCAGGTAGGGAGCCTAGAAAGTCAACACACTGGTCACGAGGGTACAACCGCTCACCTTAAGAACGGGAGGACTCCTACTGGGCTGACCATGTCTGAGTGTCTGACTAGTTAAATGATCAGCGTAGAACTGTTCAGGGCTGACTAGACCAGGCCCTTGGCTTCTTTGTTGGTCTGCTCACTTTGCTCCCTATTTCACTGCCCATGGGCATGTCCATCAAAAGGCTTAAAGAAGAAGGAAGCCAAGGTAATGATTTCAATTGCTTTTTCACACCTCCAAGAGGCCACGTGGGGAGAAAGTTAAAACCAAACTAAACACTAAGTGAATTTCAGAAGATTACACATATCTATGTATTACGACAACAGCCATTAAGGATCAACTGCCTTCCAGGCAAAAAAGCGCTCTGGGATATTTTTATTTTATTTTATTATTTTTTATTTCTTTTGCGGTATGTGGGCCTCTCACTGTTGTGGCCTCTCCCGTTGCGGAGCAACAGGCTCCGGACGCACAGGCTCAGCGTCCATGACTCACAGGCCTAGCTGCTCCGCAGCACGTGGGATCTTCCCGGACCGGGACATGAACCCATATCCCTTGCATCGGCAGGCGGACTCTCAACCACTGTACCACCAGGGAAGCCCTGGGATATTTTTAAATGAAGACTTCTGACATCAGCATGTGGGTTATATGTATAACCTTTAGTCATTTATTAGGTAACATAAACAAAAAACCCAAGAGTAAATTTCATATAAATTTGACATTCTGGGCAAGTCTGATAACCAGAGACTCATGGCAGGCATGGGTTTGCTAATGTGCTCACTCACTCACTCACTACGTGAATTACCTGAACAGCCCTTACTTACCCTACTGCCTCTATTCTCCTTTATTTTTCCCTTTTGCTTGCATTTTTCTTATCTTTATATATTGATTCGGGACATTTTATGAAAGTAGCTTTACACAAACACAAGACTCCTAGTGAGATAGGAAATCAACATCTGTTTCTATCACTGTAATGAAAGGTAAATGTATATATACACATATATATATCTTATGAATCTAATATTTCAGTCACCTGCTGTCTGGATACTATGATTAACGCGAGGCTACCTGCACACTAGCTCTCCTAATCTTCGGAACTTCTAATTTGTAGCAGAGATGAAGAGGCTATCGGTGAGAAACTATAAAGGTTTCTTGCTATTTATCTTTCCCTTTCAGAAACATTTTATTTACCATAAAATCACTTCGGCTGAATTCTACCATTACATTGTCTGCTTATCACGCGTAACAAGGAACTTCTCCCCACTTACATTTTTTTAAGAAACAACTACTAGGGTTGTAAGATATGTCGAAACCATAAAATCCAAGTGTGCACCCAAAGGAAGTATTCCTGTCAGATGGTGTGTCACTTATCGAGAGCTACAGAACAAATGACTTCAAAACTCAGCAGCTTAAAACAACAATCATGTGTTATCTTTCTGAGGTGCAGGAATCTGGCACCTACTTAGCTCAGGATCTCTCATGAGGTTTCAGGCAAGCTGTCAACTGGGTAGGCCATCATCCAAAGGGCAGACTGGGGCACTGGGTAGAGATAATTAGTTATGATGAGATGACACTGGATTAGGGTAGCCCCTAAATTCAGTCACTGGTGTCTTTACAAGAAGGCCACGTGAAGACAAAGGAAGAGATTGCAGCCCCAAGGCAAGAAATGGTAAGGATTGTCAGGAGCTACCAGAAGCCAGGAAGGGTCAGAGAGAAAGCGATCTTGCCAACACCTTGATTTTTTTTAATTTATTTTTTTGCGGTACGCGGGCCTCTCACTGTTGTGGCCTCTCCCGTTGCGGAGCACAGGCTCTGGACGCGCAGGCTCAGCAGCCATGGCTCACGGGCCCAGCCGATCCGGGGCATGTGGGATCTTCCCGGACCGGGGCACGAACCCGCGTCCCCTGCATCGGCAGGCGGACTCTCAACCACTGCGCCACCAGGGAAGCCCCAACATCTTGATTCTGATTTTGAACTTCTAGCTTCAGAAATGAGAGAATCAATTTATGTTGCTTTAAGCTCCCCAGTTTGCGGTGATATGTTATGGCAGCCCTAAGAAACCGATACAGCATGAAACAAAAATTTTCCATTTAACAAATGGGAGTGGAGAAGAAAAGCAATCACTTGTTAACCTCCCACTGTGTTGGGAAATGACTTGATCTCTTCAACCATCCTTTCCCCTCCTGCCTCCCCAGCACCCACAGGTCTGTTCTTGGTGCTCACTTTTCTTGTCCGGTTTTGACTGAACCAAGAAATCCCACCAACACTTCACCCAGCACCACCAGTTCCTACCTGACATATATGTTCAAAAGCACAGCATTGTAATCATGCTATGTGTGCTGCTTTTATGGTTTATGGATTTTTTTCCCCAGAAAAAGAAATCCTTTAGTGATAATAAAATTATATGGAAGTCTGTTCACAGATTCTGCACTTCGTGATTTGAAATAAAAGTGCTGTCAGTAAACACTTTTCGTTTTCTTAGCTTGGCCATTATGCAGAAAAAGACTGCCCACCCATGGGATGGAACACAGACTACCCTATGGGGCATGCCTGACCCCAGATTCTATGAGAAATTTCTTCTGAGACAATGAATGGATCTTCTAGATAGTACTTCTTGGTGGTTACACACAAATTTATACAAACGGCTATTAAGAATATATTCCATTACAAAAACGTTAGCATTCAGAAGAGGTTTACCCAAAACACACACTTACTTAGCTGAACTGAGATTGTCTGGGCATTACCCAGCTGGTTAGTAGCACGGATTTTTCCCCATGATTCACTACAGGAGATGTCTTCTGCAGGACCAGGTGGCCCTTGATCAGAGGAAGACAGGCCTTCACTAGCTGTATACAGATGACTGACAATTATACTGGACTGATGGAAATTGGGAGACCCTCTCTTCTTTCTTTCTATATCTACTGACTGATCCTTTCTCCTTTACGCTGTTCATTAGATTCTCTTCCAGAGGATGAAATTCAGACACAATGTTTTATTCCATAGCCCCCAATCTAACTTTGCAAAAGATGATGGCTAAACTAAGATTCGCTGCTCTTTGGTAGCTCTTACCTATGCTAGTATTCTCCCCTATCACCTTAAAAAAAACAGCTTTCTTACGATATAATTCACATACCGTACAATTCACCCATTTATACTGTACAATTCATTGATTTTTAGCATATTCACAGCTATATGTAACTGTCACCACAGTCAATTTTAGAACATTTTCACCACTTCTAAAAGAAACCCTGTACCCTTTGCCCTTTAGCTAGCATCCAAATCCATCCTCCTATCATCCCCATGCCCCCCAGCCCTAAGCAACCATTAACCTGCCTTCTCTCTCTATAGGTTTCTTTATTCTGGATATTTCATGAGTGGAATCATATAATATGTGGTCTTTTGTGATGAGCTTCTTACACTTGGCATAATGTTTGCAAGATTCTTCCACGTTGTAGCATGTAGCAATACTGCATTTCTTTTTATGGCCAAATAACATTCCAGTCTATGGATATACCACATTTTTGCTTTATCCACTGTCAGTTGACAGACACTGAGTTGTTTCCATCTTTTGGCTATTATGAAAAATGCTGCTATAAACATAGCTGCCCAAGTTCCTGCGCAGACAGGTTTTCAATTCTCTTGGGTATACAAATAGGACTGGGGTTGCTGGATCATAAAGTAACTCTACGTTTAATCATTTAAGGAACTGTCAGACTATTTTCCAAAGCAGCTACACCATTTTACATCCCCACCAGCAGTTTATGAGAGTTCAGATTTCTCCATATCCTAGCTTACACTTATTATCTGACTTGTTATTCACCTGACATCCTAGTAGATGGGAAGTATAATCTGACTGTGCTTTTGATCTGCAATTCTCTCACGGCCAGTGGTATTGAGCATCTTTTTATGTACTTATGGGCCATCTGTATACCTGCCTTTGCAATATCTTTTGCCCAAGTTTTCATTGCTTAGTCTTTTTATTATTGAGTTGTAAGAGTTCTTTATATATTCTAGATCCCAGTCCCTTGTCAAATGTATGACTTGCAAACATTGTTTCCATCCTGCAGGTTGTACTTTTAGTTAATTTATGGTGCCCATTGAAGCACAAAATTTTTAATTTTGGTAAAGTCTAATTTACCTATTTTGTTCTTATGGCTTATGCTCTTGGTGTCTTATCTAAGAATCCTTTGCCAAATCCCATGTCATAAATATTTACCCCTGTTTTCTTCTAAGAGTATCATGTTTTAGCTCTTATATTTAGGTCTGTGATCTATTTTGATTGATTTTAACTCTTTTTTCTTTCTTAAGCATTTATGGCTAAACATTTCCCTAAATAACACTTTATCTGCATTCTATCAATTTCAGTGTGTTGTGTCTTCATTTTCATTCATCTCAAAGTATTTTCTGGTTTCCCTTTTGATTTCTTCTTTGACCCATTGGTTATTTAGTAATATGTTGTATAGTATCCATATATTTGTGAGTTCCCCATGTTTTTTCCTGCTATTTATTTCTATAATTTCATTCCACGATCAGAGAACATACTTTGTACTGTTTACATCCTTTCAAAACTACTGAGGTTTGCTTTATGGCCTAGCTTACGATCTGTTCTAGAAAATGATCCATTTTTCTGTCACTTTGGATAGGCAAAAATTTACTGAATATCTTTAGTGTAAGTTAAAACATAAATAATTTATCACCAGTTCTCCATTGGGATATGATTTGCATTAGAGGCTATGGTACTAAGATCTGGCTGACTTTACTCAAATTTAAAGGACTGTCTACAAGGTTCATGTAGCTATAGACAACTCATTCATGCCAACACCCTTCATTGTAAGTCAGGGCAAAACCTTGCTGCAATTCAATAAAATCTCAGGGAAAGACAGTAAGGGAGAGACTGTCTAAGAGTGAACACATGCAAATATCCTTTAAGCAGTGGGAACAAAGGGAAAGGTTTAAGCTGGGGAGCAGGAGGGGAGGAAGAGCCCAGCCAGACAGGCCCTTGTGGGCTATGAGATGGCTTCTGTCATTATCCAAGTATAACGTGAAACCACTGACATCTGGGGATTTGGTGGGGGGGGGGTGCGAGGAGTGAGGAAGCATGAGAGACATGACCATAATTATGTTACGGTGAGATGACTTAGCGTGAAGTCGTAATGAGCTCTTTTGATTATGTGAGATCTTTTCGACGTTCCGTTTATAGACAAAGGTTAAAATCAATTAAACAATTGTATTTTCCCATAGTTAGAAGTAGTTCATGGTAAAATTACAACATGTCTTACAGTATGATTCTACCAATAGGTAATTTTCAAATTCTCTATTTTATAAGGCCAGAGGAAAAAAATCATGTAACAAATGTATGGCATCTAAATTCTATGTGACACCATTAACCTAAAAGTAAGGCTTTAAAAAGAAATATAGTTTCTATGTATCTGACTATATATATGTGTGTGTGTGTATATATGCATAAATATAAATATATATGTAATATTTAAAGAAATGCATATCTTATTAAATACTCATAAATATTGGTCTTAGCCTCATTACACATTTTGGTTGCTTATCAGACTTGGAATATAGTTTCTAACCATAAATAAATTTCCTTAGCAAGTTAGTTCATGCTGATTTTTAAAAAGGAAAAAAAGTCGAAATAAAATGTTGTCACCAAAACAGTGGGAGCTTTCTCTCCCCCTTGGTGTAGTGGTTTTTTGATCATCTTCTGTGCATGGAGGTGACATAGAGGATTGTGAAAAGTAGGCAGGCTTTGATCGGGGATTGTGTAGAATGGAGGTCCTCGTGGTCCAATAACGCTGCAAGTTTCTTCAATCAGAAAGGAACTTCAATAAACGCATGGAACTGCACAACTTAATTTAAAACTTGCTTACAGAATTCCTCAGTTTTTATTTACAACTCAACTTCACACATGGGGAATGTGCGTGTGTGTGTCTGTGTTTGTAAGTGTGTAAGCCAGTGTGCACAGTTTAGCCATAATTCCAAGTCTGATAATTTTAGGATGTCATGATGACTTTGAACCCAAGGCATGTTCGTATTCTGAAAGTAAGAATAGTTTGTGTGGGTTTTATGTGGGGGAAGATATACGTCATGTGTTCCATGAAGGATGTCTAGTAGATTTGTATATGAACCATAGACTATTTTTTGCATCTTAAAAGAGAACTGCTCTGAGCTAGCTTTATGTAAAAAGCCATTTTGTAATTGCACTTGCTGCTATAACTATCCTTTTTGGGTTATTTAGCGCTAATTATGTTTTGTGGATTGTTATCACATATTACTGTAACCCAGACGGTTTCCAGAGATACTACCGTGACAGAACTCAGCACGGGTAGCACAAAGCTATCTTTAACTCTCACTTTAGTGAGAGTTTGGCTGCCTGAATTTTCATTTGCCCAAACAGCAATAACATTGGCATTAAATCCTATTCTTCATGGAGTTTCAGTCATTGCAAATACAGTGTCTGCCCTCACTGTACACCCAGCCCTCTAAAAGCCTCCTCCCCACCTTCTTTATCTTACAAACCTACTGTCAAACAGCCCTTTAGTTGGGGGATCTGATAATGGGAGAGAGCTTTTGATGTTTTGGACTCTTGACATGTTCAAATTGATTTAGGCGATAAGAAAGGCCCTCCTTCCCTTTGGTTCTTTGTTATTCTTTTGTTGTTGCTGTCGTTCAGTATTTGTAACAATGTTCTCATTGCAAACTACAGTTTATACAATATGGCACGTTATAGAAGATATATACATACATGAGAGGGTTATTTTTGCATTGACATAGTACTTCCATTCTCAGAATGCTAATCTGTAAGAGTGATATGGTTCTCTTAAGTGAACAACAACAAGAAAGATCTTTACCTCTTCTCCCCGAAGCAAGCATAAAAGTATCCCTTAACCTTGGATGCAGTTGTAAACACTAGTACAGTTTGTCTACTTGCTGCTCAAACAAGCCAGAATCCTACTGGAAGCTGCCATATGTGAAGGGAATGACAGTGTGGGCCATGGTGACATGGGCAGGGGTGACATGGCTACAGTGACATGGGGAGTGGTGACGCGGGGAACAAGCACTGAAGTAGGAAACAGCAGACCTGGATTTACGTTCTTAATCGTTCCTTGTAGCTGTGTTAACTCAATTTAGGTCACTTAAGTTTTCTGTGCTGCTTCTTTCATGTAATAGAAATAATAACACTTCAGAGTGAAGTGTAACATTTGTGAAACTAGATTATGAAATGAAAACCCTTAAACACCCGTAAGGTTTTGACTTGCAACGTTAGGTTAAGTACAAAAGTGGCACTGGTATTTACGCATTTTTATTTGGCCAATATCCCTTAACTTGGGCATTTTAGATACACCAAGTAATAATGTCTTTTTACTGTGATTGCAAGAGGCTGTGAATATTTATTTATTTATTTATTTTCCCCCAGCTTTATTGAGATTTGACATATAACACTGTGTAAGTTTAAGGTATACAAGGTGATCATCTGATGTATGTATATGCTGTGAAATGTCTACCATAGTAAGTTTAGTTAGCACAAGAGGTTGTAAGTTAGGCCAAGTTTAAGGTAATAGTCAAAGGGCCCTTTTATTTGGGAAAGATTTCATGGGCTTTAAAAATAAAATGTTGACTGAATCTTGGTCCTAGTGATGAAGCAGCATGATGGGTAAAATTCAGACATAACCGTAGGTAAACAAATTATCTGGTCTCCCCATAGCCTAAAAAATACTTGAATGCCTGTATCTTTAGTTTAAAAATGATTTAAATATATTTGACATTCTAAATATTAAGAAAACTATTATTAATTAGCTATTTTTCTTAACTAAAGTAAATATTTCTTACAAAGCAGGAAAACCCTATTATTTTAAATCAAATTTACTAATGTTAAAAAATGATTTTTCGGGGCTTCCCTGGTGGCGCAGTGGTTGAGAGTCCACCTGCCGATGCGGGGGACACGGGTTCGTGTCCCGGTCTGGGAAGATCCCACATGTCGCGGAGCGGCTGGGCCCGTGAGCCATGGCCGCTGAGCCTGCGCGTCCGGAGCCTGTGCTCCGCAGCGGGAGAGGCCACAACAGTGAGAGCCCCGCGTACCGCAAAAAAAAAAAAAAAAAAAGAAAAAAAAAAAGATTTTTCAACTGTTCAAAGATGGATAAAACTTAAGTATATAATCTCAATACTGTGATTCTCACTAATTTTGTATCTTATATATTCGACTAAACATGCCAATTTTACTGATGTTAATTCATCTTGCTATAATGAAAATTATCAAAGTATGCCTGTGACTGTTTTAATCAAAAAACTGATTTATTCATTAAAAAGTCACTATATCACAGTTTGCCCAATTTCTTTTCCATTACAATGAATAAAAATAAGTTGTCATTTTATAATTGCCAGGCACTGTTCTTAGTTCATATATTTTTTTAAATATTGCTAACATTTTTCTGACACTTACCTTCTTTTTCATGATTTTATCAAATAAGGAACACTGGTTATGGCTTCTATTTAACCTCAACATGAACTTCACGTTCCTGACACTGAATGAAATCTTAATACCTGTGTAAGTTAGTTTTCAGATGTTTTAATCATGTGTAAGTCCTGGCAACCCTTCAAGGCAAAAGTTCATGACTGTATATAATGTGAATCCATCCCGCTACTCTGGTAATCATTCATTCATTCATTCATCTATCCAACAAATGTTTACGGAGAAACAATCTTGCCAGGTGCTGTTCCTAGTTCTTGGAATGCATCAATGAACAGAACAGGTAAAGTCTCTGATTCATGGCTTCACTGAAAACAGACGAGGAAGCTGAGGCCCAGCATGAATCAATTACTTGCTCAAAGCATATGATTAGTCTATGTTTTAAGTGTTTATTTCCTGCCTTCAAACCATCATATGCCTAGTTAACGGTAGATCTGGGCTCAAAACCCATGGGTCCTATGTCCCAGGCTAGGGATATTCCCACAATTCCACACTGCTCCCCCCTCTTCCCATCCCACCAACCCTTTATGGGTTTGTATTAAGCTTTTACAGTAATTAATCAAATGTTGATATAGACTCTTCCACGGTCTGAT
This sequence comes from Delphinapterus leucas, assembly GCF_059928025.1. Lineage (NCBI taxonomy): Eukaryota > Metazoa > Chordata > Mammalia > Artiodactyla > Monodontidae > Delphinapterus > Delphinapterus leucas. The sequence continues at coordinate 33,857,389 of NC_143142.1, read as the reverse complement.
AAAAACAATACAACCTTCCGCCTTTGCAATGACACATTTCCCTTTAGATATCTTTCTGTGGAGAACTTTCCATGTGCCTTATGCTGACAATTATGAAGTAAGCAACGATCCCCATCCTACACTTGCGTGTCTGACAGTACCGGGCACTGAGAATTGACAGGACATACTTGATGATGGATTACCTCTGATACAGAATTATGAGAGAATTTTTAAGCTATCATTACTAATTCCATCCTCTGTATTCTTCCAAAATAAGTCTATTTTCCTTTTGATGGCCTTGGTAGGAATAAACATTTCTCTCCAACCCTAAAATTGTCTTTGGTTAAATCGTGACAAAGCCTATAAGAAATATATTAATTCTGCCTGCTAATTTTGAAATAAACTATCAACCTAATTTTATTCTAGCTTCAGCTTTCATCATTTGAAATTCCCAAAAGGAATGCCTGTTGGGTGTTAACATTTATGTCTATAGTATATCAACGGCCTGAAGGCAGCTACTTCTGAGATGTATAAAAGTTGGAGGAATGTTAAGAGTCACATAGCTGTAGTTTGTGTTTTCATGCTTTGAAATTTTAGAAAATGTGGTCCATCTACAAAGCTTGCATCGATACTGGTTACATTTACCATAATTAGCTTTCATTCACTCCTATGTGTTATTGTTTTATGTTGTTTCCCATATCATAGCTATTCTTCTGTAAGGTAAGTATTCAGGGTTTCTCTGGAAAACACAAAGTTGAGCACACTTCTTAAATTCCTTAACTAATTCCTTAAATTCCACACACACGCTACACAGAAATAAAAATTTAAAAATTGATAAATGCACAAATACATATAAATATAACACATATAAAGATATGTATACTTCCTATATCTATGATTTAGTATATCATAGAGATGATTTTCTTCTAAGTGAAAGTCCTATGAGAAGGGTAGTCAACTTAATGAACTCTAAAACTCATTCTACTTTGTCACGAGTACTTGTGTCACTAAGAAATGTCTAAAACTTGTCGTTAATCATCTACATGATCAGTATGCCTAATTGCTATAAATATCTATAATTCATTCTTTTTAACAGAAGAATAAATATGACAGATTTTTCTGATGGTGAGACAAAACGATTTGTGAATAGAGTTGGTACAGATAAGGTATCTGAGGATAACATATACTCTAATAAATTAGCCCCCTGTAGAAATGAAAATAGTGTGTACAAAGCCATAAATTAATCTTAAGTAAACTCATCAATTTTCACTGCAATCCAACTAAAGGGATATATCTGATGTTTGTTCAATATTGCCAGCATTTTAGAAAACAGTAAAATGCTTTAGACCTCAAAAAAGGGGTTTGCCATGGAAGGGGTTAATGTCATCATTAAAGCATTAACAAATATTTAACTGTATTTGTTAAGAAAGCAAAGCCTTACAAAATTTATGCACTGAAAAAGTAGAAGCAGTGTGATCTGTGGTGGCGGAACTGGCCCAGCATTGAAAGGAAAGAGCATTCTCTCCAGTTCTGCCAGGGCAGCTGCCTCTAACTTAAATTGTACAGAATATAGATATGATCACAGCAAATAATTATAGGAAATACGTCATAAGTCAGCCTACACCATAATAAACTCTCTTGAGTATTTTGTCTCAGTCACGTCTTTTGATAATATTTACTTTCAAAAATTGTAATGAGTTTGTTTCCAAAAAACAAAAAAGCAAACTCATCCCCAGCCACATAGGATGGGGAAAACTGTTTTGACAGTGGGTCAGGTGAAAAATGACAAACTGAATGGGACAAGCAAATGAACGTGGCTTTAGGGCTCAATACTGTCTACTGCATACATGGCTGTCAAAAGAAGCTAACGAAATATCTGCCTGCCGAACCCAAGTAGTAAACCCGATAAGAACATGATAATCTCATTGGACTGTGCACAAATTGGACCCCGTCAGATGTATAATGCTGACTTCTGGGGGTCATGTTCAAAAGGAACACGGTTGAGCTCAAGTGTTTTCTGAATTAAGTGCTCCCGAAACCTGGCAATATGAGTGATAGTTAAAGAAAGTGAGAATGTTTAACATGTAAAATGGGATAGTTAGGAAACTACTCGGGTCTTTAACTACTTTAAGAGCTATTGTCTAGCAGAAGGGTCAGATTTATTTAGGCTGACTGAGCCAGTACTAACACCTAAATATATTAGTTGCTACATACCGGTTAAGAGCTCTACAAAATCAATATGAGAAATAAAATAAAAACTGAGGTGGATCGCCAACTCTGGTGAAAATAATTTCATTATATTTCTCTCTACACATCCTTTTCCTCAACAAACCTGTGTACAACTTTAAACGGCAGAATACGCAAGACTTTATCATTGGCAGAGCTTATAAAGTAAATTTTCAAAAGGTGAAGCAATGTGGAGTAAAGAATCTTTTGAAACCGACTAAATGTGATAATGGAGACATAATTAGTAAACAGACATTGCCATGAAATTATCCACACACTTGCACAAATTTTATTCAATGATGTTAACACAGAAGTGAAAAAGCACTATTTCTAATCAAACTGTTTATAAGTTTAATTTCAAGCAGAAAACAGTCACAGCCAAGCTGCCAGATACGCTTCTGTCTGATCCAGGAAAGCTGGGACCCAAAGTCCTAATGGGTCAACAGAATTAAATGAAGGTAAAGCTTGGAAGTGGGAACAAACACAATGATGATCCTCTCGCCAAGGGAAACACATAAGAGAACATATGAGTGGAATTCAAATTCATTGGCCACAGGTCACTTTCAACTAAAGATTAAGTATGGCCATCCAAGTGGAGAGAAGCCCTTCAGGGGCAGATGTATAAATGCCAGCTCTTCCTAGACGGAAGAGGTCCCCTAAGTACAAGCTGAATGTGGGTGGAGTAGGGTAGGAGTGGGATGACAGAGGAGGAAACAAAAAATAGTAGTGGAAAGAGGAACCACTTAATACATACAACAAAGTATCCCACCAAAGGTTTCCAAGCAAGCAAATCTTGAATTTAATCACCAGGGCAAAAATTTGGTGTCAATGAACCTGCTACCTTTGACCTATGGCTGTAGCAGAATTATTACATTCCCTGTGCTGTTGAATCTGGTATTCTTCAATTTTACAAGCACAAGTCACTAGCACTGATGTTTGACACCCAATGGGCTGCCCTACTGTTTTCAATGGCGTACAACTAAGGAGGTGGTTTGGATCCATGGGGTTTCTGAAGTGATGGTCTCACAGGTCTCCAGTGACACTGCTGTTCACACCTAGGTCTTGATCCTTATTTGGATACCAGGAACCCAGACTGTGGGTGGTAAGACCTAATCGCTAAAAAAAACGAAGTAGGCTAAGGGGCATATCTCAGCAATATTTTCTATGTAAGTACACACAGAGGAAAGTTTGGTGCAATTATCACAAATTAGACGCTAGGATGGAAACTGAAAGCTATCATGCTGTAAGTTATCTTTCTAATCTAGAATCCCAAAGCTCAAAGAGAATTAGACTAGTAAAAACTGAAAGTCTAATAGAAAACAAACTTACGGCTACTAAAGGGGAAAGGAGGCAGGGAGCGATAAATTAGGAGGTTGGGATTAACATATACAGACTACTATGTATTAAATAGATAAACAACAAGGACCTACTCTATAGCATATATATATATATATATATATATATATATAAAAAACTGAATCATTTTGCTGTACACCTGAAACTAACACACTGTAAATCAACTATACTTTAAAAAAACTCAAAGTCTAAAGGAAGAACAGAGGTAGAGAATTGATAAGATGTCGGTGGAAGGAAAAGAGAAATTACTTTAGGAGAATGTTAAGAACACACAGGGCAGTTCAGCCAGATTTCAGGGAAAAATAACTGTACCTCCTAATGACTTTTAAAGTAGCCTGGACTGATGGCAGCATTACCATACTCAGAGAGAGGAATGTGGAAAAAATTGATTTGAAGAACAAAATGATGCTTTGGCAAACTCAGAACACAGTAACTTTATATCTCTTACTCGGGGACATGTCGAGGGACAGAGTCTGGACAAAAATGTTGACGAAAACAATGTCAGGACCTAGAAACCAAGAAGGAAGAATAACAAAATTACTGTGAGGCCAAGAGTGTAGTAGGGTAGAGGGAAGATGGACCGAATTAAGCTGCATGTAATAAACGCAAACAAACAACTACACCTGAAAGCAGGCAAGCAAACCCAGCTGAGCCTGCTCGAAAGGAACCAGATAGAGCATCAGGCTGGTCCCTCATGGGGAGTAGAAACAGGGCAAAAAGGATGACTCCACAAACCCTGGAGGATTCGAAGCTGAGAAAAGACTATGTTTGAGGGCCCTCAGGGCACAAGCAGGGAAACACATCCACACATGACTCCAATCAGGGACCAGAAATGACTCTCAAGCTACAGGGCCCAAGAGGAAGCCACCCCAGGAGGCTGGATTCTCTGGCCTTGAGGGTTCAGGGCGAGAAGAGCACAGTTCCATTTGACACAGAACTACAATTACTGTGGGATCTTGCTGCGGATGGAGAGAGACAGAAAGAAGAGGAGGATTGGGCAATCCAGGCCTCATCACTCATTCAAGAAATATCTAGTGAGGTCAGCGGGCATCCCTGTGCACGATGCTAAGGGTACAGTAAAGAACAAACCGAAAGGAAACGCTGCCTTTGTAGGACTTACAATCTAGGGAAGGTGAAAGAAAATAAACAAGATAAATGAGTGACATCATTTTACGTGAGGGAGGATCTTAAAAGAAAAAAGTAAGCAGGGAAGGAGGGTATAAAGTACTAGGGTTAATGTTCATAGCAGCACTATTCACAATAACCAAGACATGGAAACAACCTAAATGTCCACCAACAGATGACTGGATGAAGAAGATGTGATATATATATATACATACACACACACACACAATGGAATATTACTCAGCCATAAAAAAGAATGAAATAATGCCATTTGCAGCAACATGGATGGACCTAGAGATTATCATACTAAGTAAGTCAGAAAGAGAAAGACAAATTCCATATGATGTCACTTATATGTGGAATCTAAAATATGACACAATGAACTTATCTATGAAACAGAAAAAGACTCACAGACATAGAGAACAGACTTGCAGTTGTCAAAGGGGAAAGCCTGGGGAAGGGAAAAACTAGGAGGTTGGAATTAACATATACACACTACTATACATAAAACAGATAACCAACAAGGACCTACTGTATAGCACAGGGAACTATACTCAATATTTTGTAATAACCTATAAGGGAAAAGAATCTGAAAAAGCATATATATATAATTGAATTACTGTGATGTACACCTGAAACTAACACAATATTGTGAATCAACTATTACTTCAATTAAAAAAAAATTTAAAAATAAAGTATTGGGGTTGAGGGCTGAAATATGGTGGCCAGGCAAAGAGGGGAGTTTTAGTCTTTTTTTTAATAAATAAATAAATTTATTTTTGGCTGCGTTGGGTCTTCGTTGCTGCATGCGGGCTTTCTGTAGTTGTGGTGAGCGGGGGCTACTCTTCATTGTGCTACACGGGCTTCTTACTGCAGTGGCTTCTCTGGTTGCGAAGCACAGGCTCTAGGCGCATGGACTTCAGCAGTTGTGGCACACAGGCTTCAGTAGTTGTGGTGCACGGGCTTACTTGCTCCGTGGCATGTGGGATCTTCCCGGACCAGGGCTCAAAACTGTGCCCCCTGCATTGGCAGGCGGATTCTTAACCTCTGCACCACCAGGGAAGACCAAGAGGGGAGGTTTTTTTTTATAACAATTGAGGGTGCAGCCAGATGGACACTGGGAAGTCTGATTCCAATAGGTCCAAGAGCAGGACAGAATTGAACGATATGTTAAGATAGAGGGGCGCCCTGCTATTGAAGGCAGTGGAGGCTGTCATAATGCAGAGATAGGCTTGGGGTACCAGAAACAGAGTGAACATTTTACATGCATGAGTGAAACATTAGGCCAAAGGAGGAAACTGAAGCCAGTCAGATTTTTTAAAACTTGCAAAAATATTTCTATTCATTAATGTTTATATACTAGGTGCTCGGTTTTTATTAGTTAGTATCTATATAATAGGTAGTATTTATACACTACGTGCATACAATTTCTAAAATCAATGAAGGGACTTCCCTGGTGGTCCAGTGGTTGAGGTTTCGCCTTCCAATGCAGGGGATGTGGGTTGGATCCCTGGTCGGGGAGCTAGGATCCCACATGCCTCGGGGCCAAAGGCCTGAGACGTGGAACCAAGGCAATATTGTAACAAGTTCAATAAAGACTTTAAAAGAAAATGGTCTACATCAAAAAATTTTTTAAATTAAAAAATGAGGAAATACAATAAGTATTAGAAGAATTACATAAATTATAAAAGCTACTAATATGAAAAAGTATTCTGTAGGTGAACTTTATAGAATGTAAGTATAAAACAGAGACTTGAACATTATGTATTAACTTTAATTTTAGTTGGGATCATCTATGAAATCTAACCATCAGCCGTTCTTGCTTAGTTAGCAAGACACAATAGCTGAGTACATTTGTGTGGAGATCAAACACAAAATGGGGACCAGCTGACAAAGCAGACAACTTCTCTGAATGTGATATCGCAGAGAAAAGCTGCCAGTCACTGTAGAAGTGAAGTTCAGTCTGTTTTGAACCACCTTCTAGAACTCAGTAAAGACAGCCTAAGGAATACATTTGGGTTTCCCAAGGGTGCTGATGTAAACTGCAAATTAAAATCCAAGAAAAGTAAAACAAACAGAAGACCATTTACTTGTGCTGTCAATCAGTGATCACCCAGATTTTTAGGGTTAACATTCATAACTCTAAAAATGTTTTATTTAAACATCAAATAATGAGTTTTGAAAGGGGAGAGACAAGTGAAAATTTTCTAAGAAAACAAGAAAACTACATACATGGTCTTATTAACTTTTTCGATCTATGATGTACTTTCTGTAGCCCTAACACAAAATGCCCTGGAGAAAGTAGTCAAAATGTTTTGATATTTCTTATTTCTATGAATAACAAAATGAATATTTGACAAGAGAAACTGTAATACCGTTGTGTTTCAGTTATTATTCAGATCTTATTCATCTTGTAAAAAATCAAAAGCAGAGTAAGTGGAGGAATAGGAAGACAGGGGAATGTGGGTTTCATTTTGAAACAAATATTTCCTCTTATCCCAAGATGCTGGACTTTGATGATACAAGGAATCTAATTCGAAAATTTACACAATGTGTGATGATATCTAGGTTTCTTGCCCTCAGTCCTGTGCAGTCAGATAATATAAATGGAAACCAAAATACAGACTGAGAAGATGCCAGCCTTCATTAGACATGCAGTGGAAGGTATTTATACAACTAACAACAGAGCTGCTGGCATTTCTCTGGTTTGGCCTAGGGAAGAGGTGCCCCTGGGAGGTCGTGACTTTTTTTTCTTGGTGTTGTACCCTTAGGCGTGGGGTTTACCATAAAAACTATTAAATATTCACTTAAGCACAGTGTCTACAGAACTTTCCAAACTGGATGGCCCAATGATGTACTAAAAACTAGCTTTCCAAATTACAGCTATTACCTGGTGTGATAGGTATATACTCCTTAAAGAATACATTTTGGATTATTTCTCATATACACACAAACAAATTTAATGCCAACAATAGGTCTCAGGCATTATAACAAGCGAGGTACAGTTGAATCTACCATAAGAAACACAAGTATGATGCTATGTAGTACTTTATGTTTCACTATTAATTCACATTGAGTTGATAGTTAAAACCTTTTTTTTTTTTTGGCCACGCTGTGTGGCTTGCAGGATCTTAGTTCCCTGAGCAAGGATCAAACCTGGGCCCCTGGCAGTGGAAATGTGGAGTCCTAACCACTGGACCACCAGGGAATTCCCGATAGTTGAAATCTTTTCCTGGGAAAAGCAAGCCCAAGAAGGTACTAGCCCTATACACACTGAGAAATTTAATGAATACTGATCATTATAGATGTCAGAAAAAACTATGAAGCACTGATCTTAAAGGAAGAGCATCACAAACGCAAAAAAAGTTCAAATTGCAAAGAAATAAAATTAGAAAGGGAAAGTATTTGGGCAAAGCTGCCTCCAGGCTAGCAGTTCCCAAATTTGACCTGTACATTAGAATTGCTGGGGGCACTGTTTAAAATACATTTGTCAGTCCTATACACAGACTCTGACCCAGTAGGTGACAAGTATTTTTGCCAAGATCCCGGCAATGTACAGAAATCACTGCTAGATGGCTTTCATCTAAAACATTACAAATAGGTATTTTCAATCCATTTTCTGCCATTAATGAGCTCAGTGTTCAAAGCTGAATAGCACAAGTAATATGGAATTGCCTTAATTAAGCAGAGCTAGCAATCATAAAAATGGGCCTGAGCAATGAGAAACATCCTTTTTATCGAAATTATTAATTGTTCTCATTGTTTGTTTAACGTTTTAATTACATAGACAATAACTGATTGGTTTTGGAAAACAGAAGTAAAAGCAAAAAGTCTCATCACCCATTATCAAAATGTTCATTAAGTCCCACTGCCGTGAAATTTTACTTTTTTGTGTTTTTTAAAATTTTATTGGATTATAGTTGATTTATATGAATTTTTTTGCTGTTTGAATATATGTTTTAAAATCAGATCATTAGAGCTGTTCTAGCGAGACTTTTACGTAGCAACAAATGAACATTCTGTATGTTGTCGGCCTCATTTTCGTGATTTATCTTTGTTCATACAAAACATTCACTAGTTTCTCATTATTGAAAAAATTAGAAGAAAAATATCTGTGATAAATAGTGCTCTTTGATTATGTCCTTAACAATAAATATTTCCCTATATATTTCCAGGACTGGGCTTGGAGGTTAAGTACACACACACACATACACAATTGTATCACATTTTCTTGCAAGTAAAAATTAGGCCAGATAGAATTTTCAGGACAACCTTTTTTCCCCAACTGGGAAACAGAAGCCATGGAAGGGAGAAACAGGCTAAAAAGACAGTGAGGAACAGTGTGAGATGGGACCAAATGCCTAGTAAACGAGGCCTATCATTGCTTTCAACACCAGCTGATGTCTGTCCCCATCTTCCCAGGGACTAACAAAGGCCTGGGTGAGCAGAGAAGATCCTGTAGCCCACATACGAATTCCTATGGAAGGGATAGCTTTGGAATTTTGAATATTATCACTCACTCAATTAGATAAAGCTGTACTTACAATACACGCAGTATTCCAAAGAACACAGAAAAAAGGAGACGGAATCTATGGTGGGTCAAGGTGCTATTTAAGGACAAAGGTAATTATGATTCTAATGCCTGGAAGCTGCCAGGTACATGTCTTCCTTCTCTGCCTAGAACAAGATGATAGAAGCAAATGGGAAAAGCAGGAACTGACTCCAATAATGAAGCATGTGATTGTCACACATATGCATTCGGGAACAGAGAAAACACTGCCTGCAAATATACCTCCGAAAAATGCCTGCAATGGAGTCAGTTAGTAGACAGTCCAATTTGGCTCATAAACAAGTCTCTTCATTTGCAGGAGAAGGGATAGGTAAGATCCAGTCTACATGTTAATATCAACAGAGATCATAGCTACAATTAAAGTAAGAACACTACTTCAGGCAAAATCAGATTAAACAACACTCCCAAACAATACTGATTCATTTAAAAGCAGAGTGTTCTCCTGGAGGTTTCCACATGCAAAGACAAAACCATTAGGCCACAGAACACCACATTCTCTAGACCCTATGTCATTATTAAGATTCATTTTTATTCAGACATGGATAAAACCATCTGGCATTTGTTAAAGAGGTTATGTTTGCATGTGTTTTCCTGAACTCAGAATCAATATCTTTATGACAAAAAGCTTTAGCTCAGAAAAACCCTTAGAGCATTTAAAATCACAAAAGTGGCATTTCAGTGGTTTTCTGCAGCCCATTTCCCAACTGTACGCCTACACCCTACCAGAGAGAATTCAATGTTTTAAGAATAAGGTTGATCACTTTAAAAAAAAACACATTCCTACTTCATTTCCTGAATTTAATACATGTTTAGGAGATTCTCTCCTAGGAGAGAACACTTAAAATTTAATGCATAAAAGTTATGATTTCATTATAGTAGGTGAACAGGTAAAACTAATAGTCTATCTACAAGGACAGATCAAATACAAACTTATTAAGGGCCTGATCCACGTTAGGAATACTTGTTGGACAAATCATCATTTACTTAGAAATTATATAATTAGACCCTTATTCTGCCAACTGTCTAAAATTAGAGCAAATCAGGTGCATTGGGTATTCTCTCAGGTTACAGAATAATTTAACTTGGGGATATGCCAAAAATGTATATCTTTTAAACTTTGTATCTTCTTTTTCTTTGTCTCCATCGTGTTCCTTCCCATCCCCAACTACAAGCAAATCGGCGAGTTATAAATTCCAAGGGTTTAAATCGAGCCAAATGTCGGAGTATCTCATACCCACAGTTTTTATCCTTTGAGACATGCCTTTGTTTTTCACTTGTGAGTCAAGAACCCTCCTTGGCATCACATTCACAGCCTTTTATCAGCTGATTCTAAATAACTCTCCTCACCTCACTTCCTGTTCATCCTTCTGAAAATATCCTATTTTCTAATCAGGCCAAACTATACATTCCTCCCAAATGGATCACGCTTTCTACGTTCTATTCCCAGCTAAGATGCCTTCCCAGACGTTTACCACTGATCCTTCTAGGCATAACATGAATGTCCCAATCTCCCTGATGGCATCCTTGATCCCACAGGCTAGGAGTCAGGGTTTAGTGAGAAAACCACACATGTCCTCTGGGATCACTCAGAACTGGTGCAAGGGGTGGATAGGATGAGGCATGCATGGCATCCAGCATGGTGCAGACACTGAAATACCTCCATGTCTGTACTCTTTCTGCCCCTGTGGTTCCAAAGGAATCCATGTTCACCTGCATGATAGCACCCACCACACTGCACTGGGGTTATGTGGTTATATGACTGGCTTCCCCTATAGACTAATGGTGGCCCCAGGGCCCGATTCTTAGATGGGTGTCAACAAACATTTGTTGCGTTGTGCTGTATTATGCTTCCAAAAGACAGATCATGCCTTATTCCCCAGAGCACATTGTCTAATACTTAGCAGGAGCACAAGAAGTGATTCTTGAGATAGTGAATGAGTAAAATATTCAGAAGACTGATTTTTCTAGCAGTGTTTAGGGGTGGGGACAGAATAGTGAGATGACAGATAAACAGATAGACAAACAGATAGATTTCAGACAAAGGAACAAATGAATAGAGGTCAAGGAACCATGATACTAAGTGAGCTGGTACCACTTCCTCTGGCTCTATCACTTAACACACTTTAGGAAAATTACATAAACTCTCTAATCTTCTATTTCGTTATCTGTAAAGTAGGGGTTAAAAAAGGCACTTAGCTCTTAGGTCTGTTCATAAAACCAAATAAAGGTAGGTTAAGTACTTAGCATACCTGCAACGTAAGTTTATGCTTAACCACTGTTCCTATTATCACATACATTTCTGAGAGACCTCTTCCCGTACTCAAGAAAGGCTTTTCGTAAGTGTGTTTAAAGATGCTAATGATTAAAGCAGGAGAGTCAACTGAGCCAGTATTTACTAAGTGTTTACTATGGTCTAGCCATCCATCATTTCATTTATCTTTACTGCATTATACAATTTTAGCTGTGAGGAAACACGCTAAAAGGAAAACAATGGGTGCAAGGTTAATCAGGACGAAAGAGTAAAAACTGAGATTCTCACTTCATAATCTGGGCTCTCAGCAAATATGCAACACTCAAGCCAACTTTTGTGAAGACAGACACACATTATGGCCCAGTCTCCTCTTGTCTTTTTTTTTTTTTTGGCAGTACGCGGGCCTCTCACTGTTGTGGCCTCTCCCGTTGCGGAGCACAGGCTCCGGACGCGCAGGCTCAGCGGCCATGGCTCATGGGCCCAGCAAGCATGTGGGATCTTCCCGGACCGGGGCACAAACCCGTGTCCCCTGCATCGGCAGGCAGACTCTCAACCACTGCGCCACCAGAGAAGCCCATCTCCTCTCATCTTGATTTTGCTTGGACTTTGCCTTATTATCATTGTATGCATTACTTTTCTTTCCATTCCTTATTAATTATAAATTCACTGAGGACAGAGATTGTGTCACTCACCTTTATAGCCCTCCCAAAACTGGAGTACACACACACGTGCACCCACAGGCATACAACACACAAATGCAGAAGACAAGGTGAAAGACGAGCTCCATTTTGGTGGAAAAAACACAGCAGACTAAAGGAAAGCCTGCCCTCAGAACCCCGCCAGCAATGAGCAAATAAACTAGACCACCCAAATGGAACACATGAAGACTTACACATTCTCTGGTACCATTACTTGAATTTCTACAATCCGGAACTCAGTTCTTTCACCTTCCATCTTGAACCCTTTTATAGTTTAATTCCAGTTTCTTTCTCTCCTAAATCCTGCAGTTAATACCACTTTCAGCATGGCTGCCTTGATGAATAGCTCTGTAATATCTACATTCTCTGCCGCATGAAACATTTCGTGTTCCAAAAATAATTCTCTACCATTAGATGTTGGCAACCTCAGCTTCAGGAGAATAAATAACTACCTGAGACCACATTCCTGAGGACAGGCTACGGCCCTTAGAAACCCTCTTTTCCCATCTTCCCCCATCACCTGTGGACTAATGGGTAGAACGGGTGGCATCTGCCCGAGCGGCTCCCTGTGCCTGGCAAAGCAGCCACTTCCTGCTCAGACAAGGGATGGCTTTAAACTTCCAACATCTTTAATCCCCAAAGAGCGCTTTGCCATAAGTGGTGCGTCATCTGGAGTTATTCTCCAAGTAACGGCACTCGTATTTCACCTCAACTCAGTGTGGGATAGGTTATGTGTATTAGTTTGGATTAGCTGCGGACTCTGTTTGGCTATGGCACACCTAATAATCACGACAGTTACAATTTTTGAACACCTTTTATGTAGTAGGTGTCATACAAGGCACTAGGTATATATTATTTTTATCTTCTAAGAGAACAAGGAATGTGTGCCGATATTACAAGCAAGGAATCTGGGGCTCCAAGAGGTTAACTAAGGTTTAGCATCCAGAGAAGATGCTACCAAATAGCAAAGGAGGAACTCCCAGGCCGGTGAATCTGAGTGTGAGGATGCCCTCGCTTTATACCACACAGCTTTGTGACCTGGAGAAGACGCAGCTCTGCCTAATAGCACCTAAGAAGCTCTGTGCCATGGGCAAAAGATTATGGAAATATTATATGGGAAGTACACATGGGAAAATGCGCAACTCCTTATTAAAGCTTATTCATGAAGAGAAAATGTAAAAAGACTTAATTAGAAATGGTTAATGGCTGTCATTTTCACATACCCACTATACCCACTGTGGGGAAACAATGGTCTCTGGTTATTTTATTATCCCTGGTTATTTTCACACTTCCACAGGGTCCCGAGCCTTCTGAGCAAAGGGTACTGTGGGGATCTTTGCATCTCAGACAGCCTGAGAAGCTAGAGATAGGATCTCCATTAGGATAGAGAACACTGGAGACAAAGCCAGCTCCTTCCTAAGTCTCTGGAAGAGATTTGCTTACACACTCTAGGATAAGGGAAAATCAATCTCTTCCTCCCTCTGTAATAGAGGGCAGGCAGATAGCCCAGCAACCAATAAAAGCTCAGAGTCTCCTGAGGTGTTCCTCTGCTATGATGCAAACCTATTGCAAGCGCAGGTAAACATCCAGCCTCAGAGCACTGCCCTGTGCAGACTGGCTGCTGCTTGTGCTGTAATAAACCATCTATGTCTCTAACCTAGGGTATACTGTCTTCTATTAGTATTGATATATGTGCATGAAACTATGACAGGCTCAACTGTTAGTGTGCAAGCAGGGTACTTTGAGAGCCTTCCCAGTTTCTGAATTAACACCAGAGGTTCTTAAAGTGCGTTCCTAGACCAGCTGCATTAGCATCACTTGGAAACTTGTTAGAGAAGCAAATGATTGGGCCTTAGCCCAGATCTACTGGAATCAGTAACTCTGGGGTTGAAACTTCACAATTTCTTCTTTAATGAGCCATTCAAGGAATCTGATACACAATAAAATTTATGAACCTCTAAAATATACTTTATTCATGTATTTCTAGTCATAATAATTCCATTGAAAAGTGCCTTGCTCACATAAATTTATTTTGAAAGAACACCCAACAGATCTATCTTTAAAGCACTTTGGATTTCTTGGAAGAAATCACTCCTATGTGTAAATCACTCCTATGTGTTTTGAGTTGTTATTTGAAAATTCCCTAATGTAGTACAAACGCTACCTTCATGACCATGATTTAGCACTAATCAAAGAGTTGCCTCAACTCTAAATTTATTACTTAGTTGAGCCAAAAATAATCTGTATTGAGCATCTGTGAAAATGAAAAGCTCATTCTGTCATACTGTTTCTAAGCAGAAATGTCTTGCTTTTTAAAATATAATTATTGATTTTTAAAAATGGTGATGATTCATCATACAAAGCTCAGAGTATATAAAAAGAATGGAAAAACTCAACGCTATTAACATCTGCTCTATATTCTTCCAGAATGTTTTTGCCAAAAAAGATTACCTAAGGATAATATCAGATATCAGGTTTTAATGGCTGTATAGTGTTCTTCTAACTATAATTTGTTTATAACCAATCCATCCTCTACTGTATGATAGAAAATTTTATATTTTTTAAACTTTTATTGCAAAATATATTGTCCAGGGGTAGAAGTAATTTCTTAAGATCACTTCAATCAGAAAATTATTAAAACTAATAAGAGATCACTAAATGTTTAATTACAAACAATCCATAGCTTTCCTGTGTACCAACAAATCCACTCAGAACCTTCAAAAGAAACACAATCTCATCTGTAATAGCAAAGTTTCTTTCTCATTCATGTGGTAAAGCTTTGCCCGTGTCTTTACTTGTAAAAAAAAAAAAAAAAAAAAAGTGGAACCTTTCATTTCAGATTAGCCTTTTACATAAAGCATATAGATAAATATTGCTTTTTGTTTCATTCTAAAAGGGTTTGTCTTTCAAGAGAGAATTTAATCCACAATGGTAACAATATTTCATCTTATTCTTCCATCTTATTTATGACTTTGTTGATATTATTATTATTACAGCATTTCTTGGCTGATTTTGCTAAAATAACAGTTTTTAAAAAGTCCTTAACCACTTATAAATTATGCCTACCAATTGTATTCTACTATGGTTTACCTATGAATTTTTAAGTCCTTCTATCAATGTCACACGCAAGACAAAACCTTGAGCAGAATTTCCCTCACTGTTTTCCAACACCTATTCCCACACCACATACAAACACACCCACAAACACATATCTCATGCTCCTCCTGATTTTACAATTTAAAAAATCCTGTCTTTTTTCCTCCATAAATCCTTTTTTAATATTTGCATTAAACGTCACACCCATATTAACAACAATAGTCTAGACTTGACTCTGAGCTCTAATATTGTTACTGCTCACTACTATATTTGCTCTAAAATGTCTTCCCTTTCAGAGAATTTAGATCGGATAAAATAGTTCAAGTGTCTTCTGCATGACATATATATGGAGATGTGATACATTCTGAGTCCTGACATGTGGAAACATGTTTTGTTCTGTCATCGCCCCCTGAATGATAGGTTCATTGTTGATCTGTAAGAATTCTTTCTATATTCTTGCACATTAGGGTCTTTGTGCAATTTCCTTTGGAGAAAGCACTCCCCCACTTCCAAAGTTAGGCATTTTTTGATCATTCAATTCTCAGACCAAAGGTCACCAAAGATATTCAATGACTCGATCATTCTGTCCTGTTTAGTTTTCTTGGTGGCACTTACCACTAAGTAAAATGATCTTATTTACGTATCTGTTTATAGGTTATTTCCACCCACTAGAATTTTAAGAGCTGGAAACTTTTCTGTTGACTGCTGGATTCTCAGCTCCCAGAACAGTGACCGGTCCATAGGGGCCATGGAAAAACATGAATGAAGGAATGAATGGAGTCCAGTTGCTCCAATACTGGCAAGTCATTTGAGTGGCTTCTGCTCATTTCTTTCCTTCTGAGCCGAAAGAAGAAAGACTTTTTTTCTATTCAGCCTTAACACTATTAAATAAATGCATTTATAAATTCAATTAATTCAATAAATATTGAAAAGGAACAGACACTGAAGTCAAGAAGCTCCTGGTCTGAGTGTGCATGTAGGGCCAGATGAGGGGGTGAGTGGGGGGGAGGGGATAGCAATGGAAGAAGGCAGGAAGACAAGCAAAGTTACCATAACAATAACAAGAAGAAACAATAACAGTAAAACCCCCCAGAGGTCGCGTGGAGTCCAGAAGGATATAAGTTTTATATATACGCTGTCTCACATAAGACTCCCAACAATTTTCTAAGTGAAGTAACATCGTCATTCCAACTTTACAAACAATAAAATCACGCTCAGAGAGATACGATAACATTCTCAGTATCTGAGTGTCAGTAATTTGAAGTATCCATTTCTGTCTTTCTGACTCCAAAGCCCATGTTTTTAATCACTTCACAACATTACCTATCACTTCCAGGGCTAAAACAAAACAAAGTAACCTACGAAAGAAAGAAGAAGACAGTGTGTGAAAACTGGGAGGAGAGTCCAGGGCAACGTGACATAACGACTGTTTACCTGTCAGGGGAATTTTAGGTTTTGTTTTGGGGGAAGGTGCTGAGTACGGCGACAGTCTCAGGAATGATGCCCCTCCTGACACATCATACAGAAGGGAATTACAGAAGTGGGGAGGATAGCAGGGAAATTTCGAATCTGGAAAGTGATGGATGACTGATAAAGGCATAATCAGATTAGAGGAAGGCATTGCCTAAGCTCTGAGTGAAGGAAGCTTACTGGCAAGTGAATTCACATGTCTGATCCCCCAGGTTCTCAGGAAAGTGAACTACAAGAGGGGTACATGTGGAGTGGTTGATACAGATCCTACACTGGAAGCAGGGAGATGGCAGTTGGTTTTCCTTTTTCAAACAATCAGACGACTGTCCCTCCACAAATTTTAACATAATTATATTGGAAGGATGTAAGAATTAAAAGAGAGAGAGAGAGAGCATGAGAGAGGATCTGTGTGTGTGTGTTTGTGTGTGTGTCTGGGGCCAGTACACTGTGCTTTCCCAACCTGAGTCTCCTCAGGGTGCACCGTTGGTGGGGGGATGGCGGCAGTGGCTGAGGGCTTAAGGATGGGCATCCCCTTTCCATCCTGACTTCCCTCAGGGCTCACCATGGGGTGGGGCGGCTGTAATGTAATGGCTCGATGGATGCAACATCTTTGTTTACTTACATGGCAGACAACATTCTTCATTCACATTACTCACGTATGCACATGAGGAAACTGAACCCTACGGAGACTAAGTAACTTGAGGAACGCTGTGCATCTGACAAGTGGCCAAGTGGGCATGTGATGTGACCCCAGGACTGTCCTGTCCTGAGCCCAAGTTCCTCCCTATTGGGCTGCTGCCTCTGCTCTATGTTTAAACTGCTTGCTGCCTCAATATCCGTAGCCAAATACAGGTACCCTATAGCCATGCGCTGATTTCCACCAAACACTTAATAAATACAAATTTCTTTGGAGCCACATAAAAAGCAGCTAATAGATATACCAGAAACATGAAACAGGGATCAAAACAACCATAATTAACAGCTTCTCTTTAATTCACCGATTGTACACTGTAATAGTCAACCTCCAAGGATGTGTGCAATTTTATGGAAGATAAACTCACCTAGAAAACCCTAAGTAAAAAGAGAATTCGCTACTTTGGTACTATATGTATAACTTTCAACATCTTTTTCTTTTTTTCAGGTGTAGGAAAATCATCAAACCTTTCCATCAGATTAACAATAAAAATGCAGGCGGAGGACCTGCAAGATGACGGAGGAGTTAAGACATGGAGATCACCTTCCTCCTCACAAATACATCAAAAATACATCTACATGTGGAACAACTCCTACAGAACACCTACGGAACGCTGGCAGAAGACCTCAGACTTCCCAAAAGGCAAGAAACTCCTCACCTACCTGGGTAGGGCAAAAGAAAAAAGAAAGAACAGAGACAAAAGAATAGGGACGGGACCTGCACCTCTGGGAGGGAGCTGTGAAGGAGGAAAGGTTTCCACACACTAGGAAACCCCTTCACTGGCGGAGACTGGGGGTGGCAGTGGGGGAAGCTTCGGAGGCACAGAGGAGAGCTTAGCAACAGGGGTGCGGAGGGCAAAGCGGAGAGATTCCTGCACAGAGGATCGCTGCCGACCGGCACTCACCAGCCCGAGAGGCTTGTCTGCTCACCCGCCGGGGCGAGCGGGGTTGGGAGCTGAGGCTCGGGCTTCGGAGGTCAGATCCCAGGGAGAGGAGTGGGGTTGGCTGCGTGAACACAGCCTGAAGGGGTTAGTGCGCCACGGCTAGCCGGGAGGGAGTCCGGGAAAAAGTCTGGACCTGCCGAAGAGACAAGAGACCATTGTTTCCTGGTGTGCGAGGAGCGGGGATTCAGAGCACCACCTAAACCAGCTCCAGTGATGGGCGCGAGCCTCGAATATCAGCGCAGACACCAGAGACGGGCATGAAACGCTAAAGCTGCTGCTGCAGCCACCAAGAAGCCTGTGTGCGAGCACAGGTCACTCTCCACACCTCCCCTCCTGGGAGCCTGTGCAGCCCGCCACGGCCAGGGTCCCGTGATCCAGGGACAACTTCCCCGGGAGAACGCACGGCACGCCTCAGGCTGGTGCAACGTCACGCTGGCCTCTGCCGCCGCAGGTTCGCCCCACATTCCGTACCCCTCCCTCCCCCAAGCCTGAGTGAGCCAGAGCCCCTGAATCAGCTGCTCCTTTAACCCCGTCCTGTCTGGGCAGGAAAAGATCCCTGAGGGCAACCTACACGCAGAGGTGGGGCTGAAACCAAAGCTGAAACCCAAGTAGTGTGTGAACAAAGAAGAGAAAGGGAAATTTCTCCATGCAGCCTCAGGAGCAGCAGATGAAATCCCCACAATCAACTTGATGTACCGTATATCTGTGGAATACCTGAAAAGACGACAAATCAACCCAAAAGTGAGGCGGTGGACCTTGAGAGCAACTGCAGACTTGGGGTTTGCTGTCTGCGACTGACTTGATTCTCATTTTTATGTTTATCTTAGTATAATTTTTAGCGCTTGTAATCATTGCTGGATTTGTTTATTGGTTTGGTTGCTCTCTTCTTGTTTTTTAAAATTATTACTTTTTAATTTTTTAAATTTTAATAATTATATTTAATTTTTTAAATAATTTTACTTATTTATTTCTTTATATTTTTTTCTTTCTTGCTTTTTTTCTCCCTTTTCTTCTGAGCCATGTGGCTGACAGGGTCTTGGTGCTCCGACCTGGTGTCAGGCTTGAGCCTCTGAGGTGGGAGAGCCGAGATCAAGACACTGGACCACCAGAGACCTCCCAGCCACACATAATATCAATTAGCAAGAGCTCTCCCATAATATCAATTAGCAAGAGCTCTCTAGGAGATCTCTGCCTCACTGCTAAGACCCAGCTCTACCCAACAGCCAGCAAGCTCCGGTGCTGGAGGCCCCATGCCAAACACCTAGCAAGACAGGAACACAACCCCACCCATTATCAGAGAGGCTGCCTAAAATCATACTAAGTTCACAGACACCACAAAACACATCACCAGACAGAGCCCTGCCAACCAGAAAGACAAGATCCAGCCCCATCCACCAAAACACAGGCACCAGTGTGCTCCACCAGGAATCCTACACAATCCACTGAACCAACCTAACCCACTGGGGGCAGACACCAAAAACAATGGGAACTACTAAACTGCAGCCTGTGAAAAGGAGACCCCAAACACAGTAAGGTAGGCAAAATGAGAAGACACAAATATTCAACAGATGAAAGAGCAAGGTAAAAACCCACCAGACCGAACAAATGAAGAGGAAACAGAAAGTCTGCCTGAAAAAGAATTCACAGTAATGACAGTAAGGATAATCCAAAATCTTGTAAATAGAATGGAGAAAATACAAGAAATGTTTAGCAAGGACATTTAAAGAGCAAACAAATAATGATGAACAACACAATAAATGAAATTAAAAATTCTCTAGAAGGAATCAATAGCAGAACAAATGAGGCAGAAGAATGGATAAGTGACCTGGAAGATAAAATAGTGGAAATAACTATCGCAGCGCAGAATAAAGAAAAACGAATGAAAAGAATTGTGGACAGTCTCAGAACCTCTGGGACAACATAAAACGCAGCAATATTCAAATTATAGGGGTCTGAGAAAAGGAAAGGGTCTGAGAAAATATTTGGAGATTATAATTGAAAACTTCCCTAATATGGGAAAGGAAATAGTCAACCAAGTCCAGGAAGCGCAGAGAGTCCCATACAGGATAAATCCAAGGAGAAACATGCCAAGACGCATTATCAATCAAACTAGCAAAAATTAAATACAAAGAAAAATTATTAAAAGCATCAAGGGAAAGAATAAATAACATACAAGGGAATCCCCGTAAAGTTAACAGCTGAACTATTAGCCGAAACTGCAAGGCAGAAGGGAGCGGCAGGACACATTTAAAGTGATGAAACGGAACAACCTGCAACCAAGATTATTCTACCTAGCAAGGATCTCATTCAGATTTGACAGAGAAATTAAAACCATTACAGACAAGCAAAAGCTAAGAGAATTCAGCATCACCAAACCAGCTTTACAACAAATGCTAAAGGAACTTCTCTAGGCAAGAAACACAAGAGAAGGAAAAGACCTACAATAACAAACCCAAAACAATTAAGAAAATGGTAATAGGAACATATATATCCATAATTACCTTAAATGTAAATGGATTAAATGCTCCAACCAAAAGACATAACACTGGCTGAATGGATACAAAAACAAGACCCATATATATGCTGTCTACAAGAGACCCACTTCAGACCTAGGGACACATACGGACTGAAAGTGAAGGGATGGAAAAAGATATTCCATGCAAATGGAAATCAAAACAAAGCCAGAGTAGCAATTTTCATATCAGAAAAAATAGACTTTAAAACAAAGACTATTGCAAGAGACAAAGAAGGATAATACATAATTGATCAAGGGATCAACCCAAGAAGAAAATATAACAATTGTAAATATTTACGCACCCAACATAGGAGCACCTCAATACATAAGGCAAATACTAACAGCCATAAGAGGGGAAATCGTCAGTAACACAATCAGAGTAGGGGATTTTAACACCCCACTTTCACCAATGGACAGATCGTCCAAAATGAAAATAAATAAGGAAACACAAGCTTTAAATGACACATTAAAAAGATGGACTTAATTGATATTTATATGGCATTCCATCCAAAAACAACAGAATACACTTTCTTCTCAAGTGCTCATAGAACATTCTCCTGGATAAATCATATCTTGGATCACCAAAAACCCTTGGTAAATTTAAGAAAACTGAAATCATATCAAGTATCTTTTCCAACCACAATGCTATGACACTAGGTATCAATTACAGGAAAAAAACTATAAAAACTACGAACATATGGAGGCTAAACAATATGCTACTAAATAACCGAGATCACTAAAGAAATAAAGAGGAAATCAAAAATACCTAGAAGCAAATGACAATGAAAACATGACCCAAAACCTATGGGATGCAGCAAAAGCAGTTCTAAGAGGGATGTTTATAGCAACAGAATCCTACCTCAAGAAAGAAGAAAAATCTCAAATAAACAACCTAACCTGGGCTTCCCTGGTGGCGCAGTGGTTGGGAGTCCGCCTGCCGATGCAGGGGACGCGGGTTTGTGCCCCGGTCCGGGAGGATCCCACATGCCGTGGAGCGGCTGGGCCCGTGAGCCATGGCCGCTGGGCCTGCGCTCCGCGACGGGAGAGGCCACAGCAGTGAGAGGCCCACGTAATGCAAAAAAAAAAAAAAAAAAAAAAAAAAAAAACAACCTAACCTTACACCTAAAGCAATTAGAGAAAGAAGAAGAACAACAAGAAAAATCCCTAAACGTAGCAGAAGGAAAGATATCATAAAGATCAGATAAGAAATAAATGAAAAAGAAATGAAGGAAATAGCAAAGATCAATAAAACTAAAAGGTGGTTCTTTGAGAAGATAAACAAAATTGATAAACAGCTAGCCAGACTCATCAAGAAAAAAAAGGGAGAAGACTCATATCAACAATTAGAAATGAAAAAGAAGTAACAACTGA
This sequence comes from Delphinapterus leucas, assembly GCF_059928025.1. NCBI lineage: Eukaryota > Metazoa > Chordata > Mammalia > Artiodactyla > Monodontidae > Delphinapterus > Delphinapterus leucas. The sequence goes on along the minus strand of NC_143142.1, from coordinate 33,835,095 downwards.
CACTGCAGAAATACAAAGGACCATGAGAGATTAATAAAAGCACCCATATGCCAATAAAATGGACAACCTGGAAGAAATTGACAAATTCCTACAAAAGCACAACTTTCTGAGACTGAACCAGGAAGAAATAGAAAATATACACCGACCAATCACAAGTGCTGAAATTGAAACTGTGACTTAAAATCTTCCAAGAAAGAAAAGCCCAGGACCAGACGGCTTCACAGGCAAAATCTATGAAACATTTAGAAAAGAGCTAACACCTATCCTTCTCTAACTCTTCCAAAATGCAGCAGAGGGAGGAACACTCCCAAACTCATTCTACAAGGCCACCATCACCCTGATACCAAAACCAGACAAAGATGTCACACAAAAAAGAAAACTACAAGCCAATATCACTGATGAACATAGATGCAAAAATCCTCCACAAAATACTAGTAAACAGAATCCAACAGCACATTAAAAGGATCATACACCACGATCAAGTGGGGTTTTTCCCAGGAATGCAAGGATTCTTCAGTATATGCCAATCAATGTGATACACCATATTAACAAACTGAAGGAGAAAAACCATATGATCATCTCAATAGATGCAGAAAAAGCTTTTGACAAAATTCAACACCCATTTATGATAAAAACTCTTCAGAAAGTACGCATAGAGGGAACCTACCTCAACATAATAAAGGCCATATATGACAAACCCACAGCCAACATCGTCCTCAATGCTAAAGAACTGAAACCATTTCCTCTATGATCAGGAACAAGAGAAGGTTGTCCACTCTCACCAGTATTAAACAGAGCTTTGGAAGGTTTAGCCACAGCAATCAGAGAAGAAAAAGCAATAAAAAGGAATCCACATCGGAAAAGAAGAAGTAAAGCTGTCACTGTTTGCAGATGACATGATACTATACATAGAGAATCCTAAAGATGCTACCAGAAAACTACTAGAGCTAATCAATGAATTTGGTAAAGTAGCAGGATACAAAATAAATGCACAGAAATCTCTTGCATTCCTATACACTAATGATGAAAAATCTGAAAGAGAAATTAAGGAAACACTTCCATATACAACTGCAACAAAAAGAATAATATATCTATGAATAAACCTACCTAAGGAGGTAAAAGACCTACATTCAGAAAACTATAAGAGACTGATGAAAGAAATTAAAGATGATACAAACAGATGGAGAGATATACCATGTTCTTAGATTGAAAGAATCAACACTGTGAAAATGACTCTACTACCCAAAGCAATCTACAGATTCAATGCAATTCCTATCAAACTACCAACGGCATTTTTCACAGAACTGGAACAAAAAATTTCACAATCTGTATGGAAACACAAAAGACCCTGAATAGCCAGAGCAATCTTGAGAAAGAAAAACGGAGCTGGAGGAATCAGGCTCCCTGACTTCAGGCTATACTACAAAGCTACAGTCATCAAGACAGTATGGTACTGGCACAAAAACAGATATACAGATCAACGGAACAGGATAAAGCCCAGAGATAATAAACCCACACACATATGATCACCTTATTTTTTATAAAGGAGGCAAGAATATACAATGGAGAAAAGACAGCCTCTTCAATAACTGGTGCTGGTGAAACTGGACCACTACATGTAAAAGAATGAAACTAGAACACTTCCTAGTACCATACACAAAAGTAAAATCAAAATGGATTAAAGACCTAAATATAAGGTCAGACACTATAAAACTCTTAGAGGGAAACATAGGCAGAATAAATCACATAAAGACATAAATCACAGCAAGATCCTTTGTGACCCACCTCCTAGAAAAATGGAAATAAAAACAAAAATAAACAAATGGGACCTAATGAAACTTAAAAGCTTTTGCACAGTCAAGGAAACCATAATCAAGACGAAAAGACAACCCTCAGAATGGGAGAAAATATTTGCAAACGAAGCAACTGACAAGGGATTAATATCCAAAATATACAAGCAGCTCAGGCAGCTCAATATCAAAGAAACAAACAACCCAATCCAAAAATGGGCAGAAGACATAAATAAACATTTCTCCAAAGAAGATATACAGATTGCCAACAAACACATTACAGGATGCTCAACGTCACTAATCATTAGAGAAATGCAAATCAGAACTACAATGAGCTTATCACCTCACACCAGTCAGAATGGCCATCTTCAAAAAATCTACAAACAATAAATGCTGGAGAGGGTGTGGAGAAAAGGGGACCCACTTGCACCGTTGGTGTGAATGTAAATTGATACAGCCACTATGGAGGACAGTATGGAGGTTCCTTAAAAAACAAAAATAGAACTACCATATGACCCAGCAATCCCACTACTGGGTATATACCCTGAAAAAAACCGTAATTCATAAAGAGTCATGGGGTTTCCCTGGTGGCGCAGTGGTTAAGAATCCACCTGCCAATACAGGGGACACGGGGTTGAGCCCTCATCTGGGAAGATCCCACATGCCGCGGAGCAACTAACCTTGTGCGCCACAACTACTGAGCCTATGCTCTAGAGCCTGTGAGCCACAACTACTGAAGCCTGCGCACCTAAAGCCCATGTTCCGCACCAAGAGCAGCCACCGCAATGAGAAGCCCACGTACCGCAACGAAGAGTAGCCTCCTATCACAACTAGAGAAAGCCCGCATGCATCAACAAAGGCCCAACGCAGCCAAAAATAAATAAATTTATAAAAAAAAATAAAAAGAGTCATGTACCACAATGTTCACTGCAGCACTATTTCCACTAGCCAGGACATGGAAGCAACCAAAGTATTCTTCGATTGATGAATAGAGAAAGAAGATGTGGGACATATATACAATGTAATATTACTCAGCCATAAAAAGAAACGAAATTGAGTTATTTGTCGTGAGGTGGATGGGCCTAGAGTCTGTCATACAGAGTGAAGTAAGTCAGAAAGAGAAAAACAAATACCGTATGCTAACACATATATATGGAATATAAAAAATAAAATGCTTTTGATGATCCTAGGGGCAGGACAGGAATAAAGACACAGATGTAGAGAATGGACTTGAGGACACGGGGAGGGGGAAGGGTAAGCTGGGACGAAGTGAGAGAGTGGCATGGACATATATACACTACCAAATGTAAAACAGATAGCTAGTGGGAAGCAGCTGCATAGCACAGGGAGATCAGCTCGGTGCTTTGTGACCACCTAGAGGGGTGGGATAGGGATGGTGGGAGGGAGATGCAAGAGGGAGCGGATATGGGGATATATGTATACATATAGCTGATTCATTTTGTTATACAGCAGAAACTAACACAACATTGTAAAGCAATTATACTCCAATAAACATGTTAAAAAAAAAATGCAGGGACTGCCCCTGTAGTTACCGGACAAAGAATTCCAAAGGAAAGATCAGGCTGTGTTCATAAATTAAAAGATATACATTTGTACAAATAGTAATAGATCTATTGGTGAACCTCCAGGAAGGAAAAAAAAAAAGGAGGAAAACGCTAAAGGACAACTTCAATTTCTATGTGAAAAGCTGACAGCAACCCTAATTAACAAAACAGGAAGCCTCACGCTAAGGAACTGCTCTCACGTGCTTTGCCAAATAAGATCAACTTCACCTTTTAAGAGCTCCAACCAAGCTAAAGTAAGTTATTAAACAGTAATACATGTGAAACCCAAGGCTCTTAATGATAGAGACCAGAAGAACAAGTGTGATTGCTTCATTCGTTAACAAGTGAGTTGAAAAGTAAACATCTTCTGATCATTATAACAATTAAGTCATATAAATACATTTGATGCAGTGTCAAATAATACAATAATGCAATGCATATTGTATCCCATAAACTACAGACCTGTATATGATCAGGCTAGATGTCAGTAACCAAGATATGACAACATACATGATTTCAATTTTCAATTAGGGACTTGGTTACCGGTACACTTTCTGACAAAAGCTTTCACTGAAAATGCACAGTGTGATCAGCATTGTGCTTTGGGGTCTGAAGAAGAAAGTTACAGCATCATCCATGTACACTGGGCCTTTAACCACATAGGGAAATGAAAATAGTGCACACAGAAATAATGCGACATACATGGGAGGATATAAGCCAGTGCTGAATTTTGTAGGTCAGAAAAAGAACAGTTTTAACACGTTGAGGTAAGTGTCAAAAGCAAGAGAGAACAAGGGAATTTGCACTGAGTTTTGCAGTTTGGATGGAAATTTGAAGAGTTACCAGAGCAGGCGTGGACGACGAGGTCAACTCTGAAAGGTGGAAAATCACCTAAGCACTTCCATCTAAACGGCAGCCTCTGCCTTCTCCAAAACTTTAATCAGAGCTGAGCGCCAAAGAGGTATGAAAGAATTTCAGTTTAGCTCATTCCTTCTTCCTTAGCCCAATGTCTTCAAGATTAATGGAGAAGAGAAGACAATTATGAAAACCAAGGAGGCAACATGGCGGAGGCAACATGATAGGTCAGAAAGACCAACAGCTTTGGCTCCTTAGGAATGAAGCCAAATCCTAGCTCCAGAACTTTCTTACATCTGCAACATACAAGTTATTTAGCATTTCTAAACCTCAGTTTTTTTCCCATAGATGGGGAGTGATAAAACTCCATTCATAGGGTTTTGGAAAATGAAATTCTTACCATAAGGTTTAACTCCTTTCTCTTCACACCACTTCTCCAAGTCTAGAAAAAGAGTGTTTGCTCCTCAGAGTGTTTGCTCTGAGATAGTATGAATGGCTTCTTGGATTTCTGTAATGATCCATGAAATCAGTTTTCTTTCCTTCTAAGCTACACTTGCAAGCTAAATATTTTGTGAATTGTCCATATTTTATCATCTAATTAAACGGCAGGAGAAAAGGGGAAGCCTCAGATGAAGCACTTTGCCATCCTTATTAGAATTCCTCTGTCCTCACTTATGAGACACTTCGCTAAAAATCTTACACCAGGGGTTGGTCTGCCTAGAATCATTCCTATGGGAAACGCTAGTCCTCATTCAGAAGATATTTCTCATTTCCTTGGCTGCCAGTTTCTTTTAATTGTACTCAACTATACACTTTCTTTTTGTTTTCATCCTCTTTTTAGCACTGTTTTGTTTATGTGTGTGTAATGAGTGTACACGGGTATGTGCAGTTAATTTGGTGTTTTTCAAGTTATAAATCTACAATGAAGTTTCAACTGTCCTCTTCCCCAGGAAGTCTCCCATCTCACTCTTTTTATTTTTTTTCAATTGAAGTATAGTTGATTTACAATGTCATGTTAGGTTCAGGTATACAGCACAGTGATTCATAGATAGATAGATAAATAGACAGACAGATAGATATGTAGATAGATACTCCTTTTCAGATTCTTTTCCCTTATAGGTTATTAAAGAATATTGAGTATAGTTCCCTGTGCTATGTAATAGGTCATTGTTGGTCATCTATTTTATGTATAGTAGTGTGTATAGGTTAATCCCCAACTCCTAATTTATCCCTCCCCCCACCCCCCTCTTTCCCCTTTGGTTCCCATCTCATTCTTTACTAGTTCATCTGTCACTACTTCAAGGGCTCCCCTAACCCACTCCTCTACTCCAATCAGGTTAGATGTCTCTTTCATTTCATAATATCTTGAATACATCTTTAGTATTGTGCTTTCCATAGCATATCTGTTTTTATATTCTTTCCTACACCAGGCTGTGAGTTCTCTGATGGCAGGAACCATCTGATTCCCCTATGTATCCTGGGTTTAGTTCCCGGGCATGTAACCGGTACTCAGTAGGTAAGAACACAAGATACTTATCTCGAAGCAACAAAAATGTCAACTTCTCCTGTACTATTTAAATAGTAAATATTATTCCACATATCCAAAGGGAAAGGTTTCATTCATTCTTGCTTCCATGCTTCTCCAAGTCACTCTGGAATATAAGATTCCCCGTCCTGGCTCTTTACAAATGTAAGCAGTTCTCCAATCCCATGCCCAACAGACCATCTTAGTAATTCTCTCTTGGATTCCATTCTTTCAAGTTCTTCTCTACTTAGGCCCGTAAATGCACATTTACTCTATGCTCACATGTAAACAATGCTGACTTATTTTTCCCTCTAAAGTCTACGTCTAAAGAGAAAAACAAATCCAAAATTCTGCAGCGTTAAAAAAAGGAAGCCTAGATATTAGTCAAAGTACAATTCTAATGCATTAGGCCCAAGCATCCTATTTGATTCAGGAAGTGTTCTCCCTCTGGGCAAAATCCATCTGCATCAGGGCTCCTGGGCAGTAACTATTCAGCATTTTATTGCATCAGCTACACCTTGACAAACGCAAAATCTTTTTACCCCCTAAATCATAAAACCTCCTACTTTATACATCAGCCTCATTTTTTTAGAGTGCCCACTGGGATAATTATAGTGGTTTTTTTCACTCCTGTCTGCTTTACTTAGATAATAAGCCCCAAAGGCCAGGAATATCTTTCCAGTTTCTATCTATATCATTGAATACAATATATGTGAACAACATTTGTGAAATAATAATGCCAGGTTTTAACATCTTTCAGTAACAAATCCTTCTGAACAGTCCAGGGACCATATCAGAGTCAAGTTCTGTTTATTTCCTTCTTGAGATTTCTATATAGATTCCAACCCAAGAAATTATAGGCCATTAGTGTCCATTTAGAATTTTTTCTTCTCGAACATTTTTAGCAGCGTATTATTGGTACGCTTAATTCTATTTAAATCATACATATGGTTTCCTCTAGATCCAATGCCAAGAATTTCATTAAAATGTTTTTCTAAGGGACACTCATTAATGAGTGTTCTTAGTGCTGACACTTTGTCAGGCACTTTTTAAAGTGCTTTAGGGCTTCCCTGGTGGTGCAGTGGTTAAGAATCCGTCTGCCAATGCAGGGAACATGGGTTGGAGCCCTGGTGCAGGAAGATCCCACATGCTGTGGAGCAACTAAGCCCGTGCGCCACAACTACTGAGCCTGCGCTCTACAGCCCATGAGCCGTAACTACTGAGCCCACGTGCCACAACTACTGAAGCCCGCGCTCCAGAACAAGAGAAGCCACTGCAATGAGAAGCCCGCGCGGCACAAGGAAGGGGAGCCCCCACTCGCCACAACTAGAGGAAGCCCGCACGCAGCAACGAAGACCCAACGCAGCCCAAAATAAATAAAATAAATTTATTAAACAAAAATAAAGTGCTTCACATACAAAAAATTGAAAAATATTTTAAAACTTGTTCCATGTCATACAGCTAAGAAGATGCAAATCTGGGATTTGAACACAGATTGACTCCGGCGTCCATGGTTTTTACCACTGCAACCCACACAGTTTATGCTCCACTGAGTGAGGAAGAACTCCAATTTTGAAAAATGGAGTTGAGTCATAAAATTCCTGACAAAAGCTATTACACACTCAATTTATTATTTTCAGTCTTAGATTCCTCTATCAGTTTTAATGCTTTTTATTACTAATCTCATATTTATTACTCTCTCATACTTCATAATTTCATGATATACTAAATTATGTACCAATATACAGAATTTTATTATTATGTCTAGTATTTGCTAAAATATAAATGCCTTTAAAGTATAATCATGTCCCTGGAAAATCTGTTTAGGAGAAGTAAAAATTATTTATGAATTAAATCTCCATAATAACCGTTTGGTATAAACTCCACCAGCATGAGTGCCCACGTATGCACACACAAACTCGGGGAAGCTTTGCTTTTCCATGTTACCTCTTCACTTCCTTCCTACATTTCTAAAGGCTATGAAAAAACGACAGACTTATTCTTCTACTGAAGAATTCTGTTTGTAACATTTTCTGCATGTTACATTCAACCACCCAGCAACTATTTGTTGATTGAACTGTTCATGGCACTTGAAATACATCAGTCAACAAACAGAAAACATCTGCCACATGGCGCTTACACCATAGACCAGAAGACAATGAACAATTGCTGTGATAAATAAGGGACCTTTAGAGTAGGTTAGAAGGTGTTATATGTGCTGTGGGATAAAGAAAAAAATAGTGCTGGGTTAGTTGACAGAAAGTGCTTGGCAATGGAAGTGGAGGTAACCGTGACATTGCACAGGGTGGTCTGAGTAGGTACCATGGAGAAAAGCCCATCAGAAGAAAAGACTTGCGTAAGAGAGGCCGTCAGCCTTGCAGCTCTACGAGGGAAGTTTATCCTGGTGAGTTGAGGATACCTCTTTCACTTAAAATTGACTGTAAAAACTAACTCTTGTGAGTAGGAGCAAAAGAGAAAACTTTGGCGGTTCGTTGAGAGTGGAAACTTGAGCTGTCAAGGACCGGATGGATCATTTAACAGCCCAAGACAGTCTTCATCTCTCCTTTACAAGTGGGTTCTGACTTAGAAGCATTTCTGAGATAAGAAAGAAAAATTCACGAGGCTTTCGTCTGAACAAAGAGAGAGGTCACCAACTTGGAACTGGGAGAGCAAGAAGACCACCAGCAAGCAGGCTCCTGAAATGATGGCATCTCTTATTGGAATAAATTTAAAAAGAAGAGGGAACAAGCTGCACTTCACCAAAGGTTACAGCCAGGTATAAAGATAGTGAGTTTCAGAAGCCAGCTTCAAAATCTGCTGTCCCCACAAGAGTGGAGAGAGAAAAGGAGTCTGTGGGGTAGAGAGAGACCTATCTTCCTCATGCAGACATAAATGGGGCAAATCTAGATCTGTATCTAGGAAAACCTCTGGAAGCTGATTTTTCAAATGCCCGAGCTTTAGCCAAATGCTGGCATCAAACTGACTCAGAGGTGGGTAAGCAGATTCTGATTCTAGAAACTATGCCCAGAAGACACCACCAACTACATAACAATGCCCGGTGATCCGAGAAAGGACGCCTGGAAGGAGAAACCGAGCAATAAGTGCTCTAAGGATTGAATACAATTTCATGAACCTCTGTTATTTCCCCAATTGCAAATTTCTAATTTTTGTTATTCTCAACTTCCTCAAAGAAGGCTTCACAAATCCCTACTACATCAAGTTGCCTGGCTTTAGAATCTCATAGGACTCCTATAATTGTAATTAAATAACTGATCATACAACAGTGATTTATAGCATGACTCTCCCTCTAAGTTTCATAAGAGCAAGAATCAGGTTTGCTGGTCTCATTCCCCATTGCTTCCCCAGTACCTAGCCCAGTGCCTGGATAAATGAAACACGCAGTAAATGTTCAAATAAATGAATGAGGACACCCTGAAAACAGAGCCTCGAGCGTGATTATAGCATAAAATCCAGTCACTTACTTTAGTGCAATGGAGCACAGGCACATGAAGAAGAAAGAAGAAAAAATCAAAGAGGTTTGACTAGCCACTTGATAAGAGGAGATAATGAAATACCCAGGGTCTACAGAAACAAAGGTAATGTGCTGATTTCAACAAGTTAAAACAGCTATACCTTCATGGTTTACAGAGGGACAACATAAACATTTCTCTAAAGAACATCAAGTTTTTCCCCCAAATTCAATTTTAAGAATTAAATTTATTATCCAGAATACCTAAAAATTATCCATAATATAGGCATTAACTTAGTAATCTGAGAAAGGGTTTGTGAGCACGGACCCTGAGCTCAAACTGCTAGGGTGGTATCCCAGCTATATCACTTACTATATGGGCAACTAGCTTAATTTCAATTTCCTCATCCACAAAATTGGGTTAGTAACCATAAACTGAACCTTAGAGGTGTAATATAATTATATATGTAAAGTGCCTATATTAGTACCGGCCATATGGTAATTAAGTGGTGTATACATTAATTATTATCGTTATTAAATACTTTTAGTATTTATAATTTAGTATTTAGTATAATAATGTGGACTATACAGGCTACCATGTTACTTTTTAGACATTTTGCAATGAATTAAATGCTTATTTGCCATAAAAAAAATCCCTAGTATCCAGAAATTCTTTCTCCAGTTAATCCGCTTTTGATAACTCTTTTGAACAGTCTCTAACTTATATATATAATTTGAATTTTATTTTATTTATTTTTTTATACAGCAGGTTCTTAATAGTTATCCATTTTATACATATTAGTGTATATATGTCAATCCCAGTCTCCCAATTCATCACACCACCACCCCCCACCACGTTCCCCCCTTAGTGTCTAATTATTTTTATTTATAGGAGTTTTAAAACAGTAAATTACTTCAAATTCTTTGTAGAAGTAGACAAGGGAAAAGTTATAATCTTTTAGGTAGTATGCATTGAGTGCTATTTATTATGCTTAGAATTACCAAATCTGCTACAATTACATCTTTGAAATTAGGCTGAAGGTCACCTAATTTTAAAATAAAGTGATTTTCAAAGTTAAATTAACAAGAGTTCACTCAGCCCAGGTACCAGTTATTAAAAAAAAATAATTAACCTACACAAATCTTTCAAATATACTTCATAATAATCAAATTATTTCTAATATTTGCATGACATATATTAATTGTCTTATTCTGAAATAGGAATGAGTAAAGAAGCACAAAATTTAGCACACAGTAAGCACCCAATGAATGTTGACTGAATGGATGAAGGTTTGAACTGATGAGATTTTATATGTGACTGCTAATGTTTGTCTATGTATTACATAGCATTACACCCTCTGAAAGCAATAATAATCTCACACAGGCATCACACGGAGCTCACAGAATGACTGGCATGGTTCATCACCTACTAAGCATGTTACCCACAGCTTTACCACAGGCACTTGGCATGTAAGGAAAAACATGGCAGAACTGACACAAGCCAAAAATTTTTTAAATTTATTTTATCATAGTATAGCTGATTTACAATCTTGTATTAATTTCTACTGTACAGAAAAGCGATTCAGCTATACATATATACTTTTTTTCATCTTCTTTTCCATTGTGGTTTATCACAGGATATTGAATATAGTTCCCTGTGCTCTACAGTGAGACCTTGTTGTTTATCCATCCTAAATATAATAGTTTGCATCTGCTAATCTCAAACTCCTAATCCAACCCTCCCCCCAATAGATGAATGGATAAAGAAGATGTGGTACATATGTACAATGGAATACTACTCAGCCATAAAAAAGAATGAAATAATGCCATTTGCAGCAACATGGATGGAACTAGAGATTATCATACTAAGTGAAGTAAGACAGGAAGAGAAAGATAAATACTATATGATGTCACTTATACTACGTGGAATCTAAAGCATGACACAAGTGAACTTATCTACGACAGAGAAACAGACTCACGGAGAAAAATTAATTTTTCCAATCTTCTTCCATTGCTATCTCGGACTTCTTTTTCTACCAGTTGAAAATGTCATAGATTAAATGGCAACCAGAAGCTGTACATTTCCTATGCCCAACTGGATCCATCATACTGATTTTCTCGTCTAAATATTTTTCATCGTCGTAGGACAGCTAATGTTTGTCTATGTATTACATAGCACTGCACTCTCTGAAAGTAATAATAATCTCACATGGGCATCACAAGAAATAATGTACTGTTTAAACTACATTGGATATGAAAAGAGCACAAGTTCTGTTTACTATGCACAGGTGCACAATATAGGAAACAAGTGGCTTTTATCTCTATCTTCATCCTACGGAAAAGTGCCGTTACAGGGTGGATGGGGAAGAGGGAATCGGGCAGGACTAGGGTGGCCGTTCCGGAACTACTCTGTGCCCCAGTTATGATGAGATTACCAGGATCAACCTTTTCTAACACCTGTTGTTTGCCTTGTGTCACAATCTGGTCACCAGATGCCTGACTTCTGCCTCATGTCTACATCCTTGCTGAGATCCCAGTTTATCGAGGGTAGGGAACTTGGCTTGTTAGTGCCACCCCTTCCAGGGATTAAATGTTTTGTTTCTTTTTGGGTTTTTTCTGGCATTTTCTACCCTTTCCTAACCCTGCCAATCTCACCACATGTCCTAAACCCAAGCCTGCTGGCTAGATCCACACTGAGAGACACCCTAGATGTGAAATAATACCCAGCTGGGATGGATGGATGGATTTTGAAATCTGGCCAGGTTTTAATATTTCCAAACAAAAGAGTATAGGGGATAAAGATAACTCCGTATGCTTTCCTGTTTCATACACATGGTCATAGTCATACTACAGACCACAGATTCCTCACTACTCTGCCCTCCCTCCCGTGGGGACACCTACTGATGACTTGCTGTTGGACTTCTGTTAGTGACATACAATTCTTCATTTGTTACCATCTTTTCTGAATTACTTGGTCCACTCACTGGGCTCAATTTATTAGTGAATTTGCTCTTCTCTAATAACATTTCCCAGACAACGATCAGTGATAACATGACATAGAAAATGATACATGATAATTGTTCTCAAGTAGTAGTATAATTTTTCAGGTATCATGGCACAGAATTACCTTTGAAAATTTACTCAGTGTAGTTTCCTATAAACTCTAACAATAAAGGAGCATATTTCTTGTTCTAGTTTCTCCTCCTAAAGTTAAGAGTAAAGGAGTGTAAGGAAAATAAGTTTTCCAGAGCTCTGAAGTCACGGTTGTGTGAATAATTCTTGACTGAATTCACTGATACTGCAAAGTCTGAAAGTTAACAAGCTCCTAAAAGCGAGTTGCATACTCCCTATTCATGCCTGATTTTGTTTCTCTTTAAGTACCTGTCTGCTTCCCTCCAGAATCTCAAGTACAGATATGGGATGGAGGAGAAAGAGAGCTGAAGAATAATTAGAATTTGATCCCCAAATGATCAAACACAAACTTTAGCAGCTGTTGCAACTGGTAATGTACAGAAGAGTGACTAAAATAAAAATTGGAATTTTAATAGGGATATTACTCTGCTTATGAGAAAGTGATATGAAAAAGGAAAGACCTACTTAAAAAGAAAGACATAGCATAGCATCTAGATACAGCAAATGGTTCACACACTTCCTAGGATTCTTTTTATTTCAGACATCATTAAAACAAGAATGTTTCACTTATGGTTTCACCAATCTTAATTTGAAAGAAAATGCAGTGCATTTCGATGGCTTGACACAGAAAAATTTACAAATCTTTACAGAGAATAAGAATTATTAGGATGTGAACTGTTGGACCATAAAACTGCACTGTCTGAAAGGTGGTAGGAAATCTAAAAGTTGTAACACGATGTCAAAGTCAAAGCCCAATTCAAGTGCAGACAAAATCTAAAACAATGCACTAAGTCAATTCTCAGTGCAAGTTTTCACTTATGCAATGCGGAACTGCCTTCCATGTAGGACATAACAGGTCAGGGGGAGAGTATCGGTAGTATATACTCACAAAGGCTTTCCTGGAGAAGATACTTGAGTTCCATCTTAAGGCAAAGAAAACTGGGAAGAGCTAGCTCTCTTTATTTTTCAAAAATGTTATTTTCGATTTACAAGTCCACTAAGAACTAAATACCAGCTTAAGGCAGCATATTTCCATGATTTTAAAAAGTGTACTTACCTGCCTAAATAAGAACCTCACCCCGAAGATAATCTTTTATATTTAAGTCTTGAATTATCTTATGTTTGTTATTATTCATATCAAAAATATTTCACAGGACTTCTGATTGATGTAATTTAGAATTTTTCATCTCAAGACATATATGAGTCTTTTGGGGTTTTTTTTTCCCACAAAATTCCTAGCTCTGCTTGTCTTACCAATACTTGCATCTGTCATAAAAGTTTTAAAAATTATAAATGTATCACCTTAGAACACCAAAGAACAGTAACAGTCTCTTACTTAATGCTTAAGTAATAGCCTTAATGCTATTTGTGATTTTCTAAACATGCTAAACATACATCTTAAATTATTTTCTTCTATATATTCAAATTTAAACATTTAGTGTGTATCTAATCATGCTACACAACAAATGCTAAGAATATGAAGACAAAAAGACAAAGCAGTGCATAGTCTGGTTTGGGGACCAAAATGGATGAACCTAGTACATGAAACAAGCTCTACTATAGGTACATTAACAAACCAGAAGGGAAGTTCCAAAAGAGAAATTAACTCTTGCCGGGAGTTACAGAGTATTATGAAAGGTGGAAGCATTTCAACTGGGTACAACAGGAACAGAAGGTAGGGAAATATATTCTTGAAAAGGCTCAAATCTTTTTGGGTGCATGGAGGATACAGCATTTCAAGGGACAGGATTAATGTGAGGATGAGGAAAAGATGAGAGAGGAGACTGACTGATCGGCCATTTGTGACCTTAAATCTCCATTTGTTCTGTGTATATTGAAATTTTCTGAGTAGGAAATAACAACCGAACTTTGGAAACAGTACTTGGCAGGACTTGGAGGAACTCCCACTCCTTGACTTACATCTTTGCCTTTTTCCTCTTCGATTCTGAGGCCACTCCATCCACCTTTCTCAGATCTCAGCCCTCCCACTCCCAGAGGGAATGTGACCCATCACTGGTCTCCTCTCTCTTCTCCCTTCAACTTTGTCTTTGCCATTAACATTTCCTGGTAAGAATTTCAATATCAAGTGTTAATTAAATTCCAGAAGAATCACTTTCAAAAATATTATGGAAACAAGGCAGGAGGTCCTAGGGGCGTTTCCCCCTAAACACAGCATGCTATTGAAAGGAGGCGGTTATGAGAAAAACAAAGTGAAATACTGTATAATTGCTCACATCTCTACCGTTTGTCCCTCTCATGATTTTACAGCTATTGGCGTCATCTTAGCTGGCAGGCTGGGGGAAGTGACCGTAACAACTCCAAATATGGAAGACGATGCCTATTTGATGAACTCTGTTTTTCTGTCTAGATGCATTCAAGCTGAACAGCTAAACTGGTTGTATGTTTTAAAGGTTTGCTGAATTAAGTATATTTATTTTTTTTAATTTTAGCTCAATAAATGGTATATCCTGTCACAGTCTAAAGAGCTGTAATTCTCTTGTTCTCTTCAACACAGCCCCCACGGTACATTCTTAGCCAAAGCAGTAGCAAAACTGAGTAGGAGGCAAATACATAAAACCAACAGGAAACCTTTCAAATGGGGGACTGTAGACTCAATGGGCCAAAGTCCCCCCATTGTCTCTCCTGTCAACACGATCCAAAGCTATGATTTTAATTCATTTTTGCTCTCGTTTATAATGGATTAAAGTTGCCCTTTCCAAGCTTTCATTAAATCTGGGGTGGAAACCCTAATTACGATTTCTCACACACACACACACACACGCATGCACGTAACAACTGCAAACAAACAAACCCGTAAGACTGAAAAAGACTAACTTATAATTCTCAAATGTTCCTTAAAGGAAGTGAAAACATACCCAGGACCATTGCCATCTTTGTATCTCTTATGCATGATGAAATTTAATGAAGCCTTTATGGGTGCTAACATTAGAATAACCTTTCTAACACTTTTACTTCTAGAATTTCAGGATGGAAAAGTAGATCTTTTTGAATAAATAGTACTAGATACAATTGAAAAAAAAGTCTTTTATTTTGTCATCGGTCGGAAAAGAAAAACGTTTTAAAAAGCAGTGTCATCAATACCTTTTTCTCATCTCTTAGTTTGAGTACTATGCAGTCAAATACAGGAAAATGCTATTTTCAATATGCAGAACCTAGATTCTTCAGAGCTGTCAGCATTTATATTCATTCTAAATTTATAAACACGAGACGAATATTAAGATAAAATGGTGGAAATAATTTACACAGGATCGATCTTTGTTAGCCATACAAAATATTACATAATTATAAGTATTATGATGGATAATCATGAACATTTAACCAGTCACTGGGTGCCATGGTCACGGAAAGCACTCAGTCATTGACAAGGAGAGGCAGCTAGAGCAAAGCACTCAGTAGCTCCAATCTGGGGTTGAAGACGATTTGTCACTGACCCTTTAATTACGGTGGAAAATAGCAGAGCTGCTGTGCATAGTACTTGAGAGTTTCTCTCTAACAACTTCCAAATTCAAGTAGCCTCCACCCCACAGACCACACTCTCTTTAAACTCAGCCTCTAAGGTCACTAATAATTCCTAAACAGTGTCTATCCACGTAGACACTGGAGACAGCTTTCGAACACCCCAAGAAAGGCCAGAGCAGACCAACAGATCATCTGGGGAAAATACTAAACCAATTCAGATCGATGATTGAAAATAAAAAAGGTAATTTAGAAACTAGTGCTAGAACACTCTATATTTTACCACTGATGACATTCCTCGATTCTAGGTATTATGTAATAAAATGAGGACGTAACCAGGCATTACGTGTGCGCTATGAAACAATTTTTCATGAATATTTTCTTTATGTATGCAGTCCAATGTTGTTATAAGCAATTCTATTTGCCCAATATTTTTCATTCTTCAAAGTTTTAGGTAATCAAGAGCTTTTAAATTCTGGAATTTGGGGTTCAATCTAGTGATCCAGTAATAGATTTAGAAATTACTCAAGTTGTAATTGTACTGGATTACGCTTATGGTCTCTGTAGAATAAACATTTCCTTATGCACTTTACTGAAATATAATAATATTCATAATTTACTGATTATATGATATATTTTTACATACAATAAAATTCATCAACTGCACACATACAGTGATAATGTCTTCCAAAGAAGCTGTATCATTATGCATTTCTACCAGTGATGGATGATATTTCTAGTTGCCTTGCATCCTTGCCAGCATTTGTTATTCTGTTTTCACTTTAGCTATCCTAGCAGGAATGAAAGGGTGTATCATTGTGATTTTCATTTGTGTTTCACTGATTACTAATGATGTTGAGCATCTATTCATGTGCTTATTTGCTATTTCTTTATCTTCCATGGTGAAGCATCTACTCAAATAACCTACGCATTAAAAAAAACCAGGTTATCTTTGTCTATGTTTTACAAATATATTCTCCCAGCCTGTGACTTGTCTTTTAATTTTCTACGTAGTGTACTGATACAATATATTCACAAATACATTGCAAGCAATATATTTTAATTTTTAAGAGTCCAATTTATTAATTTTTTTCCTTTTGTGACTTGTGCTTTTTGCCTCACTCAAAGTCTCAAAGATAATCCCCTGTTTTTACCCTACATTTTATGATTTATAGGTCTATATGCAGTTCATAGGTCTATCATCCAGTTTGAACCAATTTCTGTGTAGGATGTGAGGTGACGGCTGAGGCTTACTTTTTTCCTGTGTGGACATCTAAGTGTTCTAACATCATCTGTTGAAGAAAGTAGCATTTCTGTATTGAATTATTTTGGCTCCTTTGTCAAAAGTCAATTCATCATATTTGCAGACTTTCTATGTTTTTCATTGAGCAATAAAAATATCCTTACTTGAACACCACAGTGTCTTGACTACTGTAGTATATAATGTACTCCTGTAGTACATCATGTACCCCTGTAGTACATGACGTACCGCTGTAGTATATGACGTACCGCTGTAGTATATGACGTACCCCTGTAGTACATGACATACCCCTGGAATAGTACCTGATGTACCCCTGGAGTAACTGATGTACCCCTGGAGTACATGCTGTACCCCTGTAGTACATAATGTACCCCTGTAGTACATGCTGTACAGGGGTAGTACATAATGTACCCCTGTAGTACATGCTGTACAGGGGTAGTACATGATGTACCCCTGTAGTACATGACGTACACCTGTAGTATATCATGTACCCCTGTACTATACGATGTACCCCTGTAGTATATAATGTACTCCTGTAGCATCTAGTAAGGCATGAAACCAAGTAATACAAGTTCTGCAACTATATTTTACTAAAAGTTTGTCTTGGCTAGTCTTCTGTTTTGCCATTTCATGTACATTGTTTAATCAACTGGTCAATCTACTAAGATGTTTTATGAGATTTTCACTAGGCTTACATTGAAACTTCCGGACACTTTGGAGATAATGGAAGTTTAACAATATTGAGTTCTCTAATCTATGAACAAGGGATGTCGCTCCACTTATTTTTTTTCAATTTCTCTCAATTGTATTTTGAACTTTTCAGTCTACAGATCCTGAATATATTGTGTTAAATTTATTGCTAAATATTTAACATCCTTACGCTACTATAAATTACATTTTTTAAATTTCAATTTCCAATTGTTTGTCGTTAGTATAGAAAAATACAACTGATTTTTTTGTGTCCTGCAAACTCACAGAACTCATCTATTAGTTCTAAAGCTTTCTTGGCACATCTTAAAATGTTTTCTTAAAAGACTATCTCTTCATCTCTGATTAAGACAGTTTTACTTCTTCATTTTCAATGTACATGCTTTTTTTTTTTTTTTTTTTGCTTTATTGTACTGCCAGGGGTCTCAAGTAAAACGTTAAATAAAAGTTGTGAGAGTAAACAGCTTTGCCTTGTTTCTGATTTAACAATGAAAAATAATTGTTAAATCTGATGTCCTTTATCAGGCTGAAGAATTTCCCTTTTATTTTCTCCAAGTTTTGTTATGGATTCTGTTAAATAATTTTTTTGCATTTACCGAGATAATCATATGAGTTATATTTTTACAACTGTTAATATGATGAATTACATTGACTTCTGAATGTTAAATAAACCTCATCCTTGGAATGAAACTCAGTTGTCCTATATTACCTGTCTTTCCTAATATTAACTTGTTTATTCTCTGCTTTCTGGTCAGTCTGGCTAAAGATTTGCCAGTTTCACTAATATTTTGAAAAACCTGCCTTTTTGTATTTGTTTTTCTATTCCACTGAGTTCTTGATTTATGCTCCTTGATTTATGCTTGCTTCTGCTCGCTTTGGGTTTAATTGTCTCATATTTCTATAGTCTCATTAGGCAGTAGCTTAGCCCATTAATTTGATACTTCTTTTCTAATATAAGGACTTAATACAGAAACAATTCCTTCTAATTATTGCTTAGCTGCATCTTACCCATTTTGATCTGAAATGATTTCATTCTCAGTCAGTTCAAAATATTTTCTAATTCCCCTTGTGATTTCCTCTTTGAAATATGGATTATTTATAAGTGTTTTTTGATCTCCAAATATTTACCAAATTTTAAGACAGTCTTACTAAGATCCAGTTTAATTCCTTTGCATTCAGAGACCATCCTTTACAAGACTTCAATCCTCTTTAATTTCTTAAGACTTGTTTTATAGCCCAGCATATGATCTCTCCCAGTGAATGTTCTGGGCGTATATTCTCTGCTGCTGTAGGAAATATTCAAGCAGGTCATGTACCATGGTAGTTCTGTTCTGGTTTTCTACACCTTACCCACTTCCTCCACCTGTTTCATCAGTTACAGACAGCAGAAAATGTTGAAATATCCAACTATGGTTGTGCACTTGTCTATTTCTCCTTTAGGTTCCATTAAACTTTGCTTCTTGTGATGCGAGGTTCTGTTATCAGGTGCAGACACTTTTAGGACCCCTTGATGAACTGACCTCTTAATCATTGTGAAATATCCCTATTTCCCCTGGTAATATTGATATTTCTCGTTCTAAACTCTCCTTGTTTGACAGTAATAAAGCCATCTTAGCTTTCTTTTGATTAGTGCCTGCATGGTATGCTGATTTCCATCTTTTCACTCTCAGGATTGTGTTTTCTCCACCCCTCTACCAATGCACCTGCACCCCATCCACAGGCTTTCTGCACGTCAGTGAATGAAACACCAGACACTCGATCAGTGAGGACAGAAACGTGGGAAATATTGCAATTCCTCTTTATCTGTCAAGCACATCCTAATGATTCTTCAGAAAATATCACAAATTCATCTACTTTTCTCCATACCCTCAGCATGAAACAAAGAGAGTTCAAAATCCTCACTACTTTAGAGCTTCTGACCTACCTCCTCAGCTGCCACTCCTGCCCGTTCTCTGCACGGTAGCAAGGGTGATCTCAGCATACACGACATCACTAGCCTGTTTTAAATCCTACAATTTCTCCCACTGCAATTAAAACAAAACCCAAGCTCTTACCACTACCTAGAAGTCCCCATATGACTGGTGCCCTGACTCCCTCTCTGAAGCCATCTCTCCCTATGGACCACCCAGCTTTGGTTTCACTTGCTCTTTCTGTTTCTTGAGTCTATGAAACTCTTCTCCATTTAGGACCTCAGCTGTTGTCTCTGACTGGAATAAATTCACCTCACCTTTCTATTGTTAGCATTGAAACTGAGACCTCATAGAGCAAAAGAGCCATCTCTTCATTAACACATTCTTTCAACAAATATTTGTTCAGTGCCTATTAGATGCCAGCCACTGAGCTCCATGCCAAGAACAAAACCGTAAGTCTAAAGACATTTGGTCACTGCTCTTAAGGAGCTTACCATTCAGTGAAGATGACAGACTTCATTCAGTGAAAGTGCAAACAAAGACTGAAAGAAGTCCCGTAAAGAAAGGGAGCTCAGCTCTAGGAAACCCCTAGTAAAACTGAAATAGACTGAATTTATAAATAAGGTCTCTTTGAGGAAGGGTTCTTTGACCATGATCTGAAGGAGAAATAGTGTTATATAGCATATTGTGAATTCAGTAGAGATAAAAACATATTAACTGAAATTTCAGCTCATATACATGTACCATTAACAAGATATATTATGACAATTTTGATTAGACACATCATGATTAGTAATTAGTTGTAACAACTCTCAATTTGGCACAATCTTGTCATACATCTAAAAGCAAAATTATGGGTTTATCATTTCAAATGGAGAGGAACGATATTTTGTGCACGGTGAGATAGAAGAACTAAAAAAGAGTAAACAGAATGCTTTTTAACAAACTTCTGATTCCTAATTTGTAAAGTTAGCAAAATAAAGCTTATTTACATGACTGGAGAGATTAATTTAGTAAAAAGAAGTACTTCCTTTCCCAAAAGCACATTTTTTAGGCCTCATCCAAATTTCTCAACCCAATTCAACTCTTCTTCTGACCTGAACTTAAAGCTAGAGGCATAACAGATGAATATAAGGGACAGAAACATTAGAATATTTCAGATTCGTTTCTGGGGCTGTCGCCTCAAATGGCCTGGGTTCGAGGTAAAGCTAGTACTTTCATAGAGGTATGGCGTCATTGGATATATTCCATCAAGTTGACTGAAAAGTAAGATTTTACATTCAAGTCCCATGTTTCCTTCTGTCCTCTCAGCCGTGTCTCCTCATTTATACTGTCCTTTCTGCTTACTTATATTTACCCAAAGCCTACTTAGATTTTAAAGTTGACCTTAAAACTAAACTCTTCTTCCCCAACTTCTGCCATCTTTGTAAATGTTTCTCTGCCTGCAAATTCTGGTAATCTAAGCTTGAGAATATTTAGTTGTATGTTACCCCCGCCTTCCAGGGTCAGTTAACCCTTGCTGTTTAATAAATCCAATGTGTGAATACACCCACCATTTATTTAGCTCAAAATTCTGTTCTGGGTCAGGTTCAATTGATCTCAGCTAGGTCAGCTCACGCATCTGAGATCAGTTTGAGTGTCAGCTGGGCCTGCTGGGCCTACACGTCCTCACTCAGGGGTCTGGGAGCTTGTGCTTCTAATCATCTAACAAGCTGCCCTGTGCTGCTTCCCACGGACACCAGGTACAAAAAGCATCAAGAGGGCAAGCTGCACCACGCAAGCACTTTTCAAGGCTGTTTGCATCACTTTTGCTAATGTCCCATTGACCAAAGCAAACTACCTTTAGATGGGAACATCTGTAACTTCACCATCAATCCCAGGAGCGAGAAATGTGTGGTCATATTTGTAACTGACCACATCCTCAGATTAAAACAACAACAAGCATTTCCTTTGAATCCCCACATCAGTTCCACTCACGTAAGAAAGGCTCTCAAAATGCATTTCCAACTGAACACTTAACTGAATGAATAGATGGGTGAAAGCTCCCCACTTCAGTTCATTTCATATCTCAGCCTCTGTGACAATTTAAGTATCAATTGACATTTTATGTTTAATGCCATTTGTATACAAGATGATCCAAAGAAATGGGGTGGGACTTCCCTGGTGGCGCAGTGGTTAAGAATCCACCTGCCAATGCAGGGGACACGGGTTCAAGCCCTGGTCCAGGAAGATCCCACATGCCACAGAGCAACTAAGCCCATGCACCACAACTACTGAGCGCACGCGCCTAGAGCCCGTGCTCCTCAACAAGAGAAGCCACCACAATGAGAAGCCCGTGCACTGCAACGAAGAGTAGCCCCACTCACCGCAACTAGAGAAAGCCCTTGTGCAGCCAAAAATAAGAAAGAGAGAAAGAGAGGGAGGGAGGGAGGGAGGGAGGGAGGAAGGGAGGGAGGGAGGGAGGGAGGGAGGGAGGGAGGGAGGAAGGAATGTAGGAAGGAAGGAATGTAGGAAGGAAGGAATGTAGGAAGGAAGGAATGTAGGAAGGAAGGAAGGAAGGAAGGAAGAAATGGGGTAACAAGTTCTTGATTGGATAACATGAAACCTGAGAAATACCAAGGATTTCTTGGCCTAATTTGCTTGTTGCAGAAACATCTCCCTATAACTGTATGTAGTATATGAGCCCACCAGCTCTAATGATGACTGAAAGTTTCTTGACCTCAGTTTGCAAAAGTTTGTTAAAAAAAAAAAAAAAAAAGGTCCCAGCCTGAGTTTAGAGATGTGTCTTCACAGCCTCAAGTCAAACAGGTGAGCTTCAAACCACATTCAATAGAGGGGTCAGTTCTGTAGGAATATTAGATGCAGGACAGAGCAGAAGTTTTGTGTCTCCTTAGGGAGGGTGGGAAGAGTTTGAAACCACAGTCACTAATACCATTTCTCACTTTCAGGCCCACCTCTGTCTCAGCATTCTTAAGATAAAAATCCAGACTTTTAAATAAAAGCAATATATTCCTTTGAGTTTTGACTTTATCTAAATTATAGGGAATACGGCAGTAGCAGTAGTATTTGGAATACCAGCGGTACTCCAAATCTTTGGGAAAAATCAGTGAAGAAAGCCCCATGAGGAACTTTAAAAGTTCAATAGTGTTTACATTTGACTTTGAACAAGTATTAAAACTGAGTGCAAATTAGTATATTATTTAATGCAACAGATGCATGAAGACTCTAATACTATTGAAAACAAATTGGTTCAAGAACCTCTTTATGCCTCGTAGACCAAATGGCTACAGGATGATACAATAATGCAGTAAACAGTTAATTCCTCACAAAACAATTGACTGAGCAATAAACAATTATCCAAATAGGGGCAAATTTCTTATGGGTGAGAATGTCCAGAGCAGAAGCATAATTCTTACATGGTGGGCTTTAAAGTCACCTGAAGAACAAGCAGGAACATAGAACTAAATGGCAAAAATGTATCAAATAAGAAAGTTGCTTTTTATCCTGCCCTACTGCCCACAACGCCATCCATTGCGGAGAAAAAGAACAAGGATCACTGCTAGGTCCCCAGCACTGAACTCAGAGCTCTGCACAATGAAAGTAATAAACACTACTGAATATATAATTCAATAGTTCAAAAAGCCAAGCAGCCTCATTCAACGGTCACTTAAACTTGTTTTAGTTGGACTTGGATTCGTGGGTTTATATGTTAGTTGAAAATTCAGATGATTGGGACTGAAATGGGACGTCCTAGAGTTTGACATGGCTCTGGTAAAGGAAGGAAAGGTAAGGAGGCAGTGTCTGCAAGAAATAAGGTCCTTTTGCTAAGGAATGTGGCCAACTCCTGGTCTGGACATCAAAGCTTACATACTAAACCTGAGAATGTAAGAAAAGTAAAAATGGCCCATATCCTGCTTGAAGTCATCAAGAACCAACTATACTGGATTTCTGGTGCAAGATGTATTTGAAAGGAGACAAACAGCAGTGTCACAGAACTGAAATGCTATGGCGTTAGAAAAAGTGTGAACTCCACTGAACTTTTAAATTAAAAATCCTACCAATAAATTTATCATATTCAGGCATTTAATGTATGCATATTAAATATATGCTATGAATCATTTGTGACTTTTTTATAATGTAGAAATATAAGACTATTGGTTGGTTTCCACTGCTACTTTGGGCACAAATTGATGTATCAGAATATATGCTTTCTATTTATCACATAAGAAGCACCAAAATAAACCATAAATGCCAATCCACCTATAAACTCTATTAACACAATGTGACTCACCTATTACTATACAGAAGCCAGCTTGTCCGCACATCCCAGTCTTGGGTCCTTTGGCTGCCCACTGGCATAGAGGGAGCTTATATACGCACCAGGTAACCCCATTCTTCTAACTACTGCTTATTGGGTTTAAATGAATAACTGATCAAGGTGGACCAATCAGATCCACTCCAGAAATGGAATCTGGTCCACAGAGATGGACTCAGCTCTGGACAGCTGCTCTGGAAAGTCTGTGTAAAAGTACACTTTGGGGGCCAGTGCACTGGCCACGGGCAAGCGTGGAAGGAGCAGGTCTGAAGGTAGAAAGATGACAATGAAGTAGATTTAAAGAAAGAACGAAAGAGGAGAGGCCATGAGACCCACCAAGGCTGTCAGCTCCAGAAAGTAACGGCTGCCTGTAGGCCAGGCTGAACTCATACAGCAAAAACCTACATAAAATACTCGTGTGTCACCCCAGTAAATCCCCTCTATCTAAGCTAGCTAGAAAGGGATTCTGTTCCTCATAACAAAATGATCCTAATCTCCTCTTTGCTCATGTAAGGGGTCAGGTCAATGGCTAATTCAAAGAGTAACATCCACTCTCTATCAGACTGATTTCTATATTAACATCTGAGGATCAGGCTTTTTATCTATTTTGCTTACTGATGCATCCTTGGTATCCAGAGAAGGGCTGGGCACACACTGCATATCTAATAAATGCTTTGTGAATAAATAAATGAGTCACAGAATGTGTTAGTACATGAAATAAAAAAATAAGACTTTCACAATCAATTACAACAGCGACTTGTTATAGGACCCCGGGTGTATACTTGATTATTTCTATCCAGCTTTCATTTCCTAAATATTTATTGAGTGCCTATTATTTGTCAGGAACTCTGGCTGGGAGGAAGAATACCATGATAAATAGATCACAGACCGTTCTCTCTAGGAGCTCAGGATGAAAGGTCAACTGTCAAGTGTGCATTCTTGGCAGGACAAGATGATAAGTAGGACAGAAGTTGAATAAATAAAATGTCAAATGAACCTAGAACAGGGAGCTACTTATTTCTTAGAATAAGACTATGCAAATAAACTGTTTCCCCTATGTAGTCATCTATGAATCATTCTACAGGTCACGAAGGTACCTATCAGACATTAAAAGGGTCATTTATTAGATGTAAATGGTCTAAAATTAGTAGAAGAGCTTCAAAAATATCTTTCTTGCTCATGTATTAAAAATTTCCTTTAAAACAACTGACTATAATCGCTTTTACAATTTATACAGCACTGAGACTCTGTGTGCAACTGATGGGGACAAAATAGTCTTTTTATTTTTTTTAATTGGGGTATAGTTGCTTTACAATGTTGTGTGTCTGCTGTACAATGAAGTGAATCAGCCATATGTATCACACTGCAGATCAATGATTTCTTTTATAATATACATGAAGAAGGTATAGCTAGGAGCTGAGTCCTGACTTCGGACTTAGACAAAACTGTGTTTTGACTCCACCCCCATGAATTCCTATGTCATCTACCTTAGTAAGTCAGGACCAAGTTTTCATCTACACCGGAAAAACTATCTACTTGGTATCTAGACACATAGTTCATAGAGGCAAACTTATGCTTCTTATAAATTACCTGTCTTTCCTGATCACATATAATATGATCAGAAAAGGACCTATATTTCACTCCAGTTCCCAGTTTATATCATGGAACATAAATAAACTTAATTTACTTCATCAGAACTGCTACATTTATACAATCTTTATTATTCCTTGCTTAACATTTCTCTGACACCAATGACAGGGAACTCCAAATTTTCTGAATAATCCAACAAGGGTTTAATATGTAACAAAAATAAAATATTAAATGTCAATATTTACCATTTACTCTGAATGTACATGTTCAATCAATGAAAGAAACAGAAATCATCACGTGCTACATGAAAGGAGACATGTAACAGTAAGTGCGACGTCAAACCCATTGAAAATGCTTACCTTTCGAAATTCTTTAAATTAAAAGATTTAACAGAATTTCCCATTTAGACTCTTTAAACTATTTATAATAAAAGTTTTTATATTACACCACTGGTAACTGCAACATTCACAGGCACCATTTTTATAGAACCTTAAAGTTCAAAAACACTTTCACAAATATTAGCTCATTTAATTCCCCAATCACCCAAAGAAGTGTGTGTGTTTGTTTGTTAAGAAAAAAGTAAACTAAATCTTAAGAGGTCAAGAAAGTGAGTGGCCTAAAATCACAGTAAGCAACCTGGTCTTCTGACTTCATGTCCAGTGTTCTTTCCCTCACACAGATTTAGTTTCAGGGCAAATATAAAAAGCTGGAAGGTATTTGTGGACCCACTTTATTCTTTGCCTGACAACCATCCTGACTTCTTAATTATACAGTCAACTTTTCAATACACCTGAGTAGATCTCTTTTAGCAAATTTTCCAAGAAACAAACATTTTGACATTCCTAGATAAAATTGACTTTTACAAACAATATAAAAGGAAAATTCACGAGATCACGATCTTCTTAAAATCATATTATAAAACTGAACCTGAATAAGAAATTACATTATGAAATGACTCATTTAGAAAAATCTCTATAATGTGAAAACAACTGGAGTTTTGATACTATTTAAGAACTAAGGTGAACTTAAATGTTTCATAAATATAATCTGTCTATCGATAATTCTAGATCGGTATGAAACTCTATGCTCTTTCCTTACAATTCACACCAAGAATTATGAATTACTGCTATTATCCATATACTTTCAGAATGAGGATATATAAGTAAAATCAATAAGGCAAATGTGCATAAGGGGGAAAGTACCAGTTTTCTTATAAAGTAGAAATAAAAATAAATCCGAACTTAGACTAAGTACTAATAATACATTACACCCTTTGGAAAAAAAAACTTAAGTATTAGTGCTTTTTGACTCTGCAGATTTCCCAACCCAATTTAAATTAATGAAATGAGACATCTGGGTTATCAGTGAATACTGTAGTGAACAATATGACTAAGTATTGACTTAATGAGTGGTCATATCAATTAAAGTTGGCCTTAAATTTTCATTAACCACCAATATCAATACCAAATGTTTCATTTCCTTCAGAACATTGGAGAATAGGATTTTTTTTCTCAGGAACTGTCCTGGGATGCACTAGGATTATGTACTCAGACATCCCAAGTTTCTCCTTACACCTTCCCCATTCTACAAAAATCCCCTACTTCCACACCTGCCCTTCCCAGGAAACAACTGAAACAGCCCTCAGAAACTATATGAGAAATAGGACAGATTATCCAGAAACTTTAAGGAAGTGGCAATGATACAGTTGACATTGCTTATTTCTGTTAGACCTCAAACGCAAGAGAAATCACTGTAGACCTTACTTGGGAGGATGGTTTTTTCCTCAAAAAGTCTTCGATAGAATAGCGAAGTGGAAAACATGATAAAATGAAAGGCAAGACCAAACACCTGGGAATGAACAACACTCCAAAAGTGACAGTCTTCTCTGATCACCTAATTTGGCAGTGGAGTCTTTCTAGAAACACTGAGCGTTACCAGTAACACTGAGATCACCTAAAACAAATACCCTGCACTTGATGATGTTTGGAATTTAATGGTGGGCAATGAGAATTCTTTAAATTTCTTGTTTTTGAACTATAAGAATTATGTTCAAAGATATAAGTAGAAAATAACGCTAAACTTTTCAATAAATGCTCTGAAAGATCTTCTATTTTAAAAATCAGGAAAGAAATATTTTATACCACTAAGACTAAGTGGTTTTAAAATTTTGCTATCTTTTCAATAAAAACAGATTCTAACTTTTATATATAATTGCATAAGTCCTTTTGTTTATCCAGATACTTTAAGTGGCAAATAAAAGTTATAAAATGTATTCAAATGGTCTAATGTTACCTTGCTGCCCACTCTGAAAGATGTTATGATCTGCTTACTTGTAAAAGCTTTAGTGAAATAATTACACTGTTATTGTCAAAAATCTGGTTTAGGCCCAGATTACATAAAAAAATAAATTAGCTCTATTGAAAATTTACTTTATTGGTTAATCCTACATATGCCATAAGTCTTTAGCTACATATCGAAACATTTGATATATTCTTATTCCAACTTGCTCACACAACTTCCTTAAAAACATTTTGGAAATAAACCAGAAAAATAAATAAAATGGAGAAAAACTAAAAAAATTTTTTTTTATTTTATTGTTTACAACAGTTCATAAGAACATTATCAGGAACCCTGGTACATAGCTTTGCCTGGTCAATATCAGATCTTAATATGAAAGAAGGAGCCACATTTTTCAGTTTCCTAAAATTCACTGGTTATTTCAAACCCAGTACTGACTGCACTGGGGCAAATATAATGTGGGTCAGAGCCGGGCATTAAGGCTGGATTAGGAATCAAGTTCTAAGCATTCAGAACCATGGAGATAAGACAGTACAAAGTTAGAATGGCTGGATGAAGTAGTAAAGAGTATCCTGATTACCTAGTATTTATGTAACGATTTTTACAGACTTAGGAGGTTGGGTCAGCAGTCTAAAGTTAAGGGTGACACAGCCAAACGCTGATATTAAGAATCATCAAAATGTGAAAAATGTAGAATGGAAGTTTTATAATTCCCTCTAGAAAGAAACAAGTTTGGGGAGTTTTAAAAGCCGTTGTTCTTAGAGATAATTTAGTAGCATCGTGAAACGAGATTTGTGTTTAAATGAAATATACTGTATTTAGAGGGTACAAAATGATGATGGTGAATAATGTTTTCAAAAGTTTAAAAGTGGTGTAAGATTTTTCATATATAATAATTTATAAAAATGAAAAAACTGTAGAATTTCCTGCTTCGAGTTCCACAAATTAAAGACTGACAACATCAGCAATCACATCATTAGTAAATGAGTTTAAGAAGAAGAATTACAATAATGGTAGTAGAAGAGTCACAGTAGCCATATGTATCGAGTACTTCTGTGTCATACACTGTATCTTACATTATTTATTCTGCACAAAAACTCTCAAAGATATTCTACTGTTCCCATTTCAAAGATGAGACTATTTAGAAAAGTTAGATAATTTACCCTATATTAAGATGCTAGAAAGTGGCAGATTTAATATCATAAAATTTAAAATACCAATGATCTTGAGAAATATAACATACGCCAGATTTGAAAGCCAACAATCTCGTCTTGAAAAATGTAGTAATGTCTTCCTAACTGTGCTGGCTAGGTGAGATTAAGGAAAATTCAACATAGTAGGAGGGTTTACAGATGAGAAATTTAAGTCCTCATAGAGAAAATGGTATTAAAATCAAGAATTGGTAAAACTGTAAAAGTCCTTACAAATATTTGCACTATCACCTAACATAATCATACCCATTTTTGAACACTTACTGTGTGCTAATTTGTAATTTAGTTTATCTAATTTTCACAGCTACCATAGGAGTGGTTGCCAAAAGGTGGCAGAATCAGGATTCAAATCAGAGAAACTGATCTGTCCCCCAAATCCCGTGTTCTCAGCCACCGTGCTATCACCAGGGGCATTTTCACACCTTCAGGCTAACTAATTTCCATTTCCCAGGCTTTGTTCACTAGGAAACTTTCTTGATATCCCTCCCCTACACTGTATACGAAATACTCGAAAAGTTTTTACACATGGCACATGAATATGCATTCCAAGAGGTCTAGTTCATGTAAATATCTTTCTATTTCAGTCTCAGAGGTACTGACCCACATTGAATCTCAGGTACCTGAGATGCAGAATAACTCTTGAGAAGGAAACTTGAGAAGGAAAACCTTTGGATGACCTTTATTTCTCAACATCTATCCACCCAAGATAACTTCATGTCATGACCAAAGCACCTATTTCATCCCTTCATTTCTGCCCTTATGGAGGCCACTGGAGCATCCTTCTAAGTGATGCAGAGTCACCTTGCTCGTCTTCTTCATCTCCCCCAAACTCCCTGCAGCAACTACTCCTATTCTGCCATCTGCTCCGATTTCACTACCTTTTCCCAGCCTCAATTCTGTTTCAATGATTAACCCCAAAGTGACTGGCAATTTACTATATTGGAACAGAAAATTTTAACGTTGAGGAAAAGGTACGCAGAAGTATAATTATATGCACTAGAAGCACAAGTAAGGAAAGCTCACAGGGCAGGATTTGCATAATGATCATCATAGTAGGTACATTTTCATCATAACCAATTTCAAGGAGATAGCCTCTCCAATTTAGTTATCGATTTTACAGCAGTAGAAACAACACAGATTGTAGCAATTACAGGTTTCATAAAACCGTACTGCAGTTATATTTTAAAAGAATGCTGGTCATGAAATTCCCCTTGCAATGTTAACACATTATACTTCACATTAAGTAATAAAAATATCTTCAAATACATCAGCATGTTTATATAATAATAAAGGCATCAATCAAATACCAATGCCTTTTTACAGTAGCCTACTTTTTCCCCCCACCACGTGTCTAGTTATTGAAACTTTCCGATTTATATCAAAGCAGAAATATTTCAGAAGAGGTCATCACACCCAACATCATCCATAACAGTAAATGAATTTTTAAACTCTTACCCAGTCTTAGTGAGACAAGAGGTATCTGTTCTGCAACAACTCCATGAATCTGGGATTATATCTCAGTAAACTGGATGCTTGCTGGTTCTTTTAAGAAAGTGTCCCCGGAAAAGGTGTGAATGGTAATCACAGAAGGCGCTCAAAAGCACCATTCACTGTGTGCTGAAACACAGAAGGGGACAAAAAAGAAATACCAATCTGTTAACTGAGCTTCAGAGTTACTTTTCCAATATTACTTATACATACTAAACCACACGAATAGCAGCCTTACTCTCATTTTTACACTAATAGTTCAGAGGCAGGCTTGCCTGGTCATCAAGAGTGTGGGCTTTGGGTCAGAAGAACAGACTTGACATCACAGCCCAGCCACCTACCCTGCTTCTTTGGGAAGCTATGCGTGCCCTCCACAGAGGGCTATGAAAAGAATAATGAAATTAATACAAATAAAGTGCTTTTAACAGTGCTTGATGAAGAGTAGGTATTTTATTCTTTCCCTCTTTCTTTGCTGTTCTTGGTTAAAACTTAGGAAGATAGGATGTCCATTTAGTGAGCACATAATATAAAGCACTGGGTTGGTGCTTTATAAAAATGACCTCGCTTCACCCTCAGATGAGGTGTTATTCCTCCTGTTTTATAAATAAGGAGACTGAGATTCAGGAATTAGCAATTTGCTAAAGTTAGACTACAAGAAAGTAGCGTTAGCACTTAAAAGATGTCTGCTCTTCAAAGTTCTTGTTGCATCTGAACTCTTTCATATTTGAGGGATTATTTGTTATATCTTGATGCTCTCCACAGCAAAGCAGACAATATGCCAGATTAAACTCTATTGGTTTAATATAAAACTGTTTTTTTATAAACTCATCTCAAGTTTATTTATAATGTTTTAGGAGACAGACTGAGAATGAAATTAACCAGTAAAATTCAGCACATGAAACAAACACATTAAAACAATATTCAAAGAAATTTCTCTCCCTCTCTATCATGAAGGACCTGATTTAGAGTGGAATTTACCACCATGCAAAGAAAACAAAAGGCAACTTTTTCAAATTGCTTACAGTCAAACTGACAGAACAATGAAGACTATGTACTAAAGTCGATTTGACAAAAAAATTATTTTCATTGTAAAATTACTATCTTCATTAAAAATCTGCAGAGTATAAAATAAAAATATTTAAAATAGAAAATGTTTATAAAATATTTATAAAAATATTTAAACCACCACATCATAGTCATTGCTAATAATATGGTGCATTTTCTTCTAGACTATTTTCCTATGGTTAGCTTTTTTCTAGATATATAACACGATACTAAATCTTGTTTATTTTCCCAAGATAGCATA
Source organism: Delphinapterus leucas (assembly GCF_059928025.1). Taxonomy (NCBI): domain Eukaryota; kingdom Metazoa; phylum Chordata; class Mammalia; order Artiodactyla; family Monodontidae; genus Delphinapterus; species Delphinapterus leucas. The sequence continues at coordinate 33,803,195 of NC_143142.1, read as the reverse complement.
AACCGGTCAAAGTTTTAATAGTTTGTAAACAATTTTCTTATTAAATAATGCAATATACATTTTATATACAAATTTTAATATTTTTATTATTATGGAATAATAAATAAGCCCCTTACTGACAATATCAAACTCCAAAAAAATCTCTTGAAGTTAAGATTTTCTTGTGTCTTATTTGTCAGGAAAACCTGATCTGACCTGAACTGACGTGAGGCCACTTATCATCATTATTTATGACGCTTAATATGAATATTCTTACAATTTACAATAGAAATACCCGTGGGTTTGACCATGGGGTCCTGTCCCTTAGTTCCAACACACTATAAATATTAAGTGATAGAAAAACCTCTGTTTCTTCTTAAGCCAGTATAATGTTGATACCTAAGCCTAAAAAACTTTGTTCAAAAAAAAGAAATTACAGACCATAGCTGTCTATGAATATCAACACAAAAGTACTAAAGAAATTTTAGCAAACAGAATACAACATCACACACAATCAAGTAGGACTTATTCCAGAAATGCAAGGTTGGTTCATATCAGAAAATCTATTAATATCATAAACCATATATATTACCATACATGCTGAAAAGCCTAAAAATATTTCAACATTCACTCATCATAAAAACCCTCAAGAAAACAAAAGAAAGGACACTTTCTTAACATGAAAAATATTTATACTCCTCAATCCTAAGACCAATATCTTACTTAATGGGAAAATACTAGAAGCACTTCTACTCAGATCAGGAACAGGGGGAGGGGGTCCAGTATCTCCATTATTATTCACTTTATTAGCAAATGCAATCAGAAGAAATAAATCAATTAAAGAATAAGTAACAGGTAAAACTATTCCTACTTGTGGATGCTAAAGTGGAAAATGGAAAATTCTAAAGAATCAATAAAAACAGTACCTCAAACAAGGTTTTTTTTAAGGCAACAGAGTATGAAATTAATACTCAGAAATTAACACCTTCCATAGACATTGCATTATAAATAAATAACATAACCCACACTGAAGAGGATGGGAAAGAACAGAGCTAACCTAAGTAACCTTCAGAAACAGTGTTTTGATTGCATACTTTAAGGCTAAAGACAAAAAGAACTGTACACATATTGTACTGTAAAGATTTTTTTACAGAGATATAAAATTGCAGTTGTGAAACTACTTTATGTGCATTTTCCAGATTGAGTAAATAATTTAAATACATTGATGATAATGAGAGTGAGGTTTCTCAGCGCTAAAAAGTTACTAGAAATAGAAGGAAGTTGACTTGAATGAACCCTGTGATGATGGACTGGAATCGGATGCATCAATATAAACTCATGATTATATGTCTGTGTGTGTATATACACAAATAGATATAGATGTGTGTTTGTATATATACACCTACGTCCTAGCTCTGTCAGATGAGAGAGAACCTAGAAGCAACTGTAAAAGTTCAATGAACACACCTAGTACCCAGAACTTGGTTTCCAAATATCCTTCTTCAATAAAAGGAATGAAAAATCCTGGGAGGAATGGTTGATCTCAGGAACAAGGTAGAGATGAGCATGGTGAGGGGATGAGGCAAGATGAGCCCCATCTTTTGGGGCCAGAAAGTAAGCAAGTGCTCAAACTTTGATGGCAAGTCAAAAAGACTGAGGCGCCAGCCTGAAGGTGCTCCCGATGACCAGAAAACAATAATGAATTTTATCTCATGGAATAAAACAAATATGCTTGAGTTCATACTACAGATAAGTGGTTGAATGAATACATAAGGATAAGATAGCTCATCCTTAGAGTAGAAATCAAATTAATAAATACAGAAGGAATGAGGCAAAGGGAAAATCACCATCTCACAGCCAGCACCATAATAATTGTTGCAGAGGCATGAATCAGTGATGGAGGATAAAATTAGTGGGCAGAGGTATATGAGAAAACAGGATACTTGTGTATTCTCAGACTGTCTTCCCACAAGATACTTATTAACTACAAAGGAAAAAAACCCATAAATTTAAAGTGGAGAAAACTGACAGACTCCACTTCAATCAAGTGATCAAACTTAACAACACCAGAAATGAGGTGTGTCAACATCGTTTACCTTCTTATATGACTCACTGAGGTCACATCATTGCTTCTGGGGTGTTCTTGCCAAGAATGAATAATCTGAATTTAATCATGAAGAAACATCAGACAAATCCAAATTGAGGGACATCCCCCAAATTAACTGCCCAGCACTCTTCAAAAATGTCAAGGTCATGAAGACAGACAAAGTCTAAAGATGTTCCCCAAGTGAAAGGAGAATAAAGAGACATGACAATGGATTAAAGACCTAAGGCCAGACACTATAAAACTCTTAGAGGAAAACACAGGCAGAACACTCTAGGACATAAATCACAGGAAGATCCTTTTTGATCCGCCTCCTAGAGAAATGGAAATAAAACAAAAATAAACAAATGGGACCTAATGAAACTTAAAAGCTTCTGCACAGCAAAGGAAACCATAAACAAGACCAAAAGACAACGCTCAGAATGGGATAAAATATTTGTAAACAAAGCAATTGACAAAGGATAAATCTCCAAACTATACAAGCAGCTCAGGCAGCTCAATATCAAAAAACAAACAACCCAATCCCAAAATGGGCAGAAGACCTAAATAGACATTTCTCCAAAGAAGATATACAGATTGCCAACAAACACATTAAAGGACGCTCAACATCGCTAACCATTAGAGAAATGCAAATGAAAACTACAAAGAGGTGTCACCTCACACCGGTCAGAATGGCCATCATCAAAAAATCTACAAACAATAAATGCTGGATTGTGGTGTGATGAATTGGGAGATTGGGATTGACATGTATTGATGTGTATTAAATGGATGACTAATAAGAGAAATAAATAAAAAATAAACATTAAAAAAACAAACAAAAAATGCTGGAGAGGGTGTGGAGAAAAGGGAACCCTCTTGCACTGCTGGTGGGAATTGACACAGCCACTATGGAGAACAGTATGGAGGTTCCTTAAAAAAACTAAAAACAGAACTGCCATATGACCCAGCAATCCCACTACTGGACATATACCCTGAGAAAACTGTAATTCAAAATGAGTCATGTACCACAATGTTCATCGCAGCACTATTTACGATAGCCAGGTCATGGAAGCAACCTAAGTGCCCATCGACAGATGAATGGATAAAGAAGATGTGGCACATATATGCAATGGAATATTACTCAGCCATAAAAAGAAACGAAATTGAGTTATTTGCAGTGAGGTGGATGGATCTAGAGTCTGTCGCACAGAGTGAAGTCAGAAAGAGAAAAACAAATACCATATGCTAACACATATGTATGGAATCTAAAAAAAAAAAAAAAGTGGTTTTGAAGAACCTAGGGGCAGGACAGGGATAAAGACACAGATGCAGAGAATGGACTTGAGGACACGGGGAGGGGAAGGGAAAGCTGGGACGAAGTGAGAGAGTAGCACTGACATATATACACTACCAAATGTAAAATAGATAGCTAGTGGGAAGCAGCCGCATAGCACAGGGAGATCAGCTCGGTGCTTTGGGACCACCTAGAGAGGTGGGATAGGGAGGGGATATGGGGATATATGTATACATATAGCTGATTCACTTTACTATACAGCAGAAAGTAACACAACATTGTAAAGCAATTATACTACAATAAAGATGTTAAAATAAATAAATAGCATTTTTCTGCATAAAAAAAAAAAAGACATGACAACTAAATACAATGTGTCATCCTGGATTTGATCCTGAACTAGGAACTAGGTTTATAAACTAGGTTTATAAATGGTACCAAGTTTTATAGCTAATATTAATTTCATGATTTTATGATTGTACTACCGTTCCATAAGATGTCCACATTTAGCGAAGCTGGGCGATGAGTTTATCGGATCTCTTTGTCACAGTTTTGCAAATGTTTTGCAACTCAACTTACTTCAAAATGAAACTTCAAACAGATTTCAAAAGTACTTGGAAAATGAATAGCAAACTAAATTCAAAAATAACAGATGAAAGAAATGAACAAAAAAGGTATGAAAACAATTGAGTTGAAGCAAGATATATAACGGAAAAAACCAACTATGCCAAAAGTTGTTTCTGGAAACTCTTCATAAGACATTAAGAAAAGAAGAAAAATGAAATTGAGCAATACCACATGAAAATGAGGGCATCCCTACAGTAAATTAAATGGTGTTAGAAATAGCTTTATGGTAGTAACTTAAAAACAGAACAAAGAGTGAAGAACCCACCACATGCATCGCCACCTAGTTTATGACAAAGATGCCATCTCAATAAGTAGGGAAAACAATGAATTAGTTCTTTTCAATAAATGGTGCTTGATAAATTGAAAATGCATGTGGAAAAAAATGAGGCTTGACTACTTCCTCACACTGTATGCAAAACATAACAATAATTCCAGATGGACTGTAGACTAACATGAAAGGTAAAACAAGATAGCTTTTAGGAAAAAAATGGCTAAAATTACAAAAAACAATACAAAGTGTTGACAAAGTTATAGAGGAAGTGCAATTCATACGTGACTGGTCCAGGTGTAAATTGGTTCAATCATGTTGAAAGATTGTGGGGCTAAAGCTGAACAAATACAGAGCTTCTGACCAACACTGCACTCCAGGGATATAGCCAAGGGGATGAGTAGGTATATGCACCAAAGGACACGTACCAGAATCATAATAGCTGTTTTATTCATAAAGGCCAAAAGCCAGCAATAAGGCAATGTCCATCAATAATAGAATCAGTTAATAAATTATGCTATATTTATAAACTTGACTGCTCTATAGCCACAAAGAAGGATAAACAACTATTGCCTACAACATGGATCAATCAATCCTACAGATAATATGGATTACAAAAATCAAGAGAACATAATCTATTATTCCATTTATATAAAACTCAAGAAAATGATAACACTAGTTTATAGTAAAAAATGCATCACAGTGGTTACCTCTGGGAGGTGTTAATTAGGAAGCACAACAAGGGAGTTCTTTGGGCTGATATTATTCTGTATCTTCCTATTAGTAGTGGTTATACAGGTATATTCACCCCTCATTTTCATTAAGCTGTACATTTAAGATTCATGTGCTATATTGTATGTAGGTGATAAATCAGTGGAAATTAAGAGAAAAGATTTTTTTCTTGAATGAATCCTCTTGTCTTCATTTTCACAGTTCAATATTCCACCTTATCAGACAGAGCTTTCCAAGGGATGCAATTAAAACCAAGTATTAATTTCTGAGAATGCATTTCTCCATCGTGTAACAGAAAAAAGGAAAAAACAGTTTTTATTGTCCAGCTCCTTTGCTGAAAATGGATGCTTTAGCTGTCTGTTCATTACTCTGTAGAGTGAGAAAAGATAATGTCCTGGCTTTTATGATAAAAGCTGATTATCCCATCTGTTCAAAGTGTTTATTTCTTCTCAAAAAATGGAGGGAAATGTTATTGGATACTGTACAGTTCAGCTCTCTGGGACATCTTAGAAAAATATGTTAACTTAAGTGTACCAAATCTGATTGTTTAAGAAAAAAACAATTTAAAATGAGGCATTATAAAATGAAATAAGGCATTATATTTTTCTAAACAAAATACTTCTAGCTATATAAAGGTACTAATACAAAACAGCGTATTTCAACTTTCCTCAACATGAAAAGTAAGTATAATCACATGTAAAATTTCTAGAATTTTCCATCTCCACCAATTCCAATCAACTAACATTACTTTGAAATCTCTTAAACTGCAGTCCTCCATGATCTTTTTCTCTGAAAGTTATACTTAAAAAAAATGAATAATATACAGTCCCTTTCCTTCAGGATTTCACATTCTGTCCTGGACGACACTATTACAATATAACTAACTACGTACTTGACATATGAAATGTGAGGACTAGTCGCCCAAGTACTGATTTCTACCCATAGCACGTGAGATGTTCAGGGTCTCTATGAGCCTCTATACTACTCACAAGGCCTATAATACAGTGTCTTGAACACAGATGGGTACCAATATTTTTTTTTTCCTAAATTCCATGAGGTCAATACTTAAGGCAAAAAGAAAAATTTCAATTATAAGTAATATCTTCTAAGAGATGACCAGGAAACACATACATATTCAATTATAAAAAGCAAAATAATAAAACAAACTCAATCTGGCAGTTGGGATGTGTTCCCATTATCTAGAAATTTTACTTATCACCCTTCTGTTCCACACCACTGTCAGGTAACTGAGGTATTACTGTCTATTCATAAAATGTCATTTACAGATCCGGGGGAAAAAAGAAACTGTAATAGGACCATTTAGATAATCTTATTTCCCCTAGAACTTTGACAGTGTTTCATAACCCACAGATATTTGGGGCCATTATATTGTAATGGTCCTCTTTTGACTTTTGCTCTGCTCTATTCATACAATAAATAGTTTCTCAGTTCCTCTGAATTCAACTCTTCCTACTGCCATTACCAATGTTTCAATTTGCAGGCTGGATCTAATTGCTGAAGCATTTATTAGAACCCAGGTAGCAGCATGTTATTATCTTACTAATTAATGCTCCCCAGGAGACTCTGGAATTAATATAGGCCATTCTGCAAAAATAATGACCACTCAAATCGCAGCCCTAACACACACGTAAGGGAGCACACTCAAATATAGTCCATTCCATTAGGAGTTTAGCAAAAGATGGAGAGGTCAACCCAAAAAAACCTGCAGAGAAGCGTAAAGATTATATGGACTCATGGGTGTAAGAAAATGTTACCTTAGGAGAAAGTCCCCTAGTTCTGCCTTTGTGATTCTGACAGTGATGTAAACATCACAGAAAGGAATCTTAAAGAAGAATTACATAATCCTTCCTCCACCAATTGTTAGCTTGTTTGCTGTAGATTCAAACACTGCCACAGGCTACTAATGGTTGGCAACTCACACTGTGGAAAATGTCACTGGGTTTTGCTATCCTACTAGCTGTGCTCCACAGAGCAGAAAATTAAGCCTGACATATTTGGGGGAGGAGTTTTCTGCTTTGTAAGAACTTACAAAAATAGCTATACTTATTTATTACAGGGTCACATTTGTAAGTTCTTAGTAGCTCTGAGATAAACAATTTTATTACACGTGCTAAATTCTTAGTTCATTCTCTTAGGTGAATAGACTTTCGTTTCTAACCTTGAAAGACATATATATACACACAGCAAAATAAAATACTTTAAAATCTACAGCATATGAAAATAGAAAAAATCTATATCTAAAACTATACACTTCTGCTTCAGTTTATTCTGACTCCTTTTGAATAAAGATAAGTCTGAGTACCTAATCACTTATCAAAATATTAGAGTTTCATCATGAATAACCTAGATTTGATGCACAAATAGAACCATGAATTTAAGTCATACCGGGTTCAAATTTATTTTGTTATATACATTTTGTTTGAACTATGCTCAAATGTAAAACTAATGATCCTTCTTTAGTTAGAAGTTTGTTTTGGCATATTTGATACATTTAAATGCATTTTTTTCTCTGTTATAGGCGACGTGTAGTTTTGCCATGAGAATCATACAGACTGCCCGGCCAAACTTAACTTACAAATGTGGAATAAAACTATGAGTTACTGAGATAAGTCACAGAGTAAGATCCTCATTGAAAAAAATATTCACAGTACTGTTTCTAGAAAAGTTTGCACAACTTCTGCAATAACACCAAACCATTGATTTAATCACTCAGAGGCATTTGCCAACTTCATCAAAATGAGGATACACCTCCCCCTCTCATGCCAAATTTCTTTCTTCCCTGACTTTGTTCTTTCCTGCAACCTCAAAGAAAGGAACTGTCAGGCTTCTAGATTCTATATGTAATAGGGAGGAACAAACCTGACTCAATATTGGATCTGTTTCTTTCACTTTAACCTTTGTATTCTATTGCTTCTGCTTGGAATTAAGAATGTTGCCTATAGCCTGAAATACACAGGATAACCCATTCTCAAGGCTCTGACCTTTAAAGGTGTAACACTTTTCCATTCATACAGAGATAAAAGGTTGCAAAACAGAATAACATTTGTCTTGGAGATTTACAAGAACACTGTGACCTGACCTACCTGGACAGCTGCAAGAACAAAGGATTCCAACACCAAGAAGTCTGCAACAACCAACCATGCCCCTCCCTCTCCTGGCATTTAAAAATGCTTTGCTGAAACCCTTCGGGGAGTTCGGGGTTTGGGGGGCATGAGCCACCAGTCTCCTTGCATGGCCCTGCAATAAACCTTTCTCTGCTCCAAACTCCAACGTTTTGGTAGTACTTGGCTTCACTGTGAGCTGGGCACACCAACTTGCATTTGGTGACGTATCTGTCACATGACAGGCCCATTTTATTACACATGCCAAGAATTCTGGCCTTTGGAGAAAAATGCTCCCAAATCTCTCCCTTTCCTCAGCACCCCGTGTCTGTGCAAAGTTAGCAGTTTCACAGCACTGCTTTCTCTCACCATGGCTTAGAAAAGCATCCCCTCTGCCTTTTTAAAGTTCTATTGATCAAGCTAATGACATTTACTCAGCACCCGCTAAGTGAAAGTCACAGTTCCACTTGCTGTAAGGACATACTTATGCACAGGCCACGGTGTGGCTTTCCTTCAACAAAGATAAATGTCCTGTGATTCCTGTTTCATAAGGTAGCTCCTGACGCCTGGAACGTCCTCCCTGTCCTAGCAGCCAAACAAACTCTCATCCACTTATCCACACCTGTCATCTTGTCTTTTCCATAAGTGTTTCCATTTGAATGAAGAAAAGCCAGCCTCCCCCTCCCCCCTCTACCACCAGCCATAATTCTGTACACCCTCCCCCCGGAAACATATACTCATGGCAGTATTTTGGGGAAATGTCTAAGCCTTTATTCTTATCTGACTTGATGCTTCTTTACAGATGATTCTCTATGTGTGACTCTCCACTACCTTTGCACGGGTGTCTGTAAATCCCTAGAGAAGAAAAATCAATCTCGACTTTTTGAGCTGTCAGCACAATTAAAACACTAATGTCTTCTGTGATTATGACAATGATCAATCCAGAATTATAGAAGCTCCTTCACTCACTCCAAAGAGACTTCCAAGCAGAAACGCAGGCCTAAGGGCTATCTATCAAGTACAGTGACCAAGGGGAAGAAAGCGAGCATTTGGGTGACAACTCTGGCTCAAGAAAATGAGGTCTGCCGGTATATTTATATTTAAATATACATTTTCCTCCACGCTGTTTTTCAAGGTTTTTTATTTGTCCTACTCACCTGTGTTTAATAAGCTTAAATCAACTTTTAGGAACATTGAAGTTACATACTGTCCCTCCGACAAACACATGAATAGATTAAAAAAATTACAAAAGCTCAAATTTGTAATTCCTAGGTTGCTGAAAACTACCATAAATTTTACCCTAGTGCCCAGATGTGTATAACTTGGGTAAATCAGCTTCCAGGTTGGGACATGGACTTCTTTTAAACAAACATCACATCTATGGTCATACATGTCACAGCAGCCACTCAATACTTTAAAATATGGGCTGGATTTTTAACAGTCTTCAAACTACCTAACAAGAGGCTGGCGGTATAAGTAGGGTTCCGACTTTTCTGCAATTTCTCTCTTCTTAAAAAGAAATCTCTATGCCTATGCATGCATTAGAATGGCTAAAATAAAAAAGAGAAACAAGATACTGGCCAGGATGTGGAGAATCTGGGTCCCTCACACATTGCTAGTGGGAATGGAAAATGGTGCAGCCACTCTGGAGGAAGGACAGTGTGGCAGTGTCTTATAAAAGTACACGTGCATTTAACAGACAACCTAGTAATGTACTCTTGGGCATCTGGCCCCAGGGAAATGAAACTTCTGTTCACATAAACCCTGTGCACAACTGTTCACAGCAACTTTATTCCTAATAACCAACGACTGGAAATAGACCAGATGTCTCTCAATGGGTCCATAATACCATGGAATACTATTCAGCCATAAAAAGGAGCTAAACCCTGAGAGGTACAACGGCTTGGAGGAACCACAAGGCAATGATGCTGAGTGCAAAAAGTCAGTCCCCAAAGGTTATAGCTATGATTCCATTTATATAACATTCTTGAAGTAAAATTTTAGAGGTGAGGAATGAATTAGTGGTTGACGGGGTTAGGGATGGGGAATGTGTGGCTTTAAAGGGGTAGCACAAGGGAACCATGTGGTTATGGAAAGTTCTGGATCTTGACCTGGTGGTTATACAGATGTATACATGTGATAAAAATCATATAGAATACACACACACCAGTGCATATATAACTAGTAAAATCTTTAATTTCTATTTCCTGGTACCAGTTTCTATTTCCTGGTTGTAATTTTTACTATAGTCATGCAAGTTGTTACCTTTGCAGGAAACTGGGTTAAGAATACAGAGAACCCCCCCCTGTACATTTTTGCAATTTTCTGTGAATCTATCAGTTCAAAATAAAAGTTACAAAGAGAAAGAAACCTTTTCAGGAGTCCCCCATATTTCTCTAACTACTTTTCTGCTTCCCCTTCTACTCTCCCTACAGTGATGTCTCAAAAGTCATCTGTTTGCTGTCTCTAATATCTTTCTTACACTATCTTTTTTTTTTTTTTTTTTGCGGTACGCAGGCCTCTCACTGTTGTGGCCTCTCCCGTTGCAGAGCACAGGCTCCGGACGCGCAGGCTCAGCGGCCATGGCTCACGGGCCCAGCCGCTCCGCGGCATGTGGGATCTTCCCGGACCGGGGCACGAACCCGTGTCCCCTGCATCGGCAGGCGGACTCTCAACCACTGCGCCACCAGGGAAGCCCTCTTACACTATCTTAAATCTGCTCCAATCACAGCTCTGACTCCTCCACCAGCTCCACGGGCACTGCTCTCGTGAAGGTGACCAGTGACATCCACATTCCTGGGTCCCAGGTCAGCCATTCATCTTCATGTAGACCAGCCCTCCTGACCCAAGGACCACCTGTGACAGAAGTGAGCTCACACTGGGCCTTGGTGCTCTTTTTCACATCATGAGCCCTCCCACTCTTCCTTATCTTTCCTGAGTGCCTCATGCTCAGTCTCATTTGGAGCTTCTTCCTTAGATCCAAGAAACTCTTCTCTGTCTACCCATTCCTTTGGTAAACCCGTCCAGTCTCCTAGGTTGAACTAGTACCTAACCACTGACAACTCCCAAATTTGTATCTCCTGCCCAGTTCTCTGCCCTGAATTTCAGATTTGTATCCAACAGCCCTGGCAAATCTCTATGTAGCCAACTTACAGGCATTTTCAACTTTACATGCCCCACACCAAACACCTGACAGCCCACCAAATCTGCCTATTCCCATTTTTTCCCTAGATCAAACATTGACAACTCCTTATTTCTTGTAACACAACCCAAAAATAATGATGTCATCATTTTCTCCTCTCACTCTCTCATGCATCATGTCCAATCTATCAGAGAATTCCATAAGATGTTATGGAGAAAACCTGAACGAACTTTTTGGCCAACCCAATACATCCTGAATCTAAGCACTTCCCACCACCTGCCCTGTTACCATCCTAATCTAGTCCACTATTATCTTTGGCCTGTATTCTTCCAACAGTGTCCTAAGTCTCTCCTCTGGCCTTACTCCCTACAGTATATGCTCAGTGAAGTGGCCTAAGGAATCCTTTTCTTTTTTCTAAGATTTAATTTTATTTATTTTTGGCTGCGTTGGGTCTTCGTTGCTGCGCGAGGGCTTTCTTTAGTTGTGGCAAGCGGGGACTACTCTGTTGTGGTGCACCGGCTTCTCATTGCAGTGGCTTCTCTTGTCGTGGAGCACGGGCTCTAGGTGCACAGGCTTCAGTAGTTGTGGCTCGCAGGCTCAGTAGTTGTGGTGCATAGGCTTAGTTGCTCCGAGGCATGTGGGATCTTCCCGGACCAGGGATCAAACCTGTGTCCCCTGCACCGGCAGGCGTATTCTTATCCACTGCCCCACCGGGGAAGTCCCAGGAATCCTTTTATTTTTTATTTATATATTTTTAACATCTTTATTGAAGTATAATTGCTTTACAATGTTGTGTTACTTTCTGCTGTATAACAAAGTGAACCAGCTATACGTATACATATATCCCCATATCCTCTCCCTCTTGGGCCTCCCTCCCACCCTCCCTATCCCACCCCTCTAGGTGGTCGCAAAGCACGGATCTGATCTCCCTGTGCTATGCAGCTGCTTCCCACTAGCTAGCTATTTTACATTTGACAGTGTATACATGTCAGTGCCACTCTCTCACTTCGTCCCAGCTTACCCTTCCCCCTCCCCATGTCCTCGAGTCCATTCGCTACATCTGCATCAGGAATTCTTTTAAATCATAAGTTAGACCCTGACATTCCTCTGCCCCCAAATACCCTATTCTTTCTGGATTCATACCTTACTACTATTATCCCCTTTGTTCACTCTGCTTTAGTCCACTGGCCTCTTTGCCCCTTCTGGAACACATCAAGTCCCTGACACAGAGCCTTTGCATTTGTCACTCCCCAGCCTGGATAACCTTAAGGATAACACTCCCTTTTCCCAATTCAGGTACTCAAACGTTACCGTGTAAATAGATCCCCATCATCCCATGCCTTACTCTGCTCCACGGGACTCACCACCACCTCATCATCTATATGAAATACCACTTCTTTCTCTATTATCTGTACTTTCCCCATTGAAGGCAAATTTCATAGGAAATGAGATTTTGTATTTTCTCACTTCTGTATTGCCAGTTTCCAAATCATGCCTGGAACAAATAAGGCTCTCAGTAAGTAACTGTGGTACAAATGAATTATTTACCCAATTATGCAAGTGATGCTCTACTTTCAGACAGGCTGAGAAATGCAGTAGTTAGAGCACATGCACTCTAGGAATTCCGTAAGACCTGAAAAACCACAGAGAAGCCCACCTGCTCTATGACCGACAGCTCTGGCAATCCCCTGATTTCTGCAAGGTCGGCCAGTCTGACGGCCAAGTACGGCACAGTCACAGCACCTCTCCATTGGGCAACCAACAGAAACCCCTGGAGCCAGGACCTATCTGCTCCTTTCTGCCAGGGATTCCACAGCCCCAGGGCACCAAGGGATATATTGGATTGGCTAAAAAGTTTATTTGGGTTTTTATGCTTGGGAAAACACGACCAAACTTTTTGGCCAACCCAATAGCTGGGAGAAAGCATTGACCTGCACTTCTAGCTTCCTCTCATCCCAGGTCATCTAAAACATGAACTCCAGTGTAGCCAATACCACATGTAGGTTACAAACATCTACATATTTGCTTGCCCAGGACTGGAACTTTCCCTTAAATGTTTGTCCGTTGAAAGCATCAGAATAACAGAAAGAATAATCTGTCCATTCATCCAACAAATCTTTGCAAATGGCCTACTAGAATCACACACTGTTCTAGACCCTCGGGATAAAGTAAGGCACAAAACAGGCCATACTCCTAACCCCATGAAGTTGATATTCCAGAGTCGGAGGGCAACAAACACTATACAGGCAAACGAATGAACAACTGAAGTTCAGATAATGATTGGTTCTGTGAAGACAATAAAATGGGATGATAAATTGCTCAAGCATTTCCTTTAAATCGGGTGGTCATGTTATTACTCTGAGGTGACATTTGAGCACAAATGTAAATAATTAAAAAGAACTAGTCATGCAAGAGCTGAGGGCAGAATGTTTCTAAAAGAAGAAAAAGTTAAAAGGCCTTCAGGGACTAACTAGTGTGGTGTGTTTGAGAAATAAACAATGAAAGCCAGAATGTCTGCAGCATAGGGAGCAGGAGGGAAAGTTCTAGAAGCTGAAAATAGAGAAGCAGGTACTACCCACTCAATCCTAGGAACCCCAGGAAAGGAGGGTTTGGGTCTCTTCCCAGCTTTACTGAGGTCTGTCAAATTAAAATTGTCTATCTTTAAGGTACACAATGTGGTGATTTGACATATATATACACTGTGAAATGATTACCACCATCAAGCTAATTAACACTTTCGTCACCTCACATAGTTACCATTTTTGTGTGTATGTGGGGAGAACACAAGATCTAAGATCTTGGCAACTTCCAAGTGTACAATTCATTACATGAACTATGGTCACCATGCTGTAAATTAGATGCTCAGAACTTATTCATCTTATGGCTGGAAGTTTGTATCCTGTGACTAATATCTTCCCATTTCCCCCATATTCCAGTTTCTGGCAACCACCATTTTACTCTCGGCTTCTATGAGTCCGACTTTTGTAGATTCCATGTATAAGGGAGATCACGCCGTATTTGTCATTCTGGGACTGGTTTATTTCACTTAGCATAACGTGCTCCAGGATCATCCTGTTGTTGCATATGGCACAATTTCCTTTTTTTAAGGCTGCATAATATTCATTTTATCTTATACATATGTATAATATAAAAATATGTATATATATTATATAGGATTATATATACATATCACATTTTCTTTATCCATTAATGTGTCAGTAGACACTGGTTATTTCTATATCTTGACAATTGTGAATAATGCTGTAATGAACATGGGAGAGCAGAGTTTCTTTAAAATACTGATTTCATTTCCTTTGGATGTACACCCAGAAGTAATGATAGAACTGCTGGATCATATGGTAGAGTTCTAGCTTCAATTTTCTGAGGAACCACCATACTGTTTTCCACAGTGACTGTACCAATTTACACTCCCACCAACAGTGCACAAAGGTTTCTTTTTCTCCACATCCTTACTAACACTTGCTGTCTCTTGTCTTTTCGGTAATAGCCATTCTGACAGGTATGAGGTGGTATCTCATTGTGGTTTTGATTTGCATTTCCCTGATGATGAGTGATGCTGAGCATCTTTTCATGTACCCGTTGGTTGGCCATTTGGATGTCTTCTTTGGAAGAATATATATTCAGGTCTTTGGTACATTTTTTTAATCAGGTTATTTATTTGCTATTGAGCTATATGAGTCCCTTGTATATTTTGGATATTAACTCCTAATCAGATATATGTTTTGCAAGTATATTCAAACAGTTTGTATTTTAATCTAAGTGCAGGAAAAGCATTAGATATATTACTTTGGAATACTGACTCTTGGCTCTTAATGTTTTCTTCATGTGAAGGGAAACCTTTGAGATGATCACTAGGGGCTTCTCTCATTTTCTCACATCTTTGAGTGGTGAGTTTGGAAGGAAGAGCCAGCCGTGAATAGGCAGCCCCTTCCTCTTGCCTGCAGAAAGCAAGGCTCTGGTCTGCCTTGGGCCCAGAGTTGAGCTTTGTGGTAACGTCTTTATCCCTGGAGCTCCTCGCTTGCAGGTATTCAGCCCTGCCTGTGACTGCCTGGGCCAGTTCATCACTGGCTGACACTCTGGTCTCCATGTTTGCCTTTGATACCTCTGTCTCCTTCAATTGCTTTAAAACCCTGGTGGCGACGAGGGGGATATAACTCATGAGCCCTCTCAAACTCCAACAGGTTTTGTTTGTCTGTCTGTAACAAGAGATACAGGGATCTAATTTATGTTTTAGAACGATTACTCTGGCTTCTATTTGGAGACTGGATTATAGAGAGGAAAAATGAAGAGGTAACCAGGGACGGCATGACAGTGGTTATTCAGGGTAGAGATGGTGGTGGCTTGGACTAGGAATGGGAATAGTAGACAGGGAGAGAGAAATAATTGGAATATATATTCAAGTCGGAACCAAGGAGATTTTGTAAATTAGGTGTGGGGCTCAGAACAAGTCAGCATCAAATATGACTTCCAGGTTTCTAACTTGAGTGGCTGTGGGTAAGGAATAGCTATAACCCAAGTGTGGCTCTCAGGCAGGGTAGACAATTTTGGAGCCCAGTAGAGAGGTCAGGAAGAAAGTATAAATTTGGGAGTTTTCATATGTGCTTAAATTCATTGGGATTATATGAGATAGAGAACCTGGGGAGAGGATACTGATAGAAAAGAGAGGAGCGCTGAGGACAAAGGTATGGGAAATGCCAACGTTAAATGCTATGATTCTAGAAAGGATGGAATTGGATATGTGTGCTTGGAGGTGAATTAAACCAGAGACAGGAATTTATTTCATTCATAAAGGATTATGTTAGAAAAAGGGAAAGACTGAGACAACAAAAAAGGAGCAACCAGAAATGTTATGAAGCAGAAGCTAAGTGATTAGGATGTTGGAGCAGACCAAAATGGAAGAGAAACATGAATGGAAGAACAGGTGGGCCTCTTGACAGTGAGAGCGAAGAAAAACTTCATCTTCAATGAAGTTCTGCAAATGAAATAGTTTTCAAACACAAAAAGATGATGAGATAAATGAAGCAAATTTGGATAGGTTGGTTGGAAATGAGAAGTCTACAATCCAGTGTTAGGATCACAGCACTTCATAGTCAAAAGGATTTACTCCTGGGGATGAAAAGGGGAGAATTTCCGTGGAATGAAAGAAGAACCAATAAAAGTTGTTTTTATTTGTCTCTTGTTTGTGAGAAGAGTTAAATGATGAGACATTAACATTAAACCTAAACTTTAGTTAAAGCTACCTCCTGCAGAGAGAAAACCAACAGAAATTGTAGTTTTTCTATCAGGACTTTGGATCAGAAGGGGTTTTCAGGGAGTATCTAATATAGTAATAGATTATGTTAATTAATAGAAACATTATTAGTAGTCTGTTTTATTGATGGTGCGCCCAAAAGGAACTGAAGACTTAAATTTTTCCAAATTAAAATAGTACAAAAAATAATAATGAATTTTCTGGCCTTCTAACACCAAATCTAGTACAGTCCTCTCAAATGACAGCCTTAAGAAGCAGGGACAAAGAAAAAAATCATTCTGTAAAGTTCAATGTATAGTCTTGTATGTATTCTATTCTTAAATCAAAATAGTTATTTAAACATATGGTAAAAGGAAGATACAAAAGAAAATACACTCACATTTTCAAGTACAGATTAGACAGAAGAGTGACAGCAGAAATTACACTGACAAACACAGAGATTGGAGGCAGAAATCCCAAAATGAAGGAGTGAGGGGTTCTGCAAATCCTCTCCCCCAAAAGCAATGAGAAAACTTGACAAAATTATAAAAAAACAACCATTTCTGAACTCTGGAAATACAGATGTTACAAAGTTAGCTCGGGCAAGGAATTAAACCAATCAACGAACAGCAACAGCAATAAAACCAGGGAGGGGGGAGTGGTGGGTGTGGGGAAGAGTCCAAGGTTGCTATATTATCTAAGATGTCCAGTTTTCAACAAAGAATTTACGAGACATGCAAAGAAACAGGAAATTGTGATCCACAGTCAGGAAAAGGGCAGAAAATAGAAACTGAGTGAGCCCAGATGTGGGATTAAGTAGAAAGAGACTGCAAAGCAGCTATTATAAACATATTCAAGGAACTAAAGGAAACCAAATTCAAAGAATTAAAGGAAAGCATGATGACAATGAGAGTTCAAATAGAGAATATAAAGAGAAATTATAAAGAAGACGAAAATGAAGTCCTAGAGTTTAAAAATACAATAACTGAAATAAAGTCATAAAGGGCTCAAAAGCATGTTTGAGTTGGCAGAAGAAAGAATCACCAAACTTAAACATAGGGTCAATAGAAATTGTACAATATTAAAAACAGAAAGAAAAGAATGGGGAGTAAACAGACACCTACAGAATACCATCAAGCACACTAACGTATGTGCAAATGAGGGTACCAGAGGAGATGAGAGAGAAAAAGGAACAGATTATTTTTTGAAGAAATAATAATGGCCGAAAACTTCTCAAATTTGATGAAAAATATTAATCCACAAAAAGCCCAAAGGATTCCAACAAACAGAAAGAGGTACACCTAGGAACGTCATGGACAAATGGTTGAAATGCCAATATAAAGATAAAATCCTGAAAGACAAGGGGAAAAAATGATGTATCACATACAGGGAAGTCAGAAGGATGACATAGTAAAGTGCTGTGGATAAAAAAACCAACTATCAACTGAGAATCTTATATCTAGCAAGATTTCCCTTCAGAAATGAAGAAAAGATAAGCAAGGGCTGAGATACTTCACTGCTAGCAGACCTGCCCTAAAAGAAATTCTAAAGAAAGTCCTTTAGCTGAAAGGAAATTACACCAGATGGTAACTTAAATCCACAAGAAGAAATGCAGTGCCAAAAAAGAAAAATTCATAGGATAATATATAAAAGCTGTGTAAATATATTTTTTCTTCAACTGATTTAAAGCTAACGGCACAAAATAAGCATTGTACATCTCTATTGTTGGATTTATAGCAGATAAAGATGTAAAAATATGACAGTAGTAACACAAGGAGATGGAAAGAAATGTAGCCATATTGCAATAAAGTTTCCCCCTTAAAACACTAGAAACAGGGCTTCCCTGGTGGCGCAGTGCTTAAGAATCCGTCTGCCAATGCAGGGGACGTGGGTTCGAGTCCTGGTCCGGGAAGATCCCACATGCCCAACTAAGCCCATGCGCCACAACTACTGAGCCTGCGCTCTAGAGCCTGCGTGCCACAACTACTGAGCCCATGTGCCGCAACTACTGAAGCCTGCGCACCTAGAGCCCGTGCTCTGCAACAAGGGAAGCCACCCAGTGAGAAGCCCGCGCACCGCAATGGAGAGTAGCCCCCACTCGCTGCAACTAGAGAAAGCCCAAGCCCAACAATGAAGACCCAACGCAGCCAAAAATAAGTGAACTAAATAAATTTATAAAAGAAAAATTTTTTTTTAATTTAAAAAAAAAGAACAAAGAGCAGGGGATCAGTAATCAGGCCTATGATCTAGCTGTCTAAGGACTTTGACATCATTAAAAAAAAAAAACTAGAAATGGAACAGCAAACTAAACCCATAGCAAGCAGATTCCATAATTAGGAAAAGTTTAGAAAAGGCAAATTTACAGAGACAGAAAGCATATTAATGGCTGCCTGGGGCTTGGAGGCAGGAACAAGAATTGAGTGCCAACAGCCTCAATGGTCTTTTTGATGTGACAGAAAATGTCCTAAAAGTGGATCGGAATGATGACTGTGTAACCCTACAGGTGTACTTTAAATCAGTGAATTATACAACTAAAATGAATGAATCTGACTAGGTAATGTATACCTCAATAAAGCTATTAAAATACAAATGACCTGACTGGCAGGGGGAAAATATGCGTGAGAATTGCACAAATAAATGAAATTGTGTATTACTAAATTGAGCTATCCAGCGCTACTCATAGGCAGAGATTTTTTAAAAATTCATTTAATCCTGTCTTTACAATTTTATTGTCAATAAAATACCATCTTCTAGTTTTATCCATTAGAAATTAATTTTTTTTTTTTGCGGTACGAGGGCCTCTCACTGTTGTGGCCTCTCCCGTTGCGGAGCACAGGCTCTGGACACGCAGGCTCAGCGGCCATGTCTCACGGGCCCAGCCACTCCGCGGCATGTGGGATCTTCCCGGACCGGGGCACGAACCCGTGTCCTCTGCATTGGCAGGCAGACTCTCAACCACTGTGCCACCAGGGAAGCCCAGAAATGAAATTTTTAAATAAATTATTTGGCTGTTGTCTTAACTATAAATTTAAATTTCAAAACTTAATATTAAGTCAAAAGCTGTATCTCTAGTCTCACAAAAATGTGGGTAGCTTGTAATTAGTTGAAGATTTTTTTTTTTACATCAGTATTTATATATCTTGTCTTTCCTCTTTAGCAAAATACTCTGATTTTTTCAAGTGGAATTACATTAAGATTGCAACAAATTATGATAATTTTGGCCAAAAATCTATAAACATATAGATATTGTCAAAATGATTCAAATATATATTCATCTGATGTAGTCAGGGACCACATTCTGCGATAAAACTCCCCTAGATCTGGATTCTACTTAGCAAAATTCCAATATAAAATGAATTTATATATGTATAACTGATTCACTTTGTTATAAAGCAGAAACTAACATGCCATTGTAAAGCAATTATATTCCAATAAAGATGTTAAAAAAAAAAAAGTAATGCCTACAAGAACAAAGGTCCTCATTGTTCTTGTTTGCTGAATGTTTCTGCTAAAAAATAAAAAATAAATAAAATAAAATGAATTTAAATCATCCTGCAACCTAAAACAGTCTATCTGGGTCCCAAATAATCATCTCTTAAGATATGCTTAGCTGTAAATAAATCTATGTTAAATCAAACTATCAAAAATTGAAAAATTTGAACCATTTTAAGGGAGGTTGGGGAGTTGAATTTTTCTTGGAAATTAGGGTTCTGAGGAAAAAAATCTGAATCCCTTTAATATAAAACTTCATTTGCAAATCTGATAGAAAAGTACTAATGAAGAGGAAGTCATGTATTAACACGAGGACTGTTTCTTGCAGGAAGTGAAAAATCTTAGCTATTTTGTTCCAAGAGCCAGAGTACCTAAATGGAATAGAGTATATATCCATGTATTAAAGTTTCACGCAGGAGTGCTTAGAAAAAAAAATGTCCATGTAGGATCTTTAGTGGGGCAAAAATGAAAACAAGGTAAGAAACACTGGTATAGATGAGACCTATATGGACGATTTCAAAATAATTTATCTGGCTCTCCCCTAACTCCTAATTTTTAAAGATTCTCACTGTAGTAAGAACCTGTCAGTCACCCTTACAAAAGTGAACTCTCCCTGCCTCATAATGTGAGATAACATTAAGCACACCCACTTTCCATGCATATTTCTAGAGACAAGATCCAAAGAGTCAACAGTGCTTCTGATCTTTCACGCCATAAATCACACACAATCTAGACAAGCATGCAGACAGGTAGCAAAGTAATGCCACAGAAAAACTTGATTCTTTGCTCTTCACTTTCGTAAGATGCAAATGCTATGTAATCATGTAGTATATTGCTTTGTCAGTCGGGGAGGGAGGGACTCTTGTAATCAAGTTTTCTTATTCTGCAGCTGCTGAACAAAAACAGCGAGCACTGTGCTTATCCAGTACACTGCATTTTCTCTGCTGACCTCAATTATAAAGCACTTGCTTCAAGACGATCCAAGCAAACTAATTTTAAACACCAATTACATCCAACACGTAATACAGTTAGTTATTCAGAGTAACAATGTAGACACATCAGAGGGACTGGTATAGTATAATTTCAGAGAAATCAGTTGGCACGTGGCTTTCAGAACTCTGTAAAAACTCATCTGGTTAATGATTTAATATTTTTAGAATCAAAAATGTATTCTTTATGATCACTTTCCTAATTTTATCCTCTTTAAATTGCTTTCACTTCGTCTTACCAAAGAAGCTTTCTTTTACAACAAAAAATTGCAAACTTTCTAATTCAATGCATCTACTTCTTTCAGAAGTACTAAGAAAGCAAATTCTTCCTTAAGAAATTTAGCAATTCTTTCAAATGTCACACAAAAATAAAATGATTTACAGGGACAGAGGGAACACTCAGAAATAGTAAATTCGCTTCCTCAGGAAACTTAAGTGGTTTTTTAAAATGGTACTACTCTAATGTTTAGTTGGTTACCTGTTTTTCTCAAAATGCTAAAAAATCTTAATGAATCTTGTTTTGTCAACATACATTTGTACAAAGGATATAAGCAATGTACTCATTTTAATGACCTTTAAAACAAAGAGCAATACACATATGGTATGACTGCACTGGGGTAAATTCAAGATTCTCAGGAGAAAAGAACAATTTAAATATAATACCTAAGACATAGTTTTAATGTTGGTAAATCAGAGGCATCACCATGGTTAAAGTTTCGTTCTGAAACGTTAAGCATTTTCTAACAAATCTTTCCTTCCTATTCATCACAATTTTCTCTCCCAATTTGGCCAATGGTATTTAATTTTTATGACTCAGATATTGTGAGGGTTAATTGTATGTGTGAGCTTGGCTAGGCCACAGTATCCAGGTATTTTTAGATGAGATTAACATATAAGGCAGATTCTCCTCCATAATGTGGATGGGCCTCATCCAATCGGTTGAAGGCCTCTAGAAAAAGACTTGATTTGCCCCAAGGAAGAGGGAATTCTGCCAGCAGACTGCCTTCAAACTTCAACTGCGATGTTAACTCTTCCCTGGGTCTCTGGACTGCTAGCCAACCCTGCAGATTGTGGACTTGTCAGCCCCCAAGTGCTTAAAATAAATCACTCGATAGATAGATCATATCTGTATCTATAAACATTTCATATCCTATTGGTTCTATTTCTTTGGAGCACCCTGACTACTACAGATTTATAATACTTTCTTAATTTTAAAGGTGGTATAATATTACTGAAAAGTTTTTAATAGAGGAATGATTAACTCACCCGTGGAATGCTATTTGAAATAAAACTGTTATTAAAATTCATACTTCTCTCTCAGTTGATAAGAGACAGAACAGAGGGCAAAAAAGCGCTATTTCTCTCATCCCCTCTATTTCTCTATTGCAAACACTGATGAAGCAGTGACTGTGGAATAAAGTAAGTTAAAGACTAGTACAAAATTGTAAGCAATACAGCTGACCCCCATCCTACTTTAGAGATATGTAGCTATTTTTCCAATGGAAGGAAACATTCAGATAAGCAAAGACAAATCTCTAAGGTCACAAAATCATCTGATGGGACAGCCAGAAATAGAACCGCCTGTCCCTATATCTGAGATGTAGTCATCAGTTGGAATAATTTTCCCTAAGTTTTTTTTTGTGTGTGTGCATATGTGTGTGTATTTCATTAAGAACAAATATTTGTTATTCTACCTTGTCTCTAGCTGACAAGAACCTCTCCAGTTTTATCTTCTGATTTGAATTATCATCAAGAACTGCAAACATTATGCAATTCCTTACTTACCCAGAACTTATTGCTTTTTTCCTAATTCAAGTAATTTTACATTGTCTGTTTTCCCTAGAACTATGATATCCATCTAAGGACCCTGCCTTAGTCTTTCTACAGTCAAATTAAAATACCTACTGAACAACCAGGTACAATGCCAGGCAGTGAGTGTTGGACAGAAAGACAAGCCCAGGCTCTTGGGGAATAGAGAGGACAGGAATTCTGCCCAGAGTGAAAGAGAATAGAAGTGTGTGGATGGAGTTGGGGGATCGGCTAATGGGATTAGGGGAGAAAATCTGGTACAACTCTTGCCTTAGTTAAAAAAAAAAAAAAAAGGAGAATGGTGCTCAAGGCAATGGACTAAAGCAATTCAGTGATGGAGACACAAAGGACTAGGCAGGTGATCAAGGGAGAGCATCCTTGAGTAGGGGAGCGATACAATTAAGAACACATTGTTGTACCTATTACTATCACGGGAGTGGAAGCAGTGAGCATCATGGAGGCTGGAAACCACAGTCGTCCCTTGGGATCCATGGGGCATTGGTTCCAGGACTCCCCATGGGTACCAAAATCTGGAACCCGTGGGCACCGAAGGCCGACTGTAATTAAGGGGCCAGCACTGCAGTCCAGGTGAGAAAGGCAAAGGCAAGGGCAAGGTCTTAAGTCTTAGGAAAAAGGTAGTAAAACTAGAGGGAGGGGGTGGATCTGAACAACTAGTCAGGAGGCAAAAGCAGCGAGACCTACTGAATGTTTCGAATGTGGAGGAGAAAGATGCCGGAGTAAAGAATGGTCTGAATATTTTAGTTAAGCTAGAGAAGGGGCACAGGAAAACATATCAGGGAGAGAGGAAAATGGAGGAGGGAGATGGTAACATCACGAATACAAAGTTCTTGTGGGATATTCACATGGAGATGATCATTCATCTACTGAAGTTGGAGGCCCGTGAAAGAAGTTGAGGTGGAAATAGGGATGTGAGAATCAATGGTGCACAAGTAACTGAAACCACAGTCATTAATGAGAAGGCTCAGGCAGAGCAACATTTTTAAGTGCAATGGCTTTTTGTTGAGTATTTCTCTTGTCCTCAATACTTTTTTTTTTTTAATCAACATCATCTATCTAGTCTTGCTTTAGTATTTAATGGCACCAAGAACTAATTCCAGTCTCATGTCTCTAGACAGGAAAATGAAGCAAAGCTTGGATTCCTATCTCCCCTAGAAAAACGTGGATGATAGAATTGCTAACGATCCTAAGGAAGAAAGGTGAAAAGGTGGCTCTAAGTATACGCTTTTTATTTCTTATCCCCATTCTCTGCTTCTCTATCTCCCAAATTCTGTTGTGTATGTATACGCGTGCGTATTTTTGATCTTTTCCAAAACTAAGCACGCTTGTGATACCCACCTGAAGCAATGCCGAGAAAATGAAGAAAATGCTCGTCACCTGCCCTTCTACCCTCATGGGAGGTAATCAACTAAGTCTATTTAATAACATATTATTACCCAACAGTCCGCCTGGTGTACTCTTTTAGCCAAAAATAACAATGTAACAACACAATACAGCACGCATACACAATCACACTCAACAAAAATGAAACAGAAAAACTCAGGACACTTCAAAGATTGCATAAGCAGTTGTCCCTTTCCTGCATTCAAAAACAACTTGTTGGATTAGGTACGTTGCTAGGTAAGAAAGACAGCCTGTCTCTCTGTCAGTGTCCTTGAGGAGTTTACAGTCTAGGAAGGGAAACAGACAAACAGGCAATTAAAATAGACTCCGCTGTACAGCAGAAACTAACAACAGTGTAAAGCGACTCTACCCCAATAAGAAAAATAAAATAAAAAAATAGACTTTGTTAAGTACAATGTATACAGCTAAGTGCAGGGCCAGGGGGTGAGGCAGACAGAGAGAGGCGTAAGCAAACTCCATGACCTCTACAGCACAAAAGCACGGCACTAAGAAAGCCTGCATTTAAGCATCTCGGCTTTAAAACTTGCAGTTTTTCACATATCCATGTAACGTATATTAAGGCAGATCACATCACATGCATTTGTGATTTAAACAGACAGCCCTCTTAACCCACAAAGGCTCTGATGACTCAAACCCCATCTCACTTCAGATGTTACTATAATCTCCTGCTTGATTTCACCACTGCTGTAAGCTTTTTGTAATCACCCTTGTAACTTCTAGTTTTGATTTGTCTGTTCAAACTGGGCTCTGTGCACCTATTTCAGCTAGGAATAGAAAATACAGGAAGATTACAAATCCATGAGGCTTTCACACAGAGAGCAAATATTTTGGTCTTTGGAATGAGCCTAAGGCAAAATAGCAAAGCAGGCAAAATCTGGTTTGTGACTACATCCTCCTCCTTCTCTGTCCTTTTAGCAAGCCCTCTTCATGGACAGGGAGCGGTATTTGACCTTGGGCTGATCCAAGACCTTGACAGTCCAATTCTGATCAAGGTTCTGCTGTTTTAATTTCCTATCATGAAGGAGGGCACAAGAACAGGTTAATTCTTTTTTTTTTTTAATAAATTTATTTATTTATCTTTGGCTGCATTGGGTCTTCATTGCTGAGTGCAGGCTTTCTCTAGTTGCAGCGAGTGGGGGCTACTCTTCATTGCGGTGCTGTGGGCTTCTCATTGCAGTGGCTTCTCTCGCTGCGGAGCACGGGCTCTAGGCGCGCAGGCTTCAGTAGTTGTGGCTCGCGGGCTCTAGAGCGCAGGCTCAGTAGTTGTGGCGCACGGGCTTAGTTGCTCCACGGCATGTGGGATCTTCCCAGACCAGGGCTCAAAGCCAGGTCCCCTGCACTGGCAGGAGGGTTCTTAACCACTGCACCACCAGGGAAGTCCATGAACAGGTGTTAATTCTTAACCTGACATAATGCATCTCTGTAAAGACGGAATTTTAAGACCAGGTCGCTGTTCTCAGGTACAGAAAATAATAATCTCTTTCTTGAAGTCACAGCAGAGTGCACACTTCTAGCAGTGCAAGTTGGACATCAACAATGTACTCAACTGCCATACGATCCAGCAATCCCACTCCTGGGAATATATCCAGACAAAACTATACTTCGTATAGATACATGCGGTGGAGGGTGGGGGCGGGGACACGTGTTCCAACACGAAGGGACAATCCCGGTGCTGCTAAAGCTGAGTTTTGAAGAAACAGGGACTGACGGGAGGGGGAGGGGGAGGCAGCAGGACACATCACTTGAAGAGGTACACATCCAAGAAAGAATATGTGGAATAGGAAAATAATGCATGGGATTGTGGATGACTGGAACACAGGGAGTGTGTGGGAGACGGTCAGAGAAGAACCTGCCGACAGGTCCCATGCCACGTTCAAGAGGCCGGCCTTTATCCTGTTTAGTGCAGACAGTAGGGAACCACCTAGAAAACTTCATCGGGAGACAGATGCATGTGAATTTCAGCAAGATCACTCTAATAATAGTGCTAAAATTGATTACAGAGGAAGAGGAAATAAAATAGCTACAGGAACAATCTAAGGGGACAGGCTGAAGGCCAGACTAAGGCAGGAATTGAAGACAAGCAGCGGTGATGCATGGGAAAGGCCAGATCAGAAGCAGAATCAACAGATAATGGAGGCTAATATTCATGGGGCAACGGATGTAAGAAAATAAATAAGGTGAGGAAATGAGGAACCCAAGGAGCCTCCCAGGGTTCTAACTTGGGTGTGAAAGGAAATCCAAGGGCCTATGAGTGAAATGTACCCAGGCCATCTCACGCCTCCCCTGCTCACACATAGCGCCACCTCCAGGCCAGCCTTGCACATCACTGCCACACACACAGACACACACACAGAGTCACTATGTCTCTCCCCTCCTCTCATGTCTATCTTCTTCTTTACTACTTTAAACCTCTCCAACACAGTCTGGAATCTTCTGTTTACACTTGTCTTATGTAGAATGATTTATTAGCCTTTTTTTCTTTTCTACAATTTGTCTCCCATCCCCCTGCTCATCCAAAGAGCAGATAGCACCTCCTTAGATCTGCCTTTCTTGCACGTCTGGGGAGTAAAGAAGTCAGTGTAACTACTCGATTTAACACATTTATCTTGTCAAGTCAGAGGAGATAAAAAGGAACAAGTGTGTAAGGAAAGACAAGTATTTCTGTTTGGGACATTTTGTTTCAAGTAGGCAGTAACAAGACTCTCTAAAAGAAAAAAAAAATTTTAAAGAAGAACCAGGGACTTCCCTGGTGGTACAGTGGTTAAGACTCCGTGCTTCCAACGCAGAGGGTGTGGGTTCAATCCCTGGTCAGGGAACTGAGATCCCGCATGCTGTACAGTGCGGCCAAAAAAAAAAAAAAAAAACCAGAAAGTATTTAACAATGTAAGTCAAGAAAATTTTAAATAACATTTGACTCCATAGGTTCAAAGGGCACCCTCTTTTCTCAGAAAACTACTCATTGAAATGGTCAACCCTGAGACAGGACCTAATACTGTTCACCCAATCTGAGCTTCAACAAGAAGAGGAATTTATTGCTAGCATTCAGTCAGATGATAAGCAAACGTATCATATTTTCTTTATTTGCTCAGTACCCTTCCACAGCAATATGCAATTCTAGAATTCAACGGTCTCCTTTGTGAGAAATACATTTAGATATTCAAACTGAGACCAACCAACCCAAGACCAAAGCTGAGTTCTTTCTAGAGCAAATGGTTTTCTAAGCATTGTTTTACTTCTAAGAGCCCCCAAGATTGATTTGATTCAACATTACATTTAAAAAGCAATGGAACAGGGCTTCCCTGGTGGCGCAGTGGTTAAGAACCCGCCTGCCAATACAGTGGACACAGGTTCAAGCCCTGGTCCGGGAAGGTCCCACATGCCACGGAGCAACTAAGCCCATGAGCCACAACTACTGAGCCTGTGCTCTAGAGCCCGTGAGCCACAACTACTGAAGCCCACGTGCCTAGAGCCCGTGCTCCGCAACAAGAGAAGCCACCACAATGCGAAGCCCACACACTGCAAAGAGTAGCCCCTACTCACCGCAACTAGAGAAAGCCTGCGCACAGCAACTGACCCAATGCAACCAAAAATGAATAATAATTATTTTTTTAAAAAAAGCAATGGGACAGTATTATTCTACTGGCTTTACTGTAAGCCTCAGGTATCATACTAGCCTGTACACGCCATGAGTGACAGCACCTCTTTTTCCCGTTTCCTGTTTGCCCAATTCTGTTCCCCTCTAATCTAAAAAAAATCTAATTACAGGAATGAGATCACTAAGCAATTGAAACTAACTCTTGACTTATGCTCTCCTGAATGCACACCATGCCTTGTTTAACCTGTTGATTCTTTTCCTAGATAAAAAGAAGTAAGGATGAAGAATTAAGCAGTTCCAAAATGACTAGCTCTCTACCCCCAACAGCCCACTAAGCGATCCTGCAGGCAGATTACAAGGTGAGATAACATCTGAAGAGAGCGTCAGCCAGTCTGCACTCAGTGGAGAATGATGCAGACCCCCACCTCCTGCCTGGATGATTCACTGAGATTCTTCCCCCCCAAACCCCACCCCATTTTTCCTGTTGAAAGCTGTCATGGCTGAGCAGAATCTTTGGAGTTGGTCTCTGGACACGAGTCCACCTTCTCCCCAGATTGCCAGCTTTTCTTATTAAAGCATCTTTCCTTCCTACTGACACTTGCCTCTCGAATTATTGGCTTATGAGTGGTGAGCAGCCCACCCTCGGCTCCTGACTCTCCACGCACAGCCTCGCACCGGGCACGGCACCTGGCACGTAACGGTATCCCAATATGTAACTGTGCCAAGTCCTAGGCTGAAGAAGAAGCAACAGAACAAAATCTTTTAGATTATGACTTGAGAGTTGAATTTATCATACTGAGTGCTTTTTTCAAACAGAGCAAACCCTTATGTCTAGTTAACATTTACGAGTATATATGAGTCCTACTGCTTCTAACTATACAAAACCAACTTTTTTCTCTTCATCAGTTTAAACTCAGTTTATAAATGTTGATGTAGAGAAATTTGGCAAACACTGGTAGTTTTCATTTATAATACACTTACATGTGATATATTGATATAAAAAGGAAAATCTGTAGATTCTAAAATAAGAAAAACCTTCCAGAAGAGTATGAAAACAAACGAAAAACACTGAATCATATTTGATCAGAGAAAATAGCAAATAGCTACCTAAAACCATCCCAAGCATAAATAACGCTTAGCATATATTCTGGCATTATTTCAAATAGTGTATGTGGTCCAAGGCAATAACCAGCTGTTAATGTCACTAGGCTCTCCTAAGCAACTTACTTGTTTTTTAGTATATCCAGTAATTACTTTTGGCACATACTTGAGTTGCAGAACTTGTCTTCTATCTCAAGAGCTTTCAATCTGATTACGTTTCCCATAATGTAAAACCACAACTCCCTTATTGGGATCCAAGTAGCAACAGCTGAGTTCTGTCCTTTCTCCCTCTGCTTTTCCATCACGTAGCCTTACACTGTTAGAAATGCTTACTTGAATTTCAGTAGAAACCAAACTGATGTATCCTTACCACAATCTCAGTCAATCAGAACTCTGATGTTCCCATCTGAGGACTGTGATCTTTGTCGTCACTTATCAAGGAATATCCATCAATTTAGGAAATATTAGTTTTAGCCAAGATAGCGTCAACAGGAAACTTCCTAAGTCAGAAGCGTCAATGGTCTTTAGTCTTAAAAGTACAACCAAGGAGGACCCTATGGGGCCTTCCCGGGACAGACCCCTCTGCCCATCCTCCGCTGCAGCTCCTCTCTGAAGTACCTAGATAAGGTATCTGATGCACATTTCCTGAAATTAACACATCCCCTCTGGAGTCTGGCTGGAACCAGGAAGTATCTGTAACAATTTAGCACCTTTTTACTTTATCTAACCATCAACCAGTCAGAGAATTATGCATGACCTGATCACATAGGCTGGGATACCCCTGCCTTGCCTTGCCTCGCCTTTAAAAACGCTTTGCGGAAACCCGTTGGGGAGTTTGGGCTTTTTGAGCACTAGCTGTCTCAGACTCCACTGTACTTTCCTTCACCACAATCTGGTATCAGTAGATTGGCTTTGCTGCGTGTGGGCGAGCGGGCCCAAGTTTTGGTTCTGTAACAAAAGGAGAGTCTTACAACAAAGTCTGGGTTTTGTTGAAGAAAGATTCTGAGCACTTGGTCAGTAATTCTTAGTTGGCAATATTTCTCTTCTTTAGTCAAAGGTAGAGGTGAAACACATTTTATTTAACAGATGCATCAAGTGCTTACTGGACACAAAACAATGTGCTGGGTTTTCAGGTGTTCGGAATCTGGTGTGTGCATCAAGGCACTTAACAAGACTAACCCACAACCATCCAGAGCATACTATTTCCTCGACAACGGTTGCTTAGATTCCTTATTGATTAGGTCATTTAAAGTGAGTATAACTTTTTTTTCTTTATTTTTTGGCTGCAACGCACGGCTTGTGGGATCTTAGTTCCCCGACCAGGGATTAAACCCAGGCCCTCGGCAGTGAGAGCAACAAGTCCTAACCACTGGACCACCAGGGAATTCCCAAAGTGAGTATAACTGTGATACAGCTTTCTGATTCCATACATTTTGACTCCATCCAGTGAATCAATGGGAGGAACTATTCTCTTCCCCAAATAAGGGACCTTCAAAGGTCTGGATTTTGCCATGCAACCCATGCATTTCAAGGATTTCAGAGGGCTATTCTGGGTGTCTGCTAGTCATTCCCCATTCATACACACACACACACACACATGCACACGTGTGTGTGCAGAGTTCAGGCATGATGGTTGCCTTTGTAGCTAATACTCCCTCCAGATATGAATACAGAAGAGGCAAAGGAAAGGAGAATGATGCATTATGCCTTTAGCGATTCGGAGAGATCATTTTCTACCATTCTAATCATCTCAAGAAGCGAATCAAGTTCAGAATAGACAAGAACTGGCATATTCCTCTAAATTCATTACTCCCAGACTCTGAGCTAATTTTTCTCAGGCAAAGACATTGCTTGAAAAGGTCAAGTATTTATAAAAAGCTCTAAAACCTTTGGTCATTGGCCATGTTTTTCTTGTTTAAGAAAATACGGAGCATATTTTGATCGCAATGAGTTGGGTACAATAAACATTTCCTTTTAAAGGATAAACAAGTTTTAGTGAAGAGATAACATTGCTTAGGGTTTTTAAATTAACTTCATCTTCAATCACACTTAATTCTCTTACGTTGTCCTTGTATTGTGACATGTAGCAGACCTTTCTTATAAAATATATAATCCACACCACTGAGGTAATATAAACACAATCGTGATTCCCTTTGAAAGGGTACCAGAAAACATTCTTCATGGCACTGCTGAGAGAATAGAAAACAAGTAATCTCACACACTGTTGGTGGGAGTGTAAGTTAATACAGCCTTTTTGGAAGGCATCTTGGCTGTATCAAAATTTAAAGAGTACCTATGCTTTGATCCAAAAATTCTACCATTAAGTATAATTACATATGCACAGAAATATGTATAAGATAGTGTATTATTGCATGAATCCTAAGAGTATAATGCCTTAACTTTTATTGGGTGTGAACTTAGGGAATGACTAAATTAAATCCACACCTGTATTATGAAATGATATGCAGCAGTTAAATACAGAAAAGTAGAGTCACAGGCATTGACTATGGAAAGATGCGTTGTTAAAAGAAAACTAAAAGGCCAAGATTAATAATGTGTCCAACATGACCTCATTTATGTAAAAACTAAAACTCTATCTACTTCTCCATCCATCCACCCGTGCGTTTGTGTGGGTGAGTGGGTGTGTATATTAGAACAAAGTCTGAAAGCGCTACAAACTATGGTTATCTACAGTGCAGACAGTAGACTGCCGAAGAGTAGGAAATGGGTAGGCCAGGAACGAGGTAAGAACAGGGACTTGCACATTTTACATCTTATATTTCACATTCTTCCTATGTACCTCTGCATTTGATGCACTTGAGGTACCACCTCAGCAAACATTCCCTTTTCTGAGAATCTTTTGACAACTACACACCCGTCATTCCCCTCCACAGAGAGGGCGGATCCCTGCTTCCATGTTCCTAGCATGTCATCTCCTGTCTCCACTCCCTACCCATCATCTAAGCTGGGTGATTAGGTCCTCTCTTAAGCATTTCACCAACATAGTCATAGGCTCCAAGACTGAATAAATTACTACTTGTTCTTGGGGCTAGAAAATCATGTAGGATCAGGAGCCATGGAAGCTCCTGGGGCTACTTGTGCTAATTTCTAAACAGAGAGAGACTGTAGGCACTTAGAGGCAGAAACAAGAACCAGAGGATGAACAGCAAGAACAAGAGTGCAGAGAAGGAAGAGAACAGAGTAGAGGGGACAGACATAGCTCCCTTCTCCCCAAGGGCTTTTTAATTCTACCTCTGAGACAAACCAGTGGGTCTTCATCTCCTTCAGTTCTACTAGATACCACTCATCTTTTAGTAAAGCTGACTTAACTGGGCCTTCTTTAGGCAGAGATAAAGTGCTCCATTTCTTCAATAGTTTCTGTATATTGAACACTCAGTAGACGTTCAAGAAGTATGTTGACTAAGTTGCTGAGCCTATGTTCCAAAAATATAACTAAAGCTCACTCAAGTTAAGTAATTAAGGCACGTATTCTACTACTGAGATCTAATAAAAATATTTAAATGAAAGAAGAGGTCTCTAAAGAGGTATATACTAGAAAATGGGAGACAATTTTGAAAAAATGAATAAACCAATATACACTGCTTAGACATTTAGAGTTAGTTTAAGTACATGTACAAGCACCAATTTCATGTTCAAAACCCAGATGCAATCTCACAGAAAAAGAAAGAAGGCAAATAAAATATTGTTGATGTGTTGCATCCCTTATACACATATTCCTCTAGGAAGAGAATAAATGAGATTGATGAAAATCTTAAGTAAAATCACACTCGGGACTATTAAAAGGAGTTGGAGTCTAATGGGTAACACAAGGCATAAGATACAATTCTTAATAACTTCCCAAATATTATTCACTAGAAAATAAAGGGAATATGTTTCAATTTTGAAAATTATTCTTGCTCTAATTTTCACTACAACATGCTAAAATACCCCTTCGAAATAACAATCACCTTTAAACATCTGCCAACTCAACAAGCAGAAAAGGAGGACAAGCATTTGTCTTTGGCTGGCGAAGAGACTACCGATAGAATAAAAATGGAGGGTAAGGAGTCACAGAAGAAAGAAAGTAAGACATACTCTAACACATCTTCTCCATCTTTCTCCCTTTCCTTCCTCTCCCAAAGCACTCCCTCTTCCCATTTACTAGAGATGATCTACGTGCAGGTGACAGACCTGCTCCCAGTTCCAGAAGCACACAAGCTGAGCATTAAGCAATGCCATTGAGAGTAAAATCTAATCTAACAGATACTCAGCATCAACTATCTCTTCGTCTTTACAAACCTCCTTCTGTTTGTCCAGCCCATTTAAGCTCTCCCTTATCATTAATATGTTGTTTCCCAGGATTTCAACTCACTTCTCTCTGTGAGTTTACCAATCTCATCTCCTCTGCTCAGACACAGGGCTCACGAGATCTGTCTCTGTCTTCGATCCACTGTTCTGGCGTCAGGACTCAGCCGCTCTGGGGATATACTCCTGAAGGCAACTTAGCAACGCAGGTACCAGCTGAGTCCGACTCTGCCACATACAATATCCCTCACCACTGACCTGATTAAAACAGATGGTTCAAGTGTGAGGCACACCCTAATTTAACACTTAAGGGGCGTTAGACAACAATCAAGAATACTATTTCCTTAATTAATTTCCCACAAATAATCATTAATTTCTAACCAACCTGTCATGTAGCATTTCTCAAGTGGTAAATACTAGTCAATGATATACATATATATATATACATACATATATATATACACACATAATATAGTATATATTATACAGATAAAAATGCATAGAATAGTATTTATATATGTCTATCCATATACTACTCAAAGATATACCTATATATATACAATACTATTGTATATGATATGTACTAGTATATGTATATATGTATATCTGAGTAGTATATGTATGTACTTTGTGTTTATATATATACATACACACACAATTTGAAATGGTTGACATGACTTACTGAAAAGCTTTCTCATGTTAAAATTACTGTGCTTCTACTCTCTAAGGCCTAGAATTTTGAGACCTTGTATGGCCATTATTGTATCTATTACAGTGGGCCTACAATTATTTTCAGAGACAGGTAGGTAGGCAGACAGGTAGGTAGATAGACATAAAAAATGAAGACTAATCTAATATTCAGAGGCACATTTATACCATAAAATACAATCACAATGATATCCAATTGCTAGAAACGACTGGGAGCACATTTTGAAAGAGCCAGTTCACTGGTAATATTTGATGAATCTGATTCTTCTCTCCCAACCTTTGAAAGTCATCTTATGGAGCAAAGTGAAAGGATCTGGCTCTGTGGCATTATTATGCCTTTCTATTATTTCATATTTAAGGTCTTCCACAACGTGTTTCTCATCTTCTAACAGTCTGTCTCGATTTTCATTTCACGTTCCAACAGATAAGAAGGGGCTAGACAAGAGTCCCCCATTTCCTATTCCTTTAGCATTTCACCTTCTCCACTCACTAGGGTGAAAATTAAATGGAGATGTGACCTGAGAATCCCCTACACTGACAAAACCAGTAAACCGTGCAAGCAAAACCCAATCTAGCTTATTCTGTGACACAGCAAAATTTGGGTTATTTCTTGCAAACGCCTCCAGTAATCATAAACAAAACTTAAATCATTATCCTAAAATGGTATAAGATAATCACTTTTCACCAACCTCCTTCCATCCGTGAACCTCCGCTGTGTGACCAGTCATTGTAAAGGTTAAATAGCTTCCACATTTTCACTTTATAAGCTGACCTATCACAATGCACCTTTGAGTTTCATTCCCCTTCCAGTCTGAAGATTCCCAGTTTCATGAACTGTTCTTGATGCACAATAAACTTTTAACTAAAATTTTAATTGATCTGATGTTATTTTTAACCCTAGTGTGTTCAAATCCAGTTCATCCTCCGAAGTCCCACTAAGGCACCACTGTTTCTGTGAAGTCTTTCTCAATTGCTTTATACTGAGGGGATTTCTTCTTACTCTACACTTCCAGGTACTTGTTTCTAATTTTTCTTACCTCACACAGTGGAATAGTGACTCAGCCCAGGCTCTGGTCAGATTCACCAGGATTCCATTTCCAAGCTAACTTCACTAAACTTTAATTCATATATGAATTTTTATATATGTGTTATAAATTTCATAAATTTTATTTATATACAAATTTTATTTACGTATATAAAAGTGTAGTTGTAGAAGTCATCTCTTAGGCTTGCAGCACTTTCCAAATATTAAGCCCTCGATGAAGGATTAGCCATTATTAGGTTAATTATTTGTATTTTGCATTACAGTTATTATTTTCATTATAATTTTTCTCATGGTCAATTAATAGATTTTCCCAGTAGGCAAAACTTCAGAACACAGAAATAAGATTTAACAACTCTGGGGACAATAAAAACATAGCATTGTGCTCCTTTTTGAGAGAAATATTACATCTTGGTATGAAGTTGCTTTTGAAAAGTTTCTTCCTATATGATGAACATAACCATAGCACTTCTGTGGAGGAGAATCAATTATTTTCCAACTTAAAATAAATCTTCTCTTTTGTAGATTTCTGGTCTTTAACTCCTGGGTTTAAATAAAATATTTACTTGCTAACCCTCAAGGGTAGGAATGCTAATTCATTTTTATAAAAGGCTATATGAAAAATGAAAGCTCTCCTGTTTCACTGGCTTTATATTTTGTGCTCTCTCACATATATATAGATCTCACGTCAAGCATAGTAATTAAGACAGCAAGGATTTAATAAGGATTGTTGAACGGCTCTCCTGAAGTTCTTTAAATCAAACATGAATTGGACACATTTCAGCAACATTGGGTTCAAAGCCAGGGCAACTACATACCTTGAAGACCAAGTGACATGTATAGGGGCCAGTGGGTATTTCCGTAACAGTATCTAGAGTTAGCAGATGATTCCTGGCCATGTCTTTCCCTCACATAATTTTGCCCTGTAGAGGTCACAGGACCCACCTGCCTGCTAACGCAGTTTAGCAAAGAAATCAGAGGTTAATTACCTTCACTCCCTTTTCTTACAAAGGCTAAATGTCCTCAGAATTACAGCATCATCTTCCAGAGAGTGCAAAAGCACAAACAAAACATTAAAACATAACCTGGGGAATCGTGCTCTAATATTCATCTAATTGAAAGGTCATTATCTTTGGAGTTTCAACTTTTAAAATTCAACTACCGTGCAAGCACATTTACTAACGAGTAACATATTATGTACTTAAACCCCAAGTGCTCAGTATGTTAAGGAGATTTTCATATTTCCATCAGTATTCTTCTTTCTTATATAATTAAAATTTGAAAAGATAATCCTAATAAAATTAAAATGTAAGATATCTCTCTCTGGTTTAACAGGAGGAGGCTATGCTAGAAATAACACCAGGCGGGTAGTTAAGAGGTTTGGGTTCTAAACTTAGTCACTAAACTTTGTATGGATTTGTACAGAACTAAGCACCCCTAGACATAAGACAAGGAAAATATATACTTCAAAGGAATGTTTACTCATGAGGATCAAGTGGGATTGCTTGGGGACTATGCTATGTAGGTACAAAGTGCTCTAATATAATGGATTATTATCCTTCCTTCTTTTTAACCCATGTGATCAGGTGGCCACGCATCTTGATAGTGAAGAGAAGAAGCTACGTACTTCCATCCCCATTTGAACCTACAGCCAACCTGCAATTTTGAGAATAAAGTTAACTGAGATCATTTCAATGGCTCCGACGTACTCAATAAAAGAATTCTAAATCAAGTTCTCTGAAACTCAGTGACTTGGAAAAGATTAGTCCAAAATGCTCTTTCACTCCGCTAATAAAATGGGCAAAAGTCAATAAAGCTTCCCGACACTATGGTAATGCCATAAAATGGTAAATTATTCCTCGAAGCAACAAGCAGTTTGCATCCCCCAAAATGGCTTTGGTCAACAGGAGCTGAGGGACTTCCTCCCAAGCGGAGTATTAATAACACAATCAAATGTGTCCTTCAATACTGTGTCTGACAAATAATGAGAAGTAACTACCTAACCTACCTAATATCAGCTTTATCTAGGTTTCCTGGGTCCAGTGAGGACATCTTAAGGGCTAAATTGCATTATGAAGGTAACTGTCCACACTAAATAGGATTTCAAAAGATCTCCCTCTTGTCAGAGAAGTTACTAGTATACTGAAATTGATTAGATCAGCACCTGGATTTTATTAAGTGCTCAAAAAGTTGAGATCCTTAGGATTATTATTACTGATCTGTTAACTATTTTTGTTTGCTTGTGGAAGCATGGCAGCCCACTTTGATGACAGAAAGGAATGGCAGGGATTAATCTATTTTCACATACCATGTCTTATTCATAAAAATAATCTTACTCGTTAATCTCTGGAAAACAAGTTGAACCTTAACAGCAATAGTGGGAACATATATTTTAATATCGAGGCTGCCTCCAGATCAAGTACTCTCTCTCTATTCCCTCATTCTGACATGGCTAAAATTATCCCATCACCATTAATCAACTGGACACCCATAAAAAGATAAGACTGATGGCCAGATCAAGAAAGACTACCTGTTGATGTCTCCAGGTTAGATCTTGTAATTTCACCCACAGTATTCCTCTCAGAAGAGTATTCTATTGGCTTATTATTATTATTATTATTTACTATTAGAAAAATAAAAAGAGCTACTTTATTTGCTTGCCTTAGTCAACATGAACCAAAATTTTCCATTAACTGACATTTGAAATTAGACTAACTTTGCTGCTTTGCCAGGTCCATCTTACAACTTTGCCCTCCACGTTCTACATACCCCCATTCCTTTCCCTTTATCTTTGCTGATTCTCAACTCTAAGGTGGCTGTCTCGCCTCCCTGATGCCTGGAATGGTGCCTCGTTGCCATGGAAATAATCACTTTAAAAAACAGGGAGATCAGCTCGGTGCTTTGTGACCGCCTGGAGGGGTGGGATAGGGAGGGTGGGAGGGAGGGAGACACAAGAGGGAAGAGATACGGGAAGATATGTATAACTGATTCACTTTGTTATAAAGCAGAAACTAACACACCACTGTAAAGCAATTATACCCCAATACAGATGTTAAAAATAAACAAACAATACAATAAGTAATAACGACAGCTTCGGCAGCCTGTACTGTAGCCAGGAAGGGAGGAGAGAGCCAGAAATGGAACTCAGCCTTCCTGACACGAACAACTACCCCCTTGATCCAGCCATTAGACCACTAGACTTCCCTTTCCTTTTTTCCACTCTCATTTTCATACATGTATTCCTGGACGGTATCAGGCAGCACACAGATTTTGAATCAAGGGAATGCCAAAGTCATGGTGAGACAATGAAGCTTGTTCTCTGATTACCTGAGGTTATCATCTGCGACGTAACCACCTTACTCGGAGTATCAGCCCTTAAAATGCCTTCCTCAGCACCCCTAAAATCTGGGTCAGACTGGCGTCAAGTAGGTTGGATATTTATTTTTCACTCTGTTTCAGTTAGATAGTCACTAGTCCATACCTTAGCAGAAAGCCCTTCTGTTGCTAATCACATCTGATTTGAGAGGGGCAGGTTGCTTCTGGTTGCAAGGAATAATTTACCGCATTATATAAATAAATAAAGGAAGGGCCCTGGGAATTAGCATGCGGACCTCAAACAACCGCAGGGTATCATACAACTGACAGGCTGTTCCAGTAAAAGAAATCTACATATTCAGCGTTCTTGTCATCCGGAGGCTTCTACAACAAGATACGCAATAAAAATAAACAAATATACATACATATAATAAAAGGAAAGTCGATTTGTTTTTCACATTTTACTTTTATCACTTCAATTATGAATAATCCCATATGAATTAGGGTACAATGTTAGAATAGAGTTAGGGTAAAGATGCCCCTAAACTGACGATAATGTTATACTGTTGTTCAAATCATTTTTCTAGAGAACATGAAGTTTTTGTAGGGTTTTAGAGGAAATTATATGAAAGCTTTCCAAGCATAGAAAAGCACAAAGAAATGTGTAGAATACAAACCATGACTTTAAAAAAACTGCCACAAAGATTTAGAACATGTACTGACGTGGGCTGACAAAGTGTCTAAGGGAAAGTTACTCAAAAAAGTATTTAGTACATTTGTGCCCATGGGTGGGCTGTAGGGTGACTGTAATGATAGCTATGACCTCCTTTGGCAACTAAAGCATCCCTTCAGGAGCTTACGGTTCACTAGATACGGCAAATCACCAAAAATACAGTTCATCATGATTACTGCTACGTTAGCAATATGTAGAAGCAAGAGTTGCAGGTATCACCCATTTGTAAGTTAGCCACACCTGGGTAGTGGTGCAGCCACTATGGAGAACAGTATGGAGATTCCTTAAAAAACTATAAACAGAGCTACCATAGGACCCAGCAATCTCACTGCTGAGCATATACCCTGAGAAAACTATAATTCAAAAAGACACATGCACCCCAATGTTCACTGCAGCACTATTTACAATAGCCAGGTCATGGATGCAACCTATCACCATCTCTTCACAGAAGACTTCTAGCTCTCAATCCCCAGGTCAAGTCCTCCCAGGTGCCAAAACTGCCTACTCATCTATCTCCTATACATCTCCAAAGGGATGTTCCATGGATCCATGTCCAAAATCGAAGTCATTTTCTTTCCTTCAAAATCTTCTCCTTCTCAATTGTTAGCTTCACTCTCCCCTGATCAGAAACGTGGAAGTCATTCTAGAATTCTTTCTCCCTATCCTGCTTCACCTCGTCCTGTCTGTTCCATTTTGCAATGGCTCCTTAGCATTGCTATTACTCCAGCACAGAGCCTCTCTTGTAACACTGCAAAGATCTACGACCTAATCTTGATGTTTGTAACTAGTCTCCAATCCATCCTCCATACTGTTTACCGTAATACTTACTGCCAAGCCATTCAATCCCTATAGAAAAAAGGTCCAATCCCCTGAACTTGACACATGACACACTTCATTATCTAGTTCGTTCCTTCCTTAACCTCCACAGTTTCACCTCTTCTTCACTCTCATCTCTCACTCTATAATAATAGCATTCTAGAAAGCTGAGAGTTCCCCTGAAACATCATGTTTTTTCATGAGAGAAGGCAACAGATTTGGACACAGGGCAACAACAACTCATTCCTGTGAGCAGTAGACGAAACAGTGATGACTGCAACGTGAAAAATTTTTAAGAAGGTAACAGGATTTTTCAGAGAAGACGTTTGCTAGCTAGTGATAGCTAGCAAATATCACAGAAATGGTGCCTGAATCAGAACCCAGAGATGGTAATATTTACTAACCCCAGGAATAACCAACACTGGTAAAAATCTTTGGATAAGACATTGGATAACTGTAAATTGCCTCCTGCAGAATATTAGTATTTTATGGTCTGCTGCAGTCAGTGCATTTATTTGTGGGCCAGTCAGTTTATAAGAGATAAAACTGGGATTTGAGTCCTGTTGTTCCTAACTCTACAACCCATTCTACTCCCTTACAAGAGCACTTCTTAAAGTGTATTCCCTGAAACATACATCATTCACGCTACCTGTATAATATGTTAAAACAGAGTTTTTCAGTGCAGAAATTCTCCAAAATGTAATATGGGATTCCCTCGAAATACTTACCTTAAACTTCTCTGTTTCAGTGAATTTGAAAGGAAGTTATATGTCACCTGCAGCCAAAGACATTTTAACCATTAAAGAATTGAGGAGTTTGGGATTAAAATATACACACTACTATATATAAAACAGATAACCAACAAGGACCTACTGTATAGCACAGGGACCTATACTCAATCTTATAATAACCTATAATGGAAGAGAATACAAAATATATATATTTATATATATATATAACTGAATCACCCTGCTGTACACCTGAAAAACACTGTAAATAACTACATTTCAACAAAAAATTTTTTAAATAAAAATTACATATGTCAAAATTACCTCAAAAATGTATCTCTATGAGGTATCACCTCACACCCATCAGGAAGTCTACTATCAAAAAAAAAAAAAAAAAAAGGGCTTCCCTGGTGGCGCAGTGGTTGAGAGTCCGCCTGCCGATGCAGGGGACACGGGTTCGTGCCCCGGTCCGGGAAGATCCCACATGCCACGGAGCAGCTAGGCCCGTGAGCAATGGCCGCTGAGCCTGCGCATCTGGAGCCTGTGCTCCGCAACAGGAAAGGCCACAACAGTGAGAGGCCCGCGTACCGCAAAAAAAACAAAAACAAAAACCCAGAAAATAAGCATTGGCAAAGATGTAGAGAAACTGCAACAATTGTGCACTATTGCGGGGAATGCAAAATGGTGCAGCCAATGTGGGAAACAGTATTGCAGTTCTTTAAAAAGTTAAAAATGATATAGTAATTTCACTTCTGGGTATATACCCAAAAGAACTGAAAGCCACGTCTCAAAGAGATATTTGTACACCCACATTCCTAGTTGCATTATTCACAAGAGGCAAACGATGGAAGAAACCCAAGTGTCTATCAACAGATCAAAGGATAAACGAAATGTGGTATATAGCACACAATGGAATATTATTTAGCTGTAAAAAGGAAGGAAATTCTTACACATGCTACAACATGGATGCACGTGAGGACATTATGCTAAGTGAGATGAGCCAGTCACAAAAGGCCAAATATCGTATGATTCCACTTACATAAGGTACCTGACGTAGTCAAATTCATAGAAACAGAATGCAGAATGGTGGTTACCAAGGGAACAGGGAAATGGGGATTTGCTGTTGTTTCATGGGGACCAAGATTCAGTTCTGCAAGAAGAAAAATTGCTGGGGATTGGCTGCACAATTACTGAAAGTACTTCACACTACTGACCTGTGTACCATACCATATCATATCTAATAGTTTCGCTGCCCTAAAAATCCTGTGTTGCACCTACTCATCTCATCTCTCCCACCCTCCTTATCCCTGGCAACCATTAATCTTTCTTCTGTCTCCATAGTTATGCCTTTCCCAGAATGTTATATAATTTGAATCATACAGTAGATAGCCTTTTCAAAATAGCTTCTTTCACAGAGTAATATGCATTTAAGTATCTTCCATGTCTTTTCATGACTTGATGGCTCGCTGTTTCTTAGCATTGAACACTCCATCGTCTGAATGTACCACAGTTTATTTATCCATTCACCTACTGAAGGATACCTTGGTTGCTTTCACGTTTTGGCAACTGCGAATAAAACTGCCCTAAACGCCCCTGTACAGGTGTGTTTGCCCCCTTTGAGCACATCTTCTTTCAAACCTCTTTCATGGTTCCTCCAAGGTTTCTTTTTTCTCAGACCTATACCTGGAGAGCTTACCATTGGGCCAGCTGCATTAGCCTGCACGTATCCTGGAAGAAAGCAGCTTGGTGCAGGACTCTAAGTTGTCCAAAACGAACATCAATCATAAGTGATGTTATTTATTACCTCCACTTGATTTAGCCTACTCCCACTGACAGAGTTGGTCAAGTCGAGCCTGTTTATCAGTTTGCTTTAAAATAGACATACATCATCTTCAAGGAGATGCATCTGTCTAGGCAACAGAACAAAGTACTTCCTAGGGAAGCAGACTCCTGTGATCACTTTCTAAAATGCAGGCACTAAATCAAAACTACAATGAGGTATCATCTCACACCAATCAGAATGGCCATCATCAAAAAATCTAGAAACAATAAATGCTGGAGAGGGTGTGGAGAAAAGGGAACCCTCCTGCACTGCTGGTGGGAATGTGAATTGGTTCAGCCACTATGGAGAACAGTATGGAGGTTCCTTAAAAAACTACAAATAGCACTACCATATGACCCAGCAATCCCACTACTGGGCATATACCCTGAGAAAACCGTATTTCAAAAAGAGTCATGTACCAAAATGTTCATTGCAGCTCTATTTACAATAGCCTGGAGATGGAAACAACCTAAGTGCCCATCATCAGATAAATGGATAAAGAAGATGTGGCACATATATACAATGGAATAGTACTCAGCCATAAAAAGAAACGAAATTGAGCTATTTGTAATGAGGTGGATAGACCTAAAGTCTGTCATACAGAGTGAAGTAAGTCAGAAAGAGAAAGACAAATACCGTATGCCAACACATATGTATGGAATTTAAGAAAAAGAAATGTCATGAAGAACCTAGGGGTAAGACAGGAATAAAGACACAGACCTACTGGAGAACGGACTTGAGGATATGAGGAGGGGGAAGGGTGAGCTATGACAAAGCGAGAGAGAGGCATGGACATATATACACTACCAAACGTAAGGTAGATAGCTAGTGGGAAGCAGCCGCATAGCACAGGGAGATCAGCTCGGTGCTTTGTGACCGCCTGGAGGGGTGGGATAGGGAGGGTGGGAGGGAGGGAGACGCAAGAGGGAAGAGATATGGGAACATATGTATATGTATAGCTGATTCACTTTGTTATAAAGCAGAAACTAACACACCATTGTAAGGCAATTATACCCCAATAAAGATGTTAAAAAAAATAAAATGCAGGCACTTGTTTTTCAACAGCACTGGGCAGGAGACCTCTGAAACTAAGGAAATTTAACTAGGTTACTTTCCCCACCCTCCTTTCATGCCAGAAAAATGACAGAGTCCAGTTGCTGAGAATGTGCTCAGAAAATATTTCTTCATCACACTTGTGCC
Source organism: Delphinapterus leucas (assembly GCF_059928025.1). NCBI lineage: Eukaryota > Metazoa > Chordata > Mammalia > Artiodactyla > Monodontidae > Delphinapterus > Delphinapterus leucas. The sequence continues at coordinate 33,759,623 of NC_143142.1, read as the reverse complement.
TTGGGCCAACTTCAGCCACATTGTGTTTTCTTGCATTTCTAGGATCTCAATTCCTTGCTCAATGAAGATCCTTGTTTTCCCATAACACCATACTCCTGAGTGGAATCACTGGTTATTTCTTTGCAACTTGGAATGCTGAGTGATGTCAGCCCCAACCAATCACAGGCCGTCATCTATTTTCGACGACACGTATGGCACTAATTGATGAAGAGCCCCTTAGCTTGAGGGCAAGTGAAGAAACCACCCCATAGTCCACAGCGGCACCTTGGGATGATGACTTGCAACTTCGATAAACTGATCTTCCGTAGCATCAGCGATCTTTAGAGTTGCTCAAGTACAAATACTGGCTCTTATGTTGTGTCATGGTCAAGAAGAGGTACAGCCTTTGTTAAGGGATGCTCCCACAAACAGATGTTCTCAGGCAGAACAATCATTCCCCTGGCACCAGAGGCCTTTCTGAATATCGCGCGCGAGTAGTTCACTGAAATGGACAAGCAATCTGGCTGTGATCCCACCACATCTGTGTGTTGCTTTGATACTAGGCCCTCTTTATCTGATCTAAAAATAAATTTTTAAAATTTTGTACGGAAAAAGATTAAGGTAATTGGTTTTTGTTACTGTTACTGATTTACTGTCATTCGTGTATTTGTTTTGGGTTAGAAACTCTTAAAGGGAGAAAATGAACTGTTGACTCAGGAGGAGACGCTAATAAGTAAATTTATTCTTTTCGTAAGTTGGGTCAAGGAAATTGGAGCCTACTCCCTCTTTAGTCAGATGTACAAAAATAGGGCCTGGGGCCAGCAATGCCGTAAGCAACCCAGATGGGCAGCCCCAAATCTGTTTACAGACAAGTGGTGGGAGCACAACCTGGATCCACTGACAAAGACCTCATACCTCACGTCATTATGGTATGTTAGGAAAAGAGTGTCTACACCCAGGTGGGGTTTATGCACCTTCCCTTTGGAAGCTGTGTGATTCTTTCACTTATTGCTTGATTGGATCCTTAAAAAATCAGAGTGAAAATATATCAGAGTTTTCTAACTATAAGTTAACAAGGATCCAGGGGTCCTCGATGTAGATCATTTACTAGAGTATTTATTCTGAGTCTGTACCCAAGCTTTAGATGTTCCAGGAAGAAAAGGAATTTAGCCTCTTGTCACAATACACTGAAACATGTCTTCCTGAGGACCATAAATGAGAATGCTGGTGGATATCTTATCCTGGCTGATGTGCCTACTTACATTTTAAAGGCTAAGATATTTTATAATCTACCCATCTCTCTATAACCATGCAGTCTAAGGTGATCTTACCCAGGCCCCTGGATAAAAATCATCTTTATGTTTTATGATTCTCACATTTATATCCCCCAGGCCAAGTCTCGGTTCTGAGGCCCAGTGTCACATTTCAAGCTATCTGCCTATCTTAACTTTGGTATTTCAAGGCTGTTTCAAACTGAGACCGACCGATAGAAAACACCGGAATTCTGATATCTCTGCTTCCAAGTTTCTCCTTCTCAGGATAAGGTACCAGCAGGCACCTGTGCTTCCACAAACATAACAGTTGCCCTTGTTTCTTCCTTCTCCCACATGCCCCATCGCTAATCCATCAGCAAGTCGTGTCTACTCAAGCTCCAAAACGCTAAGGAATGGATTTACTTTTCTGCATGTCCTCTGCTACCGCCTCGAACAAGACATTCATCACCTCTTAAAACTTAGAACAGACCCCAAAATGACTGTCAAACTCCCATCGGTGAGGTTTCCTGGAAGTAGAAGAAACAACCTTAAGGCATCAATTAGATTTTGTCATTTGCATGCTTAAACAATTTTGGTGATTGCCCTTTGCATTTAAAACACTAACTCCTTACTGTGACCTTGGGAAAGTACGTCTGGACTCCTATTTATTTGCCTACGTAGACCCTTCTATCTTATCCCGTGCCCTTCTCTCTCTGCTTCAACCACAGCAGTCTTTCCCCCCCATTTCCTGAACATGCCAATTTCTTTTCCACCCAAATGCTTTTGCACGTATTTGCACAAACCTGGAATGCACCCTGCCTCCAATTATACAGGCGGCTGACCCTCAACATCTAGATCCCATCTCATATGCAATTTCCTTCAAGTCCTTCCTTGGCCAATCTATTTAAACCAGGTCCCCTCCCATTATTCTTCATCTCAACCCACAGTTTTTTTACTTAGTGACACAATTTGTAATTACATGTTTGTCTGCATTTGTCTGTTTCTGTGCATCTCTCTTGCTAGCTGATGAACTAAGGGTAAACACAACGTTTTACTCACCCTTGCGTCTCCAAGCCCTAGTATTTACAATACATAGAAGGTGTGCAATAAATACTTATTGAATAAATAAATACAAAAGTAGCTATGTGGCTGAATAGGGTAATGTGACAACAAAGTTTCTGTATATGCAAAGAAATCAGAAAAAGAAAGCCACAGTAAGTCCTACTAGGGGCTCCCTGAGACTCAAAAAGTATCCATTTACTAGATGACATGGATTTTGCTGTTGGTATAAACTGTTGAAATTTTAGTAAATATCAATCATCAAATGTCTACTGTTCTTAATCAGGAGGAAACAAGGAGCTATTGAAGGTGTGAGATAAGAATTTAAAAATTTCCTTTTTCTTCATTCTCTATTTCATTGGCATTTCAAAAAGAACTTACTTCAATCTACATACGACAATATCTAAACAATCAAGCAACAGCACACAAAGATGCCCTTGTAAATGGCAATACTCTCTTGGAGAAGAATTGAAGAAAAAAGTCCCCCAAATGGAAAGCCCTCACATCTCTGGCTTCAAATTGCTTTTCGAAAGAATTAGTTTAATTATTCATAAAAATGTAGCTCGTACATGAAAACTTAAGTTTTATTGTTAAAATACTCCTTCTTTGAAACACAAATTCCTCTCTCAGTGAATCAGATGATTTTAAGCAGGTGGGAACAAATCTATTTTTAGAAATCAAGATTTTGATGATCAGAGAATTTAGCAAGGTTGTGATGTCAATAGTGACATTTTAAGATTTCTTTTCTCTTCAAGGATTTTAGAAATTGCTTTATGGGGGTTTCAGTCCTCATCTATTGAGGATAAAGAGCATTTGGTTCCAGGAAGTGAACATGAGACACACATGGGGAATATCTTCATTAGGCCCAGCTATGCTGAAATAAGCCATTAAAATTAAATCTTCCTCAGAATGGTTAAAGAATAATATGAGTGTCAAAGAAAAGAAGGAAGAGTCCTATTTACTTACAGAGAAATGCCAATGTTAAGATTCCAGTTTCTGATTTTCAGTCTTTCATTTGAATTTAATGTAAAATTTTGAAGCGTTCCAACACAGAACACATGTTGTAAAAGAGATAGTATACTGCATTTGGCATTCCTTATCTCAGCTCACATTTTTTCCTATCAGCATATAAAATAAAGAAGATGAAATTCCAAATGAGCTCTAACTTCTATTTAATATGATCTTTTTTTCTTTTTATATTGCTGTTACTGTCTCTAAAACATTAGGGCAGTAAGTATTGCAGTCTCTTGGGTCCAAAGAAATCAAGATAAACTCATTTGGAATCAAGTAGCAAGTTTAAAACAAAATTAAGACTTTGGTCTCATTTCTAAAATCATTATTTTTAAATAGTAATGTCTATCTCAGTGAGAGAACTCAGTGCATTACCTCTGGCCAGCTGCTGGTGATTTCTTAACCTAGTAAATCTACTAGGCATACAGTAGGGACTCTATAAATATGGCACAGTAGTTGAGCGTCCACCTGCCAGTGCAGGGGACACAGGTTCGTGCCCCGGTCCAGGAAGATCCCACGTGCCGCGGAGTGGCTGGACCCGTGAGCCATGGCCACTGAGCCTGTGCGTCTGGAGCCTGTGCTCCGCGACGGGAGAGGCCACAACAGTGAGAGACTAGCGTACCGCAAAAAAAAAAAAAAAAAAAAAAGGGTAGGGATGGAAAAAGACACAGGAAAGATGAAAAGGTGAATTATTCTGGTAAATGTAGATAGATACAATGTATATTCTGAGGGCCAAATAGCATTTTTTTTTTACAAGCTAATGATTTTTGAATACTAGAAGAGTTTATAACAAACTGCTTAAGTCAATAACCATTGAATTATAAAACTTCTGATCTGTAGGAGAGAAAACACAATATGCGGCCTCTCCTGAATACCAAAAAGGAATACAGAAACACTAGGGAGTCAATTGCCCAACTAATGCTGTGTGCGTGAGCTTGAATTAACATAATGCTTCTAAGTCCTGGGATAAAGACAAATTCATGATCACGTGCACTCTGACCTCACACCACTGGAAAAGTGACAGGTTCTGAGGGCGATTCAGAGTCTATTCGACCCAAGAAACATGCATCCTGCAGAAAAGGCATATGGAGAAGGCACCCTGAGCTTAACTTAGATACACGAAGAGAAGTTTCTACCCCACAGGTTTCAGGCAAGGAGAGCTTGAGTTGTAAACACGTGAAAGATGCTGAATTAGTCTTTTCCAGGTGATTTTTGCCTCTATTATTCAGTAAGAGAAAATAAAAATTTAACTCCTGATTCCAAGTCTGAGGAAAAAGAGAGTGAAGAAAGGAAGAGAGCAAACTGACAAAGATCCAAAGTCTGCTCTACAAAGATACAAAGACAGTGCCATTATATGGGCCATTACCTTCAAGGTAAGACCACCAGGAAACCCAACAGGGAATTCCATCTCCACCCCAAGGACGGGACAGGAGCCCCTCTGTAGAGTAAGTGTCCCTCGTGATGGTGAGGACCAAGAATTCCCCCAAAATAGGAAAGTTAAATAAGGAAACTGTGCTATTCTCAATTACGATGTTCTTCTGCTACTCTGAGGCCTGAGAAAGTGAGGAAGAGCCTTTCCCAGGAATAAAAGATCAAGGTAGTTTTCCATACAGCAAACCATGTGGAGTCGACAGAAGCACTGGTAGTACTTGTTGTCTCTGAGAGAAAGCGAAATGTTCTCCCCTTTCAAGAACAACCTAGCTGGTTCATTTGGGAAGGCAGGAACTCGCGCTAGGGCTGAGTGGCCTAAAGACGCCCCAATGGCAACGAGAGAGAAGAACCTCCTACATCTTTCTTGCGACAAGAGGCAGAAGTAGGAGTACTTTCTGGATAGGTGAAGAGGGCCTATGGGCTGGAGGGTGGGGCTTGACATTCACTGAATTAAGGGGTCCTGGCTGGGTTTTACACATTATTTCTGAAACCTATACTGCGTAATTTGTACTAATTTGTTCTCGGAGCTCCTAGGAGTATCATCTGTGTGATACTTCACGGGGTGGAGGAGGGGGAAGGGGAAGAAATGAAAATAAGAGGGAAAGCTGCGAGTTGTTAAGTTAGAGCTGAACGTTAATGACATGGGCTCTAGAGCCAGACACACCTGAGGTCTGATCCTGTAAGAGCAAGTCAGTTCACTTAAATTCTCCGAGCCTCTGTGCCATCACCTGTCAAAAGGGTATGGTAAAGCATTCGCCATGGAGTAATTGTGAGAAGAAAATAAATCACTTATTCTGTTCTATCGCTTAGCACAATACCTAGTGGATAACAAGTATGACAAGTCTTTGTAATTATTATTATGAGTAGTAGTTTTCTTAATAACCATGACTTAGTCATTAAAGGGCTGTATTTCCTTAGTTTGGCTTTACAAGGCTGATTTGGGTTCACTGTAATTGTTTGATGTCAAAGTCAGAGCTGGTACTAATCTTAAGAAAGGCCATTTACATTACTAAAGTCTACGTAACAATTTAAAATTTTATTACTTCTATATGTTCTTAGAAGCCACCCTTTATTTACATCAAAAAAAAATGGATCCCACGTCCACCTTCTTTGAACAGATAACATTCAGTTGAAATTATCAGCGTCCATTTGTATATTTTAAGGAAACAGGTTAAAGTCCAAGTAGTTTTTCTCGAATACTGTTATGTTCATTGCTCTTGATTACACTTACAGGCATTAACAAGTGCTTTTTTCATAAACAACACAGACAGAAGTCCTGCAAGTTTCAGTGGGGTGAAACTATCACAAATCTGGAACTATGAGAGCCAAAATTAGTCAATTTCACCCATTATCACATTTCCAGTTAATAAAATGTTAAGTTATATGAGGATAAACTGGTAATTCTGTAGCTCAATCTTAACCACATCTTGGGAAGCAGTGGTATTTAAAATTTAAGGTATTCAGATAGAAGTAAAGATTTCTTAATCCTACTTTTATTCAGGACATGTTTATCTGGCTATTAAGCGGAGTTGATGAGTGAATAAAGCTGTTTTACAGACCATCAATATGTTACTCTAATTTACCGTGTGCTTTTAAGATTTAGTGACTTCCTAAGGCATTCATTCTAAACAGAGAATGAGGCATATGGCATGATATTAGTTAATGGTGTACACAGATGTGTCTTATTTTTGCCATACACGTTTTTTAGAAATATCAGTGTATACCTAATACTAATTAAATACAACGAATATTTATAAATTCCTACTGTGTGTTCAGAGCCACAGGACATATAAAATCACATCGGGAGATAAGGCACATTCACGTGAAGAGGCGAAAAAATGCTATGTTTAAGCATATAGAGTAGTATTAAAAACAAGACAATAGGCCTAAAATGTAGTCGCTTACGCTAAGCCCCAGGTCACCAAGCTGAGACTTAATTATGGTTTCTGGCTCTCCCAGAAATGGAATCTTTAACCAGTCCATCAGGAAAAGCCTGATAAGCACTAGTTAGGAAATCAGCCTGATAAACCCCTGCCATCTTCTAAAGGAAAGATGCAATAAGCAACCCACTTTTTTGCCCAGTGTTACTTTAGTCCTGCTCCCTTTTGCCTATTAAGTCTTTCATTTTGTACAGCTCCTCGGAGCTCCATTCCTTCTGCCAGAATGGATGCTACCCGATTCATAAACTGTTGAACAAAGCCAGTAAGATCTTTAAAATTCACTCGGTTGAATTTTGTCTTTTAACAATAGGCAACATCCAATGTGAATTCCTGCACGTTTCGATTTGTCCCTAAGATTCTGCACCCGATTCCAATGTGTGGTGGATCTTTCCAGCAATTTGCCAACACCAACTGGTTGCCCTACAATTCAACTCAATTCTAACACCATCCACCTGGAGGTAGCATCAGGTGCCACAGGTTACAGGCTCAAACACACAAGACTTCCCTGCCCCCACCGCCGGGCTTCAGACAATCACAAGTTGTCACCCGTGCTTCTGAGCAACGGGCTCTAAATTGGAGGTTCCCCCGACCCCTTCCTTGGGTTCAATTATTTTGCTAGAGCAACTCACAGAACCCAGGTAAATATTTTAGTCACTAGATTACCTGTTTCTTACAACGGATGTAACTCAGGGAACAGCCAGATGGGAGAGATGCACAGGCAAGGCACACAGGGAAAGGACTGGAAGCTTCCATCTCTCCGACGGCATCACTCTTGCAGAACCTGCCTACGTTCCCTCTCCTGGAAGTTCTCTGAATGCTGCTCTTTCGGGTTTTTAAGGAAGCTTCCTTACTTAGGAATGATTGACATGTCATTGGCCATTGGCGATTGAACTCAATCTCCAGCCCCTCTCCCCTCCCAGGAAGTCAGGGGGTGGGACTGGAAGGTCCCACCCTCTAATCACGTGGTTGGCGCCCCTGGCAACCAGCCCCCATCCTCAAGTGTTTTCCTAAAGTCACTTCATTAATGTAACAAAAGACACCTTTATTGCTCTCTGAATTTAGGAAATTCCAAGGGTTTTAGCAGCTCTGTATCTTAAAGGGGTCAAATGCCAAATATATATTTCTTATATCACAGTTCCCTCTGCTTTTCTGCAAGAATAAAGGGGAAAAAAGATTTTAATAAATTGATTTTTTTATTACTGGAAACATTACTTTTCAATTTTCCCAATTACCTTACAAGTTGAAGTCAAACATAGTGAAAGGAGAAACTGCATGTATGTTTAGCAGATATATTAACCTGAAATTACACAGGCCTGGCTCCTCTCTATCCTGGGCAAATTGTTTACCAACTCGGAGTCTAGCAGGCTGCAGTGTCTATTGACTTAATAGCTATTACAGAAAATGTGTTGAAACTGATGCAAGAGGATGATGGGTATGGAAGTTAAAAGCATTATTGCTACTACTAAAAGATAACTAGAGAGACCACAAACACTAAAACTGGTCAGTGGAGAACAACTGTTATTTCTTTGCTTTCACCTGTGTCACTTAAATAAATTTTCTAGGTGTCCATCAGGCCAAGGATAAACTCACTAAATTTCAAAATGGGGAAGAATTTTTAGAGTTTCATCATCTAAGACAAGCCAGCCTCTTCCACATCCAATGTGACCTATCTTAAAGACCTTTAGGGGAGGTGATTTCAAAACATATTTTTGATAACTCATTTCAATGTCAAACTGTTAAAAAGAAAGGATATATTTCTATTTTTAAAAACCACTTTCTTAGCATTTCTGCATTGCAAATAAAGTTAATCTTCTACTCCCAACATGAAGCCCTAAAAATAACAATGAGTAACAAATGATAGTTACCAGCTTTTAAGCATCCACTTATGTACATTCACCTTGCATTAATTATATCTACCACACAAAATAACCCTGTAAAAATAGGCAGTAAGATCCTATTTTACAGGTGATGAAACTAAAGGTCAGAGGCTATTTGTCCAAAGTTAAACACCTAATGAGTAGAGAAACAAAAATGTAAACATAATAAATGATGCCGAGTGTTTTGAGGTTTTTTCCCTCTATGCTAGGATGTTCAGTGAAGTTTTTTCCCCATCTTTTCTCAGAAATCCTTTGTTGAGGCTGTTGAAAGTAAAGGCAACACTCTGACAGCACAATTAACCCCAAAAAGGTGATGCTCACCTTTTTCAAATTACAGGTGTAGGAGCAGGTTTTGTTCAGAGAGAGGTGGAGAAGCAGGTCCGCATAGAGCAAGCCAGCTATTGGAAAGGGATTTTAAAAAATGGAGGGCTTCCCTGGTGGTGCAGTGGTTGAGAGTCCGCCTGCCGATGCAGGGGACACGGGTTCGTGCCCCGGTCCGGGAGCATCCCACATGCCGCGGAGCGGCTGGGCCCGTGAGCTATGGCCGCTGAGCCTGCGTGTCCAGAGCCTGTGCTCCGCAACGGGAGAGGCCACAGCAGTGAGAGGCCCGCGTACCGCAAAAAAGGAAAAAAAAAAAAAAAAAAATGGAAAGAAACCTTCAAGGTGTGTGTAGCTAAAGCACCTATTCTGTAAGCATCTTGTATTTCCCAGGACCTGCCTCTTCTCCTTCTGTGCATAATTGTGTGTAAGTACAGCCTAGTTATTATGCATTCTAAGTAGCAATTTGATGTGGGCAAAAAGCAACATAGGTCGAGTCTCAGAACGGCCCTGAGAGCATCACTGTCAAAGCCCTGTCTTCAGAAGGCACTGGTATGCCAACAAACCCATGATCTGCCTCATTTACAGGAGCAGCCAAGAACGGTGCAGGTGTCCCATTTAGGACTAGAGGAAACCAACAAAGATTTTGACAAGATATTAACATCTGGCTGATCTGGTGAATTTTAGCTAGAGGGAAGCTGACCTGGATTATTTTGCAAAAACATTCCAGTTTTGCCCTACATGTATCATCAAGGACAATTCTCCTGCTGTTGTCCTGAACAGAGCGAGGACAGGCAGAGGTGTCTAGCCTGCTGCTTCAGCGTCTGCTGGTGGCGGCTGCCGCCTGGTGCTTCTCAGAAGGGCTGGGCCAGAAGCACGGATCTAGACCAATGGAAATAAATCGTCAGGTTTTACATTAGAGGTACTGAAAGAATGCGTAGTTGGACTGCATCTTAGGGTTCACAAAGGATGCTTCAGAGCAATGGTTCTCAAACTCTAGCCCTCATAAGAACCACCTGGAGGGCCTGTTAATGCACAGATTGCTGGGCCAACTCGCATGGTTTCTGATTCAGTCGATCTGGGGTGGGGCCTGGAAAATTTGCATTTTTGACAAGCTCCCTGTGTCCTGATCCTGCTGGCGAGGGATAACACATTAAGAACGCTGCTGTAGAACAATCTACTCTGGCTTCAAAGGTTTGAAGGTTTCCTGTCCTCCATCTCAGGCACCTACCAAAGTTTACGATTTTTGAGAGCAATGGATGTCCTTTTTTTCCATATTCTACCATAAACTAACTCTTCTCTTGGATGGCGAAAAAAAATGGCAAAATCTTCTAAATTCCTTCGAAGCCTAGACATTATCAGGGTATCGAGACTAACATCGGGTTGGGTAAATCATGTAAAAAGCAGGAAATCAAGTTATACACTGTTACTAATGGCAGTGGAAGCATTCCCAAATGATCAACAGTCAAGATTAAAAATTTCAAACATTTATTTCAGCTGTAAGTTGAGCCCAAGTGATGCCCATTATGGCTGGCAACACAACACTCTTCTCCTGAAACAGCTACTGCGGTTTCTTAGTTGACATTCACAGGCTTTGGTTGGATGAAAGGTGGGAAAGAAGTTGAACTCTTTAAACCTCATCTTCGCGTTTTCTTAATTTTTTTTTTTTTTTGGCCAAAATAATGCTGCCTATCCTAGATAGAACAAAAAAGCTAGCCATAGCTGCTGGTAAAAAAGACAATCTAAAAGGAAAGTGCCGATTATTATCTTAGGCATGATACAGTCTTTTTTTCCCCCTTGAGTTTTCCTTATATAAAATTGAGAAGAATTCATTACACTTACTAATTTGTCAGACATTGAGAATTTAGTGGCCAAGAAAGAGTGATATGGAATTATTCAGTGTACATCAGTAGCACCTGGAGATCTTATTCGAAAAGCATAATCCTAAGACCACACAGGTGAAATGGCCAGGAATCTGTATTCTAACAAGTGTGACTTAAGCATCACAGGAGCACAGACAGAGTAATGTGTCCAGGGGTCCCTGAAAGAAAGGAATCACAGATTTAAACCAACAGAGTGGACTACTGATTGTAGCTTTTCGAGAGCAGCAGGATTTATTGTGCCGGGTAGCAACAGCTGCAGTCTACTCTAGGGCCAATAGGTACCTAAACAGCAATCAATAGCTTTGTGTTATCCAACTGTGAGAACAGATATTAAGTTTAAAATTCCTTTAGGACAGTAAGATGTATGAGGGGTCAAAGTTGAACTCGTAACTATATATTTAAAATGTTTTATTAAATCCACTAAATGTGAGGAAATTATTTTTATATTTATGAACAAAATAGGTTAATCAGAAAGAGGTTAATCAGAAATATGTAATTACATATTACATTATGTAATAATCTATAAGGGAAAAGAATCTACATATATATGTATATTCAGCTATGCTGTACACCTGAAACTTATACAATACTGTAAATCAACCATACTTCAATAAAAAAATTTTCTAAAGTGAACAGAATGTTTGGACTAGGCTGGGCTGTGCTTCTTAGCAGCCCTCCAAGCCTGGGCAAATCGTTTCAATCAATCGTGTATCTGAAAGTACCCAACAGACATCTGCTGTGTAAGTATCCTACATTGCTGGGAGTATGGAGATGGACATAATACAAAATTTGTCCAAAAAAATTTACAGTTCAGTAAGAGCATGCAAGCCTTAAAGTGTTGGAGGTCTTATAATAGTTACTTTGAGGATGATAGAGGAAACAAGGAAAAAAGAACAGTCAACTTTACAAATAGGAGGAAGGGAGGAGACTCAGGGAAGGTTCCAAGAGACGGTCATCTTTGACCAAAGTCTTGACAAAAGGGTTGATATTTACCAGGTGCTTATTCTTTATAGCAGTTATAGTGGTGTGTATATTTGTATGTCTGGGGGTGGAGTGCTATGCCAGGCATAGAAAATACCATGAAAAACCACAGAGCTAGACCAGCAAGCAGTCCACTCTGGCTGACACGTCTAATTTGAGATCTAAATCAGAGGAAAACCTGGGGGCTGGAAAGGTCCTAAAAGCATCAGGTTAAACCATAAAGCATAAACCATAAACAAACAAAAAAGGAATCTGTCAAAACTACAGGAAGAGTTGAAAAGCAAAGGCAAGATACAAACATGACACTGACACATAGGATATGGCATATAGGCCATATTGGCATATGGGAAAGCAAAGGGTTTGTAGTTGGTATTAATTGATAAAAGATGAACAAACCAATTAAAAACAGATGAAAGACAATCTGCAAAAGAAATAATAAAATGTCCAATGAAAATATGCTAAAATATTCCATCTCACTACTAAACAAGCAATAAAATTTAAAGCAACAACATATATTATTCATATATCAGACTGGCAAAAGTGATACACTGTAAATGCTGTGTCAGCAGCAAAAGTGTAGGAAAACTGTAGACCCAACAGCAGAGGTAACACATTAGCAAATAAGAATATTTCTGGAGGTAATCTGACAATATCTAGAAAAACTCTTTAACCCAAGCTAATAATTCCTTCTAAAATTTAAGCTTAATTGATAAAATAGCATAAAAAGCTATATTTTTATATATAATTAGCATTATTTACAAGAGCCAAGAAAATGAAAACAATCCCAATGTTCAGCACTGTTATTTAAATAAATTCTGATACATCTAAACTATGAATATATAAAATGAAATGATGCAGATTTCTTTTGACAAGGAAAATAACCATAATAAAATACTAGGTGAGAAAAGGCACCTGACTCTGGTATACTGACAGTGTTCATTTAAAAAATGATGCTAAAAAAAAAGATGACAGGGACTTCCCTGGTGGTCCGGTGGTTAAGACTCCATGCTTCCACTTCAGGGGGTGCGGGTTCAATCCCTGGTCGGAGAACTAAGATCCCACATACCACGCGGCCAAAACAAAAAACAAAAAAAAGACGACACCTTAGACTATGGTTAAATTTTTTATTTGTTTCTTTCCAAGGTGGTTAAAATCTTTAGGGAAGTTCATGTGTGGAAAGCAGTCAAGCACAGCACGATAGCCATGAATCTGGGCCCCTCAAAGATATACATCATGTTGAGAAATGATAACACTTTGGTCTTCCTACCTCTATCGAAGAATATACAAATCTAGAAAATTTAATGACTACAGATTTATCTCCTTTTGAAGGGATCCAGACACACAAAATTAATATTGGTAAAAGGAAATCAATGCTCCAACTATATATGCTAAAGTTTTAAGCAGATAAAAATTAAATGGGTAGAAAAATTCAATAAATCTAGCTGGATTTTCAATACCAATATATCAAAGCAACCAAATAAAATTAACTTCGACTTTTTTAAACGTTAGTGAATTCCCAAGATTTCTAAATAATGTATCATTCTAATTAAGAATTATTAGAAATACTCATATATGTATATAAAAGTATCACATTTCCAAAAATTAAAAGGAAATATGAAACTACATATAACGGAACCCTCATGCATTCCTGATAGAAGTATATATTGGTTAAAACATCTTGGAAAACTGTATCTGCTAAAGCTGGAAATACATATCTACTCTGATCCAGCAATTTTGCTCTCAGGTATATCATCCCCCCCAAATATATACACATATACCTACATATATATACACATTCATCAAAAGATCTGATCAAGAATGTTCAGAGCAACAGAACCCATCAGTACAGTTCAGTATAGTCACACGATGAGGACAGACAATTAATAGCTACACTCAACCACATGGATGAATCTCACCATTGCAATCAACAAAAGAAACTGTAGTAGCTGGTCTGGTGTACCACACAGAACCCCCGCAACACCCAAGCCATTCATTTTCCTGGCTGCCAGGAGTGTTGACCGCTGATGGCTCACGCCTGGATTCCTCTGTCAAAGGGATCAACGGCATCCCATGAATGGCTGTGATGTGGCCCTGGCACTACTGCTTCAACGCAGTGACGTCTCTGAAGGGCTGGTCTCGGTCCCGAGCGTCCCACAGGTTTGGCTGAGGCCCTTAGTGTTGCTACCTCTTAGTTCAAATTCTCCCCCTGCCTCACCTGCTCCTCTCTTTCCCTTATAGATGTTGTTGTTTCCTGCAAACCTCTGAGTTTCAGAGTGTTTCCTGGTGGACTCAAGAGGGTTAATACCAGGAATAGCATAACAACGCCCACCCAACAACTAACAAGGAGGACCCATCACCAGTAGAGAACTGACAGCCCCTGGGATGTGATAATGGTGCAATGATGAAAATTTCTACTGGCAGAAGGGAAGACACTATACAATAGCGTGGCTGTCTGACAGATTTGGGTGAAGTAGTCATTATAAGGGCAATGGGATCAGCTGGCTCTTGCTAAGGATACACTAGAGAAAGACAATGAAAAACTGAGGCCACCAATGTACAGCGCAGCGTGAAGCTCAGGCGAACTCTCTCTGATCTCCACTGACGCATAAGAAACCACCCCAACCTTAGTGGCTTAATACAATGGCCATTTTATTATCTCTTGTGATCTGTGGGTTGACTGGGCTCAGCTGGGCAGCTTTGCTTCTCCACGTCATGTTGCCTGGAGTCATCTCAGGACCCATGCAACATGGTTCACTCCTACGCTGGCGCTGGATTCTGGCTTGTGCCTAAGACATCGGCTTAGAATTTCAAGTGAAGCACCTCACTTGTCCTTCATGTGACCTCTCCCTGTGGCTTGGGCTCCTCATAGCACAGTGGCTGGGTTCCAAGAGGAGAAAGAGAAAGCTGCCAGGCCTCTAATGGGCCCAGAAGCCCAGGAACATAACCATCACTTCTGCCACATCCTATTGGTCAGAGCCAGTCACAAACTCAGCCCAGATTCAAGGAGAGCAGAAGTGCGTGCCATTTCTTGATGGGACAGGCTTATACGGGGAGAATCGGCAGGGGTGGCAGGTATCCTCAGCTTGCAAGAGGCACTACACAGCCTCCTTAGTTAACATATACAGAGACCCTCAGCTCCTGAAGTCAGAGAATCTGGGCTTAAATAAGGGGAAACTTGACTGCTCAGCCGGCCCCAGCAAGTCTGCTGCGCCAAGGTCAGGTCCCTTGTTGGGAAGGAGAGGGAGCCTGAGATTTGAGATAAGAACATCTCAGTCAATGCACTTGAAAATATTGTATCACGAGATTGCCCTGAACCTCCTTGGCCTAACAGAGCAGCCCACTCCCCTCTCTAAGGCTGGCACCAGTCCCTGGATAAAGATGATGCTGAGGCCTCTCCTTGTAAGACAACAAATGTCACCATTACAATACAGTCCACTTCCCCTCTGATCTGCCAGAAAACTTACTAGGTCAGGTCACGACACAACCTGGCTGGGTAAGTGCTGGGTCTGCTGGGGGAGCAGAGGGTCTAGAATACTGAAGGAGCTGTGGGACCAAACAAACACGCATGGCCAGAGCTGAGAGAATGGGTCCAGGTAGGATGCTGAGAGTCCCAGACCTAGTGGGGAGGGACATACAGTTTAATAAGGAACAGCTTACTGATATGGGAACAATCCTCCATGATATAGGGTGTAACTCCCTAAACATGAACCTAGAAGACAGTACAAATGTGTTGCTAAAATAGTTCTCAGAGATTTGGAGGAAGCAATGTCCACACCATGGCAGACAATTTAAAAAAAGGACCAAAATGTACAGACAGGTGGGCATGACAGAGTATATTTTCCAGGATATACGAAGGCCAGAACACCTACCAGGTGACCACATTCTGTGGGAGGTCCTGGAGGACACACAGTTTACCAAAGTCATAAGAAATGACCTAGTTACACAGGTACAGACTATGTTGACATGCTTGGCGGTGCTGTTCTCCTACGCCAGGGCTGATTGTAGGAGATGCTGTTACAGAGCAATGCTCCTGATGGCAAAAATGAGCATGATTACCATCAAGAAAGGCAGCCAGGAACTGGTGACCTATTCAGGGTAATGGGGACGGTTAATCAAACTCAGCATTCACTGTGGGAAAAAAGATGGGCAGCCAACAAGGATACTATCCAATTATATGATCAAAACAAATCAACGGTGGATAATCAGGAAATTGAGAAGGGCTGCCTCAGCAAAAATTCACGATCCTTGGCCTAATGTCTGGACCTGAGCCAGTTTTCAGACACCAAGCCCATTAACTAACGGAAAAACTGGGTTCCTAATAAGAAGGACCCAGAAACCCATCACAAGTATGTATGTTAATGATTCACCCAGTCCTTCCACAAAGGGGCCTACAACCATTTACTCAGTACCCAGAGACTAGGGAAAGGGGAATACTTAGAGGTATCAAGGACTATTGGATACAGGGTGCAAAATTCCAGGCAGTGCTACATGGAAGGAGAATGACTGGGAGGAAGCAAAGTCCTACTGTATAGCAAGGGAACCATACCCCATATCCTGTGACAAACCGTAATGGAAAAGAATACGAAAAATAATATATATATGTATAACCGAGTCACTTTGCTGTACAGCAGAAATTAACGCAACATTGTAAATCAACTATATTTCAATAAAATTTTTAAAAAATTGAGAGGAAGGAGGCCTGGGGAGAGGGTCTTGGAAAGACCATGGGAATGAGCACGAAGTATGAAGAGCTTGAAGGACTTGTTAACCTATGTTAGAGCCCTCCAGGGAACAGCCACTACAGAAGAGGCAGACACAACCAGGCAGACAGATGATCTGGTCAACTGACACCAGCCAGCAGCCCCTCGACCACTCCAGCGGTAGTACAATGGGTACGTGAACAGAGGCCATGGCAGTGGACCTGGATGCTGTGCACAGGGCCAACATCCTCATGATCTACCGACTGCCCAGCCACTTGTCAAATGTGCCAGCAACAGAAAGTAACACTGATACCCTAATAGGGCATTATCCCTCTGGGAGAATCACCAGATGCTTGGCCAGCTGAAACACAGTGGAAACCTTACACGCTGGAAAAGGCAGTGATTCACCTCAACTGGAACTGATACCTATTCCAAGTATAAGTCTGCTTTCAGTGCCCAAAGGATCTCAAAGAGAACCACTGTCCACGGGCTTGTATTTATTCCACAGGTAAAGGAGGCTGGGTAATATCACATTGGACCAGAGGACCACCTATATCAAATGATGGATGGAAGCAGACACATAACTATGAGGATCCACCAGTCCTATCACATGTCACACCACCCAAAAGCTGCTAGCCCAGCAGAGGATGGAATGGCCTTTTGAACTTGCAGTTGAGGTCCCTGCTTGGGTATGGGAACGTGCCAGCACGGGGCACCATATTTCTAGGATGCAATCTATACCCTAAATCATGATGATTGTTTAGGAACCAAGGGGTGGATGTAAGAGTGACTCATTTAACATTTCTCCCAGTGACCCATTTGGGAAATTTGTGCTTCCTGTACTCAAAACTGTAGGTACCAAAGATCTAAAGGGCTGGTTCCCAGAGAGGAAACACTTCCAAAGGGGGCACGTCAAGGGAAAAATGAAACTTTAAACTACAGCTACCCCCCAGTCACTCTGAGCACCTTGTATCAAGAGACCAGCAGACCTGGAAAGAAGTCACAATTCTGGCAGCAATACTTGCTTCTGAACATTAGGGGAAGATAAGCAGATGTATCTCAACAGGGCAGTGAAGGACATGTTTAGCACTCAGATAATTTGCAGGGCATTTTTTTTTAATTTTTGTTTAAAGGTTTTTCTTTGATTTGGACCATTTTTGAAAGCTTTATTGAATTTGTTACAATATTGTTTCTGTTTTTATATTTTGGTTTTTTGGCTGCGAGGCATGTGGGATCTTAGTTTCCCGACCAGGGATCGAACCCGTGGCCCCTGCATTGGAGGGTGAAGTCTCAAACACTGGACCGCCAGGGAAGTCCCTGCGGGGCATTTTTTCATATCCTCCTGACCAACTGTGGTGGTAGATGGACAAGTGCTGCAGTCTGAGAAGGGCATGGTGTTCAGGAACGCAGACCCTTTAGAGATGATGATCTGGATCACTCTACTTGGTTATCTGTCCAGACAAGCAGAGGTGCTGTAACTGTGAGTGAGGGGCTCTAGAACTGGTAGGAGAGGAAGGGGATGACGAGTTGTGGCCCAGAGACCAGCTGCTGAAGAAAGGGCTTTATTTTACCCCACTAGACCTCCTCTTGCAAGTTTTCTTGAGAAAACAGACCAACCAAAATCCTGGAGGAGGTTTTTTTTTTTTTAAGTTTATTATTGCTTAGGTTTTTTGTTTGTTTGTTTTTTAACCTCTGATTTTCTATCTTCCCTCTTTTTAAAGTATAGTTGGTTTACAACGTTTCAGGTATACAGCAAAGTGATTCATATACATATATTCTTTTTCAGATTCTTTTCCATCATAGGCTATTACAAGATACTGAGTATAGTTCCCTATTCTATACAGAAGGTCCTTGTTGTTTATCTATTTTATGCATGGTTGTGTGTATCTGTTAATCCCAAATTTCCAATTTATCCCCCCTTTCCCCTTGGGGAGCTTTTTCCCACAAGGGTAAATGAATGGAGCGAATCTCAATGGTCCAGTGGGTGGACTCTAAGAGTCCTCAATCCCCCCTTCAAGACTGAGATGGCCAAGGTAGAGGTACAGGGACTCTTGCCCATCCTGGCCACCCAGCCCTGGAGTTCCATGTGGGACTGGCTCAGGTCTTGGGTGCAACTGCATCTCAATTCAGTTTCCTCCTGCTGAAACCTCCTTCACCCACTCCCTCCAGGTGAAGTTGCCAAGAGGACTTCCCAGTACACTTCCAGCATGTGAGTCTGCATCTCAGGGTCAGTTTCTAAGTTAGAAGCCAAATGCAAAAGAACAGGAACCCTCCTTCACTGTTGGTGGGAATGTAAATTGGTGCAGCCACTATGGAGAACAGTATGGAGGTTCCTTAAAAAACAAAAAATAGAACTACCACATGACCCAGCAATCCCACTACTGGGCATATACCCTGAGAAAACCATAATTCAAAAAGAGTCATGTACCAAAATGTTCATTGCATCTCTAATTACAATAGCCAGGACATGGAAGCAACCTAAATGTCCATCGACAGGTGAGTGGATAAAGAAGATGTGGCACATATATACAATGGAATATTACTCAGCCATAAAAAGGAACGAAACTGAGTTATCTGTAATGAGGTGGATGGACCTAGAGTCTGTCATACAGAGTGAGGTAAGTCAGAAAGAGAAAAACAAATACCGTATGCTAACACATATATATGGAATATAAAAAATAAAATGCTTCTGATGATCCTAGGGGCAGGACAGGAATAAAGACACAGATGTAGAGAATGGACTTGAGGACACAGCGGGTGAAGGGAAAGCTGGGACGAAGTGAGAGAGTAGCACTGACATATATACACTACCAAATGTAAAAAGGATGGCTAGTGGGAAGCAGCTGCGTAGCACATGGAGATCAGCTCAATGCCCTGTGATGACCTAGAGGAGTGGGATAGGAAGGGTGGGAGGGAGGCTCAAGAGGGAGGGGATATGGGGATATATGTATTCATGTAGCTGATTTACTTTGTTGTACAACAGAAACTAACACAGCACTGTAAAGCAATTATATTCCAATAAAGGTATTAAAAAATATAAAGTATAAGATTTCCAGAAAAAAACAAAAGAACACACACTGGATATTTTTTATAAAGTTCAAACTCAGGCAGAACAAACATAGTGTTAGGTATAGGACAGAGGTTTCCTTGGAAGGGTGGTAATGGCTCGAAGAGGGAATAAGGGGCTCCCAGAGAACTAATAATGCTCTGCTTCTTATCTGGAGGCTATTGACGTGGATGTGATCATTGAAAATTCATCCAGCTGGAAACTGTGTTTACTGCATTCTATTTATATATTCTATACCTCAAGAAGGTTTTTTAGAAACCTACATTTCACAATCCTTCTTGACAATCCAGAAAGGATTTCTCTTTTGAGGTGCCACAAGATCATCAAAATGAGTACCGATTACCATTCTTCATCCTTAGGCTCTGAATCTGACACTGTGTGTTCAATGCCAGACTTAGACTAACCATGTGAAGGTGGTGAGAGTTACACAACTCTATGGACCTCACTTCTTCCATCTCTAATATGACTAAAAACAGTACCAAATGGAATTTTTGTGATTATCAAATAAGAAAATCCATTTAAAGACCTAAGACAACGCTAAGATAGAATACAGAAAATATTCAATAACATGTTTATTTTGGTTCGTTTTTATGAAGACATTAAAGTAAATTTAAACTACTGCCAGGACATGTCCTGGAAATTGCCTTTCAAAATAAAGATGAAATAGTTTATCTTGTTTTACTCATAAAAAAGTACATAAAGTTACCTAATTGTTTGGATTTGGAGTACATGAAAGAGTTATGTTTACGGGATGCTTAGTATAGTATATAATCAATGTGATTATGACAAATGTTTACTCTGTTACAAGAATCATAATAAGTAACGTAGAGACGATAGTCCCTCTCAGCAAAGTGAGGGTTGCTGGCATCTTCTTATTGTCCAATGAACGTGTGATATTCTCATATATGAATTCTGACTTTGCCAATTATGAGATGCATCAATTTGCACAAGTTGGTTCTCATCTGAATCTATAGTTCTTTGTCTCTAAAGAGAAGATGATGCTCACTGTACAGGATTTTGTGACATTATTATATAAAACTAGATTGAACACTAGGTCCACTGAAATACAATTTCCCACCCCTCCTCCTGCTTATGGCCAAGGACGTGATGTTTACATAACAGCTGCTAATATCAGAGGAACAATTTTTTGTCAATTAATAATTTTCAAAGAGCTTTTAAATCAAGTACCCTGTCTCTGTCTCATACTCACTGAAAAACCTTAGTAAATTAAATTTTTTAAATCAGAAAACTTGTATGCAATGAATCAGGTTACAGATTTGTCAAATCCTTAGGATATAATCCTGCATAATGAATTGCCTTTTAATAGAGAATTAACAACTCAAGTTTCTAAGCACAAATATTAATATTTCGACTATAAATTTGGCTTACCTTTTCTCTACTGTTGCAAAAAAAAAAAAAAAAGATTGGTGGAATGTAAGTGACATGGATAGATTTTGCACCTCAGCTGATACAAGCTCAAATATAAGCTCTGTCACTTACTAATTTTGGGTTTGGGACTAAGTTTCTTATGTCTCTGAACCTCAGTTTTTTCATCTGTAAAATGGGAGCATCACCCACCTCAAGGGTAGTTGTGAAGGACAGAAACAATGTCAGGAAAGAGCTTAACAAAATGAAACACAGTAGGAGTTCAATAAAGCAGGCTATTTATACCATGGACATTTGCATTATGAATGATATTGGTGTGTGCCTGAGAATTGATTCCGTTTTAGTTTTTACAGAACCTGTCAGTTCTCTTTCCCTCTCTCCTCTTTTAATCACTTTGAGGCTTCACAGGAAAATATAAACCTGCAACCCTATTTAGTATGTTAATGTTGTTCAATAAACACACTCTAGCGTTCCAACTCTGGCACTAGTATCTTGGCAAGCATTCTGGCTAGAATACATTTCATGCTTCAGGACCTAAACGTGTAGTGACGTATTAATACATCATGAAATTCAACAAAGATGCAGCGGACTCGAAGAAAGAACAAAGCACAGGTTCACACTCCATCATATAATGTTGCCTGTCCTCTCACTCTATATTATCAGGTGTCCTGACAATTACATCCTTCGTGAATAACTTACAATAATTGCAAGTTCCAAAGATGAGCTGTACCAAGGTGAGACTGCTAACAGTCTCCTAATATCAAAACAGGTGCATTTTATTGATAACAAATTCCAGATTTTTAATTCCTTTCACTCACGAAAAATAAAAGTTCCATGTTGATATCCATAAGATATTTGTAAAACAACATACAAGGGGAACTTCTGAAAAGTATTAAACGTGCTTGGTTAATATATGAAACAGTAAGAAACCTATGAATTGCCTGTATACATACAGACCTATACAGGTTCTAAATATCCAAAGGTGATGCTCATGACTTACCTTTCTAGAAGATCCAACAATCTTCTAAACATTATCTGTAGCTACAGAGGGTGCAAGATGCTGTTCCCAGTTTGGGGAAGACCAGTGTAGATGCTATAGGAAACAAGTGCTAACTGTGGAGTGCACTCTGGTGTGCCTGTTTTCCAATCCATCCAAGACAGAAGGGCATGGGAGACAGACCATAGGCTTAGAGTCAGGTGGACCTAGGTTCAAACATGACTTCAGTCCTTTACTAGATCCACATTTGCCTTTGTATTTTTCTCTTTCCTAAGATCTCAGAAGTGTAGTATGTTATAAGAAAACGGAAGCTTCTAACACACTGGGACTTGATAAATATTCATTTTGTGTGAGGGGTATATAGTTTCATTTCTTCCCATTGGGGGAGGTCAACCCCATCTTGTTCAGGTCTGCAAAGTCAAACCTATTTTCATAATAATGCTAAAACATCATTTCTACTTTTCACTCTCATTCCTTCATGAGTTTACAGTGGAATTTTCCAGAGGTTATATGATGTCACACAGCAACCCACTGAATGCAGAAAGGAGATATGAAATTCCAACTGCACTGTCTCTTAAACCAGGCAGCAAATAGATTTGGAACATTATAAAACAATCAGTAAAATGTTTATCGCTAAATATATTTTGTTCTATAAATGTGTTTAATTTTCCAAAAAAGTTATGTTAATATATAATGGGTTTATTGGTTTTATTTTTAACTTAATTAATAAATTATTTTAAAATATGTTTTAATTTCTAATACAGTAAATATCTATCTATCTATCATCTATTACAGAAATGAAAGAGCTTTGGGGTTTTCAATAAATTTTATGTAACAGAGTCCTGAAACTTTAAGGTTTGGTAAATGCTGCCTTAGTTTAATGATTTAGTAAGAAAATAAGAGCTCTGGGGACTTTAAATTTCCACTCAGGGATATGGAAAGGAAGAAAAAGAGTACTGCCACACTTACAGTAAAAATCTGGACACATTGAAAATTCATGACTGTTTTGTACCCACAGGAGAGCTGAGGTTGTGAGGCAAACAACTGGCCTCACATCTGAGGAAAGACAGCTGACTGCAAGGAGAAATAATATGAGCTGTGCGTACTTGTGAGAGACACATCCAGGCACCAGGAAGAAGACTTCAGTCAGGGCGGAAGCTAGGGGTGAAGTGGCAAGAGATTTAGAAGCCCCTAGAGGTCACAGAAATTAGAGGAGTCCAGCCACCTTCAGGTCCATGTCTCCACAAATCCCCACCAAGTGCTCACAGAAAAGCTGAGAAAATGTCTAAGTAAAGCGTCTTTTGTAATGCATACCTGGGAAAGGGAATAGCAACTCCCATGGGAAGAACACAGAACTCCACCTGGAACCTTCCCCTCTATCTCTCCTACAGAACTAAAGCATTAATCTTCTGGAAGTAGAGGAACTAACCCCACCAGCCTTGAGTATTGGAAAAAACCCCACTGCAGCCATGGGAAGAAAACAAATGAAACAGAACAGCCAACGACCTACTCTTGAGGGAGGAGAAAGAAAACACGCTGGGCTCAGAATTACAGATGGGGAAGTGGCAGAAGATCTCAGGAGGCCACGCCCCAAACACCCAGGGATACAGTCTCCACTCAGTAGTGATGCTAAATGCTAATAGAGTTCAAGTAACAAGTCATAGAGAACACTGCTCAAAGAGGAACAAAAGTATGGAAGGAGACCTGATATGAGGTTCAGCAAAGAAGAAATCTCAAGCTGAGAACAGAGCAGACATTGAGGAAAAACAAAACACCTCTGACAGCCCAGCCTGATCCTGAACACAAGGTACCACTGGAGGAATTTGAAGCTCATGGCTCACTGAGGTTCATGATAGAGACAACAAACTTCAAGCGTAACCTACATCCTAACTAGATTTCTCAAACTCTCACATGAAAGGGCTAGAAAAAAGGAAAGGCATGCCTGTTTCTAAGCATGAAAACTGTTTACCTCAGTCTCTACTGAACTACACAAGGTATCCAAATATCAACAACAACAAAAAATACGGGGCATATGAAAACGCAAGAAAAAACAACACACTCCCAATAGACAAAGCAATTGGCAGAACCAGAATCAACTATGACACAGATGGTGAAACTTCCTGATAGGAAATTTAAAATAACTATGATTGATATGTCAAAGAATCTACTGAAAAAGGAGGATTGCACGTAAGCTCAGATTAGAAGGTTCAGCAGAAAGGTGGAAACTATAAGAAAGAACCAAATGAAAATGCCAGAACTTTAAAAATCCACAGTAAAATAGGTGAGGAATGGCGTCAACAGATTCACTCAACATAGTTGAAGAAAAAATCAAGGAACTTGAAGATACATCAATAGGAAATTCTCAAACCAGAATACAGAAATAAAGTGTGGTGTGTGTGTGTGTGTGTGTGTGTGTGCATGTGCACACATGTGCGTGAGGGACGTAACAGGGTATCCAGGAGTGGTGAGACAATATCAAATGGTTTAATACACTATGTAATTGGAATCCCAGAAGGAGAATCCCAGAAGGAAATATTAGTTCCCAGGGCAGAACTAATATTTGAGGAAATAATGGCCAAGAATTTTCCAAAATTAAAAATGGACACTAAGGAATATTAGCTATAAAAATGAATGAAATAATGCCATTTGCAGCAACATGGATGGACTTAAAGATTATCATACTAAGTGAAGTAAGTCAGACAGAGAAAGACAAATATCATATAATACCACTCATATGTAGAATCTAAAAAAAAAAGATACAAATGAACCTATTTACAAAAACAGAAACAGACTTGGAAAACAAACTTATGGTTACCAAAGGGGAAGTGTGGGGGGTGAAGGAGGAATAAATTAGGAGTTTGGGGTTAACATATACACACTACTATATATAAAATCAATAAACAATAAGGACCTACTGTATAGCACAGGGAACTCTACTCAATATTCTGTAATAACCTATATGGGGAAAGAAACTGAAAAAGAATGGATATATGTATATTTATAACTGAATCACTTTGCTGTATACCTGAAACCAACTCAACATTGTAAATCAACTATACTCCAATATAGAATAAAAATTAAATTAAATTTTAAAAAAAGAATATTCACACATACACAGAAAACCCAGACACTAAGCAAACACAGATCCAAGAAATTCAGAGAACACAGGAAGGATAAAAAGAAAACAAATTCCACTTTAGAAAAAAAAGGAAATCTTGACAGCAGTTATAGAAAAAGGCACATTCTATGCAGAGGAACAAAGATTAAAATTACAGTGGACTTATTGTAGCTAGAAGACAATGCAGTGCTGAAGGAGAAAAAAAAAGTCAACCCAAAACTCTACACCCAGTGAAAATATTTTTCAAAAATGAAGAAGTAAAGACACTCTCAGAAAAAGAAAAACTGAGATAATTCATTGCCAGCAGACCTTCCCTACAAACAGTGGTAAGGGAAATTCTTCGGGCAGAAGGAATATGAGAGGAAACAAATCTGGATTGACACAAAGAAATGGTGTTGAAAATGGAGTCAGTGAATATAACATAAAATTCTTTTTTTCTTATTTTTAATTGATTGAAAATAAAACTGTCTAAAGTAAAATATAGTAGCAACATATTGTATGCTTAAAGCATACGCAAAAGTAAAATTTATGGGAAAAAAAGCACAAAAGATGGAAGAGAGGAATAGAGAATATATTGTTGTAAGATCCTTGAAAGACCTTACATAACATGTGTGAAATGATAAAATGACATCTGATGGGTGGCTCTAATTAATTAAAGATGTAGTGTATTGCAAATCATAGGGCAAACACTAGGACATTAGCACAAATGAATAAAGAAGCTAATATAACAGATAAAATGAAATTATAAAACATGCTGCTTATTAGAGAATATAATAAAAGAAAAAAGAAGAAACCACAGATGGAACAAATAGAAAGCAGCTTAAAAGACAGACAGTAAAAAATAAAAAATAACAACCAAATATATGCCGTCTGCAAGAAACACAGTTCAAAGATACAGATAGTTTAAAAAGGATAAAAAAATGAACTACATAAACACTAACCAAAAGAAAGCTGAAGTTGCTGTATTAATAACAGATAAAGACTTCAGAAAAAGGAATATTATTAGCCATAAAGAGGGACATCGTGGCATGATAAAGGGGTTAATTCTCCAAAAAGACACAACAATCCTAAATGCATATGCACCTTACAATAGAACGTCAAGATACATGAAGCAAAAACTGAAAAGAGAAACAGACAAATCCACAACTATAGTTGAAGACTTCACCATTCTTCTCGAAGGGATAGAACAAGTACAGAGTACATTAGTAAGATCACAGAAGACCTAAACAATGCAATCAACTTATTTGACATAATTTCTGTTTACATTTACAGAACACCCCTCTGGACAACAGCAGAACACATAATCTCTTCAATTTCACATGAAACATTCACCAACATATACTATGTGCTGGCTTATTGAGAAAACTTAAAATTTTGAAACAATAAAAATAATATAAAGTAGGACCTACTATATATAACAGGGAACTATACTCAATACCTTGTAATAACCTATAATGGAAAAGAATATGAAAAAGAATACATATGTATTCATCTGTATAATGGAATCACTTTGCTGTATGCTTGAAACTAACATAACATTGTAAATTAATTACACTTCCATAGAAAATAAATAAAATAGGTCATAGTGGAGCTCTCTGGCTGTGTCTTGAGGACCCGGCGCTGGAGGTGCAGATGGTTTGATGAGTCCCTTAGTGTCCCTGCTGAGACTCACGCCACCGTCATGTCCCCGTACTTGCGTCCCCCCAACACGTCTCTCTTTGTGAGGAACTTGCGGACGATACCAGGTCTGAAGATTTGCGACACGAATTCGGCCGTTATGGTCCTATAGTTGATGTGTATGTTCCACTTGATTCCTACACTCGCCGTCCAAGAGGATCTGCATATGTTCAATTTGAGGATGTTCGTGACGCAGAAGATGTTTTACATAATTTGGACAGAAAATGGATTTGTGGACGCCAAAGTGAAATACATTTGCACAGGGGGATCAAAAGACTCCAAATCAGATGAAAGCCAAGGAAGGGAGGAATGTGTATAGCTCTTCACTCTATGATGATTATGACAGATACAGACGTTCTAGAAGCCGAAGTTACTGAAAGAAGGAGATCAAGAAGTCCTTCCTTTGATTACAACTATAGAAGATCTTATAGTCCTAGAAACAGTAGACTGACTGGAAGAGCACGGCGTAGCAGAAGCCATTCCGACAATGATAGATTCAAACACCAAAATCGATCTTTTTCAAGATCCAAATCCAATTCAAGATCACGGTCCAAATCCCGGCCCAAGAAAGAAATGAAGGCTAAATCACGTTCTAGGTCTGCACCACACACCAAAACTAGAGGCACCGCTAAAACACATTCCAAAACACATTATATGTCTGGCTCAAGACATGAAAAGGAATCAAGGAAAAAAGAACCACCTAGATCCAAATCTCAGTCAAGATCACAGTCTGGGGCTTCCCTGGTGGCGCAGTGGTTGGGAGTCCACCTGCCGATGCAGGGGACACGGGTTCGTGCCCCGGTCCAGGAAGATCTCACATGCCGCGGAGCAGCCGGGCCCGTGAGCCATGGCCGCTGAGCCTGCGCGTCTGGAGCCTGTGCTCCGCAACGGACGAGGCCACAACAGTGAGAGGCCCGCGTATCACAAAAAAATTTTTAAAAAAGCACTTGGTGTGTGCATTTGTACCAAAATTTGCCCATATGTTTATGAAGGAGGCTTGTTCTTCGCACCTCAGTTTATTTAATGTGAGGCAAGTTAAAAGACACCACTCCCATTCTAAGTGATTCTGTGGTGCCATGAGATTTAAAATAATTCTGGAAAAAATTAATTTTAAGAAAGTCACATCTCTTGAGTTTTTGATTATCAATGTAGAACCTGATGAAAATAATACCCTAACTCTTTGTAATTTCTAACATCTCTCTACGAGATCATTTGGGGGCAATAAAAAGTGACTTGACGTGTCCAATCTCATTTCAGAATAAAAGCTGGCACCTTTAAAAATTTTAGATTGCTTGCTTACAGGCATAATAAGTAAGAAATGTTGTAGGAAAACCATTCCTTTTAGAGGATTACTTTTTTCAATTTTGGTTTTAGTAATCTAGGCCTTGCCTGTAAAGAACAAAAGATGGTTTTTAAATACTGTTTGTGGAATGTGTTTAAGGGATTGATTCTAGCACCTTTGTATATTTGATAGTATTTCTAACGTTCACTTCTTTACTGTTTGCAGTTAATGTTCATGTTCTGCTATGCAATCATTTATATGCACGTTTCTTTAATTTTTTTAGATTTTCCTGGACGTATAGTTTAAACAACAAAAAATCTACTTAAAACTGTAGCAGTAGTCTGCAGTTCTAGCAAAGAGGAAAGTTGTGGGGTTAAACTTTGTATTTTCTTTCTTATAGAAGCTTCTAGAAAGGTATTTTTATATGTTCTTTTTAACCAATATTGTGTACAACCTTTAAAACATCAATGTTTGGATCAAAACAAGATCCAGCTTATTTTCTGCTTGCTGTAAATTAAGCAAACATGCTATAATAAAGGCAAAATGAAGGAAAAAATAAATAAAATAAATCTAATGTATCAGTAAAGGACAAACTATATTAATAATATAAAGTATATCCTCTAAATAACCTATGAGCCAAATAGGAAATGTCAGGGAACATTTTAAATATTTTGAATTGAAAGAAAATGAAAGCCCAACATACCAAATTTTGTGGGATGCAGCTAAAGCAATGCTTAGAAGGAAATTTATGGTATTGAAAGGATTATATTAGAAAAATGACTCTGAAGTCAGACCACCAGTATTCAAATATGGGCCCACTTTGTACTAAATGTGTATCAGGCAATTCGCTTAACTTCTCAGTGGATCAAACTCCTCACCTATAAAATGAAGGGAACTTCCTGGGGGTGTTGTAAGATTAGATGTGGTTATGTAGAACCCTTAGCACAGTGTCTGGCATAAATTAAGTACTTAATATATATCAGCTAAGTTTTTGTTAATTTCTAATAATTAGTAGACATCTTGGTAGAACTGGAGATAAGAATGACAAACAGCCCTTAACCTCAAGAACCTCACAATTTAATGGGAAGACAAACAGATTTATCAAAGTTACCACTCCCAGTATCAAACTGGGACCACAGGGAAATGCCGCTATACCAAAGTGGGGGAATTAAGCAAACTTCTCAGATATAGGAGACCTCTTATCAAGGTTTAAGGAGTCAGTAGTTATCTAAATTAAAGGAGACATTCCAAGGACAGAATGGCTTGAGCAAAGCTGGAAGCTGTGGCATGCAAACTGGGAAGCTGCAGTTGGTTCAAATTATTCGAGCGCAGTTTTCCAAAGACAGGTAGGTATGATGGCAGGAACAAGAGATGCAAAGACCACATTTGTCATTCCTAAGAGTTTATATTTTATCTTGTAATGAGGTGCTGAATGACAAAGTGACACAGCCAGTTTTTGTTACAAGTTTCTGGCTTCACTATACAGGATATTTACTAGGATATTTACTAGGTGTCTGGGGCTGGGGGCAGTACAAGGGACGAAGATGGCAACTCTGACAGATACGATACATGGTGGTGTCTCATCACGTAATCCAGATGGAACGGACAGGGATATTAAGAATGCTTATCGGGCTTCCCTGGTGGCGCAGTGGTTGAGAGTCCGCCTGCCGATGCAGGGGACACGGGTTCGTGCCCCAGTCCGGGAAGATCCCACCTGCCGCGGAGTGGCTGGGCCCGTGAGCCATGGCCGCTGAGCCTGCGTGTCCGGAGCCTGTTGCTCCGCAACGGGAGAGGCCACAACAGTGAGAGGCCCGCGTACCGCAAAAGGAAAAAAAAAAGAATGCTCATCAAGAGTGCCTTGTGAGCGATTCCACGTGGAGGTGATCATTAAGACGCATGATTCTGGCTTAAACATCTGGGTGGAGAAACGTATGAATCACCACGATAGACAATACAGTACACGGAGCAAGACAGAGAGTTTAGCAGTAGGTACGCTGGTTTGGAGGTGCTAATAAGCTATCCAGAAAGCCACTGTCTGGTCACACCTCAGCAGTGACATGTGAAGAAGAAGAATTTAGGTCTCAGTGCAGAGAAGTAACTGACATCTCAGGCACGGGTGATTCTTTCTGAGGGAGGAGAATTTAGTTGTGGACAGAGACAAAAGAGGTAACCCAAGGTTCTGGTAACTGAAGACAACCAAGGTGATGAGAGAGAATTATAAGCAGATATTAAAGATGAAGTGGCAACTTGACCAGGTTATTGATGATGTTTGAGAATTTGGTTCAGAAATGTTCCCTTCAAACTGTAATAATACCTCTTCATAAACAGTGGATTCTGTACAGCACTGGACTAACTTCCTGGGGCTGCTGTAGCAAATCATCACACACTTCACGGCTTAAAACAACTGAAATGTATACCGTCACATTTCTGGAGGCCAGAAGTCTGAAATCAAAGTGCTGAAAGGGCCACATTCCCCAGGGAGCTTCTAGGGGAGAATCTATTCCTTCCCTCTTCCAAATTCTAACGGTTGTCAGCACTCCTTGGCTTGTGACAGCATCTCTGCTCTGTATTCCCAGTATTTTCTCCTCCTCAGTATCCCTCTCAAAACTCCCTCTGCCTGCCTCTTTCTTATGTGATTGCATTTAGGGCTCAGATAGATAATATAGAATACACTCCTCCTCTCAAGATTGTTAACTTAGTCACATCCTTGCATTACAAGGCCATGTTCATTCTTTTGCCATTTTAGGTGTTATTGACAGGTTCTGGAGTTAGAACGTGGACATATCTTTTGGGGGGCCACCATTCAGCTCACTACAAGCATTCTGTAAAAAATATAAAATAATAAGACTCACTGTTAGCAAGGGATTGGGGAAAGGATATTCACACACTATTAACAAAAGTTAATTGGCATGATCTCTTTGGAAAACAATTTGGCAAAGCTAAAAAAAAAAAAAGGCTTGAAAATGTGTATATTGCCTTTAATAAAACAATTGCAAGTTTAGAACTTTATCCCCAAAAGAGATGTGGTTCATAGAATGTGCAAGTATGTTCACCACTGTCTTTTTTATTATTTGAAAAGAAAACCTGGATTTAGCCTAAAATGCTCAACAATAGGGGCTTAAATAGGATTTAAATTATGTGTGTGTATGTATATATATATATATAGATATAGATATATACACATGCATATATACATATATATATTGAATCAGACATGTATAGCCATCAAAATTGGTAATATAACTCCATGTTTATAGCATGTAAAAGGATTCACAATATCCTCAAATAAAAAGTTTTTTAAATGACATGTATGGTATTTTAGTAAATAAAAAGGTACATCTAAAATAATCTCAATGAGTTGATCATACAAATATTAATATTAATAGGATCACTGGGATTTTATCAATTCATTTTATTTATAATTTTGAATTTTTCTTCAGTGAGCTTACTTATAATATTTTTAAATAACTGAAAAGTGAATTAATGTATCAGAAACATATTAACTTTTCTTCAAATATATTTATAACCCTCAGTTTCAGACATTTCACTGGAAAATTAGCCATAAATTTTCTTTTGATAGATATCTATCTTTTGATAGATAAAAAAGAAAACTATAAAACAATATATACAAATGAATTTGGGGATAAAAGCCAAATATCTTTTTTCTAAATATAACAAAGTCCAAATGTGAAAGAAATTTGAGCCACCTAAGTAAAAATATTAATACTAGCATTATCTATTTATATAATAAGTGAGAATAAAACGTTTATTCCTAAGTGTAGTAAACATTCACTATTTAAGAAAAAACTAGCCTATAGCTGTGAATATACTCTACAGGCCATTTTAAAAAGCCAATTATGTGTATGTATGCTTGGTAAATGAGACTGAATGAATTACATCTACAAACTTATACACATAAATTATAAAATTTAATTGTTTCTGGAAGAGGCTCTGATCTTATTAAGCATCATGATTAGTGATGTTAGTGCCCACAAAATGCATCTTTCAAGATTTATTTTGATTGATATCTAACTCGTAAAAGAGTGATCTTTTATACACTACTAGGACAGAGTATACTTTATAGCTCAAACCTAAAAAAATATCATGAAATTGCTCTTTTGCTATCATTAAATGTGACCCACCAATTCTTCCAAAACCAGTAAATATTCACTTCTACAGGTATTTGCTTCCTCATCTGGAAAACTGATTAATAAAAAAATGTCCTCTTCGAGTTTTTATGGAGAACTTTATGTAGATCTTCATAAAATGAATAATGAAAGTTGTGCCATGTTCACTGGCAGAACACTTGCATCAATATTAAGGCGAGAAGTAGTTCACAATTCATTTAACTATGACAGTAATTAGGCAGCTATTTTTTTCTAAATTCACTAGGACCCTCTGTTTGCCTACTAAGTGCAAGGTCTTTCACATCAAGCTACAGGAATGGTTTTCCTAGATTGTACTGTAGGTTGGAACCCTCAGCCTTGTACAACAAAGTGTAATAAAATGATTCAACTTCACTCACATCACAAACAATCTACGAGAAATTTTTCCGAATTCATATTTTCTCAACAGAATTTGCTAGAAAACAGGGCAGATGTGCTCATTCATACCGCTGTTTGTTCTGGATGAGAACTCAGTGCTTCCTGAATGAGCTTCTAATACAGAAACTCATCATGGAAAAGCTGCTTCAATTCTGTCGGTTCAGAAGATGCTTTAAAGGTTGCCTATTCCAGAGCAATATTTACAGATGTCCTGGGAAGGTGACACACTGCAGGGACCCTGAGGGCAGGGGACAATACGTCAGTGGAGATGGTCAGAGATCTTATGGCTGCCTGGGGAAGCAAAGGGCAGAGAATTTGAAGCCACATGTATTTACGAGGCACTCGGTGAAGGTTGGTGGAGAGTCTTAAAAGGATGCAGTAGGATCCTTGCAGATGGGGAGGGAACCTAAGCAAACTTGTCCTCCTTTCTAATTTTACATGACTCCAGATAAACAACTGAGTTGATAACATGCTGCATCCCCTATCTCAGGACCCCAAGTTCCTCATTCCAGTTTAGAGAAAGTGTAAAAGATTAACACACATTTGCTAGAATTCATCTCTTCTGTTTCTGCTGGTTATGCCATCTTCCCGGTTTCAGCATTATCAACTTTTTAAAATATAAATTTCAATTCATATACACTTGATATAAAGATAAGAAAAAGTGATCATAGTCACTGGGATAGAGGGACCTTTGTAATTTCAAGGATAAAATCAGTCATTTATCCTGCATTCCCAGCATTTTTCCTGCAAAATGGATAAGATCATATTCACTTGCAGGGAAACGTAATAGCAAAAGGAAATCACAGCACCCAGAAGCCGATGAAGCATAGATAAGATCCAGGTTCTCAGAGGAGCAGGGTGCCTGGATGATGGTTGTGTTGGTCATGTGACAACACAACTGACACTCTACGTGCACACAAACTGCTGATCCTTTGTGGTCCCCCAATTACCCTAACTCAATACAAGTAGGACATCAGGATGGCCGGATTTGAGGCCACTGTGGGAGAAGACGTCTTCCACTTCAAAGTCTCGCCCCAAGTGGTCTTGATAAGGCATTTGAAAGTCCTGTCCTACTCATGCCTTTGAGCTAGAGTCCAGAAAGCCTCTTTTTACATATAAGTGCTGGCTGTGATTGCTTCTGCTTTTGAATTCTTATACTACTTTCTGCCATTCTCTCAGACCAAGGAACAGATTAATTTATTTAAAAGACCCATTTTAAGGGGAAAAGGGGAGGGATAAATTAGGGATATGGGATTAACAGATACACACCACTACGTATACAATAGATAAAAACAAGGACCTACTGTATAGCACAGGAACTACATTCAATATCTTATAATAACCTATCATGGAAAAGAATCTGAAAAAGATTATATATATATAAAACTGAACCACTTCTCTGTACATCTGCAACTAATACAGTATTGTAAATCAACTATAGCTCAACTATAGCTCAACTATAGCTCAACTATACCTTTAACAATTAAAAGACCTGTCTTGTTCAGAAAAGGTTTAAAGAGGATGAAACATGTATCATATTGATAAAGAAGTAGAGACCAGAGATGAAGAATGTTGGGACGTGGACAGATATCTCCTATTTGCACCCTCTCTCTACTGGTTCCACAAGCTACTTCCTGTGTGATCATGGACCATTACATGGCTCAGTTTCCATATCTATAAGGTGGGGATAATAACGTTACTGCATCAGTGACTCACTGTAAGAATTAAATGATAATACACATCACACACATGGCAAACTATCATCTTCCGAGGACAAAATAAGATCTCCGTAAATTTTCTAGGTATTAATAAATTGCTATGTTTTCCTTTACATATGCATTATCTCCTCAATTAGATCTGAAATCATGCAAAACCAACAAAATGTGATTGGGTACTTTCAAGAATACCGAGTAGCAGTAATCAGAAGGGAAATACAATGAGAAAGGAAAGATATTAGATTAAATGACAAGTATACAAAATGTATTTGGTTAAGAAGATCATTTGTTGAGAAAGGATTATGAGATGATTAATGTTTATATTATAGATTGTAGAACTATCATTACAGATTTTGGGTTAGTGGAAACAGAATGCCTTAATGTAGTGGATTTGGGAAATTGTAGTTTGGTGTTATACCTGAAGATGCAGGAAAACTAGGAAGGGAAAGTTTCAGAGTTCTTATAATCTTGTAAACATAAGAACAAGGTGAGCCATAGACACAGTTGGAGACTAATTAAGCAAATGGAGCAGAGACGGCTTTCCCAGGCTCGGGATACCATATGGAGCCAGGCCACATGCAGAGGAAGCAAAGAATAAATGGGAACAGAGCAACAAGCAGATGGGTGAGGTCCACCTTGGGTGAAGGTTGGTGGTGGAGTTGGGAAGGGAGTTATGCAATCAACAAAGGACAGAACCCCAAGGGACACCCTTGGCTATACTCAACTTGTCAAATCCGAACCTTCTAGAATCCCGCAGACCTGCCAACATAAGTAAGATAGGTGTCTGGGAATCCACATCACCCCAGCTTTTATGCTAGGCCTCAAGATGCAATGAAGGCAGCTAGGATTAGGAGAGCTTATTCTTTCGGAGGCTTTGGTCAGTTGGATGGCTTCTGGCAATTTTCACATCTTGAAATTTGGATCATGTCCCTTGCTGCCATCAAAGGGTGAGACCCAACCTAAAGAGAGTAGGAGGGGGGCTTCCCTGGTGGCGCAGTGGTTGAGAGTCTGCCTGCCGATGCAGGGGACATGGGTTTGTGCCCCGGTCCGGGAGGATCCCACATGCCGCGGAGCGGCTGGGCCCGTGAGCCATGGCTGCTGAGCCTGCGCGTCCGGAGCCTGTGCTCCGCAACAGGAGAGGCCACAACACCAAGAGGCCCGTGTACCACAAAAAAAAAAAAAAAAAAGAGAGTAGGAGGGGTGGGTGGGAATCCAGCATGCCTATGCCTGTTCAATCCAACTTCAGATAGAAAAACCATCTGCTGCTTGGGTCCATTGCTTTAGAAACTCTAGGATGGTCCCAGGTTAAACGCTGAGCTCCGAGTGGATCCTAAAATAAACTTGGTCTCCTAACTCTGTCCCTTCTGATTCTTGCTAGGTAACCATCCCAAATCCTTAAGGCGATCGTAACACCTGAAGTGACCCCATTGTGTCCATGCTCAATGTCTTATTACAAAATAACTTCACAATACAAAGAGGACCTTTTCTGTCAAACAGGAATATAAACCGTGCAGATCTGTGCTCATAGAGGGAGACATTTATTAAAACTCATTTAACTTTGGGCATTTATTGGATCTTTATCAAAAGATGTTCCACTTCTCTGAGTTTGATCATCTACCTTTGGTAACAAGTTATTATAGCAAAAGTGCTCTTACTTGATCAGTGGAGGGTAGAAATGGGTACCAGGGATTCCATAATTTTACCATCACATTAAAACAGGAAGTTGGTGCTACCTGATCAGATCCCACTGGGGTAGAAAACAGTCTATAACATGAACCAAGAGAGCCTGGGTCACATCACTGGGGTCATCAAATGTCACATAATAAGCACGGGCAGGACACTTTTCAACCAAGGATCTAAGAGGGTTTTAAAAAAATTAAACGGTGAAAATCTCAAAACAGCCCAAAGAGTTACAGTGTTATTACTTCTGTAAACCTTGCAATGTAATCTATTCAGGTCAGTATATGATTTCATCCTGAGTCATTTACGTATATATAAATGTTAATGTGTGTGTGTGTGTGTGTGTGTATATATATATATATATATATATATATATATATATAAATCCCACCTTACTATATTCTCTTCCAGGATGAGTTAAAACATCAGGATAAAATGAATAACTATGAATAAATTGAACTTCACTTAATTAATTCAAGATTATCATTAAATATTAACGAACATGAAAGTGTGATTGCTGAATATATCAACACCCATCACGCTAAATGTGCGAAAATATCTCTCTTCTCGCATTTTATACTTTCTTCATGTGACTGTGTTGTTTTTCTTAGTCATTTTGCCTAAAGTGAGTATTTATAAAATGTCTTATTCTGACATCCCCTTGCAATATTGTCCATTTATTTCTAACAGAAAAATATTAGACCCCAAATCACAATAAAAACCCCCTTTGAATGCTAATATCCACCCACCAGATTGGCAAAAATTAAGAAGGCTGGTGACACTAAGTGTTGGCAAGGACTTAGAACACTGGGGACTCTGAGATGCCACTGGTGGGAGTCCCAAGTGGCACAGCCACTTTACAAAACAGCTGGGCATCATCTTGAAAAGGTGGGACACTGCCCAGCCCAGCCTTTCCCAGAGATTTATCACGAGACATGCCTAAGAATGTCTGTGGCAGCCTGGTTGGTGACAGCAAAAACAAACAAACAAAAGCAACTGTCAAATAAACCAAATACACAAAAATGAGAGAAGAGATGAATGAACTGTGCATAGCTGGAGTTTGCACATCACTGCAATAGACTGACCATGTCCGTCAGCGTGGCCGGATCTTCAGAGCATACCGCTGGATAAAAAAAGCAAGGTGCAGAAGAATACGAACATTTTGCTGTCATTTTGATCAAGTTCAAAAGCAAGCAGAATTTTTAAGAAATAGATTTTTAGCAATAATGCATATAATGGTCAAGGAATAAAGAACAGAGAATACAGAGAGGAAAGCTACACAGAGTAGTTCACTGTGGAGGATGGAGGATGGGGACCGAATGTAGGAAGCCAAGGGCATGGGGAGCATCTCATGGCTGGTGATGAGGCTCTTCCTGTTCGTGGACGTCATGTTTGTGGGACGTGTTAAGCTGTTATGTTTCATATTATAAACAGACATTTAACGATTAAAATATTTTTTAAATACACCACTTTAAACCCAAACATTTCCTTTAAGGCTACACATTTTATACCTGAAAAGCAATATTCACTTCTCCCAAATTAAGAGTTCTGGTTTCCATTTCTGAAAGAGTCACTTATTGTTCTGTGACCTTGGACATGTCACTTAATCTCTCTGAGGATCTTCTTCTTTCAACCTGAAAATACAGGTCGTAAGGAACAATCTCTTGGGGCTTTTCTACAGAATATTCTTATAATTGTATAAATCTCCAAGCCTTCTACCTTAGGCAGTGTCCAGTCTACCTGAATTTAATTCTTGAAAACAAACCCGCAAGAAAAATGTACACGTGTCCGCATGTGTCTTTTCTAAACACTCACTTATTTAACTAAAGACAATGTTAATTTCCTCTCCGTTCCTGAGTTCTGCCACCCTAGGATTTAAATTTTCCTCTGGGAATTTAGCAGAGCCAGATGGAGATTTTTTTTCTCCTACAGTTCAAGCTAAGATTGGACTTGAAAATCGAAGTGGCGTGCAGCTTTACACAATGGAAGTAATACCAATCGTCAATTAGAAGTCAACTCCTATTCTTGGCTTCAACATTTACCAGCTAGATGACTGTGGTTAAAGTCACTTAACTTCTCTAGACCTCAACTTATTCATCTGTAATAAAGCACCAGAAGTGGGTCAAAGCTCTCTGGAAACATTTTCTGTTCCAGCATAGTATAATTCTACCTAATTTAAGTTTCCTCTTGGGAACAACTTTTTTACCTAATAATCAACTGTTAACAAAAAGTATTCAAATAACTTGTAGAAATCAAGCACCAAACCCAAACTTCTGAAAACCACGAAGTTCCACCAGGAATACCTTGTTTCTGAAGAGGTTAAAGGAAAATGGGTCCATAGACTGATTGAGACGCGTACAAAAATTCTCATTTTCATTTGTTATTCTGATTTTTATAAATATACTAGACATTATTCTAGCCACTGTAAATAGAGCAGCCCTCACAGACCTTCCTTCCCTGTCACAACCAAGTAAGTACCTATTCCGAAAGATCCCTGGTGAGCCAAGGGCAACGATACTCTTTATCTCTTTAACAATTTAGTCTATAATCGCAACAGAACCTGAAAGCATCTTACTTGTTAGAGATCTGGCGACACAAACCCCTACACCCACCTACTTGACTCACCTATTCCTTCTTCAGACATTTCTAGTATATGCTAGTATCAAAGTCTGGTTGGGCTCTAGAAAGTGAGCTCTGCTAAAGAAAACAACAAAGTCAATCATCCTTTGCTGCATATAATAATAAATAAAATTAAGCTCTTTAGTTTATGTCCCAAAGCTTCTCTACAATGTATATCTTGCCACACACCTTTCATTCCAACCATCACAAATTATTCACCACTATCTAAACA
Source organism: Delphinapterus leucas (assembly GCF_059928025.1). Classification (NCBI taxonomy): domain Eukaryota; kingdom Metazoa; phylum Chordata; class Mammalia; order Artiodactyla; family Monodontidae; genus Delphinapterus; species Delphinapterus leucas. Next base: position 33,720,874 of record NC_143142.1, on the reverse strand, counting down.
CGTTTACCCATTTTGTTTCCTCACCCAGCCCTTGAACTTGCACCTGGCTATGAGACGTCTCCTCCAGAGCCCAACCCCAAAGGTATCTCTTCCATCATCTTCTCCATCCTATTTTCTATTTTAGGAATTAAAGCAGGTGCCTTCCCCCCAAAGCATCATGTCCCTATACAACAGCATTTTCCTCTGCTGCTTTATGTCACAGACACTCATCTACACACATCTCTCCAACAAGTGTGTTATGTCCTGTCTGAATTCTTGACCCACAGAATCTGTCAGCGTGATAAAATGGTTTTTTGTATCACTAAGTTTTGTAGTGAGTGACTGGCTAAGCAAGAAAAGATAACAGTCACGCTAACTCTGCCTCTCTCTCACTTTGTTTTTTGAGCTATAATCTGGTTTTTGAACTTTTTTCCCAAACCCTCATTTTTCCTGAATCTGTCCAGATTATAGAAATAGTCTGCACATCACTCTCATACCACTGGGCCTCCATCACCCAGTTCACCCACCCTGGGACCCACATGCTTTCCATTTGTTCCAACAGCATCGTCTGGTGTTCCCAATTCTCCACTTATCTGGGGGATGAATGTTTCTCCTGTTGGTCCTGCAAGAAGTCAGTTCTTCTCAACCAGCTCATGAAGAGACCAGCATGGCGGCAAAGTCTTACACTATGTGTAGTAAGTACACGTAAGATACTGTTGGAACCAGAGGAAGCGGTGTGTAAAACTTCCCGGGAAGCTGTGGGAGGGAAACTTGAGCCACCCTGAGCAATGCTTAGATGTCTGCCAGGCAGAAAAGTAAGTAAGGGCATACCAAGACGAGGAAACCACAGAGGCCACACAGAGACAGAAACGTGATAAGAGATAACATGATTTGAGGAATTACATATAAGGCAGTCTGAAGCATACAACTACATACATGAGGTGGAGGATTGAGAGTTAAGACTGAGACACTATGGAGAACTGAATGGAGGTTTCTCAAAAAACTAAAAATAGAGCCACCATATGACTCAGCAATCCCACTTCTGGGTATGTATCTGAAAAAACCAAAAACACTAATTCAAGAAGATACATTCACCTCAATGTTCATAGCAGCACTATTTACAATTGCCAAGACATGGAAACAACCTAAATGTCCATTGACAGAAGACTGGATAAAGAAGATGTATGTGTGTGTGTGTGTGTGTGTGTGTGTGTGTGTGTGTGTGTGTCTCTCTCTCTCTCTCTATATATATATATATATATATATGTGTGATGGAATATGACTCAGCCATAAAAAAGAATGAAATGTTGCCATTTGCAGCAACATGGATGGACTTGGAAGGCATTATGCTAAGTGAAGTAAGTCAGACAGAGAAAGACAAATACTGTATGATATCACTTATATGTTGAATCTAAAAAAGTCCACAAAATAGTGAATATAACAAAAAAGAAGCAGATTCACAGAGAAGGAGAACAAACTAGTGGTTACCAGTGGCGAGATGGGGGAGGGGCGATATAGGGGTGGGGGAGGGGAGGCACAAACCACTGGGTGTAAGATGGGCTCAAGGATGTATTGTACAACACGGGCAATACAGCCAATATTTTGTGATAACTGTAAATAGAAAATAACCTTAAAATTGTATAAAAATTACAAATTAAAGAGTTAAGCCTGGGAAAGTATACCTGACCAGGTCATAAGAGACCTTAAATGCCATACTGCAGAGTTGAACTTCATCTAATAGGTCACGAGGGCAAGACATCAAACAAATTAATTTGGAAATTCAGCTAAAAGAAACGTTTCAAAAGGATTTATCTAATATAACTTCAGAGGATTGTTTGGAGGAGGGTGAATAGGAAAACAGAATGAGCAGGAAAGGAGGCTCTTGGATTAGCAATGAAAAATAGACAGTGAAGAGACCAGGTAGGCTGGAGGTTGCTGGCTTGTGGAAGGGAAGTTGATTTGTGAGAATAATAGGTTGGCTGTTACAGAATAACAGAGAATAAAGGTGGGCGGTTAGTAAAATTTACGAATGGATATGAAGAAGTCAAAATAGAAGCCATTTCTCTTTTCACTCACCTGAAAGCTACCTCAGAAATCGCCCAGGTTTTGGACTCGAGCGGTAACTAGGAAGATAATGTACATGCAACAAAAAATACAGTCACATAAAAAGACTGACATAAACTTCAGAATAATGGAAATGTATTCTCGTAAAATGAAAAGGGAAGGACTAGGGGGTCTGGAAAGATAACTCCCACAATCCCAGAAAACAATGGACAAGGTAGAAGAGAAGTTCCCAAGTCGATAAAGTTCAAATGGTCACAAAAGAGGTCAGGGCAGTCAGTCATCTCTCAATCCCCACATCAAAGGAGGGAGGGCACTGATGGAAAATCACCAGGATTCAGCTGCATCCATCACTGAACTCTGAAAAGAGTTTGGGTATATTTGAATGCAATCGATCCAGACGTTCTACAAATACATAACTCTTTAATCACAGTCATAAAATCACTCAACAAAAATCTCATTCTGGAGAGATGAAAGCTAGCTGCTTCAATTCTGAAGTCTTTGTTTCACTTCCCTCTCCCAAAACATGAAAAGATTAAACTTGCACCCAGAGCCTGGATAGCGGCAGGTCACGGAGACAGGAAGTACAACCAGGGAAGTTGCGGACGGGCTTGCAATGCAGAAGAGCTGGGAGGGGCTCATATGCCTCAGAGCCAAGTAGATGGACACACAGACACACACAGCTAGGTGGCTAGAAACCAGCAAACTCCAGGAAAGGTGGCCAGAACAAGCAGCCCAGAAGCTCAAAACATGCAAGATGACTTTGGGAGCGAGGAGAAAGTCAGAAGCTCACAGAAACATTTCTAGAAGTAGGCAAGGGTGGAAAGCTCCCAGGGAAGTGGTCTGGAAAGCAGGAGAACATGGCCAAGTTAGGGAAACTCGAGCAACAATCCCTTGTTTCAAGCAGTGATGTTGTATGTCTTTCCCTCCATGGAAAGTAGCAATTCCCAAGCGTGATTGCCTGGGAACTCTCGGCAGAGACATACAAACGTAAGTATTTGGCTGGAGGTAGGAACCTAAAGGCCAATCGTTCTGAAATGTTAACGTGGGTGATAATCACCTGGAGAGCTTGTTAAAATGTGGCTTCTGAGCCCCACCTCCAGAACTGCTGATTCAGTGAGTCCGAGATGGGCCCAAGTATTTGCATCTCTGACAAGTTCCCAGATGATGCGATGCTGCTGGTCCAGAGACCATACTCTGAGAACCAGTGTCATGGGCCCTCAGTTCTCATCCCTAGACGTGCCCTAGAATCATTTGGCAAGCTTTGTAAATGCTCACACCTGAACCCACCCTACAGGTGAAGATGAGGTGGTCTAGGACAGAGCCTGAGATCGGTATGTTTTCAAAGTTCCCTAGATGTTTCCAATGCCTACACGAGGTTGAGAATTACTGCTATGTGGGGATGTAAAGTTAAATGATGACAAACTAGTTCTGTTTGGGGTATCTTTCTGAAAGGAAGCTGGCTTCTCTCTTTAAACCTAGGGGCTTAAACTCTTTTTTTCTTTTCATTAACATATTTTTTTAAATTTTATTGGAATATAGTTGATTTACAATGTTGTGTTCGTTTCAGGCATACAGGAAAGTGATTTAGTTATGCATATATTCATTCTTTTTTCAGATTCTTTTCCCATATAGGTTATTACAGAATATTGGGTAGAGCTCCCTGTGCTATACAGTAGATCCTTTTTAGTTATCTATTTCACATTTAGTAGTGTGTGTATGTTACTCCCAAGCTCCTAATTTATCCCTGCCCACCATGTTTCCCCTTTGGTAACTGTAAGTTTGTTTTAGAAATCTGTGACTCTGTTTCTGTTTTGTAAATAAGTTCATTTATATCATTTTTTAAAAAATTAGATTCCACATATGACTGATATGTGGGAGCTGGCGGCGGTGGTGGCGCTGGGCGAGGGAACCGGCGCCCGGGGCAGGAGCAGCAGGGGAGGGACTCGGGCCACCATGGACGACAAGGCGTTCACCAAGGAGCTGGACCAGTGGGTCGAGCACCTGAACAAGTGTAAAGTACTTAGAGAGAACCAGGTGCAGACGCTGTGCGAAAAGGCTAAGGAAATTTTAACAAAAGAATCAAATGTGCAAGAGGTCCATTGTCCTGTTACCATCTGTCGAGATGTGCATGGTCAATTCCATGATCTTATGGAACTCTTTAAAATTGGTGGGAAATCACCAGATACAAACTATCTATTCATGGGTGACTATGGAGACAGAGGTTATTATTCTGTGGAGACTGTGACTCTTCTTGTGGCATTAAACGTGTGTTATCCAGAACATACTACAATATTGAGAGGAAACCACGAAAGCCGACAAGTTACCCAAGTATATGGCTTTTATGATGAATGTCTGCGAAAGTATGGAAATGCCGATGTTTGGAAATATTTTACAGATCTGTTTATCTGCCACTTACAGCTTTAGTAGATGGACAGATATTCTGCCTCCATGGTGGCCTCTCCCCATCCATAGATACACTGGATCATGTAAGAGCGCTGGATCGTTTACAAGAAGTCCCACATGAGGGCCCAATGTGTGATCTGTAATGGTCAGATCCAGATGACCATGGTGGGTGGGGTATTTCACCACTCGGGGCTGGCTACACATTTGGACAAGATATTTCTGAAACATTTAACCATGCCAGTGGTCTCACAGTGGTTTCTCGTGCTCACCACCTTGTAACGGAGGGATACAACTGGTGTCACGATCGGAACGTGGTTACCATTTTCAGTGCATCCAATTACTGTTATCGTTGTGGGAACCAGGCTGCTATCATGGAATTAGATGACACTTTGAAATGTTCCTTCCCTTAGTTTGACCCAGCCCCTCATCATGGAGAGCCTCATGTGATCCACAGCACCCCAGACTACTTTCTGTAAATTCCTCCTGGGAAAACCTGCCTTTGTATGTGGAAGTATACCTGGCTTAAAAAAAATACACACACACACACACACACACACACACACACACACACACACATAAAATAAAACCAAAAAAAGCAACAGTAATCTATGTGTTTCTGTAACAAATTGGGATCTGTCTTGGCACTAAACCATATCATGGACCAAACTGTGCCATACTAATGATGAGCATTTAGCACAACTTCAGACCGAAATTAGTTCAACACTATGTTCTAGATCGGTCGGTTGTAACAGTTTGCCTGCTGTATTTGTAGGAACCATTTTCCTTGGAACTGTTCAAGCAAAAAAGATAACTAACTCCATCTACTTTTGCACTTACTTGGAAATTTTAGTTAGAGTGTTTAACTGACATGGATAAATAGGGTTGGATTTTTATTTTTAAGAAAAATTCACAAGCTAACTTCCACTTAATTCATTACCGTTTATTTTATTGAAATGTATAATTAACTGAAAGAAAGATTCTTAGGAGTATGTTGTCATAACATTTAAAGAGATTTCCCTTCATTTAACCTAAATTACTATTTTATGTTGATTTGCATATTTCTGTATATTTATCATGACAGTACTTGCATTCTATTTGGTGTACTGAGCAAATGAACTTTCCATTTTAAACAAAAATAAAGGCGGGGGTGGGGGGGCTTCCCTGGTGGCACAGTGGTTAAGAATCCGCCTACCAATGCAGGGGACAGAGGTTCAAGCCCTGGTCCGGGAAGATCCCACATGCCACGGAGCAACTAAGCCCGTGCGCCACAACTACTGAGCCTGAGCTCTAGAGCCTGCAAGCCACAACTACTGAGCCCATGTACCACAACTACTGAAGCCCGTGCTCCACAACAAGAGAAGCCAATGCAATGAGAAGCCTGCACACAGCAACGAAGAGTAGCCCCCACTTGCCGCAACTAGAGAAAGCCTGCACACAGCAACAAAGACCCAATGCAGCCTAAAATAAACAAATTTTTTAAAAAAATGACTGACATGTGGTATAAACATACAATGGAATATGACTCAGCCATAAAATTTTTAAAAAAAAACAACTACATAATGCCATTTGTGGCAACATGGATGGACCTAGTAACTCAGACAGAGAAAGACAAATATCCTATGGGCTTAAACTCTTCATGGGGTCCAATAATGGATATGTTTAAGTAAAGCACTTACAGCTCCTGCTCAATCAAAATCCTATTTATACCAATAAAGTGTTTAGGTAACATCATCAAAAATTTATAAACCATCATAGAAGGCTCGATTTATCTTTCGGAAACAAAGGAGAAATCACTAACAATGGAAGGAAGACGTTGGTTTTCTCCATTCACACTGCCAGGACTTAGAAGAAAAACAAGTTTTCCAAAACAACGATAAAGCAGCCAAGAGGAAAATCCAATAAAATTGCCAAGGAATGACAGTGCTCTAGGAACAGATGGACTGGTTCCTTTCTGAAATTTTATGAAGAATATCGATGAACTGAAACATTGACAAAGATATTTAATGCAACCTTATAGGGAAAGTAATCAAATCTCTTGGAACATTCTAGCCAAGCGAGATGCTTGAATGCAAGGATAATGTTTTCAACCTCTTTCTCATTTTTCAGAATTACTGAATAATTGAACAGTTAACAATAACTAATGGAACAAGTCATGCTGTATGATCTTGGTTTTGTTTATCAGTTTCACGTCAGGTGGTATGTGAAGTAAATAATGGTTCAAAGATGCCTCATTATTATAAAAAAAAAGTTAAGTCATTGAGAACTTCATTCACATTCATTCTTTGGATAAATATTTATTAGGAAGCAATATTTGACAAATATTTATTAAGAATCTCTGTGCTAACCAGGATGCTGGGAAATGAATATGGTGATAAGTTGAACTACTTTGCAAATGGTGGGAAAGAGTGGCATTAATGAGAAAAAAAAACAGTCATGTGCAAGACAAGTTGGGAGGAGGGAGGGAGCAAAATTCCAGGCAGATGGAATAAAATATCTTAGAGGGCTTCCCTGGTGGCGCAGTGGTTGACAGTCTGCCTGCCAATTCAGGGGACACGGGTTCCTGCCCCGGTCCGGGAAGATCCCACGTGCCGCGGAGCGGCTGGGCCCATGAGTCATGGCCACTGAGCCTGCGCGTCCGGAGCCTGTGCTCCGCAACGGGAGAGGCCACAACAGTGAGAGGCCCGCGTACCACAAAAAAAAAAAAAAAATCTTAGAAAAGATTAGTTATCCTTCCATTTTACACCTAAACATATATGACTGTGTGAGGCAGACGACTCAATTTCAATGATATAAGTTCTAATAAAACGTTTTGAGTCATGTGCACTCCATACATGTGTATACAATTTTAAGAATGTGTCTAATATCAAAAAAATTGAATTTCAATTTCAATGTAGGACACTCGTAGATTGAAAACTTGCCAAGCCTTTGGCCATATATTTCCTGTCTTCAAGAAATTAATGTATTACTATTAATACATTACTTTTACTAGCACCTTTCTAGAACTTTCACTAAGTTTATGCCCTAGGCAATTCAACACTCAAATTTATTTTACATAAGGAACGTAAAGCAATCCCAAACAAAAGCGGCAGAAACAATACATGTAGAAACACGCAAAGAAAGATGGAAGACACTGCACTTATAAAATGCATTTGTTTTCTGTGACACTATGGCATCAGGGACTTTATAAAGGGTGCTCACTGTTCTACCAGTTTGACGTGTATCCATCTTCATTTCAGCTTCTGATAACTTACATGAGCCAAACATCCCGTACCAATATTTATTTGAGATAGAGATGCTTATACAGTCAACTTGCCTTTTTCTTAAAAAAGTAAAGTTAAAAAAAAACTACAGCAGCATGCTAGTATTTTATAGGCCACTTGAATTACCTTGCACTTGAGTTAAGGATACAACAGTGTTCATTTATCCATGTCTGTTTAAACAGACTGAAGTGTTTAATTCCATCAGGCTCAATCGCAAAGAATCCCAACAGCCAACGAGCAGTTTTCTGCTGGGATTTCTTAGGAGGACAATCTAACATCTTTTTTTTCCCGCTTGCCATTAAAGTCCTTATCTGAATGTTGCCAAAGGTGTGTCAGGTTCGTTCACTGTGTTCCCTAAATTGTCTTTATTGCCGGTGTCACCTGTGTGTGTGCTGCTTTGTCTTGGAGGGATGCTCTAAATGTCCTTTCCAATAGATTACTCGATGGGAAGCGGAAGCTAGGGGTAGGACAGGAGTAAAGATGCAGACTTAGAGAATGGACTTGAGGACACGGGGAGGGGGAAGGGTAAGCTGGGACGAAGTGAGAGAGTGGCATGGACATATATACACTACCAAATGTAAAACAGATAGCCAGTGGGAAGCGGCTGCATAGCACAGGGAGATCAGTCCGGTGCTTTGTGACCACCTAGAGGGGTGGGATAGGGAGGGTGGAGGGAGACGTAAGAGGGAGGAGATATGGGGATATATGTATACGTATAGCTGATTCACTTTATTATAAAGCAGAAACTAACACACCATTGTAAAGCAATTATACTCCAATAAAGATGTTAAAAGATAAAAAAAAAAAGAAGCTAACGTTTCTCCTACAGCTGACAGATCCTCTCCTGAAAAGAAGGAACTGACTTTCTCCGGAGCAAGCAGATGGTCCCACCCTCAGAAGGTTCCGCAGAGACTCACCTCTGTCACACAAAATTTCTCTGACAAGTGGGAAGAGGCAGGTGGAAAGTGGAAGGTGAGCCAAACACAATGTATTGAGGCCCCTGGTTCCTGGTGCCATTGAAACACCTACGTCCTGAAAGAACCCATCAGAGCAGGCACCAGTCAGCAGCAAGATAAAACTCAGAAAAAGGTTATGTGGACATTCCTTCATATAACAGACATTACAGAACAAAAAGCTTTACGTTCACACTACAGGGTTATGATTTTAGCAGAAGTATTTCTATTTCCGTCAAGGTCTCCACAAATGAGATGAGTGGAAACAGAAGGAAGGAATTCAAGAAAAATAAAACAAGGGTCATTTCGAGAAATTTCCAAATAACCACCTCCTGGGCCAGCTAGGCTGTCCAGTGAAACAACTGAAAACAAGAGGGTATATATCTTGTAGGCAGCTGGAGACACATTTCTGAGAGTTATCAGCTTCACAATATGGTCACTTACTTGATTCCCATTTCACTCCATATTTCTTGGATGCCAACCAAATGCCAGGCACTGGGTTAGGCACCAGAGGGGTACAGAGGCTGGTGCTAACAGAACTCGGTTCAACGATCAGCTCTATCCGTGACAGTTCTGCAGTCTGAGAATATGTTCTCTAAAGCATGATATCACTTTCTACTTAGGGTGGCATAATACACTTAGCGCGTAGAAAGCATTCAGTAAGATGTATAACAACTATGATTATTACTAGCAGTATTATTACAGGGATATGTTCTTGAGAAGCATGCCCTATGTTGTTACCGTGCATAATCTAGCAGGAGATTAAAAACCACAAGCAGCTACAATGCAATATGGTAGATACTGTATCTGAAAAGTATACAGACTGCTGTTAAGACAGAAAGGATAAAAGAATGACACAGCAGTGAACATCACCCCACACCTCTCCAAGAGCCTTGTCAAATGCCAGAGCTAGAACCTTCCAAGAGAAGGTCTGAATTTAAAAAATAAAAATAAAAAAGCTTGGACTTCCCTGGTGGCGCAGTGGTTAGGAATCTGCCTGCCAACGCAGGGGACACGGGTTCGATCCCTGGTCCGGGAAGATCCCACAGCCCGTGTGCCACAACTACTGAGCCTGCGCTCTAGGGCCGTGAGCCACAACTAGTGAGCCCGCGTGCCACAACTACTGAAGCCCGCGCACCTAGAGCCCATGATCCACAACAAGAGAAGCCACCGCAATGAGAAGCCCATGCACCGCAACGAAGAGTAGCCCCCACTCAACACAACTAGAGAAAGCCCGCACACAGCAACAAAGACCCAACGCAGCCAAAAATAAATAAATAAATAATACATTTATTTTTTTAAAGTCTTTAAATAAATAAATAAAAATAATAAAAAAGCTTATTTCCTTCTATACTGGAAATCTACCAAAGAACGGTACTTCAATAATCTCTCTCATCTGGTTCTATGTTTTTCATAGTTGTTATTCCTTCTAATGTGCGAAAAGAAGTCTCATGTTTATTGTCTGCTGTCTGTTTCCTCGCACTTGAACGTAAACTCCACAGGGGATGCCTTTTGTCTTTCGTTCTTGCTGTTGCTCAGGACCGAATTCAAAGTACCTAGAATAGTGCCTGGCATGTACTAGTTACTCAATAAACTGTTAGTTGAATGAATGAATGAATGAATCAGTAATTCCTATCATCCAACTGTGGGCATCTTTAGGATCTGAAATGCATAGGAAAATAAAGATCTTGAAAAATGAACTTAAGTACAAAGGAATACATTTCTACCCATCACTCCCTTATCGATATCTGACTTAGAAATCACCTACATATCTTGGTTCTCAGTGCAGGACATAATATGGATAATTGAGCTATACTAGAGTTTTCTTCTTTCATTCAAATATTCAAATAAAGAGAAGTGGTTTATATAAATGTAGCTCGTTAACAATTATTAGTGCCCATCAGTGAGCCTCTTGGTTCCCTCATCCCCTCACCAGTCTGGTCCTGGATCAAGGGGAAATCACACTGCCGTGTTAGCAGCGGCTGTTGCCTGAACATGGTTCAGCACCTGACCCCTGGAAGAGCAAGAGACTTCCTAATTCTGTGGCAGAAAGGGTGGTATGTGTTCCTAGTCACAACTGAGAATTCCTTTTTGTCATAGATATAGGGTCCGGAATTTTAGATAGCTACTATGGTTTTCATTATAATAATACTCATTTGCTTGTAGAAAATGGGTGAAAAAGGACTCTACAAATTTCACTTTAGAAGCCAGCCAGTATCAGATACATAATTTCTATGGGATAATTCTGTTGGGTGTCCAAAAATAATCAGCTTATAAGCACAACTATGGAACACAACCTCTTGGTAAATTAGTATTGCCAACATTTCTCACATTTAATGTGTGTTTATCAGCTCTCTTTGGAGCACCTCAAGCCAGTTTATGTGTACCAACATTTCTACCCAAGAGGATTCCCTGAAAGAATTAAGGATGTGAGATTAAGGACGTGAAAAAGTATTTTGTATTTGGGTGTATGGGGTTTTAAACCTAAATCACAAAGACATGAAATATCATGCTGCTATAACAGATAAAAATCCTACAAAACCCAAGTAATCTAGATGTAACTGCCCAGAAACCATTCCCTTAATGAAAAAACAATGGAATTTTCCCATCTAATAATCAGTAAGGTCCTCATTCTGTTTAGTATCTGCTGAGCCCCTTCTAAGAGAGAAGCTGTGAAGCCACAGCTGAGTCTTCATTGTGAGCTGCGTGAAGACACATGACTCGGAGGCAGAAGATAAGCCACAGGCAGCAGAAAAACATGGATGCAATCAGAAGACGAGTGCCCCACCTGCCAAAGTACAATGGACCCGGGGCTCACCGTCACCGTTAAGAGATGCTCCTCTGTAAGGGTCAAGCATAACTGCCTCTTTCTGGTTAGCCTAGAGACCTTTTCCATATCCCATCTTGCCTTAATAAACAAGCATTCTGCTCAGAGTAAATTAAAATGTACACTTTGCATGTTGCTTTAGCTGCATTAATTTTTTCATACTTAAATCTTCCTTGGGGAGAAAGACATGACTTTGATTTCTTTTGTACTCTGCTCACAGCATATGGTACCACGTCAGACAGGGCTGAACTGTAGGGGCTGTGGGCCTCTTTCCCTGTAAATGCAGCCTATGGAGCCTAAAGGCACTACTGCCGGAGTCCAAAGACCAGGGTTGCTCAATAATTATTAGCTATGATTGCACTTGTTCAGTGAATTGCTCTGTCATCAGATAATTAGGGAAAATGAAAGCAGATCTAGGAATTTTCACTGGGAGAAAAAAAATCTTTCATGACTAAATAATTTTTAAATTCTTTTAAAATAGCACCTTTTAAACCAAGGTGCTACTCTGTTATAAAAAGACGGTTGGCAGATGAGTTCTTGCAGATAAAAATGTATTGTTAATAACAGCATTTATTATTTGCCCACCATAAGCCCACCATTGAGCGAGATACTTTACAAAGGCTGGCCCACTGAGTCCTTTCAAAACCTCTGATATGTAAGTTTAGTTATCCTCCTTGTTCACGTGAGGAAACTGAACTCCGAAAAATGAATGAACTTGCCCAAAGTCATCTAGTTAGTTAGATATCAGAAGAGTAGAATCAGGGCTGGGGGTGGTGAGGAGTAAGGTTCCTGTCTGGGACACAGAAACAGCTGCTAGTATCCTGAATCGGCTTCCAGCAGAGAAGACCCTAATCAACACCTCAAATCTTCATCAATTCTTGAAACGCAGGTTTCATGTTTCCCAAGTTGCTGATGGGACAGGGTCATATCAAAAATCAACATAACCAAAACAGACCTCAAATTTTTATCACCACAATTTAGCCTCTTACTCCAGATCCTTACATGTTCCAGTAATGTCACTATTCCCAATGTCCTCACACTCCAAGTCTCCACTCAGCCCAGGCCATCTCCAATAACTATTTACAATCATCAAGAGAGCAGCTGCCACGTCCTAAAAAAAAAAAAAAAAAAACACTCTGCTGGCTACTGGGTTTAGGTCTAAAAGACAGACAAAAACCACATTAGCCAATGCATCACTTGAAGGAGCTTAAAATCTAGCAGTGTTCACATGAAATGTTTAAAATGTAAGTCATAAAATAAATGATCCAGAAAAATGCAACTGGAACTCAGAGGACAGTTTACCCTGGGCTGGAACAGTCGTAAAATGCTTCGTGTGAGAGGTGAGATTTGACTGGGTCTTGAAGGATAGAGGAAGCATTGAAACAACGATTTTAAAAGAAATTCTTGCTCTTGGTAAAACACTCAAACTGTACAGAAGGACATGAAGGGAAGAGAAAATTCCAGACTCCTCTTCTCCTGGCCCGAGGAGAATGTGCTGCTGGTCATTTGTCAATTCGACAGAATTTAAATACATGAAGGAAAAAGAAACAAAGTAAGAGGAAAGAAGGGCTAGAATAGCACAGTCCTGACAAGCAGAGGTGGTCATGGTGGAGAAGAGTTCTGATGTAAGAGACTAAGAAATGGAGGGGGGAGGGATAAATTAGGAGTTTGCGATTAGCATGTACACACTACTGCATATAAAAGAGATAAACAACAAGGACCTACTGGGAACTCCTACAGGGAACTCTCCTCAATATCTTGTAATAACCTATAAAGGAAAAGAATCTTAAAAAGTGTATATATGTATATAGTTTATATACATACGTAAAATACACGTATAACTGAATCACTCTGCTGTACGTCTGAAACTAATACAATATCGTAAAGCAGCTATATTTCAATAAAAACTTAAAAAAGAAAAAGAAATGGAGCTGAGCCACGAAGGGAGCCAGCTGTGCCTTCTCTCACTCACACGTCTGAGGACCAACCAACCATATTCCAGGTTTGTGCTCGAGTCTGTGGGATGCAGGGAAGTAAAAATGGTCGTGGCTGCTGCCCTCATGGTCTCAAGGTCAGAGTTTGAGGAGTCTCACAGTGACTTTGATAGGTCTTTAGAAAAGTAAATCTAGATGCAAGTTGAATCAGAAAGAGACCCTGGAGGCAAGAAGTTCCATTAAAAGACTCTGTACATTCCCAACATAACATGATGAAATCTTGAAGTGGAGGGGCGGCAGCAGAATCCATACAGTACAACTGCTTCAAAATCTAACTTCATGAGGAAGAAATTAAGACCAAGAGAAGTTAGATGCTGTGCCCAAATTTGGAGTGTAATTAAGGGCTTTATAAAATAACCTTTGATAAGAAAGTCTTGAAGAACTAAATGTGAAAATAAAACTTTAATAGTTTATGAGATATAAAAGGGTGATACTTTTACCACTTAGAAATGGAAAAGGTTTCTTAAAACAAGATATCTATACCATAGCAAGAATAATCAAAAATGCATCTATTTTAAATTTTAAAAAGAATCTTTTCACCCAAAGATGTCCTAAAAATGAAAAGACAAGCCACCAGTTGGGAGAAGCCCATTGAAACGAGCTTCATTTCATTTCTGGAATGAAATTACAGAAAAAACTCTTGATATCCAGAATATATAAATAACTCTTACAAATCAATGAGTCCTTTTACACAGTGGGAGAGTGGACAACAAGCATGCCTACACATTCCAAAGAAATCTGAATGTTAAGAGAGGAAAAAAATGGTCAACGACATTAGCAGTCAGGAAACAACACATTAAAACTGCAAGGAGATAAAATTTCACATCCCGAAGGCTGGCAAAAAATAACATATACCACTAAGTGTTGACAACGATACAGAACCAAAGGAGCTCTTATAGATGGCTGGTGGGAGGATGGAGAAAACTCTTTTTGGTAATTTGGCATTACCTGCTAAATGAGAAGGTGCAAATCCCTCCTACAATTCTCCTAAGAATATACCCTAAGGAAAGGTCCTTTGTTAGCACAAGGAGATGTGTGTATGAACATTCATAGCAGCCTTGCTGGAAAATAAATAGAATGTCCATCAATACATTAATCACTATATATTATACAACGGAATACCATAGGGTAGTAAGAATGAATAAGTAATACCTATTCATATCAACAAAATAGTAATCAATTAAAGTTGGGTAAAGAAAACTACAAAGAGCATGGTGTTCCTATTTATTGAGTTTTAAAACAGCAAAACAAAACTCTACTGTGTATTACACACATATACCTACATACCTAGCAAAGTATGAGGAAATGTGTGGCAATGATAAACACAAAATTCAGTGTACCGGGTACCACTGAGGGGAGATAGGCTTGGAGAGACTCTGAGAGTATCAACAGCATGTGCAGTGACTGGGTACATGGGTGTTTATCGTAATATTTAATTTTTTGTGTTGCTGAAACATTTCACAGTAATTCTCAATTTATAATGAAGAACTAAAAAGTAGTTTGAGGCACAGGTACACAGTAACAGAGAAAGAAAAGAGTCGACTATTACTTGAAAATTTTCCAAAATATTTCATGTCTTCTCTTCTCCCATTCCAACTTCCCTCCACCTGGAGCCCATCATTTATACCTGAATTAGCACAACAGCCCCCTAAGGCGTCCCTCTGTCCCCATCTGGTGGCAGACTGATCCACTTCCATCCGTCCCAGAGGCCACTTCTCCATGTCACTGTCTATACAAAGTCCTTCAATGCTCCTATCAATGCTAAACGTTCTTGAATCATCAGTAAAACCATCCAAAGTGTGCCTCCATCCTTCTCAGTCAAATTCATTTCCAGGTCTAATTAAAATGCACTAGAGAAGCTGGTGCAGAAGACCATCTCCCTGAGCCAGCAATCTGCCAAGCTGGTTTGCATCTCCATGTCTTTGTCAAAGTTCTGCTTTATCTGAAAAGTCATCCCTTCCTCCTACTTAACTCTTACCATCTAGGCAAGTCCAACATAAGACCGTCCTCTTTAGGAAGCATTCCAAAACGATCCCATTCCTTTGGGTTCAATTTTCAGCTGCCCAAGGATTTGAACTATATTTTGCACTTCGACAGTCTCCATACTCATGAATACAAGGAAGATCATATGATTTCATCTGCTTGTTCGCCCGTCCTTGGAAAGGCGATATCCATGCCAAGTATCTGCCATGGATCATCTAAATCCCTCGGTATTCTTAGCATCAAAGCAGAATATTTTAAATTACCGATGAAGTAGAGACAAATCTAGAAAAATGATGATGCATTATTATAAAAACATGGGTCATGTCCATGCTGAGTCTTACATGGCCTCGCAGATCTTTAAGGCTGAACAGTGGTGTAACATCTAAAGCTGGGGGCAGGGGCAAGGGCAGGTTAGCACACCCGTGCCGCTGGCCCACCACACCTCATCGTTCCCGTGTCTCAGAAGTGTAGATCGGGCAGAATGTACTACTTGCCTGGCCAGAAACTAGTATAAAAAAGTCATGGAGGGCTTCCCTGGTGGCGCAGTGGTTGAGAGTCCACCTGCCGATGCAGGGGACACGGGTTCGTGCCCCGGTCCGGGAAGATCCCACGTGCTGCGGAGCGGCTGGGCCCGTGAGCCATGGCCGCTGATGCGCGTCCGGAGCCTGTTGCTCCGCAAGGGAGAGGCCAAAAGTCATGGAAATACCAAGGAGGCTGTGAACCCATATAATTTAAAGTGGTAGATTCCAACATCCCCTATGATCAAGAGCCACCCCACATAGGTTCTAAGTAAGTATCTCTACAGAAATCAACCTCCAGCAAGGTCAGCTGTAGCCGCTTCTCCCCCTCCCACTTCATACCTCTCATCCCTGTGATCTGATTCAACCTTTCAATCCTCAGTGAACATTTGCATCCCTTCCATCAGCTACCCCTCTCCTAGCCCCTATCTCTGTTATCCCTTGAGCTTATGGTCTCACAGAGGCTGACAAGCACATCAACAGAAAATGGAATATAAGTATGCATCAAGGACTTCCCTTGCAGTCCTCTGGTTAAGAATCCACCTTACAATGCAGGGAACTTGGGTTTGATCCCTGGTCGGGGAACTTAGGTCCCACACACCACAGGACAACTAAACCCACCCACCGCAACTACTGAGCCCGTGAGCTCTAGAGCCCTGCGCCACAACAAAAGATCCCACACACTGAAACTAATAAATAAATCACGATGCAGCCAAATCAATCAATCAATAGATGTTTTAAAATAAATAAATGTGCATCAGATTCAGTGGAGACACAGGAAGGAATGCTTGATCCTTTGGGGTAAAGGGTGGGAAAGAAGTTTGTGTTTAGCATCAAAGGGCCGGGGGAGGGCGTGGAATCTGATAAAGGCAAGCGGGGTGGTTAAGCTATTCCTATGCTTGAGTGAGAAGGAGGAGAAAGGAAAAGGGGCAAGAGGGTTTTTTTTCAGGGGGGTAGGGGTTTGCATTGCTTTGTTTTTTTAATCCTTATCTTATTTCAGAACCCCCCTCTGTTGACCAGAAGGCTGTAGTTTCCGTAGCTGGAAAACAGAGCACAACCTAACCCATCCCATGCTGGCCATGCAGGGATCAGCCCTGTGTTTACCAGGTGTTACCAGAAGACACTTAGGACCAAAGGATGCAGAGTTTGAGACTGCAAGAAGGGCCATGCAAAAGCCGTGTAATGCTACCCTTAGAGTTACGGTCCTTACACAGCTGGAATACAGATTTGCATGCACTCATTATTCATTCATTCACTCAGTCAATGTCTACTGACCACTTACTAAGTCCCAGGTGCTGTGCTAGGCGTCAGTGATACTTTGTGAACATGCTATTTTAGTCCTTGATCTCATGGAATGCATAGTTCAGCGGGGAAGACAATCGATTAGATCATCACAAAAGTCAAGACATCATTATTTACTGTAAAAGGACCACGGTAAAAAGTATCAAGGCAACTAAGCTGCCTGCAACCGGACAGCTTCACTGATTAAATGACCTTTCAGCTGAGGTCTAGGGAAATGGAAATAATGTAAGAAACATGTTACGGGGAGTTCACACAGGAAACTTCTAAATGTGTTACTGCTTCAAGGTTCCCCTGTTGCCCCTTCCCAGCTCCAAGTTGGAAAGCTCCCCCCTGTCTGATAGAAAAGGTGACTTTGCTTCTGAGTTAGTGTCTGGGTAAAGAGCTTCGAGGAGAGTGACTGTGCCTTGCGCCTTCTTGCTAGACTAGTCTGATGAATCATATCAAAGAAGAACTGTTTGCAAAGTCTGAGACAAGATCAAAATGCCATTTTCCTCTTCAACGGCAGCCTGTGTCTTGCAAAGAAATCTCCATGCTATCTACCAGGGGAAATTTCTAGCCCGGAAAAAGATATCACACTGAGTTTCCACTGAAACGGAAACCCAGAAAGCAAGGGTCCCCAGGGCAAGGATGTAACCTGGAGGTTAGAGTGAGGGTTAATGTCAGTCCTCCTATCAGAATACTCATAAACGTTCTCCTGTAGTAGAATTAAAAGGGAAGTTACTCTAGCAGATGTTTCCAAATTAGCCAAAACCGTGTCAGGGAGTAAAGCAGGAGAGCTGGAAATACGCCCAGAGAGAGAGAGAGAGAGAGAGAGAGAGAGAGAGAGAGAGAGAGAGAGAGAGAGACCTTCCCACAAGCAGCCTGATGGAGCCACTGAAATGCCTCTGAGCCCTCCCGGTGCAGATGGGGATGCAGGAGCGAGGAGATACTCAGGTCCCAGCACAAATCCTCCTCTCCTAATTGCTCATCCATGGCTCCAGTGAAGACGACCACTCTGCTGAATCCTAAGAAGTCCTGGCAGGATCGGGCAGTTAATACACGGCCAAACCACACTCTTCACGCTTGCTTTTGTGCTGTTGCTTACAAATCTGACAAGAAACGTTGGGAGAAGTTATAGAAATTGTCCATGACAACAGAGGAGCAAACTGTGAAAATGAACAGTATAGTGTCAGGCAAATAAATCCCAGGAGGAGGGCGGGTCTGCATCTTCAGAGAAGACCCAGAGCACTGATATCTAGCTCACAACAACCCCAAACTGGGCAATGATATCCCCCGCTATGCGGGTTCTCACCTACCCAGGAAAGAAAAGGCCCAAGAATCTGAGCCAAAGATCCGTGCCTACGTATCCAGAGGGTTTCCTGGGGGTGAGCTGGGCTCCCAAGTGGGCTGTCACTTGTTACCCAGTAATCATTACCTCATGCAGGAAGGAGAAAACAGTAAACACCATCCAGGAAAAACCTTAGGTCAATAAAGGCAGAGAAGATCTCGTTTCTCACTGGTACACCAGCTGTCTGGCCCTACCATTGTCTAGACTAAAAGATGTAAAATGTGTGGGTCAGCACAGCTCACATGCAATACCAACCTCTGTGCAATCAGAGAAAGGAAGGAAAGACCTCAAAGAAAAGCCATTCACCATTTTAACCACCTTATATCCACATCCCATTTTTTCTGCCCTCAACCACACGTTTTCCTTAGCAGGTGGTTTGTGTGTTGCAGGGTTACAAAAAAAAAAAGAAGTAATAAATTTTGGTATGCATTAATGGTGTATTATACATAGCAAATATACATTTTGCATAAGCCAAAGAGGTATGTGTTAGAAGAAAAGGAACTGGTACCTGGTATCTCATACAATGAGTTGTCAATGGATGTTTAATAAATTAAAGTGAAAGACTGATGATCAGTTCTAAATCCTCCTCTGTGGTAGAAAAATGGTTTAGACCTTCCTAGGAACCACATCTTTGGCAATTCCTGAGAGACCACACAATGAAAGTCACCTTCACTGGGGAGTAACAGGAAGCAGGCTACACATTCCCCATGATTTAAAAAAAAAAAAAAAAGAAGGAAGAAAGTCAAAAAAGAAATGATTCCTTTCTTTGAAAATGAAGAATCACAAGCCCTGAGGATCTTCTGGAAATAAGAGATGGCACAAGATATGATGGGGTGCTTTTGAACCTCAGTGTGTATCTGTGGCACAAAATTTTTAGAATTCTAGACAAAGGGTCTTCTTGTGATTGTGTTTCTTTAAAACAAAAATGTACAAAGAAAACAACATCTCATAGATGTAAGGCATAGATTGTAAGTGTGGGAGGTGAGGATTGGAGACAAGTGTTCAGATTTTTCAAAAGTCCTTTCATGATGCTCCTGCTTTAAGGATGCTCCTTTAGCGGGATAAAGGAGAAAAGGAAACAAAAGAACTTACAACTACATTGTTTCCTTAGATTAACCATGAGAGGCAAACGGTGGTTTCTATAGAGACGAAATCTTCATGATGGTCTTCCAATGGAATGCTTCCTAAGAGGAAACAGATCCTTCTACATGGAGCAGAGCTGCTCTGAATAAGGGCAGAACAATTTGTGGGAACGATCCAGAAGATACCATAACGTGAATCTGTCATAGAAACTTCACTATGAAAACACACATTTAGGTGGCATATTACTATTCTTTCTGAATTTGAAATATTACATGAAATCAAAATCAGAACACTGAACTCTGTTTCCAGAAGAAGTTGCTATTCAAAGAATGTTACTTGTCTCAACTGAGTTGTAGATGAAACTGTTACTATGCTACAACTCTCTCAATGAGTAGTTAGTAAAACTTCATTTCCCCTCTTCCCAGTTTTAAATTTATATTTAAAAATTAATCAATCTAGGGAATTCCCTGGTGGTCCAGTGATTAGGACACTACGCTTCCACTGCAGGGGGTCGGGTTCGATCCCTAGTCAGGGAACTAAGATCCCGCGAGCCACGCTGCATAGCCAAAAAACAACAACAACAAAAAATAATCTAAAAAATAAATAAATAAATAGAAACGAATCAGTCTAGACAGCCATATAGAACAAAGGCATACATAACCTAGTAGAAGTTAAATCAAAGTGCATGCAATCTGTATTTCCAAATTTGATTCAATAGAACGTTTACGCTTAGAAAGACTTAGAAAGTAGAACAACTTATAGTTAGTTTAGGCTATTTCCCTGCTTGGGCTACATAATATTTTGAGAAGAAGGTCTTGGCTACATAATATTTTGAGAAGAAGGTCTTGATTTCAATAATCACTCATATCAAGGTTTTAGTCCTGGCAGAATGAAGTTTACATTGAAGGAGAAATTACAGATTCTAAACCATGAAAATTCCCCATAAGGAAAACTCAAGTATTATTCCCCCCGCCAAAGCACAATTGCTATGTGTGACTTGAAGAGTTTCGTCAGAAAATTACTTAATTTTTTAAAGAATCTGTTTACCAGTTCATTTTGCCAATATTTATATAGTCTATAATTTTTGAGATCAAATATTTTATTTAGCCAACTAACCTTGGGATAGAAATATAGAGAGAAATAGCAGATGTAATTTTTGAAATAGCCTATATTTGTGAAGGCATTCAAGTCTCTTATACAAAGTAGCTAATACTTTCTCTTAAGTGAGTCAGTTGTTGTTTTTTAAATAGTCATGGAATTTTAGATCTAGAATTAGGAATATTTCAAGGAAGTGACTTTACTGCAGCAACTTTAAACTGAACTAATACACCTAAAGGAAATTAATAACAAGGCCATTGACACCAGATTTCTATGAACTTTCCTATTTCATGCAAGAATATGAATTTTCTGAACCAAGGGTAGTTTTCATAACCTAAACGGTTAAACTTCAAATGTTTTTCAAAGTTATTCGATATTTCTTTATGACTTTGGATCTCCTTTTTAAAAATGTAAGCAAAGAAAACTTTTTCCTTTTGACATTAGATAAATTAGGATACTTGTAACGTCTCTTGCCTTCCTGTCACTTTGGTTCAAGTTGGGATAAAGATTACTGCTCCACATGCAAAATTACCTAGGCCAATAGAAAGTTGCTTCCTGAAGCTGAAATTCGGCTATAAATAACCGTCAAAAGGCAGTTAGCTCCTTCCTGGTAAAAAAATAATTTGCAAGATGTTTGCATTTGGTCCTAAAATTGCTTTCCTAGTTCTGAACATTCCTCATCCCAGGATCTGACTACAAGTCAGACTGATCCATCACCAGTTTACAAAGCCATTCTCGAAGACTTTAAAAGCTAAAGATCTGCCTTGAATTGTTACTTTTATGATATGCTTTTCATCACTGTAATTCCATAACTTCATGTGTTATGCTGGGGGTGGAGGGTGGGGGAGAAGGGGCATCGATCTCTCAAGAACGGAGCCAAGCTCACGGGGTCAGGAGGGGACAGTCTCGCAGGAGTCCAGAAAGGAGATAACATCTCACCGCCCGCCCCCCCCGCCCACGGAGGGTCCTGTCCCAGCCTCCTCTTTGCCTCAAACCCCCTCCGCTTCTCCGACAGAAATTTCCGCAGCCTCCTGGCCGGGAGGGAGACGAGCCTGAGAGCCCTGGGTGGGAACGGCGTGCCGGCACAGACAGTGTCGCGGGCGCGGGCACCTGAGCAGCCCCTTCCCACCGCCTCCCGGGGCCCCTGCGCCAGGCTGGGCTGGCTCGCCTCCCGCGAGGGGCGCAGCCTCCCGAGCCCTGCAGGCAGGATCTCCATCTCCGCGCGGCCCCCCGAAGTCCTGCCTGCAGCTGCGGCCGCCCGCCCAATGAAAGTGCAATTTGTTATCCCTCCCGGCCCGGAGGAGGGGTGTCCGGGTCTGGTCCTGGCTCAGCCCCGACTGTTCAGCTGTCTGAATACCGGGTCTCACCGCCCGCGCCGCGAGTGGCCGGGAATCGGCCTTGGCCTCGGCCGCGGGAGGGGGTCGACTCTCCCGTGATCGCTCCCTTGGACCCCGTTCTCTCCGTGTGTCTCTCTTTCTGTATCTCGGTCTCTCCCTGCGTGCCTCTGTCTCTCTTTGTCTCTGCTTCTCTGGCTTCCTCTCTCTCTCTTGCGCGCGTGCGCGCACGTGCGCGCGCACACACGCACACATACACACATAAACACACACACACACACACACGGGAGGGGGCTGCCTCCACTACCAATGCCAAAATGTCACCTAAAAAACAAGTGCAACAACTTGCCTCGCCAAAGACCCAGGAGCCAGTCGAGAAATGCCCTGCAGGGCGCAGCCCCCTCCTTCCCTGCAAGGTGCATCGGGGGTTGGGGTCGGGGGGGGAGGGGTGGGAATTTGGCCGGTGGACCTGACGGGGACTGTTGTTCTCCTCCCCTCCCCCTTCCGGGACCCTGTCGCAATTAGAAATCCGTCCTCTCCTCAGGCCCCGGGGGGAGCCGCGAGAACCGCACGCCGGAGAGGTGCGCGCCGGTCCCCGGGTTCCCGGAGTCTCCCGGGGGTCGCAGGAGTGCGCCCCGAGTGGTGGAAGAGAAAGGAGAAGCCGGCCGGCGGCTAGGGGAGACCAGTCCAGAGTCCCTCCGCCCGCGACAGAAGAGGCGACCGCGCGGCGGGCAACAGCCGCCCAGCGCGCGGCGACCGCGGCGGCCCGGGCTCCAGCAGCCGCCGCCGCGAGCGCACGCCCCAGCCCCCGGAGCAGCCCGGCGTTACCTTGCCACTGCCCGCAGTTTGGCCCTCGGTCGCCGCGGCCGTCCGTCGGTCCCGCGAGCCTCGGAGGGAGGACGAAAGAGGTGTCCCCGTGGCCGGGACAGGATCCCAGCGAGGCGATGGGAAGGACTCGAGTGAGGAGCCGAGGGGGCTACGGCCGCTCCCGCCGCGGATGCCGCCGATTCCCCCGGGCGGAGGTGTCGGAGAGGCAGTGTCCTCGGGACTGCGGGGCCCGGAGCGCAGCGCTCGCCTCTGGCGCGGCGGCTGAGCGCCGGTACGCGGCGGGCTGGGGCGGCGAGGCTGGGCTGGTCACCCGCCCCTGGGTGCATGTTAATACGGTGAGGAGGAGGAGTCCCGCGCTTCCTCCGCCCAACCGCGGGAGCCGGCTGGCGGGCGGCGGCCGCGGCCCGGAGCCAGCACTGCCACCGCCCCGGCTACTACGGCGGGCCACCAGCCCTGACCCAGACTAGGCACGTGCGCCCGGGCTGCAGGGAGGCGCCCGGCGTCCTGCGGGTGATGCCGGCTCAGCTCCGGGCCGCAAGTGCGCTCACACCACACAGAGGGGAAAGCCCCGCATCCCCTGGAAGGAGCCGCGAGGCGACCGCGCGTTAGTGGGCGTGTCCCGTGCGTTCCCAGGCGCAGCGTCCGCTGAGAAGTGAACCTGCCCCTCCTCACCTGACAGCTCTCGTTCCCAACCTTGTCATCGGGAGCGCTCAACACTATCACAGGAACTCATGTTGGCGGGCAGAGGGTTTGCCTTTCTCTCTCTCTCCATCCTCGGGATCCCTAGTAGAATTTTTGAAGAAGCAATCAACAGGGAGGAGCCAGGGTCGTGGAAAGAGGCTAGACTCACCCGGACTGACATTCACACCCGGTGCCATTACCTCCCCCAGAGCCTCAGTTTCCCCATCTGTACAACGAAGGCTCTTGTGGATTAGATTATACAATATTTTTACCACCAGCTTCTCAACGTATTGGCCTAAAGATACGTAGAAAAGCGAATCCCTTTTCTTCCTATCCTCTGACCTCAGAAAACTCCCCGCTCTCCATCCCAACTGCATTTGGAAGCCACGCCCATTCACACCGTCTGAGGACCACAAGTCCACGTGCTCTGAAAGTAGGAAGCACCCGTGAGGCTTCAAAGTAAGAATAGAAATAAATATTGTATGAAGAGATGAACTAAGATTTGGGTCAAAGAGAGAAAAGAGTCAAATAAGTGTTTATTGAGCTTCTGCTCTACCCACTTAAGTATCAATACTATAGATGATAATAGTTAAATAGTGGTTAATCACCATCTTCCAGTTTCCCTCTACTCAAAAAAGAATGAGTGGGCTTCCCTGGTGGCGAAGTGGTTGAGAGTCCACCTGCCAATGCAGGGGACACGGGTTCGTGCCCCGGTCCGGGAAGATCCCACATGCCGCGGAGTGGCTGGGCCCGTGAGCCATGGCCGCTGAGCCTGCGCATCCGGAGCCTGTGCTCCGCAACGGGAGAGGCCACAACAGTGAGAGGCCCGCGTACCGAAAAAAAAAAAAAAGAATGGGCATCTTCGTGGAGAATGTCTGCCCTTTGTTCTACAGCTCCCAGGGAGAACATTATGCTAAAGAGTATATGATCTTTCTGTAATTGTACCCATAAAGTTATAGCATAAGGTTTAGCATCTGCTTTGTGTGATATCTAATTATAGATATTAATAGAATATCCTTTTTAAAGAAAACCCTTCTAAAAATACAGAGAAGTGAAAAACAGTGTCCATAAAAATATGACTCAGATAAATAATCGCTTTTCCGCAATTTCACTGAGTGATTTTCCATTAAAGAGGAAAAAAAATCCGTAAACCACGAAACACTCCAAGAAATGGAGGTAAATCCTCAGCAGTGATTATAATGCTTTAACAAAGCTCTAAAAATTATCCCCAGCCAATTCAAGAGTGACTGTATAGGGGCGCTTATTCTTCAAATAAGATTCCATGAAAAGGCAAAGTACTGATATAGGAAAAATAGCCTTCATAATCTGGAGAGAGCAACTACCTTGCCTTTCCAGATTTGTAAGTGTGTCTAATCCGTGGAATTTTAAATGAGGTCACATATATAAGGAGGCCATTATAACTGTCAGGCCCTAAATCAAATTAGGTGACTCTAGTGAATAAATTTGCTTGAAGCAGAAAATCATTTTCTTAAAAATTCTTATGGTGGATTCAATGAGACAACAATAATATCTATGTACCACTGCTATTGTGAGGGTTTGCGGACTGTAAGTGACAGAAACCAAATCTGGTGAACTGAAGAGAAAGTTATTTATTGGAAAGATATTGAAAGCTTTGCAGTCTTGAAACAGGCAGGATTTGTGGCAATACTGTAGCTCTAGAAAGTCAGAAAGACAGAAGCAGTTCTGTTTGGTGTTGCACTGAAATGTACAGTTTACAGTCAGTAAATGTCAACTATTTCTTCAAACTTCACGTTACTGGATCAAGATTCAAGTCACAAAGGAGAACATCTGACTGGCCAAACTTCAGTCAGGTACCCACTCCCTGGCTGTGCCAGGAGAGGGAGAGGAAACATTTGGTTCTTTGACTTCCAGAATGGAAGGCAGGCACCTGGATTTATCATGCTTCCAAAAGTACACATGATTGGAGATAGGTGATTCCTCAAAACAAGTTCAGTGAACTATTAAGAAGAAGAATTTGATGCTGAGGTCAAAAAAAGGTCAATGTCTGTTACATTGATGGCCATGAAATTTACACTGTAATGCTTAGAGTTGTTTGGAAATGAGCAGTACAAGTGAAATTGCAAGTTTGTTTCACTTAAAGAATGCTGTTTAAATACTGTATGTATGGCCACTTATCTTATTTAAATAAGCATAGTGCCTATTATAAGCACTACTGCAAGCCAGGGTGAGCAGCTGTGTTCATTTCTTGTCACGGACAGTATAGTAGTGGAATAATCGCCCTGGAAAGATGACCATGTCCTAATCCCTCGAACCAGTGAATGGTTATCTTGCATGACAATTTGCAGATGTGATTAAGTAAAGGGTCTTGAGATGGGAAGTTTATCCCAGATTACCTCAATGGGCCCAATATAATCAAAAAGGCCCTTATAAGAGGGAAACAAGAAAGTCAAAGGCAGAAGAAAAAGATGGAATGATGGAAGCAGAGGTTGAAGTGATGCATTTTGAAGATGGAAGAAGGAGGTCATGAGCAAAGGGATACAGAAGCTAGAAAAGATTCTCTCCTAGAGCCTCCAGAACTCATGCCAGTCTGCTACTATCTTGAGTTTAGCCCAGTTAAACTGATTTCCGATTTCTGATCTCCAGAACTGTAAGATAATAAATTCATGTTGCTTTAAGCCACCAAGTTTCTATAACAGCAGCTAGAGGAAACGAATATAGACAACTTACCCAACCCTTGGGAACATCCTCCCCAAAGCACATGTTGGTAGCAGGTGGCGTGACAGCCTTTACTGTAGAAGAAACACAGAAAGGCATAGATACTTCTGAAGAAGTCGACTCAAAGGAGGTTGAGTCAGCAATACGTTGGTAAGAAGAGGAAATTAGAAACCATGAACAGATAGGGTTCCTATTCAGGAGTTTCCATTTCTCTGGTTAAATCAATGTGGCGGCACTCCCCCTAGACCACAACATGGTCAAACCGATCAAATCCCATTAGAATGAAGTATACTTGTGAAAGAAGAAAGAACTCGAAGGACAACCTGAATGCTAAGTGTGAAAGACATACAAGTTTGCTTCTGCATTTAACAAAGCCTTCTCACTCATTCTCGTGGTTTTAAGTAACATTTAAATGGCGATTCCAGATCTATATCTTCAGCCTTGACCTCTCAGCTAGGTTTCATATTTGGGAATCCAAAGACCTGCTAGACAAATCCACTTACAACTTCCACTGGCACTCCAAAGTTAACAGGTCCAAATTAAACTCATCGCTTTCTGCCCTTTCCATCTGTTCAAATTTTTATTCCTTTTCCTGTTATACTATATGAATTCATGGCACAGTCATCCACCAAGTCACCAACACCAGAAACCCATGAGTTATCCTAGACTTCTACACCCACCAATCACCTCTAATCCATCAGCAAACACTGCTGACTTCTCCCACCATCTGAACTGATCCTGACTCCCTCCTATATTTCCATTTCTATAACAGTATACCCGTATAAGGCTTTGTCATCTCACCTCTGGGTTATTATCCTCTCAACTTCTTTCCTTTCCCCCAGTCTTGCCTCCTTTTCAATGAAGCAAGAATGGGCTTATAAAAATACAACTCAGGGCTTCCCTGGCGGCGCAGTGGTTGAGAGTCCGCCTGCCGATGCAGGGGACACGGGTTCGTGCCCCGGTCCGGGAAGATCCCACATGCCGCGGAGTGGCTGGGCCCGTGAGCCATGGCCGCTGAGCCTGCGCGTCCGGAGTCTGTGCTCCGCAACGGGAGAGGCCACAACAGTGAGAAGCCCGCGTACCACAAAAAAAAAAAAAAAAAAATACAACTCAGACCACGTTACAGCTATGGTTTAGCGCCTTATAGATTTATAAAGTTCAGTTCCTTAGAATGATATACAAGGCTCTCCTGCTTTTATCTTTCTTAGGCCTTTGCTCTCGTGATTTATACGCTATGCTTCAGTAAATCAGACTGCTGCTTATAATGCCATTCCTGTAACATGCTCTGGAATATTTCTGTAACTCTCTCATACTATTCTTTCTGTCTTGCATGCCCTCTCTCTGCTTTTGCTGGCTAGTATGTATTGCTCCTTCAAAGCTTGCTTCAGTGGTCCTCATGCCTGAATCATTAGGTTGGATTAAGTCGTGCCCACGCTCACTGAACCTACTACTATCTTAGTTTTTATGACATTATATTAAGTTTTTCAGGTTATCTGGGTTGTATTTTTGAGACTGTAGCTATCCCTATATGGATCTCCAATACCTAGCATAGTAACTACCTCTCAATAGAAAATCAATATATATTTGTGGGACTGAATTAACCTGAATGGCTTTGAGAATATTTTGTGATGTCTGTAATATATCTTAATATTAGGTAGTAGAAGGCCATGTGTGATGTAATATAACCTGTAGCCAAATTTTAGAACCCATCACTTATCAGGTTCAATAAATGGAAAGTGTTCTTTTTCATGCTAAACAAATGCCAAAAAAAAAAACTGAGGAAAGACATATGAAGACATCATGGCTAGTTTTTCCTTTTAAGAGCCAATCCAGTGAAAGGAAATGGTCTTGTTATCCTCAAACGGTTTTCAAGGAACCTTTTTGCTTTATGTTTTGATTTTTTTTATTAAAGATATAAATGCTGGAATACAATTGATTTAGCTTCTGTCCGAACTCTTCTTTTATACCCTATCATTCTTGTTTACACGTTAATCTATATACACTGTGTCACCTCCCAAACACCCCCATTTACTCTTTCATCCATTACAATGTGGTGTGAGCCCTGTGCATTGCAATCTGGCTTTGTTCTGGTAAACGTGGTGTAATTTTCCCAACAAGAAGCCCCTTTGTAGTTCCTATTTCCCTGATCTCCTAATTAGAATTTTATACAATGGATATGTGATTTTTTCAAATTTTCCACTAGAAATGTCCGTTATTTTACTGTCTTCTGGTTTCCCTTCTAGTTCTCTGCTCCCAGACTTTCCTACTACCTCTCCTAAGCTGTAATTATTGTGCCCCCAAGATGGTAGCTGAGACCACTGGTGAGAGCAAGGTCTCTGAAGAGAAAGGGCCCTTGGTCAGGACCCTGGGAAGTCTCTGCAATATCCACTGGTGAAAGAGGAAGAGGCCAACGTTAGACGTGGGAAGAAACTCAGAACAGCAGTGCCGTGAAAAGACAGGTTCCATGGAAACCAAAGAATGACAGCATTTTAGGAGATAGGATTTGATGCTGAATTTTAAACTAGCACTTCTATACATGTAACATCTCCACCTGCAAGAAATGTACAGACATCACCAATTCAGTAGATACAAACCAAATGGTCCATCTTCCATCCAGGATTAGCTCTTTCCCACACAGTATTCCCACTGATGATCCCTTCCACCATATACCCAGACACTGAAGCCAGACATTTAGCAGTCACTCTGATACTTTTTCTCCTCCCTTATCTACTCTATCTAATTAGTCACCAAGTTTTATCAAATTCCTAAAACAATAAGCTATTTCACTCTACTGTTTAAAATTATTCAGTACATCCTCCTTGTCTTCAAGTTAAAACCTGAAAGCTTGGGCTTCCCTGGTGGAGCAGTGGTTGAGAGTCCGCCTGCCGATGCAGGGGACACGGGTTCGTGCCCCGGTCCAGGAAGATCCCACATGCCGCGGAGCGGCTGGGCCCGTGAGCCCTGGCCGCTGAGCCTGCGCGTCCGGAGCCTGTGCTCCACAACAGGAGAGGCCACAGCAGTGAGAGGCCCGCGTACCGCAAAAACAAACAAACAAACAAAACCCTGAAAGCTTATGTATAACATCCAAAGCCCTTCACAATCTGATTCTTTCTTCATTAAATTATCAAACTAATTTATTTGAGTGGGTTGGCTTTTCATATACTGGATTGAAAATTTTATTTAAAAAATTTTTAATGGTTTAGAAATTGAAACATAGTTAAAAATAAAAATAAATGAAACCAAGAACAATAAACGCATAAAAGAACATATGTTCACCCATATATTCTAGAGACTGCTAATATACACAGTAATGACCCTAGGCAAGCTATATATCATCATATAGTAAAAGGGAGAGAAAGAATCAGAATATCTTGATAACAAAAAATTAATATATTATTGTATACATTTTGAGAAAAGACCTACTACAGATATTTTTGTTCAGAAGTACTGTATTTAAGAGTTCCCTTTAAAACAATCGCAATCCCTAAAATACTTAGGAATAAATTTAACCAAGGAGGTGAAAGACCTGTACACTGAAAACTATAAGACACTGATGCAGGAAACTGAAGACACAAATAAATGGAAAGAGTTTCTGTGCTCACAGATTGGAAGAATTAATATTGTTAAAATGTCCACACTACCCAAAGCTCTCTACAGATTTAATGTAATCCCTATCAAAATTCCAATAGCATTTTTCTCAGAAATAGAAAAAACAATCCTAAAATTTGTATGGAAGCACAAAAAAACCCTGAATAGCTAAAGCAATCTTGAGAAAGAAGAACAAAGCTGGAGACATCACACTTCCTGATTCCACACCATGTTACAAAGCTATAGTAATCAAAATACTATGGTACTGGCATAAAAACAGACACATAAACCAATGGAATAGAACTGAGACCCCAGAAATAAATCCAGGCATATATGGTCAGTTGATTTACAGCAAAGGAGCCAAGACTACTCACAGAGGAAGGGCTACTCTCATCAATAAATGGTGTTGGGAAAACTGGATATCCACATGCAAAAGAGTGAAACAGGACCATTATCTTATACCAAACACAAAAATCAACTCCAAATGGATTAAAGACTTGAATTTAGAACCTGAAACCATAAAACTTAGAGAGGAAAACACAGGAGCTAAACTCCTTGACATTGGTCTTGGAAATGATTTTTTGGATTTGACACTAAAAACAAAGGCAACAAAAGCACAGATAAAGAACTGGGACTACGTCAGACTTGAAAGCTTCCACACAGCAAAGGGAACCATCAACAAAATGAAAAGACAACCTATGGAATGGGAGGAAATATTTGTAAACCACATATTGGATAAGGGATTAATATCCAAAATATACAAGGAACTCGATACAACTCAATAGAAAACAAAAAACTAAAACAAAAGCCACAAATAATCCAATTTAAAAGTGGGCAAAGGACCTGTTAGGATGTCTATTACCAAAAAGACAAGAGATAACAAATGCTGGTGAGAATGTGGAGAAAAGTGATCCCTTTTACACTGTTGGTGGGAATGTAAATTGTTAGAGTCACTGGAAAGAGTATGGAGGTTCCTCAAGAAATTAAAAATAGAGAATAAAGAGGACTTCCCTGGTGGTGCAGTGGTTAAGAATCCGCCTGCCAGTGCAGGGGATATGGTTTCGAGCCCTGGTCCGGGAAGATCCCACATGCTGCGGAGCAAATAAGCCCGTGCACCACAACTACTGAGCCTGCACTCTAGAGCCCACGAGCCACAGCTACTGAAGCCCATGTGCCTAGAGCCCATGCTCTGCAACAAGAGAAGCCACTGCAATGAGAAGCCCACGCACTGCAACGAAGAGTAGCCCCCGCTGACTGCAACTAGAGAAAGCCCACACGCAGCAACGAAGACCCAAGGCAGCCCAAAATAATAATTAATTTTTTTAAAAAAGAAAAAATAGAGAATAAAGAATAGATTGAAAGAGTCCACCAAGATGGTTATGTAGGAGGCTCTTGAAGCCCCCTCCTCCCATGGATGCATTGAATGTACAGCTACGCATGGAGCAACTGCCTCCAAAGGAGCCAGAAACCCTCTGAGCAATTCGTGCACACTGGATGGATGAGAAAATACACCCATCAAAATGGTAGGAAAGGCTGAGACACACACTTGCAATAAGCCCCACCCCGGCACAGCACCACACAGTCGGGAGGGAACCCCTAACTCCCAGCATCTCCCTGAGGAGTGAAAGCTTTGGACCCCACATCTATCAATCCAACGTTTTAAAAAATTTATTCTATTGAAGGACAGTTGATTGACAATGTTGTGTTAATTTCTACTGTACAGCAAAGTGGTTCAGTTACACATCTATATGTATTCTTTTTTTCATTTTTTAACTTTCATTTTTATTTTATATTGGAGTTGATTTACAAAGTTGTGTTCGTGTCAGGTGTACAGCAAAGTGATCTAGTTATACATATACATATATCATCACTCCAGCATTTAAGACAACCACTGGAGGGAGGACTCGCAAAACACCTAGCTGTGAAGGCCAACATGCTTGTGTCTGGAGACCCACAAGACTACAGCAAAGAAACAATTCCTGATAGGCACCTGGCCTATCCCCGCACAAGGGCTCAGCGTAGAGGAAGCAGGCAACATCACCCATTTCCAGTATTTCCCTGAAAGAGGCTTATCTGCATACTTTAAAAGCTGCTGCCTGAGGGTCAGGCTTCTAACTTAGCAGGTACTAAGGGCTGGCTGTGGTCCTCCCCTGAGGCCAGGGAAGCCAGTGGACACCTCTCCCACTTCCTCCCTCCAGCCTGCTCCAATAACACTACCAAGGTGCCAGTATCATCCTGGAAGGAGGTCGTATACATGTCTGTGGCTCCAGCTTTTGTGGCTGCCACCGGAGGGAGTGGCCTGGATTTCCTGGCCCTAGTAGTCAATGGGGCTTGCATCCATGAGTCCCCTAGGACTCTAGCAAACAAAGAAACAGTTCTTAATGGGCCTAGGAGCAGCCCGACACTGCAGCTCTACACGTAGGCCCAGCAGAGAGGGGGCAGGCAAAAATGCCCATCCCGGTTTCCTCCTGGAAGGGACTCCACCACCTGTTTTCCCAGCTGCTGCCTGAGGGTCCAGCTTCCAATCAGCCTGCATCTAGGTGCGGACTACAAGGCTCCCCTTCGCACAGCCCTGACTGCCAGGGGCCACTGAGAACAAAGAAGGAGCCTCGGAAATCACGGAAGTCTGAGAGGCAACTCTGAGGTTGGGCCGGACTGACTGCAGCACTGTTTACAATAGCAGATGCATAGAAGCAACTTACGTGTCCATCCACAGACGAATGGATTTTTTAAAAGATATACAGTGGAATATTATTCAGCTTTTAAAAAGGAAATCCTGCCATTCGCAACAACATGGATGAAAATTGCAGGGCCTTATACTAAGCGAAATAAGCTCAACGGAAGATGAAAAGTACTGCATGATATCACTTCTGTGTGGAATCTTAAAAAAAAAAAGTAAACTCATAGAAACAGCATAGAAAGGTGGTTGCCAGGGGCTGGGGGATGGGAGAGATCGAGAGAGGCTGGTAAAAAGGAATAAATTTTCAGCTATATGATGAATAAGATCTGAGGATCTAATGTAAAATGGGGTGACTACAGTTGATACCAGCACTCTGTATAATTGAAATCTGCTAAGTGACTAGAACTGAAACATTCTCACCAAAAAAATAAATAAATAACATGATAAATACGTGAGGTGATGGATGTGTTAATTAACTCAATGAAGGGGGGAGATCCTTTCACAACATACACATGTATCAGATCATCATGATGTGTACTTTAAATATCTTACAATTTTATTTGCCAATTATACCTCAATACAGCTGAAAAATATAGTTCTCCCTTAAGTATTTTAGTTGAGCAAGGTATTTTACCCTTTTGGGAAATCGCTTATAATTATGAAGTCTTCTAATATCTCCAGAGACATAAATGTTCTTGACAGACTACATTAAGTAAAATTGTTTAAAAACAAATAATAGGATTAGAATTTAACCTTTAATTTTACATGCAAAATATGCAGTCAACTGAAAGAATACATCATTACATCGTTAGTCTCAATCATTCTTTTTTGCATTACACTTAATTTGACTGTCTTTTCCAACTCCAGTTTATATTTGCATTTTTCATAATAAAGATAGTTATGAACTTGATATGTCTAGAGGAAAAATGCCATTTTAAACATTATCCCTGTTAAAGAAAATCTAGATTAAAGAATAATTTGTAAAACTGAAATGACCTCAAATTAGCATAAACCAGCAAATAAATCAGCAATGAGCATACACACCCCTACAGAATTCTACTTTGTTTTTATTGTTGTATTCAAAAGCAAAACAACTTCCTTTTTTAGTGAAAGAATGTGTAATTTAAGAAAAGTCAGCAATGAAGTTCCAGTATTCGTGTGGATAGCCGAATAAATTCCACACAAAAAATTCTGTAAATAAGCCATATTCTCTTGAGAATCAGTTTCTGTCAGTTTTGGTAGATAAAAATTTGTCATAAGATATAATTTATTGAATCCTCAGAAGCACGGTTCCCAGACAGGCATTATTAAGATTGATATCTCCATTCTAAGACGTTTTAAGATACACTTAAAAATATGGTGAGCGTACATTCGTGTCTGGGAAGCTAGAAAAACCGAGATAGATTTCCTAGGTTTTAAAATTCTGTTTCTAATATTTATTCTTTCAAAAAATATCAGTCATAGTCTGTTTTTACTGTACTCACCAATAGAATACTTGCAGGAAAAAAACAAGATATGCCTTTAAGAGTTCTCCACTCTAAAACAGCAATTAATAAAGTACTATTGGTAAAATGCAGAGTTTGCCGCTTGTCGGAAAGCTGGCATTCGAGAACTGGCGGCTGAGGACATCCACAGGGATGATGATTATAATTTTATAACCATTAGTACTTAGAGTGATAATGCCTCACATAAAAATTCACGTGTCAGCAACCTCAATTCTAAAATATAGCCCTGACGTAGGCTCTGTATAACAAATGGATATCACTAACGCTATATCCTAAAGCTCATTTGAGTGTTTCTCAGACTTTCATTCTTGATTGGCACAGGGAATGTGGTAGAAACATGCTAGCTATTCACCAAAATTTGGTTTCCACTTCTTCCTAGGCTATGGTCACAAGACTGTGTCCTGGTGAAGTGAATGTTGCTAGAAATAACATATGCTACTTCCAAGCCTGGCCCATAGAAACCTCTCAAGATATCCTGCACTAACTCTCTCTCTGCACGGCTGGCCGGATATTGATGCTTGCAGTGTGCCTTGTACTGAATGGCCAAGACCCCGAAAGCTACCCCCGCCCCCGCGCTCCCTGCTACCAATTGGACATTCCATGAGCAAGAAATAAATTTCTATTGCACTTAGCCACTGAGGTTTTGGGGCTTTATCAGCTAGAGAGTTAGTGTTAATTCATCTAATACAATGAAGAGAGGAATGCAAGGGAGTTTGCCGGTGGTCCAGTGGCTAAGACTCCGTGCTCCCAATGCAGGGGGCCCAGGTTTGATCCCTGGTCAGGGAACTAGATCCCACGTGCCACAACTAAAGATCCCACGTGTCGCAGTGAAGATCCCACATGTTGCAACAAAGATCCCACATGCAGCGAAGATCCCGCGTGCCAGAACTAAGATCTGGCGCAGACAAATAAATAAATAAACATTTAAAATAAGTAAATAACAGGTATTACTTTAAAAAAGAGAGAAAGGAATGCAAAAATTTGATGTCTACTGTGTACTAGACCTTGTATATAAATACAGTGTTTTATTTATTCTCCAAACTAAACCAATGAATTAGCCAGTAGCAGTCCCATTTCATGATGGGGTGACTGAGGATTGACTAAAAATAACTTTCCTTGGATCCACAGCCAGTTAGCGGTAGAATCAGAATTTGAACCTGAGTTTATTGACTTCAGAGATGGTATTTTTATAACACATCCTCCTATAATCTTTGGTTGACTTCTAACTGGATGATAAGGGTTACATTCTATTACAGGTTTAAAGCAATAAATCAAAAGACAAAATTTTTGATATTTGAAACCACCGATAACAAACTCTAAAAAGCTAAAACAAAAGTTCACAAAACACAGAAGCCCAGGGCCACTTGTGTGGGTAAAGGGGCTTAATTAACTAACAGGTACTGACATTATTTGTACACTTTGGTTCAAAAATGCAGTTAATATACCAAACAATTATCCTGAGTTAGAAAGGAAAAGGAAATTTGATTTGTATACAATGTTTAAGATGGAAGAAAATGATGCAGTTATATTAAACAGCTTTGTTGAAATATAATATACAATAAACTGCACGCTAAGTTGCACAATTTGGTAAATTTTTACATATGTATGTCTGTGCACACGCGTGTGTATGTGGAATGTATCAGTATGTGAGACCATCACGAAACCGTCACCATAATCAAGATAATGAACATATGCGTCCTCTCCAAAATCTCCCTCCTACCAGTTATCAAACCCACTCTTTCTGTTCTAATAGATTATTTCTAAAATTTTGTAGAAATGGAAGCATATAGTATGTATTTTTCTTCCTCTGGCTTATTTCACTCACTATAGTGTATCTGAGAGTCATCTGTGCTGTTGTCTTTACTGTTAGTGCTAACTTACTCCTTTTTATTCCTGAGTAGTGTTCCATTGTGTGTACATACCACAATTTGGTTATCCATTCTCATCTTGATGTATATTTTTCTCCACTTTTTGGCTATTACAAAATAATCTTTTATGAACACTTATGTGCAAGACTTTGTTTGGACATATGCTTTGTATGAACATGTCCTCTGGATAAATATACAGGAGAGGGCTTCCCTGGTGGTGCAGTGGTTGAGAGTCCACCTGCCGATGCAGGGGACGCAGGTTCGTGCCCCGGTCCGGGAGGATCCCACATGCCGTGGAGCGGCTGGACCCGTGAGCCATGGCCGCTGAGCCTGCGCGTCCGGAGCCTGTGCTCCGCAACGGGAGAGGCCACAACAGTGAGAGGCCCGCGTACCACAAAAAAAAAAAAAAAAAAAATACAGGACACTGATCACTGATCATATGTTAAGTGTGTCTTTAATTTTCAAGAAACCATCATACTGTTTCCAACATTTTTGGACCATTTTACATTTCTACCATAAGTGTATGAGAATTCAAATTCCTCCACATCCTCACTAATACTTGGTATGGTCGATCTTTTTAGTTTTAGGCATTCTAATCCATGTGTAGAGTTATTCCCTTGCGGTGTGGCTTTAATTTGCATTTATCTATAGATGTTGAACATATTTTTAATGTGCTTATTTGCCATTCAAATATCTTCTTTAGTAACATATAATTAAATTTTTGCCTTTTTTTTTTTTTTTTTCCTGTACGCAGGCCTCTCACTGTTGTGGCCTCTCCCGTTGTGGAGCACAGGCTCCAGACGCGCAGGCTCAGCGGCCATGGCTCACAGGCCCAGCCGCTCCGCGGCATGTGGGATCCTCCCGGGCCGGGGCACAAACCCGCATCCCCTGCATCGGCAGGCGGACTCTCAACCACTGCACCACCAGGGAAGCCCTTTTTTTTTTGCCTATTTTTAATTGTTTGTTTGTTTCTTTATTATTCAGTTTCAAGAGTTCTTTATATATTGTGGGCACTAGTCCTTTATATGTTACTTGCAAATATTTTCTCCTAAACTGTGGCTTGTCTTTTCATTCTAAACAGTGTCTTTGCAAGAGGAGAAGTCATTAATTTCTATGAAATAAAGTTTATTATTTTTTTCATTTATGGATCATGCACTTGATATTAGATCTAATAAATCTTTGCTTGGGCTTTCTTGGTGGCACAGTGGTTAAGAATCTGCCTGCCAGCGCAGGGGACACACTGGCTTCCCTGCCAATCCAGGAAGATCCCACATGCCGCAGAGCAACTAAGCCCGTGTGCCACCAACTACTGAGCCTGTGCTCTAGAGCCCGTGAGCCACAACTACTGAGCCCATGTGCCACACCTACTGAAGCTGGAGCGCCTAGAGCCCGTGCTCCGCAACAAGAGAAGCCACTGCAATGAGAAGCCCGTACACTGCAAGGAAGAGTAGCCCCCACTCGCCGCAACTAGAGAAAGCCCGCGAGCAGCAACGAAGACCTAACGCAGCCAATAAATAAATAAATAAATTATATCAAAAAGAAATCTTTGCTTAAACGAAGGTCACAAAGGTTTTCCCCCTTCGTTTTAGTCAAGAATTCTTACAGTTTTAGATTTTATACTGAGACCTATGATGCATTTTGAGTTAGTTTTTGTATATAGTATGAGGATCAAAATGTATTTTTTACATACACATATGCACTTGCTTCAGTGCCATTTGTTAAAAAAATAATCAATCCTCTCTCCACCACGTTACCTTTGCAACTTTTTCAAAAATGAATTGACCATATATGTGTGGGTTTATTTCTGGATTTTGTATTCTGTTACATTGATCTGTGTGTCTGTCTTTATGCCAATACCGCACTGCCTTGATTACCATGGCTTTACTATAAATCTTGAATTTAGGT
Source organism: Delphinapterus leucas (assembly GCF_059928025.1). Taxonomy (NCBI): domain Eukaryota; kingdom Metazoa; phylum Chordata; class Mammalia; order Artiodactyla; family Monodontidae; genus Delphinapterus; species Delphinapterus leucas. The sequence goes on along the minus strand of NC_143142.1, from coordinate 33,682,997 downwards.
TGTATAAATCCTTCAACTTTGTTCATTTTTTAAAAAGCTATTTTGATATTCTTGGTATTTTGCTCTTCCATATGAATTTTAGAGTCAGAGTATCAGCTTCTACAAAATAGACTGCTGGGATTTCAATTAAGATCTCTTTGAATCTAAAGATCAACTTGGGCATAAATGACATCCTAACATGAACACCATATGGTTCTCCATTTACTTAGGTCTTTAGTTTCTCTCAGCAATGTTCTGTAGTTTTCAGCACACAAATTTTGATATCTATTTTTAAATTTATCTGAAGAATTTCATTTTTTTTTTGGATTCACGGGCCTCTCACTCTTGTGGCCTCTCCCGTTGCGGAGCACAGGCTGTGAACTGGATTTAATTTTCCATGTAGACAAGGTTCACAATATTCTTGCAGAAATGGTGATGGGGGGAATGGTATTGGAGACCAACGTGAATGAGATTGTTACACAAATTGATGCACAAAATACACTGGAGAAATCTGAGGATGGCTTAGTGGGAGCTCCAGCCTGTGCTGAATCAGCTGTAAAGAATATGAATCTCTCTGAGAGCCCAAGAATATTAACATTGGTGACATCAGTATAAAAGTGCCAAACTGCCTTTTTTTTTTTTTTTTTTTTTTTTTGCGGTACGTGGGCCTCTCACTGTTGTGGCCTCTCCCGTTGCGGAGCACAGGCTCCGGACGCGCAGGCTCAGCGGCCATGGCTCACGGGCCCAGCCGCTCCGCGGCACGTGGGATCTTCCCAGACCGGGGCACGAACCCGTGCCCCCTGCCATCGGCAGGCAGACTCCCAACTACTGCGCCACCAGGGAAGCCCCCAAACTGCCCTTTTTTAAATGAAAAATTGTAAAGGCCACTCCCAGGTAAAATCCGGGGGAAAAGTCATCTAAGTTTACCATGCAGTTGTTTACCAAAAATAGAGGAGGAGAGTCTTAACTTTCGCTCTTGGATTTAAGTCAAGGTACTGTATGGAAGTTATGTAAAATCACTATGGAAGTTCATTGTTGCTTTTGTTCCTCAGTGATTTTGAAGAAATTGAGTAGTTCCAGTGTGAATTTTTCTTTATTTTCTAAACTGCATTCCTATGGCCACCTAAGGCATGCCTCTATGTATTGGCTACTGCAGTATTTTGAAAAGTGTTTGGGACATTTCTTTAAATTATGTATAACCCAAAATGTTGGTGTTTTGTATGGATTACAAAAACAGCATTCCTGGGCTTCCCTGGTGGCGCAGTGGTTGAGAGTCCGCCTGCCGACGCAGGGGACATGGGCTCGTGCCCCGGCCCGGGAGGATCCCACATGCCGCGGAGTGGCTGGGCCAGTGAGCCATGGTCGCTGAGCCTGTGCGTCCGGAGCCTGTGCTCCACAACGGGAGAGGCCACAACAGTGAGAGGCCCGCGTACAGCAAAAAAACCAAAAAACCCAAAAAAACAGCATTCCTTAATTCCTTCTGTTATTTGTCACAATTGTTAAAGAACGAAGTATGTATTGCATGAAAACATTATGATCTTTTTCTCTTAGTTTAAATAAACTCCAAGGTAACTGGATTTCTAAAGCACCGTTCTGTTTGCCTGGTGTCTACTTTAGCAATAATTTTTTTTACGACCCTCTGACTCAATGAAGTAAATAAAAGTATATTTTATCACTGTTAAAAAATAAAAAGGAGTAATTAAATTTAGTAGGGAAACCTCCCTCTGAGTGCTAAGATGATAATCTATATGAAGTAGGTGCTAGATAAATGATGCTAGTTTACTGGAAATTTGGTAATTTTCACTTAATTATTCCTGTGATAAATGGAGGAATTTTTCCCCATGGAAAAGGTTCTGCTTAAAAAGACCAACGAAGTAAGTGTATTACACTTGTAAAGAGTATCCCGTCCCTTATGTGCTGCTTTCCTGTCCCCTTGACTATTTAGTTTTGAAACTCAGACGCCTGTTCCTATCAAGTCTGGAATGAGCAGCATTGATTTATGCTCTTCGCTGGTGTGAAATTAAAACAGAGTCTCCTGATATTTCAGCCAATTCTTTTTCTTTTTTTTTTTCCAGTTGATAACAGTCAAGTGAAGAATAATGAGGTGGTCACAAAAATTACCACCTCATTAGAGGTAGTAGAACGTAGACGTCAGCACAGCTCTCATCTTGGACTTCCTGATACTGTGCAGGTATTCGGAAAGAGATTTCAGGTAGAAATGTGAATATTTTCTGTTTCAAGGCTCAGCTCTTCAAATCTTATTTCACAACATAACAACACCTTTGAGTCTGCTTTGCAGGGCAGTGCTCAACGCATCACACCCCTGGGAAACAAGAGGGTCGAGTTGTGGAGGTGCGAAAGTGTGCACACACACTCAGCACAGTGCAAGGAAGGCCACCAACTCAGCTTCTGTGAGCAAGATGCAGTAAGCTTTCATGGAGCTGGCAACAGGGAGCCACTGGGATGTTTTGGTCAACAACGAGGGACACTAAATAAAAATCAGATATTGTGGACGGCAGTAACAAAAGAAGAGAGAAATCAAATTTTTAGAAAGTAACATTCTTTAGGGTTGTTTCTATCTAACTATCTATCTATTTATCATCTATCTATCTATCTATCTATCTATCTATCTATCTATCTATCTATCTATCTATGTATCTATCTGCCTATCTGCCTATCTGCCATGCCTCGCGGCATGCAGGATCTTAGTTCCCCAACCAGGGATCAAACCGTGCCCCCTGCAGTGGAAGTGCAGAGTCTTAACCACTGGACCACCAGAGAAGTCCCCAGGGTTGCTTCTATCTAAATAAAGTCCTGCAAAATATTCAACTTGCTTGCTCTTGAAATCAGTAACAGGAAAATGCAGGGAAATAGAAAATGGAGAATTGGAAGAATAAAACGAAGAAACGGGGGAGTTTTGAAGACCTTCTCACTCCTGACAGGATCCTGGTAGGACTGAAACATGACACCAGCCAGAGGGAAGACCATTTCTGACTGGCAGTCATACTTTAGCTTAAGGAAAAAATGGAACAGATTTGGTCGTTTTTAAAGAGTTTGTCATTTTGGCAGAATATTTTTTCCTTTTTTTGCCTTTTTTTTGGGAGGGGGTGAGGGTGGGAATATTAAAATTAAAAAATATTCTTTGAGAAAGTATAAAAGAGCATTATTTCACATTTACAATAGCCTGAGAAATGCACTAATTTTTTATGTGTATTATGTTCCCTGGAGCAGAAATTCAGAAAGACCAGATTTAATTTTTAAAAATCCTAATCTGTCAAGAACCAATACATTTATAAAATACAAAATGTGCTCAAAGGTCACAGCAATGTTACATTTCTAGAAGAGTTTTAAATGTTTACTCATTTTCAGTACTCATCTCCCCAGAGACCAACAGCAAATATTTTGCAGTCCAGCTCCAGCCAACAGTCTCTTTATAGAAGTTGAGAAAGAGAATCAAGGGTCAAGGGTTTAGTCATCTACATATTAGAGGTCAAGTGGTCTGCCAGAGTGCAAAGGAGGCCACATATCCTGGGACACCATCTAGCCTCTCATCTATTTCTGCTTTTAGTATTCCTCAAATGGCACTCAGGCATCAGTGAACTATTTGAGGCCACTTGTCTTTGAGTGGCCCCTCCTCAGATAATCAGTCTGTCAACCCTGGTGCCTTTGGCAGGTTGGGGATGGAGCTGGCTTCTTCCAGGACCTTGCTCTTCTACATGATTGCTGGTGTGTTTCAAACATTGCTGGAGACATGGTCTTAAAGAGTTTTCCATTGGCCGGTCCAGCTAGACATGTCTAGTAGGTATCCTCACCACGGAGGCAGTGGTTATTGACCATATTCTTTTCCTTTCTCTCCAGAAGGGGATCCATGACATAAGAAGGTAATCAAGTGAGGGATGAGGCCACAAAAGGCATGGACAGATAAGAGGGCTATTCATTCGTGGAGAGTTCTAGATCCTTGTGTTTGAAAAGCACTGGCTTTGAGGAAATCCTGAAATGGGGATTGGGTAATAACTGGAGCGAAAGCTTTGTGATGCGAACTAAGTAGATGATGGAGTGGATGATTGTGAGATTTCATAAGTTAGTATACGTAATGGCACTGGGCAAAACTCCCACCTTCCACCTACTCTGTACCCACACTAGGCAGATGTATGAGTCTAGAGATGGACACACAGCCATGCTGCCCCATCTCTGAAGATGCTGAAGACCACTAAGCACAGTTGGTCCTTACTGCTGCCCAGTTATTCTGCTACATTTACCTGTTGTTCTCTAACCACCCCACATTCACCAGATCCCCAGATGACTAGAGCTTACGACAGTCAGGAAATGACCATTTGATTGGGTTCTGCACGACACCTTCCCCCGCTCTGCAAAATTCTGGAATAAAGAGTAATGGTTCCTACATCACTAACATGCAGATAAGCTGCTTGACTTCTCCTATAGAATGTGGTCCAATTCTTTTGAGAAGAGCCTAGGTGTTTTCTTCTGGGCAGTTTATTGTCTAGCACAGCTGCTCCAAGTGCCACGTTAACCATCCATCTTATTTTCATCTCCCTTGTTTGTTGCCTCTTCCCTTCTTTGCTCCTAATACTTTTGCATATGTTGGCCCCCAGAGCTTCCTGGAATCCATTACATCTGCCAACATTACTTGGTTGAGATATCATTTGTATTGATGTCCCCAACAAGTACATTGAATACAAAGTCTCAAACTAGGTTATATCATCATAAAATCTTAAAACACTGTTGGTAAAAGAAGAAAGTATTCTCTGGAGAAAAAAAGAAACATGTCTTAGACTAAGAATGGCACTGTCCTTCTAAAATGGCAACCCTTGAAGAAGAGAGTAGAGAATTGACTCCCAAATGAGTCCTGTTAAAGGACTTAATGTAGATGTTCACAGGCAAAAAAAACAAACAAAAAACCAAACCCTCAAAAGTTTGTTATATGCTTCACACCACATGTAACAATGAACTCAAAATGAATCACAAAATTAACTATAAAACCTAAAACTATAAAAATTCTAGACAAAAACAGAGGAGAAAGTCTTTGGGACCTGGAGTTATGTGAAGAATTCTTAGTTATGACACCAAAAGCACAATCCATACACACACACACACACACACTTTACTTCCTCAAAGTTTAAAACTTTTGCTCTGTAAACAACACTGTCATGTGAATGAAAACAAAAGACAGAGCCTAGAAAGATTTTTTGCACATCACATATCTGACCAAGGAACTGTATCTAAAATGCCTGCCGAACACTTAAAACTCAATAAGGAAAGAAACAACCCGATTACAAACTGTATAAAATATTTGAACAGACCCTTCACTAAAGAAGATATACAGATGGTAAATTCGGCCATAAATAAAATTTCAATATCATTATTCATAAGGGAAATGAAAATTAAAAACACAAGTGATACCACCAAAATGCCAAGGACCAAGAACAATGCACAATACCAAATGATAATGAGGATGTGGAACAAGTGGAATTTTCATGCGTGGCTGGTAGAAATGCAAAATGTTACAGCACTTCAGAAAAGTGTGCAGCGGTTACTTATATATTCAAATATACACTTGCCATGTACGGAGCAACCCTCATCCTAAGTATTTATCCAAATAAAATGAAAACCTATGTTCACATAATAGCTAATATGTGAATGCTTATTGGCTATATTCATAATTGTCCAAAATTTAAAAAAACCAATGTTCTTTAGCTGGTGAAAGGATAAGCAAACCGTGGTACATCCATACAGAGGAATAGTGCTCAGTAATAGAACGAACTCGTGATACACGCAACACAAATGAATCCCAATGATGTTAAACTAAGTGAGAGAAGCTAGATTCAAACTCTACATATTGTATGATTCTATTTACCTGACAAATCTATAGGAAATGTGAACATATCAGAAGTTGCCAGGAATTGAGGAGAGGGGGAGGAGTTGGCTGCAAAGAGGCAGCACAGGGAATATTTGGGGATAACGGAACCATTTAGTATCTTGTCTTGTTTACACTTTTGTCAAAACTCAAAGAATTTTACACCAAAGTCAATTATAGTGTATGAAAATGAAAATGGCAACACCAAAAACAGTGAAGAGAAAGATAAGAAATACCATAAACTATTTGGTTTGGTTAAAACACACAAATAAAAAGGATCTGTACAATTCATAGAAAGATGGGTGCTAAAAAAAATCCACACAGATATACATTCTTGTGAAATCTCGTAACACTAAGAATAAACAAATTTAAGTCTGAGAAAGACAGAGGCAAAGAAAGAGAGAGGATATCAAACTTACAAAACAAGCAAAATCCCACTGATGGTAGATTTATAAACAATTACCATATAGCCCTATACCTGATCAATCTGCTATTCAGTTGTGGTATAAAATAAAGATAATATAAGCTACAATGACAGTTCACTTTTTTAAAGTTTTTTTAAATTTTTATTTTATATTGGCACTTAAATTTTTCTTGAAATATAGTTGATTTACAATATTGTGTTAGTTTCAGGTGTACAGCAAAGTGATTCAGTTCTACATATATATGTATATATCTTCTTTTTTAGATTCTTTCCCATTATAGGTTATTATAAGATACTGAGTATAGTTCCCTGCGCTATACAGTAGGTCCTCATTGTTTATCTAGTTTACATATAATAGTATGTATCTGTTAATCCCAAGCTCCTAATTTATCCCTCCCCCGCTCCCCTTTGGTAACCATAAGTTTGTTTTCTATGTCTGTGAGTCTATTTCTGTTTTGTAAATGACTACATTTCTATCATTTTTAAAAAATTCCACATATAAGCAGTATCATATGATATTTGTCTTTGTCTGCCTTATTTCGCTTAGTTGGATAATCTCTAGGGTCATCCACGTTGCTGCAGGTGGCATTATTTCATTCTTTTTTATGGCTGAGTAATATTCCATTGTGTATATATACCATATCTTATTTATCCATTCATCTGTCTATGGACACTTAGGTTGTTTCCATGTCTTGGCTATTGTAAACAGTGCTGCTATGAACATTGGGGTGCATGTGTCCTTTCAAATTATAGTTTTCTCCAGATCTATGCCCAGAAGTGGGATCTCTGGGTAATATGGTAACTCTTTTTCTAGTTTTTTAAGGGATCTCCCTACTGTTCACTTTTGATGTCCCCTTTCTGAGGAAATTTCTTGAGGTTGTCCTCCACAAAACAAGGGTAAAGATCAAGGAAGAGAAGCACTGCAATTGCGTTAGGAATGCAGTGAAACAACCATTGGAATGACTTGCTTGTAAAAAGCCTAGAAAGGAATTGGTTCAAATTAGATCCCTAAGACAATGAACTCCAAGAAGGATATCTTTTAAAAGAATGGGATACATTCCAATTAACAGATGAAATAATAGGTAACCGGATATCCTTAGTGTTATATTGAACAATGCATATATTTATTCTCTCAGCCACAAAAATGTAGGGAAAATGAAAAATTCTAAAAAAAAAAAAAAAGAACTATACTAAAAGGCCATGGTGAATTTATGAAACAAAATAAAATAAGGCATGATTTCAGGCAACTTAAGAAGTATATAAAAAGTACATTTGTTTGGGATTTAAGCAGCATTCTTCTCAAGAGGTCCTGGGTATGTGACATTGGACATGAAGAGATTAAAATGGTATCCTAGACCAGAGTGTTCTTTCTTGGGCAGTAGTTACATAGCTGTCATTACATGCTATTTACTGAGTTTCAAGAATCAACTTACACAATATATAACTATATATATAACTATATATATGTATACCATTGGTATATCCTTTGTAAAGATAAAGCTATACCTGACAGAATTTAGAAGGTGGATGTAAGGAAGGTGAGGAGAGCTAGTACCTTCAACTGAAGGAGAGACTGTCTGAAATTAATGGATCACGATTACAAAATCAAGCAATGACTGAACTAAAATAGAGGCATACATTGGAAATAGTGCAGTTCGATCCCAAACCACCACAATAAAGCAAATATCATAACAATGAAAATGTTTGAAATATTGTGAGAATTACTAAAACATGACATAGACCCACAGTGAGCAAATACGGTTGGAAAATGGAATAAATAGACTTGCTCGAAGCAGTACTGCCACAACCATCATTTTGTAAAAAACACAGTACATGTGAAGTGCAAGAAAGTGAAGCCCAATAAAACAAGGTATGCCTGTAATAATATAACTAATAAAATTGAGAATATTATGAGACAGCTAGGTGGGGGTATTTGAATTTTAACTAACTCTTACTCATTTGTAGGAGAATCAAAATTTTGTTTAATAAATCGAGAAATGTTTTTATATTATTAATAGTTACAGGTAGAACCACCAGAAGAGACACTAGAAGAAATTTACAGAATGCTTGCTTGTCAGTAAGTAGCAGGATTGGAAATGGTGGGGCATGAGATGAAATGTTATAAATTCTTTAATACTATTTAATTTTTACCATGTATATGGGTTAGTTTGGGAAAATCAAACAATAAGCAAAATTTGGAATGAACTGTAAGTAAAAATGACATAGGAAGTAATTATAAAGGTAGGAAAGATGACTGTAATCAAACATGACTCCCTCATTTCCAAAATACCTGGAGAAAAATAGATATGATCTAATAGTGAGAAACTCTTCAGTGAACTAATATTCAATGGGGATGAAACTTTCTAACATTAGTACAGTCACAAATTATTCTGAATTGACAGAGCAAAGCTTCTAAAGAAACAAAATGAGTTTCAAAGCGGGCTTTCTGTTGAGCTCAGATTTTGAAAATCACAATTTGAAATGCTATGAAGTGAAGCACAGAACCAAGGATCTATGAAAGCATGGTGCAGACTCCATTTTTATGATTTTAGTATAAGGGAAACAGAAAAATTGGAATAAGACCAAAGATGGCCTAAGCACAATCATTTAGGTAGATGGCATAATGTTACCAAACTACTTGTCTTATTTTCAGTGTCCTTTCTGTCGTTACTAATATTTTTTAATCAAAGAGAAAGGTCTGTAACACAGAAAAGTTTTTAAAACTTTATTAAGTGAGAGCTGAAGTCTAATGAAGATGAGATACAGTAAGTCATCCTTAGATACTTAAAATGTGTTAAAATAAAATACGCTGAGGGAACTTTCAGATACAATTGAAGAAATAGTGTCAGTAATCTTTGTTTTAAAAAAAATCCTGGACATAGAGAGAAGTGTTGGGTGACTTTAGATTTACTAATGTCACCATAGTGTTTTTTCAAAAGGGGATAAAAAAAAGTTGTGATATTAAATATTGCCTAATTTCACATCGGTCCCCAGGAAAATTCTACAAAGGACTGTGAAAAAGATGATTTAATAAATCACTTAAGAAGTTGATCATCAATGTAAACAAATATACAGGCATAAGGCGTAAATTCTCATGGACTAACATGTAATAAGATAGGATTATTGACTAGATCAAAAGAAACTTACAAATACTGGGAAAGTATCTTAATTTTCAGTAATTCATGTAAGTACTGTACGGGAGGAAAACTTTTCTTCCTTCCTTCTAGGTTCTTTGGCTGGTCTAATAACTAAGTTGATGTAAGACAGATTAGCAGGAGAAAAACAAATTTAATTTTGTATGTACAGAATCTATAAAATGAGACTAAAAAAAGTGACCCAAGCAGGCAGCTTTTATACCTTTTAGACAAGGAAAAAATAAATCTGTGAGGCATTGACAAGTAAAAGGGGTTTGAGCTTGGGGTACCAAGTTAGTGAAGAAGTAACAATGTGTTTTTATACAACTTTCTTGGCCCTAAATTCCCTATCTCTGGTGAGAAGGATGCCTTCTACCTCCTGGTATAGGGAGGATACCCTTCACGTGGGAGATTTATTTCATGCTTCCAGGGAGGGGCAAAGGAAGTCAGTGTGCCCATCTTGCGCTGGTTGTTTCTTAAGTAACTTTAAAATAATCAATGGAATATTACTCAGCCATAAAAAAGAGCAAAGTAATGCCATTTGCAGCAACGTGGATGGACCTAGACATTTTCACACTTTCATCAGTAAGTCAGACAAAGACAAATATCATATAATATCACTCATATGTGGAATCTAATTTTTAAAAAGATGATATGAATGAACTTATTTACAAAAGAGAAACAGACTTACAGATATCAAAAAGAAGCTTATGGTTACCAAAGGGGAAATGTGGCAGGGAGGGATAAATCAGGAGCTTGGGATTAACATATACACGCAGGGAACTCTACTCAATGTTCTGTGATAACCTACATGAGGAAAGAATCTGAAAAAGAATGAATATATGTATATGCATAACCGAGTCACTTTACCGTACACCTGAAACTAACAAAACATTGTAAATCAACTATACTCCAATAAAATTTCAAAAATAAAGAATAAAAAATAATCAACATGCCAAAGTGGCTTATTTTGGGGTGGCATAGTCTGCCCCCTTTCAGTACATCACTCATAGCCTGTGGACAAGATTGAAAACTGTGGCCTATATTATAGTCCGATTAGTTGAAATCATATTTAACTGAACAATATTATCCGGAAAAGTGTTGATGAAAGCAATTTATCAGTCACTGAAGATGACAGGCAGAAAACTCTATAGTTACACAGAACAGGGTTCTCCCATGTCCTTTTTACAACTGGATTTTGTCACTGCACTGAATAAAGAAGCCAAGCTGGTTAAGTCTCCAAAGCCACAATTCTGTTAGGATAGGCGCTGCATCAGAGGACCGATGAACTACTCCTAAGTCCTGGCATGCTCAGACAATGAGCTACAACAACATGAAACAATAGGAATAAATCTTAGGGCCTCTTGTTAGAAAGTTTTTTCTTAAAATTTTAAAAGATCACTTGAGTAAGCAGATGGGGAAATTTTACTGACAGTTTATTTTTTAAAAATGACAAGCTTAATATCAGCTCAATGTGGAGCCAAAGTAGGCATGCCAACCTTAAAATTTAATGTAAGATAAAATTTCATTAGCAGACATAATAGCTCTCTGATCTGGGGAATTGAGCCTTTTAGTATTTATAGCTTATCTCAGTCAATGGCTGAAGGGTTATAAAATTCAATCTGTTAGTTATATTTCGAGTTGACTGATAAGAAAATGGAATATGTCCAGAGTAGGACAAGCAGAATGGTACAGAAACTAGAATCCATACTACATAAGAAAAAGTTGAAAACACAGCGACCAGTTAGCCAAGATGGTAGAGATTTGTTCATCTTGTATTTTCCATTGCTAATAAAGTTGTCAGTAAATGCTCATGGAAAGATTAAATTCGTTGTGTATAATATAAAGGTATATACAAGAGCGATTACATTCCTCTAAGACAAAGAGGTCTTTTTTACATATAAATATGTCACATACAAATGGGCTTTTGCTCCTTGCCTTGCATTGAGATCTACCCTTTTGTGATACCTCAAACATTATTTCCTTTGTCTTGGGCACTTAAAAGTGAGTCACACTTTACAAAGAAGCATGGTTTTTATAAACAATCTCACCAAGTAAACTTTCTGGAAAGTGATATCATGAACAAACAGTTGAAGCCTTGTCCACACAATATTATTCAGAATTAACTTATCAGATTGGCCTTTAACTAAAATAAAGGCACTTGTCTGGGACATGAATGTTCATGATGTTGTTTGGTGTTTATATCCTTTAGTTAAGTATTTGGTAACAAGGACTCTATTTGATGGGATTCCCGGATGTATTCACGAAAGCATGTTCATTCCATTATTTCTCATATTAAGTTCAAGCCTTAGCCCAGATATAAAGTTCTTACTGTTTTTTTAGGCGTTCTGGAGGTGCACAAAGAGAGACATTTTTTCTGTTGTCAAAAACAAAATATATATTTTTTGTTTATTTTGACATTTTTCAAGAAGGCAGAGAAGGGTGATATTCGGGCAGAGGTGGCAATATGCTACCCCTCTTCGAAATTCCTCCTGGTATTCAGGGAATTTAATCTTGGTGCCATTCTAGACTGAAATTGTCTCAGGGACAGTAAGGTCAGAACATACTCAACCTTCATTTTTAGGCAGATAATAACCGTGCTCTATACTTCAAATATCTGAAATCCCCTATCTGGGGAAAAAAACAAGAATGTCTCCTAATTTTGGTCAGCCTTCTGTATTCTTTATCCCAAATAATGGTGTCACAACCTACCCAGTTTCTCAAGCTGAAACCACAGAGGGATCTCCCATTATTCACTCTCCTTCATGTCACACATCCAATATGGACACTATTCCCAGAAATGTCTAGGAAATTCCCTCCAATCTGCCACTGCTAAAATCAGGCCCTAGATTATTGCAAGATTATTCCAGATTATTTCTAGATTATTTCAAGAGCCGCCTACATTTCTCATATGAGATCTTTTATAATCTGTCCTCAACAAATACCACCACTTCCTATTACATACGACCATATGCTCCAGTTACACAAAACTAACCACCGTTCCCAGGATATACTGAACTCTTTTATAACTCCCTGCATTTCAGCTGTCAGTAATGACCCTTTTTTCTCTTGTGAGCTCTAAGACAAATCTCCAATTCCATAAGCAGATGCTGAGAACTTCATGCATATGAGTGTTTAAAATACTGCAAGTACTAAGATTAGGTATGTTTTCACACTACGGTAGAAGGAAGCAATCCAAAAAAAAAAAAAAATCTAAATATATGTGTCCTAACAAAGGTATATAAAAGGCAGGGAAGTGGACAAGGAAAAAAGTGAACATTCTTTTGTTTTGTTTTGTTTTGAGGTAGGGAGGGGCTCAGAGAGGAAGACACATTTGGATAGGAAATTGAAGGATTGTAGAGGGTGAATAAGACTTTGCAAGGCCGATATGAAGAATAAGAGAAGTCCTGGCAGAGACAACTCCCCATAGTATAAAACCTAATACATACGTACAAGAAAACAGAAGCCATTTGCTATTTTCGGAGCATAAAGAACTTGGGGATACAACTGAAGAAATAAGAAGGAGCCTGATTAAGTTAGGCCTTAGATACTTGCTAAGGAGTTGAGACATTGAGACTCGACTCGTAGGCACCAAGGAACTACGTTGCATTTTAAGCAAGAGAAATCAGAAGAATATTTGTAGTTTTATAAGATTACTCTGGTAATCTTTAAAAAGCAGACACTTTGAAGGCAGTCAAGCCTGGAGGTTGAAAGAAGCCATGGTCTGGTCCAGACTGGGAAAATAAAGGTTGTCCTATGGCAGGGGGATCAAACAAAGGGGATGGATGATTAGAATATTAATTAGCTTGAGTCAACAGTATGTACAGGTTTATTACAATGCGATGTTAAAGCCTGAGGACAGTCTCTGCTAAGTTCTAAGTTTCTGGATTCTGTGAAAGGGTGGATGGTGCCACCATTACTGAACCAGCACAGTAGGGGAAAATGAGCTGAGCCTTGACCATCCTGTGTCTTAATGTTGTTGCCTCCAAGAGGTGAAGCGGGGGGACCATTGGAAATTTGATTCCCCACCACTGCCACTGCCATGAGGGCAGCTGTACCCAGTGGAGCGACTCTGCAAAGGAACCAAGGAATCCGAACATGTTTGCCATTACTGGCTAAATGGCAATCGTTGGAAAATTCCTTTCTTTTTACACATTCCTCCATGGTAAATTGTCTCTGTGGTTCTGTACCCTTCAAAAACATTGATGTGGTCTGAGGTTTTGTAGCTAGGTTAGGTTCTCCGTACAAATTTTCCTCAAAATGCATGTGAATAAACACCTATGGGAACTTGAACTGTGGTCTGACAAGCTTTCATCTGGGTTCCCAGAGCATAAGACAGCACAGAGCATAAGATGATAGAATCATATGTGGCATATCGTTTGCACTCTATAAATGCTATCCAATAAATTTTTCACTTGAAAAAAAACTGTAATTCTTTACAATTGCATTAACGAAGCTTTGATGATACGACAGCTATTAAATTTTACTTCATTAACAGAAAAAAAAAGCAAACTGATAGAGTGATTCTCTCTGCCTTGTCCTTCCTCCTCTCTTAGTGACCACCAGCAACAGCACAGTTTTCTTTCTTTTTTTTTATAAAATTATTTATTTATTTTATTTATTTTTGGCTGTGTTGGGTCTTCGTTGTGGTACGCGGGCTTCTCATTGCGGTGGCTTCTATTGTTGTGGAGCATGGGTTCTAGGCACGCGGGCTTCAGTAGTTGCGGCACGCGGGCTCAGCACTTGTGGCACGCGGGCTCAGCACTAGTGGCTCGCGGGCCCTAGAGTGCAGGCTCAGTAGTTGTGGTGCATGGGCTTAGTTGCTCCATGGCATGTGGAATCTTTCCGGACCAGGGCTCGAACCCGTGTCCCCTGCATTGGCTGGTGGATTCTCAGGAAAGTCCCAGCACAGGGTTTTTCTTAGCAACAGTTATTGCCAGGAAGTATACTGTTGTTAATCATTATCTTGAAAACTGCAATTATCCCCAAACCTTAAATTCCTTAATTTGGATATGCTATTTTCTCTTTGTTTTGTAACCCCTTGAGTCATATGCTGCCTACATGGGAGTATTTATCAAAGTTTATTTAAGCTTTGTTAAGGAGAAAACCACAGGCCTAAGATGGCATCACTTGTGCTAAAACCTATGAAACTAAACTTAGATTTAATACCTGACCTCACTGTAGTTTCAACCTTCCCCAGGAATGTAATCTTAATGTAGTCAGTGTGGAATTTTCTGGTCAGCACCACATGGACCCTCTCCAAAGGAAGGAGAAGTAATCTGTGTGGTGAAAGACACTCACCCTTCTCCCCAAAGAAGGTGACTTCTGGCCTGAAAGATCCTTTATTTTGTTAATATCTTCCTTGCCCCACCCTCCTTCTGCCTACAAAAAACTTCCATTTTGTACAACCCCTTGGAGCACCCTTCTATTTACTGGATGGGATGCTGCCGGATTCATGAATTGCTCGATAAAGCCAGCTAGATCTTCAAATTTACTCAGTTGAATTTTCTTTTTTAACAGCTTGGCTAGCCAAATTGTGCGTTAGGATCACCCCCATGAAATTGATGGAACCATTAAAGTAAGTGCTATTTCTTGCAATTCGTTCGCGATTTATTTTGCATGGCAATTTTATTAGCTGTTTTTGATTTCATAAAACTGCCTTTACTGATTTAAAAGCAGATAGCTATATTTTCTATTTTTATCTATAAACAGCTTTATATGCCCCATCAGAGCAAGCACTCAAAACAAAAACCAAAAACTTTAAGTACAAATCAGATATGCTTCTCAATACATAATTGCAAAGTGCTGCATTTTTTACAAAGTTTATTTTATACTTTTCTGCTTGGATTCTCTCTCATACCTGCTCGGTCCCTGGCCCTTTTTATAACACCTGACTCTCCTATACCAACCTGTCATTGGAAGCACTGGTTGACTCCAAGCACTTACCTATCATTCCTTGTTCTGTCTAGAGGAGCTGATTTTCTCTTGCCTCTAGCCTAGGTTGTTACTTGGATCACTGCCAAGAGTCCTTCATTCTTGCTTTTTCCTGTTGTTTGTCTCCCGGCCAGTCTTCTCTCTCACACAAGGAAGGTCATGCGTGTCTCCATTATGGCTCCTAATCCATCCGACCTCTATATGTTCCAGTAGCTCATCTTGTGTCTGCACTTTCCAACTGAGTTTCTGTCTGCTGAAAGAAGTGAATGACAGGTTAGTAGTTTATTTGGGTTTTCTTCTACCCAACGACTGAAATTAATGAGATCATGGGAATTTTTATGACGTAATTTAATTAACAGAAAACCACACCAAGAATGTGAAGCTAACATTTGGTAAATGCATCTGAAAGGGTTTCTTCTTTGGCATCAAACCCTCAGCGCTATCAAAGCCTTCCTTCGGATTGCGTAGCTAAAGGTACAGGGAAGCTATTATACATCCTCCATCCTATGGCCTCAGCTCCTGATCCTAGTTTCCTGGCTTGTGTGGTTCCACCATCATAGAAGCTCAAGTGAATGGTCAGTTTCACACTCATCTGGGAGCAAGGCAACTTGGAAGTAGCTGGTATGTCCTTAGAAGTTTGCTGGTCTTTTTTAATCACTTGAACTGTGTAGGTTGGTAATAGAACACCTACACTGATATAAGAAAAAGAAATTATTAGAGTTTTGTTTGGGGTTTTCTCTGGGGATAAAGGAGAAATTTGAAAATAGGAAACAACTAAACAAACCAAACAACTAAAAGTTTTACTTTTCATACCCTCAAAAATACTCTTTTAAATTTCTGTCTAAAATTCAAATTGTGGTTGTGATATTTCATAAAGTCATAATAATATATAAGAGAAATAGAAAACTTTGTGTATAAATAACCATGAAGAAAAACCCTCCTTCCGTGATTATTGCCGCTTGGAAAACTCTAGCTTTTTTATTAGTGTCCTTAGAACCCAGGAATAAACAAAAGAAGATTCTGATTTCATGGTGATATTGCTTCTGGACAAAATGAATCACTTACCATTTCTAGGACATTGTAGGACATGATTAGATTTGTAATTTAAAATATATTACACGGGCTTCCCTGGTGGCGCAGTGGTTGAGAGTCCGCCTGCCAATGCAGGGGACACGGGTTCGCGCCCCGATCCGGGAAGATCCCACATGCCGTGGAGTGGCTAGACCCGTGAATCATGGCCACTGAGCCTGCGCGTCCGGAGCCTGTGCTCCGCAATGGGAGAGGCCACAACAGTGAGAGGCCCACGTACCGCAAAAAATAAATAAATAAAAATTTAAAAAAATAAAATAAAATATATTACACATCTGAACTATTGAAAGTTTAGTTGGAGGGGAAAAAAATCAGAGATAGCCAAACAAAAACAAAAATAAAGTAAAAAATAATCCAAAAACTGAGCTGAGGACTTTCAAGGCTCCACTAGACTTTCCACAGAAATGAAATACTGTTCAACCAAGGCAATACCAAATGGAAACATTTCTAAATTAAAAGACACATATACACATAGAAAACAATGATCACCAACTGGTATCAAAACAGGAGTTCACTGGAAATTGTTTGATGGAGTAACGCATGCTTTGTTAGGATTTACCTGAATTGTTATTTAAAAATCTTCCTGAACAAACTATGAGGTACATGAATACATGAAACTGAAAAACTATTTTTTAAAAAAAGATGCCAGTGTATCTTTTCGAATTAGAGTTTTCATTTTTTCTAGATATACGCCCAGGATTGGGATTGCTGAATCATATAGCAACTCTATTTTTAGTTTAAGGAACCTCCATACTGTTCTCCATAGTGGCTGTATCAATTTACATTGCCACCAACAGTGTAAGAGGGTTCCCTTTTCTCCACACCCTCTCCAGCATTTATAGTTTGTAGACTTTTTGATGATGGCCATTCTGACTGATGTGAGGTGATACCTCACTGTAGTTTTGATTTGCAGTTCTTTAATAATTAGTGTAGGTTCTGGATTTGGATCCTCAAGTATCTGCAAAGAGTTGGTGGCATATCATTAGCTACTGATTTTAGATTAACTGTTAGGGCCACAGCCCTGAATAAAGTCATGAAATTTTAAACCTTTTAATCTATGTTCCTCCTCATCCTCACATTCCTCACTTTTCTCTCAAATATTCAGTTAAAGTATCAGCCCTTACTCCTTCCTAATCAAAGTTTGTTTTCAGAGACTTGAAATCACAAACAATAACTAACAGCTGAGACTGTTATGTCCTTTTTAGGATTACTTAGGTTTTAATAAGAATTCACACCATAAACCAAAAAAAGTGAAGTTTTTGGTAGTTTCATGGCAATTAGATGGCTTTTCGACATCTCTAAAATTGCCTCACCCAAGCAGTTGCCTGTCCTATCTTAAGCCAGTTGCGGTTAAGAGTAAACTTCCACAGCAGTAAATTATTTGGTAAGAAATGTTTGCTATTCTTATATATACTCAAAAAGCCATTTAGAGTGGGGCGAAAACTGTCACAGTATAACTATCACTGTGGGTCTGAAAATGCTTTACTTATTTATATAATTGCAAATATTTTATACTAAAAAGGCAACAATATGTATATATTCAAATAACTTTATGTAAATTATTTTTCACAATACATTTTTTTCAGATCTTTGAAAGTTTATTAATAAGTAGCCTTAGAAAATCAGGTTTTTTAAATTGGAGGTAGTACTTTTAAATCTTCAGCACTTCCAAAATGTATTCATGATTAAAAGTCCCAAAGAAAGTAAGATAACTTTTAACTCAGAACAAACTTAAGCCAATTATTTTTCTATTTTCATTCAAACAATTATTTATAATCCATTTATTTTATTACTGCTTTCTAAACATCAGCATTTGCGTAACTCTTCCACAGTTTTTGGCTGTATATATGTGTGTCCCACATATACTTTTGCTTACTCTATACTTTGTTACCCTGTATTAAAATACATGTATTTAAAATAATTTGGTATCACTGCCATGCATTTAAAATGATCTCACTTGCCCTAAGTAGAGGGATTATAAATGTAAATATGATTAAAACCAAGCTTTTATGTTAAAGACTATATAAGTAATGCTAAATCTAGTCAATTTGCAAAACTGCACATCAAAAATTACGTTACTCAGTGAGAAAAAATGATAATGTTTTTGATTAGTCAGTGATAAAGGCACATTTGGTTTAGCATAAGGTGAAGATGAGGTTCCTGAATAAAATACTTTTGCTTTTCAAAGTTTTTATGTTAAATAAAGAATCAAAACTTTGCATATGGGATCAGAAAGCAAAATAATTACTTTTTTCTCTAACATAGTTGGATACTGAGCGTTAGCTCCTGAGAGATACGTGACCTTTGTTAGACTTTTATTTCAAATTGTCATCTGAAGTAATCTACAGAATGAATGAATGTAGTTATATCAGTACTTTGCCCACACATCGTAAGAAAAGGATTCATTCTCCACTCACCAGTGCCTTCTGACTGAGAAAAATGTTTATCAAGAACTTTTTCCAGATATTTCAAGTGTCTTTTTATAATAATTCCAATGGTTTTTAGCAAACTCTTCAAAAAATTTCATAAGCAGATTAGACAAGATATCAATTTGATCAGGGAGGTAGGTGTACTTCTACTTACGTAATGCTTACATGCTTTTTGACTTCAGAGTTAAGCAAACTTAACTTGTAAAGAAGTTATGGTGTCGTTAGGAAGCTAACAATATTCTAGTTCTCATGATTCACGGTAAGCTTGCACTTCACTGCCTTCTTGAAATTCACCATGTGACTTGCTTTGGTGAATGGAATGATGTGGGTCACTTCCTAGCGGAAGCTTTAAGAGCCAGTGCCCAATTCCTTATATTTTCTTGCCCCTGCCATGGCAAATGGCAGTGCTTTGATAGTGGCAATCTGTCCCATCAGGTTCTAAAACAGCACTATTTACAATAGTCAAGACATGGAAGCAACCGAAATGTCCATCTACAGATGAATGGATAAAGAAGATGTGGTATATATATATATGTATACATATATATATATATATATATACACACATATACATATATACACACACACACACAATGGAATACTACTCAGCCATAAAAAGAATGAAATAATGCCATTTGCAGTAACATAGATGGACCTAGAGATTATCATACTAAATGAAGTAAGTCAGACAGAGAAATATAAATACCATGTGCTATCGTTTATATGTGGAATCTAAAAAAATGATACAAATGAACTTATTTACAAAATAGAAACAGACTCCTGGACATAGAAAACAAACCTATGGTCACCAAAGGGGAAAGGTGGGGAGGAGGGATAAATTAGAAATTTGGGATTAACAGATACACATCACTATATATAAAATAGATAATCAACAAGTACCTGCTGTATAGCACAGGGAACTATACTCAATATCTTGTAATAACCTATATGGGAAAAGAATCTGAAAAACAATGTAACTGAATCACTGTGCTGTACACCTGAAACTAACACAACACTGTAAATCAACTATACTTCAATTAAAAAAAAATCACACACACACACACACACACACACACACACACAGACACAGAGAGAGAGAGAGAAAGAAAGAAAGTCATTTTCACCAGCCTTGGAATGCCAGTGCTGAATACCCTCTGGCATTGTGGAAGGCACCGCATAGGTACTTTCCTCTCTAATGGCCCCTGCTCACCTACTAAAAGATATGTCTTCAAAGCAAAAAAATAAAAAATAAAAAATAAAATGAAGGTCACTGTTGTGGAGCTGGGTTCTAGCCAAACTGAGTAGGACACAGACTCATGTTTTGCAAGTCAAAGAATATGGGGGATTATTTATCACCACAGCTTCATCTAACCCATCCTGACTAATCCTCATCCATTCAGACTTTTCGTATGAGCCATTATTTGTACAAAATTAATTTGCAAATTCCTGCATAAAAATCTTACTGATTAAATATTTCTTCCAGAGAAAGGTAAAGTTCTAATCACCAGATAAAACACTCTATATTTTCTGAGAGTCAACATAATTCAGTCTGAAAGAGCAGGTTTTTAAACATTTTTAAACATTAAAATGTTTTTTAAACATTCCCTATCTCTTCACAAACAGTCAAGAATTTGGAGGTCTACCCTTAATGTAGATGAAAATTTTAACTGATGAAAAAATACTTTTCCTAAAAAACTGTATATAACTAATGGGACCAAAAATTCCTTATGTGTTCAACACAGGATATAATTTGTTTCTGTTGTAACAACTTAAATGCCTGCAACAGGTTTTCTTAGCCTAAGACCAAATACATCTTTAGTGTCAGTGCTTAACTCAGTTTATCACGTTTAGTCTATGTTACTAGTTGGGATGGAGTTGTCAAATTATTTAGAAATCTCTAATCATAGCTATTTTCAATGGTTGAATGAAAAAAGTCTTCATGGAATTCTTTATTCACTCATATCTGCAAAACAGTTGTTAATGAACTGTACATGGCCACACTCAAGATAGTAATCATTTCTTTGGTTTCTGCCATATCTAGAATTTTAAAATAAACTTTATTTTTTGATGAAAGCACTTTGTCGATCACTGTATTTATTCCATTCACAAACGTGATTTTTATCATTTCTTAATGGCAAATTTACTAAAGAACCTGCCAAAAGTTCAGCATCTTTAACCTTGTGTTTAAATGTGACACTGAACGCAAGTATTCCAAAGCTTTTGCCTTTGTCCCCTGGCACAATAGACATTAATTTTTGAGACACGTTTGAATATCTTTATACTTAATTTTGAATATTTTGATAGATTCTGCTTGGCATACTTCGGGTACTTCAAAATTATTCTTGAGCTTGATTCATTTAATGTGTGTCTCTATATCTATGATTCAGAATGGAATAGAACACATTTTATTGCCAGTTCATCAAAATAAGAAACATCAAATATTTCCATATATTTTATGTAAAAATTTGTATTGAGATAAAATTGACATATAACATTACATTAGTTTCAGGTGTACAACATAATGATTCAATATGTGTATATATTGTGAAATGATCACCACAATTAGTCTAGTTAACATCTGTCACCATACATAGTTAAAAAATAAATTTTTTTTCCTCGTGGTGAGGTCTTATAAGATCTACTCTCTTAGCAACTTTCAAATATGCAATACAGGATTATTAACTATAGTCACCATGCTGCATGCTGTATCCCTATGATTTACTTATTTTCTAACTGGGTTGGACATTTTGACCCCCTTCACCCATTTTGCCCACCTCCTATCCCCTGCTTCTGGCAACCACCATTCTTTTATCAGTATCTATGGCTTGTTTTAGTTTGCTTTTTAAATTCTAAATATAAATCAGATCATATAGTATTTGTCTTTCTCTGTCTGATCTATTTAACTTAGCATAATACTCTCAAGTTCCATCCATGCTGTCACAAATGGCAATATTTCATTTTTTATGGCTGAATAGTATTCCCTTGTGTATGTATGCCACATTTTCTTATCCATTCACCTATTGATGCACACTGAGGTTGTTTCCATGTCTTTGATATTGTAAATAATAATACTGGAATGAACATGTGGGTGCATATTTCTTTTCAAATTAGTATTTTTGTTTTCTTCACATAAATACCTTGAAGTGGAATTGCTGGCTCATATGGTAGTTCTATTCTTAATTTATTGAGGAAGCTGTGTACTGTTCTCCATAGTAGCTGCACAAATTCACATTCCCATCAACAGCGCACAAGAGTTCCCTTTTCTCCACAACCTCATTAACACTTATTTCTTATCTTTGTGATAAGAGCCATTCTAACAGGTGTGACATAATACCCCTTTGTGGTTTTGATTTGCATTTCCCCGATGATTAGTGATGTTGAGTATTTTTTCATGTACCTATAAGCCATGTGTGTGTCTTCTTCAGATCCTCTGCCCATTTTTAATTGGGTTTTTTTGGCTATTGAGTTATATAAGTTCTTTGTATATTTTGGACATTAACCACTCATCAGGTATACAATTTGCAAATATTTTCTCCCATTCTGTATGTTGTCATTTCATTTTGTTAACGATTTCCTTTGCTGTGCAGAAGATTTTTACTTTGATGTAGTCAACTATTTTATACATTTTAATGATACTTTGGGGTTCTTTTGTAGATAACATTTATGAAACACTAAGTAATTTATTTATTTAGTCTTCATTACTCTTTGAAGACATATGGTTGTATTGCTAACAGTACTATTACTCACATTTCTATCAGTCTCTTTGTCATTATGCTTTAAAAATTCTCTTTTAAATTATTCATCCATGATGGGATAACCAACAACAAAATAAAAAACGAAAACCAAAAAAAATACCAATGACAGGTCTTATTCCAATTCATGATTATGTATAATTATAGGAATTTTTTTATAGTCAATATGTGCCAACCCCCAGAAGTGACAATTTAAAGTACTGCTGGGAAAAAATGTAATGATGTGCTTATAGACTCAATATTTAATAATCCACAGTAGGAATACTACTCAGCCATAAAAAGAATGAAATAATGCCATTTGCAGCAACATGGATGGACCTAGAGATTACCATACTAAGTGAAGTAAGTCAGAAAGAGAAAGATAAATACCACATGATGTCACTAATATGTGGAATCTAAAATATGACACAAATGAACCTAATTATGAAACAGAATCAGGAACAGAGAATAGACTGGTAGTTGTCAAGGGGGAGGAGGGTGGGAGAGGGATGGATTGGGAGTTTTGGATTCACAGATGCAAACTGGTATAAATAGAATGGGTAAACAGCAAGGTCTTACTGCATAGCACAGGGAAGTATGTCAATATCCTGCAATAAACCATAATGGAAAAGAATATGAAAAAGAATATATATATGAGTATAACTTAGTCACTTTGTTGTACAGCACAAATTAATACAACATTATGAATCAACTATACTTAAATAGAAAATAAACTTTTTAAAAAACCACAGTAAAAACCCATATTTTTTATACTTTGCATCCTTCTAAAAAATTATGATTGACGTTTCAATTTCTGTAGGTTTGAGGCATTCAGGGGGTAGGCTTGAAATGTTATGGAGAATCCACTGTCCGGGTGGATCCACTAAAGGCAGCAATCTGTTGGGGAATCACGGGTGTTATGTAATCACTACATTTGTTTCCAAAACACATCGTTTTATTGGTTCATAATAAGGCACTCCAATGCCTATTATCCTAAAATAACCGCCATTCTATTTTCTTCAAAATCCTCTGGTTTGGCTATGGTTCACCTGGATGGACATTTTGCTCTTCTTATTTGAGGACCCCCAGGTAGCAGCATTTACTGCTGGTTGGGCTGGAATGTCCAAGGTGGCTTCACTGATATGTCTGGTGGCCTGATGTGGTTGGTTCTAGAAGACAGGGCTCAGCTGTAGCAACGGGATGGCTGGGCCTCTCTCCCTCAGTGTAGCCTTGGGGTCTCTCCCTCTCCACTAGGCCTCTACATTGTTCTCTTCAGCGGGTAGCTGGCTGTCCCGTGCGGTCTTTCAGGACTTATAAAAGTGCAAAACCAGAAGATAACAAAGAGTCTTTACGGCTTAGGCCTGGAATCGGCAAAATATAACAAAGATGAGACAGAAACAGGAGTACTGAAAGAGACAATTCATTCCAAATGATTTGGGAAGGCATGTAACAGACACTAGACCATAGCGATTATGAAATCTAGACAGATACGTGTTTCCAATTGCCCTGGCTCTGGGCCAGGGAGTGAATATTGATTTAGACCAAATTTTACTTCCTGAGAGTGATTCCTCTAATCAGTCAGCTCCGTCCTCTGGACTCTTGGTTCTAATTTCTGAGCTTATGCTTCTTTTTCCATGAGAAATGGCCTGAGTGGGCAACTTAAGGAAATTTCTGTCTGCTTTCTATTCTTGTAGTTCAAGGGCTCAGAGGTCTCTTTTCTTATTCAACTGTCTCTTTACCCTTTAGTCTGAGCTAGTAGAGCCCCTAAATGAACTTTTAAGCCATCTAGGTATTATGGTATAACCCGCTCCACTAGACAGAAGCCATAAGCACAAATCTCTTCAAGATAAGCCCCTCTCTACTTGGGCCATGGGTCAGCTTGCTATGGAACAACACCCTTAAGATTCTTAGATGTTCTCTTAGACACCCTATTATCTATCAGAGGTGGTCTATAAGGAATGCCCTCAGATTTTTAGAAACCTTTTGTCTAGATGATATGGCCTGCACACTTGCCCTACATTTTCCTGAGGTTTTCACGAACGGTCTTACAGGTGTAACCTGTACCTGATCTTTACCTGAGGTTACATTTTGCTATAGATGTGATCTTAGTACTGAGGTCTATTATTATTTTTGAGAGTCTTTTTACAGGAGATACTTGGGGTGAGAAACCATTGTATTTCAGACTTAGCAAGCCTTGATTTCATTACATTCCTCTACATTCTGTTTGCAAACTGAATTCTTTAGCTCATCTCAGGCCTCCCATACTTCATCAAAGGGGGCCAAAATAAGTGCATTGGCACTTTCAATTTTCTGTCTGGAAATCTCCATAGCTAAAATGACAAGTTCCTTAGATGTCTCTTCTATCTTCCATATCATCTCAGGCCGCTGTTTTATGAATTTCCTATTGTTGTACAACTCGAGTTCCCTTTTCTTCAGCCTCTCATCCTGATGTCCATACTTTCCAGGTTCCATTAACAATACCTTCAGGCCCTTCCACTCTCTACCTGCTGCGTAATAACAAAACCAATACCACATTTTTTTTTTTGCTATGGCAGTACCCACTTCTGCTATCAGTTTCCATTTTGATTGTCTGCTGCAGTGTAATAAACCACCCCAAAACTTTGTAACCTTAAAAAAACACACACACACACAATTTTACTATCTCTCATGATTTAAGAATTGACTAGAACTCAGCTGGATGGTTCTTCTGCTGATCTGGGTCTGGTCTGGTCTGTTTTGTTGCTGCAGCTAGATGGTGCTGAGGCTGGAACCTCCAGGATATCTTTATTCATGTGACTGTGACTCTGTTCTTGGGACAGATGGAACTCTGGGCTCAGTTGGAACACTGAGGTGTCTGGACCTCCGTCTCTCTCTGCATGTGGTTCCAGATCTTCTTCCCTCCAAATGGCTTTTCTACATGGTCTTGTCCCATAGTCTAGCATGGAAACCAGATTTCTTAATTGGTGGCTCAGACCTTCCTAAATCACAAAAAGTTGAAGGGGTCAGGTCTCCTTAAAGATTAGGTCTGAAAATGGCACAACATCACTTCTGCCACATCCTACTGGTTAAAGCAACTCAGCTAGACTCAATGTGGCAGGTAACTAAAAATGGCTTGAAAACAGAAACGAATGGTTCATTGGGGATCAGTTCTGTAGACGAGCTACCATACATGTTAATATAAATGTGTTACTATTAGACAATGTTGGTCTCTGTATTACCTAAAATAATATTTTGCTTCACCAGTGGTATGCAATTTACTCTTTGGGGAACATTTGTTTACCGGTGTTACCATTGTGTCGTATATTTACCTAGAATCACCAAAACCAGTAATAAACATTTAGGGCAATTTAAATAGTACAATGTAGCATGAAATGATTTAACTATCTTTTCAAAGATTTTATAGTTATTGATGAATTGCCTTTTTTCTTAATGTGCTACAGACACTTCATATTCTAGTCAAAACAGAGTAGTCTCCCGCAAGCAATGTGATAAAAAATGGTTTAGACAGGCTGTCAAAATCTTCTTTAAGAGAGTTCAGGGGCACTCAATAATCTTAAGACAGAAGTGGGTGATATCTATTGGTTAAGAATAGAGTGGAAAATACGTATGACAATTTATTTGTAAAAAAGTAATATGCTTCTTTACACAGCTTTACAAAATAGGTGTGAAATTGCCTAAAGCCCATTTATTTTGCTGTTTGAAGTAAAATACCATTTTAAAATAAGCTTTACGGAAGACAACAAATATGCCAGGCAGCTGAAAGAGAATATTTGTAATATGTCTTCAAAACACATAACTAAGTTTCACCAAAAGTGAATTTTTTGTAAACAGAGGTGCCAAGTAAGCTATTACTGTTGCAAAATGCAGCTCTTGTGTTGATTTGCTATTGACAATAACGGCTACCACATTTCAAGCTACATGATACACATAATTACTAATTTTATCAAGGTTTTTTTTCTTAAAGTCAAGTTATTCAAATATGACTCCGTGTTTAAATATTTAAAATTTTGCATAATTTTGATGTTTAAATATTTTTAATTTAACTATTTTACATAATCCTTTTCTCTTAAACGGCCAAAATTCCTTCTGGGATGCTTTTCATGCACAAGGAAGTAAACTGTTTCAGAACCTAGTTTGTAGTTTGTAGCACTAACACCAACATTATTGCTGGTCGTAGTCCATAGTAACTGTACCTCTGTTAAACGTTTTCTTATTTCTTGTCAGAAATTTCTCTTAATGTATACTTAACTTGTTAAAACAAAACACTTGCTTGCCAAGCACCAGAAAAAAAAGACATACTCAACAGACAATTATGTTGTCAGTGATGTGATTTTTACCCCTGAGTATTCTACAGCACACAACCCTCATGTACATTCATACTTAACTAATGCAAATTCTATTTCGTTCATTCATTCATTCACAAGCAGTTACTTAACATATACTATAAGCCATGCACAATTCTAGGTACTAGAGTATTTGAATGCCCAGGACAGTTCATAAATGAAGGAGCCTAGTCTCTGCTGGAAGAGCTTAACTGGTAATAACTCATATCTGAGTATAAAACATGGGATTGTCCCCTCCTTACTGTCTTTCAGAAAAAGTGTAATAATTTTATATTTGAGTCCTGATATAGTCTTCCATATTAGAGAACACTCTCTCAATGACTTTATTTTGAAAGTCGACCCTTAAGGAAGGCACCACCCAAACTGTCAACAGTCTCTTTGGCTTCTCTAGATAGGTCATCTCTCTAAAGTAAAAGTGGGCAAAGAAATTTAATGCAAAGTTGCTAACTATTCTTGGGGGTGTTATCATGGTTTTGAGTGTTGCATGTCATTATGAAAACAACAGAGTGAAAAATTATCTGTGGAGACCACAAATCTACATCCACAGGAAGAATTAAAGAAAGAACTTTTGAAGTGCTGTGCAAATGAGTCTTTGAGTCCTCAAATTTCCAGTTACAATACCATACCTGGGTCAAACACCTGCATCTCAAGGAATAATCATGTTAGATCATCCAAAACACATTTTTAGTGATGATGAAGATACATTTTAAAAAAATGTACAGAGTTGAATAAAATATTTTCAGGAAATGTTATACAGGAAAAATATCAGTATTTTTTAGTTTAAATTATTTTTAATACTAAGAATTTCAGACACCCAGAAAAGTACAATGAGAACATAACAAACCATGTACCCACCACCCAACTTTAGCAAACCCTAACATTTTTGTTCATGTTCCAGATGACTTCTTCATTTTAATGAAGTTAACGTATCGATCCATTTTTTCTTTCTTGGGTCATATTTCAGTGTCATATCTAAAAAGTTATCACCCAACCCAAGGTCATTACAGATTTTTCCCTATGTTATCTTCTAGAAGTTGTGTAGTTACTTTTAGGCTAATGATCTATTTTGAGCTAATTTTTGAGAAAGGAGAAAAGTCTGTGTCTAGATTCATTTTTCTGCATGTTCATGTACATTTATTATAGCAAAACTTATTGAAAAAACTATCCTTTCTCCATTGAATTTCCTTTGCTTCTTTGTCAAAGATATGTTAACAATACCTGGGCTCTATTCTGTTCCATTTGGTCTATGTGTCTATTCTTTCACCAATACCACACTGTCCTGATTACTGTATCATTATACTAAATCCAGGTAGTACTTTGTTATGGAAGCCCTAAGAAACTGATATAGATTTTGGTGCCAGGAGTGGGATGCTGCTCTAAAAAATACCTAAAAATGGTGAAGTGTTTTGGAATTGAATAATGGGTAGGGACTGGAAAAATTTTGTGGTGCATGATAGAAAA
This sequence comes from Delphinapterus leucas, assembly GCF_059928025.1. NCBI lineage: Eukaryota > Metazoa > Chordata > Mammalia > Artiodactyla > Monodontidae > Delphinapterus > Delphinapterus leucas. The sequence goes on along the minus strand of NC_143142.1, from coordinate 33,654,598 downwards.
ACTTAGATTGCCTTGAAGAGACTTGTTAGAAATACAGACATAAATGGTGATTTTGGTGAGGGCTCAGTAATAAGTGAGAACTACAGAAAAAGCTTTTATATTGGCAAGTTCATATATCAACATGAACAGAATATGTAGAGAAATATTCAAAATGCTTCTGATAAGGTCTCAGGTGGAGATGAGTAACATGTTACTGGAAACTGAATCAAAGATGATGCTATTTATAAAGTGGCAGAGAACTTGACTACATTGTCTTCTGCTGTTGGGTGAAAAGTAGAATTTGTAAGGGATGAACCTGGATATTTAGCTGAGATTTCCAAGAAAAATGTAGAAGGTGCAGTCTTCTTTCTCTTGCTGCTCATAGTAAAAAGTCAGGGGAAAGAGATAACTTGAGGAAGGAACTGCTAAGCAAAAAGGAACCAGAATTTGATGGCTGGGAAAGTTCTAAGCCTATTCAGAGAGCTGGAAATAGAGCCAAGGTTATATCTGGTTAATCTTTTGGTGAAGAGATTAGGCACGTGACTCATAGGTCCATCAACCATCTCAGCAGAAACACTGCCAGACTGGACTAACAGCAGAAGAGATGCATGCAGTGAGGAGATGCAATGTGATCACACAGCCCTGTGATGCTATTCAAATACAAGCCCAGGGATACCAAGCACTGCCAGCAACCACCAGAAGTGAGAATAGAGAACATGGGCATGCCAACACGTTGATTTTAAACCTGTAGCCTTCAAAACAGTGAAAAACATTTTTGTTGTTTTAAGTTCCCTAGTTTGTAGTAATTTGTTATGGCAGCCCTAGGAAATGATACAAGAAATTTTATGGTGATGAAGAAATTGGAATTCTTCAGAAAAATAGATTTGAATCTAGAAGCCATTAGACAACAGCCTACACATATAAATATCCAGTTGGTATGTGAACATTCAGTTGGTACCCAGACTATAATCTCAAGGAATAAAAGCTTTCCAAAGCTGAGCAGTTTAATTCTCTTTTTGGCTTCTCTTCTGTAAATCCATACAATCAAGGTTTCATCATCTAGCCCAAGCAGCTTATAAACGTGTTGTCATAAACAAAGACAATTTTGTCCATGAGAAGAATTTTGGTTAACTTTTAATTTTTTAATAAGTTCATAAATAAGTAGCATTCTTACGGTAGAAACTGTTTATATTTTTCAGACATGTCTTTATTCCCTTCCTATTCTTATGATAATTCCAGGAAATAAATGCCATATTTTTAAAATTAAAAAAAATTTAACTTAAAATCTCACAGAATCAAGAGAAAGTGTGATATTATACCTTCAGGGGACAACAACAGTGGTGAGGAATACATTTTACATTCAATTTCAAATTAAATTAAATTTCACAAAATATTAATTCCTACTGCACATGATACAATCTGACTTGTCTATCCTGTCCTATCCTATCCTATCCTATCCTTTTCTCTTTGATGTCATAAAAGAGGGATTACCATGACCAACCAAGCTGATTTCATGAATCAATTTCTGGAAAGTAGTGTGTATGGAAAACGCTACTCTAGCACTCCCTAACTTTCTTACACTGTTTATTTCTAGTGAAGTAGAGCTAAAAGGAATCTGTACTTCACTAAAAATAAACATGGCTTCAGTTTCTTAAATTATGTTTTATTCTTGTCTATTGCTCTTAATACTATAAACAGTCTTTTAATAGAAAAATATTGAGGCATACTCATCAATATGGTACCTAAAGCACAGTGCCTTCCATGAATAATTCGACATATGATCATCTATTATTTTCAAGTTCATTATGTAAAGAGAACAGGGAGGTTTTCAATCTGTCCAAGTGTTTATGACTAAATGTTATTATCTTGATAAAACTCGCCAAGGTGGTAAAACAGATAAGGCAGAAAATAGCCATGTTTTGATGCCATGTGCTCCTGGTACAGATTCAGCTCTTGTTTATCACAGAAAGAGGGAATGAGAAAACCACTGAAATTAGAGAGAATTTGAATTGACTCTAATAAAACAGTGATTGGATGGGGTGCTTCAAGATGGCAGAGGAAGAAGACATGGAGATCACCTTCCTCCCCAGAAATATATCAAAACTACATCTACATGTGGAACAACTCCTACAGAACACCTACTAAACACTGGCAGAAGATCTCAGACTTCCCAAAAGGCAAGCAACTCCCCATGTACCTGGGTAGGGCAAAAGAAAAAAGAAAAAACAGAGACAGAAGAATAGAGTTGGGACCTGCCCCTCGGGGAGGGAGCTGTGAAGGAGGAAAAGTTTCCACACACTAGGAAGTCCTTCACTGGTGAAGATGGGGAGTGGGTAGGGGGGAAGCTTCGGAGCCACAGAGGAGAGCGCAGCAACAGGGGTGCAGAGAGCAAAGTGGACAGACTCCCGCACAGAAGATCGGTGCCGACCAACACTCACCAGCCTGAGAGACTTGTCTGCTCGCCTGCCGGGGTGGGTGGGGGCTGAGAGCTGAGGCTCCAGCTTTGGAGGTAAGATCCCAGGGAGAGGACTGGGGTTGGCTGCATGAACACAGCCTGAAGGGGGCTAGTGCTCCACAGCTAACTGGGAGGGAGTCCGGGAAAAAGTCCGGAACTGTCTAAGAGTCAAGAGACCATTGTTTCCGGGTGCACAAAGAGAGGGGATTCAGAGCCCCACCGAAACGAGCTTCAGAGACAGGCATGAGCCGTGGTTATCAGGGCGGACATCGAAGACAGGCATGAAATGCTAACGCTGCTACTGCAGCCACCAAAAATCCTGTGTGCAAGCACAGGTCACTATACACACCTCCCCTCCCAGGAGCCTATGCAGCCCGCCACTGCCAGGGTCCCGTGATCCAAGGTCAACTTCCCCGGAAGGACACACGGTGCACCCCAGGTGGTTCCAACATCATGCTGGCCTCTGCCGCCACAGGCTAGCCCCCCATTCCATACCCCTCCCACTCCTCAGCCTGAGTGAGCCAGAGCCCCCTAATCAGCGGCTCCTTTAATGCCCTCCTGTCTGGGCAGGAACAAATGCCCTCAGGTGACCTACATGTAGAGGCGGGGCCAAATCCAAAGCTGAACCCCAGGAGCTGTGCGAACAAAGAAGAGAAAGGGAAATTTCTCCGTGCAGCCTCAGGGGAAGCAGATTAAATCCCCACAGTCAACTTGATGTACCCTTCATATATGGAATACCTGAACAGACAACGAATCATCTGAAAATTGAGGCGGTGGACCTTGGGAGCAACTGTAGACTTAGGGTTTGCTGTCTGCAACTGACTTCTGATTTTTATCTTTATCGTAGTATAGTTTTTAGCACTTAATATCATTGGTGGGTTTATTTACTGGTTTGGTTGCTCTCCTTTTTTTAAATTACTTTTTAAAACCTTTTTTATTTTAATAATTTTTTCTTTTAATTATTTTATTTTATTTTTATTTTTTAAATTTATTTATTTATTTTCTTTCTTTTTTTCTCCCTCTTCTTCTGAGCCATGTGGGTGACAGGGTCTTCAGCTCTGCACTGGTATCAGGCCTGAGCCTCTGAGGTGGGAGAGCCGAGTTCAGGACACTGGACCACCAGAGACCACCCGGCACCACATAATATCAATCAGCAAGACCTCTCCCAGAGATCTCCATCTCAATGCTAAGACCCAGCTCCACTCAAAGACCAGTGCTGCACACGCCATGACAAACAACAAGCAAGACAGGAACACAACCCCACCCATTAGCAGAGAAGCTACCTAAAATCATACTAAGTTCACAGACACCCCAAAACACATCACCGGACACTGCTCTGCCCACCAGAAAGACAAGTTCCAGCTCCACCCACCAGAACACAGGCACCAGTCCCCTCCACCAGGAAGCCTACACAACCCACTGAACCAACCTTACCCACTGGGGGGCAGATACAAAAAGAACAGGAACTACGAACCTGCAGCCTGTGAAAAGGAGACCCCAAACACAGTAAGTTAAGCAAAATGAGAAGACAGACAAATATGTAGCAGATGAACAAGCAAGGTAAACACCCACCAGACCAACCAAATGAAGAGGAAATAGGAAGTCTACCTGAAAAAGAATTCAGAGTGATGATACTAAACATGATCCTAAATCTTAGGAAACAGAATGGAGAAAATAAAAGAAACATTTAACAAGGACCTAGAAGAACTAAAGAGCCAACAAACAATGATGAACAACACAATAAATGTAATTAAAAATTCTCTAGGAGGAATGAATAGCAGAAGAACGGATAAGTGACCTGGAAGATAAAATAGTGGAAATAACTACCACAGATAAGAATAAAGAAAAAAGAATGTAAAGAGTTGAGGACAGTCTCAGAGACCTCTGGGACAACATTAATCATACCATCATTTGAATTACAGGGGTTCAGAAGAAGAAGAGAAAAAGAAACAGTCTGAGAAAATATTTCAAGAGATTATAGTCGAAAACTTCCCTAACATGGGAAAGGAAAGAGTTAAGTCCAGGAAGCACAGAGAGTACCATACAGGATAAATCCAAGGAGAAACACGTCAAGACACATATTAATCGAACTATCAAAAATTAATTAAAATGAAAAAATATTAAAAGCAGCAAGGGAAAAACAACAAATAACATACAAGGGAATCCCCATAAGGTTAACAGCTGATCTTTCAGCAGAAACTCTACAAAGCCAGAAGGGAGTGGCAGGAGATATTTAAAGTGATGAAAGGGGAAAATATACAACCAAGATTACTCTACCCAGCAAGGACCTCATTCAGATTCGACAGAGAAATTAAAAGCTTTACAGACAAGCAAAAGCTAAGAGAATTCAGCACCACCAAACCAGCTTTACAACAAATGCTAAAGGAACTTCTCTAGGCCGGAAACACAAGAAAAGGAAAAGACCTACAATAACAAACCCAAAACAATGAAGAAAATGGGAACAGGAACATACATATTGATAACTACCTTAAACGTAAATGGATTAAATGCTCCCATCAAAAGACACAGACTGGCTGAATGGATACAAAAACAAGACCTGTATACATGCTGTCTACAAGAGACCCACTTCAGACCTAGGGACACATACAGACTGAAAGTGAGGGGATGGAAAATGATATTCCATGCAAATGGAAAGCAAAAGAAAGCTGGAGTAGCAATTCTCATATCAGAAAAATTAGACTTGAAAATAAAGACTATTACAAGAGACAAAGAAGCACACTACATAATGATCAACGGGTCAATACAAGAAGAAAATATAACAATTGTAAATATTTATGCACCCAACATAGGAGCACCTCAATACATAAGGCAAATGTTAACAGCCATGAAAGGGGAAATTGACAGTAACACAATCATACAAGGGGACTTTAACACCCCACTTTCACCAATGGACAGATCATCCAAAATGAAAATAAATAAGGAAACACAAGCTTTAAATGATACATTAAACAAGATGGAATTAATTGATATTTACAGGATATTTCTTCCTAAAAGAACACGATACACTTTCTTCTCAAGTGCTTACGTAACATTCCCCAAGATAGATCATATCCTGGGAAACAAATCAAGCCTTGGTAAACTGAGAAAATTGTAATCGTATCAAGTATCTTTTCCGACCACAACACTATGAGACTAGACATCAATTACAAGAAAAAAATTGTAAAAAATACAAACACATGGAGGCTAAATAGTATGCTACTAAATAACCAAGAGATCACTGAAGCTATCAAAGAGTTAATAAAAAAATACCTGAAACCAATGACAGTGAAAACATGACGAAAGAAAACCTATGGGATGCAGCAAAAGCAGTTCTAAGAGGGAAGTTTATAGCAAAACAATCCTACCTCAAGAAACAAGAAACATCTCAAATAAACAACCTAACCTTACACCTAAAGCAATGAGAGAAAGAAGAACAAAAAAACCCCCAAAGTTAGCAGAAGGAAAGAAATCATAAAAATCAGATCAGATATAAATGAAAAAGAAATGAAGAAATAATAGCAACGATCAATAAAACTAAAACCTGGTTCTTTGAGAGGATAAAACTGATAAATCATTAGCCAGACTCATCAAGAAAAAAGAGAGAAGACTCATATCAACAGAAGTAGAAATGAAAAAGAAGTAACAACTGACACTGCAGAAATACCAAGTATCATGAGAGATTACTACAAGCAACAATATGCCAATAAAATGGACAACCTGGAAGAAATGGACAAATTCTTAGAAATGCACAACCTTTGAGACTGAACCAGGAAGAAATAGAAAATATAAACAGACCAATCACAAGCACTGAAATTGAAACTGTGATTATAAATCTTCCAACAAACAAAAGCCCAGGACCAAATGGCCTCACAGGCGAATTCTATCAAAAATTTAGAAAAGAGCTAACACTATCCTTCTTAAACTCTTCCAAAATACAGCAGAGGGAGGAACATTTTACGAGGCCACCATCACCTTGATACCAAAACCAAACAAGATGTCACAAAAAAAGAAAACTACAAGCCAATATCACTGATGAATATAGATGCAAAATTCCTCAACAAAATACTAGTAAACAGAATCAAACAGCACAATAAAAGGATCATACACCATGATCAAATGGGGTTTATCCCAGGGATGCAAGGATTCTTCAAAATACGCAAGTCAGTCAATGTGATATACCATATTAACAAATTGAAGAATAAAAACCATATGATAATCTCAATCGATGTGGAAAAACCTTTCGACAAAATTCAACACCAATTTATGATAAAAACCCTGCAGAAAGTAGGCATAGAGGGAACTCACCTCAACATAATAAATTCCATTTATGACAAATGCACAGCCAACATCGTTCTCAATGGTGAAAAACTGAAACCATTTCCACTAAGATCAGGAACAGGACAAGGTTGTCCACTCTCACCACTATTATTCAACATAGCTTTGGAAGTTTTAGCCACAGCAATAAGAGAAGAAAAATAAATAAAATGAATCTAAATCAGAAAGGAAGAAGTAAAACTGTCATTGTCTGTAGATGACAGGATACTATACATAGAGAATCCTAAAGATGCTACCAGAAAACTACTAGAGCTAATCAATGAATGTGGTTATGTAGCAGGATACAAAATTAATGCACAGAAATCTCTTGCATTAATCTGAAAGACAAATTAAGGAAACCCTCCCATTTATCACTGCAACCAAAAGAATAAAATACCTAGGAATAAACCTACCTAAGGAGACAAAAGACCTGTACTCAGAAAACTATAAGACACTGATGAAAGAAATTAAAGATGATACAAACAGACAGAGAGATATACCATGTTCTTGGATTGGAAGAATCAACATTGTGAAAATGAATATATTACCCAAAGCAATCTGCAGATTCAATGCAATCCCTATCAAACTACCACTGGCATTTTTCACAGAACTAGAAACAAAAAATTTCACAATTTGTATGGAAACACAAAAGACCCCAAATAGTCAAAGCAATCTTGAGAAAGAAAAATGGAGCTGGAGGGATCAGGCTTCCAGATTTCAGGCTATTCTACAAAGCTACAGTAATCAAGACAGTATGGTACTGGCACAAAAACAGAAACATAGATCAATGGAACAGAATAGAAAGCCCAGAGATAAACCCATGCACATATAGTCACCTTATCTTTGATAAAGGAGGGAAGAATATACAATGGAGAAAAGACAGCCTCTTCAGTAAGTGGTGCTGGGAAAGCTGGACAGCTACATGTAAAAGAATGAAATTAGAACACTCCCTAACACTATACACAAAAATAAACTCAAAATGGAATGTAAGGCCAGATGCTTTCAAACTCTTAGAGGAAAACATAGGCAGAACACTCTATGGCATAAATCACAGCAAGATCCTTTTTGACCCAGCTCCTAGAGAAGTGGAAAGAAAAACAAAAAAATACAAATGGGACCTAATGAAACTTCAAAGCTTTTGCACAGCAAAGGAAACCATAAACAAGACCAAAAGACAACCCTCAGAATGGGAGAAAATATTTGCAAATGAAGCAACTGACAAAGGATTAATTTCCAAAATATACAACCAGCAAAGGCAGATCAATATCAAAAAAAACCAAAAACAAACATCCCAATTCAAAAATGGGTAGAAGATCTACAGAGATATTTCTCCAAAGAAGATATCATAAAAAAATCTACAGGGCTTCCCTGGTGGCGCAGTGGTTGAGAGTCCACCTTCCGATGCAGGGGACAGGGGGTTGTGCCCCAGTCCAGGAAGAACCCACATGCCGCAGAGCAGCTGGGCCCGTGAGCCATGGCCGCTGAGCCTGTGCATCCGGAGCCTGTGATCTGCAATGGGAGAGGCCACAACAGTGAAAGGCCCGTGTACTGCAAAAAAAAAAATCTACAAACAATAAATGCTGGAGAGGGTGTGGAGAAAAGGGAACCCTCCTGCACTGTTGGTGGGAATGTGAATTGATACAGTCACTATTGAGAACAGTATGGAGGTTCCTCAAAAAGCTTAAAATAGAACTACCATATGACCCAGCAATCCCACTACTGGGCATATACCTTGAGAAAACCATAATTCAAAAAGAGTCATGTACTACAACGTTTATTGCAGCTCTATTTACAATAGCCAGGACATGGAAGCAACTTAAGTGTCCATCAACAGATGCATGGATAAAGAAAATGTGGCACATATATGCAATGGAATAATAGCAATAAAAAGAAATGAAATTGAGTTATGTGTAGCAAGGTGGATCGACCTGGAGAGTGTGATACAGAGTGAAGTTAGTCAGAAAGAGAAAAAACAAATACCGTATGCTAACACATATATATATGGAATTTTAAAAGAAAAAAATGATTCTGAAGAACCTAGGGGCAGAACAGGAATAAAGACACAGACATAGAGAATGGACTTGAGGACATGGGGAGGAGGAAGGGTAAGCTGGGATGAAGTGAGAGAGTAGCATTGACATGTATATACTACCAAATGTAAAATAGATAGCTAGTGGGAAGCAGCCGCATAGCACAGGGAGATCAGCTCGGTGCTTTGTGTCCACCTAGAGGGGTGGGTTAGGGAGGGTGGGAGGGAGATGCAACAGGGAGGGGATACGGGGATATATGTATACGTATAGGTGATTCAGTTTGTTACACAGCAGAAACTAATACAACACTGTAAAGCAATTATACTCCAATAAAGATGTAAAACTAAATAAATAAGTAAAGCTTAAAATATGATGATTTGAGAAAATACAATAAAATAGTGATTGGCAGTTGTAGGACATTAGTGGTAATCTACTCATTAACTATGGATGTTACCATGGACACCAGTGCAGTACAAAAAATCATGAGTGGGAGAAAAAAATTATGAGAACCAAGAATAGTATCTTTACATAAAGTATGTATTTCTGAAAGATAATTATTTACTTGCAATTTTCTGAGTTTTTCTTTTGTTTCAGTCTCTGATCTTTTTAAAGGTCAAAGTCCCTCCTAGCAGAAGCAGGAAAAGACCTTGATAGAAGCAATATTAACAGCTATTTGCATTCTACCCTATGATCCTTTCTTTTCATCAATTTGCAAAAACCTCTAATGTTTACAAAACTGATTAGAAGACACACGGGCTGTCCTTTAGAATAACCAGTCTTACAAATGGTATGCTCCTTCAATGTTATATATTGTTTGTTTTAGTGCAAACACAAATACTGTAATCTTGCTTTTGAAGAAATGATATCAACCAGTCATTCAGCTCTATTGTTAAATATTTCATTTATACATTTATATTTTCATTTATTTCATAGATGAATGTTATAAAATGATAATGAAATTCTGAAATAAATGTATGTAATATATGGCTAATGTCATGGTACAAGTTTGCTATTGTGTTCAGAGACACAAATGGGAAATTTGTCATGATTTTGTTCTGGGCATGATATTTACATGCAATGGAAGACAAGACCATGAAGCACAGAAAGAAAAGCGGGAAGATTGGTAGAGCAGAACACATATCAGTCAGGGTACAATCAGGCAAGAAGAACCAGTAGGTGAGGGTGTGAGTGAGCGTGTGCCCGTATGGATTTGTTTTGGGGGATTGGCTTACACAATTGTGGGGGTTTATTAAGCATCTCTGTAAGACCAGTGTCTCCTCATATAACGCTAGATCTTGAAGTTAGCAAGGCAGGCAATCAAAAGGAGTATGGAGGCAAATGGGGAAGACCAAAAGCAGGATAGAATCCGTACGCCTGAGCTGGAAACACACATGGATGGGCTGAATCCATGTCCTGTTGGCTCTGCCCTTGGTGGTGAACACAGAAGTCATTCCCTTTGTCATGAAGCTAAGACATGTAGCACAGGAGGCAGAGAGCTAAAGGAGGTTCCAAGAAAAGGTGAAGCAATGGTAGATTCAGCTACTTTTCACACCAACAAGGTGCGTCAGCAGATCTGCAACAATGTGTATGAACTACGCAGTGTTGCTGCTTACTTTCTGCCTTCCAAGTAGCGCAAGGGTATCCCTTGTGGCTGAGTCTTTTCCTCAGTTGTCCCTTCCAGGTATGGTTAAAAGTTTCTCCTCTGTATCCTCTTTATAGCCCCTTTTTTGTCTTTAAAAAATTTTTTTATTGGTGTATAGTTGATTTACAATGTTGTGCTAGTTTCAGGTATACAGCAAAGTGACTCAGTTATACATATACTACATATATCCACTCTTTTTTCAATTCCTTTCCCATAAAGGTCACAACAGAGCACTGAATAGAGTTCCCTGTGCTATACAGCAGGTCCTTATTAGTTATCTATTTTATATATAGTAGTGTGTACATGTCAATCCCGATCTCCCAATTTATCCCTCCCCCACCCTTACCCCCTGGTAACCATAAGTTTGTTTTCTAATTCTGTAACTCTACTTCTATTTTGTAGATAAGTTCATTTGTACCCTTTTTTTTTAGTTTCCACATATTAGTGATATCACATTATATTTGTCTTTCTCTGTCTGACTTACTATGACAATCTCTAGGTCCATCCATGTTACTGCAAATGGCATTATTTTGTTCTTCTCTATGGCTGAGTAATATTCCATTGTGTATATGTACCACATCTTCTTTATCCATTCCTCTGTTTATAGCGCTTTGCAAATTAAAATAATAGTTATCATGAACTGAACATTTGCTATATGTTCAATATATCAGGCATATATGTTGTCTCATTTAATCCTCAAATACTTCTTGTGAGGTAAAGTACATTAATAACCCAATTTTTCAGAATGAAGAAACCAAGCCTTTAAAAGGGTAATAAATGTATATGAGGCTATAATGCTAAACTATTGACAGGACGGAAACACAGATCTTCGTGTCTAGGGTCATTCTCACACTCTGAAATTCCACACCATGCCTGGCTTTATTAAGCCACACATGTGAGTAAACTCTGATTATTTCTATCTATATGTGTCTGTTTTTTCCAGCACACTGGAAACTCCTTAAAGGCAAGAGAATGTCTTACTTTTTTCTCTTCTCAGGTCAATTTGCATTTCCTCTTATAATTTTATCATTCTATAGCCAGATTATTATTTTTTCATTGTAAAAACAGAATAAAAGCTAATTTTAAGGTAACTTCCGTAAATTATGATAAAATGCTTTTTTATGGCAGTAACTTTTGGGCAGATAATTATGACTATAAAAGCTTCAAGAAGATTCCAGAAGCTTAACAGATTTTTAATTGCCTAAAAACATTCATCAGTTCTTTGGAGTGATAAACTACCATCGTGCTCTTGTGCATAAAATTTCAGCACCCTCATATTTGATAATGACTGGCCCACGGCTACCAGCATAATCACTGGGAGAAGTGACTGCCGTCAGGCACCAGAGAAGTGCTAACAAGAAGGCCATTTCCCTTCACCCTGAAAACAACAGCACAAAGAAAATGGATGCTTTGGTGATGACAAGATGATAAAGAAATATAATTAAAAGGAAATTAGGGGGCTTCTCTGGTGGCGCAGTGGTTGAGGGTCCGCCTGCCGATGCAGGGGACGCGGGTTCGCGCCCCAGTCCGGGAGGATCCCACATGCCGCGGAGCGGCTGCGCCCGTGGGCCATGGCCACTGAGCCTGCGCGTCCGGAGCCTGTTGCTCCGCGGCGGGAGGGGCCACAGCAGTGAGAGGCTCGCGTACGGCAAAAAAAACAAAAAACAACAACAAAAAAAAAACACGGAAAAAAAAAAGGAAATTAGGAAGAGAAAAATATTGAATGAGGAAAGCAACACCAAAATCAAAACAGGTCCCCATATGAGGAAAGGGATATTCATTATGAGAGAAGAATTTGCTGACAGCCTCCTGAGTGCACTAAGCCCATTAATGAAAGAGGTGTCATTGGACTAGTCATAGGACTAATTTTCAAATAGAGCATTTATTAGCATTGGCTAGAGAAAATTACTGAAAATAGATAACATTAAAAAAAATGGTTCTATAGGAAAGCAGAGGAGTTTTAACACTGATTCTTGACTTGCACCTTTTAAAAGTATTAAATGTGTGATTCCAAATGTATTTTGAGCTCTTCTTAAAAGGCAGGCAGAACTCTGCTAGCTTCTGGGCATACAGTGGTGAATAAGTCAAGGTCCCTCACCTTACAGAGATGACAGTATAACAAGGACACACACAAGAATGAGATGATCACACGTCAGGGTGAGAAGCGCGACCACAGGACAAGACACAGAAAGGGAACCAGATCAAGTGTTAAGACTTCAGAGCAGCCTTTCCGGAGGTTATGCGACATGAAGATGGGTAGAATTTAAAGAAAAGAGCTTCAGAACAGGAAAGAATATTCAAAGCAATAAAATAGTGTACAAAATGATAGGACGTGAGAAAACATGGCATATTCTGGTAACAGCAGTCCGTACCAACTGAAAGTTTACATTTTAGAAATGTACTGTGAATGGCAAATCATGGTTGGCATAGGCAAGGTCTCACTAAAAGGCCCAAATCAGGTACAATAGATGAGGGAGGAGGGGGTGTAGCTCAGTGGTAGAGCACACGCTAAGCATGCATGAGGCCCTGGGTTCAATTTCCAGCACCCCCATTTTTGGTTGATTAAAAAAACAAACAAAAAAAAAAACCTTAAAGGCCTTGGCTGTACAGAAATTAACACATTGTTTATCAACTGTACTTCAATTAAAAAGATGAGGAAATCTATCTATGCTTTAGAAGATTTCTTCTAAAAGCAAGCATTGAACTGGAATTAAGCCTCTACTCCAGTATTGCTTGAATATTCAGTTTATCGGGACATATTTTCACATTGTTATGTTTCTCGTAAGCTATTGTCCCACCTACTTTATGTTTTGTACCTAATTGTGAAAGTTGTGAGCTAGTCCCATTGCCCTTAAATCTCCATTTCATTTTTGCAACTATTGGCAGCTCCTCCTTGGTATTTTTGTACGTTGCCACAGAATTTAACCGTCTGCCTTCTAAGTCTTGTCTTTAATCAGAAAATGAGACTATTTTCTGCACTCTTCCTTTGAATATTAAGTCCATATGGTCTTCAAAGTGGGAGATATAAAGTTTTTGTGTTATTTTTCTCTAAAAAGACTCAACATAACTTTGTAAATCATGAAATTAAATAATACATTAAAAATATTTGTTGTATGCTAATATACAGAATTATACCCAAATCGAGAGTGGACCACTGCACAGTGGGGTTGGAGTATGTAATAAGGTGAACGTCAAGAGGTGAAGATGAATGAGGTGGGGGAGAAAGCCAGAAAGCCTTTCCATGTTCATCCCGAAAGTGATGGTTAATCTCTAAAAGGATTCAATTAGGTGAACATCATGAAACATGATGTGGTGACTTCGGGGTTTGGGGATTTGAAGGGACTGAGATTGAACACAGGGCAACCGGTGGGTTTTGATGATGACGACCAATCAGGAAAACAATCAGGAGACGTTGATGCCCTCAGCGGGGAAAGGCCAGTGGATACCTAAAGAAGCGGGTGTACTGAGACATATGTAAATAGGACCGTCAACAAAACGAGGAGATTAAGTGTGGAGTGTGAGTTAGCAAGGGGAGTAAAAATTGAAGCTCAAGCTATTCACATGCACAGTTAGGTGTATGAACAGGTCAGAGACTGAAAACAGAACCACAGCGGTTGCAGAGAGCACAGCAATTGAATGCCTACTATGTGCCAGGAGCTCTGCTGTTTGTTTTTCGAACATTATCTTAGTCAATCTTCCCAAAAACTCAAATAAGGAAACTGAGCCTCAGAGAATTTATTTAAATAATACGTCCAGTGTGACACAGCTGGTAAATTGGGAAAGGGAGATTCAAACTCAAAAGCCCAGCCTCTTTTTTTTTTCACTAGCTTTCTACATTTTGAGTTTGAGGTCCCAGTACAATCTGAAAATGAAAATGTCAAAGTAGGAAAACGGGCGATTTCAGATTTTGAGCTTAGGAGGGAGGCTATATAATTTGTAAAGGTGACTCCATGGTCAGGAATGTCTGTCCATGGAGACTGATAAGATGCAGAGTCCAAGATAGAGTGCTGAGCCATAAACAGAGTAGGGGATAGAGAGTTCATAAAGAAGACAGAGAAAAGGCAACCATAAAAAGGAATTGAACAAGAAACAGCAGTGTGTCATAGAAGTCAGGAAAATAGAAAAGTTTTAAAGGAAGTCTTCAGTGTCAAATGCCTATAATTCACACTGCTGCGCGATGTACAGGAAAGTTGTTTAGAGAGTAGATCCTAAGCGTTCTCATCACAAGGAGAATTTTTTTCTTTTGTTTTTATTGTATCTATATGAGATGATAGATGTTATCTAAGCCTACTGTGATAGTCATTTCAAAACATATGTAAATCTGCGCCCCAATGTTCATAGCAACACTACAATAGCCAAGACATGCAAACTACCTAAATGTCCATCAACGGGTGAATGGATAGGGAGTTCCCTGGTGGCGCAGTAGTTAAGAATCCACTTGCCAATGTAGGGGACACGGGCTCGAGCCCTGGTCCTGGAAGATCTCACATGCCGTGGAGCAACTAAGCCTGTGTGCCACAATTACTGAAGCCCGTGCGCCCATAGCCTGTGCCCCGCGGCAACAGAAACCACCGCAATGAGAAGCCCGCGCGTCGTAACGGAGAGTAGCCCCTGCTTGCCGCAACTACGTGCAGCGATGAAGACCCAACGCAGCCAAAATAAAAATAAATAAATTTATTTAAAAAACAGGTGCATGGATAAAGAAGATGTGGTACATATATACAATGGATTATTACTCAGCCATAAAAAAGAATGAAATAATGCCATTTGCAGCAACAAGGATGGACCTAGAGATTATCAGACTATGTGAAGCAAATCAGATAAAGAAAGACAAATATCATATGATATCACTTATATATGGAATCTTAAAAAAAAGATACAAATGAGCTTATATACAAAACAGAAACAGGCTCACAGACACAGAAAACAAACTTATGGTTATAAAGGGGAAAGAGAGGGGAGGGATAAATTAGGAGCTTGGGATTAACAGATACACACTACTATATATAATACAGATAAACAAAAAGGGCCTACTGTATACCACAGGGAACTATAGTCAGTATCTTGTAATAACCTATAAGGGAAAAGAATGTGAAAAAGAATGTATATACTATTGCTGTACAGCAGAAACTAACACAACACTGTAAATCAACTATACTTCAAAAAAAAACCCATAGGTAAATCAAATCATCATGCTGTATACCTTAACTTATACACTCATGTATGTCAATTACTTCTTAATAAAACTGGGGGAAAAGATCATGTTAAGTAATAACTTTAAGTCAGCCATGTGTTACAGCAGTGAGAAGATTATTGGTAACAGTGAAGATGTCTTTCACTAGAGTGTTAAGGATGGAAGCCAGTGTAAATTGTTTTGTTTTTTTTTTTGATAAAAGAAAGAAATGGGAAAGCGGAGAGTGCAATTTTTCAAGAAGTTTGACGGTAAGTGGGAGGAGAAATAAAGGGGGATGTTGGTTCTAGGAAGCCTATTTGTAACTATAAGAGATACTTAAATATGCTTAAATGCTGTCATAAAGGAGCCACACAGCCAGGGTTCCCATGGAGGGAATGCAAAAGGTCAGGCTTTGGTTCACAGTTTTCCTATTTCACAGTAACAAGGTGGTGTTTTCTGCTCATTTACTAAACCAAGTCATTAGGGAGATGCAATATGTACATGCTGATAACTGACATTTTGGTAAGACGTGAATATCTTGCATCTCCTTTTCTCCTGAGGAACATCGTTGCTAAATTTAAAAACTCAACTATGACATATGTTCAACACAGACAATATAAGTAGGGCTCCCTGCTGATAGGACCTTATAGATTATGAGGCTCTTGCAGTAATTATAAAGGGACATGCTTGGCCATGGCTGATTGTTATCCATCACCACAAGAATATGGAAAGAAATGAGCAGGAGTGTGGGACATGGAGCTGGGCTGGGTGTTTCTCCTTCCTCTGGTAGTACTGCTGGTAATTCACAGAATCATGAAATGCGTGGAAATGCAATGAGATTCATTCCAAGTTATAAAACCTCTATTACCGAAATAGTCGTATTTGGGCAGCAAAAGCATAGCATTACTATATCAATTGGTAGCTTATCTAGAGCAAATACTTCTTTTGTGATCTTACCAATACTTAATATTTTGAACCTATTAAAAATCCTTTATTTTTATTTCTCCTATAACCCATAAACGAGAATCAGGCTTTTAGTTTGTTTTAAAAATCAAACTTATTGTTCTTTTCCTGGTTTTAAACATAACACACGCTCATTATAGAGGTGTGTATGGTAAATAACTGTTCAAATAGAAAATTAAAACGTCACTCATTTATTCTCATATATGAGAGCTATTTTCATTTATGATTTTATTTCCCTTTAGACTTCATTTTGTATATAAGATTTCTTTCACAGGCAATTCTTTTATAAAATGTATCAAAATAATTCTATTTTAAAATAGAATTTTATCTAGCTATATAATAGCATTATTTAAAAACATGCATATGATATTCAATTATAAATATATAGAAATAAAATATTCAATAATGTAAATATATAATGTATTTAACCAATGTACTATTCTTCAACAGTCAAGGATATTATAAATAATTCAGTGATCAAGATCTTTGTACCTAATTATTTGTTTTGTTTTCCCCACTTAGGATAGATCCATAGAATGGGAATTATTAAATATATTATGAAATAGTAGAATAATAATAGATTATTAAGTAGTAATACTATAGAGTTAGTTTTTATTCTGAGTCTAACCATTAAATTCCTGCCACCAATAGATGAGACTGATCATTTCAGTGGTTTCATAGGGCCTTCCTTGGTGGTGCAGTGGTTAAGAATCAATGTGCCAATACAAGGGACACGGGTTCAAGCCCCAGTCTGGGAAGATCCCACATGCCGCAGAGCAACTAAGCCTGTGTGCCACCACTACAGAGCCTGTGCTCTAGAGCCTACAAGCCACAATTACTGAGCCCGTGTGCCACAACCACTGAAGCTCCGCAACAAGAGAAGCCACCGCATTGAGAAGCCCGCGCGCCACAATGAAGAGTAGCCCCTGCTCACCGCAGCTAGAGAAAGCCCACGTGCAGCAACAAAGACCTAATGCAGCCAAAGATAGGTTAATTAATTAAAAAAATTATTACTGTGCAATATAGTTGAGTGGTTAAGATTGCAGGATTTGGAGTCAGACACATTGGGTTTAAACTCAGCAGCTCCACCTACTTGTAATGTTCCTTTGACTAGTAACGTTAACCTCTTTAAGCCTGTTTCTTCTATTACAATAATAGTAGCTAACATTCACAAAGTGTCAGGCACTATTCTAAGAGCACTTTATATATCAATTCAGGTAACCTCCACAACTCCATGAGAAAAGGGCATTCCTATTACACCACGATTTACCCTGTTAACCCCTATAACATGCTGCCCCACAGGACTGCTGGAAGGCTTAAATGAGACAGTATCCACATGTAAAACCTTTTAGCACTATACCAAGACAAAGAGAAAGCATTATTAGTAGCCCCAAATTTTTTTTCTGTTCATTCACTATGTAGTTTTTTCATCATTCATCAGTACTTTGGAAATTTTCTTATCAAAGTATGTACTTTTTTGTCAGAGTACTGCTATAAATCATTCGTTTCTCATTCGTTGCAACCTTTTCCCCCCCTGAAACCCTATTAAGCTAAAACAATCCTACTTTTGACGTCCCTCAAAAATATGAATGATTAAACATAGAAAGTTTAGACCAAAGTACATTAAGGACACAGAATCAGTTCGTTTTTAATTGGTGCCTGGTTTCATCGTAAGAGGCAGTTTCTATCTAGCATCCAGTGGAGAACAGGAAGCAGTTCTGAGCAGTGAGGCATGATAAGGAAGCCAGGCAACTGCCCTGTCTTCTGCAATCAAATGTACACTTAGTCTTTGTTACGAATTTTTAGATTGTTAAGCATATTCAAAGATAATCAGAGGTGGTACGATTGCAGTTGACTTTGAATAATGATTTCTATTTACACGAAGGGGAGGAAACAGAAAGGGCAGTCTAAGAAAGGGAATAATAATAAGAGTAAAGTCAGAGCAATAGTCATAGGCTTGAAAAGAGTGGAACAAGAAATGTTTGGGGGCCTACATAACAGGCACACAGTGATAGATGCTGTGGTTACAAAGATGAATATGACACAGTCTCTGTCCTCAAGTTTAGTCTATGGAAAATATTCCCACCTAATATAGTGTGAAGTGTGCAAAATTAAAGTTGAAAATTAATTAGGTTAAGGAGCAAGATGAATGACGATTTGTATTTCGCAAAAGGCAGCATTAGGCAAGAATTCACAAGCTTTGTCGAAGTGATGAATTGTCTCGTCAGTGACAAATAGTAGTGTGTTGCTTGAACAAAGGTGGGTAGGGTACAGCATCAAGGCCAAGCGAATGCAAAATATGAAGGTGAGAAACAGCATGACGGGAGCACTCGTTTTCTACCTCTGTATAACAGTATCATCACACAATTAGCAGCCTAAAACTCCACTCATTTATTAGCTCACAGCTTTGGTGGGACAGGAGTCTGGGGATAGTTTACCTGGGTTCTTAGCTTCAGAGTCTCAATCTTGTCAGCAAGCACCGCAGTTTCATCAGAAGCTCGACTAGGGAAAGATCCACTTCCAAACTCACTCCAGTTTTTGGCAGAATTCATTCATTTGTTGCTATAGAACTGAGGACACCAGGTCCTGGCTGGCTGTTTCCGGAGGTGGCCTTCCCTTTCTAGAGACCTACCCAGTTCTTAACCATATGGGATCCCCCGGGCTTCCCTGGTGGCGCAGTGGTTGAGAGTCCGCCTGCCGATGCAGGGGACACGGGTTCGTGCCCCGGTCCGGGAAGATCCCACATGTCGCGGAGCGGCTGGGCCCGTGACCCATGGCCGCTGAGCCTGCGCGTCCGGAGCCTGTGCTCCGCAACGGGAGAGGCCACAACAGTGAGAGGCCCGTGTACCGCAGAAAGAAAACAAAAACAAAAACATATGGGATCCCCCAACAGGCTGCTTACTTATCACGCCAGCAAGAGAGAGTTTCTCCTCACAAGATGGGTGTTCAATTCCTATGTAATCACATGCATTTGAAGAATACCTGTAAATATGGCCAAAGTGCATTAATACATACGCAAGGTGGAAAAGTTTAGATTTAGATAGACGGGAGGTATAGGTATGAGACGAACCATGGAAAGCCCAAGGAACCTGAATTTTGTGTTTAAGTGATAGAGGCCCATTGAAAGGTTTGAAGAAGAATATTAATATACAGTAATTTAAAATACAATATGCATAATATAGTAATATATTAATATGCTCATATCTGTGTTTTAGATAGCTCACTCCAGCAGGTACCAGAAGGATGAATTTGAACATGATGAGATTAGTTGGAAAATGATTCAGGTATAGACTATAAGGAAATGAGTTTCCTCAATTATACTAAGCTCACTGAAAATAAATAGAAATTTCCTACGTAGGGAACAGCAGGTAGAAATTGTATCTTTGGCCTCTGTAATCTGAGAGTCATTGTTTCCTTGGGATATTTCCTCAGGTCTTTTACCAACACTCTGGTCTTAGATGGGGTTAGTGGTACTCTTGATAATATCTATGAAGTAACAATTCTAATTTCCTTCATTACAGTAGAGGCAAAGCTAGAAAATTTAAACTACCTGCCTTAGAAATACAGGGTACAAAGTGTGTTTCATACCTGACATGATAAAGATGATGATAATGGAAATAAAGATAGTAGAGAGTAAACTTTAAAAACCCTGGAAAGAAGATATGATAGGATATAATGACAAAAATGGAAGTAGATGATTTAATAAGGGAAAATGTTAAGGATGAATGCTAACTTCACTTCAAATATTTCATGTTTCTATGACTCCATAAATCTAGACTGAAGTCTGAAACAATTCATGGAACATAAAAGCAAGACAAAGTCAAATCAGAACAAATATAAGATCAAGAGCCCTACCAACTGCTTTCTGCCCAAGTGCCTTCTTCAACAACTTGGACAAAAATGTACTGGTTTTGCAATTAACAGAGTAAGAGGACCCTCTCCAAACTCCTAATTGCTGAAAAAATGTTTCCTCATATCTTCTTATATTAAAAAACATGGTCTTTAAAATAGAATTAGAAGTGTTAACATTTCCAATAAAGGCAGGCTAGCTTCCTGCTGAACAATTCTCCCACTGAGATCAACTCTAATTGCTGGAAATGAAAAACATAAGTGTTTCCATCAAAAAGCTAACAAAAGGCAGCAAGTGCTTGAAGTGTAAAGGTCCCAGAGAGAAGGGATGAACCTACATTTGACGTACCTTTTAATCTGGCCATTTGCAAATTCCCAAGGAGAGGCCAAAAAGCTCAGCACTGATTCCAAAGTCGTAATAGCTTGACATTCAAAAGTTGAAGGGAAAGAAGTTTTTCATTACAATCACTGAAAAGCTGGCTACACTCCAAAAATAGGAGTGAATCACAGCTAAATCCAGCTTCCACAAAGCCTAAAGCATACCATAAAGTTAACTCAATCTCTGCCCCTGCATAACTGCTTGCCAAAAGTAAAGGCATACCTCCTTTAATTGTGCTTCCCTTTATTGGGCTTTGCAGATAATGCATGTTTTACAAATTGAAAGTTTGTTGCAACCCTGCATGGAGCAAGTCTATCGACACCATTTCCCCAACAGTATTTGCTCATTTTTGTGTCTCTGTGTCACACTTTAGTAATTCTCACAATATTTCAAACTTTTCCATTATTATTATATTTGTTATGGTGATGTGTGATCAGTGATCTTTGATGTTACTATTGCAAAAAGATTATGACTTGCTGAAGCCTCAGGCTATGGTATTTTTAGCAAGAAAGTTTTTTTAAATTAAGGTATGTATGTCAGTTTTTTTTACACATAATGCTATTGCACACTTAATAGTCTACAGTATAGTGTAAACAACTTTTATATGCACTGAGAAACCAAAAAATTCGTGTGAGTCATTTTATTGTGATATTTGCTTCATTATGGTTGTCTGGAACTGAATCTACAAAATATTCCGGGTATGTCTGTAAAATCAAGTTCCTTCTGGAGGAAGACAATATCAGGCAGAGCCTAAATTTATCTTTACAATTGTTCATACACAATGAGTGGCATTCAGTTAGATATTGCCAGATATATCAGGAAATAAGACCAAATGACCAAAAAAGAAGGAGAGAGAAAGAGAGAGAGATCCACAGGAGATCCAGACCTTGTAGTTATCAGAAATAGACTATAATATTAAGTATGTGTGATTAATATACTCAAATTTGAAGACAGGATGGAAATTTTAGAAGAGAAAAATAAACTATTAGAAAAGAACCAAATGGAAGTTTTAGAACTCAAAACAGAAAAACTGGACTTAAAAATTCAACTACTGTGTTCAGTAGCATATTAGATACAGCTGAAGAAAGAATTAGTAGAATGGAAAATAGGCCAGAAAAACATATCCAGACAGAATTTATAGAGACACACACAAAAAAGGAAAACATGAAAAAGTATTTGTGAGTCATATGTAACACAGTGAAGTGTCCTAATACACATGTAATTGGATTTCACAAAAGCATACAGAAAGAATGGAACAAAAACAGTTTTTGAACAAATAATTGGTGAATATTTTCCAAAACCTATAAAAGGCAACAAATTATATGTTAAAAAATTAAAATGTATTTCAAGTGATAAAAATCTGAGAAAATTACAACTAGGTACATAGTTACGTTGTTGAAAATCTAAGACAAAGAAAAATCTTAAAAACAACAAGAGGTTCAAAATATCTTGCCTTCAAAGATGCAAAAATAAGACAAACAGCTAACTGAATTATCAACTAAAAGACAATGAGAGCAGAGAACGATTGCATTACATCGTCAAACGCTGAAAGAACAAAAAAACCCTACCAACCTAAAATTTAACCCAGTAAAATCATTAAAAATGAAGGAAAAACAAAGAAATTTCAAACAAAGGAAAACTGAAGTAATGTGTCACCAGCAGACCCACTATAACGGAATAGTAGAGGAAAATTTTTTAAGGCAGAAGGAAAATTACCCCAGATTAAAGTATGGGGATGTTAGAAGGAAGAAAGAGCAATGGAAAGAGTGAATATGTGGATAAATAAAAAGAAGTGTTGGCAAGGATGTGGAGAAATTAGAACACTTGTACACTGTTGGTAGAAATGTAAAATGGTGGAGCCACTATGGAAAACATTATGGAAGTTCCTCAAAAAAGTAAAATAGAATTATCATATGATCTAGCAATCCCACTTCTGGGTATATATCCAAAGAAATTAAAATCAGTATCTTGAAGAGATATCTGCACACCCATGTTCACTGCAGCATTACTCACAATAGCCAAGATATGAAAACAAGACAAATGTCCACTGACAGAAGAATGGATAAACAAAATGTGTCATATGCATATACATTACAGCCCTACAAGTGAACGTAATCCTACCATTTGCGACAACGTGGATGAACCTAGAAGACATTTTATGATAAGTAAAATAAGCCAGTCTTAAAAGGACAAATACAGTATGATTCCACTAACATAAGGTATCTAAAATAGTTGAATTCATAGAAGCAGAGAAAGGAATGGTGGTCTCCAGGGGATGGGGGTAGGAGGAAATGGGGAATTGTTCAATGGGTATAAAGTTTCAGTTCTGCAAGGTAAATAAATTCTAGAGATCCATTGTACACATAGCACCTATAGTTATCAACACAGTATAGTAAGCTTGTTAAGAGGGTAGGTCACACATTAAATTCTCTTACCACAATTAAAAAGGGACACAAGGAAAGTCTTAGAGGTGATGGATATATTTATTACCTTGATTGTGCTGATAGAATTATGAGTGTATTGATATGTTCAAATTCATTAAATTGTATACATTAAACATGTGCAGTTTTTTGGATATCAATTATATCTCAATAAAGCTGTTAAAAATTTCAGCCCTTACACATTCAAACTCCTATTTCTTTTTTTTTTTTTTTTTTTTTTTTTTTGCGGTACGCGGGCCTCTCACTGCCGTGGCCTCTCCCGTTGCGGAGCACAGGCTCCGGACGCGCAGGCTCAGCGGCCATGGCTCACGGGCCCAGCCGCTCTGCGGCATGTGGGATCTTCCCGGACCGGGGCACGAACCCGTGTCCCCTGCATCGGCAGGCGGACTCTCAACCACTGCGCCACCAGGGAAACCCCCCAAACTCCTATTTCAATACCTCCTTCACAAACCTCCATTCCAATTAGATGTTTGTACAGTATGTGAAAGGCAAAAGAATGAAGCTTGTTGAAGATAGGAGAATATCTCTGCAAACATGGAATAGTCAAAGTTTTCTTCAAAAGGACACAAAAATCACTGTAAGAAAAGATGTTGATAAATACACGGATCCAAGATTAGGTGTAATCAAAAGAGAACACCATGAAGTGACAAGGCAAGACACCAAGTGGGAGAAGATATTTAATATACATAAAACCCACAGAAGGCTTGTATCTTGAAAATATAAAGAACTTCTTCAAACCAATATAACAAATAGATGATGAAAAAACTGGGATAAGACATGAATAGTCATTCACAAAAGAACATATCCAAATAGCTGATAAACATAAAGAACTGAGAAACTTCATGAGTCATCAGGGAATTGCTAATTTGAGCCACAACAGGTAAAGTGGAAAAGACTGACAACACCAGCATATCCCTGGGCAAAAGAAGCAAGCCATAAAGCAGTTTCTTTTCCTTTACATAAATTTCCAAAACTTTGTGATGTTGGAAGTCAGCTTAGCTGCTACATTTGGGAAGGAAGTAGGGGGATGTGGTTGGAAAGGGACAAAAAGAGACTTCTAGGATTCTAGTATTGCTCTATTTCTTGACCTAGTTAGTGGTGGTCTCATTGATATTTTCACTTTGTATAATTCATCAACTTGTATATGTATGATTTGGGCTTTTCAGTAGGTTAGATATATTTCAATAAAAATGTTTGGAAAACAAATAATTAGTAGCGATGTAAATATAATTATTTAGGCTAAAAAGCAGAATACTTGACAGAAATAATTTTTATAAAGTATAGAATGTGTGACTAAACTCTTTCCCAACTGGTAAAATGTAACACTAGCCACCACTGGCTAAATTTAAATCATCTTCATTTCCCTGTTCTCATGGATATGAACATTATTCCATTAAGAAAGAAGATAACCTATTTCCCATTTCTCTATCCCCTGCAGATTCATAGTTAGTTATATTATCATCACTATTATAATATGCAGATTTATAACATTTATATTCCATTATTTAACCATAGTTTCACAGTTGTTAGCCTGTTTCATATGAAAATTATTAAATCCTAATAATCTCTTAATCATAGCTTTGCCAGTCAACTTTTGTGTTGATTGGCATTTATTCTCAACAAGAATTTTTCTAGAAGTGGATTAACAGATGCTACAAGTCCTTAATTATTTAATGTTTGAGAATTTGTGTCTCTTGGTTTGATTCTTAAATGGCAACTTTCTGGATAAAAGTGTCTTTCATTAGAATTTTAGGAATTTAATTATTATCTCATCATTCAATAGGGCAGTGAAGAAGTATGAGACGAACCTAATATTTTGTTCAGATGCCAATACAATTATTTCTTTAAAGTCCAGTAATTTTACTAATTTATCTACTGATGTTCATTGTTCTGTATCTTTGTATCTTTTATTCTCTCTTCCTCTATATCAGGAAAATTTTCCTTTATGTGTTTAAAACATGTTTATTTTCCATTTGTTCTACTGCGTTTACAACAGTAGATGTTGATTATATTTTGGGCCATATCTCCATATTTTTCTCTTAACTGTTTAAACATTATGTTCTTCTCTATTCCATTTTGCTTGAATATCTAAAACCTATCCTTCAGATTTCTGTTTCCAATGATGTCAAACTCCTTTTTATTGCTTTTGATATATCATTTTTATAATGATTTAATTTTATGTTCATTTCTTTCATCAGCTCTTCCAGCTCATAAAAAATTAATGAGCAACGCATCATACATAAAATGACAATTTAACACACGAATGCACAAGTTAAATAATAATACTGATAGTAAAAACACCAAGTACCAGCCATTTTACTTAAGAAATAGAACCAAACCAATCTTTAAGGACTTGGTATACTTCTCTCTCATTCCCTGAAATTAAATAATTGTGATAATGAAATTACAGTCATGTTTGTCTTTTAATTTTAATGCTTTAAAATGCATCAATATATCATTTTGGGGGGATATATTTTAGGGTCTTATTTAAGGACACCTCTGTTACTCTGAGGTCAACTGATACAGTGAACACGTGTTATGTTCTGCAGAATATCCAGAAAATTAGGTTCCTTTCAGTCTATATTAGGACAGAGAGCACAAGTCACAGAGGAAAGACATGGCCCTGGGGCAAGACAATAAATATATACTGTTGGGTATTTTAAGGGAATGCAAACTGCTTTGATCCTCTTTCTGGTTATGAGTTAAAAAGAATGCATGTGGCCACATATGAATTTCAGAGGCTATATTGATCTGCAAAGATATTGTGCCTATCACAACATCTGTGATTAGGGATCCAACTTTGTTACACTTCTTTTTTGCACCATTATCCACTATACAGTCTCTGCTTTTTCACGGGGCAGACTAATTAACTATACAGAAATACCATTTATTTAATACAATATAACATACAACAATATTAAAACAATATATGCTATGTTATTTACACATAAGTATTATATCACTATACATAATGCAATATGTTATGTAGATAGCATATAGCTATCTGCCTAAAATCTATAGAAATATTAATATATGCTAATATAATCTAAATATGTTTACTTTCTAAATATAATCTAAATATATTTACATTTCTAAATATGTTTTATTTCTTAATTAAAATGATTTCCAGCTTTATTGAGATGTAATTGATATATAACATTGTGTAAGTTTAAGATGTACTGTGTGCTGAATTGATATGCTTTTATTGCAAAATGATTACCACAATAGTGTTAGCTAATACCTTCATCATGTCACATAATTACCATTCCTTTTGTTGTGGTGAGAACATTTAAGATCTATTCCCTTAAAAACTTTCAGGTATATAATACATTATTATTAACTATAATCAAAATGTTGTGCCTAAAATTTCCAGAACTTAATCATCTTCTAATTGGAAATCTGTGCTCTTTGACCAACATCTCCCCAATTCCCCAAGCCCTGGTCACCACCATTCTACTTTATATTTCCATGAGTTTTGGTTTTTAGATCCCTCATTTCTGTAAGCTTACAGAATATCTGTCTTTCTCTATCTGACTTATTTCAATTAGCACATGCCCTCAGATCCATCCATGCTGTTGCATTTTTGTGTGTTTTGATCTTATATTCTGCAATCTTATTCAATTTTTTGTTAGTTCTGCAAGATGTTTTTTTTTCTTTGTAGGTTTCCCAGGATTTTTAATGTTAAAATCATCAAATAATCTGTAAATAGAGAAAAATTTTCTAATATATATGCCTTTTCTTTTTCTTGCCTTGTGTCAACTAGATCTTTCGGGACTGTGTTGAATAAGAGTAGTGAGAGCTTACCTTGTACACTATGTTATAGGGAAGCATCCAGTCTTGCACTTTAAGTGTGATATTCGCTCTTTTCTTTCAACAGACTTTTTTTAAAAAAATCAAGTTTAGGAAGTTTCCTCTCTTTCTAGTTTGCTGAGAGCTTTCATTATAAATATGTTACATTTTGTGAAATGCTTTTTCTGTGTCAATTGATATGATTATATAACTTTTCTTCTTCAGACTGTTAATACAGTAGATGACATTAAATTTCAAATATTGAGTAGGCTTACACATTCCACTTGATTATAGTATTTAATTCTTTTTATCCATTGCTGAATCGAATGTCTAGTGTCCTGTTGAGGATCTTGCATCTCCATTCATGGGAGTTATTAGTCAATGTTACCTTGCTTTATGCTGTCTTTGTCTGGGTTTACTGGTTAACACCGATCTCAGAGAATGAGCTGCTGGGAATTGTTACGTCCTCATACATTCTCTGTGATTCTGTGATTTTGTGAAATTGAGGTTATTTTTTGGGTGAAATTCTCCAGAATAACCATCTGGGCCTGGGCTTTTGTTTTATCCCAGCTTTTAAATTATAAATTAAATTTAATTCATCGTTATAGGACTATTTAGACTACCTATTTCATCTTTAAGTATAGGTAGTTCTTGGTTTCAAGGAAATGGTCCATTTCTTCCAAGTTGTCAAATTTATGAGAGCAAATATTTAAATATTTTTAACTTGTATCTTTCTGTTTGTATATGTTATTTTCTTTATGGAGACGTTTAATTTATATAAATTCTACTGTGCACACATATTTTTTTTCACTCTTCTCACTCCACCCTATACTTTGAATGTGCTCAATATACATCTAATCTGTGGCTTCACACGGCTGGATGGTACCGCATGGTATCCATCCACAATATTTGCTCAAAAACTCCATCAATACACCCTAAACTGCCTGTAACTCCAAATTATCAAGAATGTCTCAAAAAATATTTTGCATGTATCCAGAGGAATTTTTTTCAAATAGTGCTTTTTATATAAAATATGTTGTTGGGCTTCCCTGGTGACGCAGTGGTTGAGTGTCCACCTGCCGATGCAGGGGACACGGGTTCGTTCCCTGGTCCGGGAAGATCCCACATGCCGCGGAGCAGCTGGGCCTGTGAGCCATGGCCTCTGAGCCTGCGCGTCCTTATATTTTGCTTTGGAATATTTTTAAAATTCCAGATTAATATAAACCTAATTTTATAAAGCATAAAGTTTATTAATGATAGACATGAATTTAAGGATTATTAATATAATTACAAATAACTGACATAATTATACAGAAAACATAATAGAAGACAAATGTCCCAAATAAACATTTATTATTTCAATATTCCAGGTATTTTAATAGTCCCCTTAGTGATTTTGTATTATTGAATTACAAGAAGGGTAAGAGTTCCTTTACTGGGAATAAGAGAAGGAGGAAAAATCGTGGTTCTTGTCACCCAGCTCTTAGTTTAAATGTCACCTCCTCTGAGATGCTTTCCCATGACCATTACACCAACTGTCACTTTATGTCACATGACTGTATTTTAATTACTTCCAGAGCACTTATCAAAACTATTTAAATTTTTCCTGTTCACTAATTTTTTTGTGACCTGTCACCTAACACTAGAGTGAGAATATAATCTCTATGAAATCAGGAAGAGGACCCTAATTGGTTCTTGCTCAGTATATGTTGACTGAATTAATAGATTTATATTTTTAGCTTACTTTCAATACACTTGGGTTAAATGTATTGATGAAATGAAATGATGATATTGATATGAACATTTATTACGTGGCTATTATTTTCATGACAATTGTTTTTAAAGAGTTTTTTGGGGTGGACTTCCCTGGTGGCACAGTGGTTAAGAATCCGCCTGCCAATGCAGGGGACGTGGGTTTGAGCTCTGGCCCGGGAAGATCCCACATGCCACGCAGCAACTAAGCCTGTGTGTCACAACGACTGAGCCCCTGTGCCACAACTACTGAAGCCCGTGCGCCTAGAGCACGTGCGTCACAACAAGAGAAGCTACTGCAATGAGAAGCCCACGCGCCACAACGAAGAGTAGCTCCCACTCACTGAAACTAGAGAAAGTCCGCACGCAGCAACGAAGACCCAACACAGACAAAAATAAATAAATAAATTTTTTTTAAGAGTCTTTTTTTTCTTTCTAATTGTTCTTTCTTCGTTCTAGGAACAGAGACAGATAAACCTCAGAATCTTTGGTCTGATTAACAGTGAGTAATCCTGAAATACGAAGTTATTCATATTGACCCAGCATAAGTTTTCAAGAATCAGTCATTTAGGACCAGCTACATAGATGGTTCAAGAAGCCTGAAGGTGGGCACAGCGTGTGCCCGTCTTTGTGTGGAACTGTCCTTTCCCACCCGCCTGCCCTAAAATGCAGTAGTCTGAATACCGCTCTGTGCTTGGAAACAGAGCTTGCCCTTCTCTTATATTATGTCGTCACTACACATGGAGAGCAATTATGCCTACTCACCCTTGTCACTGGAAAAAAATTTAGTAAAGGAATGATTTACTCCACTCTCTTTATAACTAGACACCGCCTGTAACACTTAGAAAGTAGGTATCAGACGGCAAGAAGAGAACAGTGGTGATTTTGTACATTCTGAGAAACAGAGTATCTTTTACTTATGGGATTTTCTAAGGCTGAACTTAAGAAATGCAACCATAAAGAAAACTTGACAAAATTTGACTTTTCATCATAAGCTATCTTAAACCAAATGAAAGGGTAGGTACGGCATTGGGAGTATAGTGGTGAGCATAGCTGCCTTCCAAATTAAAGGGTAAATAATGAATCAGGAATTATAATTTATCATGTAGGCAAATAAAGGAGCATAATGAATAAAAAGATTTAGGAATTAAAAAGAGATCAATAAATGAAAGAAAAATCAGAAATGCACCTGTGGGAGCATCGGTCAGACATGAAGACAAATCCAAAAGGAGAAATATAAACGGTGCAAGCACACGTCAAAAGTATTTCTCCCTATTTATAAAAATATGTAAATCCAAAGAAGAAGGCATTTCAATGTTTACTGAACAAACTGGCAAATATTTACAGGTAATAATAATCAGCCTTGGCAGGTTGGGAAAATGTGGTTTTTGGTTTCAGCCTTTCTGGGCGGGAATTGAGTCATATATACCAAGAAAACAGGCCATGCTGTGCTAGGGTGTCCCAGCTTCTTAGCATCGTTCCAACAGTTTCATTCCTCAACAGTCCCTACACTGCCAACAAAACAAGCCATCCTGAGGATCCTCAAAATAACTCTAACACCAACAACATGCCCCCGAAATGCTGACAAAGCACATTCTTTCTAGGCATCCTTTGCTCATAACATTTTGAAGGGCCACAAGCTAAAAATATCAACGCTGGGCATCAGTAACACAGAAAACTTTGTTCATAATTTAGGTCCCTTCTACTCGTGAACCCTGCAGTTAATAGTCATTTCTTCAACAGCAGTTTCTGATGTTGTAATTATGATCCCTCCTTTCGGTCTTCAGAGCAACCAAGAAGTCTCTTGTTTTGAAATCAGACATCCTTTTCTCACCTCTGGAGTGTCCTCTTTCTTCTCTTACATAGAACCATCCATCAACCATCCATCACTACATAGGACCAAACATCAATAATGGGTAGAATTTGTTCAGAGTTTTCTCTGCATACTTGTCATGGACCACATTGATTATTATTTTGTAATAGATCTTTATTGGAGTATAATTGCTTCACAATACCGTGTTTGTTTATGTTGCACACTGAAGTGAATCAGCCATAGGCATTCTTTCTTTCATTCATTCTTTCATTTATTTCTTTGCACTCATTCTCTTATCCTAGGCAGTCGACATTTTGATAAAGGGATTATCAGGATTACAAAAATTCATGTATACAAGGAAGAACTATTTTGCCAGTAGGTTAATTTCTAGAGGATAAGAGGCCACAGTTATGAAATCCTGTATGTCATTCAAATAAGCATGGAGCAGTCCCTTCCATCTAGACTGCCAAACTGATGTCAATACCAGCAAAACTTGGAACTGCATGTTTTAGGGCACAGAATCCAGTCTTTAGCAGCCACTGTTGACAGTCAGACATGCCCAAACTGAGCAAGTACAATGGGATTTTGAGATGAACTTCCTTGAGGATGGGACCAGGAAGCATAACCCAAGAGCACTTACAGCAAGTGTAATATGAAAGTACGGAGGTAGCATTCACTGTGATACCAGGAGCAGATCCTTAAGGAGGAGGATGCTAGGCTGACACTAGCGCTCGAGGCGATACCTTGCAGGGAAAGTGATTAATGATTTGTGCTGCACAGATATTGTAAGATGGCAGAAAAAATATTTACAGTCAATAATTTAGAGTCTTTCTAAACATAAGAGGAATAGATACTGGCTCAGGTATGCATACCTATTAATAGAGTAGTTTTATGATAGGGCTTCCAACCTGAACAGTTCTGTCTTCCCATCCATTAAGGTCACAGTGGACAGAGGGGAGTCATTTGACTCAATGTTTACCACACTGTGTCATTTGAAATGAGGATTTCTGGCACACAGTGCAGACGTGTGCCAGAATAAAATTGGCATTGAGTAACAATTCTCACCTACCTAAATAGTTGGAAAGAATAAATACTTTTTATTACTAGTTCCAAATGGTGTACAAGAATATGAAAACATGGACCTCCAGATAAACGAAATCCCTTTCTTAGAGTGGACTTGGCCTCGGCACCAATCACCCTCCACTCTGTCTCGTCGAGACAGCTCTCAACAGCTGAGAACATGACTTATTCTTTCAGTTTTTCAGTTGAAGGTAAGTGTGATCCCTCATCTGGCAAGTAGCCCACTTGCTTTCTGCTATACAGATGCAACTATCTCTGTAACTGTGTCAATGTGGCAATTGCAACAATGAAATATAGGAAGTTAGTTCAAAAATTAGAATAATAGCCAAGCATATTCATGAAGGGCATTAATTGAAGTTCTCCATAATTTTCTAAATGGTTTTTAGCCAAAGCCAGGAGGCTATCAGCAAACTGGGTTGCTAAGATTCTGGGTTGAAGAGAACATGGGAGTCTCTAAAGGATTATCTCAAACTTTCCACATACCTTGTTCTATCTGCTTGTATGCATATGATAAATGAGTTAGTGGAAACTTACTAGCTACCTGATGGAAAAAAAACATGTTATGTGCTTTGTACTTGAAGGTAGAAAAGAATTAATTTAAAATGTATGTCAAGTTATGTCACTATAATAAATTAAGCCTCTTAGTTTCATCATGGTATTTTATGCTTAAGTAAGGTTTGTATGAGGAACATATTCAAATGTTGATTACATGTCCCTAGGTCCCTATTTATCATAAAATAAACTCCCATTTAAACAGATTGGGGTTATTTTTTTTTTTTTCTAGGAGTACCATTGTTAGTTCAAATTCAACTACATTTTTTTTTTTTTTTCCCCTGTGGTACGTGGGCCTCTCACTGTTGTGGCCTCTCCCGTTGCGGAGCACAGGCTCCGGACGCGCAGGCTCAGCGGCCACGGCTCATGGGCCCAGCCTCTCTGCGGCATGTGGGATCTTCCCGGACCGGGGCATGAACCCGTGTCCCCTGCATCGGCAGGCGGACTCTCAACCACTGTGCCACCAGGGAAGCCCCAACTACATTTTTTAAGTTACACTTTAAAAAGTATAGATGATCTTTACTTAAAATCTTGTTAAAGTGATAATAAGGCTATGACCTTTAAAAAAATGCTCTAATAAACAAGGGCACCCTTTTAATTCTCTGAAAGGAAGACAAATATCACTTTCTTGTGGCTGCTGCTGATCTTCAAATATTTACATTCTGTGCCACCCAGTAATCTTGACAGTCATTAAGTTTATCCCAGGCCCCAAATAATAATGTAAATCAGAAAAAAAAAATGTTTTGCTTTCTACAGACAAGAAAATATTGATGGGGTTAAACATCATGAGGCTGAAAATGATGAGGTTAAAGAAGGCACTACTTCAAAATTCCAGGTCCCATTACCAGCTCCAAAGTCGGAGGAGTGAAATAAAACGAATTATTTGCCTTTTCTGTGCCACAACATCTCATTATATACAAATGGAAATTAAATAAATGCTACAAAGAAATGTTAAAAGCAGTTCTTTAAACTCAGAAGATGAAAATGTCTAAATTTGTCAGTTCTATTATACGTTAAACTGAAATTCCTAACACAATAAGAAAAATAAACTGAATGCATGCAGATTAAAGAAAATACCATTAATTGCTACTGTTTTCAAATGATGTGAATAACTATATAGAAACTTCTCTCTAGCTGTGCAAATAATCAGAAATATTAGTATAACAAGTTGCTGAATATAAGAGAAATATAAAAAGTCAATTTTACTTCCATGCATCAGAAAAAAAATGAAATTTAAAAATAGCATCAAGAATGTAAATACCTGAGGAAAATCTAAAAAAGAATGAGCAAGGACAATATGTGGATAATTACAAAACTTTACTAAAAGATATTATGGACAATATCATATTTCATTGAAAGGAATACATAGTATTGTAAATATGTTACTTTTCTCCAGGCTTAGCTATAGATAAATTGCAATTTCAAACAATATTCCATAAGTATTTATTTTAACTTAAAAAATTGATTCTAAATTGTATGGGAAAGAGGAAATGCTCAAGCTCACATAGAAAGAATGACAATTAGACTGACAACAGAGGCAGCAAAGGAAGAAAAATATTATAAAATACTGCCTTCAGTATGCTAAGAGAAAATGACTGTCAACTTAGAATTCAATAACAAGCAAAAATGCCCTTCAGTAATGACCAAAAATAAAGGTATTTTCAAACAAGCAAAAATTGAGAGTTTAACAGCAGATCCTCAGGAAAGAAAATTCTAAAGGATACTATTTAAAGAAAAGGAAAAAAATCCCAGATGGAAGAGCCATGATACAAGAAGAAATGAGGATACTGAAACTACAAAACATTGTTGAAAGAAATTTAAAAATTGAAAGCTATCCTGTGTTCATGGATTAGAAGACTTAAAATTACTAAAATGGCAATATCCTCAAGTTGATCTATAGATTAAATGCAATCCCTATCAAAATTTCAACTTCCTTATTTACAGAAATAAAAAGGTGATCCTAAAATTCATATGGAAATATAGGAAAAACTATCTTAAAAAAGAACGAGTGAAAAGGACTCACACTTCCTGATCCTGAAACCTACTACAAAGCAACAGTCACCAAAACCATGTGGTATTGGCCTCAAGGATAGACATAGATCAAGGAATAGAGCAGTCTAGAAACAAACCCAAAGACCCAGTCAAGTGATTTTGACAAGGGTGCCAAGATCATTCAATGAGGGAAGAATAATCTTTTCAACAAATGGTGCTGAGACACTGGTAGCTAGATATAAAAGAATGAATTTAGACCCCTACCTCACACCATAAACAAAAATTAATTCAAAAAAGATCAAAGATTTAAATGTAGGAGATAAAAATATAAAACCCTTAGAAGAAAACAAAGACCTAAATCTTCATACTTGGCATTAGGTAGCAGTTTCTTAAATATGACAACAATAAAACAAGCAATCAAAGAACAAATAAATAAATTAGACTCCATTAAAATTAACAACTTTTGGGGTTCAAAGAACACTATCAAGAAACTGAAAAGACAACCCACATAATGGGGGGAAATATTTGCATGCTGTATATCTGCTAAGGGTCTACTATTCAAAATACATGAAGAACTCTATATCCCAATAATAAAAAGACAAATAACCCAATTAAAAATGGGCAAAATATTTTCACAGGTATTTTTCCAAGATACATATATAAATGGCCAACAAGCACATGAAAAGGTGTTCAGCATCATTATTCATCATGCATATGCAAATAAAAAGGAGCCAAGCTCCTCTGTCTTCCTGCTTTACCATCTTTAGGAAACTGCCTTCATTGTCCTGACTCCAGCATAGCTACTCTACCTCCATGCGTTGTTTAAAGTTCCAAGCAGGAAGAAAGGGAACATTCATCTTTTTATCATCAGGAAAGTTAAGGAAGCTTCACCCAGAAGAATTCCATTCACATTCCTCAGCCCTGAACAAGGTTATATGGCATAATTATGCCACTACTTACTGTATATTTCAAGGGGAAGTAAAGATCAGTTATAAAGTATGAGAGAAGAATTCCAGTGCAACAATATGTCTGACTTGATCATTTAAAAGCCCTTTGTCTAAAAACACCTGGAAATTCTGTAAAAAACAAATAACAAACATTGTTATATACAAAGCTGCACTCTTGAGAAAGAAAGAGATAACCTTCAGTGTTGGGCATGAGCTTGGACCCAGAAATGGGAACAGTAAGTGCATTGTTAATGCTCAGTGGGATGGGGGGGGAGGGTAGTTCAGCCTTCATAATCTTGGGACTTGTGCTGGAGTGCCCACCTGGGAAGGGGACATAGGCAGACCTTGGGCTGCCTAAGCCAAAGTATGAGGACTGAGAAACCCACATTAAGATAGGATCTTCAAATGGTGGTCCTCTTAATAAAAGGGTGGAAATATCTTTTACCTCTCAGAGGGAGATGGTAAGACAGATGTTGTTTCCTTCTGATCTTCCTATGAACAAAAGTTTCCCTGGAGAGTCTGATCTGGGCTTCACAGGAGTTTAAAGTACCACTTCTGGTTCAATAAAATCCAAGCAGGAAATTAACATAAAAGTTAGTTCCTGGATGGTGATACATTTGGGATAGTGGACAAAGCAAAAGCAAACTGCTCTGGAGGGATACTCCCCCAGAAAAACCACAAAGATAAAATGTTTAAGGAGATGATCCACTTTGATTAGAAAAAATATCTCAAGAATTTAAGGAAAGTATATAGTAATCTAAAGAAAGAATAGAACAGAAATTACTTTAAAATAATTACAAACCTAAAAGAACTGAAATTCTCTGAAGAGAAAATAAAATACTAGGAAAACAAGTTACTAAGGAAAAGAAAGGCATTTGAAAAGATCTAAATTGAAACTAAGAAGAAGAAAACATAGTCAATGAGACAGAGATAAAGAGACATAATAAGTAGAGAGAGGGAAAAAATTTATAAGAATGTTGTACAGAGAGCAGCAAAGAGGGAGAAAATACAGGGAGATGAGTGACATGGAGGAAAAAATAAGATGACCCCATGTAAAGAGTTTCAGAAGAAAGACTAGATGAAGGAAAAGAAGCAATATTCAAGCACAAGGTCAAATAAAAATAATTTCATAACTGGACACACTGTAGTAAAATTTTAGAAAAGCAAAACAAAGAGAAAATCTTAAAAGTAATCAGATAGGAAAAACAGATTTCTTACAAAGAAAGAGTGATTTGTTACACAGCAGACTTAATAATGACCCTTCATTCTAAACTATGAGGCTGGGAAAACCTCATAGTAGAATTGGGAACTTTTCTAGGGCAGTAATTCAAAACATAAGAGCCCTGCAAAGAGAAACCCAATACATATCTTGACCCTTGGGTCAAAAACCTATTTTTTTTTCCTCACCAAAACAAATAACCATTCCAAGGAAGAATTCCAAAGCATATAATAACTTTCTATTTAATGTGCCATTTTTTATGTTTAGGATAAACAAATGAAGCCTCTGGGCTCTGGTACTAGTCCCTAACCTTTGTGTTTTAAATTGCCATAAATAAAGGAAATAGTTTTCTATCCTATACAGTATTATATTTGATGGAGATTTATATTTAAATGCTAATTAAGTTAGGCATCTACTGATATGAAGAATGGTAGCAGTGTAAATATCCCAACATGTTATTAACAACAAAGCATAAATTTTTCTTTAAAAATAACATCAAGTTTAAAAATCCTTACGAAGAATCTAATATACACCTGCCCATTGCTACCACTGTAGCTTTGAATTGGGGATAGTCCACAGAAGGGACAACACACAGTTCTAATATTCTAGGCCTAAAAAAAATTGGCACACCTGTATTGTACATATTAAATATGCTCTAACACATTTAATCATAATTTTAAAAATCTGGGGGTCCGTAGTGATTCTAAAATGAGGGGTAGGACTCTTCTTTATGGAAGAATGCCAACTAATAAATGCAGAAGGAATGGTATAATTAGAAAAGTCAACACTTTGCAACCGTATATTAATAATTGATTCAGGCTAAGATCATAATTCGATAGTAAAACCACAAGGTGAAAAGTTGCTGGAGAACAGGACATATAAATTCACAGTGTCTCTTCATAGATTATTTATTAATTAGGAGGGGAACAGGGGAGCCTAAGTGATCATAAAGTCTGGTGGGCACTCCAAGATATCAAACTGAACCTCACAAGGAGTGAGACATTGAGTACCCTCCGCCTGAGGCACTGAGACGGAAACAGCACCAGCTATGTGGTACCCAGAGCATCTGGCCAAGAATCTGAACCTGAATCTGGGACCCAGGAAACAATCAGACAGTCAAACTGAGGGACAATCTGTGATACAACTGACCTACAGACCTCAAATCAACTGTCATGAAAGAAGAGAAAAACATGCTGAGAATTTTCTAGAATGAGAATGACAAAAAGATCTTTTTTGACTCACCTTCTAGAGTAACAGAAATAAAAACAAAAATAAACAAATGGGACTTAATTAAACTTAAAAGCTTTTGCACAGTAAAGGAAACCATAAACAAGACAAAAAGACAACCCTCAGAATGGGAGAAAATATTTGCAAATGAAACAACAAAGGATTAATCTCCACAATATACAAACAGCTCATGGAGCTCAATATCAAAAAAACAAACAATCCAGTTAAAAAATGGGCAGAAGACCTAAATAGACATTTCACCAAGGAAGACATACAGATGGCCAAGAGGCACGTGAAAAGCTGCTCAACATCGCTAATTATTAGAGAAATGCAAATAAAATGAGGTATCACCTCACACCAGTTAGAACGGGCATCATCAAAAAATCTACAAACAACAAATGCTAGAAAGGTTGTGGTGAAAAGGGAACACTCCTGCACTGTTGGTGGGAATGTAAATTGATACAACCACTATGGAAAACAGTATGGAGGTTCCTTAAAAAACGAAAAATAGAACTACCATATGACCCAGGAATCCCACTACTGCACATATACCCTGAGAAAACCATAATTCAAAAAGAGACATGTACCACAATGTTCATTGCAGCACTATTTACAATAGCCAGGACGTGGAAGCAACCTAAGTGTCCATCGACAGATGAATGGATAAAGAAGATGTGGCACATATATACAATGGAATATTAGCCATAAAAAGAAATGAAACTGAGTTATTTGTAGTGAGGTGGATGGACCTAGAGTCTGTCATACAGAGTGAAGTAAGTCAGAAAGAGAAAAACAAATACCGTATGCTAACGCATATATATGAAATCTAAAAAAAGAAAAAAAAGGTACTGATGAACCTAGTTGTAGGGCAGGAATAAAGAGGTAGACATAGAGAATGGACTTGTGGACATGGGGTGGGAGGGCGAAGCTGGGGTGAAGTGAGAGTAGCATGGACATATACACACTACTGAATGTAAAATAGTTGGCTGCTGGGAAGCAGCATCATAGCACAGGGAGATCGGCTCGGTGCTTTGCCATGACCTAGAGGGGTGGGGTAGGGAGGATGGGAGGGAGTTTCAAGAGGGAGGGGATATGGGGACATGTGTATGCATATGGCTGATTCGCTTTGCTGTGCAACAAAAACTAACAGTATTGTGAAGCAATTATACTCCAGTAAAGATCTATTTAAAAAAAATGACAAAAGAAACATGACAATTAAATGCAAATAATGATCCTTGATTAGTGTCAAATAACACAAATGAAAAAAAATAAGACAGTTACAAAGATCAAATGAAAATAAAATAAAAGTTATAAAGAACATTATTAAAATAAAAATAAAATGAAAGTGAAAATAAAAATGAAACAGCTGTAAAGAACATTACAGCAATTGGGAAAATTTGAATATGAATGATCTATTACATAATAGTAGCACATCCATGTTAGGCATCTTGAAAGTGATCTTTACACTGAGGGTATGTGGGAGAATGTCCCTGATTTTAGGAGATTCATGCAGATGCATTTAAACATGTAGAGGGAGAGATACAGCTAATGTGGCAAAAAATGAACAGTTGGTTAATTGTGGTGAATATATGGTGGTCATTGTAATACTCTGGAAAGTTTTCTGCATGTTTGAAATTTTTCAAAATAAAAAGCTGGGGAAAATGTGACTGCCTTACTAAGTCTTTTATTTTATTATACTTAGAAATTCATAATTTGATTTTTTTGTAAAAATTTTCAGAAAACAGACACCACTACTGCCTCACAGTCTATAAGACTTTATCTGTGTACTATGTTAATAATAAGTATTATTCTTACAACTGATCAGATACTATGCCAGATAAGCACTTTAAATATACTCTCTCAAAGGGAACCGTCTTACATTATTGGTGGGAATGTAAATTGGTGCAGCCACTATGGAAAACGGTATGGAGGTTCCTCAAAAAACTAAAAATAGAGTCGCCATATGATCCAGAAATCCCACTCCTGGGCATATATCTGGACAAAACTATAATTCCAAAAGATATATGCACCCCAATGTTCATAGCAGCACTATTCACAATAGCCAAGACATGGAAACAACCTAAATGTCCATCGACAGATGAATGGATACAGAAGATGTGGTACATATATACAATGCAATACTACTCAGCCATAAAAAAGAATGAAATAATGCCATTTGCAGCAACATGGATGGACCTAGAGATTATCATACCAAGTGAAGTACATCAGAGAGAGAAAGACAAATATCATATGAGGTTATTTATATGTGGAATATAAAATAGACACAAATGAACTGATCTACAAAACAGAAACAGACTCACAGACATAGAGAACAGACTTGTGGTTGCCAAGGGCGGAGGGCTGTTGGCGGAGGGATGGATTGGGAGTTTGGGGTCAGTAGATGCAAACTATTATATATAGAATGGATAAACAACAGGGTCCTACTGTATAGCACCAGGAACTATATTTAGTATCCTGTGATAAACCATACTGGAAAAGAATATTTCAAAAGAATGTATAGGGCTTCCCTGGGGGTGCAGTGGTTAAGAATCCACCTGCCAATGCAGGGAACACAGGTTCGAGCCCTGGTCCGGGAAGATCCCACATGCTGCGGAGCAACTAAACCTGTGTGCCACAGCTACTGAGCCTGCGCTCTAGAGCCCACAGGCCACAGCTACTGAAGCCCGTGCGCCTAGAGCCCATGCTCTGCAACAAGAGAAGCCACCGCAATGAGAAGCCCATGCACCACAACGAAGAGTAGCCCCCGCTCTCCAAAACTAGAGAAAGCCTGCGCACAGCAACGAAGACCCAACGCAGCCAAAAATAAATAAATACAATAAATAAATTTTAAAAAGAGAATGTATATATATGTACAACTGAATCACTTTGCTACATGGCAGAAACTAACACAACATTGTAAATCAACTATATGTCAATAAAAAAACAAAAATAAGAAATATATAAATGAACTAACTTAAAAAACAGAAACAGACTCACAGACTTAGAGAATGAACTTATGGACCGGGGGGAAGGGTTGGGGGAAGGGATTGACATGTACACACTGCTATGGACCAGGGGGGAAGGGTTGGAGTTTGGGATTGACATGTACACACTGCTATATTTAAAATGGATAACCAATGAGGACCTACTGTATAGCACAAGGAACTCTGCTCAATATTATGTAACAACCTAAATGGGAAAAGAATTTGAAAAAGAATAGATACATGTATATGTATAACTGAATCACTTTGCTGTGCACCTGAAACTAACACAACATTGTTAACTGTACTCCAATATAAAATAGAAAGTTAAATATATATATATATTTTTCCCCCTCATTTACCTCTCAAGGCAACAATCTATCAACATTTCTATATTTCACACAAGAAAATTGAAGTTTAGCAATGTTCCATTATATTAACCTGCCCAGGAGGCCAAATTAAGATTTAAATACGTCACTCTCTTCCCAGATTCCAAGTTCTTATTTGTATAGCCTCCCTCGGAAATGTTTGCAGCTCAACATTTGTACCTACGGATGTGATGTGGACCTGCATGAGGAAACATACATGGTGATTATTAAAATGAGCAGCTCTTTATTCAGCTGTAAGTTTCCTGATACAGTGGCAGTTTCATTGTGAAGAAATGAAAATGAACAAAAAAGCAGGTTTAAGTACAATAATATAAATACAATCACTTTCCAAAATGATTAATATTATTTTGAGTGAACCAATGAGATTTTTAAAAATAAATTTATTTTATTTATTGTTTATTTTTGGCTGCGTTGGGTCTTTGTTGCTGAACGCGGGCTTTCTCTAGTTGCCGTGAGCAGGGGCTGCTCTTCGTTGCGGTGCGTGTGCTTCTCACTGCGGTGGCTTCTCTTGTTGTGAAGCATGGGCTCTAGGCACACAGGCTTCAGTAGTTGTGGCACATGGGCTTCAGTAGTTGTGGCTAGCGGGCTCTAGAGCGCAGGCTCAGTAGTTGTGGCGCATGGGCTTGGTTGCTCCCCGGCATGTGGGATCTTCCCGGACCAGGGCTTGAACCTGTGTCCCCTTCATTGGCAGGCGGATTCTTAACCACTGTGCCACCAGGGAAGCCCCAATGAGTTTTTTCTAAGTATATAAATATACATTTTTTTTTCTCACATGTGCAAGAATCTTTTCTTGGCCTACCACTTAGTAGGTCCTATTATGACTTAGCTCTCATTCTTAATGTAGATTAAAAAATGAGATGAGAATGATTCTCACCATCTTAATAACATGTAAGAAGATAAATTCTCTGAAGATCATTTATGAGTTGATTTATGCTTTTTTCTTTCTTTGACTGTCTTTATTTTTCTGTTCTCTGAGCTAGCAAGGCATCTTCACATAATGCCTTATAGTTATCTTTAATAATTAAATGGATAACCTTTAACTTTTTTCCTGTTAGGATTGTAGGAAACTATTTGTCAATAATATTTCAGCTACTCTATGTGGAATCAACAGAAACACAGCAAAATGGTATTATAGCAATAAGGCATTTTTAATATAAAGTGTTGAAGAAAAAGCTTTGAAAACAGCTGTTGTAAAGGAGAAACATACCCAAAAGGGAAAAGTTCTATTGGTTGTAGAAATACTTGTTCTTCATTCTGATTCACCTAAAAGAACACCCAACATAAACAATTTCTTTAAGCCTGAGAGGACATTGCAAGTTTAGAGAAAATTATTCAGTATACTCTTTTTCAAATGTATATTTGTCCATTCATTTATTTATTCATGTATAAACTTTTATTTATAGACTTTTATTTGGCTCTTGTTAGGTGCCAGAAACTGTGCTGATTACTTGAGAGATAAAATATGACTAAGATATAGTAATGACCCCATTGCGTTTCACAAATTGTGGACAGCAAATTAAACTATTATCTTCTAATAGATAAATTCATCAATGCCATTACCTCAGGAGCTGGTCTTTTAGTGCAACTTCTACTGAATGTTAGAAGATTTTAGCCATTGGCAAGAACTGTAGGTCAGAGCACAGGGTGTTAAATTCTGCGTATGCAATTCAGCTAAGTTGAGTAAAACACAGAAACCTTTGTTTTCTAAAGCAAAAGAGTAATCAGGCTGATGACTCAGAATGAAACACTGCCATTTTCTAAAGGTCAGAAATGTATGACTTTGAGCCAATTAACCAATGGATTGATGCTATCAAGATGTTTTCCAAACCAAGTAGCTATTTTCTAATCATTATGTCAAAGGTTAAATTCTACCCATCTTGTTCCTCTTGAGCATACCAAGGTGAACTAACCAGCCAGTGGCATCTACAAATCCAATGCCAATGGAAGAGAAAAAACTATCTGAAAGGGGATTCAAGTGAAGGTCAAAAAAATATATTGTCAGCTTATGAAATGCCCGTAAACTTGTAGGTTAACCTTGACGACAAGATACTGCATAAAAGTCAACATAAAAACTCTACCTAAAAGAATAGTCTACATTTTTAAAATTCTAGAAAAAAAATAAAAAGAAGAGAAATAAATTTGTCAGTGACCTTAGAATACTGCCAAGAGGGGGATTGAAGCTGATTTGGATTCGGGCACTGATCAAGGATCTGACACAAAAACAGGTATCAAGCCAAAGGCACTGAGTGGGAGGGAAGTGGTGATGGGGGGATAGAAGGCATGGGGTGGGTTTTGTGGGGTTTTAGGCATTTATTCATTTTTTCCTTGATATTCCTCCTATACTTTGAACAAACTGTTATTAACCTCACCCATTATGCCATGCATGATTAATTCCTCCCTATAAAACAGGGAATGGAAGAGCCCCTGGCAAAGCCTCTTTGTGTTTCCTGTATATATTTTTGAAGATAAAAGAGAAAAATAAATCACGAATACGCCTAAAAGTCAGACTAATGATAGAATAATTTTAGTGTCCTTTCAGTGTCCTTTCTGTTGCGAGTGACAGAAGTGGAACACGAACTAGGTTAAACAAAACTGGAATTTATAAAACAGAGAAGCCTAAAGCTGGCCTGGGCTTTATATACAGCAGGATCCAGGAGCTCGGAGGATGCCATCAAGGCTCTCTGTTACCGGGAACTCTCAGCTCTGCCTGTCATGGGGCAGCTTCATTCTGCATCCAGCTCTAAGCATATAGCAGGCTGTTCACATATTAATTCCAGAAAATGATTCTGACTGTCTCATCCTGGGTCTCATTCACACCTCTGCCTCAGGATTAGGGGAAGGTATAGTGACTGAAATCTTTACCCCATGGAGTAGGAGGGGCTGGTTTCCCAAAGGAAATGATACTCTCCATAGTACCCAATCAATATTTCTTGAATGAATGAATGAATGAGTGAATATGAATCAATCAGTAAGATCATTTCTAGAACAGTGGACGTTTTTTGAAGTGGTAAAATTTCTGTACTCTTCCCCCTTACCGTTCTCTGGCATTCTTCAAAATACTCTTAACAACTAGAAAACAAAATGTGGTTAGAATAAACAAGTATTGGGAAGAGTACC
Source organism: Delphinapterus leucas (assembly GCF_059928025.1). Taxonomy (NCBI): domain Eukaryota; kingdom Metazoa; phylum Chordata; class Mammalia; order Artiodactyla; family Monodontidae; genus Delphinapterus; species Delphinapterus leucas. Next base: position 33,610,515 of record NC_143142.1, on the reverse strand, counting down.
TATCGCAGGTTATGATGCAGGTGAGTAGGAAGACATTAGCAGTGAGGCAGTAAAACTGGCAAAGGTGACCTGATATTTCGTGACACTCTTAAGGATAGGGTGGAGAGGGATGGGAAGAGAGATGAATTCACGGAAGCCTGAATATCTATACAAAAAAGTAGTGATTCTTTGTTTTAAATTTTTAATAAACTTTGATTTTGGAATAATTTGAGATTTACAGAAAAGTTACAAAAATAGTACAAAGAGTTCTTGTGTACCCTTCACCCAGCTTCTCTTAATATCTTTTTTTTTCAGCTTGATTGAGGGATAATTGATAAAATTAAAATATATTTAAAGTATTTGAAGTAGTGATTCATAGAGAACATATCAGAGCTTCCTTGGTAACATTTTCAAGCCATCATCACCACCCAAGAGATATTCTGCTATGCCCCATGGACTTAAAGAGGACCTGTATTCAAGGTATTAATAAGCAAAACTGGCTCAGTGGGTTCTCATGATGAGTGATAAAACTAGTTTTGACATGATCCAAAGACACTGAAGCAATGAGCCCAAACTAGTAAATTTCAGATAAACAGATATAGATGTAAAAGTTCCATGTGCAGGTTAAAAAAGGTATAGAAACAGGAGAGAAAATCTTGGAAGATTATTTGGGAGGGGAACTCAGGATCAGGAAATGAATTTAGGACGTCATAGTGGGCATCTGTCATTTCTGACAGCTCAAAATAATTGAATTGCATTTTGCTCTTTACATTTTGCTATTTCTTACATTGTGTGTCTTGCCTTCTCCATGTAAAATTCAGCAAGAACCCTATTTCCTAGCTTCCCTTATCACTAAAGTGCAGACGTGTGACATATTCCACCCAAGGGATGCACCCACGAAAGTCAGATCGGAATGGAGCTGCCTGAAGAGAAGGCATTGATTTTGGAATGCAGGTAGGGAGGCCACGCTGGGCTCAGACAGCTCTGAGCTGTGGTTCTGGGGGTTGTTTAATGTGAACTCTGTCCTTACAGAGTCGCCAAAGATTCTGAGAGCTATCTAACATTTTGTAAAACAAACAGACACGTAAACAAAGACAATTTCTCCACTTAAATGGGATTCACTGTTTCCCTTTATATAGCCTGGTAACAGGGGCCTCTGCTGTTTATTCATAAAATTGAGAAAACTATACTTCTGCAAACCTTACAGGAGCTGTAAGAATGAGATAAGCTAATAAAGGTGGAACAGCTTGAAAGGTATTAAAGAATGATACATATGTAAGATTTTAACATGGAATGGGCCTATTTTCTCCTGCTCCAAAAGGCAAACCTATGTTACCCTGGAGCTATTGCAAAGAGAGAAATTCTGAATAAATTTTCCAAGAGATTAGAGCTAGCCAGTGTTGTCACAGGCAGCCTGATAAAGGAGTGAGCTTCTCATATTGAAGATATCCAAGCATAACTGGGTCATCAACTAATAGACATACAGTAAATGGGATTTCTATTTCTGAAACAGACTTGAACTAGAGGCTACTAAGGTCTCCTTAAAATTCTAATATTACCTGATTCTGCTTTGGCAATTTTATATCAAGAGATTTTCTGGTCCGTTTTCTATGGTTTTTTCCTTGTATATATTGTATCACATTTATTTAATTTTGTGCTCTGATAAAATTACTTTGTATCCCTATAAATGATATAAATATGCATGGTCACTAAATTTATAGGGATATGGACTATACATAGCAAAATATCAAATATATTAATATATGCCAATATATCAAAATATATGTGTAAAAGTATCTAATAAAATATAAAGCAGTATAATTACATTGTGAACACGTAAAAACACGTATAGGTACATTGTATGCATTTGCAAAATAATTCTTCATGGTGTGACTTCATGCTTATTTAGTTTTTTTTCCAATTGTTATGAAGAAAGACAAGATATTTTATCTTATATTTCAGTGTGAAATATATACTTTTTATCTGGGGTAAATTTACTATGCAGGTGCTTCTGGGGTTTTGAGTTTACAAACTCAATCCCCTAATGTTACAAGAGTAAACACATATATACATAAAATCTTGATAAAGTGTGTCTGTCCTCTTCTCATCTTGCTCCAAGGGGTTTTTTGGATTCTTCTACTATCACTTAAGTATATAATCATTTGCCATTCTCTCTGGTTGGATTAGGAACTCTTCAACGATAGGGTTTGTTAAAATACCAACTAGTTTACAACTAGTGCTGTGCATGGCCCCCTTCAGTGCAATATATATATATATATATATATATATATATATATATATATATATATATATATATATATAGCCAATGAGTAGCAATAAGCCAAGGGGACTGGCCTTTCCTGTCTACTGTTTTGAGAAGAATGTGTAATCTGCTATTGTTGGATGAAGTAGTCTATAGATGTCAATTATATCCAACTGATTGATGGTATCATTGAATTCAACTATGTCCTTAATGATTTTCCACGCCAGTGAATCCTTCCATTTCTGGGAGAGGGATGTTAAAGTCTACAACTATGATAGTGGATTCATCTCTTTCTCCTTGCAGTTCTATCAATTTCTGCCTCTTGTAGTTTGGTGCTCTGCTGTTAGGTACATACACCTTAAGAATTATTATGCCTCCTTGGAGAATTGACCCCTTTATTGTTAGGTAATGGCCTTCATTATCCCTGATAATGTTCCTTACTTTGAAGTTCTGCTCTGTCTGAAAATAACATACTTTTTTTTCCTTTTGATTAGTGTTAGTATGATACACTTTCTCCATCCTTTTACTTTTAACCTATATATGTCTTTATAGTTAACATGCATTTCTTGTAGACAATGTATAGTTGGGTTGTGCTTTTTGATCCACTTTTACAATCTGTCTTTTATTTGGTGCACTTAGACTGTAGACATTCAAAGTTCTTATTGATATAGGTGGGTTACTATCTACCATATTTGTTTCTGTTCTCTATTTGTTGCCCTTGTTCTTCGTTACTATTTTTGTCTTTCACTCTTCTGCCTTGTGTGGTTTTAGCTGAGCATCTTATCTGATTCCATTTTCTCTCCTCCCATAGCATATCAATTATACTTCTTTTTTTTCTTATTTTAGTGGTTGCCCTAGAGTTTGCTATCTACATTTACAGTTAATCGAAGTTCACTTTCAAATAACATTATACCACTTCACAGTTGTGTGAGTACCTTATAATAACAATAATCCTAATTCCTTCATTCCATTCCTTTATCATTGCTGTCATCCATTTCACTTTATAAGCATACATAAGCATATATATATATATATATATATATATAGTACAGACTAATCAAATACACTGTTGGTATTGTTTTGAACAAACTGTTATCTGTTAGATTAATTAAGAATAAGAAAAATAAATGATTTTTTCTTCACCTCTCCCTTCTTCAGTGCTCTTCCTTACTTTATATAAAGGTGAGTTTCTGACCTATAAAAATTTCCTTCTCTCTGAAGAACTTCTTTTAACACTTCTTGCCAGACAGGTCTATTAGCAACAAATTTCTTCAATTTTTGCTTGTCTGAGAAAGTCTTTCTCTTTGACTTTTAAAGGATAATTTTGCAAAGTACAGAACTCTAGGTTGGTGGGGGTTTTTTTCTTTCTCTCAACACATTAAATACTTCACTCCACTCTCTTGTTGCTTGCATAGTTTTTGAGGTGAAATCAGATGTAATTCTTATCTTTGTTCCTCTACAGGTAAGATGTTTTATTCCCTCTGGCTTCCTCCAGGAGTTTATCTTTGATTTTCTGTAATTCAAAAATGATATTCCAAGGTGTAGTATTCTTTCTTTTTTTTTTTGGTATTTATCCTGTTTGGTGTTGTCTAAGCTCCTTGGATCTGTGGTTTGATGACTGACAATTTAGGGAAATTCTCAGTTATTATTGTTTCAAATCTTTCTTCTTTTCCTTTCTTTCTTCTCCTTCTGGTATCCCCATTATTCATATGTTACACCTTTTGAAGTTGCCCCACAGTCCTTGGATAGTCTGTTATGTTTATTTCAGTCTTTGTTCTCTTTGTCTTTTTGTTTTTCAGGAATTCTGTCAGTATATCCTCAGGCTCAGAGATTCTTTCCTCAACTCTGCCCAGTCTACTAATAAGTCCATCAAAGGCATTCTTCATTTCTGTTATTGTGTTTTTTATCTCCAGTATTTCCTTTTGGTTCTTTCTTAGGATTTCCTTCTCTCTGCTTCCATTGCCCAGCTGTTCTTACCTGCTGTCTATTTTATCCATTAGAGCCCTTAGCATATCATAGTTGTTTTAAATTCCCATTGTGATAATATCAACATCCCTTCCAAGTGTAGTTCTGATACTTGCTCTGTCTCTTCAAATTGTGGTTTTGCCTTTTAGTATGCCTTGTAATTTTTCTTGGCAGCCATACATGATGTATCAGGTAAAAGGAACAGCTGTAAATAGGCCTTTAGTAATGTTGTGGTAATGTGTGGAGCTGAGGAAGGATTCTATAGTCCTATGATTAGGTCTCAGTCTTTTAGTGAGCCTGTGCCTCTGAACTGTGAATGTCACAAGTGTTTCTCAAGTTTTTATTCTCCTTCCTCAGGTGGGACAGGATGACTAGAGTGGGCTGGAGCTAGATAATTCCCTTCCTCAGGTCAGATAGGCTCTGATAATACCCTAGCAGGTTAGGCTCTGCTTCACCAGTTTCTCCTGACAGTAGGTCTTGTGAAGAACAGAGTGCTCTGGCATATTTCAAAATGTTTTCTTTTCCTCTTCTCCTGTTGGAAGCACAAGGCTACTTTTCCCCACTGTTTACTGTGGGAACCTGATAGAATTCCCTGGAGGTAAACCTGGCAATATTGTGGGGCCCTCCCTGTGACTGAGTCCCCCTGGAGTTTTTAACTCTGAGCATTGTCTCCAGCAAGCCTTCAGCAATTCATCAACTACATTTCAGGTTTTCCTACCCTGGCACTGGCTCCTGTGGAAGTCTCTACTTGTGAGTCTGCTCTGGTAAGCCTGTATTCACCTATCCATCGCTCTAATCTTGGGGGCAGTGCTTTGTTACTGCATACTCCTCTCTTTTATGGATCCAAGAAGAATTGTTGTTGATTTTTTTAGAGTATGTAGCTATTTATTTTTTGTGAGGCTGGAGCTTGGACAACTTCCAAGCTCCTTACATGTGCAACTGGAAACCGGAAGTCCCTGCTTACTATCTTAACAGGTCACTAATTGCACACCTGTAGTAGTTTCCTATAGATTTGTAGCAGTAGATTAGAAAGTACTCCAACCCTTAATTCTTCCATATGTTTAATATAGTAAGAGTGTCTAAGCTCTGTGGTGAAAAGGGCCTGACCCAAGGTCAGACAAATAAAAATTGCTCAATTTTTTGGTACCTGTTTTTCTGTTAGGTAACTATTTCTTGCCTGTAACACCCTTCTATGTTCTTGTCAACTCCATTCTCGTATGTAGGTGACAAAGTTAAATTTACAAGAACTGCAACTTTGCTTTTTTTCAAAACAGGACAAAAAAGTCTATTTTGGCATTTTAGTTTTTATATTCTTCTGTATTACATAAGTCCAAAAACTAGAAATGTCAAATGAGAAAGCTAGCAATCCACTTGGAATATATAATATATGATGTCTGTTTTTACTATGTGCCAGGCATTGTGCTAGTTTATATATATGATCTCATTTCACCTTTATCCCAGTAATGGAGGTAGTTGCCATTATAATGTTTATCCTAAGAAAGGAAAACCAAAGCAAAGATAGGTTGAATAACTTAACCAAAGTCATAGGTAGAAAGTTCTGGAACCAGTACTGGAATATAGATATGATCAATTCCAGAGCCCACAACCTCAGTAAATAAATGCAAAAGGGATCATCATTGTAATGTCTTCATTTTATGAATGAGGAAAATAAGACCTCAAGATATTTAATGATTAAGTCTAATTATGCAGGGCCACAGAGCACAGCTGTTCGGGTTTTGCATTACAGAAACCCAAGAGTATCAGTTACATCATGCTGCTAGAACAAAAATTGTTTAATGCAATTTTTCTATAATAGCCCTGACAATATTTGCAAATTCCTATCATGTAAACCTAAAAACTCCATATATCTGCTCTTCATTTTTACTGATATGATTCCAGTTCCTTATCAAGTTCACTTCTAACATAGTTAGATTCATTTGTCATAGCCTGCATTATGCTCTGGGATCCATGACATATTAGTTGAGTTGAACAAAATTTTCATACAGTAAAATTCACCTTTTGCAACGTCCAGTTCTGTGGGTTGTGACAAAGGCATAGAGTCGTGGATCTATCAAGCCAGTACCACACAGGGTACTTCATCTGGGGTCACCAACAACACTGGCTTGCCTGTAAATAAGAGGAATTCCTGACACACAGGCTGTGCAGTTGTAAAATCAGAACAGTCTTGGGCAAACTAAGGTGAGTCGTTGGCCACCCTCCTTCTATCATCCTAAAACTTCTCCCCTGCAATCCCTTCGTAGTGTACCCCATCTCCAAACCTCACCCTCTGGCAACCATCCATTTGTTTTCCATCTCTGTAGCTTTGGTTTTTCCAGAATGTCATGTAAATGGGATCATATAACATGTATTCTTTGGTGTCTGGTCCTGTTACCTCAGTTCTCTGATAGATTTAAGAAAAGTCATTGATTTGCACTTTGTCCAGCTTTTTCCTTACTGTAGGGGTGGGTGTGTGACTCTTTTTCCAGCTCTCTGCATTTCTGAGCTGAAACCACTCATCTACTTTTCAAATGAAGGGGAAAAAAATGTCTTCAACAACATCGAACCCAAAAGGTGATCGAAAATTTATGAACTGTTGACATACGATTAGCAAAATGACACACTTGACAGTTTGATAGTTTTTTCCAAAGATGATGCACAAAAAGGAGTAAGCCAAAACAGAAGGAGGAAATGAAAATGTTTAAAATCATAGAGAATACAAAATTCAATGCTACTTCAACTATAGGAAGACAATGGTTCCTTTATGACTATCTGGGGGAAAACATGTAGTTTTAAGCAGTCTTCCACTAGCTGTTGGTGTACTCTACTATAGCCAATTAAAGACCAGAGTTTCAAGGAAAACTGTGATTGGTATCATAATTCTCTTTACATGACGCTATAAGGTATAAACAGTTGGCAATCACTGTTTCCTAGTTGACTCATCCCCTCCCAACAATAATAAAATTATTTATTACTCAGCAACCTTGTAAATGATTACAAATACTGCAATAAGCAAAAGGTGTTCAACCTCATCATTGCACCGTCAAGGTATTTCAAGATTAATCAAAGACATCAGCAATGAACAAATGAGGCATTTCTTTTCACAAATAGAAATGGATATTGGTCTCTACCTCCAGCCCCTTTGCAGGTTTGAAAATGTAAAAGGAAATTACTGTCCTCTTCGAAACACAGCTGCTCACCACACAGCCTAGTTCTTAGATTTGCATGTGTAAGCCTCCTTTACTGAACGCAAGAGTAATAATTTTATGTCAATATTTAAAGAGGGAAATTTTACGCTGGGTAGCTGAGGAGAATGGGAGAAGGCAAATATTATATAATTCAGACTTTAACGAATTTTCAGAAATCAAAGCTGGCAAAAAATTATTTTGATGAATTTCAGCAACATCAAACCCTAAGGTCATACTGGTCAAAGCAAGGCAGGACCACTCCTCTCCCCCATCTTAGATAACATTGACCCTAAGGTATATTGAGAGAGAAACATAAAAACACAAAGGCACGCGCGTGCTCGCACACAAATTCCCTGGCTAAATCTGAATATAGAATGAGAACTATATGTGAGGACAAGACAGAAAAGCCCAGTTGCCAGAAGTGATTTGACTTGATGCTAATCCCCAAAATTTTGGTCCTAGACCCTGAAACCCTTTCCACCATGAGGGTTTCAGAGCTAAGTCTGGAGTTTTAGGTGACAGAAGTTGCTAACCCAGCAAAGTCCAAAAGAGCCGGTGAAAAATCACCATTAGGCTTCGTAAGCATATCTACAATGCCTGCTCAACCCCCCCTTCGAAATCAACCTCAAAGAGGCTGTGCTGGTGTAACCAGAAGAGGCTGAATGTTCTTGCAGGTTTCAAGATCGCCCCGTGAGGCAAAGAGAGCTAGTTGCCAACTCCAGCATGCACTTTCCCTTCACTTCCTGTAACAGAACCACAAAAGTTAGCTGGGTGCACCGTCTCTTGGAGCTGGAGACTACATTCCCCACCTTACCTGACAGCTGTATGTGGCGAGTGACCAAATTCTGGCTATGGAGGTGTAAGCACACGTGAGGGACTTCCAGGCTCTTTGAAAGGGGAGGGGGCCAGCCTTTTCTCCTCTTTTGCCCTTTTTGTTGCTTAGAGAACAGAAATGAAGAATGGAGCTCCAGAAGTTTTTGTGGGTGGTGAATTAACCTTGATGATGGAAGAGATGAAAGGAAGAGGATGCAGCAGAAAGGGACCCAAATAACTGACAGGAAGAGCCACCATACCTGCCCTAGATAGTGTACCTACACACTGCACTTATGTGAAAGAGAAATAAACTTCTATCTTTTAAAAACTAATGTTTTATTCTTGTCACTGTTGTTGTCATATAAAGTCAAACCTAATCCTAAACAAGATCTTGCATTTGTTTTAAACTATGGCATGTTACCATGTAACTTGATGTGTGTGTGTATGTGTGCAGGTATGTGTGTGTGCACGTGTTTGGTTGGTGGAACCATATCTAGAATTCATCGATTTTGAGTAATGAATCACTTTTAAAAACATACTTGATATATCTATGAACTCATATGTCTCCATAATGGTTAGGTTTATGTGTTAACTTGACTAGGCTATAATCCTACTTATTCAATCAAACACTAATATAGGTATTGCTGTGAGTTATTTTGAAGATTTATCTCAAGTCCATAATCAGTTGACTTTAAGGGAGATTATCCTAGATATTCTGGGTAGGTCTCATTCAATCACTCAGAAGTCCCCAGGAGGAGCCTCAGGCTTCCTGATGGAGCAGCAGCCCCACCTGTGGGTAGCAGTTTCCGCTCCCGTCTCCCATCTGAGGGTTCCAGCTGCCCTTGCTCATGGCCCGGCCAATGATTTCCATCATGCCAACCCAACCCCCTGAATCACATAAGCTAACTCCTTGTAACAGATCTCTTAATATATATCTCCCACCGGTTCTATTTCTGTGGTTTAGTCTTGACAGATACAGTCCAAAATCAAAAAGAAAGAAACTAGAGCAAAGAACATTTTTTTTAAACAAAACAAAAGAGAAATTAATTCTATGAAGAAACTCAGCTTTGATTTTTTACTCTCTCACTCTCACATGTAAGTTACAATTAGCGAAATACTGTTTCTTCGTTTCTTTCTTCCTCCTGTTGGCCTTAGAAAATTTGCCAGCTTCAATAAAGTTACTCTGTGCTTTTTTGTTTCTCTAGGTACTCTCTCAGATGATTTCATCTTATGACATTTTAAAAAAAATTTTATTGAAGTACAGTTGATTTATAATGGTGTGTTAATTTCTGCTCTATAGTAATGTGATTCATTTATACATATATATATTCTTTTCCATGATGGTTTACCACAGGATATTGAACATAGTTCCCTGTGCTATACAGTAGGACCTTCTGGTTTATCCATCCTATATACAATAGTTTGCATCTTCTAATCCCAAACTCCCAATCCTCCCCTCCCCCACCCCCCTTATCCTATGACATTTCATTGCAATAATTGTATCAACATTTCCTTATTAAGACAATTTTAATATGGAAAAATTAAATCAAAATTAATGGGAAAAATCTCATTTTGACTTAGGAAGGAGCATTTATTTTCAACTATAGTCAGCCTGTTTTGATTGAGCTACTCCATGAGTTTGGTCCTTCTTTCCATTTCTCTTTTAAGATGGAGTCTGTTTGCAAATGGTTTCTAACATTCACAAATGAGCTCTAAGATTGAGTCCAGAAATTATGTTAGGGTCTCTGCTTATGTTCTTTGTTCTAACAGATAAGAGGACAGGATGTGTATTTTAAGCCTTGACTATTGAGACTCTGCGTTTTGGTGGATACTAATTATCCCTTGGGTCAGCTGTTGGAGATTACTAGTCACAGTAGGTAGTCTGCTGGAGCCTGAATCACTGTGGAGTTTTTAAAGTATTTTAAGGATGGTAGGGAGTCAATGTCAAGACAATTTGACACTGGAATCAAGGCATTTCGCTTGATCTGATTTCCCTGGAGAGTGTCTGTGGAATATAGACTAATGGAAACATGAGTTTGCATATATGAAGAAGAAAGAAAAAGATTTGCTAGTTGTATGGGCTGAGTTTGTGTCCTGCCAGAAGTCATGTATGGAAATCTAATCCCCAATCTGATAGTTTTAGGAGGTGGGGCCTTTAGGAGGTAAATTTGGTCTTGAAGGTGGAGCCCTCATGAATGGGTTAATGTCCTTCTAAGAAGATGCAGAGAGCTAGCTCTCTTTCTACGATGTGAACACAGTAAGTCAGCAGTGTGCAACCCAAAGGGGGTCCTCCCCAGCACCTGACAATGCTAGCATCCTGATCTCAGACTTCCAAGACTCCAGAATTGTAAGAAATAAATGTCCATTGTTTATAAGCCACCCAGTCTATGGTACTTTGTTCTAACAGGCCAAAATGACTAAAACAATTGTCAAGCAATTTTGGGAGACAGTGGGTCAAACAAAGTTAAAAGATGTCTCTATTACATGACTTCTGAAAGTCTTTGACATGCTAATGTGCCCTGTGAATTACCCAGAGGAGTAGTCAGCATCTATCACATTCCATTCTACAGAAGCCAGATTTGAGCAACTTGCCCCAGGTGATCTATTTGCTGGACTACTGCCAAGTGGAATAGTCTTTTTTTCTAAGAGCTCACACTTGTATGTGAAATATGGAACAAGTTATCTTATTGCAACTAACTTACCATTATATCTTATTATCTTATTTACTCCAAGTAACATAACATAAAATTGTATATATAGTATTCATCTACCTAATACTGATTGCTATATATAATTTCAAATTTGCCCTGAGAATTCCTGAGTCATCTTAGACAATAGATGATTTTTGCCACGTCTACAAAATGAGCTTGAGGTTTAAGAGATTCTGTGACATCTTATTCACCGTTTCACTTCCACTTCCAAAGACCACGGAATATGTTCGTTTCAGCCACTACTACCACCCACTGTATATGGGAACTGTCATTCATTTTTTACTTTTTGTCCAAAGCATTCACAAAATCTTGGAAATGGGCAGAAACCTTGTAGAATTTTAAATAACGGTTCTGTTAGTCTAGTCTGTATAAGGTTACAGTTCATGCAAAAAAAAAAATTGCTTCTTTTTTTTAAAATGTGAGGTTTTTGCATGACTAGTAAGAAAGCTGAGATTTTCACCAGGAAAGGGAAGGGTATTATTGCTCATAGAATTAAATATAAGAATAAAATACCTAGGAATAAACCTATCTAAGGAGACAAAAGACCTGTACTCAGAAAACTATAAGACACTGATGAAAGAAATTAAAAATGATACAAACAGACAGAGAGATTATACCATGTTTTTGGATTGGAAGAATCAACATTGTGAAAACGACTATACTATCAAAAGCAATCTACAGATTCAATGCAATCCCTATCAAACTACCAATGGCAATTTTCCACTGGTAAACAAGAACAAAATATTTCACAATTTATATGAAAACACAAAAGACAACGAATAGCCAAAGAAATCTTGAGAAAGAAAAATGGAGTGGGAGGAATCAGGCTCCCTGACTTCAGACTATACTACAAAGCTACAGTAATCAAGACAGTATGGTACTGGCACAAAAATGGAAATAGATATCAATGTAACAGGATAGAAATCCCAGAGATAAACCCACACACATATGGTCACCTTACCTTTGATAAAGGAGGCAAGAATGTACAATGGAGAAAAGACAGCCTCTTCAGTAAGTGGTACTGGGAAAACTTGACAGGTACATGTAAAAGAATGCAATTAGAAGACTTCCTAACACCGTATACAAAAATAAACTCAAAATGGATTAAAGACCTAAATGTAAGGCCAGACACTATCAAACTCTTAGAGAAAAACATAGGCAGAACACTCCATGACATAAATCACAGCAAGATCCTTTTTGACCCACCTCCTAGAGAAATGGAAATAAAAACGAAAATAAACAAACGGGACCCAATGAAACTTAAAAAGCTTTTGCACAGCAAACGAAACCATAAACAAGACGAAAAGACAACCCTCAGAATGGGAGAAAATATTTGCAAATGAAGCAACTGACAAAGGATTAATCTCCAAAATTTACAAGCAGCTCATGCAGCTCAATATCAAAAAAACAAACAACCCAATCCAAAAATGGGCAGAAGACCTAAGTAGACATTTCTCCAAAGAAGATATATAGATTGCCAACAAACACATGAAAGGATGCTCAACATCACTAACAATTAGTGAAATGCAAATCAAAACTACAATGAGGTATCACCTCACACCACTCAGAATGGCCATCATCAAAAAATTTACAAACAATAAATGCTGGAGAGGATGTGGAGAAAAGGGAACCCTCTTGCACTGTTGGTGGGAATGTAAATTGATACAGCCACTATGGAGAACAGTATGGAGGTTCCTTAAAAAACTAAAAATAGGGGGAACGAGGTGAAGATGGCAGAAGAGTAAGAGGTGGAAATCACCTTCCTCCCCACAGATACACCAGAAATACATCTACATGTGGGACAACTCCTACAGAACACCTACTGAATGCTGGCAGAAGACCTCAGACCTCCCAAAAGGCAAGAAAGTCGCCATGTACCTGGGTAGGACAAAAAAAAAAAAAAGAATAAACATAGACAAAAGGATAGGGACGGGACCTGCACCAGTGGGAGGGAGCTGTGAAGGAGGAAAGGTTTCCACACACTAGGAAGCCCCTTTGCGGGCAGAGACTGTGGGTAGCGGAGGGGGAAGCTTCGGAGCCGCGGAGGAGAACATAGGAACAGAGGTGCGGAGGGCAAAGCGGAGAGATTCCAGCACAGAGGATCAGGGCCGACCGGCACTCACCAGCCCGAGAGTCTTGTCTGCTCACCGCCGGGGCAGGCGGGGCTGGGAGTTGAGGCTTGGGCTTCGGTCGGAGCGCTGGGAGAGGACTGGGGTTGGTGGTGTGAACACAGCCTGCAGGGGGTTAGTGCACCACGGATAGCCAGGAGGGAGTCCGGGGAAAAGTCTGGATCTGCCAAAGAGGCAAGAGAATTCTTCTTCCCTCTTTGTTTCCTGGTGCGCGAGGAGAGGGGATTAAGAGAGCTGCTTAAAGGAGCTCCAGAGACGGGCGCGAGCCGTGGCTAAAAGCGCAGACCCCAGAGACAGGCATGAGACGCTAAGGCTGCTGCTGCCGCCACCAAGAAGCCTGTGTGCGAGCACAGGTGACTATCCACAACCCCCTTCCGGGGAGCCTGTGCAGCCCGCCACTGCCAAGGTCCCGGGATCCAGGGACAACTTCCCCGGGAGAACGCACGGCGTGCCTCAGGCTGCTGCAACATCATGCTGGCCTCTGCCGCTGCAGACTCGCCGCGCACTCCGTGCTCCACCCTCTGCCAGGCCTGAGTGAGCCAGTGTCCCCGAAGCAGCTGCTCCTTTAACCCTGTCACGTCTGAGCGAAGAACAGATGCCCTCTGGCAACCTACATGCAGAGGCGGGGCGAAATCCAAAGCTGAGCCCCTGGGAGCTGTGAGAACAAAGAAGAGAAAGGGAAATCTTTCCCAGCAGCCTCAGAAGCATTGGATTAAAGCTCCACAATCAACTTGATGTACCCTGCATCTGTGGAATACCTGAATAGACAATGAATCATCCCAAATTGAGGAAGTGGACGTTGGGAGCAAAGATATATATATATATATATATATATTCCTTTTTCTGTTTTTCGGAGTGTGTATGTGTATGCTTCTGTGTGAGATTTTGTCTGTATAGCTTTGCTTCCACCATTTGTCCTAGGGTTCTATCCATCCGTTTTTTGAAATGTTTTTTCTTAATAATTATTTTTTATTTTAATAACTATATTTTATCTTACTTTATTTTATTTTACTTTATCTTCTTTCTTTCTTTCTTTCTTTCTTTCCTTCCTTCCCTCCTTCCTTGCTTCCTTCCTCCCTCCCTCCCTTTCCTTCTCTCTCTCTCTCTCTCTCTCTCTTTCTTTCTTTCTACTTGTTCTCCCTTTTATTCTGAGCCATGTGGATGAAAGGCTCTTGGTGCTGCAGCCAGGAGTCAGTGCTGTGCTCTGAGGTGGGAGAGCCAACTTCAGGACACCCGTCCACAAGAGACCTCCCAGCTCCACATAATATCAAACGGTGAAAATCTCCAAGAGATCTCCATCTCAACACCAGCACCCAGCTTCACTCAACGACCAGCAAGCTACAGTGCTGGACATCCTATGCCAAACAACTAGCAAGACAGGAACACAACCCCACCCATTAGCAGAGAGGCTGCCTAAAATCATAATAAGTCCACAGACAGCCCAAAACACACCACCAGACGTGGACCTGCCCACCAGAAAGACAAGATCCAGCCTCATCCACCAGAACACAGGCACTAGTCCCCTCCACCAGGAAGCCTACACAACCCACTGAACCAACCTTGGCCACTGGGGACAGACACCAAAAACAACGGGAACTACGAACCTGCAGCCTGCAAAAAGGAGACCCCAAACACAGTAAGATAAGCAAAATGAGAAGACAGAAAAACACACAGCAGATAAAGGAGCAAGATAAAAACCCACCAGACCTAACAAATGAAGAGGAAATAGGCAGTCTACCTGAAAAAGAATTCAGAATAATCATAGTAAAGATGATCCAAAATCTTGGAAATAGAATAGAGAAAATGCAAGAAACATTTAACAAGGACCTAGAAGAACTAAAGATAAAACAAGCAATGATGAACAACACAATAAATGAAATGAAAAATATTCTAGATGGAATCAACAGCAGAATAACTCAGGCAGAAGAACGGATAAGTGACCTGGAAGATAAAATAGTGGAAATAACTACTGCAGAGCAGAATAAAGAAAAAAGAATGAAGAGAACTGAGGACAGTCTCAGAGACCTCTGGGACAACATTAAACACACCAACATTCGAATTATAGGGGTTCCAGAAGAAGAAGAGAAAAATAAAGGGACTGAGAAAATATTTGAAGACATTATAGTTGAAAACTTCCCTAATATGGGAAAGGAAATAGTTAATCAAGTCCAGGAAGCACAGAAAGTCCCATACAGGATAAATCCAAGGAGAAATACGCCAAGACACATATTAATTAAACTGTCAAAAAATAAATACAAAGAAAACATATTAAAAGCAGCAAGGGAAAAAGCAAATAACACACAAGGGAATCCCCATAAGGTTAACAGCTGATCTTTCAGCAGAAACTCTGCAAGCCAGAAGGGACTGGCAGGACATATTTAAAGTGATGAAGGAGTAGAACCTGCAACCAAGATTACTCTACCCAGCAAGGATCTCATTCAGATTTGATGGAGAAATTAAAACCTTTACAGACAAGCAAAAGCTGAGAGAGTTCAGCACCACCAAACCAGCTTTACAACAAATGCTAAAGGATCTTCTCTAGGCAAGAAACACAAGAGAAGGAAAAGACCTACAATAACGAACCCAAAACAATTAAGAAAATGGTAAGAGGAACATACATATCGATAATTTCCTTAAATGTAAATGGACTAAATGCTCCTACCCAAAGACACAGATTGGCTGAATGGATACAGAAACAAGACCCATATATATGCTGTCTACAAGAGACCCACTTCAGACCTAGAGACACATACAGACTGAAAGTAAGGGGATGGAAAAAGATATTCCATGCAAATGGAAACCAAAAGAAAGCTGGAGTGGCAATTCTCATATCAGACAAAATAGACTTTAAAATAAAGACTATTAGAAGAGACAAAGAAAGACACTACATAATAATCAAGGGATAGATCCAAGAAGAAGATATAACAACTGTAAATATTAATGCACCCAACATAGGAGCACCTCAATACATAAGGCAAATACTAACAGCCATAAAAGGGGAAATCGACAGTAACACATTCATAGTAGGGGACTTTAAACCGCACTTTCGCCAATGGACAGATCATCCCAAATGAAAATAAATAAGGAAACACAAGCTTTAAATGATACATTAAACATGATGGACTTAACTGATATTTATAGGACATTCCACCCAAAAACAACAGAATACACATTTTTCTCAAGTGCTCATGGAACATTCTCTAGGATAGATCATATCTTGGGTCACAAATCAAGCCTTGGTAAATTTAAGAAAATTGAAATTGTATCAAGTATCTTTTCCGACCACAACACTATGAGACTAGATATCAATTACAGGAAAAGATCTGTAAAAAATACAAACACATGGAGGCTAAACAATACATTACTTAATAACGAAGTGATCACTGAAGAAATCAAAGAGGAAATAAAAAAATATCTAGAAACAAATGACAATGGAGACACGACAACCAAAGACCTATCGGATGCAGCAAAAGCAGTTCTAATAGGGAAGTTTACAGCAATACAATCCTACCTTAAGAAACAGGAAACATCTCAAATAAACAACCTAACCTTGCACCTAAAGCAATTAGAGAAAGAAGAACAAAAAAACCCAAAAGTTAGCAGAAAGAAAGAAATCATAAAAATCAGATCAGAAATAAATGAAAAAGAAATGAAGGAAATGATAGCAAAGATCAATAAAACTAAAAGCTGGTTCTTTGAGAAGATAAACAAAATTGATAAACCATTAGCCAGACTCATCAAGAAAAAAAGGGAGATGACTCAAATCAATAGAATTAGAAATGAAAAAGGAGAAGTAACAACTGACACTGCAGAAATACAAAAGATCATGAGAGATTACTACAAGCAACTCTATGCCAATAAAATGGACAACCTGGAAGAAATGGACAAATTCTTAGAAATGCACAACCTGCCAAGCCTGAATCAGGAAGAAACAGAAAATATGAAGGGACCAGTCACAAGCACTGAAATTGAAAATGTGATTTAAAAGCTTCCGACAAACAAAAGCCCAGGACCAGATGGCTTCACAGGCGAATTCTATCAAACATTTAGAGAACAGCTAACACATATCCTTCTCAAACTCTTCCAAAATATAGCAGAGGGAGGAACACTCCTAAACTCATTCTACGAGGGCACTATCACCTTTATACCAAAACCAGACAAGGATGTCACAAAGAAAGAAAACTACAGGCCAATATCACTGATGAACATAGATGCAAAAATCCTCAACAAAATACTAGCAAACAGAATCCAACAGCGCATTAAAAGGATCATACACCATGATCAAGTGGGGTTTATTCCAGGAATGCAAGGATTCTTCAATACACACAAATTAATCAACGTGATACACCATATTAACAAACTGAAGGAGAAAAACAATATGATCATCTCAATAAAGGCAGAGAAAGCTTTCAACAAAATTCAACACCCATTTATGATAAAAACCCTGCAGAAAGTAGGCATACAGGGAACTTTCCTCAAAATAATAAAGTCCGTGTATGACAAACCAACAGCCAACATCGTCCTCAATGGTGAATAACTGAAAGCATTTCCACTAAGATCAGGAACAAGACAAGGTTGCCCACTCTCACCATTCTTACTCAACACAATTTTGGAAGTTTTAGCCACAGCAATCAGGGAAGAAAAGGAAATAAAAGGAATCCAAATCGGAAAAGAGGAAGTAAAGCTGTCACTGTTTGCAGATGACATGATACTATACATAGAGAATCCTAAGGATGCTACCAGAAAACTACTAGAGCTAGTGAATGAATTTGGTAAAGTAGCAGGATACAAAATTAATGCACAGAAATCTCTGGCATTCCTACACACTAATGATGAAAAATCTGAAAATGAAATCAAGAAAACACTCCCATTTACCATTGCAACAAAAAGAATAAACTATCTAGGAATAAACCTACCTAAGGAGACAAAAGACCTGTATGCAGAAAATTATAAGACAGTGATGAAAGAAATTAAAGATGATATAAATAGATGGAGAGATATATCATGTTCTTGGATTGGAAGAATCAACATTGTGAAAATGACTCTACTACCCAAAGCAATCAATAGATTCAATGCAATCACTATCAAACTACCATTGGCATTCTTCACAGAACTAGAAGAAAAAATTTCACAATTTGTATGGAAATGCAAAAGACCCCGAATAGCCAGAGCAATCTTGAGAACGAAAAATGGAGCTGGAGGAATCAGGCTCCCTGACTTCAGACTATACTACAAAGCTACAGTAATCAAGACAGTATGGTACTGGCACAAAAACAGAAAGATAGATCAATAGAACAGGATAGAAAGCCCAGAATAAACCCACGCACATATGGTCACCTTATCTTTGATAAAGGAGGCAGGAATGTACAGTGGAGAAAGGACAGCCTCTTCAATAATTGGTGCTGGGAAAACTGGACAGGTACATGTAGAAGTATGAGATTAGATCACTCCCTAACACTATACACAAAAATAAGCTCAAAATAGATTGAAGACCTAAATGTAAGGCCAGAAACTATCAAACTCTTAGAGGAAAACATAGGCAGAACACTGTATAACATAAATCACAGCAAGATCCTTTTTGACCCACCTCCTAGAGAAATGGAGATAAAAACAAAAATAAACAAATGGGACCTAATGAAACTTAAAAGCTTTTGCACAGCAACGGAAACCATAAACAAGACCAAAAGACAACCCTCAGAATGGGAGAAAATATTTGCAAATGAAGCAACTGACAAAGGATTAATCTCCAAAATTTATAAGCAGCTCATGCAGCTTAATAACAAAAAAACAAACCACCCAATCCAAAAATGGGCAGAAGAGCTAAATAGACATTTCTCCAAAGAAGATATACAGACTGCCAACAAACACATGAAAGAATGCTCAACATCATTAATCATTAGAGAAATGCAAATCAAAACTACAATGAGATGTCATCTCACACCAGTCAGAATGGCCATCATCAAAAAAGCTAGAAACAATAAATGCTGGAGAGGGTGTGGAGAAAAGGGAACAATCTTGCACTGTTGGTGGGAATGTGAATTGGTACAGCCACTGTGGAGAACAGTATGGAGGTTCCTTAAAAAACTACAAATAGAACTCCTATATGACCCAGCAATCCCACTACTGGGCATATACCCTGAGAAAACCATAATTCAAAAAGAGTCATGTACCAAAATGTTCATTGCAGCTCTATTTACAATAGCCTGGAGATGGAAACAACCTAAGTGTCCATCATCGGATGAATGAATAAAGAAGATGTGGCACATATATACAATGGAATATTACTCAGCCATAAAAAGAAACAAAATTGAGCTATTTGTAATGAGGTGGATGGACCTAGAGTCTGTCATACAGAGTGAAGTAAGTCAGAAAGAGAAAGACAAATACCGTATGCTAACACATATATGTGGAATCTAAGGAAAAAAAATGTCATGCAGAACCTAGGGGTAAGACAGTAATAAAGACAGAGACCTACTAGAGAATGGACTTGAGGATATGGGGAGGGGGAAGGGTAAGCTGGGACCAAGCGAGAGAGTGGCATGGACATATATACACTACTAAACGTAAAATAGATAGCTAGTGGGAAGCAGCCGCAGAGCACAGGGAGATCAGTTCGGTGCTTTGTGACCACCTAGAGGGGTGGGATAGGGAGGGTGGGAGGGAGGGAGGGAGACGCAAGAGGGAAGAGATATGGGAACATATGTATATGTATAACTGATTCACTTTGTTATAAAGCAGAAACTAACAAAAGAAAATACACTAAAAATAGAACTACCATACAACCCAGCAATCCCACCACTGGGCATATACCCTGAGAAAACCATAATAGAAAAAGAGTCATGTACCACAATATTCATTGCAGCTCTATTTACAGTAGCCAGGACATTGAAGCAATCTTAGTGTCCATCGACAGATGCATGGATAAAGAAGATGTGGCACATTTTCACTGCTGAAGTCTAACATAATTCTCTAGAGAAAGTGAAAATGCATCTTGTTATAGTGAAAACATTTTCTACTGACTTGGAAAAAATATTGAGGTAGAACTTGATATATTTTGAAACTTGCCTATATAAAAAGGTGTCCCTTCCTCCCTGCCGTCATCTCAAAGGTTTTAATAAGATTTGTCACCTTTCTTATTTAAAAAACATAAACTTTAATTTTCCTTTTCTATTCTAAAGCTAAAATAAATGGGATATGAGTCACATGGATTCAGGACAGACACTAATTCTATCAAAAACATTAAATTTGTTTTAAAAGCCCTGTAGGTGGAAACTTTTTTTTATGCAGACAACTTTTCTGATGTTCTAAAAAATGACTTTTTCAAAAATATGCCAAGGCAATGCCACTCTTAAAAATACTATAACCAACTTATAAATTTCCCCCTTATTGTTCTCTATTTTTTGAGGAGGGAATAACAAGAATAAATACATTGCTTTAAAATATAGGAGAGATTCGATCCCAGGTTTCAGTGCCAAAAAAAAAAAAAAAAAGATACATACACACACGTATATATATGAGAGAAACTTACCCAAAAAATTACTGATTATCCTATATCCACCCAGAGATAACAAAAAACATTTGTTCCCTCCATTTGTGTTTTACTTGTGACTATATCATATCTTTATAAAGACATTCATTCTGTATCTGTAAGGTTGTATGTAAATCACGTAAGGCTGTGATCCACAGAGTTTATATACCAAGAGCAATGCAAAAAATGAACTCAGAGTATAAAACCAGTTGAACTCCGTGTATGAAACCAGTGGAAAATATAAAACAAGTTTCCCAGTGGTTTCCATTGTCTTCAATAATATATTAGAAATTTTACTTCTCCCCTCATCATTTTTCTCATACACCACAGCTTACATCCGAATCTGTCTCCTCCACAAACTGCAGGAAAAAAACCCCAAACCTTTTCCGGGCCATGGTCTTACCTTCCTCCCCCCCCGCCGCCCCCAATTTGTCTTCCTTTTCTGTCACATGGCTGAAAGAACCTACAAGGTGGGAAGGATAGTAAAACTTAAAATTTGTTTCAGAGGACAGAAGAAATGCCTAGTAAAGGTCTGAATTATTAATAGTTATTTTCAATATATTAGTTTCTTTTTTGATGGTTTCTGTTTCAAAATTTAACTGCTTAAATTCAGTTCACCTTCCACAGTGTTTCTCTGATTGGTTCTTTTTTAAAATTTTATATTGGTGCATAGTTCATTTACAATATTGTGTTAGTTTCAGGTGTACAGGAAAGGATTCAGTTTTTTATATATATATATATATATATATATATATATATATATATATATATATTCTTTTTCAGATTCTTTTCCCATTTAGGTTATTGCAGAATATTGAGTATAGCTTCCCTGGGCTATACAGTAGGTCCTTGCTGATTATCTGTTTTATATATAATAGTGTGTATATGTTAATTCCAAACTCCTAATTTATCCCCCCCTCACCTTTCCCCTTTGGTAACTGTAAGTTTGTTGTCTGTGAGTCTGTTTCTGTTTTGTAAATAAGCTCATTTGTATCATTTTTTTAGGTTCCACATATAAGAATACACTAGTGTCTAGGCACATTTTCTCATATATTTATGAAACATTTGAATTGTTTCTACATTAGCCTTACCCATTGGCAACTGGAGTGTTTATTCTTTATCTTGCTGATTTTTATGTGCATTCTAAAGTTTAATCAATTATATACATTCCAAAAAAAATAGTTTTTCCCAAATTTATAATTCACATTTGTTTTCACCTATTTGTCTACTTGGGTCTTAGTTATTTATATATTTATTTCAATTTTTTTGTCAGTTATGTAAATTGTAAATCGTTTTCTTCACCTATTTGTCGACTTGGGTCTTATATGTTTATTTCAATTTTGTCAGATATATTGATGTAAATTGTAAATAGTTTGCCTGGATTCTATTTTCAGGTCATTTAAGACAGTTTGCCGACATGAAAGTTTAAACTTTCATGTATTCAATTCTGTTGTCTTTTTCTTCTTTGTTAGCTGTTTTGGGATATATGTCCACGTGCCACATTTATAACAATATTGATCTATGTTTCTTCTACAACTACTTGGGGTTTATCTTGATGCTGAGTGTGAACTGGAAGACCTAACTTTAATTTCTCTATTTGGTGTACTTTCACCACTAATAAATAAGGTAAATTGAGAAGCTTTCCTTTGACTGCGCTAAACTTAATAACGTAAGAGGTATTTTTGCTCAAGTGTTTGAATAAATCTATTTGTACACCAGTCTGGGTCTAGGCCTCTCTAGATGTCATTTCAGAAAAATAACTTTTCTCTCCTTCTCTATTTGTTGTGATTTTCTGGTTTTGCTCGTCTTTGTTTTTTGAGCCTGTTCTAATAATTCATTTTAAAGACACGGAAAGGTGTCAGTCATCTCAGAAAAGGGAATAATGTTGACACGAGGGGATGGATTTTCAGATATTCTCTCTAACGCTTCCAACAACCCGCTCTCACCCCTCCCAGGCTGAGGAACTGTTATGTCAGCATCCAGGACAAGAAAGGTGCACTCTGCTCATGGCTTGAGGTTGTTAGTGCTTTGTTGTGGTGGTTTCTCACCTTCCTTTTCTACCCGTTTGTCTGAGATGTTTGCCTGACCCAGGGCAGCCTTCGGAACCAGCAGGCTGACCATCCTCAATGCTTTCTGTCTCGCGTGGCACTGGTGGGTATACAATCAATCAAAGACTTGGGGTTTGCCTTAGGAAATTTGTACGCCAGTTGGTCCACTAGCCCAGACCACATATTTCAGTCCAGTTAGCCAGAGTTCAGATTAGACCGGAGCCCAGTCCTTCATAAGTGCTATGATTCTTTTGTGTTTCTGTGTTACCATTCTCTGTTAAGCATCTCCCTTGAGAATCTCTTAAAAAAGAGTCTCTGTAGGATTATTTTTCTTAATTTTTATTTTATGTTGGGGTATAGCTGATTTACAATGTTGTGTTAATTTCAGGTGTACAGCAAAGCAAATCAGCTATACATATACATATATCCTTTCTTTTTCTGGTTCTTTTCCCACATAGGTTATTACAGAATATTGAGTAGAGTTCCCTACGCTATATAGCAGGTCCTTGTTGTTCACCTATTTTATATATAGTAGTGTGTATCTGTTAATCCCAAACTCCTAATTTATCCCCCCCCTCCCATCTTTCCCCTTTGGTAACTGTAAGTTTGTTAAGATTTGTTTATTCCTAGGTTTCTGGTCTTAATACCATTTAGAACAAATACCAAAACACCATAAATTCCCATAAGCATTGTGTATAAGGGTTTTTAATGTAAAGAGCTTCATGCATTCAAATAACAGTTGGCTGAAAGCTAACACGAGTGAAATTTATAGTCAGGAAATAAATGGCTGAAATGAGGCATAAAGGGTCACGTGGGCCCAGAATGTGCACAGCCTCCTTATGCTACACGGAATATTTGCAATTCTATCCTGAGAGCAACGGGAAGGCTTTTGAGGGTTTTAAACAGGGGAGCAAAATTATTAAACTTTTAAAAAGAAGAACTATTCTTGACTTTTTATTGCTTATTTGATAGATAGCTTGTGATTATTTATCAGTTCTATTGTATTTCTATGATTATTTTATTCAAATCCTTTTATCTTTGTAATTCATTTTTCCTTTGCTTGCTGATTAAAGACTTAAAAGGGTATGTTAGTGTCCATCATTACTGTTGGTTTTGCCCATTTCTCATATTTTTTCCTCATACATATGGATGTACTTTATTTGGCAGATAAAAGTGTGAAAAATATGTCTATATTATAAAGAGGAATTCTTATTACAAAGCCAAATGCACACAAATCACAGGAAAATGAATGTTTAACCATAATTAAATTAATTTTGTAAGGTTTGGGAGATAAATTGCTTTTTGTCTGGGTCTACAATATACAAAGCAAAATTTGAAAGTCGTCATGAAAAACTCACTGGAATTAGAAGAATGTGAAAGAAAAATACTAAAATTTTGTAATCACTTTAGAAGCTTACGTAGCTCTCCAGCTCACTGTCATTCTCTGTTAGCTGGTCCCCTAGGGATCAATAAGAGCTGTTCTGGTTGGAAAACTCTAACTACTAGTGCAGAAAAGAATTGTGTTGGGTTTATTTAGTCATGTCATGAAGCCTTAAGGAAGGCAATTAAAATCTCCAATACTTTCCAGAAAAGCAGAAGCTTACCACACAGAAACAAGTGTTCTAAAAAGGCTTTAGCCTTTGAAAAAAAAATAGTTCAACTACTTTTTAGCGAAGGGAAAGAGAAGCTGTTTATCCATGGAATATGGAATATCAGATGGGAGTAAAGAATTCTTGGGGGAATAAAAAGACACATAACCTAATTTAAAAACTGACAAAGGATCTGAATGGTCATTTCTCAAAGGAATATATTCAAGTAGCCATTAAGCACAGGAAAAGATTTTAAACATTGTAAGTCATCAGGGAAATTCAAATCAAAACCAGGATGAGGTGCCACTTCATACCACACTAGAATGGCTAAAATTAAAAAGGTGAACAATAACAAGTGTTGGTAATAATGCAGAGAAATTGGAACCCTCATACAGGGGAGGTAAAATGCTGTAGCTGCTCTGGTAGTTGCTCAAAAAACTCTGGTAGTAGCTCCAAGGATGAAATGTATTAACTTAGGACGCAGAAATTCCACTCCTAGACATACACCCAAGAGAAATAAAAACACTTGTCCACACAAAATCTTGAATGTGAATGTTCATAACAGCATTATTCATGATAGCCAAAAACTGGAAACAACTCAAAGGTCTATCAACTGATCGATAAACAAATGTGGTATATCCATATAATGGAATATTATTCAGCCATAAAAATGCGGTTCTGATACATGCTACAATATGGATGAATCTTGAAAACATTAGGCTAAGTGAAAGAAACCAGTCACAAAAGCCACATATTGTATGATTCCATTCATACAAACTGTCCTGAAGAGGGAAATCTATACAGATAGAAGGTAGATTGGTGGCTGCTTAGGGCTGGAGAGGAAGGGGATATAGGTGGGTGACAACTAAAGGTATGGAGTTTCTTTTAGAGACGATGAAATGCTCTAAATTGACCGTGGTGATGATTGTACATATCTGTGAATATACTAAAATCCACTGAATTTACACTTTAAATGGGTAAGTTGTATGGGGTATGTGAATTATTTCCAAATAATGTTTAAGAAAAAAACAACTCAAGAAGGTGCATGATTACCCATCTAAGTGCTTGCAACCCCTGACTGTGTTTAGCACAGATTTTAACATGGATTCAAAAGCCATAAGGGGGCTTCCTGGTGGCGCAGTGGTTGAGAGTCCGCCTGCCGATGCAGGGGACATGGGTTCGTGCCCCGGTCTGGGAAGATCCCACATGCCGCGGAGCGGCTGGGCCCGTGAGCTGTGGCCGCTGAGCCTGCGCGTCCGGAGCCCGCGCTCCGCAACAGGAGACGCCACAGCAGTGAGAGGGCCGCGTACCGGAAAAAAAAAAAAAAAGCCATAAGGGTTTGGTGCAGAATGATACTCAAATAAATCATGTTATATGACAACTTAAAGAGGTAAATACTTTGAGGTATTGCAAAATTTGCTTTTCTGAAATATATATTCCCTTTGTCACATTAAATATCCCTCTCAAAAGCTGGAGGTCAAATAGTACATGGTTCACACTACTGTTTAAAAGACTGTTCCTTCTCTTGTATGTTGTTTGGCAGAAAACACAGCCCTTATTAAAGCACTTAATAGATTATTAAACCACTTATGTTTATAAAATACGATTTTACAAAATATCCATGGGGTTGAATTCCAGTTTTAAAAATGAGACAATAAACAACACCTGTATATATTCTAATTCCAGAGCAACTCATTTTTACCTAGGTTTTAGGCAGACAGTAGGTTGATATTAGCACGAGTTGAACATCGTAATGACCGTTAAACACGCAGATTTTGGGAAGGGTTTCTCAATTTCAAGTTTCTTGTTTCGCTATCTCCATATACTCAAACCCATCAGGCAGCATGTCCAAATTTTTCACTTGTAAAATACGATTTCTCTATTTGTGTAGAGGAAATACATGCTGAAACTCAGAAATGCAAACTGTCACTAACTTAGCTTTAAATTAGGCACAGAATCCTTGTCACATTGATAAAGCAACACAAATCAGTTACTTTAGAAGTTTCCTTGAGAAGCTCAGTCAAGTATACTAGAGGTCTGCGCCATAAGGACAATAAAACGCCATCTGCCAAGCGGTTATTAATACAGTAGTAAATTACCATCACTGCGCAAAACAAAATAAGGCTTTCTCCAAAGCAGAGCCCCACTAGTTGGTTTTCTGGAATTCTCCCTGTAAGTATTCCCTTTGGTTCACGATGGGGTGGAGAGTGTGTTTCTAGATGCCTGTTTAAGTACCATAATTCTCTTATTCAACAAAGCCTCCTAGTTATTTTATTTTATATATATTTAAATTTTTAAACCATTTTAAAATTGAAGTATAGTTAATTTACAATGTATTAGTTTCAAAGCGACTGTTACACATATATATATGTGTGTGTATATATATATATATATATATACACCCTTTTTCAGATTTTATTCCATTATATGTTATTACAAGATACTGAGTAGAGGTCCCTGTGCTGTACAGTAGGTCCTTGTTGTTTATCTATTTTATACATAGTAGTGTGTATCTGTTAATCCCAAACTCCCAATTTATCTTTCCCCCCACCGCTTCCCCTTTGGTAACCATCAGTTTGTTTTCTATGACTGTGAGTCTGTTTCTGTTTTGAAAATAGTTCATTTGTATCATTTTTTAGATTCTACATGTAAGTGACATCATATATTTGTCTTTCTCTAACATATTTCAGACACGTCATACTTAATATGATAATACTTAATATGATAATCGCTAGGTCCATCCATGTTGCTGCAATTGGCATTATTTCATTCTTTTTTACAGCGGCCAACTGTTGCCAAAAAGTCTCCATTTCCTAATCTAGTCCCAGAAGAGAGCTGCCTCCACTCCCAGGCAGGAGAGGTTTACTAAATCGGTGCTGTATGAATGTTGGTTATTCAATTAATGTTTGCTAAACTGAACAACCAATGTCTTTGAATGCCTCAGTTGTTCACACCCAAATAGCTGAATGTTATAAAACTACTATCAAAACCTTAAAATTGCGAGTACTAGTTTGTAATGAGCCAGGTCTTTCTGAGGCTTTGGCTTTGAGCAGGCTTGGTTAGGTACTATTAACTCTTTAAAACCACAAGGGATCTATTTAGTAAATTGCTAGGTCTGCGCTAATTTGCATGGCTGACTTGCTCTAATTTTTAGTTGGGATGGAAACTTGGAAGGGCACAGTGAGTGAGCAGAGCTATTGTCAATGACTCTATGGGATGAGCTGAGTTATAATAACTGAACGTTAGTGAGAACTTGCTAGTTTACAAAATGTTTACAATAGTTAGTGAAAAGGCTGAGGGAGTACAACAAAGATACTTCAAATTATAGTGGATCAAATAAACTTAATGTAAACATTTCTCTTTCACACAATAATCTACAGGTTATAGGAGTACATGACAGAATAATAAAGTTGTGTCTGCTCCCTTAGCTACCTAAATTGGAGGCAAACTACTGACGTAGGGATGTCGAGGACAATTCTGCTTCATGAGATCACCCTGGGACTAAGGGTCCTTCTATCTTGCTGCCTTGTATTTTAAGGTGTTTTGGCTCTGGGTCAAAGTTATTTGACACCAGAATATTTGCTTTCCAGCTTACCGGAAAGATGGAAGAGAAGGTTTGGAAAGTGACAATTCCTTTTAAGAAGAAGCCCTCATTATTTCTATTCATATTCCATGGGTGAAGACAGTCACATGGCTACATCCCAGCTGCAGTGAAACCTGAGCAGCCATGTTCCCTGTTAAAACCCAGTGAGTTTCTAAGGCTGGAGCAGAGGATGGAGGATGTTCCTGTGGGTGAAAGGGAGATTCCACTTGGTGGCAGTGACTGAGCTCTGAGATAACCTCCCTTGAGGCTCACAGCAATCTAGTGGTTGAAAGCTTACTGCCTTCTTACATTTTATAGAGGATGAAATTAAAGCTGGAAGAAGAAAATAAGTTTAGATTTGTATCTCTTATAATGGAAGCCAACAGATAATTTCTAAAAGAGGTAAGTAAAGAAACAGAATAAATATGAGAAGAAGTTTAATGCCAGAAGAAATAGCTTTAAAAGCTAAAAGTGAATGCCCCTAGGGATCAGCGTTTGAGATTTGGGGAGGGTGGGAAAGAGATAGCTGCTTTTCATGGTTAATATTTTGGTTTAAACCGATTTGTTAAAATACATGCATATATTACTTTGATAAGAACTGAAAATATAAAGAACAAATACATACATATATATATGATTATATATATAAACCACAGGCCATAGTTTAGGCAGATTGCTTCCACTCATCTCTAGAGATAATACCAATCCTGTCTCTAAATGTTCGCTAGGGAATGTTAAATTCCAAGTAATGATGTCTTTTTGAAAAGAGAGATGTCAAAAAGTCACCCCCTCACACTGAGCTCAGACCTCACCACCTCCACATCAGAAAATCACCACATATTTGGGTGGTGAGATGGAGAAGACACAGCTGTTACTCTTCATTTGGCTGAACATTTGTTAACACCTCCAATTTCAAAGAGTAATGACCTTCGCCCAGATCTATTCAACTTGAACTAACCAGGGTAGTGAAGAAATCTAGAGGCAGCAATGCCCTTAGAGATCACTGTGTGCTTGGTCAAAATACGAAGCTTATATACAACACCTCTGAGCCATGTGGTCATTCAGCATCTTAAACTTTTCACGTGATGGGAGCTGACCATCTCACATGTCATTTATCCCAAATTCTAAGTGTATCCCTCCTCTCTCCACCTCTATCCCCATGCACTCCATCTGTATCACCCCTCTTCCTGTGCTACCCTCTGTGCTTTACAGGACAGTGTAATCTTTTGAAAATCAAAATATTGGTACATTTCTGTTTTCAGCTATTTCCCATTATCTTTAGGATAAAGTCCAAGCACTTTACATCTTTACTCCTCTCTGAGCTTCTCGACATGCTGTTCCTTCTTCCTGGAACACTGTTCTACTTCCCCTTCCTGCACTTAGATCAACCATCTTAGTTGTCAACTTGATAGCACTTCCTCTTGGAATCCTTCTCATATGCCTAGACTGAGTCAGACACTCTGTTATATGTGATCTAGTAACATCCTTGTACTTTCCCTAAATGGTACTGTTCACACCCTGTTGTGATTGCCTGTTTGTTTCTCCCTCTGAATAGCAGACTCCGTGAGGGAAGGGATCATGCTGGGTAGGTTCACGGCTGTATCTTCAGCACCGTGCACTGTGATTGGCTCTTGGTAGATTCTTGAAGGAATTCTTATGCCCCCACTTTAACTGCTATAAATGTTTTCTCTATATTTAATAAAAATGTGTTTCCTTCCCAGGCTACACAGAGCAACCCCTAGTCTCAAAGAGAGTCCTCATGTATTTTAAAACCACTAGTATTCTCTGCCTTTAAATCATCTATATTCCTGGCTCAATATGGATACTTTTAAGTTGTTTCATATTCGGTTTAGCTGAGTTTGAGGGACACAGTTAATAATACAATTTTGCCCACATGACTTTGGGTAAACTGAAAGACACAAAAGTCACATGAATGGAAATTTATTAAAGATACAAGCTAAACTGAAGTATGTAGCGTAAGTGTGGAACACAATGAGTTTGTTAACTCTTATATCTGGTTCCTGTGAACCTGGGTATTGGAAGAGTGCAATCATAAAGAATTTGGTTTTGTAGAGTAGATGCACTTACCCTTAATTGCCCTCTTGCAATGCCCTGGGATACAGAAGTAAGAATGCCTTTCAGCACTTACACATTTATAGAAGGTCAGCTCCACCACCGATCATGAATTAACGCTGGTGACCCCCTAGTCAGGTAAGTCGTGGGATAAGAGAACAGGAACGTCACCCTATTAGAGGTCTCTCCATACAGAAATATGAAGCAAGATGAAAGGCATTTCCCCTCTAAAGCTGTAGCTAAACCAGACTTTCCAATCCTCTTTCATGCCATTAATTTGTATAACTTTAGTGGAGGAACTTATTTCTTATTCCTGTCAAATTTTATTATTAATTTCAGATAATTCTAGACTGTCAACTTTACTCCGTATATTGATCTTCCACTTACCTGATTAACTACTGTTTCCACTTGGCATGAACTAAGACTTTGATAAGTAGTTCTACTGTCATCAAAGCCATTGGCTATCCTCTTGACAGAATGATCGATACAGAATCCTAACAGAGGCAACTAGAGATTTCTGACCATTGTGAAATCACGCCAGGGAGGATGCTGTACCTGAATGTGCCACTATTCCCACAGCCATTACACATCCTTGTGCCGTTGCATATGGTGACCAAAAGTAGGAGCCATGTGCTCGTCTGAGGTGGCAAAAAAAACAACAAATGTTGCATCCACGTCCTATCACGTCCTGGTCTCTAGATCCATATCCTTGACTTTACTTCCAATTAATAGGTTGTTTTCAGTGTAGAGACACCCTCTGAGATGTAGGACTACGCAGGGAACAAAGTCCTGCTGAATACTCTTTTCACTGTCTTATTACAAATCATTTCCTGTAACTCGGAAGTCTTTTATTCTTTCAAGAAAAAGTCTCCACTTAATACTCTATGGTGGGACTTCCCTGGTGGCATAGTGGTTAAGGATCTGCCTGCCAATGCAGGGGACACAGGTTCAAGCCCTGAGCTGGGAAGATCCCACGTACCGTGGAGCAACTAAGCCCATGAGCCACAACTACTGAGCCTGCTCTCTAGAGCCCAAGAGCCACAGCTACTGAGCCCACGTGCCTAGAGCCCGTGCTCCGCAACAAAAGAAGCCACCACAATGAGAAGCCCGTGCACTGCAATGAAGAGTAGCCCCCGCCGCTGCAACTAGAGAAAGCCTGCACACAGCAATGAAGACCCAACACACCCAAAAATAAATTAATTAATTTGTAAAAAATACTTTATGGTTATGGGTATATTATACTCTGCAGAGCTAATTCAGCCTTTCTGTTTCCTCTTTTCCCTCTTTTTCTTACAGATTTGTCAGTGAGGAAATTATCATGTGAGGTACTCAAGGATCACTGCATTTTGCACATCTCCAAAGTGAGACTGCATCATTATAACTGTGTCATCTGCAGTTTCCACATTATTGTTCTTGAAAAAAATAAACAACCCAAACCCTCTGTTTTTGAAAAACAAATAAAATCTTATTGTCACCGAAGTCTGCCATTTTCCTCTGTTCTAGGTATATCCAATCACAGTAACATATTTTAATTTCTTCTTTCAATAATTAAAACTTTATTACTCTATCCTGTTTTACTGCCTTAGCCAAGACCTCCAGTACAATGACAAACAGAAATGGACATAGGGGGCATCTTTGTTTTTTACCCAACCTCAAGGGAAAATATTTTATGTCTCCAATCAAGATGTTTGCTATAGATTTTTTTGTAGATACAGTGAAGAAGTAAGCAAAAATGAGTCAACAAGAAAGTTACCCATGACTCCTGTCAATTTCTCATACTCTACATCTTACCCACCAGCACCTCTTACCATCTCCAGGTACAAGTAACATGGACCAAACCATCACTACCCACTTGCATGGGTTATTTTAAAAGGCCCCTAAGTGCTTCCCATGATCCTACTCTTCCCTTCCTTCTCCAGACAACCCTCAGGCGGCACTTATTCCTGCTCTGCTTAACCCCCATCAGTGATTCCCATCCCTTCCTTGGCCCACAAGACTCCCAGTCTGGGCCTGGTACACACTGATCTCAACTCCTACTCTTTTTCCTTTATTCATGATGCTCCAGCCACCCCACCTCCTCCAAGCTGATCCTCAAACACTTCAGACTGCACTTGCCTGAGGACCTTGGCCTGAAAGCCTCCCTCATACCTCGTATGTGAATGGTTCAATTCCTTGTTTCCTTTAGGTCTCAACACAAACATTACCTGGAGAGTGAAGTCAAAGATGTTTCCTTGACAGTGAGACCTAGCCATCCATGTTCTCCCTTTTGGGGGACCATATTTTCATCCATAGACCTTATCGCCATGTTCTTTATATACTCATTTTCAATTTGTAGTTTCCCTCAACTGTAATGTAAGGCTATGATAGCAGGCAGTTTTGCTCATTTTTGTCCATTACTATAACCACAGCACCCAGGACAGTGCCTGACAGAGAGTAGTCACTTAAGTAGTTTCCAGATATTTTAGATCTATGGGTATTAATTAAGGACATAGGAAATCATATCTGTTATATTCTCAAACTTCACAATTATTTTATAGTTTAGAGTTTTGTTCCTAAGGGACTTGGAAACTAGAAAAAAATCATTTCTTGTTTTTTATTTAGACAATGAAAAGGATATAGACAAACCCTAAGTTGCATATAAAAGTTCAATGAAAAATAAAGTTCAGCGAAACATGCCTTTAGAGGCAGGATACCCAAACCTCCAGTGTGCAGCCTCTGCCTGTGCCATTTGCTTTCTGGACAGACTTTATCTCTTAGCCAATTCTCAAGATACTAAACATTAAGAATCCTCTCCATTTCCATCTTCCACCATCAAGTTATCCTCTAAGACTCGATCCATTAATCAAATAGATAACAAACCTTCTATTTGCCATTATCAATAGTTTTTACCTTATACTTTACTATATGTCATTGATGTCATTATATTTGGATTTCAGCAGCCTTGGCCCTTTTTATTCAGTATATACGTATTTTAAAAAATATATACATATATTTTAAATTTATTTATTTATTTATTTTTGGCTGCGTTGGGTCTTCCTTGCTGTGTGCGTGCTTTCTCCAGTTGCGGCGAGCGGGGGCAACTCTTCGTTGCGGTGCGGGGTCTTCTCATTGCGGTGGCTTCTCTTGTTGTGGAGCACAAGCTCTAGGCACGTGAGCATCCGTAGTCGTGGCTCGCGGGCTCTAGAGTGCAGGCTCAATGGTTGTGGCGCACGGGCTTCGTTGCTCCACAGCATGTGGGAACTTCCCGGACCAGGGCTTGAACCTTTGTCCTCTGCACTGGCAGGCAGATTCTTAACCACTGCGCCACCAGGGAAGCCCTAAAATATTTTTTTAAAACAACTCTGTATCTGAAACCATTCAGCAAGCCTAACTCAACATTTTCTTTCAAAAGCATGGCACTATTGCTGAAAATGAGTCCCGTGAACCAGGTTCTATAGGAATGTCATTTAAGATTAATGTAGAAGGAAGAAATTGAGGAATTTTCGCAGCAGAAAGTAACCTGCAGTTACCTTAAGGGCAGAAAGGTTATTAAGGAAATCAACATGTTAAATTTCACTCTTCACTACCTCATTTTTTTGGACAACATTTCCTCAAAAAGCTTATAGTGTCAAAATCCTAAGATCCATCCCAAGTTAAAGCTGTTCTACAAAATGCAGTACAAAGCACAGCTTGAATGATGCTTCTAATAACCTGTGTTTTGAATTGAGGGCTCATGCTACTGAAACTAGTTATCAAGTTGACTACCAGTGTGTTGCAGTGCACTTAACTGGGCTCTAAGTAAATGTATGTTGAATTAATCATCGAAAGAGTCTATTGTAACTTTTTTTGCAGCAAGTTAATAAAGTTTAGAGCAAGCAGGAAAACAGGTCTGGCTTAGTGAGGAAATTCTTTTTTTTTTTTTTTAACATCTTTATTGGAGTATAATTGCTTTACAATGGTGTGTTAGTTTCTGCTTTATAACAAAGTGAATCCGTTATACATATACATATGTTCCCACATCTCTTCCCTCTTGCGTCTCCCTCCCTCCCACCCTCCCTATCCCACCCCTCTAGGTGGTCACAAAGCACCGAGCTGGTCTCCCTGTGCTATGTGGCTGCTTCCCGCTAGCTATCTATTTTACGTTTGGTAGTGTATATATGTCCATGCCACTCTCTCGCTTCGTCCCAGCTTACCCTTCCCCCTCCCCATATCCTCAAGTCCATTCTCTAGTAGGTCTGTGTCTTTATTCCCGTCTTACCCCTAGGTTCTTCATGACCGTATTTGTTTGTTTGTTTGTTTGTTTTCTTAGATTCCATATATATGTGTTAGCATACGGTATTTGTTTTTCTCTTTCTGACTTACTTCACTCTGTATGACAGACTCTAGGTCCATCCACCTCACTACAAATAACTCAGTTTCGTTTCTTTTTATGGCTGAGTAATATTCCATTGTATATATGTGCCACATCTTCTCTATCCATTCATCCGATGATGGGCGCTTAGGTTGCTTCCATCTCCGGGCTATTGAGGAAATTCTAATCATCAGTAAAATGATGTAAAGGCTGGAAGCAGAAGATGAAATAAATTGTGCTATTCCATAACTATTACCTATTTCACGTTCATATTATAGTGATGCTTATGGTAGTGAATAAAAGGAAAAACCTTATTATTTAGCCTATAATTTATAGCATATGCAGGTGATGGCCCTTGAGCTAAGAACAGCCTTTACATTTTTTATGTTGTATAAAAAAAGGAAGAAAAGTAAGAAGAAAAAGCAGCAGCAGTGGAGGCATCATCAATACAGACCATGTGCAGTCTGCAAAGCCTGAAATATTTGTTATCTGACCCTTTATAGAAGAAATTTTTCACCTCTGATCTAGAAAACTGAGTACTATATAGTCATCACACATGACAATATAAACATATACATTTCAAATGAAATAATGTCACTGTGTATTAAGCTTAAAAGCAAGTAAAAGGATTCTGGGAAGATGCCCAGCAGGAAGCACAAGGAAGCTGTCTCTCCATCTAGACTACAATTGCACTGGCAGAATCTGATATAACTCTTTTGGAACTCTAGCATCTATTGAAGGCTTCTAACTTCCAGGATAGGCTTGCACAGTGAATCATTGCTGTTCATTTTGGTCAATTTCAGCTTTTAGCGCAGTAGCTGCTACCCATCCCCCATCCCTAGCCATGTGGCAGGCAGCTGTGCTCATGTTCCAAGATCAACCTGATCACTGCTTGCAGGAGCCAGGATGGGCAAAACGGATTGGATATTGTCTTCCAAATATCAAGAAGCTGTACTGTGATCACTGAGTGCTGCCTCTGATCAGACCTTTGTCTGAGGTACAGACAAAGAGGCAGGTGGCCATTGTGGTTGTACCTCTCCCCACTGTTATGAGCCCCTCCCCATTCAGCTGAAATGACTTCCAGTGTAATTAAAGGGTCAGCACTCTTCTCCCTCCCATTTATTTTTCTCTTTTTCCCCTTTTGGGAACCAGACGTTAAAGACTAGACACTGAAAAGCAACTGCATGTATGGGGAATATTAGAAAGTTGGTGACTGCAGATGGATAGGGAAAGGGGCAGGCTGAAAAAGAAGACTTAAGTTTACACTTTAAGCTGATGCTTGGCACAGAGACAGCCTACAACAATCAAAACCAAGATCAATAAACAAAACACTAACAAAAAACAGCAACCCCTGGAGAAGGGGGAGAATCTGATTTCTAGAGTTATCACATTATTTGATTCAAATACCCAGTTTTCAACCAAAAAAATCACAAAGCATACAAAGAAACAGAAATGGATTAAACTCTCCAATCAAAAGAAAAAATAAATCAAAAGAAACTTCAGGGCTTCCCTGGTGGTGCAGTGGTTGAGAGTCCGCCTGCCGATGCAGGGGACGCGGGTTCGTGCCCCGGTCTGGGAAGATCCCACATGCTGTGGAGCGGCTGGGCCCATGAGCCATGGCCGCTGAGTCTGCGTGTCCGGAGCCTGTGCTCCGCAACGGGAGAGGCCACAACAGTGAGAGGCCCGCGTACCGCAAAAAAAAAAAAAAAAAAAAAACTTCAATCCTGCCCCAATTTTTCCAAAATACTGATGAGGAGAAAATACTTCCTAACTCATTCTATGAGGCTAGCATTACCATGAAAGAAACCAAAGCTACACAAAGATACTAGAAGAAAAGGAAACTAAAGACCAATATCCCTTAGGAACACTGATGCAAAAATCCTCAACAAAACACTAGCAAGCAGAATTCAACAGCAAATTAGAAGGATTATACAACATGACCAAATGGGATTTATTCCTAGAATGCAAGGATGGTTCAACATATGAAAATTGATCAACATAATATGCCACATCAACAGAACAAAGGAAGAAAATACGCATGATCATCTTAATTGATGCAGAAATAGCATTTGACAAAATTCAAAACCCTTTCATGAGATACACACTCAACAAACTAGGAATTAAAGTAAACTACATCAACACAATAAAAGTCATGTATGAAAAGCCCACAGCAAACATCATGCTCAATAGTAAAAGACTGAAAGCTTTTCTTCTAAGATGAGGAATAAGGTAATGATGCTCACTTTTGCCACTTTTATTCAAAATAGTATTGGAATTTTAGCCAGAGTAATTAGTCAAAAAAAAAAATGTAAGAAAGAAGGAAAAGACATCTAAATTGGAGAAAAAGATAATTATTTCTGTTCGTAGATGATATATTCTTATATGTAGAGAAGTCTGAAGATTCCACAAAAAAAGTTAAAATCAATAAATTATTTCAGCAAAGTAGCAGGATAAAAAGTTAACATGCAAAAATCAGTTGCATTTCTATATGCTAACAATGAACAAACTGAAAAGGAAATTATAAAATAATTCCATTTACAATAACATTAAAAATAAAACATATTAATCAAGGAGGTGAAAAATTTGTACAATAAAAACTATGAAACATTGCTGAAAGAAGTTGAATAAGACATAAATAAATAGAAACACATCCCATATCATGGATTGGAAGGCTCCAAATTGCTGAGATGTCAATGCTACCCAAATTTATCTACAGATTCAATGCAATCCCTATGAAAATTTCAATGGCCTTTTTTTTTTTTTTTGCAGAAGTAGAAAAAATCCATCCTAAAATTCATGTGGAATCTCAAATGACCCCAAATAAGCAAAACAATACTGAAAAAGAAGAACATAGGTGGAGGACTTACACTTCCTGATTTCAAAACTTACTGCAAAGTTATAGTAATCAAAACAGTGTGGTACTGGCATAAATACAGACAAAGATCAATGGAATAGAACAGAGACCCCGAAATCAACTCTTGCCTATATGGTCAAATGATTTTTCGTAGGGTGCCACTTAATAGGGAAAGGACAGTCTTTTCAACAAACATCGTTGGGAAAACTGTATAGCCATATGCAAAAGAATAAAGTTAGATTCCTACCTAACACTATAGGAAAATTAACTCAAAATAGATCAAAGACCTAAGTGTAAGACCTAAAACTATAAAAGTTTTAAGAAAACATAGGGGAAAACTTCATAACATTGGATTTATCAGTGATTTCTTGGATATGACATCAAAGACAATAGGAAACAAAAGAAAAAAATAGACAAATTGGACTTCCAATTAAGAAATTTTTAAAATTCATGCATCAGAAGATATTATCAACAGACTAAAAAGGAAATGCATAAAATGAGAGAATATATTTTCAAACCATATATCTGATAAGGGATTAATAGCCAGAATATATGGAGAACTTTTAAAACTCAACAACAGAAAACAACCTGATTCCAAAATGGGAAAAGGACTTGAATACCCATTTCCCAAAAAAAAGATAGGCAAATGTTCAATAAGTATGTGAAAAGTTGCTCAACGCTATTAATCATTACAGAAATGTAAATCAAAACTTCAATGAGATACCACTTCGCACATATTAGAATGGCTACTATGAAAAAAGGCAGAAAATAACGTGTTGGTGAGGGTGTAAAGAAATTAGAACCCTTGTGCGCTTTTGGTAAGAACATAAAATGGTGTAGCTGCTGTGGAAAATAGTGTGGCAGCTCCTCAAAAAATTAAAAATAGAATTGCCACATGATCCAACAATTCCACTTTGGGGTGTATATCCAAAGGGTTGAAAGCAGGGTCTCAGAGAGATATTTGTACACCAGTGTTTGTTCATAGCAGCGTTATGCATAATAGCTAAAATGTGGAAGCAACCCAAGTGTCCCTGGGTGTATGAATGGATAAGGAAAGTGTGGTATATACGGCAAAGGAGTATTATTCAGCCCCACCAAGAAAGGCAATTCTGACATATGCTGCAACATGGATAAACCTCGAGTGTATTATGCTAAATGAACTAAAACAGTTACAAAAAAAAAAAAAAGAAAACGCTGTGTGATTCCACTTCAATGAAATACTTAGAGTAGTCAAAAATCATAGAAACAGAGAGTAAAATGGTCATCATCAGGGGCTTGGGGGAGAGGGGGATGGAGAATAATTATTTAACGGGTATTGAATTTCAGTTTTACAAGATGAAAAGAATTAGGGAGATGGATGGTGAAGATGGTTGCACAACATTATGACATTATGAATGCACCTAATCCCGCCGAACTGGACACTTAAAATGGTTAAGGTGTTAATTTAATGTTATGTGTATTTTACCACAAAAAATTAGAAAAAAACCAAGTTAATTATATTGGGGAAAAAAGGGGTTAGTTACAGATACAGATATATACATATGTATATGTAAATACAGACTACATATATGGAAAAGGCAGAGTACAGATCTGGAATTATTAAAATTATTTCCTTTGAATGGTGGAATTATAAGGAATTTTTATTTCTTTTCCTGACCAAATCTTTTCTAATTTCTGTTGTATGGTTAGGTTAAGGGATGTTTTATTGCTACAAGAGGTGAGGGCTGATGATGGGTACACAGGCACACATCTCAATAGGAAGAGTAATGTTTGTTTTTGTGTTTTGCGGTACGCGGGCCTCTCACTGTTGCGGCCTCTCCCGCTGCGGAGCACAGGCTCCGGACGCGCAGGCTCAGCGGCCACGGCTCACGGGCCCAGCCGCTCCGCGGCATGTGGGATCTTCCCGGACCGGGGCACGAACCCGTGTCCCCTGCATCGGCAGGCGGACTCTCAACCACTGTGCCACCAGGGAAGCCCCGGAAAATTAATGTTTGAAAGGAAAACAGGAGAACCCGTCAGGTAGGCGATAAATGGATGACTCCAATGCTGCTGGCTGACTCTCTTGATGACATGAATCTGGGGACAGAGCAGGGTTTTTGAGCCTCACTATGTCCCCGGTTTGACAACTATACTGTGCAAAGATGCACAGTCCTTCCCTCCTAGACCCCCTTGACTGCACTTGAAGGTTTTTTTCCTAGTGGTCCTGGTCACACTCTTAATTTTGGTTGGACACAGCCTCATAGTCAGCAACAGGAGGCCCAGCAACAAAGTGCTGTAACGCAGGTAACCACAAAGTCAGCAGGTGACCACAGGGTCTGAGAAGGGAAACCTCAGGGTCTGGAAGCTCCCTTCCAGAGCCCTGTTCATGCAGTAGAAGTCAGGCAAAACCAGCAGCAACTCAGTCAGAAATTCCAAGCATCCCAAAGTCTCCTGGTAATAGCAGAATACTGTCAACTGGACAGTATGAGCTACACCAGCAGGTCCATCATTGGCTCCACCCTTGAATAAGATGTGCTCCAAGAGTGTTGCTGCCCCTGAAACAACAGGCTGCCCAGGAGCAGGCTCAGGACAGTAAACCAGAGTACCAGGGGTTAGTGTGACATCAGGGAACAGTCTGGTACTGTCAATGGAGATATTGGTGCAGGTGGCTACCTATCTGTTAGAGAATTCTCTTAAATATAGGTTTCTGATCCTCCATTATATATTCCATTCTATGCTTCATCAATAAATCAAGGTTGTCATGGCTTCATGTAAGCACTGTTATAGACTTGACCTTCTTCTTTAACGTCTCAACTTCAGACGCTTATTGTCATCATCTGCCAGATGCCTTCAACAATGGAAGGGCATTACAATTTCTATTCCCTTTTTAAAATCCTAACTTAAAGCTCTGACTTTAACTGGTTTGATTTTGAACATGTGAATATAATGCGAAAAAAACCAGATTCCAGGTTTTATCTCTTTAAAAAAATGAGTTGTCTGTTACAGTGCTTAGAGGTTGGTTTCTTAAATGACTGTGGCCCTTGACAGGGCAGAAATAATGTTCTTCAGGGTTTTGCAATCCTTGAAGTTCTGTGATCTTCTAAAGTCATCACAAGGAGAACCAGCAGGATTTCTACAGATTTTTATCACTTCATTGAGAAGATATGATATTTGGCGCATACTTAGTGATAGTTATGTGTTTCATATACATAAATTTGCATAAAATTTGTGTAAATTTCAATGTTTAATTAAAACTTTACATGATAATCTTTAAAAGCACAGTTTATATTCTCACAAGCAAAAAAAAAAAAAAAGAAATAAAAAAAGAAAATCCCAAACCAAAACAAAACCCCAACTTTCTGCAGGGCAGCAAGAGACCAATGCAGTTTTTCTTTTCCCCATAGAGTACAACACAATTACCTTAATCAGACACTCCTGATATATTGTATCTGCTTAGGTCTTGCTTACTAGCTACAGAAATCACTCTGTTCAACTTAGCATAAAGAAATCTATTGGAAGAATCATACAGCCTTGCAGAACTGTTAGAGAAACGGCAGAATCAAAAGAAAACTAGAAAGATTTCTGCTTCTGACCAAGATGGAGTAACAGGACCAGATTTACCCTCCCACCAGAAATATTCACAAAACAGTAAACATGTATGGAATCAGTGCCAGTTCTGACTGACTGAAACCTTATGAGTAGAATCTATAGAATGGTTTTGCCTCAGTAGTGAAGAGTAAGATCTAGACGGAGTTCTGCTTCAGTCCTGCTGAACAACTCAGAAAAGTAAGACTGAAAGGCAGGTGTCAATAAACTATGGCCTGTGGACCAAATCCAGATCATGGCCTATTTTTTTATGGCCTGCTGGCTAGTAATGTGTCAAAACTTTTTTACATTATTCAAGAGTTTTAAGAAAACAAAATATAAAGAATACTCAACAGAGATCATGTATAGCCCACAAAGCCCCAAATATATACTATTTGGCTCCTTACAGAGATAGCAAACATCTGCACAAAAGGATTAATCTTTCCAAGCAACTTTACTATCTTACA
The DNA here is from genome assembly GCF_059928025.1 of Delphinapterus leucas. NCBI lineage: Eukaryota > Metazoa > Chordata > Mammalia > Artiodactyla > Monodontidae > Delphinapterus > Delphinapterus leucas. Next base: position 33,569,434 of record NC_143142.1, on the reverse strand, counting down.
GAATAAAGTTCAAGGACATTTATATTGAATAAATAAATATCCACAGGCAGCATGCTAAAATTCAGAGTCTAGCATCCAACAAAACATTACAAGTCATGCAAAGAAGTAGGAAAATGTAGAACGCAGAGAAGGAAAATAATAAAAACTGACCCAGAACTGATGTGGATATTAGAATTATCAGACAAGAACATGAAAAGTCATTATAATGTATCCTATATGTTCAAACAGTTACAACATGGAAGGCATAGAAAAATAAACTGAACATGTGAAATAAAACATAAATTAGAAAGGACTAAAGGCAGATAAGATGTGACAGAAGAGAATATTAATGAGCTTGAAGCCATAGCAAGATACACCTTGCAAAACGAAATACAGGAAGAGCACTAGCAAGTTGTGAGACAATTTTGTCAACCTAGTAACATGTCCTTGGAGTCCCTGAAGGAGATGAGAAAGAGAGGAATAGAAAAAAATATTTGAAGAAACAATTAGTGAAAAGTTTCTAACTTTGATGAAAACTATAAAACCATAGATCCAAGAAGTTCAAGGACCCTCAGTAACAAGAAACATGAAGAAAACTCCACCAAGTCACATCATAATCAAAACACTCAAAACTAGTGATAAAGAGAACATATAAAAAGCAGCCAGAGGGTTTCCCTGGTGGCGCAGTGGTTGGGAGTCCGCCTGCCGATGTGGGGGACGCAGGTTCGTGCCCCAGTCCGGGAGGATCCCACATGCCGTGGAGCAGCTGGGCCCGTGGGCCATGGCCGCTGGGCCTGCGCGTCTGGAGCCTGTGCTCCACGGCAGGAGAGGCCGCGGCAGTAGGGGGCCCATGTACGGCAAAAAAAAAAAAAAAAAGCAGCCAGAGAAAAAAGACATGTTGTAAACAAAGGAATATTGTTTCTCATTGGCAACAATGCAAATAAGAAGAGCAATATCCTTAAAGTCATGAAAGGGAAAAACCATCAGCTTAGGATTCTGTACCCAATGAAGTTACCCTTCAAAAATGGAGGTAAAATAAAGACTTTTTCAAAACTACAAAAGCTAAAGGAATATATCACTAGCAGATCCACACTACAAGAAATTTAAAAGAAATTCTTTAAACAGAAAGAAAATGATCCCAGAATAAAATGTGGATCAACAGAAAGAAATGAAGAGCAATGGAAAGGAAATCATAACTATATGGTCAAATATAGAAGATTTCTTTTTGATTAAAATTTTTAAAATATTATTAACTATTGACACAAAACAATTACTACATAGTGTTGGGTTATGATATATATGAAAGTAAAATATCTGACAATAGCACAGAGGCTAGGAAGAGAAAATGGAAATGTAAATAAACTGTTCATACTATACATTAAATGATGCAATATCACTTTGAAGTAGACTGTGATAAAGTAAATACACACACTATTAAGCCCTAAAACAATTACTAAATTAGCAAAACAAAGAGTCACAGTTAATAAGCCAGTAAAGAAACTAAAGTAGAATAAAAGAGGAAAAAGAGAACAAAGAACAGATGCTATAAAGAGAAAACAAATAGCAAGATGATGGATTTAATCCCTAATTATATCAATAATCAAATTAAATGTAAATGGCCTAGATACCCCAATTGAAAGAAGAGATTTTAATTCTGGATAAAAGAGATAAGGCAATTTAAATTTAAAGACACATAAAGATTTAAAGTAGAAGGATGAAGAAATATAACAGGCCAAAAGTAGTTCAAAGAAAGTTGAAGTGGCTATATCAATATCAAACAAAGTAGATTTCAGAGCAAAAAGTATTACAAAGGATAAAGCAAGCTATTTCATGATGACAGAGGGGTTACTTCATCAAGAAATTTTGCCTAAAGTTTTGTCAAAAATGTTTTAGATATGACACCAAAAGCACAAGTCATTAAAAGAATATTTGCTCAACTGGAATTTGTCAAAAGTAAAACATTTGTACTTCAGAAAGACACTGTTAAGAAAAATGAAGACAGTCAAAGACTGTGAGAAAATATGTGCACATTACACACATGATGAAAAAACAAACAAAAAAACTTGCATCCAGAATAAATACAGAACTCTCAAAACTCAGTAAGAAAAAACACAACCTAATAAATAAATGGGCAAATGATTTGAACACATACTTCACCAAGGATGATATATGGATTGAAAATAAGCCCACGAAAAATACTCATTATTCTTAGTCATCAGGGAAATTCAAATTATAACCACGGTGAGACGGCATTACTCACTCAGTAGACTAGCTAAAATTAGTAAGATTGACCATACCAGCTGTTACCGAAAGAACCGTAACCCTCAAACACTTCTGATGGGCATATAAAATGGCATAACCATCTTGGAATTTCTTAATTTTTAAAATACACACCTGTCACCTGATGTAGGCATTCCATTCATAGGTGTTTATCCGAGAGAAATAAAAGCATATGTCCATACAAAATACAGTACGCGAATGATCATAGCAACTTCACTTCTAATACCCTAAAACTTGAAGTAACTCAAACATCTATCAATAGATGAGCGAACGAACTGCTGTGTATCTATACAATGGTGTACTACTCAGCAATAAAAGGACTAAACCATTGATATTTGCTACAACATGGAAGAACCTCAGAATACTTAGGCTGAGTGAAGGAAGACAGACAAAAACTCATTTTGTATGATTCTATCCATATAAAATGTCAGGATATGCAAACTAATCAAAAGTGACTGAAGATCAGTGGTTGCCTAAGGAATAGGGGGTAAGGAGGAGGAGAAAGTAGGGATGACCAAGGGGCACAGGAAACTTTGAGGGAGATGGATATTGACCGTGGTGATGATTTCACGGATGTCTACCTATGTTAAAACGTATCAAAATGTATACTTAAAATATGCGTACTGTATTGTAGGTTTATTATACCTCAATAAGGATGTTAATAAAATGAAGAAAGCTGGCAGAGACTTGAGTTGGAAAGGGATAAATGGACAAGTAGCAGGAAGCAGGAATCACCAGGATGGTTCAAAGCCAGCGGACACAACAAGCCACCATCGTCACAGTGCTGCTGCTGATCCAGCATCCCAGGAGACAGAATCTGATTGGCTAAGCTGATGTCACATGACAGCCCTGGTGGTACCCTCATTTCTACTATGGGGAGTGGACACCTGGAATGAGCCTCCCTTCAAAACTATACATGCTGTGGGGAAGGATAACTCCCCCAAAGTAAACACAGGAGGATGAGTTGAAAAGGAAATGTATGCAAGGCAGCCAAAAAAAAAAACCAGTCACAGTAACTACTGGGTTGGCCAAAAGAATTCCTTCGGGTTTCGAACGACCTTTTGGCCCAACCCAATATATGTGACTTTGGGGATTTTTGTTTTTGTTCTTGGTGTTTACGTTTCTACGCCTTGTGAATCTAAGAGTAATAAGGAACCTATTTAATCCATCCACTTCTGTTAATTTTTCCTTATTGAAATTCTCACTCTTTAATATTTAGTAAGGCTTTATTTTATACAGAATTTCTGCTATGACTCAGCACATTCTTCTATTTGTGTGTGTGTGTGTGTGTGTGTGTGTGTATTCACCAAATATCTATCCCTAAATGAGTTCAAAAATCCTGTGGATCCCAGAACAGGTTGCTTTGCTCTTCGCTACTTTTTAATGAAGTAAAAATGCTTGTTCATCTTTTAAATCCAGTAGCACTCCTTATTCACTTGAATTTAATAACAATTTGTTGGCACCCACTGTGTACATGACAATATCAGCTGCGTTATCATACTACAAGCTAAAAAAGCTGGAGCTCCGCATGCTGACAGCACTATATTCTACAATTTTTCTTTGTCTCCAAAACAAAGAGACATAATCCTCTTGTCTTAGAAATGTTCACCCTTGAATTCTGCATGTATTCTGCCAAAAGCAGAATGTAGGGCAACTTGTAAGAGGCTGCACAATTAGCACACTGGAGGAGAAGCCAGTTCTCATGGGTTTATTTTTGCTTATCGTGGCTCATTTCGCAGAAAATTCACTTTTCTGTGTCTTAATTTCCCCAGCTACAAAGAAAGAGGAAACTATTTCTTCTGTGAACACAGGAGTAGATAAAGATTCGATGACTAGGTTTAATGGATTCCTTTAATTTCCTACCTAGATCTATTAGTAAATATGTTTTAATTTGAAAAAAATAGTGTTGTTTCAAGGTTTCCAGCTTACATAAACCTACACATTAGAACCAACCAGTCTGTATACATTGCTGTGACTACAGAAATTCTTATGCACATGATTTGAATGGTGCTATGGAAAAGTGGATGAACATAACTTTAGGTAAAATTTAACTAGTTATGTTCAAAAGTCACGGTAAAATGAAAAAGAATATAATTTGTAAACAGCCAACTCAACAATTAACTCTTAACTCATCTCTAAAATATATAAATCCAGCAAATCTGGTACATTATTCTCTAATTATTCTCTATTTTAGTTCCTCTGGATAGTTGGTAAAACTTTTCTCTTCTTTGAGAAACTACTTGTATAGCCTTGTCTGAAAATCATTTCTTTACAAGTAGTAGATGATTTGTTGGGCTAAGAAAATTGGCATAGGGGTGTGAATGATAATTCTAGCTTTGTTCCTCTGTAAGTATGTCATCTTAGTTATATGTTTTAATTTGTCTGTGTTTCAGCTTCTTTAACTGCACAGTAAGGGACAGCACAGAGAAGATATATAAAAGTGGCACATACGCCATAACTCTCCACCCTCATACTCATTGCAGACATTACTAATCGAGCATAGAACTCTTTACTGTTGAACTCACACACTGCTTCAGGAGCCTTTTTATCACAGCATATCCTGGATTATATTTTGCCTGACTTTACTGAATGCTTCTATACGTCAGGCACTATTTTATTTTTGATTTAGCTATTTATCTATCTATTTATTTTTGGCTACATTGGGTATTCATTGCTGCGTGTGGGCCATTCTCCAGTTGCGGCACATGGGGGCTACTCTTCATTGTGGTGTGCGGGCTTCTCACTGCGGTGGCTTCTACTGTTGCAGAGCATGGGCTCTAGGCGCATGGACTTCAGTAGTTGTGGCTCTCAGGCTCCAGAGTGCAGGCTCAGTAGTTGTAGCACATGAGCTTAGCTGCTCCGTGGCATGTGGGATCTTACCAGACCAGGGCTCGAACCTGTGTCCCATATACTGGCAGGTGGATTCTTAACCACTGTGCCACCAGGGAAGCCCCAAGCACTATTTGAAATGCTTACCTATATTACCTCATTTAATTATGACACAAATACATGAAGTATGTACAATTAATATCATTATCTTGCAGATGAGGTAAAGCAGGCCTGAAAATTTACTTGGAGTAAGTGACAGAGCTTGAAATCAAGCAGCCTATGCCTTTCTGCTTTGCCTTTGAGTTTTCTAGCGTCTATCCCAACACAAATACCATGGTTAATACTGAAAGCACAGCACAAATGTTACATAGTAATATGTCTCCTATGCTACTTGGAGAGTCTTTATAGTTTTTTTCGGTTTTATTCCCAGCACCTAGCCCACAGCCTGGCACAGTGTCTGGCATACAATGGCCACTCAGGATGTATTGGTTGCATGAATAAATGTTGCCATCTCCATAGCCAGTATTACTGTACTCTTTAAAAACATACCTTAGAGTGCGAGATCCGCTGCTGCTGAGGAGAGGACCGTCAAAAGCAGCACCATGGTCTGAGCCATGTGGATGAAAGGCTCTTACTGCTACACAGGAGTCAGTGTTGTGCCTCTGAGGTGGGAGAGCCAACATCAGGACACTGGTCCACAAGAGACCTCCCAGCTCCGCATAATATCAAATGGCGAAAATCTCTCAGAGATCTCCATCTCAACACAAGCACCCAGCTTCACTCAACGACCAGCAAGCTGCAGTGCTGGACATCCTATGCCAAACAATTAGCAAGACAGGAACGTAACCCCACCCATTAGCAGAGAGGCTGCCTAAAATCATAATAAGTCCACAGACACCCCAAAACACACCACCAGACGTGGACCTGCCCACCAGAAAGACAAGATCCAGCCTCATCCACCAGAACACAGGCACTAGTCCCCTCCACCAGGAAGCCTACACAACCCACTGAACCAACCTTGGCCACTGGGGACAGACACCAAAAACAACGGGAACTACGAACGTGCAGCCTGCAAAAAGGAGACCCCAAACACAGTAAGATAAGCAAAATGAGAAGACAGAAAAACACACAGCAGATGAAGGAGCAAGGAAAAAACCCACCAGACCTAACAAATGAAGAGGAAATAGGCAGTCTACCTGAAAAAGAATTCAGAATAATCATAGTAAAGATGATCCAAAATCTTGGAAATAGAATAGACAAAAAGCAAGAAACATTTAACAAGGACATATAAGAACTAAGGATGAAACAAACAACGATGAACAACACAATAAATGAAATGAAAAATACTCTAGATGGAATCAACAGCAGAATAACTGAGGCAGAAGAACGGATAAGTGACCTGGAAGATAAAATAGTGGAAATAACTACTGCAGAGCAGAATAAAGAAAAAAGAATGAAGAGAACTGAGGACAGTCTCAGAGGCCTCTGGGACAACATTAAATGCACCAACATTCGAATTATAGGGGTTCCAGAAGAAGAAGAGAAAAAAAAAGGGACTGAGAAAATATTTGAAGAGATTATAGTGGAAAACTCCCCTAATATGGGAAAGGAAATAGTTAATCAAGTCCAGGAAGCACAGAGAGTCCCATACAGGATAAATCCAAGGAGAAATATGCCAAGACACATATTAATCAAACTATCAAAAGTTAAATAAAAAGAAAACATATTAAAAGCAGCAAGAGAAAAATAACAAACAAGGGAATCCCCATAAGGTTAAAAGCTGATCTTTCAGCAGAAACTCTGCAAGCCAGAAGGGACTGGCAGGACATCTTTAAAGTGATGAAGGAGAAAAACCTGCAACCAAGACTACTCTACCCAGTAAGGATCTCATTCAGATTTGATGGAGAAATTAAAAACTTTACAGACAAGCAAAAGCTGAGAGAGTTCAGCACCACCAAACCAGCTTTACAACAAATGCTAAAGGATCTTCTCTAGGCAAGAAACACAAGAGAAGGAAAAGACCTACAATGACAAACCCAAAACAATTAAGAAAATGGGAATAGGAACATACATATCGATAATTACCTTAAATGTAAATGGACTAAATGCTCCCACCAAAAGACACAGATTGGCTGAATGGATACGAAAACAAGACCCATATATATGCTGTCTACAAGAGACCCACTTCAGACCTACAGACACATACAGACTAAAAGTAAGGGGATGGAAAAAGATATTCCATGCAAATGGAAACCAAAAGAAAGCTGGAGTGGCAATTCTCATATCAGACAAAATAGACTTTAAAATAAAGACTATTACAAGAGACAAAGAAGCACACTACATAATGATCAAGGGATCGATCCAAGAAGAAGATATAACAATTGTAAATATTAATGCACCCAACATAGGAGCACCTCAATACATAAGGCAAATACTAACAGCCATAAAAGGGGAAATCGACAGTAACACATTCATAGTAGGGGACTTTAACACCCACTTTCACCAATGGACAGATCATCCAAAATGAAAACAAATAAGGAAACACAAGCTTTAAATGATACATTAAACAAGATGGACTTAACTGATATTTATAGGACATTCCATCCAAAAACAACAGAATACACATTTTTCTCAAGTGCTCATGGAACATTCTCCAGGACAGATCATATCTTGGGTCACAAATCAAGCCTTGGAAAATTTAAGAAAACTGAAATCGTATCAAGTATCTTTTCTGACCACAACACTACGAGACTAGATATCAATTACAGGAAAAGATCTGTAAAAAATACAAACACATGGAGGCTAAACAATACATTACTTAATAACGAAGTGATCATTGAAGAAATCAAAGAGGAAATCAAAAAATACCTAGAAACAAATGACAATGGAGACACGACGACCCAAAACCTATGGGATGCAGCAAAAGCAGTCCTAAGAGGGAAGTTTATAGAATATAATCCTTCCTTAAGAAACAGGAAACATCTCGAATAAACAACCAAACCTTGCCCCTAAAGCAATGAGAGAAAGAAGAAAAAAAAACCCCAAAGTTAGCAGAAGGAAAGAAATCATAAAGATCAGATCAGAAATAAATGAAAAAGAAATGAAGGAAACGATAGCAGAGATCAATAAAACTAAAAGCTGGTTCTTTGAGAAGATCAACAAAATTGATAAACCATTAGCCAGACTCATGAAGAAAAAAAGGGAGATGACTCAAATCAATAGAATTAGAAATGAAAAAGGAGAAGTAATAACTGACACTGCAGAAATACAAAAGATCATGAGAGATTACTACAAGCAACTCTATGCCAATAAAATGGACAACCTGGAAGAAATGGACAAATTCTCAGAAATGCACAACCTGCCAAGACTGAATCAGGAAGAAATAGAAAATATGCACAGACCAATCACAAGCACTGACATTGAAACTGTGATTAAAAATCTTCCAACAAACAAAAGCCCAGGACCAGATGGCTTCACAGGCGAATTCTATCAAACATTTAGAGAAGAGCTAACACCTATCCTTCTCAAACTCTTCCAAAATATAGCAGAGGGAGGAACACTCCCACACTCATTCTACGAGGCCACCATCACCCTGATACCAAGGATGTCACAAAGAAAGAAAACTACAGGCCAATATCACTGATGAACATAGATGCAAAAATCCTCAACAAAATACCAGCAAACAGAATCCAACAGCACATTAAAAGGATCATACACCATGATCAAGTGGGGTTTATTCCAGGAATGCAAGGATTCTTCAATATACGCAAATCAATCAATGTGATACACCATATTAACAAACTGAAGGAGAAAAACCGTATGATCATCTCAATAGATGCAGAGAAAGCTTTTGACAAAATTCAACCCCGATTTATGATAAAAACCCTGCAGAAAGTAGGCATACAGGGAACTTTCCTCAACATAATAAAGGCCATATATGACAAACCCACAGCCAACATCATCCTCGATGGTCAAAAACTGAAAGCATTTCCACTAAGATCAGGAACAAGACAAGGTTGCCCACTCTCACCACTCTTATTCAACATAGTTTTGGAAGTTTTAGCCACAGCAATCAGAGAATAAAAGGAAATAAAAGGAATCCAATCGGAAAAGAAGAAGTAAAGCTGTCACTGTTTGCAGATGACATGAGACTATACATAGAGAATCGAAAAGATGCTACCAGAAAACTACTAGAGCTATTCAATGAATTTGGTAAAGGAGCAGGATACAAAATTAATGCGCAGAAATCTCTGGTATTCTTATACACTAATGATGAAAAATCTGAAAGTGAAATCAAGAAAACACTCCCATTTACCATTGCAATAAAAAGAATAAACTATCTAGGAATAAACCTACCTAAGGAGACGAAAGACCTGTATGCAGAAAATTATAAGACACTGATGAAAGAAATTAAAGATGATACAAATAGATGGAGAGATATACCATGTTCTTGGATTGGAAGAATCAACATTGTGAAAATGACTCTACTATCCAAAGCAATCTAGAGAGTCAGTGCAAACCCTATCAAAGTAACAATGGCATTTGTCACAGAACTAGAACAAAAAATTTCACAATTTGTATGGAAACACAAAAGACCCGAAGAGTCAAAGCAATCTTGAGAATGAAAAATAGAGCTGGAGGAATCAGGCTCCCTGACTTCAGACTATACTACAAAGCTACAGTAATCAAGACAGTATGGTACTGGCACAAAAACAGAAATATAGATCAATGGAACAGGATAGAAAGCCCAGAGATAAACCCATGCACATATGGTCACCTTATCTTTGATAAAGGAGGCAGGAATGCACAGTGGAGAAAGGACAGCCTCTTCAATAACTGGTGCTGGGAAAACTGGACAGGTACATGTAAAAGTATGAGATTAGATCACTCCCTAACACCATACTCAAAAATAAGCTCAAAATGGATTAAAGACCTAAATGTAAGGCCAGAAACTGTCAAACTCTTAGAGGAAAACATAGGAAGAACACTCTATGATATAAATCATAGCAAGATCCTTTTTGAGCCACCTCCTAGAGAAATGGAAATAAAAACAAAAATAAACAAATGGGACATAATGAAACTTCAAAGCTTTTACACAGCAACGGAAACCATAAACAAGACCAAAAGACAAGCCTCAGAATGGGAGAAAATATTTGCAAATGAAGCCACTGACAAAGGATTAATCTCCAAAATTTACAAGCAGCTCATGCAGCTCAATATCAAAAAAACCAAGCAACCCAATCTAAAAATGGGCAGAAGACCTAAATAGACATTTCTCCAAAGAAATACAGACTGCCAACAAACACATGAAAGAATGCTCAACATCATTAATCATTAGAGAAATGCAAATCAAAACTACAATGAGATATCATCTCACACCAGTCAGAATGGCCATCATCAAAAAATCTAGCAACAGTAAATGCTGGAAAGTGTGTGGAGAAAAGGGAACACTCTTGCACTGCTGGTGGGAATGTGAATTGGTACAGCCACTATGGAGAACAGTATGGAGGTTCCTTAAAAAACTACAAATAGAACTACCATATGACCCAGCAATCCCACTACTGGGCATATACCCTGAGAAAACCATAATTCAAAAAGAGTCATGTACCAAAATGTTCATTGCAGCTCTATTTACAATAGCCAGGAGATGCAAATAACCTGTGTCCATCAACAGATGAATGGATAAAGATGGCACATATATACAATAGAATACTACTCAGCCATAAAAAGAAACGAAATTGAGCTATTTGTAATGAGGTGGATGGACCTAGAGTTTGTCATCAGAGTGAAGTAAGTCAGAGAGAGAAAGACAAATACCGTATGCTAACACATATATATTGAATTTAAGAAAAAAAAATGTCATGATGAACCTAAGGGTAAGACAGGAATAGAGACAGACCTACTAGAGAATGTACTTGAGGATATGGGGAGGGGGAAAGGTAAGCTGTGACAAAGTGAGAGACTGGCATGTACATATATACACTACCGAATGTAAAATAGATAGCTAGTGGGAAGCAGCCGCATAGCACAGGGAGATGAGCTCGTTCTCTGTGATCACCTTGAGGGGTGGGATAGGGAGGGTGGGAGGGAGGGAGATGCAAGAGGGAAGAGATATGGGAACATATGTATGTGTATAGCGGATTCGCTTTATTGTAAAGCAGAATCTGGCACACCGCTGTAAAGCAATTATACTCCAATAAAGATGGAAAAAATGAAAAACAAAACAAACAAACAAACAAACAAAAAAACATACCTTAACAACATTTTCTCTTTATGGTGTATCAGTCTGTTATTATGCAGAGTCTCTATTGATTATTTTCCAGGCATAATCTTACTTGGTTTCCTATCCAAAGTTCTATCTCAGTTCTTCCCCGATTGAGAGTTTATTCTCATTTTAGCAATTTATTTGGACCCCATAAGTAAGAGTTCAACCATGGGCAATCCTTAACTTTTAGAACATTAATGATGCCTTGTATATGTTGACTTTTTCTACGCAAAAGCAGCAGCCTGACACCCGAGTAGTCAATTGCCAAATTCGGAAAAGCCTTGGCTGATTTAAGAGCAGATGCTCTTGAGTATAATTAGTAGAGACTTGTGGTGACCTAGGTGGTTATTTAACTAAAAAAGGAAACATAAAAGAAACCCAAATTGAACCATTTTGAGGGGACTTCATGGTGAGTCACTGAACAGAACTTAGCAACACAAAAAGAACAAATTGGTAAGCCAGCGTTTATAGTATAGTGTATGCAATTAGAGTCAAGACAACTGAAAACTGATGACAATGCTTTTTCTTAATTGTTTTGAGCTAACAGAATAGTGCAGTACCTAACTTATCTGAATTATAAATGATAACATAAAGGCTACAAACAACCAGAAAAGCACACACACTTAGAGTGTGCTTACCAATGCTATTTTCTACAAATAACTACAAGTATATTGGAGAGAAAATAGCCTTACAAAGTTTCTGACCTATACATCTGATAATCATGAGTGTTGAAACCATTGTATTTCTCTCAAACACCATCTCAAGTGCAGGAATGAAGGCTTGCGACAGCGTCAAATAATGGAGATAAGAGTGTACTGACATCTAGTGCAGTGTATAAGAAAAGAACTAGGACAGAAAGGGAACAAAGATACACCCCAAAAAAGATGCTGGCAGGAGCTAGAGAAGGATTAAAGGGCAGAAAGGAGCCCCAGAAGAATGCCTAGCTGATGCTAATGGTACTGTAGCCGCCAGCTGCCTCACTGAGTTCCTTTCTAGCTCATGTAACTCCCCCCAAAGCACAAGGTACCAGTTGCTGCCCTCCAGGGATAATTCTTCAGAGCTCTGAGAAGCAAGCATTCCATATATATACTGAATTGAAAGAAAAGTGACCAAAATAAGATGGAGATATTGTCATTATAGTAAGAGGAAGAAAATATTTATTTTAATTAGAAATAACCAATATGGGGAGACCTAGCAGGATGGAGAGAACTGCTCTTCAAATGTCACTGAGAAGTTGTGGCCGCAGGTAGGCACCTGCATAAACAAACATCAACAGCTCATATGGCATGACATTCGCTATTAGGTGGGGCAGGGGTCTCTAGTAGGTCCAAAATAAACTCTTGAATTTTGCCTACCTGTGATCAAGGTGCCTTGGCTGCTTTGCCCCCTCTTGGCAGTCTCTGACCCAAATAGCAATTTTACACCACTTTGTAATAGTCCAAAGAGCCTTCTTCCCAGGTCTGTCCATTTCCAAAGAGGCTCATGCTCCAAAACTGTCCCCTCCCCCCAAAATTCATATGTTGAAGCCCTAACCTGCAACGTGACAGTATTTGGAGATGGGTCCTTTGGGAGGTAATCAGGTTTAGGTGAGATCATGAGGGTGGAGCACCCCTGATGGGATTAGTGCCCTTCTAAAAAAGGAGACCAAAGGGCTTTCTCTCTCTCGCTCTCCAACTTCATGCGTGGAGAAAAGGTCAAGTGAGGACAAAGTGAGAAGGCAGTATTTGCAATCTAAGGAGAGAACCTCACCCTTCTGGCATCTTGATCTTGGACTTCCATGTCCAATACTGTGGGAAATAAATCCCTCTTGTTTAAGCCACCCAGTCTATGGTACAGCTGTGTCAAGCTGCAGCAGCCTGAATTGATCAAGAAATCCCAAATCATCCAAAATCACATTAAAGTCTAGGCAATATATAGTATAAAAACTTTTTTCCTACTTATGGGGTCAAATGACCCAAGTTCTGCTAAGAGTTAGTCATGTTGACTTGGCAACCTGGTCCTCAACTGCTCTTGACGTTGCCTGGAATATGATCGATTCAGCTGGATGATCCATAACAGTAGCTCTGATCTTTCCATCCACTGGTACTGGCATCTTTTCTAGAGCTGCCTGTTTGTCAAATGAATACAACTGGCGTAAGTTCTGCAGGAGATGCCCTGAGAAGGGAAGTTCCCAGGCACTCATTTTAGTGCTCCATGACATTTATATCCACCATCACGATAGAAAAACAAGGGCTAGCAAATTGACTTTCTGCTTCTGCAGCTGCTGACCCTTGGTAGGGAATGTTAGAACAGATGTAAGCTAGCCCTGGAGACCTGGACTGGGGCCAACGGCAATAAATACAGCTTGTTCTGTAGCTGTCACCCTGTTCTAGGACTGAATGGCCAACAGAAACCACCATTTCCCATTGTGATCCTCTGAGTCTCCCGTTCTGCTGAGCTGATGATGGCAGTGCTTCTGCATAGCTAGAGTCAAGTCCATCAGGATATCCGGTGTCAGGTAAGTGGGCACTGCACCTGGTTAGGATTACTATCAAAATGATACCATCTCAGGGACTTCCTTAGGCAAAGAAATCAATTTTGCAGAGTCTAAAAGGCAATCATCTCTATATGTTTTCTGTCATCCCAGACCTCAAATGTATCTATAAAATCATGTTCTAGGGTACATGAAAATCACTCCAAGGCGTTTCACAAAACAGTCTCACACTATTCTGGGATGTCTGCACTCAGTTATTTCAGTCCCTGATTAAAATGTAAATGGTATATAATAGCAAAATTATACTCAAAGAAAGGAGACTTTCCTTTAAGCAGTAGGTAAAGGAAGGCAATTTAAATGACAATCCTTTTAACTTTTCCTCACCTCTGCCCATGCAACTTTGCTCTTGTCCATCTAAATTCTAGCAGAGTGGAGCTAATGTAAAAGGAACTCTGCAATAAAGGCAAATGTGAATGACTGAGACAGATGAAGGATGCCTTTGAGAGTTATCTGGACTAAAAATAACTTCAGTAATTCTTACAGATTTCCTAGGAAGCCATGAAAAACTACTCTTGGTACAGTGTATTCACAAAAAGAATAGGAGGTTTGCTTCTGAAAAGAGAGTCCTCAAGGGGAATTGGGAATTGGGAAAATGTTTGAAATAAAATGCAACAAAGACCAGGGTTGGCTCCAGGAGAACGTTTTGATGCTAAATCCATAAAATCATTCCTAGACCTGTATATTCAGTTGTGGGAAACAAAGGCGAATTCTACCCAGAAAATAATGCTTCTTTAAATATTAATTTTAGAATTATGTTCTTTAGAAGTGAATCTTAAATAAATACGTCAAACAATTATATATCATACAGAGTTAAAGTAGTGTTTCTCAACAAGGGATAGTTTTGCTTCCCCAGGGGATATTATGACTTATTCATTCATTAAATGAATGTTTATTCACTGCCTACTGTGTGTCAGCCCTGGGATGCAGCTGAGCACAGAGATGGCTCATCCCATTGGAATGGAACTTAATATCCAGATGGGAAGACAGACATTCTTCGAAGTAATTACAATGCAAGTCATTACTGTAAATGAGGGGTCATAAATTAGGGGACCATGACACAGTCTGTAAGTCAGGAAGCCCCTCCAAGGAGGTGACTTAAACGGTGGGTAGCATTATCCAGGTAAAGAATCAGAGGAGGGAGAACAGGTCAAAGAACTGGTTTAAGCAAAGTATCATTAGTACCTTTTGTCTCTCAAATAGTTTAAGATTCAGGAAGAAATAAGCATATATAATGAGAAGAAGAAATTTTCCTTATACCTCCTGATTCCCCCAGTACTATTCTTCCAGATCCCTGTACTTATTCCTGTTGGATTTCTGCTTCCGGAAACCATGGCTATAGCATTTGTCAAAAGCTTTAGGATGCCCATTGAATTATTCTTTCTCTGGATTCCCTTCCTTTGCTAGGGAATCTAGAGATGACTGTATAAATGAAAGGACTTATTTGTTCATCTGTATAAGAATAGTTGACAAGGATGCTGGGCTACATCATGCAATGTGCTGCTGTGAGCGTTGACATTCAGCCTTTGCTTTAATGGTTGGGTGAAGTAGAATTCGAGAGTAGCTGATGTGTTGAGTCAGCACAGTATGGGGAAGAGCACGAACTGTCATGGCGAGGGCATTTTATTAGATGGTAAAGATGAGGAAATTTGCTAATTCTCAATAACTATGCCCAGAAAGAAAAATGTTGATGAGATATTCAATAATTAAAATATTTCATAATCTGTTTCAGTCTTTTAGCCTAACAGACTTGGGTTGGTTCTGTTCTTTGGTATAAAACAGGGATGATTTGACTAATTCAATTAGCATCTTACTCTTACCCAATATTATTAGCGCTGGGTACCTTCTGCCTAGAATGTTTCCTCAGTGATAACTTTCACTCAACCTCCTCGAAAATGTTTTTAGTGTTTTGAATAAGTGATAGCTCTAGAGGATTTTTGCTAGGCACATATGTATACACACACACACACACACACACACACACACACACATAAAACTGCAAGTAAGAAACAATCTTCTATTCACCCAGGTGACCATCACTCAGATGTAAGTGACACGTTCAGAGCCTGAATATTCTAGTGGAAATATGGTACCTGCTCTAAGATGTGCTGGCTCCCAGTGACGACTATTTGAATCTTGTCAAACTCAGCAATCATTTTCACTCACAAGGCAGCAAAATAGAGAAGGATATTTTATATCCGTATTTTGTGGAAAATTTAAAAGACGATGGATATTACTTAGTCCTCTAAGTGGTGAGTCAATGTGAAAGGAGACTGAAGCATCTCATAACCTTTCTGCCAAAGGTGGGTTTAAGGAATCCACATATCATTTGAAAATTTTCTAAATATATGTTGTTCTTTTAGGCCAGGATTAATGAACTCATTTACTCTGCTTCAGTTAATAATACCCAAAGATTAGAGGAAGAACAAGTATTTTCATACTAATACTTAATACAAACTCTTTAGGAAAATAAAGGTTTGACTATGGTATCTGTGGGTAGCGTCCTTAGATGCACAAAAGTGTTTAATTTTGATAAAGTCTAATTTATTTTTTCTTTTGTTGCCTGTACTTTTAGTGTCATATCCAAGAAATCATTGCATATCAAATATCATGAAGCTTTTGCCCTATGTTTTCCTCTAAGAGTTGATTTATTTTTTAATTGGCTTGTTTTTAAAGATTTTTTTGTTTTACCTATTGATCCAAAGAATTAAAAATCCTCAGTACAGTTTTGTTGTTGTTGTTGCTTTTTGCAGTACGCGGGCCTCTCACTGTTGTGGCCTCTCCCGCTGTGGAGCACAAGCTCCGGACGTGCAGGCTCATTGGCCATGGCTCACGGGCCCAGCCGCTCCGCGGCATGTGGGATCCTCCTGGACCGGGGCACGAACCCATGTCCCCTGCATCGGCAGGCGGACCCTCAACCACTGCGCCACTGAGGGAAGCCCCTCAGTACAGTTTTTAATCTGTACTCTAACACTTACTTTCTCAGTGATGCCAAGAAAGATATTCAGTCAGCTCAACAGTAATTTCAAAAACAACAAACGTATTTACTTGGGGGAGAGTTATATATAAGGTGGCCAAAAAATCTAGAAGAAAACAATTTGATACACTGGATTATATAGTTCACGATATTTCTCATAGTTATGGGTAAATCTCTTTGCAAATAGATGTTGTTCATGTGTCACAAATGGAACACAGTATAGAAAATGTATCAAGTCACTGTGGATTGAGTAGTTGTGAGAAATGAGTCCCATCTGTTAAAGCAGAATATCTGGGAAGTCACTTATCACATTCATTCTGTATTCAGTTGTTGTGGACATAATGAAACTAAATTATAGACATGATATTATACAAACATTTAAGTGCTAATGCATCAGACTACTTAATAAGCTGCTAAATGAGAGACGGCTGCATTTTGGATTCAAGAGCAAAGAGAATATTTTAAAGGCCAGTAAAATTTTTGGTTCTTTACTTTACAGCTTTATTCCAAAAATGTAAAGCAACTCACATTCTGGTTTTGAAGGTCCTAGTTTCATACATAGAGGCAACGATGGAAAAAGGATAAAGGATTTAGGGACTTGATGTCACTGCTTGCTGGCTTTAATGAATATATTCTGCCTTTATTAAAACCATATTGGTGGGGCTTCCCTGGTGGCGCAGTGGTTGAGAGTCCGCCTGCCGATGTAGGGGACACGGGCTCGTGCCCCGGTCCGGGAAGATCCCACATGCCGTGGAGTGGCTGGGCCCGTGAGCCATGGCCGCTGAGCCTGCGCGTTCAGAGCCTGTGCTCCACAACGGGAGAGGCCACAACAGTGAGAGGCCCGCGTACCGCAAAAACAAAACAAAACAAAACAAAAAACCATATTGGTGCTAGGGTGCAAAGACAATTCAATTGAATTGAAATTTAGTTCTTTTCAACAAACAGTACCAAAACAGTTGGATATCCACATGTGAAAGAATGATGTTAAACCTATACGTAACACTATAAACAAAACTGACTCAAAATGAACCAACTTAGAAGACAATCGTACTCTTAGAAGTAAACCTTCGTGATCTTCAATTAGGCAAAGGCTTCTAAGAAATAATACCAAAACCACAGTGATAACAACAAACAAACAGGTACCTTGGGCTTAATCAAAATTAAAAACTTTTGTGCTTCAAAAGAGACCATCAAGAAAGTGAAAATACAAAACACAAAATGATGGAAAATATTTGCTAATCATATATCTGAGAAGTGACTTGTGTTCAGAACATGTAAAGAACTCTTACACAATAGAAAGGCAAATAACCCAATTTAAAAATGGTGAAGTATCTGAACAGACATTGCTCAAAAAAATTTGCAAATTTCCAATAAGCACATTGTTGAAAAGGTATTCAACATAAGTAGCCATCAGGGAAATGCAAATAAAAACCACACTGAAATACCAATTCACACCCACTACAGTGACTAGAATCAAAATGTCAGATACAATCAAGTGTTAGCAAGGATGTGTTAGCTCATACATGGCTGGTGAAAATGTAACATGGCGCAGTTGTCAAGGAAGAGTTTAGTGGTTCCTCCAATGAGTTAAACATAGAGTTATCTACCATATGACAAATTAATTCTGCTTTTAGACACGTACCCAAGAGAAATGAATACATATGTGTGCACAAAAGTGTGCACGTGAATGTTCATAGCAGCATTATTCATAGCAGCTGAAAAAATGGAAACAATGTGGTACACCCATACAATGGAATACTATTCGGTCAGCAATGGGAATGAATTACTGATACATGCTAGAATATGGTTGAACCTTGAAAACATTATGCTAAGTGAAAAAAGCCAGTCACAAAAGACCACATATTGTATGATTACATTTATAGTTGATGCCCAGAACTGCTAAATTTATATATAGAGAGGGTATATTACTGATTGTCTAGGGCTAGGGCCAGGGGAGAGTGGAGGTTATGGAGAGCGACTGTTGCTTTTTTTAAGGTGATGAAAATGTTCTAAAATTACATTGGGGGCTTCCCTGGTGGCGTAGTGGTTGAGAGTCCGCCTGCCTATGCAGGGGACGCGGGTTCGTGCTCCGGTCCGGGAGGATCCCACATGCCGTGGAGCGGCTGGGCCCGTGAGCCATGGCCGCTGGGACTGCGCGTCTGGAGCCTGTGCTCCGCAGCAGGAGGGGCCACAACAGTGAGAGGCCCACGAACCGCAAAAAAAAAAAAAAAAAAAAATTACATTGGTTTCATGGATGCACAATTGTAAATACAGTTAAAAAATGAACTGTACAGTTTAAATGGGTGAATTGTACAGTATATGAATTAAGTCTCAATAAAATCATTAAAATTACATTGACGCTAGAAATTTTATTTGGGAATCCTTCTGA
Organism: Delphinapterus leucas; assembly: GCF_059928025.1. Lineage (NCBI taxonomy): Eukaryota > Metazoa > Chordata > Mammalia > Artiodactyla > Monodontidae > Delphinapterus > Delphinapterus leucas. The sequence continues at coordinate 33,550,185 of NC_143142.1, read as the reverse complement.
AATTGGGGGCGGAGAGGAGGAAATTAGGCTCTAAAGTTTGCAACTGAGGGAAAATTCATCTCATCTGAATGGTTTCTATTACTTCACTGAGTTTGACAATTCATTGATGTGTTTCTTCTCTTCAAGGCTTACACTCATTCATTTATGCCTGGTTACTGCTATATCCTAGGCACTGGAGATAGAGATGAGAAAAAGAGAATGCTTGCTCTCAGGCTCAGCTAATGGTGGGTGGAGGAGATTACATGCAATAAATATGAAAGTAATAGGGAATCAATACAGCGGGAGCACACAGTGTGGAGGACCTGTCTTCGTGTGTGTGTGCTTAGGAGTTGGATGTAAAGATGAAGGAGATCAAGAAGAACTTCCTTGAAGGGTGAATGGAGTTTATCAAGTGGTCTAGAGAGGATGTACACACCAGAGTGTAGATGATGCAGGAAATGGAAGAGATAAAGATGAAATTTCTTCCTTTAATTATAATGGTCTTCATGGACTGTTGATCTCAGATTGACCGTTAGGAAAGAAAACAGTATAGTTAACTACGAAGAGTGATTTTTCTAACCATGATCACAAAAGACTACTTTTGGCCAGAAAATTGGTGGTTTCTACCTTCTGCTTTACCTATACTGACAAGGCTTGTCCTCCACTGAAATATCACAGTATGTAGTTGTTTTCCAGATCCATAAGTTTTACAGAGAGTACCTTTAAGGCAGAAAAGAAATCTGAATTAGAATTTCTTCCCTAGTACTTACTAGCTATACTCTGTGACCCTTGGTTTCCTGTAAATTGCATGAAAATGACAAGAGTTAATTGATGTGGTTCTGTAAAGATGAGAGGAGATACAGCATGCGAAGTACTTTGCACACAGTAGAACTTCAATACATGGTAGCTAGTATTGTTCTATATTTTATAATTCTTATACAGAAAATATAATTATATATTACATATAATTATAAATATATATTATTATATAAATACATATTTATGTATATATATATATTTCCACAGGATATTGTGATCTTACAGCCTTTTCACCTTAATGAGTAGGACCTAGGTCATTCAATGAATCCTTTGTTTGCTGACAAATGTAATCAGGGCATAGAGATGCAAAATTTGTCCTCTGTTACAATAAAAATGCCAGAGCCCAGATGCACAGGGACAAAAGCTAAGGAAATGAAAGCCAAATGGGCAAAGGAATCAGGCCATGTATGAATAAGAGAAGACAAAGCAAAAGCTGATTGTAAAACAGGCAGACAATCAAGTAAATGTGGAGAGCAGGCTGGACTCACAGGTCAAGTTCAGCAGCAGGTAGAGTCCTTAGGCAACAGTTAGGAGCCAGGAAATTAGCAGGGACTGAAACACAGTAGCTGGTATTTGCTTCCTAAGCTAGAACAAGCACATCTCTCTTGGGTCTGATTTCCAATGAAAAAAGTGGAATATTCTCATGGCGTTTCCATACTGCTTAGCAGACTGTTTGATTTACACAGCTAGAAGGATTCCATTGTTCAAATGAGATTGAACATATCTGTATATCTACACACACACATTCATATGCACATACATGCATATACATGTGACATTTTTGCCATGTACATTGTAAATATCTTCCAGAGAATATAGCCTAACTGCCATTTCTTTTCATGTATGGCTGCTTTTACTGAGACCATTCCTACATGTTCCTCTCTGTAGCGGCAGTGGATGGAAAGTCACCAGATTCTTTCATAGTTCTTAAATGTTGAATTTTGATGGTTTCTGAAATATCTACGCTGAAAAGTGGAGAATAGAAAAGTGTCAGTTCCTACAGTTGACTTTCATCATGCTTCCAGTGGCTTTTCAAAAACTGCTCCACGGAGGCAGGTAAAATGCTTGAAAAAAATCTAGATGTGCAGAGAGAAGTTACCATTATTACAACTAGTACAAGTTCCTGCTTGTCCAAAGAATGGTTCTTCACTCACAGACCCTCCTTCGTCCAGGAGCTTTCTTTTCAAAATAAATGGAATGGTCATTCCATGTCCCTCTAATGAAAAAAGGTTATTATGTCCTCAGAGTATGATTTTTCCAGACCTACTTTTAAATTTGCTTCTGAAAAGAAAATTGACTAATCACTTAGATAATTATTATTGTCATTAATAAGCATTTGGGATGCCATTTAAAAAAAGAACAGCCTGCAGGTCCTCTGGGTAAAGAGCCCATTGAACTTAATGCCAGGGATTGTAACTTATTTACTGTTGCTGCCCAGTGAATTTAGAGTAATAATTATAACACGGGTTATGAGACATCAGGGAGAACTATTATGTTAAAAGTAGTAAAGAGGTTTGGGGTGCACTCATTTGAAATCCACTTTCCTGCGCAGAGTAATCTTTTACTGTGATTCTAACTTTTGGGGAACATGTTTAATAACGGTTATTTTTTTGAAAAAAACAAAGTATTTTACATCAGTCTGTTTATGATCATATGCAATGCAGTTTCACATGTATCTCTGACACTTACCACATTAATGAACTGTTTTAGTCTCATTGGCAAAACAAGTCAGAGTCAGGGATTTTTAAAAATGGAACTAAAGCTTTTGTTTTCCAAGTGAGACTTGCTATGTAAACTTCTAGCATTACTGGGACTCACTTTGCTGTTCTTTAGGTGTAGTGTCATTTGAGTTATCATTTTTCAAAACATGTAACTGGATTATATTTCAACAAATATTATTTGAGTGCTTGCCAGGTACTGATACTTTGGAGGTACAGAAGAAACATCCATCTTCAAGAAGTATACATTCTTCACCGCGAGACATTGTAGATTTCAAACTTTATTACCAATGGCCATCACTAAAAATAATTCTCCACTATTTGATAATAAAAAAAAATATCTTCAGGAAAAAAATGAGAGGACAAAGCCTACTTGTCCTTAAACTATGTGGTTTCAGGTACAATGTAGCCAAATCTAACTCCTCTTCCTGTCAGCTGATATTTCTTGTTACTTTTAACCCGCTCCTGGCACAAAAGTCCATAGGTCACAGCTGTCCATTTTCTTTAGAGCCTAGAGTCTCCTTCCAAGGGCAAAGCTACTATAGTACCTATTTTTCAGCTTATATGTGTGATGAATTTGCCAAGTACTTTAACACTTTATCTAACTGACCAAGAACCCCTTTGTGAGGTATGATTCTCCAACTTAATAGATGAGGCCACTGAGTCTTAGAGCTGCAAAGTGACTTGCCCAAGAGCTCAGTGCCAGTAGGTAATGTACACAAGATCACGGGGCACAGCTATGTCTGGCTCTGCCTCTGACCAACCCCATGGTGTGGCCTTAACTACCTCATTTTCCTTCTTTAAAACTCTGCATATAATATAATCTGGTAAAATTCAAAATAATCAAGTGTTTCATGTATGCTCTTTGTCATTTGCATTTTTGGCAGTTTGGATGGAAAGAAATCTCTTTTCACTAAAGCAAATGGGATTGGCCTTATAGAGAAGGTTCCATAAAACTGGGAGGGTTTGAGATGGAAAGAGAAAGGAGTTAAACAATTTCCTACTAATTTTTATGCCAAAGTTCTTCTGTTGATCAACATTAATTATCAAGTTTGAATTCTTTTTTTTTTTTTTTTTTTTTTTTTTGCGGTACTTGGGCCTCTCACTGTTGTGGCCTCTCCTGTTGCGGAGCACAGGTTCCGGACGCGCAGGCTCAGCGGCCATGGCTCACGGGCCCAGCCGCTCCGCGGCATGTGGGATCTTCCCAGGCCGGGGCACAAACCCGTGTTCCCTGCAGCGGCAGGCGGACTCTCAACAACTGCACCACCAGGGAAGCCCTCAAGCTTGAATTCTTAAATGAAAGTCTGCACAAAAATTCCTCTACAGTGAAAAAATTATGCAGGCAACTGTAGAGAGAAGACAATTTTTTTTCTCTTCAAATAAAAACAGCTAAAATAATGTTTATAATTTTCTCACCAAAATATACTGATTTTTTCCCCCACAAAAAATTTGTGTACTTCAATTTTATGTGTGTGTATATACATGTATATATACATATCTGTTAGTTCACAAGTAGTTAAATATGACATAGAGTTTGTTGTCATGAATACTTTATACCTATATTTGCCATGACATTCTCTTGAGAAAAGTACTAATGTAAGATACTTTCTCTACATAATGTGAGCTAACATTCTGAAGGTTAAGCCACTTAAATTTTTAAAGTATAATCCCAAGTGCTTTGGTAAAAATTTTTAAAATATCATATTCCTATTATCAGTGTAACTCTTCCCAGCATTTTCACAAATTGTGACAGATTTAATAACAGGTACTACATTTAAGATACTGAAAAGTACCACTAGATTATATAAAATGTATAATTTCATTGAGAAAGATGTTTTAAACAGCATTTGTTGATTTTTTCTCCCCGTGTGCCAAGAAATGGGGCTTTTATTTAACTCCCTCCTCAGAGAAGGAGCCACAAAGTTCTTTAATCCTTAATGTTAAAAAGAACCCAGCAGGTGAGACTTCTAGAAGGATGCAGTGAGAATCTCAGTGAATCTACTCTCCTGACAACAGCAACAAAAATAATGGCGAAATTATCAATACCAATAATTTCAGAATGCTAAGAATAGTCAAAGTACAGAACAAACAGAAAAAACCCACCAAACCCGATAAGAACAGTTGGGTCTGTGGCTAACTTACAGCTGTGGCTGCTTCCACGTGTCCTCCCTAGACCCATGGAGCAATAGACGTGGAAAGCTGGCAGCCTCGCATCCAGCAAAGGAGACTGGTCTATTTAGAATGTCGTCAACAGTTCTGTCTCCAGAGCACAGTCAGTATTTTGGCCAGGCTTGTAGCACCCTAGAAAATCCCTGATCCCAGAGCATTGGGCACTATTTAATCTGACTCAGAACTCAGCTCTGCGGGAAAAAACCCCAGCCCCAAGTCATTATCGAAAACGATAGCAATACACTGGAATGTTACTATCACAGCTGCTTAAGTCTGATTCCTGTTGGGGCAAACAGGAGACTGGCCAAAAATTTAAAAGGAAAATTTAGGAACTAGCTGAACATACTGTACTTTAAAAATCTCTGACATGTTCATGTATATCTAGAATGTTACACATATGCACAGGGTTCTTGGTAGGCCCAGAAAGAACTGGGAAAGAGTGGGCCCCGGTTACTCACTTCTAGCTGATCCTGGCTTGCCCTATGCAATCAGGAAGTGAAAGCTAAGGCTGACTTGTAAAATGCCCGAAATGTGAGGTACCCTTTCACACACAGATATCCTTGGCAAAACACTGCAGACTCACTGAGTCAATATATTTAAGAAAATGTTCTAACTGACCATTGCTGGACCATTAAACAATGATGATCTAGGAAGGAACCCTGGGAATCCAGGCCTAAAAGTGAAAAGAAGAATAAAAATAAAAAGAAGCAAACACACAACTCAATAACCGCACAGAGCAATTAACACAAATACTGAGGGAGGGGACTCTGATTCCAAAGTTGTTTCAATATATTTTTTAGTATTTTTATTTCCAGCGAGAATTTATGAGACATGCAAAGATATAGGAAAGTATGGTCCATACACGGGGTGGGGGAAACAGTCAATTTAAAAATGCCACTGAGGCGGGTCCAGATATTGGACTGAGTAGACTTTAAATAGGTATTATAAATATGTTCAAAGAACTAAAGGAAATTATTCAGAAAGAATTAAAGTAAACCATGACCATTATGTCTTACTAAATAAATAGCTTCAATAAAGACACAGAAATAATTTTTGTAAAGAACAAAATAGAAATTCTAGAGTTGCAAAGTAAAATAATGGAAAAGTTCATTAGATGGACTCGACAATAGGTTTGAGATGGCAGAAGAAAGAATCAGCAGACTTAAGGATAGGTCCATAGTGATTATCCAGTCTGAGAAATAAGCAAAAAAAAAAAGAAGAAGAAAACAGAACAGAGCATCAGAGAGCTGCAGGATACAAGTAGGCATACAAAAATATGCAAAATGGGAGTCTCAAAGGGAAAAGAGAGAGAGAAAAGGGCAGAAAAAGGATCTGAATAATTGTGAAAAATTTCTAAATTTTATGAAAATCATAATCTACACATTCAAGTGACTGAACAAATTCCAAATAGAATAAACTCAAAAAGATCCACCTACATACATCATAATCATACTGTTGAAAGTCAAAGACAAAAAGAATATTGTGAAAGCAACAAGAGAAAGATGACCCATGACGTACCAAATATGAAATATTTCAGACTGAAAAGAAAGGACCTACAATGGTAACACAGTTCCACACAAAGAAAGAAAAAATACTCATAAAAGTGATTACCAAGGTTAATATAAAAGACAGTGTAACATTTTAAAATTCTTTCCCTCTTCTGATTTAAAGACAACTGCATAAAACATTACAAAAATGAGTTGATAGGCTTAAAATGTAAAAGACACCATTTGTATGAAATAATACCACAAAAGGAGGGGAGAGCTGTGTTAGAGCAAGGCTTCTAGTTATTACTGGATTTAAGTTAATAGTAATTGAAAGTAGACTTCCTTAAATTAAGATATATATTTTAATCGCAAGAGCAGCCACTAAGAAAATAACGCAAAAGCATAGTAAAAAATAATTTTTTTTAATTTAAATGATACACTGGAAAGCATATATGTGTATGTGTGTGTGTGTGTGTGTGTGTGTGTGTGTGTGTGTGCGGTACGTGGGCCTCTCACTGTTGTGGCCTCTCCCGTTGCGAAGCACAGGCTCTGGACGCCTATGCCTAGCCGCTCAACCACTGTGCCACCAGGGAAGCCCATAGAAAGCATATATTTGACACAAAAAAATTACTAGTGGAGGAACAACCAAAAAAAACAGAACACAAATAAAACGGCAGATAATGTAAATCCTACCATACCAAAAATTACATTAAATGTCAAAGGCTGAGGCTAGCATACTAAATAAAAAGATGACATCTAATTATACACTGTCTATAAGAGACTTTAGATTCTCAGACACAAAAAGGTTTAAGTAAAACGATGAAAAAGATATACCACGCAAACACTAACATAAAGAGAGCTGGGATAGCTATATTAATGTCAAACAAAATAGGCTTTAAAATTTTTTAAAGAGTTACCAAAGAGGGACATTTCATTAGAAGAGTGAATTCAGCTTTTCCCCCTGAGAATGAGCACAAAGCAAGTATGCCTACTCTTGCCATTCCTCTTTAATGTTCTATAGGAGAATTCAGTTAGTGTGATCAGGCAAGAAAGAGATCTAGACTGGAAAGGAAAAAGAAAAACTGTTATTCTCAGACAATATAGTCCTGTATACAGAAAATCATATAAAGAATCTGTTAAAAACTACTGGAACTAAAACACAAGTTCAGCATGGTTGCAGGGTACAAGACCAGCATACAGAAATCAAACTTAATTTTTATATACTGGCAATGCAAAATCTAAATATGAAATTTAAAAAGAATAAAATATTGATAGTTATCAATTTAGCAAAAGAAGTATAATATTTGGACAAGGAAAAGTGTCAAACATTGATGAGAGAAATTTTTAAAAATCCAACTAAGGGCTTCCCTGGTGGCGCAGTGGTTGAGAGTCCGCCTGCCGATGCAGGGGACGCGGGCTCGTGTCCCGGTCCGGGAAGATCCCACGTGCCGCGGAGCGGCTGGGCCCGTGAGCCATGGCCGCGGAGCCTGCGCGTCGGAGCCTGTGCTCTGCAACGGGAGAGGCCACAACAGTGAGAGGCCCGCGTACCGCAAAAAATAAAAATTAAAAAAAAAGTGAGACAAACTAAATACAACTTGCATTTCAATTTTCCACCCAGTACAGTCTGTAACCTTAATTGTCAATTTTACAATTTTGTTTCTAGCTATAAGTTACAGTACTAAAAAAAAACCCTAGCTATAACACAGAACACTGAGAATGAAAACTGGCCAAATATGCCAGAATATGCAAAAATTCTCACTAATTATATGGAGATGAACGATGGCTATTAGTTTAATATATGATTATGTATTGTTTAAATTAAAAAATTACAACATTTCCTTACAGCATATACAAAAGTAAACTCAAAAGGGATCAAAGACCTAAATGTAAGACCTGAAACCATAAAACTCCTAGAGAGAAACAGAAGAAGAACGTTCTTAGATATAAATCATAGCACTGTTTTTTTGGATGTGTCTCCTAAGGCAAAAGAAATAAAAGCAAAAATAAACAAATGGGACCTAATGAAACTTAACAAGCTTTTGCACGGCAAAGGAAACTACTGACAGTACGAAGAGACAACCTACTGAAAGGGAGAACATATTTGCAAATGATATGACTGATATGGGGTTAATCTCCAAAATATACAGTTTATACAACTCTATATGAAAAAAACAAACAACCTGACTTAAAAATGGGCAGAAGACTTGAATAGGCATTTTTTTCAGCAAAAACATACGGTGGCCAACAGGCACATGAAAAGACGCTCAGCATTGCTAATCATTAGAGAAAGGCAAATTGAAACCACAATGAGCTATCACCTCACACCTGTCAGAATGGCTATCATTAGAGTCTGCAGATAACAAATGTTGATGAGGGCCTGGAGAAAAGGGAACCCTTGTACACTGTTGCTGGTAATGTAAACTGTCACAGCCACTGTGGAAAACAGTATGAAGATTTCTCAAAACACTAAAAGTAGAACTACCATATGTTCCAGCAAGTCCACTCCTGGGTATATATTCAAAGAAAATGAAAACACTAGTTTGCAACGATACACACACCCCAATGTTTAATGCAACATTATTCAAAATTTTAAAACTTTAAAAACTAACTAGTTTAGTAAGTTGTCAAGTATAATGCAGTAATCACTAGGTAACTCCTATGCCAATAACCAAAAATTAGAAGATAAAAGAAACATATTTTTCATTCACAATAGCAAAAAGATGCATGAAATATCTAGAATTAGCAAGTTTGCAATCCCTAAGAAAAAAAGCTATAGAACTTAATTGGAAGATGCAAAGGGAGATCAAATATGTTAAGATACACATGTTTTTAACCTAGAAGTATTAAATAGTACTGAAAAGTCAATATTTCCCAAATTAATATAATGGTTTAATTCAATCATGATGGTATTTTTGTGGACTTGACCAAAATTAAACTTTATTTGGAAGAATAGGTATAATAAGAATTTTTAAAAGTCTCAAACAGAAACATTATGACAGTAAGTTATAAGTTTATAAAACATATAAAACTACCATAAATAAAATAGTGTGGAATGGGGGCGAAACATGACATAAGAGTGAGACAGGGTAAATATCCTGAAACATAGCCTGTCTGGGATGTTACAGACAGTAATAGGATGTAAGGTAAAAAATGACCATCACAAAACAATAATGGGGCTAGATTATTCAAAAAAGAGCTTGGGGGGAAATTGGTCCTTGGGGAGAACAATCATCAAATCCAAGCCTCCCTTTATACTCTAACATAAAGAGTTAAATATAAAAAAGAAAAAGTGGATGGGCGAAGAAACCTCGCCTAAACATGTGAGAAATAAAAGAATACACAAAGAATATATGATACATGTGTCCAGGTAAAACTCTTAAAGTTATGCTTGCCAGTTAATGGCTGTCTTCACTCACCTCTCACTGGCTTCAAGGCTGACCCGTATCTGACATCAGAAAGCCGAGGCCACTCACCTCATTTCCAGCCCTTCACGTTCCTTGTGACGTTCTGAGGTTTTTTTCGGCGGGGCCAAGTCGCTTGCGGGATCTTATTTCCAAGACTAGGGAGCAAACCCGCGCCCCCGCGGTGAGAACGCTGAGTCCTAATCACTGGACTGCCACGCAAGTCCCGGCTCTGAGTCCTGTTCCCTGAGCCCCAGTTTGTCCCAAGGTTGCGCCTCTCTCCTCCACTCCTGTAGTTCCGCTCGCCAAAGCAAGAAGCTAGAAGCCCTCCAGCTCGTGGTGGAATCCAGGCTGGTTCGGTAATGCTTGATTAACAATGACCTGACACTAACTAGATTCAGGTGTTACTGATTTGACAAGCCAATCTGCCCTGCATCTTGTTGGATGGCTCACTACAAAAGTCCCACGGGAACCATCAGGGGACCATTTCCCTTTTTTCTCTGGACATTTGGGTTTGAACTAGAATTCTGAAGCCCACAGATTTAAACACTGCTTTCTAGCCCTCCCAGACTTCCAACTATAGCTCCTTCAACTCTCAATCACCAATAGCTCTTCCTCAAAGCTGACAGCTAATGCAGGAATTCAGTGGCCTCTTCTAAAAACACTTTACATCCTTATCTCTCATCTCGGAGACCATCCAACCTCCTCCACCTGCAGGTTGAAAGGCTTCTTAATCACCTGACCCACACTGGCCGCCAAAGCCCCAGGAAGTTTAGTTTCAGCTGGGGAACTAGGGGGATGCCTTTGAGGTTAAAGCATGTTTACCACTTGTTGATCATTTAAATTGAGGTGCAAGTAGATACTGCCTCAGATGTCTAAACGTACAAATGGCAGTTCTACAAATAGAAAGTGGGAAATTAACTCGTGATCTTTTACCCATAAGATAAATCTATGGCTCCTTTTTTTTTTTTTTTTTTTTTGCAGTACATGGGCCTCTCACTGTTGTGGCCTCTCCCGTTGCAGGCTCACGCGCCCAGCCGCTCCGCGGCATGTGGTATCTTCCCGGACCGGGGCACAAACCCGTGTCCCCTGCATCGGCAGGCGGACTCTCAACCACTGCGCCACCAGGGAAGCCCTATGGATCCTTTTTAGTGCAGGGGGAGAGGTATCAATTGCTTTGTTTCTCTCTCCACTTGAACATCCTGAATCAATACCTTATTGCCTTTGTCATGCGCCATGTTGTTATTCCGGTACCTACCTGGGGCCTGGGGGCCTGTACTTTTCTTATGCCAATTTTAAGATACACAACCCAGTCCAAAGAAATTGCAAATCGCCCTTAATTCAAAAATTCCCCCCCAATACAGAATCACATGCCATATTCCTAGACCCTCAGAATATCTTCATGCGGACATTTCTAGGTCAGTGGAGTGTGTTGTGTGAGCCCCCTCCTTTCATCTCATCCCTCCATGCTCCTCTATGTTTCTGTACCTGTTTATACTGCAATTTATACATGAAAGCAGAAACTGTGGTGTTCACCTGGCTATCTGCTGAATAGCCCCTGGTACATTGTAGACATTCAGGAAATAGTAATCAAATGAATCAATGATATAAGACTAGACTCCATTTGCAAACAGTTTGTCTGTTATCAGTTGCAAACATCTGGACTGGAGATTCTCTAGTTAGCAATGTATATAACAGGGAAAGAGTACTGGTTAGTGAAGGAAATGGCATTAAAACGACAGAGCTGACTACAGAGAGAAACTATTTTGAGATACAATTAGAATGTCTCTTTAGAGAAGAAAGGTTGAAAGTAGGAAGGGATTGGTTTGATTCAATTAATTCTCAGGATGGCGAGGTCAGCTGTTTTTACCTCCACTCTCCTAAGAATGAAAGTTGTTCTACCGCTCAGAAGATATGGGTCTTTTGGTCTCCACAAGCCTTTGCCCTGATTGGCTCTGTTAACATCGTCACCTAACTTTATTTGTTTCTGTGTGAATGGGGATATGGTACAATGCACAGAGCCTTTTAGAAGGGCTTTCTTCCCAAGGTTACCGTAATTTCAAATGTGTTTTTCTTTTGTTTAAAAGCATAATAACATACTGGACTTTGTTTTGTTTGAGTCCATAGGTGTTCTATATTTTCATTATATAGTTTCCTATCCTTTGCCTTTTTTTTCCCCCTGTGGACATGCCTGTAGAATATAGACCAAAGTACTTTAAACACTTTCCCTTTTATTTATTAAGCTAAAATTTTATGAGTTCTTGGGTAATTTATTTTCTTTGAAGCAGATTTTTTAAATTTGCATTTTTTAACACCAATCACAATGTAAAATGACCATGATTCCTTGATAGACAAAGATACCCTCCAAGAAATACTTTCTTAAAGTAATGAAAACAATATTGACTTAGAATTCACAAAATGACTTTCTTGAAAACTAGTCTTACAATGAATGTAATATTTTGGTTATATCCACTACAGTATAATTTAACTATTTGCTTTTATGAATTGATTTTGCCTAGTGTTCACTCGGGTGAGTTATTCATTTTTGACATGTCAGTGCTGAAAAAAATATCAAGGGTGAAGATAACATAGGTCCTGTTCTCAAATGTCTCATCTATTTCTTCTCAAACTCCTAACAATATACTTCTGCAAAATAAAGACAAAAATTTTTGGTGTAACAGAGGTAGATTTTAATTTTGCTTCAGGTAACATTAAAATATCAGTATAAAACTAGCAGAAATTAATAATGACTTGGGTGTGGGGAAAGGTAAGATAAAACAGATACATAAATACCCACAAGTCCTTTTCAATGAAATCTAGTGAGCTTTAATATTTTCCAGTAAGACCGTCTGTGTTATTTTTGAACACCATTAGTTTTTCTCTAGTCATTTTTCTTTCTAGAGGAAGGTGAATATCTGAAAAGAAGCTCTTAAAAATATGCTGGTTGGTTGTATTGTATACTGTGGTTACACGTGGCAGTATCCTGATGAATTTTTCAACTAAAATAATACATATTTTGAAATTTGAAAAAAAAACTTGCAAAAACAATAGCAGAGGATGCAAAACAGATGTCTAGGAGAGTCAAAGGTTTATTGGATACAGATGGCAGTTTGGAGATTGACTTAACACATAGCTTCAAATAACAACAAAAAAATGTCATCTCATTGCTATTGACTATGATCTTTAAAGCTGAACTAAAACTGACCACTTGAAAGTTCCATTCAAGTCTGAGAACAGTTATTGGACTTGCCACCTTTATGGATAGGTTGCATTCAAGGTCTGTAGTCAACTACAGGGACTATTTGTGTGATGTTTTGGAAAACTCTGAACTGTTTCATATTCCTCATGTAAGTAACTTGAAAATAGGTTGAAGGGAGGGAAATGACATAATTCAATATTCTTTCCCTGAGCATACTTTGAGAAGCCTCCATGGTATTTCTTTTGTGAATTCTGTAATATCTGGAAGCAACATTATAGAATATATTCCTAAGATAGTTATTTACTAAGTGAATGTTAAACTCTCTGCCAGAAGTTAAAAAGGACTAAAAGAAGATGTTAGTGTTGATTTCAAGGGTAGGCCATTGTTAAAGACTGTCCAATAGCTTCCAAATTGAGGTAGTGGCTGTAGGCAATACTGTGCCCTCCCATAAACTCCATCATGACAAATGATCAGTTCCAGTAAATTTAGCACATAGGTTTGGTGTATGGACAGATTACTAGAAGTTTAAAATAGAACTAGAGCACTAGAAGTATTAGCTTTGCCACATACTAATCACTTTCAATTAGGATGAATGAAAAACTGAAATTCACCAAACAGTCAAAAACTTACTACAGACTTGACTCGAGAAATCACTTTTGGTTAAGATCTAGACAAGAAAAGCATTCTTGTGTGGAGAAAATGGACACTATATTGTCTAAAAAAAAAAAAGAAATTGTCATTTTTAAAAACCACAAGTGTGTAACAATGCAAATCACAGTGTTACTGGGTACAGCAAAGACATCTTGAAAGTTCAGAATAAAAGGGAAGATAATGCATATGAAATTAAAATATCACTAATATGTATTTAACGCTTACTATTTGTAAAGAATTATGCTAAGTATTCTACCATCTAACATTTAAAAAATTCTTAAAAGGATTGATGCTACCATCATATACTCATTATCCAGATGAGGAAACTGAGGCTTAGGGAGGGTATATAATTTTCCCAAGTTTATGTGGCTAGTCAGTGTAGCTGGGGATATGGGTCTCAAGTTTAGTCCTGCCTCTTGCCAAATTCTAGGTTTTGATTTCTTCTATATACTGCATCTGATCCAATAGACGAAGGTAAATCTACAGGAGTTCTACAAGAAAATGACAGCAGGCAAAATCTTCAGGAAAGAGAAATATGATGTTTCTTATTCTACAGTTGAAGAGATGGGAGAAAGGAGGAAAAGGGGAGAATGAAGCTTTTAAAACTAAATCCGATCCAGGCAGAATTCATCGGGGATAATATTGTTCTCATACGAGAAAACCATGTGGGAAAAAGTAACATTAGAAGAGTCAGTTTTGCTTGAAGATTATAGAGGAAAAGAAAGCAAATATAGTGGGGAAGGAGTTCAGAGAATTTATAAGAGAACAGAATCGCTATTCCCAGAAGAAATCATGCTCTACACCCACAGGGACCAAACAGGGTGAACAGGAATGAGAAAAGCCACTAGAGGAAAGAGAGAAGGCCATTAAAGCATGCCATGAAAATACACAAATATGTTGTGAGAGACACACATAAAACAGGAATCTATACTGTAAACTGTGAAACTGTGCAGGCATATTTTTGAGTAAAGACAGACTAAATGTATTTTTAAATAACATAAAAACAATGATGATAAATGCACTGATTTAAGCTTTCATACCAGTCAACAGAGGAAAAGTCCCCTACATAAGGGTGTATTTTTATGTTTACTGCTCCAATAATTGGGCATACGAAAGACAAAAATTCTCAGAATGTGTGAGAATGCGTTGTAAATTGGAGGGAATAAATATCAGTGATCTTGATTTAAAGAAATTAAACACTTAAATAGAGATTCCAAAGTATTCTTATTTAAACTACAGCCTAAAAATTAGTCTAAAAAAAGAAAAATAAAAAGAAAATGATTCAGTAAATGAGACAAGATCTATTTACAAGAACTAATAAAAGTGTGAAATAAAATGTGATCAAACTGTTCAAAAGTGGAATTACTTTCTCAGAAGAAAGAAAACTTGGCATCAACAGAGTAAAGGTGAAGAAATTCTTGAAAGATTAAAAACTAAATGAAAAATGATGAAAGCTCTACTTGCTTTAAAGATGTCAGAAAATGTTGAAAAAATTATATAAAGGAAGGAGTAATGCCAATGACAATGAGAGATAAAATTAATTTTTTTCTAGCATCAGATTTTTTTGGTGTAGAGTATGTATGGAAAGAAGAAAAAGGTTTTCAGCTAGAGTTAGATGAACATCAATGATCAAGGGAGTTAATTCTGATTAGACATAGTACAGATCATGAAAGAAAAGACTTAAAACAAGAAGAATGAGAGAAGGGTGGTTGTTGGTGGTTTTCATAAATTAAAAAAAAAAAAAAAGATGGTACCCAAAGAGAAAGTATGTATAATTTAAAAATGTATTAATGGAACTATTTTAAAGGAAGAATAAAGAGAAAATGGTGTGGGTCAAAGATGAAATATCAAAGAAAAGACCAAGAAAACACATAATCTTACAGAAAGCATCAGTACTGAAGTGTAAGCAGGATCTAAGGGTCCTGCTCTGAATTTTGTACAGGAATTTTGAGCAAAAGGGCACAGTCCTTTGGTGCTTTTTCCAACGTTTTATGGGAGAATAAATAACTGACTAATAACACGGGAAGAGGTTTTATGTAAAGACAGTTTTAAAAGGAGGTACAGAGGTAAAAAGTCTTATGATTGGACATGGCAGATTTTTCTTTAAACCCACCTGATTTACCAGAAGAGTTGCTGAAACTTCCATTATCTTCATTCATCATACCAAACTGTAATTTATTTTCTCACGTATATGCGTCCACACATAGACTTCAGCTCCTAGACGACAGGAACCATGTCCTACTCATCATTGAATGCTGGATGCTAGGAACATAGCAAGTGCTCCATGGATGTTCACTGAACTGCGTAGGATATGTGAACATACCACATGTTAGTGCAATAAGCATCCTCATACTAATTCATGAATGAGAAAAGAAATTAAGAGTAATTTCTAGGCTGGGTTGAGGTTGTTCCTAACTGTATATGTGATCAGTAGCATAACAAAAGAAAACACATATCAAATTTGAAAGTAGTCAGCTAGAAAGCTGAAAAGGGATTTGGTGCACGATAGTCAAAATGCGTGGAGATGACATCGCTTCTGATAGCACTTTCTTGCTCTACCAAGACCACAATTCTGACACCAGTGATACTGCTGAAGATCAGGTGGGAATAGAAGAAAGTGGTAAGTATTTAAAATACACAAATTGTTCCTCAACTGTTTGTAGTTTAGTTGGATAACATTGGGGGCACTGGTGGACTTCAGGTGGGCCAGACTGTCCACAGGGAGGTAAGCTGAAAGGCTCATGTGAGATGCTAAGTGGAATGAGAATTGTGTACCCCCAGAACTCATATGTTGAAGTCTTAACTCCTAGTGCCTTAGGATGTGACAGTATTTGAAGACAGGGCCTTTAAAGAGGTAATTAAGGTTTAATGAGGTCACTGTGAGGACCCCATTCAATATGGTTGGTCATCTTATAATAGGAGGCCATTAATTCACAGGAGATTATAACTTTAATTAAATATATAGATTAGATAGATAGACAGATAGATAGATAATAAGGAAGGAAGGAAAGAAGGAAGGAAGGAGGGAGAGAGGGGAGGGAGGGAGAGAGGGGAGGGAGGGAGAGAAGGAAGGAAAAAAGAAAGGAGGGAAGGAAGGAAGGAAGGAAAAGACATAGAGAGATATACAGATAAAAAACTTTTAAAAACCAAGCCTGGGGGTTCCCTGGTGGTGCAGTGGTTGAGAATCTGCCTGCCGATGCAGGGGACACGGGTTCGTGCCCCGGTCCGGGAAGATCCCACATGCCGCGGAGCGGCTGGGCCCGTGAGCCATGGCCGCTGAGCCTGCGCGTCCGGAGCCTGTGCTCCGCAGCATGAGAGGCCACAACAGTGAGAGGCCTGCATACCGCAAAAAAAAAAAAAACCAAGCCTGGACCACTGCACAGAATATTTCATGAACCAAAGAATTTGATTAATTCTATACAACACATTTTCAATAAGATAAAAGAGAGAAGAGGAAGAAAAATAACCATAGATAAAGCATTTGGCTTTAATCATGAGGAAGGCTGCTTCACCTACTGTGCCTTGACAAAAGTGGACAGAAATAGACGTAGATGTAAATACATTTTTATGTGCAAGGTGAGAGGAAGGAGGTGGAGTCATTCACAGCCGATGTCCCCAATCTCCTTGAGTATGTGGGAAGCCAGATGACCTTGGAGTGAGAGGAGGGATGCGGGAGTGAAACGGATGGCGAAGATTTGGAACAGTTGGTGATGGAAAAGAAAGAACTAAGAAGAGTTATACTTTCAAATTCCTTTTCTTTGATAGTATACATAATGAGTTGTAAATTTTGTGAGTCGATATCAATAATAAACAGATAAGGAGGAGCTCTTGCTTATAGTAGAAGGCTAAGAGCTGATGGGTCCTTGTGGAGGGGCTGCTGGGGTTGGAAAATCATCACTTTGTGACTATCATGGGAAAGACTGGGTCAGGTCAGGACCCTCCATGGAAGCCAAAGCTAGGAGGAAATTGTGATGGTGAGTCGGATATTTGCTTGGTCAAAAAGCGTCTCTCCACAGACCACTTATTAATTGTAAGGCAGAAAAACAAATTGTTATTATACAGTGGAGAAATCAGGCCACACCTTCACCAATTAATAGCACCCATGAGGAGAAGACAAACATCATTCATCTTCAGAGGTGACATCTGGAGAAGAACAGAGCATCAGGTACGCAGTATTCTGGCCAAAAATGTGTAATCTCATTCTAGTTATGAGGAAATATCATAAAAATAAACTGCTGAATGTTCTGTTAATAAAAAGGAAGGGTTGGGAGTATATTCTTCCAAATGTCAATGCTACAAAAGGAAAAAATGCTGTGGAGATGTCTCTGAATAAAGGGCACTAAGGAATCATGACAGCAAAGAACAATACCTGACTCTACACTGGGTTCTGTATCGGAAGGAACAATTACGCTGTAACAGACTTTATTAGGTGAACAACAAAATTAGAATCTGGACAGAACATTAGATAAAAATATCCTATCGATGTAAATTCACGAAGATGAGAATTGGACTGAGGTTATGTAAGTGAATATCCCTAATCACTGAAGTATTTAGGGGGTAAAGGATCTCAATGTATGTAATTTACCCTCAAATTTTTCAGGAAAATAATTATGTAGCTATATATTATATATATGATAGATAGGTGAATATAAGTACATTAATACATAGGAGAAGAGAGCAGAGCAAAGAAACAAAACAACAAAGAGAGAGCAGAGCAAATGAGAAATGATAAAGCAAAAGGGTAAATAAACAGCAGGTGAATCTGGGCACAGGGTACGTGGGTGTTTTCCTGTATTACTTTTGCAACATTTTCAAGTTTGGAATGATTTCTCCCTCCAAAATTCTTAATTTAAAAACTTGAGGGTAACCAAAGTAAGAATAGAAGCAGAATTATAAATTCCACTAAGGGTCTCAAGATGTGGTAAGGCTTGACCTGGGTCCCCAAGGAAACAATGCAGTAAAGCCCTGATAGATTGTGACAATAGCCTGTGTTATATGATGTACATGACACAGAATGTGGTCTTCCCCTTGCCCTGAACTCTACTTCCATTCAGTGCCCTTAATATCACAAGAATACAAGATGAAGGATGCCAGCAAAACTCATTTAGACAAAGGTATAACATGAAAGTAATGATAAACCTCCATTAACAAATTAATAAAGGTGGCTTCTCCTTTTCTATGTCTCTAGAGACCCTGTTGTGACGAAAGATAAAATCAAACTTACAATTTGTATAAGAAGAGAAAAATTCCCATCTGATTAATGCCTCCAAATATATCGTAAGTAATGTGAACTGTTGGAGAATTCTTTTTCAGTCACTGAACTGTAATCCAGTTTTTAAAGACAATTTAACTTACATAATTTTCATTCACCACATATTCATATTAATGGGTATTTCCCTCAGGGGTTTAAATTTTAGATGATTTTTCCTCAGTTTTATTCTGTAGAGTACAGGGAAAATGTCAATAACAGAGAAGCATATCAAAACAAAAAGTACACTTTGGGATAACTCAAGGATGTTTTTATGCTACTACTGTATTTTGAATCCTCTACGAAAACAGATTTCTGAACATGGTCTTATTTTCTTTTGTTTAGCAAAATATCCAGTCTACAATCTTATTTAAAAGGAAAAGCCTAACAAGGAGATTGATCCAATATTCAACAACCCATTTTAGAGAACCAATGATAATAATTTTAAACATTAATTTCCCTCCCCAAAAAGATGAACAAAACAAGTTGGACGGGTTCATGGTGTTCTTTTAGTGATTAATTACAAATTGTTGAGATACCTGGCTTTTTTTCAAAATCCTCTTGCTGCATTCAACTGAGCACTTACCTTAACATTACACACATTAAATGTTTAATGAGTTTTATTTGTAGTGTTATGGCAGGAATCCATTTGGGGGAAACCTTTGTCTCACCAGTCATGCATGCAGATAGATTTTTGGTATTTTCAGGTGTCTGTTCTCTCTGGTTCCTGCCCCTCAGCAGCATTTTGCTGCCTGACCACCCTGGCATTTTCCACCCTACGTTTGATTTCTCCAATTATCCTCAAGTATTAGGATTTGTGAACTGATCAAAGCCCCCATGTTGAAGCCTTTCTAATATTCCTTTTTCATTAAATATTGGGTTCTAAACTATAATACACATGGTTGTAAACGCTGATAAAAATAGACCAGTGAGAATTTCAACTGCAGAACTTCAACCCCTAGAAAGTTCAGACAGATATATATTAACCACATGTGTGTTGTAAACAGCTTCCTCCCTAATGGATATGAAATTCGTTATAGCCAAGATCTCTTGACTGAAGAAGAAATATATTCCCAGAATGAAACTTTGAAAAAACACTATCACTCCAAATCATATTACTCCCATTGTAATAACCCCAGGAGACCACAGGGAAGAGATGTGGTCCTGTGACCAGTTTAGGAACATAGCAGTCCCTCCTTACCTGTGGTTTCGCTTTCCACGGTTTGTTACCCACGATCAACCACAGTCAAAAAATATTAAATGAAAAATTCCAGAAGTTAGCAGTTCATAAGTTTTCAATTGCATGCCTTTCTGAGTAGCATGATGAGACCTGCGCCCATTCTGTTCCATATGGCTGGATGCGTGAATCGTCCCTTTGGCCAGAGCATCTGCCCATTAGTCACTTGGTAGCCACTGTCCAGTTATCAGACAGACTGTCTCAGTTTGGTAGTGCCCGTGTTCAAATGACCCTTATTTTACTTAATAATGGCCCCAAAGCTCAAGAGTAGAGATGCTGGCAATTCGGATACCCTCTTACTATGCCTAATTAATGAATTAAGCTTTATCACAGGTATGTATGTGCAGGGAAACCATAGTATATATAGGGCTTGGTACTATCTACAGTTTCTGGTATCCACTGAAGGTCTTGGAACATATTCCCCGTGGATAAGGGTTTGGGGGGTAGGGACAACTGTGTAGCAGGTACAACTTTTAATTCTGTCTCTAGATATGTATGTACTTGTTGACTAACAGCCAGAAGAGATGGGAAGGCGATAGAGACAGGGGATCCTATTTTGAATTTTGGCTTCTGCAGGGTTTCGGGTGGGTTACTTATAGTGGAAAAAGAAAACACACCTATCTGTCTATAAACTGTCAGGTTTGCTTAGCCAAGCTTACAGAATTTTAAAGAGAAGGTTATTTAGTGCAAGAGCTAATTCAGCATGTCTCAGTATGGCTTTGCCCTAATGGGACAAATTTCAGGGAACATTTTCAGTACAAGTAAGGACCTGCCAGAACTAGGAAATCACCAAACTCTTGTCACACAACAGAACTTTTATGCCTGGGCTTTATATTTCCATCCTGAAAGATCAAGCACTCCTAATATATGCTTTTTCTTTTAAGGGCATATTAATGTATGTAAGGCTCGAATGGTTCTTGATGCAATTTAACCATCAGCAAAGTCACATCTGGGAGGAGAAATGAGAATCAGCTTTCAACATCTTGGCTCACTTCCAGAGACCCAGGAACCCATTTCTGCATAGCACACTCCCTGCTTCTCGAGGGGATTTGAGCCTGAGTTTGGTCTAAAAACTATGATCAGCAAATCGTTTCCCTTCTAGCCAGGCTTTTACAAAAAGACCAGGGTCTGAACACTGTAAGGCAATTACTTAATAGTTCATTATTACTGCTTAAAATGTTTATGCATTTAAACTACTGAGGAGACATAGCTCTCTCTGACCTCTCCCTCTATAAAATGTCAGTTCTTTCTAACAAATACTGAGCCTCGCTTATTTATGAAATAGTGAAAAACGGATTTTTAAAAAAAATCTCAATAACTCTCCTCTTGAGGTTCTTTATTTGGTTTAAATAGCTGGTTAGCATCAGTTAATCTGAAACACTACCGAAAATTTTCAGAGGAAAATCCAGCCCCTCTTAAAGCAGCATTTAAGATTAACCTTTAAACAAAAATAAACGATTTCAGCACTACTCTTGTCAAAAAGTCAAAACCATTATTAGGATGTCCTTTAGCTGGATTTTATTCTTCCTATGTGCCAAACACAGTACTGACAAGCTTTGTCTACACAGGTTGAAAAACAAATTATGACTCTTTATTAAGACCCTTCTCCATGAAAATGGTTCTTAAAATTATTTGTGAACCCGAGCATTTTAAGAAGTGAGTAACATTTATGGACCCTCGACTTTCTCAAAATCCACATATCTAAACTAATTTATAAAGAAATGAATGATTTCAAGGATCCCCTGAAGGCCAGTGTATCCTGAATCTATATGGAGTCCTGGCTAAGGGTCCTGTTCCAGTACAGTTTTTGATAACATGGGGGCCAGGGTCCTGGACTTGGTTTTCAATTTGTCCATCTAATTTACTGGTAATGCAACCGAGCCATTTACCCACTCTCCGTAGCCTCAGTTTCACATCCATACAAGGAAGGTAACGTAGGTACCTCCTCCACAGAAACAGTGTGAGAATTATTCTTTCGACAGATATTTGTTACATGACTAATATATCATGGCCATTTGTTTCAAGTGCAGGGTGATGAAGGAGTGATCAAGTCAACTAGAGCCTTCACTGAACTTACAGTCTAGGAGGGAAGACAAGCATTAAACAAATAATAACAAAAATAAAGACTTAATTACATTTTGGTTGGTAGTATGAAAGGGACACACAAAGAAAGTATAGCAGAGATCTGAGGGAT
Organism: Delphinapterus leucas; assembly: GCF_059928025.1. NCBI lineage: Eukaryota > Metazoa > Chordata > Mammalia > Artiodactyla > Monodontidae > Delphinapterus > Delphinapterus leucas. The sequence goes on along the minus strand of NC_143142.1, from coordinate 33,528,083 downwards.
TTTATTACCTAGGTAAAGGAATCTGGGAGAAGGGTATTATGGACAGATGAAAGGCCAGGGGCAAAACCCCTGAGGATTAAACCTTCAAGGAACTGAAAACGTCTATGTAATTGTGATCTAGAAAGTAACTTTGAGACAGAGGCTCTAGAGGAATAAAATGCAAAATCATGTAGACTACTGTCCATCTGAAGGGCTTGGGACTTTATCCTAAGAGCAATCTGGAGTCATTAAAAGATGTTAGGTACATCAGTGACAAAATAAGATTGTGTTTTTAAAAAGTAAGTCTAAATAGGGCTTCCCTGGTGGCGCAGTGGTTGACAGTCCACCTGCCAATGCAGGGGACACGGGTTCATGCCCTGGTCCGGGAAGATCCCACATGCCACAGAGCGGCTGGGCCCGTGAGCCATGGCCGCTGGGCCTGCGCGTCCGGAGCCTGTGCTCCGCAACGGGAGAGGCCACAGCAGTGAGAGGCCCGTGTACCGCAAAAAACAAAACAAAACAAAAAGTAAGTCTAAATAGACAATCTGAATAGGCCTAAATCTATTAAGGATATTGAATTAATAATTAATAAAATTCCAATACAGAAAGTACCGGGCCCAGGTGGGTTCACTGGTGAAATCTACCAAATACTTAAGAAAGAAATTATACAATTCTCTCCAATGTCTTCCAGAAGACAGAAGCAGAAGAAATACTTCCTAACTCAATCTACAAGCCCAGCATGACCCTAATACCAAAACCAGACAAAGATATCACAAGAAAAGAAAACTGCAGACCAATATCACTAATGAACATAGATGCAAAATCCTTGAAAAAATTTTAGCAAATCAAATTCAACAATGTATAAAAAGAATTATACACCACAACCAAATGTGACTTGTCTCAGATATGCAAGGCTGATTCAACATGTGAAAATCAGTTAATGTAATCCATCACATCAATAGGCTAAAGAAGAAAAATCACATAAACATATCAATAGACACAGAAAAAGCATTTGACAAAATCCAGCAGTCATTCATGATAAAAACCCTCAACAAACTAGGAACGGAAGGTAGCTTTCTCAAATTGGTAAAGAATACCTACAAAAAACCTACAGCTAACACCATACTTAATGGGGAGAAAATAGAATCTTTCCTTCTAATACCAGGAACAAGGCAAGGATGTTCCCTCGCACCAATTTTTTCAGCATTCTACTGCAAGTCCTAGCTGATGCAAAAAAGACAAGAAAAGGAAATAAAAGAATACATATTGGGAAGTAAGAAATAAAATTGTCTTTGTTCACAGGTGACATGATTACTTATGTAGAAAATCTGAAAGAATCAACCAAAACTCATGGAGATAATAAGTGATTACGGCAATGTTGTAGAACATAAGGTTAATATACACAAGTCAATTGCTTTCCTATATACCAGCAACAAACAACTGAACTTTGAAATAGAAAACACAGTAACATTTATATTGGCACCCCCCCAAATTACTTAGGTGTAGATCTAAAAAAAAACATGTGCAAGATCTATATGAAGAAAACTACTAAAGCTCTGATGAAAGAAATCAAATAAGTGGAGAGATATTTCATGTTCATTGATAGGAAGACTCAATATTTTTCTTTTGGCTGCACCACACGACTTGTGGGATCTTAGTTCCCCGACCAGGGATTGAACCCCGGGCCCTCAGCAGTGAAAGCACAGAGTTCTAGCCACTGGACCGCCAGGGAATTCCCAGAAAGACTCAATATTATCAGGATGTCAGTTTTCCCCAACTCTATCTATAGATTCAATGCAATTCTAATCAAGATCCCAGTAAGTTATTTTGAGGATATTGACAAACTGATATTAAAGTTTACAAGGAGAGGCAAAAGACCCAGAATTGTCAACACAATATTGAAGGGGCAGAACAACGTGGCAGGACTGACACTACCTGAGTTTAAGACTTGCTATACAGCTACAGTAATCAAGACAGTGTGGTATTGGTGAAAGCTCAATGGAATGTACTAGAAAGCCCAAAAATAGACCCTCATAAACATAGTCAACAAATCTTGACAAAGAAGCAAAGGCAATACAATGTAGAAAAGATGATGCTAGAACAACTGGACTTCCACATGCAAAAATAAATGAATCAAGACACAGACCTTGCACTTTTCACAATTATTAACTAAAAATATATCATAGACCTAAATGTAAAATACAAAATTATGAAACTCATAGAAGAAAGCATAGGAGAAAATAAGGATTGAACCTGAATTGTGTGACTTCAAGTATAGAACAAGGATCAATAAACTGAAGTTTCACGGAGAAATTGCTATTCAAAATCATAAAGAATACCCTATACTTCAGTTTTCCAAAAAAGGAATATGTGACCTGGCAAAGTAGTGAGCTCTCTGCTAGTGGGGAATTTGGTATCAGACTGTTTTTTACTCCTTAGCCAGATGCTATAGTGGTATTTCCCGACTTGGGAACTTAAAATTAGTTGGGGGAGCTTTACAAAATTAGAGCTCTCTGGGTTCCATCCCTAAACCAGCATTTGAAGCTACTGCTAAATAAGATTTAAGAATGAGGAATTTCCATGAGATTAAAAATTTTTTTAAACACAGTAGAGATTTATTTTTCTCTGAACTAAGAATCCGTGGGAAGTCCAGACTTGGTGTAGCAGTTCTGCTCTAACAAATACTCAGAGAGCCAGGTTGCTCTAGCTTTTTGTTCCATTATCCTTATTTTGTGGCTTTATTTTAATAGTCTAAGTTATATGGCAGCCATCACATACATTTTCCAAGAGGCAGAATAAAGGAAAACTCAAGAAGGGGAAAGGACATATGCTAACAACTCACTAGTTTTGTGAAGTGTAGGAGCCTTACTTGCACTTATGTCCTTTTACCCTCACCAATTTATAATATAATTGTCTTAACTATTTTCTCCACATACACTGACAACGACACCAGGCAGTGTTACAATTCTTGCTTCAACCATCAAACATAATTTAGAAAATAAGAGAAGAAGAAAATAACTTTACCTATACTTTTACTCTTCCCATTGTTCTTTCTTTTTGCGGTGTTCATTTCTTTTCTATTTAGAGAATTTCTTTTAGCCATTTTTTAGGATAGATCTCCCAGCGACAAATGTCCTTTGTTTTCCTTCGTTGGAGAATGTCTAGATTTCCCCTTATACTTTTGCTGTATAGAATTCTAGGTCAATTGTTTTTTAATTACTTTTAAGATTCTAGAGTTAATAAATATTAGTACTCTTCCTCTTTGCTAAATGTTCATTAGGTATTTATGTATCAGAATATACTTATCTTTTCTCTTTTTTTTCCTGAAATTTCCCTTCTCACTGATTCACTCCTACATTCACTTTCTTCTTACATTCATTTCCTTTCAGCCTTTCCCACTGAACTGTAGGTTCCTTGAGAAGAGTAGGTCTCTTATGTAATTCACCTGCATTTCTCAAAGAGTTTAGCTCAGTGTCTCTCACATACCATTTGTTCAATAAACTATTGTTAAATTCCAGCCATGGGAATGCTGTATCACAGTGTTTCAGTTGTCTTTTTCATCAGGGCACTAAAGAGTTTCTTAGTAAACTAATTGAACCAATGGATCTTCTTTAGCTTCCTAAGTCACAAGCAGGGAATAATTTAGGAAGTAGACTTGCTGAAAATCATCTCCACGGTTTACATTGCTATAGAAACAGGGAAAATACCTTATCACTTACCATGACTGATAACCAATTTTTTGGATTATACAAACATGACTATCAACTAACTCATACAGCCACCTACAGAGAATTCCACTGGGTGGGAAAGCATCAGTTACCTGAGGTCTAGAAGGTTGAAAAATTTTCCAGGAAACAAATTGGGTATTATTTCTAATATAATTTAAAATTTTTTGAAAAACAGGATCGCTGAAATAGAATTCAGAAAATTGCAAAATAATGTCTTCTAAATGGAAATTTTGTAATAGCAAAATGGGCTGCTCTTATCAATATTGCCCTAAATTAGAGTAAAAAATTATTGTTTGAAGCCAATGAAATCAAAACACATGGTGAATTTTCACACCTTACTGTGTGGATGACACTGCACAGATATTACATTCACTGTCTTGAGGGTTATAATGGTCATTGGAGATAGAGGATCCCTGCAGTCAATAGCTTACAATTCTAGCCAACAAATGTCTTTTCAGCACCCTCCAGGTATCAGGCAACTCTGAATTGTGAAAGATGACATGGCCTCATCCCACAAGAAACTCTACTTCTTTCCAAGGCTGTCTCCCTTTACAGTGCCCCCGCCCATCATAGTTATACTGCATTCCTCCATCATTCCCTTCTTCCCTCCCCTCTTCCATTTTCCTTTTATGAGGGCTGTGTTGGAGTAGAAGTGGACTCACTTAAGTGGCCACACCATATTTATATCTTCTTACTGATATCTTACTTCACCATCTTCAACATATAGAGGGCACTTGCACATTTGCCGGAGTGAATTACAAGCTCCATGAGTACAGGGGTCAAATCTTCACCAGTGACCTAACTGCAACGACTTGTATCTGTTGAGTGTATAAATGAACAAACTTCATGGAAAATTATATTATCTCAGAATTACTTTTATTCACATGCTAACATTTCTCATTTCAAGTGAAGGAGAACTAAAAAGCAAATCTACTAGAATTTTGATTGTCAGGTTTAACTCCCTTTTTGTTACTTTTGGTAGAGTTGCCCTCTCTCCTATGTTGTGCTCTGACTCCCTCTTGGATACTGTGGGGTCCAGAGGACAGCAGAGGAAGTCAAGACAAACATATCAAAACAGGAGCACTGGGCTTCCCTGGTGGCGCAGTGATTGAGAGTCCGCCTGCCGATGCGGGGAACACGGGTTCGTGCCCCGGTCCGGGAGGATCCCACATGCCGCGGAGCGGCTGGGCCCGTGAGCCATGGCCGCTGAGCCTGCGCATCCGGAGCCTGTGCTCCGCAGCGGGAGAGGCCACAACAGTGAGAGGCCAGCGTACCGCAAAAAAAAAACAAAAAAAACAGGAGCATTTAGGCTTCTGAGAAAAATGTTGTTGATGGATTTGTTTTCATATTGTTCATGCACGGTCACGTATTTCTCCCAGGAAAAGCCTACTATGGGGAGAGTAAAGCTCTTGACACACACACGCACGCACTCCCCCGAAAGAGTAATGAGTAGCAAAACCCAGAGTTCATGGTCACATTTACCATAACAAAACTAAGAGGTAAGATGTCCCTACCACTCCTGAAATATGAGAAGATGGGAACAAATCACTAAGAGGCACACCTGTGTGTATGGCATCTGCGCCCCAAACCAGAGGGAGCCAAAGTGGTTCCTGAAGGGCCAGAGAACAAGAGAGCCCCAAAATAGCTGCAAAGTTTCACTGGAAAGTGTGGAAAGATAATTTGAGAACAACAGTTGAAGCTGGGAGCAGTGCCACCCTTTCTGATAACAGGTGAACGCAGGCCTCCCCGCCCCCACCCCTACTTCCCCTGGGGCTGGGGGGTGGAGCCGTTCGGCCTTTTATGAATTCTCAGAACCGACCCACAAGGGCTTCCTTGCAGGATAAGAGTCCGCACTAAAGGGAAACTGTTGGGAGTGAAAGCAAAATTTAACAGGATAAGCAAAATACAGAGAAAGGAAAAGGATTGTCCACAAAAAATGAGGGAGGTGGACACGGCCTGGATATTTCAGAGAGCAAGACTCTTTGAGTTAACACTACACAGAAATAATATGAGAGAGACGCAGTTCTGTGTAACTGCAAAAGCTCTCTGAACTCAGTCCCCCTCTAAACAATTTAGGGAAACTAAATTTACGTGAAAATAAGCAGCAGAAGAGTATTGAGATTCAACGCCATCCAAAGTTTTCTAAGAACACAGAAAAGAAGGTTACAAATAATAGGTTTTTGTTTTTTTTTAAATTTATTTTTGGCTGCGTTGGGTCTTCGTTGCTGCCCACGGGCTCTCTCTTGTTGCCTCGAGCGGGGTCTACTTTTCGTTGCGGTGCGCTGGCTTCCCATTGGGGTGGCTTCTCTTGTTGCAGAGCACGGGCTCTAGGCACGTGGGCTTCAGTAGTGGCGGCACACGGGCTCTAGAGCGCAGGCTCAGTGGTTGTGGCGCATGGGCTTAGTTGCTCCGTGGCATGTGGGATCTTCCTGGACCAGGGTTCGAACCCGTGTCCGCTGCATTGGCAGGCGGATTCTTAACCACTGCACCACCAGGAAAGCCCAATAGTAGGGTTCTTAGAAATCATGAAATACATAAGGAAAAAAAAAATCAAAACTCTAGGTACTATTTCAGCACAAGGTAAAAGAAATTAAGAAAAACCAAACAGTATGAATATCAATTTCAATTCAAGGAATATTTCTTGATCAATTATTATGTGCAGTCAGTCACTTTATCAGCTCATGGGGGAGGAATGATAAACCCGGTAAAAGTCCTGGCTTCTTAGATCTTACAGACCCAGCAAAGAAGGAAGCTCAAATTCGCTCAATCACTAGAATTCTTTTAAATAAATGAAAACTGACATAAGCCAGCTTCCAGCTGAAAGTTACCCCCCAAATCCACCCTTGACTGAATTCCCATTCTGTTGATTTTACGTTGGAGAACTTGAAAAATCCCTTGTAGTTTACTATTTTCTAGCAAGTCTCAGATAAAATCAGAGAGAAAGTGCTGGGTCAAACTGAGTAAATTATTCTGGGGGAAAAATAGTAAAACGCTGTACTTGGTCTCAGTCCATGGTGACTAAGGACAGCAGGAAAGCCACATCTGCAAGCATTTTAGGCCGTCATTCACAAGGGGAAAGAGGGTAGAGGCCCTTGTGAATAAGGAAGTATGGAAGCCAGCAAGGTGTTGAGAGCCAAGGGAGGGGTGGGGGTGGGGGTGTGCATAACCTCCTTTTCCCAGAAGCAGATGGCTGACCTCTCTGCCTGCATTGACTGCTCCTTCCCCCAACAGGGAGGCATGCCACAGTAGGTTTTTTGTTTTTTGTGTGTGTGTGTGTTACCATCTTAACTGTTTATATACTATGCAGTTCCGTCGTATTAAGTATATTCACACTGCAGTATAGCCCCAGTTTCCAGAACTCTTTTCGTCTTACAAAACTAACACTCTATACTTATCCAACATCGCCTCACTATCCCCTCCCCCAGTCCCTGGCAACCAGCATTCTACTTCCTGTCTCTATGATTCTGAGAACTCTAGGGACCTCCTACAAATAGAATCACACAGTATTTGTGTTTTTGTGATTGGCTTCTTCCATTTAGCATGTTGTCCTCAAGGTTCATCCATGTTGGAGCATGTGTCAGAAGTTCCTTCCTTTCCTTTTTAAAGTTAATTTTTACTTTATATTGGAGTATAGTTGATTTACAATGTTCTGTTAGTTTCGGGTATACAGCAAAGCGATTCAGTTATACATATACATATATCCATTCTGTTTCAGATTCTTTTCCCGTATAGGTCATTACAGAATATTGAGTGGAGTTCCCAGTGCTATACAGTAGGTTCTTGTTGATTAGCTATTTTATATATAGTAGTGTGTATCTGTTAATGCCAAACTCTAGAATTTCCTTTTTTTTTTTTTTTTTTTTTTGCGGTACGCAGGCCTCTCACTGTTGTGGCCTCTCCCGTTGCGGAGCACAGGCTCCGGACGCGCAGGCTCAGCGGCCATGGCTCCCTGGCCCAGCCGCTCCGCGGCATGTGGGATCTTCCCGGACCGGGGCACGAACCCGCGTCCCCTGCATCGGCAGGCGGACTCTCAACCACTGCACCACCAGGGAAGCGCAGAATTTCCTTCCTTTTTAAGGCTAATATTTTTTTAATGGATATATTACATTTTGTTGATCCATTCACCCATCATAGACACTTGAGTTTCTTCCACCTTTTGGATACTGTGAATCCTGCTGCTATGAACATGGATGTACAAATGTCTCTTCGAGACCTTGCTTTCAATTCTTTTGGGCGTATACCCAGAAGTGGAATTAGTGGATCATATGGTAGTCCTCTTTTTAATTTTTTGAGGAACCTCCATACTGTTTTCCATAATGAATGCACCATTTTATATTCCCACCAACAGTGCACAGGGCTCAATTTCCCGCAACTATGTCAACAGTTCTTATTTTCTGGGTTTTTTCCCACTGGGGTTTAATAAAGTCCCTGGTCTCTACCTTCCCTTGGCTGTGACGCCTACAGCAGGCAACTACAAGTCCTGATCCGTAGATGGTGCTGTTCTAAACACTGGGACCTGCCCTGCTCTGCTGTGACAGAGCATTGAAAGTGCCCCAGTTCACTCTTCAGTTAATCCACATCACATCACCTTTTTCTCATCATTTCAGTCTGATCAGGAACCTCACACCCCTTAACTAGACATTTTTCTTTCCCAGGACAAAAAGCCCATGTTCTATCCCAAGCTGGGTAAGTCGGGTCTGTCTGCTCCCTGCAAGTACTGACTTGACTGGTGCCCAAGACCCTCTAATGCAGAGGCCCCCTTTCTCTCCCACTGGTCACCCCAAAGAACTCTGGCTCAGCCCTATTTCCAGCTGCTGCCACACTTTAAAAGGTTGTTTGCTCCGTGACTCTCATGAGCTCGGCTCCAGTCACCAATGGCAGTGCCCTGTAACCTGCTGTTTGACCTCCCTGACCTGTTGCCATACTTTGTAGATACCACACTAGCCTGACTGGTTGGACATTTTTGCCATTACATATACATCTTGGACCATCCTCCAGCACATTCTACATCTTAGGGAGTATGATGGATTGTGTGGTGCTACCTGTTGTCATCTGCCTTAAGCCGATGGGCTGAATATTTCTAAGCCAGGGCATGTCAAGAATTATCCTTGATTTCTCTCTCTCTCACATCCATATCCAACCCCCCTGTGAGTTTTATCAATCTTCAAGGCATGTGCCAAACGCTACCCCTCCTCTCCACCTCCCACAGCTGCTCTCCTACTCATAACTATCACCATCTCACCTGGACAACTGTAATAGGTGCTGGCTTTCACTTTGACTTCTATAGCCCAGTCTACATAGAGGAGGCTGAGTGATGATTTTACCAAATATGACTATGTCCTCGCCTTCCTCAGGACATCCCTATAGCTTTGATAACATCGTCATAAAATCCAGAGTCTTCCCCATGGCCTACGAGGCTCTACAAGATCTGGCCCATTCATTTCTGTCTGGGCTCATTTTCTGACACTCTGCACCCCACTGACTACTCAGATCACACTGGCATGTCCTCAAAAACCCAAGGTCCCTCCCATTTTAATGCTTTGGTTTTGCAATTTGTTAGCCCTCTTTCCTTTTTGCCCTTTGTCCTAGGGTCAATCTTTTAACCCCAGGATATGGTCTTTACTCCCATGGTCTTTTTGGGGTTTTGGTGTAAATTCCAAGGTATTTTCTAAGTCTCTCGATCTTGCTGAGATTCAGATATCCCTATACCCCTGTGGTGGGCAGTTGCTGAAACACCTGCTCAGCTCTTTTAAGTCTCCAGCTGTTTCCTCCCCTGGGATCCTCGTAATCTTAACCTTATCCAGATCAAGAGTCAGCAAGGATTTAAGGGGCCTTTACATACAGATATAGAAGCTTCCCCTGTGGTTCTCTCCTTCCTAGGATCACTCCTCTCCTCCCCCAATCAACTTCCAGCCGCTCTGGAAGCCTCAGACTCCATCCTCTGACTCCTCAGGTGAATAGATGGACTGTGGTTTTCTGCTTGAACTCTTATCTCCCTGAGAACTGGGAAATGCCCAGTGGGGGAGAGGGGTATATAAATAAGCATCTGTGTGATGACTGATTTAATGGTGGATTCGCCTCCAGTTTCTTCCTTCTTTTGACCATTCACCATTGCCTCACACAGTTGCTTTTTACATTCGATTTCGCTTTTAGAGTTGTTAGTTGCTAGTTCAAGCTGATAAAATCCACTCTGACATACAGGAAGCTGCTGCCTTACTAAGGGTTGAAGTGCTCTGTTTTGATTTTCCCAATCTGTCCATGGCTATCCCATTTTTTAGAGGATGGCTCCCACAGTGGCTTTTATTACGTACTCTCTGCATCTTTAAAGAGGCACCTCTCAATACATTCTAGTACCTGGCATGCTTCTGGAAGAGTCACTTTCCATCCAAGTCCTAATCATGGCCTGAAGATTTCACAATACCCAGACCTCATTACTCGCCCCTTGCTTTCTCTGCTTCAGCCACACCAGCTCCTTGTTATTCATCAAACATGATGGCAGCTTCCTCCTGCAAGGCTTTTGAACTTGAGGGTCCACCTGCGTGAGACAATCTTCCACCGGTTATCCATGTGTCTCTTTCTCACTCCCTTTAGGTCTTCCCTCTATGTCACCTTCCCAGGAAGGCTTCTCTCACCTCCTCTTTAAGTCACAACCCCTATCATTCCCTATTTCTTTCTGTCTCCGTGTCATGTACTGCCATTAGGCATACACTGTGTTACACTGATTTACCTTATTTATCTTATCTGTATTCCGCTAGAATGTAAATTCACTCAAGGTAGGGATTTTGGCCCATTTTGCTCACAGCTTTGCCCCAGTCTGGTTTCCCCCGGAACACAGTATTTGTTAAGTGAATGAACTAATGGACTACATTTCAGGTGGCTCTGAGTTACTGCCCATCTTCCTGTCAGATTTCTTTGTGATTTGATCACTGATCTGGTAACACTCTATCTCCCCCTTTTCTAGTACGTTACGTACGTACGTCTAGTGGTTACGACCAAGACCATCTCCTTTTTATATAGTTCTAGTTTGACCTCTAAGCATTCAAATCTCCCATAAAATCAGTAATTCTTTAGTTTCATTTCCTGATATTTCCTCTGTCTTCTGCTCTCTGCAAACTGTTCTGTTTTTGTACTGTTTCTGTAGTAAGTCAAAAGTAAGCTTTCATGAAGTAGCAGGATCAGATCAACATGAAATGCAAACTGAGATCTACTGTGGGGACAACAACCAAAAGCAGAAGATTAAAATGTATTAACCTAAACATGTAGCAGTTACAAGTTTTAGTATAAGAGCCAAATCTGCATTCATATCCCAACTCTTCTACCCCTGAGCTCTATGATTTGGGGAATTATTCTCTTTGGGCCTCAGTTTCCTCATCTAGAAAATGGAAGTAGTAACTGTAATTATACCTGTTTCACGGGGTTGTCACCTGGCTTGAATGCATGTAAAATACTGAGGACAGTGTCAGATACATGTAATACACACGAGCTGATACTGAAGAGCCCCGTAGATGAGCCTGGGGGTTGGGGGGGGCCTCATTCCGCTTTCCAAGGCAGCAGAAAGGGTCCCTTTGAGAAGCTACCCAGCTCTACCTGCTGCCTTGGGAAAGAGTTTGTAAGGAGAACCCTTTCAGGAGAATTAAATTGAAGCACAGAGAAGCAGAGGCAGCCTTAAAGATCAGAGGTACAGGAGAAATTAGTGAAGTATTTAGGGGGATCCCAAGAGCTATAGTAAATGCCCCTGAACTGAGGAAAAGAGTAAAGTGGAGATAGCAGGAAACAGTCTAGACAGGGCGAAAAAGTTGAGGTTCTCAATTCAAAAAGCTTTACACGTCTTCAAGTGCCAACGATGTTCCCAACTGACATGGAAATAGTGACATCCAGATAGTAAACTATTCCTAAGGAAATAAACAGAAGACGTGGCAATCTACAAAGAAGGTTATCACAAAGGTGAAAGTGTAATGAGTCGAGGGCCAATGGGTGTTCATGAATTATCTGAACGCAAGGGTGAGTAAAACAAAAGTTGCGCAGGGAAATTGGTGAGGTCAACTCGAGGTCAAGAAAACAAAGCCAGCCTGGAAAGCTTAAGGCATGATTAGGAAACACTAATTATTTAAGAAACAGAATAAAAAGAGGAACTTAATTTTATGAATTACTGCAGCTCAAGGCTCCTAGGAAATAGGTACATTTAATTTTTTATCTCGATCCACAATTCCTCTGCCCCTTTCATTCCCAGCTTCCTATCTCCTTTCTCCCTTAAGTAGGCAAGGTCTTCATGCTGTCTTACTTTTTTTTTTTTTTTTTTTTGCGGTACGCAGGCCTCTCAGTGCTGTGGCCTCTACCGTTGCGGAGCACAGGCTCCGGATACGCAAGCTCAGCGGCCATGGCTCACGGGCCAAGCCACTCCGCGGCATGTGGTATCCTCCCGGACCGGGGCACGAACCCGTGTTCCCTGCATCGGCAGGCGGACTCCCAACCACTGCGCCACCAGGGGAGCCCCTGTCTTACTTCTTTACAGAGCACCCTGCTGACACCCAGGAAAATTCTATGAAGTTTCTTTTCCCTTCCATCCCTCCCAGCACAGGGCCATGATCCCAGCTGGATAGCAGGAGGGTAGTAGCAGACGAGTGAATGCTTGGTAGGCCAAGTGCTCTTAACCTTATAGGCTAAACACGTGTGCTAGTGCTTGGTAATGACCCTGAATGATGACAATTCATACAACATGAAAATCAACAGAAAAAAATAGAATGAGGTCTTCCTGAGTGAGACCTACAGCCTCTCAAGTAAGGCCACATGGGCCCATCTGTGATAAGACCAGCCAAACACTGAGGCAATCCCAAGAATTTTGGCATCTAAATATGCTTCTTTAGGGAGCATATGTGTTAGAAATCCATTGTCTCTGCATTTCTGACTTGCTCTTTTATTTCTTTTTATGTTTTCAGAATATTTTATAAAGCAACATTTAATTAGCTCTACTTCACATGCTAATAGTACTTCTTCCATAATTATTTGGTTTTAAAAAAAATTTTATTTTAGGGGCTTCCCCGGTGGCACAGTGGTTAAGAATCTGCCTGCCAATGCAGGGGACACAGGTTCAAGCCCTGGTCCAGGAGGATCCCACAGGCCGCAGAGCAACAAGCCCGTGTTCCACAACTACTGAAGCCTGCGTGCCTAGAACCCATGCTCCGCAACGGGAGAGGTCACAGCAATGAGAAGCCCGTGCACCGCAACAAAGAGAGGCCCCCGCTCGCTGCAACTAGAGAAAGCCCGCCCGCAGCAGCGAGGACCCAACGCAGCCAAAACTAAATAAAATAAATTTTTTAAACATTTTATTTTATACTGGAGTACAGTTGATTAACAATGTGTTAATTTCAAGTGTACAGCAAAGTGACTCAGTTATATATGTACATGTATCTATCCTTTTTCAAATTCTTTTCCCATTTAGGTTAATACGGAATATTGAGTAGAGTTCCCTGTGCTATACAGCAGGTCCTTGTTGGTTTTATATATATATATATATATATATATATTTTAACATCTTTATTGGAGTATAATTGCTTTACAATGGTGTGTCAGTTTCTGCTTTATAACAAAGTGAATCAGTTATACATATGTCCCCATATTTGGTTATATATTTTAATATAGTATAATTATTATCCAAATGGCAGTTGTCTTCACAGATGTGGGCATGCCTTATCTTCCTGGGAGAAATCTAGGAGGTTTCTAATGGGATTTCTCTGTGTTTTTAGTGTTACTGACTATTCCCTGAATTAGGAAGTTGCATTTAATGTACATAGGTAGAATTCAGGTTTAATAACAACATATAAGGTGTTACTACCCTATGTCCATTGTATGGTGTAGAGAGATGGGGCTTTGACAGGATAATCCAGAGTCACACAGCTCTTAAGTTATGGAACCAGACTTCGCAGGTGCCTGGAATCCTCTCCAGGGCACTGTCAGCTGTGGGAACACAGCCCTCTCCGTCTTCCAAGGACTTCGTATGTGCCTGAGTCACCCTTTCTTGCCGTGTCTAGTTAACAGATTTGATTCACACCAGGCTGCCCTCTCCTTACAAACACTGACTAACTGCAAGGAGTGGAACTGGATTAGGAAAACTCAGATTGTTCTCTATGCATCCTCAAAAACAGGATTAAGGACACTGTTTCATTACCATTTCCTCACATGCAAGTTGCACACCTGCCCCCCCGCCCCCAGAACCAGCTCTCATTCTCCCCCCATGTGCTTTTTCCTTCACACTCAGGTCACATCATCTTCGCTCCATAAACAGTGTTTGTAATAATAAAACTTAACAGTCTCACATAAATACGCTTGGAAACGGCCGCTGTTCCGTAATACCTGGTGCGCACATCTGCCTGAAATTTCTTTTCTAGAAATTAAAGCTCATCATGGTTCCTCTCTCCCTTGAATTCTGACTTCCTGACAGATCTGCAAATGACGAAGGAAACAAATTAGGTCACATTGCAAGAGGCTAGTGTGACAGAGTTTGAAACATTCTTGGCTTATATGCATATGTTTCACTCCATTCCTCCTTGGAGAATCATTTCCTATTGTGACTCTTGCAAGTTTTTGACAGTTCATTAGCCAGGAGACATTTCTTGGAGCATCTTCAATTTTCAAGCTACATTTCAGAAATAGGATCAGAAATATTGGATCTCATCTGGAGAAGATGACATATGCCCTGCTTGCTCTTTGTGACATTCAGACACTTACCCTATGACCAGAGAATTTACCCCTTAACTGTCTGCTCCATCACAGCATTTGAGCAAGTGAAACGCAAGGTCCGATTTCCTCGGTTTTGGTGCATTATGCCCAGGCTCTAGGAGGCTCTGCTAAAACAGTAGAGAAAACCCTGTCATGACCGAAATGATTCTGCCACCTAAAATAACATTGCACCACCGGGACCACCATGGTCTTTTAAAACTTGCTCTGTTGGGAAGACTGAAGAGAGAACAGCATATGCAATAGTGATAAGAGGAAGGTTAAAGGAGGAGAGAGTGGGAGGGGCTGGCAGCTTGGGGCAGGTGACATAGAGGTTGTAATGCCTTTGGACTAGCTTATCTGGCTCTAACCTCACCTGTCATTAGCTTCAACTTGAACATGCCCTTGGGGTCACGTAATGACTAGTTTCCAGCGCAGTCCAAACGCTGGTTCTTAGGGAGTGGTTCTCTCTTTCTCTCTGCCCTTCAGCATGTGAACAAGCTTTCTTTCATTTTTTTAAAACTGATTTTATTGAAGTACAGTCGATTTACAATGTTGTGTTAGTTTCTGCTGTACAGCAAAGTGGTTCGGTTATACATATATGTACATTCTTTTTCATATTCTTTTCCATTGTGGTTTATCACAGGACTGAATCTAGCTCCCTGTGCCGTACAGTAGGACCTTGTGGTTTATCCATCCTATACATATTAGTGTGCGACTGTTAGTCCCCAGCTCCCAATCCTTCCCTCCCCCAGCCCCCTACTCCTCGGCAACCACAAGTCTGTTCTCAATGTCTGTTGAGTCCTGGACAAGCTTTCTTAATGAGACTTCCAGCTTCGTGGCACATCTTTAAGAGTCTGCCATACGACACAGCAATCCCCCTACTGGGCATATACCCTGAGAAAACCATAATTCAAAAAGAGTCATGTACCGCAATGTTCATAGCAGCTCTATTTACAATAGCCAGGACATGGAAGCAACCTAACTGTCCATTGACAGAGGAATGGATAAAGATGTGGCACATATATGCAATGGAATATTACTCAGCCATAAAAAGAAATGAAATTGAGTTGTTTGTAGTGAGGTGGATAGACCTAGAGACTGTCATACAGAATGAAGTAAGTCAGGAAGAGAAAAAAAATACTGTGTGCTAACACATATATATGGAATCTAAAAAGAAAAAAAATTGTTCTAATGAACCTAGGGGTAGGACAGGAATAAAGACGTAGACATAGAGAATGGACTTGAGGACACAGGGAGGGGTAAGGGTAAGCTGGGACGAAGTGAGAGAGTGGCATGGATATATATACACTACCAAATGTAAAATAGATAGCTAGTGGGAAGCAGCCATATAACACAGGGAGATCAGCTTGGCGCTTTGTGACCACCTAGAGGGCTGGGATAGGGAGGGTGGGAGGGAGAGGCAAGAGGGAGGAGATATGGGGATATATGTATACGTATAGCTGATTCACTTTGTTATACATCAGAAACTAATACACCATTGTAAAGCAATTATACTCCAATAAAGATGTTTAAAAAATAAAAAGGAGTCTGCATGCCAATCATCTTCTCTGGTTCCTGCCAGATGCCCCTGAAACAGACCACTGCCCGAACCCCAGCAGGCTGAGGACTCTGATGGCTGTGACAATGACACAAGGCTAATTAGAACACCAGAGCGGTGGCAACCTGGCCTTTCCTGTGCACTCACCATGCAGTGTGTGCTCCAGAAATTTCTCCACAGCAATGTTACAGGCTGTTCTTTTTTACCCTGAGAGGTGAAAACAAAATAGTAACTAAAATTGGAGTGTGCAAAGCCATCTGGATCAGATGTGGCACAGACAAGATGGCCTGGAAACTTTTCCAGTCCTTGTTATAAAACGAGCTGCCAAGGGCCAAGAAAACAAACTCTGTCCATGTGGATAGAGGTCACAAAGGTGACCATACACTATAATTTCTCTGTCAAAAGCCCTCCCCTAAAAAAACCTAAAAGCACTCAGCACTTCCCTTCCCCTAGTTCCGTATCATGTCATTGGGAAGGTCACAGGGAAACTTCTCTGATGTTTTTCTAAGAGTTGCTCTAGAAGAATCTTCCAACCATGTTTCTGTGTGTTTTTCTTTTTTAATAACTGGGAACCCAAACATTCAACAGCACAATATTTTACTGCTGGGCTCCTGAAACCAACTTGACACTATGAATAAAACACAGAATTTGAAAGGACATGATCTGGGTTCAAGTCCCAGATTGGCTACTTTTAGCTGTGTGCCCTTGGGCAAGTTAATTGCACCACCTGTTTAAGTTCCTTCATCTGCAAAATGGGCATAATACGGCTGATACCTGCCTTATTGACCCCCAGGAGCAATAAAATGAAGCATGTGGAAGCATCCCATACTATCAGCTATGCCATCTATAAGTTGATTGCCATTATTTTAAATAGAATGGTTTTATTTGTCTGATTGTAAAATTAAATATGCTTATTCTAAAACTTTTCAGAAAACACAGGAAAATAGAAAACAGAGGAGAAAATATTTCTTTTTCCAAAGAGATAACCACTGCTCACATTTTGATGTTTTCCCCTCCAGACTGTCTTCGTGCACACACCCCCATTTTACAAAATGGGCATCAGACAATACTAATTATCTGTAAAATGCAATTTTTATTTAATGTCATGTGAAACAATGTGAGTTATTATTTTTACTGTAAAAACGCAAGTAACCCAAATGAAAATTGAAGTTAGCACAAATAGATCCAACATATGGCATTTCTCCACTGTGTCAAAGTGAATTATTCATAAGCATTTGTCAGAAATATCCAAGGTTACTGAGCTATTCTGGAACGACAGGGTACAAATTCTGAGGCTGAGATGGCTACATGTTCAATAAAACCTGCTTCCTTTTCCTCCTCAGCACAAAGCCAAGCTATTTAGATGTGGTCATGTGACTGAGTTCCAGCCAATAGAACAGAAGTGGAAGGATACAAATCAATTCCAGAAAGAAGTGGTTCAGGAGAGGTGTATCTTCCCTCTGGAACCTCTTCTTCTCTGCCAGCTGAACGGAAGGAACCTAAAAACCTGCCCGCGGAATGACCATGACGTAGACCACCTGCCAAGCATGCATTGGACTTGACATGAATAAGAAATAAACTTTTAAGCTACTGAATCTCAGAAAGTTATATTAAAGCAGCTAGCTTTACCTACCACAATCAGTGAAACCTTTAACATACTTCCCAGTTACACGTATAGATAGAAGAGTAAAGTAGATCTAGAACTTTCCAAGTAGATCGAACTTGGAGTAGATCTAGGCAGAGCTGAAACTCATTGAGTTTTAATCTCAGAAGTATGGAGAGAGAATCACCCCTTCTCACTCACTTGGTACCAGTAAATCTCCACCCACTCCCTAATTAAAAATTCCTCAATTGCTCTTCCCAGGTCTTTCTTGCTATACATAAAATTAAGACTTTCAAATATCCCTGAGAGAGACAACACCTTCATTTGACTAAATGGTCTAAACTGTGTTAAGGATGGTGTTAGAGATTGTGCAAAGAGGCATAAGAGATTCTCTACCCTCAAAGAACAAATTATACTATCACAACGGCAACAAAACCAACATGGATTTAGTTACACAGGTACAGTACCGTATGTAATTGCTAGAATATCGGTTCCGTGGAAGTGAGAACTTTGCCTTTCTCTAGCTGCTTCAGAGGATCCAACACATGGTAGGCTTTCAACAAAATCTACTGAAACATTATTGAATTAAATGATTGGAGAACTAATTATCACTTGGTTTATTTACACTGTCAGGTGAATACTTCCATGTCCAGTTTTACGACACTTCTGTCCCCAACATGTTCCCTCGTGCCTGTTTGGCTCTCAGTCCTTAAACCTCACCCCAGGCAACGGAGTCATCTGTTTTCTGTCTCCATCGTTTTGCCTTTTCTGGATATTTCACATAAATAGAATCACGTCATATACGACGTTCCTTTATAACTGCTTCTTCCACATCACACAATGTGTCTTAGGTTTTCCAAGTTACTGCACGGGTCAGCGGTTCCTTCCCTTCTCTCACCGAGTGCCGTTCCACTGAACGCAGATACTGTGTTTGGTTTATCAACACCCAGTTGGTGATTGGCTTATTTCCCATTTAGGTGAACGTCTGCCACTTTTACCCTGAAAACCCACAGGGTTTTGCCTTTAACTCCAACAGACTGTACCCCTCCTGGCAGCCAAGCTGCTGATTTTGTGAGCAGCCCAGGTTGTAAACCATCCTTCCTGCCTAAAAGAAGTGAGGTGGGAGACAGTGCCCTTGGCAAGAAAGTAACATGATCTTATCCGAATGTCTAGCACTTTTTTAAGAATAAATGCTTCAATTTGTTTTCTTTCCTGGGTCGATTTCCAGTGCCCTGAAATCGTTCTTTTTGACAATTCCGACCAGGTTTATACAAAGGAACTCTTCCTGCTGCTATAACCAGAAGTCCCCTATCCTCTGAAGTACCTTGAAGGTCAGGACGCAAAGCTGATTCTCTGTGAGAATCAATGGGAAACCATTACCCTAGGTTTGAGGGTGAAATAACTGATGCGATAGCTCAGAGAAGGTAGCCTTGGCGCAAGACGTTGAGGCGGATGGAAGGGAGAGAGTTCAACCAGGAAACTCTTGTATTAATCAAATAGGAAGGTTTTTAAACACCTTAAGTCAATTCAGTGTGATGCAGTGCAATTCCATAATTTTTTTTAAAAAGAATGTTCTGTTTCTCATCCGCGAGGCAACTTTCATGCTATTTAACACGCACTTTTTGAGGATGTGTGACCCCGTCTTTTCTGTGTGTCACTGCTTCTGTGCACATCCATAGAGAGCACAGTCTAAAATTACTAACAGATGAGAGCCCTTTTCCACATGTGCTGATGCTCTCTATCACGAGCTATCTTGCAGGTTCCATGCCGTCTTTGGCCCTTAGATATTTGCATGTAATGTTTCCTCCACTTGGTGCTCTCTTTTGCCCACCTTCTGTTACCTGGCTAAATGCTTCCCATCCTCCAGTCACAGTTTAAACATCACGTCCCCCAGGAAGCTTTACATGACATCATAATGGCCTTTCCATGCAGTTGACAAGCCATATTATAATTGCATATCTGCACATCAATTTCTAACAAATCTAACCCCTATTAGATTTAAATTCTGTGAGGGTAGGGTCCTTGCTGCCTGATTTACCATTATATTCCAAAACTGGGTAAACTTTCAGAATCAGAATATGTGTTTTGTCAATACATACAAAATTGCTTTAACGGGAAGTCGTATAAGATTCTTGGGAAGGGGATCAACTCCTTATGACCTTTGACAAATTAACCTCTCTAAGCCTTAGTTCAATTTTGAAACATGGGAATAATCATTATACTTGTTGGGAAGATGAAAGGGAAAGATGCATTTAAAAGGTCTTACTTACATGCTGCCTGGTATATAAAAAAATGCTCAAGAAGTGTTCACTATTAGGAAGCAATTACAGTCCTTGATGGTGGCAATGGGGAGCACAGTTGACCGCCACTACTGGCCCCCATGCCCCTGGACCCCACCATGTGGATGCCAAGGCTCACATTCGCCCGGGACTGCTTCCAGCCAATGATTGGGCAGTGGGGGGACAAGTGCATAGCCATGCCTCTAGACAGGGGACTTCTCTAAGTCAACTCTGCCATAAGGATGCTGCTTTAGCCAGGCGGAATCTTTCCTAGCATTGCTCTGTGGTTTGATTCTCTTTCTACCCCATCCTTTACCATCCCCTGCCTCTGTTGCCTTTCACACGTGTCAAGCCAAGCCTCTCCCTGCCCTTTCCTGATTTTTCCCGTGATCCTTCCTGGACATTCCTTTAATAACTGCCCTGCAAGTCTGATCCCATCCTAGTGTCTGCTGTTCAGAGGATTCCAACTAACACAGGTGGTGCCAGGGTTGGTCCAAGGAAACAGGGACAGAAGAACAGCTGGGGCCAGGCTGTCTCACTGACCCCCCAGAGGACAAGAAGGATGCCACCACGAGTGGTGTGTACCACACGCAGACTCTGGGGTAAGTGGTGGCCCAGCTGCTGCAGAGTTCTTTGTTGGTGACCTGGAAAGACATCCTGGCAGAGGGGATGCCCCTCCAAGGGCAGCCATCCAGGCATCGGAAAGACTTGAGGGAGTATTGCTACAAGGACAGCAGAGCTGGCTGGTTATTGCTAAGTTGCATTGAGCCCCCAGAGAAGTATAATGAGAAACTGAGGGCCATGAGCAAACAGTTAAAGGTAGCACAGGGAACTATACTCAATATTTTGTAATAACCTATAAGGGAAAAGAATCTGAAAAAGAATGTGTATATATATGTATAACTGAATCACTGTGCTGTACACCCTGAAACTAATGTGACACTGTAAATCAACTATACTTCAAAAAATAAAAATAAAAATCAATGGTAATTAAAAAGCTCAAAAAAAATAATAAAAGGTAACAGTGAGAGCCAAAGACCTTTTTGGTCACTTTAAAAGAGGTCTTTATCACCTGTAGTCAGAGGTCTGACTCAGCTGAGGGGCAGGCTCACTTGCTAGAGACACAGAACTCCAGAGAAGTTAAACACTCAGCCAAGACAGTTTGCAGACCTGGGTGAGAAAATCTGGGACCCTGAAGCATAAGATAGGACAGCTGGATGGATGTTCCAGCAGAGCTGGCTGTGTAGACCCTAACCCTCAGAGCTTGGAGATGTGACCACCACCCCAAGTAAAAGCCAGCACTTCCTCTATGCTGGGAGGTGTTGCTGAGCCCTCTCCCCAACAAGGTACGTACCTTCCTCAAGAAGTGCTCCCACCTCCTCTCCCGGATACCAGGCTGATATAACTAGAGTTAAATCCCAGCATCACCCAGCTGAGAATACGCTGGGCCTGATAAAGCAGGAAAGCGATTATCTATTGCAAGGACTGCAAAAATGAATTGCACGTGGCCATGATGCACTGGGGATGGATGCTGAGGAGGCTTGATGAACGCAGTGGCTGAGAGGGCACGAGCATCACCAGGAATGGCAGTGGGGGGTCTCCTTGAGGCAAAGGTAGCAAGAGGTGCTGTCCCAGGGCTGGGTTAATGAACACCCATGGGACTGACGGGGTCTGAGGCAGTGAGGACCACGTGGCGATGCTCAACCACCAGAAGCCAGGTAGCTGATGCTCCTGGAACAACTGGAAAAGTCAGAGGGGCAGTCAGTGTGCATTGACTCACACAAAGTCAGCAGTTCATAGAGAGATTTCACAGAATATGGTATCCCTAGAGGCAAAATGCAGGGGCAGTCAACACGGAGTCTCTGCTTACTGTCTGTAGCCAGAGAAGGCAGAATCAAGGAGCAAGAGGCCGAGGGCAGGGGCCCCAGTGAAATATCCTAATCCCTTCTTCATATCTGGAAGCCACTCACTAGAAGAAAGGAATTTGCAAAACTGCGGCAAGTATAAATTCAAATGATTCCTTGTTTTTGTTATCTTTTCTAAAGGGACTTATAGCTGTTACTTTGCTGACCGTACTTGGGGAAAGGAAAATACTCAGACATGATGAAGACGGTTGGACACAGGATCTATATTGATACTGATACTTGGAGATCCAACGCACCATCAGAAACCATTCAAAATAAAAGGGGTGCTGAACAACCAAGTAGGAACAAAATGACTCAGCCAGTTGACATTAGCTGAACTTTGTCACCATCATGATGGGTATACAAATGGAGTATCCACAGTGGCAGAGATAAAGGCTGCATGAGGGCTCAAAGCATGAACTTCTGCACGCCGAGCCTGCCAGCAACAGAGACCAGGGCTCAGCCCCGCTATGGTTCTCTTCCTTGAGAAAACCAACCAGCACATGGTGGCAAGGAGACTACATGAGACCCCTTCCAGCCTGGAAGGGCCAGCAGTTCATCCTCATAGGAATAGGTATTTTCTAGGTATTGATTTGAATTTCCTGTTTGCAGAGCCTCAGCCAGCACCACTCTCTGGAGCTTATGGAATTCCTGATCCGCAGGCATGGAATTGCATCCAACCGGAGGACACACTTTACAGTGAGGGAGGTAAGGGAGTGGGCCCATGACCATGGGATCCACTGCGTTGCACAGCATATTATCCAGAAGCAGCCAGCCTCATAGAATTCCAGAACGTCTTTCTAAAGTCACAAATCAAGCTCAGAAGCAACACTGTGAATGGATGGGGTGCTATCCTTCAGGATGCAGTATATGCATTTAATCAGAGGTCTCTAGATGGCACTGAGTCCCCAGTGGGAAGGATATATCAGTCTGGAAATTAAGAGATGGCAGATGGAGTGGGCCCACTTTCCATTACTCCTAATGACCCCACTGGGGGATTTTGCATTTCTCATCCCTGCACCTTTAGGCTGGAGCCCTGGTCACCAAAGGGGAGAGCACTCTTTGCAGAGGACACAGAAAGCTCCCACTGAACCACAAGCCAAGGCTGTCATTGGACTCCTCTTGTCCATGGACCAATAGGCAAGAAATGGAGTCACCATCTTGGCAGGATAATTGATCCTGATCAGCAGGAGGAGTTGGGGCTGCCTTTACACAAGGAAGGCAGGAAGGAATACTTGCATCAAATAAAACAAATGGAAGAGTACTATTTGGAATCACTATGCTTTAGCTCCTTTGTCCTCAGCTACCGAATAACCCCTTCATTAAATCTCGCATTCATTCAACTGATCGTCATTTAATGGAGGCCTTTTTTGCAGTGTTCTGAGTGTTAGCTCTGCTCCAAATTCTTGTTTGATACAAAATCCTTTGCAAGGCATTGGTCTTGCACAAATCTCTTTTCCTTACCCAGATTCTAAACTGGTTCAGCCTTTGCTTTCTGTTCAAGACTCTAAGGTGTTTGATTTCCAAGGTAGGGCAAACCCGACAGATACTTCTTACATCTCAGCAAGTCAACAGTAGGAAAAGGAATGTGATTCATCTAGCCTTTGAAAAGCCCCCAAATCTCCAAGATTGCTAAGTTAGTCCTTCACGAGGAGGGGCAAAAAGCAAAAGGGTAAAAGAGAAAGCTGGAGAGAACTTTGAACATATGGGAACTTAAGTAAGCTAAACGTATAGAAAACTTGCGCTGTGGTAGGACTTCAAGGTCACCTGTGGATGGAGAGCCTCCTTCAGGACCCCAGAATGGACACCCCTCTCCCAATGACTGATAAACGATGTTCTAGAACTAGGGAACTTTGAGTCCTGATGACACTCAAATACTCCAAGAAAAGTATTCAAAGTTGCTATCAGGCATTCACTCGTTAGTGTGAAATGATTTGTGACGTTTCCTAAGAGTTAAGCCTTAACAGGGAAAAAGCAAACCCAGAACTGGTTCCCTCAGGAACATGCTGGGCCCTAAGTGGATGAAAACACAAAGTGAGGGTTAAGACATTGAGATTAAACCTGTCAAATCTCACAACTCCGTTCAAATCGGGGTCTTGTCTTTTCCTGAGAGCCATAGGTGAGCATTCTAAAGAAGAAAATCATTTGCTAGACACAAGTTTTGATTTTTGGTTTTGACCACGTTAAGGATATAGAATAGATCCCCTGCTGCTACGAGCCCCACACCAGCAGCATCCCTCGCCCTTCAAGGCTGTCAGAAACAAGAATCCCTAGCCCTACCTCACACCTATGGAATCAGAATCTGCATTTTAACAAGGTCCTCAGGAGACATGTGGACACATTTAAGTTTGAGATGCATGGCATCACTCGGTGCCCAGGCTAAGTGTCTGGAAAACTGACTTAGGTTTCTGACCCTGCCACTTATTGGCTGACATACTGCTTAGCATCTTCTTACAATAATTCGACCTCCTCATCTGTTGGATGGAGGTTCTCTCTGCCTGCACTTTCTCTTATTTCCAGTCTTTGTTTTTACTCCACCTTGTATTTCTCTAGTTATAATTATTCATGTTTCTGATACATTAGTGTTATTTCCTCATTTGTAGTTTTACTGGACACCTGTGCCTGAGGAGGAGGGAATAGGCATGCCCACACATCCCTATGCAAGCATCTCACCCCAGCTCCATTTATTTCAATGAAACTGACATAAGAATAAGATTCACCCATGTGCATGGGGCACCACTCAGCAGCATCCCTGGCCTATGGTGGCCCTGAGGGAATGGGAGCCCAGTATTATCAGACCCTCTAATTTATCCAGAGAAGTCAGAAATAATGAACTTTTTAAAGTTGACAATAAATATAAAAACCCCACATAAAACACTAAAAAGGCAGAAGAATACATGTGGGCAGGTAAGTGATACTCATGTTCTGAACACCATCTGGTCTTCAGTTTGTTACTTCAGTTCTTCTGGTCTCTACTTTCTTGCAATGACATCATCTACCTCCTTGGTCTCAAAGCTCATCTAATGTTCATGACTCCCATACTTATATTTGAGCTTATTCCTGAGCTCCAGATCCCAATCTTTAATCACCTCTTATGCAAATTCTTGCCTTGAGGCACCTCATGAGAATCTTCTCCATTTGGAGTGAGCTCCGCCTTGTTTAATGCAATCACTTCTATGCAATCACCCAGTGATCTTCCTTATTTGTTTGACCTCACAGTTGTTATTGATAACCAAGTCCAATAGAATCTACCTCAAGATATTTTTGAAATCTCTCCAGTAATTCTCAAGCCGTCTAAGTAAGCTGAGAGTTTTCCATCTTTTTTAAGCTGCAAAATATTTTCTTTTAACAACATTTTACTTAGAAGCCCATATCATCAGGTTAAAGTTTGAGGCCCAGATTCCCACCCACTCACCCTAATTGGCCCATGAGGCATCTATGAGAGACTCGCACTGTTCCCTGAAACACAGTTTGAAAGCCAGGCATAAATATAAACCTCCCAGCCACCTTTCCCAGCTCCACTCTTTCCATCTACCAAACTGGTACAAAAATTATCTGTCTAAAACATAGGCATGATC
Organism: Delphinapterus leucas; assembly: GCF_059928025.1. Taxonomy (NCBI): domain Eukaryota; kingdom Metazoa; phylum Chordata; class Mammalia; order Artiodactyla; family Monodontidae; genus Delphinapterus; species Delphinapterus leucas. The sequence goes on along the minus strand of NC_143142.1, from coordinate 33,502,738 downwards.
ACATTTCTATATTAAAAAGCTTTGGTGGTGCATCATTAACCAAAAGATGAAATGCAAACTCCTTAATCTGAAATTCTACCTTCCCTACCTGAACGTCTGTCCAGCCACTCATCACACCTCAGTTCACTGTAGTCACACTGAATTTTTCACTGTCTATGTCCATGCCTCTTACTTGGTTCATTTCAATACTTTGGCCAATTAAAGTCTGATCTTGGTCTAAAATGGCACTGGAGATACAGGCTGGGATGCGACTTGCTTTCCTAATTCCACTACTGCCTATCCAAATGTAAATGTTCCCTACCAGGGTAGGATCAGTCAGATGGGGGAAGAGTAGAGTTGATTCTGTATCAGCAGTGAGCCATACATGCCTACTCTTCAATCACTGGCTCACCTGTAGAGTGACATTCACAAGTATGTATAGTGGGCATCTGACATCACCTGGCTTAAATTGCACTAACCCTGTGACTGATCATTATTATGAGGCAGTATTACCTAGCTGTCAACTAACCAAGGCACTTCTAGTTATAGTACATGGACTATTCACTTTCAAAGTCACAATCAATAAAGAAATGTTTTGTGCATCTATCCTATGCCTTGCATAATTAAGACCACATTAAAAAATGGACACATTTTCTATGGTCCAAAATGTGACATAGTTCAGAAAACAGAACTAAAATATCAAACAATTTAATGAGCAGCATAAAGCAATAAGCAGTTAAGCAATTAAATTCATAGAATTAATGCTAAAGACATTCAAGCGAAGAGTGTTCTAGAGTTCTTATGATAAACCTCATGAAGGAGACTGTATTAAGGTGGGGTTTGAAGGCAGGGAGGAATTCTATAGGAGAAGGAAAAGGTACTTCATGCTGTAACATGGAAGAGCAAAATCACACTCCATGTTGGATGTTTCTTTGAATTTAATCTTTGCTTTTCATTGCTTTTGTTATTATAATCATACATAATGACCTGCCTCAGGGGACCCTGCCCCTCTGCCTGAATGTTAAACTAAAGTGCCTTTGTTCAGCTCACAGGGAGACAATCTGACCCTGCCCACCTGTGAATGGCTGCAGAAAAGAAGAAATGAACACATCCCATGGGCTTTTGACTTTACTTCCTGACCTCCTCCCCCTCTCTGTTCTATAAAAGAAACTGACATCCAGACCCCGATAAATGGTTTTTTTGGGTACACTAGTCGCCATCTTCTCGGTCTGCTGGCTTTCCGAATAAAGTCGATATTTCTTGCCTCAGCACCTCATCTCCTGATTTATTAGCCTGTCATGAGGTGAGGAGAGCAAGCTTGGACTCGGTAACAATATGAGCAAAGGTTCAAAGGTTAAAAACAGCCTGGCTTGTGACTATGCCAGAAAGAGAGGAATGGACTGGAATGTTGACTCGTTTAAAGGACTTCAGACGCAGAAAGAGTTTCAAGATTATACAGTAGGCTGTGCAGCATCATTAAAGGCGTTGTTGCGTGTGTTTGTGTGCACGTGTTTCTGGAGAATGAAATGAAGGTGATATGTAAGAATTCAATCTTGGGGGCTGGTAGAGGATGCAAGACGTATCACAGGAAGGAGACACTGGAGTCAGAGGACCTGGTTAAGAAACCAGGAGCCTGTGCAGTAATCAAGGTACCAGTGCTGTGACCATGGAACAGGGTCATGTCAACGACCCGCATTGGAGAGGAGATGCCTCCTGTGAAGGAAGAACCACCAGGGCTTTTGAAAGTCTGACTTTAATCAAGAAAAGAAAGAAAGATCAGCCCTAAATGAGTACTAGATTTGCATCAGAAGGGATAGGATGAGAGTGTTATTTTTAACAGACACAGGAGCTAAATTGAATGAGGAAAAAAAAAGTTCCCTTTCTTTTTAAAAATGTTGGATTTGAAGAGCTTTCTTAACCTGGTTTCTTTAGAAAGAGAGGCCTGAGGTGATGAATAACATGTGGACACATGATTTGCAGGTGAAGAAACAGCTAAGGGAGGTGAGGAAGGATGTGGGCCGCACAGGGATGCTTTCCTGGACCGGCCACTGTCTCACAAGGAGCCTAGGACAGGCTCAGCAGGTGTTTTTCTCAGCTCACAGGACTTTTTCACACAGGCTGAGAAGCAAACCCATACTTTATATTAGTCTATGAGTAAAAGAAAGAAGGGAAATCAATCTCCTTGGCTTCCACAGACTACTGTTTCTCATTAGTCAAAGTCCACTCCAGGGGCCATTGGCTCCCTCATTACCTAGTTCTTAGGTAGGCACTAAGGATGCCAGAAGCCATCACCTGCAGTGTGAGGCTTCATCCAAGACCTGACATTTTTGGGAGCCCCAAATTGCAGGTCAATGAGCTGCCAAAGGGAGGGACCAGCATTTGCAGGGAAAATGATGGAACAGTATCCTGGTGTTGCTTGGAAAGGGGTTGGTGCCTTTGCAGGAAGAGCACATCAGAGGGGTTCTGATATATCACACATCTGATATGAGAAATAAGCCATCCAAGTGGAATTAACTTACAGAAAGTTGGACATATGGGGTAAAAGTCTGGAGGAAATCTTGTAACAAAAAGTACAGGGTCAGAGTTTATCACTTACCCCCATAAAGTTATAACTGGAAGTTGGGAGAATAGGTAAACCCAGCACACAGAAACAGGAGGGAAAAGATGTGAACCTAACACCTGGAACCAAGGAACATAAGGAAAAAAAAGGGAAGGGGGGAAATACAGCATCTCATCTTAAAAAACCTGACAAGACATTAATTCCCAAAATATACAAACAGCTCATACAGCTTGATATAAAAAAAAAAACAACAACCAAACAACCCAATCAAAAACTGGGTAGAAGACTTAACTAGACATTTCTCCAAAGAAGACACACAGGTGGTCAACAAGCACATGAAAAGATCCTCAATATTGCTAATAATTAGAGAAATGCAAATCAAAACTACAGTGAGGTACCACCTCACAGTGATCAGAATGACCAACATCAAAAAGTCTACAAACAGAGAGGGCAGACAGCAGAAGCAAGAAGAACTACAATCCTGCAGCCTGTGGAACAAAAACCACATTCACAGAAAAATAGACAAGATGAAAAGGCAGAGGGCTATGTACCAGATGAAGGGAAAAGATAAAACCCCAGAAAAACAAGTAAATGAAGTGGAGACAGGAAACCTTCCAGAAAAAAAATTCAGAATAATGATAGTGAAGATGATCCAGGACCTCGGAAGAAGAATGGAGGCAAAGATCAAGAAGATGCAAGAAATGATTAACAAACACCTAGAAGAATGAAAGAAACAGATGAACAATACAAAAACTGAAATAAAAAATATACTAGAAGGAATCAATAGCAGAACAACTGAGGCAGAAGAACGGATAAGTGACCTGGAAGACAGAATGGTGGAATTCACTGCCATGGAACAGAATAAAGAAAAAAGAATGAAAAGAAATGAAGACAGTCTAAGAGACCTCTGGGACAACATTAAACTCAACAACATTCATATTATAGGGGTGCCAGAAGGAGAAGAGACAGAGAAAGGACCCGAGAAAATATCTGAAGAGATTATAGTTGAAAACTTCCCTAACATGGGAAAGGAAACAGCCACCCAACTCCAGGACGCGCAGAGAGTCCCAGGCAGGATAAACCCAAGGAGAAACACACTGAGACACATAGTACTCAAACTGACAAAAATCAAAGACAAAGAAAAGTTACTGAAAGCAACAAGGGAAAAACAACAAATAACATACAAGGGAACTCCCATAAGGTTAACAGCTGATTTCTCAGCAGAAACTCTACAAGCCAGAAGGGAGTGGAATGATTTATTTAAAGTGATGAAGGGAAGAACCTACAACCAAGATTACTCTACCCAGCAAGGCTCTCATTCAGGTTTGACTGAGAAATCAAAAGCTTTACAGACAAGCAAAAGCTAGGAGAATTCAGCACCACTAAACCAGCTCTACAACAAATGATAAAGGAACTTCTCTAAGTGGGAAACACAAGAGAAGAAAAGGACCTACAAAAACAAACCCATAACAATTAAGAAAATGGTAATAGGAACATACATATCAATAATTACCTTAAACGTGATTGCGTTAAATGCTCCAACCAAAATATACAGGCTCGATGAATGGATACAAAAACAAGACCCATATATATGCTGTCTACAAGAGACCCACTTCAGACCTAGGGACACATACAGACTGAAAGTGAGGGGATGGAAAAAGAGATTCCATGCAAATGGAAATCAAAAGAAAGCTGGAGTAGCAATACTCATACCAGATAAAATAAACTTTAAAATAAAGAATGTTACAAGAGGCGAGGAAGGACACTACATAATGATCAAGGGACCAATCCAAGAAGAAGATATAACAATTATAAATATATATGCACCCAACATAGGAGCACCTCGATACATAAAGCAACTGCTAAAAGCTCTAAAAGAGGAAATTGACAGTAACACAAAAATAGTGGGGGACTTTAACACCTCACTTACAACAATGGACAGATCATCCAAACAGAAAATTAATAAGGAAACACAAGCTTTAAATGACACAATAGACCAGATAGATTTAATTGATATTTATAGGACATTCCATCCAAAAACAGCAGATTACACTTTCTTTTCAAGTGCACACGGAACATTCTCCAGGACAGATAACATCTTGGGTCACAAACCAAGTCTCAGTAAATTTAAGAAAACTGAAATTATATCAAGCATCTTTTCTGACCAGAACGCTATGAGATTAGAAATCAATTACAGGGAAAAAAACGTAAAAAACACAAACACATGGAGGCTAAACAAAACTTTAGTAAATAGCCAAGAGATCACTGAAGAAATAGAGGAAGAAATCAAAAAATACCTAGCAACAACTTACAACGAAAACATGACGATCCTATGGGATGCAGCAAAAGCAATTCTAAAAGGGAAGTTTATACCAATATAAGCCCACCTCAAGAAACAAGAAAAATGTCAAATAAACAATCTAACCTTACACCTAGAGGAACTAGAGAAAGAAGAACAAACAAAACCCAAAGTTAGTACAAGGAAAGAAATCATAAAGATCAGAGCAGAAATAAATGAAATAGAAACAAAGAAAACAGTAGCAAAGATCAATAAAACTAAAATCTGGTTCTTTGAGAAGATAAACAGAATTGATAAACCTTTAGCCAGACTCATCAAGGAAAAGAGGGAGAGGACTCAAATCAATAAAATTAGAAATGAAAAAGGAGAAGTTACAACAGACACTGCAGAAATACAAAGCATCCTAAGAGACTACTATAAGCAACTCTATGCCAATAACATGGACAACCTGGAAGAAATGGACAAATTCTTAGAAAGGTACAACCTTCCAAGACTGAACCAGGAAGAAATAGAAAATATGAACAGACCAATCACAAGCACTGAAATTGAAACTGTGATTAAAAATCTTCCAACAAACAAAAGCCCAGGACCAGATGGCTTCACAGGCGAATTCTATCAAACATCTAGAGAAGAGCTAACACCTATCCTTCTTAATCTCTTCCAAAATATAGCAGAGGGAGGAATACTCGCAAACTCATTCTATGAGGCCACCATCACACTGATACCAAAACCAGACAAAGATACTACAAAAACAGAAAATTACAGACCAATAACACTGATGAATATAGATGCAAAAATCCTCAACAAAATACTAGCAAACAGAATCCCACAACACATTGAAAGGATCATACACCATGATCAAGTGGGATTTATCCCAGGGATGCAAGGATTCTTCAATATATGCAAATCAATCAATGTGATACACCATACTAACAAATTGAAGAATAAAAACCATATGATCATCTCAATAGATGCAGAGAAAGCTTTTGACAAAATTCAACACCAATTTATGATAAAAACTCCCCAGAAGGTGGGCATAAAGGTACCTACCAAAACATAATAAGGGCCATATATGACAAACCCACAGCAAACATCATTCTCAATGGTGAAAAACTGATAGCATTTTCTCTAAGATCAGGAACGAGGCAAGGATGTCCACTCTCACCACTATTATTCAACATAGTTTTAGATGTCCTAGCCACGGCAATCAGAGAAGAAAAAGAAATAAAAGGAATACAAATTGGAAAAGAAGAAGTAAAACTGTCACTGTTTGCAGATGATATGGTACTATACATAGAGAATCCTAAAGATGCCACCAGAAAACTACTAGAGCTAATCAATGAATTTGGTAAAGTTTCAGGATACAAAATTAATGCACAGAAATCTCTTGCATTCCTATACACTAATGGTGAAAAATCTGAAAAAGAAATTAAGGAAACACTCCCATTTACCATTGCAACAAAAGAATAAAATACTTAGGAATAAACCTACCTAAGGAGACAAAAGACCTGTATGCAGAAAACTATAGACACTGATGAAAGAAATTAAAGATGATACAAACAGATGGAGAGATATACCATGTTCTTGGATTGGAAGAATCAATATTGTGAAAATGACTATACTACCCAAAGCAATCTAGAGATTCAATGCAATCCCTATGAAATTACCAATGGCATTTTTACAGAACTAGAACAAAAAATCTAAAATTTGTATGGTGACACAAAATACCCCGAATAGCCAAAGCAGTCTTGAGGGAAAAAAATGCAGCTGGAGGAATCAGACTCCCTGACTTCAGACTATACTACAAAGCTACAGTAATGAAGACAATATGGTACCAGCACAAAAACAGAAATATAGATCAATGGAACAGGATAGAAAACCCAGAGATAAACCCACGCACCTATGGTCAACTAATGTCTGACAAAGGAGGCAAGGATATACAATGGAGAAAAAAGAGTCCCTTCAATAAGTGGTGCATGGAAAACAGGACAGCTACATGTAAAAGAATGAAATTAGAACACTCTCTAACGCAATACACAAAAATAAACTCAAAATGGATTAGAGACCTAAATGTAAGGTCGGACACTATAAAACTCTTAAAGGAAAACATAGGAAGAACATTCTTTGACATAAATCACAGCAAGATCTTTTTTCCTCCATCTCCTAGAATAATGGAAATTAAAACAAAAATAAACAAATGGGACCTAATGAACCTTAAAAGCTTTGCAAAGCAAAGGAAACTACAAACAAGACAAAAAGACAACCCTCAGAATGGGAGAAAATATTTGCAAACGAATCAACGGGCAAAGGATTAATCTCCAAAATACATAAACAGCTCATGCAGCTCAATATTAAAAAAACAACCCAATCAAAAAACAGGCAGAAGACCTAAATAAACATTTCTCCAAAGAAGACATACAGATGGCCAAGAAGCACATGAAAAGCTGCTCAACATCACTAATTATTAGAGAAATGCAAATCAAAACTACAATGAGGTATCACCTCACACCAGTTAGAATGGGCATCATCAGAAAATCTACAAACAACAAACGCTGGAGAGGGTGTGGAGAAAAGGGAACCCTCTTGCACTGCTACTGGGAATGTAAATTGATACAGCCACTATGGAGAACAGTATGGAGGTTCCTTAAAAAACTAAAAATAGAATTACCATACCACCCAGCAATCCCACTATTGGACATATACCCAGAGAAAACCATAATTCAAAAAGGCACATGCACCCCAATGTTCGTTGCAGCACTATTTACAATAGCCAGGACATGGAAGCAACCTAAATGCCCATCAACAGACAAATGGATAAAGAAGATGTGGTACATATATACAATGGAATATTACTCAGCCCTAAAAAGGAACGAAATTGGGTCATTTGTAGAGATGTGGATGGACCTAGAGACTGTCATACAGAGTGAAGTAAGTCAGAAAGAGAAAAAAAGTATTGTATATTAATGCATATATGTGGGACCTAGAAAAATGGTACAGATGAACTGGTTTGCAGGGCAGAAATAGAGACACAGATGTAGAGAACAAATGTATAGACACCAAGGGGGAAAGTGGTGGTGGTGGTGGTGGGGAGGGGGTGATAAATTGGGAGACTGGGATTGACATATATACACTAATATATATAACATGGATAACTAACAAGAACCTGCCGTATAAAAAAATAAATAAAATAAAATTCAAAAATTCAAAAAAAAAAGAACAACAACAACAAAAATCTATACAAATAATAAATGCTAGAGAGGGTGTGGAGAAAAAGGAAACCTCCTACACTGTTGGTGGGAAAGTAAATTGGGGCAGCCACTATGGACAACAGTATGGAGGTTCCTCAAAAAACTAAAGATAGAGTTCCCATATGACTCAGCAGTCCTACTCCTGGGCATATATCCAGAAAAGATGAAAACTCTAATTCAAAAAGATACATGCACCCAATATTCATAGCAGCACTATTTACAATAGCCAAGACATGGAAAAAACCTAAGTGTCCATGAAGAGATGAATGGATAAAGAAGATATGGTGTATATATACAATGGAATATTACACAGCCACAAAAATAATGAAATAATGCCATTTGCAGCAACATGGATGGACCTAGAGATTCTCATACTAAGTGAAGTCAGACAGAGAAAGACATATATCATATGATATCCATATGTGGAATCTATTTTATGTGGAATATTCCATATGTGGAATGATTTTTAAAAATTATATAAATGAACTTATTTACAAAAAAAACACAGACTCACAGATATCAAAAACAAACTTATAGTTACCAAAGGGGAAACATGGGGGGGAGGGATAAATTAGGAACTTGGGATTAACACACACACACTACTATATATAAAATAAATAACCAACAAGGACCTACTGTATAGCACAGGGAACTCTACTCAATATTCTGTAATAACCTGTATGGGAAAAGATTCTGAAAAAGAACAAATATATGTATAACTTAATTACTATGCTGTATACCTGAAACTAACACAACATGGTAAATTAACTACACTGAAATAAAATTTTTAAAAAATGATACAAATATATATTTCAAAAATAACTGAATCACCTATACCATATATTCAAATGAATGTCTCAAACACAACCTGTGTAAGACTTATTTCATAGTGCCCCCCAGCCCACCTGATGCTCCTCTACCTAGAATAATGGTACCACTATCCATTTGGCAAGCCAGAGACCTCTCCCTCATCCCCCACATCCAAACTGTCATCAATTTTATAGATTTTACCTTTAAAATATCTACCGAATCCATACACTCTCTACATCTATACACTTACCATGCTAACCCAACTGGCTGTTTTTCTTCAGCGATGCAACAAAATGGCCCATGAGTTTGTCCATCTATTCAATCTTCTTGGATTTTCGCAGTCCATTCTCAAAACCCAGAGTTCCCCAGGCAATAACATGTATGGGTTACAGGTGCCCAAGGAGCAAGGTGTACAACCCAGAGTCTGGCCAGATGGAAGCTACTGTAGATACAGCTCAAGACATTCCCCAAATCTCTATGTCAAATAAACTTGTGTTTACTTCTGCCTGATATGTCCTTTTATTGGTGTCCAAGTAAACTGCAAGATGACCATTCTAACAATTCATGTGTGCAAGTACACTTGACAAATGAAAGCTTCAGCCTTATATTGGACATTTTTTACAAGTTCAATTTTTAATATACATCTTAATGTTTGCATTTCATTGTACTTATTATAATCACATTATATGAAGGACAATTAATTAATGATAATTAATTACTTTTTATCAAATCTCATCTAAATACCCCAAAATCTCTTCTTACTTTCACCAGGGCATGAAAGAAATATCATCCTGTAAGTGTGCCATGACACAGACAATTTGGGAAAGCAGGGCTGTTATCTGTAGTCAAAGTAGCCTTAAACAAACAAATCTGATCTCATAACTCCTCTGCTTAAAAGCCTAATGACTTCACAGTGCTCTTAGAATGAAGGTCAAGATAGGATTTCTAGGCCCTGCATATCTGCCCATGCTTCTATTCTGGTGCTATCTTAAGCCCCTCCTTTCTCACCCTTTGCATTCCAATTACCCTGACTTCATTCATTTCCTTAAAAGCATCATGCTCCCTTCATAGACTCCAATCATAGGGTTTGTATATGCAGATGTCCCTCTGAAACGAGAATGTCTCCCCTTCATCCTGCAGATCCCCCAGTTAATTTCATTTCCTCCTATAGCTTTCAGCTCAAGGACAACTTCCTCAAGGAAGCCTCCCACATACACCTCCCCTTCCCAGTCCAGTTCAGGACTCTTCCATTTATCTACCAGAGGTCATGGATACTTACATTCACTATTGTATCCCCGTCACCTAACATAGTACTTGGCATTCGTTAGGAGCTCAATAAATAACTTTTCAAAAATAGATTAAGGGCTAAGTTCTAGCCAGCCCTGGATCAGGCCTGAGGTTGTGAGCTGTGGCTGTTTGGCCTGGACTTGGGTAGCCTGACTACCCCCTGCACATGGTTCCACCAAGTATCCAATGGGTTTACTCTTAAAGTCTGGCTGTGATGGAGGCTCTGTTTCCTTTTGCTTAACTTTGTATATGTAAACAAACATTGAGGAACTTTTCATAGAATAGCAATCAATCATCATTACTCCTTCTAATATGACAAAACTGTTTCATCATTTTTGTGTAACAGATTCTGTTCTTTGTCAAAACGTTCACATTTTATATAAAAGGTGCACATATAATATTTGTTCACTGATTTTTTATTCAGCACAATATTACATACATTTTTCTTAAATACTATATCATCTTTACAGCTATCATTTTATACAACTACACCATTAGTTCTTCCCAAATACTTCTTCGGAGGGAGTATATAGTGCCAAGCATCATGGAAGCATCGAAGCAAAGAGTCATTCCATTTATATGAAAAAGTGGTGAACAAAGAGGTGGGGTAGAAATGGGAGAGGAAATAGGATCAAGAGAAGTTATTTGGTTTGTTTTTTAATTCCAGTGAAAAAATACACATGTGTATGCTAATGAGAATGGTGCAGTAGAAAGAGGAAAATTAATGATGTAGGAGAAAGATTTGCTGGAAAGATGTCCTGGGGTAAACAAGAGAATTGGGATTGACATATACACGCTACTATATTTAAAATAGACAACCAGCAAGGACCTACTGTATAGCACAGGGAACTCTGCCCAATATCCTGTAATAACCTAAATGGGAAAAGAATTTGCAGAAGAATAGATATGTGTATAACTGAATCACTTCGCTGTACACCTGAAACTAACACAACATTGTAAATCAGCTATACTCCAATATAAAATAAAAAGTTTAAAAATTTAAAAAATAAAATCAAACAAATAAATAAAAAGAATTTAGTGCAGAGTGTATGGGACAGACAGGAAGGTGAGTAGCTGTGGTGGAAGAGTGGGGGAGATTTCCTTTGATTGCTTCAGTTTTGCTTAATAACTGTAGAAAAGTAGAAGGAAAAGTGATCAGTGAAAAGTGGGGATGTTGGAGAAGGTGGTGAAAGTTTGGGGAAAGAAGAGAAGTACAAAATGGTGATCCAGGCCAATGGACGAGCCAGGGATTGATTGCTGGGAGGATGAAAGTCAAACTGGACGTCTGTGGTCATGAAAAGTGATGCCAGTCAGTATGTTTCTGATTATTTTCTCCAGCCATTTTTAGCTGCATGAATGAAGGTGCCAAGTTGGTTCAAAGTTAGCTTTAACTACGGTTGTGGTTTTGACAAGTTAGGATAACATAGTAATGACAAAGGAGCAAATGAATTGAGAAAATATCCAAGGGAGTGATTTTAATGATGTGTATTTGTGCCATACTGTCATTCTCAGAGGCTCACAGTCAGTGAGGGAATGGTAAGAAATAATTACATGGTAAAAAAAAAAAAAAATTGGAGAATAGAAGAATACATAGGATGCCATGAGAAAATAAAGGAAGGATCTGATGTACTATGTTTTACTAAATCATTATAGAATATTGCTACCGATTATAGAAAATGTCACAATAAACATTTTGGGACATACAACACCTTTTTAATAATACTCCTAGAAATAAGTCTGAATTCTTCAATTCCTCCCCTTATTGGCTTAACTAATATTTGGTTATTTTTTCCACACCCAAACATTTCAGAGAACTGTGAGAATGCTTAAAGTTTTCAGATTTTTGTTTGGTCTTCTAGAGATACAATTATCTTATTTCTATAATAATTTTCTCTTATAGATCACAGAGGTTTTCTAGGGATATTAGAGTCAAGCACAGACATTACTCTGAATTTGGAATTATCACCACAGATGCCACCCAGCCTTGAAAACGACCTTCTTAAACAAAGATTCTTGTCTCAGGAACCATGATTTTCTTCTTTGTGTTCTCTTTTTGTTAGGGAACCGTCGATAAAAAACCTCCCGCCCTGCCCAGGCATGATAATAATCATTTGCATGAGTTATCTCACAACAGGAGGTAACATGGAAGTGACAAGCTACCGCCAGGAGGGGCCAAAAGGAGGCAGGAGACACCAGCCCATAATATGTCTTGCCAACCTCCCCAAACCCTTATGCTGGAATCCATCTTGTCTGAGAGATACACGGGCCACCAGGAAGGACAGGGTCAGACCAAATATGGGCACAAGCAAGATGACGGGCCAGAGACAACCCGGAAACTAACCCCATTACCATAAAACCTGAGACTGCGAGCTCGTGGTAGAGCAGGTCTCCTGGGTTCCCTTTATCCGCTGCTCTCCACCCGGGTGTCCCTCCCCAATAAAGTCTTTTGCTTTGTCAGTGTGTGTGTCTCTTCAAACAATTAATTTCCGGATGTTAGACAAAAGCCCACTCTCAGGCCCTGGAAGGGCCCTTCTGGTAACATTTTCTGAGGAGGTGTCACCAATATACTATATGAGTTGTGCCCTTATAGTTTATTAGAAACATATGTACAGACTTGAACACGAGCTGTGGAAAGTACCAAGTTATTCCGCAGAGAGAAGACACATAAGAGGAGATGATACATATCTTATCTGTGCAGCCATATGCACCCAGGGTAACTTGTTACACAAATTTTAAATTATTTTCTAAATTTAGTTGCCAATGGGTCTATTGAATTAATCAGTCTTGTACCAGTCGACAGCACCTCAGCATTGTGTGTATGCAACCTTGTAAGTGCTGGATGCTGTAAGCATATTATTAACAATATTTCTAATGTTTGCTTTTGAAAAATAATTGGGGGTGAAACAGAAAACTTTCTGCATAGTGAAATTGTCAGTTTCTTTTAAACAATAAATGATTAAGTTGTCCTTAAATTACTAAGCATGTACGCTTGAATTCTTTATCTTCAAATTACTAAAACTTTCTATACAACTGGTGGGTTATACCTTGTAGACCAGAGACAGAGAAAAATGGCTTCTTTCCATTTGTACACAGGAAAGAAGCCCTGCCTCACTCTCTCCTGCCAAAGAGATGGAGAGAAACCTTTGCTCCTTGGGAGCCAGGATGGAAAGGATCTTAGGTTCTTACTTTAACCTTTTGGAATGTCAATAATACCTCTCTAGGAGCCAGACAGCCCTCTGGGTCTTGGATTTTTTATTTTTTGACCTAGAAATGCCTCAAACATTTGGACTTTGTCCCTGTTTACATGTAAACACATGGGGAGATGACATGCCAAGCTTCCTTGAACCTTGGGGGCTTTGGAGCCTCTTTTGAGCTGTAACCTTTTGGCCACGTCAGGGAAAAAAGAAAAGTTGTACTGTACTTTCACAAAGAGTATTTAGTTAGACAAATGGCTACATACACTTCTCATGGTGTGAGAAGAGTGAAATATTTCTAGGGGAAAGGAAAGCAAACATTCTCTATCTTCCTATCATATGCATTTCCATGTGTCAGGAGACTGAAGGTTTTTACAGGAGCACTGAGAAAACCAGGGAAACTTTATTTCCCCATAGTATGTAAATTGTTCTTCAGTAAAGCTGATTCGATAAGAGTAAAAGAAAAAACTATTGATACATGCAACAACATCATGAATGTTGATGAATCTCAAAAAATTGTGTTGTGTGAAAGAAGCCATACACAAAAGAATACATACTGTATGATTCCATATACAGATAAAGTTCAAAAATGGGTAAAACTAAATTATTGTGATAAAAGTCAGAATAATGTGTGCCTCTAAAGAGGCAAAGCTAGATTTTAAGGGGCACAAGGGAATTTTCATTGGGCATAAAGCTGTTCTATTTCTTTTTTTTGTTTGGTTTTTGTTTTTCTTTTTGCGGTACATGGGTCTCTCACTGTTGTGGCCTCTCCCGTTGTGGGGCACAGGCTCCAGATGCGCAGGCTCAGTGGCCATGGCTCACGGGCCCAGCCGCTCCATGGCATGTGGGATCTTCCCGGACCGGGGCGCGAACCCGCGCCCCCTGCATCGGCAGGTGGACTCTCAACCACTGCGCCACCAGGGAAGCCCTGTTCTATTTCTTGATTCAAGTGGTAGTTACACATGTGTACACAAAACTCAAAAAATTGTACACTTAAATCTGGCATTTTGCTGTTTGTAAAATTTATCTCAAATATTGAAAAGTATTCATGTATATTCTTTCTTTGTATGCTGACTTACATTCAAATTCTTAGTCTCTAAGTAAAATACTCTCCTCTGTTAATTATTGATTCTTAAAACGAAAAAAAAAATTCAACCACAAAAGGATTTTGAATCCTTTCTCTACTTCCTTCCACCTCCTATGGGACTTCTGAGCAAGAGTAAACGCAATTGCCTCCAAGACACACCAACATGAATTCTATTTAACAGAGTGAAACTTCCCAAAGTGATACAATAACAAAACGAGGACTGTAATCCTGAAATTCTGATTCCTAAATTCATCTCGATCTTTTTGACACAAGCTATCCTGCTAAATGAAAACTATTATCGTGATGATAGAGTGGAAGGGACAGAATGATATGTCATATACTTAAGTTGTCACCAAGAGGATAGGATGAGTAGTGACTAGCAAATAAATGACTAGTGGCTGAGAAACTAATAAGACTAGAATATTATCTACAAAACATCAGCCATGGAACTAGAGTTTATGAAGCCTCTGTCGGAAAAATACTTTGGAGAATATTTTAACAAATGGGTACTGAAATGGCAGCAGTGTAACTTACAGATTATAAAGAAAAATATAGCTTGTTTATTATATTTTTTTGAAGTTTATCATTTAAAAATTTCAATGTTCTGCAGATGTGTTCATTTTCTCTTGCTGTTGTAAAAAATGATCACAAACATAGAGCTTTAACACAACAGAAACTAAACATCTTACAGTTCTGTAGGTCAGAAGCCTGATTACTTAGTCTCACTGGGCTAGGTCAAAATGTTGTGGACTGGTTCTTTTCAGTAGTCTCTAGAGAACTGATATCCCTGTTTTTTTCCAGATTCTAGAGGCTACCTGGATTCTTCTTCCATTTTCAAAGCCAGAGCCAACAACAAAATAGCAACTCCTTACTCAGCCATCTCTTTAATTTTTGTACTAGGAAAGTCCTTCACTTTTAAGGATTTGTGATTTGGTTGAGCTCACCTGAATTATCCACAATAATCTTCCATTTTCAAGATTCCCCACCTTAATTACATAGGAAAAGTCCCTTTTCCTATGTAAAATAACATTAATATTTACACGTTCTGAGAATCAGGGCATGATCATAATTGGGGGACACTATTTTTGCCTACAGCAGTGGTTATCTGTATTCTTCACATAGAGGCATGATGCTCAAATGAGGTATTGAAAAGTGGATAAAAAGGAGTTCTGCTTCTGAACACAACGGAGAGACTGCACTTACCCTTTCAGCTGAAACAACAACAAAAGACAAAATAAACTGCTTTCAGGCATTGAATATCAGACATCATAGGGCAGTGATCTCAGAGCAAGGAGACAGGGTGAACATTAGATCGCTCCAGCTTGGTGCCTGGAGAGAGATTCTAGGTTGTAGCTCAAGGAGGGAAAACCCAGGGGAAGCCCAGAGATCTCCCACAGTTGAGGAGAAGCAGATGGGAGTGGAGAAGCCAGGGCTACTATACTTCACAGAGAAGATTACCAGAAACAAGAGAGTTACACAGAGAGAGAATTCTGGAGATCTACAGTCTCCAGGAGTTCTCGGCTGAGCACTGATCAGCACATGTCCATGTGGGAAGTACCTGAGACCAAGGAAGCATCCACCCAAAAGAAGTAGAGAGAACAAGCTCCAGAATTTACACAAGGCTGAGAATATTTTAAAACAATGACATTTATAGTAGCATCAAAAATATAAAATACTTAGGGACAAATCTAATACTCTGATAAAAGATGTGCAATATCTGTACACTGAAAACTGTAAAACACTACTGAGAGAAATTAAAGACCTAAATAAATGGAGAGATATACCATATTCATGGATCAGAAGATTCAATATTTTTAAGATGTCACTTCTCCCCAAAATGATTTATAGATATAACAAAATCCCAAGAAAAACATAATCCCAACAGTCATTTTTTAGTAGAAGTTGACAATATAATTCTAAAACTTATATGTGAGAATAAAGTTAGAGGACTTATCCTATATTATTATAAGACTTACTATAAAAAGACAAATACCGTATGCTAACACATATATGTGGAATTTAAGGGGAAAAAAAAAATGTCATGAAGAACCTAGGGGTAAGACAGGAATAAAGACGCAGACCTACTGGAGAACGGACTTGAGGATATGGGGAGGGGGAAGGGTGAGCTTTGACAGGGCGAGAGAGAATCATGGACATATACACACTAACAAACGTAGTAAGGTAGATAGCTAGGGGGAAGCAGCCGCAAGGCACAGGGATATTAGCTCGGTGCTTTGTGACAGCCTGGAGGGGTGGGATAGGGAGAGTGGGAGGGAGGGAGACGCAAGAGGGAAGACATATGGGAACATATGTATATGTATAACTGATTCACTTTGTTATAAAGCAGAAACTAACACACCATTGTAAAGCAATTATACCCCAATAAAGATGTTTAAAAAAATAAAAAAAATTTAAAAAAAAGACTTACTATAAAGCCAGTGTGATCAAGACATTGGGGTATTGACATAAAGATAGACAAATCAATGGAACAGAACAGAGAGTTCAGAAATAGACTGACACAGATATAGCCAACTGAGTTTTGACCAAGACACAGAGGAAATTGAATAGAAAGAAATTATCATCTGTTCAACAAGTGGTGCTGGAACAATTGGATTGTCATAAAAAGAAAAAAATGAACCTTGACCCTCATCTAGCAGCACCTACAAATATTAATTCAAAATAAATCATAGATGGAAAGATAAGGGATAAAACTATAAAACTTCTAGAAGAAAACATAGAAAAACATCTTAGTGACCATAGGTTTGGCAAAATTTCTTAGATAAGATACAAGAAACATAAATTCTAAAATAAAAATAAATTAGGAAGTTGTATCTCACCAAGTATAAAAAATTTGTTTTCTAAAAGCACTGTCAAAACATGTACACACTGCTATATTTAAAATAGATAACCAACGAGGACCTACTGTACAGCACAGGGAACTCTGCTCAGTATTCTCTAATAACCTAAATGGGGAAAGAATTTGCAAAAGAATAGATACATGTATATGTATAACTGAATAACTTTGCTGTACACCTGAAACTAACACAATAGTGTTAATAAACTATACTCCAATATGAAATAAAAATGTTTAAAAAAGAAAGAAAATGAAAAGGCAAGCTGCAAATTGGGGGAAGATATTTGCAAAACATCCAACAAAGAACTGTGTCTAGAATATATAAAAAAACACAACTCAAGAATGGTCAAAAGATGAGAATAGACATTTTATCAACAAAGAGATACAGATGGCAAACAAGCACATGAAGATAAACTCAACATCATGAGTCATTAGGAAAATGCAAATTAAAACCGTAATAAGATACCACCACACATCCAATAGAAAGCCTGAAGTCAAATACCAAATGTTGGTGAGACAGTGAAGTAACAGAATCACACCCCGCTATTTGGGATATATTACAACTATTTTGCAAGACTTTGGCAGTTTCCTAAAGAGTTAAACATACTCCCACCAAATGACCCAGATATTCCATTCTTACCCAGAGTAGTAAAAGCATATGTCCACAAAAGGCTTGTTCAAGCCTTTTGAACAAGCTTGATTGTTCAAGCAGTTTCATTTATAATAGCCCCAAACTGGAAATAATCCAAATGTCTCTTAGCAGATGAATACATAAAGCTTGGCATACCCATACAATAGAATATTTTTAACCCTTTATTCCCTTTTATGCTACTATTAATCTATTCCCTTGCATTCTGCTTCATTTTTTGTTTATATTGTTTTCTCCTAGGCCAATATATGAGTCCATAATTGGAAGGGCAAAACAATAAGTGGATTCACGACTACACACAAAAAATTGAGAAATGATTTTATGGACTCTAAATATATCCAGGCTCACCGTAGAAAAACAATAACTAAAGAACCATGCATTATCAGCACAATATCACATGTAAAAGAAATTGCTTTTATTTGCATTTTACACGATTCATTCTTATTATTCAATTTTGATTTCTGCTATTGTATTTACTATTGAACTAAAAGAATCACTAATATTACCTCATAAGTATTTCCTTTATCAATGCACCACCCTTTCTTCATCTAGACACTGGCAAAAGTGATAGTAAGGAGGGTTCGAAGTGCCTCACACAATTCTAGTGAAATTATCACTCCATTCTCCCATCTACACTCTCCAACTCACTAAAATCAACTGACCAGGAATCCAGCCCAGTAAACAGACTACAAATAGAATAATACCTTTCTATGAGAAACCCTCAGGGCATACCACAGCATGCCCTGTGCCCCTCAGGCATCTCAAGATACCCAATGCTCATTTCTGGACACTTTCCCAGTCGACTTGAAACATTTTCCAGTCACCTCTGGAACCTGTAGTCTGTCATCACCAAAAAACCCTCCACCACCTCCCCTTCTTCTCTGCATCTTCTCCAAAGCTCCTTGCTTTAACTCAACCTGAGCTCACCCCTGAGGACTTTACTTTTCCTGCATTCTTTTCAAGCAGGAACTTTTTTTTTTTTTCTGCCCTATCCCACATGGTACTGGATTTCCAGGGCTTCAGAGTCACATCTAGACCATTTTCCCTCTTTGCTTCCTGAACAGAAAATGACATCTCCTTTGAGGCTTTTGCCAATAAGTTCTAGCCCTGCACTCCTCTGTATTGACCAAGTAGACTTTAAATACTGCCTGGCCATTCTATCTGTTCTTCAATTGTCAATCTACATTCCCACTCTCCAAAAAACTTTTTAACATCGCTCCTCAAATCTCCAGCACCACTTCCCTCTCCAGACACTAAGCTGACAACCTTATTTCTTATCTCATAAGGAAATAGAAACAATCAGAAGAAGTACTTATCCTTTTTCCATCATAAAATTTACCAACCGTATGCACGCATGTGCTCTGCCTTTCCTTCTGTTAAAATAGTTTATCTGTCCAGGACCCAATCGTAGGTCAAGCCCTAGGCTATGCCCATCTCCTCTCACCTATTCAAGGACATCACTTTTGCAATTAGCTTCTCTTTCTAAAAATACAAATTTTCCCTCCCTACAGCAATCCTATTAACAAACATACCACAATGTCTTTTTTTAAACAAATGAACAAAAAACTCTTCCTTGACCTATCATTACCCTCCATGCACTGATCTTCTTTATGATGAAACTCAGGGAAAGAGGTATTTAAATTTGTTTTCTCCAATTTTTCAGTGTGTCTTTCCTCCCCAGGCCACTCCAATCAGGTTCTGTGATCATCATTCTCAATGAAACAATTATAAGGTCAACAGAGACCTCTATATTACCAAATTCAAGCCTCAATTCATATTTTACTCAGCTTCTCAACAGCATTTGACTGGTTGGTCACACTGTCCTCCTTGAAATATCTTCTTTGCCTGACTTCCTGGACTCCACTATGACCCCTCACCTCAGCAGCTCCAGCTTCCCAGTCTCCTTTTCTGGTTTCTATCATCTCCCTAACTTCTTTACGTTGACGTTCTCAGGGGTCGACTCTTGAACCCCTTCTTAATCTCACTCACTCCCTACTTCACTGTATTCAATGCCTCAGGTTTTATATACCATGTTGGTGAATCCTGTGTATTTTATCTCTAGTTCTGACCTCTTGCCTAAGCTCCAGATTCATATGTGTATTTCCAGGATACAGAAAATGCCCATCCAATGATTGGTCCTTAATAAATATTTGTTTTAAATATAAATCACAAATAAATACCACTAAAGTTATTTAAAGTATAATTTTCTATCACATGTAACCCTAACATTCTCATGCCTATCTTTTTTTTTTAATTTTTAAAATAAATGTATTTATTTTTGGCTACGTTGGGTCTTCGTTGCTGCATGCGGGCTTTCTCTAGTTGCAGCGAACGGGGGTTACTCTTCATTGTGTTGCACAGGCTTCTCATTGTGGTGGCTTCTCTTGCTGTGGAGCATGGGCTCTAGGCACGTGGGCTTCAGTAGTTGTGGCATGTGGGCTCAGCAGTTTTCGTTCGCGGGCTCTAGAGCGCAGGTTCAATTGTTGTGACGCACGGGATTAGTTGCTCCGTGGCATGTGGGATCTTCCCAGACCAGGGCTCGAACACATGTCCCCTGCATTGGCAGGTGGATTCTTAACCACTGCGCCACCAGGAAAGTCCCTCTCATGTCTGTTCTTAATTGGGGAATTTATTCAGTTTCTAAATTTTGTGCAATTAATAATATTGGATTCCAATTCTCTCTACCATCCAGGTGGCCATGGACTTATTCACCTTTTTATTTTTATTATTTCATCTCCTCTTAAGCCTCAGTAGCTTTTATCTGTATGATGGGGAGGACACTACCCCTCTCCTATGGGAGGACCACAGACTAAATGAAATGATGTGGAACACTTACTATGTGCCTGACATTGTTATTAACACTATCTTTGTACATAAATCCTTTAACACATCCCAGATTCTTACCTTGGTGTGGATACCTAGAGTCTAATTACACTGTCAATGTATATGAACATTTTCACTGCTCTCAACAGATGTTGACAAGTGGCTTTTCAGAAAGACTGTACCGATTTATACTTCTACCAATTTATGTGAGTACCCGCCGCAAGATGCTTTCACAAGAACTATTATAACTGTATATAAATTTAATTAGCAGCTTAATATAAACACACACTTCTTCTACCAGATGTAATCCTAGTTATGGTACCAACTTGTCATATGACTTAAATTGACTTTGCCTCAGTTTCTCCATCTGTGAAATGGAGACAAATTTGTGGGTTGGAAAGGGAGAAATATAATTGGGCTAATCAAGAAGCATGGTGCTTTTGAAAAGATAGGATGCTCAGGGCCATGTGATTTTACCACATGATGTATTCAGAATATCCCAATCAAAATCAAGTACGCATTGAAAGAGAATTGTGAGTATAATTCGGCTGATAAACACTGCCAGGAAGGCAGCCTTGTTTCTTTCCGAGCAGCTGGCTTATCTGAATTGCTTATGCTGTACAGTAGCCTTGCAATTATGAAGTGTGGGCCAATGCACTTTCTTCTTACAAAATCATCTCCATGCTCATCTGCTTAGTCATTAAGTTTTATAGTGGAAGTTGAATGCCTAATGAAATTGCAGGTTTGAACTGTTTTATGGCCTCTAAGAAAATCTCATTTACCACAGAGTAGCTATGAAAAGATGTGAATGACAGATGCAAGTGTACAGCGTTATTATAAATGAAAGAGGGAAGTTAGCTCCAAGGATACGCAGAACAACAAAGCTGGTATTGTTTTTCACCATTTCCTCCTCCACTTCATCACTTCTTCCATCCTTTCATCTGTCCCTCCATTCTTCATTCATCCGCTCAAGAGTCATTGACTAAACACCAACTGAAGTAACCAGGACATGGGCTGTTTTTACAAAGATGCTATAATATAGATGGGGAAACTGATAAAGCCACAAACACGACAAGGCGATGTTAAATACACCACTTGTACGCATAAACTTATTTGGAAGTTTTATAGGGTGTGGTGACTGTAGAGTGGGAATTCTCTCGTACAAGATTGAAAAGGGGCAAGATATGGCAGGAAATGCTTATGGGATCTGAAGTTTTGTGTGGCACTAATTAAACTTAGTGGCTTCTAAATAGGCCAGAGTAATAAGTGGGTCAGTAAATAGCCTGAAAGATTGATGTCCTGGGCCAGTTTACATTATCTGAGCATTAACTTTTACAGGTTCTCTTTCTGTGTGTGTGTGTGTGTGTGTGTGTGTGTGTGTATGTGTGTGTGTGTGTTTCTATCTCTAATAAATAAAAAGACACAGATTTTTGGTTTGCAGTCACCATGAGGTTTTTCTATAGCAGTCTAAATATATACATGATTGTTTTGAGTTGCTTATCTCTTAATTTCAAGTGCATTTCTGTAAACTGGTAGGTTTGATTTTGATCCTCAAAAATCTACTAAACAGCACAATTAAACAGGCGTTTATGAGCGTATAAAAAGTCAGGAATAAAAAGGCAGACTACAAAAGCAACATGAAGGTTACATTCTGTTAGATCGAATGTTTTGATCGCTACTTGGTTTTAGGAACATCGTGGGCAGTGCGCACGCTACTATGTTGATTTCAACCAACCATATGACAAAGTTCTTTTGGAGAAAGGACAGATGCATGAGGGAATTCTCAGCTTGTGACATCACTACATAGACAGTGGGGATGAGGCGATCAATGTCAAGGGGAAGGAACAGCTAGTTGGTTCACAACACCCTCAGTCTTAGTCGATAATCTTTTACTAACAATTTGGATAAGATGAATGGTAGCACGATCACATGGAGGCTTCTCACTTGCCTCTCCAGATCCACTAACCACTGTCTTCACCTTTGCTCACATCACACCAAGCCCTGGGGAGCTGAGCTTTAATGGCCTCATCAACGGGCTCCCTTGCCCTCTGGCTTCGAGTTGGTATCAATCGATGTGGGGAATCAGCGGGACAAGAGTGGGGTTGACGTGTTCATTTTCCCACCTCCCTGCCTGCGGGGTGACCCTGTGCTGACTCTGTTCCTCAGCTAAGGACAATAGCTTCTGTCTGGGTCGGAAGACTTACTCATTCAGTAGCTGATCCCCTCCCTCACCTCTACAAGCCCAGGGATGGTAATGTCCTCAGAAGCTCCATTGCTAGTCCAGCAAATAATGCTATCCCTGTGGGTTCCCCTTATCCCTGCCCTCATGTTTGTAAAATGCCCCTTCATTTGACTCTTCAGATGTTTCGTTTAAGTGTGCCAACTGCCTCCTGCCAGGACCCCAGCTGATACAATTGTTCTCTGAAGCTATTGGTTCAGAAACTCTGGAGGAACCCTCAGCTTCCTTTTTTCTTAGTATCCCACATATAATTGACAAGCTCTGTCTATTCCACTCCTCCATGACATCAAACCCATTCTCTACTTTTCACATCTTTTAGTGCACTTCTAGCTCACATGAAGCTTGATGTTAAATAATATAACACACATACAAGCACCAGATAAATTACAAACGTAACTCCAGTGTTTCTTAGAGGTATTATTATAACTGCTCCAGCCCCTGAGCTCATCTCTCTTCCTTTTCCTACCTGCTCCAGTGTGTGCCATAAAGAGCCAATAGTTCTCTCTCTCTGGAACCTAAATCTAATCATACCACTTCCCTGCTCTACCGTCTTTGAGTCCTAGTTTTTTAGAATAACCGTGAACTCCTTGTCATGCATTCAGGTCCCCAACAATCTGGCTCTAGTACATACCTTTTGGATCTTCTGCTCTGTTCTATCCATGGTTCCTAAACTGCCTTGTGCCTACCTCTTTGTGCCCTCCAAAAAATGTCCTGAACTTATCCACTTCTGCATCTTTGCTGTATGATCCTTTCTTAATATCATTGTAATGTCATCAGTAATATCACTGACATAGCGGCCCCACGTTGGTGAAATCCTGCCCAGCATTCATGACCTTTAATGTCAAATGCCACCTTCCCCATGATTCCTTCCCCAATCCCAGGAAGGAATAAAACTCTCCATTTTCTGTGCTCCCCCGACCTTGTTCATGCTTGAGTCAGTTCTCCATATAGCACCTTGGCATATGGTTATCTGTGTAAATAGCTATTTTCCCTGGGGCATTTCAAACGCCTTGTGAACAAAGACCATTTGACCTTCCGCATGTGTTTACTTTTCATGTCTTCAGTATCCAGTCCATATCGACTGCTAGAAAAATGCTTAGTGAATGGAATTAGGTGATGACATATGATCAGAGGCATATCTGTCATAGTGAAGTTCCAGGCGAAGCTGTAATGCCTGGTTCGTATGCAGGGTGACAGAAACGAGTTTCAAAATTATTTTGATAGACAGAATAGCTACAGAGAAATTAAAGAAATGAATATTAAGGGAGAAAAAGTCAGGCTTCTAAGTGCCAGTCTGGCGAGTCTTGGTTGGGCAGCCGTTACTTCCCGATTTTTTCACATGCCGTAGAAAAGATAAATGCAGTGAAAACGTAAGTTTCATATCAAGTTTCAATAAATAACACAGATTTTGAGCTTCAAGATGGCAGAAGAGCAAGACGTGGAGATCACCTTCCTCCCCACAAATACACCAGAAATACATGTGGAACTGCTCCTACAGAACACCTACTGAACGCTGGCAGAAGACCCCAGACCTCCCAAAAGGCAAGAAACTCCCCACATACCTGGGTAGGGCAAAAGAAACAAGAAAAAACAGACAAAAGGATAGGGACGGGCCCTGCACCAGTGGGAGGGAGCTGTGAAGGAGGAAAGGTTTCCACACACTAGAAGCCCCTTCTGGGGTGGAGACTGCGGGTGGCGGAGGGGGGAAGCTTCGGAGCCATGGAGGAGAGCGCAGCAACAGGGGTGCGGAGGGCAAAGCGGAGAGATTCCCGCACAGAGGATCGGTGCCGACCAGCACTCACCAGCCCGAGAGGCTTGTCTGCTCCCCCGCCAGGGCGGGCGGGGCTGGGAGTTGAGGCTCGGGCTTCGGTCGGAGCGCCGGGAGAGGACTGGGGTTGGCGGCGTGAACACAGCCTGCAGGGGGTTAGTGCACCACGGCTAGCAGGGAGGGAGTCCGGGTAAAAGTCTGGAGCTGCCGAAGAGGCAAGAGACTTTTTTTGTTTCCTCGTGCGCAAGGAGAGGGGATTAAGAGCGCTGCTTAAAAGAGCTCCAGAGACGGGCGTGAGCTGCGGCTAAAAGCGCAGACCCCAGAGACGGGCATGAGACGCTAAGGCAGCTGCTGTCGCCACCAAGAAGCCTCTGTGCGAGCACAGGTCACTATCCACACCCCCCTTCCAGGGAGCCTGTGCAGCCCGCCACTGCTGGGGTCCCGGGATCCAGGGACAACTTCCCCGGGAGAACGCACGGCGCGCCTCAAGCTGGTGCAACGTCATGCTGGCCTCTGCCGCCGCAGGCCCGCCCCGCATCCGTACATCTCCCTCCCCACAGCCTGAGTGAGCCAGAGCCCCCTAATGAGCTGCTAATTTAACCCTGTCCTGTGCGAACGAAGAACAGACGCCCTCAGAAGAACTACACGCAGAGGTGGGTCCAAATCCAAAGCTGAACGCTGGGAGCTGTGCGAACAAGAAAGAGAAAGGGAAATCTCTCCCAGCAGCCTCAGAAGCAGTGGATGAAATCTCCACAATCAACTTGATGTACCCTGCATCTGTGGAATACCTGAATAGACAACTAACCATCCCAAATTGAGGAGGTAGACTTTGGGAGCAACGGTATATATATTTTTTTCGCTTTTTCTCTTTTTGCGAGTGTGTAGGTGTATGCTTCTGTGTGTGATTTTGTCTGTATAGCTTTGCTTTTACCATGTGCCCTAGGGTTCTGTCTGTCCGTCATTTTTTGTTTTACTATAGTTTTTAGCACGTGTTATCATTGGTGGATTTGTTTTTTGGTTTCATTGCTCTCTTCTTTCTTTTCCTTTTTCTTTTTATTACTTTTTAAAAATTTCTTTTAATAATTATTTTTTATTTTAATAAATTTATTTAATCTTATTTCTTTCATTTTATTTTATTTTATCTTCTTCCTTCTTTCTTTTTTTTTTTTTTCCCACCTTTTATTCTGAGCCGTGTGGATGACAGGCTCTTGGTGCTCCAGCCAGGCATCATGGCTGTGCCTCTGAGGTGGGAAAGCCTAGTTCAGGAAACTGGTACACAAGAGACCTCCCAGCTCCACGTAATATCAAAAGGCGAAAATATCCCAGAGATCTCCATCTCCACGCCAAGACCCAGTTCCACTCAATGACCAGCAAACTACAGTGCTGGACACCCTATGCCAAACAACTAGCAAGACAGGAACAAAACCCGATCCATTAGCAGAGAGGCTGCCTAAAATCATAATAAGGCCACAGACACCACAAAACACACCACCAGACGTGGACCTGCCCACCAGAAAGACAAGATCCAGCCTCATCCACCAGAACAAAGGCACTACCCCCCCTCCACCAGGAAGCCTACACAACCCAATGAACTAACCTTAGCCACTGGGGACAGGCACCAAAAACAACGGGAACTATGGACCTGCAGCCTGCGAAAAGGAGACCCCAAACACAGTAGGTTAAGCAAAATGAGAAGGCAGAGAAACACACAGCAGATGAAGGAGCAAGGTAAAAACCCACCAGACCTAACAAATGAAGAGGAAATAGGCAGTCTACCTGAAAAATAATTCAGAATAATGACAGTAAACATGATCCAAAATCTTGGAACTAGAATGGAGAAAATACAAGAAACGATTAACAAGGACCTAGAAGAACTAAAGAGCAAACAAACAGTGATGCACAACACAATAAATGAAATTAAAAATTCTCTAGAAGGGACCAATAGCAGAATAACTGAGGCAGAAGAACGGATAAGTGACCTGGAAGATAAAATAGTGGAAATAACTACTGCAGAGCAATATAAAGAAAAAAGAATGAAAAGAATTGAGGACAGACTCAGAGACCTTTGGGACAATGTTAAAAGCACCAACACTCAAATTATAGGGGTCCCAGTAGAAGAAGAGAAAAAGAAAGGGATTGAGAAAATATTTGAAGAGATTATAGTTGAAAACTTCCCTAATATGGGAAAGGAAACAGTTAATCAACTGCAGGAAGCACAGAGGGTCCCATACAGGAAAAATTCAAGGAGAAACACGTCAAGACACATATTAATCAAACTATCAAAAATTAAATGCAAAGAAAACATATTTAAAGAAGTAAGGGGGAAACAACAACACACAGGGAATCCCCATAAGGTTAATAGCTGATCTATCAGCAGAAACTCTGCAAGCCAGAAGGGAGTGGCAGGACATATTTAAAGTGATGAAGGAGAAAAATCTACAACCAAGATTACTCTACCCAGCAAGGATCTCATTCAGATTTGATGGAGAAATTACAACGTTTACAGACAAGAAAAAGATAAGAGAATTCAGCACCGCCAAACCAGATTTACAACAAATGCTAAAGGAACTTCACTAGGCAGGAAACACAAGAGAAGGAAAAGACCTACAATAACAAGCCCAAAACAATTAAGAAACTGGTAATAGGAACATATATATCGATAATTACCTTAAATGTAAATTGATTAAATGCTCCCATGAAAAGACATAGACTGGCTGAATGGATACAAAACCAAGACCCATATATACGCTGTCTACAAGAGGCCCACTTCAGACCTAGGGAAACATACAGACTGAAAGTGACGGGATGGAAAAAGATATTCTATGCAAATGGAAATCAAAAGAAAGCTAGAGTATCAATACTCACATCAGACAAAATAGACTTTAAAATAAACACTATTACAAGAGACAAAGAAGAACACTACATAATGATCAAGGGATCAATCCAAGAAGAAGATACAACAATTGTAAACATTTATGCACCCAACATAGGAGCACCTCAATATCTAAGGCAAATACTAACAGCCATAAAAGGGGAAATCGACAGTAACACAATCAGAGTAGGGGACTTTAAGACCCAACTTTCACCAATGGACAGATCATTCAAAATGAAAACATATAAGGAAACACAAGCTTTAAATGATACATTAAAAAAGATAGACTTAATTGATATTCATAGGACATTCCATCCTAAAACAACAGAATACACATTCTTCTCAAGTGCTCATGGAACATTCTCCAGGATGGATCATATCTTGGGTCACAAATCAAGCCTTGGTAAATTTAAGAAAATTGAAATTGTATCAAGTATATTTGCTGACAACAACACTATGAGACTAGATATCAATTACAGGAAAAAATGTGTAAAAAGTACAAAAACATGGAGGATAAACAATACACTGCTTAATAACCAAGAGATCACGAAATCAAAGAGGAAATCAAAAAATACCTAGAAACAAATGACAATGAAAACATGATGACCAAAAACCTGTGGGATGCAGCCAAAACAGTTCTAAGAGGGAACTTTATAACAATACAATCCTACCTTAAGAAACAAGAAACATATCACATAAACAACCTAACCATACACCTAAAGCAATTAGAGACAGAAGAACAAAAAAACCCCAAAGCTAGCAGAAGGAAAGAAATCATAAAGATCAGATCAGAAATAAATGAAAAAGAAATGAAAGAAACAATAGCAAAGATCAATAAAACTAAAAGCTGATTCTTTGAGAAGATAAACAAAATTGAAACCATTAGCCAGACTCATCAAGAAAAAAAGGGAGAAGACTCAAATTAATAGAATTAGAAATGAAAAAGGAGAAGTAACAACTGACACTGCAGAAATACAAAGGATCATGAGAGATTACTACAAGCAACTCTATGCCAATAAAATGGACAACCTGGAAGAAATCTCAGAAATGCACTACCTTCCGAGACTGAACCAGGAAGAAATAGAAAATATGAACAGACCAATCACAAGCACTGAAATTGAAACTGTGATTAAAAATCTTCCAACAAACAAAAGGCCAGGACCAGATGGCTTCACAGGCGAATTCTATCAAACATTTAGAGAAGAGCTAACACCTATCCTTCTCAAACTCTTCCTAAATATAGCAGAGGGAGGAAAACTCCCCAACTCATTCTACAAGGCCACCATCATCCTGACACCAAAACCAGACAAGGAGGTCACAAAGAAAGAAAACTACAGGCAATATCACTGATGAACATAGATGTAAAAATCCTCAACAAAATACTAGCAAACAGAATCCAAAAGCACATTAAAAGGATCATAAACCATGATCAAGCGGGGTTTATCCCAGGAATGCAAGGATTCTTCAATATATACAAATCAATCAATGAGATACACCATATTAACAAATTGAGGGAGAAAAAGCATATGATCATCTCAATCGATGCAGAGAAAGCTTTTGACAAAATTCAACACCGTTTATGGTAAAAACCCTCTGGAAAGTAGGCATAGACAGAACTTTCCTCAACATGGTAAAGGCCATCTATGAAAAACCCACAGCCAACATCGTCCTCAATGGTGAAATACTGAAACTATTTCCACTAAGCTCAGGAACAAGACAAGGTTGCCCACTCTCACCACTCTTATTCAACATAGTTTTGGAAGTTTTAGCCACAGCAATCAGAGAAGAAAAAGAAATAAAAGGAATCCAAATTGGAAAAGAAGAAGTAAAGCTGTCACTGTTTTCAGATGACATGATACTATACACAGAGAATCCTAAAGATGCTACCAGAAAACTACTAGAGCTAATCAATGAATTTGGTAAAGTAGCAGGATACAAAATTAATGCACAGAAATCTCTAGCAATCCTATACACTAATGATGAAAAGTCTGAAAGTGAAATTAAGAAAACACTCCCATTATTCATTGCAACAAAAAGAATAAAATATCTAGGAATAAACCTACCTAAGGAGACAAAAGACCTGTATGCAGAAAATTATAAGACACTGATGAAAGAAATTAAAGATGATACAAACAGATGGAGAGATATACCATGTTCTTGGATTGGAAGAATCAACATTGTGAAAATGAGTCTACTACCCAAAGCAATCTAGAGATTCAATGCAAACCCTATCAAATTAACAATGGCATTTTTCACAGAACTAGAACAAAAAAATGTCACAATTTTTATGGAAACACAAAAGACCCCGAATAGCCAAAGCAAACTTGAGAAAGAAAAACGGAGCTGCAGGAATCAGGCTCCCTGACTTCAGACTATACTACAAAGCTACAGTAATCAAGAGAGTATGGAACTGGCACAAAAACAGAAATATAGATCAATGGAACAGGATATAAAGCTGAGAGATAAACCCACGCACATATGGTCACCTTAACTTTTTTTTTTTTTTTTCTGTACGTGGGCCTCTCACTGTTGTGGCCTCTCCCATTGCAGAGCACGGGCTCCGGACACACAGGCTCAGCGGCCATGGCTCATGGGCATTACCGCTGCGCGGCATGTGGGATCCTCCCGGACCAGGGCATGAACCCGTGTCCCCTGCATCGGCAGGCTGACTCTCAACCACTGCACCACCAGGGAAGCCCTGGTCACCTTATCTTTGATAAGGGAGGCAAGAATATACATTGGAGAAAAGAAAACCTCTTCAATAAGTGGTGCTGGGTAAACTGGACAGGTACATATAAAAGTATGAAATTAGAACACTCCCTAACAGCATACACAAAAATAAACTCAAAATGGATTAAAGACCTAAATGTAAGGCCAGACACTGTCAAACTCTTAGAGGAAAACATAGGCAGAACACTCCATGACATAAATCACAGCAAGGTCCTTTTTGACCCACATCCTAGAGAAATGGAAATAAAAACAAAAGTTAACAAATGGGACCTAATGAAACTTAAAAGCTTTTGCACAGCAAAGGAAACCATAAACAAGACAAAAAGACAACCCTCAGAATGGGAGAAAGTATTTGCAAATGAAGCAACTGACAAAGGATTAATCTCCAAAATTTACAAGCAGCTCATGCAGCCCAATATCAAAAAAAACAGACAACCCAATCCAAAAATGGGCAGAAGACCTAAATAGACATTTCTCCAAAGAAGATATACAGATTGCCAACAAACACATGAAAGAATGCTCAACATCATTAATTATTAGAGAAATGCAAATCAAAACTACAACGAGATATCATCTCACACCGGTCAGAATGGCCATCATCAAAAACTCTACAAACAATAAATGCTGGAGAGGGTGTGGAGAAAAGGGAACACTCTCGCACTGCTGGTGGGAATGTGAATTGGTACAGCCACTGTGGAGAACAGTATGGAGGTTCCTTAAAAAACTACAAATAGAACTCCCATATGACCCAGCAATCCCACTACTGGGCATATACCCTGAGAAAACCATAATTCAAAAAGAGTCATGTACCACAATGTTCATTGCAGCTCTATTTACAATAGCCCAGAGATGGAAACAACCTAAGTGCCCATCATCGGATGAATGGATAAAGAAGATGTGGCACATATATACAATGGAATATTACTCAGCCATTAAAAGAAACGAAATTGAGTTATTTGTAGTGAGGTGGATGGACCTAGAGTCTGTCATATAGAGTGAAGTAAGTCAGAAAGAGAAAAACAAATACCATATGCTAACACATATATATGGAATCTTAAAAAAAAAAAAACGATCATGAAGAACTTAGGGGCAAGACAGGAATAAAGACACAAACCCACTAGATAATGGACTTGAGGATACTGGGAGAGGGAAGGGTAAGCTGGGACAAAGTGAGAGAGTGGCGTGGACATATATACACTACCAGAAGCAGCCGCATAGCACAGGGAGATCAGCTCAGTGGTTTGTGACCACCTAGAGGGGTGGGATAGGGAGGGTGGGAGGGAGGGAAATGCAAGAAGGAAGAGATATGGGTACATATGTACAACTGATTCACTTTGTTATAAAGCAGAAACTAACACACCATTGTAAAGCAATTATACTCTAATAAAGATGTTAAAAATAATAATAATAATGCAGATTTAGAGTAAAAGTAATGAGAGCTGTGTTTTATTCTGCACAGTTAGAAAGGACTGTAAGGTGTTTGGTTTTAGGTTTTTAAAGACTAAAAGATTAGTGAAAGTGTGTTAGTAAGAGTACTCAGAAATTAACCAGAAGACTTGGCCAGGAAGGAAGGAGACACTGAAAATAAAGCCAGTCACCCCCTAACACGTGAGGCTAAATATCGCTTATATGTGGAAGCTTAAAAAAAAAAAGAAACAAATGAACTCATATCCGAAAGCAAAGTAGACTCACAGACATAGAAAACAAATTTATGGTTACCAAAGGGGAAAGGAGGGGAGGGATAAATTAGGAGTTTGGGATTAGCGGATACAAACTAATATCTATAAAATAGATAACCAACAAGGACCTACTGTATAGCACAAGGAACTGCACTCGATATTTTGTAATTGCGTATAATGGGAAAGAATCTGAAAAAATAGTTATATATGTATGCATAATGGAATCACTTTACTGTACACCTGAAACGAACACGACATTGTAAACCAACTATACTTCAATTAAAAAAAAATTAGAACAAGTGGATAGAAGTTGTAGGTAGACAGAGTTTCACTGCACATAATAAAGAGCCTATTTACAATCATAACTGTCAATTTGTTATGAAATTCTAAACTCCTTGCTTCTAGAATTAAGTAGGAGCTGAAAAGTCCTGTGTCAGTGATGGAGAAGAAGGAATTTCCACACTGATAATAAAGAAGGGACAGACCACTTTCCAAAGCCATTCTCTGATTCATCTGCCACACACACACAACTTTCACTGCCAGTTCCTGTTTTACAAAACAATACCTGGCTCCATGTTTTCCACTGTGTCCGTTAAAAACTCTGCTTGGTTCTCAGTGGCTCTCGTGGTCACATGTACAGAATGAATCGCTTTTGCCACAAATTCACAATATGTATCTTTAAAAGTAAAATGATCTGTCTCTTGACTCCGCAACACACCAAGGTTTTCAGAGTTAGTACTGGTAAAATAACAATGAGTCCTTTGAGTCTTGCTTTTCTAAACATAATATTCATCAGCTTTGCCTTCTTGTAACCACACTATAATGGGCAACATTTTGTGCTAAAATCGGGGACTTTCCATCTCTTATGCCCTCCCCACTGTATCTTTTTACATGGGGTCAACATCATTCATCGTTTGTCTAACAAATATTTATTTTTCTATAAAGGCACCATGCTAAAGGATTGGGGTCTAAAAATAAAACATGATTCCATGTCTCATCGTGCTTAGATAGAGTGGAAAAGACACACAGGAAAGTAAGTCCTTACAATCCAACATAAATGCTGGAGCAGAGCACAGAGAGGGTAACATGCCTGAGGTCCAGGGGAGCTGAGAAGGGAAGGGAAGGGGTCACCAATGATGGAAAAGGCAAAGTCAGTTTGGAGACAAGAAAAGAAGCACAGCAGAGGCAGGAAGGGAAAGATGTTCCCCCCTGAGAAAACCAGAACTCCTTCACAGACCTAAAAGCACAGAATTCAATGGGGTCTACAGGGAGTTTTGAAGAGCTCCAGCTCTGTTGAAGGAGGCAATAGAAGAGGCTGAGAGGGAGCAGGGTTTAAATCTCAGGGTTCTGCATGCTGTGATAATGAGGTCAGACTTTATCTGAATCCTCCTTTGTCATACAAGGAACAGGACTCATCCAGAGGAAGAGGAATCTGCGACATGGATTTTTAAGAGAAATTTTTTTTACTTAAAATTATGGTTTTAGATGGGGAAGGGGATGCATGGCTCAGGATGGAGCCCAGATATTCTGAATCCCAAGAGGTCAACACCTGGCTCAACATAGCTGTCCTAGCCCCTGTGGCAAAGTCGCACTCACAGGGGACATGCAACATCTTCTATTTCAAGTCCAAAGGGACTTGATTCAGAGAGGCCATATGAGGAGAAAAATCATTCTGGACAAGGACACTCAAGGGACACATTGCTGCAAATTTCACCCACTGGAACAGATTCTGGAGCAGTGGGGCGGAGCTGTCTGCCAGGCAGGAAGTTCGGAGCATTATTGCTGAGGCCGTGTGCGGACACAGCTGTGCACACTTGTATTGCCAGCAAAGCAGTGACAGAGCCAACAGTCTTCTCGACGCTGGAGAATGATCCCTGATTGCTTGGGGAATAGAGATAGAAAAACACGTGGTAGATATTTTAGGCCCTTGGCCTTTGAGGAATTATCTTTAGTGCTCTGTTAGGTTATTCTTGGGGAAATGCTAACCTTGCATTGCATGGTCTGAATATGCCTGTCACTTAGGAAGATGGGGAGGGGGAGATGGGCAGAAGATCTGGGACCAAAGATTGGTCCTGGAAAGCAGCTCCTCAGTTTTTCATGCCTCTCTTTCTCTTTTTCCTGCCTTCCCCCAACTTCTTCTTTCTAGCATCAAACGTAGGAGAAGGTGAGAAAGGAGAAAGGTGCATTCCTTTACATGATAAGCTTCAGCGAAGTGAGTCAGATATTTTAGGGCCGAATTTCATTCTGGATGGCGCTCTGTGCTTAAAACAGTAAAGAGTAGAACCCTATTCTTCCACGTGCTATTTGCATCTCCTCGGAGTCTGAGAGACCATGGGATCAATCCTTACACGGCCTGCCCAGGTCTGCAAAGCTGGCCTAAGAGATGAGCCCCAGGGATTTCCAGCGCCCCCCCCCCCCACCTCAAGAGAATCTGAGAGCTGGTGCCTGATATCTGCACACAGAGTTCTTCCAAGCGATAATTACCACATACATTTTCATTAGAATACTTTCATCTGTCCATGTTCTAGCCCTTCTCTCCTTGATTGCTCAGATATCTCTGAATCACTTCAGCGTCCTTATTTATAAGGTTTCTCCCACCATCAATGATATTTACCAGGCAAACAGTCATTGACACA
The DNA here is from genome assembly GCF_059928025.1 of Delphinapterus leucas. Classification (NCBI taxonomy): domain Eukaryota; kingdom Metazoa; phylum Chordata; class Mammalia; order Artiodactyla; family Monodontidae; genus Delphinapterus; species Delphinapterus leucas. The sequence continues at coordinate 33,468,024 of NC_143142.1, read as the reverse complement.
TTCAGAATAGTTAAGCGCTGCTGTATTATTCCTTCACCCACCCAGGCTCTCCACTTTCCCCTCTATGTCTGCCCTTTTCAGTTTAAAGATCATTCCCTTTCACAGTGTGGCCATAAGGAGTTAGAAACAAAATAAGAGATAGAGATTTCTGTTTTCTCTTCATTGGCTCCAAGCCTCTGGCCTATCACTTGCACTAGACAGTAAGCCACCTAGAGGCAGGCAGGGAAAGTGACCTTCTCATCTTAGGATCCCACACTGTACCTGGAGCATCCTGTGAGCCTGGTAAATGTTCTACTGAAGAGAAGAAGGTCTTCTGTCTCCCCATGTGGCAAACACATCCTGGGTGACCCCGAGTAAGTCACATCCTTGTGGAATCCCATCTCCTGAGAGTGGGTAGAAACTGTGACCTACTTCTGACCAATAGAATAGGGCAAAAGTGATGGGATGTCACTCATGTGATTGTGCCACTTCATATGGCAAAACACAGGGACTTTTCAGATGCAGTTAAGGTCCCTGATCAGTTGACTTTAAGTTAATCAAAAGAAATATTACCCAGGATGGGCCTGACCTAATCCATGGAGTCATTTATAAGAGGGTTTATAAGAGGGTCTTCCCTGAGCTCAGAGACTCAAAGCAGCAGAACCTCTCTCTCTCTTTCTCTCTCTCTCTCTGGCCCTGAAAAAGTAGACCATCATGAGGTCCACAAATGCAAGGAGTGGACTCTGCCAACAACCACATGAGTTTCAAAGAGGACCCCAGCCTCAGGTGAGATCACAGCCCAGCCAACATCTTGATTGCAGCTTAGTGAGACCCTGAGTGGAGGGCCCAGCTAAGCTATGCCAAAACTCCTAACATGGAAACTGTGAGACAAAAAATGAGGGTGTGAAGTACATTTTTGTACAATCATAGAATACGCATACAATGAACATAAATAAAATTGCCCTTTGTGGTTGTTATCGGACTTCTTTGCGAACCTTAACTCGTTTTGGTACAGATTCTTCCTGACATAATTTTTAGAAAGTTCTGTCTTTGGTTATTTTGCTTCCTTTTTCCTATGATACATATGATTTTAAAAATTGTGTTCATTGGGGCACTCCCTGGATCACCAGTCAGGTGGGTTCTTTAGAACCCAGGCCTGCTATTTCCTTGCTGAAATAAAAAACAGTGACACAAGCAGAATTTCATCTTTGAAAGATGACTTTCTTTAGCTCTCTTCTCCCTCAGGAGTTTTGTGGCATAGATTCAAGGAGCCTTTGAAACTTCGAAAAATGTATCACACAGGGTTGTTGTGAAGACAAGCCAAAATATAAAACATTAGAATGCCTGCTATCACTTTACTGAGTTTACATTTTATAAAGCTCCTTTGCGAGCATAATTAGAGCCTCTAAATGATCCCATGAAATGGGAAGATAAAGTATCCTGGGTTGTTTCTGGAGAGGTCCTCTACTTATAGATGAAGAAACTGAATCCTTATGGGTTAAGGATGTTTTCCAAGGTCGCACAGCTAGTAAGTAACAGAGGTAGATGAACTCAAGAGAGTCAACCCCAATTATCAACTTCTTTACACTCCCTTGCAGACTCTAGCAAGTGTTTCTTATACCACATGCTCAAACTCAAAGTGGACCCTCTGATCACCTGCCTGGTGTGCTTGGTGTTGCAGAATCTGAGACATCACTTCAGACCCCAGGGATCTCTGGGAGGTGGAAACCAGCAACGTGCATTTTAACAAACTGCCTCTTCTCACCTTCTAAAGACGGAGCCTCACTGCTGTAAGATAATCGCCACGTTTCCTTAGGTTTCCATCTTATCCTTCTCCTTCACAAGTCAGTTCCTTCTTGCGATCAAAATTAGGCCCGAAGCCGCCCTGTGTTCATTGTCTCCTCCACCTGCTGGGGGATGCGACTGTCAGGAAGCTGGGCTGGTGACAAGGTCATCTATGACTAGGAAGTCTTTAGCAGATGCCTGGGTGATGGAGGCTCTTTAACATTCCACTATTACCTCCAGAACAACGCAGAAATTCATATAAGAGCTGCAACCCCCTCTGTTCTTCTTGCTTCAGAACATGGTGGCGCAGTAAAGAATTTTCTTCTAGGAAGGACTTAGAGAAAGGTGAGCTGGGGGGAGACGGATGCCAAAGCACACATACATCTCCTAAACTTTGCCCCATAAGTATGACCAGACCACACAGGGATGAGGGAAGACGCTCATCATTATGGTTTAGTGATGGGTCAATGAATCAAGAGTCAAAGGTGTGGGTTTGAATGTCAGCTGCTGTTTACAAGCCAATCATTTTATGTTCCTTTTCGCAGCCTTATTTTCTCCATCTTTCATATATGGAAAACTAGAATTGGCCCGATTTACCTCATGGGAGTGACATGAGGAAAAACTAAAGTAAAATGAAATAATGTGGATCCTATATAAAAGTGAAAGGCCATCCACAAGTGATAGGGACATGGCTATTTTTTTCCATGGCTGTATAGGGAAACCTGGCACAGCTCAGACATAAGCAAGGTACTGGACAATCATTTTCTGCTCCTGGATTGACTGACTGAAATATGTTTGGAAGTATGAAAGTATGAAAAGTATGGAAGTATGAAAAAATTACTCAGGGAGATTCCTTGCTTGGGGCTAGTCCTGGAGAGTGAAAGCCTAAGAGAATATTCTATAGTCCAGAGACAACTGCATGGGAAAATGGGTTGCAGGAGCCCACAGGTGCTCTGCCCTTGAGTAAGAGTGTGGCTTTAGAAAGACAGAGGGAGTGCTGTGTTCATGGCCTCAGGAAGAAAACTCAGAGGGGCAGGGAAGGAGGGAGACAGGGGATGCTAGAATCCTGGGGAACAGGATGCCATAGGGAGCATGTTCATTCCTTCACTTGTCGACTCATTCACTCACTTATTCACTCAACAAACATTTACTGAACAATTCCCATGTGCCAGGAATCATGTGAGGTGCTAAGGATATAAAGATGAAAATGTGGTTTCTAGTCTCAAGGAAATTTCTGCTGTAAGGAGACAAATTAATCTCACATATTTAGTATAGAACATGGTAGGTGCTGGGATAGAAATACATACAGAGAGCTAACAAGGCAAGGAGGAGGGTCCCTTAACTCAGTTTGGGAAACAAACAATGTTTCTCAGAGGAAGTGATACTTAAGAAGAATCTTGAAGGACGAGTAAGAATTACCTAAGGAAGGAAGTGGGTAAAAGTGAACTAGGAAGAAGGTACAAAGAAAGGTGCAACACAGAATGAGAGATGAAAGGACCATTTGTGGATAATGCAAGTAAAGATACACATATGGCTGGACAGAAAGATGTATAAGAGAAGGTGGGAATCAAACAAGTTAGAGAGATGGGCCCAGGACATAGCATGAATGATCTCATATGACACGCCACAGAGGTTTGATTTTATCCTAGAAACACTGGGAGCCACTGAAAAAGTCTAAGTGGGAGAATGTCATGATCAAATTTGCTACAAAAGTACTAAAAATAGAACTATCATACAACCCAGCAACCCCACTCGTGGGCATATACCCTGAGAAAACCATAATTCAAGAGTCATGTACCACAATGTTCATTGCAGCTCTATTAACAATAGCCAGGACATGGAAGCAACCTAAGTGTCCATCGACAGATGAACGGATAAAGAAGATGTGGCACATACATACAATGGAATATTACTCAGCCATAAAAAGAAACGAAACTGAGTTATTTGTAGTGAGGTGGATGGACCTAAAGTCTGTCATACAGAGTGAAGTAAGTCAGAAAGAGAAAAACAAATACCGTATGCTAACACATATATATGGAATCTAAAAAGAAAAAAAAAATGGTCATGAAGAACCTAGGGACAGAACAGGAATAAAGACGCAGATGTAGAGAATGAACTTGAGGAGACGGGGAGGGGCAAGGGTAAGCTGGGACGAAGTGAGAGGGTGGCATGGACATATATACACTACCAAATGTAAAATAGATAGCTAGTGGGAAGCAGCCGCATAGCACAGGGAGATCAGCTCGGTGCCTTGTGACCACCTAGAGGGGTGGGATAGGGAGGGTGGGAGGGAGATGCAAGAGGGAGGAGATATGGGGATATATGTATATGTATAGCTGATTCACTTTGTTATAAAGCAGAAGCTAACACACCATTGTAAAGCAATTATACTCCAATAAAGATGTTTTAAAAATTTTGCTACAAAAGTAAATATTTCTTCCTTAAAGATTTCGTCCACTAAATAATCTTTATACTACTCACACTTGGGAGGGCTGTGACCCAGGAAAAAATGGGTTCACAGTGAAGTCAGAGGTAGGAATTCAAAGAGTCATACAGGACAACCTTACATCAGCTCAACCAAGATGAACATGGTACCTGTAATTACAGTTAGGGTTGGAAGAACATCTGCTTACTGAACCTTCCCACCCTTAAAAGCTCCTAGAATACAGTAGGGCCTTACTAAGTGCTTGAACAGTAGATGGGTGAGTGTCTGCATCTTTGAGTTTATATGATAGTGTTTCTAGTTGGATAGTTTCATTAAAATATACCTAAACGTGCCTCAGTGACAATGACAGATGAAACGATAGGATGGAACAGGTGGTGTGGCTCATACCCTCGAGCATCACGTTCCTGTCACTATTCAATGTCTGCACTGCCACAATCGCACAAATGTCACAGGTGGATATTCTGGAAACAATTTGTGCCAAATGTTTTGAAATAGAGCTATGAAAGCAACCGAAGAAATATTCTCCAGTGAAATAGAGAAAGCATGTGCTATAAAACAAGAGTGCAATAGAAAGCGTTATTAGAGTTCTAGTTCTAGAAGACACATTAACATTAAAAGAATTAATATTGAAAAGCCAAAGAGGCCTTCCAGGAATTCCAGCAAGTACAGACAGTGAGAAACATTCCATTGAAGCCAAGTAGTTTTGTAATTACAATAGTTTCATGCGTTCCTCTAGAGCCATGACTTTTGCTCCGAACATCTGTCCTTCTTTTCCATCAGCTATAAGACGTTTCTAGCACACTGTATCCCACACTGCCAGCACTAATCTTTTGCCTTCCCTCCACCGACGCCTACTGATCTTCTTGTGATCTTTATTTCAACAGGTTTCACCATCATCCAGTCACCCAACCCGGAAACTCTGTATTTATACTAAAATCTTTTCTCCTTTTGATATGCAAACTCCAGTTACCAATCTGTATGATTCTGACTTCTAAATATGTTTCAACTTTGTTGCCTCTTCCATTTACTCGTAGTACAATGCCTGCCTCAGATGAGGCTCTTAGCAACGCTCATCTAGATGACTAATTGTCTTAGTCAATTAAGCGATCTCTCTGTGTCTACAGCCTCTCCCTTCCTAGTTATCCACCACACTGCCACTAAAAATGACCTTTAAGAATGAAAACGTGTATATGTCACTGTCCAGCCTTAAAACCATTCAGCTACTCTCCATCACATGAGCCTGGTATACAAGTAGGGTGATCATTTCACCCTGTTTATCCAATCTTGGCCATCGTTCCAGCATCATTATTAAATAACTCTCTTTCAATATCAAAAGTTCCCCAATTTGGGGACTTCCCTGGTGGTCCAGTGGTTAAGAATCCACCTTCCAATGCAGGGGACACGGGTTCGATGTGCCCTGGTCAGGGAACTAAGATCCCACATGCCACGGGGCAGCTAAGCCCGTGTGCGACAACTACTGAGTCTGTGTACTGCAACTACAGAGGCTGCACACTCTGGAGCCCATGCACCACAACTAGAGAGAAGCCTGTGCACCGCAACGAAAGATCCTGCATGCCACAACTAAGACCTGACGCAGCCAAAAATAAATTTAAAATAAATATTAAAAAAAATTTTTTTAAAGTTCCCCAATTTGAATAATATATTATTAGGTAACTTTGTTAATGATGTTTTCCATGATCTAGTCTCCACCCACTTTTTTTGCTGTCTGACTGGTGGATACCTTTTCATCCTCCTAAGTCACTTGCTTCAATGGGACTACCTGTTCTCTGACAGCTGCTCACCCAAGGTCAGAGCTTCCTCTGACCTTGCCCATGGTTCTGTTATTGTACATGGATAACTTGCACACCTTATGATAGGTGGGGGATACAGACAGTTGATATAGTTATTTCTGCAACACTAGAACCTAGTAAAGGATCAGACATACCAGTGCATCTTACAGAGCCAGACGGAACATTGCTTTGGCAGCAGTTCAAAACACCGTACCTCCTAACGTCAAATCAGTCACAAAGATCTATGTACAAAACAAATGATTAAAATATGCTTTACAAATAGCACCTATGTTTTTGAATGTTTTAACACTTAAGACTAATCTGAAATCATACAACTATTCTATTTATTCATTGTTACCAATACTACTAAGAATAATGCCAAGAATTATTCCTTAAAGTGAGTTTAGCAAATATAAGGACGTATTGGTGATCAATTAAAAATCAACTCTCTTTATAGACTATGAATCTTTGTTCAGGTCGGAGACTGTTTTTCCCACACTCTATAAGGTGTCTTGCACGCTGTCAACACTCCTTGGAGCGTAAGGCAGCAGCGATAATTAGGCTTTTATATTTGTGCTCATTATCCAGAACAAAGGGTGTACCTGGTACTAAAGCACAATGACTTCTCTCATTTGAATATTTACAGTTCTGCCAACTTGAAAAGGTTATTATGTAGTGTTAATCAGAGGAAGACTTTCACATTCTTCTCACAAGCAAAGGGTACACTTTTTAGGTAAAAATTAGCATCTATGAGTATTTGACCTTAAAAATAGAGGGAAAAAACATTCCATGTAAATCAAGGTCACCTGAATATGGGAGCCAACTCACAGCACCTATTTTGTTGAATCCTTTATTTTTTGTGGATATTAAGTCTTAGAAGAAGCCAGGGCAATTCCAATAGTGTGTAGGGTTTGAGTCGGGTGATCTCTGACTTAGCTTTTGCTTTCCCCCTCCCCTTCACATAGCATTCCTTGCAATCACAGAAGAGGAATTTCCTCCACTCGTGGGGTTTCCCTAGGTTATGACACTGACACCACTGTTAGGGCCAGAAGAACACATATCTTCCGTTCCCAAGGCAATGGTAAAGGTGGATATTCACTCGTTCTGGCCAGTGTTCGTATTGCAAAGGTAATGTCTTTGTGCTCTCCCTGCAGAACTAAGGTGGATGCTCAGGACCTGGGGCATTAAAAAAGTCTACATAACTAGGAACCTCTTAAAGCTAATAATTATCATTCATAGCAACTAAGGCTTTTCATGAGAAGAGGATAGGTAAGCATAGCAATAATACAGGACTATTACAAAAATAATACTGGACTTGAAATTCAAAAGCCTTAGCTGTAGGTCTAGGTCTGATGATAATAATAATAGCAATAACAACAACAACAATAATAAGAGCTATCAGTTGTCTAACAACAGATTTATAGCAGCCGCTGCAAGAGGCCACACGGGGGATAACTAGTCAGTGGGGGTGAGAGAGAAAGGGCCAGTGAAGCCTTCCTACAGGAGGTCAAGTAGAAACTGACACCTGGTGAGCAAGTGAGAATTAGTGAGATGAATTTGGGAGGGAAAAGGGAAAGATCCTCCTGGAAGAAAGATGCGTATGCAAAAGTATGTGCCAGTCAGCGTGATGTGCTCATAGGGTATCCATTGTTCATTTTGTCTGAATCACAGGATTTAGGAGGGAATAAAAACATTAATTCACAAAGTGAAGCAGAGGCGAGATTAAGAAGTGTCTTGAATAGATCAATAAAGCAATACAGAATAAGTACAGAATTTTAAACAGGGGAGTGAAACGTTCAGATTGGTGTTTGGGTTGCAGATTGCTGTGAGGGCCCAAATGGGGATGGACTGGAGAGTGGCCAGGCCCCAGGTGGGGAAAGCAGGTCAGAGGCAGGTGTGGTAGCAAATCTCAGTGAGAGATGAGGGATAATCTCAGTGAGAGATGAGGGATATCAGAATCAGCGAGAGATATGAAGAGGTGAAAACTCTAGGACCCAGAGGCTGGCTTGATATGTTGATCGTGCCTATACTCTGGAGGAAAGGAAAGACCCTGAGGTGACACCCAGTTTTTTGGTTTTGGCAACTGAGTGCAAGGAAGGGACCCTCACTGAGATAAGATAAAAGTGAAAAGAAAACTGTTTGGGAAAAGATGAAAGTTTTATATATAAACACATTGAGCTTGAAAGGCTGAGGAGACATCTACGGGAAGTTACCTACTGAGCATAAGTCTGTCGAGGCTCAGGATTCCGTGAGTCACAGCTTCAGGCTCCATTTTTCATAAATGAAACCTTGGAAGTTGTTGCATCACCCAGGAAGATGGTGTAGAATTGAGAGGTGACAAGATCCCGGGAGAAAAGACTAAGGAATACCACATTATAGGAATATAACGAGGAAGAGGAACTGGCAAAGTATGTTGAGAAGGGGTAGGCAAAGAAGGAGGAGGAAAACCAAAGAGAATGTGAAATAACGAAAGCGGAGGGATAGAGTACTTTAAATAGGAAGGAGTGCTTATGAAGACACATGTTTCAAAGAAGTCAAACAAGGTAAAGACCTGGAAGTGACTACTGAGGTTTAAAACAAGATAATCATAGACGATCTTGGCAAAAATAGTTTCCATGAAGACTGTAGATCAGTAGCCAGATTACAGTGGGTTGAGGAGTGAATAAAAGTAACGCAGGAAACATGGTTCTCCTGAGAAGCTTGATGGTGAAGGGAAGGGAAGAACACAGACTTCCGGCCATGTCCATTTAATTAATGTCGCAGCAAAGATGCCATAAAAAGGGAAATGATGTAGAATGAGGAGAGTGGACCATTAACAGACCAGGTCCTAAGGAGGTGAAAGTGGATGGGATTCAGAACAAAAGAGGGCAGATTAGGCTTGAACAGGGGGGCTCATTATCCCACAGTGAGAACAAAGAAGGGGAGAGGATGAGTGGAAGTGGTGATAAAGTTAAGCTTAAGCCTAGGGCTGTAGAAAGTTGCAAAACTCCCCATTATACTGCTCCCTTCCCCTTTTCTCTCTTTCCTCAGTACAGTATGAATCAAAATCATTTGCTGAGAATTGAGATTCATTCATAGCATAGTGGGCTTGAAAACAATTAGATTTTTTTTTTTTTAAGTAGCATGAGCAGAGAAAGGAGAGAACTGATTAGAAAAACAGAAGGTTTGCTGGGCAGTCCAGGGGCCCCAACTTCGTTTGGAGAGCATGAAAGCATGAACTGATAGCTCAAAATGTGAGCTTTCAAGTCCTCTCCAGTGGGTCTCCTCAGTGGGCTGGAAGCAGGGAGAAATCAGCCTTTGGGGCTGACCGCAAATCAGGCATTGATGAGCAGGTGCATTGGAAGGGTATTGAGTAGAGGGAGATGAAGTGGTACCTCATTTCATTGTCTCCTCCTTACATTTCTACGAAAAAGGTATTCTTATGCTCATTTTTACCGGGGATGGAACTGTCACTCATTGAGGGTTATGCTCACCCAGTCTCACCCGGCTACACAGACTGAGTGGAGGGTCAGCTGGGCCTTTGGGATCAAGCCTCTGCCCCCACTCCAACGGCACTGCACTGCCTCTCTGTGCACTTCACACTACTAACCTCAACAGAAAGAAGGGGTGCATGCTTGTCCTGTTTCCATTCTAGGGCAGTTCTGCTCCCTCCATTCCGCAACATAAAGCCAGGTTATACACACAAAGCATTTTAGCCCCTGGAAGAAAAGCACTCTGCTAATTTAGAGGATATATAAATGGCATCCCAAACTGCTCAGAGCAATGTTCACACAGTCATGAGCTCATTTATGATATAGGATTATGAAAACCCAATCTCTGTTTTTAGTTCCAATTGATTTTCATTTGCCTTAACAACAGATGCTCTATGCTGGGAAAAAGAGAAACGACCTGCAGAGAGGGCCCTATAAGGCTTTACGGCAGAAGCTGTAAACCTGAATCACACGCTCAATCTAAGCGAAGATTTCACTCCCTTGTCCCATTGGTGGTGATTCATGCCATTGAACTGAAGCTACTCTCAAAACACTGGAAAGAAGGCAAAATAATATCTTTTTATGGTCAGGTATGCAATTGTAGCTGAGGAATTTTAAATGTTTTAACAATGCTATTCCAATTCCCTCTTTATAGACAGGAAACTCAACAAAGGCAGACATCTCCTTGTCTTTTACTTCTGAGGCTCTCGGTAAAATTCTCAGCAGCCCTAAGAGAGCTCAACTAGCTCCAAAGGTAGTACATTTTGAATGCTGAACTCTTTGAAAAAGTGGGCCTATGCAAATCCAATAAATGCATTGATTTTTTTAAAGGGAAATGTATCAATGTCTTTCTTTTCAGGGTCCCAAAACATGGCCTGATCTCTAGAGGTCCAGGAGAAATGATGCAGGAAGCTGGTGCCTAGGTAAGCAGGAAGCCCTCCTTCTCCCACGCTGCCTCTTCTTGGTCTTCCTTCCTCCTTTTGCTGAGGAAAGACAGCTGGTCAGAGGCTCTGATGATGTTCTGCACATCCCACTCAGGGGCATGGACACCCAGAAGAAAGGCAGCCCCGATGGAGACCAGTAAGCCCATTACAGTCAGAACAGGCTCAAGAAATGGGAAGGGCTCAATTCCATTTAGTCCTTTGTCAGCTCCAATGGCAAGCAACTCTATGCAGGAATTTCGTTACCTCTGATTCAGCCCCGTGATAAATGTCTGATACAGAATTTACTGACAAAACTGCTACCAAACTGCTTATTATACCATTAAATGATGAGTGTATACACTGAAAGAAAAAGAGTCAAATGTATTTTTAAAGGCAATATGCAACTTACCCATCACTTTTATTGGAATAATCTTTAAAGCTGTTAGATTACAAGTTTGTTTTTTTTTTCCTCTTATACAGTACTGAGGAAACTGCTACAGTCTTTACAACATAAGACAAACAGAATTAGCATCTCTTCTTGCTGGAACTTTGTACCTTGCTAACATTGTTAGGGTGGACGCTATTGTCTGCTGAATAGAAGCTCATTATTTTACATTAAGTACGTACAACAGACACCTATAATGAGACAATCATGGAACATGAATGTGTGAACTACTCTATCTCATGTCATCATTTTTTAAAGTTCCTCAAACTTATTAATGCCTGTAGAGGAGTCTGTATCATCTAAGACAGTCCTCTTTGATTTCTGCTCTTTCCCCACTAGACTGTTGTAACCAATTAAAATGTTTTCCTAACCATGTATTTTAGTTGGCACATGGGATTCTACCTTATCTAAAAGGTTGGTTAGGCAGGAAGCAGTTCTTTGATAAGAAAAGAAAATGATACTTCCTATTAACTTTGATGGTGAGCTAAGCTGATTTTATCCACCATCTGATGTGCTATGAGATGCCCAGCACCAGCTATGGATAATTGTTTCTGAAAACGTTCATTCTGAGTGCAATCAGACCTTAGTCGTGCACTGTCCAGTAGGGCAGCTACCAGCCACACGTACCCACTGAGCTCTTCAGATGTGACCAGTCCAAACCGAGATGTATAAGCATAAAATACACACTGGATTTCAAAGATAGAATAAAAATAAAAAGAAAGTAAAGCAGCTCATCAATAATTATTATGCTGATTACATATTTAAATGATTATAATTGAGCTCTATTCAGTTAAATAAAATATATTATTAATTTCGCCTTTTTCTTTTCACATATTTAATGTGGCAACCAGGAAATTGAAAATCACAAATGTGGCTCTCATTTGGGGCTCTCATGACACTTCTATTGGAGAATGCTGCCTTACACTCAACTTCTAGGTTATAGGAAATGCAAAAGAAAGAAGTTAAAAGGCACTAAGTGGAAACAATTAGCCTAAATCAGAATTCAGAACACACTACAGCAGAGCTCCATAGAGTGTGGATCACAGACTGCTGCTGTTCTGTGTAACTATTTGTTATCAGACCACCAGACTGGGAGCTTGCACAAGAGTCGAAATCAACGGTGTCACATCTTACGCCCGCTGCTGGCTCAGGTGACATCATTTTCATAGCAATACTGAGTCAACAAAGAAAACTTCTCCCTTCTTATATAACAACTATAAAAGACGTTTTGGGGACAAATGGGGAAATATGACAAGAAGCAGATTAAATGTGCCTTCTCACTCCAGGCCATTTTTTGAATGAACTTCCTGAGGTAGAGTTTGAGAGACAAGCCAGTGAACTCTCCTTGGGCTGCCTCTAGAGGCACCCGACAAGATATTGTACCTTGTCACTAGCCTGTGGAGTGCAAAAGTAGAAGCAGATCAAAGCATACTTAATTTTTAATGGAATCATACTACCCAAGAGACCCCAAGCTTGGCCACCAATCCTATGTGTTTGCTAAGTCCCTCGTAGGGGAAAAAACTTTTCCTTTCTTCCCTTCTAGGTTCTTTGGTGGGTCAAATAATTAAATCGGTATAAGACAGATGAACAGGAGAAAAACAAATCTCCTTTCATACCTACGGGAGCCCCAGAAAGACACGGACGGCTCCCAGCAGCCAGGTAATTGAAGCTTATATACCAGTCTGAGCTAAGGAGAAGGGGCTAGGGGTCTGGGCTCTCAAAGGGAAGGAAGAAAAATCAGGAAGATAAGAGCAAATGTTTGGTAGACAAATGTTTGCTAGGCCATGCAGGTAAGTTTTTCTGATATAAAAAGTTACTTGGGTATTAGCTCTCCACTGGTACAGGCCCTCTCTCCAAATTCTTTTAGGCAGTTAAGAGGCAGGTAAAAACCTCTTCTTGAGTCTGTAGGGCTCTGTTCTTCATCTCAGAATAGTCCACACGCCAAACTGGCACATTCTGGAGTCACGTATTCTGCTCCCCCTCACCCTAAAGCAATGTCTAGACTCTGAACCCATGTCAACAGAAAGTGAGTCACTAAAAACACAGCCCCCCAAATGGACATCTTCTAGATCATTTCATCTCAGGTGACCAAAGAGGGTAACGGACAAGACAGATCTCTCTGATTTCAAAACCAAGAAGAGCCAGGTACTTGACTCCCTAGTCAAAAGATGAAGTCTCCATTCTTTGCCAGGACAGGATGTCCTTCTAATTTTGTCTACTGTGATATTAGATAGAGCAGTTACCCATGTTCGTTGTTTTCCATTGTAAGAGGATTTTTTTGACCTTCAATGTGAAGATTTTTAAACATACACAAAGAAAGAAATCATATAATGAACAGTTTATCACTCAATTCAACAATCACCAACACTTTGACAATCTTTTCCTATATCTTGCCCCATTTTCTTTGCTGCGGCATTTTAAAGCCAATACCGGAGATCATGTTCTTTCACACATAAATTAAGTGGGAGTTTTTAACTTTTTCGATTGCACTGATCTTCTTTCTTTGTCGACCATTATATTGAATTGTTTGCAGCGATAAACTTTTTATTTAACACATGCAAACAAATCATTAGAAGCTACGTGCCATCAGCATAAGACATAGAGGTCGTAGAACCTGCAGCTGAACGCCATAACTGTGGTACTCTCTTTGGTAAAGAGGTCGCTGTGTTTCCAATTATACATGGTTAGGGGTTTTTGAAGGTGCATGATCATATGTGAAGATGATATGAACGCCACGTTGCTCTCCTTGGGTTTCAAACTCCCATACATCTTTGGTAAGAAGCGTCTTTCCAAGTCAAATAGAAAACTCAACTGATTCCAAAACTAATCAAGTCTTGTGCTTGTTTAGGGCTTAAAATGCACCTTCACATGAGAAAACTTTTTTTTTTTTTTTAAGATGCAATGGGTTCTGAATAATTCAAGGGCTTGAAATCAAAATGTAAAACTAGCAGTCAGTCATCGTAGGCTTTTTTTTTTTTTCCGATCTACTCTCTTTATTTATTTATTTATTTATTTATTTACATCTTTATTGGAGTATAATTGCTTTACAATGGTGTGTTAGTTTCTGCTCCATAACAAAGCGAATCAGCCATACGGGAACATCGTAGGCTTTTAACAAGATAAGGTGAACTAGCTTTTTCTATGTCAAACTCAGGGGAGAAAAAAAAAAAGCTTGATTTGCATTATCCTCGAGAAATTTAAATGAAAATGGAGGTGTTAGAGGTGTGTGTGGAAGACTTTGGCAATAGGTGGAGGAAGGAGGGCAGAGATTGCTGAAAGTAACAACTAAAGCTGTGCAGTGTGTTCCTCAAGGCACTCTCACTCCAGTAAAGCAGACTTCTTCTGGTGCTGAGTTTAAGAGGCTACACGCTGTCAGCCAGAATACTGAGGGTGCTACGATCTCATACAGTTTAAAAATTCCATTTACTGGCTTCAGGGAAGAAGCGAATTTTCCAAAGGTTTCTTAAGTTTGAGCCTTCTAGGTTTCCTTGCTTCTTAGTCACACAGTATAACATTTGTCAGGGATGCAAATGTCTAAAATAGGTCACCCTCCTTCCTCTCTGTAAATAGGTAGTTCACACCTGGTAAAAACCACTTATTCATTTTGAAAACAGCCTCAAGGAGAAATGGCTGTGACATTGAAGAGAAGATGTCCTAGGATATTTTAGGGAGATAAAAATGGATTTTCCTTTAAGAACTTCTTTGAGATCATTATTTTCTGGCTAAATATTTGTTTGGGTTTCTTTTATTGTATTAATTTTTTCCCACTCTTTTTAAAAATTTTTATTGAGGTATAGTTGATTTATAATGTTGTGTTAGTTTCACACGTACAGCAAAGTAACTCAGTTATACATATATATATATATTCTTTTTCAGATTCTTTTCCATTATTGGTTATTACAAGATATTGAATATAGTTCCCTGTGCTATACAGTAGAACCTTGTTGTTTATCTATTTTATATAAGTAGTGTATATCTGTTAATCCCACACTTCTAATTTAATCCCTCCTCCTTTTCCCTTTGATAACCATAAGTTTGCTTTCAATGTCTGAGTCTGTTTCTGTTTTGTAAATAAGCTCATTTGTATCATTTTTTTAGATTCCACATATAAGCGATGTCATATTTGTCTTTGTCTGATTTTCTTCACCTGGTGTGATAATCTCTAGTTCCATCCATGTTGCTGCAAATGACATTATTTCATTCTTTTTATGGCTGAGTTAACATTTCATTATAGATAGATAGATAGATAGATAGATAGATAGATAGATAGATAGGTAGATAGATGCCACATCTTTACCAATTCATCTGTCTATAGACATTTAGGTTGCTTCCATGTCTTGGCATAGTGCTGCTATGAACATTGGGACATTGGGGTATGTGTATCTTTTCGGGTTAGAGTTTTTGTCTTTTCTGGATATATGCCTAGGTGTGGGACTGTTGGATCATATGACAACTCTATTTTTAGTTTTTTAAGGAACCTCTATACTGTTCTCCATAGTGGCTTCACCAATTTACACTCCCATTGACAGTATAGGAGGGTTCTCTTTTCTCCACACCCTCTCCAGCATTTATTATTTGTAGACTTTTTGATGATGGCCATTCTGACCAGTGTGGGGTTTTATTGTATTAATTTTTTTAAATGAGTAAACTTTTAGCTAAAATGTTTTACATACTTTGTTATCTATGTGAAGCAAATAAGTTTGTCATTGTGGTCATCTATTTAATTATGACACTGAAAATGTACCTCAATAGCATACGAAGAAAAATAAAACAATATTTCAGAGTTCTGTACATGACTGTAAGAGACTGAATACACAAATGGACAGTGACCGGGCCACACATGACAATAGAACTCAGACCCACAACCTGCAGCTATAGGCCCAGACAATCAGTACTTTATCAAAGACTGCCAAGTTCCCTATTTTATGTCCCTGCTTCCAACTCAGAACCAACCAGAGAAAGGCAACTACACACCTCAAACCAATCTCAGAAATGCGCACTTCTAGTTAGCGCACCTTCAGCTCCCCCGGCCAACAACCTCCAACCGTTATTGAGTCCAAGCTTGCACTGCTCACTGCATGACTGGCCACTAAATGGAGAGACGAGTTGTTGGGGCAAAGAATAGCAACTTTATTCAGAAAGCCAGCAGACTGAGAAGACGGTGGACTAGTGTCTCAAAGAACCATCTTGCCTGATTTAGAATCAGGCTGCTTTTATACTAAAAGGGGAGGGGGTGTGGCTGGTTGTTGCCAACTTCTCGGTGCAGGAATCCTTTGTTCTTGCAGCTGTCCATGAAGGTCTGGTCACAATGTGCCTATAAACCACCACCAAGACAAATGTTATTCTCTGTTCTGCAACTTTTTATGGAAAAGTGTTATACCTTTAAAGATCAGAACCTTGAGAATGGGCTACCATGTATATTTCAGGCTATAGGCAACATTCTTTAACAAAAGGTGCAGAGCCAGCACGACTAAGCACAGGTAACAAACCACAAAGGTTAGAGCTAGAGGAATAGATCCAATATGGAGTCAGGTTTGTTGTTCTCGGTTACCCAATGAGGGCACACCTGGGCCTTCCTTTTTTCCACCATAGGGTTTTCCCACTCTTCTGCCTGCCTTTGAGTCCCTGCCATATGCAAGTACAATGGCTGACTTCCTTTCTATAGCAAGCTCTGAATAAATTAAAAGGCTCTCCATTTGTTCCAGTATGGATGGTCTTTGCCTATCACCACAGTTTCCTGAAAATTTCAGCAAGGCATCCTGCTCTGTCCAGCTCTGTGGACCTCAGTCTTTGACCAGCGGTGCTACCCAGAGAATCACCTTGTCATTTGCTGCTGGCAGCTTGTGGCGGTCTTGACGAAGTAGCAAGTCAGCACCAGGTCTGAACTCCACTCTCTCTGTGTTGTGGTCCTCAGCTTTTCATATTCTCAGTTTGATAAGAGGGTTTTGTTATTGATTTTCATGTTTGGCACCCTTGGTGGAATGAGGCTGTTCCTTTTCATCGTGTCTTTGCTCTTTTGTGCTACTGTCTTGTGTTGTGCTGTCAAAAAGCACTGTTCATTCTAAGAAAGAATCACAGGATAAAGTTCGATAAGCCTGTTGTTCCAGCCAGCCTCACAGACTGTTCAGTTTGTGGTTTTCACAGAATCTGTGTCCATTTGGACAAACTTAGCTGTGGGTCACCAATAAAAACAGATGAGATTCCTTCCTTCCTCACTTTGCTGTTCTGAGAGCTTGGCTTGGATCCAAAGAGAGCATCCTTTCTGGTTTTCTGCTTGCAGGGGATGAGTTTGGGAGATACAGGTTGTTAGCTCTGTGCTCAGAGCAGCCATTACATTGGGGTTCCAAGACAGGAGCTGTACAAGTATTACAAGCGTTACATTCCTACCTACATGTCCAGGTCTCACAAGGTCATCTGAGTCTAAAGCCTCTCCTCTACCTGTAACGGCTCCTGCCTCTTCTATGTACTTTCATTTCAATCCAAATCTTATGCTTATCTTTCCGAATGGCATAGCTTTGCCAAGGGTGATTGGGGGGTCTTCCGTGACCACTTTGGGGAACATTTGATTTGAACAAAACTTTTCATTTAAGAGCTGCCTTAGGAAAGAAATGACATAGATTTCACAAACCCAATGGGCAGCATCTTTTGACTGGTATGCAGAGGACTCCAAAAGAAATTCTCACTCAAACCTTATTTCATTAAAAGATTCTTTGGCCAAAGTGAATGAGCCAGTTGACAAACTCAAAGAAGAACAAGCTAGACTCATTTTGCTAGTGAATATCCCCACTTTTCTTGTCTTCCAGTTGCCTCCCAAGATCCAGTTGTCTCTCCTCCCCCTTATCCTTCTGATTTGTCTCCTTCTGCACCTGCTCTTTATTACTTGCCTTGTCCAGGCCCCCTACCTTTTCTCCAAAACTCTCCTAATGTCCCAAAATGTCAGTTGCCTCTAAGGATCCATATCTCTCATAAGCCAAGTGAGGCAACTGAAATTTGTATGGATCCACAAAAGACCCCAAAAGCAAAAGCAATTTTAAGAAGAAGGAATCTGGAGGCATCACGCTCCCTGATCTCAAACTATATTACAAAGCTATAGTAATCAAAACAGTATGGTATTGGCAGAAAAACAGACACACAGATCAATAGAATAGAGAGACCAGAAAGAAACCTTATGCATATATGGTCAATTAATTCATGACAAAGGAGCCAAGAATATACAATGGGGAAAGGACAGAGTCTTCAATAAGTGTTGTTGGAAAAACTGGACAGCCACATGTAAAAGAATGAAACTAGACTACTTTTTTATGTCATACACAATAATTAAATCAAAATGGATTAAAGACTTGAATGTAAGACCTGAAAATATAAAACTCCTAGAAGAAAACATAGGTGGTAAGCGCCTTGACATAGGTCTTGGCAACGATTTCTTTGAATTGGACTCCAAAATCAAAGGCAACAAAGCAAAAATAAATAAGTGGGACTACATCAAACTAAAAAGCTTTTGCACAACAAAGAGAATCATCAATGAAATGAAAAGGCAACCTACTGAATGGAAGAAAATATTTGCAAGTCATGTAACTGATAGTGGTTAATATCCAAAGTATATAAATAACACATAAAACTCAATAGATAAAAACAAACAATCCAATTTAAAAATGGGCAGAAGATCTGAATGGACATTTTTCCAAAGAAGACATATAGGTGGCTAAAAGGGACATGAAAAGATGCTCAACATCACTAAGCACCAGGGAAATGCAAATCAAAATTACAATGAGATACACCTCACACCTGTTAGAATGACTATTATCAAAAAGACAAGAAATAACAATCCTTGATGAGGATGTGGATAAAAGGGAACACTTGTACACTGTTACTGGGAATGTAAATTGGTTCAGCACTGTGAAAGACAGTATGGAGGCTTCTCCAAAATTTAAAAATAGAAATACCGTATGATCTAGCAGTTTCACTTTTGGGTATTTATTCACAAAAAATAAAAACTCTAATTTGAACAGATATATGCACCCCCGTGTTCACTGCAGCATTGTTGAAATAGGCAAAATATGGAAACAACATAAGTGTCTATCAATGGCTGAATGGATAAAGAAGATGTGATATATACATACGACAGAATACTATTCAGCCACAAAAATGAGTGAAATATTTGCTATTTGTGACAACATGGATGGCCCCCAAGGGCATTATGCTAAATGAAGTAAGTCACACAGTGGAATAAATAAGATGAATACTGTATGATCTCACTTACATGTAGAATGTAAAAACAAACAAACAAAAAAAAAACCAAGCTCATAGACGCAGAAGAGATTGGTAATTGCCAGAGGCAGAGGGAGGGGAGTGGGTGAAATAGATGAAGAGAGTCAAAAGGTACAAACTTCCAGTTATAAAAAAGAATAAGTCATTGGGATATAATGTACAGCATGGTGACTATAATTAATAATACTGTATTGCATATTTGAATGTTGCTAAGAGAAAATTTTAAAGTCCTCATCACACACAAAAAATTGTAACTACGTATGCTGACAGATGTTAACTGAATTTATTGTGGTGATCATTTTATAATACATATAAATACCAAATTTTTAAAAAGCTGACAGAAGCAGAGACCTGAAAGTTACCTGCATGTTGGGGCTCGCCCTTTCATGTCACTGGAAACCCTTATTCCACATGGGAAAATAGCCCGGAATAGCTTCCTGGAGGATGAGAGACCCCGTGGCAAAACTCTGGTCATCCTCTCCCTCCCAGCCATCTCCTTTGAGTCCCCAGACATGTGACTGAGGCCATCCTACACCAGCCAGTACTAGGCAAGCTGATGGAGACCAGGAAAATCACCTACCCAACCCCTGTATCAGGAAAAATAATAAATCTGTACTTTCAGAAAGAATATATATATGTCATTTATATCTGATTTTGGAATATATTTTAAAATATATTTTTCCTATTAATTTGTCTAATATTTTAGAAATCTATGACACTTTAAGGACAAATGAATCCAAACAATGAACCTCTAATTCAGTAAGAATTAAAAAAAAAAAGTTCCATTTAATTGCCTGTTCAATATTCATTCCTCGTCCTCCATCCAAGCCCCCAGCAATCCAACTTCCAGACTAACACAAAGTACCAGCAGAGATTTACCTCTGAGACTGATACGCTCTTTGGTTGGGGGTGATAATTAAATATTCTGATTTTAAAGGCTTCCCACTAGACAAATGACCGTACTATGGTGTAAACATAGATATAAAACATTAAATTTTGGCTACATTAGGTATGAGGCTCTGCTGAGCTGTACTAATAAAAATCTGAAGGCAATATTTGTTTCATGTTATTCACAGTGGTCTGTGAATTGCATTGGAAGACAGGGAGCCTGAATTTGATTCTTAGATTTGAAAATAGCTGTGTAATTATGTATTTCGTCTCCTGGTGGTTTAGCTTCCCAATCCATAAAAGGTTTTGCATTCACACCTTATTGTTTTCAAAATAGCTCAGAAACTCTGTGAGCTTGAGCTTAGTGGAAAAGTGAGCCCTGTTCTCTGCTATATGTTTACCACAGTGAAAATATACTTTCCCAGCAACTCTATTTCCCTGAGATTTATCAAGAAACTGTCGTTGCCTTAAAAACACTCCTGGTGATTCTGTGGGCTTGAGAAAGCCACAAATTTATTTTCACTGAAATAAAAATGCTCTTAGTGGTTTTCTCTTCTTTTATTCTTTCTAAAATCGGCTAAGCAACCTTTGGAACAGAGATATAAAAGTGATGAAATTGAAACAAATTCTCATTTCAGCCCAGATTAGTGCAAATACCTGTCCCTTTGATGAAAGGCCCAGAGCAACACATTATTTCTTCTGTTTATTCACTTTTGCAACAATTTTTTTTTTAGCTAATAATGCTCTAGATCAAGGTTATTTTGAGGAAATTAAAAAGAATGAGACACGCCTTGTGAAAACAAAGCCCTTTATGATCTAAGAACTGATCAAATAAAAGTAACAAATTTTGCTAAAACCCAAGGCAGAATGTGGAAAGTGTAATAGGGAAGAACAAATCTGATTCCATATTGGATTGGTTTCTTTTACTTTAACCTTTGTATTCCATTGCTTTTGCTACAAGTTAAGAATGTTGCCTGTAGCCTGAAATATACAGGATAGTTCATTCTCAAGCCTCTCACCTTTAGAAGTATAACTCTTTTCCATTCATATAGAGATAAAAAGTTGCAGAGCAGAGAATAACAAGTTGCCTTGTTGGAGGTTTATAGGAACATCATGACCTGAACTAGGTGGACAGCTTCAAGAACAAAGGATTCTGACACCAAGAAATTTGTAACAAACAGCTATACTCCCTCCCCTTTTAGTATAAAAGAAGCCTGGATTCTAACTTGGATAAGATGTTTCTTTGGGACACTAGTCCACCATCTTCTCAGTCTGCTCGCTTTCCAAATGACATTACTATATTAGGGAAGAACAAATCTGACTCCATATTAGATCTGTTCCTTTTTACTTTAAACTATGTGCTTTGTTGCCTGTGCTAAGTCATGCTGACTGTGCCCATTCCTGTGACCCCCAGGCTGACCTCACCCAGCCTGGGGTCTGCACCTTTTGTAAAGAATGTTGTCTATAGCCTGAAATATACAGGATAGCCCATTCTCAAGGCTCTCACCTTTAAAGGTATAACACTTTTCCAATCTTAAGAAGATAAAAAGTTGCAGAACAAAGAATAGCTTTTTTTTTTTTTTGGTGGTGGTTTACAGGAACATTGTGACCTGACTTAAGTGGACAGCTGCTAGAACAAAGGATCCATCACCAAGAAGTCTGCAACAAGTGACCATGCTCTTACCCCACCTTACATTTAAAAATGCTTTCTGAAAGCCTTCAGGGAGTTTGGGGTTTTTCTTGGGCATGAGCCACCTGTCTCCTTGCATGGCTCTGCAATAAACTTTCTCTGCTCCAAACTCTGATGTTTTGGTATTGTTTGGCCTCACTGTGCGTCCAGCACATGGACTTGCATCTGGTAACATTGCTACTCCTTGCCCCAATACCTCATCTCTTAATTTATTGGCCTGTTGTGCAGTGAACAGTACGAGCTTAGGACTCAGTAACAAAAGGGAAATTACAAGCAACATTTGTAGATATTTAGAGAGGGAGAGAGTACTTCAAGTGTACATCAGGGAAGGTTTACGCAGTACTTGAGGTAGGCCTGGATGGGTGGGTAGGATTGCAAGAGGCTCATAGGACATTCTCCCTCTCTGAGATTGTTGTCCTTACTATAACACAGCAAAATGTAGCAAAAGGCTTTGGAAACTTAAACTACTGTGCAAGTGTTAGACAATCATAATTACTATATACTAATTTTAAATGTAGTTTTTCCAAAAGTATACCATCATTAAAATAATTATTTTTTAATGTCTTCAAGAAACACATAATATTTGCAGAAATCAGTAATAAAGAGTAAATAGGTATGGCATAGCTGCTCTGGTGAACAGGGAAACTGACCACATCACTCTCAAGCTACTCTGGACCCTGGACTTGGCAAATGTCTACATTTATGGCTCCCAAGCTGCAGCAAGGCAGCCAGGGTGTTACAGTGAACTCACTGGGGTGCTGTGGGATGTTTTACATTTCTGATGGGAACGCAGTTGTTGAAGGCAATGCAAACTACTAGTTCAACATAGTTCACAGTTTCAATATGAGATCATACTACATGCCTTTTAACAACATCCATCTTTGCCAGACTGCATTTTTGGCAGTTGTGTGATAGAAAGCAAATACTGAGGACAAATCAATGTGGAATGGAAAATGAGGGTAGTATACAGTCTGATCCAAGGCTTAAGAAACTGTGCAGTGCCCACCAGGTGACCAATATCCCATTAGTAAGTAAGTGTAGTCATTAACAGTTTTTCAAATATTGTTTATCTTTCAATTTTTTTCCAAATGGCTACTAAGACATCTTACTTTAATACTTATTAAGTTATTGGACTTCACTGCTTTCTAAGTAGAATGGTCAGATATGTCTTTTGGTCTAGGGTACCCATGAAGAAGTAATGGGACACACTGAATAAAGAAAGCTTGGGACCTGTGGCCTATGTAATCGACCAGAAGTCCACTCATAAGAGTGGCTACATCATTCAGGTCTGTTTGAAGGTGAGGCTAAGAGGTTTAGCTGAGATAATACTGATCATGAAAACTATCACTGGATGGTAGATCTCATGGCTTAAACCAGCCTTAAAACATGCTGTTTGCTCTTTTTTAAAACTGTAAACGTATCTTGTCAAATTCTTTAATTCTTCTTTTTGAAACAAATATGCAACACCATGTCCTAATGTACATTCTTTTATAACCCAAGCACCCTTCCTGAGGAAAAGTGAGAAAGGAGAGTTAAAACATTTTCAGAGGATTTGAGAAGATGGCAGAAGAGTAAGACGTGGAGATCACCTTCACCCCACAGATACATCAGAAATACATCTACACGTGGAACAACTCCTACAGAACACCTACTGAACGCTGGCAGAAGACCTCAGACCTCCCAAAAGGCAAGAAACTCCCCACGTACCTGGGTAGGGCAAAAGAAGAAAGAATAAACGGAGACAAAAGAATAGGGACAGGACCTGCACCAGCGGGAGGTAACTGTGAAGGAGGAAAGGTTTCCACACCCTAGGAAGGCCCTTCACTGGTGGAGACCAGGGGTGGATGGTGCGGGGGAAGCTTTGGAGCCCAGAGGAGAGCGCAGCACCAGGGGTGCGGAGGGCAAAGCGGAGAGATTCCCGCGCAGAGGATCAGTGCTGACCAGCACTCACCAGCCCGAGAGGCTTGTCTGCTCAACCGCCGGGGCGGGCGGGGCTGGGAGCTGAGGCTTGGGCTTCGGGCGGAGCGCAGGGAGAGGACTGGGGTTGGCGGCGTGAACACAGCCTGCAGGGGGTTAGTGCACCACGGCTAGCCGGGAGGGAGTCCGGGAAAAGGTCTGGAGCTGCCGAAGAGGCAAGGGACTTTTTCTTGCCTCTTTGTTTCCTGGTGCGTGAGGAGAAGGGATTAAGAGCGCTGCTTAAAGGAGCTCCAGAGACGGGAGCGAGCCACGGCTAACAGCGCGGATCCCAGAGACGGGCATGAGACCCTAAGGCTGCTGCTGCAGCCACCAAGAAGCCTGTGAGCGAGCACAGGTCACTCTCCACACATCCCCTCCCGGGAGCCTCTGCAGCCCGCCACTGCCAGGGTCCCGTGATCCAGGGACAACTTCCCCAGGAGAACGCACAGCGCGCCTCAGGCTGGTGCAGCGTCACGCCGGCCTCTGCCGCTGCAGGCCCGCCCAGCACTACATGCCCCTCCCTACCCACCCCCCCACCCCCCCACCCCCGCCTGAGTGAGCGAAAGCCACCGAATTAGTGGCTCCTTTAACCCTGTCTTGTCTGAGCGAAGAACAGACGCCCTCAGGCGACCTACACGCAGAGGTGGGGCCAAACCCAAAGCTGAGCCCCTGGGAGCTGTGTGAACAAAGAAGAGAAAGAGAAATCTCTCCCAGCAGCCTCAGGAGCAACGGATTAAATCTCCACAATCAACTTGATGTACGCTGCATCTGTTGAATACCTGAATAGACAACGAATCATCCCAAAGTGAGGAGGTGGACTTTGGGAGCAAGATAGATTATACTTTCCCCTTTTCCTCTTTTTGTGAGTGTGTATGTGTATGCTTCTGTGTGAGATTTTGTCTGTATAGCTTTGCTTTCACCATTTGTCCTAGGGTTCTGTCTGTCCGTTTTATTTTTTTTTAAATTTTTTTCTGAATAATTATTCATTTTTTACTTTAATAACTTTATTTTATTTTATCTCCTTCCTTCCTTCCTTCCTTCCTTCCTTCCTTCCTTCCTTTCTCTCTCTCTCTCTCTCTTTCTTTCTTTCTTTCTTTTTCTCCCTTTTATTCTGAGCCATGTGGATGAAAGTTCTTGGTGCTCAAGCCAGACATCAGGGCTGTGCCTCTGAGGTGGGAGAGCCAATTCAGGACACTGGTCCACAGGAGACCTCCCAGCTCCATGTAATATGAAATGGCGAAAAACTCCCAGAGATCTCCATCTCAACACCAAGACCCAACTTCACTCAACGACCAGCAAGCTACAGTGCTGGATACCCTATGCCAAACACCTAGCAAGACAGGAACACAACCCCACCCATTACCAGAGAGGCTGCCTAAAATCATAAAAAGGCCATAGACACCACAAAACACACCACCAGACGTGGACGTGGCCACCAGAAATGCAAGATCCAGCCTCATCCACCAGAACACAGGCACTAGTCCCCTCCAACAGTAAACATACACAACCCACTGAACCAACCTTAGGCACTGGGGACAGACACCAAAAACAATGGGAACTATGAACCTGCAGCCTGCAAAAAGGAGACGCCAAACACAGTAAGATAAGCAAAATGAGAAAACAGAAAAACACACAGCAGATAAAGGAGCAAGGAAAAAACCCACCAGACCTAACAAATGAAGAGGAAATAGGCAGTCTACCTGAAAAAGAATTCAGAATAATGATAGTAAAGATGATCCAAAATCTTGGAAATAGAATAGACAAAATGCAAGGAACATTTAACAAGGACCTAGAAGAACTAAAGATAAAACAAGCAATGATGAACAACACAATAAATGAAATTAAAAATATTCTAGATGGAATCAATAGCAGAATAACTCAGGCAGAAGAACGGATAAGTGACCTGGAAGATAAAATAGTGGAAATAACTACTGCAGAGCAGAATAAAGAAAAAAGAATGAAGAGAACTGAGGACAGTCTCAGAGACCTCTGGGACAACATTAAACACACCAACATTCGAATTATAGGGGTTCCAGAAGAAGAAGAGAAAAATAAAGGGACTGAGAAAATATTTGAAGACATTATAGTTGAAAACTTCCCTAATATGGGAAAGGAAATAGTTAATGAAGTCCAGGAAGCACAGAAAGTCCCATACAGGATAAATCCAAGGAGAAATACGCCAAGACACATATTAATTAAACTGTCAAAAAATAAATACAGAGAAAACATATTAAAAGCAGCAAGGGAAAAAAAACAAATAACACACAAGGGAATCCCCATAAGGTTAACAGCTGATCTTTCAGCAGAAACTCTGCAAGCCAGAAGGGACTGGCAGGACATATTTAAAGTGATGAAGGAGAAAAACCTACAACCAAGATTACTCTACCCAGCAAGGATCTCATTCAGATTTGATGGTGAAATTAAAACCTTTACAGACAAGCAAAAGCTGAGAGAGTTCAGCACCACCAAACCAGCTTTACAACAAATGCTAAAGGATCTTCTCTAGGCAAGAAACACAAGAGAAGGAAAAGACCTACAATAACGAACCCAAAACAATTAAGAAAATGGTAACAGGAATATACATGTCGATAATTTCCTTAAATGTAAATGGACTAAATGCTCCCACCAAAAGACACAGATTGGCTGAATGGATACAGAAACAAGACCCATATATATGCTGTCTACAAGAGACCCACTTCAGACCTAGAGACACATACAGACTGAAAGTAAGGGGATGGAAAAAGATATTCCTTGCAAATGGAAACCAAAAGAAAGCTGGAGTAGCAATTCTCATATCAGACAAAATAGACTTTAAAATAAAGACTATTAGAAGAGACAAAGAAAGACACTACATAATAATCAAGGGATAGATCCAAGAAGAAGATATAACAACTGTAAATATTTATGCACCCAACATAGGAGCACCTCAATACATAAGGCAAATACTAACAGCCATAAAACGGGAAATCGACAGTACCACATTCATAGTAGGGGACTTTAAACCGCACTTTCACCAATGGACAGATCATCCCAAATGAAAATAAATAAGGAAACACAAGCTTTAAATGATACATTAAACATGATGGACTTAATTGATATTTATAGGACATTCCACCCAAAAACAACAGAATACACATTTTTCTCAAGTGCTCATGGAACATTCTCTAGGACAGATCGTATCTTGGGTCACAAATCAAGCCTTGGTAAATTTAAGAAAATTGAAATCGTATCAAGTATCTTTTCCGACCACAACACTATGAGATTAGATATCAATTACAGGAAAAGATCTGTAAAAAATACAAACACATGGAGGCTAAATAATACATTACTTAATAACGAAGTGATCACTGAAGAAATCAAAGAGGAAATAAAAAAATATCCAGAAACAAATGACAATGGAGACACGACAACCAAAGACCTATCGGATGCAGCAAAAGCAGTTCTAAGAGTGAAGTTTATAGCAATACAATCCTACCTTAAGAAACAGGAAACATCTCAAATAAACAACCTAACCTTGCACCTAAAGCAATTAGAGAAAGAAGAACAAAAAAACCCAAAAGTTAGCAGAAAGAAAGAAATCATAAAGATCAGATCAGAAATAAATGAAAAAGAAATGAAGGAAATGATAGCAAAGATCAATAAAACTAAAAGCTGGTTCTTTGAGAAGATAAACAAAATTGATAAACCATTAGCCAGACTCATCAAGAAAAAAAGGGAGAAGACTCAAATCAATAGAATTAGAAATGAAAAAGGAGAAGTAACAACTGACACTGCAGAAATACAAAGGATCATGAGAGATTACTACAAGCAACTCTATGCCAATAAAATGGACAACCTGGAAGAAATGGACAAATTCTTAGAAATGCACAACCTTCCAAGACTGAACCAGGAAGAAACAGAAAATACGAACAGACCAGTCACAAGCACTGAAATTGAAACTGTGATTAAGAATCTTCCAACAAACAAAAGCCCAGGACCAGATGGCTTCACAGGCGAATTCTATCAAACATTTAGAGAAGTCTAACACCTATCCTTCTCAAACTCTTCCAAAATGTAGCAGAGGGAGGAACACTCCCACACTCATTCTACGAGGCCAGCATCACCCTGATACCAAAACCAGACAAAGATGTCACAAAGAAAGAAAACTACAGGCCAATATCACTGATGAACATAGATGCAAAAATCCTCAACTAAATACTAGCAAACAGAATCCAACAGCACATTAAAACGATCATACTCCATGATCAAGTGGGGTTTATTCCAGGAATGCAAGGATTCTTCAATATACGCAAATCAATTAACGTGATACACCATATTAACAAATTGAAGGAGAAAAACCATATGATCATCTCAATAGAGGCAGAGAAAGCTTTTGACAAAATTCAGCACCCATTTATGATAAAAACTCTACAGAAGGTAGGCATACAGGGAACTTTCCTCAACATAATAAAGGCCATATATGACAAGCCCACAGCCAACATCGTCCTCAATGGTGAAATACTGAAAGCATTTCCACTAAGATCAGGAACAAGACAAGGTTGCCCACCCTCACCACTATTATTCAACATAGTTTGGGAAGTTTTAGCCACAGCAATCAGAGAAGAAAAAGAAATAAAAGGAATCCAAATCGAAAAAGAAGAAGTAAAGCTGTCACTGTTTGCAGATGACATGATACTATACATAGAGAATCCTAAAGATGCTACCAGAAAACTACTAGAGCTAATCAATGAATTTGGTAAAGTAGCAGGATACAAAATTAATGCTCAGAAATCTCTGGCATTCTTATACAGTAATGATGAAAAATCTGAACGTGAAATTAAGAAAACACTCCCATTTACCATTGCAACAAAAAGAATAAAATATCTAGGAATAAACCTACCAAAGGAGACAAAAGACCTGTATGCAGAAAATTATAAGACACTGATGAAAGAAATTAAAGATGACACAAATAGATGGAGACATATACCATGTTGTTGGATTGGAAGAATCAACATTGTGAAAATGACTCTACTACCCAAAGGAATCTACAAATTCAATGCAATCCCTATCAAACTACCACTGGCATTTTTCATAGAACTAGAACAAAATATTTCACAATTTGTATGGAAACGCAAAATACCCTGAATAGCCAAAGCAATCTTGAGAACGAAAAATGGAGCTGGAGGAATCAGGCTCCCTGACTTCAGACTATACTACAAAACTACAGTAATCGAGAGAGTATGGTACTGGCACATAAACAGAAATATAGGTCAATGGAACAGGATAGAAAGCCCAGAGATAAACCAACGCACATATGGTCACTTTACCTTTGATAAAGGAGGCAAGAATATATAGTGGAGAAAAGCCTGTTTTTTCAATAAGTGGTGCTCGGAAAACTGGACAGCTACATATAAAAGTATGAAATTAGAACACTGCCTTACAGCATACACAAAAATAAACTCAAAATGGATTAAAGACCTAAATGTAAGGCCAGACACTATCAAACTCTTAGAGGAAAACATAGGCAGAACACTCTGTGACATAAATCACAGCAAGATCCTTTTTGACCCACCTCTTAGAGAAATGGAAATATAAACAAAAATAAACAAATGGGACCTAATGAAACTTAAAAGCTTTTGCACAGCAAGGAAATCATAAATAAGACGAAAAGACAACCCTCAGAATGGGAGAAAATATTTGCAAATGAAGCAACTGACAAAGGATTAATCTCCAAAATTTATAAGCAGCTCATGCAGCTCAATATAAAAAAAAACAAACAACCCAATCCAAAAAATGGGCAGAACACCTAAATAGACATTTCTCCAAAGAAGATATACAGATTGCCAACAAACACATGGAGGAATGCTCAACATCATTAATCATTAGAGAAATGCAAATCAAAACTACAATGAGATATCATCTCACACTGGTCAGAATGGCCATCACCAGAAAATCTAGAAACAGTAAATGCTGGAGAGGGTGTGGAGAAAAGGGAACACTCTTGCACTGTTGGTGGGAATGTAAATTGATACAGCCACTATGGAGAACAGTATGGAGGTTCCTTACAAAACTACAAAGAGAACTACCATACGACCCAGCAATCCCACTACTGGGCATATACCCTGAGAAAACCATAATTCAAAAAGAGTCATGTACCAAAATGTTCATTGCAGCTCTATTTACAATAGCCAGGACATGGAAGCAACCTAAGTGTCCATCAACAGATGAATGGATAAAGAAGATGTGGCACGTATATACAATGGAATATTACTCAGCCCAAAAAGAAACAAAATTGAGTTATTTGTAGTGAGGTGGATTGACCTAGAGTCTGTCATCCAGAGTGAAGTCAGTCAGAAAGAGAAAAACAAATACCTATGCTAACACATATATATGGAATCTAAGGAAAAAAAAAAAAAAACGTCAGGAAGAACCTAGGTGTAAGATGGGAATAAAGACACAGACCTACTAGAGCATGGACTTGAGGATATGGGGAGGGTGAAGGGTAAGCTGTGACAAAGTGAGAGAGTGGCATGGACATATACACACTACCAAACGTAAAATAGATAGCTAGTGGGCAGTAGCCATATACCACAGGGAGATCAGATAGGTGATTTGTGACCACCTAGAGGGGTGGGATAGGGAGGGTGGGAGGGAGGGAGTCGCAAGAAGGAAGAGATATGGGAACATACATATATGTATAACTGATTCACTTTGTTATAAAGCAGAAACTAACACAGCATTGTAAAGCAATATACCCTAATAAAGATGTAAAAAACAAATCTTCAAATTCATATAATTCGGGTCTATATTTCTATCCCCAGCACTAATGTTTTTGAGGTCTGAAAAGGTTATATGGGGGGCTTTATCCCACATATCTAAATATTTAAAAGTTATAAATCAAGCTATCAAATGGTTACATAAAGTATGTTCTATCCTCTTATCATGAAAAAGAATACCTTCGTAGTGACTAGAAGGCCATGTCCTAAATTCCAAGAGTCCCACTCAGGAATATGGCAGCATTAGGAGAGCCAGTCAACAGACAGCCAAGATGCTCCTCCCACTTTGCTGTTATCTTACACCGACTGCCCTACCCAAGGTCTTCTACAGGGCAAGAGGTTTTGCAGGTAGCTTGGGATACCCAACTGGCACATACTTTCTAGGTCCATATCACTGCAAACCACCACCACTCAGATCTAAACATACGTGCCACGGTATTAAATCCCTTAAGAGGATGGATCCCAGGGAGATATTATGCAGACCTGGGATGTGAGTAAGTGAGCTTGGGATTGTCTGGGCAGGAAACATCAGGTTCCTGGGTACCCATAGTGTAGTGTAGAAGGGAGGGAACAAAGACTATTGATGGAAACAACCCTTGGCCCTGTGGACTCCTCACCCCATGGGGAGGCTTGTACCTGATGGTGAGTCAGAGTAGGGTCATCTAAAGCCAGGATTCAAGGCAGGTGTCTCTTGTGCCAGTTCTAAGGATGATGCTAAAATTTGCATATATCTTGGCCCTCCATAGGATTTAAAGAAACTTTGTTCCCAGACACAAACCCCTTCCTTCCTAATCACTTCCTGTCAAAAGAATGAGTGCTCTTGGTTACGTGGGTTTTCCTTTTTAACATGCAGAAAATACAAAACAAATTTGGCAACAGGCAGAATTTGCCCTTCTGTTCTTCTGATATTTCTGACATCACTTGGATGGAAGATGTGCCAGATCAGCACTTTAGTCAGATGTTTCATCTGCAGGGCAGTTCACTACGTCTACCTTCCCAGATGCTCCAAGCCTCTGACACTGTCCTGGATGCAGGAAAAGATGAAAATCCAAGAAAGTCCTTAGATCCCAAGGGGACAATGTAGGCCAAGGCATTCCCATTCTGGACTGAAAATCCCAGTAGGACTGGTGTGTGGCCTTGAGCAGTAGCATACTTAATTTATTCATTTAGTTCAGTGGGGCATTTAATGAGCACCTCATGTGAACCTGGCACATGGCTAGGCATCGTGTGTCAGACATCATGTAAAATCACCCCATGAGCCTTCCTATAACTATACACTAGCATTACATATCCTGTTTTAAGATCACTTTCTACTAATTGCCATGATTATCATTGTCAAGTTGTTACATAATGATATTATGTCATAGTTTCTTTTACGGTTTAGAGATGCCCAAATGACCATTTCAGACTCTTTAGCCATCATTTCATTTCATATTATAAAGAGATGTCAAAAAAATAAATTTCTTCCTACAGCTAATGTACTGAGGTCACATCATTTCTTATTCTCTATTAAATACAATCTATTATACTATAGATTGCATATGTTTATTGATGACTCTTTTTTTGTTTGTTTTTTGGTACAGTTTTAGAATAACAGTTCAAAAAGCAAGAAGAGGCGATCTCTGTATCAACTGCCTTCTAATGTGTTTTGCAAAATATTTGGAAAGAAGAAGGATGTTTCAAATGGAGACTAAATAAGATGAGTCAAATAGCAAGACCTGGTCTTCATGCTTTGACACCACCAACACTGACGGACTGACATAGATCCTCATCCTGGTGCTCTTTGTTAGGTATAAACCTGAGGAAGTGACAGCTATCAGGCTGGATACTAACATCAATCCTCAATCAGAACAATGTTAGTGGGCTTCCCTGGTGGCACAGTGGTTGAGAGTCCGCCTGCCGATGCAGGGGACACGGGTTTGTGCCCCGGTCTGGGAAGATCCCACATGCCGCGGAGCGGCTGGGCCCGTGAGCCATGGCCGCTGAGCTTGTGCATCCGGAGCCTGTGCTCCGCAATGGGAGAGGCCACAACAGGGAGAGGCCCGTGTACCGCAAAAAAAAAAAAAAAAAAAAAAAAAAAAAGAACAAGGTTAGTTTATAATGGTATATTCTCCTATAATGAATAGCATGCAGGGATAAGTCAACCTGACTTCCTAATCTACCTGGCAGCTTTGTTTCTCATTTTAAATTCATTAGATTGAGGTGCTTGTTTCTATTCCAGACTCTGTATGTTTTGATATAGTGAGTCTAGCCAACTATAAGCAGAAACAAGCCTGAATGTCCCCATTTTCAGACTCTAAACCATGATGACAAAGACCGTCAAATGTGAACTTGAACTCTGATGCCCCTGGCAAGAGAAGACCCGCTAAAAGTCTTAACAGGAGATGTGTATTGATACGCAATGTAGGTGAGTTCTAGGCCACTTCCTGACGGCTCAACCAAGTAATGTACACTGCCCCTCCTCTGACTCTATGCTGACCCCACACAGATGCATCAATCTGGAAGGACATCCCTGAACATTCTGCACACCTGTCTCTGTATTGCCTCTGCTTCAAACTTCAGCATTGCTATAAGGTTATCAAAATTTTTATTGAACTTTGATTTTTGTATTGTTCTTTAGTGGGGTTTTCTTCAAGTGCATTTCTTTTGAGAGTAGAATCTAGAATTTAAATTCTAATTCAACATCTAAAATAAGCATATCACATTTCTAAGTGCTAGGGATGTTTTTTGAATGACTCTGGTCCAAAAAAAAAAAAGAGGGGGAGGGTGTAAAAAACTCTCTCCGAGTATTATCAACATGAGTTCCAATGATGTCAGAAAAGTTGGCCACAGAATGCTTCTCCCATGCTAAATGTCAGGAAAATACATCACAGTATCAAAAAAGCAAAAAAGGCAGAGATGTAGCTTGTACAGTAGTATAAGTGAATGAACATTGGCACTACTTCTCCAGCACTTATTATATAAAGTCCTGAAATCCTGCCTTGAGTTTATAGGGATCAACCCCACCAGAATTTTGGAAGTAACAGATTGTTCTTACTATGATAGCGGTAGTCTGCCAATGTAAAATTGTGTAGAGAATCCAATCTTCTTTTTCCTCCTGCAAGTTGAAGCTGAAGCATCCATGGCAAAAATATGAGACTTAAATCGGCACTAGTGTCTGTGAGTCTTTAGACACTTAGATTACTTTAGATTTTACTCTAAAACTTGAGTGTTCCTATCAGTCATGGAAGCGCACGCAGATAACCACTTGAGGTTGTATTTGGATCTTAAGACATGGGAACCTAGGGTGCCTGGAAGATGGAGAACAGAGGTGTAGTGGATGCCATGGTGTCCCATGCAGACCCGCTCCAGGAAACAAGCCTCATTCCTCCAGCTTCTGACCATCTTGACAAACACAGCTGACACTTGCTCTAGGACTGATGTTAGGACCAAGAAAGCTGCCTACCCAGCACTCAGCTGATATCCTTCCCGGGACTGGCCCACAGGAGCTACCTCCACTGAGGTCCCTCGCATGGGCAGCCACCAAGGACCGGCCTATGCAGGAGTGTAAATGTCCCCCCTCCCTCACCTTATCGGTAGCTCCACAAAGGATCAACTGAAGACTTTGGCGCAACCACATCTCAGCTTAGCCTCTTCCTCTGCCCAGTCCTGCTTTCCGAGCTCCCCTATCCGTGTCAATGGCAAGGACACTCCTCAAGAAAACTCCTGCACCCTTTAGAGTTGTCTAGTTCTCTAGGTAAGAGCTCCAAGCCCAGGAGGGAACATCTGTGCTCTAGCATCTCTTTGGAGAAAGTGATCCTCCCTTAGTCTGCTAGGCTGCCATAACAAAATACTGAGACTGGGTGATTAAGCAACGTTCCAAAGGCTAGAGGTCCTAGATCAAGATGCCACCATGGTCAGTTTCCGGTGAGAAGCTTGCCAGATGGCTGCCTTCTTACCATGTCCTTATCCGGACACAGTAAGTTCTCTGATGTTTCTCCTTCAAAGGACGTGACTCCATCATGAGGGCCATACCCTCATGACCTCATCTCAACGTAACTGCCTCCCAAAGGTCTCATCTCCAAATACCATCCCACTGGGGGTTAAAACTTCAACACAGGAATTTGCAGGGACACAAACATTCAGTCCATAACAGATCCTGACTTCCCATCCCTTCAAATAGACTTAATATCCTCTTAACAAGCTGTACACTGGGAAGAATTATAAGCAGTGGTTAGAGCCACAGCTCTGGAGTTCTAGGACATCCTGTGTGTGTGTGTGTGTGTGTGTGTGTGTGTGTGTGTGTGTGTGCGTGTGTGGTGTGTACCCACGTGTGCACGTGTACAATGCTGAATCCACCATGTCTGAATGTTGTAACCTTGGGCAACCTACCTAACGCTCTGAGCCCAGTTTCCTTATCTGTAAGATGAGGATGGTAATAACAGCACCTGCTACAAAAGATCACTGTAATATGTAAAGTGGTAGGCACAGGGCCCGAGTGTCATTAAAAAAAAAAAAAAGGAGACGGATAAATTAGGGGGGTTGGGATTTAGATATACACACTACTATATAGAAAATAGATAACCAACAAGGACCTACTGTATAGCACAGGGAACTATAGTCAGTATCTTGTAATAACCTCTAATGGAAGAGAATTTTTAAAAAGAATATATATATTTATATATATATATATGTATAACTGAATCACTTTGCTGTACACCTGAAACCAACACAACGTTGTAAATCAACTATATTTCAATAAAAATTTTAAAAATCAATAAATACAATTATGACTGTTATAGAGTTCTATGTTTGGGTGTTTAAATTTTAGGGCATGCGTTGAAGTTTTTCTGCCATGTCTCTCCTGCCCCAATGGGCTGCTTCTGGGGCAGAGAACAAGTGTTTCATAGCTCTGTGTCCCCTCTGCCTGGTGCCATGCCTGACACAGAGTGATCGTTCAGCCACTGTTCGTGGAATTGATTCAAGAAAGCTGGGGAAACTTAGCGGGAATGAAGGCAATGAATGAATTTTAGGATTTTCCTGAAGGCCTAACTAAATAGCAGTTAACCACAATAAGCCACTGCTTAGAAATGACAGAAATACATATTTTTGCTCATTGATTTCCATAAGCTAACATTTCTTTTATTCATAACCAATTTACATTATTGGTCTGTCTGCCTTGTTGGTATGCAAACCCTTTAAAATCTGGGTGCCCTAGAGAAAAATGTTGTTCCAACATGGGTAAAGTACAGCAAACTCGCTGTGTCTCCAACAACAGAAATCATGAAAGGCAACTGGTTTTCATAACGTGTTTTAGGTGAGAAAATCACCAAGTTCCGTGAGTGCTCATTTCAGCAGTCATAGTGCAAATGGCAACACCGGGACTTCGAAATACGATTTGTCATGAGTCCTCTTCCTACACCCACCTCCAGCCTCCACTGTCTGTTCTACCTTCTGGTCTGAAACTTTCCAAGTTTTAATCTCACCGTCAGACGTTTCTGTGACTCGTGTATCATCCTCATCGATATCTTTTCATGCCATCTGCCGTAGTCTCTTTGCTTAAGTCTGGGCTGTGGGTGCTCTAGGCACTATTGGCTATGAGTGGACCTCAGAGAGTTTTATGTCACAGTTTGAATAAATAGGCAGAAACATCAATTTAAGCATTTTTAACCTCACATTTGGGTATTTGCCATTTGTAAAGAAGACAACGTCACACAAAATTTCTTCACTCACTGCTACAATTTTGCTATGCTTCCTTCTAGACAATATTAGATAAAGGTATTTCGTTTGCACGGAGCAGCCACATCCTTGCTGATATAAACAAAACCCAGGACGGACCTAATTAGACAGGCGCCGGCATCATTCAGAGAATCAAAGGACATGCTGGGCTGCCAGGCTTCAGGGAAGCAGGCACCCACAGAGAAGGCCTGGCAGCCAGAGAATATGGAATCTCTAGGGGCCACCATGAGTGTGACTCGATTCCAATGACTACCAGGCTGTGGGCTGGCTTTCAGTGTCAGTTTCTAGGAGAGAGAGTTCGATCAGCCAGCGGGGGCCAGATGCTCTTCCCTGGATGAATCAGCTCAGACAGGAAAGCAGAGTGATGGAGAGTCCTGGAAAGGGCAAGTACAGGGTCAGGGTCACGGACCCACTGCTGGGGCTGGAGGATCAAGAGTGCCAGTGGGGCGTTCAGTTTGCAATGCACCCCTGCTTAGAGCTGCAAGGTAAAGTGGGGGATGGAAACCCCAGGGTCTGTTCCCAAGTAAAAGAGAGAATCCTGGGAATAAAAGAAATGCCCAGTATCCACACTTTGTTACATGGGTATGTAATTCTAAAGAGGTCCTTATACTTTTTAGAATGAAAGAATTACACACAGTTAGGGAACCTGCCTTTTCTCACGGGTGTTGTAATGTGGCCCTATTTTCATTTATAGCCAAGTGATTAAAAGTGTGGGCTCTGGGGCTTCCCTGGTGGCGCAGTGGTTGAGAATCTGCCTGCTAATGCAGGGGAGGCGGGTTCGAGGCCTGGTCTGGGAGGATCCCACATGCCGCGGAGCAACTGGGCCCGTGAGCCACAACTACTGAGCCTGCGCGTCTGGAGCCTGTGCTCCGCAACAAGAGAGACCGCGATAGTGAGAAGCCCGCGCACCGCGATGCAGAGGGGCCCCCACTCACCGCAACTAGAGAAAGCCCTCGCACAGAAACGAGGACCCAACACAGAAAAAAAAAAAGTGTGGACTCTGGAACCGGGCTTCCTGGATTAAAATCCAGTCTCTACTATTTAATAGCTTGGGCAAGACACTTAACCTCTCTGTGCCTCAGCTTTCCCATCTGTAGAACAGAGATCATACATCTCTCATGGAAAAGTTATGAAGGTGAAATGAATTAATATGTGTAGACCTCTTGGTATCCAGTAAGGGCTCCAAAAGGCTAGCAGCTCTCAGTGAACAGTCATGTATATACATACACCCTTAGACATTTTTTCCTGGTAAATGCTTAAAAGTGGAGTTTTTAGGTCAAAGATTGAACAAATTTTTAAGACTTTCATAGAGAACACATGTCAGATTGTGGCTCTTCTTTGCTAAAAAATGGTCCAGTGCCTTCTGATAGCACTCAGAAGGAATGGAATGTTCTCATCCTAGCCCACGATTCCCCACACACAACCTGGTCGCTGACACCTCTGTGACGTTACTTCCTCCTTTTCTTCCCTCACTTCCCTCACTTCCTTGAGGAAGGCCTTCCCTTTCTTCCCCAGAACTCCTGCCCTTTCCTCTCCCTGCAATATTCCTCCCCCAGAATCCCACCTGGCCTGCTATTCACATCCACTCAAACGCAGCTGCTCCAGAATGGTCTTCCTCACCCACCCCACCTAAAGTGGCTGCCTCCAGACTCCATGGCCCTCTCCACGCTTGTCTTTCTTATGAGTCCTTGTCACTAATATCCCTGACATGCAATATATTCATATCACATTTATCTCCTGTCCCCCTTTCTAGAATGAAATGGGGATTGAATATAGATTGCCAAATTCCCCTTTAAGCAGGCAGTGTGTGCCTGTCCATCTCTGCACTGTTCCGATGACCAATATTTTAAGTCTTTGCCAATCGTACGGGCAAAGCATCTCTAATTGTTTTTGCTGCAGCACTTCTGACAGAAGTCATCTAGTTCCTGCTGAATGCTTCCAGCCACAGAGAGCTCTTCCCACCCAGTAAAGGACGAGTCCCACAGTTGGAAAGTCAAGCTTCCCTTATGTTGAGCCAAAACCAGCCTGTTGAACTTCCCTGTGAAATCCTACTCCAAGTTAATTTGTCCTTTTGCCACACTCGCAGTCAGGATTCCTGCAGGGATGTGGCTCTTCCATATACAGTGTTGGTTCTGTGGTGTTAAAGAGGGTTGGGTAACAAGCAGCAGGTGGGATTTCAAGAACTTTGGAGCCCAGAGCCCAGGCTCCGCGCTTACCATTGCAGAGGCTATAAGAAGGTATACCAGCACTTCTGAGGGGACAAATGAGGCCATTTCTGGAGGGAAGCCCATTCTCCATTCCTGCCACTTTCTGATTTCCCTTCTGTCGGCAGGATTTGAGTCAACGACCAAGGATGCCTGGGAAACAGAGTTCGCAGAGGCCAGGCCTCAGCATCACAGAGAAGAGTATAGAAGGGTGGGTTTGGGCACTGAGAGATAACAATGAAAAAGAAGCACACCCAGTCTACAAATAACAAATGCTGGAGAGGGTATGGAGAAAAGGGAAAAACCTCGTACACTGTTGGTGGGAATGTAACTTGGCGCACCCACTGTGGGAAACAGTACAGAGGTTTCTCACAAGAACTAACAAAGAATTACCCTAGGACCCAGCAATTCCAATCCTGGGTATATATCTGAAAAAAAAAATTAATTTGAAAAGATACATGCACTGCAATGTTCATAGCAGCATTATTTACAATAGCCGATACATGGAAACTACCTAAGTGGATAAAGAAGCTGTGATATATATATAGACAATGGAATACTACTCAGCCATAAAAAGTAACAAAATTTTGCCATGTGCAGCAACATGGATGGACTTGGAGGGCGTTATGCTAAGTAAAAAGTCAGACAGAGAAAGAGAAATACTGTATGATACCACTTATATGTGAAATCTAAAAAATACAACAAACTAGTGAATGTACAAGCAGACTCACAGATATAGAGAACCAACTAGTGGTTCTCAGTGGAGAGATGGGGGAGGGGAAGTATAGGGGTGGGGGAGGGAGACACAGACTCTTGGGTGTAAGATGGGCTCAAGGATGTATTGTACAGCACAGGGAATACAGCTAATATCTTGTGATAACTGTAAATGGAAAGTAAATTTTAAAAATTGTATAAAAATTAAAAACAAGCACATCCACTGTTCTTCCTTCCTTATTTAAAACTGTTCCAGAATTAACGGAAATAACTTAGCCCTGCTATTTTCATTATCATTAGAGAGTCATGACAGATTATGAACCGAAGGATACCAAACCAAGCAAACTGAAAATGCATTTTGCCCTCAGTTCTCCAGTTATAAGGCTCAAGGGTCAATTTTAGATACACATGACATCCCACATAGGAGGTATTAAGGTGCAGAAAACCCTGGGGCTGCAGGATTCTCCTCCCTGTAATATCACCTGCCTCCTTCTGCTAGTCAAGGAGAGAGCTGATTGACTCAGATGCATTGAAATAGTCTGGAAGTTATCACAGACAGACTTTTAGACCCTAAAGAACAAGCCTCCCTCTCTCAACATCTGTTAGGTCTACTGCTTTACCATTCTGCATAGTTTCTTTCTTTAAAAAAAAAAAAAACAGAACACTGATACAAGTACAGAGGGAATATATGATGTTATGCATTAGCCTGGTGGTGTGGTTGTCTTCAAGAAAGTTTGAAAAAGGAAGAAGGACAGCAAAAGCTCAGCTTCTAGAGGGCTGATCTTAGAAATGATTCAGTATTTGATCTAGAGCCAGTCATCTTCAGCCATATTGCCTTTGAGACCTCAGTTTTTCCATCCATCACTAGGGCAATTTTTTCCTAGGAAAATCCTTTGAGAACCTGGGAGAAAGTCGAGTGAGCCCAAAAAGTTCATCATCGATGTGTGTTTACAATATTCCAGCTGACAAGTGGTGGTAGCAAAGCCTGCTTTAGTCACCCTGGTGCCTGTCAATTCCTTCTCCATTTTTGGTACATAGTCAAAAGAGCCTAATGCCAAGTGATGGAGAGCATTCTTCCTGCATCACCGCCATCTGTTTCCTTGGCATCCACTACAGACAGCTGTGTTGCCAGCTTTCAAGCTGTTTATTGGTGTATCACATGGAGAAGTTATGGATGGATGGGATGGATCTCCTGAAAATTGGGCATTTTTGTTTCTCTCTGAAATGTTTACTTAATATCTTGTCATTCTTACAGAATGCTCAACAAGCACTTACTGAATGACTCCACTGACCTCTGGCAACAAGGTGGTTTCATAATGTGAACGAGTACATTGTAAAAAAAAATTACACCTGTGTCAACTCTCAAGCAAGCTATAGATGGTACTAGAAAAGGACCAGAAAAAGGAAAAGGAAATGGTCAAGTAGGAAGAAGGCTCACCCTGTGAGCAGAATGAGAAGGCCTGCATGAAAGTGTGCAGTGGTGTAGACAGAGGGACACAATTAAAATTTCCATTATCGGGCTTCCCTGGTGGCGCAGCGGTTGAGAGTCCGCCTGCCGATGCAGGGGACACAGGTTCGTGCCCTGGTCCGGGAAGATCCCACATGCCGCGGAGCGGCTGGGCCCGTGAGTCATGGCTGCTGAGCCTGCGCGTCCGGAGCCTGTGCTCCGCAACGGGAGAGGCCACAACAGTGAGAGGCCTGCGTACCGCAAAAAAAAAAAAAAAAATTTCCATTATCATGACGTTTGGGATAGGAAGATGCTGGGATTATGGGTCCTGCTAATTTAAGGTGGGAGAGAAGTAAATTTAGAATAAATAGAGTCTGTCTTTGAACAATGCTAATAAGCCTAAGATTTCTATTATCTAAAATATCTAAAAAAAGTAGAAGCTGAATTCTAAATGATACATATATATTAATATATATGTATACATATTTACACGTGTATATATATAATTTTATTTTTTCAGAGAAAAGAAATTCAAGTCATTTGGGAAAAAGTTTTTTCACAAAATGCCCTTCAAATTCATTATAACAGGCAGAATATCAGACCAGAGGCAACACAACAGAGGGACAAAAGATTAGTATTTCTAGATTCAACACTTCGCTGAGCAAAGCCCTGTTGCCAAATACTGCTGAAAATGTAGAGATCAGGTAATTAAGTTTCCAGTCCTCGAGTAATTTATAAACAATAGAGATGATCAGATATGAAGATATACA
Organism: Delphinapterus leucas; assembly: GCF_059928025.1. Taxonomy (NCBI): domain Eukaryota; kingdom Metazoa; phylum Chordata; class Mammalia; order Artiodactyla; family Monodontidae; genus Delphinapterus; species Delphinapterus leucas. The sequence goes on along the minus strand of NC_143142.1, from coordinate 33,426,776 downwards.
TATGCACTGTATATAAACACATATACATATTTACTATTAAATACTCTCATAAAAGATGAATGCTACAAAAAAAAGGTTATGAACCAAGTCAGATCATTTGGAGAATCATTACAATTATGGTTCAGAGAAGGTGGAGATTATTACCAGTTGGAGGGATGAGGAAATACTTCTCGGAAAAGGTATCATTTAAGCTGCATCTTTATTTTTCTTCTTTTTTTTTTTTTTTTTTTTTTTTTTGGCGACACTGCACGGGATCTTAGTTCTCCGACCAGGGATTGCACCCACGCCCTTGCAGTGAAACAGCAGAGTCCTAACCACTGGATCACCAGGGAATTCCCTAAGCTTCATTTTTTTTTCTTTTCATTTTATAATATCAGCAAAACTTTGATTTTAAAATATGATAAAAATAGTATTCAAAAAGATTTTGCATACAACTGAAACTAAGTTGACATTAATCCAAACAAAATTCTTGTGAATGAAGATAACTGGGGAATCTCTAAGATAATAACTCAAAAAATATCCTAAGTTGAATCTTAATGAATTAGCTAAGCTTGATCACCATGGGCTCAAAGAAGTATTTCATCCCCAAAGAACTACAAGTGAAGCAGGAAAGCAGGAAACCTGGAATTATATTTGAGAATAGTGAAATGTCCAGATGGTCTAGAACGTGGAGTGCTTGGAGGGTGAGTACTGGTCTATGACACTAAGATGTCACAGGATGTCAGTTCACGAAGGGTTTTTGGATGATATCCTAATGAGTTTAAACCTTTAAGCTTTTCTAGAAGAGGGTGATGTGATCAGATCTGTAAGATAAATTGAAAGAGAGATTAGAGGCGGGAAGGTCAGTGTAGGGCCATGATGGTAGTCTGACTAAAGCATGTTCTTGCTGAAAGGGACTTAAGAATCCCTATTAGTCCATCTGTTTATTTTTAAAATTATAAACCTGAGGTCTAGATGGCTACAGTGATTCTCCAGGTTCATTGAACTAATAACAGTAGATCTGATCTAAAACCCAATTTATGACTCTCATTCCAAAAAGGGAGAAGTCCCAAGGGACTTGTATGCCCTCCACCTGCCTCCCTGGACTCCCTGCCTACCTGAGGACCCTTGCCACCACCACCAGACCTGCATGGCTCTCCCCAAGCCTCTCCTGCCCACCACCTCAACCCACCTGTCCTCCGCCAGTCTGCAACTCAAAGGTCCCCATGGCCCCTTCCCCCTTCACATTCCTGTACATGCTGTATAACGAATTACCACACACTTAGTGCCTTAGAAGCGCACTCGCTTTTTTGGTTCACAGTTCTGTAGGTCAGAAGTCTGGCATAGCATGGCTGGGTTCCCTGCTCAGGGCTCATGAGGCCAAAATTAAGGTGTCAGCCTGGCTGAACGCTCATCTGAAGCTCTGAGGAAGACTCCACTTCCAAGCTCATTCATTCTTATTGTTGGGAGAATTAAGTTCCTTGTGGCTGTAGGAGTGAGGTCACCATTGCCTGGGTGCCTATCATCCAGGGGCCACTCTTAACTCCTGGAGATGACCTGCATCCTTGACACATGGCCCCTCCATCTTCAGGCCAGCCAGGATCCATCAAATCCTTCTTGTGCTTTCAACCTCTGACTTCTTCCACCTCTGACCTCTGAATCCAGATTTAAGGGACTCCTGTGATTAGGTCGGACATTCTTTTTATTTTAACATCTTTATTGGAGTAAAACTGCTTTACAATGGTGTGTTAGTTTCTGCTGTATAACAAAGTGAATCAGCTATACATATACATACATCCCCATATCCCCTCCCTCGTGAGTCTCCCTCCCACCCTACCTATCCCACCCCTCTAGGTGGTCACAAAGCACTGAGCTGATCTCCCTGAGCTATGCAGCTGCTTCCCACTAGCTAGCTATTTTACATTTGGTAGTGTATATATGTCCATGCCACTCTATCACTTAGTCCCAGCTTCCCCTTCCCTGTCCCCGGGTCCTCAAGTCCATTCTCTACACCTGCATCTTTGAATGATCTCCCTAAGGTCAACTGTGTCACGGAGCATAACCTAACCCCAAGAATAAAAGCCACCATAGTCACAGTGCTGGGGATTAAACGGGGTGTGTACACTACGGAGCAGGGAATGTTGGGGACTGTCTCAGAATTCTGCCTCCCACACCCTCTCCACATACAGAGTTTCATTTCTCTCTGCCAGTTTGGGAATACAATTCAATCCCATCCAGACCAAGAGTGTGAATACTACAGCTTTGTCTGATAACCTTGGTTTTCAAAGACATCTTCTCATTAACCTAAAGTGATTTCCTCGTGCAATTTCAGGCAACACTTTGGGGAGACTTGAATGTAGGAGTGTTGCTAAGTAGAGTTTACGTTCAAACCATGAGTAACTGTTCACCCCACCGTTCACACCACCCTATACTCCGGGGGATGTGGGTTCTTACACTTGAGCGAAGAGAACACACAGGATCAGTCACCCTGAGTGCGAAGTACCAAGTCACATTATTCTTCCTCTTTTTTCCATCCTCAGAGGCTTACCCTGCTGGCCTTGCCTCAGCATTCCTCTTCAGTAATCCGGAAGTTATCAGGAAAAAAAGTTAAATCAGTTACAATCTAACTCTCATACAAAAAAAGAGGAAACAACCAATCAGCGCACTGCAACATGCAGCCCACTCTGCATAGCAAGAGGACCATCAGGTTGCCAGCTACTCTATATGCAGCCTTCCTTCCTCCAGCAATCATTTCTATAATTAGTCCTGGCACACTGCGCCCAATTAGATATTTCTGTGGCATACGGGCATGAAATGTATGTGCTCCTTAGTCACCCTACTTTACTGTTAAATTGTCTGCAGAGATTTTTCAAACCATGAATAATTAAGCTTATTTCTTTGTCTCTTGTTTTGCAATTCCCTTAGATTCTATTCAGGTGATATAATTATACTGTATCCACGGCAGTGCTCATTACCTGCATCTAGAGGTGAAATCTTTGGGGGCTGCGGGTAAAATGACTTTTTCCTCTTAATCTGGCTTCAATCTGTACACCATTAATGATGAAGCAGTTAAAAGTCACTGATGCTAATATGGATTTACCCTTTAGTTAGCACGGCATGCTAATGCTCACATGCAATTACAAACTGAATGTGAATTTCTTTTTCACTTAAATTTAACAGGGAAATACATAAACCCCTTACCTGCATCTCAATTTTGTTCTAATGAATTGCTCCATTATAATACCCGGACTATATAATGCTACTGAAATGGTTGTGATATTTGTAGAAAAGTTATAAACAAGAGTTTAAAATGTAAATAATAAATTGCACAAATCACTTCAAAACCGATTAACTTCAAAGTATCGAAGCATTTAATAAAAGTCACCACTCTGACACCTTCAGGTACTAATCTTACAGATATACACCTTATGTCCTACTTTTAACTACTTTGCTGGTTGTAATGCACTGCGGATGAGTAAATAGCAAAGGATTTGGAGTCAAAAGACATGAGTTTGAATTTCAATCCTACCGCTTTCCACCTGTGAGGCCATCACCAAGTTACTGAACTTGTTCCCAGTCTTAGTTTCTTTATTTGAAGACTTGGAATAATAACAGTAATAACCTCATGAGATTCTTACGAGGATGAGAGAGGATATAATTGGCGCCTAGTAAGTGACCAATAAATAGGGCTGCTCTTACTACTGCTGGAGTGATCCTGATGTGGAGCTCTGGGGGAAGACAGATTTTAGGCCATGTCCCAGAACTCCTGAATCAGAATCTTCAGGTTCACACGATCGGTGATTCAGGTGCACGTTAAAATTTGGGAAGCACTGCTGTTGAAGACAGCAAGCTTGTGGAATGTGGATGTTTCATTTTAGCCATGAAGCATGAACATGTTTCATGGGCCCTTTCCTATAATACATGATTTGAAATGAAATCCTTCTAATTCTTTGCATGTGTTGACAAAGTCTAAGGGATAGAATTCCTCCTCTTTTCACTCCCAAGCTAACAGAAAAATTTAATAGAATAACAGAGCCCTTAAAGATTCTATAGTCTAGGGCTTCCCTGGTGGCGCAGTGGTTGAGAGTCCGCCTGCCGATGCAGGGGACACGGGTTCGTGCCCCGGTCTGGGAAGATCCCACGTGCCGCGGAGCGGCTGGGCCCGTGAGCCATGGCCGCTGAGCCTGTGCGTCCAGAGCCTGTGCTCTGCAACTGGAGAGGCCACAGCAGTGAGAGGCCCGCGTACCACACACACAAAAAAAGATTCTATAGTCTAAACCTCCTTTATATAGATTAGGGGGACAAGGCCAAGGAGAGGAATGGGTTAGGGGTGGATCTGGCATCCCATTCTTCTTACTGGTTTATCATAAATATCCTCTAGACCACAGATTTAATCCAGTACAGGTAGGTGAAAGTTTTATTTTTGGATGAATATAAGCCTAGCTACTTTAATTAGTTATTTAATAGGAGCAGGAAGCAAAGAATTAGGGTACAAACATGACATAGACAAATTAATAGAATGCTTAAGAGCTTAGACTTTGGAGTCAGGTTCAAATCCTGCCTGAGGCATCAGGCTGGTATGAAACTCCTTTCATCCTTAACCCTCTGAGCCTTGGTTTCTTCATCTGTGAAATGAAGTTAGTAAAACGTGTTTTATAAAGTTGTGAATAATAAATGAGACCACATGTAAAGATTTAGCATAGAGCAAGGTACATAATAACTGCTCAATAAACGATGACAGTATTACTTACGTTACTATTTGGCATGGCTAATGAGCTCACAGATAAGCAGGGAGAAAGCATGAACATGGGTAATTGACTCAGTGTCCCAAAAGGAGACAGAAATCACATCAGTTGTTTTGTCAGGAAGAATAGGTCTGCAAAGACCTGTTCACTAGTTATGTGAGAACAGAAAAGGCAAAAAGACACCAGAGCATCCCAGAGTGAGTAGCTCCATGAAGTAGGATGAGGATTGTGGCAAAGAGGGAAGAGGGTGGAATTATTAAAGCTTAGGAGCTTGGAGGAGAAGGCCTATGAAACCGGAAGTCTGATCTCAGAGAAGACAGTGCTTCTTGGCTGCTGTCTCTGACATGGGCATTGTAAGTCTGGTTCTGGAACTTTGCAGGAAACTGCAAACTGGCTTCAACTGCTGCAGCTGGACAGAATTTCTGCTGCCTGAAGCCCACAGCTATGGAAAACAGGAAGCTAACAGGACAGAGCAATCTCTCCTCCTTCCTCTAGCCTTCCTGTCTCCCTCTGTGGTTCCCTACTTAGAAAGTCTACCAGGGAGCAGCTGGCAAAGGAGCGATGTGGCTTGTAGAGCAGCAGCCCGACCAGCATCCCAAAGCTCAGAATTGAAGATGGATTTGGAGCTGAGAGACAATAGCTTTCTAAGGGGCACTACAGGCTGTTGTAATACAAAACTGAGTGATAAGGGCCATAAGAGAGTTTGCATTTTGGGGAATATGGGAGTCCAGAGAAAAACTAATTACTTCCAGCTGGGCACATAGTACTCCATGAGCTACGCCTTAAAAAGGAGATAAGAATTTGCCCCATGGAGCTTCTTCCTCCTCCACTTCCCCTTTCCCAACTCTATTACAATAAACATGGAAAAATGAGGAAGTGGGAGCTAGAGCATCATTACTCCAGGCTTCCACGAAGCTGGCAGATACACGATTCCCTGAAGCAGAGGGAAGAAGGAACAACCATGAACCCAATCTTCACAAAGCAGTTCTTCTTTTCCATTTTCGTCTGTGGTTTGCCTCTGACTACTTAGGGTTTTTGGAAGTTTCTTGTGATTGTGTTTCTGACAGAATAACGGAGATCCAGGTAGAACAACAGTAACCATGAAATGCACAGAGTCGAAGACACTGGGTGGGATGTGCATTATCCAACCTTGGCAACAACCTCCCGCTACTGGATGGAGAGTTTTAATTAAATAAGCTCTTGAGTTGGGGCATTCATCAGCAAACCACAGGCCAAATGCTTAACAAAGGTAAAACCTCTTTCTCTCTCGTAGATGAAACTCAGACAGCATCATGACATTAGCTTTACCTTCAGAAAAAAAAGAAATCCCTCACAGAAAGTGCCCTGGAAAAAATCCATTAGGATGTAAACAGGAAGCAAGGGAAAAACTGGGGTGCAGCATCAAAGATGGAGACAGGGTAGAAGTCACAACAAGTGTGTTTGCATTTTCCCAATTGTAGACTAAATGCCATCAATCTTCTGCATTATGCATTGTATTTACATCAAAAACAAGAACTAAGAGGCAAGTCATGTACCTGTTTTTTAAGAAAGATAAGGAGTGTGGTTACTGGGTTCTTTGAATTTTTTTTCTTTTTAAGGTGCTAGTCACATTTAATAAGTATCTTAAGCTCTCTGGATTCTTTCTCTTCCCTTTTCTAGAATAGATGATATGCATCACTTTTCTTAAGGAATCAAATAGACTTAATCAAAAGATACCAGATTGCAACACCTCCTTTGCACTGAGAGCCCATTTATAACCATTTGCTAAAAGAATGCCAGAAGTATACACGAATAGTATATTACGGAGTGTGTTCATTTACTAGGGCTGCCATAACAAAATACCACAGACTCAGTGGCTTAAACAACAGAAGTTTGTTTTCAAACAGTTCTGTATGTTGGAAGTCCAAGATCAAGGTATCAGTAGGGTTGGTTTCTCTCCAAGGAGACCTCTGTCCTTGGCTTGCAGAAAACTACTTTCAGGCTGTGTCCTCACAGGGCCTTTTCTCTGTGTGGCCCTATCCTGGTATCTTTTCCTCTTCTTATAAGGACACTAGTCATATTGGATTAGGACCGCATCTTAGAAGCCTCATTTTAACGTAATTACCCCTCAAAGACCATATCTTTGGATAAGGTTATGTTCTGAAGTACTGAGGGTTAAGACTTCAACACATGAATTTTGGCGGGACACAATTCATCCCATAACATTTAGTAAGTGTAAATATGTCAACATAATAAGATATGGATTTCTACTAAAGTACCAACTCTCTATATCATTGATTCTTATAAAGTTTAAAAATTAGGGGAAATTAACTTTAAGTGTAATAAGCTGAAAAGAAACAATATAGCAAAAGCATTAAAAATAGATGCTAACACTGGGAAAAAGAATATTTCCAAGAATTATGTATTCCTATAGTTTCTCTACCAGGTAAAAGGCATGATATTGGGTCTGCCTTGGCTGTATATAGAGGACAAAGAGTATTAGGCTCAAGGTATAACCTAAGATTAAGAAAGTTAAAGACCTATACACTGAAAACTATAAGACATTGATGAAAGAAATTGAAAAGACACAAATAAATGGAAAGGTGGTCCATGCTCATGGATTGGAAGAACTAATATTTGTTAAAATGTCCATGCTACCCAAAGCAATCTCTGTAAATTCAATGCAATCCTTATCAAATTTCCAATATCATTTTTCACAAAAATAAATCAATCATAAAATTTGTATGGAATCAAAAATCTCAATTAGCCAAAACAATCTTGAGAAAGAATAAAGCTATAGGTATCATGGCCCCTGATTTCAAACAATATTACAAAGCTAGAGTAATCAAAACAATATAGTATTGGCATAAAAACACACACATAGATCAATGGAACAGAATACAGAGCCCCCAAATAAACCCATGCATTTGTGGTCAACTAATTTATGACAATGAGACCAAGAATATACAATTGGGAGTAGACAGTCTCTTCAATAAATCGTGCTAGGAAAACTGGACAGCCACATGCAAAAGAATGAAAATGGACCACTATCTTACACCATACACAAAAATTAACTCAAAAGCCATTAAAGAATTGAACATAAGACCTGAAACCATAAAACTTTTAGAAGAAAACATAGGCAGTAAGCTCCTTGACATTACTCATGGCAATGAGTCTTCGGATTTGACTTTAAAAGCAAAGGCAACAAAATCAAAAATAAACAAGTGAAATTATGTCAAACTAAAAAGTATCTGTACAGCAAATGAACCCATCAAAAAATGAAAAGGCCATATGTGAAATCTAAAAAACAAAACAAACTAGTGAATATAACAAAAAGGAAACAGTCTCACAGATATAGAGAACAAACTAGTGGTTACCAGTGGAGAGAGGGAAGTGGGCAGGGCAAGACAGGGGTAGGGGATTAAGAGATGCAAACTATTATGTATAAAATAGATAAGCTACAAGGACATATTGTACAACACAAGGAATATAGCCATATCTTATAACTATAAATGGAGTATAACCTTTAAAAACTCTGAATCATTATTTTGAATACCTGTAACCTATAATATTGTACATCAACTATATCTCAATAAAAAATGTTTTTAATGAAAAAGCAACCTACTCAATGGGAAAACGGAGAATATTTGCAAATTATATATCTGATATGGGTCAATATCCAAAATATATAAGGAACTCATACAATTAAATAGCAAAAACAGAACAAAAACCAAACAACCCAATCAAAAAATGGCCAGAGGACCTGAATAGACATTTTTCCAAAGAAGACAGAGGGACAACAGATACATTAAAAATTTCAACATCACTAATCATCAGGGAGATGCAAGTCAAAACCACAAAGAGGTATTATATCATACCTGTTAGAATGGCTATTATCCAATAGACAAGAAACAACAAGTGTTGGTGAGACTGTGGAGAAAAGGGAACTCTTGTGCTCTACTGGGGCACATACAAATTGGTGCAGTCACTACGGAAAACAGTATAGCGTTTTCTCAAAACATTAAAACTAGAACTACCATATGATCCAGCAATTCCACGTCTGGGTACTTTTCTGAAGAAAATGAAAACACTAACTTGAAAAGATATCTGCACCCTCATATTCATTGCAACGTTATTTACAATAGCCAAGACATGGAAGCAACCTAAGTGTCCACTGACAGATGAATGGATAAAGGAGATGTAGTACATATATACAATGAAATATTATTCAGCCATAAAAAAGAATAAAAGCCTGCCACTTGTAAAAACACGGATAGAGCTTGAGGGTTTTTTGCTAAGTGAAATAAGTCAGACAGGCAAAGACCGCTTGATTTCACTTATAGGTGGAATCTAAAACCAAAACAAAGCCAACAAAGAAACAAAACAAAAACAAACTCCTAGATACAGAGAATAGATTAGTGGTTACTCTGGCAGAGGAGAAGAAAGCTGCGGGGTGGGTGAGGGGGGTGGGTAGGCAAAACAGGTAAATGGGGTCAACTGTATGGTGATGGATAATTGGACTTGTGTATACTCTGTAGTGTACACAGATGTTGAACTATTATGCTATCTACCTGAAACTGATATAATAATACTTAAAAAAAACAGAGTTCATAGACTTAGAGATCAGATTGGTGGTTGACAGAGGTTGGGGACAAGGGTTGGGTGAAATAAGTGATGGGGGTCTCAAAAGCTATAAACTTCCAGTTATAAAATAAATAAGTCATGGGGCTGTAATGTAAAGCATGGTGACTACAGTTAATAATACAGTATTACATATTTGAAAGTTGCTGAGAAAGTAAAACTTAAAAGTTCTCATCACAAGAAAAATAAATTGTATGTATATAACTAGGCTATGTATGGTGATGGATGTTAACTAGCCTTACTGTGGTGATCATTTCTCGATGCATATAAATATCAAATCATTATGCTGTATACCTGAAAGTAATATAACGTTATAATCAATTTTACACAATAAAAAATATAAATCAATAGATAGAGAGGCAAACAGACAGACAGACTGATTGTCGGCAGTTACCTCATTTAAGTTTGCCAAGGACAGTCTGCTCAAAGTGACTGTCAGTGTATTGACTAAGGCATATATGACTATGAGGGAATACCACCCCCTTCCCTGTGCCATTGTTCTTTATGTGAAAGATCACTGGCGAAGAAGAGTTTTGTATGCAGACATACAGCCGAAAAATCAAACACAACAAAAATAGGTAAGAGACCCTTCACCTTATATGCATAGTTATCCAAAAACTTCACTTGAATGGAAGGTGACACTCCATATATATCTTTCGTGCAGGCTGTGACATGTACTAATGAGGTCCATTTTGCTGCCTATCAAAAAGCATTCTTCTTTGCCAATAGCCACCCACTGTGGATGAGGACTGCAGTCTCCATAGTGACAGATATGGTCAGCATTTCAAAGGAACCAACATCTTCAACTGAACAAAACCAATTGAATACAAAGGTATTGGCTATAATCTCCAAGTGGAATAGCCTTGTTCGTAATTCTCAAAACAAAAATAGAGTACAATGTCTTTGCCCTGAAGCAAATCCTACTCAAAGTGATGCTGACTCCCATTAAACCATGTTGGTCATGAGAAATTATTAAAGAGCTATTTTCTGTTTAAGGTTCTTTGCTTTAATGAATCTCAGCCCCAAAGGTTTTCTTCTTTTGTTTTGAGCAAAATGTAGAATCATCCCTTGCGGAAATATAAAAGTTGGCAGTGTTGTAATACATTATAACCCTTAATGTGCTTTGTATAGGGAGAAACCTACAAAAACTGGTATTTATAGCATTTGCATTGATGGTCCCAATGGATCGGTCACACAATTTTTAATCCAAGAGTGAACACTAAAAATCTTCACATACCTTTACACTATTTCAAATGTTCTAAATATGAAATATTTAAGGAAAATCATTCTGGGGAATAATTTTCCCACCATCAGCAGTTTCTCTCACTTTTCCTGCTCATATCCCTTGACAAGGTATAATAAACTCCAACACTCAAATGCATACTCTGATGGGTTTGTAATGAGATTCTGCTTTGAAATTTAGTTATGTTCCCACAACTACGCCATAGGTGATGATAGTCACGTGAATTTAAGGGGCATAAGAAAAAAATTGTATTATTCAAGTGTTTTGGACATGGGGCTTTTCATAAAATTTGAGACTTTCATGCACATTTTGAGTTATATAATTATTCCACTGACTACAGATTTTAAAAAGAGTACCCTTGATAGTTATGTAGCTGTGGTTTCATGCTGCTCTCCTGCTGCAGAGGTGGTTAGCTACGTACGGACTCTATTCCTCCCACCTTCTCATTTAAAAATAAACCTCTAAAGAACTTGAATGCAAAAACATTAGTTTAACATTTCATTAATAATTTCAATGCAAAAAAGCAAAAGTAATATGAAATCACCCACACAGAATATGATATATTCTTGAGTTCCTGTTATATTTGTAAAATGATTCTTAGTTTAGAAAGGAAAGATCTAGGTTATCAAAGTAGTATTCACCCCAAAAAAGTTAACTTTTCTTTTAAAATTTTTTGAATATACTTATTTTTAAAGAAAATAAGACTAGAACAGATTTTCTACCAATTTGTATTCCTGTGCTTGATGTGATCTAAATGCATATATTGCAATTTTGCAACTATGACAAAACTACTGTTCTTTTTACGTTTTATTATTACTTTTAAAAACTATTTTTATCATAATAGAACATTATACTATATATTATTTTAATAATGACAACATTTTTTACATGAGATATATATAAAAAGTAAATGGAATGTGAATATAAATATAAAACGTAAAGAAATGAATCAGATCAGAGCAATTTTTCAGAAGAAGACAGGAGGTACTAAACAACAACAATAATCTTTTACATAAAAATGCTCTCGATAAAAGTTGTTCCTCAGACTTCTTAATCTTTCCTAGGCTCAGTTTCACCACTCATGGTATTAAAGAACTATGAGGAAAAATACTGTAGTGAAAGATATTCAAATACACTATTCCGAACATTGTCATAATGAACATTTTATACCACGTGGGTGTTGCTTACAAGAATTGTCTGTGCTTCCTGTTCTCATGGTTATCCACCAGCAACAAAAGGAAAGACAGTAAAACCATGGCTTGGAATTTTTCAAACTAATCCAGCCTTGTCGTAGGAGTAAAGGAACTCAAGACAGGCTGAAAACATTGTTAGGTGGAGTATAAGGTCAGAGTCAGGAAGGATACTCAGGAAGTTTCCATTTTATTTGGAGTCTGTTTAGCTGAATTAGGATGAGATGAAAGAAGTAGGTAGTTTCTTTTATCCCGTGTAAACTGGAACCAACCAAACCCCCAGGTAGACACACACTATCTGGCAATCAGCTCTGGTGTTGGGGTCCTTTGGAAAGAATCTTAAGGGCAGAAAGCCAAGGCCGGGGCATCCACACTTCACATGGCTGACCACTGCCTGGCCTAGGGAGTAACCCCCTCGGGGTGCAAGATTCACAGTCTTATAGATAAATTAGATATGCGATGCCCTTCTTGTTTATTTCTTTAAACCACAGTTCTCTGAGGGTGAAATTCATGACAGTTTCCTACTACACCTGCCACTTTTTATTAATAAATCAACACGGAAGCACACAGTAATAATAAACTAAGCACTAGAAAGGCACAGAAAGGAAACAAACGAAAGTTTGGTAAAATATTCGGCCTCACAAGAAATTTAAATTTTAACACAATTATATCTTTATCATTCTCACCTGTCATGCTGTCAAATATTTTTAACAATGATAAGCCATGCTAGAAAAGGATCAGGCACACATTTTTTTCTCGTACACTACTGGTCTCAGTACATCCACCTAAGAATGCAATGTGGCAGTATGTTTCAAGGGACTTAATGATGTTCACCATCACTGTGCCGACAATTCCACCTTGAAAACTGGACACTTAGGGGAAAAAAACTAACAGTGAAGAGCTATGTGCATACATGATCCGCAGAGGATTATTCATGGGAACAACTTACATGTACTACAGAAAGCTAATCTCTAACAAAATCTGTGGGGTTCTGCTCCTACTTAGAAGGCAGAAACTGCAAGAGAATGTCTGTCCCACCCTAAATCATAACTTCCTTGAGTCTATCAGAGACCTGAAGTTGCAAGGCAAACAAATCAACTGAATTCTAAAGAATGAAAAGCCCCACCTATGTGTCCGAACACACGAACATGTTCACCTTTGAAAGCACAGGCAGAAGAGGTGGTTATCTTACAAGCAGGCAAGTGCAAAGCAGCTGAAACTTATACTAATTCTTTAAGGCCAAGTGTGGGCTCACATGACAGTTCAACGCACCTGAGAGCCCCTTACGTGAAATAGCCTTCACTCATTCACAAACATTTCCACAGGCTTCTGCTGGGTGCTCACGACAAAGACAGGGAGCGGAGTGGGAGAAAAAGAGAGCTTTCCTCAGTGGGTCACAGGAACTCCTGCTAACTTCCCAGACCTCTCACTCACAGGAAACAAAAGCCTGAAGCCACTGGAGAAGAGGTAAGAAATATTCCTATTCGCAGGTCCCAAGAAAAGATCTATTACTTCTGAGGGAGAAATAGAGAAAAAGAAACTCCTTCCTCTGGGAAAAGGACAGGAAGCCTTCAGAGTCCCGTACCCATGCAAAGCTGTTTTTGGGTGAAGCAGAGCAAACTCTCTCCTACCCGAGACCTCCATAGATACAGAGCAAGACCCGACTACTACTGGAGCTGGACCAAGAAAACGAAGGACTTCCCTTCCCCCACCATGAGCTGAGAGCTCACTGCTGGGGGAAGAGCAAAAGTGTAGAGAGAGATGTCCCTGGATGTGCAGATGGGCAGGGACTACTGAAGCTGAGGGAGCTGAGGCAGGAGCCTAAAAAACACCTGCCCACCCTCCAGGTGGAGGAATTTGAAATCTGGGATGCACTGGTGGTAACTGTAGCAACAGAAAAACCCAAACCCAGCTCACCTGATGAACTCAATCTCCCATACTGAGCCATACAAACAAACAAAGTGCCCATTTCCACTACTGTTTTATACAAATTGCCTCACTTTCAATAAAAAACTACAAGACACATAGAAAAGCAAAAAAAAAAAAAAAAAAAGGAATTAAACCAATGTCAACAGAAAAAGCAATAAATTATGGTCCCCATTATGCAGGCATTAGAAATAATACTTAGGGACTTTCCTGGTGGTGCAGTGGTTAAGAATCTGCCTGCCAATGCAAGAGACACGGGTTCAAGCCCTGGTCCAGGAAGATCCCACATGCCGCAGAACGACTAAGCCCATGAGCCACAACTACTGAGCCTGTGCTCTAGAGCCTGTGAGACACAACTACTGTGCCCATGTGCCACAGCTATGGAAGCCCGTGCACCTAGAGCCTGTGCTGCACAACAAGAGAAGCCACCACAATGAGAAGCCCGCGCACCGCAATGAAGTGTAGCCCCCGCTTGCCACAACTAGAGAAAGCCTGTGCGCAGCAACGAAGACCCAATGCAGCCCAAAATAAATAAATTTATTTTTTAAAAAAAAGAAAGAATCCTTAGAATATAGAAATACTCCCATGATGTGGTCGTTGCCTTAGGAAAAAAGTTCAGACAGATATCTCCTCAAATTCACGTAAACTAATATACAGAAGAAATTCCTGGAAGCAGTATACCAATAATAGTGCTTGTACTCAGAGGGACGAGACTATCTTTTTTTTTTAATGTGCTTTTCTTTCTATTTTTATATTCCAGATTTAATGCATGGTTGTCACAAATTTTATACAATAATAATAATCTTTCTCTAATAAAAACATGTATAACTGTAAATATTTTTCATAATATTTGGTTGTCTAAAAGGAGCTTAAAGTGCTTGGCTACCAGAAAGGTTACAAATACCAGACTGTTCAGCGAAAAAGAGACCACAAACCAGTGGCCAAAATGTTTAATTCACCTGCAACTGAAAGGCTGGACAAAACAAAATACCACAAAACATGATTCCTAATCATTTAAGTAATGGTAAAGTGGCAACGGTCAACATTATCTGTTTAGCATTTACTAACTGGTATGAACACTACATATACTAGCTAATTTAATACTCATAAATTCATGAAATACCAATATGGTTCTTATTTACAGATAAGAAAACTGATGTCTAAACTTTGAATATACTTCAAGCATCAGCAGGTATCAAACCCATTAATATTAAGTAACTAATGATGATCATGACTGTAAAAATAGCTGTCATCTACTAATCACCTGCTATATTCTAGACTCTGTCCTAAGTGTTCTATTAATAGCTATGGTTTCAAAATAACTGTTAAACGGAGGCTCAGAGAGTGTAATGAACTAGCCCAAAATCATGCAGCTAGTAAGGCAAGGTGCCCAGAATCAAAGAGAGATCTGTCATGTTTCAAAGTGCAGACTCAACCCCTGTGCTTTACACACATGACATTAAAGGTCCTGGAATCAGAACATTCTGCCAAGTTCCTTCCTGTAACATAACTTGAAATATTTTATAGGGTATACTTGATTTTTACCGGGGCTTTGGATTCCGATTTGGTAAATCTTCCTTGGTTGCTGGTTTGACTCATTCCTATCCAGACCAGGACAGCCCCCTGACCTTGCAGGGAGGGATTTCTCTCTGCTTCTTATAGACTACCAACAAAGCCCATGTGTTTATCGCTAATCAACCTGCTTCCAGGCCTCCAGCATTTCCATCATAGGCTTTAGCTTTCCCTGGAAATAAAGGCAGTTTTTCACTTTTGTTGTTGTTGTTGTTATAAGAACATTTAACATGATATCTGCCGTTTTAACAAATTGTTAAGTGTACAATAGGGTGTTGGTAACTACAGACACAAAGTTGTACAGCAGATCTCTAGACTTATTCATCTTGCATGACTGCAACTTCATACCCGTTGAATAAAAACTTCCCATTTCTCCTTACTCCCAGCTCCTGGATCCCACTATTCTACTCTATTTTAGATACCTCATATGTATTAGTCAGGGCTCTCCAGAGAAACAGAACCATTAGGAAATATATAAGGAGAGATGATAGATAGATAGATAGACAGAGATTTATTATAGGAATTGACTCACACAATTATGGAGGTTGAGAAGTATCACAATTTGCAATCTGTAAAACCAAGGAAGCCAATGGTATAAATCAGTCCAGTTCCAAAGGTCTGAGAACCAGGAGGCTGTTAGTAAAAGTCATGGAGTCCAAAGGCCCGGGAACCAGGAGTTCTGACAGCCAAGGGCAGGAAAATATGGATGTCCCAGCTCAAGAAAACAGTGAATTCAACCCTCCTTTGTCTCTTTGTTCTATTCAGGCCCTCAAAGGATTGGCTGGTGCCCACCGACATTGGTGAGGGTGGATGTCTTTACTCAGCTTAATAAATCAAATGCTAATCTCTTCCCAAAATAACCCTCATGGACACAGCCAGAAACAGTATTTTACCAACTATCTGGGCAACGCTTAGCCCAGTCAAGTTGACATAAATTAATCATAACATCATATAAGTCGAATCATGCAGTATTTGTCTTTCTGTGACTGGCTCATGTAACTTCTCATAATGTCCTCCAGGTTCACTTTTTCTATAACCTACTGCAGAATATATATACACACATCTTCTTTATCCATTCATCCATTAATGGACATTCTGGTTACTCCTACATATTGCCTATTGTAAATAATGCTGCAGTGAATATGGAACTGCAGATAACTCTTCAAGATCCTGCTTTCAATTCTTTTGGATAAGCACCCAGAAACAGGATTGCTGGATCATATGGTAGTTCTATTTTTAATTTTCTGAGGAACCATCATACTGTTTTTCATAGCAATTGCACCATTTTGCATTCCACCAGCAGCATGCAAGGGTTTCAGTTTCTCCACATCCTCTCTAACACTTATATTTTTTGTTGTTTTTATAATAGCCATCCCAACAGATATGAGTTGATACCTCACTGTTGCTTTGATTTGCATTTCCCTCATGATTAGTTATGTTGAGAATCTTTATATCTGTTGGCCATTTGTATTTCCTCTTTGGAAAAATGTGTATTCAAGTCCTTTGCCCATTTATTAATCAGGTTATTTATTTTTTGCTATTGAGCTGTAGGAGTTCCTTATATATTATAGATATTAACCCCTTACCAGCTATATGGTTTGCAAGTATTTTCTCCCATTCCATAGGCTGCCTTTTCACTGTGTTATTTGTTGCTATGCAGAAGCTTTTTAATTCGATGTAGTCCCACTTGTTTATTTTTGCTTTTGTTGCCTGAGCTTTTGGTGTCATATCCAAGAAATCATTGCCAACACCAGTGTCATGAAACTATTTCCTTCACTTCTCCATCTGCTTCTTCGTTTCTAAAATAATGCCTCTCTTTTTCCTGTTGTTATACCTTTACTGTAAAGGAGAGAGTGGCAATAAATGTGTGTATTCAATCTGTCTTGCTCTGATGAAAGTTCTAAAGTTTGTTTTGAATTTCACATATATCTGAATTTACAGAGAAGTCAGACTAGTACACATTGGTTGCATGATGTTAGTGAAAAATAATAAAAAGAGCTACTATTGTTGAGGACTACTATATGCCAAGTACTATCTTAAGAAATTTGTATTCACGATCTTATTTAGGTTCTCAAACAACCCTCAGAGATTCATACAATTATTATCCCCATTTTACTGATAAGGAAACTGGGGTTTAGAGGTTAAACATTTATCCAGTATTTTTAACTGTATAATCTTTTTTGTTTTAACATCTTTATTGGAGTATAATTGCTTTACAATGTTGTGTTAGTTTCTGCTTTCTAACAAAGTGAATCAGTTATACGTATACATATATCCCCATATCTCTTCCCTCTTGCATCTCCCTCCATCCCACCTTCCCTATGCCACCCCTCTAGGTGGTCACAAAGCACCGAGCTGATCTCCCTGTGCTATGCGGCTGCTTCCCACAAGCCATGGGTTTTACATTTGGTAGTGTATATATGTCCATGTCAATCTCTCACTGTGTCCCAGCTTACCATTTCCCCTCCCCATGTCCTCAACTGCATTCTCGAGTAGGTCTCCCTCTTTATTCCCGTCTTGCCCCTAGGTTCTTCATGACTTTTTTTTTTAGATTCCATATATATGTGTTAGCATACGGTATTTGTTTTCTCTTTCTAACTTACTTCACTCTGTATGACAGACTCTAGGTCCATCCACCTCATTACAAATAACCTAAATTCATTTCTTTTTATGGTCGAGTAATATTCCATTGCCTATATGTGCCACATCTTCTTTATCCATTCATCTGTCGATGGACACTTAGGTTGCTTCCATGTCCTGGCTATTGTAAATAGAGCTGCAATGAACATTTTGGTACATGACTCTTTTGGAATTATGGTTTTCTCAGGGTATATGTCCAGTAGTGGGATTCCTGGGTCGTATGGCAGTTCTATTTTTAGTTTTTTAAGGAACCTCCATACTATTCTCCATAGTGGCTGTATCAATTTACATTCCCACCAACAGTGCAAGAGGGTTCCCTTTTATCCAAACCCTCTCCAGCATTTATTGTTTGTAGATTTTTGATGATGGCCATTCTGACCAGTGTGAGATGATATCTCATTGTAGTTTTGATTTGCATTTCTCTAATGATTAATGATGTTGAGCATTCCTTCATGTGTTTGTTGGCAATCTGTACATCATCTTTGGAGAAATGTCTATTTAGGTCTTCTGCCCATTTTTGGATTGGGTTGTTTTTTTGATATTGAGCTGCATGAGCTGCTTGTAAATTTTGCAGATTAACCCTTTGTCAGTTGCTTCATTTGCAAATATTTTCTCCCATTCTGAGGGCTGTCTTTTCGTCTTGTTTACGGTTTCCTTTGTTGTGCAAAAGCTTTGAAGTTTCATTAGGTCCCATTTGTTTATTTTTGTTTCTATTTCCATTTCTCTAGGAGGTGGGTCAAAAAGGGTCTTGCTGTGATTTATGTCATAGAGTGTTCTGCCTATGTTTTCCTCTAAGAGTTTGATAGTGTCTGGCCTTACATTTAGGCCTTTAATCCATTTTGAGGTTATTTTTGTGTATGGTGTTAGGGAGTGTTCTAATTTCATTCTTTTAAATGTAGCTGTCCAGTTTTCCCAGCACCACTTATTGAAGAGACAGTCTTTTCTCCATTGTATATTCTTGCCTCCTTTATCAAAGATAAGGTGACCAGATGTGTGTGAGTTTACTCTGGGCTTTCTATCCTGCTCCATTGATCTATATTTCTGTTTTTGTGCCAGTACCATACTGTCTTGATTACTGAAGTTTGGAGTATAGTCTGAAGTCAGGAGCCTGATTCCTCCAGCTCCATTTTTCTTTCTCAAGATTGCTTTGGCTATTCGGGGTCTTTTGCATTTCCATATGAATTGTGAAATTTTTTGTTCTAATTCTGTGAAAAATGCCAGTGGTAGTTTGATAGGGATTGCATTGAATCTGTAGATTGCTTTGGGTAGTAGATTCATTTTCACAATGTTGATTCTTCCAACCCAAGAACATGGTATATCTCTCCATCTATTTGTATCCTCTTTAATTTCTTTCATCAGTGTCTTGTAATTTTCTGCATACAGGTCTTTTGTCTCCTTAGGTAGGTTTATTCCTAGATATTTTATTCTTTTTGTTGCAATGGTAAATGGGAGTGTTTTCTTAATTTCACTTTCAGGTTTTTCATCATTAGTGTATAGGAATGCTACAGATTTCTGTGCATTAATTTTGTATCCTGCTACTTTCCCAAATTCATTGATTAGCCCTAGTAGTTTTCTGGTAGCATCTTTAGGATTCTCTATGTATAGTATCATGTCATCTGCAAACAGTAACAGCTTTACTTCTTCTTTTTCAATTTGGATTCCTTTTATTTCTTTTTCTTCTCTGATTGCTGTGGCTAAAACTTCCAAAACTATGTTGACTAATAGTGGTGAGAGTGGGCAACCTTGTCTTGTTCCTGATCTTAGTGGAAATGGTTTTAGTTTTTCAACATTGAGGACGATGTTGGCTGTGGGCTTGTCATATATGACCTCTATTATGTTGAGGAAATTTCCCTCTATGCCTACTTTCTGGAGGGTTTCTATCATAAATTGGTGTTGAATTTTTTTCAAAAGCTTTCTCTGCATCTATTGAGATGATCATATGGTTTTCCTCCTTCAGTTTGTTAATATGGTGTATCACATTGATTGATTTGCATATATTGAAAAATCCTTGCATTCCTGAGATAAACCCTACTTGATCATGGTGTATGATCCTTTTAATGTGCTGTTGCATTCTGTTTGTTTGCTAGTATTTTGTTGAGGATTTTTGCATCTATGTTCATCAGTGATATTGGCCTGTAGTTTTCTTTCTTTGTGACATCTTTGTCTGGTTTTGGTATCAGGGTGATGCTGGCCTCGTAGAATAGGTTTGGGAGTGTTCCTCCCTCTGCTATATTTTGGAAGAGTTTGAGAACGATACGTGTTAGCTCTTCTCTAAGTGTTTGACAGAATTCACCTGTGAGGCCATCTGGTCCTGGGCTTTTGTTTGTTGGAAGATTTTTAATCACAGTTTCAATTTCAGTGTTTGTGATTGGTCTGTTCATATTTTCTCTTTCTTCCTGGTTCAGTCTCAGAAGGTTGTGCATTTCTAAGAATTTGTCCATTTCTTCCAGGTTGTCCATTTTATTGGCATAGAGTTGCTTGTAGTAATCGCTCATGATCCTTTGTATTTCTGCAGTGTCAGTTGTTACTTCTCCTTTTTCATTTCTAATTCTATTGATTTGAGTTTTCTCCCTTTTTTTCTTGATGATTCTGTCTAATGCTTTATCAATTTTATTTATCTTCTCAAAGAATGAGCTTTTAGTTTTATTGATCTTTGCTATCATTTCCTTCATTTCTTTTTCACTTATTTCTGATCTGATCTTTATGATTTCTTTCCTTCTGCTAACTTTGGGGATTTTTTGTTCTTCTTTCTCTAATTACTTTAGGTGTAAGGTTAGGTTGTTTATTTGAGATGTTTCTTGTTTCTTAAGGTAGGATTGTATTGCTATAAACTTCCCTCTTAGAACTGCTTTTGTTGCATCCCATAGGTTTTGGGTCGTCATGTTTTGTCATTTCTTTCTAGGCACTTTTTAATTTCCTCTTTCATTTCTTCAATGATCTCTTGGTTATTAAATAGTGTATTGTTTAGCCTCCATGTGTTTGCATTTTTTTTTTACAGATTTTCTCCTGTAATTGATATCTAGTCTCATAGCGTTGTGGTCAGAAAAGATACTTGATACGATTTCAATTTTCTTAAATTTACCAAGGCTTGATTTGTGACCCAAGATATGATCTATCCTGGAGAATGTTCCACGAGTACATGAGAAGAATGTGTATTCTGTTGTTTTTGGATGGAATGTCCTATAAATATCAGTTAAGTCCCTCTTGTTTCATGTATCATTTATAGCTTGTGTTTTCTTATTTATTTTCATTTTGGATGATCTGTCCATTGGTGAAAGTGGGGTGTTAAAGTCCCCTACTATGATTGTGTTACTGTCGATTTCCCATTTTATGGCTATTCGTATTGGCCTCATGTATTGAGATGCTCCAATGTTGGGTGCATAAATGTTTACAATTGTTATATCTTCTTCTTGGATTGATCCCTTGATCATTATTTAGTGTCCTTCTTTGTCTCTTGTAATAGTCTTCATTTTAAAGCCTATTTTTCCTGATCTGAGAATTGCTAGTCTAGCTTTGTTTTGATTTCCATTTGCATGGAATATCTTTTTCCATCCCCTCACTTTCAGTCTGTATGTGTCCCTAGGTCTGAAGTGGGTCTCTTGTAGACAGCATATATATGGGTCTTGTTTCTGTATCCATTCAGCCAGTCTATGTCTTTTGGTTGGAGCATTTAATCCATTTACATTTAAGGTAATTATTAATATGTATGTTCCTATTACCATTTTCTTAATTGTTTTGGGTTTGTTATTGTAGGTCTTTTCCTTCTCTTGTGTTTCCTGCCTACAGAAGTTCCTTTAGCATTTGTTGTAAAGCTGGTTTGGTGGTGCTGATTTCTCTTAGCTTTTGCTTGTCTGTAAAGGTTTTAATTTCTCTGTCAAATCTGAATGAGATCCTTGATGGCTAGAGTGATCTTGGTTGTAGATTTTTCTCCATCATCGCTTTAAATATGTCCTGTCACACCCTTCTGGCTTGCAGACTTTCTGCTGAAAGATCAGCTGTTAACCTTATGGGGATTCCCTTGTATGTTATTTGTTGTTTTTCCCTTGCTGCTTTTAATATTTTTTCTTTGTATTTAAGTTTTGATAGTTCGATTAATATGTGTCTTGGCATGTTTCTCATTGGATATATCCTGTATGGGACTCTCTGTGCTTCCTGGACTTGATTAACTATTTCCTTTCCGATATTAGGGAAGTTTTCAACTATAATCTCTTCAAACATTTATTCAGTCCCTTTCTTTTTCTCTTCTTCTTCTGGGACCCCTATAATTCGAATGTTGGTGTGTTTAATGTTGTGCCAGAGGTCCCTGAGACTGTCCTCAATTCTTTACATTCTTTTTTCTTTATTCTGCTCTGCTGTAGTTATTTCCACTATTTTATCTTCCAGGTCACTTATCAGTTCTTCCTCAGTTATTCTGCTATTGATTTCTTCTAGAGAATTTTTAATTTCATTTATTGTGTTGTTCATGATTGTTTGTTTGCTCTTTAGTTCTTCTAGGTCCTTATTAAACATTTCTTGTATTTTCCCCATTCTATTTCCAAGATTTTGTAACATCTTTACTATCATTATTCTGAATAATTTTTCAGGTAGACTGCCTATTTCCTCTTCATTTATTAGGTCTGGTGGGTTTTTGCCTTGCTCCTTCATCTGCTGTGTGTTTCTCTGTCTTCTCATTTTGCTTAACTTACTGTGTTTTGGGTCTCCATTTCGCAGGCTGCACGTTCATAGTTCCCATTCTTTTTGGTGTCTGCCCCCAGTGGCTAAGGTTCCTTCAGTGGGCTGTCTAGGCTTCCTGGTGGAGGGGAGTAGTGCCTGTGTTCTGGTGGATGAGGCTGGATCTTGTCTTTCTGGTGGGCAGGTCCACGTCTATTGGTGTGTTGGGGTGTCTGTGATTACTATGATTTTAGGCAGCCTCTCTGCTAATGTATGGGGTTATGTTCCTGTTTTGCTAGTTGTTTGGGATAGGGTATCCAGCACTATAGCTTGCTGGTCGTTGAGTGGAGCTGGGTCTTGGCGTTGAGATGGAGATCTCTGGGAGGTTTTTGCCGTTTGATATTACGTGGAGCTCGGAAGTCTCTGCTGGACCAGTGTCCTGAACCTGATTCTCCCACCTCAGAGGCACAGCCCTGACACCTGGGTGGAGCACCAAGAGCCTGTCATCCACACGGCTCAGAATAAAAGGGAGAAAAAAGAAACAAAGTAGATAGAATAAAATGAAGTGAAATAAGATAAAATAAAGTTATTAAAATGAAAAATAATTATTAAAAAATTTTAATAGAAAAAAGAAAGAAAGAAAGAAGAGAGCAACCAAAGCAAAAAACAAATCCACCAATGATAGCTAGCTAAAAACTATACTAAAAAACAAAAAAGAAGAAAGAAAAACGGACAGACAGAACCCTAGGACAAATGGTAAAAGCAAGGTTATACAGAGAAAATCACACACAGAAGCATACACATACACTCACAAAAAGAGAAAAAGGGGAAAAAAAAATATATATATCGTTGCTCCCACAGTCCACCTCCTCAATTTGGGATGATTCGTTGTCTATTCAGGTATTCCACAGATGCAGGGTACATCAAGTTGATTGTGGAGATTTAATCTGCTGCTCCTGAGGCTGCTGGGAGAGATTTCCCTTTCTCTTCTTTGTTCGCACAGCTCCAGGGGTTCAGCTTTGGATTTGGAACCGCCTCTACGTGTAGGTCACCTGAGGGCGTCTGTTTCCGCTCAGGCAGCATGGGGTTAAAGGAGCAGCTGATTCAGGGACTCTGGCTCACTCAGGAGCCGGGGAGGGAGGGGCACGATGCGGGGCGAGCCTGGGGCGGCAGAGGCCGGCATGACATTGCACCAGCCTGAAGCACGCCATGTGTTCTCCTGGGGAAGTTGTCCCTGGATCCCGGGACCCTGGCAGTGGCAGGCTGAACAGGCTCCCAGGAGGGGAGGTGTGGAGAGTGACCTGTGCTTGCACACAGGCTTCTTGGTGGTGGCCGCAGCGGCCTTAGTGTCTCTTGCCCATCTCTGGAGTCCGCGCTTTTAGCCGCGGCTCACGCCCATCTCTGGACCACCTTTAAGTGGCGCTTTTAATCCCCTCTCCTTGCGCACCAGGAAACAAAGAGGCAAGAAAAAGTCTCGTCTCTTCGACAGCTCCAGCCTTTTTCCCGGACTCCCTCCCGGCTAGCCGTGGCGCACTAACCCCTTCAGGCTGTGTTCACGCCGCCAACCCCAGTCCTCTCCCTGCACTCCGACCAAAGCCCGAGCCTCAGCTTGCAGCCCCACTCACCCGGGCAGATGAGCAGACAAGCCTCTCTGGCCAGTTGGCCCTGATCCTCTGTGCAGGAATCTCTCCGCTTTGCCCTCCGCACCCCTGTGGCTGTGCTCCCCTCCGTGGCTCCGAAGCTTCCCCCTCCGCCACCCGCAGTCTCCGCCTGCGAAGGGGCTTCCTAGTGTGTGGAAACCTTTCCTCCTTCACAGCTCCCTCCCACTGGTGTATGTCCTGTCCCTATTCTTTTGTCTCTGTTTATTCTTTTTTTCTTTTGCCCTACCCAGGTATGTGGGGAGTTTCTTGCCTTTTGGTAGGTCTGAGGTCTTCTGCCAGCATTCAGTAGGTGTTCTGTAGGAGTTGTTCCACATGTAGATGTATTTCTGGTGTATCTGTGGGGAGGAAGGTGATCTCCACGTCTTACTCTTCTGCCATCTTGAAGCTCCTCCTTAACTGTATAATCTTTTAACTGTATAATTTTCCACAAGGAGCAGAGAGAGGATTGAAATCCAGGTACTTTCATTTCAGACCCCAAGGTTTAACCACAACAATGCAATTCTTTTATCATAGCTTAAAGGGGTATACGTATATCACCAATAACGTTAGCAGAAATTGGTTTCGCTGGTAACTTATACTGCATATTTCTCACCAGAGATGATCTAGAGGAAAAGATCTAAGGCTGTAAATTATTCCTTAAGTAACAATAGTTTCCCCATTATTTATCCCCACATTTTCAATGTTATGCAGAGGAGGCAGTAAACATCCCTTCTTACCTAGAGTCCTCATACTTTCTGGAAAGGACTAGAAAAGTATTCATTCCAAGGCAAAATTACTTTTAACCTTCCCAAGGTATTATACTTTAACTAGAATTACAAAATATTAAACTTGATAAGAGTGGTAGATAGATAACATTACCCCACTCCACCCAGTATCCAGATTTTTCTACTGTGAATTTGTGACTTTGTGGCTCCTCCAGCTAAGAAGTGGAGTCTGTTTTCCTACACCTTAACTCTTTTTTTTTTTATGGTTTTTAAAATTTATTTATTTTATTTATTATTTATTTTTTTGGCTGTGTTGGGTCTTCGTTGCCGTGCGTGGGCTTTTCTCTAGTTGCGGTGAGCGGGGGCTACTCACTGCAGAGGCTTCTCTTGTTGCAGATCACGGGCTCTAGGTGCACGGGTTTCAGTAGCTGCGGCTCATGGGCTCTAGAGCACAGGCTCAGTAGTTGTGATACACGGGCTTAGTTGCTCCACGGCATGTGGGGTCTTCCTGGACCAGGGCTCGAACCCGTGTCCCCTGCATTGGCAGGCAGATTCTTAACCACTGTGCCACCAGGGAAGCCCCCTACACTTTAACTCTTGACTGGACTTGTGACTCACTCCTGCTGATAAAATGTTCCAGAAGCTATGGTGTGCCAGTTTCAGCCCTTGCACGCACCTTCTCTCTTGCTTGGTCCCTTGACGCTAGCCTGGCAGCAAGCCTGATGGAGGGTGAGAGCCCATCGGGAGCAGATGCAAATCAGTTCTCCCAGCCAAGGCCAGGCGTGAGATAAATATGTGGCTGTTGTTTTGATCCATTGTTTTAAAGTGGCTTATAATACAGCGTCATTGTGGTTATGGTTAATTGATGCAAAGGCCAAAGTGGCATCTCTAGAATTTCAAGCAATGCCGTCTGTATGGCCTAGAATTGGACGATCTTAGTCTCTAGATTAGAAATAAAGCTTGAGGCTAATCTACTAATCCTTCCTAAGCAGCTGTGAGCCTTCCCTATCAGCCAGTACCAGTGTGTCTGAACATTCATGCTGGGAAAGAAAGGCATTTGTGTTGCTTCCACAGAGGACCCCCTCTCGCTCCCTCATATCTGGAATCTAGTGTGGAGGGCCTTTATGTTAACAAGCATTATAAAATATTCACATTAACCATATATTTTAAGATTTGTTATTACATGCGAAATCTAAAATATGAAACAAACGAATGGATATAGCAAAACAGAAACAGACTTACAGATACAGAGAACAAACTAGTGGCTACCACTGGGAGAGAGAAGGGGGAGGGACAAGATAGGGTAGGAGATTAAGAGGTACAAACTATTATTTATAAAATGAGCTACAAGGATATATTTTACAGCACAGGTGATATAGCCAATATTTTATAATAACTTTAAATGAAGTATAATCTATAAAAATATTGAATCACTGTTATATACCTAAACTAATATAATAGTGTAAATCAACTGTACTTCAGTAAAAACTAAGATTTCAATTGAAAATAAACACAGTGTCTAGAGCACATCTAGGACATTTCAAGAAATATTTTGATGTACACATTTACTTCCTCCTTGTTAATTTAGACGCAAGGAGAGAAAGCTGGAAAGTAGTTGTGGCAGAGATTACAAACTTTCTTCCAATATTCATTATCCCTTTTTTTTTTTTATCAGAGACTCTTTATTTTACCAGATATATGACCACCCAGGACAAAAACCACATCTCCTCATCTCTGTTGCAGCCAGGTCTGGCCATACAAGGATGTACAGGCCAATGGGATGTGAGAAGGAAGGTGTACTATTTCTCCATGCTTCTCTCCTCCTTCCACTGGCCGGATTGAGGGTGCAGAACTGAGCCATCAGTCATGACCATGGTGAAAATGAGGGCAACAGCCCAAATATGTAGAGCCACAAGATAGAAAGAATCACACCCATAGATAGCCTCAGAGACAGAAACCTGGGGACCAGCCCTAGGCTTTGTGCCTCTAGGCCACTAATTAAAAGGGAAATAAAGATTTTGTTTATTTGAAACAGAGTCTACCTTGAGTTTCTGTTTCTTGCAGCTGAACATACATCCCAATACTCTGCTTGTAACCTCAGCTTCTCCCAGAAATTCCTTCACTGAATTATAATTTAATACTATCTCCTCCATGCATTTCTTTCCAAAACCCATTCATTGAAATAGTGCTTCTCCAAACTTTTGAAAAATGATGAGCAAAGATATTCTATGATTCGTTTATCAATGTCCCTTATTCAAGAATACTTGTGTCACATTCTTGCTTGGATTTTGTTTTAGAAAAAAATTTTTAATTATGTTGTATTTTTGTGAGAAATTAACAGTTCTGTGACAGAATAATTTTTACATGTACTTCCAGGAAACTAAAAGCAATTATATTATTCAAGTGTTATAATCTGTTTGATGCTAGTCACTAAAACTTATTTCTTTCATTTTTACTTTATTTAAATCCATATTAAATGTTTTGTCTTGTACTTTGATCTACTCAATAAGGTATCACAAATCCTTTGGGAAAGAGGTAGGGAAACCTATTTATTAGCTAAATAAATGAACGCTTAATAGTGTACTACAGACTATAATTTCTATAGAAACTCAGAGGAGTGAGAAATCAAATATTCAGCGAACTTGACAATTTGTGTCCAGAGAACACTCTTACTAAACTGGTACTGTATGGGGGGAAAGCTCTTTATCAAAATTCTAAGAAAATGTTATATTCTCTATTCATTTATTGAAGATTCAAAATGTCCGTTGTTGGGCTTCCCTGGTGGCGCAGTGGTTGAGAGTCCACCTGCCGATGCAGGGGACACGGGTTCGTGCCCCGGTCTAGGAAGATCCCACATGCCGCGGAGCGGCTGGGCCCGTGAGCCATGGCCGCTGAGCCTGCGCGTCCAGAGCCTGTGCTCCGCAACGGGAGAGGCCACAACAGTGAGAGACCCGCGTACCGCAAAAAAAAAAAAAAATGCCCGTTGTTATTAAAAAAAGAAAAGATTCTGAGAAGTTCTTCAGATAGCCTCCTATTGAACAAACCATTTCCTTTTTTGTCTCTACTGCCTTATTAGAGTCTCTCAGAAGTCATGTTCCTGGAAACACATTTTGGGAACCAAGTGAGATAAGGATGTTTTCATAAAGGTCAAATTTGAGCCTGGATTTTAAAGGATGGGTATGATGTACATGAAGTGTAGAGTTAGGAGAAAGTTGTCCAGGCAAGAGGAAATCACAAATATCCTTTGGGCATCTGTAGTAGATTTGATCTGCATGCTGAACCATATTGTCCTAGCCTGGGGACTTCAAGTTGCTCTGCAATAGAAACCTGCATGACAGGCAGTCTCCTAAGCCCTGAGCACACATCGGTGAAAAGTAGAAATATGGAAGAAGCACGCACATACACGTAACAAAGATGCAGCCAGCATGACTGATGCTCAAAGTCAGATTTAGTGAAAAACGAGGTCTAAATTGTGGAGGGCCACTAATTCAAGGGGACAACATTGCCAGTGAAGACTAGAGAAATTAAGACTTTGATCAGGGAAGTAGGATCCTAGAAGAAAAAGTTAACAAAGTTTAATATTTGTTTCAATAGTGGCATTTTCTTCCTGTTACAAAGTCTGGAATTTCTTACACACAACTGTATATTGTAAAATACTCTATGGTATTGAAAGAACAACTAGAAGCTGTCTGAACCAACTTGGTAGGATTGCTGGAAAACAGCCAAATATTTACTGCAACCAAGAAAATGCCCAATAAAGAAAAAGCCGTCTTTAAAATGGAAGGAAAGTTTTGTGGTGTTTTTACTCACCATTTTCCCCCCCTCACCCCAGCATGATGGTGGAACTGGCCTGGTGTAGACCTTATTGGTAAATTACCGTATATATCTTTTCTAACCTGTCTGAGAGATACCTAAATTACTGATGCAAGGTAATTATTAAGCATAACTAGGAACAATAGACCAAGGCAGGCTACAAACCTACAGGTACCTAGGGGGGAAAAGATTACAGGTAGAGACATATAAGGCCATCAAAGGCCCAGAGGGAAAACTGGAGTGAGACTCTTTAGAAAATTAAGACATTCAAAAGCAGCTGGGTACAGAGAATTATAAAAGCCACAAATGCCTAGGCAAGGTACATGCTCAAAAAGTCCCAAGAAGACCTTAACCTTTCACCTCAGGTTGATCTCTGGGTTCAGAACAAGCCTAGAAAAGTGGTGAGGAAGTTTCCTAGCCAGAACCAAACTGCAAAGGCTGGGAGAGCCGATGATTCTCTTTTTTTGTTTGTTCGTTTTTTGGTGTTTCTTTGTTATTTTGTTTGTTTCAGATCTTGTTATTCAAGTAAATTTATGTCCAAACATTAGCTGAATACAACCCAATGGAATGGCTACTTAAGTGGGTACGCATTACAAGAAATAGTCTGTGCAAAAAATGTTTAGAAATGTCTCGAAAGAAATGAACTACTGTAGCATTCAACAATCAAAAAACAAGTTAGCAAACCTTGGGGAATGAGGAGAATCTAAATGCACATTATAACTATCAAATGCCCGATTTTTACAAAAAAAAGTTATAAGGCATACAAAGAAATAGAAAAATACAGCTCATTCAAAGGAACAAAATAAATTAACAGAAGCCATCCCTGAGGCATCTCTGACATGGATAGTGGTGACAGGTGCACAACAGTATGAATGTACTTAATGCCACTGAATTGTATACTTATAAGTGGTTAAAACGGTAAATTTTATGTTATGTATATTTTACCACAATAAAAGAAGGAAAAAAATAAAACTCAAGTAGTTATATATTAACAGACGAGTAGACTTCAATGTAAAAATAATTACAAATGATAGAGAAATGATAGAGGAAACATATAAGGGTAAGAGTCTACTCACCAAGAAAAGCAGAGCAAATCTAAACGTTTACACCTAAGAACAGATTCCAAGTACATGAAGCCAAATCTGACAAAACCAAATTAGACATAAATAAATCAGCAATTATAGTTGGAGACGTTATTCCTTTCTCCGTAACAGATAGAATCAGTAGACAGAAATTCAGCAGAGAGGTATAAGAACTGAACACCACCATCGACTAACTGAATCTAATTGACATTTATAAAACAATTCTCCAAAAACATTATGGTTTCAGAAAACAGTCAAACAGCTCAAGATCTTCAACAGACATATTGTAAAAGGTAAAAGAGGGGCAGAGACAGAACTTGTAGTTTAGACAAGACTAAACTATAACATGAAAGATCATACACCTGTGTGAAAAATTCCTAAAGAAATAAGAGAAGTAAAACAGGATAATGGCTGCTTTGGAGGAGGAATTGAGAAGGCTGTGATCAGGATGAGGTCTATGGAGTAGATCCTGAGGTGTCTGGAAAAGTTCCATTCCTTTACATAATAGTTACATGTGTTTACCTTATTATAGTCCTCTAAGCTATCAATTTTTGTTTTCATATGGTTTTTTTTCTGTATTTGTATTTTATCTTAAAATAAGAAGATTTTGAAGACTAACTGCAAAATTTATTTGAGTACAATAAGATAGGTTGCAGCAAACCAGCACTCCCACAAGAACAGCTAAGCAAACCAGGTAAAATGCAAACAAAAACAAAACAAAACAAAAAATGACATCTGCTTAAAGACATTAGAAAATTTCCAAGGCAAATAGGACTTCAGGGACCAACATCCTGTAGAGAAATGACACACACAGGTATGAGCTGACATTCTGCAGCTTTTTTTTTTTTTTTTTTTGAAGTATTTGCCAATTCTAAACATGAACCAAGCAGAGGTTCCAATCAGGAGCCACTAACTGTTAGGAGGCAAAGAAGTCAGCAGAACTTTGACAACTTCAATTTCTTAAAGAGATAAAAACTAAAGATCAGGGCTACCAAAGAAACATCAGAAGGTGTAGGACCCCAGTGGAAGAGATGGGCAGGAAAGTGAGTCTGACATTCTCCGGCTTCCAAACTCTTGAACTGCTCAAAGCAGGAAGACGAGAAGCTAGGTAGGATACTGCTGAATGGCTGAGAGGTGTTTTCCACAAAAGAAAAAAAGATTAAAGTTCTGAGTTTTCCAAGGAGGAACAGATCAAGTAAACAAGCCCTGACCCCAGTTTCAAAGACTGGAAACCATATATAAGCAACAAGGATATATTGCACAGCACGGGGAATTATAGCCGTTATCTTGTAATAACTTTTAATGGAGTGTGTAAAAATGTAAAAATACTGAATCACTATGCTGTACACCTGAGACTAATATAATATTGTAAATCAATTATATGGCAATTAAAAAAAAAAGACTGGAGAACCTAATAGCAAGATGTACTGTTGGTTAACAGAGTGTGACAAAAATTGCAACATACTTCTAGTAGGCTGAAATCCTTATCATATTAAAAGAGTCTGTGGTGAACCCGCTCTGGAAGAAGCAAACATTACCTAGGTCCTTCACAATTTAACACAGACAGTGTCCAGCATTCAGTCATAAATTATGACCATCTAGATGTAAAGCGAAAAGTCAGGCAACAAAAACACATATGGTAAACCCAGTTACTCGAATTATCAGAATGAATAATACCTATGATTAATATAAATAGCTACATTTAAATAGCTATGATTAATATATTCAAAAATAGATAACAACTTTAGATTTCATCAGAAAACTGGGACTTACAAAAAGAATCAAATAGAAATTTTAGATTTGAAAAATGCAAAAACTGAAATTAAGAAGTATTTGGGCTTACAATCAGATTGGACAACGTAAGAAAGGATTAATGAAAGGAGTACAGAAATCAGTAGAAAACATCCAGGCTTAGGTACAGAAAGCAAAATGCATAGAAAATACAGAAAAGTGTATAAAATACATATAGAACATGGGAAAACGTTCTAACACACATGCATATGGAGTTCCAGAAGTGAGACAGAGAGTAAAAAGAACAGAAGCAATGCTTGAGGAGGTAACTGCCCAGAATTTTTCAAAACTGACTGAAGATACCAAGCGACAAGATTAAGAATCCCAACAGAACTCGAGCAAGGTAAGATATAAAGAAAACCACACCTAGAAACATTGAACGAAAACTATTGAGAAAATTATAAAAATGTCAATGAGATACACCCCCCAAATCCCTAGAAAAACAGTAAGATACGCTATTTTCATGGACAAGAAGATTCACTATTACAATAATACAGGCTTCCTAAAATAACCTGTAAATTCAATTGCAAACAAAACCCCGATAGGATATTTCATGCAATTTGACAAGCTGTTTCTAAGAAGTGCTTGAAAGGGTAAAGGGTCACGAAATAGGAAAAGAATGAAAACGCTTCTGAGAAAGAATGACGTGAGATAACTTGCCCTACAACAGTGTGGTTTAAGCGCAGAAATAGACAAACGACCCAGCTGTACAGAGAAGAGTCTAAAATTATCCATGCATAAATTAAAACCTATTCCATCTTAGTGCTATCATGATAGATCATGGGAAAAGGAGGAAATTTTTAAATGCTAATGGGCAGTAGATTATCCAAATGGAAAAAAGAAATAAAATGGGAATCTCTACACTAAATTGTGCAAGGAAACAAATTTCAGGTGGATTGCATTCTGTGAAAAGCAGGGTTTTAAAATATATAGAAAAAACCCTAAGGCTATTTTATATAAATTGGGTTTAGTAAGGGCTTTCTTAATCAAAATATCAATATAAAGAGAACAAATTGTGAAGAAACAGTCAAATTCAGCTGGATAATAATTTTTAAAATTTCAGGTAATAAAAGGCAGGATTTAAAAGGTTCAAGAACAAGATAAAAATCACTGGGAGAAGTACTTGCTTCACATAAACCAGAAAAAGGGTAATTATTCATAATGTCTATTTTTAAGGCAATGAGAAAATGGACAAAAGGTATAAATAGGTATTTTATAGATCCATAAATGCCCCCAAACAACAAAGGGTTTACTCTTATATTATAATTGCAAAAAAGCCATTATGAAATACCATTTTAAATGCACATGAGTAAAACTGAAAAAAAATTTAAGTCTTAGAGTATCAATCGTTACATGAATATATAGCAAAGGGGACACATTCACTGTTGTAATTGGTAGAACCACTTTGGAAGGTAGTTTAGTAATGATTAGTAAAGATGACGATGTATATTCCATAGTTTCCAGCAATTCAACTTTTTGATATATACACCCTAGAATAGGTCTTGTACATTGTGTACCAGAAAAAAAAATGCATACACGATTTATGGAAGCATTGTGTAAAACAGCAGGAAATTGGGGGGAAAATATCTCTTATAGAATGACACCAAAAAAAAAAAGAAGTATCGTATAGTCATACAATGAAATACTACATACCAGTGAATAGGAGCAAAGTAGGGCTACGTATATCAACATTGATGAATACAGCCAGCAGAACATGAGGGAAAAATCAACACAAAATATGCATACAGTATATTTTTATAAAGTTTAAAATGTCTATATTGTTTATAACAAGTTAAATATACAGAAGAACAATAAATACAATCAAAGGAATGATAAACAAAAATTCAAGATAGTGATTACTTCTGAATAGAGGGAGGGATATTCAAAGAGTGAAGGGACATACGTAGCAGGCTTCAAAGGTGTACGTAACGTTTTCCTACTTCTACTTCTGACGTGTGCATTTGCACTGGGAAATGTGCATTATACTTGTCTTGACATTTTCTATATTTGTCATATACCGTCTAGTGTAAACACGAAATATTTGATGATAAATTTAGAAAACAAAAATGTAAAACAAGGTTAACACTTCATTGTATAAAATATGAAAATCTCAAAAAATGTTTTAATGGCTATTTGCAATTATTGCTGTATGCAGGTAATTCCTCCAGGGACAAACTATACACATGAAAGATGGATGGTTGATGTAAATACTGTATGTCCCCTATAAAACGTCAATTCCTTCCTGCCTCATTTCTAATAGAACCTTGATTTCTTTTTTCCTGTCTGTGTTGGATATCCAGATGCAGAGAAGGATTCTGAATAAACCCCAGCAATAGTTATTTGAACAGGAGGATATAGGCAACATAAATTGGCCAAATTAATTCTACCCAATAAGACTGAAGGGAAGGAATTATATTCCGTTCTTGGGGAGAAGTTTCCTTCCCCCTCCTAATACACATAAACAAGGAATCACATAGCACCTACTGCCACAGATAGATAGCCACCTTGTGACCAGAGGGGAAACAGACATAGGTTTAAGACAATTTACAAAGGCTCAGTGGAGAGGAAGGACCTACATCCTTGAAGACAACATTGAGTCAGCCCTAACTCTAGATTTCCATATAGATAACATAATAACCTTAGAGTTTAAAGGCAATTTGAGTCAACGTTTCTGTACTTGTGACTAAAATCAGTCTGACTGATAAAAGAACTTCATGGAGAAGGTGAGGATTAAGATAGGAATTGAAAATAAGTAAGCCTGGATGGACAAGACTAATGGGGAGGGCATTTATTGGACAGAAAATATTTTTTGAGTTGCACTGACCTTTTGTTACATTGGTTCTGGACGGCCAGCTCCCCTTAGTTCCACTTTAGTTGCCCAACCCTAGTGTGCTTTCTTCCTTTTCCTGTTCCCACTTATCCTCATCCATTTTCTCTAATGCCCATCCTTGAAAATTATTCCAAAAACTCAGATATCCGGATATGTGAATAAGAGAGTTGTCAACTTTAATTTCATTTTTTAAGAAGTAGCCCTAGGACTCCTACTCTGAGAGGCTATCTTGCATAGTAGTCAAATAGGCAAAGGTTTGGAATTCTAGCTCAAACATTTAATAGATGTGTGGTCTGAATTTGTTGCTTAATCTC
Organism: Delphinapterus leucas; assembly: GCF_059928025.1. Lineage (NCBI taxonomy): Eukaryota > Metazoa > Chordata > Mammalia > Artiodactyla > Monodontidae > Delphinapterus > Delphinapterus leucas. The sequence goes on along the minus strand of NC_143142.1, from coordinate 33,392,016 downwards.
TCCAAGTCTCCATTTATCCATCTGTATGATGGGGATATTGCAATGAGAGTGAAGATTTAAGTGAGTCAGCATATACAAAGTACCTACAAATGAAAAGCTCCACAGTAAATGCTATTTCCCTTTCTCCTCCTCCTCCAGTTCGATGTCCCTGGTAAGTCTGCTTTGTAGCACTGCTATTTGTAAATGCAACATCAACTTTGAACAAGGTAAATGTCACATATCATATGTATGAGGTGGTTATATTGACCCATTAGTACGCACATGATATTACCACTAAAGTGATTACAGATAATTGGTGTTAACTAAATGAGCCATCACATTTGCATTCTTAAAGTTATGCAAATATCTAAGAGTCTTTTACTAAAGTCTACAGAAATGTTATTTTTTCTGACCTTAGAAATAAGATTTTTTCTTTCAACTCAAATCTGAATGATTCAAAACATTCACATAGAATTCAAATAGAACATTCAAATATATAGACTATTTCCATAGAAAATCAAACCGCACAAATGCTTATGATGAGATTTCAAACAAAACTTTCTTCCTCATACACGAAAAAAGACTATTTTCTTTTTATTACCTCTAATGTGATGGTTAATTTGATGTGTCAACTTGACTAAGGCTATAGGGCCCAGTCATTTGTTCTAATACCAGTCCAGAAGTTGTTGTAAAGGTATTTTTTAAATGTGACCAGTATTTAATTTGGTGGACTTTGAGTAAAGCAGATGACCCTTCATAATGGGGGGGGGGGGTGATCTATTTAGTTGAAGGCCTTTAAGAGCAAAGACTGAGGTTTTCTAAAGAAGAAGCAATTCCGTAAATAATTTCAACGTAAATAAATATACAATGAACAGAGGGGTACAGATATCTCTTGGAGATATTGATTTGCTTATGATATATACCCAGAAGTAGAACGTGGAATCTAAAAAAACACCAATTTCAAAGAAACAGAGAACAGATTGATGGTCGCCAGGGGTAGGGGGTGTATGGTGGGGGAAATAGGTAAAGGTGGTCCAGGGGTACAAAGTACCAGTCATAAGATGACAAGTTGGGGAAATGTGACGCGCAGCATGGTGACTACAATTAACAAACCTGTATTGTATATCTGAAAGTTGCTAAGTGAGAAAATTGTAAATGTCCTCACCACACACACACACACACACACACACACACACACACACTGTAGCTACATGAGGTGATGGATGTGTTACTAACCTTACCGTGTAATCACATGTCAGTGAGATCTCAACAAAGCTTAGAAGAAAAGGAAGGAGGAGGAGAAGGAGAAGCAGAAGCAATTCCGCCTCAAAACTGCAAAACGGAAACTCCATCTAAGTGTCCGGTCTGCAGATTTTGGACTTGACAATGAAACATCAACCCTTACATGAATTTCCAATCTGCCAGTTTGCTCTACAGATTTTAGGCTTCCCAACCTCCACAGTCACGCGAGTCACTGATAGATAGATAGATACATCCATAGATCCATAGATAGAGATAGAGATATATATCCTATTGGTTCTGTTTCTCTAGAGAATCCTGACTAATACATCTACTGATTCACAATGAGAAAAAAATCTTGAAAGTTAAACTTGAACTTGATTGAATAACTTTGAACCAGACTCTAATTTTGTGTGATTAAACAGAAAATTTTATAGCTAATATAGCAATTCTCATAAATTGACACCGCAGGACACTGATTATTTTATACACTCATTGTTTTGCAAAGAATGAGTACCAAAGAAAAGCCATCCACTGCATTTGCAATGTTACATTTGTGTCTCTCTTAAATACCCTTTATTGGACATGATTTCTGCAGTGACAATGTACTGTGGGTTTTCTGTGGCCAATAAACGTTCATTAGCCTATGATTATACTAGCAGCAGGACAGTGTTAGCACCGCTCAGATGAGTAACGGTCCTCAAATGATTATAATTTTGCCTACTGTTAGTAATAAGATCACTGCTAATCTATTAAACCATAACATTGGCCCTCTATCAAGAAAAACTAAATCCTAATTTTATGGAGTATACATATAGATGAGATTCATATTTCAGGGTGTTTGTTGGATGGATATTCTAAATAATCATCCCCAGACTGCACAAAAAGAACCATTGGCAAAGTCATCATAAGAATTTACAACTGCTCACGGAGAGATACATACTGGGTTTCTTCCCCAAAATGTGCTGAATATTGTCAGAGGAAATGATGAAATAATTAACCTTTTACATTCATAAATGCTAGGGTAATAATTTAAAAGGTGTTAGAAATTACAAACCATTTCTGAATAATGAAACTTCCAAAGATATCGACTTTTATATGTGACCTCAACAAAGTTGACATCATTCTAATAGGTTTCATCTATTTCAAAATACCAAGAGAGTCTGACTTCAATTAACTTTATATCTTAGTCATGTTAATGGTCTATATGGTAGTTAGTAGGGATATAATAATTCTTTCACTGCTAGTTTTAAATTTAAAGTTTTGGCTCTTTGAATAATTCGAAGGGGAACAGCTATTACCAGCTGCCACACCAGTGACAAAATTCCAATATAATGTCTGCGGGTGTTTTTGAGCTTCTAAGCCTAGTTAGTGATCACATCTCTCTGTAATCTCTTCCTCTCCATTGCTCATGTCTTTTTTTTTAACCAGCCATTTTAATTAATTACTTATTTTTTAACAGCTTTATTGAGTTATCTCTGACAACGCTCTCACATCTTGGCTGAATGATTCAAATAAATCGTGTCCGTATTACTTGCGTCCAGATTTTCCCTTGCCAATCCACCTACCCTCTAGCAGAGTTCTTCGTTTTTCCCCAGTCTCAGATAGAACGGTATCATTTGTTTCCTGATCAACTTTCCTTGGTTCCCTTTGCCTATGGGATGAATCCCTAACTTAGTGCAATGTACCAGGCTCTTTATAATCCTTCCCCTGCTTATTTATAAACATTCTGCCATTGCACCCAAGACGCTTTACCATCCACAACTATGACCATATCCTTCCCCCAATATGGTGAGCTTTCTCATGCTTCTGTGCCTCCGCATATGCCATTCCCTCTCTCCCCCCGACCAAACCCTTCCTCATTTTCTCTGCCAGCAAAACCAAGCTTTCCTTGACACACACTTCCTAAGCACTGTGTACCCAGTGTGCTTTTACCTATGTCACTGTGATGGCAAGTACCAAGTTATACTGTAATTAAAGTGTACCTACCTCTTTCTTCCATGAGACGATGCCCTCCTGATGAACAGGAATCATGTTATTCCCCTTTGTGTCCCATCCACCAGCAATAACCACAGGAGTGCCGGCACATAATAGGTGCTCAACACCTACTATGCATAAAGTAATAAAATATAACTTTCTCTGAACTGAGTGAAAGGTTGCCTCAGGCAAAGGATTTTTTAAAAGAGAATAGACAGCTACATGGATGGACCTAGAGACTGTCATACTGAGTGAAGTCACACAAATATCATATGATATCACTTACATGCGGAATCTAAAAAAAATGGTACAAATGAGCCTATTTACAAAACAGAAATAGAGTCACAGATGTGGAAAACAAACCTATGGTTACCAAGGGGGAGGGGGGAAGGATAAATTGGGAGATTGGGATTGACATATACACACTACTACATATAAAATAGATAGCTAATAAGAACCTACTGTGTAGCACAGGGAACTCTACTCAATACTTGTAATGACCTATATGGGAATAGAATCTTAAAAAGAGTGGATATATGTATATGTATAACTGATTCACTTTGCTGTACAGCAGAAAGTAACACAACATCGTCAATCAACTCTACTCCATTAAAAATTAATTTAAATTTTTTTTTAATTAAAGTGAATAGAATATCAATTCTAGATTTTAGTAAATGTCTTCAAATTTCAAAGCTAAATACAATGTAAGACCCGAAGCATTCTTTCAGTTCATCTCACCAAGCCAACCTTTCACAGCATCAGAGATGACCTGGCCTTTCCTCTGTGGTCGGCCTGATCTAGTTCACAGCCACTCCACTAATCACATCACGATCCACTGTGTTTCTCTTATGGGATGGCCCCCCCTTTTTCTTCAGCATCATAAGCTACTCATGCTTAGAGGGCTACCTGGAGACCCGTTGAATGAAAGGCACACCTCTCTTCCCCATCTCATGGTTTATAATGGTGGCCCGACATGTGATGTAATTTACCACTTTCTAATTATTGCATGTAAACTTGCTTTTTTTCTAAGCAAGCTCAGATGATCCTTCAGGAATGGATTATACTCTACTTGTTTCAGAAACCCTGTTCCCCTAATTCCCATCACACCTAAAATATGCCAGATATGGAGGCATTGATAGACTGGGTACTAAGTGAAAGTGTACTTCTTTAAAAAAGAAAAAAACAGCACTTTGAGAAATACTGGACCATTGATTTTTTTGGCCCTGAATCACTGTCATGGTTCTGCTTGAACAGATCCATAATGTTAAAAGAAAATAGAGGAAAATACTTAGTTTTCATAAATATCTGAATTCTGATCCCATGCTTCCTGAACTAGCTCATTTTCTAGTTGACGAAGCTTGCTTGTGGGAAGTAAATACAATTTACAGAATGGAATTTTCTCTTGCATTACCTGATAAGCTATGATCACAATGGAAAAGTCTCTTAGAGACCTAAAATGTAATTTATAATAAATATAAAGGCTTCTACGAGGATTGAGAATTCTTGGATACTTTTCTATGAATCTAAAACAATCTTCCCTGATAGCACACACAATACATTTTTGTGAAATCATCATTTATTTCTCTTTTCCATTGTAGTCAGATACCATCTATAAGAAGCAAACTCAGAAAACTCACTTCACATTAATATTGTCTTATATGATTATTATGTGCTTTTTTTCACATCTTTATTGGAGTATAATTGTTTTACCATGTTGTGTTAGTTTCTGCTGCACAGCAAAGTGAATCAGCTATATGTGTACGTATATCCCCACATCCCCTCCCTCTTAAGCCTCCCTCCCACCCTCCCTATCCCACCCCTCTAGGTCGTCACAAAGCATCGAGCTGATCTCCCTGTGCTATGCAGCTGCTTCCCACTAGCCATCCATTTTACATTTGGTAGTGTATATATGTCAATGCTACTCTCCCACTTCGTCCCAGCTTCCCCTTGCCCCGGTGTCCTCAAGTCCGTTCTCTACATCTGCGTCTTTACTCCTGCCCTGCCACTAGGTTCATCAGTACAGTTTTTTCAGATTCCGTATATATGCGTTAGCATACAGTATTTGTTTTTCTCTTTCTGACTCAGTTCACTCTGTATGACAGATTCTAAGTCCATCCAACTCACTACAAATAACTCAATGTCATTCCCTTTTACGGCTGAGTAATATTCCATTGTGTATATGTGTGCCACATCTTCTTTATCCATTCATCTGGCAATGGACACTTAGGTTGCTTCCATGTCCTGGCTATTGTAAATAGTGCTGCGATGAACATTGCAGTACATGTCTCTTTTTGAATCGTGGTTTTCTCAGGGTATATGCCCAGTAGTGGGATTGCTGGGTCATATGGTAGTTCTATTTTTAGTTTTTTAAGGAACCTCCATACTGTTCTCCATAGTGCCTGTATTAATTTACATTCCTAACAACAGTGCAGGAGGGTTCCCTTTTCTCCACGATGTGTTTTTATTTTAATGAAGGCATCCCTTAACTCATTGGAGGGAAATAACATAAGCAATATGCTCTATTTTCTAATAGAGCTTTCCCATTGCCTAATGTAATTATGGTGGATCCTTAACTTGATGGACACAATGGACTTGCGGTCTAAGACAAAGGAAAGAAAAATTTAGATAACTGTCTCAGGTCTGCCTCATACTTATCTGTATGACATTGAGCAGATCATGCGAGTGCTGGATTTTACTTTTCCTTTTACAGCAAGAGATAAACGGACCTCCGCTACATTATTTAGAGAATTACTATAAGAATACAGCAGTAGAATATAAGGAGGAGACGTACAAATTCTTATAAAATGTGAAACTAACGAATGCACATGAATGCAAATTATTATTACCTAGGCATCTCAACATCCTAACATAATTTATGTAATATTTAGAAGTATTAAAGGAACGACTTTTGATGAATGTTTCTTGAAGATGAGGGCTTCAAATTTGCTTACTGGGCTGAGGGTTGGTTTACATTTTAAAAGACCTGTGAAGGGGTCAAAAGGATGAGTCAATTAGAGATGATTTGGTCTCCTCCTACCAGACTTGTCCAGTGCCTACAAAATCAAGCCTAAACAGTACTTCCCAAAGGGGCAGTTCCTCACTAATCATCACCAGTGAATATTTGTGGGGCCTCTACCTATGGCAGTGGTGACACAGCTGTGGCATCCTTATGTTGGTTCATTAATCTACAGCATACATGGTGTAGGCGGGCATTTGTTTCTGCTGTCTTTATTTGAAAAAAATCAGGTTTGTGAACTTGGGTTGATAAGTTCATGTTTTTGCAATCACCAAAAGCTTGTCTTTGACAGGCATCATTCAAGGTTCCCTAGAGCAGAGGTGTCCGTGTTGACTGTAGACCCAATGGGAGATGACAGATGGGTAAAGGGAGTTAATTGTATACAAAACTTTGCCCGCACGTGTGTCTGGATCCACTGTCCGGATCCACTTCTAGGCGAGGGGCTCCTGGCTGCCATCAGGTTCTCTGGGGAGAATGTAACTTCTGTGATGATAGTACTTCTGTGACAATACATCCTCACTCTAGAGAAGGGTGTTTTTGGGGCCCACACTGTGTGTGATATGGAAGAATGCTCAACGTAAGAGATGTTCTGAATGTCAAGTCAATATGGGAAGCTCTTTTCGAGACTTTTTCCCCTTTTCTCAGAAGACATCCCATTTTTTTACTTTTGACTTCTACATTTATCATTTTCCTTATTACTTCAAGTGTTTTGACATTTTTAAAAGGCTAAACTGTGTTATGTTTAGCAATCTGTGAAATAGCGCAGTGATTCACGTCTAACACGTAACCGCTTCCACAGATGTATTCCTGTTTATTAAAAACTAATTTAGAATTGCACTTCCTATTAGATCATCAAGTCTCTACCCAGGATCCTCATCTAATCTTCAGGATGATTTTCTAAAAATCTCAAGGTGACACTACATTTCACAATATATCAATAAATAATTTACAATTTTTACCAATCATACCACAATCCTAGATAGTTACTACCATCACAGCTTAAAAAATGAAACTCAACCCCATTTTGTTTTGTAGTCTTGATTTCAAAGTCATAGCAAATAAATCTGTAACTCTTTAAAACAGATGGTCATTGCTCCAGAAATAATATAATGGTGAAAAATTTTTTTCAACTTATTTATCCAGATTGAGTCATTTGTCTTCTGTCTTTCTGTTGGGATAAAACATAGGCTAATTGTCTTGGGGCTATGAGACCAAAACCACTTTTTTAAATGCCACGTTAATGGTAATGTGTAAATTATACTCTGTGCCTATTTCAGTGTGGTTGCTTTCTCAGCAGTCATTAGTAATAGCTTCACTACTATCCACATACTTAAACAGTCATTTAAGTATGTGAAAATCTGAGTACAGCCCATTTGGTCTTTGTGATGTTCGAGAATATTTTAATGAATACTAAGAAGAAAGCTGTTATGAGAGGCCAGAATATAAGAGTTGGGACATTTGGTCTGGACTACATTGAACAAATTTAGCATTTACTTTAATTTGCGATCACATGAATGGTGGGTTGAAACATTCTGAAGAATTCTGAATTCTGAAGTTTTTTTAGGAAGACAGGGGTTGGGTTCAGGACCTATAACTGTCATGTGCTACACAGAACCCTGACATCATGATCCACAAAATTCTATTCTAGGTTTTGCAGATCATAACGAAGGTTAGACAATAGGATTTCCTGAAGAAGCTAATCTTATAAATGATAAAGTGATTAAAATATTTGGGGGGCAAGTTAATGTTTAAGAAGAGGATTGTTAATTTAGAATTCAGGCAAGTTATGTGGGATACTCAGGTTAAAGGGCAGAGATTTTAAATCAGTACATATCTTCAGTACTTTCTTTGATCATCCAGATAAAGAACTGTCACAGATTTATTTTGTTTATTAGGACAGAACAATTTGGTGGTAACTTACATTTGGTTCACCTTTAAATTTGTATAATAGGAAAGCTGGAGTCCTTCACATTTCCATTATTTAATAGGATGACTAGTGTGATGTGAATATCTATTTAGCCATTTATGTTAGACATAAGAGAGGAATACTCATAGAACCAAACCAACATCTTCGGGGCTACAATACTGAGTAATATCTTAGATAATTCTGGATCCTCTTGCAAACCACAAAGTAGGCAGTATTTTGCACAAAGTCCAAAAAACAGAACAAAATAAAACACAACAGTGTGTGTGTGTGTGTGTGTGTGTGTTTACTTGAGTCCTCTAGGGAAAATGTTTTTTAATTGGAGTCATTTCCCAATACACATTACAACTTGTTGTCTCTCTTCTCATAAGATCTCTAATATTTATCAAGGAATGTTTGTTGCTGTGGTGGTAGGGGAGACAGGATAAGATTGTGGGAAATATTTCAATGGATTGTTGGTGTTTAATCCCTTATCCAGACTCTAAAGCCAGACTCTGCTGGCTCCTCAAAACTTACTACACTCTAAACGACATCTGTTATCTCTTCACACTGCAATGATTCAAATTTGGTTGCTTGAAAAAATGATACCTTAACAAAAAGAAGAAAGTCATTAAGAGACAACTGATTTAGGATAGGAAAGATTAATGTCATTTAAAGTACTGAAGTTCAAAGCGTAAAGTGGATATTTACCTAGAGGAAGATGTCCAGCGGGAATTGTGAAGGGGGAACAGAAGCTTATGACTGAAAGGCTTAACAATATATTCATAAATCACTCTTGAGTTTAAGAGAGTGAACAAGATCAGTCTGAGGGAAGGATTATTAACCTGGGGTCAGTGAATCCCCTAAGGGTATTCATGAACTCCTGAATTTATATCAAAAATGTTATAAGAATCTGTTCCTTTAAAAAGGGCCCATAACTTAAATAGATTCCCAAAAGGGGCTATGATCCAAAAATTGTTTTTAGAAGTTGGACCAAGGAAAGGACAAATGAACATATAAAAAAAGGACTTGAATAATATGGATAGTGAAGAGACATTTGATAAAAGGCATTAAACCATTTCTTGAAAGCCAATGACGTGCCAGGCAATGTCTCAGGGAATTTCATATAGAATGTCTCATTTAATCTTCTCAACAGTCCTGTGAGGCTGAGATCACTAACATGGTTTTACACATGAGATAAATGAAGCTCAGAGATTAAAAGGATTTCTCAAAATCCAACAGTAACTAAGCAACAGGGCAATTCCTGTTTGGAGAGCATGATTCCAAGTTTGGTGCTCAGTATCATAACTACAGAAGAACTAGAGAGAAGAGTGGTAGGAAAACAAAAATGTGCGAATACCAGGATACACACTATCAAGTAGGAAACAGTAACAAAGACAATTTTCTGCAGCCTGAAGTAGATCTGACAGGATGCATGTCCATGGAATATGATGGTAACAAAATTTAGCTGCAAGTATTTTTAACAATCAAGTCAGGGAAACCCCCAGCACACTGAAATCTATTGATAAGTTGAAAAATAATTCCCTTGACTATTAAAAATCATCATTAAGATATTATTCAAAAACTTTTGATAATAGTTTCATTCATTCTTTCAGCCTCCTTGGTGAAAGGTACTGCATTATAAAGCAGTTCAAACAACTCCAATAAGTTTTTCATTATGGTCGTGTTGTGTTTGAGTACTGAACATTTTCAAGAAAATCATTACACAACATATGCAATGAACAATATTGAAATGTATGAAACATGCTATTATATCTTCAATTCACTGAATTGAGATGATCTAGAAAATGAACTTGGAAATAACCTAGTTAAAGAGTAAAAGCATCTTTATGTGTTAAATGCAGGTTAACTGATAGTGAAAAAAGAAACTTTTACCAATGAAAATGTAACTTTTATAGTTTGAGACACAAAAACTGAATATTACTGTTTTCTTTAATATTTTTTAAAAATAAAATTATTCTTTCAGAAAGATCAGGCTGCCACCATTTAAATCTCTTGACCAGTATCGATATCAGTAAAATCAAGAAAGCCAACATCATGTGTTTCACAACATAATGCAACAGAAAGTACACAACAACATCTATGAGATATTTTGGCCTAAAAAATTAAACCTGAATCTCATAGAACCATTAGTCTAACTATCAATTTATAAGAAGTATAGAGGATAGAGGAACAAGTTAAATGATACCACAAGGAAGGAATAAGTCAAACTTGGAACATGGGACAAATAGCCAAGTTCTCCCCAGTAAACCAATGGCATTAAAAAAAAGAAGAAGAAAGAAAAAGTAAAAGAAAGGGATAATTGTGATGATATAAAAGAGACTTAAGAAACAGAAAACCCAACCAAATGTAGAGAACTTTTTGGATCCTGATTTGAACGTGTAGCATTTCTTGAATCTGAGGAATCATGTCTTTTGTTAATTCAGAAAAATTCATAGCCATTATCGCTCTTCAACATGTCTATTAACTACTTCCATGTCTTTTCTGTCTTAATTGTATGCTGCAGGGTGGGTAACTCCTTCGTTTTATCTTACAGTTTACTAATCCTCTCTTCAGGTGTTTCTGATCTCCTATTTAACCCATCCACAGAAGTTTTTTTCTGATATAAATATATTTAAGATGAAATATATTTTGTGAATATATTTTGTTATTTATAGTTCTTTTGGGTTTTTTTCTCTACTCTGCCATTTTTACAGTGTCTGTTTGCTTTAGGGTTTTGATTCTCTTTTATGTTTTTAATTTTTTTAATAATAATTATTTCCTCACCTGTATCAGAAGTTTTGTGGGGTTTAAGCACACTTGTCATTACACTGTTGACTCTGACTCGTGCCACTTTATGCCTTTGATAATTTAGGATAATAAACTCATCTTCAGAAGCCATCTTCAGTGGCTCCTAATTGATGGGAAGTCTAAATAGCTAGAGTTAAGGACATAACATTCCAGAGAGGTTTTGCATTTGCTTCTCCCCAGAGACCCTGCATTGCTGCCTTGGGACTATCCTGACTATTAGCTTGTCCAGTTACTGATTCTTGTATCTCACAGTAGCGTGTTATGGCACAGAACCTTAACTAAAAATCCCTAGGGGACACTATTTGTCTCCTAAGCCCAGACCAAGACAATCAAGATTCTTATTATCCATCCTAGCAAGTAAGCAGATTTTTCACTCCATATATAGCCCTCTGAGATTTCTGCCTATTTTATGTTGCATTTCTAGTTGATTGAGGAAGGAGGGCTTTCATTTTATCTAGTTCACTGTTTATCCAAAATTATAAGATTCTGTTTATTGGTCTTCAAAACTTGAAATTTAGGCTTCCCTGGTGGCGCAGTGGTTGAGAGTCTTCCTGCTGATGCAGGGGACACGGGTTCGTGCCCCGGTCCAGGAGGATCCCACATGCCATGGAGCAGCTGGGCCCATGAGCCATGGCCGCTGAGCCTGCGCGTCCGGAGCCTGTGCTCCGCAACGGGAGAGGCCACGGCAGTGAGAGGCCCACGTGCCACAAAAAAAACCAAAAAACAAAAAACTTGAAATTAAAAAATCAACAGAGATTTAATTATAGGTATCAAAAAATGTCAGTTTTATTAGTTTGGCTATATAAAAGTAAAGTACAGTCTTCAAAATATGGAGGAAGATAGGGAGGGTAGGTTGTATTCTCTATTACTGTCACATTATGATGGGAATTGAGAAATATAATCTATAGTTGATATAACAAGAAACTGAGGTTTCAATGGATTATTCATAATTAAATATATAAATATGAATATAACAAAAATAAACTAAAAATAGATATATAACTATTTAGAGGAGAGAGAAAGGAAAGTGAACTTATTTGAGCTAACTCCCAGAAAATTTAGTTAGGATGTGACAATGGGTTTGAATAGGATTATAGTAAGATTAGGTTGTTCCCAAGACCATGAAGTGAAGTTGGAGGGGTAGCTCACTGGAGTTGAGGAGGTCAAGGAAGGGTTGTAGACTAAAATGTTGAAATTGAGAAAGAACACATAATCATAGTAGGAATGGAACGATATCATGGAACGAAGGAGGGAGGGATATGCATGTGGGTAAACAGGAAGACACTGGAGATTACTAAGTACTTTTGTTCACATTCTCACAATGCTAGAAGGTAGATAAGGTATCAAGCTATTATTTATAATTTTGCAAATAAAAAGTCATACTCAGAGACACTGAGTAACTTCACAAAGATCACATATTTATTTAGTGACAGATCTGGGGCTGCACAAAACCTTCTGATTATATATCTAGTAGAAAATCAGCACCCATTTTATTTAAAATAAAATAAATTTTATCCTGGATGAGAACATAGGTAGAGGAATGAAAGCTAAGAATCCTTTCTGGAAACATGAGAAAAACAAAACGATTCTAAAAATAATGAGGGGGGGACCTTCAAGATGGTGGAGGAGTAAAACGTGGAGATCACCTTCCTTCCCGCAAATACATCAAAAATACATCTACATGTGGAACAACTCCTACAGAACACCTATTGAACGCTGGCAGAAGACCTCAGACTCCCCAAAAGGCAAGAAAATCCCCACATACCTGGGTAGGGCAAAAGAAAAAGGAAAAAACAGACAAAAGGATAGGGACAGGACCTGCACCAGTGGGAGGGAGCTGTGGAGGAAAAGTTTCCACGCACTAGGAAGCCACTTCACTGGTGAAGACGGGGGGTGGGTGGGGGTGAAGCTTCAAATCCATAGCGGAGAGCGCGGCAACAGGGGTACAGAGGGCAAAGCGGAGAGATTCCCGCACAGAGGATCAGTGCCAACCAGCACTCACCAGCCTGAGAGGCTTGTCTGCTCACCCACCATGGCGGGTGGGGGCTGGGAGCTGAGGCTCAGGCTTCAGACGTCAGACCCCAGGGATAGGACCGGGGTTGGCTGCGTGAACACAGCCTGAAGGGGGCTAGTGCACCACAGCTAGCCGGGAGGGAGTCCAGGAAAAAGTCTGGAGCTGCCGAAGAGGCAAGAGACCATTGTTTTGGGGTGCACAAGGAGAGGGGATTCCTTCCCTGTCTGCCCACAGAAAGTAGAGCACTACCTAAACGCACTCCAGAGAAGGGCACAAGCCACAGCTATCAGCTTGGATGCCAGAGATGGCCATGAAACACTAACAATGCTGCTGCAGCCACCAAGACTCCTGTGTGCAAACACAGGTCACTATCCAGACCCCCCCAGAAGCCTGTGCAGCCTGACACGGCTGGGGTCCCGTGATCCAGGGACAACTTCCCCAGAAGAACACGTGGCGTGCCTCAGGCTGTTGCAACATCATGCTGGCCTCTGCCACTGCAGGCTCGCCCTGCATTCCAATTATGACTATCATACCCCTCCATCCCTCCAGCATAGTGAGCCAGAGCCACCTAAGTAGCCACTGCTTTAACGCCATCCTGTCTGGGTGGGAACAGAAGCATGAGGGCGACCTACACACAGAGGTGGGGCCAACACCAAAGCTAAACGCCAGGACCTGGGCAAACAAAGAAGAAAAAGGGGAACTTCTCTGTGCAGCCTCAGGAGCAGCGGATTAAATCCCCACAATCAACTTGATGAACCCTGCATCTGTGGAATACCTGAATAGACAATGAATCGACCCAAAATTGAGGCGGTGGACTTTGGGAGCAACTGTAGACTTGGGGTTGGCTGTGGGTGACTGACTTATTTCTGATTTTTATGTTTATCTTAGTATAGTTTTTACTGCTTCTTATAATTGCTGGATTCGTTTACTGGTTTGGTTCATCTATTCTTTTTTTTATTACATTTTTAAAAATAATTCTTTCTATTTTTATTTTAATTATTTATTTTCTTTCTTTTTTTCTGCAATTTCTTCTGAGCCATGTGGCTTACACGCTCTTGGTGCTCCAACCTGGTGTCAGGCCTGAGCCTCTGAGGCAGCAGAGCCAAGTTCAGGACGCTGGACCACCAGAGACCTACCAGCCCCACATAATATCAATCAGCGAGAGCTCTGCCAGAGAGCTCCATCTCAATGGTAAAACCCAGCTCCACCCAATGGTCAGCAAGCTCCAGTGCTGGATGTCCCATGCCAAACAACTAGCAAGATAGGAGCACAACCCCACCCATTAGCAGAAAGGCTGCTTAAAATCATTCTATGTTCACAGACACCCCAAAACACACGACCGGATGAGCCCCACCCACCAGAACACAGGAGCTAGTCCCCTCCACCAGGAGGTCTACACAAGCCACTGAAACAACCTTACCCAGTGGGGGCAGACACCAAAACAAAGGGAAGTACAAACCTGAAACCTGTGAAAAGGAGACCCCAAACACAGTAAGTTAAGCAAAATGAGAAGACAGAGAAACACACAGCAGATGACGGAGCAAGGTAAAAACCCACCAGACCAAACAAATGAAGAGGAAATAGGCAGTCTACCTGAAAAACAATTCAGAGTAATGATAGTAAACATGACCCAAAATCTTGAAACTAGATTGGAGAAAATACAAGAAACGTTTAACAAGCACCTAGAAGAACTAAAGAGCAAACAAACCATCATGAACACAATAAATAAAATTAAAAATTCTCTAGAAGGAATCAATAGCATAATAACTTAGGCAGAAGAATGGATAAGTGACCTGGAACATAAAATAGTGGAAAAAACTACTGCACAGCAGAATAAAGAAAAAAGAATGAAAAGAACTGAGGACAGTCTCAGAGTCCTCTGGGACAACATTAAACACACCAACATTCAAATTATAGGGGGTCCAGAAGAAGAAGAGAAAAAGAAAGGGCCTGAGAAAATATTTGAAGAGATTATAGTTGAAAACTTCCCTAACATGGGAAAGGAAATAGTCAGTCAGGTCCAGGAAGTGCAGAGAGTCCCATACAGGATAAATCCAAGGAGAAACACACCATGACACATATTAATCAAACAGTCAAAAATTAAATACAAAGAAAAAATATTAACAGCAGCAAGGGAAAAGCAACAAATAACATACAAGGGAATGCCCATAAGGTTAACAGCTGACCTTTCCACAGAAACTCTGCAGCCAGAAGGGAGTGGCAAGACATATTTAAAGTGATGAAGGGGAAAAACCTAAAACCAAGATTACTCTACCCAGCAAGGATCTCATTCAGATTTGACAGAGAAATTAAAACCTTTACAGACAAGAAAAAGCTAAGAGAATTCAGCACCACCAAACCAGCTTTACAATAAATGCTAAAGGAACTTCTCTAGGCAGGAAACACTGGAGAAGAAAAAGACCTATAATAGCAAAACTAAAACAATTAAGAAAATGGTAATAGGAGCATACATATTGATAATTTCCTTAAATGTAAATGGATTAAATGCTCCCACCAAAAGACACAGACTGGTTCAAAGGATACAAAAACAAGACCCATATATATGCTGTCTACAAGAGACCCACTTCAGACCTAGGGACACATACAGACTAAAAGTGAGGGGATGGAAAAAGATATTCCATGCAAATGGAAACCAAAAGAAAGCTGGAGTAGCAATTCTCAGATCAGATGAAATAGGCTTTAAAATGAAGACTATTACAAGAGACAAAGAAGGACACTACATAATGATCAAGGGATCAATCCAAGAAGAAAATATAACAATTGTAAATATTTATGCACCCAACATAGGAGCACCTCAATATAAGGCAAATGCTAACAGCCATAAAAGGGGAAATCAACAGTAGCACAAGAATAGAATGGGACTTTAACACACCACTTTCACCAATGGACAGATCATCCCAAATGAAAATAAATAAGGAAACACAAGCTTTAATGACACATTAGACAAGATGGATTTAACTGATATTTAAAGGACATTCCATCCCAAAACAACAGAATACACTTTTTTCTCAAATGCTCATGGAACATTCTCCAGGATAGACCATATCTTGGGTCACAAATCAAGCCTTGGTAAATTTCAAAAAAAAAATTGAAATTTTATCCAGTATCTTTTCTGACCACAATGCTATGAGACTAGATATCAATTACAGGAAAAAATGTAAAAAATACAAACACATGGAGGCTAAACAATATGCTACTAAATAACCAAGAGATCACTGAATAAATCAAAGAGGAAATCAAAAAATACCTACATATAAATGACAATGAAACCATGACGGCCCAAAACATTTGGGATGCAGCAAAAGCAGTTCTAAGAGGAAAGCTTATAGCAATACAATCCTACCTCAAGAAGCAAGAAAAATCTCAAATAAACAAACCTTTCACTTAAAGCAATTAGAGAAAGAAGAACAAAAAAAGCCCCAAAATTAGCAGAAGGAAAGAAATCATAAAGATCAGATCAGAAATAAATGAAAAGGAAATGAAGGAAATGATAGCAAAGATAAATAAAACTAAAAGCTGGTTCTTTGAGAAGATAAACAAAATTGATAAAGCATTAGCCAGACTCATCAGAAAAAAAGGGAGAAGACTCAAATCAACAGAATTAGAAATGAAAAAGGAGAAGTAACAACTGACACTGCAGAAATACAAAAGATTATGAGAGCTTACTACAAGCAAAGATATGCCAATAAAATGGACAACCTGGAAGGAATGGACAAATTCTTAGAATAGCACAACCTCTGAGACTGAACCAGGAAGAAAAAGAAAATATAAACCGGCCAATCACAAGCACTGCAATTGAGACTGTGATTAAAAATCTTCCAACAAAAAAAGCCCAGGACCAGACGTCTTCACAGGCGAATTCTGTCAAACATTTAGAGAAGAGCTAACACCTATCATTCTCAAACTCTTCCAAAATATAGCAGAGGGAGGAACACTGCCAAACTTATTCTACGAGGCCAGCATCACCCTGATACCAAAACCAGACAAAGATGTCACAAAGAAAGAAAACTACAGGCCAATGTCACTGATGAACACAGATGCAAAAATCCTCAAAAAAATACTAGCAAACAGAATGCAACAGCACATTAAAAGGATCATACACCATGATCAAGTGGGGTTTATCCCAGGAGTGCAAGGATTTTTCAGTATACACAAATCAATCAATGTGATACACCACATCAACAAACTGAAGGAGAAAAACCATATGATCATCTCAATAGATGCAGAAAAAGCTTTTGACAAAATTCAACACACATTTATGATAAAAAAGTCTCCAGAAAGTAGGCACAGAGGGAACCTACCTTAATATAATAAAGGCCACTTATGACAAACCCACAGCCAACATCATTCTCAATGGTGAAAAACTGGGACCATTTCCTCTAAGATCAGGAACAAGACAAAGTTGCCCACTCTCACCGCTATTATTCAACATAGTTTTGGAAGTTTTAGCCACAGCAATGAGAGAAGAAAAAGAAATAAAAAGAATCCAAATCAGAAAAGAAGAAGTAAAGCTGTCACTGTTTGCAGATGACATGATACTATACATAGAGCTTCCTAAAGATGTTACCAGAAAACTACTAGAGCTAATCAATGAATTTGGTAGAGTAGCAGGATACAAAATTAATGCACAGAAATGTCTTTCATTCCTATACACTAATGATGAAAAATCTGAAAGAGAAATTAAGGAAACTCTCCCATGTACCATTGCAACATAAAGAATAAAGTACCTAGGAATAAACCTACCTAAGGAGACAAAAGACCTGCATGCAGAAAACTATAAGCCACTGATGAAAGAAATTAAAGATGATACCAACAGATGGAGAGATATACCATGTTCTTGGATTGGAAGAATCAACATTGTGAAAATGACTCTACTACCCAAAGCAATCTACAGATTCAATGCAATCCCTATCAAACTACCACTGGCATTTATCACAGAATTACAACAAAAAATTTCACAATTTGTATAGAATCACAAAAGACCCCAAATAGCCAAAGCAACCTTGAGAAAGAAAAACAGAGCTGGAGGAATCAGGCTCCCTGACTTCAGACTATACTACAAAGCTACAGTAATCAAGACAGTATGGTACTGGCACAAAAACAGAAATATAGATCAATGGAACAGGAAAGAAAGCCCAGTGATAAACGAATGCACATATGGTCACCTTATCTTTGATTAAGGAGGCAAGAATATACAGTGAAGAATAGACAGCTTCTTCAATATGTGGTGCTGGGAAAACTGGACAGCTCCATGTAAAAGAATGAAATTAGAACACTCCCTAACACCATACACAAAAATAAACTCAAAATGGATTAAAGACCTAAATGTAAGGCCAGACACTATCAAACTCTTAGAGGAAAACATAGGCAGAACACTCTATGACATAAATCACAGCAAGACCCTTTTTGACCCACCTCCTAGAGAAATGGAAATAAAAGCAAAAATAAACAAATGAGACCTAATGACACTTAAAAGCTTTTGCACAGCAAAGGAAACCATAAACAAGACCAAAAGACAACCCTCAGAATGGGAGAAAATATTTGCAAATGAAGCAACTGACAAAGGAGTAATCTCCAAAATTTACAAGCAGCTCATGCAGCTCAATATCAGAAAAACAAACAACTCAATCCAAAAATGGGCAGAAGACCTACATAGACATTTCTCCAAAGAAGATGTACAGATTGCCAACAAACACACGAAAGAATGCTCAACATCATTAATCATTAGAGAAATGCAAATCAAAACTCCAATGAGATATCATCTCACACTGGTCAGAATGGCCATCATCCAAAAATCTACAAACAATAAATGCTGGAGAGGGTGTGGAGAAAAGGGAACCCTCTTGCACTGTTGGTGGGAATATAAATTGATACAGCCACTATGGAGAACAGTATAGAGTTTCCTTAAAAAACTAAAAATGGAACTACCATACGACCCAGGAATCCCACTACTGGGCATATACCCGGAGAAAACCATAATTCAAAAAGAGTCATGTACCAAAATGTTCACTGCAGCTCTATTTACAATAGCCAGGACATGGAAGTAACCTAAGTGTCCATCAACAGATGAATGGATAAAGAAGATGTGGCACATATATACAATGGAATATTACTCAGCCATAAAAAGAAATGAAATTGAGTCATTTGTAGTGAGGTGGATGGACCTAGAGTCTGTCATACATAGTGAACTAAGTCAGAACCAGAAAAACAAATACCGTATGCTAACACATATATATGGAATCTAAAAAAAAAAAACAAAAGAACAGGGTCATGAAGAACCTAGGGGCAAGACGGGAATAAAGACGCAGACCTACTAGAGAATGGACTTGCGGATACGGGAAGGGGGAATGGTAAGCTGTGACAAAGTGAGAGAGAGGCATGGACGTATATACACTACCAAATGTAAAATAGATAGCTAGTTGGAAGCAGCTGCATAGCACAGGGAGATCCACTCGGTGCTTTGTTACTGCCTGGAGGGGTGGGATAGGGAGACGCAAGAGGGAAGAGATTTGGGGATATATGTATATGTATAACTGAATCACTTTGTTATAAAGCAGAAACTAACACACCATTGTAAAGCAAGTATACTCCAATAAAGATGTTTTAAAAAATTCCTTTTAAATAAATAAAACTAAGCAAAGGTAAATGATAGTGGCTTAATAGTTTATGAAGCTGTTGAAAGACGTCAACAGACCCCAGAAGAATGTAAGTCCAAAAAATAATATCTAAGGCTATGAAATTTGAAGGCAAAAGCCTAGGTTGGAATCCCAGTGCTGCCGTGTATTAGCTGAGCAACTTGGGGCAAGTATTTAAGCTCTTTGTGTTTGTTTCCTCAAGTGTAAAATGGGAAAGAACTTTAAGTTGTGTGAGTGTAATTACCACATACTATATCAAATAAATAAAGTTATGGAATGCGTTAGACAAGAGCAGTGGTTCTAAACTTTTTCCAGCTACAGAATCCTATGCACAAATGAAACTTTACTCCAAGACTCAACTTGTAGAATAGATAAAAGTAGTGTTGTCCTCGTTGAGTGAGAGTCGGAGAGGCAACGAGCTGACCACTAGGACTCTGAGGCAGAGTTTGAAAATCACCATCAGATTAGGAGGTTTCTAGAGCTCTTTCTAGGAAATAAACTTCTATGCACCTGTTTACTTGGGTTGGCATGTTGAATTAAACCATAGTTAGTTTACACAATGATTGAGAGCACTAAAGATTCTTGCTCTTATGTTTATCAGTCTTTTAAAAATTTCATTGTCCAATTGCAAATTAAGATTAACAATTATATTTAACAGAAAATAAATAGAATAATGAAAGTGAGCTCTAAGTTCCACTCTGTTTATTCTTGTCTCAGCTCACCCAGGCATCTGAGCCTCAGATGACAACTCCAACTGAGGTGATGACGTATGAAGGCAAAACTGATTGGGTTAGAACCTGAAGGAAAGTGACCAGCCTGACACAGGCCAGCCCTCCAATCACAGTTGATAGCAAAATTCACAAAGGCTTATAAGTCAAGTGACTCTTTGATGATCAGGTGCCTACATCCACACTGGCAACATTCAAGGTGGCAAATTACATGAGCTAAACAAATTATTATGTTTAACAACCAAAATATTTGCTTCCAATAGAAAGAGCTTTAGTATTTCTAAAGGCAATTCCATGTGGGTTTTTTTTAATTGTTAATAAACTTTTTCTGGGTCTATAGACACACACTAACGTTTCATGAACATTCTGAATGACAATCCCTAGGAGAAGCCAGTACAAATGTTGTGGCAGTTAAAATTATTTTAATTCTTTGGCATTTTCTCTGAAAAAAAAAAAAGTAAACGTAGTTAGCAAGGTTTAAAAATACAGATATACACTTAATAATGTATGTGTGGTAATTTGTGTGTATAAGTAAAATTTACATATATTGAAAAAAAGACATATATGGAATCAGAACTCTCAAAATTCTGGTCCCTTAGAAAGACCTAGTATTCCAACTGTGGAAGAAACCTCCATCTAACAAGTGGGAAATGGCTGAACATTGGATTTTTTTAGACTTAGCTTTTTGCCCAAATAATATATATTTGAATATTCATGTCAAAAAAGCTACTTTTCAAAAAATAAAACTAAGCAATTTTCACTATTTTTGTTTGCCATGTTTTGCTTTTCTGATTGGAAAATTGTTTGTTGGTGCCAGTCATGTCTTTAATTAGTGTCATATTTCATCTGCAAGTATATTTATTGACCTAAAATAAGATGTCCTTAGCTGGTAGGACATGTCATGCTGTGTTAGAAGCAGAATTATGAAGTATTTCTGGAAACTAGGTGTCTGGATGTCCATTGCATGAGGAAAGGATCTCATTGTAGCAGCTGCTGGTCCTGACCTTGACATTCATGGACAGAAGTCCCAAAGGTTTTCTGCTCTTTGATTTGCTTTGCAACCAAAGCGACCCTTGGCTTTCATTATTTATCAAGTCATTTGTCACAGCACAGATGCATAATGCAGAGATGAGTTTTAAATTGTAGACCCTGAATCCTGCAGACTCGGGTTCATGTGAGGAGAGAAGCCTCCCTCATGGATATTTCCTTCTAGTTATAGTGACAAAAAATTAGAGAGAAGGTGTACTATACCATAGCTGTGTTTTAAACAAGGTAGTGCGAGCAAGTGAAGACAACTTTCTTCCTAGGTTATAATGCCCTCAGAACTTTTCTTTCTGCTCTAGAGAGTTTAATTACATTTTAGTAGATACATTTTAGGAAGATATTTATAGAGCACAGAAAAGAAATAGAACTGACCTGAGGAATAGGTTTTGTGAAATAATTTCGGTCAACAGGGTAGTTCTAAAGGGTGACTAGGAGTGTGAAGTTATTACCCTCCCAAAACAACCCGCCAAAAAGTAAAAACAGTTTCTTTCTTATCCAAATGCGACTTTGAGTAAGACTTGCTGCCCACACGTGCAACCAAATTGTCCCCCACCTCCCAAGTAGCTATTCCAGTGTTACCGTTACTAACTCGCTAACCCGGGACTATAATTTCTCATTTTCTAACATCACGTTCACTGTCAAGGACTTGTAAAGTCCCAGTTACATAGGAAAACAGAAGAGGGCATGACGAAAGAATTCTGAAATACCAACAGAAAATTCAGCAGCAAAACACAGCTGGGGCTCCAATCTGATCGACTAAGAGTTCAGAAATATATCCTCAATTAGGACCTCTTTTCAGTCCAATGAGGTATATATTGTTTCCCAGAATTCTCCTCCTTTATTCTTTTTTTTTTTTTGTACTCTTTTTCCATGTAAATTGTGCAAAATCATCTCTTGGCATTTTTCCGTGCCTTATATAATCCTTTTGGAAAATTCCTGGCTATTTTTCTCTCACAGACCCAAGAACAGCTGCTTAATCAAAAAAAAAAAGCTTAAATTTTACCAATGATGAACTGAAGGTAGAAAATACCACTCTTTTATGAATAATCATAAAGTAATAACACCGAACATTTATTGCATGCTTCCTATATGCTAGGTAGTGTGCTCAACAGTGAGGTTATCATGATAATGGGGGATTTACCCGAGGAAAGGATGTGATAGGGAAGATGACAAGGCAGGGCCTTCCATGGAGAACATCAAGTGCAAAGCCACGGAGGCTCGAGCTCCCATGGCACAGTGGAGAGCCGCAAGCCGTTCCCTATGTCTGGAGGAAGTGACATTAGATAAAGAAGGAATATATGCACATTTATGTTTACCTATGCATAAAATATACTTGAGAGGATCCCAAGAAATTTAACATTGGTTTGCCTGGGAAAAAAACACTCATCTGGGGTGGATGAGATTCTTTGTGTCATTTAATATCCTACCTCATATTTTTCAATCAAGAAACTAATAATAAAAGCACTCAATGAGATGTTTCATTAAGATTACTACTGCAGTATCATGAAAAATACATTTTCTGGGAAGAGGAAAGAGTCTTATGCTGTGCAGAAGGGGAACAATTTAAGAAGGATAGGAATAACTCTATGGGCAACAGGAAATGACGTAAACAGGAATATGGTCAATAATTGCTGACAAATTCTCCATGAATTTGTGGAGAATTTCCCCCACCATTGATTGGCAACCTTCGTACCACTGCCAGTGAGCTAGTGGTCAGGAAGTGAACTCATTGAATATGGATCAAGCACGAGGAGGCATGCAAGTTGTGGGGATTGGAGAGAAAGGGGAGGTAGTCATGCACTATAGGATTTTTATTGCTTAAGGTTGTAAAACCAGGAGAGAAGTGATGAAATGAGTAAGCAATGACTGGAAATTCTATAGGTGCAAAGAACAAATGTGGCGGAAATAAAGGCGGGAAAGAGCCAGAGGAAGAGAGGTCTTAGTCAGCAAAAGAGACAAGGTTTACTATTTCGGAGAGGAGCATAGGTGTGGCCATGGGAGATGCTGGCTGAAGAGCCATGAAGGTAAAACTTAGTAGAACTGGGCGGGTCAAGGAACTTCATGTCTTCAATGGTTAACGTGGCTTTTACTGATGTGTTGCCTAGAATGACCTTAGGACCTGGGATTTCTGGTTCATGACCATAAAGAGGTATTCTTCACATTGACCTGGAATTAATTTATCTGCAGCTGGGATAACCCTGAGAATACAGATGGTTTGGTAGAAGCAGTAAAGCAGAAAATAAATCTTTTTAATGGAATACAGATGCATGAATAACCAGTGGTGAAAGTCTCGGGGAAGACTTGCCAAAGAAGTGACGGTTGAAGCAGTTCTTGAAGTTTAAGTAAGAATTCAACTGGAAAAAAAAAAAACCCTTGGGGAAAGCATTACAGCCTGAACGAAGGGACGCTGGGGTCTCTGTATCTGTCCTGTGAATGACTTAGTTTGAAATCTGAATTCTGAAAATTGTTCTTTCATCCTCATATGCGAGCCATTCTTTGACTGGTCTTTTCTTTTAGGCAAATTCACCCCCTTCTTTGTGGGGCACATACTAGTTGGCACATAATAAATAAGTGGGCACTTACGAGATTTATTTGTTTCATGTTCCACTTATTTTTATTTGTTTATTTCCCACATGAAGGAGACAGTAGTACAGCTTAGCAATTAGAGGAGAAATTCTTTAAAGTGGCTGCAAATTATATAATGAGTACATTGTAAATGTAACTCAAATGATTAGAATTTGAATGAAGGTTGCTTTTTGAAATTCAACATCTAAGAAGTGTCTATAGCACTTGGAGGAGGAATTGGTCAAATGTCCTGGGGTGAGGCTTTAAAATACGTAATTCAAGAGGAACTGGTGTGTATGGTTTGTGGAGCTGGTGATGAGTTGGCAGGCCAAAATAATTTGTAAAATGTATTATACCTCCAACAACTATACATCAAGATAAAGCACAGAGCATTGGAGCTCCTACTCCAGTATCAAATATCTGAGACCATATTTTAAATTTCAATATGGCATGCAATTCTTAGCCATTCCTTTCAACAGCTAAAGCTTTAAATAAGATGTCGGTATAAACATATAATTGTCAATCACAAACACTCGGTATAAACATATAATTGTCAATCACAAACACTCCAGAGATAGGTTTTGTTCATGGCTCATCTCGCTGACCCTTAAGCAGTATGTTAATAAAATAAATAACATGAATTTTCTTTGCTACTGACACAACACAAATGGTTCCTCACTTTTGACACATAGCTAATTATAACGCTCTTCAAAATCTTTACTAATAATTTTCAGATATTTTATGCAGATTAATTTCCTATACTTTAAGCTAAATAACCTTGGCCTCACGCTCTGTGTTTCTCCACTCCAAATGGAGGAATCTCATTTCCAGACAACTTCTAAGTCAGTAACTAATGCGACAGAAGGAAGGAGACAGAGAAGGTGAGGAAGAGAGTTTCTGCCTCGCTGCACTTAGAGATGAACCGGAAGATGATAAGCATGACCTACACAGCCAGTGAGGATAACACAAGTGCTATCACAAGCAACGCATTGTGGGAATGTGGAAGAAGGGGAACTGAGTCCAAGGATTAAGGATCAGAAGAGGCTTCATGGAGGAGAGATTTTTTTGAATCATACTCGAGGACATGTGTATTTTCAGCAGATGAAAAGAGAGAAGAGAATAATCCAGGTTGCCATGACAGTTTGATTTAAGGAGAGACGCCTAAAATTGTAGGCAATATTGAGAAAATAGTGGGCGGTCCAATATCAGTCTAAGGCTGTTTGCACCCAGAAGGCTGTATATGTATATATTTTTAAAAGATTATTGAAATCTGGCTTGAAAATATATCAGAAAGGACCTCGAATAAATTTCTAACCAGTTTGGAATTTAATGGGAAAGTCCTAAATAAATTGTATAAGCTTGAAGTACAATGATGGTGTCTTATCTTCTAGGAAAAAAGTGTGTGTTTTATGATTTAGAAGATAATTTAGGTCAAGAAATCAAGACCTGAAAACAAATTCATTGTTCCAAAAACCGACTATAACAAGCAGCTCTCCAGTGTGTGTTATGAGGTTTTAAGGGCAGCTAGAAGGTAATAAAGGCTTAAAAAAGTTCACTGAGATAAATTCCACATTGACATTTTTATGTATGGACCTCATATTTTCTCCCACAAAGACTTGTGTCTGTAAGAGGTAGTCTGAGTGGTCATTTGTTAATGAGGTTTAATAAAATCTAGCTTCAAAACATGGATGAGTTAGGAACTTAAATTTAGGGGTCTAATAATCGGAAGTAGGTAAACTTTCCTTCCTCTTAAAAGAAGTTAATACACATGCTGCAAAATTGATGGGTATGGATTCATCTATTCCTTTCTCTCAGAATTTTTCCAACATTTACCTATTAGAAAATGAATACTAATTGAAAACGGGTGGTAAGAATAGCAATTGCCTCACCTTCCTAGTTCTAACCTAATGCAGCACCTACTGCAAAAATTAGATATTTTATGTAATAGTTGAGGTGCCAGTGACAGAAACTCAACACAAAATTATATACTGTTAAAACTGTTCAGTGACAAAACCAAGGAAACAGTGTAGATGGAGCTACGTTCTGGAGGGACTAGATCCAGGATATTGGGCACCATTAGGATTCGCTCTTTCTCCGTATCTCTGCTTTTTTCTGTTGGTGTAGATTTGCTATTTCTGCATGGCTAGAATCATGACCACAGACGATTCTGAGTTTTACATAAGGGTTCCTCCATTTCAAAACTGCTGACATTTTTAGCTGGATCATTCTTTGTTTGGGGGATCATGTTTTGTGGCATGTAGGGTGTTTAGCAGTTGCCCTGGCCTCTGACCACTAGCCTCCCCACCCCTGAGCTGTAACAACCAAAAAACAGACATTGCCAAATGTCCCCTGGGAGGAAAAAGTGTCCCCACTTGAGAATCACTGCCTTAATGTCAGGCTTAATGTCAGAGAAGAAGGAGCTGTTCATTCACAGAGCTTTCATTTGGAAAAATCCAACAGAATTGTTTTGGTCCTGTGTGCACCTCATACCCATCCTGAACCACGCTTTTCGACAACGAAAAAAAAGAAAAAAAGCTTTATGACTTTGGGTTGGGTCTTAGGACACATAAAGCACAAATTATAAAAGAAAAAAGTGG
Organism: Delphinapterus leucas; assembly: GCF_059928025.1. Taxonomy (NCBI): domain Eukaryota; kingdom Metazoa; phylum Chordata; class Mammalia; order Artiodactyla; family Monodontidae; genus Delphinapterus; species Delphinapterus leucas. The sequence continues at coordinate 33,365,487 of NC_143142.1, read as the reverse complement.
TAAATTGATCATCAAAATTAAAATTTTACTCTTTGAAATGCATTGCTAAGAACATGAAAACCACAGGCTGGCAAAACAAATATTTGATAAAGGGATTTGATCCAGAATATAGAATGAACTCTTACAGCTCATTTAAAAGAAGACGGGCAACCCGGTAAAACACTGGCAAAAGATGTGGACACCTCACAAAAGAAGACATGCAAATGAAAAATAAGCTTAAGAAAAGATGTTCATCATCATTCATCATTAGAAAAATACACATGAACACCACAATGAGCTACGCCCACTAGAATGACTAAAATGGAAAGTACCAACTGTTGGTGAAGATGCTGAGCAATTGGTGGGAATACACGAAGACAAAGATACAGCCACTGTGGAAAAGTTTGGCACTTTCCCATCAAGCTAAACATGTATTTATCTTAACATCCAGAAATTCCTCTTCCAGTCATTTCAGCACGAGAAATAAAGCATATGTCTACACAAAGACCTATATGCAAATATTCGCATAAGCTTTATTCATAATTGCCAAACTCTGGAAACAACTTATCAACTGATGAATAGATACATTGTTGGCCTTCCTTAAAATGGAATGTGTCTCTTTAAAATGGAATACAGCAACAAAAGGAAAACACTATTAATAAATGCAACGATATGGACGATTCTCAAAGTAATTATGCCAAATGGAAGAAGCATGATATAATATACCTTATACTATACATAATTCTATTCATTTAATATTCTGAAAAGCTAAAAGGAGAGAAATCAATTCCAAGATCTAAATGTAGACGGAAAGAACTGACAATGTACAATGATTGTACTGGTGGTTACATGACTCTGTAGATGAGTCAATTTTCACCAAACTTTACACTTTAAAGGGGTGAATTTTACTGGGAATGTACGTAAATGATACCTCCATATATCTGACTTAAAACCAGATATGGGGACTTCCCTGGTGGTGCAGTGCTTAAGAATCTGCCTGCCAATGCGGGGGACATGGGCTTGATCCCTCATCCAGGAAGATCTCACATGCCATGGAGCAACTAAACCCATGCACCACAACAACTGAGCCTGCGCTCTAGAACCCGCGAGCCACAATTACTGAGCCCGCATGCCACAGCTACTGAAGCCCGCATGCCTAGAGCCCGTGCCCTGCAGTGAGAAGCCACCACGATGAGAAGCCCACACACTGCAGCGAAGAGTAGCCCCTGCTCGCCACAACTAGAGAAAGTCTGCGTGCAGCAACGAAGAGCCAACACAGCCAAAAATAAATAAATAAATAAATTTTTAAAAATTTAAAAAATAAAGTGTAAAGAAGAATTGCTGATCATATTCTTTAAAAAAAAAAAAGGTACAATTTTTTTTTAAAAAACCACAACTCAACTCTAAATTTAATACACCTCCAAGGAAGTCAATACTGTCCTCATACAATGACTTCATTAATTTGTCCCTTCATTCATCCAACAATTTTCTATGTAATATCTACTGCTTGCCGGGAGCTGACCTCAATGCTTGGGTTACATCTAGGAATATATTCAAAGATACCTGCCTTTAGGGAACTTACCTTCCAGAAGGAGGGAAACAGATAAAAGTAATTTCTATAAGAAGAGAAAGGAAATTCTATCATATATCCAGTGATACAGAAGAAAAAAAGAAAAAGGAGGAGGGGGGAAAGGGTTAGGAGTTCTGGAATGGGCAGAAGAGAGCAGACTACGTAGTGTCAGTAAATTTAGGCCTCATTGTAAAGGTGAGTTGTGGGCAAACACCAGAAGGAGATTAGAAATTTAACAAAGGAAAAATCTGGCACAACTTTTCAGGCAGACAGAATCCTAAAGCAAAGACCCCATGACGGGAGTGTGATAATGTGTTTGAGGAACAGTATGGAGACCAGTATGGCTGGAAAAGAAGCAAGGGAGGAGGAGAGTGTTTTACAACATAGGTTTTGTTCTCATTCAAGTGCGGCGAGGCCAGCAGACCAGCAGACGACTGCCATTAACAAGAGAGTTGTTACTCCCAGTTCCCAAGAGCAGGGGGCACCCCATGCCACACAGGGGAAGCCCCAGGAAGCCCCAGTGTCAGTCAGGAGGCAGAAGGAGTGGGATGAAAGCATAGGCAAGAGCCTTGACTGTGGTTTTTGAGAAAAGGAACAGGCAAGGCAGGGTAAGCAGGCCTAGAATTGGCCAGTTGGAATAATTTCAGAGGGATTTGGGGTGCAGGACTGTCCTGACTTGTCTGGTACCTGGTCTTGGGGTGATTAGGACAGATGGGAAGTAGCCTGGAGTGTGACAGCCCAGTAAGGTAGATGGCTGGAGTGTGGGTTCTGGGTTGGCTAGTTTGTATAAGAAAGATGTGCTCATAAATGATCTCTAAGAATTGGGTAGCCCTGAAAATGGCAGTCTTTTCCTGATCATCAAAGCCCCAGAAGCTACAGCATCAAGAATACAGAAATTTTAAAAAATATAGTTAATACAGAAAGCAGTTCAGAGGGATAAGGGGTAGGGCAGAGAGAAATGAGGAGCCACGGAAAGGTTTTAATCTGACTTATGTTTTTAAAATGCCATCCTGATTGCTCGGTTGAGAATGGACCACGGTGAGCAAGAGGAGAAACAGGGAGACACGTTTCAGCCCGTGGCATAACTGAGCCTGCTGGTCAGCAGTGGAGGTGGTTAGACGTGGCAGGTTTTTAAGATATTTTGAAGGTAGAGGAAACAAGATTTACTGAGAGATTAGATTTTGCATGTGAGATGATGCAAGAATGACTCCCAGTTTTGTGATCTAAGTGGAGGAAAGGGTGGAGTTGTCAGCTCAGTTGAGGAAGGCTGCAGGCAGCACAAGTCTGTGTTCATCTGGGTTCCCCCAAAAGCAGAGCCTGAGACAAGGACTTGGGTGCAGATATTCATGACAGGTGATCCCAGGAAGCAGAAGTGAGGGAGTACAGAGTGAGACAGGCAATGGGGCTCGATTCCAGTGGGCTCTCTCAGAAGCACAGAATGTCTCCCAGAGCTTTCTACTGGAAATACGGGAGCATTTATCCACTGTATATAATATACACTATTATATTATAATAAATTTTATTCTAATTTTGTTTATCTTATCATCTACTATAGGAGAAAAGGTAAGGCTAATCTGCAAGAGATATTTATTACATGAATGATTTAGGACACTCCTAGAAATAAGCTCATCCTAAGGGAAAGAAGACTAGTTTATAAAAAAAGAAAATAATAAGACTATTAAAACAATTTGGTAGAAATCAACAAAGGGCCTGAGCAATAAATGAACCTGTAAGTATGCAAGAAGTATCCACTCAGAAATCTTTGTGAATATGCAAATCCACAAATAATTTTAGGGCATATAATTTACTTCCATAAAATGCAATTAGATAGAAACACAACTAGAATGTAACCTCCATGGGGGTAGGAATTTTTGTCTCTTTTATTCATTACTATATCCCTGGTTACTAGAATAACACCAAGAACATACTATGTGAATATTTGTTGATTGAATAAATAAGCCAAATATTTTAAGAAAACTCAATTTATCTACGACCTGATACATGCAGGACTGTGTTGAATATTTTCCATTAGTCCCCCCAGATCTACTCCTCAAATTCCACCCTGCTCTGTATCCCAGGAGGCAGACCTTTATTGAGTCCATCAAGAGTTTTCCCCACCCTTTGGCTTCAGTGAAGGCTCAACCAATGACAGGCTCCAGCAGATTGCTTGGTAGGAGGAGAATAAGGATAGGTATTACCCTGGCTCCATGTCTTCCAAGCTGCCACAGGCTGGCTGCACCTCTCCTCCAAAGGCCGCCACCCTTTAAGAAACTGCTACCCTCTCCAGGTTCAGGTACCCACTCCCATCCCTTGGCACTTTAGACCTGGTAACAACTCCTCACCTTTGCTTGCTTTGGGGTCCAGAATCATTGCTTGTCTGTTTCCTTTAAACCCATCTTCGCTTTTGCAACTAGTTTTTCTTCATCTCCCCTCAATTAACTTATCTGAATGTGCCATCTTCTTCCTGTTCAGACCCTGACTTTTACAAAATTCATTCATGAAGAGATGAAAATAAATGTGCTTTTAGCATCCACTGAAACAGTTTCGTGAGTTGCCTGGTCTTGATTCCCCGAAGATAGGATGGTGGACTCACTGAAAAAGACGTTGACTGGCATTGAATCTGACATGCCATGATTTAATTTACCCATTGCTTATATTTTCTAGCTAAGATCCATTCAGTTCTTGAGACTTCAGCATGTTCTCTTCATTTCAATCACCAATATGTTTTAGAGCCATTTTTCACACAGCCCCGCAAATTTTGTTGTTCCTGTTTTATCACTTTGCATGAAGTATTGCCAGTGGAGTGATAAGAAGGAATAATAAAGCCAAGTTGAGAGGTGGGTAGCTCAGCACTGCCACACGCTAGCCTCCCTATACCTGTAACTAAGACTTATACCCTGGCAATATTACACATGATTACATGTTACAGACCATCAGAGGTACTGACAACCCTGCCAAACCATGAATATGATGGTCACGAATGCAAAGAGCCTCATGTACTACTTTGTGAATCAATGTGTCATCCCCAGGTGGGGGTGGCCTATGAAATAGTATCACTGGATGAATTAGTTGAGCACGACACCCCTTAGTAAAAAATTCTCAAAGCAGGCACTATTTTTATTCCCATTTTCAGATGAGGAAACTGAGAAACTTGCAAGTTAAGTAAATTGCCCAAGTTCACAGAGTTAGTAAGTGTTAGAGCTGGCATTCAAATAAGGAGTCAGGTGGCACCAGAGTTCATGCTCGTAACTCAAAACTCTCAAGTAATTAAATGACAGGATAGAATAACAGTCCTTAGATGTAAGCCAGTAGATAGATAGTCTCCATTATATCCTTGCTAAAGATTAAATGGCTCCTCATGTGTCCTCTTCAGACTCCATTTCCACATACATAAAACAGAGACAATAAAAATACCAATTCTTGAGGTTGTTGCAACGAATCACATCAAATGAGACAATGAATGTAAAGTACTTGGCTCCGTAAATTTTAAGCGGTACCATTTTCTTAAGTCTCTGGAAATATCCGTCAAATGCAATTGTCTTCATTAGAGTTAACTTCTTAATTATTGTTTCTAAATATTGTTTGCAAGATAGCAAAACAAATCATCTATTTCTTCCACATTGTAATAATAAGCTATAAAATCCACAGACAAGAGGCTATTTTTAATTTCTTGGATTTTTGTAACAAGAAAATGTATATCCAAATGCAAATTTCAGAAAGGGCCAGGGGGGAAATTATCCTTCCCATGCTCCACAGAGGTGGAAAAGCAAATTTTCCTCAGATTTTCCTGGTGGAAAATTTGAACCCCACTCTAAAGGATTCCAATGTGTTCAATAGTATTCTACCCCAAGGCCACCCTCTTCTCAGAAAACCAGGTGTTGGAGGAGCCCATGAAACTATAGGAAATCCAGCACCTTCCCTGCAACATACTCTTGTTCCCCCTCCAGTTTGACCTGGTAGGTAAGATTTAGGGTGAAATCTAAGATTTTATTGGCATGGAATGATGAAAAATATCATGAATTCACATGGATAAAGGCATATTCCCCATTCCCACAGATTCAACACATTTAATGTCCTGTTTCACTTCCAAGGTGCATAAACAGACGATGGAAGCCCAGCGTCTCCAATGGATAGAGAGAAACCAGAGCATCCCCACTGAGGGCTTCCTTCATGGCTCAGTGTCCATCGAAACATGTCTTGTCCTGGCCCTGGCCCACCAACACATGTCAATGTTTTTGCCAGTCACATAGCTATCCACGTGTTAATGCCCATCTCTTAAGAAAGCTTAAGGATACAGAAATATGGTATATATATATATTTTTGTTGTTGTTGTTGTTTTGTTTGTTTTGTTTTTTTTGCGGTACGCGGGCCTCTCACTGTTGTGGCCTCTCCCGTTGCGGGGCACAGGCTCCGGACGCGCAGGCTCAGCGGCCATGGCTCACGGGCCCAGCCGCTCCGCGGCATGTGGGATCTTCCCGGACCGGGGCACGAACCCGTGTCCCCTGCATTGGCAGGCGGACTCTCAACCACTGCGCCACCAGGGAAGCCCGAGGACTCTCTTTTAACTTATGTATTTTAACCCAAAACTGGTTCCCTCTCTCTACACACACACACACACACACACGGTCACTAAATATTGTGGAATAAAAAACTGAAATAAAAAAATTGAAACTAAAATATTCTCTGAACTTTTTGCCACTAGATGATGATTAGTCCCGACTAGAAGAGCTCTTCTGTATGGCCTGCTTATCCTCATGTCAAACGTTGGCCTTAAAAATCAAGACATCAGATGGTAAATGAGAAAACAGTCAAAAGCTTGGAGGGATAATCCAGCAAATACTTCTTTCCTTTCAAAACTTTTAACTCAACTTAATCAGTGACATAAACTAAAACTTTGTTTGTATTTTACATACTACTATTGAGTTTCAACTAAATAATAAGAACTTAAAAATTCTTGTTATAAGGACTTACAAGGTCTTGTTATAAAAACTTAAAATTTTGATTTTAACTTCAGTATCATTAGTTTGGAAAGCTCTAAGTTGTTCTGTATGTATAACTGAGGTTTACCTGATGAATTTTTCTTGGGGGACATATTCTAGTGTCTTATTTCCCTGTGGTTTAAAGACTTACTAGCCTGGAGAATTTTCTTTAAGCCCTCAAAGCTTGAAAAATGACATTTCTTTATTATCATCATTAACAACATCGTAATTTTTGAATTTTATTTTATTTATTTTTTTATACAACAGGTTCTTATTAGTTATCCATTTTATACATATTAGTGTATATATATCAATCCCAATAACAACACTGTAATTTTTAAATGAGCACGTAGGTAGTGGGAGAAATGCTGAGTGTAGAGAGCTGATTCTATCATTTTTGATGTTAATTTCAAGGTAGTAGTGAGGTGCAGGTTCTATAGTGTAAAAGAATAAGTAATGAGGACTTTATTTTAACTTATGTATTTTAACCCAAAACTGGTCCCCTAAGTTCCCTAAGGGGCTTCTGAGCACTCGAAGCACTGGTTCATGAAACTGGTCAAAGGTTTAATTTACTTCTGTCACATTATTCTTCTAACTCAGAATCTGTGACCAAACGGCAGAAACTTGAAAGTCTCGTTTTACTTTTTCTTTCCATTTCATTGTTTTCTGTGACACATTCAGAGAACCGTATACACGGTTTCCTATATTATCAAGCTCTTCTTGTTCTATTCTGCTCATAATGAAATTCAAATTGTATTCAAGAGCTCATTCTCCAGCACGAGAATTTTTAAGAGGAAACTAATCTCCAAGTCTTAACTTTGCCATTATTCCCTAAAAAGACAAGATGCTATTAGATTCACTTTATTTAATTATGCCTTCTCCAACCTACTAAAACATTAATGTCTCTAATACAAAGTACAGGATGAAGTTTTCCAATGTGAACCTTTGGATGTTAGACTGTTGGGTGGCAAGACTGTTAAGTGGCTATTCTTTCAAGGTTAAAACTTGCTGTTCTTGTTCATGGGATATTTTATGAGCTGCTTCCTAACTTTGAAATACATACGCAGCATCCACAGTGTACTGTTAGTGGAGCCTTAGATTCAGAAGCAATGTAACATTTAACATTCTAACGGGGAGGAGCTATATCATATACAAATAAATAAAATAATTTCAAATAGTAATAAGTACAATGAAGAAATAGCAAATGAAATGATATGCTAGTGAGTGATAGAGTAAGAACTTGTTACATAACGTCTTTTTAAAATTTTAATTTTATTTATGTATTTACGTTTCTACAGCAGGTTCTTATTAGTTATCTATTTTATATACATTAGTATATGTATGACAATCCCAATCTGCCAGTACATCCCACTGAACTTGTTACATAAGGTCTTTCTGAGGAATTGACATTTGAGCTGAGATTCAAACAAGGATCCAACCATGCAAAGATCTCAGGAAACTGGTATCTGGGTAGAAAGAAGAGAAAGAGCAGGAAGAACATAATTGGCATGGCCAAGGAGTTGGAAGAAAAAAAAAAAAAAAGCCAAGGGCTTCCCTGGTGGCGCAGTGGTTGAGAGTCCGCCTGCCGATGCAGGGGACGCGGGTTCGTGCCCCGGTCCGGGAGGATCCCGCGTGCCGCGGAGCGGCTGGGCCCGTGAGCCATGGCCGCTGAGCCTCCGCGTCCGGAGCCTGTGCTCCGCAACGGGAGAGGCCACAACAGTGAGAGGCCCGCGTACCGCAAAAAAAAAAAGCCAACTGATTGAGGAACAAGAGAGTAGTGAAGATGTAGGAGAAGTAGCCCCAGGCCAGAACACTTGAGACTTGGATTTGTTTTCTAAGTGTCACGAGAGGTCACCCGAAAATTTTAGGCAGAAGAGTGTCATGATCTCTTTTTCATTTTTCCAAAGAAATTACCCTGGCTTTTTAAATTTTACTTGTTTCAAAGTGTGCTCAAGAGGGCAAGAGCTGAAAAAGCCAACAGTCTTCCGTGTGAAACAATACTATGCTAGACTCTATCAGGGACGTCATCGCAGATCATGCTTTCCCAAAGCCAAGGCCACATTAGAACCACCAAGGAGTTTTTAGAGCCTTTAAAAACACAGATTTCCAGGCCTCACTCCTTCAAGTTTCTGATTCAGGGGTCTGGGGTTGATGCCAAGAATCTGTATTTTAAAAATCTCCCCAGAAGTTTCTGAGCCACATCCCTGCTTAAAAACCTGAACTAAGCCATGCCGATCTAAAAATAGTGGAGAAAATTATTTTAAATGCCAAATAAAATTTTCATGTAAGAAAACTGTACGATGAATAGGCATTTTGAAAATAATGTTTTTTTTCTTATGGTTACCAAAGGGGAAATGGGCAGAGGGATAAATTAGGAGTTCGGAATTAGCAGATACCAACTACTATACTATATATAAAATAAAGACAAAGGTCCTACTGTATAGCACAGGGAACTATACTTAATATCTTGTAATAACGTATAATGGGAAAGAATCTGAAAAAGAATATGTGTGTGTGTGTGTGTGTGTGTGTATATGAATCACTTTCCTGTATTCCTGAAACTAACACAACATTGTAACTCAACTATACTTCAATTAAAAAATTAATGTTAAAAAATTAAGTTTTCTCACAATTATTTTTCACAATACTGAAGGGAATCAGCAGTATTTATGGATGAGAACACAGGCACTGAAATATTCCCTTTGATATTCCTTCTGTTCACTGACCATTTGTTGCCTGCAACCTCTCTTAAAGCTAGTCGATGCAGAGAAAGACAAATACCGTAGGACGTCACATATGCAGAATCTAAAAAATGGTGACACAAATGAACTTATTTACAAAACAGAAACAGACTCACAGACATAGGAAACAAACTTATGGATACCAAAGTGGAAAGGTTGGGGGTGGGATAAATTAGGAGGTTGAGATTAACACATGCACACTGCTATATATGAAATAGATAAACAAGGACCTACTGTATAGCACGGGGAACTATAGTCAACATCCTGTAATGACCTACGATAGAAAAGCATCTGAAAAAGAATATATAGATGTATATACATATATATATATGTATAACTGAATCACTTTGCTGTACACCTGAAACTGACACAATACTGTAAACCAACTCTCCTTCACAAGAAAAAATTAAAATTTAAAAAGCTACTCAGTGTATTTACTCCTTCGTACACACAGTCTCTACAGAACTTTACCAGGCAATTTAGGTATACAGTGGCCTCTAACCTAAGGTTCAACCTCAATGCTACTGTGTTTTCTGGTTTTCTTTGATCTTTCTTTACACGATTCTTCGGGACATTGATCCTAAGCATGGTCTCCCTTGGTTACTATAGTGGCTATAATAACTTTTCTACTCCTCTAATTAATTCTGAGGCACAGCAGTGGGATTTGCCTAATGTGGCTGTCCTGGCCAGTTGTGTTTATTAGCTCCTCCTCTCCTGGCAAACTCAGCAGCCAAGCTATGAACTTGCCTCCACCTGACCTACATTCAGCCTCCTCCGTGGACCCGAGGGCTGGGTAAGTTGAAAGGATTAGGTCAGAGATTGTAACCGACCTGCTGGTTTCTCTGAGCCTGAGTTGGAACCCTCACCATCCCCTCAGGAGCATAAGGTGACATCACTTTTAGACGTCACGGTCCAATCAGAACAACCTGACTAGACAAATCTGCCTTTTTATCCCCTCGCTCTCATGCATCAGCCTGGGCGTAGTTCTCATAGGAAATTTCAGAACTGATTTTGTGCTGCTTTTGTAACACGCAGAGTTTTTCCACCTTTTCCTATTGGCACAGTTTATAAGATGCTCCTCCAGCGGGTGGATCCGAGACAGGCTGGGACCTGGGACCTGGGACCCTTTGCTGCAGTGCTAGCACCTGAACACACGTCTCCTCAAGCAACAAAATACAAAGAAACTATAAGGGACTAAAAATAACGGTGTGCATGCACAGTTGGGGCAAATTCTGGACAAAAGATACAAAAAGACAAACAACACTCAACTGCCACTTCTGAAGAGCCAGGAGCAGAAACAGGGCACATGCACCCTGCACACAGCACCACCAAAGGGGTGGGCAAACCCCCTAAGCCACGCCTCCGGCCCGACCCCTGGACACACCCCTAACCTCACCCCATACAAGGAACCAGCTTGCCCTGCCTCGGGAATAAGCATGGGAACCTGTTACTTGTTTTTGCTCCCTCCTGCGGAAGCAGGAGCCCCAATAAAGCCTTGCCTGAATTTCTTGGCTGGCCTTCTATCAGTTTCTATTGACTGGGGAAGGCCAAGAACCCTGGTCAGTATCAGATCTGCTCCGTGAACAATTTGCCTCTCTAGCTCCGTCCAGCACTGATGACAGCCTCCCCACTGTCCACGTCCACCCCCTTCCACACGGGAGGGGAAAGTCTGCATGAGTCTGAAGGACAAGTTCAGTCTCCCTGGGCACCACATGACAGTGACTTGGACTCCACAAAAGCTCTGTTTGAAATAATACTGGGGTTTGACTTGAGCAGAGACTTTCCCCTTCTATTAAGATACTCAGGAAAAGGGATGCTTTCCCATTTAGTGTAAGCAGTTGGGTGCCCACAGTGTCTGGCACAGTTCTAACCAATGGACAAGTGCTGCCCTCCTTAGGCATGGCCCGAGACCACAGAGGCCTTCCTGAAAATAGAAGGTGGTGAGACAGCCTCCTCACAGAGCAATGGCTTTCACCTGGGGTTGTACCACCTCCTAATGGACACTTTGGAAACTTGCAGGGTTTTTTTTTAACTGAAGTATAGTTGATTTACAATATTGTGTCATTTTCAGGTGTACAGCAAAGTGATCCCATTATACATATATTTTTCAGGTTATTTTCCATTATAGGTTATTACAAGATATTGAATATAGTTCCCTGGGTTATACAGTAAATCCTTGTTGCTTGTCTATTTTATGTAAAGCAGTTTGTGTCTGTTAATCCCATACTCCTAATTTATCTCTCCCCCCTCCCTTGCCTCTTTGGTAACCGTAAGTTTGTTTTCCATGCCTGTGAGTCTGTTTCTCTTTTGTATATAGATTCATCTCTGTATTATTTTTCCAGATTCCATATATGTGATATAATATTTGTCTTTCTCTGTATGACTTACTTTACTAAGTATAATATTCTCTAGTTCCACCCATGTTGCTACAAATGGTATTATTTCATTCTTTTTTACGGCTGACTAGTATTCCATTGTGTATATATACCACATCTTCCAAAGCCAATTGTCTGTTATGATTATGACAAAAGTAAGCACTACTGGCATTTAATGGTGAAGATGGGGGGGAAGGACAAGATGCTCTATGACCTGCAATGTGAAGAACACTCTTGCCCAATAAAAAATTGTTCCATGCCCTACACTACTCTTGAATGTCCCACAGAACAATTAGTACAAGTGAAAAATCTGTAAGTTTCCGATTCTAGAGTCTAAGTTCATTTTACATTTAAATATAAAGTATTTTTTGCACGGTTTTAATATAAACTGAATTATGCAGGGATACAATTACAAAGTAAAATAAGGAAAAGTGTTCCTTTGATTTGTTGGAAACTCTACCAAGAGCTGTTGCTTATTTCATAAAATCATGTTACCAGTAGCTGTGCCACTTCTGGTATTTGAGTCAACTCTCTCAATGTCACCTGAGAGCTGTCCCACTCCCAGTGATTCTATGTATGAGGACATCATCTGACAACTTCACTATGCTTTCCAGAGCAGTGGTGCCTATGCGTTTGCATATTAAAATACACATTTTATTGTGAATGTCTTTCCTTGGATTTTCCCTTTATATTACATTAGAACATTATATTGATTTTTAAAAATAGTTTAAGTGTGGTTAAGCTATATTATCTATGAACTTTTTTTCAGTAAAAGGTAGCATTTTAAATACTATAAAAAGGAGGCCTTGTCTGATAAGATTGGGAACTTCTTCCTAGAGATAAGTCTCTCTTCACATAGACTTTATTTAAACCTGATTGAGGATAGCTCACCGTAAGCCCAATCCGCCACCTCCCTACCCAACACTGGTAGCCTAAAAGCCTATTTGTGACAGGACTTTCTTATACCAAATATAACAACAATTCTTATTAATTGAACACCTGTTATGTGCCAGGCCCTGTGCTACACACTTTCCATATATTGTATCTAACCCTCAACTCGCCAAAGAAAGTAGTATTTATTATTAGCTCTGTTTTACAGACAAGGAAATCAGTTCAGGACAAAGGTTAAATAACTTCACTGAGGTCACACCATTGTAAGTGATTTGATCCATATGGATCAAATTCTAATGTCTGACTTTGCCCAAGACAGATGGGTCAGAATTCAAAACTGGAAATTTGGTAAGTAGCCAGGAACAGCCACGCTCATTTTGGCTGAATAACTGTGGAAAAGTGGAAGCAAAGAACAGGACACATCACCATCTATTGCTCTCCCTCCTGGTTCTTCACCCCAACATTCGGACCCTCACTCAAGCCCCAGCAAATTCCCACCTGCCTCATGCTCTCAGCAACAGCAATCGAAAAGTGGCTCATCTGAATTGAAATGCACAAGCTAATGTTGGGCTTCCCTGGTGGCGCAGTGGTTGAGAGTCCGCCTGCCGATGCAGGGGACACGGGTTCGTGCCCCGGTCCGGGAAGATCCCACATGCCGCGGAGCGGCTGCGCCCGTGAGCCATGGCCACTGAGCCTGCGCATCCGGAGCTTGTGCTCTGCAACGGGAGAGGCCACAACAGTGAGAGGCCCGCGTACCGCAAAAAAAAAAAAAAAAGAAATGCGCAAGACATGTAAAATACATGTCAAACTTCAAAGACTTGGCGCAAAAAAGGAAAATAAAATATCTCATTAATAATTTTATGTATATTATATATATCTTCTCATGATAATGTTTTTGGATATATTGGATAAAAATAAATTTAAATTAAGTTCACCTATTTCTTATTATTAAAGTTTCTAATGAGGCTATTAAACTTTTAAAAATTACGTGTGGCTCATTTAGTATTTCTATTGGACAGAGCTGAGACAGGTGGTTTTCCTGTCACTTAGTATCCTTTCCCTACCCCACAGTAATCTGCAGAAACTTGGAGTCTAGGGCAACTGTCTCCTCAAGTGACCATTCAGGCCACTGAAAGCAGCAGGAGAAAAGCACGGGTGTGGGAAGGGGAAGGGCAGCAGAAGTTCCTCCACATTTTCACTGTGGTCCTTTGGTCACTCGGATTGTGGGAACCCCATGTTCATTCCCTATTTATTACTATTATTTTTATCCCATATGCTTCACACATCTGCCAGCACATGGGAGCAGTAGGCAAAATCTGGAACAAAAGCTGTGTTTAAATACGTGTGTAAAGAAAAGTCGAAATATTTAGCATATTACCTAAATGTGATATTGTTTACATCTACCAACAGTGAAGGAGGTGGCTTGTAGTTCTATGGAAACCCAGACAAGTAGTACGAGCTCATCACAGATGGAAAGCACTAGAAATAGTTTAAATATAAACTGATTAAAGTCAGGGAAGTAAAGTCTATGACTTCATAAGATCCGTCCCTCCCAGGATCAGACCCCCAACTTCTGTACTCTGATCAATTAATAATAGCAAAAAAATATCAATTAAAAAACCAGAAAGGAAACTGAATTGAATGAAGTTGACTACAGAGATCAATCACAGTGATTTTACTCACACTTAATAACTGACCAAAATATCAAGTTAAAAAAAGTAAAGCTTAGGGCTTCCCTGGTGGTGCAGTGGTTGAGAGTCCGCCTGCCGATGCAGGGGACATGGGTTTGTGCCCTGGTCTGGGAGGATCCCACATACCGCAGAGCGGCTGGGCCCGTGAGCCATGGCCGCTGAGCCTGCGCGCCCGGAGCCTGTGCTCCCCAACGGGAGAGGCCACAGCAGTGAGAGGCCCGCGTACCGCAAAAAAAAAAAAAAAAAAAAAAAGTAAAGCTTATAGACAAATCACGTGTACCACTTCAGTGTCTATTGATAGAAGAATTGTTCATTATTTCTTATATATCCTTACTGTGAGATATGACACACTTTGGGGAGGGGGAGAGGGAGGAAGAGAGAGAAAGAAAGAGGGAGAGAAAGAGGAAGGAGGAAGGAAGGAAGAAGGAGGAGGGATTGGGAGGGAGGGAGGGAGGGAGGAAGGACGTTTTAGTTCTTGATGTCCAAAATGTACTATTGTCTGTTGTGGCTTCCTCCCATTACGTTTCATAGCTCTTAGGGAAACTCAGCACACTTGTTTGATACACAAGACCTGTCCATACCAGAAAGAGCAAAGAAGAGCTTCTAATAATTACACAGACAACAGCGTGAAACAACTGTTTTAACAACTTGGCTACAGTCTCTGAGCTCATTACTTGGCATGTGCCCACGAGGACCATTTGAGAGTCTTCAGCTGAGCCAGCCAAGCTGCTGGGGAACTGCAAAGCTCTCGCCACATCATTTTTCTGGAAGAAACTAAGCAAAATGCAGCTACATTTTGGAGACTCTTTAGTTTCAACTCAAATGTGATCTAATCTCAGAAAGTGTTTCTGGAGCCTGCCACAGAAGGGAGAGTTCATCTCTCCCTTCTCTCTGTTCCCTACTTCTTTCTGCTATCACATAATTAGGAGCCTGTAGGTTTGTCTTCCTCGTCAGACGACAAACTTCACAAAAGTGAGGAGTAGGTCTTATTCCCCTTTATATCTCACCTAACACCTGGCGCGTAGTAAGTTTTTGTTGTGGTGATTTAATCTCTCTTGACTCTTTTAAAGAGCAGTAGCAAAGAGGGGGCATTGGCAAAAGTACAATGGACTGAATACCTGGTGGAGCTGAGTTATAATCCAGACCCTACCACGTAATCTCTCCTGGGTTCAGCTCCACTCTCTATAAAACAGGAGGGCTAAACTAGCCTGTCTCCAGGGTCCATTTCACTTCCAAATCTTTGCTTCAGAAGTCTGAAAATGTTTCCATTTTGTCAGCTTGAGGATCTAGAGGATCTGTTTCCCATGTTTTTATTATCTGCAAAGCCCAGATTTCCAGGAAATCTATATCACACTGTAACAACTCAATTTGAGATTTCTTCTAGTAAATCACAGACTAGCTTTTATTTTATTAAAGAACAGTCCAGGTTAAGCTGTTCTATATAATAGTTTAGTTAGGTGTAAGCACATGTGAGAGAGGAAATAGAGCAAAATCTCTAAGACAATGTTTAATCTCCTCTAGAGTGGGTACCATACCTCCTCCCCTTTTTGAACCACAGATGTCCAGCCCCTCTTGCATATAGGATGGTGCTTGACACATAATACATGTTTATTAAATAATGGATGAATGAATGTGTGAATACATGAACGAATGAACAAATGGATTTTTTGAAAACTGTTATCAAAATATATTTGCAGTAAGAATGTGTATGTCCTGATTTTGGTTTTTCCCTGGAAGGGCCTAGATTCCTAGGCCAAAAAGAAAAAGAGAAAAAACCTGCCCATAAAGGTAAAAGAAACAAACAACTGCACAGCAGGGCAAAAGTGAAGTGCCGTCTTCACCCAGAGATACCAGAGGGACTGGTGTGGGAGAATTAGAGCAGGCAAGCCAAGCCTCCCAGGTTAATTCTCATCAGAGATCACCCAGACCTTTGAATCCACCTAGCAGCTCACTATGGAATTCAAAATTATTTCTGATTGAACTCCAATGCCAACTGACAGTCTCCTCTAGAAGTTACAAGAAAATGATTGGGGATTATGGTTCAGGACTTTCTAAGATAACTGGTACCTTTGTTACTTCCCTTGGATTGTTGGTATCGGCAATATATTAGGTTGGCCAAAAAGTTCGTACGGCTTTGTGGAAAAACCCGAGCGAATTTTTTGGCCAACCCAGTATATTTCTCTCTAATCATCATATACTGGGGGGAAAAGGAGACGTAGGTTTCTCATATTAAGGCAAACAAAAGAAGTAGAAAGCAAAGCTTAGGGAATGAGAAACTTCGGGAAATACAGTGAGAAATGACGTGTATAACATAGAAAGATGAGTAAAGCTAACCCAGCTCCAGGAAAAAGAAGATGGTGTAAAGGATAGTGTGGGACTGGGAAGTGACCCTAGAGTTTCACGGACAGTAAATCCACTTGTCTCCCTTAACACAGAGATTCAGGACTGAGAAAGAGCTTGGCAACTTCAGACTGTAATACTCTCTACTGAGAAGTATGAACCCCAGAGATAACTTGGGAGGTGCTGTGGAAATAGCTATTACAAGCCAACAGCACACGAGCCAGAAGGAGAGAAAGTCTCCAATACTTTGAGCCCCTTTTCCACCCATCATCTAAAAAGCTTGGCAGACAAGGAGAGATTAAAGCAATGATACAACTAATAAGTCTAAAGCTGTTCTGATGATTTTTCAAATCCTGCTATTCAAAAGACAATTTACATCTTGATCAAAGTCTTAGTTTTGGGAAATAATGAAGTATTAACTAGTATTAAAATGGAAATTAGGGGCTTCCCTGGTGGCGCAGTGGTTAAGAATCCACCTGCCAATGCAAGAGACATGGGTTCGAGCCCTGGTCCAGGAAGATCCTACATGCCGCGGAACAACTAAGCCCATGCGGAACATACAACCCCGTGTGCCAAAACTACTGAGCCTATGCTTTAGAGCCTGCAAGCCACAACTACTGAGCCCATGCGCCACAACTACTGAAGCCCACGCATCTAGAACCCATGCTCCCAACAAAAGAAGCCACCACAATGAGAAGCCTGCACACCAAAACGAAGAGTAGCCCCCGCTTGCCACAACCAGAGAAAAGTCTGTGTGCAGCAACGAAGACACAACGCAGCCAAAAATAAAATAAATAAAATAAAATAAATTTATTTTAAAAATGGAAATTAAAGGGCTCAAATTTTTCCTCTGCATCAATCTTAAACAAAAGCCTTTCTGGAAGGCAGCCTCCCAGAGGGTTCTAATTATTCTTGCCCACTGCTACGCATGTTCCTCTGCTCTCCCCAACACCACATTGGACAGAGGTGATTGGTGTAACCGTAGGATGTTGCAGAAATGATGGCGTGTGATTTCTGAAGGTGAAGGAAGAGCCCCTCCCAACGTGGAGGTAAACAGAGAAGATCTGAGAATGAGGCAGAAATACTGAGGAAGAACCATCTAGCATCATAGCCCCCACATTAAGTACAAAGTAACACGAGAAAAATTTGAACCTGATGGTACCCTGAAGATAATCAGAGGACAACAAAACCAAAATCCAGTTCAACACCTTACATAAATGAACGGCCATCAGAAGAAGAGGCGTGCCCACTGCTAGTCAGTCTCTACTGTTCTGTACATATTGTCCAGCATTCAGTCAAAAGCAACTAACAAGATGATGGATTTAAATCTATTCATAGCAAAGATTATATTAATTGTATATGGTGGAAACACACCAGTAAAAATAGAGAAATGATCACACTGGATAAAAAATTAAGACCCAGTTATATGCTGTCTATGAGAAATCCATTTTTAAGTACATAGATATAGATTAAAGGTAAAAGGATAGAAAGATATATTATGTAGTCACTAATTAAAAGAAAACTGGAGGAGGAGCTTCAAAATGACAGAAGAGTAAGACGTGGAGATCACCTTCCTCCCTACAAATACATCAGAAATACGTCTACACGTGGAACAACTCCTACAGAACACCTACAGAACACTGGCAGAAGACCTCAGACCTCCCAAAAGGCAGGGATAACCCCTACATACCTGGGTAGGGCAAAAGAAAAAAAGAAAAAACAGAGACAAAAGAATAGGGACGGGACCTGCACCGGTGGGAGGGAGCTGTGAAGAAAAGTTTCCACACACTAGGAAGCCCCTTTGTGGGCGGAGACTGCGGGTGGCGGTGGGGGAAGCTTCGGAGCCGCGGAGGAGAGCGCAGCAACAGGGGTGCGGAGGGCAAAGCGGAGAGATTCCCGCACAGAGGATCAGGGCCGACCAGCACTCACCACCACGAGAGGCTTGTCTGCTCAGCCGCCAGGGCGGGCAGGGCTGGGAGCTGAGGCTCGGGCTTCGGAGGTCGGATCCCAGGGAGAGGACTGGGGTTGGCTGCGTGAACACAGCCTGCAGGGGGTTAGTGCGCCACGGCTGGCCAGGAGGGAGTCCGGGGAAAAGTCTGGACCTGCCAAAGAGGCAAGAGACTTTTTCTTGCCTCTTTGTTTCCTGGTGCGCGAGGAGAGGGGATTCAGAGCGCTGCTTAAAGGAGCTCCAGAGACGGGCGCGAGCCGCGGCTAAAAGCGCGGACTCCAGAGACAGGCATGGGACACTAAGGCTGCTGCTGCCGCCACCAAGAAGCCTGTGTGCGAGCACAGGTCACTATCCACACGCCCCTTCCGGGCAGCCTGTGCAGCCCGCCACTGCCAGGGTCCCGGGATCCAGGGACAACTTCCCCGGGAGAACGCACGGCGTGCCTCAGGCTGGTGCAACGTCACGCCGGCCTCTGCCGCCGCAGGCTCGCCCCGCATCCGCACGCCTCTCACCCCCCGGCCAGAGTGACCCAGAGCCCCAGAATCAGCTGGTCTTTTAACCCCTTCCTGTCTGAGTGAAGAACAGACGCCCTCAGGTGATGTACATGCAGAGGCAGGTCCAAATCCAAAGCTGAACCCCAGGAGCTGTGAGAACAAAGAAGAGAAAGGGAAATATCTCCCAGCAGCCTCAGGAGCAGCGGATTAAATCTCCACAATCAACTTGATGTACCCTGCATCTGTGGAATACCTGAATAGACAACGAATCATCCCAAATTGAGGAAGTGGACTTTGGGAGCAAAGATATATATTTTTCCCCCCTTTTCTCTTTTTGTGAGTGTGTATGTGTATGCTTCTGTGTGTGATTTTGTCTGTATAGCTTTGCTTTTACCATTTATCCTGGGGTTCTGCCTGCCCGTTTTTTTGAGGGGTTTTGGGGTTTTTTTTTTATTACTTTAAAAAATTTTTTCTTAATAATTATTTTTTACTTTTTATTTTAACAACTTTATTTTATTTTATTTTATCTTCTTCTTTCTATCTTTTTTTTCTACCTTTTATTCTGAGCCGTGTGGATGAAAGCCTCTTGGTGCTCCAGCCAGGCATAAGGGCTGTGCCTCTGAGGTGGGAGCGCCAAGTTCAGGACACTGGTCCACAAGAGACCACCCAGCTCCACATAATATCAAATAGCGAAAATCTCCCAGAGATCTCCATCTCAACGCCAAGACCCAGCTTCACGCAACGACCAACAAGCTACAGTGCTGGACAACCCATGCCAAACAACTAGCAAGTCAGGAACACAACCCACCCATTAGCAGAGAGGCTGCCTAAAAAGTGTCCATCAACAGATGAATGGATAAAGAAGATGTGGCACATATATAGAATGGAATATTACTCAGCCATAAAAAGAAACGAAATTGAGTTATTTGTAGTGAGGTGAATGGACTTAGAATCTGTCATACAGAGTGAAGTAAGTCAGAAAGAGAAAAACAAATACCATATGCTAACTCATATATATATGGAATCTAAAAAAAAAAGAAAGAAATGGTCATGAAGAACCTAGGGGCAAGACAGGAATAAAGATGCAGACCTACTAGAGAATGGACTTGAGCATACGGGGAGGGTGAAGGGTAAGCTGTGACAAAGTGAGAGACTGGCATGGACATACATACACTACCAAACCTAAAATAGATAGCTAATGGGAAGCAGCCGCATAGCACAGGGCGATCAGCTCAGTGCTTTGTGACCACCTAGAGGAGTGGGATAGGGAGGGTGGGAGGGAGAGAGACGCAAGAGGGAAGAGATATGGAGACATATGTATATGTATAACTGATTTACTTTGTTATAAAGCAGAAACTAACACACCATTGTAAAGCAATTATACTCCAATAAAGATGTTAAAAAATATTAATAATACAAACGAATGTATATATCAAAACAGAAACAGACTCAGAGATATAGAAAACAAACTGATGTTTACCAAAGGGGAGAGGGAAGGGGGGAGGGACAAATTAGGGGCATGGGGTTAAGAGATACAAACTACAATGTATAAAATAGATAAGCAAGAAGGATATATTATATAGCATAGGGAATTATAGCCATTAACTTGTAATAAGCTATAATGGAGTATAATCTGTAAAAATACTGAATCACTGTGCTGTACTCCTGAAACTAATATAATATTTTAAATCAACTATACTTCAATTAAAAATACCTAAAGTAAAAATAAATAAATAAAATAAGAAATAACAAAATAAAAGAAAACGAGTGGTTGTACTGATATTGGAAGTAAACATTTCAAAGGATGAAAAGGACATTGCAAAAAAGAAAGCCATTATATAATGATAAAGGTGTCAATTCATCACAAAGAAATAACAATCCTAAATTTGTATGCATCTCACAACAGAGCTTCAAAATAGATGAAGCAAAGTCTGAGAGAAATGAAAATAGACAAATTCATAATTAAAGTTGAAGATTCAACAATCCTTTCTCAGTAAACAACATAACAAGTAGACAGAAAATAGGTAAGGATATGGAAGACCTGAATAACATTATTAACTGACATAACCTAAGTGATATTTCTTGAATGGTCCACCCCAAAACAACAGAATGTAAATTATTTTCAAGTGCACATAGAACATTCACCAAGATAGACCATATCTACAACCATAAATCCAGCCTCAAGGAATTTAAAAGAACTGAAGTTATACAAAGTGTGTTCTCCGATCACATGGAAACAAACTAGAAATCAACAACACAAAGATATCTGAAAACTTCCCACATATTTGGAAACCAAGCAATACATTTCTAAATAACTATGTCTAAGTGAAAGTCACAAAGGAAATTAGAAAATATTTTAAACTGAATGAAAATAAAAATACAATGTATCAAAACTGTGAAATGCAGCTAAAGGAGGGCTTAGAAGGAAATTATACTAATAAGTGTTTATATTGCAGAAGAAGAAAATCTTAAATCAGTTATCTAAGATTCTACCTTAAACAGATGGGAAAAAAAGAAGAGTAAATCAAAACACACAGCAATCAGAAGGAAGGGAGTAATAAAGAGCACAGCAGAAATCAATGGAATTGTAAGTAAACAAACAAACAAAAAAAGGAGAAAATTGAAGAATCAAAAATCTGGGCTTTTTCATCAACAGATGAATGGATAAAGAAGATGTGGTACATATAATAATAATACAATGGGGGTATTACTCAGCCATAAAAAGGAATGAAATTGGGTCATTTGTAGGTTGTGGATGGATCTAGAGACTGTCATACAGAGTGAAGTAAGTCAGAAAGAGAAAAACAAATATCGTATATTAACGCATATATGTGGAATCTAGAAAAATGCTACAGATGAACCAGTTTGCAAGGCAGAAATAGAGACACAGACATAGAGAACAAATGTATGGACACTAAGGGGGAAAGTTGGGGGTGGTGGTGGGATGAATTGGGAGACTGGCTTGACATATATACACTCATATGTATAAAGCAGATAACTAATAAGAACCTGCTATATAAAAAATAAATAAAATAGAATTCAAAAAAAAAATCTGGGCTTTTTAAGATCAATAAAATTGAAAATTTTGCAGCTAGAATGATCACAACAAGAGAAAGAAGGCCCACATTACCCATATCAAGAATAAAAGAAAGGACAAAGCTATAATTCCTATAGACATTAAAAGAATGATAAGAAAATATTACATGAATTCTTATAGTAAATACTCCTTTATATCTGTCTCCTTTTGCTCAAAATTTGGGGGGGGGGTGGGAATTCATCCATGGTGTTGTGCATGGCAATAGTTAATTGATTTTATTGTTATATAATATGTCACTGTATGAATATACCATAATTTGTTTACTTATTCTACTATAAATTGGCTATTTTATTGTCTCCATTTGAGGGCTATTGCTACAGCTATAAAATTGCTACATAAACGTCCTTGTGTATGTCTTTTGGTGCACTTACAAAGTCAGTTCTTTAGATACACCTAGGAGTGGAATTTCTGAATTATTGGCTATGCATGTGTTTAGTTTTACTACATATTGCCAAAGGATTTTTCCAAATGACTGTGAATTTATAAGTCAAACAATAGTTTACAAGTGTTTCATTTGCTCTTCATTCTTGCAGGACTCATAAATGATAATCTTCATTGTAGTTGACAGTATTTATTCTCATGCAAATCTCTTTCTTATATCCAAAGACCGCTAACCTTTCCTCAGGCATAAGTCAGGCACCATGTCCTGGAATGCCCTCGTGTGTGGGGACGGAGGGGAAGATATAATAATCAAGCTTAAATGGTTCTTTGAATACTCTCACCACAGTGCTTGAGGTGAGGAAGACACATCCCCAGTCTTCTGTTTTGAGGGGTGGAACTCATAGCACAACAATAGCTTCCTCTCTCTTTCTTAAATTATGGTAAAATATATTTAACACAAAGCCATTTTCACCATTTTTAAGTGTACAGTTCAGTGGCATTAATCACATTCACAATACTGTGTAACTACCATCACTCTTCATTTCCACAACCTTTTCATCATCCCACACAGAGACTCTACGCCCATTAAACAGTAACCGCCATGACCTCTGCCCCCAGTCCCTGGAAAGCACCATTCTACTCTCTGTCTCTATATCAACAGCTTTCTCTTAAACTTCATCACTAAATCTTCTGCCTGTATTAAAGAAGTCTACATCTCTACGCCCTTACTACATGTACAATGCCAAAGAGTCATAAACACAGTCCTGAATACTTCCTCTGAGAATTCTTGGTCTGACTCCCATACTTAGGAATTTCATTCTTTGTATATGTTGATGGCTCAGTCAAAATTTACCATATGCTAACGCATATATATGGAATCTAAAAAAAAAAAAAAATGGTACTGATGAAACTAGTGGCAGGGCAGGAATAAAGATGTAGATATGGAGAATGGACTTGAGGACACGGGGTGGGAGGGGGAAGGGGAAGCTGGGGTGAAGTGATAGTAGCATGGACATATATACACCACCAAATGTAAAACAGCTAGCTAGTGGGAAGCAGCTGCATAGCACAGGGAGATCAGCTCGGAGCTCTGTGACCACCTAGAGGGGTGGGAGAGGGAGGATGGGAAGGAGATGCAAGAGGGAGGAGATATGGAGACATGTGTATGCATATGGCTGATTCACTTTGGTGTACAACAGAAACTAACACAGTATTGTGAAGCAATTATACTCCAATAAAGATTTATTAAAAAAAATTCTCCATTAAAATTCTATTACATGAGCATGAAACCTTAGTGAATTACTTTTTTCCCCTTTCATCTTCCTGCATCTCTGACTGTATTTTTGTACTGTCCTTCTAAAGAGTCAGAATTTTTTTCACAGAAGAGTCTCCGTGAGTTCTGCTTGCCATAATGTGGCTGATGTTTGAACTTGCTGTTGTGGCTTTGACAGTTTAGGAAGCAGAATATTTCCCAACGTGGGAAAATCAGTCCAACTGATGCACTGTAGGATCTATTAAATTTAGCTGCTATCGTGGGAGTTCCCCCAGTAACTCAGCATTTCTATAAATGTATGATCCTGCAAAAGGATGTTCTTACATATTTGCACAGCACTTTTGGCCTTTCCAGCAAATTGAAGATAATGAAAACTGGTAGTAAAGTGTTAGAAATTGTCTCTTTTGGTGATACATGAAGAAATTGCCTATAAATTGTGATCTACTATCTATAACAAGTTCTTCTGAAATCTCCTTATGAGCAAAACAGATCCTTCATCTCTCAAATGACATCCAACCTGGGTAAAGAGTGCTTTTTCCTCCCAATAGAATGAAGAGTGCTTTTTCCTCCCAATAGAATGAAGAACCTGCCTAATATGAAGAAGTGCGTATATATATATGTATATATATATATATATATATATATATGTATTCGTAGCGAATCTTCCCCAAATTGCTGTCATTTCACATTGCCAGCACTGTACATTTTCCCAACACCAGAGCTTAACCTGGAAAGGACCTCAAGAAATCTTTCATCTGTCATCGTTTCAGGGGAAAGTGTCCAAATTGGCAGTCGGAAACTGTCTGCCAACTGTATAATAGCACCAATTCACAAAGCACTCAAATGAACCAACAGACCAGTGAGCATCTTGACAAAAGGACAAGACATCCTCACCTATAGAAGGCAACACAGGGAGGCTTCCCTAGCTAAAAATCTTCCCATTTAAGCTCTATGTCAGGAGTCGGCAAACTTGTTCTGTTAAGGGCCAGAGGGTAAATATTTTAGACTTTGTGGGCATCTAGACTCTGTCACAAGTACTCAACTTTGCCACTGTAGTGCAAAAGCAGTCAGACAATATGGAAACAAATGGGTTGTGTTACAATAAAACCTTTATTTACAAAAACCATCAGGGGGTGTCATCTGGCCCATCGTCCATAGTTAGCCAACACCTGCCTTACATATTCTTGAATTCTAAATCAGTTATTATGCCTTTGCATTAAAAACTGTCCTTTGCATTAGAGGGTAACTAAGTCTGTATTATTATCAAAAATTCCTTATTTTTAAGGAATTTAAATATACATATAGCAGACCTCAACCCATATCTCTTCAGCCTGAGTTCTCCTATATCTGCTTCAGCTGCTGGCCAATTAATTTATGACAAAGGAGTCAACAATATACAATGGGGAAAGGGCCAGTCTCTTCAATAAATGGTGTTGGAAAAGCTGGACAGCCACGTACAAAAGAATGAAACTGGACCACCATCTCACACCATAGACAAAAATTAACTCAAAATGTATTAAAGGGACTTCCCTGGTGATACAGTGGTTAAGAATCTGCTTGCCAATGCAGGGGACACAGGCTGGATCCCTGGTCCAGGAAGATCCCACATGCAGCACAGCCACTAAGCCCGTGAGCCACAACTACTGAAGCCCTGGTGCCTAGAGCCTATGCTCTGCAACAAGAGAAGCCACCACAATGAGAAGCCCACAAACCATAATGAAGAATAGCCCCTGCTCGCTGCAACCAGAGAAAGCCCATGCACAGCAACGAAGACCCAAAGCAGCCAAAAAATAAATTAAAAAATTTTTAAATGGATTAAAGACTTGACTGTAAGACCTGAAACCATAAAACTCCTAGAAGAAAACATAGGCAGTAAGCTCTCTGACATCAATCTTGGTGATTAGTTTTGCATTTGACACCAAAACACAGACAACAAAAGCAAATATAAACAAGTGGGACAATGACAAACCAAAAAGCTTCTGCCCAGCAAAAGAAACCATCAACAAAATGAAAAGGCATCCTACTGAATGGGAGAAAATATTTGCTAACCATATATCTGATAAGGGGTTGACACCCAAAATATATAAAGAATTCACTCAATAGAAAAAAAATTTTTAAATGGACAGAGAATCTGAATAGGCATTTTTCCAAAGACATACAAATGGCCAAGAGGTACATGAAAAGGTGCTCAATGTCACTAATCACAAAGGAAATACAAATCAAAACAACACTGAGCTATCATCTCACACCTGATAGACTGGCTGTCATCAAAATACAAGAAATAACAAGTGTTGGCAAGGATGCGGAGAAAAGGGAACACTTGTGCACTGTTGCCAAGAATGTATATTGGCGGAGCCACTATGAAAAACATTATGGGGATTTATCAAAACATTAGAAATGGAACTACCATATGATCCAGCAATCCTACTATGAGTTTTTATTCAACGGAGAAAATAAATACTAACACAAAAAGATATATTCACTCCTATGTTTACTGCAGCATTATTTACAATGACCAAGATATGGAAGCAATCTAAGTGTCCATCAACAGATGAATGGATTTAAAAATGAGGTTTGGGGGGATCTTCAAGACGGCGGAGGAGTAAGATGTGGAGATCACCTTCCTCCCCACCAAGTACATCAAAAATACATCTACATGTGGAACAACTCCTACAGAACACCTACTGAACGCTGGCAGAAGACTTCAGAATTCGCAAAATGCAAGAAAATCCCCACGTACCTGGGTAGGGCAAAAGAAAAAAGAAAAAACAGAAACAAAAGAATAGGGATGGGATCTGCACCTCTGGGAGGGAGCTGTGAAGGAGGAAGTTTCCAAACACTAGGTAGCCCCTTCACTGGCAGAGATGGGGGGGTGGACAGGGGAGAAGCTTCAGAGCCACAGAGGACAGTGCAGCAACAGGGGTGCAGAGGGCAAAGTGGACACATTCCCACACATAGGATCAGTGCAGACCAGCACTCACCAGCCTGAGAGGCTTGTCTGCTCACCCGCTGGTGCAGGCGGGGGCTGGGAGCTGAGGCTCGGGCTTCACAGATCAAATCCCAAGGAGAGGACTGGGGTTGGCTGTGTGAACACAGCCTGAAGGGGGCTAGTGTGCCACAGCTAGGAGGGAGTGAATCCAGGAAAAAGTTTGGACCTCCCTAAGAGGCAAGAAACCTTTGTTTCGGGTGCTCAAGGAGAGTGGATTCAGAGCACCACCTAAACGAGCTTCAGAGATGGGTGCGAGCCGCGGCTATCAGCTCAGACCCCAGAGACAGGCATGAAACACTAACACTGCTGCTGCAGCCAACAAGAATCCTGTGTGCAAACACAGGTCACTATCCACCCGCCACTCCCCTCAGGATCCTGTGCAGCCCACCACTGCCAGGGTCCCATGATCCAGGAACAACTTCCCAGGGAGAACACACAGCGTGCCCCAGGCTGTTGCAACATCATATCAGCCCCTGCTGCCACAGGCTCGCCCCACATTCCAATTATAACTACCGTACCCCTCCCACCCCCCAGCCTGAATGAGCAAGAGCCCCCTAATCAGCGCCCCCCACCGTCCTGTCTGGGCGGGGGGAAAAGATGCCTGAGGGCAACCTACATGCAGAGGCGGAGCCAAAACCAAAGCTGAGCCCCGGGAGCTGTGCGAACAAAGAAGAGAAAGGGAAATCTCTCCCAGCAGCCTCAGGAGCAGCGGATTAAATCCCCACAATGAACTTGATGTACCCTGCATCTGTGGAACACCTCAATAAACAACAAATCGTCAAAAAATTCTGGTGGTGGACTTCGGGAGCAACTGTAGACTTGGGGTTTGCTACCTGCGACTGATTTGTTTCTGATTTTTATGTTTATCTTAGTTTAGTGTTTAGCACTTCTTATCATTGGTGGATGTGTTTATTGGTTTGGTTGCTCGATTCTTTTCTTTTTTTACTATTATTTTTTCATAACTTTTTTCTTTTTTTAATTTATTTTTCCTTTTTCTTTATTAATATTTTTTTCTTTATTCTTTTCTCCCTCTTCTTCTGAGCTGTGTGACTGACAGGATCTTGGTGCAACAGCCTGGTGTCAGGCCTGAGATGCTGACGTGGGAGAGCTGAGCTCAGGAGTAGGACCACCAGACTTCTCCAGAGACTTCTCTCAATGCCCCATAATATCAGTTGGCAAGGGCTCTCCCAGAGATCTCTGTCTCAACCTTAAGACCCAGCTCCAGTCAACGGCCAGCAAACTCCAGTACTACTGAGGGTCCCATGCCAAACAACTAGCAAGACAGGAACACAACCCCACCCGTTAGCAGAAAGCCTGCCTAAAATCATACTAAGTTGACAGAAAACCCAAAACACACCACCAGATGTGTCCCTGCCCACCAGAAAGACAAGATCCAGCTCCACCCACCAGAACACAGGCACCAGTCCCCTCCACCAGGAAGCCTACACAACCCACTGAACCAACCGTACCCGCTGGGACAGACACCAAAAACAACAGGAACTACGAACCTGCAGCCTGTGAAACAGAGACACCAAACACAGTAAGTTAAGCAAAATGAGAAGACAGAGAAATACACAGTAGATGAAGGAGCAAGGTAAAAACCCACAAGACCAAACAAATGAAGAGGAAATAGGCAGTCTACCTGAAAAAGAATTCAGAGTAATGAGAGTTAAGAGGATCAAAAGCTTGGAACTAGAATGGAGAAGATACAAGAAATGTTTAAGAAGGACCTAGAAGAACTAAAGAGCAAACAAACGATGAACACCACAATAAGTGAAATTTAAAATTCTCTAGAAGGGATCAATAGCAGAATAACTGAGGCAGAAGAACGGACAAGTGACCTGGAAGATAAAATATTGGAAATAACTACTGCAGAGCAGAATAAAGAAAAAAGAATTGACAACAGTCTCAGAGACCTCTAGGACAATATTAAACACACCAACATTCGAATTATACGGGTCCCAGAAGAAGAAAAAAAATAGAAAGGGATTGAGAAAATATTTGAACAGATTATAGTTGAAAATTTTGCTAAAATGGGAAAGGAAATAGTTAATCAAGTCCAGGAAGCACAGAGAGTCCCATAGAGGATAAATGCAAGGAGAAATACGCCAAGACACATATTAATCAAACTATCAAAATTTAAACACAAAGAAAAAAATTAAAAGCAGCATGGGAAAAACAACAAATAACACACAAGGGAATCCCCAAAAGGTTAACACCTGATCTTTCAGCAGAAACTCTGCAAGCAAGAAGGGACTGGCAGGGCATAGTTAAAGTGATGAAAGGGAAAAACCTACAACCAACATTACTCTACACAGCAAGAATCTCAGATTCAATGGAGAAATTAAAACCTTTACAGACAAGCGAAAGCTAAGAGAATTCAGCACCACCAAACCAGCTTTACAGCAAATGCTAAAGGAACTTCACTGGCAGTAAACACAAGAGAAGGAAAAGGCCTACAATAACAAACCCAAAACAATTAAGAAAATGGTAATAGGAACATACATATCGATAATTACCTTAAATATAAATGGATTAAATGCTCCAACCAAAAGACATAGACTCGCTGAATGGATACAAAAACAATACCCATATATATGCTGCCTACAAGAGACCCACTTCAGACCTAGGGACACGCACAGACTGAAAGTGAGGGGATGGAAAAAAATATTCCATGCAAATGGAAATCAAAAGAAAGCTGGGGTAGAAATTCTCATATCAGACAAAACAGACTTTAAAATAAAGACTATTACAAGAGAAAAAGAAGGACACTACATAATGATCAAGGGATCAATCCAAGAGGAATATATAACAATTGTAAATATTTCTGCACCCAACATAGGGGCATCTCTATACACAAGGCAAATGTTAACAGCCATAAAAGGGGAAATAGTCAGTAACACAATAATACTAGGGGACTTTAACATCCCACTTTCACCAATGGACAGATCATCCAAAAGGAAAATAAATAAGGAAACAGAAGCTTTAAATGATACATTAAACAAGATGGACTTAATTGATATTTACAGGATATTCCATCCAAAAACAACAGAATACACTTTCTTCTCAAGTGCTCATAGAATATTCTCCAGGATAGATCATATGTTGGGTCACAAATCAAGCCTTGGTAAATTTAAGAAAATTGAAATCGCATCAAGTATCTTTTCCGACCACAACACTATGAGACTAGATATCAATTACAGGAAAAAATCTGTAAAAATACAAATACATGGAGGCTAAACAATACACTACTTAATAACCAAGAGATCACTGAAGAAATCAAAGAGGAAATCAAAAAATACCTAGAAACAAATAACAATGAAAACATGACGACCCAAAACCTATGGGATGCAGCAAAAGCAGTTCTAAGAGGGAACTTTATAGCCATACAATCCTACCTTAAGAAACAAGAAACATCTCAAATAAGCAACCTAACCTTACATCTAAACCAATTAGAGAAAGAAGAACAAAATAACCCCAAAGTTAGCCAAAGGAAAGAAATCATAAAGATCAGATCAGAAATAAATGAAAAAGATATGAAGGAAACAAAAGCAAAGATCAATAAAACTAAAAGCTGGTTCTATGAGATGATAAACAAAATTGATAAACCATTAGCCAGACTCATCACGAAAAAAAGGGGGAAGACTAAAATCAATAGAATTAGAAATGAAAAAGAAGAAGTAACAACTGACACTGCAGAAATACAAAGGATCATGAGAGATTACTACAAGCAACTATATGCCAATACAATGGACAACCTGGAAGAAATGGACAAATTCTTAGAAAAGCACAACCTTCTGAGACTGAAGCAGGAAGAAACAGAAAATATAAACAGACGAATCACAAGCACTGAAATTGAAACCGTGATTAAAAATCTTCCAACAGGGCTTCCCTGGTGGCACAGTGGTTGAAAGTCGGCCTGCCGATGCAGGGGACGCGGGTTCGTGCCCCGGTCCGGGAAGATCCCACCAGCCGTGGAGCGGCTGGGCATGTGAGCCATGGCTGCTGAGACTGCGCGTCTGGAGCCTGTGCTCCACAACAGGAGGGGCCACAACAGTGAGAGGCCCACGTACCGCAAAAAAAAAAAAAAAAAAAAAATCTTCCAACAAACAAAAGTCCAGGACCAGATAGCTTCACAGGCAAATTCTATCAAACATTTAGAGAAGAGCCAACACCTATCCTTCTCAAACCCTTCCAAAATATAGCAGAGGGAGGAAAATTCCCAAACACATTCTACGAGGCCACCATCACCCTGATACCAAAACCAGATTAAGATGTCACAAACAAAGAAAACTACAGGCCAACATCACTGATGAACATAGACGCAAAAATCCTCAAGAAAATACTAGCGAACAGAATCCAACAGCACATTAAAAGGATTATACACCATGATCAAGTGGGCTTTATCCCACAAATGCAAGGATTGTTCAATGTACACAAATCAATCAATGTGATACACCATATTAACAAATTGAAGAATAAAAACCATGTGATCATCTCAATAGACGCAGAAAAAGCTTTTGACAAAATTCAACACCCATTTATGGTAAAAACTCTCCAGAAAGTAGGTATAGAGGGAACTTACCTTTACATAATAAAAGCCATATATGACAAACCCACAGCCAACATTGTTCTCAATGGTGAAAAACTGGGACCATTTCCTCTAAGATCAGGAAAAAGACAAAGTTGCTCATTCTCACCACTATTATTCAACAGAGTTTTAGCCACAGCAATCAGAGAAGAAATATAAGGAATCCAAATTGGAAAAGAAGAAGTAAAAGTGTTACTGCTTGCAGATGACATGATAGTATACATAGAGCATCCTAAAGATGCTACCAGAAAACTACTAGAGCTAAACAACAAATTTGGTAGAGTAGCAAGATACAAAATTAATGCACAGAAATCTCTTGCATTCCTATACACTAATGACGACAAATCTGAAAGAGTAATTAAGGAAACACTCTCATTTGCCACTGCAACAAAAAGAATAAAATACCTAGGAATAAACCTACCTAAGGAGACAAAAGACCTACATGCAGAAAACTATAAGACACTGATGAAAGAAATTAAAGATGACACCAACAGATGGAGAGATATACCATGTTCTTGGATTGGAAGAATCAACATTGTGAAAATGTCTATACTATCCAAAGCAATCTACAGATTCAATTCAATCCCTATCAAACTACCATTGGCATTTTTCTCAGAAATAGAACAAACAATTTCACAATTTGTATGGAAACCCAAAAGATCCCGAAGAGCAAAAGCAATCTTAAGAAAGAATAACAGAGTGGGAGGAATCATGCTCCCTGACTTCAGACTATACTACAAAGCTACAGTAATCAAGACAGTATGATACTGGCACAAAAACAGAAATATAGATAAATGCAACAGGATAGAAAGCCCAGAGATAAACCCATGCACCTATGGTCACCTTATCTTTGATAAAGGAGGCAAGAATATACAATGGGGAAAAGACAGCCTCTTCAATAAGTGGTGCTGGGAAAACTTGACAGCTACATGTAAAAGAATGAAATTAGAACACTCCCTAACACCATACAGAAAAATGAACTCAAAATGGATTAAAGTACTATATGTAAGGCCAGACACTATAAAACTCTTAGAAGAAAACATAAGAAGAACACTTTTTGACATAAATCACAGCAAGATCCTTTTTGACCCACCTCCTAGAGAAATGGAAATAAACACAAAAATAAACAAATGGGACCTAATGAAACTTAAAACCTTTTGCACAGCAAAGGAAACCATAAACAAGATGAAAAGACAACCATCAGAATGGGAGAAAATATTTGCAAATGAAGCAACTGACAAAGGATTAATCTCCAAAATTTACAAGCAGCTCATGCAGCTCAATATCAGAAAAACAAACAACCCAATCCAAAAATGGGCAGAAGACCTACATAGACATTTCTCCAAAGAAGATATACAGATTGCCAACAAACACATGAAAGAATGCTCAACATCATTAATCATTAGAGAAATGCAAATCAAAACTACAACGAGATGTCATCTCACACCAGTCAGAATGGCCATCATCAAAAAATCTACAAACAATAAATGCTGGAAAGTGTGTGGAGAAAAGGGAACCCTTTTGCACTGTTGGTGGGAATGTAAATTGATACAGCCACTATGGAGAAGAGTATGGAGGTTCCTTAAAAAACTACAAATAGAACTACCATATGACCCAGCAATCCCACTACTGGGCATATACCCTGAGAAAACCATGACTCCTCAAAAAGAGTCATGTACCACAACATTCACTGCAGTTCTATTTACAATAGCCAGGACATGGAAGCAACCTAAGTGTCCATCCATAGATGAATGGATAAAGAAGATTTGGCATATATATACAATGGAATATTACTCAGCCATAAAAATAAAGGAAATTGAGTTATTTGTAGTGAGGTGAATGGACCTAGAGTCTGTCATACAGAGTGAAGTAAGTCAGAAAGAAAAACAAATACCATATGCTAACACATATATATGGAATCTAAAAAAAAAAAAAAATGGTCGTGAAGAACCTAGGGGCAGGATGGAAATAAAGATACAGACCTACTAGGGAATGGACTTGAGGACATGGGGAGGGGAAAGTGTAAGCTGGGACAAAGTGAGAGAGTGGCATGGACATATATACACTACTAAATGTAAAACCGATAACTAGTGGGAAGCAGCTGCATAGCACAGGGAGATCAGCTTGGTGCTTTGTGACCACCTAGAGGGGTGGGATGGAGGGGGATGCAAGAGGGAAGAGATATGGGGATATATGTATATGTATAGCTGATTCACTTTGTTATAAAGCAGACACTAACACACCATTGTAAAGCAATTTTACTCCAATAAAGATGTTAAAAAAAAAGATGTCAACTTAGAAACAAAAGATAAAAGTGTTCACTAAAAACAAATTTATGTCAATCACAAAAAAAAATAAAAGAAGATGTGGCACATACATACAGTTTAAAATTACTCAGCCATAAAAAGAAGTGAAATTGAGTTATTTGTAGTGAGGTGGATGGACCTAGAATCTGTCATACAGAGTGAAGTAAGTCAGAAAGGGAAAAACAAATACCATATGCTAATACATATATATGGAAACTAAAAAAAAAAAAAAAAAGGTTCTGATGAACCTAGGGGCAGGACAAGAATAAAGACACAGACATGGAGAGTGGACTTGAGGACATGGGGAGGGGGAAGGGTAAGCTGGGATGAAGTGAGAAAGCAGCATCGACATATACACTCTACCATATGTAAAATAGATAGCTAGTGGGAAGCAGCTGCATAGCACGGGGAGATCAGTTCGGTGCTTTGTGACCACCTAGAGGGGTGTGATAGCGAGGGTGGGAGGGAGACACAAGAGGGAGGGGATATGGAGATATATGAACACATATAGCTGATTCACTTTGTTATACAGCAGAAACTAACACAACATGGTAAAGCAATTATACTCCAATAAAGATGTTAAAAATACATAAATAAAAAATAAAAGTTCCAGATTTGGAGGGGAAAAAAAAATAGAAAATATCTGACTGGCTGGGCCCACATAGTCAAGCTTGTTTGGGGTGAGAAGAAACTAGGAAATTAGTGTACAGAGCCAGCCTGGCATTTGGGAATTGGCTGACTGATAACACTGCATATCTAGTCAGTTGGAGCATTTATAGGGACATGAAAGTTACCTAAATTTCGGTTTGCCAAGGTGGCACTCTAGGTAGGACAGGCTTCACTTTTTACCTAGAAAATTATATCAACAATACTAATAAAAATAAAACTACCTTCCGGATAAAAAATAAAATAAAAATAAAAATGAGATTTATAAATTTTTTAAAGCATACTCTATAATAAAATTTTTAAAAGTTAAAAAATTAAAATGAAGTTTATATATACAATGAAATATTATTCAGCCATAAAAAGAATGAAATCTTACCATTTGCAGCAACATGGATGAACCGCAAAGGCATTATGCTAACTGAAATAAGCCAGACAGAAAGACAAATACTGTATGACTTCATGTATACGTGGATTCCAATAAAAACAAAAAACAAGCTCAGAGATAGAGAACAGATTGGTGGTTGCCAGAGGCATGGGGTGGAGGTGGGGGCCGAAATGGGCAAAGGGGGTCAAAAGGTACAAATTTCCAGTTATAAATTATATAAGTCATGAGTATGTCATGTATAGCATGGGGACTATAGTTAATAATACTGTACTGCATATTCAAAAGCTGCTAAGAGAATAGATCTTAAAAGTTCTGATCTCAAGAAAAAAAATTTTGTAGCTATTTGTGACGATGGATATTAACTAGACGTATTGTGGTGATCATTTTGCAATATGGGCTAATATCAAATAATTTTGTTGTATACCTGAAACTAATATAATGTTGTATGTCAATTATACCTCAATAAAAAATAAATGCTGAATCAACAACAACCAAAACAACAGGTCAAATTAAAACATCATGTAAACCCAAACAAAGTTGATTTATGTCAACAAATTTTAATATTTGACTGGATTCAATCATTTCCCTTAGCGATATGCTACAAATATTTGATACGTATTTAACACCTCATATATGAACGGATCGTAAGCTGTATGTGTCGACTCTGTCCTTTGGAATATCACAGTTTAGGGCAGCACCACAGGGTGAGGAATCAGGCAAATCTGAATTCAAATCCCCACTCTGCCTGTCTACCATCTGTGTGAGCTTGGATGAGGTACCTCAACTCTCTAGTTTCTTCATCAGAGAAATGGAGACAGTATTACCTATTTGCTGTTTCTCCCTGCAGGTAAATGAGATAGTACAAAAAACACCCACAGGGCACCTGAACACAGAAGCCACCTGGATATTAGTTCCCTTTCCCATTTCCTTCTCAGCTTAAAAGGTCAGCTGCAAATAACAGATGACCAAGAACACCATGCACCCAAGTTCAGACACGTACTAAAACCAAAGTACATATGCCCTTTATACTTTGGGACTAAAGAAGCAGAAAGGTACTGATTGATCAGGAATGACCACGTACAGAGCACAGAGCATCCTCATTATACTCAGAACAGAGAAGCTCTGACTTGTAGAAGCATCAGCTACAAAAGCTCTCTGCCTTCCTAGATGTAAAGATGTCCTAGAACTTACCTTTTCAAAACTTATTTTCCAACATGCCTGCCCACATTCAAGGAGTATTTCATTTAATTTTTGTTGTATAAATAATGGGTTGGGATAGTGAGTGTTTACAATTGTCTGCATTCTCCAAGGCCAATTTCATCATGAATATCTGGGTCCTGGGAGAGTCACATTGAAGCAAGTGCCTATTTATTTTCCTGCCCTCTGAACTCTCATGCACTTCCTCACAGGACTTCCCTAACTCACAGATCAAGGGAAAGACCATACGCTGAATTATGACAAGATATAATGCCTATTACACAATTGATATAGTAGTGTTTACCACAAAGAACCCTTTGATATTGTTCAAATGTCCACAATAGTTATGTTTCTTCCTCCTTCACACCAGAGATTATAGTTGTAACCTCCTCCCTTTAGAAAAATATAATTTTTCTTATCTCCTACCACGGCAACATGGCAACTTTGTTGCTTCCTTCCAAGCCTTGCCTTTATTCTCGAGACTCCAATGCCAATACAAGTATTACAGAGGCCTCTGTGCGTGCCCTCATGTTGGTGGAAACACCTTCCAGGACATCTCCATACTAATCTTACCTGCTAAAAGAAACCCACCCTATCTAATTTACCTGTATCAACAAAAAATATCCTAATAGTTGCAGGAAGAATGACTTCTACCATTCTGTAAAAATGTGTTTTAAATTTTTAGAATAACTAAAGCAAATTTTTTGATATAGTTCAGGTTCCAAAACTAAGAAGTCAGCAGATTGGTAATGCATAAATCATCTGATAAAGATTCATTTTAAGCAAAGATGCACTTCACAGGGCTTAGATTTGGAGAAGAAAACTCAGCCATAGGGGGAAAAATATATTCTAATTGGAAAATCACCATTATTGAGCTTTATGAAACTCTGGAAACTTCATACAATATTACAGCAAATTACTTAAAAGTGAGGGCCTTGTTCACTCACTGGCTAGGTGATCTGAGGACATTGCTTCATCTCCCAAAGTCCTAGTTACCCGGCCAACAAAATAGAAATTGTAATAACATGATTTACCTCATACACTTACTGTGAGGATTGAATGAGCTAATGCATATATAGCCACTTAAGTGACAAGGACAAATGTGTTCCTCCCTGAGTTCTTCCATGTTTTCTTCCACCAAATCCTTTAAAAGAAAAGGTTCTGCTTTCTCTCTTCTTTGCTTTCTTTTCCTTTTCTTCCCTTGCTTACCCTCGAAAGGATTCTGTCTTTGCTGACTTCATTCCCAAGTTTTTAAGATAAAGATTCGAGACCAAGGGGTAGGGAATAATAGAGTTAGAGAAAAGTGGGAGAGAAACAAACAGACAAACCTGCCCAGACTTCAGGGATAGTAAGGGGCAGCTGTGTGAGAGACACCAGAGCATGTGGAATAATGGATATTTTAGGAGCAGAAAGGGGCTTTGGAGATGTGTTGAGATTTGTGCTGCTCTGGGTTATGCATTGAATACTCTTTAATGACACTGATGTTTCCTTTCAATTACTTTGGCCTGCTGTTCAGGGTTTCTTTGAATGTGACTCTGCATGGAGACTGGACCACATAGGACTCCAGCTTATATGTGTGACAATTATGGTGGTGATGACAAAAGACAATAATGATGTTGTATGATCCTCTTCCTATATGCAAATGTGGGTGGGCATAGTAGTCACTAGTTTTCCATGGAAACAGGATACTGTTTTGAAGTCCAAGTATATTCAAAGAAGATAACGTGAAAAAGAATATTCTGGGTTCTACATGGAAAACTGATGCTCTCTCTTTGAAGAATTATAAGCATAATTTTAAGAAATTTTAAGAAATATTTGCCACAATAATTTACCTAAAATCCCCAAATCAGACAACAAAAGCTAGCCAGAAGCTCCTAAAATATTTTGACATGTAAGAAAATATACTGGCAAGTATAGAATAGGGAAAGCCAAAATCAGATTAAGAAACGATATACAGCAATTAACACTAAAGAAGAAGAAACCTTTGGTTCCCAGTTTCCACATTCGTAAAATAAAAAGGGCAAAAGAGATCACACTGCCTCATGAAGCATTAAGGTCCTATGGAGTTGCCATTGAGATGAAAATGATGAAGTAAAAAAAAGAGAACTGAGTTGTCCAGGCTCTGAGTCCTTCACCCCAGCTTCAATCAAAGAGACATATCCTCAAAACTTTTATTGATTGAGGATAACATTACATTTGGATTTTTTTTTTTAAAAAAAGAATTCTCTGGCTTACAAAATGTTTTTCGGTATTCAATTAGCAGGTCTACTTCCTGCTAGCTCAAAAGTGCTCCCAGACTGAGATATGTTTTAAATATTGCTGTAAACAATATTTCCCATTTAAAATTGGTGCAGATGTATTTTATCAGTGATTCACTCTAATGTTTACAGAATATAATTTTATTAAAGAATAATATTTTATGGGAAATGTCATTTTAAATAAAGTATTCAACTCTACAATTTAAAAAGAGAAAAGCAAAACAAAGCCAATGAAATCAATAGATAGAAATGAATTCATGTGATAAAGGTAAAATTCTTATCACAATGCCTGACACAGAGTAAGTAATTACACCCACTAGCCAGATAAAGATAAAAGGTTAATTAATAAATCAAAAAGCAGAAAAATGTTGTAATTGATAAACAAGAACAGGATCTGTAGAGGAAATGTGTGGGGTGGGCAGAAGTAGGGTAGGAGACACTAAAACAGATCAAACGTTGACAAATCTGATCAAGGAAAAATAAAATCACAACCTAAATAAATATCATTAGAAATAAAACAAGACACAAGTGATGTAAAGATATTGAGAA
Source organism: Delphinapterus leucas (assembly GCF_059928025.1). Lineage (NCBI taxonomy): Eukaryota > Metazoa > Chordata > Mammalia > Artiodactyla > Monodontidae > Delphinapterus > Delphinapterus leucas. The sequence goes on along the minus strand of NC_143142.1, from coordinate 33,326,787 downwards.
TTAGCATCATTTTTAACAAGGTGACATCCACCAGAGAGCAGACAGCAGAAGCAAGAAGAACTACAATCCTGTAGCCTGTGGAACAAAAACCACATTCACAGAAAGATAGACAAGTGAAAAGGCAGAGGTCTATGTACCAGATGAAGGAACAAGATAAAACCCCAGAAAAACAACTAAATGAAGTGGAGATAGGCAACCTTCCAGAAAAAGAATTCAGAATAATTATAGTGAAGATGATCCAGGACCTCAGATAAAGAATGGAGTTAAAGATCGAGAAGATGCAAGAAATGTTTAACAAAGACCTAGAAGAATTAAAGAACAAACAATACAATAACTGAAATGAAAAATACACTAGAAGAAATCAATAGCAGAATAACTGAGGCAGAAGAACGGATAAGTGACCTGGAAGACAGAATGGTGGAATTCACTGCTGTGGAACAGAACAAAGAAAAAAGAATAAAAAGAAATGAAGACAGCATAAGAGACCTCTGGGACAACATTAAACACAACAACATTCGCATTATAGGGGTCCCAGAAGGAGAAGAGAGAGAGAAAGGACCTGAGAAAATATTTGAAGAGATTATAGTCGAAAACTTCCCTAACATGGGAAAGGAAATAGTCACCCAAGTCCAGAAAGTGCAGAGTCCCATACAGGATAAAACCAAGGAGAAACATGCCAAGACACATAGTAATCAAATTGGCAAAAAATAAAGACAAAGAAAAATTATTTGAAAGCAGCAAGGGAAAAACGACAAATAACATACAAGGGAGCTCCCATAAGGTTAACAGCTGATTTTCTCAGCAGAAACTCTACAAGCCAGAAGGTAGTGGCATGATATACTTAAAGTGATGAAAGGGAAGGAACTACAACCAAGATTACTCTACCTGGCAAGGATCTCATTCAGATTCAATGGAGAAATCAAAAGCTTTACAGACAAGCAAAAGCTAAGGGAATTCAGCATCACCAAACCACCTCTACAACAAATGCTAAAGGAACTTCTCTAAGTGGGAAACACAAGAGAAGAAAAGGACCTACGAAAACAAACCCAAAACAATTAAGAAAATGGTAATAGGAACATACATATCGGTAATTACCTTAAACGTGAATGGATTAAATGCTCCAACCAAAAGACACAGGCTTGCTGAATGGATACAAAAACAAGACCCATATATATGCTGTCTACAAGAGACCCACTACAGACCTAGGGACATATACAGACTGAAAGTGATGGGATGGAAAAAGATATTCCATGCAAATGGAAATCAAAAGAAAGCTGAAGTAGCAATACTCAGATCAGAAGAAATAGGCTTTAAAATAAAGAATGTTACAAGAGACAAGGAAGGACACTACATAATGATCAAGGGATCAATCCAAGAAGAAGGTATAACAATTATAAATATATATGCACCCAACATAGGAGCACCTCAATACATAAGGCAACTGCTAACAGCTATAAAAGAGGAAATCGACAGTAACAGAATAATAATGGGGGACTTTAACATCTCACTTACACCAATGGACAGATTATCCAAACAGAAAATTAATAAGTAAAAACAAGCTTTAAATGACACAATAGACCAGATAGATTTAATTGATATTTATAGGACATTCCATCCAAAAACAGCAGATTACACTTTCTTCTCAAGTGTGCATGGAACATTTTCCAGGATAGAGCACATCTTGGGTCACAAATCAAGCCTCAGTAAATTTAAGAAAATTAAAATCGTATCAAGCATCTTTTCTGACCACAATGCTATGAGATTTGAGATCAATTACAGGGAAAAAACGTAAAAAACAAACACATGGAGGCTAAACAATACGTTACTAAATAACCAAGAGATCACTGAAGAAATCAAAGAGGAAATAAAAGAATACCTAGAGGAAAATGACAATCAAAACACAACAATCCAAAACCTATGGGATGCAGCAAAAGCAGTTCTAAGAGGGAAGTTTATAGCTATACAAGCCTACCTCAAGAAACAAGAAAAATATCAAATAAACAATCTAACCTTACAGCCAAAGGAACTAGAGAAAGAAGAACAAACAAAACCCAAAGTTAGAAGAAGGAAAGAAATCATAAAGATCAGAGCACAAATAAATGAAATAGAAACAAAAAAATAGCAAAGATCAATAAAACTAAAAGCTGGTTCTTTGAGAAGATAAAAAAATTGATAAACCATTAGCCAGACTCATAAAGAAAAAGAGGGAGAAGACTCAAATCAATAGAATTAGAAATGAAAAAGGAGAAAAAAAATAAAAATAAACAAGTTGAGAGCACTAACTTTAACTAGGAAAGGTTTACAGAAACTTGGGGATCCAATGTTTTTGAGTGATCCTTGTTTGCCATTGGTGACTGGGGGGAGAAAGTGTGAGTAGATTTTAAAAGGACATGAGTAATCTTGCTAGGCAGAAGTCCCCACATCATCTTCAAGCAGATGGCAGAAGTAGCCTTCAACTGGAAAAAGCGATAGCTCTTACTTCTGTAGGCCCAAAGCATCCAGGAAATTCAAGATATTTGAGCGTATTAACTCAAATGTCTAGATCCCAAGTGCTAATACTCTATTCCTGCCAAGTCAGGGCCCTGACCTTGGATAACAGACTTGGTAAGGTTGAAAATTTTCCTGGATCTCTACAACTCTTACAATCAAAATACATGCATATGTATGTATATATATATATGTGTATATATATATATATATACACACACACACACACATACACACACGTGTGTATAGATATGTGTGTGTATACATCCATGTACACATATTAAAAAATATAATATTGGGTTGGCCAAAAAGTTTGTTCGAGTTTTTCCGTAAGATGCTACAGAAAAATCCGAACGAATTTTTTGGCCAACCCAATATATAATTAAGAAAAGAAAGAAATCTAAAAATAAAATAAGCCTGATGGACTAGAAATTTCAAATCAATGTATGGAAAGAAATCGCCACATAATTATATTAAAATATAGATGAAAACATTTTATACTTATCCCTTCTTCTGCCCATGTGCTCTTCCACATTTTTTCAGAACAGGCTTTGACAACAGTCCTTGCTTTTCACCCTCCTTTCTTTAACCTTGAGATTAGAGGTATGTCCTTTTTGAGAGAATCATTTGATGTTCAGAAGACTCAAAAAGCCTTCTGAAGTGACTTTGAAAACCTCGAGGTCTTTTATGCCACTTTAAGGCAGTCCTTCCTATCAGTAGGTATTTGAAATCTCTCCCCTGCAAATTACCATTTTCCTTGGTTCACAAGTCCAACCTGCAAGTTTAAAAATGGGTCAGGGATTTGAAAAATTCAAAGTAAAATCCCCTGCTAGAAAGCAATGTGATGACATAGAAAGACTCAAGAGTCTAATCATTTTTGATGCCTCGATGGGCCATGACCTTGAGCAACTTAGTTAACTCTTCGGCTGCTACGCTGTATAAAACCGAAAGAAGCAAGCGCTTGGGTCAGCCACCTGTGCAGGAGAAATGGCATTGTCAGGAGCAATGTTTGCCAGAAGTGAATGCACACCTCAAAAGATGACCCAGAAATCCACAATTTCTCCAGTTTACTTTGCCAACCTGAGCATGATTCGTTGGTTCTTAGTGGCCCCATGGGAACATAGTATTAAATAAAGGTTTGAGAGGTATGCAGCTAAGAGGCATGTATACTCAGGTTTGAGTGGCATGTAGCTCCAAGCTAATTACCTATACTTTTCCCTCAGAAACCTAGCTTGGATATGATAGAGAAACAGGAGGCATTTAGGTTGAACCGAAAGTATCATTATGTCCCCTTCTCCAAACTATCCATCTAATCTTTCCCCGACCACAGTCCATCAATTCAAGTTAATTTGGCTAAGAAGCTCCTCTTTTGGGCTACAGATGGGTATTAAATATAGTACAGTATATAATATATACTATACAGTATATAGTATAAATAGTCATTTACTCCTTAATGTTAAAAAGCACTAAGTTCGTTCAGGCTCAATGACTGGGAGTTTTTTATTAAAGGAAACAGAAGGAAGAAAAGCAATCATGGAAAGTGAATTCCTTAGGCAGGGAGGAACAGAGCTGATCACATGCGGGTTGAGAACTTGGGAGCATGTTGGCACGAGGTGGACACTTGGTGTCAGGAGGTTGGGGTCGGGTATGGAAGTAGAGAGGGAAAAGGAGAGAAGTGGCCGTGGTTTGCCAGGTAACTGTCCCAACATTCATTCGCGGGAAACCTTACTGGATTCGTCTGACTACTGTCTTGGCTGGAGTAATTCAGACTTGCTTGGAAAACTGCAATCTTCTGTTCGCCAGTTTATTCCAGCCGCCCCAGTCCTGTGCAGCCGAATTCCAGTCCTAAAGTATCATTTCAGTCCCTGCCTACTTGGAGATAAAAGTGAGAAAGGAGAAAACGGAGAAGAGAAGGGGAAAAGCTACATGCCTTTTCCCTGCAGATGCAGGAAGCAGGTAGGTGACTCCTGCTTTCAGGACCCATACTCTTCCCCATTCTATTCCGTTAAGACTTCTCCCACTCAAGTGAGCCACTGGAAATTATTCTCCATAAATGAGTTAGACCTCCAAGATTTACATAATTCAGAAAAGAGCTGCTTTACTGCAGGTCTTTTTCAAGTGGTTAGGGCTATGTAGACACAAGCAAGGAATCATTATAAAGTAGAATAGGGCTGAGAGTGGTCACTGGTAGAGGGGTAAGAGAAAATGAGAAAGATTGCAAGGTCAATGCCTGTATAAGTTAGGATCCAGTAAGGAGACAGAAACCACATAGTAATGTGAATGAGAAAAGTTTAACATAAAGAATTATTAGCATGGAACTGGAATAATGGAGAATTGGCTAATAAGAGTTAAAGAGAATACTTAAGAACCAGGAGGAACAGATATATGGAGCAACCCGTATCCTTAAGGTTGAAATGGGTACCCTCAGAAGGGCCCTCTTCTCCAGGGCTGAAATGCTGTCTCCTTTGGGAAGGGGAAAACCACGGCTCTCTGGGTGGTGGGGAGTTCCTAAGTGCCTCATAAGTGGGACTTGCAGAAAATCTGCCCTCCAGGCACCAAGGGAAACTGCTGGAGGAAGCCTTCCCTGTAGGAGCCCAGTGTAAGAGAAAGCCATGACCCTGCGGGCTCCCAGAGCTAGAGAAAGCTGAGCCATTGCAAGCGCCGACCACTGAAGAAAGTGTGAACCAGGAAGGGACCGGGATAGAGAAAACCAGTCTGCTGCAGGATGTGAGCACTGCAGAAAGCACACTCTGCAGGAGCCCAGCACTGGAAAAACTGGTGACACTGGCCGAGGCGAATGCACAAAGCGTACCTTGGCGAGTAGCCCACACACATCAGCAGGGCACCAGGAGGTCTGAGGTGCATGATGTCCATGTAGGTGGTCCCCAGACCAGAGCTGGGGCTGGGCGCCTTCAAAATAGCAGTGTACTCTGGGCACACAGCTTGAATTGAGAGCCATGGGACCCTCCCCACCCCCTGCCCCACCACACACACACACACAGCTGACAAATCCAGGGAGAAGAAGCAAGCCCGCAGCTGCAGAACTAGGAAGCCCCATCTTGTACCATCACCCTCTAGCTCCCTCTACTGGCAAAGCTTGACAGCGTACTCGCGGCAAAGCAGAAATGTGCTCCATGGCAGCAGAGAATGGTAGGGAAGGGTGAACGTGCAGCTGAGAAGCCATAAATTGATAACGGGCAGAACGCCTAGTAAAGAATCATAAAACTCAATTAAGTGTACCTACAAATAACACCAATACTAGTTATGTCGTCCAGAGATAACTTGGAAAGCCCAATTACGGTATAACGTTGGATAGGTAATAACTAATAGTAGTCTCAGTTTACTTTTTTTTTTTTTTTTTTTTTTTTTTTTGTGGTACGCGGGCCTCTCACTGTTGTGGCCTCTCCCATTGCGGGGCACAGGCTCCGGACGCGCAGGCTCAGCGGCCATGGCTCACGGTCCCAGCCGCTCCGCGGCATGTGGGATCTTCCCGGACCGGGGCACGAACCCGTGTCTCCTGAATTGGAAGGCGGACTCTCAACCACTGCGCCACCAGGGAAGCCCCAGTTTACTTTTTATTGAGGTATAATTGACATATGACATTAGTTCCAGGTATGCAACACAATAATTTGATTTTTGTATATATTGCTAACTGGTCGCCACAGTAAGTCTAATTAACATCCATCACCATACAGAGTTATAACTTTTTTTCTTGTGATGAGAACTTTCAAATATGCAATACAGTATTATTAAATATAGGCACCGTGGTGTACCTTATATACCCATGACTTATTTTATAACTGGAATTTTGTACCTTTGGATCGCCTTCATCCATTTTTCCCACCCCCCAACATCCCTCACCTCTGGCAAGCACCAATCTGTTCTCTGTATCTATGAGCGCAGTTTTGTTTTGTTTTTTATTCTACCTAAATGTTGTCACAAATGGCAAGATTCCATTCCTTTTTATAGCTGAGTAGTATCCCATTGTATATATACACATTTTCTTTATCCATTTATCCATTGTTGGACACTTAGGCTGCCTCCATATTTTGTCTATTATAAATAATGCTCTTTTTGTTTTCTTTGACTAAACACCCAGAAGTGGAATTTCTGGGTCACGTGGTAGTTCTATTTTTTATTATTTTGAAGAATCTCCATGATGTTTTCCATAGTGGCTGTATCAATTTACATTCCCACCAACAGTGCACGGAGGTTCCCTTTTCTCCACATCCTTGCCAACACATTTTACTTCTTGTCTTTTTGATGACAGCCATTCTCATAGTTGTGAGGTAATAACTCATTGTGGTTTTGATTTGCATTTCCTTGATGATTAGTGATGTTGAGCACTTTTTCACGTGTTTCACTCTTAACCATCTGTATGTGTCCTTTGGAAAAATGTCTATTCAGATCTTTGGCCCACTTTTTAATCATATTGTTTAGATTTTTGCTATTGAATTGTATGAGCTTTCATATATTTGGGATATTAACCCCTTATAAGATATATGATTTGCAAATGTTTTCTTCCATTTGGTAGGCTGCCTTTTCATTTTGTTGGTAGTTTCCACTGCTATGCAGAAGCTTTTTAGTTTGATGTAGACCCACTAGTTTATTTTGCTTATGCTGCCTTTGCTTCTGATGTCAAGCCCAAAAAATCACTGCCAAGACTGATGTCAAGGAGATTACTGCCTATGTTTTGTTTTGGAGTTTTATGGTTTCAGGTCTTACAGTCAAGTCTTTAATCCATTTTGAGTCAATTTGTGTGTGGTTTGAGATAGTTGTCCAATTTTATTTTGTATGTAGCTGTCCAGCTTTTCTGACACCATTTATTGAAGAGATTGGCCCTTTTCCCAATGTATATTCTTGGCTCCTTTGTCACTAGCTTCAGCTTTATTAATTGCAAGCCATACATTGCTTACCCCAATTCACCAATAGAATCTAGCAGATGAAAATGGCACAGTTAAAACTCATCACTGGCCACAACCCCAAAAACTTCCTTCCTCATTTACTCAGTCCTCATCCTCCAAAGACCTAAGCTTTAGAGTTGCACATGAACCTTCTGATTCCGTAGCCCTTCTGCCCCCAGCGTTTAATGAATCACCATCACGGTTGTTTATCTTTATTTCTACTACTACCAGTTCAGGAAATTAGCTCCTAACACCATGACTTTTACAACAGCTTTCTGGTTTATGTTTTTATCTTCCCCCCTTTTTTACTACTTTAACGTATCCTATAATAATCGTCAGACGTTAACCTCCGTAAACACTTCGGTTATATCACATTTGTTTCAAAAAGTAAATAACCATGTTCTGTTTGATCAAATTAAACTTTAAGTTACATAAAATGTGCTACATCCATGGGCCTCAAATGACTTTTCCGAGCCATCTTATTAAGCAGCCCTTTTGCTTTGCATCTTGCTATGGGCCGTGCTTTTCCAGGCCTTCCAGCATTTCTACATTGTCTCATAAAGCAGGAAACTGATGGTTTACTCTCTTAGAAGAAAATGGTCTCTAGGTGCTCTCTCTCTTATCTTTTCAGTACAACTGAGAAAAGGAACTGAAAACACTTGATTCAGTACCTTTTGGACACTCCTTTTGGAAAAGTGTGCCCTCAGGTTGCCTATATTCTCTGCTTCTCCAGGCAGTAACCTTACAGAGACATCTATTTGCTGTTCCGGTAAATCAACGTACCAAGCAGAGAAGCAGTATAGTGAAATGTAAGAGGTACACTGGCTGCACATCTAAACTATATTCTCCAATCCAGCTTTTATACAATTAAAATTTATAAGATGGAAATGTGGTATCCATCTGTTTTAGGAACATATTTTACTTTCATGTGATTCCAAATTCTGGAGAGGAAGAATAATGCTACTTAGCTCTCTCCCTAAGCCCCACCCCTATGCTTGGCACGGAACTACAGCTCACACCAGGGCACAGGTAAAAACACTGCTGCCCAAAGAGGTTAAAGCGACTAGCCCAACCGTGTGCCTAGCTAGTGAAAGAAGGATCTAGGCAGTCCAGATTTTGGAAGTCCAAATGTAATGTTACTGGTAATAAACCATGATTCTTTCTATGTGGGAGTCATTGGGGTCCCTTTGAAAATCTGGTGAAAGCTTAGAACCCTCTCTTCTAAAAAGGGCACATTATCACAATAACACTTGCAACAATTTCAGGAGGTTTACAGACTCCCTAAATCCTAAAACTGACCCTCATGCGTTGCATGGAGTCCAGGGTAAGAACTTCAAACTAACCCTTATTCTGCTTGTACCTTTTAAATTTATATTTACACTCTTCCTCCTTCTCTCATTTCATCTTCCGTCCTGAAAAATCTCATTCTTTCTACAATGTCCACTGGTTTTTGGTCATTTAATTTAAATTTTTAAAGTATTAGCTAGCATGCTTCCCAGGTCTATGTTCTTAGTTCTAAGTGGCATTTAACTGTAGAAACAACTAATATCCCCTCCAAGACAGCATGACACAGCTGTTATAATCTGTACAAAATGTTACCTCTACGCACAGACTCCTGAAACTAGATTTTGAGATAGATGGACTGAATTGAATTTTGAATATTAAAGTGATGCGTTTAAATTACACAAAAATGCACTCAAACCCTAAAATGGGTAGGTATAATAAATTTGGGACACATAGATTGGGTCAATACCATCAAAATGCCTAGAATAGAATTGGCTAACCATTTTAGGTTGAACTCACATATAAAATTGATTAATAATGAACAGTTGGCACAGTTCTAATATTTGCTGCTTCTCAGATCATGCCAATTTTTTGTGTAGCCTGAAACATGCAAATTAAAATTATTCATATTATGCAAAATGAACATAATAACATCTGTTATCCCCTTCATGTCACAGGATGTTAAGTGCAAGTTTCACCCGAAGACCTAAGGACGGTACATAGTGCCTTCCAAAGGAAGTGCGAGACCCCATGAAGAATTCATAAAGGAAACGTCTGGAAAGAGTGCATAAGCCTTATGCCCCACTCACATGAAATGTAAGAAAAAATTACATTTGATATTGAGGAAGGATTTATTGGGGGCGGGGTGGGGAATATTTGGAGAGAGCTCTTTTCCTGCAAGAATGAAGGCAATGGATGTATTTCCTCTTCAAGTCAAGTAAAAGGGGCATTCTGTGTCCCCTAAGTTAGAGGACATGGTTAACCGGTATCTTCTTCCTGCCCAGGGGACCTAAGGTGTAAGAAATAAGCTTTGACGGCAGAGTCAAGGAAAATTACTGGATCTTGGACACCTTGCATGCAATGAGTTTTTCAGAGCAAAGAATGTGTCAGTGTTTGGGGTGGATCAGATGTGAGGCACTCATGGGAGACACAATGTTGAGTCTTGTCCAAAAGGGCTGGCTGACTCAGCTTTAAACATCTGCCAGGTGTGTAAGTGCTGACGCCAGGTCATGGAACAGCCGTCAGATGAGAACCTTCTTGACCACCTTTCCTTAACTCTCTCCTTGCATGCAACCTGGTGTAGCAGGAACAGAAGTGGGGAAAGAGACAAGAAGTGGATCAGCTTCCCTTACCCAACCCGAGCCCTTACAGGTGTGGTAGGTCCAGGCTGGGGGAGGGAGGAGATACACCTTTAGGTGATGGGCACAGTCATGAATATCATGGGGGACTGGACATGTAAGTCCCTGGAGTGAAGCCATTTACATACGCTGGGAGAAACCAGACAACCCAGAGAACATGACTTACATTTAATCCTGGGCAGGAGAGAAACAAGGGGCAGTGGGAGCCAAAAATAAAGTTGTTCATGATTAAATCTCCCAGGAAGTGTCTGCTCAGTATTTATTTAATATTGTAAAACTAAAGGAGAGAAATTTTCATCTCCATCCCTTTTCAAAAATAAATTAAGATATAACACTGGCGTCACAGTAATCTAGAAACATGTAAACAGAAGTAAAGATAAGCAGGCCTCTGCCAGAGGGGGGAAAAATACACAAACAGTGGAAAACAGGCTGGTCAGTTTATACTGACATCAGTGAGATGTAATTATATCGTTCTTACGTGGTTTAAAACATATAAGCATAACATGGCGTGCATGAACTCGGAGGAAAATTAACCAGTGTTATGGTTATCACCAAGGCACCAAACAGGCTAAACTGAAAGACCAACCCAAGCCCCACGTTTAATGACAAGATGATAAAAGATAAGCTCATTATGAACCTAACATCTGTAGGTAGATGTTATTGCAAGATAACCCTGAGGGAGGTAATAGGCAGAGTAAAGAGAAGGAACATAACAGGAAAAGGTGTTTGGGTTTGGTTTGTACACATGAATATCTCATTTTATTGCATTTCTCAGACACTGAATTTTACAAATTAAAGGTTTGTGGCAACCTTGGGTCAAGCAAGTCAATGATGATGCCATTTTCCCAACAGCATTTGCTCTGCATGTCTCTGCATCACATTTTGGCAATTCTTCCTGTATTTCAGACTTCATTATTATTATATTTGTCAAGGTGATCTGTGATTAGTGGTCTTTGAGGTTGCTATTGTCATTGTTTTGGGATGCCACGCACCACTACCATATAGAGGGAGAACTTAATTGATAAATGTTGTGTGTGTTCTGACTGCTCCACCAACTGGCAGTTCCCATTTCTCTCCATCTCCTGAGGCCTCCTTATTCCCTGAGACACAACAATATTGAGATTAGGCCACTTAATAACTGTACGTGTTCAAGTGAAAGGAAGAGTCACATGTCTCTCACTTTAAATCAAAAGCTAGAAATGATTAAGCTTAGTGAGGAAGCATGTCAAAAGCGAAGACAGGCCAAAAGCTAGCCCTCTGCACCAAACAGTCAACTTGCGAATGCAAAGGAAAAGGTCTTTAAGGAAATTAAAAATGTTACTCCAGCGAGCACATGAATGATAAGAAAGCAAAATGGCATTTAGATAGATTGTTAATAATAAAAAAAAGGATGCAGTAAAATATATGTAGATACTAGTCTATCCTTTCATAGGCATAAGGTGATATTTAATGTAAAATTAATAGCATTTTAGTTTTCTTACTGTTTTATAATTTTGCTTTCAAAGAATCACACTATCATTCAGGATGCCTCTCCCATAATCAAAGAAACAACATATCAGCCTATCATCTCAGGTCAGTGATTTAAAAAAAAAAAATGAACAGTGTTTCCAATGCTGTATTATAAATATGACTGTAATACTGTGTGCCATAAAAATTGTATAATGATTAGTGTATATGCTATGCCACCATGAAGCAATCGTATCAATTACACTAGGCGACTATAAAGCAATCATACTGCTGCTTCTGCATTATCAATGCACGAATAGCGATACCTATAAACAAATATGAGATTTTTTCATGTTATCTTTTCATTTTTGATGTCTAGTGTTAATAGACATCAAAAATGGAAAGATATTGTCTTTTCTCCACTGTATATTCTTGCCTCCTTTATCAAAGATAAGGTGACCATTTGTGTGTGGGTTTATCTCTGGGCTTTCTATCCTGTTCCATTGACCTATATTTCTGTTTCTGTGCCAGTACCATACTGTCTTGATTACTGTAGCTTTGTAGTGTAATCTGAAGTCAGGGAGCCTGATTCCTCCAGCTCCGTTTTTCTTTCTCAAGATTGCTTTGGCTATTCGGGGTCTTTTGTGTTTCCATACAAATTGTAAAACTTTTTGTGCTAGTTCTGAAAAATGCCAGTGGTAGTTTAATAGGGATTGCACTGAATCTGTAGATTGCTCTGGGTAGTATAGTCATTTTCACAATGTTGATTTTTCCAATCCAAGAACATGGTATATCTCTCCATCTGTTTGTATCATCTTTAATTTCTTCATCAGTGTCTTATAATTTTCTGCATACAGGTCTTTTGTCTCCTTAGCTAGGTTTATTCCTAAGTATTTTATTCTTTTTGTTGCAATGGTAAATGAGAGTGTTTCCTTAATTACTCTTTCAGATTTTTCATCATTAGTGCATAGGAATACAAGAGATTTCTGTGCATTAATATTGTAACCAGCTACTCTACCAAATTCATTGATTAGCTCTAGTAGTTTTCTGGTAGCATCTTTAGGATTCTCTATGTATAGTATCCTGTCATCTGCTAACAGTGAGCTTTACTTTTTCTTTTCTGATCTGGATTCCTTTTATTTCTTTTTCTTCTCTGATTGCTGTGGGTAAAACTTCCAAAACTCTGTTGAAAAATAGTGGTGAGAGTGGGCAAGCTGTCTTGTTCCTGATCTTAGTGGAAATGGTTTCAGTTTTTCACCACTGAGAATGATGTTGGCTGTGGGTGTGTCATATATGGCCTTTATTATGTTGAGGTAAGTTCCCTCTATGCTTACTGTCTGGAGAGTGTTTATCATAAATGGGTGTTGAATTTTGTTGAAAGCTTTTTCTGCATCTATTGAGAAGACCATATGGTTTTTCTCCTTCAGTTTGTTAATATGGTGTATCACATTGATTGATTTATGTATATTGAAGAATCCTTGCATTCCTGGGTAAACCCCACTTGATCATGGAGTATGATTCTTTTAATGTGCTGTGGGATTCTGTTTGCTGTATTCTGTTGAGAATTTTTGCATCTATGTTCATCAGTGATGTTGGCCTATAGTTTTTTTTGTGACATCTTTGTCTGATTTTGATATCAGGGTGATGGTGGCCTTGTAGAATGTGTTTGGGAGTTTTCCTCCCTCTGCTATATTTTGGAAGAGTTTGAGAAGGATAGGTGTTAGCTCTTCTCTAAATGTTTGATAGAATTCACCTGTGAAGACATCTGGTCCTGGGCTTTTGTTTGTTGGAAGATTTTTAATCACAGTTTCGATTTCAGTGCTTGTGATTGGTCTGTTCATATTTTCTATTTCTTCCTGGTTCAGTCTCGGAAGGTTGTGCTTTTCTAAGAATTTGTCCATTTCTTCCAGGTTGTCCATTGTATTGGCATAGAGTTGCTTGCAGTAATCGCTCATGATCCTTTGTATTTTTGCAATGTCAGTTGTTACTTCTCCTTTTTCATTCCTAATTCTATTGATTTGAGTCTTCTCCCTTATTTTCTTGATGAGTCTGGCTAATGGTTTATCAGTTTTGTTTATCTTCTCAAATAACAAGCTTTTATTTTTATTTATCTTTGGTATCGTTTCCTTCATTTCTTTTTCATTTACTCCTGATGTGATCTTTATGATTTCTTTCCTTCTGCTAACTTTGGGGTTTTTTGGTTCTTCTTTCTCTAATTGTTTTAGGTGTAAGGTTAGGTTGTTTATTTGAGACGTTTCCTGAGGTAGGATTGTGTGGCTATAAACTTCCCTCTTAGAACTGCTTTTGCTGCATCCCATAGGTTTGGGGTCATTGGGTTTTCATTGTCATTTTTTATAGGTATTTTTTTATTTCCTCTGATTTCTTCAGTGATCTCTTGGTTAATTAGTAGTATATTGTTTAGCCTCCATGTGTTTGTATTTTTTACAGATTTTTTCCTGTAATTGATATCTAGTCTCACAGCGTTGTGGTTGGAAAAGACACTTGATATGATTTCAATTTTCTTAAACTTACCAAGGCTTGATTTGTGACCCAAGATATGATCTATCCTGGAGAATGTTCCATGAGCACTTGAGAAAAATGTGTATTCTGTTGTTTTTGGATGGAATGTCCTATAATTATCAATTAAGTCCATCTTGTTTAATGTATCATTTAAAGCTTGTGCTTCCTTATTTATTTTTGTTTTGAATGATCTGCCCATTGGTGAAAGTGAGGTGTTAAAGTCCCCTACTATAATTGTGTTACTGTCAATTTCTCCTTTTATGGCTGTTAGCATTTGCCTTTTGTATTGAGGTGCTCTTACGCTGGGTGCACAAATGTTTATAATTGTTATATATTCTTCTTGTATTGATCCCTTGATCATTATGTAGTGTCTTTCTTTGCTCTTGTAATAATCTTTATTTTAAAGTCCATTTTGTCTGATATAAGAATTGCTACCCCAACTTTCTTTTGATTTCCATTTGCGTGGAATATCTTTTTCCATCCTCTCACTTTCGGTCTGTATGTGTCCCTAGGTCTGAAGTGGGTCTCTTGTAGACAGCATATATATGGGTCTTGTTTTTGTATCCATTCAGCCAGTCTATGGTCTTGTTTTTGTATCCATTCAGCCAGTCTATGTCTTTTGGAGCATTTAATCCATTTACATTTAAGGTAGTTATTGATATGTATGTTCCAATTACCATTTTCTTAATTGTTTTGGGTTTGTTATTGTAAGTCTTTTCCTTCTCTTGTGCTTCCTTTAGCATTTGTTGTAGAGCTGGTTTGGTGGTGCTGAATTCTCTTAGCTTTTGCTTATCTGTAAAGGTTTTAAGTTCTCCGTTGTCGAATCTGAATGAGATTCTTGCCGGATAGAGTAATCTTGGTTGCAGGTTTTTCCCCTTCATCACTTTAAATATGTCCTGCCACTCCCTTCTGGCTTGCAGAGTTTCTGCTGAAAGATCAGCTGTTAACCTTATGGGGATTTCCTTGTATGTTAACTGTTGTTCTTCTCTTGCTGTTTTGTTTGTTTGTTTCTGTTGTTGTTTGCAGTACGCCGGCCTCTCACTGTTGTGGCCTCTCCCGTTGCGGAGCACAGGCTCCGGACGCGCAGGCTCAGCGGCCATGGCCCACAGGCCCAGTTGCTCCGTGGCATGTGGGATTCCCCCGGACCAGGGCACGAACCCGTGTCCCCTGCATTGGCAGGCGGACTCTCAACCACTGCGCCACCGGGGAAGCCCCTCTCTTGCTGTTTTTAATATTTTTTCTTTGTATTTAATTTTTGATAGTTTGATTGATATGTGTCTTGGCATGTTTCTCCTTGGATTTATCCTGTATGGGATTCTCTGTGCTTCCTAGACTTGATTGACTATTCCCTTTCCCATATGACAGAAGTTTTCAACTATAATCTCTTCAAATATTTTGTCATTCCCTTTCTTTTACTCTTCTTCTTCTGGGACCCCTATAATTTGATTGTTGGTGTGTTTAATGTTGTCCCAGAGGTCTCTGAGACTGTCCTCAATTCTTTTCATTCTTTTTTCTTTATTCTGCTCTGTGATAGTGCTCTCCCCTATTTTATCTTCCAGGTCACTTATCCGTTCTCATGCCTCAGTTATTCTGCTATTAATCGCTTCCAGCAAATTTTTAATTTCATTTATTGTGTTGTTCATCACTGTTTGTTTGCTCTTTAGTTTTCTATGTCCCTGTTAAATGTTTCTTGTATTTTCTCCATTCTATATCCAAGATTTTGGATCATCTTTACTATCATTACTCTGAATTCTTTTTCAGGTAGACTGCCTATTTCCTCTTCATTTGTTGGGTCTTGTGGGTTTTTACCTTGTTCCTTCATCTGCTGTGTATTTCTCTGTCTTCTCATTTTGCTTAACTTACTGTGTTTGGGGTCTCCGTTTCACAGGCTGCAAGTTCGTGGTTCCCACTGTTTTTGGTGTCTGCTCCCAGTGGGTAAGCATGGTTCAGTGGGTTGTGTAGGCTGCCTGGTGAAGGGGACTGGTGCCTGTGTTCTGGTGGATGAGGCTGGATCTTGTCCTTCTGGTGTGCAGGACCACACACCAGATGTGTGGTGTGTTTTGGGGTGTCTGTGAAATTGTTATGATTTTAGGCAGCCTCTCTGCTAATGGGTGAGTTTGTGTTCCTGTCTTGTTAGTTTTTTGGCATAGGGTGTCCAGCACTGTAGCTTGCTGGTCGTTGAGTGGAGCTGGGTTTTAGCATTGAGATGGAGATCTCTGGGAGAGCTTTCGCTGTTTGATATTATGTGGGGCCGGGAGGTCTCTGGTGGACCAATGTCCTGAACTCGGCTCTCCCACGTCAGAGGTTCTGGCCTGATACCCAGCCAGAGCACCAAGACACTGTCAGCCACATGGCTCAGAAGAAAAGGGAGAAAGAAAGTAAGAAAAGAAAAGCAAGAAAGAAAAAAGAGAAAGAAAGAAAGTAAAAGAGAGAGAGAAAGAAAGAAAGGGAGAAGGAAGGAAAGAGAGGGAGGAAGGAAGAAAGAATGAAGGAAGGAAGAAAGAAGGGAAGAAAGGAAGGAAGGATGATAGAAAGGAAGGAAGGAAAATAAAATAAAATAATTAAAATAGAAAAAATTATTAAAAATTATAAAATTAAAAATTATAAAAAAGGAGAGAAAGAAGAAAGCAACCCAACCGAAAAACAAATCCACCAATGATAACAAGCACTAAAAACTATACTAAAAAATGAAAAGAAAAAACCAAAAAAAACCCAGAAAGAACCCTAGGACAAATGGCAAAAGGAAAGCTATACAGACAAAATCACACAAAGAAGCATACACATACACACTCACAAAAAGAGAAAAAGGAAAAAAAATATATATATATAATTAAAAAAAGAGAGCAACCAAATCATTAAACAAATCTACCAATGATAATAAGCTCTAAATACTAAACTAGGATAAACATAAAACCAGAAACAAATTAGATGCAGAAAGCAAACCCCAAGTCTACAGTTGCTCCCAAAGTCCACCGCCTCAATTCTGGGATGATTCTTTTTCTATTCAGGTATTCCACAGATGCAGGGTACATCAAGTTGATTGTGGAGCTTTAATCCGCTGCTCCTGAGGCTGCTGGGAGAAATTTCCCTTTCTCTTCTTTGTTCTCACAGCTCCTGGGGTTCAGCTTTGGATCTGGCCCCACCTCTGTGTAGGTGGTCTGAGGGCATCTTTTGGGAGGTCTGAGGTTTTCTACCAGCGTTCAGTAGGTGTTCGGTAGGAGTTGTTCCACATGTAGATGTATTTCTGATTTATTTGTGGGAAGGACGGTGATCTCCGTGTCTTACTCCTCCACCATCTTGAAGGCGCCCCCTGGTGGGGAGTTTTTTAGTTGGGGTTCATTCTAAGCAAGAGTTTTCCCTGATCCTTCAGTTATGTGTTGGTAGTTTGTTTTAAAATTTGTTTATTCTTACTAAAACTTTATATTATTGTATACGGACTATAGATTCTGACCATGATTTACTTTCATATTCAAACTGTCCTAGATTTGACCACTGACAGTCTTCAAGCTGCCTTCTGTGCCCTTTTGAAATGTCTCATAATTTTTCAAGCCCTTTCTTATTTTCTGACCCAATTTGATGTTCCAGTTTATTCTTGTGTTTTCCTTGCCCTAGCCCTGGAATAAGACATTTCTCCAAGAAGCATCCCTGAGTCCTTTGGGGAATGGCATCTTGCAATCAAAATCTTGGTATTTGTCTAAATCTTAATAGAATAACAGAAAATCCTTATTATTCACTGAAACATTCTACTCATAAAAACAGGCTAACAGGCTGCCCACTCCCACCCCTTTGCAGGCATGGGTGTCAGGAGAGGGGCTGGTTTCTTCTCAAGCACTTTGCATACTTCTTTTACCTGCATTGCTCTTGCCCACCCCTGCCTTTAAACCCATCCAAAAGCAGGGCTATGTGAGAACACCCAGCTGCTTTCCTGCAGAGGTAGGTGCAGAGCAGCTGATCCTAACTCTGGCTCGGGGAAACACAGGCCAATCCTTGAGAGGAAGACTTGCCAGACTTTTTCATTGTGGTACCATACATATTACATATAATTTATCATTTTAACCCTTTTAAAGCATACAGTTCAGCAGTACTATGTACATGTACAATAATGACCACTAGCTACTTCCAGAATATCTTCATCATCCCAAACAGAAACCCATGGACATTAAGCAGTCACTCCCCTCACCCATTTCTCCTCCCCCCACTGGTGGTGGTGGCCACTGGCCACCACTTATCTGCTTCTGGTCTCAATGGATTTGCCTGTTCTGAATATTTCATGGAAATGGGATCATATAAAATGGGGCCTTTTGTGTCCAACTTCTTTCACTTAACATAACAGTTTTCAAGGTTCATCCATGAGATAACATGTATCATTACTTCAATTTCTTATGGCTGAATAATATTCCATTGTATGGCTAAACCACTTTGTTTATCCATTCATCAGTTGACGGACATTTGAATTGTTTTCACTTTTTGGCTATTGTGAATAGGGCTGCTTTGAACATTCCTATACGATTTTTGTTTGAACACCTGTTTTCTGTTCTTGGCATCTTTCCTCTCCCATTTCAAAACCATTTGGCTGTTTGGGTTCCCTTGCACTTCCTTATGAATTGTAGAATTGGATTTTCCATTTCTATAAAAAGGCCATTGGGACTTTAGTAACAATTTTATTGACTCTGTAGATCACTTTGGATGTCATCTGAACCACAAATAATTTACCAGTTTTCCTGCAACACCACCACCCCTTTTACATATATTCATTTTAGAGTTGACTCTACATACGGATGCAATTTTATATCCTATTCCTCAGGGTCTTCCTTTTTAAAATATGTATTGATTATTCATGACACAACTACAGCTCAAAGAAATCACAAATGATTCATATAAACATCTCCCATGACATGGCAATTTATTTTCTGAAAATGAAAGTCACTCCATAGTCCAAAAGTGAATGAATACCTGTGAAACCAAATGACCCAAGTGTACTGAAAACCAGGCATTCAAGCTTGAATTGTTTGACATGCTTAACAACAAAAACAGTGCTCTCCATCTCCCTCCTCCACTAACTCGCATCTCACAGAAAGGAGCTTGTACCCTCCTCTGGCACCCCAATTTTTATGGTTGCTGCGAAATCTAGAGGTCACCTGGCTCTGGTGGTGGCCAGTGGGGCTTGTGCTCAAGGGTCCCCCAGGACTACAACCACTGAATAAAGAGTTCTTAAAAGGCTACTATCCCTAAAGCCTAGCAACAGATAAAAGTCAGAGGAGACTTTCTGTGAAAGAGGCATATTCTCTTCTCATCATAGCTGCAGCCTCAGGGGCAGGCTTCTAATTAAACATATCTGGGGCCTAATGTAGTCCTGTCCAGAGATGTCAGAGAGATTGTATCTTCTTTGTGTGCTCTCCCTCTGCTGCACTGCAGAATGCTAGTATATCCCAGAGGGGAGCTTTTACATATGTCTGGTGCACTGGTTTTTGCAGCTGCTGCCCAGGGGATACCCCTTGATTACGTGGCTCAGGTGGCTGGAGGGGGGGGCTTGTGTTCCTGGGTCCCTTGGGACTGTAACAATCAGAGACAGTTCTTGGCAGGCTACCAGCCCCAGGGCACTGTGCAGACAGCAGACTGAAACAACTCCAGTCTTTCTGTGAAAGAGGCCTATGTGCTTGTCCTGGAGCCTAAGCCCGAGGGGCAGGCCTCTAGCATGGCCCACATCTCTCAGGAGACTGAGGCCAGTGAACATCATCTTTGCACTCTCCCTCTGCCTTGCTTCAGCTCGTCAGCATCACTTTAAAATGAGCTTGTACATGTATCTGCTGCCCCAGTTTTCGTGCCTGATGCCCAGGGATGCCCCTTCATCACCTGGCTCTGGTGGAGGGCAGGGCTTGCATCCCTGTGTCCCACGGGACTGTAACAAACGGAGACAAAGTTCTTAGCCAGCTACCACCCAGCACAGACAGCAGACTGAAACATACCCCTTTCTCTTTCTGAGAAAGAGAAAGACTAGCTCTGGAGCTCCAGTCTGAGGGGCAGACTTCAGGTTCTCACACATCTAGGGGTGCACTGAGTTGCAATCTGGGGACGGAGGCCAGTGGACGCCATCTTTGTACTCTCCCTCTGCCTCATTCCAAGCCACCAGTAAGTCCTGGAAGGGAGCTTGTACATGCACCTGGCACTCTGATTTTTGTGACTGCTGCCAAGAGGACACCTCTAGATTGCCTGGCTCTGGAAGCCAGTGGACTTCTGCTTGCGGTCCCATGGGGCTGTACATATTCGCACACTGTAAAGATTGCTGCCTGAGGGTCTGGCTTCCAATCAGTCCAAACCTAGCTGCTAAGATCCTCCCCTTTGGACACTAACAGGTATTGGCACGTCCTCAACTACAAGGAGCCACTAAAAATAAAAGAGTCGCTTAGATAATCACAAAGGTTTAAGAGACAACCAAGAGGTAGGGCAGAGTTAACAGTTCATCTCCCATACAAGGCCACTTCTTCAAGACTGGGAGAGGTGGCTATTTTATATAATGCATAGAAACAAACACAGAGAGTCAAGTAAAATGAAGAAACAGAGGACTATCTTAAAAAAATTTTTTTAAAAAAAGAGAAAAAGTAAACATTTCCAAACCCATTTTGTGAGGCCAGCATTACCCTGATACCAAAACCAGAGAAGAACACAAGAAATTTACAGGCCAATATCCCTGATGAACATAAATACTCAACAAAAATATTAGCAAGTGAAATTCAACAGTACATTAAAAGGATCATACACTATTATCAAGTGGGATTTATTCCAGGGATGCAAGGATGGTTCAACATTCACAAATAAACCAATGTAATACAATATATTAACAAAAAGAAGGACAAAAATCATTTGAACATATCAAAAGATGCAGAAAAAGCATGGGACAAAATTCAACATTCATTTTACAATAAAACTCTCAGCAAAGTGGAT
The DNA here is from genome assembly GCF_059928025.1 of Delphinapterus leucas. Classification (NCBI taxonomy): domain Eukaryota; kingdom Metazoa; phylum Chordata; class Mammalia; order Artiodactyla; family Monodontidae; genus Delphinapterus; species Delphinapterus leucas. The sequence goes on along the minus strand of NC_143142.1, from coordinate 33,305,846 downwards.
GTAGAGGGAATGTACCTCAACATAATAAAGGCCGTATGTGACAAAACCATATATGATGCCATGTATGGCATCATATTCAATGGTAAAAAAGCTTGAAGTTTTTCCTCTAAGATCAAGACAAGGATACCCACTCTTGCCAATCTTATTTAACATAGTATTGGAAGTTCTAACCAGAGCAATTAGACAAGAAAAAGAAATAAAAGGCAACCAAGTCAGAAAATAAGATGTAAAACTGTCACTATTTGCAGATGACATGAAATTACGTATAGGAAACCCTAAAGATTCTACACAAAAACTGTTAGAATTAATAAATGAATTCAGTAAAGTTTTGGATTACAAAATCAATATAAAAAATCTGTTGTGTTTCTATACACTAATAGAAAACTACAAGAAAGAGAAACTTAAGAAACAATCCCATTTACAATTGCATCATAAGCATAAAATATGTAGGAATAAACTTAACCAAGGAGGTGAAAGGCTTGTACACTGAAAACTTTAAGATATTAATGAAAGAAATGGAATAAGATGCAAGTAAATGGAATGATATTCCATGCTCATGAATTGGAAGACTTAATATTCTTAAAATGTCCATACTACCCAAAGCAATCTGCAGATTTAACGCAATTCCTATCAAAACACTAATGGCATTTTTTCACAGAAATAGAGCACACAATCCCAAAATTTGTATAGCACCTCAAAAGAGCCCAAATAGCTAAAGCAATCTTGAGAAAGAAGCACAAAGCTGGAGGCATCACATGTTCTGATTTCAAACTATATTACAAAGCTATAGTAATCAAAATAGTATGGTACTGGCATAAAAACAGACACATAGGCCAATGGAACACAATAGAGAGCCCAGAAATAAACCCACACATACACGATCAGTTAATTTACGACAAAGAAACCAAGAATATACACTGGGGAGAGAGAGTCTCTTCAATAAATGGTGTTTCAAAGACTGGACAGCTACATGCAAAAGAATGAAACGGGACCACTACCTTACACCATTCACGGAAATGAACTCAAAATGGAATAAAGACTTGAATGTAAGATCTGAAATCATAAAACTAGAAATAAGTAAAGATAATAAGCTGCTTGATATTGGCAATGATTTTTTTTAATTTGACACTAAAATCAAAGGCAACAACAGCAAAACTAGGGGTTCTACATCAAACTAAAAAGCTTCTGCACAGCAAAGAAAACCATCAACAAATGAAAAGGCAACCTACCAAATGGGAGAGAGTATTCACAAATCATATATCAGTTAAGGCATTAATAACCAAAATGTATAAAGAACTCATACAACTCAGTAGCAAAAAATACACAAACAATCCTAGTAAAAAATGGGCCGAGGATCTGAATAGACATTTTTCCATAGAAGACTTACAGATGGCCAATAGGTACATGAAAAATTTCTCAATGTCACTAATTAGCAGGAAAATACAAATCTAAACTGCAATGAGATACTGCCTCACGCCTGTTACGTTGGCTATTATCAAAATGACAAAAAAAAACCCCAAAATGTTGGCAAAGATGTAAAGAAAAGGGAACTCTCAAGTTTGCATTGTTGGTGGAAATGAAAATTGGTGCAACTACTAGGGAAACATTATAGAGCTTCCTCAAAAAATTAAAAATAGAACTATCATATGACCCAGTATTTCCACTCCTGGGTATTTATCTGAAGAAAACAAAAACACTAACATGAAAAGATATATGCACTTCCATGTCCACTGCAGCATTATTTACAATAGCCAAGATACAGAAAAACCCAAGTGTCCATCAATGGATGAATGGATAAAGAAGATGTGAGATATATATATATATATTTATACACATACACACATATGCATAATACATGCATAATACATATATACACACATACATACATATCTACATATATATATATAAATATACACAATGGAATATTCAGCCATGAAAAAATGAAATCTTACCATTTGTGACAACATGGATGGAACTTGAAGGCATTATGCTAAGTGAAATAAGTCAGAGAAAGACAAATACCATATAATCTCACTTATAGGTGAAATCTAAAAAATTAGAAACAAAAACAAAAACCCAAACTCATAGATACAGAGAACAGATGGGTGGTTGCCAGAGGTGGAGGGCATGAGGGGTGTGCAAAATGGGCGAAGAGCGTCAAAACGTACAAATTTCTAGTTATAAAATAAATAAATCACGAGGATGCAACATACAGCCCGGTAACTATACTTAATAACACTGTACTGTATATTTTAAAGTTGATAAAAGAGTAAATCTTAAAAGCTCTCATCACAAGAAAAAATAACTTTGTAACTATGTATGGTGACAGACGTTACCTGGGCTTATTGCAGTGATCATTTTGCAATATCTACACATAGCAAATCATCATACTGCTCACCTGGAACTAATATAATGTTATAGGTCAATTATATGTCAAAAAGAAATTTTAAAAAAAACGGAAACTTATTTCTCACAGTTCTGGAGGCTGTAAAGTCCAAGATCAAGGTGTTGGCCCACTGGGTTTCTGGTGAGGGTCTTCTTCCTGGGGTTGGCAAATGGATGCCTTCTTGTTGTGTCCTCACAAGGCAGAGAGAGAGAGAGGAAGCATCCTCTTTCATGCCTCTTACAAGGGCACTAATCCCACCACGAGGACTCCATCCTCATGACTTCTTCACCTCCCAAGAGCCCTACCTCCAAACACCATCACACTAGGGATCAGGCTTCAAGATATGAATGGAAGGCAGGGGACACAAACATTCCTTCCCAAGCAGGAAGGAAGGACCTTCCCAGGCTGTCCTTCCCAAGCAGCTGCCACACCCCAGATGGACACTTGGGCAGTCTGGGGGAGTGAAGAGCTGCTTGCAGTATCAGTGAGTTTTTTTTATCTCAACACCCTCTGAATAACCCAGTCTACGTGTAAACTTACTGCTTCTACACATCCGTCCCTTTCAGTCCAATCTACAGGCTCATACTTTCCCATCCCTTGGATAAAATCAAATCTTACGCAGTTTCCATAAATGTTATGGCCAAGTTCAAATAATGCAGTTCTTCAGGTCATTTTCAGCCACAAGAAGAACCATTTCATTTCGGTAATCAAATGTCTAACCTGATGTTAAATAATCTTATTAATTAAAACCAATTCCTCTCCTCTAGCTCTGGGGTAATTTAGACTTTGAAGGCTACAGTGAGGAGGAAGCCAGGGATGGCTTCTTCATTCCTAGCCTGCCCTGGGTTTCTGCTCCTGCTTCCACTCACTAGCCTGCCTCTGGGTCCTCTACTGCTGGACAGGGAACTGGGAAAAGAGTTAAGGAACAGCTGGCAAAGATATTTTGTGTGTTTACTGTACCATTTCCTCTTCCTTCACATACAGGCAGACTACATTTCCCAGCTTCCTTTGCAGTCAGTTTGGCTAATAAAATGTCACCTCCAGACCAGGGCAGGTAAGAGCCTGTGTACCTGGCCCAGTCCTCCTAAGGTCCCTGCTGCAACAGCCTTAGAGACCACGTGTTCTAGATGATACAGCAACAAGATGGAGCAAGGCCCCCAAACCCCATTCATCTTTATGTGGGCACAGAAAGAGCTTTCATTGTATTAGGCTGATGTGATTTGCAGTTAATTTATGATTGCAGCAGAAACAATTCTACCTCAGCTGATACCAACAGGAAAGTTCGTATGTAGCTGCAGTGGTTGCAACCATGCATTGTCCTCTGGGTGTGGCAATTTCTGACACGGGGACACTTTCATAAGATCCTCAGCGATAGCCCCATCTCCCAAGATGCACGCAGTGCCCTTCCTCTATCTGGTTGCTTTTGACTCCTTAGCCCTTGGTTCTGGCAGTCTGCCTTTCTGCTTGCTCCCTCCAGGCAGCCCTCTTAGACAGAGTTCTCTAAAGGACCAGGCTGGTCATACCTGGTCCAGGGGAGCACCTTTTGACCCACGTGTATGATGCTCCTAATACATCCCATCTTTCCCTTTTTCTGCTTCTCAAGCCAATGATCAGAACCACTTGGGTTTAGATTTTGTAAGCCCTATGTCAAACCCCAGTTCCTCTGTGTCCTCCAAACTACAGGAGACACATATCAAACTTTCTGGGTGATTCCCTTGAAGCCCCTCTCACTTGGCTTGAAATAAGGAGAAACAATTCCCTGTACCACAGCAAACATAAGACAGTCATCCTACATTTCTATTCCGATAGATTCCTCTGCCAGGCTCTTCAACCTACACCGTTTCTACTGGAAATGGATGACCAACAGGGCTAACTAATCTTGGTCTGCCTCCTTGATCTTGAATTTGGACACACTCTGGGGGGTAATTAACTGCGGGGTACTTACAAATCACAACTGAACCCGAGAAGAAAAATAGTCTTACATCCAATTACATCAGTAAAATAATCATGGGGTATTTTGTCACTCCAATTGTCCAAAACCATTTGAGAGTTATCTACTGAGACTTTGTTTCCTCACCAATAAAATTGGAACAATAATAAAGATAAAATGAAATCCAGTATTCAATAAATGTTCTTATTTTTATTGTCATATGGAAATTAAAGGGGATTGTGTGTACCAAATGAGATAAAGCAGGTGGAAATATTTTATAACATGTAAAGGGATATTTTGTACGTGAAAGTTTATATAGAAAATCTGTATTATTTATACAGAAAGTATGAGAAAAAACACAAACATACCAGCACAAGCTATGATGTCTAAAAATTGCTGCATTATAAGGTATGCTTAAATTGCCCAAGAAACCCCAGAGGCTTCAAGGCAGCCTGTGAAAATGTGGTCTAGCAAGATTTCAAGCAGCAAAAATGCCAGGAACACAGAATCCTGCTTTTGCTACTGTCTCTTCCCTAAGAATCTCTCTGTGCCCCACAGGAGCCATAAACATTGAGCATTCTCTGGTCCCCATTCCATAGGAATTCCTAACTCTCCTCTCTGGGGTAAAGATTTCTCCTAAATTGATAGGCAAATACCACTTCTAAATTCACGTTTTGAATGAATCAGAGTTGCATATAACAGAATACTAATTAAGACTTAGGTCTGTCTTGATTTTGACTTTAAAAAACAACAGTGTTGATTTGGTTTCTATCTTCCAAACTCCTGTTGTCTTATTGAATAACTTTAGGTCAGTTCATATCAGTCATTCAAGAAGTGAATTCAATTATTTCTGAATGAATATATTTTGTTTTCCAAATGCATTTCCCTTCTCAACCTCATTCAGAAATCAGAGTTTGGATGGCTCCCATTTTGATGGCAAACTGCCTAGTCCCATCAGTTTTGGAACTGATTTCAGACACATGCAGAATCCCACTCATTTTCATTAGTAATTACATTCATAAATATAATGCAACTTCTAGATCTATATTACAGAAATGCTGGCTCAAATATACTGAGGTGCATGTACAAGACACTCGTACTCTGAGATACTCATTCTGTCTGCTTGGAATGCTCTTGGACAAATACCCACATGGCCTGCTCCCTGACTGTACCCACTCCTCTGTTCAAATGGTACTTTGTCAGAGAGAACTTCCCTGAACTCCCTGCCTAAAATGGATCCATCACTCCCCATCCTCTACCACTGTGTTCAATCATGGCACTTATCCCCACCTGACATTCTATTATGTGTTTATTATGAATTGACATGTTTGTCTTCTGTACTTAAATGAGAGCTCCATGAGATCAACAGTTTTACTCACTTTGTTCACCCTGTATCCTCAGTTCTCAAAAAGATTATGTAACGCGTACTCAGTGTTCGACAAATGAATTATCTCTTTTTTTTTTTTTTCTTGGCTGCTCGGCATGTGGGATCTTAGTTCCCCCACCAGGGATTGAACCCGGGCCCCCTGCATTGGAAGCACGGAGTCTTAACCACTGGACCTCCTGGGAAGTCCCATGAATGAATTCGTTTTGTGCTGAAACTCATTACTCCTCCCAAGATTTGTTAGTCTTCTACATTTTCTTTTGTTGGGAAAGTATATTGGAGATCATCCAAATAAGGAAACTAAAGACTAAAAGGGTGGCATGACTTCTTCAAGGTCACATCCTTAATTAGTGAGCAGGCCAGGCCTAAAATCCATGTCCTGACTCCTAGACACCATTACAGCACACTTCCTTTGCTTTATACTCATATGATAGGGTTTGCACTTGAACACAGCAGATGACTTAAAAGCACAGGCTCTGATTTCAGACTGATTTCAGATTCCAGGTCTGACACTTACCAGCTATGAGAAAATGGATGAATGATGTCTTTAAGGCTCAGTTCCCTCACCTATACAAAGAGGGTAATAATAACCACCTCATGGAACTATCGTGAGCATGTATAGCACTTAGAACGGTACTTGGAAAACAGTAATCTCTCAAATGTTCCCTCACATATTATTTCCAACTTTTATTCTCCTGTTGCCTAGCACTGAATTTTTTATTTTTTACAATACACAAAGTTCTAAAATGTTTTTGTGTAAAAATTCTTTAAAAATGTTTTCTCTTTCTGCCAAAGTTCTACAGTTCCTTTATTCTCAGAAAGAAAAGTTGCCTCTAGCCCTTAACCTTATCCACGACTCCAGCCACACAGAATCAATGGCATATATTGAAAGATCTGGATTTCAAGATTAATCATGGAAAACAGAAATATACTTTTAATTGACCAGTATTTCTGCTTTGCCCTATTTCTTGAATTACAAGGAATTTAGGCTCATTTTCTGTAAGTTTCTTACTCCCTAGGGAAAAAAACAGAGATACTGTTAACTTTTACCAGAGAGAAGAACTATTGTTTTTTCACCAAAGAGAATATTGAGCAGATTCACCAGACCTTTGTAGGTTTTACCTTTAAATCCAATGTATACTGTAAGCTGGGAGTCAGTTCTGTAATGAATGGGTTCTGCTGCAAACATACAAGTAAAAACATAACTTCGTTCTCAAATTTGTCTCTGAGTATTACTGAAAATGTATTTATCTAAATGGTCTTCTTGGTCTCAGCAATCAAGATATTAATAGAAGTTTCCTGATATTCCTAACAATGGCCAACACCAATAATCTACTGGAGACTTTGGATGCCAGCCAAGGTGAAGCCCCCTACACCCAATGACTACAACTTTCAAAAAAGCAACCAGGTGAGGATTTAGAAAAGCAACTATCAGTACGCAGATTGAAGAAGGGAGTCAAAGGTGAAGAAGCAATCCATACGTGGGTGGGCTTTTCTCCTGTCTCTCCTCCCAGCTTTGAAAAGAGGGTGGCCCCAGCCATGGAACTGCACAGCCGAGGTAGCAGCAAAACTTTCAGCCCATCTTTCTGGCTTGAGAACAAGGAAAAGGAGAGCGTGTGTAAGAGAAATTGCTCCTCTCTCACCACTTTGTGTCAAGGGTGACTCCAGCTGCCCCAGCCTGCAAAGCAGTAGTGTGGGCAGCCTAAACCCAGAGGAACCCTGACTTCCTGGCCAGGGAACTGGGAGGAGGGAACCACGGGGAGCCATAGCGTGGGAGTGATCCCAGGAACAGGAGAGCTGGGGAAGCACACCCCCTAATTCCATGCAGGAACTGACACGAACCCTAGCATGGCTCCTGAGATGCACATGTGTGGAAAAGACCCAAAGGAGCATGGCAAAGGCACTGAGATTAGAACTACAATGTAAACCAGAGCAATTCTACCCTTGGTTATATATCCAAGGAAATTTAAATCAGTACCTTAAAGAGAGATCTGCATACCCATGCACAGTGCAGCATTATTCACAATATCCAAGACATGGAAACAACCTAAATGTCTTTCAATGGATGAATGGATAAAGAAGATGTAGTGTGTGTGTGTGTGTGTGTGTGTGTGTGTGTGTGTATATGTCATTAAAATATATAATATTATATACACACATACATCCTACTGGTTCTGTTACACTGGAGAACTCTGATTAATACCCTTGTCCCAGACTTCCCTGGTGGCCGAGTAGGTTAAGAATCCACCTGCCAATGCAGGGGACACGGGTTCGAGCCCTGGTCTGGGAGGATCACACATGCCATAGCAACTGAGCCGGTGCACCACAACTACTGAGCCTGCGCTCTAGAGCCCGTGAGCCACAACTACTGAAGCCCGCACGCCTAGAGCCCGTGCTCTGCAACAAGAGAAGCCACTGCAGTGAGAAGTCCGCGGACCACAACGAAGAGCAGCCCACGCTCGCCGCAACTAGAGAAAGCCTGCACGCAGCAACAAAGACCCAACGCAGCCAAAAATAAATAGATAAATAAATAAATTTATTTTTTAAAAAACACCCTTGTCCCCTGTCTCTTAACCTAGAAGCTCTCGTGATGGGGCAGCACAGCTGCTTGCTGGGAACTCAGTGTGATTCCAGCTGCAGATATCCTACAATCTCTGGAACCTCTAAACAAGGGTAAGGTAAGAAGGATGGTTCTTTTCTTGGTCCACCTACTCCATGTGCTAAAAGATACCGACAAGTGCCACGAATTCGATCATTCTGTAGACAAACCAATGGCTTCTGTGAATGTAGCCATAGGTATCGTTTTCTTTCAGAAAAGCAGGAAGAAACTACACTCAGACATCAGCCTTAACACTCAGCGGGGACATAATGGATTTCTATTCCATTTTTTAAATCTTGTTGGTCATATTGTATCATAGCACAAAACAAACATGAATACAAATGTTTTTAAAAGCTCATTCATCTGGGATCAACGACAAAAGTCAGTAAGTAGCAATAAACAAAGCTTTCTGAAGATCAGATACCCTGGGTACTGAGTTTAGGACATAAGGCATGAACCTCACTGGTCTACCAGATCTCTGAGCTGACCAAGGAAGCCCTATGCCCTGGCTCTACACGCATGTGTGAATGTCTACAACAGGAAAGTGTTGGAAGCCTCGCTGCCTCGTTACAGTCACCTTGGGCACAAGAGATGTTTCCAGGTGCTGTTTCTGAAACACAAATGGATAATTTTGCTGACAGATCCAATTTTTTAATGTCGTAAGAATAAGGTTAAAGTCATAGAAGTTAAAAGAAAAGCATATCTTTATACCATATGACTTAGCTTCTGGAAGCCTAATGCTGGTGCGTTTATACTTATGTAACATTTTACACTTTAGCAAAACATTTTTACACAGATTATTTCCCTTTATCCTTGCCAAATTCCTATGATGCTGAGCAGGTAGATAATATCCTCATTTTACAAATAAGCAAACGAAAGCTGAGACTGATTATGTGAGTTGCCTACACTCACCCAACTAACATAGAGTGCGTTCGGTACAAGAACCCAGGGAACCTGATTTTTAATCCCCTGCAATAATTAACATATTCTTTTTGACTACACTTTTCTAAACTCAACAAACTGACAAAATTTTGCTTCATAAGGAAAACACGAAATTAATAAATGTATTTGTAGGCAGTCAAATGTTAATGAAATAATAAATGAGTAGATAAGCAAACAAAATACTTTCAAGGAATAGCAACTACTGTTTTCAAATACACATGACGACCAAATCTAAAGCATCGAAAGAGATGTAGGAAATCTTCCACAATAAACAGTCCAGTGGTCCTTTATGATTTGTAGTTGTCAATTACGTATATAAATGACCTCCTTGTGAACAGCCCTCAACCTTTGTCAACCATGAATGGGTTTGCTCAGGCAAACTGATGACGTAAAAGTAATTCAGCTAAATCCTACCAGAATTACTTCACAATTAAAATAAATACAACCTGAGGCTAAAGTTTTCTATCTTAGGAGTGCTTCCTCCTCAGCTTTCCTGTCCCTAAATTATTAGCATGCTTTCCCAAGATTTAACCTTTGCTTTTGCTTCAGGTACCATAAGAAAATTTCCCATGGAAATTAATTGAGATTGTAAAAATAAAGGACCAATGCCCAGTTTTAGAAGACTGAGCATTGTTGCTATTCATACATTTCCTTGGTGACACTATAGGGATACTCATCCTGTCCTAGTCTCCTGCTGTACTGTAGACATCCCAGAAAGAAAGCTTAGCATGAGCAAAGTTAAACCAGAAGGAAGAAGGGATTTAACAGCCACTAGAAGCATGGATTAGAGAGCAACTGTTAGGACAAAATGTAGCTCTGATAGTGCTGATCCAAAAGTAGGTCTCCATCTAAGCTTTTCTAATTATTTCTATATTGCTGACTTTAAAACAGACTCCTTATGATATATCTATACTCTTCCAGTGATTGGAGGTTAAGTAAAGGCACTCTTTTGCTAAGAGGGAAAGAAATGCAAACATAATCCGCGGCATTGAATATTAAGCAAGATACAAAAAGCCTTGGAGAAAAGAAGGGTCAGAATGGCAGCCCACAGGTCGGTGGAAAGTGGACAGGAATGAACACACATATGCTAACGAAGTGGCAAGGATGTGGTAGAAAAGTTTAAGAGCTCTCTAGAGAAAACCTCAAAAGGAAGCAGGGGTGACAATAAGGGTGAAGCGGGGACTTGGAAGCATGAAAATGGAGCTGTGGATGAAAAAATATTGCCTGCTATATCAGCAAACAAAGGATTCTGCGGCCATCAAGCCCTCAGCCACTGCAGCCACCCCCAGTGGTGCACCCTGAGGGGACCCAGGATGGGAAAGAGCAGGTTGCTGGCCCTAGACAGCCAAGGTGCGTAGCAAAGGAATGATTTCAATGAGCCCAGACGCTTGCAACTTCCCATACATAGAAAAGCCTAAATTCCTTAACTTGAGATAACTGGTTTTCTTTAATTAAAAGTAATCTTTTGATGTTCCAACCACCTGGTTTTTGGTGCAAAAACCCCTATATATCCTGGCTTCTCCCTCACCTCTTTGAAGCAGTCCCTCAGAGCAATCTGAGAGACCACCTTCCAGGCTTAAGTCCTCAGAATATCCACCGAATAAAACATAATTCCCAACTTTTAGGTTGTGCCTTTTTTTTTTCAAGCGACAGAGCCCAATTTCTAGGAGAATGGTTTTCCACTGATAGAAAGACCACTTTTCATCCTAATTTCAAAACCGTAACATGTTTCGCAGTGGGCATTTCAAACTCTTACCCAAGTACATAGCTTGAAATTGGGGGCTACAGATCAATGAAGGGGCAAATTCCCCTAGCCCACGTGTCAAAATACCTGTGTTCTTGTTCTTTATGTCTACCAAAGATACAGTCCTCTGTTTGGACAATGTGCAACACGTCAAGATGAATATCTAACCTAAATTACATCCAATTATCCCACCCAATAGATGTATACTCTTGGGTAACCCAGAGCATTTGTAAGGAGCTGGACTCTACTCTAATAGATTATCTCAAAGACGCCCGAGAGATTTAACATCATGCAGATTCTAAGTGCATTTCTAGAACTATGTCCTGATAGGTTTTTTTTTTTTTTTTTTTTTGCGGTACGCGGGCCTCTCACTGTTGTGGCCTCTCCCGCTGCGGAGCACAGGCTCCGGACGCGCAGGCTCAGCGACCATGGCTCACTGGGCCCAGCCGCTCCGCGACATGTGGGATCCTCCCGGACCGGGGCACGAACCCGCGTCCCCTGCGTCGGCAGGCGGACTCTCAACCACTGCGCCACCACGGAAGCCCCTGATAGCTTTTTATGACTCTGGAAGTGACTGTGCTAGCCACCCCACCCCTAACCAATACTGATAATCACTTAAAAGAGAGAAACATGGTGGACGTGATTCTGATTAGGAAAGACAGTAATCCTGTGTCATATGGTTGGTGTGCAGCTTCACTCTATGGAGATAATCTTTACTCTTTTTTAATTTCAGTCAAGTTAAAAGTTTAAGTGCTGGAGAGAGCGGAACCAAAAGCTACAACACATATTGGGAGCCCTGGGTCCATGGATTTCCTAGATCTTTGTGTGTCCAAGGAAAAGATATCAAAGACTTTCTGTATTACAGGAAGGATTTAGCACAATAGGTTAAAAAAGTAATAGTTATGGTTTAAAACCAGATGAAAACAGTCCCTATCAAAGGCAATGGTAGAGCTTGAGCCTTGAGGAGAAAGGAAGGAAGGGACTGCCCAATGCTTTTGTTTTAGTGTGTTCTTTAAAATAGTGGGGTAGGGGATGGGTGGCATGTTCTGAGTTGGGACAGCACTCTTCTATATCTATCTGTATCTAGGATAAGTATAGACCGATGTCTATGATACCTGGGGAATTCTAACAAGGCAAACATTTCTAAACTACATTGAAACCCTGAAGTAAGCCAAGGCCATGTATATCCTCCTGAAGGTTTCATTACAAAGTAAAACATTTGGGATGAGATAGTTATATCCATGTCTCAGAGAAAATCGTTGGTAGAAAATAGTTAAGTAAAATATCTACATGTGTCTAGGTGTTAGCATTTCTTTAACTCTTGCTCTAAATTTATATTGAAATACCCTAATTGTGTCTGTGTTTTAAAGTTCTTCTAAGACGAGTATAAAAACTCTCCTAAGCATTTTTTCTCATTACACATAAGCCACTAATCCCTTTAACATTTCTCCATTTTTTTTTTAAATATCATTACCACGTTGGACCCTTAATTCCATACCTCTAGACTATTTCCAGAGCTGTGGAACCTCTCACTGCCTCACATCACTCTTTTTCAAATCAATCTTGTATTTAGCTGCAAATTGGCCCTTCCAAAGCACCAGTACAGATCATTTTTCTTATTTAAAATATCTTAATGACTGAATCATTTCTCTTCAGACCTCACTGCTTGGCTGAGCATTCAAGGATTCTCCGGGACCGGGAAAACCCCTAGTTTGGCAGCCTCACCTCCCTCCCCCTTTCCACAAAGCTCTGCCCCAGCCCATCAGAAGTGTTGCCATTCCCTGAACCAGCTGTGAACTTGACTAGTTCTGTGTCTTTCATCCCCTGCTCCTCCTTCAAGGTCCAGTAAGTCAGAATCCATCCCTGCAGTCACCTCTCCTGGAAGCACCAAGCACAGTGGACAGGCGTCAGGACCAGCATCATGGACCTCAGACCCAACTTCTCCTGGTGCTGCCCTGACATGCCCCTCTCCTCTTCCCCCCTCCGGTAGACCCTGCTGCCTGGTTTACCTCTCAACCTTTCATCTTTTTACCTGGTGCTCTGGTTCCTCTGACATTCCTCCTGTCTCTGTGGTTTATCCTCTGTGCCTTAACTCTGTATCAAAACAACCCTATCATCCCTCTCCCAACTTTATGCTGAAACTTGATTATCTCCTCCCTCCCCTCCCAGCTACTTCATTGTCCTCTGACCTGATCCTTTTCCCTCCTCATAGGAAGAACTACTATGGAATCCCAGCCTGCCTCCAGGAACTTCTAGAGACCCCACCAGTGGTCCAGCCTGGAGACTGACATCCAGTGGCTCCTGCAGCCTCTTCCTGGCTGTGCCTGCCATCTTGTGGACACAGGTAGTAACTACACCAGGGCTGGGCTCAAACACCCACCTAAGGACCAAAAGACTTTTGTTTCCTTCATGGAAGACAAGATACCTTGAATGCCGCCGTACGCACGATGCCTACACTGGGTGTTCCAGGCAAATGGGAGTTCTGGGTTTGCTCAGATACACCTCATAAAACATCTTATATAAAACCATCTAGGGCTTCCCTGGTGGCGCAGTGGTTGAGAGTCCGCCTGTCGATGCAGGGGACACGGGTTCGTGCCCCGGTCCGGGAAGATCCCACATGCCGCGGAGCGGCTGCGCCCGTGAGCCATGGCCGCTGAGCCTGCGCGTCCGGAGCCTGTGCTCCGCAACGGGAGAGGCCGCAGCAGTGAGAGGCCCGCGAACCGAAAAAAAAATATCTATCCTGCAGAACACTTAGCAACATGCTTTTCCCTAAGCTCTTACTAAATGTTCTGGAAAATTCCGAATCTAGCTGTTCCAACCACGGTCCTATAATTAACTTAGAGGCAACTTATGTCAAGCGCCAGAACTCTTGGCCTACCAATAGATTAGATTCCAAAAGGCTATTTTTAGTTCATGCGTTTCCTGAGAAATTTAAGCTTATAGTCTCTAGATATATTTCCGCTACTTAAGAGTGTGGATCAGTCCTTTGCAGTTTTAAAACAAGGCACATTCTCATTCTCCGTGTGAACAATCGTTCTGTAGGCAACTCCTCTATTTTTTTTCCTGCTGCTGTGCTTTCTGTATTTTCCCTTTGTCCTGGGGGTTCTCTGTTTGCCTCCCCACCTGCCACCCATATCACATCTTTCTCTTCCCCACTCTGTGGCCAGGAGACTGACCGATGCAGACAGAATCCCCCGGGCTCCCTGCTCTCTGACTTCCTGTAGAGTTGGGTCTTTGAAAGGAGGCAACACCTTCCGGAAAGGCATGTAGTAGTCTTCTAGGGTTGCCATAACAAAGCACCACAAACTGGGTGGCTTGAACAACAGGAATTTAATTTCTCAAAGTTCTGGAGGGTACAAGTTCCAGGCCAATGGGCCAGCAGCTTGGTTCCTTGTGAGGTCACACTCCTTGGATTTCAGATGACCACCTTCTCCCCGTGTCCTCACGGGGCCTTCCCTCTGTGTGAGTCTGCGTCCTAATCTCCTCTTCTTATAAAGGACACAAGTCACATTGGATTAGGGTTCGTTCACTCTCATGGTCTCATTTTACCTTAATGACTGTATTAAAGGCCCTATTTCCTAAGAATTCACATTCTGAAGTGCTGGGAGTTAAGGCTTCAACATATGAATGCGGGGTGGGGGGGAACACAATTCACCCCATGACAAGGGTGAAGACGTCAGGTTGTAGATTCCCCTCCCCACTTCCCTGCCTCAAGGCAGTGCTGGCAGGGCACGCCCTTCTCCCAAGGCTGCAACCCTCCGGGCTCTGGCAACACTGTTTCCTTCGCTGACCCTTCAAGTCCAGGAACAGGAAGTGCTTCCACCTCCTTCGTTCGCCAGCGGATACCTTGTATCCATCCTGGTTCCCTTGCTCCTTTTCCTACCTCTGTAAAGAGTTCTATCATTGAATAATTTTCACTAAACCCTTAGGAGTGTGCCTCTGCTTCCTTCTGGAACAGGGGTCAGCAAGTTTTTTTTCCTATAAAAGCCAGAGAGTAACTACTTTAGGCTTCGCCAGCCATAAGGTCTCTGCCACCATGACTCGACTCTTCTGCTGTAGCCCCAAAGCAGCAGCAGACAATGCGTAAATGAACGGGCATGGCCGTGTGCTGATAAAACTTTACTTAGGAAGATAGATGGTCTGCCAGACTTGGCTGGAAGACCAGTTCTC
Source organism: Delphinapterus leucas (assembly GCF_059928025.1). Classification (NCBI taxonomy): domain Eukaryota; kingdom Metazoa; phylum Chordata; class Mammalia; order Artiodactyla; family Monodontidae; genus Delphinapterus; species Delphinapterus leucas. The sequence continues at coordinate 33,290,691 of NC_143142.1, read as the reverse complement.
AACCTCTGTTAAAGAAGCCTGACAGTGGGACTTCCCTGGTGGCGCAGTGGTTAAGAATCTGCCTGCCAGTGCAGGGGACACGGGTTCGAGCCCTGGTCCGGGAAGATCCCACATGCCGCACAGCAACTAAGCCCGCGCACCACAACTACTGAGCCTGTGCTCTAGAGGCCACGAGCCACAACTACTGAGCCCGCACCACATCTATGAAGCCCATGCGCCTAGAGCCTGTGCTCCGCAACAAGAGAAGCCACCGCAATGAGAAGCAGCCCCCGCACCTCAACGAAGAGTAGCCCCTGCTTGCTGCAACCAGAGAAAAAGCCCACATGCAGCAACGAAGACCTAACACAGCCAAAAATAAATATTAAAAAAAAAAAAAAAAACTTGCCACTGACCCCTCACTGTGATACAAGTGCTTTAAACCAGCAAAGCCATACCTGGTTTCCAAGTTGGTGACAAAATCATTGACAGTTCTTTCAAGATGCGTCAAACTCTGAAATAAACTCAGCCTTGTCTGGAGTTAACCTTGGGTAACTAAGCATCCCACATTAGCAATGATGCTCCACGTGACCCTGATTTACAGAAGCATTCTGTCTTGCCCATCACCTTTCCTCTTTTCTTGCTACTTACTGTTGATGGCATGAGCACACCCTGTCCATCTCTTTCATGATTTGCTTTGTCCTTTAGAATCGTCCTCAGTGCCAACTGACTACCCCACGTGTGTGGACAATCAGAGGTGGGGTTTTCATGAAGCTCAGGACTCCTCAGGGCCCCTCATTTGCACACACCACTTCATAGTCCCAGACGATGTTGCATGCTTTTGTAAAGTCTGCAAAACTAACATATTTTCGCCACAGTTTGTGACGACTGCTGTATCTTTCCACACCTACCCATCCCACTCCCTCTCACGTGGGGTAACACTGGAGTGGCCTTGAGAACACTGGGGCTCTGATTAAAAGGAAGTTGATTTGGGCAGTGGTTCTGAAGGATAAAGGGGAGAAGGATAAAGTTGGTGAGGAGTACCTTCAGCTGTGATGCAGGTGGACACCTATGTCGAGAGGGAGGGAAGAAGGGGAATTGGGGAGGAAGGGCTTTCATCTTCACGCAGAGCTGAGAGTCTCAGACCACTGGGGACACCCAGAGCAAGAGTGTCCACTATAGTGCCACACTGGGCAGAAATGGCTGGAGTTTAGTACCCCATCGTGCTCCATCATTGGCTGGAGAGGCTGGGTGTGGCCTCAGTGGATCTCAGGGGTATGTCAGCTGGAGGCTATGAGCGGACTACATTCCTCACGGCAGGCTGTCTTAAAAGGAGATCTGAGCAGTGTATCCTCACGGCTGCCAAAGGTTGGTTTAAGGGTGATAGGGGAAGGGAGGATAGAAAACAGCGAATATAGACCCCGAGCCACTTAGTCCTAAGCTTTTCAGTTGGTTAAGAGAGCTGCGAGAAGTCTTCTAAGTACAGAGCTCTCCTGAGCCCAGCTCAGTCACCTCAATTCTGTAGCTAACAGAGGCCAGCAAGCCAGGTCTTTGTATACCTGAGAGGGCAGAGGCAAGCCTCATACTGATGTACTTTGGGGGACTGATCTGACCCAGATAATGACTCTTGCGTCTGAATTCTCAGCTGTCAGTGTCTATTACTGTTGGCTTCAAAATCATGGGGTCTAAGATTCTGCTCAATCAGGCTGGTGGGGGGAATAACTCTATCACGACACTGTAATTTCTGGGTACTTCTGAAACGTAAAGAGAAAGGTAGGAACATTTGGGTGGGTCCATAAGAATGTTGCTATGGTAGCCTGTGAGAATAAAAATGTGATGTTTAGCAATGTGCCGGTATAACATATGCACTCAAAGGTCTTAGATTTAGTTGAGGCGTTTGGCTTTTATTCTGCCGTTGGACACAGCTCACGGTTAGCTCTGGTCTCATGCAGAGACTGGCACATCTCTCTGGTCTAACTGGATGCCCCAGGGGACTCTGGGAGTAAGTGCCACTCAGCCTGCAGCTGACTCCTGTGTCCACTTACTTCTTTTCTGAGACGTTTGGAATAATGACTTAACGTGGTCCTAAAAGTTTTGGACGTAAGATAATAGCTTCTGAGCAGAAAGCTACTGGAAAGACTACCCTTTGGAGATAATAGAAATATTCTCTCTATGGATTTTAATTACTTTCTAAGAGGTGATATTGCATACTAGCTAAGAGCCCAGACTCTGCACACTAACTAGGCTCAGATTTTGTCCCCCAGCTTACTTGTTCTATGACCTTGGGAAAATTATTTAACTCTGCACTCAATTTCCTTATCTGTAAAATGGGTCTGATGTATATAAAATGGACACTTGGTATATAGATAATACTTAATAACCTGTTACTTATTATTATTATTATCATCCATCTTAAGCACCTCTTGGGGATAAAAGTTAAAATATATTCATATTTGCTTGCCTTTGTATAAAGAACCTCTGGAAGTATATATAAGAGGCTCATGTAAGTGGTTACCTGTTGGGCTAGGGAGTGGAGGATGAGAATTCTCAGTGATTATCCTTCTATGTGTACACACACACACAGACACACATACACACAAACCACTGAAGACATTTTTAAAGTTCTTCATGTATATCTGAGACTGAAATCCCGTCTCTGTATATGTCCAAGAATGTCCACAGCTTAAAAGGGGAGGGGGGCACTTTAAAACTTTTAAACTCCTCTTCACCACTGCATAAATGTGGGGTTCAAATCGCCAAAATAAAATAAGACTTTTCCTGACACATCCCAACTTACAGGCAGAGTTCCAACCTCTCTCTTCCCCTTTCTATCCTCCCATGTTCCCTTCATCTTTCCCTCCCTCTCCCTCCTTGTCCTTTCTCACTGTCCCCAGAGGTTGGGTCAGGATCAAGAAGACTCATCAATCACGGAGCTAGAGATTTGGGCTGACTCTAGATTTCCCCTTTAAATGGCTTCTTTCTCTTCTCCTTAATTAGATGTAGCAAGATGGCCCTGGGCCCACTGGGGGTGGGCTGCGTACACACTAATGCTCTCATTACAGACTTACAGGCTCGTCTGTAAATACTTACCTCCTCTAATCCTCACAGCAGCCCTGTGGGGTAGGTACACGATGAGGAAACCAAGCCACAGAGAGTTCTAGATTTCAACACCACTGAGTGCTGAGCCGGGACTGGAACCGGCCTGGCTCCAGAGCCCTACCGACCGCTCCATGTCGCCTCAGCCTGGCTCTAGGCGCCGGGTGTGGGGCACTTTCCCCCCTTATTTGTCTTGGCCACCCTTCCCCACCACCAGAGGTATAAAACCCATGGCTTGGTATTAGTGAGAGTGGGTCCTGGAGGCCCATGGCTTGTTTTTAGTGATGACCTTGGGTGAACCTCTCATCTGGCTGTCTTCCCTCTCTCTTTCTACAAGCTCCCTCCTGGGTCATCAGCAGATGCACTGGGTCTGAGGCAAAAACAAATGTTGCCTGGACATCCCCTTGGCCCATTTGTCCCGGGGACCTGTGGTACAGGCTCCCAGGTCCCAGCCAAGCATTATCTCTTCACCTCCAAGGTTGATCTGCAGAAGGACATCATCTAGGTGATGTGTCAGACATGCTGAAGACACCCGGGTAAAGATGCCAATAAAGAAACATTTGGTTTTCGTCTAATTCTTCACCAGAATCTTCGCATGCCCCTCTTCCACCAAATGTGGATTTCTAGACTTAGAGGGGTTGGGAATCCCCAAGGGTGTGGCCCTGGGCCTCTCCCTCTTTGTAGCCCTAACCGTGCTGCCTAGCACTTACCCTTTCCATGTGTGCTGGCCCAACTTCAAAGTGCTAGCACCTGCCGTCTTTGCCTGAAGGCAAAACTGGGGGGACCAACAGGCCAGGGAGCAGACACCATAGAGCCGTGACTGATGGATGGTGAGAAAATTCTGAGGCTCACGTTCTCTTTCCCAGAGCCCCCTTCTCCCTGGAAGAATTAAGTTCTATCTGCCCACAGTAGAAGCTTGTTTAATCATACAGCCTTTATCAGCTTCTTCCTCCTCCCTATCAAAGGATCCACTCTCCAGGCTTCCCTGGTGGCGCAGTGGTTGAGAGTCCGTCTGCCGATGCAGGGGACGCGGGTTCGTGCCCCGGTCCGGGAAGATCCCACATGCCGTGGAGCGGTTGGGCCCATGAGCCGTGGCCGCTGAGCCTGCTTGTCCAGAGCCTATGCTCCGCAACAGGAGAGGCCACGGCAGTGAGAGGCCCGCGTACCGCAAAAAAAAAAAAAAAAAGAATACACTCTCCTCCTGTTGTTTCCTGAGATCACCTCCCAAATAAATGCTTTGAACGCAAATGTTTATCCAGGGTCTGCTCCCGTGGGAACACAAACTAAGACACTCTTCCATCTCAAGCAGACTTAATACAGCTGTCAGCAGCGGCAGGGTCTGCCCTGTCCACCCCCAGGTAACGTGTGTAATGCACCTGGCCTGTGTCTAACACGCAGCAGGTGCCCGATAAATGTCGTTGGATCAGAATCAGCCATGCACACTGCAGTCCTCTAAGGATTTTACAGGCATTCATTGCAGGGTGAAACCGTTTTCATTTTCAGGCGTTAGACCCAAAGGGTTTTTTTTTGGTGTTTTATTTTTTTTTAACTTAAAAAATTAAATAAGTCCTGGCATACTCCATGGTGCCTTGGCAAGTAGAAAACGGACCAAACACATTAGATCCTTTGCCTGGCCGGTCTTTGAAACAGTGGGACAAAAAAGGAAACTCATTACATGTCAAGCTCAGATGGTTAGATTCTATTTTCCGTATTAGACCTCCCCAGGCTACAGGTGCACAAGCTCACAAGTGCAGAGGAAGCTTAAAGTGGTTGTTGGGCTCTGCCTGGTTGGACATTATGCTAAAGTGGCTGCGTGAATTACTGATCTCAGCGTCACCACTTAACTCTGTCTTGGCACTTCAGGATTCAAAACAAAATAATTCACAGGGATTTCAGTTTAGACAGTAGTTACAAGCACCCTAGTTACCCCCTGAATGGTTGAGGCTCTGCAAGAAATTCAACAAAGCAGAGCTTCAGAACTTAGAAGAGAAACGGTAGAATAAGGCAATGAAAGGGATCAAAAGCAACTTGGCATCTTCCCAAAGAGGAAGAAGGAAATAGGGAAAGAGTGTTTTTTATTCTACGTCATTTGATTTCAGCTGATCATGAATCATACCATCCTCTATTTGTACAGTTCAGTAGATGTTGGAGGCACCCTCGGGTCCATTGTCACATTTATTCTAACAACGTTCTGTCCTCTGCTAGGCACGTTTCAATCATGTCTGCAAATTACACGTATTATGTCATTCAATCTTCCCAATAAGCCCACGAGGTGTATTCTAATGGAATTCTCATTTTACATGTGAGGAAACCAAGGTTCGGCAAGGTTTGATCATTTGCCCAATATCTTACAGCTAGTAAATTGCAGAGCTGCCATTTAAATCCAACTTTGCTGTCTCCAAGTACCTACTTACACCACGAAATGGACCATTAACTAGGTATATGTACCAGGGCCACCTTCTGGCTGTGCCACTTCAACTAAGGTCTCGATTTCTCACCTGTAAACTGGGAAAGCTGCATGCAAGTTGCTCTAATACTGCTCTGGCTCTAAAATTCTTTGACGTCGCCTAACGTTGGTGCAGGAAGCAGCAGGCAAAAGCCCTACAGGAAGATATTATTGTAATTTCAGAACGTGGCCACCAGGTGGCAGCATTGTACTTCAGTTTGACATAGTTCCCAAGGACAGATTTACCACCAAGGAACTCCACCCACGTGCCTATTAGGAAAAGTATCTTTCTCCTAGAGGTATCTGCTTAGCACAGAATTATCCAAACTGCAGCCTGTATGTAAGCTTGGGGCAAAGCAGTACAACCCCATCCCCAGCCCTTCATTATTTTTAACTAATTTGATCTTTCAAATTTAAAAAGAACACTTGAAAATAGTCATTCTGGGAAACAAGTCAGAACTTCTTTGACTTTCCCACACTTATTTTACCATTTATAATTGATTTCCTCTTAATTTACATGTGTTGGGTTGGCTGCAGAAATATTTTTAATTATTAGGGTCTTTAGAGGCCTTAAGTCTGGGATTGATCAAGGGATTGATAAACGTGGTTTTCCATCTTTTTTTGATATTCATAAATGGTCTTTTTCAGAAATATTAACACTTTTCCAGGAAAAACGGTTGGCTCGTTATTTCGAATTGGAGAGTTTTCTCAGCCTTATGCAGACAAAGCTGTGAAAACACTTTTCACTCGACCTAGATTCTCAAACCTCTCAAAAAAACCCAAGACTTGGACTTCCCTGGTGGCGCAGTGATTAAGAATCTGCCTGCCAATGCAGGGGACACGGGTTCGATCCCTGGTCCGGAAAGATCCTACATGCTGCGGAGCAACTAAGCTGGTGAGCCACAACTACTGAGCCTGTGCTCTAGAGCCCGTGTGCCACAATTACTGAAGCCCGCACGCCTAGAGCCCGTGCTCTGCAACAAGAGAAGCCACCGCAATGAGAAGCCCACGCACCGCAAGGAAGACCCAACACAGCCATAAATAAATAAATTTTTAAAAAAGAAATGGACTAAAATTATAATTTAAAAAAAACCCAAGACTTTCTACCCGCTGTGAAACTTTTCTACACACTGAGAAGAGATCACTTCTCTTACTCAAATACCAGATTTTTTCTTTCTCTGCTTTCAACTAATTCTAGACCCTAAAACCTTCAGGTGTGGGCACTTTCTGCAACAGAAATAAGCATTTCAGACACCCTCTCCCTTGCATTTCAGCCTGGAGCCCTGGGCAGGAAGATGGCTGTGACCCCTGCAGTGCCCGCCCACCTGGTTCTCGTTAAGGTTACCAGGCACTGCCCATGCACAGTGACCCAGGAGAAACTGGACCCAAGATTAATGCTGCCTAAAAATTCCCACTACAAATGTCGACTCTGAGCTGCGGGATTCTTGTCATTAGAAAGGAAATAAAAGCTTACAGGCATTTTCTCTCACGTCAAGATGTTAAGTGACCATCCACTAAAGATAAGGAACACGCATGTAAGGACACAAGGAGTATTATTAAACAGGGAGAGAAAACTGTACCTATAAAGAGCCACTAGAGCACGATCTCAAATTTCATTTCAATGAAGGATCCCAGGGAAGAGAGAACAGAACACACAAAAAAATTGTATAAAATATATAGGGAAGATATTTAAAGAAGGAAGTCATTAAAAATGACAGGTCACAGTGGCACACTATTCTTAACATCTCTGGGGCTTTTCTCGGATCCCATATATGCACACTGCACTCTAGAAAAATCCATATATTAGTCGCTAGGAGAGAAGGATGCTTGCCCTTTGCATTTCAAAAATCCTCTCCTAGCTACCCTCCAAAGGACAGAGAAAGAGGCAAATGAGAGCTCAAATTCCCACGACCTCCGCCGGCCTCTTTGATGCTGTCTTTGGCTTGACCTGACCTCTGGGATATATTTTCACGACCTAGCACACCGCGTTTAATGTATTATTACCTCTTCTCCTGGATTCAAGATAAGACAGCTGTCGTGCTATCGCCTCATTGTCTGGTTTCCAAAATAGACACCAATATTCACTCTCCTCTCCTTTTGGGAGAAAATATCTTCTGCCCATGACCTTGACGTAATCGTCATTTCAAGCCGAGACATTAACTGGTTTCAGAAGATACCAGCCCTGACAATCATAACCAAAGCACACACATAGAATTTATAAAGTAGGTCATTCAGGCCCATCAAACAATTCCTAGAGAATTGCTTTCCCCTGGACAGGCACTGCCTATTATGAATTGTTTGTAATGCTTAATTGAATGTCATAGGCTAGGACTGACTAATTCAGAATTCCTGATACGTCAAACTACATGGGGCTCTCGTTCATTCATTTATTCATCAAATTTTCATCGACATCTAGTACACGTCTGGCACCTGCTGGGGATTGGAACAACATCGTGATGTGGAGGTTAGAGGCTGCCATCGGTGACATGAAGGACATATCCAGGGTGCCGTGTGAGCCCACGTCCCCAGGAAGGATGGGAGACAGGAAGACGTGAGGGATATTTAGGAATCTGAATGGGCATAAAGCTGAGAAGAATGTGTCAAGAACAAGTCCTAAGTTTCTGGTTTAAGTTTACCTAATAAAAGTGATGGCATATACCACGGAGAACAGTATGGAGGTTTCTTTAAAAGCTAGAAATAGAGTTACCATATGACCTAGCAATCCCACTCCTGGGCATGTATCTGGAGAAAACTCTAACTCAAAAAGATACATGCACCCCAATGTTCACTGCAGCGCTATTTACAACAGCCAAGACATGGAAGCAAGCTAAGTGTCTATTGACAGATGAAGGGATCAAGAAGATGTGGCATGGGCTTCCCTGGTGGCGCAGTGGTTGAGAGTCCGCCTGCCGATGCAAAGGACACGGGTTCGTGCCCCTGTCCCGGAAGATCCCACATGCTGCGAAGCGGCTAGGCCCGTGAGCCATGGCTGCTGAGCCTGCACGTCAAAAAAAAAAAAAAAAAAAAAAAAAAAGAAGATGTGGCACAGATCTACAATGGAATACTACACAGCCATAAAAAGAATGAAATAACGCCATTTGTATGTAGCAACATGGATGAAACCACAGATTATCTCATTAATGAAGTCAGACAGAGAAAGACAAACATCACATGACATCACTTATATGTGGAATCTAAAAAGATGACACAAATGAACTTATTTACAAAACAGAAACAGACTCATAGATATAGAAAACAAACTTATGGTTACCAATGGGAAAAGGGGGATAAATTAAGACTTTGGGATTAGCAGATACAAACGACTATATATAAAATAGATAAACAACAAGGACCTACTGTATAGCACAGGAACCTCTACTCAGTACTCTGTAATGGCCTATATGGGAAAAGAATCTAAAACAGAGCAGATATATGTATACGTGTAACTGATTCACTTGGCTGTACACCTGAAACTGACACAACATTGTAAATCAACCACACTGCAATAAAAGTTTTTTTTTAATAAAATAAAATAAATACGATCTCTAGAGAGAATATCATCATTCAATTCAACATCACCATTGATCCAGAGTTTTCTGAAACTTCATTAACCTCTTGGCTTAATGTATTGAGCCATACATTCCTCCTGTGTTCACATTAGTGTGGATGGGTTTCTGTCATCTGATAACAAGATATGACTGACTGACACATCTTTTATGTACATTTCCCAAATTTTTATTATGAATATATATTGTTTTAAGTAATCATATTATTGGCTTATTTTTTTAAAGGTAATTACATAGGCAAGTCTAAAATTCTGGTTAGAGTCGTCACACTGACTAGTCTACTGCATCTTTTTCTTGTTTCTAGGATATAGTCTCCTGGTAGCGTCCTTTTATAAGCGGCTCAAAAGCATCAAAGGAACAAACCAGGTTTTTCCAAGCAGACAGGGGACAGTCACCTAACAGACTGCAAGTCACAGAGCCCCAGTATGTACTCACAGTATAAGGGGTTGTCTGACTTAACTGAGACCCACAGTTCTTTAAAGAGGTAGGACATTTTTTTCAGGTATCACAGATGTCAACCCCAGAATTTATCCAGAAAGATTACCAGAAAGTCAAGAATAATGTCTGAGTCTCAACTCTACAGATCAAATAAGGAAAGAAAACAGACTAAATTAATGTAAAGATTTGTCCTCTTGCTAATATTTCAAGTCTGCTTTTTAACTCATAGAAGATAAGGCTGGAAAAAACTTGCAAAAAACAAAAAGTCTACAAGGATGTTTGGGAAATATGCTATAACCATAGAGTCAATGGGTCCAAATGGCACAAATCTCAAGATAACAAGGGAACTAGCAAGTGGGTCTACCAAAGCCTTATAATTTACTACGAACAATCACATTGAACGTAATGTGGTAAGTTGGAAAAAAAAAAATGTCATTTTCTCTGTAAGAAAGGAGATGATCCCTAAACCTGCTCCGAAAGAGAGATACCTTCACACAACCCTAAAATGGTCATGTTGTGAGTAATTGAACCACAACTAAATTAATCTATCATAAGAAAACGAATTGATGGCCCCTCTACATTAAGAATCAGTTGATCTGTTTCCAAAACAATTGTGCAATAATGTAGTAAGACCTGTTAAAATGTGCAAAATGCCTTTTGACCTGATAATGCCATTTATAGAGTTTTGTCCTTGAGAAATAGCTGAATTAGAAAAAAAAAATAAAACTTTAAGCACAAAGATACACAATGTGTATTGGATTGGAATTAATCTAGTTGTCCCAACAAGAAAGGTAAGAAGGCTGGTTGAGGAATTGGTATGTCCATCAACGTCAAATTTAACCCAACTCATGCATAGTTCAACTGCCAGTGGTCTGTAAAGGAGATTCAAGGCCATCATTCTTATCATCCTATAACCCAAGAAATTAACCACTTATGGCAAGCAAAAGGAGTTTAATATAGCATGTGGCTTTTTTTTTTTTTTTTTTGCGGTACGCCGGCCTCTCACTGTTGTGGCCTCTCCCGTTGCAGAGCACAGGCTCTGGACGCGCAGGCTCAGCGGCCATGGCTCACGGGCCCAGCCGCTCCGCGGCACATGGGATCCTCCCGGACCGGGGCACGAACCCGCGTCCCCTGCATCGGCAGACGGACCCCCAACCACTGCGCCACCAGGGAAGCCCAGCATGCGGCTTTGTATTGCATCCCTGCAGCAAGCTTTCCTCTTCATACATACAGACATACACCCCAGGTGTGCAGTATTGATACTACTTAACAAGATGACAAAACCACAGAACTGGATTCAACCCTGCCCCACAAATCATCAACACACGGATAATTCCTAAGCATGGTTTTTGAAAGTTCATGTTCATCATTTCATAGAAAATGAAAAGAAAGTTGTATTCATTTATGCTGGATGTGAGAACTGAACTGAGACTCCTCAAACTTAAGATCCTAAAGCACTTTCAATCCAGGTTTTTTTTTTTTTTTTTTTTTGGTTAGTTGGTTTTTGTTTTTTTATTTTGGGTTTTGCTTTTGCTTTTTAGTTCAGATTAACAAGGTAAGAGGGAAAGGAAAACTAAATATTTCAGAGATTCTTTTAAGACAAAATAAGGCAGAAATGTTCTTGTCTGATTAAGCCAGCCTAATCGTGCTGCTACAGTGTAGTCATGGAAGAGACAACTCAAAACAGTAAAAAGAATATAAGTAATCATCACTGAAAATATTAAGCAGAAATTAAATCTCAAGGTCTACTGAAGAACTTGTTTCTAATGATAGCCCGATATTGCTTTTCAACATCTAGAGTGACACCTAGTGTCCATCAAGGGAAGTGAAGCTGTTCTCAAGTTCAGAGTCGCCTGAAGCTTTCACTTGCTTCACGTCTTCTGCGGAGGGTTAGTTAAAACGGACCCTCTTCGGCTCCTTTGGCCTCAGAAACATGAGCACAAGTTGTAGGCAGCTGTTCAAGTCACCAGCACCGTCAACGTTAAGAGTCATGGAGGAACTTAACTCTCAACAATCTGACAATGCACATTGGATACCTATTTGCAAATTCAGGTTAAAAGTAGATTAAAAAATCATTAACACAAAAGTCAAGAAATATCCTCCAATAGAAGATTAATTACATAGATTATGACATAGCCTTCCAACAAAATTCTATGTAACTCAAAAGCTTAAATGTTTAATGACATGGGGAAAACATTTCTGATAGCCTGCTAAGTAGGAGAAGAGAGTTACAAACAACATACAGAGAATGTTCCAATTTTGTAAACAATTTTAAAATGTATATACCTGTACATAAAATCCCAGAAGTTATCGGGAATAGTGTTTGCCTTTGAGCAACAGGATTAACCGGGATTTCTTTTTTCTCTTTTTAAAAAATTTTTGCAACAAAAGTACAATTAAAAAAAAATTTTTTTTTTTTTTTTTTTACCAAAAACAAAAATCTAAATAAGAAGCAAACTGGGAGATACTAAAATGTCATAAATTAGATAAATAAAAGCATGACTGAGTTTTGCTAAAATTAGGGGGGGGGAATTGTACATAAAATTGGGTAGGAAAAAATATTGATAAATATAAAATTTGCAAAATATGCTGCATTGTTTCCTGCTCATATATTCACCATCTTACTACAACTGGATCTTCTTCAAACACTATTCCTCCCTCTGTGCAGCAAATGCTGGGGCCTAGTTGCCAATTCAAATGTCTTAGGGGTTGGGAGCATGCTGAAATGGGTGAATCAAATCACTGCAGGAAGTGGTGAAGGCTGTGGCACCTGAGAAGGGCCCGCCTCGTCAGAAGGCACACAGTATAAATGTTTTAACATCCTTTCTTCTGCTGTCCAAATGCATTGAAGGTATTTGGCACAAGAGTTAGACTGAGACCTCCACGTATCAAAGATAGTGTTTAATTCAATATGGCCCAGGTGCTTAGCATCATCACTTAAGAGTTATGAACATGGTAGCTAAGTGAATGTTTTGTCAAATGTGCCTACTGCTGTACTCGTTCTGTTTAGATATCCTGGGAAGTCAGGGCCAACTGTTTGTCTGGATACTTTTCAGTTCAGTACAGCCGGGACCTGTCAGAGGCAACAGACTCATATCTAGATTCCAGCCCTGCCACTTTGTAGGATCTTCAACAAATTCCTTAACCTCCTTAAGCCTTAGCTTTCAAATCTGCACAGTGAGGATTATGACCATATTTAATGTGGCTGTGCTGAGAATTAAACGAAACTGGACTTTGAAAACACTTGAAATAGCAGAAGCTTAGGAAATGCTACTTATTACTGTGTGACATTGCTACCTGGAAATTACCTTGCATCGCACCTTAAAGTAAGTCTCAAACAACCCCTGGTTGAAGCCTGGGTCTGTAACCTTCTCGCACTCTTCCATCAGCTTCTTTCTCAGATTTGCCAGGCTCCTTCCCTTCCATACCTCATCACTTCACATAGAATGGAGCCCTCTATGATATCAAGCTCTTAACTTTTCTGAAAGAAAAGTTCCCTTGATGGTTGACGGTTGACCATTGATCAATAATTAGCACAGTAAAAGTTCCACTGCTCAGGGGGAACATTCTGGACCTGTTAGACCATGTTATACCTCCTCAAAGCTGCACAATTTTGAATCGTATTCATCTCTATGCTCCAGGCTTCACGGCTTCTCACTAATATATGTCATTTGAGGCTGGACCCTCCAAATTCTCTTCCTTTATATTGCCAGCCTCTGTTAGCACTTATGTCAGCCTTTATGGAAGCTTTGCCTTAAGAACTTCACAAGTGGACTTCCCTGCTGGCACAGTGGTTAAGAATCTGCCTGCCAATGCAGGGGACACAGGTTCGATCCCTGGTCTGGGAAGATCCCACATGCCGTGGAGTAACTAAGCCCGTGCGTCACAACTACAGAGCCTGTGTGCCACAATTACTTAAGCCCACGCACCTAGAGCCTGTGCTTCACAACAAGAGAAGCCACCACATGAGAAGCCCATGCACCACAACGAAGAGTAGCTCCCGCTCGCCACAACTAGAGAAAGCCTGTGTGCAGCAACGAAGACCCAAGTCAGCCAAAAATAAATAAATTTAAAAAAAAGAAAAAGTACCTTCCTTTAAAAAAAAAAAAAAAAAAGAACTTCATAAGTATCCAGGTATGAACCTACTACTATTTATACAAGGGGTATTTTCTGGCTTTAACTCAAGTAATATTCAGCATTATATTAATTTCCCTTTTTGTTCTGGGGCAGGGAAACTAATGTGTTAAATCAGAAATTAATTCAAATGTATAAATGAATTTTACAGGGTACAGTCTAGAAATACTATAGGGTTAAATTCAAATTATGAGACTATTATAAGAAAAAGCATTTAACTGTTTAATGGTTTTTATCTAAAGCTCCAAAAGACAATGTGCAAGTATTACATGTTAAATTAAATCATTAACGTTGTTGTATACAACTGGTCATAAACAGATAAAGGAAAAAATGGATTATTAGTTTTAAGAAGAAGAATTGGAAAAGGCAAAAGAAAGAGTAAAGGGGAAAAGACACCAAGATATATAAGGTAATTGGATCAAAAATTGCTTCCAAAGATTTAAAATGTTCTAACCAAAAGAATCACATCATGAGACTTGAATATATGTTTACAGAACCATTATTAATAATCTTTGGAAAACCAAAACAAAGGAAAAAATATCAAAGGATTAAAAATCGGCAAATGTTTCAAGTTTCAAAAAGTATTCATTATAGATTGATGAACTTGATATCAATAACCAGCAACATTTCAGGACAGGTTATTAAAGAGATGGTCTGTGAACATTAAAAAAAAAGGCAGTTCTATTTTCAGTTTTTTAAGGAACCTCCATATTGTTCTCCATAGTGGTTGTATCAATTTACATTCCCACCAAGAGTGCAGGAGGGTAAGAAAAAAAAATGGTACTGATGAACCTAGTGGCAGGGCAGGAATAAAGACACAGACATAGAGAATGGACTTGAGGACACGTGGGGAGGGACGGGGTGGGGCGGGGAGGGACGGGGCGGGGGGTGGGGGCAGGGCAAAGTGAAAGTAGCGACATATACACACTACTGAATGTAAAATAGCTGGTGGGAAGCAGCCGCATAGCACAGGGAGATCAGCTCGGTGCTTTGTGATGACATAGAGGGGTGGGATAGGGAGGGTGGGAGGGAGACGCAAGAGGGAGGAGATATGGGCATATATGTATACGTATAGCTGATTCACTTTGTTATAAAGCAGAAACTAACACAGTATTGTGAAGCAATTATACTCCAGTAAAGATTAAACAAAAAAAAGACAGCCACTAGTTTGCAATCATAAGTTCTTTAAAAATAGGCCATAACAACCACATTTTGACATTGACTAGCTATAACAGATTGGGGGTTAAGATCCTTGAGTTCGTGTGGCTATGGGCAAGTCACTTGACTCTGGACTAAATACCCCAGTGTTTTCCCTACAAGTCACTAATGGCTGTTTGTCTAGAAGTTTCCATGGTGAAATATACTGCAGAAATAGTTGGTTAAACAAAGATGGATAGGTTTCATTGTTGCAGAATTTCTCAGAGTCTTTGATAAGTTCACGTGCGTTTTCAGTTTCCAAGAGTGAGCTATGACATGCAGTGTCTTCCAAGTTAATTGCATGGAGAACAATTTTTTTCCCCAGAGTATCTTACAGGACAAGGCTCCTATAGAACTCTGAGAAATGCTATGCTGAAAGTCCCTTCAGTTCTAACATTTTATGACCACATGTGGTTAATTATAAACTATTAAAGTCAATAGTCACTATGGTTACAATTAAATACCACAGTTTAGAAACATTGTGTCAGATTTTCATACACATAACACAAAAGCAATTAAAGCAAAAATATATCATATGTTTGAACTCTGGAACTTACACATTAAGTGATTTAAAACTCAATTTCAAACTAAATTTTAAGGCAACTTTAGATGCCGGTAAGCTTGTTTTTCTATTAGTTTTTGTCCCAGGAGCTATTAAAGTATCCATCCTGACGGGCTATCATTCATTCCATTTAAACTGCATGTTAATTCACTTATAAAAAGAAGCAGGAGGACAGGAGGGGGGGGATGGAGAGAGCGCAGCCCCTTTATAATCTGGTTAGGTAATTCTGCATCCTTAATTAGATGAGAAAAACCTTTCAACTTTATCTCCTATTTGACAGGAGCCCTGAGATATGTTCCAGATACAGCACCAAAAAAAAAAAAACAAAAACAGATGGTATCATTCTGTAACTAAAAACATTCTCTAATCACATTTAAGTTACTAATATGCACTTTAAGGCTTATTAACAAAATACTTCATAGTATTGATCAAGATCTTCCTTCTTAGGTCAGTTAACATCTATGATATATATATGTACAGATTTTGCAAGTACTCATCCCTCTACTTAAGAAGAAAAGGATTCCTCTTCTTTCCACATCCTACTCCCAGTGCCCTTGACTCTGATCAAGATTTCCAGGGAAATCTGAGGTTCCCCCAAGCCCTCAGTTTCCTCAGTTCAGCAAACTTGCAGAGAAGGTAACCTCCCCACTCTTCTCCTGCCTAAACTCCCAACTCCCCTATTTACCTAGCATTTCAAAAATACATTGACTTCTCTGCCAGACATTTTATAGTCACCTTGATCTAAACCTAATCCTCACAATGATCTGGCAGAAAGACAGGGAGGAGGTTGTCACCCTGCACATTTACAGTGAGGACGTGCAGGCTGGGAAAGCAGAGGGGAAAATTAGGACCCAGTCTCCCCGCTCCTCCCGCGGTGATTCCCACTCTGCCACCAGGGTTCACACTAGGCAGTGGTCATGAGTTGCAAACAGTAGGACGCTTTCCTTTAGATTCTGATCTCACCATTTATTAGACGATGGCTTTGGTTAACTTACTTAACTTCTCTACATCTCAATTTCCCAAACTGTAAAATGTACAGATTGTGGTACGCACTTTATAGACAGATAAGGATTAAATCGGTTAGTATATGGATTTTAGAACATAATAAATGCTAATTAAAGTTTTTATTACTTAATTTCTTTATTCTTCCAAACCATGTATATTGAGCACCCACTCTATACAAGGCAAGGGAGTTGTGGTCATGGATTCTGTAGCTCATATATTATAATTACTGTAATTTACATGAGCTCTTAGCAGACAAAAAGACCGGAAAGCTGAGGACCAAGGTATAGTAGTGCCCCATGAAGGATGAGTAGTACCCCATGGTAAGGGGATGGAATGAATCTAGGTAGACCCAAGTATTATTAAATAATAGTAATAAATCAGAAAAAAATTAAGCTTGTTAACACTTTTCTAACAGTATTCACACCTCTTCTTTCCAAAACTTCCACTCATCTCTTCAAACTGATTTCCTGGTAGCAGAATCTCTACCATGGTTTAGAGATAAGGTACACTTAGGTTTAAAGAATAAGGTACTTAAACCACTATCTTAAATTCTCAATTAGATAGAGAAAAATGTTCAAGGGACATCCAAAAGCTTGGGAAAGTGTCCTGTGGAAATCGTCAGTAATCTTTAGGTCTTGGGAGCGCAGATATAGTTTTTCTGAAGGATCCACCAAACTCATTCTAATTCATTGGTTGGCTTCTCTCTTGAGGGACCTTATTACAAATCACAATCAAGACTCTCCCTCCTGAACACTTTTCACCTTCTGCTCAGCAGTTGTGTTCTTTTCTTGGGTTTGGTGATGCTTTCGGTACCCTTGAGGGGGTGATTTCTAATGACAGCAGAAGAGTTAGTGACAGAAATGAGCACTGCCCAGCTGACATTACTGTACACAGTACAAGGTGGCAGCATCCTCATAAGACCTCTCTAGGCAGCTGCTGAAGGAGGAGAGCTCACTCTCAACTGTAATAATATGTAAAAGTGATTATTTTCTCTACAAGAGGCATAAGGATTGGTATCTTTCCTAAGAGTTCTCTGATTCATTGGTTTAAGTTATGGGCTGTTATTGACATAATTCCTGCCACAAGATAAAGTAAATCTTAGTCCTACTATGCCTCTTAGTAGCTGCCAAAAGCATGATAACTAGAGGTCATAAAATTCCTTCACCATTTCATCCCACTTGCAAAAGAAAGAAAGGCCAGACTGAGCGGGATCTCCTTTCACCTGTGCCCCATCCCTAAAATGCAGCACAGCTCAAAATATACATTGGGAAGTCTAAAAGTACAACTCAATTCCACATTTACTGAGTTCAAACCCTATTCAAAGCACTGCACACTATCGTGGGAGTGCAAGAATGGTTAAGATATGGCCCCTACCCCAGAAGAATTTACAATCTAGCAGGGGAGATGGACACTTCGTAGCGATTGTAAAAAGATGAGGCAGATCTTAAGATAGAGGCATCCCTGCGAGCTTTGGGGCACATGGAAGGCTGTGCTTAGACAATCTCACTGGGGGAATGAATGAAAGTATAGAGCTGTGAGAAATACTTTTAGAAAGAGAAGATTCTTGAGCTGATTCTGGAAAGTGAGTAAGAGATTCCAAGATAAAAGATGTTGGGGAAAGTGTTCTGGGTTGAGGGGACTACGTGATCACAGACACAAAAGTGTGAAATTAAAGAGAAACTACAAGTATTTTAGGACGACGACAAGAGCATAAAGTGTGAGTTAGGAAGTGGCGCGAGATGAAGCTAAACAGATAGAGGAGGTGATCATTTACAAGGTATTTTTGATCAATGAAAAATGTATTCTTGAAATCCAAAATATTTTTAAAATAATAATTTAAAATTTTTATTTAGGGGTTGGGATAGGAAGCATTGGGAGTTTGGGATTAGCAAATGCAAACTAGTGTATATAGAATGGATAAACAACAAGGTCCTACTGTATATCCCAGGGAACTATATTCAATCTTGAGATAAACCATAATAGAAAAGAATGTATATATGTATAACTGAGTCACTTTGCTGTACAGCAGAAATTAACACGACATTGTAAATCAACTATACTTCAATAAAATATTTTAAAATAATTTTTTAATTTAAAACAACGACTTTTCTTTCCTTTTCTTCCATTTCTCTAGTTCGAAAAGATTTCCATTGACATATCCTTTCCTCCAAGGGCCCGTTCCTGCTCTCCTTTGCCATTTTATATCTAAATAAACCTGTTAGTTTCTACTTTATATGATATGCATTTGAATAACGTCTTCCCTCCCTTTCCTTTCCTAGACCTTAAAACCATCTTGCAAAGTAGGATTTTCACAAGTACCCAACATCATAGCTTTTCAACAGCATCTGTGTGGCGCTTTGAACTTTTCTAAACATTAACATGATTTCTTAAACTAACCCTCTAAGGTAATGTAATAGCGTACTTTTCCCTCTAGAGGGAGTGCAAGGAACTTTCTTTCACTCCACCTCTAAAGAAGTGTTTTTTTGTGTGGGTCAAGGACAAAAGGGAATCCTCATAGGTATATAACTAGATCATTAACCACAGAACATAACTCTTATAAGACTAAATGTAGCCTTCATGGGTAGTATAAGTAGAACTGAACTGGATAAAAAAAATTATGTTTTCTTGGAACTTTTTTCTGCATGGGACCAATCTAATGGTTCTCATCCTGTCATGCATATGGTATGAAAGACTTTGCCAAGGATTACCCCTATCTTTGGAAGCCCAGAAGGAATAAAGGTGGGTTTAAAAAAAAAAAGACTCAAAGCAGGTATACAGCCGGATACTTAGGCCTTCCACTAGTCCAGGTAAAAAGGTTTATCCTGCTTGTTTCACCAGGTTAAGAAACCATGTAGTGGTCTTAGCTCTGATGTCTTGCAAGGATTAAGGATGCATTTGCCTCAGGAGTTCTTCATTCATTTAGCTCTTGGGACCCTCACAAGACTGAATGTAATGACACCAGCATTTGGATACCATTCACCTACCAACTAATAGTAAAAAGTAGAACTGTGTAGACATATAGAACAGACTTGTGGTTGCCAAGGGGGATAGGAATGGGGGAGGGAATAATTGGGAGTTTGGGATTAGCAGATGCAAACTATTATATAGGATGGATAAACAACAAGGTCCTACTGTATAGCACAAAGAACTATATACAATATCCCGTGATAAACCGTAATGGAAAAGAATATGAAAAAGAATATGAAAAAGAATATATATACATATAACTGAGTCACTTTGCTGTACAGCAGAAATTAACCCAACATTGTAAATCAACTATACTCAATTAAAAAAAAAAAAAAAGTAGAACCATGTAATGATCCTTTGTCTCTGAAATAATGAAAACAAGCACCAGAAAGATAAACTCATTTGCTTCAGGTCACAAATCTAATTAGTTTTGAAAAAATATCAGCATCAGAGTGGTTTGTAATAGTTTAATAGTTATATTATTTCAGCAGGAACTCCAATTTTCAATAAACTTTTAATGTAATAAAGTAAAAATAAGTTACTGGAGACAAATTAGGATATGAAGCTACTCCAAAAGGAAAATTATTTTAGTAAAGATGATGGAAGGTATTTCTGTTGTGTTGCCTTTGTTTTGTTTTTTCTAAGACAGTAGCAAGACTCTGAGTTCATAACTCACTTTGAATGAAAGAATTCTCTTTGGAAGCTTGGATGCCAAGGTTTCCAAGAAATCGAGAGGTCATGTATCTGAAGAAGACTGCTCTTTTTTTTTTTTTTTTTTTTAAAGGGATGACATTTATTCCTTTTCCAAATGTTGCAGTAAAACCAGGTGGAAGAGAATGGTTCTAGCAGTTAGAAAAAAAAAATTACAAATCTGGGGTTTGGCCATTAAAAGTTATTTACAACAATGGGAGGGGAAAAAAAAAAAAAGACAAGAAGAAGCTGTTTCACATTACATACCTCCCCCCCACCCCAAAGCTTAATACTTGCTTACCAAGTCAAAAAAGAGAAACAGTTGATTCACAAGCTGGAGGTTTGAACTTGAGTAAGACATTTATAAAAACCTAGACAGGGGCAGTGTCCTCCCCAGCCCAGGTGCCACTAGGCACAGCACAAGAGACTACAAACTCAACAGGGGAAGGCTGGACACTCAGGGTTTGGGAGTGTAGGCACCTCCACATCTGGCTCAGGGATTTGGGGAGTAAACAAAACCTACCTGGAAAAGAACTGGGGAAGACAACCAGCAATTGACAAGAAGACTACTTCTAATTGTCCTAATGCCACAGAGCTCTAGTCTCTGGAAAAGAGTAAAAGTCTAACAAATTACTTTTAATGCAAGTTATTTGTTTACTACTTATGTGAGTTATTATAAAATAAGCCTACTTTTCAGTTAGAACCAAGACCAAAAATATTTACTTAATTTTATCCTAAATGTGCATGTTCAGACTTAGGACATAAGTACACCGTAATACAGACACACACATGCAATACACACGTGTGTGCCCATGGGGATGTGCCCATATGTGCACATTTCTACACAGAGCATAAATCTTACTCCTTTCCTGATTCACTTTAACCTTCTTTTCCTCTTTTCCCTTCATTCACCTCTTCTTCTTTAAAAGATGGATTCAGAATTGTCAAGGCACGGTAATGATGCAGAAGCTTGATGGTGGGAAAGATGATTGTGGAGGAATACAGAGGGGTTTGCATAAAGTTGGTCAAAAAAGACAAGAGATGAAAAGGGTTGTTATCTAATAGCACTGGATTCCTTTATTACCCACCTTGACATAATTTTAAGTGACCCTATCAAAATTTCCTCTGCAAAACACTGTCTATCAAAAAGCACATCAGTAGAGTATGTAGTTACTCAAGGTTGACTCCAAGTTGTAATTCTAAAACAAATCAAAGTGAAAATCGGGGTTTTGTTCTTATATTTGATCCCATTATTAAAAATGTGATCTGTAACTGGTACGATATCACTAGTACCATGTCTAGATTAACAATTCACAGAATCAGAGGATTTCTGCTTTGGGGAAGGATAGCAACTAGAAAAAAGAGTGGTTCAATTACCAAGAGCATACTTGAAATAAAGCAGAGTGGCGGGATGCAGTGGGACCTCGGTAAACTGAGTTTCAAATCAGGGCAAGTCTTTCCAGGGTGAGATGTTTTCTTAAAAGGAGGAGGGGAGTGGGGTCTTGGCTGATTCTGGGGCGAGGACTGAAGAAAATGAAATCAGCAAGTATTCTGGCAGTGCAATGGACTGAATGGAAACATGAGATATCCAAAATTAGGCCAGATCTCCCCCAAAGGACTCATGCAGAATTCTGGCAGAAAAGGCAGGAAGCTGGGGAACCAAGGGCTCTGAAAGGCAGAGTGAAATTCCCCATAATCTCATGATGCTTACGAAACAAAGTCCCTCGAGAAGGATGAGGTCTGCCTCAAACATATGAAGCAACTGGAACTCTCATATATTCCTAGCAGCAGGATAAATTAATGCTACCATGTTGGAAACCTCTTTGATGGAATCTAGTAAACACATATATACTATGACCCAGCAATTCTACTCCTGGGTGTCTACCCAAAGGAGATGGCATATACCTACCCAAAGATATGTACAAGAGTATTTATAGAAGCTTTATTTGTAATAGCCAAAGTTGGAGGGAAACCCTAGTAGAGTTGATAAATAAGTAATGGTATATTTATATAATAGAATACACAGCAAATTGAAAAAAAACTTACCACTATTTGCACCAACATGAGTGAATCTCAGACAAAATGTTGAGGGAAAAAGGCCAAAAAAAAAAGTTTATACTACATGATTCCATCTATATGAAGTTCAAAAATGAGCAAAACTAATTTTTAATTATATAGGTCAAATAGTGGTTAGCTCTGTGGAGGTATCAACCAGCCAAGGGAATACGGAAATGTGCTTATGTGCTGGAAACATTCTGTGTCAATCTGGTGGCACTTACTGGACTATATACACACATAAGAATTCATCAAGAGGGACTTCCCTGGTGGTGCAGTGGTTAAGAATCCGCCTGTCAATGCAGGGGACATGGGTTCGAGCCCTGGTCTGGGAAGATCCCACATGCCGCAGAGCAACTAAGCCTGTACGCCACAACTACTGAGCCTGCACGCTAGAGTCCGCAAGCCACAACTACTGAAGCCTGTGTGCCTGGATGGAGCCTGTGCCTCACAACAAGAGAAGGCACTGCAGTGAGAAGCCCGCGCACCACAAGGAAGAGTAGTCCCTGCTCGCCGCCCACGTGCAGCAACGAAGACCCAACGCAGCCAAAAATTAATTAATTCAATAAAAAAGAATTCATCGAGCTATACACTTACATGAAACCTCAATAAAAACATACCAAGGGGCTTCCCTGGTGGTGCAGTGGTTGAGGGTCCGCTTGCCGTTGCAGGGGACACGGGTTCGTGCCCCGGTCCTGGAGGATCCCACACGCCCCGGAGTGGCTGGGCCCGTGAGCCATGGCCGCTGAGCCTGCGCGTCCGGAGCCTGTGCTCCGCAACGGGAGAGGCCACGGCAGTGAGAGGCCCGCGTACCGCAAAAAAAAAAAAAAAAATCCTACATAGAACCATTTAATTTTAGAACTAGAAAGAAGCTTAGTGATCATCTTAGCCAACTTTTATTTTACAGATAAGGAAACCAAGTCTCAGAAAAATTAAGAAGCTTGTTAATATCATGCAGATAATTTATTCATTTGTTCAACAAGTAATTACTGGAAGTTTATTCTTTGCTGACACTATATTAAGATACAGGTTATCAAGATGGACACACTACCTGCTTTCATGAAGCCTACAGTTTAGCTGTACAAACAGAAATTAAACAACCTAAAAAATAAATACGTAATTACAGATTGTGATAAAAGTTGTGAAGGACCAACACAGGGTGTTTTTAGTGATCGCACCTGGAGCACAAGCCCAACTCACCTGGCTGACAGAATAGTGCGCTCTTGATTCCAAAAACCACTGCCTTTTCCCATAAACTTTGAACTTTTAAAACACTAGGAGCAAATTCTAAGTCTACATAAATTTATTTCTCCAGATTTCAAAGGGCAACCTTTAATTATAAAGCATGGGAAAAACAATAAATAAATGTAAAGGAGTGACTCTCTCAAGACTTGCCAAAAAAGACTCGATTCCAGCAGGAAGAGCACTGCTAAAATTATTGGACTTGAAATTTGCTTCCTGTTTGTTAAATCTCAGTACTTTAGATTCACGAGGCAAATGACCTGGCAATTGTCTCTCAACCACTTTCGCCTCCCGTGCCTGTTTATTTGACATTTATGTGGATCCAACTGTTATAAATTAGCCAGAAATTTGGAAAACAGAACCGAGATAAATCAATCTCAAGACAACCAAAATCTCTGTAATAAAATTAAAATACACAACACATCTGATTTCTTAACCAACTCACGGTCTGTTACTTTGGAGATTTGTTTCGAATGACGCCAGCTTCTGCTTGAGATCTATCTGGGGCAGATGATCTTCCCAGAAAGGCTGCCCTGATTTGCCTGCAATAAAACACAAGTCATTAGTAACCTCAATTTTCTTTGATAGGAAACACCCATAATACCAGTGTCCTGAGTTTGGGTCCCCCCACCTCGAGAAAAGTACACTCTGAGATGAAGATTTGAGTGAAAGTAGTTCATTTCGGAGCTCACCCTAGGAAGCATCCGTGGGGAGATGGTGGAGAGAGACAGGAGGGAAGGGCTGTTCACACCTGGGACACATCAGACTTGCAATGCTAGGAGCCTCAGGATTGGTCCGCCTAAGGGCGAGGAGGCTGGGGTACTTATGGACCATCCATCAGCATTTGAGGGCTGCACCTGGGGACTTAGCTCCCTGGTGCTTCAAGCCATCCCTTGTGTGAGCTGAGCACACAGGCAGAAAGTGACAGCTTTTGTACGGAGACACCATCTGTGCAGAGGAAAATGGCAAATACTGAGGGACTATAAAAGGCCACCAACGGTGTTGGCCACACATATTAGTGGAGTGTTGGTGCAAGCGCGTGCAAAGGGATAGATTCTTACACACAAATGTCAGGCATGTACAGAAAGCGCTGGTTTAACAGTTAAGTAGAAACCAGCTAAGAGAGGATCTAAGGCACGAGAGCAACTTGCTTTAAAATCTGAAAAGCAGTATGTGCCAACAGGCACAGGAAAAGATGCTCAACATCACTAATCATTAGAGAAATGCAGATCCAAACTACAATGAGGTACCATCTCGCACCAGTCAGAATGGCCACCATCAAAAAGTCTACAAATTAATGCTGGAGAGGGTGTGGAGAAAAGGGAACCCTCCTACACTGTTGGTGGGAATGTAAATTGGTGTAGCCACTATAGAGAACAGTATGAAGATTCCTTAAAAAACTAAAAATTGAACTACACTATGACCCAGTAATCCCACTCCTGGGCATATATCTGGAGAAAACTATAATTTGAAAAGATACTTGCACCCCCATGTTCATTGCAGCACTGTTTACAATAGCCAAGACATGGAAGCAGCCTAAATGTCCATGGACAGATGAATGGATAAAGAAGATTGGTATATTTATACAATGGAATATTAGCCATAATAAACAATGAAGTGCCATTTGCAGCAACATGGATGAACCTAGAGATTATCATACTAAGTGAAGTAAGCCAGACAGAAGAAGATATCATATGATATCACTTGTATGTGGAATGTAAAAAAAAAAAAAAAAGATACAAATGAACTTATTTACAAAACAGAAATAGACCCACAGACAGAATAGAAACTATGGTTCCTAAAGGGGAAAGGGGTGGGGGGATAAATTAGAAGTTTGGGATTAACATCTACACACTACTATATATAAAATAGATAATCAACAAGGACCTACTGTATAGCACAGGGAACTCAATATTTTGTAATAACCTATAAGGGAAAAGAATCTGAAAAAGAATATATACATATATATATGCATAAATGAATCACTGTGCTGTACACCTGAAACTAACACAACATTGTAAATCAACTATACTTCAATTTAAAAAAAGAAAAACAATTAAAAAAATAGAAAAGTAAAAAAATAAAAGCAGTATGTAAATAAAGTTATTCTTTTCTTCTTTTATTACTTAGACCATGGACCATCTGTGGCCTAGGCATAATCAACAGAATTACTTTTCCCAAGGGAAGGTCAGCCTGGGTCTTCACAGCTGCAAGTCTTGTGATCAGTTTCAACGGAAGAATGAGCGAATAGTTGTCACGTGTGGTAACAAGGGAATTTATATATATAACAATTCATTTTTAATGTAATGAAAGAAAAAGAAACTAAATGGAAACTAAAGGAATTCCTACACCTTAAATAAATCTTTATCATAAGATATTATTTTCTAATACATTCCTCAAGGGTTAAGGAGAGAAATTATGAAATCAATTAAGACATTGGAATCCTTGGGGTTTTTTAAACTAGATCATTCAACTTAAGATCAGATAAATTCTCTTCCTCTAACAGATGAAGTCATTAGCACGATATTTCCCTTGCCCCATCTCCTGATTTTTGTAAGTTACATTTCTATACTGTCAAGATAGAACAATACACTTTTCTTTAGCCCAATGTTTGCAATTATATCAGGTTCATTTGATATTTAAGTGAAAGCACTGCTCCTTACCAGTCCTTCTACTGCAGTTTCCCTACACGTAGATTTTTTTTTTTTGCGTTAAGCGGGCCTCTCACTGTTGTGGCCTCTCCCGCTGCGGAGCACAGGCTCCGGATGCGCAGGCTCAGCGTCCATGGCTCACGGGCCCAGCCGCTCCGCGGCATGTTGGATCTTCCCGGACCGGGGCACAAACCCGCGTCCCCTGCATCAGCAGGCAGGCTCTCAACCCCTGCACCACCAGGAAAGCCCCTCACCTAGATTCTTTATTTCGATTTATCTTTTTAGTTGGCTGAAGTTCCCGGCCAAGCAGTTTTTCAAAGAAGGGCCCTTGAGTACGATTTTTTTTTTTATGCTTGCCTTTGTTCTTGAGTGACATCTTGGCTGGGAATAATACCCTTCCTTCACACTTTCCTCCCTTCAGAGCTACTCTGTAGCCTTTCTCCCTTATGTTAGGTTGTCACATGCTGCTATGAAGTAGTCTGATGCCAGCCTGAAGTTTTACCTTTGTAAAGGACTAGGTCTCAGCCCAGAATTTTCAAGAATTTTTCTTTTATTCTTCGAAATATTGCTGTGGAGCATTTGTATCCATTTTCCTAGAGTATGAGGGGATTTCTTATTTTTTGTTTTTAAGTTAATTTTTATTGGAGTATAGTTGCTTTACAATATTGTGTTAGTTTCTGCTGTACAGCAAAGTGAATCAATTATACATATACACATATCCCCTCTTTTTTTGGATTTCCTTCCCATTTAGGTCACCACAGAGCACTGAGTTCCCTAAGCTATACAGTAGGTTCTCATTAGTTATCTATGTTATACATAGTATCAATAGTTTATATATGTCAATCCCAATCTCCCAATTCATTCCACCCCCCCCCATGAGGGGATTTTTTAACATGTATTTTCTTTCTTTTTTCATTTCTGTAAGACCAGGTCGTCACTTCTTTCTGAAAGGAGTCCTTTTTCCTGTTTCGCCTATTTCTTCCCAATGGTCATTTCCCCTGCACTGCAGCCAAAAGACAAACAGTAATGTCACCTCCTCATTCACCTTTCTCCACATCTGGGTCAGGATTCTGCAACTGCTGAGGCCTAAGGGGAAGAGAAGCAACTTCACATGCTCTGTTGTGATTTTCTATTTTGTTACTTCTGGAGTCTCTCGTTTCTTTTCTTTGCTGCCACTTTTCAAGGGTGATGGCATTGAGCTTTTGCTCCTGATAATGATTTTTGCTGGCCCTTTACTATGTGTTACATTTCTGATTCTGTAAGGCAGTCTGTTCCATCTTAACATAGATATCCCTGGAATTGATATTCTTAAGCTCCCTACCTAATGCATATGCCCACAAAGATCAGTGATGCTGATGTGTGTATTCTTACACCCAATAGTACTCACTTTTCATACTTACCCTCTCTGAGATTCAGTGTGACTTCCTCTGCAAAAGGAGAATAAAATCTTCCCAGCTACACCTTAATTATGAAGTTGTGACAATGAGATACGTGAGTTAGTGTGTAGTCATATATTTCAGAAAACTTTCTCACACCCAAGAGAGCTGATATTATTATGGTATTTTCTACTTTCTCTTTACATAAACTGACAAATTACTCAAACTGGAGTATTTCGTTTCTTTACCAGTTTGGGTACTAGAGTTGCTGAACAAGTTACCAGATTTTTCAGAGATTTAATTCTCTACTGTATTTTACTTAGAAAAGTTGCTACTGTGGATAAATGTAAAATTCCCTCCTTTCTGTAGTTTTTTTATAGAGACCTTAAACCTTGAATATAGCCTGAACGGCATAAGTTCAGTGATTATCTTTAAATGTTCATTCATTTATTTGTAACCTGAAACCACACCATAAAGGAAGACTGCTGAGCAGCTAAAAGAGAAACAAGGATGAAGCGGTGAGTTCTTCTTACAACACTCTTCACGCTGGGTAGGTGACTACAGAAAAACAAAGCAGCAGAAAAGAATTGTCTCCAGTTCCACCCCAGGGACAGGCAAAGCCCAAGACAAACAGCTGAACATGCAGAGCTGGGAAGCCCACGTGCATTTACTATCTATTAAGCCAGGAAGGTAAAGGGCATGAAATACATGTTCCCACTCATTCCTAAAACCAAAAGCTCTGTGCTGGTTCATGTAATAACCAAGGGGCAGCCCACCTTGATCCTACGCCGAATGAAGTTCTGTCGGCCCCTTCAAAACCCCATAACTTTATACCAAGGCAGATGTAAGGAGGAGTTTAACAGATGCATTTATTTTTATGGCTGAGTTTTCTTAGGATTCTGCCGATGCGGCACCTACCTGTCGAGTGCAGGGATTGACTTTCTTTTCTCCTTCCAAGAACTTATCAGTATCTCTGTTTCTTGCTGGAGACTTTCCATCTCACAAAGATCATGAAAGACACTCGGCTTTCCCCCATCTACTTACCTTTACTTCCTGAGATCAAAAGGCCACTTCTTAGCACGCATCCTTTTCTGCTCAAGCCTCAGGAACCCCCATCCCACAGCTGTCCTCAGACAGTGACAGTGAAGGCCTATTAAGAAGTGCTTTCAGGGTCACGAGATCTAGAGGTTTAGAACAGCCTTGGGATGCCTCGTAGCCCCATGTGAAAGGACCAAAGAGTAGGGCAAAGAAAACTTGGCTATAAATGACAACGTATTTCAAAGCTGGATATATTTTATTTATAAATAACATTTAGATACAGAGGTTAATCAGATATTCTCCAAGATCCCCAACATACTAGCACAGACACACCAGAGAGGAAAGAGAACGTGTTTATGTGTTTCTGACATACGGCAGCAAAAGCCAAGGCTGGTTATATCCAGACAGCTCAGTAAACAGAGTGCCAGATCACTTGCAAATTACAAGCATTGGGTTTATTTTGTTATTTGTGGGTACTCCTGAATAATTTCCCTTAATATCTTCATTCCTATTATCTAGGCTGTACAATTATATCACATCCATTATATGACTTCAGGTCAACTTAAACTCATCCTTCAATTGTCATGAGTACTACTTAAAGAAAATTATGAACAAACCATATTTAAATGTTAACCCCTCTGCTCCCTCCCACAGACATTCTCCCTGTGAATTTATTCCATCTGTACACGGTGTGAGACAGTCTAACAGAACTGATAAGAGATTGTTTTCATTTATTTCTCAATAGTATTCATTCTGGAAAGTGTAACATATTGGAATTCTAGAAGTATGTCTTAATATCAGTCACACTTCATATGTTGATACTTTGCTTTTTAAAAAACTATCAAACGTAAACATTGATACTCTGAAGCCCAAAAATTTCTAACAAAGGTCAAATTCTTCATCTGTTCCCAGTAGCATCAACTTAGTAACTGTTGGGAAACCCAGGAAATGGGACTCTAAGGACACAGAAAGCTGTGCGGTACCCACATGAGAGTGGAGCGGAAGTCATTCTGTTGCAACAGAGATGGCTTTATTCATTCACACACATATGCTCCCATGACTGCTTTCACAGCATGGTCGCTTTGTTGATCCCACCGTATTTTCATGTTTCAGTTGAGGAAATGATTTTCCCATTTTATGTGTCATTCATTCCTGATATGTATGATTTTCATAATCTCAAAAAAAAAATCTAATTTGTGGATGGGAAAAGAAAAGTTCCTATTAGCAAGGTACTAGTGCAAGTGCCTACCTAGTCTGATGGCAACACAGCATTTATAAGTCCCCAGAGCTCCTTCCAAGGACGCTGCACCCCATAAGCTGACCCTAGGATATCTCCAAGATGGAATCTACAACTCCAGTTTCTCTTCAAGGGGCTGCCGACATCAGCGACTCATGCATTTAGATTCACCTGTCTTATTTTCATCTTGAAATGGAAAAAGAAATCCATAATATTTCCCAAGGATTTCTGCACAGAGAGGAAACATTAACTATCAAACAACTGACAGAACTGAGACTGAGTTCTGGAAAAGCTGGGTTCCTCCTTTTTAAAAAAACAATTATAAATACATGCTTTGGTAAGATCCTGAGGGACTTAGAATTTGCCTTTGCTTAATATGATCTTGGACCTGAACCCACTTTAGTAAAGCCTTCCATTCCATATCTGAGGAGGACTGTAACACCACTCCTTTACCTTTCCAGCACATCTTGTTTAAATATTATAAAGATCACAGTACAGCTCTCGGTGTTTCAGCAGAAAGAACTGCTGGTTAAGGTCACAGACAGAATGCATACAAGGCCAAAGTAAATAAACATAGGGAATCATTAAAAAAAAAAAAAAAACGAACTTTAGAAATGAATTGTGCTGCAGAACTACTTTTGCCATGACAGTGTCATGTTTGGCCCGACTACGTTTCAGAGGCACTGCATTAATATAAACAGAATCATCTAATGCACTTTTGCAGAACAGTGCTTCTCGGCCAAGGCCTAGTGTGAATTCATCCTACTGCTAGGTGTCGCTGACACTTTGGTCTGCTTTACTGGCAACATTTTTGGCAACGCATCCTATGCTAAAAAAAAGGCTGGAAACCAAGCGTGTGACAAGAGCCCCATCCACCGTGTTACTTCTTTTCATGCTTCTTGGTTAATTCCCCCGCGCCCGGCCGGAAGCTGCCCCGGGGGGTGTCGCCAGCCCCGGCTTCCCCCTGCCGAATCTCCCGGGAGACCTGCTGCACAGCCCGCAGGATGGCATTCTGCACGATCTGTTTGCTGGCGATCTGCAGCTTCGCCTCTTCAGGCTCACTTCCAGGTTTCTCACCTAGCCGAGAATACAAAAGGGAGGTGAAAAGAACAAGATTAATTCATTAATCTTAATTAATTAATTAATTTTGGGAACTGTGACAGGCAAAGGCAGGTAGGAAAGGAGAGACTCTAACAAAGGTAATACCTCTAGAGGGACCCACATTAGTTGCGGGGGGCCCTACACAGCACACACCACTCTTGTCTCCACGTCTCCCTTTCCAACACAACCTCCATGTGTCTGCCCCAGTGATGCGCCCAATTTCTATTCTCATCATCCCAGCATCCTCTGCTGCTAGCGGTGGTCATGAGACATAGTCCTGGCCAATGAGGACCCTGGGGAAGTTTCTGGAAGGGGGACGGACTCATGCCCCCTTTGGCACCTTCCCTTTCTTCCTATGCAGGATGCAGACATTACACCTTTAGGTGCTGTAGCCGTGTTACAATAAGCATGAGAAGAAAGCCAACATTCTCGGCATGGCTGGGGAGAAAAAAAAAAAGAACCCATTTGGAAAGCATCATTCAGCATCTGTACCAATCCTGGACCACATACTTCTGGACTTCTTTGTATCCAAGATAAATACACTTCTTTTTGTTTCATCTGCCACTAGTCAGGTTTTATGGTACTTGCAGGCAAACATATGCTTAATGGATACAACTTCACTTGGGGCTGGAGAAGAACAGATTATTATTGAATTCATATTAAGCTCCATGCTGCTCCTGGAATAGCACCCCAAGGAATGAAACCATTCATTCCTCAGAATCCATCCCCCATGATTTAGAAGAACAGGGGTTGGCACACTTTTTCTAATGAGGACCAGACAGGAAATATTTTAGATTTGTGGGCTCTACAATCTCTGTAACAAATACTCAGCTCTGCTGTGGTAACCGGAAATGAGCTATTAAAAATAAGAAATAAGAATAAATTTAAAAACCAGGCTGCAGGCCAGATTTGGCCCATGGACCATAGTTCGCCACCCCGATCTAGAATGGTGGGAATTTTCTAATTAGAAGGCAGGCAGTCTACCTAACATTGACCCTTCTCCTTCTTCCTTAAAAACAAGACAAAACCCTGATTTTACTTGGGCAGCTCTGTAACTAGGTAGAGCTAGGTTCTGACCAGTGAGGTGGAGGTTCATTTAGTGAAAATTCTGGAAGAGGTCTTTAAGAGGGAAAAGGAAGGTAAAGGCCCTTTGCCCCCTCCCCATCCTACTGCCTGCAACTCTGAAACAATGGTTGTCTCTACCAGGGCTCTTGGTAACCAGGAGGGAACCTTTAGAATGGAAACCATTTTCAGGGATTTGGGAGGAAAAAGTTAGAAGGAGCTTGAGCATCCAGTGACCACGAAGCCACCATACCAGTCCTCAGCTGCCCACCTCCAGACCTTTCTCATGTTAGAAAAAAAAATAATACATCTTATCTGAAGCACTATTATTTTGAACTTTCTTTAATCATGCAGCAAACTTCACACGAACTCATACGTGGCAGAATGATCATGAATCTAACATCTGGCTGAAGTGTCATTATGAAAATTTTAAATTCCACCTGCTTATATTTAGAATAAGTAGAATGGGCATCGTTCCTTATTCAAAATCATCTCTTCCAGTGTTACCTCTATTCAAATATTCTGCCATAAAAATGTATTTTAAATGGGGGTTGGTTTTCACCAGGACTGATTAACAACAGAATTTATACACCCGTGAGAAAAACATCACACAAGAGAATACTGCATCATTCTGGAAGACCAGACATATCTTTTCTCTTTAGACGTGTAACCGTCATTTACTTAGCATGTGTCACTAGCACTATCCCCTTAGGGATTTACAGTCTAATGAATGAGGCAAAATGAATGTATTCAAAACTAAAGGATGGTCCTCGCTCCCACCCCCACCTCCCAAAAACAGCAGAATAAAGTGAGCAATCTACACCAAACCAAGCAGAGAAGCAGTAGAGCCCAGAGTCGCGATGTGTAACATACTGAAACTTTAAATTGGCAGAGAAGAATACTTCGAATATTCTCTTAGAAAAAAGAGTGAACAGTAATATCAAGAGACGCGAGGGCACAGCAATTAAGGATACGTGTTTCGAAGCACTTCAGAGCCGGGTCCAAGTTCCTTCTACCACTTACAGCCGTGTGATCTTGGGCAAGTCACCTCGCCTTCCTAAGTCTGTTTGCACATCTGTAAAATGGGCAAGTAGTATCTATTTAGGGGTGGTTGCTAGAAGATCAAGTGACATAACACCTATTCATCACTCAGTGAGGTTCCTGAGCACTTAGTGTCCACCACTGTGTACTGGTTGGGGTACAGACTGGGCAGTTGTAACGGAGAAATTCAAACATAGAAGAGCTGACACGGGAAGACACGTTGCCTGCTCTCACCTGTAACAGCCCAGAGGTTCTCCTGCGAGTAGGTGGTCCTGCTCCAACAGGTTCTCTCAAGAGTCCACTCCCTTCCCTCTCATTACTCTGCCCTCAACTGCAGGGGTGGAGCTTATTAACCAAGGTCCCATCTGGCTGGAAGGACGCCAAAGAGAAAAGGGAGGGCAGGTCAGTTCCTTTTGAGGAATTGCCACAGACCCTGTGAATATCACTCTGCTCACATTTTATGGTGGGAAACTGAATCATATGGGCACACCTACCACACAGGCGACTATGAAATACAGTCTTCAACCGGGTAGCCATATGTCCAGCTACAACTCAGGGAGGTTCTATCGCTAAAACAAAGAAGCAATTACTTCCACGCAAGGGCAAGGCTAAATTGAAAAGAGGGAGGATATACACTTGCACTCCCTGATCCTCAGGGAGCTCTGGCTACGACCAACAAAGAGCATAAGTGTGTGGACAAACAAAAACAGTTCAAACGGTCCATGTTTGCTCCTGGAAAGAGTATCTTAGCCAAACCAGATCTGTGTTAACTCTAAAAAGTCCCTAGTGTGAAGCTACTTTTCAATCTTTGGGTGGAGGAAGGAAGAATCTAAGGATAAGAGTAAGCTGATTTCTTAGAGAGAAAGAGAAAGAGAAGAAAATCTACTCTAAATTTAGCTGTGACTTAATATCTGAGCTAAATCGTCTTCCCCTCGTCCATCCATTATGAAGATAGGGACTTCCCTGGCGGTCCAGTGGTTCAGACTTTGCCTTCCAGTGCAGGGAGTGCAGGTTCCATCCCTGGTCGGGGAGCTAAGATCCCACATGTCTCACGGCCAAAAAGCCAAAACATAAAATAAAAAACAGAAGCAATATTGTAACAAATTCAGTAAAGACTTTAAAAATGGTCTACATCCATTATGAAGATAAACTGACTAAAAAGTCAAAGGCAGGGCTTCCCTGGTGGCGCAGTGGTTGAGAGTCCGCCTGCCGATGCAGGGGTCACGGGTTCGTGCCCTGGTCCGGGAAGATCCCACATGCCGCGGAGCGGCTGGGCCCGTGAGCCATGGCTGCTGAGCCTGCGCATCCGGAGCCTGTGCTCTGCAACGGGAGAGGCCACAGCAGTGAGAGGCCCGCGTACCAAAAAAAAAAAAAAAAAAGAGAGATAAATGCTGGCAAGGATGTGGAGAAAAGGGCGCCCTGGTGCATTGTTGGTGGGATTATATATTAGTGCAGCCACTATGGAAAACAGTATGGAGGTTCCTCCAAAAATAAAAAATGGGACTACCATATGATCCAGCAATTCTCCTTCTGGGTACATATCCAAAGGAAATGAAATCAGTATATTGAAGAGATGTCT
Organism: Delphinapterus leucas; assembly: GCF_059928025.1. Lineage (NCBI taxonomy): Eukaryota > Metazoa > Chordata > Mammalia > Artiodactyla > Monodontidae > Delphinapterus > Delphinapterus leucas. Next base: position 33,256,232 of record NC_143142.1, on the reverse strand, counting down.
GCACCTCCATGTTCATTGCAGCATCATTCATGACAGCCAAGACATGGAAACAACCTAAGGGTGCATCAACAGATAATGGATAAAGAGGTTGTGAGATACAAACACACACACACACACACACACACACACACACACACACACACAACGGAATACTATTCAGCCATTAAAAAGGAAGGAAATCCTGCTGTTGTGACATGGCTAGACCTTGAGGACATTATGCTAAGTGAGATAAGTCAGGCAGAGAAAGAAAAATACCATATGATCTCACTTATATGTGGACTAAAAGAAACCAAAAACCAAAAAACTCAAACTCATAGAAGAAGAGATCAGACTTGTGATTACCAGAGGTGGGAGACGGGGGGTGAAGGAATTGGATGAAGGTGGCCAAAAGGTACAAACTTCCAGTTATAAGATAAATGAGTACTGAGGATTTAACTCAATGTACAGTGACTATAGTTGTCATTTGAAAGTTTCAGATATAAATTTGAAAGTTGCTAAGAGAATATATCATAAAATTCTCATCACAAGAAAAAAATTTTTTCTTTTTTTGTCGTTGTATCTATGCGAGATGATTGATGTTAACTAAACTTATTGTGGGAACCATTTCACAATATGCATAAGTCATTATGCTGTCCACCTTAAATTTTTATGATGATGTATGTCGATTATATCTCAATAAAACTGAAAGAAAAAAGTTACATAAACCTCAGATACATGTTGTGTGTTAGATTCCTTGGCATGCAAGGAAAGATACTCTCTTCTGTTTCCTTAAGTTTTTTTGGGGGGGGTGGGGGGGGTAGGGGGTGTTACTGTGGGGATACACGTGTCATAGCCAGACGTCATGGAAATGGTCGGCTGAGTCTTACATTTCAGTTCAGAAATTGTAATAACCCAATATAGCTCCAGTGATTGGATTGTCTAGATTATTCTCTGCTGTTAGAGAGTTTCAACTCTCCATCGGCTGCTTCCAACTAACAACGCTCCCTTTCTTCCAGCCTGACTCCCTGACTTCGTGGCCTTTACTTACTCGTGACCTGTAGTGCTTCGTGATTTGGCACACTGCCTTATCTCTGAGAACCTTTCACCTAAGATTCTACTTGCAACTGCCTGATTCCGGCCATTTCTTCAGTCGAAATTCCTGTGCAAGAACACGAACGACTCAACCCCGTCATTCCTGAGATACAGGACTTCCAGGCCAGGCCATCGATTGAATGCCTGGGGCTCATTCTGACCCAATCAGGTTGGATCAAGAGGTGGAACACAGGAAGGAACCACCCAGGCCCCCTGGGGGGCAGAGCACGGGGTGCCGGTGAGGGTGGAGGAAGCAGGCGTGCATCCAGTGTAACAGCTCGCCGGTGCTCCTCTGGCATTCACGAAGAAGGACAGGGTCTCTGAGAACATCCCGGTGGACACTCTGAATATAAGTAAGTGTGAAGAAGTGCATTACGTGGGGCGGAAGGCAGAGCCAGCCACAGAAACCCTCAGAGTCTTGCCATTTAATTACATGCATTAAATTTACTTGAAATTAATGAATCACCTACATGTTGTAGGTGGCCAATTGCCTAGTGTTAAATGATGTAAACGTCCTCTAGCCTAATTAATGTTCACCAAATCCTTTTGGTATTTCACAAAAGATGATGCATCAATTTAATTAGCTTTAAACTCAAAATGCCCAATATAAATACGCTGAAATCAAGAATGTGATGTAACCTAATTCGTCTTCAGCATCTTTCCACCCTGAATCATAACCCACTCCCCTCCACCCCCACCCCCACACACTCAGACATCCCTGTGGTCGTGCTTCCCTGAGCCCCCCGGCTCACCCCGCCCTCAGATCCTGCTGTTCACCTGCCCCAGCCCCGGAAGGCAACTGAGGACCTCCACTGCAATGTGGTTAATAACTGGTCTTAATTCCTTATTTATATCCATTAAAACCATGCCTCTAAGGGCCATAGGAAGGTCCTCCTGATAAAAATATACACTGTTTGGGCTTCCCTGGTGGTGCAGTGGTTGAGAGTCCACCTGCCGATGCAGGGGACACGGGTTCGTGCCCCGGTCCAGGAGGATCCCACATGCCGTGGAGTGGCTGGGTCCGTGAGCCATGGCTGCTGAGCCTGCGCGTCCGGAGCCTGTGCTCCCCAAGGGGAAAGGCCACAACAGTGAGAGGCCCGCGTAACACACACACACACTATACATACATATATATATATATATATATATATACACACACACACACACACACACACACACACACACAGTTTTTTCCCCTAAGAACCTAAGTGTCATTTACCTCTACGACATTAACCCTATTATATTCCAGTTTGGTGGATTTGAGAAAAGGTCAGTGTTCCCATTTTTGAGGCAGAATCCAATTAGTGGTTCTCCCTTGGTCGTACAGAGGAGGGGGGCAGAGGCTGTATCAGAAGCGGCATCTCTAGCTGTTGCCTCTCCCCATTAAATATGCAAGTTACAGACGTCCCTATCAGGACAGGATGGGGCTCGACCACCACAGCCTGCCCCCTCCCTCCAATGCAGCGCTGCTGATGGTGACCAGGGAGCATACTTTTTATCTTCCCCTCTGACTGCTTGAGACTATAAAGACAGGATTATCATTCATCAATGACTAGCACATGAAGCACAGAGAACAAGACCTAATTCTGGTGCCTTTATTAATGGAATGATAGTCTATTTTCCAGCTCTGTAACTACAGGAATTTTCCATGATGGACCAGATGTTAGCTCTCACTCATCTAGGCCAAATGCCAACGAAGCCCTCCTGGCTGCCCTGCTTTGTCACTGAGCAAGGTGAAGTGACATGAATTCCCAGGGGTTTCCAAAAGGTAGACTTGAGATATGGAAAGCAAGACAGGTATGGCAGGTTGGGGACACTTCTAAATCATATTTGATTACCACTACCACCCCTATCAAACCAAGTACAGGGCCTGAAGAATCACCCTGACTCTGCCTGCAATGGCCAGGCCTCTCAATTCAGAATGTGGCAAGCTACTCTTAGAAACTACACAGAATTCGTTATTAAAATGTCCTACAGAACAAGGTAAGATGAATCAGAAAGATATTTATAGAGCATCTGCATGCAGGGTGCTGTGAAGAGTAACATAGGCCACGAGGCCAAAGTGTTTCATTCACGCATGCATTCATTCATAGAAGAATTAACGAGCAGTTGCTATGTGACAAATACTAGGCTAGATGTCAGAGATGAAAAAGGATGAGTCCTGGATCCCGCCTTATTGGAGTTTAGAATCTAGTGGAAGAGTCAGGCGTTGATCAAATCATCCATTAGGTTTATAATTTTGAGCTGCGATGCACGCCATGAAGGGGGAGCATATTACAAGGGGAGCTGATGTAGTCTGGGGGCCAGGGAAGGATGCCCAGATGGAGGACTTGAAGGGTTCACAAGGCATCAGCCCATACAAGGAAGGCTGTGGGAACAAGAAGCGAAGAACTGCGCAGAGGCAGAAAGATCAAACCCAAATGGAAAGTCCCCAGAGTGTGTGGGGCAGAGCCCTGTGGGGGCCTGAAGGCTGGGTACCATGAGGGGAGGGGGAAACGGGAGATGCTGTGGAAAGTGGTCCAACCCAGATGGTGGAGGTCCTGGGAGGCTGGGAGGCGGCAGGTCTTTTCCTGAGAGTAACACTGCATCATCACCAAATCGCGGCTGGGCAAGTGTGAGGGGAGTTACGTAATCCAGGTGGGAACGTGCGGCTTTGGAGCAGGCCCTGAAAGACAGCTGGAATTTGGAAAGAGAAAAAAAGGGAAATTCTTTCCCTGACCCTGGCGGGCAGGACAGACGTGTGACTCACGGACTTACCGTGTCCTAGAAAGCTTTGCCCTTGTAGAGCTATCTCATTATTTTAGAACATAATTAAACTTATACTATATGACTGGCCTCCCATGTGTTATTTTTAGGAGAGCCATAAGGAATCATGCCCATAAAACTTGAAGAGGAAAAGACAGTTTTAATCTAGAAATCAAATTTGAGTATTTTGGCCAAAAAGAGCAAAGGTAATTTTGAAAAAAGAATAACACAGGGAGGACCTGTTTCAACAGCTCTCAATACTAGTCATAAAGCTATAGTAATTAAGAAAGTGGGATATTGATATAGCAGTAGAAAAACTGACCAGTAGAATAGAATAAGGAGTCTAGAAACAGCCCTACACATTTGGAGTCACCTGATTTATGAAAAAAACAACACAGTAGTGGAGTAGGGAAAGCATGGCATTTTCAAGCAATGGGGTCGGGCCCAGTAGTTATTCATATGGAAAAATAAAGAATTTTGACTACCTCCCATTATGCCTAAAAATCAGTTCCAGGTGGATTTCATATCTGTATTTGAAAAGCAAAACAAGCTGGAGCACAGAGGATTTTTAGGGCAGTGGAAATATTCTGTGTGACACTATAATGGTGGATACACGTCATCATACATTTGTCCAAACCCATGGAATGTATTAATATAAAACCAAGAGTGAAGCCTAATGTAAACTACAGACTCTGGGTGATGACGTGTCCATGTAGGGTCACTGACTGTAACAAATGCACCATCCTGGTGGGGATGTTGATTAGGGGGGTGGCTGTGCATGTGTGGGGCAGGGGGTATTTGGGAAATCTCTCTACCTTCCCCTTAATTGTGCTCTGAACTTAAAACTGCTCTTAAGGAAAACAGTGTTTAAAAGACTATCAAGCTTTCAGAAGAAAATATAAAAGAATATTTTTATGACCTGGGAGTAGGCAAATATTTCTTAAACAGGACACAAAAAGTAACAACCATAAAGGAAAAAAATTCATAAGTCAGGCTACCTTAAACTAAGCAGTTTTTGTCATGGAAACACACACACACACACACACACAAACACACACAAGAGAAAAAAGCTTTTCACTTGAGGAAGCTGAGGCAGGAAAAATGTCTGTAAAAATGCCATCTTGGAAATGCTTTAGGTATTTAATTTTCTGAACACTTGGATAGCAAATAACTCCATCAAGACTGGGTTATGAGTTCCAAGAGACGCGAAAGGCGGTTTTGACCTCCACGTGCATTTCTGCAAAATTCAGCTTCAAGTTTCCCTCCTTTCACCACAAAGACGAAGGAACCCCAACTCCTCTGGTTCCTAGTTTTTTGTGGTCAGTAGCAGCTCTAGAATTTCTATGCAGGACGGATTCGGGAATGGCCATGCAGAGGAAAGGGGAAACCAAGAATCTGTCCTCAAAGTATGGTGTGCATGACACTTTCCATGAGAATGAAAACAAGCCCATTATCCACATCAAACAACAGGGGGCGGGAGGGGGAGATGGGCCCCCGACCACCCTGTGACATCCACTGCCCCTCTTCTCAGCTTTTCTAATCAGCTCACTTCTCCCGGGTGGCCATGTCACCCACTGCCTGTCCTCCCCTCCCAGGGCCACCAAACAAGCCCAGCTGGCCGAAACTGTGGCCTCCCGCAGCCCCCCATGCCAGGGATGTGCCAGGAAGGGACAGCAGGTGGGGTCACAGCCCAGAAGGCCACTCTGGAAATATGGGAGCCCGGTATTAAGGGGACAGAAAAGGTAAGCACCATGTGAGCGCATGTTAAAAAAGGCGACATACTAGACCCGAAAAGAAAGCAGAACCAATCTGGGGACGCTGGGGATCGCGGACGCCCCTCCCACCCTCGCAGCCAGGTCCCTGCCCCAGGCCTTCCCTCCACCCCCGAGGCTCAGCTTCCCCCACCGCCCGGTTCTGCAGCCTCTGCTTCCCCCTAGTGGCCACTTCTGGGGTTGCTGCAGACCCGGGATGGATGGGGTGTGCGTGTGTGTGAATACTTTGAGTGTATGAGTGTGTGAGTGTGTAAATGTGTGTGTGAGACTGTCGGCAGGGGAAATCTTTGATTCATGAGACAAGGCTGTGGTTTTATTTAATCAAACACAGTAAGAATAACCAGCACATCCATGGTACTTTCTGACCACAGAAACTCTCACAAGGCCATTTAATTTGTCCTCCCAAGAGTTCTGGAGCAGCTGGAAATACAGTCCAGAGGTTTCCTGTCCTCATTCAGATGAAAATTACTTGACCGAATTACCAGATCTCTTAAATATTTAACAGAAGATTCTGAGTTCCTAGGCAAAACTAGCCACATGCTCTCCCTTCCTACTCAAAATGGAAAGGGAGGAAGAAGAGGAGAAAGAGAGGGAGGAAGGAAGGAACTGATACCAGCTCTCTGAGTGCCTTCGGAGGAATCCTTAATAAGCAAAAACAAGGGGCTTCCCTGGTGGCGCAGTGGTTGAGAGTCCGCCTGCCGATGCAGGGGACACGGGTTCGTGCCCCGGTCTGGGAAGATCCCACACGCCGCGGAGCGGCTGGGCCCGTGAGCCATGGCCGCTGAGCCTGCGCGTCCGGAGCCTGTGCTCCGCAACGGAAGAGGCCACAGCAGTGAGAGGCCCGCGTACCGCAAAAGAAAAACAAAAACAAAAACAAAAAACAAGGACTTCCCTGGTGGTCCAGTGGTTACGCCTCCATGCTCCCAGTGCAGGCGGCGTAGGTTCGATCTCTGGTATCCTGCATGCCACATGGTGCGGCCTTATAAAAAAAAAAAGAAAGAAGAATCCCTCTCGTACTGTCCTCCCTAAAAATAAACAGCGTAATCCTCACAATCACTGTTTTTCTGCTAAAGAAGGAATCAAATTCCCAGCTGTGACAAGTCTTCAGTGCAAGATTACATTTTAATATCTTGTCTAAAGAATCTCTCAATAGTCATTCTTCATCCCTGGAGGATAGGAGTATATTGCAGGACTCTCAGGAGGATAACCAGAGGAACACTATCCTCTCATGTAAAGTAAAAGCATTCCTACTCTCCTTGAAGGAGCAGCTCCCAACCTTTTGAAGATGATTCCTTTGTCACGTCAAAGTATTTCACATAGCCCCTCATGACCCAATGACAAAAAGAGGCTATGAATTCAGAAATTCTTTTAGATGAATTAAAATGTTATTAATCTCCACAGCCTCCATATACGTTTGAAAACTTGCAGGAGTTCTGTGAGACCGTGTCGTCCAGCCACAGGAAGTGTGTGCTGCAGGTGCAGCATCCCTGTCCCTTGAAACAGCTCATGGCCCCCAGGGTCCCTCTTGCTCCCACATCACCCTAGAGATGCTAGAAGCAGTGAGAGGCAGACAGGTGCTATAAACGAATTCCTGATGGAGGGACGTGAGCAGAAGCCGGGGCGTGCTGTGGAACTAGCCTTCCAACAGCCATCCTCAAGTCTACCTGCTCCTAAATAGTCACTCACGAAACACTGATTACATGTCTAAATGTGCCAGGTTCGCACAAGACAGGCCAAGTTTTCACCTTTCGGAAGGATGTGACGTCTAAGCTTTCTCACAGTTTTTAAGGATCATAAAATATTTTAAGACTTAAAAAGATGAACAGGGATAAATAATCAAGTCTCTCAGTTCTTTAAGCAGAGAAATGGAGACCCAGATACTGTGTGAAGCCACTCACTGGGGTCCCACTCTGTACGTCCCTGAGCTGGGATTAGAACTGCCTGCCAGGAGTCCTTTCCATGACACCTCCCTGCTGTCACCTGGTCTCCAGAAGGCAAGGAGCTGGCAGCTCGGAATGCAGCCCAGAGATGAACTCGTCCTCTGCACAGCATGGAAACCACATAAACACATGCCAGGGCTTGTTTCCTAATTTTTTCTTTTTCCCCACATCAAGTCATTGTCCTGTTATTACACCTTTTATTTATCCTTCCACTTGCTCCTCTGACAGCAGCCAGAGGAGCCTTTTTAAATGGAAACCCAATATGTCACTCCACGGCTCAAAACCTCCCCTGGTCTCCCACTGCAGCTGGAGTGAAAGCTCACCTCTCACCGTGGCTTTCAGGGCCCTGCTGACCAGGCACCTGTCTCTCATCTGACCCCAAGCCCTCCCTCCTTCTCTCACTTGGTTTTGTGTTCAGTTCATCACTAGAAGACCCAGTGTTGAATGCCCCTTAGCACTCACTGTGTGTCTTAGTCTGTTCAGGCTACTATAACATAAATACCACAGATCGAGGGGCTTAAACATCAAACATTCATTTTTCACAGTTCTGGAGGCTGGAAGTCTAAAATCAAGGTGCCCACAGATTCGGTTTCTGGTGAGGGCCTGAGTCTTGGTTCACAGATGTCTTTTCACTGTGTCCTCACATGGTGGAGGGGTGGAGAGATCTCTCTGGGGCCTCTTTGATAAGGGCACTAATCATATTGATGAGGGTTCCACCCTCATGACCTAATCACCTCTCTAAATCCCCACCTCCTAATACTACCACCTTGGGGGTTAAGATTTCAACATATGAATTTGGGGAAGGACCCAAACACTGAGCCCAGAGCACTGTGAGACCCTGAGCAAGCCAATTTCATCCCCTATAAAGTGGGCACAATAACAGCACCTCCCTCATAAGACTGTTATGAAGATTAAATATGTGAATATTTGTGTGCTTAGAACTGTGACTTAAAGCAAGGAGTACCAAAGTCAGGGGTCCCCAACCCCTGGGCCGCGGACCAGTGCCGGTCAGCAGCCTGTTAGGAACCAGGCCGCATGGCAGGAGGTGAGCAGCAGGTCCCCATCACTCCCATCACTGCCTGCACCATTCCCACCTCCTACCCCCGTCCGAGGAAAAACTGTCTTCCATGGAACCGGTCCCTGGTGCCAAAAAGGTTGGGGAACCTGACCAAGGTGACTGTTAAATAAATTAAAATACAAAAAGCAAAAGAGTTTGGGTCTACATGGATTTCAAGCCATCCACCTTTGTCTAAAATTCAAAACCTTTAACATGGGGCACTTGACCCTTGGTAGCAATGCCGCATTCAGTTTTCTGAACTTAATCCTGAGAAGAAGTCTTCCTTATACTGCAGCTCTTTGAAAGTCTCTCATCAAGGGGGAATAAACAGCTGTCAGGAATGAACTTACCACCCATCCGCTCACAGCAGCCTGGCCTGTGCTAATGGTCCGTCCTTCCTCACGAGACCATCAGCCCCCGAGGGCACAACCCCATCTTTCCTGCTCACCCCTCTGACCCCAGGATCTAGCACAGCCCTGGTTCACAGCAGACACTCAGGATTTGTTGGGTGAAGGACTGCTGTACTGGGTGCTCAGTTTCTGTTCTCCAATCTGTTCTGTCTTCTCCTCTCTCTCTGCTCCCATTGATTCCCGGCTCTTGGCCGCCTTGGCTACGTTTTGCTGATTCACTGCAATGAGTCCAGCTCAGGAGGAAACAGCTGAGGAGACGTCCTTTTGGCACCAGCCCGGGCCTCCGTGCAGAAGGCACCCTGGCGTAAGAATATCAGAAAGGCTGCTCCAGTTTCTAGGCCACATCTAACCAGGCCAATGACGACTTTTGAAATTTTACAGCAAGTTCCTCTCTCTCGTTTCCTATCAGCCTGTTTTTCTCCCTTCTCTCCTCCTTTCTCATCCTTACAAGCCCCCTTCGTGTCAGTTCTCAGGACCCTCCATTTGGTTCCAAATACTTTTCAGAGCAAGGCGGTGTGAAAAGTCCCTTCAGAGGCTGAAGCGTGATTTTGTTCCTCCTGGTCAATCGTTTGCCATGAAGACTCTCCAGGCATTTATCAACTCCCTGAACCCTGCACACATCGGGCTCTAATGAATCAGGTCTCACAGCAGGTGCTCAGAGGCCGTCAGCCTGTGCGGAGGGGGCCCCTGTCCTAGAGGTACTGGGTTCGAACCCCACCTCCAGACTTCTCTGAGCTCACAGGAAGCCTTGCCTTCCTCACACAATACACGCAAAAACACCTGATTTGTTTTTGTAGCAGAGGAGTGAGAAGGCAAATCACCACTGCTTCCCCTACAAATTGGACAAAGAGAGAGCAGAACGCCTTCTTCAACCATGAAGCCGAGTTTCCCTTGGGCAAAATTCTAGTAGACGTGGCTTTCCTTTTATTATACCTTCTTATATAACCATGAGAATCTTGGCTCTTGTTGCTGTGTTGGGGTTAATTAGAAAATGAGAACAGGTGGCTGGAAATAGAAAAGGAAGTGAAGAACAAAATCAGATGTTTTATGTCTTTTTTTCTCTCCAGTGATATTTCAGAAGGAAGAAGAAGCTGAAGGAAAATAAACCCAGACGGTAGGAACCGTTGTTAGACCCACGTGATGGGGGCTCATTTCGCGTCTCGCCCTGGGTCGCAGGGAGCTTTGGCTGTCAGCCTCAAACCTCCAAGTCAGAGCACAGCAAATGCACTGAGCATCTGGTCTGAGAATCAGATTCGGAGAAAAGAAGGGAGGGAGGGAGGGATGAAGAAAGAGCGAAACAGTTTTCTCTGAGGATGCAAATTAGCTACCCCAAAATAAAATTAAATCACATGCGTCTGATTGAAACTGTAGATAGTAAAAAAAAAGCTTCCAGCAAAGCAAACTATGGAAAATAGAAATTAACTACATAAGACACATTGTAACTAGTTTAAGACTCAAGACTTCACATTTACATATTATTTAAAGTGCTGTCATTTTTGTTTTAATGAGTGAAAATAACATATTTGCATAGGTTTGCACAGAGATCACAACAGAGATGCTTTCCGAGGTGTATTACATAAATATGAGGATTAAAAGTTTTATAATAAATATTCAGATGCTATCAATAGTTGAATGTGATATGTGTTTGCGTCGTGGTATATGGCAAATGTGATATGTGTTTGCATCATGGTATATAGCAAATAAGGCTGAAGGGATTCTTTCAAATTCTGCCGTAAGTTCAAAATTCCCATTTTGTACAGATTTCTCTTTAGAAAGACCTAAAATCAGCACGACTAGGGGCATAAAGAGCAAAAGGGTCGCCCAGTCGTGGCACAAGCAGCAGAAAACAGTGAGCACACAGAAAAGTGATCAAGAGGATGAACCTTCACTGAAAAGGTGAGATCGAAGTGACGGGCCCCAGGCAGGTCACTGACCCTCAGGTGGGTTGGTGGCTCCCGAAACCCCGGCATCACCAGAGCCACATAGTTAGAGTCCTGTCACAGGGAAGACGGTGGGGGATGGGCTCAGAAGTTTACATATTTAGTCACCACGGCAGGTAATTCTGATGCAGTTTCAGGTGTTATTTAATGCTCACCTTCAGTCTATACCCACGGAGCATGAGGAAATTCAGTGGGCAAGTGAGCATTTCACTGTTTACTTAATTAATGGGGACAACCAAACCGATAATCAAAGCCCCCAAGTGCGTGGGGTGTCTTTTCCATTTACTGAATTAGCTGAGTGCCAGACCCAACGACACTCTGGGAAACACTAATCAGACATTCATCTTCGACAAGCTTTGACCCATTGATTTCAAAATTCTAACTGTTGCTACATCTATGCCCCTCTCTTGGTCTCCAACCAGGGTTATGGAGATTAGTATTACTTCCAGGGTTTTCCTCTTTAATTATAGTTAAATTTGTCAAAGCTCTCAGGTTCATGGACAATGTAAGAAAACAACTTTTTTTTGAGGGAAATGGAGCTGCTTCTTTAATCATTTTTGGATCATTGAGAGATGGAAATAAATCAAGGAGAAAACCCTCAACGCCGGCTTTGTTTCGAGGCCAAAGGCATTATTGACCAGAAGCACTCTCAAGTTAGAAGCTCTTATCTATGGAAAAATTCCTTCTCATATACATGGTTTAAATGCTTTGTATGTTAAAGTCATGTTGTCTTCTTGGCAGCCTTCAAGCTATTTATTTCAATACTTGATTGGAGTTAATAGATAAGAATTAAAATGGATTCTAAGAAGTAATAAAATCAGAAGACATACTTCCAAATCTCTGAAGCTTTAACAGGTAGAATATTTGCAAATGATAAAAAAAAATGCTGGCAGATAATGTTATCAATATGTGTGTTCAGGCTGAACAATATGACTCGGTATCTTTTGGATCCATCTGGTATACTTAGTGAATCACATAATATACCAGGCAGTTTATTTTAAAATCTAATAGTACAACCATTAGGCCTTTTTAGAAAACTGTGAAAAGGGTGGAGGTTGTAATTCTATCAAATGAACAGAAAAGATGATACACATTTGAATATATATCATAGGCAGATATTACACCTGTATTTGGAATATATTCTCTGTGTACAGAAAATCTAGAGCAAGATGAAAAAAAAGGATGGTTGAAAAAAAAAACCCAACTCATATTTTAATTTAAAATGCACGTGGAGGACTTCCCTGGTGGTGCAGTGGTTAAGAATCTGCCTGCCAATGCAGGAGACACGGGTTTGAGCCCTCGTCCGGGAAGATCCCACATTCCGTGGGGCAACTAAGCCCGTGCGCCACAACTACTGAGGCTGCGCTCTAGAGCCCGCCAGCCACAACTACTGAAGCCTGCGCGCCTAGAGCCCGTGCTCCGCAATGAGAGAAGCCACCACAAAGAGAAGCCAGCGCACTGCAGCGAAGAGTAGCCCCATTCGCTGCAACTAGAGAAAGCCCCAGCACAGCAACGAAGACCCAACGCAGCCAAAAATAAATAAATAACTTTATTAATAAATAAATAAAATGCACACAGAAATGATGCTATGTAAAAAACCATGTTAACCCAGGGGGAGGGAAAAATTAATCCTAGCCAAGATGACAAAAAGGTAACAAATATACCCTATTAGTGCCTACTCGTATTACAAAGTTCATTTTCCTACACAGGATAGAATTCTGTGAAGTTGAGGAGCAATCATTTCACTGCTTGTGGCTTGAGGTAGGGTTAGCACAATTTAGAGGCACTGGTGGATTGCAGATATATGACAATTTTGTACTTACTTTACTAAATGAGTTCTTCATTCACTCAAAAGAAAATTAACTCTGGAAAAGCAAGTGAAAAATGTGTATATAATTTCTACTTCATTATCTCTAATCCAGTGAACTCAACTGTTTTGCATAGAGCTAAAACGGTCCAGGTCATACAATCTGGGATGAGCCAGGCGGCTCCAGTCCTTTCCATAAATAGGGATCACAGCTCTCAACATGTAAGCTTGCTTCAGTGTATCCTCAATGGTCACAGGGGAAAAAGGTGGTTGAAGGTGAGTAGCTTAACAAAAATTTTATCACAACATTTGAAAACAATTGTAGCACCTGCCTTACAAGTAATACATAGGACATTGGTGTCATCCTTTATACATAACATTTATATCATATAACATAAAAATGAATTGGTGCAATAATGCATTCCCAGTGACAATGCATAAGGGAAATTACCATATCACTGGTCTTTATGAATGGATATTAAAAGTTGGGAGTAAAAACCATTACCTTTTATTCCATTATGTCTAAAAACAAAATGTATAAGTAACGTTGTCCTCAATGATTTGAATTAATTTCCACCTTTCCAGCCCATTAATTGAATACTTCTCAACTCATTATTTCAGTTCCTGCTGTAGACAGCTGGCATCTCTCTTATGTGTACTCTAGTCTACCAGCCAGATAGGCTGCAGAGCATGAAAACTCACTGAGGAAATATGGATCAGTGCCAGTCCCCATTAAAAAAGAAAGATGAACCCAGCAAAACATTCTATTGAAATGTTTCAACGTCTGTCTACTGCTTATCGAGGGGAGATGTCATCTACGACTTTAATTGGTGCCTAAGAAAAGCAAATAAAATGGTCCATCAGCTACTGGCTCCATCCCATGTTCACCTGGTAACTGGAGAGTGGTGAGGTCTGCAGGGCACATACCTGCCAACACCCCAAGGGTGGTATGAGTGAAGGGCAAGAAATAACAGCAGTAATGACAAAGCACTTCACTTCCTGTGCTCTGTTTGCTCTCTGTAATTACAGTATGACCTTTAACCCCTCAGAGCAGCAGGAACACAGGGACACTCTGGGGTCACGCCCAGTTTTCAAATAAAGTAGAGATGAGAGTTTTCCAAGATGGGATGCTAAGGGTTCTATCTGGGCACTTTTTCTGTCTTCAATCCCTGTCCTTAAATCAGGTACCAGGGAGCTTCACCCACACATCCAACGTGGCCTAAGTGGAATCCTCAGCAGATAAGCTAAGAACATCCATAAACATCTCTCGGAGTACAAGAGAAGTGCAATACAGTGTGAGCAGACATAGGCTGCACGTCTCACCTCACCTCTTTCTAAGGCTGGCACTGCTAACCCTCCTGTCACTTGTTAAAAGTGAGCTTGGCTACATCCCCAGTCTCCAACCAGTGCTCCAGACAGCCTTTGCCAGTTGATTCTTAGAGAAAGCCGTTTGCATTTCCTACATGGCAGAACCCACACTGGTCTTTTTTTTGGCCACGTTGGGTCTTCCTTGCTACGCGCAGGCTTTCTCTAGTTGCAGTGAGCAGGGGCTACTCTTCGTTGCGGTGCGTGGGGTTCTCATTGCGGTGGCTTCACTTGTTGTGGAGCACGGGCTCTAGGTGCCCGGGGTTCAGTAGTTGCGGCACGTGGGCTCAGCAGTTGTGACTTGCAGGCTCAGTAGTTGTGGCACACGGGCTTAGCTGCTCCGCGGCATGTGGGATCTTCCTGGACCAGGGATCGAACCCATGTCCCCTGCATTGGCAGGTGGATTCTTAACCACTGCACCACCATGGAAGTTCCCACAGTGGGCTTTGATAAAAGTTTGATTTGCAGCCAGCTTCACCCCTAAGTTACTAAGCAACTTGACAATTCATTTGACCTGTCTGGGTTCAAGGTTCCTTTTCTAAAAATCCTCTGATACTCAGTGTTCTAAAATGTGCTATGCAATTATTGTGATAATCTATTATTTTCATAGCTTTTAAGCTATGTGACTTTTGGCAAATCAACTAGAATGTACACAGTATCCAGAAGGATTATAAGCATCTATTAGTGAGAAGGTTCCCTAAACTAAATAATTACCTAAATTACCTAAAGTGCCCTAACCCCTCCTCAAAACCAAGCCCCCCTCAGTTATTATATTACTGATTGTTGGTAGGAATTAAAATGTTCACATCTTATAGCAATGCATTTGGTTCTTTTTGCCATTTTGCCCCAACAAAATGCTAGAGTTTTCATTTTTCTGAATTAACACATTTGGCTTTTCAGGCACTAGTCAGTTGCCAACTTTTCCCTTTTTGTTTTGCTCTAGGGGGCACAAAAAAGTCTTTGCTGCGCTCTTTCTCCCTGTCTGTCCTCCCCCATAGCAGGCACAGAGGACCACTGTCCAGGGCTGCTTCAGGAAACAAGGCACCATTTTGTGTCCAAAAGCAGAAAATCTGATTCTCACCACAATATTTCCACATGCTCCATGTTATAAGAACCATATTCAAACCACATCCCCATGATAAACACACAGGAAAGACGAAAGCTGTTGATAAATATCAATTCCAGACAGAAAAGTCTGCTCAACACGGATAAAAGGTCAGAACCCGATTTCGTTCTTGGATCCTTGCACAATCAATGCACAAAATGACATTTGAAATCGTTTTCTTAGAAGTTGACAGAGCACGATTTAAGGTTACAAGAATGTTAATCACAGTAAACATCTTCAGTAACTCTAAACCAGAGTTCATTAAAACATGTGAGCATGTTTCCTTTTGAATCAGTCATAGGCACTACTTTTAAATATGTTTCTGCTCCTAAAGTCACATCTACCATAATATTTTTCACCATCTGCAAAATGTAAGGCATGGCTGGCCTAGGTGACAGTGACTAGCAATTTGCTACACTAACATACATAGATGTGCTAGTTATTAGAGAATGGTCCCCTTGTCTATCATATTAAAAAAGAGAAAAGAATTAAATGACACAGGAAGAACATCACACGTGATTTTCATTCCCGCATACTCAAATGTTTTTAAATTATATAATCATTAAGGTAGTGTGATCTTAGCACCAAAGCAGTCAGATGGATAAATGGAACAGGTTAGAAAGCCTGGTACCTGACATTTGGTAAAGAAGGCAATTTGAATGAACAGAGAAAGACAGTGAGAAAACTGGGTAAATTTTTTTTTTAATTTTTAAATCTCTAACTCCAGATGGAGAAAAAATGGTGAATGTTTTTTAAAATGAAGAATATATATTGGATGCATTAGAATAGATGCATGTGGTTGGAGAGAGAAATGGCACTGAGGATGGAGGATAAAAGGAAAAAAAGAAAATAAAAAAACAAGAGCTCTGCATGGACCAATGATGATGGTGTGCCAGAAGACAGAGAGGAAGGGAGAATCAAAAATGTAGAACGAATACATATTTGATCTTGGGGAGAAAAAGTCCTTCTAAGAATAAAAACAAAGAAAGAAATCACAAAGAAGATTGATAAATCTTACTACGTGACAATATAATCTTCCATATGTCAAGAAAAACACAAACAATTTTCAAAAGCAATGAACTAGGAAAAATGTTGGTTATATATGTGAAAAGCGGCTGGTATCTTAATATGTAAATAGGTCTTGCAAATCGATGACAACCCCAATATAAAACAGAAGTTAATTATAATGAGCAATTTAAAAAAGAAATAGTCATACTGATCCACTAAGCACAAGCATTAGCCTGTGTACTTTCCCATATATAAAAGTACAAAAAGGAATAAACCCACAAACACAGAAAGAAGAGAAAATGGAACAGAGGGCACCAATGAAGAGAGAGCTTTACAAATTTGTGGACAAAGAAAAGCATATAGGATTGAGTAGACATAGGAAATAGTCAGAAAAAGCCACATCCTAGAATATACTAGAAGAGGACTGTCAAGAAGGTGGGACTCAGTCAGCCCAAGAGAGCAGAGAGACTCTCGGATCAGATTCCACAGAATTGTGGAGCAGAAATAAGAAGTAGGGTTCAACAAAGGCAGAATGTGCAAAAACAACAGCAATATGCATTCATACTCCTTCTTCAATCCTATCTTCATCCAGAACAAAAACATGATGGGATGTATCTCTCCCCAGGCAAAAATAAGCCAATAATAATAATAATAAAATGATGGCTGGTCTCTACCTCATGTCCACAAGATGGCTGCAATAGATCCAGGCATCACAACCTCATAAAGCAACATCCAGAGGTGGAAAGTGGACTCCTTCTTCCTTCTGACTATTTCTAAGAGCTAGGAACCTTTTACTAGATGCCTTCCTCCCTTTCCACCCCCTCTACACATGTCTCAACCAGCAAGATTTCTTTCTTATCTATTTGGTTATATGGCCACCCTGAACCAATCACTGGCAACAGGAATGGAACCATCATTATAGCCTAGACTAATCAGTGTTTACCTGAACCACATGGGTGAAAGGTAGATACCAGGACAAAATCAGGGCTCACCCAGATGAAGGAGGAGTTGCTATTGTCTAGGCGAGCATCAGTGTCTGCCACATCCATGTTGTTAACTTTGCAAAAATATCAGGCAACGCCATCCCATCAAGAGTTTATAACAACAGACTCTGCAACAGAAGTGATGCTTTACAGGGCAGATTCTCATAAACCATTGCCAAACAGCGGTAGTAATAACCATACGACAGCGTTTTGAGTTTTATGACACTGCCCTGGCTCTACCTTAAATATTTTACTTTTCCCTAATCCCCACTGAAAAGTTTTCCCTACAGTCTAGTTGGCATCAGAATATGCGTCACGTTTATTTTCCCACGTGGCCTTCTTTCGCACTTTCCCCCACCTGAAGTGCTGGATGCCAGTCTTTGTAGTAAATTACTGCTGCCACCGCTGCTGCTGTTTCTAGCTAATCTTCACTAAGCACTTGCTATGCTCCTGGCACAGTGAGCACATTTCATGAACTACCTCCTTTATTCCTCTAACCGCCTACAGGAAGTAGTGCTGTTTCTCCTACCTGCAGGCAGAAAGGCAGGATCACATGCTCTGCTCACTGCGGAGGAGGCCACCATTTCTGCCCCTGTCCCCCAACCTAATCTGAACATGATTGCCCCTGAATTATGGCTATTGCCAGAATTTCTGTCGCTTTTGCTCTTCCTTAAGCCCTATTATGGAAAAGGGTAACAATGGGTGCTCTTCTGTATCACTTATATCTTGAAATGAATGAACAGTCTGCAAGCACAGGTGGGTGAAGTAAAGGGAGGAGACCAATCTGAAAACTGTTCATTCAGCAGAACAGGAGGAAACAATAAAGAAATACGACCCACCGCATCATTCTGCCATTGCCCTAATGCAGCCTTTCTTAATAACCAAAACAGCCAAAGTAGCCACTAATGATTGAGCACCTACATGATCTACTACCCACCAAAAAGTGGATGTCATTTCGCCTGTTTTACAGATGAGGAAAGCTGCAGCTCAGAAAGGTTAAGTACCTTTCTGAAGGTAACTCAGCCAGGAGGCTGCAGATCACAGTTCAGATCCAAGCTGCCCAGTTCCAAAACTCATGCCCACTCCTCCTCGGCACCACCCTGTCTCCATGTTTCTATATCTTATATTGTTTAAAATGCTCCTTTATCCTGAAACCTACTACCAAGTTTTTGTATCTTTGTGTTAGTGTAAACATTTTCCTTATGGTTCCTGCCTCCAAAGCTAGCCTCGCTAAGAAATGTGCCCTTTGGATGACAAGGACCATAAACAGGTGCTCTTCTCTTCACAGGAAACAATTCTTTAAAAAACAAGCAAACAGAACAGTGTGGGGTAACTACATAAGGGATCTAAAGGAGGTGTATCTCTCAAGGATCTTCAGAGAAACAGAACCGAAGGGATAGAGACAGAGCTAGAGACAGAGATTTAAAGGAACTTGCTCACGTGATCGTGAGGGCTGGCAAGTCTAAAACCTTCAGGGCAGGCCAGCAGGGAACGGTTGATGTTGCAGGCGTGTCTCTGGAGGAGGAATTTCTTCTTCCTCCAGGAGCCTCAGTCTTTTCTCTTAAGGCCTTCCAGGGATGGGATGAGGCCCATTCATGTTTGACAAAAATCTGGGGACCATCGCCTGGCCAAACTGACATGTAGAATTAACTACGGTAGGAAGGCTGGGTGAAATTTACAGCAGGGACAGCAAATGCACACCATGTCGGCACAGCCAGCGCCTCTGCCTGAGCCACCACAGACACCCTTCGTCAGCCAAGGTCGTCTTCCCTGGCGAGGTCTGCACAGCTTAGCTCCAGGAAGCCAGGCTGAACTGGAAGACGAGATGAACCCACTGGCCTTCCCCACACCAGCACCATGACCATGGGTCACATTCCACACGCCCACCACCAACAAACTTGGCAGCTCCAGGCTCCTCTGAGGTCCCTAGAGGGTCTAACAGACAGATTTAGAAAATCCCGATAAACTAAAAGCAAGAAAACACTTTCTCTCAATTAACATATTTCTGAGCAAAAAGATATAACTTTATAATAAACTATACACATAATTTTCTAGGAAAGAAATGAGTCCTCATTAAAACATCTTTATATTACCTATCTACCACTAGAGCCAATGCCCAGCCAGTATAGTTACTCTTCACCTGCAGCCCCTCAATCCCATACCGGCCTCAAGTTTTAATAACTGTAACCAATGAAATTTTACATTGGGAAAGTGTTATATCTGCCTTTGGGAGTAAGCAGACAGAGGCAGCTGAGAGTTCCTGTAGACCCTTTTTTGCCCCAAGGTTCTAGAAGGACAACTCAATCAGCATGAGCTTGGCCAAGGCCAATGTAAATGTGCTTTTTCTAGGGAGAGCGCTGGTCAAGCTATGCCAACATGATGGTGATCACAGAGGCGTCATTAAGAAGACAAAGTTTATCTGCAAAGAACTGGTCCAAGGTAGCAAGACTCCCATAGTCCGAAGTCAGCATCTCAGCCTATGGGAGTGGACTCAGGCTGGGGCTTGCTGGGCCCTGGGGTGGCAGGTGAAGGTTTCTGAAATGAACAAGGGCCAGGCAGAGGAAAAAGGCCTGCCACACATCCCAGCCCCCTCCCACCACCTGAAGTCCTGGACTGTGCCATGTATACCTCCTGTCCGCCCACTTTATCAGGTACAATCTCCTCATACAATTATATTTGTATATAAGACTGGCACACCTTCACACATTTGGCACAGTCAAAAATATTCTGATTTTTAACAAAAATACTGCCTTGTATGTATTATGTGGCAAAATATGTGGTATTAGCAATTTTGGCGGAATTTCATCTGATCCTATCAACCACAAAATAAAGGCAAAAAAACCAACTTTGCAACTGAACACAAATATACTACAAGTTAGAGAAAAGGCCTATTCCTTTTATAATCAGGTCTATCTTTGATTCCAGGGTTCTCTGGAGACAGCGTATTTATTACTTTAGTAATTATTTAGAGGTCTATTTCCATGACTGCCAGCTCTGGAAGTTTCCATTGTCTGACCTTAAACAATAAGCACTCACAACTTTGGTCTCATGACCACAGTTCTTTCACTGGATGGCTGAGCAAGTTAACCTCTGGCCTTCAATTTCCTTATGTTGAAATTAGGGGTTGGACTGGTAACTCCAGAGTTTTCTGTCTCTGCTAACCAAAGAATTTATACAGTCCCCTAATGCATTTTACATGCTCCGTAATAACAATAGCACACGTATTTACTGCTCCATATTTGCTAAATATTTTATTTATGAACTGACTCACAAAAACCGTATCAAGTTAAGTCAAAGGTTGTGTTTTCCCAATATGACCACAACAACATCTCTTGGTCCCCCATGTTCTTCAGAACCTTGCCATCCCTCATCAAGAGATGGAATCTATTTCCCTTCCCCTTGACCTTGTGTGAGCATTTGGGACTGCCTCAATTAACAGAATATGGTAGAAGGGATGGCTTGACTTCCAAGGATAGGCGATACCGCGTCCACCTGGCTTTTTCTCCCTTGGGGTGCGCACTGTGGAACCCAGCCACCATGCTGTAAGGAGACCCAGGCCACGTGGGGAGGCCACGTAGAGGTGTTCCAACCAAGAGAATCCAGCTAGGATCTCAGCTGACAGCCAGCATCAACCATCAGTCGTGGAAGAGAACATGGCCTCAGATATTCGTCATCCCAGCTGATGCCAGTGGAGCAGAGACAAGCTATTTCTGCCTTCCCCAAAGTGAAGATTCATGACCCAAATGACTAGTGTCCTTTTGTTAAGCCACTGAGTTTTGTGGTGGTTTGTGATGCAGTTAATAGATAACTAGAATAAGGCTGGTAGTATTTTATCCTCATTTTACACATGAGGAAACAAGCAAAAAAAGACTACGTAAGTTGCCCAATATCATACAGCTTGTAAGCAGAATTTGAACCCAGGCAGGTTGACTCCACAGACTGGGCTCTTAGTATGCTACATATCTGCTTAATAAGTAATTGGTGATAGATAGAATGATGAGTCCCTGATTCACAGCCCTACTTATTCCTTGTGATATTTCACTGACCAAATTATTTAATATATTTTACATAATTTTTATACAATTATATGTATTTTCCCCCAAGAAATCATGTTACCAAAGGCTAAGATGAGCCATAACAACATTTTAGGGAAGAAAAAAAAGAAAACAATACCCTATATCAGAAAGAGTTTTTCTTGGTCTCTTCTATTTGTACTTCCCAAGAATATAATAAATAGAATTTTTACTGCCTGGAGAAGCAATTTCTCAAGTGCCTGACTCAATTCATTTATACCAAATCTATAAAACTCCCTCTTTCATATTAAGACTGTGAAGATCAGGTTCCTGCCAATGAAGAAAAGAGTTACAATGGAAGAAAACAGGGGTGAGATCTAGATAACACACTTTTTGTTTGAAAGTTTACAGCATAATCAGATATTTTGAAGAAGGACAAATGATTTGGTGAAAAGTCTTATTTAACCATTGTCTGAGTTCTAATGCATGAGAAATGTTTCATTTCACAACTGGTTAAAAATTATTTAATCATTCAAATCCTATAATTTGATATTGTAATATGCAAAATAAAGAGCCTAACAGAACCATCCTAATTACTACTAACCATGAAAATGCTCAGATCCTCTGCCAGGAGAGAACTTGCTTTGACTGACCATACGCTGCTGCATACATGTGAATTTCCCTGGGATTCACTGCGTATAATTGCTGAAAGCCTTTTGTGAAATTACACACAAAAAAATTTTAAATATCACATCATGGGACATAGTAGGTGTTTTTTGGTGTGTGTCGTATTTCATTGTGTAGCTTTCTCATCTTCTGTATATTTTTTGTTTTCCAAATCACTGGTTCAAGAAACTGACATTTTCCCCACATCCAAAAAGAAGAATAGCCATCAGTGACATAAAAGCCCATCTAAAAGCAGCTGGTGGGCTTCCCTGGTGGTGCAGTGGTTGAGAGTCCGCCTGCCGATGCAGGGGGCGGGTTTGTGCCCAGGTCCAGGAAGATCCCACATGCCGCGGAGCGGCTGGGCCCGTGAGCCATGGCCGCTGAGCCTGCACTCCGCAACGGGAGAGGCCCGTATACCGCAAAAAAAAAAAAAAAAAAAAAAAAAGCAGCTCGCAACTCGACTGTGAGCCAAAACAGAAATGAGGGGCTGACTTTGCTTATATTCTAATTGGAATAAAATGGTGTCCTTTCCTTTGACAGAGAAAACAGAGTCAAGACACCGGGCAGTTGTTTTTCTAGTCTCTGTGCCTAAGCATGACAAGCCCCCTGAGGGCAGAGGTCACGTCTGTTTCACTCGAGCCCAGGTCTGGCACAGAGTGTTTGCCTCATAAATTAATTAACATGAATCAAGCTCTGGGAATTCAGAGGGGAGCTTCAAAGTACCTTCCTGAACGCTGGGAGCACGGAGCCGTCGTTAGGCCCTGGACCACACCGACGGTGGTCAGCAGCAGCAGCCAAGTGCCGTGCGAGCACCTGTCCGGCCTGGCCCTTCTTTGCCGTCATCCCCGCCCCTGCCATCTGCTGTGCATGGTTACGGACCTAGAACTGGGATACCAGGCAGAAAAAGGGGGTGGGGGGATTAATTCTGGGCTGTCTGGGATCTTTGCTCGCCCACCCCCAGCACATTTCCTGCCACGTGAAGACAACAATCTGAGAAAGATGCTCTGAGCTCTTACCCTACAGCTTCCCCCCTGCCCCGGACCGCGCTCCACCCCAGGGTTCGTTCTGCACCTGCTCTCTGCCCCCTGCCCTACGTTCTCTGGCTTTTCTCCCACGAACATTTTTTTTCAACTTTCAGACGTGCAGAGAAGTTGCAATAGTGCTGTGGACTCTGGTATTGGAGACAATCCAGCCTGGCTAGGAACAACCCCGGGAACCATCGCACAAGAAGGGCTAAGCCTCTCAATGTGGGAGAGGCGGTGCCCAGGAGGGTTCCCTTTCAAGGGGTCACTGCCTACAGGGACCCTGAGGGCCATGTACCACGTCCAGGCGTGGTCAAGGTCCACCTTGGAGAACCTGTCTCTCATCAGCAAATTGACAGCAAAGAGCAGTAAGCACAACTGCCCACTTAGACGAAGCACTGAGGGGCCCGACTACTGCAGAGTAAACAGTCCCTCCCCGCAAGGAGCAGAAGGCAGTGGTCTCTGGGGGAGTGACCGTGACATCGAGGAACATGGAGCAGAGCCCACCAGGGGAACAATTCTACAGACAAAGAGAGAACCGGCCCTGTGTGCAGGCCTCTGATGCTCTTCAGAGACAGAATAGCAACCTCTGCAGCAGTGCCTATGTTGGGGAGGCAGGCATCAGTACCGTACGATGTTTAGCGGCATCCCTAGCCTCTCGACCAGATTCTAGTAGCCAGGGCCGGCTTCATGGGCATGGGACTGGTGCAGGCACACGAAGCCCCACATCTGGAAGCCTCCTGTGCTTGATTCAATGCTCTGCTGTCACCACCTTGAAACTCTTAATGATCTTATCTTTGAACTTGAGTTTTGGGATGATGGAACAGAGAGATCCATGCAGTATGTCATTCCCTGCCACCCCACACGCATATAAATATAGCTTTAGTGATGCCCCATGAGCACAGAATTCCAGTGGATCACGATGTGTGAGTCCAGTGAGGCTCAAAGCCTCCATGCGAATATGAGGTAAGTGTGTTATGTCTACAACTGGGGGAGGGGTTGGGGGTGGCGACACTTGCTGTTAGAGCCACAGCTTGCTTAGAACACGGGAAGAAGGCTATAGCAGTCTAAGAAACATGCACGACCAATGGACCCCATCATATTCTTTCTTGTTCTTACTGCTCCCCTGTATTAGCCAACAACCTAAGCTGAAAACAGTGACATAGAAGGAAAGGGAAAGACAGGGTGATCCTTAGTTCCCTTTTTTTCAGTCCTTCCTGAGTCATCAGTGAGCCTAAGGTCACATGTTGGTAGAACATGTGCGTTCAGGAAGTGAAATAAAGACAGTTCAGTACGTTTTGTGCAGCGTTTCCACTGTTCTGGTCAGAAGTATATATGCATGTTCAAGCTACAAAATTCAAACTGTGTAACTTCATTACAAATAATCATTTTGAACAATAAATATATATAATCACTGCTTGTAGTAGTATTACAAAAAAACTCAGGCAATTCAAGCCCAGGGTCACCAAAACCAAGTGGGACACTTAGCATATTAAATAGCATTAAATATTTATTTTCAGACTCATGCATTGTATGTAATACTCTATAAAAAATAAACATACTCTTCCTATTTTATGATATGTAAATTGATTCTAAGTTAAATTACATAACAAAAATATGTCTTAAGCCTAAGGGAAAACTGATTTGACGATATACTTATCTTGATTCTTTTCTTCTGTGTTTGAAATCTGCAGTGTTATGCCCTTCTGAAATGTGGAACCAAGAAAACTGTCCCTATTTCTCCATTTGACCCAGACTATTGTAGGAACACCAAAAGCTACTTAGAACATCACTGTAGAGCATACAGAATTGACACTGCCGGGTGGAATTCCTGGTATATTCCAGGGGTTCTGCCTCATTCCTTCTTCAACTATGACACCACACCCATCTAAGAGTCATGCCTGCAGGCAAACCACCGGG
Source organism: Delphinapterus leucas (assembly GCF_059928025.1). NCBI lineage: Eukaryota > Metazoa > Chordata > Mammalia > Artiodactyla > Monodontidae > Delphinapterus > Delphinapterus leucas. Next base: position 33,231,408 of record NC_143142.1, on the reverse strand, counting down.
CAAGAAGGTTATAACCCACGGTCTCAGTGCAAGTCCCTGGTTGAAATCCCTCTAGGACTGTATGTTCCTGCATTGGAGGACTGGGCTACCTTGGCTTTGACCCCTAGCCTTACCAAGGTGGCACTCATCTGCCTAGACCCTCCTGCTAATTGTCATGATAATCCTGCTTGTCTAGCTGCCATGGTCATTGAGTGACTGTCATCTCCTCACGAACAAGTGGGACAAGACCACTCCCAGTATCTAAAGAGTGACAATCCTACAGCCCTGCTAATAACCAGAGGAGGTATCTTCCTTCAACCAGAGCAGGGCCTGGCTGGAAAGACCCCATGTGGGCAGAAGAGTTAGAAACTTCTCTTGCTTTTTACTCTAATGGGATGACTATGAGGTGAAAAGAAAGATGACCATTGACTCATTCGTTCATGCATTTATCCGGCATGTACCAAGTGCTTGTACGTGCCCCGTCCTGAGAAGAGAAGACACAGGAGGGATAGGAGTGAAGAACCAGGCGAGCTGCCTGCCCGGTGCCCTTGCCCTTTGAAGTGAGATCAGTGGCTCTCAGCCCAAATGCACAGTCAACCACCTGGACAGCCTTCAATGAACACTTACACTTACGGCACACCACTAGAGATTTTTATTTTACCGGCCTGGGCTGGCCCCAGAGCACTGACAGATTTTCAAAGCGTCCAGTGTGTAGCCAGCATTGAGAATCCCTGAGCTACAGCACAGAGAGTTACAGGTGCGCTGGAACCCCAATGGGACCAAGAAGAAAAATACCTGTGAGCACATCAAAATCCCAACCCTTTTAATGTACTGTATGCTGATTTCCTTTGGGGTTTCCCTCGATGTTTAATAAAAGTCCCCCTGGCTCTGCTTGGAGAAACAGAAAAAGACCCATCTACCCAGGCTGGAGGCAACTCTTTAAGGGGAACATAGCACATCTTAGTCCTGTCCTGGTGGTGGCAGTGGTTAAAGGGAGATGACCTCAAGCAGAGTCACGCCCAGATCAAACACATCTGTTCGCCTTAGAGAGTTTCCTTTTAGGTCTTTAATATATTTCTGCCTTGAGGACATCTTTACTGTCATTTAGAGGTTATAAACACCATTTCTTTAAAAGGTACATACATGTGCCTAAAAGCCAAGACAAAGGGGGCTCTGCTTCTCCCTTGGTGGTCCCTGTCGCCCCAGCCCACACTCCAGCACTCACACACGCAGGGTCCTCACGCACGGTGCAGTGGCACTAAGGGATGGTCGATAGAAGAGGGTTTCTCTGGAGTAAGGCTTTCCTATTCCCCAGGGCAGGCTTCCCAGGAGGAATCAGACCCAGGGAAAGACAGTCACTTCCTCCCCAGCAGAATCGACCCACCTCTCCTCTTCATGCCCCTTTACTCTCTGCCCTTCAATCACAGAATTCTAACCCTTTAGTGTACTTCTGGATATCAAAGTCCCAGTGTCCACGCCCAGCAGAGTGTCTGGCTCAGAGAAGATAGGCAGTGAATGAATGAATAAATAGATGAAATTATCTAAAGTGTGTGTCCCCCACCTCCACCCACCTATCCATGGCCTTCCCTGACATCCCCAGCTCCATCCTCACCAAGGACACTATTGCTCTTTCCCCGGGTCAGGTTGCAAGTGGCTCTAAGGGCTCTGCTCTGCTCCAAGGAATCGGAGGAGGAGTGATCATACCTACTCTTCTTCCTGAGTCCCATTCTGATGGCTAAGAGCTCCACCCTACTAGCAATGCCCCAAAGGCACAAGAAAGAATGGCAAGATAAGTGAAACTTTAAATGTTGTCCTTCTTGACCTAAGTTATTTTTAGAGCAAAACAACTATCATGTATGGATTTGTACAGCATGGTCTGATTGGTGGTGAAGTAATTTATTCTGAAGCATGAGTCAGATTGCAATTAAGGCTATAGGGAACTTCATTCCAAATTCCCTGGCTAGGGGTGATCAAAATCTCATCTACGGTACTGCAATAAAGATAGAATTTCACTTTTTATTCCTGCAAAAATGTAAAATTTAAATGGAAAGGCAAAAAAAGCAAAAAAAAAAAAAAAAAAAACCAAAACACACACACACACACACACACACACACACACACAGAATGTTAGAAATAAATTCCATGGAAAAAAAAATGAACAACTTCTGTCAGACAACACAGATGTGGATTCTATGGAGGCCTCCTGTCTAAATACCAAAAAGACCCATTATATGTGGTTTATGAGTTGTGTTCAGAACAAAGACTTTACATTCGTAATCTGAAAATATTTCTTGAGTACCATAAGCTCTATTTCTCTCATTTGGAAAAAAAAAACCACGATATTTTAAAAGGAAAGGAGAAGGCATTTCATTTTTGTCTACTAATTTCAGCAAGTAGATCCTCTGTGACTATTTGGAACATGAAATAGCATTTTAGCCACAAATTAAAGAAAGGCAGTTCTAGGTTGGCATTTCTTTGTGCCTTGCTTTAAAAAATAATGCATGTGACACACCCAGCACATAGTAGGTCTTCTACAAATGTAGCTCCCTTGCCTCTTCTTGCATTCATCTTCTCTGCCCAATAAACATCTGTGCTGAGAACTAAGATGCTAAACCTCTAAGATGCTGAGGAGGACTATTTAGATAATATTTTGGAAAGAGAGGCAGGAAGCACATCACTTACCCAAAGTCACACAGCAAGTCAGGGAAACTTTTGAAGAAAAATTCCAACCTCTCTGGTAATCTCTGGATCATGACTGTGAGGTTGTCTCAACAAAGTTAATGGCTTTCTTCCCAATGAGATTTATGTAGGACCAAAGATAATGTTCAAAGAATAATATCTAAGAGTGTGTGTGGCCATGACATACGATCACGAAATGGGAACTTAAGGCTCCAGGAAAAAAAAAAAAAAGGCATAGAGAATGTGAAACAATATCTCAAATCCCAAAATACTAATTTACCCTAACTACGTAGTTAAATATTAAAAATATACTGCATTATACCTTTACCAGAAAATCATCATTCAGCTTTTAAATTTAGAGAAGATCAGAATGATTCAGATCAGCAAGACCGCCATCTGCTTTCAAGCACGCAGCTGCGAGCCTTTAAACAGTAACTTTCCGTGATTCATAACTTATTCATCCCAGGATGCACTCCGACACCTGCTTTATCATAATTTCACCTTGTCAGAGCATTTTACTTTAAAGTTTTGTAACCTCTACCCAGGTGACACAGTGAACCAGTAAGCCAGTCTTCTTCTATGGAAAGAATCAACTGTATAGTTCCCTAAGACTGATGGTCCAATCTTGAAATCATATACATGCATATATATATATATATATATATATATATATATATATAATACACATTCTTAGTCATTGCCTTTTAAAACAATAATGTCAGTAGTCGCTACCATTTAGCACCCCATAGTCCAGGCACTTCATCTTTATCATCACCACCCTGGAAAACAGATATCCTGATCTTCATTTAACAAATGAGCAAACCAATAAGATGGGATAACTTAGTCAATGCCACAGTGTGGACATGGCAGAGGTGAGCTATTTGCACCCAGGCCTATCTGTCCCCAAACCCAAGCTTCTGCAGCAACCAACTATGCCTCATATTTCAACTGCCGTCAAATAACTGAAATATTCTCATCAGTTGTATAGAGGAGGAGAGACTATACTTAACCCAATACCATTTATTCTCGACTCAAGAAATGTCTTGCATATAGCACTTAGTTAATATAAATGCTTTAGAAATTATAAAGCACTGTGTAAATCTGTTAGAGCTTTTTATTTTCCCTTCTATTTTGGCAGTTCTGGCTGTCCACTGTTTCACCCTCCATCACTGGCAGTGGCTGGGAGAAGATGAAGAATCCAGGAAGTGTGAAAGGACAGAGCCCATTTCAAGGTGGTTGAGAGAGTAACTCGTGTCCTCTAACTTGGAAGAAGAGATGCTCAATATACAGAGATTCTCCCCAAAGGAGACCAGTTTTACCTCTTTTTCTTTGTCTCTAATTCTAGCGTGCAAATTGTCTGCTGCTTGCTATGTATTTAAAACTACGTTGTGTATAGAAAATAAGTGCACCCAATGTCAAATCTTGGTTCTGAAACATTAAATTGATCAGGCATTCTGAACCTTTCTTTTATCATCTATAAAAATGGGAACAATGACAACTCTGCTCTACGTCCATTTTTAAAATGATATGTAGAAGACAACTGAATGGCATGAAAAGATAATGGTATGTCCTGTAAACAATCATGTCCAAAAATAACAGCCATGTCAGAATTATCTTTTTGTTTAAGAAAGTGAAAGATGTAATTATAGAGACAAAGTCTGAGAAGTTGTATATAAAAAATTAACAGTTGTTACTGCTGGATAATATTGTGATTTTTATTTTCTTCTTGATTATCTATGCTTATTAAAATTTCTAGAACTGTAACAACAAAAATTTTCAAATGATGAAATACTGTTTAACTTTAAATGATAATGGGGAATTAGAAAATGCAGTAATGGGCTTCCCTGGTGGCACAGTGGCTGAGAATCTGCCTGCCAATGCAGGGGACACAGGTTCGAGCCCTGGTCTGGGAAGATCCCACATGCCGCGGAGCAACTGGGCCCGTGAGCCACAATTACTGAGCCTGCGCGTCTGGAGCCTGTGCTCCGCAACAAGAGAGGCCGCAACAGTGAGAGGCCCGCACACCGTGATGAAGAGTGGCCCCCGCTTGCCACAACTAGAGAAAGCCCTCACACAGAAACGAAGGCCCAACACAGCCATAACTAAATAAATAAATAAATTTTTTTAAAAAGAAAATGCAGTAATTATAGAAGAAAGACATCTAGGCAGTCAGTAGCTAACTTACCACCTTTAAAACTCTATGCATTTGATTAAAAAGAAGATCCAACAATATGCTATCTACAAGAAACCTACACTGAATATAATGATAAAGATATTAAATGTAAAAGGATGGAAAATGATACACAGTCAATTCTCATTTAGAGTAGTTATATTATAAAGTCACTGGAAATAGTGAATTAGCAAATATGGAACCACTGCTCCCAAGGGAAATACAAGGGTTAGGTTCCTGCAAGCCTCTGGTCACAACATTTTTGCCAACCGATCAATACATAACTTTGCTGTATGTATGTTTCAGTTTAAAGACATCTTATTTATTTGTTTGTTCATTTGTTTGTTTTATTTTTTGGCCGCGCCATGCAGGGTGTGGGATCTTAGTTCCCCGATCAGGGATCAAACCCATGCCCCCTGCAGTGGAAGCGCAGAGTCTTAACCACTGGACTGCCAGGGAAGTCCTAAAGACACCTTATTTAATACATGATGCTGATTTCTTAACATCGACCTCACAGCCAACAGCACTATAACTGATGCCTGAATGGAGCTTATCTAATAATTTCCTCCTCCATATGGCACATCACAACTTTCCTGTACTTAGGACATTAAGACAACACCTCAGCACCACACCTGAAGGCCACATTAAACAATGAAATCACCAAGAAAAACACAAATGTGTAAAAAACTAAATAGACCACAAAAAGCACATTTGTTTACAGTATGAGAGCTGAAACAAAAAGGTAAAACATTGCCTTGTTCAACCTCAGCTGGGAACATGTATATCAAGCAACTCAAATTTTTTGCCATTCGATACATGTGCTTGAATGACAGAGAAAGCACTGCAAATATTGATTTCCATTTTACTAATAAATTTTAGTGAGTAGGAAAACGTACGAACATGGAATCCATGAATGATGAGAATCAAGTGTACCGTGCAAACACTGCTCAAAGGAAAGGTGATATGACTAGGTTATTAGCAGCCAAAATAGACTTCAGAGCAAGAAAAATTACCAGAGATAAAGATACAACAATCTTAAATGTATATGCACCTAATAAAAGAGCAGCAAAATCATGAAGAAAAGGTGATAAACCAAAGGGGAAACGAAAAAATCACGTTTTTGCTAGAGGCTTCAGCACTCCTCTCCTAGTAATCAATAGACCAAGTAGACTGACTATCAGCTAGAATATAGAACAATGAACAACATCATCAACCAACTGTAACAAAATGACGTTTATAAAGCACTTCACCTGAAAAGAGCAGATACACATTCTTTTCAAGGGCACGTGAGCCATTCACCAAGATAGACCATACTCTGTCTCAAAAACAAACCTTACCTAATTTAAAACAACTGAAACCATAGAAAGCTTATTTTTCTGACTGTAATGAAATTAAACTGGAAATGAATAACAGAAAGATATGTAGTGAATCTTCAAATAATTGGAAACTAAACAACACACTTCTAAGTAATTCATGGGACAAAGAGGAGGTATCGAGGAAAATTAGAAAATATTTTGAACTGAATGAAAATACAACATTAAAATTTATAAGATATTCTAAAGCAATGCTTAGATGGTAATCTATAGCATTAGATGCTTATATTAGAAAAAAAAAAAAAAGAAAGAAAAATCCCAAATAAACAATGTGTCATCTTAAATCTGGAAAAAGAGAGGCAAAGTTAAAGCAAGTAGAAAGAAAGGAATGATAAAGAGCAGAAACCAATGACATTGAAAATAGGAAAAACAATAAGGAAAATTCATGAAACAAAAAGATGTTTCTTTGAAAAGATTTTTAAAAATTAACAAACAAACCTGTAGCCAAAATGTCAAACAAAAATAAAAACATAAATTCCAGTATCAGGAACAAAAGGGAGTGATCACTACAGACCCCACATAGATTAAGCAGATAATAAGAGAATATTACAAAGAAATTTATTCATATAAATTCAACAAATTAAATGAAATGGACTAATTCCTTTATTTTTTTAATAGATCTTTATTGGAGTATATAATTGCTTCACAATACCGTGTTAGTTTCTGTTGCACAAAGCGAATCAGCCATATGCATACACATGTCCCCATATCCCTTCCCTCTTGAGCCTCCCTGCCACCCTCCCTACCCCACCCCTCTAGGTCATGGCAAAGCACCGAGCTGATCTCCCTGTGCTATGCTGCTGCTTCCCAGCAGCCAACTATTTTACATTCCGTAGTGTGTATATGTCGATGCTACTCTCACTTCACCCCAGCTTCGCCCTCCCACCGCATGTCATCAAGGCCATTCTCTATGTCTACCTCTTTATTCCTGCCCTGCAACTAGGTTCATCAGTGCCATTTTTTTTTTTTTAGATTCCATATATATGCATTAGCATACGGTATTTGTTTTTCTCTTTCTGACTTACTTCACTCTGTATGACAGACTCTAGGTCCAGCCACCTCACTACAAATAACTCAATTTTGTTTCTTTTTATGGCTGAGTAATATTCCATTTTATGTATGTTCCACATCTTCTTTATCCATTCACCTGTCGATGGACTTTTAGGTTGCTTCCATGTCCTGGCTATTGCAAACAGTGCTGCAATGAACACTGTGGTGCATGTCTCTTTCTGAATTATGGTTTTCTCAGGGTATATGCCCAGTAGTGGGACTGTTGGATCATATGGTAGTTCTACTTTTAGTTTTTTAAGGAACCTCCATACTGTTTTCCATAGTGGTTGTATCAATTTACATTCCCACCAACAGTGTAGGAGAGTTCCCTATTCACCACACCCTTACCAGCATTTATTGTTTGTAGATTTTTTGATGATGGCCATTCTGACTGGTGTGAGGTGATACCTCATTGTAGTTTTGATTTGCATTTCTCTAATAATTAGTGATGTTGAGCATCGTTTCACATGCCTCTTGGCAATCTGTATGTCTTCCTTTGTGAAATGTCTATTTAGGTCTTCCTCCCATTTTTTAACTGGATTGTTTTTTTTGATATTGATCTGCATGAGCTGCTTATATATTTTGGAGATTAATCCTTTGTCTGTTGTTTCATTTGCAAATATTTTCTCCCATTCTGAGGGTTGTCTTTTTGTCTTGTTCATGGTTTCCTTTGCTGTGCAAAAGCTTTTAAGTTTAATTAAGTTCCATTTGTTTATTTTTGTTTTTATGAAATGGACTAATTCTGTTAAAAACTACCAAAACTCAGCCAAGATAAACAGAATGGTCCTATATCTATTTAAGAAATTTAATTCATGGTTAAAGAGCTCCCTACAAAGAAAACTCTAGGCCCAGATGGTTTCACTGATGAATTCTACCAAACATTTAAAGAAGAAATTATACTACACCATCTCTTCCAGAAAACTGCAGAGGAGAGACCATTTCCCATATCATTTATGAGGACAGCATTATACTGATACCAAAACCACACAAAAATAGTGCATGAAGAGCAAACTGTAAACCAACATTCCTCATGAACATTGACAAGAAATCCTCAACAAAATATTAATGAATTGAATAATATATCATGACCAAGTGAGTTTTATCTCAGGAATGTAAGGCTGGTTCACTATTTGAAAATCAATGTAATCCACCATATTAACAGTCTAAAAAAGAAAATCCACTTGGTCATATCATCACAAGCAGAAAAAAACACTTAACAACGTTCAACATCTATTGATGATAAAAACTTGCAGCAAACGAGGAATAGAAAGGAACTTCCTCAATCTAAAAGAGTAGCCACAGAAAATCCTACAGCAAACATCATACTTACTGGTAAAAGACTGCATGCTTTCCTCTAAGATTGTAAACAAGGCAAGAATGTCCACTCTCACTACTCCTATTTAACACTGTACTAGAAGTCCTTGCCAGTGCAAAAAGGCATAAAACTGGGATGAAAAAAAAAGGAATAAAATGGCCTCTATTTACAGACAACATGATTGCCCACATAAAAATTCCCCCAAAATTTACAAAATAGCTCCTATACCTAATGAGAGAGGTAGGTAAAATCATAGGAAACAAAGTCAATATGCAAAAATCAATCATATCTCTAAACTGGCAATGAATGTTTAGATACTGAATTTTTTTTAATGTCATTTAAATGCTCCTCCCCCAAAAGAAATACTTAGGTATAAGTCTATCAAAACATATGCAAGATCTGAAAACTACAAAATATTGATGAAAGAAATAAAAGACCTAAATAAATGAAGAGACATATCATGTTCATGGATTGGAGACTCAACATGCTTAGGATATTAATTCTCCACAAACTGATTTATAGATTTCACGAAATTCCAATCAAAATCCCAGCAGATTTTATGTAGATATAGGCAAGCTGATTCTAAAATTTATAGGGAAAAGCAAAAGAACTAACCAAAAAAATTTTGAAACAGAAGAACAAGGACTTCTCTTGTCCTTCCACAAGGACCTTCACTACTTGACTTTAAGACTTGCTGTAAAGCTATAGTAATCAATATGTGTTGTTAGTGGAAGGATAAGATGAATGAAATAGAACAGAGAGTCCAAAAATAGGCCCATATAAATATAGTCAAATAATTTTTTAACAAGTTACAAAGGTAATTCAACAGAGAACAGTGTCTTTCAAAAAAATGGTATTAGAACAATGGGACATTCATATGCAAAAAAAAATTTAAACTTGACCTGTAATTCACATCATATCCAAAAATCAACTTATTATGGACTGAATATTTGTTGTCCCTCCAAAATTATCATGTTGAAGCCCTAACCTCCCATGTGATGGTATTAGGAGGTGGGGCTGTTAGGAGACAATTAGGTTTAGATGAAGTGATAAGGGTGGGCATCAAATCCCATGATTCAATCTAAATGGAAAATTATAAAACTTTTAGAAAATCTGCCTGACCTTGGGTTATGTAAAAGTTCTAAGACATCATCAAAAGTAAAATCAACAGAAGAAAAAAATCAATAAATTAGACTGCATCAAAATTTAAAACTTTTGCCCTTAAAAAAGGTAAAAGTGTTAAAAGAATGAAGTCAAGACACAAACTAGAAGGAAATATTTGTAAATCACATATTCAACAACAGATTTGTATCCAGAATATATAAAGAACTCTCAAAACTCAATTATAAGAACACAAACATCTCCCCGCAAAATGGGCAAAAGATTTGAACAGACACTTCACCGAAAGAAGATACACATTCAACAGGGACCTACTGGACTTCCCTGGTGGCACAGTGGATAAGACTCTGCGCTCCCAATGCAGGGGGCCTGGGTTCAATCCCTGGTCAGGGAACTAGATCCCACATTCATGCCACAATTAAGAGTTCATATTCCACAACTAAGGACCCTGCCTGCCACAACTAAGACCCCTGCTGCAACCAAATAAATAAATATTTTAAAAAAACAAAAAAAACCCAAGGGCCTACTGTATAGCATAGGGAACTCTACTCAGTATTCTGCAATAATCTATATGGAAAAATAATCTGAAAAAGAATGGAGATATATATATATATATATGTGTGTATAACCGAATCACTTTGCTGTATACCTGAAACTAACACAACATTGTAAATCAACTATACCCCAATATAAAATTAAATTAAATTACAAAAAAAAGAAGACACACCTATGGCAAATATTGATAAAATCCTGAAAAAAATTACCAAAATCATTAGCCATTAGGAAAATGCAAAATAAAATGACAATGAATACCATTATATGCCTGTTAGAAAGACAAGGATGCAGACCAACTGGAATTCGCAAACACTGCTGATGGTAATGCAAAATGGTACAATCCTTCTGAAGAACATATACTTACTATAAGATCCAGTAGTCCCAAGCCTAGGTATTTACCCTAGATAAACGAAAACCTATGTTCATACATAACATGTACAGGAATGTTTATCACTTTATTCATAATCACCAAAAACTGAAAATAACCTAAACTTTTGGGAAAAGGGATAAACACCTGTGAGTCTGTTCATACAATGGAATACTACTCAACAATTAAAAGGAATGAATTCTTGATATAGGCAACAATGTGGATGAATCTCACTGACATTATACTGAGTAAAAGAAGTCAGTCTCAAAAGGTTATATACTGTATGATCCCATTTATATGACATTCTGGAAAAAGCAAATCTGTAAGAGTAGAAAACAAATCAGTGGCCACCAGAGGTTAGGGGTAGGAGGAAAGGTTTGATTACAAAAGGGGTAGCAGGAGAAGATTTTTTGGTACAATGGAACTGTTCTGTGGTCATTATACAACTCTATGCATAAGTTATAACTCAGAGAACTGTACATACAAAAAAAGTCAATTTAACTGTATATAAATTTTTTAAAATAATAAATTAATTAAAATTTTTTAAAAACCCTTTATGCCAACAGAAGAGAATTTAAGTTGGCAGACTGCAAACCTTACCGTTAAGACAGTCTGCTATATAATTTATTCATTCATGGATCTCTCAAGAATTGGTAAGAGATTTATATAAAGAAAAGCTATAACACCCTTGCAATAATTATTTTCTTAAATACTTTTGATAGCTCTCTCTAGAACTATTTTTGCTAAATGTTTTTCAAACTAATCTTAGAAGTCAAGGGACTGGCTAATGGCTTATAATTATACCATTTTTATTCCCCCCTGAAATCCTTATCAGACCTTGACTAATTCATGTGCAAGACAAGAGAGATCGCTTTGCTGACAGAACCTCTTACTTGAAGGCAATCCAAACAAAGTCAAGTATACATTAGGTCCATCTACAGAGAGGTGCATTTTAACCCCTGAAGTATATACTAATCACTGGGGGAAAGGGAGGAATTGCCCAGGGATAAGGAAGCTTCTGTCCTCACTTTCCACCGCATACTCTATTCTTTAATAGCTCTTCCTTAAGGGAGGAGGGGTTGCTCATCTGATTGTTCATAGTCTTGAATTCTTTGTGTGAAACCATGGCATTGAAAAGACATTTGAATTTGTGAGCATCTTCTTTCTTATCCTGGAATAGGCCAGGAAATATCCCGACATTCTCCTGTGTGCTTTTTTTCACTTCCAACACCAATGTCCAGTGGTCTTACTTCTTTCTTCTGCTTTGACTTTATCCACAAATTGGTAAGAATGCCTTGATATTCCCCCACAGAACCAACAGTAGCATATGGGAAGTCCAGACATTTTCTTCCAGAACTTTTTCCTTTTCTCCCAAGTGGGAGCTTTTGCTATAGTCACAGACTAAGTAACCTGGGTCAATTTAGTAGCATGCACAGGAGCTAAAATATTTTGCCATGTTGTTTGTGTCACCCTCTTTCCTTTAGCACTGGTGGTATGCATCTAAATCTTCTCGAATTGCTCTATGAAGGATTCTAACCACTGTTTGGGAGTAAGAAAGCAGGAGGAGTAGATTAGATATTTAGGAAAAGCAAAGGGCCTGCCTTTGACCTTTTGCCTCAGCCATGGCCCCACCCCCACCCCAGCTTAGTTTAACCTATGTTTAGGGATATATGGTATTTACAGAGAAATTCTGTAACTTTTTATTTCTCATCTGTTATTAATTTTGTGTAATTCCTTTAAAGGGAAGAAGCAATGAGTGATAGCAGCCTTCAGGTAACTGAATTCTCAAATAATTAGTAGCCTTGGCCCTTACCTTTAAGGGGTTTAACATTGGTATGCACAAAACTAAAACCCTCTTAAATTACAAAGCCTAAGAATGGTATAAGAAGGGGGAAAAGTGTAGAACTGAATTGTCTACCCTATGTAAACTGAAAAACCACCCAAAGAACCTGCCCCACTTAAGCCCTGTTCCTTATAATCTGTAGATGAATTGAAACAAGAGAATGCAAGACTATTTTATACTATACGATGAGAGTGAATCGTAACTAGAGTTATATAAGGTTATCTCTCCTTCATTCCATTATACTTCTGGACTTAAATTTGCTTCATGAATCTCTGTCACTTTTCACCTTGCCTTTAAGGTAAGCAAAGAGGCAGCAGAACCATTCAAAGGCAGGACAGTCTATACAGGCAAGGCCGGAACTAGGACTCAGGCTTCTTGTCTCCCTTTGCTAAAATCCAGAAAAGCTACAATGGGTTTTGAAGGGCATAGTACCCACTGACCCAATTTTATGAACCGCTCACTGTTAATTTGTTATTATATTCATCTTGAATTTTCTAACACTTTTTATTAATTTTGGAATAACCATAGCACTTGCCTCTGTTCCCTCCCTTCCTGAGTGTCAGGTTGGCTTGGAGAAAGGGATGGGGGAGTATTTCCCCTCACTTAGTACAAAACATCTGGATCCCAAGATTAAAGATATTTAGAAGAGCAAGAGTCCTAGAAATGAGGTTGTGATGCTGAAAATCTGGCAGAATTAAAAAGCAATTCATTGTTCTGATCTTCTTTCAGAATAATATCACTACATGAGTTAGAAGACTTATGATCAGTAGATGAGAAGGTAATTGACATAATAATATTTTTAGCACCCTGTTCTTACTGCCCCAAAATGCTTATGACTTTTCAAGAGAAACTCAAAATTAAAGAAATGACCCAAAAAGTGTTTCCCTGTGAGTTTCTGTATATATCCTATTCAGGTCAATTTGTGCTATCTCTAACAGTTATGAAAAGATAGAACTAATACAAACTTGGGGGAAAATGGAAAAATAAAGCCCTACCCAAACGGTGGGCTCCAGAAATTCCCCACTGCTCGTTACACAATCTTCCACCTATTACCATGCTTTTAGAAAAGGCCTAGTTAACATCGCCCAACAATCCTCACTGCACAACACCAGCCCATCCCCCCCCTCGGAAGTGTAAGAACACTTCCCTTTGGCTATGTCTGACCTTGGACCAAAAAGCAGCTATCCCTGAAACTAAGGTATTTTGTCTGAGGTATAGAAAAGAAAGAGAATTTGAAGTCAGAAAACTCCAGCTGAGGCTGGCAAGACAATCTGGAACCACCACCCCCCTGGGGGGTGGTAAGCTAGAGATGATACTGGTTACCTCAGAGGGCAATCTGAAGATCGAATGAGATAACGACCTGAAAATGCTTTTACAAAGTGTTAAGTAGCTTATAAATGCAACAAGGAGCTGCTATTTCCCAACGTCACAGATTCTGGGTTGCTTGAGTGTCCTTCGCTGTACAGAACACCGTCTCCCCTTGAGTTATTTGGGGTGGGCAGAAGGGCTCCTGGGCTTTCCTCTAAGGCATTTCTCTGAGTCACTGCCTGTGGTGAGTGTCAGAACGACAGAAACTCATTCCTGCCTCCTCAGCTAGCCTGCCGATTTGGCGCGGGGGGGGGGGCTTCCTTTTCTCCAGTTTTGCTATGTGAATTTTTTGAAGGCCAGGCTCAATTCTTACCTTTTAAAAATGCATTATACCTCTCCTCCCTAGCCATCTGAGGTCAGTGGCCACAGCAAATGCAAATCAACCTTTTAAGTTAAAGAACCATAACAAAATTAAAGACTTCCAGGCCCCTCTACTCTTTTCCTTACTTTTTCTTTTTCCTTCTTTCCCCCACAACGGTCTTCAATGATAGCAGAGCCTGTCATTTAAGAGAGGGGGAAAAAAGACTGAAGCTCTCTTCCCTAGACAGAGCTTTCTACGTTAATAATGACCACGCTTTCCCCGCCACTCCCTAACTCTCCTGACCTCACCCGAAACACGCCCATGTCCTTGCTGGGGGGCTGGGGAGGCTCACTCAAATACACACACGCGTACGCCAGTCCGCCGGTCAACCGCAGGCAAATGACTCTTCGCCAACTTGTAGCCACAGAGAGCAGCAAAGGGACTGAGTCCTTCACCGCCAGCTCCAAAAAGACACTGCAACCGCCAGCGGCGCCGCAGGAGCAGCCTCTGTACTGCAGCCTCCGGCCGCTGGAGTTTCAGATCTAATTCCTTAAGGAGTACTGCTCTTCCGCCCTTCGTCCCACTCCCTGGGCTTCACACACTTCTCTCCCCAGGAGGTCGGGAGGAACGGGGTCACTCGATCACTTCTATGGAGGGGGAAGTGGCACTGAAGAAGGTTCCCACCGAAGTAGCCCGAAACCCACTACTCTTTGCCCCACCTCTCCACCCTCCCGCTCAAGTAGGCGCCTGTGCTGCTGTGAAGGTCCCAGTTCGCAAGGTGCCTGAGTCCGACGGGATACGGCGCAGCAGGCGGCATTAGCAGCGGCGGGGCAGGACGAAGGCTGAGCTTCTTACAGGACAGATGGGGCGGGACTGGGGAGAGGGGCACTCTCCCTCCCGTCCCCCGCTCACAGGCAGTAATAACTCCAAAACGCACGGGTGGGCCGAAGAGAAAAGTCTTTTCTCTCTATCCTCTCCCATCTCTTCCCTGCTCCCCTTCCGGACACCTGGTGAAAAAGCAAGGTGCTGGTGTACCTGGAGCGAACACCATGATTTCCTCCAGCCGCTGCGCCCCAAGGTAAGGAGAGACAGGCAGACGGACGGACAGACGGAGGGTGAGCGGCAGACCAGGTCTTGGGGTCCGGTGCAGGTGGGCGCGCGGGGTACGCGCCGGCCGCGGGTCGGGACGGTCAGCACGTCGGACAGCTCCACGGCGCGCGATCCCGGGGCCGCAGGTCCCGCCGCAGCGGCGCGCTCAGCCTCCACAATGCACTGCTCTGCCGGCGGCCACCGCGGCGGCGGGAGGAGCAGAGCTGATGCCTGCTCAGTCCGTTCCTCATTCCCGCGCCAGCTCAGCGTACACTGCTGCTCGGGGAGCAAAGCCTTTCTACCGCTTCCACAGAGAAGGACGGACAGAAGAGGAAGAGAGAAAAGGTAATTGCCCGGCTTCCCGGCAGGGGGACAGCTAATTGCTTCTAATTACCTGCTGTCTCACGCCCCCGTGGATATTGGACTGACATTTAGGATGGGTTTGCCCTTTTTTTTTAAACATATATTAACTCAAAGAGCTTTACTCTAGAGGCTGACTCTTGAGTTCTCCGAGTTGGGCTAGCTCTGAACCGAGGGGTGGGGCCTCCAAGTTCATCGGTCCTTGAAGTCCAGGGCTGCTCTCTCGCCCCAAGTCCCAACCTTCTACTAACGTCAGAAAGGAAGCTGGAGGGAAGGACAGGCTGAAGATGGAGCGCGTGAGGAAGGCGCCGCTATCAGGCCCCGCTCCCAGGCGACTCTGAAAGCTCCCAAGCTTGGAGGCCCCCAAGGTCATCACATTAGGGACAGCAGGGCTGGCCAGCGCAGAGGAAAGACCTTGGTGGGGCGGGTCTCCTCCACCAACAAACACACACCCTGTGAAAGGCAGGGCCAACAGAGTTCCCTTCAAGTGTGAAAACAGCCCTGAGACCCATCCAGAAACATCAATCCTTCCCCTGCCTTCACCCAACTGAAAACCATGGCCCGGTGTACACCCTGTTCTACTCTAAAGATGCTGGGACGTGCCCCCAGGCTCACTTCATGCTTCAAATACGCTGCTCATTTTAAAGCATTATCTCGTTCCCCCAAGAAATGCTCGTGCAGTACGGACAGCCCACACTAGATATTGCCCAGATAGAAACAAATCCACCAGGGTTACAACCCCTGAGCTAGGGTGACTTAAGAATACTCTAGCCTCAAATCAAATGTCAGTGGCTTTGGGTTTTAGCCTCTATTTTTGCAGCTGAATGGAGTTTTCCAAGAACGAAGGGTGATCAGGGTCATCTCCAGTGTTTTACAGGGTTTCTTCACTTGCACCTCTCCCTGGAAAATGGAGCTTTTCTGAAAATGCAAGATTTCTTAATAATCTGGTTGGTGGCCACACGTTCTACACTCTTTTGGCAAATATTAAGCATTTTTCAAATAGCCTTATTGGCACTAGTTTTGTTCAAAGGCATCTGATAGATTGCAAATGCAAATAGTTCTACAGCTCTTGAACTACAGTTTGCATGGAGGCATATGGGCAGCCTAAGCATAAAACAATCAGTACTGCTCTTACCACCTGGCTCAACATGGGCTTGAACAGATGGGGCCTACCTCAGCAGCAACAAGATACAAGTCAGCTGACAGGCAGGATGAAGTGTGTGTATGCCAGGATGCACTCTTCCCACTTCCCTAAGTTACTCCAAAAGCCAGGGACCAATGATGCTTCACTCTGTCTTCTTTGCTTTATCACCAACAGAGGTGCGATGCACTATTTGAAAAAATCTTTTCTTTTTTTCCCAAAAGATAGGTATTATATTATCCCAATTTATAAATAAGGCAATTGAGGCAGAGTGAATAGTATTTCGAGGTTTCATAAGTTTTGCCTGCAGTCAGGAGTCAGAGGATATTCCTGGCCCCCTTACCTGTGACTTTATAGTTCCTCTTTTATTTATTTATTTGAATTTTATTTTATTTATTTTTTATACACCAGGTTCTTATTAGTTATCTATTTTATACATGTTAGTGTATGCATGTCAATACCAATCTCCCAATTCATCCCACCACCACCACCACCCCCACCGCTTTCCCCCCTTGGTGTCCATACGTTTGTTCTCTCCATCTGTCTCTATTTCTGCCTTGCAATCCGGTTCATCTGTACCATTTTTCTAGATTCCACATATATGCGTTAATATATGATATTTGTTTTTCTCTTTCTGACTTACTTCACTCTGCATAACAGTCTCTAGGTCCATCCACGTCTCTACAAATGACCCAATTTCGTTCCTTTTTATGGCTCAGTAATATTCCATTGTATATATGTACCACATCTTTTTTTTTTTGCGGCACGCAGGCCTCTCACTGTTGTGGCCTCTCCCGTTGCAGAGCACAGGCTCCGGACGCGCAGGCTCAGCGGCCATGGCTCACGGGCCCAGCCGCTCCGTGGCATGTGGGATCTTCCCGGACCGGGGCACGAACCCGTGTCCCCTGCATCGGCAGGTGGACTCCCAACCACTGCGCCACCAGGGAAGCCCCTGTACCACATCTTTATCCATTCATCTGTCGATGGGCATTTAGGTTGCTTCCATGACCTGGCTATTGTAAATAGTGCTGCAATGAACATTGGGGTGCATGTGTCTTTTTGAATTATCATCTTCTCTGGGTATATGCCCAGTAGTGGGATTGCTGGGTCATATGGTAATTCTATTTTTACTTTTTTAAGGAACCTCCATACTGTTCTCCATAGTGGCTGTATCAATTTACATTCCCACCAATAGTGGGAATTGGTGGGAGTGTATATGTAATCCACACCCTCTCCAGCATTTGTTCTTTGTAGATTTTCTGATGATGCCCATTCTAACTGGTGTGAGATGATACCTCATTGTAGTTTTGATTTGCATTTCTCTGATTTGCATTTCTCTAATAATTAGTGATGCTGAGCAGCTTTTCATGTGCTTCTTGGCCATCGGTATGTCTTCTTTGGAGAAATGTCTATTTAGGTCTGCTGCCCATTTTTTGACTGGGTTGTTTGTTTTTTCAATATTGAGCAGCAGAGCAGTTTATATATTTTGGAGATTAATCCTTTGTCCATTGATTCCTTTGCAAATATTTTCTCCCATTCTGAGGGTTGAAATAATCTTTAAATGATTGAAAGACCTCTTTCTCTAAATACGCTCAAAAGGGGGCTCTCTTTTACAACCTTAATTTTTTAATGAGTTTATTCTGCCAATGCATAAACAATTACTCATTATTAAGTTCAAGAAAAAGCAATATAGTGTAGGAACAGAAAAAAAGACTCAGGAATCAGTCAGATCCCAGTAGAACATTTCCAGTGTTTACTAGCTCTGTGACCTTAGGTAAGTTACTTAACTGCATTATCTGCAACAGAAGGATTAAGGTATCTTGAAGGTTTGTTGTGAGGATAAATGTGATAATGGATTAATAGATTAATTAAGAGAGCACAGCCCCAATTAAACACATTCCAGGAAATTATTGACACCCTGGGAGTAGAGGACACCCTACAGGAATGCCAACTAAATATGTTAGATCAGTACTTCTCCAGCCTGACTGTGCACATGAATCCCACGGAGATCTTGTTAAAATGCAGATCACGATTCAGCAGGTTGGGCTGGGGCCTGACATTCTGCATTTCTCACAAGCTCCCTTGTGATGTCCACACTGTAGGTGCTGCTGGTCCATAGACTATATTTTGAGTAGCAGGGTGTCGATGTGTCAGCATTTAAAAAAAAAGAAATTACTTCTATCTCCTCCAACGTCAGAGTTCATCTTTCCAAGTGTCATAAATTTATTTATTTATTTTTGGCTGCATTGGGTCTTCGTTGCCGCATGCAGGCTTTTCTCTAGCTGTGGTGAGCGGGGGCTACTCTTCGTTGCGGTGTGCAGGCGTCTCATCGCAGCAGCTTCTCTTGTTGCGGAGCACAGGCTCTAGGTGCGCGGGCTTCAGTAGTTGTGGCACTCAGGCTCAGTAGTTGTGGCTCACGGGCTCTAGAGTGCAGGCTCAGTAGTTGTGGCACACAGGCTCTAGAGTGCAGGCTCAGTAGTTGTGGCACACGGGCTTAGCTGCTCTGCGGTATGTGGAATCTTCCAGGACCAGGGCTCGAAACCGTGTCCCCTACATTGGCAGGCGGATTCTCAACCACTGCGCCACCAGGGAAGCCCCCAAATGTTAAATATGGAAGGAACCCGGATGGATTCCCACTGATTTCCAAGCTACACAGAGGCCAAGATGGTAGTAGAAAGAAAGAATGCCTGAAGAAGGTCCCAGAGCTCGTTTGATTAGCCTGCTATGGCAACAGGAAATAACACGACCCAGTAAAAACCAATGCAACAGGTTAAGGACAGTTCTCAGCCCCATCCTCAGCTCTTCTCTGTCTTTCTTCCTCCCATCATCTCTTCATTTTCTCTACCCAACACACCACTGCTACCTAGCCAGAGGACAATATACTCCCATTCCGGTGTTTTGTTTTGTTTTTTCGGTCACATGGCTTGTAGGATCTTAGTTGCCTGACCAGGGATCGAACCCGGGCCCTCGGCAGTGAGAGTGTTGAGTCTTAACCACTGGACAGCCAGGGAATTCCCTCCCATTCTAGTTTTTGCTTGTTTATATTTTAGTAAGAACAATTAATTTTATTCCCAATAAAACCAAGGCACTTTAATAAATTTTTAATTTACAGTTATTTCATTAGTAAATTTTATATTCAACAATACTATCTCTAATTTCTACTACTTAGTGGAATTGTTTTGATGGTTTACTTTCAATACCCTAAAAATGATACTAGATTTTTTTTATATCTTAATGTAAATGATCCATTTAATAATAGAATGCTTTCTAGGAAAATAAAAATTCCCTTCTATTCTACCACAACAGCCAGATTCTTTGATAGGTCATTTATCCAGTCTTAGCCCACAACCTCACTCTGGTTTTTTGTTGTTGCTGTATCAATTTACATTCCCACCATCTTGTTTTGGCTTTGCCACATTTACATTTTGTTTTGGCTGTGCCACACAGCATGTGGGATCTTAGTTCCTGAACCAGGGACCAAACCCGTGCCCCTGGCAGTGGAAGCATGGAGCCCTAACCACTGGACCGCCAGGGAAGTCCCCTGTCTCTTTTTAAACACCTCCACTCAGGGTGAGTCACTCTCTACTCAAACAATCCATTGCATTTCGAGACAGTCATCTACCAGAGAGGCAGCCCCCAATCACCACCACCATCTATCTCCTCCAGCACCCTCGTTCCCAGTTAATGATGGTAACGGTGACGGGAAGCAAGAGGGTAAACAAGTTGGACGAGATGCCCAACTTTCTTGCTCTGGTGCTGAGCTTGTCACACTGGGCACTCCTACCCCTACAGACACTTGAACAAGGTGCTGGATGGACTGAAAGGCACAGGAAAAAGAAAAAAGTCATCTAATAGAACTATTTTACTTGGAGACTTGGGAGACTATTTTATACAAAAATGAACATGGAGGGGCTTCCCTGGTGGCTCAGTGGTTAAGAATCCACCTACCAATGCAGGGGACACGGGTTCGAGCCCTGGTCCGGGAAGATCCCACATGCCACAGAGCAACTTAGCCTGTGTACCACAACTACAGAGCCTGCGCTCTAGAGCCCGTGTGCCACAACTACTGAAGCCCACGTGCCTAGAGCCCGTGCTCCGCAACAAGAGAAGCCACTGCAATGAGAAGTCTGCGCACTGCAACAAAGAGTAGCCCCACTCGACACAAGTAAAGAAAGCCCATGTGCAGCAATGACCCAACGCAGCCAAAAATAAATAAATAAATTTATTTTTTTAAAAATGAACATGGATATACTATGAAGTAGTGATTCATGTGACGTACGAACATTAAATTGGAGATGCCAAAGAAATCACCATAGGCAGATTAGGGCGGTAACTCTCAGACTTCCCCAAGTCTCTATCCATCCCCTCTAACATTTATTTATTCCACTCTGTCTTTAGAGCTTTCACAGATATAAAACTTTGAAAACCCATTCTGAAATATGCCCACTGTTTCCATGATTTGCAGTTCACCTTGGCTCTAGCCATACCCTGATTCTTTCCATCTATACGCATTTTAAATGCATTACTCAATGAACTAAAATTTTAAATAAGTTTTAGCACCTCTGAGGACAGTTGAAATGGACTGAAAAGAAGCATTTTCGTTATGAAGCATTAAACCATAATTGTTCCCGAATGTCTTAGTTTGTAGGTTTCAAATGATTACAGAAATGAAGTACTGGACAAGAACTCTTTTCTTCTCCTAAGAGCTGCCAGAAGTCGCTGAATTGGATCTAAGGAGAAGCATAGATGTGAATTAAGCAGAAATTTTTAAAGGAATAAGAGAACGTGGTATAGAGGGGTGGGAAAATAGAAAACCTGAAGGGGGAAGAAGACACTGAAAGAGCAATCATTGTGCTATCCAAACTGTAAAGCCTTAAAGAGAGTGCAGTAAAAATATACAGAGAGAGCAAATGACATAAATTGGAAAAAAAATGAAGATAGAATATGGAATAGAGAAAGGGAGAATAAAAATAATCACTGTACCACATTAAGAAAAGAAATGGGAAATGTTAAAGAATTTTGCAGGCTTAAAGAATACAGGACAGTGTCTCTGTAGGTTTGCATTTTGTGAAGCAGTTTATAAGTCCTGTGAGATTCTTTAAAAGGGACTATGAAATAGCCATATTTTCTGAAAGAAAACATCAGCAAAACCTCCCAAAGTACATTAGAACAGTTAAAATTTTGTACAATGTTTATGCAAAATAAATATTTTCCTGAAAAAACAATCTAACATTGAAGATTTTTTTTCCCTACCAAAGAGCTTTGTATCCGTGGTTCATCTCTGCACAAAAAGTTCTCCCAAATTACCAAATAAAACTTGATTCTACCTGATGACAGGAGAGAGAATCAGTTGAGAACAATATTCAAATTAAAACCAACTTGGTCAGTTTTTAAAGAGAAGCATAAAGCATTCAACTCATCTTCAAAATTGTGAATAGACACTATAAAACTCTACTCAAATTCTGAATGCATAGTTCTGTCTATTTATATATAGGTTCCACGCTAAGTCAATTTCAGAAGGGAATAATCAGTGAGAAAAAAAAAACTAGAAATAGAAGAGGTGAAGAGAGAAGTAAAAAGAGATAAGAAGGGAATATGGGAAGGGAAAGAAAAGAGGCAAGAAATAAATGGAGCTTCTCTGGGAAGAGCAAATATAAAGGGAAAAAGATACAAAAGACAGAAAAAGTGGCATATTCAGAGACTCAAAACAGTTTTTTTTTTAAACAAAAGGAGGAAGAAAAAGGGATGACAAGCTTGTTTTACAGTGTGTGTGTGTGTGTGTGTGTGTGTGTGTGTGTGTGTGTGAAGAGAGCCTCAATACAGTCCGAATTGAGAAACTGGGTGCTCTTCTCATATCCTGCTCACTTGGTCTCTATGTTTGGGAATAAATGTAATCATTACCTTTGGAAATACTTATTAATTTTTTAAACAACTGTTCAAAGCTCTTCATCTCTATTCAAAGGCTTAATTCAGAATTAGGAGAGTCACAGTATACTACACAGGGATTTTGGTATCAGAGAAGAATTATTCTTTAGACCACAGTAGCTAAGACCATAACAATGCTGACTCACTGGTTAGTTTTTAACCTATTTTAAAAATCAGCTTGTAACATAAGAGAGATTCTTTGCAACCACGGAGTAGGCAAAGATTTCTTAGATGAAACACAGAAAGCATGAATCATAAAACAAAATAATTGATAAATGGGACTTCACTGAAATTAGAATTTTCTGCTATCTGAAAAACACTGCTAGGGCAATAAAAATGCAAAGTACAGACTAGGAGAAAATATTCACTATATATATATATATATCTGACATATATATCGATAACTTTTGCAACTCAATAAGACAACCACCCAGATAAAACTTGCCAAAATGTTTAAACTAACACTTCACCAGAAGAATATATTACTAATTGCCTATAAGCACATGAAGACTTGTCAGCATCATTAGTTATCAGAGAAATGTACATTTAAACCACGGTGAGACATCATTACATACCCAGTAGAATGGGGAAAAGTAAAAGGACTGACAATGCCAAGTGTTGATGAGATATAGTGTGATAATATAGGGAGCAACTAGAACTCTGGTGGGAATGTAAAATGTCAACAACCACCCTGGAGAACAGCTTGACAGTTCCTTATAACATTAACTTCATACTTACCCTAGGACCCATGCATTCTACTCCTAGGTGGTTACCCAAGAGAAATGAAAACTGTATCCATACACAGACTTATGCAGAACATTGACAACAGCTTTATGCATTACAGCCAGAAACTAAAACCACCTCAAAGTTGATCAACATTGTATGGCTACACAAATTGTGGCAGAGGCCACAACACTGATAAATTTCAACAATGTACGGAGCAAAAGAAACCAGACGCAACAGAGTACATACTGTACGATTCCATTTACATGAAATTCCAGAAAAAGCTGAAGAAGCTATGGTGACAGAAAGCAGATCAGTGATTGTCTGGGGCTTGGGGACACAGGGAGGTGGATCCGGACTGACTGAAAAGGGACACAAAGGAACTTTTGGGGATGATGGAAATGTTCTGTATCTTTACTGTTCGTGGTGGTTACATGGGTATCTTCTTTACTGTTAGTGGTGGTTACGTGGGTATCTACATGTGTCAAAACTCACTGAACTATATATACTAACAATGGGTGCATTTTACTTCACGTAAATTACACTACTATCAGTTGATCTAAAAGTGAGTTTGTAATAATTTAATGTTTCTAGTAAACAGAAATATGGGTGAGAATGTCCTAAAAATGGAATATTTCAAGAGCCAGATTTAACTATAAGGTACGTTAACTCAATTTTTCCTCATTCTTTAATGTTTTAAATCTAAAATAATTTCACGTTTTCTATTCAACACTTTTGAATCATTGTGTTTAGCCACTATGAATGACTGAAGAATGAATAAGTAGATATAAAACGTTAGAATTTATTTGAAGAATAAGCATTACTCTTTTCTTCATTCATTCACCAAATATTTATTGATCAGTACTAAGAAGAGTATTAGACACTAAAGATTCACAGGCATAAGACCCAGTAGCTTAGAGTCCAGTAGAAAAAAAGAGATAAGAAAAAGAAGCAGGGGAGAGGAAGAGGGAGAGAATAACACTAAGACCCAGCTGAGGTCTGCAAACACTTATCTAGAGACGTGTCAGGTGCTATGGTCATGTGAAGTCAGGTACAGGTATGTTAAAATATCTAAAGTAGGCCCAAGAAGGGGTCACTCATGCTAAGCCCCAGTCAACAAACCAAAACTTAGCTAGTTTCTATGCTGGGATCTCCCATAAAAGGAAGGCCTAGGTCCACCAATCAGCACTTCCTGCTCAACACAAGTATCCAGACGAGCTCCAAGACATGCCTTTGCTCCATGAAGGGGGTAACCCTGCGTTGATCAGTCAGCAAATGCCCAGTATAACTTCCTTGCTCCTGATCGCTTTGGTCTATAAAAATCTCTCACCTAGAGCAGCTCTTCAGAGCTCCTTTCTCTTAGCACTCCTGAATCTGGATGCTGCCCGACTCATGATCTTTTCAAAATATATGATTGTTGGATTTTTCCTTTAACAGTTGAGAATGCACGTAACCAATGGGATCCAAGTGGTAAAGAAATTAAGGGAAAGAAATTAAGTAAGCCACGGGGAACTCTGTAAGGAGGAGGAAAATAAGAGGTGGCTCTGGATTAGAAGTTGTGAGGTTGAAATGCTAGCTCCACAAGAGCAAAGTAAGTAAGCTGCCAGGACTGAACGCAGGATTTCTGGGTTTAAGGTGGAGTCTTGGAGGACAGCAAGGTCTTAAGAGCACCCGTCAGTGACTGCAGAACAATCCCGGGGAGGGAGTGAAAGAACCCTGAGACTGAAGTGAGGGGCTGTGGAGGTCATCCTGGGAGGTGGGTGGGCAAGGAGGAGAAGATAATGAACCACACAGCTTGGCTTCTGTCAGTGGCAGTGGGCAGGGGAGTGGATGCTTAGTACTGAGAAGCTGCCAGATAAAT
Source organism: Delphinapterus leucas (assembly GCF_059928025.1). Classification (NCBI taxonomy): domain Eukaryota; kingdom Metazoa; phylum Chordata; class Mammalia; order Artiodactyla; family Monodontidae; genus Delphinapterus; species Delphinapterus leucas. The sequence goes on along the minus strand of NC_143142.1, from coordinate 33,206,190 downwards.
CTAAGGAAAAAATAGTTAAAAGGTCCTTGAATAAGCTAATAATGCTTAAGTAGCATGATAACATTTGGAAATTGACATTGATAATTTTCATAGTAATTGATTTTTACACCGCTTTACATAACAACAGTAGACATTAGGCTGGATCTTACAGCTTTAGAGAGAGACGGACCTGAGTTCAGAAAATAAGCCATCAAATTCCTGACATTTGAATTTTAAAATAAGCGCTTGAAATGCAAAGCAGAGGCTAAAGTCTTGAAAGCTGAGGCTTTCAATCAATTGGCAGAGTAGAGCGGAAAGCTCTTCTGAGCACCAGCCTCAAGGTTAAATTTGTAACATAAAAAGAGCTGGCGCGAAAAGGGGGAAAAGCATAGCCAGTTCTACATTTGTTTTATTCTATTTGAAAACTCATTCAAACCCCAAAGGAAATATCTTGCATTTGTTTTATTTTGTTTGAATACTCCTTCTGGGCTTGGAGGCAAGTGGTTTTTTTTGTTTTTTTTTTTTGTTTTTTTTCACAAGGACAGATAAGAAACTAGATTTAGCAGGGCCTCCAAAAAAGGGACTGTGTCTCAGGCTGCCTCCCAAGCCTGGTCAGACCATGGAGAGGTGGGGCCTCAAAGGGGAAATGACTGAGAACCCAGATGAATTTGGAGAAATCACAAGACCTTCATCTGACTTTTACGGGTATGTAGCTCAGAAAGAACTCTATCCTCTTGAAAATTTCCAGGCTGAGGCTAGAGGGATAAAATACCAACAGCGAAGTGAGCTGTCCGGGCAGATGAGCTTGAGGGCCACCTCCTATGCCCTTCCCAGCGCTAGAGAACGCTCATATATGTAGAAGGGCTTAGACATATAGGGACAGGCCTAGAACCCACCTCAGGATGGGTCTGGAGGTCAGAACAAGGAAGGCTCCAGAGGGACCAGAGGCCACGGGGACACGTGGGCACCTACGATGATGGATCAGGGATCAAGTCCCACAAGCAGAGGACTGACAAAGCTGCGTCTCAGCAACTGCCAAGGCACGGCTGGTGCCTGCAAACTGGATACCCCACCCCCGGCCCTTGAGTCTAGACACAGCCTCGGGAAAGGTCCAAAGTAGAAATCCTATATTAGCTATTTAAAATCCAGAACTTTACTCACAGGTTTCTGAAATGACTGAGTAATCAATCATTTTGACCGAGTCTGCCTAGAAGTAACTGGATTAAGTTTTCTGCCATCAGACAAAGTGATAAAAAGATTGGCTCTTAGTTATAAAAAATCTTTTGTTCCCCACCGGAGGGTGTGGGCTGTGACTCTCTACCAGCCTCACTAAATGTTTCTTTGAGTGCTTGTTTAGGACACACACAGCGGTTCTGGCTGCCTGAGATGCTCTTCCTTTCATCCCACACAGCTGTCTCTTTCTCATCCAAGTCTGAGTTTAAATATTACTCAGAGAGATTTTTCCTGTCTAATCTTAGCATGTCTAACCGCCAACTACTACACACACACACACACACACGCACAAATGTACACACCATTTGTTCTATATCAGGATCCTAGATTCATTTCCCTTATCTCCCTTTCCTCAATTTAGTATTTCATAGTTATTTCATTACCTGGTTAGTGCTACACTGGTATCACCATAAGGGCAGAGCCTGTGCCTGTTTAATTATCACAATGGTCACAGTGCCTAGCATGGTTTTAGCTCTACAGCAGCCATTTGAGAAACACATGTTGAATGACTATACCAAGCTCTATGCTAAATTCTTTGCCTGAATTTGTCTCATTTAATCCTGAGATAGATGCTGTTATTGCTTTCATTCTAAAGGCACAGCAAATGAGGCACAGAGAGGTTAAGTGGTTTTGCAAAGGTCACACAGCCAGTAAATGGTAGAGCTAGAATTTAAACTCAAGTAACAAGGATAAAAAAAAGCTAAGTGTGACTGACTGCAGAGCATAGCGTTTTCTCTTTTCACAAACACAGAAGGTAATGGCCTGGGCCTCGCCGCCCCTGTGGCACTAGGAGGACAATGACCAGTGGACCCTCCCAAAGGCTAGTACACTGGAATGTGGGCCAAAATCAGTTTCTACTTCTTGGATGGGGGGATTTTTCAGTCCAAGGATGTAGTTTGTTGATGACAATGTAGAGGTTCCCGATGGCACCTGGGATCTACGTGGGGACAGACTACACAGATGAGGATGAAACAGAGCTCTATAGGATTCAGGGATATTTTGGTACAGCTTAAAAAACAAACCATTGGATACTTTTTTTTGTTTTTAATTGCCGAACTGCAGCAGCCCTCCATACCCCAATCCCAAAGCTCAGACCTTTCTTGAATGAGGTGGCAGGTGGGCTGAGGCCTTAGACTCACAGTCCATTCAAAACTTTAGGCATCCCCTCCCTCCCATACGAGTACTCTCCTGTGCTCTCACTCTCTCAACCGGAGGCAGCATCTTCCATCTACCCTAGAAGTCGGTGAGTGATCCTTAACTTGCCTGACTTTACTTTCTAAATATTTCTTAGATTTACCAGGCACCTTCCATTCCTATCACCCCTGCCCTAATCAAACCCTCATTCTCTCTCACGTGGACTATTGCCGTAGCATCGTAACTGGTCTCCTGTTTTCCCATCCATCTGCTTATTTACATTCACTGGCTTTCTAGGCTTCTCTTTCACAACCACTCACCTCCATTTTCACAATAGGAAAGCAGTCAGTGTGTCCATAAATGGGTGTGGCTGTGTCAATAAAACTTTATAAAAACAGGTAGTAAGACAGATTAACCCCTGATTTACCACACACTTACCAGAATTATCTATAGAGAATGCAACACCAACCACACACTATGTCACTCCTCTCCAAAGGGAAAAATAAAACTTTTGATAACGCACGCTGTCTGTAAAAGATCCATAATTCTGAAGGTGGCCTGCAGGTGCCATCTGGCCTCGGCCTGCTGTCTGCCTTTTTATCTCACTACTCCCTGCCATGCTGTCCCACTCCTGCTACACAGAACTGTGTCTGGTTCCCCGCACACAGCTCTTGTTCCCTGACGTTCCTAGTCTGACATCTTTATCCATGTGCTTCCTCCTGCCCAGAAGGACCTACTCACCTTTCCCCTTCACTTGGCTAATTCCTACTTATTCCTACAGAGAAGACGCAGGCCTCCTTCTGGAAGCATTCCGCTGTCCACACAGGATTTGCTGCTGTCCCCTGCTTCCCAAGAATCCCTGTTCACCTCTATCATTGTTAGTACAGCCCTGGGTTGTCATTATCTGCTTGTCTCCCCCATGAACTATGAGGTCCTCAACAGAAGTCTTCCTGTGTCTTATCCGCCTTTCAATCCAATGCCCAGCGTTTTCTTAGCACATGGTAGAAACCACACACACTTTAAGATATTTATTAAATGCATGCATATTTGAATGAATGCAATGAACTAGTTTGATTTTAAAAAGAGACTGTATAAATGGAACAGGGCTTGAACACTATCATTGTGCCACACACATCTTTTGTTTTATATATATATGCACACACACACATATATATAATACCTCAGGTCTGAATCCCATCTCCATGACAAGATTATCAGTTCCAGAAAGTTTGTATGGGCTTCTTTCATGCCCCTCAGAGGCTGTGGTTCTGGGCCCACTCTGGGCATCATGGAAACACTTTTTCACTTTTAAATTAATATAATTTATTCCAAAGATCAGGTTTTAATATGAGCATTTACATGCCAAACCAAACAGGAAATTACTGTTACTTTCTAAAATACTTTTTCGAAATAAATTTATATCTCATCCACTTTCTGTGTGAGATTTAGTGCTTAAGAAAAGCAACATCTTTTGTTTATCCTGTCTTTAGGATTAACATCCTTATTTCTATTTTTGGATGAACATTTGTTGATCATTTTATCATATGACAAGAATATATATTGAAAATACAATTTGAGATCATATGACGAACTAGAAAAAAGCCACGTAGAATAGAAGAAAGGAAAGTTAGGAGTCAGACAGATGTGCTTTTGCAAATCTAGTCATGAGAATCTAAGCATATTTTCTAAATGCTAAAACAGAAAAATTAATAGCCAGCACATAGGGTTTGGAAGGAAGCTGAGTGATGTAACAAATGACAAAATACAACCTTGCCCAATGAACAGCAACTAGAGGCGGCAACTAGAGAAGCAGCAGGAGCCGTAACAGAGGCAGCAGTTTTTGTTATTAAATATCAACTTTTATGACCTGGGTTAAGTCCAAAAATCTACGTAGTATTTTCCTCCGCACAAAGCTACTTCTTAGAGAAATGAGTTGAAAATAAATGAGTGTGAAATCCCTTTAAAATGGTATGGGAAAATAATGTTTAAGATTATTCATTAAGCTGTACACCTGAAACATTGTAAATCAACTATATGTCAATTTAGAAATTTTTTAAAAGATTATTTGCTAAATATTCATCTGATACATCTTTGCTTAACACGTATGAAATGCAAAGCAGAAGGTTAATCACTGTGGAAGGTATAAAAATAACATAGGATCCCTGCCCTCAAGAAGCTTCTGTTCCTAGGGACATCCCTGGTGGTCCAGGGGTTAACACTCCGTGCTTCAGATGCAGGGGGCACAGGTTCAAACCCTGGTCAGGCACTAAGATCTCACATGCCACTCGGCGCAGCCAAAAAAGAAAAAAAAAAGAATAGGAAGTTTCCGTTCTAATAAAGGAGAGACACACATATAAACCATGATATTGCAAGCCAGAATAGGATTAAATGCCAAGTAACAGTGTAAAGAAAGACCAAAGAATTCAAACAATGGACAGATTACTTCCAACTTTACAGAAATGAGTTTTATTTTTTTTCTTGAAATGAGTTTTATATAAGTTAAAATTAGAGAATCACAGGCAAAAAAAATGTGTAAAGGTAAACCTTAATGGACAAATACCCAGACATATGAGCCTCTGTCCATGGAAAAGCACTCATTTCACGCTGGTCCTGAGATCTGAGATTTGAGATTTTAAATGAACAGCCACTCCAACACTTAGGGAAAATCGACACACTGCCAATAATTTCACATACATGTACTTTTGAACAACATAACGTTATTGCCCACCGAATCTGTATGTTCCCTGCACACATGCATATACATACAATGTGTGTATTATATTATGAAAACTACCCTGGGACTTGCCTGGTGGTGCAGTGGTTAAGAATCCGCCTGCCAATGCAGGAGACACGGGTTCAAGTCCTGGTCCAGGAAGATCCCACATGCCGTGGAGCAACTAAGCCCGTACGCCACAACTACTGAGCCTGCACTCTAGAGCCCGTAAGCCACAACTGCTGAGCCCGCGACCACAACTACTGAAGCCCGCGTGCCTAGAGCCCATGCTCCGCAACAAGAGAAGCCACCACAATGAGAAGCCCGCGCACAACAAAGAGTAGCCCCCGCTTGCCACAACTAGAGAAAGCCTGTGCACAGCAACGAAGACACAATGCAGAGAGATTGGTTCAAGATGGTGGAGTAGAAGGACGTGCTCTCACTCCCTCTTGCAACAACACCAGAATCACAACTGCTGAACAATCATTGAGAGGAAGACACTGGAACTCACCAAAAGAGATACCCCACATCCAAAGACAAAGGAGAAGCCACAATGAGACGGTAGGAGGGGCACAATCAAAATAAAATCAAATCCCAAACTGCTGGGTGGGTGACTCACAAACTGGAGAACACTTATACCACAGAAGGCCACCCACTGGAGTTAAGGTTTTGAGCCCCACGTCAGGCTTCCCAAGCTGGGGGTCCGGCAACGGGAGGAGGAATTCCTAGAGAATCAGACTTTGAAGGCTAGCGGGATTTGATTGCAGGACTTCGACAGGAGTGGAGGAAACAGAGACTCCATTCTTGGAGGGCACACACAAAGTAGTGTGTGCATTGGGACCCAGGGGAAGGAGCAGTGACCCCACAGGAGACTGAACCAGACCTACCTGCTAGCATTGGAGGGTCTCCTGCAGAGGCAGGGGGTGGCTGTGTCTCACTGTGAGGACAAGGACACTGGCAGCAGAAGTTCTGGGATGTACTCCTTGGCGTGAGCCCTCCCAGAGTCTGCCATTAGCCCCACCAAAGAGCCCGGGTAGGATCCAATGTTGGGTTGCCTCAGGCCAACCAACCAACAGGGAGGGAACCCAGCCCCACCCATCAGCAGACAAGCGGATTAAAGTTTTACTGAGCTCTGCCCATCAGAGCAACAGCCAGCTCTACCCACCACCAGACCCTCCCATCAGGAAACTTGCACAAGCCACTTAGATAGCCTCATCCAGAGGGCAGACAGCAGAAGCAAGAACTACAATCCTGTAGCCTGTGGAACAAAAAACACATTCACAGAAAGATAGACAAGTTGAAAAGGGAGAGGGCTATGTACCAGATGAGGAAACAAGATAAAACCCCAGAAAAACAACTAAATGAAGTGGAGACAGGCAACCTTCCAGAAAAAGAATTCAGAATAATGATAGTGAAGATGATCCAGGACCTCAGAAAAAGAATGGAGGCAAAGATCGAGAAGACGCAAGAAATGTTTAACAAAGATCTAGAAGAATTAAAGAACAAACAAACAGAAATAAACAACACAATAACTGAAATGAAAACTACAGTAGAAGGAATCAATAGCAGAATAACTGAGGCAGAAGAACGGATAAGTGACCTGGAAGACAGAATGGTGGAATTCACTGCTGCGGAACAGAACAAAGAAAAAAGAATGAAAAGAAATGAAGACAGCCTAAGAGACCTCTGGGACAACATTAAACACAACAACATTCGCATTATAGGGGTCCCAGAAGGAGAAGAGAGAAAGGACCCAAGAAAATATTTGAAGAGATTATAGTCGAAAACTTCCCTAACATGGGAAAGGAAATAGCCACCCAAGTCCAGAAAGTGCAGAGAGCCCCATACAGGATAAACCCAAGGAGAAACATGCCGAGACACACAGTAATCAAATTGGCAAAAAATGAAGACAAAGAAAAATTATTGAAAGCAGCAAGGGAAAAACGACAAATAACATACAAGGGAACTCCCATAAGGTTAACAACTGATTTCTCAGCAGAAACTCTACAAGCCAGAAGGGAGTGGCATGATATACGTAAAGTGATGAAAGGGAAGAAACTACAACCAAGATTACTCTACCTGGCAAGGATCTCATTCAGATTCAATGGAGAAATCAAAAGCTTTAAGACAAGCAAAAGCTAAGAGAATTCAGCATCACCAAACCACCTCTACAACAAACGCTAAAGGAACTTCTCTAAGTGGGAAACACAAGAGAAGAAAAGGACCTACAAAAACAAACCCAAAACAATTAAGAAAATGGTAACAGGAACATACATATCGGTAATTACCTTAAACGTGAATTGATTAAATGCTCCAACCAAAAGACACAGGCTTGCTGAATGGATACAAAAACAAGACCCATATATATGCTGTCTGCAAGAGACCCACTTCAGACCTAGGGACACATTCAGACTGAAAGTGAGGGGATGGAAAAAGATATTCCATGCAAATGGAAATCAAACGAAAGCTGGAGTGGCAATACTCATATCAGACAAAATAGACTTTAAAATAAAGAATGTTACAAAAGACAAGGAAGGACACTACATAATGATCAAGGGATCAATCCAAGAAGAAGATATAACAATTATAAATATATATGCACCCAACATAGGAGCACCTCAATACATAAAGCAACTGCTAACAGGTATAAAAGAGGAAATCAACAGTAACACAGTAATAGGGGGGGACTTTAACACCTCACTTACACCAATGGACAGATCATCCAAACAGAAAATTAACAAGCAACCACAAGCTTTAAATGACACAACAGACCAGATAGATTTAATTGATATTTATAGGACATTCCATCCAAAAACAGCAGATTACACTTTCTTCTCAAGTGCACACAGAACATTCTCCAGGACAGATAACATCTTGGGTCACAAATCAAGCCTCAGTAAATTTAAGAAAATTGAAATCACATCAAGCATCTTTTCTGACCACAACACTATGAGATTAGAAATCAATTACAGGGAAAAAAATGTAAAAAACACAAACACATGCAGGCTAAACAATACGTTACTAAATAACCAAGAGATCCCTGAAGAAATCAAAGAGGAAATCAAAAAATACCTAGAGAAAAATGACAATGACAACACGACGATCCAAAACCTATGGGATGCAGCAAAAGCAGTTCTAAGAGGGAAGTTTATAGCTATACAAGCCTACCTCAAGAAACAAGAAAAATCTCAAATAAACAATCTAAACTTAACCTGAAGGAACTAGAGAAAGAAGAACAAACAAAACCCAAAGTTAGCAAAAGGAAAGAAATCATAAAGATCAGAACAGAAATAAATGAAACAGAAACAAAGAAAACAATAGCAAAGATCAATAAAACTAAAAGCTGGTTCTTTGAGAAGATAAACAAAATTGATAAACCATTAGCCAGACTCATCAAGAAAAAAAGGAAGAGGACTCAAATCAACAAAATTAGAAAGGAGAAAGGAGAAGTTACAACAGACACCACAGAAATACAAAGCATCCTAAGAGACTACTACAAGCAACTCTATGCCAATAAAATGGACAACCTGAAAGAACTGGACAAATTCTTAGAAAGGTATAACGTTCCAAGACTGAACCAGGAAGAAATAGGAAATATGAACAGACCAATCACAAGTAATGAAATTGAAACTGTGATTAAAAATCTTCCAACAGGGCTTCCCTGGGGGCGTAGTGGTTGAGAGTCCGCCTGCTGATGCAGGGGACATGGGTTTGTGCCCCGGTCCGGGAAGATCCCACATGCCACAGAGCGGCTGGGCCCGTGAGCCATGGCCGCTGAGCCTGCACGTCCGGAGCCTGTGCCCCGCAACCGGAGAGGCCACAACAGTGAGAGGCCCACGTACAGCAAAAAAAAAAAAAAAAACTTCCAACAAACAGAAGTCCAGGACAAGATGGTTTCACAGGTGAATTCTATCAAACATTTAGAGAAGAGCTAACGCCCATCCTTCTCAAACTCTTCTAAAAAATTGCAGAGGAAGGAACACCCCCAAACTCATTCTATGAGGCCACCATCACCCTGATACCAAAACCAGACAAAGATACTACAAAAAAAGAAAATTACAGACCAATATTACTGATGAATATAGATGCAAAAATCCTCAACAAAATACTAGCAAACAGAATCCAACAACACATTAAAGGGATCATACACCATGATCAAGTGGGATTTATCCCAGGGATGCAAGGATTCTTCAGTATACGCAAATCAATCAATGTGATACACCATATTAACAAATTGAAGAAGAAAAACCATATGATCATCTCAATAGATGTAGAAAAAACTTGTGTCAAAATTCAACACCCATTTATGATAAAAACGCTCCAGAAAGTGGGCACAGAGGGAGCCTACCTCAACATAATAAAGGCCATATACAACAAACCCACAGCAAACATCATTCTCAATGGTGAAAAACTGAAAGTATTTCCTCTAAGATCAGGAACAAGACAAGGATGTCCACTCTCGCCACTATCATTCAACATAGTTTTGGAAGTCGTAGCCATGGCAGTCAGAGAAGAAACAGAAATAAAAGGAGTACAAATTGGAAAAGAAGAAGGAAAACTGTCACTGTTTGCAGATGATATCATACCATACATAGAGAATCCTAAAGATGCCACCAGAAAACTACTAGAGATAATCAATGAATTTGGTAAAGTTGCAGGATACAAAAATCAATGCATGGAAATCTCTTGCATTCCTATACACTAATGATGAAAAATCTGAAAGAGAAGTTAAGGAAACACTCCCATCTACCATTGCAACAAAAAGAATAAAATACCTAGGAATAAACCTACCTAGGGAGACAAAAGACCTGTATGCAGAAAACTATAAGACACTGTTGAAAGCAATTAAACGTGATACCAACAGATGGAGAGATATACCATGTTCTTGGATTGGAGGAATCAATTTTGTGAAAATGACTATACTACCCAAAGCAATCTACAGATTCAATGCAATCCCTCTCAAACTACCAACAGCATTTTTCACAGAACTAGAACAAGAAATCTTAAAATTTGTATGGAGACACAAAAGACTCCGAATAGCCAATGCAATCTTGAGGGGAAAAAAAGGAGCTGGAGGAATCAGACTCCCTGACTTCAGACTACACTACAAAGCTACAGTAATCAAGACAATATGGTACTGGCACAAAAACAGAAATACAGATCAACAGAACAGGATAGAAAGCCCAGAGATAAACCCACGCACCTATGGTCAACTAATCTATGACCAAGGAGGCAAGGATATACAATGGAGAAAAGACAGTCTCTTCAATAAGTGGTGCTGGGAAAACTGGACAGCTACACGTAAAAGAATGAAATTAGGGGCTTCCCTGGTGGCACAGTGGTTGAGTCCGCCTGCCAATGCAGGGGACACGGGTTCGTGTCCCGGTCCGGGAAGATCCCACATGCCGCAGAGCGGCTGGACCCATGAGCCATGGCCGCTGAGCCTGTGCGTCCGGAGCCTGTGCTCTGCAACAGGAGAGGCCACAGCAGTGAGAGGCCCGCGTACCACAAAAAATTAAAAATAAAAATAATGAAATTAGAACACTACCTAACACCATACACAAAAATAAACTCAAAATGGATTAGAGACCTAAATGTAAGACCAGACACTATAAAACTCTTAGAGGAAAACATAGGAAGAACACTCTTTGACATAAATCACAGCAAGATCTTTTTTGATCCACCTCCTAGAGTAATGGAAATAAAAACAAAAATAAAGAAATGGGACCTAATGAAACTTCAAAGCTTTTGCAAAGCTACAGACAAGACGAAATGACAACCCTCAGAATGGGAAAATATATTTGCAAACAAATCAACGGACAAAGGATTAATCTCCAAAATATACAAACAGCTCATGCAGCTCAATATTAAGAAAACAAATAACCCAATCAAAAAATGGGCAGAAGACCTAAATAGACGTTTCTCCAAAGAGGACATACAAGTGGCCAAGACGCACATGAAAAGATGCTCAACATCACTAATTACTAGAGAAATGCAAATCAAAACTACAATGAGGTATCACCTCACACCAGTTAGAATGGACATCATCAGAAAATCTACAAAGAACAAATGCTGGAGAGGGTGTGGAGAAAAGGGAACCCTCTTGCACTGTTGGTGGGAATGTAAATTGATACAGCCACTATGGAGAACAGTATGGAGGTTCCTTAAAAAACTAAAAATAGAATTACCATATGGCCCAGCAATCTCACCACTGGGCATATACCCAGAGAAAACCATAATTCAAAAAGCTGCATGCACCCCAATGTTCATTGCTGCTCTATTTACAATAGCCAGGTCATGGAAGCAACCTAAATGCCCACTGACAGACGAATGAATAAAGAAGATGTGGTACGTATATACAAGGGAATATTACTCAGCCATAAAAAGGAATGAAATTGGGTCATTTGTAGAGACGTGGATGAATCTAGAGACTGTCATACAGAGTGAAGTAAGTCAGAAAGAGAAAAACAAATATCACATATTAACGCACATATGTGGAACCTAGAAAAATGGTACAGAGGAACCAGTTTGCAGGGCAGAAATAGAGACACAGATGTAGAGAATAAACGTATGGACACCAAGGGGGGAAAGCGGGGGGTGAGGGTCGTGGTGTGCTGAATCGGGCGATTGGGATTGACATGTGTACACTGATGTGTATAAAATTAATGACTAATAAGAACCTGCTGTATAAAAAAATAAAATAAAACTCAAAAAAAGAAAGAAAAGACTTAGGATATGTAACATCCAAATACAATGCAGGGTCCTTGACTGGATCCTGGGACAACTGAGGAAATGTGAATATGATCTGGATATTAGATAATATAAGGTATTGTTGTCAATTTTGTTAAGTGTGATAAAGTTATTGTGGTTATGTAAACAGAAAAAGACATTTTTAGAGATGCACACTGAAATATTTAGGGGAGAAATGTCTGCAATTAAAATATTCTTATAAAAAACAGATGAAGCAATTAGAGTCGAATGTTAATAAATGTTAACTATTAATACAAAAAATACAAAAAACAAAAAAAAACCCAATGCAGCCAAAAATAAAAAATAAATAAATTTATTAGAAAAAAGAAACAAAAAACTGCCCTGCCATGCAATTGCTTGTGCTTACATTTACACTTTCCACCTTCATAAACCTTGGAAAGGATACTACTGTCCATTCCCATAAATCCTGCTCTTTCGCTCCCTCTCTCCCTCATCCTTACTTCTCCCCTGACAAGGAGCAACTTACTTGAGTGGTAAGTGGAGGAGAGAACCTGATACTTGATGACTCCACTCCTTCCTCTCTCTGCCTTTATTTAGGGAGCTGGCTGCCCACACAAAGCCTGTGTCCTCCTCTATTCCCTGTGCGATCACATCCTCAAGGACGATGTGGCCAAGTCTGCAATTTCTGTGCTCCTGTGACTCTGGTGGGTGCGTGAACCTCATTTTGGAATTCAGTATCACAAAGCCCATTTGTCTAAGCTACTCTAAGCCACATTCTCCAGTATCAGATGATAAAGCTGATTTATTACTGGTAAAGTAATAAAAACTGTGTTTTAATCTACACCTGCCTGACTCCTTTGCCTCATCTGCTAAAAATGGGTTCACAGCTCCACCCGGCAAGAAGGGTCAAGTTCATCAGGCCCCCTCGAAAGCCGGTATCTTGGAGCACAAATTCAGGCTCAGATATTCTGTAAGAACTCTTCCAATTCCAAAACGAAGTCCAGGACTTACACTCCTGCCTGTCTGCTGGAGGCAGACAATATGGAGACAGAACATCATAGACTCACAGATTCTAGAAGTGGAAGGAAAATAAGATTGTCTGTTGACAGCTTTTCCGTGAGCAACCTGAAACCCAGAGAAGGAAGCTAACATGGTTCTGGCAGGACCAGCACTGGGGCTCAGGCGTCCTGACTCCCACCCAGTCTGGTGAGAACTTTATCTGAGGAAAACCTCAGTTTTACTCAGCCTCACTCATTCCTGAAGGAGAAACAGAACAGACTGTCTTCCAGAGCGTGTTTCTCCAAATGATCCCTACCTTTTCCCACGCATATGTGTTGACTCATGACATCACAGAAAAAGAACTGGGTATTTGGCCGTTGAAGGCAACATCACTCTTAAATACTTTTCTCTCAGTGACCTTTGCTCCATCAGAGAAAAAGCCTATTATTTCCTGTAATCACCTAGGTAACTGAAGACATGTCGGTCGATGATTCATGATCACCAACCTCAAAAGAGCCCTTAACATTGTTTCCTCTGTCAGTGACTCTGTCACTCTTGTAACTGCTCTAAGCCCCAAACAGGCATCTCCCGCACTCACAGGTGGTCCTTCCTCCTTCTCGGGCACGTTGAAGACCCCAGACAGCAATGCCCTCTCCTCCCACATCCATCTGGCCAAACCCAGCTGTATGTGTGACCAGCCCCTCCTTCTTCCCTCCAGTTACAGCAGACATGTACCCCTCAACCCACCTCCGGTCACTCTTCCCATCATGCTCAGATCCCACGCCCCTCCCACCTTCCCAGGTAAAATGCCACCATCAGTTCTCTCTCCCCTCTCCTGTTTGCTCTGCTGGTGCCTCTCATCTGGATCCTGCCCATCGACATTTCAGCTCGAACCTCTTCCAAACAGAAAGAGAAAACACGCTCTCTCAGTGCCACACCCGCTTCCACTGTGACCACATTCAGGGCCAGGTCAGATCACTCAGAGGACTAAGTACTGAGGTACTCTTTCCCACATGTAAAGCAAACAGTAAAACAACGCCCAGAAAGCCCGATAGAACCGTGAGTTTTTGGTAACGACTCCTTTAGTTCATTGTTTCCAATTGTCAAGTACTAAATTCTTTCCACATTTGTTGTTTTGCTGCTCCTACTCTGCTATGAGCTTTGTCTTAAGCACATACTCAATCTGCTCAATGGGTAATCCAGAATGTGCCCGTTCTCTCTTATATTCACAACCAAAGGAACGGGATTTTCTATAACTTGCCGTCTTCCTCATTTCTCCTCCCACCATTGCATGTCTGGTTTCTGCCCTAATCACTCCACCAAAAGGCCTATTACTGAGCATCTAAGGCCTATCACTGACTTCTAAGCATCTAATGGGTATCTCTCAGTCCTCATCTTATTCCACCTCTCAGGAGACTTTGACTCTATTGACGTCTCGCTTTCCTTTTTGAACTACTCTCTTTTCTTAGCTTTTGTGCGTCTGGTTTTTCTCCTCCTTGTCTGACTGCTCCCTCTCAGTCTCCTCGTCAGACTCCTCCCTCCTCTATGAGCCTTTAAAAGTTAGAGAACCTAAGGGCTCTTTCTAGATCCTCTTCTCGTTTTACTTTATAGGCTTTCTCCAGGCAATGCCATCCAGTCCTACGGTTTCAGCTACCATGAATTTTTAGGAGAACTCTACAATTTATCATTCAAACCGGAGCATTTTTTCAGAGTAAAGGAGGGGTACTATTAGCAGTTATGCCCAGACTGTTCAGGGCCAACTTGAATACATGGTCACCCTATATCTCTATGCCAATGAGCCCCAAACGTGCTTCCCCAGTGAAAACCTCTCCTCTGAGCTCCAGACTCAAAGACCGAGTTGCCCACTCACTATATGCACTTGGATTCATTAATCCACGCTTTTAACAAATACTGAGAATCTACTATAGGTCGAGCACTGTTCCAGGAACTGAAGATACAACAGTGGACAAAGCAGACAGAGCTCCTGTCCTCATCACGCTTCAATTCTCTTTGGGGAGAGAGGAACAAAAGTACAAACATATAAAAGCAGCTATTTTTCACCATGATGAATGCTATGGAGAAAAATCAAGTGGGAGAAGGGGACAGGGAGTGTTGGGAAGAAGACGGAACACACGCTATCTAGTGTGATCAGATAAGGCCTCGCTGAGAAGGTGATGTTTGAGAAAAAGCCTGAAAAGGGTAAAGAAGCAATGAAAGTGCACATCTGAGCAGAGGGAACAAAAGGTGCAAAATCCTGTAACTGGCAATGTGCACGGCACCCTCGAGAAACAGTGATAACACCACGTGGGTCAGGCTGAGAGAACAAGGGGAAAAGCAGGGAGATAGATCAGAATGTTAACAGGAAGCCTACACTGCATAGGGCCTGGAAGGCGACTGTAAGGATTTTGGCTCTTACTCTGAAGAAATGCGAAGCCACTGGAGGGTTCTGAGCAGAGGAATGCCACGATCTGACTTGTGTTTTTAAAATGCTGCTCTGGGCGTGGGGCTGGGAGTAGAAGTAGGGGGCCCAGTTAGGAGGCCGGCACGGTAATCCAACGGGACAGTTTTGGCGGCTCTGACCAAGTATTAGCTGTGAAACTGGTAAAAGGTGATCAGATTCCATACACATTTTGAAGATGGAGCCAAGAGAATCTGCTGACGGTTGGATATCGTGTTTGAGAAGAAAAACGGAAGTCAAGGATAACCCCTGGGGTTTTGGCCAGGGTGACTAGAAAGATGACGTTCCCGTTTTCTCAGATGGAGAAAACTTCAGAAGGAGCAGGTCCAGAAACGAGGAGCAGAAACTCCCTTGGGAACATGTTAAATCTGAGACATGCATTAGACATCCAAGAGGAGCTCTTAAGTAACCAGCTGGATATACAAGTCTAGAGCTCAGGGAGAGGTCTAGGCTGGAGATAAAAACTAGGGAGCTTTCAGATCTATACATGGTACTTAAATCCACACACCTGGACAAGATCACTAAAGAAGTGGAGGTAGAGGAGAGGTCCAAGAAATGAGATCCGGGCACACAGGGAGGTGAGGAAGAACACGGAAAGAAGATGGGGAGGGGCATCCAGGGGGTGAGAGTAAAACCAAGAGAAGACAGTCTCAAGGTGGAAAGAGTGATTTGCTATCAAACTGATCTCTGGCATTGATATTAAATGCTACCAACGGGTCCAATAAAATGAGGGTTGAAATTGACATGGAGGTCACAGTGACCTTGATACATTCAGGACGAGTAAAGTACCAAGTATGAAAGTCTGATTCAAGTGGATGGAGAATTAGAGGAGATAATACAGAGGTAGTGAATACAAACAACTCATTTGCGGAGTTTCCCTGTTAAGAGGAGGAAAGAAAATGGACATTAGCCAGAGAGAAAAGTGAGGTCAAGAAAAGATTTTGGTGGAAGAGAAGAGTGACGATGCAGGGGAGAGAGGAGAGAATTTCTGAGTGTTGCCCTTGCCCTTGGGTGGTCCCATCTTAGGAGGAAATGGGATCACAAGTGAAGAGGTTAGCCTTTGCTAGGGTAAGCTTAGTTCCTCTGTAATAAGAGAAGAAAAGGCACAAGAAATGATTACAGACACCTACAGGCGGGTAGATGTGATGGCGAGAGTTCACGGACATTCTCTTCTGATCACTTCTGCTCCTCAGTGCGGCGGGATGCAAGCTCATCCACTTAGAGTGAGAATTGGAGAAAGATTTGAGGTGTGGTAGGTATGAAACAATCACCAAGGAGAGTTGAAGAGTGAGTACTGGTGAAAGCCAGTATGATTTTCAGGCAGCATTATGGGTATGTTTGATATTAATGCTCATATAAATTGAGCCCATTCAGCATGGCTTTGTGTTTTTCTCCAGAATGAGGGCAGGTAAGGAGCAAGTAGAGAACTGAATTTAAGTAGGATTGTGTTTTCTCCAAGAAGAGAGAATGAAGCAAGAGAAGGTCAAGGGAGTCGAGCATGTATGCAAAGAGGTGATGATAATGATACTACAGAAGGAATAGAAATTGAATAAAGCGGTCAATGAGATGAGAAAAGAGTGAGAAGCCATGAAACCATGAGAGATCAATAGATTATAGGTGCTGGTGGGAAAAGCAACATTGGAGTAGGGGTACTAAAGACAGTGAGATGGAAACATAAGAACTGGTGGTAATAGGGTGGTTGGAATTGACATTAAGGAAGGTTACAGTTATTAGTAATGGCAGGCTCAACATGTCCAAGATAAACCTGATCCTCTTCCAGCATTTCCTATCTTAGTAAATGAAGTCACCAAGCTTTTCCTTTGCTGCATGCAATGCATCACTACATCTTGTCCATGTGACCCCTTATAGAATTCCCAAAGCTGTCTGCTTCTCTCTTTTCACCTGCTACTCTGCAAATCCAAGCTACCATCATCCCTTGCTTGGACAATTGTAACAGCCTTTTGGCTGGTCTCCTCACATCTGCTCTGACCCCAACTATAGCCAGAGTAATCTCTTCAAAACAAATAATCATGTGCCCTATTAATTAAAACTTCAATGGCTTTCTATTGTTCTTAGGGTGAAGACCAAGATTTGTAACGTAGCCCACTGGGCACCTGCAGTCTAGTCACCGCCTCCTTCTCCAGCCCTATCTTGTACTGTTTTCCCTTTCACTCTGTGCTCTAGATATGCTGGGATTTTTGTCTTCAAATATACCACACTTCCTCTGACACCAAAGACTTTGCCGATTGCCTTTGTGAAAATCCCCATCTCCTCCCTAGTTAATGCCTTCATGTCCTTCAGATTTCAACTTAAGTGCCCTTTCTTCAAGGCCCACTTCTCTGACTACACAGTATCAACTGGGGTGCCCTGTCATAATTTTTCTTTTACTATGCTGCCCCAGTTTTCTTTAATCAAGGATCACGAGCTCCAGAAGAGCAGCAACTGTTATCTGTTTTTATTCATTGTTGTGTCCTAGTGCCTAGGACAATCTGACACATAATTCTGTCCTTTAAAGGACCACTTAACCTTGTTAAACTGATAGTCATATAAGCCATATTACTGCCTCTGCTATTAATATCTTGAATTCAGTGAACTCCTTAATGCTTTGCTTCCCACACAGAAAGCTCTGGAAATTCAATAAAACCGTCCCTCCCACCAAAAATGCCAAAGTTCATTTAAATATTGTATAAAGCTTTGAAACCAACAAATGGTCTCTGATAAATACTCTGACATTTATAATCGCTTTGGTAAAGACATTGTCTTACTTGTATCATCAACTTTCTAATTTTTGATCACTTCCAAAATGCTTTCACATGCATTACTCAATTGATTCCCCTAACAAATCTATAAAGGTTGGTGAATATAGCTGGGGTTCCAGACACGCTGACAAATGACCAAAAGAGACTGTTACCTTAGTACGGGGCCCACGTCAAAACAAAGCCCATTCATCCCAGGAGGCAGCAGGACTATCTCCTAAGGATATCTGCAAGAAAATTATACGCATTTAAAATGCTATTTCAATTCCACAGGTTATCCATTCATCAAGCCCCTGTAGTATGCGTCTCACAAGTCTTTTTAGTGTGACATCAGGGGACATCTCACTTCCTGACTCACAGTTTGAGTCACTGTAAATGATTCCCCCAAAGAGAGCAAACAAGTGATAAAGATACATGCTGGACAACAAAAACAACCATTTATTAGACAGTCACACTGCCCTTTGTCATAATTGCTTTCAGCAGTTTGAAATATATTCTGATTAACCCCACACAGATAGGGACATGGTTCTGCATTTACTTGCCTAAAGGAAGTAACTATTTTGAAATATTCCTGATTTAACTTCTTTTTTACAAGAATTGTGAGTCAAATAAAAAACAATGTTCAGATGAGTTCTCTCACAAACACTCACTTTTGTTTAGGCCATTTCTTCAAATGTCTTCAAGTTTTATTCTAAAATGATCAAATTTCTACATAGCTGATTTTATGTGTCAACCTGGCAAGATTATGGTGACTGTTTGGTCAAACATCTGTTTTTCAAGTTGCTGTGAAGGTATTTTTTGGATGTGATTGACATTTAGAATCATTGACTTTACAGTGAGCAGAGGGCTTCCCTGGTGGCACACTGGTGGTGCCTGCCAGTGCAGGGGACACGGGCTCGAGCCCTGGTCCGGGAAGATCCCACATGCCACGGAGCAACTAAGCCCGTGCACCACAACTACTGAGCCTGTGCTCTAGAGCCCGCGAGCCACAACTACTGAGCCCGTGTGCCACAGCTACTGAAACCTGCATGCCTAGAGCCCGTGCTCTGCAACAAGAGAAGCCACCACAATGAGAAAAACACACACCAAAACAAAGAGTAGCCCCTGCTCGCCACAACTAGAGAAAGCCCGCACACAGCAACGAAGACCCAACACGGCCAAAAATAAATAAATAAAATAATTTTAAAAAAATACTCTTAAAAAAAAGTAAAATAAAGTGAGATTACCCTCCATGACACAGGTGGGCCTCATTCAATCAGTTGACGGCCTTATGAGCAAATGCTGAAGTTTCCCAAAGAAAGAGTTCTGTCTCCAGACAACACAGAAATTCTGCCTGCACTTTTATCTCAGACTCAGAACTGCAACATCAACTCTTCCCTGAATCTCCAGCCTGCCAGGTTGCCCTACAGGTTTTGGATTTGCAAGTCCCACAGTGGCAAAAGTCACCCCTCACCCCAAATTTAATAAATTTAATAAATTTAACATCCTCCACTACAACTCTGTCCAAAGCAGGTGTGTACCATCATTCAATGTATTTTCTCTTAAGCCTTTTAAAACATCTTGAGAATGCACAGAACCACACACATACAAAAAATTCATGGTCCTGGTTCTTATTTGTCATAGGATTTTTTTTTTGGTAGTATACACTTGAAAGATAGTTTTCTATAGAATATATCCATGAATATACCCTTGATTAAAGAAGAATTAGAAATGACTAAAAGAAGAATGTATTAGTCAGGGTTCTTCAGAGAAACAGAACCACCCTTATGACCTCATTTAACCTTAATTGCCTCCCTGAAATGCCTTATTTTCAAATACAGTCACATTGAAGATCAGGGCTTCAAAATATGAATTTTGAGGGGACACAGTTTGGTCCATACACACTTTAGGGAACTAGAAAAAGAAGAGCAAATTAAACCCAAAGCTAGCAGAAGGAAGGAAATAATAAGGATTAGAACAGAGATAAGTGAAATAGAGAATCAATGAAACCAAATGTCTGTTCTTAGGAAAAAATCAACAAAATTGACAAACTTTAACTAGACTGAGAAAGAAAAAAGAAGATGCAAGTAACTAAAATCAGAAATGAAAATGGGGACATTACAACCAACTTTACACAAATAAAAATAAAAGAATGCTATGAATAATTGTTCACCAATAAATTAAATGAAATTGAAAAATGTCCTAGAAACACACAAATTACCGAAACTGACTCAAGAAGGAATAGAAAAACTGCACAGACCTATAACAAGAGATTAAATCAGTGATTAAAAAACAACAACAAAAAACTAGAACTCCCAGCACAGAAAAGCTCTGGACCAGATGACCTATCATATATCTGGCAACATGTTTTTTTTAAAAAATGTATACTGTAACATATGATATGTGCATAAGAATGTATGCGGTATTACTAGTTAGTGGAAAGCACATCCTCAGTGTTTTGAGCTGACTGCCCAGTCTTGTATTTGGGTTCATAAATTTTGTATTTCTTATACTGAGGACAAACTAAGAGTTCATTTTGGCTCTGAAACTTTAAATGACATTTTGATACTCTCTGTAGCTCCAGAGATATTCCATAAGTTATACCGACTCAGTAAATGGCTTTCTTTTTTTAGATGAACTGAATATGATGACATGTTATCTTTTTCCTTGGCAAAATAAAAATAATTTCTAGCTAAAAAGGAACAGAAGAATACTACATGTTTTCAGATTAAGCCTGAGATCTAAAATGCAGTCTCAGTTAAGCTAGGCATTCATCCTCTGTGCTTTCCAAAATTCCCTTTAGATAACTAATGTGTTAAAAATAGAAAGCATTTCTTTTCTATTTCCTGTTCTCTTTCATTTTTAATAAATTTTATTGTTTTTATTGTAAAATCAATAGTCACTTCAAAAATGCAGACATATAAAATAAAAATTTTACCACCCAAAGATAACCACTTTTTTGTTATTTGACTTTCTTCTTTCTTGAGGTACATATATTTTAATTAACTGATCTCAAGTACTTTTGTACTTTGTTTTTGAAAGTGTTTTAGCACAATTTATGACCTGCATCTTTATTAGGAAACATTATTTTATTAATACAAACTAGTCTCCAACAGTAAAATACCAAATAAAAGTACATCGATCAAAAGCCAGAATCAGGGCTTCCCTGGTGGCGCAGTGGTTGAGAGTCCGCCTGCCGATGCAGGGGACACGGGTTCGTGCCACGGTTCGGGAACATCCCACATGCCGCGGAGCGGTTAGGCCCGTGAGCCATGGCCGCTGAGCCTGCGCGTCTGGAGCCTGTGCTCCGCAACGGGAGAGGCCACAACAGTGAGAGGCCCGCGTACCGCAAAAAAAACAAACAAACAAAAAAAAAAACAAAAAGCCAGAATCAAAACCTACCATCTCCATGTAAATGACAAACGGAGGATTCTGGCAAAAAGTATCACTTCTCATTTCTAAAAAGTCAAAAATTATATTCTTAAACGTAAATGTAACTACTCATCAAGATATGTTATTTGGGTTTCTTAGTCACTGAACCACACAGCAGTACCTCCTCCTGAAATTTCCTCCCCACAGTTTCACCTCGGGTGGTTCTGGCATGGGAGGATCCTCGGGGTCAATCTTTGAGCGCCTCAAATATGGAAACAGTGGGACATAGCTGAAGTCCCAGAGCCTGAGAGTGGTTCTTGGTAGACAACGTGCTTAACGACTCGCTGGTTGCAGACACACACACACAGACACACACACACACAAAGGTTGAAGTTTTCTTTACCTAGCACGTCACACTGATGGAAAAAATAGGAGACTGGTTAGATAGGAAGGAGGTCAGAGCAGAGCCTAATTACAGTAGAGAAGCAGAGCTCACAGCCAGCGCCAGTAAACGGTGGCTGAATTGGACCAGATGGAATCTGTTCCTCTCGTTCATATAAATACAGATGACGTTCATCCCAACAGGGCCCCTTCCAATCTACAGACCCTGCCGCCACCTTAAGTTTAAGTTCATCCTCAATCACCTGGCACTCAGGAAGCCTTCACCTACGTACCACCGACTTTGTAGCCAGAATAAATTTGTATACTCTCTGAGCTGCTTGTGTCCTCAGGAAAACAAAAACAAACAAACCAGAAACCCAGCATGGGCTTCACAGAGTCGGGAAGCTTAAATGAGATAGGATAAGGCGTCAGGCACCTGGGAGGCACTCCGGAAAGGAGAGATGCTCCTTGTTCCGTCAAGTTGGAAGCCCCAAGGGATGGTCTACTCTGCAGGCACAGAGGGCTTCATTAGAACTGCCTCCTCGTGGCTGTGAAGACTTGAGCGTAACATGCGAACAGCCAGGAATATGGAACTTCAAAAAACTCTACGACTGCTTCGCAGCTCGGGAGGAGCGGGCGAAGTCGCAGCTGCCCAGTGACGCGCAATCCCCGAGCAGACAGCTTCCGCTTTAAGCACCTGCTCGCCGGCCTCGAACAGAGCCTACCGGAAGTCGCGGACGGAGCCCACCGGAAGTTGCGGACGGCGCCCCCCGGAAGTTGCTGAGCGCAGCCACGGCGTCAGGTTCCTCCGCCGAGCGCGGACCAGTGTCCCTCGGCTCGGCCTCCAGTCTACTCCAAATTTCCTCTCTGGCCGCCGCCCGTCTGTTTCAGGCCTCCCGGATGCTGGTTTTCCGGCCAGTAGTCCCGGCGACGCTGCCTGCCGGCGCTCGGGCATAAGCCTGGCCTGGACTGCGGAGGCCAGACGCGCCGCCGCCGGGACCCCCGGGACCCGCCCCCGAGCGACACGCACTTCCGGCGGCGCGGCGGCGGGGACGGAACCCGGCGGGCGGTGATGGACGCGCTGGCGGTCATGATGCAGGATCTCCTGACCCAGAACCGTGCGCTGCGCAGGGAGAACAAAGAGCTCATGGACCAGGTGCGGCGGCTCCTGTGCGAGAAAGCCAACCTGCTGGCCCAGGTGCGCCCGCCCGCCTGCCCAATGGCTTTTCCCGAGACGTTCAAAGGCGACTCCGCCCGGCTTCCCGAGTTTTTGATCCAAGCGGCCTCTTACATGAGGTTCTTTGAGGCCAGGTTCTCGAAAGACACCCTCAAGGTGGCGTTTTTAATCAGCCGCCTCAGTGGGCCGGCCGAGGAGTGGGTTGTTCCCTACATCGAGAGGGAGAGCCCCATCCTGTCGCATTACGAGGGCTTCGTGGACGCGCTGAAGCGGGCCTTTGGCAGGAACGGGTAGGAAACGGCAGTGCTGCGAGCCCCACGGACCGGGTCGTGCTTGGCCGTGACTCACAAAGAGTTCTCCAGTACCCACCTGCTGGGCCCGACCCTTGCGAGGAAGCCCCGCTGCCTTTGCACTCGGCCCAGCAACGCGGCCACTGGCGGGGGGCCTGTTAGCAATTGAACGGACCGCCCCGAATCGCGCTCCTGCCGTCTCTGAAAACTGCTGCTGCCCGCCTTGGACGATCTGTGCCAGCTTGGGAAGTGCTTGAGCTTGTCACATGCCCGGGGACACCGATTTGGAGACCTCAGGTCCGGAGACAGCTGCCAGGGTTCGCGTGGCTGGCAGACAAATATTGACACTCCTGCCCCAGGAACCTGTTTTTCACATACTTCCTTTCTGTTCTGAAACCACAACAGGCTCAGAGACTGTGCCTTTTATCAGAAAAGTCTAGGCGCTGAACAGTATATGAAAAACGCATTTACTTTTAAAATGTAAATATATATCTTACAGCACCATATGTTGGGGACTGTACTTGGGGTTACAGGAGAAACAGATGAATAAGACCAAATGTATATCTCCACAGGAACATAACTGTGAGAAAAAATTCTAAGTGCATATTCTGATGTCTGGTAAAATAATGCTTTCATGTGCAGAGAATGGCATATTTGCTTCTTGTTTTATGGCCTTTTCACATCACAGTTTTAAAATACATGTTAAAAACATGTGCAGCTTACAAAGGAGGCAGAAAACCCAACTTGAGCAATTTCTTTGCTCCTGAATCTGGCAAAGACGGTGTTTTTAAGGATGGGTGCAACTTGTAGCAAAAAGAAGGGGTAGCAGGGAATGGTGCATTCTTTGAGCTGTATCCACTCACCTTTATTCCCCTGTATTAAATGACTTGGCTGCTTCCTTTTTTGTAAATTACAGTTTTGGCCTCAGTTTTTCTTTTGTAATTAAAGGCATTACTTGATCATTAAAATCTGGTTCAGAATTCTGTGATTCTCTTAGGGCCAAAAAAGGGGAAGCCAAAGGAAGGTCTGAGCCTTCATGTCAAACAAAGTAGTTCTTAAAATCCTCTCAGGACCAAAATCTATAGCTGCCTTTCCTTACATGTCCATAGGTTTTGTCATTCTGGTGGTCAATATAGCCTCACTGAAATAGCTTGAATTCTAGTCACATCTTCATACTAAGAAAAACTCATCACTGCCCCCTTGATGGACAGTTCACATACCTAAGGACTGAACTGAAAACCTCTAATTATATTTTTGCACGATTTGATTAAAAGGTTATAGCAATCTAAAATATTACGCAAATGAACATATCTATGAAGCAGACTCAGACATAAAGAACAGACTTGTGGTTGCAAAGGGGGAGGGGGGTCGGGGAGGAAAGGATTGGGAGTTTGGGATTAGATGCAAACTAGTATATATAGAATGGATAAACAACGAGGTCTTACTGTATAGCACAAGGAACTAAATATCCTGTGATACACCATAATGGAAAATAGTATGAAACAGTATATCTGAGTCACTTTGCTGTACAGCAGAAATTGACAACATTGTAAATCAACTATACTTCAATAAAATGAATTTTAAAAAAATTATTTTCTTGCCATAAAAACTCAGACACAAAGGTCCTTCATATACTTATTTCGCCATGTGGGGATAAGCCAAAATACTACTTGACCACTAAACAACACCCCACAACCTTCTGCTCTTCACCCAATTAATGCTCATTTTGTGCACATGTCAGTACACTGTTTAATTCTGCAACTATAAATAACTAAATGAACTACAATAAAGTTTTTTTTAAAGGTTATAGCAATTATTTTATCATTGCCAGTTAGCACTGTAAGAGTTTATGAGACTGGGGCCCCCAACACGACTTCTTATAAACCATACTTTTGTGGTACATGTGTACTAACAAAATTAATTGATTCTTGGTCCTATTGGCTGTCAATTTCAGAGCAGTGTTTTTCCCACAGTAAAAAAATACCTGCAGGGTATAGCACCGCCCAAAATTTCAGTAAACCTCACAAGAGCACATATTTGATAGGGTACAAAAACTTGCTAATGAAAGATCAGCATCAACATTGAAGAAGTCAAATAGAGCATAACTCAGAAGTCAAGATAGCTCATACTTAATTTTCTATAACTTTTTTTTTTTTTTTTGCGGATCTTCCTGCACCGGGGCACGAACCCGTGTCCCCTGCATCGGCAGGTGGACTCTCAACCACTGTACCACCAGGGAAGCCCTAACTTTTTTTTTTTTTAAGGGTATCTTAGATCTCCACCAAAAGGAAAAAACGAGAAAAGAAAGTATACAAGTCTCGCTTACAGTTACACAGAGAGACGGGAGGAGGGAGAGAAGGTCACTTACTGGTCAGTGACCTCCATCCACATCATTCCAGCTCTGAAATAAGGTCATAACATGATGAGTCGTTCATTGTTTTCTTTAGTCTTCTGCTGAATGGTCTCTGGGGGATGTTCCTCATCTGGCCCTTTATCAGGCTTACCTAGAAGGCCAACAGCCCGCTGGGGCCTTTCCTCTGGACCCGAGCGATTTCCTTCTCTGCCAGATTGAGAACCTCTTCTGTGTGGGCCTTTAATGTTTGGTATCTTTGGCCTTCCATTTCACTTCTTAATTTGTAATCCTCAGCACACTTCTTCAGCCATTCTTCCTTCATGAGATAGCCTTCAGTCGCCTCCTGCTTCTCAAATTCCTTAAAAGTTCAGAGAAATATGCTTCATGGAATTTGTCTGTAGTAAGTTGACCTTTTTCTTTCTGACTTTCTAGATTTCAGCTTTGGCAAGCTGCTTCTGTTTCTGTACCTTCTCCATCACCTGGGTACACCCCTAAAAATCCGATCGTAATTTTCCCCATCTCCGAGCATTTTGCATGGAGCTCCTCATACTTGCTTTTCAGTTTCAGGTTCTCCATCTGCATGGCTTTAACTGCAACCTCCAGGTCCTTCTGAGTAAACTGCAGTACATCCATGAATGGGACCAGTGGGCAGGAAAAGGTCCGTAGCCTGAGGACACAAGGGGGAGAGTCCATCACAGGGATACCTGGAGCTCCTAAGACAGCAAATGCCACCAGCCTCACTTTAGGTGGTCTTCCTCAGGAAGGCTTGGCATCATGAATGTTGTCTATTTCAGTGGCCACAGAAACCAGTTTATTAAGGCTGTCTTTCAGAAGTGGGTCAAAGGAGGTATAAAGGACTTTTCTCAAAGCAAACTCTTTAGATGAGGACGTTCCAAACTACTCCAAATTCTCCACATCAGCCCCCATGCCTAGAACTATAGCTGGGGCTCTGGAGTGCTCTTCTTGGAGGTCCATGGCAGGCTCTGGCCCGTGCTGAGAAAGGAGAGCAGGGCCCACTGTCCAGACTGCTTATGTGAACCCATGCCCCCAAAGAATCCACTACCTGCTGCTCTGAATCTCCTCTGAGTGTGTGTTTCTTATCCTCAAGTGATTCCAATTTGCATCCCAAATTGAGAAGCACTGAGAAAGGACAGATTTTGTCCCCCAGCAGAAAGCCAGGTGAACTTAAGAAGGTGTTCATGCAAAAAAAATTGCACAATTGTCTAGTTTCTCTTGAGTTTGGCTTGTATGGCTTTACCTGATTTGGGCATTTTGTGATTTTCCAGAAAATCAGGCAACTCTCACATATTCAATTAAGGAATGCACTTGAGAGCCAGATGAGCATAATTTTTCGTAATGCTTTTGCTTTTATGTCTGTTATGCAAGTTGTTACGATTTGACTGTCTACCCTAAACCAAGGTTCATCTAATAACTTTATTTCAGACATCTTAATTTCTTGCTAACTAATTGAAGGTAATGTATTAGCAGAGCAGTGACTACCTCTGTAATTCAAACTGCAGATAACTATTAATTCAAGTTCAATGAAATCCTTCATCTTCCCTAAATCTTTTTCAAGTGGCCTGCTGTCAACAGTTCTCTGCAGTGATTCTCAAGCTTTAGGGAGCATAAGCGTTGCCTGAGAGATTTGTTAAAAAACACATTGCCCGGCCCTAACTCTAGAGTTTCAGATTGAGTGGGTCTGGGTTGGGACCCGAGAATTTGCATTTCTAACTAAAGTTCCTAGGTGATCCTGATGCTGTTGGTGTAAGGGTAAAATAAATTAGAAATGAGAAAAATATTTCTTTCTCCCTGGTGCAAAGAAAAAGAGAGCATTTACTTTAGAAAACTTGCCCTTGTGGACTCTTTCTCTGCCTTTTGAAATGTATGGAGATCTTTTTAAGGGCTAAATAAGCCTCTTTCCCATTTTACAATCCAGGAATTTCTCTTTGAAAGGGGACCCGGAGCCATCGTACAGAACTGGAACCGTCAAGAAGATAGCACCCCTTCCTCCCAGTTTCCTGGGAATATAGGAGCCTAACTTCAGCAGGTACCTGTCTCCAAAAACAAACCTACCTTCTGTCATAAAGATATGAGAAATTTATTTTTCCCTTATTTGAAGGCAGTTAATCCTCTTATTTGAGAATCAGTTACCCTTTATCTTGAAAACGTAGAGGTAATTGGTTTCATCTGCCTGGTTATGTAAATCGGTACCATTTCCTTTTGTTTTTGCTATCTATCCCCTTAGTGGCTTTTCTGTGGTTCACATTACGTTCTGGTTTAATGCTTATTCAAAATAAAACCCTTTTATTTCTCTTCTATCTTTGTGAAGAGGTTTTCTAGGTTGACCAGACATTTTGTTTTTAATTATATTTTCCCGACACTGGTCAGGGCTACACTTTGAGAACCACTGCACAGCATGAACCTACCTGTAGAATTTTACATTTCTCTCTAGAACTTTACCTTATTGGTTTCAGCCTGTGGTATTTTAGATCTTTGACTTTTTCAGTTTTGATTCTGTCATCCTCCTTACTTGATATCATCTACAAAATTGAGAAATTTATGTTTTCCATTAATCAGTTCAGAAAAGAGGCAGCAAGGGTCCCTGTAACATTCAGTGCTTACATTATTAATCACCAGACAACTCTCTATCATGTTATGTGCTGGTACTGCGGACACAGCTATGAGCAAGACAGTCCTGATTCTCCAGGAGCTTACAACTGGGAAGATAAAGAAACAGGCCATTCTAATGCAGGACTGCAGCAAGGAGGGGACAAGAAGAGCGCGCCTGTGGTAGCACGAAGTGGCACCCCTAAGCCAGCCTTGGGGGGTGTTAAGGACTGAATGTTTGTGTTCCTCCAAAATGCATATGTTAAATCCTAACCCCCAATGTGCTGGTATTGGGAGCTGGAGCTTGCCGGGAGGTAAGGAGATCCTGAGGGTGGGGCCTGCGTAACCGGCATTAGAGCCCTAACAAGAAAAGGCGGGAGAGCTTCCTTCCTCTCTCTGCTCTCTGCCATGTGAAGATACAGGAAGATGGCCATCTGTAAACCAGCATGCAGGCCCTCACCGGGCCCGGGACCTGCCAGCACCTTGATCTTGAACTTCTAATAGACTTGGAGACCACGTCGGCCTGCGTACATCTCCTCTGGATTTTAGGCAGCTGGGGCCTGAATTGCATTAATCTAATGAGAAAGGAAAGGGTTTTGGTTTAAGGTGGAGGCAACGGAAGTGGAGAGAGGAGGACAGATTTGAGGTATGTTTTGGAGACAGAAAAGGCAGGCCCTACAGATAAATGGATGTGGGAAGTGTTTCTTCCTCTCTCCCCAGTCAGGAATATTGCAGATTCCATTTCCATTTTTCTACATCCCCTGTTTTGTTCCTCTCCAAGAGAGAAGGAGGGAATAAAGTGATTGGTCAGAGCTCCCTAGTCTTTGGACATCCTTTTCCTTGTGGATGGATCTGGAGACACACCCGCTGTGCGCAGGCAGAGCTGGTCCTCTCATTCCTATTGTCGCTCTGCAGTTTGGCACTATGACAACAGACTCCTGACTACATCCCTTCTTACTCCCTTCCAACCCATTGTCCACACGGGTCATGGTTACTTTTTTTAATTTCCCCAAGTAGTTCATCTGATTTACCTGAAGAGACTTGGAAGTCTCTTTTCAGCCTGCAACAACATGGATGTTAGTAAGAAGCATTTCCAGTCAACTTTCTTCTTCACCTTGATGCAGAAATGTTGCCATTTTTATGACATAATATTATCCACACTTCACGTTTTCCTCTGGTTTTTTTTTTGTTTGTTTTTTTGTTTGTTTGCTTTTTGCGGTACGCGGGCCTCTCACTGTTGTGGCCTCTCCCGTTGCGGAGCACAGGCTCCGGACGCGCAGGCTCAGCGGCCATGGCTCACGGGCCCAGCCGCTCCGCGGCATGTGGGATCTTCCCGGACCGGGGCACGAACCCGTGTCCCCTGCACCGGCAGGCGGACTCTCAACCACTGCGCCACCAGGGAAGCCCTGGCCTCTGTTTTTGACATTACCCCTTTGTCAGGTGACTGTAAATATCCACATCAAAAAATAAAGCCACACAGAATCTCTCACTGAAAAATGAGAAAATAGGTTGACAGAGATGTTTTCCATTTCTGAAAGGCTTATTAAAAATAAACCCCCCCCAAATCCATTACAAGTTATGAAAAATGCATTGACTGACCTTTGAAGTTCAAGCCAGCTCTAAAAGAGCAGGATAATTAAAGAAGACAAGCAAAATGTCCAAGAAAATATATGAAGCTTGAATAATCAGCATGTTTAAAATAAATAATTTATCTTTATGAGTTATCGATGATCTTACAATTCATGAATGCTAAGAAAACCATAACAAGGAGTGATTTGTAAAAGGTCATCAAAACCAAGTAAGAACACAACCAGCTCATTGCTTATCTTGCAACTGATTAAAGTTCTAAAAGGGAAGGAAAAAAAGCAAAACAGGGGGGTGGGATGGGTAACAGAAAGGGGTCTGTACTCGGTTGCATAATGTCTCCCCCAAATTTTTGTCCGCCCAAGAAATCAGGATGTGACCTTACACCGAAATAGGATCTTTGCAGATTTAATTAGTTAAGTTAAATTGAGGTCATGTTGGATTAGGATAGGTCCTAAATACAGTAAGACTGGTGTCCTTATAAGGGGAGAGGATGCAGAGAGAGCCATAGACACACGCAGGGAAGAAAGGCATGTGGCAACAGAGGCAGAGATTGAGCAATGCAGGGGCAGGTCAAGGATGCCAAGGATTGCTGGCCACCACCAGAAGCTGGGAGAGACACATGGGAACCTCAGAGGGAGCATGGCCCTACTGAAACCTTGACTGAGGCCCCCAGAACTTCAGGAGAGTAGATTTCTGTTCTTTTAAGCCACCCAGTTTGTGGTATTTTGTTATGGCAGCCCTAGTACACTAATACAGAAAAAAAGAAAGAAAGGAAGGGAGGGAGGGAGAGAGAAAGAGACAAGAAGGAGGGGGGGGAGCGAGGAGTGGAGGGAAAAGGGGAGGGGAGGGGGGAAGGAATGAAGGAAGGAAGGAGGGAAAAAATTAGTACGGATTTCAGAAAGTAAATAATGCCTTAAAGAAAAGAACATGGAGGGACTTCCCTGGTGGTCCAGTGCTTAGGACTCCGTGTTTCCCTGGTCGGGGAACTAAGATCCCACAAGCCACGTGGTGCAGCCAAAAAAACACAAAACAAACAAACAAAAAACATGGAAAGATCATAATTTGTGGGTCTCTCCCCTCCCCTTGCAAAGTCATTAAACTAATCTGACCATCGTGAAGGACTAATGGTCAGATTCTGATGTATTTTCTACTTCTACGGAGGCCTCAACAGACAGAACTCGGTCTTAGCTTCTATCTCCCCAAACTCCCCAAGTCCCCTGCAGGGCTCCTCCTAGAATCTGGTCGGCCTGGCCCTGACCCACTCAAGACTGAAGAAGATCTTACATCAAGAGCCCCCGAACAGCCCGGGCACCAGGCCTCTGACTGCCCATCTCTGTGAGTTGGTCCTCAAGACCAGACCCTATTGTTCAGTTTATCTGACTACCCAGCCCAGTTCCCAAATCTCTCTCTCAGCCTAGGTCCTGTCCTGCTGTGAAACGACCAGGTTTGGGTAGATACATGGGTACTTGACAGATTCCTCCCCGGGAGGGGTTAATACTGTAGACTTGGTCAGAACTTCATTTATATGCATAATTTCCTTGAATAGAACAAATATATGGTAGCGTAGAAAACCTATGACATGAACGTCTGGAAATGTAAAAATCTATGAGAGCCATAATCTTCATTTTTAATAAACTACCAATGCCATTTCGAAATTGTGAATTAGCTTCAGGTTCTCAGATGTATAGCTTTCATACTTAAAGGGATTAAACACAGACACACACACACACACACACACTTCCTTTTAACAAACTTACGTGGACCTAGAAGAGAGAGTGTAATTGCAAACAATATGGTTTGTTTATGTGATAATAACAACAAATCTTAACTGAGAACTGAACAGTTGTCACCATTATAATGGCCTTAGCCCATAGAGAAGCAAGTTCAGAATGAAGTATTCTTGAAGGTACAAATCAGTTTTTAATGCTGAAACTCACTGCGCAAAAACGAAGTGGCAGCAGCACCAGCCCAGGCTCTGGATGTCCCAAAGTCGCCACCTCTACTTTTTTTCATGGCACTTAACTTCTTGCCTTGTTAAATAGTGGCCGAATGAGTGATTGCATTACATCTCTTTCCTCCCACTCCAGGCTTACTCCTTGAGACCAGGGGACCAAGTTTTATTCAACTTTGTATCCACTTTCCCACCAATATTCAGAGATTGAACTTCCCTTGTGTGTTTAATGACTGACTGACAGTTCATTTGAGAAAGAGAGTAGGGGGGTGGAGGGTTAGAGTGGATCAGTAAATATAAGTGTGTGTGTGTATCTCTTTCTATCAGTTCTTGCTAATTCCTTCGTGGCCAATGTGGTAGTGATTCTCATATTCAAGTATTATACATGTACCTTTTTAAAATTAAAAAGAAAAAAAGATTCTCACCTATCCCTGAGGCTGGCTTCAATGATTAGAATGTCACTTTAACATATACAAATTAAACCAACTATAAATCTTTATATGAGTTAAATCTCTGTAGCTTTTACACACTATTAAAATGACAAATTAAATACAAACCAAATTTCAAAACCAATAAAATTCAAATGAATGAGTTAAAACTAAATTATGGATGTGCCTTGCTGAAAATAAATTACTCCTTCACAATCTGAATATGGTACTAATGATAATGGCACTCTATATGCCCTGTAGACTCATGGCCAGTGGGCTACTTTCTAGAACAATTACATATTTCTGCCTCTATCGGTTGAATTGTATGCCTGCTGGGAGTTGTATTCCTCTATCCCCAGACATATTTATGCCAGTTGTACTGTTTAATCTAAATATGTAATTCAGTTAAATATTTCACAAACTGATAAATCATTGTGAGAAGAGGTTTGCTTCTATAAAAAGAAATCTGTTAGATGCCTTCAAAAAATTGAATAGCTAAATTATGTTATGTATAGGTGAGACAAATATAAAATATTGGCTAAAAAAATTCCAAAAATCTAAGCAATAATCATAGTTTCAGAGTGGGTTTAAGTTCTCTCTCTATTTTAAAGAAACAGTATTACAGTTATGAATTATTTACGATATGTCAATCTAATCACTGAACCTCTTGACCCGGTATCAAATGCAGGTTAAAAAATGTACATTTAAGTGGTTTACATATAAATCTTTAAGGTACATGTTACTTTACCAATGTTTTTGATTAAGTGACCAGTCTTTTATTTGCTCAGTGCCATTTGCAAGAATGCAACTCTTACACACTAAATCTACATTCATCCTTTTCTTATTATTCCATTCATTGTAGTAGCAGAATTTTCTGGTGTCTGTGCAATCCTAAACACAAATAAAAAATGTGGAACCTGCAAGAGACTGGCCAGTTACTTCTTATTTATCAGGGCACCTCCCAAAAAATATTGGGCATTACTTTTTTATTATTATAAAAATAAAGCCAATATTTAAAATTTCTTGTAGAAAATATGCAGTAGTATTATGTACATGAATTATTATGGGTAAAATGTTAATGACATTTTTCATTCCCAAGTAAAAATATTTTTAGTAGGATCCTTCTAAACGAGAAAGTCTCTTAGAAGATAAAAGTTGTCTCCAGGAAACCACTGAAAAGTTTATCCCACCACGTTTAAGTGACTTTCACAAAATTTTAGAGTGAGTCTGATACCATACAGATAAGGCAAGCAATAGACTGAAAAGAGAAGATTTTTATCTTCAAAGAAAAGGATCAAATTCTTACTTGTTTCTTCAGTTTTATCTTGAAAAACTGAAGTTATTTCTATACCTCCTATACCTGTTAGTGTAAGTGTTAAAAGAAATTGTATGAAACTGGTAGAAGTATAAATAATATCACCCTTCCAAGATGCAACTGGTAACAAAGTTTATAATTTTCTATGTATCTTGAGCCAACAAGACTACCTCTTAAGACCCATCTGAGGGACATATCCTGTGCTCAGAGATGTGAACAAATATTTGGTCAGAATGGTGTGCTTTAGGCACACAAAAAAGTTAAACATAGTGTAAAAAAAAAAGTGTAAAAATAAAAGCTTGAATAAATAAACTATGGTAACATCCAAATACTGGAATGCTACACAAAAATAAAAATTATACTGTGCAAGAATAGTATTGTTACTGAAAAATGTTTTTATATGCTGCTTAATGAAAGAAGCATGGTTAAAAACAGGATGTATAACACGATTCTATGTTTATTTAAATATATTTATAAATATAGAAAAATGTCTGGAAGGGCATACACAAAAATGTCAAGAGAAATTTACACAGTTCTAGGATTATCTAGGGAATATACTGTAATGGACAAAACAGACCAAATTCTGATTATAATGGAGTTTGTATTCCAGTGGGGGAAAGACAGAAAATAAACAAAATAGTAAATTTACAATAGTACGATATAGCATGTCATAAGATAAGGAGTACAATGGATAGTGAATGCCTAGGTGGAGGTAGGGGGGTTGCTATCTGTATAAAGTGGTTAAGACTTCACTGATAAGGTACCATTTGAGTAGTGACCTAAAGGACCTCAGGAACGTGATGGAAGGGACATTAGAGTTTCTATTTTAAAAGATCCTTCTGGGGACTTCCCTGGTGGTGCAGTGGTTAAGATTCCGCCTGCCAGTGCAGGGGACACGGGTTCGATTCCTGGTCCGGGAAGATCCCACATGCCGCAGGGCAGCTAAGCCTGTGCGCCACAACTACTGAGTCTGCGCTCTAGACCCTGCGAGCCAAAACTACTGAGCCCACGAGCCACAACTATTGAGCCCACGTGCCACAACCACTGAAGCCCGCACGCCTAGAGCCGGTGCTCCACAACAAGAGAAGCCACCGCCCTGAGAAGCCTGCGCACTGAGGAGTAGTCCCCACTCGCCACAACTAGAGGAAGCCCCTGTGCAGCAATGAAGACCCAACAAGGTGGAAAAAAATAAATAAATAAAAAATTTAAAAAATATATAAAAGATCCTTCTGGCTGTTAAGTTTAGCCTGGACTGTAGTGGAATGGGGCAAGGGCAGAAACAGGAGGCCTGTGCAATATTTTGACAAGAGATAACGGTAGCTTAGAACTAGGGTAGTCAGATGCTGGCTCCATTTTGAAGGCTGGACCAGTAGGAGATGCTGGTGGCTAGCATGTGGAATGGCTGTGGGATGCAAAAGAAAAGGTTTTATAGCCTCGACAGCTGCGAGGATGGGGTTGCCATTTAGTGGGACAGGAAAGAACGTGTGGGGAGCAGGTCTGAGGGTCAAGTCAGGAGTCTGGTTTTGGATTTGTTATGTCAGAGATGCCTACCAGAAATCAATATGGAGACTACATATGATGAACTTAGTATGTGGAAAGGCTTCTCTCCAAGAGCCTTCCCTCACACCAAGTTTGAATTAAGTGCTCTTTCCCTGTGGGGCACCACCCGCCCCCACCCCACTCCCACACTCCCCTTGCATGAGAGAGTAATTGTTTATGGATCTTTCTCCACCCACTAGACTGTGAGGACTCTCACTGCATCCCTGGCACCTCCTACAAGACCTGGCTTGTAGTAAAGCACAATAAGTATCAAATGGGGGTTTAAAAACCCCCAGAGAGAGAACCGAAGCCTGTGAACATCATCATGTGTCAGTTTTACCAATAGGATAAATATCTTCTATATTTCATTTAGAAAGATTCTACTAAAATATTTTTACTTGGGAATGAAAAATGTCATTAACATTTTAATAGCTTATTGGAGTCTCATAGTTATGTGCTGATTTCTCCCCAAACTTCACAAACTAAAGATCTACAACCAAAGTACAAAATCTGACTGTCCTCATGCTACTCTGGTTTAAAGGAAAGACATTAGAACTTCCGATTTACTGACTGACTCCACAGGCTGCCACCGACAGACAGGCCTCGGCACATTTCTGCCAAATCCTAATTGAGATCTATTTATAACCCCCTTAAGAAGTTTCATATTAAAATAGTTATTGAGACTTCTGGCTATGCATGACAGATGAACAAATGTATTTTCTTAATTTACCATCCCAAAATGCTACTAAGTGACAATAAAGAGATTTTTTAAAAAATATGCTTCTGAGGGGGTAAAATAAGAAGCCTCTGGATTTTAGGACACCAGCTGAAGGTGGGGATTCAGGGAACAAGGAGACTAAAGGGAGTTCACACATACTGATATTCTTCAGCCTTCTACTCCTTCAGATTCCCAGAATTTCCTCCCAAACAGGAGATTTGAAAAAATTCTTTTGTCTGTCTGACCATCTCAAATGGAAGGATCTGAAGATGCTGACATCAGGTGATAATTAACAAGCGTCCCAGTCAGGTCACCACACAGTGAAGCCTCTCCCATGGGCTCAGGGATCCCCATCAGCTTTTGTAACATACTTTTAGAAATGAGATGACAAACAAGTATCACCAGTCCTCTGAGGAATGTCTCTAACATAAAGAGAGAAACCAAGGCAAGCAAACAAATAGAGAAAAGCAACCTGGAGGAAACAGATGACTGATGCAGGGAAAACATTAAAAAACAAATTACCGTTAGTATCTTCAGAAAAGTTAAGATTTTGAAAGCATAAAACAAGAGCAGAATGTTATGAAAAGAGAGCTGGTGGGAGGCAAGCAAAAAATAAAACAAAGCTTATGGAAATTAAAATTGTGGTAGACAATGGCCAAAGCTGAAACAATTGGACTAACAAAATAAGGAGAGCATTGGCTTATATCTCATAGAATAAAATAAATATTCATGAGTTGTGATAATCATTTAGCTATAGCTTTACTCAGCATGACTGTAGATAAGAATACCAGCAAATAATCATTGGAGCTTAATGAACATTTTTAAAATTAAGTACCAAGGCCTCCCCTCTACTTGTGAGTTTTGAAATTGTTTTGTTTATTTTCAGGGATACTGTTTAATTTAATTGTATGATTTGTCTGCACTCAGTTTATTTCCCCTTCTCAAATCTCAGCCTCATGTTGTTCTTTGTTACTGTCAGATCCTGGTGAGTTGTTTTGAACAGAACTGTTTTTTTTTCTTCCCTCCTGTAAGATGATGTTACTGCACAAGAGCACTGCAGTGTTTTTCACAATAAACTTGTGAACTAAGAACTGAAAAAAAAAAAAAGGGGGGGGCAAAATAGTAACTTTATAGTTGAGAAACCTCACAAAGACTAGATTACTCAAGTAAGGTAAACACCAGCAGAAATAAGACATAGCAACAACAGGAACCCCCTGATATGAGTCACAGAGAAAGACATATCACTTCTGTGGTATTTTTGCCCAAAATGCACAACCTCAATGTAATCTTAAGAAAGTATCAGACAGACTCAAACTGAGACACATTCTACAAAAATAACACAGTAGTACTATCCAAAAGTATCAAGGTCATGAAAGACAAGGAAAGAATGAGAAACCATCACAGATTGGAGAAAATTAAGGAGATATAACAAATAATTGCAATGTGATATCCTGGACTGGATCCATTAAAAGAAATAGGACATTAATTAGTGAGAAGAAAAAAACCCCAAACTGGTGAAGTCCGAACTTAAGTTTGTAATTAATAGAATTGTTCCAATGTTAATTTCTTAGTTTTGATTATTACATTATGGTCGAGTAAGATATTTACATTAGGGGAAGTGTGCTGGGGTATATGGAGACTCTCTGTACTCATTTGGCAATATTTCTGTAAATCTAAAACTATTTCAAGCAAAAAGCTTTCTTTTAAACTTAGTATAAATGTTGGAAATATAACATTAAAGAAATCTCTCAGAAATCAGATGAAGAGGACAAAGAGATGGCAAATAAGAAATAAACAAGAAATTTTGAAGACTTGTCTAGGAAAACTGGACAAAGAGAAAAAACAAAGATAAGGAATCATACATGAAATAAGAAAACTTTCCAGGCCTGAAAGACATAGTTCCCAGATTGAAAGGACCCACCAGTTTGCAGTACAGAGACCCACACCCACACATCATCCTATTTCATTCAGAACATGGGGCTGAAGAGAAGATTCTTCAAGCTTTAAAGAGAGAAAGATATATGGGCCCCACATAAAGGATCAGAAATCAGAACCGCTTTAGACTTCTCCAGATACTTCAAAATTGTAAGATAGAGTATACGTTTTTTACCATCTACTTATTCATATTTTTACCCTGAAAGCAGATGTGAGGTTTCTAGAGGAGAAATCAAAGTTGTTATTACTTAGCACCAGTTCCCTATACCTAGTACCCTACAGGTGACATGATGGGAGCCAGGTGTCACTCTGCACACAGGTCTGCCTGAAATGATGAATCTGGGAGTTTATATAGACCCCCAAACTGCCCCTTCCCTTCTGACAGAAGCAGAGAAATTTTGCTCCCTAGTTATTAACAATCTTTCGGAATGTAAATGACTGGCTCCAGGAGCTGTGGTTCAACACCTTTGAAATACAAACACATTGGGAGATAAGAATCCCAGGAGGTCTCTGGCTATTCAATTACCCTTCAGCTTCCCAGGCTAGTTTTTCAAGCCAGGTGTCATAAAAAGTTTGCTCAGAAAACTCTGTGCAAAAATATGAATTTTTCACTTCCTGGCAGATTGTTTTCCAACCTACAATTCAATCCCCAGCCCAACCATCAATACGCGTGAAGGTAAAACGGATCTCACAAAGTTCTCTCCTATTCTCTCCTCAGACTGAGCACGTGCTCCTCCACCAAAGCAAGAGAATAAATCAAAAGACAGCATGGTGGCTTCCGGGGGCTTCCCTGGTGGCGCAGTGGTTGAGAGTCCGCCTGCTGATGCAGGGGACACGGGTTCGTGCCCCGGTCCGGGAAAATCCCACGTGCCGCGGAGTGGCTAGGCCCGTGAGCCATGGCCGTTGAGCCTGCGCATCCAGAGCCTGTGCTCAGCAACGGGAGAGGCCACGACAGTGAGAGGCCCGCGTACCGCAAAAAAAAGACAGCATGGGATCCAGGAATACTTTTTAGAGTAAGATTTATGTTTCTTTTAGATTCATCTCCAAAGGCTGAGAATGTCCTTAAAATAAGAGAAGGAAAGCCCAGGTTTAGTGGCATTACATCAAGTGTGATTTGAATGATTCTACTAGGAGTTGTGACAGGGTGGCTGGAATCATCCATATCCCCTTTATTTTGAAGTGGCATAAACTTAAGTGATGTTCACCAGCTTCTGAACACCCCTCTCCTACTACTTCTCATAGGTATTGAGGAACTTGGACCTTGGGATCACCTTTGGTGCCCCTTTGGAGTTAGAAGGCAGGCAATTCAAGTAATTACCTTAAAAATGCCTAAAGGATCATCAAAAGGAATACAAACAACAAATGTTGGTGAGGATGTGGAGAAAAGGGA
Organism: Delphinapterus leucas; assembly: GCF_059928025.1. Classification (NCBI taxonomy): domain Eukaryota; kingdom Metazoa; phylum Chordata; class Mammalia; order Artiodactyla; family Monodontidae; genus Delphinapterus; species Delphinapterus leucas. The sequence goes on along the minus strand of NC_143142.1, from coordinate 33,167,185 downwards.
ACCCCTGTGCACTGTTGATGGGAATGTAAATTGGTGAAGATGCTGTGGAAAACAGAGTAGGGGTCCCTCAAAAAACCGAAAATAGAACTACCATATGACCCAGCATTTCCACTCCTAGTTATATATCCAAAAAAACCCCAAAACACTAATTTGAAGAGACTCATGCATCGCAGTGCTCACAGCAGCATTACTTACAATTGGCATGATATGGAAGCAAACTGAATGTCCATCAACAGATGACTGGATAGAGAAGGTTATATGTATATATAATGGAATACTACTCAGCCACCAAAAAGGAAAGTTTGCCATTTGCAACAAACATGGATGGACTTAGAGGGTATTATGCTAGGTGAAATGTCAGACAGGGACTAACAAATACTGTATGGTATCACTTATATGTAAAATCTAAAAACTACAACAAACTAGTGAATGTAACAAAAAAGAAACAGATTCACAGATATAGAGAACAAATTAGTGGTTACCAGTGGGGAGAGGGAAAGGGGTAGGGGAAACATAGGTGCAGGGGATTAAGGTATACAAACTATTATGTATAAAATAAGCTACAGTGATATATTATACAATATAGGGAATATAGTCAATATTTTGTAATAACTATAAATGGAGCATAACCTTTAAAAACTGTGAATCACTATATTGTACACCTGTAACATATAATATTGTACATCAACTATACTTCAATAAAACACACAAAAAATGCCTAAAGGGTATTATCCCAACTAATTAAATAATTACAGAACAATAGGCTTGAAACCTGAAATAAACTTAAAGATCATCTAATGCAACCCCTCCTCTAAATCAAGGACTCAGGAGGATAAAATCAGTTACTCAAAGTTCTCATAGCAAATTTAAGGCAGAGAGGAGACTGAAAGCCAGGAGTCCCATCTTTTCATTGATAGATAGGAAAATAACAATAAAATACAGTGTTCATCATGTGTAGAAACCTTCCATAGATTATTTCACTTAATTCTCATATTATTATTGTCCCTTTTTATAGGTAAGAAAACATAAAACTAGAAAGGTTCAAGTATTTGTCCAAGGCCACTGAGTGAGTGGTGGAACCAAAATTCACACGCAGCTAGTCTAAATACAGGGCGCACACTCCAAATTACTGTACTGGATGGTGTCGCTCATAGAAATATTTTCAAAGTTTTTCAGTTGGAAAAAAAAACCCACAAAACTAATTTTAGAGATTTTACGGTCATAAGTGCAGTGCACAGCTAAAAATTCAGTTACTATAGAACCAAGAGTAGAATGGATACTGGAAGATAACTAGTAGACAGCCATACACAATAAAAACGAAAAACAACAAATTTTAGGAACTTGGGAGTCTGAAATCAAATCTTAGTCTTTTATATTAGGAAGTTTTAAGAAGAGCCAAAAGTTTTATATAAACTAAACAGACCATGTACATACTTAGTATTCTACTTCAGACTGCTTATAATTCAGATATTAATGTATCTTAACTTACCAGAATCAAAGAACCTAGGTTTGAGCCCATTTAAATAATTTTTGTCTGTAAAATGACAATAGTATCTATCTCAAAATACCGTGAACTAATTAAAAGAATGTAAACTGTAGAGCCTTCTGTAGATGTCAGATATTAATGAGCATAAGTCGAGTTCCACTCTATCTCCAAAGTTAAATTGTTTTTGGTGCATTATTAACATATCGCTTAAAAAATGAAAGCAATATAATAAGAGTTGGGAACTTTAACACCCCACTCTCAACAATGGATAGATTATACAGATAGAGAATCAATAAGGATACAATGGATTTGAACAACACTAGAGACCAAATGAACCTAACAGTCATATATAGAACATTTTAATATAAAACAACAACAGCAAAATACAGATTCTTCTCAAGTGCCCATGGAACATTTTCTAGGGTAGATCATATGTTAATCTACAAAACAAGTCTTAGAAAGTTCAAAAAGATGTAAATCATAACAAGTACCTTCTCTGACCAAAGTGGCATGAAACTAGGAATCAATAACAAGAGGAAAACTAGAAAATTCGGAAACACAATGGAACGTGAAACCAGAACTTACAGGATGCAGTAGAAACAGGTCTAAGAGGGAAGTTCATAGCAATAAACACCTACATTAAGAAGCAAGAAAGATCCCAAATAAACAACCTAACTCTACACTTTAAGGAACTACAAGAAGAACAAACTGAGCTCAAAGTTAGCCAAATGAAGGAAATAATAGAGATTAGAGCAGAAATAGAGAACAGAAAAACAATAGAAAAGATTAACCAAACTAAGAGTTGGTCCTTTGAAAAGATAAACAAAATTGACAAACACTTAGCTAGACTAACTACGGGAAAAAGAGAGAGGACTGAAATCAACAAAATTATAATTGAAAAAAAAGGTAACATTACAACTGATACCACAGAAATACAAAGGATCATAAGAAGCTACTACAAACAATTATCTGCCAACAAGCTGAACAACCCAGAAGAAATGTAAAAATGGAAACATTCTTAGAAACATATAAATTACCAAGGCTGAATCGGGAAGAAACAGAAAATCTGAATAGATCGATTACTAGTAGGGAGAAATTTAAAAATGGAAAAATCTTAGAAACAAACAAAATACCAAGGCTTAATCAGGAAGAAATAGAAAATCTGAATAAATCGATTACTAGTTGGGAGATTGAATCAGTAATCAAAAATCTCCCAATGAAGAGAAGATCCCAGGATCAGATGGTTTCACTGGTGAATTCTACCAAAATTTAGAAAGAATTAATACCACCTTTCTCAAATTCTTCCAAAAAAATCAAAGAGGATGGAATACTCCCAAACTCATTTTATGAGACCAGCATCATCCTGTTACCCAAGTCAGAGAAGGACACTACTATCCCTGACAAATATAGATGCAAAAATCCTCAACAAAATAAATAATAGCAAACTGAATTCAGCAGCACATAAAACGGTTCACCGTGATCAAGTGAGATTTATCCCTGGGATGCAAGAATGGTTCCTCATATACAAATCAATCAATGTGACACATCACATTAATAGAATGAAAGAAACGAATCAGACGATCATCTCAATAGACACAGAAAAAGCATTTGACAAAATTCAACATCTGTTCATGATAAAAACACTTAAAGGTAGGCATAGAAGGAACATATCTCAACATAATAAAGGCCATATATGACAAGCCCACAGCTAACATCATACTCAATCATTAAAATTTGAAAGCTTTTCCTCTAAGATCACGAACAAGACGAGGGTGCCCACTCTCACCACTCTTATTCAACATAGTGCTGGAAATCCTAGCTAGAGCAATTAGGCAAGAAAAAGAAATAAAAGGCATCAAAATTTGAAAGGAAGAAGTAAAACTGTCTCTATTTACAGACGACATGATCTTATGTACAGAAAACTCTAAAGATTCCACCAAAACACTGTTAGATCTAATCAATAAATTCAATAAAGTTGCAGGATACAAAATTAACATGCAAAAATAAGTAGTGTTTCTATACACTAACAATGAAGTATCTGAAATGAAAAATATTTAAAAATTGACCCCATTTACAATAGCATCAAAAACAATAAAATGCCTAGGGATAAATTTAACCAAGGAGGTGAAAGATCTCTACTCTGAAAACTATAAGACATTGATGAAAGAAATCAAAGAAGACACAAGTAAATGGAAAGCTATCCCATGTTCACGGATTGCAAGAATTAATATTGTTAAAATGTCAATACTAGCTAAAGCCATCTATAGATTCAATGCAATACCTATTAAGATTCCAACGGCAGTTTTTTTTTTTACAGAAATAGAAAAAAATACTCCTAAAATTTATATGGAACCACAAAAGACCCAAATAGCCCAAGAAATCCTGAGAAAGAACAAAGCAGGAGGCATCACACTTCCTGATTTCAAGCTATACTATACTATACTATAAATCTATAGTAATCAAAACAACATGGTATTGGCATAAAAACAAATAGACCAATGGAATAGAATCAAGAGCCCAGAAATAAACCCAAGCATGTACACTTAACTAATATTTGACAAGGAAGTCAAAAATACTCAATGGAGGAAAGACAGTGCCTTAAGTATATGGGCTAGGAAAACTGGATAGTCACATGTTAAAGAATGAAACTGGACCCTTATCTGACACCACCCACAAAAATTTACCCAAAATGGATTAAAGACTTGAATGTAAGACTTGAAACCGTGAAACTCGCAGAAGAAAACACAGGAAAAAAGCTCCTTAACATGGGTCTTGGTAATGATTTTTGGAAACCACACCTAAAGCACAAGCAACAAAATTAAAATAAACAAGTGGGACTATATCAAACTAAAAAGCTTCTGCACAGCAATAGAAACCATCAACAAAGTGAAAAAACCCTACAGAATGGGAGAAAATAGTTGCAAGCCATATATATGATAGGGGGTTAATACCCAAAACATATAAAGAATTCATACAATCAAAAAACCCCAAATAGACTTTGGGATTAGCAGATGTAAACTATTATATACAGGATGGATAAATAACAAGGCCCACTATATAGCACAGAGAACTATATTCAATATCCTGTGATAAACCATAGTGGAAAAGAATATTTTAAAAAAGAATGTCTATATGTATATAACTGAGTCACTTTGCTATACAGCAGAGATGGGCACAGCATTGTAAATCAACTATACTTCAATTAAAAAAAAATAAAATTAGAAACCTAAAGAAAAAACACCCCAAATAATCCAATTAAAAAATGGTCAAAGGACCAGAATAGGCATTCTTCCAAAGATATATAAATGGCCAACAGGCACATGAAAAGGTGCTCAATTCACTACTTATTAGGGAAATGCAAATTAAAACCAAAATGAGATATCACCTCATGCCTGTTAAAATGCCTGACTTCACTTATATGTGGAATCTAAAAGATAAGTGAACAAACACAGCAAAACAGAGATGGAGTCATAGATACAGAGAACAAACAGGTGGTTGCCAAGGGGAGGTGGGGGAAGAGAGAAATAGTTGAGGGAAATTAAGAGGTACAAACTTCAGGTTACAAAATAAATGAGTCACAGGTATGAAATGCACAGTGTGGGGAGTACTGTCGATGATTATTTAATATCTTTGTATGGTGACAGATGGTAACTAGACGTATCATGATGATCGTTTTGAAATGTATAGAAATACCACATCACTACGTTGTGCACCAGGAGCTAACACAGTGTTGTATGTCAGTTATACTTCAGAAACAAACAAACTCATAGAAAAAGAGATTAGGTTTGTGGTTATCAGAGGTACAGGGTGGGGGGAGGGGAACTGGATGAAGGTGATCGAAATGTACAAACTTCCAGTTATAAATAAGTACTAGGGATGTGATGTACAACATGACAAATATAATGAACACCACAGCATGTTATATATGAAAGTTCTTAGGAGAGTAAATCCTGAGAGTTCTCATCACAAGGAAAAAAAATTTTTTTCTCTATATCTTTAATTTCGCATCTATATGAGATGGATGTTCACTAAACTTATATGGAAAAATTTAGAAAATCCTTATGATCTCATAATTCACAGAAGTGAGTTTGGGAAAATAATGATTAATTATATAGCACCTAAATTTAATTCATTGCTACCATTTTTCAGTCCTCATTTCTCAATGTCACATTTTGTTATAGACTATTAAATATAATCTTTTTGGTTTAAATTAAGTAGGTCACCATTTTTTTTTCTTTTTTCAATATTTATTTATTTATTTAGGCTGCACCAGGTCTTAGTTGCGGCATGCATGCAGGATCTAGTTCCCTGGCCAGGGATCAAACCCGGGCCCCCTGCATTGGGAGCACGGACTCCTACCCACTGGACCACCAGGGAAGTCCCTATTAAATATAATCTTGTCTACACTTATCAGATCAACTGATCCCATAGCCTTCCAATCTGGTTAATACTTCCTGTTTCATACTGGCTGAAAGCTTGTTGGAAGATTGCAGAAGAGTAGCTAAAATATTCCAAGAATTAGAAAAACCAGTACTAATACACACACACTTCATTTAATTAAATGTAAACAGCATAAGAATGAAGTGCAATTAAGTTCCCTTTTACCCTTCTAACCTTCTCTATCGGTCATCCTGAGGTCGGTAACATTTTAAATCAATTATATCTGATCTTAAGAAAAACATTTTAAAGCTAAATTTCCTACCTGTTACTTATGCGGAACAATGAATTTATCTTTTGAAATAATAAGTAAGAGTGGGGTAAACTGGGCAGGCAATCACTGTTTGCACTTTGGCTGAAGGAATTCAAGAGATTATATAACCAGCCCAAGGTGGTGACAGCTTGAAAGCAGTAGAGGTAGAACCTGAATTCAAGTTTTCTAGCACTTTTCAGAGAGAAGGGGGTGGGTGGGAGAACTCCTGACATAGATAACCATTTTTATAAACACAATGAGTTAATTTTGGCACCAAAGTAGATGGCCTCTGGTCTGGTGGGACTTCCCTGGCTCACTGCATAACGGAACGTGTAAAGAAAGCAGACGGGTAGCTTTGTTATTTTGCAATCATCCATGGCATTCTATTTGCAGTTTTCCACATTATTTGGGGGCAGCCTCTAGACCGGAAGAGACGCAAAACAATGTTGGTTAGTAATTCGGGCCCTCGGATGGGAAATATCTTACAGAAATTAAAATATTGGGACCAATTTATTATTCAAACCCAGGGGCAGCTATTTGTGTAAATGCCCCCTCTGTCCTCCAGCTGCTCTCCCTAACAGTGGACGGAAGGTGGTAAGAACATGTGCACGGCCAGAGCTGCTCCTTTCCTGGTTTGAGGGCATATGACACGGTGACTAAGAGCACAGGCCCTGGAGGCGGGCTTGTTCTTCTGTCCTGGCTCTGATAACAACTTGATATTGGCGGCATTTTTAACTTCTCTGAATCTTGGTGTCTTCATCCCTAATAATGTGTACCCTGAGAGTTGTCACAAAGCATACAAAGAGACTGTATACATAGTGCCTGATACCTGGTAAACATTCAATATACGCTCCTTTTCATTATTAAATTCCTGACCCTCTTGACTATCCAGTGACCGAAGTTCAACCCAAGTGAAAGCAAATAAAAAGAAACAGCCATGATCTATAAGAATCACTTATAGGAATTATCTAGAAGGCTTCTGCCCTCCGATTGAAAACAAAAGATAACCACATTCCAAATAAGTTTAATAGCACAGGATGCTTTCCACAGAACTCCCTCGAAACGACAGTCCGCCTTATGGTGATCTAAAACTAAGAGACGAAATTTTTTTTCAGGTTTCCCTTAGCTTACTTGCTACCCTACCCGGATCCATGGGCTCTAAACGAGTACCTGCTGAATCTCAGTTGGATACCTTGAATTGCTCATGGAGGTCCCTCTTTCTGAGGTACTAATAGCCTTGTTCAAAGCTGCAGGAAGCCAAGGCTACCACGCTTTTACTCTTCTAATTTTCATCAGTACCCTTTCCTGATGACAGGATCCATTACTTTTTTTCAAATAAATAAATAAATAAATTTGGCTGCGTTGGGTCTTCGTTGCTGCACGCGGGCTTTCTCTAGTTGCGGTGAGCGGGGGCTACTCTTCGTTGCAGTGCACAGGCTTCTCATTGTGGTGGCTTCCCTTGTGGCAGAGCGTGGGCTCTAGGTGCGCGGGCTTCAGTAGCTGTGGCTTGCGGGCTCTCTAGAGCGCAGGCTCAGTAGTTGTTGCCCACGGGCTTAGTTGCTCTGCGGCATGTGGGATCTTCCTGGACCAGGGCTCAAACCCGTGTCTCCTGCATTGGCAGGCGGATTCTTAACCACTGCACCACTGGGGAAGTCCAGAATCCATTATTTTTAAGAAATAAACCATAGTCTCATTTTACACTCCTGTTTCCAAAGTCCAGTATCAATGAGAGAAGTTCAGAACCATTGAAAATGGTAATATTGTAATACATTTTCTCAGTACACATTCAAAAAGTCATCTGAGAATGTTTCTTTTGGTATGACTAAATTTCATGACTATGTACTAAAAATGCTTAATTACCTTCTAAAGTATATTCCATGAACTGCATTGAAATACATGTCACAGCAGAGCTTTTAAAGCATTTTTCATATTTATGATCTTTTGTTAAATCTTTGTAAAATTTTGTAAGACTTGGAAAAGTCATCGTTTAACTGCATTCTGGACCGTAAGCTCCATGAGGTTGAGAATGGTGTCAATCGCGTTCACTGTCGCATCCCCAGCCATCCAGTCCAATGCCTGGCACACACAAGACATGCAGTAAGCATTTGTTGACTGATATACTTTAATCTTATGACATAGAAAGTACTTTCACGTAAGATGGATGGAAATATCCTCCAAAAGAGAGCAAAGTGATTCAGTAAACTGGTATTCTGGAACTAAAGGAAGATCAGAATTCTTGTGCAGTAGATCCAGCCCCTTTGGGGAGAAGACAACAGATCATCTTGGAATTCATACAAACCAGAAAGGGAAAGGTCAGGTGTAGACTCAAATACACTCAATTTCTGAAAAGCAAATGTAAACATATCTCCCCAAATGCACGATTTCAGAGATGAAACTCAAAAGCCAGCTGTCAAAATTGCAATTCTGACTCTGCCATCACACATATTCCCAAAGAACAGCAGGGAGCCACCCAGAGCCCAGTGTTTACACTTGACTACACTCCCACGACCTACTTAAAGGATGGGGGATTACAGAACCAAAGACAACTCTAAGAGGAATACAGGAGTTTGTGAGGACAAAGCTGTGAACTGGTTGAAGATTACAGAAATGCTAAGATAAACACAGCTTCTGTAGATATCACAGAACGAGGTCTAGGTCTACAGCTTGGAGCCAAAGATGGACAGATGTCAACGTCAAGAGAAATTCAATCTTGCTTCTGCTTCTGTATTGAGAATGCCCTTTAAGAAGCAGGGAACATTTACAGTGCACCTCAAAAGTAGTAGGTGTGTACTGGTTACCACGCATCTTCACAGCAGGCCATGAAGTAGACATCCCCCTCACTATTTTAGAAATAATGAAATGAAGGGTCGGGGCAGCTAAGAATTTGCCTAAATTTATACGTTAATTGGAAAGCAGAACCAGGATCCAACTCAAGTTTGACTTCAAAGTTCTTTCCACTAACCCACCCTCTCTCCTTGCTATCTTGAAAAGATTTATGTGAAGAAAGGTAATTGGGAGCGTCTCTGGAAGATATCATGGAATCACACAACTGCTGAAATCTGTCGCAATCCAGAGAAATCACATCCAGGGCCCTTGAGAGACGATCAGTATGGCGACCTTTAAGGGATCAGGGGCAAACGCCACCTTCAGCCCAGGGCCTCACACGCAACGCTTGAGACATGCTGAATTAAGGACACACTGTCTTCACGTATCTGAAGCTTTGTCAAGCAGGACTAAACATATTTTGAACAGTTCCAAGGGGGAGAAAGTTCCCAGTTACAAGGGGGTAGGCAAAAAACAGAGACAGGATGCAAGGCACAAGGAGCAGTTAGACGTCTCAGGATGGCAGTGGGTGTTCATCACATAGGCAGGGAATCCCCATCCCTCATGTGCTTACAGCTTTCAGTGAAGTATTAGAAGGAAGCAGGATACATTTAGGCCCTGGTCTCTCACTGTGATGATTTTCAACGGTTACCTTGCCTCCAGCTGGACGTCTTATTAGTCTCCCATACATCTGGTAGGGGTGGCGTGCTGGGTAAAGGAGAAAGGCAGGCAGATGTTCAAGGTAAAGGGAAGACAGGAATGTGAGAGTTGTTCTCTCCCTTTCTCTTTAACTCCTAACTCAGAACTCCAGACTAGAACCCTTATCAGACTAGTTCAATTCCACTTACACAAAGGGCTTTTACATCTGCCCTGGGAACTAACCACCACTAACAGCATTACTCCGGAAAATGAATTCCAGGCTCCCAATGACTAAAGTTACAGATAACCTTACAGGACATAATCCATTAAATTGGAAACTGCATCAACTTGCCTCACTCTCTCATCACAATTTTTTCCCCCAACACAATAGGAGGAATTTGTTAGTATCAGCCTCACTTGATGGTGACCTCTGTAATGTCTAAAAATTCTGTATTTGTGATCAATTAGCAGGCAGATAACCTAAATTTTAGACTTCCTAAAATTCCCTTCCTCAATCACTGCCAATGCCGTGCAAGTTGGCATAAAAAGCTAAGTCAAGTTTGTAGACATTCTCTTTGGACAAATAGAAAAAAGGTAGGTGGTTTTTGTATAATGAAAAAGTGGTGACGCTGACATTGGAATTTCCTTCCCTCTCACAAGGCAGATTCAGTGTAAGCATGTTTCAGAATTACCTCGCTGTGATGGGAGGTACCCTTGAACTGCTGCACATGAGGGCTTCATCATCCAGGGGACACTAAAGCCAGCTGGGTGGGGAGAGACAGGCTTAATGACCAGGAGACGGGACAGCTGCCACGTCATGACTTTGCTGCTGCCCAGAACACAAGGAACACATGCACAGATGAACCCAGCACCGGTGGCAGAAATTACAACACAAATATATTTCTCATGCAAAATAGGACAAATGACACATATTTACATGATGCAAATAAAGTGCTGAATATTAAGCTTTCTTTTTGGGGTACCACCATGCTTAGGTGGTTTCAATGAGGGTTAATGCCACATGGTGAACTTGCAATTCTATAAAACCAGGACGAAGACAGTATAGAAAATGCACTTTAGTAGAAACCTGGGTATGTGACAGGTTGCTAAGAAAAAATGAAAACAGGAATGACAGAAGTATATTTTCTTTTATATACAAAAACGAAGGCCCCAGAAATGATTTGCTGAAGTAGGTATCCACAAGATGTTAAATTATTTTTCCTTTGCTTTGGTTAAAACAGTCTAGGAACAGCAATCGGTTCCCTTTCTACTAATAGTATATAAACACAGTGACAGGACCACTTTTAGGAGAAAATAATCAACTTTTAAGAAAAAAAATTAAATTAGTTTTAAACTAAATTAAACATTTACCAATAAATAAGTTTCTTAAAAAGGTAGCATCTTCATCCTACAATCTTGGGCATAACATATACACCAATTTAAAAAATAAAATTTATCTCACAATTATAATTACAGGTGTTAATGCAACAAGCTAGGAAATGAAATTACTTTAATATATCTTTAAAAAAAACCCTAGCAACCAAAAATAAATTTTAAAAATTGACATTTTTCGAAAATGGTACATTCTAAAATAATTAATACTTTATTACAGAACATAATTCAAACTACTGATGGTATTTCAATATATTCCTAAAGAATGTTTAAAAAGAAGTTTCATACACCAGAATTGGAACAGCACTTATAATTCCATTTACAGCTATGAAAAGGCAGTCAACTTCCACTTAAAAGTGTAACCAGTGATGAAATATACTTCAAAAACAAAAACATTTGGTCTGACAATCTTTAATACTGGTTAAAAACAGACAGATGTTTGTTGCTGATGGAAGTAACTTTAATCCAATGTGCAAAAAAAGTGCAGCTGTCTACTTGTACTTGAGATACATAAGACCAACGCTTCTGTACTATTTACACACTTAAAAATTTTTAAACGTATTGATTTAAGGAAGGACACTGCATCTCCTTTATGGATAAATCACGTGCTACAGAGAGCCCAAAAGCTTGATGACACTCTTTTAAGTTACACAAATGTATCCGAAGAGGCATACTGTTCTTGTCCTAATTTTGATCCTAAACAAAAATCCAATTTCAAAATCAATTAGGAATTTCTTTGATCTAGAAAATCTTGGAATTGTTGCAAATGTGCAAGCCTTGTCTCTGAGAGCCAGATTCCTATATTCCTTTTTCTAACCCTCTCATCACAGGTCCATCCCACAAACCCCGTCGGCTGCAGAGTGGCAATGCCCGAAGTAAGAGGAATGAAAAAACTCAGCCCTCAGACCACCAACATGCCTTCGGGACGTGTGATGAAACCTTTGGGGGGCAGGTATGGGCAGTCAAAAGGGATGAAGAAACACTTCAGCAAAGCAACCATTATTTGTCCACAAAAATCATGAAAAACAGTGATAGAAAATTAACAAACCAAGTACATAAATCTGAGACCATTTTGCATTCCCAGAACTTGTTTTCACATCTGCGCACGCAGGGTTCTTGGTCAACCACCCACCCGTATTTTCTGCGTCGACACAAGGTACTTTTACCAAAGTTCTTAAAAATGCTGTTGTAGCCCTAAGTCACCCAGAACGGTGATGATCAGGACATCAATTCCCTCATTTATCACTCTGTGCAGTGCACTCCCCGGTGCAGCAAGCAGAGAGAGGGACTTAAAAAAGGGACAGAAGTCTCTCACTTCTGAACTGGACACAAGAGTTCTCAAAATTAAAATCAGAAATCATAAAAAAGTGGGGCGGGGGGTGCGGGTGCTTACTGGCAACATTAATACTAGACACCAGACGGGACAGTGAAACTGTTTGGTCAGAACCAAGGAACAGTATTTCCTTGAAAAGTTTTCAAAACACCCAACCAAGCACTGCCTTAAGTCCAGCGAGTACAATGCTCCGTTAAGTTTCCACCGAAATGCAGCGGCTGGCGTTCATGGGTCAGGATGCAGGATGCTGGCGGAGCATCCCTGCCCCGAGCATCCTGGTACCCCGCCTCTAGCTGCAGGCGATGGTCTCCAGCTGCTGCTCGGCCTCCGCGGCCATGGCCGCCGCCTGCAGCTGCTCCGTCTCGCTCTGCATGGCGCTGGGGGTGACCTGCTTCCGCTCGCTGTGCATATTGTTCTCGTGCCGTTTCAGATCCGACGCCTTGGCGAAGGCCTTGGTGCAGGAGCCGCACACGAAGGGCTTCTCGCCCCGATGCCTGCGCTCGTGGTCCTTGAGGTGGGACTTGTGTTTGAAGGCCTTGTCGCACATGTGGCAGGCGAAGGGCCGCTCGTTGCTGTGGACCCGCTCGTGCTTCTTCAAGTCCGGGGCGCGGATGAACGACTTGCCGCACACCTCGCAGCTGTAGGGCTTGTAGCCCGTGTGGATCTTCAGGTGCTCCTTCAGGTGGGCCTGGGTGGTGAAGCCCTTGGTGCACATCTCGCAGACGAAGGGCCGGTCGGCCGTGTGCAGCTTCTCGTGCTTTCTCAGCCTGCCCTCGTCCGAAAACGTCTTCCCGCAGGCCTGGCAGGCGATCTGCTCCCGGTGGTGGCCGTACAGCAGGTACTCAAACTTCATGTCGCTGGCAGCTGTGGTCCAGCCTGGCGTCTGTTCGTCCTTCACTTCACTCATCCCATCGTTAAATGTTAAGGCTTGAGGGGTCTGGGATCCCAGATCCTTGGACTCGGGGGTCTCCATGGATTCGACTTCCTGGCCATAGCAATTGACTTTCCGCACCTCCTCACTCCCCAGCTCTTTCAGGATCGCTTCCTGGACCCTGAGCGTCGTCGTGGGCGACTTGCCGTCCTCCTGACTTGGGGGGGTGCCTTCTACCGTGTCATCCGAGGGACTGTCATCTTGGTCTCCGATTTCCTCCACGTCATCGTCCTGAGTGTCAGCAGCATCTCCAATGGGGCGATTGATCTTGAGGCAGTACTTGCTTTTGGATTGGCCGTTATTTTCGTCGGGACTGGACACGTCCCGCTTCTGAGAACAGAGTTTATCCAAAAATCGGATACCGAGAATCTGACCCGATGACATCATTAAGTTAACATCTTCTTTTTTCACAGAAATCTTTGCCGTGTACATGTAATTCAGGACCTCTTCAAATATATCAGAACGGAGAAAATCTATTTCTATTACTGAAGAGCTATCGACCTCAAGCTTCTTGAAAAGCTTTTTAAAGTAGGTGCTGCAGGCGGCAAGGACACACCTGTGCGCCCTGAACTTGACATCCTCCACCACAATCGCGATATCGCAAAATTCTCCTTCCAGGCGCTGCTCGTTTAGGGTTTTCAGAAACAGAGTTTTATGATCATCGTCATTGTATTTAATGGTTTCAGACATACTGATGAAAAACTCCTACAAAAAATGTTTAAAGAAATACTTTGGTAATTATGCACAATACTTTTCCATACAGAAAATACAGGGAGAGTCTCATTTTCTGATCAATTTCCGGTCCCTAACAATTTCAGAAAGTCAATGCCAGGAGTGGTTCAAGAGTATGAGGAGAAAAGACAGATCCCAACTTAGGGATTTCCATATTGTTCCTTCTACTTATCTTCACTGTACTCCACACGTGCCTACTCATAATAACAGCAACTTCTACCGAGCACCTAATACCTGCCTGGCATTGCGCTACGTGCTTTTCTTTCCACGTCTTCACAAATGCAATGATCAGATGGCCTGGAGAGATAGGTATTACTACCCCCACTTTATAGATGAATTGAGGAACCTGCCCAATATTCTAGTTATTTAGTGGAGTATCGGGGCTCAAATCCAGGCACTCTAGCCCCCAAAGCCGTGCTTCCTGACAACTACGGGTAATAATGACAAATAGCTCAGCTTCAAGGTTTAAGAAACAGGTCTCCGGCAAGCATGCACCAGTGCCATCTGCTGCGTCTACTCTAATTTCACGCAGAGGAAGATTCAGTAAAATAACTAGCAGCTCTCAGTGTTCTGCTTCCTTGACGGAAGAGGCAGGTCGCTGCTGCAGAACCAGAGAGGGATATCATTGCCAGAACATTCCATTCAGTGTTGTCTTCTAGTTTTTCCACACCAGTTTTGGGCCACTTGTCAACAAGTGTCAAGGTTTAACAAGACCCTCAGAGAATCAGACGACATTTGGGAAGACAGTGACGAGAGGCTTCAGCCCCTCTGGATGCCGATCTATCTGCCATCCAGATCAAAGTATCATCAAGTTGGATGCACTTGACAAGTGCTGCGAGTGTTTTACAAGCAAAAGAAATCTAGAACTGGCATGGGAGACATCTGCCGTGTGTTAAAGTGATCTTTTTAAAATAATGTGTCCTGTTGCGTTTCTTTTCAAAAACATTGTTTCTTTCTTTTATTCAACGAAGTGTAAATATGAGGAAAATACATATGTCCCCTAAAGAATGCTAACACATAACCGAGAGAGAGAGACATTTTAAAGCTAACACCAAACAATATTTTCAGGACTTAATATCCAAAGTCATAGTTACCATGAACAACTCAGGCTATTATCTTAATGCTTTAAACACCAAATTCTTCGGATCAGAATAACTCTGATCAGGGGCACGCCAGTCCTACAAGAGAAAAGGACATACAAGAGTAAGGTAGGCTCTTCCCCCACCCCAAATTCTAAACAAGAGTGTTTTCAAGAATTGATTTTTAAAAAGAAACTTTCCTTTTTTGTCTTGCCATTGGCACCTGTACCTATTTTCAGGTTGGGAACAGAGAGGAGGGTGGCTGGCAGCATCAGGTCCAGCTCTGAACAGGTACGAAGGAGAAAAGGTAAGGGCTGGAGCACTTGCAGCCTGGAGGGGGTGTGTGCCGGGAATGGGAAGGATGGGTTGGAGAACCACTGAGGGATTTCCCCTCACAAAGCCCGTGTCCGTATTTGTAAGGATGTTGATTGCGGCACAGATAGAATAAAAGCCAGTAAATGCCCTCTACCCCTACCGTTTCCTGCTGGATACACAGCCTTCACATTTTTCTCTAGGCTCATATAAACATGGAGTATATACACTTTTAATAAATATAGACAAAACTTAGAGAGGTACGTACACCCAACATTTAACATTGGAGCAGAGGGAACAGTAGCTGCTTTCTTCTATCCACACTTGTGTGTGACGTAACACACATTACTCAAGCTACTCTGGTCTTGAAGCTTGCATTTGAGAAATCCAGGTGTTTTTGCCTCTATCCCTACAGGGAAGCTCAAAGGATTCTAGATTTTTGCGAGTTTTAACTTTTACCAGAGGGACTCCATGCGGCAGCCTAACATCCTGAAAAACATAAAGTCTCTTCTACTGAATGGTGACCACACAAACTTGAGTGTGGTAGGACCAGAGTCCTGAAAACCCTCCAAAGTTCCCTCTACGGAAAAGTGAAAACACCGTTAAGCTGCCTCAAGTGGCAGGCTGTTTTCTTATCTGCCAAGTGTGAGGGTTGAGCAGAATTATTTCTAAGGATGCTTCCTACTCTGCCTGTTCCCTGGATGCACCCCAGCCTGTAGTCACCCCCAACAGAACGCAGTCAGGCGAAACCTTCCTACCGGGTCACTTCCTACAGTTGCCAGTCGCTCTCCCTAGGGCTTGTGGGATAAAAGCTCAAGGACCAGGCCAAGGAGTGGTGTACAGTACCCATGGCAACATAGGAGTGTGTTGGATTTTTTTTTTTTCCTTTTCTCGTCAGTGTGTTATTTGGCCCCCATTCTCTCTCCAGATCTCTAAGGACCATTTTTTTCTGTTGAGATGCTAAGTTCAGGTGAGTCAAACTGGAAGATACCCGTGGTCAGTATCCCTGTAGGTGGGGGGAAAGATGAAGGCCAACCACACCTCCAGAACGAAGCTGCCCCTTTATTACGCTTCTCCAAACCGCCGCGCAGGGCCGGAGCGAACTCCTGTAAAGCCGAACTTACATAAGCGGCGGCGGCGGCCGCCTCCCCGACCCCGGGGCCGCCGCGACAATGGCGGCGGCACCACTTCCCGGTCGAAAGCTGGCAACTTCGGGATGCAGAGGAAGCAGGGAACGGAGCGGAGGACCCAGGGAGCCTCCAGAGCCTCTCCAAGCCTCGCTCCCATCTCTTTCTGCCCAGGAGGTGGGGGACGGAATCAAGCCGTGTGCATTGCTTCCCGAACAAAAGCTCCCGCCCGGGTAGCCAGGAGGTGCCAGGGCCGCTTTCCCTTTTAGAATCCGGCTTTTCGGCGCGGGCTGGGGCCGCAGCTCCGAGCGCGGGAGGGAGGACCCACGGCGGCCCCGGCGGCGGGGAGCGGGCATGCGGCCCGGCTCCGCAGCCCCGCGCCGCGCCGCGCCCCGCTCCGCCCGCGAGCCCGGAGCTCGCGCCCCGCGCACTCCCCGGCCGGCTCGCGCCGGGCCCTCCCCCGCCCTCCCGCGGCCGGGGGCGGGGGCGGCGCGCGGCCGGCTTCCCGAGCTCCGCGGGCGCTCCCGGGAGTGCGAGCGCCAGGGTCCCGGCCCCCTCCTCCGAGGGCGGCTGGGGGCGGCGCGGCGGAGCCCGCGGAGCGGAGGGGCGGCGCCCGGCGGGCCGCGCTCGGCGCCGGGTTCCGGGCCGTCCCCACCCCCACCGCGGTGCACTGCGGCGGTGCGAGCGGGGGCGGCCATGAACTCCGCCGCCGAGGCTCGGCGAGCGCGCGCGCGGGGCCGCCACTGCCGCCGCCCGGCCGCTGCCCGAGCCCGCTCGCCGGCCTGCGCGGCCCCCGGAGCGCCCAGGCCCCTCGCCCGGCCCCGCTCGCGCCGCGCCGCCGGGGCCGCCCGCACATCCTGGAGCTGACTGGTGCCCCAGAGCGCGGCGAGAACGCGCTTCTTCCGGGCAGCCCCGCCGCACCAGCCTCCGGCCTCCCCCGCGCCCCCGCGCCCGCCTCGCGGCCGGCCCGGGCCCCTTCCGCACCCCCGGCCCGCGCTTACCTGCAGCCTGGCACAGCCACAGACACTTGCCGTGGGTTCCCCGCGCTCACTGCACGCAGGCCGGGGACGGGATGGACGCGGGGCGCGGGGGCACGGTGGGTGGCAGTGTGTTTTGGATTTTTTTTTTTTTTTTAGTTTGGGGAGGGGGCGGGGTGGGGAATCGTGCACGTCCCTGATGGTAGGAGCCCTCCTCCTGCACGAGCACAGAATGTCTAGCCGGCCGTGAACACCCCCACCGGCACCCCCCCCTTCCCGTGCATGCGCGGTGCGGGCGAGGGGGAAGGCGCGCCGCCGGCTTGCGCAGGCACGGAACCCGACTGGGCCTCTAAATGGGTGAGCAGGGAAAGGGTTAATCCGGGACCTTGCGACGCTTTCGTTGGAGTCTACGGGGCCGCCCCCGGAGGGCCCTGGCCTGCGCACGCGCGCGCACGCGCGCGACTTGGGGCGCGCGGAGCCCGCGCGCGGGAGAAGCGGGGGGCGGGGCGGGGGCGGGGCTTCGGGAGCGGTGGAGCGAATGCACGAGCGCCGCTCGCGGGCACCCGCCCCGCCTGCAGCTCCCGCCTCCCGCTCGGACTCTCGAGCTCCCGCCCGCGCCCGGCGCCGGCACAGCCCCGAGGACGCGGGAGCCCGGCGCTCCCGTGCGTGTGCATGTGCGTGGGCAGTGCCGCCTTCGGGCGCGCGCAGGCCGGGCGCTGCGTCTGCGGGGCTCTCCCGCGACTCCAGGGCGGGCGACCCGGCCACCCTCCCCTCCTCGCACACCGGAGACAGCGAGACGCGCGCTTGCGGGCGTTGAGTCTTAGCTGGTACCGCTGCCACATTTTTGTATATGGGGAAGTGGTAGGCGCTCAATAAACATTGGCAGAACAAATGCAAAAAGTGACACGTTTCATCCCCCAGTCCCGCATGAGAAAGGGATCACCCCTAAAGCTCTGGATCCAGCCAGGGGCGCGCCCACGCTCCCGCACATCCCCGGAAACTCGCAAGGAAAAGTCAGGGGGGCTGGAGGCTGTAGCTTAACCCCGGCAGTGGAGCATCTGGGCTCGGTTTCATTTGCAGCTCCTCCGGAGAACTCGGATGACTCAGGACTGTTTCCTACATCCCTGTTCAGCAAAGTAATGATTCCACTACTGTGGAAGCATCGTCGCGTTAAAGAAATTATATTGTGATTGTGTTAAATTACAGAGAAATTCTGTACGGTCCGAGGTGATTTTGTAGTACTAGTTGACGTTGGTTTCAATATTTCGAAAGGTGCTTTTTATACACATCCTTTTTGATGTTCACAAAAGCATGGGGGTTAGTGGGTCTATTGAATGAAGCAGGGTAGAATAGACCAGTTCTAGAGTCAGACATATCCAGCTCAAATACAGGGTACATTTTTTAACTTCTCTAAACCTCACTCTTGTTCTCTGATAAGAGTAGGGAATTGTGAGGATTAAATGGAATAATGCTCAATGAAGTGCTTAGCTCTAATACTAGCCTGATGGTGTTAAATGACCTGCCAACTCTCTGTGGATAGCGGGTTTAAGTGGCAGGGGCAGAACCGGAACCACCAGAGTTCAGGCTCACACTTGACACCTAGGTGGCCATGTTCCCTCTGATGCCATGCTGGGCCTGGTTACTCTTACATAGCTTTTAAGGTTACATGTCAATCCTGTCTGTGTTTTTAATAGGGGGATAGTAATAGTACTATATCATAGGATTATGTTCTCAACCACTAAAGCTGTCACTTCATTTAGCAGTGTGTCTGAAGCATCCCCCTTCTCCCATACCACTTAATTGCGTAGGTTTATACACTCAGTCTGCATATATTTATCTGTCTACTATGTAAAGACTGTCTTTTTGCATATAGCTAGGTAAAGTCTTCTCAGGATTTGACTAATTCGATCCAATTAAAATAGTTTCGAAGAGTTCTCAAGCACTAGAATGCATTTCTCAAGTGACAGGTTCCATGTCATCTTGGTTTTGCATCAATTAATCCTCCTTTTCGTTTGCTTTATGTGCTAGTCACTTGGTCTCTGCCTGGCTGTCCCTTACTTCATGGGAATCATGGGATGAGTCTAAATGAAAGGGGACACTCTGGGATGGAAAACTACAAAGGAAGGGCCTTACCCAGACCTGGCACCTCACCTTAACCCAGCAGCCTTACCCAGGCGCCGCCCAGCATTCATTAGGCCCTCAGTAAATACGGGCGTACAGATAAGTGACAGCCCAGAACTCAATACCATGGGGAGTTATAAGGACACACTGTGGGGTTGATGGGGGGGGGCGGGTCAGGACCTTTCTGAAATACACAGACCTGAGGCTGTTGAAGGAAGTCTTCTTGCCTCTCCTGCCAGGAATGCTGTCACTATACGTGGGGCTCTCAGGCTGACAACGCTGCTGGGAACACCTGTTCCTCACCTGGGATGCCCACAGCCTCCTCTTGAGTGGAGCCTGCTTGTTAGGATTGTGAGGCCTGGAATATGGGGCCTGTGGCAGGAGTCTGGGGTGCCAGGGTCTACAGTGGCTGTGAAGCAGCCCCCAAAGGACATTGGTAATGTTAGATCATTTGGGTGGAGTTGATTTCTCCATCACACTGATCTTGGGCCCTCTGACCAGTGGAAGATGGGCAGACAAGAGGGTGCATGAGTTCTGAACAGAGGCTTTGAGAAGCAGCCTGTGTTCCACTCTCCCACCAGGGCTTGTGCAGTCCACCGTGAGGGGACCGGGCCCTGGTTGCCACTGCCTCTTCTGTCTAGGCCCTCAAATGACAAGCAGGTCTCAGAGAATGAAGCTGAACTGAAACCCAAGCCCAGCCAAGCCCAGGCAGGCAACAGCTCATCCACAAACCCATGAATGAGAAAGAAATGCTTGCTTTGTTAGGCACTGGAAGACTGTGTTTTATGCTTTGTTATTGCAGCCAAACCTAAAACACCTGCACGAGGAAAAATATCCCACCAGATGCCAAGAGCACCCTCCCCTTGCTTCTCTGAAAACACTGGACACAGTAAATGAACAAGAAATAGATCTAATCCCTGATGACACAGAGGTATGGATACACACATTCAAATATAATCACATAAATAATTATACAATTGCACACTGTGATAATGCTACTAATGAAAAGTTACACATCCCAGAGTGTTATGGTAAAGAGGAACTCATACTGATTGAGAACTCAGTGAAAGCTTCTCCAGAGATGTGTATTTGAGACCAGAAGGATGAGGGAGGACAGGCATCTTTGGGGTTGCGGGTAGCATTCAGGCAGAGAGAGAATAGCATGAACGAAAGGGTGGGAGGGGCTTGGTAGCTTGAGGCTCTGTGGGAGGACAGAGTGACCGGAGCCCAGTGGGCATGAGATAGGTCAGTGGAACGGTGGAGCTCAGCACATCTGGGGCTCTGGTCCATAGTGAGGGCTGTGGATTTTATGCTATGCATAGTGAGACCCATCAGAGGGCTTTTCTTTTAAACTAACATTTACTTAGGTAAGCATATTAGTCTCATAACTAGGGTAAATGCAGCCCTTGGAATGCAGATATGGTCTTTGAATTTCAAATACCTCCAATGGCACGACTGCTCGTATAAAACTTTTCCCACAGTTCAGGTTATGGGGAATATTTTTGACACCATCAACTGAAATACTATCTTTCACTATCTAGAAATAAAAGTTAACAATTTACTCACGAAATTTACTTTTGAATAAAATACATTTATCACACTATCCTAAGAAGTATTATAATATGATTCTGGTCAGACTTCCACATGAGCAACTGTATGACAACTTAACAGCAGCTTTGAAATGAAATGAGGGAAAATGGTAAATTAGCAGAGAGACAAAATATTGCGCTGTTTCTGGGTCAAGAGAAGAAACTTGTTAAATGGCAACAATAAAAATACTATACACTATCCAGAAATGAAATTTAAAAAAAGCAAATTACTAATGAGATTCACATTTATAGAATATACATTTATGGAACATTATCCTAAGAATTATGATCCCATGAAGTTTTCACTGGAGTTACTGTATAATCACTTAAATAATAGCAATGAAACCGAAAGAGAAAAAGCTCAAACTTATTTTAGAAGAAAGATAAAAAATCATTATTGCTGTGTTTCTGAATGATTTTAGGGGTCTTGCTAAGAACAAAAATATTGTAATTATACTACCTACAAATAGAATAAAATGGAAGCAAAAAATTGATAAGATTCACATTTAAATAATCTACAGTTATAAAACGTTATTCTAAGAGTTGCAATTATACCAAGCTTACATTTGAGCCATTGTATAATCTCTTAATTAATAGCAATAAAATTAAGAGACAAAAAAATCAAAGTTTCTCTAGTAGAAAAGGGGAAAAAGCACCTTGCTATAGTCCTGTATCTTCAGAAATAGGCTTATTGGAAGGTGGGTCTGCTTACCAGGTAATTCACTTCTGTTTTCTGGCTTTGTAGATACAAGATTGAATCGAGCCCTTGCTATGGATATTTCTTGTTGACCATTTTGGTTGTGCTGGGCCAGGGAAGTCCCTTGGTGGAGCGAATTTCTGAGGAGGAAGAGAAGAACACGGTGTCCTCAGGAACTGCCCCCCGGGACTTCTCTGTCACATCTGATCTCTGAAGAGAGAACCTGGGCTAGCAGCTCCCTTTCAGGAGGGAGGGTTGAATCAAAAAAGTTCTGAACATCTTCCAAGGTAAGGAGCACCAGGACAAGCTTTGCCTTGCACTTGGGGAAGAACTGCTGCATAAGGATAGAGTTGGCTGTATGAAGGGATCCTTCCCCTGTGGGTTTGAACTTGGTGGGGCATCTGGTCTACCCTGGGCATCAGACCCTGGATCCCCATGCCAAGATAGCCTTTGCTCCTCCTTCTCTGGAAACTGGTCATCCAGAGGATCCTCTCATGGTTCTCTTCGGTTAACATTAGAGGGAGCTGGGTGAAGGGTTTAGAGGAAAACTGTTTCTTTTTTTTTCTTTTGGCGGTCCGCGTGCCTCTCACTGTTGTGGCCTCTCCTGTTGCTGAGCACAGGCTCTGGATGCGCAGGCTCAGCGGCCATGGCTCACGGGCCCAGCCGCTCCGTGGCATGTGGGATCCTCCCGGACTGGGGCACGAACCCGTGTCCCCTGCATCAGCAGGTGGACTCTCAACCACTGCACCACCAGGGAAGCCCCAAACTGTATATTTTTGATAACTCTTCTGTATATGTATTATTTCAAAACAAAAAGGTTTACTGTATAGGTAATTATTTTTCTCTGGTTACTTTCAAGATTTTTTTCCTTGTTTTTAGTTTTCAGCATTTTAGTTATATTTCTGGGAATGCATTTTATTAAGATTATCCTATTTGGGATTTACTGAGCTTCTTGAATCTGTAGGTTTATATATTTCTCTAATTTGGGGAAATTTTCAGCCATTATTTCTTCACATTCTTTTTCAGCATCACATTCTTTCTCCTCTTCTTCTGAGACTCCAGTGACATAGACAATGGATTTTTTAAAAACTTCTCTTAGGATTATAATATTTTTCATTTTAAAAATATTTGTTTCTCTCTTGTTCAGATTGAATAATTTCTGTTATCTATCATCAAGTTAACTGATTTGTCCTTTTGTCATCTCCAATCCGCTATTCAGCCCATTCAGTGAGATTTTTCATTTCAGTTGTCTATTTCAGTTCTAAAATTTCCATTTTCTTTTTCTTTTAGTTTTCTCTTTCTTTTCTGAGACTTTCTATTTTTTTATTTGTTTTAAGAATGTTCATAATTGCTTGTTGGAGAATTTTAATAAAAGCTGCCTCTAAGTTTTGTTATTTAATTCCAACATCTTTGTCATCTCACTGTTACTTTCTGTTGATTGTCTTTTCAAAAGTCAGTTGAGATTTCCTGGGTCTTTTCATATGGAGTAATTTTGGATTGAGTATGAGGTATTTTAAATATTACATTACAAGACTCTGGGCCATGTGAAATCCTATGGAAAAATATTGATTTCTTTTTCTTTAAATTTTAGCAGACAATCAGCTAGGTTAAGTTCTGGTCACAGGTTTTAACATACATTCTGTGGGCTCTTGCTTGGTGTATTTGCATGCTATTTGGATGTGTCTCAAGTATTTTCGGGCACTGGCCAGTGTAGAACCTGGGCAGCAATCTGCTGGTTCAGCTCTCAAAGTCTTTAATGTGCTGATTAGGATCAGATCCACACATGTGCAGCTCAAACGTGAACCTAGGATTTGTAAACAGCTTTATGGCTGTTGCTTTCCTGGGCTTCTTCCTCTTTGTGACTCCCTGGCACCTTCTGCCTTACTGGGGCACGCGGGCCTCTCACTGCTCTGGCCTCTCCCGTTGCGGAGCACAGGCTCCGGACGCGCAGGCTCAGCGGCCATGGCTCACGATACCAGCCGCTCCGCGGCATGTGGAATTTTCCCAGACCGGGGCACGAACCCGCGTCTGGGGCTCCCTTTTCCTATCCTCAACCAGAAGGTAGGGGAGCTTGCATGACTGCCCCTGCATCTAGAGCCAAGTGGTTGGAGAACCAGAAGGAAAAAAATTGGTAAACTTGTTGCTGGTTTGGTGATAAGCTTGCTTGTTTTCTGATACATTTATTTTAAAGAGCTATACATTTCTTCCTCAGGACTGCTTTCCCCTTCCCCATGTATTCTTCCATGTAGTTTTATTTATATTCAGTTTTATGTATTTCTTAGGTTTCTTTATGCCTTTTTTTTTTTTTTTTTTTTTTTGCGGTACGCGGGCCTCAGTGTTGTGGCCTCTCCCGTTGCGGAGCACAGGCTCCGGACACGCAGGCTCAGCGGCCATGGTTCACGGGCCCAGCCGCTCCGCGGCATGTGGGATCTTCCTGGACCGGGGCACGAACCCGTGTCCCCTGCATCGGCAGGCAGACTCTCAACCACTGCGCCACCAGGGAAGCCCATGACTTCCTTTTTTAACCCATGTTATTTAATAATCCAAGTGTGATAAATGTTATTTTGTTTCTAATTATATGGGAATTTTTTTGACCTATCTTTTTTTATTTTATAACTTCTTATTTTGAAAGAATATAGTAAGAATTCCTATATACAGTTTACCTTTATCCAGATTTACCACTTGTTAACATTTTACCCCCATTTGTTTAATCATTTGCTCACTGGCTCCCTCTCTCTCTTACTCTTTCCCCTCTCTTTCCCCCTCTCAGTCTCTATGTACACACACACCCACACACACACACACACACACACACTCTTTTTTCTGAACCATTTTTTAAGAGTAAGTTACAGATATTGTGCCCCCTTTCCCTAAATCTGTCAGTGTGTGTTCTTAAAAATGAGGACAATCTCTTCCATAACCACAGTACTGTGATGAAAATCAAGCATTTAACATTGATACACTATTATCTAATCCACAGCCCATATCCAAGATTTCACCAATAAGGTCCATTACAGCCTATACCTTTTTTTTTTTTTTTTTCCTGGTTCGGGATCCAGGGTTACCCATGGCATTTTTGAATTTAGCTATTATGGAGCTGTACTTTCATCATTTATTTCCTAACCTTTTTTATATGCTTCAATACCAATACTGGTCCTTCTTCCAATTCTGTGATTTGTGTTATGCTAAAACATCTCTATGAGGATGTTTTGTATCTTTTAAATTTTAGAATATCAGAGGCAAGACTCCTTCTCTTCCCTGCTGTCATCTTCCCCATTGTCAGAGAATGCTCTTATCTTCTTATAGGCCGGCATTCCTAAAACCTCAGAAAAATTTTGGTTGCCATTTTTTCTTCTTCTCTTTACCTTGTGTCAGTTGCAAAGCTCAGCTACTTGATTTACAACAGAGTAGAGCATTGATCTACACTTGAGAGTTTTCTTCATTTCCGGAGAACAAACATTAAGATTTGACTTTTGTCCTTGAGCAAAGAATATTTCATCTGCTAAAGTGAAACACATATTCTTATATTACCATTAAAAATATTTTATTCTCCTTGAGCTAGCATGTTACTGAAGCTGAAATTGGTCTCCTCTGTGTTTTTTTTTTTAAAAAAAGGTGAACACTTTTGATGTGTGGTACAGCTCTTCATCCAACATATGGGCTGATGCTTGTCAATTACCCTTCTCCAACTTGGTGACAGTGTCTGGACACGTGACACTCCAGGCTATCTGAACTATTGCACTCCAAAAGAATGACACTTTTCTAATTTGGAACTGCAGTTCACACAAAATCTCCTAGTAATGATACTAGAAAGAAATATCTACCAAATTCTATTTATATCTAATTCCTTTCTCTGTGACCCAAACTGTTTATGATTATTTTCCCACTATTTCTTGAAACGGGTCTTCTATCATGTTGACATTATAAGCCTAAAATATGTAAACTATGTGTTATATATTTTTGATGTTTAGTGAGCTGTCTAGTTTATGGACCACATATAGAATCATCATCAGTTTGCTTTAGAACTTAATGTTTTAATTTATCAAAATTATCATCATGATGCCAAATATTATTAAAACATTTCAAAAAAACTGCGAAGTATTTAACCTTAGTTCTGGTGAGCTAAAGTTATAGTTTCCTTTTAGGTACAAAAAGTATATTGGTAAATTGTTTTCTCAGTCATAAGGACTTCACGTTCACCTTAGTAACTCAGTGAAAAACTGAAATAAAAATTTCTCCAACTGGAAGAGGGAGCCTCCTACACTGTTGGTGGGAGCGTACATTGGTGCAGCCACTATGGAGAACAGTATGGAGGTTCCTCAAGAAACTAAAATTCAAATTGCCATATTATCCAGCAATCCCATTCTTGGAAATATATCCAGACAAAACTATAATTCAAAAGATACATGCACCCCTATGTTCATAGCAGCACTATTCACAATAGCCAAGACATGGAAACAACCTAAATGTCCATCCACAGAGGAATGGATAAAGAAGATGTGATACACACACACACACACACACACACACACACACACACACACAATGTAATACTACTCAGCCATAAAAAGGAATGAAATAATGCCATTTGCAGAAACACAGATGGAACTAGAGATTATCATACTAAGTGAAGTAAGTCAGAAAGAGAAAGACAAATACCATATGATATCACTTGTATGTGGAATCTAAAATATGATACAAATGAACTTATTTACAAAACAGAGACAGACTCTCAAACATAGAGAAAAACTTATGGTTACCAAAGGAGAAGGGAGGGGGGAGGGATAAATTAGGAGCTTGGGACTAGCAGATACAAACTACTACATATAAAATAGATAAACAACAAGGTCCTACTGTAGAGCACAGGGAACTATATTCAATATCCTGTGATAAACCCTGATGGAAACGAATATGAAAAAGAATATATATTTATTTTTTACTGGATCACTTTGCTGTACACCAGAAACTAACACAACATTGTAAATCAGCTATACTTCAATTAAAAAAAAAGAAAAGAGGCTCCTGCTTCAATTCATTCACTTCACAAGTGTACATGGAGCACCTTCTATGCATAAGGGGTGGAGGACATAGCCATGAGCAAGACAGACATAATCCTGCTCTCAAGGAAATTATAATTTAGTCACGGAGGGGGAGGAGGGTGGAGAATTTGGTGTGGTAGAGGTAAAACAGTCTCACGATACTAGAACAAAGGGGTCAGTTGCTGAAAAAAAAAAAAGATGTAGCAAATTGTAGCTGCAAATAAAGTCACCCCCAGTAGATTAATAAGTTCACAATTAAATACTAGGTAGGGTCCTGGTAATGTTTTAGAAGAGACTGTCATCATGACTGTGACAGTAGTAAGTACCGTAATAATGGCTAAGACACAATGTAAGTTTCACTTCATTTTTAATATTCCTTAAAAAAAAATCTTTTTGCCAAAGTTTGTTTCTCATATTTCAAAGGGAAAGGCCTTTATCACATCTGTATTTTAGGGGATGCAAACTGCAAAATGTTTGAAATTCATGAGGAGACACATTTGTTTCTGGCCCCAAACAATTCTCTGTTCCCCAAAGACAAAAATTTCCAAATGTACCTTACAACGTCCTGGCAATCTCTGGAAGCTGAAAATATTCTAGTACCTGAGATTTCAGCTAAAAATAATTCTTTGATATTTCTCTGCTGACAAGAGGGAGATTATGACATCTTCTTTAATAGATAAAGGTCCACGGAATGGGCGATATCTGATAACTTATCTTAAAAAATCTTCATGTGGAATGCTGGCTTTATTTTGAACTTCCAATCCAGCTCATGGGCATGCATGCATACTGTTCAGATTTCATTATTTATGATTCTGACCTAACTTTAAGAATAGGCAGTTAGACAGGAAATAGAAGCAATTATTTAGCCTCCTAGTCAGCATTTTTATTTATTGATGCTGACTCATAAATTGTTATGGTCACGTCTAGCCAACTCTTCCTTAATTTGCATGCAGTCACAAGAAGGAATTACGACCGTGGAATCACAGCCGGAGATCTCTCTTTCAGCTTTCGTGACACAACAGGGCATCCATTGATAACTGGCTTGTCGTGTGCTCATTTTTACCTTTGCTATTATTTTATCCCCACACAAATCGCTTGCCAAATGTTTCTGGAAGCAGCACAGTTGTTTTCACTTGAAACAACCCACTGCTGGATGCTTATATTTCTTCTGCTATCAAATTCAGTAACCTGGTCCGAATTGCTATAGCTCCAGTCACAAGTAAGTCAGCGCTTCATGAGAAAGTTCTCATTTTTATTGTCGAGGTATTAAACGCGATCAGGACTCATAAAATGACTGATTCCCCTGTGGAGTAGAAAAGACAGTAATCAAGTATATCCAAAATCATTATAGTCACCACAGCAGCCAGACTGAACTAGAATCCAAATGATCTCTAGACTCTGTCATGCATCCTAAGTCCTTTTTTCTCTTATATTTGCTCGTCTTAGGAAAACAAATATTCATCTCAGTAGCCTTTAGTTGAGGTGGTCATTATGATTTTTGTACAGTGCTATGAAATTAACACTCACATGTATATTTCACGTGGGTCCCCTGCATGTAAAAATGCTTTGGGGAGAGCATTGGATTGGGAGAGTCAATATTTCTTTTTTCTTTATTAATTTATTTATTTTTGGTTGCGTTGGGTCTTCATTGCTGCACGGGCTTTCTCTAGTTGTAGCAAGCACCACTCTTCGTTGTGGTACACAGGCTTCCCATTGTGGTGGCTTCTCTTGTTGCAGAGCACGGGCTCTAGGCGTGCGGGCTTCAGCAGCTGTGGCGCATAGACTTAGTTGCTCCGTGGCACGTGGGATCTTCCTGGACCAGGACTTGAACCCATGTCTCCTGCATTGGCAGGTGGATTCTTAACCACTGCGCCACCAGGGAAGCCCAAGTTAGTGTTTTAGAAATGGAGAAAACAAGACTTGGAAGCTAAGTGACTAGTCCAGGATGATACAGGTACCAAGTGGCCCTGCGGATGCTGGAATCCTCTGACTCCCTGACAAGGCTACTACCCTCTCTGTACTCCCCTCAACAAACCAAATAAAACAAATGAAGTTAGAAAGTAGAGGTGATGTGTCTGACAATTGACAAAAGGATCTCCTTGCTGGGATGGACAAGCAAATGTGACCTTTTGTTTGGTTCTGTTAAAAAACCATGATCCTCTGTCTTCCATTTGATGTCTGTAGTTCCTGGGGTTTCTTCCACGCCTTTAACCAATTCCATTTGATAGAGATGCCCTTTTGTCTAACGTTGCTTTTACTTTCAGATAGTGAAAATAGTATGGGGTTAGAAATTTTATCAACCTAGGTCTGAGGGTCAATTCTGCTACCATTTGTGTGACCTAAAGGCATGAGAAAAAATCTCTCCCAAGCAAAACAGTAGCTAAATGAAAATTTACCTCGTCATTGAATTGCTATGACTTTTTAATGATAATTCCGTGTATGCATAGCGCCTGGCACAGCTAAGGTAATCCACAAATGCCTTTCCTTTGATATGATCATATTCTGCCTTCTGTGTGCATTTAGGTTATATACTTGTTTCATAGTTACAGTGCACTGCAATGATGGCCAAGAGAATAAGGGAAAAACGAGGCTCAGATGGATTCAATACACATCCTCTAAATATAATAGTTATCTGGGCTAACATCTGTATCAGCATGATGAATTTCAATTAAAGCGTCCAGAATCTCCTACTGGAGCAAAAAGCTCTTAGTAATCTGTAAGACCAACTGGCCCGAAGCAGGGGAACGCAATCAGACTCACAGGTTGCATCAGACCGAAACTTTCTGGACCACCCAGTTCCAGGAACTGACCTGGGGGCTTTCCACCCGGGCCAGCCTTCCCGCCTTGCGAGGGGCGGGACTAACGGTCCCCCAGGATACCCGAAAAGACCACCAAATAAGGAATACCCTGCGCCCTCCCGGATTCACCACACCCCTTTCCCTTCTTCCCCTATAAATTCTGCCCAAACCCTCGCCGAGAGCGCGACTTCTCTGGCCCCTTTCTCTCGGACCAGTGAACCTCGCCCGGGAGCGTTCCCAAATAAAGCGTAAGCTCTCCCCCGTTTCTTGGTGCCGTTCCTTAATCTATACGTGCAAATTATTTAAACCTTATATTTAGAAAATGGTGAACAATACAGAGATTCTTTTAATCCAGTGCCATAGACTCACGTGAAAGGATGCGTGAACCTAAGTGTACCTGGTTAGCTACCATTCCCTCGTTTATTAAATAAACATTGATTGAGTTCCTTCCTGGAGCCTGTTAGTTTCCAGGTAGAGAAGCAACCAAAAGTTACCACGGCATTCTTGAATCCTAATGTGTCTCTAATGTGGGGAAAGATGGGTTTCAAGTAAACTTGGAATCCATATAGTTTCAAAATTGACCCGACACTAAGGATTCCCTGCAACTATCAAGCTATTTCATGATGGCAGGTAACCGGAAGAGGGAGCTAGCCCCTTCTGTTCAGTGTCACCAGTGTTCTTTCTACCACACTAAAGGGGTTACCTATCGTGAAGTGCTGCCTTCTGGCCAGCTGTCTCCAGACTCCTGGACACACCCGAGAAAATGGGAACATGACATAAGAATGTTCCTTTCGATTTGGACTCTGATTTTAATCATGAATGTCAAAGGTAAAAGAAGCCTTAGATCATCTTATCCATGCCTCTATTTTACAGATGAGGAAACTGAGGCCCAGAGAGGCAGAGCCTTGACATATGTAAGTGTGCATATTTATACTAAAAATTATTCGTTGTTTATCTGAAATTCAAATTTAACTGAGCACCCTGTATTGTTATTTGCTGAATGTGCAACGATGTCCAACAAAATAAAATGTTAATCCAATGTAAGCCTTTAAACAGTGTTATCAGCCCTGTTTCTATAGTCATTTTCTTATTTTTAAAGGTCTCTATAGTATTCCTAATTCATATTATATGGGGATCTGTAACTTCAAGGATGCCTTTCATTTGTTGGAGTGGAAATGATTTTAATAGTGATCTGAGATCATTTATATAATTGTAATTAAGCTTAAGTAAAGTACTTGAAATATGTATGCCCCATATTTAAGAGTAATTCTAATTGGTAGTGGGTCCTTTTCTTTTTCAGATTTAGCCTGATAACCACTGAGAAAGGGAGAGACTGAGCCTATACTCAATTCATTACAAAAGCCATAATCCCAGTAACGAGGATTTCTTCTTGTAACAAAGAAGACAGTAAAATCAAAGGGGAAATATTTAAAGTGGAATGAAAGGAATTGGCACTAGAAAAGACGATGTGGTGACTGGAGAAAAACAGGAAAAGATTTTAGAAGTTCTCCATTGTGGGGGGACTCTACAATCACTGGCTTTGTCTCTTATCCAGTTTCCTTCCCTATTGTACTGACCCTGTGCTTCCTGGATGTCTGCTCGAAACCAGCAGAAAGAGGAAAGGTTTCCACATGCTAATATGTAAATCCAAGCAGCCCGTGTCTGCACGGAGCAACCAGTGACTCAGTAATGCTCAAAAGCAAGGTCAGAAGCAAAGCAAACCTGCCTTCCCCCAGATGCTTGGTGACCGTGTCCTAATTATCCACCCTGAAAGTTAGTGCCCGAGGGCAAGTATGCAGCAGCGAGCGGCCGGCACAGAAATACCTCAGTTCGTGCAGCGGAAAAGACAGGGTCAGAAGTTCTAAATCTTGGACACCACTCTACCAGCAACGAGCTCTGACTTTGGACAAGTTCTTCATCCTCACCCTTTATAGAATGAAGACGTTGGACAAGACTAAGCTCCTTATCCAATGAAGCTCCAAAGCACCTTAATTGAATTACCTTTTCCCCCAAACCCTCACTTCCCTTGCCCATCTTTCCCCCCCAAATCTACCTAAGCACAGCTCTAACCCTCAATCAACCCAACTCTTCTAATCTTTGTGTCGCTGCCCCCAAGCAGCTGAGAAGCACGGGAGAAAGTGTCGCAACTGGGAAGGTGGGTGCCACCCCAGATCCAGAGCGAGCAGCCTCCCCCTTCATGCAGCAAAGGTCCTCCCTCAGTTTAGAGAGAATAGAGAACCCCTCGGGTCCCTGCCTTCTGCCTGCTCTGCAGACTCACTGCCGCCACAAGTGATCTCCTCTTCCCATCTCAGTAGAAGAGGGATCTTTCCCTGGATGATGCTCCACTGATCAGCATTTCCATGAGATATAACTTTCTTCCATTTGACTGAGGATTTCTTCAGCATAAAATGCTTATACAATCTATTATTTTTTAAAAGCCCTCCCTTGTGTGTTCTGAGGGCCGTTTGCTTTCTTGAGTTAAGCTCAAGAAAGGGTGGTCTGTGACAATCATGCTCACTTTCTTTTTTTTTTTTTTCCGGTACGCGGGCCTCTCACTGTTGTGGCCTCTCCCATTGCGGAGCCCAGGCTCCGGACGCGCAGGCTCAGCGGCCATGGCTCACGGGCCCAGCCGCTCTGCGGCACGTGGGATCCTCCCGGACCGGGGCACGAACCTGTGTCCCCTGCATCGGCAGGCGGACTCTCAACCACTGCGCCCCCAGGGAAGCCCATGCCCACTTTATCTCAACTCCCTCCTTCATTCACTTTTACCCGGCTTCTGCCCCGGCCACCCCAAGTGAACACCCCTCTCCAAATTATCACCTGCCTTATTGCTAAAGCCAGAGGACAGGTTCTAGTCCTCATGCCTAATAGCACTTGCACTGAAATGTCCTTTCCCTTGGCTTTTATAATCTCCCTC
Organism: Delphinapterus leucas; assembly: GCF_059928025.1. Taxonomy (NCBI): domain Eukaryota; kingdom Metazoa; phylum Chordata; class Mammalia; order Artiodactyla; family Monodontidae; genus Delphinapterus; species Delphinapterus leucas. Next base: position 33,134,503 of record NC_143142.1, on the reverse strand, counting down.
TCTGTCTCTCTCGCTCTCGCTCTCTCCGACTTAAATGTCGGTCTCCCCCATCGACAGTGTCTCAGGCTCTTCTTCCCTGATTGGATGGATTTACCAACTTTCTAGATTTCGTTTTTCCAAAACCGAACCAGTCATCGTGCTCTCTAAACCCTCTGTGTCCTTCTCAACTTGAGGTACCAGAAGTCACTTTATCACCAATATCAGAAACCTTAACCCCATTCTTGAATTCACCATTTCTCTCACCTTCATTACAGTTGGTCATTGAATCACATCAGTTCCACCCCTGTAACGTCACACTCGTTATCAGGCAGATCTGATCTTGTCATCACCACCAACCACCTCTGAGACACCACACTGAAAATTTTTAGAGGTTCCAGAGCACCGACAAGACACAGCGCAGCTCTTTGCCAGGGACCTCAAAGCCTTCTGAAAGCCGTCCCTTACGTACTGCACTGATCTCACGTCCAGCCACTCTGCTGTTGCACTCTGTATTTCTGTCAGAACAAGTGCCTGTGGTCTCCAGAATATCTCATGCTGGTACTCACCCAGGGGCTTTGCACATACTTCTCCTTCTGCTAATTTCTCTTACTACTCCTCTGCTCCCCATGTCCGCTGACTCGACTCTACACATGCTTCAGACTCAGCTCCGGTGTCTTCTCCACAAAAAGTCTTTCTTGGTGGCCCAGTCTTTGTTGGTCTAGTCCACTATCTGGAATATAGCAAAACTTTTCAATGTTTTTGAAAGTTCAATGATCCGCTTCAATGATTTTCTCTTTTATTTTATTTTTTAAAATTTTATTTATTATTTTTGGGGGGGCTGCATTGGGTCTTCGTTGCTGCACGTGGGCTCTTCTCTAGATGCAGCGAACAGAGGCTCCTCTTGTTGCGGAGCATGGGCTCTAGGAGAGTGGGCTTCAGTAGTTATGGCGCACGGGCTTAGTTGCTCCGTGGCATGTGGGATCTTCCCGGACCAGGGCTCGAACCCGTGTCCCCTGCATTGGCAGGCGGATTCTTAACCACTACTCCACCAGGGAAGTCCCGTGATTTTCTCTTTTAAACAATTCAATTTACCCTAGTTTCATACGCCTGACCTCTAAAGTACCTCAACTTTATTTGTGCTTCACTTACTCTTCTTTGGGTCTTTATCCCATTTTCAGTGTATCACTTTTAATTCTGTCTTAAACAGTTCTTACAAAATATTTTCCAAATAAAAATGTTAAAGAGAAGCAGATGAAGGCATGGGATTAATAGAAAACTGTAAAATGAAAACGAGATGGGGTTGGGGGTTGGGACCTAGTTTACCATGGAATATCTGGCCCTCCTGCTATTTCCCCCATGTGATATTTCCAGAGCTTCTTCAGTTACAATTCCTTAAATTTTAAATATTGTATAAAGCTTCTAGCTGCCTTGAATGTAGGAGTTTTCAAAGAAGGCGTAAGTACTATCAGTGTGTGTTTAAATGTGAATATGAGTGTTAGTAAAGATACAGGCTAAGCTTCTGTGATGAAGAAACTCAAAAAATAAAAACCCCTGGCTCCAACAAGGCAGAAATTTATTTCTCATATAATAGCTGTAGCCAGATAGTCCAGGGAGGCTGGGCAGGTCTACACAAGAGACCTAACTTCCTTCTGCCCTCTCGTTCTGCCATGCTCTAGAACTGCTCTGTCCAATATGGCATCCACTACCCATGAGTTCCTACTGAGCTCTTGGAGTGTGGCTGGTTCAAACTAGGACACGCTGCAATACATGTACAAACACATACCAGTTTTCAAAGACTCCGTATGAAAAAAGAATTCAAATATTTCATTAATAACTTTATATTGATTGCATGTTGAAATAATATTTTGGATGAATTGGGTTAAGTAACATATGTTATTAAATCTCATTTTATCCATTTTTTCTTTGTTTAGAAAATCTTTAACCACACTTGTGGCTCATATTATATTTTGCTTGGACAGTGCTGTTCTAGAATGTAGTGTATTATCTTCATCTATACGGTAAAAGCTGGCTCACAGTACCACATATGTGGTCAGAAAAAAGCAGGAAAGAAAAATAGTAGAAGACAAATCTCTAAGGAGATGATGTGCGATCAGTTCACTCAGATTCCATTGGTGAGGGCTTAGTCACGTGGCCCCATCAAGCTGCCCAGAATATAAGGAAATGGAGTGTGTGGCTGGGCAGCCATGTGCTGTACTGGAAAAAAAGGAGGGAGAATGGATTCTAGGGTAATGTATACTAACTACGTGGTCTCTGTCACGGGTATGTTTCTAGAAAGTGTTATCAGAGTTGACTTTGAGTAGAAGGGCATTGAAGACGTTCCCTTGGTTGAGGGGATGGGGAAAAGAGTAGAAGGACATTCAGACATCCAATGAAAAATAATCAAAGTAAGATATTTCAACACCTGGTTTGAGAAAGTAAAAGAAGGAAGAAGAGGTAAACAACGGCTCCAGGAAAATAGGGGGTTGGCCAAGCGGGAAGATGTCCTTATGTTCAAGGCAGTGCTTAATAGAAGAAGGTAGGAGGGTGAAGGTAGTCAGCTTTCTGCTTCTGTAAGTGGGGCGGAGGAAGGTGGGATATGACTTTGCTCCCACATGTTGGAGAATTGATATGGGAAATCAATAGTCCACTGAGATCCTAAGAGGCTCAAGAACTCAAGACAGAGGATGATGAAGGGAGCATGTGATGGGCACAAATGTACATGGATGAGCCTCCCAGACACAATGCTGAACAACAGAATCAAGACACAAAAGAATATATACAGTATTGTTCAAGTTATATAATGTTCCCAAAGTGGCAGATCTAATCTATGGTTATAGACAGCAAATGCTGATTGCCTTGGGGAAGGGTAATGCATGAGACAGGCTTCTGAGTTGCTGGTAATACTCTATATCTTGATCTGGGTGATGTTTATATGGATATGTTGCTTGGTAGTAAGTCATTATTCATGTGTCAGTGCTTGTCTGTATTAATATTATATTCAATAAAAACTGTATAGAAACAAAAAAGCAAACAAGGGGATGGGTGACTATGAGTGATAGAGTGCCTACGTTATAGACCAACCATGATTCATTCCTTGGGACTGGGGAGTGGCTGGCATTACCTGAGCACATTGCTGCTCACTTAATACCTGAATGAAATCAAGGTTCTGTTTACAGGGAAGCAGGGGAGAATGGCTGTTAAGTAGGCAGCAAATAGTGACTGATAACATGCAGTTATTTTTCAAATCACTTCATAGCCATTGACCTGGGTGAATATCCGCCATGAATTTTGAAATAAGAAAGATAAGATGCTAAGTAATATTCTCATTCTACTAAAATTATCCTTCCCATATATGGAGAGAGACACACCAGGCTATCAAAACTGGGTCCCTGAGGACAGGTGGATGGGAAAAATGAGGGGCAGAGCTTGGAAGGGTTTTCTTGGTTTTGCATTGTTTCACTGACTATAGGAAGCATGTGCACTTTTATATTTTTTTTGAAGCAGAATTTACCACGAAGTTTAAAATTAAAAAAGGTCAATAATCTGGTCAATTAGAAACGAAGGTACTAGTGTAACAGAAAAGAACAAACCTGACTCCATATTAGATCTATTTCATTTAGCTTTAACTTTGTGCTCTGTTGCCTGTGCTTAGTCATGCAGGCTCTCCACCTTTTGTAAAACAATGTTGCCTATAGCCTGAAACATACGTGGTAGCCCATTCTCAAGGCCCTCTGACCCATAAACGTGTAACACTTTTCCACTCATATAGAGATAAAAAGTTGCAGAACAGAGAATACAATTGTCTTGTTGGAGGTTTATAGGCACATTGTGACCAGACCTATATGGACAGCTGTAAGAACGAAGGGGAAGATAGTTCTTGGGACACTAGTCCACCATCTTCTCGGTCTGCTGGCTTTCCAAATAAAGTCACTATTCCTGCCCCAACACCTTGTCTCTCCACTTACTGGCCTGTCGTGTGGTGAGCAGTACAAGCTTGGACTCAGTAATACTAGGAATGGGTGAATTTCATAAAGCAGAGTAAGGATAAGACTAGACTAGACTCGAAGGTCAGGTAGCAACGCTTTATCTTTTGCTCTTACTATGTCATTAAAAGAAGCACTGTTTTAGCTGATTGCCCCCTTAAATAAGCCCCAGAACCAGATGGTACGGTGCTTTCTAAGTGCTTTTGTTCCTTAGAACGCGTTCTTGAGTCACGTTTGAAAACCATCAGCATAGAACAGAATTCTCAGCAGGATTCCATTTCTTTCTGTGGAGAAGGGGGAAGTGGGAAAAAGTCAGTTTTGTCTGGCAACACCCACCTGTCAGAGGCATTTGTTTCCCGGGAGGAGAAAATGTACCACCATTCTGAACAAAATCAGTTTTTCAGCAAATCTGATTCACAGATCTGAGGATTCAGGGCATTCACACAAAGCTTCTTCATTAGCTATTTGGGCATCATTACCAATTCATCTAATAAATGCTAATTAATACTGACACTACAGTGTCAGATTCACCTTCAGGACTTTTCCTCATTTGTGGAGGTTGCCTTAACTTTTTCTCAGGTGTGAAGCAAACAGCAGTAAAAACGTTAAATTCTTCTGTCATTTGTTTAGTACTGAAATTACTCATTTTTGCCTTCCTTCTTGACTCAATTTCATATTCAGCTATGTGTAAAACAGCTATGCAAATACAATTAAAAATTCACTGTCAAACTGGTATGCACAGACTTTTTTTAAATAAAAGAAACACTTCTAGAAATATTGGCTTTGGAGTCTTCAAATTAGAGTCAAGTCCTTTTAAACAATGTGACAATTTAAAAACTTATACATATATCATTTTGCACATACTGTGTGACTGTATCTGTAGAATTACCAGAAGTGAACGTTTTTACCTTTTTCTTTTTTTTTTTGGTTTTATAGGATTCTTTTCTTGATTGTCAAAGTACATACTTACTATCAAAATATCTATATCTATACATATGTAAGGTGAAAAGGAGCAGAAAATAGTCCATCACACAGATGAAACCACTGTTAATATTTTAGTCTATGATTTCCAATCATGTATCTTTTCTTCTATAGGCTTTGGAGTCAAATACTCCAAACTTTTGCTGTCCTGATGATTAGCTGTGTGACCTTAAGCAAACTATTCATTATCTCTGAGCCTTAGTTTCCTTATCTGTAAAATAGGGAGTATCTATCAATACTTATAATTGTTATGTGAGTGGACTGGAATATGGTATGGTAAAGTCACTGTCTCTTTTAAAAACTCAGGTTTACTAAGGATAATTTACATAGTATAAAATTTACATTTTGTAGTATTAAGTGCTTTAAGTTTTGACAAACATATACAGTCATGGAATCACTACCATGATGAAGATATAGGGAGTTTCTGGCATGAGCAATAAACTAATCTAATTTCTGTCTCTATAGATTTGTCTATTCTTGACTTTCCATAGAAACAGAATCATACAATATATGGTCTTTCATGACTGATTTCTTTCACTTTGCATAATATTTTAAAGGTTCACCCATGTTGTAACATGTACCAGTAATTCATTCCTGTTTATTGCCAAATAATAAACTTCATTGTATAGATATATCATATTTTATTTACCCATCAGCTGATGGACATTTGGATTGTTTCCTCCTTTTGGCTATTACGAATAGTGCTGCCATGAGCATTTGTGTAGAAGACTTTTTTGTGTGTACGGGGAACATATGATTTCAATGCTTTTGAGTGTATAGCTAGGGGGGAAATTGCTGGGTCATTTGATAATTCTATATTTAGCGTTTTAAGGGACTGCCAAACTGTCTTTTAAGGCTGCTGAACCATTTACGTTCCTCCAAGCAATGTGCGAGGGCTTCTCCCACAACGTAGTCCATATTTCCTTTGTCCTCAACAAGCACCTCGGTTGGTTGCGGCTTTTTGCCTAGTTGGGTAAAACAAACATTTTTTCCTGAAGGGTCTGGGCCGTTAGTATTCCTGCGTGTGTTGGGTTGCTGTAGTTTTCCATTGACTTTAATTGCAGGGCACAGCAGTAATAAGGGCTCACCAATACTCTAGACGTACTCATTCTTACTCCCTTGTGGAATAGCAGTCCACTTCCCCCTTGGGAGGTAGGATCCATTGCCCCAGACAGCACAGTATCTCTTTACTGTGTCTACTGATTTAGAGGCAAGACTGGCTGGGTGGCAATCTTATCTTCCAGTTCAATGCAATCATTGTTGCATCTTCTGGGGGAAGCATTCCTCCCTTTAGAGTAAGACCTGCAGGCCAGCAGAGCATGAAGTCAATGGGAACAGGAAGCAAAAATGTTGCTACTATATCATTAGGGGTAATAGTAAGTGGCTCTACTCCCATTTCCACCCCTTGATGCCTGGACCTGTGAATCCTGGCTAGGACAGAAAGAACATCATCTATTGAATGCTGACTCAGGACAAGGTCAGCCTCCTGGAGAACCCTGCCCCAACCCTGCAAGGTATTGCCACCTAGCCGACATGATAACTGGGTCTTCAAAAGGTCGTCCCGCTGTTCTATGGAGACGGCTGCTTCAGGATGGTGAGAAACATCTTAAGATCAATGAATTCCCCGAGCATGGGCACACTGCTGCACTTCATTTGCGCTGGAGTTCCTTGGTCAGAGGCAATGACAGTGGGTAAGGCACTGTGGAAGCCCATAGAAGGTAGTTTTGGCAGAAGCACTGCGTGCAGGGAAAGCAAATCTGTATACCAAGTAAGCGTCTATTCCAGTAAGAACAAAACACTGTGCTTTCCATGATGGAAGTGGACCAATGTAATCAACCCGCCACCAGGCTGATCACCCCTGGGAATGGTGCCATCTTGGGGGCTCAGTCTTGGTCTCTGCCGCTGGCGGACTCGGCACTCAGCATTGGCTGTAGCCAAGTTGGCCTTGGTGAGTATAAGTCCATTCTGCTGGCTGCTTATATAACCCCCATCCCTGCCACCAGGGCCACTTTGTTGATGAGCCAATTGGTGGATGGCAGAAATGTCTGGGGGAAGAAACTTGACTGGTATCCACAGAAGGGGTCATCCTGTCCACTTGATTATTAAAATCCTCCTCTGCTGAGGTCATCCTTTGATAAACATTCACATAGGACATAAATATCTTCATGCTTTTCACTCATTCAGAGAGGTCTCCTCACATTCCTTTAAACCTCCTTGTCACCAATTTTCCAATCATGTTCCTTACAAGTCCCTGACCATCCAGTCAAACCACTGGCCACAGCCCATGAATACATAATATTCAGCTCAGAATGTACAATTGCACATCTAGCCGTTTCTCCTTCCAAGAAAAATGAACAACCAGGTGCACTGCTTAAAGTTCTGTCCGCCGGGCAGATTTCCCTTCAAAATTGTCCCTTAGGGATGTCCTAGAAAGGGCTTCCAGAATGCAGCTGTCCACTTTTGGGTGGTTTCTGGGTATTGAGCAGAACCATCTATAAACCGGATCCAAGTTCTCTCTTGCTCTGTCAGCTGATTGTAGGGAAAACCTCACTCCTCATAGGCACAGGCTGGGAGAGCAGGAGTGGAGACCACGGGCATTTGGGCCACTGCTTCATGTAACTTACTTGTGCCGTCAGGGCCCACTTGAGCCGAATCTTGTATATTCCACCTCCACTTGATGGTGGGGTGCTTCTGTGAACCCCTGACTTTATGGCTTGGTGGGTCAGACAACACCCGCAGTACATGATGGGTAGCACAGGGTCGCACAATAACTTGATGGCCCATGGTTAATTGTTCAGCCTTTATGAAGGCCCAGTAGCAAACCAAAAGCTATTTCTCAAAAGGAGAGTCGTTGTCTGCAGAGGATGCCAGGGCTTTGCTCCAAGATCCTAAGGGTTTGGGGACTTCCTTGGTGGTCCAGGGGTTAAGACTTCACCTTCCAGGGCTTCCCTGGTGGTGCAGTGATTAAGAATCCACCTGCCAATGCAGGGGACACGGGTTCGAGCCCTGGTCCGCGGAGCAACTAAGCCCGTGCACCACAACTACTGAGCCTGCGCTCTAGAGCCTGTGAGCCACACCTCCTGAAGCCTGCGCGCCTAGAGCCCGTGCTCCACAACAAGAGAAGCCACCACAATGAGAAGCCCACACAACGCAACGAAGAGTAACCCCAGCTCACTGCAACTGGAGAAAGCCCGCGCACAGCAACGAAGACCCAATGCAGCCAAAAGTAAAATAAATAAATAAAAATTTAAAAAATTAGCCCTTCTGATGTATATGTGTGTAATGTACAGTGTATTGTTGTTGTAATTTGCATTTTCCTCTTTACTGATGGTGTTCAACACTTTCATGTGTCTTTTGGCCATTCGGGTACCCTCTCTTATGGAGTGCCTATTCAAGTGCCCATCTCCGTTTTTCTTCTGGGCTGTTTTTTCTTTTTTTGTAGAAGTTTAAAAAATATATTTTCTAAATTAAAGTCCATTGTTAGACATATGTTCCTACTTTCTGCTTTGTTTTTAAACTCACAGTGGTGAATTTGGTGAATAAAATTTCTTACTTTAAATGCAATTCCACTTATTCAACTTTTCCTTTATAAGTATTATGGTCCCTGTTGATGAAGCCTTTCCTTATGTCATGCTATAAATTTGTATTATATTTTCCTTTCACATTTATATCTAAAATTCACCTAGAATTGATTTATGTGTATATTGTGATGTAGGGGTCAGGATTTATTTTGTATGTTTGGATGTTCAGTTGTCCCAAAACCTTTTATTGAACGGGTCATTTTCCCACCCTGCTCAGCTGTGTGACCTTTTCATAAATCAATCATCCATGTAAGTGTAGCACTGATTGTAGATTCCTTTCCTGATTGTAGATTCTGTCCTTTGGTGTATTTGGCTATCTTTGCAGAAAAACAACACTCCCTTAATTACTGTAGCTTTATAATAAATCTTTTTATCTGCTAGAGTAAGTCCTCCTGTTTTTTCCCTTCAACATTTTTTTCAATATTCTTGGCCCTTTGCGTTTTCAAATAAAATTAGAACTATTCTGTAAGTTTTTATACAAAAGAAACCTGCTAGCATTTTTAATGGGATTTTATTAAATCTATAACTCTATCTGGGGAGAATAGACTTCCTTAACTTTAACCCATTAATATGAGTTCCAAGTCTTAAATCAATTAATCCAAGTCTTTAACTCATTAATATGTTATGTCCCTTCCATTTATTTAGGTCTCAATAACTTTTTTTAGTTTTTGGTGCAATGGTTTTTACACAGTTTTCATTTGATTTATTCTTTAAAATTTCATATATTTGATGCTATTTTGAATTAAATCATTTAAAATTATATTTTCTAATTGTTTACTGCAGGTATGAAGGAATACACTTGGGTACCTGATGATACTGCTAAATTCGAACAGTTTTTGTCTTATTTAGGATTTGACGTGCATAATTATGTCATCTGCAAAGAACACTTAATTTTTTATTCCAATCATTATGCCTCTTCTTTATTTATTTGTTTGTTTGCTTGTTTACTGCCTTACTGTGCTGGCTAGGACGCATTACAGTGTTAAGTTTAAGTGGTAAGAGTGGTAAGACTGAGAACCTTGTCTGGTTCCCAGCTCAGAGGGAAAGCTTTTGCTTTACCATGAAGTACAATGCTTACTATAGGGGTTTTGGTACTCTTTATTTAGATTAAGGAAGTTCCCGTCTATTAATAGTTTGCAAAATGTATTGACCTTAGATGGTGAGTTTTATTGAATGCATTACTGTCTATCTTTTTTATGACCATATATGATTTTTTCTTTATTAAAATAAAGAAACGAATTGTAGTCATCACTTCTCGAATGTTAAAACAACCTGTGTTCTTAGAATAAACCCAACTTGTTAGCGATGAATTATTTTTATATAACTTGGACTTGATTTACTTCTTTTTTTTGTTTAGGATTTTACATCTATGTTTATAAGAGGTATTGTCTGTACGCATTTTTGATTTTATTTAAACTTCCCCATAATGACGACAACTTCTTCCCGACAAGATGTTCTTGGTACAAATGAAAATGTTCTCATTGGCTATGAACTGAATTGCGTCCCCCTCAAAATTCACGGAAGAACACTAACCCCCAGTGTGACTGTATTTGGAGACAGGGTCTTTAGGAGGTAATTAAAGTTAAGTGAGGTCCTAAGAGTGGGGCCCTAATCCAATAGGACTGGCAGCCTTATAACAAGAGGAAGATCTCCCTCTATCCCCTGGTGCATGCACTGGGGAAAGGCCACGTGAGGACAGAGTGAAAGGCAGCCATCTACAAACCAGAAGGAGAGCACTCACCAGAAACCGAGTTTTCCTGTACCTTGAAAATGGGCTTCTAGCCTTCAGAGCTGTGAGAAAGTAACTATTTGTTGTTTAAACCACCCAGTCTGTGGTCTTTTGTTATGGCAACCTGAGCAGACTAAGACATCACCTATATCCAAGAAAGAAAGGTATAAAATCCCACCAGTTACATATCTATCCACCTCTGGGTGTTTTTTTGTTTGTTTGTTTTTTGGTTTTGTTATTTTTTTGCCACGCAGCACGTCATGCAGGATCTTAGTTCCCTGAACAGGACTGAACCTGTGCCCCTGTGGTGGAAGCTCCGAGTCTTAACCATCAGACCACCAGGGAAGTCCCTCTGTGTGTCATTAACTAACTGCTTTCCTAGCTCATTTACAAGCCCACCTGAGTATGCTATAATGCAAAGGCTAAACTGCAAAGTCAACAACCATGAAATTTCTTTATACCAAGTAATATAGCAAAGGAGGATGGTGGCAGAAATATTCAAAATATGCAAAGTCATAAAAACAAGCAAGAGAAATATGCCTCACTGCTGTAGTCTTCATTTCTATTGCTGACTGCAAGGCTGTAGTTGATAATAATAATTTCATTTTATTCTACTAACAGTTCCATGGTTCCTGGGCCCTCAACCAGCACCTAAGCTAGTTGGGAATTTTACTTGGTGAAGTAATCTGAAGTTTCATTTCTGAAGGGCTTGAGTTCTTAATGGTTCTGTCTTTGCCGGGTTGCAGTGGTTTTCTGTTAACTTTTATAAATGGACAGGGAAGTAGTAAGAAGTGCCCCCAGGGAAAGTCTTCTCATGTCCAGATTTTATTTGCTGATGCCATCTCATAATAGAAATCGACATGGCACCGACTTGGTTACCAGAGTCAATTTCCCCAACTAGTCTCTGTTAGTTCAGGGACATAGGACCTGAAATGGCCAGATGGCAAGACTCTACCTCTAATCCAACACATCCTTTTATTGTGTCTCCTGGTGGAAGCATTCCTCCCTTGGGAAGTAAACCTTGAAACCAGCAGAAGCCAGATGTGTAGGAATTAGAAGCAAAAATTCTGGGAGTGGGTTTTAGGTTTAATAGTGAGAGGAGCCACTCCCACATTCACCTCTTAATTTCCAGACCAATATATGCCAGGAGTTAGAGAAATGGCATCATATATTGGGTGCTGCCTCAAAGCATATTCTGTATGATAATGTCCAACATAAAATATGGGGGGCGGTGGAGTAAAAGGATAGAGTTTTTGTATGTGATCAAAGTTAAGTTGTAATCAGCATAAAACAGACTGTAATATCTATAGAATGCTTTACGTAAGCCTCATGGTAATGACAAAGAAGAAAACCTACAGGGACTTCCCTGGTGACACAGTGGCTAAGATTCCATACTCCCAATGCAGGGGGCCAACCCTGGTGGGGAAACTAGATCCCACATGCATGCCGCAACTAAGGAGCCCACGAGCCGCAACTAAGGAGCATGCCTGCTACAACTAAGACCTGGTGCAACCAAATAAATAAATAAATAAAATATTTAAAAAAAGAAAAAAACCTACAGTAGATAAATAAAAGACAAAGAGAAGAGAATCAAAGTATACCACTATGGAAAATCATCAATTCACAAAGGAAAATAGCAAGAGAGGAAGACAGGAACAAGACAACTACAAAACATCCAGAAAACAATTACTAAGATGGGATTAGTAAGTCCTTACATATTAATAATTACTCTAAAGGCAAATATATTAAACTCTCCAATCAAAAGACATAGAGTGGCTAAGTGGATTTTAAAAAAGGACTCAACTATATGTTGCCTACAACACATTCACTTCAGTCTTAAGGATATACATAGGCTAAAATTGAGGGTTTGGAAAAAGATATTCCATGCAAATGGAAAACAAAGAGATTAGTGGTAGCTATAGTTATATCAGGCAAATAGACTTTAACTCAAAAACTGTAACAAAAGACAAAGAAGGTCATTATACAATAATAAAGGGGTCAATTCATCAAGAGGATATAATAATTGCAAATATATGTGAATCCACCATTGGAGCATCTAAATATATAAAGCAAATACTAAAAGATCTGAAGGAAGAAATAGAAAACAATGCAATAGTAGGGGACTAGAATACCTTACCTTCAACAACGGATAGATCACTCAGACAGAAAATCAACATGGAAATGCTGGATCTGAATTATACTTTATAGCAAATGAAGCTAACACACATACGCAGAATATTCCACCAACAGCAGCAAAGCACATTCTTCTCAAGTGCACACAGAACATTCTCAAGGATAGATCACAAAACAAGTCTTAAGAAATTTTTTAAAATTGAGATTATACCAAGTATTTTTTCTCACAATAATGGTATGAAACTAGAAATCAATAACAGGAGGAAAACTGGAAAATTCACAAATGTGGGGAAATTAAACAACACACTTCTTATCAATCAATGGATCAAAGGAGCAATCAAAAAAGAAATTTAAAAAAATCTCAAAACAAATGAAAATAGAAACACAACACACCAAAACTTATGGGATTCAGCAAAAGCAGTTCTAGGAGGGAAGTCTATTGTGGTAAATGCCTACATTAAAGGAAAAAAGATCTTAAGTGAACAACCTAACTTTACACCTCAAGGAAGTAGGAAAAGAAGAATTAACTAAGTTTGTTAAAGTTAGCAGAAGGAAGCATATTAACAAAATCAGAGCAGAAATAATGATATAGAGACCAGAAAGACAATAGAAAGATCAGTGAAACGAAGAGCTGGTTGTTTAAAAAGATAAACAAAATTGAGAAACCTTTAAGCTAGACTAAGAAAAAAGAGAGGACTTAAATAAATAACATCAGAAATGAAAGAGGAGACATTACATAGATACCACAGAAATACAAAGGACTGTAATAGACTACTACGAACACCAACAAATTGGAGAGCCTTGAAGGAATGGATAAATTCCTAGAAACATACAACCTACTAAGACTGAGTCATAAAGAAAGAGTAAACCTGAACAGACTAATAATGAGTAAGGAGATTGAATCCATAATCAAAAACTTCCCCAAAAAGAAAATCTAGGACCAGATGGTTTCACTGGTGAATTCTACCAAATATTTAAAGAATTAATACCAATCCTCCTAAAACTCTTCCAAAAAGTAGAAGAGGAGGGGACACTCCCAAACTCGTTTTACAAGGCCAGCATTACCCTGATAACAAAGCCAAAGACACTGCAAGAAAATAAAACTACAGGTCAATAAACTAATGAATATAGATACAAAAATTTTCAACAAAATATTAACAAATAGAATCCAATGAACATTAAAAGGATCATACACAACGGTCAAGTGAGATTTATCCCTGGGATGCAAGGATGATTCCACATACACAAATCATTCAATGTGATACACCACATTAATAGAATGAAAGATGAAAACATATGATCACCTCAACAGATACAGAAAAAACATTTGACAAAATTCAACATTCCTTCATAAAAAAGTTCTTAACTAATTGGGTATAGAAGGAACATACCTCAACATAATAAAGGTCACATATGATAAGCCCACAGTGAACATCATACTCAGTGGTGAAAGGTTAAAAAAATTTCCTCTGAGATCAGGAATAAGACAACTATGCTCACTCTTACTACTCCTATTCAACATAGTACTAAAAGTCCTAACCCAAACAATTAGGTGAGAAAAGGAAATAAAAGGCATCCAAATTGGAAAGGAAGAAGTAAAATTGTCCCTGTTTGCAGATGCTATAATCTTATATGTAGAAAATCCTAAAAACTCCACTCAAAACTAGAAGAACTAATAAACCAATTCAGTAAATTTGCAGGATACAAAATCAACATACAAATATCAGTTGTGTTTCTATATACTAACAACAAATTAGCTCAAAATGAAATAAAGAAAACAATCTCATTTACAATGTCATCAAAACCAATAAAAATACTTAGGGATAAATTTAATGAAGTAGGTGAATAATCTGTACACTGAAAACTGTAAGACTTTGATGAAAGAAATAAAAGAAGGCACAAATAAATGGAAAGATATTTCATGCTCATGGATCAGAAGAATGAATGTTGTTTAAATGTCCATACTACACAAAGCCAAGTATAGATTCAAGGCAATTCCTATTAAAATTTCAAGGATACTTTTCACAGAAATAGAAGAAAAAAATCCTAAAATTTGTATGGAACCACAAAAGATCCCGAATAGCCAAAGCAGTCTTGAACAAGAACAGTGGTGGTGACCTTACACTGTCTGACTTCAAACTACATTACAAAGCTGTAATAATTGAAATGGTATGGTACTAGCATTAAACAGACACATAGACTAATGGAACAGAATCAAAAACCCAGAAATAAACCCTTGCATATGTGGTCAAATAATATTTGACAAGAGAGCCAAGAATAATCAATGGGGAAAGAACAGTCTCTTCAATAAACGGTGCTCAGAAAATTAGATACTCACATGAAAAACAAAGAAACTGGATATCTATTTTACACCACTCATGTAAATTAACTTAAAATGGATAAAAAACTTAAACATTAGACATGATGTTGTAAAACTCCTGGAAGAAAACATACAGAAAAAACTCTTTGACATGGATCTTGGCAATGATTTATTGGATATGACACCAAAAGCAAAGTGACAAAAGCAACAATTAGCGAGGGGGACTGCATCAAACTAAAAACTTCTGCACCACAAAAGAAACAATCAAGAAAATGAAAAAGCAAACTATGGAATGGAAAATATCTGCAAACCATCTATCTGGTAAGGGGTTAGTATCCCAAATATATAAAGAACTCATACAATTCAATAGCAAAACTCCAAACAATCTGATTTTAAAAATGGGCAGAGGAATTGAGTAGACATTTTTCCAAAGAAGACATCCAAATGGCCAGAAGGCACATGAAAAGATGCTCAACATCACTAATCACTGGGAAATGCCAATCAAACCCACAATGAGATACCATCTCATGCCTGTTAGAATGGATATTTTATATATATATATAAAAAGACAAGATGGTGGTGAGGATGTGGAGAAAAGGATGCCCTTGTGCACTCTTGGTGGGAATGTAAATTGGTACAGTCACTATGGAAAACAGTATGGAGGTTTCTCAAAAAAATTAAAAATTGAACTATCATAAGATACAGCAATCTTGCTTCTGGATATACATCCGAAGGAAACAAAAATAGGATGTCACAGAAATAACTGCTCTCCCATGTTCACTGCAGCACTATTCACAATAGCCAAGAATGGAAACAACCCAAGTGTCCATTGACAGATGAACGGATAAAGAAAACGTGGCATGTATATATACAATGGAATATTATTCAGACAAAAAAGAAGGAAACCCTGCTATTTGTGACAACATGGATGAACCCTGAGAGCATTATGCTAAATGAATTAAGTCAGACAGAGAAAGACAAATATCGTACAATTTCACTTATATGTGGAATCTAAAGAGTCGAACTCACAAAAACAGAGAGTAGAGTGGTGGTTACCAGGGACTGGAGGTGGAGGAAACGGGGAGGTGTTGGTCAAAGTGTACAAACTTCCAGTTACGAGTGAATTCTGGGGATGTAATATACAGCATGGTGCCCGTAGTTGACAATACTGTATTGTATTAAGAGAGTAGATCTTCAATGTTCTCCACACACACCAAAAAATGGTAACTATGTGAGGTGATAGAGGTACTAACTAACCTTGTTGTGGTCATCATTTCACAATATGTATATATGTGTATCAAATCATCACACTGTACACTTTAAACTTACATATATGTCAATTATATCTCAACCAAATGTAAAATAGCTAGCTAGTGGGAAGCAGCCGCATAGCACAGGCAGATCAGCTCGGTGCTTTGTGACCACCTAGAGGGCTGGGATAGGGAGGGTGGGAGGGAGGCTCAAGAGGGAGGGGATATGGGGACATATGTATGCATATGGCTGATTCACTTTGGTGTACAAGAGAAACTAACACAGTACTGTGAAGCAATTATACTCCAGTAAAGATCTATTTAAAAAAAAAAAACAGAAGAAGAGAAGAAAGAGGCCTAGGATAAACCCTAGGGAGAGAAAAGGAAGCTTACAAAGAATTAGAAAAAGCAGCCAGAGAAACAGGGGAGAAACAAGAAGAGTAGGCGTTGTGGTAGCTAAGGAAACAAAATATCTCAAAGAGGGAGATTGCAGTGGTGTCAAATGGTGCAGAAAATGAGGAATGATTGGGGAGGTCTTTGATGACCTTGGCAAAAGCAGTTTGGGGGAATGGTGAGGGTGGAGACAAAAAGGGGAGCGGTGGGGGGGCTGAAGTCGGAGAGGAGGTGAGGTGGTGGGGCAGCTGTGGTCAGAGTGGGGCGTGTGAAAGCCAAGTCAGTTTCCTGAGTTGCCTTTGCAGTTCTTTCTCTGCCCACTGGCTCCCACCCCCGCCTCACGCCCACACACGTGCGTTCCTCTACAAATACTGCTGGTGGCAGGAGCCCCGTACATCCTGAAATTGGGTGGCAGACTTCCTAGATGTCTTTCATCCTTCATCCCTCAGGTCCACCCCCCGCAACCGCAGGCGCCAATGGGTCGTTATCCGTAGCTTCCCAGCTGGCTTCCCCAAAGCTAGTTTTGTTTGTTTCCAATTTCACACGCCACACTGCCATCAACTTTTGAAATGCAGATATGATTATCTTTTCCCTCTGATTAAATTAAGGACACTCCAGTGCGTGTAAGTTATGTGCAAATTGCTCATCATAACCTCCTAGGCTTTCCAAATTCTGGTTCCTGCCCCTCCCTCTCCTCTTGGCCAATAAAGCTTACGCTCTTGCAACTACAGCTCCTCAGACATTTTTCAAACTAGCCCTGCTCTTGTGTCTTTTCCTTTTTCCAGGTGTTTGGAAGTGTTTCTACTCATCTTTCAGCTTCAAGCACTTCTTCCATGGTAATCCCCTCACTGTCCACCCCATGATCACTCCTGTCCTTCATTCTTTATTTCTGTTATTGTTTGCTACCTTTTATCCCATCCATCCTTTATTGTGTTGTATGTTTACCTTCCCCAGCAGACTATCACTTCCTGGATCACAAAAACTATGGTATTCATCTTTGTATTTCTAGGATTTATGACAGTGCCTGGCATGGTGAGTGAATCTTAAATTGCTGTATCAACTACCACTAGGGGAGCAGTACTGATATTTCTGATACCTCTGTTCCTGCTTTACCAATATCAGAGGTCTGTCTGCAGAGCAATGAAGGATGTGTGCCTCATCATCACGTTAAGTCCCCAGGTGTCCCTGGGCTCCAATGAGCAAGCGTCCTCTCCTCAGCAGACCTGGGTCTTTTGTTCAAGTCCACCTGAGATATCAAAGACCTTTCTTCCCATTGTCAGGACCCTGGAGCTCTTTTCTTGGCTTTTCAGTCCAATCGGCTTCCTGAGGGTTCTGCCCCAGAGACCCAGAGGGAGCCCCATGGCTGCGTACGAATGGGATGCCAGATGGCTTCTCCTTCTTGTGCCCTGACTGTGGACTCAGGGCTAAAGGCGATATCTGCTTCTGGGAAATATCAAAAGATGGAAATAACAAAAGCTACTGTGGCACCAATGAGGCCAGTCTAGGTAAAACTGAAAAACAAGAAGTACTCCAAATGCACCTATCTTTTACTCTTTCTTCCATCTGATTATACTTTTTCTGCTTTTATCCTGTTCATATCTGCTTTAGACCAGTTGACAGTGTGTACAAACAATTTTTTTCTTGGTCACTTCTTTAAGTAGATCACATTTTCACTTGGTCTGGGTTGCTTTAAAAGTTCCCCCATTACTCGCTATTATAGTTTAATTCTTGAATTCTGATAGCATAAAAAGAAAATGGCTCCACGCTTGTATCCTGCTTGTGATCACTTAGGCATGACTGAATTCCCATCCACTAAATTGATACCAATAGGAGTCACGGAAGATCGTTCTTAGTAGGCCAGTCTGTAGTAATTGTTCCTGCTATAAAGTGATTTCCACTTCATTTATATAGTACTTCATTTTTTAATGTGTTCTAAGGAATAATCCGACAGGGTCTAATTCAACCATTTCTATAGATCAGTTATTTCAAAGGTAATAACTTGCCTTATAAAGTGACTGAAATTATTGTCACCTCCATGTGGGTTTCCCAGAATGGCACTTTTTGAACGAAACAGGAACATCATTATGTACTTGGGTCACGTACTCCTTATTTTTGTGTCTTTCCTTCTTGGGCAGATAAGACTGTAAAGGTGGTAGGAAAACACAGGCAACCAGTAACGAGGGCCTGGGGCCATCATGTAAGGCGAGACTCTTTCTCCCCTAATAGCCCAAATGGGGTACACTTCGTTGCCCCACTGTGTCTAGCACGTGGGGTTCTCCCTCTCTGTGTGTGTGAGGATTATAGACTAGGGTAGGGTCATACTCCGATGATGTAACGAGAGTGGCAATCTGCTTGTTTACCTGGCCAATTTCACCCCTGTGTGCTGCAGGGCTCAGGGCGAATTGCTATTTACCTGTCTACAGGTCTACTTTGTTATTCTCTTGTTTCCTACATCCCAGGCTGATTTGGGCAAAGTTATGTTTCAAAGTAAAAGTTGTCATTTACTGAATTACTCAGTAGCTCCCAAATGACTTTAAGGAAAGAATTAGTCATACTCCTTCCTGAGTGGTAACAATGAATCTTGACATAAAAGATGTGACTTCCTAAAGCCAGTGCTGCTCAGGGCTGCCCCTAAGAGTCCCTTCACCAGGGCCACAGGACCCAGGAGGCCTTCAGGACTGTGACACCCAGCAAGGACACTGGCCATCTGTAGAGGTGGCCAAATTGTCTCTTGGAAAAATATTGCTCTAGGGCCTTGGAGCTTTCAAGTTTCCTTTCGAGAATTCTCATTTCAGACAAACTCAGACCTACTGACTTGTGAGATTTGAGGAAAACAAAGATAATGTAGCGGAGATTTGCAGAGGTACCTAAAGCAAGTTCAGCAAGTGTCTTATTACTTTAGAAAAAGAAATGCCACGTTCTTGGGAAATCCAATTTGTTCAATAACAAATCATCCCAGAAAAATGACAACTCATGCTTAAAATGTCACAAGACTTGTACAATATTCCGGTGTTGAATCATTTATTCAGTAATATTGACTGTCACCTAGAGGTTATAGCCCAAAGGAAAATATCAAATTATGCGAGATTTTATCTGTAGTGCATATGTCAAGCTCAAAAGGAAATCATATTAAAGTAAAACCAAAAGCCTTTGAATGTCTTTCTGGACACTTGGAAATGGCAAACTGCTTCTTATATTCAGATTATCATTCCCAGGTGATGTCTTTTAGGTTGATTTCCAGGTTAATGTCAGAGATGATACCACAATCCCTCCATTCAAAGACTTGCCCAGTCTTGGATTGGAAGAAGGATTTATAGTTTCCAATGCCAGGTGTGAATGAAAAATGTTATGTCATGTTAAAGTCTCTAGTCAAGTAGAAACTACAATTAAGTTTGACCCCTGCCGTCCACCAAAGGAGTAAGAACTCTACTGATAGATAAAGAATCTGGCACAGGGAGTGAAAATAATTTAGTGGAGCCCAAACCCATATCAGAAATACTATTAAATAGTCATTTGTATGTAGCCCAAGGGTGAGATTAGAAAGGCCCAGAGGTGCATTTTTATACCTCTGTCCTCATTTCTTCCAATGGCATAAAAGTCAAACATGAAATGAAGTGATAAGAGTTAACATTAACATTAATGTAATTAACATTAAATGTTAACATTTTCATGTTAAGAGTTTTTTCAATCATACACTCTCTTTAGGACATAGCAGGGCAGGAGGCATGGAGGTGGGAGTGGGGTGGAAGGGTGAACTAACCTATTGAATAGAATTCCTAAAAAAATTACAGGCAAATTGGCTTCATCTCTACACACTGACAACTAACAATGTGACCACCTAGAGGGGTGGGATAGGGAGGGTGGGAGGGAGGGAGATGCAAGAGGGAAGAGATATGGGAACATATGTATATGTATAACTGATTCACTTTGTTATAAAGCAGAAAGTAACACACCATTGTAAAGCAATTATACTCCAATAAAGATGTTAAAAAAAAACAGTTCTATTTACAATAGCATTAAAAAAATACTTAGGAATGAACTTAACCAAGAAGGCAGAAGGCTTGTACACTGAAAAATATAAAACATTGGCAAAAGAAATTAAAGAAGACACAAATAAATGGAAAGACATCCTGCATTCATGGACTGGAAAACTTAATATTTTTAAGATGTTAATACTACCCAAAGTGATCTACAGATTCAATGCAATCCCTATCAAAATCTCCCAATGATTTTTTTTGCAGAAATAGAAAAGTTCATCCTAAAATTTATATGAAACCTCAGGGGACTCTGAATAGGCCAATCTTGAACAAAGTTGGAATTCTCATACTTCCTAATTTCAAAACTTACTACAAAGCTACCATAATAAAAACAGTGTGGTCCTGGCATAAAGACAGACATATAGACCATTGAAATAGATTAGAGAGCCAAGAACTAAATCCCCACATATATGGTCAAATGATTTTCAACACAGGTGTCAAGAACATTCAATGGGGAAAAGAATCTTTTCAACAAATGTTGACAAAACTGGATATCCATATGTAAAGGAACAAAGTTGGACTCTTACCTTATACCACATGCAAAAATTAACTCAGAATGGATTAAAGACCTAAAAGTAAGAGCTGAAACTATAACACTCTTAGAATAAGACATAGGGGAAAGACACATGTCATTGGATTTGGCAATTAATTCTTGGATATGACATCAAAGCACTGGCAGCGAAAGGAAAACTAGATAAATGGGATTTCATCAAAATTAAAAACTTTTGTGCATCAAAGGATACTATCAACAGAGGTAAAAAGCAACTCACAGAATGGGAGAAAATGTTTGCAAATCACATTTCTGATGAGGGTTTAATATCCACAATCTGTAAAGAACTCCAACTCGACAACAAATAAAACAAACGACCTGATAACGGGGTAAGGACTTGAAAAGAAATTTCTCTAAAGGCATGCAAATAGCCAATAAGCACATGAGAAGATGTTTAATATCATTTATATTTAGGGAAATGCAAATCAAAACTACAAGATACCACTTCACACCTATTAGGATGACTGTTATTAAAACAACAACAACAACCCCTGAGCCAGAAAATAACAAGTATGGGTGAGGAATTGGTGAAACTGGAACTCTTGTGCACTGTTGGTGGGAATGTAAAATGGTATAGCCACTATGGAAAACAGCATCTGATCCAGCACTTCTACTTCTGGGTATATACTCAAAAGAACTGAAAGCAGGCTCCCAAAGATATATTTGGATAACCATGTTCATAACAGCATTATTCACAATAGCCAAAAGGTGGAAATAACCCAAGTGTACAACAGATGAATGGATAAACAAAATGTGGTGTAATGGAATATTATTCAGTCTTTAAAAAGAAGCAAATTTTAACACCTGCTACAACATGGATAAACTTTAAAGTCATTATGGTAAGTGAAATAAACCAGTCACAAAAGGACAAATACTGTGTGATTCCAGTTATATGAAGTACCTAGAATAGTCAAATTCATAGAGACAGAAAGTAGAATGTTGTTTGCCGGGGGCTGGCGGGAGGGAGGCTGGGGAATTATTGTTTCATGGGTACAGAGTTTCTGTTTGGGATGATAAAAAAGTTCCAGAGACGGATGGTGGTGATGGTTGCATACTATGTAAATGTATTTAATGCCACTGAATTTCACACTTAAAAATGGTTAAAATGGGGCTTCCCTGATGGCGCAGTGGTTGAGAGTCCGCCTGCCGATGCAGGGGACGCAGGTTCGTGTCCCTATCCGGGAAGATCCCACATGCCGCAGAGCGGCTGGGCCCGTAAGCCATGACCGCTGAGCCTGCGCGTCTGGAGCCTGTACTCCGCAACGGGAGAGGCCACAGCAGTGAGAGGCCCGCGTACCGCAAAAAAAAAAAAAAAAAAAAAGGTTAAAATGGTAAATTTTATGTTACATATATTTACCACACATACAAAAAAACTGCAGGCAACCCTATAAGGAGGGTTTAGGGTATAATCATTTAAAGATGATAACTTGTGCATTCTCTCTGATAAGGTAACACAAAATGTCCTCTGTAAGTCATGAATCATATTTCCCTTGGAGGTAAAAGTATTTTATTATCTAAACATGTTCTGATTTCTAAATTTTAACCAAAGGAATAATAGCAGAAAGTTAAAAATTATTGGCTTATTGTTGATTCCCATAATTATGTTGTGAAAGCATTAGAAGCATGAATGCAAAACGTCAAGAATTAAACATATTTCCAGAATAATCGGTAGCTAAAAGAAAATGTAGCAACAGGAAGAAGTAGATTTGTTTCTGGAGAGAAGACTCAGATTTCTGAGCCTCAGGTTGTATTGAAATATCTCTGGGAATGTTGCCTTTAAATATTTATTCAGAAATGCTTCTGGGCCATTGAGGAAATGTGTTCAGGGACAGGAAAGACAGAAAAATAATTGATCAATAAAACGTTTAATTTTTTAATGTAACACAGTTTCTTCATAGCAATATTTACAATTTTTATGTTTTGTTTAGTCTCTCCTGTACCAGAATACAAGCTCCATGAAGATAGAGTTCTTATCTGCCTAAATCACAGGTGCCACTCTGTATACAACAAAATCTAGCATGTAGAGAACATTTATTATATACTTGCTGTATGAAGGAATAAATGACTCTTTATTTCTAACACTACCTAACACAGTGCCTTATGCGTGAAAGATAATAGATAATAAATAGTCGTTGACCTGGTTATATACACAAAAAGAAGACTGATGTTAGTTGAGTTACAAGTTGACGATGGCACACTAAGGCTTTTACTAGGATCTCAAGGAATAGGTATTGTATTTTACTTAAGGCTCCATTGATTGAAAGATGAACAATTACTTTAGGAAAGTTTAAGAAAGAAAAAAAAATTGCTGATTAAGCCATGACCAAACATCAATTGTAATTGTAAAATCTCTCCCATCTTGATTGCAGAGATTTTAAGAATACAAAGAATGCGCATCTTAGGATCTAAGAGATATAGCATATAACATAGAATTTCCCCTAAGACCTATTGCAATATGTCTCTCTTTTCATGGAAACCTTGGACTGAAAAGAACCCTGCAAAGGGCGTTAGTCTAAATTTTCGTACGGTCCTAAGGCAAACATTTGTTCATAGAATGATGGGAATGAAATTTAGGTCCATATAAAGCTCAGTTATGTTTAAGCAGCATTTGAGATGTGGAAAAAGATGGAACTGAAATGCTTTCCCTCTTCAATCCTTACTACTTTATCAGATTCCAAGCACACATTCTTATGAGAAGAAAGAAGGAAGCAGCAGCAGAAACAAGTATGAAGGGAGTCTGGCGGGAATCTTCTAAAGACCACCTTGTACCAATGACAGGTGAGAACCCAAAGAAGATGCAGGGAGACCAGCTAGGAGGCTCCCCAGTAAGTGATGCTGGTAGCTTGCACTAGGGTGGTGGAAGTGGGGATGCAGATTCAAGAGACAGTGTAGAGGTAACATGGACAAGATTTGGTGGTGCATTACATTGTTTTTGCTTCCCCACCCCAATCATGTTTTTTAATTGTTTGGCAAGGACTTGTAGTGATAAATGCCTTTATTTCTAAGTTTAATTTTATTTATTTATTTATTTATTTTTGGCTGTGTTTGGTCTTCGTTTCTGTGCGAGGGCTTTCTCTAGTTGTGGCAAGCGGGGGCCACTCTTCATCGCGGTGCGCGGGCCTCTCACTATCGTGGCCTCTCTTGTTGCGGAGCACAGGCTCCAGACGCACAGGCTCAGTAGTTGTGGCTCACGGGCCTAGGTGCTCCGCGGCATGTGGGATCTTCCCAGACCAGGGCTCGAACCCTTGTCCCCTGCATTAGCAGGCAGATTCTCAATCACTGCGTCACCAGGGAAGCCCCCCGATTCTAAGTTTAAACAGCAGCACACACTAGGAAACATTCCATTATTTTAAAAAATGTATATTTGACTTAAAGTTTCTTTTAGTAGCAGAAATAACAAGATTCCCATATTTCTGAGGATATTTTTCATTTAATTAGTTTATTTTTATTTATTTATACTTTTAAATAAAATTTTTAAATTAATTATTTTTGGCTGCATTGGGTCTTTGTTGCTGTGCGTGGGCTTTCTTTAGCTGCGACAATCAGGGGCTACTCTTCGCTGTGGTGCGCGGGCTTCTCATTGCGGTGGCTTCTCTTGTTGCGGAGCACAGGCTCTAGGCATGCGGGCTTCAGTAGTTGTGGCATGCAGGCTTAGTAGCTGTGGCTCGCGGGCTCTAGAGCGCAGGCTCAGTAGTTGTGGCGCACAGGCTTAGTTGCTCCGCGGCATGTGGGATCTTCCCAGACCAGGGCTCGAACCCGTGTCCCCTGCATTGGCAGGTGGACTCTCAACTACTGCGCCACCAGGGAAGCCCCCAGTTTATTTTTAAATACTAAAATTTTAAAGACAGAAAGAGTTCCCAGGGTCCGACTGGCATAGAATGATAAAGGTGTGCTGTTTCTTAAAGGGCCTGGCTTCAGGGAGTATTTAGAAATTAGGGGCTTGTACCCCTAAAAACTGTCGTTTGTGCTCACCACACTGCTGTGGTCACGACCAAGTTGAAGTACCTTCTGTATGGATCCATGCAGTAAATTCTCATTGTGCTCACTGTGAATTATCTATCCACCTACTGATAATCTCTAAAGTGCTAACAAAGAAGAAATAACATAAAATTCCAAGTCTAGGGGTTCTTTGCACAATTACTATAAAAGGTAGAGGTAACTGTAAGGTCGGGACCTCCATCACCACCTGTGTCCACCTTTGTTCCTTTCCACACACTCTATTGTATTCTGACCTAGATTATGAACAGATTGAAAGATCAATTGTAAACTACAGTAAACAAAATTACATTTGTGTGTGTGTGAGATTTAAGAGTAAGACTTTCAAGAAGGAGAAGATTGAGTAGCATAGCTCCTACTAAATTAAAATGATATAGCAAGTTAAAAACAAGGGCAAATTTATATTTTTTAATAATCCTGTGTATATAATACAGCACTTACATAGGAAGTAGAAAATGCTGGAAGCCATTCATTCCACTCTATTTCCACTGCCTCTAACTTCAGTGACATCTGACAGAGTGGGGTGGACTTTTAAAGACACAGTAGAACCAAGATCTGTAACTGGACAGAGAAAAAGCTAGCATTGAATCCTCAGCTCTAGCTAGAGGCTTATGCGTGAAGAGGCTTTATAGAGATCCATATCATTGGGACCGTCAACAATTGGATTTTTTACTTTCTCCCTAATTATACTCTAGCTTTAAGATTTAGGATTCTGGCTTCTACCTCATTCCACTTTATTTTCCCTCCCTTAATTTTTAATCTTGACTTAAAAAGAAAGACTTTAAATATATTCAAACACTGAATTCTACTTGGGCCACAGCAGGTGTGTTATTTTGAAGAAGATGAAGCTCTTTGCTCTATAAACATCTGTTATGGAGTGAATTGTGTCCTAGGACGCTGAAGTCCTAACCACCAGTACCTGGGTAGGGGAAGTAAGGTCCTGCCAACACCTTAATTTCAGGCTTCTATTCTCCATAACTGTGAGATAATATTGATACATTTCTGTTGTTTGAAGTAACCCAGTTTGTGGTCCTTGTTAAGGCAGCCCTGGGAAACAGATAAACCCCTCATCTATCCATCTATTTATCCTTATGCCCATCTCCTCATTCATTCATCCGTTCATTCAAATAATATTTATTTAGCACTTGCTGTGTACCAGGCAAAGTGCTAAATATTTCCAAGGAGGCAAAGAAGAGAAAGAAATTATCTCTGGCCCTAAGACCTTTTGATCTCAGGAGACAAGAGACTTTGGGACACAAGGAAGAGGGACTGACTCTTCCTGGCATGTGGAGATGGGGATGGGTGTTGATCGTGGAATATGTAACAGAAAAGAAACTTAAAGAGTGGCCTTAAGACGGTGATGGTGGAGAAAACTTGCATTTCAGATATAAGAATTTAAGATGCAGTGAAGGGAATTTACAGTTTAATTTTTTTAGCTCTAAATAAAGGAGACAGATGCCCTTACAGCCTGTGATTGGCCCAGCATCACACAGCTAGTGGTGGAGCCAGGATGAAAATTACTGAGAAGAAAAGCTTCTATGTGCTACCCACAGTACAGGGGCTGTACCTGCACCATCTTCCTTAGCCCTCACCTCAGTCCTCCTTTTCAAAGAAGGAATCTTAAGGTCCAGAGAAGTGATGTGATTTGTCCAAGTAAACTGAATTGTCTATTAAATGGCAGAGTCCAGGTCAGAGCTGCCTTCAAACTCTTAGGGCCCTGCATTATACAACATACCCCAGGTTTTAGAAATTCCAGATCTACTTTTCTGTCCACTCTCCCACACCTCCTTACAACAATTTATAAAAGATCACATTAAAATGAGACAGTTCCTTGTAAAGTCAATTAAAACTCCTGGAAAGAAACTAGAATTAAACATGTAATTGTGCCTTTAGCCCTCACATTCTTTTAGCCTCAACGGAATGTACTATTCATAAATCATGTGAGTGGTACAAGCATATTCATGTATTCATATAAATATTGAAATTAAATTACCATTCCTATTGTCATTGCAATCGTCACAGACAATAGATAAGATTTATTTCTCTTTCAAATTTCAGAGGGAGAAAAATATAATGAAAACTATTGTTCTACATTGATGTCCAGAGTGGTTCTGATACTAAGATGATTTAGTCCCAAGAATATTTCCAAACTGATTACAGATGCATACCGATGGTCTTAGAGTTCGTATATATGTACAATTTATATGGATAGAGAATAACTCTGAATTATTCAACAAATATTGTCATACTAGGGTAAGGGGGTATCCCTTGAAACTTGAAGCTAACTGAGGACTAATAAAAGTAATTCAAACTTTACAGAGCAATAATCAATTTACAGGTGCATTGTCCTAGGAGGTAAAGACAGTATAAACAAATTATAATGGTGTCATCATGTCCTGGGACTTTTCACGTTCTGGTCCATGGGGTCCAGGGGTAGGGCTGCCATGTTTACCAAAGGCTTGGGAAAATACATGGGAAGGAGCCACACAGAACTTTTGATCCTTAAGTATCTGTCTCAGTGAATCTCTGTAAATCTTCCTTCTGCATCTTCAGTTGGTGGCTTAGTACTCAGACCCTCTCAGTTCTGTTAAATGAGGCCATCTTAGCATCTACCAAACATGGGTCACTTCAAGGACACCTACATTATTGGAATCTGTAGCCAAAGGAAGAAAACCTCAAAAAAAGAAAACGAGTTCCTTTTCTGACCTCCTTGGAGCCTCCCATTCTAGACTTCATTTCCTGAAGATTAACTTCTTTCAGGGAACCTCATCCCTGATCTAGGAAATGACCACACCTTCTAGGGCAAATGAAGACTTCCGCACAGGGCTATGGGATTTTTCTAAGAGGCATCCACGGGCATTCATTATATTCTACAGGGATACAAGGCAACGCCCCCACATTAACATAGAAGAGCCACACAGCCAGGACTGCCTACGGCGGGGGTGTGGCTTTCACTGCTACGAGGGTCGGATTTTTTCACAGCTGTCATTTGTTCAAGTGAATCAGAAACTAGAGAAAAATCAATGTGGCTCTCCTTAAGCATCATTTAAGAGTCTCAGGTCATAGAATTGATCCTACCTATGTATTTCTTCACTGAACTGTCACAGAAAGTGTAAGTATGTTATTTGGCTACAAAACACATAACTGATTTTCATTCCTGGCTTATAGAAATCAACCTTTTTACTTTACAGTGTACCCTATAATGAGCCAGTTCTCCTACCTGAGTTAAAAATGATTTTCCTGCTCTCTCCCTGGTCTAGTGACTTTGTTTATGGTATCTTCTCAACAAAGGTTTTACATATTCTACAGTCTTTTTTCAAAAATAGCTTCTGGGTTTCCAGCCGTGAATAATAAGGTCTTCCTTGCTGTTTGGTTAGATAAAGTTTCATAGCATTTCTTATAAGTATTTTAATTATTTTATTAACACCAGTTACATCCATTGTGCATCTGGCATGAATTTTTGTCTATGCCTAAGTTGGAGGCCGTCTTTTATTTTCTTCTAGAAAGATAGCTCTTTTTACACCAGCACGTTTATTAGACAAACCGTTTCTCCCACTGGGTTAAATGTTTTTCGTGTAGTAATTCTCACTTACCGCCGTTGTTTGTTTCTCCTTATTCTGTCCCATTGACCTGTCTCCGTTCTGACACCAGCACCATGTTGTTCTGATGGCGGGGGCTTTACTCTGGGTGTTACTCCATGGCCTGGCGCAGCCCCACGTGAACGCTCAGATCTCCTGCAGGGGGAACTCAGCAGCTTAGCTGAGAGGAGTTAAGCGAGCAGCTGGGGTGCAGTGTTGGGGCCTGGCAGCCCCCAGCGAATGACTGAGCTGATGTGGCAGAAGCACAAAGCACGCCTGGGTAGGGCAAAAGAAAAAAGAAAAAACAGAGACAAAAGAATAGGGAAGGGACCTGCACCAGTGGGAGGGAGCTGTGAAGGAGGAAAGGTTTCCACACACTAGGAAGCCCCTTCGCGGGCAGAGACCGCGGGTGGCGGAGGGGGAAGCTTCGGTGCCACGTTGGAGAGCGCAGCAACAGGGGTGCGGAGGGCAAAGCGGGGAGATTCCCGCACAGAGGATCGGTGCCGACCGGCACTCAGCAGCCCCAGAGGCTTGTCTGCTCACTCACCGGGGCGGGCGGGGCTGGGAGCTGACAATCGGGCTTCGGAGGTCAGATCCAAGGGAGAGGACTGGGGTTGGCGGCGTGAACAGAGCCTGCAGGGCTTAGTGTACCACGGCTACCCGGGAGGGAGTCCGGGAAAAAGTCTGGACCTGCCGAAGAGGCAAGAGACTTTTTCTTGCCTCTTTGTTTCCTGGTGCGCGAGGAGAGGGTTTAAGAGTGCTGCTTAAAGGAGCTCCAGAGACGGGCGCGAGCCGCGGCTAACAGCGCAGACCCCAGAGACAGGCATGAGACGCTAAGGCTGCTGCTTCCGCCACCAAGAAGCCTGTGTGCGAGCACAGGTCACTATCCACACCCCCCTTCCAGGGAGCCTGTGCAGCCCGCCACTGCCAGGGTCCCGGGATCCAGGGACAACTCCCCCGGGAGAACGCACGGCGCGCCTCAGGCTTGTGCAGTGTCACGCCGGCCTCTGCCGCCGCAGGCCCGCCCCGCACTCCGTGCCCCTCCCTCCCCCAGGCCTGAGTGAGCCAAAGCCCCCGAATCAGCGGCTCCTTTAACCCCGTCCTGTCTGAGCGAAGAACAGACGCCCTCCAGCGACCTACACTCAAAGGCGGGGCCAAATTCAAAGCTGAAACCCTGGCAGCTGTGAGAACAAAGAAGAGAAAGGGAAATCTCTCCCAGCAGCCTCGGAAGCAGCGGATTAAAGCTCCACAATCAACTTGATGTACCTGCATCTGTGGAATACATGAACAGACAACAAATCATACCAAATTGAGGAGGTGGGCTTTGAGAGCAAGATTTATGATTTTTCCCCCTTTTCCTCTTTTTGTTAGTGTGTATGTGTATGCTTCTGTGTCAGATTTTGTCTGTATAGCTTTGCTTCCACCACTTGTCCTAGGGTTCTATCCGTCCATTTTTTTGTTTCTTTGTTTTTGTTTTTCTTTAAAAATTTTTTTCTTTCTTAATATTTTTTATTTTAATAACTTTATTTTATTTTATCTTCTTTCTTTCTTTCCTTCCTTCCCTCCTTCCTCCCTCGCTCCCTCCCTCCTTTCTTTCTTTCATTCTTTCTTCTTTTTCTCCCGTTTATTCTGAGCCGTGTGGATGAAAGCCTCTTGGTGCTGCAGCCAGGAGTCAGTGCTGTGCCTCTGAGGTGGGAGAACCAACGTCAGGACACTGGTCCACAAGAGACCTCCCAGCTCCACATAACGTCAAAGGGCGAAAATCTCCCAGAGATCTCCATCTCAACACCAGCACCCAGCTTCACTCAACGACCAGTAAGCTACAATGCTGGACACCCTATGCCAAACAACTAGCAAGACAGGAACACAAGCCCACCCATTAGCAGACAGGCTGCCTAAAGTCATAATAAGTCCACAGACACCCCAAAACACACCACCAGATGTGGACCTGCCCACCAGAAAAACAAGATCCAGCCTCATCCACCAGAACACAGGCACTAGTCCCCTCCACCAGGAAGCCTACACAACCCACTGACCCAACCTTAGCCACTGGGGACAGACACCAAAAACAACGGGAACTACGAACCTGCAGCCTGCAAAAAGGAGACCCCAAACACAGTAAGATAAGCAAAATGAGAAGACAGAAAAACACACAGCAGATGAAGGAGCAAGATAAAAACCCACCAGACCTAACAAATGAAGAGGAAATAGGCAGTCTACCTGAAAAATAATTCAGAATAGTGAGAGTAAAGATGATCCAAAATCCTGGAAATAGAATAGACAAGATGCAAGAAACATTTAACAAGGACCTAGAAGAACTAAAGATGAAACAAGCAATGATGAACAACACAATAAATAAAATTAAAAATACTCTGGATGGGGGCTTCCCTGGTAGCGCAGTGGTTGCGAGTCCACCTGCCGATGCAGGGGACACGGGTTCGTGACCCGGTCTGGAAAGATCCCACATGCTGCAGAGCGGCTAGGCTTGTGAGCCATGGCCGCTTAGCCTGCGCATCCAGAGCCTGTGCTCCACAATGGGAGAGGCCACAACAGTGAGAGGCCCGTGTACCACAAAAAAACCCCAAAAAACCAAAAAACTTTAGATGGGATCAATAGCAGAATAACTGAGGCAGAAGAATGGATAAATGACCTGGAAGATAAAATAGTGGAAGTAACTACTGCAGAGCAGAATAAAGAATGAAAAGAACTGAGGACAGTCTCAGAGACCTCTGGGACAACATTAAACGCACCAACATTCGAATTATAGGGGCTCCAGAAGAAGAAGAGAAAAAGAAAGGGACTGAGAAAATATTTGAAGAGATTATAGTAGAAAACTTCCCTAATATGGGAAAGGAAATAGTTAATCAAGTCCAGGAAGAATAGAGAGTCCCATACAGGATAAATCCCAGGAGAAATATGCCAAGACACATATTAATCAAACTGTCAAAAATTAAATACAAAGAAAACATATTAAAAGCAGCAAGGGAAAAACAACAAATAACACACAAGGGAATCCCCATAAGGTTAACAGCTGATCTTTCAGCAGAAAGTCTGAAAGCCAGGAGGGACTGGCAGGACATATTTAAAGTGAAGAAGGAGAAAAACCTGCAACCAAGATTATTCTACCCAGCAAGGATCTCATTCAGATTTGATGGAGAAATTAAAACCTTTACAGACAAGCAAAAGCTGAGAGAGTTCAGCACCACCAAACCAGCTTTACAACAAATGCTAAAGGCACTTCTCTAGCCAAGAAACACAAGAGAAGGAAAAGAGCTACAATAACGAACCCAAAACAAGTAAGAAAATGGGAATAGGAACATACATATCGATAATTACCTTAAATGTAAATGGACTAAATGCTCCCACCAAAAGACACAGATTGGCTGAATGGATACAAAAACAACACCCATATATTTGCTGTCTACAAGAGACCCACTTCAGACCTAGAGACACATACAGACTGAAAGTAAGGGGATGGAAAAAGATATTCCATGCAAATGGAAACCCAAAGAAAGCTGGAGTAGCAATTCTCATATCAGACAAAATAGACTTTAAAATAAAGACTATTACAAGAGACAAAGAAGGTCACTACATAATGCTCAAGGGGTCGATCCAAGAAGAAGATATAACAATTCTAAATATTTATGCACCCAACATAGGAGCACCTCAATACATAAGGCAAATACTAACAGCCATAAAAGGGGAAATCGACAGTAACACATTCATAGTAGGGGACTTTAACACCCCACTTTCACCAATGGACAGATCATCCAAAATGAAAATCAATAAGGAAACACAAGCTTTAAATGATACATTAAACAAGATGGACTTCATTGATATTTATAGGACATTCCATCCAAAAACAACAGAATACACAATTTTCTCAAGTGCTCATGGAACATTCTCCAGGATAGATCATATCTTGGGTCACAAATCAAGCCTTGGTAAATTTAAGAAAATTGAAATTGTATCAAGTATCTTTTCTGACCACAATGCTATGAGACTAGATATCAATTACAGGAAAAGATGTGTAAAAAATACAAACACATGGAGGCTAAACAATACACTACTAAATAACGAAGTGATCACTGAAGAAATCAAGGAGGAAATAAAAAAATACCTAGAAACAAATGACAATGGAGACACGACGACCCAAAACCTATGGGATGCAGCAAAAGCAGTTCTAAGAGGGAATTTTATAGCAATACAATCCTACCTCAAGAAACAGGAAACATGTTGAATAAACAACCTAACCTTACACCTAAAGCAATTAGAGAAAGAAGAACAAAAAAACCCCAAAGTTAGCAGAAGGAAATAAATCATAAAAATCAGAGCAGAAATAAATGAAAAAGAAATGAAGGAAATGATAGCAACGATCAATAAAACTAAAAGCTGATTCTTTGAGAAGATAAACAAAATTGATAAAACATTAGCCAGACTCATCAAGAAAATAAGGGAGAAGACTCAAATCAATAGAATTAGAAATGAAAAAGGAGAAGTAACAACTGACACGAAATATCATGAGAGACTACTACAAGCAACTCTATGCCAGTAAAATGGACAACGTGGAAGAAATTGACAAATTCTTAGAAATGCACAACCTGCCGAGGCTGAATCAGGAAGAAATAGAAAATATGAAACAATCACAAGCCCTGAAATTGAAACTGTGATGACAAATCTTCCAACAAACAAAAGCCCAGGACCAGATGCCTTCACAGGTGAATTCTATCAAACATTTAGAGAAGAGCTAACACCAATCCTTCTCAGACTCTTCCAAAATACAGCAGAGGGAGGAACACTCCCAAACTCATTCTACGAGGCCACCATCACCTTGATACCCAAACCAGACAAGGATGTCACAAAGAAAGAAAACTACAGGCCAATATCACTGATGAACATGGATGCAAAAATCCTCAACAAAATACTAGCAAACAGAATCCAACAGCACATTTAAAGGATCATACACCATGATCAAGTGGGGTTTATTCCAGGAATGCAAGGATTCTTCAATATATGCAAATCAATCAACGTGATACACCATATTAACAAATTGAAGGAGAAAAACCATATGATCATCTCAATAGATGCAGAGAAAGCTTTCGACAAAATTCAACACCCATGTATGATAAAAACCCTGCAGAAAGTAGGCATAGAGGGAACTTCCCTCAACATAATAAAGGCCATATATGACAAACCCACAGCTAACATTGTCCTCAATGGTGAAAAACTGAAAGCAATTCCACTAAGATCAGGAACAAGACAAGGTTGCCCACTCTCACCACTCTTATTCAACATAGTTTTGGAAGTTTTAGCCACAGCAATCAGAGAAGAAAAGGAAATAAAAGGAATCCAAATCGGAAAAGAAGTAAAGCTGTCACTGTTTGCAGATGACATGATACTATACATAGAGAATCCTAAAGATGCTACCAGAAAACTACTAGAGTTAATCAATGAATTTGGTAAAGTAGCAGGATACAAAATTAATGCACAGAAATCTCTGGCATTCCTATACACTAATGATGAAAAATCTGAAAGTGAAATCAGGAAAACACTCCCATTTACCATTGCAACAAAAAGAATAAAGTATCTAGGAATAAACCTACCTAAGGAGACAAAAGACCTGTATGCAGAAAATTATAAGACACTGATGAAGAAAATTAAAGATGATACAAACAGATGAAGAGATATACCATGTTCTTGGGTTGGAAGAATCAACATTGTGAAAATGACTCTACTACCCAAAGCAATCTACAGATTCAATGCAATCCCTATCAAACTACCACCGGCATTTTTCACAGAACTAGAACAAAATTTTTCACAATTTGTATGGAAACACAAAAGACCCCAAATATCCAAAGCAATCTTGAGAACGAAAAACGGAGGTGGAGGAATCAGGCTCCCTGACTTCAGACTATACTACAAAGCTACAGTAATCAGGACAGTATGGTACTGGCACAAAAACAGAAAGATAGATCAATGGAACAGGATAGAAAGCCCAGAGATAAACCCACGCACATATGGTCACCTTATCTTTGATAAAGGTAGCAGAAATGTACAGTGGAGAAAGGACAGCCACTTCAATAAGTGGTGCTGGGAAACCTGGACAGGTACATGTAAAAGTATGAGATTAGATCACTCCCTAACACCATACACGAAAATAAGCTCAAAATGGATTAAAGACCTAAATGTAAGGCCAGAAACTGTCAAAGTCTTAGAGGAAAACATAGGCAGAACACTCTATGACATAAATCACAGCAAGATCCTTTTTGACCCACCTCCTAGAGAAATGGAAATGAAAACAAAAATAAACAAATGGGACCTAATGAAACTTCAAAGCTTTTGCACAGCAAAGGAAACCATAAACAAGACCAAAAGACAACCCTCAGAATGGGAGAAAATATTTGCAAATGAAGCAACTGACAAAGGATTAATCTCCAAAATTTATAAGCAGCTCATGCAGCTCAATAAGAAAAAAACAAACAACCCAATCCAAAAATGGGCAGAAGACCTAAATAGACATTTCTCCAAAGAAGATATACAGACTGCCAACAAACACATGAAAGAATGCTCAACGTCATTAATCATTAGAGAAATGCAAATCAAAACTACAATGAGATATCATCTCACACCAGTCAGAATGGCCATCATCAAAAAATCTAGAAACAATAAATGCTGGAGACGGTGTGGAGAAAAGGGAACACTCTTGCACTGCTGGTGGGAATGTGAATTGGTACAGCCACTATGGAGAACAGTATGGAGGTTCCTTAAAAAACTACAAATAGAACTCCCATATGACCCAGCAATCCCACTACTGGGCATATACCCTGAGAAAACCATAATTCAAAAAGAGTCATGTACCAAAATGTTCATTGCAGCTCTATTTACAATAGCCCAGAGATGGAAACAACCTAAGTGCCCATCATCGGATGAATGGATAAAGAAGATGTGGCACATATATATAATGGAATATTACTCAGTCATAAAAAGAAACGATATTGAGATATTTGTAATGAGGTGGATGGACCTAGAGTCTGTCATACAGAGTGAAGTAAGTCAGAAAGAGAAAGACAAATACTGTATGCTAACACATATATATGGAATTTAAGAAAAAAAATGTCATGAAGAACCTAGGGGTAAGACAGGAATAAAGATACAGACCTACTAGAGAATGGACTTGAGGATATGGGGAGGGGGAAGGGTAAGCTGTGACCAAGCGAGAGAGTGGCAAGGACATATATACACTACCAAATGTAAAATAGATAGCTAGTGGGAAGCAGCTGCATAGCACAGGGAGATCAGCTTGGTGTTTTGTGACCACGTAGAGGGGTGGGAGGGAGGGAGATGCAAGAGGGAAGAGATATGGGAACTTATGTATATGTATAACTGATTCACTCTGTTATAAAGCAGAAACTAACACACCATTGTAAAGCAATTATACTCCAATAAAGATGTTAAAAAAAAAGAGGTTCCCACTTCAATGAAAAATACTTCAACTGAAATTATTTTTGCTAATAATGCAAGTCAAGCTTTCAAGTGAAAATGAGAATGGAAAACTTGTCTTTGCCATTGTAAGCTTTTCAGCTCTCTAACCCTTGAAGATTTTAAGTATTGTGACATTAGTGGTTATACAAATGAAGGAGATTTTTTGGTATTGTATAATGAAATATGTCAGTGCTTAAAAGATCTGCGTAACCCAGTGAACGGTATTTTCCGAATGACCAATGCATAATGTTACAATCATCACTTAAATCATAAGTGCAAGATACAAGTCAATGTACAATAATGTGATAGAGTGTGAGAGGTATGTTGATACGGCTTCAGAGTCCCCACATATCACATGTGCAGTTTTGGTGTCATATTAAAGAATGCACAAAATTTTGTGAAAAATATTCTTTCCTTTTCCAAGTATTTCTGTGTGAGACTTGATTTTCTTCATATACTTCAACCAAATTAATGTATTGTAACAGATTGAATGCAAAAGCAGATATTAAAACTCATCTACCTTTCTATTATTCCAGACATTAAAGAGCTTTTTGAAAATGTAAAACAATGCCAGTGTTTTCATCTTTCGGCTTTGGAAAATAGACCTATTTTTAATAAAAATATGCTGTGTATGCTAACGTAAAGTGGATTTATTATTTAAAAATAGATGCATATTTTTAACATTTCTCCCTTTAAATTTCTAACAACATAAATATTAGTAGATATAACTGACATAAAACACCTCTCCTTGGGTCCT
The DNA here is from genome assembly GCF_059928025.1 of Delphinapterus leucas. Lineage (NCBI taxonomy): Eukaryota > Metazoa > Chordata > Mammalia > Artiodactyla > Monodontidae > Delphinapterus > Delphinapterus leucas. The sequence continues at coordinate 33,097,754 of NC_143142.1, read as the reverse complement.
CAATTATTTTTAAGAGTGTGAAGAGGTCCTGAAACCAAAACATTCGAGAACCACTGGCTTGGGACTTACTCTGCACTTTATAAAACAGAACACCATGGACAGCTCCTACAGCTACTTCAACAGCACAGGAAATACCTAAGGTCTAGCACATAATAAAAAATGATAGAATTCCACGTGTTCACTCTATCAATCTTAAACATTGCAGGCCAGGACAAACTTTTCAGGGAGTTTTAGAAAAATATTTCAGAACTGAACTTAGGGAATATTTATTGCTACTGATCTGTTCCTTAAGTGGACATTAAATTTATTTTTATTTAAAATATCTCACTAAATGATCTAAAACTGCCAGAATGACACGTTAGGTGATAGCATGCTATATTGTTCATAAATATGAATAAAACGTAAATCGTGTTTAAAAGGCATAGTCATCTGGAGAAACAGTCTTATTTTTTAAAATGTACTGGAATTATATAAACAGATGCACTAATTGCTCTTTAGTTACTATGCAAATGTTTCTAGGGTAAATTTTCTTGTTATATAAACTTTTCTACTACTTGTAGCAGGTGCTTATTTTTTAAAAATTTAAAGCCCTCATCAGTGTGTAAGAATGTGGAATGAAACAACATGCACCGTGATTCGATAGGACAGTTGTTAGTTGTAAAGTCAGGCACACTAATAAAAGCATCTAAAAATAACTACACCAGTGCGCTTCCTTCCAAACTCTTCAAGCTGCTAAGAGTTTGCTGTTATCTCTAGATTAGAAATGGCTGTGATCATTCTGGTTTTTAAAAAAGGCAACAATATCCCATTTCAGAAAATTCACTGTATAATATTTTATCTTAAGCATTTCCCCCAAATCATTAGATAAGACGTATATGAGAAATTTCCAAATGTTGTTAGATAATTACCTCCAAAAAATTGCATCTAGTTCACTTTTTTGAATTACTAAGCTGATCTTCTGTGACCAAAACAAGTGAAATAAAAAAAATAAAATATGGATAATATTAAGCAATTTTATTATACATGACCTTTCCAAATGTTGATCTCTTTGTTGACTTCTGGGGGTTGTAATAACCATCAAATTATATTTACATGTGAGTGAATAGAATGACATGGAGTGTATAAATATCTAAATATTGGCTTTTATGACAATTCTAACATTGAAGCTTCAAAGATACACAGGCTTTGGAAAAGAGGAACCAAATATACTGAGGTCATTTCCTTTTGGAATTACTCTGTTATCGTTGTGGGTTTCCCTTTAGTCACTGGAAAGACATGCATGTAATACTGAATAAAGGTTTTCATAATGAGATCTCATTTTTTAAACCAAATTTCATCCAAAGAATCAAATCTAATCTTGAATGTTTACTAAACAATGTTCAAAATCGCTCCCTGAAGCAGAGAAACTTAACTCTTCCTACTTAATAGAAAGAAAACTAGAGATCATGAGACAATTGACAAGTACTTGCATTACGGTGTGTGCTCATTGCCATGCTAGGTAGGTATTGCTAGGTTAACCCCTATATCGAATATATTCAATATTCATACATTGAATACATGATCCCAACCTGCATGAAACTTACATCTAGTTGAGCAGTAGATGAAAGACATAGAATAGAGACAACTTCCATCCTAAGTCTGATTAAGAACACAGACAAGGAGGCAATCAATTTGGATTACTTTACACAGCTGAATCCGAGTTCTGCAAGCATGTATTAAGTGGGGCACGACATGGGAATTTAAAAGTAGACGGGATATCCACTCTGACCACTGAAACCTTAGAGTCTGGTGGGAAAGACAAAGCAATGCCTTCAATAGAATATTCTACAACTAACAGCAGACGAATGCAAAGGGGCCAGTTTGGGGTGTTGCCCATGATGCCTGGGTCGAGCCCTGAAGAATGAGTAAAAGTTAACCCATTAGAGAAAATGGGACAGAGGCTCCAGGCAGAGGGAGCAGTGTGGATAAAGTCGCAGAGGGGTGAGATGGGACTTAGTATGTAGAGAACAAGAAATTATTTACTTTAGAATAAACGCAAGCAAAGGCTGATGCCACATCTACATCTGGCTGTGCAGGTAGTGGGCAGCGGGTCAATGAGGAATGGGGGTCAAGCTGGAGATGAATTTGGGTCAGGGCTGGGAGGACCAAGCCTTTGGAGGGTGACAGGGGACTCCTGGTGTCCTGAGCTCTCTTTGACCCAGTCACACCCTGCACTCACATCTACATAATATTCTCATTATTTCAGGATCTCGGTTGAGAAAACCTGAGACTAGATGTTCTTGCTGGTAGGAATGGGGGGACCACACAAAGGAGGACCCAGGAGCCACTTCTCCGGGTGGGACAAGTGCAAAGGCGGGGGTGCAGAGGCAGCTGCCTCAGTCTGAGCTTCCCTAGGGATGAGGATACAGCCTGATGCTGTCCCTTGTACGTGAGAATAAGCAGAGCGAGCTTATTCGTGGGATGCTGGGATGCAAGAAAAATCATCTCATTTCAATAATGTCGAAGCTCAAGAATCCTGGTGTGAGGGTTCAAACTTGGGTGCTTTGATTCGGGGTCTCTGGACTCCCGGGAAATTAAAACCTGAAACAGTTAAGGTCCCTCTGGGCCTGCTTCGGCTTAGTCTCTGGATGCTTCAGAGCAGAACTTCCTGACTGGTACACGGGAGCAGGTGTGTTGTGAAATGCTGATTCTCCAATAGTCTCTCGTCTTCGGCCTGGACTATTGTGAAGGCCTCCTAATGTTCTTTCTGCTGCAATCCATGCCCCTTTGTAATCTGTGATGGTTCATTTTATGTGTCAGCTTCACGGGCCGAAGGGAGGCCCAGGTAGCTGGTAAAACATTTCTGGGTGAGGATGTTTCTGGAAGAGATTAGCATTTGATTCAGTAGGCTGGGTAAAGAGATGTGCCCTCACCAATGTGGTGGGCATCACCTAAGCCACGTGGGGCCTAAAGAGAAATCAAGGTGAAGGGAGAGCGAATTTTCTCTCTCTGGAGCTGGAACGTCCATCTTCTTTTGCCCTCGGACACCAGAGCTCCTGCTTCTAAGGCCTTTGGTTTCTGGGGCTTAATACCAGCAGCCCTCTGGTTCTCTGGCCTTGGAACTTAGAGAATTACACACTGGCTCTCCTGGTTCTCCAGTTTGCAGACGGCAGGATGTGGGGCTTCCTGGCCTCCATAACTGCATGAGCCGGTTCCTGTAGTAATAAATGTCCTCTTCTACATACCCCTGTATGTCCATCGGTTCTGTTTTTCTGGAGAGCCTTGAGTAATACATGCTCTATCTTCAACCAGCAGAGAAAGTCATCCTTTAAATATATATATGTTTTATCCCCCCTTCGCTAATGCCCTGCATCAGCTTCTCACCCAGTTTAGAGGAAGTCCTCACAGTGGCCTACAGAGCTCTCTGTGGTCCGACCTCCGTTATGTCTCAGGTTTCATGTCATACTATTGCCTGCCATGGTTATTCGGCTCAATCTATGACTGTCATCAGTGTGTTTCTGGACCAAGCTGGACACACTCTTGTCTCACACTTTGCATGTGCTCCTTATGTTGGCCTGGAACGCTCCTCCCACACAGCCTCATCTTTCCTGAGTCTTTGTCCAAATATCACCTTCTTGGTGAGGTCTTCCTTGACCATCCTATTCAAAATTGGCCAGCACCACCATTGCTAAATATCCCCCATTTTTATTTTTCTCTGTATCATTTACTACCATATAAACATACTAAATATTTATTTTGTTTATTGTTTGTCTCCCCTGACTAGGATGTAAACTCCATGAGGGCAGGAATTTTTCATTATTGTTGTTCAGCACTGACTCACTGGTATCTAGAACCTGACAAAGAATAAAAGATCAATAACTTTTTTTATATGAATAAGTAAATCTAACCTAATTGATATAAAAAGTTTAACTGGATTAAAAAATCCATTAACCTTATCACAAGAACTTAAAAATTACACTTGTCAGGCTTCCCTGGTGGTGCAGTGGTTGAGAGTCCGCCTGCCGATGCAGGGGACACGGGTTCGTGCCCCAGTCCGGGAGGATCCCACATGCCGCGGAGCGGTTGGGCCCGTGAGCCATGGCCGCTGAGCCTGCGCGTCCGGAGCCTGTGCTCCGCAACGGGAGAGGCCGTGGCAGTGAGAGGCCCGCGTACCGCAAAAAAAAAAAAAAAAAATTACACTTGTCAATAGGAGAGCTGTTGCGATATTTAAATATAATATCCTTATAATATAAATTACATAAATTTAAATATAATAGCTTTATAAATTAAAAAAGAAATTTCACTGTGGCTTTATTTATTTTCAAAGTTTATTTATTTTTTTGGGCCACATGGCTTGTGGGATCTTAGTTCCCCAACCAGGGATTGAAACCGCACCCTCGGCAGTAAAAGCACTGAGTCCCAACCACCGGACTGCCAGGGAATTCCTGCCTTATAAATTTTGAATGATTGTAAAACCAATGGCTGATACATTTTTCTTACCTATTGATTTAAAAAAAGGTTCTCATCAAGGGAGACTATCGGAATTTGAAGAAATCATCAATAAAATTTCTTGTTCAGGAATAACACGGAAACATTTCAAGCATACAGATATTAAAAAATACATTCATAGAAATATGAAACCATGTAGTTTATCACTAACACTGAAAATATTTAAAAATATTATTTAAAAATCAGAATTATTTCCCCTAATATACTGTCTTTACATTTTATCATGATTCTGTAAATAAAAAATATTTTTTTCACAACGCTCCACAGACATCCTCAAATCCTTCCATCTTACCCCATTTGCCATGCAAAATTATGATATGTGATGATGTGTGCTATTACGTAAATAAGGTAGGGACGCACTAACATAAAGGGCTCACCATCAATCAATGTCCTGATGTGTGAATATAGGCTTGAGAGATGGGGACCCAATGTGTCTACACTCTAGGTCATGGGGTAGGCTGGGAAGTCTGTGGTGTTGAAGCTGAGAAGGTGGGTAGGTTCTGACTGTGTGTGGCCTTGAAGGCCACGATGAACAGTTCGGACTTTATTTTATGGGGGTAGAGCAAGTGGTGGCAAATGATGTTCATAAAATATTAGACCATGTCTACAGCATTCCAAAGGCCAAATGATCTATCGACATCCTCACAGTGGTCATTATTTGCATAGAACATGATTTTCATTTCATTGAGACCATTTCATTGGTCTCACCCTTTCGGATTCAAGCCCAAATCCACTCCCTGCCCCTAGTCTATACCGTACCACTGCCTGCACGAAAATCAACCCAATAGAGACAGCTGTCTTCTACATTTGTCAATTAGCCTTGACCACAGCCTGTTTAAACTTGGAGGGCCATGTACACAGAAAGCCAAAGCTGCTTGTTCTTCTTGATAAAAGTATGAGAAGGTTCTCTTTGGGGAGGAAGGTGCTCCCATAAATTCTGCTGTGATTATCCAAGTATGGGAGATTTTGCTTCAGGAAAGAAGTGGCCCTTTCAAGTGGAGTCCAGGCCTCCACGACCAGGACATTAGCAGCTATTCCAAGAAAGGAGGCTAAAAGAGGTAGCTGCCAACCTCAGAAGCCCGGACGGCATCCTGCAGTTCCCTACACTGTAGCCGACCTGAGTTACCACCCCTGAAGGCAAGGAGTCTGTAAGCGTGGCCCTGTTAGGAATTAGAGGAAAGCGTTAGATTTCAGGTACTATAGAGGATGGCTAGGAATGCTGTCCCTTCCAAAAGACTGGAAAAGTTTCTAGGAAAAAGTAAGAGCTGGTGATGTCCAGGCTGAGCAGTCCTGATGAAAGACAACGCACCTGGTGGAGGAGATGGGCCATCACGGGATTGAGCTGATTGATGGCAAGCTGGCCAGCTGCAACTCTGAATCATCTAGGGTGGTCTCAGCGCATATATGAAATCAGAGTCAAAATGCCAATCTAGACAAATAGCAATGTGATGATCTTGACATTGGGCCTCAAGATTCAGGGGCTGGATCATGTTGAAAGACTTGGGAGAACGGTGACGGCCCCATGGGTCCTCCCAGGTGTAAAGCTGCTTGGATTCTCTCCAGAATGCCTCCGTGCCCTTGATTCAACTCAGGTGGGCCGTCCTTCCTGTCTGGGAATCAGGATCAGATCTCATCAACTTCAGTGATCACTTCAATGGTTCAATAAACATACGTATGTCAGGCATTGCCTTTGCTGCTGTGAATGCAAAACATAACGTAGTGTGTGTCCTCTCAAAAATGGACTGCCTGGTGGGATTTTAGACCGCTGACTGAAGACCAGTGACTGATCCTGCTAGGGACATTTGAGCGGGAGGGGGGGTGGTGAGCCCCGGGAGGGAATTTGCTCCATGTTCACTTTAAAGAGAGGTATTTTGAGCAGGATCTTGGCCACCTCCATGTGGGTGAACTTGCCAACTTGTGGATTTGAGGCTTTCCTACACCTGGGGAGCCGTGGTGACTGTACATAATCCAGACTTAGGGTCTAAAGGTGAACCCTGGTGATTAGAATCTTGAGATTCGTTGATAAATAGCTTCTTTCCATTTATGCTTTTCAAAAAACCCTCAGAGTTGAGCCACACTTCTTGAGTAGCAGTTCAGAGCTAACTTTTAACACCTTATCAACCAGAAATGTACCCAAACGTTGGCCAGAGACATTTCAATATTCACTTACATAACAAATCGTCAGCCACAGGCGTTAGTTTCTGCAAAAATCCCCCAGTCAATGGTTAAGAATTTGCCTTCCAATGCAGGGGACGCAGGTTCGATCCCTGGTTGGGGAACTGAGATCCCACATGCCACAGAGCAACTAAGCCCACATGCTGCAAACTACAGAGCCCATGCGCTCTGGAGCCCGCGCGCTGCAACTAGAGAGACTCCCTCGCGCCGCAACGAAGAGGCTGAGCACGGCAACTAAGACCTGATGCAGCCAAAAAAAAACAGCCCAATACCTGAGGCTAATGAAAGAAACACCTTGAAGTCATCACGCGGTACTAAGTCTGAGCTTTATGAAAGGCCAGACTCAGGATAGCAGTTAGGCAGGATCCCCACACTGAGTCAGGAGGCAGCCAGCTAAGGGTCCTTCTGGTCCCAAAATACCTTGTTATCATTTGGCTGCTCAATACTGGATGACAGCTTTTCTGAAACCAAACTAGGTAGCATTCCCCAAATAAATTCAAGCCTCCTGACAAAACTGTTGAAAGCAGAGCAAAACGATCCCTGAAATATAGCAATGTCTTGCAACATTGCTGCAAATACACTGGAAAGTGAAATGTTATATGAATCTGACAACATTTAAATTTAGAATGCATGTGACATGTGCGTGGGCTAAACCTCCATCAGGCAGAAGATGCCTAGGGAGACTCTAAAATCTGGTACTGGTATTTTCTCTTCTTTGAGTTAGGAAAAGGAATTACACCACTGTTTGAATTACCTTGCATATGCAAAATTATATACTCTTAAAATACATGAGTACGCTAAGTTTGCATTTAAGATATCGTTTGGAAATGCACACAAACTTTCTCTGTGTAAAAAGGAATCAAATTTATAAATATACAATGACCTAACTGAATGCAAAATGAAAACGTTGATGGGGGGACGAATTTTCATAGGCAAAAAAGAAGAAAAGGTAATTGGGTGAGTTGATTTATCAGGCCCTATCTCATTCCCAGAACCAGTTGGATAAGTCCATGAGTTATGTTTGTTGAATTCAGTCTGAATTATGTTTGCTGTTAACCTCTTCCTTCCACTCACCCTATACCCATAGTATAGGTGGGGTGGGTGGGTTTTCCATCTCTTAGCAACAGTGCAGAAAAAGTGTTTCCACTTTAAACTAATTAAGATGCTCCATCAATCCTGGGCTTCTCTTGTTAGGAGTTCATCCCTAATGTATCAATATTTTGCTGATGTGAGAAGGAAGCCATTGATCCTTCCAACAGCGGGACCCCTGAAGGATGCCCAGCCTGCAGAGTGTACGTGGCTGGAAACTGTTTCTTTGACAACAGACTTAACAAAAGTAAGGGAAGGTTTGGCCTCATTAGTACCATTCTTTTGTTTTTTTTTTAAAGGCAAATAAAAAAGGCACCATCTCCTTTGCCTCCTTTGTCCTTCAGCATTTTATTTCAGAAGTTCAAAAGGGTATGGAGGTGTTTTACCTTTAACTTGTCTTAATTCTTCAAAGTTACAGGTCTGCTTCAGTTCTTTAATATTTCATTTTCATAAACATGTTCTCAATTTAATTCAAAGGTGAAGGGAACTAGAACCTGGCTGGGACCTAGTATTGAGGTGCAGGATTCAGAAAGTTTATGACAAGCCTAGACAGTAAAGAGGGGCCTCAGAGAGGTTCTGATGGTATTTAGAAGTGACAGCTTACATAGGAAGCACAGAGTAGGAAGAACTAAGCTGCAAAGAACTAGGACAGTCGGTGGAGGTACAGGTACACATGTATGATTTAACTTATTTGGAGTATTCCTATCCATGGAAAATTATCCCCCCAACACACCCCTGGACAACTTAAGCTATGCGCTAATTTTGTGTGGGTCACATTCAGCTCATCAGATAGCTCAACATCCCCACCCCTTAAGCCCTGCAGGTTACATTTAATTTGTAAGAAGTATGAAATCCAGAACACGAGTTCCAAAAAACCAAAATGACGCAAAGGTTCTTGAACTTACAGGCCAGCGCACAGAACTCCACTTACGGGGGTAACTGCAGTGGAGTCAAGTATTAATGTTACTAAACCAGGTTCGTTTTGCCCAAAGCCCAGCGAGCCAAACACTGAGATGCTGAGCTTCGCAGCAGTGAGAGGGTTTATACACAAGGCAGCTGAGCACAGACACGATAAAACAAAGTCTCATACCTGCCTCCCGGAAGTAACGGCCTGGGGTGTTTATGGGATGAGCTGGCGTCTCAAGCTCGGGGAGCGTGGGGAGCGTGGGGAGAGCGGGGAAAGGTGATGGGAAACAGGTGCGTCATCCTCGTTCTACGCAGGCAGGCGCAGCTCAGCCACAGCCTCTGCGTGTTCAAAAACCGAGGCGCTTGGCTCCATCGGAGGGTGGTTTTGAGCCCTCTGACGCCAAAAGGTCATCGAGCGGACATTCGCGCATGCCCAGATGGAGGGTCAGGGGTCCTATCCAGTTTTAACCAACTCAGCTCCAACTAGACACAGCTGATCCAAGTCCCTGGAAGACAACTTGGGCAAACGTCTCGTTGTTTAAGCTCCGTGCATATCGAGGACAAGCAGGTCTTTTCCAGCAACCATTAAAAGGACCTTGATTAGTGAAGGCAGGTTACAGGTAAAATGGATTGAACTGGTGATTACCCACGATTTCATCACCGTGATGTAACCGTCAGGCAGAACACTTCTATGAAAACATTCTGTTGCGAGATGCCAGGAGCACACTGCCCGCCACAATGGGAGTGGGGGGGCCCCTTGCACTAGACCAGTGGGTGGTGGGCATGGAAATCCCTGGAGGGCCAGGCCAGAAGAACAGGGCCATGGGGTTGAAAAGCAGTGCCTCCTCCCTTCCTAGGGTTTGAATTTGCCTCTGGGCTCGGTTGGAAAGCCCTGCAGTACCTGAGCGGTGTCTGCCTGGGATGGGGCAGGAGGCAGCAGCACAGACTTGCTGCCGTTGGGCGGAGACATCGTTGATAGCAGCCGAGCATCATAACTAGAAAGGCACTGCTTACAGCGTGGAGGGCACTATTTGAATCGTTTTACATTGAAGCCATTCTCACAGCATATGACATTGCCATTTCTATAGGTCAGAGTGGGTCACACACTGTCATTTGACATTGTTCAGACGAGCACTTTACTGACTCCACCTGAAGATGTGAAGGGAAGATCTTAAATAACTGCCCAGCATCACAGAGCTACTAGGTGGCTGCACAGATCAAGTGTTCTTGCAGGGACAAATGGCACCCTCAGAAGAATATGACGGAGACATTAAGGAAAGACTGCTTACAGATGGGGTTAAGTGAACTCAACAAGAATGGGGAAGCTTCTGGAAAAGCCATCCTAGAGGGGTGTGGTGGGCACCAGCAGATGGCTGGAGCTATAAGCAAAGGGCTGAGGTGTGTGTGTGTGTGTGTGTACGTACAGGAGGGGCGACTTATAAGTCACCTCTCATTGTGCATGGCCTTATAAATAGTGCTAACATTTTTCTTGTTTCATGTCAAAAAGGGCTGAAGTCAGGTGTTTATTCTTTATAACATATAGCACCTGTCAAAAAATTCTGTAGGAGCCATTCTGGGCACAGCAGGGCCATCTCATGGACCACGGCAAGGGAATGACAGCTAGATATTAGTCATGGGTTCTTAAATAACACCCACTTATCATCAACCCTTTATTAATGGGTACCCAACTGCCCGGCACACTCAGCTAGACTTCTGCCTCCCCTTGGTCTCCTGCTCCTGCCAGATCACGTGTAGGAGGAAGGGGGATGACAAGCAAACACGCCGACACCAGAATTTTCAAAAGCTGTCTGCACACAGAGCAGCCAGTCCTTGGTAGGTTTTTGGACTCTGCCCATAAAGCCCGACTTCCCTCTCAACCTTCCTACTTTACACCCTCTCTTGCCAACCCTCCTGCCGCTCTGACTTGCTGTGTTCGTGTGCTCTTACCTGTGACTGTCACCTGGCCCCGGGCTTGCAGCATCCTCTGATTCCTGCCAGGTAACTCCAAGCGCAGACCCAGGCTGTGCTGGCTGGTCCCTCTGGTCCCGGTACCCACCTTCCAACATGCTCCCTTCCTCCACCGACTCCCATCCACTAACCCTGATGGATGGAAAAAGTTCACTTTCTCAGAAATGACTAGAAGAAACCTGAGAAATGATTCCTACACTAGGAAGCCAAGCTGCCCCACCCTGAATGTTTGAGGATGTCATCAATCCTAAGGGTAATTTCACCTGCTTTAGAATCTAACCGAACATCCCAGCCAATACCAATGAGACCCAAAGCTGGCTAGATTTCCCCAGATGCTCCTGGTAATAGAGTTCTCTCCAAACAGTAGGGGGAATGTCATGCTTCAAATGGATCACCCCTGTATCTTTTTGTAGGAAACTCCCCTTCACCTTAAATTCAAGTTTTTAAAAATTCAAAGCACCTAATGTTTGCACTTTTCAGAAAGTCACGTAACAAACAGGCTGTTACAAGGAATTTATTCCAAAAAGTAACTTTCAGGCTCTGAGGTCAGTGACGGCCATCTCCTTCACCTCCTGTCTCCACGACACTGTGTAGTGAGCAGAAATAATATATGAAGACTCTGATACATGGAAAAATCCTTAAAGAGGGCTTTGAATTCTCAAAAGAGAAATTATTCACAGTATTATTGGCATTAAGTACGTTACACAGTATTGTCAGCCTTTAAACATTGTTAAGTCATGTATCAAAGATATGGCAAAAACTAATCAGGCTGTCTGTCCCACCTATTTCTGGTAATTGAGAGGTTTTATACAAAAAAATTCCACTGAATTCTTAGTTCTCTCTTTTCAAAGAGTTCCGATAATTCTCCTTGTACTTGAAGAACATGCTCTTCTGTTTTTAAACTTTCCTTACATGGAAAGTTACCACTTCTATAGATCTAGAATTATAAAGCTGGAAGAACTACTGGATAAGAAATCCAATCCAGCTCCAAGCTTCTTGCAGATATATCCTAAGCCAGTCCCCAGAGCTGACATCTTTTGTATGTTTTGCTTTTCCTCACCATCTCTAGAGAGGAGATTCCCCACGACCTCCAGCAACTGCTCCAAGTTATAAAAACCCTTTCTTCGCCCCCACCTTTCTCTTTACAGCCCTGACTTTGGACTTCAGCTGTGGCTCCTTCTGGGGGTGCGCATTGCAATCAGTAGCCCTTTGGTGACTCTCGGTCACTTGTACTGGCATTGTCACTCTGGGGGCATTTCCCTTAGACCTCTGATGGTATCCATTGTCATTTAGGTTAACGTTTCCGCAGTTACCAGAGCAGAGGACAGAACTGGTAACAGACGGCTATCTGGAATCATGAAATGCCAGCCCAAGGAACCATTCCTGCATGAGAAGCTTCTAGCATTTCCTGTGTCCAGGTCCTCACCTTCCCACCACCTCCTTCGTCTGGTGTCCGGTGGATGCTCCACATCCTTTAAGGGTCGATGCCAATGTTGCATCTCCTATCCCACCCTGGAGAGGCTCTTTCTCCTTTGGGCTAATTGTCACTCGCCACTATTACCCCTCCCATCACATCTACTGCATACTGATTTTTCTGTCTGCTTGCTCACCTCTTTACGAGCATCCTTCTGAGTGGCCAGGATTGGTTCTTCTCTAGTGTAGTTTATTTCAAGGCTTTCTGAGCCTATAGACCTGTCTTGGGTGATTATAACAATCTAATGCTGAAACACTTTGCGGTGGGGGGGGGCATCACTGCAATATTTTAAAAATCATTTTTGGTGCCTCTTTGGAAACTTCCTACTTTTCTGTCACTTTGGTTATTCTTCTTTTTTTTTTTTTTTGCGGTACGTGGGCCTCTCACTGTTGTGGCCTCTCCCTTTGCGGAATACAGGCTCCGGACGCGCAGGCTCAGCGGCCATGGCTCACGGGCCCAGCCACTCCACGGCATGTGGGATCTCCCCGGACCGGGGCACGAACCCATGTCCCCTGCATCGGCAGGCAGACTCTCAACCACTGCACCACCAGGGAAGCTCACTTTGGTTATTCTTATCAATGTTTACAAGGCAATTCCTGATGCCCCTTAAACTTGCAATTTCTTCGGCCGGAGTCGTTATTTCCAGCCTAACTACAGGTGGTACTAGCGATGCCTTCATGACGTTACCATCGTGCTTCTCTTAGGGGTTCCTGGGGGCCCCTCTGTATCTCTCAAGCTCCCAATACGTGGGGGAGATAATAGTATTGCCTTAGGCTTTTTCAGCACTAGAAACATTCCTTATGTGACTCTGAGAATACTGTCTCAATAAATCTTCACAGTAATTTGTATGTGGATAAGTTAATTTCCTTTTCCAGAAGATGAATCACAACAGGTCAAGAAACTTGCCACCCAGCTGTTCTCCTAAATCAGTGCTCTTTCCACCAGGCCAGTAGTTGTCAAAGTGCCATCTCCAGATCCCTGGCATCACCAGCACCTGAGAACTTTCTAGAAACGCTCATTCTCAGGCCTTGCCCCAGACCTACTGAATCACTGGGGGGCGTCCATGTATTCCGACGTACGCTTGGGTCTCAGGGCCCCTTCACGAGGCCAGTGAGTCTCCACGCTGGCCGACCGTGGCATTTGTCTGCAATCTCTCACAAAGTAGTAATGCTGGGTCCCACCTCCAGACCAATGAACTCAGACTCTCCGGAAGCTCAGACTTCAGCATCTTAGTCCTTGGGAAGCCTCCCCAGGAAAGGTGTCGGACGCGACCCAACTCAAGCACACAAATGTTCTGCTACCACTTATCAACTCTCTCTCTATTCATACAAAAAGGGCCCATGCAAATATACAATCCCTCTACAGAAAATTAATATAGTTAACCCACTAATATGTGCACGCCCTTACACACACACACCTTACCTGAAAAGCCACGCAAGAATCTTACGAACGTGCATGTGTAGGTTTTGGATTCATGCTGAATGTTGCGAGGCATTGTGCTGGCTGCCTCGTGGGCATGGTTTCATTGACAATATCAGCTGAATTCTCACCATAGGAAAGCATGAGGTCATCATAAACACGTGTTTCTTTCTTTCTTTTTTTTTTTTTTTGCGGTACGCGGGCCTCTCACTGTTGTGGCCTCTTCCGTTGTGGAGCACAGGCTCCGGACGCGCAGACTCAGCGGCCATGGCTCACGGGCCCAGCCGCCTCGCGGCATGTGGGATCTTCCCGGACCGGGGCTCGAACCCGGGTCCCCTGCATCGGCAGGCGGACTCTCAACCACTGCGCCACCAGGGAAGCCCAACACGCGTTTCTTTTTTGCCCCCTCTGAACAAAGTGAACATTGACCTGGATACAGGGAAGGATCCTAGCTAGGGTCACTCCCATTGCTTGAATCCTAACAAGAAAAAGATTTTTGCAGCTTCTGAATTCTCCCCAAGCAGAGGGCTATTTTTTTCTCAAGCAGAGGCAGTTTGCTCTTCCTGAGATAAACTAGTTTGGATTCTCACATACAGAACAAGGGATGCACAGCGTGGAGGGGAGAGGGGGACAAATCAAGTCATTACATCAAACTGCCGTTTTCTATTTTACAAAGAACTTGCTTGTGCGTTCCTATTTGGTAAGGTACTTGGTCAAAGAACCGAAGGGTTTTCACCGTAACAACCCCGGTAGTTGGCTACGGTTCTCTTTTTGAGTCAACCGAGGCTCAAATGCTTAAGGCGCTGCCTTAAGGTGACAAAACTCACTAAGTGGCAGTGACTGCTGAGTCCAGAGTTTATGGGTTTCGTTTTCGTTTTCGGCCATGCTTGCTTAAAGAAGACAGCGCTGGTGAGAGACAGCTTTACGGAGGGAGAAGTAAAAGTTAAGCAGACTCAGAGAAGCACTACCTTTCAATTATACTGTGGTAACACTTAAAAATTACTTGCATGGTATACTAAATTACTACCCTTAAAAAGCAAACGCACAGCTTAAACGAGTAATGTGCAAATCCAAGGCAAAGCTTATTCATTCGGAAAGCTCTCACACAGAGTGTTACTATAAATAACTTTAATATCTGTAATAGAAACTCATCTATCACCATTCTAATTAGAATGTGACTAAAGAAATCAGTATTGAACAAAGGCGTTTGTAACATTTGGGGCGGGTAATAATGGCTTTGAAGTTCCAGGAAAAAGTCAGTTTTCCAAATTTCTCCTCATTTACATCTCACTCGGTTCCCAAATAAACTGTTTTTAAAAATATGTATAATAATGGTGACAGACACTTGAAGAAACTGGAAAAGTAGAATCGCACAAAGAAGAAAACAAAAATCATGACATATTTTCCCCTCAGAGAGAGAAAATCACTGCTACCATTTTGGTAGATGTCTCTGCATTTTCTGTGTCCAGATAAGCAATTTTGCCTACTTAGCACCATAATGTATAAACTGCTTTTCCCACTTTTACACTTATTAGAATTATTTCCTCTATCATGTTGGTATTCTACAATTTTGGGGGCTTGCACAGTATACTATCTTATGTAAATACCATTATTTATAAATTTTCCACTGTGCTGAATATTTAAACACTTTTTTATGAGCAACACTGCGTTCAACAGCCTTATACGTTAATTTCTGTAAAGCTCTGTGCCTTATTTAGGAAAAATTCCCAGAAGCGGATTTGCTAGGTCAAAAGGTTTGTGAAATATTTAAGAATATATATCTTAACTGATTCTACCGCAGACAAATTACCAACCTACAATCCTACCACAAGTGGCTTTTGCTTTACATCCTCCCAAAGCTTAGAATTACAATGTTTTGGCCAACTGATGGTTGGAAAATCATACTGCATTAAGCTCTGCATTTCTTTATCATTGCTTGTCTTCGGGGATCATTTAGATTTCTTTTTTTTTTTTAACATCTTTATTAGAGTATAATTGCTTTACATTGTTGTCTTAGTTGCGGCTGTATAACAAAGTGAATCAGCTATAAGTATACATATATCCCCATATCTCCTCCCTCTTGAGCCTCCCTCCCACCCTCCCTATCCCACCCCTCCAGGCGGTCACAAAGCACCGAGCTGATCTCCCTGTGCTATGCGGCTGCTTCCCACTAGCTATCTATTTTACATTTGGTAGTGTATATATGTCCATGCCACTCTCTCACTTCATCCCAGCTTACCCTTCCCCCTCCCTGCGTCCTCAAGTCCATTCTCTACGTCTGCATCTTTATTCCTGTCCTGCCCCTAGGTTCTTCAGAACCATTTTTTTTTTAAGGTTCCATATATATGTGTTAGCATACGGTATTTGTTTTTCTCTTTCTGACTTACTTCACTCTGTATGACAGTCTCTAGGTCCATCCACCTCACTACAAATAACTCAATTTCATTTCTTTTTATGGCTGAGTAATATTCCATTGTATATATGTGCCACATCTTCTTTATCCATTCATCTGTTTACAGACACTTAGGTTGCTTCCATGTCCTGGCTATTGTAAATACTGCTGCGATGAACATTGCAGTACATGTCTCTTTTTGAATTATGGCTTTCTCAGGGTATATGCCCAGTAGTGGGATTGCTGGGTCATATGGTAGTTCTATTTGTAGTTTTTTAAGGAAACTCCATACCGTTCTCTGTAGTGGCTGTATCAATTTACATTCCCACCAACAGTGCAAGAGGGTTCCCTTTTCTTCACACCCTCTCCAGCATTTACTGTTTGTAGACTTTTTGATGATGGCCATTCTGACCGGTGTGAGGCGATACCTCATTGTAGTTTTGATTTGCATTTCTCTAATGATTAGTGATGTTCAGCATCCTTTCATGTGTTAGTTGGCAATCTGTACGTCTTCTTTGGAGAAATGTCTACTTAGGTCTTCTGCCCATTTTTGGATTGGGTTGTTTGTTTTTTGATATTGAGCTGCCTGAGCTGCTTGTATATTTTGGAGATTAATCCTTTGTCAGCAAATATTTTCTCCCATTCTGAGGGTTGTCTTTTCCTCTTGTTTATGGCTTCCTTTACTGTGCAAAAGCTTTTTCATTTCATTAGGTACCATTTGTTAATTTTTGCTTTTATTTCCATTTCTCTGGGAGGTGGGTCAAAAAGGATCGTGCTGTGATTTATGTCACAGAGTATTCTGCCTATGTATTCTTCTAAGAGTTTTATAGTGTCTGGCCTACATTTAGGTCTTTAATCCATTTTGAGTTTATTTTTGTGTACGGTGTTAGGGAGTGTTCTAATTTCATTTTTTTTCATGTAGCTGTCCAGTTTTCCCAGTACCACTTACAGAAAAGGCTGTCTTTTCTCCATTGTATATTCTGGCCTCCTTTATCAAAGATAAGGTGACCATATGTGCGTGGGTTTACCTCTGGGCTTTCTTTCCTGTTCCATTGATCTATATTTCTGTTTTTGTGCCAGTACCATACTGTCCTGATTACCGTAGCTTTGTAGTATACTCTGAAGTCAGGGAGCTTGATTCCTTCTGCTCTGTTTTTCTCTCTCAAGATTGCTTTGGCTATTGGGGGCCTTTTGTGTTTCCATACAAATTGTGAGCATTTTTGTTCTAGTTCTGTGAAAAATGTCATTGTTAGTTTGATAGGGATTGCGTTGTATCTGTAGATTGCTATGGGTAGTATAGTCATTTTCACAATGTTGATTCTTCCAATCCAAGAACATGGTATATCTCTCCATCTGTTTGTATCCTCTTTAATTTCTTTCATCAGTGTCTTACAGTTTTCTGCATACAGGTCTTTTGTTTCCTTAGGTAGGTTTATTCCTAGGTACTTTATTCTTTTTGTTGCCATGGTAATTGGGAGTGTTTCCTTCTCTTTCAGATTTTTCATCATTACTGTATAGGAATGCAAGAGATTTCTGTGCATCAATTTTGTACCTTGCTACTTTACCAAATTCACTGATTAGCTCTAGTAGTTTTTTCTGGTAGCATCTTTAGGATGGTCTATGTATAGTATCATGTCATCTGCAAACAATGACAGTTTTACTTCTTCTCCGATTTGGATTCCTTTTATTTTTCTTCTCCTACTGCTGTGGCTAAAACTTCTAAAACTATGTTGAATAATGGTGGCGAGAGTGGGCAAGATTGTCTTGATTCCTGATTTTACTGGAAATGGTTTCAGTTTTTCACCATTGAGAATGATGTTGGCTGTGGGTTTGTCATATATGGCCTTTATTATGTTGACATACATTCTCTCTATGCCTACTTCTTGGAGAGTTTTTAATCATAAATGGGTGTTGAATTTTGTCAAAAGCCTTTTCTGCATCTATTGAGATTATCATATGGTTTTTATCCTTCAATTTGTTAATATGGTGTATCACATTGATTGATTCTTGTATATTGAAGAATCCTTGCATTCCTGAGCTAAACCCCACTTGATCATGCTGTATGATCCTTTTGATGTGCTGCTGGATTCTGTTTGCTAGTGTTTTGTTGAGGATTTTTGCATCTATGTTCATCAGTGATATTGGTCTGTAGTTTTCTTTTTTTGTGACATCCTTGTCTGGTTTTGGTATCAGGGTGATGGTGGTCTTGTAGAATGAGTTTGGGAGTGTTCCTCCCTCTGCTATATTTTGGAAGAGTTTGAGAAGAATAGGGGTTAGCTCTTCTCTAAATGTTTGATAGAATTTGCCTCTGAAGCCATTTGGTACTGGACTTTTGTTTGTTGGAAGATTTTTAATCACAGTTTCAATTTCAGTGCTTGTGATTGGTCTGTTCATATTTTCTATTTTTTCGTAGTTCAGTTTTGGAAGGTTGTGCATTTCTAAGAATTTGTCCATTTCTTCCAGGTTGTCCATTTCATTGGCATATAGTTGCTTGTAGTAATCTCTTGGGATCCTTTGTATTTCTGCAGTGTCAGTTGTTACTTCTCCTTTTTCATTTCTAATTCTGTTGATTTGTGTCTTCCTCTTTTTCTTGATGAGTCCGGCTAATGGTTTATCAATTTTGTTTATCTTCTCAAAGAACCAGCGTTTAGTTTTATTGATCTTTGCTATCGTTTCCTTCATTTCTTTTCCATTTATTTCTGATCTGATCTTTATGATTTCTTTCCTTCTGCTAACTTCGGGGTTTTTTGTTGTTGTTGTTGTTGTTCTTTCTCTAATTGCTTTAGGTGTAAGGTTAGGTTGTCTGAGATTTTTCTTGTTTCTTGAGGTAGGATTGTATTGCTATAAACTTCCCTCTTAGAACTGCTTTTGTTGCACCCCATAGAATTTGGGTCATCGTGTTTTCATTGTCATTTGTTTCTAGGTGTTTTTTGATTTCCTCTTTGACTTCTTCAGTGATCTCTTGATTATTTAGTAGTGTACTGTATAGCCTCCTTGTGTTTCTATTTTTTGCAATTTTTTTCCTATAATTGATATCTAGTCTCATAGTATTGTGTCTGGAAAAGATACCTGATACGATTTCAATTTTCTTAAATTTACCAACGCTTGATTTGTGACCCAAGATATGATCTATCAGGCTTCCCTGGTGGCGCAGTGGTTGAAAGTCTGCCTGCCGATGCAGGGGACACGGGTTCGTGCCCCGGTCTGGGAAGATCCCACATGCCACGGAGTGGCTGGGCCCGTAAGCCATGGCCGCTGAGCCTGCATGTCCGGAGCCTGTGCTCTGCAACAGGAGAGGCCACAACAGTGAGAGGCCCGTGTACAGAAAAAAAAAAAAAAAAAAAAAAAAGATATGATCTATCATGGAGAATGTTCTATGAGCACTTGAGAAGAAAGTGTATTCTGTTGTTTTTGGATGGAATGTCCTATAAATATCAATTAAATCCATCTTGTTTAATGTGTCATTTAAAGGTTGTGTTTCCTTATTTATTTTGATTTTGGATGATCTGTCCATGGGTGAAAGTGGGGTGTTAAAGTCCCCTACTATTATTGTGTTACTGACAATTTCCCCTTTTATGGCTGTTAGCATTTGCTTTATGTATTGGGGTGCACCTATGTTGGGTGCATAAATATTTACAATTGTTATATCTTCTTCTTGGGTTGATCCCTTGATCATTACGTAGTGTCCTTCTTTGTCTCTTGTAATACTCTTTATTTTGTCTGACATGAGAATTGCTACTCCAGTTTGCTTTTGATTTCCATTTGCATGGAATATCTTTTTCCATCCCCTCACTTTCAGTGTTTACGTGTCCCTATGTCTGAAGTGGGTCTCTTGTAGGCAGCATATATATGGGTCTTATTTTTGTATCCGTTCAGCCAGTGTACGTCTTTTGGTTGGAGCATTTAATCCATTTACATTTAAGGCAGTTATCGATATGTATGTTCCTATTATCATTTTCTTAATTGTTTTGGGTTTGTTATTGTAGGTCTTTTCCTTCTCTTGTGTTTCTTTTAGCATTTGTTGTAGAGCTTGTTTGGTGGTGCTGAATTCTCTTAGCTTTTGCTTATCTGTAAACGTTTTAATTTCTCCATCGCATCTGAATGAGATCTTTGCTGGATAGAGTAATCTTGGTTGTAGGTTTTTCCCTTTCATCACTTTAAATATGTCCTGCCACTCCCTTCTGGCTTGCAGAGTTTCTGCTGAAAGATCAGCTGTTAACCTTATGGGGTTCCCTTGTATATTATTTTTTGCTTTTCCCTTGCTGCTTTTAATATTTTTTCTTTGTATTTAATTTTTGATAGTTTGATTAATATGTGTCTTGGCATGTTTCTCCTTGGATTTATCCTGTATGGGACTCTGCTCTTCCTGGAGTTGATTGACTATTTCCTTTCCCATATTAGGGAAGTTTTCAACTATAATCTCTTCAAATATTTTCTCAGTCCCTTTCTTTTTCTCTTCTTCTTCTGGGACCCCTATAATTCGAATGTTGTTGCATTTAATGTTGTCCCAGAGGTCTCTGAGACTGTCCTCAATTCTTTTCATTCTTTTTTCTTTATTCTGCTCTGTGGTAATTATTTCCACCATTTTATCTTCCAGGTCTCTTATCCGTTCTTCTGCCTCAGTTATTCTGCTATTGATTCCTCCTAGAGAATTTTTAATTTCATTTATTGTGTTGTTCATCATTGTTTGCTCTTTAGTTCTTCTAGGTTCTTGTTAAACGTTTCTTGTATTTTCTCCATTCTAGTTCCAGGATTTTGGATCATCTTTACTATCATTACCCTGAATCTTTTTCAGGTAGACTGCCTGTTTCCTCTTCATTTGTTTGGTGGTGGGTTTTTACCTTGCTCCTTCATCTGCTGCGTATTTTTCTGTCTTCTCATTTTGCTTAACTTACTGTGTTTGAGGTCTCCTTTTCGCAGGCTGCAGGTTCATAGTTCCGGTTGTTTTTGGTGTCTGCCCCCAGAGGGTAAGGTTGGTTCAGTGGGTTGTGTAGGCTTCCTGGTGGAGGGAACTGGTGCCTGTGTTCTGGTGGAGGAGGCTATATCTTCTCTTTCTGGTGGGCAGGACCGCATCCGGTGGTGTGTTTTGGGGTGTCTGTGAACTTATTATGATTTTAGGTAGGCTCTTTGCTAATGGGTGGGGTTGTGCTCCTGTCTTGCTAGCTGTTTGGCATGGGGTGTCCGGCACTGTAGCTTGCTCGTCTTTGAGTGGATCTGGGTCTTAGCATTGAGACGGAGACCTCTGGGAGAGCTCTCACCAACTGATATTACGTGGGGCTTGGCGGTCTCTCGTGATCCAATGTCCTGAACTCGGCTCTCCCACCTCAGAGGCTCAGGCCTGATACCCGGCCAGAGTACCAAGACCCTGTCAGCCGAACGGCTTTGGAGACTGGTATCATGAACACTTACTGCTTCATCCTTGGGTTCAATAGTCAAACATGAGGTGACTTGACTTAGCAAATGTCTTCTAAATTGCATGTTTTCAGTGTTGCTTGAGACATGACATTCTATCTATCTATCTATCTCCCAAGCCTCCAGTAAAGAGTCATAAGATGTATGGTAAATCCTTTTAATTAGTCAGTTTTCCTACCACATGCATGTCATGGCAAGGTGACTTAGATTTCAGTATTACTCAAAGAGAGTGTGTAAGCCGGAAATTCAGCCCCCAAATACTGTGGTTCCTCCTTGTTGCATGGGGTGCTGTGAAAATCCCCATATTATCTTGGCTGATAAGCTCTTCCTTGAGCTTGCAATACAAGAACCTGTCCAATCTCTTAAAAGATTACATTTATCTCAAAGAAACGTGAGAGGCTATTGTGAGTGTGCAGGCGTGTGTGTAACCACACTCGTGGGGAAGCATTAACTCCGACACTCTTCCTCAGAGTTAATCAGCTCTGATAAGAAGTGATTTGTCAAAATGAAATGTCATTTCTGAGAATACAATTTTACATGCACCAATGTCCTGCCACAAAAATGTATTTATAAAAATACGGAATAACCCAGTTTTACTTAATGAGTAAATGCTCATTCAAACATGAGGCCACCTCTATGGCAAGTCACAGCAGACACTTCTGACACAGGTTAATTTACTGTAGTGAGAAAGATAAAAGAGCATTTGTGGAGGTACAGCTAACCCTCATTGGTAAGTTAGAGCAATTTTAGATCCCTGTTCTAGACTCCATGTTGATTTTTTGAAAATAGCTAGGATTGATCCTGACTTAGAAAATAACATAATAGATGTGCTAGAAGGAATGAAGGAAATGGGTTAGAGTAATTGTTAAAAAAAAAATGGACTGAACAATTCTATAAGGTGCATGATCTAACTCACTGTGTCCAGCAGGAGGGACATGGTGGTTCTGGGAAATCTGAAAGGAACAGGGAAGAGAGAATGGGAAAATTCTTCTGGGAGAGTGAAACTGCATGAAATCTCCACATTATTAGCGCTGCCCTCATTTCTCTCGCTGGGGCAGTGATGTCTCAGCATCAGTGTAGCTCCATCCATTAATCGCAATACTGAGGAAGGAGCAGAAGTGTCCACACAGGCTGCGGCCTCACTACTAGGTTGAGCTCCATGCTGGCCGCAGTGGACAGAAAGCATGCAAGGAGGGCTATTCTCTCGACTTGATAATTCACTCTATGACTCCAGAGAAAACATCATGAAGATTTTGAGGGCTTGGCAACTCCACAACGAATGTTTCTGCAGATCCCTGTGTGATTATCATGGAACTGCAGGTTACCAGTAGGCTGGACCACAAAGCCTTTAGGTTTGTGCTTGTTTTTCTGCTCATTTGAGAGACCCACAAATTCCTGTTTTCTTATGACTCTAGAGCTGAATCTTAGAGCAAACTAAGAAGCAAACATTTCTTTTCTGGGAGGCAAAGAGCTAACTGTAGTAGAAATCTTCAGTTTCTGCAAGTGTAGTAACTAGGGTATTTTATACACCTCACACAATGCAACAGTTTTCTGTATTAGCAGTAATGGCTAAAAACAAATGTTCTGAGATTACCTAAGAGTTTAGCAATAAGCACAAGCCGGTTTTATACATTAGTGGGATCTAGCTTTAAAACTGCTGGATTAGGGAATGTGAGATAGTGACTGATTAATCTCCAAATCTGAATTTCAAATTTGTTGGTGCTGTGAGCAGAACCGGTGACTTGCTTGTGATCAACAGAACATGGCAAAGGTAATGGGAAGCCCCTCCCTTGATTACGTTATGTTGTATAATACTCTGTGTTTTGCTAGCAGACTCACTCTAGGGTGTCCTCCTCCATTTCTGGCTTCAAAGAAGCAAGTGTCCAAGGGTCCTACACAACCACAAGAAGATGAATTCTGCAAACAACCAAAGAGAACTTAGAAGTGGATTGTTTGGGGCTTCCCTGGTGGCACAGTGGTTGGGAGTCCGCCTGCCGATGCAGGGGATGTGGGTTCGTGCCCCGGTCCGGGAGGATCCCACATGCCGCGGAGCGGCTGGGCTGCTGGGCCGTGGCCGCTGGGCCTACGCGTCCGGGGCCTGTGCTCCTCAGCGGGAGAGGCCACAACAGTGAGAGGCCCACATACTGCAAAAAAAAAAAAAAAAGGAGTGGATTCTTGGGACTTCCCTGGTGGTGTGGTGGTTAAGAATCTTCCTGCTAATGCAGAGGACATGGGTTTGATCCCTGGTCCGGAAAGGTTCCACATGCCGCAGAGCAACTAAGCCTGTGCGCCACAACTACTGAGCCTGCACTCTAGAGCCCGTGAGCCACAACTACTGAAGCCTGTGCGCCTAGAGCCTGTGCTCTGCAACAAGAGAACCCACTGCAATGAGAAGCCTGTGCGTCGCAATGAAGAGTAGCCCCTGTTCTCTGCAACTAAAGCCCATGCACAGCAACGAACACCCAATGCAGCCAAAAATAAATTAAAAAAAAAAAAAAAGTGGATTCTTCCCCAGTCAAGCCTCCAGATGATACCCCAGGCCCAGCTGACACCTTGATGGTAGCCTTATAGAGAGGACCCAGTAAAACCATGCCTGGACTCCTGACCCACAGAAACTGTGAGATAATATAGGCATGCTGTTTTGTGCTGTTAATTTGTTATTAAAGCAGTGAAAAGAAGATACAGATTTTGGTTCTAGAAATAGGGCACTGCTGTCACAAACACCCAAGTATGTGGGAGTGGTTTGGAAAAATTCTGAGGAGCATAATAGAAGGAAAAGAAAGCTGAAAATGTGTAACTCCCTTGATAATGTAGAATTTTATAAAAATGAATGGGACTTCCCTGGTGGCACAGTGGTTGAGAATCCGCCTGCCAATGCAAGGGACACGGGTTTCAGCCCTGGTCCAGGAAGATCTCACATGCCACGGAGCAACTAAGCCCGTGCGCCACAACTACTGAGTCTGTGCTCTAGAGCCCATGAGCCACAAATACTGAGCCTACATGCCACAACTACTGAAGCTCACATGCCTAGAGCCCATGCTCTGCAACAAGAGAAGCCACCCCAATGAGAAGCCTGCGCACCACAACGAAGAGTAGCCCCTGCTCACCACAACTAGAGAAAGCCCATGCGTGGCAACGAAGAGCCACCGCAGCCAAAAATAAATAAATAAAAATAAATAAATTTTTTAAAAAATTGTAAAAAAAAAAAAACCCAAGAAAGAATGAGCCCTCACTGCTGAGGACAGAGAAACCTGAAAACACTAGGTTTGGTAAACACGGCAAACGTGGACAGCATGGTGACTATAATTAATAATAGAAATAAATATATAGTATTATATATTTAAAACTTGCTGAGAGTAAACCTTAGGAGTTCTCATCACAAGAAAAAAAACTGTGACTATGTATGGCGACCGTGGTACCCAGCTTTATTGTGGTGATCATTTCAGAATATATACACAATATCAAATCATTATGTTGTACCGAGAAAATAATATATGTCAATTATACCTCAATAAAAATTGTAGAAAAACAAAAGAGTGAACTCTTTGGACACAAAGTAAGCATGTCAGATGCAGGCACATCAATAAAGGGTTAATTTTCATATCAAAAAAGTGTTCATTTTTCTCAACACGTTTCTTTGGATTGGCTTTAAACACAATGAAAATGATGCTTCAGTTCCTAAAATGAATACTTAGTACTGACAGTAAGGACAAACTGAGAACTCCTTCAGAGATAAATGATAAGACTGACTCCCCTCAGTAAAACTAAGCTCTGTGGTCAAATCTAGTAATTTTCTGAGGAAGAATAAAACATTCTCTTTTAGAGATTTTGAAAAGTCCAGAAGCGAGGTAAGAAATGCCAGCGACTGCATTTAGGCGTTAGGTGGGCGGTTGGTAACAGAAAGGCTGATTCTTAGTCCCCGGCATGCGAGCAGCTGGACGTCAATGAGCTGCAGGAACACTCACCGCCCTGCAGACCCAGCTGCTAACCTGCTCGTCTCTGGAGAGGATGTGAGGCAGAGGTGTCTCTCTGGTAATTAAAAACCCCCAGAAACACTGGGATTAGAGCACAGCCTCTCTTCTAACAGAAAAATGAAAACTTTGAAAATGAGATTCTGTGATACTAGTTGTACTTTTCAAGGCCTGCAGAGGCAACCAACCATATATCTACACGTATTTTGTTCCCCATCTGTCTACACTTTTTATCCTGGAAAAAGACAGGCTTTCTCTACCCTGAAGATGAATGAGGCCTTTGATGTCATGCAAATGTTAGCTCTGGGCCAAACACGTACAATCCTGAAAGTAGTACACTTAGAGAATAAGAGGTTTAAATGCATTTACCATTTTTATTTTGCTATGCGGAAACATACATTCACCACGGCTGTGCGATGCGGCTGACAGTGAAATGGAGAATATAACTTTTTGAAGGCTATTTATAACTAAACACTAAATAGTTTTATTACAGTGGAAATTCTGTACAGTTTAAGGCTTGGCTCTGAACTAGACTGCAAATATGGACCAGACTTGGAAATAAAACACTTTTTTTCAAGTAAAAGAAGAAAAATCCATTAAAAAAAATACAAGGACGAAGAAATGAAGAAAACAAAGCAACAGGAGCCCAACGGGTTTTCCCGGAGTGAAATTTCATCATACGGTGAACTAACAAAAATACAGGTATTCTTTCCAAAATAATGACAATTTACATATTTAGGACTTGTTAGGGAACTCTGGGAGGCTTTCCAGACTGAACGCAGACCAAAGTGGACGACGGGGAAGAAATCACATTGACACGCTAAAGTCAGTACTACTTTCTAACGGTTTAAATTAGATGACACAAAGCAGGATTGTGAGCGCTAAATATTTCCAGAGGATTGGGGAGTCGTTACTGCTGACAGGTGAGAGTAATAAACCAGAGGAAACAAGTACAAGATTCAAGTTATTTAATGAATAAACTCGGTTATTGGCACATCTAATCTGGGAAAAACCTGACACACGGGACTAGACAGCTTCTAGCAGTTTAGGGTAATCTTTGTTGATCTGTAAACAAAAGATCTGTCACCTAAGAAACTGCAATTTTGTTTAGGCTTTAATAATAATCAGCTATGAAAGGCATGGATTGTTTTATGTGTTACATGAGATCACGGTTTCTATTGTTGGTTATGAACGTGCAGGTGTAGCTGAGAACTCAGACGCTGTGTGAAACGTAAAAATGCTGCTTGTTTTGTAATTGTATCGTTGCTTCATGCAATGTCAGTTTAGTGAGGCTGACTCAGATTGCTTTATTACGGGAAGGTCTCTGCCAGTGTCTTTATTAAATGGTCAAGGTCAGTTCTTCTGGATTGAAATTGTCCATGGGCAGATGCAAATCAGTGGGTTAGAAGAGGAAACTCCACATAGACTCTGGGTTTTCTAATGGTTTGCATGACTGGCTTCAGGTGCAGCCTAGGTTATTCCTGCAGAAGAGAGATTTGATCAGTTACTCGTCTGAAAACACCTGAGAGTTTCCCTCAGATCGAGGTCATGGGAGAAGTATCTTGTACGGTTATGAAATGCTCTTTTTGACAAGATACTGTAAAATACCAGTGTACGCCACTGACAGGCTTTCTCTGAAATAACCACATCGTCACCCAAGTGGCTCAACTCGCTGAAGAGAACCTTCTTTTGGTTTTTTTTTTTTTTTTTTGCTTTCTATCTTCCAAATTACCTTCTTAATTTGAATATAATGAGTGATGTTTATATTTTTTCCCTTTGAGAGAAGCCACTCATCAATCAACATTAACCAACGTTAGAGAACGTACTTATCTCATTTATACATGTAAAGCATTTAAGAGACTTTTATCACATAACCAAGTGTGCAAGGAGCTGCATTCAGCATTCAAAGCCTTCCAGGGATGCTCAGGGCCCCTCGAGTTCTCGAGGGGCGGGTTAGTATGCATGACAAGTCTGTGCACACACAGAAGATGCTGTCTGCTCATGATGTCGGCCAAACAGTGGCTGGAAAGGCACGCGCTTTCTGGAGGAAAGCAGGACCACAAGACTGCATTTTTGCTTCCTCCTGAGACACGATACTACACTCGGGAAAAAAATCATCCCAAAGAATACAGGAAATAGATGACATCCACAATGAGAATGAGTGCTCTGGTCTCAAATTGTAAAACAAAGCAAAAACAGAAACATAAACAGGCTAGCACCAAACACGGTGGAAGAGAAAGCTTACAATGGGATAATGCAGCCAACAGAAGGAGAACAGGCTATATTTTATTTCCCTAGTATTTGGAACACACAGATTGCACCTCTCAGAACAAAACCGTCTTAGCTCTGATTAGGCTACGTGGCAAGTGAAACCAGATCCGACCTTTCAAATGTGGATAACGGGAGGAGCACAGAGCATGCATTAAGAGGGAACATGCGCAGGACCAGGCAAGCGGACTCTGCTTTCTCTTTATCCTCTAACTGGCAGGGGGAGGTAAAAAGTCCACAGTATGGAGCCTCCAAATATGAAACAAAGCAGCAGCCGCAAACCAATTTTCCATCCTCTTGATACCCAGAGCCCTGCAAACGCCAGTGAGAGAAAAAGGAGAGGGAAGAGGCAGGGGGAGGGAGAGAGGGAAGCCCTGGGCCACATGCCAGCCGAGGCCAAGCCTAGAGAACCAGCGCCACCTCTTACCTGGGCTCAATCCTCTCCATCTTCAGGGGTGATCTCGGTCTCTTTATGGACCACTACTTTGGTCACTGACATGTCAGGGTGCTGCTCTTTGGCCTCTTTAATTGCCTGAGCCAGTGCCTATCCCCAGGAAATCACAGAAAGGCAAAGACAAAAAGGAGGCGGGACGTGCAAGATCAGAGCCAGGTGGAGACTCGTGAGCAAGATCTATATACACAATTTACAAATGGGATACAATGACTGCAAAGGGGGTCATACGCTGCATACTGCAAAGTTAATTCAGAAAACTGTTTAGACTACAGGCTGGACTAGAAGCACAGCTCTGGGAAGAGTACGACCAGCTAGTGTTTCTCTGCCTCCCTGCCGGGGTATCTACCCTCTCTCACACGCTACCTGGTCATGGTCAATGTCCGCGTCTCCCGTGATGACGATTCGCTTCTCGATTCTCGTCTCTGAAATGCCTCCTTTCACAGTCTGAAAGCAACACATAAGCATTATGAATTTACCGTCACTGTTGACCGGGGGAAACGGCGGAAAATGCTGACACAGCTTTAAGCTGCATCATTCATTCTTTAAGAATTGAAACAGAATCCTATGGCAGTTATTCACAACGGTTCATTTCAGAAGTGAAGCCAGAATAGAGTCCTTCGGGTTTTGGCTGGCTGGTGTTTCTGGGACATCTACCATATGCTATGCACTGGAGTTAAGGGTTATGCAAAGGGCATCAGAATGCATATTCTTAAACGGAACCTGGCATGTGAGGACAGATGCACCACAAATACAGCAGCCGTGAGAGCTCCAATGCAGCTGCCTGGCATCCTGGCATTCACCTATCTGCTGGTGCGGCCCAACCCAGAAGCTCTGAACGGATACCTTCCTGTATCCGTTCCCACTCCACTTACTTTGGTGATGTGGGTGGTGGTCGTGGTGCTAGTGGTTTCAGATGTGATCGTCTGTGCGCTCATGAGCACACCTGGCTCCAAATCAGCACCAAGATCAACCTAAGCAAGCAAAGGGGGAGACGCCACACTTGAATATTGATGTCACCTCTCCAGACGTCTGCTATCTTGGTTTAGGGCATGACGATGAGTTAATTATCTGCACAATCACTGTGCTGTTCCATCAGCATCTGGGAGCTGCCACAGACTATGGACTGAATCAAACTTGGCCATTGTTAACCCTCATTAAAAAGTTGGGACTTCAGAAATGTGAGCAGGGGCTGGTTGAGCTAGTAGTGTTCTTCCTTATCTATGGCTAGGGAGATAGATTTCTGAGCCTCTTTCTCCATTTCAAGTTACGTGAAGACCTGCTTAAGTCACCTGCTCTTCCTTGAGCGGTAATAAAATTACAATTACTGTGCCATTCTTGATAGAGACAGTTGGGTCCTCTGAGTCTCACAAATTAAATATCATGTAGTGACACTTAAATGCATGAAGCCATTCAAGGGGTAAAACAGGTGCCAGGGCTCTGGCCTTCATAGACTGTCTTACCTGTGATGATTCATATGTTATGGTTTTTGTTTCTGTGTGAACTACAGGCACTTCCTTGGTAGAAATTTCTAGCTTTACTCCTCCTGGTGAAACACTGTCAAAGCTGATGGTTTCTGTCTTCACAGTAGATGGCTATACCAATGGGAAGCAGGCAGAGTGGCTATTAAATTTTGCAAACACATACCTTTGTTTTTTTCCCTCCCCTCTTGGTGGATATAGATTAAGCACAGGTTGGTATGAAATAAATGTTTACATTTTACATGGGGGGCAGTTGGGGAATGAGGCACACAACAGATACATGTCAGTCTCCCAGAATTCATACGGAATGTTCCGGGTACAAGAAAATATTTCGAAGGAAATTGAAAAAACCCCACTTTTTTACATTCCCTCTCCTCTATCTCATAAACTAATTTTAATAGATTAAAAAATCATAAATTAGCCTTTTATTGAAAAACTTCTTAGACAGAAGGAACAAGTAATAAGACATTGAACCACCACCCCTCACCCCGCCCCCATGTACTTCAGGAATTTCAATAAAAGAGAATAAAGAATAAATTCTAGCACTTGGTGCCTGGGCAAGCCTGGTTTTGGTTCTTTTGGATAAGTACACTGATCAGAAATAAATTTATCAAGTTTTCTAATATCTTGGCAGGCTATGCATCTCCCAGGTTTATGGCCAGTTACGGTAATTGCAAAGAGAGTGGAAACCATTTCCTGGAACTTTAGATTGTGAATAATCATTATATATGTTTGCATGGGACCCCAGGCCAGCATGGAGACCCCATAATTGCCATGCAAGAAGGCAACAAGAGGAGAAACAAACTGCTCTTGGAAAAGGAAGAAAATTAAACCTAGCCCTGCCTTTATGCTTAACTAAATTTCAGGGACTTACTTCAGCACTAAAAGTAACATTAACCGCTAGTTACCTCAAAATGAGGTTTTTGTTCCGAAGCTTCAGAAACGTGGATGGCTGCACTCTGCTCCTCCTCTGGCTCTTGGGAAGCAGCTGCCATCTCTCCCTGCTCGAGGACAGCTTTGTCGGCCACCTCCCCTTTTTCCTCCTTCGCTCCCTCAGTCAGAGCAGAGACCTCCTTCCCTTTCACATCAGATACATCAGCAGATGCTGCCTGGGTCACAGCATCCATGTCATCTCCAGCTGCGTAAGAAGCATCCCCACTCGTATGCACATTCATCACATGTCTTTCCTCCACCAATGCCGTTTCCTGCACAACCTTCTGGGTGCTAAGTGGCTGGGGGTGCTGGGTTGTTTCCGTCTCCATTTTGCCAGACTCCGTCTTGGTTTCCATTTTCTGCATGGAAAAAAAATTGTGGTGTCAGTGTGACTTTCCACAAAGCAAAGATCAGAAAGCAAAAAAAAAAAAAAAAAACAACAAAAGCAGCCACTCACCAGGGTACCTAAAGCCAGTACCAGTGCTTATAACCAGCAACGCTTAGAGAAAATATAAATTAGCTTTCATTCCCCCCACCAGAGTCTTTGATGCCTGCCCTCTGCCTGACACATAGCCTCGAACCTGTGCTGCTTCTTCGGATGTTGCAAAAGAAACAAGAGTGCAGTACAAAACGCAATTAAAAAACCAAAACAAAATGAAAGCATTGGAGCACATGCATATTGGTTTTGGCTGCTTCCTTAGACCTAACAGGTGACATAAAATGCTTTAAGAAATTAAATGCTGTTAAAACGTCTCAGCACGATTGCTTTCTGAACATCTGAAGTGTGTTCTTGTAATGGAACTAAAGACGTGATGCAAACGTGGGACAGGCACAGAGGGGTGTAAGTGAAGACCCCTCTCAGGTGTTTAAAGCAAAGCCACTTGGATGCAACACACACACACCCCGAAAAGGCACAAAGAAAAGGCAAAGAGGCAGAGACAGAGACACCGAGGATGGAAGCAGATGGCCACCTGCACCCAGCTTTGAGAAGTGGAAGTAACCCCTCCTATGAATTCTGTCGGCTTTCTCGCAGACTCTAATAAGCTGAAGATTTCAGAGCCATCCATGAGCTTTTCTCCAGAAGACTGTTTAGTCTGAGTGAACAGAGAAATGGAGAGTCAAGCACAGAGGTCGGGACACAGGAGGGCAGGTACTCATTCACAGCTGGTTAGACAGAACTGTAGGCACGGGACCCAGGGCGAGGGATGGAGGGATCTACAGACAGATTTGGAAACACATAGGGATGGGAAATCAACAGCAAATCGGGGTGAGCAGGGGCTCTGGTTTGGTAAAGCGGAGAGAGTTCCTGGGGTTAGGGCGGTGCTGGGTGAAGCGGATCCTTTCACCCGGCACCGGCACCTCAAGCCCCGGCAGCACCACCCCACCTCGGGGACAAGAGCTGGAAATAAAACGGCAGGTATCTCAATGCTCACGTCAGACCGCGGTAGTGACTTAACCATGAAAACAACAAAAAAGCTTGGGTTGGCGGCTCTCAACATAAGCCAAACAGCAAGAGAAATGGAAAGGCTTGGGGTGGAAGGGCTGCCTTGGCAAACGTCATGCTGGAATCGGAAACGGCGGCCCAAAGGCAGCACCAGTTACCACGACTTGGGACGTGGCCGACTCTGTGACAACGTATTGGGTGGTGGCGACGGTGATGGCCGGTTCCTGGGAGTATCTCCACTTGGACAGGCTCTTCCTGCGGGGACTGAAGGGCCCCACCTTCAAGGTCTCGGCCTCGGCCTCGGGCTCCGCTCTGCCCAGCCGCTCGCCCTCCAGACTGGCATCCCTCCCGGGCACGTGGCTTTTCTCAAGAGCATCATCCTCGGGGCTCTGCAGCCGGGACTCGGCTTCCTTGATGGGGGCCAGCGACTCCGACAGCCTCCGCTTTGGAGTGTGGACCTCAGGCCCCCTCCTGGTCCTGTCCTCGGTGAGGACTCCCAGGACCTCGAACTCTGCCAGGACACGGGGGCTCTTCATGGGCTCGGCCAGCCCTGGCTCAAGAGGGGAGGGGGACACCACCTTCTCCCCTTCTTTGACTTTTCCTGTCATAGTGACAATTTTTCCAGACACGGTATCGTAGGACTTTCCGAGTGTGTATATTTTCTGTTTGTTCTCTTCCTTCAAGTGCATTTCTCGGGCCAAGTCTTCAAAGCTCTGCACTTCAGTGGCGCTAGATCCTAACGAGTCGGCGGGGATGTCATCAGTTCTAGTGCTCACGGTCACCACCTTGTACGTCACAATCTTTTTCGAATCACCATCAACTACCTCAGTGGGTATTTTGTCTACAATAACCCAGTCCTCTGTGCCCTATATTTGGAATATAAAAGCTAAATTAGAAGTTCTGATGGTATCTCATTTCTAAAATAAGAATCCTTTAAGGCAATCAGGGTGAGAGCTACACTCAGGCCTGGGAGGTGGCTGCACAGGGCTGGGGTTATTTTTATTAATTATGGCTGCAGTCTCTTCCCATCTGAAATTTATTAACTCTAACCTGCAACTTGGAATACGGTCTGCGTGTACACTCGCAATTTCAGATTTCTTGAAATACTTTGGTGGTAAATTTTGCAAAGACTATATTTGATCTTACGCTAAATGTCTGATCATTTTGTATGTCAAGATTAAACAACATTTTTGAAGTTGTTGTACAAGTTATTTAGCTTTACTTGCGTGGACATAGAAAAGACAGTTTTCCATGTGAAATAGAACACCGTACTTCATATCTGTTGTTCTCACAAAGAACGTGCCAGCATTTCCACAAATTTCCGTGAAAACCATTTTCCATGTTTGTGAATTATACTTCCTTATATGGGAGACGGAATCCACTCTAGCACTTATTATCCAATAAGTATTCAGTGCACCTGTGTTCCAGGCATTGTAATGAACTATTTCCCACTGTTAGGACACTGTCGGAGCCCCTTAGAAATAGGTCACAGTGGTCTGTACACTGTTCCGATTTTATTTACAACCGAAGTTCATCGTCTCAGGAGTTTCTTTGCCAGTTTCCTTAGTGTTAGTTCCAATAAGGCAGAAGAAATGCAAGTTATGAAACTTCTGTATTTGGGGAGCCTACCGGGACGTTAGCAGGTAACTAGTCTAACAGGTTACAGAGGGAAGGGAAACCAAGCCAGGAGCAAGGGAGCACCTTGGTTTACATTTTAAACTTGGACGTTTGCTACTTTCGTACTTATCCTAGCCTGAATCTAGAAACAGGTGGGCCTTAAGAAAAAGGATTACAGATCCATCTATAGGCTGGTGCCGGATTAAACAAAATGAATTGAAAAATAACCTCTAGGGTGGATGGGACAGTTTTCTGGAAAATGATTTGACGAGAGGTAACCACAGAGCCTCCTTCCTGAATTCTCTTTATCACACTCGGCTAGTGGGAAAACCAATAAAAGTTCAGAACTTTCAAAATCAGTCAAGGTCATCTAAATTAGCATCACTCTATGGGTGAAAGAGGTACTAAAAGGTCCAGTAATATCATTACAAAGTATAATCATAATGTTTCAATGACCACACACAGATATAATCACCTAGGAGCAAAAGCCACAAAGAAATGATAGCTAACGGATAACTAAATTAGTAACAAAATTCCCTACTTCCCTCCCCAGAATCTAAGCAAAAATGATATACCTACCTTAGGGGCAAACAAGGTAAATTTTAAAAAGAAAGGAAAAACTACAGACATTTTAATGACACTGAAATCTGAAGAGCAATTTCCTTCTGGAAAATTCCTTAATGCTTGTTTTTTACCTGAGACTCAAAGAATGGAGAGCTTCCTTGCTGCAAAAACAGAACCTTTTCAGAAATCTCTCTTTCTTCTTTGGTCTGTTTGAATAAAGGGGGTTGGGTTGGAGAAGAGGAAGCAGACAGTTTCCAAAAAGCCAAGTTAGGAAGAGAGTTCTTTTCTTGTGCTACACATATAATACTCATTCATTTTTTTTCCTGAAGAAGTAAATTAGTGCCTGTTAATTTGGAAAACGGTCTGAAGCCATCTCAACATTTAACAATTATTTCCAAAGAGTAACAGACTATGTTTTGAATCTCTGGTGTTTTTAGGATTCAAACATTTCTCATTTCTACAAACACAGAATATGCAAGAGTGGCATAAAGAGCTTTCTGGCATTTCAGTAAGTGTTCATATGTCAGTGATCTGCAATACTGTCAAAGTGAGTATTAAAATGAAAATGTTAAGATTTAAAAAAAATTAAGTTAGGAATAAATTCTCACTTCCACGTCTGACAAATTCTTGATCATATTCCCCACTGAAGTGCCGCCTGAGACAGAGAAAGGAAATACACATGGGTCACTGCATTAGCTACTAATCTGAAAAACCCAGTTATGCCTAGATTGATGGCTTTATTCCACAAATAAACATAAGGTTATAGCTTTATTTGAACTTTTATAACATGGCAAATAATCCTGAAAAGTCAACTTCAGAATATCTTGGTGAAGAATTAAGTATTTGAAGTCATACTTGTCTTTAACATATAAAATTTAAAAGGACATTAAGTATGTTATGTTAGAACAGTTTTTTTCCTTTCATCTTTTTATTGCTTCCTTTAGTATCAAATAGGCATAATTCAAGGGGCAATACGTTAGCTACCGAGCCTGTCTCTGTGTACAGCACACGACCGCATAGAATAGTGAACAAAAGGATATTTTGGTAAAGTCATCTAAGAATAATAATAGAAAAGTTCAAAGTTTCTAGACGAATGGAACTTTGAAAATAAACCCTCTTGTTGATGATAAGCAATATAAT
The DNA here is from genome assembly GCF_059928025.1 of Delphinapterus leucas. Taxonomy (NCBI): domain Eukaryota; kingdom Metazoa; phylum Chordata; class Mammalia; order Artiodactyla; family Monodontidae; genus Delphinapterus; species Delphinapterus leucas. The sequence continues at coordinate 33,062,562 of NC_143142.1, read as the reverse complement.
TTTATGAGAGGTATTTAAAATTCCTAGGTATGTATCTACAAAGCTATCAGTGCTATCTTTAATCGTTTGCCTGCAAGAGGTTGTAGAGGAGCATCTGGAATGTTATCTGGAATGACCTGCTGACAGATTTTGATAGCATCGTCCTCATATGCTCCTTTTAAATGAGGAACAAATAAGACATTTCAAAGGGGGAAAAAAAAAATCCCTGTCCTGTCCCATTTTGGAGAAAGATATTGCAAGAGACAAAATGTACCATGTGGAATCATTCAATGTGGATTTATTTTTTAAACTTTCAATCATAGCCTCTTTTTTAAACAGAAATAAGAAACAGGAAGTCAAAATTATAGACACTTTTCAGAATACCACGGCTAGGCCTCTAATTATAATCACTGAACTACATATTTTCCTACAATGAGAGCTTAAAAAAACAACAGCAGTGGTTTTCAGCATATCCTGTTATCTGACATCAAGTAATTTTAAAAACGTCTGTGTCTGTAAGTAAAAATGTCCACACTGTCTGCACCCAGAACTGTGCATGTCCCATAATAACGGAAAAGGGTAACATAAGGGGATAGATGTTATCATTAAATCCTGTATACTGTCAACCCCAATCCAGTGAGTTCTGCTAAAGTTAAGAGGTACTGATAAAGAAAAGCTGATGATCGAAACATTTACTAGGGGTTAAGACAGAGTCAGATGCACACCCTGACTATTTCATTTAGTTCCTTAAACGTTCATGCCTGTGTCATAATTGGGACACAAGGCCCTACAGTGGCATGCAAAATTCACAGAGGTGTTACTTGCTCAGGTGATTAAGGGTCTCCATGGAGCTGTGACTTTCATTTCTGCTCGGGCCAGGGGTTCTCAAATTGGGCTGTGAATTAGAATTATGTGGAGAGCTTTTAAATAAGAGTAATGTGTGGGGTGCACCTCTGACTAATTAAATCAGATTCTGATGTAGAACCCAGGCATGGGTATTTTAAAAATCTTGTAGGTGACTGTAATACGCATCTAGAGTTGCACCCCAGGGTCTGAATGGAAAGTCACAGAAGTCAGATTCACAGAGTGGAGATAATTCTCTCTATCCATGAATAGATGATCCATAGTGAATGCATATTTTGTCCAATGTAAGGCCCATCCAAGACCTGAATAGCAAAAGTAAAGCTGGACAAGAAAGCAGAAAAATGCGTAAAGAGAGTTGATGCTAGTTATCCATGGCAGGTGTGTTCTATAAAGTTGCTGTGAACACATTACTGAGTGCTGAACCATAGCTCCTATGGGAAAGACAGGGTCAGGTTCCTGGGAGCTTCTGGTCATGAAATTTTCGTCAACTGATCAATGCATAACCTTGTTTTATGTGTGTTTCTGTTTAAAGACCCCTTATTTAATATCTATTATTGATCCATTAACGTCAAACTCACAGCCAGCAGCACTATAACTTATCCTGAACAAAGCGTACATGACACACATATTTTCCTGTAAGGCACATCTCAGCCTTCCTGTACTTGGGAACACTAGGCAGCACTTCAGCACTATGGCTGGAGGTCATTTTAAAGAGCAAAATCACCAATAAAAAACACAAAAAAGCAAAAATGTGGCACTAAACAGGCTGTTGCCTGTTCACCTTACCTGGGAAGGTGCGCCTTGAGCAATTTTTTTTTTTTTAGGCCGTGACAGTGAGAGGCCCGCGCACCGCGATTTAGAGTGGCCCCCGCTTGCCACAACTAGAGAAAGCCCTCGCACAGAAACGAAGACGCAACACAGCAAAAATAAATAAATTAATTAATAAACTCCTACCCCCAACATCTTCTTTAAAAAAAAAAAAAAAAAAAAATCAGGAGTCATCACATTTTTTTCAAAACAACATTGTATCACTGAGATTTCCCCCAAAATCCAACTAAGTGTGGCCTCACTGAATCAGTTTCTTTACCCTTCTGACACAAGCAATATTACTTTGAGAAGTCACTTTAAAAAATTAAGTTACATATTTTCTTTTAGAAATAATTGGACCTCTTTCTAAACTGGCCAATTATTGTTTAATTAATTTAAAGTGGGTCATATTAAATAAAAGGATAACATCAAATGAGTAATTTACTTAGAAAAACACCTCCCCTCTAAAATGAAAATCTTTTGTTTAGGTGTTTTTAAACAAATATGCTTTGTGTATTATGCCTAGCTGGCTGGGAGGATAAAATTATCTTTTGTGCTTTTCACAAAACCAATAACAAAAGCCAATATTAAGTTTTAATATAGAAATGAACAAGAATTTGGAGCATTAAGAACGTGCCGGGCTGTCTCCAGGGCCCTCAAATGGAGGATAAACTGGGTGTCACCAAGGGCTCCGGGAGAAGGGTCAGATGGGAGCCCCAAGGCGAGGGAAGCGCGCATAGCCCTGACCTCCCAGAAGGGACCTCTCTTCCTCTGGGACTTGAAGCTCCTTGGAGCTGCTTTTTCAGAGCCCCTTTGATAACCAGGGTTATTAGCCAGCCTTGTTTTTAAGAAGCTCTTCTTTACATCTAGCAAGTCTCCCAACAATTTCCTCCCTTGCCGGTGGCAGTGGAGTCCTAAGGTACAGCTTCTGCTCACCACTCAGCAGACACTTGAAAGCAGTTACTAAGCCAGCTGCTGGTCTCCAGTCTGCGCAACCAAACCACTTTGTGCTTCTGCAGAGGACATCTTTCCTCCATCCTCTAATCCTTTTAAAACAATCCTTTCTTAGGTCTACTGCAGTCTCTCTGCACCAACAGGGATAAGGCATCCACATCGAGGGTAAGTTCAGCGTATTCAAAGCATCACCTCTTAAGTTATTAACATTCTTTGGGGTCATCACCGTTATTCTCTAAGAATTCGAGGGTTTAATAAGTGAAAAAAATTTCTTTTACTAGCCTAATGACCTAGACTTCGACAGTCCCTTGTTTATTATCACCACCTTTAACTTCTCCAAGCAACTACCCGAACTTCCATTCAAAGGGCTGCTACCTCGCGTGTCCCTGAGTGACAGCAGGGGAGGAGGGGCCTGACTTTTTCAGTGGCTATTTATTTTGTGTTTTTGTAACGTAATCCAGTATCTGCCATCTTCAGAGCCAGCACGTCCTTCCTTATTTCCAGCCCTCGTAGAAATAGGGTAAACCAAACTTGACCAGTTACAATAAAACTTATCTGACCATAACTCATAAGTGGCAGTCTTACTAATGCAGGAACTACACTATTTAAATCAATCAGGAAAATCTGAAATTTTTGTGTCTTGAAACTCAAACAATCTGAATGAAACCGATGTTTAATGGTACAGGAATACTCTGGTCACAGGACTTTTCATTTATTCTGCATAAAAAGGCCCTTTACAAAGTAATTCAAATGGTGATAGACCTTGTCATTTTTTTTTAAGTGGGATTGGAACTGTCATGAACATCATGATTGTGGTCACTTTAGATAAACAGCTTTCAAGGGAAGAAAGGAGTTAATATTATACTAGAAAGATGCCGTTTTAAAAAACTACTTCTTTTGAAAGACAGATAAAGTAAGATGATGTGTAACAGTTGACAGTAAGATTAGTACCACTGCCACTGTGGGTCCCACACGATGGGAGCCTTGAAGTAACACCAGCTGAATCCTCTATCTTACTGTACATTTAAAGAGCGATTTCCTACATGGAAGACTTGCTCAAAAAGACATTCTGGCCTTTACTTTCCCTATTAAAAACCAAATAAAAACTGATTATAAGTCATAATATAATATATATGTTTATATATATAAATCAGTTAAAATAACCAATTTAAAAAAAAATATATATATGCTATAAATAAAAATGAAATAAAAAACTGAGTATACCCGTAAAAACCTGGTGTAGTAGTCCCAGAGTAAAGTATGCCCTGAAATGTTATCAACTTCAGAACACTGTTTAGTCAAACATTAGACAATCTCAATAGGCATGCTCATCTTGCAACTGACGAGAAACAGTCATGAATTTTCAAGGCATTTCTTAAAGTAGCGGAAGTACATTCAGAAAAACTGTTGGTTCATTAATACAGTAGGTCAATGTCTCCCAGCTGTGAATCTAGAATAAGCAGATCTGAACCAGAGTTTCCTTGTTCGTTCCAAAGCACCACGGGATGCGATTACTCACTCCTTGGCCACCTAACATTGTACTGGCTATACACAGACAAGGGGTGGGATTCTCTACTCAGAATTCTGCCTGCCACATCCTTTCCCTGCAGACCCTGCAGAGGAGCGAGGCTAGTGAACAGAAGACAAGTGCAACCCAAAGCCTGAATACCGACCTCTTCAGGTACCAGCGGCTCGATCATGGGTGCCTCCTCCTGCCGGGCGGCTAGTCGCACGGGGGAGGTGGAAAGCCTCTTTTCCCATTCGTTCGTGATGGCAGTGTCTGTGGAGGTTTCTAAAAAGGTTCTTTTCAGCTCACTAATATTGGTCTGATGTTTCATCAGGTCATCTTGGGTTTTATCTAGCTCCTATATTCAGAACATAAAGAATCCAACAGTCAACATTTTACGTTTGTCTTCCTTTCTGCGTGCTCTCTCTCGTTTTAAAAGTTAGGTCATTATCTCATTAGTAGTCAAAATAAAAGAATTCTGATCAGGGCTCATGACACTACCACAAACACTCTGGTGAAAATGTGATATTTCCGAGGGAAAACAAAATCTAGTTCACGCAAGCATAAAAATCAAAAGTTTCAAAGGTCAACTGTTAAGAGTGTAATTCACATGTAACCAGAGAATTAAAATAAATACACACGGAGGAAAGGGGATCTACGTCTAGGAGAGAGGAAGGAATCAGAGGAAGCTGAGAAGTCAACCGCACGTATTCACAGGTGAGAACACACCCTTCATGCATCATGGTACGAGCCCACAGGTTAAGCCACTAAAGGAAAACCAACACACACAAGCATGCACTGGTATATACCAATACCAACCTCTAACATAAGATTACTATGTTTGACATACACATTTTCACCCTTTATTCGCTTAATCAGACTATTCTGAAAAAAGTGGAGAAGAAAGGAAGGTAAGGGACATGATAGTCACATGAACAAGTGTCATCCTCCACACTGCACCAGCACACAGTCACCACCACGGAGCATGCTGCAAGATCTGAACACCACAGACAATGACTTATCACACGCTGGTTTCTGCTTTTGTGTTTGATTTTGAATTTTCTACCTGTGCCTTGAGCTCTGCATCTTCCTCCTGGTCCGACTGCCAGCATCAAGAGAGAGTGGGAAATAAAGTCTTACCATGCCATCGACTCTAAGATGGAAGGATGGGTCTACATAAGCCAGCTACATGGGGGCACTAGTTTGCTCTTATGTGAGAAGACATTTCTTTCTTATATATAAACCATAACTTTCTCACACACAAATTGTGAATCTTAATAAGAAGACAGGAGCAAAAGATTCCTTGCCCCTTGGGTGTTTGACATTTTAACCTGGACACTTCCAAGCACGATGAGTCCACACGTGTGCTTGGGAGGACTTGGGAGGACAGCTAGGACTTGGCGGGCTGTCCTTAAAAGACGTTAGCGGCGGTTCAGGAAGTGGGGGAAGCCAACATCGAAATTAAAATTCACAAAAACGGCTATGAATATCCAATGATGAGAGCTCCCTTGGAGTGTAGGAGCCCTCACAATAATCCTATGAGGTTAGCTATTATGATCCCCAGTTTGTAGACCAGAGAACTGAGGCACAAAGAACTTAACACAGAGGCCAGAGAACTGAGGCACAAAGAACTTAACACAGAGGTTCCCACATTAAAAAATTTCTTGGATCTTTGAATTTCTTGAACCCACCTACTTAAAAACAAATTTGGGAGAGGAGAGGGCTGATACGGATGGGGTAAGTGAGGAAATTACATAGACTACCATCAACTACAAAAATCAACTATAAGACGCGGTCCAGAGTGAAATTATGGGTGACAAGTGGGTGATTCCAGAGCACATGGCCTTCAGCAAATGGATCACTTTGTCTGGGTCTCAATGGGGACCAGACTCTCTAACCTACACGCCCCACCCCGCACTGCTGTTACACTGGCTCCGGAAAAAAGAGAAGGGGGAGCGTTTATAAGAAGCGTTAGAGGGCTGGAGGCATGCTGATTCTACAGAGGTGGTGGGTTCATAGCCCTTCATTTTATTTTTAAGCTTCATAACCTACCTATGTTATACGTCTTCGTTTGCATGCTTCAAATGTTGTATAACAAAGTTTAAAACTGCTAGAGAAATTTATAGTATTTTATTTTCTCATAGCTGAGTCATTTGTTTTTAACATCTTTATTGGAGTATAATTGCTTTACAATGCTGTGTTAGCTTTTGCCGTACAACAAAGTGAATCAGCTATATGTGTACGTATATACCCTCCCTCTTGAGCCTCCCTCTCCCCCCCCCCCCGCCCCATCCCATCCCTCTAGGTCGTCACAGAGCACAAAGCACAAAGCTGATCTCCCTGTGCTATGTAGCAGCTTCCCATTAGCTACCTAGTTTACACATGGTAGTGTATATATGTTAATGCTACTCCCTCCAATACCGTATATTAACGCATACAGATGGAATCTAGAAAAATGGTACTGATGAACCTAGTGGCAGGGCAGGAATAGAGACGTAGAGAATGGACTTGTGGACACAGGGAGGGGGAGGGGAGGAGAGGCTGGGACGAATTAAGAGAAATTTAAAGTAGTAGTATTAAAATGTTTTTCATTTACAGCACACCTTAGGATTACAGTGAAATTTACTGAATGTATCGGCAGTTACATATAACTAATTCTTACAAAACGAAGATGCAACTGTTATATTTGGTGTAGAAAATGATTACCCTGTAATCGGTTTATATGTGATTGCTTAAAAGAACCAGTATGATAGTTTTACAGTATTATCTCTAAATTAAAACATGATGGCTTCCAAACTTTGAACTGAACTCTGGCATTTCCAAAGGAAGAAACAATTAAACTCCATTTGGAAATGTTTTTCTGAACATATTTTCAGTGAAGTGATGTATAGATACTACCTATAACATTTTTAGTTCTTCCTAAATACCCAACTAGAAAATATTGTTACGACTGGATAATGGAGAAAACAACCTAATGTTAAACACTATCACAAAGTAAAAAAAAAATTCTGTTATTAGCACTTTAGGAAATGAACATCTTGACTTCCATTACTATAGATAAATATTGTTTTTACAGAAATTTTAATTAGTTACTGGTAGAGAAGATTTAGAAAACGACGTAAGCCATACACATATTTAACGAACACTAAAGAATTAACAAAGGATAAATAAGAGCATAGTATCACTGGTCAATGTGATCATTTTTTTTCCAATAAAGTACTGACAGTAATTTGTTCATTTTCTTTTCCTTGGAAAATTCATTTCTTTTGAGTGACCCAGACTACATCCAGGCTATGAAAAATGAGTTAAGTAGTATAATCTTAACAAGCATTTTGACCATTTGGGATTTTAAAGTATATCTGTACCTAGTCAATAAGCTAATTACATAAATTGTACCACCCACCCCCAATTATGGCTATCATGCGTAAACATTTGGGATAAGGGAATACATTTTTAAAAAAATATACAGACTACTGCATATAAAATAGATAACTAATAAGGACCTACTGTATAGCAGAGGGAACTCCACTCAATACTCTGTAATAACCTATATGGGAAAAGAATCTAAAAAAGAGTGGATCTATGTGTATGTATAACTGGTTCACTTTGCTGTACACCTGAAGCTAACACAAGATTGTAAATCAACTCTACTCCAATAAAAATTTTTTAAAAAGTATTACCAATTTAGCCAAGGGTTCTCAAAATGTGACCCTGAAATGGATAGAGTCACTGTCACCTGGGAACTTGTTAGAAATGCAAATTCTCCAGTCCTACCCCAGACCTTCTTCTGAATGTGAAACAGGAGGATGGGAACCGCCAGATGACTCTGATGCAGGCCAGAGTTTGAGAACCACTGGTCTAGGCAGTAGAATATATTTAACTCCTACTGTTAAAAGTAGAATCTCTCTCCACCCTCAAAGGCAATATGCAAAGTTCCTAAAGGCAGAACCAGCATTTCTGTTAGGCAACGGGCGGCACCCCACAGAGACTGTACCAACCTCAGTGGCGGTGGTTTCCCCATCAGCCGCGGTGTCCGTGCGCTCACTGTCGGTCTGTGGATCACAGAGGTGATCAGGTTCCAGGAGGAAGGCAGGAAGAGAAAACAAACCATCTCGTCAAGCGGGCAAGCCTGGGGCCTACAGTTCAGTCCCTTTTTCTGTGATCTGTATCGCACTACCTTCCCAACAAGAATGCAGGTTCAAACAAAAGCCAAAGAAAGGCCAGAGCTAGGTTCCATCAGCAGAGACACTCAGAGGAAGACCAGAGGCACACGGCCTGCGTAACCACAGGACGTGTATTAGCCAAGCTGCCATGTCTGCTGCCGTGTCATTCTTTCCCCCAGTTTTAACTGAAACCCCTAGAAAGAGCTCCTAGAAATGTTTAATGCAAATAAAACTGCTGTTTATATATTTTTAAAAAAATTCTAGGAATAGGTCACATTTGAAAAGTAACTTAACATGTCAATTTAAATAAAAAAACTGCTATTAACAGTCACTGGACTTTCAGCCCCTCATTTACACCATTTTGGTAATTTGCATCCATCTAAGACCATCGGGCTGTCTGCATTACCTTTTAATTATAAAAAGCACATGCCAGTGACTCACAGGCATATGTTCTATATATGAAAAATGTAACTCAGTTCTCAAGTAGGATTGCTAACTAGATATTTTTTAAGACTATATGTTGTTTATTTCGTCCCACCCTCCAATAGAAAGAGGTATAGAGAAGTATGTAATTAAATATCTCGTTCCAAAATAAACATTCCAATGAAGCAAATAATAGTAATGAAAAATAAGGAGAGAAGGAGGGAGAGAGACATCTACTTGGACACAAATAAAACAAAGCACAGCATTTGACAGAGCCTAGGTTTTCAAGGGAGAATTACAATAGTAATTTCAAAACCGATTTTTAATCTGTTTTTATAGCGGTTTATGATTTACAACAAAAACTCTTTTTTTTCTGGAGGAGAGATGAGCCACAGCCATTGAAATTGGGACATCTCAACGTCCTATATAATATTACCTGACTTTCCCTTCTCAACTCTCAAACTAGTCATTATTAAAAGTCCTTCGAGCAAAGTTGTGCGATTAGTAATTTGCCAACAAAAATCCATACTGGGGGCTCTAAGGTTGTGAATCTGTCTCTTAAAATAATCTCTCATTGCAAAGACCACGGATTACCAGCGGGAGGGCTGGGACTGTGCTCTTTACGTCTACATGACTCTGGCTGGGTTGAATTCTTGATCCTCTCCCAAACTTTCATTTTCTATATTCCTAAAAGAAAAGGAGTTGGAACTCATATGCTTGGCCTGTGCACCTGAGGTCTCCATCCTGGCAATCTGCTCCTGTGTCTAAGGGAAATCCTTTTCAGTAGGTTGGTAAAGAAAGCATGCTGAGAGCTTTCATGACCCGACCACCTTGGCAACACCTGGAAGGGGGTGGCTATTAATTTTCTTATCGGGGTGATCACTGCTAGGGCATTAGCATGGCTTCACCAACTGACAGTCTAGGGCAAGGCCAGTTTGATTTAGGAAGAGAAGCAGGTCACTGTTCAAGGGTATGGGATAACCCGGGGAAACCTTAGGCTTTCAAGAACCGATAAGAACGACTTGGGCTCAGTGTGCTAACTATTTGTGTCAAAGGCCTCGAAAGTTCTTGAAAGTTTTTCTCCTCCTACTTTGATTATTTCCCTTATGGCTTTAGAATTCACTTCAGCAGCTTTCCAGGCATCTTGGCACTGGAATTACCGCCATGGTTAAGAGTGAGGGGGTCTCAGGACAGACTGACGTCAGCTCAAATCCTTTGCTATTTATTTAACTCTGTGGCACAGGGGGCAGGTTTCATATTTTAATCCCAATCTCCTTCTTGGAAAATGGGGAAAATCATAGCCCTAACTGTATCAGGTAACAGATAATTAAGTCTTTATGCGATGCCTGACACATACACACAGCTAAAAATGCCTATAAAAATCATAAATATTGATATCAAAATAGTATTTCCTAAGTATTGCTATTATTTTTCCTGGCTATACACAAATAAATAGCAGCTTAGGCCATATCTAAACTCCCTCAATCCCCTACTCAGCACCTGGTCAGTCAGTCATTCAACAAACATAGTGCCTGATCAATATACAGTTAATGACTGAAGTATTAAAGTCTGAAAAAGCAGCTTTTATAGCAACTTTTATTTATATAATATCCTATGTCTAAGAAAAACTGCAAAATGTACGGCATGCCATGGACTATCATATAATGTGTTTACACCATCTAAAATGTTAAATCAAGTGATCAATCTTTTCCTCTAGACTTCATCCACCTCCTTTCTTGGTATTATCAAAAAATTCTTCACAGGTTGACACATAATTACGGTGAGCTAAATTCATCTTACGTCTCTGGACAGATGTAGATGATTTAGCGTTCGGCCCCTCCTTATCTGACCAAAATTCTAGAAGGACAAATGAAAAAAAAGAAAAGCTAACAGCTCTGTAGTTTGAAATGATTACAGCTCTCTGCACTGGGTTTCACTCTTGAGAAGGGCTAGGACTAATTAAGCCACTACCACACGTGACAGATGTAAGCAGTGATGATAAAATATTTAAAAAGAACCAGAGTCATTAGTGATTTTGCAAAACCAAAGTGACGGAGCTGAACCGTATGTTACAAAGTCACCCGGTTTAGCTGCCAAAGCACTTGAGGCCCAGGGAGTAAAACAGGCCGTGTTAACAAATGGCGAGTGTTTTTTGTTTTTGTTTTTTTACCTGAATGACCTACATCTGAGTTCTCTAGCTCAGCTTGAACCAGAGCTCACAGCTCTTAACACTTGGGGTTGAGACGACATTGAACAGATGGCCAAATACAAAGTCATGTGGCAGGACAGCCGTCACGGGTGACCGAGGCTGGAGCGGAGGACAAGAAAGGCCGCCTCGGCCAGAGCTGGTTCACGGTCTCAGAGGAGGGTTTGCATGTGGGGAACACCAGCCACGCGGCCTCCAGCTTGCGAGGAGTAACTGCTGTGATTTGTTTTGCTGATGTAATGCAGACATGCCCAAGTTGAACGTTAATTTTCATGCACTGATTACAACAAGATGTACACCCTGGATTAGGCACAAGATCTGTGTGGTTTGCTACATAAAAGTTCGGTTATTTAAAATGCAGAAAAACATAAAATGGCAATCTTTTCACCTTCTGTTAGCTTGATGACTAGCTCCACTGCTAAAGGAACAAAGATGAGCAGGTTGGAAACCAGCTAATATTATAAACAGTTTTTGTAGATAATACTGCGTTCGTCATAACTGTAGCTTTGGACCTACGTTATTTGATTACGTTGCTACTATGAGAAATGGTGATATTCAAACCTAGGATTTAGAGTGGTTTTTCTCTTAAAATATTTTCCACGTACGAAAATAGTTACACACAGATAGATCTGGAGCTAAGTCACAGAGGATCCAAGAACCTTGCAAAGGGCTCTTAGGCAACATCAAATTGAAAAGCCTAAACTTTTCTTGGGAACGTCTTGGAGACCATTCCCACTTTTTTCCTGCTGCTGCAAAGAAACAGTCATAATACCACTAAATATAGATACGTACCTCACAATGCTATCTACTCACAGGTGCAGCTCGGATTACCATTTCTAGCTGAGCATAGAACTGAATAGACTTTCCTTTCTTAGCGTTGCTTTGACTTTGCGATTTTCTTTTTTAATGCTAGGTGTATTGGGTTTGGCTCCTGACACAAAACCCTCCAGAACTGCTGGAGGAGCCGGGGGCAGGCGTAGGTAGGAGGGTGGGTTTCAGCCAGGGGCCTGTTGGCACTTCTGTTCTTTTCCCCTGCGTTCTATTTAAAGGCTGCACAGAGGGAAACCGCTGGGCTGTTCACAGGGCAATGGAGTGGAGGGAAAGGGGAGCAATTAAGAGGAAACACTACCTGCTAGGATGTCACCTCCCCCAATGGCTCGGATGAGGGACGGGGGACTGACAGGCAGCCTGCTTTCACGGATGGAGGCTGAAGGCTCAAGTCCTTTCCTGGTCGCTAGCCGCAGAGGCCCCTCCAACTTCCCCAGCCTCACGCCGGAACTGAGAGAATGGGTGCCACTCAACACATGCCTTGGCATTGCTCGTGTTCATGAAATCTCAGCCCATTTTTACAGCGTATGGAAACCTAACAGGAGTCTTTCCTGATTGTGTTTGGAAACTGCTGTTTTCAACTGCCGCTCTTTCTGGTCCTGTTTCTGGCCCTGCCGATGACCAATGTCACGGAGCGTTTTAAACCGCTCAAGCCCCTCTTTCTGACCCAACACACCCACGGGGTCGGGCTCCCCTCATGGAGTAACAATGACGGTCTGGCAATGACAATCAAAGAGCAGCGGGGGCATTTCAGAATCTCCAGGGAGGAGAGGGAGGCATTTACAGTCTTGGAGAGCTGCCCCGAGGGTGGTGATGCACCTCGACGGCGGCGGTGCTCTCTCCTGCCGCGCCCTGAGCATCCTTTACCTGGTGTGTATCACCACTGTGCATCATTACAGCAGGGTACATTTTGGTAACTTGCCGCCAATCTAGTTGAAAATTACTCATCCGTCTTCTGTGTCATTCCCTTTATTGAATGAGAACTGAACAGAGCCTTTAAGTCGACCCTGAGCTCTTACGTAGCTAACGGGTTATTTATTTACAATTGGCTCACGGCTGAGTCCTTCCCCACTCGCTGGAGTCGGTGGGGGTTGGCAGTGCGGTTCCGGGCCGGGCTCAGCCTGCTGCATCCACATGGTGTTGTGCCTAACCCCGGGGCCGGGTCGCACCCCCTGCACACAAAACCTCTGCACAGATTGGCACAGACGATAAATGAGGCTCTGAAAGCAGGACCGCTATCGCAGCAGCCGTCTGAGACTGTTTCGGACCGCGGCCCCGAGCACGACAGGGACGTGTGTTCTATACCGCGGTACACACCTCTTCCTCTGAACTGTCACTCGGGTCATTGTCTAGTGAGGCACTCAAGGAGGCCGCCTTGGGCTCCAGGCAGCAGAGGCACAGAGCCAGAGGGAAGGAGAGAGTGAGGGCGTATGGCACTGAGAAGGAGGCGGAGAGCAGGAAGAAGAAGATGAAGAGCACGCAGGGCACCAGAGAGGGCGAGCGGATGGGGAGGTAATGCCGCAAGCTCTGGGGCAGGAGGTGGCTCTCGGAAAGGTTGGGGAAGGACAGGTAGCCATCGTCATCCAGGAGAGAGGGGAAAGACTCGGGGAGTTGCAAGGAGAAGGAAAACAGCGTGGCCCCTCTGCCCGGCCGCTGTTTGCAGCTAAAAGCCACATCGTGGTCCCCCAGGCACGGCTTCCCTCGGCCATCAGAGTCCGAGGTGGGCTCCCTGTGCAGGTGCCCGGGGTCTCTGGCCGGCTCGACCCCCGACGGGGGGTGCCCGTTCTCCTTACACCTCCTGCGGAGCCCTGTGGGAGATGCAGGGGGAGAGCGGGCTGATGGGGGGGAGGGGGGACATGAGTCAGTGCCAAGCCCGGGTGACTGATGTGAGAGAGACAGCGAGAGAGACAGAAAGCAGCGAACAGAGGTGCAAAAGGACAAAAAGAAAACTGCAATTAGTTAATTTTCTTATGGGTACCGAGAAAAAAATCGTCAAACAAGAATTTCAGCACTAGGGTTGTTGGTGAATTTTAAAGTATTCAAGCGGCATGCCAACACTGCCACGAATGGCCATCGTCTTCCCATTAGACCCTCAAGTCAAACATAGGGTGGGCTTGAAAAAAGAATCAGAACCGAAGATATCTGTGGGTAATCTCAATGACTACGTTTCATATGATCCAAAACTTCTGTTTAGACCAACAACTCCAGAAATTTTTAGGATGCTGAGAGCAAATGTAACTCTCTGATAACTTAAAACCAAGACTTTCAATAACTTCTCCTAATCTCCAGCTGCCAGATCTGTTACTAGGGTTCAGTTAGATTAAAATGACAATGAATCCAATTTTTGATTATTAAAAACAAAATCTCTAGCGTTACTTTTCCTTGGTTAGTCAGTTATAGCCAAAGCAGGTGGGTTTCCAAATCACGAAGTTTCTGACCCCACTCCTACCCATAAGCAGCTCCAATTAGGTAATTCCACAGTGAACACCGTAGGAACCTTACCTCTCCATAAAGCACCGAGGCTCTTTTGAAAACTACTATTTTGGCCCCTTACCCATAATGTACACGGGGGAGCTTAAAGAAGTGGTTTCAAACAAGCTAACTAGCAAAAAAGAATGTGTTTTCTTGTGATGTGGTTTATCAGCACTTACTTTGTATTACTTGTGGTCCATAAATAATAGGAAGATACAATTTCCCCACCTTCCGGTTTTTCTTAGAGGAGCCGTAGGCTTAAGCCGCCTGGTTTGAGTCCTTAAGGGGACGATCAAGGCAGGCAACCCCACAATAGTGCTCCTGGGGAGAGGCATGCAGGCTTGTGCAGGGCAAGTAAGGTTCTTTACACCCTTCCTGGTCCCCGCAGTCTCCGTGACCACAGCCAGCTTTCTCTGCAGGTGGTGGAGGGGTGCTGAGCGAGAGGGGTGGGAGAGACAAGCAAATGCCAAACAGGACCCAGGGCCAGCGTGGAAGCTGCTATAGCCGAGTTCAAGACAAGGTCACCTGGAGCCTGAAGATGACTGAACTTCTGCTCGTGTGTGTCTGTGTGTGTACTCACATGCGTGTTTCTGCCTAGTGTCCTGAGAGCATGGACATTATCTGGTCTGCTTTGTGATGGTAATCCAACCCTGACTTGGTAAATATAGAGACAGAGGGTAAGAAAATGCACAAATAAAATTATATCATGGATCTAGTAGAATGTAGAAGTGTCTCTTTTTCGGTATCAGACAAGTATGTCTTTTCCTAATACTCACATCTGACATTAAACACTGTGTCTTAAACAAGACGCTGCACAAATCTCACTGAGCTGAGAATAATGTACAAGTTACAAGCCGCCTTCTGCCCGTGGAGGCTGCCCCGTCAGCTGGGGTGATTGTTAGTGGGGAAACACACCTCCTCTCAAAGGAATCTAGGGACCAGTCGCTTAAGAACTACTTTCAGTAATACATTTTCGTCTTGGTTAAAAAATAAGCGCCCTCTACGTTACTTTTTGAAGACAGAGAAGAATGACATGACGGCTTCATCGTCCATGTTGCTGATTAGAGTGCTTTTTAGAGCGGCTTTTTTTAAAAAAATTAATTTTATTTATTTATTTTTTGGCTGTGTTGGGTCTTCGTTGTTACGCCAGGCTTTCTCTAGTAGTGGTGCGCGGGCTTCTCATTGCGGTGGCTTCTCTTGTTGCACAGCACGGGCTCTAGGCACGCAGGCTCAGTAGTTGTAGCTCGCGGGCTTAGTTGCTCCGCGGCATGTGGGATCTTCCCGGACCAGGGCTTGACCCTGCGTCCCCTGCATTGGCAGGCAGATTCTTAACCACTGTGCCACCAGGGAAGCCCTAGAGTGGTTTTTAAAGACAGCTTTGCAGCGGGGGAGATGCAGACAGCCCTTCAGCTCCTTCAGCACAAGGCCTCAGCCACGGCCTCTCAGAAGGCATCAGGGTCACAGTGCTGGCTTCTCAGAGGCTCCGACTGTAAGAGAACAGTCTTCTTGGTCTTTCTAATCTCCCACGGCATAAAAGGCACCCAGTGATGCTGGCTTAGGGCTCCATCTCATGTAAACAAATCGCTGATCTTTTAAAATCAAACAAAGTGGGAGTGGATCGTTTATGGAGCAAACGACAAGTCATTTACTTTTATGGGGCACTTAATCATATTTACACATCCCTCAGAATGGAGTGTTGGCCTGGGCGACTTTCAGAAATCATGGGACACATTGGCTTTTCAAGTATATCATCTTCTGATCGTGACCTAGTTAGAACCCGCCTTAAACGAAAAGAGTGTAAAAACAAAATTCAGAACAAAGCACATTTTAACAGCAAAAGTGATCCAAATATCCTTCCATTATGTCCTATCCTGTTTTTATTTTTGTGTTTGGCAAATAAATAATCTTACCCTAAAAAAGGATGATGGACTGGGTCATTGGGATAGTCTAACATAAACAGAATGATGATACGTTTGCCAATCTGCCCATTTAGAGGTCACTGTTAAATTCTTATCCAAAGGAGCATTTTTCTACAGAGTCCCAGCTGATTCTCTGCCCCGTACTCTGCATTTGAAGAGCCCACGTGCAAAAGAGCACTTTTGAATCAAATTTACCTAAGTTTTAGCATAACCTCTAAGTTATACGGCATTTTTATTCTGCTGTTTCCTTTCACTCTGTACTCTGTACATTCCAAGACCCACTCTTGTTTTTCCATTATTATTATGTATAAACCTCCCGGCATGTTCTTTGACTTTTAGGGAGCTGCTCTGCGACATACAAAACCCCGAACCAGAAGCAGGTTGTCTACATGTTTTTTGACTTTCATTTTCCTGAAAAGTTGCGTTATAGTGATGGACCTCCAGAAATAAACATAATATTTAAAAATAAATTGACTTTTGGATGAAATGAAGTGACCAAGTTCAATGAATAAAACACCCTGGAAAAATTACTGCCAAGTTCGCCCTCCGTCTTCCCTTGCAAACTTCGGCCTTAATATCCCTTTTCCAAAACACATCCACTGGCTACTCTGATGGTTAGGTTAAGATGATAAGACTGAGAGAGAGAAACAGTGGAAACAGTGTACAAGTATGCAGGCTGTGGTCACTCAGCTACCAGCGGTCAGAAGAAGGGCAAAGCAATTACTGTGCATCTAGACAAATACACAGCCCTGGGTAGGAGGATGGGGCCAGAAACAAAGAAAACAGCTTTAGTGACAGTTCTGAATTGTGAGCCCAAACAGAAAAGTGTAATTCACTACCAAACGTATTTTTAAGATCTACAGACAGGACAGCTGTCCTGAAAGTCTCACGTAGCACCTCAGTTGTTCAATAAGAATTTCCCGAAAGTTAGAAAGGGCTTTTGCAGAGGAAAAGTGTTGACAGAGGACATACTAATTTAAAAGTTGACAACATGAAGGTGACTAATGCTGAGATACGAATTAGCCTAAGTCTTATTCACATTCCTGGCTTACGTCCTCAGTCTTATTCAGGAGTTCTTTAGAGAGTGCACAGGTCGGGGAGACAGCGGGGAGATGTACCTTTCCCTCGGGCCGTACGGCAGCGACGGGTGTGGCTTCCTCGGCCTTTTGCCGTCTGTCGTCTTCCTCGCCCCGCTCCTCCTCTGCCTTTTTCTCCGGAGTCACAGTGGTGATCAAGTTGGTCTGAGAGATGCCCTTTGTTGTTATGTACTGGCCAGTACCAACCTCTGCAGCAGACACAGAATCCTTCATGTATATTTCATGGTTTTCATTCACTGATGCTAAAAGCAAATACAATTGGAGAAATAAAGACCAAAACAGTTAAGTCAGAAGACAGACGGACACCACCGATTGCTCCCGTTACAGCAAAAATCTCCCCATAAAATACCAGGTTTCTCTTCAAAAGACAGGTCAGCCCTGCAGGTACTCTCATCTAAGCAACGCCACAGATTCATCCTTCTGTTGTCACCCATAACTGCGTTTAAGCGTGATTTCAATGCTCATCTCTCAAAGCCACCAGAATAATTTCCATCCACTTCTCAGGCTCTCTGGTGAGGATGTGTGTGAGGGTGGAGGTGAGTGGAAGGATGCGGGGCTGAGTGGCCACCGAGGCTGTTACCCACAGAGTAACTGGCGGGGCACCAGCACCAGACACTCGGGGCAAGTTCCACAACTAACAGTAGACAGACAACTGCCCTAGCGCACTTGACTTTAAACAGAGCTTTGCAAGTGCCACTCATTAAGGAGCACTGAAATGTTTTTTTATTATTATTACTATTACTACTACTATTAGTGCTTGGAAAGTCTATCACTTCTACAATATAAAAGCTACATAAGTAATAATGAAAAGTAACCATTTACTGGGCAGAGATTATAGAATTCAGATGGTAACTCTGTTCAACTGAAGTGCAGAAATGTTTTAATTTCTACTGTGCTTTAAAAAGACTACCACGATATGCATACATTCATTCATCTCTAGTATTTTGGGAAAACAAGACAAATGTTGCTAATGAAATTCATGCAAGTGCAAAGCACGCAAATGTAAGAGAGAACACCCAGCCTTTCGTCCCAGCTAAAATGTCTCAGTGAAAGAGACGCTTAATTTAGTTAGACTTTTGAAATTTGGTACTCATTCTTTTAGGTTTTAGGTACCATAAAATTTACTGAAATTTAGAAAGGCTGCTTTTCAAATCGTAGGCAAAATTTAATCTGCTTTCATATTTTAGGAAGTTTAAAACATAAATGTAAGAAAAAGCTCTGAAATCCTTTGAATAGTAAACCGTTTTACTAAAATACCTTCACTAAGATATTTTACATCTCTTACTGATGATGAAAAAGCTCATATGAGACACAGTTTCCTAAAAGGCTTGTTAGGCTGTTCTAACAGACGATGCAACCTTGCAAATAGCAGTTTCTATTCCAACATGCAGCCATGGCCCCCCCGAGCAGCAGCTCAGAAAACATACGAGAATTGGCAGGACCCCAAAGGGTGAGAGACAACACATACTAACATCACTTTTGGGCAGGGAGAAAGAGACAGCACGGAATTAGTACATTGATTTCACAATTGTCTTCTGTCTTCTCAGCAATCATTATCACACAGAAGGTCACAAGGAAAACAACATTCACAACAAATGTGTCCCCTTGGGTTCACATCGCAGGACAGAGTGGATGACATTCGGGGAAAAAAGCTGTGATTCTACACAAGTTCCTCCAGCACTGACTTAGAGAACACCCACTAGTTTACACAGACTCTTCAAGGAAGAGGAGATGAGGCGCCGCCAAAAGAAGTGTCATTGTCAATGTGAATTTTTCAGTATCTTAATCTGACTCAAAACGGTCCTAATAAACAGTTTTTCCCAAAAGTTTGGCTCTCAGAGATTCTAAAAACGGGACATTGTTATAGAAGGCAGAGAATGGTAAGACTGACTTCCTAGGCCAGCTCACAAAAGCCTAAAGAATGATTATCAATATACCTACTGAGATCATTATGATTACATCTGTAACAAGACTGCTCTCACCTACGTCTTATTCACTCTTCGCAACAACCTGTCAGAGGTGGCCTTGATCCCACCTTACAGACGACGACTAAAGCTGGGACCTGCAGACAGTACTTCATCCACCCACCGCTGTACAGACAGACAGTCTGGACATCGGTCTGAACTTATCTATGCTAGGCGAGCATTCTTCCTACTTCGCTAATATAATTTATAACAACGATACAGCACTAATAACACAATTTTTACTTCCTCTAAGTGTCCCTTTGGGACAGTAAAGTCTTCTAAATCTGGCGATCCAGGGAGTTCGCTTCCCTACAAGCCACATCGGGGTTTGGCGAAATGGAAGGAAGAACTGAGACTCCATGGTGAGCGGGCAGCAAAAAAGGCCAGGAGGGAGGTGATACCAGGCACCTGTAACTTTTATTTGTTTCTATCTATGCTTTTGCTTATTATTAAAATTGTACGCACATGCTAGAAACTTCTCTTTTTATGTGCCCAGGATAAGTCTCCTACAAAACATCTCACCCCCAAGGAGCTCTGGATTAGGAGGCAGAGGTCTGGCCACAGTCATGCCCTGGTGTCTGGGGGGAATGGTTCTGGGGCCCCCGTGGATAACCAAAATCCACGGATGCTCAAGTCCCTTACACAAAATGGTGCACGTAGTACAAAGAATACAGTTGGCCCTCGGTGTCTGTGGGTTTCACATCTACGGATATAGAGGTTCCAACTTTCCTACAGCTGCCATGTCTTGGAGCAGAAAGTACATCTGCATGTACCTCTGGACAGCCACAGAAGACTGCTCCACAAAACAAAAGCCTGCAAAAGACTCATTATTATGCCTTAAAAATGCTACTTCAGTGATGCAGTGACTCTCCCTGTGGTACTCACACATCTGACTTCACGGTACAGAATATTTACACAGCAACGCTCTCCCAGTCCAGCTGGTGTAGTAATTAATATTAACCAGGACAATTTCCTTAGAGCCCTTTGCTCTGTTATTTGAATGTCATCCTTTCTATCAGCCATTATTCACTGACTGATAAAAGTCACGTTTTATTCATAACATTTTTAAAGAAACAGAGATAAATCTAATGCACAGTTTTCTTTCGGAAACAAATCATCTAAAACCAACCTGATAATCATTTACCATCTGCTGAAAAGAGAAACAAATTATTTATAAGTATGTGATTACTATATTTAGAATGAGAGCACCCTTCTCCAAATTCAGGGTGCCAGCTTATGAAAGCTACTTCATTCCCCAAGCACCATTCTTTTGTGTGATTTTATATAAACCCACCAAGAACAGACATTAGACTCACACAGGCACCTTTTCTGGGGGGTTGGTTAAAATGTGCCACTCAGCTGAAGACCAACAAGTGCTCTTCCTTTCATGCTATCGCAGAGCACCTGTGTCCATTAAAGGCTCACGATGGTTTCTCGCTGCTCGGTAGCCACTAGCAATCGTTAAGGGGAGCAGTGCCTACCTCCGTCCAAGCTGCGAGACATGGTATAACGTTTGCTGGACGAACGCTCGAAGTAAGGGGCTGGGCGGTCTATCAATGCACTAGCTCTCCTGGTTTGGGCTTGTGTTCTGCCACTGTAACGAAACTTGGACCCCAAGGTAAGGAACTTCTTTGGAGGTGCTTCTGGTAACAACAGTCTGGAGATATTAAAGGAAAAACATCAGCAAGACTATTAAGCCACATACTAAGAATGCTAACTTATTACTCTGTTCTGAAAGGTAAAGTGCTTTGTGTACTCAAGGTTGAACCCCCAACCTGCCATTCAGTGAACCTGGTTTTATAAGGAAAAAAAATCACTTCACACAGTGTATATCAACTAGGGATGTTGTAGAGAGGCTAGAAGCACAACAGGGGTGGAGCTGGACTAGATGAATTTGAACATCCTATGGAACTGGAGAGTCTGTGGTTCTACAAACCCAGAGAGCAATTAAGTAGGGGATGTTAGTGAAGAACAGTGATCATTTATTACTTTGTAGACACAAATCTGAGGGCTTTAGTACTTACTGGATGTGGGCAAAGGGGTGCATGGTATTGAAAAGCTACTGAAAGAGTAAGGAAGGGATTGGACATCTGAAGTGGATGTTCTAGAAAAATAATGAAAAACCTCTCAAGATAATGAAGGGGAGATGAGACAGATAAGTATCCAACAAATTAAGGAAAATCCTTCAAATTTAGTCAGAAGTTCTTTTAGGATTTATCAAGAAATCTGGCGGCAACAAGCTTGAAGGAATAGAAAGGATCTTGTGGCCACATTCTTCTTTCCAACAACCTTTTATCAGTGTAGGTGATTCCAATCATTCTAATTCTTCCTTAGGAAAGACCAAAATGATCTCTACCCACCTGAAAAATGTATGGTGTTCCACACACACTTTCCACAAACGCTTGGCCGCTCTATGGTTGGGCAGCTTAAACCCGATGGTGCTTTCAAATTGTTCAAACTAAATTTAAAAGACATATTGAAGAGTAGAGTGAAGTTTGGAATCATAAATAACATGAAAGCAAATAATATACAAAGTCAAAATACCACCCACAAATTTTTTCTTTACTCCCTAAATCAATTGCTATACACAGATTTCATGCTATACACATTCACTCATTAAAAAAAATCTCATATCTATCTCCTTAAAATGCTGCAGGTACAGACAACCACATTATGCATGTAGTAAAAGTTTCATGTACAAGGATGAATCTTATGAAAACTAAATGCAAAAAAAGAAGAATATCTGTATTCCTTCCAGAGACCAGTTTGTCCTGATCTGATTTCTAAGCCTAATCGTCATAGTTTCTCTCTGACATCATGGCTTCAGCTGGAACGCAAAGAAATGAATAAAACAGCATTCTCAGGATGACATTTTCTCCTTGTATCTGGTCTGGAAATATGCGCATATCCTAGGTATTTGATGACTTGGTATCAGATACTGCTGATTTTATTTGCGCATTCTAATATGGATTATCATGTTAAATGCTAACGTCTCTCAATATTATACAGTCGTCCCTCAGTATCCAAAGGGGATTGGTTCCAGGACCCCTGTGGATACCAAAACCTGTGAATGCTCAAATCCCTTACATAAAATAGCATACTATACATGCATATAACTTATGCAGCCCTCCCATATACTTTAAATCATCTCTAGACTACTTATAATGCCTAACACAATGTAAATGCCAGGTAAACAGTTGAAATACAACGTGAATGCTACGGAAACAGCTGCCTGCATGCAGCAAATTCAAGGTTTGCTGTCTGGTACTCTCTAGAAGTTTTTTCCCGAATATTTTCAATCCACAGTTGGTTGCATCCACAGATGCAGAACCCTGGGATACGGAGGGCCGACTGTATAAGGTCAGGGATTGGGAGAACACATTTTCATATTTTTCAGCATGTAGAGTTCAGATCATACTCCATCAGCCATCTGCTTTTTCAGGGTGAGATAGCTAACTTCCTGAGTAATATATTTTAATATTACTATGGCAGATACTCAAAAAAATTTTTGTATTTTCTGAAGACAGGATACATCAGGCCACCAGAGGGCAATCATCTTAAACAGTAAAAGCCTTCCCCAAAGAGCTCAAACCCCCGAGACTACTGGTATAATCGATAGCAAAAGTAATTTATGTGGCAAAGAACCAAGGGGAGGGGTCCTGTGCGAGGTATGTGAACTTTAGCTATTCCGGACCTCTGTTTCTTGTTCACTGAGTGGGACTGGCCAGGGGGAGAAGGGGAAATACATCACGGGTGGCTCTAAATGCAGTCGCCTTCCCCATTTTCTCCCTCTCTCTGACGTTCCTGTCCAGGGACGGTCATGAAACTCACCCCCGTCAAATGGACCCAGTCAACTGACAAGCCAGAGGAAGGGACCTTGACTAAACCATCCTCCATTTATTCATCCTGCATCTCACATGGACGACACGCCATGCTAAGGCCAGGGGTTTTACAGAAGAGTCAGCTAGCTCTTCCCGGAAGAAGCAGGAAGCCGGGAAGTTTCTCTTACTGCTCTGTCCTGCTCAGCACAAAGATGAGAGAGATCCCAGAACTTTCTGAACGTCTCTCTCTCTCTCTCTCTGTGCTCTGTATCCACTTCTTCCGACCGCTTCAGAGCCTTCGTGCCACCAGTAATTCCTTCTCACTCATTCTTCTCAGCCTATGAATATGGTTGTGAAAAAGGGGGGGAAAACGACTTTCTCTGAGCGTGTTTCTGCGGAACCAGAATCACTGCTAAGTGTCAGGAAGGGAAGCCGCTGCTACTTCACTCCTCACCTTGCTGCTACCTGCCGGGTGCTCTAGCTCTTTCCTGAACCCTTACTGCCGCGACAAGACCTGATCGTCAAGTTCAACACACTTTCCTTAGTTCTCATCCGAGCACCTCCTCTGTCCCGTCTGGCACTGCTGGTGAACCAGGCTCCCTGAATCTCATCTTCCTTATTTATCATCCATGACTGTTTCTGGCCCTTCTTCTCCTCTCTGGCTGTTTTTCCTCATCTGCCTCTGGTGCTTTTCTGCCTACCCCTCCCTCAAAAAGTGGTATTATCCAGAGTTTTTGTTTTAGAGTTTTTTCCCCTCTAACTTCCTTGTTCTTGGTAATTTCTTCCAGACCTAAGGCTTTGAATAAAATGTATTATACAGCTGATGACACTGTTTAAATCTTATATTTCTTACTATGCAAGGATCACCCCCCACCAAAATCTGTCCCAAAAGGAACTTCAATCTTTTTTTCTGAAATTCTCCCTTTTTCTCTCTAGTAATATCATCACCATTGACTTCGCTCATGCAAACCCAAAACCCTCTGACTATCCTGGACTCTCTTCTTTCCTCTTTTTTTTTGCGGTACGCGGGCCTCTCACTGTTGTGGCCTCTCCTGTTGCGGAGCACAGGCTCCGGACGCGCAGGTTCAGCGGCCATGGCTCACGGGCCCAGCCGCTCCGCGGCATGTGGGATCTTCCCGGACCGGGGCACGAACCCGCATCCCCTGCATCGGCAGGCGGACTCTCAACCACTGCGCCACCAGGAAAGCCCTCTTCTTTCCTCTTTTGATCTTTCCCCCATCCTGTCTCCAGGACCTACTGGTTCTGCCTCTGAAACCTCTCTCTCAAATGTGCTTCTTCCATTCTATTCCCACAGCCTCTGCCCTAGTTTAGGTCCTATCACATCACATTACTAAGTTGCTGAATTTCATCCCAAAATATCCACCGAGTATGTCACATCCCAGTTTAAAGTTCCCATGGCTCACTATGGTCTCATGATGCACTGCTCCAACTTCCCCTTCTGGCCCCTCACGACACCTACGCTCATTTCACGTCTATGGAATATTATCACACTTGCATCGTGATGCTGTAATTGCAAGTGTGTGAGTCTTCTCTGCTGAACACAAACTCCCTATAGGACTGGAACAAGGTCGTATTTATCTTTCTATTCTCAATGCCCAGCACAGTGCTTGGCAATATATAGATGCTCACTTAATGTTTCATAAATCAAACATATCTTGGTTGTAAGACATGCAATCTTTAGGAAATATTAAAAAATGACTTTAATTTCAGATAGCTCGTAGAATATTTCAGTCTTCATAGACAAGTTTGATTTTATATTTACATTAAACACGATTGCTTGCTTTATAGTCGTATTCTTTAAACTTTTTTTGTACTGAGATATAACTGACACATAGCATTATGTTAGTTTCGGATGTACAACATAATGCTTTGATATTTGTATATTTTGTGAAATGACCACCACAATGAGGCTAGTTAATATCTATTACCACGCAAAGTTACAAATTCTTTTTCTTACGATGAGAACTTTTAAGATCCACTCTCTCAGCGACTTCAAATACACAATACAGCGTTATGAACTACAGTCACCATGCTGTACATTATATTCCATACAGTGATTTTTAAATTGCGTTTTCCACCAGTGGTGAGGTTAATTCTGAAGACAGGAGATAATTCTCTATTGTACCAGAAAATGCTCAGAAGCTAAGTGAGCTGCAGTCTTAGAGCCTCAACTGCCTCCATTATATTAACTATACTGATCAGAACTTGGACATATTCATTATCTACTATGAGAAATCAGCAGCTATTTACTATATATTATGTCAAGCCACTGAGGGGGACCTAAGGTGACCATGGGTGGATGCTCCTGCCTAAGGAGCACGGATTAATTAACAATTTTGATTCTTTCATTAGCCTCTCTGATTGAAAAACAAAGGGGAGAAATACATTAGGCTACAGAACTTGCATAATTTATACCCGGTGTCACTTGTTCTAATCTTTCTTATACTTTGATGCATGTTACCTCTAAGCTAGTCCCTTTAGGGTACTATCAGATTTGGAGGACAGGAGAGGGGACACGGAGACACATCAACAGGACCGATGGGAAGAAATCTATTCTCCATTCACAAAGAGGTTTAGCAACTAAGAGTTTCTTTGATACCGCAGCTTGAAAAATACAAAACATTATTCATGAACCTTGATTTTCCACTGAAATATGTAAAAAGGAAAGCCTTTCAATTAATGTATGCAGTGGGGAAAACCTAGAACAACACAATAAAAAAGAAGAGAAGATCTTATGTATTACTGTTTATTGGACAAACCTACAATAAGTTCTCTTAGGCATTTAGCTATAACTCATTACGTCCTGCCATGTTCAGAACGTGTGAGCAGGTAATTTACATTTTTGTTTGCTCTTTGGTAACTTTCTTCCCGACGTACATGCAAATTGGGGTCTACTTACCTCTCCCGGCCGGATCTTAATGTAAAAGTTGCTCCGTTTGTATGAAATCTTTAGAACCTTTGGCCAGGCAAACCTGTTGATGCGTAGTCGGTCACGATATATCAACAAACCACTTGCACACACTCCTAACATGATTTCAACTCCCTCAGAATCCTGGAAAATGGCAGCAAGAAACGCTGGATGAGCATCTCACCTATTTCCATTTGTGGCGGGTACACTATTTAAGCCTCCAGGTCAGAACCTATAATTAGCTACCTGCAGCTCTCATCTAAATATGCAAAGTACTGTAGCACTTTAAAAAATATTACCACTAAATAATAGCCTTTGAATGAAGATATTTATCACTACGGAGATTTGTTAGTGTAAACTCTGTTCACCCAGGTATCTTGGACTTACACAGCATGTCAACACTGCACACAGAGAAGGTCACCCAGGTGAAGGTGTGTTAGTAACAGTAACGATCAGAGCCTCAGTTCTTATTACTGAGTGCCAGGCACGGCTCTGACGACTTTACGTACATTGTTCATCTTCACTAGGAGATAGCTAGTGAAGATTCTGAGACAGCTGCTATTATGACTCCCACTTTACAGGCAAGAAAACTGAGGCACAGAAAGGTTAAGTGTCCATTCCAGTTGAATATGGGCAGCCTGCTTCCAGGGGCAGGGCTTTTAACTAATACGTACACTAATAGAGAGACCCCCATCATTTCCGATGAGTGTTTTGGGGTTTGTTCCTTTAAAAAGTCTTGATTCTCTGGGGGTTTCCCTGGTGGCGCAGTGGTTGAGAGTCCGCCTGCCGATGCAGGGGACACGGGTTCGTGCCCCGGTCCGGGAAGATCCCACATGCCGCGGAGCGGCTAGGCCCGTGAGCCATGGCCGCTGAGCCTGCGCGTCTGGAGCCTGTGCTCCGCGACGGGAGAGGCCACAACAGTGAGAGGTCCGCGTTTTTTTTTTTTTTAACTTAATTTTTATTATTTATTTAATTATTGGTTGTGTTGGGTCTTCGTTGCTGCGTGTGGGCTTTCTCTAGTTTCAGCGAGTGGGGGCTACTCTTCGATGTGGTGTGCAGGTTTCTCATTGTGGTGGCTTCTCTTGTTGTGGAGCACGGGCTCTAGGCGCGCGGGCTTCAGTACTTGTGGCTGGCGGGCTCTAGAGTACAGGCTCAGTAGTTGTGGCACACGGGCTTAGTCGCTCCGTGGCATGTGGGATCTTCCCAGACCAGGGCTCAAACCCGTGCCCCCTGCCTTGGCAGGCGGATTCTTCACCACTGGGCCACCAGGGAAGCCCTTGATTCTCTTTTTGTATACCATTACTGTCAGAGTAAAATTTGAACATAAAATAGTCTTTTTAAAGTACAAGCGTACTCCCCAACAGGACCCCAACACACACTCACCGCCCAGTGGTGCTCACTTAACCACTTGGCTCACATACATAAATACAGATGCATTTAATATATGCATATAGATTTCTTTTCAAACAAAAGTGGGATCATGCTATATCTGCAACTTTCTTTTGCTGCTCGCACAGTCCATCTTTGGGTCATCTCCTTGGGATGTGCAATGAGGGGTCCCAGAGGTCATCAGAGATGTTATATAAAGCTCAGGGGATACCCCACGAGCAGTCTATGCCCCCTCAATATTGTGTCCCAGTGAAATTTGGGTAAAGTGAACATCTGTGGTGGTCTTGAGTGGGGTGAGAACAAAGGACAGAAGGTGGTGCTGTGTGTGATGTGCGGTCCCCACCCCCCGTGTCTCACTGGTCGTTGGAAGCAGGGTGTTGTGGAGGCGAAGCTGAGGTCTGAGACACAATCATCGGCGGGGCTGTCCCACTTTGAGTCACTGCAGTGCCAGCAAACACGGGGAGGGAGACATGAAAGAATCCAAAAGGGGGCTTCTGACTCATCTGTACGGGAGTGGGAGGGACTGACTTCCTAAATCCCGCCAGTGCAAAGCACAAGATGAATATTTCCAGAATCAGAAATACATATTTTGGTCCCTCTCTGGGAACTGTGAGGTTACACACACAATTTAACTGATTTAAAATGAAATATTTTTCCTTGGAAACGTATCACTCCACTAGACACGAAAATCACTCTATGGAAGTGGAAGGACTTGACAGCAGGATATTACAACATAATCAGATTTGAGGGGAATTCAAAGGCTCCGCCACCATTTATCAAGGGCTTTAACCTGAAAGAGCAATTTACAGAGCTATGACCTGATGCCGGAAGTAGGGCAGTGGGTGGGGGGCACGATGGACCCTGAGATCTAGCCGACCTGCTCCCAGGACCACACAGGAGACCCCCCAGGTCCTGAGCAGAAATGTCTGCGCGAGCAGGGCTGCTGGAGTAACGGCTCCTTGAGTCACTTTCTTTGTGATGAAGAACATAAGTGTAGCAAGCAGTCTGGGCATTCACAACCTCTTCCATTATTATCTACTTTAAATCACTCCTTAGTATCTTTGAATCACAAGAAAGTGGAATCCGTTTGTGGGGAAGATGGGAGGCTCCTGCGATGCATCCTCCCTTACCGTCTCCCACACACACTTCGCTGGGTCCCCACAGCATTAATATCGTCAGCACAGCCCGAGCCAGCGGTGCTGCCACTAACCCCATTCCTCTTCCTTCTCCAGACCCAGGCTGGTGGAGAGCAGCCTCTGTTTATCCTGCTGACCTGGCCACTTGGTCAGCACAGCGCCTGCCTAGCATGTGTTAAGCCACTACGTGTTTGCCGGAAGAAAAGGCAAACGAAGAAAGAAAATGGCAGGAATAAGTGGAGCTTAAAATTGATGATCGCTTCCATTTCATTCATGGCACAGCAACCAAAAAAAGGATACTTTTGATATCAAGGTTACTGCCGCAGCCCATAGCATTGAGGTAGTAGCTTGATAAATCTTCTGTATCAAAAGCTATAACCGGGGCTTCCCTGGTGGCGCAGTGGTTGAGAGTCTGCCTGCCGATGCTGGGGACACGGGTTCGTGCCCCGGTCCGGGAAGATCCCACATGCCGCGGAGCGGCTAGGCCCGTGAGCCATGGTCGCTGAGCCTGTGCGTCCGGAGCCGGTGCTCCACAGAGGGAGAGGCCACAACAGTGAGAGGCCCGCGTATGGCAAAAAAAAAAAAAAGCTATCATCGTGGTCTTTCTTGGGGACATGTGTTTCCCTATCAATAAACATATTTAATGCTCCCTTTAGCAGGGAGCATTGAAGGAAGCCCTGGACAGCCTCAGCCTATCCTAATTAAAATAAACGAAGGTACTATTCTCTTAACTTAAAATCGCTGTTCCAACTTTCCCATCCTTTATTATCTCCTGGTCCACGGGATACCCGATATGGATTTATAACTACATTTCAGAATCTTATATGAAACAAATGACTCTGACAGAGCCTATTCAGAGTGACGTTAAATGACAAACAAGCAGAGACAGTCTTCCTAAGAAAAAAACAAAGCATTTAGAACAGGTTTTCCAAACCAAGGGACCTTCACCTAATATGGATATTTATTCTTCATACAGAGCTGTGGAGTCCAAGATCACAGTTCAGAATTTCTAACTAGGTCCTAGAGCTCAGGGCCTTTCAACACTATCAACAGAAGAGAAGCATCTCACTTATAACTGGAAATTAGCTCTAATTTAACTCAGTAAACTTCCTTCTTGAAATGATGGAGGGCGTCTGCATGAGAAAATGAAGTCCATAACCAAATCATTTGTTATACTTAGTATTCACATGAAATCCTATCACAGGCTGCATTGGCACTTCCTTAATTCTCGCTCTTTTTTAATTGGTTTAATTGGCATAATTTCAAATCACATTATTGAATGACAAAGCAGCCATCTATTTTAATTCAGTCGCTATAGCCATGTTAAATGATTTCATTTTTCCTGATAGGAACACAGATACATGCTGAGTTGCCCTTCTCCTAAATGGAGGCCCTCACCTTTTATTTATTTATTTATTTATTTTCCCCTGGGCAGTAACTGAGTCGTCGTGTGTAATGTAACTCAAAAATAGCTTTCGAGTCACGCAAATTTCCAGGCTACCTTCATTTCTGTCTTGTTTCCTTATCTTTTAGCCACGTAGGGAAAAACTCTAAGAGAAACACAATCTTGGTGCGTGTCCTTATTTTCTTTTTAAATCCTCATCCTACCTTATATCTGGCATAAACTATAAAATGCTATGTTATCCGAGCACAAAGTAAGTGAAAACATGTAATAATTAACTGGCAAGTAAACAGAGCTACACCTGCTGTTGTAATTACACACACAAATGTCAACGAGCT
The DNA here is from genome assembly GCF_059928025.1 of Delphinapterus leucas. Lineage (NCBI taxonomy): Eukaryota > Metazoa > Chordata > Mammalia > Artiodactyla > Monodontidae > Delphinapterus > Delphinapterus leucas. The sequence continues at coordinate 33,032,364 of NC_143142.1, read as the reverse complement.
TGGCTCTCCGGTGCCAGCATCCCTGGTGTGAGCCCTAGCCAATCCTCAGAGATTCTGCTCTTGTTGAGGCCTTCAGGCCTCAGAAGTGCTCACCCTGAGTGATGTACAAAATGATCCACAGACGCAACCAATTCGACCTGCGTTCATGTGATCCTCACCATCGTCTTGTCCAAACTCACTTTCAATCTGTCAGGTCCCCAAATGCAGCATCAACAGAATGTAGACATCACAGATTTTCCTCCTAGAGGTCCCCAGCGTTGTTGAGATGTTTGCCTAAACAAAGCCGGCTGAAACCCTCTTCATTTCTTGGCCCCAAACTTGACTGTGTAAGACACTCGCTCGGCTGGCAGCCTGTTAAGTGCCTGTTCTTGTGAGCCCCGGACTGTGCGATCATGACCACTCTGTCCACCCGAAGTAAAGCCACATCCCCACCCAGGAGCGACAGACATCCTTGTGTCAGCCCAAATCAGAAGCTGTCCCCGAACTTCAAGCACTGATCTTTTCAGTGCTGCTGAAGTACCAGAATCTATCCCTAAGAGCCTAACACATTTCCTATGTTTTGCTGATAGAAGTTTTTGGGAAACCTTGCCTCTGCTTCCACGGCACTTCTATTCACAGCTGTTCAGATAATAGGCTAACAGTCCATACGCTCACTCTCTCACTGTTGAAAGATACAGAGATTCTGGAAAAAGTGTGACATGAGTAAAAGCTGCTGATACATCCTCCCAACCTTAATCCAGCCCAATCCTGACTTCTCTCTTCGCAAGACTCTGGAACCAAGATACAGCCTCAACAACTCACCCATCGACTAGGCAATCTTTTCTTTTTTTTTTTTTTTTTTTTGCACAGGCAGAGAGGATTTATTTGTAGCAGAATTATTTATTACAGAGAATGTCCTGAAAATAAACTGACCAAACACTACAATTAATGTGCTGTATGTAAGGATGGAGAATCCGTTTTATTACACGCAGTGACTGAGAAAGTTCAAAACAAAACAAACCCCAAACTATAGTGCTTCTCCAGTTCTCTCTGCTCTCTTATCTTATCTCTTCCCTCTTTTTCTTTCTTTAAAAGACAAGTTAGGCAAAAAAAATAAAATAAAATGGTGACAGTGATGAGATGGAGAGCAGGGCTATTCTGGAACTCAGAGCTTTTATCGGCTCAGAAGATGGATCAAAGCTGTTCCCAGGAAAAGTCACAGAACCACTGTGATAGACTAGGCAATCTTAGCCTGGCTGGTTAATTTTAACTGAACTTCAAAATAACCATCTTATTTCAAAGCACTGATTATTTGTCACAGTATCTAAACTTTATAGAGAGTTTTTAAAATTTAACATGAATTTTCTGAGTGCCTGGTGGGCGTCACAATGGGGCATACACAGTACTTGGCATACAACGTTTGTGACAACTGGGTCCTGGACACTGTTAAATAAAATTAGATAGAAGGCCTGGAGTTTAAAATATGCATACCTTGGCATGATGTAAATCCACCCCATACATGGAGAGCTTTTTGGCATTTTCCAAGAAATACATCTCTGCTTCTGCGGGCGTCATGCCTCTGGTAAGAAAAAATGAGAGGTATTACAATGCTGGGTTTTTTTTGTTTTTTTTTTAACCTGGTGGAGCCATAATATTTTCCACTTAGCCCCCTTGCAAGTTCCCACAGAGGCACCAAAAGATTTGTACTCTGGGGGAGGCGGGGGGAGAATACCAGGAAAATGGCTTTTAGCAGAAACATCACAAGGACGTCCCGAGTAGGAGTGTGACTACCCAGAACTGTACCAGGTCCAGAACCTCACTCTGCTGAGTCCCACCCTTAAGGCACTGACTTCAGTCCCGGGAGAAGCAGGTGGTGCAGGGGATGCCCACCCACCGAGCACAGCTTAAACGGACGCTCTCGGGGTTCCTGCCGCTAACCTGTGGCTCTTGTGCAGCTCGATGACTTTGTCTTCTAGTTCTTTTGTGTGGTTTGGCGCGAAGCGGAACTCGCTGATGTAGTCACTGCCACACTCATCTGGGTCGTAGTCTCCCAGTTCTGACTGGACCGTGTACGAGCCCAACGTGGCAAGGGTGACAGAGGAGCAGGGCAGCCTGCCAGACACGATGTCATCGCGCAGCTGTAAGCAGAGGTAGTACCTTCCAGGAGCCAGAGGACAGGCAGAAAGCCAGCGTTAGGAGACTGTAAAGGAGACTGCCCAGTACAAAGTGGGCGGCAAGCAAGCTCTCCCTGCAGAATAATCCACTAGGACACATTGTCTAGCATCTGTATCTGGATCTATATACCAGGGGAAGATACTTAGCTACAAAATACAATATTTAAGGGCACATAGAGGCAAGTTCATAATAATACAGGGATTCATTGATGAGACACAGAATAAAAGAAACCTACAGACTCTCTCTCTAACATTAAGATAACGTTGAAAGTCAAACAAAATCTCTGGTGGGGGAAATTATAATATAAAAATGGTGCTCTTAAATATAATGATTAGGCCCCAACTACCTAAAGGAAGTCTCATTTTGCTATCCAGATGAAAGGTCCTGCCACACGACCAAGACAAACTGCAGGTAACTCAACGGCTGTGCCATCATGAACACTACCTGTCACTTCCCGCGTTCCTGATGAGGGGAGCTTTCTCCTGGGTCAAGGTCTCATTTTCTTCTTTAGATAACTTCCTAGAATTCAACCGTTACGAAGACTAACTCTGAAGAATTATTACCTTAAAATCTCGTCACTAAAAGCAAACAATTCTAAACTGGGGGACTGTGAAACGTTTTCCACATAATTTTGCCAATATCATGTGCAAATATCTCCGTTAATAGCTGACTTTTACCTTCCCTGTTATTCTGCTTCTAAGAGTGACAGATATACTAACAGTAGAAGACTCCAAGGTAAGTGGGAACATTGGTGAATTTTATTAAGTCTTCATGGCCCAGCATATGAGTATAAGAATAAAATATACCTTGTACCTTTCACACAAGAAACGAACCGTTAGTCTGCTGAAGCTGAGGACTGTATGATAAAGTGTTAAGGTCCCCTCTAAATACGGTTTTAAGCTGATGATGTAAGTAGATGCCATGTAATCCAGACACAAAAATTCCTACACATGTCATAGGCCCTACACACGACACAAATGGAAAGGAATCATGCACTAGATTCCAACTCAAAGTATATATACGCTCTCTAACCATAAATTAGCCACAATTAAATAGTCCCTCAACTACTAAAAAGTATCTTTATATAAGAAATTACAAATTGTTTTTTGATTTAATGAAAATATAAAAGAAATCTTCTGGAACTAGTTTTTCCCCATCTCCTAACATGTCTGCTGAAACGATTTTTCATCATAGCAAGTGACTAAAACTTTTTGAGTAATTTCTCTTTCCTGAAAAGCCTGCCAAAAAGGGTTGTAAGGCCACACTGCACAGCATCACTCTGACTGGCTATAAACTTACTACGAAACACAGTGAAAAAACCAAGGATTCCAAAGTAGAAAGCATTAGAAGAGGCCTAGAGGGACACACAGCAAACCCAGAATGGCTTCATAAAGAGATTCTTCCTTATACTCAAAGCTCAGTCACCAGGCCAGACTGTTAGATTCCTTTCTTGATGCCTTTTCTCTAAAATGAATGAAACATCTTCCTTGTATACAGAAGGTGTGGAAGGTACACTCTTAGGAGTGCACGTGTTTATGTGCATTTGTGCGTGTGTGTGCACGCCTGTGTGATTTTTTAAAACAGCCACCACGTGTCAGACTGGTTGTATAAAAAGGCATAAGCATCCGAAGACACACTTTTGCTCTAAGTTTTGAAGGAGGAGCACTAGGAACTGTCGTATCATTTAAGGCTGAACCCCGTCGAATTTGACTGTGGTGTGTAGATGACAGCAACTCAATTCTGTGTGTTTTCCCACCAGGGTCAAGCACAGGGAAGTATCAGCTTAGCACCAAAGATTCAACTGGGAACAGATATGATTTGGCAAATCTTCTCATCGGATGTTTGCTCTCATTCAGTTGTCTTCTGTTTGCCATTTCGGCGTGGATGACTGTAAGGTCACCAGATGTAAGCCTGCCCTCCGCCCGAGAATTTAACAGGAGCACAACTCCCAACATGCCTGCCTTTTTCACTGCCAACTTTCAAATACCTGGTGATATCTTCAGAGAGCTGGGAAGGGTCTGGTGGGTAAAATTTCACATTAAATGAAAAGTGCCAAGCACCACCTGCGGAGAGCAGAAAAAATCAGAATAAAGTCTTAGACAATCCCTTTGTACTTATTATACTAAGCGGTGGCTAGAACTGCCCTAACCCCAGTCACTAACACCCAGGCAACTTTTAATCATCAATGGAAAACAGGGAAGTCTCCTTTCAGTGAAATTCACAGGTAACTCTGAAACTTCCTCCAGCTTCTAATCTTCTGCCCCATCAAATCCTTTGCTGGGGTTTCTAACTAGCAAGGAAATTGACTAAACTTCCTCCCTTTCTCAGGGACAAAGGCCTTGGGAAGAGGGAAAAAAAGTAAACGAGACAGATAAGCCTCAATCAGACGAGTCTAGGGCTCACCGGACCTATTCTCTGAAGTTCTGGAGAGCTCACATACCAACATTACAGACAGAATCCCATTTCCTTTGTCCTTTCTGCTTTGTTATGACAGGTCAGATCCCATAGTAATACACGTCAAGGATGTATTTATTTTATGGGAAAGGTTTGCTGTCATATTAAGAGATGAGCTGCTCTGTGGGCCATTCGGAAAGTTCTTTTCTTACTTGGGGAAATTTCTGATGGAAGAGACAGTGGGGGTATGTACTGTGCATTACCAAACCCAGCCCTCCACCTCAGCCCCTGATCAGGACGGTCCTCACTGCACGCGGCCGCCCCTCCTCCTGTGGCATCTCCTACGGCCTCTCCAGAGGGGAAGGGGGTCACCCAGACGCCAGCTCATAGGCACCTGCTCCCCAGACCGTCCATATGTAAACGTGAGACATTACAAGCCTTCCTGAGTGCTCCGTTTTATCCATGCATTCTCTAGTTGTGTATACCTAACCATGTTTATCACCGTAAATGAGAATAAAACCCACCTTTTCTTCTTTTCGACATTTACTCTCTCTGTGATCACCCCTGTCACTTATTTTCACCTTGGTCTCTCTGTCTGGCCTTTTAATAAATGCGGTACATTACTGAAGCCTGGGGGCTCCTTCGCCGGGAACTGTTTCCATTTCTTCCCTCCACCCAGTAAGCACACTCCAAGGGCCCAGGCCCTGCTCGCTCTGAACGGCGGCTTGGAGGACCCTCCTGGTCTCCCAGCTTCGGTGCTAGAGGCCTTTCCTCCGAGCCGTGGTCTTCCTTTTGCTCTGTGATTCATGACCTCGTGGTCCAGCCCTCATGCTTCAAATGCCCTCCTAAGACTTCCAAACACCCCCTTCTCCCATTCAGTGACTCCTGGAAGCTCCATTCTCTCCCCAAGTCCTTCCCAAACATTCACAAGAAAGGGACAACATCCTAAGTACCTCCCGGCTCCTTCCTTTGAGCTGGTCTCTTGCTTGAGTAGCAAATACTTAGCTGCAGAGGTCACCTGTATTTCTGTCATCCATGGCATAGTCCGTTCACTAATTCTGGTTTACTCTGCACACCGCTATTCATCTTACACTTAGAGGTCCACCTGGCAGGAACACCATTTGAGTTGCCTTATAAAGGACTTGGTATAGGGACTGGGTATTACTGGGTGTTTTGTGTCATTTCTAAACCACTAAGAAAATATTCCCAAAACGTGGGCTGTAAGAATTACAAGCCATAAAATATCTGGCAATCAAACCTATTTCTAGCGATTATTCTTCCCACTGTTCTCAAAAACGTCCTCTTGTTATTCTAAAATTAACAAGTCTGATTTGGTTTTACTTTCCTATTGATTCCTATTCACCTCCTGCTAAAATGGAATGCTTGCCAGCCGTGAGGTTCATAATGAGAACTGGTTTCCCCGCAAGCAACTGGAATGAAAGCTAATGGATTCGTTATGGGAAATGGATTTATTGCTCTTTTATAATTTTTATCCACTTCAAAGTGAATCCAATGACTCGTTTAGCAATGCAATTAAACTCATAATAAATTCAGGGTAAACACTCGAAGTTGGAAACTAAGAGGGAATAAAAATAGAAGAAAGATATTTCAATGCAAAAATCCTCATTACAGGAAAGTGACTTTCAAATGATCGTGGGCCTAAGAAGCATCGGAGGGGCTTGTTAAAAACGCCAATCCCTAGGCTCTACTCAGAGGTTTTTATTCCAGAGATGTGCATTATGGCCCATGAACTTGTGGTTTTAATAAACACCCTAATGGTTCTAATACACTTGACCGTACTTTGAAAATCACTAATCCCAAGGAATCTACTTTCCTAAGGTTATAACCCAATCAAATATGAGGTTTTGCAGGACATTATTTTGAAACGGTGGGAAAGTTTATGGAAAACACAATCTACACCACAATCAAGGAAAAAAAAAATCCAGTGAAATGAGGTGTAACATTTGAAATTAATGAGAGAGGCAGATTAAAGCGGAAATACATATCCTTGTAAAGAATCCGGTGGAAACATATCACTGGGAGGCTATAGTTATGCCATAAATAGGTTTGTGAGCCTGTGTCTGATCAGATGACGGCTCTGGTTAGGGACGGAAATGCAAGAGCTTGAATGCATTAAAATGACATCTATAATGCTGATATAGGATTTTAAATTCCAAATTTATGATAATCAGAAAACTGTGAAACTGAAGAGAATTCATTCTTATGAAAAAATTCTAATTTTAGTCTTCTATGCCTGCCAAATCTTAAAATTTCTAAATATACTACAGTTATAGCATAAATCACTATATATCGTATATTCTATATCATGAAGTTACTATATCATAAATATACTCTATATCAGAATATATTTAGAAATTTTAGATCTGCTAGGCATAAAAGATGACTGGAATAAGAATTTTTTTCATAAGAAAAAACTCTTCAGGCTCAGGATTTTCTATTCCTCATAAATTCATAACTTAAAATCTTTTTCAGCTTGATTGCCATTTGCCATTCTCTTGAAGATCTCATTCTAGAGACCTACTGTGGACCTACAGCATAAAAATAATGGAAACATCCTTTTACTGTTGATATTTATGTTCAGAAAGAGGAGGTGATTGTACAATAATTACATTAGCTCTGATAATACTTTTCTACCTTGATAGAATGTCCCTTTTGTGGAAAGAAGGCATTTTGTGCATGGGAAACAATAAGGAATATAGATAAAAACACCAAATTCCATTCCTAAACATTTCCAATTTTTTCTTGTCTCCTCCTTTATCTGCATGATTGTCACTTGGTTTTATGTTGCTGTCACAAACACTACCTAATCTACATGAGGAAAATATCCTTTAAATCTCATGTTCCAGTTGTCCCCTAAACTTCATCTCTTAGAAAGGAAGGTCGGAGACAGTATAAATGGGAAATGAAGGAAAAAAAGAATTCCATTAACAGCAGAAAAGAAAATTAACTGTTTTTACAGCCTTTCTTGTAACAGTATAATGACTTATCCTTGAACATGTAATATATTTTCAAAGTGCTCTGTAATTATAAAATCAACCAAGTACGAAACAGCGTTTTATTAATTAGGTGAATATAGAGGACTTAAAGCACATGAAATGTTAAGATATTCAGCCCATCTGCTTTTAATAACTCCATAAAAAGATCCTTAGAACATGCTCATCATCTTAAAGTTTTTACTAGGACTCTGAAATTTTCACCTTCTTATCACAACTGTAGCTGTCCCTGGTTTTAATCCCCATTTAGTTCTATCAAACTACTTCACTATCAAGTTGCTGATTAGTGACCACACCAAATTCCTCTCAAAAATATGGTAAAGATGTTTTCGTTGTATAAAGAATCATCAGACTCTCTAGTATCTAGAAGCATAGTGATTTTTTTGCTTCTTTTGAGATATTATCTACTATTAAGCCATTTCAAACTGCTCGCCACTAATTACTTTTTATTAGCATGTAGGGTATTTTGAGACCTCAGAACATTCAAAGGCACTAGAAAGATTTGCTCTCTCTTTTAATAGTAACTTTGATGGGAGTGCTGTTCTTATTAATAAATTGGTCTTAAATTTAATCTTCAAACAGAATCAGTTGTTCTGGAAAATTAAGCTAGATTTTATCGATAAAAAATGAATTGCTTGAAAAAAATTAACTAGTTGAAATTATAAAGTATATCCATGTTTTACCATTTATCCATAGTAAAAAGCAACAGCTACAGAAAAGGCTTAAAAATAAAAATGAAAAAATTCCTCTTTCTCAACCCCCTACCCTGCAGTGCCACTTCTGGAGGTATAGGTATTTCCACATACCTATATATGCATAACTCATTTTAAACAAATATGAATTATTTCTCTAGGGTCTCACTAATGAGAGCTAAAACATATTTATTCTACCTCATTCTATTTAACAGCTACCTAGTATTTCAAGGTATGGCTATTTCATGATCGATTTTATCATTTCTTTATAAATGGATATTTAAGTTGCTTTGAGTCTTCTTCTATTGCCAATGGTATGATAATGAACTTTCCTACATGGACACATATGTACACACTCCTCTCTTAAGCAGACACTGGATACATTTCTACAAGTAAAATCAGGGGTCAAAGAATAAGCACATTTTAAATTTTAATAAAATCTGACACAAAGTGCCTTCTTAAAGGGTTATATTTCTACCAACTGTGTACAGAATTGCCAGTGTAGGGCATCATTAAACTTTTAAAATCTTTGCTAATCTGAATAGGTGAAAAATGTCACATTTTAATTTGCATTTAATTATTACTAAGACTTAGCACCTTTTCTAATACTTATTAGCTACCTGTATTTAAATTTTCTGAGTGGCTCATGTAACTGATTCGTGCGCTAGGAAATGTCCATTTCTTAAATTGCCTTTAGGGCTAAGAAAAGAAGATGTCATCAGAGAGTAAACTTCAGTCTGACTTGTTACCCCATTTCTAAGCTATTAAATGACTATTACTTTTACTGCTTGCCTTGCATACTTTGGTGGCAGTTAGGCTTAATACAACATTAATAATTAAGCTTGAAACTTTGAGATGATTGTCAATGGGGTCATCACTTGATTAAATCATATCTCACATCTCTGAACAGGCAAGGGAATAGGTCAAGTGTCATGTCATTTTATTCCCGGGTCGCGATAATTACTAATGGGTATCTGAGCTAGACCAACCTGCCAAAGATAAAATCTGAGATCTTAATCTGTTTTTCAAAATACCGTATTCACACCAGCCATGTGGATATGAGCTACCATTTCAGATAACCCCACTCTTTGAAAATCTTCCTATTTCTACACATAATAATCCAAAAGAACTTACTTCGAATCTGTTTTTTAATTTCCTTAGCAGGGTCCAACCAATTCTGAAAAAGAAGTGAGAGTCTGAATATGAATCAGAGAAGAATGGAGATGACTTAGTGTTGACTGGGTAGAGATGAACTAAACGTATTTGAGAAGGAGTGGCTGCCGGGAGACTCCCCAGGCTGGGTCCTTCCCCTACATCTGGTGCCCCTTCGCTAGTCCTGCGAGGGCCCAGGCTCTGGTCTAATGAGAAGATGTGTGTGCACACAATTCAGGCTTGACAAAGTTCTTTTCTTTTACAACAAGTGCCTTCAGCAATTCAAGCTAGCACAGAAACAGAGGAGAAAAAATGGTGGATTCTATGTTCAAACAAGTTACAAGCATGAGCTAAAGATACAGTCATCTTTCGGTAACCTCAGGGGATTGGTTCCAGAACCCCAGGTAACACCAAAATCTGAGGATGCTCAAGTCCCTTATATAAAAAGGCACAGTATTTGTATATAACCTATGCAACGCCCCCATATACTTGAAATCATTTCTAGATTATTTATAATACCTAATTCAATGGACATGCTATGTAAATACTTGCTGGTGCACTGGCAAATTCAAATTTTGCTTTTTGGAACTTTCTGGAATTAAAAAAAAATATTTTTGATCTGCTGTTGGTTGAATCTGCAGATGCAGAGCCCAAGAACACAGAGAGTTGACTCTGCATGTAACTTGACCACTGATGTCCTAGCCGTTCAGTCCCATGCAGCAACTTCTGTGATTATAGATTTTAAGGCACCTTCTTAGAATGCTTTCCTAACAAACGAACACTTGACACTTACGATTTCCCTCATCAGAACACTCAGGTGTTTAATAATGAAGTTAGACATCATCCACAAAATTCAGTAAAGATAAAGTATGATTCACTAACGAACGACAACAGAACAAGTGACATTTAATGAGCACAACTGCTGTGGCTCAGTTTCCAGCATTAAGGAAACAATTTCTTCCTCCTTATCTTTCAGGCAGTTGGGGGGAATAAGTGAGATAAAGGCCTGAAGCAGGTACAAGAGTCTACAGAGGTTTTACGTGTATCATTAAACGTGGACTGAATACATTAACTGCTTGCCTTGTACATCAGGTCTGTACATGATTCATCTCACATTGTGATTCAGCAAGAATATGAAAGTGTAGTAAGATGAATTAATAAGATGGCATCCAGTGAACATGTTTTCTGTATAATTATCAATGTATGTGATTCCCATTGGCTCAAATCCATGGAAATATATCATCCCCCCAAAGCACCATATAAAATGCTTTTCTGGAACCATAAAGAACTCAAGCATGAAAAGCAGAAACACTGACTGACTGTTTCCAAAAGACTCAAGATTAAAGGAAGTTGTCAATAATTTCCTTCATGAAGAAGTAAGGTGATTAACAGCATTTAGGGCCTTGGATGATGAAGGTGAAGGCGTGGGAGTACGAGGGGAGGTGGAGAAAACGATTTACCAATTCAGTTTCAGTTCACTTTCTTGCAGTGAAGCGCAGTTGAAGCCGCAATACTTTGTATTGCTTTCAACCACTCACCTTCTGGCTTTCAGCATCTCGATATGTAAGCCCAAAATAGTCTTTTTCTAGCAAATTCAGATGTTCACATACTTTATCAAACAGCACTTGGCCTCTGGAGCGTTTCTGTGGAGAACAAAACAGAAAAACAAGTCAACACACACCAAAAAAGTTCTCTCAATTGCCACGAACAAATATGGGTAAAACTTAAAATATTGCTCATTGTAACTGTTCAGTAAATAACAAGCAGGTTTGATCACCTTACCATCTCCTTTTTAACTAGAAAAAAGGCTCAATAAAGTGGACCTAATCCTACAAGAGGCAGCTCCTACAGAACAAGCAAATAAATAAAAAAATAACTCCTGTCAGTGAGTAAGCACAGGCGACCTGCGGACAATTTCGAAACGGAAGTAGTTGGGGAAATGAAGTGGTGCTTGAAGCCTCAAATATATTGTGAAACACAAAAATCCTGACGGTGAGAGCATTAAAGGGCCAACCACAGCTGTGTTTCAGAATACCCATGCTCGCTCCCCCACGTGATCAGGTTCTGAGCCTGAGAAGAATTAACCCCATTCCTTGTCTTAGGCAGAAGTCCCCTTCAAACTTTCTATCCCAGTCCTTACTGAGAAATTCTAGCTATGGATCACTTTCTGAAGCCCGTTAAACTTTATTAGTTTTTGTTTACAGTCACAAATTTCAATTTTGTATCACAGAGTTGAACTTTCTCTGAATTTTTTTTTTTAGAGAAAATCCTTTCTATTAAACATAACAAACATGTTCATTAAGTTTAAAGATTTAAATTACCATTTATAAATGTAAGATGTAGACATATGTGCTGTATTTTTGGCCATAAAGCAGTCAATTGGAGAAAGAAAAAAGGCAGTCATCCGGGGAAAAAAATCCATCAGCTTAATTTATGGTGATATACAGTATCATATTTTCATCAAAGGTCTTTTAAACTTGGCCTTGGAGTCTGAGATGGATTAACTGGAAGCAATTAAGCTAAAGTACATTTTGTTTGTGCAGTACCAACATTTCACATCTCGTACCTTAAGTGTATTTGTCTTTAAGATTTAATGTAGTAAGAGAAAAATAAGAAAATTGATAAACAATGGGCATACCAAAGAGTAAGTATCCAGAAGATGTGTAAGTGGTATGTATTACTGTGCAACCGCAAATATACTGGAAATTACTTAGTCCCCTCAAGCATGACTATTTAGGAGAAAAGATAAATGTAGGATAGAAAACTGAAGACTGAATTGTAACCAGCTGAATAATCAATGTTGTATTTGAAAAAAGTTTAATAATGTATGAAAATAAATTACATGTTATCTAAACTGTGTAACATTGTTCAATGGATATAAATAAATGGTATGACAATGAAATGCTGCTCGCTGGTTTAAATCCTTTATTTGTAAATAACAGCATATTGCTTCTGAATAACGCTTAACAAATTATAAAGTTTGCACCAAAAAAACCTGGTTCTTCTGATGCTTCCATTGGTATGATGTCCAGTTTAGAGATAAGAACACAGAGGTCCAGAGGAGTTACATGGGAGAGGCAGTCTTAGTGCTGCCTAGACGGTGGCTTTAACAGGTAAACCTGGCTTTGAGTCTTCCTTATGTCCCTTGCAGCTGTGCGGACCTCGAAGCTTTCCCTCTGTAAAACGGTTATGATACCATCTACTTCTTTGTAATGGTTGATATTAAAATGAAACAAAGTATTCCAACTTGGTCCAGTGATAACATGTCAAGCATCCCACAAACGTCAGCCATTGATATTATCAGCCTACGTGATTGATAAATGGCAGAATACGTAATACAGAACTCACTAGGCATTTCTGTGGTAGGAGCACATATACAGCTCCTTGTGGTACCAATAAGCATCCTTAGTATTAATATGTCCTGCTCTTTCTTCAGGTATCAATTATCTGCTTACTGTCTAACTGCTTTAACTACAACACACACACACACACACACACACACACACACACACACACACACACACACAAATACATACCAGCGTCTGGCCAAGTACTTTCTCAATGAGTAAAAACAAACCAAAACAAACCAAATACAATAAACCTTCCTCTACAGAGCCTCCTACATCCTCTGAGCCAGCAGCAGACCACAGCCAGGCCCTCAGTGGAGGAATTAATCTGGTCATGCTGCAGGCGGCCTTGGGCATTGTTTTATTAGCTGTCTTCTGGCTGCTGTCTTCTTCCTTTTGTCTAACAGGTGGAGTGATTAGCTCAAGCACGGACCACTGTACTAACTGGTTCTTAATTTTCTGGCTTCTCACCATTTGATTGCTAATTAATGAACCACAGCTCTCTCTTGAACAGACCAGATTTTTTCTTACTATTTTAAACATATTTGAACACTATAAACAGTCCTTAAGACAATGACATAGTGGTCCATTCTTCACTCTGAAGGGTTTTTGGGTTTGTTTCTGTTTGTTTTGTTTTGGCCCTAAGAACTAAGATGGGTTGTCTAGAATCCGCTATAGATGGTTATATGTAAACAATGAAATTCCTATCTGTCAAACGTCACCACGGCCGCCAGCCAGCTGGATGACGCTGGAAAGGTCTCTCACGTTATGTGGGCCTTCACCTTCTCATCCTTGAGTGAGGATATATGACTCCATGGAGCCAGGTGATCACGGGCTTGAGGCTGTAACTGGGCACCTGTGCTCATGGCCAACATCACTAATGACCACAGCTCACTCCCCCGTGCAGCCCAAATGCGGCTTCAGAGCCCTACCGCACACGTGATGAGAAAGGCCCTGGCGATGGATGGAGTTGGCACAGGACACCAAATGGGACTATTCTGCAGCCCCAGACAGGATCCCCTCTGCAATCACTCCCAACTCCCCCAGATTCCTGATTCTTCTTACTCAGGTAATTTTTTTCTAGGGCATTATCTAACTTTTTAAGTCAATTATTTCTACATGTTGACATTGCGTGCATCTTTAGGTAGTAACATCTAAAATATGACTAAAGCTCAACCGTCACTGGGCCTTTTAGAGAATTTATGTTAAATATTCGGGTCCCAAAGATAGGATGTTCATTAAGTCATCAAATCTAGGCACCTTACTTTCATTGGGTATGTTTATAACAGCTATAATGAGTCAAGAATTCAGCAGAAGCTAGTGCGAAGCAGTCGCATAGCACAGGAAGATCAGCTCGGTGCTTTGTGACCACCTAGAGGGGTGGGATAGGGAGGGTGGGAGGGAGGGGGATGCAAAGAGGGAAGAGATATGGGGACATATGTATAACTGATTCACTTTGTTATAAAGCAGAAACTAACACACCACTGTAAAGCAATTATATTCCAATAAAAATGTAAAAAAAAAAGAATTCAGTAGATTAAAAAGCATTTTTTGGACAGAGGTATTCTAAAATCAATGGGTAATTTACTTAACTGGAGACGATGAACAGCTTTTAGTCTCATTTGCTGTTTCCTGTGAGTTGTTAAGTCATGTCTCTGACTCAGATGCATTCGCAGTCTACATAACCATTGACTTTTAACACCTGGACATTAAGGAAAGTGGATTTTGCTTTCCTGGAGTAACAAACGAATGGTGGACTGCCCTCTCTCTACCCTCTTTTTCCACTTAAAATTGGGTTTCTGTTTCAAATAAAGGAGACAAGGATACATCCATCATCACCACTCAAACACAGCAGATGAAATAAGCTTTTCTGCAGCATTAATGAAACTTCCTGCAAGTCCAAGATAATTCAAGATTTTTACAATGTTGGTAAAACACTGGTTCTCAAGGTCTTATCAACCAGCATCACCTGAAAGTTTACATTAAAATTTTTATTTGTACTTTTATTTGTCTAACAACTTTAAAAAATTAATTTCAGAATGTTTTAGGATGGGACAATTTCAAACATTTCCCAAAGTAGAGAGAACAGCATCATGAAAGCCTGCATGCTCATCACCCAGTTTTAACAAATGCCTCTGAAGACAACTTTGGTTCCTCTGGAGTTGTGCTCCACTCATCCTCTCCCTGGGTACTCTGAAGCATCTCAGCAAATAATTTTGTCTCTATTTATCTTAGTATGTAACTCTGCTCTTTTAAGAAATGTAATCTCAATAACTTCATCACATCTAAACAAAAGTAGCGATCAGTTCATAATATCACCAAATATCTAGTCAGGACTTTAACTTCCCCAATTATTTCAAAGATTTTTTTTTCTTTTTCATTTTCTTTGGTTAGCCCATACACTGCAATCGGCTGGCATATCTCTCTGAATCTGCAAGTTCTCCATTTATGTTGGTTATTAACTTGTCTAGGAGACCAGGTCATTTGCCTGTAGAGTTCGCTCAGTCTAGACTTGCTGTTTGCATCTCCATGGTGTAATTTAACATGTTCTTTTGTCTTCTGTATTTCCTGTAAACTGACAGTGAAATCTAGAAGCTTGACCAGATTCTTGTTCGACTGGTTTCCATAAATGATGCTGTGCAATTTCACCACGAGGCATAAAGTTAACTCTTGCCTTTTTGTGACATTAGCAGTCACTAACGATCGTTGCCCTAGACCCATTAATTTGAGGTGGCAAGATGGGGATATTCGAATCCGAACCTTGGTCCCACATTTATTAGTTGGAGTATGTCTATGAAGAGACACTTCTCTTTGTCAGAATTATTTATCCAGTGACATAGTCTGATGACGGAAGCCAGGATCAACGCTCACACCTTTTCCTTTATCCAACTTCAAGATAACGAGTTCGCTTTCTAGCACCATCCAGAAGTTACCAATTAGGATTTTTGTTTTATATCATCACTATGAACTCACGGGCTAAATCAGGCTTGACGTGTTTCAGTCCATTACAGGTGTTACCCATACTGATGCTCTAAATGTCCCCAAGTGCTCTGCCTTACATTTTGCCTGTCAACTCTCATCCTTCACAATGCTTCTCCAGTGTCACCTCTTTACAGCATTTCCTGTCCTCTCAGCCAAATGTGACTTCTCTCACCTTTGGACATTAGAGCACTTTATGGTACCAAGAGGGCACTTTCCATATTCTGCCTTATATCACAGCTGTCTCTCTGTGCACTCGCCTTATATCCCAACTGACTATAAAGACACTCCTGGTGGCAATGTGCCTCCTATATTTATTTTTTATGGAGCCTCATTTTGGTCAAATACCATTAAGAGAATAAAAAGGTAATGGGATGAAACTTAAAATTTTTCTCACTAGCATATCATAACCAATGTTTCCAAAGCAAAATTTTAAACTAGTGGTTTTTCAACTGTGGATCCTGGGAACATCTAAAATATGCCAATATCCAGGAACCCACCTCAGGTGAAATAAATCAGAATTTCTGAAGGTGGGCACAAGGCCTTGTATGTTTTCAAGATCTCATTTGCAGGCATGGTTGAAAGGTACACTTAAGTTTACAACTTAAATATTCTTATATGGAGGACTCTAAAGCAATTTTTCTTTTTTTTTTGAGGAAATGTGTAACTTCTTCAGATTTAGATCCACACCAGTTTCTTTCAGGCCTTCTTGTACCAACACTGATAGCTGCATTATGATCAACTTTATTTACACACACACACAGCCTTAAAATCTTAAGACACCCTTTCCAACAAATTTTCTTAAGAAACGTTAAGTTCTCAAGAAATGAAAAACGAGCCACACGCTTAAATAAAATGATACAAATGAGCAATGATAAACCACCAAACTATAAAACCAACCAATAAACCAGCCATTTAAAGCTATGAATGAAATACACAAAATAGAAATGTTTTTGAGTTTGAATTTTTTTTTTTTTTTAGCTCTCCCTTGGTAGAGCTAAAACATACAGACTTTAACTCAAGAACCTGCTACCTTACTAAAAAATGACCCAGGTAGGTTAACAAATGTCTTGATTTCCTCTTTTGTGAACAAGTAAAAGAATTCACATCTTCCCCAGCAGGTTAGGGAGGTGATGGAGAGGAACAAACACTGGGCACTGAACCCAGGGGAGGATGGAGGGAGGAGCTGCTCTTGATTGACAGCTGACCAGGAGACGGCACACCTGTGGACGCATACTCCGAAATGAGCGCCGCCTTGATCCTCAAGTCCCTGGAAATCGTGTCTTGATCTGTGCTCAAGTCATGAGCGCACAAGCAGGCAGCACAAATTGTGCTAAACCGCAGCACAAGACTTCAACAGAATCTGTCTTTTCTTTCCGTCTCACAAAGCTATGAATCAGCCTGGGGACAGGCTAAAAGCCGAAATTAGAGAAATTTGTAAAGTCAAGTATAATCTTCTCGCCTTAGAAAGACGGGCTGCAGTTCTTATTTATCTGAAGCTGCACAATCACAAAGAAAATGAGGCAGAGCACGTCGTTCTGCCTGAGAACTGGAGCTAATCAATGGTCCCTACTTCTTGCGGGGGGGGGGGGGGGCGGGAATGCGGAGGGGCGGGGGAACCAAAGCCATCAGCACCAGGGCGTGTGGATATATCCTTGAGGCTCCGTGGGATCTATGTGTGCATTTCTTTAAACCGTCACTGAAAAAAAAGCCTCTTGTTACATTGGCTCAGGCTTATACCACGTGCGTTAATACAAGGAAACATATAATATTGAGACCTTTCAGGGAAATTGACACTTCCGTACCCTTATTTCAGCTGCTTTGAAATTTGAGGGAGCGCCAGCCTGTAAGCACTTTATTCTTTCCATCATACATCTTCTTCAACTGGACTGCTGATTTTCTTCTGAAATTATAACTTTCTGTGTATTGTTGCACTTTGTGAACTTGTATTTCTGCTCCCTGAGGACAGGAAACTGTGCAACATTTTTAATGCCCCCGACAGAGTGTCCTAAACACAGAAGACATTCAACATATGTGCCTAATAAGCACTCCGGGCATGAATCTGAAGGAGGAATTTCTCCTCACATTATCTTCGATTAATCTCGATGAAAAATGCCATCATTTTTTTTTCATGCTTCCTTCCCTAATTGCATATTTCCACACTGAATGCTTTTCCATTCTCCTCACTTCTCAAGGTCAACTGGAATTCTCTTCATTTCTAAACGATGGCAACACAATTTGCCTGGTGTTAGAGGAGCACGTGGAGAGCTCAGCAAACTAGCTAAGCTTAAACTTGAGCCTAAATCGGACACCTGGACTCTGTGTAGGTCATTTTTTCCTGGGTCTTCTTTTTGCTCTGTCAGATAGAAAAACGTTCTAACACAGTCTGCCCTGAAATTTCGGTGGATTAAAAAAAAAAAATCTACACTTAGAAAATACCAAGAGGAATAAAAGATGATGATGGTGTCTGGTCTGTGACAACAGTCCATAAACACTTGAGATCTGAGGCCAGGAAGGTCTAAGAAGCAATATATGGCCCCAGCTGCCCTGTGTGCATCTACTTCCATTTGGGGCTTTCTGTCTCAAGTGTACTTTCAATGCCAAGTTTAATAAGCACAGTAGGAAGTCCATTATCCCCATCACTACTGCCAGGATCCATGCCCAGAGGGGCAGGACCTAGTCTATGTACTAAATCCCAAGTGTGATCCAGGCAGTGAATTCAGAGGGCTGATGTGAAAAGCAGAGGTGATTTTTTTCTGCCTAGATGTTACATATCTTGCTAGCTCTTTCTTTAAATTCACAAGCAATCAGCTTTTCAGAAAACCATAATAGTTCTTTTCACATTATTAATAAGTCAATCAATGATTATTCTGCCACTTTCTTAAACTCAGTTCAGTTAGGAATAAAGATCTGAAGTGGCCTGTTAAAATATGAACCTGGGACCACTTCCTGGTCTTGCTAAGTTTCTAAACACAACAGTGTTTTTTTTTTTTTTTTTTTTTTGCGGTACGCAGGCCTCTCACTATTGTGGCCTCTCCCGCTGCGGAGCACAGGCTCCGGACGCGCAGGCTCAGCGGCCATGGCTCACGGGCCCAGCCGCTCCGCGGCATGTGGGATCTTCCCGGACCGGGGCACGAACCCGTGTCCCCTGCATCGGCAGGCGGACTCTCAACCACTGCGCCACCAGGGAAGCCCCACAACAGTGATTTATTTCCATGTCGCAACTGTCTAGAAACTGAGAATTCATCTAGCATTATTTAAATATCTTCAAAATGTAATTTTAAAGATATTATTCCTATCCAGTTCAAGTCGGTTTTCCCACCATTCTATTCTAAGTGAGGCACATCAGACAACCCCAATGCTGGACCCTGGCTCTACAACTAGCTGGCTGTGAGGTGAGACGGTCACCGAACCTTTCTGAACTTCACTGCCTTCATTAAAAAATGGAAATAATATTGGTCCTTACCCATAGGATTGTTGCATTAAATAAAACACAGGAAAGCATACGTATTGCCTAGCCCATGGGAAACGATAACCAATAAATGCTGGTGATTGTTAGTAGGCCCTTTTCATAAGAAGCCCAATACATTTAGGTTTTCTAATGCTGAAATTTGGTATAGAGATTGACATACCACTGATGCCTATTTCATCTGCAGTGAAATCATCCCATGTCTCTTGTGAAAAATAAATCTCACTGTACAGGTAAAAGGGAGAAATGGTTGAAAATACTGTTATTATCAGTAAACCAAGGGTACATTCTATTATCCTTTGCAAACACATCCAAAATGGTTTTCAACAGGCACTGGGTATACTGGCACATTTTGGTACATCCTAGGCCAAAACATGATAGTTACATATTATCGTAGACATGGCGTGCAGCACAACCAAAACAAGAAGGTAGAGTTCAAACGCAGTAGAGTCGACCTAGGTTTGACAGAGATTCTCTGAAAAAATACTTTTAGCACATACACGGCAAAAGTCCATCTGTGCACGTGAAGCCCCTCCACCTTTTTTTAGAAAGATGCCTTTTTCTTTCAGCCACAATCTGTTTCTGTCTTCATTTGTTGTCGCCATTTCAGCCTCTGTTTGAAATCAGACTTTTGTGCTCAGAGCCATGTACCGTGGTAGATGATAGCTTTTCAGTGAAGCGTGCTTCTTCCTGGCAAAAACATTGGGCTCGCTTTTTCACAAAGAGTTTCACATCACACATATGAGATGTTGGCAGCGAGCAGTCAGACAACATTTCCTGCTGTTAATCTGCTAAGGATTCAGGTCACTAAGCCAATGTGTGCCAAACGAATGCAGAAAAGGAAGCCCTCGGGAAGAGGGATGTTTGAAAGAGACAGACTTAAACCTGAATCTGGTAAAAGAACCACAGGGCCTAATTCAGAATGATGCGGGACTTTGTGAAATTCTTCCTGGGAGAGGAAGTACTTATTTCTCCTTTCCAAGACAATTCTCAAAAGAAAAAAATCAAACAAAACCCAAATTGTGGTTTATAACTCATTTGGTCAAATAAAGCACTGTAGGCAATGCAACTGTTGACAGCGAAAACACAACTTTTAATGATATACATTTAACGAGTATGAATTTGTAGAACGGCCACTTTTCAGTCCTATAAGGCACTGAAGATCAAAACCATACAGTAACAGTCAGTGCTTTAAACAAGTAAGTGTTCAGCGAACCAGTGCCCATCAACGGTTTCCTCTTATTAACAGGACCAGGTTGTGAGTAAGCACACAGAGGAAGGATTTCAGGGTTATTACGTAAACTACTCACGTAATTTAACAAATGTAATTATATCATTTCGCTAGTTAAAATAGAGGTTTTAAATTAAAATAACTGTAAAACCTATGAAAGACCTATAATGAGAACATAAATAAATAGCAAAAAATAGGACAGGTGATGACACTTTCAATGATACTTAGGGTCGGTCTGGCCTTCACTGAAAGCATATCATATTTGGGATTAGTATTTAAAATCCAGTAGCTGGGGGGAAAAAGCCTATGTAATCATCTAACTTGCTGATTTTACTTACATGTTTTCCAGCTTTGTCAGACACGTGCAATAGCCCGTGTGGACCACCTGGGGTACCAGCAGGTCTACACGTCCAAGGTTGGGATTGCTTTTGGACCTCGCTGTCTCTATCGGGGGCATCCTGAGCTCCTGAGCTCGCAATCCTGAAAAGCCAGCATTAATCCTCTCGGCCCAGCAGTTCCCACACCTGGGAGTGGGGGTGGGAGGAGCCCGCTCCGCCCTGTAAAGAAGCGAGGCCCAGGCCTCATTCCAGAACCAGAGCAGACTCGTCCCCGCGGGTCAGCACGAGGTCCCCTCGCTGCAGCCGTCCCAAGAGCTCATGTAACCTCGAGAGAATGTTGGTCTCTGCTGACTCCTGAATTTCAGATGGTGATTTCTTTGAGCTTTGTGGTTACTTACTTTTAAAGCACGAATTGCATTAGCAAATGGCAGTAAATAACAATCACAGAAAAACTGAAATGGTTAGGCAAACTGAATCCAGAAGACAAAGGGCTTTCAAAGTAGGTACAGCCCTTTGCCCTAACAAACAGCTGTAACGTTCTTTCACTGACAGGAAAACTTCAAACCATTCTGTTCAAGCAAAAAGTAAAGTACTACACACTCAGATTATTCTGATTTTTCTTGGGCTCACAAGAATGCCACTGTCTTTCCTGGACCTTATCGGTGTTCAGAGCTGAACTGGGAGGTTCAGGGCTGAGGGACTTTGGGGAGTTCTTCGGGACCTGAGTGATGCTCCCCCTTCTCTGAAGGCTGAGCCTCTAAGCCAGTCCTGCCAGCTCCCTCCTGGCTTAACAAGGACTGAGGGCAGCAAGACGCCTGTGATCTTGGGGGCTCAGGAGGATGTCAAGTGAAATTCAAAGGAGATGACCCCGAGATTCTATCAAATGTACTTTCACTTCTGTCTTTACATTCAAAAACTCTTTGTGAGAATATACCCATGTGGGAAGACCAGAAGTTGGCTATCAGACTCAGCAGTGAGAGCACAGACGGCCAGACTGAGGATGCAGTCAGACCCCATCATCACGGTGGGGGAGGTCCCGCCTGCCTCTTTGGCTCCCCCCGCGGTGCCCCCTGGCCTGCCCTGACCCCCTACTCCATCACACAGCCTTCCTCCAGCCCCTCTCCCTAGGCTTCCTCCTGCCAAAGTCTGCACAAGCCACCTTCACACCCTGGACCCTTCCACCCGCCCAGCCTTCAGATCTCTCCTCAAGCACCCCTTCCTCAGGACTCCACCCCCCCGGCCTCCAGGACCAGGTCTCAGAGAACGCGTTTTTATATCTTCTGCATCGCACTTGTCAGGGTGCAATTTCACGCTGCTCTGTGTTGCAATTTGAGTAATGGTAATGCCAGCCTCTCAGGTAAGCAGTTTCTACCTGCAAATGGTCTCCCAACACATACCCCTGACCCTGGCAGAGAGCAAAATTAATATTTTTTGAAACAGGAAAGAAAATCAAGCGAAATAAGTGCATCTGGGGTTTATTTCCTGTTTCACAGCTCTTCAAAAACTGCTATGTTCTTTGAAATTTATTCAGGATCAGTTTATTTATATTTTTCTACCACGTGGGTATAATCTGCTCTGGCCAGATCTAGAGTGTTGGATTTTTTCCTAATTTCTGCAAGAAGACAATATTTCATCCCCGCAGGTGGTAGACCTATTAGCTTTTTTATTTTTTTAACATCTTTATTGGAGTATAATTGCTTTACAATGTTGTGTTAGTTTCTGCTGTATAACAAAGTGAATCAGCTATATGCGTAGGTATATCCCCATAACCCCGCCCTCTTGCGTCTCCCTCCCACCCTCCTTATCCCACCCCTCTAGGTGGTCGCAAAGCATCGAGCTGACCTTCCTGTGCTATGCAGCTGCTTCCCACTAGCTATCTATTTTTCATCTGGTAGTGTATATATGTCAATGTTACTCTCTCACCTTGTCCCAGCTTACCCTTCCCCCTCCCCGTGTCCTCAAGTCCATTCTCTACGTCTGTGTCTTTATTCCTGTCCTGTCCCTACGTTCTTCAGAACCTTTTTTTTTTTTTAGATTCCATATGTATGCGTTAGCATACGGTATTTGTTTTTCTCTTTCTGACTTACTTCACTCTGTATGACAGACTCTAGGTCCATCCACCTCGCTACAAATAACTTAATTTCGTTTCTTTTTATGTCTGAGTAATATTCCATTGTATATATGTGCCACATGTTTATCCATTCATCTGTTGACAGACACTTAGGTTGCTTCCATGTCCTGGCTATTGTAAATACTGCTGCAATGACCATTGTGGTACATGACTCTTTTTGAATTATGGTTTTCTCAGGGTATATGCCCAGTAGTGGGATTGCTGGGTCGTATGGTAGTTCTATTTGTAGTTTTTTAAGGAACCTCCATACTGTTCTCCACAGTGGCTGTATCAATTTACATTCCCACCAACAGTGCAAGAGTGTTCCCTTTTCTCCACACCCTCTCCAGCATTTATTGTTTCTAGATTTTTTGATGATGGCCATTCTGACTGATGTGAAATGATATCTCATTGTAGTTTTGATTTGCATTTCTCTAATGATTAGTGATGTTGAGTATCCTTTCATGTGTTTGTTGGCAATCTGTATGTCTTCTTTGGAGAAATGTTTATTCAGGTCTTCTGCCCATTTTTGGATTGGGTTGTTTGTTTTATTAATATTGAGCTGCATGAGCTGTTTATATATTTTGGAGATTAATCCTTTGTCAGTTGCTTCATTTGCAAATATTTTCTCCCATTCTGAGGGTTGTCTTTTCCTCTTGTTTATGGTTTCCTTTGCTGTGCAAAAGCTTTTAAGCTTCATTAGGTCCCATTTGTTTATTTTTGGTTTTATTTCCATTTCTCTAGGAGGTGGGTCAAAAAGGATCTTGCTTTATGTCTTGATTTATGTCATAGAGTGTTCTGCCTATGTTTTCCTCTAAGAGTTTTATAGTGTCTGGCCTTACATTTAAGACCTATTAGCTTTTAAAATTCCACCTCAAATGTTGCAGGTTAACTTCCTGATAAATTTCTCAATTTCTCCTGAAGGGCGAATGGTCCTGAGCTGGGGCTTCACTCCATTACTTTCATTTGATACACGCTCTACCCCTCACGCTGAAATAGAAAAACCCAAGGTGGGTTATGGTTTCTAAGGACCTTCCATGACTAAACTGCATGAGATCAGCCTGAACTCCCAGGTATCAGTAGTCCTGCACCTGCTCAGTAAGTCTGTCTGATGAACGTGGAGAGCAGTTCCATGCATAGGACAGGGATGCGTCCTGGATTCTCCTTTAAAAATTCTTTTTAAAATGCCTGGTTAAGTAGCAGATTGGAGAGTTAACTACTAAGCGTGCAATTGGTCCTGCCACCTAAAAACTTTTCTAAAACTGAAGTCAATATTTTTGTAGGAGTCACAATATTTAACGGGCTTACAGTTAATCATCCTATAAGGGGAATGGACTCATTCACACACCTAGGCACAGATTTTCCTGTGAGGTTACCTTGAAGAGTACAGAGGAACTTATACTGCTCGAGCTTTAAAGTTTTTCTGAGCTGAAATCATTGAAGTCCTGCTCTGTCCACAGTGTCAGGGTCCTGGGCATCCTTTGTCTCCACGCTGGCCTAGGTCCAAATGTTTGAGGTGTGTCTTAACCTCACCCTCAGGCATTTTTGTGGCCACGTCCTTGGAGAAGGTGGGTGACGGTCTTTCTGCGAACTCGCTCGTCAAGCCCTCACCTCTTCTGAGATGTCAGTAGCATCCCTAGCTCTGCTGTTAAAAAACATAGTTCTCCACTGAGCCGGCAACTTAGAAAGCTGCACATCTCGGATACTTAAAGAGAAGCATCATCTCAAACCAGCAAATCGCTACTTAGCGCTTCTTTTTTTAAATTTTATTTATTTATTTATTTTTGGCTGTGTTGGGTCTTCGTTTCTGTACATGGGCTTTCTCTAGTTGTGGCGAGCGGGGGCCACTCTTCATCGTGGTGCGCGGGCCTCTCACTGTCGTGGCCTCTCTTGTTGTGGAGCACAGGCTCCAGACACGCAGGCTCAGTAGTTGTGGCTCACGGGCCTAGTTGTTCCGCGGCATGTGGGATCTTCCCGGACCAGGGCTCGAACCCGTGTCCCCTGCATTGGCAGGCGGATTCTCAACCGCTGCGCCACCAGGGAAGCCCACTTAGCGCTTCTTAAAGGTTTGACTGAGAGAATCGACCACCACTGAGACTTTCCTGACGGCTATTCATAATCTCCCAGAAGAAGCTGACAGAGAGCTTCTCTCAAACGGCGGGACCCGGAGTGAAAATTCTAGCCAGCAAGTGGAGTGCTTTTACTGTGTGGACGCTGTGAGGTGAGTGCTCTGAACACACGTTCTACGGGTTCATCTCTTTCTGGCTTCTTCCTCTCATTTTCTCTTGGCCCTGCTTTCTGCTTATTTATTTTCTTCTCATTATATTATGTGTATTTCTGTAAAACACCTTAAATCCTCGTGAGAACATGGCTGGGTATACATTGTAGAAGCCCCAAGTTAAAACAAAATGTTATTTCTGAAACGAAGTGCCTTTACAATTTGGATGGGGTTTTTTCCCCTATGAGGACGACTTCTTGACTATTAAGGAAGCTCAGCAAAACCTGATATTCCCGACGGTGCCTTTTTTTTTTTTTTAAAAGGAATAACTGGAGATATGAACTGAAGCATTTTGCTTGGGGTAATCCTTGAAAACCATCCCGTGTGCTTTACAAGTTCAGTATAGGGGCATTTCCCTAAAGAACGTGGTGGCTCTTTCAGTGACTTTATTCGCCATCACCATGGCATTCCATAAGAAATAACAGGTCTCTTTATTCCTTCCAGTTTCCCAAACACCATCCTAAGAACCAATTCTTGTGCCGGCTGTACGTCCACATACCATCGCTCATGCCTACACAGAGCCGCGGGGCGAATGAGGTGCATTTCGAAGTGTAAATATGACTTCGAGATCAGAATTTCTTTCACCCGTATTAGAAAATGACCCCAAATGTGCATACCGGCTAAACACAGCTGTCTGTCACATGTCCGACACAGCCGAGATGTCTTGTTTGTCAACGAGAAGAAACCCCCACTGATCAAAGCCTTTCATGAATTAATACCTAACCCGGCCATTTAAAATTGCCATTTGTAGAGACATCCTGGACCCGAACTGCAGAAAACAGTCACTAGGCAACACCAACAAAACAGATTGGTCTTGGCAGGAGAAACAAACGGAAGACCCAAATTCCATTTATCTAGAAATAAAATACCCACAATAGTCATCTGACAAGGGAAATCGCACCAGGTTATATATAGGAAGCTAACGTTCTCGATGGAAGTGTGATGTGTTCCAACAAAAAGATCCCATAACTTAGAATCTGTGACCTCTTCTAGAAGAAACAAAAACTTGAAAGTGTTCTGGCTGGTCAATACAACCCACAAAATTGAAGAGAAAAAGAGACCTTGGCTTTTCGGCCGTCGAGAGAGGGAACCCGGGGCTCAGCACTAGATGCCCCTCGGCCCCGGACCCGAAGGAGGCGGAGGGTGGGGAAGGGGGTGGTATTTCCTGAATGAACAGCAGGGCGTGACCACAGCCCCCGAACTGGAAAACTGCGGGCGGCTATGTATGGGGGTGGGGGGGTGCGTATTGTTTTCTAATTTGAGATTAAAACGTTCAAGAAAACTTTCCGGATACACCACCCCTTCACAGTTACTTAAAGATCACGATGACACAGCATGCTAATGAAAAATTAGTCCTAACGGCCTTCTTACATTGTTCCAAGAAACAGGGATCAGTCGTTCCTTACAGGAAATATTAATGTTACGGTTCTTAACACTTTGTATAACTGAAATTCTAATGTACAAAAGACAGCAAAAAGCCCGACTAAAGAAATAAAAGGGTGGCACGAGAATCCATCACAATGAACGACGCTAAATTATTTCTCGGTGGACAGCACCTGCAGCAATCCCTGGCCTCCTGTTTTCTACATTCAATAGTGCCACGCCTTGATGGCAGTTAGAAAATGATACTGGGAACGCTGGCCTGTGTAGATTGTCTCTTGGATCTGTTTGAAGGAGACCCACTCGACCATAATCACTGCTGTAATGTCCCCATGGGGTCAGGCACGCCCGGTTCCTAAGCTGGGGTGCACTCCCCACCCCAACTCTAAGCATGAGTGTTGCCCAGAGCTCTGCTGTTAATGCTCTTTGCACTCATTCACTGGCCGTCTGCACGATCTCATTCACTCGTGCATGTGAATCAGTGTGAGAGATACTGGCTCCCACAGAGCCTACCAGCCTGACTTCTCTTCCAAAGGCCAAACAATGTATCCAATTGCAAAAGCAGATTGCTACTTTCATATTCCAAGCACCCTAAGTTCAATAGGTTTAAATTAGATTCCCTATCTTCCCCCACAAACTTTTCTTCTTATACTGTATTCTATAAATGTGGACGCCATTATCAGTTACTGTCTCTTCCACTACCAGCATCCCTGCTCACCCATCCAATTAATCAAGTTTGCTCATTTTCAGGACAGTTCTTTAAAATCCATTCTCTTCCCTCTGTCCCACTTTAGTAGAAGTACATTTTCAAAACACAAATGGCCAAATAGCTCCCCTCAGAAGCACCCCATCACCTATTGTGATTTCTCCTCTCCCTGGTGTACACACCCCACATGATCCCTGGGACTACGGATAGAGTGGATCTTACTTTAATCTAATGATTAGGTTACATTAGCTGGCACAGCTGACCTTATGATAGGGACATTATCCAGGTAGTCCTGACCTAATCAGGCCTGAGCCCTTAAAAGTGGAGAGTTTTCTCCAGCTCATAGCAGAAGTGGGGTTGGCAGAGAGATCTGACGTAGAGGGCTCTAAGGTGAGTGAGGTTCTCTGTTGCCAAGATGGAGGGAGACTCACAGACTGGACAGCCAACTCAGGAGCCCCACGTGGTCCCCAGCTGACAGCCACCAAGACAGTGGGGACCTCAGTCCTACAACCAGGAGGAAATACATTCTACCAACAGCATCAAAAAGCATGAAAATGCATCTTTCCCTAGACCAGCCTCCAGACGAAGATGTAACCAGTGCACAACATGATTTCTGCTCTATAAGACCCTGGGCAGAGGACTAGCCAAAAAATGTGAGATGATAAATACGTGTTGTTTTACGCCTCTAAGTTTATGGTAATTTGTCACACAGCAGTAGGAAACCAACATATACAAACGATACCCAACTTTGTTAGCAAGTCAAGCCCATCCTCCCTCATGGGCCCTTGGTCTTCCTTTCCAGCCTCAGCTGCTCCTGACATTTCAAATTCTCCCTGTGTGCTTTTCACATCTCCTTATCTGCCCAAATTCTAAAGAGAATTATGTAAATATCCTGAGTGTAATTAGAATTATTCTGGAAATATAAAAATAAGTAAATAAGGGAATGCCGCTTGACTTAAATATCACTGCAGGGAAAGTCAGCCAACATATTCTAATAATAAATATCTATCTGCCAAAAAGTGATTGGACACGTACTCACCATTTTTAACAGCATGAACCACTGTTGAGGAATCTTTGCTTGTAAGGAAGTATTTACAGACAGCTAAAGCTCTGGAGTCATGCTTTTTATACATCAGCCCTATTTCAAAACCTAGATCCTAAAAAAGAAAGAAGAATCCAAGAAACGTGCCTCAAACAGCCACTCCCAATTTCTTCAGGCAAGAAAGCTCTCTACAATAGCAGAGGATCCGTCCCAGCATGAAATGGAAGTGAGCTGAGTAGATTTCCAACTCTTTCCTTTTTCTGAGTGGCTCCTATTGTGTCCCTAGTTATTTTATTAAAACCCAGCACATCACAAAACTCCTAATAGGGTAAGAGTCAAAGACTCCCCTATTCTCTACTTGCTACACAAGGGCAAATATAGGATGACCTGCACTTTGTAAGACACTTAAAACCGAATAGTAAAGAAGCCTCTTCGAATACACTACTCAGAGTTGCTATGAAAGAAACTGGAAAATACAAAGAATCAAGGCTTAGTGGAACTAGAAAGACCATTAAGGGACTTCTGAAGGGAACGAGCGTGAAGGAAAAGCAGTGTGACCTCGTCAGACCCCTCCTCTAATACTTTCCTACACACCTCGAGGAGTTCATCACCGAAGCCAAGGACCACTGCCTCCTCACTCATCATGAAGTGGGAGTCTGCTCAGGAAAAGAAGCTAGCACTGAAAGCCAGAAATGGGGTGTGTATAATTATTTTCAGTATATATTCAGGCTTGTTAAACACCTACTGCTTCTGACACAACAGCAACAGACCCTTAGCTGCATCTTCTGTCTGATCTCAGCAGGTGTAAGCCGGACAGTGTGAGAAAAGCAAATTTCCTGTTTTCTAGCTCAGTGTCTTAGTCCTAGCAAGCTTCTAGGTAAATGGGTGTTAAATCTTAAACACAAGCACAGTTACCTCCTGTTCCTATTTAATACGATCATTCAGCATTTCCCGAACTGTCAGATGAATGATTAGCTGATATGGAAGTACTGATAATATTCTTTCCAGGTTGGGGAAAAAACTCTAGAAAGGGAGAGTCAAGATGAAATTCACTTTCTTGCGTTTAAGAAATACTTTCCAGTGTCTAATATACTATTAGGTGATAAGAGGAAGTCTCTAAACAGTGTGGAGGCTACGATCCTGTGGTTTTGCTGTTGTTGTTGAAAAGACTTAACATTTTTAGAGCAGTTTTAGGTTTGCAGCAAAACTGAGGGGAAGGTACAGCAATTTCCCACATACCCCCGGCTCACATATACACCTGTGCCCAGCCTCCCCCATCATCAACGTCCCCCACCAGGTACATTTATTACCATTAATGAACTTACACTGACACATAACACACCCTAAGCTCCTAGTCTGCATTACAGTTCACCCTTGGTGTTGTACATTCTATGGGCATGGACAAATGTATAATAACAGCATTGTATCGACAGTATCCTACAGAGAATCTGCACTGCCTGAAACATCCTGTGCTCAACCAATCCATCCCTCCCTCCTCCGACCCAAGCCCTGGCAACCACTCATCTTTTTACTGTCTCCATAGTTTTGCCTTTTCCAGAATGTCCCAGAGTAGATGGCATCGGCATCATACAGTATGCAGCCTTTCTCAGATTGGCTTCTTACACTTAGCAACATGCATTTAAGGTTCCTCCGCATCTTTTCATGGCTTCACAGCTCATTTCTTTATAGTGCTGAATACTATTCCATTGTCTGGGTCCTAACACAGTTTATTTATCCATTTACCTATTGAAGGATAAAAGCAAACCTCTAAAATGTATGAAGCTATGACTCTGTTTCTATGTTAAAAACCTACCACTCTCTATACAGAGTCTTTTATATTTATATTCTTAGAGACAAGGCCCAGAAGGATCTGCCTTATGCTTTATAGCGTGAAAGTTCCATAAGGTTAGCGAGCCTTTCAAATTAGCCAGTCACTGTAGGTCCACCAGGGACCTACATTACAAACAAATGGCAAGCCAAGATGCCACCCAGGCTGGTGCTACTATCACATACCGCCTCCCACAGTTTAATATCCTTAGGCTCAAAAGTCAATTCTTGGGCTTCCCTGGTGGCGCAGTGGTTAAGAACCCGCCTGCCAATGCAGGAGACACGGGTTCGAGCCCTGGTCCGGGAGGATCCCACATGCCGCAGAGCAGCTAAGCCTGTGCGCCACAACTACTGAGCCTGCTCTCTAGAGCCCGCAAGCCACAACTACTGAGCCCACGTGACACAACTACTGAAGCCCGCGCGCCTAGAGCCCATGCTCCGCAACAAGAGAAGCCACCACAGTGAGAAGCCTGTGCACCTCAATGAAGAGTAGGCCCCGCTCGCTGCAACTAGAGAAAGCCCACGCGCAGCAATGAAGACCCAACACAGCCAAAAAGAAATAAATAAAAGAAATAAATTTAAAAAAAATTTTTTTAATTCACTTTTTTAGAGAGTCAACTGAGAAAACGTATTCTACTGTACAACAACTCTCTGGTCTGCCTTGATTCGTGATACCTTGATATATATTCAATTATTAAGACACCTGTACATTATGAGTTTCATAAACACATTTGTAAAAGCCTGGGTGTGAGTGATCCTTTTTACTAAAACACTACATGCCGGTTCCACTGCTGGATGAAGGGATTAAAACTAAAATTAGAGTTCAACATTTCCACTATTCTTTCATGGACATATTTCGAGCAGTGCAGCATATTTCGAGCACTGCAGCATAAAAACTGACAGGGCAAGGACCTACTGTATAGCACAGCGAACTACATTCAATATGTTGTAATAATCTATAATGGAAAAGAATCTAAAAAAGAATATATATACATATATATCAATATATGTATAAGTGAATCACTTTGTTGTATGCCTGAAACTAACACATTATAAAGCAACAATATTTCAATAAAAATTTAAAAAGAAACTGACAGAACAAGTGTCTTAGCAGAAGTCCCCAGCTATTTAAGAAAGTTAAAAATTTGACACAGCTGTATCCAATTTTAAATTAATTTTAATTTTTAAATGGCCCTCTGTTTACTGGAGCAACTATAGATGATCTGAGCATGTCTGTCTGGTACAGAAACCTTGAGAGAATCAGTAAATAGAAGGAAAATATAAAACCTTGGCAAGAATGATTAATAATACCTTTTCCATGTATCGATATCCCCAAAGGAAGCTTGCATTTAAAGCTAATACACTATTAGCCTCGAAATAAGTGCCCAGACTGGTCAAGGTAATTTATTAGTTTATGGCCAATAAATGTCAGTCATGGCATATGTGTTACTAACAAAAAAGCAGGGAAGGAAGCTCTTCAGTTTCACTAGGTAACATTTTAGCAGAGCTTTTCCCTCTCCGTATTTCCTCATTGACTTCCCCATCTCCTGTTATTTATTTGCCATATCCAAACAGCAGGAAGACTGGGCTGAAATATCACTAGGATGGATATTCCCTACTTCCTTTGCTATAGACATTAACATGATCATAGGAATACCACAAAAGGTATTCATGAGTGCAGTTTAATATCTCCTTTTAAGTCACAACATTTTTCAAACTAAGAAGTCCGTATTCACCACCTTTCTTGTGCCAATGAGACACTGGACCATAAGGCGTCGGTGGCAGCTAAATCCTGACGCTAACTGCTGCCTGTGTGCGCTTCCCTTTTAGACCAGATCAGCTGGTGCGTGGATGCCAGTAAGTATGTGCAAGCTGGTTCTCTGTAACTATTTCACCGTGTCCCTACAACAGGGCCTCAACATCACACTGTCCTCCAGGCTTCCTGAAACTACCTCTGTATTTTGTTGGAATGTGTGTGTACACACACACCATGTACATATTTTGCAGGACTGAACTAGAGTTCACGCCCTCCTCTGACCCTAAGAACCTGTGATTCTACAAGACTTCAGCTCTGTAGTCAAAGAGGTCATGGGCGCTGTTCGTAGGCGGCGGAATTTTGAGACAAGGTCAAAGACACCCGCCTCTGAAATTGAAGGTAACAACAATAAAAAAGGTAATATCAAATTCAAGAGATGATCCACCATGTAGAGATCTTCTCAGGTTATTAACTAACTTTGAAATGATTTTCCCATCTTGTAGCCGATACCAGTGGTCTTCTTCCTAAACTTCCTGCAGAGCCAAGACATCGTCTGTGAAAAGAAAGGCATCTATTTAAATGCTAACTAAAGGGAGATGCTATTATCTTGAAAATTACAACCTGTCTTTTACGGGGGAAATGCTGTAATTATGAAATGAAGTGGCAATTGATCAGGAAAATTAGAAAAAAAATCACTGGTGAAAACTGTTTCTCTCCAGAAGGCATGGAGACTATGGCCCCAGTTCAGGCTTGCCTTTCCACTTTGAGCAGGATGGTGTAACAGCCGTACAACTTGCTTCAAGTCATCCTGTGTTAAGGCAGGGAGGGGAGTCAAGCCTGGAACTCTGTTCCCTTCCCCACTTTGAAGAGCTTCTGCATCATACCTCCCCAGCTGTTTTCCCCTTCTTACTCAAAATATTATTGTTTTTC
Organism: Delphinapterus leucas; assembly: GCF_059928025.1. Taxonomy (NCBI): domain Eukaryota; kingdom Metazoa; phylum Chordata; class Mammalia; order Artiodactyla; family Monodontidae; genus Delphinapterus; species Delphinapterus leucas. The sequence goes on along the minus strand of NC_143142.1, from coordinate 32,999,565 downwards.
TACTCTTCATAGAGTATCTTTTCTTTTTTTTTAATTGAAGTATAGCTGATTTACAGTGTTGTGTTAGTTTCTGGTGTACAGCAAAGTGATTCAGTTACGTGTATACACACACACACACACACACACACACACATATATAAACATATATATTTTTTTCCAGGTTCTTTTCCGTTACAGATTATTACAAGATATTGAATATAGTTCATCGTGCTAAACAGTAGGTCCTTGTTGGTTATCTATTTTATATACAGCAGTGTGTATATTTTAATCCCAAACTCCTAATTTATCCCTCCCCCCTTTCCCCTTTGGTAACCATGTTTGTTTTCTATGTCTGTGATTCTCTCTCTGCTTTGTAAATGTTCATTTGTATCATTTTTTTTTAGATTCCACAAATAAGTGATATTATACGATATTTGTCTTTGTCTGGCTTACTTCACTTAGTATGATCATCTCTAGGTCCATCCATGTTGCTGCAAATGGCATCATTTCATTTTTTTTTATGGCTGAGTAAGTATTCCTTTGTATATAAATACCACATCTTCTTTATCCATTCATCTGTCAATGGACACACTTAGGTTGTTTCCATGTCTTGGCTGCTATAAACAGTACTTCTATGAACATAAGGGTGCATGCACCTCACAGAGTATCTTATTTCATGATAGTACAGCCGAAAGCAAAGCCTTGGCAATCTTTTTGTGAAATTAGGTTTAAGAAGTCTTGAGAAGGTAACATTGTTTCCACTGACTCAATCTGTCTCCTGGATAAGATCTGCCCGTAACCTCAGGGCCCTTTTGTTTCCAGGGAGGAGGCCTAATTACACCACTTCAGGCCAGAGTCAAGTTGCACCATTTATTAAAAGGAGAGCCCCTTTAGCGTGTCTGCTTCCTGCTGCCAGCAGAGGGGAGGGGAGGAGAGAGAAGGATGTAGGGGTGAAGGTGGGGAGAAGGAAAGGAGATGAGAAAGTGAACAGAGGAGGAAGCCCAGTGTGGCCTCACTTCCTTCTCCTTACCCCCAAACTACATGCATTAACTAATATAAAAACATAAGTAGAACTTGAAAGTTTCATCACAAAATTTAGAAAAACTGGTCCATTTGATGTCAAATGCTCACAGAATTAACACTAAAGTAGATAGTTAAATACATTATTAAATAATTTGAAAAGCAGATCTTTCTCCTTCTATTTCTCTTTGTGTCCTACTATTTCACAAGTCCATGCTGGCAGTAAATACTGTATTTCGGTTTGTTCTGTCTGCTGCTACAGACTTTGTATGTTTTGATGCCCCCAGTAAAGAGCGTTCTGGAGCAGAGGGTAGGAGATGTGGGTTCTAGCCCTTCTCGGCCCTTTCTGGGCTGTGTGTCCGCTGGCACACCATGAACTGCTCTGGGCCTATTTCTTCTTCAGTGAAATGAGGTAGGAGACAAAGTTATCTCCAATGTCCCTTCCAGATCTAAGACTGTGGACCCTATGAGTAAGACAATGCCCTATCTAAGCCTGAAGTCTTTGTCTCTCTTGGTTTTCAGTGCCTGGCACATAACAGGCCCTCAAGAAATACTTTATATCAAAGCCTCTGCAAAATTAGTAAAACTCCTTGGCATCTTTTGCACACTGTGTGATGTTAGTTCTAGGGACTGGAACTGTTGTAAACAAGAAAAAAGAAGGTTCATTAAGACAAATCATAATTAAAACTTGAATGATGCGCTCCCTTGTTAAAAACTATTTCGGTGCCTGCCACGTACAAATTGATCAACGTCCTCAAGAAAATACAGAGATCTGAATGAGGTGCCTGGTGGAGACAACACCTTAAGAGATTTTTGGAAGCTGTAATAAAGGTCCAGTTCTAGGAAGGAGGCTGAAGAAGCTCACTGGTGGCAGAGACTCCTGTCCGGCTTGGCCCTGTGTGAATGCGAGGCTGTGGTCGCTATATGAGGGATCGGCTGCCGTCCAACAAGCTGGGGAATGAGAAATGCCTTGGACTAAAGCAGGGAAGAACTTCCCTTGCTTCTGGGGCTATGGCTGAGTTAGAGTGGACACGAGCTGGCACCTGGCATGTGAAGCAGAATGGTGCCAGGCAGGGTGACGCTGATTAGGAACTCAGGAGCAGGGTTTCAGTCCTTCGCACCTAAGAATAGCACTTGGAGTAACAACGTATTCTTTTTTTTCCCCCAAAGATCAGGAACAAAACAAGGGTGCCTACTCTTGCCACGTTTATTCAACATAGTTTTGGAAGTCCTAGCCACAGAAATGAGAGAAGAAAAAGAAATAAAAGGAATCCAAATTGGAAAAGAAGAAATAAAACTGTCACTGAGTGCAGATGACATGATGCTACAGACAGAAAATCCTAAAGATGCCACCAGACAACTACTAAAGTTCATCAGTGAATTTGGTCAAGTTGCTGGACACAAAACTAATATATGGAAATCTGTTACATTTCCACACACTAACAGGTAATTCTGTCTTTTATATGCTCTTTCCCCAAACCTCAAGTTAAGCCTGAACCCAAGTGTGCTAAGGGGACATATTTCTGGAGAAGCAGCCACGAGAGCGCAGGACCCTCCTCCGCTGAGCCCAGGGGAAGGTGTCAGTGGCTGATCCATCGTCGCCTAAGGCCACAAACAGAGTAAAGGAAGTTAAAAGATTTTTTTCTAGAGCACATGTGAAAACTCTCAGAGGGGGAAGATGCTGAAGGAGGCAAATTTTAAGCAAGTCAACTAGATATAAAAATATCAAGTAAAACCTCAAAGTTAAATCACACGATGGTGAGAACTAGAAAACTTGGATTAGTCTTAAACCTGGAAGATTGCTTTCTTCACCAAATAGGTAATGAATACCTACTCCGTGAAAGTCAACCACCATGTTATACGAAGGACAAAGATAAATAAGACACTGCACACTGGAACAGGTAAAACTATCCATGCACATTTCGCTTATGAAGCCCCTCTGCCTGAATGCAGAGCACGGAAGTTCATTTCATCAAATCAGCAACACAAAGTAGTTGGAAAATACAACGAGAAAGTCAAGAGTTAAGGGAACAGTGGAGTGAAAAAGCAAACCTGGGGTTTCGGCACTGCACGTCAGAAATCTTAACACCTGGAAAACAAATCTCCCATCGGGCCTTCACTCCATTTGACAACTGAGAGTGAAGTCAAAAAGAACTCCCCAGGGATTATTACCTTTGGTAAACAATCACCCCAGTGCGCACTCAGGTTCAAATTCACTCAGCTTCCAAAACATAACCCACGGTATGTGATATGCCTCAGGGTTTTACTAGTTTTATTTCTCGACAAATATACTTGTGGGTTTTTTTGCGGTACGTGGGCCTCTCACTGTTGTGGCCTCTCCCATTGCGAAGCACAGGCTCCGGACGCGCAGGCTCAGCGGCCATGGCTCACGGGCCCAGCCGCTCCGCGGCACATGGGATCCTCCCGGACCGGGGCACGAACCCATGTCCCCTGCATTGGCAGGCGGACTCTCAACCACTGCGCCACCAGGGAAGCCGGTTATACTTGTTTTTAACCTTCATACTATGTAGGGTGTTTACTAGACCATGCCTGCACTCATGAGGGATTATCAGTCTGTTACTTTTTGAAAATGAAAACCAGGAGAAAAGTTTTAACAATTTTAGTAAAAGGGTTTGTTTTTCTTAATCAAACCTTCACGAGGTCATATCTGAACACCTTGGGAAGGCTGAACATTGACTATGTCAGGTAAATAAGCAGGTGCCTTTTAACTGTCCTTGTGTGTAACTCTTCCTATGGTTGCACCAAAGAGTCATCACACAAGGGAACCGAGTTAATTAAAGCCCTGCCATGGTCGGGAGTCCCCGGGGGGCACTGATCTTCAGGCAGGAAAGCTGCTGCTGCAGGACTGGGCCACTCGGTTACAGCACGTGGCAGATGGTCTGATGTAGTAAAGACATAAAGTTGAGCACAGACCCACTGAGAGGTTAAATCGTAATTTATACAATTACACAGAATCAAAACCTCCGACTTATGTAGTTGTTGAAAGAACAATACTTGCAATAACAAAAATTCTTATTGTGAATTTTTTACAATTACTATTTCTTATAATCCATGAAAGGCAACAGGTGTTCTATTCAACTTTCTGGATTATGGCAATTCTATCTGCTGTCTAGTCAAGAACTTCTAAAGGGATCGTAAGGCATTTTAATCATGTAACCTAGAGAAGCTGGAACACTCAGACACTGATTTCGTTTTTCCAACCAAATCCCAGTTAGTGGAATACAAGAAACAGAAGTATGACTTGAAACGCTAATTGCATCACGGGCAAGGCAGAGCATTTAGAGATTTTTTAAACAGTCCCTCCCTGACCAGTAGTCAAAAGGTGACACAAGCACATTTAGGGGACGGAGTGCCATAAATTCCCTTCTCTCTGGCCCCTTGGAAGCATCTCTAGGTGGTATCAAGAAGTGCTTTTTGGAGTGAACGCCACCGTTTCTCCGATTCCGGCAGGATCTGAATGGTACTCAGTCATGGAGCCCATCAACCAGCAGGCCTCTGGACACAGCCAAACCTGAGGGAGGGGGTGGGACAGGCTTTTAAGGTTTTACTGCTGCACTTGAGTAGCTTTTAGATTTGCCCCAATCTGGATGCAAGGGTCTCTCCAGCGTGGCTGAGTCACTGGCACTTCCCCTGGAGTTCCAGGCCCACGTGGGGTTACCTGGGGCTCAGAAGCACTGAGTCTCGCTCACTACTAAAACGGCAATGTGCGGGGCTCAGGAGAGACAGCCCAGGTCCCCGCACACAGAGAAACAGGGTGGAACCTTGTGAGAAACACCTGGTCCACCTTCCGTCTCTTTTGCAGTTATGCTCAAGCCTCCTCCACTGGTTAGGTTTCTTGTGGAGAACAAACCAAACGACACCCAAAAATGGCTTAAGATGTTTCTATGTGCAGCAGCACACCTATATTAGGAAATATGGACTCGGATTTCAAATCCTGTCTGACTTATTTTCCTAAAACCATATCAGACTAGATAGGAATGAAACATTTCTAACTGGATGGTCATCAGGAAATTCATCATACTCTAATCAGACTCAGATGAGTCCAGGAACCCAGAAGTAACGGGATTGAAATAAACGTGAAATAAACATGGTAAGCACTGCTTCCACTGCTGCTGTGAAGGGGTACTTTTATTTTCTCTTTTGAAATTCATGTTCAAGAAATAAACAGCAACGATGATGACAAACTGGCCATAGGAAGTAGCCTGCATTTTCTAATGGTCCAGTAAAAATGACAAGGGAACAGCAGTATTAGCGATTATGCTGGCGGATGTGACAATCCGGTAGCTGCAAACATTGCCCAAACGTGTATATCAAATTACTTATTGTTAAGACCCTTTCTTGTATTTTACTCATAGTTAGATCTTTTTTCTTTTTTAATTAGTTTATTTATTTTATTTATTTTTGGCTGCGTTGGGTCTTCATTGCTGTGCACGGGCTTTCTCTAAGTTGAGGCGAGTAGGGGCTGCTCTTTGTTGTGGTGTGCGGGCTTCTCTCATTGCGGTGGCTTCTCTTGTTGCGGAGTATGGGCTCTAGGCTCAAGGGCTTCAGTAGTTGTGGCACGTGGGTTTCAGTAGTTGTGGCTCGTGGGATCTAGGGCGCAGGCTCAGTAGTTGTGGCGCACGGGCTTAGGTGCTCTGAGGCATGTGGGATCTTCCTGGACCAGGGCTCGAACCCGTGTCCCCTGCACTGGCAGGCGGATTCTTAACCACTGTGTCACCAGGAAAGTCCTGCAAGATCTTTTTATATTTTAGATAATCAAGACTGAGAGTTTGAAAAAAAATTACTGAGGAAAAACATCTCTCAAATGGAAAAACACTGAATGCCACAATGATCTAAGCCTATTGCTAGAGGGAAATTCGAAAACTCCAGGACAATCGGTAAGGTCCTCCCATCAGAACACCGGGGGCAGGAATTGCAGACTTAATCAGTGTCCAGTCACTGCTCTCAGAAAGCAACTGCTTCTTGTGTCTTGCTTTTCAGGGTCCTGGCTTTCTACCGCTGTAGCACTTCTGGGCAAGGGGAAATGCTACCTTGTGCTTTCAAAAGAAAAGAGAACTATAATGAAGGCATAAAATAAGCCACAGGGGAATAACAGCTAGGCATAGAGAGTTCATTAAAATAAAATGCCTTTTTTGATGCCTTATTCAATGCAACAAACGTTATGCCTGTTATTGTCTCCCGCATCCTGTTCCTAATTCACAACCACACATGTTGGGGGCAGGGGTCGTGGAGGCCATCCTGCTTCTTCCTTCAGAGCTTGGTGCCTCTTCTCTCCGGGATCTTAGAGCAGGAAGGGGTATGAGACGCCACTGGGTCTGAGATTACACCCAGGAGCTGCTGGTTACCAGAGATGCACCTGTGCTTTCTGCTGGAATCCCAACAGCAGAGCACACATCATCACGAGGTTGACAATGACCACTTTAAAACATTCTTTCTCTGCTTATTGAAAATCTGACTTCCTGTAACTTCTTCCTAAGTTTTACTTCCTATACGTTAAAAAATGTTATGACGTTCAATGACAACCCTTCCAAGTAACTGGAAGTAGCTATCCTGTCTCCTCCTAACCTTTTTTCCATCTTCAACACATTCTTTCTCGAATCATTTCGCATGGGAAGGTTTCAAACTACTCACCATCCTGTAATTCTCTGCTGAATAAGCTTAAGTTGGAGTTCACTGCTATTATCGTTGTTAAACTGATACCATTTATCAAGAATCTGCTACATCCCAGAGAGTGTAAATCAGTTATCTGCTTTCATCTTCCCAACAATGCCTTATTTCACCCCTATTTTCCTGGTGAGGAAAATGAGGTTCAGAAGATTTAAGAAGTTCCTTGAAATCACTCCCCAGTCTGGTGGCTCTGGAGCATGTGTATCACGTGTGAATTACACAAATGGGACCTCCCAGCAGGGGAACGGGGACTACTCACTGCCTTCCACAAACTAGACACTACACTCCCGGGAAGCAGCCTGTGATTTCCAGAACATTCCTGACAGCCACACTGCACTGCTGGTTCCTGCTGGGTTTGTAATCACCTTAAACCCAAAGCTGAGTTTCACCCGAACTGTTACTAAGTCTGCCTGGCCCTTCCTCCAAACCTATTTCTGTTTTGCACTTGATCTTTAAAAACGGAGAGAAGTTTTACCTCCCCTCCTGCGAAATGTTATCTTGCTACTTTGCTTCAGTGTCCACACCATCCATTTAAGAAACCTGGGTTCTGACACATGGGCTGTTCCTTGCTTCCAAAGCCCTTATCACTTAAAAAAGTTGTCGAGCTGTTTTTGCGTGTGTGCTGTGCCTTCACCCAAGATTCAGTTAACAGCTCAGTTTTGAGGAGAGTAAAGGCTGAAGGACACCTTCTCTAGGACAATGTTTTTCAACCTCTGTTTACCTGCTAGACCCCGTGTACCTCGCCAGCAAAGCTTTACTTTTCATAGTTTGTATCTAAAAGCAGAGGCATTTTGTTTTTGTTTTGTTTTTTTTTGGTGCGTTGGGTCTTCTTTGCTGCGTGCGGGTTTTCTCTAGTTGCAGAGAGCGGGGGCTACTCTTCGTTGCGGTGTGCGGGCTTCTCCTTGCAGTGGCTTCTCTGGTTGCAGAGCACGGGCCCTAGGCGCACGGGCTTCAGTAGTTGTGGCACGTGGGCTCAACAGTTGTGGCTCGTGGGCTCTAGAGCGCAGGCTCAGTAGTTGTGGCGCACAGGCTTAGTTGCTCCACGGCATGTGGGATCTTCCCAGCCCAGGGATTGAACCCATGTCCCCTGAATTGGCAGGCGGATTCTTAACCACTGTGCCACCAGGGAAGTCCAGCATTTTGAATCTGCTTTTTCAACTAGCATCTCATTGCCACCTTGAGAACCACGTCACCGATTCACGACCCATTTTTCTTATCCAGCTAGTAGGTGACAGACAAACCCATTTCACTTTAGCATCTCCATGTTTCTCCATCTTCTCCATGGCTGTCAGGATGTCAGTAGCGGCCACACCTTCTTCTGCTGTGACACTGAGAATATTCTGCTGACAAGGATTTGTGTGTCCCAGAAAAAAAGTTACTCTTAAGAATCTGTCCAATTCATAAAAATACCTTATTATAAAAGAAAATAGCTGACCAACATTGCCATGCCACTCACAGTCTTCACAGTGACATTAAAAGTAACACTGAATGGTACCCAGAGTTAATTACAAACCAAAAACGCTGTACTGAAAAACACAGATTAGCTGGAATGAATCTGAAGCACGGGATATAAAATAAATTTAGCAAAAGGATCAGCATGACGTGCACTGGGGTCAGCCCTGAGGCATTTATTCTCCCTACAGGAAACACTATCAACTTTCTTCTAGACTGTTCTTTAGAAAACTCTGGTAGTCGTGACTAGAGGACTGCCAGGGAACCCTATTTATCCCATTACATAAATACAATCGGTAGAAAGACTTGCCTCCAAGTTAAGGAAAAAAGCTCCTCTTGACTTCGATGAATTTTTCCGGAAGGGAGATCCACACTGGAAAAATGCAACCTCGCTAAAGGTTACAGAAGTGCTTTAAGCTTCATAGTAAAACCCAGGTAAAAGTATATTATTGGATCTTCTCATTTCCAGAATAAACATCTAAATCAATAATCGAACACCTTGGGCTAAGAAATTAGCCAAAATCAGAGCCAGCGAAATGCAAGAAATGGACCTGTGCACTGCAAACCTTAGAACGCATATTTTATTCCCTGTAGTAACCCACTAATATGTCAGGTTATAGGATAACAAAAATTCTCTAAATTAATATATGGTAGACTGAATCTCTTTTGATCTAAGAGTTTATCTAAAACTTTTTTTCTACGTCCCTGCAATCTGTAATAATTTGATAACCCACCCCCCACCCTAAATGACGTTATCAACATGAAATGACTTTAAATCTTCTGTTCCAAGAAAAGCACTGGTGCATGAGTGCATTATGCAAACTATAAGGAATGAAACGGGGGCTGTAGGCAGAGAAAGAGGAGACAAATGAACGTGGACCATGGGGGATCAGGTGGGCTTGCTGCTGGCTGTGCCTTGAGAAAAGAGAAACAGAAATGCATGACCACACACAGATGTACGCTGGCTGCGGAGCCAGCAGACTCTCAGCACCCCGGGGCAGAAGAGGGGACCACTGGAGGCATGTGGTGGGCGGGGCTGGCACAGAGGGATGTGCGATGCCCATGTAGGACCAAGGGCAAGGGGATGGAGGCAGGAGAGTAGCTCTCTGAATGAAAATATTCAATCTGAAATGGAATCAACTTGCAAAAAGAGCAAGCTGCTCCCTCCCAGCTGGGGGAAAAAGACGCGGTAGGTGGTGGACAGGGCAGACCTGATTCTCCGGCCAGAGTTCACGCCCAGCCTGTGTCCCCGTGATACCCGGGAGCTCAACAACCATCCATTGCCGCCACTCTCAACAGCCTGTGTCGCTGTCACTTGTTAGCTTGGTCTGGCCAAACATCTCTGACAAAAGTTACTCACCTGCCCCTTCTCTCAGAAGAATTTTTGTTTTCTTTACAAGAAAACACAGAGGAGCACACCCCTTTACACTCGAGCTGCAATGCCCACCACCACGTGCATTTTAAAAACTACCCATTCTCCAAGCAAGAAAAGGACATTCACAGTTCAAATCCTCCTACCGCTCCTGTATACAGAAATCTCCAAGTTTCTACCAATTAACAACTTGGCCGTAAGTTACGCAAACAGAAAAGGTAAAATTCATTTCAATGTTAGCTCATAGTCAGGATATTAAAGAACACTTGATTTCTAAGGCCTCCAAAATGTTTTTCCTACCATGGAAAGTATTAGAGATTTCTTCTTCTTCTTTTTTTTAAAGACCATATTTTTCTCTCGATTGTAACATTTTGGGGACTTTATAAGTATTTTCAGTAATTTGATCCTCTGTGAGAGACTTTGGAAATAATTTTGTGTTTAGAAACTGGGTCTGAGTAATTTTCCAGAGTTCTGGAAAAACAAAGAGGCGTCTTGTATGCTTTACAGCAATATTTCCCAGCTCTCAATATCTGGGACAAAAAAAAGTTTTAAAATATACATTTACCTCTACATCACAGGTATATTCTGATCCATCCAGAAGTATCACTTTGCACTGCATGCTTTTAGGCTTTTTGACAATCTTTAATGGAGATCGAGATAGTTTGCTGCTAGATGATTTCTGGGAAAGTTTATCGTCTTCAAATTGCTGATATTCGGGCTGTTTGGCAGGTCCGGCGGCAAACTCCTGGTCCTTGTCAGTGACCTGCGAAGAGCAAACAATGGACAGTTTTCACTGCAAGACAGGAAATAAATATTGCATTGCTCAGGCAATAACAGAACCCTTTAGAAACAGGCTTTCCTATTTCCTAAAGGATGAGGGATGTCTGAATTAGGATATTAGGAATGGATATACATATACAAATACTTATAACGCTAACAGTTACACTTAAGTAACTTCTGCAGTTTAAATGTACCCATAGGGCCTTATTTCAGTTTGACTCAAGGATTTACATTAGCAGTGCTAAGCTCTTAGCAAATGCCATCAAGATTCCACTAAGCAAAGGAGGGTACAAAAGTGGGCTCCTGACTTTTTAAAAGGCATCGGCTTTCACAGACACAGTGAGAGGACTTATGGTTACTGGAGGGGAAAGGGTGGTAGAAGGATAGATTAGGAGTTTGGGATTAACGAAGATACACTACTATATATAAAACAGATAAACAAGGACCTACTGTATAGCACAGGGAACTATATCATCTATAGCAACCTATAATGGAAAAGAATCGGAAAAGGAATATGTATATACATGTATAAGTGAATCACTTTGCTGTACACCTGAAACTAACACAGCATTTATACTTCAGTTGGGGAAAAAAAAGGCACTGGGTAGTATAAGCCTTAAAAACAAATAAAGCATCTAAGATTTAACCTAATATATTCTGCTTCTTTCATTCACTGGATCCTCCTTTATTCCATGACCCATAACTGTCCCATAAACATACCAGGTATCTTCTAAATTGTAAGGCCTACATAGATTCAAGTATTAATCTTCTCAGTAATTTCACAACTGTTAAAATATTTGATTTAGCTCTAACTCAATTCAATGAAGCCAGCAGCACTGAAATTCACTACAAAGTAATCCCTTAAGTCTGCTTCCCCCTTCACTGTAATGAGCTAGTAGAAGAACAGATCAAATCTGTCCAAAAGCTTTAATCTGCTTTCAAATCACAACAGTCCAGTCCAAGCTAGACTCAGAACTGCAGAGGACATCCTATGAACAATAAAGTCCTCCCCTCAGTCAGTCCCCTTGGCAGCCTCCCTGTGCACTCCCCTCCAACAACTCTTTTTCTGCCCTTTTTCTATGTATTAAATGACCATCAACGCACATTCAACCCAAGGGCCAGACCACAGCTTCCATGCTTCCATGGTCTGCAAATACACTCTGAAAGTCCAAAGGAAGATATGTTTTGAAACTCAGTTTGGGCCCCTTACATAAGCACGAAATTTCCTCTCTCATGAATATACCACCACCCTGGTGGCTAAAGTTCACGGGCTGGAGAGTAAGACCATATTGAGAGTTGCAGCTTTCTCAAGGTCACCAAACTAGTCAACTGGAATCCAGATCCAGCCAAAGCCCACGCTTTAATCACCACGAGATACCAAAGCACACTTCATTCTACCTCGAACATAACTGGGCACCCGGTGTGAATGAGAGAATCTGAGAGTGGAAGAATCTTAGAAAATGATCTTTTCTGATCTCTTCGTTCTGTAAATGAGTAAGCTGAGGTCCAGAGGACTCAAAAGAGTTCTGAGACCACTGAGATAACCAGGGGGGAGGCAGGGCTAAAGTCTCGTGACTCTGCTGCCAGTCACCTTTCCCTCCAGTGGCTTCGAGTCACTCCTCTTTAGTTTCAAACGTCTGACTACAGAAAGTCAATCCATTTATTAAATACACATGTCTAATCATATCTGGGTATGGAAACTCTTCCTTCTCTCCAATTTCCCCCACTTTCACGTTTATTTCATTTCAGAGTTAAGAGGAAAGAAGAGAGAAAAATCCAGTCTAGTAACTTTAAATTTCTGAAGATCTGAAAATTAACAAACAAAACACTACCACCACCACATCTCCATAAAAAGAAAAGATAAAGGAAAACCATAATGACAGCACCTGTCCCTTTGATTCTGTTTGACAGGTTGAAGGACAACCCCCAGCTCCCTGCACAAAATGTCTGAGATCAGACAGAGCATCTATTTACAGAGCATGAAAATAAACATTACTCTTTATGCCATTTAAAAGCGGAACTTAAATACCATGGGAAAAGAAATAAAATAATCAGGCTGTAAACACATAGTAGCTTAAGGCTAAACCAATGTGTTGTGTTTTCCAAAGACATGCCACTTCCTTCATGTCTCTTAACATCTTCTAGAATTTCTGGCTTGACACAAATACTTCCAACCTGTAAGAGGTCAACCATGTGTAGGGACTCCCAGATTTCCTTAACCCATGAGTCGGGACCCTAAAACATGCTGATTCCAGGTTTGAAGTTTCAAGCCAAAGAAATTTAAACACGGATTCATTCAAGGCCCAGGTATAAATCGTGCTTTATATTTTGTAGGAAAGCTTTTAAAAGGAATAATCACATATCCATGACAACTTAAACATGTTTAGGTAACAGAGTTGAAAATAGACATGTCCTCGGGAGGGGGAAAGAGGCATGAACACCCACTATGAGTAGCTGGCAACCTTAGGGTCAGAGTGGCCCCAGGGAAAAATCACAAGAGCTCTGAACCCAAGGCTTAAATAAACAACCGGTCGCATAATTAGAGCCGCCAGAGCAGTGTCTAGCCTCCCTGTAAACCCAGACAAAAACCACTGACCTGCAGTCCAGGTTTCAGTGTGAGTTCAAATGCTTTCATCAAAGGAAGGCGTCACCAAGCAAGGCTGTGGAATGTCATTCACTGAAAGCCTTAAAATAGCCTAACTTTCCATCTGCCCAGGACCAGAAGGGGCCAAGCAGATGACCCCTGGTGGTTCCCTCTAGTGCTAAGAGGCCAAGGTCAGAGCAAAGCCTGGAAAAGCTCAGCAAACATTCTTTCATGGGTTCTGGGGGGGTGGGGGGGATGCTCGCAAGTGCGGGGTGGTCCAGGCTCACCTCCTTCCTCACGGGCGTGCTGTGCGCTGCCGCCTCCTCCAACTGCTCCAGTGCCCGGGGCTGCTCTTCAGTGCCCGGCTCGGCTCCTGGCTGCGCCCCCAGCTGTGCCCCCGCGTGACCCTCCTGGGGCTCGGCCTCCTGCTCCGGCTTCGATTCCAAGTCTGATCCCGATTCGGTTGTCATGGTCGATTGTTCTGCAAGCAGAAAACGGGAAGGGCCCATCACTCGGTGCCGTGACCTCCCCCAGGCAGGCAATAAAGACGGGAGGTTACAGTGAACGGCTGAAGGAAACCAGCACAGGAATGATGGAGAAACGCTAAGAACCAAAACACGATCCCACCACACATACCTAACAACAGCCTTGTCCAATTCACCACAAGGACGGGTGCCCGTCGACGTCTCAAAAGGAACATTTAGTAGTAAATGCTAACTTGGAACGATCACAGGCTTTATCTCTATTAGATTTTTGCCACAGATGACTGTGAAATGACATTACCATCATAATAATTACCTAACTTAGATACGTTTAATTTCAGAAAAATGAATTTTCTGAATCAGCTGGAGATACATTTTAATCTCTGGCAATGATGATCTAGTAATGGAAGCGGATGCTCTTTCTCATTCCCTTTCCCCTTCCCAGGGGCCCTGCTCTGCCCTGCCACACCCGTGAATCCATCCATTCTTCTGCGAACAAACACCCTCCCCCTCTGTGATTTTCCCGTAACTGTTATTCCCTTTTCTTCTTAAATAAATATATTTATTTATTTATTTTTGGCTGCGTTGGGTCTTTGTTGCTGCACGCGGCTTTCTCTACTTGCAGCGAGCGGGGGCTATCCTTCGTTGCGGTGCGCGGGCTTCTCATTGCGGTGGCTTCTCTTGTTGCGCAGCACGGGCTCTAGGCGTGTGGGCTTCAGTAGCTGTGGCTCTTGGGCTCTAGAGCACAGGCTCAGTAGTTGTGGCGCACGGGCTTAGTTGCTCTGTGGCACGTGGGATCTTCCCAGACCAGGGCTTGTACCCGTGTCCCCTGCATTGGCAGGTGGATTCTTAACCACGGCGCCACCAGGGAAGTCCCTGTTATTCCCTTTTGAACGAGTAACCACAGTACATCAGCGGCTTCTTCGGTGTTGAGGAACCTGTCCCGCACTGGACCACCCCTGGCCACGGTGGAGGGAAGCCGGGTAGCATCACCTCTCCCGCTCATCACAAGTTCACTCTCAAAGGCTTCTTCCTGGTTCCCTCCTATTTCCCGTGAGTGTTGAAGAAGCTTGTCCATCTCATATCCCATCAGGAACTCAAACAACAGATCCTGACATAGAATAATCTGCTCTTACATCCTAAAAAGGATGCCCTAAAATATAGCTGCCATCTCCTTATAACTTCCTTGTCAAGACATAAGTATTTTGTGCCTCAGTTTCCACATCTGCCAAATGAGATGTGATCTCATGTGAACATCATCACATCTAAAGAACCTATTTCTTTTTTCTTTCTTTTTTTTTTTTTGTGGTATGCGGGCCTCTCACTGTTGTGGCCTCTCCCGTTGTGGAGCACAGGCTCCGGACGCGCAGGTTCAACAGCCATGGCTCACGGGCCCAGCCGCTCCGCGGCATGTGGGATCTTCCCGGACTGGGACACGAACCCGCGTCCCCTGCATCGGCAGGCGGACTCCCAACCACTGCGCCACCAGGGAAGCCCAAGAACCTATTTCTTGCTGTTACCTCTTCCTACTACTAATAGACATGCTGCTATAATTAAAGCCATTTTTTGCTCTAAGCAGCAAGAGAGCTGCTATACCAGTGGTCACCATGTCATTTTAAGTAATTTCTCATCTTAGCTATGTGGTGAATATCTCAAAAATGAATATCTCAGATAATCACATAATTTGCCTTCCTAATTCTAATTTTATGGTAAAAATACCATGGGCAAAGGGCTAGTGTAATACTTTAAGCCAATGATACACCCGTTAGTATGAGTAGAATTTTTATGAAAAATAAAACTCCACAGTAAAACTACCAGTTAGTTCCTATTTTCACAATACACATTGGAAGATGCTTAATAATTTGAAGAGGGAAACATTACAAATACCAGTCTATCTTATAAACTAAATGTGGTATCTGTGCTTTCTGTTTAAGGTTACTTTTTACAATCACCAGCTATTCTGTCTGTTGAATAAAAAACCTGTCAACCTGGCATGTGCTCAGTTACCCAATGTAAATGTAAATATCAAGTCCAAATGCAAAGCCAGATAGGGATCTACATAAAACTAAAACATCTTCTCTTTCATTCTTACATTTTCAAGCAAATCTTGAAGGCAAATATGATATTCGCATTTTTATGCTTATACCGCAAAGTGTCAAGTCTACAGAAAAAACAGTGGAGGGGGAGGCAGAGGTGGTGATAGTGTAATTCAGAGCCTATGGTTGAATTTTACCATTTAGGAGGGGGAGGATTAATTTTAATAATCAGTTCAACTCACCCAACCCTTATTGAGTACCAAATATAAGTCAAGCACTGCTCCTGGTTTAGAGGCAGAGATAAATATGTTGTAACCCCCTACACCCTACCTACCTTCAAGGAGCCCAGAGTCTGTGGCTGAAACAGACTCTCTCCAGAATCTATTTTTTCCATCTTTCTTTTAGTAATCAAACTTTCAGTTTCAGCTGGCACGCCTCCACCCAGTTGGAGACCACAGTGAGTTGGGGCCATGTGATTAAGTCTGGACCCATGATACAATGGAGAAAATGTATTCAATATTTAGGCCATCTTCATAAGAAGAAAGCCACTTGCCCTAGATTTCCCTTTCCCATTGTCTGGAAAATACTGACTGATGTCATTACTACAGACCTGATCATGGAAGCCCCAAGGTGACGAAGATGCCAGAGCCGCCCCCCTCAGCTGGGGTCCCAGGATGACCTCATGGAGGGCAGCCCACCTGCTCCGGAGGGTCACACAAGGCAGAATCCTTCTGTCTTGTTTGCACCTCAGTAAACCAGCCCACACTGAATCCAATTCACATTCTACAGATTAAAATTCTACCCAAACACAGACTTGAGTGGCTCCCATCTCACTACAACAAAGTAGCCTCCTCTTGATCTCACATCCTCTGGCAGCTACTACCATACTTCCCTGCTCTCTACTCGTAACTTCTCAGAAGTCTTGTCGACCCTGTCTCACTTCCTCATTTCCTCTTTCTCTGCCACCACTCCAGCCTGATTCCATCGGGGCTGCTCTTGTGGCCACTACAGAGGATAATCCGCTCTTGCCTGTCCTTGTCTCACCTGACCTCGTAGCAGCCCCAACTCAGGTGATGAGACCTGCCTTGTCAACGTGATTCAGAACACCCCACACTCTCCTGCTTTCCTCCTATCTCTCTGGCGACTCCTTTGCATTCACTGTTACAGGTTACTCCTTATCCAACCTCTAAATGTGGGAATGTCCCAGAAAACTCACTCCTAGGCCCTCTTCTCTTCTCTGTATTTTTTTTCCCAGAGCTTTAAATACTTCCCACATGCCAACGGCTCGCATATTCACATCTCTGGTCCAAACCTCTGTCCTGAGCTTTCAGACTAGTGTCCAGCTGTGCACTGGACACTCCTCACTGACACCTCACAGGCACCTGTTGATTTCTCTCCCCTCCTCAATTTCCCCACCTCAATAAGTGGCAATGCCATTCCTTCAAGCCAGAATTGCAGAAGTCACCCCTGACATTTTCCTTTCCCTTGTCTTCCTTATTAATATACAACAGAAAGTTTTGCATCCTTCCATAACTCCCTTTTCACTGCCTCGATTCCTATCCACCTCTATTCTGTTGACCTTCATAAAACATAAATCCAGTCACGTCACTCACCACAGAAAATCCTTTAATAACTTCCCAATGTGCTTGAAGTTAACATCAAAACTCTTAATTCCCATGGCCTTCATGGCTAAGCTGAGGCCTCAACACCCTATCGACACCCAGTGGCATGCCCATCCGGCCGTCCACCTGAGATCCAGCCACGTGGTCTCCTTCCAGTGTGTAAACCACATCAGGGCTTTGCTCTGCTTCAGGGTTTTCTGGACACGCTGTTCTGTTTGCTGAGAACATTTTTTTCCTCTGCTCTTCAAGTGCCTGACTCCTCATTCCTCAAGTGTTGGCTGAGAGAGGCTTTCCCTTGTTGCACAGTTATCCTAATTGTGCCTCATTGTTTCCTTCCCATAATGCATCAAATTTTATTATTATTCAGCCATCTCTCAACCTCCTCCCCATATACTCAAGGGGGGAAATCATGTTTGTTTATATCTGAAAACTAGAACATAGTGGGTATTTCAATAATAATTTAATGAATGACTAAATAAAATCAACCCCATTTATTATATAACTATGCATTTAAAAGTGTAATAACTATTCCTTATAGTTTTTAACCACTGTAAGATCTCTCTTAAGTGGGTGGGTAAAGAGTAGATATTTCTACTCTTTAGAAATAGAAAACGGAACTCAGTTACAACTCTCAAAATCAAATCTCTCAAGGTAATAGACACTATTGTTCTGTTCACAGTCTAATGCTTTTATCAGTAGTTGTAAAGGTCTTCCAGAAACACAAAAAAGAAAATGTTCAGGTGGTCTAGAGAATCTCTATAAAAGAGTAACCTAAAAGCCACTAGGTCATGAATTTACAAAGTAAAACATAAATGACTATTAGAAAAAGCATATTTTAAGAAGATGCTTAGTTTTTCCTAGACAGGACAGTTCTAGCATATAAATCATATTATTGAAGAAATTTGAATACCTTCAATATTTTCTATCTTCTATGAATATCCTACTTAGTGTTCTGTGTTCTTATTATCTGTGTTTCAGCAGATAATGGCTATAACTTAGTAATTAGATGTCAAAAGTGTCAGAGAAGCAGAAAACCAGAATCATATCTCAAAATTAAAAAGTCACTTTAAAATCTATGTATAATCTCTATAGATACAATACAAGAAAATAATCAGCAGCAAATAAGTTGCCATGTATGGTCTTGGGTGACTAATTTTTTTTTTACTCTCCCACTTCCCCTTCCATAAAACAAGGGGTTCGGACTAGAAATCAGTGATGACTAAGTGAGGTGGGGGTAGGGGACGGGCTGGGGGTGGTGCAGGGGACAGTGAAAGGCCGGAAACTTGAGATCTTCTTTCTGGTTAAGCTGACAAACCTGTTGCCTCTTTCACCATCTTCTCTCAATTTCCTTACTACTTTTTAAACCTAAGGACTTTTTTCACAAAAGTCATTGTGGTATTATACATCTCACATCAGTGCACTCTAAACTTGAAAATGTGGTTACATACTTGTTAAAATAAAAATCTTTCTAAACATGACATTAGCCCCAGGATTCACTACATATGAAATAGAAGAGCAAAATCAGTAAAGGAATAATCCCAGTTTTGACTTTCACTATGAAACCATTCAGTACCTGGCTTTTGTCTTTAATTCTATATGTCGTCCCGAAGGCAGGGAGCCAGCTCTACAAAAGCTGAATAAAAATGCAAAATGGACATAGCCCAGGAACCACCTATCAACTACTTAAACAGTAAAATAACCTACCATTATTTTCTACCTATGAATACACCGTATAAAACCTTACCTGTCACACATCACATAAATCACAGAGCCTCAAACCTCAAATAAAATCCTATGCCCTTGTCAAATATCTCCTAGGTGTATCGTTTCCCCCAGCACTATGTGCATAATACAAGGAATAAAAATCATTGCTGTTTTTTTGACTAACTGTAATAAAATAAAACTTCCCTTGATGTTGAGAGAGAGTAAAGTAAGAAACCTTAAAACTGTAAGGCTTTTGAATTCTGGAATCTCACTAGAATCAATATTTAATTCCACATATCTGAAAGGGCATAAGTTTACCTATGAGTAAACAGTATCGACAGCCTCAATCGGTAAATTCAATTTCAAAACTTTTTTTTAAATAATCTTCCTCCCTACCCACATGCCAATATAAGCAAGCAATAAACTGATTTTTAAATGGCACACAATGAATATCATAAGCATCTAAATACAGTCCTTACTTTAACTCATTACTTTAATAATTCTACAGTGTACACCTCCAATCTTATACCCAAATGCCAAAACATGTTTTAAAATCAGATTTTCATATTTACATTGCTTTGGGTTTTTTTTTTTTCCTAAGATACTCATTCCCTGCTTTCTTGGATGACCCTTGCCACTTGAAATTGCACATTTTCCTTTCCGACTCACTACAGATGACTATTTTCCAATGTTCCCTTCTCTTCTGATAGATTCACTCTGGACTACCTATAACTGTCAGTCATTTGTTACTGGAAGTAACACCATCACCTGCAATCACAAACGGAAAGTGATACAAAATGCTTATGCTTAGCTTTGGCTTAAACTGTGCCCTTTCTTTATATTAAACTTACTTGTTAATTGTGTTTTGCTTCAGCTTAGAAAGGTCTGGAATCCCAGGAACTCCAAACCCTAAAAGCTGGCGTAAGGACATTTACTACGTGTACTGGGATAATGGCGACAGGGTTCCTTTATCTTTTCAAGAAACATAAATTGTATTTCATTATGCCTCTCCTCAGGGATGTATTTATTAAATGACTACCAAAAGAAATGGTAGTCAGCTTAAAAGGCGGCATTGTGCAGGTGTGAATGAAATCATTCCCAATTCCCAATTCATTTCACCTATAAAAAATGGTCATTGGCATGCGTTTCAGGCTTTGTTCCTTTTCAGCTCTAATTTTTTACTCTGCAGAAGAAAAAAGTCAGTTTATCCTCATCTTTTCCACTTTTAGAAGTAGCATCTCTAAATTTAACACCTCCTAAAAAATGACTGCTAAATTAGCTTCTGCATTCAAATTTACGTATCTACCTCTCTTGCAGATAAGAAAATCCAGTGACACAGAAAATTCTATTAAAAGACACAGACCTAGGACTTTAGTGCAGGAAAATGCTCCATAAAAATCTCTGTCCTTTACATATAAAACAGGATTCCTACAGAATAACAAAGCACTTCATAAAGAAAAACCCTTCACACCAGTTACCTGCCTAGAGGACTGTAAGACTAACAGACGATTCTTTTTTTAAAAAAACACAAGCTTTTCCCCCCCTTTTGTATTTCAAACATAAATGTACAGAAGAGAGGCTAGTAGACCTTTATATACTCAGCTTAAGTATTTGTGACTCCTGGATACCATCCACTGATCCACCAAAACCACCAACATCAAGCAAGTAAAAAGACAGTAATATCCCCTGACCCCTCTACTGGATTCTATCTGCATTAAAAAAAAGCCCCAGTATCATCCATTAAATACACACACACACACACACACACACACTCACACACTCACCCCAAACAACTGCTCTTGACCTTGCCTTCTACCCTCCTACAACCCCCACTTCCACCCCTCCAGGATGGCCCTACTTCTCTCCTCTTCCTCACAGCCATACTTCTGGAAGGAATTTCCTCCCTGTGCTGTCACCACGCCCTCCCTCCCACTCACCGTTCAGAGTATTCCCCATTATTCTAGTAAATCTTACTAAGGTTACCAGCCACCTCCCTATACGGCAATAAATCCATGTGACGTCCCTTCCCATCTCTGAATTCTCCGTGTTTCTGACACACTCTTGATGTTCCTCCTCCTTCTGCCTCACTTCCATTTGCTCTTCACACCCACCTTCTCATCCTGTTTCTAAACTCTGCAGGACTTTAGAATCAGAGCTCCTTCACTCGGTTTCAAATACAACGGCACATCCAAGATACAGGTTCCTCACTCTGACCTCTCTGAGCTTCAGATCCACAGATATGACTCCACTGCTCTCCTCGCTTCCTTGGGTATTTCAGAGGCACCTAACACTGAACACTTCTCCATCCAAAGCACTGATCCCCACCCCCGCCCCCGCCCTCCCAGCCCCCCATCTGCTCCACTTCTGTCTTCTCCATGTCAGTAGGTGTCCATCTGTCCAAGCACAGGCCAACAATGAAATCTGAGTTTCTGCCTCTGATAACAGAGCTCTTTCTTCCACGCAAGTTCTGCGCTTCGGTAATAGCAATAAAACCTACTCTTAACCTCCTGTTCTTATTTCAGAAGTAGACAGCTTTTCAAAATCACTGTCTTATGTGATCATCTATAATTCACGATGCTGATACGCTACCTTATTCTTTTATTCAATGTAAATCAAACATGGGTAAATTTAAACTTCTGTAACATTATATTTTGTTTTACACACTATTTTCCCTACTACTTACTTTTCTTTATGCACTTATCTTTACTACTTAATCTATCTATCTATATCTATATATAAATACAAAACATCACAATTCTAGTTTCTAATCTAGTGCAAGCCCTTGAGATTCTATAGCAGGTTGCCAGCTAGTTTCTGGAAAACAAACAAAATGATCATTGTTGCTTCTAGAGAAAATACAAATGGTACCTACCCTGCTTCTAGAGTCTCAACAATTATAACTTTCCACTGATGGTGGCTTTAAGCCTCAAATGGATGTCTAGATTTTTACCAGCTCCAACTTTAAAAGCGTTGTTTGTGGAGGGCCTCAAATAGACAAGACGCCATCGACATACGTTTCAAGTTATAACTGTCCGACTCCGTTGTTTAAAATTTTCAAGAATTCAATGGCTAAAATTAAAAGAGGAGAGAAAAGGAGATGATGTGTTTCTTCTGTACTGCTGGCCAATTCTATCTCTGGCGAAGAACTTATTAGCAAAAATATATCTTTGGCACCTTAATGCAGGAGCATATTTCTCTATTACCCAGCACGTGACTCTGCATCTGTGAGAAATGAGGTGTGAACCAGAGAGAGTGAATAAATTAAAACAGAGTCAGACCCTGTGCTGTCGTCCACCACCGACAAGAGCTGCCTGGCTCTTTCTGAAATGGGTCTCTCTCCCACAGAACCATTCATTTTCAAAATAGGGGCAAGGTTATGGCCAAAACCCCCAACCTTTGCACCTTAGTGAGGGGCAGCATCCCCTCTGGTATCTGGGGGTACCTGGTCGAGAAGCCAGGGTTCAGGCTTCTCTAGAGGTTAGGGTTGAGGACAGCTGGGACAAAAAGGGCTTGTCTCAAACGACCCGAGAACAAAACCTGTGCTCTGATCGCCTGTCTATCCAGGAAAATGCTTACAACCAGATGTTGAGAAAATGAACGAACGAACGAACAGTATGTGTTTCTGAGCCTCGTGAATACAAGGCTGGTCTTCCTTTCACCTAAGTGCCCCGAACATTCAGATGAGCAACAGAATGCAGATCTGGCGGACTCATTTTCTCAAACTGCACGCATGTCTCAAGGCTTTTATCTCTGTGGTTAGTTCCTAATGGCAAGCTTCATGCAGGCACCAGAGGGAATAGTCACCAGAGGGACATGTGGTGAGAATGAGAAGGGAAACCAAGGGGAAAGTAGACGCTGTTAAGGACCTGGAAGGTAAGCTGCCTGTAAATATTTGTATCTTGCCTTTTAAAGGAGCCTGGGTGGTAGGGATTTGAAGACTCACAGGGCACAAATAATGTCTGATCGAATCAATAAAGGCATAAGGAGAAAAAAAGGCATTTCCATTGCTGAGAAAAGGAAATCAAACATATGGGAAAATTCCCGGCAAGCCACTATTGTTTCCATTTAATACTTACAAAATCATACAAAGTAACCATTATTGTCAGCCCCGTGGTCATTAAATACAGGCAGACCTCACTGTATTGCTTCTCTTTGTTGGGCTTTGTAGAAAATGTGTTTTTTTACAAATTGAATGTTTGTGGCAACGGTACATCAAGCAAGTCTGTTGGCGCCATTTTTCCAACAGCAACTGTTCACTTCATGTCTCTGTGTCACATTTTGGTAATTCTCACCGTATTTCAGACTTTTTCATCATTATTATATTTGTAGGGTGATCTGCTGAAAGCAGCCCTTTACCCCGTTTCCTGTTTGCCCATTTCTATTCCCCTCTAACCTTGAAAGAACCTAATTAACCTGTTGATTCTTTTCCTATATAAAAAGATGAATGAAGAACTCAGGAGTTCAAGAATCACTAGCTCTCTTCCCCCAACAGCCCACTAAGCAATCTGCAGGTAGATCACATGGCTAAGACAACATCTGAAGAGAGGGTCAGCCAGCCTGCGCGCAATGGAGAATGATGCAGACCCCAACCTCTTGCCTGGATGATTCACTGAGATTCTTCCACTCCCCGCCCCACCATTTTTTAAAAACTGTCATGGCTGAGTAGAATCTTGGGAGTTGGTCTCTGGACACGAGACTACCTTCTCCCCAGAGGGCCGGCTTTTCTGATTAAAGCACGTTTCCTTTCTATTGACACTTGCCTCTTGAATTATTGACTTTTGAGCAGCAAACAGCCCAGCCTCAGTTCAGTAACGCTGTGATCTGTGATCTTTAATGTTACTATTATGACTCACTGAAGGCTCAGGTGATGGTTAGCACTTATTAACAATAAAGTATTTTTAATTAAGTTTTATACATATTTTTATTTTTTATTATTATTATTTTTTTTTTGCGGTACGCGGGCCTCTCACTGTTGTGGCCTCTCCCGTTGCGGAGCACAGGCTCCGGACGCGCAGGCTCAGCGGCCATGGCTCACGGGCCCAGCCGCTCCACGGCATGTGGGATCCTCCCGGACCGGGGCACAAACCCGTGTGCCCTGCATCGGCAGGCGGACTCTCAACCACTGCGCCACCAGGGAAGCCCTATACATATTTTTAAAGACATAATACCGCTGCACACTTAACAGACTACAGTACAGTATAAACATAACTTTTATCGGCACTGGGAAACCAAAACACTTGTGTGATGGTGCTCCATTGCGGTGGTCTGGAACCAAACCTGCAATATCTCCGAGGAATGCCTGTATATGAATGAATAACTGAATACATCAGCCTCATTTAACATACATGTCCCCTAAGTCACGTGTCCACAAATAATGTCTTGGGAACTCAGATCCAATTGAGTCCGACTCCTAAACCCCTGGGCTCTTCTGTGGTTTACTGCAATGTACAGGAACGAATACAGGTTAAAAGCTCTCAACTCTTCCCCGCATAGAATATGCTAAATTCGATCAGTTTCCCTTTTAATGCTCACATTTTCTGGGACATATATGTATTCCAAAGCCAAATTAATAGAATTCGGTTTTCACCACAGCTCCATGTCATGGAGTCTCTGCCACCGCACAATTAACTAAATGTTCCCAACTCTTACAGTGAGGAGGAAATGGGTGCTCCTCTGGCATTCCGGATCCTTCTGCACTTTGGGATCTGATAGGCTGTTGAGTTTTTTCATCCTTCAATACAAATGTGAGGCCAGGTATTTAATTATTCCGTTTTTACCGTAAGGCATCAGCTTTTATCTCCATGCTAGCAATGGATGAAGATTACAAAGAACGTTCTTAAAAGATCTCCCTGGCACACAAATGAGCTGCTTGGAGACAGTGCCTGGTCCAGTTTTCTGAAGGTGCTGATAAAGAGGATTCTCTTTACTCCAGGGCTGTTCCCTGGGTGCCTGTAGCACTGAAAGGGTTCTCCATCTGCACCACAAATCCTGTGTAATTAAAGCTTTAGGAGACTGGCTCAGCCACCGCCTTCCCCTCCTGCACACATCCCCCACCTCCCCGCTCCAGGTGACTCAGTAGATAAAAACGCAGCCTGCTGGAGCCGCCTTCCAATCAGATATTCCGACTGGGGGGTTGAATTTCCCACCCAATGTACTAAAAATGACTGAATGCCTACAGGGGTGATGTTCCATTCATATTCTTTTTCTCTAACGGGGAAGTAAGCCAACAAATAGCTCTTTCAATTTTTAAATCCACACATTTCCAGTTCAGTGGGGATTAACTTAAAACCTTACAGACAAAAATAAATTTGAAGAAAAACAGAAAGGCTGAAATGAAGTTCATCTTTAAAAATTTTCGTACATTCTTTACGGTCTAGGTTTTCAGAAAAGGTTTAATCACGGCAGAACCTGCTTCACTTCAAACACTGATAATTTTTTTAAATTACTGCACTTTTCACAATGAAATTACTTTTAAATCCTTTAACCTGTCTGTTTAAAATGAAAGCAAAATAAATCTCTCTAGCTGGCAGCTTTATATGCAGTTAAAGAAGCCACAGGAAGTCCTTACTTTAAGACTCAAATAGGCTGGGAAAGGGTGTTTTCTCCCTCAAAGTAGACTCTGCCAGGGTCCGGCTGTGAAGATGATAAAGGTCTCAAGCCAGGGTACCAAAGCAAAATGGACCAATAAGAAGAGAGGATGACGTTGGTTCTAACACGTTTACCAGGAAGCTCTATCTTTACTGGAAAGAGTCACACAAGTTCGGAACGGAATGAGAGCTTTCCGGCCTCCCAGTGATGTTTCTGATCTACAGTAGGAAAAATGAAGGGACAGAGGAAGACAGATTGAAGTATTCTCTGAGATCGGAGAGGTCACAATGCTTTCTGATGGAAGGAGCGGGCGAGCCATGGAGCCCAGACAGCTGGGGAGGGTAGCGGTAATGACTAGCCCTGGTAAGGCTATGGATTAAGCCTGGGGTTTTCAACATCCAGACTCACCAAGACATATTTAAGTGATAACCAAAATGTTAGGAGAGGTCATTTCTACATGGGTGACTCTGTCTTTTTCCGTTTTTATACAACAGTATTATTTTTATAACCAGAAGAAAACAAATCAACAAAATATTGCTTCTTAAAGAGATGTTTATGACATCTTTAAAATACTCTTTTATCTAGGTGACTATCCTAATATCTTTAGTTTTTTTATTTTACAAAAATGGATTCGTTCTAATATAATTTTGTTTCAACACTTCGGAAATATGCCTATTTATCCGTCACTAATATAACCTGGTGCCACCATTCAGTGGCGAGAGCAAACCACTGAAGGCTTAAGGTTTGCACAGGATGGTACTCAGACCACTTGGATCAGCATCACCTGGGGCTCTGGTAAATCTCCGTAGTCCTCAGAATTAACCACAGGTACAGAGAATCTTCCTCACACAGATGCCTGGGTTCTACGCCCCCCCCCACCCGCGTTCAACCAGAATCCCTGATGGCAGGTCTTAAAACCTCGTTAATTTTTAAAAACTACCCTGGGATTCTAAAATGCAGACTGGATTGAGAAGAGTGAGATTAGCATTTCTGCACTTTTAAGAAGCACCCAGGTGATTCTTGCACTGAAGTTTGCTAATCAATGGCCCATCAGGAAATTCACAGCCCGAAAGTTATTGAGCGACTGCATTTGGAGACAGAAATGACCAGTAGATCACAATAGCTCCTTGGCCCTGGTCAAGGTCATCAGCTTCTGCTTACTTTGATTACGGTCACAGAATCGGCCCAGCAACCTTACTGTGTTTTGCGTCTCACGTATGTATAAGCCATTTTGGTTTTGCTGGTTTACTCAAAAGGTATATGCAGACTATATGCTTTTGAATGTTAAGATCTCCACTTCGATAATAAAGCAAGGCTCATTCCAAGCTCTATTTCACAACAGTTATGTTCTTCTGTCTCAGTCACACGCAGTCTTCTTCCTAACAGACTATTAAGCAGTAACTGATGGAACGAGTATTATCCACCTGTATTAGCGATGACGATTATCCACCTGTATTAGCGATGACGATTATCCACCTGTATTAGCGATGACGATTATCCACCTGTATTAGCGATGACGATTATCCACCTGTATTAGCGATGACGATTATCCACCTGTATTAGCGATGACGATTATCCACCTGTATTAGCGATGACGATTATCCACCTGTATTAGCGATGACGATTACTGAAACAGGTTGAGAACATCTGACTTGCTTATTAACGTTGAGTAAATCTTATTTCCTCTTCTTTCCAAAGAAGCACCTCCCTTAACTTGAAATGGGCTCCCAGTGAGGAAAGGATGAACGAGGAGTGGACAGAAAAGGGAGGAAGGAAAACCCTGCTCATTAAAATTCAGAGGCCTCCTTCAGTTTCCGCCGTAGTGAAATCTGGACACCTACCAGCCTTCAGCCCGTGTTTTCAATTCAATTCCACATAAATTGCTGAGCACTTACCCCTGAGTCAGGGTCTTGGTCATCTAATAGAAGAGGTAACAGATACATCAGGGTCTTTTTTTTAAAAAAAAAGCCCCCACAACCAAAAACCTTTTATTTACCCAAGCCTGAATGTCAAGAAAACCAGACATGGGCTGGGATTATAGCTCGAGCCCCTGTGAATTGTGTGTGCTTGGGCTGCATGACCGCCCGAATCTCAGGTTCTTCATCTTTAAATGAGCAGACATCCACCTTATGAGGTTGTGCAACACCTGGCGTGCAGCCAATCCTCCGTACATTATAGCTATTGTTGTTGTTGTTTTTCTTACTAATTTCTCAGAATGTTCTTAGGAAATTACCCACTGTGGACTACTCCTTAATAGAACAGGGGGTGGGACAAAAGTCTAGATTTAAAAGAAGCTTTGGTCCAGTGTGAGAGAAAAATATATCTGGGTCCTTAGCCAGAAAAAGCACGGTCACTGTTATCTCTAGTGGCGACACCTTGGAAATTGGAGGAGCGGAGCCGGTTCCTCCAGACATGTCGCAGAATCACAGACGTTTCCTCGACTGGCATGGGTTCCTTCTTTAGGGGCCCTCTGGACCAGGCCTGAGAGACAGCATGAGGGTCTCCAGAACTGAGACACTCACCCTCCTCAATTCCATCTCTGAGGATGGTCCCCAAATGCCTGGAGGCTGCAGGGCAGTCTGGATACCAGGGTTGAAGGAGGCCAGACCACTGGACAACCCAGGGAGTAGCTGGAATTGAAAGCACAGTTGACCCCTGAACAACGTGGGTTGAACAACAACCCCACACATAACCACAGTCAGCCCTCCGTATACCTGGTTCCCCGTGCATCCACAGTCCTGCATCCCTGGATTCAGCAAACCTCGGCTGAAAGAGTAGTATGTACCACTGAAAAAAGTCTATATGTAAGTGGACTCCGCGTACTTCCAACCCACGCTGTTCAGGGTCGAAGTGTCCTTGTACACTAACCATGACCCCTATCTCATGCAGGACGTACCACCTGCTCCACATTTATCTAAAGAGGAATACTCCTTTCTGTGTAAAATCAAGAAGGCAAAAATGTCTATGATATCCAGAAAAATGCTATAAAGAGTGACCCATCCATCCCACGTCCTGACCCAGTTTCGGTTATGACACAGGCAGATCACTCCTGGTCCAAACTCATAAAGAACCACAGAGCAAACAAAGGACACGGAGAATATCGATGTGAGGTCCAAGAGGCAGAATATAACCCACCCTGCCCATATTCAGCATTAACAGTTTGAGAGAAGCCTCCTCTCTTTCAAGGGGATTAACAATAAAAGGCAAAAGGACATTATTATTTAAGATATTTTGAGAGATATTAATAAGCACAATTAATCACTCTGGCCAATTGGGATCCGTCACCGATCTCCTACAAGGTGTTCAAACCTAAGAGATTATGTTAAATTTGAGCTTTGTCACTTACCAGCTCCGTGAACTGGAGTAAGTTACTCAAATTCTCTAACAATCCATTTTTATCAATTGTAAAATGTAGGTAAAATACCTCTCATGTTTGCTGAGAATTAAGTAAAATAATGCATATAGAGTAGCATTTAATACAGTCCCACACACAGAGAGCATTCAATAAATGGACCATCATTTTGAAACCAGTCGAGCAATTCCTGTTGTTACTATCTCCTGGTTAGAATTTATTCCAATATTAGTGAGGGAAAAAAATGAACATTTTGTTAAAATCCAATGATGATTTGGGCAAAGTTCCTTAAAACTTATGAAATGTTATCTCCTCCTTTACAGTTTCATAGGATCGCTAGTGCTAATATATTCATAATTAATACACCAAATTAAGGGACAGGTTCAGTTCTCTCCTGGCTACTCTGTCAGAAAAATCACAGCCGCATCTATCACTTCTGTGCACTTGTCATTTCCAGTAATGTGCTTACATGAGCTCCGCTGCAAATACGAGCTTGGGAGATAATTATCCACCCCAGGACTCTCTCAGGAGGGAGATAAGGAAAAGGAGTTCAGACAAAGGTTACACAGAACAATGATGCCCTCGGTCAGCCAGGAAGACGATGAAAATAAATGTTCTGGGTATCCAGGAACCACAACTATGAAATCATAATTACTAAAGTCTAATCCTTACCTGGTCCTAAAAATATTCTGTCTTTTTCATTCAGCTTCCAAAAGCCATGATAAAACAACAAAAAACATACTCCACTTTCCAAGCTATGTTCTCCCCCTGGTGATGGGGAAAAAGAGAACAATTCACTACAGTATAATTTTTTATTAACACTGTCCACAGCAGAAGATACACCTCCCACTAAAATCTCTTCCGTTTGCTCTAAAATTTTTGCAAAGTATTCCTGTCTTCCACCTTTCTGTTTTCCCCATACATTCACTCATTCCCCATCACCACGTCTCTGCTTCTTCTGCAGAACCGTTATCTAAGAAAAATCACAGCTATTTGATGTGTCCATTTCTTAAGTCTGATAGCAACACACAGACTAGTGAAGCAAAGATCACACGTAAACATAAAAAAGCACACTGCGCTCAATCGCGAGAACAATGATGATATTTATTCTAATCAGCGCCATCAGCCCTGGAGAGCTAAAAGGTCACCCATGTAAGGATCACAAAGACCAACCTAGAAGAGGCCAGATTTCAGAGTCCGGTCAGGCAAACATACCTCAAGGTAATAAAAGCAATAAATTTCATAATCAGAGACCAGCCGTGCTGAGAAATTCTTCACAAACATTCGAACTGCCCGAGAGGACGCTTTAACTCTGAGAAGAGCAAATAAACCAGAGGACACGTGAGGCTGTTCCAGTGGCGGAGGAGGGCTCAGGTCCTCACCTGGCCCAGCAGCCCCCCTCCCGACCTCCTCCTGAGCATTCACTGCCTCGGATGGAGGACTGGGTCCTGAGGGTCCACAGCAAGGCGTCCCCTCCTGGTGACACTTGGTCCGTCAGAGCCACGGCAGTTGCCTAGGACAGCAGAGATCTGAGGGAAGAGAGTTAAATGTGGCAGGAAGAAAGGAACAGTTGGAGATGTAAACGGGAGTGGAGACATTCATCTTCCTACTTCACGGTTTGCTACTCTGGAATCACACTAATCTGAAAGGAGTCGAAGGAGGTCAGCAAGTTAAGGCAGCAGGCCCCCAACCGGATGTGCTTAGACCAGGGGCAGCACTCACACAGAGAAACCGCGAAACAGCCTCAGATGGCTCTGCTCACCTGCTTTTCCAGAGCACTTTGCGCAAATTTCGACTAATAGGATTTTTGTTGTTTTGCTATTATTCTGCTCTGTTTCGGTTTGTAAAATAATTATTCTAATCGTTCTCTTTAGAGTCACCCTTCATTCTGAACCATTCACTCCTTCAGTCTATCATTCAGCAACATTTATATGCTATATGCTGGGTCCTGAAAATATGAGACTGATATCTTATTTTTGATTTGGCTATTTTTTTTTCTTTTCCATTATGGTTTATTACAGGATAGTGAACATAGTTCCCTGTGCTATACAGTAGGACATTGTTTATCCATTCTATACATAACGGTTTGCATCTGCTAATCCCAAACTCCCAATCCTTCCCTCCCCCACCCCCCTCCCCCTTCGGCACCCACAAGTCTGTTCTCTATGTCTGTGAGTCTGTTTGTGTTTCATTGATAAGTTCATCTTGTCACATTTTAGATTCCACACATAAGTGATATCATATGGTAATTGTCTTTCTCTTTCTGACTTACTTCACTTAGTATGATAATCTCTAGGTCCACCTATGTAACTGCAAATGGTATTATTCCATTCTTTTTTACGGCTGAGTAATATTCCATTGTGTATATATACTACACCTTCTTTACCCACTCATCTGTCGATGGACATTTAAGGCTGCTTCCATGTCTTGGCTATTGCATACAGTGCTGCTATGAACACTGTATCTTTTCAAATTATAGTTTTGTCTGGATATATGCCCAGGAGTGGGACTGCAGGATCATATGGCAACTCTATTTTTAGTTTTCTGAGGAACCTCCATACTGTTATCCACAGTGGCTGCACCAATTTACATTCCCACTAACAGTGTGGTTGGGCTCCCTTTTCCCCACAACCTCTCCAGCATTTGTTATTTGTAGACTTTTTAATGATGGCCAATCTGACCAGTGTCAGGTGGTACCTCATTGCAGTTTTGATTTGCATTTCTCTGGTAATTAGCAATGTTGAACATCTTTTCATATCGAGTTGGCCTATTGTTTATATTTACCACTAAACAACATGTTATACATACATGGTAATCATTAAAACAGCTAAATACATCAAACAAGTTACTTACAGCTAACCATCATCAACCTAGACCTAGGTCAGGAGGTACCTTTACTCCTAGAACACACATACTTACCCCTTAATACAGATGCAGTACTTTAATATGGAAATCAGGGAAAGCTGGTATTGTAATATCGGTTTTAAAATAATATTTGAGGGCTTGTACTTCTGAAAAAGAACTCTTTTTCACATCAGGAAAGGTGTTAATGTGATGTGACTACATATGAACTATATGATTTTGTTATGAAACTAGTATTGAGGACCTAGGGGACGCTTGCATCTCTAGGTTATCTGGTCTACCTACAGGACCCATGTCATGTAGTCCAAGGAGGGTTAAGATCTGCCACACTGTGCTCAGGAGCAGTGATAAGAGGGCCCAGAGGTCCCAACTTCCTTCCTTAAGGACCCAGGTGAAGCATCAGCCCTTACATAAAACCAAGCCCAACTCCCAGGCAGTTGGGGAGCCCCTCCCCTGTGCTCAGGAGCAGCGCTCACATACTTACAACAACTGCTCTGCCCTTACCTAGTGCCCACCCTGACCACAACCTCTTCTTCAGCAGGGAACAAGCAGTTTTACCTTTTTATTCCAGTGCTTCGTACCCAGATCACGTATTTGTTCAGTAAATGTATAATGAAAATTATTCTAGTAGTTGATTGATTGATTGATTTTTGCGGTATGCGGGCCTCTCACTGCTGCGGCCTCTCCCGTTGCAGAGCACAGGCTCCGGACGCGCAGGCTCAGCGGCCATGGCTCATGGGCCCAGCCGCTCTGTGGCATGTGGGATCCTCCCAAACCGGGGCACGAACCCGTGTCCCCTGCAACGGCAGGCGGACTCTCAACCACTGCGCCACCAGGGAAGCCCCAGTTGTTTTATTTTAAAGTAGACTTACCCTCAAATTTTATCTGATAAAATGTATTAAATATATATCAATTTTTTTTCTTAAATGTTAACTCCATTCACCTATTCATTTAGGAGAGGAATGAAACATTCATTGCAGGCATCAATCTCCTAAAAAAGGAGTGTCTGATGGGACAATACTTGTGTGTTGTCCCTTTATGCAAGTGGGCAATAATTTGGGTCCACAACCAGTCAGCATTCCACAAGTCCTGAGATACCTGTTACACAGTGAAAGTACAAAGAGCTGACAAATCTATTTTGACCAAAGACCTTCACTCCTAATAAACCCAGGGGCAGACAGTGGATTGTCACCCACGTGCCTCCTCCAGTTCTTGCCTGCTGTGGACCTTTTGTTGAGTTTGATGTGTACTAGCACTTCCATTATAAGGGAGGGGGGAAAAAACAGGAAGTGTGTGAAAATCAAGTGAATTAATCTGACTTTTCTCCAATATCTCCTCAGAAAAACTGAGTTGAAGAGACAGTAAGAGACAAAGGAACTGAGTCTCACCTTTTTTTTTTTTTCTGTCCGCTTTTTTTTTTTTTTTTTAATTTATGTTTTTTTGGCTGCACTGCAAGGCATGTGGGATCTTAGTTCCCCAACCAGGGATTGAACCCGTGCCCCCTGCAGTGGAAGCATGGAGTCTTAACCACTGGACAACCAGAGAAGTCCCCACCTTTTCTTTCAATGGCTTTTTTTCCCTATGTACTCCCAACGTTCCCTTATCTGCAAACATAATCAGAGGATCCAATTTTGGTTCTTCCCATCTTTGAAGAGAGGAGATTTGGCTTTGGCTGAGATTTCTGAGTTTTTTTTTCACAAAGATTCTAACAAAATCAAGATACGTTTTAGTCAAATATGTAAACTGTATTTTGCAATACTACACTGAAGCTTTTCTCAGTTTTCTTTTTCACATTTACCATCTGAAACACTGACTAATTTTCAAAGTGGTGACTTCCAGTGCTGACTTTTTAAGGGTCCTCAACATCCCAACCTTCCAGACCCACACAGGATGCCCCCTGGGTAGAAATGTATGCCAGGAATAGGGCTGAAAAATCAGAAAGGGCCACCTGGCTAGAGATGAAGAATGTATGGAAACTAATCTGTACCCAAATCATTTCAAAAGGTTTCCTGAATAAAGTAATATCTGAGAATAGCTTTTAGTAAGACAAGGAGATCCTGGAGGAGTTAGAACTTTCTTTCAGTCAAATTCCGCAATACAGGAAAAGAGGCACAGCTTTGGAAGAAGAACGAGGGGGCTAGCCGACTGGATTCCACCGCCTGCTCAGAGCTCCTTCAACCAACTCTGCACAACGTGCTAACGCGCGGGGGACAAACGATACACACAAAAGACATGGATATAAATGCCCCCGCCCCAAAGATCTCATAGTCCAGAGAGAACACAGACAAGCAAATAGTTCTAAAACAGAGCTGAGAAATGCCTCGCGGTGGGGACGTCCCAGATGCTGGGAGACGTGGGGAAGGGGCACCCAGCTTGATGAGAGACCAGGAATTCCTTTCCAGGGAGAGTGAAATCTGACACCCGAAGAAGAGAGCAAGGCCAGGAAAAGAGTGTCTGGGTTTGGGTAGGGGGTTGAGGGTGAGAAAACCGAGGAGGCTAAGGAGGCCCCAGGAGCAGATCACAAAGTGACTCAGCACGCATCAGGATCAAAGGAGGACAAGTTCGAGGTTTGAAGGCTTGGAGTAGACAGGCCAGACCGGTGTGTTAGACGCATCACACAGGCTAGAAGGTGCGGAATGGATTAGGGAGTAGACCTGGGGTTTAGCCCAGTGAGGAACGTGTTAACGGCGATCCAGGCAAAAGAGGAGGGCCTGAATAATAGCGTTGTGGAAGTGGAGAAGGGTCTGGGGTGGGGAGAGCAGGAAGGATGGGGAGCTTTAGCTCGCCCCCTCATCTCCATCGTTTACAAATCCCCCCACAAGCCACCTCCCTCCACACCCTCCCCCCAATAATCTAAGTGAAAAAGGGCTGGCTATGCAAATGCAGGTACAAGACAAATCTTCTAGTTCCCCACTTCCAAAGAGCGTACCTGGTTACACCACCGCAATATAAAAATGCTGGAGCCGCCAGTAAGCGGACAGGAGTGTATTCTGCAGAGAAGGGATCCACAGATACAGTGGGACAAGGGAAACGGCAACAGGCAAGGTGCCCGGGCCTCAGTGGATGGTGTGTGTGGAGCTCCTGTTTGGGAACTTGGTTGTGCAGTTAGCAGAGCTCTCTCCCAACTAACTCTCGTTCACCTCTTTCTAGGCGCATAGTAAGACTGCATATCCTTGTGAATCTGGGTCCCTCAGTTACTACCTTGAGTAAAGACCTCTTGCCAAACCACAATGCACGTACAGCTCAAGCAAGAAGTGAATCTTTGCTCCGTTAAGGTGCAGAGATCTGGGGTTGTTATAGCAGCATCACCTTACCTACCCTAATTGTCTGAGCATGAAGGCCACACGTCTGGTGTAATGAGGGAAGAGAAAGCCAGGTATGTTTGCGCTGGGTTTCAAGGACCCAGGAAGATGGAAGGGTGGCATGACCAGATAAAACTGAAGGTGGCAGCCTAGCAAATGGAAAGACGTTTCCCTCATTCAAATACTTATGGAGCACCTCCTCTGCAACTGCAGCAGGGAACTGCTCACACCATTTATTGGTCTCTATGCGTTACGAAGACACAATACAACAGAGAGGGTATAAAACCCTAAAGTCAGACCACCTGGGTTCAACTAGCTCCATGATTAATCAGCTGTGTAACTTTGGGGACGCTACTTAACCTCCCTGAGTCGTAGTTTAGTAAATAGGAATATTAGTCAGATCTGCCTATCTCACCAGCTCACGAGAATTAAGTGAGATAATTCATACGATTTATACAGTCTGGGACATGTAAGTACACATTAGGTACTCAAACATTAGCCATTATCTGTCATTTATATTTCAGATTCCTCAACCCAATATGTACAGAATACAGTATCTATAGTTATAACAGCTGATCCCAAGTAGAAAACAAGATAATTTTCATGTATGACCTAACAGAAATCGGATGATAGAAAAGACACAGCAACACTAAAGCTGCATTTTTAAACTCGAAACTTACTTCAATCAAAAAGTAATAATGACTTTGGTTTGGTTAACGCAGAGGCAAAAGCATAATTACAAGGTTGCAAAAGTGGAAGAAAACGAGCATTTCCCTCAGTGCGTCTTGTGTATTAAATTACAGCGACATTGCTGACACCGACACTTATGCGCTGATTATTTCAGTATGAGGCGCTCTTCCTTCCTGCCCCAACCTAACTGAAACAGAACGCCAGAGCAGCCGCTGGCACAGTACAATCCTCACCAATTACACTGCGAGGTTCATTTTCCCTTTACAGGAGAAAGCAACAAGAGAAGTGGCGTTGATGTGCGTTTTGATATCTGAGGCCAATCACAAATGGCGTAAGTGTTCTTGCACTTTTTACAAGAGTAATCTGACAACGTAACCAAAGTAAGACATCACTTCACGTAAACGGTAAAAATATACATTATAGGAAAAGATCACTCTTGAAATACATCTTCTCCCTCCATTTATGCATAAGCATTACAGCCCACCTGCAAATAATTATTCCTTTTATTTCCAAAGTAGTTTTCTCCTCTTTAAAAGACAAACCTAGCCTTACTTGCACCGCATATTATTAATGTACACATCCACTTTATTTTTATCAAGGAATGTCAACACATGAAGGAAAGTTACAAAGAAACAATATATTTTCAAATGAACCTCTTATGAAAAATGCTAATAAGCCCAAGAAATGTATTCCTTCCGAAGACTCATTAGCACTTTCTTGGTATGACTTTGGTGCTGGTGGGTTGTTTTTTAAAAAAAAAAACAGAGGGACTATTTCTCGCACCATATGTTTCTGACAAGAAGGTGGGATTTCCTCGGTCCTAGAATCCATTAGTGCAGGCAGGGCGCAGCTGCACCCAGAAGATTCTGATATTCCACATCACAGGTCTAGAATGTTGACTTCCTCCGCTATCTTTAAACCAACAGACACAGAAAAGTGTCTCAAACACACAATTCTGAACACTCAAAGGAAGGGACATGTTCTCTTGCCCACAGGGTTTGAGGCAAAACTACTACAGTGATGGACCACCGATGTATTATCACTAAGGAGGGTAATTTTCACATGTCTAAGGCCAACATCTGCTGGACAGGACACTTTATTTTTACTCTCTCTGCACTGTGGCTCCCCGGTGCCCAAGGCAAACAGCTGTCATCTACATGCAGGCCTTCTGCTAATACTTTCTGTAATTCCTCAGGGGCTTCCCAGCCTATAATTAGACTTTCCAGCTGCTGCCCTCAAGGCTGCTTGAGGGGAGCTCAGAGAGCTGTGCTGTACAGAAGTCCCTAAAATGTCCCCTTCAAGACGGTGCTGTTGGAAGAACACGGATTGGAATTCGGCCTGGAGAGCAAGTAAGCATTCTTCCACCGCTTGCTATGGGACAGATCTGTGCTACGAGCGGGGTCTGCTTTAAAACGCACTGAGCCAGCCATGTGGGTAGGGACTTGAGACTAGGCATGAAAAATGGGGAAGTGTGGAACCATACGAGAAACTTCCTGATTCAAAGCTGCAGAGCGCATCGGCACTGAACCCACTGCAACAGCTCCCTTGGCCTTTTATGTAATTCTCCTTTCCAGGCACCATCATCAAGATTAACCAAAACAGCACGGCAAGGAGGAACTAGAGAAAGCAGGCAAAAATCCCACCCTGTTTCAAAATCCTCAAGGCCAACAGCATTAGAAACGAGAATAATAAGTCAAAAAGTAAAGGAAGGCAGCAAGCTTTAAGCTGGAGTAAGTCTTTCAAACAAAAAGCGGCCTGAGTTTTAAGAAAATGAGAACATTTTCAAAACACAGAGCACCATCCACCACCACCCCTCTGATCTGGTCCAATATTCCTAGGAAACTGAGGGACAGAAGTAGATTTTCCCAACAGAGAAGGACCTGCTGTCCTTGCAGAGGGAGGCCTGTGCCCAGGGTCAGCCTCAAACTCACAGAATCACTGTTTCCCTGACGAGAAAAATGACTATTACAATGGACCGAAACTCAAATGCCCATAAAAAGTCAGATACCCCAAGAGCTGATAACTGATACAGGCAGGGTCCTCAGGGCAATGAGATGCTTTTCACTAACAAACATTTCGGATGCTACAGATGCCTCTGGTCTGTGGACCACCCTCAGAGCCCCAGGCCCAGGGGTGGATTTCACACAATCTACGGATGCTATCCTCCTGGGCGACTGACACCCGGGCACAACTGGGAATGTACCTCACTACCACTTGAAAGCACAAGACAACAACTAAGACCAAGGGCTCATCCATGTTGTGGGCTTTTGAAATGCCAAAGACAAAATTAAGAGGATACTTTAACGAAGTATTAAAAGAATGGATGTGAGGACCAGCCCTCCCACCCAACCAAGGACCCCGCTACCGACCTCTGTTCTAGGAAGAAGGCATCTGCAAATTTTTGTTCCACTCACTTTGCTGACCGGAAGTCACATGGTCAAGGAAACACTAGAATGTCCATGCTGGTTCCTGACATTATCAGCTGTTTCCCATGTGAATGTTTCCATAAACTGAGGGTTTTTTCCTTCCAGTCCCAAAAAAGGGCTTTAAAAACCATCTTTGATGTTAAGAACTCTCAGTGTTCCTTACAATCCATGACTCCCTAAACCAGAAATGTTCAACACTGAACTGCCCGGACCCCCTTTCCACAGCATGTGGCTAGACTACTGTCCTGGGTATCGGATCGTGTGAATCTGGGGAATGTAAACACAGCTTAAGATTTACCTAACTAATGAGAACCTACTGTACAGCACAGGGAACTCTACTCAGTGCTCTGTGGGGACCTAAATGGGAAGGAAATCTAAAAAAGAGTGGATATATGTATAACGGATTCACTTTGCTGTACGGCAGAAACTAACACAATATTGTAAAGCAACTCTACTCCAATAAAAATTTTAAAAAAAAAAGGTTTGCCTAAGCAAAACAATTGAGACAGATTTTATTTTTTTAAACTCCAGCGGTCAAAATTCATGCATTTACACTACTACGTACGCCGATAAGCAGAGATAAGCAAGAGTGGCTCGTTTTACAAAATCTGCTGAATAGATTAGTCAAAACTCGAGTATGGGCATTTCCCAATTGCCAGTTAGTTATATTCCAAAATGTAACCTGTAAAGTGGTGGCTTCAGTGGTTGCTGAAAGCCCCAAATCCTGTTTTCCACACAGATTACTAGTGTCTTAAATCACAGTTAGGCTTCAAGGACGGCCTATAAAAGTCTGAAGCCAGAACACGCAAGAGAACTGTATTTTGGTGGAATCCCAAAGACCCGTGGGACTCCTTAAACCCAATGGGGATGAGTCATGGGGGAGGAGGGCTGGGTATTGCTCTTAAGACAAGAAATGTCGCTGTGCCTCTGGTTTACGGCTCCATCACCAAACATTTCAAGCAGTCCTCGGCACATGCCAGGCACACAGTATTTGTGGCAGGGTGAACGAATGAATGAGTGAATGAATGAACTGCACCCGCGAGTCTGACAGGGTGAGGGTCTGGCATGATCCCACAAGAAGAATACCTCAAAGCAGAGCCAAGGAAAGAAAAGAGGAGAGAAAGCCAAGGGTTGCCGTCAACTCACACGTTCTTATAATGGAAACGGCTTAAAGACTATGACTTTTAAACTGAAAAAGTCTCTCTCCTCTCACTGGAGCCCCAGTAGGCCTCCACAGGGGACACAATGTCAAGTTTTTTGGGTATTTCCCCAGAAATGTTCTAGGCATAATGGAGCACCAATATGGATACAAACCCCTCCCCTTTAAACAAAACAGAAGCATCTCGTACACACGACTCGGCACCATGCTTTATCCATCACCCGCAAGGGGCACAGTCATCACCCCCCTGCCCTCCAGACACTTGCTCCTTTA
Organism: Delphinapterus leucas; assembly: GCF_059928025.1. Classification (NCBI taxonomy): domain Eukaryota; kingdom Metazoa; phylum Chordata; class Mammalia; order Artiodactyla; family Monodontidae; genus Delphinapterus; species Delphinapterus leucas. The sequence goes on along the minus strand of NC_143142.1, from coordinate 32,960,194 downwards.
GGATTCCTGGCCCCAGGCTCCCGGTTTGCCCTTCCTCTCTGACTGCTCTATGGTCTGCAGACAATGGAGAGCTGCAGGGCTCAGTCCTTAGAAATATGCTCTTCTCCACCTACATTCAGTCTGTGAAAAGCTCAACCATCCTGGGATGCTACCCTGGGATGCTTTTCCCTCCACACCCACGGGCCTCCCTGTGTCCCCTTCAGGCTTTGTTCAAACGCAACCTCTTTCCCTGAAGCCTTCACTGAGTACTGCACTCTCTCAAAAATGCCAACCCGCCCTTCCTGTCTCCTCTCGCCTGCTGTGTTTTGTCCGTAACACTAAACAGACCTCGAATACCCTTTATTAATTTGTTTATTTTCTAGAGTATAACTTGCAGGACAGCAAGGATTCTTATTTGCTTGTTCCCATTTCTGTCTTGGGTTCCCAGAATAATGCCTGGCACTCGGTAAATCTTTGTTGAATGAATTAATGAATAAGCAACATGTTTTGAATACTATTTCTTAACAGTTTTCTTATTAGGTGGAGAAAATGATCTCCATGTATTTAACATTTAACACTGCCTCGTTCCCCCACCCCAGGGATGGTAAGCATTTATGCAATCGGTCCCCTCTGGATGGACCTTTAGGGTGTCTTATTCTTTCGCTACTTAGAAATAATATAAACTTCCTTCTATGTGGACACATTTGCAGATAAAAAGGAAGATTAGAATGAAAAGAGTTGAGCTTTTTCTTTTGGTACAAATATCTCAAAAGGTAACACGAATAAGCAGAGGCTCGCTCAAGTGTCTGAACCCACTTGTTGGGCAAACGAGCAGGCAATGTTTTTGCTCGGCCAAGACGGCAGCTCAGATGTGGGTCAAGTGACAGCCCACAGAGAATTATTACAATAAAATTATAGGGTTGATCAGAGAGAAAAATTGCAGGGAAGATGACTCACGCTAGGCTTTGAGAGAGGAAAACAGGATTGAAACAACAACAGACCCTCAACAGTTGTTTTCTGGTGAAAGCACACAGCATGTTCCTAGCAAAGCCAGTCCATGTGGCAGTGCGGCATAGCCCGTCCGCAGGTCCAGATGCAGACGGCACATGTATGTCCTTGGGAAGATGGTAACACAGCCCAGAACTTCCAGTAAAGAGGGGACTGATGATGACGAAACCCTTTCCTCTTCAGCCCTGTTCTCCTTCCCATCTTACATCTCAGTAACTCCTGATATGTCGTTTCCCCTTGTTTTCCTTTTCAAACATTCTCGGGGAAAACAGTCACTCATAACCAAGAACTGCAATAGAACAAATCTAGTGCCACATACATTTAAGAGCAGAGGGTGGTGCCTCTGAACTGCTGACCGCCTTTGTCAAGAGAAAGTGCCAAAGCCGCCAGCTGTGTCTCCCCCAACTCGGGGTCCCTAAGGAGGCTCTGCAGAGCACCACCTCTGCAGAGCACCACGGGGACATCCCCCATCGGAGGATGCCTCTGCAGGTGTCTCCTCGCTGAGTTACTGCGGGACCTCTGCTGCACGTGACTGTGGGATCGTCTTACTTTCAACCTCGAGGTCCATCTGACACACAGGATGGTCTTTGTTCTTCCTTAGAAAGGATTTACCCTCCTTTCCCTGCACTGAGGTGGATTCAGCTGAGCATCCCTGATTCCCTTCCTCCCGTGGTTAGTTATCCCCCAGCTTCGCTCTTCCGTCTTCAGGGAAACACTGGGAGGGCGAGTATCATCCCTGCACCACGCTCCACAAATGTTACGAACGAGCACAACCCAACCTAACGTGTCTTCAGGGATCAAAGGCGGCTCAGTAATGGGATTGTTTTGCCTTTTGAGGCAAGTCAAGGGTCCTGTCCATGATCCCTGGCTGCAATTCCTACTTCCCGGCTGGGCATCATGAGATGCTAGTAATACTATCCAGTAATCGATGATGTTTCAAAGGTGTCAAACCAGAGATGCCCCCAAAAGAAATATGCTTTAAATCAAGGAGAGAGTAGCAAGGCCAAATAAACTAGGTCAGTAGATTTATTCCTGAGTTGAAAAAGTTGGACGTGTTACCGAGTCACAGAGTATTAATCAAGGAGAGACAATCAAGCTGCTTGCCTCCTAAAAGAGAGGACGGATCCAGGTCAGGGTGGTTAAGCACTTCCCTGGGAGTTAAATTCTGCTGGTTAGAAAATGCCCAGGTATAATAATATGTTTTCCATCAGAATACTGTTTTGTTATTAAGTTTACTGCCCATCAAATAAGAAAAGATAAGTAATAAAGTGTTCCTCCACTTAAAATATCTTCCAGGAATTTAAACCCGATGTTTCCATGATCAAAATGCTATTTAAAAAAAAATATCTAAAAACTGGTAATGTGAAATCCGATTAATAATAAAATAGGTCAAGACACTTTAAACTAGCTCCTCCCCAACTATGTTACACAGGATGATGTTCTTCTTGACATATATTATTGGGGGGAACAAAATTAGAAAATGCTGCACTAAATAACTTTGATTTTATTTCTCTTCCATGTAACATCACCCATGCACCCCTCCCCCACCCCAGGGTAAAAAAGTATAAAGCTGGAACTTCCACTCCAGACTTACAGACAGGGGGAAATACCTGTCCAAGAAAGGTATTGCAGGCTTAGAGATAACAGAAGATTAGACTGGACTATAAGCTCCATGTAGGCAGAGATTTTCTGGGTTTGTTTTTTTGTTTGTTTGCTATGTTTTTTGTTTGTGTTGTTCACTGCTAAGTTGAAAAGTGTCTGGCAAATAACAGGTACTCAAGAAATGTTCCATGAATGGGTGAATGAATGTAGGTGACTAACACAGCTGGCACTCAAAATATTACTGGGATTAACTTAGTCATAAAATATTGAAATACTGGCAACTATTCTCACATTAGCCATAAAAAACCCTTAATCATTATATACAATATTAACAGTTAAAAAATTAACTTGTAGCAAGAATGCAATTAAACAATCAAACAGGGGACCTCAGGAGGTTGTTTACAAGTAAAAGAGTTATCTTTGTAGAGCAGAAACATACTCCTTTCAATGCCAAACACATGTTTATAGTTACAGTATAATAAAATAATCAATGTATATCTCTAGATATAAATGGTGATCGAGATGAAAAAAGGTATCGGTCACGCAAAGTATACTCAACAGACTACCTTTCAGAGACTGTATACATTTTGTCGTTTTGCACTCTACTTAGCTTCAAAAGTCATCAACCCTCTCATCACACAGCTTCCCTAGAGTTCAAAGCCTTCCGAGCACACACCTATTCCTTTAGTTTTCGACCCGGGCCTAATTTCAGTGATCTGAAAACATGAATAACTAAAATTGCTCTTAAAAGTCATCCCAACTGGGGCCAAATCTTAAACAATGAAACATAACAAAGCAAAGCGACAGATACAAAATAACAGGCAAGTTTTCTATTTGACTACATGCATCATAAATCACGTTATATTTCAATATTGAAAGATAAGTAATAGTAAGGACCTAGCATCAAAAACATCATAGGTTTAGCAAACAGGGACACACAAAATGAGTAATTCCCATTAAAATCTTTGATAAGGACAGAGATACCATACGCATCATACAAGGGCCACAAATGTCATGAAAGCAGTGGTTTCCATACTCTGATTTCACAAACCAGAAACTGACATTATTGAACATGAAACGGTGTCAGATGTAGCTGCTGAACCAAAAGTCATCTGTAATGGTTTCCGAATACAAGCTGCTCAGAAGTGGGTCCCTTCAAGTTCTCCCGTTCCCTCCTCATCCTCCTCTGATTCGGGGCTACCACGCCTCCTCCTTGTGAATTCTCCTTTTTTATTCCTCAAACTATATAAATTGGGCTTTTGTCAACTGAAACCAGCACTCCAAATCGGAAAAGGATTAATACTATAAAACTGATATAAATAAATTATGTATAATCTTGCTGCAAAATAGAATGTAATTTTTCTGTTTGAATTTTTAAAATATATCCAGCTTTTAAAAATTTTAATACCTGTTGGTATAAGCTTGATAACCTAACATTTGGAAGAAGGATTGTCCAAGATCATGTCCTTACTACTTTTTTTAATTTTAAAACCTTTTGTTAAAAAAAATTTTTTTTAAGTATGCACGCATCTTTAGAATGCCCCTCAAATATTTAAATACATATTTTAAATGTGCTTTATATGAAATATGTATATACATATATATGTGTGTGTACACACATGCAACACACACACACATATTGCCCTAAAAATGTTAACTCACTTAATTCTCACAACAAACCTATGATGTGGGTACCATTATTTCCAATTAAGGAACGTGAAGCACAGAGAGGTTAACTTTCCTCTGGTCATGCAGATAGAAACTGGCTGGGCTCTATATTATATATACTATATATATGTAGAGTGTGTATATATATATAGTATATATACTCTACATATATACAGTGTATATATACTATATATAATATATATAACTATACTATATAGTTAATATTATATATTATGATTATATATAGTATACTATATTATACTGTTAGCAGCTGTTTTCCTACTATCCTTAGCAGATATTAACAAAAAAAGTTTTGGCCATTTCCACTGGTCATTTGCAGGAAACAGAGCAGTTCACCAAACACCTCGGGGATTCTACTTTGCTAATAACACATAATCTCACCTCTCTTGTTGACATCACGCTCTCTTGGCCAAGCAATAACGTCACTTTCTTCGATCTCAACCACTCAGAAAGTTAAAGCCACCTTCCTCTAGCCAAATGGAAGATCCCAGGGGAATATCACATACCCAGGAAAGAAGGAGCCCAATGCCAAGGCCTGGGTCACCCGCCTCTCATTTAGCCAGGGAGCAGGAGGCCAGTACTGACAGCCCCAAATTATCCCAAGAAAGGAGTGAGGAGCAGTTCTCCAAAGCCACGGGGAGGAGGCGTCGGTCAGAAAGAAAGATGCCCACCATGAACGTCGACGGTGTGAGATCAACCGTCCAGCTTTTTTCACTTCTTTACCTTTAAATCATTCATTGTAAGAAACCCAGTTTTAACCCAGATATGCCATATTTCATTTCATTCCATGTACAGTGATACACAAACATGAGAGCAGCCACGCAACAGAAGTCCCCCCATTCTGTGCCCTTTCCTACATTTGCTCCTTGCTGGGCCCAAGAAGGCCTGACGGCCCTGGGGCCACCTGCTCTGAGCGGTCAGCAGAAGGCCCAGTCAACCACAGCCACGGGGAGTGTATCCGAGAGGGGCACCATGGCCTAGGAAAGCTTTCACATGGACCAGCAGTGTCCTGGGGACTGGCATTCTGAAACCAACTCTGCAAAGTATTAGGAATATTAATAACAATCCTCACAGTAACACAGTGAGGTCAACTTCACCACGATTCCCATGTTGGATCTGCACTTTGCAGCACATAAACGTCACATGCACCCAGCGAGGCTAGTGTTACCAGCCACACTTCATAGGCGAAGAAACTGAGATGAAGAGACATTAAGGAACTTGCCTATGACTGCACTGTGAGTAAAAAGTGACTGAGCTGGGATCATGATATAACATATAAAGGTAATTTACTGCATATCACAATTCTGAGCTAAAACTTCCACACTGATTATAACACCTAATTATAATCGTAACACATATATGCAAAATACAAGTGATTACTATATATTCTTACGTATGTAAGAGATAAGAAAAATATATGAAATAAAGACTGACAAATATCTTCTCAGAACTTAAAGACGTGAGGAGAATGGTTTTAGAAGGCACACAGGCCTCCTAACTCTTCTGCTATTACAGAACACCCAAACTGATATTTACTTTACCATGCAATCCTCCCTTTATCAGACGTCTGGATTAAAATCATTGCACTGTCCTCGGTACATCCTCCAAGAAGACACCTTGTATAGGAGAAAGAGTCAGTGCACATTTAATGCTTACGAGGACTGTAATGATGCTGGTATTTCTACTGAAACCGTTTTCCACCTCATCCTCTTTCCAGTAAGAGATAAAGAACGCCAAGAAACAAGACTGCTCTGTCAGGTAATCCATTTCACTAGAAAGCCATAAAAACAATTATCTCTGTCATTACAGACTCTTTTAAAAGGAGTTTCAGAACGTCAAAGTTGCTGATCCGGGCCTGAGACAGAAACCTGACTGCCCACGCTCAGGAATAATGGCTTCAAATTGAGTCCTGGCTGTCATTAGGCCTCCTAAAGTCAGAGAAGCCAAAGACAGACGGATCCCAAGAGGTGGGGCACCTGTGCATCTTGCTGCGAACTAGCCTGTGGGTCGTGCACTGAAGCAGGTCACGAGGAAGGATGATGGCCGGGGCGGGGGGGGGGGGGTGGGGTGGTGGCGGGGGTACAGGCGTCCAACATCCTCAGTTATTAGAGAATATCTAAGTTGCTATCATCTTTACCACTCAATCAACTCCCCTTTATCAACCAACACGGTCAACTCATCTCGCAGATCGCAAAGGCTCATCCAAGAACAAGTCACCATTGACATTGAGAAGAAAGGAACATAAGTGAAAACAAATTTAACAACGATGAGAAACCATTCCATTTCACCTGGAGGTACATAAACGCTTCCTGAGTACCTGGAGGTAGATAAAGAGAAACTGCAGATCTCTACCCTCATGAAGTCTAGACAGAATACTCAGATTTAGAGAAAATTTTCATTTTTTATAAAGAAGTAGAAAAAAGGCAGTCATGAAAACTTTCTTTTAGATAAGAAATTCTTCAAAACCAAGTTATAAATGATTTTGCCAATAGGACAACACGACTATCCATCCTTATACGTCAGCCATTATCTACGGCGGTCCAAGTGGACGTTTATCATTCATTTTTCTTTAATTAGGATGCACACCTAATCAAAACCTCTCTTATCTACTTCATGTTTAACTAAAGAGCTCAGAAAACCAACCATGCTTTGATTTTTCCCAGCACTGAATACAAAGAGTGAAAATGAGAGGTGTGCAAATTATCTTCCAAATTACAAGAAAATGGAATATTCATTGGTAAGGAAGGGAAAAAAAACCTGTTTACCTTTGACTGTGCTAAAAATGGAAGGGAACGAAGGGGGCAGGCCAGATGGCATGTCTGGGAAGATATTGATGATGCATAAGTGTTAATTCCTGGGGAGGGGAAAAATTACTATACTCTAACGAGCGTAAAGAATTGCAAGTCCAAACTAACTGAAAATGACTGGAACCCAACTGTCACTCTGGGAGGCATGGCTGAACTCACCACTGATCAGAGCAGGAAGGTCTTGATCTGGTGCACACACCAATTCTCTCACATCCCAGAAAGATCCTTCAGGCCACACAAGTGACCTCTTCTCATCAGGGAGTCTCACTTGTTAAGGTTATATTTACAACTCGACATTAAATCATTTTTCACAAAATCATACCCACTAAATGAAAGTTAAAAGTGGATTGAGAATTCTCCTTCATAAGGTCACACCACATTTTAAATGACTCCTTCATTTACTATTTACTGAGCACCTACAACGTGTCCAGCACTGTTCTCAGAGCTGGGGTCCACGGTGAACAAAACAGATTAAGTCCTGTCCCCATGAAGCTGATATTCTGGTTGGGGAACGCACACAATAAACATAAATAAGTAAAATATGTAGTGCCATGAAGAAACAGCAGCAGGGAAGGGGAACAGTGCTGGGCGGGGTGAGAGGTGGTGGGTGCGTGTGTGCAGAGCAAGCTTTGTAAACCTGCTGGGGAGGATGTTCAGGCTGAGGGGCAGCAAGGACAGTCGTCCCTTGGTGTCTTGGGGGGGGTTGGTTCCTGGACCCCTTCGGATACCAAAATCCACGGTAGCAAGTCCACGATGCTCAAGTCCCATAGGTAAAATGGCTTAGTATTTGCTTAACCCCTTGCACACCCTCCCATATACTCTAAAACAGCAGTCCCCAACCTTTTTCACACCAGGGACCGGTTTTGTGGAAGACAATTTTTCCACGGACCGGGGTGGGGGGTGGTTTTGGGATGATTCAAGTGCATTACATTTACTGTTCACTTTATTTCTATTATTATTACATTATAATATATAATGAAATAATGGTACAACTCACCATAATGCTTACAGGAGGCGGAGCTCAGGCAGTAATGTGACTGATGGGGAGCGGCTGTAAATACAGATGCAGCTTTGCTCGTTCACTCGCCGGCCACTTACCTCCTGCTGTGCTGCCTAGTTCCTAATTGGCCTGCTACCGAGGCCCGGGGTGTTGGCGATCCCTGCTTTAAATCATCTCTAGATTACTCACAATACCCAATACAATGCAAACGCTATGTAAATAGTTGTAAATACAATGCAAATGCTATGTAAATAACTGATGGGGGTAAATTCAAGTTTTGCTGTTTGGAACTTTCTGGAACATTCTAAAAAAATATTTTTCAATCCATGGTTGGTTGAATCCACAGATGCAGAATGGGAGGATACAGGGCAGCCGGCTGCACCATGTTCTGAGGTGGGAAGCACAACCTTGTTCAAGGCCTGGGGAGGAAGCCACGAACCATGGTTAAAGCATCGGTTTTCACACATAAGAACTACACCGTGGGCTCCTGGAGGTGTCAGCAGACAGGAGACTCCAGCATGTGCTGCATGAACAAAGCAAGCTGCAGAAGGACAGGTACAGGACACCGTTTAAAGTTGGGTAAACGTGAAAAACAACACCACAAATAATTTAGTGATGCAATAAAGAGTGAGGGGGAAAGGAATAAAGAAATTTTATGGTTACGATAAACACCAAATCAGAAGAATGGCCGATTCTAGGAGGGAGGGAGGTACAACTGTGGAGGAGAACTTGGGGAGATAAGCAATTTGGGGTAACATTTTATTTCTTAAACTGGATGTTGGATACATAGGTGGTCATTATGTTACCTTTCAACCTTTCGTGTATCAGAAATACTTTGCACTATTTTTTAAGAGGAATCTTCAACCCTATCTCAGCATCCTCTGGTCTCTTAGTTAACCATCCGTGGGTCATCCTGACATGGACCTCTGCATAATGGACAAGGCGGCACCGGTATTTCTGTTCCGCTGTGATTAAGAATACTGTACCACCGGTGGAATCATTTCTGGTACGAGGAAAAAGGGAACAAATTAACGGAATGAAAAAGCTGTCATCACTTTTCTAGCACTCTGAAACTACACATTAGAACCGTTTAGGGTCTACAGAAAAGGCTGCATAAAAGAAAAAAATGGCAAATCTATGTTTAGTACTTTAAACTGAGCTGCCTGTCACCATTTTAGACACAGCCCCTTATCTACATAGGAGGGAGGTATTTTTAGCAATGTCACCTTTGCTTCTCAATATACTTCTTTAAAAAAATAAAATGCCATGGATAAAAGGACATCATATATCATATACACATGTGTATTTCGCAGCTCATCGGCGTGTGGAAAAGCAGCCGTGTATCCGGGGTTTTTCCCTGAGGGATCCCTGGGGGCACTGGCTCCCCTACTTCCTGCAGTCTGCTCCATCCTAAGGACCACAGGAAAGTGAGCAAGCAGAAGCAGCAGGTGCTCCCTGGGGAAATGGGTCCCGCACTCTAAGCCCCTCACCGTGAGACCACCAACATCATAGCAGCTGAACCAAAGGTGTTTCAGGCACAGAGAGGGCCTGGGTGCCCGGGAGCCCTGGGCACTGCTCCTTCCAAAACACGTTTCCAGGTGTGATGTCACACTTGCAGAGGAGGGGTACAATCGAGAAGGAAGGGCTTAATAAAATGTTAAACATCCCCAAATGACAGTATCTAAAGTAGCCCTCTACACCCATCGACACCGTGACCTAGTCCTGCTTCAGAGCATTCATGCTGATCTGAAATCATATTTGTTTATTTGTTTATTGCTGGTCCCCCAGCTTAAAATACAGGGTCCAGGAGAGCCGAGGCTTGGTTAAGTCCTGTTCTTTGCTATAACCCTAGCACCGAGCAAGGTGCCAGGTACCTAAGAAGCATTCTGTCAGTATTTGTGGAATAAACAGATAGATGGCTAATGAAAAAAGGAAGAAAACTTTACAAAGGTTCAAGGTGTCACATCATCAGTCTTTCCAGTTTAGAACTGGATTTTGGTATATGTTAGTGACTCTTTTAAAATTAATTATTGCTATTGGCAAATGAATATCCTGCCTGGAAAAAAATCATAATTTCAACGAAGTCTCTCGCTTATGGCCAAGCAGCAGGTAAGAAACACTGGCAGTAAGCTTTGGGGGGAAGCTGCGTTAAAAGGTGGGTTGGTTTGGGGGCTTCCCTGGTGGCGCAGTGGTTGAGAGTCCGCCTGCCGATGCAGGGAACACGGGTTCGTGCCCTGGTCCGGGAAGATCCCACATGCCGCGGAGCGGCTGCGCCCGAGAGCCATGGCCGCTGAGCCTGCGCGTCCGGAGCCTGTGCTCCGCAACGGGAGAGGCCACAATGGTGAGAGGCCCGCGTACCGCAAAAACAAAAACAAAAAAAGATGGGTTGGTTTGTTTTGTTTTGCTTATTTTGTTAGGCTGGGAGACACTGGAACTGGATTCATTTGGAAAAGAGAGAATTCGGACAGGAGCTGGTCTGAATGGAGAAGATGTGGATCCATCCTGGGGGCCCGTATAACAGTCACTGAGGTAGGGAGGGTGGGGGGACGTCCTTCATCTGACCAGCAACACAAGCTCTTCAGGACTAAAATGGCAAGGTCAAGGGCGTTTACAATTCTAGCCAGGAGAAGGGCGAAGGCAGGGAGATCACCAACTTGCAATCCAACCCTTAAATAGGAGCATTTAGAAATAACAGGTATGACGATAAACCGATAAAGCTGATAACTGTTTCAGAGGAACATTCTGCCGGAAACTGAGTAGAAAAAGAGATTATGAATTTTAGTTTCCTAATATTTGTATGTTACATCCTTTACCTTTTACATACACTGTCCTAATGTTAAAACACTCTGAGAGGTGACTCCAAGGTGTGTCTGAAGGTGACTGGAGAAGGTGCAGTGAGAGGGAGAAAGGCAATGTCTGATGGGGTTTTGATAATTTATCTGACTTACTGGCTCTCTACCGAGACAGGGCCATGCTCTCAGGAAAGCTTCTGAAGACTCTTAGGCTGCAATGCAACTGGAGCTCCAAAGACTGGAAGCTCCCTCTTGAATTTGTCTTTGGGTCCTAAGAAATCGATGCAATTTAACGGTTTTGTTTTGTAGCCCCTATATGAAAGTTAAGAACTTCATAATATCTTGAAAATATCTGTAAGATCCAAAATACTCGGTATGATTTTGATCAGCAGAATCACATTTACTCATAGATGCATCTCTTCTTCACTGATTTCACTCCATTTTTCTATTATCAATCATAAGGAAAGAAAACTAACCCCAACTGAAGATGTATTAGAGAGCCACACATTTTTACTTAAAATACTCATTTCATATTCCCAACCTTTATGCTAAATAATTACTATCATCCCTATTTAACAGATAAGAAAACTAACCTTTAATCCTACTTCCTTAACCTTTTAAATTTTACATAATTTCCTGGGGCCACAAAAGTGGTAAGTGGGGACTTCCCTGGTGCCGCCATGGTTAAGAATCCGCCTGCCAGTGCAGGGGACACGGGTTCAATCCCTGGTCCGGGAAGATCCCACATGCAACGGAGCAACTAAGCCTGTGCACCACAACTACTGAGCCTGTGCTCTAGAGCCCGCGAGCCACAACTGCTGAGCCTGCAAGCTGCAACTACTGAAGCATGCGCACCTAGAGCCCGTGCTCCGCAACAAGAGAAGCCACCACTGTGAGAAGCCCGTGCACCACAACAAGGAGTAGCCCCCACTCGCCACAACTAGACAGAGCCCGCACCAAGCAATGAAGACCCAATGCAGCCAAAAATAAATAAGTAAATAAATAAAAACAAAAATAAATTTAAAAAAAAAAGTGGTAAATGATGGACCAGCCATAGCAAAACCCAGGCAAGGCTCTTTCCTCTAGGCTAAGCGTTCTCTCGACCATTAGTACCATTTGTTTGCAGTGTATTATCTTTCCAGATGTTTACCAGACACTAGCCAGTAAGCTAGAAAGTCACTGAGATGATTCCTTAAGACAGCGATCTCAGAATGCGGTCCAGGGACCACTGCATCAAAACCCACTGAACTTGCTGGACATACAGGTGCCTGGACCCAACTCCAGATCTACTGAGTGAGAACTGTGGATGGGTCCTCGGACACTGCTTTTTAACAAATTCCCCAGGTGACGCTGTTTCACATGAAAATTTGAAAACCGCTTGTGGCTAATTCTCTGAAAACTTCAACTATTGCTATTTGCAGTTTCACATTTGACAAAATTTTGTGTTCTCATTGAGGGTCATCTTTTGGATGATGGAGCTTGTGGTGGAATGTTACAAAATTCCATATTCCCCTTGAGGATTTATCTTTAGAGCCTCACAATTAACGTAGGTCCCTAGGAACTTGCAAAGCAGGTAAACATTATGAGCTGAAATGGTAGAACATTTATGACATGCCTGCTTGGACTCCACACTGCTCTAGATGTCTCCCAACACAGAAGTTTCCTTTCAACCTTGAGGTTGCACCAGCATCACCATTTCATTGCCCAGAGAAATGGAGTAACCTGTCCAAAGTTATACATCTGAAGGTTGACAAGACGTTTCAATGTATCTCTTCTAACTCGCTGTATTTCCTTTGTTCTACAACACAGCTCCTCCCCATGAATGACTGCTACCCAGGGTTTAAGAATGAAGGGGAGAAACTTTGCAAATATCCTGAGTAGACAAATCAGTCAAGCTCTATTTTTCCAACTTTATACGCATTCCACTAAGAGTATTCCTCTTAAACTCAAGTCAATAAAAGGCAAAATCTGATAGCACAAAAGAATGGTATCAAGTGGGGGGAAAAAAACCAGGAATTCTCTGTAAGGATATTACCAAAACCTCTCTATATCTCTGTGATGTAATTCTCCATATGAAAACTGCATAAAAGCCGGCCACTCCCAAGCCCGTGCTGAAGCTCAGAGTCCACAACGGCGGGGGCTAGGAGAATTCCAGGTACCATGCCCCACAGCGTCACCTTCGGTTCATAAAACTGTCTTCCTCAACTGCATGAACATGGGGAAAACAAGACTGGATTTCAGGTAAATCTAAGGTCCATCCAAACCATGTGCTTTTCAAGAACGTGACAGAGCAGCTCATGCGCCTGGAGAATCTGCATGGAATCTGTGAGGTGAGCCTGACCTCTGCTAACCCCCTGCCGCAGAGGAGAAGGGGAGGCTTTGGAACTCAGAACAAGGCCGAAGGAAACTTAGTATTTTCTATCTCTGGGCCAGCGCCCCCGTAACTCCTAGTATATCCCAGCCTCTGAAGCGTCTTGACTCTGAGTTCAGGCTGGTTTGGGTTCAGGCTGCAGTGTCTGCTGCCCCTTGGGACGTGCAGGAGGCACGTGGGAAACGGTGGGCACCAGCCCCCCATGAAGAGCCTCTACACAACAGTTCGAATTAAGAAATTGGGAAATAGATGGCTAAAGGCTGGTTGTTTCAGTTAAGGCTAAATATTTACGCACAACATTGAGATGTACACAATCATCATCAGGGACTTTACTTTTGCTTGAATGTCCTGTTTTGCCACAGCTCTCTGATGGCTGTGCTGCAGGACAATGATGAAAAGTGAAGGCAGTACATAGCGGGAGGGGGACGGACTGGATGACAAGGCTTCCCATCGTCATCGTCAAGGTAATGATGCTTTAGCAGTATTGCACAGGACCCAAAGAAAATATTTATCTCCCATTAAAAATAATGATGCAGATAAAGATTGGTATAGATGAAAAAGCTCCCCAGAACATACTGTTGCATAAAAAAGAAAAAGGTTACATATTAGTATTTAAGTCAGAAGTCTCCTCATGCCAAATATGTAACTGTCTACAAATCTGTACTTGTGTCGAACAAAGCTATTGCTATTAACTAGGTACTTGTGATGTACCAGGTACTATGCCCAGTGCTGTGCATGTATTATATATGTAATCCTCATGTCCTTGAGGTTTAGGCACTGCAGCCATTTTGTAAGTGATTAGACTCAAGAAGTCAAGAGAGGGCTTCCCTGGTGGCGCAGTGGTTGAGAGTCCGCCTGCCGATGCAGGGGACACGGGTTTGTGCCCTGGTCCGGGAAGATCCCACATGCCGTGGAGCGGCTGGGCCCGTGAGCCATGGCCGCTGAGCCTGCGCATCCGGAGCCTGTGCTCCGCAGCGGGAGAGGCCACAGCAATGAGAGGCCCACGTACCAAAACAAACAAACAAACAAACAAACAAAAGAAGTCAAGAGACTTGACCCATGACACAAAGCAATCACATAGGAAGACTGGGAGCCCAACCCAGGTCTGTCTGATTCCAAGACCCACTAGAGTCTATTACACACTCAAAGAGGCAGCTTTGGGAGGATTTTTGCCAACATATCTTCAGTAGCTATCTCTAGACAACAAGATTTCTTCTTCTTGTCTTTCGATATTATTAGAAAATATTTTACAGCGAGTATGGATTATTCTTAACACCTGAAATAACAAAGATGTTTTAATTGGAAGGATAAATAAGAATGAAAATCATTCTATCTTCTGAACATCTCCTTTTCCACCCTAAACGGTCCAAAAGTAATATTTAATCTTCAACTAAATATGACCACAAAAATATATGTAGTGAATTGCCAAAACATCCATCGAGAGGAGTTAGCGCTACAGTCAATTTCTGAAACTTTCTGGATTACTCCATTAACAAAAGACCATCTGTCTCCAGACTCCTGTTCTTCCAATACACCCTACATTTATCACCAAGCATCTTCTTTCCGACTCCACTACTTACAATGGCTCCCCAGTACCTCGCAAAGTCCAAAATATCCCTTAGCTTCATATCCACGATCAAGCCCCACGCTCCTTAGACTCATCTCCTAGTACTCCCCAGGATAAAGGCTACATTCCAGTTAAATGTAGGCCTCTTGACTTCTGGCGTGTTCTATCTGGAATGTCTGCTCAATGACTAGTCAAAGTCCAACCATCTTCCAGGGACCAAATTGGAAAAGCCAAAACAGAAAATGAAGACGGCTCAATCGATTTTTCCTACAAAGGGATGCGCATAAGAAACATAGTTACCAATACATAGAAGGGGCCATGTGAATAAGCACCGAACATTATAAAACATTTTTTAAGTTTGCATAGCCAAGTGACAAACCATATTTCATAAAATTCATGACACCGTTAATTATAAGAAATAACAAGATATGTAGCACTCTGCGAATTAAGAGGTAACTCAAATGTTGGAATTTTAATTTTCTATTTAGAGAACTCTTTTAGATTCATTTAGATATTCTGTGCATGCACAAAGAAAAGAGAAACAAAACAAACTGGCCAAGATATTCAAAATAATTCTTTACAAGGTCAGAATCCAACTCTTTTGAATTGCATGCCGACTCAGTTACTGTGCTCTATGTTTTTACACAATACCATCTATATTTCTTCATGGGTGATGCACTATTTCTTACGAGTGCTCCATTACTGTCTCCAAGATTTTCTTCCAACCAACTGACACCCAATCTCCAATTTTTGATGCGTGTGCCCCACCAACGAATTCTGTTGCCAGCTTTCTCTCTGCCATATGGCTGAGAGCAACTGTAAGACATTTCCCAATTTCAGAGATGTACAAATGTGAAAAAAAATAGGTTTGTTTTAGAAAGGACGAAATGTGGGGCTTGACTAAAACACACAGAAAGTCACTGTTGGAGAATGTAAACACTACATATAAAATGACCAAAGAAGAGAGATCTACAAGAGAAAATAGTTTTTCTCTTTTTAGTTCAACGTCAAGATCAATATCACGGCCCAGCCCCAATTCAGCTTTTGTCACTCCCCAATCTGATCCCTTTCTTCTTATGAGTATTTCCCCTCTACTAATGTCTTCCGTGACACCAATTAGAGCTGGCAGGAAGGGAAGCAGCCCGCCTGCACATCTTCTCTCAAAGATCCCATTCTTTCTTCTCAGGGAACCTGCGGTATTCTCTTCTAGGATCAGACAAAACCTCTAGAATCTGTCTAATCTGAGCTATGGACAGAGCAGCAAACTTGTTATGAAGAGGACGGTGCCATTAAAAATAACAACTGCATACGTGAGTCCGATAATTCTCATTTTTAAATAAGTGGCCATGCTTTTTAAGCCTTTTCAAATATTTTTTGTAGTGAAGCGTAAGTCACACACACGGCCTCATTTTTTAATTCAATTCCATAAATATTTACTCAATACCCTAAGTGTTGAGACCCATACTGGTCTGGGGATCAAACTCCAAGGGAAATAATTTCTTCCAAACAACAAGCACTCGCTCAATGTAAGTGGAGAGAAAAACAAGCACACAAGGCAGAGTAAACATCACATCTGTTTTCTAGATTTAATAGAAACCTTTCTGCTTTCTCTTTCTTTTTTTTAAGTTTATAAGGAAGGGTTAAAAGAACAGTGTATCAAAATGTCAACCACCTAAAAATTAAGTTGTCAGCTTTTTCTCTGTACTGCAAATTACCAAAGAATTAGGGGTTTGGTGCTAATAGAAGCTTACAACTCTAAAGTGTGCAATTTAACCAATCACTGTAAAGTCTAAAAATGCAGTACCGAAGACATTTCAACCAAGCAAGCTGCAGTTCTGGTACCTAATTTCAACTTCTCTATTTGTGCCATTCCTCCCTTTTTCTTTTTTCCTTCCCTTTGCTTTGGAAATGTGTTTTGGGATAGTGACATGGTTAAGTGAGAAGTGCCCAGAGGTCCCACATACATAATACACTCATGTGAAAAAAGGACAGTCATGCAACCAAGGAGGGGGAGAGAAGACCTCGGGCTGCGGCCGTTCTCGGGTCTTCTTTATGCTCACGTCACATTCAATTCTGGACTCAAAACACGAAATTTGCTTTACAGCTTCCGAATTTCAGACTTCCTTTTGCAACTGACTCATCACTAATTGGGGTGCAACTTGTCTGTGATCATCTCTGCACTAGAATTCTCACTTCAGAGAATTCTAAAATGCTAAATTATAAAATAATTTGCAAATAAAGCAAAAACTTAAACAGAAATCAATTACCCCAAATCACTGCAGATATCTTCTACACTTGTGAAACCTCTCGCTTCCCCCCCCCATTTTTTCTAATTGCCAACTGCAAACACATCACTTAAAAATAAATCGGAAAGAACGCTGCCTACCCAGAGGAGACTGTATCTTGACAGACAACACGTACTTTTGAAAGACAACACCAATAACCTAAACCGAGAATTTAGCAAGATATTTGGGTACAAAGGAGAGTAAGAAATATACTGACGCTTTGCATCAATATAGACTCGTTACTTAAATACAATTTTTAAGTAGCCCTTTAAACAATATTTTCCTCAGTAAGAAGAATATTCAATGATTTCTACTACTGCACACACAAAAAAACCTCTTCTTCCCTGATCTATGAAATACACTTTCCCATGCAGGCTTGCATCCACATTTAATTCTCCAAACAATAACTTACGGCGCAGTCCAACTTGAGAAAGGAGAGTCTCATTCATTTACCAGGCAACGTTAAAGCCAGCAAGATGCTTCAGATGGTCTGGTTTTGCCTGCCCCACCCTTGTTTCCTTGGAGCCACTGTGATGTCACAACACCAGGCAGGGTAGTGACTTCACTGCTCCAGCCCCCCTTCTGAGCACACAATTCTCTGAAGCCCAGGCAAATCAAATGACAGCAGAGCGCTCCAGGAGTGCCTGATGAATTCCCAAGAAACTAGCAGCTACGGAGCCTTTCGAAAGAGAGAGATGTTGCAGTGGCACCATCAAAGATCTCTCCAAATGAAGTCGTGCCAAAGAGAAATCTGAGTCATGGTTTTCAATAGTAAGTCTATATTCCATAATAAAGCTGACATTTAGAGGAAGACTGTGGTTGGATACTTGGAAGAGGCGGGGGAGGAAAGATGACCAGGGTACTCGAGCACTTAAGAAATCTCTCTCCATTACAGTCAAATTCTCGTGGAAAAGAAACATGTATTTATTTTTCAGCCTACTCTTGGAGTTCTATTTTACTGGAGAGGACTTGAATTCTAATTCGTGAATTTTAGGGCTTTTTAAAAAAATCACTAACTTAAAAGATAAATATGTTTTACAACATGGAAGAGAATACACTGGACAGCATATGCCTGTCATAATCCAACAAACGGTAAATCCAGAAAGGATTCACAAAGTACTGACAATATCACATCTCCTGGGACATGAAGGGCTGCCCCTCTTCTACTTGAGTGGCCCCTGGATGCATCTGACCAACCGATGTTTCAAGACCAATGTCTAGATAAAATAGCATCTGATCAAGTAAAAAAAATCCCAGATCTATTTGAACACAATTCAAAGTTGGCCCAAGTCCAAGCACTGTGCAAGAAATGACACAAACTACTTTTAACCTAAGTTGCATTCGTGCAGAGGAAATGACTTAAAAATTAAATGTAGGGCTTCCCTGGTGGCGCAGTGGTTGAGAGTTCGCCTGCCGATGCAGGGGACACGGGTTTGTGCCCCGGTCCGAGATCCCACGTGCCGCGGAGCGGCTGGGCCCGTGAGCCGTGGCCGCTGAGCCTGAGC
The DNA here is from genome assembly GCF_059928025.1 of Delphinapterus leucas. Taxonomy (NCBI): domain Eukaryota; kingdom Metazoa; phylum Chordata; class Mammalia; order Artiodactyla; family Monodontidae; genus Delphinapterus; species Delphinapterus leucas. The sequence continues at coordinate 32,941,589 of NC_143142.1, read as the reverse complement.
GTCCGGAGCCTGTGCTCCACGACGGGAGAGGCCACAACAGTGAGAGGCCCGCGTACCACAAAAAAAGAAAAAAAAAAAAAATTAAATGTAAACAGTTCCCTGTGACAGACCTTTGACCTCTAGCTTCTCAATCCTTCACCTCAAAGGGATTTACAAATTAAATTAAGTGGCTTCTCTTCTGCTTCTTGATAAATCATTCACAAAACATGTTCTGTGTTGCCAAAATTATTTGCCTAAAGTGTATTAGCTCCATAAACTGTATACAGTAACTGTTGCATCTGGTATTTTGCTTTTCTAAACCACCAGAAAATCATAATGCAAATGAGACTATTTACTATTCAGCTATTTTATTTTCATCAGTGCCTTCTGAAGTTAATAAATTAAAGTCAGCCTTCTCAATGTAGAATTTATTTCCTCTCACAAGGACTTTGTTACTCCAATTAAAATTTTAAAAGTCTGCTACCAAAATTAACATGCATTTTTTTAAAACACTGTTTGAGCCACGATACAAATCACCTCCCATTCCCCAGAGTTCACTCAAGCTTTGATGTGCCCTTTTTTCTTAATAGGGCTTTTCTGCTTAATTTTCTGTAATTGGTGCTGCATTCAGGGCTCCCAGATCATAAATGGATGACCATAAATTATCATTTTTGTTTCCTTGAGACATTAAAAATCAGTGTAAAGCTCAAAAAGAACGTTTTCAGCACTGGATTTGTTGACTCTACTGCTAGGAAAGTTAATGCTACCAGGAGAAACTCCAACGCACACCTGGCCGCCCCAGAGAGCCTAAAATGGGCCAAAAAAAAGAGGACGGGCAGGATATCTGCAAAAGCAATTCCGCAAGCCTAATGTAAAAAATCTGAAACCCCAACTTAAACACGTAATGCAAGCGCCGCATCAGCAGGAGTGACTGACCCTCTCAGGATTTCTCAGGCCGGCCTCCACGCGTAATTAAAACCACATGTTCTCTTTATCTTTCTATTTGTTCTGCAACAATCTCTCCCTAACTTTAACCCTAGGCTGGAACTGGAGAAGAAACCCCTAGACAACTTTGTATCCGGAAATCTGAAAACCGAAAAGGAGAGAACGCTCCGGCGGCAAAGGACCACAGTGTCAATTTACTAGGTAACCACACCCACCGCATTGCAGAAGCCGTGAACTTGGCGGTTGCAGGGGGGGGCGTGAGATGGCGGGGCGAGTTGGAGAGGGGACGGAAAAGGGGGAGGGAAAGGAGGGCGAGAGACGAGGGGAGACCCCAGAAAGCCGGCCCCCGCGGCAAGGAGCCGGGAAGCACCCGCCAGGAACTGGCTGAGACCCCGACTCCCGCGATTCCGAGCCCCGGCCCCCACCCCCCGGGCTCCCCGCCCCCAGCCGCCGCAAAGCCGCCCGCGCACACGCCTCCCGAGACAGCGAAGCCTCGTGGGCGCCAGGTGAGCAGCGCCGCCCCTGGCCCCTCGGCCCCGCAGGTGCCCCAGCCCCGAACCAACCCTTTGAGACGCTGCCCCTTCCTCCCCGGCCGCCCGGCTGCAGCCCCCGCCGCCGTCCCGGGGCCGCCGCCCCACTTCGGGGAAGCGGACAAGTTACATAAAAGCGGCCAGCCGCTCCCGAGCGGGGATGCTTTGTGCGAGCACACCTTACCGGCCCCTCGCCGCGCCCGGCTGCGCCGAGCCTGCTGCCGCCGCGCCCAGGCCCCTCCGCCGGCCGGCCCCCGCCCCGGGCGGCGCCGCAATGTCGCCCCCGCGCCCCTCCCCCACCCTACCCCGAGGGGTAACTCAAAACATGGCGCCCGGGACGGTGGGGGGTGGGGGGCGAGGAAACTGACAGAGCCGGGGCGTGGGGAGCCAGCCGCCCCTCTCGGCCATAGCTCGGAGGGAGGACCCCAGGCCGGAGGCCAGGGCTTAGGCTGCGCGCCGGCCCCGCGATGCTGCAGCGCGGCCGGCGGCGCGGAGACGTCCCCGGGCGCGATACGCGGCGCTCGGGCTCGGCCCGGCGGGGGTCCCCGCGGGGGTCCAGGCGGGGCGGGCGCCGGGCTCCCGCCGTTCGGGCGGACGAGCGGCGCCGGAGCCACGCGTCCGCCGGGCCGCCCCGCGCCCGCCCACGGCCCGCCCTGCGCACCTCGCGACCCCAAGCCCCCCTCGGATCCTCTAGCTCCGCAAGCAGAAAAGTTACCTGGCCTGGGCCGGGGGCCCGGGCGCGCCGCGGCGTAGGGACCGGGCTCGGGCGCGCGTCCTCTGGGCGCTGCGCGGAGGCTCGGGCGTGGGGAGGAAGCCGCAGACTCGGGCCGCTCGCCGCGCTCCCCGCCCCCTTTTGCAGGAGCCACGGAGGCTCCGCGAGCTGCGGCGGGGCACACGCCCAGGGACGGCGCCCGGCCAGGCTCGGCCGCGGGGGAGGGGGCGCCGCGGGACTTCAGGACCGTCGCGCCGCGGCTGCCTTCTTCATCGTGGCGCAGGGTCGCGCTCGGGGACGACGCCTCCAGACCGTTGCCAATCGCGTTAGCCTTTGGATTTCCACTGCGATTTCTGCCCGGCTCTCTATCCCTCCCAGGCACCCCCGGGAGAGTGGGGGGAGGGTTTTCTGACCTTCAGGTGAGTTATTTATTGGCTTAGGGACTGCAGGGTTTTTTTTCCCCCCTTTCTGAAAGAAAAAAAGAAATCAAATTGCCGGCGTTTTGCACAGGGTGGGTGCCCCAGAAATACTAAATTAATGGAGAAGATCTGAATCGAAGGTTGAGGGAGGAGGTTTCCTGTCTTTGGGCAGCCCCCGCCTCCTCACTGTCTCCCCCTTCCCCACCCTAAACCTGCAGTTACAGGTGGTCTCCTGGGCTTCCCAGCCTAAAGAGAAGTCATTATTGATAACGCTTCCCACTGAAATGGAGGGCGGGGTGGTGCACAACGACTTGCGGGCAAATTATTCCTGGTCTCTCACAGCATCTAAGCTCTAACCAAGTAACCAAGGCACATTTATTAAAACGTTAAGGGCCTCTCCATTTACTCCTAGTCACCCCTCCAGGAGCTCCCGACTCATTTAGGGAGGGAAAAAAATGGATTTACAGAAGTATTGCATTTGCAATCCAGTGCCAAAGATGTGGTGCAGAGTTAAATGGCTGTGGCAGAGCTTCTGGACCTGCTCTGTCGGTGAGGCCCCGGGAGGTGGGAAGACTTGGCCTGTGTTTCCAGGACAGGGAAGATGGCAGTGGGGCAGGGGGGGGGGGGCTTATAGCACAAGGAACTCTATACTCTATTCAATATCCTTTAATAAACCATAAAATGGAAATGAAAAAAAAGAAAGGGGAGGGGGCATTGTTCACATTTTTCAGGTTGTATAAGAGAGAAGTTTGGAAAATTGTGGTTCCTATGTTTCTGTGGAGTTTATGGATCTGTATTCTGTAGATAGGCAGCTTTGAAAAATTTTTGACGAAGAAAATGTGACTTAAGTCATGTTATAGGAAAACTATTCTGATAACACTGCAAAGACTAGAAAGGATGGGCAAATACCAGAAGCTGACAGGAAGTGACTATGGCATTGTTCCAAGTAACAGAGATAACACAGACCTAAACTGTCTTTCAAGTGACAGATAAAGGGTCAGTTCAAATACTGGATGCATTTGTGGATGATGACCTGTGTTAATTTCCTATCGGGGGCCACAAGTGTTAGACATATATATATATACATACACGTATCACATCTGTACATATATGCTGGTGTGTGTTGCATATAAGATCTGTGAATAAAGAAAGGATTTATTTTCCTTTTTTGATATGCACACTAAAGCACTTTCCTTTTTTTTATTTATGTAGGTTGTTTATTATAAAGCATCCATTGTTTTTATTAACTGCATAATGTTAGGAAGAAAATGCAAGGAATACTAGGATTAGGGACAGAAGTAAACCTGTAATACCAAAAAGCTAAGCCTGATATCACATAAATCCAAAGTCATTCTCAAAATTGTTTTCATATCAATTTATAATTCTCTTTTACATGAAGCAATATGTTTCTCTTTTATTTTTTAAATTTATCTCTTTTTTTTCATTTTTTTAAACATCTTTATTGGAGTATAATTGCTTTACAATGTTGTGTGAGTTTCTGCTGTATAACAAAGTGAATCAGCTATATGTGTACATATATCCCCATATCCCCTCCCTCTTGCATCTCCCTCCCACCCTCCCTATCCCACCCCTCTAGGTGGTCACAAAGCACTGAGCTGATCTCCCCGTAAAGCACTTTCCTTTAAAAGTGGAGTTGAACAAATTGTATTGTTTATAATATACACCACATTGGCATTATCATTCGAGACAGAGATGGTTTCATATTCTCATTCATTTTATTGCTGTATTTATTTTAATTGAAAGCAAACTGTTTTCTCCCTGACTCATGAATCTTAATCTTTCTAGTGATGGAAAAAATCAGCAATAGTGTATGAATGTCTATTTTCTTGGGAGAAAATGTTCAAATACTACATATTATTTTTTTAAAGTTAGAAGTACCTAGCTATTTATCCGAATACTGCATAAATTCAAAATTTGGAGTAAAAACCGTACTGCTTCACAGTTTAACAGTAAATGTGTGAAGCAGTTACTATGAAACCCTTTGGGTTTGACCAAGGCTCTCCGTTATTCTTTTTTTTTTTTGTTTTTCCTAGCACACATATGGAGAAAAAGAAATGCCAAACGAAAATTCATGAGCAGCACAAAGCTAGCTCGTCAGTAACTTGCCTGCATCTCTGTAATAAACTCTCTTCCTTCTACCTTGTGAATATCGTGCCAAAGCCGCTGCTAGTCATCTGTCTCCCCACAGTGCCTCACTGGGTCCATTGCAAGCAAGCATTGGACACTTTTGCCAAATGAATGAACGGACGTGGAATAATGAACTAAGTTGTCACTTGACTTTGAGGGTTCCGTTTCCTCACATATAAAATAAAGGACTATTTCCAAAATTCCTTATGTTTCAAAAATACTAGGGTTCCATAAAATAAAAAGACATTAACACATATCAATACCTGCTGAGTAAAAGCAATAAGGGAAAACCTACACTTTAACGCTCATCAGGAAATAAAATAACGAGCTCTTCCACATGGAAAAGAGAAGGAAAGTAACAAAGGAGAAGACAAGGTGATGATCCCATTATAGTTGGAGCTGCTTTGTTTCATAAAAGACCAACGTCACCCTGCATCCCTCTCACTATCAAAAATAAAGCCACTGTACCCCCAGAGAACTTTTTGTTCTTGTCAGTGTGAGACCCCCTCATGGTGCTGTTTCAGTGGGTTACAGAAAAGTAGTTCTTGGATCAAAGGAATGCCTTTCAGACAGTCCCAGAGTGAGTGCAGATTTGGCCTGAGAGCTCAATCAGACTCTAAATTTTCCGTGTTCACACAGGAAGTACCGAAATACTCCGTGAAATGCGGGAACGAGTCCATGACTCCGAGCCCAGGTCTCAGGACGCCCATTCTGGTCTCTACCACCCTAACTAAGGCTTACCCTGCAATAGGCTTCCTGAAATTGCTCTATTGTAGGGAAGATACATCACTGAAGGCCGACAAGCCATCCAGAGAAAAGGGACACAGCTAACTTTAGGTAAGATAAACGTGTAACTTCATCCCAAGCTGTAGAGACAGGATTCCCCACGAACCTCCATCCAACCACAAGCATCCACAGCATACCGACTCCTTGGTACTCACTGGTACCCTGCTACCTGATGAGCAACGATAACTCCAGGGCATTCCCTAGCGGTCCAATGATTAGGACTCCAGGTTTCCACCGCAGGGGGCACCGGTTTGATCCCTCATCGGGGGACTAAGATGCCGCAAGCCGCATGGCATGGCCAAAAAAGAAAAAGGAAAAGAAAAGAAAAAGATAACTGTGGCCTGACAGCCAAGGCAAGGACAGCATTTGCCGGTTGTATTAGAGCCTCATCAACAAGATGTCAGGGTGTACTGTCAACCTCATCAACAAGACCCCAGGAAGAGATGATGGAGAATCTATCAAGTGATCCCATCAGAACGTTGCCCTCCAACACGAGGACTGGGAGAACACTGAGGCTTGACCAAACCCTACAGATGCGGCAGGTCGACAGGCATGCACTCCTGTCGACAGTCTCAGACTACCCTTCATTAAAGCATGTGGTATTTAAAAAAATCTCCATATTCTTCAGTCCTTTAAGTTGACTGTTTCTCATAGTCAGTTGCCTTAGTAAAATGTTAACAACAGGGCTTCCCTGGTGGCACAGTGGTTGAGAGTCCGCCTGCCGATGCAGGGGACATGGGTTCATGCCCCGGTCCGGGAAGATCCCACATGCCGCGGAGCGGCTGGGCCCGTGAGCCATGGCTGCTGAGCCTGCGCGTCCGGAGCCTGTGCTCCGCAACGGGAGAGGCCACAACAGTGAGAGGCCTGCGTACAGCAAAAAAAAAAAAAAAAAAATGTTAACAACACTTGCAGTAGCTAGTTGAGACTTATTCTATGCTCAGGATAATGTCAGGCACCTGAATTGCATATCAAGTCCTTGAAATGAGGACACGCAGTCTTTAGCCACGGCATTACCAGGGACCATAAATAAGGGAAATACAGGGATGAATGCATAATTCAAAAGCAACAAGCTTATTCTTCTGAAATAAAAATTCATTTGAGAGTTTCCAGGTTCTAAGAATAGTGTCAAGTTAACAGCTCATCAAAGCTTCCAGATGCTTCCTTCATTCCAAGTTTGTATACATCATTTCAGGGGTCTGCATACATGCAGAGCACAGATGCAAAATGAAATTTTAAAATGCCAATAAGTACAAATGCACCACAAAATATACAAAAACATGTACATATGAGAGGAAGTACATATGATGTACTTCCCCCTGCCAGTACATCATTAAAAAATCGTTCCCCACAAGATTCAGAGCTCTTTTCTACCTTTTTTGTTAAGATATGGAACAGATTCAATGCCTTCAAAAAATCAAAACATGATCTTAATGGAAAATAAAATGATTTATATGCAAATCAAAACTACAGTGAGGTATCACCTCACACTGGTCAGAACAGCCATCATCAAAAAGTCTACAAACAATAAATGCTGGAGAGGGTGTGGAGAAAAGGGAACCCTCTTAAAGTGTTGGCGGGAGTGTACAACCACTATGGAGAACAGTATGGAGGTTCCTTAAAAAACTAAAAATAGAACTACCATGTGATCCAGCAGTCCCACTCCTGAGCATATATCCAGAGAAAACCATAATCTGAAAGGATACATGCACCCCAGTGTTCACTGCACTGTTTACAATAGCCAAGACAGGGAAGCAACCTAAATGTCCACCAACAGAGGAATGGATAAAGAAGATGTGGTGTATATATATATATATATATATATATATAATGGAATATTACTCAGCCATAAAAAAGAATGAAATAATGCCATTTGAAGCAACATGGATGGACCTAGAGATTATCATACTAAGTGAAGTAAGTCAGACAGAGAAAGACAAATATCATATGATATCACATATATGGAATCTAAAAAAAAATGATACAAATGAACTTATTTACAAAGCAGAAATAGATCCATGCACATAGAAAACAAATGTATGGTTATCACAGAGGAAATGACAGGGGGAGGGATAAATTAGGAGTTTGGGATTAACATATACACACTATATAAAATAGATGATCAAGAAGGACTTACTGTACAGTGCAGGGAACTCTACTCAATATTCTGTAATAACCTATAGGGGAAAAGAATCTGAAAAAGAATGGATATATGTATATGTATAACTGAATCACTTAGCTGCACACCTGAAACTAACACAACAGTGTAAATCAACTATACTCCAATATAAAATTAAATTAGAAAAATAAAAAATCATTCCTATTCATCAAAATTCCATATTTGCCTCCTTCCTGTCTTTGTACTCTTGTAAAAATATTAGTCAAAAAGATGGGACTAATATATATCATGTAAGTTTCACTGCATTAAAATATACCCTTATTAAATAATTTTTTACTTTCTCCATTTGTAGTAAATTTTAGAAATCTCAGCCCTTTTAAATAGAATAATTTCTGGGGAATTCCCTAGTGGTGCAGTGGTTAGGACTTCTTGCTCTCACTGCCAAGGGCCTAGGTTCGATCCCTGGTCAGGGAATTAAGATTCCTCCTGCCGCGCGGTGCGGCCAAAAAATAAAAATAAATAAATAGAATAATTTCTAACGATAAAATTTTAAGGGTTATTCTAATCCTCAGTTCTTTATAAAGTTTAAACGCTGAATAACTATTCTCTTCCCCTTAAGTAAAAATAAAGAATATTTTATATTTGGGCATTTTGTATATAGTGGCAAAATATAAGTAATGGAAGTTGGTAACCTGTAATATTAGGAAATTCAACTCCCAAGCGATTCACCATCTGAGACCATATTGATACCCCACACAGATGATCACTACTGAATGATGCCAAGACAGTTAACATTTTAATCACTTCCCCCGAAAAGACATAAAATGAATGCCAGCAAGCCCCTCCGTCTCCTGTAAAGTTGTAAAGAATCCTAACTAGCTATTTCATCCTAACAGCAATCAACAAGAATGAACCGAGGAAGGAAAAAATGGTAACAAGACACATTCAGATGTCTGGTTTATTAACTTGTTGACTCTGTCTCCGGATTTATGTTCTTCTCTTTAGGCAAACATGCCATAGTTAACTTTGTAAACTGAAGAAGCATGCAGCTATGACTACTCCAAGAAAAATGTCAGCTTTGCTGCTCACTTTGATTCCTGTTGTCCAGGCCTTTTATTTGCTATGTCCAGTGTCTCCCTGTGCATGCATACTTAACAGTGTGGGTACAACCTGAAAATAGTCCACAGCTTCCAGAATGTTCCGGGAATCAATGAAAACATCATTAGACTATCTTTGCCCCTTGAAATAAATTTGGTGCTTAATAGGTCAAAGCCATCTTAAAGAAAGCTTCTGCTATTGACTCTCTCCTGTTCAAAATGTTTATCAGGCACTTGTCAGAACATCAAAAAAGGGCTTATTTGCAAATGATAGAAATCTGAGAAGGGCGCCAGAGTTTCTCAATCCAGGTGGTTTGTGAAGAGTTTAAGTTTTATACTTGCGTGTCAACAATAATCTTGGAAAGCAGTAAAAGTACCACTTATATCAGAATCCCTCGGAGTACTTGTTAATAATGTTGATTCCTGGGTCCAGCCCCTGGAATAAGCAAACCAGAACCTCTGGGGTGGGATCCAGAGAGCAGGCACTTTTAACAAGCTCCCCAGGTGATTCAAAAATCACACTTGGTTTTGAGAACCACTGATCTAGGTGAGCAGGGTACAGCAATAATGACACAGGTCAAAAAGTTGGTGTATTGTTCACACCAATGTTTCACAAAAGGTGGGACAGAGAAAAGTGAGAGGACAGCCTCATTCAGCCACGTAGGTGCGCGGAACTGTAGGAAGCCTACACTATGGCAGTCAGCACACGTTTTGCCAGAAGAGTTATTGTTTGGATCCTGTCGTTGTATGCATCAATTTGCAACAGCAGTTCATTTGCAGTAAGTATAGTAATAAATAACAATGAAAGATTTTTCTGTACCCAGTTCCAGCAATAATTGGATTTGATGCCCATTTATCCAAGATTGCAATAACACTACAACTCTGACCTTAATTTCCAAGTACACAAAACATCTTGAAAAAGTTGCCAAGAGATGTCTCATTAAAATGGTAAATGGAAAACTAATTGCTGGCAGTTTGAGTTAAGTTTGAGATTTGACTTTCCCAAACCCAGCAAATGGAAACCTTAAGTTATTCATACCTTTTGCTATAACATACATGTACAGACAGGCATACCCTGTGCTGATTAGCAAAAGCTAGTGAACCAAATTAAAGAAATCGACCAGAGGCTACATCTTTCTACCCTTAAGCACAACGTGAGGGATTTTATTCGGGAAAAGCAAGATCATTAATCCCATTAGTATGTTGTTACTTTATAAGTCTTGTATTTTTCATATCATTTGTAAGGTTAGTTTGGTTCTATAGTTGATGAGAACTACAGCATAATGAATTTAAATCTAGTTTTACATCTGTATATATTTAAGTAACAAAAATAATATAAGGTAATATGGGAGGCATCAGAAATATTTTCTTTCATTAAAGCGATGTTAAAGGATGAGATTCCAGCTCAATAAAAGATAATACTAATATGGACCAGCTGTCTTATGAGCAGTGGGCTCTCCAGCTAGAAGGATCAAGGGGACACCACATGACATCTGTCAATAATGCCCCAGAAGAGATTCCTCTTACAGATGGGCAACTGGGCAAGAGCATATTTAAAGTCCTGTCCATCCCTGAGATCAAATTGTTTTCCAAGTGTTTGCCACCCAGGAACCAGGGCTTGCCCACTATTTTTCATTGTTTAGGTAGCAACTCAAATCTTGACTTCATTAAGATATACTGAGATATATATAAACACATATGTGTGTGCGTGTATACATATTATGGAATAGCCTACAAAACTTCTCCATTATAGGTTGAGATTAATCTGCCATTGGTTCATTACTTTTTCTCCATGAATCTGAAGATAATTTCCATGACCAGTTCCCTTCCTACATGACCTCCACTTGTCCCATCCTTGCTCATCAGACTTTTATTTCTGAGTTAGGTTTTATTGCGTTGCATCCAGTGGGTGGACACAATATTGTTTGAGTCAAGGTCTAAAGATTCTAAACAGGAAACCATTATATTTCTAAGCCCTTTTCTGAAATGTTCCCAGGTGTTCCAATGCCCATTCCCAAACTATTCCACTCTTGAACAAAATCAAGCAGGCACACACTTGCCATACCACATACATGTTCAAGAATGCCATTATGGCTTGATGAACAGAGTACTGAATGATGTCTTAAAACTGTTGTGTGGCCTTGAACAAATTTCAGCTTCTCTTTTTATTTTTTTGGCTGTATCACGGGGCATGTGGGATCTTAGTTCACTGAACAGGGATCGAACCCGTGACCCCTGCAGTGGGAGTGTGGAGTCCTAACCACTGAGCTGCCAGGGAATCCCCAAATTTAAGCTTCTCGATATCAATATCCATTGAAATATTCCTTCCATTTTCTGTCTTATTAGAATAGAGCCGTGGTTCTCAACCATGGCGGTGCATCAGAAGAATCACGTAGGGGAGATTTTAAAAAATAGCAACTGAAGTTCACTATCATGGTGGCGTGATGAATACATGTGGGCTTATTATTCTAATTCTCTGTACTCTGTGTACATTTGAAATATTTCATAATAAAAAGTTTAAATTTGAAAATATTTTTAAAAATAACTGATGCTTGAGATCTACCCGAAACCAATTAGATCAGAACCTCTGAAGAATGAAGGGCAGGCATCAATATTAACATTACCCAAGTGGTTTTTAAGGGTAGGCAGAGTTGAGAAACAAGAGCAAGAGAAGACTGAAAGCATAAAATTAAGTTGAATATTAAGAATTCCTCAAAAGAAGGACGCCATAAAAATTAAAATTCATAGAAGTTTATATCTGTTTATACCTTCAAGCAGAAGCCACTGGATTAAACATGCATGTACCTACTTGTCCTCTGTGAAGCTAGTTGCTTTTTGAACACATCTTCAGTTTCCTTGGCAGTGCCTGCCATCAGATTTGTTGATACTCACACTCTTTAGGGGAAACTTATTACTGTAGCTGGCTGCCCGTTTCATAGTAACGTGTCAATAAAATGCTGGCATATTTAACAACAGGCATAAAGAACTCATAACAGTAAATACCATGACTAGAATTTCAACAACTCTTCAAACACCCCAAAGGGAAAAAAAGCATTCAGTTTTATTCCAAGTTCCTCTGCGAAGTAGAGAAAATACACTTACACACTCATGAGTATCTTAGGTGGTGGATGATAGAAGATTCCAGCACGTAATCAGAGGGGTCTAGTAGGGAATCATGTCTAAATAAATATAATCTTAACATTTTATGAATTGGAGCTAGTGCTTTCCCCCAGGGGTGTTCAGGCATTGGGCTTCAACATCATGGTGCCTAGCCCAGGGATCACTATTTTTACTAAGAGCCAAAATTTATGGAGCATTTGCCTTGTGCAAGGAACCGTTTTACGAGCTGGTCTATGAGAATACCTTGTTTCACCATCATGAGAAGCTTATGAGATAGATCCTGTGATTGCCCTTATTTGACAGAAGGGGGAAATGGGGCAGAATCAGGTTCAACAATATGTCCAAGGACACGGCCATGACCAGTAGAGCCAGGATACAAACTTGGGTGGTCTGACTCCCAAGCTAGACCCAAAAGGTTTCTACCTCTACGGTCAAATGTACATATACGCACACATACACATATTTGGTTAAATCTCATGAAATCGGCAATCTTCAATTGTTTTTTGACTTTCAAAAACAGTAACTTTACAGTAATGTACGCAATGAGAAGACACTGCATTAGCTATGAAGGCAGAGAAGCATGGGGTTAAGGAATGACTATTTCTACTACCATGGACATATTAGAGAACAGGAAAAGTCCACTGAAAGTCTCTAAGAACGTGAATATAGAAAGAATACTCTGGTTGTTTTCAGTCTAAGACAATTCTAAAAGAACTTAAGGCAAACGCTAGTAAAATAATTATTACTAACTTTTCTTTAATACCTACCATGTGCCCACACTGTTTTAAGTGCTTTATATCTCTATTCCTCACAGTTCTGTGAGGCAGGAACTCTTATGATCCACATTCTAGAGATGATAAAACCAAGGCCACTGAGCAGCTAAGACACTTGTCCTGGTCACACTTTGGGAAAGTCGTGGACCTGGCAATTTTATTTTGGAGGCTGTGCTCTTAACCGCAATGCTCAGTTGTTCCTACAGAATTCCATCAGTTCAGCTGGAATTTCCTCTACATAAAGGAAAATATCAAATTCAAAAAGCTATACCCCACATGGAATCCATGTATACAGATGGATCTATTTTACTAAGAAGAGCATTCTACTACTATTTCGAGTTTGAGAAAAAGGCCAAAGGGGAATGCTGTAATCCATGAGTGAATTTTAGGGGCTCTACCCTCAGAATCTATCCAGAATCCCACCACACCCACTGCTAGCACTCTGGGGCAAGCCATCACCATCCCTCTCTGGGTTCCTGCAAGAGTGTCATCACATCTCCCTCTTCTGCCTCCCTGGGACCTTTGTTGTCATTCTCCAAACAGAAGATACTGTGATCTTAGTGAAACAAGCCAGATCACGTCACTCACATCCAAAGCCCCAAAGGCCTCCCGACTGTACCCTCTGCCCTCACTGTTCTGGCCTCTTCTGCCAACCACACTCCCAGTGCCTCGCTCACTCTCACCTCCTTGTAGATCCTCAAACAAGCCAGGCACAGCCCACCCTCGCCTGCTCTCTCTGCTATGCTTACATCTCATCTCCTTCAAGTCTGATCACGTGCCACCTCCTCAAAGAGCCCCTGCAGACCTGATTATAAACTGACCCAGCTAACTCAGCACTCCCACCCTACGCTACTTAAAAAACAAAAAACCTAGCCCAGCATTTCCTTACTGATTATGTTTACTGTCTGTCCCCTGACATTCTCAATGTGAGTCCCATAAAGGCAGGGGTTCTGGGGTCCCATTCACTGGGTGTGCCAGCCACAGAGAACAATGCCTGGCAGAGGGAAGGCTTTCAATATGTGTTTACTGAATGAAAGAATGAAGAAAGGAGCAGGGATTATAAAAGATGGGACTCTGGGGAGAAGAGTGATTAGAGGGGCAGAATCAGAGTCAGGTTGCCCAGGATTGGGACTGGACACCAGAAGGAAGAGATCCAGAAGGAAAAAACTAAATATAAGGAGGAATGGATATATGGTCAAAACGTGTGCAGAGTTATATGCAGCATACCTCCTCCAGATCCACTAGTGGAGCTGATTTGGGCAGAGTCTCCCAACCACCCTAAAAGATTCCCCACCCTTACCCCAAACCAACACAGAGCACACCAGCAGGATGCATCTCTCGCCACATCCTCAGAGAAGAAAATAAAGAATGGTGTAGCCACCTCCCCAGATGCCACTTAACATCAGGGGGGATTTAATGGGCACTTGTCTTCTCAGGACAAAGGAAAATATCACAAGGTCCAGGTAGGACCCTCCCCACTCATCTCCGCAAACAATGGAAATGACCACTGCAGTGGGAGTTGTCACATCAGCTGGAGCAGAAGTGTCCAGGCTAGTACCATTTTTCACATCAGTGGTTGCCATGGTGATATTTATAAAGATGTAGCAGTGATCAGGCAGTGAATACTTTTAAGAGGCTGCTGGAGGAAAAGAAGTTGCAGTCCACCCTCCGTCTTCACAAATCACTCTCATCCCACTTGCTCCCAATAAATGGCTCAATTCTTTTGATTGCACTTGGCATGCCCATGAAAGATGAGTCTTAGATTCTGTAATTTCAGGCTGGAAGCCTGTACTGTGTTTTTCCACTTGGCCTGCATTATGGTCTTATTCAATGATTCACAGCACCTTTTGACCTTTTCAAAATGATAACCAGATCATCCCTTTACCTGCCAATAAAGTCTCCTAATCCCCAGCTTCTTCCTCCCCCAGGGCATCCAAGTTCTAAGACCTCCCAACCCCTTTGGAAGAAGCATCTTTGTGTATTACCATTGCCAAGTTTATGCCACAGCCATACTTTAAACAAATCTTAGGAGACAGAATATCTTCAACACTCCCTCCCCCGCTCCATGTTTAGATTGCAAGCTCTGTGAATGAAGCAGGTATCTCTTTCTCATAGCTGTACTTTCCAGTATGGGTATCATGGCACATTAACCCTAAATAAAAGCCCTGAAATAACTCCTAGCACCAGGTACTAGAGGGCTCAGTGAATGACCCCACTGTCTCCAGTCGTGCAAGTCAGAAACCCTGGTGTCTTCCTGGCACCTTACTCCATCAGCTCCTTTACCAGCTCTGTCACCAAGTTCTTTGCATTTTACCTTAATCTCCTGGATCTGTGCACATCTCCCCTCCCCACCCTCCATCCTGTAATAGTCCCTTCTCGGGTCTCCAATTTCCCCCCGACAACAGTGAGCTCTCAGAGACATAAGTGGGATGCTTAGAACATCTGCATCTCAATGTTCTGAGGGCAGGGACAACCCCCTCTAACGCAGCCTCAATGCCCTGAGTTCTCGCCGGGCTCCTGAACCATGCCCCCTTCCTCTGCTTGGTCAGACTGGCCCCTTTCCATTCCTCTTTTCCAAATGCCATAACTGGGTCATACACCCTCGTTCAGGGCTCCGGAAGTACCACCATGGCAACTACGCATTGTGGTGTGTTTGATGAACCACCATCTCCCGTCACTAGAATCAAACCCCAGGGCTGCTGCTCACCACTGTGTCCCCACCGTGCACACTGCCTGGCATGTCAGAGACGCTCAGTGAACATTTATGACAAGTGAACGTCACGAGACTGTCGTCATTGGAGACGGTGCGGCCCATGATGGTTAGGTGTCTGTCTGCGCAGGTGGTACTGAGGGGCTCACTACTTCTGGATGCAAAGGAAAAGCAAATGCATAGAGCCAGACTCAACGAGGACACTTAAGTAAGGCTCACTGCGGGCACTCAAATATTTATCCATATCATTTGCAGACAGGGACTGAGCAGGAACTAAAACCTTGCCATTTCTCCCAGCGGTGTGGCGGGAGTAGGAACATGTGGCGCCCGAAACGCTGTCCCTACGGTGGGGGAGAATGACGCAATTCTTCCTCCGCCCAAAGCATCAGCCTCTGAGCTTCGCCACTGATTCACATTCACTGTCTGCGTTTCAGTGATCAATCCAGTTAGAGGAATTAAAGGGCAGGCAAAGAGGAGCCATCGGTACAGCCATCGCGGATGGACTGCGGGGAAGCCTGGCAGACACCGAGTCTCTCCATCTGTCCCTGGCCCTGTGTGCTGGACAGAGCATCGGGCCTGGAGTCAGTCCACTGGCTCCTCCATGCGCCTGCGTCCCTGACCTTGGCCTGGGCCGTGTTGCTTCGTCTCCTTGTATCTGCTTTCTCATTTCTAAACTGAGTGACTAACCTGCCTCAAGGACCGTCGAGAGGACTGAATGAAATAATGTAGAAAGCACTTAGCTCTAAGTTCATATAATGGTGGTGGTATTACATGCAGTGATGAGGGTAGCTCACAATAATACCTGCTGGCCACCCTGCCTCGGCCAGTGCAGCCAGGAGGCCCCTGAGGTCTCCCCACCTCTGTCTCACCTCAGTGGGCTCCAAGATGCAGAGCAGGCTGCCCCTGGAGAACCCGCCTGCTTGACAAGGTGAAGAAGGATGGCTCTCGACCTACAGAATGTGTGTTGAACTCATAAATCCAGTTCACAGAGGAGCTGGGAAGAAGCAGCCAGGAGCCCTTAACAGCTAATCTGACTTGGTTATGTTGCCCGATGGAGAGGGGTAAGTGCAGGAAATCACATGTGCTTGGAGCTAAGTGCTTATATATTAACTTAACATGTGTGCTGCTCCTAATAAGATTTTTTTTTCCCAGTCTTGTCGCCATTGCTGAAAGCATTTTTTTTTTTTTTTTTTTTTTTGGCAGTACGCGGGCCTCTCACCACTGTGGCCCCTCCCGCTGCGGAGCGCAGGCTCCGGACGCGCAGGCTCAGCGGCCATGGCTCACGAGCCCAGCCGCTCCGCGGCATGTGGGATCTTCCCGGACCGGGGCACGAACCTGCGTCCCCTGCATCGGCAGGCGGACTCTCAACCACTGCGCCACCAGGGAAGCCCTGCTGAAAGCATTTTTAAAGCACTTATCTGAGAAGTTCTCAAAAGCACCTGTCTCAGTGTTTGGGAGCCCCATCAAAAACTGCAAATACTCATGTTGTTGAAGATGGATTTTTTTTTTTAAGGAGGCAAAATGATTTAGCACCAGGCTAATGAATAAAGGGGTCAACTGGGATCAGAACCATTGGCCATCAAAAAAAGAAAAAGAAAGAAAGACACAAAACCCTGAGTTTTAACTATAAACACTTTCAACTGAGTCCTTAGAAGAGGTTAATGTGCTAGTTTGAAAGGAAGTTCAAAAAGCAGTTGCAAAAAGACTTTGATCCACAGAACCACTCACAAAAAGAACTCTCATTTATTGAGAACTAGCTATCTGCCAGGCACTTGGTAAGTATTTTGCAATATACTCTATTACTTAAGATTCAGAAAACCCCTAAATCTATATTATACCATTTTTCTTTTAAAGCTTTTTACTTTATATTGGAGTATAGCCGATTAACAATGCTGTGATAGTTTCAGGTGCACAGCAAAGCGACTCAGCCATACATATACATGTATCCATTCTCCCCCAAACTCCCCTCCCATCCAGGCTGCCATATAACATTGAGCGGAGTTCCCTGTGCTATACAGTAGGTCCTTGTTGGTTATCCGTTTTAAATATAGCAGTGTGTACATACCATCTTACAGTTGAGAGGTTCAGCACCTGCCCAGGGTCACAACCAGGTAAATGGTAGAACTGCATTTGTCTGCAGAGAGGTGTTTACTCAAATCCCTCTCTCCTCTCCAAGAAGAGAGCATTCCTTTGAATGAATGCACTCTGATATATTTGTAAAAAAAATTTTTTTTAATCATATAGTGGTCAAGCTTTTTTAATCCATGCCAAAACAGAGCCCTGCAATAAACATGCAGGATTAATGAAACCTGGGGCCTAAACCACTTGGAACAGGGCTTTGCAAGTGGACAGAAATCCTCTGAGACCCTTTCAAATGGGAAGCAGAAATGAACCTAAGAAAAACCCGGAAATGGGTAACAGGGAATGGCATGTGTATCCAGGTACCATTATGCTTACGTGGAGCGCTTAAGCTGGCAGTATGGAGAATCATTATGTATTAGATTTAATTATATAGAAGCTGCGCAGTCTAGGTGTTAAGAGCTGAGTTTAAACCTGGCTCTGGAATCTCCAGGCTGTGCACTAAATTGTCCAAGGCCTCAGTGTCTTTGATGCAGAGTTGGGAATGACCATGTCACCCTCTTCCTGAGATTGCTTGAGAATCAATATGTCAAGTGTACCTAGCACAGAGGAAGCCCACTGTAAATGTTAGCTATGATTATTCACATTGATGTAAAAATACATTCACTTTCCCCAAGGGTCATTATCTGGCAGAGGGCACCACAGGACAGGCATTTATATTCTACGAGTGTACTTAGTTTTCGGCAGTGGTGCTTTAATTCAGTTAGGCTACATCAAGTCTGAGTTTTTTGAACTTTAGGAGAATTTTCCTTTGCCAACATCACACAGTGTCTGAAATTAATTAAATGAGAGTTGCTAAAGTGAAAAGTTTCCAGGACCCGTTTCTGTAGAATACCTCAAAAAAGAAAGATTTGGCATGCACTCCTTACGAAGATGAATATACATTTCTTATTTCCTGCGGAGGACTTTGTGATCTTCAAAATTTTTGGCTACAGTTTTAGTTTTATGAAGTTGAGGCAGCCACAGTTACTCCAAAGTTGGAGATCAATAGAACAGACGATGATGTTTTCTACCATGAAATGTTCTCATATTATTAAGTCTGAACTTTTAACAGCCCTATTTTCAAATTAATGGAGAAGAAAAATTTCCCTGGGTTCCTCATTTAGAACACTGATTTTATGCAAAGAGACAAAGTTATGGGTACCTGGAGTATCTACCTCGACTAGAGGAAGTCCCTGCTTTCATCAGAGTCCTGCTTCTTCCCCCATCTTAGGACACCAGGAAAATATTATATTGGGGCCACCTGTGAACTCCTAGCTAACTCAACCTCCACCAGAGATAGGACCCCAAAAGCAAAGCTTCGTAGCAGCCATGCGAAAAACATCAATTCAGTGGAAGTGAAATACTACAGTTTATCCATTCTTCAAATGCATCGTGGATGAAACAGACTTCCGTCCAGTTACCCGGGAAGCCAACCACTACAACAATCTTTCTATGGGAGATTGTCTTCTGAGTTACAAATTATCAATCTACAAATGAACTTATGGCTGTAAGTGTTTATAAATTCACGGTTCTTTGGTTTAATTTGAAACCTTCTTGCAGTTCATATCAATCATGCAATATTTACTTGGTTGCTTCTCTAGAAAAAACAAGGAACACTAAACACAATTATTGACAGTTTAATTACTATCTCAGATTCTTGGTATGTGATCTAAATGAAATATTTTTCACCTACCACATAATTAACAGTTTTTCTAGTAATACGAGAGAAAATTCATTATACTGCACCTATATTATGACATCAGTTATTATACTCAAAATTTCGCCTTTATGCATGCTAAAACACGAACATGTTATTTAGCCTACCTCTACAGATAGGCTAGTTTTCTTTTCCATCTTATTTTGATCTTTGTCTCAAACACTATGATACCATCCAGACATGAAAATATATGCACCTCCACTGACTGTCCCCAAGATGCTCCTGTCCCTACAGATCCTCTCAAAATCTTGTGTTCTGCAACTCTGAGTTACAGAAATGTTGAAAGTAATCTAAGGTGTTTGTATAAAAGGGTAATATAAAAATGGAGGTAGCACAAGAGCTGATTAAAGCTGAACCTAAAATTAGGTGGGTTCCCTTGATTAATTGCATAGCAAGTGTCTGATGAGTGATGGATGGGGGACAGCCACAGTCGACATTAGCCTAGATACAGTAACTTTAAGAATGAAGAACTGTCATCCCTAGCTTAAAATTAATTTGTAAGTAAAAGCTCCCCAGGGAAGCATTTAGAAAGACGAAACAATTTGGACAGCACAATCTGCCTGATAAGAGTAACTTTTTAATTTTAACTTTTTCAAACTTAATTCAAGAGACAACGGGTTACTGAACTAAGTCAAAGCCTCAGGTAATGTACAAGTTCATCTAAATACGGGAATTAGAAGTTCCTAAAAGCGGATCCTACAAGTTCTAGACAACGCTGCAGGATACCCCACTGCACCATTCTAAAAATCTACATTTGTTTGGGTACATTGATCAGGAAGGAGAACGTCTGCACGTTTATTGAAAGGAAATTGAATGGTAGCCCTTGTTATGTGACTGGAATGTTACATTCCATACTTTACAGAGTAATTTCCATGACTTTATATTGGGGGAAAAGAACAAAGAACGTAGTATCTTCTGTGGTTTTCTTATGGCCGCAGGAGGTAAATCCTTCATAAGAGGCTATCATTGGACTTAATGAGGTGTCCAATGAGAAATTTTAATTTTCAAGTAGGATACATAGTTGTAATTAACGTAAAAAATGTGCTTCATTTGCTGAGCCTGGAGCATCCTTAGGGCTTTAAGGTAAGAAAGTGCTAAAAAATAAAGTTGGGGGGGGCATATGGAAGGGACACAGGAGCTCCTGATGGCCAAGGCTGGAACAATCTGAGCAAAAAAAAAAAAAGAAGAAGAAAAATAGTATTGGATTATAACCCAAAGAATCAAGTAAATATGCACGAGTCTGTACTATTATAAAAAAATGACTGAATAAATACATGAAAGTAGAAGGAACAACTCTTACAGAAGAATTCCAACTAATAATTGTAGGCTGAATGAAGGAAATAGAAAAATCACCATTAGAAAACCACAGGAATAATGGCTCCACGCAGGATCAATTGATGAATGCTAAAATTAGGGGGTAAAAATGTAAGTTGCCTAGTTTCAAAGTATCTCTCCACACATATTTCTTAACTACAAAAGGATACGTGTTATCCTCACAGTCAGAACCACCTTGACCAACTGATTAAAGTTAACATCATCAATAATAAGATGTTAACACAGAGGTCACGGGCCCCCTGACATGATGCCCTGAGAGGTCACGTCACCTATACAGGTTTTTCTCCTAAATGCATAACCTCAGTCTAATCATGGGAACACATGAGACAAAGCCAAATGGAAGGACGTTCTACAAAATATCTAGAGTTAGTCTTTCAATGTACCAAGGCCATGACAGACAAGATTAGAGGAGATGAAGGAGGTCGTATTAAGTCAACTAATGTGCAAGGTGGGATCCGGAATGGATCCTGGAACAGAAAAAGGACATCAGTGGAAAACTGTGAAATCTGAACAGTCTGTAGTTTATAGTATTGTACCCATGTCTTAGTTTCGATTATTGTACTATTTTTATGTAAGTTGTTATCATCAGGGGTAGCTGGCTGTGGGATACACAGGAACTTTCTTATTATTTTTACAGCTCCTCTGTTATGTCTAAAATTATTTCAAAATAAGAGTTAAACAACAAAAGAGTTAAAAATTTTGCTTAGCTGCTCTGTTTACAAACTGAATTGTTTCTTGAAGGACGAACAGGAGTTAAACAGTGAAAACGGGGATCGTCACTAGCTTAGATAAAAGAAGAATTAGTCATATAACCCACTTCGGTTCCTCCCTCAACCAGTTATGAGCTGTGTGACCTTGGACAAGTCACTCAACCTCTCTAAGGCTCAGTTTCTTCATCAATAGACAGGGGACAACTCAGGGTACCTACCTCATAGAGCTAGAAAGATGATTAAATGAAACAAGCCGTGTCTGGTACATCGCAGGGACCCAATCAATGTTCACTGTGGTGATGGTGATGACGGAGACAACACTGACAATGACGATGATGAACAGCCTGTCTCTGACTGGCCACCCTGTGATATCCCATCCCCATCACTCAGCCACAGAAGTCCCTAAAGCTCTTGTCTGCACACCACCACTTCGGGGCCTGTCAGAGCCCCCTGGCACCTTCCCAGCCCTGTCTCTGTGCAGTTTTCTTCAGATGTTTTTATTAAGCACTTACTATGTGACTTAGTACTACTTAGTACTTAGCAAGGACAAAGAGAGCTGGTCTTTGGGGGGAGAAATAGACTTGTTACTTGTCCAGTGGGAGAACAGACATGTGAACAAGTCCTTTCACTTCACTTGGGGATGCTCGGCTGGAGATAAGCCAAGGTGCTATGAGAACACCCAGCCCAGCCTGAGCTGAGTGTTACTGGATGAACAGGGGTTTAGACAGAAGAAGGATGGGATGACGATGGGGAATGGCGTTCCAGGCAGAAGGAACAATTGAATTAGAAAAGACACAGGATCTTTGAAACAGTCAGGAGTATGGGGAACTCTGTGAGAAGGGAGGATGGGAAAAAAAATTGAACAGAGGCAGGTAAGGCCGAGGTGATTGATGATTCTGTATATTAAGGTAAGTCCTTGAATTTTACCTTTGGGTGATGGGTGGTAGTCAGGGGAGCAACGGGATTAGATGCGTATTTCAGAGCTATCATTCTGAAGGCATTTGGGAGAAAGGATTGTTGAGATTAAGACTGGTTAGTGACAGGGGCCCCAAATAGAAGAGCTCTGCTATCCTTTCAGCAAGAAATAATAACTCATAATATTAATAAATGAGTTATTGTCATGGTTATATTAAGTTATTATTAGGGCACTAATAGTAGGGATGGGAAAAATGAGATGGATTGAGAAATATACAGAAGACAAAACCGACAGGACTTGATGTCCCATTTCTTGACACAGTTTCCACCCAAGGCCCAGGTTTTGACTGAATTAACTGTCTGACTATGAAAGGAGGGGTCTGTGATGAATCTAGGTGTCTAGCTTAGGTGACTATGGTTGGTGGTGGTGCCATTTATTGATAAAGAAATGGGGTGGGGCTTCCCTGGTGGCGCACTCGTTGGGAGTCTGCTTGCTAATGCAGGGGACACGGGTTCGAGCCCTGGTCTGGGAGGATCCCACATGCCATGGAGCGACTAGGCCCGTGAGCCACAACTACTGAGCCTGCGCGTCTGGAGCCTGTGCTCCGCAACAAGAGAGGCCGCGACAGTGAGAGGCCCGCGCACCGCGATGAAGAGTGGCCCCTGCTTGCCACAACTAGAGAAAGCCCTCGCACAGAAACGAAGACGCAACACAGCAAAAAATAAATTAATAAATTAATAAACTCCTACCCCCAACATCTTCAAAAAAGAAAGAAAGAAAGAAAAACCACAGCTTTAAAAAAAAAAAAAGAAATGGGGTGAAGAAATACATTGTTGGGGGAGATGGGAAAGAATGTGAGATGAATGATCAATTTTGTTGTGTCCGTGTTGAATCTGAGTTGTGTGCGAGGTATTGAGCTCATATTTCTGACAGTCAATAAAATATTTGCTTGAAGATCAGGGGATATTAGGATCACAGAGGCAACATGGATAAAAATAAGGAGTTGGGCCAAAGATAGAACCCTTGGGGTCACTTACTGTCAGGGGTTGGGTATGAGAGAGGATGGCTGTGAGGAAGCCCAGGAGGAAACTGTCAGGGAGAGACTACGTAGAGCTAGTTATGTCATCCACAAAAATAGGGATTGAGAAGAGTCCACTGGATTTAAAATACAAGTGTCACAAGTGGCCTTGCCAGAGCAATTTCTCCTGACCTTTGGGGATAAATAATTCAGTGGATTGAAAAGAAAGAAAGAAATGCAGACATTTAAATATCCATAAACTTGGCTAATAAGAATTGCTAACTCGTTGACGTCTTACAGGGGAAGACAGGGCTCTGGATCTTCTGCACGTATTAGTTCATATAATTCTCTCAGTAGCTCTGTCATGTAGCTACTATTATTACTGCCAATTTAGAGATGAGGAAGTAGATAAGATAAGGAGAGACACAGTCGCTAGTAAGAAATGGATCAAGGAAAGGGGTTGATGAGGATGAGATAGCCTTGAACGTGATCGTACCTCAAGGGGAGAGAACCACAGAAGAGAGGGTGGAATAATGGAGCAGGTGGTGGGTCCCTGGGCAACATTCTGGAGGAGATGGATGGAGGACAGGTGGAGGCAACGTCCTTGAGCTGAGAAGGACCCCTCATCCTCAGAAATGAGAGGAAGATGGGCTTAGGTATAATATATATATAAGCTTATAAGTAATGGGTCAGGAAGTCGAGGAAGCTCAACTTTTTCACCTCACTTTTTCATCTAAGTTTCCAAGGGAACAAAAATTCTCATTTCCTTTCCCAACTGCTCCACTCCTACTAAATTCCTTTGCACCAGTGGAACCCCGATTCCCTGAGCCTTTCACATCCTCTATCAAGTTTGTGTATTGAATAAGAGGAGTGGGGAGACATCGGACAACGTGGGGTGGGACACAGACACCAGAATTCTACCTAATAGGGCTTTTTTTTTCAAATAATGGTGACATTGATAGGACAACTAAAAACATCATCAGAACTTTTCCCTCAAACAAACTACCGCATAGCAAAGTATTTATCATCTACAATAATGCTCTTCAAACTGAAATACGGATGCCTCCAGGAGCACACAAAATTATTTTGAAGGAAGATGCTTGCACTTGTCTAGTTGTAAGGGACTCCGTTTCTGGGTTCTTAACCTCCAGACCCTAAAACGGATCTGCCTGAGAAAGCGTCTGCATTCTGAGGTTCTCCTTTCTCACCTCCTACTTCATAAGCCCCTTCCTCCCACTGGACAAGGCAAAGGCAAACCAGCTCCCATGCCTAAGCTGTGTAGCATGTCATCCCAGGACGGTGACCCTCTGGAGGGCAAGAAAGGGGACTAGCCACAGACTGCCAAAGTCAAGTTCTTCACTGATTGGAAATACTCTGGTGACTGATTAATGACTCTTTCACAACTCAGGTAAATTCTCATCTTTTCCACTCAACCAAACTGAGGAAGGGCAAAATGAAGTAGCTCACATCATATCATATCATATATTATATATATTATATTCAAAGAATTGGGGAACATTTGCTGTAGTATGGTTCTTCTTCCATTTACATCTACTTTTGTACCTCAACAATTTTGATTGTGTTTAGCTAAGAAATGGAGAAAGAAAAAGAAGAGAAAAGGAAGGAGGGAGGGAAGAAGGAAGGATTTTGCTGAACCTTGTCTCATCTTAGCACTATGTAATATTTACCCACAAATATATAAACTAACAGAAAAAAATGCTCTGTCTTATAAAGAGATTAATTTCCAATAACATTTTACTTTTTATGCTTGTTTATCATAGTATGTAATATATTGGTGTTGTTTAGATCAAAGCATCTACTGCTAATAATTAATCACTTAATCCAGAAAATATTTTTCAAACTTAGAACGTTATGGTCACATAAAACGAAAGTTCAAATTTCAATTTATATACCCATTTTTTGCAGACAATTATGATAGGTAATCAATAAAATACTTTCAAGCATAAAAATATCACGTGAGGGTTATATTCTGTAGAGGAAGTAGAAGGAAATAAAAGTTTAAGGAGAAAAAGAAATGATGCAAAATACCTGTAAGAGAAAAGTTTGTTCCTGTCATAAAATAGATGATGACAGATAGCAAATTGCTATGATATTGAAAGATACATATAAAAGAGTGATGTACTTTTTTGATTATGAAAAGTATAATATATGCATGATAGCTGAAACCACATGCTGTATAACCATTTAAAGTTAACATTAAAAAATTTAACATAAAAGCATTTAGGTGTGAGCCTAAAAATGTTCAAGGGGTACATAGTTTTTCAAAGTTTTTTAAGGTGAGACAGAAGCAAAAAAATGTGAAGACTGCTGGTCCTCAATGGAGTACCATCCCATCCATACTCAAAAGCTTCCCATCTCCTTCCACTATGGTTTATACCAATTCTTCTAGACGGTTAAAAAGAAAAAAAAAAGTCAGGTATGAGAGAAAGCAAAGGCTTTGTTGAAATATCAAAGAATGTTTTTGAAACACTCAGTGTGAAAATATGGATCTAGATTTCCCAGAGGTATCTCCATGTTTGCTAGGAGGCTCCCCAGGGAGCCCTGATTAAATGCAAAACGTCTGTGGGTGATACTGATTATTTGTCAACAAAAGGAGAGACTAACGAAGTTCCAGTAACCTTCCCCAAGGCATCCTCCTAGCAGTATATATATGTACAGATTATTCCCAGGTTCTCTAACCAAGTGAAATATTTTGCTCTTCAAGTCCGTATTTTCAGACCCCTGAATTTCCAAATTAAGAAGTTGTTATTGAATACATTGCTGTGTGTTAACCACTTATTCAAAGAGCCCTGGCATAGCCCCGACATACTTTGAACTTACAGAATTCTTTAAGAAACTCAAGCTGAAAAATTAGAAAAAGAAAACCAAGACTTTCGGTTATAAAAACTTGAGGAACTGCTTAAAAGACTGAGCTTAGTGCTGGTTATGCCATCTCCTAAGGAACTTCTCCATAAATACAATTTTACAAAATGTATCTTTGTTTTTTTTTTTGGCTGCATCACTCTGCATGTGGGATTTTAGTTCCCACAGCCCCTTCATTAGAAGCGCGAACTCTTAACCACTGGACCACCAGGGAAGTCCCTATAAAATGTATCCTGATTATAATCTGTAGATTTGATTGGGCAACGTTTCCTTTCAACAGGACTGCACAGCTTTTTAGGACAATTTTCAGTAATCTGGAATAGGAATACTCAAAATTAGCCCTTCAGATCTAGAGGCAAACTAAAGGAAAAAATAAGGAAACAAAATAATAACTGCAGAAATCTGTTTTGGTGAGCAGAACATTTTTAGTTTGATGGCTGCATTTTAAACAGGGTAGTCGGCTACCTCTAGATATCTTTACCAAGTATTGGTACTTATTGTATGAAGTTAATCAAATGTTTCAATCACTCACTTTTTGTCAGTCACTCACTTTCTGATTTGGAATCACTGTCACTGCTGTGTGCAGGACCAAAACAGCAACTAAGAGTCAGCAAGGCTTGTAACAATTAGATTAAACTGTTGCTGAGGTGTAATATACGAAGCAGTCCTCAAATCCGGGATACCCCCATTGTGAATGAGTAGCCCACCTGAGGGATGAGAGGGAGGGATGAGAGAGGAGCATATTCTTGGCCTCTTAAGGGGTAATTGTATTTTACTACACAGTTCATAACACTAGGTTTGGTGACTAACCCAGAGATGTGTATTTCTCTTATGCAGAAGTGAAAATCTTGCTTCTTTTCCTCTGTGTATGTCCCAAGAGGAGACAGCTTTCCATAGCTAACTTTCAATGCATCTGAGTGGAGGATGTTTATCTGGTATCCCTAGTTGGAATTCTTAATATATTGATATTTTCCCATGGCAATATATTGGTATAATTCATACCAAATCATTGGTATAATTAAATTGTGGTACTTCTATAGCAAAGTCCAGCTATACAGCTAGATGAACTTTGCTTAGGGCTGAAGACACACCCCTTCACAACTTGTAGTCAGTGCTGTTTTATATATTTACTATTTATGATTCAAACTTTCTAAAATGTACACTGAGTCTTTTTTTGTGCTCAAAACATTGGAATTTATTTACTATGATCAATTTTTTTGATAATTCACTCTTTTTAAATTGAAGTATACTTAATTTACAACGTTGTGTTAGTTCCAAGTGTACACAAAGTGATTCAGTTATAGATACCTATATATATATATTTTCAAATTCTTTTCCATTATTGGTTATTACAAGATATTGAGTATAGTTCCCTGTGCTATACAGTAGGTCCTTGTTTATCTATTTTATATTGACATATAGAAGTGTGTATATGTTAATCCCAAACTCCTAATTTATCGCCCCCACTATCCCCTCTGGTAACCATAAGTTTGTTTTCTATGGCTGTGAATCTATTTCTGTCTTGTAAATAAGTTCATTTGTATCATTTTTTTAGATTCTACATATCATCATATGTGATGTCATACGATATTTGTCTTTCTCTTACTAATGAGTCTGTAAAAAGAGTATTATTTGTTAGTTATGGTACAGTTGTTATAATTCTTATAAGGAGGATGCTTAGAGGTAGAGGGGTTTACTACCCATCCTATTCACTCTGGCTAGGAAAGGTGCTACTTTTCAATCCTTCAAGAGCATCGGGAATTGAACAGACTTACAGTGGCTGGCTTGGGTGCTGAATGGCCACTGATAATATTTTTAACATGAAAAACGGTATTTAAAATTCTAAATGAGCAGTTCACCCGCTTAAAGAATACAACCCATTCTTACATGGGAAACTTTCCTTACTCACACAGGTTTTATTTCTCTGCTGTTGCCTGGCAACAGAGATGTGGTAAGAGATGTCAGGTTAGGGAGCAGACTGAAGTCATTATGGAAAGCAAGCTTATCAGCATTTTCCATCGAACTTCGTCATACTTGAAATAAAATAGGTTTCAGTGTATTGAATAGTCTGTATTTCTTTCTTATCAAACACCAAGTTTTTAGAGACTTTCTTTCTTTCTGAATATAAGTGCAGTACACATGGAGAATTTAAATTATGTGCATTGCTTTGAAATGGACTTCTCCATTACACTAGCACACTTTGAAGGGTAAAGTGGAAAACTTCTGGCATCCTGAAGTCAGGTACTCTGAGAAGAGTGGTTGTGAACACGTCTGAAAGCATTCCAAGAGGTATCAGAAATACATATGGGCTCTAAATTTCCTCACCGTTGAACCATTAGTTTATGTCAAATAAAATTCCATTTTCAAATACACTGACCTGCTTATTAAAAAATTATTCTTTAGAGAAAGGAATGCAAACGTTCTATAGGTTGGCTTGCCTGTATTTTGAAATGAGCAGGAATGTGATCCAAATTTAAGCATCATGTCTTGGAGTTTATTTTTGCAGCCTGTTCTGTACCAAATGCTAGCCCCTGAGGATTCGTTCCTCATGGGTAGTTCATTGCATTTCAGCATGATGCATTTTAAGACTTCCTTTCCAGTGGGCATAA
Source organism: Delphinapterus leucas (assembly GCF_059928025.1). Classification (NCBI taxonomy): domain Eukaryota; kingdom Metazoa; phylum Chordata; class Mammalia; order Artiodactyla; family Monodontidae; genus Delphinapterus; species Delphinapterus leucas. Next base: position 32,912,945 of record NC_143142.1, on the reverse strand, counting down.
CATACTGTGCTTTTAATGACATTTCATTTCTGAGCAATGTGGTTGTTCCATGATTCCTAGCCCAAATTTTTAACTTTTCCAAATAACTGCTATAAAGGTAAGACAACCTGAGATAGAATCATGTTCTCTGTTGGTTTGAAGTGGATCCACAACTATTTTTGGAGGAAGATGTTTATCCCTGCTATGGGTCCTCCCTTGTTTCATCCCTGAGTGAAGCCACAGTGACCATCCATTTAGAGATGTGTTCTTAAATTTTGCTATAGAAAATTAACTGTGTCCTTCTGTAGCCGAGTAGGACCCTATGGGGCCTTCCTGGAACAGAGCTCCCCCCCACCCCATGTCCTCCACCTGCCTCTTGCCTGTAGAAAAACTAGCCTCCTAGGCCTTCTGTGAGCTCCAAAGAGTAAATCTAATCAGAGAAGTGAGAAAATGCACAAAGAAAGGTAAACAGTCAAGCAAGACAAAATAATAATAGTTTAGCCATTAAACAAAGTCAGGGACCTTTACTTCCTTCTCAAGGGCTATAGATAATATTCTGAGCCATGTTCTTTGAGCAGTTTTGCAGATACTCAAACCCCCACCAGGTGGAAGAAGCTAACTGCATGCTGCCCACCCACAAGTGTGCAGACCCCAGACCATTTGGAACCAGAAGGTTGATGATGTTGATTCCCGATTATCTCACTACCAACCAGTCAGAAGACTGTCCACAAGCTGATCACACACCCCACAACCCCCCTCCCCTCCCCTGTCTTTAAAAAATTTTCCCTGAAAGCTTTGGGGAGTTCAGGCCTTTTAAGCACTAGCTACCTGGACTCCTTGCTTGGCGCCTGCAATAAATGCTGCGCTTTCCTTCACCACAACCGGTGTCAACAGATTGGCTTTACTCAGGCGAGTGGACCCAAGTTTGGTTCAGCAACACTTCCTCCATTGACCCCCAGATACTTTGGCAACACGGCCACTCCTGGTTTTAGTCAGAGATAATAAACCAATATTCTGTGTTGAGTAATTCTTATTAAAAGCCCAGTTGGGAGAAATACATCCATGAATATAATCACCCAAAGGATACAGGGCTGCCTATTCCTCTGAATTTCCTTAATTTTGCTTTTGGGCAGGACTGTGTACTGGGAATCAGTGGTCTTTTTAGAACTGCTTCTGCTCAAGTAGGTTTGTGCAGCATATAAAGAAGCATATATTGATGACATCCTGGTCAACAGCCATATGAGTCTCACTGTCTGTTACAGGGTGCTGGTGAATTATTGTCCTTTACGTTACCCTTAAAGAGCATCTACAGAAGAATCTCCTCTTGGGTTTTAGGATTTGGAAAACTTGGGTTTTTATCTTACAGATATTTCAAATCTGTCACTGATCATGTTTTCCTCTTCACTTTCCCTGCTAGGAACCTAAGAGCCAAACCTGCAACCTACCTCATCCACAAGGCATGAAGGTATACACCTCTCAGACTCATCTAGTCCTGGCTTTGCTTTTTCATTCCCATATTGTCTTTTAACTCTGACTTCCTCAACCATTTATTCTATTTGGACAATTGGTGTGCCTAATTCAAGTACTTAAGAGCAACACGGGATATGAGTTTTAAAAATTAACAACAAACAAAACAGTCTCGAGGAAGATTAAGAAGATAATCTTCTTCCTGTTTTTACACCTCCACTTTGTGAATCCAAGTAGAATGAAGGATGCCCCATCCCTCCCCCCACTTACGGGAGTCCTGACATTTAAAGCAGATGGCAAGAGTTCTGAGGAACAGGAGTAGGTGGAGCTGGGAGGGCTCGCAAGAAGGAAAGAGAAAAATCTCACTCTTGAGCAGCAAGGAACTGAAAGTAAGTTTCCATAGCTACGGGGTCACTTCTAAGGAAAGTCAAGAAAATGCCAGTCAGGAATTTCTTACATTAAATCCCAAGGTGACATTTAAAATCATGACACATCCAATTTGTATAACATAAGAATGTCGTTTCCACAATACATATTTATGAAGTAGTTTTGCCCAACTCCTGCATCACATGTGTCCCCCACACATGCAAGTCTAAAAGTTATCCCAAACCTGTTACTATACTTTCTGTGCCCACAAATGAGAGAGAACCTTCATTAAAAAAAAAAAAAAAAAAAACACGTAGAATGTAGAAATGTTGTTTCGGCTAAGTGAAATGATTATTTTTCTGATCAAAAGCAGTTATATTATAATCAATAAATAGGACTTGGATATTTAATGTAGTAACTATGGGGAGGAAATATAACTGTGGACTCTCAGAAGCCATGTGGCTCGAGATACGGCACAGAAACCTCTAGGGGATTGCTCACAGGCTACTTCTTTCTTACTTGCAAACACATAAGAAAACATGAGCTATTTATGTTTAAAAAAAAATCAAGATGAGATTACACAGCTCAGGTAAAGCGTTCCAACTGTCAATGAGTGGTAAGGAGAATAAAAGTTGCCGAAAATAAATACTTTTAAATGACGTGAATACTATTTCTAGGTTAAAATTATGCCTGTTAACAGTGTCTCCTTCACTGCTACTACAAGTCAAATTTTCCTCTCAACACTAATTATTTTATTATGCGATTTACTCTACTTGTCTAATCATGACACAAGAATATACCATGGACATGAATTTCATGTTAGAATCAGTTTTTTTAATAATTTACCAATATCTTGAATGTATTTCATCGGTGGTAAAATATGCCTATTTTATAATATATACAATAAATATACGTATACTTTGATTATTTTATAATATATAATATACATATTATAATATAAATAATATATTCTAAACATAATATATAATATATATGAATTATATATTAAATCAATATATCCAGAATTTAGAATGTTTCCCTTCCCATCGAGTGGCTCTACCTAAGTAGTCCTCTTCTGCCAGAAAAAAACCTACCAGGTATTTCATTTCCCAGACTTGAAAATGTTTTCCAATTCCCTCCTTCCTTATCTCCAAGCCATTTATTCTCCTGGCCAACTATCCCTTACATCTATCCCTCCTCTTTTTATTCTCACACTGATATCTGAGATTTGGACTGGATTATTTCCAATCTCCCGGCTCCAGTCTCTCACCAACTACTCCACTCTGTTCTCCACTCCACTCCAATGGAATCTTTTGAACAATGGTTTTCAAGGTCACTGTAGCTGTTCAATAACCTACAATAGCTCCTGTGCAGGAAAGAGTTAGCACAGCAGGGTTGAGATGCTATCCTTAGAAAGCCCTGCTTGCAAGGGTGGCCCTTGGCTGGTGCTTGGGAACTTGGATTGGGAAAGAGTTCCCTTTGCTCCCAGCTGATCAGGTGACTTGCTGGGCCCAAACTGTTGGTACAAACGATGTGGCTTATGCCGAACACCCGCTTTCCTTCTGGGAGCCTGGAATTCTGATGGGTACTCGGCAGAGGATGTCCATGGGACCAGCCCCCAATAAAACTCCTGGGCATGGAGTCTCTAGTAAGCTCCCAGATGGACAACATTTTCCACGTGTTGTCAGTTTGTTGCTGGAGGAATTAGGCATGTCCTGTGTGACTACATGGGCAGAGGACCTTTGGAAGCTCAGGGCTGGTTTCCCCAAGGCATCACCCACGCACCCTTTCCCTTTGCTGATTTTGCTCTGCAACATTTTACTATAATTAATCTCAGCTGTGAGTACAAATGTATGCTGAATCTTATGGGTCCTCCTAGCAAGTAACTGAATTTGGGAACCCCCTGACACAACTTTGCTCATTTCTAGCCTCTTCCATCCAACTTGTAAAGCCCTTCATAACCTGACTTTATCATAACTTCTCCAAGTGTGCCCACCAGGTTCCAGTGCATGCCTACTACTTCAGTTAGACCACACTGGTACCATAGGGCTGGCAGCTGGTGCCGTAGGGATGGCTACTGGTGGGGAGAAAGTTCTCAACCTGGAGGGAAGAGACTGCTTTCTGTTCTTAAGTCCCTCTGTTTGTTCCACTATTTCCTGTTTAATTCTGAGTCATGCAAACCTCTCTGGTTCTTATTCTCCTTACACATAAAGTGTGAATAGGGACTTCCCTGGTGGCGTGGTAGTTAATAATCCGCCTGCCAATGCAGGGGACGTGGGTTCGAGCCCTGGTCCGGAAAGATCCCACATGCCACGGAGCAACTAAGCCCGTGCACCACAACTACTGAGCCTGCGCTCTAGAGCCCCCGAGCCACAACTACTGAGACTGTGTGCCACAACTACTGAGCCGGCATGCCTAGAGCCTATGCTCTGCAACGAGAAGCCACCGCAATGAGAAGCCTGCGCACCACAACGAAGAGTAGCCCCCGCTCGTGGCAACTAGAGAAAGCCTGCACGCAGCAACGAAGACCCAACACAGCCAAAAATTAAGAAATAAATAAATTAAAAATAAATAAATAAAACCGAACTTTTTTTTTTTTTTTTTTTTTTTTTTGCGGTACGCGGGCCTCTCACTGCCGTGGCCTCTCCCGTTGCGGAGCACAGGCTCCAGACACGCAGGCCCAGCGGCCATGGCTCACGGGCCCAGCCGCTCCGCGGCATGTGGGATCTTCCCAGACAGGGGCACGAACCCCTGTCCCCTGCATCGGCAGGCAGACTCTCAACCACTGCGCCACCAGGGAAGCCCAAAACCGAACTTTTAATAAATAAATACATAAATGAAGTGTGACTAAAACTACAGGTACCAATAACGAGGGGCAAGATTTGGATTTTCTGTACAAATAATTTCTCACCAATTTGAAACTAAAAGGTACATTCTATCAAAGTTCATTTGAAGCAAAACAGCTCTATTAAGAGAGGCCTATTTTCTCTGTAACTTCCATAAGAGAAAGTTAATTTTTGTACAGTTTTGCAAAAATTTCTGGATTCACTGAAAAATTAATGTAAGAAATATTTCAGAAGCAGACAATCAAAGGAAAATATAATGTGGTACAATATAAGGATAATACTCAAAATATCACACCAAAATCTCCCAGCTAATAATAATGTTTTTGAAAGTTACTATCAGAAAAGGAAAGAATTAAGAGAAATTAGCAACTCAGTAGTTGGCAGGAAAGGGGTTACGTTCCTGTTCATCCAAAGCCCCGTGTCTCTCAGGATAAGGAAGATGACAGATAGGAAGCAGCCCCTTTGGAAAGATTAAGGACCCTCTTGATTAAATACATGTCAAGATCAATACATTTCCACAGGAGAAGAGCCCACTGAAAACCCTCTCTGAGTTTCTGTATACATACCTTGCTAATTAGTCACTTCTAACACCAAATATTGTTAAAATTCATTTTCCCAATGATCAACAAAAGACCGACAAAAGCCACCGAGGGAGCCAGACATGAGACTCTCCAGCCTGAAATAGGTTCCTGGCTTGACTGACGGGCAGCTTCATCCCTTTGAGATATATGTATCATCCACGTTTTAATGAAGTTGTTTTCTACAATTACTTACGAAATAAGTTAAGTTATATTTGACTCTTCATCTGTGTAATTCTTGGCACAAAGGAAAGTGAATTACAACTTGGGAACTGCAAAACCTGGGCATAAGCCCGTGGCATTCTTGTCTTTGGAGAGCATTCAAACTTTTCTCTTAACCATTTCTTCAGCTGAAGTTGCCATCACAACTAAAAGCTGTTTCCAAACTCTCTAAGATGTATCCTTAGAGCAAAGAGTTTCTGATGAATCAGACTGGCGGAGACTAAGAAGGACAAAGGGAAAGGTGAGATGACATTGTTGCTAAACCTCGTCTGTTCCGATTTCCAGATTTTCCTACTAAAAACTGAAAAGCAAAGCTTTTAAACCAGAGGAAAACTAGAGAACAATCAACATAGCAAAGCCATGAATGAACCAACATTTTCAGAGGCATCAGGCACTAAAGAAGAATTTCCACATTTCCCTGGTTGAATTTACATGTGGACTTGCTTAAATATTTATCCAATTAAGAGTAAATCCCTAAAAACGGTCATCTCTCATAAGTACTATTCATGTTAGGAAGACGAAAACGTTACCTCCAAATCCTAAGAGGGACTTTGAGCACAGATAGAGGCAGATGAAGGACGGCATACTGCAGTGCAGTGATTTCAAAGTGACCGGAGCGCTGGCAACCTGGCTTCTATTCCTCCAAGAATAGACTCAATGATACACAAACAGAACCACGGTAAAGCAATTGTTTTCCTACCACATCCAGCTACTCTCCTTGAATTCAGCTCTCGAAAAACAAGCCAGGAGCAGGCAGAAATCACTGCACAATATCTTACAGTGTCTTTCAGATCTGTCTCCTAATGGTCTTGCTGGTTCCCTCTGTAGCTTCTCTGCATGACTGCAGCACTCGGAAAAGTGCTGTGGAAGGAGCTTCAGCAGCAGCAAACAGAACACCTCAAGTCACATAGGGCTTCCTATGACCTCCGGCTCCCAAGCAGCACCGCAGAATCTTTTGCTTGGTATCGAATTTTCAGTTTCACTATGTAGATGAGCATTTAAAAACTCCTTAGTTTCCCCCATTGCCATATGAATACACACTTCAAACATCTACAGACAGGGCTATTGAGAGCAAAATGGAATAGTGACACTGATTTTTTTTCTCCTTCACTTTTCCAAGGACTCCACTGAAGTTCTGCCCTTCCACTTTCTTTCCCTGTATTTCTTCCAAGGGAGTCTGAGTTCATTGAACTGCTTTATTCCCTAAAGTATAAAAATATTAGGAGGACTACACTGCCCTGGCCAATAAGCAGAGATTCTCCAACTAAGCAAATGGGGCAAATTCCAACAAAGCCAGTCTACCAAATGGAGGGTCCAAAGTTAGTTTTTGCTCACTAAAGCAGAGAGCAAGAACTAACTTTCTTTTTTGATCATCTGTTGTGCTCTATGTCAGTATTTACGGTACCATATGTAAACATGAATCCGAAAATCAACCTTCTGAACACTGAATTATCATCCCCATTTTTAAAAAAAATAAATTTATTTATTTTTGGCTGTGTTGGGTCTTCATTGCTGCGCGCGGGCTTTCTCTAGTTGCGGCGAGCGGGGGCTACTCTTCGTTGTGGTGTGTGGGCTTCTCATTGCGGTGGCTTCTCTTGTTGCGGAGCACAGGCTCTAGGCACGCGGACTTCAGTAGTTGTGGCATGCAGGCTCAGTAGTTGTGGCTTGTGGGCTCTAGAGCTCAGGCTCAGTAGTTGTGGTGCACAAGCTTAGTTGCTCCGTGGCATGTGGGATCTTCCCGGAGCAGGGCTCGAACCCACGTCCCCTGCCTTGGCAGGCAGACTCCCAACCACTGCGCCACGAGGGAAGTCCCATCCTCATCTTTGCAGATGCAGAAATTATCTCAAAAACGATTAAGTAACTTGCCCAACATCTCCTACAAACCGGTAAGAAAATGACAACCCAAGAGAAAAGTGATCAAAATATATGAAGAGATATTTCAGGGCAGAACAAAGACATACGGCCAATAGCATGAGAAGAAGTATTCATCATCATTAATTGTCAGAGAAACGTAAATTAAAACCCCAATGAGATAACCATTTTATACCCATTCAATTAGCAAAAATGAAAAAGTCTAACAATTCCAAGTGTTAAAGGACTGTGGATCCATATTCCAAGGACAGTGACAATTGGGGCAACCAACTTTGAAAAACAATTTGGTAATATATCCTGAAGTTAAACATTCATCCACCCTATGATCCAGCAATTCCACTCCTGTCCAAGAGAAATTCTTGGACGTGTGCATGAAGAGTTATGTTCAACAATGTCAAAACTGCTCTCTCCACAACAGTAAAATCCTGAAGATACACAAATGCCCCATCAACATGTGAGTGTATAAATAAACTATGGAATGTCTTATACATTTGAATATTAAACAATAGAACAAAGTAAATGTAGTACAGCATATCAGAATGGAGCTGAATCTCCCCAATAAAAGGCTAATCTCAAAGGATTACATGCAACATTATGTCCTCTTCAGAAAGTAAAAAACAATCATGATTAAAAGTGTCTTTTTCAGAATACTTATGAATGCAATAAGATTGCATGTACAGGAAAATAAAGGAGTAATAAACGTGAGATTCAGGATGAGGTCAATGCAGGCGGAGCTGGGATGAAATGAGGGAACAGCCCAATGGTTAGATGGTTTACTGGGTTACTGTCAAATCCTAGCTTTTGTTCAGGAACGTGGTCTCGTTGCATTTAAAAAATAACCAAATAAATAAAGAGGGAACACAGATGAGAGTGTATCATTAACCAAGGATTACTAGAAGTCCAATTTGTACATCTGAGGTCCTAAAAACACCCAAAGAAGCAAGAAAAAAGCAACAAATAAACAAAAGTTGGGCCCAGGTCATACAGTGCTACATTAAGGACTCAAATTCAGGTCTGGTGGACTCCAAAGCCCACACTGCCCAGGACAGGGACCATTGCCCTGTTCTCAACTAGAGACGTACAAACAGTGCAAGGGACTCCCATTCACCCATGGTGATGGAGCAACCTTGTCTACAGGTCATAACCAGAGCCATCAACTTGTTTTTTCCAGATCGTGTAGAAAGGCAGCAAAGATATCACAGTCTAACAGATACTTCTGGGCAATACACAGACCAACCGAGGCTAGCATCCTGGACCTACAATGTACCGCCTGCGTCACTGGAAGGGGGTATCTCACTCTCACAGCCTCAGCGTCCTCAGGACACGAGGACTAGAGATGGCGATGAAGGTGACCATCGTGATGACTAATGCTTTTAGCTGCTTATAAGCCAGAGCATTACCAACATCTTTCAATATGCCCCTCACTACAATCTATGAGGCATGAATGATTATTAAGTCCAATATAAAGATAAAGTGATTGAAAGGAAAAGAGGTCAAGAAATTTCTCCAAGGTTGCACAATTATGATGGAAGAGTCTTAAACCCAGTTCTGTCCTGTTCTATTGCCCAAGCTCTTAATGGCAAAGATACACACACATATATATGCACAGATACATACATAATACAGATACAAATATCCATACATGAATAGATACACAACCATAGAAATGCCTAGATACACACATGTAGACACACTCGTACACACGTGTATGGACACTATATGTATAGATACACACTCATACGTATGTACAGACACACATTCATGCATACATGTGCATAAACACACATGCACAATCTGTATTCAGACATACATATATACACACGTATAGGCACATATGTATATAAACTCATAACAACAGATACATACTCATGAACAGATAATACTCATACTATGTATATGCCTATACATATGTGTAGACACATACCATATACACATGTATAGACACATACATGTACAGGCACACACTCATGCACTCATACGTACAGACACAAACACACAAAATGTTGCCGAGCTTTTCCAGCACTGCTCAAGACTCGTTAATTATTGTCAAAAACTATTGTGTTCCTACCCTCCTCCAGTATATGTCATTGAGTTGTCCAAATGAGAAGCAACTTGGTTTAAACTGAATATGATTCTTTTGGAGCACCTGGCCCATGACTTTCCTCCTGGGGCTCCTGGTTATAATCCTTGTTTGCATTTTCACATATGCCTCCCAGCATGCCTGTCCTCCACATCCTCGAGCCTTCTTGGAGCCCCTGGTCGTACCTCACTTTCTGCTTCTTCAGAGGGTCAGGCCCACACTTGCCAGTGGCCTCACAAAGCGACTGAGTGCAAGCGTATCTGTCACTATTTGTAATCAGATCTCTTTAAATTGAAAACAATCCATTAAGCCTTTTTGGTATGACACAAGCAAACAAAAAAACATTTCGCTTTATTGTTATTGATATATAGCAGATGGAGTCTGGAATGTAACCAGCACGTAATGGATAGTACCAATTATTATTATAAAAATAAGACTCACTATTATCATCACTTATAGAGGGTCTAGCCTTCCTAAATTTGGTTTCTGAGATCCTATTTTTGGAGGCTTTTAGTTTGGGGCATTTACCCTTACAGCGTCTAAATATGAAGTTCTCCCTTGAGTTTAAGTTCAGTTATAAGAATATTCTCTCAAATTGGATTTTAAGAGCTAGGCGTTCCAGAGAATAATGAAAGAGTAAACAGGTTACAATTTTCAGTACTTTCTGTTGATGTAAATAAGTAAGATGGGTATGAGAGTTGGAAGTGGGATGCAGAAACACACACAAAAAACAAACAAACACCAAAAAACAAAAAAAAAGCCAACAACAACAACAAAAAACCTCTACAAACTTTGAACCTTTAAGATAGGTGAGAACCAGATATATTTACTACTAGGGGAAAAAGTGCATGGGACCTGCTTTCACCCATTTACACACACATGCGTGCACACACACACACACGCACACACTCTTCATGATTCAGCTCTGTGACATTCCGTCAAACGTCACCCAGATCTTCAAAACACAAAAATTTAACCTTCCAAAACACTTAGATGTTGTAGTTTCACTTTGTTAAAAAAAGAGACAACGCGCCCAAAATGGAGTCACCTGTACTAAGCCTCACATAAGCAAACCAAGACTTCATTCCCAACCTAATTGCAGTTTCAACTTCTCCCAGGACTGTAAGCTTAAACCAGTCAATCTGGACTTGCCTGGTCAGCAGTAGTAGGTAATCCACTGATTACTGTCCCACCCTCCATCCCCCAAAGGAAGTGAGGGAATCTGCTCTTTCCTCGGCCCTGCCGCCTTCTACTTTTAAAGATCTCCCATTTTGTTCAGCTCCTCGGAGCATTTTTTCTCTTTGTCAGATGGGATGCCTCCTGATTCATGAATCATTGAATAAAGCCAATTAGATCTTCAAATGGACTCCAGTGAATTTTGTTTTTTTAACAACCTATAACTTTCATAGAAAAGGCAGAAAAGGAAAAGCAAAAGAGAATAAAGATTTGGAATGTTGAGTTTTTACATCAAACTAGAACATTTTGCTTCATGGCATCTCAGTAGAAAGCCCCCCTGCAGTGATTTCAAATCCAAAGACCATCAGGGTTTGCTCTCAAATCGAATCCCGAGGCCACGGGTGTCTGCAGCCACTACGTTTTGCTCTTACATCAGAGAGGAAGTGCAGTGGGAGGCTGTAAAATGATCCCAGGCTAGAAAAAGTGCTAAACACAGGAGAAAAGAAGCCACCTGAGCCTGAACAACGTCCCCAAATCTTCATCCCACAAAGACCAGAAAACAGGTAAAGGAACACAGAAATCTTGGCAGCCGCCTCCAGGCTTGGGGTTAGAGATCTCGGCTTTAAATAGATGTTTCCACAGACAACAGGATCACATCTGCAGCCTACAATCTGATTTCCCCCAACATCAAACAGATGCTTACTTTTAACATGCTAAACAGCATACGTTTAAGGAGATTCTAAAACTGTTTTCTAAATATGACAAATGTGACTTCGTATTTTCTTACACCAGCCAAAATGGTTTTAACTCAGAGAATGTTAGTGCTGGAAAGGACCAAAGAAATAAGCTCTTCCAGCCCTCGTTTTAGGAAGGAAGAACTGAGACCCAGACGGTTAAGTGACTTATTGATTCTATACAAGTAGTTTGTGACTGAGCTGGAAGTGATGATTTTCACTTGTTTTAACCTCTCATAAAAACGTAAGTGTCCCCCTGGAATTACAGGAGCTGTCATGAAAGTGTGAATGCCAACTAAAAGCATTCCCCCGGGGATCCCTGAGGGACGTGAAATTTGACAGCACTGATGCTGGAGTTTCAGCAAGGCCAGCGAAGGGTCCCCAGAGAAGTCGCTGGCCTCTGCCAGGAATTGAGAGCCACTGCTGATGTCATGGCAGGGACCCAGAGCAGCAGAGGGGAAGGTGGCAGATGCCACAAGGTAACTCAGGACCCCAAGCCCATGAGATGTACCTTACATACTCCGGAAGAATGATGGTGAATAGAAAGAAGAATCTGGACAGGGTTCTGGAATTCCTGAGATTCAGGCAAAGAGATGAGTCAGAGAAATAATGTTTTCTGACTCTTTTAGTTACTGTTTGACTCCCAGGCAGGGTGGCTGAGACCAACGGGTCATAAAACCATCATAGAAAATGTACAGCAACAGTCGTGACCACCTGGCAGGGTACCCCACCCAGGTGAGCTCTTCTAAATGTCCACCAGCCTTACAAGCTGGGCCTTCATCTGCCTGCTGTGTTCATGAAGCCTGGGGAAGTTCACAGGCATTGTGGCTGAGCCTTGATTTTAATCCAAATCTCGGGAGCCAGCCCAGGAGAGCCCAGTGCCCCAGGCATGACCCATTTACCCATTAGAATCACGGTCTAAGTGGGTCATCCAGAACAAATTCAAAATCAAGAGGGCTTTTTCTTCCTCTTTTTTTTTTTTTTCCAGAATATCATCTGGATACAGCTGACCACAAGGAACAAAGTTTACTTCCAGAAAATGACGTCACAAGAACTCTTTATTTCCTCATTTCTACCACGTGCTTTTCTCTGAACATTTCAATATCTCTGAAATTGGGATGTGAAACTAATTCGTATATATAACGTGATAGTGTTTTCTCCCCCCAGAGCTGTTATTAAATCAATGGGCTAACCATAGAGCATCTGAGAATTGAAGAGACATGGTATGTTTTTAGAGGATAAACGTCTCTGAAAATTTCAGATTAACCATTTTAAAGGACATGGTCCGAGAAAATAATTCTTACATGCTTACATAATGTGTTTCTGACCTGGACCATGCCTTGTCTATAGGTCTCTATCCATAAACCACTGGAAATGAGGGTATGGTATAAACTGGTGAAAAGCTGGGGTCTTTATTTCCTAGATGCAATCACTATGGATCAGCTAAGGCCTGTCTGTGGCAGATCCCAAGTTCCTTGAATGAATCTGTTGCAGTAGAATGTCATCCCATTAAAACAGGTGTGACCAGAAAGCCTTTGATGCGTGGTGTGAGGCATATTTTGTCTTTGTCCTGGTACTGAGTTAGTTTAACATTAGCAGATCATCTCATTTTTATTGGAGAGACAGCAAGGCTTAACTTAGATATTTGCTTCATTTCATAGTTTTACAATGTCACTTGAGTTCTCGCGATCTTTTTTACTCATCTGTAAAGTGAAATTAATCACACTTACAGCATAGAGCCATGGTAAAGATCGTGACCTGTTAACAAAATTATTCTAAGCTTCTTTGTGAAATAAAATGAAGGATACGGAACAAAGAGAGAGATGAAAAGATTGTGGAACGTGATAGGTGTTCAGTAAATGTTAGTTACCTTCCCTGAGTAATATTTTATGCTTCTTCCCATCAGAAAAGGGAGAATTTCAGCACTCTAATCAATAAATATACAAAAATAACTCCCAACCACCAATGGCAAGACACCCCAAAGTATCAAAGTATTTCATCTCCTTCAAAGTGAAAATCTGTAGCAAATTAAAACCGAAGGCACACAGCTTCAAAGAGAAGGCTGACTTGAATTTAAAAAGTGAATATAATGCTAAGTCCAGCATGAGAGGATGACTCAGAAAATTGGACCGCGGTATGTGTGACTCTTACTGTATAGTCAATGGCTGCCTTGTGTAGAGGAGGGTGTAATCCCCCCAGATTAATAGAAGGACCCTTTTATTCCTTTAGGAATTGTGTGAAACTTTTCAAGAAAGACAACCTGCAAACTGAAATTTAAAAGAAAGGGGAAAATACATAAACATGCTAGTTGCAGTCTGCATTTCAGTTTTTGCTCTTTTTTGAGTTCTGGTAAGTTCATTTAATTGGCTTCTGCAGTTGTAAGTTACAAGAAGTGGATGCCGTTGCCAATAAATGATCATCTCTCTACTTGTCCTGCTACTCAAATAATATAGAAAGATCTTAAATATGTATCTTTGAAACAAGTAATGCAAGTACAGAGCTATTTAAAAGATACATGATTCTATTGCGTACTGCTCTTCTGAACATGTTTACCAATAAATTTCCTCAAAGGGAACCTCAAAATTCTATCATGCTAATTATTCTAGGGACCCAGGTCCATTTTCTACTTTGCTTTGCTTGGTACCAGGGAGTTTGGGGTTGGGGGAGGGTCCACTCCTAGGACCTGCATCACTCAGGCTGCTGGACCCTCTGCTTGGGTTGGCTTTGACATTGGGAGGACAGGAGATGGTGTCAGGACTCAAGCAGAGTAGAGCGAGGCTGGGGTACTTAACCCCGGCTTCCTCCCTGCTTTGGTGCCATGAGTCCCCCAGGGGCAGCATCCGTCTCCACGGACCATTCTTGTTGGACGGCTTCTCTCCTACCCTTCAGCTCACGGAGGGCTCTGTTAACAGCTTCCTCCCCTCACCATTTCAGCCAGGGGTGGTAACTACTGGCTACTCTTCTGGTCCTGGTGCCTCAACACCCCTTGTTGGCTTCTGTAAAATTCCCTGTGTTACATTCTCCAAAATTCACAGTTGAGTGTGCCTCCTGCTTCCTGGGATGGTCTTGATTGATAAATCCATGAATCAAGCTAATAGATAAGTAAAAGATGTTCCCTACTTCAATAATTCAGTTAGAGCAAAATTCTGTATTTTGGCATATGGCATTTTTTTTTAAGTCATTCATTTGACCAAGCCACATCAGACAGAGAAGCTGAAAGATTCAAGGATCATATGTTATGAATCGGTAGTCTAAATATTCTTAAAATATCAACGAGCTGTACTGCGTTGTGTTTTTCTGTGTGGGGTACTGTTTATGATAAACAGGCTTTCCTGCGTGGTCATTTAAATGATTTCCGAAGATAATTATTTGGCAGCTTGGTTATTCGGTGGGTCCATGAAGCCTGACAACGTGACACAGCTGGTATTCGAACCCTCAGTGTCCCAGGTAATTATAGTCATTTTTTAATCTCTTCAGAACCTTCACGGCTCTTTACCTGCACAAGAAGCAGCCGCAAGACCTCAACTCGTTCAAATGTCCTGAGCAAATGTAAACAAATTACAGATTTCGCTTTATAACATTTAAAAAATTCATTAGAACAGGTTTTAACAGACATCTTGGAAATGAAATTGAAGCCATATCAGTCACCATCCATGTCAGAAATCATTTAGTAAGGAGAATAATTTTATGCAACTTTGAGAAGCAGGGATCATCAGGAAGCAGGTAACGGCAGAAATTAATCAAATGACGATGGGCCTGATAACCGGAAAAAGACCATCCCGGGGTAAGTGCCCCAGCAGCTCAGACCACGCACAGCCTTAATGGTCCTTCTTCCCTTCCTGATTCTGTTTCCTCACGTGACATCCATGAAATTTCCATATGATGTAAAGGCAACCAATGAAAGCTTAAAAGCCTGAGAGAGAGACCGGAAAGGGGGAGTGAGCGAGATAGGGAATTTTAATTCTGGAGAGCAGCTAGAGTTTGTTGGACTCTTTTTTCTTTTTAATTAATTTATTTTATTTTATTTATTTTTGTTTGCTTGGGTCTTTGTTGCTGCACGCGGGTTTTCTCTAGTTGTGGCGAGCGGGGGCTACTCTTCGTTGCAGTGTGTGGGCTTCTCATTGTGGTGGCTTCTCTTGTTGCAGAGCCCGGGCTCTAGGCGCGCGGGCTTCAGTAGTTGTGGCTCGCGAGCTCCACAGCATAGGCCCAGCAGCTGTGGCACGAGGGCCTAGCTGTTCCGTGGCACGTGGGATCTTCTGGGACCAGGGCTCCAAACCGTGTCCCCCACATTGGCAGGCGGACTCCCAACCACTGCGCCACCAGGGAAGCCCCTGTTTGACTCTTATAATCTATTAATGGCTTTAACTTAATGAAATAAAATAATTCTGTAGGACATGAAAATGAGAACTAAGATGAAAATAAAAACAGATGCAATGATCCAATAAATTTCTCCATATTAGGAATGTAAGCCTCTTAGAAATACCTACTTAAATCCTTTAACCTCAGCTTAACAAGAGTAAAATGCAGCTCACACCCAGAGGCACTAAAATAACACACTTTGAAATGATATTCAGCTTCGCAGACAATGAAGGCAACACACATTTAAATAAAGTACCATCTCACACTTACTGAGCTGGGAGATGCAAATTAAAATAATAAATATAATGTTGGCAGGAGTTGCTAGGAGCCCTATAAATTCCTGTAAAGAGTGCAATAGGGACTTCCCTGGTGGCACAGTGGTTAGGAATCTGCCTGCCAATGCAGGGGACATGGGTTCGAGCCCTGGTCGCGGAAGATCCCACATGCCGCGGAGCAACTAAGCCCGTGCGCCACAACTACTGAGCCTGTGCTCTAGAGCCCAAGAGCCACAACTACCGAGCCCACGCACCACAACTACTAAAGCCCGTGCACCTAGAGCCCGTGCTCTGCAACAAGAGAAGCCACAGCAATGAGAAGCCCGCGCACCGGAACAAAGAGTAGCCCCCGCTCGCCGCAACTAGGGAAAGCCCGTGCGCAGCAACGAAGACCCAATGCAGCAATAAATAAATAAATAAATAAATAATTTTTAAAAAAAGAGTGCAATAAACTTGGGAAACAACCGTGCAATCTTCAATAAGAGTCAGGATGTTGATCACAGGCTGGGACCCAGTAATTCCAACTTTAGAATTGGTACCCTCTAGATGCAACGGAAAGGGAAAAAAATTGTATGTGTAAAGATGTTTTTAATATGCCTTCAGTAATGTGGAAATGGCTGTTTTCCAACTATAAGTAACCTAAGAATGATATATAATAAAATAATTTGAAATTTGAAATACATGAGCTATGTACATCCTGGAAAAGTATTTATGAAGTCATTTTGAGTGAAAAAGAAAAATTAAAATGGTAGATCCATTCACTTATTCAATAAAAATTTGTTAAATGCTTACTACTTTCTCATACCCCGGGGACTTAATTACATATCCCATCCTCATTTGCCATGAATATTTCCACGTTAAGCACATAGACCAAGGCCACAAAGGTTTTGGTGGTGTGCTAACATGAGGAATCATTTGCTTGGGAGAAAAAAGTGGAAGAAATATTAGGAAAGTAAAATTTCAAATGGCATGTGCAATGATTGGTAAAAGTTTGAATATGTCATTTTTCTTTTGTAAAAACTTGTGTGAGAATCTCACCTTTATTTGACTTCTAAGTATAGGGTAAAAAGAAATGTCAGGAGTGAAAGAAAAATGAAATCGAACAAAAACTTTCAAAAGATTTCAATATGTCATTTTCCGGAAAGGGAGAACACCACAAAATAGATGCGTGATGTAATCTTTTACAGCCACTCCCCTTCCTAGAAAAATGAAAGAATTGCCTATGAAATAACACTAAGCTAAGCAGGGACTAGGCTTAAATAAAAATGTTTTTTTTTTGCGGTACGCGGGCCTCTCACTGCCGTGGCCTCTCCCGCTGCGGAGCACAGGCTCCGGACGCACAGGCTCAGCGGCCATGGCTCACGGGCCCAACCGCTCCGCGGTATGTGGGATCCTCCCAGACTGGGGCACGAACCCGTGTCCCCTGCATCGGCAGGCAGACTCTCAACCACTGCGCCACCAGGGAAGCCCAAATAAAAATGTTTTAAGCAACAGTGAACTTCCTCATTGTCTCTCATTTTTGAAAAACAAAGAAAAATGAGCTAATGAACTATTATGATAAATAATTTACCTAAAAAGTTATGCCACCAAAAAACTCTAGAAAAATCATTCTCATCTTTAAAAGAGAAGCTAGATAGACTGCCAACCGGCCATTGCAAGAATGGCCCTCAGGTGTCTGGGGATCCTGGCGGGACTGGCGAGGGAGGCCCTCAATGGTTCCTCCGTCCAACCTCGCAGCACATACCCAGGAATGTGTTGGAGGAGGGAAGGTTGCACCTGCAGCAAACAGGTAGCCAGGCCCCCCCAGAACAGAGGGGGAGGGGCATAGGCATGGGAAAGCAGGAACACAGAACTCAGGGAACAGTGATGCTCTCTGCGCCCAGAGACACTCACTCCACATGGGCGTCATCAACCTCAGCTGTCCATCACTACCGGGAACTTTGGGGGCCTGGAAAGTCATACCTCTGGCAACACGCCACATTATCTCCTGCTTTATGTAATAGTCTCTGGATGTTTTCGAATCAATTGCCGTTAAAGAAAATACATATTTTCTAGTTGTAGCTGTTGGCATCTTTCTGTCACATCACCACCCAAATGTGACAACCACGGCAGGTCTCAGGAAAACAGTACATCTCAGCAATAATTGCACTTGAGAATCACCTGGGAGCCTTTATAAACCAGCAACAGGGCCCAGGCTTTGGAGATATGGACTTAATTGATGGGACCCAGGCAGCAATATTTCTAACTCGCAGGTTGATTGCAATGATGAGAACCACTGACAACACCATAGACCATATACGGTTTGATATTTTAGCATCCTATAGACATGGTTCCAATCCATAACTTATCCCTACTACACTCTAAACACCTGTTACCCACTTTTCCTATGTTGGTGCTAATACTTCATTAGGTAAGACCTTGGGATTACTTTTAACTCACACAAGTAAGGTTACTGGACTTCTTATTCTGTTTGACCTAGTATTAACAGGTGGAAAGAAAAACACTTTTTATTTTAAAACCTTGGACTGTAATAAAATGTACCAAAAGACATAATTTGTATCTTCTATAAGAGTTCATTTAATTGGTGATTTTAACACAGGCTATTTAGCTTTTAATTATGTCATCCTGAATTCTGATCTTCCACCTTCAGACAAGGCAATAGCATCATTTTCCTTCACTCAACTTTTAGGAAGAAGACTCAAAAACAGCCCTTTAAATTGTTGCTCCCCTTGCAGGGAATTTAAGCAGCCTCTGTCAGTAATGAAGTCCTAATATAGTCTGGCAGTGAATACTAAGGATGAAGATTCAATCAAATCAGAAGACACTTTTGCACTGCCCTATTTCTTCTGAAATTAAACAACCAAGAAATGATGGGCTACATGAGGTCATCAAGACAAAACTGCTGTCATTAGAATTGAAGAGGTCTAAGAAATGAGTAGAAAATGATCTTTCTTGCAAGCATTAATTAAAATCATGTTAAAAGGCTAAAAGGCAATGCCTATGAGCACCTGCTAAGTACACAGAATCAATCAATTCACACGAGGCACACTGAGGGTAAGCAAATGGTTAATGACCCAACTTTTAGCTTCTTGAAAGTTGAAGTAAAAATAGAGCTCAAAAGTCTAAGAAATGTCTTGTAGGCAAATGGTTATAACTCGCTCTTTTAGGAGAGCAGCCCAGTTGTTTAAGATCCAATATCCTCAGTTGGAAGACATTTTTTCCAAGAGAATCCTTGGAGCCAAAGCAGAGAAGTGACAACTGTGCATGTCAACATGAGTGAAGGAAGGAAAGGATTCTACTTCATCTCTTTCTAGAGATTTCCATGTAGCCCCTGAAGAAAACTCAGGAGCCATGGGTTCTTTGTGGAAAGCTCCTCCATCCATTGGGACTCTCAAACGACCTTTGACCTCCAGCTTTCCCTCCTGCCATCCTCTCAGCTCACAAATGCCCATCTAGCTCATCTCCAAAGACCAATTCATGTGCCATCTCTTTTGGGAATTCCCGCCCCCCGCCCCCCCCTGCCCCCCATTATATTCTGGCAGAAGGAATCTGTGGCCCATTTGGTACTTGTTCTGGCCACTTTTGCATATAATTGTGTGAAAACTCACAGTGAATAGGATATATCCCACCCCAGGACTTAGAGCAGCGCCTTCCCTATCAGTAAGTGTTTAAAACGGATTTGACAAACAAATGGAAACTGGAGGAGATGTATCGAATGAGTCTCTCCTTTAGAACACCTGGAAAAGTGCTTATACTTTCCTTAACAATTTACTGAAAATTTTCTAAGTCAGTTTTTCTTAACCAAGTCTGTGAGGACCAGGGATGGGTGTTAGGGCATCTGTGAACCTCTTGAAATTGTGTATAAATTTAATGTTTATTCTAGTATGTGGCTCTCCTCCCCTCCAACCTCCCCACTGGAGAATCTTTACAGCTTTTTTTGAGTCTTTAATGTAACCATAATCCAAAAATCAATTGTAAAAATCAGTCCTACATATATTTTTATATAAACAATAAAGTATAAGAGTTTCTTGAAATGGTTAAGTAATGCAATGAGCCACCTAGGGCAGTCGCCACCTTGGGTATCTATTAAAGAAAAACAATTCTCTGTTCTGATTACTCCATACAACTATTCCCTGAGGGCCAGAATGAACCACATGACTCAGGATCTTCTAGTATTGAAACTAGAAGGGGCCTTAGAGATCAGCTAGTCCAGTGGCTTGAAAACTGTAGAATGCACAGAATCATCTGGAGAACATGTCAGAACACTGACTTCTGGGTCCTGCTCCCACAGTTTATGCTTCAGTAGGCCTGGGAGGGGGCCTAGGAATCTATTTCTAACCAGTTCTAGGGGATGTTGACGCTGCTGGTCTGTGGACCACACTTTGAGGACCAATGATCTAGTCTTATTTCCTACTGTATATATGACAGAGACCTTCAGAAGCTGGGTGTGACCTGCCCAGAGTAGCACAGCCAAGTTGGAGACCTGGGTTCTAACCACACTCTGATTGGCAGGGTCCTCTTAGGCAGGTCACATCTGGGTCTCTGAAGCTTGTAGATGACTAGCACAGACACAAAAATCTGTCTTAGCTGGAGACATTCATACTGGTTGGTAATACTAGTTTCACCTGAAACCACAGAAGTTATGAAGAGAAAAGAATTTCTTATTCCGCTCATCCCAAGCAGAAAATTAAGAGTTTTGTTGATTTTTTTTCTTCCTCTAAATGATAAATCTCTGTGGCAGTTTTATTGCTGTGGCTAAAATGTTCTTTTGAAACAAAAACATTATGTCATCCTTCTGACAATGCAATAAGAATATTCTTTTCAAGGGGTCACTTTCATAGTGTTCTAATAATGACATATTTTTCTATAAACCTTTTAGATAACTTTTTTTTTCCAATCATTTTTAAGGAGTACATTTTCCAGCACTTGGAAATATCCTCTCCCAGCCCTCCCTATAACTAAATAAGACCATAGATAAAAGCATGATCTACAAGATTTGGCTTCAACCAAAGTTTCACCTCTATCTTGTCTTATCTTAGACTGCCACGGGTCTAACTTCAGTCTACTGTTTGTTCCTAACCTCCCCCTCAATGCCACCAGACCCTTCCCAAGCCTGCTTTGGTTTACACGCATTGGTCTTCCTGCTTCTAGGATCTCTAACCGGTATTCTGGACCTGTCTTGTAACCCTTCTGACTCAGGACATGCAAATTCATCTTCCTGTAATACGACTTGGCTTTCAGAGGAACAGACTCCATTGTCCTGCTTCATCCGGAATATAACCTTTTAGTATCGCGTGTCAGACTGACAGTACTGTTTCCAAAGCGTTGCAGAAAACAATGAGCAGAGCACATTATAGTTGAAATGTGCTTTACTCAACATCACCATGTACGAAACTGCTGAAAAGCATCTGTAAAGCCTTCCCAGAATTTTAAAAAACTTTTTCCAATCCCACAGTGCTCATTCTCTACCGTTTATGAAAAATTGCAATTATTCATTATACTTTAAACAATGAACTTCACATCAAATGTGAATATAAAATACAAAACCCCATCTCTGTTATATTTTCTTCCAGTCATAACCACCATCACAAGTTCTCTAATGCAGTGTATTCAGAATTTAGGAAGATTGTACGAAAACCCGGCAAATCAGCCTCATCCTGGATGGGAAGGATATCAAACTGAATG
Organism: Delphinapterus leucas; assembly: GCF_059928025.1. Classification (NCBI taxonomy): domain Eukaryota; kingdom Metazoa; phylum Chordata; class Mammalia; order Artiodactyla; family Monodontidae; genus Delphinapterus; species Delphinapterus leucas. Next base: position 32,891,306 of record NC_143142.1, on the reverse strand, counting down.
GACCAAGCTATATAACCTAGGAATGAGATGGATCCTGCTTTGTCCATAGTATCATTGTCTTCCACAGAGTTTTACTTCTAGGCACCCCTGAGCTGAGCATGACTTTGTTTTCTGACTCTGGGCTTCACATCACCCAAGACCAGGGGAACAGCAGCATTTTATTACTGATCTCACATCCACATCACAACCATCTATTTGAGTGCCTTCTCTGTGCCAGATCCTGTGCACACATTGCTTCAAAGGTTAAGTAACTTCCAAGGGCTCCAGATCTGGGAAGTGACAGACCTGAAGTGATATTTGAATCCAGGTCTCATCTTACTTAGACTAGCAGTTCTCAAAGTGAGGTCCAGGAACCCCTTGGGGGGTTCCTCAAACACCCTTTCATGGGTCAGCAAGGCCAAAAGAATTATCTGAAAAGGCTATTAAAGTACTTCTCCCTTTTCCAACGATATTTCTGTGTGAAGCTGGATTTTCTCGCCAGACTTCAACCAGAACAATGTATCGTAACAGCTTGAATGCAGAAGCAGATGAGAATCCAGTGGTTTTCTTTCTATTAAATCAGACATTAAGAAGATTTATTAAATATGTAAAACAATGTTACTCTTCTCACTCAATTGTTTGGTTTGGGAAAACAGGGTTATTTTTCATGAAAATATGTCACTTGTGTTAACATGTAACATGGGTTTACTAATGTTATTTTTAAATGGATTAATGCATATTTTAAAATATTATTAGTTTTGGCTTCTAAAATGGTAAATATCAAAAGGCATAGATTACTTAAAAAAAAGCTCTTTGTGGATCCTCAATAATTTTTAAGAGTGCAAAGGGGCAACAACTGCCCAAACTTTGAGAATCACTGCTCTTAGATAACACTCTGATTCATCTTGTCACCTCCATTGCAGAAGGAAAGTTCTCATTGCTGGAGAAGGGGGTGGGTGGGAAAGAAGACCCCTTGCTTTTAGAAATCCAAATTCCTATAGCACTTATTATACCATAATACACCAGGCACTTAACTAAATGTAGAAGGGAATAAATGGTCTTAGAAGATACACTTGTGCTCAGCCCCTTCAGCTAAATTGAAAGTTTCCTGAGGACACAAGAGCATTAACTCCCTTGGAATCTAGAACATATTCAGTCTTGAATAAAAACAGTGATTAACTGGAAACCTAAAAAAGAGTTGGTATCATGAAGGATTTCATAAGTTTTACATAGGTTAATAGTAGGTTGCCAAGGAAAGAACACACATAGTATGGAGAGACACAGTCTTGAGTTCAAATCCTGACACACCTGGATAAGTTATTTGATTTCTCTGAGCCTCAGTTTCCTTACCTGTAAAATAGATCTGTGTTCCTAATTCACAGGGTGTGAGGAAAAGTAGATACACTGTATATGTATAACATCTGTCATGTAGGAGGCACAAAAGAAATATTATTCCTCCTGGAACCACAATGGGTCAGTTCTAGGGCAAATGCTGCACATCTGAAAATCCAAATACTCGAGGGGACATTTTTCTCAAGTGAATTTCTCAACTCTCTGCATCTCTTGGCTGTTGATGTCATCAAGCTAGGTCAATTTCCTGTAGGTGTCACGTCAGTCTAGTTTTAGTCCTTTAGAGACATACACACATTCTGCTCTTGGAACTCACTGGCAACAGATATAAGCACTGGGAATTCCCCTCTATGAGAACAAAATCTAAAGAAACTGAATATTACACTATAGTGATCTTTTCAAAGTTGTAAAAACTTATATTATCGACAGTAATACAACTCCACTTAGTGGTTGCTAAGTAAAAAGTCTAAATCTTAAAGCTGGATGCAATATAAACACTTTCAAAATATAATCAGATGGTATTATGGGAAGTATTAAATTAAAATGTTAGCCTAAAATTTAAGTCCCTGTTTATTAAAAGAAAAAAAAAGCAATTTCAGGTAGTAAGTCTAAGTTTACCAACTGTGACGATATCCCAAAGTGTTTTATTTAAGATTCTTCTCTTGTTACACCACCGGAAAATTGGATCTAAATCCATTTACCATAGGCAAAGAAAATGTTTACAACCTAAAACTGTATTTACACACAGCTGTAATGTAATTTTGCCTTAAAAAAAAAAAGGTATAAAAGTAAGAATCTGTGAGGGGCTTCCCTGGTGGCGCAGTGGTTGAGAGTCCGCCTGCCGATGCAGGGGACACGGGTTCATGCCCCGGTCCGGGAAGATCCCACATGCCATGGAGCCTGCGCGCCCGGAGCCTGTGCTCTACAACGGGAGAGGCCGCAACAGTGAGAGGCCCGCGTACCGCCAAAAAAAAAAAAAAAAAGTAAGAATTTGTGGAAAACGAGGGAATGAAAAAGAATGTTTCTATGTCCCTAAATTCCATGAAGCATTTGGAACCACAAAAGCATTTTATGAAATTATCACTATCTTTTGTTTTGCATTCATATCATAAAGGAGTCCATTCAGCTAATGTTTGCCCTTTCCTTATAGATATACTATTTTTTAACCTAAAACTTACACTAGGTGGAGCCCCATGTACAAGATTTAGAGTGATTTAAAAAAGGGAAAGGAAAAAAAATTAACAATTGAAAGCAAAACCCAAAAGGCACTCATATTTTCTCATTTTTTAAGAACGTACCCTCAAAATCTACAGTACCATCAGAAAAGAATTTTTCTTTCTAACAATTAAAACCATGACAGTGAACAGGACCATCAACATTTACTACAGAGAAGCACTGAGTGCAAAGCTGCTGCTACAGTCAAGAGCTGTAAGGTTCTGAATTCAATGCAAACATTACATTTCCTCTGGGGAGGAGGTATACGGGGCATGGGAGATAAATCTTTTCTGGATCCTTGTAAAAATATTTTGACAATGCTAATGTTCTCCCGTGTCTAAAGTGGGCACAGTCCTCAGATCCGTCATGACATTCCAATTAGAGATACACTGTTGTGAAAAACAAGTCTCTTAAAAACATCAGAGCATGCGTAAAAGAGAAAACATCCAATATAACAGCACAGGGAACTATGTTCAATATCCTGAGATAAACTAAAAGGGAAAAGATTATGAAAAAGAATGTATATGTACGTATAAATGAATCACAGTGCTGTACAGCAGAAATGAACACAACATTGTCAATCAACTATACTTCAATAAAAAACAAAACAACAGAATACGTTCAAACCTCTAAGCTGTCCATGACGCAGAAATGTAGGAAGCCCTAATCACACATTTAGGAATGTCTGAGGAGGTAGGGGCTTCTGAACTGAAAAAACCAAAACCAAAACCAAAATATCGCATGTTCAATTATGGGTCGGTAGGACCTGCTGTTAAAAATAGGTTCTAACTACTCTAGAGCCTCTCGGTGGACTCAAGCCGGAGGAGATAAGGCGTCAGCGATAACCCGCCAGACTTGGCCATCACTCACTGCTGATGGATAAAGGCACCACGATTGCCCCACAAATATCTCCCTTCACCGCTGCTAGGTCAGCTCCCCCGCGCGCTATCTCAGGGCTGTCTTTCCAACGCAACGTGCTCGAAATGCAAAGTTCAGACCAGCAGCAAGAACCCTTGCCCAATTCCCCAACGCTTGTGCTGACACAGCTGACGTGATTCTGTCAGTTTACTAGGCAGTAAAATGTTGCAGAGTCTCTTTAATTTTTTTTTTTTTCCCAGACCTATACAAAATCTTGGGCCAGGCCGGACCTAGTTCTGCTGACAGCTGAATTATGTAGCACAGTAACCTTTGAACAAGTACAATTCATTGACCTCACATAAATTCTCCCCTAGAAAGTCCAAGAAATGGGTTCAATCAGGGTCAGGTAGGCATGGAGGCAGTTAGCACCTACCCCAAGAATCCAGCATCCATCATAACTGGGGATTTATACCTGTTCAACCAAACAGTTATGGAAAACAGAAAATTATGTTCTTTGATGTTTGCTTCGTATTTTCCACAGGCAAGCTGATTTTGTCCTTTGCAAGCCATTTACTAAATTCAAATTATTCTGCTACATAAATGATTTATAGAAGCAAAACTAATAGGAGTAAAGAAGAATAGCACTTTGGAGTGGATAATCTTTGATGACAGAGGTGATTTTTTAAAAAGAAGAGAAACTATCTGAGCTTTGGGTTCTCAAGCCATTCCTTGGTTAAAACAAAGACTGGATGAATTGGACAAACTACATTAAATAGAGAGCCTTTTTCAATATCTATAAAACTGACAGCTTCTATGTAAAATCGGTCATTCAACTTTTCATATCTTCATATCAAGTTTTCATGTTGATGCAAAGCTATTTGTCCTTCTCCTCCAATGTCACCACATTGGAGTTTTCCAATTAGTTTTCCAATTAGTTTTTCAAATGGAAAGGGGGTGGGACCTGCCCTGTGGCACAGAAAATACACACTAACACATTTCCCCCAAACACTGCACTTTCCCCATCCCTCTTGCCAGTCTTGTAGCCAGTATTAATACTATGATAATAGAGTCTTACAGAGTAAAGCTTATATTCTAATTGTTCCCTAAAAGATGGAGGTTAGCCAGGCACCTTGTATCTACTTCCGGCATGATGGATACAAGGGAAGTGATGCTAAATCCAATAGGGAAGATCAATACAGACTCGACAGATTTACAGCCCTTCAGCCCTCCTCTCTTTATCTCAAGGGTAGCATCTTCAGAAGAGTCAGCAGAGGAGAATGGATAACTGATGTTTTAAAACTTTTAAATATGGGACTTCAGGACCATCAGAAAAAAATGGTTGAGAGAGACAACTACAGACTAAAGTAGACTGTAGAATAACTTTGCCGAGCTAATAATCTCACTCTCTATATGCCAGGGAGGGAAGAACTTGATGAATCAATTGTTTTCATTTTGCTGACACTCCGTATTCGTCCTGAGAACAAGTTCTTTCTAAGCAAAGTAATGTTTAACTACTTCCTTATCACCAACACTGCCTTATAAGCATAATTTAGAACTCTGCTATTATAATTCAGTTTGCTTTGTTTTTTTCCTTTTCACTAAAGCTTTGAGAGAGAGACAATGTCTTCTTCATCAGCACTGCCATCATCTTAGCAGTTAAAGATAAGGTAGAGAAAACAAAGGACCTACATGTACATGGAAGTCATTAAAAGGAAACAGGGGTCGCCTTTAAGTGAAAGGGAGGTGAACAAAGACACTTGCTTTTGAAAAGACAGTGGAAATGAGCTGAGGCACACCTCCATCCTGCACGGGGCTCAGAGTCACCGGTGGGGACAAGGGTGCACAGTGAACCTGGGAGGTGATTAGAAGCCAACATCACAAAGCAAGACCTGTAGGGCTTCCCTGCTGGCGCAGTGGTTGAGAGTCCGCCTGCCGATGCAGGGGGACACGGGTTCGTGCCCCGGTCTTAGAAGATCCCACATGCCACGGAGCGGCTGGGCCTGTGAGCCATGGCCGCTGAGCCTGTGCGTCCGGAGCCTGTGCTCCACAACAGGAGAGGCCACAACAGTGAGAGGCCCGCGTACCGCAAAAACAACAAAAAAAGAAAAACAAAGCAAGACCTGTAGGCGGCTGTAGGCCCAGCCCTGGAACTGAAATATAGCCCCATGTTTGGTGACTTTTTTCCCTACAGAAACCAAGCCTGAGAGGCACAAGCATTATTTCATTTTCAGAGTCTGGAAGTGGAATAGAGAAGAAAGAGTTATGATTCTCATTTCACTGGCCATTGTAGGTTTTGATAAGAGCACCCCTCCTTCCAATAAATAGACGTCCTTGGTTGTAGAAGCTATAAAAGTTGAATGAGATATTATTTCAGGCAGAAAAGTAAAAGCTACCATTTCCTGGAAGAGTCAAACTCAAGTCTCTGGAGGTTCAAAGCTCAGCTCGTATGACATCTCATTCCAAAGTTTCATTCTGCTTTGCATTATGATCAATCCTCTAGACAGCTTTATCTACCAATGGTTTGAAATCTCCTTGATATTTGATTTTTTCTTTAAACAATTTTTTTGGGTCCCACACTGGCTACTATAGTGCTGTGTATCTTTCGGGGAGTCAACAAATATTTATGAAATGAGTAGCAGAAATGTCAGTATTTGGAATAGTTACAAACAATGCATTTGCTGCTTTTAGGGCTGGAAGCCTGAAAGCTTAAAGGGTCTTAAAAAATTGTATCTCCTTATTCAGAGAAAAATCCATTTTATTAAAACCATTTCTATTAATAGAGCAGATAGAAATCACCCACGTGTTTCATTTCCTCCTCTTATCCCCAATTTCCCAAATTCACAGGCATTTTCTCTTTTTCAGTTAATTTCACAAAAAAGTTCTGTGCCTATACGGTGGACACCATGATATCCTGCCCGGATCCCCTTACAGGAACAAAGGATTTATAATCCTCCAGCTTCTAGAAATGCTGCCAAAAGGCAGTCCTCAGCTGTCAGTCCTTTGTGGGGTTGCCTCCACTGAAGAAAACTGTCTTGCACAGGTCACACCTCCTTCCAGTAGGGGTAAGGATGCTCGGGCCATCTAGCTCTAATTGGGAACCACCTGGAGGTCATTCCAGCTATAGAGGTCCCCATAGGGTGAGCTGAGACCTTTGTGGGGATCACAACTTCTCCTTCTTCCCAGTCCTGCTTTCCTCCTTGGCCTTGGTCCCAGGAGCTCTTGCTAAGAAACACCTTGGCCGCCAATGTCCATTTCATAATCTATCCTCAAGAAACACAACCCGTGACAGCCCTGCAGACTGTAGGCGTTAGGCGTAAGGAATTGTTAAAGACGAAATCCCAGTTCTTCCTGATTTTATAAAACCAAAGAGGGCATATATAGATAAATCCATCACTCCCTTATGACATGCAAAGACACAGGGAGACACATGCAGGGTGCTGTAAAAGTCTGATGGATTCTTATACCCAGTAGGGTGGGAGGAGAGGATGCTTATCAGGTCAGAATTCTTGCAGGAGCTGTGTGTAACAGACAAGCAGAAGTTACTAGATAAAGACAAGGGAAGGAGTGGGAAGCAGGAGGAAGAAAATGAGAGAAATCATGGATACATGTGAGTTCCTGGGATACTAATGGCAGGACACACATGGGACACAGCAGGAGTGACAAGTGACACAAGTCTGGGGCTAAAAGCAAAGTGGCAGATGCATCTGGTAGGTGGTAACAGGATCGGGGGAAACTTGTGGGTCATCCTAAAGAGCTTTGTTCTTGACCTTTTTTTCAGACCGATACACAAGACAGATGACTTTTCATGCAAATTATACTTCCAGATTTTTCCAACTCCTCACCTCTAGCAAAATTACTTGGGAATATAAAGCAAAAAGCAGAACAGACATTTCAGGAGGATGAGGGTGGTATGGATAACCCCTTATATAAACATGTAAGTACTAACATCATCTACTATATACAGAATCAGTCATCTTATAAGACAAATCTTCAGTGCATAAGATTTTTCAAAATATCTTGTTTTATATTGAAAGAAGAACCTTGTCTTTTTTTTCAGACCTCCATTACATGGGTAATATTAAAAAAGTAAATAAACATGGGCTCTTGAAGAGTAACTATGTTATTTTTTGTTATTGAAACAAATGAAATGTACAGGTTTTAACTTTTTAGTTGTATGATTCTTCCTCCTGCAAGTTTTACTCCTTATCATCACTTCGATGTTTACTTGGTCATCAAAAATTACTGTCATTACGGGTCAGAATGTTCATAACATCACTGCATACAACACAGTGTTGGAGCTCTCTTAATCTATCCCTGTCTTCCTTCTTACCTAGAAAGTTTCCACGAGTAAAATTACATTGCCCAAGTTAATAACTACAAAATCACAACTCACAAGCGCTACAGAAACTCTTGATAAACAGAATTATTAGCTGTACACCAGGAACCGTTAGGTGATAAGACAAATAAGGAGGGCTGATGATTTTATACACAATCCCCAGCACACAGCCAGATGCGGCATCCGATAGATAGATAGACAGATAGATCTTTATCTATCTCACACACAGAAGAAATAATATGGAATAAAAGTGAGTGCAAATAATAGTGCCATAGAGGTAAACTTGAAAACAGTCTATTTTACTTAAAAAAAATACTTTTTAAACTTTAATACTTAGACTTATTATTAAGAGCCCCTTACCTGTGACACCCAGACAAATGATTAATGCTCACCAGGCTGTTGCAAAACTATGGTGGAGAGGCAGTACCAGAAGCAAGATGGAACCACTGGGGTGTTTAAAGCAAGAGGGAGGCATGGGCAGATTTATAGCTTGGCTATGTCTCTCTGGAGCAAGATGGAGGATGGTATAAAGATGAAAAGAAGGGTTTGGCAAGCTGCTGCAAAACTCAGGTAAGATGTTATGAGTATCTGCACACCTTGGGTAACCGGAAATCCCAGCATCTTGTCCAAGATGTCCGTGGTCGGGCTCCAGCAACTCCTACCCTTGTCAATGGAGACCCTTGGGAGATTCAAGCAGGGTGAGCTAGGCGACCAAGATAACTTTCTGCTTTTTATGTCTCTCTGATTTTGAGAAGGGCCTTATTACCCTAATAAAGCAGAAAATTAGCTATTAGAAAAGTACTCATGATGGATTTAGAAGCTCAATAACCCTCAAAAGCAAGAGTTGGAAACCTAAATGGAATTTGTAGGTACAGGGTTTATATGAATTGGGAAAGAATTTAGCTTCTGTTCAATTTTTTTTCCTGCAAAACTACTATTAGTTCTATCAAAATATGATTATAGGGCTTCCCTGGTGGCACAGTAGTTGAGAGTCCACCTGCCGATGCAGGGGACATGGGTTCGTGCCCCGGTCCGGGAAGATCCCACATGCCGCGGAGCGGCTGGGCCCGTGAGCCGTGGCCGCTGAGCCTGCGCGTCGGGAGCCTGTGCTCCGCAACGGGAGAGGCCACAGCAGTGAGAAGCCCGTGTACCGAAAAAACAAACAAACAAACAAACAAAAAAAATATATATATATATGATTATATTGTCAGATACAAAGATATCAACTCCTCTTGAAACAGAAATCTCTTTCATAGGGCAAATCACCCTACTAATTGACAAGTCTTTTACTATAACCACTCCTGCCCCGCCTTCACTCCCTGCCACGACTCATGAAAGAGCTTTACATAACTGCCGGATAAAAGACAAATTTCGTTGTACGGGACAAAGTATTGTCTGAGATGCACCAAAATTCTGTCTTTGAAGGTACAGAAGAGTCCAAGAGTATATTAAAATGGTTAAAAGGAAATGTGTCTAAATGAAAACATTTTATGACTAGGACCCTGGTGGCCTTCAGCAGGTCAAGCTGTACCTCAGTTTACTCATCCATAAATTCAGATGATAAAAAGTTCCTGTATCATGAGGTTGTTAGGAAGGTTAAATGAGATGCATGTGGAGTCCATCACCCAGCACCTGGGAAAGAGGAAGTGATGAAGGTGATGCTGAGAATAAGGGCGCTGATGACATGTGATTGTGCACATCCCAAAAAGTAAACCATGTCAGGGTGACAAACCCACTAGCTTTTTTTTTTTTTAAGAAAACGATCCCATATTGACCAAACCAGTAACTCTTTAGGCTGCAGAGCCAGCCTATCCCCTCCCTATAAATGGAACAAAAACAGATTAAAAAACCAAATGACCCACACATCAAAAGATTCCTTAATAGACTAGAAGGGAGCCTTAGAAAGTGAAGGAAAAGGAGAGGCTGGTGGGAACACACATGCCCTACAACAGAGTCGGATGAGAAATAATAAGCGAACACCCCGACTTGTACTTTGCTGCTTTTAGGACCAGAGATTTCTGAAGATTCCCAGAGCATCTCACAAATACAGTGTTATCTTCAGAAGGCTTTCCAGGTCCCAGACAAAAGAAGAATTCACAAGATTTGGGGCATGATTAATTTAAAAGAAGTAGGTTCTGGTTACTGATTATTATTGGAAGAGAAAGTGAGATTTTAAGGATGGTTGACCAGTGGGTTATCATTTACGAGAAGGAGGGCGATGGAAAGACCCAGAGAGACACACAGAGGAAAACACACAGTGTGAATCCCATAAGGAGATTTTCGATGTGGAACTGAAAAATGATAGCATAACCCATTAGGCAAAATAGCTGATTAGGTAGTAATTGTGTCAAATCAACTACTCACAACCCAACAGAGTAAACTCAAATGATACATATTCCTTAGGGTATGGATGGGCAACTAAATCATCTAAGAGAAAGATTCGCAAATTACTTACACCACAGTAGAAAATCTTACAGCCATCCACGCCAAGTTTCATGCTAACATTCAATATAATGTTAGAGATTCCAGAAATAACAGATGGCAATAACAAGTGTATTTGCTCCCAGCAAGTGAAATCCCACCACCTCAACTGGCTAAGATGGCAGTTTGAAATTTATTTGAAATTTAGGCAGAGGGAGACCCAAGATGAAAGGGGAACTGATAACCAAGACAGTGATTTTCCTGTGGAAATACACCCCAACTGATTTCTTTTTTCCAGGAATTAGCCATGCTAAGTACTTTTAAAATATGGATAGAAGCTATTGGACCAGCCACTTCTATAATATCAGGCTAATCAAAGGCTTTTTAAAAAATCTTGCTTCCCACATGCTTGATAACTAGAAAGAAATGTAACTAAAAATCTATTTTTTTGTATTCAAAACCTGCCTGTCATCTGGTCTCCATTCCACAGCAAGAAACCCACCAGCAGACATCAACCCTCTCTCCCCTCCCTGGTCCTGCATGTGCAATAGGTGAGTGCCCAGTACATCCTTATTGCCCAGTTTTGGAAGAGCAAAGTTAGAATTTGATATTTAACAGTGTTGCTACCTTGAGTTTTGAAACCATCGACTGAGAACCAATTAAAGTGGGAAGATTTCATGTCAAGATTCATGACTCATTTAATATAAATACATCAACAATGTATCATTTCCAATACCTTTATATTAGAAACGATCCCAGCATTACAAAAACAAACACATTTATATCTGCTGTAAATGGTAATTATGAATATTTGCGGTGTGTGATTTATAGAAACAATTGAACAAGAGCCTTAGAAAATTCCATTTGATTTGTTATAAAGAACTATTCTTCAAAAATCATATAGGGCTTCCCTGGTGGCACAGTGGTTGAGAGTCCGCCTGCCGATGCAGGGGACACGGGTTCGTGCCCCGGTCCGGGAAGATCCCACATGCCGCGGAGCGGCTGGGCCCGTGAGCCATGGCCGCTGAGCCTGCGCGTACGGAGCCTGTGCTCCACAATGGGAGAGGCCACGACAGTGAGAGGCCCGCGTAAAAAAAAAATCATATAAACCCTCCCCTTCCAAAAATAAAGAAAACCAACGGCAAAACGTTAAGGTGCATGGGGTGCACGCACATGGGCACTAAGATGCTAAAGATATTGTCACATCAAACAATTTCACTTGGCAATTTTTTTCTTCCCCAGACAAGAGAGAAAAATCAACAGCTTAAACATTAACTTCAGGACTCACCCACATCGCCCGTGTCACATGCAGAGATAACAGTTTTCCAGGTGATGGGCAGGTCACGTGCCATGTTCCGAGGGGCAGCAAGACAGGGAGGGTGAGCAAAAAGGAGAAGAAAACACAGATTAGAAATAATCCAACAACTGGTGGTAACTCACCCCTATTCTGAGCATGGTAATAAGAGTTCTCTCCTTTCTAAACCTGCCCCATTGCCAAGACACTGTGGGTTAAGGACAAAGTTGCTATAGAAAAGCAAAGGTAGATAATTCACAAGAGATACAAAGGGATCTCTTGTTAACATTTTCATTGAGCAGCTGCAAATAAGAGAAAATGCATGCAGACCACATTTGAATATGTAATAGATGTTTCCAGAAAGAGACCATGAAAGAGTTGTATGAACATATAGGGACGTAAAAATAATTAAAGCAAGTCTGGACTAGAATGGGGGGGACGGGGAGGGAGTTTGAGACTGGGGCCAAGTAAGGACTTAGGCTAATTCAAAATCAAAATCAGAAAACCCAGTAAAATTATTTACACATTCCCACAAGCATTTGACTAAAATAATTCCAATTATACATTTTCCAAGAATATAAATTATAACTCATTTTAGAATGTGCTGAAGGTCAGAGCCATAGAATATAATTTGAATTCATCAATAAAAAGACCAAAGAAATAAGTTATTATTATCTTTTTTATAGAGGCCATGAAAAACTTTTACATGGCATAAAATTTCTAGGCTATGTTGTTTTTCAACCCTACAAGCCATAATAGTTGCTCTGTTAGGGAAGAAATTTCACAGCGTAAAGTCACATAAAACATAATATCAAGTAGATGGAACTCCCCAAACAGGCTTCATTTAAGACAGAGCATCTGTCACAGGCTTTCCACATGACAGTCACCTTGGAAGACCAGGCAGTGCCAAGGTCATGCTAGAGGGATTCTGTGATCCTTGGATCAACCAGGGCCTCCTGGGCCTCTGCCCTACAGATGTAAACTACTAATCCATTACATCAAAAGCTACTATCAACTCAGAAGAACTGAAAGCAAGGTCTCGAAGAGATACTTGCACACTTGTGTTCATAGCAGCCTTGTACACAATAGTCAAAAAGTGGAAGCAACCCAAATGTCCATCAACACATGATGGATAAACAAAATGTGGTCTGTACATAGACTGGAATACAATTCAGCCTTAAAAAGGAAGGAAATTCTGACATGTGCCCCAACATGGATGAACCTTGAGGACATTACACTAAATGAAATAGGCCAGACACAAAAAGGACAAACACTGTGTGATTCCACTCCTATGAGGTCCCTGGAGTAGGCTCATTCATAGAGATAGAGAGTAGAATGGTGGTTGCCAGGGGCTGGGGGGAGGGAGAAAGGGGGAGTTGAAGTTCGCTGGGAAGATGAAAAGGGTCCTCGGGATCAGCTGCAGAGCGATGCAAAAGGATGTAACACTGCTGAACTTAAAGATGGTTAAGATACTAAGTTTTATGTTATGTGCATATTACTACAATTAGAAACAAAAAGCTGGGCTTCCCTGGTGGCGCAGTGGTTGAGAGTCTGCCTGCCGATGCAGGGGACGCGGGTTCGTGCCGCGGAGCGGCTGGGCCCGTGAGCCATGGCCGCTGAGCCTGCGCGTCCGGAGCCTGTGCTCCGCAACGGGAGAGGCCATAGCAGTGAGAGGCCCGCGCACCGCAAAAAAAACCCAAAAAGCTACTGTCAGAATGATTACTGGAAATTTTGGCCACCCCGTGTAGACTCAATCTTCAAAGGAAAGAATGAATAAGAGTCTAAGTCACAGCAGAAAGTGTTAAAAATACTGTAATTTGTAAAACAAAAGCATCCTAGCACAAACTCAAGAAACCTGGTCTTCCTTCTCAGCCGATGGCGGGATGAGAGCAGTTACTTAAAGGGCACTGGGTGAAGTCGTGACAGATATGCCTGCAAAGACCAGAGAGGGTCGAGCTGTCAGCACTCAGTCCACAGCCCTCTCCTGTTCCATCCAAGTCCACGGACAACTTGGAAAGTGCCCATGCGAGGTCTTCCTCCATCTAACGTCCATCCAAACTTTTAAAACATCCAACGTCCTTTGGATGTTTTAAAAGTTTAATGACTTGGCTTGTGGGTAGCATCTGGTTTAATCTCTCCTAGTAATGAAATGGTGAATTTTCTTCTCAGTGAGAACATGCGAACTGTCATGTTACTGGCCAAAGGATACAGTTGATCCTCTCTGGTATATTAACTATTTTTATTTCCTAAAGAATCAGAAAAGAGAATACGCGGTGCATACACGAATCACTATTATAGAGTGAGCTTACACATCTGCTTTCTATCACCTTCTGCCAATTTCTATCACCCTGTGCAAATGGTCCCTGAGTGCATGGGTTGAACCCTCAGTGACGGGAGATGGCCAGCATGGGGGGAGGACTTGGGGAATCCGAGGTGTGGGTTCAGTGGTCCATTAAAGAAACTGGGGGGTGTTGAGCAAGTCGTTAAACATCTCTGTTTCCTTGAGTGGAAAAGGAGAATAGTAGATGTCCTGGTTTTCTCATCGAGTTGTGGTAGAGATGATATGAAATGATGTTTGAAAAAGACCTTGGGGAAATAGCAAGCAGGGCAAATTCAGAGTGGGCTTTGGAATGTCTGCTTCTCAGCAGGAATGCTCAGCTCCTTCCTTGGATAAGGAATGTCCAAATAGACAGGACATGCTGTAGCCTCAACTTCAATTTCCAATCTTATTTCCCGTTATCCATCAGTCATCCTATTGGCTTATTTCCAACCAACCTATGGGCCATTAGAAGGCTCATGAATCTAGAGTAGGTTCCTAAAGTGTGATCCAGGACCCCGGGAGGTCCCTAAGCCTCTTCCAGAAGGGCTGTGAGATCAAAACAATTTTCCTAGTCATACTAGGACATAATTTGCATTTTCGCTCTCATCCTCTCAGGGGTGTACGGTGCAAGTTTCTAGAAGCTACATGATCTATGAGATTTCACTCTCAGCTTCTGACATGGAAGCAGAAGCCTACATAAGAATCCACTCTTTTCTCCTAAGCCAGACATTAAATAGAATTGCAATAACACTCTTTACCCTAAATTGTTTTTGTTTTGGAAACACAGTTAACTTTCATAAAAAGAATTGGGGGGCTTCCCTGGTGGCGCAGTGGTTGAGAGTCCGCCTGCCGATGTAGGGGACACGGGTTCATGCCCCGGTCCGGGAAGATCCCACATGCCATGCAGCGGCTGGGCCCGTGAGCCATGGCCGCTGAGCCTGCGCGTCCGGAGCCTGTGCTCCGCAACAGGAGAGGCCACAACAGTGAGAGGCCCGCATACAGCAAAAAAAAAAAAAGAATTGGGTTTATGTGGCATGGACTTTTATTTGTAAGTGAATTAAAAATAAGTATTCAAAAAATTTCTCAGCTGTATTTTCCAATGCAATACATATCAATAAATATACCATGCATAAACAAAGTTTCCTTGTGGTCTTCGATCATTTTTAAGACTGAACAGAGGTCCTAAGACCAAAATGTTTGCGAACTGCAGTGTCGAGAGCACAGATCAGGAGGGCAAAGGATGAGAGACCAGGCTGCAGAAGGAAGCAGGAGACCCCAGAGGCCACGTGCGGGACTCTGGTCTTTACCTAAGAACTAGTCTATACATTGTAGAAGGCTGCAGTCAGGCTAGTCTATACATTGTAGAAGGCTGCAGTCACTGTCTCTTTCCGGGTATGCGATAGATGTACAGAATCACTCACCTACGTTTCCAGCCTCTAATGATTCATTATAGAAAATGAATTCATAAGGCTCCAACATAGAGCTTCATCCACCTATAATGAATCTCAAGGTTGCTTTCAAAAAGAATAACTTCCTCTACATGGTCAGTGCAGTGCCTGCATCGTGCTTACCTTTTAAAACCCACGTTATGGTTAATTGAGAAGTGGCAAATGTTTATAGAGGAGCCCACATTCCAGTGGAACCAAAAACCAGGCTCAGAGCTCTAAGGATGCTCTGTGGAGTGGGAGGAAATAGAGCTTCTAGGAAAGATGGTCCTTCCTGACTTCAGTGAGGCCCTCCCCTGCTGCTTGCAAACCTTCTCTGCTTCCTTGTTGGCCTCTTGGTACCTGTCCCCTCAGAAGTGGTTGCAAGCTTTATCCACCCTCAAGTCCCTTCTGCATTCCCCTAACTCTTAGGGAAAAAAAACCTCACTTCTCTTTTCACCCAGGAGCTAGAGGCAGCCAGCTATGGGGTTAATATCCATGACTATAAAATAAAATTTATGAGTTGTTAACTTTAGCGTCGGCAAGATAAAAATAATCTTAATATGCAGTTTCCAGGAATAAGTAGCAACTGAAAGCGTGATTATGATTTTAATAACAAGAAAATAATTGTATGTCCATAAAATCAGTGAGAGAAGACAGATCTAAGGCATGTCAAGGTAAGGAAATGTGTGTGAAGGGGACGATGGAACACAGCCAGGAAACAAGGCTGGTCATAGCAAACATTCTTATCCAAGTACATTTCCAGGGACACCTGCTGGAACAGCATCACTGAGGGGACAGCCTGTACCTTAAAGAGAGCAACCGATAAGGTGCTAGAACCTTCCATCAAGACTGAGATGGTAGAACATCAGGAGAGGAGGGCACATCTTTAAAAATGCTAAAGACATATGAGCAAAAAATGCATGGAGTTAAACTTCTCAATGGATCTGATTATAGCTTTTCTTTAAAGGTGCTTTGTTTTAAGGGTTAGGGGTAGGGTTAGGGTGTGAAGGAGGGAACCGGTATGATTTCATAGAGATAGTCTGTATTTGTGTGTGTGTGGGTGGGTGCACCATGTGGCATGCAGGAACTTAGTTCCCCACCAGGGATCAAACCCGTGCCCCCTGCAGTAGAAGCGCGGAGTCTTAACCATTGGACCACAGGGGAAGTCCCAGACAGACTGTATTTTTGAATCAACTTTGGCTTGGTGAGTCACTTGCCCTGGGCAAGCCTTGATTTTGTTGTCTCAACATTACTACAGAGGTGTGGGGAAAGCCAGAAATAAAGGCATTTTCAGCCCTTAGATCAGAATACTTAGAGCATAGTAGGTGCTCAGTAAATGGCAGTTCCTTTTCTTGGTTTCTTCCCTTTTTTCTTCCCATCACAACTGGCCATCCAAGAGCTGCTCAACTTTTAGGTAACTACGACGTATATGTAACAGAGAGAGAAACAGAAAGGGAGTGAATGAGTATACAGCGAAGATGGATGCCTGTAATTCATGAATAGACTAAAAACAGAATCCTCTAACCCGTGATGATTTGGTTGAAACTCTCCGCCCTGACATCTGACGTTGGATGTGGTAACTTGATTGATGTGGCTTCTGGAAACTCCTTCAACTTTAACATTTGTCTGGAATCTGTGATTGCATTTACCTACTTACTCCCTTTTCTCAAGGACAACCCTTTTCGGTGTCATGAAATCCTTCCCTCCATGGGTCTGAAAGCCCCTTCTGCCTGGAATGTCGTGGTTCTGAGCTCTCTGGTTCAACCCCTCGTTCAAGGGGTCTTCCTGATTTTCTTTACATGGGTTCCCTGCCCTCCCCTGGTTCCATCTGTGGCTTCTTTTCCTTTCATTCCATTGGTGACCTCATGGGTTCTTGAGCAGGCTGACTTGCACCATGGTCACCTGGTTCCTTACATAGAAAGAATACACCACACCCCTGCCCCACCTCCCCCAGCTGCAGCTTCTACACCTCCGGCTCCCACAAGC
The DNA here is from genome assembly GCF_059928025.1 of Delphinapterus leucas. Lineage (NCBI taxonomy): Eukaryota > Metazoa > Chordata > Mammalia > Artiodactyla > Monodontidae > Delphinapterus > Delphinapterus leucas. Next base: position 32,874,120 of record NC_143142.1, on the reverse strand, counting down.
CCACCTGAGTTCTCTGTCTCAAGCCCACCATGTACATGGCCACCTCACTCTCTCTCTCCCCACCCTCCACCACTCGGCATTTGTCTGACCCCCAAAGCCCTACTTTTCCTCCAAGTCCAGGGCGAACACAGCCCCCTCCGCCAGGAAGCCTTCCCAGCCTTTCTGTCAGAATTTAGTGCCCCCTCTCTGGTGTTTCCCCCAAACTGGGGCGGTCACTTAAAAAGTGCACGTTTTTATTATGCAATAATTTCATATATGTAAATATACACGTGCAAGTGTAATAATAAAATGAACACTTGTGAACCCATCACCTAATGTAGTAACACAAGACTGTTACCAAAATCTCTGCATCTGCCATTCAGTCCTCCTGCCCTACCCCCTGGCTGCCACCAACATAGGTTTTCCTAAAGAATACTGTTAAGTTTTGCATGGTTTTGAAAAAAAGAAGCCTTATAAAAATTGTATTATATCATTCAATCTTCTGCAGCTTTTATTTTGATCATCATTATTAATGATTCATCCACATGGTTGGTTAAACCTATATACTTCATTCATTTTTGTGGCTTCTATAATATCTCATTTTGTGACTGGGCCATTATTTACTTATCCATTCTCCTGTCCAAAGACATTTGTGCTGTTTCCAATTTACTGCTATTATGGGTTGTTTTTTTTTTTTGCAGTACACGGGTCTCTCACTGTTGTGGCGTCTCCTGTTGCGGAGCACAGGCTCCGGACGCGCAGGCTCAGCGGCCATGGCTCACGGGCCCAGCTGCTCCGCGGCATGTGGGATCTTCCCGGACCGGGGCATGAACCCGCGTCCCCTGCATCGGCAGGCAGACTCTCACCCACTGCGCCACCAAGGAAGCCCATATTATGGGTATTTTTGAAACAGTTTTTGGTGCATATGTGTGACAGTTTCTCAATGGTATATAATTATATGCAGAATTACTATGTTGGAATATGTGCACAGCTTTATAAGAAAATGCAAATTATTTTTCAATATTATTGTTATCAGTTTATCTGCTTCTCTCCAGTGATGTATAAGATTTGATATTTTCATAAAATTCTCTTTTGAAATTCATCATTATCACATTTTGTATCATGTTTACTGGCATTTATATACTTGTCTCCCTGTGAGATGATAAGCATCATATTTTATTCACACTTTTATTTTCATGGCCCACATCAGTAACTTGCTTGTAAAAAAATAAGTGAAAACCAAACTGAAGTAAATACAACAACCTGTATTTGAGTTACAAGACACTATTTTTTTATCAAAGTATAGTTGATTTACAATGTTGTATTAGTTTCAGGTGTACAGCAAAGTGATTCAGTTATACATATATATTTTTTTCTATTCTTTTTCATTACAAGCTATTATAAGATATTGAATATATTTCCCTGTGCTACAGAGTAAATCCTGTTGTTTATTCATTTTATATATAGTAGTGTATATCTGCTAATCTCAAACTCCTAATTTATCCCTCCCCTCACTTTCCCCTTTGGTCACCATGTTTGTTTTCTATGTCTGTGAGTCTGTTTCTGTTTTGTAAATAAGTTTGTTTGTATTATTTTTTAGATTCCACATGGAAGTGATATCACATGGTATTTGTCCTTCTCTTTCTGACTTACTTCACTTAGTATGATCATCTCTAGGTCCATCCATGTTGCCACAAATGGCATTATTTCATTCTTTTTAATGGCTGAGTAATATTCCATTGCGCGCACATGCGTGCGCGCGTGTTTATGTGTATATATACATCACATCTTCTTTATCCATTCATCTGTCATTGGACACTTAGATTGCTTCCATGTCTTGCTTCCAGTTCATAGTGCTGCTAGGAACACTGGGGCACGTGTATATTTTTGAATTAGTTTCCTCTTTTCCAGATATATGCCCAGTAGTGGGATTGCTGGGTTGTATGGTAGTTCTATTTTTAGTTTCTTAAGGAACCTCCATACTATTCTCCATAGTGGCTGTACCAATTTACATTCCTACCAACAGTGTAGGAGGGTTCCCTTTTCTCCACACCCTCTCCAGCATTTATTATTTGTAGACTTTTTGATGATGGCCATTCTGACCAGTGTGAGATGATACATCATTGTGGTTTTGATTTGCATTTCTCTAAAGATTAGCAATGTTGAGCATCTTATCATGTGCCTGTTGGCCACCTGTGAGACATTCTATTTTTTAATGCAAATAGCATGAAGGGTTATGGAGTTATCAATCCCTTGCACACATACAAAAATATGATTAATTTAATCAGGTGGCTTTCCTACTATTACCAGGTTAGAGCAGCAGAACTAAGAAAATGGTAGTTTTATTTGAGAAAGAGAGAAGGTAACACATTTGGAATGAGGAATGTATTTTGGGAAGAAAGCCTAACTATAAGCATAGAAGTGTGACTCAGGATAGTATGTGGACATCACAGCCCAGAGAAATGGGCAGAAGATGGATGAGGGATTCAGGAACGGATGCTATCTGTGCATCCAAAGATTTGTGCCTTCGGCTGCCCCCATGGCTTCCTGGGGCCCCACTGGCTTCCTGTCTGAGTCCCACCACTGGTACTAATAGTTCCAAAATGTGCTCATGACATAGACTGAGTATAGCTGTCTGAACTAGCCTGGAAACCTAACCATAATTTTCAACATCTTCTCTCCGGGCAAAGAATTCAAAATTCCAAACAAATACTGACAAATGCACTTTTGGAAAAGGGATTCATCTGTAAAATGGGGAATGCCTATATTCCGAAAGTAGGTCTCTGCCTTTTATCAATCTAATCTTTTCACCCGTAGGACCGAAAAAGCCAAAGGCTGAAGAACACAAGCATTTCTATGCTCTAAAAAACAAAATGCACTACAAACATTAAATGACCCTGTGATCATTGCTTGCCTTCTGCTTTGAAAAATAACTCAGAAAAGGAGAGCCAAAACTTGCCAAAGTATGAGATTTGCGGGCATTCCTTATGGGGGGAGGTGCAAACGTTCCAAAGACCATAGGCTCAAATGAAAAGGAAGACTCTGTAGGCAGCATTGCTCAACCTGTTCCAAAGGGCACAGGACTACTAAAGCCAGGTTTCTCCCCGGCATGAGTGCAGTTGAAAAATAAAAGGCTTCAAGATGTTCAGAGGTCACTGACCTTGTCCTGTACGTATCTTTGATGCTGGCTTTCATATCAGGAGCAAACTGATACTTTAGTAGGTCAATGCCAAAAAGCATATTTCTGAATTCAGCGTGTCTCTTTGTGAACAAAGAGTCAACACAAAGTGGGGGAGAACCACACCATAAATCTCGAGCAAGCAACCCCATGCGGACAAATTTAGCTTGTGGCTACAACCAGGAACCCATCGGACCGTGAAGAGAAGGCATCTGGAACGCAGCTCAGTGTTTTCAGCCCGGGTGGAACACATGTTCTCACAGCTCTCTGACTATTGGGTGTAAAGGGAAAATCAAACCCCTCGCTGAAGTTACAAGGAGAGGTTTAGCAGAGACAGGATCTTTAAACTATCACTCTGATGAACTCAGCCACTTAAACTTTTTTGAAAACGAGTGAACGGATGTGCTTAGTTTCCATCCCGGTTGACGACGCTAAATCAAGTCACTATGATTCTTTGCATTTATTGAACACCCACTATGTCCTCTATGTAAAAGGACAGCCCCACAAAAATCTGGCTCTTGGCTGTTAAGAGAGTTTTGGGATCAAGAGGTAGAAACTTCCAGCTGTAAAACAAATGAGTCACGGGGATGAAATCTATAGCACGGGGAATACAATCAATCACTATGTAATATCTTTGTATGTTAACAGAGGGTAACTAGACTTATCGTGGTGATCGTTTCGTAATGTATTGAAATACCAAATCACAATGTCGCGTACCAAGAACAGACATAGTGTTGTAGGTCAATTATACTTCAAAAAAAAAAAAACAAACTGAGAAAAAGAGATCAGATTTGTGGTTACCTGAGGTGGGTGTCGGGTGAGAGGGGGAAATTGGATGAAAGTGGTCAAAAGGTACAAAGTTATGAAATAAGTAAATACTAGGATATAATGTACAACATGATAAATACAATTAACACTGCTGTATGTTATATATGACAGTTGAGAGAGTAAATCCTGAGAGGTCTCATTATAAGGAAGAAAAGGTTTTTTTCTCTGTTATTTTTTATCTATATGAAGTAATGGATGTTCACTAAACTTACTGGGGTTATCATTTCATGTTGAATGTAAGTCAAATTATTATGCTGCACACCTTAAACTTTTACAGTGCTGTAGGTCAATTACATCTCAATAAAACTCAAAGGAAAAGAAAAGATTTTTGGTTTGTTTGTTGTTGTTGTTTCAAATTTATTTTATTTATTTATTTTTGGCCGTGTTGGGTCTTCATTGCTGCGCATGGGCTTTCTCTAGTTGGGGCGAGCGGGGCTACTCTTTGTCGCAGTGTGCGGGCTCCGCATTGCGGTGGCTTCTCTTGTTGTGGAGCACGGGCTCTAGGCGTCCGGGCTTCAGTAGTTGCGGCACGCAGGCTCAGTAGTTGTGGCTCATGGGCTCTAGAGTGCAGGCTCAGTAGTTGTGGCACACAAGCTTAGTTGCTCCCTGGCATGTGGGATCTTCCAGACTAGGGATCAAACCCGTGTCCCCTGCACTGGCAGGTGGATTCTTAACCACTGCACCACCAGGGAAGCCTGTTGTTGTTGTTTTGAGGTAGGGACTAGGGCAATATTCAGAGGCAGTGGGCAGAGAAAGGGGGAGAGCATATTTACTTGACACTAATTTTCTATGAACACAATGCAACTTTCTTTATTGATACCCAGCACTCACTTTCATTGGCATCCAACACAGTGAAGTATAATGTGAGAGAATGGTTATTTTCCTTGTTTCATTTTTTTTCTATTCTCAACTCTCTTTCTCAATCTTGTTAAAATTATACTTTTGGTCACAGCAATAATTTTATGAGTCAGATACTTTTTCCACATCCACTCATTTCCAGGTAGTAAGTGAACTGCACTCCAATAGGACGTCACCGGTGGCTCAGCCCAGCTGTTCTTTGAAGCATCATACAAGCAGCTCACCGCTAAAGCCACTTGCTACATTTCCAGCCCTGCCCAGTGGACTTTTACCTTCCACTAGACTGACAGCTGGTCAGATGTAACCAACACCCCATTTCCTTAGGCCAAATGGAGTCCAGGAGAAAGCATTTTGAAAGATGTGCTATACTTTAGCCTGTGCTTATCACTTCAATAGATTTTAGTGAAAACCACACAGATAAATCATCTTGCCAGACTTTGTGAAGATTATCCAGAATATCTCTAAAATCATCCAAATCTAGGCAGAGAGGTGAAAGGAGAGGAAAATAAACATGAAATCCTGGGTAACATGGTTTAACAGGGAAAGTGCCGAGCCAATTCCGAAAAACGAGACATTGACTGTCGTCAGGCTAATGTGACCAATTATCTGGAGAACAAAAACTATATTACCTGTGCTCCCAAAAATAATACTATTACTATTATTATTGTTATTAAAGAATTCTTTAGTATATATTTTGTCTTGTTTCATTTTTAATTTATTTTATTGAAGTATAGTTGATTTACAATGTTGTAATTTCTACTACACAGCATACTTAGTATTTTTGTACAGCAGACCCTGTGCAAAGTGATATTTTCATTTCCTTGGGCTAACATTGTGTTTCAATAATGCTAACATGTAAAAACTATCATGAAGTTTATGTGATGTTATCAGGTTTAAAAAAACAAAAGGTTTTTAATTCATGATGATGCTTTAGGGTTGTGGATTTGAAAGCTGGAGCCACTGTAACTCCATCATAAAGATGAATAAACCATCATCTAGGGAAATTAAGTGCTGACGAACCCACAATCTGGAAAATGACATCACTGCTTATTTTTCCTGAAACACACTTAGTTATCTTCTAATCATATCTAGGGGCGAGCAAAGCTACACTTGAGACAAAATACTACATGAAATAACCTGAAAGACAGGCATATACTCATATATTAAAAGTACGAGACATAAATCAAAACATCGTGATACTTTTTCACTGAGTGAAAAGGTTTGACATCTGGGTCACACATACACTTCAGCAGCATTACTCACTGTTGAGTTACCTAATTCATTTTTATCTTTAATATGTTTTTCAAAGGAGCAAATAGCTAAGAATAGCACAAGTTACTCATCCTTTATAAAAACAACGTATTCCATAGATCACGTTGGAATATGATAATATTCCCCAAGATTCATAAAATTTGTGAAAGTATCTAAGCCACCCAACCTTTGAAGAATGAGATCTCTACATTTGTAGCTTTTGTTATTCCAACATCTAACCATAGGAGAAAAAGTTAGGGGTCTCCTGGGAAAGAACCCAGGTCAAAGGAGAAGAGAATCAAGGTCCCAGGTTAGTGTGGGGTGTGGTGCTTAGATGGGAAAGCTTCCTACTTGCCCACCTAGCTTTTTGTCCTCTTACACCATCAAACTCACCCCACCCGTACCCAGAGTAAGCTTTCTATTTCTAGCCTCCTGTATTACTCTTCTGCATACATCCCTCCCATGGTTCCCCACTGCCTATTTGATAAACTCCAAGATTTCACAAGCTTGCAAGTTGGGTACACCTGTTCACGCGTTTACTATGTGCCAAGGATTTCATATGAAACCCTGAAAGCTGGAACAGATTTGGAGTGTGATACAGAGTATGCCTGGCTCCATCCTCCATCCTGACACCCAGATGCTCATGTCTGGGTCCTGAGTGAAAGAGCCACTTCACCTCAATCACAGAATCCACCAAGTGGCACTGTTGTGTGGTGGTGTCTCCAAGAAAAGGGGATGAATGCTGGACCTCCCGGGCCACGGGGATAACACAGCCGACTGAGCAGTGATCCAGAACCTGCACCCAATCCAGACCTCAGGAGAGCTGAGGTCACCTCTTGGCCACGTGGGTGCCTCTCTGTTGGGTTCAGGCCACAGTGGTTTATCAGCATCCTTTGGTGCATTTGGGATCTTTAATGTCAAAGGTCACTAGTGTGGCTTGAATAAAAGCAAGTGAAAATGGGGGGGGCGGGTACAGACAGCACAGAGGGGATGTGGTCTTGGAAGCAGGGGAGGGATTCCCCAGGGATTCCTAAGGTCGGTTAGGAGAAATCTGACTCTGTTTAGAATTACCACAATTGCAGGTGGTGATAGAGTCAGTTGTCTTAAAGTTATTAAGCTTTTTGGCCTGGAAAAAGTTATATCCACTGAAAATTAAACTGCTCTTCCAAGAAATAGATCAGCTCTGTCCATTTTACCTAATTATCTTGGTGATTAAAGGGTCAATGTTCATCACCTCAAAATCAAGGAGTCCAAATGAACTTGTCATGGATTATCTTACTGCAGACAGAGGATAAATGTCTACACCACTCATTATTTTTGCAACATGAATGATGCACATATAGAGAAGGTATGAATGATGCATCATTCATAACAAATAATAATAATATAACAATAACATTTGTTATACATAACAAAATAACAATTTCTAATTGACTTTAAAATGCAGAAACTTTTGCAGTAGGATTATCAGGTTTATCTTCCTAACTGCATTGTACCTTGGTTACTATTTTTTCTTTTTCTTTTTTTTTTGCGGTACATGGGCCTCTCACTGTTGTGGCCTCTCCCATTGCGGAGCACAGGCTCCAGATGCGCAGGACCAGCGGCCATGGCCCACGGGCCCAGCCACGGGGCACGAACCCGTGTCCCCTGCATCAGCAGGCGGACTCCCAACCACTGCGCCACCAGGGAAGCCCTGGTTACTATTTTTTAAAAAAAACTTGAAAAGTGCCAAAAAGAAAATTACATTTAAACATACTCAGGATTACAGTTCATTTTTTAATGATTAAAAAATAAACAGCGTCAGAACCAAAAGTCTGAGACACAAATATTGAGACTAAAATTTGATTGGTTAAATACACATTTCATACTGAATTAAATGTTAATATAATATACATCATAGGACACAAAGGAATGGGTACACTTGTTCAAGCACTTACTATATACCAGACATTTTGTAAGTATTTTTCCTAGTCCTAATAACAGCTCTGCTAGGTAGGTATTACTAAACTAGTTTTGCAGAAGAAACCTAGACTCAGAACACTTAGGTGATGTGTCCCCAGACATTCAGGAGAAGCTGCGGGCACAGGACTGCAGCTGGGTGAGTGTGGCAGCTTGATTGTCCCCACCTGGCACTCAAATCCTGATCTCAGGCTCTGTTTCCAAGGAAATCCAGAATAACATGTCTCCACGATATAGAGACACTGACATATGTGTATGGGCAGGGGATGGAAGCTTAGTTCATAGACGTGTAGAAGGTGGGTGAAAGCAGGGAGAATGCTTTCCAAAAATGACATTACTGTATTTAAACAGTTTCTAAGGATCCGTGTTGAAAGTCATTGTTAAGACTTCGATAAAAGGGTGTTTCAGGAATTGGCATGAAAGGAAGACACTGAGATACAGAGGGAAAACAGGCAAAGTGTGGCACCTCATACGTGTCCCCACCCCAATATCCACCCACATATGATCGTTGTTTTCCCATCTTTCCCAAAAGGTACTCTCCGCAGAGCTCCTACACAGTGGGATGGGCACTGACCGTAACAGCAAGGCTCTCCTGCTCATTTTATGTTGTATCACCATGTTCACACTGCTCTTTAGGGTCTGCACGTGATGCATTTTAAACATTCTCATTTTGTACAGATATTATCTTATCTGTAAGACAGATTTCTATAAGAAAGATAGATTTTGGGTTTCTCACAACCCAAACTAAAAAGGGCATCCAACATTCAAAAAAACAACTATCTTTGGTGGAATGCAAATGTATCTCGGTCTGTTTTAACGCAGACCTCTAGCTTATCCAAACAGTCCTCGTCCGTACGGGCTCCTGGTTTGATGATTTGGCGCTGCAGAATTTTGTGGCTGCTGGGGGGAAAGAAAGACGTTCTCTTTTGAAGGTGAATATTAGTCTCTGACTAGATATTTGCTTGCATTTGTGCACCCCTATGTTCACGGCAGCACTATTTACAATAGCCAAGACATGGAAACAATCTAAATGCCCCTCGACGGATGAATGGATCAAGAAGATGTGATATATGTGTATATATACACACACACAAAGGAATATTACTCAGCCATTAAAAAGAATGAAATAATGCCATTTGCAGCAACATGGATGGACCTAGAGATGATCATACTAAGTGAAGTAAGTCAGAAAGAGAAAGACAAATACCATATGATGTCACTTATATGTTTAATCTAAAATATGACACAAATGAATATATCTATGAAACAGAAACAGACTCACAGATATAGAGAGCAGACTTGTGGTTGCCAAAGGGGATGGGGGTGGGGGAAGGAAGGATTGGGGGTTTGGGATCAGCAGATGCAAACCGTTATATATAGAATGGATAAAAAACAAGGTATAGCACAGTGAACTATGTTCAATATCCTATGATAAACCATAATGGAAAAGAATCTGAAAAAGAATATATATATAAAACAATCATTTTGCTGTACAGCAGAAATTAACAGAACATTGTAAATCAACTAGACTTCAATAAAGTTTTAAAAAACAAATATTTGCTTGTATTTGAATTAGATCATGTGAATCTTCCATGAAGGACTTTTATATCAAAGAGGTTACAGAGATGGAGAGATTTGTATGGCAAAATGCTGATTTAAAAAAAAAACACAACCATCAGACTAGTAATTAAAATATTATGTCTCACTTTGAGATGCCATTTAGTTTTTGTTTGTTTTTTTTCATTTTCTCTGTGATATAGTAACACTATCATTTCCATTAGCCAGTTTGGAACAGTGTCCTGAATAAGAATCACACATGTGGCCAAATGTTTTCACCCAGTGGATGACCAACATCTTTTCTATTTTGTAATATATTTATGTAAACCCTATAAACACCATGTGTGGGGACTTCCCTGGCGGTCCAGTGGTGAAGACTTTTTGCCCTCCAGTGCACGGGGTATGGGTTCGATCCCTTAGCAGGGAGCTAAGATCCCACATGCCTTGCAGCCAAAAAAACCAAAACATAAAACAGAAGCAACATCGTAACAGATTCAATAAAGACTTTAAAAATGGTCCACATCAAAAAGACATCTTTAAAACACCATGTGTAAACATTACATAGCACAGATACAACAGCCCTTGATCACTTAGATCATCCAATTGCTCAGATTCTAGAAGAGGTTTGAGAGTATAATTCCAACATTACATAATAAGCGTCTCAGTCCTAACCATTCAAAACCTCAGCACCTGATCATGTCCTATTTTTTTTCCTACTTCTTCCTTCCTCGTGTGCAATGGGCTGTTTATTTGATGAGGATTGATTTATCCTCTGAAGTTTGAAGGCTTGTATATTTAACTGTTTGGAAGCATTTCTCTTCCTAGAACAAGCAAGCTGGCAAGCTTTTTATAATAATTTGTTTTTCCACCTGTCCTCAAACATATTGTATACACAAGAGGGTTGGCTTAGTCTTTTTATTCTTCTCGATCAGAGACATTCAGACAACTACCCATGCTAATTAACACAGGCATGATTATATATTTTGATAATATAGTATGTATATTTTGCAAATCAAGGAGCCATGAGAGGAATCAGATGAAAAGCTTCCTAAAAGGAATTCTACATCAGACAAATTCATGAGCCCCAGACAAGAATTCTTCCCTCCTTCTGGATACGTTCAGCATTTACAGGCATCTTGCCCAGGATATCTGTTTTCTTTCAGCCCAGTCACTGTCAGCTTTGGCTTCCCCACATTCTGGTCTGTTTTGTAAAACTCCGTCCAACTCACATGACTAGAAGCTCATTTCTACAATGAAGAATGTCAATAATGACACAGATTCCTCCAGCTACCAAAGCTTAAGTTATTCATTTAATTAGACAAAAAGGACATAGAGGGTAGTGTGTGACTTTCAGATAATTGCCTCTTTTTCACTTAACCTTCGAAGACCCGATCAAGGGTTGGCTACTTCTTCCTCCCTACGGACTTGACTTGGGTTTGGAGCATCCTTCTTTCATTGTGTTTCTCAGGCATCACAACATAACCATTCAGTGAATGAAAAGTGATGGAGCCTCCACTCTGGGCACCACTCAATGATGAATACAAAGATGAATAAGTTGTCCCATCAACAGGAACACACTACAGAATAAAGACCTGGTACGTGCCACATAAGAGGAAAACGCAAAGATCTGCTGAAAGGGGAGGGAGCCCTTCTGAGAATGATCAGGGAAAACTTCAGAAGGGAAGTGGTGTTTGAGCTGGACCTTGAAAAACCGGTGGGATTTCAAGATGAAGATACGGAGAGGAGGGGTATTTCCGTTGAAGGAAATGGATGGGCAAAGGACGTGGAAATAAAATTTAAAGGTGTGCATCCAAGATGGGGACGGGTGCAATGGGTTTCCTGCCAGGGCCAGTGGGAGATCACACTGAGTGCTGGACACAGGGCTGTGAACACAGATATACAGGGTTGAGATCTTATCCTTCAGGAAATAGGAGAGACCTGAAGTTTGGAGCCAGGCAATGATGTGATCAAAACTGTCCAATCAAAGGACTGAGCTGGAAGCCCGGGTTAGGGGGCTGGGATGAGAGTGGGATGGGATGATGACCACAACGGTCCAAGCAGGAGGTGACAAGAGTCTGGGGAAGGACTGGTGACAATAATATAGAAAGGAAGTGACAGTGGGAGTCACCACAACAAGACCACTGGCATTTCTGTGTGTCTCCAGGGCAGCAACGTGAGAAGAAGAAGGTGTAAAAAATGAAGACCAGGCTTCCTGCCTGGCGACTCAGGACATGTACTGGGATAAGGGAGGAAAGTAGGAAATTGATGAATGAAAGTTTTAGACCTATTCAGTCTGAGGTGACTGTGGAACAGCTGGGTAAAAATATCTACTTGGCAGTTGGAAATGTGAGACTGGATTTCTAATGGAGGCTGAAGAGAAAGACCTGGTGATAATTCATCCAGCCAACCTATACTCCTGGGTCTAGCAAACCGGAAGCTTGATGCCAGGGTAGCTAACCTAAGAGCCAGAAATAACACGCCATAATAACAAGTAAATGTGAGGTATTTACATGTGATTGATTCCTCACCAGGAAGTATCCTTATCCCTATTTTACTGATGGGGTCACTGTGGCTCAGAGACGTTACATAACGCGATGGAGCAGCAGTGAGGGGTCTGAGTTCTGAGTCCTGCCCGTGCTTCCCCACCACACTGAGACACGGCAGCTCTCTCCCTCCTTCTGTTTCCGAATTCCCAATGTGAGTACTACCGGGCATTCCTTTGCCCATTCATATCTTTCCTCCGGTTCTGATCTGGGTTCATGCCACTTGACTGAAATCCTCCTAATCGACCCCAATTATATGCAATGCTATTCCCTATCACATCACCACGCTTAACCTAGTTAGCTCCTCACTCTCTCGCTACTGAGGATTCCAAGGTACTGTACTTCTAGCTCCGGTGTCCCGATTTCTGTCCGCAATCCCACCGGGATATGAGCCCCTGTATTAGCTTTGGGCTCTGTGACCGGTGGCCCTTCAGCACACAAGTGGCCCATCTATCAGGCCTGCTTTGTACCTCATGTCATCATGACACCGAATGCTGTCAAACAAAAGCCTCACGTGCTACTCAAGTAGCATTAAAACACAGAGATTTTCTTCCTCTCAGCAATCTGGTGGCTGCTTTCATTTCTCTATCGCCATTTCCCTGACTCCCTGGCAAAATGACAAATCAGAAACTTTCTAACAGCCATTGATGTTCCTCCATCTTTACTGTGAAGAGCACGGTTCGATAGCTTTTACAATCTCCAGCCCCTTAAGCAGCTCTCCGTGGAAAGTCATGTTTTCTAACTAATTGTGGGTCTTGCTGTTCTTGGTTAACTGGTTCTGAACTGGAAAATTCTACGTTCCATGTGCTCACTCTCACAGTCTCCATCCCACTGCCTCTGAGAGCGCTGGAGTCATAAATGGGTTCTCACCGTGTGGCAGGTGAAAATGATGAGGAAGTGGCTGCCCACAGTGGACCGTGACTCATCAGGCTCCCTGGATCTTTTTTTTTTTTTGGGGGGGGGTACGCGGGCCTCTCACTGCTGTGGCCTCTCCCGTTGCGGAGCACAGGCTCCGGACGCGCAGGCTCAGCGGCCATGGCTCACGGGCCCAGCCGCTCCGCGGCATGTGGGATCTTCCCGGACCGGGGCACGAACCCGTGTCCCCTGCATCGGCAGGCGGACTCTCAACCACTGCGCCCCCAGGGAAGCCCATCCCTGGATCTTTTTAATGAACCACTCACTGCCAACCGCCCTGACTTCAAGTTCTACACAAATCATTCCCTGCTTGAGTTTTTGCTCCTTTTTTTAAAAATTTTCAGAGATAGCATGTTAATATTCAGTGTGTTGTGAGCAGAGCTGGCAATGCGGTGTTAGGGATAGCATGAAGAATCTTAGGATTCAAGAAGAAAAGGAACACAGAGGCTTGGAGACGGCTCTTACATGTAAGAAGCGTGGGCGTGTAGGAGAGAGAGGGCTGAGTGTTATAGCTCAGGAAATGGCACTGGAAGGAATAGATAAACAGGCCGAGCTTCGAGAAAGTTCTTATTAGTCAGTTTATATAGTTCTCTTCCCCCTCCAAAGCCAAAGCACAGGACCATCCTCAGTCAAGTGCCCCTTGTTGCTGCCACTCAAAGCGCTGAGATCTCTTAACTTTCTCCCATTGTCTACCCAGTAGCACCAAAATCACGTTTCCTTTTTGGCCCTGCCAACCAGCATGTATGGGCAGAGGCCCTGTCATGTTCAACCTTGAGTTCCTAACATTTGAATAATGAGTTTATCTAAAGTGGATAGAACCCTTGTGAAAGTAGTGAGATCTCCATTTCTAGAGGTATTCAATCCGAGACTGTTACAGAGGGACTTTAAACATGCAACGGTCATGCTGTTATTTCTAAACTTCCCAACACCTTAAGTGCGTTTTTATTTAAAGTGATTTCACAAATCCCAAATAGTTTAAAAATACAGGTAAACAATGCACATTCGGCCTCATAATGACTATTATAATTGGTTTAATATTCTGATTTAAAAAATGACTGACCCTAGAAATTATTAAATGTCTTTTCAGGCCAACATTTTAAATTATAAGTATCAGTCTATATATGTTTGTTGAACACCTACTATATACCAGGCCCTGGGGGGAAAAAGGATGAGACAGAGCCCTGCTCTCATTAACTTACACCACAGTCTGGAGGAAACCTCCCTTATTGCGGCTGAGGTATCACAGTCTAGTTATGAAATTTCGCTTTACACCCCTGCTCCTCTGAACTGAGAATGTTTTCCTGAGGGTACTACAGTTCTAAGAATCCTCTTTAAAAGTCCTCTTTGGAAACTAATGTTACAGGAGAGGATCTTTAACCCCTTGGTGTCGCTTAAGTCTCTGAACGTATGTAATTGATCCAGGTGGGAAATGCCTGTGGCAGGTGAGAGGGGGAAGAAGGCCTGCAAGGTCATTTCCAAACCAACCTGAACCTGACCGCTTCCCTGCTGTAAATTAAGGGTATGTGCACCCGTACTCCCACCCCTTCCCAACCTCCACCTGCAGCACAATTCCAGCTTGGGAAGGACGAGCCTTGCCGGGCCCTCCAGTAACTGTCATTAGGAGAAATGCACCCAGACCCTGCGCTACCAGATTAGAGTCTGTTTCTAATCAAAGGAATTTAGATTTAAACCGGAATTATATTGGGGATTTACAGTCCTTTCTACTTTCATTCATTTCATGGATTCCAGCCCTCTCCCCGCCCAGTCTTAATCCAGTGCACTTCGGAGGGAATTATACAGTTGTCCACGAGCCCAGGCTGGGGGCGCAGGAGGCTGGAACCCTCGGTCCCCTAGGGAGAGCGGCGCAAAGGCCCAGGAGCCGGACCTCTTGCCTGGGTCAGCCTCGCCTTGCCTCGGGGATCTTTGGCGCTCAACGGCTTTACCCGCCGGATCCTGCGTTCTCCCTTTCCGACTCTTTTCGGCGCCGCCCTCGCTCCCCGGAGGATTTCGCCTCCAGCACCCCTGGCTTTCGGGGCGCAGAGGCTTCACTTCTGCAGAATGAAAAGCGAAAGCCGCGGCCGGCGGGCCGAGGCGCGGACCGAACGCGCCACGTGGCTGCTGCTCGGGAATCCGCAGGGGCCGGGAGGGCTGTCACCACGCGGCGCGGACCCCGACCACAACTTCCAGCGCTAGTCGGGCGCCCCCGAGCTCACCGCAGCCCCGACGCGCCCTCCCACGCCGGCGCCTAGCCCTCCGGCTCCAGCGGCCCGGGGCGCCCTCCGGCAGCTGGTTTCCAGCCTCCCCACCGCCCGCGCAGCGCGTCCGCACGCCAGCCCCCGGTTCCTCCGCCTCCGCGCAGGACGCGCCAAAGGGAGTTCGGATGCTCAGCGACCCCAACTTCGGCTTCCCGAGTTACACGACACCCTCCCTGGGGTGCGGATTCGCCTCCACCAGCCTCTACCCGAGGTCCTCACAGCCGAGCCGCGGGAAGATGAAATGCCCGGCGAACGGCTTTCCTCTGGATTTTGGAAACCTGCCCCATTCGCCTCGGGAGCGACTCGATTCCCCCACCCGCACCCTCCGGCCAGATGATTTTCACCCTGGGTCGCGCCTAGGTGGGGGGCGGGGGGCGCTAGCAGCTAGAGCGGGAGGAGGAGAGGGGCCAGCAGCGCTGAGTTGCTGGCATGCAGCTGCGCGCCGCTCGCGGTGAGGGGCGGCGGAGCCCTGCGGCGCGGCGGGGCAGGAGAAGCGGGCTCCTGCGTCTCTGCCTCACGGAGGATCACAGACACACACACACAGACACACAGACACACACACAGACACACACACACACACACACACACACTGCCGCCAGCACCCCCATGCTAGAGCCCGTAGGCTGAGGTCAGAGCCAATGTTCACTTCACGGCAGGGGCTGAAACGCCCAGATGGAGGCAGAGCCCCCCGCCTCTCCTCCGAGGTTTGCAACATCCTAGGAGGCCCCCAGTTTCCCAGAGCGAGCAAGGTCTGGCTACAGAGACTCCGCTCCCTTGGCCAGCGGTTCAAGC
Organism: Delphinapterus leucas; assembly: GCF_059928025.1. NCBI lineage: Eukaryota > Metazoa > Chordata > Mammalia > Artiodactyla > Monodontidae > Delphinapterus > Delphinapterus leucas. Next base: position 32,858,005 of record NC_143142.1, on the reverse strand, counting down.
TGCAGGGGGTTGGGGATGGATACAGCGAGCACTGGAGAACCTCCGCCCTCGGCGCAGAGAACTGGCCTGCCCCACTCGCCCTCAGCGGACCGCTAGAAGGCCGGAGCCGGGGAGGCAGACCCCGGGGCGCTCCATCTCCGGCGAGGGCAGGGAGGGGAGTAACAGCAGCAACGACTCCGCGCGTTGGCCAAGACACGGAATCTCCGAACAGGCTGTGCCGCCGGCGCGGAGGGGTGGAGGCGAGTAGGGGCGGAGGAGGAGTTGCGGGGCAGAGAGGGATGACGTCCTTCGGCACTCGGGGCTCGCAGGGACTTAAGATTCGTGCGCTCGCCTAAACCGGCGCGCTCACTCCGAAGGTTCGCAGAGGCGCCGCGCCCGGCTCCCGCTGCGGCTCCCGAACGGCGCGCACGGGGGCGATTCCGGCCCGCTGCGACCAGGGTGTCAGCCCTCCGGCCACCGCCGAGCCCTCTCTGTCCGTCCCTGCGGATTCCAGGCGGGCCCGGGAAGGCAGCCCCTGGCCGGGCCAGCCTCGCCCCTTCCTCGCCTTCTCCCTCCTCGACCTCGAGCCAAGGGCAGGCGCCCACGCACCAGCCCCTGCCCACCCGGAGAGCTGGAGTCCCGACCTGCGACCGTCTGCGAAGAGGGATGGGGTAGGGGCAGGAAAGGGGCTCACCTGGGTCACCGGGAACGTCCCTCTCCGGCCCCTCCCGGAGCCTGTTCGCCGCTCCCCGGCACAACCTTCCTGGAAGAAAAAAAGTAGCGCAAGGGCAGAGGAGAGGTAGGGCTGCTCACAGGTCCCTGCGCAGCGGCTTTTTCCTTCGGATTGTCCCGGATCCGGTCTCGGGTTCGGCGGCGGGAAAGGGCTCCCAGAGGTTGGAAGGGGCCTCCAGACCCGGGCCCTCTCGCGGCGGCGGCGGTGGCACCTCCAAGTTGCCACCTGCAGCGCGCGCCGGGCGCCTGTGACTGCCCGCGCCCCTAGGCCCGCGCCGGCCCGCCCTCGCCGGCCTCTGGTTGGCTGCGCCCCGCGCCCGGGCGGTCCCCGCGCTCGGCCCCGCCCCGCTCCTGCCCCAGAGCCGCGGTTCGCGGTGCGCGGCTCCTGCCCGGCCACCCCGGGCTTTATAGCTGGCGAGTTCTAGGAGCTGCTCCGGCTTTTGCAAGCAGGGGAAGGATCGGGCACACATACTAACACACGCGTAATTTTGTGTCGGCTGCGGATTGGAGGAGAGAGAGAGAGAGAAAGAGGATGTGAGAAATGCCCTTAGTGTGCCTGAAGGGGACCCGGTAACTCGGTTTCGTTTGCTGGTATTAAATGTGTGCAATCCCTGAAAAGAGTTAAAGCCACAGAGGCAAGCATGCAGGGATGTGAGTCGGAGAGTGGTTGGAGGTTTTTGTTTTTGCTTAAGCTTCGCACAAGTTCACACGAAGCGCTAAAATATGAAGATAAGTCCTGGGTCGCAGTTTTTTCTCACCCAACCTGCATCAGTGCCGCGGAGAAGCCTTGGGCTCCAGCGGCCCCTGAGCCACCCACCCCCACTGGTGCCCACGGAACCTCCAGGCCTGAAGGCCCAGCGTTATCAGCCACGTGCTTGCTTGATTCTACGCCTCGGAGTACAGGCCATGAAAACTCCTGCCGGTGCATATAGGAGGCCTGCGTTTTGCACAACTCTTGGGCCTTTTAAGTAAACAAAGGGCACATTATCTTTCTTTTCCCTCCCACTGCTGCTCCAAAGACTGGGATAGGAGTTCACTGCGCCATCTCCCAGGGCATTCATGCGCACTCTTCCCTCTGCAGCTTACTATCTCCTGAAGTCACGTTTTCTGGAAAATTCAGTGGGTAAAGTCTACCGGAGGAGAAAAACATATAAAAAAGATGAAAGTACCACTCTGGAAAGCTATCCAATCAACCCGAAACGTCTCACTCCTAGGTGTATCTATGGGAAAGAGGTACATTGCCAAGTACCTATTAGTTTAATAACATTTCAAAATTAACTTCCCAAATAGCACATTTTATAGCCCATCAGGGACACGCCTGTGTTTTGTGAGCACAGGTGTGGCACTGTTAAGCGTGACAAGTGCGCACACGTGGTCCTGTCTGGCTGTGCTTTGTAGACTCCTCAGTAGGGGGAGGGGGGAGGAAAGGGGATTCACTAAAGGAAGTCAGGGGGCAGTTGGCACCGGTCAAGGAGCCACTTCCTGTCAACTGTGGCTAAGTGACTCGGAATGCTGCTTCATGGCACTAGCTCCTTGCATCTTAAGGCAGATTTTGTTTCATGAGATCCTAACATCTTGGGTCCCCTTTGGAAAATAATAGCCAACTTTTTTTTTTCCCTGCAGCCAAGTGCTAACGTTTACCTCTCTCAGGAAGAGGCAAGCCTGTCCTTATTCATCTTCTCGAAACTTCTTGAAACCCAAGGAGACTAGGGCCACGCAATTCAGAGGCAAAGCATTCACGAGGAGCTATTTCCATACTCCACGTTAAGTGCTTGCTAAATGCACTGCACTTTGACCTAAACTGTCTGAAACCCTGCGTAGAATGAAGGTGTGGCTTGGCTCAAGTGTGAGTGCAGCTGAACTCAATACCCGGAGGTTTACCTGATAAGAGGTGGGGTGGGCTGGGGTGTGGATGGCAGCCGTAGTGATATTAATCCATCTAAACATCTGATGTGTGGACAGCCGGGGAGGCACAAACAACTAGACAAGATGCACTTCCTTCATAGTGGGGAAGGAGCTTAAAGGCTCAAGTGGATGAGAAAGCAACAAGAGAGAGAAGTGGAGCATCTGTGGACAGTGAAAGAAATCAACCGATGGTCTTTGGTCCATTGAACATGCCAGTGGCTCAAGATTCTGAAGGAGGAGACAAGAGAGAGTCGTTGGGACTCAGAGGCGGGAAATATGAAGCTAAGAGTCCCGGAGTGGCATACGGAGTCAGCACACATAGGGCTGACTCCAGGCTCCATCACTTCTGTGTGATGTGTTTGGTTTCCAAGTGAGACATGCTGTTTAAGCTTCATTCTCTTCATCTGTGTGAAGGGGATCAGGGTGCCTGTCTGCTAGAGCCGTGGGAAGGATTAACTGAGATAATGCATCTGTAACGCCGGGCATATAGAAAGCGTTCAATAAATAGTAGGTGTTATTGTAAAGTGTCTAAAAGGGGCTTAAAGGTCACCTAAGACTTTTAATATTTGTTTCTGATAGGATATTTCTGGCAGGTGCTCACCCTGCTTCTGTTTTCCCTATGATGAGAATCTCACTAACTCCAAATCCATTCCCTCTCCCTTGCTTGAAGATGAAATGTGGAAGAGTTTTTTTTTGTTTTTTTTTTACTGGTTGGTTCTGTTTCTACCCATGGTTGTCGTATAAATGTCTAAGCCCTGTTTCACAGGAGAGCACTCCAGATCGTTTAAGACAAATAACAGGTCCCCTGCGTGAGTTCTTTTGTCCAGACTAAAGTGCCCTGGGCTTCCAGCCTTTCCTCATATGACCTGGTTTCACAATCTTTCACCATCTCTTACCCTCCAAATTGCCTCTGACCTCCTTAAAAAAGAACGCAGTGCTCCAGCCCCATCTGCCAGCAATACCTTTCTCAATGTCTTAGCGAGGCCTGTACTTTTGTACCCATTTTGAATGGGAGATTGACTCTTTTTTTTCTCCTCTTAAGTAAGTATTTAATACATTGGTTTTCAGACTTTAGGCCAAATCTAACAACTTTGTTTGTAAACCTAGAAAGCTAAAACTAACCATGTTTTAATATTCTTGACTTAGAGACTACAAACTATTCCTTATGAGCTAAGTCCTCATTTTTTTTTTTTTTTGAGGAAACAGTTTCCCTAATTGTTACCAGTTTACATTGATCTCTCTTTTTCTCTAGATGGATAGATGCTCATGATCAATATTCTTTCTTCCGAACCATTTAAGAGCAAGTGTAGACGTGATGCGTCATCGTCCTTAAATACTCCAGTGTGTCTATTTCCCCCAAACCGGAATTCTCTCCCACATAAGCACAGAACAACCAATCCATAGAACCCCTTCAGATTTCACCAACTTTCCACAGAATGGCTCTTTTTCATTTTTGGTCCCGAATCCAGTCTAGGATCACACATTACATGGAGGTGATGCGTCTGGTTCTTCTCCTTTAATCTGCTACAGTTCTTCGGTCTTTCCTGTCTTTCATGCCCTTGACAGCTTTGAAAACTACATGCCTTTTATTCTGTAGATTTCAGAGATCTCAACCTGGATCCATGTGATGTTTCTTCATGTTTGACCCAGGTCATGCATTTTTGTCAGGAATAACAAAGAAATGATACTGTACTCTAGGCAGTTCATTTACATTGAGAAGTATCCCACCGTTGTGATATTAACCTTGATCACCTGGCTTGGCAGACGCTGGAATCCTCCAGTATGAAGTCAGCATTTTGCCCTGTAATTGATAAGTATTTTGTAGGGATATACTCCTAGGCTACATCAATATTCTGTTTCTCATTGAAAATTCACTCAACCAGTCTTAGCAGGCATTGATGACTCCCGCCTGAATCAGCACCCAGCCCCACTACGATGGTTGCCAAATGACTATCCCCCATTTGCTTCATTCCTTTTGCAACTATTAATCGGCATTCTTCTGTAGAAAATATTTCCCTTCCCTGCATTTATCTATTTATGTCAGTCTAGACTCAGGAATTCCTATTCCATCCAATGAATCATTTTGTTACTTTCATTATTTATCTTGATGCTCAAATCACCTGGATTTGGCCAAGGGGTGTCTCTTTAAGATGGCTCTTCAGTCCCTCTGACATGTCCCCATTCTTTGGGTACCTTTGGGTACCTTCTAACTTTCTGGCACATCAAGATGTTCTGGGATCATTTTGGAATCAGCTCTCCAAGGAGCCCTGGTTCCTTTTCATGGAGGATGGCATTTAGGAATGAGATCTGGGCACCCAACATGCTACTGGCATGGCGTAACCTCTAGGTTCTCTCGGCGGATAGAGTGAGGAAATAATTGACAAATGTTCACACACAGGCACACATGCATTTATGTCTACTGCTATGTGTGTGTCTATCTATGTATCTATTTCTCTAGCCATTTATAACTATATACCTATGGAAACATATAGAGGGAAATCTATCTCAATATCTATTATATAGAGATATATAGATAGCACACCAATGTTGGACTCCTGTGTTGGACCCTGCTTTCCTAAAGACTATCGTCAGCCCAGCAGCCTAAATCATGCTTTCAAAATATGTCATATCATTTTCACTTCCCTCTCCATGGCTTCTACTTTGTCAACGTAAAAATTCCAAATCCAAACAGATCTGCCTCTTTGGTCTCAATGCCTCTTTTTCCTCATGTCTTCCTGCTCTCCACCTTGGGCACCCACTCCAGGTTACTGGCTTCCAAGATGCTCCTGAAACTTGCATTCTCCTCCCTCTACCTGAGATGCTCTTCCTCAGGGGTCCCTCTAATTTCCACCATCTCCAGGTCTTTGCTTAAAGGTGTCTTCCTCAGTGAAGCCTTCTCTGGGCACCATATTTGAAATTACACTCCCTCCTTCCAACTCACTCTCTCTCTCTCTCACTGCTTGATTTTTCTCTACAGCACGTATTATAGTCCAACATTGTATGGACTGTCTTATTAATTATTGACAGTCTGCCCCTCCCCTGCCATGACTGTAAACTCCACAAAAAAGGAAATTTTGGTCTCTTGTTTCCTGCTACACCCTCAGTGCCTATATCAGAGCCTGATATACAATAGACCCTCAATAAATATTTGTTAAACGAATGGGTGAAATTCCGGGAACACATAAACACATTTACAACTGACTAGATACACCCACAGGCTAAGTGGTTGCCAATGTGACTTGAGAAATTGAAGCCAAATAGTGTAAACGTGAAAGGTTTCATAGAGAGGCCTATATAATTAAAACAGAGTAAAGTAAAAGATTATCAAGGATGTAAAGACAGAAAAGGACTACGTGTTTGATGAATATGAGGTAAAGCAGGTAATCCGGAAACAAAGTGTTGTTAGGTATCATCTGACCATTTCGTGGACCAAAAGGTGAAATTACATATCACCAGACATCAAAATGAAAAGTTCTACAAATATTTCCAAATATATTCTTTAAGATCACGCAGTCTGTTAAAAGGAATTTGGATATTTTCCTCTTGTGAAACAGGAGTCTTTTGGAGCAGAAAGAACTCATTAAAGGGGTTAATGATATTTCAAATTTAGCACCATCTTTTTCTAAAGTGGCAACTCAGATCACAAGGGAAATGAATCCCTTTCTCCTACTATTAAAGCTCTGGGTCCAACTTGGGCCTTATAAGCTGAAAGTCCTTAGAAAACATTTATACAAAATGAAATGGAAACTCATCCATATTGGACACATTTTCAGCATCGATTAGTCATCCAACTTTTAATGTACCTTATTCTGCATACTTTAGGAGAATCTGAGTGTACATTTCAGAACTGTTCAGAGAGCCAGGTTTGACTGAGGCCAGTCCTACTATTATTTGACGACTCTGCTTGGAGACAACACATATGATACAGTGATTTATATTTGGAATTGCAAAAACAGTTATTTTTATTTTCTGTAATTCCCTCAAGGTGTCTGGGTAGATATTGCAGTAGAACACAGTGAATTGAATGAAAGATACAGCTCCGATAGAAATTTTAGGTGTTCTAACTTTTAAAGTTTTGCAGCACATCCTTAATGGAATGAGATAGTTGGAAAGAGGTTTATTTCTCTTAAATTCATCTCATTAGTGGGAGCCTTTGAGATGAAGTTTGGGTTCTGCAGAAATAGCTATCTGGCTTATGCATTCTTTCGAAGGGAAGACCTTTCCATGTTTTCTCGAAGGAGTCATCCTTGCTAACACAAAGGCTGGCAAAACTCAAGGCCTCCTGATGCACAAGCTGGAGACTGGCCTTTGCAGCATAAATCTTTTCCTCCCAATACTGATGTCCTGCTCCTTCAAGATGTTAAGCAAAAAGTCAAATAAAGTTGTGATTTCTTGAAATGTCTTGCAACTTCTTCCCCAGTGCTGTTTTTTTTTTTTTTTACCAGCAGTGTAATCTCAGGATTAACCTCTCTGAATCTCAGTCTCCTTAGATAAATTGGGAACGGCATGGAGGACCTCATCGAATAGGTAGGATTAAATGAAATAATTTGATGAAAGGGCTTCGAAACTAGAAAGAGCCCTAAGAATGACAGTGTGCTGTCATCACCGCCCACCATCTTCCTTCTCAAGCCACTTGTATTGAATAACAGCTGAAGTTTAAAAACACTGATGTGAAGCCTGTACTCTTTTTCTTTTTTTACAGTCAGATACTCCCATCCTCCTGACCAGCTTTTCCCCCAAGTGAAATCCTACTGTAATACTTAAAACCATCGAATCTCCCATGATTCCTCCAGAACTTGCTAGGTTTGGCGTGGCATAAACCAGCCCCAGAATGGTTTTCCTTTAAAAAGAAAAACAAAAAACTATACATCATAAATAAAAGTTTCACCAAGTTGCTGAGAGCAGAAAGTTCCAGAGTAAGCTCTGCCCTTGGCAGAAAAATATCAAACAGCAGTGACTGAGCAATAAACCTTCCACATAACTGCAGATCATCAACTCATTGTAAAGATTTAGGACCTGACGTTTCCTGCTTCTTGGCTTGATGCATGCCAGCCTGTGAAAAAAACTCTCTAGATGCAGAAACTGTTTAGGTTATTTTCTGATCTGGGGCAAGGCATACGAACTTAGCAATACGTTGGAGTTAATTATCTGAAAAGTGAATTCTTTGCCACGTTTTACAAAGCAAGAAGTTTTCGAAATACAATATAAGATGGATTTAAAATTGGCCGCTGTTGCCATCTGTCTCACCTTAAGCCGGTGCTGATAACTGGACTGAATATTAATCTGGTTTCTACTTTTGTCTTTTTAAAATCAGAGCTACATTCTTTGCCATGAGGAGCCACGTACTGTAGCTGGTTGGTGATGTTTATTTTCATTAAGTGAGATTCAGTAAGGCTTCTGGACCTTGTCAGTCTCTGTCTCTGGCCTCACCCTGGCTCTTTTCATCCTGTCAATTATTTGGGTGCTGGGGCCGTCCACTGGGGAGGGGCCGGTGCAGAACTTTGCCAGACCCAAGGTGCCACAAGAAGGATCTGACAGAGGTCTGGCTCAGGCATCTCTAAAACACGAAGGGCTCCTTTGGAACAGTAAGGAACTAGGTTATAAAGAGTTTCCTAGGCAGATACTGTCTGAGTGACACCTGAAAAGGGTAGGATTTGCTGCAGAGGTTTGCTCCATCATCAGATTTTAAGCAAACTTGTTAACGTTCTCTTATTTCACATATGGTTGATCCATGAAAAGAACAATGCTGATTTTAAAAATATAATCCAGAATTTCAAATCTATAAGAAAAGGATATTTATTCCAGTGTTTCAGGGTTTTCCTGGGGCTGCCTCGAGTCACCTGGGGACCTGTCAGGTTTGGCCAGATCTGCCCCCAGATCATTTCCTTAAGGTGTCCACCTCTTCTATCGCCTCGGTTTCCAAACCCCCGTCTTCCCTTGCCTGGGCTGTCAGTAGGCTCCTAACTGCTGTGGGTTTTTTGGTTTTTTTTTTCCACCCTTGCTGCCTCTGGCACATTCTTCTCATACCAGCCCAGGGATTCTTCCTTTGCTTAGTTCTTTTCAATGACCTTCGGTTCACCCTAGCTAAAATTTGAAAATGCCTAAAGCAACCTAGTCTGGGATTGCTGCCAGCCCACCCAGCAACTGTATCTCCTCCCACTGCACTCTGCCCTCGCTTGGAGTCCAAGATGGCAGTGAGCGCTTGCCCACCTTTTCCAAGCCTCCTTCTCTGGACTTGCCCTGTTCCTTCTTTTGCCATCTCTTCTTCCTGCCAAAGCCTCTTCAACCCACGAGGCCCAATTGAAATGCACTTTTCTGAGAGGACTCGCCTCACGCCTTGCACCTCTCAATTTAAATCAGATTCCACGTAACCTTCTGTGCAGTTTTCCCAGCACTCACCATTCAGTATTGATTGACTGGTGTGCTTTTCAGACTAGACAGTAAGTTCCGTGATGACAGAGATGGGATGGGTTTTTTTGTTTGTTTGTTTTGCGTTTCCCTTTATCTACAACTTCTGAACCTAGAAAGAAGCTATCCTGTGTGGATTCTCACCCAGCTCTGGCACCAGACTGCCCCCAGAGTGAATCCTAGCTCTGTCTTTCTGACCTGGGCTAACTGACCTAACACCCTTGTTTGTCAACTTTCTAAGCAGCGCAAAGGGACCACTGAAATACCTACCCCACTGGATTTATCTATCAAATTGGGACATAGCAGGAAATTGTGAGGGTTCACTTAGTTTATAGGCACAAAGCACCTAGAAGAATTCTCTGTGCATGAGAAACAAAGTTATTATTTCAGCAGGGGCTCAAAAGTATTTTGGATAGAATGGATTCATTCATACTACTTTGGTCACAGATTTCCTCATCATTTGGGAGAATTCTTCCTTGATTATATAATACAATATAGGGAAAATAAAATTCTCCTGGTAAACAGAATTAAGGGTGACAACCTTCCCTTCATCAAAAAAGATAAGCACAAACAACATCGAAAGTGCCAGACCTGCCATACACATCAATTCATTCGTGGTCATGGATTGTTTTTTTGACCCTTTCTTTACCTTTCCTTCACAAACTAAGCCTAAAATGGCTCCCATAGAATCCCAAATTTGGCAACTCTTTTTCTTCCCCAGCTTTATTGAGAGACAATTGACATATAACATTGTGTAAATTTAAGGTGTAGCACGTGATAATTTGATACGCATATTTATTGCGAAGTGTTTACCACAATAAGATCAGTTAACATATCCTTCATCTCACAAAATTACCATTTTATTGTTGTTGTTTTAGCCAGAATATTAAAACTCTACTCTCACGGCAACTTGCAAGTATACAATACAATATTGTTAACTATAGTCACCATGCTGTTTCCTTAGATTCCCTGGAACTTATTCATCTTATAAGTGAAAACTTCTACTCTGACCAGCATCTCCCCATTTCCTCCACCCCTCAGCCCCTGGCAACCACCATTCTCCTCTCTGTTTCCATCAGTGCAATCTTTTGGATTCCACATATAAGTGAGATCAAGTAGTATTTGTCTTTCTCTGATTTATTTCACTTAGCGTGGTGCCCCAAAGATTCATCCATATTGTTGAAAATGTCAGGATATCATTTTTTATGGCCGAGTAATATTCCATTGTATAGATAGACAGATGGATAGATAGATAGATACCACATTCTTGGAGCCCTTGTCAAATATTAGTTGACCATATATGCGTGGGTTTATTTCTGGACTCTCAGTTCTGTTCCATTGGTCTTTGTGGCTGTTTTGTGCCAGTACCATACTGTTTTGATGATTTTAACTATGTAATAAAGTTTGAGGTCAGGAAGCCAAATTTGGCATTTCTTTTGATGAAAAAATGAAAGAAGGGTCTGGAAAATCTCAATTAATAAAGAGAGAAGAGATATTTTGTCCTTTGTTTCAGATGATTTTATTGTCATCACAATGTATTTATTAGAAACATTACCATGGAGAAAATCAAGGACAGAGCTGCTGGCTTCTTGGCTGATGTCAGGAAAACCTGCCTCAAGTAATGTCAATGACCTATATTTTTGATATTTCTTTTTCTCTTTAAATGAATACATCCATGACATGAATTGCGAGAAAACTGTAACAAATAACATTTGTATTGCTCAAATCTTACCTCTCCAGAGTTGTACTGCCTCTTTTTAAGCTCAGTGCATTTCTTATGGTTATTTTACAAAACTTGTCCATTATTCATGACAACATATTTATCAGTTTGTAGTTCACAAAGTTTAGAAAAACCATTGCGACCCTTAATGCTAACATAGCCTGTTGTGTTGGAATGGCTTTTCTAATAATATACTGATAGCTATGATTTAGATGTACAATTATATACCTTAGAAGTGGGCAAAATGATTGAGTAGTTTTTAAATGCCATCATACCATACCTCCTGGAACAATTTTTTAAAAATAAAAAGCATACGTATTTGTGAGCAGACTTCTCACTGGATATTGAAGAAAAATATCCTCTGAGTTATAATGTTAATAGTTTCCAAATTCTCTTAAGACGTGAGTTAGCTGTCTGCTTTACCAAATTTTGAAAAGCCTTTTGTATATAAAATTATACCTTCATTTGGGGCTTCCCTGGTGGTGCAATGGTTAAGAATCCGCCTGCCAATGCAGGGGACACGGGTTTGAGCCCTGGTCCGGGAAGGTCCCACATGGTGCGGAGCAACTAAGCCCGTGTGCCACAACTACTGAGCCTGTGCTCTAGAGCCCGTAAGCCACAACTACTGAGCCCATGTGCCACAACTACTGAAGCCTGTGTGCCTATAGCCCATGCTCTGCAACAAGAGAAGACGGCAATGAGAAGCCCACATACCACAATGAAGAGTAGCCCCACTCACCGTGCAGCAACTAGAGAAAGCCCATGCGCAGCAGCGAAGACCCAATGCAGCCAAAAGTAAATTTAAAAAATATATATATATATACCTTAATTTAGTGAGTCAAACCCATACCTATTTTGGTTAGAAGACTGGAACACAATTAATGTCCTCAGTTGTTGGCTGGTTTATCCTTGGCTAAATTTAGATGCATAAAATCATTTTATATTAAAGGCCATTTTACTTGTTGTTTGGTAAGTTCCATTTCTGATTTAAAATAAGACTGCATATCTTTCCACACTTCCCACTTCCCATCCGCAGATGATCCCACTATCAAATTTGCTGTTTTAAATTTCTGACAAGCTTGTGCTTGTATATATTTTTCTAAATTCAATAAGAACGCTGTTTTACTTATTTTTAAATGCTGTAGCCCTGCATCTCAGGTCATATTTCTCAAGGGCTCAAGTGTTAGAATACTGACTCTGCAAATCGATACCTAGATATGAGTCCAAATAGTCCAAACAGCTGCACAAGTGTTGCCGTCAAACCTGGATGATAAGGATGGCTCATTCAAAGTGTTAGATTGTGCAAATAGCTCCCCAGTAAGGCAAGGGCAGTCCAGGGTGCAAAAGTCTGTTGTTCACTATTTGATGATTTTTACGATACCTACACATGTGGTGATTAAAATAATCTCCGTGTTCAGAGTACAGATGTATATCCATTTTACTGCCCCAGTGTGGATCTATGCCTGCTGATATCAGGCCATGTCAAATGTGGTTTGGCGTGTTCCACCTGCCTAGCCCTGGAACTTGTCTTGATTTAGGCAGCTCAGAGCAAGGTTGGAGTGGTTTTCCTCTGCTACAACTTGAGCCCCTTCTTTTTTATTGTGGTGTAATGTACATAACACAAAAGTTACCACCTTAACCATTTCTAGACACACAGTTCAGTGGCAGTAAGTATTGACATTGTACAACCACTGCTTGAGCCCTTTTGAGTTAAGCAGTAAGACAGACCATCAAGGTTTCTTTGGGTGCCTTTTCTCTGTCCAGCAGTGGTTGCTGAGAATACACAGCTAACCACAAATACCTGGAATTTCTGGATATTTGAAATGTCCTTCTACATAAAGCGTTCCTGATGTTGTCTTGAATGACTGTTTAGAATAATTTGGAGTTTCTCAGTTACTACTTACAAGTACAGTTGACCCCTGAACAACATAGGTTAGAACACAGGTCCACCTATCTGTGGATTTTTTTTTTCACTAAATTTGAACTACATTATCTGTAGTTGGTTGAATCCAGGGATGTGGAACGTTGGATATGGAGGAACCACCAACCGGAAAGTTACACGATTTTCAACTGGGGCAGGGAGAGCGTTCGGCCCCCCAAACCCTCATGTTTTTCAAGGGTCAACTGTATAGAGCTTTGTAGAAAGCTGCTAACATTAAGTACATCCATCAGTACCAGGAGATAGCTGTCACTTTCCCTTAAGAGTGGAGAGAACCATAATTCAAAAAGATACATGCACCCCAGTGTTCATTGCAGCTCTATTTACAATAGCCAGGTCATGGAAGCAACCTAAGTGTCCATCAACAGAGGAATGGATAAAGAAGATGTGGTACATATATACAACGGAATATTACTCAGCCATAAAAAAGAACAAAATAATGCCATTTGCTGCAACATGGATGGACCTAGAAGTTGTCATACTGAGTGAGGTAAGTCAGAGAAAGACAAATATCGTGATATTGCTTATATGCAGAATCTAAAAGAAGGGTACAAATGAGCTTATCTATCAATACAAAACAGAAATAGAGTTACAGACATAGAAAACAAACTTACCAGGAGGTATGGGGGGGGCATAAATTGGGAGATTGGGATTGACACATACACACTACTATACATAAAATAAATAACTAATAAGGACCTACTGTATAGCACAGGGAACTCTTCTCAATACTCTGTAATGGCCTATACAGGAAAAGAATCTAAAAAAGAGTGGATATATATGTATAACTGATTCACTTTGCTGTACACCTGAAACTAACACAACATTGTAAATCAACTCTACTCCAATAAAAACTAAAAAAAAAAAAAGAGTGGACACTTTATTCTCAACTTCCCAAATTTTTAAAGAAATTAATACATCAGAATTACTTCTTATTTTGTCAGATAATTGCAACCTTGGGTGCAAACAAAACCACCAAACGTGGTATTGTTGTTCGATGGCACAAAGAATATCTAATCGGGCTGCTTTTGCAAGACAGGCGATGAGGCAACCTTGAGAAAGCACTGCTTCACTCGTTCTAGGAGCGCCTTCCTCGACAAGATGGAACCGGCAGGCTCTGTGTAAAGGCAGCTTTCCTCCACAACTGTCATTTGGAGGCAGGAAGAGCCCGTGCCAGGCAGGCATAGCATTTGCCTCTGATTTGGCTTCTGGACTGAGGTGCTGCAAAACAGACCAGCGTCTCGGATTGCTTTCCGGGACTTGTGCGTGGCCAAATGAACCCAACGTGTGTGGACACGCACTTTCATTTGAATTTGTCATTTGACTTCCCCGTCTAGATCCACTCACTTTTGCTGAGTGTTTGCTCTGAATGAGTGTTCAGATCGTAGGTAGACTACTGCTCTTTTCTTTTCATCGCTTCAGTTTGCTACTGTGTGTGCAGAGAGCCTGCCAGAAGTGTGTCCCAGCCCGATGTCCTCGGAGCGTCTTTGGGAATACCGGAACTCATATTACTTTTCCTCCTATGACCTTCACCGGACTCACCACCATGGTGACATGGTACCTTCTTTCGGGATATTTCATGAGATACCAATTTCTAATGAGCAAGTCTTTCTTGGAATAGCAGCTCGCAGACTTTGGTTTTACAATCTTTTTACATTCTTAAAAAACTACTGGGGGGGCTTCCCTGGTGGCGCAGTGGTTGAGAGTCCGTCTGCCGATGCAGGGGACACGGGTTCGTGCCCTGGTCCGGGAGGATCCCTAATGCCGCGGAGCGGCTGGGCCTGTGAGCCATGGCCGCTGAGCCTGCGCGTCCGGAGCCTGTGCTCCGCAGTGGGAGAGGCCACAACAGTGAGAGCCCCGCGTACCGCAAAAAAACAAAAAAACAAACCAAAAAACCCCAAAAAAAAAACAAAAAAAACTATTGGGGATCCCAAAGAGCTTTTGCTTATGTGGATTATATCCACATTTATTATATTAGAAAATAAAAGTGAAAATTTTATTTATTTCCAGTTTTATTGAGAAATAACTGACATCCATCACTGTATGAGTTTGAGGTGTACAGCGTGATGGTGTGATTTACATAAATTGTGAAATGATTTCCATAGTAGGTTCAGCTAACACATCCATCTTTTCATATAGATACAATAAAAATAAAAGAGAAAAGAAAGGGAAAAGGAAAACAATTTCCTCCTTGTGGTGAGAACTTTTAGGATTTGCTCTTTCCAACTTTCCTGTGTATCATATTGCAGCATTAGTTATAGTCATCACATTGTACGTTACATCCCTAATACTCATTCACCTTATAACCAGAGTTTGTACCTTTAGACCACCTTCCTCCAATTCCCCCTGCCCATCCTCTGACTCTGATAACACAAATCTGATCTCTTTTTCTATAATCTTGGAAGTTTTTTGTTTGTTTGTTTTCGATTGCACATATAAATGAGATCATACGGTATTTGTCTTTGTCTGACTTATTTCACTTAGTATAATGCCTTCAAGGTCCATCTATGTTGTCAAAAATGATAGGATTTCCTCATTTTTTTGGCTGAATAATATTCCATTTATATATATAATGTGGTGTATATATATACACACCACAACTTCTTTATCCATTCATCCATTGGTGGACACTTAGATTGTTTTCATTGCTTGGCTACTGTAAATAGTACAACAATGAAATGGGGTACAGATATTTTTCTAGTTAGTGTTTTTATTTCCTTTGGATATATATATATATATATATTTTTTTTTTTTTTTTTTTTTTTTTTGCTTTATGTGGGCCTCTCACTGTCGTGGCCTCTCCCGTTGCAGAGCACAGGCTCCGGACGCGCAGGCTCAGTGGCCATGGCTCACGGGCCCAGCCGCTCCGCAGCATGGGGGATCTTCCTGGACCGGGGCATGAACCCGTGTCCCCTGCATCGGCAGGCAGACTCCCAACCACTGCGCCACCAGGGAAGCCCTGGATATATTCTTAAAAGTGGAATTACTGGATCATATGGTAGTTCTATTTTTAATTTTTTAAGGATCCTCCATACTGTTTTTCATAGTGGGTGTACCAAATTACAATTTAAAAAAAAATCAAAATACAAGCTGTCAGATGATGTCATTCCATGCCACGTAGCCTCCAGAAAACTGGATTGTACTCATGAGAGAATAAGGGTAAAAAAGATAACAATGTCTTAATTTTGTTGTGAAGGTTGTTTGAACTCAGCAGTCGCCCTGAAAGGGTGTCAGGTACTGCTCAGGGTTCCCAAGACCACACTTTAAGAACCATTTTCTGGGAATAAATAAATCCTCTTCTTTTTTTCCCTTTCCTTTTTTTTTTTTTTTAAAGCTCTTTATACTCTTTATAACAGTGCTATTTCACAGACTCCAAAGGATATATTTTAGGAAAAGATATTTGGTAACATTCTTCTAAACTTGGAATGTAGGTGGGAAAGGTGTTTGGAAAAGGAAGATTTTTAAATAACCCTTAAGATACTTTTCTCATAGTTAGATGAAGTCTATTTTTTTCCCACCTCCTACATCTCACAAAGTTAGTCCTCTGTCAAGATCAGAATCTTCATAGTTAAAGAACTCTAGTATTGAAATAGCAGATAAAAATTCATAGAAGCAAAACTTCTTATTTCTACCACTGTGTTGAAGTTCAGTTAATGGGCTTTGTGGCTATTTGAGCCCTGTGTCTGAAACGCCATCAAAATAAGGATAAAAAAATGTCTTCCTTTGATGCTCATTCTGCAGGGAATGGGGGATGGGTGGGAATTGATGACTTTTCAGGAAAAAAAAATGCCTTCAGAGCTGCTTGCCGCTGGAGATTTCACGGAGAAGCCACAGGGAACCAGAAGGGACTGAGCTGTAACAGCGACAACAAACTCAGAGGAAAGGTGGTGGATTTAGGAATTAGAGGGACTGGGCTAGCACGTGGTGGGGTGGGGCGGGGACATGTGTGCACAGATCTATATTTATACACAGCGAGTAGCCACTCAATAATGATTTGAGTTTAGAGGTCAACCTTTGACTGTCTTGACTTCTACTTACTAACCGTGTGAACCTGGACAAGTGACTTCGTCCCTCTGAAAGTATTCTTCTCACCTGGAGAATGGTATTCTGATACGTGCTTTGCCAGGTGGTTATAGAAAAGGTGAAATAATAGTTTCTGCACAGGTAGACGCTTAATAGGTGATAGCGGGGAAGACGGCCAGGAAATGAAAAGCCACGTGGCTGATGAGGATAAGCCTGATTGTCTACTCCCTACCTGCCCCCCCCACCAGACCACCAGAAGTCTAAGGGACAGGCGAACACTAGCAACTTCACTGCCACCTAGGTCCCCAACTTGGCCTTGACCACCTGAGATCATCCCCAAGACTCTACAGGCACAGCTGAGCCCCGTGCTTCTCTGCATGATGTCGGGCTGAGGGGTAGATAGCGAAGGCTCACACTGTTGGAATCTTCCCAAGACCAGCTCTGCAGGGGCCAGGAGAGTGGCTCCTTCCTGGCCAGACTCTGCTTTCCAAAGTCACGTGCAAAATCACAGTATCGGTTGGTAAGGTTCTTTCGCCAAAAGGTCAAACCATCAAATGCCTCCACTGAAAATGCCACAGGCCAACCGCCCTGGCATTTTACACCAAAGAATATGGAAACCAGGTCTTGCTGCAGAGTTTTGTCTTCCCTGGCAGGATTATTGTGTGTCTAAGTTAGGGTGTTAATCCTTCAGATGAGTCACTCATGTCAATGGCTAGACATTTTCTCATTATTTATTAAGAATGGTGTGACTTTTTATTTCCTACCATCTTCCTTCCCTCTCTATGAACCCTTGGCAACTATCTAATTTGTCAGCATTGGCAAATTTCACTTATGTGCTACTTTCTGCATCCCTCAGATAATTAACAAGGGTGTAAAACATGAAGGGGAGATCAGAAAGAAGTGAGACACATTTTGGGAGTTTTTAATGACATAAGACTACATTTAAAGATGTGAAAATGACTTTAAGAAAAAAAGCATACCTCAGTGATAGGACTCTCCACTCTTTCCAGCCAAGGTTATCATTCTGAGCAATGATTAACTGAAACTTTTCTCAGAGAAAAGGCATGACTGTAAAACATTAGATTGTTCATTAGATGTTGGTCAGGGTGCACAGTGTCAACTTTCATCTTGCTAGGTGACTCAGGAAATGACACCTGACCTTCAGGTAATCTAGGGACATCTATACAGGGTTCAAAGAGAGGCAGGGAAGAGATAACAAATGTTGGTGAGGGTGTGGAGAAAAGGGAACCCTGGCGCACTGTTGGTGGGAATATACGTTTGTGTAGCCACTGTGGAAAACAGTGTGGAGGTTCCTTAAAAAACTAAAAATAGAAGTACCATATGATGCAGCAATTCCACTTCTGGTTGTGTCTATGTGAAGAAAATGAAATCACTCTCTGGAAGAGATATCTGCACCTTCTGGTTCATTGCAACATTACTCACGACAGCCAAGACTTGGAAACAGCCTAAGTGTCTGTCAGTGGATGAATGGATAAAGAAGATATGGGATGTATACAATGGAATATTATTCAGCCATGAGAAAGAAAGAAACCCTGCCAATCGTGACAACTTGGATGAAACTTGAGGGCGTTATGCTAAGTGAAATAAGTCAGACAGAGAAAGACAAACACTGCATGATCTCATTTACATGTGAAATCTAAAAAAGCCACATTCAGAGAAACAGGGAGTAGAGCCAGGGGCTGGGGGATGGAGGAAAGGGGGAGGTATTGGCCAAAGGGTACAAACTTTCAGTTATAGGATTAACAGGTTCTGGGCATTTAACGTACAGCATGGTGATTATAGCTAATAGCATGTTAGATTCTTGAATATTGTTAGAGGGTATGTCTTAAATGTTCCCACTGCAAAAAAAGAAATGGTAATTATGTGACAGGATGGGAGTGCCCCCTAATGCTAAGGTGGTAATTATTTTGCAATATATGAATGTATCAAATCAACACATTGTACACCTTCAACTTACATAATGTTATATGTCAATTATATCTCAATAAAGCAGTGAGAGAAAAAAAAAGAGAGCAAGGCAAAGGAGATGGGAAGGAAATAAAAAAAGTCAGACCATTCTCAACTAGCCAAGACTTGGTGAAATATGTTACTCTCTTTTTGGCTGCAAGTCAGACTGTTCTTTTGGAAATGTCCAGTTTCACAGGAACTGGCCAAGTGACACGGGACACATGAACTGCCTGGCTTCCCTTTGAAGTTAGACAAACTGAGATCACTACCATCTCATTTTATGCAATGACTAGAAGCTATGATCCCACAGTAACCAGCAGCCTTGAAACTTAACTTGTCAGCTGAGTGCAGTGGACATCAGTGAACTTGTATCAATAAAGGATTGGGCACCTCCTATGTGATATTCCATTTTTGCCACTGAAAAGAGAGTTATTCCCCTTAAGAACACACAACATATTTTTAAAGAATATAAAGTAGGGGCACGTGACAAACTGGACAAGGATAGTTGTCCCTAAGGGCTCTCAGGATGACTTTTTTTTTTTTTTTTTGTGGTATGCGGGCTTCTCACTGTTGTGGCCTCTCCCATTGTGGAGCGCAGGCCCCGGACGCGCAGGCCCCGGACGCGCAGGCTCAGCGGCCATGGCTCACGGGCCCGGCCGCTCCGCGGCATGTGGGATCTTCCCGGACCGGGGCACGAACCCGTGTCCCCTGCATCGGCAGGCAGACTCTCAACTACTGTGCCACCAGGGAAGCCCTCTCAGGATGACTTTTTGAGGTGAAGGAAGAAAAGACCAGAAGCACCAGTTTTTAATTTCAGTGAGAGCTGAAGGAGGGCAGGGGAGGAAGGGGTCAAGGTGGGCTCAAGCCAGGAGGTGAGCAGGGGTGGGATTTGAATGGGCAGAAGAGAAAGGGGAGAGTATTCCAGTCCAGAAGACAACATGAGCTGAAGAATGGAGATGGGTGGCCATCGAATGTTCCTGAGACCAGGAGGAGACTATCCAATCTAGGGAGGAGGGAAGAGATTTGAGAGGAGAGGTGATAACAGACCAAGGTTTGTAGTCAGGAGAGAACCTGAACCATTGCTGCAGGTGAGACCTCACAGGATGACATAAAGAAAAGAGAGATTTAGTATTTAAGAGTTTTGAACTTGGCTCTGACAGGTTGAAAGTCATGATTAAGGAAAACTCACTGGCCAGCAGAATAAAACCTGGGTCGAAGGGGGAGGCACGAGGTAGGGATTTTCAGTAGAAATAATGGACAGAAAGTGGAAGCAGCTGGTATCCAAGGGGTAAAGGAGCAAGGTGAGTCACACATGGTTCTGGGTTAGGGTCTAAGATTATCCTCAAGTTCATTGTCCAGGAAGATCCACCCAACAGAGGACAACAAACGCTGAGCAAGCCCAGATTCTGAGTCAGATAGACCCACTTCTAAATTCAGGCTTTGCTGCTTACTCCAGCTCTGTGACTTAAGGCAAGTTACTTTAACCTCTTCAAGCTGTTTTCTCATCTGTAAAATGGGGATAATAGTGCCCACCTTGTGGGATGATGTGAAAACGAAATGGGAAGGTGCACTTAAAGCCCTCTCAACATACTTAGCGCTCAGTACGTTTCTTTTAGAATTTTTAATAAAAATTGATTTTAGTTAAAACAGCGACAAAATATAAATATTAATTGGATTAGATGCTCTTTGAAGAAAAACGAAGAGATGTTAATTTTCTACTAATTTAATTTCTATTTCTTTGGTTTATTTGTACCAACCATTGCATTGCATTCAGAAGGCAATGTTTCATTTTCACTCACGCTTTCTTGTTTGAAAATCCTGCCCTACTCCCACCTTCTTCCATGGGCTCCTATTGCATGAGTGGTAATGGCATTCATATTTATCAGGTTCTTGAACTTCAGCAGGGCTCATTAAAACATAGATTGCTGGGGCTCACCAGGAGTTTCTGATAAGATCCCAGGCTATGCCAGTGTTGCTGTCTGGTCAGTCTTTGAGAACCACTGCTGGAGAAAAGGGCCCTAAGGTTTTCCTCCCAGGTATATAGGTTTGGATTCTGGCTTTGCAGTTAACTCCCTCATTCCATCAGCTGAAGAAAATTTGGTGGTGATGGTGTTTCATGGGGGAGGGAAAGGTGGTGTATTGTTTTCATTTCCTTGGTCTTAGCTTTGGTACTGTTTCTTGAATGTAGAAAAGCAGAAAAAACAGAAATGCATGTACACTTTTTTTTTTTATCACATGGAAGAGTTACAACAAAGTTTTGTTTTTCTATCAGAAAGTAATCTCACATACTATACATAGAGAATACTAAAGATGCCACCAGAAAACTACTAGAGCTAATCAATGAATTTGGTAAAGTAGCAGGATATAAGATTAATGCACAGAAATCTCTTGCATTCTTATACACTAATGATGAAAAAATCTGAAAGGGCAATTAAGGAAACACTCCCATTTACCACTGCAACAAAAAGAATAAAATACCTATGTATAAATCTACCTAATGAGGCAAAAGACCTGTATGCAGAAAACTATAAGACACTGATGAAAGAAATTAAAGATGATACCAACAGATGGAGGGATATACCGTGTTCTTGGATTGGAAGAATTAACATTATGAAAATGACTATACTACCCAAAGCAATCTACAGATTCAATGCAATCCCTATCAAACTACCACTGGCAGTTTTCACAGAGCTAGAACAAAAAATTTCACAATTTGTATGGAAACACAAAAGACCCCGAATAGCCAAATCAACCTTGAGAAAGAAAAACGGAGCTAGAGGAATCAGGCTCCCTGACTTCAGACTATACTACAAAGCTACAGTAATCAAGACAGTATGGTACTGGCACAAAAACAGAAATATAGATCAATGGAACAGGATAGAAAGCCCAGGGATAAACCCACACACATATGGTCAACTTATTTTTGATAAAGGAGGCAAGAATATACAATGGAGAAAAGACAGCCTCTTCAATAAGTGGTGCTGGGAAAACTGGACAGCTACATGTAAAAGAACAAATTAGAACACTCCCTAATATCATACAGAAAAATAAGCTCAAAATGGATTAAAGACCTAAATGTAAGGCAAGACACTATAAAATTCTTAGAGGAAAACATAGGTAGAACACTCTGACATAAATCACAGCAAGATCCTTTTTGACCCACCTCCTAGAGAAATGGAAATAAAAACAAAAATAAACAAAGGAAACCTAATGAAACTTAAAAGCGTTTGCACAGCAAAAGAAATCATAAACAAGATGAAAAGAAAACCCTCAGAATGGGAGAAAATATTTGCAAATGAAGCAACTGACGAAGGATTGATCTCCAAAATTTACAAGCAGCTCAATATCAAAAAAACAAACAACGCAATCCAAAAATGGGCAGAAGACCTAAATAGACATTTCTCCAAAGAAGATATACAGATTGCCAACAAACACATGAAAGGATGCTCAACATCACTAATCATTAGAGAAACGCAAATCAAAACTACAATGAGGCATCACCTCACACCAGTCAGAATGGTCATCATCAAAAAATCTACAAACAATAAATGCTGGAGAGGTTGTGGAGAAAAGGGAACCCTCTTGCATTGTTGGTGAGAATGTAAATTGATACAGCCACTATGGAGAACAGTATGGAGGTTCCTTAAAAAACTAAAAATAGAACTACCATACGACCCAGCAATCCCACTACTGGGCATATACCCTGAGAAAACCATAATTCAAAAAGAGTCATATACCACAATGTTCAATGCAGCTCTATTTACAATAGCCAGGACATGGAAGCAACCTAAGTGTCTATCAACGGATGAACGGATAAAGAAGATGTGGCACATATATACAATGGAATATTATTCAGCCATAAAAAGAAATGAAATTGAGTTATTTGTAGTGAGGTGGATGGACCTAGAGACTGTCATACAGAGTGAAGTAAGTCAGAAAGAGAAAAATAAATACCGTATGCTAACATATATATATGAATCTAAAAAAAAAAAAGGTTCTGAAGAACGTAGGGGCAGGACAGGAATAAAGACACAGACATAGAGAATGGATTTGAGGACACAGGGAGGGGGAAGGGTAAGCTGGGACAAAGTAAGAGAGTAGCATGGACATATATACACTACCAAATGAAAAATAGCTAGCTAGTGGGAAGCAGCCCCATAGCACAGGGAGATCAGCTTGGTGCTTTGTGACCACCTAGAGGGGTGGGATAGGGAGGGTGGGAGGGAGACGCAAGAGGGAGGGGATATGGGGATATATGTATATGTATAGCTGATTCACTTTGTTATACAGCAGAAACTAACAAAACATTGTAAAGCAATTATACTCCAGTAAAGATGTTTAAAAAAACCCCAATGATGTAATATAGAATTAAAAAGAAAATCTATATTATATAGAACTTGTGATGCACGTTTTGTAGCATTTCTCCAGGGTCCTGTTCAGAGAACCTGGAAGCAGTTTTTAAATAGATTTTAAGAATATATTGTGTGTCCAAACTGCAAACAGAATCAGAAATTGGAAAATAGAGATTGGGGAGACAACGGAAAAGACTTCATTCAGTCGATATACTGAAAAGCAATACTGGGCATTAAAAAATGGTATCACACCTAACACTAGAACTTTAAGGAAGCAGATCTATGATAGTAATAGAATTCCCACATTGTTGTGTGTTTTCGCATACCAGCAGAAGAGGCATGGTTAATGAAGAAGGAGTAAAATGTAATTTTTTTCCTCCATCATCCCCCACCATTTAATACCCATGTCAAAGGTTTAAAACGTCTCATTGTTAAATGCAGTCTGTATAGCAGGTGTTAATACAATGTCAATGATTTCACCTAAGATGCTCATCAAAATTATGTGGAGTCTTTTTTCAAATACACAGGTGTGACCCCCACTGTCAGGAATGTGGTTTCAGTAAAACTCAAGTAAGAATTTGGACATCTCTTGTTGGCGAGTTTTTTAATGTATTAAGACAGTTAAGATATTACTTTTTTAGACTAGTTTTATGTTCACAGCAAAATTGAGGGGAAGGCACAGAGATATCCCATATCCCTACCCTGTCATGTGCAGTCTCCCCCACTATCAGCATTCCCCACCAGAGTGGTGCATTTATTACAGTTGATAAACCTACACTGACACATAAGTATCACCCAAAGTCCACAGTTTCCATTAAGGTTCACTCTTAGTGTTGTATATTCTATGGGTTTGGACAAATGTATAATCACATATATTCTTCATTATGGTATCATATAGAGTGTTTTTAGTGTCCTAAAAATCCTCTGTGCTTCTCCTGGTCATTCCTACCACCACCACCACCCTCCACTTAGCAACCACTTATCTTTTGACTGTCTCCATAGTTTTGCCTTTTCCAGTGTCATACAATTGGAATCATTCAGTATATAACCTTTTCAGATTGGCTTCTTTCATTTAGTAATGTGCATTTAAGCTACCTCGTGCTTTTCCATGGCTTGATAGCAAGGAATAATATTCCATTGTCTGGATGTACCACAGTTTATTCATCCCTTCACCAACTGAAGGACATCTTGGTTGCTTCCAAGTATTGGAAATTATGAATAAGGCTGCTATAAACATCCATGTGTAGGCTTTGTGTAGACATAAGTTTTTAACTACTTTGGGTAAATATCAAGGAGTGAGATTGCTGGATCATATGGTAAGAGTATGTTTAGTTTTGTAAGAAATCACCAAACTTCTTCCAATGTGGTTGTACCATTTTGCATTCCCACCGGCACTGAATGAGAGTTCCTGTTGCTCCACAGCCTCACCAGCATTTGGTGTTATCAGTGTTCTGGATTTTGGCCATTCTAATAGGCGTGTAGTGGTGTCTTGTTTTAATTTGCATTTCCCTGACGACACATGATATGAGCCATTTTTTCATATGCCCATTTGCCATCTGTATGTGTTCTTTGGTGAGATGTCTGTTAAGGTCTTTGGCTCATTTTTCAACTGGGTTGTTTGTCTTCTTATTGTTGAGCTTTAAGTGTTCTTCATATATATTGGATAACAGTCCTTTATCAGATGTGCCTTCTGCAAATATTTTCTTCCAGTCTGTGGCTTGTTTTCTCATTCTTTTGCCATTGTCTTTCACAGAGCAGTTTTTAATTTTAATGAAGTCTAGCTTATCAGTTACTTCTTTCATGAACTCTTGCCTTTGGTATCATACCTAAAAAGTCATTGCCATAACCCAGGTCATCTAAGTTTTCTTATTTGTTATCTTCTACGAGTTTATAGTTTTGTGTTCTACATTTAGGTCTGTGATCCATTTTTTTTTCTACTTAATTCAATCCTTACAACTGCCTGGAAGTTTGGTATTATTATTAATTAATTAATGAATTAAAACATCTTTATTGGAGTATAATTGCTTTACAATGGTGTGTTAGTCTCTGCTGTATAACAAAGTGAATCAGCTATACATATACATATATCCCCATATCTCCTCCCTCTTGCATCTCCCTCCCAACCTCCCTATCCTACCACTCTAGGTGGGATCACAAAGCACCGAGCTGTTCTCCCTGTGCTATGGGGCTGCTTCCCACTAGCTATCCATTTTACATTTGGTAGTGTATATATGTCCATGCCATTCTCTCACTTCGTCCCAGCTTACCCTTCCCACTCCCCGTGTCCTCAAGTCCATTCTCTATGTCTGCATCTTTATTCCTGTCCTGCTCCTACGTTCTTCAGAACCTTTATTGTTTTTAGATTACATATATATGTGTTAGCATACAGTATTTGTTTTTCTCTTTCTGGCTTACTTCACTCTGTATGACAGACTCTAGGTCCATCCACCTCACTACAAATAACTCAATTTCGTTTCTTTTTATGGCTGAGTAATATTCCATTGTATATATGTGCCACATCTTCTTTATCCGTTCATCTGTTGACAGACACTTATGTTGCTTCCATGTCCTGGCTATTGTAAATAGAGCTGCAATGAACATTGTGGTACATGGCTCTTTTTGAATTATGGTTTTCTCAGGGTATATGCCCAGTAGTTGGATTGCTGGGTTGTATGGTAATTGTATTTTTAGTTTTTTAAGGAACCTCCATACTGTTCTCCATAGTGGCTGTATTAATTTACATTCCCACCAACAGTGCAAGAGGGTTCCGTTTTCTCCACACCTGTGATCCATTTTGAGTTTATTTTTGTGAAGGATGTGGCATCTGTGTCTAGATTCACTGTTTTGCATGTGGCTGTCCAGCATCATTTGTTGAAAAGACTATCTTTGCTCCATTGTATTGCCCTTGTTCCTTTATCAAAGATCAGTTGACTATATATGTGGTTGGCACCTGTATTTTTAAAAGGCCTCAAGGGGCATTCTATGAGCACCTTCTAGGTGCCCCAAAAGAAAGTTTTGCCAGTAAGAATTATAATAAATAGCTGTTCACAAGTCAGGAAATAATAGAAAGAAGAATGTTTTCTCTTTTACTTAAGTCAAACTTGGAATATTTCAGGACATAAAAGATAGATGCAGTAATGTTATCTGCTATATTTGGATGGAATTGAGCAAATCTAAAGAGCATAAGTTTTGCAGGTTATTCTTGGTGTCATCTTTGAAAGAATTACATAAGGCACATGAAAATATTCCTCTGATGACAGATAAAGGACCTAAAAATCCAAACATGCATTTTATTCCCTTTCAGACCCAGTAAACGAGAAGCAGATTTCAACCACATACAGAATTTAATATGCACAGAGCTGCCTTCACTCCCTGGAGGCAAATCTAGTTTCTGGTTGAAATCATGTTACCATTGTAGCTGTTTCTGTTCTGCTTATTGAGAGGGTTCTTGCCACAATGGTAGATGCTAAAATAGACTTCTCATGAGCTGGATCACCATCAGACAAGAGCAGTAGAGGTAGAAAGGCCCTTGTGAAAAATGAAGAGGAAAATCAACTCCTGACCTAGTTCCCATATATCTTTTCCTTCTGGGGTCAGCATCTTATTCTCAGTTTGAACATTTGTAGAGTAGCCCTCTCCATGGAACTTTCTTGACTGTAAGAACCAGCGACATGAGTTGGTTAACTTAGTTACTTGTTGCATTTGAACAGTCAAGTGCAAACCAGGAAACAGAAAAGGAGGGTAATCTTGGAACCATAATGATGCCCTGACATTCAAAAACTTTAATTCCTATTGCTTCCATTACCGAGTGCCAGAACAGAGTCATCAATGCAAGTGATCATGCCTGAAAAAGCTCTTCCCCAGTGGCATAAAAAACTGAGATCTTTTATATTCATTCAATGCTTGAGAAATGGGTGAATTAAGTTTTGAGTGTAGAGTAGTTGGAAAATATTCTAAAGCTAAGATGATTGAAAAGATTGGAGATACAGATAATCCTGGAAACTTCATAAGTATGAAATGATATAGCTTTCAAATATTTTATATCAGAAAATCTTACCTTATAGTTTTTTCTCGGCCTGCAAAATCTTTCCCAACAATCTTTGATTTTGCAGTGTTAAGAGTGTCTGGTAAATTTGTTATCAGGAGAAATAGAGTAGTAATGCTGACAGATGTTATATAAACTTCTATTAAAATCATCTTACAACTTTTAAAGTTGAATTAGTATCTTTCAGACCATGAGCCTGATTTCAATTGCACAATGGTTAACATTTCTCTGTAGACAATGTCTATGACGAAGTATGAGTTTTTTTGTAATCAAAATGACATTAACAATGTTATTATGATATTTATGTATGCAGATATTTCCAATTTTAAAGCAGTACCTTTGAGATACAGGGGAGCAGAACAATGTAATTTTTTAAACTGGTATATATCATTCATTAAAAGTAGATATTCCTCTAGGCTATTAGACATGGTTAAAACTCTACATTGAGCTCATTTTCTGTTTAAATGGAATCCCAAGCAAAATATTAGAGGGTTCAGGTCACACTTTCGTAGGGATTTGATCCCAGAGCCCTTAGAATGATAGATGAGGAGACCAAGACACCTCACTGTTGTCTGTAAGCTCATCACGCATTATCTGCTTTCCATAACTCTTTCCCTGGACTTAAATTCTATGGCAATGACCAGAGGCCTCTTCACATGGAATGGGCCAAAAATCTAGTTCCATAGAACTACAGTCCTTTTTCACCAGACTGAAAGGGATGTGATGGAGCGTTAGAAATTATTTTGGAGCGAGAACTAGCATATTCTATTCTGATTCATGCTCTGAAGTGAGCTGGACGAATGCATGCTTAAAGCTGGACAATTTATGAATAGAATAAAATTGATAACACTGCCAGCCTCAAGGCATTCCTTTTCTGGAAGGAGAACTGTTTCTAGACCAGAGGGAATACAATGTTAAGGGGAAAACGGAATAAAAATAAAGGGAAATGGCCAGTTTAAGTTGCTGCAACAGCCCGTAAATGTTGTAATCTACCAAGAACATTTCTTTGCATGAAGTGGAAATGGCTGGATTATATGGTAATTCTACTGTAAATTTTTTGAGGAACTGCCGTACTGTATTCAAGGGAAGTTTTTTTCATAAAGATTATTTTTGTGTTATTTTATTCCATGTTTCATCTTGATATGACTTCTATGTCTTGCAGTTCTACCATCCCTATTTCAGCTTAGATAGATGCCAGTACTTGAGGTTGACGCTATTAATTTTTGCGATCGTTTCATGACAGAAGAACTTTGGTGGTAAAAACCTAAATAGGCTGAAGGAAATATTAAAATGCTACAACCAGAAGAGCGGAGACACTAGGACATCTGGAAATCATTAGCATCAATCAAGAAATTGTTGCTTTACAAATCTTGCTCTGAGTATTCCTTGTCAGTTATAAAAACTAGCTATCTAGGAGGAGAAATGAAAAGGTAGTTTTGCTGAGTTAAGAGTAATTAGCTTAGACCCCAAGGAGAGCAGATGTTGGCTTTCATTTTTTAAATACCAGACTGGAAAGTCTTGTATTATGGTATCAAATTATGATATTCCAGGCAAGGCACTGCCAACAGTGTTCTCAGGCTTATTTCAGAGTAGAAGCTTTACCACCTGAGGTCTCACGGTGACACATAATCTAAATAGAACCATGTAGTAATAGCAAGGGGCAGATACAGGAAGTCCTTATTTTTGGGAAAAAGAACAAATGTCCATTAGGGATGAAGCCAATTGATAACCAAAAAATCCACTTTATTTCATCCAATCAGAAATTTATCTGAAATGTCACCATGGTGTTGAAGTGTACACTACACATGAAATAAAGAGAGATTGGGTTGTCTTCTTCCTCATTAGAGGAGAATTTTAGGTGCATGTAATTTTTGTTAAATCCTTGGATATTTTGTTCCGTAGAAAAGATGAAAGTGGAGAATTCAATGTTTCCCAATTTTGTTGAATATGTATTTGAAACATCTCAATTTCCAACTTCCAAAACAAGCTAATGACTTTTCAAATGGCTTTGTAACCTTTCAACCTTAGACAAAGACTTTTAGAAGTGATTTTTCATAGGAGGAAAAAGAAAGGAATCTCATAGGAGAAAAAAAAAGGAAAATGTTTCTGTTAAAATCACTTATTGTAATACAGTAAGTCATTAGCTTGTTTTGCTTTTCTACGGAGGTGGTTGGCAGTGAATAAATTTTGGTTCCAATGTGGACCTAGATTCAGTTTTCAGTGGTTCACCAGATCTGTAACATTGTAACTTAAAACACTGATGCAGACTCTGAAATCTCAGCCCCAGAACACACTCAGTCCAATCACCTGTCCTTCCAATTTCTTTTCTTTTTTTTTCTTTTTTTAAATTACATGTCTTTCTTTAAAATTTTAAAAAAAATTTATTTTATATTGGAGTGTAGTTAATTTACAATGTTGTGTTAGTTTCAAGTGTACAGCAAAGTGATTCAGTTATACATATACATATATCTATTCTTTTTCAAATCCTTTTCTACAGAGAAAATCTACAGGACATTGGCAGTCACCGAGGGAGATTTCACAAAGGGTTATTATTTGCCACTTTAATTCCCACAGAAGCGAAAAGAATATTTAATAAGTCCAATTATTAAGGTTACTAGCAAAAAGTGTTTTGGAAATATGTATGTTCACATACACACTGACTACATTCTGTGAAAACACTGAAAGGTATGGTTGTGTCTATTTGTACAGTTAGTGCTGGCTCTCATTAAGTATCAGAAAGGGACGCTTTACGGTGTTTTACTTGTAGCTATTAAATAGTTAGGATTGAAATATGAAGGATTAAACGATATGCTTTTTAAAAACGTCCCCCATCTTCAAAGTTGGAAATGTAATACTTAGGTTGATTTTACAGCTTCCGTGCTTCCTGTAGGAGCCCTTCACATCATGCTGTAGAGTCTGGGGAGAATAGTCCATTTTTATACCTGCTGAGCAGATGCAAAGCAGTACTTCAGTGATGGCTTCAGAAGGTTGGCTTCACCACCACCCAGCTGAGCTTCACAGCCCCACCGCTCTTCTCAGCTGCTTGTTGACTGACCCAGACATTTAGAAATGAGTCCTTGTGAGCCTGCTCCGTACCGAACACGATGGCAGCTGCTGGGTCACAAGAAAAACAAGGGAGGAACCATGCCTGCCTTCAGGGAGCTGGCGGTGGACAGAGAACTACAGCACGTAAATCACATCCCTTGCTGAGAGCTTTGAAGGAAGGGTTCAGGGGCTTTGGGAGTTCAAAGAAGGGGGCATCCAGTGCAGAGAAGAGATTGCAAAGTGGACACCTGTTGGGAAGCCGGGAAGAGAAGCCCATGTGGTGCTCTAGCGGTTTTAGAATGTAACTCTTCCAGGGCGACTTGACTGAGTTGAATCTCCTGAACCACAGGGCAGGGTGCAGGGGGGTGCCCTGGGGCAGGATGGCCTTCTCAGAGCCCTTGTCTGCAGCTCTCTGTCCTACTCCACTCTAGGCCACCTGAAAAGCGCTCCATCCTTCCTCTCAAAGGTCACCGACGTCACCCTAGACACAGATTTCTTAACCACTTTTACATCTTTTACATAGTTGAATACTTAAGGTCTGTTCTCAATTTTAAACCCAATTCTTATCGGCAAAGCACTTGAGGCAAGTGCCTTAGACTCTCACAAAATCAGATTCATTTGTCCAATGAGGCTTTTCTTTATTGTGGTAAAAAATATATAGCACTAAATTTTCCATTATAACCATTTTTAAGTGTACAGTTCAGTAGTGTAAGTACATTCACACGTTGACAGCCAATCTCCAGAACTCTTCATCTTGCTGAAAACTAAAACTGTACCCACTGAATAACTCCCCATTCCCTCCTCCCCGCCAGCCCCTGGTGACCACCCTTCTACTTTCTGTCTCTATGAATCTGACAACTCTAGGTCTCTCATGTAAGTGGAGTCGTACAGTTTTTGTCCTGGCTTATTTCACTTAGCATGGGGTCCTCAAGGTGCATCCATGTTGTAGCATATCTCAGAAATCCATTCCTTTTGAAGGCTGAATATTGTTTGTATGGACCACATTTTTTTTTCACATTCATCCGTCTATGGACACTTGGGTTGCTTCCAACTCTTGGCGATTGTGAATAATGCTGCTGTGAACATGGGTGAGCTGGTGACTTTTTTTTTTTTTTTGATGTGGATGATTTTTTAAAAGTCTTTATTGAATCTGTTACAATATTGCTTCTATTTTATGTTTTGGTTTTTTGGCCACGAGGCATGTGGGATCTTAGCTCCCCAACCAGGGATCAAACCCATACCCCCTGCCCTGGAAGGCGAAGGCTTAACCACTGGACCGCCAGGGAAGTCCCAGTTGGCAACTCTTTAAACAATCATACACCTGAGTGAGTTTTCACCTATACATACAGAGTCAATGGATGAGATAGAAAGAATTGTTGGGGAAAAGATTCAGGAAAGCTGAGTGTGAGATCCAACTGGATCTCCTATTCGATGTGTGACTTTGGCCCAGGCAAGCCCCTCTTTGGGCATCAGTTTCCTCGCCTAGGAAAGCTCCATCACTAAGGTCCACACATGATACTAACCAGCACTCAGAAGGCAGTGGTAGGGGGTAGCAAATTAAGGGCTGGGTTAACATGGATGCCATATAATGTCTTTATTAATTGGGCTGTCTTTAAATGACCTCATGCACATGTGGGTCTCTTTTTTTTTTTTCTCTTAATCTTCTCATCCTGGGAAAGAAGGGGGAAATTAAGGTCAGCAACTTTACAAAGGAATTTGGAAGTGAGATAATAGGAGCTTTTTTCTACGTGGGATCCTATGAAAAGAATGATCCTTAACTTCCCCTTATGAAGTGACACATGCTTAAGAGGGTCTGTCTAATAGTAAAGCAATTTTCATTGGAATATAAGTGGAATCCTTTGTCTCTGTCAAATGCAGTTTAGTGAAATGGCTACAAAAAGCCCAAATTTAGAGCATATGACAGTCCTAGTTAAAGACCCAGCTAAGATCTTCATGGCCTATGACTTACATTAATCCCAGAAGACTGGATCCTCGCTCTGTTTCACAAGTTGTGAGTGAAATGGAGAGAGAACCATCTTTTCATGCATCCACAGAATCTCCTATTTGTCCTTACAGGTTCCTTTAGTGTTTATCCTTGAAAGATGGTCTACAGGCTCATTTCCTAAGAATCAAGCATGACACTGTCCTGTCAAAAACACTCTTCTTACACACAGAGAGAGGCTACATTTCAAAAGAAAATATTCCAATAGTTGAAATTTTCTTGTGCAAAAACACAGAATGTCAAGGAAGCCAGACTTACTGGGTTTGTATGTTAACCTTCAATTTACAGAAGCTTTCGGTTTGCCAGCTAAAATATAGGACACCCCATATGAATATCAGATAAATAATGACTATTTTTTTAGTATACGTATGTCCTAAATAGTGCGTAGAACGTACCTATCCTAAAAAGCCAAACTGTTATTTATCTGAAATTTAAATTTAACCTGACATCCCGTATTTTTACTTGCTAAATCTGGCCACCCTGAGGCTGTGTGAAACATCATGGTTGATTTGTTCAGTTTCAGAAATGTCAGAACTGTTAAGAGTAGGGGATTTATTATCTAAGAGGCCCTCATAAACATGTATACTCATTTAAACCACGCTTTACTGATTAAGACACAAAACTGTAGCAGACTAAGACTTTTGTATGAATTTGAAAATAAAGGCTTTTTAAAAAGATAATTGAAAATCACAGTGCAATGTATAAAAATAAATATGCCTGCCACACTAAAAAATACCCAGAGGAAGTGCAATCAAAATCAGGTAGAAGAATTGTTCTAGATTCTATTTCCTTTTTCTTTTTTTTTTAATGGAAATCTACATCTAAACAACAGCTGAAGACAGATGTTTCTCTTCTCTTAGCCCAGAGTTACATAATGAATTAGAAAGAGTATAGAATACATTTTAAATGGAGAAGATAGTTTTTATAGATGTAAAAGTTTGTGGTAAATGGAACAGTCAAGGGACTAATAGCATTTTTACAAACCAATGATTTAAAGATTTTCAAAACCACCTGAACAGGTGCCTCACAAGCAATTCGCTGTTGCAGAATAGCTCAGAATATTTGACTTGGTCCGTGCATCAAGTTCCAGCATCCCCTCTACCTGTTTGCAAGTCAACTCTTAGAAGCTTGACCAATCCTTCCAGCCAACGATGGGCTCACAGCTACAGGACTGTCCATTAGTCGTTGGTGATAAGCCAGGACTATAGCAGACAATGTGAGATTCCTTGAGCCAAAAACTACAATTGAATCAAAAAGGGACACACTCAACTGCACAGGCTGCATTACTGTAAAACTATAGGCTCCCAACCTGGCAAAGAAGGAAGGGCCCTGTCCCTTTGGAATGCCAGCTTTATGGATGGTGCAACACTGATGGGAATGAGGTCTTGAGTTTTAAATGTTTATTGATCAGCTGTGTCCAAGAGATGAGCTAGCATCTGTTTCAAGCAGGAAAAGATTCTGGTTCTTCCCCCCTTCTCATAAATGAAATGAAAGGCTGAAGAAGGCTCAGCCAGTGATGTACACCTCACTAGGCACCTGCTATTAACCAAAGCTAACCCCCCAGCCTAAAGCAGCTTCCTACTGGGGAGTAGTATAATGAATGAGTATGACAATGAATGTCTTGAGAGTTCTGGAAAGATTTTGTGTCTTCCTTTCTGGGAGGGTGAGGAAGGGGAGGGAATTCATAATGAACCCTTTCAAGATCAAAGAAAGGGGAAAGGGTTCCCTCAGTCCTTGGAAAAGAAAATACAATGACCTGCTCAAGTCACACACCTCCCTTCATCCTTGACTCCCCTTCACTCTTAAGCCTCTCACCCAATATATCTCTACATCTCTTATTCTCCTCACGAGATTCTCTCAGATACACCCCATCCTCTCTGCTGGCCCTTGCCTTAGACCAGCCCTTATCATCCATTCTGTGACCTTCCTCAATGGCCTCCTTATCAGCCTCCTTCCCACAAGGTATTTCCACTCTTGTGTACACTACCTAGTTATTAAAATTACATTTCTAGACAAACTTATGGTTACCAAAGGGGAAAGGGGGGGGAGGGATAAATTAGGAGATTGGAATTAAAATATACACATACTACATTTAAAAGCGATAACTGAGGGCGGGCTTCCAGGAAGATGGCGGAAGAGTAAGACGATGAGATCACCTTCCTCCCCACAGGTACACCAGAAATACATCTACACGTGGAACAACTCCTACAGAACACCTACTGAAGGCTGGCAGAAGACCTCAGACCTCCCAAAAGGCAAAAAACTGCCCACGTACCTGGGTAGGGCAAAAGAAAAAAGAATAAACAGAGACAAAAGGATAGGGACGGGACCTGCACCAGTGGGAGGGAGGTGTGAAGGAGGAAAGGTTTCCACACACTAGGAAGCCCCTTCGCGGGAGGAGACTGCGGGTGGCGGAGGGTAAAAGCTTCGGGGCTGCAGAGGACAGCGGAGCAACAGGGGTGCGGAGGGCAAAGCGCAGACATTCCCGCACAGAGGATCAGGGCCGACCGGCACTCACCAGCTCGAGAGGCTTGTCTGCTCACCTGCCAGGGCGGGCGGGGCTGGGAGCTGAGGCTCGGGGCTTCGGTCAGAGCACCCGGAGAGGACTGGGGTTGGCAGCGTGAACACAGCCTGAAAGGGTTAGTGCACCACGGCTAGCAGGGAGGGAGTCCGGGTAAAAGTCTGGAGCTGCCGAAGAGGCAAGAGACTTCTTCTTCCCTCTTTGTTTCCTGGTGCGCGAGGAGAGGGGATTAAGAACGCTGCTTAAAGGAGCTCCAGAGACGGGCGCGAGCCGCGGCTAAAAGCGCGAACTCCAGAGACGGGCACGAGACGCTAAGGCTGCTGCTGTCGCCACCAAGAAGCCTGTGTGCGAGCACAGGTCACTATCCACACCCCGCTTCCGGAGAGCCTGTGCAGCCCGCCACTGCCAGGGTCCCGGGATCCAGGGTCAACTCCCCCTGGAAAACGCATGGCGCGCCTCAGGCTGATGCAACGTCACGCCGGCCTCTGCTGCCGCAGGCCCGCCCCGCACTCCGTGCCCCTCCCTCCCCCCCGCCCCCCTCCCCGGCCTGAGTAAACCAGAGCCCCCGAATCGGCGGCTCCTTTAACCCCGTCCTGTCTGAGCGAAGAACAGACGCTCTCAGGCGACCTACACGCAGAGGCGGGGCCAAATCCAAAGCTGAACCCCTGGGAGCTGTGAGAACAAAGAAGAGAAAGGGAAATCTCTCCCAGCAGCCTCAGAAGAGGCGGATTAAAGCTCCACAATCAACTTGATGTACCTGCATCTGTGGAATACCTGAATAGACAATGAATCATCCCAAATTAAGGAGGTGGACTTTGAGAGCAAGATTTATGATTTTTTCCCCTTTTCCATTTTTTGTGAGTGTGAATGCTTCTGTGT
Organism: Delphinapterus leucas; assembly: GCF_059928025.1. Lineage (NCBI taxonomy): Eukaryota > Metazoa > Chordata > Mammalia > Artiodactyla > Monodontidae > Delphinapterus > Delphinapterus leucas. The sequence goes on along the minus strand of NC_143142.1, from coordinate 32,822,487 downwards.
AAGATTTTGTTTGTATAGCTTTGCTTCCACCATTTCTCCGAGGGTTCTATCCATCCGGTTTTTTTTTTTTAATTTTTTTCTTAATAATTACTTATTATTTTAATAACATTATTTTATTTTACTTTATCTTCGTTCTTTCCTTCCTTCCTTCCCTCCCTTAGACAACGAATCATCACAAATTGAGGAGGTGGAGTTAGAGCAAGATTTATGATTTTTTCCCCTTTTCCTCTTTTTGTGAGTGTGTATGTGTATGCTTCTGTGTGAGATTTTGTCTGTATAGCTTTCCTTCCACCATTAGTCCTAGGGCTCTATTCGTCCGTTTTTTGTTTCTCTTAATAATTATTTTTTTATTTTAATAACTTTATTATATTTTATTTTATTTTACTTTATCTACTTTCTTTATTTTTTTCCTTCCTTCCCTCCTTCCTTCCTCCCTCCCTCCCTCCCTCCTTTCTTTTTTCTTTCTTTCTTTCTTTCTACTTCTACTAATTCTTTCTTTCTACTTTTTCTCCCTTTTATTATGAGCCATGTGGGTGAAAGGCTCTTGGTGCTGCAGCCAGGAGTCAGTGCTGTGCCTCTGAGGTGGGAGAGCCAACTTCAGGACACTGGTCCACAAGAGACCTCCCAGCTCCACATAATATCAAATGGCGAAAATCTCCCAGAGATCTCCATCTCAACACCAACACCCAGCTTCACTCAACGACCAGCAAGCTGCAGTGCTGGACATCCTACGCCAAACAACTAGCAAGACAGGAACATAACCCCACCCATTAGCAGAGAGGCTGCCTAAAATCATAAGTCCACAGACACCCCAAAACACACCACCAGACGTGGACCTGCCTACCAGAAAGACAAGATCCAGCCTCATCCACCAGAACACAGGCACTAGTCCCCTCCACCAGGAAGCCTACACAACCCACTGACCCAAGCTTAGCCACTGGGGACAGACACCAAAAACAACGGGAACTACGAACCTGCAGCCTGCAAAAAGGAGACCCCAAACACAGTAAGATAAGCAAAATGAGAAGACAGAAAAACACACAGCAGATGAAGGAGCAAGATAAAAACCCACCAGACCTAACAAATGAAGAGGAAATAGGCAGTCTACCTGAAAAATAATTCAGAATAATGATAGTAAAGATGATCCAAAATCTTGGAAATAGAATAGACTAAATGCAAGAAACATTTAACAAGGACCTAGAAGAACTAAAGATGAAACAAACAACGATGAACAAAACAATAAATGAAATTACAAATACTCTAGATGGGATCAATAGCAGAATAACTGAGGCAGAAGAACGGATAAGTGACCTGGAAGATAAAATAGTGGAAATAACTACTGCAGAGCAGAATAAAGAAAAAAGAATGAAAAGAACTGAGGACAGTCTCAGAGACCTCTGGGACAACATTAAACACACCAACATTTGAATTATAGGGGCTCCAGAAGAAGAAGAGAAAAAGAAAGGGACTGAGAAAATATTTGAAGAGATTATAGTAGAAAACTTCCCTAATATGGGAAAGGAAATAGTTAATCACGTCCAGGAAGCACAGAGAGTCCCATACAGGATGAATCCAAGGAGAAATATGCCAAGACACAGATTAATCAAACTCAAAAATTAAATACAAAGAAAGCATATTAAAAGCAGCAAGGGAAAAACAACAAATAACACACAAGGGAATCCCCATAAGGTTAACAGCTGATCTTTCAGCAGAAACTCTGCAAGCCACAAGGGACTGGCAGGACATATTTAAAGTGATGAAGGAGAAAAACCTGCAACCAAGATTACTCTACCCAGCAAGGATCTCATTCAGATTTGATGGAGAAATTAAAACCTTTACAGACAAGCAAAAGCTGAGAGAGTTCAGCACCACCAAAGCAGCTCTACAACAACTGCTAAAGGAACTTCTCTAGGCAAGAAACACAAGAGAAGGAAAACACCTACAATAACGAACCCAAAACAATTAAGAAAATGGGAATAGGGACATACATATCGATAATTACCTTAAATGTAAATGGACTAAATGTTCCCACCAAAAGACACAGATTGGCTGAATGGGTACAAAAAAAACCCCATATATTTGCTGTCTACAAGAGACCTACTTCAGACCTAGAGACACATACAGACTGAAAGTAAGGGGATGGAAAAAGATATTTCATGCAAATGGAAACCCAAAGAAAGCTGGAGTAGCAATTCTCATATCAGACAAAATAGACTTTAAAATAAAGACTATTAGAAGAGACAAAGAAGGACACTACATAATGATCAAGGGATCAATCCAAGAAGAAGATATAACAATTCTAAATATTTATGCACCCAACATAGGAGCACCTCAATACATAAGGCAAATACTAACAGCCATAAAAGGGGAAAGCGACAGTAACACATTCATAGTAGGGGACTTTAACACCCCACTTTCACCAATGGACAGATCATCCAAAAGGAAAATCAATAAGGAAACACGAGCTTTAAATGATACATTAAACAAGATGGACTTAATTGATATTTATAGGACATTCCATCCAAAAACAACGGAATGCACATTTTTCTCTAGTGCTCATGGAACATTCTCCAGGATAGATCATATCTTGGGTCACAAATCAAGCCTTGGTAAATTTAAGAAAATTGAAAATGTATCAAGTATCTTTTCCGACCACAATGCTATGAGACTATATATCAATTACAGGAAAAGATCTGTAAAAAATACAAACACATGGAGGCTGAACAATACACTACTTAATAACGAAGTAATCACTGAAGAAATCAAAGAGGAAATCAAAAAATACCTAGAAACAAATGACAATGGAGACACAACGACCCAAAATCTATGGGATGCAGCAAAAGCAGTTCTAAGAGGGAAGCTTATAGCAATACAATCCTACTTTAAGAAACAGGAAACATCTCGAATAAACAACCTAACTTTGCACCTAAAGCAATTAGACAAAGAAGAACAGAAAAACCCCAAAGTTAGCAGAAGGAAAGAAATCATAAAAATCACAGCAGAAATAAATGAAAAAGAAATGAAGGAAATGATAGCAAAGATCAATAAAACTAAAAGCTGGTTCTTTGAGAAGATAAACGAAATTGATAAACCATTAGCCAGACACATCAAGAAAAAAGGGAGAACACTCAAATCAATAGAATTAGAAATGAAAAAGGAGAAGTAACATCTGACACTGCAGAAATACAAAAGATCATGAGAGATTACTACAAGCAACTCTATGCCAATAAAATGGACAACCTGGAAGAAATGGACAAATTCTTAGAAATGCACAACCCTGCCAAGACTGAATCAGGAAGAAATAGAAAATATGAACAGACCAATCACAAGCACTGAAATTGAAACTGTGATTAAAAATCTTCCAACAAACAAAAGCCCAGGACCAGATGGCTTCACAGGCGAATTCTATCAAACATTTAGAGAAGAGCTAACAGCTATCTTTCTCAAACTCTTCCAAAATATAGCAGAGGGAGGAACACTTCCAAAGTCATTCTACGAGGCCACCATCACCCTGACACCAAAACCAGACAAGGATGTCACAAAGACAGAAAACTACAGGCCAATATCACTGATGAACATGGATGCAAAAATCCTCAACAAAATACTAGCAAACAGAATCCAAGACACATTAAAGGGATCATACACCATGATCAAGTGGGGTTTATTCCAGGAATGCAAGGATTCTTCAATATACGCAAATCAATCAACGTGATACACCATATTAACAAATTGAAGGAGAAAAACCATATGATCATCTCAATAGATGCAGAGAAAGCTTTTGACAAAATTCAACACCATTTATGATAAAAACCCTGCAGAAAGTAGGCATAGAGGGAACTTTCCTCAACATAATAAAGGCCATACATGACAAACCCACAGCCAACATCATCCTCAATGGTGAAAAGCTGAAAGCATTTCCACTAAGATCAGGAACAAGACAAGGTTGCCCACTCTCACCACTCTTATTCAACATAGTTTTGGAAGTTTTAGCCACAGCAATCAGAGAAGAAAAGGAAATAAAAGGAATCCAAATCGGAAAAGAAGAAGTAAAGGTGTCACTGTTTGCAGATGACATGATACTATACATAGAGAATCCTAAAGATGCTACCAGAAAACTACTAGAGCTAATCAATAAATTTGGTAAAGTAGCAGGATACAAAATTAATGCACAGAAATCTCTGGCATTCCTATACACTAATGATGAAAAATCTGAAAGTGAAATCAAGAAAACACTCCTATTTACCACTGCAACAAAAAGAATAAAATATCTAGGAATAAACCTACCTAAGGAGACAAAAGACCTGTATGCAGAAAATTATAAGACACTGATGAAAGAAATTAAAGATGATACAAATAGATGGAGAGATATACCATGTTCTTGGATAGGAAGAATCAACACTGTGAAAATGATTCTACTACCCAAAGCAGTCTACAGATTCAATGCAATCCCTATCAAACTACCACTGGCATTTTTCACACAACTAGAACAAAAAATTTCACAATTTGTATGGAAACACAAAAGACCCAGAATAGTGAAAACAATCTTGAGAAAGAAAAATGGAGCTGGAGGAATCAGGCTCCCTGACTTCAGACTATACTACAAAGCTACAGTAATCAAGACAGTATGGTACTGGCACAAAAACAGAAAGATAGATCAATGGAACAGGATAGAAAGCCCAGAGATAAACCCATGCACATATGGTCACCTTATCTTTGATAAAGGAGGCAAGAATATACAATGGGGAAAAGACAGCCTCTTCAATAAGTGGTGCTGGGAAAACTGGACAGGTACATGTAAAAGTATGAGATTAGATCATTCCCTAACACCATACACAAAAATAAGCTCAAAATGGATTAAAGACCTAAATGTAAGGCCAGAAACTATCAAACTCTTAGAGGAAAACATAGGTAGAACACTCTATGACATAAATCACAGCAAGATCCTTTTTGACCCACCTCCTAGAGAAATGGAAATAAAAACAAAAATAAACAAATGGGACCTAATGAAACTTCAAAGCTTTTGCACAGCAAAGGAAACCATAAACAAGACCAAAAGACAACCCTCAGAATGGGAGAAAATATTTGCAAATGAAGCAACTGACAAAGGATTAATTTCCAAAATTTATAAGCAGCTCATGCAGCTTAATAACAAAAAAACAAACAACCCAATCCAAAAATGGGCAGAAGACCTAAATAGACATTTCTCCAAAGAAGATATACAGACTGCCAACAAACACATGAAAGAATGCTCAACATCACTAATCATTAGAGAAATGCAAGTCAAAACTACAATGAGATATCATTTCACACCAGTCAGAATGGCCATCATCAAAAAATCTAGAAACAATAAATGCTGGAGAGGGTGTGGAGAAAAGGGAACCCTCTTGCACTGTTGGTGGGAATGTAAATTGATACAGCCACTGTGGAGAACAGTATGGAGGTTCCTTAAAAAACTACAAATAGAACTACCATATGACCCAGCAATCCCACTACTGGGCATATACCCTGAGAAAACCATAATTCAAAAAGAGTCATGTACCAAAATGTTCATTGCAGCTCTATTTACAATAGCCCGGAGATGGAGACAACGTAAGTGTCCATCATTGGATGAATGGATAAAGAAGATGTGGCACATATATACAATGGAATATTACTCAGCCATAAAAAGAAATGAAATTGAGTTATTTGTAATGAGGTGGATAGACCTAGAGTCTGTCATACAGAGTGAAGTAAGTCAGAAAGAGAAAGACAAATACCGTATGCTAACACATATATATGGAATTTAAGAAAAAAAATGTCATGAAGAACCTAGGGTAGGACAGGAATAAAGACGCAGACCTACTAGAGAATGGACTTGAGGATATGGGGAGGGGGAAGGGTAAGCTGTGACAAAGCGAGAGAGAGGCATGGACATATATACACTACCAAACGTAAGGTAGATAGCTAGTGGGAAGCAGCTGCATAGCACAGGGAGATCAGCTCGGTGCTTTGTGATCGCCTGGGGGGGTGGGATACGGAGGGAGGGAGGGAAGGAGACCCAAGAGGGAAGAGATATGGGAACATGTATATATATAACTGATTCATTTTGTTGTAAAGCAGAAACTAACACACCACTGTAAAGCAATTATACTCCAATAAAGATATTAAGAAAAAAAGTGATAACTAACAAGGACCTACTGTATAGCACAGGGAACTATACTCAATATTTGTAATAAACTATAAGGGAAAAGAACCTGAAAAAAAAATATATGTATATATAACCGAATCACTTTGCTGTACATCTGAAACTATCACAACATTGTAAATCAACTACGTTTCAATAAAAAAAAAAAATCTAAGAAAATTACATTTCTAAACTGTACACTGGGTCATTAGACCCATTTTCCCATGAGGTTCAAATTCCTCTTCATGACTGTAGAGCCCTTTCTTACCTTTGCAGCATCTTTTCTACCACTACCCTCATTCCTGAATGCTATGCTCCAGGTATTCTAAACACATCCCCCAAATGTGTCGTGTTCTTTCAGGCACAAAGCTCCCAGCCCTCTGGCCTCTGATGAACCAGTTCTTCAAAACTCGGACCAACCACGTAACTCCCTGGAAAGCGCGGTTACAACTCTCCCCGCTGGCCCTGCAGCTCCCTCATGGTTCTCAGATTGTTTAAAAGCTACTTGTAACACACTGCACATCACAGGCCTTGGAGAACATTTGCCACAATCGAGAAATAAATCCTGATTCTTTATTACATTTCCTCTCTTAAATGCCAGCTTGGTGGTAAGATGTGTAGGAAGGGCCCTTATGTGTTTATGCCTCCTTGATTCTCCTCTGCCTTCTCGCCTTCTCCCCAAGCCCTTCCTTAGCTTCACCCCCAGAATCAAGTGGCCACAAGAGTGCCCTGCAGATTCTTTCTGGAGCATCCTTACCATTTCAGCTCCACTGTCCGCCCCCCAGCCCTGCTCCAACTCACATTTCTCATCACCAGGGTGTGTAACCTGAGGCTTGGAGCCAGAGTTGGACAGGGGGCATGGTATCCTCTGCCACAGGGGTTCCCAAAGTCTGTTAACCATCACTGAAGGAGGGAGCAGAACGGAAAACACCCAGACAAGCCAACGGGATGGGAACTAGGGAATCAGCTCATCTAAAGCCGAGGGAAGGGAAGCCAGACAGAGGCGTGGTTGCCACTGCTTTTTGGTCTCGTGGGAATTCCGGCATCACTGGTGTCGTAACTGTTAATGATGCTAACCCAGGGTGGATACCTTTGGTGTAACCCAGCGTGCCAGCAAACACTATTTTCTGCCTGCATCTCAGTCACCCTCAGAGATTCTGTCTTCACTTCGCTGCAGAGCTTCACGTAGGTCAGGTCCTGGGCTCACATATTCTTGTGAGATGAAAACAAGATACTTTCCCGCAAATTCTGCAAATTGTTTTAAAACCCGGTCTAATGGACAAGGACGTGAGTCCCCTTTCAGCGTCGGGCCACCTGCTCTGCGAAGTTCAGAATGGAATGTAAAAGATGGTCCTGCAGGGCTGCGCTGGGGAGAAAGCCGAAACCCGCCGCGGCTCATCCTTGGAATGAGCTTTGCACGGAAGCAAGGTTAATAGTATGTTTTACGCAGCATTTTTAATGCCAAATTTACCTCGTCGCGGGCTGGAGCTGGAGCTTTTGGACACAAACACGAAGGCCCAGGTCTCTATGTGGCCTGGTCGTAGGGAAGTCGGTGAGCGACGAGCCTGAGGCAGGGACGCTGCTCTCTGGACGAACTTCCTGCCCTGCTTAGGATCCCGCCCCCAGAAGGCCAGTGGGAGGGGCCAGGAGGTCACAGCGCGCCTGTCCAGTCGCCCTCGGCCTCCCGGGGTCAACGTGCTCACTCTTTGAAAACCATCAATGGGAGGAGAGTTTTATCTCACTTTCCCTCTCAGATAAGTCTAGGTATAAACTCACTCAGGGACTCTGCAATGAGTCCCTGAGTGAGTTTATACCTAGACCATGGTCTGGGGACCATCAAGTCTTTGTTGCCAGATGTGCAGAGCTGGGTTCCTATGTGGGGGAAGAATCACGGAGGCTCTGGGCTTTCTCAGAGGGTGGGTCCTGCCCCTATGCCGGGCTTAGGGCTGCCTCACCCATGAAGAGGCTAGACATGAGTATAACTGGAGAATCCAAGGACTCACAAATATCGCCCGTTTGAAACTCTTATTCATAGATTTGGCAACATGGATTTTGTGAGGATTTAATCATACAAAATAAAAATTTTGAGGCTCTCATGGATAAGGATAGGGTAGAGAGTGACACTGATTACCTTTCGTGAAAGGTTTGCATAAATGAGAGCGTCATGAGCAAAAAGAAACAGGATTTTCTGTCAGCAAGCTTTGGGCTGACGGGTGCTTCTGGAGTGAGTCCTCTTCCAAGCGGGATCAATATGGCAGCCAAGGTCATCTGAACCCGGAAATGCTCTCTTGACGGGGCTGCTTCAGAGTACCTTCTGTTTTCCCAGCCTTGGTATAGAGCTGCCAGGATCCCTAAGGAACTGAGAACCCACTTATAACGTCTTTGTATTTAATAGGGCTCCCTTCCCACTGAGACTTACCCAATCAGACAAGCCTCCCAAGACCCAGATGGGCTTAGTGAAGAGCAGATTTCCCTAATTAATTGTCTGATGTACTTGGCAGGTCAAAATGTCAGTTCCCATCTTCTACGAGCAACGCACCCTGATTGTGCTGATCATGAGTAGACTCATTGAGAACAGAAAGAAGTCAAGTGGTTTCTCTCTGAATTTTCACCCAAAGCTAGATTATTTCTTACTTTTCCTTCTTAGCTCTGCATATTTGCGGGGATTCGTTTTTTCCCGAGGGATAAATCATAACCACCATCTTGGCCCATATTCCCAAATCTAGACCTCAAAAGAAACTCAAGGAAAGATCTTTCTTGCTCTTGATATTATTCCTCTTCTAGTTCCATTCAAATCCGTAAGGGGATTTCAGACCTTCATTGTAAATCTTATTGACTAGGTCTGTATGATCTCTGTGTGAAGAGGGGAATAATTCACTGTATAAGCAATGCCTACGTTAGAGAAAACTCATGATAGCTCTGAGCTTGCTGGCCTGAAGGGCATGGGGTAGATGGGCAGATAGGGACTCGTTCTGGTGTGTGTGTCTTCCAGATAGCAAATGCTGTGTTGTCTCTTTTAAATAAGCCACACCTGTTTCTCCTTTTTTTTTTTAATCCCTTATGAGGGATCTGAGAGGGACAAGAATGCCCCCTTCTCTATAGTTCCAGGCATCAGAGGCACCACCACGGAGTGCAACACTCTGGGCTTCATCTAGGGAGAAACCGGAACCCAGCCTCTGATGTGATGGGATTCTCATCTGTGGAGATCATATGCCTATAATCTCTTAGGTACCTAAAGAGCTTTCAGGTTTATCTTCTCATGACTGGGTATCGCTGTCACTATGCCGCAGGATGAGCTCAAGCTCGGGTCTCCTGATTCCAGATCCAACGTCCCTTTCCACTTCTGGAGAACACTTGCCATTAGTGGAAAACACACAAGATGAAGGAGCTTCTCACTTCAACTCAACAAGCACTTGCTGAGTTTGGGGCTTGTACACCAGCAGGGCAGCAAGTTTTGTCCCTGGGGGAGCCCCCAGTTGGAGAGACAGGCAAGTAGGCTGTTAGGTCAAGTGACAGGTGCTACACCTGAGTGGGGCAGGCGAGGGCCAGTGTGACATGAGCACATGAAGAGGGACGATTGTGGCACGGGGAGCTTTCCTGGTGGACAGGAGGGCTCAGGACACAGGGCACAGATAGCATGGGGGCCGGGAGACTTGCATGTAGCTTTCCGTGGGTCAGAGTGGAGAATCTGGGGGGTATGGAGTCTGGAGGGGTGACCTGGATCCATCATCCAGGTTCTTTTCAGCCAGGCTAGTAACAGAGCACAGATTTTATCCTACAGACAGAAGGGAGCCATAAAGCCTTAAGCAGGGGGTGGCTTGAGCAGGATAAAGCTTTGGGAGGATCCCCCAACCTCAAGGAAGAGCTCTGCTCCTCCTGTTGGCTCACAGCCCCTCGCAGCTTCGCAGGGCTATGCTTGGTGCAGGTGTTTAAGCATCACAAAAGTAGTCTGGAATCAGCCAGAAGAAATAAGAGACCCGTGACCCGCATTAGAGAAAAATTTCTTAAAAAATTTTTTCTTTATGGTTAAAATGTTATAGTTGTTTTGTTTTTTTTTTTAAACTTAAATAGTTTATGCGTGACTCTCCTTGGATCATGTACTCCTTGCATTACTCCCTCTCTACCCAGCACAGCACCCTAAAAACATAATAAATATTTCAGAATGTTCTATATTAGGATGTCAGAGACTGAACACTGCTCTCCACCCTGGCCTAACCCAGCCTGGGAGCTCATGGGAGAGGGTCAGGGACGTCTTCTCTCTGCACCCCCCTCCCATTCCCAGACCCAGATCAGTGAGAGGTGAAGTTATTCCTACCAAGGGAAGCGTAGGGTCTTAAAGTTATGAATTAAGTTTTCTCTCCTCTCCATCTGCAGCTTCAAACCTAAATATTATCTTGTACTCAGTTGTTGAGGTCATCAGATCCCAACTTCGTAGTGAGGACAGTGAGGCCCAGAATTAGGAGAGTAAAGGGTCTTAACGTTAAATATAGAGAAGTTTTATGTATTGTTATGATTCGATGGCTTTCTGAAATATGATGGGAAGGGTTGGATTAAATGGAAAGCTCTAGAAGAAACAGACATTAAAATGTAATTGAAAAAGACTCATCAAGTCAATTGAACTGTAAATTTTGGTTGACACTTGAACAGCAAGGGTGTCCACCTGTATGGGGACATTTTTCAATAGTAAGTTTCACAGTCCAAAATGAACCATATATACAAAGGGCCAACAATAAGTTATTGGAGGATTTCTGACTGCAGGGAGTGTGGGTGCCCCTAACCTTGCATTGTTCAAGGGTCAACTGTACTTGTCTTTCCCCCTCCCTGCAGCTCTTCTTAAACTTGCTGAAATTGGAAATATGTATTCCCACACACGTGTATACTTACATATGTCTGTCTCTCTCCCTTCCTCCCTCCCCTTCCCTTTCCCTATTTCCATCTTTCCTTCTTTCTTCCTTCTTCCTTTCTTCCTTTCTTTCCTCCTTCCTTCTTTCTTCCCTTTCTTTCTTTCTTTCTTTTTTTTATGGACTATTGCCCAGCCATAAAAAAAGAATGAAATAATGCCATTTGCAGCAACATGGATGGACCTAGAGATGATCATACTAAGTGAAGTAAGTCAGAAAGAGAAAGACAGGGGCTTCCCTGGTGGCGCAGTGTTTGAGAGTCCGCCTGCCGATGCAGGGGACATGGGTTCGTGCCCCGGTCTGGGAAGATCCCACATGCCGCGGAGCGGCTGGGCCCGTGAGCCGTGGCCGCTGAGAGCGTCCAGAGCCTGTGCTCCGCAACGGGAGAGGCCACAACAGTGAGAGGTCCGCGTATCGCAAAAAAAAAATAATAATAAAAAAAATAAAGAGAAAGACAAATACCATATATCACCTATATGTGTAATCTAAAAAATAGTACAAATGAACTTATTTACAAAACAGAAACAGACTCACAGACATAGAAAACAAACTTATGGTTACCAAAGGGGAAAGGGGGTGAGGAGGGATAAATTGGGAGTTTGGGAATAGCAGATACAAGCTACTATATATAAAATACATAAACAACAAGGTCATACTGTATAGCACAGGGATCTATCTTCAATATCCTGTAATAAACCATAATGGAAAATAAGAAAATTGAATTGTATTTACACAAACAAAAGCTAAAGCTATTGCAAAATCTTGGGATTGATTTTTCTAACTAGGAACCTTAGTAAGGTTTTTTTTTAACTTAAAAAAGGATTTTTTTTAACTTGAAAAACGAGCTGAGTATCAAAATTGATTTCAAAATTTAAGAGCTTTATTTAATAATCATTATAGATCTAGATGCCTTTATCTTAAAGTAGTCATTAAATATGATTAGCATAAAAGTAGATAGCTAGCAAAAATGTCAGTATGACTTGATAGATAGAACTCCAAATTATCAATAATACTGCAAGGTGGCCACAAACCCAAGGTTCCCTAAGTGCTGGTTAAACAAACATGTACTTGATTCTCTGTGATCTCCCCTATGCACAGAAATGGGGAACATCTCTGAACCCCAAACCTGTTCTGTAAATCCAAAGCGAGAGGCCTGGAACCAACACAAATGTGTGTTTTGCAAGGCAATCCAAGGAGAAATGAGGAGAAGATAAATGATTTAACAAAAAATTTCTGGATGTCTGTGCCTCTCTGTAGGTGTCTGAATCTTTGGAGTATGCATAACTCCATCTCTGCCTGTTTGGGTGACAGCCATGGAACATGGAGGGAACATTCTTGGAGCAGAGCAAGAGGAGGTTTTCTGCTTCCAAAGTTTCCAGTCACTTCTATGGGGGCTACCTTTCCTTTTTCACAAAACACCTTTGTCTTGAATTCCTATTCCTCGATGTGGCTTGCTAAGATTTTATTTTTATTATTCTGATGATTTTACAAGACATTATTTTTAACATTATTTAATACTGGAGAGTGGCCTTATCACTGGAAAGTGATATTATCTCATCCGGGTTGTCCAGGCAATTACCACCTTCTGAAAATAAATAAGAGGGAAATTTGCATCGAAATAAGGGCCTAAAGGCAAAAATAATTCCCATTTTTCATCACCACAAATGAATCACTTATTAGCATGGGATGAAGTAATAAGGATCGTCACCCCTGATATTGAAAGACATTTGCCTAAAAAGCTAGCATGTTAGAAAGTGTAACATTTATGATAGAAATTCTCTTAATAGCTCTGAATATGAACGATTTCAGAGTACATTTGGGAAAACATCCCAAGGATATCAGTGTTTTATTTTATAATTGTTTTGGAACGAAATAGAATTTGGTGCCAACGTTTTTACTAATAAAGGAAGGATTCACCTAAGCAAATAGCTATAGCTGTGAAAAAGTCTATTTGAAATCCTTTTCAATGGTTAAACGTATTAGAGGCAAAGTGTACATTTCCCCCCCACCAATGGCAAATTTTTAAAAGTTCAGGTCACAGTGATGCAAAGAATTTAAGGTAGAGGTCTAGCGATAGCAAGTATTAGTTATACTGTCAGGGTCTCATTTAGCTGGGAGAAAATGGACTTGTCAGGAGCTCTGCCATTTTGCTATAAAGGATTATAGCAATTTCACTATAAAGGATTAGGACAGCTACCTGTTGCTGGGAAAGAAGAAGTGTGAGGACATTCCAGTTCAGCTCTTTTTCATAAAAATGCTCTGTTGCTTTCCAGTGCTCTAAGGTCTCCCCAGAGACTCTGAGCCCTCTCCCTCTCCCCTTTCACCTTTAAATACCCTGCAGCTCAGATGTTCAAAAACCTTGGAGCCACCTCTAGCAAAGTCAGAAATTGTATAAAGAACGGAGATAACGTCTAGTTTTCAAGGCATGTGAGTTTCTGAGTCTACTTGAGCAAATGACTTTTCACCAGCGTCAATGTCATTTGTATTGATATATTCCAGGTACCTATTGTCTTACTACTTCCTTGCTACCCAAATTGTTGTCCATAGACCAAAAGCATCAGCATCCCCCAGGAGCTCATTAGATGTAGAACCTCGGGCCCCATCTCAGACACACTGAATCAGAATCTTCATTTTAATCAGATTCATATCACATGCATTTTAAAGTTGGGGAAGGCTTAGTCTTTTTGACCTCTGAGATTCTGCGCACTTCTCTGTCTCGGCCCCTAAAACTCGTCTTCACTTTCTAATATGGACCCTCACATGCTGCTTACCATAAGCTTGGTTTCCTTTGGACCTGTAACAGGAGGAAAATGTGTACCTGTTTCCAGTCATGGACCAAAGCTTCCCTGTTTTTATTCCTTTACTTGAGTCATAGAACTCTCTCACCATCTAGATACATCTGAACCCCAGTTACTTGTAACCCTATTGAAGGCATATCCCATGAGATGTGTGGTCAAGAGAACATAGTTCAGTGACTAAAGAGTTCTTTCAAGATAAATTTCTAATTGTATTTCTTAAATATCATGACGTGTACACTTTAAAAAATTCCCTTTTCCTCTCACATCTGCTTTCTTCATAGACCATCACCCTCCTACCCCCCTCTCTCCCTCACTCCTCCCAAAACTCTCCTCCTTCAAAGCTGAACCTAAAATTTCTCCCATAGACCTAGCCTGCCTATTTTTCCTTCTAGCCTTTTAATCTTTTTTTCCCCTCCATTTTACATCTAGAAGGATAAAGAAACAAGTTGGTCCTGATGGAATCTTCTGGAAAAGGATGGGGAGGGGAAGGGACAGAATGAACTAAGGCCACGATGCAGAGAAAGCCTGGGAACACCTGTGTGTTAATAACATCCTCTCTGTCCCTCCCACCTCTTCACGTCTGTATTTCTCTCTCATTTCAGCTCTCATTAGATTTCAGTTCTTTCTTTTTTCATGAGCATTCAGCTAGAAGCATTTCTCAGCCTCCTGGATTCTAGGTGGGGATATATGATTAGTCCTCAGCAGTGAAATGTGAGCCCAAGTGGGGGGGTGTCACCTAAGGCCGAGGCATCTATGAGCGATGGGCCTTTTCTCTTGTCTTTTATTAGTGGTGAGATATAGAGGAGCTAGTGGAGGACAGTGGTCCTAGGGCACTGGTTCTTTAGCGAGGGTGGGGGAATAAGGGGGTGGGAAGGTAGGAAGTGGTTTTGAACCTCATGTGACATTTGACAATATCTGGAGACATTTCAGGCTGTCATAACCAAGGGTGCTACTGGCATCTAGTGGGCCGAGGCCAGGGATGCTGCTAAACATCCTACAATGCACGGGACAGCCCCCACCATAAAGAATGTTCCAGTCCAACGTGTTAGTAGTGCTGAGTTTGAGAAGCTCTGTCCTGGGGGAGGGCAGAACCGCCAGATGGCCGGAGCCTGGATCCTCCCATGAGCACCCCAAAACCCAACTGCCGCCACACAGAACTGTGAGAGCAGCAAGAAATGAACCCTTTGTGGGTGAAGACACTGCACCTTGAGGGTTGTTTGTTTCAGCTGTGAGCCCCCTCAACTGATAACCCAGAGCTCTACCGAGATCTGGGTCCCGGTGTGATCCTGCCGGTCTGCTGTGCAGGCACACCTGTGCAAGCTTTACTGCAATGGCCCGTTTTATCCAGAGACTTTGGAACAAGTTGGGCACTGTTATGAAAATGTCACCTTTCAGTTAGAAGCAGCAGACATTCACCACAACCTCTCCCATTTCTGTCACTGCACACCTGAGCCCACTCCAGGGCTGTGGACAGGTACACGTGGTTATTAAGGAATCACAGAGACTCAGGACCTCTCTGTCATCTGCACCCCCATCCTTAGAAAAATGTGAGGCTAACTGATCCCAAGTGCCTGTGTGAAGTGGCTTCATTTGGGCTTAACATCACGGTGCCACCTCCATTTCAATACTTCCTCCAATGAGGGAAGGCATATCCTTCTATGGATTCAGACTCAAAATATTCATTTTGGCTTTATAAACATCACAGACAAGTGAAATGGAAGACACATTGTCCGCAAGCTTCTGTAGCTTGGAAAATAAAAGGTGACCGTCTTGCCACGGTATGGCTGTAATTGATGGCCATGGACCACCAAACTGACTCCTCGTTTTTTAGATGTAAAGAGAGTGATGCCAAGTGGCCAAGGGACTCACCCAAACAGGAGGATGGAGGTCAAACCCGACATCTCTTAACAGCCCCTGTTGTCCTGGTTACTTTCAGAAGCAACGGTCCTGTTATCGTGTTTGTGCGCCTCATTTTTTCATGTATGAAGAATTTTCCTGCTCCACAAGGCAATTAGAGAGGAAGGCTCTGCAGTGTCATATTGATCTCTCCTGTTCAGACGTATGATTAGCTGTTAACATTTCATTACCATCAACGTTTTCCCGGGTTCTCCATGACCCTTGTCTTACGATGTTCCCAGGCCTCTGAATGCTGTGAGAGAATTAATTTTGCTGTCTGATGTGAGGATGTAAAACATGGAGCCCAGAGTCTTGATAGGAAGGTCATATTGGATAATCATTCTTCATATGAAGTGAGCTTTATCGGGAACCCCGACAGAGAACCGAGTTAACAAAGCAGCCCTCTCTGGTTCCAGCAGAGAGGCGTGAGGCTTGCAAATAAATGCTGATTCTAAGAAGCGTTATACTGAGTTATATATGAATGTAACTCTTGAGTGTCATTCTTATGGAAGGGAAAAGACGCCAATTACTTAAAGGAGAGAAATATTCTGCTGCGTTAATTTGAATGTGGAATGCGGTCAGGTGTATACACTCAGGTACTAACATGAGTCTCTCTTAGTTTCCCCCAAGGCGGGTGCTACTGTCAGCTCCTGAAAAGGGCAGGGCAGGTAACAGTTAGTAACTCACTCAGGACAGGATCCCGTGATGGATTATTAAGAGCAGACTCTAACGTGTCCTTTGAATTCAAAGATGACGCTGAAGCGACAGCAAGAGGATTCTTCCAGCCCTTTCCACACTGCGCAGGTGTAGACGTCCTGCATGTTCAGCCACAGCTGTGTTTTTAGCATCTCTGAGGTCTACAGCTCTGTCCCTCTCAGGAAGCCTCTGATAAAAACAAAACCTTGCTCATTTTTTGATGAAGACAAACTCGTCTGTATGATAACTTGGCTCCGCTGGCTTTTCAACTCTACTGCCCAATATGAATGGTCTTTTTTCCTGTTTATACCTCTTGTTGCAAACTCAAACTCAAAATATTCCTCCCATTGAATGAACAAACTCATCCAGAATGATTTGGGGTCCAATGCACTGGAACTGTGCAGGAGCAAAAAGGAATTTAAGGCAAGTCAGCTGGACACAAACATTTCAGGTGTCATTGTGGGTGATTGTGGTATTCACGCAACATTTTGTATGGCTTCCTGCAAATTCTGATGAAACTCGGGAAGAGACTGAATATTTGGGTATGTTTAAGCCGTACAGAAAATGGGCCAGCTGAGGACAGGGTAAGAGGCTATATCTGAATGAGGGATATACTGGCTTGATTGGTAAATTGGTGCACATTATAGGGTGGGAATGGGTTGGTTAAGAAGAGAAAAGACAAATATCTTATGATATCACTTATATATGGAAGCTTAAAAAAAGGATACAAATAAACTTATTTACAAAAGAAAAAAAAGGAGAGAAACATCTTGGTGCTTAGTTAGCTCTCGTTGACTAAAGCTCAAAGGAGAGCTTTCGTTTTATTATATTTCCCACCCCTACTGTCCTTTCCTCCGTCCCTTTTTCACTTCTGGAATGTCTTCCGTGGAAATGTCCCTTTCCCCAGCCTCTCCACTTAGGCATCCGTTACATATGCTTACCACCTGTGGCTTTCTGGTTGGATGTGGAGAACTTAGAATATTCTGGAACTCTGCCTTGGGAAACAGACCCATTTATTTTGCATGTCAGTTTTACCGCTTAGTGGCCATATGTTCTTAGATCAGCTATTTCATTTTTTTTTCTGAGCTGTTTTTTCATCTGCAGAATGTGCATGATAATAGCATCTACTTTGTAGACTTTTTGTGTGAATTAAAATAATGTGCGCAAAATGCTTAGCAACAGGCCTGGCACATAGCAAGTATTTGACAGACAGTAATTGTTGGTGGATTCTGCTTATGACTATACTATTGTAATTGTTACTAGCATGAGACTGGGCAGCTCAACCTTCAAAGTGTATCTGGAATCCAGCCACACTCACCTGCCTCTCGGCTGCCATCCTTGCTCAAGGCACCATTGTTCCCTGGCTTGGACTGCTGCAGTATCCTTCTAACCCGACTTCCTGCTTCCACCCTTTCTTAACTATTTCCCATACGGCAGCCAGAGCTCTCTTTCATCGATAACACTTGCTTTTGTCAGATCATATGACTCTCCTGCTAAAATCCCCATTGCAGCTAGAAGCAAGTCCATCCTCTTCCCTAAGGCCCCGGCATGCTCATCTCAGGCCATGCCTCTCTCCCATCTCTCTTTGGTTCCCTGTGACTTGGCAGTCTGGCCCACCTGCCCCTCCATTCTGCATATTCCTCCTGCCCTGGCGCCTCACACATGCGTGCTCTTCTCTTGTATTCGCGTGCTTGCGTCTTCCTGTTGTTGAGTAATCAGCTCCAGTGCCGCCCCCTCATCTCATTAAATAACAGGTCGGACTGGATGAAATCGCTGCTAGTTCTTGACCTACACTTGACCTACAAAAATGACAGTTTTATATGATTCACCCTAATAACTGTCCCCTCCACCCCTCCATCACCACACTGTCCATATGGTCTTTTATTCTGTTTTACTTTGTCGGTGTGCTGTCTGTACATCATGCAGGTATGAATCCATGTCAGGAAGGCAAATAGATTCCATTTCCTATAACAGATCTTATAAATGGGTACTACCTGTTGATGCACCATGTTGAGAAAAATTCTGAGGTTGCAGTCAGACTCAGCAGAAAGAATCCCATGATTGGTTAGTAGCAGGATCTTCTGTGGCCGAGGCACCCACCATTCCCTCTCGGAGGAATTTGCGTGTACGTGAGGACTTTCATCAGTGCAGGTTGGGACAGGGTCTCTGCCCCTCTTGCCCAATGACAAGTTCACGGTGCTGTCTTATTTCCGTCAAGCAGCTGTATCTTCTTACCCACGCACTTTGAAGGCCACTTACTGGTTTCCAGTGGCACGTATGTAACTTACTTGGAAAACTTCCAGTAGTATTTTACTGCTGGTACCTAAAGACCACAAAATATTCTAAGTCTCCAGATAATTTTCATATGACCCCCTAAAATTCCTTTAAAAATTAGACATTTTATGCAAGACTGATTTTATTATTAAGAAGGGTGGGTCAGATAGGACACCAGGGAGATTTTTAAAAATTAGTAAGCTTCTTTCAGCAGCCACGGTTGCTTAATAGCTTCCAGAAACTATCCTTAGCCTTCTTAGAATAAAAGGTTTAAGGTACAGTCACGGAGAAAATATATTGTTTCATACTTCCTGTTAGCTAATTGTTGTGTTCAATTTCCGTCAATTATGGAAAAATGACGCAAAGCATACGATTAATTTAAAACACCGACTTGAATCTGTTTAAACCTTGAATCCAGTAGACACCCAATGAAATAGACTTGGCCTCATTCACCGTGCTCCAGACACAGGTCTTTAGGATTTATTTTCCCCTTAATTGTGATGGCCATGTAAGTTGGGTCCAGGGAAGTTGCTAGTCACAAACACTCTGGAAACACTGCCTGACAGGTGTGCCGTGATGCCGTGTTTTAAATGAGTACTTCCAGCCTACTCCTCTGGGCTCCTGTCCAAATTCTGTGTGAATTCGCCTTCACTGGGACAAAGGAGGCAGATGGAAAACCTGCCTTTCTCCCTCATTGCCCGGCAGGTACTCCTGTCTCAGTCAGATGGCTGTGGTCCCTTCCCCAGCCCTACCACGTGCCTGCCCTGTTCACCTCTGCTTTGCAAGAAACCTTAATTCTCACTCCATCTAAGCTCTCACCTGGCTAAGCACTCAGCGTGATCCATTGCAAGTAAACACAGCTCCTCTGTCTCTTTTATGGTCTTTCCATAATGCTCATTTGTTTAACTGGCTAGAGAGTGAAAAGCCTTCCCCAGCGAAAAAATGATCTCGTTTTTCTTTGGGCGGTCTCTAGACAACCTGCTTCCTTTCCATCTATTTTTATCCTGCTATCTTGTCACGTCTCTTCTATCTTGTAATTTCATGCCATCAAGTCTTAATCTTGGGTTTTGACGTTTTGTGTGTGTGCCAGGGTATTGCACCTTATCTGGGTTCCACGTTCCTGGAAGCAAGGGAAAGGATCCTGCTTTATATCTTAAAACAAGTAGCAGAGTGCCAATGGGCATAGAAGTTTCTTAGTTAAATCACTGCAGGAGGTAAGAAATAAAGAAGAGAGAGGAGTAAGGAAGGGAGAGGAGGGGGGAGGGAAAAGAAAAAGGAAGGGAGGCCACGATTTTTCCTGAAACCCTAGAACAGCACAGTGCTTGCTTTAAAACAGATGCCAACACGTGTGTGAGATTAATATACAGAAATACTCAGTCTGGCCAGTGTCCTAAAGTTGCAAATCCAGTTCTCTTTCTCTCTCTGAATATACAAAGTATCTGATCAGACTCCATTCCAAAGTGGCAATTCCTGAGGATACCAAACAGACTAACAACAAAGCAATTAGACCTCGGGAGCTGATGACCCACAGCTGAGGATGGGGTGCGTTTAACACCCACATGAGCCACGTCACTGCTGAGTTAGAAGGTGCTCATCAGATTTCACATCTGAGAACAAGGACCTTTTAAAAGTGAGAGCTTCAGAGTTGAAAATCACAAGTTCAACAACTTTTCAATCGAAACATATGAATGTATTTATCGAAGAGGGAGAGCTTGTAAAATAGTCTAAGTAGAGGGGTGCTCTCAATTCAGTGAACCAAGCTTCTTTCGCCCCCAGTTAGGAGCAAACTTGTGGAATGAGATGTCAGTAGAAATAGAAAAAGAAGCTTCTGGGACACTCAGCATCAATGGTTCACCAGGACAGATTCACAGAGTCCAGAGGAGTGTGTGTGTGTGTGTGTGTGTGTGTGTGTGTACACGCACAGGTGTATTTGCTGGACTATAAAAGTGCACACCCTCAGTCAGGTTCATTCCTGAGCTGTCCCAGAAGATGTGACTTCAGGCGCAACAAGTCTAGTCAATTCAACGTTTACTGAGTGTTCTGCGTGACGTCCTGGAGAAGTTTAAACCGATGTTTCTTTTATGTGGGTGCAGCTACCAACACCTTCTCTCCAGACCAATGTGGTCCCACCCCCACTCAACGCAACATTCCCATTTCACCTGCCCGTTTGGGGAAACCAGGTTTTCCCCCCTAATTACAAGGGTACTATCTCCCAGATGAGAAAATTTGCCAACTGTATGCAAGCACCCAGGTAAAAACAGACAAATGCATAATCTTACCACCAAAAGAGATCTGTTGTTTCTCTAGTTTATATTTTGATGTTTGCTCTTGGGTGGTTTTTAAATATAATATCATGATTTTCCTATAATGTTGTTTTCTGTTTCTTAGAAATAGATTATATGGCAGGAGGTTTTAGCTGATTATAAAATGGGATTCTGTCTGAATGGTAATTGAAACTATGGGTACACCCAATGCGCTTTCAGGGGAGAATTTGGTCATGGCCCTGGGACCAAGAGGGAAAATAGGGAAATGAACTCTGCTGGGTGTGTCTGATGGAAGATTTGTGGTATGGGAAGTCTTTCCCTGTCCCAAAGTCACAAAATGTTCTACTGCATTGTGTTCCGACTACATCAGAGGTTTTTTTTTGGCTGCATTGGGTCTTCGTTGCTGCACGCGGGCTTTTTCTAGTTGTGACAAGCGGGGGCTACTCTTTGTTGTGGTGCGCAGGCTTCTCATTGCGGTGGCTTCTCTTGTTGCGGAGCACGGGCTCTAGGCACGTGGGCTCAGCAGTTGTGGATCATGGCCTCTAGAGCGCAGGCTCGGTGGTTGTGGCGCATGGGCTTAGTTGCTCCACGACATGTGGGATCTTCCCAGACCAGGGATTGAACTCTTGTCCCCTGCATTGGCAGGCGGATTCTTAACCACTGAGCCACCAGGGAAGTCCCATGCATCAGAGTTTTTATATTACACTTTTAATCCATCTGGTATTGGTTTTGCATGTGGTATCAGGGAGGGATTCCATTTTAATTCCCCCATTTAGTGAGCCAGTGTCCCAGCCCCATCCCTGAACAACTCATCCTGCCCCAGCTGATCTGTGAGGCCACATCTGTCCCCTATGGTGATCCTGTATATGTGTATGGATCCGTCTCTAGCTCTCTTTTTGTTCTTATCCCCATATTCATGTCATTATTACCATGGCTTTATAATGTCTTAAGAAATCTGCTAGATAAGTTCTTACTTTGTACTCTTCGTTTTCAGAGATGAGTTGGTTATTCTTGGGTTGGTATTCTCATATAAAGTTTAGGCTAAGTTCGTTGAATTAAAAAAATACAACTGGAACTTTTAATAAGATTATATTTAATTTGTAGATTAATTAATATGCGAGTTGGACCCATTTATATTTATTGATTACTATAATATCAGGGATTGTTTCTGCCGTTCTTTTTCGTGTACTCCATTTTCATTTTCTCTGTTTTGTTTCTGTTTTCTCCTTTCCTCTTTTCCTTTAGATAGAGTGTTCTTCTGATGTTTTAAAAACTAAACATTCTGTTTTTGTCCTTGTGTGTCCTTAACCTAAAATTGTTCATGATTATTTACCCCTATTGATTTTTTTTAAGCTCAACAATATCTTTATTTCCCCACTGACTAGTAAGTACTTGAGCACATTCTCATGTCCTTCTGGTCTCTCACTCCTCCAGCCCTCTCTCCCGTCAAGTTACTATTGTCTAGAATTCTAGCTGTGGGTTGTAATGAATATTCTGTCTTGTTTCCCTGTTTTCTCTTTTTTCATCAACTCATCACCCCTGATGGTGTCCTGTTGATACAGTGACCTGGACTGTGGCTGCTGACTTGTTGGAGAAGGTGTCTCAGGACATCTCAAGGAAGGATGGAGAGTAGGACCTAAACTCTTCCCTTATCCCATTGTCTCATTGCTGCCTCCAGTCACTTGCTCCCACGGACATCAGTTCAAAACAACCTTCGTCCTCCCAGGGCTTTTCTCAATTTTAAAAGTTCCTGGAGCACATACTTCCCTCTAGCTTCTATAATTTCTCTAGGGTTGATCCTGGGAAGAAAGCCAGCTTCTGTGCAGAAGTCTGACAGTTCGTATTTCTTTATAGAAGAGGGTACAACTCCTCTGGGGAAGGAAGACCTGAATAGAACAGAGCCTTCCTCTGCTCTGCTTTATGGCTTGGAGGACGTCAGAGAGACTGCCCTGAGCAGGGCAGAATTCTTGTCCTAGAGCTCCTGTAGCTGCGGCAGTGGTGAAGTACCCACTCGGGAGGACAACAAGGAGACAGGAACGGAAGGATATTGACAGGTTGGCTTTGCTTTGTTGTTTGTTTTTTACTGAATATGTGAGAAACCTCTTGGAAATTCCCCTCTAAAAACCTGGGGGGAGTCTGTTGAGGGTGAATGGGTGGGCATATATTCCCCCTGAAGTTCTGTGGCCATGTAGGCAGGGGCTATCAAGGCTGTGAAATGTAAATATTGTTCTATCATTAGCACTAAGACATACTAGGTATGTCCTAATTACTCTCTCCATCACTTTCCTCTCTCCCTCCAGCCTCCCTCAACTGGATTGCAGGCTCCGAGAAGGGCAGGATCCTTCACAGATTTGTTGACAGTTATATCCCCAAATCTGACCCAGTGCTTGGCCCAGACGCATATGTGCTCAATAAATGTTTGCTGAAACTGTACAAAAATTGAAGTTTTTCTTTACTAAACCTATGCTCCTATCAGTCCCATATGAGAATGCCTGTTTTCCCAAACCACTACCAACACGTTATTATTATTATTCTTTATAAATATTGCAAATTAAATAGATACCAAATAACATGTCATATTTTTAATGTGCATTTTTCTAATTCCTGTTGCAGTGGAATATTTATCACAGGTTTAGTTTTCATTTGCACCACCTCTATTGTGAATTTCTCATTCATTTCTTTTGTCTGTTTTCTATTAGAGTGTTCATTGTTTCTTACTGATTTTAAGAGCTCTTTCTATAAAAATAGCAACTCTTCTTTTTTAAAAAATTAATTAATGAATTTACTTTTGGCTGCGTTTGTGCGCGGGCTTTCTCTAGGTGTGGCAAGCAGGGGCTACTCTTTGTTGCGGCGTGAGAGCTTCTCATTGCGGTGGCTTCTCTTGTTGCAGAGCACGGGCTCTAGGCATGCGGGCTTCAGTAGTTGTGGCGTGCGGCCTCAATAGTTGTGGTGCGCGGGCTCAGTAGTTGTGGCTCATGGGCTTAGCTGCTCCGTGGCACGTGGGATCTTCCTGGCCCAGGGCTCAAACCCGTGTCCCATGCATTGACAGGCAGTTTCTTAACAACTGCGCCACCAGGGAAGCCCAAGATAGCAACTCTTTGTTATACATTTATATTCAAAAGGTTATTTTTTCCCCTGCTGACCGTATGCCTTTCAATTTTGTTTTTTGATAAAGTTAATTTTTTACATTATCAAATCTATCAAAAGTTTCCTTTATAGTTATGTTCCAAATATACTTTCTTGAATTAATCTTTTAAATTTCTTTCTTCCTTTTTTCCTTCTTTCCTTCCTTCCTTTTCTTCCTTTCCCTCTCTCTTTGTCTCTTTCATTTTTCTTAAAAACATTTAACACTCTAAAATCTTTTACCAATTATTCTGGCACCATTTTTCTTGGGCATCATTTCCTCCACTAATTTGAGATTTCAGTTTATTGTGTTCTAAACACAACAAATTCAAACTTAAAATTTTCAAAAAGGAAATTGAAGCACAGGAGGAATAAGCCTCTGTCTCCAGTGATGGGAGCAGCTTTGAGGTTGGGCAGCTTGCCTCAATGGCCTGCATTCTTTACTGAAATTAGAGAATGTTGTTAGAATGAACGAATTTACAGTTTGTTATGAGAAATTTCTGGAATAGAATAAACGAACTCATACAATGACAGAATATAATGTTTATTTCAACAAACGGACCCCCCGCTTTGCCCGTCTTTTAAGCTGGTTGCACGTTCCTCTCTTGTGTGTGCTGCAGTGCATGCATTTCTTATGGCTTCAGCACTGGTATGTCAGTCGGTTTCTAAATGTCTTGTCTGAAAGACACGTTCATAGCTACAGTGGGTGAAGCAAAGCATCTGAGCAAAGTACTTCAAAATTTAGAACAGGTTCAAAGAAAAAATAGTAAGAGTTGGTGACAGTTAGTGTGGCGAAGGTTGTAATTTGCATTAGAAATGCAGGCTCTCAGTGTGGCTCTGGGTCCACTCTGATGGGAAAGAGTCACCAATGGCTCAAGTGTCCCAGGCCGCCCTTGACACGCATTCAGGTTAACGCAGGGCAGTTCAAAGCCACTGCCTCCTGAAGGTCACAGAGTTTGGAGTGACAGCCTTCCTGGTAAGCAAGGCCAGGAAAGAATACACAGAGGTAACCTCTGAGGAGCTTGGTGGCCCTCCTGGCATCTTGACAAAAACCACGCGAACAACGTGTGTTCATTTATGTATTTATTTATTTGAAGGAAGTATTATATTTTTATTGAAATGTATCACTTAAAAATCCAAAAATGTTAACAAATAAGTATAAAACTTAAATGAAAATCTACTTTTTGAACTAAAATCTACTTTTTGAACTGGGTAGCATTATTATTATTATTATTATTTGCGGTACGCGGGCCTCTCACTGTTGTGGCCTCTCCCGTTGCGGAGCACAGGCTCTGGAGCGCAGCAGCCATGGCTCACGGGCCCAGCCGCTCAGCGGCATGTGGGATCTTCCCGGACTGGGGCATGAACCCGTGTCCCCTGCATCGACAGGCGGACTCTCAACCACTGTGCCACCAGGGAAGCCCAAGGTAGCATTATTTTTTATGAACTAAAAAATAATGCTACCCAGTTTCACTGAGGTTACCTTTTTCTAGTAAATCACTTCTTTTTCAAAATACTTCTCACTTTATAACTTTCCTCTGTTTAAAATTTGCTAAGTGGGATTGGGTTAATTAGCTTAATTCTTTAGGATGAATATAATGGATGCAGTTTGAAGGTTGTCTTTATGATCCCTCTGAGGCTGTTAACTTTTTACATGGCAAGCTGCTGGCTCTGTCCAAATCCTTTACAATTTAATTTATTTTTTGATTGGAAAAAAAATGGGATAAGAATCTAGACACCTGGCTTACTGTAATCCATTGATACTGTATGGAAAGCAAATGTCTTCACTTAAAACAGCCTCGGACAACTGTCCTGCAGGAGCCCTGTCCTGGAAACAAGAGACAGCACACTAGCCATGCTCACTTGCCCATAAAGAGGCCAGCTATGAGTCTGCCTGCCCCACGTCTTTCGCAGCCCTTCCTTCCCCAAGATGTGGCCTCCATTATCATGAGTGATGGGCTAGCTCACAGATGAGGGACCTGCAGCCAGATGGCCAAAGGCAAAATGCTCTCTCCCATCAGCCCATTAGCACAGGGCAAGGGTCTGCTCATCTCTGATCTCTTGGTGCCAGAGGGAGTGATGTTCGGGCGAGCAGCTCTCCCCAGGTAGACGGTGTCACTAATACACCCTGATGGTCACAAGACATCTGAGACCCCCAACTAGGAGGTCACCCCAGCATGACGCCGCTCAGAGCTTAGGCCGAGGCCAGTGGAGACTAAAGGGCAGGGCAGTGTCATGGAGAGGGACAGAGTAGCAGTCAGGACCCCCAAGTCTCAAACTTGCCCTGGGCTGCTGGCCTGGACGTCTGCACAGGGAGTTCTGCCCTGTTATCGGATAAAGCAGGCTCTGTGGTGGGGAATCAGTGCCAGTCAAGAATCAGAGACCTGAAAGAATAGGGTGAGAACTGCTGGTCCCAACTCTGGGTCCAGAAAGGAGGGTCACCTGTGGACATCACACATCTGTGGGTGGCAAGGCTTTAAAGTTCCACTTGGCAAGATGTTCACACTTTGTGGCTCTGGGGGTGCGGAGAGCACAGCTGCTCTGCTACAGTGGAGAAAGCTCCCCTCCTGGGTTCCACTGATTTTCCCCCACGAGGTGAGACGAGCGCTCTGCATAAAGGGCCACCACTGGTGTGAGAGCGAAGCCTGCAGTTTCATCCCAGCGCTTACGGCTTTGCTGCCTATGGATGTCCTGCAGCTTCATCTACCCCATCCTTGCCCCAAACATCTCAGTCACTTCCGGGCCATTCTTTCAGCCCCCCCATGATTCTGAAACCTGCCCCAGCCATCTGCTCCGACCTCTTCTTGCTGGTGTGATGGAGTGATTTGAGGTGGGGAAGCGGGGGTACTGGGAAGCGGGCTGATGGACCTCCCAGCGTCCACGTGGGGCTTGGACTCAGCGCGGCCCTCAGCACTTGGCCTTCTCACTGCCCCTCCGGCGGGAGCCTGCTTCTGTGATCATGTCTGATGTTAAAAATGGGTCACGCCTGATAACTGAAAGAAGGGAAACTGTAAATCCCCAAAAAGCTCATTAACAAAGAACACAGGCTTTGACTGTCAGCGACCAGATCCTAAGCCAAGATGAAGCCTTGTTAAATCAAGTGCAGTATTTGGAGAGACAACCCACTTCAGTGCAGGCACCTTACACTGCAGTTCCCTGATGGCCCAGGGTCAGCCCCACCGCAGCGCGAGCTCTCGCCCGGGACAGGTTTCCTCTTTACCTTGTCTGGCCTGAAAGGCTCAGCAGATTTCTCTGGGAAGGTTCTGAGATGTGTAGTTCTCACTCTGACTGGTCGTGACTAAGCCGCAGACTCCTTTCCCTCCTTCGTTCTCTATTTCATGTGACAACAGAATCTTGTACTATGTCTAGGTCAGTGGTGCTCAAACTTAATTGTGCGATCCCATTCCTGGGAACAGATCCAAAGGAAACAAAATCTCTGTCTCAGAGAGATTTGGGTACCCTCATATTCACTGCAGTGTTATTTACAATAGCCAAGACATGGAAGCAAACTAAGTGTCCATGAATGGGACGAATGGGTAAAACAGTTGTAGTATACGCACAATGGAATATTATTCAGCCATAACAAGGAGGAAGCCCTGCCATTTGTCACAACATGGATGGACCTTGAGGGTATTATGCTAAGTGAAATAGGTCAGATGAAGAAAGACAAATATCTCACAATCTCACATATATGTGGATTCTAAAAAAAAGCAGAACTCATAGATACAGAGAATAGATTGATGGTTGCCAGCGGTGGAGGTTAGGGGGCGAGAATGTGGTGAGGAAAGCGTAAAAGTGGTCCGAAAGTAAAAACTTCCAGTTACAAGATAAGCAAGTCACAGGGATGTAATGTACCGCATGGCGACTATAGTTAACAATACCCTATTGTATATTTGAAAGTTGCTAAGAGTAGATCTTACAATTCTCATCACACACACACACGCAAGTGGTAGCTACATGAGGTGACAGATGTGTTAACTAAACTTAAGGTGGCAATCGTTCTGCAGTACATGTATATATCAAATCATTACCTCGTACACCTTAAACTTATATAATATTATATGTCAATGACATCTCAATAAAGCTGGAAACTAAAAAAAAACAAGACATGAAAAACCAATCATCTGAAGGGCTTGTTAATGCAGAGTTCTGGGCACCCCCCCCCACATGGGTTTCTGATGCGGTAGGTCTGGGGTGATGCCTGAGAATCTGCATTTCCGACAAATTCCCGGTGAAGCTGATGCCGCTGGCCTGGTGCCCACACTTTGAGGATCACTGACCTGGATGCCGTATCCTGAGGACGTCAGTGCAGATTTGTCTTTGTTGGATTTCTCTCGGGAGCTGAAAACAGGCAAAATTTTCAGGGCAGGGAATGTGTTTGGGAGATGGTCGTAGGAAGCCCTGGGAGCGGTGCGGGGATGAGAGAAAGTGAAGGGGGGCAGAGGAGGAAGGTTGCCTCAGGCACAGCCTGCCGCCATCTGGGGCAAAATCCCACTGGGGAGTCGCAGGAGACAGTATAGATCAAGCTTCTGAGTTCTCCCAACAGGGGGCAGCCTGGGCGATGCTCCTGCCAGAAATTGGTTGACGGCTTTATTTGTCCCGCGCTTGTGGCCCAGGCGGTGCAGGCTCTGGCTCAGGGGACGGCCACCTGGTGGCCACAAACTGGCACCTCCTGTGTGAGTCAGGGGTGCCTGGAGCCGGGAGGCCCTGCTGGGGTGCTGACAGGCATGGCCACGCAGGCCTTCTAGGAAATGATATCCCACTTGGGGAAATAAATGATACACACAGGAATTTTTAATAATTCCAGACAGAGAACTTGAGCATTTCAAAATCAACAGCCATGTTAAAAAGTTTCCTGTGGGATCTCGGAACATAGGGTCAGGTTTTATTTTTGGTGGCCAAGCCCTTTAATTCTCTGGGAGCAAAAACCACGTCCCTTTGGCTCCAGACCCTTCCATTAGAGACTGGCCACCATGGAAACAGGATACCTGTTTCCAAAATTAGGACAGAAACCAGGGATCCCTCCCAACATGCCTCCCCAACCACGCATATCTCCACATCCATGGTCATCACCACCACTGATGTGCGTACACAGATACACTCACACGTGCACACACAGACATACATGCACGCACGCGGTTACTGGGCTACTTCCTCTTCTTCTCCAGCACCAGTCTCTGTGGCTGATCAGATTCTCCCAGCCCTACCCTCCTCACACCCAGGAAACTGGCCTTTGGATGCCCCAGCTTCCCCCTTTTCCCTGTCACCCTCCTTGATGCAAACCTGGTCTGAGGTTGGGTGAGGCTGGGGAGACCAGAGGCTGATGTTAGGTTGAATTAAATCTTACGTTTCTGCAGCTTATGGGTTGCATGACCTCCAGACAAGTTCCTTGGCTTCTTAAACTTCAAATTTTTCATCATAAAGTGGGGAGAAGAATTGTTCCCTCTCGGGGAGTTGCTGCAAGGGTTAAATGCCTTGGACTAAGTGATCACTAAATCTTAGCCCCTAATGTCGAGCCCAGTTTCCCAAAGCTATTGTAAGGGTTAAGTAACACGAGGCCTAGGAAGTGACCAGCAATTCCCAGCTCACAGGAGGCACTTCAGAAACAGTAGGTGTCGTTAATAATCATTACTCTCCAGAAGCGTAGAGTAGAGGGAGTCTTTGCCCACGGGTTGGGCTAAATTCAGGTAAAAGGTGCCAGCCCTCTTGGAGATTAACCAGGTCCCACAAGCCACGACTTGCTTCTGCCCGAGGCCCAGAGTACGTGGGCAGCTTTAGGTGGCCTCAGGGTGGGTGAGTAGGGACCCTAGCAACCTCGCCACCGCCATTGTCCTGCCAGCAGACAGTAATTCCTTGTTCATAAGAAACTTGCTTTTGCTTTATGAACATGCATTAGAGCACGCCTTAAAGAACAAAATCAACATTTGGCTGTCTTTGCGGACTATGAAATTACTCACATTTTAATCTACTTGTTACGCTAAGAAAAGAGACTTCTAATTTAATAGATTTCACAAAAGTAAGTAATTCAAAAACATGTTCTCAAACTCTTTGAAAACAGAGGAAGGCATGGAATGATGTGCTAGGCAAACCCTGCCAAGTCACAGTGTGGGGATTCAGGGTGCGAGGATGCCCAGCCAACCTCCCGTCCCCACCCCAGCAGGATGGCTCTGTAATTGGACTGCCTTGTAAAGCAAATGCTCCTCTGGGGGGTGTCAGGCTCCCGTCCCCTGAGTAATACAGGACCAGGTCCTCTTGCTCTTAGGCAAAACGCCAGCTGGACCAAAATATGCACAAATATCTATGCTCTAATCTCTTCCCCAACACCAAATTAGAGACTTCCTGTAACCACATTATAAAATCCAGAATGAGGAGATGTTACTGTATTCTTCCTGTATCTCGTCACGGGGCAGAAATACGATCACCATCTGCTGAATGGCTGGAGCTCTCTGCTATCAGAGAGTCATGCGATGCCCGTGCATGCGAACAGGGAGAGCCGATGGAGGGGGTGGCAAAGGCGTTTAGGCTTCTCCGGCTCCTGGAAATGACTGCACTGATGGCCTGAGAGTTTGTTTAAGGTATTCATTGCCGAAGAGAATCTCGAGTCTATTTTTAAGGTATAACATACAAATATCAAGTGCACACACCTTAACGAGATAGCTTGATGAGTTTTGTACTATCTGGGCAGCCGTCATCCAAATCAATACTTAGGATACGTCCGTCACCTCAGAAAGTTCTCTCAGGGTCCTTTCTTGCCAATACCACCACTCCACCCTTGCAGCGAGTCACTGTTCCGCCATGTACCACTGAAGTTCTTGAACTTTGGGATGATATAGTATATATTTTCTCATATACATGGCTTCCTTCATTTAAAATAACATGTCTCAGATTACCTCATGTTGTTGTATGGAACAGTAGTTCTTTTTTATAGCTGGGCAATATTCCACTGTATGTATAACCACAGTTCATCTATTCACCACTTGACAGACATTTGGTCTGTTTTTAATTTTGGGCTCTTATGAATAGATCTGATGTGAATATACTTTTTTATAGTTTCTCATATTTTTAAACTTTATATAAATGCCATTGCGCCATATTCTTTGCCACACATTACTTTTGGGAGATTGATTCACCTCGATATACAAACCTCCCATTAATTCCTTCTTACCACTGGATAGAATGGGTAGTTTTTTTGTTTTGTTTTGTTTTTTGAAATTTTGATTTTATTTTGTTTATTTTTTTATACAGCAGGTTCTTATTAGTTGCCTATTTTATACATATTAGTGTATATATATGTCAATCCCAATCTCCCAAATCATCCCCCACTCCCTGCCACTTTCCTCCCTTGGTGTCCATACGTTTGTTCTCTACATCTGTGTCTCTATTTGGTGTGAATATTCTTGTACAAGTCTTTTTTGGGGGGGACATTCACACTCATGTCTCTTGAGTGTATATGCAGGAGTGATCTTGCTGGGTCACACGGTAAGTGTCTGATTAACTTTTTCAATTTTCCTAAATGGATACACCACTTTACACCTCACCAGCGATGCATGGACAATTCCGGGTGCTCCAGGACCTTGACAAGCCAAGTCCAGCTTTCTATTGACATATATACACTAATATGTATAAAATGAATAACTAATAAGAACCTGCTGTATAAATAAATAAATAAAATTTAAAAAAAAGGCCAGCTTTTTAAAAAGTCAATCAGTGATCAAGAGAGTATGGTACTGGCACAAAAACTGAAATATAGATCAATGGAACAGGATAGAAAGCCCAGAGATAAACCCACACACATATGGTCACCTTATCTTTGATAAAGGAGGCAAGAATATACAGTGGAGAAAAGACAGCCTCTTCAATAAGTGGTGCTGGGAAAACTGGACAGGTACATGTAAAAGAATGAAATTAGAGCACTCCCTAACACCATACACAAAAATACACTCAAAGTGGATAAAAGGCCTAAATATAAAGCCAGACACTATAAACTCTTAGAGGAAAACATAGGCAGAACACTCTATGACATAAATCACAGCAAGATCCTTTTTGACCCACCTCCTAGAGAAATGGAAATAAAACCAAAAATAAACAAATGGGACCCAATGAAACTTAAAAGCTTTTGCACAGCAAAGGAAATCATAAACAAGACAAAAAGCCAACCCTCAGAATGGGAGAAAATATTTGCAAACGAAGCAACTGACAAAGGATTAATCTCCAAAATATACAAGCAGCTCATGCAGCTCAATATCAAAAATAGAAACAACCTAATCCAAATATGGGCAGAAGACCTAAATAGACATTTCTCCAAAGAAGATATGCAGACTGCCAACAAACACAAGAAAGGATGCTCAGCATCACTAATCATTAGAGAAATACAAATCAAAACTACAATGAGGTATCACCTCACACCAGTCAGAATGGCCATCATCAAAAAATCTACAAACAATAAATGCTGGAGAGGGTGTGGAGAAAAGGGAACCATCTTGCCCTGTTGGTGGGAATGTGAATTGATACAGCCACTGTGGAGAACAGTATGGAGGTTCCTTAAAAAACTAAAAATAGAACTACCATATGACCCAGCAATCCCACTACTGGGTATATACCCTGAGAAAACCACAATTCAAAGAGAGTCATGTACCACAATGTTCATTGCAGCTCTATTTACAATAGCTAGGCATGGAGGCAACCTAAGTGTCCATTGACATATGAATGGATAAAGAAGATGTGGCACATATATACAGTGGAATATTACTCAGCCATAAAAAGAAACGAAATTGAGTTATTTGTAGTGAGATGGATGGACTTAGAGTCTGTCATACAGAGTGAAGTAAGTCAGAAATTCTGAGAAAAACAAATACCATATGCTAACACATATATATGGAATCAAAAAAAAAAAAAAGGTCATGAAGAACCCAGGGGCAAGACGGAAATAAAGACGCAGACCTACTAGAGAATGGACTTGAGGACACGGGGAGCAGGAAGGGTAAGCTGGGACGAAGTGAGAGAGTGGCATGGACATATATACACTACCAAATGTAAAATAGATAGCTAGTGGGAAGCAGTCGCATAGCACAGGAATATCAGCTCGGTGCTTTGTGACCAGCTATAAGGGTGGGATAGGGAGGGTGGCAGGGAGGGAGACGCAAGAGGGAAGAGATATGGGGATATATGCATATGTATAACTGATTCACTTAAAGCAGAAACTAACATATCATTGTAAAGCAATTATACTCCAATAAAAATGTTTAAAATTAATAAATAAATAAAAATAAAAAAGACATTGGTGACTTACAAAAGAAAAGCATCTCTTAAAAAGAAAGAGAAAGGAACACAGCCTGAAGAAACTTTCTTGGGTAACAGTGAAAGTGTTCTGTTTCTCAGTTTGGATGGTGGTTACGTGGGTATATACAAATGTCAAAATTCATTGAAATGAACACTTAATATCTGTGTATTCTATTGTGTGTTAATTATGATGCAATAAAAATTAATACAGAAAAAAATAAAAAGTCAATCATGGGCTTCTCTGGCGGCGTTGTGGTTAAGAATCCGCCTGCCTATGAAGGGGACACGGGTTCAATCCCTGGTCCGGAAAGATCCCACATGCCACGGAGCAACTAAGCCCGTACACCACAACTACTGAGCCTGAGCTCTAGAGCCTGCGAGCCATAACTACTGAGCCCACATGCCGCAACTACTGAGCCTGCGAGGCTAGAGCCTGTGCTCTGCAACAAGAGAAGACACTGCAATGAGAAGCCCGCGCACCGCAACGAAGAGTAGACCCCACTCGCCACAACTAGAGAAAGCCCGCATGCAGCAATGAAGACACAGCGCAGCCAAAAATAAATAAATTAAAAAACTAAATTAAAATAAATGAATAGATAAATAAAAAGTGTTAAAAGTCAATCAACAGTCTGTTTCCTATGTTTACTCCATGTGCCTGCAGAAAATGCTTGGCACTTATGGAGCGCCTCTGATGTGCCTATCAAATATTTTTATTTTACATATCACAACAACCCTATCAAGAAGGTATTTTAGTTTCCATTTACAGAGGAAGAAAGTTAAACAGTAGCTCACTAAGGCTACCAAGTCACCACACCAGTGTCCAGTCCGTACTCCCAGCTCTGGGGGTGTAGCTGAGGAAGAGGCAGCAGGACCCTCAAAGCGCCTGTACCTTCCCCATAAACTTGCTGTTCTGGGGCGGGGGCTGCAGCGTGAGGACTCATGTGAAGCCACCGATTTAGAACCTGTTTATAAAGTGGTTTAGCCTCACTTCTCTCTGGAGTCAGATATCAAATGAGGTAACCTGTCTCCAAGACCTGCAAGAAAAACGCTTACATCATTTACATTGCTTATTTCTTTTTAACCTGTGTGAACACAGATTTCAGTTCCTAATATCACACTGACTGGGTTTGCCACTGTGGGAGATAACTTTAAAAAAAAGTGAGATGACTTTGTGTAAAAATGCCTGGAGAATTCCCAGCCTGACAATTCTGCAACCGTGGTTTTCCCCATTGCCGATAAGAGCCAGGCTGAGGGCTGTGGGCAGGTGGGTGAGGAAAGCTAATGTTTTTCTAAATCAAGAGCTCTAGTCTAGGGGCTTCCCTGGTGGCACAGTGGTTAAGAATCCACCTGCCAATGCAGGGGACATGGGTTTGAGCCCTGGTCCGGGAAGATCCCACATGCCGCGGAGCAACTAA
This sequence comes from Delphinapterus leucas, assembly GCF_059928025.1. Lineage (NCBI taxonomy): Eukaryota > Metazoa > Chordata > Mammalia > Artiodactyla > Monodontidae > Delphinapterus > Delphinapterus leucas. The sequence goes on along the minus strand of NC_143142.1, from coordinate 32,787,678 downwards.
GCCCGTGTGCCACAATTACTGAGCCTGCGCTCTAGAGCCCGTGAGCCACAACTACTGAGCCCACGTGCCACAACTACTGAAGCCCGCACACCTAGAGCCCATGCTCCGCAACAAGAGAAGCCACCACAGTGAGAAGCCCGCACACGGCAACGAAGAGTAGCTCCCGCTCGCCGCAACTAGAGAAAGCCCGTGTGCAGCAATGAAAACCCAACACAGCCAAAAATAAATAAAAATAAATTAAAAAAAAAAAGGAAAAAGGACATCTTTAAAAAAAAAAAGAGCTCTAGTCCAGGTGGGTTAGTAGAGATCGCTTCCCGAAAATGGTGTGTTAGTCAGGGTTCTCCAGAGAAACAGAACTGACAGGAGAGAGACATGGGAATTATTACAAGGGGTTGGCTCACGAGATGATACAGGCTGATAATCTACCATCTGTTGAGTTGGCGCCCGGGAAAGCCAGTGCTGGAGTTCAAGTCTGCAGGCCTGAGGACGAGGGGAGCGACGGTGTGAATCCCTCTCCAAGGGCAGGAGAAGACTGATGTCCCAGCTCATGCAGGCAGGCAGAGAAGGGGCTGATTCTCTCTTCCTCCATCTTTTGTTTATTTCAGGGATAGGATGTTGCCCACCCACATTGGGGAGGGCAATCTGTCCTCCAGAATCCACCAGAATCCATCAAATGCTAATCTCATCCAGAAACAGCCTCACAGACACACCGAGAAATAATGTTTAACCAGATACCTGGGCATCCCTTTAACGATCACAAATAGAATCTTTGGCAGCTATGACCTGAGCAGGCAGCATTACCATTCTACGACAAATACGAAGATTATTTGGGTTTGATGATAAAATATATGATACCATTCGTTTTTATGTTGGGGTCGGGAAGGAGAAGATCTGATTTTCTTCGTCAACCACTAGGGACCAGGCTCTTATACACAGCCTTTCTTTTTTTTTTTTTTTTTTTGGTACGCGGGCCTCTCACTGTTGTGGCCTCTCCCGTTGCAGAGCACAGGCTCCGGACGCGCAGGCTCAGCGGCCATGGCTCACGGGCCCAGCTGCTCCGCGGCATGTGGGATCTTCCCGGACAGGGGCACGAACCCGTGTCCCCTGCATCGGCAGGCACACTCTCAACCACTGCACCACCAGGAAAGTCCTACACACAACCTTTCATTTAATCTTTACCCTGGCTCTAGACGGGAGGGATTTTTATCTTCATTTTTTTCAGATGACAAAGTCGAGGCTCAGAGAGGTTAAGTGACTTTCCTATGGTCACGCAGCAGGAGCAGAGCAGCAATTTCACTTAGATCTGCCTCAGTTCAAAGCCAGAACTCAGTCTATTATATTATGCTGTCTCTCCAAAACAGACATTTTTGTATCACATTTAGATAAATTAATATTACTTGCTTTAAAAAAATCACAAGTGTTTTAAAAGCCAGTATTTCCCTTAATGTACAGTATGAATCAATGTTGTAAAAAATTATACTGGGCTTCCCTGGTGGCGCAGTGGTTGAGAATCCGCCTGCCGATGCAGGGGACGCGGGTTCGTGCCCCGGTCCAGGAAGATCCCACATGCCGCGGAGCGGCTGGGCCCGTGAGCCATGGCCGCTGAGCCTGCGCGTCCGGAGCTTGTGCTCTGCAACGGGAGAGGCCACAACAGTGAGAGGCCCGCGTACCGCAAAAAAAAAAAAAAAAAAAAATTATACTTAATACTCTCTGGACAACATTCATTATTTTTATGAGGTATTCTTATCTACAGAAGAACACAAGTCTATGGGCTCAAGAACCTGGAAAACGGTATTAGTTTAATTAGAAAATAGATCAAACAGCTGTTCACTAAGATTCTAAACGAAAAGCAGAAACTCCAATGGTCTGGCCTCCAACCCATCAAGACCTTCGATCAACAAGAGCCTCTTCATCCCCTCAACAGCAAATTACAAAAAGAAAATGGAAAGACTTATTTTTAAATCTCAGCTCCTAGAATGTATCAGGATTTGCCCACATCCAGGTTCTATACTTTCCAAACCTACATGAATCATCTTATCATCGGCGTTCAGGAAGGCTGGCCAAGATTTACTGCCAAACTTTCCATCTCCCAAGGAAGATTCTGCGGTGTTGTTCACTCTTCTATGCGTACAAAGACAGGAGAATGGAGTAGCTTGTTTGAGAAAGGTTTTCAATCACAAGGATCGAAACGGAAAGGATTTCTTACTTAACTCTCAGTTTCGTAGGACATGAAATTAATCAAACTACCCCATTGACCAAACATTCCTCTTAATCAAGGTTTTACTGTGCTCCCCTACTTGCTCTGTGTGTGTGTGTGTGTGTGTGTGTTTTAAATCAAATACATCATTCTGGTGACACCGACAAATACAGAAGAAAAGGCTGATGTGGTGCTCCAAGGACAAAAGACAACCCTGCCTGAAAAAGTGTCAGCGTTACACCCCCTACCGGACTCTTAGTCTCCCTCCCCACCATGTTGCGATGGTTATGAAATTCCTGAGCCCACCTGGGCGATGCCCACCTGGGCAACGGGACTTGTCCCAAATAAGGAAAGGCATCTGCCCTGTCCCACTCCCACCCTATAGAAGGAAGGTATATGTGCCTCGACCAAGTAGTAAACGAAATTTTCACCTCGGACCATTCCTTTGTTTTCTGGCTATAAAAACTGATCGATAGCACATGTTCAGGCTGGACTCTCCCAGACTACTAGGAAGTCGGCCCGCTGTTCTGACAGCGGCCCTTCCCTCTAATAAATTCTATCTTCTTTATATCCTGCCTTATGCCTGGAAATCCCTTACCAACCTGCATTCGGGCCACGATAGCTGAGACGGATGGTGAACTGAGCAGACCTGGTCACAGGTGTCAATGGCTCTGCAGATCAGCGCAGAGGAGAAGATGACGAGAAGCCAAATGCAGCAACAAGTAGCCTCTCAGAATTATTTACCTGGCATGGGCACTGAATTTTTTAAGCTGGAGAAACACGCGTCCTCACATTTCTTTGTGGAACGCCATCAGAAATGCTTTCTTTCTCACTGAGGAGGGTGCAGAACAGGGCTGCTCATTCCCGCCAGTGACAGCTCATCCTCAGGTGAGCCCAGATCGGATAGTTTTCTCCTCAGAGATGGGCTTTGTGGTTTCCTCGATGGCCCTTTGTTTTATAATCTGAAGCGGTAGAAATTAGGTAGGCCCTTCAGATAATACTGTTCTCAGATGTCCTCCTGTTGGTTCTTTTGAGCTCTGTGACCTTGAGCAAGTTACTAAGCCTCTCATCCAACTACCCCATCCAACTACCCTTCAACTTTCTCCTCTGCAGAATGGGGGTGTCACTACCCATCTGGTGAACGTTCTGCGAGCACAGGTGTAATGAGTGGACATCACAGTGGGTTGGTACCCAGTGATGACCCCGATCTCACTTCCTCTTCTCACTCCCCCTTCAGAGCCATCCTGCCCACTGGCCCTGCTTTCATCTTCCTCAAGCACGGCTCTGCTCACCTCCCCACTGAGGTCAAAGCGTGCATTGGCTCCCCGCTGCAGAGCCTTTGCCTAGATTCCTGTCTGTATGTAGCATCTGTTTTGGGTGCCACGTGCCATCTGCCCATGGGACTTTGCTCACAGGCTCACTGACCTGCATCTAAGGCCTCCCAGAGTGGGGCCTCAACAGCTTTTTTTAATTCACGCTGAACTGTGGATTAAAAATGTGAACTACTCTAATCCTTATCCATTTCTTGTATTTTTCAAGCAATTTCAAGGAACGAGAGGATTTTCTCCTTTCATTTATTCACTCGTTGAATGAGTGTTTGCTCTGCAGCAGACATTATTCTAGGTGTTGAAGATACAGAAATGACATGACAGATAATGTTTGGTCCTCATGGAGCTTACAAGAAATGCGCAATAAGATAAGCAAGATTGTTTTAATTTGTGATGAGTGCTACGGAGAAGAGTACTGTGGCAATAGGCTAGCAAGTGCATGGGCGGGGTAGGCTGGGTTGGCTGGGGCAGGCTGAATGATGACCAAATGAAGAGGTGACAGCCTTTATAAAGGTCAAGGGGAAGAGCATTCCAGAGAGATGGTGGCAAATCTCAGGGGACACAAAGGAAAGCTGGGGCGAGTGAGCTTACTGGTGAGAGAAACAGCAAAGAAGATTGAAGGGGCAGGTCGTTTAGAAGACTGTAGGACAAAAAAAGCCTTTTGAAGGTTTAACTCTTTGCTCTTCTGTGCAAGGCCTCTGTCTTCAGTGCCGGCACGACCAGATCGAATCACTTTCAAGGTCCAATTCAAATGCACTTTCTCCGTGAGACCTCCCCTCATCTTTAGCTCTCCTCTCTCCCATTTCTTGTTAAAGGCCAGTTTTTTCGCAACATGGATGGACCTAGAGATGATCATACTGAGTGAAGTAAGTCAGACAGAGAAAGGCAAATATCACATGATATCACTTATATGTGGAATCTAAAATATGATACAAATGGACTTATTTATGAAGCAGAAACAGACTCGCAGACATAGAAAACAAAATTATGGTTACCAAAGAGGAAAGGTGGTGAGGGATAAATTAGGAGTTTGAGATTAGCAGATATAAAATAGATAAACAACAAGGTCCTGTATATAGCACAGGACAATATCTTATCTTATAAATAACCTATAATGAAATCAGATCAATATCTTATAAATAACCTATAATGAAAAAGAAGATATATATGTATACCTGAATCACTTTGCTGTACACCAGAATCTAACACAACATTATAAATCAACTATGCTTCAATTTATAAAAATAGTAAATAAAAAAAAATTTTAAAGACGTTTTTGCCACCGCTAAACTCACAGGGTAATTTATCGATCCCAGGGGTTTGCATCTTTTTGCCTGGAGAAACATTTCCCTAGCGGCTGAATGATTTCAGTTCTATGAAACAAAATATGTGTGATCAAAAGATGTCCAAACCTTAGGCATTTCTTTAGGGATAGAAGTAAAAGCAGTGATGACATCTACCTATAACTTTACTCTCAAGCCACAGAGGACCAACTTCAGAAAATCAGACAAAAATATTTCTAGAAAATGGTACAAGCTATTCAATGTCTTTGGTACAAAGGGCTGGAAAAAGAAAACTACTTGGTCTGGACAGTTCTTTTCAAAAAATGTTTTCGCCAGACCTTTCACCAAAGGCCTTTCTCCTTTTGCATATTTCTGAGTATTCAGCTGAGTAACAAAGCTTAGTAAGGAAATAACAGCTGTATGTTTTTCAGTTGCTCTTTCTAATGACTTTTCTTTATGGTGTCTGAGTTAAGGTTCTTTAACACACACACGCACACACACGCACACACACGCGCACACACACACACACACACACAATAAAACAAAACAAAGAGAAGCCAGTAAAATGAAATCATCCTCGGCATTTCTGGGCCTGAATATAAGGTTGCTTCATTTTTCTTATATAGTTCACTAGCTTTCTAGTGAACTATAAGCTTTCTAATCTTAATTAATGACCATAGAAAGCTTCAGAATTTGTTGTTCAGTCTTTCTGGCCCCATTGTGCCCGGGGCTTGATTCTCCTACTCAATATCAATATTTATTGATATTCATCGAACATTAGCAATGCACTTAGATGCCATTGGGAGACCAGCATCAGCTGTGATCACTCTCCAGTGAATTCAGCCTCTGAATGAGACAGGACTCAAAGCAAAGAAGGAGCCTATTTCCAGAAAGCAAGGATGACATCATGCATCATGTCAATATCATAAGGCCCACCAATAGCAGGGCTTGGGAGGACAGAGCGTGCCAGGCTGGCCCTGCTATATGGGTGGGTCTTATGGTATTTCCAGGTGAGCAATTTGGTTTTGCTTGGTTTCCGTGGGAAGTTGTGGGGAGAAGGAAAGGTGGGTGGCGTGTGATTCACTGGGGGCACATTTCTTAGGCTGCAGAAAGAATGTTCTCCAAGCTTGCTGGGAAATAAGTCTTGAATCTATGAATTTAGTTTACTGCATCTTGACAGTAGATGTGCTTGGAATGAATGAACAAATGCAAAGGGCCTGAGGGCCCACTGTGGCAGCTCACACAACAGGGCGGGGTGCTGGGAACCAGAAGAAGAGCTCTCAAAGCCAGGGTTACAGTTTGTAGAGATATTAGGTCCTAGCAAAAAGCGAGGAAGGGGAAGTTTTGTTTTTTAAGAAATACGTTTTTATTGAATTATAATTTTCAGTGAAATTCCCAGATCTTAAGTGCACACGTTCAATGAGTTTTGAGAAATGCACACACACCTGTAATGCACATTCCCATCAAGATATAGAACACTCCCTCCGCCCCAGAAAGTTCCCCTGTGTCCCAACTAGTCAATCCCAACTGGCCACCCCCTTACCTACCTCAAAAGACGCCACCATTCTGATTTCTGTCTCCATAACTGAGTTCTGCCCGCTCTTGAATTTCACATAAATGCAATCACCTAGGACATACTCTCTGATGTCTGCCTCCTTTCACTTGGCATGTTTTTGAGTGCCATCCATGTCATTAGAGGTATCGTTCCTTTGTAGTCTGAGTAGTATTCCGTTGGACTGCACTTTGAAAGTCTATTTTCCTTTTGATGGTCATTTTTTCCGCAGTTTTGACTACTCTCAGGAAAGAAGCTGTGAGCATTCTTGTAGCAGTCTTTTTCTTTTTTTTTTTTAGGATCTCTGATTTTATCGATATTTCTCTCGGGCCATCCCTGGGAGCACAGTTGCTGGGTATAATGTAGTTACATGTTTAGTGTTATAAGAAAACAAAGAGTTTCCCAAACTGCTTGTATTATTTTATACCCCTGCCAGCAGTGCATAAGCATTCTAGCTGCTCTGCCTCTCACTAGCTTTGATATTGTCGGTCTTTTAAATTTTCATTCCCCCGATGACGGATGATGTTGAATACTTCTTCAAGTGCTTTTGGCCATTTCTATGTAGGAGGATTTTTTGTTTTGTTACCTTTTTTTTTTTTTTTTTGCGGTACGCGGGCCTCCCACTGTTGTGGCCTCTCCCGTTGCGGAGCACAGGCTCCGGACGTGCAGGCTCAGCGGCCATGGCTCACGGGCCCAGCTGCTCGGCGGCATGTGGGATCTTCCCGGACCGGGGCACGAACCCGCGTCCCCTGCATCGGCAGGCGGACTCTCAACCACTGCGCCGCCAGGGAAGCCCTTTTTGTTGCCATTTTTTAATTGTTGTTTTTGCTTTTGACTATTATGTTGTGAGAGTTCTTTATGTATTCTGTATACAAGTCCTTTGTTAGATTTATCTAATAGGAATATTTTCTGATCGTTTATGGCTTGCCTATTCATTGTCTTCATGATTCTTTCTCGTTGAGTAGAAGTTTTTAGTTTTGATGAATTCCAATTTATCACTTTTTTGGGTAGTTAACATTTTTGGGGTCCTAAGAAATATTTACTTACTTCAAGGTTACAACATTCTCTTCAGTGTTTTTTTCTAAAGATTTGTAGATTTAGCTTTTACGTCTAATTAATTTGGGGGTATGAAGATTACAATCGTGAAGCAAGGGTTAAGGTTCGTTTTTCCTCCATATTGATTTCCAGTTGTTCTGACACCACTTTTGTGGAAAGACTTTCCTTTCCCCATTGGATTTCTTTGGAGCCTGGTAAGGCCAGCATCTGTTAGGAAGAAGTCATTGGTGACCTCAAAAAAATGGGGGAGTCTGGAGGGATGCCAAGAAAAAGAGAAGAAAGAGCCTTAACTAGACAGGAGAGAGTTTTAAGAGAAATCGATTAAAGCCAGATTATAGAGTACAGGAAGCAGATACTATGGAGAGGGTAGATATAAATCACACATCTAAGGAACTTGGCTATGAAGAGAAAGGTAAAAATAAGACCAAAATTCAAACAATCATGTCCAGGTCAAGCAATCAGAGGCATATTTATCATCAACAACAGGTTAGGGAACTAATAATGTTCACTTGGGAATTTAAAGGGCTCTGGCTGGAAAATGACTCAGATGACCTCCTTTTTTATAGAGACCTGGCCTCTTGCATAGAAAGTTCTCTGGCATTACAGTGAAGCCAGGAAAACTTACTGGAAAATACACATTGATTGTGGAAATACCTATTCAGTATACAAGACTTTCTTGGCAGAAGTAAGGTATGGATGAGTGAGTTGTCTGAGTGAAACAGCTAGTCCACCCAGCAGGCTGTGAGCAGAGCACCCAGGGGCTGCTGTGTCTGAGCCCTTGTGAAGAGGGACAGCTACAACCACCTGCTTTGCTACATGAAAGTCTTCTTTAAACATTCACATGGATCAGGAGAACTGTGCAGCTATGTTCTTCAAACCCTTAGCTACGTGCTGTATCCCACATAGGACACTATAAGGACTTATTACAATTTGTTCCACAAAGCAGCTACTAGCAAGAAGGAAAGGAAAGAATAATAGCATTTCCTGATTATTAACTGTATGCGAGGCAGGACTGCTAGACACTGTTGCACAGTCTGTGCACTATACAACTGCATAACCCCAGGGGGCACTATTCCCATCCTAGCTCCATGTTGTGCAGTACAGTGACCTTGGTATCAAATGCTGCTCTGTGCTCTTTGTAAAAACAAGTTCACCGAGTCCTTGAAATCACCCTGTGAGATGGGCATCACTGTGTCCATTCTGCAGTTGAAAAAACTGAGGCTCAGAGAGGCAAAGCCGCTTGCCCAAGGTCATTCAGCTGGTAAGTAGCAGAGCTATAATTTGTAGATCTGTTGGCTCCAAAACAACATCTCTGTGGCCTTAAAATGTTGGGACTGGCAATGATCATCTTTAGAAGGCAGGTTAGTACACTATTTGGGATGGAACCAGTGGCCTTCAGGACGGGTATGGAATAAAAAACATTGGACTGGAAGAGAGAGACGGGATGCAGGAGTAGGAGCTAGCAGTGTGGCTAGCGGGTGATGGTGAGAAATCTGGGTTTGGCAGAGGCTGGAGGCAGATGGTCCGGCCACCCAGGCACACCCCACCCCCCGCCACGTGGGAGAGAAAAGAGCCAGCTACAAGGTATCCAAACTGGTCCAGCCATGATTGGCTTAGGAAAAAGCCCAGGTGAGTTGATCCACTGAATCAGGGAACCCAAAGGGGAGTGGGGGCTAAAGGGGGCTGGCCCATTGCTCCAAACCTGGAGCAGAAATACCCAGTTCTTGTTGGGATCCCACTGTGTCCTCTCAGAGAGGAAACCTGGCTCAAAAACAAAAATAACGGCTTACAATTTAGAGATCAAATTCTGATTCCCACATTCGCTGGCTGTGAGACTTCAGGCAAGTGATTGAATCTCAGTTTCTCACCTGTAAAATGGGATTACAGTATCAACCTGGGAAATCGTTCTGAGGATTAAATGAGATGATGTAACTTGGGGGCATAGTCAGCACTTGGTAAACATCAGTCACTCCGTGGTTCAGGGCATGTTTGATGAGACATGATCCTGGTGATAACAGTCCACTTATGGAACCTTCGACACTCCTGGCTTGCTGGCCGCTGCATTGGCCCCCGTCCTTCAGGTCCAGCCCTGGGAACTCAGATGCTGCTAGGTCCACAGCGGGCTATTTATGCTCCTCTTGACATTTTCCTTTACCTGCTCCCACTCGACCTCTCTTTCCAGGACACAGTGCACATCAAGACAGCATACTTCTGTGGCCCAGTGACAAGGAGAGCTGTGTCATCTCAACTCCTGGTCTGAGCACTTCCAACTGTGAGCTCCTGGAAGGGGCAGTTGGGTCTCCTTTATTTTTGCATCTTCAGACTTGGACCCTCAAAGCCCCCACCACCACCCCATAAACGTTGACTGGACGAATGGCCAGTTAGTGCACCCACTTGCCCAGGCCCTGCATTTCAGGTCTGGTGTGAACCTGGGGCTGGTGAGTTTCCACGGAGTCGGGTAAGGAGGCTCTGCCGGCGGAGGGCACCAGTTGGAAGGGGAGCTGGGTTTAGCTATCTGCTTCCGAACCAGACCCTTGTTGCAAGCCATCCCTGGTGGGTGCTCTCTGCATGCCTCAAACCCATCAACTGAATAAGCAGATGCCTGGCGGTAACAGGCTGCCCGATTTCAGATGGCAACCGAGCCCGGTGGGCACCTGGAGCAAGCGTCTCCCTTGCACATGAGTGGCTCTGTCAGGCACAGACATAAACCTTCCCTTTTCCCGGGCAGTAAAAGAACAGAGCTTCTGAAAACGGTGGAAAAACAAATCAAGCAGGGCTTGCACTACCGCGAACCCTCTCTCTCTCCTCATAAAACAAAACGAGACTGGCTCTGCCATTCCATCTGAATTAGTCACTGGTCAGTGCCAAGGTGACTGGTTAAACACTTGAGGGAAGAGATCAGATCCACAAGGTTAAACAGTAAAACTTGGGGGATAGCCTCTCATCAGAGATGAGGTAGGAAATGAAGAGTGTTTTCAGATTTCCAGTAAATGGGATGCTAAAATATTCAGCCATTTGGATATTGCCATGTTATCAATCCAATTAACCTTGCTTCATGCTACAAACTGTGTTCGGTGATACTGATGTGGTACAACGTGACATGAAATGCCCCATTGCTGAGGATGGTCCTGGATAAGAGAGAAAATACAGCTCTCATAGTCCTGAGTTTGGAAAAGAAGTGAATTTCAATTCTCAAGTTATGAAGGCAGAGATAACCTATGATGTGGTTGCAAACAAAGACGATTTTCATTTTATGAGCAACATAAATTTGTCAAAATCGTCAGCGTGTAGGACTCCGTATTCTGGATGATTAACAGTGATAATGGGAAATGAGTTTTAGTATTCCGCGGTTGAAATGACCCTGTTAGTAATGAAATAAAATTGGTGCACTAAAAAGTTTTCTTGAGGAAAGGTTATCTATTGAATAATGTCCACTGAATCTTATTACATTTTTTTTCAATTGCTTTGTAAATAGAGAAACAGATGTTTCTTTTACAGGAACTCTGCTTTCTCACAATTACTTTTTTTTTTTTTTGTTAATGATAAGAAATATAAACAAGTATAAAGTACAAGTTAAGTGTGTTACTTGTCCTACTTCTGCTGTGTTTGAACATTTCCAGAAGTTGATTTTATGAATATTTTATTATCAAAAAAAGACATGCAGGAGGGAAACTACCAAAATATCCAGGTAACTATTAGGTCTTTGGTTTTGTTTCAATTTAATTTATCTATCTCTTCTTCTATTTATCTATCTTTATATGTAATAGGAACATTTCTCACACCTCACTGCATTGATGACTCTTCTATAAATATGACAGTGGCTGAAATTATTATTATTATTATTTTTGTGGTACGTGGGCCTCTCACTGTTGTGGCCTCTCCCGTTGCGGAGCACAGGCTCCAGACACGCAGGCTTAGCGGGCATGGCTCACGGGCCCAGCTGCTCCGCGGCATGTGGGATCTTCCAGGACCGGGGCACAAACCCATGTCCCCTGAATCGGCAGGCGGACTCTTAACCGCTGCGCCACCAGGGAAACCCTGAAATTATTATTAATATATATACCTTCAAGGTTCTACGTGAAAAACTCATTAAAATTTTGGCAAGATAGCACAGAATCCAGAAAAAAATTTGATTTGGTATTTCTGTTTCAAATAAATGCAATTTATACACCAGTTCATCGGCAATCCTCAACCGAAAGCAAGGTGAAAACTTTGAAAAATATTTCCTAAAGTCTATGGAATTTATGGGACTTCCCTGGTGGGGTGGTAGTTAAAAATCCGCCTGCCAATGCAGGGGACACGGGTTTGAGCCCTAGTCCGGGAAGATCCTACATGCCACAGAGCAACTAAGCCCATGAGCCACAACTACTGAGTCTGTGTTCTAGAGCCCATGAGCCACAACTACTAAAGCTCATACGCCACAACTACTGAAGCCCATGTGCCTAGAGCCTGTGCTCTGCAACAAGAGAAGCCATGGCAATGAGAAGCCCGCACACCACAACGAAGAGTAGACCCCGCTCGCCGCAACTAGAGAAAGCCTGTGGGCAGCAACGAAGACCCAACTCAGCCAAAAATAAAAAATTAAATAATAAAATAAAAATTAAAAAAAAAGAAAGTCTATGGAATTTAGGTGTCTGCTTTGAAGGAAAAAAGGAAGTAGTTCCCATTTAAATGGTTGCCAAAGTCACTGGAAAATAAAAAACCTGTTATATTTGTTTTACTTATTTCAGGCTTAGGAAGGAAATGACAGAGTTCAACCTTTTCTCATAAAATATAATCCTGTAACTTATAAACCTGACTGTTACTACTTATGGAAAATGAGATATTTTCCCGACATGGTTTATAATTTAAGTATATGTGAGAGTCAACATGATTTGATATCCTGAGATAAATCATTACAGCTCTGGCTTTAGTAATAAAAGGAATTTATTGAATTAGGTGGTGGCTTGTGCCCATGAGTCTAGCTTTGAACAGCGGAAATGCCAGGGTGCATTTACAGTGGGAGAAAGAGCCAGAGGAAGGAAATACTTCAGTGGAAATGCCAGGGTGCATTTACAGTGGGAGAAAGAGCCAGAGGAAGGAAATACTTCTCTCCAGGTACAATCAGTGATGAACATGCAGAGGATGCCCAGGGGATGAAGTGAGGGGGACCAGACCGAGGCTGGGCAAGGTCGTGATGACATTTCCTCACTCACCTGTTCATTCCAATTAAGGCCATCAACGCCTGTGCCTTGTGGGGTGTGGTGTCTGCGGGTTCCACACCCTCTTCTCATCCGTGTCCTCTATTCCCTGTTTACCTGGGAGACCCTAGAGCCAAGAACCCTTATGTTGTATTTCTTAAAATTTTATTGAAGTGTAGTTGATTTACAGTGTTGTGTTAATTTCTTCTGTACAGAAAAATGACTCAGTTACACATACATATATTTATCATATTCTTTTCCATTATGGTTTATCACAGGGTATTGAATATAGTTCCCTGTGCTGTACAGTAAGACCTTGTTGTTTATCCATTCTATATATACTAGTTTGCATCTGCTAATCCCAAACTCCCAATCCTTCCCTCCTCTACCCACTCTCCCCCTTGGCAACCACAAGTCTGTTCTCTATGTCTGTGAGTCTGTTTCTGTTTCATAGATAAGTTCATTTGTGTCATATTTTAGATTCCACATATAAGTGATATCATATGGCATATGTCTTTCTCTTTCTTACTTACTTCACTTGGTATGATAATCTATAGGGCCATCCATGTTGCTACAAATGGCATTATTTCATTCTTTTTTATGGCTGAGTAATATTCCATTGTATATATGTACCACATCTTCTTTATCCATGCATCTGTCGATGGGCATTTAGGTTGTTTTCATGTCCTGTAGAGCCAAGAACCTTAACTGTAAAAGCCTGACACATTGCAATATTCCAGAATAAATATGTATATGTCCTGAGGACTTCGCTAGTCATGATGGGACATATAGTAAAAGACAGATTCCTACCAATAGAAGCTCACAAGCCAGTCAGAGAAAGAATGCAGACAAAATAAATCAGTAACACAAGGTGGGATGTGGTAAATCCCTGAAAAATAAAGACCTGAATTATTACAGGAACGAAGAAAATGAATGGGGAGAGGAGGAAGAGAATGTAGAAGTTATCCAATAGATGGGGATCAGATATCTGATAGAAATCTTTTTTACGTGCAATGTAATGACACCATCAATTGGGAGTTAACTGCTTAGACTACAGATTCTAAGTGTTTTTTTTCCTCCTTGTATCTCTATTCTGCCTGTCATTCAATACCTGGCCAAAGCAGCATTCTGTAAAAATCAGGTAGGCTGATTACCTGAATGTGGACGGAACCGCTGACAGTGGATGAGGAGTCAGACTCCCCGGGGACTGGAGGGAAGAGGTGGGCACCGGGCAGGACGGTTTCTAAGCAGAGGAAATGACTGCGGTGTTAAGAGAGCTGCAGAATGCTGCTGGACAGGAGGGCTGGGGGAGGGGAGGGCGGAGTGGAGAGGAGGTTAGGAACTCAGGACAGACGGTGGAGGATCCTGACCCCCTTTGTCAGCCGCTTCAATTACACTCCCCCGTCAGGACTGGCTGTGACCTGTCACCCCTTCCTCGGAGCTCCTCTGACCCCCAGGGCTAGGCTGGGCGCCCCTCAGCACCTCTCCTTGCACCCATCCCGGGCCCAGGCACGCTTTATTCACTGGTTCGTCCCGTCTCCCTCCTGGTGAGACCGCACGCCTCTGTGGACAGGCACAGGGATGCTCTTCACCTTCCAAGTCTCAGCACCAACCAATAGCTATTGAGTGAACGAATGAACACCAGCAGTGGGTCCCACGGACATTTCTGAAAGAGGGACGGGGTGTGATGGGAGGAGTACTTCCAGGAGGTTTAGCGGAGGCAGGAGACAGGGCTTCAGGTATAACCTTGAACCCTGAAAATAACCTTGAACATGGACGTCCGTGGAGCAACTCATGGCAAGACCTAGGGCTGAGCTGATGTGGGCTTACGGCTGATGGGGGTGGGGGATGATGAGAAGAGTGGGGCTGATCGCATTGGAAGAACCAACAGAACTCGGTGGCTGAGAGCAGGCAAAAATAGGCCAGTGGATAAGGTCCAGGCAGACAGTCTGACTTCAGCAGTGAGGGAGACAGAAGAGCAAAAAAGCAAGCTGAGAGGAGCCGGGTATCCAGGGAAAGGAGCTGGCGGCGGAGAGGGAGCAGGGTGGCCCGAAGGAGTCTGATAGAACGCACCGCCCATCTGCAGATGCATAGGGAGGGATGGGCGGTCCAGGTGGGGGGACAGGAACAAGGGTAGGGACCAGGTGTCCTGGAGGTCCTGCAGCAGAGCCTCGAGCGTGTGAGAGCAGGAGTTCTCCAGCCCCGTCCTGCGTCACCAGATTCCTGCTCACCCCGAAAGGAGGCTGCCTTCCCAGTTGATAGAAAATGGAAGACTCATAATGGTCTTTGCATCGCAACAGGGAACAATAAATAACTAATTTCCAAGAGCTTGTTTCTCTTAAGGGAACATTCACCAGCATTTCTAAGCCTATATCGTTGGATTGCTTTGAGTTCTGCTGGAAAATGGTGCGGAGTCGACCTACGGGGTTTATTTTTAGTTCTTGCAGGGATGAATGACCATCCCCTGTGATTTAACAGTTATTTGAGTACCCCTTTTGGTAGTAACCTGCAAAATCAATCTGTGGTTAGCACAACTTAGCTGTTCAAAAGTGATCATTTTAAATTCTATTTCAGAAGAGGGGAGGCAATGGGCTGGCACGTGGGAAGGGATGCTTGCCCCAATGTCCAAGGAGTGGAGGTCTCAGCCGTGCTGGGCCTCAGAGGTCAGCTGGTTCTGAGGGGCAGGCATCCTCTGCCCCTGTGTTTATCCATCTGTGAAATGGGACACTGCTTGTCCTGTGCTCCCCTTACAAAGAAAGCACAATGATGTATAGATCCTAAAAGAGGGTTCTTTCTGTCCAGTCCCTAAAAAGAAGGGCATGGAACTGCAAGAACTGACTTAGAAAGATGTGCAGGATAACTAGGGGTAAAAAAAAAGTATATACATATACTGTCTATAATATATATACACATACGCTATGATAAATTTTATAAAGTAATGGTAATTATTATGTAGATATTCATATACGCATAAAAACTCAAGGAAATCCACATAAAATAATAACTGTGATTATTTCTGGGATGCATGATTACAGGGGACATTTGCTTTTACCTCATATATTTTACCATTTGTATTTTTACAAGCTTGCATTTCTTTCATAATCAGAAAAAAATTTTGATGCAAGTATAAATAGATCAATGAAGAAGGTTCTCGGCCTGTGGAAGCCCATTTTGGTCCAGTGATCAATGGATACTCTTAATCAGGCTTCATCGTCTCTGGAAAAACTCTGACACAGCTAGGGTTGCAAGACCTCCAATAGCCTTTCCCCCAGACAATTTACTTTTAATGTTCCCACTTCTTATCCTGGGGCTCTGATGCCAACTGGCTGTCAGAGTCCCGCTGATGTCAGTTCACGCCAGATGCCCACACACAACGGGAGTTTGTCAAACTTTTAAAGCCCACTATGATTTTCTCTTATGGAAAAATGCCTCCTCCCCAGGACTAAGCAAGTATTTAGAAAAACACATTTCCTTGCCTAAAAGTGGCTGGAGAGCAAGCTTTTTTTTTTTTTTTTTAACACCAAGAGATTAAAAAACTAAGATTTGGCAAGATTTGTGTTTCTCCAAACAGGAGTTAAGAATCAGGGCAGCGGCAGGCACGTGTTAGGATGCCCTAGGACCCGGTTCTGAAGGGCACTGCAGGGCTCGTTGGAGCCGACTCAAGCTCTGCATTATGCGTTGTCTGGGTCTGTTGTGAGTTGGGGTACAATTATGATGAGAAGGGTGGAATTAGTGCAGCTTTGTTTGTCAATTACTGCTGACTAAAGTGAATTCTGGTGTTTGGTAACTAGGCTGTAACTTTTAAGATACTTGGGAGGACGATAAAAACACATTCGTAATACTCCCCGGGCGTATGAAGGATGCGCTGTGAAGGAGTGACAGGAAACTCACTTTCAAAACTCCGCCTAGTTTACTGTATTAAAGTATCTGAATCTAGCTACTCACCTTGATTCGTAGTATTCGAAATTCCTGCATCTCTCTTTCCATTCTGCTCACTTAGACTCACAGAGAAACCCTGCATCTTACGATGTTCATGTCCTTCTTAGACTCCGAAAGTTTGATGCGATTTGTTAGTTGAATGACATCTTCTTGGAAGTCTAGAGAACCTTTATAAAGCACTAGTAAAAGTTGGTGATCGCCACAAGAACCCCTGAGAGAAAAGTTTCATTTCATACTAGGTTTAGTGTGAATTATTTACAGAACACAACATTTTTAAAAAGTAGTTGGACGCATCTTTCCTTCCCCCAATTCCAAACAAAGAACACTGTCAAAGCATCACATCTTCTAGCAACAGAGACACCAACAAATCTGCTGTCTCAGTCCAGACTAAGAGGGCTGCTTGATGCAAAGGTGATTTGCAGCATCAGATGGGCACGAAAAAGGATGTCATTGGGTTGCGGAGACTGAGGCTCGAAACTGAGGGATTTGTTACACGTCACACGGTCTGTTATTATCCAGCCGGGAATGGAACTCTTTACCTCTCAGCCAGACCACCTTCCGCTGTGCCAAACTGCCTGCTTACCAGGGGCGTGACTCGCTACCCCTCTCGGGAACACTGGCTTTTTCAGCAAGGCCTCCAGATGCTGACTGTGGGAATTTCAGACATCGAGGACGGGCTGCACAGGGAGATTTCTGGGCTCACAGACCTACTGGCGCTCTTCCAAATCCCTGCCCTGGGTGATTATTCTGCTGTGTTGCTTCCCCTTGGAAAACCATGGCTCGCTTTTCAGCAAGGTTGGATTTGAATGAGACATCATGTACTCGGGCCTCCAGAGTTGGAGGATGTACACTCAGTTTTCTTCGATTAATTGGTAAGAAGGTCCAGTACTGTGTATGTGGCCTTTATCCTATTTCAAGGGTACCTTTTCACATCATCAACATTTACTCAAGGCAGTGATGTATTGGAGCTGATTCCTGCCTGATCACCAGAGCCCAACTGTGTATCTCGCTTCAACTCCGGTTCAGTGACTTCACACGGGTATCTTGAAATCACACGTGGAGAGAACACTTACATCACGCAAAAAATAAAAGTGAAAATCAGGGATTTTTTTTTTCCTTACAGAACCTATTTACTAGCACACGATTGGCCCCAAGTATGCATTTTTCTCTTAGAGCAAGAAACTTTATTCATTTGGTAAACCAAGTTGTGCTTGATACACAGTAAGCACACAATGGATGTTCATAAAGGAATGAATGAATGAATGAATGAATGGGCCCCTTCTGGATATATACAGCATTCCATGCTGGTTTTTGAGACTCACCTGGGTGTGAAACTATGCTAATTTTGGATTCTCCATCCCTTTTTGTTTTATCTTGTATTCATCTTGGTCTCTCTAATACCAGTTCAGGATGTGGGGGACTTTCCTACAGATGTCTTTCCAGTGTCCCTTTTTCCGGCAAGTGAAAAAATCAAACATTCCCTCTACTAAAATGAGGAAGCATGATTTAATTGTCACAAAAGGTAATTTTGACTTTTATGGTATGATATGAAGGAAAACATTTTTAGGTATTACAGGTTATTTTTATTTTTAAAAGCAGAAGCAAATTCCAAGTGGAAGAGCTAAACTATCTGGCATAGTCTCTTTAATATGCTGCCTCTCTGATTACTAGCTCCAGAAATTATAAAGAATCGGTTTTAAAACTGATGTTCAAATTCAATGTGATTGTGCTTTGCGTCTTGTTCCAGTAGAGACTCTTGCTGGTTTGCTTGTTGGGAGCCAAGAAAAGCAGCAGTTTTTGCTTTGGAAAATCCTGTGAATATTTATATAGTGTCTCTAAGCTGCAGGGAATTTAAGAAGCTCAGAAGAGTTTTGCAAAGTTTTTAAAGCAGGGAGTCACTGTATTGCCATGACTAGGAATACATTGTGTCAAACTTGAAATTTTGGAGTGCTTTCCGTTATTCTCTTGGACCTGGCCTTTTGAACGTTCCTGAAGTAACTTGACGTGGTGGTTTCTACTTCCTCCAAGTATTCCATTCAAGATTATCTGCACTAGTTTGCTAAACTTCCACCAATAAAGGCTGAGAGTTTTGGTTTTGGCTTTTTATAAATACTTGTCAAAATCACCTCCCCACCTCCAAAATAATTATAGACCAGACATCACCACTCATAAGTCACCACTCATGTAACTTAGCCTCAAAATTCTGTTGTTCTTGGTTGAGTCTTACAAACAGAATATTGCTTGAAGGAAGCTGGAGACGAAAGTTTTTATACTATATTATCCCATTTATATAAAGTTCAAAAACAGACAAAATTAATCCCTGGTGTTAGACGTCCACATAGTGGTTACCCTTTCGGGGACAGGGACAGAAGTGACAGAGGAAGCTTTGTGGAGTTCAGGTGATGCTCTGCTCCTTGCTCTGTTTTCTGGTTATACAGGTGTGTTCACTTTGTAAAAATGTATCAAACTACAAACTCACGATCTGGGTACATTTCTGTATGTAACTTACATTTCAATACAGAGTTTACTTTTTTAAAAAACAAAAAAACTGGCTGATTCTCTTTAAAAAAAAAAAAAAAACTGATTCTCTTTGAGATTCTGAAGAGCTTCAAAGAGTGATTCTAAGTGAACAAGATTGGCTTCCAAGAGGATATTACTGCAATGAGCCAGTGACTGAAAGGGGAACAGAATCCCTACAAAGAAAGACTTGGTTGTACCATACGAACTCTGCCACCTGACTCTATGAAAGAAAAACTTGTACTGCGTGGGGTTCAGCGATTTTTCTCAAGGGACCATTTCATGCTTCCCCACCCGAGGGGTTGTTTGTGATTAAGAACCCAACATTGTCTTTCTGCTCTTTAAAATATGATTGGAAAATAAGAAAGACATTTAGGGGGTCATATAGAAAGACATTTAGGGGGTCATATAGATAGGTCTATGACAGTATCAGAGGCTCCTGTGTTTTCACCCCATCCTAAAATCCACTCAGGAACGCTGAGCTAACTAGAAGTGGCCGGCTAGCATTAGTCAATAAGTAGCTTGGCTCAGCTGAAGGTTAAAGCAATGCCAGATCAATAAGAACTCTGAAAATTATTTCTTTATTTCCTTCTATGGCCAGTAGACATCCACGAAGGACAGAATGTCAGCCTTCAGTCAAGGAGGCCTGGAACGTTTCATTATTCGGAATCGAGACGTTGAGAGAGAGCAAATGTAAACAGTTCCAAGCTCCTTCTGGATGTGATGTCAGATTTTCAGTTTCAAATGGAATAGACTCGGAGAAGGTTTGGCAAAAAAGGCCCAGTCCTCTCAACCAAAGTTGTTTTTTGTTTTTTTTTTTCCTGGAGGGAGACTTAGAAATGAGGACCATGCTGTCGTTTAGAGCTATTAGCTGAAACTGCAGCTTTTAGGAAATGATAGGTGGTTATCTTTCATAATCTTACATACTCAAGGAAAAATGAAAAGAATATTGAAAGATAGGAGGAAACACTTTGGAGGAAAGATATTAACCGTTTGGTCCGTGTGACCTTCTAATAATTCATACGGATGGCTCTTCGGTTTCAAGTTTATGGCTATATCAGACTGAAATGAAACTCCTTTCAGTACCTTGTGACCTTACAGCCCCACTGTTCACCATGACCTGGCTGCAAGGGCTTCGAGCCTTGGGAAAGCAACAGCGCAGGTACTAAATGGGGAATAATATACTTCCTAAAACGAATAAACCCCTCCAGCCAGTTAGGAAGTCCACTTGGACATATGATGGCTGTCGTGACTTTTGAGAAGTGAGGGGAGCGTAATATTATAGAGTCATCGCGGATTTCTTTCTTTTTATGATTAACCTCAAACTGATCACTGAAGGCGATGTCTGTGCCCTCGTGGTCCGAGGGCTCCTTTTCTGAATGTCAGGTGTGGAAAGACATCTACACCTCAGGAGCAGTTCATGCCTGCTTATTTTCCTGGAAACTCCTGGCTGTTGGATGCCCAGCAACATTTCCTGAGGGGGAAGCAATCTGGGACCAGAGAGTGGTTGGCTTTTCTTCTTTTATTTTAGGAAGATAAAAGACTACAGAATTTCTCTATCTCAAGACAAAAGTAAATTCAATTACCATGTCATCCAGCCAGGAAAACTGCAAGGACAGGTCTCTCATTTCATCCATTTCCCAAGTGTGCTTGTTTGATTCTTTCTCCCCCAGAGCTTTTTTGTTCTCGCATTCTCTCTGTACAATCCTGATGGAATATTGGCTCGCTGGGAATGAATTCTCGGCATTTCGCATTTGTTTGTTTTTCCCAAATTACTCAAGAGAGTGGAATGGTATGTTCCAGCACAGGGATGGTCTTCTGTGGTGACGGGTGAGTTTTCGGAAATGTGCAGTCGCGTGAGCAACTGACTCCACAATCTCATCAGACCGTCAAAGAACTCCGTGGAAGCCAGGCCTCCCATGTGAGGGCGGAGCCTCCAAATTTCACTGCTGCTTGTTTGTCTTCCGTGGTTTTCCCAGCTCTCTTCCTCTGACCCCCTGCACTTGGGACAGATTTCAATTATAGCAAAGATTGCGTTCCTGTGCACAGGCTTTTTCTGGGCCCCATCCAAGCTCTCTCACACTTCTTCTAGCTATAATACCATAATAGTATTCATATACATAGACATATATATATATATATATATATATATATATATATACATACATACCACAGCTTCTTTATCCATTCTTCTGTCAATGGACACTTCGGCTATTTCCATGTCTTGACTGTTGTCAATAATACTGCTATGAACATTGGAGTGCATGTATCTTTTCGAATTAGTGTTTTTGGTTTTTTGGGATGTATACCCAGGAGTGGAATTGCTGGGTCATAGGGTAGTTCTATGTTTAGTTTTTTGAGAAACCTCCATACTGTTTTCCACAGTGGCCGTGACAGTTTACATTCCCACCAACAGTGTACGAGGATTCCCTTTCTCCACATTCTCACCAACATTTGTTATTTGTGTTCTTTTTGATGATAGCCATTCTGACAGGTGTGAGGTGATATCTCATTGTGGTTTTGATTTGAATTTCTCTGATGATAAGCCATGTTGAGCATATTTTCACGTGCCTGTTGGCCATTCCCATGTCCTCTGGACAGATCTCGATTACAGCAAAGACTGTGTTCCTGTGCAGAGGCCTTTCTCTGTGTCCTAATCACGCTCTCTCACATGTCCCCCAGCTAGCTCTTTCTTAAGTTCAGTTCTCCACTTAAATATCACGTCCTTTTGAAGCCTGTCTTGGCCTCTCTCCGTGGAATTGAAGTCATGGGTCCTGTTATCTTGGGAAACTCTCCCTTGGTTTTTCCTTCACAGTGCTAACTCTTTACATGCCTTTTTACTTAATTGATTTTGTCTATTTCCTGACCTAGAATGCAAGGACCATGAATTCCCAGACTAGGCCTCTTTGTACACCGTCCTATCCAGGGCCTGGCGTGGTGCCCACTACATGGCAGACACTTGGCAATTATTTGTAGACATTTAATTTTCCTCTATCACCTACATGAAGGCTGTAATTCCCGGACAAACCAAATCCGTCAGAACACTCTACCAGGAACAGTTAGAAGCTGGCCAACAGTCATGTGACAGACTTCAGCTGCTCTTTTCAAAAACAACTTTTTGGATGAGTAAATTCAACTTTATAATTTTTCAAAGTGATTGGCTATGGACTTTAACCAAAGGTACCAAACCTTCCTTCAAATTTTATCTTCCAGTTAGGGCTAGTACTACTACAAATGCTCTATTCATTCTACTGCTGATTAAAATTGGGTTTTACAGAAATAGACGCATAGACTTAGAAAACAATCTTATAGTTACCAAAGTGGAAGTGGGGGGAGGGGCGGGTATTAGGAGTTTGGGATGAACATCTACACACTACTATATATAAAATAGACAACCAACAAGGACCTACCGTATAGCACAGGGAACTACACTCAATATTTTGTAATAACCTATAAGGGAAAAGAATATGAAAAAGAATCTAAATATGCAGAATATAACTGAATCACTGTGCCGTACCCCTGAAACAAACACAGCATCGTAAATCAACTATACTTCAATAAAAAATAAATTACGTTGGGTTTTAAATTCATGAAATAATAATTGTTTCTGATAAATCAAGTAAAAGTAATGAATTTATATAACTTAGGTCCCTCTGGTAACAGGCCTGGCCAGACAAGAGTAAGACAGTCATTTGTCTCTTCTGCACCAAATTTCCACCTTTCCTTTCTCAGTGGCTCCCCCCCTCTTTCCACTTCCCTCTGGTGCTCAGACCTGTTCTTGTGTTCTTCCTCTCTTTTTTTTTTTTAATTAATTAATTAATTAATTTGTTTTTGCTGTGTTGGGTCTTCGTTTCTTTGCGAGGGCTTTCTCTAGTTACGGCGAGCGGGGGCCACTCTTCATCGCGGTGCACGGGCCTCTCACTGTCGCAGCCTCTCTTGTTGCGGAGCACAAGCTCCAGATGCGCAGGCTCAGTAGTTGTGGCTCACGGGCCTAGTTGCTCCGCGGCATGTGGGATCCTCCCAGACCAGGTCTCGAACCCGTGTGCCCTGCATTGGCAGGCAGATTCTCAACCACTGCGCCACCAGGGAAGCCCTCTTCCTCTCTTAATATAAAAATTAATCTTTGAATCCTTTACTCACTCCAAAGAATGCATAACTTCTTTAAAAATCATTGTCCCGGGCTTCCCTGGTGGCGCAGTGGTTGGGAGTCCATCTGCCGATGCAGGGGACACGGGTTCGTGCCCCGGTCCGGGAGGATCCCACATGCCGCGGAGCGGCTGGGCCCGTGAGCCATGGCCGCTGAGCCTGCGCGTCCGGGGCCTGTGCTCCGCAACGGGAGAGGCCACGGCAGTGAGAGGCCCGCGTACCGCAAAAAAAAAAAAAAATCATTGTCCCATCTCAGGATGTTTAGAATAGTAGAATCGAAGTGACATCATGGATTACATACGCGACCTCCTCGTTTTTTTGTCCTGATTTGCATTTTCACATATGAATATGATGCTATCACTCCCTCATACAACGTCTTCCCCTTCGAGAATCCTCTGCCCAGCAGAGCAGGGTCTTGGGCCCTGGCTCCCTGCTGTGCTGTGTGCTCGGGACCCTTTGCCAGGTTGTGGAGCTCACGCTTGCTTCTCTGCTGGGTGCGGACAGCTTGCTGCTCCCCGGCTCACTCCTGTGTGTTAATCTCCTGAGTACTTGTCTGTCATTCCCTGGGACAATGGACAGATTCTCATCTTGCCACCTGTACCGCCAGCCCAGCCCAGGCAGGGCCTGGCGCAGTGTAAGATCAAAACCAACACAGTGAATGAAGGAAGCTAAAGACAGGGAGGGCTAAGGGTGGAATTTCAGGGATCAACCAGAAGAAAAATATAATTATCTGGGGGCTGAGATGTTGAAACCCCCAAAACTTGTATCTCCTGGCAGCTGCGTACTTTGCCTGTGCTCTCGGTGTTCCCACCTTGTCTGGACAGTTCTTTTTGAGGATACATGTCACACACACTTGGAGGGCATTGGCTAGCGTTCCTCCATTGGTCAGTCAATAAGTGTACTTTTTATTTTCTGCTGTACATCCCACTGAGTAATATTTAGAGACTCAGGCTAACTGGCTCTCTCCCCTGCCCCCCAGAGACTGCCCCTGCAATCAGTACTTTATTCGTGCCGCACTTCCTCGGCTGAACGAATCTGCCCCGTCTAGCTGGGGATGCCTCTCTGCCGCCCTAGCCTGACTTAGGGTTGGGAGCGAAGTGGATAGTAGTTTACCTCTGCTGTCTGGAATGTCTTCCCCGCCTCAACTGTTGTGCCTCCAGATACTTTTCCCTTTTGGATTTGAGCAAGGAGACAACCCGGAAGAATAAGCAGAGGATGGACGTTTGCAATTTGGTTCCACTGACAGTCCAATGAGGAGGAAGTAGCATGGCGGTCAGGGGACCTGGTGGCCACTAAGCCCTGCTGCCTTCTGTGATCTTGGGCACAGCATCTAAGCTCTCTGTGGCAGGAGGATGAGGCCAGGGTTCTTACAAGTCATGCAGGAGGCGGCCCAGTCCATGTGACTGGCCTGGTTCATGGTCAGTACTCTGCCATTATTCACTTCCATCCCTTAAAGGGGACACCTGGGTGCTGGAAGCCATGAGTTCCTGGATTGGACAAAAATTTTCCAGATTCCAGGATACAGTTAGCACTGGACCACACTTATTTGTTCTAACTTTTCCCCTTTTCCCTCCCTTAACTGAGATACCAATAGCCTTACACAACTTAACCCTCTACGCACAAAACCTCCTGAAAATCCTCCAGCATGACTGCCCCTACCTGCTGAGAGTTTGCAGTTTCTTCAGGGTACCTTTCTAGAAGCTAGCTAAACTTCCACGTGTCGAGTCTCCAGCTGTATGCTCTTCAGGCAAGCAGGTGGCCCTTTCACCTGCTTTTGTTGTTATTCAGCCGAGATTCATCCATTGTAAGGCAGCTTAGGCGTCTGTGACACTTTGTGAGTGATGAACAATGACTATAACTTTGCCAGAGCCAGCAACCTGATGAATCCAGCTTGGGTAGAGCTCTGACTTTGTGTATGGGGGGGGGTGGGGGGGGCGGGGTGTGAGTGTGGGTGTGAGTGGAACCCTTGACAACAGCTCTAGGGACACAGCTACATACTTACAGTTGTGAAAAATCCATCTTGTCTCCTCCAGGTTCCCATAGAAAAGGTCACCAGGCTCTTAGAAACACGATTTGCCTTTGTGGAACTTGCAGTTTCCATCACGGTTTTCCTGCAATCCCGTCATTCCAGGAGTGAGTTTTCTTGCTGACGATGCTCCCCACACCCCAACTCCTCAGAAGACTCAGCAAACTTTTTTCTGCCTGGTCTTTGAGGCTTTATTTCTGGAGAAGCCGCACCTCCGCTCCCCCGTGGCCTCCAGGAGCAGAGGGAGAACAGGACACCGGTTTGTGGAGTCACCCTGGGCAGCCCCTGACCCCCTCATCGCGTCACCCCTCACAACAGTGCTGTGGAAAAGGTACTTTGTTTTGTGCCTTGAAGGCCCAGGGAGCACAGAGCTGGCTGGGGTTACAGGACGGGCTGGGGCAGAACCCGGCCATGGTTGACCCGGTGTCCCTCTTCTTAGCCGCTCCCTGAGATTTGTGGTTCTGGAGTGAGAGGTAGGGCAGGATGGGGAGTCAGGTTGTAAGGAAACTCAGAGGACACCCAAGCTTCCTTCACTGATGAGGAAGTGAAAGCCCAGCTTGGTGACTTTTGCAAAGATGCACATTTCTGAGGGCAGAGCTAGGATGACAGCATGAGTCCCACTGCCCAGTCCAAGGCTTACAGCAGGTAAGACCCCACGAGCCCACCCTCCACCTCTGTAGATTGGCTGCTGGTGAAGACCTGTGAGATGAGGCTACTGCCCTTGTTTGTGCTGTTGATCACTGTCACGGCCACTCTAGGGCCCACACTCTTCCTGGTCAGCAGAGAACAGGCCCTAGGATGACAACAAACGTGGAATAGGATGCCTCCCTCTGATGCTTTCAACCTGAGCTGAAAGCTCTGAACCACATCGTGAAGTCCACTTTACGGAACATTTGTTTTCTTGTGCTTGTAGGAATTGTTTTCTTTCCAAAGAAAACGAGGCATGTGTGTTCACTGCGGAGTACAGATTTCATCTGTGGAAAAGAATCATAGTAATAATGGCTGCAATAATATTGAGGTGAATTTTTCTAGCTTATCAAGGATGGGGAAGGCCGAGGAAGGTCATTGTCTCTGATCAGCTGAGAGAAGAGCTCCATCTATGATGGAGAGAACCCAGCTCTTCCCTGCTTCCACTTCAAGCTGCTATGTTTTCAGGAAAGAAAAAAACATGCAAGAGTCTCCATGCAGATGGCTAAGACTCCTTCCATCATATTGGTTTCCAGTGGGCTCTACTTGACAACAAGGGCTTCTAGGTGGGGTGGAAGGAAGACAATGACACCCCCAAATAGGCCTCCCTCTCCTGCTGGTGCCTCCATATTTAGAGCTGGTACTCACTGGGCACCAGATTGAAGGGGATCTGTTTGTTCCTTATGTTTTATATTAAAACATCTATTTAGTTACATTATAATATTTTAAGACCTGAAGGGGAAATCTATAAATTCTGGTTCTTCTTTTATCCACCCATGTCTGCCTCCTTACCCTCCCAGCCTCCCCGAAAGATTCCAGAGGTGATGTGGACCACTGTTCACACAACAGACGTGGAATCAGGCTGGGGATTCTGTGAATAGGTTCACAGAGCTGAGTGGGGCTGCTTTGAGCAACAAGGTCAACGACCATAACCATGTCTCAAGTCCCTATCGTGTGCGGTACGATTGCTAGGAAATTTGTGCAACACACATTTCATATTTACTTAAATAACACATGTATTATAGAATTGCTTCTCCTCTTCTGCAAATTCTGTTTAAGTGAAACAATCCTTTTCAAGCATTTCAGCTATTTCTTCTGGCATTTTTCTCCATTTCTCTAAATATTCTACTTGTATTGCAATTCATTGACTTTTTAGATTTATTTATAATACACTGATTTTTTTTTTTTTTTTTTTTTTTTTTACTGTGAATGGTAAGGGTTTAGCTCCCTCCCTGTCCCTGGACTACATACACATTTCCCTTCATCCATCTTCTCCTGGTAGTTAGATCACAGTTTCTGGTTAAATAAATATGTAATGCTTATATTATTTATATGGACATAATATTATATATAGTGGAGCAACATAGCATGATGTTACTTCTTTCTTTTACAACTTTTTTTTCACCTCTGGAGTTAATACGGCTGTGATTTTGTTTGTTTGTTTATTTTTCTATGGACCTATCACTAATTCATCTCTAACACCATAGTAAATGTCTTCTCAGTATGTTACAGTGTACCAGACAACATATGCTTCCTTTTTTTCCCCCCTTAATTTGATGATACTCTTTGTGAAGTCCACCATTCTGCTACATGCTGGATTGGACATTCCTACCCTGATGCACAAATACCATCCTGGGACTTCTCTTACGGTCCTCCCTGACCTTTTCTCCTGTACTAAAACTACTATCTTCATCTTCTTTGCTTCCCCTACTCCCTGCCTTATGTTACTATTGTTGAAAGAGAATTAGTGGCTAAGTAAGAAAAGGCTCCTGGGAGGTAAACTTTTGAGACCTTGACTATCTGAAAATATTTTCATTCTACGCCTATGTTTGATTGATAATTTGAGTATGGAATTCTAGATTGGAGGTACCTTTCTCTTAGAATTTTGAAGGCATTGATCCTTCTAATAACTCTGAGCATATTAATGATAATTTGTTTGAAGTTTTCTTCTGATCACTACATTATCTCTATTTCTTCCAAGTTTCTTTGTATTTTTATTTGCTTATTTCTTTTTCTTTTGTGTTAGTAGATTTCCTCAAGCATCTGAAAATTATTAGCTGTCTGTATTTATTTAAAAGGAAGGCATTAAAATGCTGGGTGGAGGTTCTTTTGTGTAGATGAGAATTGTCAGCCAGTAGAATTAGCAGTAGGGATCATGTCATTTTGTTGGAGGACCCCTGAATCAGTGCCTGTAGGTGTTTTTTCATTGGCTGAATTTACCTGAAAGGAGTCCTGCTGTCCCCTCCCTTGTGGCACGATAGCAATGGAGGGGGGCAAAACCAAGCAGGACTCTGTGGGGTTCCTGCTGTGTTCACTCTTTGCCTGGCAAAGAATAAAGCTACTCTTTTTCTTTCCTCCAAAACTCTCTCTGTATTTCTGTTTGGCATTGGTGTACAGAGAGACAATATTTTGGCATCAGGGAAAGGGTTAGGGGAGTGTCACATCCCCATAAGTAAAGTTTCACTAATTCTTCCTAGTTTGGGCATGGGGCTGTACCCCAAGCTTGGCTCTGCCTGTGTCCCAAGCCCAAAACATCTCTGGTTCAAGCTCTTCAGAGAGGAAATCTGGAGGTTTGATGTTTTGATTTTAAACCTTACCCACACCTTTGTCTTCAGAGGTTCTAGGTACCTCCAAGTTTTTGAGCATTTTTGCAGGCCAATGAGTCAGCTTGCTCACTATTGATTTCTTCTCTGCCAGCTGAGTTCCATAAAATTTCCAACTTTCAAAAAAATTTTAACCACTCTCCTCTGCTGTCACCTTTGTCCTTGTAAGTTTATCACCTCTCTCATTCAAAAATTAAAAAAAATATTTACTGTAATTATAGTAGAATTTTAGGAAGAAGTGGCCTTAATGTATATTTCATTCTGCCATGTTTAACTGGACTTACCCTCACTTGACTCAAAGAGATTAAGAATATGTGTAAGGCCATACAGCTCAGTATGTGGCATGGCTGGAATTTCAACCCTCTAGGAAGGAAAGAAAAGGAAGATAAAAGAAATCAGGACTGAGACTGTGCACGGTGTCTAGTTAGAGTAATGGAGTAATGGGTAATGGAGTGATGAGTTGGTCATAGAAGGTGTTGCTGTGAAATGTGAATAGAAGTGAGGGGGCAGCTACATGTAGTGTCCTTGGACAGTGATTCCGCCTGACTTCTCCCTTCTTCCTTTCATCTGTTTCTCTGTCCATCTTTTTTTTTGTCTTCTACATCCTTCCCTCCGTGAATGTGTGTGGAGAGACTCCCATGTGTTAGGATTGAGGTTAACATACAGTGGTTCATAAGACAGAGTTATGCTGCCTGCCCTCAGTGGGCTCACAATTTAATGGGATTAAACAACATTTACAGGACAGCACACTCAGAGCACAGAGGAGGAACGGACATGTAGCCTAATTCTGAGTGTCAAAACAGTTGGCTTTTCTGACTACTGCCAGAGTTCCTTGTCCTTGGACCCATTTGTCCCTCATGTCAATATCATCTTTGTCATGACAATCATCACTGTTAGCATCACAGCTATTTATAGAAAGTCTACTATTTGCCTGGTACCACGGTAGACACTCTATGTAGCTTAATTTAATTCTCACAACAATTTAACAAGATAGTTATTATCAACTTGAGAAAACTGATGTTTAGAAATTACATAGATCATCCCAAGTCACCAATCAGGAAGGCTTTCTGGTGTGCCCTTTTCCTCTGACTTTTTAGATGTGCCTCCCTAGTACCCAATGAAGGTCATTATCATTGTGCTTAGCCATCGCAAATTTAAACATTTTTAAATGTATGTATATTTCTAGGCTGTGTGCTCCTGGGAACCATTCCATTTTTAACTGTGTGTGCCTAATGCCTAACTCAGTATCTGGCACAGGACTAGAACTCATTAAATAAATAATTGCTTACACAAGGCAAAGCCAGAATTTGAACCCAGAGTTTTCAAATTGCAAAGCTCATGCCTTTCCATTGTGTGACATTGTCCTCCAACTTCTCTCCTCAGTATTCCCTCTCCTCCTTATAAGTGAAGGTTCACCTTTCTCTCACTCTTACCTTCTGCCCCATAAATGCTGAGCCCCAGCTGACAATCATCTTCCTGTTTCTCCAGGAAGGCTTGTGATTAAACCAAAAAGCACAGACACATCTTTTTCAAAACCAAATAAATGCCTTTTGGAAAAAGCCTTCATTGCCTTCAAATGCAGTCATAGCATACACGTAAGCATCAAAACAAACTTTTTGTTATAAATATTTACTACATTATGGATAGAGACCTAGGATTCCCTCTGTTTTAAGGGATTTTCATTTTAGTGGACTCTTTTGAAACCAGATTCACAAATCATTGTAACTATTGGCCATGCATGGAAATATCTTGCTTAAACAGAACCCTGTGTTCAAATGGCATCTGTTCTGAACCTTTAGTTTGTCTACACAGAGCTGCAGAAGGCAACGCAGATAAGTGATGGTGTGGAACTGACGCATCAACAGTCAATCAAGAGATTGCCTTTCCTGAAAAACTCCCACCAGTTCACAGGAGCTTGAAACTCAGGTGAAAACAGCAGGTGGAACAGGTGCTGGTACGAAGACACTGTTGCCTCCTCCAGTTCTTTGCCAGGTCCTTTTTCTTTGCCAGGTTTTTAAATGCTTGCTTTTAGAGGCAGAATCACAGAGGAACAGACCTGGAGTCTGGGGACACAGAGGGCTGGGTTAGATCTGGCTGTGCATTTGGAAACTGGGACATTGGCAAGTGTGAAGCACCTGAATCCTAAATCTAGATGTCCTCATCTGTAAAATAAGACAGTGTTGCAAAGACTGAATAAAGAACTCATGTAAAACATTAGTGCCCTTTGGGGCAGGTAGGGGTTGGGCAAAGACTCTTCATTCCCCTTGAAAGGAGATAACGAATCACACATGGTGATTCCACAAGCCACCCCCAGATATCCTGATTCAGTGTGAGGCCTGGGCTGAATGTCTCAAAAGTGTCCCAGGAAAATCGAAGCGGAGGACCACGGCCTTCAGTGGGGTGTGGAGCCAGTTTTCTCAGTTGAGACACATTTTTTGGCTCCCAATCTGGGATTAAGTGGACCATCAAGCTTGTAACAGGGAAGAACAAATCTGACCCCAAACTGGATCTGTTCCTTGCACTTTAACCTTTGTATTCCATTGCTTTTGCTGCAAGTTAAGAATGCTGCCTAGAGCCTGAAATATACAAGATATCCCATTCTCAAGGCTCTGACCTTTAAAGGTACAACACTTTTCCATTCCTCTCCAGATAAAAAGTTGCAGAACAGAGAATAACATTTGTTTTGTTAGAGGTTTACAGGAACATCATGACCTGACCTACATGGACAGATGCAAGAACAAAGGATCCTGAAACCAACAATTTTTCAACAACAAACCACACCCCCTTCCTTTTTAGTATAAAAGGGGCCTGACTTCTAACTTGGGTAAATGCTCTTTGGGACATGAGTCCACCATCTCAGTCTGCTGGCTTACCTAATAAAGTTGCTATTCCTTGCCCCAGCAACTCGTCTCTTGATTTATTGGCCTGTCGTGCAGTGAGAAGATCAAGCTTGGACTCGATAACAAGTTCAGGATGCAGTGTGCAATATCACTCTCTAGTCATAAAGTGTTTTACAAATATTATGTTTATTCTTTCTATATCCTTGATGGTAAGTTTGGCTTTCTGAGCTGTACTTTCTCCTTGAGGATGCAAAGATAAAAAGATTAGTTCAGAACATCAATGGCAGCAACAAGGTTAGAATCTGGAACCTTTATCGTCTAAGCTGAACCTTATGGTCCTTACGCAAGCAGAATGACTACTGACAATCTGAATAATGACTGCACTAAAAACGTCAAATCAGGCTCATACATTATGTTTTAATACAATATTATAAGTTGGCCGCACTAAAAAGCAAATATCAATCTTATGGTTTGTATTTAAGAATACGTTGAAAATTTCATTCACTCATTTATAGAAATTATTAAGAACTAGTCCTCCAACTTAGATGTTTTTAAGTGGGAATAGAGTCGAACTCAGAGATATGTACAAGGGGAAAAGAAAATTGTACCAAAAATAGGTTTCTAGGTGCAAAATAGGAAAATGGTAATAAGAGATCCTGGGAAATTCCAGAAGTTTTTATTTAAGTGAGAAAGTGATCAAGTTGCTTTAGTAACTGACCAGGAAGCTCTTCTCCCAAACGGCCAATCTTATGCTGAACTCAATGAGAGTTTAATATTTTGGGTCTTGTTTTCACAACTGCTTTATCTAAAAAACCCAAATTAGAAAAATAACAACAGACCAGTTATCTAGACATGATCAGCTGCTGGAGATTTTGTTTAAATGTAATTTGCTCCCCATTCTTCTGTCAAGAGATGAAAGACATGGAGACAATATACAACATTGTGCAAAAATCAGTTGCTGAAGGTTATGAAGAGGCTAAAAGAATCCAAATAATAAAACTCTTCCTATAACACAACGATCTTTCCATGATGCTTTTGTCCCATTCTTCCTCAGTTCCATAGAAAGGAATAAAAAGTATAGTGTCCACCACTGTAGATGCCCCGGGTATAATTTTTGCAATGAAATATCATGAACTGTGTCATAATATAGAGGCCTTTAATTATAGTCATTTAACACATTGTAACTCACCAATGATTTTTGCATTCAGCGTGTTTCAAACAGCTGAGCTTTAAAAATGTGGAGATTTGTTCACCACTCATTATCCACAGGCCTCTGCAGCTGTGCAGCCTCCTAAATATGGTTTTCCTATGGAGCTTAATGACTCCTCAGAAGCAAGATGGAACCAAGGAAACAGCAGCAAAAAACCCACCCAACTGGAGAGGGAGTTAGTCCAGGCATGAAAGTGGGACTGTGAATAAGCCTGAAGCAAGGCAGGCAGCGAGCCACATGGCAAGTGGGCCCTGGGCCATGGCTGAATGTCATATGCCCTCTTACCTCTTATCTTGGGT
The DNA here is from genome assembly GCF_059928025.1 of Delphinapterus leucas. Lineage (NCBI taxonomy): Eukaryota > Metazoa > Chordata > Mammalia > Artiodactyla > Monodontidae > Delphinapterus > Delphinapterus leucas. The sequence continues at coordinate 32,754,815 of NC_143142.1, read as the reverse complement.
TCCTGGAGAATCTGTGTAGGTTGGGGAACTCAGAGGGTACTTTCTACAGAGCAACACCCACCAGTCCCAAGCACAGGTGTGAATTGCATGGTGAGGCCACAAGATGACTCATGCCACTTCTAGCTCCCCTAGAACCCCCAGCCTCCTCTCTGACATGACCCACCCAGTGTTGAGGCCAGTCCCCTAGCAGCAATAGGACAGGGAAGGCTATTGTCCCCAGAGGGAAAATGTTACCTGAGAGGGACATCAGTTCTCCCTGCATTTCCCTCTGAATTTTTTCCTGAAATATATTTCCCCCCCTTGTCACGAAAACAAAACAAGTTTTCGCAATAATTTAAAAACAGATAAGCAAAAAAGAAGGGGAAGAAGAAGGAGAAGGAGAAAGAGAAGGAGAAGGAGAGGAAGAAGAAAAAGGAGAAGAAGGTACGAGAAATCCCATTCATTCCACAAGTCTGATATAAGCACTTTTAGCCTATGAAGTATGTCCCCTCAGCCCTTATTCTTGGTGAGAACAGCCTTCTACATAGACTTTATGCATATATATTATCATTTCCTTAGGATACAGCCCTGCAGGGGATTTCACTACCTCAGATGCTATGCATGCTTTAGATCTTTTTGATAAATATTACAAAATTGTCCTCTAGAAAACTCATTATTTTATATTTGCATCAGAAGGACATGAGTGACCATTTCCTAACACATTTGCTTACAGGGAATATTAACTTGCTAATTTGAAAGTTGGAAATCATTTCACAGTTGTGTGACTTCATGTTACTTTAGCATTCCCCTTCAATTTCCACCACCCCTTTCCATCCCCTTGGGGGTTGGTCCTCGGGGAGATGCTCTGAACAGCCACCCCCTTTTCTTTCAGGCTGACATTTTCAGAAAGGATGTTACTGCAGAATGAAGTAGAAACAAGAGGAAACTATTATAGAAAATTTAAACAGCATAAAAATTTAAAAGTCTGAAGACTAAGCTATTCTAACTTTGCTTACCTCTTTGTGGAGAGAAATAAGAACATGGCAGAGCCACGAGAAAGCTCTCAAAGCTTGCGTTCAGATGAACACACATTCTTTCTGCTTCCGTTCCATTGGTCAAAGCAAGTAACATGATATCAATGGGGAAGAGATGCTTAATCCTCTCATAGGGAGACATCCATAGAAAGAGGCATATGGGCAGAGGAATCGGTATTTTGAAATATAACATTATCCACTACATAGTACACAGGTGTCTGATACTTTTGTTCTTGCATATTTTGATAAGATCTGGGAGATTAACAGAAAGTGTGATGACTCTAATTTTACTCTTGGGGAAACCAAGACCCTACAGGATGAAGCAGCACCCACATTGCCTGGGAGAGTGAGTGTCCTGACTTGTCTTCCAATACATTGCCCCTTCTTGGGGTTTTATTTCCTTTTCACCCAGGCCCAGACCTTCGATTCATCTTCTGATGCTTTATGATATCCCCTGATAATGTTTTTACTTGTGGGAGTTCTCTTAATATTAAATGTAGGCCTTTCTATTGAAGAAAGAAAGAAATGCAAATGGAAAGAAAACCCAGCCTTCTGTTTCTAGTCGAGAAGGCCTGTATTTAACACCTTCTACAGACCATTAATATCTCATTTCCTAGGAGAACATTGAAGTGTTCAGCTGGGTTGGTCCGTCCGTCACCGTTCTGACTCTGCTTCCGCCTGGTTCTGGTAGAACAAGACTCTAATAGGGAATTAAAATCAGGCCTCCAGGGTCAACCTCATCCTTTCCTCATTTTAGAGTGAAATGGACAGAAATGCTGGAGAATTAAGAAGCAGGTGAGAACCCAGATGATATACAATCTTCGATGGATATCTGCTTTGTCAGAAAGGGTACCTAAAGCTTTTCTGGCATAATCTGAACTTCCCTTTGGAAAGGGGATGATATTTAAGGAAAAAAAAGTGTGTGACTAGAAATGGAATTGAATGTGGCTGAGACAAAGCTTGGAGGTGCTAAGGCGCCTCTTTAAAAATGCCCATGGGCAACAAATAGAGATTTTTTTTTTCCTTCTGGCAAGTGAGACTCTGATTCTATAAACTTCATACATATTTAAGAGCAGTTGACTTGAATTGACTCCAAAAACCTTCAACCTCATTTAACTTACCTCTATTTTGCTGAAAACATAAACTCAGAGTTCAAACTAGAAGAACATGTAAGTGATAGCAAAATAGGCTGAAAAGGCAGGAATCATGTAATAATAATTTGGAAAGCAGCAAAGGTCTGTAGCTATGATCACCAAGGGAAATCTTGAAGTAGTGGAATGTCTCTCCATCTTTTGGATATGCCTGCATTATGCCATGTACTGCTTATAAAACACTGAACTATTTCTGAACCTTCAGAGAAAGATGGTCAAACAGGTCTTCATTTTATTAAATTTTCTGTTTACAGTTTTTTCTCTGTTTGTTGTTTACTACCAGAGAAAAGACACATCATTTTCAAGGAATACCCATGGGAGGATGGTTGTTTCTGTTTGAGACCAGGAACACCCACCAGTGAACTATGGTGTCAGACATTGAAATAAACAAGAGATCAAAGTGAATATTCACCCAATTTTAAATGTTTTGAATAAGACTATTCCCTTGCTGAATCCCTTGGTGTGATTCTGCTAAGTGGCAAATAAATAAGAAAAAATCTACTTAGGAGCAAGAGTTAAAGAAATTGCACAGAGCGGATACAGATGGATGCCGTGATGACTCATAACACTGGCTTTAAGTAGTCAGCTTAACGCTGATGTCCTCGTAGGTTTTTGAGAACTCAAGTGGCAATTTCATGTTTGCACAGCACCCTGGAGTCTCAGACTTCAGGTGATCTCCCCATGCTCTTGCTTTCTTCTGTTGGTAGAAACTACTTTACGTATGAGGGTTGAAATTTAGGGGTGAAATTGACTTTTTTAAGATGTTTAATTAGATTTTACTGCCTTATTTGCATAAACACAGTAATATTATTCTCAGTTGTGGTCACTACTGTAGGATACAAATCTTTCTCCCAATTGCTCTTTTTTATCTAAAACTGCCAAAGCTAGCTATCATATCTTTAGTTTTCACCTATGCTGTTCTTGTTTCCACTTCAGCTTTATGGCCAGAGAACCTTAACACCACCTCCCCTACAATGATACACACACACACACACACACACACACACACACACACACAAAGAGTCACCACCACCGTGTCTAAGAAGGCCACGGTAACATTATTCCATTTTCTTTGTACTTCTGTGTAGCTCATATTCCACCTTGTATTTTAGAAGTCTGGCTACATGATATGTCTCTCTCTCACCAAAAAGGCACTATGCTGTGGTGGCTTATATCAAGGCTGGCAAACACTTTCTGTAAAGGGCCAGGCAGTAAGTATCTTAGGCATGCAGGCCATGTGGACGACTTCTCAATTTGCCTACTATAATACAAAAGCAGCCAGAGACAACTTGTTATCAACTGGGCACACATTTGTTCCAATAAAACTTTATTGACAAAAGCAGGGGGCTGACCAGATTTGGCCTGTGGGCTGTAGTTTGCTGACCCTTGTCACAGGGTGTGAACTTTGGAATCACACTTCCTCACTTTCTGGCTCTGCGCCTTTGGGCAAGTCACTAACCCCTCAGTTTTCTCATCTTCATGGCAACAATGATCACAACTGCTTTACAAGGTTGTCTGAAGGTTAAATTAGCTGATACATGTAAAGTGACTAGATTTATGCTTGGCTAAGGATAAAGTCAATATAAATGTTTGCTATGGTTATAACCAGCTTGAGTAAAACATACATTATATTTATTTTGATATTTCTTTGTACGCCCACAATCTCCTCACTATCCATAGTGCATAGGGTACAAGTTACACAGATGTTCAATAATTATGTGTTGAATTACTCTTGCTGAATTATTCTTGCCCTTACTTCTTTACAAAGAATAACTCACTACTTTATTTTCTTACTCTTCCCTCTGACTAATAGATCATGTATATTTATTGCTTTCTTACTCCTGCAGCAAAATTTTATTTTGAGCTGCTACAACCAATATGTTTTTCCCCCCCCTTTATGGTTTAGACCTAAACTTTTAAAGGGGGCTTTCCTGAACAGATTGAGTCTTGTTCTGACTAAATATTTTCATGGTGCTCAGAGTCTAAGGTATTCCCCCACTGATCCTCCCCTCCTGGCATTAATGCCCACGTGTAATCCCTTCCCTATGAGTTTAGGTGGGACCTGTGACTTGTTTCTCAACAGTAAATTATGGCAAAGGTGATGATATGTCACTTTCATGCTTGTGTGACATAAGGTTGTAATTTCCATCTTGCCAGTAGGCTCTCTCCTTTGATGCCTCCCTTGAGGGCTGATGAAGTAGCTGTCATATGGAGACACGAGACAAGGAACTGAGAGTGACCGCCAGCCGATAGCGAGCAAGGAACTGAGTCCTCAGGACAATACCCAGCAAGGAACTGAGTCCTCAGGACAATAGCCCACAAGGAACTGAGTCCTGCTGACAACCGATCGAGCTTGGAAGCAGATTCTTTCCCAGTCCAAATTCATATGAGACCCTGGCCCGGGCCACACCTGGTAAGAGCCTGGTGAGGACCCAGCTCAACTGTGCCCCCTGACCTTCAGAAACTTTGAGCTAAGACGTGTTGATTTAAGCCACCATGTTTGTGGTAATATTGTTATGCAGAAATAGGTAACTAATACAACATTGAACTACTGGATTATAACAGCAATTATTGAGCATAATTACAGTGGTTTCTTTTCAAGGATTTGGGTTTTCAATCATCACAAGTATTTACGAATTGGTTTTTAATGGCATCATGCTCATCAGCTTGGTTCCCTGCCAACACCGTGATACTTAACAATCTACTAAGGCTCATGCATAATCCAGGCTTCTTGGAAATTCAGTTCTCAGGAAGAATTCTAAATCTAGAGGACTGTGTCAGAGAAAGAACAAACTCAAAATTTTGTGAAATAAAAGAACTAAAAAAAAATTGAAGATTGAAATATTACTATTGTTCTGTGACACGGAAGCAAGGAGTTACTCTTGGTTCTAAATATGGACAAATGGTAGCTGGGCTTGTGGGCATGCAAACCATCGATATTATTCCTTCTAAACATGCCTCATACATAATAATGTACAGGGCATATCCGGTACAATAATAGTCCTCAGAATTAGTATGCTTGACCTAATTGCTTGAATATATACCAACTTCCCGAGCAGCCAACTTCCTACTGTGCAGTGCTTAAGCACTGAGGGAAATAGATCCTAGGTAACTAGTAACGATAAGTCCTATTTTCTTTTCCCTGTAAATGACAAAGCAGATGCGTAATCATGAGTTGGATGGACGAAATCAGTTTCTCCCATACTTGCCAGTGGTTTCCCTCAATTTCATAACCCAAAGGATAACAGGGCCATGTTTAAATGGAATGGGGGTGATGCTGTAGATTTAGGACTTGGGGGTGGCTCAGTAATTATAATGTGTATTTACTTGTGTATAGGGAATGGACCACCAGAGGAGCTGCTGATAGAACGCGAGCGTGATGAGGATGCTTGAAAGCATGACCTCATCACCTATCAGTGGAGCATAAACAGCTGGGCCCATCTCTCAGACAACTGGCTAATTTTATGAGGCGGCTTGGCATTCTCAAATACAGGATGATAAAACCCTACTGGATTGGACAGACTAATGGAGGTGAAGAGAGCTTTTCTCTCTCCTCCCTTAGACTCTTAGGGGACACACTCCTAAGAGAGGGGGAAAGGAGGTTATGATAAAAAATGACCTACAAAGCCACTCAAGGCTCCATGTAAGTCTGAAAACTGAAACTTCCCCTTGATAAGGCGACAGGCAGAGAACTGACTGCTGGGAGAGTGACTTCACTTACAATCAAAGGTCACAGAATGAAATTTTCAGCCAGGCTTTCTACAGAGTCATTTGTATGGGTTCGGGGTTCGGTTTAACTGATTAATAGCTTCGAATATCCACTTAGCTTTGTCCTTGTAAGTGGAAACTACCTAATTGTGTCTCTGAGTCACATTACTTCAGTCCATTTCTAATTGGAAGACATTTTGTTCTGCCACAAGCATCATTTACAGTAATAATCCATGGAGTCATCACACTACCTACTCACTCTACCTGCTTCTGACAGCACGAAAACTGTAGTTGATTAATACTAATTAATTATACTAAAAAATTAATACTGATTAATACTGTAGTGAGACCATTCTGAATAAACTTCGAAGCTTGTCCTGATCAAATTTGTTGCTTGCTGCATCGGTTTCCTGGTTGATTCCAGATTCAGCTCCGAGGCTTGTAACTCCAGGCTGATGTCCAGCAGAGTCCCTGGAGCCGTCTTGCCTCTGCCCTCTCTGTGTGAACTAGACTGGAAAGGTCTGCTTATCTGAGACCTCTGCGGTGCCCAGACCCACTATCAGATCCAGTGGGGCTCCCAGCATCCTTACTGCAAAAAGAAATCACAACTGGCCGTTGGCCCAAGGCTTCTCAGCTGATGGTAATCTAATTCTTTTCCAACAGTTGTATTGTTTTTGAAAGAATGTGCTTTCCATGCAGTGCGGGGGTTAGCCTGCCTACACTTTCAGATAACTAGAGGAGAATCTCTAGGAAAGTTATTTGAGACAGCTCGTGTGAGGCTTTGATTGTGTGTGTAACTGAGAACACAAGTGGTAAATTCTGGTTTTTCATGCCAGCAATTGGTTGTAACTTTTTTTTTTTTAAAGAGTACTTACATTAAATCTGTTCCTGGAGCCATCAGACCATGAAGTGCCCTAATTTAACACACGTGCTTTACTTCTCTCACCACCAACCCCAAAGGTTAGAGATGTGATGTGTTCCTGTCCCAACAAGCCGGTGTCCTCTCCGTTCAAGCCAGTTGCTTCTCTAACTCTGGGGTACATATGTCACCCCCAAAGGCAAGTGTCTCTAAGCTTCCAGGAAACTTTTCCAATGCCTGGGTACTCTAGATCAACCAAAATGCTACATTATGCTACCTGCCAGGCTGCCTGTCTCCTCTGTCAAACCTCCCTGTCCCTCCAGCATCCACTTTCCTCCCCATCTCTCACCTGGAAACCCGAGTCAACCCCACTAACAACCCAATGGAATGAGACAGCTAAAAGGAGGGCTTTTCATGAATCCCACACTCCATTAACAACAGCTCAAGATTAAGGATGAGCAAAGAGTGCCAGCTGTCAGGGGAAGAACAGCCACACACGGGGCAGCTCCGTCATGCTTATCTCATACCCACTGGGGCTTCCAAGGAGCCATCCGGATCACATGCTGCACTCATGCTATAATTAGAAGAGGGGTCTAGTCACGGTTTGATATTTTCTCTTGCACCCCCAGATCCTGTTCAGACAAAACACATTTCCTTCCTTTCTGTTGGTGATAAAATAGCCTTCTGCGTTCACTCTTCCCTTTCTGCAGAGTTCTGAGATTAAAAGAAGTTCAGTCATGCTGCCCTTGATGTTAAGACATCCCACCCCCCTGCCACCACCGTTGGCCATTTCCTAGTCTGTTCCCGAGGGGACTGGGTGGGCAAAGCCCGAGTCCCAGTCTCAGGGTGATTAGTGATCGCTCACGGTGTGTCGTAGTGAGTAGTGTGTGCTGGACACTCCCTACCACTACGTGCAGGGGAGAGCCGGTCAGAGGAGGAGTAATGGAGACTCTTTCCTTGATCCCTCCAAGCTCTTCCTCCTTTAAGAAAGATGTCATGGGTAAACTAGAAGCACTTGGGGCCCCTGTGAGTGTTTCCTGCCTACGGCATACCAGGTTTAGAAGACACCTTCCTGTCCTGCAGGGTACCCTTCATCACCCTTTCCGCCTGAGCCCAGGTTCGCCTCCAGCAGGAGACCTCCTCTGACCCCTGCCGGCTGGGATGGGGCTGCCCCTCCCCCACCATTCCCCCCCCCGCCACACCGCCCCGTGGGCTGCGCCACTCACACTGTAGTATCCTCCTCTGCTCCTTGGTCTGTGACCTCCAACTGACTGCAAGCTCCTGAAAGCCAGGCTAATTCATGTCCTATTCATTTTTATATTTCATGCCTGGCACACGGTGGACCCTCAACAAATATTTTTGAGTGTGTTAATAAAAACATGACAGCAAAGAATATCCAAAGCAAACTGCTCCTCTGATGAAAGGAAATGTTACAGAATAAAACTGCTCCCCGACAACACCACTGACTTGCCTCTTCATTTCCTGTCTGGTAGGTTGGGGTTTCGGGTCTCCTGTGAGCCCTGCCTCAACTTTCCACCCACTACATGGGAATAATAATAATAATACTTGCCACCCTTTTACCACTGATGAAACCTGGGAATGGTTGAGGTTGGAGGAAAATAAATAAACAGGGTTTTGATTTTCCTGAATACTATCTAAACTTTTTTTTCTTTCTTTTTTTTCAGCCACACTATACAGCTTGTGGGGTCTTAGTTCTCTGACCAGAGATTGAACCCGGGCCCTCAACATTGAGAGTGTGGCGTCCTAACCACTGGACCCCCAGGGAATTCCCTGAATACTATCTAAAGAACAGAGACACATGATGAAGCTTCTCATTTTTATTATCACTCTCCCTCCCATACTCTGGGCAACTGCTCTCTCTCTCTCTTTTTATGATGTAGCTGAGATTTTGTTTTGTTTGGAATATAGTTGACTTACAATGTTGTGTTAGTTTCAGGTGTACAGCAAAGTGAATCAGTTATACATATATCCACTCTTTTTTAGATTTTTTTCCCATATAGGCCATTACAGAGTATTGGAGTTCCCTGTGCTATACAGTAGGTCCTTATTAGTTATCTATTTTATATATTGTAGTGTGTAATGTCAATCTCAATCTCCCAATTTATCCCTCTCCTCCCTTTCCCCCCTGGTAACCATAGGTTTGTTTTCTCTCTTCTTGTATTCCTTTCCTCTGAGCTCAGGCACAACCTTAGGGCCTCCACACCCAGGCCAGGCAAGTCCCCCAGGCTTATCCCCTCCCAGGAGCTGCAGGGCACACACATGACAGAGATTTTTCCACTTGCAGGATGGCTGCCTCTGAGACAGGCTGGGACCTGGGACCCTTTGCTGCAGTGCTTGCAACTGGACAAACGTCTCCTCAAGCAACAAAATACGAAGAAACTATAAGGGCCTAAAAATAACTGCGTGCATGCACAGTTGGGGAAAATTCTGGACAAAAGATACAAAAAGGCCAAAAACCCAACTGCCACTTGTGAGGTGTCAGGAACAAAAGCAGGGTCCCATGCATGATCCTTGCACACAGCACCATCAAGGGGGTGGGCAGACCACCTAAGCCTCCCCTCTGTCCCCGTGCATGAGCCCACCCCTACACTCACCCTCATTCAGGGATTGAGCAAGGTCACCTGTTACTTGTTTTCACTCCCTTGCACTGCAGGACAAGCCCCGATAAAGCCTTGCCCGAATTTCTCATCTGGCCTCTTATCAATTACTATTGATTAAGAAGTCCAAGAACCCGGGGCAGTAACACCTCCAGCTGGGAACCACCCCTTTTTGCAAGGAGTGTGTATACTCGGCTATTCCCAGTTTTACAAACATGGAGGGTTGGGTGCCCCTTCCCTCCTTTCTATATCCCACTAACTGCCCTTGGTTCTAATCTCCCTAGGGTAGAAGTTCCTCAGTGTTAGAACTCAGAAACTACTGCTAACTGTGAAAGCTGAAAGGGGAAAACTCTTCCTCTCCCACCCACTGGTAACCAGGGTCTGGGCCCTTGACCTTAGACTTGGCCAGAGACACTTGGAATGTATACTCAGCTGCTCACAGGAGGGGGTGGGGTTCAGCGGTGGAGGCAGCATGCTGGCCACATGTCCGGGTCCCTAGCCTCTAGAGCCCCCTTAATTCCCACCCACTTTCCAAGCCTGCCCTCCCCAGAGCCTGGGAGCCCTCTGTATCCTTCCAATAAATGCCCCAAATTTTGTGTTAATGTGCACCATTTTGTTCTAAAATATTATTATAAAATAGCAGCCCTCTCTTCTCCCCATACACACCCTTTCGCCTGTCGTTGAAATGTGATTTATTTCATTTTTGGTTACACTTTCAATGTTTATATTATTAGGAGCATGAAAAGTTATTTATAGCTGAATATTTACTATACCACCGTTACTGTCCCCACATTTTACAACCCCCCGCCCCCCATTGGAGTTAATGATTGCCTCATTCATTCCTTTGCATGTGTCCCATTATCCATCACTATTGCCAAACCTGTCAGTAGGACTGGATCTCCTTAATACATTAGAACACATTAGGGAACACGTCCTTTTGGTCTATCATTCTTCTTGGAGACATACTTTCTGAATCCCTCTACTCTTTTTTATATTTCCTTCACTACTCGCTTTCCAGGCCTGATGTACAGGGTTTCTCTCTCTCTGGTATTGGACACCCTGTTTCCTGGATACCATTATTTCCCCTCTTCTTTCTTGGTTGACTCTCCTGTTTGATGGAACAGTAGCTTTCTCTCCAATAGCTTCAGAGAAAGAACTTGTGAGGTAAAATTTCTGAAACATTTTATTCACAATTGATGGATAGTTTGGTAGGGAATAGAAATCGAGATGAGGGAAACTTGGCATACGATTTAAAAAACATTGACTCATTATCTTGTATCTTCCAGGCTGCTCTTAAGAAGCCTGGTATCATTCCAATTCCTGACATTTTGTATATAACCTATTTTCCTCTTCCAGCACCTTTAAAAATGTTCATTCTGTCTTCTGTGCAAGTTTTCATGATGATACACTTTTTCTGGGTCTTTTATCACACACTGTGCTGGGCAATGCCTGGACCCTTTCAATCTAGAAGCACAAGAGCTTCAGTTTGGGGAAACATCCTTGAAGTACTGCATCACTGATACCCCTTTGTCCATTTCCTCTGTTCTCTCTTTCTGGGGCTCTTATTTGTATATCAGACTTCTGGGTTTCTCCTCTGATTTTTTTTTATATTCTCTTTTTTAAAAAATCACTTTGATTTTTAAAAATCTGTCTTCTGGGGAATGAAGCCAACTTATCCCTTTTAATATTTCCATTCAACTTATAAAAATATTTAAATTTTGTTTTTGATTTCCAATAGCTCATTTTAGTTCTCTGTTATTTTTTAAGAGCACACAGTTTTGGTATTATGGATGGAAAAATCTCTCTTATCTCTTGAGGATATTAACCATAGTTGGTTTTTTTTTTTTCCTAATTTTTAATCTTAGAATTTGCCTTTGGTTTTGTTCCCCCCAAGTTTCTTTATCCTTGTTGTTTGCCTTGGGCTCTGTACTACTGATAGTTTCCTAGGGCTGCCATAACAAAGCCCCACAAATTGGAAGACTTAAAACAATTTAAATGCATTGTCTCACAGTTCTGGAGGCTGGAAGTCCGAAACCAAGGTGTGGGCAGCCTTGGTTCCTTCTGAGGACCTTGGGAGAAGGATCTGTTCCTGACCTCTCTCTATGGCTTGTACGTGGCTGTCTTCTCCCTGTGCCTCTTCACATTGACTTTCCTCTGTGGGTGTCTCTTTCTCTTCACATGACATTCATTTTATCAGGGCATCAGTCATATTTGATTAGGGGCCCATCCTAATCCAGTATTACCTCATCTTAATTTATTATATCTGCAATAATCCTATTCCTAACTAAGGTCACATTCTGAAACACCCAGGTTAGGACTTCAGCATAGAAATTTGGGGGGCCGTACGTTTCAACCTATAATAGTCTCCGAGTTTCATGTTGGAGCTTTCCTCAATTGTCTGGTATATGAAAAAAGAGGCTGTCCTCTTGTACATAAGGGTAGGGCATTAAAAATTGAGCTGGAAGCCCCATATGGGTGAGTTCCACCTGGGCTAGTGTATTACTATGTTAGCATCCATAGGACTATTCTCGTGAGCTGATCAAAAACAACAACTTTCTATCCTCTCCTTGGAGGTATAAGCCTAGGTGCCAGCATTCTGGGAGCTAATTACAGGAAGAGGGCTGAAGTTTCCAGAATTCAATATATAACCATTATTCAATTCTTTGTTTTACAAAGATTTTCCCACCGTCATCCGTGCCTGTTTTCCTCCAACCTAGAGATTCTTGTTTTGCCTTCCAAAGAACAAATACCCAATCTTCTGATGGGTGGCAGTGAGGATTGTCAGCTGTCTGACTCTTCAGAGTAGAAGGGGGATTTGGAGGTCCGATTACTGCTTAGCGGATTTTAAGCCCCACCCTGACCCCACTTCCAGAGTTACCTTGTGCCACCAATTCCTGAGCCTTTGGGTCTTCTGGGGTGCAAACCAAATTGTATAACAGCTTTTTCCTACCTCTCTCTCGAAGGAATTCTCTTTCCTTAGGTCTTCTGGTCAGATGACCAGTAAACCATTTTCTTTTCAGCTTCTAACCAATTTTTGATCTTATCTCTTTTCCTATTTTCACTGTCCTTGGTTATTTATACCATTAAAAAGTACATATATATGATATATTAATTTTATTTCTTTACATAAATTGAGGAAGAAACATAAAACCAAATCTAAATATATTACAAGGCATTCAGGGAGGTGTGTTTTGTTGCCCACCAGAAAAATTATCTGAAATTTACTTTCGAAATTAAGATAAGCTTATTTAAAAGCACTATCCTGACTCCTTTTTTGTTTTGAATATATCGAGACTTCGTTTCTCAAAGTCTCAGTAAATGGATTGAACAAATTCTGTCTTACAAGGTTAACATTCCAAATGTTCCAAAAACTCATACTCAACACATTCTTCCAGTTGCTTCAAAACCCTTGGGCTATCTGCGACAGGAAACTCCGAGAGTGGAGGGCCTCGGGGGTCAGCAGGCAGTCTACTTTGATATATTCTGACTTACTATGTTTTTAGTGGAATTTCAGTAGGGATCACAGGTAAACACATGAATTCAATTTACCTTGTTTAACTAGAAACTCCTTAAACTAGTTTTGGGCTTAGAACAGCCAGAATTGGTTTCTGGTACATGTAACCAAGAATCCTGGCTATGGGGAGGACAAGTGGGCAAAACTGAAGGGGGCTTGAACGAGGGCTGAAGCCACTGCTCCATCTCCAGACACGTCCACCCTGCACTTCGGTCAGATTTTAGCCCAACTGGTTGCAGATGCCCGGCTGAGGTCAGCCTCTTTCTTTCCCCTGTGTTTTTGCTCACGCTTCTCTCTGCATCTGGACTAATCTTTTTGTTTCCCCTTCTCACCCCTGACTGCCAGGTAAACACTCACCTTTCAAGAGTCAGTTCAAGACTGACTGATTTCATCAAAGCCTATTCTAGCCCATCAGGCAGAATTGGTCCCTCCATACTCCCCACCAACACACACCACATGCATGATGTTAATTTCTTTGTATTTTTCTGTTAACCTGTGTGACTCCCTCTGGACTCTAGGCCCTGCCAGATGGAAACTGTTTTGTGTGCAGATTTCCCGAGCCTGATGTATAGCAGGTTTTAAATAATCTTTTGATCTTCATGGACCAGTGAATCCATGAGGAGACATATACCAGAGAAATAGGTTCTAGTATGCTTTCTGGATCTCATCGTGGGGATTCCACAGGAAGAGCGTGTTTGTACACAACACTGTAGAGCTCCTGGACAGATGAGGCATATTCTAGTTCCTCCTCAGTCTGAACTATCATTTGAAAGCTGTAAACTGTCTCCATTTCTCCCGATCGGTCTCTCTCCAGAAGGTGAAAAGGAGAATGGACCACAGGAGCACATGGCTTCCTGCCACCTTCTTCCTGGCTCTGCAGACACACCAGAACTTCTCTGAGTCTCTTGGAGAACACATGATAGTATCCATTTCGGCATCATCGTCCGAAGAGAAATAGAGGTCATTTCCTTGAGAGGGTCCCTTGGGTGACAATAAATTTTATCAGACTAAGGTCACTTCTGTCTCTGGGTCCCAGATCTTTTAAGGCCAGGGCCACGGTAGCCCTTGCAGGCTCAGCCTGGATGGGCTGTGTACACCAAGGTGCTGGGGGCAGGGGGAGGGAGGATGCCTCTGAACTCAGAGGGCCTCTATCTGTCAGAAACTTCTGATGTTGATGATCGTCACTAGCTGGTTCCGGCCGTGATCAATTCAGTGTGTCATTCGTGTATCACCCACTCACCCCAAATATACTGACCCTCTGTTGCTCACTAGACAAGTTGTTAAACATTGAGATAAAATCATTAAAATTGCCTACCATTAGTAAGTGTCCACTATGGGCCAGGCATCGTACTCAGTGTTTTATGTGGTGATCTCATTTCATACTAACCATCCATGCGCAGGGAAGCAGGGGAGGAAATGAGACTTAAATCAGGTCAGTAACTCAGCACAGGTGATAGGGATGGAGAAGCGGTCTGATTCCAGAAGCCCGGTGCTCACGGGCCGCCCTCAGCTGCCTGCTGCTGACGTGGGAAATGGTCCTCTCCCTTAGGAAGCTCCGCCCCAGCCCTTCCTGACCCACGGTTACCTCCTTGCTCGCCTCCTTCTTACCTCAAGAAGATTCGATTGAGAGAAGAACATTATTCTTTTGGGACCAGAGAATTAAAAACAAGAGCCCATGAGAAGCCCAGTCATTAAAGTATTCAGTTTCACATCGATGTCATCCTGAGGCTAATAGAGCTTTTCAGGATGACGGCCGCCCCCTCAGCACCAACTCCTGTTTGTCCTAAGGCCTCATCGTACCCAGTGGATGTGTCAGTCAGTGGTCACCAGTTTCCATTTGAAAAATAGTACATCAGAGATTTTAAAAATCCCTGACACTTAGAGATTAGCTGGCATGTTTTGACTTTTAAGGCCAACAATGGGGGGCTCTCAGGATTATGTTTTCCACTTTCAGAAGTGGACATGTACACGCTGAGAATTGATTTGTCACTGCCTGGTTTTACCTTTCTGCCTGGAAAATAAAGATAATCACATTCCCTTCTTGATTTCAGCCAAGTCAGAAAGCAGTAAGGGGCAGGACCATCTTGTGGGAAAAACCACCAGTCCCCGGGGACTTTATGTTTTAGATGCACTGGTTTGAGCAATTTACAGAGGACGTCCTGTCTCTCTCAGAGACCCCACTGTCACTTTCATAAAGCCAGACTCACACAGGGGTGCGAATGAGGACAGGTGAGGAATGAACAATATGATGGCTTGGGGATAAAATAAAATATTGGTACTTAAAAACAGAGGGCTTTGGGTTAGATCTGTCGTAAAACGGTACAGATCTGCAAAGTCTACTTACTTCTCTTACTAAAGAAAGGACTATATTACTCTACAATTGAGTGTAGTGGTTAAAAAGAAAGAAAAAGAAATAGAAAAAAAGGTATGAAATAGAGCCCCAGCCACTCTAGCTATCACTCTTAAACAATTAACCACCTCCGTGGGCACCTAACTGAACAAAGCAGAAATAATGAAAAAAAAAAAAGACATTTTCTGTAGAAGTCAAATGACATCAGTATGTTAGAAGCCGTTTCAAACACAAAGCTCTTCATCTTGGAAATCTGTGAGCGCCTCTCTTGCTCAGTTTGGGTCTAAGTAAAGATTAGGATGCTGCAAAACTGTCTAACCTAGATTCAGGGCTTCATGACATGCAATGCAGCAAACAGATTTGCTCACACTCACACCCAAAGGGAAAACCACGGGACACATGTCAGGAGAGAAAATTTGGTGGCAGGTGGTCAAATGCCAGTATCTGGATCTGTTTTGCTAAATAAATAAAACTAAAAATAAGTTTTATGTTCACTCTCAGAAAAATAGATTTTAAATAGCTAACACTTTTATTGTGTTTCATGTTTCTAAAGATTTAATCAATCAATAAAATGTGGCTAGGATTGTTCCTGAAACTCCACAACTAGTTAGTAGCTGAGCCAGCATTAGTCTTCTGCTTCCCATCCTACTTCTGTTGTCACTTGCCACCCAAATTCGGCCAACTCTTCTTATTTCGAGTACTTTTTCTTTGGTGATTGCTGACTTTCCCATATTCTTGAACAGCATCTCCACCTAATCTTTTCTGGACATCTTAAAAACTGGAGCATGTTTATACACTCAAACATTTTCTCATTTGACTAAAAAAAAAAATCACTAGTGAACTGTTTCTCTTTATGTTTTGCCTAATCCTGTGAGCAGAGAGAAGCAACCCCTGCCTTCCCTCTGACTTTCTCTGGCACAATCCGGACCACCATGGACGCACCCGGAAAGGCTGGCCTGCTGCCTGCTGGTGGGAAACAAAGCTGCACGTTGATGGGTGGTCACTGGGAGCACCTGGCTGGCTTCTGGTCCATCTGTAATTCTTAACGATCCCACAGACGGATAGCATTTTTAGTGGATAAGAAACTAAGGTTCAGAGAGAGGTTAAGTTCCCTGCTTAAGCACACAGCTAGGAAGCGGCAGATCTTGCATTTTGAACACAGGTCAGCCTGTCACAAAAGTAAGTGTGGTTTGCACTACATGCTGCTTCCCCTTGGAGGGGTAGGACGCTGAAGTGAAAGTGCAGGGTTCTGTGTTAAAGCTAGGCATTGATCTTTCTGGAGATTATGGTCTAAAAGGGATAAATAATAAGAATAAGAATGATGTCATATCTATATATAGTTACCATCTTGTACAAGACAGAGTGAGACCAACATAATATCTTTGATGTCCAGCAGACTGTAGAAGCTCAATAAACATTCAATAATTACAGAAAGGAAGGGAGAGATGTAACCCAGAGGTGAACAGGATGCTGTGTGTACACTGGCACGTCTTACCGTCTGGCTAAGGAGACAGAAGCACCCCTAACTGGCTCTATTCACGTTAGAGCAGGGTTTCTTAACCTTTGATGCATATTAGATTTACGTAAGGAGGGCAGTGGGCAGAGCTTCTGAAAAACACCAACGTCCAGCACTCATCCCAGGCCAGTTAAAGCAGAATCTCCCCCCAGGTGGGACCTGGTGGGTATTTTTCAAAGGCTCCCCAGGTGGTGCTGCTGTTTTACCAAGACTGGAGACCACCCGTGTGTACACCCTGCCTCTGCCATGAGGGTCAGAGAATGGAGGTATCAGTGCAGCATGACTGTCACGGGTCTGATGGGATGAGGTATTGGAGAGGGTCTGTAATTAACACCAGTGACAGTGCCAAGAGATGGACATTGACCAGGCAGCCAAGGAAGAGCAGGGAGTCACCTCCAATCACGGGTCGAAGCACAAGCTCAGGTCTAAAGTCCAAACTCGGGACCTCCAGTAGGCCACTGCTGACCCCAGGATGGCAGGTGTGGCAGGAACACAGCGTGAATTCAATTTGATGCTGGACTTTGAGATGCCAAAGGTAACTCCCTGCGGGCAGCTGGAACTGGTCCCTGGGAGCCTGGCATGGACTCAGCATGCATGGAGGTGAAATAAAGTTGTGCCCCGTCTCCATCCCTCTGGGACTCAAGGGCCTCCCCCGTGAAATAAGGGGGTGGCCTCAGAGCAGCACTTTTAAACCCTGCTTTTGGAGTAATAGGCAGTGGTTCTCCAGTTTTATAAACAGGCGACTCAGTTGAGGGTTTTAGTAAAATGAAGATTCCCAGGCTCCCTCCTGGGACTCTGATTTGGTGGGTTGCAGGTGCGGGTGCAGAAGGCAGAAGTCTGGGACTCCTGCAAACAGCCTGGGGCCTACTTTGAGAAGCATGGCTTTGAGACAGGCTGGAACCTGGGACCCTTTGCTGCAGTGCTTGCACCTGGACACACGTCTCCTCAAGCAACAAAATACAAAGAAGTTATGAGGGACTGAAAATAACTGAGTGCATGCACACTTGTGTGCGAATTATGGACAAGAAGATACAAAAAGGCCAAAAAAACCCAACTGCCACTTCTGAATCAGGGTACCGCGCATGCCCCCTGCACTCAACATGCCCCCTGCACCAAAGTGGTGGGCAAGCCGCCTAAGCCACCCTTCCAGCCCGACCCCTGGACACATCCTTACCCTCACCCTGTATAAGGAGCCAGCTGGCCCCACCTTGGGAAGCGAGCAAGGAAGCCTGTTACTTGTTTTCACTCCTCTCCGCTGCAGCAGGGGCCCCCATAAAGCCTGGCCTGAATTTCTTGTCTGAACTCTGATCAGTTTCTATTCGTTGGGGAAAAGGCCAAGAACCCTGGTGGGTATCCGCTTCTCCATTGCCCCCTCCAAAAGTTTACTTCATTTGCCGTGTATTTTCAACTTCTCTCTCTCCTGTTACCTTTTGCTTCCAAATATTTTCAAGTCATCTTCTCCAGATGGTAGGAGCCTCAGGGGCAGGGGCCCTGGTGTGTTCATCTTCATAGGCCATTGGCACCGAATGCATAGGAAGCAACCATACATGTTTGTTGGATTGAAGCCTTCCCATTTTCACGTGTATTATCAATATACCGGAAATTTATATCCTAATTAAAAACTGACCTTTGGCTAAGAACCCGTTAACAGGGAAAGGCTTTTATCACATTCATTAGAGTCATTCCACTGTGAAGTTTATTTGCTCATCTGAACTGAAGTTAACTTAGATTTATGCTATCATTACTACTACATGATAGCGAGCTTGAATTTCACAGATATGTGTAAACTGCATTTTCAATAATAATTGTTACTGTTGATAGTCACATGTCTTTTATTCCTACAACAGGCCTGTACTGATTAATATTTTTTTCATACTAACAGTTGTCATGAAGTAAAAGGTCTCAGGGTAACTCCTGGTGAGAATCATTTCCACGTGTCCTTCCAATGGGCACTTGACCTTGGGAGTGCTCCGGGCAGGAAGTGAGAATGCAGGCAGAGCTCAGATCCCCTCGGACAGTAGAGGAATTTGTCGGGGGAAATAAAGCTGCTTGAAGAGGTGAGGTTTGAATTGCAATTTAAAGTGGGGGGGGGGCGACACTCAGAGCCACATGCCTGTCACCCAGGGCAAGAGCGTATCAGGAAGCTCAGAGCCCTCCTGGAGAGGGTGACACCAGCACTCAGATGGATGGCTCATCTCGTTAATGAAGTCTGGGACCATATTCTCTCACGAACCTCTGCCTGTTGGGCTGCTTCCACGTGTCTGCTTCTGAGCTCATTACAGACCTGCTTACAGCCTATTCCTGCATCTTCAGAAAAAGCATTTTCCCCCATTTCTGCTCCCAGCCCTTCCGGGTTCCCTCTGATGTGTCTGTGACCTAGTGTGACAACCTGGTTACCAGGTGTCCACCCACAGCTGGGGCTTTCTCTCCCCTCCACCTGCGACTCACACTTGGGCCCCGGGAGGGGGACACTCCTGGATTCAGGACACCGAGTTTCCTTCATCCCACCCTCCGCTGAGCCAGGGTCTGCGGAAGGCTCCTTATTTCCAATGACAGTGCCTCACCACCCTTTTTGTCATTTCAAGTCATCAGGTTTTTACTTATCTTTCTGGATCTTCTGAGGAAGGTCCAGGTCTGTTAGACATTGGGGCCCTGCCTTGTTTTTTTCTAGGCTTCCTGTGGCCTTTCCCACTTGCCGCAGAGTGAGTGGGCAGCCTCCAAGGGGCAGCCTCCAAATGCCTGCGGTCAAGTTCCCTCACACATGCCCGAAGGCCACCTGGGGCCCTGCAGGCTCCCTGCCCCTGGCTGCCCCTGGCTGCCCCTCTGCCCACCTCAGCCTCTTTCCTGCTCCCGGCCTCCCGGCCCATCCCTGCTCCCCCCTCACCTATGCCGGGGACCTTCCACAGGCCTCCTCTGGTTTCTTGGGTCCCCAGAGCTCTGTATGAGTCTGTCTAGTTTCCCGCGAAGTTCTCACATTGAGTGAGTCAGAGAAGAGAGGTGGACACGAGGGCATAAAACGTTCAGTGGATGCAGCCCTTCCCAGCAACCGTCCTGGGATGTGGTACCTGCCAGGCCCTGGCGCCACCTGAAGGGGTGCACAGGGATGAGGAGAGATGACGTCACAACCATATGTCTGCTTGGGGGCTCCTCTCTCACAGCTCTGGTACCTACGACTTTCCAGAAATGGAAACCTGCTTTCTTGGATGCCGTGACCAGCCACGTTTGTGGTGCCTGGATTCTCCCCTTCATTCAGTAGGGTCGTTGCTCCCCCAGCTTGTGAGGCCCAAGTGTTGCGGTTCCAAAAAGAAATGCCACTTGCAAACGAGAAATCAAAGACAGTGGGGTTTTTGTGTGTGCATGTTTGTTTTGATTTTTACTCAAAACACTTTCATCTTCTGGATTGAAAATGGGGAAAGCTTCTTTTTAAAAACTATGCCATGTCATTCCCAGTTCATGCATGAACGCTGGGGGAGGAGGGGGCAAGCCAGTATTTGGTGAGAGAGAAAAACAGATTATCTTCCATCAGCACTCAAGAAGCAAAGACCCGGGCTTCCCTGGTGGCGCAGTGGTTGAGAGTCCGCCTGCCGATGCAGGGGACATGGGTTCGTGCCCTGGTCCGGGAAGATCCCACATGCCGCGGAGCGGCTGGGCCCATGAGCCATGGCCGCTGAGCCTGCGCGTCCGGAGCCTGTGCTCCGCAACGGGAGAGGCCACAACAGTGAGAGGCCCGTGTGCCGCAAAAAAAAAAAAGAAGCAAAGACCCTTTTTGAGCAGGAAATAGACTCCTCTGCTGAGGATGCAGCCTTGGCAAGAGGTGTTTCTGGAGCTCAGAGTCATGAAGTCACTGCCTCGGGCCTCTAGGTAGAATGTGAGTCTGCAGGAACCTTCCACAGGATTCGGAGATCTCCAAGTCATGGCCCCCTGTCTCCAAATCCTAGCACAAGCACAGGAAATGCAGTTTATTTTAACGATGGATGGATGTCACCTCAATGGGCTTTTTTCATCCTCTTGAAATTTCTGATCCTGAGTTTTTATACCAATAGTCAGATCCTGCAGCTACACCCCCTACCTTAGACAGTTGAATTCCTGGCCTCTCCGTGAGTTCTTCTCAATCTGCCGTTTCAGAAGGGATCTCAGGAGCTGCATTTATAGCAAACATCCTATTCCTATCCCTGCTGTGATGCTAATAAGCGGGCCGATTTCCTTGCCTTTTAATAAAGTCATCAGCAGAGACAAGTGGGCCTCAAAGGGGGGGTGCAGAGAGGCGTTTATCCTCCATGGGGCAAGGGCTCTCTTCTGCATAATTGACAGTAAATAAAACTAATGTCTAATTAAGAGGTTGATATAGCTTAAAATAGAGCTCCTTGCTTGGGAATTTAATGCCTTGGATCCTGGTTTAGCGGAGCTCTGATTGGGCACATTTTTGTGCCCTGATCCAATCAGTCAATGGCAGCGGTCCCCAGAAGGGACCTCAAGGTTCAGGAAGGAAGGATGCTGGACATGTGCGGAGGCTTAGGTATTTCTGGCAGCGAGTGCCAGGCGGCATGCACAGTGACAAGCAGCCAGCAGTGGGGCAGACAGGTGGCCAAGGCCAGACTTCAGTTCCCAGGAGGACAGGTAGGAACAAGACAGAGAAAGAGAAGCCTCCACATAGTTCAGAGAATATGATAAAGATCGTTACCGGATAAGCAAGAGCTTAGTCATAAGGAAGGAAATAGGAGAAAAAAGCAAAGCTTGGTTTCGGGAACTACAGAACAAGGTCAAGGGTGCAAAGGACAGCCCGTCCTAAGTACCACACTCCACCCCAACGCACACCCACCAGGCCAGACACACGCGCTGGAATCAGTGACCACGCTGGGTGAATCATCCACGTGCTGTAGCTCTAACCTGCCTTTCTCTCCAGCCCCAGGGCACAGCCCTAGTTTAGACCACCCGCACCCCTCCCTGGACACTGGGATAAGGCCCCCTCCCTCTCTGAAAAGACACACACCCCCCGCCCCCAATCCAGTCCCTCCGAGGCAGCCAGGAGGAGCTTCTGAAGATGCAAACCCCATCAGGTCAGTTTCCTGCTGAAAGCCAGGCTCTGGCTCCGACTCCTTTATCAGCATCCTGGTTCCTGCCCCCTCCACCCCTACCTCGGGGTCTTCTTCCAGCTCCAGGAAGCTTTACACCTTCTTTCTTGCTCACAAGACCTTGCAGAGCAGCTCTTGCGGCCCAGAGTGGACCATCTCTTCCACTGGTAACCCCTGGTGTGGTCGGTTTCTACTCCAGCCTTGGAGACCAGCTTAGTCTTGTCTTCCTCCAGGAAGTCTTCCCTGATCTCCCAACTCTGAAACAGGTGCCCGTAGATCCTCCTACAACCTCTCGGTCACACGTATAGCATGTGCTATTGCTACCCTCCTATCAGTTTCTCCCACCACCAGGCCTGGAGCCTTGCTATCAGTGTGTGGTCTGTGGACCACCAGCATTGGCATCCCTGTCAGAAATGCAGAATCTCAGGCCCCAGCCCAGACCCTGCTTTCCAGCCGGGTCCCTGGGTGGCTCACATGTGTGTTAAAGTCTGAGGAGCACGGCCCTCGAGGAGAAGCCCCCTGAGAGCAGGCATCTGCTTTGCTCGTTCACTGTGATCTTCACAGGGGCCACACGATGGCCACACAGTACATGCTTCTTTAAGAGGTTAATTAATTAAGAAGAGGGAATTGGTTCTGAAATCACCCTGAGGTTCTTACCTCTCCACGTCTGGGAGCAAGGTTAGTCCAAGCGGAGGCTGGAGCCCGTGGGGCGGGACCCGGGCCCTGGAGGACCCCACGTAGGTGGTGGCACCAGGGCTTAGTGAACCAGCCGAGTCACACTGGGAAAACCCCCTTAACTCTCTCTGGGCCTCACTTATTCATCTATAAACCACATGAAAATATCTTGCTGTTCTCCCCGAAGTCTTAGGAGGATTCTCTGAGACAACTTTGTAAGCAGAAATCAATTACACTCGGGCGAGGGTGAGGAATCCTTGTTTGATCTGCCCTTTGATCTTGAACCCCAGCCCTGCACCTGCCCTGCACAGCCATCAGCCTGCAGTGGACGGGGCCGGGCTCAGGGGTGGGGCTGGGTGCTGGCCGGCCTCACAGATCCCCAGCAAGGCCAAGAGCTTCTCAGGAGCACCGTGCCAGCTGCAGAGGAGCTGGTGGCCCTGCCATGGCCTGGCGTCCCTCCGCATTGAATTTATTCCAACCATTCAATAGGGATAATGAGTAGCAAGAAATCTACAGCCCCACATCAGCCCGGTAATGCTGACCCCACTTAGTAAATCTGATGATACGTAGCATATCAGCCTGTTTGCTTTCTTTCCAGCAAACAGTCATACAAGATTAGACTCTCTCCTCATTTCCATATTAATAGCACACCCGTGTGAAGAATTCAGGAGAACACATTTCTGGAAATCTCAATTTTGATTTAAAATTTTCCAGTGTCACCACCTTGCAGAATATCCCCTCCCGTCACGGGCTCAGAGGAGATGCTGCTCCCTTTCTGGCAGCTGCTTCCAGGGGTCAACAGCTCCCTCACTAAACGCTTTCTTCCCCATGGGTTTCTGAGGTCTGCAACTTAGACATGCTTTTTGCTCTTCTCTCCTTATTGGGAACAGAGGAGAGAGTCTCCTAGTGATCTGGGTAAGATCCTTCCTCATATCTCACAGTGATAATAAAATGATTCCATCCCCTTCCAGAATCTGGAATCTGAGACCCTTCCTCTTCTGATTGGATGGTTCCATTTCCCCTCACTTTTTTGCTGAGTTTGGCCTGAGACCAGTTTGTGGTTAAAGAATAGAGAGAAATAGGGGTCCAGCTGAGTGCCAGGCCTCCCTGCTTGCATCTTGCAGGCTGACAGCCGGTCACGCCATCTTGCTTGCGGAGATATGGCTGCTCTAAAGCCCCATCTTCACCTCTTAGAAAACCACCAGGAGGAGGCCACAGCTGCAGGCTCTGAGGGCAGGCAGGGCAGGGTTCGCGTCTCAGCTCTTTGGTGGACAAGCCGTCTCGTTTTGGGCAAGAAACTTACCTAACGCTGTTTCTTCACCCATCAAAAGGGGAATCAGAATAATACCCGCTTCATAAGGTTGCTGCGAGGAATTTTAAATAAGGGATACATATAGAGCACCTAGCTCAGTGCCTAGAATACAGTCAGTGCCCAGTCAAAGTTGGCTATTGGTATTTTGTTTTTGTTGTATTAAGTAGTGTATCGCCATTCACTGCTCCTCTCAGTATGCCCTCAACAGTGGTGAAGAGAAAACAGTTCCCAGCTACCACACATCCCTCTTGGTCTCTCCTGCAACAGGACTGGGGTAGGGGTATCGGGGGTAGGAGGAGGGAAATTACAGGGAAATGAGGCAGGCTCCTTCCACCTCTGCTCTCACGCTGTGTTTGGGGGACGAGGAGATGCACTTTTTAGCCCCACTCGGTCTCCTAGCATGTGGGCAAGACTCAGTTTCGTAAAGCTCTAAAACTCAGGGATTCCTCAGAACTTGCTTCAAGTTTCTTGTATTCCTGGATTGGGTGTCATGAAAGATGGTTATGGAGGGCTTCCCTGGTGGCGCAGATGGTTGAGAGTCCGCCTGCCGATGCAGGGGACACGGGTTCGTGCCCCGGTCTGGGAAGATCCCACATGCCGCGGAGCGGCTGGGCCCGTGAGCCATGGCCGCTGAGCCTGCGCGTCCGGAGCCTGTGCTCCGCAACGGGAGAGGCCACAACAGTGAGAGGCCTGCGTACCGAAAAAAAAAAAAAAAAAGATGGTTATGGAACTTCAGCCTACTTCTGAACCCTGCCATCTGCACTCCAGGTTTTTTACTCCAGATGATTCGTGACTCTTGCTCTGTGAATCATTCCAAATAATTTGGGTTTGTTTTTTCTTAATCACAAAACAAAAAGCAGTGCAAATAGCCTTCTTTGGTTTGGGACTGGGAGTAAAAGGATGAAAGCAGGAAGGAGAAAGAGGACCCCTCTATCTCTGCTCTGTTGTTGCGCTGATTCTGTCCACACTAATTTCTGGATCAGGGATCCAGGCTGTGCCTGCCTGAGCCCACCCCAGTGAGGCCGTGGGGGACCCTCCCTGCAGCGACCACGGAGCTGTTTCAGCACCTCTTCAGGGATCTGCTTCAGGCTCACAGGTCCCTGTGCCTTGGGATGTCTGCCTGGGAAACACCATATGTGTGAACTAAGTTTATAAAGCAGGATGTTTAAGAATAAATTTCAAGATGCTATTTTTCAGCAGCCTATGAATCACTCCAACTCATTTACAAAAACAACTGCCTGCCAGAGGAAATTCATTTTTGATGACTGTGGAGAGAATGAAAGTCGTAATACATGGGGCTTTTCCCTCCTGTAGTCATGAGCTATCCTGCCCGGAGGGATAAGAATGGACAGCCATATAACTTACAGATACAAACTCCGGGAAATCAAAATATATCTCGTGCAGAAGACAGTGGACGCAGCCTCTGTTTTTCAGAGCTGCATCGTGTTTTATCAGACAACGTGGACCTTATTCTGATCTTTCACCAGAAGTAGGAAGATGAATATAATTTTTTGAAAAAGATTTGATAGAGATTCTCTGTGCCTTGATTGACCAGAGAGCTATTTATCTCACCACCTAAAAAGCATGTCTGGAGGATACTTCCCCAGGATGAATGTGAAGTGAGGGACAGGGTGCTGATAGAAGGTGGTTGGTGAGTCCTTGATGTGTGGAGAGAATTCACGTCAACAGCAACTGAGATTTTCTACCTAGGGTGGGTCTCAGATGCATTGTTTTTATTTTATTGGATTTTGCTGCCTTTTTGTGTCTCTGGGATTGTGCCTCCTGAGCTCTCTCTGCTCAGTGTTTTTTTTTTTTAAGTGTGATTTTTTTAAATTGAAATATAGTTGATTTACAAGGTTGTGCTAATTTCTGCAGTACAGAAAAGTGACTCAGTTATACACATATAGACATTCTTTTTTATATTCTTTTCCATTACGATATCACTTATATGTGGAATCTAAAATACAGCACAAATGAACTTATCTACAAAACAGAAACAGACTCACAGACATAGAGAACAGACTTGTGGTTGCCAAGGGGGAGGGGGTGGGGAAGGGAAGGGCTGGGAGTTTGGGATTAGCAGATGCAAACTAGTATATATAGAATAGATAAACAAGGTCCTGCTGTATAGCACAGGGAACTATATTCAATATCCTGGGATAAACCATAATGGAAAAATCTGTGGCGTCTGATCTGGAGCAGGATAGCTGGGGCCAGCTCATGATGATGAAAGATACGTGGAAAAAGCAATCAGCTCTGCTTCATCAGGAGCGAAGCCAGGATTTGGGTCACTCATTCCCGTGGATCAGAGCCCTGCGCAGTGACTTCCTCGCTTCTTCAGGGAGCATCCCAGACTGTGCCCGGGAATTGTCTCATGAAAATCAGCATGTCACAGAAATGTGCACCCGGGAACTGCGGACCACTCCAAGATGGATTGCAGCAGGACTAAGACGTTGCCAGAATGCTCCTGTTCATTTGCTGCGGTAATTGTACAAATTGTGCTACCATTCCTTTTCTAGCATGTCTTTTTTTTTTAATTAATTAATTATTTGTTATTTTTGGCCACGTTGGGTCTTCATTGCTGCCCGCGGCCTTTCTCTAGTTGCGGCGAGCGGGGGCTACTCTTCGTTGCAGTGTGCAGACTTCTCATTGTCGTGGCTTCTCTTGTTGCGGAGCACGGGCTCTAGGCATGCAGGCTCAGTAGTTGTGGCATGCAGGCTCAGTAGTTGTGGCTCGTGGGCTCTAGAGCGCAGGCTCAGTAGCTGTGGTGTATGGGCTTAGTTGCTCTGCAGCACGTGGGATCTTCCCGGGCCAGGGCTCAAACCCGTGTCCCCTGCATTGGCAGTCGGATTCTTAACCACTGCGCCACCAGGGAAGCCCTCTAGCATGTTTTCTTTTAGCAATTCCAGACAGGGCTGTGTTTCTAAAAATCAATCTAGTTTGGGCCACCAGAGATTAAACCTGCCAAACCGACTTTACCGAGTGATCAGTATATAAACGCTGTGTGAGACCCGAGTGTTGGAAGTGTGCTGTGAAATGGGGTTTAAACACAGGCCCAGAAGGGAAGTGGGGTATTGAGTGTGGGCTCAAAAGCAGGTCCCAGGTCTGTGCTGAATATAGAAGTCAGTTGCTTCTTGCTTTCCTGCTGACCCAAAGAACACCGTGGCTCAGGCTGATCAGGCTCCATACAGGTGAGAGGGTTGAAAGCAACTTGAGTTTGGGTTTGACTTAACCCCAGCCTGCATGCCTCGCTGGTCTGCAGTGTGAACAAGTTTTGGTTTATTTTAGGTGTAAACAATGAGATAGCAGGAGGCAAATCCTGTGTTTGGTGCTCAAGGATCAGTTACAAGTTATGTTATTGATTTAAAAATTTTGTTTTACTCTCTGGGTGGAGAGCTGGGGGCGGGAGAGGGGAGGCCCTGGGGAGCTTCCCAGGCAGGAGTTTCCTGTGAGCTTGGAGTTTGGAGGTCGGGTTAGACCCCCATCCATCGCATGACATCGTTGAAGGCCCTGTTCTTGTCAGCACGATGGTGTAGTAGGACACTAGGTGTATGTCTACACATGTCCATGTATGTACCACTCGATGTAGTATGTGTGTGTGTGCACCTATGATACAGCACTTGACACACACAAAATGCTGGCAGTCCACAGTGCTATCCCTGAGGATGGGGACTGTCTTACATACATCTTTGCACATCCCAAAGGCTAACACAGTGCTTAACCTCAATGAGTCACAGAGATAACACCAACTTAAAAGAAAGAGGCTCAGAGTCATAGCCCTGAGTTAACTTTTTTGCCAAAATACAACCCCTGTGCACAAATGTAACCAATTAGCAAGGAAAGGGGCCCTGTAAACAGGGATGTTTTATGGGTTGAATGCAAACATGTGCACTAATGACATTATTTGCCTCCTGACATGATGTGATATGAAGCACACAACATCTCCTGGGAAGGATTCTTTCCAAACAACTGGAATTTAATTGACCTTTAGATCTAACTTTTACTTCATAGGAAGTTCAGAGAATAGAGGAACAGTTAAACAACACCAAAAGGAACAATCCTACAAATCCAGACTTGGGATATTCTATAGGTCAACTGGTCTAGTCTCTTAAATAAGAGACAAATATCATTCTCAAAAACAGAGGAGGGTGATGGGCGAAATGTTCTAGATTTTGAAAAAGACGTAAGAGACTTAAGCAAATAACGTGTGTTCCTTCATGTGGGAACCTGGTTTGGAAAAAGAGAAAAGCCATAAAAGGTATTGGGGCTAAGTGGTCAAAGGGAAACCTGAAGTTTGCACTAGATGATGTTAGATTATCATTACAAATGAGAAAGCACTTGTTGGATCTGGGTGGTAGGCGATCACTGTACCAGTCATTCTATTTTTCTGTGTGTTTGAAAATTTTATAATTGTTTGAAAAGACAGTAAAATACCAATTTGATAGAAAGAGAAAGGACTTTCTAAGGCTCTAAGACACAGAGTAAGAACCAGTGTACTGGGTTCTGGGACCTACAAGGAACACGAGTTTGGAGACTGGTGAATCCAAGTGAGTGCTGCAGCCAGAATGGAAAAGGCAGACAGGACCCACTATGCTCTGGAGCTTGGAATTTCTCCTGGAAGCAAGAGGGGCCCCTGGAGGCTTTATTTTTTAATTTTTAAAATAGATTTAATTAATTAATTAATTAATTATTTTTTTGGCTGCGCTGGGTCTTCATTGCAGTGCGTGGGCTTTCTCTAGTTGGGGCGAGCAGGGTCTACTCTTTGTCGCAGTGCAAGGGCTTCTCATAGCAATGGCTTCTCTTGTTGCAGAGCACAGGCTCTAGGCGCGCAGGCTTCAGTAGTTGTGGCGCACAGGCTTAGTTGCTCCGCGGCATGTGGGATCTTCCCGGACCAGGGCTCTAACCTGTGTCCCCTGCATTGGCAGGCGGATTCTTAACCACTGCACCACCAGGGAAGCCCCTGGAGGTTTTATTTTTAAATAGCTTGATTGAGATACAATTCATATACAATGAGGTTCACTCTTTTAAAGTATACCATTTGGTGGTGTGGGGTGTATTCATCCATCACTGCTATCTAGTTCCAGACATTTTTATCACCCCTATTTGAAACCCTGTACCCCATTAGCAGTCACTCCCCACCCATCCCCCTTGCAACCACTAATTTACTTTCTGTCTCTATGGATTTGCCTATTCTGGACATTTCATATAAATGGAATCACAGAATATATGGCCTATTGTTTTCTGGCTACTTTTGGTGTTCATTCATGTTGTAGCAGGTATCAGAACTTTGTTCCTTCTTATGGCTGAATATTTTATTGTATGGATATACCACATTTTGTTTATCCACTTATCAGTTGACAGACACTTGGATTATTTTTTTTTTTTGGTTATTATGAATGATCTGCTAAGAACAATCACAGACAAGTTTTGTGGACCTTTGATTTCAATTCTCTTGGGTATAAACCTAGTAGTATACATGTTAAGGAAGTGCCTAAGTCTTTTCCGAGGCCGCTGAACTGCTTCATTCCCACCAGCAATGTATGAGGTTTTCAATCTCTCCACATCCTCGCCAAAAAATATAATTGTTTATCCTTTTATAATTATAGCCATCCTGACGGGAAGTAGTATCTCATTGGGGTTTTGATTTGCATTTTCTTAATGACTAATGACTTTGAGCATATTTTCGTGTGTTTATTGGCTGTTTATAATATCTTCTTTGGAGGAATGGTAATTCAACCTTTTTGTCCTTTTTTAGATTGGGTTGTCATTTTGTTTGTGTCGTAAGGAAAAACAATGTTATTTTAAAATGGGGGGTTTTGATGGTTAGTCTCGCGAGGTCGTGGAATAACACAGAGAGACGTGTGAAAGTGAAAGTTATTACACTCACAGGTCCTGGAAGAGGGAGGCATGACACACCACCCAGGGGCCACATGCAAGGATTTCCCTTCTATTCCTACTTCGCTGAATGCTTTTATCATGAAAGGATGTTAGATTTTGTCAGGTGTTTTTTCTTCAGCTATTGAGATGACCATGCGTGTTTTTTTTCCTTTATTGACGTAGTGTATTACGTTGATTAATTTCCATCTGTTGAACCACCTTTACATTCCTGGGACAAATTTCACTTGGTTATGATGTATAATCCTTTTAATATAATGGTGGATTCTATTTGATAATATTTCATTGTGGATTTTTGTGTTATATTCACAAGGAATAGTGGTATGAAGTTTTCTTGTGACATCTTTGGTCTTGATTTCAAGTTAATACTGGCCTCAGCAAATGAATTGGGAAGAATGATCTCCTCTTCTATTTTACAGAAGAGTTTATGAAGGATCGGTGTTAATTCTTCTTTAAATGTTTCACCCCTGACAGAATTCATCCGTAAAGCCATCTGGGCTTTTCCTTGTGGGAAATTTTATTTTGTTACTAATTCAATCTTTTTACTTGTTATAGATCTATTCCACTTTTCTATTTCTTCTTGCGTCAGTTTCAGGAGTTTGTGCCTTTCTATGAAGTTGCCAATTTCATGTAGGTTATCTAATTTGCTAGCATACAATTGTTCTTATATTTTCTTATAATCTCGTAGTGATATTCTGTCTTTCATTTCTGATTTTATTAAGGGGTCTTTTTTTTTCTTTTCTCAGCTCATCTACCTAAAGCCTTGTCAATATTGTTGACCTTTTAAAAGATTCAACATTTGGTTTTATTGATTTTCTCTATTGTTTTTCTCTTCTCTATTTCATTTATTTCTGTTCTAGTCTGTCATGTCTGCCCTTTTGCTTATTTTGGGTTTAGTCTGCTCCTCTATTTTTCTAGTCTCTTAAGGTATAAAGTTAGGTTATTGATTTGAGAGCTATCTTCTTTTTCTAGGCTCATTCACATTCTGAGCTTTAGCTGTGCAGGGGAGGATGGGTTGTTGGCAGAGACGGGAGAGGTGTCCTGTCCTACCAGGTTAGCCTGTCCTACCAGGTTAGCAGTTGTTCAGCCACAGGGATGCCTGGTGGCAATTCATGAGAATATTTTTATGCTAGAACGAGCCTCAGTGGCTCTCTCATCCCCTTCCCCTCTACTTTCCAGGAACCTGAGGCCCAGAAAAATTAAACGGCCCTCCCCAAGGTCACACAGTCAAGGACAGAGTTAGCACTAGTATCTGTGCACATCAGTCTAAGCTTTGGGATTGATTGGATGATGTCTAGTGTCTATTAACAGACAATAACCACCTCCTTACAGGGAAACCTCTCCATGTCAACCAGAGAAAACCAAGGCCTCAGAGCAATCCTGTAAGAATCTTCTGCCAATATTCTAAAGAGGGACAGACCCAGAGTTCCACTTGAGCCAAAAATGGGCTTTTCTTCCCTAAAGACCTTTAATCAGAATCTTTAGACTATAATAATTGATACTCCCAGATGTGGGCCATCATGGAACTTAGGGAACAGAGTGTTAGGCAAGAAGGCTTGTCTCTAGAGGGATCTGTGTTAAAAGGGCCATTTATACATCCTCTGCTGGAGTCAGAATTAGTCCTGGAGTCTCATACAGGGCTGAGCCCCAAGGTGGAGAGTAAGTTGATGCAGCCATCCAGGTGAAAGGCAGGTCAAGTAGTGATGCCATATACCCTGAGAAAACCATAATTCAAAAAGAGTCATGTACCACAATGTTCACTGCAGCTCTGTTTACAATAGCCAGGACATGGAAGCAACCTAAGTGTCCATCGACAGATGAATGGATAAAGAAGATGTGGCACATATATACAATGGAATATTACTCAGCCATAAAAAGAAACGAAACTGAGTTATTTGTAGTGAGGTGGATGGACCTAGAGTCTGTCATACAGAGTGAAGTAAGTCAGAAAGAGAAAAACAAATACCGTATGCTAACACATACATACGGAATCTAAAAAAAAGAAAACAAAAACTGGTTCTGAAGAACCTAGGGGCAGAATAGGAATAAAGACGCAGATGTAGAGAATGGACTTGAGGGCATGGGGAGGGGGAAGGGTAAGCTGGGATGAAGTGAGAGAGTGGCATGGACATATATACACTACCAAATGTAGAATAGATAGCTAGTGGGAAGCAGCCACATAGCACAGGGAGACCAGCTCGGTGCTTTGTGACCACCTAGAGGGGTGGGATAGGGAGGGTGGGAGGGAGACGCAAGAGGGAAGGGATATGGGGGGATATATGTGTACGTTTAGCTGATTCACTTTGTTATACAGCAGCAACTAACACACCACTGTAAAGTAATTATACTCCAATAAAGATGTTAAAAAAAAGTAAAAAAAAAAAAATAAAAGTAGTGATGCCAGGTGTCAAGGCAGTAAGAGAACAGAGAAGGCAAAGGAAGTTCTCTTTTCTGAGAGAATGCAGAGCAGCAGAAATGAGAGGCCGAGAGAGGAGCGTAGAAGCAAAGGCTTGGGGAGGTGTGGGGCAAGATTGAAAGCAGAGTGGGAATTCCGGGGGAGGGAGGCACCAGGGGCTGACACCACACCAGTTGGACCCAAGATGCTATGGGACATGAACTTGGCCTCCAGGAGCCAAAGGAGACTTAAGGAAATAATTTGGCTTTGATGGGAGTGGAGTGGGCCAACCAGAAGCTGGTCCAGAGTCAGGGTGAGGGGAGTGAGCATTCACCCTTGGGTGTCCAGTGCCCGCCCCAGCACAGGGCTGGGCATTCCTCCTTCATGTACTTCCCCACGTCCAGCTAGTTGAGCAGCCTGCCACTCACAATCACAGGGTCCCCATCCCCTTGTACCGACTACTCAGCATTATCACCTGCTTTTCCCACATGTCAGTATGCAACCCCAGAAAAAAACAGATCTGAGCCTTAGCTCTCTCCCTGCTAGCCCAGGGGAAGGATTTGGGGATCCAAGAAGGAGAAGCGGCAAGAAAAGGCCCCAGTGGAGCTGTAGACTCTGGTGCTAGAGACCTGGGTTGAGCAGAGTCATGAGGAACTGCACTGGACAGAGTTGATTCCAGAAAGGCCCTCTTCTTTCTACTCGGCAGCTTCATGGTGACTGTGGCTCATACATCCATGTCTGAGGCCCTGCTCTGGGCGTGAGGACACAGAAAGGCTATTCAGGAGGACATGTGCTTGATCTTTGCCAGAGGTCTAGGGAACTGGTCACAGTAGAGGAGTCTTGGGGGAGGGGACCCTGCATTTCTCCTCGATCATCATTTTATTTGGATTCAGCCTCCCCCTCACTGGTTTGCCCCCAAGTGACAGTGACAGATACCAACTCTCTCCTAAGAGGAATGGAGAGACAGTTCAGTGTTTTGGTTGAAGCTTAGTTTGCTCTTGTATCACGAAGCAGGATGACTTCTCCGGGGGCACCTGCTCCAACGTGCTCGTAAGAGTCTGTTGACAGTACGGTTTGTTTTTTCTTTAAGATTTTTTTTTTATGTGGACCATTGTTAAAGTCTTTATTGAATTTGTTACAATATTGCTTCTGTTTTATATTTTGGTTTTTTGGCCACAACGCATGTGGGATCTCAGCTCCCAGACCAGGGATGGAACAAGCACCCCCTGCATTGGAAAGTGAAGTATTAACCACTGTACCACCAGGGAAGTCCCAGTAGGGTTGTTTTTAAGGAAATATTCCTGCTTCAGTTCTTATTATACCTACTTCAAAGTAACAATTATGAACACATTGGAGTAACTGCCAAGATGTTAGCAGGGAATCATTTATCGCATTATCTGTAAATATTCACCTTGAGTACCTTGGGACACTGTGCAAATGGTACCTTCTATCCTGATTAAGGCAAGCATGGAGGTGGGGATAGGGCGGGCAAGAAGATGCCCATCTGTGGCCTGGAGAGAAGATGGAGCATCTCTAAAATAAGACTGTAGGAAGAGATTACACATCGTCATTTGCTGTTTCTTTTCCCCCAAAGAGAATATTTACATCCATGATATTTCCGCCTCAAGATGTATTTAATTTCTGGCTAATTGAGTCAGATTACAAATCAAACCTGCTTCATGTAAACAGAAACCCAGTTAGGCTTCAACCTTTCACCTGAGTCACCCTGCTAATTAAATTCCTGATTTACCAGCCTCTCTCTCTCCCTCAAGTCAGATGGTCTGTGGTCAGTTCACCCTCACTTCCCAAGGTGGAAGCCAGCCTGATGGATGGCCCCACACATCCGGCAACCCTAGATGCTCCAGTTTAGGGGGTCAACGCCTCAAAGCAATTCGCTCCCCTAACTTGATTGGCAATATGGCCAGGACAGCCCCACACGGTGAGAAATACTTCAACACATGATAGACTCCATGTCATTTTTTGGGATGTGAATTTATTGTCGAAATACCCTTTCCAATGTATACAGCACTGATCCTGACATTAAAAAGACACTGTAAGTTAGGTGAACAGGGCGCTATCATTATTATTGTTGTTGCTGAAGTTCAGGGAGGTTAAAGGGGCTGCTAAATGTCACAAAGCTAGTAAGTGGGAAAGCTACAAGTACAGATATGATGTTCTCATTCAAGATGCCGTGGTTTGAGTTTTTTTTCTTTTTAACTACATCACTAAAATGATAGAATCCTACTAGCACTAATCATAAATCTTAAGAGAATCTGATTTTGTAGGTAATAATCTGAACCTAAATAACGGATGGAGAGAGCATCTGAAAGGCTGGTGGAGTCCTCTTGGGTCCCCCAGCTTTCTGTCGAGTCCATCTCAGGGTACACGATATGCATGTGGGAAGCAAAGCATCTCCTCTAGAAAAGGAATGTGTTTGGATCCATTCCTGAGCCTCCAAGTTCCACCCAGACTGGACACGCTTGCCTTTGGTGTGTTCCCTGGTGAGGACAGCATGCTGGATTCATGTCCACAGGTGACATGAGTCAGACCACACAGCAAAAAGGCACACACAGCTGTCACCAGTGGAATCTTTCTACAATACCCTCTACACAGGACACTGCAGTGGCTTTGCTGCTGTCTGCCAGCACCATGCAAGCATCACCTCGCGTTCAGGAGCTCTCCTTGGAAATCTTTCCCACCACTTCATCTCAACACGAAATTTCAGGCATGTGTTGTTCAGCCCTCCCCTAACAATTGTTTGTTCACCCTCTTCCTGGCTTCTCTGGTCCTTACTCCTGCGTGGTTTTCCTTCACGGCTCAAATGCTACTTTGAGTGGAAGCCTTCCCTTTACCCTCACACAATTTCCCCCTTCTGAACACCCATGGCTTTCTGTCCACATTGGACTTGTTGCATTCTCACTTTTCATTTGTTACTTATACGTATACCTCCTTATCCTTGTTGAACCATACAATTGTCGGGGGTGGGTTTGAATCTAAAACACTACATTGGTTTAGACTTGCTCATGGCAAGCACCACACACCATGCCTTGCACAGGGTGATGTGGTCCCTGAATAACAGCTCCAAAGTACATCCATGTCTTTATCTCCAGAACCTGTGAATATTAGCTTATATGGCAAGAGGGACTTTGTCATTAAATTATCTTGAGATGAGATTATCCTGGATTATAGGGTTGGACCTGGTGTCATCACAACAGTCTTTATAAGAAGACAGAAAGAGCCAAACCAGAGGAGAAGGTGATGTGAGGAAGGATGCAGAGGTTGGAGGGATGCACTTTGAAGATGGAGGAAGGGGCTGCAAGCTAAGGAATTCAGGCAGCCCCTGGAAACAGAAAAAGGCAAGGAAACGGATTCTCCCCTCTGAGCCTTTAGGAAAAATCTGTCCTGCAGATCTCTTGACCTTACCCCAGTGAAACTGACTGAAATGCCCACTTCCAGAACTATAAGAATAAATATAAGTCGATTTATGCCACTGAGTTTGTGGCAATTTGTAACAAGAAACAAATACGGTGTTTGAAGAAAAGTTTGTTGAATGAAAAAAATAAATGAATGACTATAAGTAAGTGAATGAATGAATGAATTCAAGAGGTTCTGAAAGGAACCCCTGATCTATACCTAGTGTTCCTGCTTCCTACGTCTAATTCTAATGGACAGTGAAGGGCATTCTTTAGTGGTCCTCAATATTTCTCTAGAGACCAATTGAAATGCAAAGGTTTTAGCTGGGGTTCCGTGAAGATGGTGAACTAACCTCCACACACACATTGGCTGCCATTGTAGGTGGGGCAAGATTGAGAGAACGTAAGGGAAGGCAGGACTCGGTGGGGATGGAGGATTTGAAGGGCCTGGTGAACTAGGTCTCTCTAAGGCAGGAGGGGAGGTCTTGGTTACACAGAGGGTTGCCCAGTGCAATATCCCGATGGTCCAGCCTTGACCTGGGAAGGCGACCAAGGGCAGCATGGAGAAAGACAATAGTCATCAACATCACCCCGCCTGCCCCCTAATTTTTCCTTGGCTGTGTTGGGTCTTTGTTGCTGCGTGCGGGCTTTCTCTAGTTGTGGAGAGTAGGAGCTACTCTTCGTTGTGGTGCCCGGGCTTCTCATTGTGGTGGCTTCTCTTGTTGTGGAGCACGGGCTCTAGGTGTGCGGGCTTCAGTAGTTGTGGCGCGTGGGCTCAGTAGTTGTGGTGCATGGGCTTAGTTGCTCCGTGGCATGCAGGATCTTCGCGGACCAGGGATCAAACCCATGTTCCCTGCATTGGCAGGTGGATTCTTAACCACTGCGCCACCAGGGAAGTCCCTCTTATTTCTTTCTAAGGACAAATCCTTATCAATTTCAGGGACAAAAGTTCAGGATAAAAGTATTTTTGTTCAATATACATCTCAATTTCCAGTGACTGACATGCCCTCTTTTAACGTTAATTAGAAACCAAACTGAATAAAATACTTGACTTTGACATATTGTAGTGATTTTAAACGACTTTTCAACTCCAGTACCAAAAAACACGAAACAGTAATTCAAAAGGCTGTTAGCATGGCCCTCCCACCACCTTGCCGGCACAGGGAAAGGCTAAATTAATCAAAATGGTAATTGTGCCACAAATCAATTACTATTTAGGGTTTTTCCTACTGAACCTGACCAGAAATTCTTCACATCCACTAAACCACAATCTTAACTTTTTTTTTTTTGCAAAAATAAGCCATGTCTTATAAGACACA
This sequence comes from Delphinapterus leucas, assembly GCF_059928025.1. Classification (NCBI taxonomy): domain Eukaryota; kingdom Metazoa; phylum Chordata; class Mammalia; order Artiodactyla; family Monodontidae; genus Delphinapterus; species Delphinapterus leucas. The sequence continues at coordinate 32,718,005 of NC_143142.1, read as the reverse complement.
CACACACACACACACACACACACACACACACACACACACACACATCATGGGTTTTTAGCCGAAAGGCGATCATCTCCCTCATTTTCTCAAAAAGCATATATCATTCACACAGAGCCAGAGCATAATTTGAATGAAATAGAATGCGATTTTCCTTAGCTTCAAATGAATTGGAGTGGGAGATAATAATGTTTTCTATTTTTTCTTATCCGAAAAGATCAGCATTTAGCTCTAAAAAAAAAGAAAAATCTCCCTAAGTGTCTCAGATTTAAATACATTATATTTAATGCAGTTTCTAAATTTTAACTACTTCTGATTCTTTCAACTGTTCAGAAAGGCATACCAAGACCTTCAGATCTCCCAGTCTAATGAAAATCAAGCCCACAGGCATCAGCAAAAGCAGGATGTCATCTGACCTTCTCAAAAGGCTCTCCGGGCCTCCGGGTCTCTATGCTGGAACTGCATCTCTCCATCAAACTAAAAAATATAAAAATTAAAATTTCAATTAAATCAAATGTCTTCTGAGAAAGAGAGAGAAGGAGAGAGAATACTTGGGTCCAAGTTTTAAGTAAACCATCCTTCACACGTAGGTATAATTTTACGCTGGACTGGAGTAGTGTTTTACTTGCTACTATGATCTATTTTTTACCAGCCCTAAGAAAACTCTAATGCTCTGGGGAAGAATAAGCAAGGACATTCTAAATTAAGTTGCATAAATAATTGTTCACACTTTCCACTTGAGCGTCTGTGTGTGCATTTCATTGTCTTTCATGTTAGCTATGAAGGGGCCAACAACTGTTTTCTACCCTTTGCCTATGCAGATACTGCTGGATGGTTCAAAACTGCAGCTCCTGTTTTCTTAACTAAGTAATGTTTGATTCTATGCCTCTTGGATTTCCTCATCTCACAGATTTTGCTCAGTTCTCCAATTCCTGTTTCATTCTTGCCCATAAGTCTGTAACTTTTGCCTTATTCTCACTGGGAAAGTTACTCATACTTTATGTGTACTGATAAATTATAGAATGTCTGTTCCTAGCCTGGTTTTTTTTTTGCGGTACACAGGCCTCTCACTGTTGTGGCCTCTCCCGTTGCGGAGCACAGGCTCCGGACGCGCAGGCTCAGCGGCCATGGCTCACAGGCCCAGCCGCTCCACGGCATGTGGGATCCTCCTGGACCGGGGCACGAACCCGTGTCCCCTGCATCGGAAGGCGGACTCTCAACCACTACGCCACCAGGGAAGCCCCTAGCCTGGTATTTCTTTAGACTGCTGATTTGTCTAACAACAAAAGTGACGTGACAGATACTTCTATAGCAAACGAGAATGATCTTCTCTTAAGATCACAAGTTCAGTGGGGTCAGAGGAAGGACAAAATGCTTGGAATAATCTATTTTACTACAAGTTCTAGATTTCTTTAAATAAAAATAATATGCTATTAGGCAGAAGTTTTTAGCTCTAAGGCCACAGGCAAAAAATTTGTTATCTCTTATCTTCTCTTGAATGTTTTTACAATGCTTCTCTGACCCCAGTGTTTTAGTCCAAGCATATGTTGGCAGCCATTTGCACAGTGGCACTAAATACGAACTTCAAGGGGAAGAAAGCCACATTTGGAAGACAACTCATCTACAGACTTTAAACTTTTCAGAGCCACTGAATCACAAACCCTAGGGGTTGGGGGTGGGGAAAGAGGAAGAGCCCAGCGATCCGTGTTTTAACAAATTTTCCAGGTGCATTTCTAACAAATGTCTGCAGGAGGCCGATGTTGCTGGTCTGAGGACCACACTTTGAGAAGCAGTGGATTGTGTTAAGCTTCCTGGGGAAGCTGTAAATGCAGATGAAGAAGTTACAAAGACATTTTTGTCTATGTCAACAAATTGAATGATGGGGAAGACTACCTCCAGATGATATGTTTTGTGTTGGTGAAACCGGTCTCTATCAAAAGCAAATGTCTTCAGGGACCTACATCTTGAGTGAAGAAACATGAGCCCTAGCATATAGGGCTGCTACGATGTCCGGACTGTGAATCTAGATACAAATGCCAGTGGAGATTTAACTGTGCTAGTATTTTAATAAGGTTTTTGCTACTGTTTTTGTTACTTCTCTGACTACAAAGTTTTCTAGGTTTTGGGTGGTCCATTTAACCCTATTTTTTCCCATGAGATTTTCTTTTTCTTTCTTTTTTTTTTGGTACACGGGCCTCTCACTGTTGTAGCCTCTCCCGTTGAGGAGCACAGGCTCCGGACGCGCAGGCTCAGTGGCCATGGCTCACGGGCCCAGCCGCTCCGCGGCATGTGGGATCCTCCCGGACCGGGGCACGAACCCGTGTCCCCTGCATCAGCAGGCAGACTCTTAACCACTGCGCCACCAGGGAAGCCCATCCTGTAGCTTTAATCATGTGATTTTTCCGAATATAAAGACTTTTAGGAACACAAATATGGCATTAGAGTAGACTAGTAATAATAAAATAATAAAGTGATAAATAATAATAGAAAAATAGTATTAGAATATGGCTTTATTAGAGCTAAATAAAGAAATTCTTATCAAATCTAGTGGTAATGACCCAAGCGTAGAGGATGGAGAAGAACCAGCAGATGTCGGTGAAGTTGATCAAACAGAGGTTGTGTGGGCCTGATGAACATTTGTGGCAAGACGGAGTTAAACATCTTCCCCGAATTCATCAAAACATCATGTCCAACTGCTAAGCTAGAACAGCCCTCGGTGCCAAAGTTTGGGGGATTAAGTTTGGGGACAGAATACATTTAGCCCTTGATCTCTCCTTAAATTAAACAAGCCTGCTCTCCTTGACCATATTCTGAACATCACTCATCTCTCCAAATGCTTCCCTTTGGGGACTCTCTGTTTAACCCTCGTATTGCCAACCAGTTCATGGTCTGTCCACAAGAGACACCTGTTTGTTCTCCATGAAAACGGATCAGTGGGAGGCAATCCTGGGAGGCTCCCAGGAGGAAGCAAAGGACAAGCAGCACTAGTGGCAGGTGAGGAAAGAGCCCGCGGGAGAAGGTCCCCGAAGTACAGAGATTTGAGGTCCTGTCCCCTGTGTCCTGACAGAAACCTTGCCATGCACCTCCTTTCCATGATGAATGAAGCAAAGGTGCAGCCCCCTAAGGTTAAAGTTAGAGGAGAAGAAAAGAGATGGTTGTCATTGCTGACCCATGTGGCTTGAATTCCAGCTTTTCTAGGTTCTCTAGCCTATAACTTCCGGGATGGGGGAGGGGCAGGTTTACAGGAAGTCAGTCTCTGCTGGGTCATCAGCACGCCAGCACTTTGCACTGTCACCTACACGGAGCTACATGGAGCATTTATCCTTGGACCAAGATGTAAGAGTATGCTGATGTTTCAATCCTATGTAAGCTTTCAGTGGCTGATTTGGCTAAATCAATGTGGAAAACGAGTGCAAACTTACTGAAAAGATGTTTCTCAAACAAGCTAAGGTAGAGGAATTACAGGCAGAGATCTGGTGAGCTGGTGTCTGCAAAGTCGTCAGAACAGGACTGACTAGTTAACCAGAAATTGGGATCGTAAATGATGAAGTAAGGCTCTTCCCCCAACACTGCCCCGCCCCCTGCCCAGCAATGGCTTTTATTAAAAAGCCCACAGTCCTGTGCTGGTGGAGAAGTTCTCTTAGGTTTTGAGAAAAGGAATAGAGTTCTGACTTAAAAGTGTTCACTTCAACTCTTCCAGTTCCTATGGCGATGACAGCCAATAGGTCATTAGATGGTAGTAAACTGTGGGACAACTATTCGAATTAACAGTTGACCTTGAGAAACCCAAGGTTATGTGATGGTTACACACGCAGCTCCCCATCTGCTGTCATCTTAATCAAACCTCCCTGAGGATAGGCAATTTTTAAGCAACTAGAATGCAAGACCATTTACCTGCATATTAAGCCTGTGTTGTGTGGAATTAGAAGCCATGTTTCAGAAAGTATTTTGTACCTTGATGGGGATTGGAGACTTTATTAGGAACACTAGTTACCAGGGTGTATACACAGCAGTGGTTCGCAAACATCAGGGTGCATAGAATCACCTGGAAGGCTGCCCCCCCACCCCGAGTTTCCGATGGAGCAGGTCTGGTCAAGGCCCTAACATCTGCATGTCTAACAACTTGCCAGGTGATGTTGAAGCTGCTGGTTCCAGGAGCACACTTTGAGAACCATGTTTATGTAGAAAAAAGCCGTGATGAGGTGGTGAGGCCTCCACCAGGAGTTGTGGGATGGGAGTTGAGGGATAATTAGGTATCACCATGACCAAGGTCAAGCCACTTGGTTTTGGTTGGCTTGATCTAATGGCTTCTTACAACTCATGTTTAAATTCTTGGGTGAAAATTACTGGTAAATGGAGAGTTCTGCCTCTTGGGTCTGCTTAATGGTACTATATCAAGTCTTCCAGAAACTCCTGTCTGATACTAAATGTTTTCCCACAGGACACTTGGAGAGAAAAGAAACCTAAGTTGTCATTATTGACCAATTGTTTCATAATCAGCAAACATTCAACTTGAGAATCAACAGGTTGTGTCTTAGGAAGGAGCTCTGATTGCCAGGTCTGGGCAGACCCCTGGGCCACTCTCTATCCTACAAACCTGCCCAGATCCTTTGATGCCCAGACCACCTGATTTAGCCTGAGGTGCTTTGATTCAAGACTATTGGTCTAGGGATTTTAAGGCACTAGGAAGGCTCATTGATTATTTTCTTTTATATGCCATATATGTTACAAATCACTCAGCAATAAGTCCTGGAAAATCTCATTTGCCAGAGGAAAGGAAGCAACATTTAAATCTTGTGTTTCAGGCAAGGAAGAGAAAAACAGCAGGTAACTGGGAAGAATCTAGAAACCATTCTTTACTGTGTTTTATGTTCATGGATGAACTATTCTCTATCTGAGCTATCCTGCTTCTAAAATGTAAGTCCACTTCATGTTCAGGTTAGGATAGGATGGGGGTGCATCTGTGCCTCAGTTGAGACATTTGGTTTAAATCTGCTACAAAACCAAAGTCTTTTGATGGAAGGGAGAAAGCCATTACATTTACTGATATTTTTTCTACAATTGTGACTACAGTCCCAACCCTATGTAAAAGTTCTCTCATTTCTGCAAAATGCTTTCAACTCACATTTGGAAAAGGATGCTCTAAATATTACATAATGTGGTACATTTAGAAGAAGATGACGTGAGCAAAGTGTAACACACTGGAACACGTTTATGAAGACAATCAAACGACAAGCTGAACCTACTTTTCCCTTAAATTACCTTTGAAGTAAGAAAGGAAACCATTTAGGCCAATGTGAAGAATATAGATGTTCAATAAAGTAGAACCAATTATCTCTCAATTGTAAATAACACATTCTGTGCAAGCTGATGATTGCTTAGAACGATAATACGAGAAAAGCCCTTGACACCCAAAGATCTCAATGCATTTTCCAATTTTAATGATTTCTTTAAGCATTAGAAAAGTTGATTTCTAAAAAAAAAAAAAAAGTTGATTTCTGAGTGTTATGATGACATTGCATAATTAGCCTTTTAAATGTCCTGTAAATTAGGAATAAAGAATGAATATCAACTTTCATTTGAACAGTACTTTTCAAATTTTTATAAACAGCTTTGAGATACAATTCACATACCATACAATTCAGAGTGTACAGTTCAACCGTTTTTAGTATATTTACAGATCTATGCAACCATCACCACAGCCAATTTTAGAATATTTTGATCACCTCAGAAGGAAACTCTATACCCTTTAGCTATCACCCCTCTACATACACCCCAAACCCCTCAGGCCTAACCAACCACTAATCTACTTCCTGTCTCCGTAGGGTTCCCTATTCTGTACCTTCATATGAATGAATTTATGCTATACGTGGTCTTTGTGCCTGGTTTCTTTCACTTAGTATGATGACTTCAAGGTTCATTCAGGTTGTAGTATGTATCAGTGTGATTCCTTCACATGCCCAAACAATATTCCACTGTATGGATAGACCACATTTTGGTCATCAATTTGTCTGTTGGACCTTTCAGTTGTTCCAGCTTTTGGTTATTATAAATAATGCTGCTATAAGCATCCGTGTAAAAGTTTTTGTGCAGACATAGATTTTCATTTTTCTTGGATATATACTCAGGAATGGAATTGCTGGGTCATACGGTAACTCTGCGTTTAATCATTTGAGGAAGAGCAAGACTGTCTTCCAAAATAGCGGCACCATTACATTGATACATTCCTGCCAGTGGTGTATGAGGGTTCTGATTTCTTCACATTCTCACCAAACCTGTTACTATCTGGTTTTGTATACCTACTGGGATAACTAGGATCAAAGTGGTATCTCACTGTCGTTTTGATTTGCCTTTCCCTCATGACTGATGATGGCAATTACCTTTTTATATGCTAACTGGCCATTTGTATATCTTTCTTGGAGAAATTCTGATCCTTTAACCATTTTTAAATCGGGCTTTTTGTCTTTTCATTATTGAGTTGTAAGAGGTTCTTTACATATTTTAGATATAAGTCCCTTTTCAGATATTTGGTAAACATTTTCTCCCATCCTGCAAATATTTCACTTTCTTGACGGTGTCCTTTGGAGCACCAAAGTTTTTTATTTTAATGAAATCCAATTTGTTCTTTTATTGCTGTTGTTCATGCTTTTGTTGTCATATCTAAGAATCCTTTGCCAAATCCAAGGTCATGAAGATTAACGCTTGTGTCTTTTTCTATAAATTTTGCAGCTATAGGTTTTCCTAAATTTTGCTTGTGGTGTGAGGTAAAGGTCCAATTCCATTCTTTTGCAGGTGGCTATCTAGTTGTCCAGTACCACTTATTGAGAAGACTATTATTTTCCTGTTTCAGAATCCTTGTGGAAAATTAGTTGACCATAGATGTATGGGTTTCTCAATTCCCAGTTCTATTCCAGTGATGCATATGTCTATCTTTGTACCAGAACCACACACTGTTGTGATGAACTTCCTTTAGTAATTCTCATAAGGTGGATCTGCTAGCTATGGATTCTCTCAGTTTTTGTTTTTCTGGGAAAGTCTTTATTTCACCTTTATTTTTGAATGATAGCTTTGCTGGATATAGGATTCTTGGTTGACAGGGTTTTTTTCCTTTGAATAGGTTATACAGCCTTGTGGTCTCTGTTTTTTTCTGCTGTGGAGTTAGCATTTCATCTTATTGGGGTTCCCCCATAAGCTGAAACCACCTGCACTGCAGTGGGTTATGACATGGGACAGGATTCTTGAGCTTAGAGAAGCTAACTCTTCCATAATGAGTAGTGAGCCTTCTTTGATTTACTCTGAAAAGAGGCACCATTTCTCTTCCGAGGCTTTCAGGAAACTTTCCCTGTGCTCCAGAAGGAGATGCTATTCCTTTTCCAGTCTGTCCGCATACAAACCTCCTTGAAAAGATAGTCTGGGACAAAGGGCAGGTGGTGCCTTGCTTGCAAGACATGCAGAATCAAAAGAGACCCACAGGACTTCCCTGGCGGTCCAGTGGTTAAGACTCGGCGCTTCTAATGCAGCGGGTATGGGTTCGATCCCTGGTCAGGGAACTAAGATCCCACATGCTGTGTGGCACAACCAAAAAAAAAGAGACCCACGAAGAATTGTCTCCCAGCCATTTGTTTCCAAAAACTAGTTTATAAATGTTTTAAATGTGTATTGCAACTTCTTATAGAAATGATATTGTCCCTGGTGGTTAGAATAGTAGTCCCACTAATATTGAAGTCTGGTACCTTTGAACCCAACCATTAAATGCAGTAAGGCTTCTCTAGGAAAATGCCTGGAAGTAAAAGAACTGGGGCAGGGGGTGGTGATGCCAAAGAGTTAGAAATAAATGGATCCCAGACTACTATGCTTCATTTGGTTTTGTATTCATGATGGCTGGCACGAGAAAATTATTTCCCAAATATTAGAGATTTAAATTGGTCATTGTGTCCCATTTCTTATACTAATGACAAATTGCTACTACCCTTGCCATTTATGGGACATTTACTACATGCCAGGCACTATGCTGAGATATACATAGATAGATAGTACATGTGTAGTATGTATGCATCTAGGTGTGTGTGTGTATATGTGTATTTATCCTACATATATATATATATATATATATATATATATATATATATCACTACATAAAAATGTGTATACTTGTATATAGTTCTAACAACAATCCCACATGGTAAGTACTGTTATCTCCATTTTACACATGAAATACTGAGCCCAAGAGCAGGTAAGTAACTGGTTCTCCATAAGTCAGCAATTTTTCTGCTATTTGAACTCAAGTTTGCCTGACTCTAAAACCCAATTTTTTTTTTTTTTTTTTGGCCCTGCTGCACAGCTTGTGGGATCTTAGTTCCCTGACCAGGGATCAAACCTGGGCCCTCAGCAGTGAAAGCTCGGAGTCCCAACCACTGGACGGCCAGGGAATTCCCTAAAACCCATATTCTTAAGCCCTGCCTCATTCTACCCTCCTACCAAGAAGCATGAACTTAGATACCCTTTGCCTTCTCTAGCCTTACTTTATAATCATCATGATTTATTTATGCTTTTTTTGGCACAGTTCTTACAGAGGCAATCTTTTCCACTAACAAAAAAATCATGTAAACTACTAGATTTTTCCCCTCTTTAAGTCCTTCCTCTGCTGGGCATTTACTCAATCAGGGCTATTCAGTAGGATCAACAAGGCCTTAGGAGGATCAGAGTTTTCTTCAAGAGCAGTTGTCTAGGGGGCAAAGCACATTCTCTCACACTGATTCCATTTCTCGACCTCTTTCCATCCATTGTACCCCAATATTTTGTAACAGGTATTTTGGCTGGACAGGGTCGTTGTTATAAGAGAGCTGATAAAATTCTCCATGCAGATTGAGCTGAAACAGAGTTGGAGGAAACCTCATCTTCCCCCTCGCCCCGGGAGGCCAGCATGCCGGGTCTCAGATATGGGGAAGCTGGCACCTTTCACAAGGTGGCTGAATTCTCATAAAGAGCATCCTGGGCACCTGGACGCCCAGGCTTCTTCAAGTGGTCCTGCCGACCAGGGCAGAGAGCACAGGTGAGCTCTGGTCCTACTGGAAACTCTCATAGACCTGCGACTCATCTGACTGAGAAGTGACTGCCGTTAATAATGACAAGAGACTCTAAGCAAGTGTTAGAATATAGTGTCTGATGGACTTTTGTCTGATTGGAATATTTACTGCAAAGGAAAGCTTATTATAAAAGGTGACAGTTAAGGAGTCCCTTTTTATTGGAAAGAAAACACTGTATGAGATGGGGATTACTGATTCTGAAAGGGTCCTGTTTCAGAGTTCATCAAGATGCCTGTTAAATGTAGACTCTTGGTCTTCCCTGGTGGCGCAGTGGTTGAGAGTCCGCCTGCCGATGCAGGGGACGCAGGGTTCGTGCCCCGGTCCGGGAAGATCCCACATGCCACGGAGCGGCTGGGCCCGTGAGCCATGGCCACTGAGCCTGTGTGTCCAGAGCCTGTGCTCCGCAACGGGAGAGGCCACAACAGTGAGAGGTCCGCGTAACAAAAAAAAAAAAAAAAAAAGAAAATGTAGACTCTTAAGTTCTACTGAATCAGAATATGCCAGAATATTGAGAATCTGCATTGTTAACACCAATTCAAGAGATTCTTTTGCCTGTGGAAGTTTGAGAATTGCTGATTTAGGATAGTTTATTTTCAGATTTGTCACTATAATGCGATATTTCAAGCTCTGTATTTGTGTTTGCCCATTTTGTTTAATAAGGAGAGATTCCCCACCCCCCCTCCAAGTGACTAAGAGTATCCACGGGAGGGTGGTTTTAAAATTATTCTATATAAGACCACAATTATAAATTAAATTAGGTCCTTCTTAAACTCTTCTGCTTTATATTTTTATTTAAGAGTATATTGATGTAAGTGACTGACACATTCTCTATCTCAGCTTTCAACCTTAATTTCCACAAGTAACGCTGGACTTGACACTTCCCTGGAGGAGAAACTGGTCAGTGCAAAATCTAATCTAATGCAGGGGCATGTTAAATCTCAACAAATCCAGTTCAATATTCTGTAAGGGGAGCTGGCGTGGAGCCTAAAAGAAAATGTTTAGCCATCTTTGAAAAGAGACAGGTTTCTACCGGAAGTGTTGTAATGTCCTGTGATCATTCCAGGATGTCTTATTTATTATGACTCACTCATCTGCCATTACGGTTGTAATGTTTTAAACAAATTTTGCATCTTAGGTAATGGAAGAGAGTGTGGATGGAGGGGAGGGGACTTAAATTTAATTTTCATGATTGAATAGAGAAGTTAATGGTTTAACACTATGTCCTGCTTACTAAAATTGAACAGCAAGAGGCCATCCACATTTATGGAAAAGGACTCTTGACTTGGCGAGAACATTGAGGTTGACCTGAAGGAAGAAGTGAAAGACCTGAGTTTAAAGAGAAGTTGATTGAGACTGTTGGTTAGGATTCTCTAGGGAAGTGATGGAAGCAGGGTGCAGGGTTGGGTTAGTTTTCTTAGGCTGCCATAACAGAGGACCATAAACTGAGTGGCTTAAACAACAGAAGTTTTTCTCACAGTTCTGGAGTGTGAATGTCCAAGATCAAGGCACTGGCAGGGCCATGTTCTCTCTGAAGACACTAGAGAACATCTGTTCCAGGCCACACTCCTGGTTTCTGGCAATTCCTTGGCTTGAAGCAGCTAATTCTGGTCTTCACATGGCATTCTCCATGTGTTCCTGTTTCTCTCTGTGTCCAAATTCCTCTTTTTATGAGGGTACCAGTCATATTGTACTAGGGCTCACCCTATTCCAGTATGACCTCATTTTGACTAATTACATCTGCAATGATCCCTTTTTCCAGATAAGGTCACATTCTGACCTTATCCTGGGGGTTAGGACCTATTATGGATTTGGGGGGGGGCAAAATTCAACCCATCACAAAGTATATGAGAATCTGTGAAATAGCTTCAGAAAAAAAAGGATGTGAACAGTACATTGATGGTGAAAATTTCTTCTAATTTCTCCAGTGCTATCCCAGGGTTCATTTTCCCATCTCTTTTAGAAAAGAAATATTCAATACTAAAGTAGAAAGTTCCGAACAGTCCATGTAATTTTCTATCTTATGATATAAAGGGGAAAACCGAAGCCTCCAGAAGTAAAGCAAGGTGCTCAGAGTCAAACACTATAGTAGAAAATCTAAAACTTGAAACTGAGTCTTCCTATTCCCTAGACTCTGTCACCTTACAAGGAGCTGGTATACTGTGAACAGCTTTGCCCTTGAAACCAAACACTGGCTTTCATTCTCTGCATGTTAAAGGCACGGGCCAACACTTTCAGGAAGTAAAATCAGGCATCTCTTAAGTTGCCCCTTTCCGTTATTCCACTGCATGGACCACATGACACTCCAAGGGCACAGACTGAAGTCTCATGCTGCGGCTTGGATGGTGCCCTGGGCTTTACACATCTCCCCTCTCTTCTTCATCTTTCCTTTCACAAGTTCCCTGTCCTGTTGTCCCAGAGCCCAGCCCAGCTCCAAGATGGGCGATAGAAAATGTGTTCACCTAGCTTATTTGTTTCTTAATAGGTGATAGATGCTATTTTAATGGTAATAAGCCAGTTCTCCTCTCTCTCTCCCTTTCTTCAGAGTCTTTTGGGTTTTCGGAGTGCCTGTCTTTGGAGAATATGATAAGACTTATCATTTCTGTGGTTCATTTTGGCCAAATTGAAGAGCTCAGGGTCATTAGGAAAAAGCAGGCAGTCATCATGGATGACTTTGCACCTTCAAATTGCAAAGAGTTGGTCACCATATCTTTTGTCTGTTCTTAAGACTTTGGTGCCTTGTGTGGTCTACAGTGAATTTAAGACATTGAGGGGTCTAGAGCTGCTATTGCAGTTGGCATGCTGTTCAGCTTCAAGACTTGTCTTGAGCTGTCTGGACAAACTCTACAGTATATTTAATCACATGGCGGTTTTTTTTTCCCTCCCAAATTTCATCTTTTTCAACCTATTCAAAGATAAGCTTGCAACACTGCTTTCACGCTGTTTTCACGTAACTCTCTCTGTGCATAGGATTTCAAAAAGCAAAATATTGATCAGAACAACTCTCCTGGTTTGTCTCAGAAAATATCCATTCCCTGAAACAAGTTATTACCTCCAGTTGCTTTGGAAGATGCATCAGATTCACTCTATCAAATTTATAATTGGAAAATGGCATGAGATTAATTATGGAAATGCTTTTCAATTTTAATAGTCAATTAACAGGCAACTGTATGAAGACCACAATAGTTACGTTGTTCTATAAGCATTGCACCAGAAGTCTTATTTTAGTATACTTAGACTTTTAAAAGAGAATCTGATTAATTAATCTGATTGTTTAATGAATTTGACATTCAAGGGATGCATGAATTTCCTTTGGATGTTGAATTATAAATTAATGCTTATCAAATTAACATTGATTTTCTTTATCTAGGACCATCATCACAGAGACATTTTCCTGCATGAATGTCTGCCACGGTTGTCATTAGGTTTAGGCATAAGATTTCAGAAGGAATGTCAACTCCCACGGACCCTATCAAATGTATTCCTTCCTCATATTCATGGGATCTTTAGGTCTAAATCTATCCTATTCCCTTCAATGTGGAAATTGTTTTTCTCTTCTTTGACCAACAGGGAATATAAGTGCTAGCACAGGCTCCTGAAGTTGGCCCTGAAAGTGTTCAATTTTAGTAAAGCTTAGGACTTATTTTGATATTATAATTATATGCTGTCAAACACAGATGCTAAGTATACAGTTAGATGAATTTGGACAAATGTATAACCGACAGATGAATTGGGACAAATGTATAAATGACATTCAAATCAAGACAGGTAACATTTCCACCACCCTAGGAAGTCATATGACATTTTATAGCAGTATCTTGATAAGAGGTCTCTCTCTACACAGACCTACTGTAGCCCAAACTGCCTAAGAGTTTGCAGTTAAATTGCCTCCTTCCTTAAGGCTGTTATGGACTCATGTACTCATTGGTGCCCTCCCATCCCTTGGACCTTTGCTGGAGCACTGACTTTGGAGTCTAAAGAAACGAGGTCTCACCTCTTGGCTCTGCTCCTACTTAGAGTCATTTAGAATGTCTGAACTTTAGTTTCCTTATTTGTAAGCTGAGGATGCTAAAACCTACCTCATAAAGTTGTTGTAAAGATTAAAATACATCAAAGCACCTGACGTTCAGAACATGCTCAGCTGATGTACCATTCCTCCTTCTCTGGTTAAAATCGTGGGTGCTAGGTATTTTCTCTCCCTCTGTCCCACTCCAAACAACCAATCAAAAGGGTATATTCTAGTCCTTTAGGATAATGCATTTGAAGGAGATACTTTTCGAATCAGAAAAACTAATCCTTGCTGATGCATTAATTAACTTGAATAATTTAGTGTTTTCTCTCCCAGGTAACATGTTTGCATTTTAACTTATGCCTGTAAGAGATGCTGTTTTGACCCAAATAACGGAGTTTGAGCTGAAAAAGTCAGGAGATTGGGGAATGGTGTAATATTTGAGGCCAGGCAGCTCCATTTCTAAATTTCAGACAGCCATCTGTCTGTCTGTGTGCCTGGCTGCCTGTGTTAAATGTAGGTGATCTTTCTCTGAAAAAGGTGTGTACTCGTTGTGGGCAAATTTGGAACAAGCTGGTTTAAACGGGCTCATGCAGGCATTAAAATCAGCACGTGGAATCTAAGTGCTGTCACAAGGAGGCTGCCTTCTCACAGTTGAATGGCAGTCGTTGCTTAGCGGGTGAGAGGTAGAGGCCAAAGATCATCTGGGCAGAAAGCAGTGGCCTCTCCCCCATGTGTTCCTGTTGGTGAAAACCGCCCTGTGGTTTCTGGAAGCACAAAGAGTGTACCCGGGAGGGCAGCCGATCAGCTTCCCATTTAAGGACTGGGAGTTTGGGGTTAGTAGATGCAAACTATTACGTGTAGGTTGGATAAACACCAAGGTCCTACTGTATAGAGCATAGGGAACTACATTCAATATCCCAAGATAAATCATAATGGAAAAGAATATAAAAAAGAATGTTAATATATGTATAACTGAGTCACTTTGCTGTATAGTAGAAATTAACACAATGTTGTAAATCAACTATACTTCAATTTAAAAATTAATAAAAAAATTTTTTAAATGTATTTTAAATTCAGGACCCCCAATGAGTGCTATCAAAACATTCCAGATGAACATAGAGGAGGGTTGCCCCTCTGTTTCCCTACCTTCCAATCCCTGAGCTGATGCAGTGCTAGCTATGCCTTTGATTTCCTCTTCGTTTCTTATAGAAAGTGGTTCCTAGCCTCAAGAACCTCACCATGTGGCTGTGACTGTTCGGAGTTCTGCCTTCCCATCATGGATTTTAAAGCCTTCTTTGCCATTGGCTAGTCCCAGATTTTGTATCAATTACTTCTCCGTGTAGATGGATACCCGTTCACCTTTACTTTCATCTTCTCCTCTAGAAAACAATACGACTTGTCTTGGTCACATAAGATACTCTATGATTGAAGCAATGTAAGTGTTTCTTTCCTTTTTCTCCTTGTGTGACTTTGTAGATTCTGGGTAAGATTAAGAACTTCAGGGAGTTGTATGCAGTCTGACCCCAAGCCGCTGCAAGCACTGATCCCAAAGCAGATGACTCTGGTCCCCATTATCCCTCAGCTCGAGACTGATGTTGTGATGTTCAAAAGTGAGAATTCTTTTAGCTGTATACAAATTTCGTCGCAAGTATGTTTTCCTAACTTCAATTGTTTTAATAAGTCATTAAAGGAAATACATTCAGCCATAACCCTCAGCTTCCCTTCTTTCTTGGCAGGCATTTGGAACTCACACTTAACAGGAATTCTCACAATCAGAATGTCTATCAGGGGGCTTCCCTGGTGGCGCAGTGGTTGAGAATCTGCCTGCTAATGCAGGGGACACGGGTTCGAGCCCTGGTCTGGGAGGATCCCACATGCCGCAGAGCAACTAGGCCCGTGAGCCACAACTACTGAGCCTGCGTGTCTGGAGCCTGTGCTCCGCAACAAGAGAGGCCGCGACAGTGAGAGGTCCGCACACCGCGATGAAGAGTGGCCCCCGCTTGCCACAACTAGAGAAAGCCCTCGCACAGAAACAAAGACCCAACACAGCAAAAATAAATTAATTAATTAATAAAACTCCTACCCCCCCAACATCTTCTTTAAAAAAAAAAAAAGAATATCTATCAGGGAGCTGGATATGTATGACCATGGGCACAAATGTAGTACAGTATAAAAAGTAAGAAAAATCAGATACCAGCACCATTAAATCCTTGGCTCTAAATTGCTTTCTTTACACCTGTCTATTCAGTACCAAGCTGTCAACGGAATATATGGAGGGAAATTTCAGCTTACAGAAAATAGTTAATTAGACCAAATGCATTAGGGACTGAGTGGAGGGTGCCCAGCAGAACAATATGTTCCCTTGGCCATTAATCTAGTTTATGAAGAGCTGCCCCAGTGGGAATTTCTTCGTATTTTGCTTACAATACCTGCCTCAATTGTCAATGTCAATGGCATTCGCCAACTAGGCAACTGGGCCAAAGCAGATTTTTCTTTCTTAATGTGACTCAAGCCTCCATTTTACTGGTGTCAAGAAGAGGCAGGATGGTGATCAATGAATCTGATGAACGTGAACAATGTGAATGGCCACTGAGTAATCAATCTCGCAGCTTTTCTTTAGTCGTCTTGGAGCAATTATGTGAATGCAATTCACTGGGTGTGTTACTAAAACATAAGCTTAGGGATGTTAGCAATATTCATTTTGAGACAAAATGCCAAGAAAAAATAGTGACCATGAAATTCTTGAAGCTTCTATTTGAAAGTAGGCTGTTCAGTGTGTCAGTGATAACCGTCACTGCAGAACTATTCCATTTCTAAGGACTCTTGGCTAATTTTAATCCAGCCACCTTCAGATCCCTGGACTTTCTGCATGGGCTGTGGGATAATTCTGATAGTTTAGAGTGAAACTATTCAGTATATGTAAGCCGGAGGCCACGTGTTGACTCAGTACTGGTGCCCCAAACCTTGGCAGACCTTATTATGGAAGATAAATAAGAAGTGTTTCCCACCCGTCCTTGCTTTCCACAGAGTGAACTTTAAATCAAATTTTTAGCTTTATGTCACCTGAGGGAGCAGTGGGAAGGGCTTTCAGGTGGAAGGAGGGCTATGATTAAAGCTTGCAAAGGGCTGAGAACAGATACATGGTAAACGTATTGGCTTTTTTTTTTATTCTTTTTTTTAAAAATTGTGACTGGGATTTAGAGTAGACAGCATTAGCTGGTGCAGAAAAAGACATGTGATACACTCAAGGGTAAGAAGGGGTATATGTTTGATAAAGAACAGTTTCCTACCATCCAGAAAATGAATTTGGTGGGCAGCTCTTCGCCACGACAAAGCATCAGGGAAAACAATGTAGGTGGAACCCGATACACCGAAACAATAGTGGATCAAATAACATCGCCAAGTGCAGGAGAGAATTCTGGAATAGGAAATAAAGAGCATCAAGCTTAGAAACCTTGCCTCTTCGCTGGAGTCAGGGGCCAGGGCCCCTCTCCGGGAGACCAGTGGGCCTCTGTAGACACCTCAGACCAGGTGTTACACTTTCGTTCCCATTCAGAGTGAGGCGGGGTTCCCAGAGACTCTTGGGTGCTCCAGGATCAAGGGAGCATGGGATGATTGAGCCTCAAGTACCAAGCTTTTCCATCTCGGGAAACTTAGAATGGAATGCCTGCTGATCTGTCTCTACTTTGATAGAAAACCAGTAGGAGAGGAGGTGGCTCTGGAGTAAAGACCGGTCATCAACCTCCTGATGTCCAGACAGTAGAGTGAGCTTTGCTGGAGTCACTCTGCTCATGACCCTAAGCATCTTCATCAAAACTTGTGCAGATTTGAATTCATGCCCATCTCATCTGTGCCGACGGGTACGTGTTTGTGGGTGTGAGTACTTGAACTTGGGAGCTCCCAAGTTCGTGGTGTTCTTTTACACTCATACTTTTCTTTCCATGGATTCATACGTAGAGTTTCTTATTTCAGAGTCTTTAAAGTACATATTTTACAGGGTATAGGTAAAACTCTTCAGGGGTTCATGAGAAATATAATGTGGCCAGGTACACGGTTAGAGGTCTCTTCAAGAACCAAGGCAACAGACGAGCTGAGAAGCAGATTGCATGGCCCCAAATGCCCAGCTGGGGAAGTGCGTGGGCTGAAGCCATATAGCCCTCACCTGGCCCATGCCATGTGCCAAGGCTGCACGCCATGGAGGGAGGGGCATATCTTTGCTGTTTGCCCTCCTGGGAGGTACAATTGAATAAATGCATGGTACACTCAGGTGGAAGCCTGGCTGAGAAGTCCCTGCTGTCAAAGGAAAAGAAGCCACCTCCTTCAAGATGAAATGGAAGATCAAAATCATCTCAATCCTGCGTGGGTTTATGAAATTAACTGGATACTTATTTACTCACTCATAAAGGTTCTGAGTGCCTCTGGAGGGCCAGGCATTGGACTAGGTGCTTGTGTGGTCCTTACTGTCATGGGCAACACAGATCGGAGGGACAGTCACATGAACAAGAGAAGTGATACTATTGAATCAGTGTTGTAACCAAATTCACAGAAGATGCTAACGGGGGGCCCAGAGGAATTAGAAATGCAACAGTAGTTACCAGCAGTTAGGGTGGAGGAATGTAGGTCTCCTTCAAAAGCCCTGTTCTTGAGCCTTCAAATCAGGAATTACGTGAATGGTACAGCCACCTGCTTCCAGTGATCCTGTCCCTCGTGCAGCCCTTTATTCCTTTCTCTTGGCTGTTTTCCCCTTATCCCAGGGACCAATACCCAAGCAATGAACCTCTACAGTCTAATCAAGCCCCATCAAAGGGTATCTATTGTGGGTCCCAATCCTTCAATGCCACCTAAGAGAGAGATGAACTCATTGGACAAATGAGTTTATCCTAATAATGAGGGATTGTGTTCTATCCATTATGTCTCTGGGGTAACATGCATTTTAATGAGGCCCTCAAATCCTTAACCTAAGAGATTCACTCATGCAGGGGTGATAAGCTGGCAGGGAAGGTGTCTGGGAACAACTGGTCTTGGGTCATCTGAAATCACAGCACATATGGAGACCTTTCCTCAAGCAAATGAAGTAATAAAAAGTTTATCGCAAGCCAGGAAAAAAGTTCCGATTTAAAACTACAGAGCTCAAACACTCATTAGCATAGTTTTTTTTGGATTCCTCAAAAGAATTACTAGGAAGGCCTTTGATGTATCAGATATTAAGCCTTTGATGTATCAAATGCTCTATGCCTGGAGGGATTAGTTCTGATTAGAAAATTCTGGTCTCTGGTCTCTCTCCAGGCCTTTAATGACTTGTATATCCTTTCAGTAACAGGCAAGTAGCAGCTGGCATCGTTTGGGGATGGTGCCGTGTTTGTAGTGGCGTGCTGTGTGTCTGTCCATCAAAGACAGTTCAGCTCCCATCCTGCTGAGGGAGCTTGGTGGGGCTGGCAGGAGGGCTTGTTGATCTTGGGATTGTTGTCCACAATATGACTGGGTGTTTTCATGCATCTTTTTAAGGATGCACACTCCTTTCTGGGTCCCTGGTGCTTATTGAACCTCTGTTTTCTTTGTCTCCCAGGAAGGAGGGACAACCTGGTGGCCTTCAGGTACCTAATGCTTCTCCTTTTGTATGTGTCTTTCACCTGGGCTCTTTGGGTGTGGGGCAGAGCAAAACTAAAGTAGAAGGACTTTCACAAGGAAAACTTCTTAATATGACATAATGTGCTGGACCGCTTTCCCAGCTGAGTGGTGTATGTGAGGGCATCTGGGGAAGGACGGTGGACGCTGGGCAGGGCTGCGGGGAGGGAAGCTGACACCCTGATGTTGAACGGCCATTTGTGTCACATCAATCTTGGTTCATCTACGATCTGATCCTTAAAGAATGATCTGAAACAACTCTGCTTCAGTATTGTTCAGTGGTCATGCCCCTATGTAATTTTCACTCTGGAGGAAAATGAAAACATACCCTTACAGGGAGAAGTTTGCCCGGTGTTCTGCAGAAGTGTTATCGGAGATGCTGCTGACGTGGGTCTCTGTGCTCTACCCCCCCACCCTCTTCTGGCGGAAACCACTCTGGGTCCTGCTGTCCCACAGAGCCTCCACCCACAGAGAAAGCAAAAGCCAGAAGAGTTCCAGGTTTAGGCCACTTTCTGTGAAGGCTGCTGCTCACGGGCCTCTGCACAGCTTAGCTAAAGTAGCAGGTCTTTTGCTAGCTAGATGCAGTGACTCCAGCTTTACCCTCCCAGTACCGCTTACTATTTTTGAGTGAACACGTTAAGCCATGCTTGGGTTTATGGCTCACCAGGTGAATCGGGAATGGCGTATTTGTTCTCCCTAAATAACCGCTTGCCCTGCAGAGCGGGAAGCAGTTTTTTGCCTCTCGGTGAATTCAGGGTAGGTTTGTGTTACTGATGCCCCAGGAAGCAGCTGTTGGGTGGCATGAAAGCACCCCTCACAGGTAAGTTAGAGCTCTGCTTGGTACTTTGGACTCATCATTTGGACAGTGGAAAAACACAGTCTCCCTGTTCTGAAGATTAAATTTGAATAAGGGCTCAATGGGCCCACGCACATGCCCATTGCACATACTTGATGCTGATATTAACCTGATATCAACACATTTAAGCTAGGGACGAGAGCCACGCTTCAGCCTCCCTGGGAAAGTGCTGAGTGATGAGACTGTGCCCAGGGTGGAGGTGGCCAGGGTTTGGGGACTGATTCCAGACCTTTGGCAGATAGCTCTATTTTTCCTCTAGGCCTCAACATGGACTGGTGATTAAGAGGCCCAGATGCAAACCCTACTATCGAAGGGATTTCCTCCAAGTAATGGAATTACATGGAAAGCCTTTTTGAAATTGCAAGGGAGTAACATATTGAAAACCAAATTCTTATGCAACCAAATGATGACCTGGTCATCTCACATGTTCCCCAGAGCTTGTTGAAGATGTCAGACAGAGGATGTGGGCTGTGCGGGGGGCCCATGGCTGCGTTCCTCGGCGCCCAGGAGGACTTCAAGGCCCTGGGACCCGAGCTCCTGGGCCTCCCGGGGACTGCTGCCCCGTGCTCAGAGCAGCAGCTGTCTCTGCCGAAGCCTGTGCCCTGAGGCTTAGAGTGTAAAAACTGCTCCCCAAGGTGCCGCCTTTAAAAACAGCAGAGCTTCAGTGCTGACAGCCCCCATCTTATTTATAGCCAACCCTCATGCTAACTTGGAGCAGGGAAACCAAAGGAGTTGTTCTAGTTTACTGTCGAGCAAATCAGAGGCCCAGGCCCCACCCAGGCTGACTCCATCCAGCCCTGAAGTTGGGTCCTTAGATGAGTCAGGTGAGCAGCCCAGGCTAGGAGCCCCAGGAATCAGCTACAGGATTAGCAGTGATGATCCCCCATTTTCAGTATGACAACGGGCCATTTCTACATGGGGCAAGGAGAGGATTTCTCTGTTGCTTTTGCACTCCTGTCTCTAAAGAACAAGCCAAGGTCCACTGCAGCAGCTGGGAACCTGGGCATCCTTCCCGGGTGGTGAGCTTCACTCCCGCGAGCGCAGGGTCATTAGAGAGAGAGTTCCTGGCCCCTTTATTTGGAGAAACCCTATTGTGAGCACATCCCTAGTGAAGGAGGGGTCCTAATCTCGGCTACCCCCGGTGTAATCACATTGAAATACCCAGAAAATGTGGCAGAGGTCGATTGCATTTAATGGGCCTCCATCAGCTGCGAGCTCACAGGTTTGCCTGCATCACTTCAAAGCTACCAGTCTGAATGCCAGGCTGCCAAATGAGACCTGCTCAGCAAGTTAAACCCGCAACCTCATTCTTCAACAGCTGGTAGCTCCCTTGTGATGGTTTGCACTATGCAGGCCAACCGTAGGAACCCCTTAGATGCTCTGTTTCTCCAATGCCATATTTGCTTAGGAGGTTGGATGTGGCAGACATAATCTGTCTTCAACCACCAGATCGTTCAGACAGGCAGATAGAATTGACTAGAAACCGTTTTCTTCTGCAAGTGGATCGTGGACAGAAGTGTTCTTGCTAAGGGGCTATCACACACTTGGCTATAACATACACGAGATTCCTCTCTGGCTTTGTAGTGACCAGTGACCTTTTCTGACCTATACCCATGCAAGAGTAATCTCTGAAATTTGAGCATCTGACCCAAAAAGTAGTTTTCATTTCTTCGAATCCATGGAATCATGGCATGTGGACCTTTGAATCATTTTAGCTCAATTCCCTAGCTTCACCCCCGAGGGAGCAAAACTCCCCGAGTTTTGTCAACGATTAAAATACAAGTGCATATGCAGGCACGCACAGATCTGACTCCTGATCCAGTGCTTTTCCTATGATGCCACGATGCTTCCCATCTGACGTCTGATCTAACGAAATGAAAACGTGACATCCACGATGTATTAGTCGGGATAGGGCAGCGTAGGCTGTGGTAACAAAACCCCTCAAATGTCAGTAGCTTAAACCACAAAGGCTTATTGTTCAATCACCTCCCAGGCGAGGGGCAGAGAGTTTCACTCCTCATCATTGCTCAGAAACCGAGGGTGGGGCCCCTGGGTGCAGTGCTTGCCAAGGTGCTGTGACCTCATACATTCTAGCTGTTAACCTGGAAGCAACAGCCTTCACTTCTGCTCTCATGGAAAGACCTGCACGTGGGCCCTGATTGCAAAGGCCTAGGACTCGTGTTCCCTCTGAGCACTGAGGTTGACGCCTTATGGGGTCTCTATGTTACAAGCCTTCAGGGCACACCTGCTCTAGGCCAGGTACTGCATGAGCTGCTGAGGCCATTAAGAGAAGTCCTTATGCTGGAGGACGCATAAACTGCAGGGAATAAGGGGTGTGGAGAAAAGGGGGTTAGACTTGTAGGAAGATAAGTTACAACAGGACAGATGCCGTAACGAAAGTGCTGGCGGAGTCCTGTCCGCTTCAGATAAGAGAACAAACACGACTGAGGAAATTGAGAAAAGCTAACAAAGTAAGTGACATTTGAGCCGGGTCTTGAATAAAGACCAGTATATATTCCTTAAGAACACATTGTAGTCTCATTTGGAATAACGCCTTTGCCCTTGTGAATGTTCTCAGAGGTTAGCTTTAGTCCTGTAAATTTCTTGACAAAGGTACAGCATTCCCTGCAGCCTCAGGGCAAGAAACAGATTACCTTCCAAAGAATTGAGAAGTAATCCACGAGCACAGCTGTCTCACCAGTATGAGCTGAACTGTGTGACCCAGAAGGAGGTGGCCAGGGACCAGGTAGGTGCAAATAGGAAGTGAGCTAAGATGGTCATGGTCTTAACATAGAATCAGAACAGGATTTAAAGGAATTTTGTATTTCCCTTGCACGAAAAGACCGTCTAGAAGATACAGTTTAGACGCCCTAACTTAAGAATTTGAGATATTCCAGAGCTTGTAGCAATAAAGGAAAAGAATGTTAACTAAAATGATCCCAGAAAATCTAAGATTCGTTGTCACTGAAGCAAAAAATACAGCTCATGACAAGCATTCGTTTACTGAAGCCTTTCCTACTCAGGACAGCTAACAGTTAGCCGTTGCTGCTCCCTTCCTCCAGAATAAGGAAAATTCCTTTCTCCTGCTGTCTTAGCAAGAACCCTCACCCAGATTCAGAGAAGTGATTTTAAAGGTGACGAGTACTACAAGCGTAATTCTAGGCACACACAGACTCATACTCAAACCACCCTCATTGTAGGAACCACCTGTATCTTTTTTTTTTTTTTTTTTTGCGGTGCGCGGGCCTCTCACTGTTGTGGTCTCTCCCGTTGCGGAGCACAGGCTCCGGACGCGCAGGCTCAGCGGCCATGGCTCACGGGCCCAGCCGCTCCGCGGCATGTGGGATCTTCCCAGACCGGGGCACGAACCCGTGTCCCCTGCATCGGCAGGCGGACTCTCAACCACTGTGCTACCAGGGAAGCCCAACCACTTGTATCTTTACCTTACAAACTAAATTATAAGCAACTGCAGAACTAGGGCTTGAACCCTGATAGGCTGACTTTCGAGCCTGAATTCTTACTCATTCCACTACATCTTTCATAAAATGCTTTAGCCTAAAGAAAAAGCGAGTGACAGTACTTCTTCCTTCATTAAAAAAAAAAAAAAAGCTGGTAGGTTGGTTTTAAAGTTACTAGGATGCAAGTTTTTTTTCTGCAGGTACCTAGGTGTATACAAAACTTGTCTTCATTAAAAATGACTTGTAGGGCTATCCTTCCTTCGTGTCCCGGTCCGGGAAGATCCCACATGCCGCGGAGCGGCTAGGCCCGTGAGCCATGGCCGCTGATCCTGCGCGTCCGGAGCCTGTGCTCCGCAGCGGGAGAGGCCACAGCAGTGAGAGGCCTGCGTACCGCAGAAAAAAAAAAAAAAAAAAAAGACTTGTAATATTTATCCATTTTCAAACACTTCCCTCGCTCTCCGAGGACTTGGCTAAACAGATTTTGATAGATACTGAGTTTGTTTGAAGTCCGGACCCGCTGTCACTCTGCTACGCAAACCAGGTCCTTTTTGCCCCGACGCCCAGCGAGCCAAACACTCAACCTCCAAGGTTTGCAGCAGAGACGGCGTGACGCACAAGCCAGCCGAGTGCAGCCAGGGGAGAAGCAAGTCTGAAATCCGCCTACCAGAAGCCGGGGCCTCCGGCGGGCATTTACTGGATAAGCTGGCGTCACAGGCGCAGGGATCGTGCGGACCGGGAAAAGATGAGAGGAAACAGGTGCGCCATCCTCGTTCTGAGCAGGCGCAGCTCAGCCACAGGCCTCTTGCCCATTCAGAAACCGTCTTCCGTCCTCTGAGGTCAAATGTCATAGGGCACTCGCGCATGCCCAGTTGGAGGGTGGGTGGTCCTATCCAGTCTCAACCAGCTCAGCTCCAACTAGGCGCCGCTCATCCAAGTTCCTGGAAAGTAACTCCGGCAAACATCTCATTTTTAGGCTCCGTGCGGCTCGGAGGAGGAGCGAGCTTTCTGCAGCGACAGTTAAAAGGACCTTGATACGGCAAATGGCCTTTGATAAGCTTGTCAGGTGGATCACCTGTATCTTTGTCGCCGGTACCTTGTCAGTTCCCTGCGAGCGTTTTAAAATACCTACTGATACTGACTACTTGACTTCAGTCGAGATGTGTCTATCTGTTCTGCCTTTCTCTTGAACTCTGGAATAACTACATGTAATAAGTTGCTACTCACATTACCTTTCCAGGATAGTATATTTTCTTAAGCTACTTAAGCTTTTTAAGAAGCCATCATTGACCAGCTGCCGGTAGAAACTTCAGGTGAGTTAGGAGGGAGGCGTTTTTTCGTAAAAACTTTCTGTTGCACCTTTTCCTGTCTGTTTTGTTAAAACACTGGTCTTTTTGATGGAATTGTAGGTATTGGAACCTAGAGGCACGTTCTGCGGCCCCCATCACTCACATATTGCACGAGCTGCAGGACCTGTTTCTGGGCGCCGTGTCACTGCTGCCTACACGCATCTGCCACCACCCTCAGCAGGGACCCTGCACAAGCGTGCACACTGCACACGGCAGCGCAGGCTAGGCGTTCCCACAAATCCAGTGTCTCTGGAAAAACAGAGCTGCTTGAAGAAGTTATCAGAAGAAGAAGTTGCCGAGAAGCAACGAGGCTCCAGTCAGAAGTTCCTGAATGGGTGCTGATGGTGAGTGGGGATGAAAGGTGAGGTGGGGGACAAGAATGCAGAAATGGGGTTTCCAGCATGTCAGCCAGGCTGAGGGGGAAATCCTCTGCTTTTTCCAAGGGTATAGGTGAGGATGCGTCAATCAGAGAGGATGTGTTACGACAAAATAGTTTTATGTGGCACTGCACTAAAATGAAACTATGCTAGCTTTGACTTTTCAGTGTATAATAACTTTGGCTGTTCAATTGATGGGTCATGTTGTCTAAATGGTTGGAATAAAGGTGATGAGGCAGCCCTGCGCCTCGGTAACTTTTTGAATCCCTTGTTTACCCCAAATTCTGGAGGGAGCTGTTGGTGAAACTAGCACAGATGTCACAGGCAGCAAAGGCTTCAAATCCCACCTGACGGTCCTCAAGCCTCCAGAACAGCTTCATGGAGAAGAATGATAATTACGTTGATTGAATCCTCATGACTGAGCTCCTTTTTCAGCTGCTTTGATTTATTCTTTTGAGTATAAACGAGTTTTCAATGAGCATTACAGAATCGGCAATACCAGAGAAAAAGAGTGGCAGTAGGATGTATAACTCGAGATGCCGTTCCAAACAGTTATTGAATGCCTTGAATTATTCGCGTTCTAAAGCCCTGTCCCACCCTCCCTAAACCCACAAGCAGTTGTGATTAGGGAGGAAGACTGGCATCACAGAAAAGCTCCTGGATCTCCTGGGAATGTCACCCTGACCCTTGTCTTAAGTAGCAGCAGCTTCAAGCAGTAGAGCCCCGTGTCATGTCTTGCCCGTGATGATTTCTTATATGATTAGAGTATAATAAATAATTTTGAATGAAGCCTTCATATCCTAAAGTAATAGCCTCTTAACAACAGGGTCACCAACTAGTCCAGGTTTGTCCAAGATTTGACTGGTCTTGACACAAAGTTCAACATCTGGGAAACCCCTCAGTCTGGGGCAAACTGGGATGATTGGTCCCCCTACTTAAAAGGCATTTAAAATGCATCTTCCCTAGGATCCAGTGTGATTCTATATTTGTTCTGTGGTCTAGAGTTCTTGTTACATCCATATTCTACAGGCAGTCATCTGCATTGTCAGAAAGGCACCAGGGAACGCTCCTAGCTGAAGGGAGGGGTGGGTATGTGGTGGGCAGGGGGATTGGATAAAGTTTGAGAGAGCAGGAAGATTAATGTCATATCGGAGTCAGACTGCATGGCTTCTTTTACACTATAAATATTGTATGAAGTGCTGATGTAACCTTTACTGCAGCATGACATGGGATTTGGCTGTTTTTATGGCTCGTGATTAAAGTAAGAAACAAGTCTCTGATTAGATTATTCTTTTCTCCCCACAGACCTCTGTCCTTCCCATTTCCAAGAATGCTATTTTATTTATACAGTCAATCTAACTCAGACTCCAACACCAAAATACGTGGGTCACAACCTAGAAAATGTATCCTAAGAAATATTCTGTTGATTCTTTGCCCCAAATTATTTATAAGCTCAGATATTGACTTTGATATGCACTTCAGGGGAATAAGAAGAGTTGAGACTTGTAAATTCTGCTTCCTTTTAAAAAGTATTATTATCTGTGTGTGGTAAAATCCACTTGAAGTTCTCTTGAGGTTGCATAAGAAAATAGATGAGTTTTTAATGATTTTAGTTTGTTGCAATTGCAGGTAGCTAAATACAGTCGGCTGAAAAGCAGATTGAGCTCTAAGGAACAGAATTCAATCTATTGGCTTTCTCCTTCTGGTCTATCCTACACAGTAATTTAATTATTTGTGAAACTTTTAAACTCAATTGACTCCAATGGAATTTATCCACGTTGGAGGGTGTTCAGTGTTATACTCATTATATCTTTTGGGCCTGGTCCAGCAATTAGCAACTGGGCTTTATTTAGTCATAAAGAACTAAGTATGTTTGAAATGCCTGTGTGCAGTGTTTCATGTCTTTAAATTATGTCTGTTTTTAAAATTCAGAACATTTCGTCTGCTTATTATGCTGAAATGCAGTAGAACTATCAGGTTCAAATAGAGGGAAATTTTTTTTTGTCTCTTGTAGCCCTTTAGACAGATATATTGGGTGGGAATTTAAAAATTCAACTGTGAGTAGAGCTCAAAATCAAAAAGATCCAGTATAAATAACATCAGAGGGTGAGCCCTCATAAGTCAGCAAGTCTGATGTGAAAAATAGGTATAAGTTTAAAATCTTGCTCTGGCTGTTAGATGCCATCTACTGGCCGTAATTTCTGTCTGATACAACTAGCCATCGTTTCAACGCAGAGGGAGAATCCTCAGGACCTGTTGTTAAAATTCAAGTAGCATTATACGGCGTAGTCATTTTGTGCAAATCAATCACGGAATAAGCATAGCTACGTTTTGAAATTCAGATTGCATTTTGAAAAAAAAAAACTACTATGAACTTAAAGTCTTGTGTAGATTTTACTTGGTTTTTAAAAAAATTTTGGTCTCCCAGGAATATCTGAAGAATATCTGTGTTACAGGACCATCTAACTGCTGTTGATTCCACAACCTAGCTTTTTTCCAGATGTATTATCATGTACAGGCATCAGGATATAGTTCTATGGTCATTGTACCTTAATACGTTTTGTAAAATCGGTCAGATTCCAGCTATTGTCTGTGTAGGATGTGGCAGGTGCCAACTAAGATGGCTCACGTGCTATTGACGGACACACACAGGCTCTATCTGCGTTTCTACATTTAAGAATGATTAGCACTGGTATCCAGCATAGAGAAAGTTAAATATATAAACCAGTCTCTTGCCCTTCACATCTATAGATTCTAGCACTTGAGTATGGGGACTGTGCTTGTGCTCTAGGTAGGAATAATAAGGTACAGTATGAACAAAGGAGTTAACAGTTCCTGGGTATCTTAAATTAGAGGGAAACACACATATAGCGTATTCTGCTAATGTTCTAGAACAGGTGTTGCTTAACTACAGCCAGCAAACTGGATCCAACCTGCCCCCTGTTTTCGTAAATGAAGTTTTATTGGCACATAGCCATGCCCATTTGTTTACACATTGTCTAAGGGTCCTTGTGCATTTCTAGGCGGGCTGAGTCATTGAGACATACCCCAGGGCCCAAAAAGCCTAAAATATTTACTCTCTGGGCTTTCACAAAATTTTTGCTGATTCCTGTTCTAGAAACTTAGACTCTTTATTTCATTAAGGCTATCTTTTATTTAAAATTCTAAATCAGCGTCTTTGCTTCAAGTAGCAGAAACTTTGCCACAGCTCTGGCTTGCCGTGAGAGATGGTTCCACCCGAAGGGAGGGGGGACCCAGGCTGGTCCAGGACAGCTCCGCTGGATGGCCTGGGCTGGCTGGCTCCAGGCTCCCAGTGACAGCCCAAGGCTGCCCTCTAGGGCCTAGTGCAATGGGAAGGTTTGTTCCTGAACAGAGCAGAGGGGCCTTTTCCTTCCCCTTTTGGTGTCCAGTGGCTGAAACACATGTAGGAATGCTGGTAATAAAATTGACCTTCATGTTCATTAAGCTAGAGCTACCAGAGGCTGTGGATGGACGTGCTTTCTAACAGTTTGGTGAATTGTCAGCAGCTTTGCATTATGCAGACCATAACCACTTAGAACAACTTCACATGGCCTAAGGATCAGAGGGGCCAAAAGGGGAAGCAGTCGGAAACATTGGGCTGGCCAGGAAGTTTGTTCAGGTTTTCCATAGCATCTTACAGAAAAAAACTGAATGAACTTCTTGGCTAACCCAATATATGAAAAGCAAAAGCCCACTTGTCTTTTTTAAAAAATAAAGGCAAATAGGCCAATTGACAGGGATTTGGGGAAGTGATATTTTCATATACTATTATAATGTGGAAAAGAGATTCAGGAAACCCCTAAAGGTGATTTTTCAAATGCCCCATTTATACTTGAGACCCTTCTTTTTTTTTTTTTTTTTTTTTTTTGCGGTGCGCGGGCCTCTCACTGCTGTGGCCTCTCCCGTTGCGGAGCACAGGCTCTGGACGCACAGGCTCAGCGGCCATGGCTCACGGGCCCAGCCGCTCCGCGGCATGTGGGATCTTCCCAGACCGGGGCATGAACCCGTGTCCCCTGCATCGGCAGGCGGACTCTCAACCACTGTGCCACCAGGGAAGCCGAGACACTTCTTTTTGTTAAAACTACCTACATTGGTGATAACAATGGAAAAAGTAGAATTTATATAATTTCTTTCAAGGTCCTTTTGGAGGCATAATCATTTACCCTAGAACATGTTCTATGGTAAAGAGAGGGAGAGCTATCATTTATCTCCAATTTCAGTGAAAAGAAAGACAAGGTTCAGAACAGGATGTGTCAGAGCTGAACTGGGTTTGGACGACAGCTGACTATTTCCTGGCTGTGTGATGTTGGGGTAAATTAGCTCTTGGGGTAAAAAGCCTCTAAGCCTCAAATTCTCTCAGCCGTAGAACGAAGATGCTCAAAGATGTATGCGAAACAGCTAACACAGTCCCCTCCCATGTGTGCAGTAAAACGTGAGCCATGGTGATGAGTTACTAGATGTGTCTTGGGGACCTCGACACACTGTATGTAGTTTCCTCGTATTTTAATACTAACTTGACTAGCCCAGTTGTTTGAACCTCAGCTGTAATTAGAATTACCTGGGAAATTACATACATACACACAAACCCCTCTGACTGCCTGCACCCTGCCTCACAACAGTCAAATCGGGATTTCTGTTGTGTAAGACCCAGGTATCAGTATCTTTGGTTCTGACATTTCCATTAGGTTCTTTTTTTGTTTTTTTTAAAATAGTTTCTATGTCTTTGTGGAAATTCTTCTCTTCAGGCATGTTGTCCATCTTTCCCACTAGATCTTGTGGCATCTTTTTTTTTTTCTTTTAAATGTTATCTTGGAATCATTTTAGATTCACAGAAGAGTTGAAAGGACAGTACGCAGGGAGCCTGCACACGCTTCACACTGCTTCGTCTCATGTTCACATCGTGCAAAACCAGAGTCCAATCACCAAAACTAAGAAATTCGTAGTTGTACATTATTGTCAAGTAAACTACAGACCTTGTTTGGACATCACCAGACCTTTCCAGCGATGTCCTTTTTCTGTTCCAGGATCCAGTCTAGGGTCCCACCTTGTATTTAATTATCAGGTCACCTGAGTCTCCCCAGTCAGTGACAGTTCCTCAGTCTCTGTCTTTTATAACCTTGACACTTTTGAAGGTACTGGTTTTTGTAGATTACCCTCGATTTGGGTTTGTTGGGTGTTTTCTCATTAGACTGAGTTTATGCATGTTTAGCAGACACTGCAGAAGTGATGCACTTATCCCAGTGTATTATAACAGGGGCACATTATGTTGCTGTGTCTTACGTTGCTAGGGATACTACCCTTGATCACTTGGTAAAGGTGATGTCTTCTGGGTTTCTCCACTGTGAAGTTATCATTTTTTTTCTTTGTAGTTAATAAACCTCTTGGGGAGAGACATTGAGACTAAGTGAATATCCTGCTTCTCCTCAAACTTTGTTCACTGACTTTAGCAACCGTCGGTGGGCCTTGCCTGTAACAATTCTAACTGTTGTGTCGAAGGATAATTTTCTGTTTCTGTTACCGCTTCTACGTTCATTCATTAGAATTCCATAAGAAGGCTGTTTCTTTCCCCCCATTTATTTCTTCAGTTACCTGTTGTGTCAGTATGGACTCATGAATATTTATTTTATTCTGTGGTTTACAATCTAACACCATCGTCATTTATTTTGTTGTTCAAATTGTTCCCGCCTCGACCATCAGCAGCTTTTTCACGTTGGTGCCTACGCCTTTTGACATATCCCATCCTCTCTGAGTACTTCTTTCTACAAGATGCTCTAGTTTCATCTTGTATTTTCCCCGCCCCGTGCCTACAATCAGTCTGTTCTGCAAGGAGCCCTGATTCCTTCTCTTGGAGAATGGAATTTAAAAACCAAGACCTGGGCTCTGAGCGTGCTCATTGCTGCTGTGGTGCCCTTGCCTCCAGGTGCTCTCAGTGGATGGAGTTTGGAAATACGTGTATGGATACTAACCCATCTCTGAATTTCCACCTCTGTCTGCCAGATACACCCACACACGTTCATACCCATGTCTCCCTTTCCCAACCAACACCTCAGGGTCATTCTCGCCTTCCTCCGTTCCTAATTTGTAACTTTTTTCTCTGACGGTGAGAAACTTGTCTCTCCTTATCAACCCCAGGACACATATAAAGTAGTTGCAGAATTGCTGACATTTTGAGAAACAAATTTACTAAATGGAGTTCAGTATTTGTGTGCCGTTCTTTGTGTCTTTATCCTGTGGCTTCTTTATCAGAGTTATTTTTAAAGTCCCTGTCTGGTCATGCCCATGCAATGAAGCCATCTGGGTCTGCTTCCTATGACTCTTTCCTATTTTTGACCATAGATCACATTTTCTTGTCCCTTTGGTGTGTCTTATAGTATGGCTTTTATCTGAATACTTTTTTTGTAAAAGAATGGTAGAAATGAAAGTAGCATTTACTCCACATAAAGACACGTCCCTTCTTGGTCAGGCTGCTGGAGTGAGGGGACGGGCTGACTCAGTCTGATCTTTGGTTGAGCTGTTCTCAGCCTTGTGGCAGCTTCACTTTGGTTCAGTTCATCACCAATTTCAAATGCTCTAAAGCAGGATCAGCACTTGTCTTACTAAAGGGCCTGAGAAACAAGCACTGGTGACATGCCGGGGAGCTCTTTTGCTTGACAACTGAACCACCAGCTTTCTGGGCTGTGGGAGACTTTTCTCTGCTTTCCGTCCTAGCTGCTGGCTGCTCTGGATCCTTGGGGAGGTTTTGTTCTCTAGTCCTGCCCCCTCCACACACTTTCTGGACCACTGGAGGGCTCTCCCTCCCTGCCGCCCAGCACAGCCTTACACTCTGTGGAGGCCTCAGATACCTCCAGGGTATTTGCCCTCCCATCGCCTTTGGTGGACCCGTGCCTTGCGCTTGGGGGGAGCGTTTCATGCTGTCGGGGGATGGCTCTCAGATCTCTGATGCTGCCCCTGCCTTTGATATGCTCTCTGTGGTAGGCAGGATAATGGCCCCCCAAAGATGGATGTCTGAATCCTAATTCCCAGAAGCTGCAAATATGTTAGATTACATGGAAAAGGGGAATTAAGGTGGCGGATGGAATTAAAGTTGCCAGTCAGATGACGATAGATAAGAAAGGAAGATTATGCTGGATTATCCCGGTAAACCCAGTGTAATCACAGGGGTCCTTCAAAGTGGGACAGGGAGGCAAGGGCACAGAGATACAATGTGCTGGCTTTGAGGATGGAGCAAGGGTACCACCAGCCAGGGATGCAGCAGCCAGGAGAGGCTGGAAGAGGCCAGGCATGGACTCCCCCCTTGAGCTCCAGAGTTTACATGCCGATTTACACATTTCCAATAATTAGTTCCTGAGTGTCTCTTTATTTAAGGGAGAGGGTCAACTGTGTTCAGAAATCTGAACTCCTCACTTAATTAGTGAATGAGTATCCTTATCAGTAAAGTTAGACTAACCCAGGAGGTCCTCAAAGGAAGCGGCAAAGAACAAAGTATCTAGGCATTGAAGAGATTTCAAGGTCATGAACATAGAGATGTTTCAGACTCAGTTACCCTCTGCAGAGGCAGAATACGTCTGCGGAGGCCCATCCCTGAGCTCTGTGTGTCCCTCTCGTCCTTCGGCGTTTCCCAAACTGTCACGTACTTCCCCAACCCTCAGAGCAGACATTCACAGTCACCTCTGGTGGACTACATCCATGCTGGTTGTGCCCTGCAGGTCCTCCCAGTGGGAATCAGCTTGTTCTCA
Source organism: Delphinapterus leucas (assembly GCF_059928025.1). Classification (NCBI taxonomy): domain Eukaryota; kingdom Metazoa; phylum Chordata; class Mammalia; order Artiodactyla; family Monodontidae; genus Delphinapterus; species Delphinapterus leucas. The sequence goes on along the minus strand of NC_143142.1, from coordinate 32,685,494 downwards.
GAAGGTGGCTTGGCAGGCAGGGTCAGGGCAGCAGCAGAGCTCAGCAGCTCGGTCGTCGTAGAGCCGTGATGGTCCCCACTGTCCACCTGCCAGAGGGGTTTGAAATGGCCTGTCTGCTGGTTAGGGCACTTTGACCCCAGGTCACAGAAAGAAATGGAAACCCTTGCTGTATGGCCTCCCTCTCTCTCTCTCTCTCTCTCTTTTTTTTTTTTGGTATTCCAAGATAACTTTGGATGTCTGTTGGTCTTTTAAGCTAGGATATAATATATTGATTCGTTTTCTTTTAAGTCACATTTGTTTACATAATTGCACTGACTTTTATCCCAACTAGAGTTTCCCAATCTCTTCTATCAAGCATTTAGAATTTCTTGGGTTACTTCTGGGAAAGCTAACTTCTTACATGTGGATTTCCCAAGGTTTACATTTAAGAAAATCCTATTGAAATAGAACCTGGGAGCTCCTGTAACAATAATTGTTACTATGTAATTATATAGTAAAGTGCTAGCAGCTAAGAGCTATTGAGTTCTTGCCACTTGCCAGATTCAGAACCATTTATTTCATATCTAGTGTCTCATTTTATCCTCAAAACAAACCTTGGAGACACGGGAATGCTTATTTTCCCCCATTTTATAGATGTAGAAACTGAGGTTTAGCAAATTGTAGTTGCCCATGTTTTTAACTGCTGTAAGATGTGGTCTCTACCCACCAGGATGGGCATGATTGGTTCCATTAGACCAAAATTTCAGAATCAGGCATTATTTTAAGTGGTGGATAAGATATAGCTTGGATAGCTGTATAAAATGTAATTTCTCTAAGTTTTGAGATGGACTTAAACTTCTGTTTCAAAACTAACCATGTTTCATTAGATTGTTGTTGTATAGGTTTTTGTATTTCAGGGGCATGATTTAGCTCTTGGCATATCCAACGCCATGAAGCAAGGAAAGCTTGTTATAATAGAGTACCATTGTGTGTATTAACATGCCCATTAGAAAAGTTTCCTCAGAACTATAGGATTTATAACCCGCATGCTTAAACAGAATCAGGCTGAAGACTGCAGAAGAGCTGTCATATGGTCTAATTTGATGGACACTTCCTGGATACTTTGAGCCTTAGGGCCTCTGCTTCCAGGAAATGTATAGATAGACACTCAATGAGGGTACCTTCAGAAGGCTCATGTCCAAGAACCTGACAACATAGCCCACTGGAGACCTTTTTTTCTCCTTTTATCACTCAGAATCTGCCCAATAGGTCAGTGGTTCTGGAAGCAGCTACTAGCAATGACCCATGACAAGTTTCCACCAGTTCCTGGTTTCCTATAAAGTAAGAACTATGTACTTGGGAACATCTCTGTTAGAATATTTGACTAATGAGTCCTATGTTCAGGCCCCAGGCTTTGCTGGGAGAATGTCTGGAGTCTGTGATCGTGAGTTCTATCTCAGTTCTCCATTGCTGGAAGAAATATTTTCATATTCCCCTCCAGTTTTCAGTTCTATGTTTTTTGCATCATGTTTGAATTCCTTTGATGTTTCTCTTACAGTGATGTTGTTTGCAACCTAAGTAAACCCACCTGGATTCTGGATAATAACTCGTATCTTACTGTTTTCGTTCGTTAATATTCATATATAATGATAATGACCATGATTCTCAACAGGGGGGCAGATCTGCCCCCATGAGACACATGGCAACGTCTAGAGATATTCTTGATTGTCACACATAGAGGACAGAAGTATTCCTGATATCCAGTGAGTAGAGGCCAGGCATGCTGCTAAACATCCCACAATGCACAGGATACCCCTGAACAGAATGATTTGGCCCAAAATTTCAATAGTGTCGGGGTTGAGAAATCTTGGCTTAGGGAAAGCACTTCTAAAAACATTGTGTTTTTAACTTATGCTTAATTTTAGTTTGTCTACATATAGATTTTCATCATGCATTAATCTTATTAATTAAATCATGCTTGTTTACTTTTCAATTAGCATTAAATAACTTTTCCTATATTCATGGCTATAGAAAGATTTGTTCAGATCTCTATAAAGACTATGATGACAGTCCCTTTGGGGCAGAAATCTTAAGTAAAATTGATCTGTGCTCCAGGCACAAGAAACAGCAGGAATCTGCATGCTATCACTGTGGATATTCCAAATATCAAGCTCCTGGAAGCATAAAGCAAGATCATAGGGTACCAACAAAGACAGATTATTTGGAAGACACAGATGCAAAGTGTATCTCAGTCCAGTCCCAGAAGCCAGAGAGGTCAGTAGGTGCTGCTCTGTTTCCTGGGTAGCAGACGGTGATGATAAGCCAAACGACAATATTGCTGCAGTCGAGACTGAAAGAAGGCAATTCACGAGTGAGGTGTTCGTTTCAAAGGAGATCTTCACTATTGATGGAGAGACTTCACTGCCAGCCAGAACCTGAGCTTCTGCCGGTTCAACCAAATGTAATGAAGGAAGGAGATGAGGGATTAGAGAGGCAGTTTGCGAAGAGTTGAATCAGCATAAATTATATCTCATCAGTGAGCAGGGAGGAGGGAGGATGGACTCCAGGGCTCGGCTCACCCCTGAGCTGGCGCATGCACCGAAGCACAGCCAGCAAACCACCAGGTGTCTTTCAGCGTTGGACTCAAGTGCAGGGTAGAGAAATGCCCTTGGTTGGAAAGCCACCTGGATTACAAATCGTGGGGAGAAGTCTATTTGAAACAATACAGTACTAAAAGACATGAATATTTGGGATATTGGAAGGCCTCAATCGTAGACTACAGACAACCACAAGAAAAAACTGCTGATAACTAGATATGACTAATACACAGATACTAGTTGTAAGTATCTGTATAACTAAATACTTCAAAACAAGACTCACCAGTTCAAAATCAATCCACCTGTTTAATAGTGTTTGAAATAAATGTAAATATTATTTTCTGAGGTTGAGGAGAGTTCACCTAAACCACATATGAAATGTTCAAATAATCAAATTTTTTATCCTGTAGATTTGAAACTTGCTTCTTGGAGATTACATAATTAAACATTAACGTTAACTTTCCAAAATTTCATAACAAGGGAAATAAAAAGTCAACCTGTCAGCCTGAATACATTATAATAACATACAATACAAAGTAATATAACAGATATGAATAGACATATGAATGACTAGGAGTCATGGTAATTATTGCTTTGGGGGTAAGTAAAATGGAAATATGACAAATACAAGGTGCGTGTGAAGGAAAAGTCATTTAACAAAGTCTCTGAGTGAAGATTTTTTTCATTGCTTTAAAAACCTGTTCTAAGTTTTCTTCAGTGTATTGAAGCTTACAAACCAGAACCCAGTCAGAATGTCCAGACCAGCAGATGGTACTAATAGGAAAACCAATGGTCCCTGAGATTTTTCAAGGGAATTTAAAAATTATAGAAGGGGAAAATTCCAAAGTGAATGTCAAATAGGTTAAAATCTTGTACTTCCATTATGTACATCAAAGCAAAGGAATGGATTCGGGAAAAAGGAATGTAAGGCTTATGACATATCCTCCTTTGTCTCTCATTTTGAATTATTATTGACTGTTGGGCAAATTTCACAAGCCTCGAAGATTGTTTCTAATCCACAAATATGTTGTCTCAAGCTTCTGCGAAAACCAGTATTAGAGATGCTGTTGTAACAATTGTTCAAACTGGACAAGCAGCCAGTGGGTCACTACTCACGGGGGACCAGTAGCACAGCAACGGGTTGAATTTTGCAAGGAGCCCTTTGCAGCTCAGAATGAGTTTGGTTGCCCTCCTGGACGCTTCCACCATTTGAGGGTTTTGTTGTGAAGGCAGAAAACAGTAATATTTAATGAAGTCATTCTCTGCTGATGTTTCATGGCAGATGTGCTCTACTTAGTAGACTGTCGGAAAGAAAATGTAGAGGCAAACGCATTAAAAATTATCAGACATTTTCATAACCTCTCCCGAGGTGTCTCTGAAGGGTAATTACCTTGTGCACAAGATGGAAATGAAATGGGGAAAAACATTTTTGTGCAAAAGTACAAGAAACGATTATACTGTTGGCAGGAATCATAAGCTCCAGATGCATTATTTTTTGCTACTTCCAGCTTTCTTCTTCCCTTTTTATCCAGATGAGTTCTGCATTATATGCAGAACTTACAGGACTTACAGAGGAGCAATAAGAGACTTTAATATTCATATCTGAGAGCAGTGAAAATAGAAGGGCACATCTTCTTATGAGGACATCAGATAGGTTACTTATTCTAACACATAGAAAATGCTACAAACCGTTCTAGTTCCTACTAAGAAGGCCCATTCTTCTCTGTCTTGGAAATTTCTGATATTGGAGGACCCAAGATTCTTGGACAAGAACCCCTTCATTTCCTAATGGTTTGTGCCCCTTTGGAGTTTAATGAAGATCTGGACATAATTTTGTCAGCTAGCAAGAGGAGAAAGGGAGGGGAGGAGAGAGGAAGGAAAGAAGCTAGGAGAGTCAGAAAGGTCATTTCCCCGTCATGCTCTGGGCGTGCTCTGATGGGAACTGGCAGCAGACTGTCGCCCCAGGAAGCAGCGTTGTAAGTGGCCTCAGCCCAACATTGTTGAACAAACTTAAAGTGTGTGCTGCTTCCCCTGGACCACATTCTGTCATTTGAATCTGAAATGGCAGCTGCGTCAAAACAAGTTTGCATTATGTAGACCTAATTCCAATTTTTAAAATGCTGACTCAAAATCCTATGTAACCAGCAGCAATCAATTATATTTGTCAGTTTCTTTGAATACGGTTTATGAATTTCTCAACACACCAGGACTAGATTCCATGCCGCCACATGAGAGAGAAGCTGTGTGTTCTGAATCAATAATAATGACCATTTACCGGACTTGCAACGTCCAACAGTATGGCAGAACAGACATGAGCTGGGGATTGCAGGGGAGTGTTTGGTCAGCTGAAGTCCTGCTGGATTTGGAATAGATTCAGACAAACACACTTGTTCAAGCAGTGCTGAGCTTGTGAGCAAACAAGGGGAGTCTTCAGTACCAAAACATGCAGACATAAACAAAATCCCCAAACAAGAAAAAGGTGAAGGTGGGCTGAAAATGGACTTGAACTTAGGCAAACCCCAAATAGGTGAAGGTGGGCTGAAAATGGACTTGAACATAGGCAAACCCCAAATATGGATTCTTTTCCTGGAGGCCAATGCCCACCCCAGCAGTGGATTTGGAATTTAAGCCAGGGACCCACAACGAATGGAACAGACAAACTTGGAGATGTTAGGAGTTCCTGCAGGCACCTTCTCAGTGGAGAAAAGCATCCCCAGGACTCAGAACTTTCATGGAATATGTGGTCAAAGATAGTCAAATTAAGTGAAATATAATCATGATATGCCCAAGGAAACAAACCACCATTAAGTGATGACAGTCAGCAAAGCAATCAGTCTGGATACTTCACCTTTTCGGGACTTCCCTGGTGGTCCAGTGGTTAAGACTTTGCCTGCCAGTGCAGGGGGTGCAGGTTTGATCCCTGGTTAGAGAGCTAAGATCCCACATGCCTCGCGACCCAAAGAAAACAAAAATAACAAAATAAAAAACATAAAACAGAAGCAATATTGTAACCAATTCAACAAAGACTTTTAAAAATGGTCCACATCAAAAAAAATCTTAAAAAAAATAAAACAAAAAAATAAACGTTCCGCCTCCTGCACAAACACCTCAAATTATTGGAGTGGTCAGATGTGGAATGGGAAAGAACTATGATGACAAAATGTGGGTTAAGAAAGACAGGAACAGGGAGTTCCCTGGTGGTCCAGTGGTTAGGACTCTGCACTTTCACTGCCAAGAGCGCACGTTCATTCCCTGGTTGGGGAACTAAGATCTGTAAGCCGTGAGGCGCGACCAAGAAAAAAAAAATTTTACAATTAAAAAATTAAAATAAAAAACAGGAACAAAGGATCATCAAAAACATGCAGATGAAAATTATAATTCTTGAAATGATCTAAATAGCATATTTTACACAAATGAAGAATTAATATTATTCTTGAAATGAAAGAGTAAGCCCTGCATCTCCTGAAAAGAAGCATCAAGAGATGTCAGAGTTACCCAGAATGCAGCACACACACAGACACACACACACGCACAGAGGACAGAATGAGAAGGCTTGACATAAATTTAGTCAGTGTTTGAAAAGAAAATGAATAGGACAGAAGGAACAGAGGAGAAAAACAATTTGACTGCAGAGATATCAACGGATATAATAGAAGCAAAATACCAGGGAATAATATCTTCAAAATGCTGAGAAAAAAATAACTGCCAACTCAGAACTGTATACAGTGCAAATTTTTCTTTTAATAACTGGAGTGAATAAAGACATATTTTCATATATACAAAAACAGAGATTATGATCAGCAGAATTTTATCAAAGGGATTCCTAAAAGGTATATTTCAAGAAGAAAGGAAATTCATCACAGAAAGAAGTTCTAGTGGTTTAGGAAGGACTGCTTAGTAAAAAAAAAAAATGGTAAGTACGTAGGAAAATCTAAGTGAATATTTTGTATATAAAATGAAAATACCTAAATTGTGGGGTTAAATAATGAGCTAAAATACTGATTTTTAAAATACCATATAAGTTGGAGGGTGATCATTAGATCTGGCCTTCTAAGGCCCTGTTATTATTCAGGAAGTATGTTAAGATAGTGATGCATGGTAACATTTTGAGGATGAACACTAAGAGTGGAAACAATGAATCACAAATCAGTATAGGGAAGAAAGAAGAGTAAAAATAAAGCAATTCAAAGGAAGAAAAAGGGGAAAGAGGTAAAAGAATCATCAAAAAGCAGGACAAACAGAAGGCACACCAAGTAAGAAACTTGTAACAAGTTTAGGATTTTTATTCCCAGCTGTACAAAAGATCTGATACCTGGAATGACTTTCTCAATATGAGTGAGTAGAATTTTGGACAAAATGAAAATAAATTATTTAAATACATGGAATATAAGATGGTATAAGATTAAGAAATCCACAAGATCCCAAAAGTTGAGTGAGAGCAGGAGCCCGGAAAGGAGACACCACAGCCAGGTTTCACCCTGAGGGTTTCTGCTGGGCTTGTGCCCTCCCCGCTTTGGCCACTGCACAGGGATTATGCGTGAGATCCCAGGGCCTATGTGAGGTAGGAGAATCTGATAGGAGCCATCTGCATACATCTGTGATCCTACAGAACCACACCCTTTGTGTCAAGGTTAGCATGAAATAAACCTACCACGCAGAAGAGGCCAGCAATGAAACACCATCTTGCCCTTGGTACTGGGTGAAAAGAGGAAATCTCCTCTGAGGATTCATGTCTGTAAGCTTATCTTCATGAGGGCTTTTGGTCCAAATTCATATTGCCAACGTGTTCCAAAGAGACTGCAGACAGAGCATTTAGAACAAGATGCTTACTCAAGCACACAAATACTCCCTGGAAGAACACAACTTCAAATCAAACCTGAAAGAATTCCTAGCGATTGCTTTCTAAGGAAAGTAAGCAGCTTCCAATCTAAAGCAACACTTGTGGATGAGAAATGCAAAATGAACAAACAATGGAAAGAAACAAAGACTTCCGGTATTGGAGCCATCACACCCAGATTACATGATAACTTTAATATGCTTAAAGAAATAAAGAGAAGATTGAAAGATGAGCAGAGGGCAGAACCTACCCTGTGGATTAGAGAGAGAACAGAATTCTAGAGCTGAAAGATATCGTGATTAAAAATATAAAACTTGGACACATTGAACAAATCACGCTGCTGAAAAAATTTGCAAATGAGAAGATAGTTCAAAAACACTATCCGGAATTCAGTACAAAATACAAAAGAGTTTAAGAAACAAGGAGACTTGAGTAAGATTTGACATATTTAATCAGGGTTTCAGAAGAAAAAAAGTTTCAGAAGGAGAAAAATCAAGCAGAGACAAAATTGGAAGAGAGAATATCAGATCCAGGAAACCCAGTGACAAACAAGAGACATAATTAAAACAAACATCTAGATATATAATGAAACTTCAAAATACCAAAAAGAGATTTTATAGAAGCCAGAGAGGAAATGGAGAAAATGAACTATTAGACTAATGCTAACTTCTCAAGCAGAGTGATGGAAGCCAGAAGACAGTGGAATAATAGCTTTGGGGTGGTGAAAACTGACCATCTGGAATTCTACACTCAGAATATTTTTCAAGAATGAAGACAAAATAAAGCACAAAATGAACAAACCGACAGCTTCCCAGGTGTACTACCCAAAACCCACATTAAAAGAAATAGTAAAAAAAATACACTTGAGTAGATTTTAAAAATTCTAGCCATGCTCTGTTTACATCACAAACATAAGAATGCAAAGGTTGACAGAGCATGGAGAAAGATTTACCAGATAATTATCAACCAAAAAGATACATTTTAATCAAATATTGCCAGAAGATAGTTGACATAGCTAGTTAACATCTGATAAAAGATTTCAAGCAAAAAGCATTACTAGTGGTAGAAGTTCAAAATGATAAAAAGTTCAATTCAGGAAGATATGAAATGCTAAAATTATAATAGCATAATTTTATTTTTTAAAAATAAAACTGCAGAGAGAAGACAAATACATGTAGGAGATTTTAACGTATTCCCCCCAGAAATTAATAGTTCGAACAGACAAAAGTGAGTGGTGATTGATATAGAAAGTTTAAACAGTGCAACGAACAGGTTTAGGTGTGTGCAGTATTGCCTGCAACAATTAAGGAATGCACATTCTTCCAAACACATGGGAACGTTTTCAAAAATTGATCACCTGTGAAGCCATAAAGGTACCTCAGCAGAGACAAAGGACTGTTATCACAAAAACCATATCCCCTGACTAAAATGCAACTAAGTTCAGAATAAAACTAAAAGCGTTCCATATGTTTGGAAATACTTAAAACTTTTAAATAACTCATGGGTCAAGGGAGAAGCAAAATGCTATGTGTCAAAAATTGTGAAATGCTATGATACTAGCAGGGAAATATACAACCCTTAGTGCCTTCATTTAAAAGAAAAAGGATTGTGGGCTGGCCTCCCGCAGGAGTGGCCAGGCTGGGCATTACCCAGCAGCACCTCGCGGGGTCCTTCTTCTTTGAGTCCTTCTGCTCCACTGCATTCCCCGTCTTAGCATTCTTGTTGGTTTCTTCTCCAATCACACGTAAGCCTGGGTGTTTCAAGTCAGGCATACCCCGTTCAAATCCCAGCTCCTCTATTTCCTTCCTTGCTGAGCCTCCATGACCTCATCTTTACAACCTGGCTGCCAGTCTGTACAGGCTTGTTGGGAGGACTTGGTGAGAGTCTGTGCGTGAAGTGCCTGGTTCTTGATAAATACCTGGTATGTGATAACCCGAGGCCGCACTGTGTGGCCAGAGGTGATTTCTCAAAGTGCTGATGGCCCTGCTGGAAGAGGCCTGCTGCCCCTCACGTGGTCAGTGGGCTTAGCAGCGCTGACCCCTCCTCCCATGCCCATCCCACCCCTCCATGCCCATCCCACCCCTCCATGCCCATCCCACCCCTCCATGCCCATCCCACCCCTCCATGCCCTGGCTCTATCTAGCATATCCAGATAAAGTGACACTGTGTGCAGAGTCTGCATCCCTGGGGGCAGAGGGCAAGGGAGGAGTGGGAGTGGGGGTAAAAAAAAGAAAAAAATTAATTGAAAATAAATAAAAGAAAAAGGATTAAAATTAAGGCACTAAGGATCCAACATAAGAAACAAAACCAAACAAAAACAGCAAATTAATCCCAAAGGAGATCTAATGAAAGAAAGTAATCATAAAGATAAAAGAAACCATTAATGAAACAAAAAACAATTATAAAGGAGAGAATTAATGCCCAAAGTAGGTTCTTTGAAAAAGATGAATAAAACAGAGAAGCCTCTGTAAAGGTTAGTCAAGGAGAGAGAAAGTAAGATATTAGGATGAAAGGTGGACTTAACTATAGACACTTCAGAGATTTAATAGTTAAGAATTACTATGGCCCATTTTAAGCCCAATAATTTGAAAATTTAGATGGAATGGATTAATTTTAAAATAAACTTGCTGCACTGACTCTAGAAGAAATAGGAAATCTGCATATTCTTACAATCACTAATAAAATTGAGTGGGCTTTGAGAAATTTGACTCTATTAAAATTAGGGACTTCTGTTTATGGAAAGACATCAAAAAGTGAGTGTTCATACCAACCACAGACTGGGAATAGAAATTTACCACATGCATAATAGACAAAAAAAGATTATCCAGAATGCTTAGTTGCTGCCTAAAGAGATGGGCTACAGACATGAACAAGCATTCCACCAAGAAGAAAATACAACAGATCATAGGCAAACGACAGGATACTCCTCCATCTTATTATTAATTAGGCAGGTCACAATTAATATTCCAATATTATTTTCTTTCTCAATCTTCAGATTGGCAAAAAAGTTAGAAGCCAAATACCAAGTATTATGAGGATGTGGAGCCAAAGGAACTTCCGTCAGTTGTAATGAGAGTGTATATTTGTATAACCATTTTGGAAAACAGTTTGGCATTGCCTGGGGAAACAAAATAAGCATGCATACAGGGCTGCAGTTCCACTCCTAGAAAATCCTGCACATGTGCACTGGAAACACACAAAAGTATTGATCGTGCTAGCATAAATGAGTGAATGGGTATATAAACAATGCACAGACAAATACTGGGAATAATGCAAATGTCCATCAACACAATGGATAGATAAATTTGGGTACAGTTGCAAGAAGGACTATATGTACACAGCTGAAACTGAATAAACCATAGCCTCACACAATACCATGTATGAGCTTTAAGACAATGGTGTGTGCTTATAAGAAACAAATTCAGAAAAATCAATTCCATATGATTGCATATTTGTAAGTTCAATAAAACAACACTACACGATGTGTTTGAGGAAGCACATGTGCATGGGTGATAAAACTAAAAGAAAAGCAGGGTAATGGTTAAAACAAAAAAGAGATTGGTCACCTTAAGGAGGTGGGAAGAAGAGTTGCAATTGGGGGTGGGAATATCTGGAGTAATGACAGATTCAATTTCTTTTTTTTTTTTTTCAACAAGGAAAATAGTACATAAACTTCACAGTGTGGCTTATAATTTCTTAGAAGGGAACAGTTTACATAGACATCAAATTAACATTTGAATGTTGATATTGAATCACATACCAGTTGACTTCTACAAAGTTATTTAATACAACATTCTGTTTTTTTAAAGGTAAACCTATCAGAATCATACATTATTGTTTAAAATTAATTTCCTCTCCATAATTGATATTCTATTTTGTGATTTTAAATTCTGCCTAGTTTCAATGATGGTGGTATAAAGTTCAAAGTGAGTATTTCTGAAAGCTGTTGTTATTGTTATTTAAGAAAATGCATTATTTTTAAGGGTCAGTAAATTTTCTGCAGCATTACTAAGTCTTCATAAAATGACATACTTTTTTTGAACAAAAAGACATAAACAAAGCTAGAATAAAGTCTGACATTCAATGCTTGTATAGAATTATAATTTATGAGGCAATTGGATGTTCATGAAATTTCTACAAAACAAGTCCTTTTGAGCTTATGCACTGCAAGCATTTTTTTAAACAATTGCTGGGGTTTTTTGTTTTGTTGCTCAGTAATGCACCATTTTTTTTTCCTTATTTTGACTCCCTCCACCCCTTTCTCCCCACCCCCTGCTGTCTTTGGCAATCACCAGTCTGTTCTCTGTATCTATGAGTTCTTTTTTTCAAGGCTCCCACATAAGAGAAATAATATGATATTAAATATTTGTCTTTCTCTGTCTGATTTATTGCACTCAGCATAGTGCCATTGAGGGCCTTGCATGTGGTCACAAATGGCATGACTTCATCCTTTTCTATGGCTGAGTAATATTCCGCTGTGTGTGTCTGTATACATATGTATATGACAGCTTCTTTATCCATTCATCCATTCGTGGACATTTGGGTTGTTTCTGTATCTTGGCTATTATAAGTAATGTTTCAGTGAACATGGGGGTGTGGATATCTTTTCAGTTAGTGGTTTTGTTTTGTCTTCAGATAAATACCTGGAAGTGGAATTGCTGGGTCACATGGTAGTTCTATTTTTAATTTTTGAAGACCCTCCATACTGTTTTCCATAGTGGCCAATTTACATTCCCACAAACAGTGCAGGAGGGTTCCCTTTTCTTCACTTCCTTGCCAACACTTATTTCTTGTTTTTTTGATAATAGACATTCTAACAGGTGTGACGTACTATCTCATAGTTTTGACTTGTATTTCCCTAATGATTAGTGATGTTGAGTATCTTTTCATGTCAATATGTGTTGGCCATCTGTATGTCTTCTTTGGAAAAATGTCTATGCAGATCATCTATTTTTTAATCAGATTTTTTTGTTTTTTTCTATTGAGTTGTATGAGTTCTTTGTATATTTTGAGTATTAGTCCCTTATCAGATATATGATTTGCAAATATTTTTTTCCATTCAGTAGGTTGCCTTTTCAGTTTGTTGATGGTTTGCTTTGCTGTGCAGAAGCTTTTTAATTTAATGTAGTCCCACTTATTGATTTTTGCTTTTGTTGTTTTTGCTTTTGGCGTAGATTAAAAAATCATCCCCAAGACTGATGTCAAGGAGATAACTACCTATGTTTTCTTCTAGGAGTTTTGTGGTTTCATGTCTTACATTCAAGTCTTTAATCCATTTTGAGTTAATTTTTGTGTATGGTGTAAGATAGTGGTCTAGTTTCATACTTCTGCATGTGGCTGTCTAGTTTTCCTAACACCATTTATTGGAGAGACTGTCCCTTCCCCATTAGGAAAGTTTTCTTTGTCATAAATTAATTGACCATATTTGCGTGGGCTTATTTTTGGGCTCTCTCTTCTGTTCCGTTGATCTATGTGTCTGTTTTGTGCTAATACCATACTATTTTTTTTTTTTTTTGAGGTACGCAGGCCTCTCACTGTTGCGGCCTCGCCCGTTGCGGAGCACAGGCTCCGGACGTGCAGGCTCAGCAGCCATGGCTCACGGGCCCAGCCGCTCCGTGGCATGTGGGATCTTCACGGACCGGGGCACGAACCCATGTCTCCTGCATCGGCAGGCGGACTCTCAACCACTGCGCCACCAGGGAAGCCCATACCATACTATTTTAATTACTATAGCTTTGTAATATAATTTGAAGTAAGGGAGAATGATGCCTCCAGCTTTGTTTTTCTTTCTCAAGATTGCTTTGGCTATTCAGGATTTTTTTGTGGTTCCATACAAATTTTTAGGTTATTTGCTCTATTTCTTTGAAAAGTGATACTGGGGTTTTGATAGGGATTTCAGTGAATCTGTAGATTGCTTTGGGTGATATGGACCTCTTAATAATACTGATTCTTCTAATCCATGATCATGGAATATTTTTCCTTTGTGTCTTATTCAATTTCTTTCATCAGTGTCTTGTAGTTTTCAGTATACAGGTCTTTCACCTCCTTGGTTAAATTTATTCCTAAGTATTTTATCCTTTTTGATGCATTTGTAAATGGGATTGTTTTCTTTTTTTAGAAGATGTTGGGGGTAGGAGTTTATTAATTAATTAATTTATTTTTGCTGTGTCGCGTCTTCATTTCCGTGCGAGGGCTTTCTCTAGTTGTGGCAAGCGGGGGCCACTCTTCATCGTGGTGTGCGGGCCTCTCACTATCGCGGCCTCTCTTGTTGCGGAGCACAGGCTCCAGACGCGCAGGCTCAGTAGTTGTGGCTTACGGGCCTAGTTGCTCCGCAGCATGTGGGATCCTCCCAGACCAGGGCTCGAACCCGTGTCCCCTGCATTAGCAGGCAGATTCTCAACCACTGTGCCACCAGGGAAGCCCCCTGGGATTGTTTTCTTAATTTCTGTTTCTGGTAGTTTGTTATTGGTATATAGAAACAATAGATTTTTGTGTATTGATTTTTTTATCCTGCAACTTTACTGAATTCATTTATTAGTTCTAATAGTTTTTTGAAGGAGTCTTCAGAGTTTTTTATATATGATATCAGGATCTTCCTGCAGCCAAGGGACAGTCTGTGGACCCAATAGAGGGGTGTAGGAGATGGGGCGATGGGGGGTGCCTCCCATATAAATGTACTCAGTGTAGAGGTTCTCCAACTTTTGGTCTCAGGAATCCTTTGCACTCTTAAAATTACTGAGATCCTAAAAAGCTTTTGTGTTGTGTGTGTGTGTGTGTGTGTGTGTGTACTATGTTAGAAATTAAAGCTGAGGAGGTGTTTAAATGCAAGCCTTCCACTGAGAGTGTAATAGGATATCTTTGGAGAAAAGTTTGGTGATAGATGTAAGATAATTAAAATGAATACCCCTTAATCCGTGAATTCATACAGAGTCTTAGCATAAGGAAATGATCTATGACCACAGGTATGTGTGTGTTTGTGTTACACAATACAATTTATGATCCCCAAAGGAAGCAACAACTATTAATATGATAACAGTGGCAACAAAATAACATGTTTATGTCTGGTTCTGGTTCCACCACTTAGAAAAATTATCAATCCTCTATAACATCAATACCCTCATCTACAGAATAAGAATAATTATGATACCTACTTTATAGGGGTGTTGTGAATATCAAATGAGATTAGCCATGTCAAGTACATCACATAGTTCCTGGCATACACTAAGTGCTCAATAAATGTCACATATTTTTACTGTTATTGCATGTGAAATACCATTCAATTGTATAAGCAATTAAAATGGTATACAATTAAATTTATTTGCATCAAAATGCATTCATAGTATACTAAGTAAAAGGTTAACAAGACAGCCTATACAACCTACTTCCATTTTTGTAAAGAACAAAATCTATCAAAAATTCTTTGAATATATACACAAGTCATTAACATTGAGCCGTGCAGGTTATTTATGCATTTTTTTTTCTGTGTATCTGTATCTTCTAATTTTTCTTCAGTGGCAATGACCTGCGTGATAAAATGTTTTCCTTTGGAACCGTACAGTGTACTGACACCAGAGGGCGCTGATGCTTGTGAGTCCCCCACCCCCGACCCCGTGCTAACTTGAGGGTGGAGCCCACGGTGAGCTGTCCAGGGGCTGAAGAAGGCGAGAGCCTCAACCCAGAAGAAAGAAAGAATAGTAGCATCCCTCCAACAAACAAACAAACAAACAAATACCTGCACATTAGGAGCTACTGATGCCAGGATTCTGTCCCCCGCAGTTTCTGTTAGACTTTCTGGGGGTGGGTCCAGATATCAGCATTTAAAAAAAAAAAATTCCTAGGCAGTTCCAGTGTGTAGCCAGTATGGCGAATCCCGGATGCGAAAGGAAAGTAAAAGCCACGTGATCCCAGGTGCCAGGAAGGATTGGGAGGAAATATGCCTGTAGCTCTCACTCCCTCCAAGACCTGGTCCAGCTGCCCCTGCTCCACAGCAGTGAGCCCCCTTCCTGCCTCTCCCGGCCCCTCCTCAGCTCTGGGAAAGACCGAGCCTCCCAGGTCTCCTGGGAGTGGGGGTGGCTCTGAGGGGCTGATGCTCCACACAGACTACAGTCCACGCTGCTTCCTGCAGAGGCACCATGTAGTGAGTTCTGCCCAAAGCTGAGGCTTCCTCGTTCTACCACAGACCCGAGCTCCAAAAGATGCTCATGTCATGATGAAGCAGCTTACCTACAGCTCCCCACAAGCCCTGCTTCTGTCTACAGAGAACAGTGCCTGGAGCTTGTGGTGGAGGGAACCCTGCAATCTGATTTCTTGGCTGCATGATTTGGGGCAAGCAGGACCCAACGGCCCAGGAAGCAGGAAAGGGAGAGAAGTAAGGTTGAGGGAAGAGGGGAGTGCTGTCAGCCACAGTGGGCCATAATCCTCTACCTGCAGAGTGCGGAAGACTGGCCCTGCCCCTCTCCAGTCCCAGCCCCTTCATGCCGCGTGCGGCTGGTCCTTGGCATCTTGCTGGGTGTATGGTTTACCTGGGTGGGAGTGACCGCGGAGGACGGACGTCCTGAGGCCTGCAGTCCCCTCATTCTCCTGGTGTGCGCGAGTAGAATGTCAGTCTCTCCTGGGGTTTTCCAGAGAGAAAACCATGGAATGCAGGAAGGATGTAACACATAATGGCTTGTGGAGATTCTCAATTCTGCGCTGTGATTTGTTTTCCTATCCTCTTCTCTCCCCTCAACATACCCCGATTGATACTGACCTGAGTTGAGTGGAAAGAGAGCAGGGCCCAGTGGTGGTTAGAATGTTTTCACTAGTGAAGAGTGTTTTCCCCAGAATTTCACTGGTTTGGTTTCATCACTGAAGGCAAAGAAGCAGTAGCTTTAGCTGCTGTCCCCTCCGGGACCACTTCCGGTAGGTTTCTGGTAAAGATCTGGTGGACCGTCGCTCGGAGAATGCTGGAGAAAATAAGCTCCGCGTATCCCCAAATTAGTCACCAACGGCTGCGCGGCATACCAGCCAGACCTTAGTGACACAAAAGAGCCAGTTTTTCTTTCTCACCATGCTGTGGGGTGGTAGGGACTCATCTGCTGACCTTGTGGGTACAGCTGGGACAGATGGGTCTTTCTATCTACTTGATCTTTCATCTTGGGCTTCTTCCTGGCATGATGGTCTCAGGGCAGCAGCCTGAGATGACCTGGCAGATGGTCGCAGGGAGCACAGGAGGAAGCTAGAAGGCATCTTGGGACCTCAGCTCTGGAATGTGAACATCAGTTCCACTGTCTTCAATTGGTCCAGGCCAGCCACAGCGGGAAGCACTCCATCTCTTGATGGAAGAAGTGGCAAAACATCTGGGGCCATATTTAATATATCACAGGATTTCTAGTTCTAGGCACTAATCAACATTTTGAGTCAATTAATTCTTTGTTCAGTGGGGTGGGGAACAGGGGAGAGAGGACTTTCCTGTGCATTACAGGACGTTTAGCAGAATCCCTGACCTCTACCCACTAGATGCCAGTAGCATCCCCACACCCCAGTTGTGACAACCAGAAATATCCCCAGACATTGCCAGATGTCCCCGGAAGGAGGCAAAATCTCCCCCCAGTAGAGAACCACTGATCTGTTCCAGGTGTTGATTTCTTTTTCTAAGATGGATTCTCTATTTCTTGGTATCAGCACCTACTTTGTCAGAACAACACTGACTCAGATCTGCCTGTATAAATTAATAGCCCCATCTAGACTAACTCACTTGGCCAGAACAAGAAGTTCACCAGCAGAGGTATGCCCCTCTGCTGAGCAATATGAAACGCATCATCACATTTGGACACTTGTAAGCATTAGGAAGCAATCAGCTTTTTTCTTTCCTCCCTTCTTCCCTCCCTCCCTCCCTCCCTCCCTTCCTCCCTCCCTCCCTCCCTCCCTCCCTCCCTCCCTCCCTGCCTCCCTGCCTCCCTGCCTTCCTTTTTTCTGTTTCCCACAATCAACATCCACTGATTTTGTTGGGCTCTATGGGGCCACGACAAGCTGGTGGAGGCCTGTTCAAATGAGAAGGGAAAAGAGTTTCAGTGTGTGGATGGGAGTGGAAGAAGCATTTTACAATTTGCTAGGATTTGAGTTCATTTTTGTTCACATAATAGAAAGATTCACCAGCTGTGACATTCCTAAGTCACACAGTTGGGAGTAATATTTGTAGAATGGTACTTTTTATGGCAGCTCTTCATGATTTCAACAATTGTTTATTCCCAAGCAATGATTAATTTTTAGCTTCTTCTTTATTGTTCCCTTCCTCAAATATCAGAGGTGCAGTAATCATTACCAAATAACAGGCAATCTTAATATCTCCAAATCTTAATATCTCCAAATATCTCTTAATATCATCCAAATGCTGGATGCATTTCTGGTTTGAAAATGGCATATATGCCCCCGCTTTAACAACCCAGCTTTTTTTCCAGCTCGGTGGGGCTGTTTGTGCTGATGCTAATGTCACCTGAGAGGTGTTGCTGACACCATTATTTCTTGAAAGAGACTGAAGGACCCAGCATCTTTATGTTCCGAAAGCATCCCATTTTGTCATCTTGGTTCTTTGATGTTGCCAGGCATTACTGAACTGTGAGAAGCTGAGAGGAAATTCATATTCCACAGAAAATTTACTTTGCTCAGTAAAGAAGGAACATAATATTGGGGTAGAACTTTCTGCTTACGGAACTGGACATGCAGAGCGGCCAATGGTGAAAACCACCAGGAAGATGCCATCAAGACACACGTCCCACGGCGAAGCCCTTGCACCGCTTGCCTTATAAATAAAGGGCTCCCCAGATTTCTTTGTTGTTGAAAAAGCTGATTTGGGGAACTGGAGCCAGGTTGCTCGAGTTAGGTGACGCCGCTAACACAGCTACAGCGCTGCCTTCACAGCCCTGATGAATTGCTGGCAGATTGTAATTGGAACCTACACATGAAAAAGACTCTTTGACGTCCATAAATAGTCACAACACAGCGGAAATGTAGCAGCTATGGAAATAGTTACAGCAAATAAGAACTTCCTTTAGAAAGCTGCAAACTCTTTTTCCTTTTTTTCTCTCTTCTCTTCAGCCCCCGTCAACATTTCGTGTCAGTTCATATACCTGCTTCCTTGTCCCTAGAATGATCCCCTAATCTACGTTTGCAGTACTGTCCATGCAATATTTGCTCACTTCTGTTTTTCTCCAAAACTGCAAGTTTCTCCAAAACTTGGTTTTCAAAGGCTCTGGTGTATATAATTAAAATTTTCATTTTCGTTAGTGTATTGGTTTAGGTCCTTAAGTTCTAGGGCCCAGAGAGCTATTGAAATCACCTGACAGGTGTTTGTTATTGTACCTCCTCAGGGGTTGTTTACTGTACCCAGGTGTCATTCACCCCAGCTGTAAACCTTCTAAATCAAGGGTCACGTTAGATCTTTGAGATAGATGCCTGCTGTTTAAGGGGTTAAGACTTGCTTCTCAAGAGCCACAGGCCTCTTATAATACTTGGAGAACCCAAGGGCCCTGCACCAAGGAGAATATGTTGACCAAAAATAGTTTAACATTGAAAGATCTCCAGGCAGATTTGGGCCCTCATCTTTAAACAAAGCATGGGCTTCACTTTTGAGTTCGTTGTTTTTCAAATGGTTAAACAGTCTTGCCTGTGGCCAGTTGCACCCATTTCACCAGGACCAGCATGTTAGGGGGCTCAGTATTTTCAGTCATATGAGACGTGATTATATTACGTTAGGCAGAAGCATGGTTTTCTTAAGTCTTCATCTAGAAGTTAAATACGGTCAATGGGGCGCGTATTAGATGGCAAGTCGAGGACAGATGGACTCTGGTGTTTTCTCACCTGTGTCAACTAGGTTAAGTTGGATCTTTTTTTCCAGAATATACTGCCCTGTATAATTCTGAGTTGGGAATTGGCCAAAAGACCACTTTGCAGAAGGAGGAAGCAAAGCAGCTGCCATTATCCTGGGAAGGTGAGATGATGTTACAGCAGACGCAGAGGTGCGGGGGGTCCAGCTTGCCTTTGCTCTCCTCCATCCCACGCCCAGCTCTTCCTGACTGATGACTGGGCGGGGGGGAAACAGCGGCAGCTCCAGGCCCACCCCCAGACACTTGGTGGTGAACCCCGTGGGTGTTGGTACACAGGAACCCTGCCTAGTTCAAAATGATGTGTCACACCAGCTGAAGGAATTCTGAGGCGTGAGTGGGAGAAGAGTGCTCATTTCAGGAAACCCAGACGACTGCTGATGACTATAACACCGGTCGTAATAGCTGACATTTACTGATCACCAACTATGTGTCAGACACAGGGCCTTATATACCGTGTATCATTTATTCCTCGCGAAAACCTTCTGAGGGAGGTACAGTTGTCATCCTATTTTGCACGTGAGAAAATTTCGGGGGTTAGGTCAGAGCTGAAAATGTGTGTTCTTAACAACTATGGTATATATATATATAGATATATATATATGTCACCTCTCCACTTGTCACACATTAAAATTATTTGTTTATGTGTACGTATCAGTGTCTGCCACTAGAGTATGATAGTCCAAGGTCAAGAAGTGCATCCTTTCATATTTTCATTGTTAAAATACATGGTCTGAAAACTAGAAAGTTTATGATAAACATTTGCTGAATAAATGGACACATAAAAGGGATGGTGGTGGGAGATGTGATCGGCCTTGGTACCACAGGTCAAGAAAAATTGGCAGGGACCCTCGCAGTGGACTTCTGTTCATGTTGTCAGGATGTGAGCCTAGCTGCATAAAAGAATTCAGAAAGAATACAGAGTGGCCTTATGCTATTGATGGGCATAGTAATGATAGAAAGAAATGTTTATTATCTAGCTTGCCTCACATTTTGATCAAGGGGAGAGGGGCAGCCGGGGAGGGCATTCATTTTATAGAAAAAGCATAGAATATCTTGAAACATGGCAGTGATTTTTACTGTAGGGAGCACGGATATCTACTCAACAGTAGGGGGAGCAAGATGCAGAAAAATCTAAAATTGTAGATCACTAAACAAAAAATGGGAAGCTCTCTGTTACCTAGGGATAAAAGCATGAGCAAGTGATTTTACAGAAAGCAGCCTGAAAATGGGTGTTGATAAATTTTAAAGACTGACTCTTCTGTTCAATATGGTTTTGGAATTGCTCACCAGGACAATTCTAGCACAAAATGGTTCAGGGAAGATTTCACAAGGATCAACATAGGTGTTCAATAAGGATAAAGCAGGATAGATTGTTTTTAACCTAAATCAAATGATTCATCCTTTGACAGTGGTAAAATTCCCACCATGTTTATGCCAATTAGACCCAGCCTTGAACCCTTTATTGCGGTCTATGGAAAACCAGAATTGAAGTGAAAATTAATGATGCTATTTAAATGAACTACCCTAGGCGTAAAATAGCATGATAAGATAAAATTTGCATTGCTACTGCTGTGTTTTGCTTAGCATTATATTCTACCTTGAAATGTGAGAAGTTCATAGACTGGTTCTAGGAAGACTAAACCAGAGAAAAGCAAGTTCACATCAAGTGTGTGAACTCCACCAATGACTGTTTACGGTGTGATACTTTGAGTTCTTCAAACACTCTCCCTAGCAAATCTTCCCTTGAAAATGCCCCCAACTGGCATTGGAACAAACATAAGCTCTTTCAAAATTATTTTGACCATCTCTGAATTTCCTAATTAGAGTCTAAGAAAAAAAAAAATCCTGTCTGTTTAAAAGGAGCAACTTAGTTGCGTAATGAATTATTCCTATTTTCTTTTATTTTAATTTAATTATGCAAATTTGGTATGAAATCAGTTCCAGTGCCTGTAAAATTGACGTTTGTTAGTTTTGTTTTACTTTCAGGGCTTCTTTCTAGTTTCATTAAGCCCACTTGGCAAGGCCCAGAGCTTCTAAAACATTCAGGCCTTCACTTATGCTCATAATATTGACTATAAAGTGCATAATGAAAATATAGGCTACTTGATAGGAAAATCAAAATATAATATCCAAAGTGGCCATGAGCACCTTTTCTCCTAAGCCTGGGCTATGACAGAATTCTATGATGCAGAAATTAAGTTTTGGCATTTGGTGATTTTCTTAAGGTTGCAGTCTGTGTCATAAGAACTATTGTCTGCCTGAAGCTAGGTTTTCCTACTACGCTGCTTTTGTTCATAGACCTCAAGGTAATGCAGTAAGTTGCAAAAGTGACCTTGCTCCATGTTGCAGTGGGACCACTGGTGCCCTCGTGAATACCTCTGAGCTCTCCATTCTTCTGTCACTTCTGCAACTCAAAGTCCTAGGAATCTTCCCACTTGATATTTTTATCATCAGTCCTAATGTTCATTTCAACAGACTGATTCCCAAATCTATTGATACAATTCCAGGCCAAGATCCGGACATCAATCTCAGGCACTCATATCAGTTTCAGGAGATTATTAAAAATGCCCCAGATTTTAAGAGGTCCTCTGGCTTATCTTCTCAACCATCTTCCCTTCTTCTGCCCTGAAGACTGACTGCATGGAATACTTATCAGTCAAAAGATACAATGGCTGGATTATTTATTCTGAGACCCTGTTTCATATTTTATCACTGTCTTTCTTCCATGAATTAAGTGTGCTAAACGATACTGGGCAAGAGAGAAAGCATTTAAGTACAAATCTGCATTGCTGTTGAAGTTGTTCTTCCTAACGTGGGCAAATGAAAGGAGAGTTGAATGAAACAGGACTGTGACACTTCTAGGACCTCATCATTTTCAGGGGATAGAAACGGCTTTGCATTCAACCACCAGCTCCAGGGCTTAGAATCCAAAACAGCCTTTTAGAATTGGAACTTACAATTGCTTTCCAAATGACTGTGGGAGCGTGGCTAAATAATTATACCTCTCAACCATTGTGTAAACCAGTTTAATCAACATTTTTCAGGCATGTCACAGTTGTACAATCACCAAATAATTTTCTAAAATTATGCTGCATTAGAAATCGCCACACATCAACTTAGATTATTTTTACTCATGGCTCTAATCATGCCTGAAAGAAGTTTCTTCTTTTCATACCGTTTTATTTACTTTTTTTTTTTTTTAACTATTATTTGGTACTTCCATTGAAGATGATTCATCCTTACAGACTAGCCAGATGCTCTGTTCACTTTATTTGTGTTATGCTTAATTGCCATTGACTTAATCAAAGATGGCAGTTTTTTTCAAGCAGTTATAGCATTATTAAATTTCTTTTTCATTCGCTTTATAAATAAAAGAAATCTTGGAAAGCATCCATCCCTAAATCTCGACTTAGAATATATCATAAAAATAAAAGAAAGGTTTTAGGGTACAACGTCCGTGGGATTAAGAAAGGAGGACATTGCAAACATGCATTTTAATTGTGTTTTGGTAGCACATGTTTCAAGAAGATATCATTCAATTTAGTCTCTGAGAAGATATAAAAAACTGGGCACAAATAATTACTATATTATTAGTAAAGTACTCAGATTTCTCTTTGGGCTCCTTTAAGCCTATTACAATTATTATTATGACTGTTACTATAAATGCTTTCATTTTTTTTCTAAAATAGTAATCCCAAGCAAGACTGGTAAATCAAGAAATGTTCCGAGGAATAAAGCTGAAATGAAATTAGGAATACAAATGGAAGAAATTGTACAACCGAATGTGCAAACACCGAAGTAATATTTTGTGCTCCAAACACACTGAGATGTGTGCTTATATAAGCAGAAGGATCAGCATTTAGGTCACCAAATTAGTCTTTTGAATTTTCTTGCTCTATCAAGAATTCTGTTTTCTTCCTGACATCTTTTACCATGCCAACTTAACTGTAGCACTTTAGCTACCAGTATTTCCACATTTTAAATCTCTTACCGATAAATACATCTCTATGAAAGATTTATCTGGTGGCTCGGATAGCGACACTGCAGTTGATAATATATCCGTTGAACTTGATCTGTAATAGAAAGTGCTTGTGCAAAGTTCTCACTTTGATGGATTAGAAGAAAGAATGAACACACTATATTTTTGCCTTGGCTGTTTACACACTAAAAAGATTTTGAAGAAATCAGAATGTGCGAAATTCAAAGGAAGAGAATAATACTTTTTTTTTTTACTTTATTAGAATATTTGTATTGAAAAAAGTAGATTTTCCCTCTGTCTTTTAGTTTGCAGCTTTATGTGTAAATGAAGTATTAGGCTGCATTTATACAGTGCCAAACCATTATTCGGGCTGAATCTGGTTTCAGTGACTATCCCCAAATGACTGGCTACTTAGAAATTTAAAAGCATAGTCTTGGTGCTATAGTCCGTAAAGAATACTCAGACTTATCTCGTTCTTATTTGCATCCGAGACAACTAGGCCTTAGATAATCTTTCCTTTTGCCATAAACACTGATGTGAAAAAAAAATAGGAATGGGATGCTTTATTAATAAAGATAAATTATCTTTGCTCTGATATAAATGATGTTGCAAATTAATGTACAAATGCATTCATTTATCACGTCTGGATTCTGGAAAAATGCCCTGCAGCCTTGATAAAATAGCCCCGAGTTCACGCTGTTTCCAATCCTCACAGCATGTGGGTCAACACGACATTACCCACCATGCTGGAAGCACACGCACAGCCCTGCCACGTGGCTGATTCCCCACGCAGTCTTATCCCCTTTATACCACACCGAGAGAAATGATTTCCAGAACTTGAACATTTAAACTAAATGGTTATTTTAAAGCAATATATGATTCAGCAAAAGTAATTCTTGCTCATAAAGACAGCTTAGGTCCAATGAGAATACGGTGAGTTCCCATGTACTGATACTTCACAACTAAAAAGTCCTGCCTGTCAAGGTCAGTTATAAATGGGGCATAATTAAATGTCTAATAAATATCTAATGGTAGAGAATATATATTTTAAGTACTTTAATGCCCAAATTACTTTAATCTTGATTCCAAAAATGCTTCTACTAGTTATAAAAGGAGATATCTATCTATCTGTCCATAGATAGTTTTGTTGTTTTTCATTTTTTTGAAACAAGCACCTCGCTCTGTCTGCAATTGTGGGGAGTCTTGGAAAAAGACACATTGTGTTATGACATTGTGTTATGACAGTATAGCTCGTTAAATGGTGTTTTCCCTCCGTGAAGTTGCTCAGGCTGGTCCCACTGTTTGACACACCTTTCCCACCTTCTTGCACCTAGCTGACATCTTCATTTCTCAAGATTCAGCTGTAGGGTCCACATGATAACTCTCATAATTCTTACATTGTACTGAAATGATTGGTTACGTGCCTGTATCAACAGTACTACCGCAAACCCCATGGTCTGGAACTGTGTCTGCGTCATAGCTTCACTCCTCACACCTAGCACCATGGTGCCTGCCTGCCTCCTGACCCTCAGTTAAAAATCTGAACTGATCTGAAAATGAATTAGGTATTTTACCCAAACAGCAGCAGCTTCAGCTAAAGCTGTTTATTCCTTCAGGTGAAATTATTTTCTTTTAAGTTATAAGCTATATAAAATGGAGTAAGGCAGTTACCACATAACACAAAGGAATGGCCAAAGTCCTGCACTGAGACAAAGTAGTTTTTTGCCCTGTCTTGCTTTGATGGACCTAACACACCAGTTATAATAACTTGTGTACTTTCTCCCTTTGAAAGTATAGACATAGTTTAAAGATAGTTGAGTTTCTCAACATGAAATCAATTTGTAAATGTGCAGATAAGTTTCTCTTCTTCATTATTAAACATTATCAGACGTTTGGCAATCCCTAGTATCAAGCAGATTCGTGTCAATGATACAGTGTTATGCTGAATTTCTTAAATATTGGAAAATATACTCCACCATACATTTGCTGAAATAATATTTTCTAAGGAATAAAAGTTACCATAATGTTCCATTGTGAAACACTCCTTGGCATACAGATAATCTGCAGACAAGAGTAACCAAGTGCTCATGTGTGAAACAAAAAGTTTTCCTAGCCTAACTTTTTGTTTTTTGTCTTTTTTGCACGATGCTGGCTCTCCCACATCGGGATCTGCCCCCTTGTTTCCTCTCTTGTGATTGACAGCCAGCCTTCTCGCCCTTAGCAGGCCTCAGTCACAGTGTGGGATGAGGAAGCCAGGTAAAGCAGCACAGGTGCTGAGTCAGGCACAAGCTTTACATACTCTAGGTGAATCTGCTTAACATTTTTTAGTCTTTTGACGGCAATATTATGAGCAGAAAAAACCCTGTTATTTTAGTAATGGTTTAGCCAAACATCCTGTTTGCCCTACAGGGCCAGTTTAAACTTGAATAAATATATTTGAGATGCTAGAAACCTGAAAGGACCCTGGCTCAGGGGTGTAGCCTAAATTCCCAGGATGGGGCCATTTATAACTCCTGCTGTGGCTCGTGCCTAGAGGGACCCATCATCTGACCAGGGCTTTTCTGCCATCAGAGAGAAATAGCACACACAAAAGAAGTTGCTCCCCGGGTCTCTGGAGGTGGCAGGTAGCTGACTAAAGTTGTTAGTGCAGATGGACTCCTCAATTTGTGGTGACTTAAATCACATATAATTTTCATATCCACTTAAAGTCATTCCTTTTGAAGAAAAGACCTAGGAGATGATTTCCCTGGAGAGAGACAGGAAAAAGAAGCGCCTCAGAATCCTTTTCAGAGTCTGTCATTCAAAAAGTGAATTTTGGGGCTTCCCTGGTGGCGCAGTGGTTGAGAGTCCGCCTGCCGATGCAGGGGACACGGGTTCGTACCCCGGTCCGGGAGGATCCCACGTGCCGCGGAGCGGCTGGGCCCGTGAGCCATGGCCGCTGAGCCTGCGCGTCCAGAGCCTGTGCTCCGCAACGGGAGAGGCCGCAACAGTGAGAGGCCCGCGTACCGCAAATTTTGAATTTACTTATTTTTTGGATTTTTAGTCCAAAATAAATAAGTAAACAAACAGTCTGGGTCTATAGAAAACAAATTCCACAAAGATCAGTCCTATTCTTCATGTGACTATAAAATGTATGTGTGTGTATATATATATATATACACACATATATATAATATCTTGGCAAAAATAGTATTCTGATCAAAATACAAATTCATATACTTTGTTCTAATTTAATGTTCTTGGCAGGGTTTTCCTTTTTTCCAGTTCTCTAACTCAAAAAAAATTTTCAAAACTGCAGAAAAACTAGCATAGAAAAAACGTTTGTTGAGACAATTTTTAAAATCCAAACACATCTGCTCATCACTTTAAGTCTTCATCCAGCCTTTCTCCCAGCCCGCTCCCCTCACAGAAAGGGGTTGGGACCATGGGGGCGCGGGGAGAGGGGGGATAGCCTGGCCCTTCTGATGTGACCAGCCTCCATAATCATGTCCAGAAACAGCCAAGTTACCCGGTTTGCGTATTCACTGCTTGTATATAACATTCTGGCGCCAAGACCATGAAGAGCACACATCCAGCGCTCCTTCATTCCATGGTCTACTGGGGGCATTGCAGAGGCCTCAGTCCTCACTTCTTAAGTTCTCTTCTTTCTCATATGCCTGAATTATAGAGACTTTTGAGTACAGTAAGTTATTGGTTGTCCCTAACAACTGAGCAGTAAATTTAGCCTACTAATTACCTTTCTCTATTTTGCCTTTAATAATGGTAGTTAACATTTACTGAAGGTTTATTTGTGCCAGGAGTTGTTCTGAGTTCTTTAAGTATATTAGTTGATGTACTTTAATAATTAATTCTGTGCGTTAGATGCTCTTTATTACCTCCACTTAACCCCGGTCCAGTGTTCTAATCCCCACCCCCCAAGTCAGGCTTCCAGCCACCATGCTGTGTTGCCTTACTCTTTAGATTTCAAACCTAACATTACTCTGTTAATAAATAGGAAGGCCATATGAAATTATTCTGTTTAGCAGTTGATTCTATTTTAACTAAAACTTTAAAAGCTTTTAAAAACACTTCCTATGTGCCAAGGTCGTTGCAGGCACTCTACACAGGTGTGAATTCATTTGATCTTTGCACCAGTTCTATAAGGGTAGGTACCATTATTAATCCCATTGTATGAGGAGGGAGATGGAGACACAGAGACATTGAGTAGCTTGCCCATGGTCACCCAGCTAGTATGATAGAAATCCAGGGTGTGGAGGCAATGCATGTGCCAATTGTTGCAATTATTTTAACGTTCTAGTCCTGCCCCTGCTGTTTGCCTTCGAACAAATTATTTCATCTTTCTGATTCTTAGCAACCTCATTTATGAAGGAGGGGGACTGATTCCGTGATCTTTTAAGATGTCCTCAACAAACCCTGCAAAGTCGCATTGAAAAGCCTCATTTATGCCAGTCTGAAGGCTTAAGTGCAAACTCCAGCTTTTACACGGCTGTGCCTTCTGATTCCTCCGGATATCTCCAAGAATGGTTTCTGGAAAGGGATCAAGCAGGATGCTAAAAATGTAGAAAATATTTCGATGGTCTCCAGAAACGCCAGCGTCAGCTCAGCATGTGCCAGTGGGTACAGATAATCCTCAACACTCTGTGTGAATCCTGGCTCCACCATCCACCAGCTGTGTAAGCTGGGCGAGTACTCCATCATTCTGATCTCAGTGTCTCTCTCTGTAAAGTGGGGATAATAATAATCCTACCTCGATAGAGCTGAGTGAGGATTGAGTGAGGAGTCACCGAGATCATATGTCCAGAGCGGGCAGAAGAGAACTTGGCCCACAGAAAGTAGTAAGTAAACATTTAACATTACTATTGCAGAAGATCTCTGCTCCTATGAAAGGGAAGGATTGCAAATCACTATGGTCATAGCTGCAGACGATTCCTTTCTGAGGTCTGATGGCAGCCCAGCTCCTCCCAAGATTTGGAAAATTGGGCTCATTCTTTACCTCCAGCTTAAAAAAAAAAAATCCAGTTAAATTGCTTAATGGTTAAGATAGATGTGACTTGATACTGAGCTAAATTAGTTTGCTGAAGTTACTTAATTTCAGAGGGCCTGTGTCCAGATCAATACGAGCTAGAAGTTTTTATTTAATCTGATTAATATAACAAGGCAATCAGCGTTGTTAAGCCTAGTCAATTGGTTGGACTGAATTTTCTAAAGTTTGTAAGATATAAATATTCTGCCTGCCCCTTAGTTAAACTAAGAGGAAATGGCTTAATTATTTGCTGAACGTTTTATAGTATATTTTCTGAGGACTGGAAATAGCATTTTAGAGGACTAGAACCTATTTTCCCTTTTAGACAACTCATCAAACTCTCTCAGTATATAAATTACCCAGTATGCAAGGTAATTGAGAAGAAAGACTAGGAAATTTTGAAATACTTTTGTAAGTGTGATAAAACAATTGAGACTTGAAATTTAACACTACCTGGAGGTATGATTATACTCGCCTGTCACCCTTCTTAGAGGAAACTCACTTTTGCTCTATGGAAGAGCCAAATAAATTAATCCACAGCTTTAAAATGTGTTATTAGCTTAATGCAAATTCAATCTGGGAAGAAATTAGGTCCTTCAAAAATTGATCACAGAATGTGACACTTAATGGTAGTTTATGAAGTAGTATATTCATCTGGCAAAGTTGTATGTACAAATATGATACGATTATATCCGGGACAAAACAAATACCCTGAATTTAAGTAAAGCTTTCAGACCTGAAGGCAATCAGAGAGATTATATCTTCCACCAGGGGCCCAGAGGGATTAAGTGATTTGCCTAAGGTTACACAGATAGTAAGTGGATATTCCAGATTTGAGCCCGGGATTTCTTGAGCTCAAGGGGGAGGGAAGGCCCATTCTTCTCCAGCATGCATTCAGACACTGTTATAATGGTAACAATTCTAATAACCACCGTCTTTGAGTACTCCTCTGAGCCAAGCACTCAACCTGGCTCTGTCCACAGGACCCCTTGTCCCACCTCTCACAGCTCTATGAGGTTTGTCTAGTAATTCTCCTTTTATAGATGGCATCACTGAGACTCAGCATTTGTGACTTGTTCAAGGCTATACAGCTAGCAAATGCCAAAAGCTGGGGTCCAGCCTCACTCATGAATCTGCACTCTTTCCGCTGGACCCACTGTTTCACTCATGGGCGCTGACACGACCATACCTTTGACAAGGTTTTCCTTGAAAATCAGTATTTTAACTTCCTGCAATGATAGCCTGAGCTGTGCGTAACTGTAGAACTTGTAACTGAGTAGGTGAAAAAAAGCCATACCGTTCCCAAGATGCTCAGCTCACACTCCACGGAAGAGGGCATCAGAACGGTACATTAATTACTGTTTGTCTACTGGTCTTGAAAATTAACTAATTGACTTTTAATAAAGTCAAGCACAAACAATCTACCACATTATTAAAACATCACCTGCTAGCCTATGTAGGCCACGGATTCAAGATCATGAACTTAAAAGAAAAAATCAAATGGTCAACTCCAAGAGGATGAGAGCAGAACATTAAGCCTGATGCTCTGTAAATTAATACTTAGAGGTAAACTAGAAATACTGTAGAAAATTACTGTTTATTTAATGTTTCATTCTCTTTGAAAGACACACTCCCAAATGTTCAATTCTACCCTATATTTAAAAGATAAAAATATGATGGAACTTGATTGAGTGAGGATGGTGCTGAGCACTTTGCGGGAAGAGAGCTAGAATCGCAGTAGCAGTATCATAGCAAAATATCTTAGATTTACCAGCTCAACTGCCTAATGTTTTATGTGTGTTAGAAGTATTAGTTCCAAGGCAAAATGAGGGAGTATTATGTTTGTTTGTTTGGAAACTTGTTTTATTAAAAAAGATTTTTTTCATGTTAATGCTATTTTCAGTACAGGTGTGATAGTACTCCATAAAGTATCGTGTACTTGATAGAGTAAATTTAGGAATGTAACAGTCCATCTAGGTGCTGGCCCCCTCTGGTCTCCATTAGACGCCCTAGTAGCAAAATGTAAATTCCCTTTTCAAAAATAGAGAGGCCTTTGGGCAACTGGATGAGCAGAGTGGGGTGGGGCGAGGAAAGTGCTCTTTCCCGACAAACTCATGCTTTTGGCTTTTACTTCATTTAGTAATATCAGTTCTCAGAGAACTGAGATAGACCCTTCTATGCTCCGCAAAAGCATAGGAGGCAAAAAGCTTGTCGTTCACAAGCAGCTGTGGACAAAACCAGCGGCAGAGTACAGGTTAGGGAAATTAGGGATCCAAAAAAAAAAAGTTGGAGTAAAGTGCACAGTTACTGTCAAAAATATATTATTTTGATCCTAAGAAAATTCAGAGAATTTTATCCATGAACTAGATTGCTGACCTTTTAATACATTTGGTTTTCATAGAACAATCACCATCGGACATATAAGACTAGTTTACTTTTTTTAAAAAAAAAAATTGCTTGGAGTTATCTACAGGAATCTCGTGAACGCAATTCAAGGCTAACATTCTGCAGCTCTTTGGGTAGTGGACGATTTCCTCGGATAAATCCCCAAGGACAGAGGGAACTGTTAAGCTCACTGCTTCAAGCGGGCGTTTCTCCCATTTTCTCACTCTTTTCTCGCCTCCTCTTTCCCTAAATGCCAGTAGTTTCCAGTTCTCCGTCCTCGACCGCTGGGGCGTGAGATCGGGAAATCATGAAGAGTTTCTCCTCGTTTGTAAACTGCCTCTGCACCCGCTGGTGGGGCTCGCCCGCTGGGGGCTTCTGGCCAGGACCCTCCGGGGGACTCTGCTCCGCCCCCGGGGAGGTGGCGGCATCACCGTCTGGACTTTCACCAGACACCGGGTCCACCACCGACTCCAGGGAGGTGCCGGCCTCCTGCAGCGGGATGTAGCCCTTATTGCTGCAGGACGGGTCATCCGACTGGGAGCTCGGCGAGTCCGGCCCGGCGTGGGGCGAGCGCTCCCGCCGCAGCGGGGGCTCGGGGGAGGCAGCTGGGGCCGGGACGCTCGAGTCCACGTCCGCGCTGCGCGAGGCGGGCGGGGGCTCGGGGGACGAGGGCGCCCGGTAGTCCGGGAGCCCGCTGGTGCTGCGGCGTCGCAGGGCCGCGTACCTGCCGGTCCTGGGCAGGCGGCCGCCCTGCCCCCTGGCGGTGCATGCGGCTGCCGCGCCCGCCGGCTCCTCCGGCTCGCGGGGCGCCCAGCGCGCGCCGCCCCGGGGGCCGCGGAGGTCGGTCAAGCTCAGGTCGAGCTCGCCCCGCGGGATCTCCCGGGAGCCGCGCTCCCCGGGCGGCCGCTGCCAGCCGCGGCTCGCGCCCGCTGCGTCCCCATCCCCGTCGCGGTCCCCCGGTAGGGGCAGCAGCGCGAAGGCGCTCAGCGAGGAGCCCACGAGGGAGCTGGCGGTGCTCTGGCGCCCCCAGCTCTCGGGGGGACTGCAGGGCGCCGGGCTGCTGCTGCTGCAAGCGGCCGCGGTGGCGGCGGCGGCCCGGCGACGGCCGGCCACGCCGGAGCGCTCACGGTAGATGCTGTACACGGCCTCCGCCATGCCCTGGGGCTCCCGCGGGCGGCGCGGGGACGAGGCCAGGTCTGGGGGGGACGCGGCGCCCCGGGCCCCTCCCCCGCCCAGCGCCGCTGGGTGGGGCCACGCACCCCTGCCCAGCATCGCCGTCGCCCCGAAGGCGTCCCCGGCGCCGCCGCAGCCTCCGGGCTTCAGCTCCAGGCCCCGCGACTGCACGTAGCTGAGGAAGCCGTTGAGCGGCGCGGCCCCTGGAGGCGCCGAGGCGGGGGCGGAGGACGAGGAGGAGGCGGCGGCTGCCGCAGTCGCGGCGGCTGCCAGGTCTTTGGCGCGGAGGCTGTGCACGTCGATGACGGTGGAGTAGAGGTCTCGCAGGTTGATGATCTTGGTCTTCTTGTCCCGGTTTTCATGGAGCACTGCGTTGGCGCAGATGAATAGGAAGATGCCGATGCCCATGATGAGGGGCCCAAAGACCTTGAGCTTGTCCGAGTGTAGGTAGCTGGAGAAGATGCGGAAGAAGAAGCCCACGGACGTAGGAGAGGACGAAGAGGGCGCGGAGGACCGCGCTGGAGGCGTGCTCCTGGGCGCGCCCACGGAACTGGCGGTGACACCCTCCGGAGGCCCCGGGTGCTTCCTGGACCGGTTTCTGCTGCCACTGCTGCTGCTGTTGGTCATGGTGGGGACGCGGTGGCCGCTGCCTGCGGGCGGCAGCTGCTTACCCCCCTCCCTGTTGGTCCCGTTGGCCTTGGGCCAGTAGCCCACCACCGCCAAGGCTATGCCCACCAGCAGCACCAGGATCCCGCAGAGGGCGATGAGCCCAGAGACGGAGCACAGCTTCAGCTTGCCTTTCACCACCACCACGTCGTTCTTGCGCCTCTTCTTGGCTTTCCGCCTGCGCTTGGGGACTTGGCTCGGGGGGCGGAGGGGATCCTGCTTTCTGGCGGAAATCCTCAGCAGGCCGCCGGTGGCGATCATGGCGAGTGGGTGCAGTGCGGGGCTAGCCCCTGGGGCGGAGGCCTGTGCTGGGACGGGGGCACCAGCTGCCCACTAGCTGCTCCGCCACCTCCTCCCACTGCAAAGCAGAGGAAGACAGTCAGAGGGTGTAGGCTTGGCTGCAGCAACATCCCACGGGCTGCCACGGTCTCGCTCCCGGGTCCCACCACGTGCGTGTCCCTCGTCCCAGGGCCATTACCCGCTAACGGGAGTGCCCTAGGTAGAGACCAGGGGGTGCGGGAAATGGATTAGGGAAGAGAAGCGCTGTTGGAATAATTGATCAGAGACGATAAAACACTTTGAGAGTCCACCTCCTTCTCCCCCCCGCATCCTCCACTCACTCTGTAGGTACTATTCCAGCAGTGCTCATTTCAAACGCTCCTGCCTGACAGCCAACGGCGTTCTGACCATTAGTAAAAGCTATCAATAAATGTGGGACTCGGCGGTAGTGGGCGAGGGCTTTCCTGGCTTTCTCAAGGGAGCTGCCCCAGAGTTCCAAGTCTCTAACGGAGCACAGAGATCTGTCAGTGTGGGGCCCACAGTCCCGAAAACAGTCACAAAAGTTACTGATTTATAAAGACAAAAGGAAATCATTTCACTGGATGGGAATTAAAAGTCATATCCTCGCAGACGGACTATTTACCCGAGGTAACTAATAAATAGTTCATGGCTAGGAGAACAGTAGAGAACTATGTCAGTGCTCTGACCATGGATCCCTCCACCAACTGGTCTCCCAGCCATCACTGTTCTTACAGCTAGAGGCAGGCTGATCCCTCTCACAGCCGCTTCCTCATTTCTCTTTTGAAACATCTGGACAGCTTCTTGGGGTGGAATATTTAGTTTTAGGTAACTGGTTATGTAACTGCGCTCTTCCTTCTGGCTTCCTCTCCTCCCTCAGAGGAACTCCCTTAAAGGTACCATGTGCTAGATCTTATCAGGGAATTTGAGAAGTCCCCCCGGAATCTCCAAGAGAAAGATCTTTTTCTCATATGGGAAAATTCCAATCTAAAACCAAAACAAAACAAAAACTAAAAAACAAACTCTGCCATAATAGCGTTCCGACCCTTTATTACTGTGCCAACAGCACATTCTAAACAATCCAAATATTCAAATGAGGAGGCAGTTAACTAGGTACAGCAGTCTACATAATAATGATTTGTAGAATGACATTTCCCCAAGTGAGAGCTGTTTTCATCTTATGAGGTCATTTTTAGGAAAGGAGGGCAGCAACGGTCAATGGACTCTCCTATAGGAAGTTTAGTTGTTTATAATAAAGCTTGGGTAGGTAAATGCACAGACGCATCTCTGTGGATATCTGTCAGCTTCTAAAAATTTCAATCCTACTGGATCCCCAGAGTAACACATTTTCTGTTCCATTGGTTGTGTTCCCTTCTATAATAGAGATGTTAAAATTAAGGGCATTGTATGAAATTGAAAGGCTTAGATATCACTCACAAGCCTTTGGGAATTATATCCTTTATAAAATAATGTTTTAGAATAAATTACCCTTTGGAAATGTGGGATTACTTCGGTAGAATTTTGCTTTTAATTGGTGCCTGGGTGAAGAGCTTTGGCCCTTGATTCACCTCCATCATACCAGTTCAGGCAGGATCATTCCTCCACTGGTGGAAAATCAAATGGTAATCAACTATTTCTAATGTTTGCAAATCAGTATCTCCTCGAACTTGGTTGGTTTTCAG
Organism: Delphinapterus leucas; assembly: GCF_059928025.1. Lineage (NCBI taxonomy): Eukaryota > Metazoa > Chordata > Mammalia > Artiodactyla > Monodontidae > Delphinapterus > Delphinapterus leucas. The sequence continues at coordinate 32,651,012 of NC_143142.1, read as the reverse complement.
TAAGGAGGAACGCCAGGTGGGTTAGAGAGGGGTTAAACATGAGGTAGGTTACAGAGGGTTAGTAGAGAGACATCTATAAACCTTTTGAATTTTGTTTTTAAGGAGCTGCACCAGTAAGTACAGATTGAAAAAAAAAAAAAACAAAAAAAAACCCCAAAACCAGAGTAGCTTACTGTCCATCCCTTCCTCCCACCCCCAAATGAACACATTCATTACGTAGTTGTAACACAAAGGCTGCTTAGACTCTAGCATCTTTAATGTAATAATCTGAAGACCTGTGATGATTTTAAGAAGGATTGAGGAAGCCAGACATTTTAGAAGCAAACCCAGACTCAGTTGGCAAGGTGGCTCTCCCAGAGGAGAGAAAGGCTAACATTTTGTTGGGCATTGATATGGGTGCTGGACGTCTTGGAAGAGGAAGGTCCACACCTGTATTTCACCTCAGCAAGGCAGCTTTGGCTCTGGGTGGAGTGTAAGGAAGGCTGGAATGGGTTTCAACAAATCGCTTACAGAAGATCTTTAAAATTAGTTTAACAGCTAGTAATTAACTCCCTAGTTTATTATTCCTTCAGCTCTGCTGAAGCCTGAACTCCTTTATTATGTATTTCCATCTGACGGGAAATACTGATAAAGGTCAGATGGCACGGAAAACCCACCTTTGAGGTTTTCTTCATACAGAACGAAGGAAAACAAACTTATCATTCGAGCTTGGCTGCCCTAGCAATTTACTGCCTAGTGCTGGTCTTTGGGTGGTTAAGGAATGGAGGATGGGGAAGCAAAGGAGGGATGTCTAAAAATACGACCGCTTCCAAGAGAGACATTCAAGTCCTCGGCTCATGATGGATTAAGCCCCACTCGGTGTCTGAGGCTCAGAGCCCACAGGACTGGGAGCGCCCTGCCCTGCCCGGGACTCGACCCAGGTTCTCGACCCCCGGTCCCTCACTGGCAGGGCAGCGAGCCCCTTGCCCTTCTTATTAGGTCTGCTTATGTATGTTGGAGTCACATGAGTGCAGCAGCTGGGGGTCCGCCTCTGGAAAGAAAACAGGCAGGAGCGAAGTGAGGGCAATCCGGAACTCGCTTTTATCTGGGCAGCGCATGCCGTGTAGCCCGCCCAGGAAAATTACTCTCCCGAACACCCGCCCGGGTGACCCGGGCTCGGGCAGGAGGGCTGGGGAGGGGCCGCTCGGGGGCCGGGGACAGACAGAATTGCTCAAAATGGCAGCACTGTAAGCAAACAATATCGCTCACTTACCCGGGAAGACTGGGGCAGCTCGCAGCCAGAGAACGGGCGCTCGGGCTACACAAAGGAACCATGGAGAAACTTTTTCAGCCCGAGCCGACGGCGGAGCGCAGGGACAGCGCCTCGGGGCCCTCCATCCGAGCGCGGCTCAGCAGCGCAGCAGGGGCGAGCGCCCGCCCGGGGTGCGCAGCCCCCTACGGTGCCGGGGCGGGAGCCATTTCCAAGAGTTTCCAAGAAGTGTCAGGTCCTCCGCATCCTGCATCCTGCCTGGAGCCGCTCTCCCCGCCGCCGCCGCCCCGGTCCCTCGCCGTGCCCTCCCGCGGCGCTCCCGGCCGGCCCGGCGCCTCTTTGTGTGGCTGCGGCGCGCCGGGCTCCGCCGGGTGGAGTTGAGCCCGCGGCGGCGGCGGCGGCGGCGGCGGCGGCTCGCTCGGCTCGGGGCGGCCGGACCCGCGGCTGTTGCTAAGAGACCGGAGCCATGACACAGGGAAATTGCTGCAGGATGGCAGTCGGTACCCGGCCCGACTCGGCAGCTCTGGGGCGCACCCGCCCCCCGTCCCCCGCCTCCTCCCCGGCTCCCCGCCGCCGCCCCCCCGCCGGCCTCCCCCCGCTCCCACCACTTCCTCTCCCGCGGGCGCGCGTCCCTTCGGAAGAACCGCTTCCCCGAGGACTGGGAGGCGCGAGGGGAGGCGGAGGAGGGGGCCCGGGCCGGGGGCGCGCGCGGGGAGGGCAGGGCGCCGGGCGCCTCGGCCTCGGCCCTCCCATCCCCCGGGGCGCCCCGGGACCGCTGCCTGCCCTGGCTGGGAGGTTTGTTCTTTTTCTCCCAACTAACCTGTCTGAGCAGCGGGCCGGAGGGGGCCCAGAGAAAGGGCCGCCGCTCCGGGAGGGGCTCCCCATCAGCATCCGAGGGGCGCTCTCGGGGAGCACGGGGTAGCGCTCCCGTCTCCCTGCCTCCCTTCCTCCCCGCCTCCCCTCTCTCTCCTCTTTTGTTGCCTGTACTCTCGGACGCGACACAGCTTTTGCTGTTTCCCCCCTCCCACTTGGGAGTTGGCAGTGTGGACGCAGAGCGAACACAGTAAGTTGTCCCCCAGCGAACTCGGGCCCGGCCGAGCGGAGCCGCCCCCGCCGAGCTGCGCGTCCCGCGGGGCTCGTGGCAACCGCGGTCCGCTGTCCTCGCCCTCCAGCCCAGCCGGGCTTTGTGGCCGGCCTCCCCGGGACCTCGGCCGCTCCCCCGGACGCGGGCAGCTGGGGCCCATCGGAGATTAGAATCGGCCCCGGGGCTCTCGCTGGGCAGCCCCTCCTGCTCCGACCCGCGCGGTCATCAGCAAACATGGAAAGGAAAACTGTCATTCTCCAGGAATCAGGGTTAGAATCAGAGGGGAGGTGGGGGTAGGGAGGCCGTCCAAACTCCCTACGTCATTTTTAAAAAGCGAGAGGGAGAGAGAAATCCTGTTTCCTAGCTCGTCCCTGCCCTCTCAACTGTAAAGTAAAAATGACAGGGAAAAAAGAATTTCGAAGTGGAATTTCCCCGTGGAGAATTGAGAAGAAAGTAAGAAAGTTTTAAATTATCTGTTGAAATGGGGCAGCCGAGGTTCAAGAAGAAAGCAACAGAAGAGCAGGTGCTGTCTGAACTTCGCGATCCAGACAGAAATATTTGGCTGGGGGCGCTGTTGTATATTCTGAGTTTGGCTGGCTGTTTAAGGGTCCACGGTTCCCACCCAGGAGGGCTTTGCCGCCCACAGTTCCAGTTACAAGATTGTTCCTCAAGGTGCACAGCATTCTCTTGTGTTTAAAGCTAGAGCTTGCACTCTGCAAAAAGAACAATAAGGACCAAACATTCACGGGCTTAAAGAGAGAAATGTGATGATATGGGGATGGAGATGGTGGGGAGACAGGAGGGGGTGGAGGAGAAATGTTTCCTCAGAGGAAACCTCCTGCACCTGCTTGTTTGGAAGGTGGCCTCTGTCCCCCTTTCCAAGCAAATAATGAAGCTGGATGATGATCAGGGTGTTCAGAGCCCACCACCTTCTACCTGTCTGTTCCTGCTCAGATTCAGAATGCTAGAAAACAAGCCATAACCAAGGGGAAGTTTTCAATCCCACATTGGAGTGTTTCCTTTTAGAGAAATCACTGCAAAGAAGAAATCACTTGGTCTAATAGTGATTTGAAAAGGTTTTTGGGTTTGTTTTTTTTTTTTGGCTCTGAGCATCTAGACTTCTTGAATCCCAGTAATAAACTGGTGTTTTGCACAAAGATTGGATCTAAGATCTCATTACACAGCTAGCTGCCAGGGGCCACGGGGGACAACTCCTATCCTCGTGGGCCTCTGTTTGCTGAGCTGTGTAAACAGGAATCATGCTGCAGAACTTCAATACAGTCTGAGGTGGATTAAGCCGTTAATAGTTTCAAATTTCTACATAAATTATAGCCCTCATTTGCACAGTTAAAACTCATTTGAGGGATTTGAGGAGAAAAGAAAAGCATCCTTTTCTAGACAAACAGGCCTTGGGACATATTTTTCTTATGTTGGTGACTGCAATAAAATTTATGGTTTATTATTCAAAGGCTTCCTTCCAAACTAAGTTCTTTGGAACTTTGAACTGTTCCATTTCACCTGAGTGTTATCACCTTCGGTAATTTTGTTTTCAGCTCAGGGTATCAGAGGAAATCAGATCACATCTGTTTCCAGTGGAGTCCTTTATCACCTCTGTAATAATATATCAACATATATACCCACGGGTTTCCAAGTTATGTAGTTATTTTGAAAGGAACAATGATGCTCTTGGCCCTTCTGGAGTTACTTTCTTTCTAATTACACTGGCCGTTCAGTTGGGATGATTTCTGAGATTGTGGGACACTCCCTTTCGCCCTGCTGGAAACTGAAGGGCCAAGGCTACCTAATCATAATAATTCACCGGTGTCTCAAGAACTCGGGGCTCAGCCCAACATTCAGAACATGTGGTAGCAGGACAGTAACGAAGGCCTTGGGAAAAAAGAAGAGGGAAAAGATGAGCTTAGTTTAGTTGTATTAAACTCTGACCTGAAATCTTTCATCTGCTCTTTCTTAAAAACAACCCTTATGTAATGTATTCTGTTTCATAAGTAATTCACAATCCATTTACTGACCCTGATCACTTCATCACCCTGGGCTGGCGGCTTGCTTGCCTGTGCTCCTAGGGCCGCTCAGGGGAGACACCATGGTGGCTGGCCTGCCGTAGGCCCACTCAGGCCCCCCTTGGTCTCCAGAAACGTGCAGTGGGAGAGGCTTTGCTTGTGTCAGCGCTCAGTGATTCCTACCTCTCCCCACGCCCTCATCGCACAGATTGTTCAGGCTGCAGAAACAGAGGTAGTTTAGGGCCGTATATTCTGGAACCAGTTTGTATCCTCCACAAACTAAGGATGTAATTTAATCAGATAAGTAAATGATGTAATCTCTGCCTCGGTTTCCTCATCTGTTACGGGGATCGTGACACACACCTGATAGCATTACTGTGAGGATTAAACAAGGTTAGTTCATGTTCACTAACGCTTAGCGCGTGGTAAACACTCATTACATTTAGCCATCATCCTCGTTCGCCTGCACATCTTCTCCCAGCTTGTTACCCTCACTCTCCCGTTGTGTTCACATTTGCCAGCATCTACATGGGAGGTCCCTGCACTTAATCACTCTGAAGTGGAGTTACAGGATCAGCTGTGGTGATTGCACGACACCTGCCCTTGTGGCCCACGTGGCGATGGCCCAGTGCCATTCAAGAAGCCCACTCTCTGGGGGAGTGGAAACATTTTCCCCATTGCTACCTGACTCATTTTGCAATTACAAGGGCCCTTTCATTTCAGTTTGCTGGAGAACCCAGATTTCAAACTCATGTCAGTCTAGAGGCAAATTAGGAGTTTGCAGAAACACAACCAAGAGGACAGTCTTCAGACTGGAGGTTGAGGACTTCACAGAAAGGACTCTAAAGCCTTTTTCTGGCATCTCTACAGCAGAAGAAGGAAACCACTATCTCGAGGTTGAACACGGGACACCGAATGTCTCACTACTCCTCTTTTTTTTTTTTTTTTTTTTTTTTTTTGCGATACGCAAGCCTCTCAGCATTGTGGCCTCTCCCGTTGAGGAGCACAGGCTCCGGATGTGCAGGCTCAGCGGCATGGCTCACGGGCCCAGCTGCTCCGCGGCATGTGTGATCTTCCCGGACCGGGGCACGAACCCGTGTCCCCTGCATCGGCAGGCGGACTCTCAACCACTGCGCCACCAGGGAAGCCCTCCTCCTCTCTTCTTGTTCCCTCTTCATACCCCTGCCGATAAAAGACAATAGGACAAACAAAAACACGACCAAAGGAAACAATACACCAAGCAATAGATTTAGCAGATAACATCTCACATGGAACATACGCTCAAAAGCTATGTGTTGTTTAGCTGAAATTCAGATTTTCAGCGGGCACAGTCTTTGATCTTTATCCCCACCATTACATACCTTGGTAGCCTCACACTTTTTTCATGGCACATGCAAAGGACAAAAGAGCCTGCTAAAACAGAAAACAGGAAATGCAACAGTGGATTAAAGCCCCATTAGATTTCTTTTGGAACAGAATAGGCAAGAAGGAAATCACCCAGCAGAGCCTGGGTGGAGCAATAGAAGCCCAAGGATGGGAAAGCTTTGGTTTCTCACAGAGGTTACGTGGTTCGTGTTTCTAGCCCTTCCCCACGGACACTGCTGTGCTAGAAGGACTGGCGCTTGCCTCTGCCTTTATTCCCCGGAGTCCCACAAAGGAACCTCTGAGAGAAGCAACTCAGCATCACTCTCAAGAACTTCTGTTTGCAAACTAAGGGTAAACTCATGCTGTGTCAAGGTCACGATCCAGCCTGTTTCTTGTGTTTCTGAAGGTTGTCAGTGTTCGAGCCCCAATGCTTACACCGCAAAGGGAAGGAAATGATGAAACGTCTAAAGAGGCTTCCGTAGAGCACATCGTACGGGGGCCTTTACCTCCGTTCCAGACAAATGGCATGTGGCAAAGACTGCCTTCGCGGCTGCCTTCAGCAGCATTCGTTCTTAATTTTGCAAATCACCAGGCTCTAGGGACCGACCAGTGGTTGTTTTCTCTAATAAGTAGGTTCATTTTTGTACATTCAGTTTCCCCCTATGGCCGCCATTTTCTGCCATTTTCCGCCATTTTCCAGGTACACCGTCAAAGCTGGATTAATTGAGGTCTAAAGTGAGAAACCAGGGTGTGTTGGCAGGCCTGAAAGCTGATCAAAGCCGAGCTTGGAAAGGGCTTTGCAGGCAGGGCTCCATCAATGGAACAGTCAAGAAGAAACCCACAGCTTGGGCTTCCCTGGTGGCGCAGTGGTTGAGAGCCCGCCTGCCGATGCAGGGGACACGGGTTCGTGCCCCGGTCCGGGAGGATCTCACATGCCGCGGAGCGGCTGGGCCCGTGAGCCGTGGCCGCTGAGCCTGCGCGTCCGGAGCCTGTGCTCCGCAACGGGCGAGGCCACAACAGTGAGAGGTCCGCGTATCGCAAAAAAAAAAAAAAAAAAAAAAAAAGAAACCCACAGCTAAATGTGCCCTATGTTCCCAAAACATATCCTGAATGTCCACACTGACACTGCTCCCGTTATTTCTTGTAATCCACAAGCTCTACAGGTAGAAGACTTGTCCTACTGAGAACTAATAAAAACTCACATGTCCAAGCTCCTTTCAAAATTAATTGTGATGTGAGCTGCTGTGAGTACCCAGCAGGAAAGGAGAAGCACAGAGAAGGAACTCGTTTTCAAAAGTAAAGAAACATAAGATTCCAAGATTATTGCTTGCGTGACAGGTCTCTGGCTCATCCCACAAGCATTTTCTTAGGGCCTCTTGTGTGCCCAGCTCTTTGATTCTTGCGTTTATTCACTCAGCAAATACCCTACTATGTTATAGTTACCATTCTAGGCACCGGTGGGTAGAGTGGTGAACAGTGTAAACGAAGTCCCTCTCTGGGGTGGGGGGGAGGCAGGTAATAAACAAGTAAGTAAACAAGCGAGGAAATTTCAAACCTCGATGAGTGTTACGAAGAAATTAAAAGAGGGTGCTGCGACTGGTCAGAGGGTTCATCGAGAGAGAATAACTTCTATCGGTGTTCAGGGAGGGCCTCGCCAAGGAGTGGGGTTTGCACTGAGAACTGAAGGCTGAAAAGGAGCCGACCATGTGAGAGTATTCCTGGAGAAAGAAGAGATTAGGGGACATGGCCCTATTAGCCTATAATTTAGTTAGATTCATCAAAAAATAACCAGTGACCAATGCGAGGCAAGAGGGCAAAATCTCTAAGTGCTGGAGGACGTCAGAAGAAAATGATCACTGGGGAGAAAAAAACCAGTTAAGGAATACCTCGTGGATAAGGATCCCACCCTTGACCTGGGGTAGATGTGGGCCAGTGGAGGGAAGGTGTAGAACTGGGCTTGTGAGCATAGTGACCTGAACATCACCTTTCTGATGGGTGTAAGGGGCCCAGGGAGTAGGGGCCAAGCACGCCATCGACGGAGGTGTTAAGATGCTTAGAATAGGAAGGAACCTTCAGATGCTCTAGTCTCTTGCTTCTCCTTGTGTGGTCCATGGACCAAAGGCATCAGCATCACCTGGGAGCTCGTTAGAAACGCTGCATCTTGGGCTCCATCCCAAACCTGCTGAATCAGAATCTGCATTTTAGCAAGATGCCCAGATGATTTGTGTGCACGTTAGACTCTGAGAACCACTGCTCCAGCCCAGTCCTCTCATTTGAGGGATGAGGGGACAGAGTTCACCTCATCCCCATCTTTGTGTGCATCCGTGTGTGAGAGAAAGAGAATTTTGCTTTTAACTCTGTTTCAAGTAGTGCACCCGGAAGTACATAACATCTGTGGCCAAATATATGTTTCTTTTTTTAAAATACATTTATTTAATTAATTTATTTATTTTGGGCTGCCTTGGGTCTTTGTTGCTGTGCGGGGGCTTTCTCTAGCGGCGAGCGGGGGCTACTCTTCCTTGTGGTGCATGGGCTTCTCGTTGCAGCTCTTGTTGCGGAGCACGGGCTCTAGGCGCATGGGCTCAGTAGTTGTGGCTCGCGGGCTCTAGAGCGCAGGCTCAGTAGTGGTGGTGCACGGCCTTAGTTGCTCCGCGGCATGTGGGATCTTCCCGGACCAGGGCTCGAATCCGTGTCCCCTGCGTTGGCAGGCGGATTCTTAACCACTGCACCACCAGGGAAGTCCCCAATGTGTGTTTCTTACACAGGGCAGCAGCATGTTTTTTAGCTCAAATGGAAGAGGAAATTAAAACTTGGTGGCTTTCGCAGGTGTATGCGTCATTCTAGGAAACAGGTTTGGCCGAGGTGAGGTCTGAATCCAGCTTTCTGAAAGATCAGGTTTACTCTACTCTGGGATTACTCTTTGGATTCAGACCATTTACACTGAAGTAGCTCTGCCCCTTCTAGTTGGGTATGAGATGGGTGGTGAGATGCCTGAGTGTCTTATTGCCTGACCCCTCCCTCTCAAGGTGGTTGTGGGGAAGAAGTGAGATGGCCAAGAGCAGCGCGGAGAATCGGGTGTGGGGAAGAGGCCCTCCGGGCCCCCATCATCACCGCCACCCCAAGAAGCACCCCTAAGTGAATATAGGGAAGTAAAAACTGAGTACTTGCTACGGAAATGCTCCTCCCGCCATCGTATCGTTAATCCTATTCTATATAGAAATTTTGGAGCTGCCACTGTAGGCGTTGCTTGGGGTACAGGTGTGGAGGCCTGTGCAGCCTTATTCAGGTATTAGTGGTTGTGATGATGGTGGTGAATCCTTACAGGGGGCTCATCGTGCATTGGGTGCTGGAGATGCAGTGGAGGGCAGAAGCTCCCTATGAAGCTTGGGTCGGATCCAAAGACAGGAAAGCGTTCCCCAGGGTGCTTTGCGGTTCCCAGTGAGTCCCAGCCAGGCAGGGGGCAGTGACTGCCGCTCTCACCTCCTTATCTTCTAATCTTTGATACTCCTGCAGTCATTGTGGTTTTTTTTTGTTTGTTTGTTTATAAATCCTGAAGTGTGCTTTTCCTTTGCCTTTGGTTACTAAGCTTCGCCAAGATGGTCACTTCCTCCATAGATGGGTCTGGAAATGGCTTTAATTGCACTTGTAAAGCTTGGGATCAATTTCTTCATTTTCTCTCTGATGGAAGTAAATGGCATTTTCATACATTTCTCTCCTATTTGTTGTCCCAGAAGGCAGGGTCCGGATCCCTTTCACTTCTGTGCTGTTCTCTAGTTTCCAGCTTAATTCCCTTCAAAGGAGCACATCTGTGGCGCCTGCCCTGCTACCCCTCCCTGAAAAAATAGTTACTGAACAACTACTTGTGTGGGAGCCAGATACTGTTCTAAGTCCTATGTTTGGAACAGTACAAAATTATATATTTTTTGTGTATGTGACTATGGACTTGTGAAATTAGATTGATTGACTAGGGTGACTGAGGAGACCTTTATACCTGTCCAAGGACAGAGTACTGACAAATAAAAAGGAGCGTTTCCACTTAAGTATCACTGTGAAAGGAGTCCTCGCCAGACTGTAACTTGAGTTCATATTGGAAACAGGTTATTGCTTCCTTTCTAAAACAAAGAGTGGGAAAAAGTTATGCATGTTATGTCTGGAGAAAAGCTGATATTATAAAGCCTATATACTTTTATTCAAAAGGATTAAGATAAAATTAAAATGTATCTACACTTGGAAAATATGTCAGATATTTTGAGAGTAATTGTGTTTTGAAGTAGGCCTGGGTTTCCTCAGCCTCACGCCCGGGGCCACTGCGACCATCATGTGAGTCCCATGCTTTGCTCCACTGTTCAGGAATCCAGGCGGTGCGCCTCACGTGACCTCACCCTGTTTTGGAATCCCCGCTGCTGACCTACTGAACATGTAACTACGGAATCTTAATGTTTGGGGCTTAAGATTGTTAGAAGCCAAACAACCACAAGGAGGAATTAATTTTACATTTGAAGGGGGTGCCACCCAATTCATTTTTTAGTACACACCCCTTTCAGATGACCCCATTGTAACAGCTGTAATATATTTAAATCCTTTTAGAGTATAAATAGAGCAAAAGAGAAAACTGCCTGCCCCATACGACCATCACAAAGCACATAGATGTCTAATACATAAAACCAATAAATCAGCCCTGATAGAGTGTTTTTACCCAATGAAGAACTCTTATCAGAACCACAAAAAAAGTTACATGATTAATGTGGGCTCGAAGTAATATTAATTTTTTTCTGAAGGGGAAAAGCACACACATTTTACCACACTAAATTTAGTTTCGAATTTCTTTAAAATCTTACTGAAAACAGTCTCAGCTGGCTTCTTTATACTGAAGAAGACAGAAGTATCATGACATCAGAAAAGCATCACAAGTATTAATTTTCTAGCGAGAAAGATGCCAACATGATTCCTTGACAGGTGAAGTAAAGTGATTACACAGCTTTTTACAGAGCTGAAATATCGGTATCGTATACTGGAAAGTGATATGCAGAAAAAGCAGAGATAATGCTTCAAAATATTTCTGGTTTTTATTATTCTCCAAAGCCACTTCCTCCCAGGATTAGGGTTTGGCGACACAAAGGTCTGTAGTGCTCTGAATACTTACAGCAAATCATATAAGAGTTTAATATATTCAGCTCACTGAAGGGCAGCTGTGTCACAGATTGCCTTCCAATGCCTCCCAATTACTTATAACTTCTGGCTTTTGATGACATTAATATGAATGAAATGATAGAAAAATTATCCTTTCTGGAAATTTGATACCAGTCAGTGTTCCAGCTCTACTTTTTTTTTGCCAAGGAAATGCTGTTTTTCCCATTTACAGAGATAAGTATGTTCTGATCAAGGCAGAGAATTCACAGAGCAAAGGAGGAGAATGAGAAAAAGTGGTCATTTGCAGCAGTCACTTCAAGAACTTATACATCAGAACATATATTTAATGGCTTACTTTAGAAGTACTAGGACTCGGAGAATATCTGCAGCTTCCTTTTGTAAGCAGGAAAGGAATCTCTCCAGGAGTCTGCAAAGGCTGAGGGCACAGGTGAGGGGGTGTGGGCCGAGGAGGGTGGTGGTGCACAGCGTTGTGGATCTCGACTCAGAGGAAGTTACAGAGCTCCAGGGATTCCATCAGTGGGACCAGCTCTCGGGTTTTCTGTGCCTGTCTCTACTGGCACGTAGAGACATCAAAAAGTCAGCTAGCCTTTCCATCTCTGAGCAAGACAGGGTTCTAAACCATGTCGAAATGATAATTTTTGTACCCTTTTCCTGGGTGATCCTTAAATGTCCTATTTATTTAAAGGATGTGGAAAGTCAAACTAGATAATTTGATTCCCCCTTTGCCTTTGCAGCCATAAAAATCTCAAGGGCATAGTGCATAACCTCTTGGATACCATGCATATTAATGCAGTATTTAAATGACGCATAATGTTGAATAGTTGGTATTGAATGATGGGATTTGAAGAAAGTACTAGCTGGCTTTTAAAGATTCCTTACCGTCTTCTGGTCCCTCATATTCTCACTTAAAGCTGTGGAAACCAGGGATAGGTCATTTCTGGAATGTTTATTAGGCCACTGTGTTTCCCAGAAACACTGGTTTGTACAAAATGCAGTAAAATGACAACATCCCAAAGCAGAAGCTATTGGGTTTGGTTTTATCCTGCGCTGGACTTTGCCCTCACTTGGATTAGATTCTCAGACTTCTTCAGGAGGTGGGATGTTTGAAAATCTCAGAGCTCTTCTTGGACTATTTTCAGATAGCAAACAAAATGAATTCACATATGCTTTTCGATTGAATCACAAACCATCTAACATTAGATTCGTACATAAGCATAGAGTAAGCATCAAATATTGAATGCTTATGGAAGAAAACTTTAAAACTGTGAACCTTTGTCTGATAACATTTTTTTTCCTAAAAATTGGAAAAGAACACAATCATTTATTTGTACCACGGGACACTTTGACCTAGTTACAAACACAAGTACTCTCCAAGAGTATAATTTTAAAAACATGGGCTTAGCTATCATAATGGTTAGATAACTAAGAATGTTTGTCTTCAGCCATTTATTTTTGCTTTTGCCTCTTTGACCTTCAGGTTCACCCTGCAAACACATACCTGTTTCTTCTCTCTCTGCTCTGGCCTCTTTCAGCAACACTGCTTTTCAGGTTTCCCTAGCTCATTAACTACCTTGTTTCTCTGGACAATACCCCAGAGGTATTCGGTGACACTTTTCCTCAGTTGAATCTGTTTCTTCCCCCGGCACATTTTCTTTATCCAAGCAAATCCTTTGCTATCATTTCTCTATCCTCGTGGGTGTCTATACACCTCCTTCGTTTGGTCTGTTAGTGAGGGTACTGTGTACTCCCTTCTCTTGGTCATTAGTGAACCCGCAGAAGGTTCAGGATCACCGGGGGAATCGCTCTTCCGGTTATTTGTATTCAAAACCTCCCTATCGTCAGAGGGACAAGCACCTAGGGGCCTGTATTATTTGAAGACAGAGAAAGGGTTTAACCCACTCTGAGTCCGTCTTTGAAGAAACATTTCGTGAAATGTCTCTCTACGTAAATCAGGTACCAAGCTCACGTTGCATTCTAACAGCTGTCTCTGTTTCCCTCTGCAGGATTGTATCAGGAGTGTTCACTCCATGGATTATCTAACACTTTTTCATCACAGGATCTCTGTATGAGGTGGATGATGGGGGACTAGCTGTTTGTAAAAATCTCTAGGAGGTTTTCCGGGGGCGGGGGGGTTTCTTCCTCCACCCCCCCACCCTTGTGGGATTCTCAGACAGACGGTGTTCAGTCTCCAGAGGGAAGCCCCTCTTCCTTACCAGCGTCCCTTCCTCGCTGTGCAGCCTCTCTGGCCCCCTGTTCTTCTTACTAGCAGGCCCCAGGAATGCTGCTTACCTTCTCCTCTTAGTAAGTAGTACCCATCCACTCTCCTCCTTGGGGTTTTTCTCTCTCCAAACTCATTCTCGGAGTGGGATGTTTCTTCTTGGCTACCACCTTTCTCATACCCTCCAAACAAGTACATTCGTTAGAGTTTTGCCGTCAATCACGTGGGCCAAGAGCCTGCTTCATATAAATAATACACCTGAAGAATTTACAGGGATTTACAGGATCTTACAGACTGATGAGATTGTCATGGAATTCTCATTGGCTTTGTCAAAGGTGTTTTATCTCTGAGAGTGTGGCTCACCCATCGTCCCCTCCTGGCCTATAGTTGGCAAAGATGCACAGATCCATTCTCCAGCGTAGCCCCTCTTCCCAGCACCGTGGACCCGACGAATGAGGATAGAATGTTAGGTGCATGCTAGTCTAAAAAATCTGGGTCAGTCGCATCTCGGAGAACTTCTGGATTGGAAAGATGGCCCCGGCCTCTACCTGGAACAGTGATTCCTCCACTTCTCATATTCTCACTCACTCATTCCTGTCACTGCTCTGCCACTTCAACAGCTATTTTAAGATTTCAGGCAAATTGTCCCTTCATTCAGCTAGAAAGTAAGCTCAATGAGAGCCGCTGCTAGGTCTTGTTCACTGCCATGTCCTTAACACCAAAGAAAGTGACTGGCGAGCATCTATCATGTACTTTCCATGTACAGGACAGTGAATGGATTTGAGGGCAAAAGGGAAGTATACAAAAATGAAATGGAAATTTAAGGCAGCATCCCATTAACCTAAGTAGAAAAATTAGAAGGAGGTTCTAACATTTGAACAACTGCAGGAACGCACCATTTTTCTGGATATAAAGACTCAATATTGTAAAGATGTCAGTTATTCCCTTAACTTAATGCAATTCCAATAAAAATCTGACTGGGATTTTCCTTTTAACATATCAGCATTATTCTAGGGGTCTACTCAAGAGACGTGAAAACACACTTCCACATAAAACTTGTACGTGAATGTTCATAGCAGCATTATTCATAATAGCTAAAAAGCAGAAACAACTCAAATGCCCATCAAGTTGTAAATGGGTAACCAAAATGTGGAGCATCCATACAATGAAATACCACTCAGCAATAAAAAGGAAGTATACTGACACGCTACAGCATGGATGATCTCAAAACTATCATGATCAGTGAAAGAAAACAGATGTAAAAGGTCAGATATTGGATTCTATCACTCCATTTATATGAAAAGTCTAGAAGAGCAAATCTAGAGAGATAGAAAATAGATTTGTGGTTGCCTGGGCCTGGGGGTGGAATTGAGGAGTGATTGGAAATAGGTACAAGGTCTCTTTTTAGGGTGATGGAAATGTTCCAAAATGAGACTGTGGTGATGGTTGTACAACTCTGCAAATAAACTGAAAACCGTTGAATTGTACACCCAAAGTGGATCGATTTTTTGTTATGTAAATTGTGTCTCCATAAAGAAAAAGAGAAATTGTTAAGTTTTTATATAAGAATGAATAGAGAGGTATGTGGAGCCCAGGCACTTTTGGAAAAATAAAGGGAAAAAAAACAAGCTGTGACAGGACATTAATTATTTCCTTTGGGAAAAGCCTTAGAAGGAGAATTTCTGGATTAAAGGATATACACAAAGTGAATAATAACAGTAATTGAATACCATACACCCATACTGATAATAAACAAACCTAGGTCTAAACTTCACACCTTAAATAAGGTGTAATCTAAAATATATTAGATTTTAAAGTAAAATGTAAAATTATAAAATGTTTAGAAGCAAACATAGGAAAAACATCTGGGGGACAAATTTGGGCTTGTGAATAGTTCTTCAACATCAAAACCACTGGGAAATACAGGGTGAAAGGTACCTTATCCTCACAACACTGAGGTGGGTTTTGCAGGTGAGAAAACTGAGGTCTGTAGAGGTTAAATCACTTATTCAAGGTCACACAGCTGATGATGGGAAGAGCCAGGGTTTGAACCCGGCAGTCAAGCTCCAGAGAACATGCTGTTAACGACTGAACTATACTCCCTGTCTTCCTATGAAAATAATTAGAGATCAATGGAAAGATGTATGTACAAGGACGTTCATCACCATTTTCTTTACAATGGTGAAGGCTAGAACAACTTTAGTATTGAAAAGCAGAAAATTGGTTAGCTAATTGAGGAGCTATATCCATCCATTGTATTGAAAGTCAGCATCCATTAGAAATGATGCTGTTGAGTTAGGCTGGCAAACGTTTTCTGTCAAGGGCCAGGTAGCGAGGACGTTGGCCTTGCCGGCCATATGGCTACTGTCAAGAGTTCTCCAGTCTGTTTTTGCAGCACAAAGGTGCACAGACAGTGTGGGGACCAGTGTGTGTGGTGGTGCTTCAGTGAGATTCAGGATGGTGTCTGAGACAGCTTTTATGTTACTGATGAAAGGACACCTATAAGTAAGCCTGGGGAGGCGATCCAGCTTGCTCAGGATAGTAGAGCACAAAAAAGAGCCTGAGTCCCCAGTGCATCCCTGAGCCAGTCAGTGCCCCAGTCCTGCCCTGCCAACTCCTTGCATGTGAGAAACAAAATCCCTGCCCCTCATACGATTAAGCCTTTATTAGTTGGATTTTTGTAACGCGCATCCAAAAGCATTCCTTAACTCATACAAAATGGAAGGGAAATTAAACATTTACAATTTTTCTTCAGACGAGCCCTGAACTCTCAAAACTTCAGTTTTCTACTTGATGGAACCTAGAATGAAAGACAGTGTAGAGAAACACATCAAAATTGCACCATACTCATCTCTTCAGTGAGGGGACTTCATAGGTAATGTTTCTTTCACTTTTTTTTTTTTTTTTTTTTTGGGTGGGGTACGTGGGCCTCTCACTGTTGTGGCCTCTCCCGTTGTGGAGCACAGGCTCCGGACGCGCAGGCTCAGCGGCCACGGCTCACGGGCCCAGCCGCTCTGCGGCATGCGGGATCTTCCCGGACCAGGGCACGAACCCATGTCCGCTGCAAAGGCAGGCAGACTCTCAACCACTGCGCCACCAGGGAAGCCCTCACTTCTTTCTTTGTGTATTTTTCTTTTCTTGTCAAACATTTCCAAAGCGATCATAGATACCATTTGTAATTACAGAAAAAAAGAAAATAAGAACAGATCTTGTGAAGGAATTCTTGAACTAACTACAAGATATGAAATGTCAAATCTGTTTACAAATGAAGAAATGGACACAATTATAGAAATAGAGAGCAGATTAGTGGTTTCCAGGGGTTAGAGATGGTGGGGAGTGGGGAGGGGTGTGGTTATAAAGGAGTATCCTAAAGGAACCTTGTGGTGATGGCGGAGTTAAGTATCTTGATTGTTGTGTTGGTTACATGAGACCACAGATGTGATAGAACTGCCTGCAGCTACACACACACACACGTACATATTTAATCAGTGAACTTCGAGTAAGCTCTGTGGCTTGTACCAGGGTTGGTTTCCTGGTTTTGATATCATTATATATAGTGATGCAAGTGTTAACACTGAGCGGAAGCAGAGTGGAGGGTTCACAGGACCCCTCTCTACACTCCTTTGCAACTTCCTTTGAGTTTACCATTATTTCAAAATAAAAAGGGTTTTAAAAACCTTAAAAATATAGAAGAAATGGAGGTACAAGGAACTTCATAGTTTAGCCGAAGTCATTTTAGGATCCCTCCTCCTGTTTCTATCTCTTTTAAAAGTGCCTCCAATCCATCCACCAACATGGTGAGCCTTCTTGGGTGTATAGGTCTTTCCTTGGCATCTGTTGCACTGAAGCTTAGGTGCCAGGAAGATTCCTGAGAAGGAGCATGATTCTGAGCTTCTGAGAGCACAAAATACATTGTTTTTTGCTTGTCTTAGGCAAGAACCTTAAAGTAGGAGAATACAGGGCTCCCTTCTTACATCTACAGCCTTCCTGGCTTTATCCCCATAATTCTAAAACAGGAAAGTTAATATCCTAAAATCCCACCTCTCATCCACCTGCGCCTGGCTCTTTGTGACTTCCTAGGTTTCATCCCGTGAATTTGATCAGTTAACCCATACTAATGGGAAACATCTGTACGCTGGTCCCGGAAGACTCGCCAAAGCCCTTCTGGAGACAGCATCCCTCCCCCTCCTCCTCTGGATGCCTAACCCCAAGTCACTCAACTAATCTGAATTTCAGGGGTGGGGAGAGGTGGGGTCAGGCTGGTGGGGAACCTATTTTAAATGTTGGCAGACACATCCTGGCCAGTGGGTCTAAAGAGCTATTTGAATTTTCAGGGAAAAAAATGCAGTATGCCGGGAAGGCGCCAGATGGACCGTGAAGCAGTCCACGTAGCCACAGGAGCGATACTGCATGACTAATAGGTGCTCTGCGTAAACATCATCTTGTCAGTCTGTTAGGACAATGCAACCTAATAATAATTCAAAGCATTTGTCAAAGGCAGAGATCTTCACACACCTAGGTTTATTTTCAAGGCAACGCTGTCAGTGGGCTTTGATTATTTCCATTGTACACATGGAGAAATTGAGGCAGCATTTTACAGAGAAAAAGATGAGCCAGAGTGAGAATTAACCCAGGGGACAGTCTCTATACTTCTTCCCTCTGAGTTTGCTACAAAAATATTATTTACAAATTGTGTGGAATGATGATAGCGCCAAGACCACCGATTCAATCAAGAAACAGCACCTGTGTTGTAGCCCCGTTTATTTTTCACTGACCAGAGGTAGCTCTGAGCAGCAGTTGAAAAGGTGAAAAGTCACCACTTCCCTTAACCATCTCTCGGGCTACCTACTGAAAGCAAAATGTCTGAGAGCTTCTCCTTCTGGCTTTGGTTAGAAGTGCTTCCTTTTCCCAAGCTCTGAGCCTTTTCCCAGAGGACTTCCTGCTTCTTTGCTTAGATATCTCCAAGCAGATGTGGGCGTGCCATGTTTCCCAAAAGAGTTGCCTAAGACCCAAAAGGTTATTTTAAATAAAAATATACACCCAAACTCATTAAAATAATGGCAGAGGGAAAGTAGGGCAGAAGGCGAGGACCGATGACTGAGAAATGGCCGTTACCATGGTAATAACAGGGTGGGCGGGGCTAATTCTGGCCCCTCAACTTTTACTTTAAATCACTGGTTCTCAAATGCTAGGGTGCATCAGAATTACCTGGAGGGCTTGTTAAGACACAGGTATCTGGCCCACCTCCAGATTTGCTAATTCAGTAGGTCCAGAGTGGGATCCTATAATTTGCATTTCTAATAAGTTCCCAGGTCTAGCCTGAGGACCAAATCTGTTTTGCCACAGGTTTTGGTAAGGCCTGCAAGCTAATAATGGTTCTTACACGTGGAACCTTTGCAACTGATTCCATGATAGGAAACACTAACTTTGAACCCCAGTTAAGGGAAATGCTGCCCCCGCGAAAGTAATTTCGTTCTTCTCATTAGTAGATCTGTATTACAAAAAAAGTATACTCAATATTACAGTTTGCATTTCATCAATAAAACTGGGGAATTTTGATTTCCTCCCTTGTTACATAAGTACCCAGATAATATCCTCAATTTTGCCTCTTGGCTCACAAAGCTTAAAATATTTGCTCTCTGGCCCTTTCCAGAAAATATTTGCAGGTCCCTGGTTGAGCAGGTGCTGCGCATCTGGGAATGACTTTGAGGGCCACTGCTCCAAACTGATTTCCTAAACACCCCTTTTACTCCTGGCACAGCTGGCCCTGGCCTATCACACAATGCCCGGAGACACGCTCCTCAGTGTTTATTGTTCCACTCAAGGCAGGGAATCTGCGGAGCTGAACAGAATGTGGCGAATGCCTTAGCATTTGTATAGAAGAGTAGAGAAAAGGGATTTGAAAAAATATGGTCTTTAGCCCTCAGCGGATTTTACAGGAGGAGAAATTTGTTTTGGGTGTGGTCCCACCTCTTTCTATAAGCCTTGTCTCCTTGGCATCCCAAGAGCTTGGTACTCTGGGGCTTTTCTGACTGTTCAAGGTACCCAGCTTCTGCCCTCCACGTGGACCCACCCCTCCCCCCCCACCCCCCACCGCTCACACCCGAGGCTCTATAATCCCCTCCCAAGCTAAGTGGTGGGTACCTGGTCTGAAGAGTGACTCTTCTGAATTTATAAATCTGTGATTCATTTCAAATATTTGTGGCACATATACTTGCTTCCTTTGTCATTTAATATAGAATTGTATGTTTTAATATATATATATCTTTTGGCCTTGCCATGGGGCACGTGGGATCTTAGTTCCCCGACCAGGGATCGAACCCGTGCCCCCTGCATTGGAAGCTCAGAGTCTTAACCACTGGACCTCCAGGGAAGTCCCTATGTTGTAACATTATTTGGAAATGATTGAAAAATGTCAACTTTTTAAAGAATGTTGACCTTTCTCTTGCCCCCGCCCTCCAGCAGATTTTTGATATTAAAAACCGCTGAAGGTTAAGTTTCCTTTCGTAGCTTGTCTTGAAGAAGGAGCGCCACCCGGCTTCTGCCTACTAATGGAAACCGGAATTTTCTCCAAGAAAAGCTCCGCCATCTTGACTCTCCTAACCAGTGAATAAGTCAGCCGGGGTCTTCTTCCAGCCTCTTCCTTGGGCTCAGACTGCAGGAAAACCCCGAGGAAAGCAGAGCAATCTCACAACAGGATGCAGATTGCTTTCGCTATCGTGTTTAGCATGTCCCATGGCAGAAAATTACTCACCGCTTTTCCTTTTCCTTTTTAAATTTGGGCCCACAATTTGGAAGCTCCTGACTTTTGTGAAAGCTGGGAGAGAGTAGTATAGTGTGGTAGTTAAGAGATCTAGAGTCGAAAGACCTAAATCTGAGTCATCACTTTATCACTGAGAGAGTGAGCTCGGGCACAAGGCATGGGTGCTCTTCACACCAGTTCACCATACCTGCCATGGTGTGACATCACAGCTACTCAGAGGTGAGTGCCAGGATTAGAATAGGTAATTTGAAGAGTTTGCAGGACAGTACCTGGCACATAGCTTAGTGAGGGCTCCATAAACTGTAGCCTTGGTGTAAGTTTATATAAAGTACTGTATTCGTTGGAAGTTAATAATTTATGCATCTGTGCTCCCCACTAGACCCATCCATCCATCCATTTACTTGATAAATATTTTTGAAGACCTGTTATAAGCCAAGCACTCACATGGATTTGGGGGTATAGTGTGAGCAGGCCAGATGAAGCTCCAGCCCTCTCACAGCTACATTTTAGTGGATTGTGGATTCTCAAAGATGGAGATCCTGTCCATGCTTCTCCATCTTGAGCCCAGGATAGCACTTAACCTAGAATAGATGCTTAAAAAGTACTTATTAAAGAATGACTGGGTAATTGACACCTCTGAAAATGCAGAGCCAGCTGTGGTGAGGCCTCCTCTTGGCTGGGACTTGGCCACCACTTGGAGCACCATCTCTGCGATGTGGTGTTGGACGGAGATCAGAGCTGGGCGTCCTCGGAGCTCTGGTGCAGTCTTGCTCTGGGGGCCGTGCCAGGAACTCTCTTCCCAGGGAGCACAGAGGGGAAGTGATGGCCCCCAGAGAGACGGCGGTCATTCAGACAATGGTCTTCTTATTAATTGCAGGATGTAATTCCGTACTGAATTCCAAGTGGCAGCAACACATAGATTGTTTTCCTACATAACTCGATGCTCTTTTCATTGCCATGATGAATCGAACTAACTGTTCAGCTCTTAGTGAGTTCTGGGGAAGGAAACACAGTATTAGGCTGCTTTGCACATTGAGAGGCAGAGAAAGCTTTCAGATTATGGAGCAATTAATTAAAGAACAATCATGAAAATGTTCCTGATAATTCATATCAAGCAGCTACTCACTGTTCCTTTATTATTTCGGATAATATTCATGATTATTGTTTAATTTGTTTTTAACATGGATATAGTTTTATGTAATCCTTTTGTAATTGTGAAGCACTTAGAGGTCCAGGTGCTCTGAGATACTTCTTTATTCAATTATCCAACTTTTAGAAGAATCCCATTATGCAATTAACCCAGCTTATTAACAGACATACATTCTGTGTCTTTATTGCATGTAAATATAACTATAAGCTTATCTGATTTAAATTTTAAGCTTCACAGCAAAAGCCAGATTGCCATCTCTGTGTGAGTCTAACTAATGTTAATGCGGCCATAGCCCCTACTAGGGAAATCTACGAATAGTCAACAAATATTTCTTGGGCAGTTACCTCGTATAAGGTATGGAGTTGGAGTCTGGGGGCTAGGTATACAAAGAAATTTGTCAAGGTTTGTTCTGGATCTCTAGGCACTTTTAGCATAGAATGCTAACTAATCACATCAGGCAATACGTGTTGAGTGTCAAATGATAAAAACAATTGCTGTAGAAGTTCACAGGAGACGGCAGTCTTGACGGTCACACTGGCTGTGGAAGACTTGCCCACTTAATCGCGTCCACTTCTTGCAAGTTTGTCCGATGAAATAGAAGGATGGCAGGTTGAGTCTACTCCTTTGCTACTCGAAGTGTGAGCTGAGAACCAACAGCTTCAGGGGCACCTGAAAGTTGGTCAAAAATGCAGAATCCCAGCACTGCCCCAGAGTTTGAATCAGAATCGGCCTTTTAACAAGACCCACCTCCACAGTGATTCACAGAACGTAAGGTTCTTAAGAACGTAGCCTGCACACCGATAAATAACTTGCTTTGTACCTGAGTAAAAATTAGACTAATGTTTGCTAATCTCATTCTCACCCCAATTAAAAAAAAAAAGAAATTGAAGGAAATCATTCATTCAGCAAGTCTCTATGTACCTTCTGTGTGCTAGACACTTGGTATTTGTTCTGGTTATACTCTAACCATAGGTAGCCCCATTAATTCTGGTGACAGCAGAAGACTCCAAGGTCTGAAAACCAAATACATTCTTAACACTCAGGGATCTTCTCTCATCAACTAGCAAACCTGGGTCACCCCAAGAAGTGGGATAAGTTAGAAATGCCTGTGGGCAAAGGGTGATGCCCAGGGAAGGAGGGACTGTAACATAGGTGACGGTCCCGCAGCAAATACAATTTTGTGTTTGGTTTCCTCCTGTGCTGAATTCTATATCCAACAGCCTACTGGACATTTCAACATGTGTGTGTAACAGCCTTCTTAATCATAAAGCTCCAAAGAGAATTCTTAATTTTCTCT
Source organism: Delphinapterus leucas (assembly GCF_059928025.1). Classification (NCBI taxonomy): domain Eukaryota; kingdom Metazoa; phylum Chordata; class Mammalia; order Artiodactyla; family Monodontidae; genus Delphinapterus; species Delphinapterus leucas. The sequence goes on along the minus strand of NC_143142.1, from coordinate 32,628,717 downwards.
CACAAACCTGTTTTCCCTCTGATCTTCCTCTTCTTGATAAGTGGCACTGCTATCCACCGAGTTAATCAGCCAAAAAGAAGTGATTCTGAGCACTTCAGTTTTCCTAGCCACATTACATCTGATCCACGAGCACTTCCTGTCAATTCCACCTTCAGGACATGATCTTGGAAACATCCCCTTCAGTTCATCTCCATGGGCACCACCCACCATCTTGCGTGGGGGGCTGTGCTGGTCACCTAAGTTGTCTTCCTACTTCTGCTCTTGTCTGGTCCAATCTCATCTCCATAAGGCAGGCAGCATTGTCTTAGAAAAATGTCAGTCTCTTCCTACCATTCATCTGCCCCAAACTCTGATTTCCTGTTTATCTTCAAGTTAGGTTTGACGTAGACACACTACCATGTGTAAAATAGATAGCTAGTGGGAACCTGCTGTATAGCACAGGGAGCTCAGCTCGGAGCTCAGCTCAGTGCTCTGTGATGACCTAGATGGGTGGGATGGGGTGGGGGGAAGGAGGTCCAGGAGGGAGGGGATATATGTATACGTATAGCTGATTCAATTTGTTGTACAGCAGAAACTAATACAACACTGTAAAGCAATTATACTCCAATAAAAAATTAGAATAGAATAAAATGGCAACCAAGAGACCCTGTTTGATCTGGGTCCCGTTGCCCCTCCCCCTTCCCCCACCTCCCACTATGTCCAGTCAAACTGACGTTTTACTTATTATTTCAATGTGCTCAGCTCTTTTCTACCTCAGGACCTTTGCATTTGTTTCCTCTGCCTAGAACGGTCTGCCCAGCTCTTCACATGGTTGCCACAACCTCGTCCTGCAGAGCTCAGAGTAACTGTCCTGCCTCAGAGAGGCTCTCCCTGGAGTTCAACTGGTCAGCAACTCCAGCCCCGTTTATTTATTTTATGGTCCTAATGACAATCTCCAATCACATTTAAAATTTTTTGTGTGTTTTGCTTATTTGAGTCTGCCTTTCCAAACCCAAGTATCACCCCCCAAGGGCAGAGACCTCATCTCTCTTGTTCATCTCTATTTCCCAACATACAAATGTGTGAATGGATGAAAGTGTAGGTTCTAGATCTGTGTGACTGTATTTTTGTCCTCTTTCAGAGTAAATCTGAAATGCTTCTTTATTTAATGACCCAACTTTTAGAAGAATCTCATTATTCAATTAACATGATGAGCACAGGTACCCACATTCTATCTGTGCACACATGTGTGTGTAACATGGAGCCAGATACATTTTGCAGGTAGAATAGAGGTGCCTCAAGCTAGCTCGTCATCTAAAGGAAGGAGCACATTCCCAGCACCAAATTATCTCTGCAGTGCAGTCAAGGGTTTGCTTCTGGGATCCATTCCAAACAGCACTGTGGCCACTTGTGCATACATGAGCTTCCCTGAATGGAACACTAATAATAGAGGTAAGAGAGGGCTGAGTCCCTACACCCGGACAGGAAGGGTGGGTGAATCTCCAGCCCTGCCAGGAAGGGTGGGTGAATCCCTATATCCTGACTTAAACATGAAGGAAATAAGCTTAAATTTCCTTAAGTGGTTTGAATTGTTAGGTCCTCTTGACCTATAAGAAAATTGGTAATAAAAAATAATTGTAAACACCTGTCTGTTTCCATGTCTAACACAATACTAAAGAGGCTCACATTGGCAAGTGTGATGGGCAGGGTAATGCACCCTGCCCCCCACAAAGATGTCCACATCCTAATTCCCTCCAGAACCTGTGATTATGTTTCCTTACAAGGCAGATGTGGTTAAGGACACTGAGATGGGGAGATTATCCTGAACTATCTGAATGGGCTCAGTGTCATCACAACGGTCCTTAAAAGTGTCAGAGAAAGAGAAGTGATGACAAAAGCAGAGTGTGCGAGTCAGAGAGAGATTCAAAGATGCTTCTCTTCTGACTTTAAAGATGGAAGGAAGCTGTGAGCTAAGGAAAGCAGCATCTTCTAGAAGGAACCAGCCCTGCTGACACCTTGACCTGAGCCTGGTGAGACCCATTTCAGACTTCTGATCTCCGGAACTGTAGAATAATAGATCTGTGTTGTCCTGAGCCAATAAGTTTAGAGTAATTTGCAGCAGAAGCAGCAATAGGAAACGAATACAGTGATAATGGCTGGTAAAGATGCATCCCTTCTTAGTTTTCTTTTTCTTTAATAAAGTAGTGCCAGATTGATACATACACATTATTGCTACTATGTATAAAATAGGCAACGGATGGGAACATACTGTAGAGCACAGGGAACTCTACCTAATGCACTGTGGTAACCTAAATGGGAGGGAAGTCCAGAAGGGAGGGGGATATCTGTATGTGTATAGCTGATCCATTTTGTTGCGCAGTGGAGGCTAACACAACATTGTAAAGCAGCCATACTCCAATAAAAATTATTTTTAAAAAAACAAGGTAAAAATTAGAGGAAAAAAAATAAAGTAATTCCAGTGTTCCAAAGCCTTCCACATGGTCCTAATAGAGATTCTAAAATTTAAAGCACTTTAACTGGAAACAGAGTCACCGCATCCCTCACTCAGAACGCCCTCACTCTTGATGTCACACGCAATGCTCACGGCTTTGTTAACTAGTTATCCAGCCTGCAGCAGATGTAAAATAACAGATGAGGAATTTTTGGAGCAAGAGTAATGCCAGTTACAGTATGTGATGATGGGTGGCCTGGCTGTGAGAGAAAAGATAGAAAACGCACAGAGAGGCCACAAGAGGCAGACGCTTAGTGGTAATGGACGCTGAGGAACGTGACAGCTCCTGGAGGAGAGCTACTCACTGACATCACAACTCGTTACTCACTGTTTGACTCGTGACCCCGAAACGTGGAAAAAAGGCTCAGTCATACCTAAGATACCTCCCCATATGGAGGGAAGTGTGCCCTACATTTAAAAGAGATATCCGTCAAACTTAGTTAAAATAAAACTGCTCTGATGCTTCAAGGTAGCCAACTATCTGGAAAGGATTCCTCTCTAATGATACTGACTAGTGTGGTATTTCGAAGGGCGTCTCTTCTTCTCATAAAAACGATCTTCTGACATGATTTTCTAGAAGATAATGAAGGGCCTCCCTGTGGGACTTGACTCCTATATCCTTTCTGGAAAATGGCATGAAGTGATGGATGGACTCTTGATTGCAGTTCGAAAAGGCTGCTTCCGCCTTCTCACCATCCCTGGAGAATAGCTGTCGACTGAAAGGGATTCTCAGCAAGCTTCAGCGCTAAGTGCCTACAATACGGTTAGGCGGAGTCATAGTTGACTTTTAAACATTTTTCGTTTCTTTTAACCACCCTGTAAGCATTCATTAATTAAGCCTCATCAGGCACTGAGGCGAAAGAACTGCCTCCAGTATTCTGTAGATGAAAACAGTTTGTGGGATACTTTGGCAAGTTCACCTAATGATGCAAAGGAGGGATGGGTCTCCCACAGACCCACTGCAGTATTTTAAAGCAGGGCTTCTCAGGAGGAGCCTGGTGTTCCTGAAAGGAGCCTATGTTTCCATACATGTAACCCAAAACGTCCCCTGGAGACTAGTTGTTGCCATGCATGTGGTCTCGTCATGTGGACACTGGGAACCGGGGTGGTACACATACTGTGGCACATGCCCCCGTGCTGCTCTCCTGTCTCCTCAGCTGCTCCTACCCTGGGCCACGCGCCATCATTTCTCACCTGGACGCGGGCAGGAGCCTCCTGACAGACCTCCTCCTGCCCCCCTTGCCCCTACAGCCTCTCTCCTCACAGCAGCCCAAGCGATCTTGTAAAATCTGAAATCGGATCAATGCCACCCCCCTGCTTATACCCGCCCCCCCATGATCCTCACCGCACTTACAATCAAGGTCAGTCTTCTTACCTGGACTTCAAAGCCCTGTGGTGCCTGGTCCTGGCTGCCTCTTGAAAGCCAACCCCTGCTCATTACCCTAGCCTCGTTCTCCCTGTTGAACATCGCAGGCCCATTCTCACCTCCAGGCCTTTACATTGGCTGTTGCTCTGATCTTCCCCCGACAGCTTCTTCCCGTCTCGGCTCAGATGTCAGCTCCTCAGAGAGGCTTCTCCTCCAGTCTACAGAGACTGGGGGGCCTATAGGAGCACCACGGTGATTCACAAAATGCACGTTAGTTTGAACATGTTGCTAAAGGCACCATGGGTTTGGGTCATTGGGAATTTTTTTTCCCAATTTACAGTGGTCCGTGAAAGTGTCTGGCATTAAAATTTGGTCCTGATACTTGAAAAATTGTAAAAAGGATAAATTCCAGTATGAAAGAGAAAATAACTATGAAATGGGGACACAATTCTTTTTAAAAAGCTACTTGATACTAAAAGTGATTCCACCAGTATATCCTGAGGTTGTTATTAAACATAAATACTTAGAACATTTCTCAAAAGTAATTACGTTCTGACTTTAACGCTGTAGATGTAAATACCTAGCGCAGAGTCAAGCATTGATTAATGGTAGTTCCTTGCCCCTCAGCTATGGGAGGACCCGTACTCTACGTTTAGTCCTCAGGGCTTAGAAAAGCTTCACGGCAATCAGGGCCTATAAAGAAGAGAAAATTACTCTCAGTCTTACTGCAGGCAATTTAACTATCAGTCAGACTGTGAAAGATAAACGTATCCTATAAAATTTCCATTTGGGGAGCAAATGAGTTTGTTCTGTCAATGAAATGTGAGACTGAAGCTGCAAAAATATTGGATGGTCTCTGGCAAAAAGTGAAAAAGATGCAGAATGTTTTGAAAAGATTAAAAAACCCCAAACGGGGAAAATGTATACTGTGTGATGGGACAGTAATGTGTATAACCACATTGTCTCTCTGAGGGAGTGGGTCCCTGTAACCTGCGATGCTATTGTGTGTGGAGCATCTCCGTGCGTTTGGGAGAAGGACCTGGAAAGGGCGGAACTGCTCTGCACACCTGCAGGGAGAGATGGGGAAAAGAATTCAGAGGGCGGTCCAGGAAGTCAACGGGTGGGACTGAGGAGAGGAGTCTGGGTAAGGGCTGAGGAAAGGGTGGTGAGAAGCCTCCTTGATGGAGACGGTGGACAAAGAATGACCAAAAGGATATTTAAGGACAGGAAGATGTACTGTGGGATGCTCTGTCATTTGACGTATGTTGAACACGTGACCTTTTCTCATGGTCCTCCAACCTTCACTAGAGCTGGCTTTGTATAACGGGGTGTGTGTGTGTGCGTGTGTTGAGTCAGAAGCTGAACTTCTCATCTGTTTAGCAAGACACCAAGTGAAAAAGTGGCCATGAAAACATAAGCCTTTCAGGAATTCAAGGTTTCTTGGCTTTACACTTCCATAGGGAGTTTAGCCTGACCTGATACGGTTCCTAAGAGTCTGGGAAAGCCACAGTGATGTCTGGGTTATGACTCCTTAGAAGCTTCCAGGGGCTTGTGGGTGGGAAGAAGTAGTGAAGGACTTATTTTCGCGCCTCCTTATAATGAAAGCTGTGTGCTCGCTGATGGTAATATTGAACCGGGAAGCCAGAGCTTTTCTCTTATTGTTTACGCATCTTTATTTGGAGGACAGGCTTCAGTGCTGCACACCAACACCGCAACACTTTTCATTCTGGTTTTACTAAATTCCTACCTGGGCGCATGTTCAGGAAAAATAGAAACATAAATTTAGTTCCATTGAAGAAAATTTCCCTGAGGTGTGATAGGATGATGGTTTCACAAACGTTTGAGAAATAACAGTAAGTGCCAAGGAGAGAGGTGTTGCTTTTTCAAGAAGTCATTGGAATTTTCGATACTTTGCCAAACTCAACGTGGTATAAAAGGCAGCTGCAACAGATATGAAGTCATCGTATTTTAAATCTGATGCAGTTTATTCCACACAGCACATTTCTATTTAAGTGGGAAAAAAATAGTTTTGAAGTCATCCAGTTAAAGATTCTTCCCTGGGGCAGCACCTGAAAATATTAGAACTCGGGTGGATGAGACGTGAGAGAGGGTCTTCATTTGGGCTTTAGTCTGAATTTCTAGTCTGTGAGTTATGGTGGTTCTTTATTAAGCCAGACTGCTGGCTTGAGGCTTGTAATATCTCCAGTTCTCAATGACTTTATTTCATATATATTTTAAATGTGCCCTTTGAACACATTATTATGAAATGTTCTATGAGACTGTCAGTCTCCCAATAAAAAGAAAAGAAGGTTTCAGTTTTGAGTTTTGTGTTTGGGAAGATGACTCAGTGACTTGGAGAGAAATCTACTGCTGCGCAAACAAATATAGTTCTGAAAGAACAGGCTGCAGTTATAGCTCCTTTCCTCTAGGAAGAAATCCTTCTGTTTCCTATAGGCTACGATGACAATTATATGAATCTGTACAAGGTTCTGAAAATAGGCAGACGTATGCAGTGGGCAGGTTAGCTTTAAAAGGGACCACTGCCTATGTAGAGAATGAAGCTTCCATGTTGGTTGGAGTTTGAAATGAGTCATCTTTATCTGTCAACACTGAAAATTAGAGAATGCTCTTGCTTTATCAAACCTAACAGTGAAACTTTCTGGAAAAATGCAGCTAGCAAGGTAGCACATAAGTGGCGATGGGGAAACTTCTTTAAGAGGAAGGGAGAGGAGACAGTGATGAGATTCCATGTGGCTCCCCTGCCCCCCTCCTTCCCTCAAGTCTTCCCCCCCCCGCCCCCCCCCCCCCCGTTAGTTCCATTTTCCCCAATTAATTGGATGCCCTCAACCCCGCCCCCCGCCTCTGGCACACATGCGTTTACTCAGCCTAGGAAACTCCAGGCCAGAGAATTCCTAAAAGCTGTCTTTCGGTTGAAAGTCTCTCTGTCCAGTACCCACGGAGGCTTAGGTTACGCCACATGATTGCGAAGAATGTGAAACTCCTTCCAAACCAGCTGCCTCTGTCCACTGGAGCAGGGCAGTGATTTCTCCGGGACAGATCTGCATTCAGCTGGACAGCACACTGTAGCCACCAATGAGTCACACGGACAGCTTCTCCGTGGTCTGTAAAGGACAGCTGACTGTCCACAAGCCGGCTTCAGTGGCCTCGTCATTATCCCTCGGGATCCCACACCTCTTTCAAAGACTTCAGAGGCGCTCTGAAAGGGACCCCTGCTTATGTGGAGAGTGAAGCCTGCTTGTCTGTTGAAGTTTGAAAAGCCATCGTTATCTATCAAAATTGAACGTTAAGGTATGTTGCTGCTTTATTGAACCTGGCAGTGCAATAAAAATGAAAAAAGAAGCAAGTTCTTTGCATCACTGGAGCACGGTTAATGTTGTCAACATGCTTTTTTTTTTTTTTTTTTTAAAGAACTTTGCTGCAAATCAATGCTTCTGGCTTCAGATATAAGGATAGTTTGTATTTATCGAAAACCTATCATATGTCAGATACGCTGCTTGGCATTTGGCGTACTTGATCTTACAAGATCACTGCATCCTTCCTAAGGATGGATGTGTTACCTTCACTTTACAAATGAGATAACTGCAGCTCATGGATGCTGGGTCCTGCCATTGACAGATGCCCACGCAGGTGGTTTTGCTGCATGATCTGATCTTTCCCTCTTTATAAGAAAAGGAATATGCTGAAGAAAAACTGTGGAATAGTCATTTGCCACCAGTCAGTGGGTAAGTGGGGGTCGTATTTTGTTTTCCTGTAGGTAAAGAATTGGCTTAGTGGGAAATCAAAACTAGAGGAAAACATTTGCTTTTCCAGATGAAAAAATGTTACAAGTTTATTTAATAGTTTTATAAGTGATGTGGATCAGAGAGTACACAGTGAGATCTCCAAAATTAAAGATGGAAGTGAAATGTCAGACTGACAGGGATAAACCATAGTAAGATCTCAGGAGGTTTAGTGAGTGGGTAGAGAAATAGCAAATGAGCTCTAGCGTGGGTGACTGTAAGGCAATATATTCAGGGAAAATAATATAAACTTTGCTTATGATATCCCTTGGTTTCAATACAAGTAAAGAAGCTTAGAATCAATATAAAATATAACATACATAATATTTCATATTTTTATTTTATTAAAAAAATTTTTTTCTATTGGGGTATAGCTGTTTTACGGTGTTGTGTTAGTTTCTACTGTACAACGAAGTGGAGTTTCCTGTGCTCTACAGCAGGTTCTTATTAGCTATGTATTTTATACATATTAGTGTATACACGTCAATCCCAATCTCCCAATTCATCCCACCACCACGACCCACCCCACGATCTGTTATTTTTTGACCTTCATAAGGAAGCAGGGAGAAATATTAATTTTTAATAACACCATTTTATAGAGAAAATAAAGACCTAGGTGGCCGCAGTGGCTTCCCAAGGTTACTCTGGTAGTTAGTAAATGACCTCTGACTAGAAACCAGTACCACAGAACGCAGCCCATGCCCTTCCTCCTCCTTGGGTTCTTCTTTGGAATCACAAAGCCAGTAATGAATGTGATATTATCATCAGGAGACATCATCTCATCCTTACTGTATCAAGGTCAAGGGCTCTGGCTTTGGAGTCAGACATACCTGGATTCTACACTACTTGCCAGAATATGTGTCACAGAAGAGATTATTTAAGCTCTAGAGAGGGTTAGTTCTTCTTGTGTAAAATGGAGATGCGGAACAGCACCTGCCTTACAGAAGCATGTTAAGAATGACATGAGGTAAGAGATGAAAATACCTAGCACAATGCCTGGCACATAAGTATTTAATGAATGGTCATTTTTCTTGTTGTCAATGGAGAGGAAGGTGCAGTGAATTCATGCTTTGAGTACTGTTGGTGCTCCAAGCACATAGCAATGATTGATGAAAAAAGAAAAAGAAAAAGGTGAATAACCACAGCGGGCTAAACATTCAGCATAAACCTCCCCTACACCAGAAATGCAACAACAATGCAAACAGTGGTTAGACTGTAGACGTGGGCCTGCAGGGGTCTCTGGGACAGGAAGCAGGCAGGGGCAGGGGGGCTGCTGCAGGGGAGAGAAGACCACAGCCTTGCAGCCGAGGGGGGCCGGCAGCAGGCTGGGCGCCTGAAGCCTGGGGCTGGGGCGGTGCTAAGCCGTCCCTTATGAGAGGACAATGTGGAAAACTGCTGCGGACAAGCTGCTGCTTCAAGGAAGTTGTGGACCAGGGAGAGCAGACCCGGGGGCAGGGAGGAGCCTCAGGAAACCTCCCCCCGACTGGGAGGCTGAAGCTGAGATCGTCGCACGGAAGAGGAGGTCTGAATAATAACCCTAACCCTGGGCAGTGGGTGCAGGCAGGTGGGTGAGGATCAACCCCACCTTATGGACAGGGAGTCTGGAACACAGAGGAAGGAAGAAAGAAACACAAAACAAATAGCCAAATCGAACACCTCAAAATGATCCTGCAAGTCTGCTGGCTTACAAAAGTTTTTTGGTTTGTAAAAGGCACAAAGAATTTTGAAGCTAAGAAAGAAAACAAAATTGATAGTTAACATGAATTAAGTCCTGGAGTTAAAATGGTCTGTCAGCCTGAGAAACACATTTACAGGTAAGTTTAGAATGCTGCAAGAGATGAACACAGGAAGAGTATTCATAAAAAGAACAAAAAATTGTGAAACAAAACCCAAGCAGAAATAAAACAAGGTCAAGTAGATATGACTAGGAATCAACTTGAAACTTTGGAAACAAACAGTGTTGTTATTGGAATTAAAAACTTAATAGACAATTTAAACAACAGACTGGACACAAAGAGAGAATCAATTAAACTTGGGGATAGTGCTGAAGAATTACCCTAAATGCAGCACAGAGAGACCAAAGTCAAAATACACAAGAGACATTCAGAGGCATAGTGGATGAACTGACAGAATTAATGGCTAAGAGCTTTCCAGAATTGAAGAAAGACGTGTCCTCAGATTGAAAGTACCTACCAATTGCTAACAAAGCTAAATGGAAACAAATCTAAGGCTTGACATCAGAGTGTAAACATAGAATATCAGGAACAAAAAGAAAATTATGGAAATCACCAGGGAGAAGAGACAGATTATTGGCATAGGCGTAGCAATTAAGAGAGACTTCTCATCAACAGTAGATGCCACTGGACTTCCCTGGTGGCGCATTGGTTAAGAATCCGCCTACCAATGCAGGGGACACGGGTTCGAGCCCTGGTCTGGGAAGATTCCACATGCCACAGAATAACTAAGCCCATGCACTACAACTACTGAGCCTGCGCTCTGGAGCCCTTGAGCCACAACTGCTGAGCCCGCGTGCCACAGCTACTGAAGCCCGTGCACCTAGAGCCCATGTGCCGCAACAAGAGAAGCCACCGCTCACCACAACTAGAGAAAGCCAGCGTGCGGCAATGAAGACCCAATGCAGCCAAAAATAAATAAATAAAAACAAAAAACCAACCAAACAAAAACCAGTAGATGCCAGAAAACAGTGGACTTCAAATACTGATGGAAATCATTTTCAACCTTGAATTTTATACCTACCTAGACTATCACTCAAGACTGAAGGCAAATCAGAGACATTTCAGACACATAAAGACACAGACCTTCACTGTTAAAGGTATTATCAAGAAGAAAGGGAACCTGAAGGGAAGACATGAAATGGTGTGGGGGGGAACAATAATACATACGGGAATTAATAGAATATGTCAGTAAATGTTATTAAAAATAGACTATAAAATAGATAACTATATATTAGATAACTAATATAAAACAGATAACTAGGGGTATGGTTTTAGTTATGCAAAAAACTTCTGAATAGATAAATATGCTAAATTTATAGTTTGGTGTGTACATTATATATTTCAAAGTAATTACAAGCATAATATAACTATAATCTCTAGTTTCCAAACTGTCCATGGGAGACAAAAGTTGGACGTATAGAAAATCATATTCAGGAGAAAGAGGAAGAGGAAATGAAGTGGACAAAAGGGATGATAAAAGAAAGCAGTGTGATATGTAGATATTAGTTCAAATATAAGTGATTACAGTTATGATTATAGCTACCCGTTCGCGAAAGGCAGAGGCTATCGGAATGGTTAAAACAAAAATCCAGCCATGTTGCTTTAGAAGTCACACATAAAACAAAATCTTACACATATGTGGAGGATGAAGATAAGAACAAAGATAACCCAGGTAAATAATTACTAACCAAATTTAAAAGGTAGCTAGTGTAGCAATATTAATATGAGGCAAAATAGAATTTAAGAGAAGAAGCGTTAACAGGAATAAAACAGCAGCAAAATATACAGTCAGACAAGAAGCTGTAACAATTGTGAACTGCGTAATACAGAGATTACAGCTAAAAGACATGATTCGCACTTATAAAACTATGTCCGTTGGCTTCATTTTTGTTCAGTGCAATACACTGTATTAATCTTAGCTCACCTGAAGTTTTGGCTAAACTTACCGGGAAATTCTTTTTCTTTTTTTATGGAGAGTGTTAAAATTTGGCTGACATGGTCCATCTTGGCTGAAAAAAATAAACACGGTTGGAAAAGTTTAGTTAGGTAAATGAAATACAGAGCTAAACTTGTTATTTAGGAATTTTTTGGTACACCCTTAACCCCAAATGTTAGGATTTAAGAGGGCAACCAAGCTCTTCCATAAAATATCTGTTTGCTCTGGTGTCAGAAGCAGAAGGTTGTTCTGGATCATTTTTCTGACACGAGGTCAACATTCCTTCTGTCGTTGAATGTCTGTGTGATGAAAGTACGTAAACCGCAGAAGTCCATTCCGTGTGACCCCTTGGTACTGTTACTAATGCCCATTAATAATTCACGCAGAGCTCCACGATTCTGGTCCTCCCTTCTGGGAGGCTGAGTTCTGAAAATCCGACAAGCCCTGGGTCAAGGACAGACATTCTGACGTAGGGGTGGAAACAAGAAACAGAATGAACCCTGAAGTACACCACTCTCCCCTCAGCCAGCTTCTCTTTTGCCTAAAAAGCACCTCGCCAGGCTTACACACCAAACCCTGGGAACTCTTTTGTGGTTTTTAATGATTGCTGTGCATGAGTACTAGCAATGAGGTGTTCATAACCTTTTTGGGTAGGCGTTTTCATTCATTAATTACAGAGGATCGATCGTTTCACAATACATACAATTATTGAATCCTCATGTTGTATGCCTGAAGCAAATGTAATGTTCTATGTCAATTATACCTCAATAAAAATAAATAAAACTGGCATTGCACACACACACACACACACACACACACAAATAGCATTTTTTAAAAAAGAAAATAGTTGACACTAGGAAGTGACAACATTCTGCTCTGTAAAATTTCCCCCAAAGTAAATTATATATAATTTCCAGTGATATAGCATATTTCACATGAAATTCTTTGGGCTTCTTTGAAAAAGAGATATGCTCCCTGTACATTCACAGTAATTATTTTGGAATCTAGTCTATTTTTCTTAAGATTCCTGGGGGATATTTTTCTTAAGATTAAAATAAAGAAGAGGGTCAGCTGATCAGAATGAAGAGGAACCCTTCGAGGGCCCCCATCCGTATCCCTCCTCTCTGTAGGTTCAGGAATTAGGCAGGGGTGTGTGGGGAGGGGAGGGGCTTTGAGGATGGAGAGCAGGTGTGTAGGTGCATGCCTGCTCCTGCACCTCTACCACTTGCAGTACACACACCAGAAGGAGATTGCTTTAAACAGACTGAATTGACTTGCAACAAGCTCTCCATTGTTTGAAGCTTGTTCCCCATTTTGCGGGTCACCAGACCGGGGCACTTTAGCACATCTTAGCTGGGCCCTGGGGAAACAAGGCACAGAAGAGTGTTCTAATGTTCTAATGGCATATCGGATGCCAAAGGATGTGGCCCAAGCGGAGGAGAAATCTTCAGATGACTGACCTAAGTGTAGATGCCAGCACATTCCTTGTTCTGCGCTTATCAGAATAAAAATCTCATGCCTCGAAGGAGCTAGTGGCCGACCTCCAAGGTCTTAACTGTCTATAATTGTGCTGTTTTGGCTCTCCTGGTACTCACATTAGCCCAGTGGGGTAATGAAATTTGAGACATCTTTGCAACTATAGTACTGTACGAGGGGATGCTTTATCACCTGGCCGACTGGCCTGATGTTTGTATTCCATGTATCTTTTTCTTTCCGTAATGCTTTAAAAATAATTCTTGGTGCCTCCTGTAACTTCTGTGAGTCTCAGCCTCATGTTTCTGAAAGAAAAAAAAAAACAAAACACAAAACTCCCGCCTTCCTCTGCAGTTTGCAGACCTGCTCTTTGGTTATGTACAAGGGGACAGCCTTAGAATCAGGGGTGCCCTGGAGCTGACTTGTACTGGCTCCAAGAGCAGATTTGGCCCGTCTCTTTCCAGTTCTGCATTCACTGATGTCATGTTGGCGGCTGGAGATCCACCATGATGGGAGTACTTAAACCACGGAAACTGGCACACACCACAGACCAGGGCTTTTCTTCCTGAAGCCAGTTGTTAAAGATTTACCAGCATTCCACTGCCCGGGATCCTCTTAGACCACGGTTCATTTCCCCTAAGACAACCTTCCAAAGCCAGAGGCAGGGTCCTCTCAGAGATTGCTCTGCTTGGAAATTTGTAAAGTCATGACAACAGTCGCACCCCACGGCTTATAGGCATCTGTGTTTTCTGTTAGCATAAGACTGAGTAGGAAGCTTTTCCTTCCAGGGTTAATAGGAATACAGTTATGCCTAGCCAACGGAATATCTTTTTAAAAATCCCAACAAAAATGTGTCCTTTGGCTGAAGTTCTTGATTCTCTCCTATTAAATATCGGCTCCTCACTGTAATTTAATAATAATTATAAATAAAAATAATCCATTACAGTAATTCTTGCCAAACGTGCTTTTCCTGTCGGTCAAGGAATGAAACATTGAATGAGTATTTATATGCAAGACACAGTGATAGGCAGTATGCTAGATACAGAGACATTGTGTAGCCTCAGTTATCATCTTCAGGAAGTATATAATTTAGAGCAAGGCAACACGTGCGCACGTGAAAAGTTATGTGAGAGAATTTCTAGAACGTGTGTAATTTGAATGTATCCAGTCACCTTAAGGTCAGTCTCAGTAGGTTGTTACATCAAAACACACACACACACACACACACACACACACACACGACACTGTTGGAGATTCTTTGTAAAGGTTTCTGAAGGGTGGACACCAGAAGACAAAGGTGGGAATTGCATTGCAATTATAAAGCAGAACTTTCTGAAACAGCAAGACTTTCTGAAAATCCTGTCTCTTCCTCCCCTTCCTTCTCGGCCTTTCTTTATCCTCTCTCAGGCCACATGTATGTGTCATACGCTCCCATCTCTCCAGATATTCTTGAGAGTTTGGCAAAACAAGGATCCTTGGGGGAACCCACCATCCTTAGAAGGGAAAGGAGAAAGAGGGTGTAAGTCCACATGATTTCATGGGCTTCTGCCGCAACTAAAAGACAACAATTCAACAAGTGTCATAAGGAATATTTGAAGTCAGAGGTCACAAGTTGGGAGTTTTAAATTCAGAGGGAGAAGAAAAGAGGAAAAGGCCATTTTGGGGGGTGGGAAAGCTTTAAGAAGGAGAGACTGGTAGGTGAGTAGAAGGTCTCAAAATAAAGAGAAGAGAAAAGGAGTGATCCCGGCTTCTACCATCTGCGTTACCCGGTGAGTCACTGAGGCCCCCGCGGGGAGGGTGGAGTCAACATTCCACAGGTGTGCATGGAAGCATCTCTTGCTTTTATCACTTGCTTCCACTTCCTCAAAGTGACCCCGAATCCACCAGCCTTTTGCCCTCTCCCCAAAGAGGACAAGTCACTTGTGCTTCACGTAGACTGAGTGAAGGACAGACAGATTTCAGGACATCTAGGTTGGTACAGAAGTAGGCTCATACCTCAGATCTTTGGCCTAACCAGGGCTCCAACTGCTAATGTATTGAGTGGGAAAGTTTTTCCAAATAACTTTACGATAACAGCATATTTATCAAAGAGATAAGCATGGGTCTCCCTTGCTGTGCACAGTTCTACACATGAACCTCAGTAACTGGCCAGACAGTAGCACTGCCAGGCTGTTCAGGTCACAAAACATCAGCTACCAAATTCAGTGGCTTTTTTTTTTTTTTTTCCCCTCAGTTTTGGACCAATCAACTAGAAAATGTGTCTAGACCAGTTTTTCCTCTTCTTGTCAATGCAGACTCCAGTGACTTTGGGGTAAAGGGGCAACTTGGCAGCGAACTCTATTGTCAGAAACTTTGCAAAGTTCCTGGCTTAAGAATTTTCAGCCTCCTCCTTCCAGCCCAGTTGGTAGCTTCCGAAATCTCACTGCACCGTTATGAGTAATTTTCAAGACCCAAAGTTACCTCGATGATTCTCAGAACTTCCCTTGTCTTTGTGATGACAGAGCTGTGAGCCTGGGACACGGGGAGTCTAAGGCATTATGAAATCTCTGTATGAAGTCGTTAAATCCACAGCAACCTGATTTCCTTCATTTTCAGGCCTGAACATCTGTAATAATCTAAATAGCTTCTTTCCTGCTAACAATCAACTGAGAAGCACCCTCACTCTCTGACAGCATCAGAGGCACTTGAATCATTCAACCGAATCTCGCCGGGGCGTCAGAGATCACTGACTCATCTGGATTCTGCACGGTCTTTCCATCAGAAGCAGCAGCTCCTTCTGGCCACGTGACCTTGACTGAGTCATTTAACACCCTCCTGAACCTGAGTTTTATCATCTCCTAATTGAGCTAAGGTCACATCTCATGTCTTCCCAGGCACTTCTGAACATCCAGGTTAGCTAATACCTAAGACATCACTTGGAAACTAGAAAGCTCCCTACAGTGTATTAATAACTTTGATTCCCTTGGCTGATGAGAAAGGAAGACCACAGTGAAACGCATGCTGGGCCCGAGAGCTGGACTTCAAGGTCAATTCTCAGATATCTTCTGTAACATTTTTAGGGTAACCTGCAAAAGCATTAGGGGTTTTCTTAAGGTTTCTTTTTCTCCTAGCTTCTGTTATGTTGCCCCAAAATTCAAGTAGTATTGTCAACATGGCATATTATTATGCTTTCTGTGACACAGATAAATTTTGGGGAAAAAAACAGGGATAAACCATTCCCCACATCCACTAGTATTTTTACAGAAAATAATATGCAGCCCCATTGAAGCCATGACTCACATGATCTAAACACAATACTACACGAGAGAGGCTACCCCAAAAAAGGACCACGCCATGAGAATAGACACATTGTAAAATAACTCAAGACGAGGCCTGTGGCAACTCTTCCGAAGTTTCTCTTTCTCTCAACCATCAGTAAGTTCTTCTCAATTCCCACCTGGGTGCCTCTTCTCTTTCTGCCCCCCTTTTTCCTATTCTGCATCACACAAGGTTCAGCACGGAGCTGGCAAAAGCAGACTCTCCTTGGAGGGCAGGTGGAGAGGGTGAACCTGGTGAGAATGCCAAAACTTTCCTTCAGGGGTGAGGGGGATGCTGGGGACCCCCATACACTCAGAATTTTGACTCATCACTGGTGTAATGATGCAGCAAGAATTCTGGCTTGAATCACTTCAGGATGGGACATGGCAGGGACTGGAGTCCGGAGCAGGGCAGAGCCTCTAACGGTCTCTGTATGAGGGACCAAGGAGAACTCTGGAAAAGAAGGCAGGCAGAGGGAAGGCATAGCTGAGCTGGACACATTAACTGAGGTCGCAGGTGGGCTTTGGAGGAGGAGGCGACTCTAAATAGGGCAGGATATCTGCCTCTGCACGGTCCCCCCAGGAGCGTAACTGATGGCCTTAGGGTCAGTGATGATGGGGGTGGCAGCTGGAGAGGAGGAGAAGGCCCAGAGGACCCCACGGAACTCACTGGAAACGTCCAGGTCATGGGAGGGGTTGAGATCCCGAGTGGTTCCCTGTGTCTGTGCCTTCCCATTCGTATCTTTTGTATGAGCATTTCTATAACCCGCACCATGGCTGCAAGCGCTCCCACGCCCCACCCCACCATGCTCCGTTCTTCTCTCCGGCCCACGCTGGGCTCATGACACGTGGTTTATCAGCATGTTAGAGTTTCAGTTCTTAAAACAGCTAGATAATTCTTTCAAAGGAAACACCAGTTAGAGACCATGTGAGACCGTTATGTCAGCAGATCCAACCCAGACGCACAATCTGGCTGAAGTTCTGCTCTGTGTTGTGTGTGGCCTGTGTGTCCTCCTTTGATACAGACGACCCAGAAGGTGCCTTTCAGCTCTCAGGGTCCACCTCCCTGTGTCAGCTGCCCGGCAGGTGCTGGTTAGGTTCAGGGCAGAAGGTGGTTGGCACATTGAGCAAACAAAGATGAATAAAGATCCGGTGAGGAGGCACGTGGATTCAGGAGCCATCCACGAATGTGGAGGCACGTTGGCCTGGAAGTTGCATGAGGCTGGCTGGAATCGGGGAGGAAGGTCCTGTGCTGAGGGACAGAGGTACCAGTGTTAGGTACAGACGGCTGGGTTAAGGTATTGGTAGGGGTCTCTGGATTTAATAAGGAAACTGGGGAATTGCTTAGCAGAATTTGGTGTGGTGGGCACACGCTGTTGGGGCATCACAGCTTGTCCCTGGCACTTACTCCCCCAGTCCTATACCCACTGACTTGGATCTTGAGGTGCTGGGGAGCGGAGGGCGGGTGCCTGCGTGCCCCATGTGTGTTTCCAATTAGAACAGTGTTACTAACTAACGTTCAGTTAAGAACATTTGGAAAACAGAGACAAGTACGTAGAAAAAAATGTAAATAACCCATGAAACCATTACTTATAGATAAAACTTATTAACATTTTGCCGGATTCCTTTCCTGTCTTTTCCTATACAGATCTAAAGTATTACTAAATTGATATATGTAATTTTGTCTCCTACTTTTTTCTTCCCTTAATATTATGTGACAGAAAACATATACGGCTACGTAGCATTTTTTTTCACTTCGATTCATCATAATGAACTTGAACGTTCTTGCCCTATTGTACATTTAGGTTATTACCAGTATTTTTCTTTTATAAATAATTTTTAAAAGAGGCCAGTTTACAAGAATCTTCTAAGGCATTTGAGCAGTTGGGCCATTAAGTTGGGGACAATGAAATGCCATGGAAATGTCTTCAGCAGGAGAGGAAAGTGATCAAAATCTGTATCAATCTTCCTCTTGGGAGGAAGGTGGGAGAAGTAACTGTGGTGAGAAAAAGTCATTTCAGTAGGGAAATGCAGCCAGGGTAGAGGGGCTAGTTCCCAGGTTGCTCGGGGGGCAAAATGGATAGGATTGGGTCACCGGGGAAAGCAGGTGGACACAGAGTCAGGGGGCTCCTGAGTTTGCCTGGCGTGTCCACCTAACGGGGTGGGTGGTGATGCCAGCCAGGCTGAGGATCCGGCTGGGGGCCGGCAGAGCGCAGGGGCTGCGTGCGTCAGGCATGTTGAAGATGCCAAACCTGGAGGGAAATACAAATGGGAGCAAAGGGAGCTTCTCCGTCTATAGGTCTGGAGGAACTACAGGCTGAGGACAACAGATTCGGGGCTCACTGATCTGCACTGAGATGGAGCCCAGGTAGTTAGCGACCCAGGACCCCGACCTAGAGAGAGGCTAAATGTCACCAACAAGATAGAGAACAATGATATCTGCAAGCCCTCTTCTCAGGAAGGAATCTTGGGACAAGTCAGCTGGGATGAGGAAGTAATATCCTCAGAGACTAACAGATAATTATCTGCTTTTTGAAGAGGGTGTCTGCTCGACTGTAGGGACTTTGGTTCTTCTGTGTGGGGCAGGAAAACCTTGCCTTAAATGTTGAGCAATTATTTAGAGAATACTTTGTCTGAAGGGGCAGCCTGGCAGATGCAGCACAGACGGGGCAGGCTCAGGGGTTCAGGGGCCACTGAATCTCTAACGCCACAGGCTCACGACTGAGGCATGGTCAGCCCTTCAAAGGTGAGCTTGGGTGCCCTTGGCTTTAATGCAGCATGGGGGAAGCGGCCCGCGGACTGCCGTGTGGTTCTTGAAGCTGGGAGTCAGAGGCTCGGCTCATGAGCTCACGGTGGGAGGGAAGCGGACGGTGACGGATGCCAGTGCCACGGCCACCAAAAGTCCTGGGACGCTTGATCACGGTGGAGGCATCCGAGCCATCTCTGTTCACTGGGTCATTTAGAAACTTCTACCTGAGCCCCAGCCCTGCACATTCACTGTTGCTGCTGCTGACCTTGATGGGATTTAATCTGGGAAAGGAACCTGAAGTCCATGCTGGGAAGGACATCGGAGGCGGGGCCGTGGAATAAACTCACGCAGGTGTGCGGGGCCCAGATGCAGCTCACTGCCAGCACCCGGTCACCTGGAAACGGACGTGTCACCCACCGGGCCCAGCACCGGGCCTGGCCCATCCTGAGTGCTCAACCAGTATTTGTGGAAGAAAGGCCTGGCCCCGGGTATCTCTCCTGAAACCAGACACTGGATTATTCAGTGGATGTGCTTTTGGTCCCCTAACGGCCTGAGATTGGGGCTGCACCTCCTTCCCTCCTCAGGCGACTTTGCTGGGTGAGGCTGGCAGTGCCCCGTGACGACATGTCTCCTAGAGGTCCCTCTGGGCAAGGCTGACTGGCCCCAGCGGCGTCTGTCAGTCTCGAGCTGGGCCAGATCATCAGAAAAAATGTGAAGCGTGGGGATGGGTGGGAAGGTGACAAATTTGCGTATCTTCTCAGTTTTTTCTCACAGCTCTTTGTGGTGGTTAGCAGAGGGGCCCATGTGCTCAGAATACCTGGGTTCAGATCTCCCTTGCTACCTGTGTGACCTTGAGCGGGTGAAATAACCTTCCCCTGCCAGTTTCCCACCTGCAAGATGAAGATCATAAACGAGCCGCTGCGGGAATTAAGGAAGTCGACGCGTGAGGAGTGCTGCTGTATCATTATTGTCGTTGTTGTCATTGTAAGTGGCAGCAGCCACTTATGCTCGGCTAATGCTCCTTCGTAAGAGCCTCCGAGAGGGCAGATGCTCCTGTAAACCCCAGGGGGTCACCCCTCTGGTCTCCGGCTCTGCGCATCCACACGCCGGACCTTTCACCAGAGCTGCGCCCGCAGGACCGAGGCAGGCGGTGGCTGGGCTCCACGCACAGGCTTTGGAACAGAAGCCTTCGCTATGTTTGTTTTCCTGAAGGGACGGAGCGTCTGCTGGGTTGCCCTCGCTGCAGTGCAGTGATGACGCTGGGCTCCGAGAAGGTGCTGGCGGCTGAGCCCAGGAATCCAGTGAAGGAGCTTGGCCAGCTTTCTGCCTGCAGGAGAAGGGAAGCGGGGGGTGGGGGGTGGGGGTAGTGGAGAGCTGGGTTCCCTCCACCTTTGCACCCGTGGCCTGAGCTTCGAGGACCCTCACCCGGTCGGCCGGTGCACTCCAGCCCTGCCTTGCTGTGGATGTTCGGGCCATGTAACTTTAAACAAATGTTTCGTAAGGGACAAAGTGACTTTCTCCTTTTTTTCACCTGTTCTTCCCTCCCATCCTGGGAGCTCCGGGGTGGGCTGGACACAGAGAAAAGAGTATTGTTCTTAAACCTGCCTCACAGCTCAAGGACCTTGAAGGAACAGAATGGAATGGGAAACAGGAATTATTGCCTCTTTTGTTTTCTCTTTAAAAATATAAAAAGAACCCTGAAACTGTGGTCTGGACGACACCACATGATTTCTTCCTTTTGTCATGGAAATACTTTGCATAAAAGACTGTTTCCTGGATTGGTACCTTCAGGCTGTCCATCTCCAGCAGCAGAGAACCGCTGTCATTCCTGGAAATAAGAAGGTCAGGCCCCGGGGGGTTAATCTGCCTGATTTTGCTTTTCCGAGGGTGACTGTGTAAAGTTCTTGGCCCTGTGGCCAAGTTGATGGCCCAGGGCAATGCTGCCCAGTAGAACTTTCTGCAGCTTTGCAAGTGTTCTGGGATCCATGCTGAACCCATGGTGGCCACCAGCCCTGTGGCTCCGGAGACTGAGGAACTGAGTTGTTGTTGTTTTGAGGCATAATTGACATACCACATTATAGTAGTTTCAGGTGTCAGGAGCTGCGTTTCTTACTCTGAATTGAACTAGTTAAATTTAAACAGCCACACGTGGTCCGTGCTGTGGTCCTGGATGGCGCCGGGGAACATCGTCATAGCGAGCTGCAAGCGGCATCCACCGGGATCACCCGCATAAGAGGGGAAGGGGAAAGGGGCCAAAGGTCTAGACCCTGAGGACCAGTTCTCTCGTCCACAGCAGCCGTTCACGTGGCAACTGTGGTTTCTGGATATTTATCTGGACCCTTTATTGCCTCCTCTTTCTGCTGCGGGAGTAGCCATCTACTTTCTTAAAGAGGAGTGAGGTCAAGACCATGTTACAACACAAAGGTTAAGTGATCTCCTAGAGTAGGTAATAGTTCTACTTAGAAGCTCTTCCTTGAGCTCCCAAATCACAGGGTGGGATCAGTCACTTCTTCCAGGATTCTGAAGACGCCCGTGCGGCCCGTTCAGACCCTAATGAGCGAAAGCCCTGGAGCGTGTTGGATGGACACGGGAGACTGCAGTCCAGGCTCAGTGTAGCCCAGAAGGCGGCACATCGGGGCCAGCCTGGGGCTCTGGGGCCAGGATCCTGGTCCGGGTCCTGAATCAAAAGACCAAAGAAGAAGGGCAGCCTTGAAGAGAGAAGAGAGGACGGCAGAGGAAAATGAGCCCTAGGGAAACCAGGATCTGGAGACCTGAGTGGATGGCAAGGGCGGGGTGTCACCCGCAGCAGTGGCAGCTCTAGGGTTCAGGGTGGCGGGTCCTTGTGACCCTTGTGACGCAAGGATGGAGGATTAAGTAAATGCAGGCAGGCACGGGGCCCACCCAGAGAGTGAGGACAGAACACAGGATGGGCTTGGACCAGGGCTGCAGCAGCCCTCATCCTGCCGTGGGCAGCCTTGGGGTCAGGAGTCTCACTGGACCCTGCTTTGTGTGGGGTTTCGTCTGCATTGTCAGGACTGTGAGGCAGGTGGTATTCTGCCCATTTCATGAAGGGATAAGCTGAGACTTGGCGGGGGCTGAGGTTCGATGTTCTCCTGGCTCCTGCCTGACTTGCCTGCTACTCCTTCTCAGGCTTCCTAATGAACTCGTTCCTCTCTGCCAGGTCTGGGAATGTGGGAGCCCCTTCAGGCCTGTTCCTGAGCCCCTTCTCTTCCCATCTTCCACTCTCCCCACACGGTTTCAACTGCTCGCTGGGAACTCCCCCACTTCTGGTGCAGCCTGCATCTCTCCCAGTCAAGGAGAAGCACAATTACCCCAGAGAGTGGACCTGGAAGGGATGGAGAGACATTAACAGAAACAGTCCTAATTTACCGATGAGAAAAGCAAAACAAAATGATTCCAAGAGAGGCTTTTCCTTTGACCAATAAAATAGATAAACTACAAACTGGCCCAAAAAAGAAAATGGGAGAAAACACAAAATTATAAATGAGGAAATACTGCAAGAGACCACTTTGCTCAAAGCTAGGTTGACCCCTCTGAAAACCTAAATGAAAAATACAATTTTCTAGGAAAATATTTATTACCGAAGTTCACACCACAGGAGAATCTGTAACTAGGGTGACCAGACTTAGCAAACAGAAAGATAGGACCCCCAGTTAAATTTGAATTTCAGATAAATAAGACTTTTTTAACATGTCTCGTGCAAGACATACTCATCCTAAAAAATTATTGGTTTTTTACTGAAATTCAAATTTAACTGGAGGTCCTGCATTTTATCTGGTAGCTCTACTTAAATAGATAAATTACTATGGAGAAACATGAAGAACTTGTCAAAGGCCAAAAAAGCATCAAGATAAAATGGTTTCAGGTGAATTATATGAAATGAATTCAAGGGATAATTTAAACTCTATTTAAATGATTCTGAACTCTATTTAAATGATGATTTAAACTCTATTTAAATGATTTAAATAATTCCAAACGCTGTTTAAATGATTCCAAACTCTAAAAATAGAGTAAAAGCTCCTAAATTATTTTTATAAAGTTGCAACACACTGAAACCAAACCTGACAATGATAGTAAAAAAAAAAAAAAAAAGTGGGCAAATCTGTTATGAATATCCATGATAAAATCTCAACTGTGATAATAATAAATACGGAGGAATGACGTTTTTCTTTAAAGCTGACAGACTCCTAAAAAGGTAACTGAAAAAAATTATTGAAAGTGATTTTACCAAGTTTTCTATATTTTTCCTCAGTCTTAACATGCCTATATATAGTGTATATAATTCTTAGCTGTAAGTTGTTATAATAATAGATCATCATATATAGACTATTATTATAGATTATTATTATAATAATAGATGTTACTTTCTGGAATCGCCTCAAATTAAAACTTGTTTTGAAAGTACTGATCAATACAATTAGATACGAGAAAAATATGAGGCATCAATATTTCAACTGAGGATACAACATTATTACTATTTTCAGACAATGTGTTTACACAGAAAATGCAAAAGGATCAATTGGGGGAAATTAGCAACAGACGATAATTCAGTTAGGTGGACTGGGTTCAAAATTAATATCCACATTCAGTAGCATTTCGATAAGCAAGCAGTATTTAGCAATGAGGCAAACCATCTCATTTATAAGAGTGTAAAAAAAAAGAACACCTAGGTATAAACGTAATAAGAAATGTGTAGGTTACAACTGTAATACTTTCTTGAAGGACATAAAAATATAACTGAATAAATAAAAAGATCTGTTATATTCTTAATACTGCAATCACGTCAGTTTACCCTAAATCAATCCATAAATCCAGTGTAATCCTCATCAAAATACCAACAGTGACTTTTATAATTTGGCAAAACCTATTATTAAAGTCACCCGGAAACGTAAACTTGTGGAAACTATATAGGTGCCCGTATCTGCAACACGAGTTCTGGGGAGGAAGCTGTTAATAATGTTTAACTCCAGACAGTGGAAGTGAGGGGTAAGGAGTTGATCCAGAGTCTTAGTTTTTATTTCATAACCATCTATACTATTGAACTTTTCAGTGTATGCACGTAGTACTGATATGATTAATATGGTAGTTGTTTATTTTAAAAGAACATTTCTCATGATGTAGAGCGGTGATGCTAACCCCCGCTGCTCACTAGAATCACAGAGGGAGCTTTAACACAATGCCAAGGCTCAGACCTCATCTCCAGATTCGGATTCAGTTGGTCTGGGATAGGGCCCAGACATCTGATTGTTTTTAAAAAGCTCCCAGTGACTCCTGTGCAGCCAGGGCGGAGGGTCACTGCTGTGGTCCCCCATGGTGGTGCTTTGCAAACTGTGGTCACAACCCATGGTCATAAGAACAATTTAATGGGTTGGGACCAACAATTAAAAAAACCTACAGTTGACAGAAGCGTGTGTGTGTGTGTGTGTGTCTGTGTGTGTGTTTATGCACTGGGTTGCGGTCTAAAGCATCTCTCTTTCTGTGCGATGAAATTTTAAAAATTCAGAAGGCGACTGCCTTATGTGATTCAAACATTTCAGACCTTCTGAAACAGTCTATCAGAGTTGGTGTGAACTATTAAAGGCTTTCCACAGTCTAAAAATTATATTCTAATTCTGACTTTTGTTCATTTATTCAGTCATTCAGTCATTCATTATTACAGTTCAAAGATCAAAAATACCATATGTAATTACTGGTGCCTATGTGATAAGCACTGTGTCTGACTTAAGTAGATGCTCAAAAAATGTATAATGAATGAAAGAATGAGTGATTAAATTAATTATTAGGTAATGCTTTGCCTAGTCTTTCCAAGAGTTAGTTTTATAAACTTGTTTCTCTTCTCCCGGCCAAGGCAGGACTTCCCTCTTTGCTGACATACTCATCCAAGTGAGGACGGTGCTTGGTTTGCATTGGGCCACACTGATCACACTGATCGTGGCCGCATCAATGTTATCACAATCACGGCTTGGATCCATTGGCAGGACATAAATACTCATGGAAGATAGAACCAGAATTTGGCCAAAATGGGTTAGCTTTATTCAAAGCAAGTTATGTCTTCAGAAAGTGAAGTCTTCATAAAAATGTTCTAATCCTCTATACAACCAACTTCATGTAACTGAGAAATATATTATGTGACCACAGTCTCAGCCCTGAGCAAAGTGCTGCAGGGAATACGAGGAAGCATCAGAGTTGCTTAAACCAGGCCATACAAATTCTCCATGAGAAAGAAATTCAGATTGGGCAGAAACCAAACGCAATGGGCCAAACAGAAAAGTCTGCAAACCAAACAGCTAGCCACGTGGGACAGGAGCTATAGGAAGCACAGTAGAAGTGCTCAGGTGACATCCTTAAGCCTGAAAACTGGATTCTAATTTGCCTGACGCCTCTTCCTTAGGTGCTTGTTCTGTGTAACATTTTACAAACGATTAGCAAAATGACCGTCCCTGGGAATTCTCCTCCAGGATGGCAGGCCTCCCATGCTCGTTCCGGGATTCATCTCATGGCTGCATGACTCCATGGCTTTCTGGGCTGTTTCCAACCTTGTGCCCCACAGGTCACCCTGTTTTGAGAGTTGACAGGGAGGAGGGTGAATAGACCTATGGCACCATTAACTTTTAGCAGAAACAGGCCATAGGTCAGAGGGACAACAGCCGGCTTCTCAAGGGCTATGCAGAGATCACGAAGGGAAGGGCTTTCTAATGAACCTAACAGCAGCGAAGGTACGTAGGGACAAAGATTAGAAAAAAGCAGAATTAGCAGTACAGGCATTTGAACATTTCAAAGTTAATCGATGAAGAGACTAAAAGTAGGGGGATTTAATCCAGAAAAGAGAAGACTAAGGGTGATTTCATTAGGATCTTCAAAAGTATATGAAAGATGATTTTACAGGGACTGGAGAACTAGCTCTTTTACATCTTAAGCTGAAGTTTGAATAATCGAAGCAATATCTGAAAAAGTCCACCTTTCTTTATTTCTCCTTTACTTAATATTTCTCAAATGCCTCTTCAACACCATCCGGTTGTTAAATATTAAATTCTATTGACCCGGTGTGGGTAAGACTCTGGGGCAAGCACTGAATGGGGTGGAGAATTCTACAGGACATCGTCTTTTTTTTCTAAGGGCTCCTGAATGAGCCTGTGAAGCAGATTGGATAATTGCTTTACTAGGCAGTTTTGGAAATGGGATAACGAAGGAGAGTGCAGTCACATGACCCAACTGTTCTGTCACGTTCCATTCATCTATTACTTTATTTTCAGATCCTCATTGAAGTCGAGAAAGCGATGTAGTTGCTTCTGAGGATGGGTGTGTGTGATGAGTTATTGTCTCCAGAGAAATAGAAAATAGGGGCTAAACAGATTTGTGGAAGCAAATACTTGTTACCAGTTTAATACCAGTAAAAAATGGAGTACGGAACTTTGAGCTTGAGGTTTTGAAATCAGTGAGTTATTTCTTTATTGTTTCCTCCTGAAGGTGTTTCCTTCTGTCTGCACAGAATGTAGACGGAATCGTGAAATGAGTTTCTGCAGCCCAGGTCAGCTGGGAGTGCTCACAAGTTCTAAAGGACTCTTAAAGTGTCAGACATGGAAAAACAGGTCTTTTCTCTGAAAGTTCATGATTCCAACTCAGATCACTGTTACACACTGTTATAGACTTTTCAGGTTAAGAGAACTTGCCTGGCATGAACTAACTAAATATTGCTTTTCCTAAAATTGTACATCCTCTAAGGCTTGAAATTAACATGCAGTTTTCAAATTAACGTGCAGCCAAATGATTAATTTGAAAAATGGGGGCATTGAAACCAGTTGTGACTTAGGACCTACTTTGGGAGTGTTGTGACTCACATAAAAGGTCAAGCCCTTCCACCTTCTTATCAGACCCATTTCATCAAGATGTTATCCTTTTTAGTTCAGCATTGCACTCGACAATCACATTTATTAACCTTTAGCTTCCCTCTGGGAGGGAATTATTAGTTGGATAATTTTTTTTTTTTTGCGGGGGGGTGGCAGGACTACCGAGCATAACAATGTGAAAACATATTCACATTTAAAATTCTTCTGTATGCATAATAAATATTAGAACACCACTGAGCTAAAATTAATGAGTCTGTATTTAAAGCATGGCTGTACTTAAAATTACCTGCCTGATGACAATTTTACTTAATCACATTACGAGTATCTCTGATTACTTCTTGTTAATTGCTGCTTAGAATCTGGAGGGAAAAAGGTCCAGAAATTTCCAGGTAACAGATTACTTAATTGCTAACATCAAGCTGGCACTCCAAATAATATTCCCACCCTTGACCCAGTCAGTCAGCAATGTGTGTGGGCGGCACCTCTGGTGGAAGATTGTTCTAGGTCCTGTGGGAAGGTATGAGTTCTCTGCTGTTTACTATGGCAGAGCAAGAAGAAAGGCCTAGAAAGAGTAGCAGCAACGCCTGGGGCTGCACAGGTGTGTGTTGTGTGAATCCTATGTGGACCTGAGTGCCAGGGGACTCCACCCAGCGGTGCCACCTGATGGTGTGTCCTTGAAATCTGAGGACCAGCAAGGTCATATTTCCACTACACGAGACCCTAGACTTTTCTCCTTTTCCTCCCTCCTATTCATATTTTTATGCTTATGGTTTATTGTCCATCTCCACCCACTTGAATTTAAGCTCCACGAAAGGAGAGATTTTTATTTATTTGTCTGCAGATACATTCCCAGTGTTCATAACACCTGGCACGTAGTGGGCTCTCAGTAAATATGTGTTGAATGAATGAATGTAATAATTTCCACAATGGACGAAGATAAGGACCTCTGTTCAGATGCATTTGTTGATTCATTTGAAGAAAATATTCTGAATTAACATAAGATGTGTGTCTGGGATCATTTCCTTCTACTCTTCTACTTAACTTTCAAAGGCACGGGGGTAAATCTCTCTGAAAACCCAGGAAGGACAACCTCAAGTTTCAAACTGATAGGGTTCATAAAAAACAAATCTATTCTTAAGGAGAAAATGAAAAGGAAACAAAAAAAGTAAGCTGGCTGTTCCAGAGGCAAACTTTGCAAATTGGTTGAAAAATGAAAAAGAAAAATTCCATCACCAACACCAAGTAACCTGCCTGAGTGATCTTCCTTTAGTTAACCATTTTTTGATTGGCTTGACTCTCTTTTGGAGAGGCCGGGTCAAATGATACTCGAATTGCTTCTTCTTGGAAAAAAAACAAAACAAAACAAAACCTTGGCTGGCGCCTGAAGCACAGTGTTCATGCGGGTCCCAAGTGCAGATTATGGATGAACAACTGCACTGGTGGAAGCACATGTCACTCACACCTGACCTTTCTCACAGCAAGGTGGTGAAGCAATTCTTTCATCTCAGGGAAACAAATCCTGTAAACACACTTCCTGTTTATTTTTTTAAAAAATGAAGCTGAGCTAATATTTGCCCGTAGTTCTTGATATTTTTTTCCTACTAAAAGACCTTTCAGCCCCCAGCATTCCACAGTAAGATACTGGCCCTGTATTTCCAAACAGTCCTCATGCATATTTAACACCATTGCTATCAGCTGCAGTTCCAGGGTTGTGAAAAAGCCATTGTGCGAACATTCTGGGTTCAACCTGGGATTTCTCGCCACTTTGTGTATGTCATGAATTGATTTGCCTTGATGCATAGATTCTGCAATCAAAGGGAACACGATGTGAATTCAAACCAAAGTGAATGGGGAAATGGATGGATGTTGTCTTGTAGGCAAAATTGCATGAAAACAACTAAGCCTGATTGCCATGAAGCAGAACAGTTTGGAGAAAAACTCAATATTTTAAACTCAGTCTCATTTCTCCAACCTTTGGCTTTCCATTCCCATTTTAATGGTGGTTCTTTGTTTTTGTTTTTACCCCATATCCCTTTTCCCTGAATTTCTTCCATCTCAGTGCCACTCCTTTGGCCACCATCAGCAGACAGTGATATGGATACCGCAGCTTTGCCCCTAAAGGTTCTGAGGCCGCGTGGGAGGGATGACGCATGCTGTCAACATGCCCGTAGCCCTCTGGGCTCACCATTAAGGAACTGAGTCTTCACTTCTGCCTTTAAGGGCTCCCCTGTGCCTCCCAGCCTCAGCCCGGGCATCTAGATATCCATCCAGGGGCGGCTAGGCTGTGTTTTATTATCACTGGATTCAACATCCATTCATGGACAGATTCATTCATCTGTCCAAAGGGATATATGGGGCAAAGACTTGGAAGCAGAAAATCTCACTGAGAAATCAAGTTGTGATCACCGCTTCATTAAATGGCTCACCAATGGTTAGTCGTTTAACTCTTGAATTATATTTACACAGTTTTCACTGTCTCCCCAGCAGCATTTTTAAAAAATGAATTAATTAATTTATTTTTGGCTGCATTTGGTCTTCATTGCTGAGCACGTGCTTTCTCTAGCTGTGGCGAGCGGGGGCTACTCTTTGTTGTGGTGCGCAGGCTTCTCATTGCAGTGGCTTCTCTTGTTGCAGAGCGCGGGCTCTAGGCGCGCAGGCTTCAGTAGTTGTGGCTCGCGGGCTCAGTAGTTGTGGCTCGCAGGCTGTAGAGCGCAGGCTCAGTAGTTGTGGCTCATGGGCTTAGTTCCTCCGCGGCATGTGGGATCTTCCCAGACCAGGGCTCGAACCCGTGTCCCCTGCACTGGCAGGTGGATTCTTAACCACTGCGCCACTAGGGAAGCCCTCGGCAGCATTTTAAGGAGTTGGCCTGTACCAGCTCCCTGCCGCAGCTAGAAACTGAAGGGCAGAGAGAGATGGAGACAGAGAGTATAACAAGGATATATTTTTGAAGAAAGACTTCTTGTGAATATATTATTCACTAATATATTTATTCATAGGAAGAATATATTTATAAAGATTCTGAATATTCAAAAATCTATTAACAAATAGATTCTTCATGAATATATTTATAAGCAGAATACGTTTTTAAGAAGAATTTATTTATAAGAAAATATATTCATGACAAATATATTCTTGAATATTAAGAATGTATTCACAGGAACACTTCATATTCAGGAATATATTTTTATGCCCTGGGAGTTGGAAAGACAAACTGAATATTCTTCAAAAGGATGGAGCAAAATGTAATGCAATCAAAATTATTTCAAAAGGAAGGAGTGAACGTGGCAAGTTGGTCATTTGTTGGGTGGTTAAGAAATGCTTCCAGATCAGGCACCTGGTTAGACATAGGACTCAGGATTCAAGCCTGGGCTTGACTCCAAAGCCCTAGTACCTTCCCCTTTAGTTCCCTGCCTCCAGCCCTCCCTCGGCAGATGGAGATTCCATAGACACAAGAGACTCAACCAAGAAATCCCACGGATGTCTGAGAGTCAGCGGTCAGCCAGGGGAAGATGTCACAGGCCAGAGCCCTGTGTTAACAAGGAGTCAATTTCCTGCACTGTCACTCCTGTGATCTGTTTAGAATGTGGTTTATACAAGGTTAGCATCTAATTACAGAGGGAGGAAAGTGGGGTTCAGAGCTGATTAAGGATAGATTTTTCGTAGAATGTCTGCAGGTTGTCAGAAGTGACAGAAATTTAGTTTTGCAAAAATTACCTGAAATTACAGGCGTTTAAAGTCTATAGTCGCAGAAGTCCTAGCTCCCTTAGGATTCTTGCTAATGATCTCATTTCCAGCATCATGATATGTTGTATGAATGGTCCTTTGGGGAACTCTGTCCAATATCCTAGAAGTTGTATTTCTTGATGCCCTGATGGCATTTGTTTCCCTTTGTCCCTGACTCACTCATGTTTCGGGTGGGACTCAGGAAAAGAAACGGGGAGTAAGGGCTGAGGCTGGTACCCAGGGGCAGTGGAGGCCTTCACACCATCTGGGCACTTCGGGATGCTTCCTGACTGCTGAGTGTGGCGGGGGCCCTCCTGGCAGAGCAAAGGATACCAACTCCTAATGATCCAAGCCTTTCTGGAGAGCATGGGGCGCGGGGAGGGAGCTGGCTGGCGCCGCTTCTGGGTGTGGTAGCCTGGAGTCCAGGCCGATCAAGGGCCCTTAGGAGCATCCCAGGGCCCGCCCCACGTGCTCCTGGGTCCCTAACACGTAGCCACACTAAGAAGAGCGGGCCCCTTGGGGTCAGGCTTGATGCAAATTTGAATATGTACGCGGGAGATTCCTACAAGATTATTAAAAAAAAATGGATCGCTGTTGCTGTTACTTTCCTGACCCCTATTTAGTGGCTACTGTTAGGTGTCAGGCACCTTATTTGTGTGTTGTGTCAGCTGCAGTCACACATGCACACATCCTCAAAATCAAATGAAAAAACCCCTCGGGGGTAGGTATTATTTTCTCATTTTATGGAGACGTTACAACTATTTAGGAAGTCACAGAGCTGGAATCTAGATTTGAGTTTGATTGGTTTGCTTCGTTCATTGATGCAACAAATGACTTGCTGTGTGCCCATTACGTGCCAAATACTATGCCAGATGCCAGGAAAAGTGAAGAGGAGGAGGCCACGGTCTTGGTCCTCACAGACCCTAGACTAGTGGGGAGAGACAAGCAAGTAATAATAAAGACTGAGGAGCATAGGATGGAAGGCATGGCTGCTGCGGGAACCCAGGAGCTAAGCCGTTAAGGA
This sequence comes from Delphinapterus leucas, assembly GCF_059928025.1. Classification (NCBI taxonomy): domain Eukaryota; kingdom Metazoa; phylum Chordata; class Mammalia; order Artiodactyla; family Monodontidae; genus Delphinapterus; species Delphinapterus leucas. The sequence goes on along the minus strand of NC_143142.1, from coordinate 32,597,255 downwards.
AACCTCTGGAGGACGGGGGAGGGGACACCTCAGCGGAGGGGTCAGCAGATGCAAAAGGGGAGGCCCAAAAGAGGGGTGAGTGTGGAGACAAGGAGGGGGTTCAGTCTTGGTCCAGCCCAGACTATGTGTGTGTGAGACGAGAGAGAGAGAACAGAGCTGTGCTTGAGGGGAAGGGGGGCGCGTGAGAGCCCCAGTGCTGGCTGCCGACTGCACACCTCGCGGCCCATGTCCACGTCCAGTGATGCCGTGTTGGTAGAAGAAGAATTACAGCCCAGAAGCTGACAAAGAGTCAGGGGATTCTAGTCTCCTGGCTCAGGCAGCTGCCCTGGTGATGGGTACTGTTCACATTGGTGGGGCCATTTGAATGTCAAGGTCGAGGCACTTGGATGACAAAGTGGGGATGTGCTAAAGCAGGTGGCTACACTCCTGGATCAAACTCTTTCTGTCCGATCATACCGTCTTCTAGGGACACAACAGTTCAACCCTAATCTGGCTTGGAATTATCCGTCCTGTTCTAGATCCTTCTCTTAAAATGACATGTATTAAATATACAAACCACAAATCTCATGTCTTCCATGGAGCCTACATAAATGAGCAATTTTGAGCTTCTGTTTAATTAAAAAAAAACCTCAGACTTAAAACACTCAAATCATTAACACCGAAATTTACTTCCCTGAGAAAACATACTCCAAAAGTGTTCAGAAGCGGCCGATTTCTCTACCGGCCGACGGGTGCAGGGCCACTGCCTCTGTTCCTTCCCAGCTGGAAAGACAGCCTCCAGGCTATTACAACATATTCATAAAAGCAGTGAGGTGGAGGTCTTATTTTATCTGTTTATTATCATTTAAAATATATTAAGATTTTAACATAGAAGCAGGAATTTTAATTGTACGTGGCAGTCAAAAAAAAAACAAAACAAAACCCAAACAACAAATAAAACATCACAGAAAGAAAAATGCACATTAACCAATAATACATTAAAATTCCATTTAGTTAAGGTGAGGATCTAAAGAATGAAATATAAGTATACCTCTTAGAGAAGAATTTTTTTTCCTTCGGTGACTTGAAGTTTGATAAACTCTCCAAGCAACTTTCTTAAACCGTAAGATTCTTAACTGAAGCAAATAGGTACTGTAGGTCTGACTCTATTTTTTTTCTTTTCTCTCCCACCTGCAAAAAAAAAACACAACCCCTGCCACCCAAAAAAACCAACCAAAAAGATGGAGCTCCCATACCGTGAGGCTGACTCCACGTAACTTCAGCCTCAAATGCAGTCACTTACACAAAACAAATAAGGGCTGATAACAAATAAGAATTGTTTGAACGTATCATAGACACCCAGCTCCCCACTTTAGAAATCTTCCCTTTAATGGAGTGTCTCTGTAAAGATGTACCCAGGGCCCCCATGTAACACGGCTCGTGGCACACACACGCAGACAGCCTGCAGGACAAGTCAGCCCCCCTGAGGCAACCCTTAGAGCAGAAGCTGTGAAGACATCGGGGGTTGGGGGGGGGGAGGTGTGTCTGTGTGAGGGTCCCTGCGGGGACACTGCAGGTGGAGGGTCCTCAGGAAAGGCCTGCCAGCTTCTGCCAGGTGCCCGGCTGGCTGGGCACACTCGGGAGACCCTGGCAGCACAACTGAGAAACGGTTTGTGGAACACAAAGGAGAATTAATGGATCATGAAAACATGTGCTTATTACTAATTTTTTTAACGATCCATGCTTTCCTGAGTAAAGTACACAGATCTCACAGAAGTCTGTTTAAAGCACCAGGCCTCTATCTCTTAGACTCACTGCACCCGGAGGGCAAACTGCAGCCCAGCTCAGAAGCCGTTCTGGTGAAAACAGAACAATGTGTGTGTGAAAACCGTTTTCCTGATACTCTACCACTGGAGAGTTGCATCCTTGCAAATGGGAAGTGGCCTCCTCCAGGGCGAGGGAGAAGGATAAAGGCGCGCGTGTGGGCTTCTCTGGTCTGGTCGCTGCAGCACGTCAGAGCCGAGATGAGGCCGGTCAGAAGCCTGCATGTGCCTGGGCCTCTGCGTCACTGGTGCTGGACCAGCCAGCAAACCCTGCAAACATAAAAACCGCAGCCACTTTACAAGGTCCAGGTCACACCTGGACGTGACCACGGGACACCGAAATCAAGTTCATGTGGCTGGTGCTCCTGCTGAGAGAACAAGGCGTGGTGGCCGCAGCCCATCAGGTGCAGACTTTCCCCCTGCCTTCCTGGCCCGAGACAGCACCTTCCCTGGCGAGGTCCTGGGAGCTTCTGAACATGAGGATGGAGTTATAAATCTTCAGGGCTGGACCCAGTTTGATCTTCATCACCTGGACAATGTCCTTCTGTGTCAGGAGCAGGAAGGCTTTGCCATCAATCTGCTGTAGATCAATAAATCAGCACAAATAAACATATCCTGCTGTTCAAGTCTGGTTGCCCTCCAGGGGCCCCTGGGTGCTGAGCTGTGTGATGGGGACGCGGTGGCCTACCAGAGCTTGGGGACCACAGACCACGACGGCATCTTAGTCCGACCACCGTCAATTCTGTTTTCCCCAGAATGCTGAAGCTAAGTTAAATCAAAGAGGGGTTCATTCTGTTAAATGTGAATTCAGTGTACATGAACTGTCCCTAGGCTGAATTTCTATTGTTACATTTTTTAAATTTTGGACTGAATTTGTATAAAGGGCCTTAATAATAACCCACTTTCATCTACCAAGTGAAATCTCCAGGAATGTTTCCCATGAGAACAATCAACAAGGAGCAGGCAATGGTGTTATTTATAACAGTGCAGCACTGCAAACACCCGGGCACTCCAGAAACAGCAGAAGGAAATAAATTACAGTGTTACCTAGGATGAGGGACCAGGCAGTCACCAAAATTCATGTTACAATGAAATAGTTAATGATTTGGGAAACTTTTCATGGATTGTTAAGCAACGAAACATGATCTGATGATACAGAAAGATCTGTTTTAATTTGTAAACTTAAATGTGCACGACCACTGTAAACATACACGGAGTTAAAATACTTGAAGTCTTTATACCAAATGTGAAGGGGTTTCGGCCAGTGGCTTGGTTTGGTTTTTGTTTTCTCCTTTTAACCCTCCTGTATTTAAAATGACTCCTATGCCAAACACCATTATAAGCCGAAGTACATTCAAAATGAGTGCTGTATTTATTAACTTTTGCAACATACTGTGGTCTGAAATGTCATGGCTTTCCTGAGGTCATGTGATGGCCAGTGCCACCGTGCAGGCCGTTTTTCCGGTTTCTAGAAGCCCCAGGGTGGTCTCAGAGTTTGAGTCCCGGCGACTGTGGCCTGTCCCACAGTCACGCTGCCTCTTTTCACAGATGGGCTCAGAAGGAGTCCAGGTTCCAGAACAAAGAGGACAGAATGAAGTTTGCTAGGGTGACACCCTTCCATGAACCCAGCCCTGTGGTTCTAACCCTTTTTAGTTAACAATACAAACCATGGTGTCAGTCTCCCCCTGAGGAAGGAGGGATCCCTGGGGACCCCACGTGGGGTGTTGAGAGTTTTAAAAGCTTCCATGTCTAATATATTGTCTAATGAAGAATCGTCCATCTAGAGAGTGGAATACCCTTCCCATGGGGTAACGAGCACATTCCCACAGTGGTGGAGAGCACTGCCCTACGGGCCACACCCCAACCTTCAGAACTTCAGGCAAGACTCCCGGGCCAAGTGGCCGGTGTAAGGCCAACTGGCCCGAGGCAGGGGAACACAATCAGATTCACAGGTTGCATCAGAACGAAACTCTCCGGACCACCCAGTTCCAGAAACTGACCTGGAGACTTTCCGGACCACCCAGTTCCAGGAACTGACCTGGGGACTTTGAACCCGGCCCAGCCTTCCCGCCTTTCGAGGGGCGGGACTAACGGTCCCCCAGGATACCCGGAAAGACCACCAAATAAGGAATACCCTGCACCCTCCTAGATTCACCACACCCCTTTCCCTTCTTCCCCTATAAAATCTTGCCCAACCCTCGCCCGGGTGCGACTTCTCTGGCCCTTTCTCTCGGACCAGTGAACCTCGCCCGGGAGCGCTCCCTAATACAGCTCACTTGAAGCTTTCCTCTGTTTCGCGGTGCCGTTTGTTAAGATCCGACCTTACAGCCGGTAGTCCTAAGAGTAAAGCAGTGATGGTGATCATGGGAACAGTAAGCCCTTATGGAGCTTTACTAACCCTTCTCTGTGCTGATCCCACCAGCAACCCCGGAGGCAGATGAGGAAACCAACAGTTTCAAGGATTGTGTGGTTTCTCCGTGTCCCCCTAAGTAGGGGCAGGGCAAGGACAGGTAGGACGGTCCTAATTCCACTTTGGAGCAGACAAGCCCCCCTTTTCCTGGGTGCAGGCCCGTGGCAGGTCCCCACTGCCCCAGCGTGGCTGCAGTCACAATGCAGGTATTAACCGAGTGGCGTGTCCCAAGAGTCCCTTTCACAAGCGGCTGCAGAGGTGAGGCTGCAGGCTCCAGCGACAAAGCACAGCTCACGTCAGCGACCCAGACAGAGGCTGCCCCGCTGGGCCCCCTCCTGCCTGGACCTCTTTGTCTTGCCTCCCCCAAACTGCCCTTATTTACACTTAAGTAAACGGAAACAAAGCACTTCCGGGCCTAGTCGTAGAGAAACATATGTAATTTTTCCGTTTCCTACCTCTTTCTTGAAGCACTTGGCATGCTCTTCGCAGCCCAGCAGAGACTGTACGAACTCAGCCACCTACAGTGCGAGATGAAAAGCCTGATTCAGAACGTGCACCGGAAATAATACCTTGGGTTGTAGTCATTCAACATTTGAGTAACATACACTTTGCATCCCTCAAACGCTTGGGATTTAAACAGTAGCTATCAAGCCCCAGTAGCATTCGCCAGCTCGGAAATGAGACCAGCTCCTGCTATCTTTTCTGGCCTCATTTCCAGGCTGACCTACATAGGGTTACAGTCACCATGGTGCCAATGACAGCCTCCATCTGTGTGGAGCCCTGGCATCCTGGAACCTTCCATCGTCTGACCCTCCTGTCCAGCCTGGGGGTCAGGGAGGGCAGGCAGCAGTGGCCTGTGCACAGCAGTGATGACAGGCACCGTCTGCCTTTCCAGACCTGGGCCGTCCCGTCTCCCGTACCCGAGTCTCCAGGGCCTCCCCCAGCGTCTGGCCAACAACGGGTACTCGGACCTCCCTGCGCAGGGAATTCCCACAAAAATGGTGAGGAAGCTGAAGCCCAAAGAGGTTTAATAACTTCCTCAAGGCCACACGTGGCCAGTGAGTGCCCCGGGGCAGCCCTTCTCCACCCTGGACATGCACTGGGACCACCTGGAGAGCTTTAAACACGATCTATCTCAGGCCCAGCTCATGCTGCAGAGATTCCGAATGAGTCAAGCTGGATCCGGTGGAGGGCTGGGCACGGATTCGATTCCCGGGTTGGTTCTAATGCGCACTCAGGGCCAAGGCCCTACCCCCGACCGCCCCAGCGTGCACGCGTGTGCGCGCGCACACACACACACACACACACACACAAGGCAGGGGAGGCCTGGGAGGCCATCCGGGCACCGCTGGGGGGCACGCTGCAGCTGCCCCTCCGCCGGGCGCTCTGAGGGCTGAATGCTCCGCAGGGGCAGAGCCCCGAGCTGGGGGCGGGAGGTGCTGAAGGTGAAACCCTGACGTGGGGTCACAGGGGACAGCTGGGGGCGGAGACAACACGCTCAAGGGCAGGTTTCCTGCCCAGCGCGACTCCAACGCTGGGCCTGATCCTTCTCAGCTGTGGGGCTGCCCTGCGAACCGCAGGGTGTTTGGCGACATCCCCGCTAAGTGCCAGGAGCAACCCCAGCGCGCACGATTGTGACAACGAAAAACGAGTCACGGTGCTGGCGACACCACCTGGTAGGAGCTCTTCTGGGATGGCTCTGTCACAGGAGGGGGCCGCGGGTCACAGGAGGGGAAGTGAACATAGAAAAGTGGCTCTAGGAATTAGCTAAAGACACACGCTGGTGCCTCTCAATCACTGGCTCCCCTGGGGAAGCCATGCCAGCACCAGGGCCCCCGGATGCCCGGCCCCCGGGGACAGGGACACGCCCCACAGACAGTCTCTCGTAAATACACGCTCCAGGAACTTCTGTTCTCAAAACAGGGCTGAGTGTTGCTCTGATGGTTTTCAGAGGTTAAAATGTCCTTTTCTGGGCAAACAAATACAAATTTAAAACAAAGGATCACGTTCCCTCTTCTTAGTATTGTGAGCCAAGAAAGCACTGTCCGTGTCAGAGGTAGATTGGATTTTAAGTGGGGATAAATAACGTGCTAAACCAAAGAGTACACAGGGCTGCGCTGCGGGGCGGGTCCTCGCTGTCTTCCTCGGACAGTTTCGTTACCACGTGTCTGAAATTCTCTGTCTTTTTGGAAAGAGATTCTGATTCTATTCGACCTGCCTTTTTCCAAAGTAAAGAACAAGTTCCATGCAATCTACTGAGGCAGACTCTTCTGGCCCGGATCGTGATTTGGTATCATCATTCAGTACTGCCAGTCCCGAGAATAAATTCTATTTGAGCTTCAGTAGAAAGCCCATTTCCTCGCTGTAAAGTGGTGAACTTCACCAGACCGCAGAGCAGTAACGGAAGGGTTCCCTCTCATGTTCCCCTTCAGCACGTGCTTCCTTCTTCACGTCGTGGTCAATGTGGAGAAGCGTTCACACGGTTCCATGAGTCCACAGAGGAGGAAGCTGCCGCCCCGTCCTTTGCCTCCACCCAGGACAGCTGTGTGGACTCGGCTGCTTTCCTCAGGTGATGGCGGCCCTGCTGGAGCCCAGGGTGGCCGGCCTTGGCCTTGGCCTTGGCGGGGGCAGCACACCTGGTTCCCCAAGCTCTTGGGAGTGCAGTGTCCACAGAAGACACCCCAGTTTTGTTTTGGAAGGACACGGAGTAAGTTAGTTCCAGGGATGACACAGCAGTTTGGAAAGACTAAGAAATGAAACTGTGCAGGCTCTGAGCTGAGCCCTTTACTCCACCCAACTTCCTTCCCGGGCAACCTCCTTTTCCTGGCATCCTCGTGCAGCCCAGCAGGCCTGCTTCCTTCAGTGCAGCTGCTGCTTCCTTAAATCTCTCCCGATGCCGACGTTCCCATCTTGCTGAGCCAGCGCCGGGTGCCTGACTGTCCTGGCTTCGGGTCCACTGGGGACCATGTTTCCAGCCCAGGTCTCATTTCTTATGAGTGGAATTTGTTAGTTGCCGTTTTTCAGGGCCCGATTGTATAAGGCTGCTATGCTTAGGTAACAGTATCCTGAATTTTTCAAAACACTCCCTTCTGGGCAAAGATTGCTTGGAAAGCGACCACCATCTTTTAGATCTAATGGACATTTAGGGAGCCCTTGGATAAGGCCAGGACGATCTATATGTGCTGCTTTAAAAGGCATTTTTGAATGTAAGAAATAGAAGTATCCACATGGGCACCAAGCATCCCCGAGTTGCACCCGCGGCTGTAATGTGCGTACGTGTTGCATCTGGCCTGCGTGTGCCCATGGACGCCTGGCAGGAGGGGCTGCAGAAAATTCGTCTCCCAATTCATTCACTCACTCGCACATTTGTCACACACCTGCTCTGGTGTACTTGCTATAAAGATGTAAAAAGATATAAAAATAATTTAGTCCCTACTCTTAGATGCTTGTACCCTTCTATAGAACATTTCCATGACCAGAGTAAGAAATACGCTCCCCAGGGACCACAGCTTGAGTGTGTGCACACTCACGCATTCCTAACGAAGGTTTCACAAAACAGTAACCTCTACTACAATGATGTACTTGCATCTGGTCTTGTCTCTCCTTTTGGAACCACTAAACTAACTTCACAGCCTGCCGGTGCTCTGAAAGAAATTGCTCTGGCAGAAACACCACAGAAACGGCAAAGGAGTTAAAAGCCAGTCCCCACCTCCGGGCAACATGACAGAGGTCCGTCAGGTAACACAACTCAGAGCGGAGGTCTCCTCCCAGCCAGGACGGCTGACAAGAGGGACTGTCCTTGTGCTGCATCTCCTGCCAGAGACACTCACCCGCCTTAAGTGTCCCTGGATGGCACTTAGCACAAGGACCCACAAGTCATTTTCCACACGCCCTGTCCCTGGCCCCTGAGCTCCCGTTCCTGCCCGGTGGGAACAAAGCACAAAGGCACAGCCCTGCCCTGCTCACCCTGAACTGCGTTCTCACGTCCTCACGACCCGACTCGCCACTCTTAATGCAGCATCTGGAGCAGACACAGTGGCCCCTGTGGTTGGTACTCGCTGGGATCCCCCCTAGGGAGCCCCCTTATTTTCAACGATACAAACGCATCACAACGCCCACACTTTGACCACTCAAAGTTTCTTCTCGAGGACTAGTTTTTGTGCCAGGAAATGTGCTACAGAATGTGAGAATACAGAGAGAAATTTAGGATGTGGTCCTCGTCCTCAAGGGCATCTAATTAGGGAGCTATCAAGACAAAGGTACATCAACGTTAGGGAGTAACCCCGACTGTTTTCTCTGGGATGCATCCCGTGGGCAGCCACGGTCAACGAAGTGCTCCAGGAAGCCAGCCTCTCCGATGGCTGCTTCAGTTTTAATCTAGAAAATGTCTAAGGTCACCTTCGGCAGTAAAAGGCTGGGATCCCGTGTGTACCCATCACAGAGAACTCAGAACTGTGATCACAGCTTCCTGATCATCCTCCGTGGCCTCTTCGGTCCTCCCCGCCCCCTAGTGAGTCTCTTCCTTCTGAGGCCCGCCCCATCCTAACGATGGACCAGCTACTTCCCTTTAATCACCCTCCAAACTTCATTTTGTTCAGTGTCAGACTTGAAACTGGTCAGATCAGAGGCCCCACCCCCGAATTTCCTATTTATTCCCTAATGTTCCTAAATAGTGATCCCTGCTCCTTTGGGGTGATGCCCCACCCCACCCCCCAAGAAGTTAATAAAAGCTGTGGCCCTCTTCTTATGGGGAAAAACACACATTTTGTACACAATTTTCCCCAATCCCCTGAAGCCCAACCCCACAGCCCTAGCCGGGAACCCTTTGACCTGGGACGCTCACTTCCAGGCTCCCCCCAACTGCTCGCCCTTCCTCCTGCACTTCCTCCGTGGACACACCGGCCTCCATCCCTGGCCGTGTTCTCTGGGGATCGTGCCTGGTGAAGCCATGTCTCGTGTACCCTGAGGGGACCCTAACTCAGAAGGTCCCAGAATAAGTTCATCTTATCCCTTGGCCCCCAAACTGGATCCTGTCCCCGGAGTTCCATTTTTTGACAGCACCACTCCTTTTCCATTCTTTCCGATGAAGTGTGTGGGCCTTGTAGTTCTCACACATCATTATCCTAATTAAGTACCAAACTGCGTAGCGCTGAGAGTATAAATGGAACCACGCTGGCTCATTTCACCTCCTCGTCTTGTGCCTCATCTATTTCTTGTGCTGTGGCTTCGTCTGCTGAGCCCGGGTGGCTCTGGACAGTGGCGCCCAGCCCGGCCCCTTCTTACTCTCACCCTCCTTGCTGGCCTGTGCTGTTTTCATCTCCCTGAAGCACCAGCTTCACAACATGACTTTCTGCCTTAGCACCTAAGAACCTGGTATTGCCTGACTGGTGCACCTGGCCCATCTCCCGCCTGCTGCAGGCCGCCTTCCCCAAGCCCCAGTGGGCAGTGTGCTTGGGGTGCGGTGAGACGTCGGCTCAGGACCTGGCTCTGACCGTGTGGCCTTAAGAGTTTTCTTAGTCTCCGGTGCCTCCACTTCCCTGTCTGTAAAATGGGCAAAATAAGCGTGCGTGCCTCACCATCATTACATCAACACTGCTCACTACCATCATAATGTCAGTAAGGGGCACGTGTGTGTCTGTCATCCTTGCACGTGTCACACTCACCCCCACTCCTATAGTTTTCCTCCCCCGCATGGCGTCCCGTCTTTTCTCTGCTTGGACTGACTGCACTTTTGTTTCAAAATCCAGCTCAGATGCCCTTGCCATTCACTCAACAAACACTTACTGGGTGATCTACTCAGTGCCAGGCGCAGCGAGAAGCTCTCAGGACACAGGCCAAGTGAGTAAGGTCTCCGCTCATGTGCTTGGGGTTCAGGGTCAGCAGAGTGAGCATCCGAGGTGCAGCCTCAGAGACTCTCAGAGGAAACGGGGGCCCTGAGGGACGTGGGAGCAGCCTGAGGGCTCCTGCAGGAGGAGAGCCTGCGCTGGGCAGGGGCTGGGCAGTGACCGTGCACATGTGACAACAGTACCCGGGGACTAGGGAGGCGCAGGACGTGGGGCCCAAGGTCAGGGGCGGGCGGACAGCCAGGCAGGTCCTGTGGGCTCGTCTGGGGACCAGGATGCAGTGCAGCGCTCGCCCTGCTGTGCCCACTCCCTCTCCGTCGGGATGCAGTCGCTCTGCACATGTGGGGCTGGGCTGGACGTCTGAGCAGGACAGTGACACACCAGGGGCCAGGAGCACAGGAAGAAGAGGGGAGAGGGGACACTGTCATCTAACTTAAACGGTGCAGAACCTCAGATGAACAGCTTGAAGGTCAAAAGAGAGAGAGACTGCCCTTGAACGCTGGGTTGTTATTTCAAGGGCAAAACCAGCAGTGCTTTGATTACAGGTGTAAGGCCAGCAGGTCCGGGGAAGGGCCCAGGGAGCCAGACGGAAGCCCCGCCAAAGTGGCTGATGCAACCGACACCTAACATTGCCACACCACTCAGCCCTGGTCTTCCCGCTCCCCGAGGGGCGGAACCGACGGCTCTGAGGCTGATGCAACCGACACCTGACATTGCCACAACACCCGAGAGATTACCAAAAAAAGGGCTGCTTCACACAGCAAGCACCTCCCCTGCGTGCACCCCTATAAATTCTGTTCGCGCCCACACCTGGGCGCGACTTCTCTGGCCCCTTTCTCTCGGACCAGTGAACCTCGCCCGGGAGCGTTCCCAAATAAAGCTTGTTTAAGCTCTCCTCCGTCTTTGGTGCCATTCCTTACAACAGCCACAACAGGTTTTAATTCAGTCGGCTTTGTAAACTGGTAAAAGTTCACAGATGGGCAGGCGCAGACCATGAATACTCTTTAGGGAGCACGGTCACATTTAGTCACCACCCCCCCAAACAACCCCGCAGCACCTGGCATGTCCAGTCACCTCTCTGTCCTGCGGGACCCACAGGGCCTTGGAAGGAGAGGGACCAGGCAGGCAGGCAGGGTGTGCTGGGCCCCGTCCACGCCGAGGGTGCCAGGTGGGGGGAACCCCCCAGGCACACTCTGTGCGCTGCCTGGGAGGAGGGGCGGAGGCCCCCCCGGACCTCTGACCTCCGCAGGACCTTAGTCGCTGCTCCTTTTCTGGGGCTGGAAAGGAAGCCCCTGAGCGAGATGGAGTCCAGGTGACTCGACTGCTGGACATGCTCAGTGAGTATCCGTGACTAGTTTAACTGCAGCTCTACTCTGTCTTGTCAAAAGAGTGACCCAGGCTTTTCTTTCATTAAAAAAAAAACCACAAAAAACTTAAGGCCTGATGAGTGAGAACAATACCTTCATCAAAAGGAATATCAGTCAGAGTGTGTTGCTCTAAGTACGAAGCGTTTCCACAGCGTCACAGGAAGCAACGGCACTTCCCTGATTCTTACGTAAAACCAACGTTGTAAGGTGTGTTTACATTACAATCAAATCCACTTTCCCCTCTGTTCGGCATCTTATTCAACACTGTGACCTAATTTATTCATAAACCTGAGGTTGACCTGATCCCCCGTGGCCGCGGATGGACACACGGCAGCGCGGTGCTGCCTGGGCGTGAGAATATGGGATCCCGGGGCCTCGGGGGCACCAGGCAGAGGGAGCCCCTTGGGCACAGAGCATGCGGGGCGGGGGGCATCGCCCGGGGCTGCCAGGACACAGGCATGGAGGCCCACACGTTCGTGTTTCCTCAGAGCAAACCTGTGATGCGGCGCTGGAGGCCTAAATCAGCACCCCACCCCGGGGGGCAGGCAGTGGAGACGGCGCTGGGAGAAGGCTGGGGAGGGCAGGGCCCCACTAAGGGGCTTCCCGAACGTCCTGAGCGTCAGCCTGCTTCTCCCTTAAGCGCGGATCTGGAATTTGGCACACGTGGACTCAGCACCTAAGAGAAACCCCGGCCCCGGGCAGCCGCTCACCTCATCCACCGTCCACCGGGCCACCTTGCCAGCCTGCACGTCGGCCACGCCGGGGAGCAGCTTGAGGTGCTGTCTGCGGCCCAGGGGAAGGTCCCGGAAAGGCTGGGCGGACGAGGACGACATGAAGACCGACTGGTGCAGGGCCTGCTGCGTCCGCGCGGCCAAGTGCTCTGCAAGACAGGCAGGTGGGTGAGTGGGGCAGCATCGTGGTGGCCCCTCCCCGCCGAGGGCACGAGTCAGACCCCCTGGAACCCTGGACGAACCTTGGACCAATGGCATCACTGCCCAGGAGGCCCTCCCCAGCACAGCGACACCGCTGCTCTATTTCAAAACCACAGTCAGGAGAAACAGGAGTTATGAAGGCCCGAGAATGTGGCCGTTTGCTAAGCAGGATCGAATCATCTCTGTGACCCACTGATGCCAGAGAGGAGCCGGCCTGTCACTGCACCGGCCTCTCTCTCCCTGAGTCCAGGGTCAGAGCAGGCCCAGAGCCCCGCTGGGTGGGGCTCTAAGTGGACGGGCACACCGGCCACCAGGGATAGGCCCGCCCACGAAGCCCGGTTCCCTTCTGGAAGCCGCTGCCTGCGTCACAATGGGCCCAGGTCCACATCTGGCTTCAAGGGTCCCCTGGGGGACCCCGTATGTGGAATGCAGCTCAGGATCCCAGGAGAACCTAGGTGGCAGCTGCTGCTGTTGGTCTTTGCAGGGCACGCTGGCCTTGCCGGGCTTGGGGAAGAGGCTGCAGCTGAGCCCTCCTAACTGGGCCCTCCCTCGGGAGCAAAGCTCTGAGTGGCCAGGGTCCTAAGGCTCCAAGGGCATTGGCCGGTGTCTCCAAGGAGTCAGACTCCACTTCCGCCCACACTCCTCCCCAGCCTTTCTGAACTAGTTTTCCACCTTCACGGGGGACTTTAATCTTCTGTTATATCCTGACATTTAGATGGAGCCACGGATCTCAATTCCCTCATTATTCTGCTCTGAATGTACAAATGTTTAAGGACAAAACCACTACCGAGATTCTAGAGAAAATTCATGCCTTTATAACGACATCTTTTAAGACACTTTCAACACACATTAGCCGAATAAAGCTGTTGATATTTTAAGACTCTGAAAGGAAAGAACACAAAAGGAAATGTTCTACGCCCTCTAAAAGTCTACCTTTCCTAACGCAAATGGCAGGGTATAAGCAGTAGCTATATAATTTAAAGTCTATTATGAAGGCTTGTGTTTTACTGACCATGTCTGAAGAGCTATTATGCAAGTATTTCCATCTCAAATTAACTAACAGTTGTTAGTAGGTGAGGTTGTCCTGCACTTTGCACATTCACGTAATCGCCTACTGGTTAGTGACCAGAGAGGTTCTAAAGTACAAGGGAGCCTGTCCATCTCTGCCCGACTGTTGAGCACAGACATCCTGCATCTTTACCCACGTGTGCGGTCCACACAGATAAACAGACGGAAAAATTGCGGCCTTCTCCCAAATTCTTCTGCTCCAGTTGCAGGCAGCAGCAAATTCATCTCTAAATGCGGATTGTCCGACACTGACCTTTTTAGTATGTAAATAGGTTATCTCCTCTGTGTAGTTCAGCCAGCAGCACGTAAGGCTGAAACTTCACATCTTCTTCACAAAGCCAGTAGGTTTACAGATGTGAATGTTCCTTAATGAAGGCGTCAGGTTGGACAGGAGCAGGTACAAAACAAGCCCTGGAAACCCAGGGAGGAAGTGTCACAGAGCATCTGCAGCTCCGGCCACGCGGAATCGCCAGGCTCTCCATGGAAGCCAGGAGTTAGAGCTCTGTGCTCTTAGGGATTAAGACCTGAGCCAAAGCCGGGTTTTATTCTGGAAAAGTGCCGCATCCATCAGTTGGTTGCTTTTGCTGAAATGGCATGGGCTTAAAAGACAAATCACATATGTGTCCCAAACCCATGCCCTAGGTAACCGATCACGTGTAGTTTCTGAAACATACAGGACTCTTCAGAAGAGCCACGAGGAATCAGTCTTATGTTTGGGAGGCACGAAGATGTCTAGTGATGGTGATTGCATTCCTGTGTGTGATTCACAAATAAAGGCTGAAGGCCTCCGAAATGCAAAAAAACCCCCGTGCTCCCAAGCAAGGGAATTTCCCACATGGTAATTTTGGAAGCAGACTGCCTGAGTGCTGAGGCAGCCACTTGGAAATGAACTCAACATGCGGTTGGCAGCTCCACCGAACGGCACTGGGTTCCTCCATCCACTGCTGCCCACGGCTCTGGCCCCGTAGGACGGGGACTCAATTCTAGTAGCAAGATGGCCTTCTCTGTGTATAGTATCATGTCATCTGCAAACAGTGACAGCTTTACTTCTTTTCCGATTTGGATTCCTTTTATTTCCTTTTCTTCTCTCATTGCTGTGGCTAAAACTTCCAAAACTGTGTTGAATAAGAGTGGTGAGAGTGGGCAACCTTGTCTTGTTCCTGATCTTAGTGGAAATGCTTTCAGTTTTTCACCATTGAGGACGATGTTGGCTGTGGGTTTGTCATATCTGGCCTTTATTATGTTGAGGAAAGTTCCCTCTATGCCTACTTTCTGCAGGGTTTTTATCATAACTGGGTGTGGAATTTTGTTGAAAGCTTTCTCTGCACCTATTGAGATGATCATATGGTTTTTCTCCTTCAATTTGTTAATATGGTGTATCACGTTGATTGATTTGCGTATATTGAAGAATCCTTGCATTCCTGGAATAAACCCCACTTGATCATGGTGTATGATCCTTTTAATGTGCTGTTGGATTCTGTTTGCTAGTATTTTGTTGAGGATTTTTGCATCTATGTTCATCAGTGATATTGGCCTGTAGTTTTCTTTCTTTGTGACATCTGGGAAGAGATATGGGAACATATGTATATGTATAACTGATTCACTTTGTTATAAAGCAGAAACTAACACACCATTGTAAAGCAATTATACCCCAATAAAGATGTTAAAAAAAAAAAAAAAAGATGGCCTTGAGGTCACCACTCAAGGCAGGGAGGGAGCCGGCTGGGTGCCGTGCACTTGCACTCAGGCGGCTTTATGCTCTCAGTGGCTTTGGAATTCATTCTTTGTCCCCATTAAGTCAATCTATTTGTTTGGAGGGAGGTGGAGGATGGATTTCCGGAAGGCTGAGCAGAGCTTGGTGGGGATCAGGCTCTGGATGCCAGAGTGCCCCCCCCCCCCCACCGGCTGGGTGAGATCCCCTCCTAGGGGAGGACTCTTGCCTGTGTGCCGGCAGCCCCAGTTTGGGGGAGCCCCGCCAGAACTACTCACATGCTGACCACGGATAACATTTTTACTACTCTCAGCTTTACAGCGTGAGTCGGAAAGCCGGGAAGTTGAGTTTTCCTGCTCTAAAAGACGTGAGTTAGGTTAGGGAGGGAGGCCCTGAGCAGGGAGCTTGCAATAACCAGCTGCCATCGCTACGACACGACTGGAGGTGACAATACCTACAGCGCAGAGCTGGTGGGAGAGGACGACAATGTGCCTTCAGTGACAGGTGCCGCTCTAAGCTCCTGAGGTCAGGCAGACACTCTATGCACGGAAGTGGCTTTATTCAAAATCAACACAAGGCAAGACGAATTCTCCATAGTAACACGAGAGAGGGGAGGCATGGTGGAGTGTTTCGTGGTGGTTGTTTTGCCTTCTTTGTACCGTTTCCTGGGTCTGATTTCTTCCGGAGCTGAGGGTTTGGGGTGGATACTCAGTCTACCTGGGAGAGGACGGTGACATCGGGGGAAGGGCCGATCCCCGCCAGCTTGCCTGGGTATGAATCCTGGTCCCATGCAGCTGCTGAGTGACCTTGGATGAGATGCTTAACTCTTCTGTGTCAAGGTTTTCCACCTTTAAAACGGGGCAGCTGCAGTACTCACACTTCACTGAGTTCTTGGGATTAGAACGGCTCCCAGCACATAAATGTTCAGTGCACGTCAGACATTACACTACAGCCGTCCCCCCTTCTCTGTGGGGTAGATGTTCCAAGACCCCCAGTGGATGCCTGAAACCCAGGATACTACCAAACTCTCTATATACTATGTTTTTCCCCTGTACATACAGACCTATGATAAAGGTTAATCTATAAATTAGGCACAGTAAGAGATTAACCACAATAACTGATAGTAAAATACAATTATAAAAATATACTGTAACAGAAGTTTTGTAAATGCAATCCCTCTCAAAATACCATATTGTACAAATTTAGTGCCTTTCCCATCTTAACTAAGCACTTATTATGCACTGTGGGTATAACTTTTGCAGCTTGAGGTGCGACAGCAAAACTAGCACAAATTTTTCTTTCTTCACAATTTCATGGAGAGAAAATTCGTTCTTACCAGAGATCTTAGCAACCTCAGCATACGATCTTTTTTCTTTCCTTACTAAGTTGAGAACATTAACCTTTTCACTTAAAGGAAGCACTTTATGATTTCTCTTTGGCGCATCCCAATTGCCAGCATCACTACCTTGTGCTTTGGGGCCACTGTTAAGTAAACTAAGGGTCACTTGAACACAAGCACTCCGATAACACGATAGTAGATCCGTAAGTGAGACGGATACTAAGTGGCCAAAGGGTGGGACAAAGGGATGATTCTCGTCCCCAGTGGGAGCAGGATGGTGGGAGATTTCAACACCCTACTCAGAAGAGCACCCAATTAAAAACATATGAATTGTTTCTTTCTGGAATTTTCCATTTAATATTTTTGGACCACAGTCGACCACAGGTAACTGAAACCATGGATAGCAAAAACACGGCTGAGGAGGGACCACTGTAACGTTACAAGATACAGATACTCTAAGTTGTGACGACAGTGAAGGTGGGGACTTAGATTTCCAAAGCCATTGTGGCTGGATGTGCCTAAAACCTATGGAAGCTGAAATTCAGACTGAAACTCAGGATCCTCAGGGCCACATTCAGATCTCACACCCAAGTGGCCCTGGAATGACACTGCAGGGGTCACCAAAGTCATCTGTGGAGTCCTGGTGCGCATGGATCCCCTGGCCGAGGCCGACGGAAGGCGGGCATCTGTCTCCCAGGCAAACCGGTGCCCACGTGTGGCAACAGATCATACTGCGAACACACGCTCAGCCTGCCAGCTCTGAAATTATGTGGCTCTTGACAGACTTTAGAATGTGGGGTGATCTGCATTATTTTAAATTCTGTGCATAAAATTAGACTTTTGAAAATATCCACTGAAAATTTTGCATACATTTTTTTTTTATCGAATATGAACACACCGATTTTAGCTTTTTACCGAGCCCAGCATGGCTCACGTCACTACATCGTTGTAAATAAATTAAAGCTCGTGAGCCTGTGATGAAGGTATTACTGTATTCTCATAAAATCAAAAGGATCAGATTATTCTATCCTGGGGCACTCTGAATAAACAGAGCCTTCTAGATTAGGAAAGGATGCCCACCAAGAAGAGAGGGCAGAAAGGTTCTCCTAACTGGGTAACATACATACATCTCACCCACCGGGCCCAGCTTCCAGCTCTGTGTGCAGCGGGATTCTTTCTGGGCGTTTCCCAGTTGTGTTTCCTCACTGCAGCAGTGCCTCCTACCCAGCTCCCCTAAGAGTCCGCCAAGAAAATTCAGCCTGCAGAAGCAGCCCGACCACTGGAGGTCTTAGCAGTTTACTTAATCAAAATGCCTTTTGCATCAGAAAATGAAATGTATGTGTAATCCTGGCTTTGCCTCTAACACTAATGTGTGAGTGACAATAAACAAGGATATGCCTACACATAAGATAGATGTATTTCCCCTTCCAAAAAACAGCATGGAATGCTTGTCACCTCAGTGGTTTGCCATTTGTAGAACAGTTTGGTTGGAAGAATTTTTGTGCTATTTTTCTCTCCCTGGGTATTTTTTTGGGGGGTTTTATGCCTTAAAAAATATAATGAAGTGTTTAATGACTTCAGTCAAGGTGCTCTGAGATCTGCAGCACTCTCAAATGCCCATGGCCAGCATGTTCAACTCTGTGTCCAGCTGCAGGATCTAGGGAGGCCCCGACTAGAGCATCAAGACTTGGCCGGGGGTCTAAGTCCATCCAGCAGCCCTCGGAAAGGAGTGAATAAATAGTTCCATCTCCCAAAGCGCTACGTCATTACCTTTCTTGCAGATGCAGTAACTTGCTTGGAATCCAGCTGACTCCTTGATGACACAGGTCTCCGTGGTGAGTGCTATTATCTGCCCTTGAACGGAAGACCCCAGCCCATGCAGGCCATCTTCTGCAAGTCCATGCACAGCTGGATGGGCCAGCTCTGGACGGCATGTGACTGACTCAGGGGCGGCTTTTAGGGTGAAAGGACCTAACAGACCCATGGCCTGGTGTACAGCACAGGGCGCTTCCAGATTCCAGACCTAAAAAAGTCTTTAGAGACTAAAGGATTTTAATTCATCTGAAAATAACATGAAAGCGGGTCCCTGAGCTCTTCGCTAACCCTCTCTTCGTCCTTCCGTCCTTCTCACTTCTGCTCTACGCGCCGGAGGAGAAAAACCCTTTATGGAAATGCTCTTTAAAAACACGGCTGTTTCTTCACAAAGGCTCACACAACAAAACTGAAGCAAGTGAGTCAAAAATGGTAACCAGAGGCTGCATGGCTGGGCCTTGAGTTATTTTTAATCCCACTAAAAACAGGGGCTATTTCACAAGCACCCTCTTCAGTGAAAGGGGCAGGAATTCCACCGTGCTCTCCATTCCAAAGAGGAGGGAGTAAAAAATAAAATGGCGATGGGTCCCAACATCCAATTCCATGATGCCTGTCGCCGGCTGTTTCGTCTGGGACAGCCGCTGGCTTTCATCAGTTTACCCGGCACCGACTGAGCATCTGCTCCCTTTGCGGTGGGCGCGCTGCTCCCGTGGTGACTTCCGCCGCAGAAGCAGGGAGAGTCAGGCCCTGCACTTGGCAATGAATGCCTCTTCTCCCCACGATCACCGAGTTTCAAGGTCTTTGTAGTTACCATGCTTGGAGCCTTCATGCCTGGGCTGTATCATCTTCTCTTGATTTTGATGGCATTGGACTCAGACCCTCCTCTTTTCCATTTGTTCCCCGAAACAAAAGTGAGAAACAGAACAAGAGGAGCACAACACGATCGGCGAGACAACTTTCTGGGCCTTCGTGGGAACAGCTCCTGAATCACAGGTGGGACGAAGTGCCCTGGATGGTCTACACCTGCACACTGTCCCTTCCCCGCGGACCACCTGCAGCCACCTGAGCGGTGGACGGTGCACACAGAGAGGTGCTGGCGGTGTAAACTCCATCCTGGATTTTGATGACTCAGTACAAAAAGAAAGACAGTAAAATACCTCCTTAATAGTTTCTCACATCTTGATTCACATGTTGAAACGATATTTTGGATATATTCGGTTAAATCATCATTACAGGTTTCCAGGTGGTCACGGAGAGGCCTGGGCTTCTTGGAAGCCCCACCTTTTGGGCTTTACCACCGGGGACCTGTGCTCAGAATCCACTGACCTTCCTCTTCGGCCAGGTCCCCTCTTTCAGTGAAAAGCAGGGACCTGCTCTCGTCCACCCACCGCAGGCCGCCCTCCCCCGGGTGCCCCTCTCAGCCACCCTTACAGGCAGCATCCGGCTCACGCCCTGCCTTTGGCCCCCTGTCACCCAGGGGCTCCCGCGGTCCCCCCTCAGCACCACCCAGCTGTGTCCACCCTGTGCTAGACATGGCGTCTCCAGTTCTCCCCCAGCTCGTCTGTCCCTCCTCCCTGGCCCCGTCCCGGGATCTTAAGCCTCCTCCTCCCTCCTTCGGGGGCCGCCTCAGGGTGCTTCTCCCGCCCGCCTGCACCTGCTGGCCCAGGCTCCATCCACACAGGTGCCTTCTGAGGTGTGTGCTGCCAGACACAGCCACATCCCGACGGAGTAAGTCACTGAGCAAGCAAGGAACACTTCGCAGAGCAGGGCCCAGCCCTCCCCGCAGGAAGGGATCTAGTGTTCCTGCTTCTGGGCCCGAGGGCGGGCTTTTAGCTGCTTCTTTTGGTCCTCTGTAGCAAACACTCTTTTAAGGGGTCTTGAATCCCAGGAGTCAGTCTATCGGTTCCCAGTCCCAGAGGCTCAGGGCTCCCTGGCACGAGGCCCTCAGGCCTCTCCCCTGTGCACAGCCCTCTCCCAGCCCGTTGGGGGATGAGCCCTGCCTCCTCGGGGTGCCTCCCATAGGATCCCCACCTTGCTGCCCTCTATGGAAATCGTCTGTTTGCTCTGCAGCTCCGTGAGTGGAACATCGGTTCAAGGGCAGTCATTTGCAATGCAGCCTCACATCCCCACGGGGTGACGCAGACCTGACACGTGGTACCCAGCAGCACAGGTGCCTGCCACCTGATAGGGCTGTCGGACCATCTAAGGAATTTTACCGCAGAGACAAGTAATGCAGTGGCAAAGGCTAACTTAGTCTGTGCCAGTAAACAATGAGTTTCCATCCTGTGGGCTTTCGTTAGCCAAGTACACTCATTCCTGAAAAGGCTGGGAATTGTTTGTGATTTGGACTCTTACTCCTTAATCTGGTAGGCGAGAAGCAGATATTCCCTGGTTTCATTTTCACAGAAATGCAGCAAAATCCATGTTAACTTTTGATGTGTCAGTCATACAACAGAAGACTCCAGGGCAGCGTGTTTTTTGACGGCTGAAGGGCGACCTTTTAGTTTAATATCTGCTTCACACAGCTCGAGGCGTCATTAATTAAGTTCTTTTGATTGAATACTACATCCCAATCACCCAATATGTCTTTTCTTTTTTTTGCAATCCTCTGCAAGACTGCTTTCCTTCACTTGCAAAGGTGAGACCAGAACTGAATGAACACTAGTATCAACTTGACTGAGGACTGGAGCTGCTCTTCTCAAAGCCGGCCCCCCCTTCCTGGGACCTCCCTGCCTCTTCCGCGGGTAGTTACCAAAGAACGAGCCCTGTTGGGTTGGAGTTACAAATGGGAGGCCCCTGCCATCTTTACATATGTAAAGAAAACACTACTGTGCATGAAGAAACTTTAACTCCAGCAGTGGATGGTAGCACATCCTTGAGGCAAATGGATCTGGAAGCGAAGCCCCCCGAGGTGAGGGCAGCGGGTGGTCCCTGCTCCTAGGCTGGCAGCACACTGCGACCGGGGCCAAAGCCCAGGCTGGTCTGCCAGCTGTGCTCTTATCACTTGGAGGCTGGGAAGGCAGTGAACTGATACAAGCACAAACCTTAAAACATTACACGGCCGGCCGACCTCTGGGGGGCAGATGCCTGGTGCTATTTCTCTAGCTCACCAGCACGGCACCTGGCCCACAGAAGGTGCTCCGTAGGTGTTTGTTGACAAGTGGCAAGGCAGGTATAGGTCGTGGGAAGGGGCAGAAGAACAGACCCTCCTGCCTGATGGGAAGCTGAAGCGCCCACCATGGACGTGCCACGAGTGACACTCTGCCGGACCTGCCTCCTTGTTCCCTGTCCTGCCCTCTTCCCAGCTGCCGGTCGCACTGTCAAAGCAAAGGTTCTGTGGGTCCTCAACCTGATCAGAGAATCCCCAGGTCAGATCCGGAGAGAGGATTCCTCGGTTTCCTAGGCTCGCGGTGACGCCCCACGTGCCCGGGGCACAGCTCCGTGCCTGCCATCCAGGAACACTCAGTCAGAATGACCAACGGCACACACGGGATGCAGCCAGGGTTCCAGGACCATGGGCTCCAGACTTGGGGCCAGCTGGGGACCAAGGGGACAAGCTTTTACTCTTTTTTTAAAAAATAAATTTCTTTATTTTTGGCTGCATTGGGCCTTCGTGGCTGCATGTGAGCTTTCTCTAGTTGTGACGAGCAGGGGCTACTCTTGGTTGTGGTGCGCGGGCTTCTCATTGCAGTGGCCTCTCTCGTTGTGGAGCACGGGCTCCAGGTGCCCGGGCTTCGGTAGTTGTGGCACACGGGCTCAGTAGTTGTGGCTCGTGGGCTCTAGAGCACAGGCTCAGTAGTTGTGGTGCACGGGCTTAGTTGCTCCGCGGCATGTGGGATCTTCCTGGACCAGGGCTCAAACCCTTGTCCCCTGCATTGGCAGGCGGATTCTTAACCACTGAGCCACCAGGGAAGCCCAACAAGCTTTTACTCTTGATTTTATTTACCCCACGTGACTTCATGGGGGCGGTGCGATGAGCCTCTTTTACAGATAACGCAAACAGTCTCAGACCCAATCAATAACTTGGCAAACGTGATTCCGACGCAGGGCTGGGATGCCGACCGCAGAGCCCTCCACCCTGGCGGGGTTCTTTTCCTCCTGTCCTTCAGAAGCGGGTTCCTTCTGTCACTGCCTTTACATTTCTGTCTGAAGGCGGAGGCAGAAGTGACACTTGGGGGTCATTCTCGGGAAGACAGGGTTGCTTCTTAACAAGGGAAACCGACTAAGACCCATCTGTCTCCAGACGGATCTCTGGAAGAAGCATGGTCGGATGTAACTCAAAATGAACGTGCTTACAGGGAGTCGACCCAGGACCCAAGTGGACCTCATCAGAGATGCTCTGGGAGCTTTGGAAGGACCGGGATGGCGCTCAGCCTGCCAGGAGGAGAGAGGAGGCTGCCGTCCTGGGTGAGCAAGCCAAGGGCCCGCCCGCCGCCTGGGCACGCACGCGGCTGCCCGTCCTTCTCGGCTCCGGCAGGAGAGCTGCTCCTTCCTTCGCAAGATGCTCAGCACAGATGCTTGCACCAGGCCGTGCCAAGGGTCCCCCTCGTGGAGGTGCAGCCGTGTCACAGAGAGAATCAGAAACAGGGGTCTGCAGCCTAGGGCCCGAGTGACTGATCTGCATGTCCCGGGGCCGGCGTGCTGTCACAGGGCTCTGTGCTCCCATTGGAGAGTGGTCCCGGGGGAGCTGTCCCAGCCCAGGGCAGCCCTGGAGGGTCTGCTCTGGGAGGGGGAGGACCTGGCGGAAGCTGGGCCGCCCCCATGAATTAAAACCGCACCCCCCTCTTAGGTGTTGAGGACGTATTTTACTTGTGATCCTTGTTTTGTTGTTGAAAACGCATAAAGACACTAGTATTTCACATCTCACTTTCCACACTGGACTTTTGGGCAAATTCAATGAGGAAGCAGCTTATGGGATATTTTCTCTTTTTAGGAGTTGTACGTATTTCCAATGTTTTCTTTGTTTTCAGGGAAACAAGCCGAAGGGATGCACCTGGGAGAGGCTGCGGCTGGAGGCTGGGGCTTGATTCTCATCCCTGCCCCCCGTCTTTCCCCCGCCGGGGTCTGCACCCGCGCGCCAGACTTCCCCAGGGCTTCGTGTTCTGAGCGACCCCTCCTGCCTGTCGCCCTGCACACACGGACCCAAAGGGCATCTCAGCCCCATGGAGTCCTCTGGGCTCCTTGGCCTGGTCTCACCTGCTGATAACAGGGAGCACAGAGGGCTGAAGGCTGGAAGAAGTGAGGGCAAAACAAAGAGATGTTGAGGCTAGTCCTCCTTGTAAGAAGAAATTAATAATGCTGGTATTCTATAGACTTCAGTCTTTTCTTTGAAAATTATTAGGATTATAGGAAGAAATGTTATACCAATACTTAAGAAAAGCTACTTTCTCTGGAGCTTGATAAAACATGCAGTCTCTCCATAGTCTTCTTCATGTGATTCAAGTCTTGTCGGAAACTCGGTTCTAAGCCATTCAAAGGCTATTCTTTTCAGTCTTCTATCTTCTCTCCCTAAACACCCCTTGAATCCCTCGATGTCAATATGCACAGATGACATATATGACCTCTTTTCCAATTTATTAGCATTCAAGAAAGTGGAAAGGTTTTACTATTCTCAGGTTGTGTGTGTGTGTGTGTGTGTGTATGTGTGTGTGTTTTAGGAAAACAGGAAAGGAAAAAAACCCTCCAACCATGTAAGCGGCAGGAACAAGCACCTGGCAACTACGAGGCAGAGAGATAATGAAGGAATCTGATTGGCCACGACACTCTGCATTCCAACCTTCTTCTGCAAAGTGGGAGCCCTGCCAATGGAGACCTCCACCCCCCACCGGAGCAGACCTGTGCAGGCTTCCCCCCTCCCCCAACAGCTGCCACCCTACCCTCACATGTGTGTCCCACGTGCCTGAACAGCTGGCCTTGAGCCATCTCTTCTCCTCATTTTGTCCTGCATGCTGAGCTGATTTTCCAACCCCCCCCCCCGCACCCCCCCCCCCAGAGCTGCAGGCACAGTCAGAGGCTGTTTTTGATAATAACTCAGCACAGGAGGCAAGCAGGGCCTCTGCCGCCTGAAATCCACATCCTTCCATTAGAATCCCCTGTGGAAGCCTGGAACCAGGACAACCCACAGAACCAGTCAGGAACTGGGCTGCACGGGGTCTGCAGGGGCCCGAACACGCCGGGCACACAGCCCATCACGTGCTTTGAGAAAGTACAGACTGAAAACTATGCTCTCTGCTGTTGGAAAACCTAGCCAGGATAAATTAAAGCTCAGAAAAGTACGTTTATGATCCTACTGCATTTACAGTATACATTTGACTTAGATGCTAATTTTACACATTCCTAATATCTGGCAGAAATGACAGTCTATCTGTAATTTCCAGTTTTAAAAAGTGCAAGAGATTGGATCAAATCTCTGGCATCTATCACGTGCCTGTGTAGAGAGGTCGGAATGTGATGGGATAAGAGGTAGTATGATTTTTCCTGGAATGACTTAATTGACTATTGTTTTCCATTTATGTGATTATATCAAAAGGTACACAATTTGGAAATTATATATTTTACACATATCAGTAAAAGTACCTACTAGGCAAGTATCTCCAGGAAACTTCTAAGTAACTATTCCAAAGCTATCATATCAGACGTTCCAGCAACAACCAAGGGGCACCTGAGGACGTGGGCTGGGCTGCATCGCCTCGGCAGGTAGATGGCAGTCTCCTCGGGCCACTTACCTCAGAGCACGGACAGACATAAGAAACACTGACGGGTCTGTTAGGGGAGCCCTGACTTGCGCATATGAGAGGCAGACAGTCTGTTGTAAATGGAGCCTCAGCTCCCACATGAAGGGGACTTTGTGACGACAGCGTAAGCCCCCTTCTCAAGTAAATGACACCGCTTTTCGGCTCTGCAGGAGTGACTGCCTTCGGGATCAGGGATCTTGTCGGAAAGGCTACCTTCCACTGAACACCCTGTGGAAGTCACGAGAATGAGACTGTGTCTGAAGGACTGAAAGTGGTGGATTGTTCGGTCACAGGATTACCCATCACTGGTAATGAATTATGGGAGTAAGGTGGTTACCAACCAAATCCTTCTCTTAATTATCCACTATGAAAGGCAAGATGCCAAGATCTGTGTGTTTATGCGGGTGGGTGCGGATTTAAAGGCACAGCGGCGTTAGAGATGAAGAGAGCCGGTGTGTGGAGAAGACCCGCTCAGGTGAGCTGTCAGCACGCCCTCAAAGCCCTGCTCTTGTGACGCGTAACATTTAGAAACATTCTGCAGCGCCTCTAATAAACCATCTGCAAGAGAAGACACGGGGAACAAGATGGAATGCTGACAGAGGACAAATGGCAGTGATGGAAAATGTGCCTGAAATAAATGAAAAACAGCACGTTTCTGAGGCCAGACGA
This sequence comes from Delphinapterus leucas, assembly GCF_059928025.1. Taxonomy (NCBI): domain Eukaryota; kingdom Metazoa; phylum Chordata; class Mammalia; order Artiodactyla; family Monodontidae; genus Delphinapterus; species Delphinapterus leucas. The sequence goes on along the minus strand of NC_143142.1, from coordinate 32,571,568 downwards.
CCCCTCCTGCTTCCCACGTCACCTGTGCGCGTTCAGAGAAGGAGCCCTCCCTCCTGGCCCAGGTTTCCCTATGGCCAGCGTCCCCACCCCAGACACTCCTCCATCACGTGGTCAGGCTGCGCTGCAGCAAAGGTCTATTCTAACCTGGGCAGCGAGATCTGTTAAACTCTGTTTAAGGCCGTGTACCTCTACTAGGACACACCCGTGTCACACTCTGGGGGATGCAGGGATAAATCATTGTGGCAACAAGTCTGCGGGATGAAAGTACCGCTGAACCCCATCACTGAGCTCCACCTTCTCCTAGAACGGCGCCCACCTCAGATCCGTTGCTGCCAATTTAATAAACCACCCCAAATGGCTGCTCGTCAGCCATTCTCATGGCCTCCTCTTTTCAGGGGTTCCCACCGAGTCATTCAAAGTGGAAGCTGATGACGGCTGAATGCAAGTCCAAAGAAAATGTTAAACACGCTTCACCGTGTAACCGTAACAACACCAGACGTTCCCCACATAACTATTTGGGGAAAATGCCATTCTATTTCAGACTCTGAACAGGAAGGGGAGAATTCCAGGGAACCTTTTCCCACTCCTCATCTCTGCATGTTATTCTTTCAAACGTTAGCTATTGTTGCTTATGCTTCCGTGCGTTTCTTGGTGAGAAAATTAATTAATAAGCTAAAATAATTTGCACTGAGTGAATCTGAACCTTGTTTCTAAATGATTTTTGGACTTTGGTTTTCCTGAATCATGGGTAATGATCTAAGCGTCCTTAGGAGAGTTTTTTCTCAGAAGGAAACATTTTACAGGTGTAGATTAGTGGCCCAAATCATACTGGTAAATTCTAGGTGGGGAAAAGGAAAACTGCTGGTTGGGCCACAAATTATGCTGCCTTGATGACTAGGAAAATGTAATTCGCAACTTGTCCTTTCTGGGAGCTCCAGATAACAGCGCTGCAGGGAGGAGAGACAATCTGGCGAGAGCTTTTACCTGCTGGCTGAAACTAAGCAGCCTATTTATAAACTGCTCTGAAGTTTAAGTAGAAAGCTCTTACCTACTCTAAATTCAAATGACAGAGCTGGGCAGACGCGTGAAGACACAGAGGAGAAACACAGCTGGGAAGGAAAAACATAATGGACTGAACCGAAGGCAATAACCTGACAGGCGATACGGGGCTCAGTGGGGACCAGAAGACGAATCCAGTCAAGGCCGACCTGTGACAGCCCTGGAGCGGAGACAACATCGTGGGTAACGAGCGGCCTATCAAATACTGGGTGAGACGCTCAGCTCGCCCTGCCCCCAACTGCTAAAGCCCAGTCCTCTTCCCCTCTGCCTCCCCAAGCTGACCCCACCCCACAAGGCCCAGCCCTCAGGCAGCAGTAAGCACCAGGCCCCGTTTTAAGCCACAAAGAGGAAGTGGAGTTTGCCTAAGAACCTGCTAGAAAGCGGACTCGCAGCTGGGCGGTCTGGCCTCCTGGCCTCCCTTGACCTCGACGTTACTCTGCCTAATGAAGGGACTGATGGGTGTTTAAGTTATGGAGGAATACTATCAACACACAGGCAAAGGCCGGTCTGGAGATGAACGTTTAGTGAGAATCGCGGAGGAGGAATTATTTACCTGCCTGGGATGTAGGAGTTAGGCCTTGAGGTGTGACACCTATGGGGTCAAGTTCAGAGCACAGGAGAGCAGGGTAGAGGACACGGAACAGAGTGGATTTAGAGTAAGGGGTTTGCGGGGGGCGGGAGGGGCGCGGCGCATTACATACGCACCCCAGGAGACAGGCTAATTCAAGGGTGGATTTTGTGGTCGGGGTCGGGGTCGGGGGATGGATGCCGCGGAGTGTCCACGTGACTGAGTGTGCGCACCGTCCATAGGGCCAGCCGGCAGCCAGGGGTGCCATCACGCCGTCTTGGCTTAGGTCTGGCAAGTAAGAGTGACCTGGTCAGAGAGAGCAGCCAATTCACAGAAGTGGTGTTGGTGGCACAGCTGGGGCCCCAGAGAACAAAGTAAGAGTCTGAAGGAGATGCAGCCTTTGATCTGCTCCATTCCAACTATGGACCAGTAAAGGCACATGAACGCGAACACGTTTCACCGGAGATCCCTCCCCGGTCAGAAGTGCAGCTCCTATGCCGTGGTGGTTGAGCTCCACACAGCCTAGGGAGGTGCTGGGGGTCCAGATCTGTCCCCAGTCCCAGGGCCAGCAAAGCACACAGTGGGGGATCAAAGCTGGCCCCTGACTCTCATCCACCTCACCACTCTTCCCATCAGCCTCATGTTGTTTTCTCATCTCTACAAGGTTGATGTGTCGGTGTTCGCCTGCAGCATCACAAATGAGGCGACCTTTAATAAACATTCCCTCGGAGCCTCTCGTGGGAGTTTGCATCTCCCCTCTTCATCTCTGGTGGCTGTAAGGTTTTTCTTTTCTTTTTTTCCTTTTCTAAACTTTACAATGTGCTCTTAAGGAAAGATTTCAAAATAGGCACTGTTGGGCTTCCCTGGTGGCGCAGTGGTTGAGAGTCTGCCTGCCGATGCAGGGGACATGGGTTCGTGCCCCGGTCCGGGAAGATCCCACATGCCGCGGAGTGGCTGGGCCTGTGAGCCATGTCCGCTGAGCCTGTGCGTCCGGAGCCTGTGCTCCGCAACAGGAGAGGCCACAACAGTGAGAGGCCCGCGTACCGCAAAAATAAAAAGGCACTGTTAAATTCTGCTAAGAGCAAAACTAACAGTTCTGAGCCAAAGAGTGCCTGTCCTCCGTCAGGAGCTGCCTGCGGTTGTGACCGGGCTGCTGTGACGCGGGGACAGAGCCGTGGACTTGGCAACAGGCTGCCCTGTGCACTCGCCGTGGGCACCTTGTCTAGACGTGTGACTTCCAGAGCCTCAGATTTCTCCACTGGCAAATGGTGTGAGTTAGTAACAACACAGGATTGTTAAGGGAATTACATGGCTTGGATGGGGTAGCACTATGTGAATGATAGGAATGACCCCTTCTTTTTGTTTTCGACCCTCCCTTCCAGCCAGAGAGCAGGTGACTCCCAGGTGAAAGAGCAGATGGGCATCTCCTTTCGTGAGTGGGCAGGGCGGCCCCTCTGTTTCTGGGGCCTTCGCTGAGGCCTGAGTCTGGCTGGCTGTCGGGCTTCAGGTGCCACGCCTCGGGGGCCCTTGTAGGGAAACCGCCTCAGTGGGGTGGGGAAGGGTCTGAGCGGCCCGCACGCTGCTCCCTTCTTTCTCGCTTTCTTGCTGTCTCCAGGGAGAGACGAGGACTCTGCAGAGGGAGCGAAGGATACTCTCAAATGGGCTTCTTTCTCCAAAGCAGAATGAAAGTGAAGCCTTAAGGAATTCATGTAAATCTTAACACCTCTCCACTGCCCTCTGTCAGTCCAGCCCTGGCTGCTGACACCCCCCTCCCAGGAATGTGGGAATGTCACTGTCGGAAGCACACTGCTGCTTCGCTACACGGATGGGCCAGGCAGGAGGGGCTGTATGTCAGTTCCTGCTGTGAGTGTCCAGCGGGGTGTCCGCGCACAGTGGGCAGCACAGACGAGCCAGACTGAGACCCCAGCCTCATCCTGGCATTAGTTCCCCCTCCCCCTCCCTCTTTAACGATGATCACAGTAAATGACAGTATTTGATATACGTCTCTCTGTATCTCCGCCACGCTTGACTGCCTTTCGATAAAAGCTCATAAAACAAATCAGAAATGACCAAAAGTAGGTTAGGGGAAAGGTGAGAAATAACCACTCTGAAATAATTCTAAACCAGTGTATGATTTTAGCCAAGTGAGCTGATAAACTAGGCCATTCAAATATATTACACCAATATTTTCTCCAGCAAGAGACTGCTTGTTGGATTTGCATTCAGTTTCACTTTAGGACTTAATTCCTGGTTTAAAAAAAAAAAAAAAAAACGGGAGGGGAATTTTCCATTAGCTGTATTTTACTTAGACCCAGATCCAAAGCCTGGCCACGGTGTCTTACAATATATAATCAAGCATAATTACATTAAAATATTAAACCACCATCAGCTATTAGAAATAATGAAATTTCTTGCATACAGTCATCACACGAATTGCTCTGGTGATTGTCAGACTCCCTCATCAAGAGAATCTGCCTGAAGTTGCAGGGGTTTCACTGGCCAGAGTGTTGCAGGCCATCAGCAAATCTGTGGACTAGGGCAGGGTGGGAGAGCTTCCATCAACGCTGCAGCATTAGAGGAAGTTCTCTCTCTAATGACATCCTTGGATGAACACTTCTGTGGCATAAACAGCTGAATTCCAACAGTAATAAACATTAGTCTAAAGTAATTAACGTACTGGTAGAATTTTAGGCTATGTGATAATAGACAATGCAATAAAAGCAATTCTACGATTGTCGGAGGGGCCCTGTATGATGTATTCACAGTGCTTGCTGATATCCTCCAAATTTTTGTTTTTGTAATAGAGAATTTAAATTATATTTAGCTCAAGCGGGCATTTGAATTTAAATCCTAAAAAAAAGAAAATCAAGTTTCTCTAAAGCATTTTAAAGCAGTCTTGCTCATAGTACTTATTTGCTTGGCCAACTCTTTGTATAGATAAGAAAAGTAAATGGCAGGCCATTAGACAAAACATCCAATACTCTGGAATTACCCACGTCCAGAGTAATGAGGCGTCAGTGGAAATCCTGTCGATTTACGTGTGTGTATACATATGTATGTATGCATATATTTTTTTCCTTCACTTTGGCATATTCCACTTTTTTTGGCAAGTTATGTGGATGCACTAGCTTCGTGGTTCTCAAGCCAGATTAGAATCACCTGTGGAGACTTTTAAATCTGGTGATGCCCAAACCAATTAAGTCGGACTTTCTGGGGGTGCCGATGGGGAGTGGGCAGTGGTGCTTTTACAAATTCCTGTCACCAGGGCTGAGAATCGCTAGCCTAGGGCCATATCTCCACCCTCACCACCTGTCCCGCTCTCTTCTCTCCTCCTGTCTGCACGGAGACCTTGAAGGGAACTATAAAGGCGCACACTCCCCGAGGCAGGGTCAGCTCTGGTGCCTCCAACTCCTGCCTGGGTTCTCAGGCTGCACAGTCCGGGGGGCCGAGCAGGCCTAGCAAAGGGGCCGGCGAGGTGGGGGGCCGGGTGAACCGGTGAGCACGCCCCCAACTTGCAGGAGGGGACCCCCCAGGGCCAGCCTGTTGTGCCATCAGGAAGGTGAGCCCAGGGCTGCCCGATTTTCAAGAGAAGGCAGAAGTCTGGGTTTTCATGTGAAAACCTCTTGGTTTTTAAATGCTTGCAACGAATTAAACATTTATGAAAACTCTGTGCTGGCCACACAAGCCCCTGCGCGGCCAAGCCTACAAATACCAATTTACAATGTGTGAGCGAGCAGAAATAGCCTGGCTGCAAGGACAACTGGATAGATATCTGCAGAAGGAAACACGAGCAATGTCTGGAAAGTTGTCATTGTTTGAACAGTAGAGATAAATCTGCATTTGCTTATTTGTAATTTAGTGGTGCTCTCCGGCACCAAAGAGTATAACTTATATTAACAAGCCGTCAAAAAGACTTTGTTACATGAAGGACAATTTAAACCCATAGGTTTACAACCACTGTAAAGCAAGCATACAAGCAACGCAAGCAACACACCCACCCAACTTGACTGCCTGAGAGCCTCAGGACAGAGCTTCTCACGCGGCCGTGCGATGCGGCTCTCGTGGGCGTCTGGCTACTGCAGAATGGGTGGTGGGGAGCTGAGATTCTATCGTTACTACAAGCTCTCTGGTGATGCTCGTGTGACAGATCTCAGGACCAGACTTCGAGAAGCAAAGCCTTAAAAGTCACGTAGGCTGGTTATAACCCCAGGACCCTTCCAAACAATAAGACTGATTCTCCCTGAAGGCCTGGCACCTATTAGGAGCTCACTAACTACTTGCCAAGCGATGGAGCAAACAAAATTAACTTGGAGCATCCCCAGTGCAGGGCAAGCAAAGTGCTGGGCGGACGCCGCTGGAGGTGGGGACAGGACGAGGGGACGAGGAGCAGAGGGGTCTCGCCATCCGGCTGGGGAAGAGGCACGACCACAGGGCAGTGGCAGTGAGGTCGGCTTGCGGTTTCTAACTGGGAGCTGTCAGAGGTACCCCCAGAAGACACAGTGAGTCTCAGGTTGAGGCCTCTGAGAGTCGCTCGGAGGGGTTTGGCTTTGTCCCTTTGGCCGTGGGGAGCCAGGAGCGGCTTTTAAGCAGGGAAGTAAGGTGATCAGACGAGGATTCTAAGAAGATCATCATGATAGTGATGTGGTGGAGGGCTGCTGGGAGAGGACCCCCAAGGGTGCTTGTTTAGAAACTAAGTTCAGGATGGTGGGAAGGTTATGTGTACTGCCAGCTGCTGGGCCTTCAAATTTCCATTCCCGCTCCAGAAAATAAACCTCCTAAGATGGCAGTGGCCTTATAACTCTGGTCTCACTTAAGTGCCTAGTTACAGATGCCTGAGAATCTTTTACCCAAAGGAATCTGTGTCTCTTTGCAAGGAATAAGCCCGATGAAAACAATAATACAGAAAGAAGGCAATCTCTGGTTGTTATTAATTCACATGGGGGCCTTCAGGAAACAGTGAAATCAGCTTGTAGAAGAGAAAGCGCCTGACAGTAAAGCTGAACAACTTCACCTCCAAACAAATGAAGTTTAGTCACAAACCCAGAATGATCTCTTTCCCTACGAAAAAGGGCTGCTGTTAAGAAAGTGAGCATGTCCTAATCCCTACCTCCTGTCATTATTAATTCTGCTTATGTGCATGGATAGGAATTTATCACATTTGTTAAATAAATAGGAACGGAAGTAGGGCCGTGAACAATACAAGCCAGACTCTCCAACAATACAAACTCTCCCCCTGAGTTCCTGTCCCCGAAATCCTCTCCAGGCCACACTGGGCACCTGCCTGACTCCTTCTCCAGCATGAGCTCTGAGATGTGTGGAGGCTGGGCCCGGGCCCACCTCGTTTACTGCTTAGCGCAAGAGATGTGCTCAAAAATGATCTCTGGTGTCTCTCAGACACCTTAGAAAAGATCTTCCTTATTTACATTTAAGAGACAGTTACACGGTGCTTATTATGTCCCTGTTACTCATTGTTCTAAGTTTAAAAAATTTTCCAAATATCAACCTCTCAAAATTATCAAGCCCATTACAGGGGCAGAAACTGAGGCAGAGTGGGGTTGGGTAAGTCGCCCGAGGGTCCAGGGTTGATTTGCAGGATTTGGAGCCAGCAGTGTGGGCTCAGACTCGGTGATGGCCGCTTGGAGGGAAAGGGGCCTGGGGTTTCTCGTGATGCAGGAGCCAGTTTCCGGCGACAGCATCACCCCCACGAGGTAAGGGTCTGCCAAGCACGGCCACGCCTGCCAGCTGGGCTCTCCTTAGGGGGAAGTGAAATTGCCTCCTACACTTCTGTCCACTGGCCCCCTTCTGCTCTCTGGAATTGCCTTGAAACAGTCCATTTTCTCTTCCTCATAAAAAATCATGGTCTTATTGTTCATATAGATGTCACACCTTTACCTGCCTTTACAAACGGTCCACAATTCAGTTGTTTTCCCCAAATGGAGATAAGGTTCATTTTCATCATTCTGATTTAGTGAGATTTTGTTATTGGTAGAACAGGGTGCATCCAGAAATGTGGTTTTCCAAAAGTATATTTAAGGCTAATTTTCAAAATGGCTGGAAAATTGCTACATTCAGAATGCCAGCCGGAGGAAATGGTTGCCTCCAGGAGGGCTACGGGTTTGACGCATGGGTCTGACAGTCACCATCTGTGCTTTCTGCAGGGGCGGCCACGCCACGCAGGGATGTGCAAGGTAAAGATGCAGTCGAGGACTTTAAAGTAAAACAGCAGTGGGCTCACTGATTAAATCCCACTTCCCACCATGGTGTGTGTTCCACCTGCATCCAACCTTCCCATCATGGAGCACTGCACGCGGAACCTAAAACTTGTTCTTTACAAAATTCGACGCATTACAGATAGGCTGTTTCTGAAAAGTTATTTACACCACAGCCTTTCCTATTTATGAAAATAAAAGGAAAATAGAAACTCAGAGCTCAGCCATTTCTACACAAGGTAGAAATGCAATCATCTGAAGAAGAGATAGCAAGTTAACAGGAAGAGAGGCAGAACACAAACCACATGTAGAAGGAAAAATAAAACGTAACAGGAATGAAGATGAAACTGGAGGGAGCAGAAAGGGAGAACAGACCTAGTATATAATACAGAGCAAAAGACATGAAAGATAAAAATGAAAAATTCTAGCAAAGTAAAATTGAAATAAAAAAAGAATTTTTAAGGAAAGATTAGAGAAGGAGATCCACCAAATACGTAACTAGTGTCTCTGAGAAAAAACAAAACAGTAAAACAAAATAAATACCTGTATATATAATAAAAGATACCCTTTCCTGAACATTTTGAATCTATACGCTTAAACATACTTGAATCTATACACTGAAAGGGCTACCATGGGCCACATCAGGTGAATGAGAATACAATACCGGGATGTATCTTAGTAAAGTTATTGCAGTTTAAAGATGAACACTGATTTGGGCAGCTAGGAAAGCCTCCGCTCTCTCCTCAGATTTCCAAAAACAGAACCCAGGAATGGCAGGGAAGATGGTGAGTAGGAAGTGCCAGGAAGCCATTTCCTCTCTAGACAGCAACTGCACTGGCAGAATGTCTGATGTAACTATTTTGGAATTCTGGAGTCTATCTGAAGGCTTGCAGCTTCCAGGGGAGGCTTGGATGGTAAGTCACAGTTAATTTTGGTTAACTCTGGCTCTTAGTACAGCGGTGGCTACCCATTCCCCACCCTCGATCCTGTGGCAGGCAGCTGTGCCCACGTTCCCGGACCAGCTTGCATGTGACCTGCAGGAGCCAGGTGGGTAATGAGGACCGTGTCCTCCAAATACCAGGACTCTGTGATCTGGCTGCTTCTGACTGTGGAGCTGTGGGCACGGAGGCAGATGCTGTTGCTGCAACCCTCACTGGCTGAAGTGGCTTTCATGGTATTTAAAGAAGGAGTACCTTTAAGTTTTTTTGCCTTCATTCTCCTCTCCCCCTTTTATCCCTTTTGAGAGCCAGGTACTTAAGGATTAGAGCATTCAAAAGCAACTGCATAAAGCGAGCGTTCAGAAAGTCATTACACGTACCCAGGGAAAGATGTGGCTCAGAAACCCCCTAGAAAACCTTACGTTTATACCTCAGGTTGATCCCCAGTACAGAAACACTCTACAATTATTAAAAACAAAAACAAAACAGCAAACCCTGGGCGAGGGGAAAAAATGTGATTAATAGAGACACCATAGTATGAGATTCAAACGTCCAGTTTCCCACAAAAAACAACAGGGTATACAAAGAAGTAGGAAAGTATGACCCGTTCAAAGGGGAAATATAAACAGACAGAAACTGTCCCTAAGAAACTGTCTAGTAAGTCTGCCATCCTGCTCAGATGGCAGACTTACTAGATAAAGACTCTGAAATAACCATCTTAAAGATGCTCAAAGAGATTATTAGATGCTTAAAGATGCTTAAACAGCTAAAGGAAGATGTGAACGAAGTCAAGAAAACAATGTATTAACAAAATGAAAATATGAATAAAGAGAAATCATAAAAAACTAAAAAGAAATTCTGGAGTTGAAAAGTATAATAATTGACATGAAAAATTCACTAAAGGAATTCAAAAACAGATTTAAGCAGGTAAAAGGAAGAGTAAACTTGAAGATAGGAAAATTGAAATTATCAAGTTCTGAGGAATAGAAAGAAAAAAGATTGAAGAAAAGTGAACAAAGTGTAAGGGACCTATGGGACAGCATCAAGTGGACCAACGTATGAATTGTGGGGGGTCCCAGAAGGAAAAAAAAGAGAGAGGGAGGGGAGAGAGAGAGAAGAATACTTGGATAAATAATGGCTGAAAGCTTCCCAAATTTTAGGAAAGATATGGATCTACAAATTCAAGAAGCTCAATAAACTCCAAGTAGGATAAAGTCTAAAAGCGCCACATTGAGACACATTGTAATCAAACTGTTGAAAGCCAAAGACAAAGCGAGAATCTTAAAAGCGGCAAGAGAAAAGGAACTCTTCACGTACAAGGGATTCTCTAGAAGATTATCAGAGGACTTCTCAGCAAAAGCCTTGCAAGCCAGAAGGTAGTGGGATAATATATTTAAAGAGCTGAAAGAAAGAACTGCCAACCAATAATTTTACATCCGGCTTTCTTTCAAAACTGTCTTTCCAAACTGAGGAAGGAACTAAGACGTTTGCAGACAAGCAAAAGCTGAGGGGATTCACTGCCACTATACCTGCCCTGCAAGGAGTGTCAAAGGGAGTCCTTCAAGTTGAAATGAAAGGATGCTAGACAGTAACTCAAAGGCATATGAAAGTATAAAGTTCCCTGGAAAAGATAAATATACAGACAAATATTAAAATAAGTATTATTGTAATTTTGGTTTGTAAATCTATTTCTTATGTTCTACATGAGTTTAAAGACTAGTGCATCAAAAACAACTATTAGTCTAAGTTTTTGAACACAGAGCAGAAAGATGTAATTTGTGATGTCAGTAACTGAAAGATGGCGAGGATGGAGCTGCACAGGAGCATAGTTTTTATATGCTGATGAAGTTATGTTGTTGTAAATTCAAATTAGAGTGTTTTAATTTAGGATGTTAAATGTAATCCCCATGGTAACCACAAAGAAAACAGCTGCAGAGTATACACAAAAGGAAATGAAAAGTGAATTAAAACATTTCACAACAAAAAATCAGCTAAACACAAAAGAATACAATAATGCAGTGAACGAGGGACAAAAGTCCTATAAAGTATATAGAAAACAAATAGCAAATGGCAAAAGTAAATCCCTTATTATCAGTAATTAAGTGTAAAACGACAAACCTCTCCAATCAAAAAAATAGAGGTTGGCAGAATAAGTAAAAGCCCACGATCCATCTATATGCTGTCTAAAAGAGGTTCATTTTAGATCCAAAGACATAAATAGTTTGAATGGGAAAAGATATCCCATGCAAATAGTAACCAAAGAGAGTGGGGTTGTTATACTACTATCTGAAAAAAAGAGACTTTAAATCAAAAAGGGTTACAAGAGAAAAAGGACATATATATTAAATTATATATAAACACATACCTAATAACAGACTCTCAAAATATACAAAGCAAAAACTGACAGAATTAAAGAGATAAATAGATAGTTTTAAAATAATCACTGGAGGCTTCAATACCCAACTTTGAATGATAGATAGAACAACCAGACAAGAAGATAAGTAATGAAATAGAGGACTTGAACAATAAACCAACTAGATCTAACAGACATATACAGAACACTAGCCCAACAACAGAATACACATTCTTCTCAAGTTCACATGGGACATTCTCTATGACAGGCCCTATGTTAGGCCGCAAATCAAGTCTCAATAGATTTTAAAAGACAGGTATAATACAAAGAATCTTTGTTGACTACGATAGGATAAAATTGGAAATAAGTAACAGCAGGAACACTGGAAAATTCACACATTTGTGGAAATTAAACAACACACTCTTAATCAGTGAGTCAAAGAGGAAATCACAGAGAAAATTAGAAAATACAAGTATTTGTCTCTTAAAGATACAAATTTAAATGAAAACACAACATACTAAAACTTATGGGATTCAGTGAAAACAGCGCTAAGAGGAAAATTTATGGCTGTAAATGCTTGCATTAAAAAAAAGAAGAAAACTCAAATCAACAATCTGCCTTTACAACTTAAGGAGCTGGAAAAAGAAGAACAAACTAAACTCAAAGCTGGCAGAAGGAAGGAAATAATAAAGATTAGAGTGGAGATGAATAAAATAGAGAAGAGAAAAACAACAGAGAAAGTCAATGAAAGCAAGCGTTGGTTTTTTTGGAAAAATTAACAAAACAGAAAAGATTAACTGAGAAAGAGAAGACTCAACTTGCTGAAATCAGAAATGAAAGTGGGTAAATTACTACCAACTCCACAGAAATAAAAAGGGTTATGAGACCACTATGAATAGCTGTATGCCCACAAATTGATAACATGGATGAAGTGAAGAAATTCTTAGAAACACAAAACCTACCAAGACTGAGTCATGAAGAAATGGAGAAGCTGAATAGATCTATAACTAGTAAGGATATTGAATCAGTAATCGAAAACTCCTCGACCAAAAAAGCCCTGGGCCAGATGGCTTCATTAGTGAATTCTACTGAACATTGAAAGAACTTACATATACTCTTCTCCAACTTTTCGAAAAATTGAAGAGGAGAGAACATTTCCTAACCCACCAGAAAGCATCTAAATTGGAAAAGAAGAAATGAAATCACCTCTGATGACATGAACTTAAGTGTCCATTGATAGATGAATGAATAAACAAAACGTGGTAGATCCATACTGTGGAGATTTATTAAGCTTTAGCAAAGAATGAAATTCTGACACATACTGCAACATGGATAAACCTTGAAGACATTATGCTAAGTGAAATTAGCCAGACACAAAAGGATAAATACTGTATGACTCTTATTTATATGAAATACCTAGAACAGTCAAATACACAGAGACAAAAGTAGAACAGTGGTGACCTGGGGCTCGGGGGGAGGGGCATGGCAGTTACTGTTAGAGGAGGACAGAGCTCCAGTTTGGAGATGGAAGGTGGTGAGGATCCCACGACAATGTGAATTTATTTAATGCCACTGAACTGGGTACTTAAAAATGGGTAAAATGGTGAATTTTCTGTTATGCGTATTTTATCACAATAAAAAAAAACTAGAAGACAGTGGAGTTACATCGATCACACATTCAAGGAAAGAAAGTGTACGAAAGGATTTAATGTCTGACTAAATTGTGTCTCAGATACACAGAGTCGGTGTTTGTCCCCTCCATCTCATCACGTTTCCCAAGACTCTTTTACATCCCAGTCATGACTATTCAACAAGGGTTTCTTTCTTTCTTTCTCTCTCTCTTTTTTTTTTTTTTGAGGATGGTAAGTTGAAAATAATACACTTCTGATTAAGAAGCCTCTACTTTCTCTTTCTTTATAAGACAGGCATTAAAATTTAAAAGCCAGAACATGGAATAAGTGCTAATGAAAATGTCAGCAAGTGAGAGTTTAGGTTTTAAAAAGTCGAGAACAAGAAATACAGGATGAGTGTGAAGGGTCTAGCAGCTCTGTTTTATCCATTGAAACGTCCTCCAAATGTCACATAAAAAACCATTTGTGATTCATTTTCATGAATGATGACTTAAATTATTTAAAAAAAACCCAAATCTGGAAAAGCCTAATAGAAAAGCAGCGTCTATGGCTGGGTGAGTGGTCTCTCCAGTCAGAGCCACCTGTGTCGAAGACTTAAACCTGCACCGTTTCTCTTGTAAAACAGATCTGGTTTCAATCTGTGTTTCTTCAGTTTTTATCAGTGCTGGCCTAGATTTCCAAAGCTGAGCTAAAATGGAAATAGTCTTTTCTCCCTTTAACCCACCTGTCTCCTTTTATTTACATAATATAATATTTTTTCCCTGAATAATTCTGTTTTTTTTCTTTAAAAAGTCAAAATGGAAGTAGAATAAACAGAAACTTTTTCATCACAAAGGGAAACTCAGGATCTTCTCTTGGTCTTTATACTCAACAGGGCCTCAGGACTAGTCCAAATTCAATGAAAATTAGCAGGAGGTGAGGCTCTAAAGCAACAAGGCCCTTTCTCTAAGGCTCCATCATCTCAGGCTCTCATTTCTCAAGCGACTGGTGACTCCTCCCAAAAGACAGAACGAAGGAGAATTTCTGAAAATCTGCTCATGTCGGCCTCCTTACTCTGAAGTGAGGAAATCAAGCTGGATAATTACTTTGCTAAGTACCAGCGAGGGACGGGTTTACAATGATGCGGGTTCTGTTGTTGTTAACTGCTGCCAACGGAATAATTTATCAAGTTACGGCATCTCCTTGAGGGAACTGAAAAGCACATTAACAGTAAGAAATGATTTCTAAAGCAGACTTAATTACTACTATATGTGTTTTTAATGTTGGCTGAAGATACACAGGGAGACAGGCTAAAGTGGCATGTGACGAGTCCTCAGTTAGTCTGTCAGCCCTGAATGCATATTGAGAAAGACATAAAAAATTAAAGATCAAGACGTAGAAGCAGATTCCCTTGTCATCCCCAAATAACTGCAGTATTTGCCGGTGAGGTGAAGGTTCCGGCAGGCAGATACCTGACAAAGACAGTTCTGTGGACTTCAGCTGCAAATTAGGAGAGGGGCTGGGTGACAAGTCGGTGCGGAGAGATGTAGATTTGGTTGTATTCTGACTGATCCACACCTGAATGGTTATTTAATCCATTCCCATATTTCCATGTCACCAAGGTCTTTTCACCTCCTACTCAATCTATTCAACACCCCCCTACATACACACATTTATTTAGCCTTGTGAAGGCGGCAACATACCACATCCTCCAGGTGCCTCCACCTTACCGGCACCATCTCCAATGAGCAAGTGCTCCTAGCTATTGACAGACAGGCTCAATGTAAACACAGGGGCTTCAGGAACACAAGTGACCTCTCGGACACAGAGGACAGAGGTCAAACTGTTCTCCCATGTTCATAATTTCTTGTGATAATACAAACACATGGTCCAAAATAACAGAATGATTGGCTGATGGAGAACTGTTAAAGAGATTTTTAAGTCAAGGAAAAACCATTACATCCGGTTTAAACAATGGCCTGGGCTGCCTTTCTGATTCCCATTAGTAGTCAACTTCGTTTTTGGATGGAAACCTTTTCTTTCGTCCTTTGGCCTGACGCACATTAAAACCAAGTTTTCCTTAAAAGCAGAATTTGTGGTCACTACTCCCAAGTGCCGGCTGGACATTTCCGGGGCTAGTTCAGGTGGCAGTGCTGCGTGTGGCATAACTAACATCTATAAACTGGATGCAGATTACGGGGAAGCAGAAATGTGATGTAAAGACGGTCAAAGAATAAACATGGAGAGTTGAGGAATAGTTTCCCTGGAGAGCTGTCCGGCAGGGACACAGCAGTGCTCTGGGAAATTTAGTTATATTTATTTGCCTGTCAGTGAAATAAAGATCAGAGAGGAGAAGAAAAACCTCAAGGAACAAGGCAGAGTTGTCCCAAAGGTCATAAAGAAGAATTGCAGGTTTCAAGCCCCTGGCATAGAAAATACATTTTGAAAACATACATAAGCGTCTGATTCTGATGTCAGTTTTGCCAGAAATCAACAGGATGAACCGTTTTTCTCTTGAGTCGTAGTGACACCGGGAGGATGTACTGCACGTGCAGTTTCTCGTGGTCTGCGCCCTTGCACAGACGATTTGCTGCACTTTACTCTCCAGACGGGCTTGTCCTCTTGTGCCACCCCTGACCCACTCTCTTCTCCCCCCACCGCCCCATCCTCAGGTCCCCCGGATCAGAGGGACCTGGCGGATCACTGGTACACACAGTCCCTCTTCCGAGGGGATCTGAATCTGCAAAACTGCCGCAGCGGCCCCCTCGGGGCCCCCACAGGGCCGCAGGCAGAGAAGCCCCAGTGCGGAGCCCAGAGCTGCAGGGAGTCCAGGGTGCTGGGCCGCGGGCAGGGGTGCAGGCAGAGTCCGGGAGGCAGGCGGAGCTGGGTCCCCACGGCCCCCGAGTCCCCTGGCAGAGCTGAGGCACAGGGCCGAGGGGCAGGCCCACGGCCCACGTGAGTGGGTCTCTGGGGGTGAAGCCCAGGGACCCCTGGGGTGCAGGGTATCAGAAGCACACACTCCGCAGGGTCCTGGTTCTGCCCATGTTAGAAACTGGGCAAAAAGAAAGAAGAAAACATGACAAGCACTGGCTGTCCTCAACAGAAGAATTCATTTTTTCCCCTCGGAAAAATATTTCAAAAGCTGATGTTGAAAGAAACATGTAAAATGGATTTAAGGCAGTTTAAATTCAAACGGATGGCTCTGGACAGTGTGAGATGCCGGCCCCATGGCGGCCCAGGAAGAGGGGAAAACAACCTACCCTGGATCCTGACACTGAGTCACGGGACAGCAGCTGTGGAATTTTATTTACTTTTTCTAGATTTTACATGAAATGAAGATGACCTGGCCCCGCCCGATACAGACCCTGGGCAGGAGCCGGAACACTGACAGAGAGGCACATGAAGGGGGGCCCTGGATGCTGAGGGCGGGACCGGGAAAGGTGTGCAGAAGCCACATAGGTCTGCCTCCATTTCCAGAATATCCAAATTATAATCTCTTGGGTGGGGCCTAAACACGTGCATTTAAAAAAGGTTACACAGGTGGTTCTGATGTAGAGCAGGATGAGGACCACTGCATAGGCCATGTAGAACCACGGGAGGCTCTGAAGAATCATATCCAGATCCTCTTTCCATGGACATCCAAATCCAAGCCCTGATACACAAGAGTGGTAGATTCTAGAAGGGCGATTACCACTGACTATTCACTATAGAATTCAGCGGCATCTACTACATCTGAAAGTGAGAAGAGATATTTCATGTGCTGTGAGCATGCAATGTGATTCATAAAAAGTGCTAAAACAGGAAAAAGCCCCACCGTTTTCTCCCCACCCTGAACTCTGTGGGCAAACTGGAATTTGTTCTTCCTGTAAACAAACCATTTCTAACTAGGAACACTGATTCTTAGATAACTGGCTAATCCTTTAGAGAACCTCAAACCAACGGTATGCCTGGGCTCCGCGAGTTAAGGTTTAGAAAACATCTGAGAGCAAAGATTCTGACTAGCTATGCTAAGAGAGAGGGCTGCAAGGATCCTAGCAAAGTTGCCTAAAGCTATGCAAGTTCATGATGATTTAACCTTTTCTCAGGGACCCCAAACTAACTGCAATCAACTTGCTGGCATTAGGAAAGTGATGCAGAAGTGGGTGGCAGAAATTTTATATTACCTCTTAGCATTAAAGTACTCAGATATTTTAGATCGCAAACAACATAAAGAATACACTTCCAGGACACAGCTCTTCTCCCAAGGAAATAACATGTAACATGTGGCTGTTACCTATATAACTTTTGGTCGGAACTATATTTCGTAGCACGCATCTTCAAACACATTTCTGCTGCTGCACAGACAGCCACAGATGTTGTACTTTTAAAGTGTCTCTAAGTATCCCAGGCTGGAGAGGCTGAGGTCCAGGGAAGGGCAGCTTATTGTGTAATATTTTGCAGAATCAAAATCGTGGACAAATAAAGATGGCTTGGTGCTAGTAAATCACTCTGCCCAAAGGTGGTAGCGCAAATAGTCCCTTCGGGTTGTACTAAGAGGAGGTTTCTAGTATAAAGGCTGCCCCTTTGGTCCTTAATAATTTATTATGGTTTAGTGGAAGCAAATGATAAATTATATATTAGGCCATAGTCCAGAAACTTCCCTCATGTACACCTAGGCTGAAGTTGTCATTTTAGTCACATTCAGGAAATAGATTCTTTTTTCCTCACTTGTCTTCAGGGGCATTCATTCAAGAAGCACTGAATAAACACATTTAAATTCATTCCAGTTATAAAATAGTCACTACCTACTGAGCACCGACCTATATATACTAGGTGCCATGCTTGGTATCTGTCATTTAAGTCTCTCTATTTAATCCTCCCTCCAGTTTTTTCAGGGGAGGGATTACTATCTTCACTTTCCTAGAGAAGGAAATTAAGGTTCAGAGACGATAGGCAATTTACCCAAGATGAAAAGGCTAATCCGTGGCAAAGCCAAGTCCAAAGCTGGACCACCTTACGTTGGCTCCTTTCACATTTGAAAGACCAGCTCAAGTCTTCAGACAAAGCCAGCAGTTCCCTTGGTTGTGCTAATCTGGATGGTGTGTGTGTTTCTATGACTGCGTCTATTATGCAGTAATTATTTATAAACTTTTCTTCACGAGATTACAAGCTCCTTGAAGGCAGGATGCACGTCTTCTTGTCCATCTCTGCAAACGCAGGGAGTAGCATCCACTCACTCAAAGTTTCCTAAACGACCACTGTGTGCTAAACGCTCACTTAGGGCTGCAGATGCAGGAATAACCAAGATGCATGTGGTCCCCGTCCCCACGGAGCTCACATTCCAAGGGAGGAATGGACAGTTAAACGAGCAACGGAGCATACTAAATGCTACAAGAGGAACGGTACAGGGGTTACAGAGTCTGTGAGCTTAAAGCGCGGGACTGTTCCTATCCTACTGGGAGAAAAGAGGGCAGGAAGGGACCTGGTTCCCTTTAGTGGGGACAGTGGCTGAAGAGGGAAGATGTCTCTGTTGAGGTGAGAGCTTGACTCTGATTTAGCCAGGGACTGCGTGGAGGTGAAGAAGGGGGAGACGATGCTGGGAAGAGGAAACAGTATGAGCAAAGGCAGGAGATGAGAGGAAAAATGAGAAGGAGGCAGTGGAGAAAGCTGGGGCTGCAGGTGTGGGCAGGACCAGACCAGGAAGGTCCTGGAAAGCGTTTTATTCTAAGGTTACTGGAGAGGCCGCTGAAGGGATTCACACACTGAGTGATACGATTAGGTTTGAAAGTTACTTTAACACAAAGGGGAGAATGAACTACATAGTGGAGGAAGCAGACGCAGGAGACCAGATAAGAAGACAGGCTCGGAGTCCAGGGGAGAGACCCTGGGGGCTGGACGAGGGCCTGGCAGCAGAGATGGAGAGAAGGCTCTGGATGCAGAATCAACAGGTTTGGTTTCTAATTGGATGGAGGTGGTCAGTGAAATAGGAGTGAAGGGCCGTACTGGGACTCCGGCTCGGGCAACTGGAGACACAGTAGGTCACTTTCTGATTTAGATTGGAAGATAGGAGAATGAGCATTGTTGAGGACTAGTGTCATGCCTGGAGTGGACTCGTTCACTAAGAGATGGAGATCCACGGTGGGATGTGAATTGGACACAGGACGATGGAAGTTACCAGCTATCAGACTGAGTGGGATTTCTCAGAGATGGGTGGAGAAGAGAGCTCCGTAGAGAAGTATCTACAGTCAGACGGAGAGAAAGGAGGCATCAGAAGACCCCGAGAAGGAAGGCGAGGCCAGAGAAGAAAATTGAGGAGAGGGCCAGAGTAGAATTTCTCAAGAAGGTGGGAGTGGTCTCACAGGGCCAAACATTTCTCCACGGCCAAGTAGGTCAAGTAGAAATTAAGGAACAAGCAGATTAAGTGACCTGGTTTGGGGCCACCCTGCTATAGTGAGCCAGAAGCCAGACCCGGGGTCTGTGTATTTCCCAATGTTTTACTGTTTTTCACCTTTCCGAGTCAACAAGTGCCTTCTGCTGGGAGAGCACAGCTGTCACTGCCAGGCCGCCGGCACAGCAGTGGCTCCTGCAGCCTCACTTCGAGCCGGTGACCATGCCCTTAGGCCTCTCATTGCTCCCTGGCAAACCCGGGCGTGTGGGACGCTGTTAGGACTCAATGAGATCATGGGATGCCTGGAGGTGGGCGGGGCTCCAGGTGGGTGAGGCCTCCCTGGACGCTGGTCCTGTGCTTCCCAACAAGGGTGTGCTGTACCGAGAGTCTGAAGAAGGCACTTCTGTGGCCACGCAGACTGACTGACGTGGGCAAGCAGACACCAGAGCAGCTGCCCTTATTAGCTTTGGGGATGACAATAACAACTAGAAAAGATGAGAAAGGAGGACAAAGCTCTTTGCATATGACTGCACTGATTCTAGATATGCAGAGAGATGAAAGGAAGCTCCACTTCTTATAGCCCCTAAATGTCAAACGGAAAGGAAAGTAAAGACCTATAGAAAGTGAGTCAGCTTCGATTCCTTGGGAAAAAAGTAGGTATAAATGGCTGATTTTCTGTGAAAGAATTTGGCTTTCTAAGCAATGAGAAAATAAATTAATTAGGATTAAATAAGTCAACATGCAACAAGTATTTACAAAGTACCACTTTTAGCCAAACACTATCCAGGACTTTGTGGGAAATACTTAAAAATAAGAGGGGGGGTGACCTATTAGAATTGCTTGGAAGATGTGTTAAAAGTAATTTTAACTGAAAACCATTTTCATATAAAATGATAATAAACTATGTGCCAAGTGCTGGGCTGTCCCCTCCCACAGCATCTCTGGGTCCTCAGTCCCAGGGGGAGTGTGATCATCCCTCATTCAGGTGGAAAATGAGGCTCAGAGAAGTGAAGGCGCTTTCCCATGTGTGTATAGTTTAAAGGTGGCAGATGTGAACCCAAGGTGTCTTCCATCCCTACACAATGCCAATGCAAGTACACAATCACTATGCTTTTTACAAGTCTGCTCTTCTCATTTAAAAAAACTTACCAGTGTGGGCTTCCCTGGTGGTGCAGTGGTTAAGAATCCGCCTGCCAATGCAGGAGACACAGGTTCGAGTCCTGGTCCGGGAAGATCCCACATGCCGTGGAGCAACTAAGCCTGTGCACCACAACTACTGAGCCTGCGCTCTAGAGTCTGCAAGCCACAACTACTGAGCCCGTGAGCCACAACTACTGAAGCCCGCGCGCCTAGAGTCCGTGCTCCGCAACAAGAGAAGCCACCGCAATGAGAAGCCCGTGCACCGCAATGAGGAGTAGCCCCCGCTCACCGCAACAAGAGAAAGCCCACGCACAGCAATGAAGACCCAACATGGCCAAAAATAAATAAATAAGTAAATAATTTAAAAAAAACCCAAAACTTACCAGTGTGCCTTATTCATATCATATTCCGCATGTTGAAAAAAGTCACATTGAGCTTAAAAATAAATGTACCTCCACTTTATGCAACTGAAAAGCTGGCCATGAATCAACATTTTCTTCAGAGTGTGGATTTTTGTTGCTACCTACCACAGATTTACAGAAACAAACTCTCAATTTCTCATTTACATAAAATGAATAACTGTTACTACTCTGCTGTAAGGTCTCCCTATTTTTTATTGGACAGTACCCTTTTGCAATGTTCACAAGCACCCTGATTTATTTTTGAAGTTTGGATGGTCATCTATGGAATTCCTTCAAATGGGGGCTTATCCATGCATTCTTTATAGAGAATTAGTAATCACAACCCAGTTAGGGTGTCCTGATTTCCCCTCTCCTGCTGTCCTCTCACAAGCACTGAATAAGGGGCAGGCAATTTCCAAGCATTTTTATATTACAAACACAGCATTTACATCTACATAAATAGCTTTTCAGGGCACAACATACAAAATGAATCTGTCATTGTTATTTCCTAATACATTCCAGAATATTGCCTTGCTAAATCACAGTCCCTAAAACCCACAGAGAAAAAAATAACACCTTCCTTTTCCACTGTAAGGTACACAGGCTGAAAGATGCTGTTACGTAAGCATGCCTCTGCTAATTAATCAGAGCTGGCCATACTCATTTTTCTAAAGTAAGGAATAAAACCAAATAGCGTCATTTACTTTTTTTTGTGTGCCCTGCTCTAGTTAAGATTAAAAAGGCCAGGATAAACTCAGCTGAAGAATGTTGCTTACAATTCTTTTTTTCTAATTACTCAAATCAATGGGTATTAAAAAAAAGCATCCTCATATTCAGTTTGATTGTTGGTTTTATATGATAAGATGGCTAATTAAAACTACTGCACATGGGCTTCCCTGGTGGCGCAGTGGTTGAGAGTCCGCCTGCCGGTGCAGGGGACACGGGTTCGTGCCCCGGTCCGGGAAGATCCCACATGCCACGGGGCGGCTGGGCCCGTGAGCCATGGCCGCTGAGCCTGTGCGTCCGGAGCCTGTGCTCCGCAACGGGAGAGGCCACAACAGTGAGAGGCCCGTGTACCGCAAAAACAAACAAACCAAAAAAACCTGAGCAAAAAAAAACTACTGCACATTCTGGCACATTCCAGTACGCAGTTTATGATTGTGAAAAGGTCACACACTTGAGAACAAAGTTCAGTACGCCTCCCGCGTTTAGCTAACTAATCACAGAGGGTGTTTAAAAAATAATTTCTAGCCCTCTCTTCTGAGAAGCTTCTCTTCTTTTCCCTGTTTACTCATGATTACCCATCAATACACCTCTCTTCCTCAGGGTGATCATATTTATGGGATCCCTCCAAATGCCTCAGCAACTTTACAGTTCTGTGGAGGGCATTAGAAAACAAGGATTCTGGTTTGGTTCTGGTAAAAACAAAACAAAATCCTGGAAAAATAACATTCCAGAACTAGGATACTTAGCTAAGATCCACAAGATATCCGTGGCATTGATCTTATGGTAAATGAGACAAAGAAATATACTTGAAAGCCACTGCTCCTTGGTGAAGGAGAGAACACACCTCTGCCTCTCCTTGGAGGGTCTCTAAACGCAGACAGGGCATCTGCTGGCCCCGACCCCATGGCACAGCCTTTACCCTCTCACAAAACCCAAGCTTCACCTGGTCTTTTCAAAATGAATCATAATTGCGGATGCCCAAATATCGTATAATATGGCTTATATGTGGAATCTAGAAAAATGACACAGTTTAGAGACACAGATGTAGAGAACAAACGTATGGACACCAAGGCGGTGGGGGGGAGGGTGGTGGAATGAACTGGGAGATTGGGATTGATATATACACACTACTAGGTATAAAACAGATAACTAATGAGAACCTACTGTATAGCACCGGGAACTCTACTCAATGCTCTGTGGTGACCTAAATGGGAAGGAAATCTCAAAAAGAGTGGATATATGTATATGTATGGCTGATTCACTTTGCTATATACAGCAGAAACTAACACAACATTGTAAAGCAACTACACTCCAATAAAAATTAATTTTAAAAAACCCCAAATGAATCATAAACTCAAGACAAGCCTAAATCTTTTCATGCTACTGATGTCTGATTAACCCATTCGTGTAAGCACATACTCTAGTTTCGGCTGTGTCTAAAAACATTCACTCTTTCACGCTTCCAAACCCTTACTGTGTGTAGTTTCATACTGCTCAGCAGTTTCAGGACTCCTCTGTATTTTAATGTGTTGGTGGTGGGCTTCCCCGGTGGCGCAGGGGTTAGGAATCCACCTGCCAATGCAGGGGACACAGGTTCGAGCCCTGGTCTGGGAAGATCCCACGTGCTGTGGAGCAACTAAGCCTGTGAGCCACAACAGCTGAGCCTGCGCTCTAGAGCCCACGAGCCACAACTACTGAAGCCTGAGTGCCACAACTACTGAAGCCCGCGTGCCTAGAGACTGTACTCTGCAACAACAGAAGCCACTGCAACGAAGAGTAGCCCCCGCTCGCTGCAACTAGAGAAAGCCCGCGCGCAGCAACGAAGATCCCACGCAGACAAATAAATAAAGTAAAAAGAATAAAAATTAAAAAAACAAAGTGTTGGTGCATATTCTGCCTCTCCTCTGTCTCAGGTCTGGCAGGATAAGGAGTGTTAAGTAACATGACTTAAAGGATGTCAGCCGCAGATAAAGAAGAACTCAGTGAGTTTGCAGACTTAGCACGGTGTTACTGACTTCTTACACATGGCTCTTCCTTCTCTCGACCCTTTTCTAGTCTTATACAGGGATGTAAAGATAGGCCATCGTGAGAAAAGTACAGCTAGAACAAGAGACAAATAGTTGTGTACTTGATTAGAGGAAAGGAAATGACTTGTTCTATATAATTTAAAGGAAATCTTGGTGACTGCTCCCTTTGACTTTTATTTCAAATAGGGTTCACTTTCTTTAATTAAAATATTTTACACACCTTCACAATGCTTTTCAATGCCAGTGTCTTATCCCTAGGAGGTCTACTTTGATTTATATTATTTAACATTTCCAATTTGCAATGACTTTAGCAAGAGGTGAGAGTCCATCCTTATCCACTTTCTGAGAAGATGGTAGACAGTACATTGCAGAGGCCGCCTGATGGACGGACGCTGAGCTACAGGCAGTGGCTGAGGGAAAACCTATGGCTCTGGGTTCTTGGCCCAGCGGCTCCTTCAGGCCGCTGCAGTTGCATGGGAGAAGTCCTGAAGACCAACCCATTTCCTTATCTAAAATGCCATATCAGGATCATAATAACCACGTGAGTAACAATATCAACACAAAGGGCTGTTAAGTGAGGCCTCGAAATAATGACTGTAGAATGTGATGACAAATGTAAGTACAGCGATGAATACTTTTAATTAAGATCAATTATTAATTGATATTAAATATTAATTGAGTATTTAAGAACAGTCACATCCCCAAATTGAAAATATCAAAGCAGAGAGGTTAAACGATTTGCCAGGGTTGCACAACAAGGTGATTTCTGAGCCAAGATGAAATCTGTCACTTCTTGCGTTAATTTTCCTCACCCTCTGTTCAATTCAAGCGCAA
The DNA here is from genome assembly GCF_059928025.1 of Delphinapterus leucas. Taxonomy (NCBI): domain Eukaryota; kingdom Metazoa; phylum Chordata; class Mammalia; order Artiodactyla; family Monodontidae; genus Delphinapterus; species Delphinapterus leucas. The sequence goes on along the minus strand of NC_143142.1, from coordinate 32,547,336 downwards.
TACAACTAAGCTTATCAATACTCTCTCAGGAGGGGATCGTAACTGCCCTGCACGCCCCCCAGTGCACAGCTGAGGTTCCCACTGGTGAGACCAGGGCACATGCATCCGGGAGCTGCCAGAGAAAGTCATGGAAGGAAGGACGCTGGCTCCTCCCAAGACTATTAATTTCCAGATAATGACAGTGCTCAATATTACAGGAATCCTCCATGTATTTTCAACTGGCCAATTTAAAGCTTCTGCATGTTAAACAGAATTTATAAGGAAACCAATAAAGCAGAAGTTTAAATCGCAAAAACCGGGACCAGCTCCTATCCATCCCACTGTTCTTTAGCACTAAACAAATAGGAGAAATGAATTACTCTAATATCTTTTAGTAAGTAAGAGACTAACCAAACAAAATTAAGATAAAAGCAAAGGTAGGACTAAGAGAAAGCAGTAACAGGGTCCTTGTTGGTCCCAGGGGAGATGGGGTTCTGTGGTCTCAGAGAGACCCCCTTCCTCCTCGTCAGAGAGAAGCCTTACGTCTACCATCCAAAAGTTGCTAAGCTAGTCAGTTCAGGGAAAATCAGAAAAAACAACCTTTAATTGGTAAAATGATAACTATTTGTAGATGATCCACTTATTTACTGGGAAAGCAATTACATGAAAAAAGTACACATAAGAAGAGAATTTGACATGGTAGCAAAGTCAAAATTACTGTACAGAAATTGACAGCTTTTACATACAGACAACACTAGCTCCAGGGTATCAAGAAAGAAATGATTCCATTTATTGTAGCTACAAAAATGATGAAATGCTTAGGAATAAAATTCATAAGAAGGGTGCAATTTCTACACAAAGGAAACTGAAAATGCTATCAAGGGACAGGAAAGATTTGAGTGTGGGAAAGGCTTATTATTTGTAACTTCATAAAGGGAAAAATTCAAACTTAAACCATAAATTTAATACAATCTCAGTAAGATTACCAACAGGATTTTGGTGACATAACAGAAAAACTGATGCTGAAGTACATTTGGAAAAACAAACAAGCAAGAGTAGCTGGAGAAATTCTGAAAAGGAAGAATGTTAAGAGGAGCCTAGCTGCTATTTAGATTTTAAAACCTACTACAAAGCTGCAGCAGTTAAAACAATGTGGTACAAACACAGGCACAGACAAGCAGGTCAATGCAAGTAAATAAAATACATAAGGGAATTTAGTATATGATGAAGGTGAGATTTCAAGTCAGTGGGGAAAAGATGGACCACTCAATCAGCAGAGTGTGGATGCCTGGATAAACAGCCAGGACAAGGGTAAGTTACTTCTCCACCTCTAACCTTGCACAGGTACAGAGGCCAAAGGGAGCAATACTTTCAAACTGAAAAACAGGAAGCAATAAAATAAAGAAATGGAAGATTTCTTTTTTAAGGAAAGAAAAGCCTAAGTGTGATATAAAACTAGAAGCCACAAAGGAAAACACTGATATATTTGAATCCAAAAACTATATTAAAAAAACATAAAAAGTACTATTAGAAATTCCAAAGACAAATGGAAACTGAGAAAAAGTAGTTACAATTTGCAATACATAAAAGGAGCTAATTTCCCTGTATATACACACACAGAGCCACAACTAAATCCTGTGGGAACAGGATTTAAACGAGTGTTCGTAGAGAAATGAGTACAAATGGCTCCTGAAATGTGAAAAGATGCTCACTCTCAGTCTTAAGCCTATTTTTTTTAACCTACTTTATTGGTTTAGATGAAAAAGTTTCCCAATACAATAGGTGGAAAGAGAAGCCCTCTCACACATTGCTGGTGGAGGTGCCTTGTATAAGTTTTACGGAGAAAAATCTGGCATTATCTAAAATGCACGTCCCCACTGACCAGCAATTCCACTGCCAGAACCCACTCTGTAGACTCTCACAGTGTGAAATGAACGTGGAACACTCTTTTAAGCATTCTTTACATGGCAAACATGGAAAACCACCTGGATGGCCATCGACAAAGTTAGAATCCATCCACGTGGTGAGCGAGGGCCAGGGTGCTCCCCATGCACTGATGCAAACCGTCTGCCAAACGTTATTGCTAAACAAACAGAGGGAAGTGGCTAACCATGTACATGGCTGGCCATCAGTTGTGTCCACAAACACACACACACACATACACTCTCTCTCTCTCTCTCTCTCTCTAAATAAGGAGAGAACAATCCTGGCCCAGGGCAGGCGTGAGCTGGGGCTGCAGAACAGGGCAAGGAGGGGACATATTTTCCCCTCCTTGAAAATATGAGTTCATGAAGGTATGAACTCTTCATACCTTTTGAATTTTGTACCAAGTACATGTACTACCTATTAAAAAATCAATAACATACATTTTTGCCTCCTAAAAATTCTGGATTATAGACCTGTGGCTAGTAAAAAGCTAAGTCTGGGAGAATTAGATTGTTAAGGGAAATAATGCAAGAACACATATATATGTACATTTTCTGACTGTTTACCAAGTATTAATTTTCATTGTTTTACTAAATGAGTAAAGTATTGGGCTTGTTTTCACAAGCAAGAGGCTTTCATGGGAAAAAAGGTAACACAAATTTAATTTCTACAGGGCCTCCCTCCTCAGACTTGCGTGGGGCTCTTGTAACGTCAGTCGGCAGTATTGCAAGTTCATTACAGAGAAGGGAGGGAAAAGGGAGAAAAGAAAAATTACCTTTTCCATTCCAAAGTATCAAGGTGATGAAACTTAGTCAACAGTCTTATCTGAGCAGCCCCAAAGCATCTGCTTTTACCCTCGACTTCAACTTTTCCAAATTAAAAAACTATTTCAAAATTTCTTTTGTGTATTGCTATCTCAATCTCTCTCTATTTCATGAGTTTTCTAAGAATTTTCTGACTTGAAATTTCACTGCATTTAAAACTTCTTATAATAATGAGGTAAAACATTTTAAAACAAGCATATGGACAAGGAATATACTATAACTGCACTGTATAAACCATAAACAGCCAGGCAGCTAAATTAAACCCAATGGCGTTTCTTCCTTTATAAATACAGTAACTGCTTTGTTGCGAAATACTCAAAGTGCTAACAAACTCATTATTTCTACCATTTTGTCTTTATCGTTACCTAGCTGGTTCCACGTGTTTCAATTTTATAGTTGCTCTTTCGCTAGACTGACCCGTAAGAATACTTAATACATCCAGTTGTTATTTGTTAGGAGGCTGGAGTCTGTGATCATTGAGAAAAGCCTCATGCGACCCAAGTTCCAAGCCTGGTTGTCTTTCTGATTTCTGTCCGCCCCCACCCCCCACGCCCCTTCGCCATGGGAGTAGAATGACCATTAAGCATTATTTTAGTTTCTATTTCAAAGGGGCCTTTGTAAGTTGGTCCACCTGCTCCCAAGAAGCATACCGTGTTCTTGAGAAGATAAATCCCTTCTTTTACCTCATTTCAGAGAGGCAGAGAATATACAGGACATGCTACTTCTCTGTGCTTCCCTAACTTTTGAACCATTTACGACTTGCTGCGAAGAACCATCCTTCGCCTCTTGAGAAATTCACAGAGACCAGTAGCATCTCATTCTTGGGGTGGAGAAATCAATTGGGATGTGGTTACCATGCTCCATGCAGAGATGTGTGCAGGGCACCTCCCTTGGAGGTGTGATGCAAGACTGGAAACTTCATTTCTACAAATTCCAGATTAAATTGGCTTGATGTATAATACAGGCTAAGTTATCTTGCTTGCAATATGCAAATTGATAACTGGTAGAACACACATCTGTAACTCCAGCCACTTGCAACTACAAAGCAGACTGTTGCCTCTGCTAACACGGGCTTGAAGGATTATGGTTTAGGAAGCTCTGTTTTGTGCCTCTGTGTGATGACGGGTGAGGTCACATCGCGGGGGCTTACTGATAAACGTTAGTGAGCATGTGGTTCTCTAGAAATCCAAGGGTGGTACTCACCGCACCCCCAAATCTCCCAGGCTCTCAGGTGAGGGCGCCACGGAAGTTAGTTAAAGTATAAAAGTGCCATTTTTATACAGAACAGGGAAATAAAAGGTAGGAGTAGGCTCCTGAAGTGTAGCTGGCCCCGGGAAGAAAGAAACTTGGAGAAAGCCTAAGAGGCCAAAATGACTGCTGCATCCACAGGTGGGAGAAAGGATACCTGGGAACATGTTAGGACAAGTGGTTAAAGGAGGAATTGGAAGTATGTGTCAGGTTCTGGGTCAGTGACTTAGAAGGACAAGGACACGGCATCTGTCCCCCAGGCCACTAGTGGGCTTCACTCTCCCGAGGTTGGGGGCTGAGGTCAACCACACGTGACAAATGTAAAACACCTGAAAAATAATGTGTGACCAAGTTCCCAGGGCACTGCCTTGGTGGCAGGCCTCCACAGCACTGGTGATTCTGCAAATAACACAACCATATGCGGGGTGAAGGGAATTACTGCCAAGGAGACATACTGCCACTGCAGAAGGTCTAGTACCAACACTTACTAGATAGATTACGTTGTCTATTTTTATTATATTTACACACTATGTGTGTGTGTGTGTGTGTGTGTGTGTGTGTGTGTGTGAGTTTCAGCAGAATGAATGGGCATCATCTAAAAACATTGCACTTTGCAGCTGATTCAGTATCAGCTTACTGGGGCCAAAGAGGGAGGGTTTATGACCCCATTCAGCTCAGGAGAGGCAGGGAACTGGCTCCACACCTGGGGAAGCTGACCCCAAGCTCTGCCTAGACTGACTCCAAGTATCATGTCAGATTTGGGAAAAGAGAAAATCGAGGATAGAGCAAGCAAATCTGATGCTCAGCTCTCTGTGAAAAACACGGTTCTATATAAAGAAAATGCAACGAGTGTCATATCCACAGGTGGCTTCTCCAGGGGAAGAAACTCATCTGCCTACCAAGGAAAAGCAGGATTTTCTAGAATGGAAAATGTATTTTTGAAATGATTCAAAATATCTCATTTTTGTTTCATCATCACCTCCTCCCCATTTCTCAATACTGACTATAGAATTACTTCACCTACATGCTATAGTCATACTTGCTTTCTCTGTCCTCCCAAGCAGTATTTTGGTGATTTATGTTTCTGCTGTATTCTACTTTTGTCTTAGTAAATGAATGGAAGTGTGCACGGGTGTATGGTGTTATACAAAGCTCCATAAAATAAAAACACTATGTAAATTCTTCAGCATTAATATACTGTGTTTCTGATTTCATTATAATGGAACCAAGGGATGAGCAAATAGCTTTCACTGTAATGAAATCTCACTGTATTGAATACTTGTGCCCCAATGAGATTTAACCAATATTAACACAGATAAAAATAAGTTACTTAGGGGCTTCCCTGGTGGCACAGTGGTGGAGAATCCACCTGCCAATGCAGGAGACATGGGTTCGAGCCCTGGTCCGGGAAGATCCCATATGCCGCGGAGCAACTAAGCCCGTGTGCCACAACTGCTGAGCCTCCGCTCTAGAGTCCGTGAGCCACAACTACTGAGCTCATACGCCTAGAGCCTGTGCTCCGCAACAGGAGAAGCCACCTCAATGAGAAGCCCACGCACTGCAACAAAGAGTAGCTCCCGCTCACCGCAACTAGAGAAAGCCCACGCACAACAACGAAGAGCCAACACAGCCAAAAAATAAAATAAATAAGTTTATAAAAAAATAAATAAGTTAGTTAAACATATTTTTAACAGAGACACTAGAAAATAATTCTAGAGGATACTAGAAATCAACTTCTAAGGTCAGTTTTTGACTGTTAACCTGACTTGGTCATCTAGTAAGAGACAGTAACACAGAAGGGGGAGTGGGCACACTTGGTACATAAAGATGGGAGCTAGGGCACATCAGTGTCAAAGGGGCATCTAACAGAAAGAAATCAACAACAAAAATGCAGACTTCCTACCAAACAAGCAAACTATTCAAGAGAGAGTTTTTGATCAAACAGTCATGCCTTATAAATAATGAGCAATTCTATCACCCGTTTTTGCATGTTATCACCAAGTAGGTGTTATGGACTGAATATTTGTGTCCTCCCAAAGTTCATACGTTTAGGCCCTAAGCCCTGAGTTGATGGTATTTGAGACAGGGGCTTTGGGAGGTAACTAGGGTTAGATGAGGTCATGAGGGTGAGGCTCTTGTGATGGGATTAGTGCACTTGGACTAAGAGACACCAGAGCATATATTCTCTCCTTCTCTCCCCCCACCTCCCTTTTCCTCCATGCACACAAAGAAGAGGTCATGTGAGCACACAGCAAGTCGGTGGCCCCTATGAGCCAAGGGAAGAGGCCTCAGAATGAAATGTACCATCCTGGCACCTTGACCTGGGACTTCCAGCCTCCAGAAACTGTGAGAAAGAAATTTCTGTGGTTTAAGCCACTCAACCTGTAGTATTTTGTTATGGCAGCCTGAGTGGATTAGGACAGTCGGTATCTAAGATCAAAGTGATGAAAATATCAAAAGAAAATGAAAAAGGAAATCTTTCTCCTGCTTTTGAAAATACACTGCTCACCCACATCTGAATGCCAGGGTTGTCAGCTCTTTAATACACATCTTGTCTAATGACTTCTTTTTTCCCTTCTGAATGTCTGTGCTGAAAGAAAGCCTTCACTTCTGGGTTAGCCCCCTCATTTAAACCTGTGCAAATTAAGGGGTGAGGAAAGAGTGCCCCAGATCCTTTCTTTTGAATCTTCCTTTGATTTGGAGTTTCGCAGAATCTCTTAGTCGACTTTTTTTTTTTAAATCAAGTTTTACTGCAACTTTAATACATTATATACACACACCTTCTTCTTTCCTGTACTTTGGGTCTGGGGACTCCAAAAGTGTCACTTGACAAAGGTGGTTATTCCAAAGTCATTTGATGTTGGAAAAGCTCCTGCCTTTATACAAAAGGGTCAAGTGTCTCTGAGAATGAAATCCAGTGCTTAGCTGACCAATGAATTTGGTCAACATCTAGAACTTGAATTAATAGATTATGACACTGCTGCTTGAAATCCTCAGAGTAATTACAATTACCTAAAGAACAGATAATTAAACAAAATTAATAATAATATAACAAGAAGAAGAAGAAGAAAACAATGTTCAGTGGCTTAAGTCTACATGATTGTTAGGAATATCAGGATATGAGGAAGAAATCAATTATACACTTAAAAAAATCATTTTCACGCATTAAACTTTTTTCATTCTCTCCCTGTTAAGTTCTAAGAGCAATACATGTACAATAAACACAAGAAATTTCAGAAAAGCAAGAAGAATATAGAAAGAAATTACAAACACTTAGAATCTCATTTCTCAGAAATAAACCCTGCAAGACAATTTGGATTACAGTTCAGACTTTTTCCTCTGCAAATAATATAATAAACTCAAACAAAATTCGACACAGTAGATCACATTAAAGATTTCCTCTAACGCAGTGGTTCTCACCCAGAGGCGGTTTTGTCCCCCTCCCCCCTGGAGACATTTGGAAATGTCCAGAGTCATTTTTGGTTGTTAGATCTTGGAAGGGGCGGGGGTGGCTACTGCCGTCTATCTAGTGAGTGGTAGCCAGGGATGCAGAGGACGGCCCCACGACAAAGAATTATCCGGCCCCAAATGTCAAGGGTGCTGATGTGAGGAGAGAGCCTGCTCTGACCTCACAGACTAGGGTCCACCCCACACGACGAGCAGCTGCCGAGCGCCGGCCCTGAGTCTGTAAATTCAAAGACAAACAAGACCCAGGCCCACCTCTGATGAGCGTGGGTGACAGACCAACAGACAAACAAACGGAAATGGGTGAGCTCTGTCCTCACACCTCTTCTGAGGCCAGGAGCCCTCCTTGTGGCCTGAGTCACCCAGTGCCTGAAACTTGACGTCCCAGTTTGTGAAAGGAGCCTGAATTAGTCCTGGTCTGAAGGAGGAAGGTGCTCAGGGACAGCAAGCACCTAAGCCCCTGTTTGCAGGTCAGCTGGACCCTCCCTCTGGCTTCTCCTGGAGCCCTTCCCTGCTGGCTCTCGGGTCTCAGCTGTAGGGTCACAGGGAAAAGATTCATTCAACACAATAATACTGTTACGAATCACTCCACTTCTAAAAAATTCAAAATGTCTTTTTGCCTTGACTCCTAGAATTAAAAATATAAAATAATAACAACAAAACTCGTGGTCTGCCTAGAAGAGCCTGTATCACAAGAAGAAAACAGTAGCTTCTGACAGTGACTGCATTCCCCATCAGGAGTCAGACCAGGTGTCCTGTTGTTTTATACCAGGGACCTCATTCCACCCTCGCAACCACAGAAAGACAGCACGGTCAGCCCCATGGCTCAAATGGGCAAACTGAGGCTGGGGCTGAGCAGCCTGCCCCACACGTGGTCTGCAGATGGCGAAGGCAGCCTGCACCGCGGGGCCGGCTGTCCTGGGTCCAGCATCACCTCCTCGGGGAGCACGACCGTCCTCCAGCCACGAGCCTTTGGGGACCAAAGCCACCCCGCCTGGCTCCCCTCCTGTCACCACTCGGCTTCCAACAGGTGAGCTGGACCTCGTGGGCATCGTCAAACCATTCCTTCCCCAAACTGCTCCCCATCTATCGGCCCCTTCTCTCCCCACTTCCCTCTGCTTTCTGCTTAGAGTCTGTGGACATTCTTTAGGTCTTGCAAATACTTCACATGTTCTCATTTCTCTGTCTTTTTATTGACCTACAAAGGTCAATCTCCAGCCCAAACTTCACCTCTGAGCTCTAGACCCGTACCCTTGCTACGGAACACTTCCTTGGTCTTCTCAAAGGCCTTGCAAAACTCCGCACGTTAAAACTTAACAATCTCACTCCTGCCCCCACTGTCCTCGAATCCCAAACCTGGTTTGTGCTCTTCAAGTTCCCTCATTTTAGTGAAAGACATCCCCACCTCTTCATTGGCCCAAGTCGTCCTCAGCGCCCTGTCTCTCACCCCCAGTATCCAAGGCCTGCTGACTGTCACCTCCTCAGCAGGATGTCTCCTTTCTTCATCTCTTCCACACTGCTAAGCATCTCCGAGCCATCACCACCTCCATCCTGGAAACTTCAGGAGTTTTCCAACTGGCCAACTTGTATCTACCCTGCCCAGGTCCCGTCATCCCAAAGCCTCGCCGTTGTGTTCAGAGCGAAGCCCAGGCTCCACTTCTCCAGGCTCCGCTCCAAGTCTGCTCTCCTCACAACCGCCCACTCACTCCACTCGAGTCCGCTGACCGTCTTTTGGTCCCGGACACTCTCTCTGTCCCGCTGTCCGCGAGGCTTTTGTACACTCCGCCCTCCCTGCCATGTTCCTTCTTCTCTCCCCTCACCGCATCCCTTAAGCCAGATGTCCCCTTCCTCAGCAACTTCAGCTTGCTTCCTCAGTTACATCAAACAGACTCTTAACAGCCTCACATAAATTCTTCTTTATAGCACTTGCCACAGGTACAGGTTGATATTTTAAAAACATGGTCATTTGATGAATCTGCCTTCCCAGCGGGAAGGTAACGTTCAGGGAGGGTGAGGGCAGTCTCTGGTTTGGGTTAGCAAGGTGCCCTCATGGGCAGCTCAGTGCTTGTTAAAGTAGTAGCAAGTCAATGAGTGAAGAAGGGTCCAGTACTTGTGCTTTTGACCACGGTGCAAATAGAGATCGAAGTTCTTGAGTTAAATTACAAAGCAATGAATCCTTTTATCTCACTTCCAATGACCAGAATTTTCTAGAGCTTTTCAACTAAAAATTTTTTTGCTCTGTATTTCTTTCCTCTGATCTAGCTGCAATTTGGTTGACTGTTTGAAACTCACAGTGCTGGAAATGTAGTAATTGTGCTCCATGAGATGTTTGTTGAATGGCTGGTCTTAGAGCAAAAGTATCCTTTAGAAGGTTCATTATTTTGTAACTTACTTTCATTGAATCAAAGTTAACTATGAATGTTTTCTCAGGAGCAGCTTCCTAAGGGATGACCACTTTTGTTTTCAGGTGACGCTTGGAGGACACAAGATTTTGATCTGTGTTTGGAAAGTAAGTGCTCGGGTGACTGCTTTAAGAAAAATCCCCGTAAAGTGCAGTACAAGAACGTGAGTATCGACAAATGGCACTAGTCCTCTGAAGCAGAATGGGAACACTCTGCTGATTCACTGCCCTTTGATGAAGATACGTTCTTCAACGGCGTCTGTGTTCATGCCATGACCACAAATGACCGCGGGGTGCTGGCCAATCCATCTCTCATTTTGTCTCAAAGTGGCTTTAAGAAGGGGCTTCTCATGCAGATTTAACGCAGGTTGGAGACCCCAGCCGCCGCTGCCGAACTACTCATCACCTCTCCGCAAGTATCGGTGCGGGTGCCAGCCAGCCGTTTACTGGCTGTGGGCCCCGGGGAGGTTATTCACACTCTGTGCACTGCAGTTTCTCCATAGTTAAAAAAAGAAGAAGAAAATACAATGGAACTTGGAGGGCTGTGGGGAAGGAGCGGGAGAAGCGCGCGCTGGCGCCCGGCGCACGGTGAGCAGCCCTCGCCTTTGCCCGGGCTTCTTCCGGTCCTTAAGTGGTTCATCAGATGAGTCACTTTTGCCCCCAGAATCATAGAACTGGCTTTGCTTCCAGTTACCTAAATTTTTTTTTTTTTTCAGTTTGAGTCTTGACAGTAGATTTGCTTGGGAGTTGAACTTACATCTCCCCCAGAAGACCTGATAAGGGTCCTAATAAGCCCCCAGGGCCCCTGGGGGTGCCCACAGCTCTCTGGTAAATTCAAGAGCTCTTCTTACAGTGTAAGAGCGGCCACGCCTGCAGCTCAGCCAGCTTGAAGCCTTCCTCTCCATGACTCTGATGGTTTCTTGGAGAAGGAGAGAGCGAAAGCAACAATAGGAACTTTTTGACATGTGTTATTAAAGTGTTTTCAGAAAAGTAATTCTGCACAATAAGCCCAATTTGAAATTGCACCTATGCAATTCTATCATGTTCTGTACTTGTTAATTTTTTTTTTTTACCAGTCAAGATGTGAGCTAGCAAAATGCTGTTGAAAAACACAGGTGTTGAGTTCGGGAAGGCAGTAAATGCAGTATTTTCAGTACAAGAAATCATTATCCACAACACTCCTGCTACTCAGCTTGGTACAATAATTATTAAGGGACCAAACTGTTAAAAAATCATTAAGACTTTATTCAATAAATGCTACAAAAAGTGACAAACTATTTGGAGGTCAAAAGATGGGCTCAAAGTTAATTCTCTGTATGCTTTTCCTCTAGATAAAGAACTTTGCATAATCTAACTTCTCGCCAAACCCTATTTTCCCCAATACTTTCCCAAAGTATGTCAGGGAAATTCTTTAGGACCATATAAAATCCTGCTATTCTAGTCCTAGCCTTTTCCTCCTTTAGGTAGAAATTGTATGAAAACTGCTTAGTCTTACTATTCTGAAAGGTAATTAAGCTTGTAGTCTCCAAAATGATGAAAATATTCATATTGTCACTGTGCAGCTCTTACAATTCAAGAGCAAAGTTCTGCAATTTTTATAAATGGTGATACTCTTCATTACTAACACCTGTGCACATTAATTCCTACAGTATCTAATTTTAAACAACTCTACAAAATCAATGCCTAACATTTTCCAAAATGCAAATACGACCTGACTCCAGTGAGCAAAGAGCTTTCTGACGTGCTGTTTGACTAACAGCCACGTCGTCCCCCAGAGGCTCTGAGGGCTGCTGCTGCTGTGAAGGGTACAACTTCTGGTTTTTAATGGAGTGTTTTTTTTGTTTTTCCTCTTAGGGCAATAACATGGGTCTGAAATGAGCTCTGGAGAGAGGGAGAGACAGTATAGGGAAAGAACTTTTTCTCCCAGTAAGTGACATGCTCATAGTGGCGAAAGATTTTTTATAGCAAATTTTGTTGCAGAACTCTTACTGACGTGCTCTTAAACTATCAGACGTTTTCTCAATATGCTACCTATTAAAGAATCATGGACTTGTGATGTCAACACAGTTGGTAAGTTAGTTAGTCCCCTTCCAGGCTGTGATATTTGTTTTCCTCCTGCCTCTGGTCTCTGGGGGAAGGGGACGTGAAAGGCAGTGGTGGCCGTTGCTTTGAGGGTCTCGGTTTGGCCGTGAGGGTCCTTGATGTTGGTCTGGGGACTCTCAGCCTGCGACGCGGCAGAGGAGTCCTTCACAGAATGTCCTTGGTGACGCTCCCTGCACTCTTAATCTCGCTGTGGCTTCACCATATACAAGTCAACAGGACACACAGAGCAGGTCTAATCTGCGAGGCTGCCAGTGTGGAAAGATTCTGATTGAAGCCTTGCGGGCTCTGGGGCAATGAGATGCCTTCGAGAACATCACAGTCTGCGTTCATGTCTTCTTTCCAGACCTGGGTAGAAATCCTGGTGCGTCTCTTTGGTAGGGCAGACTCAGTGGGTGAATTCAGCCATTTCTTGAAAATTTCAGGTGTGGACTGAATTCACTCTGTAACTTTGATGGAGACGTTAACCCTCGTCCTGGGGAGCAGCCCACCATCCCATATTTTGCTAGGACTCTGAAGGACAAGGGAGCCGTGCTGATGAAAGGTGTCCCAAGGGTGCCGTGCTATATGACAGACCCCGGCATCATAAACACCTGATTTTTCATAAGCACCTGAGTTTTCAGCAATGGCTTTCACTGTATTATATTAAAATTTCCTGGCTTTGCAGGATGTGTTCATCGTAGGGATGGTTGAAAGGGGCAGCTGTGGCTGCAGGAGCAGATACCACAGAGGCATCTGAGGGGTCCTGCAATGTTTCCCATCAGTGAGCTTCTCTGTCCCATTAAATACAATGGGGCGTGCCTGGCTGCTAGCTCTGTGCGATTACAGATGGGTCTCCTTCGAGGCTTTTCTGTACCGACACCGTTGTTCAATTATAAAAAGTGTAGCTCGGCGTTGTCTGAAAAGCAATTCCAAAGGCATACTAAAAAACTGCTTTTAAGTCAATTTCATAAACATTGTTTTCTTTGATGTTTTGGTTTAAAAATTATGGACATAGGTTGATAATGAGAGCACCTTACCGATCGAGAATTCCTATTAACCGGCATTATCACATCACAATACAATTTCAAGTTACATTAAAACAGTGGCTCAGGAGTTTAGGAAGTCTCTGGAATGCCTTCTGAATCATAAAGCAATAATATCTTTGGCATACTTTCAGTTTCAAATTAATTGCAATTTTCAGAATCTGGCAGGGAGCTGGCACACAGCTGACTTTCAATTAATCAATATATTGGATTACAATAACTATGAATCAACGCCTACTCCCTGCCAGATGCTGGTCGCGATGGACACTAGGACGCACTGTACTTCCTCTGCTTCTTGCGGGCTAATAAGCACCAGTTTCCAGACATTTAAGCAAACGGCAAAAAAAAGGTCAAATATCCTTGTTTGATCTTTGCAGCTGAAAGGACAGTGAGTTCCAAAACTCACATGCATTTTTTTTTCCCCATCTAACCTTCTGAGGTAAAAGAGAGAATCTCCCTTCAAGCTCTGCAAATACCCTGACTCTTCTGTACTTTGTCAATAGTGAAGAACTTTTTCTCTTTCAAGATTCAGCAGGCTAATGGGCATAAAGAATTCTGACACTTCGTTTTTAAAGAACAAGTCAACATACTGGGAAACGTACTGCGATGGCCAGAAATTGGACGATGCAAATAGAATGGCATGAGCCCACCCTACAGCGCACACGGGACGGCTGGCAGAAACCATCTACAGCTCACGGATTCCCAATAGAAAGTTCTGTCAATTTACAGTCCCCACAACAAGTTTGGTATTTGGAAGAACAAGACCAATTTCTGAACGTGTGATCATCATCCTGCCCTTGTTAATGATGTCTTCCTATTTTCAAATGTTGTAAGGAGATTTCTTATCTATTTCCAGCAAGTGTCAGCTCTTTAAAATATACCATGCGGAGAGAGTTAAGACAATTCGTAATCTAATTATGTGTATTTGTAAAACAACTGCTTGCATAGCTGAAATATAAATCGATAAGGCGATAAATATAGAGAGAGGGGCAAGAGAATTAGTTCCAGAAATGCTGCAAAATGCATTCAGTACTGAGTGTCCGCTGCAGGACTGGCATGAGGCCAGGTCCACAGGACACAAAAACAAGCAGGTTCCTGGCCTGTGAGAAGTTCACGGTCTCGTGGGCACATCAACAACATGTGTTCAGGGCAGATAAACTCAGTATTATTCGAGAAGGGACCGCAAGACGACTCAAGTCATGCGAATGGTGGTGCAAAGCCTAACTGACCGGGTCAGTTAAGCTCTGTCCTCCACACATCGCTCTCCTGCTGATGCTCTGACGGGGGGCTGGCAAACGCACGCCTCGTTTCCCACGTTGTTCCCCTGCCTCAGGGACAGAGGCTCCCAGGGCTCTGGTGGGTTTGCCCCATTCTGAGCCCCAGCATCTTTCCTACCAAGGACCCTGGAAACTCCCTCTTTACAGCACTGCACGTCTCAGCGTGGGAAGTCATGGGCTGAGACCCCTGACGCTCTCTGATCTTGGCAAGGGGACCGGCCTCCACGAGGCCTGCTGGGCTCACATCAGGAGGCAGAGCAGGGAGGAGGCCCTGGGTGGGGACTCGGCAGCAAGATGGGTTCGAGCCCCGGCTCTATCACCTTTAGCTGTAGGGCCAAGGATACAGGGACCTGGCTTCCTCTCATCTGTAAGGCAGGGTACCCCAACGTAGGATGAACACTATTACGTCGGTAATGCCGACACACGACTTAGCACGGACAGTGCCCCAAACGTCAGCTCATGGAAACACGCAGCAGGCATCCTTCTCTTCTCCCCCTGCCCTCTGCCCCGCCCTTCCCTGAAGTCCAGTTCACTTCTGCTCCCCCTTCAGCTGTGGCCCCTGTCACTTCCTCAGAGATGCCCTCCCTGACCTTCCGGTGCCCTCTTCCCTGGACCTCGACTGTCAGCGGCTGTCGCTGGGCCGGGAGCTCGTGACGACTAAGCCCAGCTCTGCTCTCGTCCACAGCGGCCACCCCTGGCCTGGAATAATGCTGCGCGTGAAAAAAGAATGTGCTGAATGACCACGGGAGAAAGGAACGACTCTGGCACCAGGGAAACGCTTCTGCGGAGGGACCTCGAGGGCCCCACAGGGTTAGGAAGGCGGCACCAGGCGGGTGGCTCGGCCGCCTTCCCCTCCGGCAGCTCGGCTTTCGTCTGTTTACTTCTGGGTTACCCCAGACTCTGCTGGAAAGCACTAAAATACAGTTTAGAAACTGCTTGTTTTCAAAGCTCCTTCCTAGGACTTACACCTTCTGCCTCAGGAATCTGTGAGATAATGTGACCGGAGACTTCCATGCTGTCTGTTATTGAAGAGGCAACTCACACTGAACACCTGTCATGTGTTCATCACCCCAAGACACACAGGAGGGGGCCCACTTCACCTCCTGCGGCTTCTCCAAGGAATTCTCTAGAGGTGTTCAAAGAGGTTTTAACCTTCAGTACAATGGAGCCCTCAAAGAAAATTTCTGACATTTTGGCATTTGTTCTGAGATGGATTTCTCCTGATTTAATGACACCTGGTATTCTGTTCACGTCACCCACACCTAATGCTTTTAAGTCACTGGGCTCCCAAGGTGCTGAACACTGGGTATAGGTGCCATGACCACCAAGACCACGCTTGAGCAGGTATATTTGAAAGTAAGGTTTCTTCGATAGCGTGCTCAAGATGCAGAATTTGGTATGTGTGGGGAGGTTGATTTAGAAAGATTTTTCAGAAAGCATTTTTAATTTTGAGGCTAAACAGCGAAACAACACTCAAACAAGGATTCCTTTGAAACTTATTATTCCCCAACACCTATGTTTCCAGAAGTGAAAAAAAATCTTCTGATGTAAACATCATGAAGAAACAAACACCGCCCACCCCTCCAATTTAGTCAAATGCAACCCATCATCTGACAGATGTCCCAGGGAAGGGGGCCCGATGCCAAGGAAACAGTTAGTGACCCAGATTCTCAGCCCCTCAGGGAAGGGTTTTCCACGAAATTTCAGGGCACCTGTGTGAAACACAGATGATTAAACTTTACTCTCAGCCTCCTCTCTGTATGCAGCAACCTCTTCTTTTTTATATAAACTAATATCCACTGTGAATGTGACTGCTTCTCCAAGGGGCTAGAAGGCACTCGTCTGAAGGTACACTACCAGTAAGGGTTGAGGAGACCTCGGGTTTTAGGACAGCAGTGGTTTCCTCTAGCCTGTGATGAAGCGAGGCTTTGGGTAGATATGTCCACATGTCTTTCAAATAAAAAGGATTTGGGCTGTAAAATTCATTAATGGTAAGACAGCAATTCTGTCATCTCCAAGGAGAAATTTCTGGCCAAGCAGAAAGGCATTCTTCTTATGAAATGGAAGACTGTCATTAAACAGAATAAGAATGTCAGAGACGCTGAAACGGCTTTTGACTGCAGACTTCAAGGCCAATCTGTCCGACAGAAAGTAAAATCCCCAAAGTTTTTGCAGAACAAGTCTGCTTTTGTGTTTAAAGGAGAATTTAGCAATGGTCAGAGAGGAAGCAAAGTCACATGGTGTCTAGGGCACACCTACCACTGGGGCCCAGTTGAGAGCATAAATCTAAGGAGTTCTGAATCCACTCTGATGAATTTAGAAAGAAATGTCTGAGTACTGGTCATACCTTCAAAAATACAGTGCTTTATTTTTAATGCCCTTTCATGTTAATTCCCTCTTTTGATCCACTCACCTATCGCTCTGAGTAGAGAAACGGTCTCCACCTGACAGGCCAGGAAACGAAGGCTCACAGTCTCAAAGTCTTATTAGCTCATTGGGCAGCAAGTTGGTGGCTGGGCTCAAAGTCAGGTCCCCCCACCCTCCTGCCAGGACCCTCCGCTAAGCCACAGTCATGAGGACAGCCTGCTGCAGGGCAAGAGCTTTGGAACTTCCAGGAAGATCTACGCTCTGCCTCTGTCCTTCAGCAGCGTGTGACCCTGGACAGGCTACTCAGCCTGCTATCCATCACCTCAGCAGGAAACGGTGACCTATTAGAGGGTCTTTTAGAGGGAAAAGGAACACGAATCTGCTTTATAACTTGGGAAGTGCTGGATGAATACGTTATTATCACCGTTACCATAATAGCCAGCATATTAAGGAAACAGCTATTATTTGATGCTACTGCTAAGAAATGTTTTAAAAAAGAGTGTCTTTTCAAAGTTATAGAATAAAAACTAGGCAAAGTATGTTAATAAAAATCCACCACCACTGGGGAAGAGCATTTTTTTTAAAGCCTCATCTTTCTAAAGGCAAACAGAAGAAAAAAAAGTCATCAGAGTAACTACATCTAGAATAACTCAGGAATCTTATCTTTTTTTTTTTTTTTAGTTTAGGTTCTAGTTTCCTTAAATACTTGTTATTTTATTATTTATTTTATGATTATTTTATAGTCTGATTTTCTACACATCAAAACCATTAAAGGCAGTCAAACTTCGAAGGAAAATGGCATCATCTAAAATTAATTCAAAAAGGAAAACAAATCAATGAAGAAAAGCAAGAAAACAGTGAATGAGGGAGAACCATGTAAGTAACAAGAAACTGCTGTCTTTGCTAATGAAGTCTATGACATAAATGATATGCGATGTACCCTCACAAGGCAACAGTAACTATGGCAACATGAAGAGACACAACGCACTCAGAGTGACTCAACCAAATACCTAACTGACACACTAAACATATTTCAGGTATATTTTCATATGGTACTGAAGTATTTTTTACCCTTACTTATGCAAAATTACTCACTTTAATAGCCACACCCCTTTAACTTACAAAAAGATTAAGTTTTCTTGTACCATCAGCATGACTTTTACAAAAACAACCCAAGGGTACTGTGGTCAGCAACAACGCTCGTCTTCTACTTGACAGTGATGATTTTTAGGTCTGAAGAAGCTCAGTTCAGAAATCTAACATGATGACTGTCTGATGATATAGCTTAGAATCATTTACGTATATTCAAGACATCACATTGTGATTCTCTATCTAGACATATGGTGCTTGGCGTTCCTATTTGAAGTCCTCTCTCTCTGCAATAATGGGATGTCACAATAGCAGTGCTGTCTGGGTAGAGAAACCCAGGACAATGTTTGGCTAAAGGCCTTTTAAGAAAAGGAACTCCACTGTCTCATTCCCTCAGCTGCTCCGGCATCTCGAACCTTCTCTCCTGTCTAACCTTTCTGCGTACCCTTTAGAACAAGACCTGAGCTCTTCTTCATTGACTATCCTTATGGGGTATAAATCCCAAGTTTACAAAACGTTTTCTCATAAAATAGGCACATGCTCTCCAAGGAGACTGTGCACTTGGGCAGTTTTTTTCAAGTTTTTGGACCTCTCATGAAGGCAAAAATGTGTGTCACACCGTCCACCTGATGGAGAGACACGGAGGCTTTCTGTGTTTGATCCTGGAAGTGCTTGAGAGGTAAAGGTGCTTCACTGTAGTCTGGGGGCATTTCCCTTTAGCACTGGAATTACAGACAAGGAAGACCAGCCTGGCAACACCCTGGGCCGAGAGATGAACAAAGGAGAGAAACGGTCAGCTCTGGGGGTGTCCACTCCCCACAGACACCCACACAATTCTCACATGTGCACAGACTCTTGAGAAGGGAGGTGTCCACACCCCTGAAATCTGACACTGGGAAGAAGATGATGTCATTAGAATTCCCTATCATCCGGCCTGGGAGGATGGGCCGAGCATCTAAGAATCTAGGGCTTCTGTGCTGGCCCAGGAGAAGGAGTGCTGTGCAGGGCTGGAACACGAAGCTGTAATTCCGGGCCAGGAAAAACCTCTGCTTCTCTGCTTGTCTCTGGGGTGTCTGCTCTGGACAGTGAGGAAGCGGAGGGCCCTCAGCTTAGTGACTTGTGTCCGATCACTGTCCCAGGACACTGTGCCTGCAGGCGGGCAACTTGGACAGGTGAAGCTGCGTTCTAATATAAGCAGAGCCAGCAGAGGAGGTGTCAGAGGCAGATTCCAGTGCCGGAGGGTTATTTCTGGACTCCTCTGAGGAAGCTTACAGCGTGGCTGCCCACACGGCACCAGAAGTGGTGCCGTGGGATTTGGTTTCCAGAGTTGTCAGCCCCTCAAGCCTCAAGACTAAAAATAAGTAACTACTTATTAAAGCAGATTTATTTTTACTAGACATTTTGACTCTTGTGCTGTAACTTTTTCCACGTTTGAATTTTCTAAATATTTTGTCAATAATGCTTATAATTCTTCAAAATCCATAAGCTATAAACTCTGCCTTGATTCCAGCAAGAAAACTGGCTTTCTCATTTTCATGTTTTTTCTGGAATGTGACAGCAAAAGAGTTTGCTCTGAAAATAAGGATGAAGGGAATTTTAGGAAAGGTAATATAGAATATATTAAAAATCAAACTAAAAAAAAAAAAAAGCTCACGATATCCCTGAAAGGAGGCTACAGGCGCCCAGACCCCATGCTCAGTTCCAAGAATTTTCCTCCTGCTCTGAGCCTTGGTACTGGCTGTACCAAGACAGCTTCCGGCAGGCCTGCGAGTGTATGTGTTTCAGAGCATCTGGCAGGGAAACAAATTAATTACTCAAATCTCAGCACCTCTAAATCTCTATCCCAACACTCCCTAATTTCAGCTAGCCTCTAACTCGGGATACAGTTCTCTGTTATTTGTCATTTTAAGCAATGTAAAGCTGATAACTCTCCTTTTTAATGAGAAACCTGTTACATTCCATTCTGTCTTGGATGCTCTTATAATGAATATTTTGACTGACACCTGAAGAAAGCAGCAGAGTGCCTGCAGGAGGGTCTGATCAAGAGGAGGTGCAGTACCTACTCTCCATAAGAACCAGGGCATCGTTTATGCTGTCTTACAGCACTACAGATGCTATGTTGTCTTACAGCACTACAGATGCGATGCTATGTTGCCTTATAGCACTACAGATGCTAAGATAGCTGTTGAAATTTTTCTAGACTAAAGTTGAGGATATTCATTATGTGCTCTTACAAGGCCACCAGCTTCCTTTCATTTGTCAGAATATCCTCCTCGAGTTAACTGTGGGTATGAAACTTCTGCCCTTAGAATCGCCTTTTAACCCAGTGCAAATAATTCTCTTCTTCCCAAGAACTCCAGTTTGTCCCATCCCACCGTATGGATCACATTACCGCACCAAATATTAGTGTCATTACAAAGACAATAAGTACTTACCATCAGCTTTTTTTTTTAAAAAAATGAATGCTTTCTTTTTAGGGCAGTTTTAGATTTACAGAAACATTAAGCAGATAGTACAGAGGGTTCCCATACACCCCCCTAGCCCCTAATCTCCCCAACAGTTTCCCCTATTGTTAATATCTTACATTAGTGGGGTACATTTCTTACAGTTGATATACCAATATTGATTCATTATTATTATAAACTGGACTCTACAGTTTACATTAGAATTCAGCTTTGTGTAACAGAGTTTTAGGGGTTGTGACTAATGTATAATGCTATGCATATATCATTACGATGAATAAGTTTCATACAGAATAGTTTTACTTCCCTAAAAATCCCAGGCTCCATTTAGCCACCCCTCCTTGCTTCCCCCAAGCCCAAACTCCTAACAACCACTGATCTTTTTTGCTTTTTCTATAGTTCTGCCTTTTATAGAATAGCATATACTTGGAATCATCCAGTATGTAGCCCTTTCAGACTGGCTTCTTTCACTGAGTAAAATGCAGTTAAGGTGCCTCCATGTCTTTTTGGAGCTCATTTCTTTTTATCGTTGAATAATATTCCATTGTATGGATGTACTATAGTTTGTTTATCCAGTAATCTATTGAAAGACGTCTTGGTTGTTTCCAATTTTTAGCAAATATGAATAAAGCTTCTATAAACATTTGTGTGGACCTAAGTTTTAAACTATTTTGGGTAGGGCTTCCCTGGTGGCGCAGTGGTTGAGAGTCCGCCTGCCGATGTAGAGGATACAGGTTCGTGCCCCGGTCCGGGAAGATCCCACATGCTGCGGAGCGGCTGGGCCCGTGAGCCATGGCCGCTGAGTCTGCACGTCCGGAGCCTGTGCTCCGCGACGGGAGAGGCCACAACAGTGAGAGGCCTGCGTACCGCAACAAAAGAAAAAAACAAAACAAAACAAAACTATTTTGCGTAAATACCTAGAAGCAGAATTGCTGCATCATTTGGTCAGACTGTGGTTAGCTTTGTAAGAAACGGCCAGACTCTTCCAAAGTGGCCCAACCATTTGCATTCCCACCAGCAACGAATAAGAGTTCCTGTTGCTCCACATCCTTGCCAGTGTTTTTGGATTTTAGCCATTCTAATAGGTGTGTAGTGGTATCACACTGTTGTTTCAGTTTGCACTTCCCTCATAAATATGATGTTGAGACTTTCTTCATAAGCTTATTTGCCACATGTCTTCCGAGGTGTCTGTTCAGATCTTTGCTCTTTAAAAACTGGGTTGTTTTCTTGTTGTTGAATTTTAACAGTTCCTTGTATATTTTGGACCCCAGTCTCATATCAGATAAGTGTTTTGCAAATATTTTCTCCCAGTCTGTGGCTTGTCTTTTCATTTGCTTAATAGCTATCTTTCACAGAAAAGATTTTATTTAGCTTTTTTTAAAAAATAAATTTAATTATTTTATTTATTTTTGGCTGCATTGGGTCTTCATTGCCATGCGCGGGCTTTCTCTAGTTGCGGTGAGCGGGGGCTACTCTTCATTGAGGTGTGCAGGCGTCTCATTGCGGTGGCTTCTCTTGTTGTGGAGCATGGGCTCTAGGTGCGTGGGCTTCAGTAGTTGTGGTACATGGGCTCAGTAGTTGTGGCTCACGGGCTCAGTAGCTGTGGGTCACAGGTTCTAGAGCGCATGCTCAGTAGTTGTGGCACACAGGCTTAGTTGCTCCGCAGCACGTGGGACCTTCCCAGACCAGGGCTCCAACCCGTGTTCCCTGCATTGGCAGGTGTATTCTTAACCACTGCACGACCAGGGAAGTCCCGATTTTAGTTTTAATACAGTCCAACTTATCAAGTTTCTCTTTCATGGGTCATGCTTTTGGTGTTGCATTTAAAAATTCATTTAAAACACAAGGTCATCTAGATTTTCTCCTATGTTGTCTTCTGGAATCTTTATAGTGCTGTGTTTTATGTATAGGTCTCTGACCCACTTTCAGTTTATTCCATTTTGAATTTGTTAAATTTATTCCTTCTTTTTTGTCTTCTCCCTCTTTTTCTCCTTTCTCTGATTCTAACTGAGCATTTTTTATGATTTGATTTTCTCTCCTCCTTAGCATATCAATTATAATTCCTTTTACATTTTTATGGTGGTTGCACTGGGGTTTGCCTTATGTATTTACAACTTCTTCAATCCTCTTTCCAATAACACCGTATATAATGCTTCATGAGCAGCAACAAGCACCTTGTGACAGAGTATTCCCAAATCTTCCCTCCCATCCCTATAATATTGCTGTCATCCATTTCACCTATCCATAAGCTGTAATCGTCCAATACATTGTTATTATTTTTTTGAAAAGCACTTGAACAAACTGTCATCTACTAGAGCAATTAAGAATATGAAAAACAGGAGATTTTATCTTACTTCCACTTTGTTCCTTCTCTAATGCTCTTTCTTTATATAGGTCTGAGTTTCCGACCTACATAATTTACTTTCTCTCCAAAGAACTTCTTTTAACATTTCTTGCAAGGCAGGTCTACTGACGACAAATTCCCTCAGTTTTTGTCTTTCTGAGAAAGTCTTCATTCCTCCTTCACTTTTGAAGGATAACTTCATGGTGAACAGGATTGTTGGCTGCAGTGTTTTCCTTCAGTACTTAATGTTTCACTCCACTCTCTTTTTGCTTGGTTTCTGAAGAAAGTCCAATGTAATTCTTATCATTGCTCCTCTATAGGTAGGGTGTTTTTTTCTTTGCCTTCTTTCAAGATCTTTTCTGTCTTTGACTTTATTCATAGTTTGAATATGATATACTAGGTGTAGAATTTGGGGTATTTTTCCTACTTAGTGTTTTTTGTGCTTCCTGGATCTGTGCTTTGGTGTCTGTCACTAATTTTGGAAAATTCTCAGCCATCATTATGTCAAATACTTCTTCTGCTCCTTTTTATCTTTATTCTGGTATTCCCATTACATATATTCTACACCCTTTGCAATTGCCTCGCAGTTCTTGGATATTCTGAAGCATCTTTTTAATTCCTTTTCTCTCTGCTTTTCAGTTTGAGAAGTTCTACCGACCTGTTTTCAAGCTTGCTGATCCTTTCTTTGGTCTTACCAAATCTGCTGATGAACCTATCAAAGCCATTCTTCCTTTCTCCTACAGTATTTTCGCTTTCTAGCATTTCCTGCTGATTCTTCTTTAGAGTTCCCATTCCCAGCTATTCTTGCACAGTGCTTACCATACATATCACAGTTACATAATTCTATAACGACATCATAGATTCCAGTCTGATTATTCCAAAATATCTGCCGTATCTGAGACTGGCTCTGATGCTTGCTTTATCTCTTTAGTCTGTGTGTTTTCTGTTGTTTTGTTTTGCCTCTTAGCATGCTTTGTAATTTTTGGTTGAAAGCCAGGCACGATGTATCAGATAATAGGAACTTAGGTAAAAGATCTCTGGTGTGAGATTTTATGTTACTACAGCTGGGAATCAGGCTGTGTTTGATTTACCTATAGGTGTCAGAGGCTTCAATTTCTTCTGGTGTCCTTTTTCCGTCCCCTGTTGTCTTTGGGTTTCCATAGAAACTCCTTCTTACACAGAGTCTGTGTCTTACAGTTCTCTGTTGTAATATAAAGTTATTATAATGAAGCCCTATTAATGTCAAGGTATGTGGGGGGAAGTATTCTAGAGTCTTATGATTAAAACCACTTTTTTAATGGGCTTGAGTACCTGGACTGTGGCCTTTAAAAGCGTTTCTTGGCTTTTGTTTCCTTCTCTGATGTGAGACATATGGCTAGATGGGATTGGAGTTGTCTAATTGCCTTTCCTCAAGGGCCTAAAAGCCACTGGTAAAGTAGTTTCCCTTGAGGGCAGGACCTCAATTATCTGATGGATCTAAGAAGAGTAGGTGATACTCAGTTTGTTCACTTTTTTCTTGTTGTGAAGTTGGAAGTGATAACTTACAAACTCTTTACATGTCAGAGCTGAAGCCAACAGTCTGCTTTTTCACTGTGATCATTCCCATGGACAATGTCAGTAAGAAGGCTTTACAGAGTCATTTCTGTCTTCAGTTCCCTGTGACAGCAAGTCTTTAGGGCACGAACCCCAAGAAGGCCCTTAAAATTCAGTATGCATATAGCTCATAGTATAAGTAGGTCATTTACACAGTGTGATCACTGATCATTTTCTATTTATCCCTTACCACATAAACTAAAAATGGCAGAATATGTTTTCACCAAGTTTCAAGGATATATTAGTGATAGACTCTAACCTGCTGAAGGAATCATGTAGTGAGCATGAGATTCACTGTTGGGGCACTTCCAAGAGCTGGGCAATCATCAGCTGTGGAACTGCTACCGGGGTCAGTGCCTGTCTGAGGAGTCACACCACACAGAGTACGACAGATACCTTGGACAGACAAACACTAATTTCAAACATGAGTCTCAAGGAAAAACAAGCAAACAAACCACAAAGTCCCAAACCAAAAACCCGGAGCAGATACAGGGACCAACTTGCCAATAAACTCCTTCTCTCATAGGCAACTCCCATGCATGCTCCACGGTGAGCAGCAACAATTTATTCATTCAGTGGTGGTTAAAAATCTTTAAAGCATGCACAGAAACAACAACTTCTGTGATTACTACACAACTGGTGGCACTAACTCCAGCCCTTTGCACAGACTTGCAGCCTAATCCTGTTAATTAAAAATTCCTGGTAAACAGAAGCACAGAGGCTGCCCAGAAGGCTTTTAATGTGTGTGTAAAAAACCAGTGAGTTTTGTAAATCTGAGTAGAGTACTAAGTGAAATGAAAAGATGTCCAAGAATATTTGTGCCTTTTTAACCTATGCAGGAGGCCTGCAAGTTGTGGCTTCCTGATATACTGTTTGAAGGCTTTCTTGTCTTCATGCTTTGGTTCCCCAGTTGTGGTTTTTCTTCTTCCCAGTAGTTTGATGCTATTTATCTGATTGCTCTTATTTTCCTCAGTCCCTCTTGACTCTGACTTTCTGGTGATACCTCAGCACTGACTTTCTTCCACTGGGTTCAGATTCCTCTAGAACAAGGCAGCACCCACAGTTCTGTGCATGAAGACAGTCTTGGACACACACACACATAATATCATTGACGATAGAGCTTTTAAATTTCAAGTATACAATAGAATTTCCTATATGAAGATTGTATTCAAATGAGTATGAAAAAAGATGGATTGTTTTTTAAACGATATTGAAATAATTCAGAAAAACAACAATAAGCTGGAATACTACCTTAATCCTCATCAAAACCAATTCAATACAGAGTACAGATTTAAATGTTAAAAATAAGAGGCCACAGCTTTCCTAACACAATACATGAGTAAACAGTTGTATGACTTTGATGTTGGAATAAGAATGAAATAAAAGCTATAAACCATGAAAAAAAAAACTGATCAATCAGATGACGTGAAAACTTATTTTTAGTTAAGAAATGGAAAGAAAAAGTATACAAGGTGGGAGTACGTACAAAAATTATTGGTAAGATATATAACAGAGTGAATTGGTATCCATAATAAATTAAGCCAACTTCAAATCTATAGTAATAACATAAGCAATTAAAAAAATGGACAAAGGACAGGATAAGCAATTAACAAAAACCATGACTGACATGGAAAAATAAGAAACTTCATTATTAAAGAAAAATGCTTAAAAGTATATTTTTCTTCTACCAATTGGTAAGGTAAAAGAGGTGAAACAGTCATTATTTGCAAGGTCAGAGTGAAGCGATTACTCTCATATGTTATTAAGAGTGTAAATATCTACAGACACTTAAAAGCCAGGCTGAAATAACACTCATAATTTATAATGTGTGTACTTTTTGATCAAATAATTTCACATTCAGATATTAATCCTATACAAATACTCCCACAAATGCCAACATATGATGGTACAAGAATTTACTGTGTCTTTGTTTTAAATATAAAGACTGAAAATAATAAAAATGTTCACGAATGAGCATTTGATTAAATACATTATGGTAGAATCACCCAGTGAAATTATTTGTGACCACTAAGCAAAGGTATGGCAGGAATTCCACTCTAAATTATGATGGAATAGCTTTAGTAGAACAACTTTCCTACAAAGAATGACAAGGAAAGCAAGCCTACAGGTGATTCAGATACTGATATTATAGGGCATAGAATTAATAACTGCAACTGATGTGTTTAAGAAGTTAGATGGCAAAATAGAGAATTTTACTAAATAACTAAAATTATTTTATAAATAATGTATATGGGAATTCCAGAACTGAAATATATAAAGAGTTAATTAAAAATTCATTGGATGGGTGTAATAGCAGTTTGGAGACAGCTGAAGAGATCATTAGTGATTTTGAAGAAAGGTCAGCAGAAAAAAATCCAAGCTGAAGCACATAGATTAAAAAGGAAGGAAATACAGAAAACAGCATAGCACCCATATGAACAAGAGAAAGTCTAAAATGTGTAGACAGAGTCTCACAAAGGAGGAGAAGGGAGAGAATGGAGCATAAGCAACATTTGAAGGGATAATAGTTAAGAAATTTTTCAAAGTAATGAAAGACATATACTCGCAGACTTAAGAAGCACTATGAATCCCCAAAAGACAGAGAGAGAAGTACACTTCATAATAAAACTGCTGAAAATCAAAGACAACAGAAAAATCTTATAAGCAGCCAGACAAACTAAGATATGCTCTAAGACACACTTCCCTCAAAGGAGACACACTGAAGCTACAGCAGACTTCTAGAGGGAAACCATGGGGGTCAGAAGACAATGGTATGTTATCTATAAAGCCTGAAAAAAAAATCAACTATCAATGCAAAATTACATAACCAGCAAAAATATTATTCAAAAGTTTAGGCAAAACAAAAACATTTCTGGACAAGAAAAACTTACTTTTTAAAAAACATAGCTAGAAGACACGCTAAAAGGAATACAAGAGAGTTTTCCAGACAGAGGAAAAATGATCCTACACAAAGATGTGTATTTTACTAGCTATAACGTCTACTAAAAATATTAAAAGTGCATAACCAACAAGCTACTATAGGAAAAATGGTATAATAAAATAAATTCTTGGTTAATAAAAAATAAAGCAAGAAGTACAGTAAGTCCCCTACATATGAGCCTTCCGGTTGCGAACTTCCAAAGATGCGAACATGCGTTCGCACGCCCAATCATGTAAGTTAGTTCACGTGTCTGGCATACATTGTCACGTGCGTGCATCCTCTACAAGTGGTTGTGCTTCTGTGTACTTTACTGTACAGGACTGTATAGAGGACAGTAGTACAGTATCTTTTTTTCAAGCCCAGGATGTCTGGAAGCAAGCATAAAAGCAGTGGTGATGTAGCTGGCACTGCTAAGAAGCTCCAAGCGATAACAATGGAGACCAAAGTGACAATAATTGAGAGAGTGGAGCAAGGCGAAAAGATGGTAGACGTTGTTCATTCTTATGACATTCAACCATCAGCAGGATTCTAAAGAACAAGGACAAGATCATGGAACATGTGAATTCTGCTGTGCTGATAATATCAAAGAAGTGTGGAAAAGTGATGCAGGAGACGGAGAAACGTCTCAGTGTGTGGATGCAGGATCAACATCAGCGCTGAGTCCTGCTCAGCTTAATGCTGATTCAAGAGAAAGCTAAAAGCCTTCATGAAGACTTGAAGAAGAAACACAGTGAAGAATCAGAGGGCGCATCTTTTGATGCCAGCCATGGCTGGGTTCATCAGTCCAAGGCTAGAACCAGCCTTCACAACGTAAAAGCAAGTGGCGAGGCAGCGAGTGCAGATACGGTAGCTGCCCGGGAACTTCCTGAAACGCTTCAAGAAATTACTGAAGAAGCTGCGTATTTATCTGAGCAGGTTTTTAATGTGGATGAGACAGGACTGTTCTGGAAGAGGATGCCAGACGGAAGTTACATCAGTAAGGAGGAAAAGTTGATACCAGGCTATAAAGCAGCAAAGGATAGGCTAACTCTGTTGTCTGGTGGCAATGCTTCCTGCGATATGAAGCTGAAGCCTCTCTTAGTTTATCATTCAGAGAACCCAAGAGCCCTTAAAAACATAGCCAAGGGCTCTCTTCCTGTTGTGTGGAAGAGTAGCCCCAAAGCCTGGGTTACATAGGCCATTTTCCAGGACTGGTTTTTCCACCACTTAATCCCGAAGGTAGAGAAATACTGCTTGGAGAAGGACGTCCCGTTCAACATTCTTTTGTGGCTTGACAATGCTCTGGGCCACCCCCATTCATGGACGACTTTCATCCCAACGTCAAAGTAGTGCATCTGCCACTGAATACTAAGTCGCTCATCCAACCTATGGACCAGGGAGTTTTAGAGACTTTCAAGAGATATTATTTACGTCACACTTTTTGTCAGGCAGTAAAGGCAAGTGACGAATCAGGGACAACCTTGCAACAATTTTGGAAGGACTGCAACATCTACAAGGCCAAAAAAAACACTGACTTTGCTTGGCGTGAGGTTATGGCCGTCACCATGAAAGGGGTTTGGAAGAAACTTTGCCCGCAGTTCGTTCATGATTTCCATGTATTTGAGAAGGTGGATGAGGAGTCCAAAGAGGTCTTCAGCAACTCAGTGACCCTCAGCGAGAAGCTGGAGCTAGATCTGCAAGAGGACGACTTCACTGAACTCCTTGCTGTGCAACACGAAGCGCTTACGGAATTGGAGGCCCAGAGAAAGGATGAACAGGAAGAAGTAACTGAAGAACTGAAGAGATTCACGATGCAAGAAATGGCAAGGGGATTTTCTTTACTTGAGGAGGCACTGTTAGTTTTTGAGGCACAAGGCCCGAATGTAGAATGGTACACGAAGGTTGCAGCAGCCATTCAGAGTGCAATCCAGTGCTACCGTGTCATCTGTGATGAGAGAAAAAGAGCTACTACCCAGACATCACTGGATCATTTTTTCAAGAGGGTAGATAGAACTGAACCCAGCAAGGGACCAGAACCTGTGCCATCAACATCAGGCATGAGTGAAATTGCACCTTGCCCTCTGTCTCCTATTGCCGACGATCTGATGCTTCAGCTCTACCATCTCCCACCTCCTCTCCCTCCTCCAGTCAGTAACTCTTCTTGCCTGTTCACTCGATGCCAGCCCCTGTATGCCAGCTGTTGTACTGTACTACCGTACTTTTCAAGGTACTGTGCTGTAAGATTAAAAACATTTTGTTTATTTATTTTTTTTAGTGGCAATAAACATTTATTAAAAGAATACATGAATAAATGGGTGAATAAAACTACTATCAAATATGTGTCCAGTTTCCAGGAAATTCCCAACCCAACAGATTAAGCATATCTATGATCCTCAAGACCATAATCCAAAAACTGTCTGATGCTGATTCCTATTTACACTCTTAAACACATGCAATTTCATTGTCCATGGATGAACGTTTAACCTAAAGATGGTTCGTTTTGTATGAGTATGCACTAGTGAAACCTAAAATAACTATAGGTTGTCCTCACTATATACAGATCTGAAAGCTGAGTCTTTGATGACAAACTGACTAAACAAAATTGTGGTCAGTATGTCCATTTGAAAATTGGCTGACAAGATGTGGAATAAATTTGGTATCAAAATCCAAATAAAGTTCTGTGAAACAATCTTCTGTGTGCCTATGGGACTTGGATTGCTGCTGACAGCATCCTCAATTTCCACAAATGATGTAAGTTCCAGGCATGCCTGGTAAAGCCTCGGCCAGTAAGAGAAGGTGACTAGGACTAAGGTTGTGGGTTATAGTTAGATAACAAGTATTGAGAATATGTGTATTGCAGATTAACCAGAAGGGTGAGACACATGTGGGAAATGAATGAGCCAGCCACAAACCGAGAGACTGATGAGATGCTCTAGAAATGCATACTGATCCTTTGGGGAAGCAAACTGATACCACATATCAAGAGGCACTGCAATCCTACCCCTGGGAATCTCTGCAGGTGGGCCTCAGCCCTTTTGTAGACTCCTGGAGACAGTGTGGAAGATGCCTCAGAGTTGTCCTGCTTCTCAGGAGTGAGGACATTGGTATACTTATTAGTATAAATGTTGGTATATTAGTGTTCTATGGCCGCTTTGGCTCTACAACATAAAATTCAACAGTTTCAGGGCCTGATATCTTCAGAGGACATTTTCCAGCCTGCCACAGGTGGTATATGTATATATCCTTCAGCTTCCATTTGTCATTGGTTGAAGGCTGCTCTCAGGGGTGAAAATTCCTTGGCACTTCTGTCCTGTCCTTTGGCGATTCCCGGTTCCGTGTGTGCTCATGCGCGTGCACGCCGCGGCCTCGTTTATTTTTTATATTTGTTTTTTATGTATTGTTTGTGTGAAAAGTATTATAAACCTACTACAGTATAGTACAATTATATAAATGATTGTGTCAGCTGGGCACCTAGGCTAACTTTGTTGGGCTTACGAACAAATCGGACTTACGAATGTGCTCTGAGAACGGAACTTGTTTGTATGTAGGGGACTTACTGTATAAAAATTAAATATAAAATATAAAAAAAGCAAAAAAATATATAAAATATAAAAAAGCAAGAACACAAAACTGTTGAGAAAAATACAAAGCAATCATTAAAATGATAGCTATAAACCCAACTTAACAGCAGTAACATTACAAATGTATTAAATACTCTAATAAAAAGACTACTAACATCAGACTGAATGTCAAAGTAAACATCACACGCCACTTACAAGAGATACACTGAAGCACAGGACAATGTTGGTCACTTGCTTTATGATGAACAATAGGGGAAAGGAAGGGTTTTTTAAAAAAAATAAATGATGCTGGGTTAACTGAATATTCACATAAAAAGTAAATCTTGATGCCTATGCTTTATCAGGTATAAAAAATAATGTCCAGGTGCACTGCAGATACAAATGTGAAAGAAAAACGAAGATTCTAGAACAAAAATAACAGAACACAGTAATGACCGTGCAACAGGCAAGTGTTTTAAACAGGACACTGAAGTGCTAACCACGATAGAAAGGACTGATGGACGGTATCGAAATGTGGAACTTCTATTCCTCACAAGGCACCACTGAGAGTGAAAGGCAGATCACAGGCTGGAGAAGAAATCTGCAACATATCTATCCAACAACGGACTCATGTACAAATACAAAGAACTACTGCATTTCAATAGGAACAATACAACCTAAAAGATGTATTTCACAAAAGAGGATGTTCAAATAGCCAACAAACATGAAATGTTTGTTGTGTTCAAGTTCATTAGGCTTCAGGGAAATGCGAAATTAGAAGCATAATTAAATAATACCGTAGACCCAAAAGAATGGCTAAAATTAAAGTGACTGACAAAAACGAACTGCTGGCAGGGATGGAGAGTACTTGCAATTTCCTCACTGTGCTGTGAGGAACGTACTGGGACAACCGATTTGTAAAAATATTTGACACCAGCTCCTCCTGAAGGTGAACTTATACAAACCCAGTTACCCAGGAGGTCCATTATTAGGTACGTGCCCTACAGAAATGCATACACATATCCACCAAATCACATACGAGAATGTTCCTAGTGGCACCATTGGTAAGAGAGCAAAACTGAAAACAACCCGCACTAAAATAAATAAATCGTGGTTATCACCATAAAATTGAACAACATGCAGTAATAAGTATACACAAACCATGATGTGGATGGATCTTACATCATGTTAGCAAAAGTCAGACATGATTACATTTATAAAACGTTCAAAATCAGGAAAAAGTAACTGATAGCGACAGAAATCAGAAGCGTGACCATGGCAGGAGGTGGTAAGCGCATGGAATAAGGTGAGCTTCCATCAGCTTCTTTTCTTGACCCAAGATTAAGTGGATGAGATCTCCTGTGGACGTGGGTACAACTTTTACTTAGGAAAAAAAAAAAAAGAACCTCGCAGATGTATATGCACTGACTTCGGAAGATAGCCATGATACATCAGCAAGTGTAAAGATCACCAAGTACACTACGATTCTATCCTGGTAAAGAAAACCACAAGGTGAATTGCTACATCCAAAATAAATCTATGAAGGATTTAGTAACAATGTTTATCTCATATTTTTTGCTTTGTGAAATTTTGGGGTTTTTAAAAAAGTGAACATTAGTTACACGTTTGGGGCCAAAAATAATCAATAGTAAGGAACCCCGCCCCCCGCGCCAGTTTCCCAGCTGAACACTCCACAAGACCAAAGCTGCCCCTAGGGTGGGACAGCGTGGTGGCCCTGCAGGACGTCTGCCTGTGGTCCAGTAGTGAGGTTCGGGTGCTCTGGTCCAGGGGTCTCTGAGGGGCAGGGGGGCGGATCGCGTGGGTGAGCATGTCCCTTGGATTCAAGGAAACGCGCTTTCATAGCCTCACTCAAACTTGTTTTCAAAGGAGCAGATTAAACGCAGTTCCTAGCGGAACAGTCCAGAGCAGAGGGAAAAACCTGACAGGCCACTGCGCAGAAGCCAACTCCATTCCAGAGAAGGGACATGTTTGGAGTCGCACTGTGTTCATGCCTTATTTACT
Organism: Delphinapterus leucas; assembly: GCF_059928025.1. NCBI lineage: Eukaryota > Metazoa > Chordata > Mammalia > Artiodactyla > Monodontidae > Delphinapterus > Delphinapterus leucas. The sequence goes on along the minus strand of NC_143142.1, from coordinate 32,514,734 downwards.
TAGCAAAGGGCACAAAGGCTAATTACCACCTGCCACCTCTCAGGTGTAACACCCAATAAGCTTCCCTGCAAACCTTCAGATGAGTTAAGACAGACTCCAACTTTCTTCTGTTAATTTTATTACCAAACATCCTTCAAGACAATCATGTTTTCCTCAACCAGTTTACCTCATTATAAACTAAATGTTTCTATCATCTGATCTAATTCTTTGGAAAAGGAAAAATGTTGAATCTCTTAAGAAGTATGCTGGAAAATAATGATGGCCTTTAAAATACTTTCCATTATATCTGCCAAGCATATCAACTGTGAATAGAACAATTCAGAAAATGAAGATTTTCCAAGTAAATACTGAAAACATGCCAAAGATATGAAGAGGAGAAGCTACATGTGCTCGTGTACACATGTGCACACAATCTCTAAAAATCCAAGATATACTATTTTCCCTCACGGGAGAAATGAGGAACAGATTTTAACTCATTTTCCTTAAAAAAAAGGGAAAAAATTCCTAATGAATTAAAGAATGTGTTTACTCAAATCTATGGCCAGACCGAAGAAACGAAAAACAAAGGTAAAAGGATTTAGAAATTATACTCAGATTTATAGGCTTACAGAAAATAACAGGGAAATATTAAATAATCACTTAATGTCACAGTAGCAACATATTTATTCTCATTATTTTGTCTCATCCAGGTTAGAACCAGAGAAAATGAGCTTAATTATAATAACAAGGGTTAGATCAATATGAGGAAGAACCACTTTGGGTGACAAAAGGCTAGACAGAGAGCTAAATAAATCCTGCTCGGATGGACCCCTGAGGCACCTTCTCAACAAGAAGCACAGTGGCCCCCGCAGCACACACTCGGCACCAGGCGGGGGCTCCCCGTCATTAATGTCCCGGGTCTGTGAACACAGACCCTCTCTGGGAGGAAATCAGATGTTTAAATTAAGAAGCACGGTAAATGCACCAATAAATAAACACGTGCGATTATGAACTTCTTATAAACTACAGAGAAAAGCACAGGTGCTTACTAAACAAGGTGGATTTCATCTTTCACATTATGCAGTTGCATTTTGCTAGGGATCTTTTCTATATTTATAAGGATGATCCTCATTAGTATTTTACTATGTGAACTACTGAACTGACTGTGTATCTGTTTTAACAGGAACGTATACGTAATTACTCTGTGGAGATACTTTCAAAAGTGTCAAAATATGAATTGAGACACTGACGCTTTTTTAGGGCTCTTCATGCAGTTCCAAACATGTTGTTTACAGAATGAAGGCTGGTAAAATGGATTAGAACATTTGTATGGAGCAGCTTCCAAAATATCAGTTATTTATTTCATTTTATTTAAAGAGATGTTCCTATCTAGTTATATTGTGTAGAAACTCTTCTGGCTAGGGAGACACATATAGATGCACAATCCAAATAGGGTAACTTAACTTCCCTCCCTTTTCTGAGGAAAAGATTCCTCCCCGCTTCGTGGATGAGATAAAATCAAGTGTTCTTCCAGTTACGAGAGGAGCTCGGCCCTGCCTGAGATCAGCCCACAGAATCCACAGCCCTTTTGGACCCTCCTACACTGGTGATGGGAATGTAAATTGGTGCAGCCACTGTGGAAAACAGTATGGAGGGTTCTCAAAAAACTAAAAATAGAACTACCATATGACCCAGTAATTCCACACCTCAGTATATATTAGAAAAAAATAAAAACACTAATTCAAAAAGATACATGCGCCCCAATGTTCACGGCGGCATTATTGACTATAGCCAAGATATGGAAGCAACCTAAGTGTCCATCAACAGATGAATGGATAAAGGAGATGTGTATATACATAATGGAATACTACTCAACCATAAAGAAGAACAGTTTTGCCATTTGCAGCAACATGGATGGACTTGGAAGGCATTATGCTAAGTGAAATAAGTCAGAGAGAGAAAGACAAACCTCGTATGATATCACTTATATGTGGAATCTAAAAAATACAACAAACTAGTGAATATAACAAAAAAGAAGCAGACTCACAGATACAGAGAACAAGCTAGTGGTTACCAGTAGGGGGAGAGGCAATATAGGGATGCGGAGTAAGAGGTACAAACTATTAGATATAAAATAAGCTGCAAATATATATTGTACAACACGGGAAATATAGTCAATATTTTATAATGACTATAAATGGAGTGTAACCTTTAAAAATTGTGAATCACCATACTGTACCCTGGTAACTTATATAATATTGTACAGCAACTATACTTCAATTAAAAAAAAAAAGAAGTCACAGCCCTTTTGTTCAATGACTGTAAAGCATACTCCTTTTCTCTTAAGACAAGTCGAATGGATAATTGTTTTGGAGATGAAGTGCAATGCAACCAAATTGTACTAACTTGAACTTTTAGCCAAATCAGGAGAAAACTCACTAATTTCTTTTCCTCTAGAAGATAAACAGATCTCCTACCATGTTCTGGAAGATACAAACATGTAGAACTACACTGCTGAAGACACAAAACTACAACTTACCAACATTTTTATCTGACCAAATAAAAATGATTGCACCAAATTAACACCCAAGAGGAAATGTATTCCTTAGCTTGCTACAGTATAACCTCAAAATTATACATGACATTCTGTGTATATTGAGCCTTAATTGCAAAGAAACATAATTAAGTGAAAACATGCAATTCTTTCCCCTATACTCTAATAATCCCTTAGCTTTTAACACTTCAAGTTTGCCATAACCTCCTTGCCTGTCTTGCTAACGAAGTACATTCTGCAGTCCCCCCAACTTATAAGAACGCAAGGAGACACTTCTGGTTTCCCTCCACGCCCCGTGCAGATGGCAGAGAGAGATTCCACCACTGAGATGTGTTATTTCTACAGGTTTAGATTTGTCTTGTCATCAGTGAGGACCACAGAGCAGATTATAGATTCTTTCACTTTAAAAGTGAGGAAATGAAGGTCAGAGCAGTGAAGTAGGGTTGGGGTGAGAGGAGAGCACAAGTGTCTGGGCCCCTGGCAGGTTCTTTCCCCCATTCCTTCCTGGAATGATAACACCAACCAAACACACAAACAAGACATTCTTCCCAACAAAAAAGCAGAGTCTGCGTTTTTGCTAGTGTTTTTGTTTTTACCTCTGAAGAGAATATCCAAGTCAATATCTTCTTTTCCTTTGATTTTCAAACACTTTGCCTGCTGTACAAGTCTGGGCAAAGAACAGAAATAAAACCTGGATTCATTATCCTGTGAGGTAGGAATAAATCATGACAGCAGCACCAATTTAAACAGAGACCACAGGGTAAACAAGAGTGAATTAGCAGGTACTTTTGCTGCACAGAGCCTTGTTAGAATTTTTCTTCAATTTAAGATTTAAAAATACACTTTTGTTCAGAAACTGGAAGTTTGAAACCTGAAACTTGAAAGCTCCCAACACCCCATTCTATTATAGCAAAAAGTTTCTAAAACTCTCTGGAGAATAACCTCTTCAGATTCTGAGGAGGAGATATTAGGGATGGTAGGTGATGGTGTGGTAGGTAGTAAATAATAATTGCTACTGATGATTTCTGTGCTTATTTTAATCAAAAGATTATAGACATTGTGCTCAAACAATAGTACAAAGTAACTTAGTTACACTGTTGAATGTCAGAGAATTAATTAACTTTTAAAATGCTCCAGAATACAGTAAGGACTAATTCTGTAACTCTTTCATCATGGAACTTCATTAAAACTTGAGGCTCATAGTTTGTAATGAATATGGAAGTTTCTGAAATGAAACTTTTCCAGTGTTGCTAATTACCTAGTAACTAATTTTAGGTAGACAGAACTTGAAATGGTTCATTAGTTTATCTGCAGTATTTACGATTTTAATGAAAATTATAATACCTTGCTTGGCAAATATATTTTCTGATCGCGCTTGGATAACTGCTCTCTCATTTTATCTTCACTGACAAGCCATTAAGGTAGGCACGCCAGTACTGTTTCAGTTTTTGTTTTAGATAAGGAAACTGATTCAGTTACTAAAATCTTACATAGAAACCTAAGTGACTGGTACATAATTTGAGGCAATTTTATCTGTATGTTCCAAAAACGTGTATGTCATGATTAAAAACACATTCTATTAATCAGATACTTTTTAACCATGAAGAGTTTTTTTAATCAAAAAAGCAATTAACTGAAAAAGAATTTCTGTTGAAATGCCACCTGTGGACCTTAAAAGAAGGTCCCACACAGCCACAGTGGCACACACCAGCCTCAGGGAGTTAATCTCCTGTGGTGCAAGCAGAGATCAGCCCACCCAAAACCTGAGTCTGTGTCTTAGGCCCCGTGCCCTGGGTGTGAGGCCCAGAGTGAGCAATTAGATTCTAGAAGCCTCAGCTTCCCAGCCTGCAAAACCAAGACAGTACTTGCCTTACAGGGTTTGTTTGGAACAACCAGTGAAACAATATATTATAACATAGTCTACAAACTCTTATGCATCATGGTCATGCATAAAAATATATGGAATATTTTTATTAATTCCATATGTTTAGTTTCATTATATATATAATATATACTATAAAATTATTTATATATCTCATCAGGATTTATCTACATTCTTGTAGGAAAGAACATTAATGGTGGAAGGAGGGCTTAGCCCTAAGCAGCGAGCCTCTGGGGGAGAGAGCTGGTCAACACGGGATGTCAGAGGCACGTGTGCACAGTAAAGTCATTTTGCAAAGAATAAGATGGAAAAGAAAAGAACAATTTCAGCTCTGCTTACATCTTTTTGGCAACTAGCTAGGTATTTCCCCCCAAACTTTACAAACTGTATGAAACTTGAGTTGATTTTCAAACCATCTGAAAGCATCCCTCTGCAAATACAAGCTGATGAAGATGGCAGTTCTATCTTACAAAATTAAAAAAAAAAAAAGAAGCCAGTATGCCTTACATAACTTTGACGAGGATTTTATAAAGCAATTTAAAACTAAATCAAATAAATTTACTGACTGGCTTTTTAAAAAAAATGCAAGGTGCTGCAATCAATCACAGATATATTTAGGAATAGTTCTTGCTTTCAAAATTATTACATCACCAGGGAGATACACCAAGTCAAACCCTGTAAACCAGCGGTCCCCAACCTTTTTGGCACCAGGGACCAGTTTCATGGAAGACAATTTTTCCCAGGACTGCCGCGGGGGGGTGGGGGTCGGGTGGGGGGGGGTGGGGGTGGGGGGGTGGGGGGTGGAGAAGGAGGCAGGGCTGGGGATGGTTCAGGCAGTAATGCGAGTGACGGGCAGTGACTGGGCAGCGGCAGATGCAGCTTCACCGGCTCGCCTGCGGCTCGCCTCCTGCCGTGCGGCCTGGTTCCTAACAGGCCTCAGATGGCTACTGGTCCCTGGCCCGGGGGTTGGGGCCCCCTGCTGTAAACTGTCCAGATTCCGTTACATCTCCTGAGTGAGGCAGATGCCTCCTAAGGACTCCCAGGTTCTTCATTTCATTTAACCTCATTTCATTCTCACAAAAACTCTATAAGGTAGGTGCAGGAGGCTGTGAATCAAGAAATTGAGGCTCAGAAATATTAAACCACTTGCCCATCTTGGGGGCACAGTGAGTCAGTGGTGGAGCCAGAGTGCAAACTCAACGGACTCCAAATCCAGGCTTCCTTCTACCCTACACATCATCTGGCAGGAACAGAGGGTTTCCTGAGTGTCTACAGACGGCCTGGGGCTGGAGATTGTTGACACAGGTAGGGGAGAGAAGGGGGAGGACAGTAGTGTTCCCGGGGGCCGGAGGGAGGGTGCGGCTCTGTGCAAGTTGGTCGGGAGGAGGCTGGGGATGCAGCCGGGTCTGTCCTGAAAGGATGGGGACGTGGGTGACCGATGGGGCCACGAAGGTCTAGGGAATGAGGGTGGGAGGAAAGCAGGAGCGGCACAGACCAAGCATGAGCAAAATGGAAGGGAGAGCATTTGGGGACACGAATAAGCCCGTCAGCTGATGGGGCTGAAGCATCTGCACTGTGCGAGGAAAGGAAGGACCAGAGGTGGGGCTAAAGGAATTGGCTAGAGCGGAGCTGGGGAGGCCTGGCATGCTGCTCTCCAGCACTCGGGCTTTATCTTGATGGCAGTGAAAGAAGCCACCACAGCCCTGGCCTTGGGAGAATCTACTGCACATGGTCAGAAATGTCTGGAGGTGATCAGGCCAGTCATGTGCTGAAGATTAATATTTCTTTGCATGTTAGCTGAAAAGGTAATACCACTAAAATCTCAGCTCTGACCATTTCACCAGTTCTTCTTAAAGCCCAGCCTCCAGCTTCTATGTAGTCATAATAGCTCCAGCATCTGAACAACCTTCAAAACCTTTTGTTAATAGAATCGCTATTGCTGCAGCAAGTGTCAAGCTACCCATCTGTCTGTCTGTCTGTGATTCATTTTAGAGGAGTGCACGAGACTATCAGTGCTTGTGTTGGAGACAAGCCCCTGCCATCCCATTGCTTTTACTATCTTTACTATCCGTTGGTCTTTACTATCTGTTGTTTTTCCAAATGACTGGCCTTTTCCTTAGGATTTTGCTACTTCCTTGAAAATAGGAGCTGCGTGCTCTCTGACCCTCCTTCTATGCTTCCACTACTTTTAATGAGGCAAATCAGTGGCTACTGCTTTGTGCTCAATAAATGCTAGGCCTGAACCAGATGCCTAACACGAAGGAGGTAATAGTAATCTTATATGTGTGTGTTGAAAAACACAGAGAGGTTAAGTAGCTTGCCCAAAGTCACACAGCAAGTAGAAGAGCAAGAATTTGAATTTAACTCAGGTTAGTCTACATGTAAATAAACACCTTCTAGAACATGAGTTGGAAAACTACAGTCCACAAGGCAAATCCTGCCATAGCCTGTTTTCATAAATGAAGTTTTATTAGAACACAGCTATGCTTATCGGTTTACTTACTGTGTACGGCTGCTTTCATGCTACAATGAACAACTGTAGCAGAGATCTTACAGCCGGCAGAGTCTAAAATACTCACTATCTGGCCCTTTACAGAAAAGGTTTGCTGACTCCTGTTCTATAAGGAAAAGGTCCCTTGAGGCCAAAAATATACACACAGTCTGTGATTGTTTCACATGGCTATTTTCCCCCCAAACTGCCCTAACAATTGTATTTAGGTATAACTTATAATGGGACTTGGAAAGAAAATATTGGGCTCCGACTGCTTTTCATTTTTAGACAAACTGTCCAAGTCCAGCCAACATTTCTTCGAGCTTTTCCTACCTGCAGGTGTCACATTCGGCCGAGGTGGTGTCTGTCACCAAGAGACATAATCTATCTGAGGATACAGGTGTGTCCACCGCCTACCTTCACACAGAGCAGACTGAGAGAAGGGCCACAAGGAAGAGATGAAGAAACCACGATGGAGTCACAAAGAGGGGGTTTTCTGCTTTAAAGGTCCGGGAGGTTAGAGAACACCTTCAGGAGGACATAAGCTTGAACCAGGCCTCGAAGCAAGTTTTACTGAGTGAAGTGCAGAGAGGGACCCTGCAAAGGCACAGACACGTGGAGGGTGGGAGTGAGAAGAATCAGTGGTGGGGCTGGAGGGTGATGAGCTGGGGTGCAGGCTGCGGGCAGGTTACGAGTACCGCACACGCTTCCTATGTGCATCCACACCTATGTGCTCTCGTGTGTAAGGACGTGGGTAAATGTGAACTTATTTACAGTAAAGCAAATGGATCGAGGACCTGCAAGACTCCACCAACAGAAAGAAGAATTCATACGATATGTTTAGTTTGTCAATAAAAGGTAATTAAACTTTAAAGAATACTGCAGTACAAAGCATCAATAAACGATAAACATACTTGTGAAAATGTTTACCGCAGCATTATTTATAAAAGGAAAAATACTGGAAACAACCTAAATACCTGTCAATAGGGGAATGAGTTGAATAAGTTCGTCCACACTACGGAATATGATACAGTTATTAAAAACAGTGCATTGAATCCACCTGTGTCGATACGGCAAATTATTCATGACAGGTTGTCAAATAAATAAGACATATTTTTAAGCTAATATCTTTTATCGTCAGACTTTCTTTGAGCCAACAATTAATGTTTTCAAATGGCTTTCCATAAGGAAGAAGGCAAATTTGTTTTTTCTTTGTGGGTAGACTTAGTTGCTTAGGTCTTTATAACTTTTCCATATAAAAATAAAAGTCCAAGACCAGAGTATTTTTCTTCTGGTCATAAATGCTGACTTATTTACAGGTGCCTTGTTCAGAACTCCACTGTGAACTTGGGATAAAATATGTGTGTATGTTATTAAAGCCTCAGCGTTGAATGTCTGGGTGCTTTAAAGGTTTGCTCCTGTGTTAAACTTTCAGGAACACAGCATCCTTCCTCCGTGTTCAACAGGGTTATATTATAAGCTGTCCAGAGTGATACAAGCTAACCTTCAAAGAAACATTAACAAAAAAATGAATGTAATTAAAAAAAAAAAGAGTGACAGCCATAAAAAGAAACGAAACTGAGTTATTTGTAGTGAGGTGGATGGACCCAGAATCTGTCATACAGGGTAAAGTAAGCCAGAAAGAGAAAAACAAATACCGTATGCTAACACATATATATGGAATCTAAAAAAAAAATGTCTCTGAAGAACCTGGGGTCAGGACAGGAATAAAGACGCAGACGTAGAGAATGGACTTGAGGACACGGGGAGGGGGAAGGGTAAGCTGGGATGAAATAAGAGAGTGGCATGGACATATATACACTACCAAATGTAAAACAGATAGCTAGTGGGAAGCAGCTGCATAGCACAGGGAGATCAGCTCCGTGCTTTGTGACCACCTAGAGGGGTGGGATTGGGAGGGTGGGAGGGGGACACAAGAGGGAAGGGATATGGGGATATATGTATGCAAACAGCTGATTCACTTTGTTATACAGCAGAAACTAACACAACATTGTATGGCAATTATACTCCAATAAAGATGTTAAAAAAAAAAGAGTGAATGTGTATCTGCATATCTGTATGTATACGTAAACAGAAAAAGAGTAGAAAAGAACATGAAAATCTATTCACACAAGTAACCTTGGGATGCAGCATTAGAGTTAAGGAGTGGAGAGTGAGAAATTATTATTCTTAAAAACATCTATATTACCTGAATTATTGCAGTGGGAATTTTATCATATTTTTATAAGACTATAAGTTATGCTGTTTGATAGGAAAACGCCTGAGTATTAATAATGTTTTCAACTTTTATTTTTTCTTACTAATCTATATTTTCTAATTTTCCTATAATACACAAGCATTGCTTTAGTTATAAGAAAAAACTGACATTGAACGTCACAACTTTGCTATTTACAATAAATAGAAAATAATTACTTTAAAGCCAGGTGAAGTATGTGGATGAGAAAAAATGCCCGCTGTTGCTTAGGCAACAAAGTTTTGTTTTTCTGGGGACTGGGAACCCCAATATTTCCTTGACGGAAGAAACCACGGACACTTTAGCACACACTGTCCTCAGCATTTAATTACTAAGGGCCTGAGCCAAGGCAGGGTTCCAGAAATCCGGAGATCCACAATAAATCGTAAAATGCCTCATGAAAATCAGCATAGAAGGACATTTTTAAAGATCTTTCTAAGGCATACATTGGTTACTTTATCACATTTTAGCAAGACTATAAATTTGTTTAGAAACGCAAGACTACAATGAAGGTGCCAGAGGCACAGAGGCAAGTGGAGTCCAGGAGGCCAGGTCCTTTCATCGCATCACAGCTTCCGTCTACACCCCTGAGCTGACCTTGACAGGCTGGTTTTGGTTTCAATTTGCAAAACAGTCAACAGAACCCTTTAACTTGTCTTAATGGCCTGGATCTGCCTAGGGTCTCCAAGAATTTAAGGTGCGTAACTGCTGAGACCAAGGTCCCCTTTCACTCCTTGTCAGTTACCACAGTCTGTGAGTCTCTCTTCCATTTGGTTTATCTTTGTTTTCCCTCCTCCGTCTCCTCTCCCTGAAAATACGCTCCCCGCGGGGACGGGACCCCTGGGCCACAGCAGACGCTCCGCACATACCCGCTGGATGAAGAAACATCAGTGCCATGAGTGAACTAGCTCAGTGCCCGGGCTGCGGGGACAAGCCGTCCTGCCTGAGTTCGGATCCTCATCCCACCACTTACCAGCGTGGGTTTTTGTACCACTAAGTGAAAGCTTAATAAGAACAAGGATTTTAGGGCTTCCCTGGTGGCGCAGTGGTTGAGAGTCCGCCTGCCGGTGCAGGGGACGTGGGTTCGTGCCCCGGTCCAGGAAGATCCCACGTGCCGTGCAGCGGCTGGGCCTGTGAGCCGTGGCCGCTGAGCCTGCGCGTCCGGAGCCTGTGCTCTGCAAAGGGAGAGGCCGCAGCAGTGAGAGGCCCGCGTACCGCAAAAAAAAAAAAAAAAAAAAAAGAAAAGAACAAGGATTTTAGTCTGTTTTCTTAACTGCTGTCTTACTGGAGTTTGGAACAGTGCCTTTCTAAGGGTTTGTTCAATGGATAAATGATGAATAAATGAATGGCTATGGTCCAGATCCTGAATTCAGGGAGGTACATGCTGTTCAGGTATTTATAACGCCATAAACCGGCTCTGTTCTGACCTCACTCTGGGGGAGGAGGAGGGATGGGATGGTGAGCAGAGCAATGACCCGGGGTCAGAGGGCTCGGGGCTGCCACTAATGACAGTGTCAATAAAGGACTAAATGCTTGACTTTAACAGCCTTATTTCTCTGTTGTAGAAGTTGGATGAGATAACCTTCTGAGTCCTTTTCCAACTGTAAAGCTCCAGGATCATCACACTTGGCTGGAGGTCCCTCAGAGTCCAGCTGGAAGTATGGAGTGGGAGGGGGCTGTCCGGACAGCCGGGGACTTCCTGTCCAACCACAGTCCTCCACAGACCCTGAGGACCCTGGGTGTCCCGGTGTTTTGATCACTGCTCACTTGATTAAGGAGTTTACTTTAGTTCCGAGTAAATAAACAAAGGGCTAAATTTCTATGTTTGGTGCAAAGATGTGTGCTACAGACACAGCTAGAACCAGTCCAACTGCAAGACTTTAAGATCAACAAGTTTTATAAAAATGGAAGAAAGATATGGAATTATTATTTCAATAGTTTCTACTATGTTCCAGGCCCAGTCATACATCTCTATCTATCTGCATCTATACACCTCTGTTCAAAAACCTAAGCCTCGGATACTGTATTCATTTTACAGGTAAAGACATTGAGACTGTTATGGGAAAACAAATGTATGTATGTACCTGAATCAGTCAACTACGATTCACTAAGAACTATAATGCGAACAGTGGTGAAGGAAAAATGCAAGCATAATAAAAACTGCTTCTCGCTCCTTAGCAGCCTCCAATCTTTTTGAGAAAATAAGGCACATGTGCAAAACAAGTATCAAAAAGGCTCAAGGAGACACAAAGCGTGGAGCAGACCCAAAGCACAAGGAAGGGGCCTCGCTCTCATCCGATCCACACTCCAGGGCCCAGCAGAGTCCTGGCACCGCACGGGTGCTCAACATCTATTTGATTTGTCAAGTACCGGCTAAGCGTCAGGCATTGAACTAGGCGTGAAAAATACACAGATGTGTAAAACACCATCTCTAAGGTCAAGAAGCTCACACGGGCTGAACTGCTGTGGAAAGTTTCAAGACAGAGATGAGCCTTGGAGAAGAGAACACGCAGCAGGAGTAGAGGAGGCAGGAAGAATGGGAACAAAGGCACCCGCGCAGGAGGAAGAACACGACTGCGGATGGTGACAGGGTGTGAGCGGGAGCCCAGAGGCTTGGCCTCCGAAAGCAGAGAATTTACATGGGAAGGAGCAAGATCAAAGGCTGACGGACTCAAGGAAACCTCTTTAAGGACTTGGAAGGTTCATACACGAAACAACCAGCTAACACTGGTTAAATTCTGAGAACGGACCTCATAGAAGGTAATCTGAGTCGTGCAAACAAGCTAGTTGGCTCATAGCTGAGCAGTTTATTACGAGGATCATTAAGGAACTACTCCACTGCCTGCCATTCTCTGCGATTACCATAATCTTTCCCAGCCATTTTTATTGTCAATATAGGCCTTTGGGAAGTACGTAAAATTTATAATATGGCAGGCATTAGGAAAAACAAAGTGAGCTATATTAGGCATTTTCTTAGGTTTTCTTAATAGCCGTGATTGAATATGACAGCTCCTTTAACTAATGGTCCTGCCGACTGTGTAAATCAGAGGCAGAAGTTGTTATTAAAGAATACCCAGGTGGATGGGGAAGGGGACTGGAAAAAATGTCCTACACAGGCCCGGGGAAGCCAGCTAACATAATATAGGGCGTGGGGGGGCAGCTGCATTTCCAGTAATTTTCTTATGATGAAACTGTCTAATGAGTATAATTTTATTCCCCCGTTGCAGATCGAAGCCTTTAGAACCTATTACAAAGAAACGTGTTCAGGTGGAAGTCTTGCAGTATATAGTATACATAAGAATAAATAGTTTGGGGCACACATGGTTGAGATTCTTCCCCTTCAGTAGTTCTGTGTTCACAAAATAAGAAATAAATGCCTCACAAGATGACCCTGAGAATCCTGAAGAGCAGTAGAAAGTCTAAACATAAACCCAGCCAGGCATTTTCAGAGCCTCCAACTGCCATCCTTTTGCCAGCCTGATGCCACTGAAAACAGGTACAGGATTTAGGGTCAGGTAGCTCTGGACTCAGACCCCACCTCTTCTACTAATTATCTGTGTGGTCCTGCACACTTTGCCTAACCTCTCTGAACCTTCGGGTGCCTACATTATAAAACCAGAGTCAGGATACTTTCCACGCACAGAGCTGTTGTGAGGATGAGATAAAATTCACAAGACCGTGTATGTGAACTGTTCAGCACAACGCTTTGTAGCACAAGCTAATAAGCGTATGACATCAGTATCAGTATTGCTGCTGATAAATCTCTCGTTGCCATTGTCAGTTTACTGAACTAAGAATATGCTGGATTTAACCAGAAGACCTGTGTCCTGGATTAGCTGCTAGTAAGAACCTCTACTTCTTCATCAATAAGTGACAATACTATATACACAACATATATATAGTTGTATATATGTATATACAACATATACAATATAATGACAATAACGTCTGTTTTGCCTAAATCACAAGATTACGGGAAACTTTAAAGGTAATGTATCTGAAAACTATAAACTGTCAAACAAATTAAGGTATCCACCCTAGAGTATGTTCCCAGATGAAAGATGCTCAAGTGTTAAGGTCATTTGCGTCCGTTTAATGCACCATGAATATAGTACTAATCACTCCACTAGCACCAAAAGAGGGAATATATTTACAGCATAACAGTTTTTTGTTTGTTTGTTTGTTTGTTTTGCGGTATGCGGGCCTCCTGACTGTTGTGGTCCCTCTCGTTGCGGAGCAGAGGCTCCAGACGCGCAGGCTCAGCGGCCATGGCTCATGGGCCCAGCCGCTCCGCGGCATGTGGGATCTCCCCGGACTGGGGCACGAACCCGTGTGCCCTGAATCGGCAGGCGGACTCTCAACCACTGCGCCACCAGGGAAGCCCACAGCATAACAGTTTGTCAGTAATGGCGACCTAATGTGAATCTGACTCTTTAAACTTATATTAACATGCAATCGTACTACCATGAAGATGAATCCTATAAACATTTAGTAGTATATAATGCACTCGAATTCATAACTTGACCCTCTACTAAGAAAATGTGAACATAAATAGACTATTTCCACTACTAAATCACGGAGACTTAAAATTTACTAATAATAACTCCCTCTCCAAAGATTAACATGAGAACAAACATGCTTTTTAAAACTAAACACAAAACTGGGATGCAGTTAAGGAAAATACAAAATTCCCTGAACTTTTGGGCAGCACCTAATTGATTTTGTAAGAAGGTCAAGAGATAATTTTATATTTTGCACTGGAATTGCAAGAAGCCTGGAGATGCTAAGGTGACAGTGTTGCTTGTATAAGAAGTTAGAGCAGGCCTGTCCAGGGCTCGGTGACCATGGATGCACTGGACGCCAGAGGAAATTAAAACCCTGATTTTCACTAATTTCACCCCCTTGTCTATCCTTGGACACGTGCCAACCACAAATTATTTTTCCTCAGCATGTAGAAGAGGAGAGATGGGATTTAAACATTCTCCTCCACCTGTACACGGTATCTTGTGATTTTGAGAGCAAAGGTTTGGGTGAGAGGAGAGGCAGCCTCAGGAGATTACCACAAGTAAACTGTGAGAAGAGTTGAAATAAATTTTAGCTGCTCATCATTAGCCTACATATTCTTGTCGATTTCCTTGTTCTCTTTTTTTCCTTGAGCTGGAATTCGGCACGGTGAACAGGAGGTCATGGGGAAGGAAGCAGGTCAAAGTGAGTACTACTGCCAAGACCACTTGACCCGAACATCATTTTGTTGTGACGACTGGTTTAAAAAAAAAGAGGATGGGGATTGGAGTGCAAGAATGGCTTTGGTCTTCGGATGTGAAAGAAAAAGAAGGCTTAACAATTCGAGATGTGGACCGTGAGACTCCCCCTCTTCCGCGCAGCCGCTCACACAGCTCTGTGCATTCATGAAACAGGATCTGACAGAATAGGATCATGTGTAATTGTTTTGCTTGGTTATCAACTAACATTCTCTGCTTTTTCTATCTGTAGTAATTATGCTTATTTGACACATTTCAGTGCAAAAACCCCTCAAAACGGTAAAGCACACAACAATGTATTGAAAGGTGAGTTAGGGACGGGGGAGCCGTACACCTGTGCTAAAGAGAAAGGCCGGGCTCACCTCCGAGAGAACACGACAGAGTCATCGTTTTTTAAAACAGTTCAAAGAGCTGTTTATTCTCTCTGACTTTTGACATTAAGGATGAATGTCTAAAATGTTTACAAGAGAGGCTGAGTTTTTATTTGGGGGGAAGAAAGATAACAGAACAAAAAGAGTAACAGCAAATGGATGCACTGGTCTCTGGAATAAACAAGTGCTGTTCCCTGGAAAACAGTTTTAAAAAAAAAAAGAAAAAACTCCCTCAACTAGGAAATGGAAAAGCTGTTCGAGCTCTCAGCCACTTGAAGTTGTAAATGGTGTGGGTGTGAAAAGCAGTAA
The DNA here is from genome assembly GCF_059928025.1 of Delphinapterus leucas. Taxonomy (NCBI): domain Eukaryota; kingdom Metazoa; phylum Chordata; class Mammalia; order Artiodactyla; family Monodontidae; genus Delphinapterus; species Delphinapterus leucas. Next base: position 32,499,633 of record NC_143142.1, on the reverse strand, counting down.
AGAAAAACTAGACCCCGTACAGTTCCGGCAAGAGGAGTGGCTGTACAGCAAAGGAGAAAACGCAAGATAACATGCGGCAGAGAGGCTGCGTGGTACCCGGAGGAAGAGGATGGGGCGTGCGCTGCGGAGGGTGACGGGCGGCCCCGTGCACAGCGACCACGATCAAAATCAGCTGCTTAACGAAAATGCAACGTTGCCTAGATGCTCTATGAAAAGAACAAAATGCACAGTCCAGGATGTAAGCTCCACGTGAAAAGTGTGTCCTAGGAGCCAAACTCTCCCAGTGAACAGGCCTTAGCAGTAAAGGAGCATCCACGCTGGGACTGAAGGGTGAAAGGGCAGAAAGGGGTTCCTGGAAAGTCTGCCCTCGCATAGAGGCGCGCACATTCCTCTCCCACGTGCTGAACGGGAAGGGCAGGGCTGGGCGAGGGCTGTGGGGGGCCAGGGGTGGGTGATGGTGGTCCGGAGAACCAGCAGCCCCTCCCATAGCAGCTCCTCGAAAGCTCAACCTTGAATGCCAGCGCCTTCTGCCTGCAGCGGGGCCTGAAAAACACCCACTTCTCACCTCTGCCGAGCCTTTCATGGCTCCGTCTCTGTCTGGTCTCCAGTTGTTTACTTGTAATTAGATTCTCCTGTGTTTATAATTCCCAGCATGGAGGATGAAACTTTTATCTTAAAATGTTATTTATTTACTCATTTAGGTTAAAAAAGAGCAAATAAGGTTGCATCTGTAGCTTCTAAGAAAATGATTATAAGTAAATAAAAATTGAGAACTGATCCTTAAAGTCGTAAGTTTACATTTAGGAACAAAAGGATGATGTGCCATCGATAAATCAAAACAGGAACTATTCAGAGTAAGGAAATCGTATCTGAGGGACTTTTGGATTAAAGATGACAAGTACCAGGTGAGCGAGGGGATCCTGATGGGACCAAGAGGATGTGAACACTGGGCCACGTGCCCAGAGAGATGCCACCTGTGAGATGACTCCAGAGATACAGGGAGTCTTACAGAATTTACACGTGAGATTTGCTTTTTGTTGCCTACATATAATATCTACACTTAGAGGTAAATTCAAATTTTTGAGAATGAAGTAAGAAAAAATATTTTTAAAATAAATGTCAAGGCTTAGATGAATTCTATGAGCCAGTGAACACAATAATATACAGAATAAAGACAGATTTTGAAGAAACACAAGAAACTATTATTACCCACAAGTTTGTTCTTTTCTGTTCTACATGCTTTGCTCTCTGGTTCACATTTTCAGAAGTTCCTTACCTGGACTGGCTCTTCACCTTTTCATGTTTTCCATTGAAGTTCAAACTACAGAGGTTTTTCGATTTTGAATGTGTAGAGTCTGAGTCCACATTTGCCTGTGTTTGTTCTCGCAGACGATCGTGAAGCGTTGCCTCCTTTTTCAAGTTCATGTCCGAATATGGGCAGCCAAAGGCACTGGTTTGTATAAAAATGAGAGCACAGGCGTCAGTTTAGGGTGATACATCAGGGCCGTACTGTCATTGGAACAGACGTACATCCACTATTGAAAAGCTGAATAGAGACATTCTCCTTTCACTGAACACACTCAGGTTAAGTTTCTTTTCATGTTGTCCTTTGCGAAGATCTCAGGTGCCAGACCATAGACACCGGTCAGCAGACATTACAGGTACAGTCATCAGCAATACGGTTTTCACAATCTAAAAAACTTAAAAATCTAAGGGACTTCCCTGGTAGTCCAGTGGTTAAGACTCTGCGCTTCCAACGCAGAGGGCTTGGGTTCCCTGGTCGGGGAACTAAGATCCCATATGCCATGAGGCCAAAAAAAAAAAACTTAAAAATCTAAGAATAATCTAAAGGTGTACATCCAATGGAGCAGCGAAAATGTCATGTAAACACCTAACTCAGTTTGTATCCTCCAATATTGAAGCCCTAATTTGACCACCTGTATCACAAAATACTATGGGGTAACTAAACATCTTTACCAGTAATCAGAGAATATCATGCTTTTACTTCTTATCATTCATGTACCCAGAAATACTGTATCTGGATGACTGCTTCATCCTCCTGAAACCAGCTAGGAAGTTTTGTGTTTGAACGTGAAGGGCCAGTTGTGGGTGAAAGAGGAGAGACCACAGTCAAGGCTGAATCCTGACTCCAGGATGTGTTAGGAGGCTGACAGCAGGCTCAGGGCAGAGGCTCTGGCCCCTGCCACAGGTGATCGGTTGTCTCTGTGCCCACGTTCCTGTCCCCAGAGGCCCCCAATCTCTGTGCTGCCGGGAACGAGGCAGATGCTGTCAGGGGCCAACCAGGCAAGACGGTTCCCCGCCCACAACCGAGGGAGCTGGTCCACCGAGCTCCAGTTCCCCTCCAGTGAAATGGGAAAATCAGATCCAGCTCCTACGGGCTGTTGTGACCACGAGGAATCACGCGCGCGCGCACACACACACACACACACACACACACACACACACACACTCTACTGGTAGCTGCTCTCATTATGACAGTGCTGCCATCCTTTACATTTGGGGAGCACAGACTCAGATGCATCAGTATCTTGGCAGTTGGCTCTTTTTTTAGGAACTCACTTGCTGCTTACTATAAATTTGCTGGTATACGGTGCATAATAAATCCTTTCTGATATGTGAAAGTTTGCTTTTGCTATTTTAAAGTCATGATAAAATCAGGGAGCAATGCAGTTTTCCTCTGTTTTACAGCAGATTTGAGTTTTCCAGGGAGCACTTATACACAGTCTAACCTCAGAGGACTTTAGTACCAACCTGTATCTAGAACGGGCCTTCTGGACTTTGGGATGGGGTGGTTCTGATAACACCAGCCTTGCCCAATATGCCAGGGTGGACCTGTACTTTGCCAGACAGGGGCGCCCCTGTGAATGCATGTTCTGTAGTTAATATTAATTGGCACTACTTCTTAGTTTATTCCGTTATTGATTCAACAACCCACTAACTGAGCATGTGCTACATGCTAAGCACTTTGGAGAATATAAATCTAGTGAAGAAGTTGGGATATATACCAATAAATACAATTTATAATAAGAACAAAAGCTACCCCTATTGAGTGTTTACATGGACCCATTGCAATACAAGGTGTTTTACGTATATTATCTCTAATATTTAGTACTAAATACCCAAAGATGGTATTGACATATTTTTTTTCTAGGTTAGAAAACAGGCTCACACAGGATAAGCAATTTCCCAAAGTTACCTGGCACCTTCTTGGGAAACCCCAAAATAAATCACTTAATTATTAGCATCAATCACGTGGGCAGAAGTGGGAAAACATTTTTAGCACCATCAAAGAAAAGGAATGTAATTTTTGTGCAAAGTGTAGCCAAGGCAAGCATTCACAGGGAAAGCAGTACAGGGTTTGCCACGGTTAATGTCCAGGGGAAAATAAGTCAGCCCATGCTGGGTCCTGGGTGAGAAGTGCAGAGGTGATAAAGCAGTTTCCAGCAGGACCAATTGGTTTAGGCTGCAGCATATGAGATTTAAGGGAGATTTTTAGAAAGAACTTTCCGCAGATGAAAATTGAAAGGCATTAGGCTAACCTAAGGGAGATGGGGAAATGTTTATTTTAAGCACAGCTGAGTTTTCATGAAGACACCATTACTCAGAAGCTTTGCTATCCATCTAATACATACTCCCAATTTGAGATTTTTTAATGATCATTACGGTCATGAATTTTCTAAATTGCATGTAATTACCCCACATGACTAGTACCGCATGACACTCATGCTGTCTCTTCCTCAGGCTTATGTATCCAGGATTGTAGAAGCTACCATTCATCCTCTTGTTCAGTACTTGCTTACGTTGAGAGAAATTTTGTTTCCCTTAATCTTCATTCATTAATCAATCTTTTTACTCATTTAAACATTCATTTATTTCCTAATCCCATTCTAGCTCTTCTTTGTCTCTCAGGTACTCAGGCATGCAAAACTAAATGCAATGCCTCGGAGCATCAGTAGAATGGAATATTTCTCGATTGTGGGAGGTGACGCATATGAGAAAGTATCTCAGGATTATACAGATCAGAAAAAAAGCATGAAGTTCAAAAGAATATACTGGGTTGGCTAAAAAGTTCGTTTCAGTTTTTCCGTAACATCCAAAACGAACTTTTTGGCCCACCCCATATTAAATGACAAAAGAATACTTTGCAGAAGATGCTGGTGGAGAACCTGAAAGAAGATAATGATGGGAGACAAAGGGAAGGTACGAAAGGAACAGGATGAGGGGGCTTTTGGTTGCATTGTCTGCACCATTTTCAACCTGGGCTCTGCTGTGAACAAGCTTCTGGATTGCAACACTGTGCTTACTTGTGTTCAATGCAGAGAAATATTTATGTTAAAGAGATGACATCCCAAATGTCAGCCTGCCCTCCTGCACATGTAGACCCTCACTCATGCGCGCGCGCGCGTGCGCGTGTGTGTGTACGTGTGTGTTTGGAAGAACATACATGACTGCATAAATCTGTACACATAGGAAAAATCTGATTGAAGTGGTTGTCCTAGGTGTGATACAGCTACTTAACGCTTACTTTTGATTTAGCCAAATACTGGGGGAAAAGGTTCTGAAGACACAGTCTTTTTAGAAAATTGCTGACATAAGCTGAAATTTCTGTGACTTAAGGCTATGTTGGTCAAGGTAAAATGATAGCTTCTGACGGATAGGTAAGTGGCATATTCAAATTTAAGCTCATAACGGACCAAGATAAGGGGGCATGAAAACCCAGGCCAGGAGGGAAGGCCTGAGAGGGCGTCCTGGGGGAGGCGGGGTTCTTCTGATGCAGCAGACCAGCTCCCCATCCCTCCTTAATTCAACATGTGTTTGCTGCCGGCAGGAAAAGAAGGAAGAGAGAGCAGGAACTATATAGTTTTTAAAAGTCAGAGACAGTAGGATATTGGGAATTTTATACAGTTCAACCAAATAATTTATAAAATATGTCAGGCCCAAGTTCATCAGCAAGACAGATGAATAGAGGTTGAATGCTAAATAAGCAAAAAACTGCTAGGCAGCTGCAGACAAACTTTAAGAGAGATTTCTGGAGAGAGCTAAAAACTGAGATCCTAGTAGCCCTCTTGATAAATAGAAGGAAACATAAAAATGGCTGCCATTAAAAATACTAGTTTTGCTTTTCAGAATATTTAAGTAGAATTTTTAACATCTGAGGAGAAAGAGAAAAATAAGGACGCAGCAGCGTCCTTGGGGGCTCCCCTGCTGGTTGTAATGGGGCAGGGGGTGGGGAGGGGGCGCTGGAGTGGCTGGCACTGAATCACGGCAGGTGGTGTCACGCCCGGGAGGGTCCTCAGCCTCTCAATTCTCCTTCCTTCCACAGCAGGGGCACCTGATTCCACAGGTCGGTGCAGTTTCCTCGTATTCTCAGGACCGGTCCTGATCCGAGGGACAGAGGCCCTACGTTCCTACTTGGTACTTGCCAGGCCATCTCCTACTAGGAGGCCCTCTGCCTCCTAATCCCAACCCAGGCAGCCAGGCCCCCACTTCCCCGATACCAGCTGGCCAGTCGCCTATGTGCTTCTCCCCCTGAATTATTCTCTCCTACTGTGCTTTACCCACTGGCTGGGATCCCACCTTCATTTTGGATTCTTCCCGTGCAGCTCCAATTCCAAGAGTCTAGATAGCACCTGCTGATTTCCAAACCCCTTGGACTCCAGGCTCTGCACATCCAACCATATGATCATCTTGTATCTACAATGTTTTCATCTTCTCATACCCAAGCAGCAAGTGTGGTTCCTGCTTGTCTCTGACTACCTTGTTTTGCTGAAAATAATGGGCCATGATCTGTCAAATCCTGGGAGATGGACAGTCTGGACCATGAGGTTATAACTAAGCTGTCACCACACACCTAATTGGTAGCTTCCCAACCCCTGTGCAGCTACACCCTCAGGGTGGCCAGAGGGGCCTCAGGCACCAGAGTCCTTCCAGCCAGAGCGGCCTCCTCCAGACTCTGAATTCCCAAGTACTGATTAGCATTTTCTCTCTGTGACATGATGTTATAAGGGTAGGGAGGAGTTACAAATTTAAGCAAAATGGCAAAGATGAAAGAGCCCCTTGGGTGCTGTACTTCAAAACATAAATAAAAACACAGAGGTCAGCAATATTTCAGGAAGAGTGTCAGGTCACTGACAACATTTTTCCTGATCCAGAAAAGTGAAGTCATCCCAAAAAGGCAAGTAGCTCCCAGGAGGAGCCCTGATCTAGGAATATGACCTCATGTAGCCCAGGAATTAGGGATGTAGTTAAACTGTAAAGAGTTCTCTAATGCAACTAAGCCACCCCTCCAGGAAGCCCACTGCCTTTTGTATTTTAATCTCAATCATTTTATTATCCAGTTATATTCTTTTCTTTCTAAGACCTAAATAAGACAACATATCTGAGCTGGGAGGTTACATGCTGAAGTCTCTTCGCTTAGGTTCAAAACGTAAGAATTTACTTGTTGGAGTGAGTGGGGGCCTCGTATTGGGAAGCGCTCCCGGAAGAGACTGTCTGAGGGGTTGGCCTCCCACAGCAAAGGCGGCAGGAAAGTCCTGGATGCTGCCCCTGCCAGAGGGTAAGGGGCTGAGACTCTCAGAGAAGGGGGTCAGCCAGGAAACGGGAGGGAGCAAGATAAATGCTGCCTGCCTTGCAGCCTGGCCTTGGGCCCTGATGACACCAAGATCCCCAGCCCGCTGGCAGGTCCTACATCCTACCTGTCGCATTAAAAGCAGCACCCACCTCCCACCCACGATCTTCCCTGGTGAACAGAAGACCATTTGTCCTCACTGCCATTTAACTTTAATATGTGGGTAGCTTAAACTTACATAGTATGTTAAATGAATATCTTTTATTTTTAAGAAAATATTGATTTCTTGGCCAATGGTATTGAAAGGCACGATAAACACTGAAATGCAGGTTACTGGAATTATAGAATATCTGTAATACTTTCTATGGAAACTTTTAAAAGCTAACAAAGGGCTTAAACTGTTACCGATTTTACTTCTATGAGGATTGTGAGCAAGTATAAATGAGATATATATACATACAGAGAGAGAGAGAGAGAGAGAGACCAGGGATATAGACCAGGAAGTTTCCAAGAATACGTTATAGTATCTACTGAGGATATAACGCAATTTCTATTACATTGTTCTCAAATACAGAGATGAGCAAAACCCAACTGGTATATGTAAGATTCTAAGGTCTGAGTCAATTCTCTTCAAATTCCTGAGGCTTTAAAATGTGTTTACCTGACCCCCCGCCACCCCCCCAAAAAAAGAAAAAAGTGAGTTTACCCAAGATATATTAAAGTGAGTTTGCCCAAGATATATTACAGGTAAACTTTCTAACCTTTGTCCATAAAATAGCTGATATTGTCACTTAATTGTCATTAAAAATACTAGAAAATTTAATGCACACAGTAAGAAAAATGTATGAATATTAAGAAAAGTTTCATAAGTAGAGTTAAAAGAAGTCTACATCTATATAACTCAGACGTCAAAGAGTCGGATGAAACAAATTTGACTCCAAAAATACTTTTCTGATTGACATATACACACTACTATATATAAAATAGGTAACTAATAAGGACCTACTATATAGCACAGGGAACTCTACTCAATACTCTGTAATGACTTATATGGGAAAAGAATCTAAAAAGAGTGGATATATGTATATGTATAACAGATTCACTTTGCTGTACACCCGAAACTAACACAACATTGTAAATCAACTATGCTCCAATAAAAATTTAAAATAAAAAATAAATAAATAAAAATACTTTTCTCTGGGGTAATTCAGCCTGTAAAATCATCCTACATATTAAAAACTTGCTAACGTGGCCAATTAAGAAGTTAGAAGAGAATTACTACTCAAGTTAAGCATTGAAAAGCACAGATATAAGAACTAGAAAACTGTATTAAAGCTACTAGTACCAGAGGCTTGTTTTTCATTTCCTCATCTATAAAATGGTGACAGTACAGGGATTTTTGTGAAAACTAAATGAGACAATCTAGGCAAGGTCCTTGTATAGTGACTGGCACAAATTAAATGCTCATGAGTTTTTAATTTTAAAAAAGTCATTCTGATACAAAATATAATACTAATGATCCCTTTTATTTGTGGTTATTATATTTTTCATTCTAAAATTTCCACTTATTTCTCGCTCTCCTTCTGTTAATATTTGATTTATAAATTCAGGTTCTCTAATGGTGACTCCATATATATTTACAATTGTTATATCTTCTTGATAAATTGACTTTATCATTACATGATGACCCTTGTCTCTCACAACAGTTTTGGACTGAAAGTCTATTTTATCTGACATAAGTACAACACCTCTGCTCTCTTTTGATAACCATTTTCATGGAATATCTTCTTCCATCCCTCCACTTTCAGCCTATGTGTGTCCTTAAAGCTGAAGTGAGTCTCTTGTAGGCAGCATATATTTGGAACCTGTTTTATTATCTATTCAGTCACTCTGTGTATTTTGATTGGATAATTTAATCCATTTACATTTAAAGTAATTATTGATAGGGAAGGACTTATTAATGCCTTGTTAATTGTTTTCTGAAGGTTTTATATTTTCTTTGCTCCTTTCTTCCTCTCTTGTTGTCTTCCTTTGCAATTTGACGATTTCTTTCTTCCCCCCTGTGGTACGCTTTTTGTATCTACTACAGGTTTTTTCTTTGTGATTACCATGAGGCTTACATAAAATATCTTAAAGTTATAGCAGCCTATTTTAAGCAGATAACAACTTAACTTCCATTGCATATAAAAACTATACTTTTACTTCTCCTCTCACTTTTCATGTTACTGATGTCACAATCTGCATCTTTTTATATCGTGTTTCCATAACAAGTTTCTGTAGCTATATTTATTGTTCACATCAGTGTGAAATGAATAAACCTGGGCTATCTTGGGCCTAAGCAGCACATCAGTTTCTAAAGAAATAAGTCATAAAACTGTTCAAGCATACAACTTAAAAAAAAAAAAGACTGAATATCTCAATCATCACAGGACCTGCTCTCAATTTCTCATCCTCCTACCTTAATCAATGTCCCCCAGGTCAGCCCACGTGGGCTCCTCTCTTTCCCGTCTCCCTATTTAGCTATCCCAGATTGAATCTTTCCTCCTAGGAGCTGCCTCTGTCCTTACAGAAAAAAAACACCCGCCCCTTTTTGCTTCCTGGCATCTCTACTCATCATCCAGATGAAACAACAAAGGCCCAACTGCAGAGGTGGAGAACCAGCCCCCTCCTGGAGAGGACTTGGCCCCCATCACAACCTAGCCTACTGGGATCCTGATATGGTATTTGGAATATTCACAGATTTTAAACTGATCAAGACTAGAGTACATCCCAAGGTTATGAACCCTGTTGGTGTATACAGAAATAGATAAAAATTAAATGCAATCTACACTTATTTTTGTTTCATTAGAGATATGAGCTTAGTCATTTCATTAATGTTACTAATACCAAAAAGTCAGACCCAACATATGACATTTACTTGGTATGCATTAGGAGATACCCTTTGATTGTGTGCAAAAATGTCATCTGAACTGTTCTGTTGTAGTTAATATTTTCAGTAAACTACACAGGGAAGGAAAAATGCATCAAGAGTGAATGTTAAAGCGTGTGTGTCTGTCTCTTTCCTCTAAAGTACTTTAGTGTATTGTTACTAGAAACTTCCAAGGTATAAACTATTCTCAAGGAATATGATCGTATACTAAATTGCACACTAATGGCCTTTAAAATTTTATGCTGTAACCAGCTTAATGTACTAAGTAATTTGTATAATCTATACATGGAGAAGATCTGATAGAATCTACAGTTTAAAATTTCTAACAGAATATTATCAACATAGTTAACATTAAGCAGTAAATTAAATAGTAAAGTGATGAATATGCTACATTATTAATCCAATCAAAACAATTTCAAGTGATAAGTGTATGTTTCCATTATTACGATGAGTGTTTCTGTTACTATCAGTTATTTTTACCCTTTTAATTTTAATATTTTGGTTAAGTGATATGAACATGTCAGTATTATTTTTTTATAGCTTAAACTGTCAAATGCATTTTAAATTGGAATATTCTGGTTTGAAATACATTTAATTTCTGCAAAGGTCTTGAAAGTGTTTTTTCTCTTTTTATAAATACGCATTGTTTTAAAACAAAATTTCTCTTAGAAGTGAAAGTCTTTCTCAGGACAGTTGTCTGAGGAGCACCTGGAGAACAGTTCAACTCAAAAATGCTCCAAGCATAATTTTAAAAAATTATCCATAAGTTAAAGGTATATATTTTGGCTATGGATCATAATGAAATAATCCTATTTTTTGGATGGCTTTAAATTCAATTTAAGTGAAATTGTAAAAGTTATTTGGGTATGCGTGAAGGTATGTTTACATATGTGTATATTTACATATACCCACATGCATCTAACCCTCATGTTAAATGCTAATACTGACTCAGTGTCAAGAGGGCATTCACATGTTGTCTTGAGATGTTCTCAAGTCACAACTCTGTCAACTTGACAAACCTATGAGCTAAGTTTACGAGTGTAGTCTGTGTGATGGAAAAGGAAAACCAAAGTAGGCCACATCAGAGAACAAAGCATCCTTCGACCTAAGTCCTCCAAACTCTAACAGATACAAGAGGATTTACCAGAGTCCTGCTGCCCCTCCCTCCCCTGTAAGCGATGCATTAAGGAGTCTTTTGGAGAATTACAGAGCATACATTCTGGATCACTATTTTAAGAGGTGACCTTTTATCATTCCACAGTCTGCAAATAAAACCTCTTCTGTAGGTTCAAATACATATAGGCAGGCTCCATATTGAAGATATTGTCAATTCTCTTCCCCCTAAATTACTTAACACACCAAAGGCAAACGTCTACTGTAATTTAATGTGTGTAAAGCAATATCATCCTAATTAGAAATAAGAACAAACATTAGGAATCTCACTAAATCTTGAAGGGAGCTGTTTAAAAACTTGTGTTTTTTTATTTAAATAAACAACACTGAGATATTAAAGACTGGGGGCATCCATGTAACCGTGGATAAAGACGAACACTTATTTCTTTCAAGAAAATATGATTCAATACTACTTTTTCTGCCATAAGCTATTCTGAAATACTGTGAGTAATTTGTTTCAACTATTAGTTAGTGAGAATCAGCATGTAGAATATTTTACATAAGATGACCAGACTAATCTAAACTAGATAAATTTTTTATTTCTACTAAATTTAGGCAGTAAAATTATTTAAAAATTTAAAGAGAGAATGCCATCAAAACACAACTTGATTAGTCTAATATTCATTATAATATCTAAAATAGACTATAGTTCTACAGTTTTTACTCTGTGCTATACCCTGATTTAAGCTCTCTTTTATGTTAACTCTTTCAAGTCTCACAATATACCGCAAAATAGGTACTATTATTATCTGCATTTTATAGATGAAGAAACGGAGGCACAGAGAGGTGAAATAAGTCAATGCAAGGCCACAGAGCTAGGAAGTTGTAGAGATGGAGTTGAAACCCAGGCAGCCTCATGTCAGATCTAGGCTTTGAAATACTATGCCAAACCACCTCTGGGATTAGACTTTTCTTTTCTTTCTTTCTTTCTTTAGTGCTGTGTTGGGTCTTTGTTGCTGCACGCAGGCTTTCTCTAGTTGTGGTGAGCAGGGGTTAGTCTTCGTTGAGGTGGGCGGGCTTCTCATTGCAGTGGCTTCTCTTGTTGCGGAGCACGGGCTCTAAGTGTGCTGGCTCAGTAGTTGTGGTGCATGAGCTTAGCTCCTATACGGCATGTGGGATCTTCCTGGACCAGGGCTCGAACCTGTGTCTCCTGCATTGGCAAGTGGATTCTTAACCACTGCGCCACCAGGGAAGTCCCTAGACTTTTCTTTGAATATATTAAACACAAATAAAAATGATGGAATACCTGACATCACCTTGTACGTGGTGGGTGCTTTGCCAAATGGATATTGATGATGTTAATAAACTTATATAACATCTTTGGCACTGTTGATTATACAAAAAAAAGAAAGTAGGGAAATTAGAACACTTTGAGAGAATTTATGCTGTTTAGTTTTTTTTTTTTCAATTTCATTCCAAAATTTACTGAGTTGCTGCAAGAATAGAACATGTGGTAAGAAAGGAATTCTTTAGAAACAAAGACACGTTCTCTGCATGGAATAAAATGTAACGTGAAAAACTGGCCATCTGGATAATTTTTTAGTGGGACAAGCTGTAATTTATAAAATCATGAGAAAGGAGAAGAAAATAGAGAAGAGACAGGCTTGATTTTCTGCCAGAAAAAGATTTTGAATTCCATCCTAGCATGTTTTTAAATGACAATTTAAATATTCATACCCACATACACACAAACATTCCATCTACACAGCCAAATAAAACATTCCACCTAACCCGGCTACACAAGAGTCCAAGCAGCCCCCTGTGTGAGTGGAGGCCGGGAGTATGAGGCAGAGCTGCGGCCGCTTCATTTTATCCATGAACACTGACCGGACGCCACTGTGTGCACAGCTCTGTACTAGCCGTTACGGAACCCAGAGTACTGTAAAGCGCCTACCCCAAGGGACTTTGACCTGAGGGTCAAAAACAAATGAATTAAAAATCTAAAACGCAAAAGCAGTGGATATTATATTGTGGTTTATTGTTATTATGCACAGTACATGTTTAATACTGATATAACCATAACAATAGGAACATATACTTCTTAAGCACTTAATATGTATCCAGGCATGATAAGAGCGTATCACGTTATATGCATTATTTCATTAAATAGATAAAATCTGGGGAGGGAACGTTTTCATAAAATTGTTTTTGCTCTTGCTGCTGTTGTTTATTAATTTAGGACCGAGGAGGGCACAGGGGCAGGTTCTTGAAATAGGACTGGCCTCCATCAGTCCCAAGCGTAGAGACAGAGATGCATGATCCCGGGAGGAGACCAACTGGGCTGGGAAGCAGAGCTGTGGAGACACTTCCTCACCATATGGGGGCCCCAAGAGTTTCAACTGCCTGGAGATTCGGGGGGTTCTTGAACTGGGAAAGAAAGGTCAAAGGTCGGGAAGGTTATCCTGGCAGCTCTGGCCAAGAGAGGGCCAGCCTCAGGGATGGGGGGTGAAGCGGACGGGATGTGGACAGCAAGAAGAGCTGGTTCTGACTCATACTGTAGAAAAATAGCCAGTGGGGCTCAGAGACTTATTTAATCTGGGAGTCAAACACTGAAACATAAATGTCTTGAGTGTGATGGTACAGGTGGGGCTAAGATAATGTCCTCTGTTGCTAACATTTTAAACTGCAGGACTGAGGGATCCTTCTGGACTCCTTCTGCAGGTGAGCAGGGACAGACAGCCTCTCAGAGTGAGAGGGCCAACACACACCGGGACTTCGGGGGTCTTCTGCTTTGAGCTGGAGGCCTTGGCCCTCCCGCGTTGTCCCCGCGGAGCCAGGCGCCGCAGGAGCAGTCCAAGTGGTCCATAGCCTCCAGCTACAGCAGGCTGGGGACAGATTTCCTAACAGCCTTACGGTGGTGTGAGCATGTGTGACTTCCTGCTGAAGAGCACCCTTCACACGAGAGAGACACGGCTGGTGAAGATGGGGTGGGGGGAGGAGGGGAGGGGTCCAGGCAGGAGGTGGGGCTCAGGCGTGGCCCTGAGGGTAGACAGTGTTTGAAAAGGCCCGAAAACTGTGCTATTGTCTTTAATTTTGTTAATTACCATCTTTTAAAAACTTGCTCTACAAACATACATAGTTTCAATAGAAATGTTCCAGTTGTACGTGTCTGTTGGCAAATCTGTCTAGATAAGCTGGCATTTTAAGCTCTATATATGCATTAGTTTTGCAATCTAAGAAAGCTGAAACTAGGTCCAGTTTGCAATAGCATAGATTATTCAGGCCCATAAACTGCTCTCAGTGTGATTCTGTAGAACTGGATCTCAGAGCTAGAGGCACTGACTGGCAGCCCATCCTGAGAACCGAGTGAAGCAGAGTCAGTCTCAGGGCAGGTGGGCTGTTCCCAGACTCGGATGCAGAGCAGGGCTGTGCTGGTCGCTTCCCTTCCCTCCCCGGAGCTTTCTGGGGAGGCACCTCCACTCCTAGCCTCCTCCTGTGCTTGGTTATTGAAGCTTCCAAGGGACTGTGAGTCTGTGCAGATGCATGTTTTTGGGGAGAGCTGAAGGCAGAGATGTTCCGGAGGAAGGAAACTAGTGCAGGTAACTCAGGGTTTCTTTTGAGTCTAAAATATGAACCCTGCTCAGTGGTATCATACATTGGCTTCTCCCTGATAAAGACTCGCTTTCTTTTTCGACCAGTCGTGGGCCACTTTTTAAAGCAGCACTTGAGAGGAAAGATGAAAGGATGAAATTAACCCATGACTTTACCCTGGAGGTGGTTGTTCTTTGGAAGTTTCTTTGAAACTTCAGGTTCTAAATGTTCGCTTTGTTGGATTTTTAAAAATTGTTTAACTCTCTAGACTCATTAAGTTCTACTTTTGACAGTGTGTCAGACTTCAATTTCTACTCCATGCTTTCTATCCACACGCAAAGTTTACTTATCTATTTAGACCATGAAAATTACTAGGAATTTTACTACCTTAGGACCTGAACAAGGTTTGACTTGTCCTTATTTTAGATTGTAAACTATATACTGAAGTTTATGTTCTTAGAAAAATTATTGTATATAATTTACAAATGATAAACTTTCTAGTACAGAATGTTAGTAGATGTTTTCCCATTGCAAACCATCAATAGTTTTCTCTATTTCCTTCTGGTTATATTGTTTATACCATGTCTGTGGGCGTGAATGATGCAAGTGTGTCCATGCACGGTCGAGGGATGCGGTCACTGTCACCAGCACTGTCACGGAGCTCGCATTTCGCTGTCTGGGATGACCCGCCTCCTGCCAGCCTCACTCTCTGAGATGTGCTCTCTCCCCTGCAGGTCCTTTCTGAGGGATTAATAAATAGTATTCCAGAGCCTGTTTGGAGTCGAAATCCTTTTTGAGAATCTGCTGAACATCGTAGATTCCCTAGCTGACAGATGCACATGTGCAGATACAAACAAGTGTGGCCCATACTTTCACTGACTTCACAGCCCCCAGAGGCTGCCGTGCGTCCAGAAAATGCCTGGGCCAGGCCGAGTCTCAACAGAGGGTCGCCAACAGATTCGGTTGTCCTGACCTTCTCATTTTCTTTAGAAATGGCAGAGTTTTTCATTACTTTTTCATACTTTCCTGTGGTCTCTAATATTTTCTTTTTCCACTGAAGCAAAGAGAAGAAAAGCAGAGGGCCACCGTGCCTTCTTGGTATCCCACGGGCGCCACTGCTAACAGAATCTATATCCAGAACCAGTGTGCAAACTCAGTGTGATGGAGGGGCGACCCTCTTAGGCGTTGGGCTGCAGAGCCGAGATGTGTCCTAAGGTGAATTTTTACTTTAAGTGCAAAGAGATGATTTGAAGGTGGTGAAGTATGACAGCTCAGTATTCACTAAGTCCTTTGCAGGCTGGGCGTGTCTCTGTTTCCAGAGGGAAAACTCTAATCCCATTTATGCCCGAGACCCCTATTGTTTCAAACTTGAACCTTCGGGAGATAGAGCAAATAAATGTTATCTCTGATATGTCACATCAGCACATTTACGAGTCAGTTTCTACACACATACACGAGTGCTTGACCACGTCTTCAGAAGTATCTCGGTGGAGTGTGTCACCGTCCAGAGACTATAAGGAATGTTCACGGGCCGTGTGCACACCCCTTGGTTGCACGAAAGCCTTTCCCTGCCCATGTTCTCTGTCTGTTGATAGCTTTGTTCTACGTTGATATCGAGTAACTCTATCTCCGCATTGCAGAGGGCGCGCATAGTTTGAAATCTCTACTCCATACAGATTTGAGTCAAACTAAGAAAAACAATTTTTTTTTCTGAATCTTGAGCAGTACTTAAAACACAAAAAGAATGTAAGTTATATTTAAAATATGGCAGGTATATGCTCTTATTATCTGGAAACTTAAGGAAGACTATAGTGCCTAGGATGTCATAGATACATTTATAGAAAAAATTGGTTTTTGGAGAGGCTGTCTCTTCTCAAAGGAATTCATATTTAAATTAATGAGAAGTAATCTTTAAGATGCATGATTGATAAAATACCTCCTTTTTGGATCTTAGTACATTTAGAAGTAACCGAGTTACATAGAGAATTAGGGGGAGAAATTGCCCTACAATGTCTGGAGATGCTCATGGTAAATGACGAATTTTTCCATTAGTGTTAATGAACTGTGCCTGGTTAACTCCCCAGCACATCAGAAGAACAGAGCCAAAATCATCCGTCTTTCATATTTCATTCAATTTGTTTGTATATTTATTGCATCTTTCACTTGATATTTCCCAAAAAGCAATTTCAGGAGAGATAAAATTATGAGAAAATACTTTATAGAATCGGATATACTGATAACAAAACAAAGGTGGACAGGAGTCTTTGGAGGAACAAAGACTATTCTCTCATGTTCTATGCGTGTCTGAGTTTTATCTGATTAGAATTAAAGGCTAACATAGTCATACACTGAAATGGGAATTGCTCCTTCTGTTTTCAGAAACTGTGACAGAAGAGAACGAAGGCTCAAAAAAGAAAGCATATTCAAAATAGTTCAAAAATGCTATTGTATAACCACAAAAACCGATAGAGCTTTGTTGCATTTAAAGTAAAGCTATGACACAGATAAAACTGGAGGGATGTGTGAAAAAAAGCAAACGAAAACCAAGGAGTAACAACTTGTATTTATGGAACATTTCACTTCCAAAATACTGGAGGAATCACAAGTAAATATGTAATAGTGGGGGCTTCCCTGGTGGCGCAGTGGTTGAAAGTCCGCCTGCCGATGCAGGGGACACGGGTTCGTGCCCCGGTCCGCGAAGATCCCACATGCCGCGGGGCGGCTGGGCCCGTGAGCCGTGGCCGCTGAGCCTGCGCGTCCGGAGCCTGTGCTCCGCAACGGGAGAGGCCGCAACAGTGAGAGGCCCGCGTACCGCAAAAAAAAAAAAAAAAAAAAAAAAATGTGATAGTGGCTCTCACAGGCTCCTTGGAGTCCTCTGATTGCTATTTTTCCTTATTTGGTAAATACAAACAAGAGGAATGGAAAAGGATTTCTCAGAGGTATTCACTGATTCATCTGTTTCAAGAGCACTAAACCACTGCCTTCCTCTGTGCCACTCCTGGGGCAGTTTTCTTTTCCTGTCCTACCAATCATGGACAGCTCAAAGACAACTTGACTTTACCGTCACAATTATTTTTTCCAAAACTGGATATTTAATGCCCAGATAATATTGAAACAAGGCGTTTTAAATTGCTCCAGTGTACTTAAGCTAAGTATGGAGGATCCTGCCATCTGGAACACATTTTCATCACCTCTGTAATATCCACGGTCTACGTACTTGGAGATGATGACCAAATTCAAATGCAAATCCTGCCCCCCTTGTCTTCTCTCCTTCTTCCTTCCCAAAATATTAATTGAGCACCCACCAAATGCCAAGAGCTGTTCTAGGCATTGGAGGTGCAGTGAGGCACATCACACATACACACACACACACACACACGATAAATATGTATTCTGATGCAGGTAAATAAAGCTGGGGAGAGAGGCGATGCTCACGTGTTTGGGATGTGCCCTCACTGAGTGAAGGGGCGAGCAGTGCCGTTCCTCTGCCAAGAAACCACCCCCTGCCCCTCCCCCTCCCAACCTCCCCCACAGGCGCATCTGGCTTGCTCCAATCATCGCTTCCTCTGGGAAGCTTTCAGTGACGGCTCCACCACTAATTAATCTCTCCCTCCCGTGAAACCCTAAGTACTCATCTGTGCTTCCTCTAAGAGACTCATCATTCTCTACTTTGTATTAAATCATCTGTATTCATATGTTTCCTATATTTTCAACCTCATTAGACAACAAGGTCTTTTTGAGAGTCATACACTCCCTTTATCACTTCTTGCAGCTTCTACCATAGTGCCTGGGACACAGCAGTATTTCAACAATGTTTCTGGAATAAATAATTAGTCCGTGCTGTGGTCTGAATGTTTGTGTCCCCCTCCCCCCAGTTCATATGTTGAAATCCTAACGTCCAACATGATGCTGTAGGAGGTGGGGCCTTTGGGAGGTGCTCAGGCCACGGGAGCAGAGCCCTGTGAAGGGATCAGTTCTCTTAGAAGAGGCTGCACAGATGCCTGGCCTGTTCCACCAGGTGAGAACACAGCCAGCGGATGGCAGCCTGAAGCAGGTAGAAGGCTCTCACCAGGCTACAACTGCGCTGGCACCTTGACCTTGAACTTCCAGCCTTCAGAACTGTGAGAAATACATATCTGCTGTTCATAAGCTACGCAGTTTGTGGTATTTTGTTATAGCAGCACAAATGGACTAAGAGAGTCAAGAAGTTCACTGAAACAATCCAGTTTCCAGAACTGCATCGCTCGTTTCTCAATGAATACCTGCTGTTTGATTTACTTGGAAGATGTCTTTTGTTATTTATTTCTTTATAATTCTTAAATATATTTTTTTCAAACTTATGAAAGCTGTTTTATCACTTTCCACCACCTGTGTGCCAGGCACTTGGCTGGGATGCAGGGCTCAGTGATGGTCAACGCATCCGCCTTCAGGGATGCCATCAGTGCTGAAGAAAGACAAGCCTGCAAGTGTGTGGCAGGTACACCGGGGGTTGGGACCCTGTGCTGAGGGGTAGGAGGTCACACTTGGCACAGAGAGGGGGCCAGCCATGGAAACTGTCTAAGGAGTGATGTCCATGTTGCCCTGTGATGAGTGGGGTCACCAAGTGAAGGGAACTTGGGAACAGGAATCACGAGAGGGTTTCCAGCAGCAAGAGAAACATGGGGGGACACTGCGAGGCTGGAACCTGTACCAGTCTGGAGTGTGAGTGGGCCTTGTAAGCCATTTGAATTGTTTTTGTAAGGAAAGGAGAGCTGCTGAGTGGTGCTTCTGCAGAGTGGTGAGAGGGTCAGCTCCCCACTTGGGAAAGGCCAGCCTGACCACAGCCAGGGCAGCAGAGTGGAGGTGCTGGTCCAACCAGGAGGGCGCCGAGCAGGTCCCTGAGGAAGAACAGCATGAGCCAGGGCAGCAGTGAAGACACAAACACACAGACGCACTGGAGAGCACGGAGGAAGCAGAATCTGTGGACGAGACTGGGTGGATGGCTGAATATCGGGGTGTGAGGGGGGACTGGGTCAAGAATGATTTACCACTTTCCTAGCGGGGTAACTGGAGAAAGGAGCACCCCCCCATCATGGAAATCTTGGTGGGAGAGGAGGCTTTGGACACGGCAAGACTCAGGAGCCAGGCGCTCATCCAGAAGCGGCTGCTCTCCGGGGCAGCTGGACACACAGGTCTCTGCCCAAGTGACTCAGGCTGGAGCCGTCCACGAGGTGACACCAGGAGAGTGTGCCGGGGGAGCCAGGAGAAGTGGTTTCAGCCCCGTGCGCACTGGACCCGCGGGGAACCTGAAAGCCCCCCTGAGCCCTGGGTCCCACCCCATGTCAGGAAAGCCTGACTCTCTGGGAGGTGAGGCCCAGGCGGAGCTCTCCTGGTGGCCGGTCCACAGCCAGCATCACGGCTCCTGATGGGGAGCCCGGGGAATGGTAGCCGAGGAAGGACCCAGAGGCAGAGCCTTTCAAGAGCAGATCCAGTAGAGGTGCCAAGGGAGACTAAGGAGGAAGAGCAGGACGGGAGAAGGTGATGCCGTGGGGACCAGCACAGAGAGGGGGTCACAGCAGAACCGGCTGTGCTGCAGAAAGGCAGGACTGGGAGGGTTTATGACCTCGGTGCTCAGCAGCAAGGGGGGGCTGCGGGTGACCTAGGAGAGCATGTCAGTGGGCAAAGTGGCCAGAAGGGGTGCTGGAGGGGCGGGTGGGCGCACACGCCACCCCTCAGAGTGCCCGGGGCTGAAGGGAGGGGCATGGAGAACGTTACAGAGGGACCTGAGTTGAGAAAAGATTTTTTAAAAATATAATAGATTTGGGCACGTTTAAATTTTAGTATGCTTTTTTTTGTTGTTGGAAACCCCTTCATATAAAAGGGCAAAATATATGTGTGTTCTGTTTGAAACATAATTATGAAGCAAACACCTACTCATCCAGCATCATGGCCAAGAAAGGGAGCACTGCCTGCACTGCCAAAGCCCCAGGTACCCCTCGCCAGCCCCAACCCCTTCCCGCTACCATTTTTTTGCTTTTCTTTACAGTTTTTCCAGCTGTGCATGGATCGCCATACAACACTGCTTGCTCTGGGCTGTTGCAGAACTTTATATAGAGTTTTGGTCTTGCTTCTTCACTTAACATGATGATGTTTGTGAGATTCAGGCACCTCCTTGTGTGTAGTTTATTTATTTCCACTGCTGTACAGTTTTTCTCTCCAAGGATACTCTAAGCATGTTTGGGTCTCGTGGGGAAGATGCTCTTAAAAAGGAAGAGGCTGAGGGTGGAGAAGAGGGACAGATTTACAGATGGACGGGGGACAGGGGTGGGTTCAGAGACCAGCACTGTCAAGAGAAGGACTCCTCTGTTTCGCCAGGAGGGAAGGAGTCATGATCGGATGGTTCTTACTTTCTCAGTGAAGTAGGAGCTGAGGCCAGCCTGCAACAGAGAGCAGAAGAGGTGGAGAAGCAGGGAACGAAGGAGCACAGAAAGTCCACGGACTAGCTGCTGTGAGGGAGGTTCGCCCACTTCCCAGAGAGCCGAGCCCGTGCGAGGGTCTGACTACCCAACCAAGTCCCTGGGGGTACAAGTCCCTCAGCCGCGTCGCATCCTTGTTTCAACAGCGGGAGAGGGAAGTGGGACTCAGCGTAATGATGGGCTCAAGCAATCTACGTTCAAACTCTGGCTCTGCCACTCCCCGGAAATCAGGAAGACGGCCAACCCTCCAAAATCAACCACAGTCTCCCCAGCTATGAGATGGAGATGAGGTCTATCGTAAAATGTATGTTGCGATAATTAAATTCAGCATCATATGTCAAATCCTTGGCATACAACAGAGGCCCAATGTTGAAGCGTCATTAAAAAATGTTCTCAGTGGGTTGTTAACAATAAAACCACTGTGACACTGTTAGAAAAGATGTGTTCTTGATGCCACATCCTGGACCAGCTAGCTGGAGGTCGTCCAATAAACTCACAGAAAGAAGGTCTAATGTTCGGTATTAGTAACATGGGAAGGAAGAGCTAGGCCTTCCTTTCACTACATCAGACGGGCTAGTGACAGGCACTAGTCGGCCTCCAGCCCAGGAACCCGAGGACAGACAGCAGCCAGGCTGAACGGGCTCAGACCCGAAGGCAAGACGAAACATCCGTTCTCGCAGCTCTTACCTGAGTGGCTAAGAAGGCCCGCAGCCAGGACGGCTGGAGAGGACCACGATGGGAACAGCGCCGGCCACTTCATCGGCCTCATCATCCCCCCTTGTCCCCCATTATCACCACCCAAGTCCAGGCTCTAGGTACGCAAGATTAAAATTAAGTGCAATCACACACACACACACACGCATGTACACACACACACACACATATGCAGACACACACATGTTCTGTGTCTCAGCTGGAATATCCCTCCTTCCCGCTTTTTGCTTGGGTAACTCTTACTCACCCTTCAGGACACAGGAAGGTATCTATTCTGGGAAAGTTTTCTTGAAACTCTTCGACCAGCTTCAGAGACCCTCATAGGACCACCTGGACGTGGCTCCCCAAACAGACCTTTCTCATGTCATTTAGTCAACGTCATCTCCTTCCCTAGACTGTGAGCTTCTAGAAACGGGGTAGATCTTACACAGAGCACAGCCCTGGGCATATAAAGGGCATTCGATAAAGGCCCGTTCAACGAACGAATAAAAACTGTGAGAAAAGAAAGACACCTAAGCCATTCCAGGGGATATATTTCTGTTAAAGACTTTTATTTTTTACTGACGATAAATGCAAATTCTTGTTTTAACTATTTTTTTAAGTCATAAATGTCTACAGTGCGTTTCTTTGAAGTACCTAGCTATTCTACTCAGAAGAAACCCTTAAAACACATAAGAATTTCACCCGCCAATTATGTACCTTATTTTTAAATATTGTCTAGTAACTAATGCCGGAAGTGACTGACCACGTGAAGGGCGGCCTCATCCTTCGGGGATTACACTACAGAAGGGCAGGACTTCGAACAGCTGGCACAAATGTTCCCATCGAGGTGCAGTTACACGTTTGAGCATCACCAGCTCTTCCCAGAACAGCACCCTTCCCTGCAAAGAGCCCCCTCCACAAGGCTGATCCCTGCCTCGCCTGGAGCTGCAGCCAGCAAGCCTGCCGCGGAATTCCCGCCAGTTAGGAAGGACATTCACTGTACCACGTCGCAGCTGAGGAAAGCGAGAGCGCTGGTTTCCTTCGCCAGCAGCAGCGGGCTCGAGCTTTTAGAAACGGGCAGCTAGGGATACTGCGCTGAAATCCCTATTTCACTTACGTCTGCAAACACGTTTGGACGTGTTTGGGATGACTCTCCAGAGGAGGCCGGGTCTGCAGAAGGCACAGGGGCATGAGGGCGGCCACCGAGGGCAGCAGACACCCCGGACGCTCCTGTGCTCCCATGTGACAGCACTTTGCCGCTTAACAAAGCCTGGCTCTTCCTTCCCTTTCAAAAAGTATTTTAGTATTTGTGAATTACCAGCAAAGAATTCCCAGACCAACGCACGGGCAGTGGGGATGAGAGAAGGAGGCCGAGTGTCAGTGCTCACGGGTCAGGGTTCAGGAGACGCTCAGGTAGGTTCCCGCTATTTCATTCTTCCTAAGATCGTACGTATCATCTACTTTACAATCTAGTTTAAATAGCACGGAAGCCTGGCCAATTTCCATTTGACAGCAGACTCCATGCCTCTTCCACGTGTGTGGGAGGTGGATGTGTCCCAGGCTTAATTCCAGGATGAAACCGTGGTTTTTCATAAAATATAAATCCTAGTAGAAGGAACTTAAGGTCAGCATCACTATCCTGATATGTGTCTCTGCCAGACCTGTTGCCTCACAGAAGGAGAAGTCATTTCTCCACCCGACCCAAAGTCAGGTCAAGGGAACCAAGAGCAGGCCATCAGCCCGGGAATGCATGCAACCCACAGGGCAGAAAAGCTGGCCTCCTAATTCCTAACTCAGGGAAATTTCCACATTTTACTCTGTTCTGTTTGTTCATTTTTAATCCATGATAGAGACACGCAAAGCAGATTAAAACCTAAGATGAGCCCTGTGGGCTGTGAAACTTCAGTGAGAGCTGAAAATAGCCCCGCTGCATCTGGACGGCAGTGAGGGGGGGCCCCTGGAGTTGGTCCCTGAGCCCAGGGGCCGGGCTGCGGCTGTTTCCCCCAGAAACGTCGGATTTCCATGGAGAGGTAGAGATGGGAGGGCCATGTCACACTGTCGCAAGGTCCACCAAACACAGAGGTTCGGCTTGTAGAAACTTGGGAGAGATGTCAGCCAGGAGGGCTACTTCAATATTTTTGAGGTAATTGTTTGCAGACGTTTTTCTACTGACGTAGACCTTACACACAGATCGCCCGGATTATCAGCTGTTTTCACAGACTGAACACATGCTGGTGGAGCATCAGATGAAGAAACAGAGTATTTCCTCAGCGGCCGCTCCCTCCCCCTCCGCCGGGCAACCCCCAGGGGTGACCCCGTCCTGGAGTTCAGAGCGTAGTCCGTTGTGCCTGCTTTTGTCCCTTTCGTTGATGGAATCACTCAGTGTTTGCCCTTTGTGTCTGGCTCAAAGGTTTCAGTCACCGTGGGTCTGTGAGCCTCACCTGTGGCGCTGTGTGGTTAGTCTGTTCCTTCTCCTCCCCGCGTAGCTTCCACTGTATAAACAAGCTGCGGTTCAGCACGCACTGCTGATGCACGTTTGGGAAGACTCAGGCTTGGGCTGTTATAAATGTGCTGCTACAAACATTCCGGCACATGTCTTTTAGTGAACTTATGCATGCATTTCTGCTGGGCATTTAACCAGGAATGGAATTGTTGTATCCTGTGAAATTAATTTTGCTCTTTACTGCATAACTGTTGCTTACGACATTCTATAAAAGGCCTCCAAGATCAAACTCCGTTTATTACCGGCCGAGCTACGTGCTCTCCTTCACACTCGCGCCTCTGGGGCATGTATTATTGTAACTGAGGTCAACACCATGTGTCTGATTTAGTCACCAGGGCCATCGTTTGTAGATACGTGACACCATGTTATTTACTTTGGACTTCTGCTCTGGCATTTCTAATGCAATCCTAAACGATCCTCCACACGCCCACTGTTTTTGCTGAAGTAATTTGGAAAATTCAGTAGTAACAGCTAGTTCTTATAAATAGGCAATACACCTCTCCATCTGGCTCCACACAAAGACAGGCAAATGAATATTAAATCTGACATGTCGGCACTGAACTATAATAACAGAAACTGGAGTATGAGGCTGTATTTATTATTTCATCAAAAGGAGAATAATCGAGACAAAGGGATAAGTAAAATCATCATATCTAGCTTAGTACTTTCATAACT
Source organism: Delphinapterus leucas (assembly GCF_059928025.1). Classification (NCBI taxonomy): domain Eukaryota; kingdom Metazoa; phylum Chordata; class Mammalia; order Artiodactyla; family Monodontidae; genus Delphinapterus; species Delphinapterus leucas. The sequence continues at coordinate 32,475,082 of NC_143142.1, read as the reverse complement.
AGAGGTTTTATTTCAGATTTCTGATTTGTAAGTTTCTTATCAATAGTTCATGTTTCACAAGGATTTAAAGTTCTACGTACCAAAGTGGAAAGAGACATTCAGAGAGCTTCTATTCTTGTTTTCCATAACAAATTATGAGTAACAACTACCGTTGTCTGTAAGAGTCTGTGAGAGACAGTGTGTGTGTGTGTGAGAGAGAGTGTGTGTGTGCTTTGTTTGCCTTTGTCTCAAGTGAGAAAACATTCTTAACAATCTCCTTAACAGCTGATGATCCAGATGTAGAAGCTTTGTGTGTAGTTTAGTATCAATTTCCCTTTCTGACCTTAAATCTCCCTAATCTGCACGTGAGAGACGTAATTTCAACTACCACGTCACTTCCACCATGTCTCTGGGCGTAGGAGAAAGAGTAGCAAACAAGTGGTCAGGATTTCATGATTTCAGTGTAAAATCAGCCTCTTCCTCGCTGTGCTAAGAAGACACACTTTGGCAAAGACTCACTTTTTTCATGTGTAAAACAGGGATAATAAAACCTGCATCATACAGCTGCTCTGTGTAGTACGTAAGATGAGGCATGTGGAAACATTCTGCAAGGAGTTAAACGATATGCTAACATAACATGTTATTATGATTGCGCTTGTCATGTACAAAAGAATTTTTCCAAAGGAAAAACATCAACATTCAAATTTTGTATAAACTTCATTCACCCTATTGTCTGCACTGTGAGTAACTTCCAGAAATAAGTTGTATTACCAACCTTATCCTCATTCAAAAAAGGCAGACGGTCCCAGGCCACGTCATCTCCTTGGATTTTAGCCATCACCTTTTTTTTTTTTTTTTTTTTTTTTTTTCAGTACGCGGGCCTCTCACTGTTGTGGCCTCTCCCGTTATGGAGCACAGGCTCTGGACGCGTAGGCTCAGAGGCCATGGCTCACGGGCCCAGCCGCTCGTAGGCTCAGCGGCCATGGCTCACGGGCCCAGCCGCTCCGCGGCATGTGGGATCCTCCCGGACCGGGGCACGAACCCGTGTCCCCTGCATTGGCAGGCGGACTCTCAACCACTGCGCCACCAGGGAAGCCCTAGCCATCACCTTTTAATAATCGTGTTTATCTAAAAATTAAGAAAACACAGTCTCCAAAAGAATGATATTTTTAAGCTTAATTCATGTATAAGAAAGAAACTATAGAGAGTGACAGACTTCCTAGGCTTAGGGATGTTATCTCTTGGGAAAAAAATAACGCATTTTAATTCACATTACAGAGTTTTCCATGCATTCAGATCAGCTAGGACAAATTCTTCAAGAATTTGAGTAACTCTAGGAAATCAGAGCAAGTTAATTAATGGAATTATATATTTTTTCCTATGCCTAGCAAATAATGGAAGGATCCCTAATCTTGATTCTTGAGGCATTTTTAGGAAAGGGGTGATTCCAACCCAGTTCCTTCTGCTAGCAACAGTTTTGCAGTTATGTGCCTTGCATTTGGAATACACATCCTTGACTCAAGATATTTACGTTTTAATAAACACTGAAATCCACATATGGGTAAGTTACTTGCAATGGAATAAGTGTTCTCCAGACAGTGTACCATAAATCTTAAGACAATTGCATTGAGATGGTTGATATGTAAATAATATTGTACATATTGGAAATAAAAAGGAAATGTGAAATCACCTAGTCCAATTGTCATGCTTTGCAGATGAAAAAACTGAGACCCTGAGATGTTTGGAACTTACCCTGTGTCCAGCCACCTAAAATTATAAGAAATATTCTTAAATTAAATTAAGGGTAAGACCACATGAAACTGTTTTTATTTTGAAAGAATAAATGGAGAAAAGATGCTTTCCATTGCAGGGACTTTTGTGTGTTGGGATAAACTGTATCTGAAATGTCTCCCTCAACGCCCACTTAAAACAGCGCCACTCAAGGCGGTAGACGGCAGTGGGGAGGTAGGAAGCTCCCAGAAGGTGTAACACAGTCACTGCGTGGAAGATCTCACAGAGGGCACAAAGCCTCCTGCCAGCTACGCAGAGCACATACTCACACGATTTCCCCACCTCTCAGAGGGAAGGGTGAGGAAATGCACGTGATGAGAGGGGATGGAGACTGCAGAGGAAGCAGGGGATCCTGTGTCATACGACAGAAATTTTGGAGAGATGAATACAGTCAGCATACAAAGAAAACTGTAAAAAATACTCAGAGAAAAAATGACTTTTTTAGGACTTTGGCCTAAAAACGGCGAGAGTACATAGTGTTACAGGTGAACTCAGTGAAAAGAAAACCATATGTAGACATACGCAGGGAAGTTTAAATTTCGTTTATATACATGCAGGGACATAAAAGTATCCCATGGGAAACCTTGATAAAAGGACAGTGGGGAAAAAAAAAAAAAAAAAGGACAGTGGGCTACTGTGAAGGACCATCGGTTGGGCTGGACCAGACTCTGCCTGCACCACAGTGAGAACCAGAGGATGAAGGAGGCACCATGGACAGAGCTCTGAGAGAGAAGGGTCTGGGCTACAACCTCTGTCTCCTCTCAAATGGCTCCCGGGGGAGATGCAGTCTCCGACATGCGAAGATCGTAAAGAAAATATGCAGGCACCAGTGACAAATTACAACAAACCATGAAAAGAACTGTGCCAGAACAGGGAATAAAAGAGGTTAAGTCAAGAAAAAGGAAGGAAGCTGTAGCTGGAAAGGACTGAGGTCACCACTGGAACCAGTGAAACGTATAGAAATAAATATACATGGCTGTTTTAAGTATGACTGCAAAGTTGTTTGCCCACTTTTTCCCCCCAAGAGTTGACTGTTTTGCTTAAAAACTGGAAAGAAAGAAAAGAATAAAGTATATAACCTAAAATTCATTTAATTCAAGTGGGTGCTTTGGATTAGGGAAAAAAGAAAAGCATTTAGCATCTCAAGTTTCACAAAAGAAAGCCAAAGATTAATGTTCTAAAGAGTTTGACAGTTAAAAAAATGTAAATTTAAGAATATATTTGATTCATCTTTATATGGAGTCTATTCAACATACAAAAGAATTGGAGGGGATTGGTTCAAGATGGCAGAGTAGAAGGATGTGTGCTCACTCCCTCTTGCGAAAGAACCGGAATCACAACTAACTGCTGAACAATCACCGACAGGAAGACACTGGAACTCGCCAAAAAAGGTACCCCACATCCAGAGACAAAGGAGAAGTCACAATGAGAGGGTAGGAGGGGTGCAATCACAATAAAAGCAAATCCTATAACTGCTGGGTGGGTGACTCACAAACTGGAGAACAATTTACCACAGAAGTCCACCCACGGGAGTGAAGGTTCTGAGCCTCCCATCAGGCTTCCCAACCTGGGGGTCCGGCAATGGGAGGAGGAATTCCTAGAGAATCAGACCTTGAAGGCTAGCAGGATTTGATTGCAGGACTTCGACAGGACTGGGGGAAACAGAGATTCCACTCTTGGAGGGCACACACAAAGTAGTGTGTGCATCGGGACCCAGGAGAAGGAGCAGTGACCCCATAGGAGACTGAACCAGACCTACCTGCTAGTGTTGGAGGGTCTCCTGCAGAGGTGGGGGGTGGCTGTGCCTCACCATGAGGACAAGGACACTGTCAGCAGAAGTTCTGGGAAGTACTCCTTGGCGTGAGCACTCCCAGAGTCTGCCATTAGCTGCACCAAAGAGCCAGGTAGGCTCCAGTGTTGGGTCACCTCAGGCCAAACAACCAACAGGGAGGGAACCCAGCCCCACCCAACAGCAGACAAGTGGATTAAAGTTTTACTGAGCTCTGCCCACCAGAGCATCAGCCAGCTCTACCCACCACCAGTCCCTCCCATCAGGAAACTTGCACAAGCCACTTAGATAGCCTCATCCAGAGGGCAGACAGCAGAAGCAAGAATTACAATCCTGTAGCCTGTGGAACAAAAAACACATTCACAGAAAGACAGACAAGATGAAAAGGCAGAGGGCTATGTACCAGATGAAGGAACAAGATAAAACCCCAGAAAAACAACTAAAGGAAGTGGAGATAGGCAACCTACCAGAAAAAGAATTCAGAATAATGATAGTGAAGATGATACAGGACCTCGGAAAAAGAATGGAGGCAAAGATCGAGGAGATCCAAGAAATGTTTAACAAAGACCTAGAAGAATTAAAGAACAAACAAACAGAGATGAACAATACAATAACTGTAATGAAAAATACACTAGAAGGAACCAATAGCAGAATAACTGAGGCAGAAGAACGGATAAGTGACCTGGAAGACAGAATGGTGGAATTCACTGCCACAGAAAAGAATAAAGAAAATAAAAAGAAAGAAATGAAGACAGCTTAAGAGACCTCTGGGACAACATTAAACATAACATTCGCATTATAAGGGTCCCAGAAGGAGACGAGAGAAAGAAAGGACCTGAGAAAATATTTGAAGAGATTATAGTCGAAAACTTCCCTAACATGGGAAAGGAAATACCCACCCAAGTCCAGGAAGTGCAGAGAGTCCCAGGCAGGATAAACCTAAAGAGAAACACACCGAGACACACAGTAATCAAATTGACAAAAATTAAAGACAAAGAAAAATTATTGAAAGCAACAAGGGAAAAGCGACAAATGACATACAAAGGTTAACAGCTGATTTCTCAGCAGAAACTCTACAAGCCAGAAGGGAGTGGCATGATATATTTAAAGTGATGAAAGGGAAGAACCTACAACCAAGATTACTCTACCCTGCAAGGACCTCATTCAAATTCGATGGAGAAATCAAAAGGTTTACAGACAAGCAAAAGCTAAGAGAATTCAGCACCACCAAACCAGCTCTGCAACAAATGCTAAAGGAACTTCTCTAAGTGGGAAACAGGAGAGAAGAAAAGGACCTACAAAAACAAACCCATAACAATTAAGAACATGGTAATAGGATCAAACATATTGATAATTACCTTAAACGTGAATGGATTAAATGCTCCAACCAAATGACACAGGCTCACTGAATGGATACAAAAACAAGACCTGTATATATGCTGTCTACAAGAGACCCACTTCAGACCAAGGGACACATACAGACTGAAAGTGAGGGGATGGAAAAAGATATTCCATGCAAATGGAAATCAAGAGAAAGCTGGAGTAGCAATACTCATACCAGATAAAATAGACTTTAAAAGAAAGAATGTTACAAGAGACAAGGAAGGACACTACATAATGAGCAAGGGATCAATCCATGAAGAAGATATAACAATTAGAAATATATGTGCACCCAATATAGGAGCAACTCAATGCATAAGGCAACTGCTAAAAGCTATAAAAGAGGAAATCGACAGTAACACAATAATAGTGGGGGACGTTAACACCTCATTTACACCAATGGACAGATCATCCAAACAGAATATTAATAAGGAAACACAAGCTTTAAATGACACAATAGACCAGATAGATTTAATTATAAGACATTCCATCCAAAAACAGCAGGTTACACTTGCTTCTCAGTGCTCATGGAACATTTTCCAGGATACATTGTATCTTGGGTCACAAATCAAGCCTTGGTAAATTTAAGAAAATTGAAATCGTATCAAGTATCTTTTCTGACCACAACGCTACGAGACTAGATATCAATTACAGGAAAAATCTGTAAAAAATACAAACCCATGGAGGCTAAACAATACATTACTAAATACCCAAGAGATCACTGAAGAAAACAATCACTGAAAAATTCAAAGAGGAAATAAAAAAAATACCTAGAGACAAATGACAATGAAAACATGATGATCCAAAACCTATGGGATGCAGCAAAAGCAGTTCTAAGAGAGAACTTTATAGCAATACAAGTCTACCTCAAGAAACAAGAAAAATTTCAAATAAACAATCTAACCTTACAGGAACTAGAGAAAGAAGAACAAACAAAACCCAAAGTTAGTAGAAGGAAAGAAATCATAAAGATCAGAGCAGAAATAAATGAAATAGAAATGAAGAAAACAATAGCAAAGATCAATAAAACTAAAAGTGGTTCTTTGAGAAGATAAACAAAATTGACAAACCCTTAGCCAGACTCATCAAGAAAAAGAGGGAGAGGACGCAAATCAATAAAATTACAAATGAAAAAGGAGAAATCACAACTGACACTGCAGAAATACAAAGGATTGTAAGAGACTACTACAAACAAGTACATGCCAATAAAACGGACAGCCACGAAGAAATGGACAAATTCTTGGAAAGCTACAATTTTCCAAGACTGAAACAGGAAGAATTAAAATATAAACAGACCTATCACAAGTAATGAAATTGAAACCATAATTTAAAATCTTCCAACAAACAAAAGTCCAAGACCAGATGGCTTCACAGGCAAATTCTACCAAACATTTAGAGAAGAGCTAACACCGATCCTTCTCAAACTCTTCCAAAAAATTGCAGAGGGAGAAACACTCCCAAATTCATTCTACGAAGCCACCATCACCCTGATACCAAAACCAGAAAAAGATATCACTAAAAAAGAAAATTATAGACCAATATTACTGATGAACATAGATGCAAAAATCCTGAACAAAATACTAGCAAACAGAATCCAACAGCACATTAAAAGGATCATACACCATGATCACCTGGGATTTATCCCAGGGATGCAAGGATTCTTCAGTATATGCAAATGAATCAATGTGATACACCACATTAACAAATTAAGGAATAAAAACCATATGATCATCTCAATAGATGCAGAAAAAGCTGTTGACAAAATTCAACACCTATTTATGATAAAAACTCTCCAGAAAGTGGGCATAAAACAAACCTACCTCAACATAACAAAGGCCATATATTACAAACCCACAGCGAACATCACACTCAGTGGTGAAAAACTGAAAGCATTTCCAGTAGGATCAGGAACAAGACAAGGATGTCCACCCTCGCCACTCTTATTCAACATAGTTTTGGAAGTTCTAGTCACAACAATCAGAGAAGAAAAAGAAATAAAGGAATACAAATTGGAAAACAAGAAGTAAAACTGTCACTATTTGCCGATGACATGACACTATACATAGAAAATCCTAACGACGCCACCAGAAAACTACTAGAGCTAATCAATGAATTTGGTAAGGTTGCATGATACAAAATTAATGCACAGAAATCTCTGGCATTCCTATACACCAACAACGAAAAATCAGAAAGAGAAATTAAGGAAACAGTCCCATTTACCACTGCAACAAAAAGAATAAAAATACCTAGGAATAAACCTGCCTAAGGAGGCGAAAGACTTGTACTCAGAAAAATATAAAACACTGATGAAAGAAATCAAAGATGACAAACAGATGGAGAAATATACCATGTTCTTGGATTGGAAGGATCAATATTGTGAAAATGACTATACTACCCAAAGCAATCTACAGATTCAATGCAATCCCTATCAAACTACCAATGGCATTCTTCAAAGGATTAGAACAAAAAAATCTTACAATTCATATGGAAACACAAAAGACCCCAAATAGCCAAAGCAATCTTGAGAAAGAAAAATGGAGCTGGAGGAATCAGGCTCCCTGACTTCAAACTATACGACAAAGATACAGTAATCCAGACAGTATGGTACTAGCACAAAAACAGAAATATAGATCAATGGAACAGGATAGAAAGCCCAGAGGTAAACCCACGCACATATGGCCACCTTATCTTTGATAAAGGAGGCAAGAATATACAGTGGAGAAAAGACAGCCTTTTCAATAAGTGGTGCTGGGAAAACTGGACAGCTACATGTAAAAGAATGAAATTAGAACACTCCCTAACACCATACACAAAAATAAACTCCAAATGGATTAAAGACTTAAATGTGAGACCAGACACTATAAAACTTTTAGAGGAAAGCATAGGAAAAACACTCTGTGACATAAACCACAGCAAGATCTTTTCTGACCCATCTCCTAGAGTAACAGAAATAGAAACAAAAATTAACAAATGGAACTTAATTAAACTTAAAAGCTTTTGCACAGCAAAGAAAACCATAAACAAGACAAAAAGACAACCCTCAGAATGGGAGAAAATATTTGCAAATGAAACAACAGACAAAGGATTAATCACCAAAATATAGAAACAGCTCATGGAGCTCAATATCAAAAAAAGAAACAACCCAGTTAAAAAATAGGCAGAAGACCTAAACAGACATTTCACCAAGGAAGACACACAGATGGCCCAGAGGCACATGAAAAGATGCTCAACATCACTAATTATTAGAGAAATGCAAATCAAAACTGCAATGAGGTATCACCTCATGCTAGTCAGAATGGCCATTATCAAAAAAGCTAGAAATAATAAATGCTAGAAAGGGTATGGTGAAAAGGGAACCCTCCTACACTGTTTGTGGGAATGTAAATTGATACAACCACTATGGAAAACAGTACGGAGTTTCCTTAAAAAACTAAAAGTAGAACTACCATATGACCCAGCAATCCCATTGCTGGGCATATACTCTGAGAAAACCATAATTCAAAGAGACATGCACCACAATGTTTCATTGCAGCACTATTTACAATAGCTGGGACATGGAACCAACCTAGATGTCCATTGACAGATGAATGGATGAAGAAGATGTGGCACATATATACAATGGAATATTACTCATACATAAAAAGAAACAAAATTGAGTTATCTGTAGTGAGGTGGATGGACCTAGAGTCTGTCATACAGAGTGAAGTAAGTCAGAAGGAGAAAAACAAGTACCGTATACTAATGCATATGTATGGAATCTAAAAAAAAAAAAAAAGGTACTGATGAACCTAGTTGCACGGCAGGAATAAAGAGGTACACAGAGAATGGACTTGATGACACGGGATGGGAAGGCGACGCTGGGGCAAAGTGAGAGTAGCATTGACATATATACACTACCCAATGTAAAATAGTTGGCTGGTGGGAAGCAGTAGCATAGCACAGGGAGAGAGCTCGCTGCTTTGCGATGACCTAGAGGGGTGGGATAGGGAGGACAGGAGGGAGGCTCAAGAGGGAGGGGATATGGGGACATGTGTATGCGTATGGCTCATTCCCTTTCCTGTGCATCAGAAACTAACACGGTACCGTGGAGCAATTATATTCCAATAAACATCTATTAAAAAAACTAAAAATAGGGGGCTTCCCTGGTGGCGCAGTGGTTGAGAGTCCGCCTGCCGATGCAGGGGACACGGGTTCGTGCCCTGCTCCGGGAAGATCCCACATGCCGCGGAGCAGCTGGGCCCGTGAGCCATGACCGCTGAGCCTGCGCGTCCGGAGCCTGTGCTCCACAACGGGAGAGGCCACAACAGTGAGAGGCCTGCGTACCGCAAAAAAAAAATAATAATAATAAAGTACATGAAAAAACCCTTAAAAAAATATGTGAGAGAAAAAATGGCAGACTGGAAAACTGAATTTATCATTTTTCCTTGATAATCAATCCTTTCTCTCAATACTAAAAAAAGTAATAAATAAATGAAAGGGTATAAATACTGAAGGACAAAGCATGAGAGAAGAAATGACAGCAGATAACAGAGGTTCATGCAGTTTCAAGGCTGGAAAATGGGCAAGCTGGGAGCCAAGAGTCTGCAGAGAGAAGATGTCACAAAAGCCCACCTGGAAACATCTGGAAGCAAGTCTCTTCTGGAAGGCACTTACTAGAAGAAGGGGTCCCTGCTGGTGACGCAGGCCCCTCGACATTGGCCAGTCCCCTCCTGACCACTGCCCCTGAATCCCACCAGCTGGCAGGCCCTGAGCACACAGGCAAGGTTTGCTGGTGCCTTGTTCTCAAGAGTGAACTTGGAGGGACTTCCCTGGTGGCTCAGTGCAGGGGACACGGGTTCGAGCTCTGGTCCAGGAAGATCCCACATGCCGCAGAGCAACTAAGCCCGTGCGCCACAACTACTGAGCCCGCGAGCCACAACTACTGAAGCCTGTGTACCTAGAGCTGGTGCTCTGCAACAAGAGAAGCCACCACAATGAGAAGCCCATGCACCACGACGAAGAGTAGCCTCCGCTCGCCTCAACTAGAGAAAGCCCATGCACAGCAACAAAGACCCAACGCAGCCAAAAATAAATAAATTTAATTAATTAATTAAAAAAGAAAAAGTGAACCTGGAGAAAGACCACCAGGACTTGAGAAATGCCTCTCACATGACAGAAAGAAGCCGACCAACCTAACTGGAAAACAAATCAAAACACAAGTACCTGGGGAAAAAGTCAATGCTGGGTTAACTTAACCAGTCAATGTTGGTTAAGTTAACCCAGCAAATAAGAACAGGATGCAACAAAAAACAAATCAGAGAATAAGGACATGTTCTCACAGACTGAAAAAAAATCACAGTATGGTTAAAAAAAAAAATCAAAGGATTGTAAGACAAAGTTAAGCTATTCCAAGGAAGCGAACAAAAGACAAGGCGTTTAAAGAAAGGAGAGAAAATCTGGGCATCTGTGAAGGAAAACAAATGGAGCAAAGAGAAATGATGGCAGAAAGAAGAACTCACACAGGGGCTTCTGGAAATAAGAGGTGTGAGTCTCCAGACTGAACCAGAGAGCGAGGAAGGCGCATTCCAGCACAGCGGGAACACACAGAAAGTCCCAACCATGTCTGGGGTGAGATTCTCGTAGTGGGTGGGAGGGAAAGACAATCCTTTTTGTGAAGTGAAATCTGAACAACAGCCAACTTCCCATTAACTTAAGGAAAACGCAGCAATGTCTTCAATAATCTGAAGGAAAAGTTTTCCGACTGGAATTCTATCCACAACTAAACAACTGTGGTTGAGGAGAGAGAACACATATTTCGACACACACAAAAATAAATGAATAACTATCTCCCACAACCCTATGCTCCAAAGCCAGGAGAAATAAACCAGGGAAATGAGGACAGAATCCAGGGAGGATCTGACAGAGGGAGTTGGAGGGGATTCCAGCCGGCAGGTAGGTCCCAGGAAGACGGCTGTGCAGTCCATCTACGAGAAACAGGCTCAGACTGGGAGGTGAGCAGAGGCGGCTCCAGAAGGGTCACCTGCAGGGAGTGTGTCGGCTCGGGGACCACCTGACATGCCCAGTGCGGCTCAGAAGGGCTTCGCAGGTGAGGGGTGACCAGGCAGGAGTCTGAGGCCAGCCAGGGCTGGGCTGCGAGGAGAGAGGCCTGACGCAGTGTGATACGACCAGGTTGTGTTTACCCAAAACCCACCAGGAAGATCAACCATTTAAAAGAAAACATCATACGGAAAGTCGGACAAACGACGGAACAAGAAACCCAAGAGCTGTGGCTCAGGGGCCCCACCTCTCAGAACACCGCACTGTCCACTGCACCCCCATGGATGGTCTACTGTGGCAGTGTCGCTGCTTTGTTTCAAGATACTCTGATCCGTTTACTTGTTTTCTGTGTTCCAGTTCATTCACTTCAACTTCTAGTTTGCTCTTGCTTTCCTTTTTCTACTCATCTAAAAAGTTAGTTAACTCTTCTAGTTGAATATTTAAGTAATTTATTTTCACTCTTTCTTGCTGTGTAGGGTTTACATTTACCTGTGAACATACACACAGTGATGTCCCAAACGTTTATCTCTTTAGTGTCCTCATTAGACTCCATCTGGATTTTCTAAGATTTGGGTTTGGGTCTCCTCTGACCCTCTGATTGCTTAAGCTGTATTTGTGGATGTTTTTGCATGTCTTCTAGGTGATTGGCTTTCCCCCCAACAACTTCTTGTTTTATTGCACTTGATCAGAGAATGGGTCTGAATTGTTTTGGTTTTCAGAATTTATAAGTTGCCTGTGGCCTAATAGTTGAGTTTTGAAAAGTGCTCTTAAGTAGGTTTTTTTTTTTTTTTTTCAGTTGGACATATAGCTTCCGGTCAGTCTTCGTCTTTTTAAAATCATGTTATTCAGATTCTATATATCTGTATTTGTTTTCCCTACTTAATTTATCATAGTCTCAAATGGATGAGTTAAAATCTCCTAACGTTATTGTGTTTCTCAGTATATTTCCTGCAGTTATGCTTTCAGTAACATGATACTGTATCACAAAGTGCATTAAGACTTACATGTGTCTTAGTCTCATTATGGAATTTAGCCTTTTCTATTGCAAAGACCTCCCAATTACAGACGAGGAAACTGAGGCTACGCATAGTGTGGCCATCTGCCCCCTAGTTATAGTAAACGGCAGGTCTGCAAGTCCAGCTCAGGCCAGTCTAAAACCTCAGACGTTAACACAGTGACTGACACACGCCACATACACCACACACACCACACATCTGTAGGAGAACAGATGTGAAGAGAAGAAAACAACCTGAAATAATTTCCATCATAATTCTTGATTTGGCAAAATAGTTCCAGGCAAACCACAAATAGAGGCTGAGTTGTGCTAGAAGGTTCCATGAAGAGCACCCAAACGCCTTAGATCTATCTGACCCCTCACTCCTGAGCAGCAGGTGCTCCTTTACATTTGTGCTCTTTATGGCGTGACACTGGCGATTCGGGTCCTGCATCCCACCCGGAGCACCGGGGCGGGGGTCCTTACATTCTGACGGTACCTGGCTCTCTGTGTAAAGAATAATCATTACTTCCTAAATAAATTACCCTTGTATGTTTTATGGCACAGAGTTAGATCAAGTCTTCCGGAGTCTATGTTCTGCTCATTTAGAAAAAACAACATACCTAATCCTGGACCCTGGCTTAAAAGTAGGTTTACATCTTGTAGTCCCAGTATTGTCATCTTTAAATATTTCTATGTAAACAAATACACCTACTTCTTTTTATTCACTATGTAAATTCATTCAAATAAAATGTAAATTGTGTGATAATTTTGTGCCAAAAGTCTTATTTTCATACAGATAAGAACTGATGCAATTTCTTTCAAATAATGGTTTATGCAGTTTCTACTGAACTCTAAACAGCTTTGAATATCATTTTTAACCCCTTGACTATTTACATAAAAACGAAAATAAACCTGTCTGAAATTCATCTAAAAAGGATACCAAGGGGTCTGCCTGATCTCTGAAAGTGGTATGTTCTCTTCAAATGTCTTCAGCGACATCCTCATGTCACCGTTCTTGTCAGCTGTACAAAACAAGATGCTGACAACTTATTTTAAGAATATTGTTTACTTCCTTTCAAAACACCAAGCCTTCAACATCTGAGTGAGAAATTCTGACATGAAATGTGAAAACAACATTCACTCCTTGCAGGCACATCACTGCCTGGGAGAGTTTCATGGAAAAGCAGCTGAAACAGCCACCTTCCTAAAAGCAGCTTCCCGAAGGCTTTTTGGGAGCACAAGTCAATTGAGTTGTTTTGTATGAAACTGCAGGTGGGCTTCTTGTTTTACTTTTTCTTCATTTTTTAAGATACAAAAATATTTGCTTAAGAATCTTCTGGACTAAAGACTGTAAAAAGCATTTTATAGAATGCTGACTCTTTGGTAAAGGTACGCATCTGAGACAAGTTAAATAAAAACTTTCATTTTAGAATGTTTAATTTAAATTCTTCAGGAAACTCAGCTAGACATGATTATAATAGTACATCTAGGATTCTGGGAGAATGCAGCAACATTTTAAAATTCTCATCTCTTGATCTGACATATAAGCAGCAAAATGTATAATAATAACTTCGGGCGTGTTACAGCAAATTTCTAGCACGTGTAAGAGTGTGTCTGCGTGTGTGTGTGTGTGTGTGTGTGTGTGTGTGTGAGACATGCTCAACAGATACCACCAAGACATGCACTAAAGAATAATATTCTTCATCTTTTACAGCTATGTAAGATTTAGACTACAATAACATGAAAGAAATAACATGAAAACAAAACCCACAGATTATGAATGATATAAAAATTTTTTTACCCAGTTAATTACAAGAGGATTTAAATAAATTCTTAAGTTATACACAGAGTCACATAAGTAAACTGACTAACCTGGGAAATGACATTCAGAATGTCATGACCTAGAGTGAATTAAAAACAGATTTGGGCTTCCCTGGTGGTGCAGTGGTTGGGAATCCATCTGCCAATGCAGGGGACATGGGTTCGAGCCCTGGTCTGGGAAGATCCCACATGCTGCGGAGTAACTGAGCCCATGAGCCACAACTACTGAGTCTGCATACCACAACTACTGAAGCCTGCGTGCCTGGAGCCTGTGCTCTGCAACAAGAGAAGCCACCGCAATGAGAAGCCCACACACCACAATGAAGAGTGAAACCCGCTCGCCGCAACTAGAGAGGGCCCGCATGCAGCAACCAAGACCCAACAGCTAAAAATAAATAAAATAAATAAATTTATAAAACAAAACAAAATAAATTTAGCTGTTAAAAAGAAATCAGTGTATTAACTGAAAATGGAATCAGTCAGTCAATGAGTAACAAGCACCTCAAAGCTAAAATTGCCAAAGACAGACCGTCACTGAAAGTGATTAAAGCAGGAGACAGAAACGCCCGGTACCTGCAGGAAGCGACCTTCCATCACCCACGACCCCACCCTCCTACACTGCCTTGCGGTCACCACTCCTCCAACAAGAAGTTCCTCCCCCTTCCTTGGGCACAACATAATGTTCAATGTAAGAAAAGCTTTTCACAGGTAAGTCAGAATTTATTTACCTGATGGTCTAAACGCTTTATAAATTCTATGTAAAAATGCAAGTCCAAGGAAAACTCAGTTCTCTAATTTTTGTCTTTTTCCATTCTAGAGAGAAGCCAAGTACAGGTGCTCATCGCTTTTTATTTTTCTTTTCTGAGACAATGGAATCACTAAGGTGATTCCATTTTGAAGATGTTCCTTTTTCTTACAGGAGCCCTGCTCCAGCATAACAAGGTCTAGGCCACCAGAAGAGCTGCGGCCCAGTCACCCACCGTCACCAGGGGCTGCCCCGTGGATGTGAGGTCTGGATACAAAACATATCCTGCCTCATAGTTCCCTAAAAATGCTCCATCCTTCAACAAAAAACCACAAATAACAAATTCTGGCAAGGACGTGGGGAAAAGGGAACACTCTTGCACTGCTGGTGGGAATGTAAACTGGTGCAGCCACTGTGGAGAACAGTATGGAGGTTCCTCAAAAACTAAAAATAGAGCTACCATACGACCCAGTGATTCCGCCCCTGGGTATATATGCCCCCAAAACGAAAACACTAATTCAAAAAGATATGTGCATCTCACACCAGTCAGAATGGCCATCATCAAAAAATCTACAAACAATAAATGCTGGAGAGGGTGCGGAGAAAAGGGAACCCTCTTGCACTGTTGGTGGGAATGTAAATTGATAAAGCCACTATGGAGAACAGTATGGAGGTTCCTTAAAAAACTAAAAATAGAACTACCATACGACCCAGCAATCCCACTACTGGGCATATACCCTGAGAAAACCATAATTCAAAAAGAGTCATGTACCAAAATGTTCATTGCAGCTCTATTTACCACAGCCAGGACATGGAAGCAACCTAAGTGTCCATCAACAGATGAACGGATAAAGAAGATGTGGCACATATATACAATGGAATATTACTCAGCCATAAAAAGAAACAAAATTGAGTTATTTGCAGTGAGGTGGATGGACCTAGAGTCTGTCATACAGAGCAAAGTAAGTCAGAAAGAGAGAAACAAATACCATATGCTAATACATATATATGAAATCTAAAAAAAAAAAATGGTCATGAAGAACCTAGGGGCAAGATGGGCATAAAGACACAGACCTACTAGAGAATGGACTTGAGGATATGGGGAGAGGGAAGGGTAAGCTGGGACAAAGTGAGAGAGTGGCATGGACATATATACACTACCAAATGTAAAATAGATAGCTAGTGGGAAGCAGCCACATAGCACAGGGAGATCAGCTTGGTGCTTTGTGACCACCTAGAGGGGTGGGATAGAGAGGGTGGGAGGGAGGGACATGCAAGAGGGAAGAGATATGGGGACATATGTATATGTATAACTGATTCACTTTGTTACAAAGCAGAAACTAACACACCATTGTAAAGCAATTATAATCCAATAAAGATGTTTTAAAAAAAGAAAAAAAGATATGTGCACCCCAATGTTCATATCAGCACTATTCACAATAGCCAAGACATGGAAACAACCTAAGTGTCCATCAACAGATGAATGGATAAAGAATATGTGGTATATGTATGTGTGTGTGTATATATATATATATATATATATATATATATATATATATATACAATGGAATATATACATATATAATTGTATATATAATTACATGGAATATATATAATGAAATTTTGCCATTTGCAGCAGCATGGATGGACTTGGAGGGCATTATGCTAAATGAAGTAAGTCAGAGAAAGACAAATGTTGTATGATATCACTTATATGTGGAATCTAAAAATTAAAACTAGTGAATATAACAAAAAAGAAAACAGACTCACAGATATAGAGAACAAACTAGTGGTTACCACTGGGCAGAAGGAAGTGGGGAGGGGCAAGATAGGGTTAGGGGATTAAGATGTACAAACTACGTATAAAATAAATAAGCTACAAGGATAAACTGCACAACACAGGGAATATAGCTAATATTTACAATAACTATAAATGGAATATAATCTTTAAAATTGGGAATCACTATGTTGTACACCTGCAATATATAATATTGCATAACAACTATATGTTAATTTAAAAAGTAAAAAATTTTTTTAAAAGTCCCATTCTTCTATCACGTGTTCAGTTATCTCATTTTTTTCTAAGCTTCATAGAATGCCTTTTTTAACAAACACTTTCTTATTTTTACATTTTTCTGGTTTCTTCCAAAGTTCTGATGCCAACCCGGTAAAGGCTACTTGCTGGAGAGAATCACGTCAGATATTATTCATCATTAGATACTATAACTAAGAACAGCAATCAGACCCACTTGGGCCATACTGGATGAGAAAGTTCAGGGAAGCTGCTGAAACACAGTGGAGTGTGCCCACTGTGATCTGGTCCATGTTTTCAGAACCCAAGTAGGGGAAGGTGAATAACCTACACATAAGAATCGTGGTCGGGGGGGAGGGGGGCAAGTCAGCTGGGGTGAGTGAGCTCCTCGGCGGTCCCAGGAGCGGCCCGGGTGACGTCTGTGACCCCAGCCCTGGTGCCACAGGCGGGCAACTGCAGAGGACAATAAGGGACAGACCGACCACCACGTACTGGCCGGCTCACTCTGAGGATAATGATTCAAGCTTTGAAGGAGGCACTAGGATGTCCAGTTATCCATCCAGAAGTACCTGGCACTCAAAAATCCACCGTGAGGAGGCAGAACCTGGTATGCTCTCTCAGGGCTGTCCAGAGGAACTTTTTGGGCCGTCCAATGCGGCAGCCACGAGCCACAGGCGGCTCCTGAGCAACTGAGATGTGGCTACTGCGACTGAGAAACTGAAATTTTCATTATTTTTTATTGTAATTAATTTCCATGTAAACAGACCCATATGACTAGAACTACCATCTTGGACTTTGCAGCTCTAGGTTTTTAAAAACTAACATAAACACACAAGAAAAGCCTGAAGAAGATTATTCACAGCCACACACCCCTAGTAATGTTTGTAAAGTGGTTCTATCGACAGGGTCCTCACCTCACACAGGCCCCGACCCGATGATGGGATG
Organism: Delphinapterus leucas; assembly: GCF_059928025.1. Taxonomy (NCBI): domain Eukaryota; kingdom Metazoa; phylum Chordata; class Mammalia; order Artiodactyla; family Monodontidae; genus Delphinapterus; species Delphinapterus leucas. The sequence goes on along the minus strand of NC_143142.1, from coordinate 32,457,567 downwards.
GCTCTTTCCCCCACCTGCTCCCCCGTGTCCTTTTCTCTCTTCCTCCTTTCCCTCGTACAGAACTCCAGCTTCACCACAAGGGCCTCTCTTAAAACCTGCGAGTCCTGCATTTGTCCAAGTAACCAAGGTGTCTACATGTCTTCAATTTCTTTCTTTTTTATGGTTGCTATATTATAATCTTTTAAGTGTTAGTGTTTTTTTTTTAATTTTCAACTTTTTATTGATGTATAATATATTCATAAAGAAAAGTACAAGTATTATTAGTGTACTTAAGCTCAATGAATTTTCACAAGTTGAATACATCCCTGGTTATCAGCACCAGATCAAGAAACAATATTACCAACACCTTGGAAGCCCCCTTTTTGAGCGGAGAACTCAAGAAATGCTGCACCACCAAGGTTCTTAATGATACAAGTGTTGTGTGGAAAACCATGGGCATCCAGGATGCCAAGTCAAACGGAGATTCACGAGGGTCTGATTTTGAATGCAAAGAAGCTTATGTAGTACACTAACCAATTTGTGTCACTTTTTCAAACACGTGCAAGAGTAGGTATTTGATTTTTAAATATCTGTGACAAAAGACTTAGAACTCTTTCAATTAAGTGTTAGTATTATATTTACACATATAACATATTTACGTACATCAGCATTATTTCTTATAGTAACACTTGCTTTGATTCATTTAGAGCTGTTTGAAGCACTGGTTTCCAGGCCTGCAAGCACCTGACACAGCGACGACTTCTCTGTGGATCTCTTTTATCCAAACAAACATTTCCTTGTTTCACATATATGATTTATCCTTTTCTCTTCATAGTTATCTATGTGTTTGTTTTATCTGTTTGTGTATTTGGACAAATCTGATGTCAATTCTGTTCAGCTTTAATTTACATATTCTGTAACTAGATCACCAATATGAATAATTTATCTATACGTTACTTTACCACTTGATGGTGACAGAAAAAGCAGCGAGGACTTCAACACTTATTTGTACTTATTTTTCATTAAGAGCACTATCCTCCCCATACTATTATCACATATTTAAAACACAGGCATATTCTGCACTTCACGCTATTTTTTATCCTATAACAGAATTATCTCATCCCCAAATAAATAAAAGATAGAGAAAAAGAAACAGAGGCAAGGTGAGAGCCAGGGGCGAAGCGGCAGGAGGTTCTGGAATTTCTTAAGAAGGTGGCGAGACGGGCAGCTGTGTGGGGAGGATTCAGGAGCACGAGGGACGAAGGGTGGGGCATGTGTGCACCTGCTGAGACAAGTGTCAGAGGGCAGAGGTCCTGGGAAGCCTGGTGGTCTGGGCCGGGCCTCAGGAGGCCAAAAGGCCCAGAGGAAGGCGGGCTGGGCAAACACGGGAAATGTTGAAGAGGGGCCTCGGGACAGCGATGGGGGAGTATGATGGGGAGGTGTCTGGCTCCCAGAGGGTCATTACGATGCTTCCTACAGCTGCTAATCTGCATCATGTTTCAGTTCATCCCTGAAATAATTTAAATAAGAAAAAATTTTACCTGTGATGTCCTGAATACCGTGGACCACGGATATGGCCTATCCCTCGGCACCCTGGAGTGGGACAAACAGCTTGACCTGGAAGGATTTTCACATCATTTGCCCCTTCAGGAAGTAAAAGAACATACCTTGAAAACACCCTCAGCAAAGAAGAACTGGAAAGACTAAAATATGCAAATGATATTCATCAAGACTTTTCAAATTAAAAACAAACCGTCACCAGAAACACTTATTGGGTACTTGCGATGTTTTATAAAACGATTTAGCAGAAAATATCAGTGCTGTAATGGATAATATAAACAGCAACTAACATCAGAGGCTGAGCAAAATGAATAGGCATTGAAGAAATTTAAGTAAAAAAAAAAAACCCAGAAGAACATGACATGTCTTCAACAGAATAACACTGGCAAAGGCAACACAGCCATGAGCTGAGCAGGTGAGTGGGTGAGGTCTGGTTTGTGGCTCCCCATGAAACTCCCACTCAGCCACAGCAAGGCTCCCCCAAAGGGTGGACAGAAACTGAACCAGCAAATGGGGCACAGAGAAGACAGTGACATGGCCCTCCCTGTGCCACTCAAGTGTGTCCCAGCAGCTGAAGAGCCAACTGCCTGACCATTCTGTACTGGGCTGGGCTGTGCTATATACACTCTATGACACTATTCTATACAGACCATATCACACGGTACTGTACCATACTGTATATATATAGCATACTCTACTATACTGCACTATACTATACTGCAATACACTATCCTAAACTATATACACTATATATGCTATACCGTACAAAACTACTACATATACTATACTATTCTATACTTTACTATCAACATATATACAATATTACAGTATACTACATATACTATACTAAACAATACATAATGAATCCAGGCCAGAGATGAATTCCGTCAAGCCCAAGAGGCAATGTAAAGAGTATCAGGATTGAAACCCCCTTGCTCTGTTCTGTGATTTTTCTCAGTCTGGTTTGCCCCTTCCCTCTCCTCCCCTCGCTGCTACACACACACACACACACAGGCTCCTGGAATGTGCTACCCCCTCCTGTCATGCTGCTCTGGGCCTCCTTTGATGAAGATCCCACACCTTCCCCCTCCCTCCCCAGCTCTCAGATTTCCGTCTCCTGTTCAAGCTCCTGTGTTCTTGTCCTCCTCTCAATACTTTCTCCGACTCCCAGCTCTGATTTAACTTGCCTGTTGGGTGAAGACATTGCACCCTGCAGCTTCTTCAGGAAAAGACGTGCATTTTCTCACACTCCACGTGCCCCAGGACTGGCAGAGAGGAAACTGCCTTCTTTTCCCGGCACCCCTCCTCGACTGTGCTTCCTCCCTGCTCCTCGAAGACTCCCGATGCAACAGGCCCCAACACCGCTGGCCTCTCGTGGCCCACCCCCCAGCCCCCACCACCCCGCACCGCTCGGGAAGACCTCGGCCCCGGCTCCCCGGGTGCCGCTCCGTCCCTGCTCCACCGTCGCCCGAGGCGGCCCCAGCACCCGCCCTCCCGGTTGTCCTACCCCATCTGCTGCCCTCACAGATCATTAACCGTCTCATCCTCAGGGGCCACTTCCCCAAACCCGGCTGGGCCACACACGCAAAGAAAACCCTCCGGATCTCGTCGTCACCCAAAATGGCACCGCTTCCCAAATCATCTCGTAGTCAGGCTGCTTTTACTCAGGTAACCCCGCTGCTGAGGCTCTTTCCAACATCATGGGAACTTCCAGGCCACTGATCTCCCTTCCTTCTCACCATCAGTCCCCTCGCATCACGACTCCCTTCCCTTGTCTGAGTCTATCCACCAGTATTTGACCTTCTGTTGCACGTGACATGAACTCTCTTGCCTCTCTGACCTTTTATCACATCTGGTTGTGAAAAAAAAAAGCCAGCCATGAATCAGTTGTGTTATCCTGCTGCTCTGTGTTCTTCATAGCTAACTCTTCCTGGGAAAAATTACACAGCAGTGTGGATTAGGTGTGATCAAAACATCTGTCTTCAGTGTCACCTGAGCCCTCTAGGCTCTCCCAAACCTCCCACTAACCTCCCTGCTCCGGGACTCAGTCGCTGGCTCGCCTGCTGCTTCACGGAGAAAACAGGAGCCTGCTCACCGGTGGGCCTTCCTACCCCCCCTTCCCTCCCATCACAGTGCAGGGAGCAGTCTGCCCTCCCCCGAGTGAACCCTCACCGGTTAGGTTAGGATCTCATCTTCCTCCCACTCTTCAGGAGCTTTGGGCTATCAAATATTCTAATTGCCCCTTGACTACTGAATCCTTTCTACCAACACTTAAACACACTCCTGTTTTCCCCTTTGGAGCCACAACCCCTTTAGCTGCTGTTCCCTCTTCTCCTGTTCACAGCCAGACTTCTCAGGAGGTTCTCTCTACTTGCTCACATCCCATTTCTTGAACCATATCAGCCTGTCTTCTGAGGTCACCCGTGACCTCTCTGCATTAGGCCCAACACGCACTGCTGAGAGCACACCACACTCAGTGCCTTGGCGCTAGGCTGACCACAGCTGGCTACCGCCTTCTTGAACTGTTACTGTCCACTGGCTCTGGTGACATCACACTCTCGCCATCAGCATGTGGGCATTCTCTTCTTTGCCAGCTTTTCATCCTCTGGTGAAATTTAAAATGTCAGAGAACCCCAAGGTTTGTTCCTGGGCCATCCATTTCTTCGTTCACCAAATGTATACTATAGATGCTCAGAGGCTACAGCCCAGACACTCTGTACGTTCTAGACCAATGCATCCAACTCTTCACCCAACATCTCTGTTGGGAATCTCTTAAAGGCGTTTCAAATTCAACATGTTCAAAACTGAAGTCACCGCCTGGTCCCCAAACTTCTTTTCCTCTAGAGCCATTCGTCTCAATAAACCGCATTAATCCTTGACATCTTTCCTGCCCTCATTTCACTCCACCCAACTTCCGGCCAATTCTCAATCCCTTAGGTATTTCCACCTGCCAACTTATTCCTATCACTACTGGGTGCCCTGACCCAAGCCATCATTGCCTCCCCCTTGAACGACCTCAGCACCGTCCTTCATTCAGTCCAAGTCCCCATCTTGCAACCAGAGTGACATTTTCAAAACACAAATCTCACTGCATCACTTCCCTCTTAGCTTCTTTCAATGGCTTCTCATGGCTCTTGGGATTAAGTCCCAAATCCTTAGCCTGGCCTACCTGATCCCAACTCCTATCTACTTCTCTAGATGCGTCTTACTTGATCTTTCCCATTACTCAGTATTCTGCATCTATACTGGCCTTTTCCTGTCCCTTGAACCCACCAGGTTCTTTCACAGCTGAGAGCACTTGCATGCTGGAATGACCTTCCTACCTCTCAGCCTGGAAAACTCCTACTCATCTTTCAGGTCACAGCTTACATTTCACCTCCTCAGGCTAACTTCCAAGAGTAGGTTAGGTTCCCTTTTTTAATAGCACTTACCTCTACTACAAATTAAATGATGTATTTGTTTAGTGTCTCTCTCTCTCTCTCATATTAGAATCGTGAGCTGCGAGCCTGGGCGTACTGCACCATTGTGTCGGCACTGCCTAGTATGTCACATAGTCACTGCTCAGGACATGCTCACTGAATGACTCGATGAGCCTTCCATACCTCTTCCCTCAAGATGCTCAGAGTCTAGAAGAGAGGCTTACATAGAAACCAGAAATTGGCATTACAGTACGATTCTGTTGCAGAAAAGTACTGACCAAGGCTGGGTCCCAGTGTATGACGCTGTTAGAACAAATGTTTGCACCTCAAATAGATTTTTGTTAAATTTACTGAACAATAGGAAAGTATGCCTTAGACACTTATTACACCCTCACAACTCCGTGAAACGCCTTGAGGGATAAGCAGAAATAAGAGCTGCCCTACCCCAAGGTAGCTTTCAGAAAGAGCTTGGAAAAAGAAAACAATTATTAAACAAATGAATGTTTAAAACTTGTAAACAAGCCCCTAATTAAGACGTATGCTTGTATCAAACAGTAAAAAAAAAAAAAAAAAATCTATGAGAAAAGAAAGAAACACAGGGTATAAAGAGACTTTTCTCCAAACCGTGCCTCACAACATGCTCCCAAGGCCACCAGCGCAAAGACCTAGAACCTAAACCCACAGACAGGCCAACAAGCCAGTGCCCACCTGCCAGCCCAGATGCAGCTCTGTGCGGACAACGTTTCAGCAGCCTCCCAATGAAGGCTACTGAGTATTTCAGGACTATTTTAATGCACTTGATTCAATCAAGGCTTGAAGTGATATTTTATCAATTTCATCAAATATTTATCAATGCATATTTATCTCCAGATCCCTGATGGGTGTCGTAATTCTCTCCTTGTAGGATCTGTAAGGAGAGGCGTGACCCCGACTATCGGAGAAGAGTTATTACATTAAGAACCACAGCAAGGACATACAAAGAAGTAGTTATGGAGAACATGCAATGAAAATGCACAGAACCTAACAAGTTTTCTTGGTAATTTTGTGTGATGAAGTTTAATGGGTTGACTCGATGGTGAATTAGACAGAGAACCGTCTGTTGGTGAAAAGAAACCGGTAAATTCTGTAATAGTTCGTGTTATTGCCTCTAGGAAAAAAGGGAACCTATGATAAAATTAATGCTTTTCCCCAGAAGATAACTGCATTTTTGCCAAGAATATCTTACTTGTAACTTGGCTATTTGGAGAATTAGGTCTCAAGAAAAAATGTTCTCAGCTCGAAATCCCTTCCTTAGAGAGAGCATCGCTGACCGTATCACCCTTTCTTGCCTTCTTTTTACCACTTTGCCTGAAATGCCCTCCCTAGTCTATCTGCTCATCGCCTGGCAGGTGAGTCCGGGGCAGAAGGACATCCGCCTCATCTAGCTTGTTAACCGCTGCACCCCACCTGCCACAGTAGGGACGGCACGCAGGAGACGCTGAGTAAGACTGTGGTTTGTGAACGAATAAATAACTACAAAGACAGCAACAGTGACCACCTCTAAGCGCTGTTTTGGTACATCCTGACCACAGTGCTGTGAGATAATCACATATTATTCTCATTTCAGAGCTTAGATTGTCTAAAATCAATCTTCAGTCTGCTAACTACTGCGAGCTACTCGCTAAAACTAGCAGCATCAATAGCTCCTAATTTATTCCAAGTCTTCTACGAAAATTTTACTCAGGCAGGAGTAAATCTGATGGTAGACCTGTTGCTGCAAGGGAAAAAAGAAATGGAAAATACCCCTGTGAACTGGAAATTATCTGAGTAACGAACAATGTCTGTACTAACGCGAGACCACAACAAAGCATCCTCACGGACCCCCATTCTCACAGAGTTCCTCTGTTACCACAGCTGCCAGGGCGGACGCTGCAGGTGCCCACCCAACACCCGTTCCCCGAGCCCTCCTTGATAAGGAGCCCTGACTCGGTTCAGGGCAGCAACGTGCCCACGCCCAGCTGACACGGCCGCCTTTCCCAGCCTCTTTCACAACCGGAAGTGGCAGTACGGTCTAAGGGGAGGGCAATGCTGGATGTTCATAAATACTTTTTTTGCCTACTTTTAGGTGATGCTGATGCTGCTTTGCCCGTTTCCCCCTTCCTCAATCTTCACGGAACGTAGATATAAGGGCTCATGAGGTGACAAGCACAAGGACAGAAGCAAACGTGTTGAAGAGGGCAGAGAATGAAGGATGACGGAGCCTGGACCCAGGACCTGCCAGCGTGGGCCTAGCACATCAGTGTCTGTCATGTAGGAAAAACAACCCTCTCTTTGATGAAGGTATCGTGAACAGATTTTTATGTTACTTGTGGCTGAAGAAGCCCTACAATAAAACAGCAATTGCATTTTGTTTTTCCTTTTGTGAAATCAAGGAATTGCTCTAAAACAAAAGCTAGGGTTGCATGTGAGTGGTAGACCTGTTGTGATGTAAAGATGATGTAAGGGGTCAAAGGCAAAATCAAGAAATACAAGAGGCTGTTCTCATCTCTAGAAAATGAGAAAGGGAGCTGTTCTTATTTCAAAATGGCCTGAACTGGCAACTGGGAGTGATGTGGATGAGAAGGGTCCTCATCCCAGCCAGGACGGGGTAGAAGCTGAAATCATCTCCTTCCTTCTGAGCAGAAAGCAGTTTCCTCTCCCAACTGTTATTTGGTACAGAGATGACCCAGAGCAGAATGACAACACTGACACTGACTGAAGCAAATTAAGATGATCTATTCACTTCAACATATAAGTGAGCCCCAGATCGATGCCGGCCAGCACTACAAGTAAGGATCGAGCAGCAACATTCTTAGCCTTATTTCAACCCTCATTACCCACTGCTGGAAAGGATGCAGTTCAACCCCAGTCACTTAGCAAGCGTTTTATGGAGAAATGACATTAGCACCCGGTGGTAATAGCCACTAGAGTGGATACAGAAAAGAAAAACAGATTCAAATGTCACTGATAACAGACAAGCAAGATACATTATTTCTTCTTAATTTTAAAATAAAAATAACCACTGAGTATTATTCATTCATTTAAAGAGATACCAAGTGCTTGTTATGTGTATCCTGGGTGCTAGAGATACGGTGAGCTAAATAGAAGACCTGCCCACTTTGAGCTCACCTTCTGGTGCCAGAGACAGAGTAAACTACAAATAGAAACAGTGTAGGGCTTCCCTGGTGGCGCAGTGGTTGAGAGTCCGCCTGCCGATGCAGGGGACACGGGTTCGTGCCCCGGTCCGGGAAGATCCCACACACCGCGGAGCGGCTGGGCCCGTGAGCCATGGCCGCTGAGCCTGCACATCCGGAGCCTGTGCTCTGCAACGGGAGGGGCCACAACAGTGAGAGGCCCGCGTACAGCAAAAAAAAAAAGAAAAAGAAACAGTGTAACATCAGTGACAGTGCGAGGGAGGAAGAGAAAGTGACCGGGTGGCAGTGGGGACCCTGGTTCAAGGCAGAGTCATCAAGGAAGAGGTCCTGATGTTCGGACAGGATCCTGTGTGCAGTGGAGGCACGAGCCGTCCTGGGACAACAGCAGGAAGGCCAGCGTGGCCGGAGCCGCGTGGACAATGGAAAGGGCGCAAGAGGCGAGGTGGCGGGGGCCACGGTGAGGCCTCCGCCGGACGCCGGGCTTGACAGGGCACGTCTGAAGGACCAAATGGGGAGTGAGTCACTGAGGACTGAACTTACTGCAGCCTGTTCTTTGAGCAGTGCTTACTTCTTCTACGCAGAGCTCAGGAAGGGCTACAGGCTGGCTCTACGCTGTGGTTGAGGCATCCGTGCCTGGCATTAAAGCCGTGACCAGCATCAGAGAGATTCTTAACTGCTGGTAGTTTAGGGATGTCTGGAACCTTGAGGTGGGAGCCAGTGATCTGCAATGTTCTGAGCTCCGGTTTCTACCCACGTGGCCCGATCCCCGAATGAACATGACTCACAGGATGCCACCCTTAGGCACCTGCATGCAGGGGAGATGCTGGATGGATACAGAGCAGGTTAAAACTGCATTTCCCTCATGCGAGCTGCACTGAGAGCTGGGGAGCAACGTGGAGAAAAGTTATTTCAACCACATCCTTCCCTGAGATGCCACAGTGAGTTTGTGTCCGTGGAGCGGAGGAGAGGCCTGAGGACTGAGCTCTGGGCGACACAACAGGTAGAGACTAAAAGGAAGGAGGAGGGAGGAGGCCGGGAAGCCATGCGCCCAGGGCCAAGGCACAAAGGCTGCGATGCCTGGGGCTTGCAGTGGACAGACACCAACAAGCCAGACTGACCTTCAAGGGAGAAGGGAGAGAAGAAAGGGGGAAACAATGGCATAAACTACTTTTTTGAGGAGTTTTAGTAGAAAAGGTGATATGAAAGTGGGTCGTGGTCAAGAAGGTGTTTTCCTTACTATTTCTCTTTGAGTGATGATGGAAATGTTTCCGTAGAAGGAACCGGACAATGTAGAAGGAGAGGGTGTAGTTGTGGGGAAAGGTCCTTGAGTCACGGCCAGCGAGGCCCGAGCATGGCCGGCCTCCAGGGGAGGAAGGCAGCACGTGGGGACGGGAGGACCAGCTTCTCCACCGAGAGCTTTTATTTTCTCAGTCAAAGAGGCAGTGAGATCATCAGCTGAGATTAAGGGCAAGGAGAGTGACAGGATTCAATCTAGGACTAAACATTTAAAAATAAAGCAAACTGGTGAAATCCGCACATGCTCTCACTCCACGTAATTACGTGTCCGCTGTCTTTACTGTGGATTGGAGACCTTTAGGCTGGTATCCTGTTTTGTTTTGTTTCTTCCCACCCCACCCCCAGGGAATTTATATCATAGTTTGCTAAAAAGATTTAATGAAATAATTACCCCAAATGTTGGAGGATGCAAATAATAAGCATATCATTCCAACTGAAATTATAGGTTAATCATACCTATTCTCGATCTCCTGATGAAATTGGGGACAATAAACACCTGCTGTGCTATAATAATGAGTTCCTCAAAAAGAAGAAGAAAATAATGTAACCAAACACCATGGTTGCCTGTACTAGGTTTCAGGCTGTCAGATGTCATGATATATAAATGAAATAGAACAATAATTTTCTGAAATGGGAATGCAGTAAAATAATGTTTTAAAAGGATTCTAAAAATGCAAATATCAGCTGATCTAAAAATCCTTTAAAGCATAACAAGGGCAGTAATAGTAGAAGAGGGTAAAGTAACCACCTACCTAAGGTAGGAAAACATTCAGAAGGAGGTAGAGTCTGGAAAGACCAGTGGACATAACAGTAATCACACTGGTTCCACCTCACAGAGTGCCCTGGGGTAAGAAGAGACAGCAGCGTGGACAGAGCAGACCCGAGAGAGCTTCTGGGCAGCCACGGTGAAAAGTGAAACGTGTCACATGGGGGCTTTGCTCCATATTTAAAAGGAGACAGCAGAGCAGCTGGCAAAGATTTTCTTAGCAAAATATAATAAAATGCACTTATCACATGTCGAGTTTTAAATGAGAGACCGAATGGCACAGTGTGCAGCTGGTAAACTACACAAGGATCCTGGGCAGGGAAGGTCTCCTGTCTACGTGCGGGCACAGGACCAGGGAGACCAGGGCTTTGCTGGAAAACGGGGCGATTTGGCCCAAGGGACCAGATGAAAGCACCGTAGACCTGGCCGTGCACTGGCCTGAGCCACCGTGAGGAGGGTACAGGGCTGGGAGGAAGTGTGAGTGGTGGTACGTGACATATGGCTGTAATGACATTAAGGACAGAGGGAGAAATACACGTTTGATCCCATACACCTCTCCTTCAAACATTCTAAAGTAAAGAATTTGTACCATCTATTTAAAAACACAAGACTAGGCTCTTTTTTTCATTACTGAATAGCACAGGCCTTCATAAAATGCCAACCTGCCTTGTAACCCGTTTTTAACCTTTCAAAAACTCAGGAAAGTGACATCCTTGATTTATGGAAGGAGAAACTGGGAGGGGTCCACAGAGATCACACAGAAGCACAGAATTTTAGGAGCAGAACAGTCGTACAGACACAGGCACACAGAGAAATTGGTTTACACGTAACTGAAGTAAATTGAATTAAACCTACTTCTTTCAATAACTGATAACCGTACTGTGAGGAACTGAAGGGTAATACAGCATCGAAAAGCATCCAGTACAAATACTATTTCACTAGACGGTCCTATTTCATTTTTTTCATTATTTTTAAGAAAGAAATCAAAGCAGATACACTTGTCTTCTAAACCTTAATTTTTATACAAATTCTCTCTCAAAGATAATATAAAAAACCAAGACTACTTTCTTACTTTCTGAAACTCCTAATTTAGCTGATCTTTTACATGAAAACCGCTTTTTTTTTTAAAATGACAAAATGCTTGGTTTATGTAAATGGGATTACTCCCACCTAATCTAAGTGAAAATGCTGCAAATCCACCCCCTCCTCTCCTCTGATTCTCGTGCATTCTCTCTCCCACTCTCGATTTCATTTCTTGGTTTCTACTTCCCTCTCTTCCCCCCCCCCCCAACTGTGCCTTGTGCAACAAGATACTAAATAAACAGAAGCCACAAGCCTGTCCTTATTCCCAGGATTTTCCTTATTCATGTGAAGGGAGATAACGGACAGGCCTAAAACTGTAAGTAAACCACGGTTGCTTATGACTTGTTTTTGAGCTTTCCCAATCCTTGAACTAATTTCCCCCCCTTTTACTAAAAGAGGAAATTAGTTAATAAGTTCCATTTTCACTGAAAGTGTCACACATAATTTGCTAACTAAAACATCAAACTGATTGGTTGCTGGTAGAAACGTCATCTGTTCTCGTAACCAAACATGTATAAATATAAAAGTTATTTAGAAGAATGAAGCACACCCTGTAACTCAAGACTCCAAAGTGGGGTAATTAGAACACCATCCCAATAACCTGCGGATTACACCTAAAGCAGGTACCCCGGCATCCACAGTCCCTCCTCAAATTGGCCTTGACCTCACGTGCCCACACTAAGAACCTTCCTCACCACGGAGCTTTTGGACATTCTTAATGGAAAATGCTGGGAGTCGCTTGAGAAACGCTTTTACATATTTATTAATAATTACGTTTCTCCCCATGGTTCCTACTCTAACCCTAACTTGACAGTTAATGAAGTTCCCACGTTGAATGACTTGAGAACAGTGTTGTCAGAACTGCCACGTTTCTAAGGGGAAGGAAGCCTCCCTCCTCCGTCGTGTCTGTAACAGATGCTCCGATGAAACGGGAGGAGCTGCTCACCTTCCCCCCCGCCCCCCACCCCCGAGACCCAAGCCCAGATCACAGTGACTCTGAATCAGGCTGGATTTCAGGCCTGAGAGACAACAGCCCTTCCTGGGTGTGTCAGAGCTGCCCCGGGGAGGGGAGCTCCATGGAGGGGACACCATCGGCCGGGCCTCCACGTGCTGCTGGACGGAAAGGGCAAATAACAGACACAAAGGCCTCCGTTCCGAGAAGGCGCCTGTCGCAGGCTCCGACCACCCCGAGTCTGACTTGCCTCTGGCTGGGCGAGCGTCCCCGGAGCACAGACCCTCACTGCCCTCCCTGTCAGTCCGGTCGGAACACCTGGTCAGAGACCATGGACACGGCGGGATCCCAAGAGCCTGGGAGTCCACCAGAGGACAGAGGAAGGGGCACAAAGATGTTCAAATATAGAAATCTCCAGGTCCCACAAAATCAGAATTCCAGAGGCAAGCTTCTGAATCTTATTTCTTAAGTGTTCCCCATCCAGGCTGGGAACCACTGCCCGAGTCCATCTGGTTATTTTTGCAAGGAAGGAAATAAAGGGTTAGAAGTTTAAATAATTTGTGCTAGACCATAAGTCGTATTTTGGCGGTTCGGACAAGAATTTAAGGCTCCTGGCTTGCAGCTCTGTGCTCTTTCCCTCTGCCACACTGCCCCATAAGTAACTGCTACAATCTCAACTTTTATACGTTTATACACACAATCTTTCTTAGTCAACCATCCCTAGCTTTAAAAGACAGCAGGAGTAGCCACGCATGTCAAAGTCGTCGTCACACACCTGAAATGAACAGAATGAAGTCTGGGTGATCACACCAGGCCACCGTGGATGGATATGGGAAGGAGCACGAGCTCGGAGTCAGAGACCCCACTCCTCTCCTCAGCCGCCTGCCCCATGCTCCCCATAATGGGAGCAGACACCCCAGCTCATGATGGCCCGGGTGTTCACAACGTGGTACCCACAACAGGACCCTCACCTCACACCCATCACTCACCTCCCCGACCCTGCCGACTGTCTAGCTGGCTCGTGGAAGGGTAACCCCCTGTGCTGGCCTTACACAAACACACTCTTCAGTAACTGTGACTGAACACTTTTTTTCGCCTCACTTGCTGAATTTAGAAGCTACCCCTAGAATAAGAGGTGACTCCACTGTGTTGCTAAATTTTCCCTGGATGCCTGGCATTGCATAAAATTAGGTCAGAGGAATTATATTTAAAAAGTCCCCTCCCATTCTGATGATTTTCATTACAAAACAGGTCCATTGACGTGAAAAAGAGGACGATGACTTCAAAGAAAATGATGGAGGATGTTCTCGCCAATCTAGAAAACACAACGCACATTGAAGAACAGAAACTTGCAAAACCACGTTTCTTTTACTCAGCTTTACAATTCCTCAGGACATAAAGGCTTTTCATGTCCAGGAAAACAGCCAAGTAAACCAGCAATAAGGAGAATGTAGGATGATTCAAGGGCACGGTGTCCTGAAGGAGAGGGTCAGGGCTGCAGAAGGACAAGTGGCATGCTATCAGCAGCTGTGTCCTGCTCAATGCCTTCAACTGTTTGGTGCTGACAGAAATAATGGTGCAGAGAGAAAATGTCTGTGAAGGGATAACGCCAGTCAAATTAGGAACATTCTAAAGAATGCTCTAGGGCTGGCGAGACACAGGAGAGGACAGCAGGCTGCTGGCCCAGCCTTGGCAGCTCTGACCGTGCGTCTGCAGCCTCGGCTCAAGGAGCTCCCAGACACGTGGGTCCCAGGAGCAGGGCATGGAGGAGAGGCCTGTGGTCAGGCTGCCGGGTGTGCAGGCATGGAGAGCTGTTAGCCCAAGAAGTGGCCGGTGTTCTGCCCTCTCTGATAATCACAGTGATCTCATGTGAAGTGAAACTCGCTCTTTTGCCAAGGAAAACAATTCTAATTTTTACTTTCTGGCTTAAAATGAATATCAAAACATGGATGAAAAGTAATGTATAAGCCAAAGGCTCTTAGCTACCCAATAATTCTGTATATTTTCAGTTCTATAAGTTTGTCATTTGCAGTATTCATTCAATTTTAGGTTTGTGTATAAATTTTCAACTTCTTGATTCTTGGTTGCTTAAAATGCAGAGTGAAATGGAAAACAAAACCCATAATCTCCATACAGCTTCTTTTATAATGCAAATATATAGTGTTTATTTTACATGAAAAATATTTGATTCTATCATCATTCCATGGAGTCCTTTACAGATGTATCTACTTATAAAATAAAATGGACAAGTATTTTTTAATCTTTCTAATACGAGGAAAGACAAATGAACAAAACATCTCCAAGATGCTAACAGCACTAAGCTTGTCTTTAAAGCAACTGTGGAGTTGCCCTCACCTACCTCCAAGCCCTAAGTGTGAGAGAAGAAGTAGGTGTGGACAGGAGAAAGCATCTCGGGAGGAGGAATTTCTGTCTCCTCACACCGAATCCCGGTGCCCAGCTAGCGCTGCAGTGCCCTGCATGACCTCCACCAAGGCTCCCAGAGGGCCAGCTCTCCCTCCAAGCTTCGTCATCCTGGTCACCAGTGCACAACTATGTCCCAAAGGACTTTCCAAGTCCTGGCACAGTGCTCAGTATACTGGTGATACCAAGTAAACCTTCATTCAGTGACAACAGAAACACTACCCCCTAAGAAGGGAAAACCTTCCCTCTCCAGTCGTATTTCCAGGCAGGCAGTCGATCACCCAAGGATCCCATCAATCAGGCCCTGTAGGGGGCCAAAGGAATAGGAGTATAATAATTGCATCTTGTCCCCTTTTCTTGAAGGCATTATGGTCTTCTGAAGAGGGTGACAACTCTGTCAGAGAAATCCTGAAAGGTGGACGTCCATGTGCTGACGTCCACAAACCTGGTCCGATGTGACTCATAAACTGGAACAGGGTAAGGACCGGTTTCACCCACTGTCAAACCACTGGGTTATTCCATGACTTTTAGAAGTTAGTGTGCATTTGTTTTCAGTGCCAGTGACTTTGCCCAGAGATGTACCTTGTTTAGACACAATCTACCAGCATCTGTAATGGACAACTAAGACCACCTGGTCACAGGACACCTCAGCTGTGAACGGCGTGTGGCTACGGGGAGCAGGTAACCCGCACAGGGCACCAGAGACCAAGCTTTAGAACAAAGTGAGTGAATCCTGCCCTCACCCCTCCAGCAGGTAGAGTATACAGGACGAGCACTTCAACAAGGAACATTTAAAACAGAAATATCATTAAGACTGTGAGTACATTTTGAAATGTATTATTTTCCCTGATAAGTCTATCATGTAAATCTGTAATTAGGGACTTCTAAAATAGCTAACTTTTTTTTTTTAACACAATATGCTGTAATTGTCTATCAAGTCAATGAGTACTTAGGGACTCTTAAAACTGATTACTTGCTTGCTGTATTTTGGAAGAACGAGTACTAAAGATTCCTTATGAAATTCTCCTTAAAACAGAATGAAATTGGAAATGTGCTGTTACCTGGCTAAGTTAACCATCTTCAATTTTTCCTTGGAAAGACATCTATCCATCATCATATGTATCATTCCATATCTGGATTATAACTGCATTAACTCCTTTTTTATAATCTAAATGAATTTCCATCTCTGACAGAATAAAATTTTTCTAATTCCCAATTCGAAATTGGGTCCCAAATGTTTCTAATCCCAAAGGTCCCAAAGAGGGCTTTATTAATCATTTATTCCTTAATGTAGATTTATCTCACTTAACAGGATAAACACTGTGCCAGGCCACATGGTATGGTATTTACGATTCATTCTGTCGTATTTATACCCCTGCTGGGTAATGAACTAAATGGAATAAAAATGAGCTATATCTTCTATCAAGTTACGTTCTGTTATGCTTATTTATGTTTAACAGTTAAATAAATTAGCAATGTTCTCAAGGCCCTTAATATAAGTTATAAAGGTTATAGATATTCTTATAGTAGTTTGTACTACTATTAATATACACTTTAACTTCATAATAATGTTTTGTTTATTGTGTAATCAAGCATCACAATTACTTCCAGACATAAATCAAGCAGAAGCTAACGAAAGAACGATGACAAGATTACTTAGACACGGAAGCCAGCTAGGAAATCTCCTTTTTCTGCCTGTCGACTTCCTATTCATGAAAGATTCTTTTGTTAGCTGTGGGGGATGTTTGGCCCACGTGTCCCCTACTAGGGCCTGAACAGACTAACTGCATAGCTACTACTCAAGACCTCACTCAATAAAGGTTGCAGGCGAGAGCCCAGGCTGGTCTCTCGAGATGCTTGTTGTTTTGGCATAAGTTATTAACCAACTCTTAGAGAGAGAAGTGGATAAACAGATAAATATTTATTGGAAGCCAGACACTGGGGAAATGCTGACAGACACTCCACTCATGAAGCTGACAGTCTCATGGGGACTAGTGACAGAAAGCAAGGAAACAGACAATTAGAGTAATTACGTATTGTGATATGCACAGAGGAGCAAAGGGAGTGGTGAGATGGAAAATCACAGTGATGTAACGTGGCCAGGAAGGCCTTGCTCAGACGGGATCATTTGAGATGAACTCTAAAGGGTGGGAAAGAGTCATATCTTAGAAGAGCAGGTGGACTGTTCTGGACAGAGAAGATGGCGTATGCAAAGGCCCTGGGGTGGAAAAATTTGCATTTAAGAAATGGAAAGAAAGGAGTGAGTGGAGCAGAGGGAGGTGAAAGGAAGACAAGGGGGTCAGAGGTGTTGCATGTTCACCTCACGTTCTCTCTCTTCCTGCATTTCCCCCTCTGGTCTCATCCCACCCCCCTCCTCAGGCTGGTGCTGAAGTGGGCATTTATTTATGAATAGGGAGCCCCCAGACAAGGCTGGGTGAGGGCCAGCTATCTGCCTCCTTTGGTATACTAAGGAGTGGCTGTGCATCACTAGGAAACGATCCCACATGAGAGAAGGTGATGGTGCAGCAGTGGCCAAGTTAATGAGCCCAAGGCTGTCCTGCTTCAGCACAGCCTGTGTGGGATCACAAGGGACCCAGAAGTTCATCCGTGCCTTAGTGAGGAGGCTCGGGGTCTCTGAAAGGGCTGGAGGGTAAGCAGAGGCCTGGGGTCAGGATACAAAAGCCATGTAAAGAGAGAGCTGAGGACTAGAGAAAACAGCCAGACCACACAACTTGGGGGCAGCATCTTGGGGCATGAAGATACTGGTCCCCCAGGCCCAAGAAGGATTCCTCTTTACGGATCAGTGAGGCTCATCCAGCCTTTTCCCTAGAAGCAGCTGCACACCCTGTGAGCTGCTGATTTTCACGAGCAACGTACTCTGACTGCAGACTCTCCAGGCATAAGGCTGTGATGCAATGTCACCTATTTCTGTGTTTTGCCCCCCACTTCCCATCATGCCCCCTGCAACGCTGCTGATGCTGCAAAACAGAGGCTGCTGTCCCTTTCTGGAAACGCAGGCTCAGCACTGCCAGAGGCCTCTCCACGGCTGGAACCTCATACCGGCTGGGTCACCCCCCACCCCAACCCGCATCTGAAGAGGGGTAACGGGAGTGGAGCCTGACCTGATTATAAAGGTACACACTGTGGATTCAAACAAGTCAGGAAGAACATTCCAACCAGGGCCAGAGGCCCACCTTTGTCTCTAACAAGGTGGGCAAACCACTGCGTCTCTAGGCCCTTGAATGATGGCTGGGGGATTGACGAGCTCAGAGGATTCTGGCAGGTTTATGTTCTACCTCCACATCGCTGGTGCCTCCCAAGGACAAAGCGTTTTTTCTAGTTGGCTGGAACTTTCCGAGAATAAGAATCAGATCCTCTCTCCTACACCTGCTGGGTCCCGCACCCTTGCTCAGAGGGTGGTTTGTTCCTCTCAAGCTGGGATGGGGCATTCACGGCGCCAGCACAGAGGCCAGTCCAGTCTGCTGGGAGGGTCGCCTGCCGGGAGAGGCTCTCCCTGGAGGGCTGGTGGCCCTGTGTCACCCATATCCCCACAGGCTCCTGTGATGGCACACTGGTACTTTTGTCATTTCAGAAAAAAAACCACTATACTTGCGCTGGTGAGAAACGTCGATTGGTTACCACGTGGCGCATCCAAACCTGCATTTAATTTAAACGATGATTCTTTTGTCTCCAGCTATATCTACTTTATTAGAGGCACTGGGACCTGTCATATTTCTATTTTATTATTTCTATCACTACCTTAAAATATGAACAAAACGTTTCCATGCAATCGAATATTTCCTTTTGTTTAACTCTGATTTCTAAAAGAGTGTTTAAAACAAGGCCTGAAGGGGCAGGGGGGTGAAATAAGTATAGACAAATGACCTTTATAAAGTGTAGGAAGTCAGGAAAATGACAAACAGACAGGTCAGACATTCAGCGGCCCACTGTGCACGGCGGACGGGGCCGAGCCATCCTGGTCCACGGGGTGGGGTGGTGGGGGGAGGTCAGCTAGGGTCAGAGGGCCAGGCCAGGGGGCTGACGAGCACACTTGACTCTGGCCCCGTCACAGGCATTTTTCTGACATGCATCCACCACCTGCAAGAGCTGTGAACGGTCAGAGCAGCAGAGGTGAGTGATACAAAGAGCCTGCCCCGCAGACCTCGTGGCCTCTGGGAGCCACCGTCCCCCCCTCAACCTGTGTCTGCAGCCTGAGCCTGCCTGCTCGTGGCGGCGGGGTGAGCCTGCGACGGGGACCGGCAGCGGGCGGCCCCTGCCTGCCGGGGAGAGCTATTCTAGAAAGCGGGACGGCGAGCACAGAGGCACAGAAGCACATCCCACCAGTCGGCGCGCGGGGACTGTGCCGAGAAACAGAGGCGGCTCCGGGGCCAAAGGGTGCAGGGGGCTTGTCCGGGAGGGGACACCTGAGCGAGCCTCAGGAGGTAGCATGCGGCGGCATCCAGCTGCAAGCCAAAGAACAGCAGCAGCTCAAGCGGAGACACACAGCTGGCGTGCTGCAGGCAGTGCCAGGGCCAGGGCGGCGGGCCAGGCGATGCCAGCTACAAACTGGCAGCTGCCATCTACCTCGACGAGGAGTAAACCACGAGCCGCTGCAGCTGCTGACCTTCAACACCCCCTGAAACGAGTTCAGGGTGAACTCTGTGCTTTGGGAAAAACTGGCACAACAGGTCTTCAGACAGTTAGATATTTTCAGGCGCTGATTTTATGAGCCCAGTTCTTGTATCTCCTTGTGTCTAGAAAAGCACTAAAATCCCTCATGGTGACGTCTGCTCCTTGTCACTAGCAGTAACCTTCTGCAAAAAATACGTGCTTGGTTGCACACTTCGCCCTTCACCAAAATCACATCTATACCAACCTTCCCCCTACATCTTTGGAACAGTTTCTCAGAGCTATCTGAAATGCTGTCTTCTGGGCTATGGTCCCCATTTTGTCCCAAATTAAACTTAACTCACAACTCTCATGCTGTGCGTTATTTTTTCAGTTGAGAGCAAGCAGGGAAAAGAGCAAAAACCCTGGCGGGAGCTTCCAGGGGCCCCAGGTGAGGACGCCAGGGCAGGAGAGCAGCAAGAAAAAGGTCACTCTAACGCAACAGAACAGAGGACAAAATCCTGCGGGACGACGAGGATGAAGAGACAATTCATCTCCCTGAGGACATCAGACAAAGCTTTGGAGAGGAGCTGACCCCTGACTGCAAAGAACTTCACCTTCTACCCAAATGCTGTGGCATAAACACTGGGCACAAGGAATGCAGAGCCCACCCAGAGGCCAAGGAGCCACCCCTGTAGACCAAGGAGAGAGGCAGGAGCAGACCGAAGGACAGAGGACAGGGCCGTGGCCCACAATGGGGGCAAAGGAGCTGCAAGCTGTGCCCACCGACCGGGGAAGGCGCACAGGAGAGCTGCTGACATGCGTCTCGTCAAACAACCAGAAAGCTACTGAACGACAGTGAGACTAACTTCATGTCTCTAGTGCTGTACATTTACGACTGCTATTGTGAGTTATAATAAGAAGTATATACTGAGTCTTCATCCCTGTCCTGGCACAGAGCTCTTAAAATCCTTGGAATGTCCTGTGTCTTCTGTTAACATTAATGAGGTGACTTTTGGAAAGCATGGAAGGATGGGGGCCGGTGGCCAGGAGAACCAATCATCAGAGGTTTGGAACTCCCAGACTTCCAGTCCAACCCCCCAAGCCCCGACCCCAGGGAGGTGAGAGGAGCTGGAAGTCAAGTTCAATCACCAATGGCCAATGATTTAATCAGTCGTGCCTCCGTAATGAAGCCTCCACAAAAACCCCAAAGGATGGCCAGGTTGGTGAAACCCTGGAGACTGGAGGAGAGTGGGGCCTGGGGAGGGCAGGGGAGCTCCGACCCCTCCCCCAGACTTCACCCTGCACATCTCTTCCACAGGCTGCTCCTGAGTTAGATCCTTTTATGATGAACCAGTGACCTAGCGGGTAAACTGTTCCTCTGAGTTCTGTGAGCTGCTCTAGCAAATCAAACCTAAGGAGCGGGTGGTGGGAACCTCCAGATCTACAGCCAGTCCCCCGGAAGCACAGGTGACCACCTGGACTTGTGACTGGTGTGTGAACTGGGGATGGGGATGCGGGGGCAGTCATGTAGGACTGAGCCCTAACCTCCAGTAAACAGTGTTAGACTTGAGCTGAACCGTGGGACACCTGGCTGGTGTCGGAGAATTGCTTGGTGTGGGTGAAAAACCCACACGCACATTGGAACTGGGTGCAAAACATATTCAGATTTTTATTTTAAAGAACAGCAAAGTTCTTTCATTCGTAGTTTCATGGGGCTTATGCGGCCTGCTTTTTTTTTTTTTTTGCGGTACGTGGGCCTCTCACTGTTGTGGCCTCTCCCGTTGCGGAGCACAGGCTCCGGACGCGCAGGCTCAGTGGCCATGGCTCACGGGCCCAGCCGCTCTGCAGCATGTGGGATCCTCCCGGACCAGGGAACGAACCCGTGTCCCCTGCATCGGCAGGCGGACTCTCAACCGCTGTGCCACCAGGGAAGCCCCAAGGGCCTGCTTTTCTTGTCTAAGTCAGTCATTCTAAATTTTTCAAACTGTCCTACATGTCATTCCAAATTCACTCAGAGATCAGCAGCCCCTTTATGGACAGTGCAATTATAACAAAGAACCATACTGGTTGTTTAAGCTTTAGGAAGTAAAGTCAACTCCCAATTTTCTGGATCAATGAAGAGAAACGGTGGCCTAGGAAGCAAATGTGCCTGTGCTCTTCACCCGGCCTTGCTCCTTCCTGTGGGGTCACTGAGCCCAGACAACCAGCAGCAGGCATTACGGTGGTCAAGGCATTTCATCTCCCAAGCCTGCGAGTCCCAGAGGTGAAGTAACTCACCCAAAGGCACAGGCAGTCAGGGCAGAATGGAAATTTAAACCCAAGTTTTTCTAACTCTGAAGTCTATCATCTTGCTTCTCAAGCTCGGTAAATTTCCAAAGCAAAAAACATCGGGCATCCCATTGCCTGGTGGATTTGTGGACAAATGATTAATAATATAATAAAAGAAATGAGCTCTATTTAAACAAATTTAGCATTGAATGTGACTGCGATTACAGTTTCCAAACGCTATGACTGAAAAGACTGCCAAAAGGCAATGCTGTAGCTGCCTGAAGTTGGCATGGGCTTTTGGTTCTGATATTTTTATATCTTTTTAAGGACATTCAGGGAATGCAAAGCACAACAGAAAGATCCTGACACCTTAGTGCTAAATCTTAAGTATTTAATTTTGATTCTACTTGTAGAAAAAGTCCACCATGCAGGATTATATGTCAGATAAAACAGGAAAATTGTGTCCGCATGGCCTAAGAAAAGGAGATCTCAGTCGGACAGTGGACACAAGGTGAAGTGCCTGTGAGCACCTGGCTGGTAACAGAGACTAAGAGGAGGTCATCGTCACCTGATCCTACAAGCTGGCGCTCTTCCCAGCTGAATGGGGACATTCAAGTTTCACTCTCAAGAGGCTTTTCACAGTTACCTTTTCAAGAACTTACATTTGTCCTTTGTGATTGAAGATTATGAATTATTAAATATCATGGTCTTGGCCAAAATACACTGCACAAACATTTCTACAGAAGTATGGGGCTATACAGCATGTACTACATCTTGGCTCGGTTTCTGCAGTGAGTATAAATATGTTGATTGAATGACATTAGAAATAGATACAAGCTCATTTAGAAAAACAAAATTTTAATTAAGTCTAATAAAATGTGCATGAGAGGGCTTCCCTGGTGGTGCAGTGGTTGAGAGTCCGCCTGCCGATGCAGGGGATGCGGGTTCGTGCCCCGGTCCGGGAAGATCCCACATGCCGCGGAGTGACTAAGCCTGTGCATCACAACTACGGAGACTGTGCTCTAGAGCCCACGAGCCACAACTACTGAGCCTGCATGCCACAACTACTGAAGCCTGTGTACCTGAAGCTTATGCTCCGCAACGGGTGAGGCCGCCGCGGTGAGAGGCATGTGCACCGTGGCAGGGAGTGAGCAACTGGAGGGAGGCTGCACGCAGCAGCGACGACCCAATACAGCCAAAATTAAATAAGTTAAAATAAAAATTAAGCCTTTTCCCAAGCCCTAAACGTTTCGTAGTCTTTGCAATGTTTGATCAATAAAGCTATCATATTATATGTAATAAAGCACTCAAGGCAATTGTTGAATCACATAAATATCACAAAAGTAAAACAACAGAGTACAAACAATGTCTGAAAGTTAAAATCTCTGAAAATACCTTAAAATATCTGAAAATTAATGTTGGTAAGATGACTTTATCTGCTCATATGTGATAAAATGTTCTGTGTGGTTTCATAGATCTACTTACAAAATGTATTGGGTTGGCCGAAAAGTTGGTTCAGATTTTTAGTAAGATGGTACGGAAAACCCAAACGAACTTTTGGGCCAACTCAATAATTACTTTGATCTGATTATCAAAGATATTGGACATACACATTTGGTTTGAATTGTATGAGTAAATAAGATCAACGCTTTGACTTAAAATAGCATGGGCAGTAAAAGATGATTTGATGTGGTTGTTTGTACAAATACACCCACAAGAGACGGGACAGGAATGAAGAGGCTACATGTGGTCCATACTGCGGAGCAAGTGGCCCTGCCAGCTCCCCACCACACAGGCATCTGACACCGACTGCAGGGTGTGACTTTCTGTAAACGAAGTTCAGAGAGCAGAGTGTAGCTGACGTATTGTCTTCAGAATCTTATGAGGCCAATGTTCAAGGCACTATGAGTCATTCTGTTTAGTATAAATGAAGTAATTCTGTTCTTGGTGGAAAACGGTGGAAGGGTAAGGCATGAGGTGAGCAGAGGACAGACTGCGACAGGCCTGGTACATGTGAAGGAGTCTCAAGCCTAAAGATACTGCTGAGAGGTTAGATCTGGGTTTTACACAGACTGTTACAGCAAAGAAACGAGACAAGATAGTTAGGAAGCTGTTGCAACATCAATGCTAGACCGTCAAATTTTGTTTTGCTGGAGGACCTAGACAAACCATTTGTCTTTACTTTCCAGTGGAAAAAGATTCTGTGATAAATAAGTAGGCAAATAAATACTGGAGTAGGAGTGTGTGTGTGTGTGTGTGTGTGTGTGTGTGTGTGTGTGTGTGTGTGTGTGTGTATTTTTGCTTTAATGATGGGGCCATGGATGATATATACTGAACCACACTATGAACATGTCTTAAAGTCTAGGTATTTAAAAATTAATAAGACTATGATGCAGATATGAATAATTACAAAAAACAGGGTTAAACAAGTAACCTATAATACACTGTATTAATAATAATTAATCCAAACAAACACGTTTATAACCAAAAAGCAAGCACAGCAGTAATACAATATCATGACCAACTGAAGACATCTAATTCCCCCAAATAATAGGGATTCCAATTACTTAAGTGCACATACTCAAAACAGGAGTCTTATAATATTGCCAGGAATACATGAAAGCCTGACTTAAGAAAAAACTAAATTTAAATATTTGGAAAACTCTAGTCACCTATTCATTTTAGCACAATTTCGAATTTTGTAATCCTTAATTCACGTAGTTTTAGGTAAAAATGAAAATCTATAGAATGTTACATCATTTTCTGATAGCAGCTAACACTAATTGAGCACATCCTGTGGGCCAGGCAGTTTTTGAGGTGTTATGCACGAATTTATCTCATTTCATCATTACAGATTATGAGACTGACACACTAATATCACCTCCATTTTCTAGATGAGGAAACAGGCACAGATCACACAGCTAAGCAAAGCAGTGATACTGAGATTCACATGTCAGAATTCTGACTCCAGATATCACACGCTCAACCACTAGGCAATCCTGCCTCTAGAGCCTGAATTTTTAGATTGGGAGGATCAGTGTGACTCACTAACCAGCAAATTGCAGACCATATTCTGCAAACCATTTGTACCTATGATGAGAACTCAAATGCAATGGTACTGGGAAGGGGAAGAAGGGGTCAGAGATGGGTTCTGAGAAATCAAGAAAGAGAACCATCAAGACTTGATGACTGGCTGTATGTGTGGGGTGAGGGAGGGGTAGGGAGGGAGCAGAGTCTAGAATGACTGCATGGGAAGCAGCAACTTTGGAATCAAGTAGCAACTACGGTAGAAAGACAAGCTTTTGGCTTGGGATGGAGCTGAGGTTCGATCCATAGACTTTGCGAAGCTTCTGAGACATTTGGGTCGAGAAGCCAGGTAGGCAGCCTGACCAAGGAACAGGTAATGGGTGAGGCGGAATGAAGACAGCTGTCTCTGTACCTGAAACGCTGATCCGGGCCCATCTCCCTTGAAATCCCTACTTGAGAAGCTTACTGGGATGAGTTAACATCAACCAAGAGACACCTCCCTGGCAAGATGGGATGCAAGATCAGGCAGAACAGAAAGTGGGATCAGCAAAAAGTACAAAGCAAATATGCTAACCCTTCCCCCCTCCATGGAACTGACCTTGTTCTCCCTGTTTTACATTCTCTGTATGCAGACCCTGCACTTGCTAATGCACTGTAAGTTGCATGAGGACCTGCACCTCATCCATGTGTAGCTTTTGAAGAATCTAGCACAATGTCATAATGTTTGTCAAGTTATTAAGTCAGTAATTCTCCTTATTTCTAAAAGAAGTTAAGGAGCTCTTTCAAAGACACAGTTAATCCTTTTAGATCTAAGTTTCAAGCATCATTGGGCTGGTTCACCCTCATTAACAGGATAGAAGGTTACCTTCACCCCAAGAAACCAAAGGGAGGACAACAGAAGCAGTGGGGGAACAAAGCAAACATAAGGATGGAGAGTGCTCGCAAAATGTCTGAAACTAGTTATTAGTCATGTCAGTCTAATCTGATCAGAGGAATCCTGCAGATGAAAGAATGAAATATTTTGGTTCGAGGTTTATTAGAATTTAGAATGGTTAATTACCTCCTTAACTTTAAGTACCCAGAAAGACAGAAATAATGAAGATACCGACATAACAGAAGGTTGTCTTTTTTCCAATTTTTACAACTAAAATTTTTTTAATTGCTGAAGTTTAAAATACTTCTGTTCTTCTAAAACTTTTTGAAACCTACTCTATAAAACAAAATCAATTAAGATAAGATGTTTAAGAAAACAAAAAGTACTTCAGCTAAAAGTGAAGGCCCAAATTAGATGGATTTAGACCTGGCTCAGTTTTCCAAACTAAAATGTGGAAAACAAAGATTCTGCCAGACAACATTATCAAAATAATTCCTTAATGTTGATAACTCTTCATTTATATAGAGCATGTCTTTTGAGGCTTAATTGTGAATAACTGGCTTTCAGTGTAGCTATAGTGCTGATTAATCAATTCACCTATGTGATACTGAGCTTTAAAATACTTATGATGACATGAAATAAACAGCATTAAGATAGGCTCCAGGTTACGTATTTAAAAAGCAACAACACAAAGAGCAAGATACTCACAATGCGGCACTTCCAGGGGATGACCTGTGATGTCACACCATCCGACTGGGTGAATGTCAGGGCTGTCTGTATCCATCCAGTAGTCATATTTGTGGTCCCAGCCATCAAAATGGACCTGTTGGAAATGAGAATTTAGTAATCAGTATATCACTATGCCTGTGTCAAAATATTAGAGAACATATCTCTGAAATTGAGATTAAAATTGCTGTAATCTCACATTTCAGCTGAAACAATATTGAAACTGTGCTATGAAACAGCTTTCTAATCTAACCACCAAAGGCTGTTGTACCAATTTTTCCAAAAAATTTAAAAAGTTGTTACATTAAAAAATCTGTCGGGACTTTCCTGGTGGCACAGTGGTTAAGAATCCACCTGCCAATGCAGTGGACACGGGTTCGATCCCTGGTCCAGGAAGATCCCACATGCCGTGGAACAACTAAGCCCGTGCACCACAACTACTGAGCCCACGGGCCACAACTACTGAAGCCCACGTGCCTAGAGCCTGTTCTCCACAACAAGAGAAGCCACTGCAATGAGAGGCCCGCACACCGCAACGAAGAGTAGCCCCCGCCTGCTGCAACTAGAGGAAGCCCGCGTGCAGCAATGAGGACGCAACAGCCAAAAATAAATAAATAAATTTATAAAAATAAAAAATCTGTCAAGGATTGATTAGAATTTGAAAGGATAGGACGAATCCGTTTTCCCATCCAAGATATTCTATGATGTTGTTGAGAGAACACTTCCTGTGCTGCAGCCACTGTGAGAACAATGTCAGCATCCTCAACAATGAGAGTCACCATCTGACACCAGTATAAACCTTACGCTGACGGGAAATATATGGACTAGAGTAAAAGGAAGCAATAAATGTCAAAATCCTGACAAATGAGAGATAGGGCCATTGAACCAAAAGAGGCAAAGAAAGCAGATAATATGTGATGCTAAGGTAGAAGGATTAAGAGCTATTCAGGGATGAAGCGTAAGTTGTCAGGAAACCTGAGGACACGACAAGGTAGAGCCCGGTCCAGCAAGCCTACTGGTTATCACTGTTTCACATCTCACCTACAAAGCACACACACACACACACACACACACACACACACACTTCACATATATACAAATAAGTCTGAGAATAATTAAAATAAAACCCTATTTCTGAAACAAAAAGCAATTACTTCTGAAACTTATCACACTCCATGTTCTACAAGTTTCATAACTTGAAAGAATCAAATTTATTTGTGAAGGCAAAAAAAAAATGGTAGTATTTCATTGTTAAATAACTTTACTTATTCTCTCATGTATTTTCTGTTTCTATCAATTAAATGGAGAATCTATCCTTCTCAGTGCAAAAAAAAAATTCCTCATTAATTCATACTTTGAATGAAAAGAGCAAGACGTATAATGTTATAATAAACTGAGATGTAAGTATTATTACCCCCCCAAAAAAAGAAAGGTAAAAATTGTATGGAGTAAGTGCCAAATAAAATCCCAACATTTTTTTCTCAAGATCCATCTTTCCAAGTAAGTGGTTCTCAAAGTGTGGTTTCCAGACCAGCAGCATCAGTTATCACCTGGACAATGCAAATTGTCAGGCCCCAATCCAATCCTACTGAATCAGAAACACTAAAGGATGGGGCCTAAGGGTCTCTGTGTAAACGAGTCCTCCAGATGCATCTGATGCAAGCTTAAGCTTGAGAACCAGTAATCTCAGGAACAACGTTCAAAACAATACTTCTACCACACTGAGGCTTCTGCACATGACAGAGTAACAACTATAAAACTGGACAAAATATATGAAGTGGTGATTTCAGACACTGGACAACAGGCAGCACAGAAATGTGATCCCTAAGTGCACCAAGATGAGCCCTGAATGTCAGCCTGGAGACCATTTCCTCCCAGCAGCACAGGGAGGAGAAACATAAAAAAGGAGTTGGGCTGTGCTGAGAAGACAAAGATTATAGTTCAGAGCTGAGGAAGCAGCTGGAAATTGGAGGACAAAGACTGGAGAAGACAGAGCTCCAAGAAGGGGACCCCAGAAGTCTAGATGGGCTACTCACAGGACCTTGGCCAAGGGCTGGACTGCACATGTGCAAGGTGAGACTTGGTGAAGCCAAGCAGAGAGCAGCTGATACAGAGCTGGGAGTGAGACAAAGACACTAGAGGACACACAGCACTGGGAGAGTAGAGAGACCAGAGTGGAGAGAGCTCAATAATACCATGAGAATTTGACCGAGACACCAAAAAGTCCATAGTGTCGGAGTCGAAACCATGTCCTACATAAGGGCTACTCTAGACCAGCCCTTAAAAAGGTTAAAATTAAGCCTCAACAAGATTAAGAAACCGCCAGTAATTAACTGGCTGATAAAACAAACTACCCTTTTTAAAGGAAGACAAATACTCCCAACTCTGTACATTGTATCATTCATAACGTCCAACATAGAATAAAAATTTATTAGACATGCAAATAACCATGTGAATGTGAGCCATACTCATTTTCTTTTTCAAAAGCAGTCAATAGAAAGAGACCCTGAGTTGACCCAGATGTTGTAGCTAGCAGACAACATCTATTTGTTGTTGGGACTTTAGCTATCAAAACAGGTTCAAGGGTTTAAAGGAAAAATGGTCTTGATGAGGAAACAGACAGGGAATCTGGACAGTGAAATGGAAACTATAAAAGAGAAACAAATGGAAATTCTACAACTGAAAAGCAAAATTTAAAAGTTTCTGGATGGGCTTAACAGACTGTAGCTGGCATGATAAAAAGCTGAGTGAACATGAAAACAGATTCATAGAAATTATTAATCTCAAGTATACACAATAAAAGAATTTTTTTTAAAAATGGGGGCTTTCCTGGTGGCGCAGTGGTTGAGAGTCCGCCTGCCGATGCAGGGGACACGGGTTCGTGCCCCGGTGCGGGAGGATCCCACATGCCGCGGAGCGGCTGGGCCCGTGAGCCATGGCCGCTGAGCCTGCGCGTCCGGAGCCTGTGCTCCGCAACGGGAGAGGCCACAACAGTGAGAGGCTCGAGTACCGCAAAAAAAAAAAAAAAAAAAAAAAAAGATTATAAAAAATGAAAAGAGCCCAAGTACTTATGAGATAATATCAACTGGTCTAACATACATGTATCAGTATTTGGGGTCCAGAAGGAGAGGTGAACATGGAGCATAAATAATGGCCAAACAAGACAAAAGTTGAAAGAATAATGTCAAAAAATCTCCCTATTTTGGTCCCAAATGCCAATTTATAAGCTTAAGAAGAACAGCAAAACCCAAGCAAAATAAATAGAAAGGAAAAAAAAAAACTAGGCAAATCATAGTCAAACTACTGAAAATGAAAGACAAAGGAAAACATCTTGAAAGCAGTCAGAGAAGCACAACAAATTACATACAGAAGAACCATGACAGGAGTGTCAGCCAACCTCTCATCAGAGACAGCAGAGGCACGGAGACAATGAAATGACACCGTCAAAGCACTGAGAGGAAAAACACTGTCAACCTAAGATTTTAAATTTTATAAAAATATCCTTCAAAAAGGAGTAAAATAAAGGAATTTTATTTTACTGAGAGAACTGAAAAAGTAATCACCTACGGATTTGCACTACAAGAAATACTGCAGGAAGTATTGGAGGCTGAAAGTAAATATTACCAGGTGGAACAACAATTTTGGGAAAAAAATGAACAAAGTAGGAAAACCCATTCTATCTGAGCTCTACACTTACCGTAACGCCACAGTCTTAAGACAGTGCTGTTCTGGCATAAGGATAGACAAATATATTTTTGGAACAGAATAGTGTACATATATTGACATATATATACAGTCAATTGCTCTTCAACAAGCACAAGGGCATTCAATAAGGCCAGTCTTTTCAACAAATGGTACTAGACCCACTGGATATCCACTTGTGAAAACAAAATGAACCCGCTGACAGCTACCTCACATCCCACGTACAAATTAGTCTGAAATGGATTATAGACCTAGACATAAAAGCTAAAACTATCAAACTCAGGAAGAAACTTAAGATAAAATCTTTATAATAGTAAGATAGTCAAGAATTTCTTAACATAAAAACAGCACTACCTATAAATGAATAAACTGACAAATTCAATTGTCATCATAATAAAAAACTCAAGTTATTCAAAATCATCATTAATAAAAAGGAAAACTAAGCGATGGACATTTGTAATACACTTACCTTAGAAAAGACTTAACAACCCAATAAATAATGGGTAAAAGACTTGAAGCTTCTTGGAAAAAAGAAGGTTCATGAATGGTCAACAAGCAGATTAAAAAATCCTCAACATCCTTATTCGTAAGAGAAACCAAAATGACCAGCTATTACACACCATAAATTAAATGACTGACGACGCCAATTACTGGCAAGGCTGTGGAGCTCCCAGAACATTCATACAATGTCAGTGGGGCGGTAAAGTTGTACAATCACTTTAGGAAATGGTTTACTAACGTTAAACTGTAAATCTAAATATGTGCCTACCCTGCGATGCCTGGAGATTCCACCCAAAACAGATGAAAATACAAAGCCGTGTGAACAAGTATTCCTTGCGGTTTCATTCAGAACAGCCAACAGCTGGCAACAACCTAAATGCCCAACCCCAGGTGAGTATCCATTCACAAACAAGTGTGGTATATGCATACAATGACCACCGTCACCAACAAAAAAGGATGAACTGTTGATTCACACATGAACATGCATCAGTCGAACAGACACCATGCTGGGCACAGACGACAGACTCGGGAGAGCGCACACTGTGTGTTTCCGTTGATGCGAAGCTTGACAACAGTCACAGAAAGGCCTGGCTGTCTCGGAGGGGGCGGGGAGCAGCTCTGACCACAAAGGAGCACAAAGGAACCTTCTGTGGCACTGGAAACGTTCCCAATCTTGATTGGGGTGGTCGTTATATAGGATATACATTTCTCAAACTCATCAAAATCCACACCTAAAATCTCTGCATTTTACTGTTTGTAAATTACATCTCAATAGAGCTATTAACATTTAAAATATTTCTACACTCAGCTGCTGTCAATACAGGGCTGGCTGTTCTGATCTGGTACTATATTTATTTATGGTGATATTTCAGCACTCTGGACACAGCCAAACTGCATGGGACTGCCAGTACCAGGCAACTAAGCAGTCTAGCTGTGAAAGGGCAAAACTGGCATCCTTTCCAGAATGACACCTGCTGCTTTGGATCTACCAGTAGACAGAAGTTTATGTTAAGTGTGCATAATGTAGTGAAGGAGAAAGAGAGAATTTTCTCAACCTTTAATATTTCAACCCTTTTCAAGGTCCTTCTCTTTTAATTTTGCAATGCAACTGTTTACGTTTCAAAAGCAAGGAAACCACCTCTAAACACAAACAAGGCAGGTCAAGCGCTCCAGCCAGATCCTGCGTACAGGAGAGCAAGGCCTTTCTATTTCAGCTACTGGACCCGAACCTGGGAATCCTACTGTGGACTTTAGGTCTAAAACTGAAACAGTAAAAAGATAATATCTTAAAAAAATGTTTCGAAAGCAGACAGACATGACTTGTTTATGTGCTCCATTCAACATCTTCCCCTTATGTTCATTAAGAAATGTTAAATTACTCTTTCCGAGGCTGTATGTAATTACCTACAATGAAAACAGCAGAAATTTGAAACACCCCTTCCTAATCCAATGATATGAGGCACTCTCCCCTACAAGGGCCATCTAAACTTGGAATATGTAACCAAATTCTGTATTCATATGTGTCTTTATGAAAGATATTTTCATATCTTTGGATCTTCATAACTTTGGAGGAAAATCGAATTTTAAGAATTCTAACCAGATGGTCATGTACTAAAGGAGAGTGGCACTTTAAGGATATTTACAAAGAGTCCTTTTGTAAAGCAAAGAATAATTTTGAAAACCAAATCATCTCCAGCACTGTATTTCATACATTTATGATTTTTCACATATTTGGGTTTGCATAAAGCTAAGTAAATATACAGAGCCTTCTTGCTCAGATTTTGATAAACTGGAAAACAAAGGTCAGAAAATCAAATTGGCCACTGTCTCAAGTTCTTATCCCTAAACAGACACTGATGCTTCCTGATGGTATTACCACTATACGCATTAGTTATCAAATGGTTGGTAAAATAACTTGGACACTTAAGCACTAGATCAGCATATAAAAAACCAAAGGCGAATCCTTCGTGTAAACCCAGAGCTGGCCATCTTCTGGACTGGCACTGTCCTTCTGGCTTTGCCTCATCATTTACCATCCAGAACCCACACCAGGGACTTTCCCCAGACTCCGGAGCTTGGCCACTCTGCCCCCGTCATCCTGCCGCCCTCAAGACTCCTGGCACCTTGGCTCACACACTGTCACACCTCGAAAACCATCAGCTGAGTAAGATGCACGACGGTAATTATCACTCCTTGCTGCCCCTTTGGGCAGCTGGAAAATAAGCAGTTATTTATCTGTCGAGGAACAGGGGAGCTAAATTTAATGCTCAATCACAACAATTTTATTAGCCTAAGTGATTATTATACTTGTTTGCTCCTGCTATATGGTTTTAAAATTTTTAATTTCCATTTTAACAGCCTTACCGGATATGTGTATTTTATTGTCAGAGGCCTCAAATCTATTTTTAAAGGCTTATGGTGAATGAATTATAAGCACTTATAGGTATGATGTGAACTTATTTAGAAAGAGGCTCTACTGCACCTGAACCTGTCTACCTTTAAATGAATACATTTTCAGTTAACTAGACTTAGATTTAAATTTCATTCTAGAAAGAAGAACTGAGTTTTCATATATTATTTCAATAGCCATTACTCATAACTAGTGGTGCTAATAAGACCACAGTAAATCTTGCTTCCAATGGTGCAGAGCTCTGCTGTGGATCGGGTGGGGGACACAGGAATAGCACTGAGGACAGAGATCTGTTCGGGGAAGGACAAGAATGCTCGTATCGCGCCTTCAAAACACTCCACGGTCTAAGAGCAGGCATGTCTGGTAAGGCAAAGGGATTCACTTTTGTTGTGTGCCTACATATTCCAGGCATGGTTGTAAAATATATATATATTCTCATTTAGTGACCACTATACATTGTTTTCATAGATGATGAAAAGGAACCTTTTAGGAGGTTTGCAGAGATCAGACAGCCAGTAAACGGCAAAGCCAGATTTAAGCTGAGAACAGCTTACTGAGACAACCATCCAAGAATAAAAATTGTGAGGCTATTTGGGAACAGTCTATCTAAGAGTCTATTGTAGCAGAGGTAAATTACATTTTTAAAATATAAAAAGGCATTTTCTGCCATTTGCAGTGACACGGATAGACGTAGAGCTTGTTATACAAGAGTGAAGTTAAGTCAGAAAGAGAAAGGCAAATATCGTATAATACTGCTTATATGTGGAATCTAGAAAAGTGGTACAGATGAACTTATCTGCAAAGCAGAAACAGAGTCACAGATGTAGAAAGCAAACTTATGGTTAACAAGGGGGGAAAAGGGGGTGGGATGAATTGGGAGATTGGGATTGACATATACACACTACTATGTATAAAACAGATAACTAATGAGAACCTTCTGTATAGCACAGGGAACTCTACTCAAATGCTCTGTGGTGACCTAAATGGGAAGGAAATCTAAAAAAGAGCGGATATATGTATACGCATAACTGATTCACTTTGCTGTAGGGCAGAAACTAACACAACATTGTAAGGCAACTATACTCCAATAAAAGTTAATTTAAAAGTATAAAGAGGCATTTTCATAACGAAACAAAGCAACATGGAATAACACGGGACTGCCGTCCAGAACTACCTATACTTTCACACATTAAACATTAATTCCATGTTGAGCCAATCTGCTTATGTGTCTATCCAGACAAGAACTGACATGGAGGGACCATGAAGGAAAAGAATTGCAATAAAAAAGTGAATATACCTTTTTTTTTTTTTTGGAGTATAATTGCTTTACAGTGCTGTGTTAGTTTCTGCCGCACAGTGAAGTGAATCAGCCATATGCACACACACATCCCCTCTCTCGGACCTCCCCCCGCCATCCCACCCATCTAGGTCTTCACAGAGCACAGAGCTGAGCTCCCTGTGTTTTACAGCAGGTTCCCACTTAGTTATCTATTTTACGCATGGTAGTGTATATATGTCAATCTTACTCTCTCAATTCGTCCCACCCTCTCCTTCCCTCCCTGTGTCCACATGTCAGTTCTCTATGTCTGCACCTCTATTCCCGCCCGGGAAATATGTTCATCTGTACCACTTTTCTAGGTTCCACATATATGTGTTAATATATGATATTTGTCTTTCTCTTTCTGACTTACTGCACTCTGTATGACAGACTCTAGGTCCATCCACATCTCTACAAATGACCCAATTTCGTTCCTTTTTATGGTTGAGTAATTATACTTTAAAAAACTAACCTTGCTTCATATTAGCTCTGTTTGACATAGATACACAGGGGTTAAGAAATGTGCCCGGCATTTCCAAGTCACTGATCGTGATTTGAAAACCCTGACTCCCCTGAGCTACTGCTCCGTAGTTGGAACTGCTGCCCCTACATTCCTTCCCACTCTTGGAAAATTAGCTCCGTTCCCTTCCCTGCTAACTGCCCTCAAAGCTCATCTGCTTTTTCACAAATACAACTGCTTCATCTTTCATCTAGTCCATTCCTATAATAAGTATTATCGAAAAAGACTTTTAATCATTAAACTGGAAAATCAAGAGTTTCGCTATAGCTATTCTAAAATTCTTTCTTTTTCAAGGCCACTGCCCAATTCATCATATTTCTTGGGCAGTGGTTTTCAAAATTTAGAAATGAGCAAAATACCAACTTTTCCCTGCCCCTGCCAGGACCTGAATTTGGGGCTGGGGGAGTGGATGTCAGGAATAATGCCTGGAAATCACTTTTTTTTAACTACACATCCTAGATTATTCTGCTGAAGATGGTTTTTGGATAAAAATTTTTGAAATGCCTCTTTAGTGCGTCGCCATGGCAACAAGTTGTTAATCAACTGAAGTTGCCATCAAACTCACAATTATAGCCAAAGCAATCATAATAACTTATTTTTTTTAAGTGATAGACTTTTAAAGAAAATTTTGTAAGACAATGAGTCCAAGAGAAACGTGGTTGAGGGCATAATGCAGAGGACATTCAACTCCAAATGTTTCCATTTGTGATAAATACGTCTATTTAAGTTTCCACTTCTCTATTTCTATGGTTACTGTTTTAACAAATACAATTAGTTTTTCCCATAAGATATGTTTTTCCCACAGGATTCTTGCAAGAAATAAAAATGCCAAATTTCTAACAGTACCCCCAGGGCTTTAATCCTTGTTAACAGATCTTTAAATATTTCATCAGAGTTGTGCATTAAACAGCCACATTCGGGGCTCCAAGGCCACAGATCTGTGGGTAATGTCTCAGGAAGAAAAACCTCCTTCATAAGCTGTGTGAGGACAAACTATCTCAAAATCAGTTTATGGTTATAACTAACATAAATCTTTTCAAAAGCTCTGCTGTAAGATCTGTAGCACCAAGGCGGTGCTGGCTGCAGGTTCCCTGTTAATGTAAAGGCCGTTCCCCGTGCTCCCTCCCCAGGCTGCCACCGTTCCCCCGACTTGGGGCACCGGCCTTCGCAGTGGACACTGTTTCAGCACGTGCCCTTTAGTCGTCCTCAGGTGATGGATTTCCACTTTGGATCCTATATCAAATTATCAAGGATTTTCTATTAAATCACACACTACAGGCTATCTACTAGATATTTTGGGTCCAGTTCCAGACCACAGCAATAAAGCGAATACTGCAAAAAAATGTCACACCAATATTTTGGTTTCCCAGTGCATGTAAAACTTATGTTTTGAGGCTTCCGGGAAGATGGCGGAAGAGTGAGACGCGGAGATCACCTTCCTCCCCACAGACACACCAGAAATACATCTACACGTGAAACAACTCCTACAGAACAACTACTGAACGCTGGCAGAAGACCTCAGACCTCCCAAAAGGCAAGAAACCCCCCACGTACCTCGGTAGGGCAAAAGAAAAAAGAATAAACAGAGACAAAAGGATAGGGACGGGACCTGCACCAGTGGGAGGGAGCTGTGAAGCAGGAAAACTTTCCACACGCTAGGAAGCCCCTTCGCGGGCGGAGACTGCGGGTGGCAGAGGGTAAAAGCTTCGGGGCTGCAGAGGACAGCTTAGCAACAGGAGTGCGGAGAGCAAAGCGGAGAGATTCCCGCACAGAGGATCAGAGCCGACGGACACTCACCAGCTCGAGAGGCTTGTCTGCTCACCTGCCGGGGCGGGCGGGGCTGGGAGCTGAGGCTCGGGCTTTGGTCGGAGCGCAGGGAGAGGGCTGGGGTTGGCGGCGTGAACACAGCCTGCAGGGGGTTAGTGCGCCACGGCTGGCCGGGAGGGAGTCCGGGGAAAAGTCTGCACCTGCCGAAGAGGCAAGAGACTTCTTCTTCCCTCTTTGTTTCCTGGTGCGCGAGGAGAGGGGATTAAGAGTGCTGCTTAAAGGAGCTCCAGAGACGGGCTTGAGCCGCGGCTAAAAGCGCGGACCCCAGAGACGGGCATGAGACGCTAAGGCTGTTGCTGCCGCCACCAAGAAGCCTCTGTGCGAGCACAGGTCACTATCCACACCCCCCTTCCGGGGAGCCTGTGCAGCCCGCCACTGCCAGGGTCCCGGGATCCTGGGTCAACTCCTCCGGGAGAACGCACGGTGCCTCAGGCTGCTGCAACGTCACGCCGGCCTCTGCCGCCGCAGGCCCGCCCAGCACTACGTGCCCCTCCCTCCCCCCCTCCCCCCCCCCCCCCCCGGCCTGAGTAAACCAGAGCCCCTGAATCAGCGGCTCCTTTAACCCCGTCCTGTCTGAGCGAAGAACAGACGCCCTCCGGCGACCTACACGCAGAGGCGGGGCCAAATCCAAAGCTGAGCCCCTGGGAGCTGTGAGAACAAAGAAGAGAAAGGGAAATCTCTCCCAGCAGCTTCAGGAGCAACGGATTAAAGCTCCACAATCAACTTGATGTACCTGCATCTGTGGAATACCTGAATAGACAAGGAATCATCCCAAATTAACGAGGTGGACTTTGAGAGCAAGATTTATGATTTTTTTCCCCTTTTCCTTTTTGTGAGTGTGTATGTGTATGCTTCTGTGTGACATTTTGTCTGTATAGCTTTGCTTCCACCATTTGTCCTACGGTTCTATCCGTCCATTTTTTAAAAATTTTTTTTCTTAATAATTATATTTTATTTTAAAAACTTTATTTTACTTTATCTTCTTTCTTTTCTTTCTTTCTTTCTTTCTTTCTTTCTTTCTTTCTTCTTTCTTTCTTTCTTTCTTTCTTTCTTTCCTTCCTTCCTTCCTTCCCTCCTTTAGACAACGAATCATCCCAAATTGAGGAGGTGGACTTTGAGAACAAGATTTATGATTTTTTTCCCCTTTTCCTTTTTGTGAGTGTGTATGTGTATGCTTCTGTGTGACATTTTGTCTGTATAGCTTTGCTTCCACCATTTGTCCTACGGTTCTATCCGTCCATTTTTTAAAAATTTTTTTTCTTAATATATTTTATTTTAAAAACTTTATTTTACTTTATCTTCTTTCTTTTCTTTCTTTCTTTCTTTCCTTCCTTCCTTCCCTCCTTTAGACAACGAATCATCCCAAATTGAGGAGGTGGACTTTGAGAGCAAGATTTATGATTTTTTCCCCTTTTCCTCTTTTTGTGAGTGTGTATGTGTATGCTTCTGTGTGAGATTGTCTGTATAGCTTTGCTTCCACCATTTGTCCTAGGGTTCTATCCATCCGTTTTTTTTTTCTTAATAATTATTTTTTTATTTTAATAACTTTATTATATTTTATCTTACTTTATTTTATTTAACTTTATCTCCTTTTTTTCCTTCCGTCCCTCCTTCCTTCCTTCCTCCCTCCCTCCCTCCCGCCTTTCTTTCTTTCTTTCTTTCTCTCTTTCTACTTCTACTAATTCTTTCTTTCTACTTTTACCCCCTTTTATTCTGAGCCATGTGGATGAAAGGCTCTTGGTGCAGCAGCCAGGAGTCAGTGCTGTGCCTCTGAGGAGAGAGAGCCAACTTCAGGGCACTGGTCCACTAGAGACCTCCCAGCTCCACATAATATCAAATGGCGAAAATCTCCCAGAGATCTCCATCTCAACACCAGCACCCAGCTTCACTCAACGACCAGCAAGCTGCAGTGCTGGACATCCTATGCCAAACAACTAGCAAGACAGGAACATAACCCCACCCATTAGCAGAGAGGCTGCCTAAAATCATAATAAGTCCACAGACACCCCAAAACACACCACTGGACGCAGTCCTGCCCACCAGAAAGACAAGATCCAGCCTCATCCACCAGAACACAGGCACTAGTCCCCTCCACCAGGAAGCCTACACAACCCACTGAACCAGCCTTAGCCACTGGGGACAGACACCAAAAACAACAGGAACTACGAACCTGCAGGCTGCCAAAAGGAGACCCCAAACACAGTAAGACAGGCAAAATGAGAAGACAGAAAAACACACAGCAGATGAAGGAGCAAGATAAAAACCCACCAGACCTAACAAATGAAGAGGAAATAGGCAGTCTACCTGAAAAATAATTCAGAATAATGATAGTAAAGATGATCCAAAATCTTGGAAATAGAGTAGACTAAATGCAAGAAACATTTAACAAGGACCTAGAAGAACTAAAGATGAAACAAACAATGATGAACAACACAATAAATGAAATGAAAAATACTCTAGATGGGATCAATTGCAGAGTAACTCAGGCAGAAGAACGGATAAGTGACCTGGAAGATAAAATAGTGGAAATAACTACTGCAGAGCATAATAAAGAAAAAAGAATGAAAAGAACTGAGGACAGTCTCAGAGACCTCTGGGACAACATCAAACGCACCAACATTCAAATTATAGGGGTTCCAGAAGAAGAAGAGAAAAAGAAAGGGACTGAGAAAATATTTGAAGAGATTATAGTTGAAAACTTCCCTAATATGGGAAAGGAAATAGTTAATCAAGTCCAGGAAGCACAGAGAGTCCCATACAGGATAAATCCAAGGAGAAATATGCCAAGACACATATTAATCAAACTGTCAAAAATTAAATACCTTAAATGTCTTATCGATATGTATGTTCCTATTCCCATTTTCTTAATTGTTTTGGGTTCATTATTGTAGGTCTTTTCCTTCTCTTGTGTTTCTTGCCTAGAGAAGTTCCTTTAGCAGTTGTTGTAAGCCTGGTTTGGTGGTGCTGAACTCTCTCAGCTTTTGCTTGTCTGTAAAAGTTTTAATTTCTCCATCAAATCTGAATGAGATCCTTGCTGGGTAGAGTAATCTTGGTTGCAGGTTTTTCTCCTTCATCACTTTAAATGTGTCCTGCCAGTCCCTTCTGGCTTGCAGAGTTTCTGCTGAAAGATCAGCTGTTAACCTTATGGGGATTCCCTTGTGTGTTATTTGTTGTTTTTCCCTTGCTGCTTTTAATATGTTTTCTTTGTATTTAATTTTCCCCTTTTATGGCTGTTAGTATTTGCCTTATGTATTGAGGTGCTCCTATGTTGGGTGCCTAAATATTTACAATTGTTATATCTTCTTCTTGGATCGATCCCTTGATCATTATGTAGCGTCCTTCTTTGTCTCTTCTAATAGTCTTTATTTTTAAGTCTATTTTGTCTGATATGAGAATTGCTACTCCAGCTTTCTTTTGGTTTCCATTTGCATGAAATATCTTTTTCCATCCCCTCACTTTGAGTCTGTATGTGTCTCTAGGTCTGAAGTGGGTCTCTTGTAGACAGCAAATATATGGGTCTTGTTTTTGTACCCATTCAGCCAATCTGTGTCTTTTGGTGGGAGCATTTAGTCCATTTCCATTTAAGACAAGGTTGCCCACTCTCACCACTCTTATTCAATATAGTTTTGGAAGTTTTAGCCACAGCAATCAGCGAAGAAAAGGAAATAAAAGGAATCCAAATCGGAAATGAAGAAGTAAAGCTGTCACTGTTTGCAGATGACATGATACTATACATAGAGAATCCTAAAGATGCTACCAGAAAACTACTAGAGCTATTCAATGAATTTGGTAAAGTAGCAGGATACAAAATTTATGCACAGAAATCTCTGGCATTCCTATACACTAATAATGAAAAATCTGAAAGTGAAATCAAGAAAACACTCCCATTTACCACTGCAACAAAAAGAATAAAATATCTAAGAATAAACCTACCTAAGGAGACAAAAGACCTGTATGCAGAAAATTATAAGACACTGATGAAAGAAATTAAAGATGATACAAACAGATGGAGAGATATACCATGTTCTTGGATTGGAAGAATCAACATTGCGAAAATGACTCTACTACGCAAAGCAATCTACAGATTCAATGCAATCCCCATCAAATTACCACTGGCAGTTTTCACAGAACTAGAACACAAAAGTTCACAATTTGTATGGAAACACACAAGATCCCGAATAGCCAAAGCAATCTTGAGAACAAAAAACGGAGCTGGAGGAATCAGGCTCCCTGACTTTAGACTATACTACAAAGCTATAGTAATCAAGACAGTATGGTACTGGCACAAAAACAGAAAGATAGATCAGTGGAACAGGATAGAAAGCCCAGAGATAAACCCACGCACATATGGTCACCTTATCTTTGATAAAGAGGCAGGAATGTACAGTGGAGAAAAGACAGCCTCTTCAATAAGTGGTGCTGGGAAAACTGGACAGGTACATGTAAAAGTATGAGATTAGATCATTCCCTAACACCATACACAAAAATAAGCTCAAAATGGATTAAAGACCTAAATGTAAGGCCAGAAACTATCAAACTCTTAGAGGAAAACATAGGCAGGACACTCTATGACATAAATCACAGCAAGATCCTTTTTGACCCACCTCCTAGAGAAATGGAAATAAAAACAAAAATAAACAAATGGGACCTAATGAAACTTCAAAGCTTTTGCACAGCAAAGGAAACCATAAACAAGACCAAAAGACAACCCTCAGAATGGGAGAAAATATTTGCAAATGAAGCAACTGACAAAGGATTAATCTCCAAAATTTATATGCAGCTCAATAAGTAAAAAACAAACAACCCAATCCAAAAATGGGCAGAAGACCTAAATAGACATTTCTCCAAAGAAAATATACAGACTGCCAACAAACACATGAAAGAATGCTCAACATCATTAATCATTAGAGAAATGCAAATCAAAACTACAATGAGATATCATCTCACACCAGTCAGAATGGCCATCATCAAAAAATCTAGAAACAATAAATGCTGGAGAGGGTGTGGAGAAAAGGGAACCCTCTTGCACTGCTGGTGGGAATGTAAATTGATACAGCCACTGTGCAGAACAGTATGGAGGTTCCTTAAAAAACTACAAATAGAACTACCATATGACCCAGCAATCCCACTACTGTGCATATTCCCTGAGAAAACCAAAATTCAAAAAGAGTCATGTACCAAAATGTTCATTGCAGCTCTATTTACAATAGCCCAGAGACGGAAACAACCTAAGTGTCCATCATCAGATGAATGGATAAAGAAGATGTGGCACATATATACAATGGAATATTACTCAGCCATAAAAAGAAATGAAATTGAGCTATTTGTAATGAGGTGGATAGACCTAGAGTCTGTCATACAGAGTGAAGTAAGTCAGAAAGAGAAAGACAAATACTGTATGCTAACAGATATATATGGAATTTAAGAAAAAAAATGTCATGAAGAACCTAGGGGTAAGACAGGAATAAAGACACAGACCTACTAGAGAATGAACTTGAGGATATGGGGAGGGGGAACGGTAAGCTGTGACAAAGCGAGAGAGAAGCATGGACATATATACACTACCCATCATAAGTTAGATAGCTAGTGGGAAGCAGCCGCATAGCACAGGGAGATCAGCTCGGTGCTTTGTGACTGCCTGGAGGGGTGGGATAGGGAGGGTGGGAGGGAGGGAGACGCAAGAGGGAAGAGATATGGGAACATATGTATATGTATAACTGATTCACTTTGTTATAAAGCAGAAACTAACACACCATTGTAAAGCAATTATACTCCAATAAAGATGTAAAATATATATATATACACATATGATAATAATAATTCCTCAGGTAGCTTGTTTGAAGTCTGAAAGGATAGTATAGCTCTCAAAATCTCAGCAGAGGGGAAAAAAATTACCTCACAGCTGCAATTATTATGCCTTTATAAAAATACTTTCTAAAAAACAAAAACTTATGTTTGCACTATGCTGTAGTCTTTTAAGTGTACAATGCATTATGTCTGAAAAAAACAATACATACTTGACCCTTGAGCAACACGGGTTTGAACTGTGCGGGTCCACTCATATGTGTTTTTTCACTAAATAGGTACTACGGTACTGCAGGGTCCCCCTGGTTGAACCTGCAGGTGCAGAACCATGGGTACAAAGGACTGTAAAGTTATATGTAGATGTTCAGCTGCTCAGCGGCTGGCACCCCAACCCCTGCATTGTTTAAGGGTCAACTGCACGTACCTTAATTAAAAAGTTATGATATCGGAAAAATAGCACCAGTAGACTTGACCGATGCAGGGTTGCCCCAAATCTTCACTTTGTAAAAAACACAGTATCTGCGAAGTG
The DNA here is from genome assembly GCF_059928025.1 of Delphinapterus leucas. NCBI lineage: Eukaryota > Metazoa > Chordata > Mammalia > Artiodactyla > Monodontidae > Delphinapterus > Delphinapterus leucas. The sequence continues at coordinate 32,414,800 of NC_143142.1, read as the reverse complement.
CAATAAAGTGAAGCATAATAAAACCACTAACCCAAAAGGGACTCAAGCTGCTTACAACAGAAGATAGGATTTCTTGTTAAGAGTAGTAGGACGTGAGTCACGTGAAAGAGAAGAAAAACTGGTTAGGTCTTGAGGCACCACATAACTTACTGTCCAAATGGGACCTTTTTTTTTTTTTTTAATCAATTTATTTATTTTTGGCCGCATTGGGTCTTTGTTGCTGCACGCGGGCTTTCTCTAGTTGCAATGAGTGGGGGCTACTCTTTGTTGCGGTGTGCAGGCTTCTCATTGCGGTCGCTTCTCTTGTTGCGGAGCATGGGCTCTAGGCACGTGGACTTCAGCAGTTGTGGCACGCTGGCTCAGTAGTTGTGGCATACGGGCTTAGTAGTTGTGGCTCGTGGGCTCTAGAGCGCAGGCTCAGTAGTTGTGGCGCATGGGCTTAATTGCTCTGCAGCATGTGGAATCCCCCCCGAACGAGGGCTCGAACCCGTGTCCCCTGCACTGGCAGGCGGACTCCCAACCTCTGCGCCACCAGGGAAGTCTGAAATGGGGCATTTTTAAGAGTAAGAGGGAGCAAGCATTATTAACGAATACACAACTACAACAGGCATAATCCAGGACTATCCCAGGTAAGCCAGGATATGTAATTTCTCTCGGTTGTCTAAGGATGATTGCTGCAAATAAATAATTCCCCAAAAACCAATGGCAAAAGGGAAACAGTACACAATTCCAATTACAATATGGAAAAACACACACCAGTTAGTCTAAAAGTTCCAAAATTTCCACTGATAGGAATTCATTGTACAGATATTTATACATTAGAAACATTGAGTAACTCAATGGGCAATGACAGAGTGCATGAATAATGATACCAGGATAGTATCAGCAAAATGGAAATGTGTATATAAACACACATATACAGGAGTACTTGTGAACCGAGTGTATCATGAGCACTGTTTCTAAAATTCTGAGCCATGGGTGGATTAGATATTTATCCTATCTATTCTTATAATTTACCTGTTAGTACAACATCAACTTTATTGGCAGGAAGTCCTAAATTGGTCGTGTAGATAACTGAGAATTTTAATCATGAATGTGTGTTGCACTTTGTCAAATGCTTTTTCAGCATCTATTGATACGACCATGTGATTTTCCTTTTTTTTTAGCTGGTTGATGTGATGGATTACATTGATTTTCCAATGTTGAACCAGCCTTACATACCTTGGATAAATCCTACTTGGTCATGGTATGTAATTCTTCCCATATGTTGTTGGATTCAATGTGCTAGTACTTTGTTGAGGATTTTTGCATCTACATTCATGGCAGATATTGGTCTGGAGTTTTCTTTCCTTATACGGTCATTGTTGGTTTTTGTATCAGGGTTAATGTTGGCCTCACGGAATGAGTTCGGGAGCATTCCCTTTCCTCCTATCCTCTGAAAGAGACTGTGGAGAAGTGGTATAATTTCTTCCTTAGATGTTTGATAGAATTCACCAGGGAACCCATGTGGGCCTGGTGCTTCCTGTTTTGGGAGGTTATTAGTTACTGACTCAATTTATTTAATAGACACTGGCCTATCGGCTCGTCTGTTTCTTGTATGAGTTTCGGCAGACGGTATCTTTCAAAGAATTGGTCCACTTCATCTAGGTTATCAAATTTGTGGGCACAGAGTTTATAGTATTCCTTTATTATCCTTTTAATGTCCATGGCATCTATAGTGGTGTCCTCTTTTCATTTCTGATATTTGTGTCTTCCCTGTTTTTGTCTTAGTTAGCCTGTTTAAAGGCTTGTTGATTTTATTCGTCTTTTCAAAGTACCAAGTTTTGGTTTCCTTGATCTCTACTGATTTCCTGTTTTCAATTTCATTGACTTCTAATTCTTATTATTTCTTTTCTTCAGCTTACTTTGAATTTAATTTGCTCTTCTTTTACTAGTTTCTCAAAATGGAAACTTAGATTACTGATTTTAGATCTTTCCTCTTTTCTAATATACACATTTAATGTTATAAATTTCCCTCTAAGCACTGCTTTCACTGCATCCCACAAATTTTAATAAGCTGTGCTTTCGTTTTCATTTAGTTCCAAATAATTTTAAAATTTTTTCTTGAGCTTTCTTTTTTGAACAATGTGCTATTTAGATGTGTGTTATTTAATCTCCAAGTATTTTGGGGGATTTTCCAGTTATCTTTCTGTTTTTGATTTCTAGTTTAATTCCATACAATGTCTGAGACAGATACCATATGTTTTCTATTCTTTTAAATTTGTTAAGGTATGTTTTATGGCCCAGGATGTAGTCTATCTTGGTGAATATTCCATGTGAGTCTCAGAAGAATGTGTATTCTGTTGTAGTTGAATGAAATAGTCCATCAACAGTTGACTGAAGGTTTTATTCAGGGTTCAACTCTATCCCTACTGATTTTCTGCCTGCTGCATCTGTCCACTTCTCAGAGAGGGGTGTTGAGGTCTCCAATTATGATAGTGATTCATCCATTTCTCCTTGTGGTTCTATTAGTTTTGTCTGGTATTGTTTGATGCTCTGTTCATAGGCAGAAATTTGGAGAATTGACAACTTTATCACTATCTCTTCCCATCACACATATGTTACTCCTTCTATAATTGTCCCACAGTCCTTGGGTATTCTAGTTTTTTTCTTTGTTATCTTCACTTTTCAGTTTTAGAGATTTCTATTGAGATATACTCTAGCTCAGAGATTCCTTCCTTAGCAATGTCCAGTCTACTAATAAACCCATCAAAGGCATTCTACATTTCTGTTACAGTGGGTTTTTTTTTTAATCTCTGGTGTTTCTTTTGGTTCTTTCCTAGGGTTTCCATCTCTCTGCTTATATTGCCCATCTGTTCTTGCATGCTGTCTACTTTATCCATTAGGACCCTCAGCACATTAATAATAATTAGTTTTAAATTTCCAGTCTGATAATTCTAACAACCACGCCATGTCTGGTTCTGATGCTTGCTTGTCTCTTCAAATTGTGGTTTTTGCCTTTTGGTATACCTTGTAATTTTTGTTTTTTTTTTTTTTTTTTTTTTGGATAGATGGCTATAATGTATCAGGTAAAAGAAACTGCTATAAACAGGCGTTTACTAATGTGGTGGTGAGGGGGAGGGGAGGGGATGCATTCTACAGTCTGTGCTGAGAGCTCAGGCTGTCAGTGAGCCTGGGGCAACAGGGACCCTAAACAGACAGAAGGCCCTGCTTAGAAGCTGCGATTCCAGACCTTAAAATCTCAAAACAGGACACGCACCAAAGGTTGGCATCAACGATTCTGTCTTCTCTGCTCCAGCCTGGGTTACTGATGACATGCATGAAAACTGTAGTGCATTTAGAAAAAGGATATTACCGTCCATTCATACTCAGAGTAAGTGCGTGCAAGCCCCAGATGTTTATTTTTAGCAAATATATTTGAGGTATCATTTTTTTCATTGTTTGTTTAGTCTCTTTTTACAAAAAAAGAAACAACTTGTATTTCACTCCAACATTACTCAGTTCAAAGGTTTTCGTCTAAAAAGTCAAATCATAACAGATGAAGATCTTGGCTCTATTTCAACATTAATATCTATGGTTAGTGGGTTTCATTTACATACTGATTATGTTCATGTCATATGAAGTACGCCAGGTCATTCGAATAAATGTATATTGTTTCTAAAGAACAAAGAGATGGGGCTCAAAACTGTTATGACTTTAAAATTCTGTACAATTTTCTTATATTTACATGTACCGTGCCCTTTGAAACAGGTAATCCATCCAGTCGACGGCAGGAGCCTTCTCCTCTTTTCATGTATAACTGAGTAATTATCTCAACCACAACAATGCGTTCTGAAAATGGATTAAATTTCTGGAGAAAATAAATAATGTTCAAGCCAGTGAATAACTTTCCAGCAATGGAGGAGAATGAATGTTTGTAATTAACATGTTTGCTAATGTTTTCTACATTTTTGTTTGTAATTCAACATCAGAAATCTAAATTTTTTCTGTTGAAAATATAGTTGCTGGCCCAGAGGGCTCTTGGTACAGAAAAAAACAAAAACCAACTATTCACGACAACGTGGCTTCTGCCCTCTAAAACTGCAGGCCACACGGCTTAACGTAATGTAAAATAAAGTATCATACAAAGGTCTAATCTTCTCAAGCTAGTTGTCTAGTTTATTTTAGATAAAAGCCAAAAGAAATCATCAATGTCCAGCCAGAAACTTGTTTCCAGTGTTTGGGTACATATGTTCCTGAATATTTATGCCTATCCATTCATTCCCTGCCTCTCTCCCACTTTTCTACCCTGAAAGCCTTGGCCTTGAAATATGACATCAGCAACTGCCGGCCTTCACTCAAATCCTACACCAGTCCTGCTAATATCCACACAGATCATTCTTAAGAATTAATTAATTACATTGTGAATTATGTGTATAGTTATATATAAATATTTTAATATAATTATGCCTATATTTATACGCATGTTTATATGTATATATCTATTACATATATACATATATTTTAATATTTATGTGTATGTATGCAACATAATTAATATTGAAAGTTTAATTTATTAAATGTTTAAAACAGCAACAGATACATTAAGGAGTTCTGCCTCTATTAGGATGGTGAGCACTAGGGCAGAAGGTCAATTACAAGTACTACAATTAGGACATATCTAGAAACTAACTACAAAACTATAAATGTGGAGTTTTTAATGAACTGTATGTACAGAGAAGTATAAATGATCTAAAACCGGGCAAGGTGGGCCCCTCCTCAGCAAGCAGAGGGTTCTGCTGGGAGGAGGGGCAGCCAGTGTGGGGCTAAGGAGCCAGATGGGCTGGCTAGACGCACTGGCATCTGGAGGAACCCAGATCTGGACCTGGTTCTCTCCTGTCTGGGTGTTGCTGAGTGCCTACGGGCACAGGGACTGGAGATCAGAGAACTCTCCTGCAATCTCCTGTCTTCAATCACCAGGGAGGGGGAGGGGCCTGTAATGCATACATAAAAGCTTTCTCAATACTTTTGAAACCAGAGGTGAAATAAAACCAAACCTGCAGCCGCTCCCAAACCTAGCTCAGTTCCTACCTGACCCCAAGTGGTCAGTCCCTGTATGAGTGTCCTGTGCCTGCTGTAACAAACTACAGCAAACTTGGTGGCTTAAAACAACAGAAACCCATTCTCTCACTGTTCTTCAGGCCAGAAGTCTGGAATCAAAGCGTTGGCAAGGCTGCGCTCCCTCTGAAAGCTCTAAGGGAAAGCCATCCCTCGCCTCTTCCAGCATCCCAGGGCTCCAAGTACTCCTTTGGCTGGGGCTGCGTCTCTCCATGCTCCCGTGTCTTCTCGTCTGTCTCTTACAGGACACTTGTCACTGGAGCTGGGGCCCATCTGGACAATCCAGGATGATCTCATCTCAAGATCTTTGACTGAATTACATCTGCAAATACCCTCTTTCCAGGTAAGGTTCCAATCATAGGTTATCGAGGTAGGGAGGTGAATCTATCTTTTTGGAGGCCACCATTCGACTCACTACGGTCCCTTACACTAGCTGCCTAAGAGAAGAAAAAGCATGGCCTCTCTGGAGGAAAATAATATCTACTTTAGTCTTTAGAGTAGATATACACACATCCAGCATGCACCCATCTTTTATACACACATCCAGCATACGTGAAAAATTATGAAATGTAAAGAAACAAAATAATGCAACTCATAATCAAAAGATAATACAGCCAACAGAGGCAAGCCTACAGATGATCCAGATGTTGAAATGAGTGGTCAAAGACATTAACATTATTATTTTAAATATGTTAAAGGAAATAGGAAAAAGGTAAACCAAATGGATAAACGATGGAGAAATGCATAATACGGCCAACAGAGGCAAACCTACAGATGATCCAGATGTTGAAATGAGTGGTCAAAGACATTAACATTATTTTTTTAAATATGTTAAAGGAAACAGGAAAAAGGTAAACCAAATGGATAAACGATAGAGAAATGCATCAGAAAAACATATTATCTACAAAAGAACCAAGTGGATATTCTAGAATTTAAACTTCCATATCTGAAGTCAAGAATTCATTGATGGGGCATAACAGCCGACTAGGGAACAGCAGCAGGAAGGACAAGCAGTAGGAAAGACAGACCAATAGAGACTGTCTGAATTCAAGCACAGAAAGACAAAGACTGGAAAAAAATAGAACAAATCATGAGAGATGTGGGATACTCTCAAGTGGCCTAACGTTAAGTGTAACTATTATTCCAGAAGGAGAGACAAAGCGTGGGCACAGTCGATGTTCGACGAGATAATAGCTGAGAATTTTCCAAAATGTATGATGAACATCAACTCACATATTCAAGAAACCAAGTTAATTCCAAACATGAAAAATACGAAGAAAAACCCACCAAGGCACGTCACGTCAAACTGCTAAAAAGGAAAGATGCAGAGATTACCAGACCAAACAGAAAGCAATATACCTGAGTTATATCTGCTTCAATCCATAAGGATAGAGAGATTGAAAATAAAAATGCTGAATTAAAGAAGTCTGACACAAAAGGGTACACTGTGTAAGACTCCACTTACAAGAAAGGCAAGAACAGCAAAAAATTAATCTACGATAAAACAGAAGTCAGAATAATGGTTACCTCTGGGGGTTCTGTGAGGGGGCTCTGATACTGACTGAGGAGGGCTTGAGAGAAAATTTTTGAGTAATGGAACCTTGATGGTAGTTACAGGGACAGATACATATATAAAAATTAATTAAGCCGTACACTTAAGATGTGTACATTTAACTCTTTATAAATTATCATATAGTTTTAAAAAAAACAAAACAAAGCAAAACAGGAATGGGCCCATAAACATTTACTCCAATGTGACATGCTTGCTAGTCCAATAATAAGATTCTGAATTGACAGAACCCTACATAATCCTTCATTTATTCGTTCATTCAATACACCAATACTAACTGAGCACTTACCACACACCTGGGAGTATTTTAGGCACTAGGAATATATCAGTGAACAAAATGGGAATAAAATTCCTTGTTTTTTGAAGCTCACATTCTAGTAGGGATAATCAGATACTATCAAATCAAGTAAATTTTTTAGTAAGTTAAAAGGTGGTAAAAACTGGGGGAAAAATAGAGCAGAGTTAGAGGGGTTAGGAGTGTGCCAGTTGGGAGTTTTTGCAATTTTAAATAAAGTGGCAAAGGGAGGCTTCACAGAGTTGAAGGAGTTAGAGATCTGGATTATGGGGGAGAATGTCACAGATACGGGGAGCGGCCGATGCGAGGACCCCAAAGCCGCAGCTTGTGTGCTCAGAACAGCACGGAGTCTCGGTCAGCAGAAGCAGGGTGTACAAGGGAGAGAGTGGGGAGGGCGGAGGCCAGAGATGTGACGTCAGGAAGGGCAGGGGCCTTGGCTTTGACTCGTGGGTGGGAGAGATCGGGGCGCTAGAGGGCTTTATGCAGAAGAGTAACATGCCTGTCCTGCGTTTCCAAGAGTCAGTCTGGCTGCTGCCCTGGGACGGCCCTTTGAAGTCCTCAGAGCACAGGGCAGGTGGCCAGGTTGGAAGCTGGGAGACCAGGTGCAGGTGAGCAGTGCTGGTGGCCTGGACAAGAGTGGGGTCAGCAGAGGTGGTGAATAGAAGCCTGAGTCTATGTATGTTTCAATGCTGGAGCCAAACAGTTTGCTGTCCGATTTCAATATTAGTTATGACAGAAAGGGACGAGTCAAAGATAAGGTCATGTTTTTGACATGAGCAATGGGAAGGATGGAATGGCCTTTGCCCAAGAGGGAGAAAGCAGTGGGCGGAAAAGGCTTAGAGAAGAAGATCAGGGATTCAAATCTGGGACATGCCACGTGTGAGATGCCGATCAGGTACCAACTGGATTCGTGGGCCAGGCAGTTGAGACAGGAGTTTGGAGTCCATCAGCATATATGTGATATTCAAAGCCATGACATTTGATGAGATTTCAAAGGAAGTAAATACAGTTGAAGAGGTCCCGTGACAAGCCCTGATGCATGCAGGTATTGAGAGTTGGGGAGACAAGAAGGGATCCAATAAAAGGACTCTGAGAAGGAACAGCCAATGAGTGAGGAGGACAAGCAGAGAATGTGGTGTCCTGGGAGCAAGATGAAGAAAGTGTTAGCAAAAGCAAAGACATCTCCTCCAAAGAGGTCTCCTTCCAACGGAGGCAGAAAAACGCCAGGAGACTCCAGAGGGCGCAGGGCACAGACTGGGACTGGGGTGGGGCAGAGTCAGGAGATGACCTGGGAGTGTGGGCTTCTTGGTCCAACAGCCATAAACAGGGATGAGGGGCACAATTCCCAGCGGAATCGGAGTAAGCAGTGGCAGGGCTGGGGTTTTGGGGGGTCGGGCGGGGTGGGTCCTGAATCTTCTCCTCGGCTTCTGGGGGTGAAGGAGAGGCAGAGTGGGAGACTGGGACCCCTCCCAGCACAGGAACCAGTCCTGAATGTGCTCTACATCCTCTTCCATCAGCTCTAACTCACTGTCCAGCTCGTGAGCCCTGCTCTCTGGCCGAAAGCACCCCAGGGAACACCAAGGACAAAGGAGTCTTCCAGCCCCAGCAGGAGCTCGCAGGGCTCACAACACTGTTTTGTGGGATTGGGGAGAGAAGACCTACCCCCATTCAATGTCTTCCAGGCAAACTTTCCAAAATTAAGTTACAGAGAGCAGAGAAGATTTGAGCCTATTTAAGTCCTTCCCACTGGAAAAAAAAAAAAAATCAAAGAAATTCTGTAGTTTTAACTTTTAAGAATTTTAGGCGCCAGTGAGTGTTACAGGGATCAGCTTCACGCTTTACTGAAATTCAGGAGCACAGCTGCCCACATTGCCACCGAAATACGTAAATATCCTGTAACTCAGGTGAGGAAGTTGATTCAGTGAGCAACTCTGCACGAGCTGCTCCCGTCAAGGGGGTGGGTGATGGTTATTGCAGCCCATCCTCCTCTGAAAACTGGCCCAAATGCCACACATCGGCTGCTAAATGCCACCATCATAGTCATCTTTGTCATTTCTTTTAAAAATATTTTTTTCGGGACTTCTCTGGTGGTCCAGTGGGTAAGACTCTGCGCTTCCACTGCAGGGAGCATGGGTTCGATCCCTGGTTGGGGAACTAAGATCCCCCATGCCATGTGGTGCAGCCAAAAAAATAAAAAATAAAATTATTTTTTAGTAAAGGAACAACTATGGCATCACAGCTATCACCAGTTTAAAGGCAAGCACAGTGGGAAGTAGCCCATTTAACTAATGACTGCCCATGTGCTGCGCAGCGTGAACAACGGCCCGTCCTTGTCATTTCAGCAAAATCAGAGCATCTAACAGGAAGGTCTCTGATTCTCCACTCTGTTCGCTGTGGTTCTTAGCCTGGAACTGCCAAGGCAGAGAGCACCGGAGCACCGGACGACCAGTAAGGAAGACAGAGGCCCCCAGACGGGAAGTCGGCAATAAAGGTGCAGCCGACACAGGCAACTAGGAGAAGTACCGAGGAACCCCAATCTCCACCCTGCTCTAGGTGGGCAGGTGAGCTGAGCCCTCGCTGCCACAGCAGAGTGGCTGATCCTCCCAGTGTGGGGCAGTGGGAACACTTCGGTCCTTTCAAAACCGACAGACCCACAAGGGATCCAAGTTCCACCTCTCGCTAGCCAAGTGACCTTGAGCGCGATGCTTATACAGCCTGACCTTTGAAGTCCTCAGCACAGAATGGAGGTGATGGTGCCAAGCTCTCCAAGTGCAGGGTTTCCTAACCGTGAGCTGTGATGTATGAAGGTGCCTGATGCAGAGCAGGCATCACAAGCAGGGATCATGGGTGATGATATTATCAGGTGAAGAAGAAAAAAAAAAAAGCAATCTTTGGAGGTGACAGTGGCGTTAGGTTGGGAACCCGACAGTTCATCAGGAGACCGGGGTCTGGGGCTCTAGTCCATCCACCTCCAGTGTCTGTTCAGGCAGCTGAGAGCAAACCCACCTGAGCCGCACTAGGGTATCTGGGCTCAGCTGCAGGTGGTCCAGGGAAGGGAGGCAGGCTCCCATCTGGCCTCAGGGCCCCATCACCTCACCCGGATGTGTGGAAGCCTCCCACCTGGACCCGTGCACTCTGGAGATGGGGTGTCAAACCTCTCACCCCTTACTGGGTACTGGATTACCTACTTGCATATTTACCGAGTAAAGCTGAGCTAACCGATTTGCCAGGGTTTTCTGCCTGGTGTTAGAGCTGCACGTGGCCAAAAGCAGCTGCAGTGGATCGTGTGACACGATCATCCATTTGGGGCAGATACACTGGGATGAATCAATCTCTTCTAACTCTCAGACTCTTTGAGGAACAAACACAAATGTATGCAAACAGCAAACGCAGAAAAGCCTCACCAACATTTCTGCAGCTGAAAAATGGCTGAAATTTATTTTTATTATGAAAACATTATTTTAGGGATAAAATATTTTGTCACTGAGGAGAAAACATTCTTAAAATTCCATGCAATCCCTGCTCCCTCTCAGTTTAATTTCTGCAGATGCCTATTGCTTATCTGATTGGCCTTATTAGCTATTCCATACAGCCTGGTTTCCCTGTGCTAGAAAAACAAAATGGAATTTTGAAGAACGATTTGCAAACCAACCCAGAACAGACAGCATCGTCGTACGTGTTGGTGGACCCTGACGGTCAGCGGCCGAGGGGCCGAGGGGTCGGCTTCACCGCCCCAAGGACGGCTCCTCTGTTCTCTGCACTCCTGCCTGTGCCTGCCTGCTGCAGCCTCAGCCTCGCCCCCTACATCTCTCCTGCATCTGCATCCCGCTCACACGGTTGGTCACACAGTGACTAGGACACGCCCAAAGCACACAGGGCGGCGTCAGCATCACTGGTGACTACGTCAATGGCTACTTCTCCCACAAGTGCAAGTATCACCCCCAATTAGTCCCTAACCTAGAGCCCCTCAAACAGAACCTTGGAATCTCAACTTGACTTTGGATACACATAATTCTTACCCTTAAAATGTGGGTCTTGGGTTGAAATTCTGAATAGATTATCACTAGCTAAATCACATCATTTATGAAACCGTTTGCTCCTACAGAGCTATCTATCCAAAAAAAAGTGTCCAAAGCCTTGTAAGTGTAAAACCCTGATCCCCTCCCCCAGGTGAAGAATGCTCCCACGGGACTTGAGAGACTTCAGTGCAAAGCCTGAATTCTCTGAGCATCTAACAGTATCAGTGACATCCCCAAGTGTGTCCCCAGAGGGCAGAGAAATGGCTCTGACTGCAGACCTTCATCCTGAGATCCGGAGACTGAGGACCACTGCTAAGGGCGAGTGGCATGGCGGTGACTGCACCGCTTTTCATCCAAGCCTGAGCTGCCTTCCTCCGGTGTCCAGACCCTACAAGCACAGGCAGCGAGACTCAGCCAGTCCCGACCCCCCGGAGGGAACAGTGGGCCACTCAGAGGACCCTAAATCCTGGCTCCTGACCCCTTGCGCCCTCCCTTGTCTGCTGGAGCAGGAGGACAGACTGTCCCCACGGGGCCGCCGTGCCACGTCTCAGTGGAGGAGCCCTGCCGGGAGGAAAGGGCTGCCACCCTCCTCCCACGGCGGGGGGTGGGCTAGGGGACAGACACGGAGACAGACCTGGAGAGCGGGTGGGGGAGCAGGAGAAAGACTGGCAAAGCTGCTTCAGACCCTGGATTCAGCCGCGCGTGTCACCTGGTCTACACCCGTGTCAGTGAGCCAATCACTCCTGCCCCTTTTCACCTGTGCTAGGTTAGTCCTGGATTCCTCAGGACTGCAGCAGAACCTTGACAAACACTCCTTAAGGAATTCCTTCAAGATCAGAAATTCCACCCAAAAGGCATGGCTGTGCGGGGGCCCTGCGTAACTTAGAGACAAGGCTAGAGAGCTGGGCCTAACAGAGCCGCTGACAGTTATGGTCAGTACCGGAGGCCCTGGCGCTCCCGCCACTCCAGACGGTACTGACCAGGCCTCTGTCTTGGTCCCCAGCGGCCGACACTGGCCTTTCTCAGGTGTCCTCTGCCTGCGCAGCTGCAGCCTGGGCTCTGCTGTCCTCTCATGGTGGCCACTGGACTCCTGCTTAGGGCAACTGCCAGACTCACATTTGCACAGGTGTAAACCCACGTGCGTTCACGGCCACCTTGGGGTGCTGGGGAGAGCCCGGCCCAGCGCGGTGGACGGCCTCCCCTTCCCTCCCCGCTCACCTGCACCCCGCACCTCTGAATCCAGCCCGCTTCTTCCACCCCTCCCCCTCTCTCGATGCCACTCTGACTCCCAAGCTAATCTAAAGCCGGCTTTCACCTTCCCTTAGTCTCTCTTTGTATTTTATTGTTGATGAAACATCATATTCTTCATAGTAGACACACCTTCACAGAGAAGATGTGAGGAACACAACTCGAACACAACACAATCCCCACACCGAAGCTCACCTGGAGGCCTCTCACACTCAGCACTGAGTGGTGGTCATCTCAGCCCGTTTGTCAGTTTCATCTCCCATCCCTGCCCATCTGATTTATTACCTGCTTGTAATAAGATGCCTGATATGTATCAGGGAGAGATAAAAGACTATTTCAAAACCCAGAAACTCTGCACTGCTCTCAATGTACACTTCACTTATTCTAATCTTTACTGAGGTTTTGAGACCTTTGCCTCATTTCTGTTTCTCGTGTCAGTATTCTGACCACTGGCTGTATAATAAATGTTTTTAAAGAAATAAATAACCACGGGTCTAAAAACGTTAGTTTCTATTGTGTTTTTTTCTCGTGTGTCCCTCGGTCTGCTTCTCCCTTTCAGCCACTTGCCTTGACCTTCAGCAAATTCAATGCCACTCCCAGAAGCCTAAACTTTAATAGAATTCTACAAACCAGTCAAGATGGAAAAGAAATGACATGTGTTTAACAAGTAGTGACTGAAGGTCTCTCAGCCTTTTCCAAGTGGACACCTAACTGACGAGGAGTTTAAATGTCGACAAAGATGGGCTGGTCCCGCAGCCCTGGAGCACGACTGTTAAATCACTGAACGGCAGACACGGTCCCTCAGTCTGGTGAGGCAACACCTGGTTCTGAGGATGCCCACGGGCCAGAAAACATGTTCGAGGGTGCAATCAGGTCAGGTTAAATATTTAGACAATTTCACTGATTTTGTTAGTGTTTAACCAGTCTCTCTCCTCTTGTCTGAATTAGATTTTGGCTTCCAAAAGGGATAAAAATCTCTTCAATGTTCTAAGCTTCTGATATTTGCTAGTAATGTTAAAGAGACGGCAGAAACCTGACCTTCAGACACAAGCTGACATGGCAGATGCAAGGATCAGGTATGGAGGATCCCAAGTCCAATGCAGGCTTGTTCGCATGTTGGGACAGCTCACTGGCCCTCACGCCCTGGAGAGGGCTCTCCAGGTGGATGTGTGCTGGCCACCAACTCTGTGTGTCACCAGATGCCCTAGGGCTGCACCGTCCACTGCTACAGCCATTCCCCACATGTGGCTATTTTCATTTAAATTAATTAAACTTAACTATAATTGGATGAACTAGGAGTTTGGGGTTAGCAGATGCAAACTATTACATATAGAGTGGATAAGCAACAAGGTCCTACTGTATAGCACAGGGAACTATATTCAATGTCCTGAGATAAACCATAATGGAAAACAATATTTACATATATATATATTTATATGATTACTGCACAGAACCTACTGGTAATAAATACACATAGAACTTACCACCCGGACAAGTGGGCAATGTGGGCTTGAAGAGGGACACTGAGCCCTATTGCCATGAGATGGCAGGAGTGGTGGGGTCAGGGGAAGGTTTCAGCCACGCTACCCACAGCCCTAAGCAAAGGGGAACCTCTATGGCCTTAGTCTTGAATACATATAGTTTCTGGGGCTTCCCTGGTGGCGCAGTGGTTGAGAGTCCGCCTGCCGATGCAGGGGACGCGGGTTCGTGTCCCAGTCCAGGAGGATCCCACATGCCGCGGAGTGGCTGAGCCCGTGAGCCATGGCCGCTGAGCCTGCGCGTCCGGAGCCTGTGCTCCGCAATGGGAGAGGCCACAACAGTGAGAGGCCCATGTACCGCAAAAAAAAAAAAAAAAAAAAAAAAAATATATATATATATATATATATATATATATAGTTTCTGGAAACGGAAACAATGCACTGAGCTTCAGCAGAAGGGAATCACTGGTCCAGCACAGACCTGGCTCAGAGGTGGTGACAGATGAACTATGAGGAAGGACCAGAGAAAAACACATCTCTGAGCTCTCACTGAAACACTCAGCCTCAGGGCAGCTAGAGAGCCTCAGAGTGTCAGGCAGGAAGGTGCTAGGCGGGAATGCCCGCAGAGTGGACATTCTGGGGCAGAGTGGAGCTGCCCCAGAAGCCAGCAAAGGAGGGGTGAAGGAGGCGCCAGAGCAGAGGCCAGGCTGCAAGTGTCCTGAGGGCAGCACAAAGCACCGCGGTGCAAATTGCTTGTTCATTCCAGAATCCTGGATGCAAATGGGAAATAATCAGTGTGCAGCCCAGCAAAGGACAAGGTCAGTCTGGGGCTTGCGGTTGTGTATTTACTGAGATAGGCCATCCTAATACATCCTGATGGGGGGACATCGTGGGGTCAGCCTGTCAGAGGAATTTGCCTCGGTGGCTGGGAAGCAGAGATGAACCCAGGTTTCTGGAAGGAGAAGCTTAAGCCAAGTGAAGTGGGACACCCCCAAAAGCAATGTGGACCCTTCATGCTGCTGCCAGTTTTTGACATTAAATTTACATTTATTTTAAGAGAAGGAGGTTATTACTACTAGAAAATCGCTAGCAACCATTACCGTTCAGAATCCCAGCCATTTGTTATCTATTATGTATCCATTACCATCCATAGCCCCACTGTTTGTCATATGCTATTATCATAATGGCCCCATAATGGGCTCTGCTTCTCTGACACCATTGTAACTGCCATGACTCACTGTGTCAATATTCCAAGGGAGAAAACATCATATACAATGAAATAATGCATGATTTTAGCTATTCAAATATTATATCATTCTTAGCCATGCTTATAGCTACTTTGTTGCCTATTAAAAGTCTATTCGTAATACAGACGCACCAATTAAAATCCAATGTTCCATGTGGTATTATAAATAGGTTCTCTTTTATGGGGGATTACATAGAGGATATCTAGTTAATGCCAAGGGTTAATGCACATTTGTTTTGATAAGGAATAAGGAATCCTTAATAATAGCAATTTACTTCTAGTAAACAACCTATCAGCACATTTTTATTTACAATCCTCATTCATTCAGCAAGTGTTTATTTGGTGCCCATGAAATGCCAGGGACTGTTCTATAGTCACAACGATGTCAAGAGTACTTGGGTGGGACTTCCCTGGTGGTCCAGTGGTAAAGAATCCGCCTTCCAATGCAGGGGACGTGGGTTCAATCCCCTGTTGGGAAACTAAGATCCCACATGCCGTGGGGCAGCTAAGCCTGCACACCATAACTACTGAGCCCGTGCACCACAAACTACAGAGCCCATGCGCCTTGGAGCCTGCTCCCCGTAACTAGAGAGAGAAAATCCTCATGCCACAACTAGAGAGAAGCCCTCGTGCCACGACAAAACACCCCGCATGCCTCAGCGAAGATCTTGCGTGCTGCAACTAAGACCCAACACAGCCAAATAAATAAATAAACAAGTAAATAGTTTTTAAAAAAAGAGTACTTGGGAAATCAAGCTTCCTCCGTGAGCTTACATTCTAGTGGCAAAACGTGATAAAGAAATAAACACACGAATATGTAATCTAATGTCAGATAACCGTAAATCCTATGATGCAGATTAAATTCATATAAGAGGAAAGTGAATGCTTTGATAGAGCCGGGATAATTCTCCCACGGAAACTCTGAGTGTGTGTTCAGACATGAACGGGAAGGGAGACTGGCCGTGGGGACAGGGGTGACTTTATTTTGCATTTCTTCTGTCTTCCCGGTGAATGAAAAGCAGGGTTCTGAGAGGAAGGAGGACTGTGAAGCAGCCTCCTTGGCTGATGGGGGGCGGTGAACTGATGGGGGGAGGATGGGGTGGAGTCACAGAAATGGACTCGGGGTCCCTGGACCGCTGCGGAGATGACTTTAAAGCCAAACCCCTCGGAATGGCTCTTTGTCTTCTCTGGCCGCAGGACTCAACCTGGCCTCATTCCGAAGTCTGTAAAAGGCAACGATCAGAGAACGGGCAAAAATCCCCTTCCCGGTGTAGAGAGGGCCTGCAGAAGGACAACAGAAGCGGGAGAAGAGGAAGCAAATGCAGTGACACGGAAATGAGATGACAACGTCTGCTCCCCTGTAGGTTCTTGATGCAAAACCTCCAACTTTGGTACATTCACATAAAATTGAGCCCAATTCCACTTATTAGGAAAAAAAATATCTACTGACTTCACAAAGCAAATCTTTGCTGTAAAAACCATGAAAATAGAATTCTTCTATTTCCCTGATTCTACCGTGCACATCCCTCCCGCACCCTTGTAGCACGGTTTCAACGATTATGAAATCCGGATGCACCGTCCATCCCTGTGGAAGGGCTCTGCCAGGTGCCAGGGGCAGAAGCCCGTCGTGAAAGAGCTGTCATTGCCCACGCGGGTTCTGAGTATGGCCGGTTCCCCAAGAGAGAAATGAACACCAGTACTCAGAGGCATGAGAGGGGGCGGCGCATGACCACTGCTGTGAGGCAGAGGGTGGGGCATCACTTCCACTCCAAAGAGAACTGTTAATACTAAGCCCAAAGTCTCTAGCCAGATCCTTGCACTTTTCTAAGCTGTACAGCTGCCTCTAAGGTGATAAAGGATGGGAGAAGACAGGTCGGGGAAGTGAGTTGACAGTGCAGTGTGCGGGACCTAGTCAGGCACACTAAGAGTTGAGTCTTTTTACCTCAATGCACGTGCTCCAATCCACATTTTAAGTCCACTCTGGCATCTCTGTGCAGCATGGATTGACAGGGGCTCGGGGGCGCAGAGAGCCCAGCTGGAAGGGAAGTGTAGTGGCCCACGTGAGAGGTGATGCCGGCTTTCATTAGGGTGGTTGTCATGGAGATGAAGAGAGGTCAAGAGATGAGGGACACAGTCCTGGGAGTTAGAATCAATAGAATAGGGCGGCGGGCTGTATGTGGCTGTTCTGAGACGGGCAGATTTTAGGAACGGCTCCCAGGTGTCTGGATTGAGCAATCTGGTGGATAAGCTGCCCTTTACTAAGCTGCAGACGCTGAGGGAAGAAACAGGTCTGGGTCTGCGTGCTGTGGAGTTCAGCCAGGACATATTAACATGGAACATACAAGCGATATCAAGTTACGGTTAAATACATGACTGCAGCTCTGGGGAGGAGGCTCTTGTTCAAATGCAGATTCTGACTCAGCGGGTCTGGGGTGAGGCCCGTGCCTCCATTCCTGACCTGCTCCCAGGTGACGGGGAGCCTGCAGCTGCAGGAAACCCTCACCTGTGCTAAGTGTGGAAAAGCCACCCCAGTTCCACCCGGAAGGCGGGATACTGATATCTTCAGCAGCGCCTGTTCCCAGTTTGTGTCCCTGATCATCAACTGTTCTCGGGGGGCTGCCACCCTGGCCAGCCTGCACGTCTGGACCCCACCGCAGTTCCCTGTTTGGTTTGACAGTTCTGAAACAGAGAACCACCCTCTGAGTTTATGAGATCTACCCCACTTCTGTTCTGTCAAAGGCCGCCACGCGAATGCAGCCTGGTCCCATTGTTTCCACAGCTGCATGCTGGTTCCGCCAAGGAAGCAAGGGCGCAAACGCCCGGAGGGAGGCCCAGGGTAGGACGCACAGGCAATAAGCCTCTAAGAAGTAGTAGCAGAGAAAGAAGATCCGCCCCGCCTGCTTGAGCTGCAGGCCCCTGCGCCCTGTTCCCCACAGCTGAGCCCCAATGGCTCCACAGCCATGCAGCTTCCTGTGATGCCTCTGCTCCCAGGTCCAAACACAGAGCTTGTATAGCCTGCCTGCCCAGGGGCCTTTCAATTAAAATAAATAAATAAATGTGTGTGTATGCGCGCGTGTGTGTGCAAATACATACATACATGCATGCACACACACAATTTAAAACAGATTAAATCTGAAGACTCCTTTGTCTCTACATGATAGTAAATAAAGGCATTTGGTGTTTGGAAATGCAAATATCTCTAAGAGAAGAAAAACTGTTCTTCTTGAGAAGCCATCTGCCCCTCGGCATCTTTGCTCACAATGCTCGCTGCACTGCAGTGGACTTGCACAGCACCTTACGGTTTGTGTCACGCACTCTACACTGAACTGTGATTTAACCCATCTCCCAACTAGATGGTGAGGGCCTCGTCTCAGGGCCCCCAGCTCCTAGAATGGTCCCTTCTACCCTGGGGTGACCAGTAAATAAAAGCTGTTGATTGCATAGCAGACCTCGCCTCTTCTACCTGTTTTTAATGTGTATCTTAACACCACTGCAATAGTCAGAATAATGGTTCTCAGCGATGTCCACATCCTAACCCCTAAAACCTGTGAAAACGCTCCCTTACACAGCAAGAGGGATTTTGCAGGTGTGATTAAGTGACGGACTTTGAGATGGCAGAGTCTATCTTGGGTTATCCTGTGGGCCCAAGATAATCACAACCGTCCCTATTCACGGGACACAGAAATGTCAGAGGGAGGTTTGAAGATGCTACCTGCTAAATGTGGAGAAAAGGACCAAGAGTCAAGGAACAGAGGCTGCTCCAGAAACTGGAAAAGGCCAGGAACAGGATCCCCCAGAGCTTCCAAAGGGAAGACAGCCTTGCTGAAGCCTACATTCTAGTCCAGTGACACGGGGCAATGTAATGTGCTACACCTGTGTGATTTTAAGCCACTAAGTTTGTGGTAATTTGTTACAGTAGCAATGGGAAGATAATACAAGTCCATTTGGGGAATAAATTAACCTGAGTAAGAATCTACCCACTGCCTTCTCATAGAAGCATCTCCTTTCCCGGAGTCTATCGCCTGTCCTTATATCACAAGAAACGACACAGATTTTGTAACAAGGGGGGAGATGCCTAATCACCGTCTTGCCTTATCAGTTCATTCTGGGGTGTCTTCATTTAGTTATTTATATTTGAGAGATGTTCTCCTGGTGGTAAAAATAGAGTGTGAAGCAGGATGTGAGAAAAAGAGATGATGCCCAGCATAACTAGCGAAGTATCAGTGTTAGTGAGGGCGTTTGTGATGTCAGAGCTGCAGCTGGTCAGAAGCAGTGCACTTCTGTTCAGGAGAACAGCAGAGACCATGAGCGTCTCCTCCAAAGCTAAGACACACGCCAAAGACTCTCTCGTTCGCTCTGCAGACAGACGGCGAGTCCAGACCGCACCTTCCGACCGAGGTCTGGGAAACCAGTCTTCACTATCCGCCAGGCAAGCGGCCCCGTACTTTTTGAGTAAGTACAAAGCTTTGAATGAAGTGATGGAGAATAGTGAATGGAGGGCCTTTTACTAACTTAGTCAAAAGTCCATTAACCCTTGAAACACAAACATAATCCCGTATCTATGTAGACAGGGGCGTCATTTTGCAGCTGCGCCATCGACAGCATTCCTCAGACACGCAAAGAAATGCATAACCCTAAAATAAGGGTTCAAAACAATCAGTGCTACCACACATCACCTTTTATTTAAGAGTTTCCACACAAGACAGCGTTCTGCATAGAAACTGTGAAACATGCTATTTCTATTCTCTGAAGCTCATGACTAAGCTAGCGTCTCCAGTCAAACAGTCACAGGTCAGGATATCAGCAGGTCCTGCAGGGCAGGCTGGTGCGACGGGCAGGGTGAGGTTACCCAGGGACAGGGAGCGCCGGCAGCAGCTCCAGCAGGGTGGCCGGCTGCCCGCCACCGCAGCTCTTTACGCTCTTGGAAAGGTTTCTGTTCTGGATACAATGACTTTCATAAAAATGTTCAGTGTGAGTCTATACTCACAGTTCTTGGAGAATACAACGCCAGCAGCAGATAAGCTGACTCTGGGAAAGAATGTACATTATGGCAGGGAGGGGCTTGACTACACCCACTCTGAAAATCAGATGAATGGCTGGTAATCCACTGATACTAGGAGGCATGCATTTAAGTCTAGAAAGTGTTGATTCCGTGGCATCATCTCATTTACCTCCTTGGCTGACTATATAAAACTTACCTAAAACTAGACTGAAATTTAAATATAGATCTGGTTTGGTTCACAAATCATATATCCAGAAAAGAAAAAAAAAGGCACGGATATAAAACTGCTTATACTAAAGGTAACGACTCAATAAGTTCATCTCATCATCTAATCAGTATAGCGCATCTATTAAGACAGACACTGGCCAATTACAGCCCAGAGGCTAAATAGGGCCCTAGCACCCATCTCTGTGCATGCCAGTAGCTAAAAATGGTTTTTACATTTTTAAATGGCTTGAGAAAAATCAAAAGAAGAACACTTCATGACATGTGGAATTATTTGGAATTCAAATTCCAGGGTCCATAAATAAAGTTTTCTAGGGACCCAGCCACGCTCACCTGCTTCCATATAGTTCATGGCCACTTTTGTGCTAAACCACAGAGCCAGCGGCCGCGGCAGAGACACTTGGCCCCCAAGCCTGGGTTACTCTCTGGCCCTTTAACTGACGGAGATGCTGCCCTGCAGGTTAAGAGCTCTGGCTGAAGACCCGGGCCACCTGGTCCCCGCCTGCTCTACCGCTTAGGAGCCACGCGACCTCGGGCAAGTTGCTGAAGCGCCTGCACTTGCTCCTCCCTGAGACTCCCTTGTAGGGTGGCGTGTGGATGGGGAGAGGAAAAGGATGTGAAGCACGCACAGGGTAGCATGTGGCACCACACCCGGGTGAGCCGTCACAGATGTTATTATTGCTGTTTGTTGTGACCGTGATCACACTAATGCAACTTTACCAGGTAGAGCCTTCTACCTGCTTCAACTTTTCTGGAAATCATGGTTGACACTAATTTATAGTTTCAACTACTCTGAAAATTATCTCTTCATTAATTGGTCATAATATTTTTGAAAGTTGTCCCAGTCTCCTTCCCAAATGAAGATAGTCATCAATCACTGTGGCACGTAACGGCCATTAATTAGAAGCTTAGCTCAAAGGACTGTCATTTTTAATGTTAGTATCTTGTTCTAGTCTCGTATTTCAAAATCGTTTTCAAAACTGCGCCCGAGATGGAGATGCTGGTGAGTGAGAGGACGCACTCCATACTCTGCTCCCTCTCTGACAGATAATTACGCCAGGACTTGTAGGGGTCAAGCAACTTCCTCAAAGTGCTGGCAACCCTTAATTAAAATGAACATTCTGGGCTTGTATTTGGACTTTTGCTTTGCGTGAGTCCACCTTCAAGATTTTTTCAAACAAAAGCTTTGAACTTATTAATCTGACATAAAATTCAAACTAGTTTCAAGTCACACACATAGACCACTTACTGTGACAATTTCTCTTGGTCATGATGCTCTTGTTTCATTTAGAAATGCCACAAATACATCCAGTTAATGCATTAAATATGAAAAGACTTGCTGAAGAGACTCAATTTATTAATGATTCAGTAGAACTTCCTAAAACATCTATTTGGAATTCATTTATAATTCATTTCACAGCTTAGCTGAGGTTCCTATAGGGCAAATATTTATCAAATATTACTCTGTTTTAAGTCCTCCCTTTACGTTTATTTGTAGAAGGATGCTTTTTTTTCCAAATAAAGGCTAAACTTCCTAAAAGCATCCATCCGTCTATTGTAATTTAATGCGCAATTCCTGATACGGTGACAGTAACGGGTTTTCAGATATAACAGAGTACACTGTGCAACCAAACAAAAGAATAGTTATTAAACATAATAGCTGGCTATAAACTGAACAAGACACACATTGAGTACATCATAAATATTTATTAGACAGTAACCATGGTAATTAATAAACACAGTAATCAAAATAAGAGGGAAATAGCATCTTAAAACCCTGCCATTGTAAGAAAAACTTCACAGCTCACCTACCAATGAACCACACACAACCAAATTGATATCTTCATTACGAAAATCAGAATATCTGGCCTGGCTAGCACCGGCGGAGTACAGAGTATCCTGAATAGGGCTGCCATCGTCCCTAACACTGACAATTATAGCCCCTAATGCCAATGGCTCATCAGAGCTGCAGAGTAAGGGCTAAAATGAGTTAGAAACATCTAAGTGTAAACTAGTTGTGCAACCTTGGTCAAATTCAGTTCGTGCCAACTGCAAAGAAGAAATAACACCTACCTGGAAGGGCTGTTGTGTAACTAGACTTATTGTGGTGATGCTTTCCCAACATATACAAATCTCCAATCATATGGTACACCTGAAACTATCAACAGTATACTGCTATACGTCAATTATATCTCAATAAAAAATAAACAAGAGAGTTGTTGTGACGATAAAGATGCGATATGTGACATACTCAACAAGCTCCCTGGAACAAAGCCCACATTCGGCACCTGGGTCTTCTTACTTTCCTATTACTGTGTCTGTGACTCCTGAGACTGACGTCACCACACCCACTACTGCTCCTGCTTCTACGACGGCAACCACGAAGCAACAACCGCTGCATCCACCTTCTCTTTAGTGGTCACATGTAATAATTCAGATTCTTCGGAGCTAAACACTTCAGGCCCAGTGAGATAAGCACAATAAATAAAATAGACAATAACAAATGTTGGTAAGGATGTAGAGACACTGGAACCTTTGTATACCGCTGGTGAGAATGTAAAATGGTGCAGCCACTTCGGAGCACAACATTAAACAAAGAATTATCACAGGACGCAGCAATTCTACTCCTAGATATACACCTAAGAGAAGTGAAGACATATGTCCACACAAAAACACACACAAACGTTCACAGCACCATTATTTAAAATAGCCAAAAAGCAGTGGTTAAGAATCCACCCACCAGGGCAGGGGACACATGTCTGGGCCCTGGTCCCTTGCTCCACATGCCGCAGAGCAACTAAGCCCGTGCGCCACAAGTACTGAGCCTGCACTCTAGAGCCCGCAAGCCACAACTACTGAAGCCCGCACGCCTGGAGCCCGTGCTCCGCAACAAGAGAAGCCACTGCAATGAGAAGCCTGTGCGCCGCAACAAAGAGTAGCCCCTGCTCACCACAAGTAGAGAAAGCGCGCGCACAGCCACGAAGACCCAACGCAGCCATAATTAATTAATTAATTAATTTAAAAAATAGCCAAAAAGTGGAAACAACCCAAATGTCTACCCATGATGAATGAACAACATGTGGTACATGCATACAGTGGAATACTATTCAGAAATGAAAAGGGATAAAGTACTGTTACATGCTACAACTTGGATGAAACCTTCAAAACATTACAGTAAGTGAAAGAAGCCAGACACAAAGAGTCACATATTACATCATTCCATTTATATGAGATGTTCAGAATAGGCAAAGCCATAGAGACAGAAAGCCGGATTATCAGGGGCTAAGGTGGAGGTGTAGAACGAATAGTTATTGCTAATGGACACGAGCTTTCTTTTGGGGGGGGGATGAAAATGTTATAAACTTAGATAGTGGTGACAGTTGTACACTTCTGGGAACAAACTCAAAACCAATACCTTTTACGGTATGTGAATTTTGTTTCAAAACGCTGTTATAAAGCAGAACTAATCAAGCACATATGGGCAACTATATATTTAGGGAGTGGCAGAAAAGAACAAAGTGTGTCTTTGCTGGGTCTGCTGTGCTCTGCCATGGAATGCCAGGACCACACAAACCTCCAGGCAGGACAGGCAACGTGAGCTGTGCACAAAAGACACAGCAGAGTGGTGTTACAGATGAACTCCACTCCCTGTCCTAGACATCTGCTCTCCCTCTAGCAAGTGGGGTAGTTATGACAAAAAGTAGAACGTAAGAGTAGGAGCAGGAAGAATATAAGCTCTAGGGTTGAAAAACCCTGTTTGAAACCCAGGGTTTAAAGCCTGGTTCCCCCATATACTAGCGTGCTACCTTGGACCATTTACTTAACCTCTCTGAGCTTCAGTTTCCTCATCTATAAAATGGGTACAAGAGTACCTTATGTCACCCAGTGGCTGTGAAGATACACTACTGTATATAAAGCCCTTAGAAGAGCGTCTGACACCGTCATCACCATCAGCACTAAGATCGCTCTTGCTGTTCACCAGGCTGGCCCCCAACACTCAAACCCAGGCCCATGGCACAATCGCACATGCTCCGTTAGCATCCCCGGGGACTCCCTGCTTTGCTCACCAAGTAGCCTGGGATTGTTTCCTCTCCCTCTATTGATGACAATTACTTCATTAGCACAGAAAACCAGGGCCCCCGGGAGCGCAGCCCAGGGCACCTGCACTGACTAATAACCGCAGCGGCGGCCAGCTGATGCCCTACAAAGAGCAGGGCACAGTTCCAGGAGTTTTGTATACAATCTTCATCCAGATGCTCAAAGCCAGCCTGGGAGGTGGGCACTGTGAACCACGTCGCTCTCCAGATGAGGAAAGTGTAAATAAGTTGAGTAACTACCAAGTTACCAACACGGTCAGAGCTGGAATCAAACCTGACCAGTGTAACCTATGGCACTTTCCTGTGCAGTAGGCTGAGTTAGATTTCCAAGGGAAGAGGAGTCAGGAGAGCAGCTGAGCATGAGGGAAGAGTGCTTTGTGACTATCACAACTGTCTCATTCAAATGGGAGGATGCCAAGGTACATTCCATGCCACTCATCCTTCACTCCTTCCCTCATTCACACATACATTAAGCATCTATCACATGCCAGCGATAAAAACAGTCCTTGAAGGATACCGACATTAAAAGAGGAAATTGTGGAACCATATAACCAACACATTAATAAAGGAACAAAGGGATGTCCCCGGCCAAGAGGAGACCAGGAAAGGGTCAACTGCTTTCTCAACTGACAAAGATAACCCCACCACTACCTTCAATCTACTTAGACAAGAATTCAGAGAAAAACCTGACACTCATTTTCAACACCTTGTATTCCCTGGGAACACCCATGAATGGAACTTTAAGCCATGCTTCTGAACGTTCTCTATAAGTTGTTTCCATTCAGACATCTGCGCCAGCCCCCAGACAATCCCCTCACCTCCACCTCAGGGGGCAGGACAAGCATTTACCCAGTTGAGGGCCTGCCTGGGGAGGGAAGGGGTGGGGGCCATGGTGGTAGGTGTTGCAGGAGGTCAGAGGCTCTCTGGGAGACCGCAAGTTTTCCACAGCCCAGAGACACCTATGTCATTCCAAGACTGATACATTCTGGCAGACTGAAGGGTGTGTGGAAGCAATGCATTGCACATTTTCTAAAGCACCACTTCACATCTTAATTTAGCCCTAAAATCCTAAAGGGGTTTCCATTATGCCCACAACCACAGAGGTAACACTTCGGGTTCTAAGCCTGTGAAAAGTACCCAATACTTTTCAACTCTTTTTCTTCTAGTAATGGTCAAAGCAATTTCCATGAAAGAAAAAGAATAAGGAGAAGAGACATGAAATACTTCTTTGGAAGGATGAGCTAAATCTTAAGAGATTTTTAAAGTCCAATGCTGAGATGGTAAATAAGGAATATACTAAACTTACTTTAGGAGCTAAAGGTTTTCAAATGGTATTTTACGGTAATACTAATCCAATATGATCACACTGTAAGCTGACAAATACGTTAAATTGGATACTATTGTATGTATCTTAGGAACCACAAGAAAATAATCTGTCAATTAAAATTCTAAATAACATTTTATGTACTATTAAGATTAAGCTTTTCCTATAAATGCAATAACTTTACAATGACAGTTAAATAAGAATTTAAAGAAAAAAACCTGATGTTCATTTTCAATAATGAAATATTACTGAATTTATAAAGTAATTGTGATATCCAAAAATCAATCCCACAGTAAGTGCTATAAGAGTAAACAACAATAAGGGACTTCCCTGGTAGTGAAGTGGTTAAGAATCCGCCTGCCAATGCAGGGGACACGGGTTCGAGCTCTGGTCCAGGAAGATCCCACATGCCACGGAGCAACTAAGCCTGCATGCCACAACTACTGAAGCCCACGCGCCTAGAGCCTGTGCTGCCCAACAAGAGAAGCCACCGCAGTGAGAAGCCCGCACACCACAACGAAGAGTAGCCTTTGCTCACCGCAACTAGAGAAAGCCCGCACGCAGCAGCGAAGACCCAACGCAGCCATAAATAAATAAATAAATTTTAAAAAGAGTAAACAAGAAAAAGCTACAAATAAGAATTTATGCAATATGATTAAATTTAAAATAAAACCTTAGTAACAATGTATGTGGGAGAAAAATACCTATAACATATTATTCCTGAATAGCGTTTAGCACAGTTTTCATTTGTCAGAAAAATAAAGGACATTGCCAATATATGCTTTTGATGATCCATGGCCAAGCCAAATACACATCTCTATGTTTTACTAAAATGTACGTACTGATTATTCTCTATGAGATGAATTAGAAGTTGTTTTCAAATTAGGCATATAGCAAATAAGACTTCTTTTAAATTATATCAAACCATATATCGAACTTAAATACATCTTTCTTAATAATTTCTATAAATATTCGTTGGCTTCGATCTTTTTATTAATATGAAAATAAACTGTGCTTGGGTGGAAAATAATTTTTGAACTGTCATATGCTGTAGGAGATTTATTGAATTCCACAGATGCTTTCAGCTTTCTGTAGAAAAAAATGAAAGGCTTTCACTTAAGGATAATTTAATTTTGAAAATGTGTATATTTTTAAAAAAACAGATGTCACAGCAAGGACAAGGACAAGAAATCTATGAATCAAATTTTCACTTCAAAATCTAACCTTTTGTTTGAATAGGAGAGAACAAGGAGGTAATCGTTCTTGTTAAGGTGTTTAATGACAACAGTTTCAAGAAAAATCTGATAATACCAACAAAAAGAAGCTTTTTTTAAAAAAAAGGAACAAAATGTATAACGTCTACGCAGCAAATCCAAACAGGGACGTGTAAGAACCCTCTGAAAATCAGTCGTGTCTAATCTACAGAGTCCCCTTCCACACACACTGGCTAGAGGACCTTCTACCAGAGTCTCGTGACCAGCAGTGAAGTCAGGCCAGTTCGATTCTCCTGCTGAGATAAGAAATCAGAGCCTCTGAAGCCAGTCTCACAGGAAACGTAGGGAAAACGCCAATACAATATCGTACTAATCCAAACGTGTACCTTTATTCTTTGGTCATCAACATCCATAATCGTAGCAACACGAATTAACCTGGGGTTTCGTTTATCCACGACTTCAAGTTTCATATTCGGGAGAAAACCATGGGGCAACCGCTGTAACATTACAAGAGCAACAAGTTATGCGAAATCCAATAATTCAGACGTGCTACTAACGTTTTCTAAAATATGACTGTTCTAACTTTACATCAGATATTTAATACAACTGGAATTTAGTTTTAAGAGCACATAGACCTTCATGCATATTATTTTATCCACTTTCATAAAAACCTGCAGGAGGAAAAAGAATATTTTGGTAATGTTCAAGATAGCTAAAAGACAAAGATTAAATCATAAATTCATGAATGGTCACAAGTTCAAAAAAGGATCTTATTATAATTTATCTATTGGTTTAGATGTTATTTTTTTTCTAAAATTAACCTTTTAAATTAAGAAATCATTGACTATTATCACTGCCCAGTTTTGGAGTGTAAGACACAGAAGGCAAAATTAACAAATAATTAGAAAGGATAAACATGATCCTTTAAATTTTAAAATAGATAAAAGCTGCCATAATTATAACAGCTAAATGTTTTAAAATCATACCACAATGTAATTTAAAGTCATAATCTGTGCTTTTGGTGCTTCATCTTTAACATAAGCATGTTAAACTGTATTAATTTAGGGTTTCTTCTAAGTCTTAAAATGCTGGGAACCAGGAGTCTACAACGATGGACACTCAGGAAACACTAAAGAAAATGGAGTGGGGAAAAAATGCACTGGGGCTTTTACCAAATCATTGAAACTGAGGAAATTTACCAAAAATCAGTCAAAAGACAACTCTGCCAGTGTTTAAGGATGGCAAAAAGTTTCACTTTGAAAGCTATTACACATAAAAGTGTTCAGTTGACTTTCTTGAAAATGAAAGGGTACTGAATTTCTCAAGTCTAGAAAGTGGCAGTGGGAAAATAAAACTTTTGATAATGGCTGACTTACAAAACAGTTAAATCTTTCTACAATACCTGGTTTGTTCCTCTCCAGCTTTTGTGGAAGCATATTTGTTTCTAAAATGCATTATTATGTCTACTAAATGGAGCATACTGACTATAATTAGGTCTCTGATCCTTGAACATATTTCTTTTCTCCCCGAGGTCACCATGCTGATAACAAAGGTTAATTGTTTCAGATTGCAGATGCCAAAGACATACAGCTTGAGATGAACCCTTAATAACCCTGTGACAGAGGCTGGAGGTTGCCTTTTTAACTCAATCTTTTCATAATACGATTTTCTTGTAATTTTCTTCTTGGAAAAGTAAAGTGAAGTTTTGACATAAAGCAAGAGAGAAAGTGAGACTACAAGCAGCTGGTATTTTTGCTTATTGAATTTTTGCAATTCTTAAAACGCTTTCTAGCACGCCAGAACTTCTAGCCCTCTTAATTTGATTATACCTCTTCCTCCAAATTCGACCTATTTTAATCAATTGTTTTAAAAAACGAAATAGCATTCTGTTTAAACCCCTTTTGATCTTTAGAAAACTTTCAGTAAAAGAAATCACATGGAGAAGCTCACTATATAACATTCTGATTAAAGATGAGTCAGGGACACATAGCTGAAAGAGAACAGAGCTTGAAAACCACTGGTTTAGAACATAAGTATCTCTAACTATGCTATCAGTACACTTTCTTTATACTTGGTTTAATCCTGGAATAAATGGGTACATACAAATTTGAACTTTACAAGTTGGTATTCTGACAAATTGCTGAAAGCAATGTTCCCTCAAAATAGGTGAAAGGGTAACACACAGGGGCTACATACACTCCATCTATTTTATCCCAGCATCTTCGACCGTCAAACAGTCCCTGAGACCGAAAGCTCAGGGTTCCCACTCAGAGGACCAACAGACCCAGAAAGGAAGGGCTCAGTCATCAGAGGCTGAGGGGGCTTCCAACCGGACTTCAAGGAGGGAAATCGTCACCTACACTGGTGTATAGGAACAACAGTAAATGAGCCACCTCCTTTGTATTTTTAACTGAAAAGCAAAGCAAATTGGTCATGGAAACAACACTTGAATTTAAAAGGAGAAAACTAGAATGATTTTGAATTGCCAAATGAAGGCACCATTCCACACGGACACTGTTGAAAAAAGCTGGGAGTGCTACAGATCCAAACTTACCATTTTAAAAACTTTGGCAGGTACTGCATTAGTTCGAGTAGCTTCCAGATATTCTGTCCAGGAAAATTTTTCTGGCTCAGGATAACCTGAAAAATAAATAAATATCAAATGATTACTCACTGATATTCTGATTGCCATATACTATGAGACATCTGCTAATAATAATACCCACTGTTAATTGAATGCTCACTATTCAATAGCCCCTATTAAGAACGTAAGTCTGTGATAACCTCTGAGAGGGCTGTTTCGCCCCCACTATGCTCGTGTGCACGCATTCACTGGTCCATGCATTCACTCCATGAGGGTAAGCAGGTGAACCGAGGTCGAATGGGGGTCTGAGCACTGGGCAGAGCCAGGCCACCCCCAGGAGGCCTCTTGAGATGCTTGAAAAAACTCACAATCACTGTCTGACCTCACACCATGAACTGATGACCTTTCCAACTCCTCCAATAATTCTGCATCGATTAGGGTTTTATTCTCATAATTAAATGTTTGTAATTACAATTTCCCAGGTTTGTTATTTATCATTGCAATTTTAAAATATATATTGGTATAACATGATATAAAGCACGCTATGTTTAAAAATTTCTGTCTAATTGGGTTTCTTGTTTCTCTTTATGCTTGTGTTATTTTATTCCTAATTACATTTGCTAGAGGTCTGTCTATATTACTGTGTTGTTTTCTTTTTCCTTTCAAGAAATGAGTACTTAGACTCACCCATCAGATCTATTGTTTTCTTTTGTCTTTCCTAACTATTTCGTTTGCTGTTTTTAGTCTTATCACCTCTTTCCTCATATTTCCTTTAGGTTTGTTTTATAGTTGTCTTGCCAAACTGAATTATAAACATAATTATTTTTATTTCTTTAAAAATAATATAAGCATTTAAGGCTATGAATTTACCACTGCTGTCCCTCAATACAGCTTTAGACATCTGGACAAACTTTTAGGAAATATTTATCTTTCTCACTTTTACTTTCTAAAAAAACAATTATAATGTGTAATTGTCATCTTGATTTAATCACTGGCCAAATATTTAAGTGACAGCCCAAGTGGTTAATTTTTGAAGTTGTTTAAAATATTAATAATAATTTCCAGTTTACCACATGGTAGTTTCAGAATATCACATGGTCCGTACAATTCCTATTTGGGAGACTTTAAGATTTCTTCTTGGTATAACACAGGATCAACAGTTAAAAAGTATTTAAAGTATATATCAATACATACACACAGATATGTTTTAAGGTGTAATATCAATATGCATTAATTCAATCTAAATAGCTGTATTACTCAAAAATCTGTTTATTTCTTACTTAAGCAAAAAGCCTGAAGCAATATGCAGGAATCTCTAAAATAAATTTTCTGTACAGTTTTCCAGTACTTCTGATAATTTTTTTGTTCACGTTTAAATGTTTTGCCAAAATAAAATATATTTTTAAAAAATATACAAATCAAGTGGACAGATTGAGAAATTGTCATAAACTCTCCCACATAACCAGAACATGGGACACCCCGTCCCCATCCTGCCCCCGTCTGGTCACGGCCCCACTTTCCTCAAAGGGAGCCACCTGTTCTGGCTTCTGCCCTCTGAGATGAGCTCTGCCCATTCCCTTTTCTCCTTGTATGAATGGAATCACACAGCCTGTGCTCATCTGTGGTCCTGGGCTTTTGCTCAGTAGTCTGGCTTCGAGGTTCTGTAGACTGCTGTGTGAGGGTTGTTCATTTTCACTGCTGCATAGTACTCCATTCAGGGGTATCTCACAATTTATTCATCCTTTCTACTGGTGATGGTCATCTGAGGAGTTTTAATTTGGGGGCTATCACAGAAAGTGCTGTTACAAACATTCTAGCGTGTTTTTTGCAGGGACCAGAAGTATACATTTCTGTTGGAATGCATCCAGGAGTAAAACTGCAGGATCTTGGGGTATTTTGCATCACATGTTGACCTTATAATGTTTAACATACAAAAGCATATGTAATATTCAATAGTAACTGCACTTTTTATTTAATACAGAGAAATTTTACCTTTTGGACACATTTATTGCATTTTGCCTCAAATTCTCCTTTTTACTAAAAATTAAATTGTATGCCATTTGGTTATTTTCTGTTTATGTTTGATAAGATTTTGCCCATCTTTATCACTTTTATATTATTTTGTTTCAGGTGTATCTGTTAAACACCTCCTAAGTGGATTTTAAAAAACATTTACATTTACTTTCATAACAGGTTTGCTTTACCTAACTTCTGTAAACACATTTAAGCTGGACTTTTTTAAAAGAAAAAAACTCTTTTAGGATTTCTTTTGATTATTGTCCTTCTCTATGTGAGTTATGTTACGTAACTTACGTTTCAATAATTATTTCTGCAGTTGCATTTACCTTTATAGCTCATATGTTTAAAAACCGTCCAAACTCATTCCTTGTATCCTGGGCCTCCACATTCCTGTGTGGGTTCTGAATCTGCCCCTTCAGCATTGGCTTCTCTCTGCCTGCTCCAGGTTCCTGGCCCAGGGACCTGACCAGCAGATTCAGGGCAACGGTGACAAAGGAAACCAGCGTGTGGTGGGTTGAGGGAGGAATGCATGGTGCACAAGAGAGGAAGCAACTAGTCCTGCACCGAGAAACCCAGCTGCTGTTACGAGAGGGACAATCCCACCCTGATTTACGTGATCAATACGTGAAAATAAGAGACTATGGCTATTTTAAGTGATTCTTAAGTACTCACTGCCTCTGTGCGACTCTCTAGAAATGAGCTATGCACGTGCAAAAAAGAGGAAACACGTGCATTAGGTCTATCTTCCCTGTTCAGTGAACCCAAGGAAGAAAAGAGCGTCTTCCGGCCCCGGGAGTCTTGCAAACACCACCCATTCCCACTGTCCTCCTCCTGGCCCAGCCCAGCCCTGAGCCAGCCGGCGCACCGCAATGAAGAGCAGCCCCCGCTCGCTGCAACTAGAGAAAGCCCACATGCAGCAACGAAGACCCAACACAGCCATAAATAAGTAAATAAATTTATTAAAAAGAAAAGAAAACCTTGTCTAACTGGCTTCCATTTACTGGTAACGCCGTAATGCCCGCTCCACCCACACTGATTCATTTATTCCTCACATACACCTTTTTCTCCTCATTTTACAGATGAGGCTCAGGGAGCTTGAGCAGTTCACTCAGTGTTGTAGAGTTAGGATGCAGAGGAAATGGGATTTGAAGAGTGATGTCTCATTCAGTTGCCCACATCCTTCATCACTGCTCCCCCAGTATTCTAGGGCGTCCATCCTCCAGGCCTCAGGACGGTGGGGCGAGCTCCCCCTGGAGGCCAAGGTGCAGGATCACGGCGAGGGGATGCGGGTGGAGGACGGGAGACAGGGCTACAGGAGTCAGTGCGTTTATTCACAGCCCACCGCATCCCGCACTATTTAGAGTCTGAAATGTCAGGGAAGGACAACACTGGGAGAAAACCGGGCACAGGTGTGGCAGACCTGAGGGAGGGGACCAGGGATCACACACAGGGTGTAGCCGGGTGCTTAGGACCTCCCCGTGGGGAGAAGAGGGAGAGAGGGGGAAAAGGGTCCTCGGGCAGATGACAGCCTAGGGGGATGGCGTGCGGAGGAGATTAGGGCTCAGGGGCCCTTTCCGAAGGCTGAGGACCACCTCCGGAGAAGCCGTGGGGCTCCTCCTGGAAAGGGCGACGCCCGCCTCCTTCCTGGTGTCAGGAAGCTAGGGGGACAGAGGTCAATTCCAGAGCTTTGAGTTCAAGAGATCTAAAGTCAAGAAAAGCCCTTAAAGAGGATACACACTCAGGGAAACTCAAGGCCAAACCAAGGGAAGCATAAGTGAAAACTAAATCGTGTCATTCCAAGGGCTGCGTGCATCACTCAGGAAAGAAGCAGGTCCTCACCTGACCCCAGGCCCTGCACAGCCGGCCTCCCCTCTGCTGCCACCGGACGCCACGGCCTCCTCCCCCTCGAGCTCTCCCCCCCCAAGGAGACGCCCCCCACCGCCTCCCCACTCCCCAGATACCCCCCTCCTCTAAGCTGCTATTCCAGTGTCACGACCTCCTGAGACAGGCCGTGCCCCTCCCCACCGCATCACCCGCCCTATTCTTCTCCACAGCACTGACCCCCTAACTATTCATATTTTGCACGTTTCTCTTGCCCATTAGAATATTACTGACTTCTGACAGAAATTTATTCACGTCACTGCTATTTTCTCTGAGCCTAGAACAGTGCTGTCATTATCACGCAATAACTATTTGGTAAATATCTGTTAAATGAATGAAATGCATTTCCTGAGAAGTCTGCATTGAATACTGCGGTGACTGGAGCTGGTACGACGCTGCTTTCCCGCTGGCGCTGCTGGGATTCTGAGGCACCGTTAGGACAGGATGATGCTCCTGAATCATCCCTGGCTCAGCTCCCAAGCAGCACTGCAGCCTGGACAGAGCCCAGGCAAGGCATCTGATTTGTGGTATCTGTACGGGCAAATAGCACTCCTCAACTTTCCACGTAAGAAAGGCCAGCTGAAGGGTGAGACTGGTTACAGGCTCTTCTTACAACAACAGCCTAAATCAAAACATAATTCTGCCACCGGATCCTTCCTTCTAAAGAACCGGGATCATGAATAAATAGCACAAGTCCTTACGTTCCTGACCTTCTGGTCTGGGTAACCTGTCCCATGGAAGCAAGGCAACAATAGTTATACCAGGAGCCAATTCCGGAACCAAAAACCATTGGTGTCCCAGGACAAGCAATTTTTAAGTAATGGACAATAGTGCTGTTTAACAACCAACAATAAACAGGGATCTGCTAAGAGTCTTACCAAGAAGAATGGACAGAACATTGACCATAAATACATGCTGGAAGGGCTAAGAGTCTTACCAAGAAGAATGGACAGAACATTGACCATAAATATATGCTGGAAGGACTTAAGAGTCCTCTTCATCTAACTCTTCATTTTACTGATGAGGAAAGTGAGACCTGGTATTTTAAGTGACATGTCAAAGGCAAGACAACTAATAATGAAGCCAAAGCTCGAGCCCAGGTCTCCTGACCTGCAATTTACAGAGATCAAGACCTGCAGAGAACTGCTCTGAGGCCCAGTGATGCTTTGCAGGCTGCCGGGCACTGGGCAGGAGAAAGCACCAGCATCAGCAGGCAATGAGGGCCGGACCGCCAGAACCAGGGAAGCCTGAGTGGGTTTCGCCATCATTCTGAGAGACTGATTCAGGCAGCGCTCACAAGGCAGAGCCGGGACTTGTCCAGGCTCCGGGCCTCCCAATGGTAGAGACTGAGAAAAGCCACCACTGACTGGGACCTTCCCTCTGGTTCTGCACACAGAGGGGCCAGTTATGAAAACCATCCTAACACTGCATGACCACCAAGCATCCTGGGTCAGACACTGTACACCACTGACCACCAGACGTGAGGACAATCACGGTTAAGCCTACTTCAGGTTCCCCCAATTTGGTTTTCAAAAGACACATCGAAACTCACCTCACATTGACCGTACCTTAGATGCCAGAAGTCCTGGACTCTCATTCAGCTCATTACAATTAAAGTTAAAATATCCTTTCTGGCCAAAGAATACAAATTAGACTCCCTAATATTTAAAACAGGACATCAGAACTGCTACTTGGTCGTCACTCACATGCTAAAGCACCCGGAGAACTCTTGGGTCTACAGTGTGGACGAGCAGCACCTCAAGCATGTGTCAGAGAGCTCATTTTGCTCAAATTATGGCTGAGAGGAACTGTTTTCAGCATAGACTGAGGAAAGAGAGATCACGGGAAGCAACCCATCTGTGCCACCCTGGCCAAGCTCCCAGCAGACTTGTCTTCAAAAAGCCCATGGCTCCCACAGCACCTAATGCAGCCCAGGCATTCGAGATGGGGTTAATCACCTCTTTCTCTGTCTCACTCCCTCTGTCTGTCTCTCAGTAGCTAACATGATAGAAAAACACACTGTTTATTTCGCTCCTATTTTTCTCTCAATGTCACTAACTACATAATATTTCACTGAGTAATATTCTATGACTAACATAATGACCCTTGTACGTTATGTCTTTACCATTCTTTGTTACTAGTTTCTAGCGGTACCTCACTCTTCCCAGGCACTTAATTAGTTTTTCTCTGAACTCTCACCTTCCTTATGCCAGTAGAATCTATCTACAGGAAAGAGTACAATGCCATTTAAAATATAGTAATTCTTTGTTTACCCAAACAAGTTAACAGTTAATGTTGCAATTAAATAAAAGATTTATTTATACTGTTAAATTTTGCTAATGTAATTTTAGCTTTATAAATTATGAAGTAAACTTAAGTAGTTATTTGGTATCAGAACATAGCTTGCTAAATATTTCTATGTGCTCCTCAAACATCTAGAATATTTGCTAATAAGTATGTCCAGCCAACTGATTCTGGGGAATCTAAAGAAACAAACTGCTGTTATTCCTACAAAGTACATTCCATCATCTCCCAAGTTATCAATCATTATAGCTTTATTTCTGAAGATAAACTTGCATTTAGCATTTGTTCACAACAAGTTTGAGTGCTAGACTTCCAACTTAAAAATGTAGAACATTTAGCTCTGCTCACTTCTAAATGCCACCAAAGTATCAATAAAGGCATTTTTATCTTTTTTTTTTTTTTTTTTTGCAGTACGCGGGCCTCTCACTGTTGTGGCCTCTCCCGTTGCGGAGCACAGGCTCTGGACGCACAGGCTCAGTGGCCATGGCTCACAGGCCTAGTGGCTCCATGGCATGTGGGATCTTCCCAGACCGGGGCACGAACCCGTTTCCCCTGCTTTGGCAGGCGGACTCTCAACCACTGCACCACCAGGGAAGCCCTAATAAAGGCATTTTTAAATGAACACTTATCAACAGAGAAAATACTGAATTAATTTTGATACAACACATCGTGGAATATTATGTAGGCTTTATAAAGAATTAGAACTATATAACAAATGAGTTGGAAGAGATTTGCCATGAGACATAGTTGAGCAACATAAAAAAAGATGGAAAAAGATGTATATAATATAAGCCCATTTTTATACCACAAGCAATAATCTAAAAAAAGACATGGGTTCATGAACATACGAGTGTCTGAGTGTGCATATGTGTGTGTATATGCAATGATATGGGAATTAGCAAAATATGCATAGCACAGAATGGCTAATTGTTCATTTCCCTCTTGGGAAAATAGCTGAACTACATTTCCTTTACTCCCATGCATTTGAATGTAGTTATGTAACAGTTCTGGCCAATGCATGTGGGTAGAAATGATTGTAACAAGCTGCTTCTGAGTTTGGCGCCAAACCCCTCTCATGTGTAACCATCAGTCCTCTTTCCAATCTCAGGTCAGACAGAAAGATTCCCAAGGACCTGGGGGAGCCCCAATCCCAGAGTAATTAAATGGAACAGAACTAACCCCTATCAACCATTACTGTACTATGACAGGAGCAAGAAATCAATTCTTAATGTGTTAAGGCACTAAAATTTATGAAGTGGTTTGATATGCTAGTTAGCTCATGGTAATTAACATGGAGGGATTACCACCAACTGCTATGGGGTTGGCCAAAAAATTCGCTAGGGTTTTTGTAACGTCTTCCAGAAAAACCCGAACAGACTTTTTGGCCAACCCAATACCCACTTGGGGAGAGTAACTCGGGTGGAAGGAGAAATGAACATAGAAAGAAAGTATAAATAAAATGTAGGTTATACAAAAAAATTTAATAAAACTAATACAAGGACATAAAGTCACAATGACAACAGGTAAAAAGCCAAAAGCAGATGAGCACTGTCAACAAAAATTTCTGGAAGCGTGAAAAGGAAATAAGTGAATGAAAACTGATTTAACATTCAGTAACTAAGAATGAAAAACATAAATCTGTTACAGAGAAATGCCAGTAGGGAGCAAGTTAATTTACATTATAGAACCCTGGAAAGCTGATTAAAGACATGAATGCTAAGACCTGAAACCTTAAAACTCCTAGAAGAAAACATAGGCAGTAAGCTCCTTGACATTGGTCCTGGTGATGATTTTCCGGATTTGATACAAAAAGCAAAGGCAACGAAAGCAAAAATAAATGAGTGGGACTATATCAAACTAAAATGCTTATGCACAGCAAAGAAAACTATCAACAAAATGAGAAGACAACCTACTGAACGAGAGAAAATGTTTGCAAATCATTTATCTGATAAGGGGTTAATATCCAAAATATATAAAGAACTCATACAACTCAACAGCAAAAAAACAAATTTTAAGATCTTCACTGAAAATTTGTGCCTATATTTTGAGAGATCTGGTCTTGTTCCTTTTTTTTTTTCTTTCTTTTTAATGTCTGAATTTTCTAATATTGTTGTTGGAAGAAAAAAACTATAAAACTATGTGGAGAGTAATCTAGAAGTATTTACCTAATGCTTAAAAATTATTTCCAGGGACTTCCCTGGTGGCACAGTGGTTAAGAATCCGCCTGCCAGTGCAGGAGACACGGGTTTGAGCCCTGGTCCGGGAAGATCCCACATGCCGCCCACCTGAGGCGAAGAAACAGTAACATAAAACAGTATGGCACCTTGTAGCAAATGGCCACAGAAAGCTGTTCCGCAGTTAGCAAACTATGCAAGTTAATTGTTTTTCTGCTTTGGAAGGCTTTTTGCTATTGCATTAAAATGCATTTACTGTAGAACACAATATTTACAAGAAAAGAGAGCCTTGCTAGGTCAGGAACCCAATTTATTTCCGTGGCCCATCAATTCCCAGAGCCCTGAGGACCACAAGAAACTCTGAATAAAGAGCTCATGTAGGTCTGCTTAGTCAGTCACCTGCCAAATCAAGTAAGCAGCAATTCTAAAGAGCCTCACCCCTCCCCAGCCCCAGACCCACAGCCCTGGTTAAGGCCCACGTTCCTTATTTTCACGTACAGTGAATCTCCCTAGTGGCCGTCCCAGCCTCCTTTCTAATCTGGCCTACTATTGCCAAATAAATGCTTAACCATAGTTACATCAGAGATTTGACTATCAACTCCTCACTCCAGCTTTTAAAGATCCTTCATAAAACGGCCTTGATCTACCCATCCTACTAATTCCTGCTAAATATCCCAAAACTGAAGTGAAATCCATTTTGGACTCCTGCCTTCCAGAACGGTAAGATAGGAAACCTGTACTGCTTTAAGCCACAAACTTCATGGTAATTTGTTATGGGGCAGTACACCTTCATATCATCTTCTCAGTGAAGCACGTCTTTCCCTTTCTGGCCAGGTGTTACCTCTGACTAATTTCACTGCTATCATCTATAACAATATTTATAAACCCACCAAACAGGCCCCAGTAGACTGTCAGCTCCTTGAGGTCAAGAAAGGCTGCTCACCAGCCTTTCCATCCCACCCTCCCCCGACTAAGGTCCTACATAATGATAGTAACAGATTATAAAAACTGAATAAATAAATCATGGGGAGCACAAGTCAACTAATAAATATAGAAGGAATAATGAAATTAGAAAAGCACCATTTGGCAAATATCACATTAGTAACTAATTCATCTCATGAACATCAACAGATGCTAAAAACTAGTGGGTGACAGTTTGAAGAGGAACAGAGTACTTCCATAATCTCAAGTCACTCTCCAGCAAATACATCTTAACTACAAAAGGAAAAAGAGTAATTTTCCAGTGGAGAAGCTTGCCACACACCACTGTAATCAAGTGACCGAGGTCAACGTCGACAGCAAAGGGGCCGTGAAATCGTGCACCACCTGAGCGGATGCCGTGAGAACTGAGCAATGCTTCTGGGACACTCCTCCCCAGGTGCAGAACCCACATCCACTACATCAGACAAGCCCAAGGTGAGAAGCATGTTACAGAACAACCGGCCTGTACTCCACCGAAGCGTCAAGTTCTTAAGAGTCAAGGCCAAGACTGAAGAACCACTGCAGATTGAGGGACACTAAAGAGACACGAAAAGTAAGCACAACCTGTGAGCCTGGATTAAATCTGTTTTTCTGTTTGCTTATTTGTTTTTTTCATAAAGGACATTATTGGGTGACGGGCAAAGCGTGCATCTTGGCAACTTAATCTCAACTGATTTGGCAAAGGAGGAGGATTTTTTTTTTGTTATTGACTCTTCTGAATCTTAAAAATTATTTCATATTTTAAATAAAGTAAAAACATTTACAAATCACTAATCAGTGTGAGCCTAATGTTCTACGTCACTTCTCACCTCCTCTTCCCCCTCCCCCAACCCCTACCCTGAAGCCCAGCACGCTGCTCATAACACCGATAATTCCTGAATTTGCCAGGAACTTCCTGCCATCTTACTTTCATGCATACTGTTCCTTCTACAGAATATTCTCTTCCACCCCATTTCTCACATCCTTCAAAGACTAATGCAAACACTGCTTCCAATGTGAAGACACCCATGTATGAGGTTAGGATTGACCTCTCCCTCTCCTGTGTTCCTGAAAGCTTTCCTTCCATTACCATCAGAAGCTCATGTGCATCAGACCTCACGCAGGGTGGTGAAGGAGAAAGGGAAAGGGAGTTCTAGAGACCAGCTAACAGGGCGTGCTCCCAAACCCCCAGCCCGCCACGTGAGAGGTCTAGGGCCCGTGGCCTGACCTCTCTATACCTCAGTTCTTCAACTATGAAACTGAAATCACTGACAAAAGCTTACAAAGTTGCCATGAAAACAGATAAATGTGTGAAACTGAAATGGAGCAGGACCTTGGGCAGGTCCTTGCCTGCCCATGTCCTCAGCCTGCCTTTTGTCTGTGGCAAAACTCTAGGCAAAGAATAAGTTTAATCAGAGAAGTGAGAAAATGCAGAAGCAGAGGAAAACAGTTAAAGGAGACCAAATAGGGCTTCCCTGGTGGTGCAGTGGTTGAGATTCCGCCTGCCGATGCAGGGGACACGGGTTCGTGCCCCGGTCCGGGAGGATCCCACATGCCGCGGAGCCGCTGGGCCCGTGAGCCATGGCCGCTGAGCCTGTGCGTCCGGAGCCCATGCTCCGCAACGGGAGAGGCCACAGTGGTGAGAGGCCCGCATACCGCAAAAAAAAAAAGGAGACCAAATAATAATAGCTTAGTCATTAAGCACAGTCAAGGACCTTCAGTTCCTCCTTAAGGGCTATAGATAATATTCTTAGCCATCTCCTGTGAGCCGTTTTGCAGATACTGAAGCCCCACCAGGTGGAGGAGGATGACGACATGAGGACTAAACTGAAGCTGTGACATAAGCTGCTCCGCTTCACACAATTCCGAGAACTGGCCTCAAAGAAATGGGAACAAACCTTGGAACTAAAGATTAACTGCACTTAAAACAACCAAGATGATGCTGATCAGACCACCACGTGACTGATTTCAAGATGCCTGTCAGAGCTGCCTGTGCTGTCCTGCTCCCTCCCTCTGCCTATACAGCCCTGAAACCCCCCTTTAAAAGCCCCTGCCCCTGAACAGCCATCAGGAGTTGGTTCTCGGACAGGAGTCCACCCTCTCCCCCGGTTGCTGGCCTTCAAAATAAAGCAAGCTTTCCTTTCCTACCAACACCTGTCTCTTGAGAATTGGCTTTTGAGCGGCGAGCAGCCAGACCTGGGTTCGCTACCAACATCATATTGGGCATTCAAGAAAAATGAGACCCAAGATGAGATTCCACTTCACAGTCACTGTGATGATATAAACAAAACACAGACAGCAAGTGTGGAGGAACGCGGAGGAACTGTAACCCTCACACACTACTGATGGGTATTAAAACAGAGCAGCTCCTGTGGTGAAGTCAGTAAGTAATTATTCACTAACTACTCAGTAAGGCAAACGTAGAATTACTATATGACCCAGCAATTTCACTCCTAAGTATATATACCCAAGAGAACTGAAAACATGTTCAAGCAAAAACTCATACACAGATATTCACAGCAGCAGTATCTGAAATAGTCAAAAAGTGAAAACAACCCAAATGCCCATCAACTGACGAATGAATAAACAAATTGTGGTTTATCTACACAATGAATATTATTTGAAACTAAAAAGAAACAATGTACTCATACATGCTGCAACATGGATGAACTCTAAAATCATTATGCTGAGTGAAAGAAGCCAGACACAAAAGGCCACATATCATATGATTCTATTTACATGAAATATTCAGAAGAGGCAAGACAAAGAGTAGATTAATGGTGTCCAAATGCTGCAGGGAATGGAGGGTGGGGATAACAGCTAAGTGGCTCAGGGTTTCTTTCTGGGGTGACGGAAACTTTCTAAAATTGATCGTGGTGATGGTTACACAACTCTGTAAATATGTTAAAAAAAAAACACTGAATCTTACACTTTAAATGGATGATCTGTATAGTATGTGAATTAGATCTCAATAAAGTTTTTACAAAAATATAAACAGATCCCTTCCTTCAGGGCAAGAATTGTGTTTTATTCTTACTTGGTTCTCCACCTTCTGTAAACACAGAAGTCACTGTGGAGATGATGTTTGCTGAACTGAATCTGAGTTCAGTTGACAGCAGATTTGGAGAGGATCTCAGTGCAGGACACCACCCCTCAGGGGGACGTGGTCCCGCTGTCAGTCAACAGGGTCCGCAGGCCTCCCCGTCCACCTGCCCAGATTGAGCGGGAAGCTCGTTGGGGTGGAGGCTCCTGTCGCTGACTACAGAACAGACTTTCACACATACAAGACTGTTGAAAAAAACCACTGTTTTAACTGGTAAACAAGTCACTGAGCAATAAAGTGTACTGGAAACTTTGTATACATACAAAGCAATCAGAGTTACTTTTAAAATAGCAATACCATTCAAAAGAACTAGAAAAGAAAAAAAGGTAACTTTTAGCTAACAATCTATTAATGTTCTTTAATAGACCAATCTAATTTTTAATTGTACAGAGTTGGCTATATGATGTACTACCTAAAACTATGCTACTAGGAGATTTTACTTCAACAAAAGGATGAGATTTACCCCTATTTGTTAGGAGGTGACTGTTAACTGGACATGGCCTGCCCTTCACCAGATGAAGATCAGAACCTCACTATGAAGCCCGGCAAGCCGTCTGGACAGGGACTTTTCCTCCTCAAATGTAACATCTGTATTATCAGGGTTTTCTATGCACCTACCTAACACTTTTTTGTCACTTTGTGACTTTGACTAAAATCCCAGCAGATTGCATCTTCTGAAGGAATAGAGGGCCCTGCCATATTTTTTAGTCCTTGTAGCAAGATACTGAGTAGAATACGTAACACCTTGGATTAAACTTACATCAGCAAAATAACAACTTTACAATTTATAGGTCACATGTTTCAAAAAGTAATCTTTTTTTCTCTTTCTCTGAAGAAGTTCTTTTAACGGGAATCTATGAGAATGTGAGTGCATACCAGGGGTAACTGTACAGATCAGCACATGCTGTTCCACTTTCAAGAGCCTTAATCGCTCTCAGAAGTACAATTACACGCACACACACACAAGCTATGACGAACATAGCAAATACATTTTTTCTGATATGTAATTACAACCATAAAATAAAATTTAATGTAAAAATCTATAGGCATAAATGATGTGTAAAACACAAATTCACTTTAAGTAAAATAACTTAAGTAAAAAAAAGGAACCAAATTACTAACAGAAACAAATCATCCAAACAATGTTAATTTCTTATCTTTTCCTATAAACTCTGAATATACATATACAGATATAAAATCTATATGACAGATAATATATATAAAATACAATACATAACATATATGTGTATTTCAAGCAGTTCTAGCTCCAGCCTTGTCATAGGGGAGAGAATATCTGAAGATTATGTGGGTTGGTAGGTTTTTCTTTTAAAATCTCATGTTTAATTCCCACTTGTGAACTATCTGAGTGCACAGCATTCTATTATCCTGCCTCAGGGCTCCTTCTACCCCATGGCCTCAAACCTCTCCTCTCTTGTGCATCTAACCAGGGACTAACATCTCTGGTGCACTCGTGCTTTCCCACAAACCTAGAGGTCAGCATGATCACAACTCATCACGAGCTTTAAGCAATTTTGTTTATCACCCAGCTTTAATTGCCTTCACCCAATTTTTACTCACAGCTCCTTTGCATATATTTTCATTACACTCCACTCTCTTGATCATACCTTGATTAAGTGGCTAATCTGCTTGAATTTTCATTTTACATTTACTTCCCAAACCAAATGGGAAGCTTTCCGGCATTCAGTGAAGGCCACTGTGCAGGGTCAATACCCTGCAGCACCATAAGAGGGGACCCCTTTCTAACATGGTTGAGTCCCCACTGAATACGAGTAATCATATGGTGGATTAAGGTTTTAAATAACCAAACTTCTTGACTTATTGTTCATCCTGTTTTTCCTTAGCACTCAGAGCAGCTTTAGAT
The DNA here is from genome assembly GCF_059928025.1 of Delphinapterus leucas. Classification (NCBI taxonomy): domain Eukaryota; kingdom Metazoa; phylum Chordata; class Mammalia; order Artiodactyla; family Monodontidae; genus Delphinapterus; species Delphinapterus leucas. The sequence continues at coordinate 32,371,078 of NC_143142.1, read as the reverse complement.
ACTCTAATAGGAATAAAAACATTTTAAAAGAGTAGATGACTTTGGGACTTCCCTGGTGGCGCAATGGATAAGACTCCATGCTCCCAATGCAGGCGGCCTGGGTTTGACCCTTGGTCAGGGAACTAGATCCCACACGTATGCTGCAACTAAGAGTTCGCGTGCCACAACTAAGGAGCCCTGGAACCGCAACTAAGGAGACTGCCTGCCACAACTAAGACCTGGTGCAACCAAATAAATAAATAAATATTTTTTAAAGTAATGCATTAAAAAAAAAAGAGTACATGACTTTATGAGTACAGACACAAAATTCCTCAATAAAATATTAGCTAACCAAGTAGTGCAGCAACATGTAAGAAAAAATATATTTATACACACACACACACACACACACACACGAGATTTATCCCAAGAAGACAAGATTGTTTCAACATATAGAAAGCAATAAATATAATAAAACCATATTAACAGAATACAGAACGACCCTTTCATGATAAAACAACTAGGAACAGAGGGGACCTTCCTCAATCTGATAAAGGGCATCCACGAAAAGCTCACAGCAAACATCATGTTTAATGTGCGAAGACGAAGTGTTCCCCTAGGATCAGGAACAAGAAAAGCATGTCTGATCCTGCCACTATTGTTCAACATGCACTGGGAGGTCTAGACAGAGGATTCAGGAAAGAAAGAAAACGTATTCAGACCAGAAAGGAAGAAGTGAAAGTATCTTTACTTATAGATGACATAATTTTGCATATAGAAAATCCTAAGGAACACACACACACACACACACACACACACACACAACTATTAGAGCAAATAAAATGAATTCAGAGTATAAGGTCATTGCACAAAAATCATTGTATTTCTACAAAGTAGCAATGAACAATCCAAAGATGAAATTAAGAAAACAATTCCATTTACAGCATTTAAAAGAACAGACCAAAGACATGACAAGAAAACAACAGACCAATACCCCTTATGAATACAGATACAAAAGTTCTTAACAGAACTGTAGCAAACTGAACTCAACAGCACATTAGAAGGATTATACACCATGAAACAAAGGGGAAGAAAGTCCCACACAATCTTCTCAATAGATGCAGAAAAAGCACTGGACAGAATTCAACACCCTTTTATGATAAAAACGCTCAGAAAACTAGGAGTAAAAGGGAGCTTCCTTAATATGATATGGGGCATTTATGAAAAACCCACAGCTAATATCATACTTGATAGTGAGAGACCGAAATCTTTTCACCCTAAGACTAGGAAAAAGACAAGAATGCCTACTTTTACCGCTACATTCAATACTGTACTGGAAGTCCTAGCTAGCATAATTAGGCAAGACACAAAATTAAAGGCATTCAAATTAGAAATATGAATTTTTTGGAACTTTACTATTTTGATAGACTACACAATTCTATATGAAAAAATCCCATAGCATCCACACAAAAAACCTACTAGAGCTAATAAACAAATTCAGCAAAATTGCAGACTGTGAAATCATTTGTGTTTCTTTATGCCAGAAATAAAAAAAAATTCCAAAAATAAATAAATAAAACAATTCCATTTACAACAGCATCCAAAAGAATAAAATACCAATAAATTTAACCAAGGAGGTAAAAGACCTGTACACCCAAAACTAAAAAATACTGCTGGCAGAAATGAAAGAAGGTCTAAGTAGGTGAAAAGACATTCCATGTTCATGGATTAGAAAACTTAATACTGTTAAGATGGCAACACTCCCTAAAGCAGTCTACATTGAACATAACCCTTATCAAAATCCCAATAGTCATTTCTCCAGAAATGGAAAAGCCAATCCTCAAATTCATAAAGAACTGCAAGGGGCCGCAAATAGCCAAAGCAATCTTGAAAAAGAAGAACAAAGTTGGAGAGTTCACATTTCCAGATTTCAAAACTGACTAAAAAGCTACAGTGGTCAAAACAGCATGGCAGGGGGCTTCCCTGGTGGCGCAGTGGTTGAGGGTCCGCCTGCCAGTGCAGGGAACACGGGTTTGTGCCCCAGTCTGGGAGGATCCCACGTGCCACGGAGCGGCTGGGCCTGTGAGCCATGGCCGCTGGGCCTGCACGTCCGGAGCCTGTGCTCCGCAGTGGGAGGGGCCGCGACAGTGAGAGGCCCGCATACCGCAAAAAACAAAAACAAAAACAAAAAACAGCATGGTACATATTAGCTAATGCAATAAGACAAGTAAAGGAAATAAACGATATATTGACTGGGAAGAAAGAAATATAACTTTGTTCACAGAGGTGTAGAATATCCAAAAGCATCAACAAAAAAACTCCAAGAACCAATAAGTGATTATAACAAGGTTGCAGGATACAAGGTTAACATATAAAATTCAACTGCTTTCCTATATACCAGCAATGAACAAGTGAAATTTGAAATTTAAAACACAATACCATATACATTAGCACTCAAAATAACAGAATAGTTATAAAATCTAGCAAAATATATGTAAGATCTATATGAGAAAAACCACAAAATGCCACTGAAATAAATCAAAGAACTAAATAAATGGAGAGAGATTCCATTTCTGTAATGAGAAAACAGATAAATAACAAGAAAGTCCCTATGTCAGTGTTTAGCTGAGCCACTAAGTTGGCTTGGTGAAGGGGTCTGGCAAGTCTAGGGCCTCATTATTAATTCTCACTTCTTAGGTTTCTACATTTCTTACACTTAACTCCAAAGTTAAGTATATTTAATAACCTAATGGTCAATTAATGAATTAACATTGGTAATAAGTTAAATTACATAGGTGGAAATAGCTAGTTTTAAAAGTCAGTTCACAGTGATTGCACTCATTTCGTTGGATAAAAAAATAGCACTTTTTTTAAATGGTTGCCTAATATGTCTTTATAAACACAGTCCATTTGCATTATGGGAAAGGATGTGCAGATTTCAGACATCTGGGTCCCTTGATGGTCCACAGAATCTTGCACGATATTTTTATCATACACATTGTATTGAAATGTGGTGTCCATAAACAAAAATAAGAATGGGCAGTGCCACTCACACAGATGACTTCAAAGAGAACCCAGCCAGTCCACTCACCTTGGGGTGCTATCAGAGTTCTTCCATGCTCCTGACACCAACCAACTGGCTGAACATAAGGACTATTGACGTCACACCTGCAAAAACAGGATTCTATTTTAGATCCCATATTAACACCAGAGAAAGAATCCAAGAGTAATGTTCATTCTAGATATTAAGAGATGACATGGAAAATACTACGGCATAGCTAAAATATTTTATAGCCTAAGAGAAACAGAAGTAATTTTAGTTCTATATTTTGTAAGCTGAGTGGCCAAACTTCTCTTTTACATAACCTTCTTGAAATTTAAAAGTATTTCTTTTAAAAGTGTTTGACTAGGACCTGAACTGCCAGTGATCTCCCCAGAGAGTGAACATTTTAATAAACCCCTTCTACCACTTCTTGCTAGCAGCAAGGGAAAATATTAATAGGCCAGTCCAAATTTTAATAAGACGGGCCAGACTCCACATGCCCACAATTTCCTCCCTCTCCTTTTCAGGAACCCAGACTATACTACCTAAGACACATACAGCAATTAATCCATGCTCTTCTTCTTAGTTCAAAGAAGAAAACAGCCCCCCTCCTCCCACCGTGCACATGAAGAATCACAGCCTCAGGCGGGGACTTGTCAATTATTCAGGATATGCTCTTAAGAAATGCCACAAAAATTATTTTTGCCGTGCCCTCTTCCATATTTCAGGTTTTCACCCAGAAAATCCTTTTAACTCATGCAATGTTAGTTTAATGGCATCGTGAGCATACATTTTCTCTGCTCTTCACAGGCTTTCAAATAATTCACTCCATTCTCCCTGAATCTTCCCTTTTAAAAATATGACAGTCTGAGTTCAACATTTTTCAGGAAAAAATAATACTGCAAGTTCTTAACTTCCTCTTTACAGAAATGCTTCCCTTACAAACTAGACACAATATAGTGGACTGCCCTGAACTGGTCACATTATTTCAGATGAGGCCTCATTAGGCAACCTCTCAGAGATGAAAAAAAAACTTTCTCGGTTCTTTAATTCAACAGTTCACGAGGAAAAGAAGGTAGTGACAAGCCAGCCACTAGGTTCCTCATGCTCATTACTATAAGAACAGCAAGAACAGTGACAGTCATGGAATGAACATAAATTCTTAACGGCAAACACGAACACACAAAAATACAACGCAGATTGGTGTCTCACCAGTAATCGTAACTATCATCCCAATTGTCAAAATGCACTAGCAAGCGATCTCCAACAATGTCTGCTATGGTTGCCACACATACCAAGGAAGGGTTCTTCCTGTCGACAGCCTCCAGCTTCATTCCAACCTGAAATTCCTTAGGCACTGGCCCATTCTAACACGGGGAAGAGGCACAAAGAGAAACAGGACACCAAACAGGACTGAGCCACTGTCAAAACTTCTGTCATGTTTAGCATCAGAAAAGTCTACAGGGCAGCAACACTTAAACTGCAGGATGAAGCCAGCCAGTAAAAATATTCCAACAGACTGTTACCAAGTGTACATTCATAAAAAAGGAATCCCAGGAAGTGAACTTTTACTCTGTGCTTTTCTCTTTCGTTGTGCAGGTAGGTTTTATTTCCCCTTTCATCATCATTTTCCCTCTTCAGTTCATAGAATAATCTGTATTAATTTTAAAATACACTGTTTACTGAATACAGTAATATCAAATAATTTTCTCTGGTCCCCGTAGGCTTTAGATGGGTGGTATATTTCCAAATACCACTATTTGGAAAAGTTTTAAAGATATGCTCTTTAGCACTAAAATTACCACTTATACTTGGATCAAGTGTTGAAATTAGTGGCTTTCTCAACATTTAAGGAACACATGCGCTTATCCATAAATAAATCATAGTTGAAAAAAGAACAAATGCTTTTTTTAGTACCTGCATATATTTTTTAGTATTAAAAATACTAAGGGCTATGATTTATAATAACATGACAATGATAAAGCCCCACTTTTCCTGTAGCTATAATTAGCCAGGCCTGGGATTTAGAAAATATACACACAATATCCAGGGACTAGAAGAGGGTTTTTTTCCCCTACTTCTTTACTACCTGTACCGGACCCTGATTTTTGGTTTCCTTTAGCACATTACTTTTCTTAAAGCATTTTCACATTTCTCTAACTCTCTTCCTTGATACGAGTCTGAAACATGTTGAACAGTTGTAGAACACTGATTCAAGAGCAGGACACTGAAGCCTGGGGAAGGGGGTTGGGGGGTGGGGACTGTCCTCAGGGGACACAGCCAGCAGGTCGTGGGGCCTCCCTGGCTCCAGGCTTCCCGCCCTTCCGCGGTGTGTGGCCTCACCTGGGGCCCAGAGGAGGCAGGGCTGTGACTGTTTCTCCTTCTCTCCTGAACACCTGTTAGGCTGCTGGGACACAGAGGGTGAGTGTGCTCCACCCAAATCCTCACACACCCTTCGAATCTATGTGAACCGTCACCCTCTTTTTCATTACACATAAATACAACTGGACCAGGTACAGTCAAAGTCCACCTGGCATATCAGCAGGTCTCAAAGCATCAAACTAAATTTAAACGACTAACTCACTAGAAGCAAAAAGAAACACCTTCTAAAAGGCATTTTAAATTTTAGCCAGCTTTACATATAAATGTTTCTACTCTCCCCATCTAATTATTTAATTGTATGTTTAAAAGAAAAACAAATATGCCCATAGGAAACTGACAAATCTAGTGAGAAAAGTCATAGGAAGCTAAGGATTCTTAAAAGATTAAAATAGAACAGAATACATAGTGAATTTTAAGAAATTTAAGTTGAAGTAAAAATCTGATTTATACTATGGAAGAAAATACTTACAGAATTTCTGTTTCTGAATAATTTCTTGGGAGCATTTTGCAATTTGCAGGCCTTCAAGTAATCCATCCAAACAAATTTATCTTTTCTATAACCTAAAAAAAAGTACGAATTATTCAAAATACCCACAAGATGTAACCATGTGCATAATAAATGTATCAATACTATTCTTATTCAGTTTTCTGCCATAAATTCAGATTTCTGCCAAAATCCTTTAGCAGACACAAAAGATTTATATTAAAATCTCTAAACTGTTTCAGTGCTGTTTTAATGTATGGAATTCCAAACTGTTGAGTTTGACTTCCCACCATGCATGTCATTCCCTACGAAGTTTAAAACTCATTCAAATATGGAATCAGTACCCTGGTGGCCTGACAGGAGTCTCATCTCCTGCGTCCCTCAGGCCTCCTGAAGCAGCCACGTCCCCGAGGCCAGCGTGGGCCTGATGGTAAGCAGCCCCGGGGGAGCCAGACACTGCAGGGGCAACAGAACCGCCCCCCAGGCCACGTGGCAGTTCCAGCTTTCTGCCCTTGTCTTTACGGGCTTCCCAATAAAATGCCTGACCCTCCCGTCCATGTGCCCTAAAGCAGCTCGCGTGGGGCTGGCCCAAATAACCAGGCTCAGGAAATACTCAGATTGAGTGTCACAGAACAGACGTCAAACTCCTTGCACTGGCCTTCAAGGCCACGGTGACACCTCTCACTTATCTCCTCCCTCCTGGCCCTTGCCTCTCCGCTCGCTCCAGCACTCCTGTGATTACTGGCCTGCGCCACACCCGCTGCTGGGCTCTGACACGTGCTCCTCCCCAGGGAGCCAGCTGGCTGTCTCTGTCGTGCATCCGTCCAGGCACCTGTCAGATGTCACACCCCAGGCCTGTCTTCACCTTGCTTATTGCAAGGGCAGCCCTGGGACCCCACTCAGCGCTCCATGCCTGTCGCCGCTAGACACGCACCTTTCTCTCTGTTTATCCTCCTTCTCCCCTCTGGAATGAAAGCCCCGTGAAGACAGAGACGGTTTCCTTTATTCACTGCTCTGTCTCCAGGGCCTGCACACAAGAAAGGCTCCACGAACACCAACCACCCACGGGGTGAATGAGCCTGGGGCCTGTTCCAACCTCCCTGAAACCCAGCAATCTCAGAGGACCCTGCTGCCAGCCTCAGGGGTGGATCCCAGAGGATACCCTGAGCTGCTTCCTAAGAGTAAAATGACTATACAGTGACTCCAGAAGTTGCCACGGTCAGCCAGGAGTCTAACACCCAAGCAGGAGACCTTATATACAAATATGCTGGTCAAGGAAACAGGCCCACTGGCATCTCAACCTATGAATCCTCACCTCACTAGCAGGCAGCAGGTAAGAAAGGTTTCAGTCATGTCTGCCAGACCCAGTTCCTCTCCCACATAACAAAAGACAAAGATGAGATTTTTAATTCCCATCGAAAGAAAACAGTGAATTTTTCACTTTCATAGTTCCCTGTGCTCCATGATTTCTGCTTGAAACAAATGATATACAGTGAATCAAGTTTCCTCACTGTACAGCATCACTGATTAAGTGAAATATTTTATTTCAACTGTAATTTAAACATTAGTTTCTTCATTCCTTATAAAGTTTAATAGACTTTATGTAAGATAAAATGCTCTCATGAGATTTTACTTCTGCCCTATGTACCTCAGAGTATTTGACCTAAACGGTCTCTGATGCTTTTCTTTAAAGACATTTATTTATTTCTAACAGTGATATCCTTGTAGTCTTACTGCTTTTTGTGGATCAAACTTTCATTTTGAAAATCAATTCACACCAGGCTCTCTTGTTAGTATTTCATTAAAAAGCTGACTGTCCTTTCCTCCTGACTTACCCTTAGGGATGTGTAATTCATGTTTGGTCTTTTCACACCACCCTACTGGATGAATGTCAGGGGAACCAGCATTAGTCCAAAAATCATAGCAGCTTAAATAACCGTCAAAATGAAGTCTGAGACGGTAACCACACACCTGCAAAACGGAATGTTTACAATCGTTCATTAAGAGTCATGCATTTGAAGTGTACACAAAATTAACAAAATATTCATTTATTCTGTCAACACCATCAATATATATGAACCAATCCTTACATCCAAATGTCTTAAAGAACAAATTCATAGATGAATCTGGATAAGACAAATGCTGACAAACTAGACACTATCTTTCAAGTATCAAAAATTTTTCTGCAAAAAAACCTATCCTTTTACTCAGTCTAGGAATCTGAGGTCAATTTACATAACCATTAAGCGACAAGTTGTTTATTTGTTCATTCAATACCTAGCAAATATTCCTTTCAGAAACCCCATCTCCTGCTGTCTGGCTTGGATTCATACCCCAAAACAGTGTAACCTAAAGTACACAGCAAAAACCAAAATGGGTATGACCTTACTTAACCTAACATATGGATCCAGCATACTCAACAAAGAAAAACAGTCTATGAAACACATCTCCTAGACATGCTATACAAGTTCAATAACTATAATCATTCAGTAAATTAAGTGAATAGTGTTTTCTATGTTTGATGTTATTCGAAATACTGAGGTCTTTTATCAATTTAATAACATAAAATGTTTAGTAAATATTATATAAGCCATTTACTTGATCAACGGCTCCTCACCCTATATAATTTTCATAAAATTCATGTATTTATATAAATATATAATTCATAAGCATGGATTTTTTCATATACATTTCTCATTAGTTCAGATAAAACTTGAATAATTGTCTCTTTTAACAGACAAAAGCAACATTGTGGGATTCACTGATTTTTATCAACCTCAGGTGAAAACTATTTACCAATTAAATCAAGAGTTACCACTAGTAATGAGAAACTTAGAAAATTAATCTTCAGACAAGGAAAAAACTTCATTAAAGAACATACTTCACTCATCACTGAATAAAATAAATCCATAATGTACTTGGGCTTGTTTATAACACAAAGTACTGAAATTCGTCATTCTCTAGAAAATTCTTTCCTGTCACTGCAATTAGCCCAAGACAATAACACTATTTCTTACCTCAGCTACAGAAAGCACACAAAACACAGATGGATGACGGGGGTCAATGCCTTCTAATCTCATTCCAACCTGAAAACCATTTTCACGCTCCGGAAAGGACTGGTCCTACGAAATTTCATGATATAATATTAATCACCGAAATATCTTCACAGTTTGATATTAAAAAACTTGGTGTCTCTATGCACACAATCATACACGTTTGGAAGCTCAATAATATAACCAAAGAAAGAAGCCTGCTCTTGGAGATTTTGCCCTCAAAGACGGCTTGATTGGTTGTACGTTCTTTGAAATAGTTCATCTGCCAAACTTTATGTCCTGTGAACTCCCCACCTACTCCTTTTGCCCATTTTTCCTTAATGATCTGAAGCAGCTCTTCCTGTACTCTGGACACAATCCTTTGTTGATTATAATGGTTACTTAGTCCCAATCTGTGACTTACTTGGCTTTTCACATTGTTTATGATGACTGTGGAGAATTTTATTTTAACGTAATAAAATATATCAGCTATTTGCTGTACAGTTGGCACATCTAGCCTATGAAATCCCTTGCAACACTGAAGTTACATAGATATTCTCCTACTGTTATTTTATTTTTTAACATCTTTATTGGAGTATAATTGCTTTACAATGGTCTGTTAGTTTCTGCTTTATGACAAAGTGAATCAGTTATACATATACACATGTCCCCATATCTCTTTCCTCTTGCATCTCCCTCCCTCCCACGCTCCCTATCCCACCCCTCTAGGTGGTCACAAAGTACTGAGCTAATCTCCCTGTGCTATGCGGCTGCTTCCCACTCCATCCATTTTACGTTTGGTAGTGTATATATGTCCATGCCACTTTCTCACTTTGTCCCAGCTTACCCTTCCGCCTCCCAGTATCCTCAAGTCCATTCTCTAGTAGGTCTGCATCTTTATTCCCGTCTTGCCCCTAGGTTCTTCGACCATTTTTTTTCCTTCTTTAGATTCCATATATATGTGTTAGCATACGGTATTTGTTTTTCTCTTTCTGACTTACTTCACTCTGTATGACAGTCTCTAGGTCCATCCACCTCACTGCAAATAACTCAGTTTCGTTCCTTTATATGGCTGAGTAATATTCCACTGTATACATGTGCCACATCTTCTTTATCCATTCATCTGTTGATGGACACTTAGATTGCTTCCATGTCCTGGCTATTGTAAATAGTGCTGCAGTGAACATTGTGGTACATAACTCTTTTTGAATTATGGTTTTCTCAGGGTATATGCTCAGTAGTGGGATTGCTGGGTCATATGGTAGTTCTATTTGTAGTTTTTTAAGGAACCTCCATACTGTTCTCCATAGTGGCTGTATCAATTTACATTCCCACCAACAGTGCAAGAGGGTTCCCTTTTCTCCACACCCTCTCCAGCATTTCTTTGTAGATTTTTTGATGATGGCCACGCTGACCAGTGTGAGATGATATCTCATTGTAGTTTTGATTTCCATTTCTCTAATGATTAATGATATTGAGCATTCTTTCATGTGTTTGTTGGCAATCTGTATATCTTCTTTGGAGAAATGTCTATTTAGGTCTTCTGCCCATTTTGGGATTGGGTTGTTGGTTTTTTTGATATTGAGCTGCATGAGTTGCTTCTATGTTTTGGAGATTAATCCTTTGTCAGTTGCTTCATTTGCAAATATTTTCTCCCATTCTGAGCATTGTCTTTTCATCTTCTTTATGGTTTCCTTTGCTGTGCAAAACCTTTTAAGTTTTTTGTTTATTTTTGTTTTTATTACCATTTCTCTAGGAGGTGGGTCAAAAAGGTTCTTGCTGTGATTTATGTCATAGAGTGTTCTGCCTATGTTTTCCTCTAAGAGTTTGATGGAGCCTGGCCTTACATTTAGGTCTTTAATCCATTTTGAGTTTATTTTTCTGTATGGTGTTAGGGAGTGTTCTAATTTCATTCTTTTACATGTAGCTGTCCAGTTTTCCCAGCACCACTTATTGAAGAGGCTGTCTTTTCTACACTGCATATTCTTGCCTCCTTTATCAAAGATAAGGTGACCATATGTACGTGGGTTTACCTCTGGGCTGTCTATCCTGTTCCATTGATCTATATTTCTGTTTTTGTGCCAGTACCATACTGTCTTGATTACTGTAGCTTTGTAGTATACTCTGAAGTCAGGAAGCCTGATTCCTCCAGCTCCATTTTTCTTTCTCAAGATTGCTTTGGCTATTCGGGGTCTTTTGTGTTTCCATACAAATTGTGAAATTTTTTGTTCTAGTTCTGTGAAAAATGCCAGTGGTAGTTTGATAGGGATTGCATTGAATCTGTAGATTGCTTTGCGTAGTAGAGTCATTTTCACAATGTTGATTCTTCCAATCTAAGAACATGGTATATCTCTCCATCTGTTTGTAACATCTTTAATTTCTTTCATCAGTGTCTTATAATTTTCTGCATACAGTTTTTTTGTCTCCTTTGGTAGGATTATTCCTAGATATTTTATTCTTTTTGTTGCAATGGTAAATAGGAGTGTTTTCTTAATTTCACCTTCAGATTTTTCATCATTAGTGTATAGGGATACAAGAGATTTCTGTGCATTAATTTTGTATCCTGCTACTTTACCAAATTCATTGATTAGCTCTAGTAGTTATCTGGTAGCATCTTAGGATTCTCTATGTATAGTATTATGTCATCTGCAAACAGTGACAGCTTTACTTCTTCTTTTCCGATTTGGATTCCTTTTATTTGTTTTTCTTCTGATTGCTGTGGCTAAAACTTCCAAAACTATGTTGAATAATAGTGGTGAGAGTGGACATCCTTGTCTTGTTCCTGATCTTACAGGAAATGCTTTCAGTTTTTTACCACTGAGAACGATGTTGGCTGTGGGTTTGTCATATATGGCCTTTATTATGTTGAGGTAAGTTCCCTCTACGCCTACTTTCTGGAGGGTTTTTATCATAAATCGGTGTTGAATTTTGTCAAAAGGTTTTTCTGCATCTATCGAGATGATCATATAGCTTTTCTCCTTCAATTTGTTAATATGGTTTATCATGTTGATTGACTTGCATATATTGAAGAATCCTTGCATTCCTGGGATAAACCCCACTTGATCATGGTGTATGATCCTTTTAATGTGCTGTTGGATTCTGTTTGCTAGTATTTTGTTGAGAATTTTTGCATCTTTGTTCATCAGTGATATTGGCCTGTAGTTTTCTTTCTTTGTGACATCTTTGTCTGGTTTTGGTATCAGGGTGATGGTGGCCTCGTAGAATGAGTTTGGGAGTGTTCCTCCCTCTGTTATATTGTGGAAGAGTTTGAGAAGGATAGGTTTTAGCTCTTCTCTAAATGTTTGATAGAATTCTTTCGCCTGTGAAAGCCATCTGGTCCTGGGCTTCTGTTTGTTGGAAGATTTTTAATCACAGTCTCAATTTCAGTGCTTGTGATTGGTCTGTTCGTATTTTCTATTTCTTCCTGGTTCAATCTCAGAAGGTTGTGCTTTTCTAAGAATTTGTCCATTTCTTCTGGGTTGTCCATTTTATTGGCATATAGTTGCTTGTAGTAATCTCTCATGATCTTTTGTATTTCTGCAGTGTCAGTTGTTACTTCTCCTTTTTCATTTCTAATTCTATTGATTTGAGTCTTCTCCCTTTTTTTCTTGATAAGTCTGGCTAATAGTTTATCAATTTTGTTTATCTTCTCAAAGAACCAGCTTTTAGTTTTATTGATCTTTGGTATCGTTTCCTTCATTCCTTTCTCATTTATTTCTAATCTGATCTTTATGATTTCTTTCCTTCTGCTAATTTTGGGGGTTTTTTGTTTTTCTTTCTCTAATTGCTTTAGGTGTAAGGTTAGGTTGTTTATTTGAGATGTTTCTTGTTTCTTAAGGTAGGATTGTATTGCTATAAACTTCCCCCGTAGAACTACTTTTGCTTCATCCCATAGGTTTTGGGTCGTTGTGTTTTCATTGTCATTTGTTTCTAGGTATTTTTTGATTTCCTCTTTGATTTCTTCAGTGATCTCTTGGTTATTAAGTAGCGTGTTGTTTAGCCTCCATGTGTTTGTATTTCTTACAGATTTTTTTCCTGTAATTGATATCTAGTCTCATAGTGTTGTGGTCAGAAAAGATACTTGATACGATTTCAATTTTCTTAAATTTACCAAGGCTTGATTTGTGACTCAAGATATGATCCTGGAGAATGTTCCGTAAGCACTTGAGAAGAATGTGTATTCTGTTGTTTCTAGATGGAATGTCCTATAAATATCAATTAAGTCCATCTTGTTTAATGTATCATTTAAAGCTTGGGTTTCCTTATTTATTTTCATTTTTGATGATCTGTCTATTGGTGAAAGTGGGGTGTTAAAGTCCCCTACTCTGATTGTGTTACTGTCGATTTCCCCTTTTATGCCTGTTAGTATTTGCCTTATGTATTGAGGTGATCCTATGTTGGGTGCATAAATATTTACAATTGTTGTGTCTTCTTCTTGGATTGATCGCTTGATCATTATGTAGTGTCCTTCTTTGTCTCTTCTAATAGTCTTTATTTTAAAGTCTATTTTGTCTGATATGAGAATTGATACTCCAGCTTTCTTTCGATTTCCATTTGCATGGAATATCTTTTCCCATCCCCTCACTTTCAATCTGTATGTGTCCTTATGTCTGAAGTGGGTCTCTTGTAGATGGCATATATACAGGTCTTGTTTTTGTATCCATTCAGCCAGTCTATGTCTTTTGGTTGGAGCATTTAAACCATTTACATTTAAGGTAATTATCAATATGTATGCTCCTATTACCATTTTCTTAATTGTTTTGGTTTATTATTGTAGGTCTTTTCCTTCTCTTGTGTTTCCTGCCTAGAGAAGTTCCTTTACAATTTGTTGTAAAGCTGGTCTGGTGGTGCTGAATTCTCTTAGATTTTGCTTGTCTGTAAAGCTTTTAATTTCTCTGTCAAATGTGAATGAGATCCTTTCTGGGAACAGTAATCTTCGTTGTAGGTTTTTCTCCTTCATCACTTTCAATATGTCCTGCCACTCCCTTCTGGCTTGCAGATTTTCTGCTGAAAAATAAGCTGTTAACCTTATGGAGACTTCCTTGTGTGTTATTTGTTGTTTTTCCCTTGCTGCTTTTAATATGTTTTCTTTGTATTTAATTTTTGACAGTTTGATTAATATGTGTCTTGGTGTATTTCTCCTTGGATTTATCCTGTATGGGACTCTCTGTGCTTCCTGGACTTGATTAACTATTTCCTTTCCCATATTAGGGAAGTTTTCAACTATAATCTCTTCAAATATTTTCTCAGTCCCTTTCTTTTTCTCTTCTTCTTCTGGGACCCCTATAATTGGAACATTGGTGCGTTTAATGTTGTCGCAGAGATCTCTGAGACTGTCCTCAAATCTTTTCATTCTTTTTTCTTTATTCTGCTCTGCAGTAGCTATTTCCACTATTTTATCTTCCAGGTCACTTATCCGTTCTTCTGCCTCAGTTATTCTGCTATTGATCCCATCTAGAGTGTTTTTCATTTCATTTATTGTGCTGTTCATCATTGTTTGTTTCATCTTTAGTTCTTCTAGGTCCTTGTTAAACGTTTCTTGTATTTTCTCCATTCTGTTTCCCAGATTTTGGATCATCTGTACTATCATTATTCTGAATTCTTTTTCAGGTAGACTGCCTATTTCCTCTTCATTTATTAGGTCTGGTGGGTTTTTACCTTGCTCCTTCATCTGCTGTGTGTTTCTCTGTCTTCTCATTTTGCTTAACTTACTGTGTTTGGGGTCTCCTTTTCGCAGGCTGCAGGTTCGTAGTTTCCGTTGTTTTTGGTGTCTGTCCCCAGTGGCTTAGGCTGGTTTAGTGTGTTGTGTAGGCTTCCTGGTGGAGGGGACTAGTGCCTGTGTTCTGGTGGATGAGGCTGGATCTTGTCTTTCTGGTGGGCAGGTCCATGTCTGGTGGTGTGCTTTGGGGTGTCTGTGGCCTTATGATTTTAGGCAGCCTCTGTGCTAATGGGTGGGGTTATGTTCCTGTCTTGCTAGTTGTTCGGCATAGGATGTCCTGCACTGTAGCTTTCTGGTCGTTGAGTGGAGCTGGGTCTTGGCGTTGAGATGGAGATCTCTGGGAGATTTTCGCCGTTTGATATTACACGGAGCTGGGAGGTCTCTTGTGGACCAGTTTCCTGAACTTGGCTCTCCCACCTCAGTGGCATAGCCCTGACGCCTGGCTGGAGCACCAAGAGCCTGTCCTCCACACGGCTCAGAATAAAAGGGAGAAAAAGAAGAAAGAAAGAAAGAAGAAGATAAAATAAAATAAAGTTATTAAAATAAAAAAATAATTATTAAGAAAAAATAATTTTTTAATAAAAAAAAAACAGACAGACAGAACTCTAGGACAAATGGTAAAAGCAAAGCTATACAGACAAAATCTCACACAGAAGCATACACATACACACTCACAAAAAGAGGAAAAGGGGAAAAAATCATAAGCCTTGCTCCCAAAGTCCACCTCCTCAATTTGGGATGATTCGTTGTCTATTCAGGTATTCCACAGATGCAGGTACATCAAGTTGATGGTGGAGATTTAATCCGCCTCTTCTGAGGCTGCTGGGAGAGATTTCCCTTTCTCTTCTTTATTCTCACAGCTCCCGGGGTTCAGCTTTGGATTTGGACCCGCTTCTGCGTGTAAGTTGCCTGAGGGCGTCTGTTCTCCGCTCAGACAGGACGGGGTTAAAGGAGCCGCTGATTCGGGGGCTCTGGCTCACTCAGGCCGGGGGGAGGGAGGGGCACAGAGTGCGGGGCGGGCCTGCGGTGGCAGAGGCCGGCATGACGTTGCAGCAGCCTGAGGCGCGCCGTGCGTTCTCCCGGGGAAGTTGTCCCTGGATCACAGGACCCTGGCAGTGGCGGGCTTTACAGGCTCCAGGAGGGGAGGTATGGAGAGTGACCTGTGCTTGCATACAGGTTTCTTGGTGGCTGCAGCAGCAGCCTTAGCGTCTCATGCCCGTCTCTGGGGTCCGCGCTTTTAGCCGCAGGTTGCGCCCATCTCTGGAGCTCCTTTAAGCGGCGCTCTTAATCCCCTCTCCTCGCACACCAGGAAACAAAGAGGGAAGAAAAAGTCTCTTGTCTCTTCGGCAGCTCCAGACTTTTTCCCGGACTCCCTCCCGGCTAGCTGTGGTGCAGTAGCCCTCTTCAGGCTGTGTTCACACCGCCAACCCCAGTCCTCTCCCTGGGATCCAGTGAAGCCGGAGCCTCAGCTCCCAGCCCCCACCCATCCCGGCACGTGAGCAGACAAGCCTCTCAGGCTGGTGAGTGCTGGTCGGTGCCGATCCTCTGTGCAGGAATCTCTCCACTTTGCCCTCCACACCCCTGTTGCTGCGCTCTCCTCCGTGGCTCCGCCACCCACAGTCTCCGCCCGCGAAGGGGCTTCCTAGTGTGTGGAAACCTTTCCTCCTTCACAGCTCCCTCCCACTGGTGCAGGTCCCGTCCCTATCCTTTTGTCTCTGTTTTTTCTTTTTTCTTTTGCCCTACCCAGGTACGTGGGGTGTTTCTTGCCTTTTGGGAGGTCTGAGGTCTTCTTCCAGCGTTCAGTAGGTGTTCTGTAGGAGTTGTTCCACATGTAGATGTATTTCTGATGTATCTGTGGGGAGGAAGGTGATCTCCACGTCTTACTCTTCCACCATCTTGAAGCTGTTTCTCCTCCTAGTGTTATTTTAAAACTTTTGTTCTTCCTATTTAAATCTACAGTACAATTGGAATTGATTTTTTCTGTGGAGTGAGGTAGGGCTCTATTTTTTCATATGGAAAACAAATTATTCAAAAAAAATTTTTTGAGTATCGTACTTTCATTGATCTGCAAAGTTTCCTCTATTATATCATGTTTCTACATGTCTTTGGGTATAATTCTGGCCTTTTAATCCTATTTGTTGGCATATTTGCCTACATCACATTGTCTTAATTGCTTATAATGAGTCTTTTTATCTGGAGAGCAATCTTTATCATGCTGAGTTTTCTAATTCAGGAACTTGTTCCCTTTCTATTTAATCTAATCATTTTCATTGTCCAGGATGTTTTTAAAATTTTCACATAAGACTCTGTACTGTTTATTCCCATGTACCTTTTATGCTTATTGCTATTGTAAAAGGAATTTATTTCATAAAAGACTTTCTCATTCATTCCCATTTATTATTTTCTTCAATATTGGTCTTGCTTCCCATAGCCTTGCTGAATGATTAATAGCTTTGAGCAGACAGTTTTGAGAAGATTCAACATTACTCGTTTATTTATTCTTAATTGAGAATAAACTTATAAGTGTACTAATGGAAGATGATGATTAAAATCTAGCACTATTAGATCTAGAGCTGCTTTTTAATCACTACTAACGATTGCTTAATCTACGAATGCCTATTTTAGGGGTAATTTATTCTTTTGAGAAAAATCTTTTCATTTGGAAATCATGTCAAACTTAAAGGAAAGTTCCAAGAACAAAATAGTACAGAGAACATGTATAGCCTTTGCCTAGATTTATTTATTGTTAACATTCCACCTCATTTGCTTTATCATTTCTGTTTGCCCCCTCTCTCAAGTGTCTGTGTGTATACAGATGCAGATGTATACATATACATATACGTGTACATATGATTTTTTAATCATTTGAGGGCTCTTTACCCCTAAACACTAAATTTTTCCCCTAAGAGCAGTCTATTTTACCTAAAAATAGGAACGTTCTCTTACTTAACAACAGCTCATTTATCAACGTCTGTAAATTTGACATTACTTTTAACTAATCTTCCACTCATATTACAATTTTTCCAATTTATCCAACAATGCACTTCATAATATTTTCCCTCCAGAATAGGATTCAGTTTAAGGGCAGATATTAAATTTAACTGACATGTCTGTTTAGTCTCCCTTAATCTGGAACATTTTCCATTGCCTTTCTTTATCTTTTATAATACTGACATTTTAAAAGAACACAGTGTTTTCCCTCCTGTATTTTTTAAAATAGAAAGTTCCTCATTTTGGATTTGTCTGATGTTTCCCTGTGATTAGATTCAGGTTATGCCTTGTTTTGCCAGCCTGCCATATGGGTGATGATGTGTTCTTCTAAGGACATCACATCTGGTCCATTGGTGATGTTAATTTTGATCACACAATTACAACATTCTGCAATTCCTTCACTATAGTTACATACAAAACACATATACAGACATAAACATTTACACATATGTATACACATATATGTATATACATATATATGATAAATCTTAAGTTCAAACAGATCCATCTAATTCAGTCCATCCTCAGAGGGCTCATTCTGTCTTTTTTGATCTATATTTGTATTTCTCCTCTAACAAGGTCAACACACTTACTCAGGTACTAAATCCTATAGTGTATGTACTGTGGTTTCAGAACTCTTTTACCCCCACTACTATAATAAACAAACCTACAAAAAGAGTTCAGGATTTGTTTGCAATTTTCCCTTCCTGCTCTGCCATCCAAGAATGGGGTATATAAACACTGTGTTCATAAACTACTTGGATTCATTCTTTTTTCTCCCTTCAGTCCAATCATGGGATTCACCTGAAATATGGCTGAGTTCATTTGTTTCTGTTTTCTTTCACTTCTTAATGACTTATTTCAATTTTAATATGCAGAATATTAACGTACTTCCAAAAGTTAGAGCTCTACAAAACGGTACTCAGAGAAGTATCTCTCCTTCCCATGTCCTACCCACCCCATTCTACCTCTTAAGGTAACCAACCTCACTCTTTTCTGGTTTATCCTTCCTGGGTTTCTTCTTGCAAAAATAAGCAATTATGTTTATATTTCTTCTTATTTTTCCCTCCCTTCTTACACATAAGACAGCATATTATACAGGCTGTTTTACATTGGCGTTGTTCACTTCCTAGTGTCCCCTGGAAACCACCTCATGTCAGGTCACAGCCACTGCCCAGATTCTCTTTTAAGCTGCACTGTCCACTGTGTACACATAACGTAGTTTATTCAACCTTCTTCCACGCTTGGGTACATGCTTTTTTTTTATAAGGACATGAAATTGTTTTAAAATCTTTATGAATTGGCTTGTAAACTGCCGTTAGAAACTTTCTTACATTCACAGCTCAAAACCCAAAAATTTGACGAAAACCAAAAATGAAATGGCAAGAATGAATGACTTCTCAGGAATACTTTATTTCTACAAAAGTAAATGTCATGTGTGTGTTTAACTCTCCCAGCCTTCTTCTCACTTCTGCTCTGTTTTCCAGCAGATTGTATTTAACAAGTTCTGTGTGACTACCTCCTGTTCACTGCTTTGAAATGTCTCAGTTAACTTCCAAAAGCACCACAACCATATACATAGATACATACACATGAACACAACATGGGTAAGAAAAGCAAAGGGGAAGGAGAGACCGGGGGAGAGTATAATAATAAGGCTGACAGGAAATTTAAGAAGCTGCAGAAAATGAGAGAACACTTTTCATGTTTTAACAAAACTGAAAGATGTAAAATTGGGGATGGGGAGTAACTAGTATTAGATCACATATGAATGATAAATGCAAGACACTGGCAATGAATCACTGCCAAGAGGTTGGGATGGGCAACGTCAGTCTTGTCAGCATTTCAAAATGGCTTCCCAGTTGAACATTTGGGAGCTTTTATGTAATGTTGCAAGGAACCTGTATGGCTCAAGCAGCCACAGCAGTCTTTGGAGGGTTTCAAACAAAAACCAAGACAGTCATTTTAACAATCCGAAAGGCAACATCTACTGAGAAATATCATTGCCTGTCTTCCATCTCTTTTCTGTGTGATGGTTTATTCATGGCAGATAAAGATGTTTTTCCTTTCTAAAAATCTTGTATTTTATGAACATAATTGAGAGCTGTGCTTATAAAATTATATTTTATGATGAAGAAAAGCGAACTGGAAGCACACACTTAAAGCAAACAATAAGCCCATTAAATTCAGTCATAAAAAATCACAAGGTTTGTGGACCTGAAAACCACTTTTACAGCTAAATAAACTGAAGCCCAGAGAGGTTAAGAGACTTTCTCAAGGTCACACCAGTTTAGTGGTAGAGCATAAGTAAGGACATAAGTCTTCTGAAAGCCTGCCAACTGTTTGTTCCACTAAGGGGACAGAGTGGCAACAAAACGCAAAACAAAACCTGGCTTCAGGCCACAGAAGGCTTCAAGGACACTTCCAGGGAAGCGCCATGTGCTCCTGGGTATGGAAGTGAAGTTGTTTTGTTTTGTCATTTTCTGTTCTCCAAACAGGTGCAAAATAATGCTTTCTAGTACAAAATTGATGAATTTTGTCACTAATGTTGGAGAAGAAGGATTATTCAAAGTTCCATACCTCATATCAAAAGTAGATACAAATGGTATACTATTATTTAAAAATAAAATGAGTCAGAGCACTAGAAAAAAACAAAGAAAAACAAAACACCATGCCTGGAGAAAAGTAGAGGGGCTATTGGCAAAATTCCTTTATGAAATACAATCGTGTTCACGGGTGTGTGCCAGCAGGTCTTTGCTCCATGGGTAGACAAAGTCAAAAGTGCACAGTGGGAACAACTCTTGGGCAGTTGGTAGATATACCTGTTCATCACTGAGAACCCCACTGCAAGAGCAGAGAGATGATCCTGTGATGACAATGTCTGAGCCACTACACAGACTGCAGAAGGTCGGTGGTCACCAACACCAGCAGAGCACCAGTGAAATACGTGCCCCACAGAAGAGCGCCTACGCCATCTGAATGTCGACAAGCATCCTACATTATTCACAGGCAGGAGCTGGCAGCCAACAATACTCCCCTGATCACAATTCAATATTGAAAGAAATGGGAGGAACTGGGCATGGGATGGAATCACAGCTAGCGAGGCACAGGTTTTTAGCGAGCTTGCAAAGGGCCGGGCCAGGGCCACAGGGCAGCGGTTTCTCAGTCCCCACATGATGGCTGTCAGAGGGAAAGAGGTTCCTAGGAATTTTACACGCAGACGATAAAAACGAAATTTCTTATAACACCAAAGACCACTGCCATGAGTTCAGCATCCTCGTTAACATCTTCACAACATCAGCAACATCTTCAAAATCTTAAATCATCTCAATGTGTACCTTCAGGGCTGAAATGTCACAATTTTAAACGTGAAAGGTGAGCCATCAGGAAGTCTTATGTAGGCAAACTGTGATATAAACAGCTTGACCACAGAGAATTTAGCTTTGTGTCAGCACTTGACAATTTTCTTTCCTCAATGGGGGAAAAATCAATTAGGTTATAGGTAGAGTAAAAAAAAAAAAAATTCAAATACGGCAGAAGGGAACGTGAGAAAAACATTTTCCAGAGACAAACACAATCAAAGAGGAAGTTACAAAATGCATTTGCAGCTCTCTCTGAAGCAGAGAGACTCAACCTGCCAGGTTTTGAGCATAGTATGTGTCAACATAGCATTTGATAAAACAAAATGAGTCTGGGTTCATGTCCAATCTGAATATCCAGGACAATCCACATGTATGTGAAGAACCACTAACACTTGCTGTCACAGCCAAAAACCTAGGAATGGTTCGATGCAACTTTCTCACTAAACAGAAATGAAGTGGAAAGAATGACAAGGATGGTTACAGAGCTGAGCTACCCTTCATCGAGCCATATACAGGGGCCTTCTATGCTACAAGCCCTTGTGCAGCACAGAACTGGGCCACACCCTGTTCTAAGCACTTTACAAACATTAACTCATTAAATCATCAAGAAAAACCCTATGAAGTACGCGTACATTCTCCAGATGATGAAACTGGGCCACAAGTGGTTATGTAATGTGCCTGAGATCACAGTGTGTGTCTGTTTTTAACGGGCAGTTAGTCACTATGGGAGGTCATTCTGAAAGGTTATAGGCAACACTAAAGACATCATAATATTTAAGCTTTTATTTTATAGTGAAAACTTGGGATGAGCTTTTTTAGATATTAAAAACTGGAGGTCTGAGTATGTGCTACATGACCAATAGATGATCCCCAGATGCCAAAAGTTTGAAAACAGTGCCATGTTGAATGCCAGACCCTATGTGCGGGAATTTACTATAGGATCAATCAGGAGAGTAAGGACACATGGCATCAGGACGCGTGACTATCCATTTGGGGAGGAAAATGGAATTATATTCCCACCACAATAGCACATATAAAAATAATTTTAGATGGAGAGAAATTAGACATAGTTCAACAGAATTCAGTACAACTATCAAATAAAAGCAAGCCACAGACCCGGATCTGCTGAGGAAGCATGATGGCCATGAGGTACTGATAAATATAAAGCAAGTAACAGACGAGGAACACGCAACCATTTATATGGACACTATTCACATATCTACATAACTACATTATACAGATCTGGAGGGACAAACATCACATTATTTTAAGTGGTTCACCTAGAGCGGGGAACTGACAGAGAGAGAAAGCCTTTTATTTTTATCCTCTTCTGTCTTGTTAGAATTTGTAATGGCATTCTAAGTTTTTTAGAAAGATCAATACACACACACAATCAAGTGATGAAGACACTAGGCAAACAGGCAGGACCCAGGTCACGAAAAGCTTTGTATGGTTTGTTAAGGACCTTTTAGTTTATCCTTAGCCAATGAAGTAGTAGCAAAAGCTTTTAGTCATTGGGAAGAAAAAAAAATTATTGCATTTTATTAAGATCTTGTTACTGGCAATGTGGGGAATTAATTAGAAATGTAGTAAAATTAGAGGTAGAAAAGATGGGAAAGGAGGCTTTTAATATCTACTAATAATTAAGAATTTGCCATGTACCACATACAGCACCTAACTCAGCTCGTTTAAGCCTTAGCACCCCTGCACTGGGACTGTTACAATCCCCACGTCACCTACAAGGAAACAGAGGCTCAGAGAGGTTCACAAATTGCCCCATTGGCCCAGCTAGTCAGTAAAAACCTGGAATTGGAATACAAACCCTGGTCTGTGCTTACTCACAAAGTGATATTGTATTTGGGAATGTTGCGACAGCCTGAACAATGGTGATGAGGCCCTCAACCAAACGCAGAGCAAGAGCTGGGAGTGGGGACAGGGGCCAGACTCCGTACGTATCTGGGAGGTAAAATGGGCACCACCTGCTGACTGGCTGGATGAACAGGATGAGGAAGGTGGGGAATTTCAACTGACACCCAGGTTTCAGGCTGGAAAGAAATCTCCATTTTTTCCAAAATGTGATCATGTTTACTTTTATAAAGGTATCAGTATCTACTGAGACCTCCAAGGACTTGATGAACAGCTCATGAAAACTCTACTTCTGCACCTGCTTTTCAGTTCCAACTTTCTGATGCATTACTATAGCTTCTATGTTCTCCCGGGCATCTTGCAATGAATCTTTCATCCTAGAAGTGTCTTCACCAAGAAATATTGCACACGATGAAAGGTTATGAAATGCCTTCCTTGCTTTTTCCTCAAGAAACTATGATTTTCACCTAAACTAAGAGTGGAAATTACCAAGAATATTAGAACCCCTTCTGACTCCCTCTTGTTTTAATCACGGAGAAAATGGAGAACCTGAAAAATACACACACAGCACACACTCACATACATATACACACACACTGTTGTTTTGTACTCTTGTTTAATGTGGCTGTTCTTAATGGTGGAGAAGTGGGGTCCATGATGTATTCAAGGGTTCTGGAAACCTTCTGAATTTTATATAAAATTTTGTGCACAAATCGATATAAGCACTTCTCTAAGGAGATTATCAATAGCTTACACTAGATGTTCAAAGGGGTCCAAACCCCCCCCCCACCCCCCCAAAAAAGACCAAGAGCTGCGTGGCTGTCCTTTATAGGAACCTGCCATTAATCAAGCCACGGGGGCTTCCCTGGTGGTGCAGTGGTTGAGAGTCCGCCTGCTGATGCAGGGGACACGGGTTCATGCCCCAGTCCGGGAAGATCCCACGTGCCGCGGAGTGGCTGGGCCCGTGAGCCATGGCCGCTGAGCCTGCGCGTCCGCAGCCTGTGCTCCACAACGGGAGAGGCCACAACAGTGAGAGGTCCGCGTACCGCAAAAAAAAATCAAGCCACGGACTAAATAACCGATTTAGGAAACTTCAATAAGCAGAACACAGAAGCTCATCATGGAAATACAGGTGAGGCAGCAAGACCTGCTTCAGATTCTGCTTCTTCAAAGTGATGCCTATTTTTGCCACCTATTTGTTAGGCTAATGGAGAAAAATCATCCCCTACCTAATTAAACATAACTGGCTGCGAAGCTTCAGTTAAGACGGCAGTGAAGGATGGCTGATTGCGTAGTTTTAAACTCTCATTTTAGAGACTACGTCCTCGTTATTTTGAACATTTTTCGTTTTTTGAACATTTTTCATAATTCTGAATCCCAAACTGCTATCAAGATTATACCAGGAGGATCCTACAAACAGAGAACACAGAATGCATGGCACAACAAAAGTGCACTTTAATAAGTTAGTCAATGGAATTCCTACTGTTTCTTTGTGAATCTATCCTACTGTAATCTCAGATGCAGAAATTCTCATTTCCCTGGAACCCACTGACCTATTGATAATAAGAAGTTTGGCTTGTGTGTGTGCGCGTGCGTGTGTGTGTACGTGTGTGTGCGTGTGTGTGTGTGTGTGTGTGTGTGTCTCCAGCGACCCTAACCTAACCACTGACTGAATTATAGTCCAAGAAACAGAAAGAAAGCACAGATCAGAGTGGGTGAAATACTGCTGAACTTAAGCAGCTTCAGTCTAACAAAGATCTTTGTGAACAAAGAAAAAGAACCCACACAGTATAAAATAAAGAACTGCTCAGAGAGAACTTTTAAAAATAACTCTTGAAGTTATCTGATAATTCATTGGCCGTCACTGAGTGGACTTCACAAATCCTCTGAGCCTAGGGTCTAAAACAATAAACCCATGTATTTTTTTCCTGAATAACTAAACTCTCCCAGAGAAAAGAGACGAGGATACTTCTAATATAAATTTCCTTTAACTGCAGGAAAAGAGCCGTGAAACGGTCCACGCTTGACTCTAAACACCACTACTTTCTTCTTTTAATTTCCCTTCCTCTGAACATGACATTGGGCTCCCAGCTGGAAACGCAGATAAGCTGCCCTGACGGGGGCTTCAGGCCCCTCCCAAGAACAAAAAGCGCCTGATCTGTCCGGCTCCCCCGCTTCAGATCTGCTGAACTGCTTCACAGCCCGGGACCTTTGCGTCCCACCGTTTCAGAGGAGTGGATTCCAAGAGAAGGAAAAGGCTCTGACACCCGAGATCAGGATGCAGCTTCAGTTTTGCTCCATAACTGAGAGCTCTGGAGAATATGAGAAACGAACATGAAAGGGAATTCGCTCTGTTCTTCAGAGTCCCAGCAAGCAATTGGCTTAAATGACTGCATGGTGTAAGGCCACATTCTGGTCTGCAAACACACTTCTTTCCCTGCCCTTGATACGTGCCTTGTGTTTTAAACCCCAACCAAACATCTGAGTATAACTGTTTTCAAAACATGTTTGGTTTTTCTGGGGGAGAATTGTTAAACACCAACGAAGTTATCTTAAAACTGGGGGACAACACAATACATATAGAAAACAAAAACAAACAGGCAGATAGACAAGCACACTTGAGGCAAATTTTTAAAAAAGCATATGAACTGAGGCTGTCATGTGATCCTCAGCATACCCAAGTTCACAATATAATGAGGAATTTCATTACAGCTTATAAAGCCATGCATGGTCATCACGTGGCTCGTGACTAATATTTAAAGTGTTAGCTAAGACGGATCCACATTAAAACTCTGAAGGGGAGCTCAGTGATTATCAAGTACTTTGGAAACATGTTCAAAGCACAGAAAACCTGACATCTGACTGAACTGTTTTGGTTGGAAAGGGTCTAGCTTTCTCAAATAGTTCCACACGGGGTTTCACCAAATGTGAATGTTCACGGCAGCATCTTTCTGCACTGCGGAACTACACACAAATCCAGGCTTTATTGAAAACAAAACACACACACACATTTTTCAGATTCTATTTAACGTACTGGCATATTTAGAAAAATTAGAGGTTTAAATATACTTCAGGTCTGGGTGAAAAAGTTAAATTTAGGGAGAGGGTGAGTTAAACTCACTGCTCCCGCGAGGACTTTAAGTAAGGAAGGACAGACAGCGGGAATGAGTCTGCACAAGGTGCCTTGTATTCGGGACCGTCAGGAGATAAGTTAGGAAGGAGTCTTTTCTCACCGGCTACCCTCCGCCCATCATCCTACAGCTGGCTGGAGTTTCCTTATCAGGACACAAAGAATTTCTTTCTGAAATCATCTAACAGATGGTCATGGACAGCCGGAGGGGTGGGGGGCAGAGTACAGCCCGGAGCGTGGAGCATCAGGGGTGCAGGTGGCACTGAGGGAGCCACAGGAGGACAGGCAGGCACCCTGAGTCTGGAAGTCTGGACAGTAACTCTGCCTCGCTGAGGAGACGAAGGAGGTCACCTGGGGAAAATACCTCTGCTCTTCCTCATGAAGGAAGTCAGTATGTCTTCAAGTGTGAGGGTAACAGGGAGAGGCTGGAAGGCCAGTACCTGCCAACGTTAGGATTTTAGATGAAGCTCCAATGGTGGGTGGGCTGTAGCCTGGCCACACACCCCAAGGTGTGCGGGTTGGGCCACGGAGATGACGACACCTCGGCTGGCAGGCCAGGTGCCAACAGAGGGCAGCCAAGGGCATCTCCATGTCCATCCAGGCAAGTCCTGCTGGCAGTATGCCCGGAGAGCAGGCCCGGGGAGAAGAGCCTAGAGAGCAGGGCCCGGGGACCAGGGCCGTGGAGCAGGGCCGTGGAGCAGGGCCTGGGGAGCAGGGCCGGGGAGCAGGGCCGGGGAGCAGGCCGGGCTGGCATTCCAGACGAGGGATGGTTCCGAGAAGCACAGGACTGGGACCCAAGAGAAGAGTGGTTTGAAGAGTTGCTGGCGTTTAGTAAAGTGAACTACACGTCAGACACGGTATCATGCTGAACATGTTATGTACATCATATGTGATTCTTCAGCAGTCCCGGAGAGGGGGTGATGCTGGCTGCCTTTTTCAGCTAAATCAACTAAGAGTCAGAAGAATGCACTACAGGCCCCTTCTCTATACAGCGAGGGGGGAAGAGGCGGGAAAGACTTGAAGAGGCAGCCTATGAAAAGCCCCGAGTAAATAAAAGGCGCTCAAAAGTGTTCCTGTCCCAGAGAACCAACACGCAGAGAGGAATTAAGAAGGAAACCCAGTCAGTCTTCCAGGAGATTACAATTCCACTAAGGAGCAAAATACACCTACCTGTCATCCCAGAGAATGACAACTAACGTGGTCAAACACACCCAGTACACAAATGATAAACAGAACCGCACTTCACAAAGATGATTCTGGCAACCACCTGCAGGAAAGGTTCATGGCGGGGCCAGCCTGGATTGAGAGCATTTAAGAAACTTTAGCTACAATGTGTGTGGGGAAAAAAAGCAGGGCTTATTCCTAAATTAAGGCAGGAGTGGTAGGTGCACAGAGAAGGTACTGAAGAATTAGGAGGTGAAGGTGAGCTGACTAGACCACCGAACACACACAGGGCACAGAGAGGGAGGACCCCTGCCAACCTCTCCCAGGACAAGGGGCTGGGGACGCAAGCTGCGCTGCATGCAGGAGAGCTGTGTGCCATCGCAGGGGCAGGGGGTGCAGGCAGAGAGACGGAGGGGAAGAGCCCCAAGACCAGGAGCCCGGTGCATCTGGAGGAACGGGGTTCAGGAGATGATGAGATGCCCGGGGAGCCACAGAGAACGGCCTCAGACTACGTCACAGGAGAAGGAAGGGCCTGCGAGGAGGGGGCCGGACTGAGCACCATGAGGGGCTGAGCATGGACAGGGTGCTGGGGTGGGGAGGTGTAAGATGAAGCTGAGCACGTGGCGGATCTGAAATCCTGGGGGTCACTTCTGAGGGGGAGCATCAGGCAGCGATGGCAGGAAAGGTCAGGATGTAGAGGCTAGAGGAGGAAAAGGTTAGAAGAACCAAGGAAAGAGAAAACGTGGCCTGAAATTTTAAGAAGTTACACCAGACTCGGGAGATAAAATGGAGAGGAAAATGCAGAGCCCGGGGCAGTGTTCATCTTCAAGCTGGAATCGACAGGCGTGTTTGTAACCTGGGGGGTGAGGACCCATGTGAGGGTGAGGACCGATGCAGCGGATCCGTGATCTCCTGGGAAGCAGGACTGGGAGGGCTCTGCGCACAGGTAAAGGGATGCCAGATGGAGGAGGGAACTTCGTCCAGGGCAACAAGGGAAGGAGGAAGGGCGGTGCAGGGAGTGAAGGCTGGTGACAGGAAGCGAAGAGGGTCTCATCATATCCATCCCAGGGGTGACCGCCTCCTGACGGGAGTGAGGGAAGATGCCTCAGAGAGCCGCCCTCCTAGGAGACAGGGGGCGACCGACCGAGGCCCTGGAGGGCGGCCAGGCCCGGCCGCAGCGCGCAAGGCTCTTGGGAAGCAGAGACCACGGCGGGGGCGGGTGTGCATTTCGGCTGGAGCCACTGAGGACGCTGCAACGCTTGTTTCACCCCAGGTGGGGAGAGCGTAATCACGGGAGGATAAGGCGAGGGAACAGACACATAAGAAGTCACTCGGGCCAGGGGCCGGGACAGAGAAGCACCAGCAATGGAAAGGAGATGGTGGCACCTGTGGTCGGCAGGACAGTGGCCCCCGAAGATGTGCAGGTCCTAATCCTGGAACCTGCGATGCTGCTATCTCACACGGCAAAAGGGTTTTTGTGGACGTGATTAAGTGAAGAATCTGAAGATGGGGAGAAGGTCCTGCAATGTCCAGCTGGCCCAATGCCATCACAAGGGTCCTTATAAGAGGGAGGTAGAAGGACCAGGGAAGGAGACGCGAGGATGGAAACAGGCTGCAGTGACGTGGGCCCACAAGCCAACGGATGCAGGTGGCCCCCCAGAAGCTAGAATAGGCAAGGAAATAGATCCTCCCCACAGCCTGCAGAACGAATGCAGCCCTGCTGGCCCCAGTTTAGACTTGGGACATTCTGAATTTTAAGGTAATAAATTTGTGTTGTTTCAAGCCACTGTGGTAATTTGTTACAGCAGCAAAAGGAAATTAATACAACACCTAGCCACATGGAATTCAAATTAGAACTATATTACTAAACTATAAAAGATATATGAAGACATCCCAGAGACTTTTAACTTTCTCATGATCACTTTCATTTTGTTCTGAAATACCAAACTATTTTTAAAATGTGCAAGTCTCCCTGCTTTTCAGGGGCCTAATCTACCTGGCAACCCCAGGGCGGCTGTGCTCCCTCAGTTGGAGCCCGACAGTGATCTGACCCCATGTGGAGATCTGGGTCCCGTCTTCATGCTACTCCTGTCCCGTCCCCCGCCCTTCAGATGTGCAGATGGAGGCGCCTGGCAGGTCCGAGCAGACAGGGCAGGGTGGGCAGGCCGGGGCAGCTTCATGAAAGAGGGGCGTCTGAGGGGGGCACGGACCCATGAGGTTCAGAGAACAAGAGAGACACAAAAGGCCTGCAAACTTGGATAAAGATGGAATAGTCAAGCGGAGCCAGCGTGGGGACCAGCCCCACAGGCCCAGAGAAGCCCCGTGTGGACGGGCCAGACCCCGCGGCCTCGACTCCAGGCCGACAGGTGTGGACCTGTGACGATCGACAGGAAGGAAGAAGGCTTTAGGGAGACACGTCTGATGAGGAGATGACTGTCAGGGAGAGAGGACAGAGAAAAGTTCTTAAAACCAACCTCAAAACAATCTTTTAAAGTTTAAATCAAATCGAGATTGGCACATTCCACCAGTAATGAAGAGAAAATGTTTTAAAATTTTCTACGTCAACAGAAGGTGTTTACATCCTTGTATACTCATTACTCCAGGTGGTAAAATAAATTATAAAAAGTGAAAAACTTTGTCTTGTACAAAAAGATATTTAAAATAGACCTACAAGATGCAAAAAAACCCACGTGCAAATGAAATAAGTGTACTCTTCCTTAAAAATACCCACACATTTTCTTGGTAGAATCCGTATCTGATCTGCATGACAGAATTGACAGTGTGTGTTTCTGTGTGTGTCATTGGTATGTTTTCTAAAACTTGAATATTAGAATGGAAACTATATATTAAAAGTAAAGCAATATTCTTTTGAGTAGTTTTCCATTCAGGATATGCAAAGTATTCTAAGTTTTATTTTCAACACTTCACTATTAAAAGCTGAAGAGTTCCATCTCAGCTGGCTGACCTGAACACCATGGTTATAATATTTACACAATGAAAATGAACATTAATAGTAAAGAGCACAATACCAACACAAAACTGAGTTCAGTCTGATCCTCCTGCTTGGAAGGAGGAGGCGTGTACCACCTGCCCTTTTTATTCTATTGAAACCTATTTTCGATCATAAACCATGCTTACTTCATCTTACATATATATATATATATATATACACACACACACACACACACAATATATGTATTGTGTATATATAGTACATACAGAACATATATATATATATATATGTACAAATGCTCAGTTAGGGCAACATCTTCCATCCTCAGGACAAACCAGATGTAATAGGTGATGACTTCCCCTTCACACGCAGGTGGTACGAAGCCCCATCTCAGCACAAAACACCTAGTAAGCTCATTACTTGCATATTCCAAGGACAATCAACAATTCTCCCTCGTGCTGTTATCATGTTCTCTGGACATATCTTACACCCCAACTAGATTTTTAAGAGTCCGTGTCACAAGCACACTAGTGTTTCTGTCCAGGTCTTATGTGGTGCTTTGCACACACGGAGCCTGAGTTTGACTGTCAAGCCACACGTGAGTGGCTTGACTGTGAAACTCCGAGTGAAGGGAAAGGCGGCCACCACAGCAGATGCGGCTGCTGCCTGCTGTGCTAATGCCTCACCGTCACCTTCAGAGCTGACAGGGGTTAGAGCTCAGAAGCTTGAGGAAGTCATAGTTTTAGCCAAGGAACCATGCAGATGGTGTGCCCTGCCCCCTGCTCCCCTCCCCTGACCTTCTGGGTCTCAGAAGGTCAAGGGGGAGGCTATATGGCCCACAGCCCATCACTACACGGTCCCCAACGCAGCCTCAGGATCTACTTCAGGGCAGAAATCCCACACTTGCCCTGGAGGTGCCTCAGTCAGCACTAGGACCCAAGGGGAATCTGGGGAGAAACTCCATTCTGCGTGAGTTGATGGGCCTTAAAGGATCTGAAAGAAGAAAGTCTGAGAAATAAAGTGAACACACACTGGCTGAGATGAGGGGAGAAGGTGGGAGCTGGACGGGGATCTAGCACTTTGCTGCCATCGGCCAGAACTCGCCCTGCCCTGGGAACCACACACACTTCACCCCCAACATCCAAACATCGGACACAGTCCCAGAGGGTCCTGGTGGAGGTAAGAGAGGATCCCTGTCCTGGGGTCCTGGTCCGAGGACACACGCAGGTCTGATTCCTAGGACACTGTGCCCTTCTTGGTCAATCTCCGCCTTCATGGCTTCTGGCCGCCTTGAGATCCTGGACGGTCATCTCACCAAGCACAGCCATCGGGTCACAGCCTGGCCTGTGCCCTCGCATCCTGGACCCCAGCTAGGCTACATCTGCCCTTGGAGGTCACAGAAATGCACAGGCCTTCGCTGGCTCCTGGCCTGAGCCCTCTATCCTCTGACCTGGAGTAACCACTACAGGAAGGGCATGAGACGGCACAGGGCGAGCTGGAAAGGGTGACTACAAGTTACACTGGGTCACCCCGGTCAAAGCCAACCCCCTGTAAAGAGCATCTACACTCAGAACTAAGGAGAGGTTTCCGGAAGCCACTCAACACAGCTGGTGACAGACAAGAGCACACTGAGAACAGGCACTGTGCATCCTGTCACCTCGGGAACTTACACGCTTAGTGGAACGAACGCCCTAAGTCTTGTCACATGACGGCAGTGGGGGCAGCAGGACCCGAGTCCTCAGCAGAACCTGCACAGACCTTAAGCCTTCTCCCCCAGGGGACCTCTACCCACACACAGGAGCCCCGAGGAGGCTTCCAACCCATGGCCTCCCCAGCCACACCCTGAGGTTCTAGTTCAGCAGGTCTCAGGAACATGCACGTCCATGTTTTCCAAAGCTCCCTGGAAGCACCTGGTATGAGGACTGGGTGGAGAACCCACAAGTCGATATTCAGTATGTCTTAAATTGTGAGGTGCCAACACTTGGCTCTGCTTTCATTCCGTGCCGGCTACACCTCTTCTCCCCGGTTCTACTGCCATGTCCTAGATTAAAACTGCTAGCCTTCTCACATAATAAAGCGTACTACAAGTAACTCAACGGATGTCATGAAAAGTGAAGCAAATAAAAAGTTTTAGCTTCTCTCTGCTGGTTAAAATGCAATATAATGATGCAAATCTGATGCGATTTTTAAAAATTCAGATCGCCCCTGAAATAATGAAAACACAGCCCGAGAAGAAGAGAAAGGGCATTGGAAGGTTTGGTACCTTGGGTACCAAGATGAACCCCAGAGCTGCAGGCCCCTGGTGCCAGGAGTCATTGGGTGGAGCAAGTCTACCGGGGCTGCTCCGGGCGTCCCTACAGTCAGGGACAACCTGCTTTAGGGGGTTCACTGTCCCCTCCAACATGCTGCCTGACCCACCACTTCATGCAGCACATCAAAACAGATGCCTGGCACTGATCCTTGGGTGGACAGATGCAGGTAACATCGGCGAAGAAGAAGAAGGACTCACGCTTGGTGTCTACCACGTGCCTGTTATATCCGACGTCCTTCACACGTACAGCGACCCAAGGAGGCAGGTGTGGTGATTCCCCTGCTTTACAAACGAGGACCCCGAGGCACAGAGAGACTGGATGGCCTGCCCGAGGTGGCAGCGCTAGGTTTCAACCCAGGCGGGCCGGCCCCAGAGCACACACGGAATCACTAAGGCTTGGATTAGCTTTGTTATGTCAATCTCCAGCAAAGTCTACAAGTCAGATAAATTGGTATGCTATCTAGGCAAACGATTTCATTTCAGTGGATTCTCTTAAGTGTGGATTCCCTGCAAAACTGTAAG
The DNA here is from genome assembly GCF_059928025.1 of Delphinapterus leucas. Taxonomy (NCBI): domain Eukaryota; kingdom Metazoa; phylum Chordata; class Mammalia; order Artiodactyla; family Monodontidae; genus Delphinapterus; species Delphinapterus leucas. Next base: position 32,338,140 of record NC_143142.1, on the reverse strand, counting down.
ACCTTCAGGGATTTGTTCACCTTGGAAAACAGCTCAACGGGCGCTGCCACGGCCTCCTGTTCCTTCAAGTACTGCTCCCAAGACCAGGCCTCATGCGTGGCCACCGCAGGGGCTGGAAGAGAAAACACAAGGGCTGTTCTTGACACAATTAGTGACTGAAAAATTATGCAATTGAAGATAAATCCAAGAAGCAGGCTAATTACTTAAACCGATGATCAGAAGACCAAGCAACTAACAGCAAGGAGCCTTATCGCTGGCGTTCTGTGAGCATCTGGTACAATCACATCACCTCACATCCCCAGCTTTTCCTGGGTTAGAACAGACTTATGAACACACCCCATCACCAACCACTGATGACACGCAGGACGTGTGCCCCCAGCCCCCGCTCAAAGAAGGGAGAACAGGCACAGGTTCTCTAGAAGGTGATTTGGTTACTTTTAAGGCGAAGGACCTGAACTTTTTTTTTGTAATCTCCTTTCACTTTCCTACCTCCTCTTTGTGGGAATGCCAGTTGGTACAACCTGCCGAAAGGCAACGTGCAAACTGTCAAAAGCCTTAAAAATTATTTGCATACTTTGAACCAGCCATTCTCCTAGGAATTTGTCTTAATGCAATTACAGTGATGTGCCCAAGAGTTTATCCTAGAACCCTTCATAATAGCGAAATAGTGGAAACAAACTGAAGAGAGGGCTGATTAAATGCACTGTACAGACGTGTCGTTTTAGTAACAGCTCATAAAATTACATTGCAGAAGACTGCTGAATGGCAGAGAAAGGCTATGTTAATGCTACACTAAGTGGGGAAAAAAAGTTTAGGAAACAAAATGATCCTTTTTGGTAAAATATATAATGGAAACAAAAAACACTAAAATCATGTAAATCAAAATCGTAAATGAAGTCATCTTTAGGTGCCGGGATTATAAATAATTTCTTCCCATTTTTCTTTGTACTTTAGTTTTCTGCTTTTCTAGATGAATAACTATCCTTTGTAATTCAATAAAAATATCACTTTAAATAATAAAAATCCGGCAAAAAGATTAATAATTGTTTTAAGTTTATATTCTATGTTCCAATAACTCCTTCTCTAGGGTTAATATGCTAAGGAAGTGGTCCTGATAAAAGCTGATGGTGAAAATGGACATCACACAATTATTACAGCAAAAAATGCAAAGTAATATTAACATGGGAGAAAAGTTAAATAAATGATATTTATATATACATATACACATATATACATATATGATTATGAAGTCAAAACTATACTTTTTATAAAATATCTTGGGAATTTTCTGGGATATCTTGAGAATTTATTATCAAAGTAAGGACACAAAACAGTATATATTTTATGATCTTAATTTTTAAAATACAAATTATTATATATATTAAAACATTTGTTTTTCACATACTTATAAAGCTCCTTCTTCATGCAAGGCAATAGGCATATATGTGTGTCTACATATACAAACACACACGCACAGAAAAGAAATTGGAAAGAAACAGAAAAATATTAACGGTGATTATACGCGGGTGGTGGGATTAATGTAAATATTCTTTCCTTGTTACTTTCTGCAGTTTTAAAATTCTCGACAAGCATTATTATAACCAACCACACACACACACACAGTTGCACACACACACTCATACACACAGGCTCCTGGAGAATTCTGGTCAAAAGGGCTCTGTGAACATTAATTTTAACATTTATCTTGTTGTGAAGTGTTCCCGAGGAAGGTCCAGATGGTGAAAGGTCAGAACTACAAGCATGTTGGCGGTGACAGGTAGTTAGGCACACCTCCAAGTCAAACATTCGGAACCTCTCAAGACGGTAAAGCAACCTGATGGAATAACAAACACGAAACTCCACCAGCTGTGCAGGAAGACGTAATATGGGCTTTTAATCACTTAAAAAATATGTTCTGAGCTCCTCTTCACATGCCAAGAAGCATGCTGCCTGCTGGAATAAGAATATGACCCAGTCCCTGGTCTAGTAAATGAAAAAGAAATAATGTGTATTATTTTTCCCTTTAATATTCATATATACAATTGACAAAAAAAAGTAATTTAAGCTCAGGTTATAAGGAAAAAATCATATCAAATTACAGTTTAAAACAGACCCACAGAGCATGCACATTAATAACTACTGTTTATCAATCACAAGACGCTGACCTGTTCTTGCTAAGAAATACACTTATTAAAGTAAAAGAATTTTAGAAAGCACTTTAACCATCAAATAAGGCTGAGAGAACTGTTATCAATGGATTTCCTTGCTTTGGAAACAGTGTGACATCTCTGTGTGATTCCCACCAAGGAGCTCGCAGTCTGTTAGCCATCACAGCACTAGAAGATTTGCTGCCATTTCTACACGACATGCGGTATTTTATTTTGCTAAACACAGAAAGCAATTTGATAAACCCTGAACATTCTCTGGTAAGATTATTCAACATCCCTATTTTCACATAAGCATTTTACAACATCACAATTATAAGCGTTACCAAAAACATTACAGCAGCGTTGGCTCCAAAGCAAATATAAATGTCTCATTTTCTACAACAGCTGTGTTCCTGAAAAACTTGTGTGTGAGGGGTGACATCACCATGTCGTCCCCAACGTAGAAGAAGGTCATTCCTCACAAGAACCACGAACAACTATTCAAGACCAAGACACACTGAGAGAACCCAGACCCAGGGGTGAGGCTGAAGCCACCCCTGCACCCCAGAGACCCAGACGGATGCCCAGAAGGACACAGTGGGAGTGGAGAGTAGGGGCTGCAGGTGATGCTGACCACACTGCCCCTCCCCCAGGCCTCCCCAAGCCTCAGGCTCATCCAGTGGGAAATGAGGACCCCGGGAACAACCGGCCCTCACCCCCAGAATCCTGGGTCACTATGTGGGAGCCCCTATTCTGACGTCGCCCCACGGGGACTGCAGTGGAATCTGGAGGGCACAACACTGGGGACTGACTGTGATGGAGAGGGGGGAGGGGCTCGTGACATCCGCACAGGGATCTCGGGATGGAATTCACACCTGCATCACCCAGGTGGGGGCCCCAACCTGCAGCTCTGCTCACCTGCAGAACCAAGTCAGGGCGCAGTCTGACGACGGAGCTCGATGGGGTGCATACCTGCCTGCATCGGACCCTCAGGGAGGAGTTCTGTTGGCCCTGAGCCTGCTCTGCCCAAGCCCACGCCCAGTGTTGCGTCCCAGCCCACCCACGTAGAGAGAGCCTTCCAGACCCATCGACCAGAAGCACTGGGACAGTCCTGGAAGATGTGTGCCTGCCGGCACTTGAGCAAAGCCTGTGGCCCTGTTCAGCCAGGGAACTGGGGTGCGGGTCAGCTTGAGGTAAGATGACAAACAAAGAGCTTTACTGGCTTTCAAGCTGCTTCACCCACTGCACCTGGGCAGGGGACCTACCTCACAGCCCTGCTCACCACCGAGTACAGCCTGTCCCCCGGGAATCCACCCAGACCACAGGGGACACTGTGAAGCCCACTCCACAGCCCTCCGCACGTGGGCGCCTGAACAGGGAGCACAGCCTGGGGCCTCCTCTGTCTGCAGAGCAGAGCCAGTGGCCTCACCCTCAGTGCACACTCAGGGCCCCAACAATGAGCTGTGCAGGCCCTAGGTCGCAGCCTGCTGCCCTGCCAGGGAGATAAGCTAACTCACACCCCGTCCACTACTGAATACGGGCGCAGTCCTGGCCATCCAATGAGCCTGACCAGAGAGCCCAGGCGACTGCAGAGCCCACCCTCCAGCCCCACCTGGGGAGGAACCCAGCCAGCCGTCCTGTCCACCTGTTCTGGGCCGGGGCACAGCCCCCATCCCTGTCCTCTGAGCTCAAACAGATGCCTCACCCCAAATAAACCCTAACAGCAGGCCCACCTGCCCAAGGGCTTTACCAGCAGACACGCCCAGAAACCCAAGCCGAGCCCAAGCCAAGCTGACTGGTGAGGAACCGTCTCTGCCAAAGCAAACTGCACAGCCTGGAAGACGAGCCCCACTACTCAGACGCACAGATTCCAACGTGAGGAATCAAGGGTCATGAAAAGCCAGGTAACTATGGCACCAGCAAAGGAAACCAATAAAGCTCCAATGACTGACCCTAAAAAAGAGTGAATTATGAACTGTCAGACAAAGAATTCAGAATAGTCCTCCAGAGGAAGCTTAATTAACTACAAGAAAACGCAGACCATTAAATGAAACTAGAAAAACAATGCATGAACAAAACAAGAAGCTCAACAAGGAAACAGCCACCATCAAAACAACCACAATAACAAAACAGCCCTGGAGTTCAAAAATACACTAACCGAACTGAAAAATTCAATAGAGAGTTTCAAGAGTAGACTGGACCATGCAGAAGAAAGGATCGGCAACCTGGAGGATAGGACACTGGAAATTCCCCAGTCAGAGGAGCAACAAGAAAAAAGGAGGATAATAGAGAAGAAAGCTGGGCGGAATTATGGGACACGGTGAAAAGAAACAATATTCGCATTATGGAAATTCCAGAAGGAGAAGAGAAAGAGAAAGGGATGGAAAGTGTATCTGAAGCAATAATGGTGGAAAACTTAGAGAAATGGACATTTCACATCCATGAGGCCCAAAAGGGCCCCAAACAGGTTGAACCCAAATAGGATTACACGGAGACACCTTATAATTAAATAGTCAAAAGTCAAAGACAAAGAAAGAATTTTAAGAGCAGCAAGAGAAAGAGAGACGTCACATACAAGGGAAACCCCATAACACTATGAGCGAATTTCTCAACAGAAGCCTTTCAGGCCAGGAGAGAATGGGACAGTTTATTCAAAATGCTGAAAGAAAGCAGGATCAGTGCTTGGATGGGCTGGAGGCTGGTGGCGTGTGCATGTGTGTTACACCCTATGAAAGCACAGGTGCACTTGAGCCAGGCCACGTCCTCACAGACAGCAGACACTGGGATGCATAGGGTTAGCTCTTAGAAGCACCCCCTTTACAAAGGGCTCACCATGTCTAAGAGGACCAGGCAGCAACATCGCCCTTGGAAAATGGCACACTGAGCAGGATACATCCCAGACCAGATACCTGTTAATCCTGTACACCACAATTGTGTCCTGCTTTATCATTTCAGATCTGGAGTTTGGAATAATTCAGTTTATTTAAATTGATAGAAAACAACCTCTACTCCTTTATTTCAGCTCTTTATATGAACAGTCCTCCATATGTGCGTGCTAGTGTTTTTTGTTCTCAACTCCTCTTACAAAATTCCATAACATAAAAAGCACAGCATGCTGTTTAAAAATGGAAAGAAGCCCTAGCTGTCATCTAGCTCTGTGATTTTTTTCAAACCTTAAATTTCTTTCTATCTTGTAATACCCTATAATGGAAAAGAATCTGAAAAAGAATATATATATTATATATACATATATATAATATATATACACACACACATATATAATATATATATATACACACACATATATAATATATATATACACACACACACTATATAATACACACACATATATGTAATATATATACACACCATAATATATATACACACACACACATATATATAATATATATACACACACACACATATATATAATATACACACACACACACACACACAACTGAATCGCTTTGCTGTGCACCTGAATCACTGTCAGTCAGCTATACTTCAATAAAAAAACAAAAAATATTATAACAGTATATTGTTAATTGAAGGTAATTTTATCATATTTAATTATACTGATGATTTTAAACATTCTCTTCCTCATTTAAAAAGTGATGCATGCTGATTTTAAATTCATTGCCAAAAAAAGGCATGATCTGTCAACAAACAAAACTATATATCAAATTTTCTTTGGGGACCAAAGATACATTAAAATTTAACCATATATTATAGAATCAAAAATAGATAAAAACTGTTTCCAAAAATAAATAAATAAACATTTTTAAATTAAATTAAAATGTTTCATCAATAGGGGGGCTATAAGAATATTCTCTCTAGTATGACCCCATTTTTACCTACAAAAGTATCTTTCTAGGAGCCCCATCATGAGACACCCCGTGAGTACAGGTACGCTGCCTGTCCCACGCTCTGGCCACTTGGCATCACATTCATCCCCCTTGGAGAGCAGAGACTGACAGATGAAGCCTCACCTGACACTAAGAACACCTAGTTCTAGGACACTGCACAATATTTATTAGTGATTTTCTAAACTAAAATTAAAAATGGCCGGGGTGAAGAATGAATAAACTGTCATTCTTAAGGACAGAACCAGGTAAATCCTATAACTCATGTCCCTGAGAGACACCTCCCCAATTCCATTAACCATAATCAGTCTTTGACACCAACGTTTCAACTTCATTTCAAAAGTTATGTTGCATCCGGCTCCATCGGCAGCATCTTAGAAAATGTGAGAAAAACATTTTTTTTTTGTTGGTTGTCGGTAGCAACCAACCAATTTTATTACACACAGATATAAATAATGCCTCCCTTTGTGGTACCAACTGGAAATGATACAGTTTTCCCAACGTTATAACAACTTGTCACTGCTGGGAAATAACCCCAAAACAGAAGCTCCATGAATATAACTGCACTTCCCAACCTCTCACATGGTAATAACTCTGCGTGTCTCCGTAGCAAGGACTTCTGCCTGCTCTGCTGAGAACATTTTTCATTTGCAAATGTAGGCTGCATCTCATTCCAGTACTGAATTCAAAACCAGTTGTTGCTCATTTCCCTGCGTGTAGCGGGTGCTGAGAGCCAGGACACGCCAGGAAATGCTCGGGGACTTGACTCGTGCTCACGTGACACCTACTCTAGTGGGGGAGACACACGTGCAGACAGACAAGTGTCACCCTCACCCGGCATGCGGGGCGACTCAACGTTCCTGTGAATAAATAGGCAGACACGAGTGTTAACGCACACCATTTAAGAAACCCAGACAATGCATCTGGGAACAAAATAAAGAAGGATTAATTCTGACCAGAGGACGCTTCCTGGAGACTGCTGCTCTCCCAGACAACCAGAAAGCCAGCAGGTGGTCCAGGCAGGGGCAGCAGGAGCAAAGGGACAGGCTGCAGAGGGAAGAGCCCCTGACAACGCCCGTCTGGGTGTCACCACGGAGCCTGTGGGACACACGGAGCAGAAGGCAGGGTCACTGCACGGGGAGGAAGTAACCGTGGAATCGGGCAAGTTCTTCCAAGTCGGAAGGAAGAACTTGCTCTAGCACCAGTGCTGAGTAAGAAGGAAACAAATGCCAGAGACAAAGACTGAAGGCGGAACGATGACAACGGTCCAGGCAGAGGTAACGAGGGCGTTCCCTAGAGAAAGGCGGGGAGCCAAGGGGCGACGCAGAGCTAAAACCGAAGGACCTCGGCCAACAACTAACTTCCAGGGGCGGGGTGGGGCAGGGTGAGGTGGTCCAGGGAGGAGGACCCATCGGGGGAACCCAGTGGGGGATCAGCAAATCGAGGGAGCAACGCAGGAGGCTGCAAGGAGGACGGGTTATTGTCAGAGATGTTGAGTTTTAGGTATCTGGAAGAATCTAAGCATATATATCCAACAAAAGGAGATCCCAAATTTTTCAGCAAGAGGCAACAACTGAGAAACGTGGAGAAAGAAGAACCAAGGTCAGAACGTGCGCATCCACGTCAGGGGTGAGTGAAGACGTGGGGAGGAGGACGGGGACAAGGGGAACTGGCAGGGACCTGGGGACACACACAAGACCCGGAAGTCAGGGCGGCAGAGCGTCCCAAGGGCTGAAGGACCAGCACCGTCTGATGCGGAACAAGGTCCAGTGAGACCAACCTGGGAGCAGCAGCTGCGGCCGGGCGGCCAGGGTGTCACCGTGACCTCAGGGACAGAGGCTTCGGTGGAAGAATGTGCTCGGAGGTCAGACTGCACGAGGCCAAACCCTGAAAAGAAAGTCTCAGGGAAGCAGCAAGTGTGCCACACTCAGAGGCTTGCAGACGAGGAGAAGAGACAGGTCGCAGGAGAGCTGGAGGGGCACCAGTCACATCACGAAAAAGGAGCTCTTCTCATTCTTAAGGACTGCAGGCAGCAGAGGGCATTTCAATCCATCAGCTGAGGAACAAGAACCGGAAGACAGAGATGAGGCTCCTAGAAGAGGGGGTGACCCAGGGGGATGTGCAAGACAGAATGCTCTGAGAACACGGCAGAGGAAGGGCCCTACTAACATCAGAGAACCTTCGGGAAGGAGAGAGAAGACATCACCCCAGGACCTCGATCTCCATGACCAGGAGTGCATCACGCTGGGAGCACAAGGGCAGGACAGTGATGGAAATTCCTCTAGGACAGATGTGAGGCCCACGAGGCCGTCCTGAGAGCCGCTCGGCCAAGCCAGTGACTCTCAGAGGGGCTCCCGGCAGTCTGGGAGCAGAGCAGATAGTTCAGTCCATGGACAGCTGGGCACGGATGAGGAGACAGCCCAGTGGATGAGGGGCACCAGCCTTGAGCACATAAGATGAAATGCTCCAGAGGCCTGACCTGGCCGGGGGCACAGGAAGTCAGGAAACTACTGACGAACACAGAGGAACAGAAAAGCTAACATACAGGACGCGAGTGCTTTGACAAGCTTCCATGGAACGAAGGAGTAGAAGGACCCGTGGTTCTGAGGGTGTGACCAAGAGAGTATTTCAGGGTCCAAAATGAGGTGACTCAGCCATTTCCCCAGGTGCTGCCACAAGTGGAGAGAACAACAGTGCACAGGACCAACACCGGAAACCTGTGTACAGCAGAGAAGAGAGGTGTGTAAACAACTTATTCTAATATGGTGGTTTTCAAAGTGTGGTCACCCCCTGGAACTTGTGAGAAATGCACATTTTGGAGGCCATACCCCAGACTTAATGATTCACAAACTCTCCACTTTAACAATTTTTCTAAGTGATTCTGATGCATGCTAAAGTTTGAGAACCACTGTTCTTAATTAACGTGAAGAAACCTACAAAGTAGAGAGAAAACTAATTATGGTTGATATCATCAAAGAAGGCTTCCCAGATGACATGACACGTGCCTTAAAGGATAAAGTTCTCAAAGTGTGGTACTCAGAACTACAGCATCAGTATCACCTGGGGAACTGTTAGAAATACAAAGTTGGGGCATCAATCAAAATCTTGGGCATCTACTGAATCAGAAACTCTTGGCGGGATGCCTATGAGCTGTTTTCACAAGCTCTCCCTCTGAAGCAGCTCATGTTGGAGAGCTCCAGCTCCGGAATGAGGGTCAACTCCAGCTGCAAATGGCCCTAGAGACAGGGGCAGGACTGAGAACTCTTTGACCACGGTCCTGTTCTTGAATTTCCAAGAGTCCCCATCCTCCCTCAGCATGAATTTTATAGTACGGCCCTTTTCCTGAGGAAGCTGGAGTGATCTCTCTTCCTTGCAAAAGAAATCTAATTAAAACACCATGGGAAGAATTTTAGTCTTAAGCCCATATACATGCTGTGAAACCAGCAGAAGTTTTTAAGGAAAGAAATGCCATAATAAGTTTTGGACTTGTTTCTCCTCTGCCCTGCCCATTGCCCGTTTTTTGGTAGTTTTGATTTTTTTTAAAGACACTGCTGGTTGCAGTTGTAGAGATTATGGAGTAGAAATAAGGAGAGAGAACTGATACCAGAGGTAGCAGAAAGGTGGCTGTTTCAACAAGCCAGCCCGAGATGAGGAGGTCTTGATGTGATACAGCTGGTGAGGACGGAGAGGAGCAGAGAGGAGTCAGGGAGAGATGTGAGTAGGACCTGACATGCTGGACAGCAGTGAGGTGGGAGGGAGACCGAGTTTACGACTGTGCCGAGACAGGCGTAGAGGGCAAGATGAATACATTTTCAGAGATGCTAAACCTCTGAAATCAAAAGGGTCTAAAGGATATGCAGGATGAACTATCTAGGGGGCATTAAAAACGGCTTTTTCAGGAGAAAGATCAGGACTGGGAGCTTGGATTTCATGGCCATCAGTGTAGAGGGGGGCTGAGATTCTCCGGGAGTGTATGAAGAGCACAAAGTAGGCAGTGGGACCAAGAGCAGAATTCTAGGGAACTGAAGTATGTCAGATGTGGGCAGAAGAAAAGCAATCAGTAAAGGATAGTGAGAAGGAGCAACCAGAGAACAGGACGAATGAGGGAAGAAATACCTTCAAGAAGTAGGGAGTAGTAGCTATCAAATTTAATAAAAATATAAAACAACTTGAGGACTCAACAAAGGTCACTAATTTTAGTAATTGGAAGGACTTACATGGCCTTTACCTGAGACTTTAACACAGAGAATGACTAAAGATGTAGGAAAAAGCAGGGACCTGAAGCTGGGGAAAGAGATGGGATCAAAGACAGGTGGTGGGATTAGCCTCAGGATGGTTTCTATAAGAAAACAAGGAAAGGGTGCTGGTCCAACGAAGCCCAGAGGTGAACAGGAGAAAGGCTGGAAGCATAGTCTGTGAGGAGGACAAAGTTTACAGGTATGCAGGTGGAAATGCAAACTGGAAATAGTAATCTTCAGAAGTAACAACTCAAAGAGCTGCCAGACTACGGGGACGGAGGAGTCATGTATGACCAAAACAGAGAAAACCAATGCAAATATGGTCAATAATATTGTAATAGCTTTGTACAGAGACAAATGGTTACTAGCCTCATCGTGGTAATCATTTCATAAGGTATGCAAATGTCAAATCACTATGTAGTTCACCTGAAACTAACAGAATATTGTACATCAACTATATTTCAACAAAACAAAACAAGAAAACAGTGCAAGCCAGGTGTGCTCATTGATTCAACAAACAGGGTTTTCTGTGACACAGGCCCTGTGTTAGTTGCTAATGATTCAAAGAAGAAGATATAGGTTTTTTCCCCTTAAGAAGCTTACAGCTTAGTGGGGAACCAGGCAACTATTATACAAAAAGGAATATCCAACTTCAGAGACATGAACTAAGGGCTATAAGAACACGGTGGACAAAACAATCGACACTGTCTTCGGGGCATTACGTTTTCATTTTTCATTCAACAAATATTAACCATAATGCTTATATGCTACAAGCTTATAGTACAGCACAAAACAACCTACCATTACCCACCATAAATTCTAGTGTGTGAAGACAGATTATAAATAAGTAAAATACATAGTATGTCAGATGGCAATAAGTGTTAAGGAGAAAATATAACAGAGAAAGCAGCTAGGCAGTATTAGCAGGAGGAGCTCTGCAGACTTCCCACCAGAAAGAATGGAAGCAACAAGGCAATGGAATGGCATCTTTAATGCAATGAAACCATGAAACTGTCAAGTGAGAATTATACATCCAATGAAAACATCCTCCAGAAAGGGTGAAATAACGAAATTTTCATTTTCACTGAAACTCATTTTGATATGTCTACATTTCACTTACAGAATACAGTTTCCATTCCTGACTGAGTTCTTCTTCACTCCTACAGAATTCATTTTGTCTCCTACAGATATTCTTGTAAAACTTTTTTTTTTTTAACATTTAAGTCTTCAATCTACTAGGAATTAATTTTTTAGACAGATGATCAGTTTGGCAAACATAACCTACTAAATAATCTATGGTCTGTCCTCCTAAAAGGATTTACCCATGTACATTGTGTATATTAGCCTATGTGTAATATATTACATTCTCACATCTCTTTCTGGTTTCTCTATTCTGTTCCACAGATTCTTGGTCTATTACTATACTACCAGAATGTCTTGGATTTCAGTATAAAATACCTGTATCCAATTTAAATTAAAACCAGTTGGGATTCTATTTTGGAATTGGATTAACTATTAATTTGATGGAAATTGACATTTTTGTGGCATGTATTTCCATTTGTTCACATATTAATTTATATGTATCAACAGAATTTTCTAGTTTTCTTAACAAGGCCCTTCACATTTCCTGTTCAACTTATTCTAAATATTTTATACGTTATTGCTTTTATGCGTGCAATATTTTTCCCTTTTCAATTTCTAGGTGCTGATGACATACAGAAAAAGCTAATGACTTTTTATACTTATCCTCTATCCAACCACCTCAGCTTTCTTATATTAATTCTATTGAATAGTAGCTTATAATTAGATTCCCCTGGGTTTTCTAGGTATAAAATCACATCAGCTGCAAACAAATATAGCTTTATCTCTTTCCAAAGTTTATACCACTCATTAAATTTTGTTTTTTATTTCATTCACTAAAATCGCCAAGAGAGTAGTGAATAGCAATGGTGATAGCGGGCACCTCTATTTCCTGATTTTAATGTCAATGGTTTTGATGTTTAGCTATTCAGTATATTTGCTATTACATTTTGGTAAATAATTTTAATTATATTCAATGCTATTTTACATACAAATTTTTGCTAGGAATGGCAGTTAAATTCTACCAAAAGTCTTTTTCAGTGTTAAAGATCATTATATGGCTTTTCCCTTTTAATCTGTTGATGTGTGAATTATGTTGGCAGATTTTACAATACTGAACTCTGTTTCACTGGTGAAGTTTACACTACTGAATACTATACCCTCCTTGGTAACAGGATATCATTTTTCTAATATATTGCTAGATTATACTTGGCAATATTTATTTAGAATTTCATATTTGTATGTGATATGCATTTGCAGTCTAGAGTTTTGGTTTTTGGTTTTTTTTGCCGTACGCTGGCCTCTCACTGTTGTGGCCTCTCCCGTTGCAGAGCACAGGCTCCGGACGCGCAGGCTCAGCGGCCATGGCTCACGGGCCCAGCCGCTCCGCGGCATGTGGGATCTTCCCAGACCAGGGCACGAACCCGTGTCCCCTGCATCAGCACATCTCAACCACTGCGCCACCAGGGAAGCCCTAGAGTTTTGGTTTTTATATTACATTCCTCAAATCTCATATGCTGGCTTCATAAAAAATTTTTCACCTTTTTATGTGGCTTGGAAGAGTCTGAATATCATTGGAATGATCTGTTCTTTTAAAGTTGAAGAATAGTTCAGCTGTGATCCTGGCTGGACCTCATCTTCCAGTCTCTTTTACTGTATGACCTATTCAAATGTTCAACTTTTCCTGGGTGCATTTTGATAATCACTAGCTAGGAAATCATCCAGAGTTTCAAACGCGTTGCCATAGAAATGCCTGTATTATTCTCTCTTGTTTTAATTAAAAAACAACAACAACTTCTCCCACATCTTTAGTTAGTTTTCCTCACTTGCATAGTAATTAAGGTTAAGATGCATATATTTAGGAGAATGGGTAAATGGTGACAGCATTAAAAGAATAGAGAGAAAAGAAGACTGGGGAGAGTGTGATAACCAGGTGGAATCCACTTCCAGCCTGGAGCTGAGATTTGAACCTGCAGTGAGGCAGAAACAACCGGGGTACCATCCAGATAACAGAAGTCATCAAGAGAAAAAGTGCAAAATGGGAAGAGAATCATAGCTGAAACACAGGGGAATCTCAACACTCAAATGGAAGGCAGAGAGTAAAAACCTGATAGAAGATAAAGCACTGAGACATAAAATCCAGGACAGACTGATGTATCAGGATACAAAGAGAGAGCAAGTGATGAAGGAGGAGGAGAGAAGAAAGGAGGGGAGGACGAGGAAGGGAAAGAAGAGGAGGTGGAGGAGAGGAAGAGACACTCATCACCTCAACTGAGAGATCAGACCAGACAGGTGACTGTGGACACAGGGACGAGAACAAGGAGACAAGGCCAAAGAGGTGAAGGGTCACTTGAACAGGGGGTTGAATGCGCATCAGGATTCCTGAGTGGGCCCAGGTCTGTCACTAGAGGAGAAAGAAGAACTAAGAAAGCTCCAAGTTCTTACGGGAATATTCAGGTGATGGTGAAGTTTACAGTAAAGAGACATTTGTGTGCAGATTTTCCCATGTTAACTGGTTTCCCCCTTGATATGTAGTGGAGGTGGGGAAGGCAGGTCTACGAGAATAACCTGTATTACCGAGACACCGTGAAGAAGACCCAAATGACTACAGGTTGATATTAAAATACTCCCCTATGAATACCATGCTATCAGTCATCAAATTAACATCCGTCTGTATGAGTTGGCAATATCCTCTTCATAAAATGATTAACTACATATTTCCCTTGACGTTTGCTTCTCTGTATCCTAGAGGCATCTCCTGTAATCTGGTGAATATAATAGAGCTCCAGTTGTTACTACTACTTTCATTAATTTAATTAATTCTGTCGATCAGAATTTAGAGTTTCCTCTACTCAAGACATCCCCTGCTGGACTTCAATTAATGGACATACTTAAAATATTATTCAAGATTGTTTAGGGACTTCCCTGGTGGTACACTGGTTAAGAATCCGCCTGCTAATGCAGGGGATACGGGTTCGAGCCCTGGTCGGGGAAGATCCCATGTGCTGCAGAGCAGCTAAGCCCGTGCGCCACAACTACAGAGGCCTGCATGCCCTAGAGCCTGAGCGCCGCAACTACTGAGCCCACGTGCCACAACTACTGAAGCCCACGCGCCCAGAGCCCGTGCTCCGCAACTAGAGAAGCCACCGCAATGGGAAGCCCGCGCACCACGACAGAGAGTAGCCCCTGCTCGCCACAACTAGAGAAAGCCCTCGCACAGCAACAAAGACTCAATGCAGCGCTCCCCCCAAAAAGAGATTGTTTGTTCTCTTGATGCTGAAAGTGTTTAAAATAAATTATTCCCCAAATCATATCTTAACCTCACAGCTTGCTAACCTTTCAAAACACTAATCATTCTCAGGGAATGTAAGTTTTAAATCCATGAAGGAACACTGAATTTCAGTTCACTAGCAGACCATTTGGGGCAAAATAGAGTACTTTTATTAGTTGAATGATAAATTAGCACTGTTTAAAGACAATTTTTAATGTAAAAACATCTAGAACGGTTTTGTGAAATTAAATTCCTGAAAAGCATATTCAAAGCAGCGGCAAAGATTTCATTAGTCCCCATCGGCCTCTTTGCCACTGAGCTCTTTAGGACTCTTTTGTTATGAGAGCCCCTTGGTCCTGACTAGAATATTAATGCTGTGTACATGCAACAGGAAAGTGCCATAACTGTAGACCTCACGACTAAAAAACCCTAAAATAAAGGAGCCCAATAATGGTGCCATTCCCTTAGCAACAGGTACACAATAATTCCCACTTCCTGCAAGGAGGCTCAAAGTGATTCTGCAACTTAGAACTTGTGGAGGCAGAATAACAGCCCCCAAAGATGTCCCTACCCTAATCCCCAGAAACTGTTAACATGCTATGTTATATGGCAAAAGTGATTTTGCTGCTGTGATTAAGCTTCTTGAGATGGGGAGATCATCTTGGCTTATCCACGTGGGTCCAATATAATCACAGGGGTCCCTGAAAGTGCAGAAGTTTTCCCGGCTGTGGTCAGAGGAAGATGTGACTATGGCAGAAAAACCCGAGAGATGCTCCTTTGCTGGCTGTGACGACAGAGGAAGGGGCCACGAGCCAAGGAGTGCAGGTGACCCGTAGAAGCTGGAAAAGGCAGGAAGCAGTTCCTCCCCTCGAGCCTCTGGAAGGGACGCAGCCCTGCCCACTGACTTTAGCCCAGTGGGACCCATGTCAGGCCTCTAACCCGAGGAACCAGAAGACAACAAACTTCTGCTGTTGGAACTGCTAAGTCATGGTTACAGGAAACTAACACTGAACTGTCATCAGGAATAATTGATATTTAGTAAACTGTTCAAACTCACTACCAAAAAGTTTCTAAATGCTCAACAAATGGATCAGATAATCATATTTCATTAGCCTGAAAAATAAGTAGGAATCCACAAATAATAAAATAGCTTAGGACAAGAGGTATCACATAGCATTTACTGCATTCTCTGATTTGAACTGAGGTTCACTGTATAAAATACAGAAATTATAAAAGAACTTTAAAAACACATCCATAGCTAATATTTTCCTGTCCCATTAAGCTGATGCTTGGGAAACTAATTTATAACAGCACATGTTGTCTAGAAAAACCTTGCACTATCCTAGCATTTTCTGTACAGAAAGCTTATGATGTTACTCTCCAAAATAGGTTTAAATATAGTCATAAAGCTTCGGGCTGGGAGGTATCTAATAAATCAGCTAATCATTCTAAATATGAAAGAAGTGATTTCCCCAAGGTTTAGTTTTGGCATAAATGTCTTATTTCATGGCTCCATCACTCTGATAAGCCATAAATGTGCACTAATTTAAATAGCTGGTTTCAATTCCCAAGGATCCTTTCTGTGCTCTAAAAATCATCAATAAAATATAGCTTCCTTGTCAAACTACATCCTGAATTATTGAATTCAGACTTGCTATTATAAAAAATTAATTATGACAACTATCAGCGAGAAATAATTTCTCCTAAGATACCAAGCCCTGTGAAGACAATTATAGATAATTAAAAGTACAAAGAAAACGGCAAACCATAGGCTCATCTCAGTAAAATACTTTTCAACACACAGCAAAATTAAAATAGCAGTGTCATAAACTTCTAAAACCTGGCTTTCTATAGCTTTATGCTTAATTGCATAAAGCAACATAGGCAACATCTCCATCACAGAGACCGAGCCATTCTGGGTAGAAAGTGTGCGTCCAGAGTTCTGTGCAGGGTCCTGGCCCTGGTTCTGGGGGCTCCATCTGAGACGCTCGCTGGCTTCTCCTCTCCCCACGGCGGGGCGGGTATCCTCAGCCTTCTGCTCAACGTACTCCCCAGAGAGGTCTCCCTGCACTCACAGGTTCACCACTACCTACACACCTGACGACCCCTTCCACCCTTCTCACCAAACCCCTGGAATGTTCCGCAGACCCTCAGTCTCCACACGAAAGCCCAGCCTCGTCCCTCAAGTGCAACCCCCGTGTTTCTAAGGTCAGTGAGCAGCAACCACACTGGCTTTGGCGGTGGCTCCTACAGCCCCTGAAGTCGGCCACCCACCAGTCCCAAGGCTCTGCCCCCTGGGATCTGTGGAGTCTGCTCGGCCTGTGAGAGCCCAGCAGGCCTGTCTCGTGGGCACCCGGCTCCCTCCACCCCCTCCTCTGCCCACACGCACTCCAGCCCTCTCCAGGGACAGCCCAAGTCCCGACGTCCACATGGCGTAGCACAGCACCCACGGTCCTTCCCCACCGGCCTCCCCAGCTCTTGGCCTCATCAACCACTTTCTCTGGTCACTTCTGTAAACACGTATGGAGGACCCACTATGTGCTGGGCTCTATGGACACAACCGCGGACAAAAACAGGCATGAGACCTCACTCTCAAGCATTAAAACCTAATGGAGAAATAATCCAAAATACAATTATGAACAAAGTGCTTTTATAGAACATAGGGCCTTGAGAGCACAGAACAGACCGCCCGGCCTAGTCCAGGGGTCAGGAGGGGAAGCCTTCCTGACACGCGGCTCAAAAGCCCAAACCCTAGGGTCAGCGGGCATTAGCAACACATGGACACAATGATCAGGCCAAAGGTGACCCTAGAGGGACAGGCAGGAAGCACAGCGGGCGTGGGGCACTGGGGCAGCACCCCAGGAAACAAGGCCAGCGCTGCCAGAGCATGAGGGGTGAGTGGGCACACGGCTGAGACCAGGCCGAGGAGGGGAAAGGGCAGAGTCCGTGTGTGTGAGGCCTCGGCAGGGTCTGCCCGGATCCTATCCACCAGGCAACAGGAGGCATCTGAAAGGTTTCAAGCAAAGCAGGGTGGACGTGTGGACAGGATGAGGTGGGTCAGGTCATCTCAAGCGCAGGTCTGAGGACATCGGTGGGGACGTCCAGGCGACGGATGACAGCATGGATGCAGGTGGATTTCCCCTGGGCATCACAACCTGGGGCTTTACGTTGAAATGCAAGGGAGGGAGGGGCCAAAATCTTCTGTGTTTATTGATGGTGCTTTTCCAAAAATTTATTTTCTACACGTTGCTACGTCTCAAAGAGGCTTTGCAGGAAAGGCTTGGGAGAACCACGCTGTGCTGTTTCCAGCTATGTAACGGAAGAAAAGCCAGACGAGTTTTTAAAGGTTTAAACTTCATACCCATCTATTCCTTTAAAAAAATAAGTTCTTCCTTAAGTAGGATAAAGACAATTTTTTTTTAAGAGTGCTTCACCTAATGCTAATCCTCTAGAGTAAATAATTTTAAAACAGTCCCTCAGGAATCTCCTAAGCAAACTATGGGCCTATATAAAAAGAACCTGAAATTACTAAGACTAATACATAAATTCCCGATTTAAGCTGTTCAAGAAGAATACATTTGTTGAGTATTTACCAAGAGCCAAACACCTATAAACATTTTCTCACTTAATCCTGACAATTTTATGGGGTAAGAGGTATTACTATTCCCATTTCACAGGGAAGAAAATTGAGGCTTAGAGAAGTTAAATAACTTGTTGGAAGTCACACGGTTAAGTGGCAAAACCAAAATTCAAAAGAGGTTCTGTCTGAGTCTAACCGCACATTCTGCATTTCCTTTCATATACTCAAAAGAAGTCATTTTTCAGGAAGAACAACTAAAAGTTTGGACTTCTAAATATAACATTTATGCTGGGCTCAAGGCAAAACCGTGGCTGAGTATTCAGGCCCAGGCCATCTGCCCATAGCTGCCTGCCTGTCTGCATCGGGCTTGAGCATCAGGGAAGCCTCTGTGTGCTGCGCTGTGGTGTCTGCACTAGGAACGAGGAGTTTTCTTAGAGGAAATCTTTTTTGTTTTTAAATAGGGTTCAATTATGCATATGGAAATCTGTAGAAAATTGACTCTAGTCATGAACATTCCAGGTGAATTTCTAAGAAATTCATCTATGCTATAAAGCGAGCTACCATACAAACACAGCTTTGCACTTGAGCGCTACAACAATCAATAAGTTTAGCAAAACAACAAGAGTACATCACCGATTCCTATCTCTCCCTGGTTTTTGAGAGAAATCCACCAGTGTTCTCCGGAGGCCCCAGCATCGGACCCACGTTGGTCCCAGGCATCCAGACTCAAAACACAACAGTCACATGAACTCTCCCCTGGGCTTCACGACTCTGGACTGATACCCAAATGCAGTGGAGGAGGGTCGGCAGCAAGGTCTGGGGGGATGAGGCTTCACGGCGGAATTTAGGTCCGAAGTGGGCAGCGACTGAGGAAATGCCACACGCACAGAGGGCAGGGTGGGACCTCTCAGGCACCCCCGACGCCAGGAGCCCTGGCCACCACCCACCCATGCGCCGTGGCCGTGAAGGGGGATGGCCACCGGAAACCGGAGCAGGGCCCACACTCAACTGCCTCACCCATCTTTTCCCTGTTTCCACCTCAGGGCTGCTCCTGGCCTCCTGGCCTCCTCTTCCAGGCGGGCCTCGTGCCTCCCTCCTCCTTCCTCCTCCTCCTGGCCGTCTCCATCCCCCGTCTGTCCCTCCCTCCCCTTCTGAACAACTCCGTCCTAAAGCCATTACATGGGCCCATTACGTGGGCACAGGGGAGGCATCCGTGGGGGAGCACTGGGTGGGAGAGGGGGAGCTCAGCACACAGACCTCCACCGCGGAGGAGGGGGGGAGTCACCACCGAGGGGGTGGGTGGGCGAATCCCGAACAAAGTGTTGAGGGCACCACCCAGGATGATGACCCCGAGTGGGAAGTCAGACCCTGAGTGGGACAAGGAGGGCACCCCTGGAAGGGCCGCCTGGTGCAGAGCATCGGGCCTGAAGCCCGATGAGCATAAGGAAGGTGTCCCACACCCTCACCCCCGCAGAGGCTGCTGGCCCGGCATCTAGGGGTGCAGCCCGGAGGGCGGGACCTGAGTCCGGGAGGGGTCAGCGGCAGCGACGAGAGGACCAGAATACAGAGGAGGGTGAGCGAACAGGCAAACACACAGGGTAACAGCAGCCGCATTGCTCGCTGTCAAAAACCGAGACTCAAATACTTAAATGCAGGCCTTCCCTGGTGGCACAGTGGTTGAGAGTCTGCCTCACGACGCAGCGGACGCGGGTTCGTGCCCTGGTCCAGGAGGATCCCGCATGCCGCAGAGTGGCTGGGCCCGTGAGCCATGGCCGCTGAGCCTGCGCATCCGGAGCCTGTGCTCCGCAACGGGAGAGGCCACAACAGTGAGAGGCCCACGTACCGCAAAAAAAAAAAAAAAAATATATATATATATATATATATTAAGTACCGTCTAAATTAAAAGACCATATACAAAAATAAACTCAAAATGGTTTAAAGACCTTAATATAAGACATGACATCATAAAACTCCTGAAGAGAACATAAGCAAAACATTCTCGGACGTAAATCATAGCAATATTTTCTTAGATCGGTCTCCCAAAGCAAAAGAAATAAAAGCCAAATAAATAAATAAACAAACAAACAAGCAAGTAGGACCTAATCAAACTTAAAAG
Source organism: Delphinapterus leucas (assembly GCF_059928025.1). Lineage (NCBI taxonomy): Eukaryota > Metazoa > Chordata > Mammalia > Artiodactyla > Monodontidae > Delphinapterus > Delphinapterus leucas. The sequence continues at coordinate 32,317,845 of NC_143142.1, read as the reverse complement.
CTTTGGCAAAGCAAAGGAAATCACCAACAAAACACAAAAAACCTCTACAGAATGGGAGAAAATACTTGCAAATGATGTGACTGACAAGGGGTTAATATCTAAAATACACAAACAGCTCATACAACTCAATATCAAAAAAACCAAACAACCCAATCAAAAAATGGGCAGAAGACCTAAGTAGACATTTCTCCAAAGAAGACATACAGATGGCCAACAAGCACATGAAAAGATGCTCAACATCACTAATTACTAGAGAAATGCAAATCAAAACTACAATGAGTTATCACCTCACACCAGTCAGAATGGCCATCATCAAAAAGTCTATAAATAAATGCTGGAGGGGGTGTGGAGAAAAGGGAACCCTCCGGCGGGAATGTAAACTGGTGCAACCGCTACTATGGAAAACAGTATGGAGGTTCCTTAAAAAACTAAAAGTAGTGTTATCATATGATTCAGCAATACCACTCCTGGGCATATATCCAGAAAAGATGAAAACTATAATTCGAAAAGATACATGCACCCCAACGTTCATAGCAGCTCTATTTACAATAGCCAAGACATGGAAGCAACCTAAGTGTCCACTGACAGATGAATGGATAAAGAAGATGTGGTATGTATATACAATGGAATATTACTCAGCCATAAAAAAGAACGAAATAATGCCATTTGCAGTAACGTGGATGAAGTTAGAGAACATCTACTAAGTGAAGTAAGTCTTACAGAGAAAGACAAATATCATATGATATCACTTATATGTGGAATCTAAAAAATAATACAAATGCATCTATATACAAAAGAGGAACAGACTCAGACATAGAAAACAAACTTACGGTTACCAAAGGGGAAAGAGCGGGGAGGGGTAAATTAGGAGTATGGGATTAACATATACACACAACTATACATAAAATTGATAAGCAACAAGGATTTACTGTATAGCACAGGGAACTGTGTTCAATATCTTGCACTAACCTATAATGGAAAAGAATCTGAAAAAATATATATGTATATAACTGAATCACTTTGCTGTACACCTGAAACTAACACAATATAATAATCCAACTATAGTTCAATTAAAAAATAAATAAATAACATAATTCAACATGGCCCATATAAACTGTCTTTATAAGACAGGCTTTGTGAACATGGTCCTTGCCCTATCTTGTACTTTATACAGTTTCATTCATTGTATCATCTACTGACTGACTCCAGGAAGAAAACAAATATGTTCTTTTCCTTTGCGAGAGTATATACATACACACCACCACTCATCCACCCAGAAGGGACAGAACACTAGAGGAGAGGTTTGGCAACTTAATCAGTTAAATTCAAAGATTAGCTCATTTGTAAACCAGTATCGACAGCAAATAAACCACTTGGAAGCATACACTGAGAACTACTTGTTACAGAGTACTTTTGTTGCAGTGCCTGTGGATGCTTCAGTTACTGATGTCTCCCCCCAAAAGTTCATTAGTTAGAAAGAAGTCCCCTGCTCATCCTCCCGTGACAGTTTCACGGCTCAATGAAAATGCAGTTCTTTAGGTTCAAATACCCAAATGCCTGAACATTTAACTGCGTATTTAATGACTGTAAATGCCATCCGAAGACAAGAATCTTCTAAATTAAAGTTGATTTGGTTTTCACTTTTCTGATGTTGAGATGCTTCCTTAGGTAGAGAATTACCATGGTGGAAATGAACAGATCTCTCACAACGTTTAAAAAATGAAGACATTAGTGCCACTGGCATGTAATTATTTTGCAAGAAAGCACCTCTGTGTGTACACCAAGGAAGCAGACCAGTTACTCTAACAGAAGACTGCAGGGATAATGCTCAAGGGGCCCCTCTGAATCTTTCAAAGTCACTTAATTAGCCACATCCCCCAACATAGAAACTACTCCCTGGAAGTAGTTACACACTTTTAGAAGCTGTGTTAATTCTTCTTCAGGCCATTTAGCTAATTAATACTTGAGAGCTTTAGTAAATCATTACTTCAGCATACTAAACAACAGTTCCTATGGGCTGGATTGGACCTGACTATATGTCTTTTTAAAAGATGCTGACTTAGGCGCTTCCCTGGTGGCGCAGTGGTTGAGGGTCCGCCTGCCGATGCAGGGGACACGGGTTCGTGTCCCTGTCCGGGAGGATCCCGCATGCCGCGGAGCGGCTGGGCCCGTGAGCCATGGCTGCTGAGCCTGTGCGTCTGGAGCCTGTGCTCCGCAGCAGGAGAGGCCACAACAGTGAGAGGCCCGTGTAACGCAAAAACAAAACAAAACAAAAAAGATGCTAACTTAAGTGAGAGATACAGCATCACATAAAAAATTTCTTCAAACCAAATACCCTAGGATATGCCAAGAGAAAATAGAATAGGGAGAAAAACACAAAATAAGGCAAGTAGGGGAGATACTGGGTTTTGAAGGAGCCGGCTACTTGGTTCTGGCCTGAGGAAGAATCCTCCAGGCAGAAGGAACGGTTCTTCAGACAGCACGGTCTAGACTGCAGGTTCTGTTCAGCCAAGCAAACCAACAACTGCGGGTGGTGGCACATGATGGGCAAGTGCAGATGGTGAGAAGCCTTGAATGCTACTCTACAGAAAGGACCCAGGGCCCTCTACTAACAGGATCTCAGCTCAGTTTCCGTTGGGTTAGAGAGGGTATAAAGAGTGAGCAACAGAAAAATGACCAGAAGCAGCTCTAAGTTGGAGGATATGACTTGAGAGAAGTCAAGAAGGATGAGTAGAGAAAGGGTGGTGACCGTGTGGCCAGGGTCCTGGGTAAGTGAGAGGGAGGGGTCCAGGGTGTGTCCAGGATCTGGACTGACTGCAGGTGGATGACGGTGCTGCAGGAGGAGGGGCTGCAGCAGAAGCAGGCTGACCATCAGGGGACCAAGACGGGCTCATTTTTAACATCTAAGTGAAATCCAAAGAGTAAGAAAAGTAACAGCATGAAAGCGTCCATTGATTTGGGACGTCCCTGGTTCCATTCAACCCACAAAATGTTAACCGCCATGCCTGAGGCCCTGGTGAGCTAAGCAAGAGAAGCTTCAGGGGAGCGGCAGGGTGTAGGTGCCCGAGGGTGGACACGGGATGAGCGGTGGCCAGGGAGAAAATACTGGAGCCCTCAAGAAACTTGGATGCTACCGGCCAGCTCGGGCCACGAGAGAACAACGTGAGAGACTTTAAAGTAAAAGAGATGTGTGTGCAGTGATGCTGCAAAGAGATGTTCTGGACTGGATCTTGGAAGAGGAAAAGGACATTAGTAGAAAAGGTAGTGAAATTTGAATAAAGTCTGCAGTTTAGTGACCACTGACATACCAATATTAATTTCTTAGTTCTGACAAATGTCCTGAGGTCATGTAAGATACTAACCTCAGAAGATAGTGGGCAAATCATATACAGGACTATCCCTGTACTACATTTGCAACTTTTCTCTAAATCTAGTTAATCCAAAATAAAAAGTTTACTTACAAAAAAAGAAATAAACCTAAGAACAGCTATTCCAACAATACCACCCGCAAATGGAAGTTTTTAGTGTTCAGGAATTTCTGAATTTATTTTTTTAATATTGGCTGACTCTAACGTGATTACTAATTGTAAAAAAAATACTTGGAAAACGTAGAAAATATACTTTTTATCTCACAGCTTGAGAAATAACCATTTTTAACATCTTTTATCTCATGTATAGATATGAGATTTTTTTTAAACCATCACTGAGACTAATCCCTGCTGGTGGGGGGGGCGGGGTCCCCTTAATGTTTTATCATAAGTTTTCCCTTCCATATAATTTAAAGTTCTTCAAAAGCATTTACATGACTACACAACTGTCTACACAAAATTGTACCACAATGCTTTACCTATTCCACATTTGTTGGACATTTAGATTATTTCCAACTTTTCTCCATTTATAAATAGTACCATGAGTATCATATGCATAAATTAAATGCTCATGCTTATTTCATTAAGTAATTCCAAAAAGTGGAGTCCCTGAGTTGAAGGAAATGTTGACTTAACATTTTTAATAAATACTATTAATGTGTCCCCCAAAACAATAGAGCCAACTTATACTCCCAGGAGCAATGTACAGAGAGCTATTTACAGAGAGCTAGTTCCCTGACCCACCAGCAATGGGGCATTAGCACTTTGTTGACTGTTAATTTGGTAGGTTAAAAAATGTTCATCGTTGCTTTTAAATTTGTCTTTCTTTGTTTTCTAGTGAGACTGAATATATTTAAACATATTTGCTTTTTAGCTACTTTCATTTCCTCTTCCATGAATTACTTAGTTCCTAATGCCGTTTGCCTGTTTTTGCACTGATATTTTAGCGTATCTGGTTATTTTTTCTACTTCCTTTATCTATTTTGGACCTTCTGCAAGTTGTAGCTGTGGTAAATACTTGCCAGTTTATTTCCGCTTTAATTTTATTTATTATGAGGTTCTTTGGCGTACACAGTTTAATTTGGATGTATATATATCTCATATTCCTTTATAATTTCTTCTACTGCTTTTACAATTATAGAGACCTCACAGTCCTAACATTAAACCAAAGAAATATTAGCGTTAGTTTAAAAGAGCACTTAAAATTGTGAAGGGAAAAAGCCAGATCACTTGTCCGACTGACGAAATCAGTTGTTTTTATTTTGGAGACTTCAAATGTAGAGGTCTGGGATTATATAGTGATTGACAATACTAATTCTATAACCCCCATCATACATAATTATTAATAAATAATTCTTACCGAGACAAGTCTTCTCTTAAAGGTATCTAAGACAGTTGGTAAATTTTTTGAATAATATAGGAATAATATAGCTGAGAGTTTCCAAAAGAACCAAAAAATTAATCTCATGGCATGACTATGTCAAGAAAAATTTAGTCCAGCCAGTCCCCAAGGACACAGAGGGCCATACGAGACACGCTTATACTTTAACTATTAGCAGTTACTCATCCCATCCCACTTCTAAGCAAGATTCCAGTTTTCTCTACCTTAGTCTTAACAGCTACAGAGAAGGGGAAATGATCAAATAGAAAGGCCACAGGCTTTAGAACTTGCTAGATGTGGGCTCAAACCCTAGATCCACCACTAACTAGTTAGTTTCACCCTAAGCAAGTCAAGTGGCCCCTCAAAGCTTCATCCTCTGTAACACAGAGGTCAATGTTAGTGACAGAGATTGGGCATTCAATAAATTAGTTTGTAGTGATTTTCAAAGAAATGCCTTGCTCGTTGTAAAATCGCTACAGAAATTGTTTATTTTTCAATACCATTTTCTGTTCACATATAAATATGTATGAGTACACAGTTTTTGTTTTTCTTTTATTATTTTTAAGGCCTAAGGTAAGTGACTCAATCTATTTTTTTTAGTAAGCAGCCTACAGAAAAGATTAAACTATTTCCAGGAACTATAGGAGGAAGATCCCCATTATAATACTAAGACAGGAGGCAATTTAGGGAATAGTTTCCTTTATCGCATTAAAAGTAGTAAAAATATAAATCCTCAAAAGCCCCTCGAATAATTCAACTTGTATTCAACAAGCAGTTTGCAGCATCTGTATACACAAACCAAATCTCATCCTTCTTCTAAACATTTAGCGATGTTCCACAGCTGGGGAAAACAGCGATGACACCAGTGTCAGATCTGGAGAAGAATAAGCCACAGGATGACACTTTGGGGAATGGACCACTAGCTACAAAATAAGTCTGGCAAAGGAAGGGCAACAGCAAAAAGCTATTTCCTAGTAAAACTGAAAAACTACTTAAGATAAACATGTAACTGGCTACAATGAAAACTATAAATACTAAATTACTAAAAAAAATCTTAGTTTTGAGGACTGAATATTTTTAATTTGTTGGCTTAAGTCTGCTTTTCTTTTCCTAGAATAAATGCTTCAACTGTAGAATAAGAGAATCTAAAACAATTTACATTAGTGTGGAAAATATAGCTGCAGGGGAGAGACAACAACATAATGAATCACAACCTCTTTCTGAGAAGAAAAACAATTGTTTTTTTTTAAAAAAAACCCTGCTGTTGGGACCAGGTACAGTCCAAATTTATTTCTAGAATTCCAGTGTTGCATAACTGGAGTGTATTTCAATGAAACTGAACATCAAGTTACATAATTGTCAAATTACTGTGTTCTATTTTGCTTTTTCAGCAAAGAACATGATGGGACTTGGGGTGACAGCAAAAGAAGAAAAGAAATTTAAAGCAGTATATTTAGCTTCTAATAGAAAACAACTTTTATTTTTAAAAATCATTTAGGTAGAAGATCACAAATTTTCAATATTGCGTGCCAAGACTAAGCATTATATATGGTCTTTAAAAACCTCAAATCTTGTTTGTCATTTTTTAAGATATTTTCAGTTGTTTCCATTATTGGAGGGAAAGAAAGTTAAATACTTATGGTGCTTTAAAAGTTCATTAGAGGAGAATTACCAAATTTACATGCTTCTTTCCCACCAAGAGTAGCACAAATGTTGGACATTCAACTATATTTTACAGAAAATTTAGTAACACCTGCCTGCTTGTATAGCAGTAATCACAATATATATGGAATATATATTCCAGGGAAATAGCATCTGCATTTGCTGATTTAAATTTAAATCATCAGAGAATTAGTTGAATATTAGAAAGCTGTTATCTAAAACCTACGGATGTATTAAAAACCATAATGAGGGACATTTATCTTGGAGCAAATGTACAACCTCCTGTAAAACATGACTCCAATAGAAGAGTACGAATGCCATCATTAGAAGATTAAACCAATCGGGGAAAAGCTTAAACAAAGAATTATAAACAAACTAAGCAGCATCATTCGTTTTCTTGTTCACAGGGAAAGTTTACAAATCAGTTCTTTTTTCAAAGGCAAATAAATGAGTTAAGAGCTTCAGACTTTCTTGATATACATATTTGCAAGTCTTAGATGACACTGATGAAGTCTACAGGGGAGCATGTGACACTGTCAACTAGCGATACCATTATTATAGATTTAAATTAATAAACCTAAACCAACTGCAGCTATCTAATAAAAATGTCACTTAAAAGTAATTCATTATGAAGCAAAACTGTAAAGGGTGGTGACAATTACCGTGACTCAGAGGGGTCACACCATCCCTGGGCTTCTTTTCTTCTTCAGCTTGCTCCTAGAACACAGAAAATGTGGTTTAGACCCTGTTTCTGGGTAATTGTTTGAAACACTGAACACTGACTTCTCTGTTTGCTGGAAGCCAAGCCATGAGGAGCGCTGTGAATGGAGGGGACCTACATCAGCAGCCAGTGCCCGGCGGCAGGGGGAGGGGGGATGGGGGGTGTGCCACACCACCACCCATTCGGACGTGGGAGGAACCCTTTGTTATTGTCTTAATTCTCTGTTGGCTCAAATATGACAGAAAGGAAGGTTCAAAGGCAGGCCGAGGGAAGAAGGGCGTCCCCTGCCCCCGCCAAGCCCTCCATCCTCCCCCGGCTTGCAGCCTGCTGGCACCTGCTACAGCTTATGAGGCTCAGTTAAGGTCCAAGTTTAGCCCAACCAACCCTCACAGAATGGACAAATGCCTTCAGAGATCCCTGCGAAGAAACCACAAACACAAGCGACCCTGAGAAGGCAGAGCTTCTGTCCACGGAGCCAGCAGTGCATCAGGCCAGGCTCACAGCAACTCCTGGAGGAAAGTCGACCATTTAGCCAAGACTAAGAGAATCACTTCTTTTTTCAAAGATACTCCAAGAGCATTTGTCCAGATATGTGTCTTACTTACATAGTTTTGTGGCCATAAAAAAATGTATGCCCCCTATAAAAAAAACTCATAATAATTTTACACTTAAAAGTTGAGGGACAGAGTTTCCCAATTTTAAGATCTTTCAAATTAAGAGTTTCAACGGGCTTTCAACTCACTTATGGAAGTATAAATATGCACTACTTTTTTTTTTTTTGCAGTACGCGGGCCTCTCACTGTTGTGGCCTCTCCTGTTGCGGAGCACAGGCTCCGGATGCGCAGGCCCAGCGGTCATGGCTCACGGGCCCAGCCGCTCCGCGGCACGTGGGATCTTCCCGGACCGGGTCACGAACCCGTGTGCCCTGAATCGGCAGGTGGACTCTCAACCACTGCACCACCAGGGAAGCCCAATACTTTTGAATAGTTTCCAAGACAAACTGATTGTCATCCAAGAAGATGAAAATGAGCAGCTGAATTACACAAAACCTTTGCATAATTGATGGATGATGCTGATAAAAAAGTATCAGGATTTAGTAAGTTTGGTCAACAATCATTTCCTACAGTTTATCCTGTAATTTTGGGGACATATCTTTTATTTTTTCATTCTTTTACATTTTATTCTTTATTTTTTAACATCTTTATTGGAGTATAATTGCTTTACAATGGTGTGCTAGTTGCTGCTGTACAACAAAGTGAATCAGCTATATGTATACATCTATCCCCATATCCCCTCCCTCTTGCGTCTCCCTCCCACCCTCCCTATCCCACCTCTCTAGGTGGTCACAAAGCGCCAAGCTGATCTCCCTGTGTTATATGGCTGCTTCCCACTAGCTACCTATTTTACATTTGGTAGTGTATATATGTCCATGCCACTCTCTCACTTTGTCCCAGCTTACCCTTCCCCCTCCCCGTGGCTTCAAGTCCATTCTCTACGTCTGCGTCTTTATTCCTGTCCTGCCCCTAGGTTCATCAGAACCAGTTTTTCTTTTTAGATTCCATATATGTGTTAGCATACAGTATTTGTTTTTCTCTTTCTGACTTACTTCACTCTGTACAACAGACTCTAGGTCCATCCACCTCACTACAAATAACTCAGTTTCGTTTCTTTTTATGGCTGAGTAATATTCCATTGTATATATGTGCCACATCTTCTTTATCCATTCCTCTGTCAATGGACACTTAGGTTGCTTCCGTGTCCTGGCTATTGTACATAGTGCTGCAATGAACATTGTGAGACATGACTCTTTTCGAATCATGGTTTTCTCAGGGTACATGCCCAGTAGTGGGACTGCTGGGTCGTATGGTAGTTCTATTGTTAGTTTTTTAAGGAACCTCCATACTGTCTTCCATAGTGGCTGTATCAATTTACATTCCCACCAACAGTGCAAGACAGTTCCCTTTTTCTCCACACCCTCTCCAGCATTTATTGTTTGTAGACATTTTTATCATTTTAAGCCAGGCCTAGGGTGACTGACTGTCCCAGTTTGCCTGGGACTGATCCGGTCACAGCACTGAAGTCCCATAACTGGAGGACCCTTCAGTCCTAGACAAACCAAGAGGGTTGGTCATCTAAGCTATGACAGCCATTAAAACTAAACCTAAAAAGTAGACTTCAGATAACAGGAACACAAGGCTTTAAAACAAGGTTTCAAAAAATTAATATTTTAATGAGAGCAAACTAGTTTTTAACTGTTAATCACTACTAATTTCATTTTTATATTGTACTTTTTGTTTCTTTTTTAGTCTATGGCTTTAAGGTAAAAAATACAATTTGTATAGTAGTAAATCATATAATTTTCCAATAAACAAATAATACATATATATCCAGATACGTGACTGAAGTTTCTTTATTGATGAGGTGAACAAACCAACAAGTCTGAAGATGACTGCGTCAGGCTGCCATTTGTTTATATAGTCATATAGAATTGATTATGATAGATTCCTTGAGATGCCTTAGTTTATACGTATAATTAATTTTATTTTTTGAGTTCACATTGTTCAAGGTAAAAATAAATAGAGAAACAATTAATACAGTGTAAACTCCCTTCCCACCCCGACCCATTCTCCCCCATCTGGCCTAAGTATAGTACCCCCACCCAGAAATCTTCGTTACTAGATTCTGAAATATCCTTGCAAAGTTTCCTTTATAAAAAAAGAGAATATATTTTCTTATTTTCTTGTTCTTGTGCACAAAGATAGCACTGTTTTCTACCTTTCTTTTCACTTAAAATACCCTGGAGGTCTTTATCAGGTTGTAAGAGCACGCTCCTTCTTTTTGCAGTTACCTGAGTGGATACCTCATGATTTATTTAACTGATTCCATGTTTATGGATGTCCAGGTTGTCTCAAATCTTTTTTCCAATCACATAACACTGTGGTGGAAAACCAGTACACAGAGCGTTTTGCATATGTGCCCGGATATATACAGAATGACTTCCCAGAAGTGGACCAGCCGGGTCAAACCAGACTTGTGTTTTCCTGCCAGGTCTGGCGCCCAGCAAGCCCCACTCAACAGCCCCACAGCCTCGGATCAGGCCCGTCTTCCCAGAGCCTTGCCCACAGGGTGTGATAGCAAAGTTCTGCATTTTTGCCAAGGTGATGATGAAAAAAAATAATATCTCGCTATCGTTTTATTTGCATTTGTTCCATTATGAAGAAGCTGAAGACTGTATATTTAAAAGCCATTGTATTTCCTTTTCTGTGAAATATCTCTTTACATCTGTGGCCCATTTTTTTCTGTTGGAATGACTACTCATCTTTTGGTCTGGATAAATTAGGAAGATTAGTCCTTTGTCTACAATATGAGAGGCATTATTTATTTTTTCCTGGTTAGTCATTTCTCTTTTTCACTTCTTTCTTACAGTACTTTTAATATGCAAGGATTTTTGTTGTTTATTTTGAGAAATAAAATTATCAAACTTTTCTTTTATGGCTGCTATTGTTGAGATCCTTCTCTACTCCCACGTCATAAAAACCTTCTTCTTTGTGTATGTCTTTTACACTTATGGTTTATTTCTTACACTTAAATCTTTGACAAATTTGAATTTGTGCCGGGACATGGTGTGAAGTTGAGACATACTATTCTTACCCAGGTGGCTTGTCACCTGTCCCAAGACGACTTATGGGATGGTCCCCCTCCTCCCATCAGTCTAAGACCTGTGTCCTATACACTAAACCCCCAGGTGCATTTGCCTCTTCTGTTTCTTTAGTTTAGCTGTCTATCCAAGTACCAGAGCCACGATGCTTTACTTATTACAGCCTGATGTTTTGATATGCTTCCTGGGCTACTTTGTGTTTTAACCACAGTAAGAGGTCCTGTTCTGTACAAGTCTTAAGAGTCAGACAGCTGAGGGTTTACACCCCTGCTTCCCCCCTCACCAGCTGTGTGACCCTGGGCAAGTGATTTAACCTCTCTGAGTTTTGGTTTCCTAAATTGTGACTTGGAGGTAATGATATCTTGTTGACTGAATTGTTTTGAGGATTAGAGACACACGGGTAGAGCCACATGCCACATGCAGACTCTCAGTTAATGGCAGTTATCTATAGGTGTTTTGCCAGATTTCAAAATGTCAAGAGTGTATCAAGACTTAATCAAAATTAAGTTATCTTCTATTTGTTTTCTAACTGAAAAAGTGTATCTTGGATGAACAAGATCTCGGATGGAAGAAGAATCCTGAGGGAGGAGTAAAGAGGAATCTTAAAACCCTGAGTTAATTACTTATTTAAAGAATATTTATTGGGCAATTAATGTGCCAGGAACAGTGCTGGGTTTTAGGGAACAAATGGAATGCAATGTCCAGGGTTTGTGCACCAGCTGCCCTTCACTGGTCAGGTGTCTGCCGGCTGTTCTTGGCGGATGGAGGACAAAGTGAAGGTTGGGTGTCCCCGCCGTCCCCTCCTCCCCATCCCACTGTGCAGGGCCCGTCCTCCACACAGCTCGCTTGCACCGGCCTCCACCCCTGCACAGCCATCACCCTGCTCTCCAGGGCTTCCACCCCGCCCCCCGCCTGCCTCGCTCAGCCCCTGGCATCCAGGTCACTTAGTCTCACACACGACGACCAATGGACCCACGTCTCCCTCCATCAAGTTACAGACGTGCAGATCCCAGGTCCACTGTACGGCTTCATCTGGATGCCCTACAGGCTCCTGAAACTCAGCCAGCACAAAATTAGTTCCTCATCTTCACTGTAATGCTCTTGCATCCCCTGTTCAGAGTCCCCAGAACTCACTCTGCGGCTTCTGGGACCCACGCCTCGGTCACGCTGTCCGTCCCGCTCTCCCTCCCAGCCCCAGGGAAATCACCTCACGGTGGGCAGGATCCCCAGATGACCCCAAGGAGCCACCCCCAAGTCCCCTCCTCGTCACTTGCTTCTAGACCACAGAAAATGGCAGAGGTGATGGGATGGTCACCCCCTCGATTGCATTACAACGTATGACTCCCCTCGGCTGAATGGAGGAGAGTCTCCGGCTGGCCTGAATAAAGCAGGCTGCCTTGTTGTGAGAGGACCACATGGCAAGGAACTGTGGGTCTCCCCGGAGCTGAGGCTGGCCTCTGCGTGATGGTCGGCAAGAAGGCAGGAACCTCAGTCCTACAACTACAAGGAACTGAATTTTGCCGACAACCATCTGAGCTCGGAAGAGGCCACAGAGCTCCAAAAGGAACTCAGTCCAACCGTTTGATTTTACCCTTTGAGCCCCTGAGCAGAGAACCTATTTAAGCCATGCCTGGACATCTGACCTACAGGCAGTGTGAGGTAACAGTCAATGTGTTGTAATAAGCCACTAAGCTTGTGGTGATTTGTTATTGTCAATAGAAAGCTAACATGTGCCTATTTCTCCCCCGGGAAGCTTTCTCTGATCCTGCTTCCTCTTCTCTGCTTCCCACCTCACCCATGCTAAGTCAGGTAACCTTCTGAAGCTTGGAAAGATCCTGTATAAATCTCTAATACTGGGCCTACCACACTGCACGGCCAGCTTCTCTCTCACTGATCTCATCTGCTTTGCTGAGCTTACTGAAGGCAGACAGGGTCTTAACCATCTTTCCTCCCCAGAGCATAGCCTGGCCCCTCGTCCCGCTTAACAAATACTTGCTGACTGAAGGCATGAATGCAAGGCTCAAGAATGGGACTTTTGTGCCTAGCAGACTTCACGTCCAAAGTTATCATGGATATCTCTGTGCAAGTAATACAGTTGCATCCTTTCAAAACGTACTACAACCCAGTGCTCCTCAAACTTTAACATGCATGTGAATCATCTGGGAAGCCTGTTAAAATGCACATCTGGATTCCGTGGGTCTGGGGAGGGCCTAAGAGCACGAGTTTCCAACAAGCCCCCAGCTGATGCCGCTGCTGAAGGTCTGTGGACCACACAAGGCGCTGCAAGTCCACGGTCACAGGGCAGGGGAGACGGGGAGGCAGTAACCCAATCCTATCTACCTCTGCTCCACTGCATGTGAGATGATGAACTGAATCAGGTCTAATTTTCCACGGCAGCTCTTCACCCCAGCTCCATCCCTCTTTACCCACTCAATGCACAGGAAATTTATGTAATTCAAAACAAGGCAGGTCTCTTCTCATAAATGTTCTACTGCAAAACTGAAATGGTAACAAGAAACAGGGTTGGCTATGTGAGCACAACAGCTACTGAAGCATTTCTATAATCACTGTATCATTCAAATATAAAAAGAAATATACAATATGCTGTCTGTCAGTGGATTAGAATGTTTGGTTCACACTTCTTTATTTGCCACTGAAATTCTACCTAGATAGAAAAGACATATTCCTCACAAAAATAACATTACCTTTCGCTTCAAAGTTAAATTACTCAAGCTCCTGATGTCCATATGTTTTTTAAGATGGAGTAAGGTTATAGATAGGTAGACATACACATGAAAGATCATGATTTTGTATTACAGAATAAATTTACATTTCTCTTACGATATACTGACCTCATTTTTAGGACATTTTTTTTGCAAACAAAAAATGATTTAATATCATATAATAGGGCAGAAAAAAATGCTGAATTGGGGGTCAGGTAACCTAAGGCCAAATCCCAACCCCACCTAGTTACCCAAAGAGCTAGGTAACTGGGAACAAATGACACGTATTCTCTGGACCTGATTTCTTTTGTCTGTAAAATAAAGGGATTGGACTAAATGTTCTCCAAAGCTCCTGCTAGCTTTAACATTCTTTGAGTCTGTCTGGGTTAATTAATTATTTCCTAAAGGTAGTAAATCCACACTGCTATTAATGAATAGAGTTAATCTTTTTAAAAAAGGAAAAATGAGCACTTTTCCTTATCCTTTCAAACAGAACACTTCAGGAAATCAGGATGAATTGAGAAAAACAAAACCATTACTATGCCTTCTCAGGTTTCAAACTTTAGTTCTGAAAACTGAAAATAAAGCTCTAAGAAAAAAAAAGAACACTGCTCTGAAAAAGGGGAGATAATAGTTTAAGGAACATAAAGTAAGTCTTTGCTGTGGTACATTTCCATTAGCCAACTCAAATCCATCGTTCTGGAAGAGAGGATTATGAGCTGGGAAAATAACCAAAAAGGCTTGACATTCTGTTCCTTCCTGATGGCCCTGGATGCGTCATATACTTTTACTACACGTTACAGTCATGTTTTCTAATTAATCAGTGCCTACTGTTCCAGGTCTGAGAATTGCAATCAAGGAAGCAAAGCAAAAGGGTTTTAACCCACTGATTTGTGTTTGGCAACTTCAGGTCGTCACCGTGGAACCATCAGATGACACCCCTTCCTTTCGCGCACTGTCAGGTCCTTGAGCACAGGACGTTCAAGCATCCTGCCGCTCCTCTTCCACAAGAATGAAGGGTGATACCTACTGGTTTCCGGAACTATAGAAAACACTAAAATCTTATACAGTATCTCCAGTAATAAACTACTATTTGAATTTCACCTGCTGTGGTCAAGTCTACTTTTCAAAATTCTCTTTTGCTCTGATCCCATGTGGGACGCAAACTGAAGATAACTGAAATTAACCTTTCAGATAAAAATACAGGACAGGATGGTTTCCCATTGCTCTACTGGAATTGTGATGCAGACACAGAGGCAAATGCCCTCATCTTGTTCAAATACCCCGAATGGAATCTCTCTTTCATAATTGTATTCATCACGATTTTTATTTTCTGTATTTTGTGACTGACATTTGGGGGCCTTGTGGACCGGGGAGGGACTGTCCCTCTCAGTGTGCGCCAATTCCTGGAGACAGCAAACAACTAGCCTGGGGTCATGCCTCCTGAGTCCACAGCCCACTCCCCTTTCCTTACCAGCTCCTGCAGTCTGGGACACTATCCACTTGCCCTAAACCAACCCTGGGCCAGGAACAAGACGATCAGAGACAGCCCAGTAGCCAGAGACCACCGAAATTATCCAAACTAGCCAATCCTGAACCTGCTTAGCCTGCTCACCTTGCCTCCCCCATTCATTTCCGAGAAAACCAAAATAAAGGCTCCTGCCCCTGTTTTCCCCTCACCCCTGCTGCCCCCCGACCGACTCTGGTGCTTCCCCACAGGGCCCTGTCTGGCGTGATGTGCCCCCACCTCTTCTCGATCCGTTTACCTGGCTAAACGTGAACAAAAACAAAAACTCAGGTATATTTTCAAACAGTATTTGTTAAGACTTATACCCCAAAAAAGGGAAAAACATCTAAATAACACCTTTATTAACATCTCCTTTCTGCAGTTCCTCCACATATAAATGGATTCTACTCGCTGATACAAGCTGCTATCAGTTGTGCGTGGGGCAACAAAAGGATTTAAAAAGTCAGATACTACTGAAAAAATAAGACAATGAAATAATCCTACCCTAAACATTTTTTCTATGTCTACTTAAGGATATTATAAAAAAAGACTGCCCTGCACTCCGCCCCAGCTGCAGCCAACCCGGGCTCCCTCCTGTCGGTATGTCAAGTCCAGTGGCCCCAACATCAAGACCGTCTGAACTTGACCACCCACATGCACCCCACTCACCTTACTATCTCACTGTGTACCAAAACTTAGACTTATTGAAATTAAAAGGCCCTTAAAAATCTTCTAATGCAAGACTTTTGTTCTAGAGACAAAGAAACTGAGCGTCAGCCTGGCGAAGGGCTTGTCCTTGGTCACAGAGCTACTTACCACCACAGCCAAAGACCGAAATCCAAATACCCTGACTCGCCATCCCAGCACTCACCCTACAAAACTGCTCAGTCAGAAAAGTCATTACAGCCACTATAATCCCGCCAGATGTCACACAGGTCGTCGTATCTGCTTCCAGCCCCCTACCCAGGCTCCTGCTGCTTCCTTGGTCAGACAGTCCCTGCTATGACCCTTCAACTTCCTTCTCTCTCAAGGTTAGCTGCCTACAGAACACCCAGGTTTTAAGTAAATAATTTGTATTCCCTCATTTTGCATTTTGCCAGGTTGTATTTAAGAGCCATGTGTTATAACAGCGTTACACGTGCATTAGATATTTTTATTTTTAAATAAACTAAATAAAGCATTAAAGATGGACATCTTAGATATTCTTCATCCTTCAAGGTCCCACTCTGCCCCCAGTGATCCCACCTTTCTCTGAAGGCTACATGAACCTTAGATCTTAGTCACACTGCATTACTCGGCCTAAGTTAGTTCTCTTTTATTCAGCAATACTCTAAGATGCTTAAGAATAAATAATGCCTCATGTTCCTACTTCTCAAAGTTCATAACTCATGAATTAGGTACAGGTTCACAGATTTTTAAGAGCTGCAGAGGGAGAGGAAGAATGGGCACTAACATTTATTCAGCTTCAGGTATTTTATATACACAACTAGACAACATGTACTTTATTCATGTATAATCAAACAAAATCTCCTTTTTTCATCTGAGAAAATTTTTATGAAGGGAATTTGAAACTGTACAGCCTACATATGGTTTGGGGTTTTATCCCCAGAACATCCACGTACACACCAAACATCCATGAAACCACGCTGAAAACAATGCTTCGCTTCCCCAGTTACCATGTGGCCACACTTTGCCAGCAGTCCTAGGGGTGGGGGGTGGCCAAGGCTACCAAGGCACCCGCGTGACACTCATCTCTGTGTGGGATGTTGTGAAAAGCATGATGTGAGAAGGAGTCCCAGGGGCAGTGGAAGCCCTCTCTTCAAGTCTGCGGCAGCACCACCTGCCAGACCAGCAGGCAAGTCATCCACACGGCAGAACTGAGCACACGGGACGTAAGACGTGAGATGAAGCCTAAGGAGAGGAGGCACCGTCACGGGTGGTGTCAGAGTGTAACCTGGGACGCCCTCTTTGCAGGACGACGTGAAAGGCGAATCAAAAGTTTATAGGCACGAACTTTTTAGGACAAGATTCTACTGGTGAGATTTTGCCTGTGAGTCAATTGCAAAAGTATACCAAGATATATGAATAAGAACACTGGATGTAACTTGGTGTGTAAAGACAAAAAATAAAAATCACCTAAATGTTTACAGCAGGGCACTGTTTCAATAAGTTATGGTACATTCACAGAGTGGAATACTATGCGCCACTGAAAACAATGAGAAGATTTGTATCTCCAAGATATACATGCTTAAGTGCAAAAATGCGAAGTACAGAACGATAGCCAGAGTGTAAGCCCATCTGGGCTATGTATATGTATGTATTATGTATATATGTGTACATGCATAAAGGATTTGGGTTTCTTAGCTTTCCTTTTTGTTTTTTTGTTTTGTTTGTTGATCCCTATATAGATACACAAGAAAGTGTAAACAGTGGTCACACCTTTATGAAAAGACTGGGGTAGCTTAGCAGGTGTGGGGAGAATTTACTCAGTAAAGAATTTACTTCTTATTTCAATACCCGTCTGTCCTATGTGGTCTTTTTTAACCATGTGTCTGCATACTGAAAAATATAAATAAATATTTTGAAATTCTACATGGAAATATTAGTCTAGGAAGACATTCATTGACAGATATTAATATCAGCATCTAAAAATTATCACATCTCCTGACATTACTGTCTCAAAAACAGCTGTTTAGAAAGCACCCAACTGTCATTAGTTTGATGTTTTATGTTCTTAACCTGCCAATGCTATTTTGCTTGGCTGGCTGGAAATGTCACTTTAAAACAAGAAGGGTAACATAGAAAGTAAAGGATGTTATTGATATTTCAAGCAAAATTCAAACATGATTTCAGTGACTGAACCCCTTTCCCTCCACGGTGAATGCAGCCACAGATGTGACCCTGCTTTGTGAATTAAACCATTCAACTTAACGAATGAAAATGGACACTGGCAATGAGCCCCAAACGGACATGGCAACGTGGAATTCACCCCAAATGCACATCTTTCCCCTGATCTTCTGTGAATATCCTTTAAAATAATTTTATGTTCTAAACACCTCAGACCTCAGATGAGTAATATGGCCCTCGGAAATATCATTTTCTTACTATTGATCAAAGAAGTCCATTTGCATGGAGATGTTATTAAACACCAGGAACATCATTCAACAGATATTTTCGGAAATCCAGCTATGCAAGGCACCAAGCTCAAACAGCACCTGAGTAGTAAGTGCTGAGCACCCCTGGGGTTCACAAAACCAAAAACCCCAGTGCGGGATGGAAATAATGGTAAAAGCACCAGCATTAAATTGGAAACCAAGTTGGGCTTTAGGAGAAAACTGGGATTTGTGCCAATACAGTTGAGATAGCAGGTTAAATATTCATGTTGAAGGGCAAGGTAACAAGAACTAAGACGGGGCAGTAACAATTTTAGCAGCTTAAAGGGAAATGATACTGAGAAAAAGTAGAAAATATATTTAGATAGGAGAAGTGGTCTCAAATTTTACACTAAAATATTTTTAAAATATGCAGCAGACAATATTGATTAGCTCTAGCACTATTAGCAGGTAAGATGTGTCCAACTTTTTCCCTGGGACAATGCTTCTCAAATATGGCCATGTATCAGAACTGCCTGGAGGGCTTGGTAAAATACAGACCACTGAACCCCCCCCCCCCCAGAGCATCTGGTCAGCAGGTCTACAGTGGGACCAAAGAAGCCACATTTCTAACAAACTCCCAGGCAATGCTGACACTGCTGGTCCAGAGACCACAGCAGGAGAACCACTGTCCAAGAATAACTTTAAACACATCAAGTACCCTATTCTCCTCAGAAGACATGACGCAGCAAACCTAAAATGCTGAGAAGAACAGCATCCTCACATAACTCAGGACAGGTGCAGGCCTTCCCAAGTCTGATCCAAGCAACCTCGGAGACAGCTAGTTCTCTGGGATACACTCAGACCACTCGGCGCTCACGGTACCGGTCCCGTCTGGACCTCAAGGGGAACAGGACCTCAGCCCCCACGTTAACCACTCCCCTTCCCAGTGGCGCTGAGGCTGAGGAAACAGCTCTCTAGCTTGACGCGGGCCTATATGTAACATCTCAAAACCAACCTCAGACCAGATCATCGCTGGACACTTCTCAGTTAATGCCTGGAGGTCATGGAGTCACACCAACCTGGCATCGAACCAAAGAATGTAAGTATGACACTGTGTCACTTCACCACTGCATAATGTGTAAATGCACAACTACAACCCACATGAAGACACCAAAACCCACACCCAAATAAATGACGAGAGCCCCTGAGAATGCTCTAATGGCCTACCATCCCCAAAACCATCACCACAGAGGAGGTCTCCTGGTCACTTCTGCCCACCCTGACATTTGTAGGAGTACAAGAAGTTGTCATAAGGAAACAGCACAGAAAACTAGAGGCATGATGCAATGTATGCCCTCTAGTTGTCAAGATGTTACTGTGACATATTTTTCAGACGTAATTAACATTTAAACAGTAGAATCTGAGAAAAGCAGGTTACACTCCACGGTGAGGTGGACCTCATCCAATCAGCTGAAGGCCCTACAGGAAAAAAGACTGACCTTCCCCTGAAGAACAGGGAATCTGCCTCCAGACGGCCTTTGGACTCAAGACTGTAACATCGGGATTCCCTGGTGGCGGTTGAGAGTCCGCCTGCCGATGCAGGGGACACGGGTTCGTGCCCCGGTCCGGGAAGATCCCACGTGCCGTGGAACGGCTGGGCCCGTGAGCCATGGCCGCTGAGCCTGTGCGTCTGGAGCCTGTGCTCCGCAGCGGGAGAGGCCACAACAGTGAGAGGCCCGCGTACCGCAAAAAAAAAAAAAAAAGACTGTAACATCAACTCTTTTCTGCGTCTCCAGACTGCCACTAGTCAGTCCCCATCACTGCATGAGTCAATTCCTTAAAATAGGGCTTCCCTGGTGGCACAGTGGTTGAGAGTCAGCCTGCCAGTGCAGGGGACATGGTTCGAGCCCTGTTCCTGGGGGATCCCACATGCCGCAGAGCAACTAAGCCTGTGAGCCACAACTACTGAGCCCACGCGCCACATCTACTGAAGCCCGTGCGCTCTAGAGCCCGTGCTCTGCAACAAGTGAAGCCACCGCAATGAGAAGCCCACGCACCGCAACAAGGAGTGGCCCCTGGTCGCCGCAGCTAGAGAAAGCCCGTGCGCAGCAACAAAGACCCAACATGACCAAAAATAATAAATAAATCAAAATAAATAAATTTATCTTAAAAAATTCCTTAAAATACGTCTCTCTCTACAAATATACATATAATTCATCATTATCAAGTAGGGACAGAGATTGTGACAGGGCTGTCAATTACTCTTATTGGTTCTGATCCTCTGGAGAGCCCTGACAAACACAACCCCTACAGTTAGTTCACAAACTCTGTCCCTTACTTGATAATCATCAATTACCTCCATCTTTTTAAAAGAAAAGGCCTCCTTTCACCTTTAATATGAAGATTATCATTTTTTTCGGCTGCACGGCGTGACTTATGGGATCTTAGTTCCCCGGCCAGGGATTGAACCCGGGCCCTCGGCAGTGAAAGCACCAAGTCCTAACCACTGGACCGCCAGGGAATTCCCAAGATTACCTTCTAAAATGTACCAGAGTCAATGACACATATATTCCATACCACTCTACATAAAACTCAACCAGAAGCAACCGGTTTCGAGTGACTGAAAAAAACACCTCTGCTGTCACTGTACCAGATGTACAATTACACTGCGAATTCCCACAATGAGCACAAACTACAGGAAGGGTCCAGGAACTGACAACTTACCAAGCATCCATCCTGATTCAAACGCTCCTTGGAATCCATACTGAGCTTCCTCTTCCTGTTGGGCTGTTTCATTGCCACTTCAGCACTCCTTAGCAGTGTTTTTCTGCAAAATAGTGCCACAGAAAGAGTGATGGGGTTTTTTTCTCCTTTAGAATTACAAGAACAAACAAACAAAAATAACCATGCTTTCAATTATACCTCTTATAATTGGTTGCCATCAATACCCTGATAAATAAGCTGACACAAAAATTTCACTGTTGATTTTATAGCCCCTAGTACAATACTAAATTAATGGGGGAAAGAGGTAAGTTTTCCACCTCATCTAGAATACATGTCACAAAAAATAGATATTATTCCTTTGGTCCTCCCTCTCACGAAATTTTGGTTTTGCTTAGCTGAACTAACCAGTTAGGATTCGCTGCAATTTTCCTATACAGCTTCTATACTCACATGGTCTGAGTCTCCACAAGTGTCAAGGCAGAGGTGTTCTAGGTATGAGGTCCTAGTCACACAAGGCATAGCAGGGCAATCTGCAACAGAGAAGAAAACTTTTCACCAATCCAATTTATCATGACCATCCTTTGGTACATTAGTAAGTAGCAGGCATTCTTTAATAAGTTACTTGGAATTAGTTTTTTTGATAGAGCGATTAACCACACTGGAGAACCAACCACTAGTATTATATAAGTCCCACTGGAGTTATAATTCAGAAGGTCATTCCCTTTGAATAATTTTAACTACAATTTACCTGTAAGTTTTTAAAATTTCAATGGACTCAAATCACCTGTACTCCCCAGTGTTTTAGAATCATATATCCAACTTCCTACTTGATATGTCCCCCTGTACAGTGACCTTAAAAACTACAAACTGAGCACATTCACCACTGAGCATGTCACTGCCCCTCTCACGGCCACCCAGTTCCACTTGCTCTCCATATTTGCACTGTTGATGCAAGTGGCCACATCCACCCCTTACAGTTGCTCAGACTGTGCACTGCACAAGAGCACCGAGCCAAGGGGCCAGTGGAAGCTGAAACCCACCCTGGGCTCTGCACACACGCCATTCCTCCTGCCACAGGCTTTCCATCCGCCAGGAAGAAAATGTACCTTTTTCTAATTCAAACAAAGAGACCCCTTTTGGGCTAATGGCAGGCCTGACATTGCCAGAGATGGAGGAGCCGTTGCCATTGCTTCAGCCTTTCCATCCCAGCCCACACTCTCACCAGCTTTGGTGGGTGTTTAATCTACTCAGAGTGTCTGGAATCCATCTTCCCCCTCCACTCCTAACTCTGACCCCCTATGGTCTCGTGCCCCACGACGTCCGCTGGAGCATGATGTGCCCGTGGCTTCGCAGCCCCACACTTTTGCTGGTCCCTCAACCTCAGAACCGCCCCTCCTTTGTCAACCTCTCTAACTCTCACTCATGCTGCACGACTCCACTGAAAAGACTTCCCATCCCTGAGAAAAGCCTTCCTCGCTCACCTCCTGCCTCCGACGGACCAGGTGCGTCTCTCCTCACATGCAGCATACCTGTCCTTGCCTCTGCCACAGTATTCAACACTTAACATGTCATGTTTTTCATTTTCAGATGTGTCTCCCCTTTTGAGGCTATAAGCATCCTGAAGACCAGGTCTGTGGATGCCTGATCTCTACTTTCCACTCTCCACGGTGCCACCTCCCAGCAGACTCTCAACATGCCCTGAACTGCATACGCACATCTCTGAATCACAGAGAAGCCTTGAGTCCAGTGGATATTAGTTCTCGACCCATACGATACCCCTGTTAGAATGCTGTATGACTGGAGCAAGCATGTTCTCAAACTCTGTAACTCCCTTCTCTTTCTCCTCCATATACAAAAAAAAAAAAAAAAAAAAACACAAACAAACAAAAAACACTTCCGCACATCCGTTTGCTTTTAGTCAGATAATATTCATGTCCTTAAGACAGGCATTTTCCTGCTAAATTCAATAACACTGCATTCATTTTGTAGGATGTAAATACAATTTATCACGCCTAGCTCCGGGTAATACTCCGAAGGTCTATGCAAATGAACAGTTTAGACTTGATGCCTGTAGCAAAGTATTCCTGCACAAGACAAGCACGACCAAGGCTGGCTTGCACATGACTAATAATACCCCTAATGGCAATAATACCCTAATGGCTTGTCAAACTGAAATCGTCTGGCTACTGAGGATTTTCTCCTCACGGTCAAAGTGATCCATCTTGCTAATACCTGGTAATTGTCTCAGTAACTCTGATTGGTTTAAAAAAGCAAGAAAGCCTGAATTTATATTATCATGTATTGGGGGGGAAATGGAAAATGTTTATGCTGAGGAGAAGTTTCAAAATACAATTTAGTAATAATTAAATTCCCTTTACACTTAGAAATAATAAAGCAAAATATAAAAGGTACCTAACAGCCCATAAAAGATTTTGCTGCCAGGCAAAAAAAAAAAGGAATCAAATACAAATTCCATCAAATACAATACAAAGGAGACGAATGATATGTAGATAGATGAGAGATAATGGATGGATCGACCGACAGACAGACAGGCAGGTGGGAGACGCTGACACACAGACAGACAGGGAGGGAGGGAGGTCTGAGGTGGTCCCTTCACCGTCAGTTCACAGAACGTATTCTAAGCAACCGAACAGAACGCCTGACATAAACTGAACCTGAGTCCTTGGCACAGTATCAAAATATACGGATTACTCTGATTTCCCATGATACGTGGCCTACCCCTGGGGGGCCCCAAATGTCACGTCAGCCGCATGCCTCCTTGCTGAGCTTTGAAGAAATAAAAAAATTTTAGAGCCAAGGAAGAATAATGTCAGACTCTAAAACACAGTAAGGAAGCGTACCGTCTGGAAGAAGCGAAGGTGAACAGAGACAGTGGCTGGGCAGAGCAGTGAGTGCCCCAGCGCACTCTGGCACTGCGACAGCACCCAAGCACTGGCTGCAACAGACAAGGTTATTTTAAGTGATTTTAATTAAGGAAACTTCTAAATAGTATTTTATATTTAAACAAAAAGACAGATGAGTATAGAGAACTGATTTGTATTTCTATGAAGAATGTGGAAATAGTGCACGGATTTTTCAAGTTAATCCTCTTAATCATTTCGATTTCCCTCATGGTTCATAGAATTTTCTGTCTGCACATGGCCAAACACCTGTCTTACTGACTTCCTAATTAAGCAGACAAATTAGATTTTTATTTAGAAGGCACACGGTTTTAATGCTTCAAATTAAAGGAGCCTACAAACAACAAAAATATTGCACAGTCCGCCTATGTCCAGTTGCTATTTGGTAACTGATCACCTACTATCATCAGGACAGTCACAGGTACTTTGCAGAATCTAAGGAAGATTCTTCAGACATTGTAGAGGGGAAGAGAAGCACAGTAGCCATGCGCCCTGGATAACCCAGCATAGTTCTGACTCATGCCTCCCATTCTGGCAGAACTATTAACAGCATTGCCTTTCACTCCCCAAAATGTTCCCAATTAAACAGGAAATCGTAAGGTCACTGTATGGATAGGAAACACACATAAATTAACAAGAAATATAATGCATGCCTTTAAAGACTTATGAACGGGCAATTCACGTGGTGCTCCCAGAGGGAGAGAAGGTCCAACACAGATCAGAAAACATACTATGGGGTAACATTTCAGCTGCTTCCAGGACGCTGCATAGAATTTAAAGTGAATTTAGCACCAAAAAATTCCATACAAATATCCAATGACTGCACTGATTTCCCACCATTCCAAAGATGTAACCAGGCTAAACTGTATTCACCCAGTTGATACTCAATGCCAATAACGCATAGTAGTGGGTGTTTGAATAAATTAAGTAATTACAACTGAATGCACTGCGACAGCTTGTGCATGAATTGCTGCTCCCCTTTGACTGTATTGACAGTAACAGCTAACGTGACCTAAGCACCCACATACACCAGGCACGGCCGGAGCTCCTCTACAGGTAGACTTTCAGTTCATTCTTATTCATTAATGCTTATGACTGCAACATTTTTAAAAACCATTATCACCTCCATTTCACAGATGAGGAAACACTGCCCACGGCTGCACGACAAACAAGTAGCCAGTACAATCCTAGAGCCACTCATTTCAACACCTGACTATGCTGCACTTTTACAACTGTTGTGTAAACTTAGTGATCTGAGCCGTAACCACTCAGGTACACCAGCCAAGCTCCTGCCGCTACGAGGATCTAAGTAAGAAATGGATATGAAAGTTCCTCACAGAGCTTGTGTCCACAGTTGACTTGTATTGTCTCTTTACTTACATCAGGGCAGCCACCTACTCTCATAATTAAAAAAAAAAATTACCTTTATTATCTATGTTGCAATCTTCATGGATTAACAGTAATGGTGTATTAATTGTGCACTCATTTGTCTTGCACAATGCCTTATGATCACAGCACGAGACGTCCCAAGATTCAGGGTCCAAAGGGTTATCACACAGGGTTACCCGAACACAAAATATTATAAACAGGTACTTTACTAGATGTATCTTCAAATTTGAATTCTTTCTGTCACCAGTGCAGCTATAACAAAATCAGATAATGAAAAACATATTCCCTTTCCTTGCATGTCTGTCTGTGTGTGTCTCTCTCCCCCCCACACACACACACAATTACAGCAGCAGTACCAAAGATAAAGGTCCCAGAGAACATTAGCACAGTAATAAGTCTGGTAAGTCTATTTTAAGGTCTACCTGTCTGAATTCTTCCTAGAACAATATTTAACAATTTACACTCCATTCAAAAGTACCGGGTGGCTAATATACACACACACTTTACCTGTTTATAAGACAGTATCTCTTAAGAGGTTTCTTCCATACTGAGGTCTCCATGCTTGAACCAGCTAAGTTTCTAAAAATTCCCTCTTGAGAACTTCCTGCCAAGATGGAATTGTACATCGTTTCTTTGAGATATCTCTTGGCTCCAAACAAAGAACAAAGCCATTAAAATACACACCAGTTAACCTTCTGTGTAAACCAGCAGCAAATGAGAAGCTAAGTGGCCAGCAAGGCTAAGGCCTAAGTCTCCTGGGCTCAGGGCTCCAGAGCAAGAGAGAACGGACAGGCCAGAAGTCCAGCCCCCTGAGGGAGAGGGAACCGACAGGGTCAACAGGTGAAGGTGCTGGAACCAGGCTTGTCCTTGAAGCCAAGAGGCAACAGGAGGCTCTGCCGGTCTCGCACGGGAGCAAACGGAGCTTCTGACACACATTCTGGGTCTCAGATGCAGGAAGAGCAAACGCTAGTCCCGACCAGGAAGTGGGCTCCGGGGAACCAGGCTAAGGCACACTCACAGCCAAAAAGCCAGGGGACAGGAGGCCCATATCAGTGAGAAAACAAAGTCCTCCCACCCACAGTGTGCCTGCAAATCAAAATTCAATGCACAAACACATAAAGAAATCAAATGCTAAGAAGGACAGTCAATAAAATCAGCCACTGGGAGAAGAATTCAGTCCTGATGAAATTTATATAATAGAAAATACTGGTGAATATTTTTAAATAAATAAGCTTAAGATGCTCAAGAAGTTACACAAAGGAAAAACTTTAAAAATGAACAAGAAGGGCTTCCCTCGTGGCTCAGTGGTTAAGAATCTGCCTGCCAGTGCAGGAGACATGGGTTCGATCCCTGGTCCGGGAAGATCCCACATGCCATGGAGCAACTAAGCCCGTGCGCCACAACTACTGAGCCTGCACTCTAGAGGCCGCGAGCCACAACTACTGAGCTCACAAGCCACAGCTACTGAAGCCCATGCGCCTAGAGCCCATGCTCCACAACAAGAGAAGCCACCGCAATGAGAAGCCCGCACAACGCAATGAAGAGTAGCCCCCACTCGCCGCAACTAGAGAAAAGCCTGTGTGCAGCAACGAAGACCCAATGCAGCCAAAAATAAATAAATAAATTTATTTTTAAAAATGAACACGAAATTATGAGCAATAATACGAGTAAGTAAAAAAAGAGTTGTATATGAAAAAGCTAAAAAATCTTGGAAATGTAAAGTGTAGTCAATAAGATAAACAAGCCAGGCATACTTTTAGCTCAACAGACCAGGAGAAAAAAAAAAAAAAGAGCAGATTCAGATTACTAAAACCAGAATGAGAGAGGTTATATCAGTACTGATCTGACAGAAATCAAAATGATTATAAGGGAACACTATGAAAACTGTATGCCAAAAAATTAGTAACTTAAGGTGAAATTCCTAAAACTACACAAATTACTGAAACTGACTCAAGAAGAAACAGAAAATCTGAAAAAGCCCAGGCTCAGATGACTTACACCAAATATTCAAAGAATTAATACCTATTCTTCACAGACTCTTCCAAAATAAAGAGAATAGGAAGGAATACTTCAGATTCATTCTATGAGACCACTATTATCTTGATTCCAAAACCAGACAAGGGTATCACAAGAAGTGAAAACTACAGACCAATATCCCTTATGAATATAGATTCAAAAGCTTCAACAAAATACTAGCAAACTGAATCCAGCAACATATAAAAGTATTAACCAACGTGACCAGGAATGCAAAGCCAGCTTAACATTAGAAAATTAATTAATGTAGTATACCATAGTAAGAGAATGGAAGACAAAACCACACAGCAACATCATTAACACAGAAAAAGCTTTTGACAAAAGCAATACCCTTTAATGATTGAAAAAATGACATTCAGAAAAACAGGAATAGAAGACACTTCCTAAACCTGATAAAGAGCATTTATGAAACACCTGAAATTAACATCATACTCGTTCCTGAAAGACCAAAAGCTTCCCCGCTAAGATCACGGACAAGACCAAGATGTCTGCTCTCACCATGTCTGTTTAACAATCTTCTGGAGGTTCTAGGTCAGGGTAATTAGGCAAGAAAAAGAAATAAAAGGCATCCAGATGGGAAAGGAAGCATTCTCTTCTCTTCAATTTTTTGGAAAAGTCTAAGAAAGAATGGCATTAATTCTTATTTAAATGTTTGGTAGAATTCACCAATGAAGCCATCTATCTGGTCCTGGGATTTTCTTTACCGGGAGTTTATTATTATTATTATTATTATTATTATTATTATTATTATTATTACAGACTCAATCTCCACAGTAGTTACGGATCCGTTCAGACTATTTCTTCATGATTTAGTCTTGGTAGGTTGTATGTTTCTAGGAATTTATCATTTACCTAGGTTATCCAGTGTCTTGGCATATAATTGTTCATTGTAATCTCTTATGATCCTTATTTCTGTAGTATCAGTTGTAATGTGACCTCTTTCATTTCTGATTTTGAGATTCCTCTTTGTTTGTTAATTAGTTTAGCTAAGAATTTGTCAATATGTTGTTTATCTTTTATCTTTTCAAAAAATCAACTCTTAGGGTTTTTTTTTTTTTTCTATTTTCTGTATTTATTTCTGCCCTAATCTTTGCTATTTTCTTCCTTCTGCTAACTTTGGGCTTAGTTTGTTCTTCTTTTTCTACCTCCTTTAGGTTGAAAGTTAGTTTCTTTGAGATCTTTCTTCTTTTCTAATGTGGGCATTTATCACAATAAATTCCATCTTAGCGCTGCTTTTGATGTACCCTCGAAGTTATGGTATGTTGTGCTCTCACTTTCATCTGTCTCAAAGTATTTTCCAATCTCCTTTTAGATTTCTCCTTTGACCCAAGGGTCATTCAAGAGTATGTTATTCAATTTCCACGTATTTGTGAATTTTCCTCCTGCTGCTGCTCTCTACTTTCACTCCACTGTGACTAATAAAGATACTTGGTGTGATTTCAGTCATTATAAATTTGTTAAGACTTGTTTTGTGAACTAAGCGATGATCTATCCCGGAAAAGGTTCCATATGCACTTGAGAAGAACCCATATTCTGCTGCTGTCCGGTACAAGGTTCTGTATCTGTCTGTTGGGTTCATTTGGTCCACAGTGTTGCTCAAGGCCTCTGTATCCGTACTGACCTTCTCTCAGGTCTTCCATCCATTACTGAAAGTGGGGTTCTGAAGTCTCCTACTGTGCCTGTGATTGTTGCCTATGTCTCCCTTCAGTTCTGCTAATGTTTGCTTTACACATTTAGGTGCTCTGAAGTTAGCTACAGATGCATTTGCAATTGTTATATCTTGCTGGCGGATTGATCCTTCTATCATTACATAATGTTCTCTGTCTCGTGGCACTTTTTGACTGAGAGTCTATTCTGTCTGATGTAAGTATAGCTACCCCTGCTCTGTTCTGCTTACCATTTACATGAAATATCTTTGTCCATTCCTTCACTTTTCTCAGTCTCAATTCTTGACTCTCCTGTAACACAGTGAGACATCCTCACTCGTGCCATGGCTCCACTCGGAGCAAATGCACTTGCCTTGGGCTTGGTCTATAACTTGCTTTGGCGACTGGCAGATGCACTATGAACTGAGGCTTAAAACGTGCTTGTGCAATCTGTCCTGACCTCACTGCAGTACAACATCCGCCGTCAAAACAGCGTGCCCCAGTTACCCTCTGCTCCCTCAGAGCGGGCCCCAGAATGAACACGGGTAGAGCACACCTGAGCCCGACTCACAGCCTGCAGCCCGGTCCAGCACACCGAGCCTGGAGCCTATTATAAACCACCCAGGCAAGCCCAGCCTAGATTGGCCCAATCACAAAACACCTAAAGATCTATTACTGTGCAAATAAGTATGTATTGTTTTCAGATGTTGAGTTTGGGGAGGTTTGTGAGGCAGTATTTTTGGTAGCAACAGCAGACAGATATAATAATCCATGCAGGGGAAAAAAGGGCAAAACTATGAATAAGTATTTCACACAGAAATTTACGGAAAGTTGTTCAACCTTGTCAGTGATCAGGGAAATAAAGACTAAAACCACAAGGAGAGAACCATGTCATGGCCATTCAAGAACTCGGGCAACACCAGAGGCTGGCAAGGCTGCAGAGCGCTGGGAACACTCACACTCTGCCACCCAAGAGTAACTGGTGGAAAACAATACAAGTCGGCATAAACTTGAGAGCTGACGATGTTCCAGCAAATCCCATGGCCCAGGACTCCAGCAGTTACGCTCCATTAGGAGACAAGTCCGTATTAATGGGCCAGGGGAAGGGGGCTGGTGATGGAAACAATCCAACTACCTACCTACGAGAATGTGAAAAACTAACTGGTGTTATAGTCACACAATATAACATTGCATGGTGAAAATTAACCAGCAGCAACCACATTTATAAGAACAAAAATATAAGCAATGATGTTGAGTGAACAAAGGAAACCAGAAGCCTGTTTACATTTTTAAAACAGAAAACTATGCAGAAGCACTCAATATGTGCCTTAGAGATATAGTCTTAAGTGGGAAATTATTTTGAAGAAGCAAAGAAATGATAAACATAAAATTCAGCACAGCAGTTAGACAGGAAAACAAAGAGTATCGTAATGTTCTCATTAAGTTGGATGTTGGCTTCGTGTATCTTTTTTCTGTTATGCTTCAAAAGTTATAAAACTTGTTGTTTTGTACCTATAAAATGTTAAGGATATTTCTTTAGTCATTTGAAATGGTGTACTTTAGTGATCCAATATAAGAAGAGAAAAGCTGAGTAGGAAGAATGGACACAGTATTCTCTTTTAACCAGTCTGTTTTTTTCCTGTGTCTTAAATCCCTTTTCTCAGCAAGACTCGCTGCTTTCCTCTTACATTTGGGAAAAAAAATCTCTCCCTAGACCCTTTCTGAGCACGTACGATGTGCAGTTAGCGAGAGGCAGGTGGGCCGGGAGCCCGCGATGCTCCGCCCGGCCTCTGACCACGTGGCTCTGGAGGAAGGAGGAGGCCGTGGCCGAGGCAGGCATCAGCCTCCTCCACGGTCCTCGATGGGTACAGGGCAGAGCTGAACCCAGCATCTTTCCTCCATTGAGTCAAGTCTGAGCAGGGACAGAAGATGGGGATGCAAATCACACGGAGGAGAGACTGAGTCTCGGTCTCTTAAGCAAAAAGGTATTTTCTGGAAGAATATCCAGGGCTCAGAGATTTAACATCTAGGGCAGGATCAAACAGAAACAAGGAAATGCATATTAAAAATAAACATCCTCTCGCACCCATGAATGCGACTGGCAAAGGTCAGTCTTACCAACTGACAGCGGGCATTGGCAGGAACCGTCACATGTCGCTGAACTGTAACCTGGTACAGCCACCAGTTAGGTTCAGCTGTTCCTAGAGGTACAGAAACACTAGCACATGTGCAAAAGGAACATGTTTACTGTGGCACCATTTGTAATAAGAAAAAACTGGTAATACCCCAAATACCTATCAATAGGAAATGGATAAATAAATTGTAATATATTCAAAATTGGAATACAATACAGCATTTAACACAAATGAGCTGGAGTAATATATATTCCATCATAGATAAATCTCAAAAACACATTTGGACAAAAGGATGAAGTTGCAGGGTACCACAGAGCATGTACGTAATGACTGCTGACAGAGCATCAACATCTAGGCAAGATATAAAAACCTGACTGAGGATAACACAAACTACAGCATCGTAGCTACATCTCAGGACGGGTGGAAATAAACAGGTCTGGGGACAGGAGGCTTCAGCTGTAATCACAATGCTTTCATTTCTTTCAGAAAATGGAAGCAAATAGGGCAAAATATTGTGATTATTAAATCCGGATGGCCAGCCTAGAGTTGTTCATTTTCTTAGTCTCTACACTTCACAGCATATTTGAAATATTTACAATAAAAATTCAACATTCAGCAGTAGTTTTATAGGAGGAATTCTCCACGTTCTCATATCTGCTTCTGTAAGGGTTTCACTTGCCCGTGAATACGACCAAGTAACAAAGTTATACACTCCCTCAAGATCAGCCTTTTGCTCAGAGCCTCACAGAACATCTGGGACACATGACAAACCACAAATATCATCATCCCTGCAACCACTCATTTATTAAGTTCGCCACTCCTATGCACCAAGCATGGGGTGGCAGCCTCTCAACAATCCTTTCAGAGTTCATAAGCCCCAGGTGACACAGCCAGTCAGTGCAAAGCTAGAATTTGTCTAACTCCAAAAGTGTACACCCTAACTAATGGCTCCATTTCCAAAAACAGGTTGTTGTGGACTCCGGTACAGCATGGAGGCAATGCGTGTGTTTAATGTGAAGGAGTAACATCAACATATATTTCTGATCGTGAAATAAAGGGAGAGTGTGCAAAATTACTCGCCTAAGCTCACATGGCTGGCTGACAGCAGAGCCAGAACGAGAATCCAAGATTTACACAACAGGCCACTTCGTATCTTATCAAGGAGAACAGGCTACACTCATTATAATGAACAGATTTTCCAACAAATGCCAGTCTGGAGCCTTGCCCAAACCAAATTCCTAATACCACACCACCAAGCACATTCAAATAATTCTCCTTCCAGGAGCAGCTTTAATACATTGGCATTTGCATCATGACAACTGGTACTGCTGCCTAAAATGACATGCCACGTTAAAATGACATGAAAATACATTATTTGCAGAAATAAATCAAACTGCTTTGTTACTAGCACACATCTCTATTACGAGCATTTCAAGATTGCATCAGCTATTTGTGAATTCTGTTCATCAGAATTTTCATCAGGCAAATTAAAACCTGGTCCTACAGAAACCTTCTCTAATCTGATACGATGACAGGGAGGAACTGAGGCCAGAGCAGTGGACCTGTCATCCAATCAAAGCTCTGGATCCGACTCCCCCAGTCACTGGCTATGAGACCAAGCCTTATCCACACGGACCAGACTGCAGAGCTCTCGTGGAAAATGACACGATGTTTGGGACATGTTCTTTTTTTAACTGAAGGGTAACATACACACAGAAAAATGTCTAAAAGGTAAGTGTATAGCTCAATCAATTTTCACACACTTGACACATGTAACTAGCACCCAAATCAAGAAACAGAATATAACAAGCATGTCCCCTTTCAGTCACTACCCACCAAGGATAATCTCGATGGTTACCCCAACTTCCTACACAACACATTATTTCTGTCTCTTTTATATTCTATGTACATGGACTTACACAGTACATGTTGTTTTTGTATCTGGTTTCTTCTGCTGATAACATCACGTCTGTGACACTTACTCGTCTAGGTTGTTGCATGGAGCTGTAGACAGTCACTCTTACTGCTGTAGAGTAGGTGGAGTGTGTCACAACATATTTCTGTGTTTTGCTTCTGATGAGCATCTGGGTAATTTCCAGGTATGGGGTGTTACAAATAGTGCTCTTGAACTTTCTACAACACGTCTCCTGCTGAAATGCACACGCAGCACATTTCTGGTAGGGGTGGAACTGCTGGGTCATTTCTGCATTACTTTCCTACTGTAACAAATTACCACAAACTCAGGTCCTTAAAACAACACAGATTTATTATACAGTTATGGAGGTCAAAAGTCCTAAATGGGTTTCACTAGGCTAAAATCAAGGTGTCAACAGGGCTTTATTCATTCCTGGAGGCTCTACAAGAGAATCCCTTTTTTTTTTTTTTTTTTGCTTTTTCCAGCTTCCAGAGGCCTCCCACATGCCTTTGCTTGAAGCCCCATGCTCCATCTTCAAAGCCAACAGTGGTCAGTCAAGTCTTTCTGACAACGTTTCACCCTGACTCTGATCTTCTGCTTTCCTCTTCTACATTTCAAAGACCCATGTGATATGAGTAATCCAGGGTAATGTCCCTATTTTCTGGTACACTGATTAGCAATCTTGCCTTGCAACATACATTTCCGTAGGCTTTAGGGATTAGGGTGTGGACATCTTTGAGGGTCTTTATTTTGCTTCCTACAGTATGCATATATTTTGAAAGTGTTTTTAAAACTTGTAAGTATTACAAACGTTTTACTATGACATTATGGCAAACTCAAGTTTCTTCTTTTCTATACAGCAAATCTAGTTTCTTCTGTCAGCCTTGTAATTCTTCTCTCCAACCAGAAAAATCTTTTTGCAGTTACTAAGCATAAAAATATTTTTTTAATTTAAATTATATACATATGGAAATTATATAATTTCCACTATGTGAAAGACAATATACTAGGGGCTACAGAAATACAAAATAAGTAGGTAGGTGACTTCTGGTCAAGATGGTCAATTCAACAGATGCAGGGAAAAAAAAGAAATATTGGAAAAACATAAAAAATATATTTATATTACACAGCTGAGCTCTAAATTATTTTTTTTTAAAAAAAAGGAAATCTGCAGATGCCAGAAACAAAGATAAAACTGAGGAAACTAAATCATATATACATATTAGGGCTTTGCTTTTCATTCCCACCTGGGGATAGGAACTGAAACCATAAGCTGCAGGCATGGTTTTGAGCAAGAAATTGTCTCTGTCTACCGAGCCAAGAGCCAGGAAAATGTTGTCCTATCTTGGATTAAGGATTAATAGGCCTTCACTCACTGGCTTAGGTAGCAGCACAGAAGAAGGCCACTTTCACTAAAACACTGGTGGAAAAGTCACCACTGAGAAGTCAGAAACCCAAATCTGTAGTAGGTCTGGGGCTCCACTGCCCCCTACACCCAGCAATGCAAAGGGCTCAAATCAATGACAGCAAAACTGCCCCACAGCAACATCCTGACCACCCAGGCCACTCTCGGAACTCACATGAAACTCTCCCTGGAGATGAGCTCACAGACTAAAACTACAGAACACACGAGGAAAACCGTGAAGGTACACAAAAGCGCCAAACAGAACAAAACAAAAAAGATGAACACCCCAGAAGTCTTCATAATAGGAAAAGCCTAGAAGGACATAAAAATAAGAATGTGTAAACTCTTGAAGAAATAAATGAGAACAGACTCTCTAAGACAAGAACAGAACTCTGTTCAAGTAAAAAAAACAAAGATATGAAAACAAAATAGAAAATCTAGAAATGAAATACATAATATGGTATGAAAACCTCTGTGGATATGTTAAGTAAGCATACTTCTTAGAAGTGAAAACCAGAAGACAAATCCAGAGCTGAAACAAACATCCAAAATAGGAAAGCAATTGCTAAAAATTATGAAAGAGAAGAGACATAAAGGATGATTTTTTTTAACATCATTATTAGAGTAAAATTGCTTTACAATGGTATGTTAGTTTCTGCTGTATAACAAAGTGAATCAGCTCTACGTATACATATATCCCCATATCTCCTCCCTCTTGCGTCTCCCTCCCACCTTCCCTATCCCACCCTTCTAGGTGGTCACAAAGCACCAAGCTGATTTCCCTGTGCTATGTGGCTGCAAGAGTCACCAACATACATCTAAAAGGAGACCCAGAAGGAGAGACTAAGGAAAAAAAATAATAAAGAGACAAAATGTTTAAAAAGCAAGATCCAGCACAGTTGCTGCTCTCTGGGAGCTTACAATCCAGCAGAAAAGTAGAGCTGGCTTCTGTCCTCAGAGCTGAAAGTGGCATCTGGGACTCCTGACTCTTCCAACCTCGACACTCCGCCTCCCTCAGCTTCTCGCCCTTCAGACGTGACTGACATAGTTTTGAAGTGGGGAAGTTACGTTGCCCTACAAGCCTGACAAAGTCAGAGCGGAGGTTAGAGATCTAGTTCCAGGTTCACTGCTGTCGTTTTTACTTTCCCTTCTTGTTCAGATAAGCCAAATGGCTTACATGTGCTGAAGACCACTGGGGTGCCGCTCAGAGCGCCAGTTAAGAGAACCCACTGGTGTAGCCAGCCCAACACCCTCCTTCTTCGCCCAGATCATTGATTTCCACCTTGGAGATTCTCATTCTGAGTCCACGTCGTTCCAGGGTAGGCAATAACCCGGGAAAGGCCAAAGCAATAAAATCCACCCTCTCGGCCACAGTAACTGCTTCAGGGATACATATACAAACTAAGAAAAACCAAAGAGATTCGATGCCAGGACTCTGATTAGAAATACTGGGCAAAAGAACCTTTCTTCTGAGATTATCAAATTAGCAGAAGTCAGTCTGGAACTGCAGAGGCCACCGAGAGCTTCACTGAGACCAAAGCCAACACAGGAGAAGGCAAAACCAAGTGCTGAGAGTGACAAGCCCCTGGATCCAGCCATATCTGATCCACCACCACACCAGGACTTCTTAATGAGCTAATGAAGTCCCTTTTCTGCTTATGCCAGACTGAGCTGGAATTCTGTCATTTGCAACTAAAAGAGTCAAGACTAATAAAAATTTTAGATGCAAGGAAGCAGCATTGGCAGCAGCAACAGAAAGAGGACAGCTGCTCTCTAAATACTGAGAAAGATTTGGATTGCAATCCCAATATCACTCTAACTCATTAACCATATCAGACTCTCTGAATCTAATCTAGATTTTATAAGGTCTTAGAGCTCCTCCAACTACCTTAAGAGACATCACAAAATTATAAATAACAATTCCAAAACAAAATAATTTTTAATTATTTGGAATTTAAGAATATACGACATCTTTATTTTAGGGAAACCAAGAGATGACAGAAAATAAAAGTATCAATTAAAGCTTTAAAAGATTAGGAATCAAAAATAATGACAATGAAGGGGTTTTGGAAGGTGCGGA
This sequence comes from Delphinapterus leucas, assembly GCF_059928025.1. NCBI lineage: Eukaryota > Metazoa > Chordata > Mammalia > Artiodactyla > Monodontidae > Delphinapterus > Delphinapterus leucas. The sequence goes on along the minus strand of NC_143142.1, from coordinate 32,281,481 downwards.
GGCAACACACTTGGGATTTGGGGGCAAACAAAGCACCTAACTGTTTATTAATTAGAGACTAGCAAGTAGGGTGGAGAAAACGGTGGGCGGAGAGTGGTGCTCATATACGTGCTTATATAGCTTTGAGTATAACTCCAGGTCTACGAGAAGAGACTATAAAAATCTCCCAGGCAAATCAATGGAAATAAGACTTTTTTCCTGTCATCCACTTTCAGAGTCTGTCGTGCCTCTTTAAGTTCCTAGTCACCCAATAACGTTAAAATGATCTTTCCCATAACCCCCTGAATATCAAATATGAATGTCAAACAGTGCACTAAACTCATCCTTTCTCTCCATTCTGTCTGCCAGAAGACAGGTAAGTCTGTGGCCAGAAATATAGAACATACCACATATAGACTAGCCAGATATGTAGTGGTCATAATAGATGCCAATGTAGGCCATAGGTGATTGATAACAGAACACATTTTGTGCATTTCAACACACCTGAAATCAGGATGGTCTTGCAGTACTGCCAGCCAGGTAGCAATTCTTACGTGATTATCACTGCCTGCCCCTGCCCAGACCTGTCTGTCCCTCCTGGTGGGTTGACAGAACAACTGAAATCCTTTAACGGTCACAAATGGTCAATAAACAATATGTAGGTCATCTGAAGAAGGAATAGGAGTCCTAGTTGTTGACAGATAAACCATGTGATGATACCATCAAAATGTGCAGAATGTATGTCAACAGCTTGGAAGAAAATCCCAGAGACAATACTGAAACATTCTTTTAAGAAATGATTCAACATTAAGACTCCTGAGGGCACAGGCTGATGTGCGGGAAAACACAGATGTCGATGACAGAGTCAAAAGTGAATCAGTAGAGTTGGACTCCGAAGGTGATCAAGTTTCAGAAAAGCCCAATCCAACTGATTAAGCTAATGTTTTCTTTTTTGAATATGTACAGTAGTAATAAATAATAAAAAAATATATGCTTAAATAAGTATAGAAGAGTTCTTTCAATAAAATATAAATCCTTAGTGATAAGGAAACATTAGTTAACCGTTTGACTTGGCATTTCTTTTCCTCACCACTGGCTGTTAAAACAATGGAGCAGTTTACAATCAATAGTGTCTTATATTAGATGAAATGCAGTTGTTTCTATAAAGAAGTCATACGTAGCACATCTACTTTCTAGTCTGTTGAAAGTATGGCTTGTAAAAGGTAAGTAGCCTTTTACCTCACCCTCATGCCATCTGCTCCCAGCTCTCTTTCTAGCTACTAATAAAAGCCACAAGAGCCATCTGGACTTTCTTGTCTATATATTTTAAATCCAAAATAGTTTTGTGTTTGCACAGGACCTGCTGCAAGATGACATTAACATTCCAAAGAAGGCCCTGGGGAAGCAGAGGGCACTGCCTCCACTCAGGAGGAAGCCACAGGCCCGCCGCGGAGAGGAGACACGAATCAACGGGCGAGAGACCAGCCTTCTTCCAACCCCACGGGTACTACAACTTCAATATCTGTCTACAGATCCTGGCATACAGGTATCCTTTCTGATATTCTAGATCAATCTAAATATATTTGACTTTGGCTGTACCTCATTCAAAGCATAGAGAGCTTATCAAATTAGTTCCCACTTGAAACTTATTTTAGCTTAAGTCTATCCAAAAAACTGTAATTAAGGAACACCATTTATCTTAAACACAAATGGTGATGACAAGCTGGAGTCTTTGCTGCTACTTCATATTTTGTTACTTTCTCACCAAACCTTGGAACATTATGTGAATTTACTGAGTGGTATTTCCTAAGAGAAAATTTGGCGTGTAAAAGCACTAAACAAAACACCCTGAACAGTGAGATAAATAGAGCCTTCTTCCCATTCTGCAGCTCATTTAACTTCGGTATCTTTTCTACTAAACCATCTACCCCACCACCCTCAACCAGTGAACTATTCTAATTCCAGGTGGTGAACACTTGACAGAAAAAGAGACTGCTCTTCTTCTAATAGGAATGCAGGAATCCTCCAAACGCTGATTGCCTGATTTTAAACTGCCCTTATCAAAATGCCACGGACACATAAGCAATTGTGAAAATTCCCTTCAACTATTGGGCCCCAATTATCACAATCAGGTCTTTTGAAAAATTCATTAGGGAAAAGTCAAACCACACGCATAAAGGACGGAGACGCAGGATTTTCTGGTCACCTGAGAGGTAAGTCAGCTGCCGAGCCTTACAGGTTATGCAAGGTGCAGCCATCGGAATGGAACGACTCATATCCATCCATTAGCAGCTTTGTCCTCAGGCTGACTTCTTTCAGTGCTTCCAAGCTCAGAACAATCTCTCACCGTTCTCTTGTTGTTCATGTGAAGACACAGAACTGTAGCCACTAAAAAAATGTCCTCAGCTAAGCCCCGGGCAGATAAAGATACAGCAGGACAAGCTTCACAGAAGGTGTTTGTCCTCCTTCACAGCCTCACCTATCTTTTCCCTTCCTTCAAGGTGGAGAAATGCATCTCACTCTAAATTATGCAGCTTCGAGGCAGGGACTTCACTGCTCTGTGAGTTATGACCTCCTCTGTAAACTAAAGTGGGTCTGATTACCTTAGAAGATGATCTTAAGACCTCTTGTAGGTCTGATTTACACTTCTGTAACTCTACTTTGGGCAATTTCTTTAACCTTCCGCGCCAGCCAGTTGTGTAAAGAAGGTCTACAAAGCTGACAATACTCCGGAGTAGAATCCCAACCTAAGAAACGTGTGACTCACTTCCACGTGTGTGAGCGAAAGCAGCCCGGAGAGGAAGAGAGATCTCTAGATGCAGGATGCAAAGCCCCGGTCCAGTCCTGGCTCTACCGCTTAATTCAAACCATCATCTTCAGCAAGACACGCAAACTCTCTTTCAATCATGTTGCTTTCAAAATAGAAACAACTCTTTACCTACCACCATCAGAGAAAAATGTAAGAATCAAGTGAGATATGAGTCAATCATGGAATCATAACCAATTATTCCTAAGACGTGCTAACATACATTAAGCGTTTACTAATTCCAAGGAATTTTACAATATGCTTTACAGACGTTATACAATCTTCAGGGTCCCTGCTTTACAGATGAGAAAACTGAGTGTAAGTAACTTGCCCAAGGTTAGACAGCTAGTAAAGAGCAGAGCCAGGATTCAAACCAAACTCTCTCCAAAAGCCCACGCTCTTAACCTTTATACCCTATGACCTTATTCACACCCTGTGACCGAATGAGGCTAAGGAACCCTGGACACTAACTCTCTCCTCTTGATGAGTTTTAACAAAGTAAAAATAGTGAGATCTATGACTGAAAGAAAAGTTTTAACTTGAATCCAAACTGTAGTTGAAAATAGATCCTTTCTCCCCCAGAGCGCCTATTAAATGAATTTATGTTCGATGGAAACACACTTTATGAAATACGGATGCAAATCAATCCAACCTTTTCATTTCACAGAAAGAGAAACTGAATCCCAGACAAATGAGAGACGAGGTCACAGAGCTCGCTGACGGCAGCCCCGGCCTAGAGCACTGGGTGCCCTGCACCAGCCCCACTGCCTACTTTAGAGCTCCCTCTAAAAGCTGAGACGTTAATACTGTTACCGACGATGTTTTAGAGCACAGTAGCAAAGGAACACATCCGGCCACAGAGAGAAAGCCGCAGAAAGTCAAGGCCTTGGGGACGGGGATGTCACTGCCTCCTCCTGTTCCGAGCCCGACCGCCTGTTCTCCTCCAGGCAAATCCAAGGCCTTGCAAGATCTCACCCGGTGCAAAGCTGCAGAAATTTCTGCACTTTCGGTACTCACAATTCTATGCTCATCAGACCTGACTTTTCAAATACTCAGACTGACTTTTTTTCACAGAAAGCAGCCGAGAGGACAGTCCCCGGGGACGTCACGTGGCCATAGGGGAGGTGACACTACAGTGCGCCCCTGGAGGCCTCCGCAGGGAGAGTCTTTGTGCAAAAGCACAGGAGGCGGAATGATATTAAACTGGATGGGTTAAACTGCGATTTTCATTTCTAGGCCTTAAAATATTCAAGTTGACAGTCCTGGTAGGACTTCCTGTCATGAAAATGCTTTGCAAAGTAAAGCATTTTAGTATTCCCGTATCTACTGATTAAAATCTAACTTTTCCATTTTGTGCCAGTTAGCTTCACAGCCCAGTCCTACAACTTCAGAAGCTTATTTAATCAGACATTCTGAAATTGTTTTAAAATATAAAATTGTGTAGCTTCCTCAATTCTCAGGTCAACATGTAATGATACAGCATAACGTCAAACAATTTTTTAGTATATTCCTAAGCTGAAATAAGGTTCACTAGGATTTTTTTTTCATTTGCACATACACATTGCATATACATTTGCACATATATAACCCTTCAAAAGGAGAGGAGTAAGCCATGACATATTTGGAAAAAAAGAAATGTCTACAAAGCTTTCTAAATAAAATGTTTGTTCTAGGGACTTCTGGGAGGAATTTTACAATGAATCAATTTTAATCTCAGAAAACATTCCCGGGAAACAGGAAAGAATGAGACTCCAACGCCGTACTAGATGACCAAAGCAGGTCCCTAAAAAACAAGAGAGCTTGAGAGTTTTCTACAGGTTATTCTTCCACCGCAAGGACTGGGCCTTCCCCGCATCCCACTCTCCACGTTCACTCACCCACGCGTGCGGTGAACAGAAGTCAGCAAACACGGCAGCTTAACGGGAAATATGAACCGGGAAACTGTGGTCTTTCCGTTTTTCCTCTCTTTGCGTTTCATAATGACTTAAGTATGAGCTGATAATTCAGAACCACCACGTGACATATTAATAACAAGATGACAAGGAAAAGGTAGGTCTCTGTCTCATAAGCACAATACTTGATATAGAAACAGAACTCTCTAAGGAGAAGGTTTAAAAAGCCAAATCAGGCGGGAGATTAAATCAGTCACTCTAGAGGTTTTCACTTTTCCAGGATCTTATACACAAACATTCAAAAACTTTACAAAAGCTGATAAATCCTGGGAGGGGATTTATCAGTTTAATGCTATAAGAAGGTAAACTGAGAAATCCAAGGTTGAGTAAAAAGAATGACATTAGACTAGGACGGTGGTTAAGTAATAATACCTGGACGTGTATGTGTGGGTTCATCTGCTTTCACAACACGAGCTGATTTGATGCTCTAACGGTGATAATGGATAATGACCATTAGTTTAATGACACCAGGAGGAATAAAAACAGCAGCGGCAGCAAGAGCAACACCCATATCGAGGCTTTCCCTCTGTAACATCTTAAGCCTATGACAGCGATGAGGATGCTGGGATCCACACCCGCGTTAGGAGAAACGCCCAGGGCCTCTGTAGCTCAAAACAGCAGAGCCAAGACTCAGACACAGGTCTTCTAACCTAACTCAGTTCTCTTTCCAGGACACATGTGATGACAGTCTGCCAGACTCTGCTCCCAACCTTCTTTCTTCAGAAGCTGCCCATCTCCCCTAGCTCCACCATCCACATTTCAACAGTGGGAGTTGCCCTGTGTGAACCACGTGATCTTAGGCCACGGCAACAGCTGATGGGTCCGCGGGTGGCCTCCGGACCCCAGCTAGACAAGTCAGATTTCTTCCCAAGAAACGTGTAACTGGAACTAAGGCAGATGCGGTTCATCTTTCTCTGGGTCGCTGGCACGGAACGTGCAGACTGGGCACTGCTGGCAGAACTATTCTCAGCCTGTGGAAATGGAGGGAAACGGCCTGCAGTCAGGAAGGAGCAGGAAGGAGAGGTGTAGGGACGGAGAAGTAGAGTCCTCAAGGGTGCACGATCCCAGGCCCGGCTGCGTCCTGTCCCCAGGCCCCAGGGACACTTCAGGAGCCCTCCCCCTCTTACCTCAGGACACCTCTGGCTGGATCTCTTGTTTCAAGCAACCCAAGAGCCTGAGCAGTAGGAAATAAACTGTATGAACGCGTGCCAAGCCCTGCAGGAGGAGACCTCACAGACTTGTCTCTGTATCTTGTCTTCTCCGCATCCCTCTCTCCTTCCGGAACAGCGCCCCACTCTGCTGGAAAATGGTCCTTCCCTACCTTTCCGGCCACATGGTTCTGGTGGAGGCTGTTCCCCCAACCCTGGCTACCCTTCACAAATATAATCCATAGCCTCCTTCACAGCCCTGTGAAGTGTCAAATGGTGGTTCTCAAAGTGTGGTTCAAGGGTCCCTTCGCAGTCTCCCTGGCACTTTCAGAGGGTCCTCCCCTTTTCACCCTTGTCATCTATGCGTAGCTGGATTTTCGTCTCATACTCCAACCAGCACCACACGTGGCAACAGACTGAACACAGGAGCAGATACGAGGATTCAGCTGTCTTCTATCAAGCCAGACATTGGAAGACATTTGCAAAAATGTAAAACAATGCCACTAAAGATTTCTGTCTTAGAAAATAGTTATTTTTCATGCAAATATAATTTGTTTATAAGTTCATTATTGTCATTTCAAATAAACGCACAAATATTTAAACTTTTTCAGTTTTAGCTTCTAATGCAATAAATATTGTTATATAAAACACACATAATAATAAAAACACTTGTGGGGTCCTCAATAATGTTTTCGAGTATAACAACATCCTGAGACCAAAAAGTTTAAGAACTCCCATCCTAAAATATACAAATTAGATCTTCATTTTTACACGGGTCAGAGTCTGCAATTCACACCTAAAAGCTTCAGTGTCACTTCCTAAGTGGTAGATAAGAGTCATTGGGAACTTTTTTATTTTTAACCAAAATCTTCATGATTAAGTGAGCTGCTGAACTTCAAAACCGACAAAATCAGATTACACCATAAATTTACACTTAACATAAATTTACACTTAACATAAATTGGTTACATAAGTGTAATCAAAAGAATATATTTTTCAAATGTAATTAAAAGGATATGTTTCTGTGGTTAACTAATTATATTTAAAGTTAATTAGGATTAATTATAACATAAAAGTGTTACCTATCATATGTACATTCTATACAACACCTAATAATTTCATAACTGTAATCTCAGACTTCAGTAGATGTCTTTAACATCTAAGCAATTCAGGTTAATGGCTTATATTATAAATGAAATTCACGGCGTGTTTCAAAAGCAGCCACAAGAAAGGCACTGCTAACATCCATACTATCAATAATAATAAAGACTAGTAACCAAGTGTGAAGACAGGTGTTTGGCTTTTTAAAATACATTATGGCAAGAAAAATCATAAGTGTAATGTAAGTTCTCAAATTAAATAAAATGTTGATTCATGCTGCTACTAAGGTATGTTTATATATCTTGTAAAACTTAAGCTTGAATATTTATACTTATAATCAATGAAATTACAATCATCCTCACCAAAAACATCCATTAAAGGCTGAGATGATCACATCATGATGTAAAGTACGCACGAATATGTTTTATGCAACAGACACGTTTCCTTCTAGACAAAAAGTTTATAAAGATTACAAAATGTATAAACCCAAAATGCATAAACATGATGTTTTATACAGGCAAAAAAAAAGAGACAGAAAGAAAAAGACACACACAGACAAAAAGACAACGAGATCAGAGAAATACACTGTCCCAGTGGAATGTCTAAGGAGCCGTTATTTTCCTTTTAACTTTGTGAAATAAAGTTACACTTTATAAAGTCAAAAAGACATATAAGTCGGTTAATCATAAATGTACAAGATAACAACTATTTAGGCCACTTCAGATTGGGTCTAAATTATTCTGTCTGCTTCCTCCTCAAAAGAAGAAAGAAATGGAGGATTTCTCTTACTGTCGCCTTCCTATTTGAGAATAGAAATTTTAGCCTCTAAACAAAGAAAATTATTCAGACTTTTCTTACAAAGACAAGGCTGCAATGGTGGCTTGACTTGTCACATCCCACATGTCAGATAAAGAAAACAATGCCCATAGAGCAAGAAAAGCTTGTAAAGTCAAGGGAAGAACAAAATTCAGGCCGCTATCTCCTAATACAAGCTGCCTCCTCAACCCCTCATCTTCTTCAAAAATGCCAGCTTTTCAAATGCTACTTGAAATGCTGCATTGTTTGCAAATAAAAATTGTTCACATTATCACTAGCTCCTCAAGGGACACCGGATTTGCCACTGGTCACTTATTTTTTATAATTACTAGGCTACATTGGCTTAATCAAGGTTATTCTCTTGTATTAAATAAAGAGGAGGCTGTTGATGGACAGGCTTTGGCACCACTGCCCGGCTTCGCCAAGTACACCATGGATGGCGCAGCCCCAGGGCCCCTTGTGTTTAGGAGCATGGCATGAAGGCGGTGGTACCTGCCTCTGTGAATTCAATACATACGTGCAAGGGCTCGACTGAGGAAAGTAACTTTCAACCTTTAATTCCTTCTCTAAAGGTATAAACTGCATAATTATGTATAAACTTCATCAACTTGATAACTAAATAATTTCTCCATGTGGGACAGACAAGTAATTTAATATACATTTTCTGACAAAGTATTAGCGGGACCTTCCTGTTTAGAGACAATCAGCGCATTCCTCATTAAACAACCGTGATGTATACAGAACCCCCCCAAATGCAGCCATACACAGGGTACAGATCAAAGCTCTCGTGTCCGAGGACGACTGTGGCCTCTATGTGTAAACAAAGGCATCATAACATGATAAGTGTCTGTTTTAAGGTCATCTTCCAACATCTGGAAGTGTTCACAGTATCACTGAATTCTTAAGACAGAAGAGAAAACTTAAGATTTTTAAATAATGACATTCAGAAAGGCTCTTTTAGGGCTTCCTTGGTGGCGCGGTTGGTTAAGAATCCACCTGCCAATGCAGGGGACACGGGTTCAAGCCCTGGTCCGGGAAGATCCCACGTGCTACGGAGCAATTAAGCCCGTGAGCCACAACTACTGAGCCCGTGCTCTGCAACAAGAGAAGCACCGCAATGAGAAGCCAGCGCACCGCAATGAAGAGCAGCCCCCGCTCACCGCAACTAGAGAAAGCCCGTGCGCAGCAACGAAGATCCAACGCAGCCAAAAATAAATAAATAAATTTATTAAAAACAGAAAAAAGAATGGCTCTTTTAGAATGAAAAAAAAAATGAAGTGCACAGAGACTGGGGAAGATTTACGAATTTTTCTACATAATAAAACATATTGCTAGTAAGTTCATGATGCAAGAGAAACCTGATATTCACAAGTTCCAAAGATCTCAATTAATGTCACAAAGCAAAGGTACAAACACAACTTGAAATGGGTGTGTAATTTCCTACTTCCCCAAAAAAGAATATTCACTGAAAGAAAATCTAGTTGAGTTGACTATGTTGTGACATTAATATTCTGCTGAATGCAGATGTTTATGTCCAAAGATGGCGGCAAAAGCCATCAAAATGCTAGATTTTCTATCACAGTTTGCCTGTCTTTTTCTAAAAGATTCAAGAATGATAAATCCTTGCTTTTAAAGGAAATTCATGACTTAGTTGTATCCCTCTAACCACAGGAAGATCTCATGTTATCCTAGCCCAAGAAACTACCATCCGTGGGACAAATCTCTGCATTAAAAAGAGAAGAAACAGCAGTAACTGGCACTGAGGTGACTAATCGAACCCCTAGGCGAGGCGGAGACGCAATTTCGCACAGGACCACGGGGCCCCGGCGGCAAAGCCAGGAGGGATGCTCACCCCACAGGAGCCAGGAAGGTTCGGGACCCTGGAGTAGACCCTTTCCAGAAAGGTCCTACTGACGGCCTGAAATGCCATCTGTCTGAGGAATCAGAAAACTTCTTCTCCAAATATACACCCAGGACACTCCTCAATCTCCAGTAAAATACAGAACAGAGTGTTTTAATTTCAAAACTTACCTGGAAATAATCACTGGCAAGGCCAGGAAAACAGGTGCACAGACAGTCCCTGCTTTTGGCAATTTAGCTCCATTCAGATAAAGCTCTGGAGCCAGGCCCAAGCCACAGGGCAAACGTGCCCCTCCTGGGAAATGAGCAGCCTCCTGCTGAGAACGGCCCCACCTGCACTCCCACCACCCCGCCCAGTCCAGGAGGTCGAAGGACTAACCGTCCCACCAGGCAGAGGCTTTGTGGACACACGGACACACGGGCTGAGCCTTCTCTGGAAAGCCGAGACCCACGGTCACCACCACACCCTTCGCCCAGGAGCTGGAGCAGCTAGCTCATCCGAACCGCCAGAAGCTGCCTGGCTCCAGGGCAGGCCGTTCTTAGACAAAGCACTCCGAGGGGCGAGGGGCGGCAGCTGCCAGGACCCCCTCCGCATCTCCAGATGCCCCCAGCCACGCTAAAGGCGCAGCATGATCGGTGGCGATGGGCACAAGGGGCTATGGTGGCTTTTAACAGCTGCCACGAGCTTTACTCAAAAAATACGGGTGCGACATTCGGTGGAGTAGGTAACAGTATCACAATCCCACTTTATAAAGGAACAGGGGCTCCAGGGTTTACAGAGTTGGCCACCAGGCTAGTAAGCTGTGAAACCAGAATTCAAATCCAAGCTCTGGGAGGAACATGGAAGAAAGATTTGGTTGAAAGAAATTTCGCTTGAGCTGCCAAAGTTTCCCCTGGGCGAAAACACACACACACACACACACGCACACACAGCCCATGGAAACCGCAGTCTCCCAAGCCCACCAGGAATCTGCTCTATGTTGCTCTTCCATGACTAGGGGTGAAGTACTTATTTGGTACTTATTTTTATTCGACATCACCAGCATACAATGTGTGGGATACAAACGTGGGAGAGAGACACCAAACCATCTTTGTTGAGGCCACAGCCCATCTACTCCCATCCCAGTCACTTCCCCAAAGAAGTAAAAGCAAAACAACTTGACCATCCATCGGGTTAACTGCTTTGCTAGAGACAGTAGGAACAGCTGAACAGTTCTTTATTACGTGATCACGATCCACCAAGAACCCCTCCTTTTAAGCTCTTACACGTCAACCCTGAGATATAAGGGATAATTAAGGGATATAAGATAAGATATATCCCCATTTTTCAGATGAGAGAACTAAGGTATAAAAAGTGTAAGTAACTTCCTAAAAGTCACACAGTGGTAGCATATCTCACGGTCCCTGACTTCAGGAGCTGACAACACAATTATGGAAATAGGACTGATTCACTTAAAACAACTAGCAAACAAAACTGTCTAATTAAAAGTTCACTGCAGGGTATGGACAAGCCCTGAAGGGGTCAAGGGAGAGGAGAGGTAGCACCCGAGTGGACAGAGGGCCTCGGGAGGGACAGGGCTGTGACCCTGCACGGGCACTGGTTGTCAACAGGACGACCCTGTCCCCAGGGGATGGAGGCAGGGAGTGCTACTTGCTTCTAGTGGGAAGAGGCCAGGGACACCACTACACACGTTACAAAGCACACGGCGGCCCCCGCAACAAAGAACTATTGGACATAAAACGTCCAGGGAGCTAAGGTTGAGACACCCTAAACTAGCGGATGGAAGGGTACTTAGACAGGTCATCCCAGACCAGGGGTAACAAGAGCAATGGCTCAGACCAGGAAGAGCTCAGATCCACAGGAGACCGTGTATCATGGGGACTTGAGGAATTAACACTGCTAAGGACGACTGCTTAGAGGGCTCTGAAAGCTAAGCAGAGGGATAAGGAATAGATCTGTGATGACACTCACAGGATGAGAACAAGGGTCAGGGAGCCCCAGAGCCCAGCTAGAAGGTTTGATACAACAGCCCAGGTGTAAAGTAACGAGAGGTGTCTGCACAGAGAGGAGAAAAAGTAGCGAAAGACACTATAAAGGAAGGACGGACAGAGCTGGCTGACTGCTATATACAGGTGAAGGTCAGGATTCTGTTCTGTCCCACCCCTCACCTGTGCACCTGACCATGGTGCCCAGGACACGGCCGAGCCCTTTATGTCCCGGGGAAGCTGGGTTCTAATGTCCCCACATAAAGGAAAAATGTAAGAAAATGACAACCTGCCTCTAAATGAGCTCCACAAAGCCAGGTCTTCTCGCAGCAAAGGGCAAGCATGCTGGCTCTTCAGTGGACACCAGGCGTGTCAGGGATGCAGCACCCAAGGCCCCTGCAGAGCAGGGATTCCAGCTCCTGCGCAGGCTGCATGGCACATCACACCCACAGCTGATCAAAAGAGATGAAGTTCCAGAAGTGAAGTTCACGTGTGACGCAGAGGGGCTGAGGTACTGGAGAGAAGAGGCTGGAAGGCTGAGAGAAGGTGACCAGAGGGGGCCTCCCACCGACTCCCCAGGTGAGTCACCTGGGCTAAAGTTCCACCCCCATAACATACACTCTTGAGATGTGTGACCCTGGACCAGCCCTTTCACTAAATGTCATGTTCATCCTTCGTTTATCAAATGTGGACAAAGTGCTTTCTATGCACATAGCATTTTGGAGCTGGAAAGACCCACACACATCACGGAGTGTACTGTCTGGTGGATTTATTAACTTAGACCAGGGGTTGGAGAGCTCTTCAGAGCCAGACAGTAAACATTTAGGCTTTGAGGGCCAAACAGTCTTTGTTGCATGACTTTGACTGACTCTGCTGCTGTCCTATGAATGGAGCCCCAGGCCACATGTAAACAAAGGGGCCTGGCTGGGTTCCAATCTAAATATTTACAGAAACAGGTAGTGGCTCAGGTTTGGCCAATGAGCCTAGTCTGCCAGCCCCTGGTTCACACCGTGACTGTAGCTGACTGTCCAGAAGTTACACTCTCAGAGCACTTAGCAGAAGAGCAGAGTTCCGCAAACATACATGGAAAGTACATCTTGGTGAGGGAGGAAGAGGACCGGGCGGCCCTGGAGAGAGCCTCTTGGGGACATGAGGATGCTCGGACCTGACCCGAGGGCAGCCCAGCCTCAGCCCAGCCCAGCCTCAGGGAAGGGGGGCACACCCAGAACACTCCACGATCCTAAGAAAACCGAATCCTGCCTGGCAAACACTGCTCTGAAATTTCACCAAAACCCCCCCTACTGCAGCAGACTGCGTCTTCCAAAGCCGGCCCACCCCACAGCTTACTGAACTGATAAACAGGACTACGTACGGGTGCCTGGTCATAGTGGAGGGAACTCAGCCACAAAGGAATACGTCACTTAACCGATGTTAAGAAAATAGATGCCAACGTACAGTGAAGCAGGAAGCCTAATAATTTGATCTCTAAGCCTTGTATTTCTTTCCCAAACACTATCAGGACATTTCTTTGAAAAAATGCCTGGCTCAGTTTCTCAGGAAGCTTATCAGTATCACCATAAAAAAGCCCTTCTAAACTCCATGAGCCTCTCCCCAGTAGGGCTTCTTCACCTCCTATCCTACTTCGATGCAACAAACATAAAGCCATAAGGACCATACATTGAAAACAGACCTGCTGGGAGACAGTCCTCCTCTGCATCTTGGCAGGTGAGCCAGGGCCTGACTGCTCCTTCACCCAGGCCACTTCCTAGGGTTGTCCATGCAGCCGGTTACCTTGCCAGGTGAGCTAAGCTCTCCTCCCCTCTCCACCTCTGCCCACCCGACTCCACCTCAGCCAAGGGTGACCTACTGCTTGCTACAGAAGGTGCCAGAAGCCCCTTGGTGTGTGAGCCGGCTGTGATGCAAACACATCGTGTGCACAGCCTCCACCTGGGTCTCAAGTTGCCTGGTGGGGCCCGAGGGCGAGGGAGACCCCCACAAACGTGCTGAAGCCCAGAACGGCAAACCCCTCCTCCCTGACCCAGGAACCTCCTGTCTTCTGACAACAAGAGGCGAACTTTCTAGTCTGTAAGTAGGGTAAAGTCAAATTCCAGATCCAATTATAGTTCTCTTCCATATTAAATAAAAATGTGCGACTCTTTACTTTATTCTGCTTTTTGAAACATTCATTCTTTTGCAAGCATTCTTATGCTGAGGGTGATCAAAGCTCCTGGCTTGCACAGGACAGTCCGGTCACACCTGCTGACCTACAGTCTCTCGTCCATAAGTTCCCCCTTTCACGCTCCAAACTGCTCTGCCTTGTATATTATTCAAATACATGATCACCCTAGTCATAACCCAATGGACAAACACATACTTTTTGCAAATATATAAACTGCTTCAATTTTTGTTTGGGATCATTTTTCTTAAAAAAAAAATGGAACAATGTGGTCTGACTTATTTCTTTCACCTAAAAACCTTGTCCTCCAAGAATTAAAGCCACTATAATTACATTTTGAAAATGGGAAGAAAATTTTAAATTCAGTGTCTTCCTAACACAGGATGACACAGAATGTTAGTTAAGCGCTTTGTCGTTACAGAGCACATTAATACATGCACTATTTTTCCTTTTAGGAAATCATCATCTAAAACTGGAAATGATGCAAAATAATATACATTTGATTACATTTTATGTTAAGATTTAAACCCAGGTCCCTCCACCCACAATATTCTGGGGGAAAAAATCCCCCACGAAAAAGAATGAGGCTGCACCCTGAAGATGTGATTTTGTAGATTTTGGAAGGCTCTCCAGTCCCCACATCCTTGTCTCCGCGGCCCCTCCATGCTGGGAACAGGGCAGCTTGTCTCCTACGCAGAAGAGAAATAACCTGCACGGAGCGGTCCTTAATCAAACCTCCCCAAAAGGCAGACACAACGTTTTGCCTTTCCTCAGCTTTCCACAGGCTCTCCCCTCCTCTGTGAGCTCCTTACGCAGAAACTAGGCAGTGTCTCTAGCCAGGGTCCCTGATGTGTTGGTTCCTCTCTGGTTTACACACTGCAGGGTCAGCGGCCAAGCACAGCAAACCCCCACTCGCATCCACCCTGCACGCCCCCTACACACCCAGCAAGAACCTGAAGATGTGATGAAACCAACAAAGAAGTCCCTCTACCCAAAACTCGGGTGACTCCTGCCATAAACAAGGACACTGACCCAGTGTCAGCAAAGCAAAACTAGTCACTGCACAAAACACATCTTCCCGGGAGCCAGAGGGTAACCCCAGAAGCAAAAGGGAATTATGACGTAGGCCTTGGTTTATAAACTGCTTCAGATGTGCCCAAATGTCAAGTGAATGAACAAAAACTTACGCCCACTCCACCATTTCTATAGACTAAAATATTTTTTAAATAAAGTAAATTTGAAAGTGACAGACTAATCCAAGTAGAAACTGTGTTTGTTTCTTTTCCTAGGTGACGGACGAAGCTAAACTATTTTCTTCTTTAAAGGATGGTCTTAGAAATTTATAGCAGAAACGAAAGTATATGTCTAAAAAGAGGACTTCTTAAACTGTTCTAATCTTTTGTTTTCCACGTGCATCACTGGTCTCCCAAAGCATGAAAGTGGAACAAAAGCCCTACCTGGTAGCCCCCTTTACCCCATGGACACACGGCCTCCTTTAACACCCCTCCTGCTCTGTCTCTGGGTTTAAATCCAGCTCGCCCCTGAGGGCTGTGGGACTTGGGCCACTTGGGCAAGTTCTTCCCTCTGTGCCCGAGTCCCTGACGTGTAAAATGCTGATAATAACAGCACCTACCACACAGGTCACGGGTGACACAGTGACACAGCGACACAGGTCACTTGCTGAGCTGTTGTGAGGATTAAATGGGGCAATATGGATGAAGTTCTTAGAACGAAGCCTGGCACACAGGTATCTGTTAAACAGTTTTATGAAGAAAGCTACAAAATAAAATCCCTCATAATGCCCCCCCTTTCAGACAAAAGGCAGGGCCGATGTGCCTTATCTGCAAAGTCCCCACTTTTTTGTAAGGTGGCACCTACCACACGGTGTCAACAAATGTGTGGGAGACACATGGGGACAAAAAGTTGGACAAAGAGAGAAACCAATCACCTCTTCCATGATTGTGCCTAAAATTCCAAACAGCTGATTAAATTCCGCCGACCAGGTGCCGGTTACAGGCTGAGCGCTGTCTCCCCAGGAAGGGCTACCACCTCCCCCTCCACAGCCGGGCCTGGTCCCCAGTCATCTGCCCGCCACTGCAGGCCACTCCCTCCCACCACGAAGAGGGGGATCCACTCAGACCACCGCCACCTCTCGCACCGTCACTGCCCTCGACACAGCTCTTCCACGGCCAGTATTTACTGTCAATGCTAAAACACAAGGCAGAATGAAATTTCTAAGGGAGCATGAAATCTACGGAAAAATATTCAGAAGCCGGGCTTTTAATTAATTCAATATTTAAATTACATTCATTTCAGACCCAATGCAATCAAGCTTTCACATTCTAAAGACATTCTCAATAAGATGAAAAAAAAATGTTGGTTTCCCAAAAGGTTCTGCTTTAGCGCATTTGGGAATCCAGGCTGCTACTCCAGCGGAACTCAGATTTGGCCTCATGAATGTAGACATCCACACAGGGAATCCAAATACTGACTCTCTGGCGCTCTTCTCCAGGACCTCCAAGATCACTGCATCACCCCAATCATCACTGTAGCTCTAGGCTTTCTGCCTCTAAGTCCACCGTCCGGATGTGGCCCTAAAATGCCCTAATGACCTCATTTCTCCCCTGCTGACCGCCCGTCAGTGGCTCCACTGTCCAAAGATAAAGTCCAGACTCACCTGGCCCACAGGTGCCTCCTGACCTAACTAACCCTCTGCCCAGCCGGCTGACCTCTGACCCTGGCCTGCAAACTCACCCTGCTCTCCTCCCACCTCCAACCGGTTCCAAGGGAGCTTCTTTATCATTGCAGCTCCAGCACCTGGGATGTGCCTGGTGCACAGGACGCAGCCAGTACATGAGGGCTTCGTGAAAGAGGTGATGATGACTTAACCCCAGCAGTGAAGATGGCGAAGCAGAGAAGAATGCAAACAGAAGGTGCTGTGGAATCAGGTAGGACTTGGAGACAGACAGACACAGGCAATAAGAAGGAAAGAAGGGACGGGGGTGTCAAATTTCCACCTTGGGCAACACCACAAACAGTGTCCTTCACCAAAAAATAGGCAGAGGGGCAAACGCAGGGCACAAGGTAATAAGCTGAGTCAGGACACACTGAATCTGAGGTGCCCCAGGACGCCTGTCTAAGAGGCGTGGCTAAGAATCCGTCACTCCCCACCCAAGACCCATCAGAGGGCAGCACCGGGATTTGAAGGTAGAAGGAAGGGAAGTTGATAAGTTCAAAGCCAAAGATCTCAGTATTTCTGAGCAGTCAGAGTGTGATAAAAAGCTGAAAGGAGAAGGTACAGACTTCCAACCGTCACTAATACAGGAGAGAGGTGACTCGGGTACCGCGCAGAAGCACCGTGTGCAGCAAGGTACAGACTTCACCCCTCTAAACCAGCGGGCCCCAACCTTCCGGGCACCAGGGACCGGTTTCGTGGAAGACAATTTTTCCTCAGGCGGGGGGCAGGGGGCAGTGGATGGCTCAGGCGGTAACGCGAGCAACGGGGGGCAGCAGATGAAGCCTCGCTGGCTCGCCCGCCGCTCACCTCCTGCTGTACCGCCCGGTCCCTAACAGGCCACGGAGCAGTACCGGACTGTGGCCCGAGGGTTGGGGAGCCCTGCTCTAAAACCACCACTGCCTTCATGCAGAGCAGCAGTGCTTTGACCACTCCTCAAGGTCGCCAAGAAAACATTTCAGGGCTTTAAAATTATTAGTCCAAAGTCCTTTCACGAGTTAAGGTTTAAATTTTTAGAGACGTGGATGGACCTAGAGTCTGTCATACGGAGTGAAGTAAGTCAGAAAGAGAAAAATCAATACCGTATATTAACGCATATATGTGGAATCTAGAAAAATGGTAGAGATGACTTTATTTGCCAAGCAGAAACAGAGGCACAGACTAGAGGACAAATGTATGGATACCAAGGGTGGAAGGGGTGGGGAGGGAGGAACTGGGAGACTGGGATTAACACATATACATTATTGATCCTATGTATAAAATAGACAATTGATGGGAACATACTGTAGAGCACAGGGAACTCTACTAATGCACTGTGGTGACCTAAATGGGAAGCAAATCCAAAAGGGAGGGGATATATGTATATGTATGGCTGATTCACTTTGCTGAGCAGTAGAAGCTAACAGAACATTGTAAAGCAACTATACTCCAATAAAAAAAATA
This sequence comes from Delphinapterus leucas, assembly GCF_059928025.1. Lineage (NCBI taxonomy): Eukaryota > Metazoa > Chordata > Mammalia > Artiodactyla > Monodontidae > Delphinapterus > Delphinapterus leucas. The sequence goes on along the minus strand of NC_143142.1, from coordinate 32,263,480 downwards.
AAAATAAATAAATAAGAAAAAATCATTAGTTACTATATAAATTAATTCTTTACTGTTTTAAAGGCAAGAGTAATTGTCCAACATTACTTTTGAAAAACCCTTCCCTATTCCTAAATCTCTCTCCAAAAAGGCAGATAAACTCAATTCTCATATGGTCCCTATTGCCAGTCCTTTAATTTCTAATATTATCTTTAAAAATATCACCCAAGTCTTCAGTATTCCTTACATGAACTAGAATTTGCACCTGTCTCTAAATCTGAGCCAGTGCCATGGGTAAAGGCCTAAGTACCCATATAATTCACTTCTCCCATCACTTCACAGGTATCTGGCACCAAAACACCAGAACAAGCACTTGGGAAATACAGGGATTTCCTGAAGGCTCTTGCCACCCAGGAGGAGAGATGAGCCATGTATATAAATAACTGTAACTCAAGTTGCAAGGTAATAAATAGAACTGCAAATAGCACACTGAGCACACGAGAACAAAGTGCTCAACGCAACACGGGGATCGAAGGTCTTCACTGAAGAAACTGCACTTGCATTGTGCTTGAAGAAAAGGAAGATCTGAACAAGTAGAGAAAAGGAAAAACATTTGAGAAAATGTGAACATTGGGAGCAAAGGCATGACAGGAAGGGGAGCCCAGGGCCTTGGCACAGATGGCATGTGAGAAACGTCTGGGATTTCATAGAATAACTGTTTGACCAGAGTCAGACATCGAGGCCGGGGAGCAATACAGCAAGATTCATTCATTTTCCAACAGAGATTTTTACTGAGCACTTGCTGCCGGGCACTGTTCACACATTGCATATAATGGTGAACAAACGAAAGGTCCCTGTTCTCCTAGAGCCTGCATCCTAGCCAGGGAGAGACCACCACCAAGTAAACATGTGACACAGACGTCAGGCAGTGATCAGTGCTAAGGTCAGAGACGCCCCTCTGATAAGGTACAATCTGAACACAAATCTGAAGGAATGAGGGCATGAAAGACTGACACAGCTGTGTGAGGAGAGTTCCCAGCAAAGGGAAGTGCAAATGTCCTGGGGTAGCTAGCTGCCCACTAACCTGCTCAAGGAATAACAAGGAAGCCAGAGTGACAGAGCAGAGTAAGCTGGGGGAGAAGGTAGGAGACGGGTCAGGAAGGCAGAGGAGAGCCAGCAACGAAAGACTTGCAGATCATGGAAAGGGCTCTCCTTTAACTATGAATGAAACGTGAATGCGATTAAAGGGTTCTGAACAGACAAGACCTGAGTGGACCCCGTGGAAGGCAAGGCTATAAACAGGGAGGCCAATCGAGAACCTGCAGCTGTGGTCCAGGTGAGATGACGATGGCTTGGACAGAGGTGGCAGTGTCTAAGGACATAAGAAGCGGCCAGAGGCTGGGCACACTTCAGAGACAGAGCCACCAGGATCTGATGACAGACTGGATTATGTAGAAAGAAAAATGACTCCAAGGTTTTTGGCCTGAACATACTCAAGAGAAAATAAGACTGGAAATACAGGTTGGGCCTGAGCATAGATCATCTACCAAACTGAAGTCTTAGGAGCCACAGTGGACCCTGAAATATGAGGTCCTCACCTAAGAGAACTTGGGCAAATCACACCATCTCTCTGTGCTATGACTCCCATGTCCACAAAATGAAGCAAAGAATTAGATTTGTGCTTGTCCAACTAGGATCCCCATACGAGTACTCAAAGTCACAATACAATTTCACAAATCTTCCCAGAAAGCTAACTGTATTAACAGATTCAGGGAGTAATTTGTTTTTTATCGGTTTTATTTATCATAAAAGAAAACTGGTATATGATGGGAGTGGAAGAGAAAACACTGCCTGAATATGTACATAAAAGTTTGCTTCGTGAAAGAACTATCTTCTTTCTCAACTGGCATTTGGCCACTTTGATGGAAGAGTTTGAGAAGTCCTGGTTTCAGTGGTATCTCTGGGCCCTTCTGCTTTAACATTCTGCTTTAGACACATTTTACTGGCTTTCAACCTTTAAAGTCTTCTAGTGGGCAAAACAGAGGAGACATGGCTGTGGCTAGGGCATAAAATACAATTCTTTACATCTTTCACAACGTTCAAGTGTAACTAACAGAAGGTAAACTGTAGAAATGGGGGAAAATGGAAGAAAAAAGAGGGTGAAAATATCCTAATCTTGATAAGCAGGAGCCAAGTGAGATGATCAAAAGTTGACAGGACAAGAAACAATCACACCGAAAGGAAGAGAAGGGAGGGAAGCAGTATGAGAACAATTCTCGTCCTTCCCATCTGAATGTCAACAGACAGTATATGAAAACGGATGAAACGAGGGAAAGAGGCACAGACACATTATCCAGAGTTACGGAGGCACAGAGCAGCAAACCAGCCAACAAACAGGTGAAAAGATGCTCAAATAGACTCCAGGTAATGCACATTAAAATAATAATGAGATACCTTTTATACCCATCAGATTGACATGAAATTAAAAGAAGCTCTGGCCAGAGATGCAAGGGAAAAGGTACCTTCCTGCTGCTGGATAAATGATGTGCTTTTGGAAAGCAATCTGAGGTTTCTGACATCATCAAGACGGCAGAGTAGGAAACCCCAGCCTCCATCCCTCCACTAACAATTAGCCAGCGATCCCCCAACCAAATAGCTCTGAGAGAGCTCGGGAGTCCAATTAAGAAGCTTCAGCAATGGGGTAGAGCAACAAACCTGAGAACAATGGCACCAAATAGGCAGGAAGAAGGACTTAATTCTGCATCACCCCACCTCCCAGGCTGGCAGTGCTCAGCACCAGGGGGGCTCCCTAGCCTGACGGAGATCCCCTTGGCAGGAGAAGGAGAGCCAGGTGAGCGACCACCTCCCCAGGCTATCGGGGCACTGCACAAGGGATCACCCCGCCAGGACTGGCAGAGGTGAGACGGCCAAGGCCAGCCAGGAACAAGGAAGCAGGACAGGGGCTGCCAGTATCCACCACGCAGTAGGAGCAGCCCCAGACCCCAGTGCCCTGCTCTGCAGAGGAACCACCAGCCCTCTCTGCTGAGCACCTCACAGCCCTGAAGATGCTGTGGACCCCACAGCCTTCATCTGAGGACTTTGTCACAGACCCCAGGAAACTGCTCTATATACACTATTTTATATATATTTGTTTATTTATACACACACACACATATATAATAGATAACCAACAAGGACCTACTGCATAGCACAGGGAACTATAAATAAATATATTTATATATATATGTATAACTGAATCACTTTGCTGTATACCTGAAAGTAACACAATGTTGAAAATCAACTATAACTCAATTAAAAAAATTTTTTTAAGGCTATAAGCAAGGAGGAGACAGACCCAGGCAGGACATTTTTGAATGTTTATTCAAAGATGTAAACATTTTAAGTGTAAAAATGGATGTTTGGGAATTCTGAGGAAATGAACAAAAAATGCTGATGAAGTATGAGCACAAACACCAACTAGACTAAGACGAAACTTAGATGATCTGAGACACCAAAGGAAGGGAGGAAAGAAGTGCAGCAGGGCAGGACTAACCAGAGAAGGACCAAGACAAACTGTCCACAAGATAATCAACAGGGAAGTCGAAAGACAGAGTGTGTTTCACATTTCTGAACACCACAGTGCAAGATACTGGGGCACAAGCATGAAAAACAACAAACAAAAACTTTTTTTTATTATTATTTTAAAAGCTACTAAAACCTACAAGCAGCCTATTTATGCCAAGTTCAAAAAGCTGAGCAAACCTGTGTTAACTGTTGCCACTTTTTGTCATTAACTATGTGCAACTACATTTTTTCAAGTTGTTATAAAAAGCAAAATGCCAGAACAACTAGACATCCAATCTCTATTTCAAATTATCACCTAAAGAGCCCAATATCCAAAAAATCCATATCAAGAAAACAACTGATATGAAACAATGATATCACAGTGTGATAAGAAATTTGCTTGATAAACAGTTCAAAGAAGAAGTCGTAAAGATGCTCGCCGAACTCAGTAGAAGAATGGACGAAGTCAGCAAGAAATTCAAAAAAGAAATAGAAAATATAAAAAAAAGACCAATCAGAACCACAAAATAGAGAAACTGAAGTGAAAAAATACACTAAAGGGAAACAACCGCAAATGAGAGGATGCAAAAGAAAAGGATCAGCGATCTGAAAGACAGGGTAGTGGAAACTATCCAACTGGGACAGCAAAACGAAAAATGAATTCTAAAAGGAGGCTGATATAAGGGACCTCTGAGACAACATTACGTGTACTAACATTCACATTATAGGGGTCCCAGAAAAAGAAAGGAGAGAGAAAGGGGCAGTAGACATATTTGAAGAAATAATGCTGAAAACTTCCCTAACCTGGTAAAGGAAACAAACATCCAAGTCCAAGAAACTCAGCAAGTTACAACAAGATGAACCCAGAGACCCACAACCAAGAAACATCAAAATTAAATGTCAAAAATTAAAGATAAAGAGAAAATCTTAAAAGCAGCAAGAAAAAAACAACTAGTTATGTAAAAGAAACTGCCATAAGACTATTAGCTGATTTTTCAGCAGAAACTCTACAGGAAGAGACTGAAACAATATACTCAAAGTGCTGAAAGGAGAAAATTTACAACCAAGAATACTCTACCCAGCAAGGTTATCATTCAAAATTGAAGGAGAGAAGAAGAGTTTCCCAAACAAGTAAAAGCTAAAGGACTTCACGACCAAAAAACCAGCCTTATGATAAACGTTAAAGGAACTTCCTTAAATGAAAAAGAAAAGTCCATAACTAGAAACAAAAAAATCACAAAAGAAAAACTCTCAATGGTAAAGGCAAATATGTAGTAAAGGTAGTGGATCAACCACCTGTAAAGACAGTATGAGAATTAAAAGACAAAAGTAGTAAAATAACTTATATCTAAAATAATTTGTTAAGCAATACACAAAATACAGAGATATAAAATATGATGTCAAAAACATAAAACATGAAAGAGAGGAGTGAAAGTACAGTGCTTTAAAAATGCACCCAAACCTAAGCTACCATAAATTTAAAATCGACTGCTGTATATATAGGTTGTCACATATGAACCTCATGGTAACCATAAACCAAGAACCAAACACAGACACACAAAAAATAAAGAGAAAAATTACAAACACAACACTAAAGTACATCATCAAATCACAAGGGAAGAGAATAAGAGAAGAAAGGAACAGAGAATAATGACAAAAAAGAGAGGGAAAACAATTAACAAAATGGTAATAAGTATATACCTATCAATAATTATTTTAAATGCAGACAGACTAAATGCTCCAATCTAAAGACATAAGGTCGCCAAATAGATAAGAAAGATAAAACCCATATATATCCTGCTACAAGAGACTCACTTCAGATATAAAGACACACACAGACTGAAATTGAAGGGATGGAAACAGATATTCCATGCAACTGGAAACAAAAAGAAAGCTGAGGTAGCAATACTTGTATCAGGCAAAATAGATTTTAAAACAAAGACTGTAGCAAGAGACAAAGAAGGACATTACATAATGATAAAAGGATCAATCCAACATGAGAATATAACACTCGTAAATATCTATCTATACACCCAACATAGGGATGCCTAAATACATAGAGCAAAAACTGACAGACATAAAGGGCATACTGACAATAATACAATAGTAAGGGACTTGGACATCCCCCTTACAACAATGTATAGGTTACCTAGGCAGAAAGTCAATAAGAAAATATTGGCCTTAAATGATACATTAGACCACATGAACTTAATAGATAAATATAGAAAATTACTCAAAAACAGCAAAATACACATTCTTTTCAAGTGCACATGGAACATTCTCCAGGAAAGATCACACGTTAAGCCACAAAGCAAGTCTCAATAAATTTAATAAGACTAAAATCCTATCAAGCATCTTGTCCAACTACAATGGTATGAAAACAGAAATCAATTACAAAAAGAAAATTGGAAAGAAAACACAAATATGTGGAAGCTAAACAATATGCTACTAAACAAGCAATGGGTCAACAAAGAAATTCAAAGAGGAAAATTTAAAATACCTGGAAACAAATGAAAATGGAAACACAACATTCCGAAATCTGTGGGATGTAGCAAAAGCAGTTCTAAGAGGGAAGTTTATAGCAATACAAGCCTACCTTAGGAAACAAGAGAAATCTCAAATAAACAATCTAACCTGACATCCTAAGGAACTAGAAAAGAAGAACAAATGAAGCCCAAAGTTAGTAGATGGAAGGAAATAATAAAGATCAGAGCAGAAATAAGTGAAATAGAAACCAAATAATAATAATAATAGAAATGATCAATGAAACTAAGCGCTGGTTCTTTGAAAAGATAAACAAAATGGATAAAACTTCAGCTGAGCTCATCAAGACAAAAAGAGAGCGGGCCCAAATACATAAAATCAGAAATGAAAGAGAAGTTACAATCAATGCCACAGAAGTACAAAGTATCACAAGAGATTACTATTAATAATTACACACCAACAAACTGGACAACCTAAAAGAAACTGATAAATTTCTAAAAACATATAATCTTCCAAGAATGAAGGAGGAAGAAACAGAAAATCTGTGATCACTAGTAAAGAAATGGATTCAGTAATCAAAAAACTCTTTACAAACAAAAATCCAGGCCAAACGACTTCAGAGCTGAATTCTACCAAACATTTAAAGAAGAGTTAACAGCTATTCTTCTCAAAGTATTCCAAAAAACTGAAAAGCAAGGAATGCTTCAGACTCATTCCATGAGGCACCATTACCCCGATATGAAAACCAGACCAGACAATTTCAGGCCAATATCCCAAAATCATCAACAAAATATTAGCAAACCAAATACAACAACACATCAAAAGGATCATACACCATGAACAAGTGGGATTTATTCCAGAGATACAAGGATGGTTCAACATCCCTAACTCAATCCATGTGACACCACATTAACAAAATGAAGGATAAAATCATATTGTCTTCTCAACAGATGCTGAAAAAGCATTTGCCAAAATTCACCATAATTTCATGATAAAAACTCTGAACAACCTGGTAGAAGAAATGTACCTCAACATAGTAAAGGCCATACATGACAAGCCCACAGCTAACATTATACACAGTGGTAAAAACCATAAAGCTTTTCTTCCAAGATCAGGAACAAGACAAGGATGCCAACTCTCGCCACTTTTAATCAACATAGTACTGGAAGTCAGTAACTAGACAAGAAAAAGAAATAGAGGAACCCAAAATGGAAAGGAAGAAGTAAACCTGTCACTACCAGCACACTTTGTTTTATTGTGCTTTGCTTTACTGTACTCCACAGACATTGCTTTTTTTTTTTTTTTTTTTTTAACAAATAGAACATTCGTATAAACCTTGCATTGAGCAAGTCCATTCGCACCATTTTTCTAACAGGATTTGCTCATGTTGTGTCTTTGTATCACATTTTGGTAATTCTCACATTTCAGACTTTTTCATTATTATTATATTTGTTATGGTGATCTGTGATCAGTAGTCTTTGATGGTAATACTAAGACTCATTGGAGGCTCAGATGACGTCTAGCATTTTTAGCAATAGAGTAATTTTTAATTAGGGTAAGCACGTTTTTTTAGACATAATGCTATGCACACTTAATAAAGTACAGTATAGTGCAAACATAAACTTTATATGCACTGGAAAACTGAAAAATTCATGTAACTCATTTTATTGCAATATTTGCTTTCTTGTGGTCGTCTGGAACCAAACGCCCAATATCTCCAAGCTATGCCTGCATTTGAACATGACATGATGTTATATATAGAAAACCCTTAAGATTCCACCAAAAACTGTTAGAACTAATAAATGAATTTAGTAAAATTGCAGGATACAAAATCAGTATATACAGAAATCTGTTGCATTTCTATACACTGATAACAAATTATTATAAAGAGAAACTAAGAAAGCAATCCCATTTACAACTGCATCAAAAAGAATAATATATCTAGGAATAAATTTAACTGAGGCAATAAAAGACCTATACTCTGAAAACTATAAGATATTAATGAAATAAGTTGAAGATGCCACAAATAATTAGAAAGATGTACCATGCTAATGGATTGGAAGAATTAATATTGATAAAATGTCCATGTAATCCAAAGCAAACTACAGATTCAATGCATTGAATAACTTTTCACAGAAATGTAACAAATAATCCTAAAATTTGTATGAAACCCCAAAAGACCCCTAATAGTCAAAGCAATCTTAAGAAAGAAGAACAAAGCTGGAGGTATCATGCTCCCTGATTTCAGACTATACTATAAAGCTATAGTAATCAAAACAGAATAGTGGTCAACTAATCTACAACAAAGGAGACAAGAGTATACAACAGGAAAAAGACAACCTCTTCAATAAGTGTTGCTGGGAAAACTAGACAGCTATGTGCAAAAGAATCAAGCTAGACTACTCTTTCACATATACAGAAATAAACACCAAATTGATTAAAGACTTAAATCTAACACCTGAAACCATAAAATTCCTAGAACAAAACAAAGCATGCTCTTTGACATGGGTTTTAGCAATATTTGTTTGGATATGTCTCATCAGGCAAGGAAAACAAAAGCAAAAACAAACGAATGAGACTACATCAAATTAAACAAAAAAGGTTTTGCACAGTGAAGGAAACTATCAACAAACCAAAAAAGCAGCCTACTCAATGAAAGAAGATATTTGCAAACAATGTATCTGACAAGGGGTTAATATTCAAAATATACAAAGAATTCATACAACTCAACATCAAAAATGGATAGAGGACCCAAACAGACATTTTTCCAAAGAAGGCATACAGATGGACAATAGGTCCATGAAAAGATGCTCAACATCACTAGTCATCAGGGAAATGCAAATCAAAACCATAATGAGATATCACCTCACACCACTCAGAATGGCTATTATCAAAACAAAACTAGTGTTGGTGAAGATGAGGAGAAAAGGGAACACTTGTGCAATGCTGATGGGAATGTAAACTGGTGCAGCCTCTATGGAAAATAGTATGGAGGTTCCTCAAAAAATTAAAAACGGAATTCCCACATGATACAACAATTCCACTTCTGGGTATTTATCTGAAGAAAACAAAAGCACTAATTCAAAAACATGTATGTACCCCTATGTTCATTACAGCATTATTTACATTATCCAAGATATGGAAGCAACTTAAGCATCCACACATACAGACATGGAATATTACTTAGCCATGAAAAAAAATGAAATTTCACCATTTGTGACACCATGGATGGACCTAGAGAATATTATGCTTAGTGAAATAGGTCAAACAAAGACAAATACAATATAATTTCACTTATATGTGGAATCTAAAAAACAAAACAAACAAACAAAACAGAAACAAACTCACAGATACAGAAAACAAACTGGCGGTTGCCAAAGGAGGTAGGTGGGGGATTGGGTGAAATAGTTGCAGGAGGTTTAGATGTACAAACTTTCAGTTATAAAATAAGTCACAGAGATGCAATGTACAACATAGGGAATATAGTCAATAACATCAGAGTAACTTTGTACAGTGACAGATGGTTCTAAACTTATCATGGTCATCAATTTGCAATGTATATAAATGTCAAGTCACTATGTTGTACACCTGAAACTAATATAATATTGTATTTCAATTAAAAAAAAGAAAAAGCAGTAGATAGATAGACAGATAGGACCCAGGAAATTACATAAACATTTTAAATAACTAGATTTCTGACTTTGATTGTGAGGGGAGAAAATAGAAAAGAAAGGAATATTAAGCCTGGCAACAAAGAATTCAAACTCCCAAAAGCACGAACACATGTCACAGGCCTGCAGATGTACACCAGGGCACCGCAAGCCCACGACTCCCTCCCATCTTACATCCAGGCCACTTCACCTCCTCAAGTCACCTGCCAGTCCCAGATGACTCTAAGGTTCCAGACCCTTGAAGCCTGCCCTCAGGAGCCCTTGAGAGCACCCCAAATGTTTGCTCAGCAGTCCTAAAACAATCAGTTGCTCTCTGCTTATGGGTTGGAAGATATGTTTCAGTAACACACGGGGGCTGGATCTTCACCTCAAACTGGTTTCTAACTTACTTTTCCTATTTGTCTTTAATCTGGCTAGATCTAAATAAGGTCACATGAAACCTCTTTACATTTTAATTACACTTAGTCAAATATTTGAAAAGAAAAAGGAAATGGTGCCACCTAACTGTATAAGTGGCTTTCTTATTAAGGGTTGTTTATTTTATTTATTTATTTTTTTGCTGTATGTTAACTGTCAGCCATAACCATTTATTTCTTATTCACTTTTATCTTAACTGACTGGGTATAATTTATCAAAGTTCAGAAGTTACTATCTTCTCAAAAGCTAGCAAAATGTCAAGTGTCACTGTACTTACATCTTAGAAAATAACAAACTCCAACTCTTTTAGGTAATATAACTAATGGAAAATTAACACAGTAAATTTTATTGTTAACCTTAAGAAGACCTTTCATATGAAATTTCTTTATATGATACACTGAAATATTCAGAATACTAGTCAGTTTAGTTCCCTCAGAAAACCATTTCTTCTATTACAGAAATTCTTGACAGTTGGTGACCTGTAAAATGTAACATTTTTATCCAATGAAAAACCTTTAAATAAAAACAAAGAGATATCTTAAACACTCTGGCTAGGAGTTAACTGCCACTACGAACTCTGACCTTAAGCAATCACCGTGCAGCAAAATCAGCACATGTTTTAAAAAAGTAATAACTGACATCCATATGGATAGGCTCTAAAAGTATAAAGTACGGTAGAAATACCAAAGGTAAACTTTAAAAATATCTTTATATAGTGCTAAATTAAAAATATGGGGGAAAACCAAGTTAGGATGTTCTGCATCTGACCTTGCAAAGTTCTTTTCTGTTAAGTCTACCAAAAATTATACTTCAGCAAGCCTTCCAAAACACAGAGTAAGCCTTAAGCAACTTAATACATCAACTTTCTGTTTCCTTTACATATGGTGTACGTGTAAATCCATTATTAGTTGATAAACCATTGAGTGCATTTGCCCAAGTGTTTCTACACTCAGCCTATAGATATAGAGTGAAACACGAGACAAAAGAGTGACAGAAAAGCCAGAGGTGATATCAAAGAAGAAGACTGCAAAAATCTGTGGGTCTGATATTTGTAAACTTCTTGAGAAGCTTCCTGAACACTCTGCACATACCGGCAATAATCAAGAAAACGGCCTATACCCACCCCCAAAATCAACACACAGCTCCTGAGAACTGTAGGCTACAGACAGGTTCAGAGAGACACCAGGCTTTGAACTCCAACCTCAAGGCAGACAGAGGCCAAACCCAGTGAGCTGCCCCGTTCAGAATCCCACATTTTCCTCCAGCCTCACTGCTGAGTGTCAGGACCTATGACTTACAGTGTGCCCTCCATTTGCACTCTTGGACTAGGACACAATTTTAATTTGAAGTTACCTGATGCGTTGGCCAACTCTCACCTCTAGTTTGCATCATCAGAAAAAGACCTCATAAAACCACATGCCCTACCCTTTAAACACAACCTTATGTTATATCTAATTCTAATTACACAGTGGCCACAAGCTGAACTGAAAGACGAATATGTCCTTATATCTCTCATGGACAATAATAGTTACCCAAATCAATAATAAACGCGAAGTCGTCATATGCGAGGATGCGGGGGTGTGTAATAGCGTATATGGCACATATTTAACTTGAGTGCCTATAGGCTCCATTTATAGACATCACTGTGCATTCATTTTATATGCTATATTTCATTTCATCCTCTGAATTCTCACTAGTTTTCAAACACCATTAAAATATTACTTTGTGGAACTTGGAGCCCCCGTTTCTTCTTACATGGTATTCAGTCTGTAAGAATGTACTGGAATCCAGTCCCACCCTCATTCTCACCCCAAACCTCAAAACGTACCCAGAACTGCAGCTGCACCGGGGCAACAACACAGGGTATAACGTGTAGGTAAAAGTACAAATGAGGGGGAAAACAGTTTGCACACAAGGACTAGAACATTACACGCAAACCACGTAAGAGTAAACCCCAAATGCTAAAACTAATTTTCATTCTCAATTCCTATTTTTAGATAAAAAATGTTATAGGGTACTTACTGCAAAGGCTCTCACTTTTCAAAGGTGAGAGTCAGTCCCACCTGACATTCATGTATTTGAAAACCCTATTTATGCTTCTCTAAACCTTGAACAAAATTCTATTTTACATATAATCAAAAAGTATTTTGCATGGTTTTCATATTTCCTATCTTTCCCTGGAATGCAACTCTGTGTAAAGGGAGGAACGGTTTTACTTTGTTTCAGGTGGAATTTCAGCAAGTGCTGTCTACCATTTCAGGAGAAGCAGCCATGGCTGCTCAGACACCCTTGCCTGAGGCAGTCTCCCTGCGTCAGCATTTTAACTGGTCACTTTCACACTGAGTCCACCCGTAGTTACAAGCATCCAAAGACTTCATTTTATTTTCTAGACTAATCATACCCAAACATTTTGAAACACATACCATTTTACTATAAATTACCTTCCATTTATTTCTCCCCCTTATTATACATGGACATTATATTGACTTTTTGGAAGCGTGTGCCATCATCCCCTCTAGCTTCATCTCAAGTCTGGGAGGGGTGGCACATTCAAACTCTGGCAACAAAATGAAGAGGAGAAGCTCCATTTCCTGTCCCTTCTTTAAAAGGTTCCCTCATCTTATTCCCAGAAGGAAGATCCTCATTGCGGGTGGGTCAGTGTGACCCTAAGGAGGGTATAAAAGAGACCAGAGCACTTACCTAACTATGGGACCTTCGTTATGGAAACTCAGGAGTGGATTAGGTGGAAATCAGAATAATTTCAAGAAGGTGAGTGAATTAAACCACCCCTCAAAATAGGTTATTAACTATTTCATTTTATTTTCAGTTTTGACCGATATTTTCAGTGATTCAGCCTGAGGAAACGTTGGAGAACTTTTTCAGTCCTCGTACAGAAGGGCATATGTATTCTGGCGACTCTATTATCTTCACTTGTAATATAACACTCAGTGAGAACGCATGAAGATGAGGACAGAGATTTTTCAATTTGCAGGAAGTGACTATCTTTCTTCTTTTGTGCAACATGCCAGCAGGGGCCACACAAATGATCTGGAAATAACACAACGCTGAACACACCATTCATCCCCACGAGGGCCTGATTAAAGCCGTGGGCTTCTCCTGTCTGGGACACAGGTCCCTGTTGGGGGGTGGGCAGTGTGATGGGACCCAGCTGGCGGCAGGAAGGTGGCTGGCCCTGCACTGCACAACCCGCCAAGTCAGCTTCTGCTGGACCATACATGGAGCAGAACAAGAGCGCCTGTGCACCAGGGACTGGACGCAGGTGTCCTCCCTCTCTGCTTTCAGAAAGCATGTGCCTTTTTGTCAGCACAGGCACTGACTTTTTCACACCTCTCCCGTGGCGTCTGAGGGGCCAGTCCCTGGCAAGCCCCCTCCCCAGATCGATTCTGGGTATTTCCCAGTGCCTGGGCCTGGCGTGCAGTAGGTACTCAAAAGCACCGCTGAATGAATAAATACACAAATACACAGGTGCGTCCTCCCTGATGCGATACACAGAAACCACAAACTCGGCCCTGTGTCCCTGGGGGTGGGGCCGGCGTCTCAGCGTCCCTTTGGCTCCATCTCAACCCGGGTGATTCTGCCCTCTCTGGCCCCTCCTTAGGGAACATTTGGAAACATCTAGAGACATTTTTGGTTGTCACAACTAAGTGCGGAGAAGTGCTACAGACACCCAGCGGGTAGGGACCAGGGATGCTGCTGTTACAGACATCCTATAATGCACACGACAGCCCCTTAGAATAAAAAAATGACTTAATAGTAGAGACTGAGAAAACCTGAATTAGATTACTTCTAAACTCCCTAAAATTCAAGAAAATGCTAAGTCTAAGTTGCTAGGTGTGGGACAGGATGAAGCTTCTTCATAAGCCATAGCTGACCTACGGTAGACGCTACAGCTACTTTGAGCTGAAAGTTCTAGAAACTTGAAAGACAATTTATGTGGACATCAATCCAATTTAAAACCAGGCCCACTGGGGCTTCCCTGGTGGCACAGTGGTTGAGGGTTTGCCTGCTAATGCAGGGTACGCAGGTTCGAGCACTGGTCTGGGAAGATCCCACATGCCGCGGAGCAACTAGGCCCGTGAGCCACAACTACTGAGCCTGCGCGTCTGGAGCCTGTGCTCCGCAACAAGAGAGGCCGCCATACTGAGAGGCCCGCGCACCGCGATGAAGAGTGGCCCCCACTTGCCACAACTAGAGAAAGCCCTCGCACAGAAACGGAGACCCAACACAGCCCAAAATAAATTTTAAAATAAATAAATAAATAAATACTCCTGTTCTCTGTTTAAAAAAAAAAAAAACCAGGCCCACTAACCTCACACCTTGCGAATCACGTTGGTGATTAATGTATGACTGTACCCTGCATGACTTCCTTTCTTTTTCCTCTCTCCATTTACTCCATGGACATGGTTTGTTTTGGACACAGGCGTGAGCCGGTTCTGAAAAGACTGGCGGTGATATTCTCCTTGTCCTCACAGTAGAAGAAAAAAGTGGCCCTCAGGATCACGTACGATCGGCTGCTGTAAAATGGACGGGCTTTGCATTCACACAAAACACAAAGATGGCAACAGCTGGAAGGCGGACGCTTCCATTCTGTACGCAGGCTCCATCCACAGGGCGGGTGCCAACTGACAGCTGCTAATTTACATGGGATGCGGGACCCAGCACCATACTATTACCTTTCTGAAAAGAACCAAGTATCTGTGGCATTCGATTAACAAAACAAATGAAATATACTCATCACCCTACACAGAAGTCTATCAACTTGGAAATCACTCTAAGCGTGGGATTTGCTCTCCTGCGCTGGTGATGACATCTCAAATTCTTGGTCTGTTAGCCTTGATGGTTCCTACTCTAAGCTCAGTTGTATGCATTAAGCTGCCCGAGAAACATCCACATATCATGTGGGAATAAAATGACAGCCAGCTCACTGTTTTCAAAGAGAAAGGGAGAAAAAAAAGTCTTTGTTCTAACCATCCTCAGAAATTGACTGCATAAAATATAGATTTGAAAGCGTCATGTCGGCATCTCTAATAATTCACCTTGATGATGTCTAGTTCCAGGACTAAAGGGTGTAATGATCTGGAATCAAAGGATATTCTTTGCCATAAAGCAAAAGAGAAGAACCTTTATACTTCCTTTGACACGTGACCATAATAATAATAAAATGAGTGGCTGAAAGGTCAGTGCTTACATTTTCAATCAAACCCAAAGTCTAAGCTGGACAGTCACAGAATCCCCAAATGCTAGGGACTTTGTGGAATTTCTTTTCTGTATGAGCCTGTCACTAATTGAATCAAAATCACTCAACCTTTATTTACTGGTGTCTAACACGTGTCAGGCAATCGCTGGGCTTTGGAAAGATACAGGGAACTGAGCGAGCCCTCACTTAACCCAAAAAGTTCCGTGGGGACCAAAGTTTCTACCCTTCAGAGTGAGATACGCACAACGGCACATCGCGGTAGGAAAGCACACGGCAGAGGGGGTGAAACGCAGGTTTAGGGATGCCTGGAGGCTTCCTGGAGGAGGAAACCTCACAACGAGAAAACCAGGTACAAATGAGCAAGAGCCCACAGGCAAGAGAAAGCACCATCCCCTCCAATCATACAAAAAGTAGTGTCTCACAAACGCTTAGACAACTGGTTAAAAAGATACACTTTAACACAGGAATATGTTTTTTAAATTCCAGAGAACCATGATGGAAAGCTTTAAAAAGCCTAGCTTCTACCCAGAGTTTGATCATTCCAGCCTCTCACACAAGCATGTGCCTTACAGAGTCACAGGGCTGGGCCCAGCTGCCCACTCCTCACTACCAGGTTTAACCAGGTCAGACTTAAATGGCAGGAATCAGCAGAATAAGAAGCTGATATGCTTGCTGATATTCTCCATCAGGATTCATAAGAAAGTGAAGGATGAGTGAAGGAAAACCACGTGAGCAAAGGAAAGTACATTCAGCACGTCATGGAGCCGACGCCACAAGTCAGAGGCTGTGAAACAGCCACAAACGGTATCCGGTCAGCAAACATACTGTTTACCTTGGCAGTGTCCTAGCACCTACTAGGGAGCCCACACTTTTAAATAGGGAGGTTTCACATTGATTTTAATGCAGGTTTCCAACTTGGGGTAGTTTTTTAAAGAAATAATAACTACCCCTTTAGAACATATAGGAGTAGTTTGCCACAGTCTCCACCACTCCCTACTGTCTCCATGGTACTGAGGGGATTTTCCTCCCTCTCATTATCCTTGTACTTAGAGAACTTCTTATACTAAACAAGAGCCTGTGCACAGGTTTCAAAGGTGAGAAAATGAAAGCAAAATCAAGAGGACGCTGAGTTTTCTTCTCTCTGCCAGCTTCACTCAGTTCCCTTCCCTGTCTAGCCCCTGACATCGAAATTGGTGACCCCGGATTTAGGTCTGAACCCCATCTGCCAAACAGTGCCAAGTCAGGGTACCCTGCATGGCTCCATCTAGAAAACCAAAGGCAAGAGCAGCACACGTGCTCATCTATGAACTGGGCCTTGGATTGAACCAGTGCTCACCTGGATCCATTTATACAGACCTGGAATCATGTCTGTAATCTGCTCCTTCATTTTTACTTAGAAAGAAGTTATAGCAATAATAATAGTGACGAAGAGCAATTTTGTAGCTGCTGTCACTCGAGAAAGTCCCATTTTTAAGTTTGATGTACTCACAAAAGAAGGAACCATGAAGAATAAGCAATGGCTCCTAATTGCAGGGCCAGAGACCTTTCAGGGGCTTGGAGAGTCTCCCGGTGTTGAGATCAGTGTTGGGACACCAGGCTGCAGGGGAAACTGAGAAACAGATGGTCCACACAGCATACCAGGTCATTTTAGACCTTCCTGGTCAGGGCTGAAAACGCTCCCCGCAAGGCTGCTTGACGGCTGCCCTGAGACCGCGTGCACTTGGGCACACGTGTCCACCTGCAGACAGATCTGCTGCTCCAATTCAAGAGGGCCGGTAGGTCTGGTATGAGCTGAGCAGAATACAAAAAACCCACAGCCACAGAAAAGGGAAAGAAAGCCCACATTTGTTAAACTCCAAAACCATGTGCCAAGCACAAAGCTGGGTGCGTGACACACGTCACAACCACACCAAGTTGTCTCCCTAAAAATAACCAACATCCAGTGGGTCTTACACAGGAAAAACGGTCCAAGCCACATTACGAGGTCTGCTTCATCCCAGTCTTCCCCCATCTACGAAAATTAACCCAGTTTCTCATGTGAAAATTCAGGGTAGCAATTTTACCCTCCCATCCATAAGCAATTTTGTAAATTCTACCTCCAAAGTACTCCTGGAGTCCCTCCATCTCTGCCCAGCTCCCCTCACCGGGACCCCCTAGGTGGCATCCTAACCGGTCCTGCCACCCGCACAGTATTCCAGAGGCGGCAGCCCACGGGAGCCTCACCCAACACAAAGCAGATTCCACCACACCCTGCTCAGCCCCTGCAAAGCCTTCCTGTGGGAAGCAAGAGAGAATGCACGACCCTCAGCGCGTCCTTCCTGGGGCTTCCCGCTCAGGCCCCGACTCCCCCAGCCCCTCGCCCACCCTGGGCCTCGCCCTCCCCCTGCCTGCTTCGCACACGTGCCTCCCTGTCCCTCAACTTCTCTCTGCCCTGCCCCCTGCCTGGTCAGTGGCTCCTCTTCTCAGAGACGCCTCTTCTACCCACAAAACCAAATTAGGGGCTTCTGTTGGTCTTCCCCATAATATACTTCAAGTCTGTCCTTAGACATTTATGGGGGAGATTGTTTAATGTCTGTCCCCTCGCTGGACTATTCGCTCCATTAAGGCAGGAGTTGTCTGCACTAGTCACCCCCATGCACACCGCACACAATAGACACAAAGTGGATGCCCAGCAAAAATGCCTCGTCTCCATTTAGGTTCCTTAATTCACTACCCCTCAAAAAAACAGGGAGTAAGTAAGGCAACCATGATTTAATCTGAAAGCTATCACAAAACAACAAGGTCCTACTGTACAGCACAGGGAACTATATTCTATATCCTGTGATAAACCATAATGGAAAAGAATATAAAGAAGAATGTATATATATGTATAACTGAGTCACTTTGCTGTACAGCAGAAACTAACACAACACTGTACATCAACTATACTTCAATAATTTTTTTTTTTTAATTTTAAAAAGCTATCACGGGGGCTTCCCTGGTGGCGCAGTGGTTGAGTGTCCGCCTGCCGATGCAGGGGACGCGGGTTCGTGCCCCGGTCCGGGATGATCCCACATGCCACGGAGCGGCTAGGCCCGTGAGCCATGGCCGCTGAGCCTGCGCGTCCAGAGCCTGTGCTCCGCAACAGGAGAGGCCACAGCAGTGAGAGGCCCACATACCACACACACAAAAAAAAAAAGCTATCACAATCTTAAAAGCTATTGTAAGAGCTTACACACCAAAACGCTGTGTATGAAAGTGTCCTGCTGTCCATCTGTCCCTCTAATTGAATGCGTCCTCTCTGGCCAGGCACAGGGACAAAAGATGCATCACCGCTGCTCTGTCTCCCACGTCCCCCACCTGGTACCTTCCAAACGAGCTATCAATCAATTATTAATTGTGGCAGCCACCAAACTCTCATCACCTAAGATCCATCGTCAGAAGGGATGCACAAGCCTTCTCCACAATGTCTAGGCTCATTAAGAAAACACCTTGCCCATGAGCTGAAATCTACACAACAGGAAGAATAAAAGTTCAGGAGGTTCCCGGAGCAGGAGGTCCTCCTGCAGTGAATCCTCCCAGAAGGCACACATGGGGCCTGGGAGCAGAGGAACAGCTCTGATGGGCTCAGGGCAAAGTTTTCGTTTTTCCACTGCTACTGTGGAAAACTGTTTGTATTTGCAAAATAAAATAGGGGTAAATTCTTCTAAGGCATGGTTCTAAAAAAAGAGTAGTGCAAGTGTTTAAAAAAAAAGATATTACGTGTGTGAAGTAACTGGAGTTTTATTTCTCCCAAATATATTCTAATTCATTGTTTTTGCTTTATTTTGCTTAAGTCCAAGATAATATCCATATTTATACTAATCTCTGCAAGGGCCCTTTGGAAGTGTGTCCACTGTTTTTTTTGATGGACCTCAATAGTTTTCTTCACTTCTTCACTTTCTTCACAATAAACTACCCTCAAAATGTTCACCAATGCTACAAAGTGGAAATGCTTTGTAAACTGCAAACCACTATTCACAAGAAAGGGGAGCATCTATACACCTAACACAGAAAGCAAAACACCACCGACGGCTCACACTGAGCCTTGCTACCACCATCACCTCCTTCTAGCCAAGTTCAACTCCATCTCCTCAGCTGGGATTTTTCATCAGTACGGACCTAACACAGAGCTCCCCCTCTGGTCCTGCAGGGGCTCCCCATCACCGGCTGCCTGCTTCCCCCCCAACCCCTGCACCATCTGACCATCTTGGTTTCTCTCAGGGACCCCTTCAGTGGGTGGAGGAGTCTCAGTCCCCAGTCAGGGAACTGCTCTCTCCTCTCTGGGTAATTCACTTGCTCCGTCCCGTGCTCCTTTTACTGTCACCCCCATGACAGCTGAAGACTTCCTGGCTGGCTTTCTCCCAGCCCAACGTCAGAGCGCCTCTCTCCAAGCTCAGCACTGCAGCAGCTCTGTGAATGCAGCTTTTAAAAAACTGAACTTGTCTGCTCCCCTCTGCTCCCAACTCGCCAACGTGGCTCTCCTGCCAACTTCCCCAATTCACAGCAGCAGTGTTCTTCATTAAAAGAATTAATTGAAACAATCAAGACACATTTAATGGTGATTGTCAAATCTCCTTCAGCTCTGAAGAAGGGACCCTAAGACACACTGGGAGGAATGGGGGCCGTCTGGTGCTTCCTGCACTGCTCCCCCACTCCCAGTGGCTTTCCGCTCTCCCTGCCCTTCAAGGTGACAACTCCAGGCCTTCCAGCTGCAAATCCTCCTTCATCATCCGAAGGGCTTCCTGACCGCTGCCTTCCCACCCAGCCTCTGCTCCCACCCGGAATGCACCCTCCAGATACCCGGTGAGTGTGTGCTTAAAGCACCCACCAGGTACCAAGCCAGGCACCAGAGTGTTGTTATCATTTACGTTAAAAAGCTACGACCATGGTGCCAAAACACTCTGAACAAAGATAACTGAGGATCTGTTCCTGCCCTTGAAGGACATATATATGCTCCTTAAAGACAGAAACTAAGTCTTGAAGAATACATACAACTTTTTTTTGATGACTATAGTTAATGATGACTATAGTTAATAACACTGTATTACATATTTGAAAGTTGCTGGGAGAGTTGCTCTTAAAAGTCCTCAATCACAAGAAAAAAAAATTGTAACTACGTGAGGTGATGGATGTTAATTAAACTTACTGTGGTAATTATTCCACAATACACACATATATCACATCACTGTGTTGCACACCTGAAACATAAAATAATGTTATATGTCAACTATACCTCAATTTTTAAAAATTAATAAAAAGAAAATGGCAAAATCTAAAGTCTGGGCCATTAAAAAAGAACGTGTTTATATACAGATGAACCAGGAAAAGTGCAAGTCAAAGGAAGGAACTCAGGTTGTAAGAATCGGGAGAGCCTTCGCAGAGGAGAAATTATGATGAATCATGAAAAATGAATAGACATTTTCTCGTTTGGGAGGGTAGGGGCTGGTGAGGAGAGCATATATGTCCACAGTGCCCAAACTGGGCCCTGCAGATACTTTCTCTTTGTTCTAAATAAATCATAATCATCCTTTTTGGGGCATGAGACCCCCTTTCTCCCTCCTAGCTTCCCACACGCTACTTCCTTCTGTCCATCTACACAAGATTCAGCCCAAGGCCCGACTCCTTCTGGGTCCTTTTCTGATCACTCCAGACCCCAAAGACCTTCTCCTTGCCAAACCCTCTGACCACGGTCTGTTTCACAATGCTGGCATTTTATTTTAGACTGTTTTAGTCTCAGATCCTATTTATTGCCTCGTCATATCATTTTCTTCACAAGTGATTTGGTTTGCAAGTTTTATCTCCTCAACACACCAAAAGTCAAGCTGTTAGTGGTTTGTCCCATAGGAGATTTAATTATACAAATGACAATTGAAAATTTTTTAAGAAAAGTAAAAATGAATTAGTGTAATTTAAGATACAAATCACACAGCTACTGACTGCAATGATATATACAGATGGCAGAGCTCACCTAAGATTCTTACGATTAACTTAAAAATACACTTATTTCTCTTTAAATCAGAAGTTAGGGCAGTTCCTTAACTTTCCTTAATTCTGGTTTCACCAGATCACCTTCCCACCAACACCCTTTCTTAGGAAACAGATTGAGAGCTGGCTGCAGAGACAGACCAAGCTTAATACTTCTCTTGACCCCAACAGTGTGTGCAAAGTAAACAATTCCACAGTCAAGGTCACCTGCAGTACAAATCCATCGATGTGCCTCACAATCTGAGAACATAATAAACAGCAGTTTTAAGCTCATCTTCCTTACTACTCACCAGTTTCACACCAAGTGAGTATAGCAGAATCCAATCCATTTGGATGCTCCAAAGATCTCTACTCTGAAAGCTTTCTCTGGATTCTCAGGTACAATAAAGAGTAACTGAGGTTACTTAGCATCTTGTGAAGAGCTAAATGCATTCAAAGTCTTTATATTACCAAGCATCAAAAACAAAGTGCACGCCGCCACCACTGTTTGGCACTTTAACCTTTTCGAAAACACCAGGAGACCCCGCTACGCTTATATCGGCTAAGGACTGAGACCAGAGCCCTCCAGGAGCATCTAGAAACCAGCTCCAACAGCAGGATCTCCGAAGCCGGTGCCTCGGGCAAGGTGTAGACGGAGTAACCTGCAGGGAGACTGAGTGGTGGGCACAGCCACTGCCTGGCCGAGGGGGTCCCCACCGGGCTGCCTTCCCTGGGCTTCCACACGCTGCAGCCTCAACAGTAACAAAGACCAGACCGTCCTTTTACTAAGTTTCCACTCCCGGGCATGGACGGATCAACGATGCCCCGCTAAGTGTATGGAGGCACACGTGGAATACAGCACGTTCTGCAGACTTTCATCTATGACCACGGGATATAAAAGGCAGGGCCAGAGCCCGCCGGAGCGCCCCGACCTCGGGGACACGCCCGCACCGACCCCGCAAGTAACCGCTCGACGCCCAGATGAGCCCAGCCCGCCGCGCTCTGGGCGGGGTCCCCGGGGAGGGCGGCAGGTGGGACCCCGGCCCCCACGTCCCCGCGCCGGGCCGGGCGGACTCTCGGCTCGGGTCTCGGCCCTCAGGACGGGAGCCGCGGGGACGTCCCGCCCAGGAGGAAGCGACGCCCAGCGCGGGGG
Organism: Delphinapterus leucas; assembly: GCF_059928025.1. Taxonomy (NCBI): domain Eukaryota; kingdom Metazoa; phylum Chordata; class Mammalia; order Artiodactyla; family Monodontidae; genus Delphinapterus; species Delphinapterus leucas. The sequence continues at coordinate 32,241,009 of NC_143142.1, read as the reverse complement.
CCCAAGGGCCGCGGGAGTCCTGCCGTCCCCGCCCCGGCCCGTCCGAAGTGGGCGACAAGTGGGCAGCGCCCCGCGGGGGAGCCCGGCCCGCGCCCGGAGGCGAAAGAGAAAGAGAAAGAGGCGGCGCGGGGCGAGGCGACTCCCAACTGCCGCCGCCCCCCGCCCGGCCCCGCCGCGGGCGACGCGCGCTCGGCGGGGCGCCGGGTGCGGGGCGCGGGGGCACCCGGGGCGGCGGCCCCGCGGCGCGGGCGGCGGCGCCCTCCTTACCCGGAGCAGAGCCGCGCCGCCCACAACGCCGACTGGGCGACAGTCCTGGGCACGAGCCGGCGGCGCCGTGGGCCCGGCGGTGCGGGCGGGAGGGGCGCGCGGCGCGGGGCGGGGCGGGCCAGGGCCGGGGGCCGCTCCGCGCGCATGCTCCCGCCCCACCTGCCGCCGCGGGGTCGCCCCGGGGAGCCCGGCGGACGCGGGCCCGGCTCCCCCTTCCGGCCCCGCGGCACGGGGCGCGCAACCTGCCTCTCCCCGGCTCTCGGGGTTCACTTGCTTCCTCCCGATTCTTCTCCGTCCTGCCGCTCCCTCCGATTTTGCTACCCCCTCTTGACTTTGCTACACGCGCGTCCGCGGAAACCACTTCAAAATAAAAGGAGACTTTTCACGAGGCCCCAACAGATGTTCAGGGACCCCTTTGTAACTGCTTGAGGTGGAGAAGGAAACAGGAGAGGCCGCTGAGACCCTGCCCTCATGGAACTTACGGTCTTGCTGGTTAACGTGAGGCTTTCACAAAGCATTGTCGCTGGTTTGGGGAGGAACTTATTAAATCATTTATTCTGGCTTATAATTAAAAGTAGCTGGTAACTGAAGACTGTATTTCGTGACACTTTCTTTCATGAAAGTGTCCTGTGTATAAATTCTAGTATACACATAATAGCTGGTAGGTATAAAATAAATATTAATTTGTTGCTTCCAGCAAGAAGTTCAATAATTTAACACGATTAACGGTAATTTCCAAAATGATCATTCTGATTTGTTGTTGACTACCATAACCCAAAAACTTTTGTTTTTCAGGTGAGACTGGTCCTTGGTAGAAACATCATTTAGTGTTGTTATTAAAGATAGAAATATAAAACCCTTTGCTAATGCAGTTTTTAAATTAGGAACCATGATCATAGAAATTTACAAGTACAAACACGCACATACAAACTGTGTTCTGTGCCCTAATCAGTTAAGTAAAAGAGATTTGAGTCACAGAGAGAAAGGGAAGCAGAAGGATTCAATGTAGAGAGAACATCTAAAGAAGATCTAATGAAGTGGAGTACTAACTTTCACCCCATTTTAACATGTTTATGCTGAAGACCTTATGGAGTTGTGATGTATTTCTGCGAAACAGGTACCCTTCAGGGTATGACCTTTGCATACTTGCACACCTGACTGCATGATATTAGCATGCGGCTTAATGAGTGGATGAGAATTCCCCTTCCCTGCTTCTTGCCTGGTCACAGATAGGGTTTTTGGTGAAGGGTAGGAGCTTCGATCACTGCAGTGTAACCCAGTCCACACTAGCGGTGTTTATCGTTAAAAGACTCCAGGTCTCAATGATACAAACATCAAAATGTTCCCAGCACAGAAAGAGTTAAGGCTACATCTAGTTCCACCTGCCTCTTAGAAATACCAATATTAATATTATAGAAAATCGGAGAAAGCTGGATTGAAATCCAATTAGTGAATTTACATCACCTTGTCTTCACTTTGGCGGGGGGAAACAATTATTATTACAACATGTTTATTGTATATATTTGGCTTATATTTACAAAACCAGAAACACTGTTTTCATGGGCTAGGTTTAAATAAGAAAAAGGATGCCCCAATAAAACAGGTGACACAGACAGAGAACCTCGTCCTGGGTTACTTAAGTGTAAATCTGTGGGTGCATAGTGCTGACAACAACACGTGATTATATTCAAAGAAGCTGACATCTGTTTTAAACAATACTGTTATTCAAATTATATGGAAATATAAGCAGAGATGCATTGCTGCACTTATTACAGAATTTTTCAAAAGCTGTTGTAGTAAATCCCTTTAATTTGAACAGTTGCAGATTGAAATGAAATAGCCACATTGTTGATTACTGTATTACCAATGGTCCATTATGAGCAATGGGGTTTAGAAAGCTGATGGTTACTAGGTATTCTATTTTCATAATTCAATCAAATTTGACAGACTCTAAGTAGCAAAGCTGATGTTGACCAGATAGATAAGGATGGTCTCTTGTTATGATAGGACCTGCGGGTGGCATGGTAAACACAGAAGAACTCCTTTCTGCAGGTCAATCAAAACAGAGCAGAGTCATGGTAGGTAGTTCTATAATGTGTCTATTGTGGGTTGAAAGAAAACCTTCCCATATGCTAAGACAGCGATTGGCTTTATTCAAGGAACACTCCATTTTAAAATTTGCTACATTTATTTAATTTTTTCTGATTGGGTGTTTTTATTTCATTTTTATATGTTATATATATGTGATTTTTATAAGCATATACATTATTTTTTCCAATTAGAATTAAGTTACATTGCTTTATTATCTAATCAATAGCAGGCTTGGCCGTTGACACAGATTTGTTTTTAAAACTCAAGATTGTTTCCTAGGATATACTTAGGACCATTTGCAAGAGTTAAGCACAGTGTCATTGAAGAAAAGTTTTCTTAATAGCATTCTATGCTTGCTCCACAAGTAAATTGTCCATTGCAGCTAAAATTATTTCATTGGTCACCATTTATGTTCAGTAGTTATTATCATAAAGTTTATTTTCATATTAATGCCATTGTTAATAATTTTACCTATACCACATTATATTTTCTGTTACATTTTCTCTGTTACAGCAGTATTTCCCTAAGTGGACTGTCCAAAATTAGACTTCCTTTAATGGGTTTAGATATAAATAATTGCACAGAGATCTACTTAAATGTCAATGTTGGTTCAGAAAGACGTTGTGTAAATAATAGTGAAGAATTAAAACTAATTTTAAAGAAATTATACCAAAAGCTTCAAAAACAAGGTAATATGTATATTATACTATTTTGAGTTAATGACTTAAAATCTGTATAGAAATCTTTTTATTTTCACATTTGTACATTTTTAGTAGAACAAAGCTATCATAAAGTAGCATAAAAGCACTGTTCCCAGGTATACTCTCTTGAATTTTTAAAAATCCAATTTATACACAGTATTTCTGATGATACTTAGAATCTATGTAAACTGAACAAGGTAAGTACCCTCACATCAATATGCAAACTTCACTTCCCAGTGCAACCTCTACTGAATAAACTAATAGGATTTGGAGAAGGGCGTGAAAACTACAGAAGGAAAGCTATCAATGCCTTTAATCTTATTTTCATAGATATTGATGACATACCCATACCATCTCCAAGGTGAGAGACGTAAAAAAAGAAAAAAAGAAAATTCATATTTTCTTGAATAGCAATAAGCCCAAAACAACTGTAGCTAGAATGCCTTCTCTAAAATATAGCAGGTGGTATAATATGATGAACACACGCTAAATGTTAGGAAAGGTGGTTGTTATTCCTGCCTCTGCTGTGGACCCATCTTGGAAGAAATAAGCTGTCTCCACATGACATGTGTCACCACGCACGGCACTTACTCTAGGGATCACCAAGTTCAGGGTCTGGCTCTAGTTCTCAACATTGCAGGTCCAGAAACTTGAGTTTGTTAACGCTCCAGAAGCGCTCAGGCTAAGGGAACCAGCCAAATACAAGAGCGCCAGTTATACTGATAGACATGAGTGTTACCGATTCGGGGTCCTTGGAGTCTTTAATCAGTAGAAATTGATAAGAAGCCAGACGAGGAATTTAGGCAAGCCTTTATTGGGGCTCGTGCTGCAGCACAAGGTAGAGAAAACCAGAAACAGTTGCCCTTGCTTACTCCTCAATGGGGGGCAAACTGGTCCCTTAAATGGGGTGACAGTGGGGGCAGGCCAGAGGGGTAGATTAGGTGGTGTGCCCACCCCTTTGGTGGTACCGGGTGCAGTGATCATGTGCAGTACCCTGCTTTTGCTCCTCCCAGCACCTCAGAAGTGACAGTTGATTTGTGCCCTTTTTGTATCTTATGTTCATAATTTGCTACCACTGTGCAGTTATTTTTAGTCCCTTATAGTTTCTTTGTATGCTGGAGGAGACATTTCTCCCGGTACAAGCGCTCTGGTAAAGGGTCCCAGGTCCTACCTGTCTCCTAAGTGCCCCAAAATTCCACGTTTTCAGGTCAGAACAATCCCACCACCATAGTCTACAAAGGAAGGCAAACTCTGTGAAAAGATTGCCAAATGACCGTGAACTCAGGACCAGGAGAGCTGGCTCCTCTTACTGGGTGGTGTCAACAAGTGACAACTGTCTGATACAAGGATTCTCTCAGAGGGGTGCCTCCAGCTAAGAGACCCACACGCTGCATCAGCTGGATGGGATACTATTCACTGAGGTCCTTTCCTTTTGCATTCCAGTCCTTGAGACATTCCTGGGTCACCGTGACTGGACCTGCGTGCTTTAGAAACTCCTTTACAGACCATCTCCTGGGGAGGGAGAGCTGCTCCTGCAGATTGGGAAGCCTTATGCAGGAGCTCGCTTCACTCACAGCCTTTTCTCAATTTTGAAATGTGACCTATCTTCCAGGAGTCAGCACTCATGACATCTCTTCCTTGAAGCATTTTGTTGCTTTACTTTTTTTCTTCTACGTACCCGTACATTTGGTTTACACATCTAGATTGAATTTATATTATTTGGGGTTTCACTATAATTACTTATTAGAGTATATATAACTCTGATAACTATGGTTTTCTGAAGAGGAGGATTCATATCTTTTAAGTTAGTGTTTAAATTTTTAATTATCTCTGGGGTTTTGCTTTTAGTTTTTGTCCTTTCTTTAGAAAAAAAAAAAAAAGACTCGTTTCAAAAAAATGCAGGAGGTAATGCAATTAATGCCCGTATATCCACCAATCAGAAGGAACATTTGTTAACACTTTACACTTGACATTTTTTAAGATACAAAACATTACACTGTCTATAAGGTTGAATTCCTTTCTCATCCCTTCATTTTCTCTGTGCCTCCTTTCCCAGGGGCAGCCCCCATTACAAATTTGGTGCCTATCCTTCTACTATAAGCCTTTATCCTTACAGTATCTGAGTTTTGTCTCTTTTAAAGAAATCCTCCCTTTACCCAAGGTTATAAATGATACTGTTTTTAAAATATATATATTTTTAATCTTAGTGAATTCGTTAGGACCTCAAGTACATATTGAGCTGTAGGGGATCCTGGGCAGCCTTAATTTGCTCCTGACTCTAAGGAGGATGCTTCTAAAATTAGCTTATTTACTGTAGGCTCTTGTACAGACCCTTCTTCAGGTTAAAAGATTCCATTATCTTTTGTTACTAAGTGTTTTTTGTTTGTTTGTTTGTTTGTTAATTTATTTTATTCAAGTATAGTTGATGTACAGTGTTGTGTTACTTTCTGCTGTACAGCAAAGTGGTCCAGTTATATACATCTAAACATTCTTTTTCATATTCTTTTCCATTATGGTTTATCACAGGATATTGAATATAGTTCCCCATGCTATACAGTAGGACCTTGTTATTTGTTTATTTGTTTTTACAATGAACAAGTTTGGATATTCTCTGATGCCCATTTTACTTCTATTGAGGTAGTCACTTTTTTTCTTTTTCATAATGACTTATTTCATAGAATTTATTCCTTTATTTCTGGGAGGATCTTAAGCATACTTATTTAAAGGTCATTTTGATGTTGTTCTCTTCTTTGTACTTTATTCCCTGTAAATTCGTCTTCCAGTTTGGGTTTGGTGGCTGTTTTTCTCAGTGTTAATCATCTTGACGTAATTCTGAGTGAGACCTGTTTCCTCCTCTCCCTCTCTTCACTGCCCTCCCTCTTTTGCCTCTGCCTGGGCCTCACTGTCTTGTCCAGAATCAGGTCTTTTCTCGGCAGCCTTGGCCTCCCATCCTACAGTGATGCGAGGGAAATGTAGGCACAGTCACCAAGGCCGTGAGGGACTTGGCCCAGGTCCCATACTCTCCTCTCTCTGGCTGCACCGCAAGAATGCAGCAAAAGTAGCCATTTTCCAGCCCATTTAGTGCTAAAAGAGAGCACCCAGCCCAAGTTTTAGATACTAACTCTGGCTCCAGACCTCCACCATGCAGGAGATGTTTCTAGTTCAACAAGATTACTGCCATTCATCTCTGATATTTCCAGACCCAGAAACTCCCAGGTTCAGCCCCGGCACTCCACTGTGTGCCTGTGTGTTTCTAGAACATGGAAACGGCTGCCTTATCATTTTAATTTGTTTCAGTGGCTTTGTTTGGCTCGGGATGGGTCCTTCAAAGATGAAGTCAGTGATTTTTCCAAGTTCCCATTTCTCATTTGACTGGACTTCCCTCTCAGTACCTTGCACAGTTCTTTGCACAAAAGAAGTGCTCAACAAATTTTCTGGACTTGAAGCCACTTCATCGTGTGCAAAGGGAAGCTGAGTGAATGCTTATCAGAAATGTACTATAGAGGAAAGTCATTCAGTACAGGCTTGACCGGGATGGACTTTAGGCCTTTCTGTGTCAAGGATCCCAAGATTTCATCCCTGTTTACCTGCATGGAGCAGCTTCGAAGATGGGTGGGCACACTGGAACCATTGCCAGAACAGGCCATTACCAACTACTCAGTAAACAGGCTGATACGAGAAGAGTTGCTGTGTCTACAGTTCAACCCTAAGGAAGCTATTTAATATTTCCTACGTATGTTTTCATTATTATATCCTCGGATTTTTCTTTCTCTGTCTGCCTTCATTCATCGTTGTTAGGTTGAAATTTATGCACGTAACCAGCCTATATTTGGAGTTATAAGTCTACTCTTCAGTCCCCATCTCATTTCCCAAGCTAAATTAACTTCACCTCCCACCCACCTTTTATATACTTTGCCTTAGTTCTTGTCTCTGCTTGGTGCCAACTCTTTGGACTCTGGCATTTAGAATGACCCAGAGAGGCTATTAAACAGAGCTCTAGACATGCAACTCTCCATCTTACAAAAAAAAAAAATCTGATTGCCCTTTTGAATCTTACGTTATCTTACCTTGGGTTCCAACTGAGCACATCAGTCTTAAGACTCTATTGAGATTTCTATTACAGAGTTCCAATACATAGGCCAATCCTCTGCTCTCATCTTTCTTCCACAGGCTTTACCTTAAGCCTGGAAAAGAACCACCACCAAGATAAATGAACAGCAAACATGAATCAAAAGGTGGGACTTCTACTTTGTCACAAATAGCTTTAATAATCAAACTTAATTTTTCATGTGTACAAGTACCAATAAGCCAGAGCACCATGCATTGGGTTGTGTTCGTTGAATTGTTTCTTTGTCTATTCGGCGAGTAGATAAGATCTTCCACTCCACTTATATTTTACCGTACTTGTCCTGTATTTCAGTAGTATTTTCAAAATTTTGTGCAATAATCTTCTCCGTTAGAGGCTTTGGTTAACATTTATCCAGGTGTTTCTTCTTTATCATTGTTACATTCCATTTTAAGCCCTGAGGGAAAATTTTAAGTAGCAAATTATGCAAATTACATAATTGTTTTCTTGTACAATATTGGTTTTTTGTCATATTGTCAATGCCTCTTTAATGCTTTTTTCTAAGTATTTCACTCAGTGTTAATATCATCTCTCACCACCTTGAGTAATTACATCATTTTTCCTATTTTACAAATGGAAAAACAATTATTATTTCTATGGTTTTCCTTTTTTTCAATAATGTTGTTAATTAGGTTGCTGATTTTGTGACAATCCAGCCTTGAGAACATCCTATCTTAAATAACCAGATATATGATAAGAAAATATTTAGTGGCATATGACAAAGCAAAAGTTAATACTGTATATTATTTTTCACCAAGTGTAAGTCTTGTGTTTGGAAAACAATTTATTAAACTATGTGCAAACTCGTTTCTAGATATTAAATGTATACATCCTTCACTTTGGAAGGGATTTACTGATTTCATTTTCTTTTTGAAATAAGACAAATTTAAATGCAAAAACAATTCTATGAGCAAAGCAAACATCAGCTTTTCATGACTTTAAAGTCTTTATTCAAATCTGCCCACTCAGGGTATACTCTTGAGCCCCATTTCACAAATGGGGTTTAGTGTACCCCCAGGAGTGGGCAACCATGCGCTGAATGTACACAAACCCATAGGCATCCTCCTGGAACACTGGTTTGTCTATAGCTTTGGCAGGAGGGAGAATTAAATTATTTCACTGATGATTTAAAAAAATTATTTTTACATTAAAATAAACACGGATATATTATGGAGCAGAGACAAAATGTGCCTGGATTTTTAAGATAAAGCAGGTGACGTCAAAGATAATTTTGTTCTTCTAAAAACATTGTTCACATCATCTCTATCCCAAAGAGCTAATTTTATTTTTCTATTGTTATCTTTCTGTTAGAATTTTAGCTCCTCCGTAATTTCATACATGCATTCATTTATAACAAAAGATTTCTAGCAGGGGGACTAAGCTAGACTGTTTGCGGGTTATATGTCCCTTTGACTTGTATGTATCTTGACCCAGGTGGAAGATTGATCTTAGCCATAGCACAGAATAGCCTACGGAGTCATACCTGAAACACAGGTTTGTAATTCACGGTAACATGATTGTTATAAGCTCTTATAGCTTCTATTGTATGAATGGATTTAACATTTTGTTGTGCATCAGCTTTCTTTACAAAATAAGAAACTAACCAACAACTATTACCATTGTAAAATATTAACATGATTCTGGTTAACATTTAATATTAATATTAAGGCCCTAGTTAATATTCAGGGTGTATCTATTAGGAAGAAACGTTGTTCCCCAGTACATCACCTGCCTTGAGGGTGAACATGTCAGAAGAGAAAAGGCAGGTGCTTCTAATCACACCACATGGTCACAGACGTGTCTGTTTATTCATAGACTCTTATGCTGCTGATAAAATCCCTGTGGTCTTGTTTTATTAATGAATACAGGTCAACTTAGGCAACTTTGAGGGAAAGAATAAGAATCCAATGAACCCAACTCAATTCATTTATTTCCCTCTAAATTCTCTTCTTATTTTTGCCAAATGTTGTTTTTTCATAGAGGAAATCAGGAAATGGTGTGTTCTGCTCTTTCAAATTAATTTTAATTTTTATTTCCATGCGTCAACATAGTTTTCACAGTTGACATTGTCATCACTCCGCTTTAGAAAATTAATTTTATTTCATATTTTCATGCATCAGTCACACAGTTGATATTTTGATAGCCCTACAGTGGCCTTCTGTTGTAATAGGACAGATTTGGCTTAGCCCTCTCCTATTCTTAGCTGTTTGGGTTTTCCCACTTATGTTTTTGTTTTTGCAATCATAAATAGCATTACTATAAATGTTGCTAAGTAAATAACTTTTTAATCTGTTTATTTCCTTGGAGAATGTTCCATAGAGCAGGATTATTGTGCCAAATCATATCCAATAGTTTCATAGTTCTCACCATGTCTTTTTTTTCCCCAGAGAAACCAAAACAATTGAAAATGTGACCAGAAACATTTAAAAGTTATGTCATTTAAAACAATTTATGTCACTCTCAGATCCAACAGATCCCAAATTGACAGTCTATAATTTCTATTTATTTAGTAAATATGTATATGATGGTATCTTAATGTTGCTAAAATTTATATTTATTAAATAATGCTGGAGATATGGATTAATCAGTGTGATGATTTTTTAACTGCCATTCCCTGTTATCGAATGCTCAGTTCATTTCCTTTAACCAATTATCAAATGGAATTTGAGGGTGAGTCGTTATAAATTTGTCTCAATTATTTGCGTATTTTAGAAAGCAAGCTTTTTAAAAAAGAGTATCAAATGTATCACGTACACAGAAACGTACAGAAAAAAATATAAAATATACCCTGATAACACCACATAGAGGGAGAAATAAAATACAGTTGATGTAGCTGAAGTCTCTGTGTAACCCTCCTCAATTCAGGTCCATCCCTCCATCTCTAGAGCAACCATCACTCCAACCATGTGCATTTTTATTCTATTCTTACATATATATCTATAAATAAAACATGCATGTTTTCCACCTTTTGTTAAGTATAGTTTGTGTTTTTGGTATCTTGTCTAAGAAACTTCAGGTCATAAAGATATTTTCCCATGGTTTCTTGTTTTGTTTTGTGTTTTGAATTTTTTTTTAATTTTAATTTATTTATATTTATTTTTGGCTGTGTTGGGTCTTTGTTTCTGTGCGAGGGCTTTCTCTACTTGCGGCGAGCGGGGACCACTACACTCTTCATCGTGGTGCACGGGCCTCTCACTATTGTCGCCTCTCTTATTGCGGAGCACAAGCTCCAGATGTGCAGGCTCAGTAGTTGTGGCTCACGGGCCTAGTTGGTCCACGGCATGTGGGATCTTCCCAGACCAGGGCTCGAACCCGCGTCCCCTGCATTGGCAGGCAGATTCTCAACCACTGCGCAACCAGGGAAGCCCTGTTTTTTTAATTTAATTTTATTTATTTTTTTATACAGCAGGTCCTTATTAGTCATCTATTTTTTTTAACATCTTTATTGGAGTATAATTGCTTTACAATGGTGTGTTAGTTTCTGCTTTATAACAAAGTGAATCAGTTATGCATATACATATGTTCCCATATCTCTTCCCTTTTGTGTCTCCCTCCCTCCCACCCCCCATCCCACATCTCTAGGTGGTCACAAAGCACCTAGCTGATCTCCCTGTGCTATGCAGCTGCTTCCCACTAGCTATCTATTTTACGTTTAGTGTATATATGTCCATGCCACTCTCTCACTTGGTCACAGCTTACCCTTCCCCCTCCCCATATCCTCAAGTCTATTCCCTAGTAGGTCTGTGTCTTTATTCCCATCTCACCCCTAGGTTCTTCAAGACCTTGTTTTTCTTTTTTTTTTTTTAGATTCCATATATATGTGTTAGCATACAGTATTTGTTTTTCTCTTTCTGACTTACTTCACTCTGTATGACAGACTCTAGGTCCATCCACCTCACTACAAATAACTCGATTTCATTTCTTTTTATGGCTGAGTAATATTCCATTGTATATATGTGCCACATCTTCTTTATCCATTCATCTGTTGATGGACACTTAGGTTGCTTCCATGTCCTGGCTATTGTAAATAGAGCTGCAATGAACATTTTGGTACATGACCCTTTTTGAATTATGGTTTTCTCAGGGTATAGGCCCAGCAGTGGGATTGCTGGGTCGTATGGTAGTTTTGTTTTTACTTTTTTAAGGAACCTCCATACTGTTATGCATAGTGGCTATATCAGTTTACATTCCCACCAACAGTGCAAGAGGGTTCCCTTTCTCCACACCCTCTCCAGCATTAATTGTTTGTAGATTTTTTGATGGTGGCCATTCTAACCTGTGTGAGATGATATCTCGTTGTAGTTTAGATTTGCATTTCTCTAATGATTAATGGTGTTGAGCATTCTTTCATTGTTTGTTGGCAATCTGTGTATCTTCGTTGGAGAAATGTCTATTTAGGTCTTCTGCCCATTTTTGGATTGGGTTATTTGTTTTTTTGATATTGAGCTGCATGAGCTGCTTGTAAATTTTGGAGATTAATCCTTTGTCAGTTGCTTCATTTGCAAATATTTTCTCCCATTCTAAGGGTTGTCTTTTCGTCTTGTTTGTGCTTTCCTTTGCTGTGCAAAAGCTTTTAAGTTTCATTAGATCCCATTTGTTTATTTTTGTTTTTATTTCCATTTCTCTAGGAGGTGGGTCAAAAAGGATCTTGCTGTGATTTATGTCATAGAGTGTTCTGCCTGTGTTTTCCTCTAAGAGTTTTATAGTGTCTGGCCTTACATTTAGGTCTTTAATCCATTTTGAGTTTCTTTTTGTGTATGGTGTTAGGGAGTGTTCTAATTTCATACTTTTACATGTACTTGTCCTGTTTTCCCAGCACCACTTATTGAAGAGGCTGTCTTTTCTCCACTATATATTCTTGCCTCCTTTATCAAAGATAAGGTGACCATATGTGTGTGGGTTTATCTCTGGGCTTTCTATCCTGTTCCATTGATCTATATTTCTGTTTTTGTGCCAGTACCATACTGTCTTGATAACTGTAGGTTTGTAGTATACTCTGAAGTCAGAGAGCCTGATTCCTCCAGCTCCATTTTTCTTTCTCAAGATTGCTTTGAATATTTGGGGTCTTTTGTATTTCCATACAAATTGTGAAATTTTTTGTTCTAGTTCTTTGAAAAATGCCAGTGGTAGTTTGATAGGGATTACATTGAATCTGTATATTGCTTTGGGTAGTAGAATCATTTTCACAATGTTGATTCTTTCAATCCAAGAACATGGTATTTCTCTCCATCTATTTGTATCATCTTTAATTTCTTTCATCAGTGTCTTATTATAATTTTCTGCATACAGGTATTTGTCTCCTTAGGTAGGTTTATTCCTAGGTATTTTATTCTTTTGTTGCAATGGTTGCAATGGTAAGTGAGAGTGTTTTCATAATTTCACTTTCAGATTTTTTCATCATTAGTGTATAGGAATGCTAGAGATTTCTGTGCATTAATTTTGTATCCTGCTACTTTACCAAATTCATTGATTAGCTCTAGTGGTTTTCTGGTAGCATCTTTAGGATTCTCTATGTACAGTATCATGTCATCTGCAAACAGTGACAGCTTTACTTCTTCTTTTCCGATTTGGATTCCTTTCATTTCTTTTTCTTCTCTGATTGCTGTGGCTAAAACTTCCAAAACTATGTTGAATAATAGTGGTGAGAGTGGGCAACCTTGTCTTGTTCCTGATTTTACTGGAAATGGCTTCAGTTTTTCACCATTGAGGATGATGTTGGCTGTGGGTTTGTCATATATGGCCTTTATTATGTTGAGGAAAGTTCCCTCTATGCCTACTTTCTGGAGAGTTTTTATCATAAATCGGTGTTGAATTTTGTCGAAAGCTTTTTCTGCATCTATTGAGATGATCATATAGTTTTTCTCCTTCAATTTGTTTATATGGTGTATTACATTGATTGATTTGCATATGTTGAAGAATCCTTGCATTCCTGGGATAAACCCCACTTGATCATGGTGTATGATCCTTTTAATGTGCTGTTGGATTCTGTTTGCTAGTATTTGGGGGGGATTTTTGCATCTATATTCATCAGTGATATTGGTCTCTAATTTTCTTTCTTTGTGACATCCTTGTCTGGTTTTGGTATCAGGGTGATCGTGGCCTCTTAGAATGAGTTTGGGAGTGTTCCTTCCTCCACAATTTTTTGGAAGAGTTTGAGAAGGATGGGTGTTAGCTCTTCTCTAAATGTTTGTTAGAGTTCACCTGTGAAGCCATCTGGCCCTGGACTTTTGTTTGTTGAAGATTTTTAATCACAGTTTCAATTTCATTACTTGTGATTCGTCTGTTCATATTTTCTATTTCTTCCTGGTTCAGTCTTGGAAGGTTATACATTTCTAAGAATCTGTCCACTTCTTTCAGGTTGTCCATGTTATTGGCATAGTGTTGCTTGTAGTAGCCTCTTAGGATGCTTTGTATTTCTGCTGTGTCTGTTGTAACTTCTCCTTTTTCATTTCTAATTCTATTGATTTGAGTCTTCTCCCTCTTTTTCTTGATTAGTCTGGCTAATGGTTTATGTTTTGTTTACCTTCTCAAAGAACCAGCTTTTAGTTTTATTGATCTTTACTATTGTTTTATTAGTTTCTATTTCATTTATTTCTGCTCTGATCTTTATGATTTCTTTCCTTCTGCTAACTTTGGGTTTTGTTCTTTCTCTAGGTGTAAGGTTAGATTGTTTATTTGAGATTTTTCTTGTTTCTTGAGGTAGGCTTGTATAGCTATAAACTTCCGTCTTAGAACTGCTTTTGCTGCATTCCATAGGTTTTGGATCATCGTGTTTTCATTGTCATTTTTCTCTAGGTATTTTTTGATTTCCTCTTTGATTTCTTCAGTGATCTCTTGGTTATTTCGTAACATATTGTTTAGCCTCCATGTGTTTGTGTTTTTTACGTTTTTTTCCCTGTAATTCATTTGTAATCTCATAGCATTGTGGTCAGAAAAGATGCTTGATATGATTTCAATTTTCTTAAATTTACTGTGGCTTGATTTGTGACCCAGTGTGATCTATCCTGGAGAATGTTCCATGTGCACTTGAGAAGAAAATGTAATCTGCTGTTTTTGGATGGAATGTCCTATAGATATCAATTAAATCTATATGGCCTATTGTGTCATTTAAAGCTTCCGTTTCCTTATTTATTTTCATTTTGGATGATCTGTCCATTGGTGTAAGTGAGGTGTTAAAGTCCCCCACTGTTATTGTGTTGCTGTTGATTTCCTCTTTTATAGCTGTTAGCAATTACCTTATGTATTGAGGTGCTCCTATGTTGGATGCATATATATTTATAATTGTTATATCTTCTTCTTGGTGTGATCTCTTGATCATTATGTAATGTCCTTCCTTGTCTCTTGTAACATTCTTTATTTGAGTTTTCACATTTCAGTGTTGACTCCACCTGTGCTGAAATGTTTTCTATGGAATTCCTTTGTTGAAGTCCTTAATAGTACCTCAGAATGTGACTGTCTTTGGAGATAGGACCTTTAAAGAGTTAATTAAGGCAAAATGAGTTAATACAGGTGGACCCTATTCCAGTGCGACTGGTATCCTTCCAAGAAGAAGAGATCAGGATACAAATATCACACAGACCAATGGGTGGCCATGTGAGGACAGAGAGAAGGTAGCCATTTGCAAGCCAAGGAGAGAGGTCTCAGGAGAAACCAACCCTGCCCTCACTCCCTCTCGCTGTTTTATACCTCTGGGCTACATTATCTGATGGAATTAGAGCCTCCAAATCTGTGAGAGAATGAATTTATGTTATCTTAGCCACCCAGTCAGTGGTATTTTGTTATAGCAAACCTTGGCAAACGAATACATTATATATCATTAAAGTATCAATCCCACTGCATGAGATTGGTAAATTCTTTTCCCAAGGCCCAGCTCTTGCCTTTCTGGGCCTCCAAGCCTTCTCCTAGGTGGTGTTAAGAAAACTCCCCCTAGGAAGGTTAGGAGGAAAATTAACATCCATAAAATGCCTCTTCCGTGCTAGATACTAAGAAGAGTTAACATTTATTGAGACCTTACTGTGTTTAGCTAAGCACTTTTCATAGATTATACCATTAAATCCTTCACATAAACCTGCAGATAAAGTGATCTGCTGAAGTCCCACAGCTAGAAGCTGAGGAAATCAGGTTTGAAGGCAGACAGTGACCTCACAGCCCTGTGCTGTGCTACCCCACCCACCCTCTGCTCTTCCTGGGAAGGTCCAGGAGGTCTCACTGGCGAGTGCCGGCTTTTGCCCCTCCTGCCCCCTCCTCTGCTGCAGGGTTGCGTGTCCCTGCTCTGTGCATCCTTACATCAGCTGTCCTCCTTGTTGTCTTCTGTGTTCCTTCTTCACAAAGATTCTCCTTCACCTGCTGGGCAGCGGGGATGAGGGCTTTGCTATTTTAGAAAGGATGCATCTTGCGTTCAAGCTGTTTTTTCCTTAGTAGGACACATCCTTTCCACCCTTTGAAATCCTTGAACCCTTTCCTCTCCTGCTACCTATGGGTTACGGTTACTTACTCAAAATTAACAATCTTTCAGAAGTATGATAACCATCTCAGAAACCTTACTACCCATCACCCTCCCTGGTTCCTTATACTATCTCCTCTTTGTGTACATTGAAATAGAACCCTCCCTCTTTTTATTTTTTTTACAAGTGGATTTATGCTTCTTGAGTTACATTATCTGATGTGCTAACAATCCTTCCAGAAATAATGATACTGTAATACATGGTCCTCTCCTCAGTCTCAGAGCTGCATCTTGGATTATTTTTGAAAGTAGATGAAAACATCAAATAGCTCAATCTAGTTTACTTTCATGTGTGGGGAAAACGACTCAATTTTGTTTTACTATTGGCTGTGTTTTTAAAAATACCATTAAATGCTTATCCTATATTGTATACAGACCTAGAATATGTCTGAGAATGGCTGTGAACCACATTTCTGAGGAATTTTATGTCAGTGGAACATGTGGCTGACGAAGCATGCTCACAGATTGGATTCTGTCCCTATTTTTAAGCACCCCGCCAACTACTGTTTTGGCAGATATATTCAGTCGTATATTAAACAACACTTCTTTTTTTTTTTTTTTTTTTTTTGCGGTACGCGGGCCTCTCACCGCCGTGGCCTCTCCCGTTGCGGAGCACAGGCTCCAGACGCGCATGCTCAGCGGCCATGGCTCACGGGCACAGCCGCTCCGCGGCATGTGGGATCTTCCCGGACCGGGGCACGAACCCGTGTCCCCTGCATCGGCAGGCGGACTCCCAACCACTGCACCACCAGGGAAGCCCTAAACAACATTTCTTAATAAATAACATTCTAGATCTGGTATAAGAGGCAGCACAGTATAGTAAAAAGAGATTTAGCCCAGAGAGAAACAGAAGATCTTGATTTCTGAATGACCTTGGGCAAGTCATTTAAATTCTCTGACCCTCAATTTATCCTACAAAATTAGAAAATCAAAACTAAAAGTTTTAAAGGTCTTTCTAACTCTAAAGTTGTTCCGTGTGAACAAAACTAAACTGTTAAAAGAAACACTAAATTATATGCATGTAATATAATGCATCCCGTCCCCACTACCCCCAGGCTCAGGTCTCCACAGCTGACCTCAAAATGGAACGCCTGTCAGGAAGAAAGCAGAATCACAAATCTACTGAAGTTTAAATCTGAGCTACCAGAGAAATGACCACAATGGCTGTTATGAGGCAGAATGATGCCTGGAAATGGAGGTTAAGTCTTATTATTAGAAAAATAACAAAAGTTATACATGAGTAGCTACTTGCAAACGTGGGTGGAGTTTGCAGGTCCTTGCATTCAGGGAGGGGGGATCTCAGAACAGAAATGCACGTGTGCAGGTGGGGCTGTGGAGCTGCTGGTGTGTGTGTGGTGACAATAAAGGTCCCACCGTTAACTCAGCCTAGATTTGAAGTATAAATTGCTAAAAATAAAACCATGTAAGAAATCATCTTTGTACGGCAGTTTTCCAACTTTAGCCACAGAATCCTTTCTTGGGTTGAAACCTGTTCTAGAAACCAGATAAAAGCGGAGCTGCTCTGGTTCTGCCTGAAGAGATTTCTGCCACCCTCACGTCCCCTTGCTCCAGTGCAGTCGTGAAGCTCCTCTGCTCCTGGATCTCACACCTGTTTAGGGGTCTAGCTGCTTCCAGGAGCCACTGATCTTGCTTCCTCTTTCTTTGCCCCTCCAGCCTAAAGAAATCACTTTCTAGTTTCAGGACTCTCCGCTCTAACTAACTACTCTTGTAGGGAATCTTCATCCCTGGAGGGTTTATGTTGTTATGTTATAAAAGCAGCAGCCTGGGAACCTTCTGGGGTTTCTCAGCCACCTGGACCTGAGCAGGGCTGGGCTCCCAGCATCCCAGCTGAGCCAGGGAAGTGGGACAAGGGGGTGGGGGAAGAAGGAGGAGGATGCCATCAGGATATCTAGTCAAGCAGTTTCCCGTGTTTCGGCGGTGATTTGATTTTTTATCGATCTGCTCCATTAGACTGTAAATTCCGTGGAGGCTGAACCGACATTGGTTTCCCCTTCGCCCCTGTAACCGGGCAGCTCGCTCAGTAACTGGCCGATGGTAGATACTCAGTCAAGATGGAGGGAATAAATTAACTGCTACAGCCGCACAGAGGACACTCCGAAAAACACGCATTTGTCCAAATCTTTGACAGAATGACACTTTAACCATCTGGAATTTGCATCCTGTTCTCTAAATCTAACAAATTCCCCTGTGTCCCTTCGCAGATTTTCTAATGGTTCTCTCTTAACTGTCAGCGAGTATTACCTTGTATCTCATCTAACTGTTCTCTTTGCTGTTGTCTGTTTCTTCCAAGGTGCCTTCTGTAGAAATGGCTCGTCACTGGTCGTAACCCTTTCACGCAGCTCTTTGTATACTTGAAAACATGCAGGTCATCCCTCCTCTGACTTTTCCATGCATCAAATAATTCAAACTCTTAATACTAACCTAATTTTTCATTACTCTCTAATTTTGACTGTTATTTTTTTCTCTGGTTTCAGCCAAATGTCTTCATGTTATTAATTCTATGCAATTAATTACATAATTCTTCATGAATTAACCTTTGCTCTGCATTCCTCCTGCAAAACATACTAGCATGTGCTCATAGCAGGGGCCTGGCTCCTAAACTGCTTGCTAAAAGAACTGAGCTCAAGTTCAAAGCCTGGCTCTGATACTTCCATCCATGTGAACTTGAGCAAGTGACTTAATGTTGTACAGTAATCATAGCTCTGACCTTGGTGGTTTGTTGGGGGATGAGTGAGTTACCGTGTTTAGAACAGTGGCTGAAACAAAGTATACATTCAGGAAATATTAGTGGGACTTCCCTGGCAGCCCAGTGGTTGACTTCGCACTTCCAGCACAGGGGGCATGGGTTCCATCCCTGGTCTGGGAACTGAGATCCCATATGCCACGTGGCACGGCCAAAAAAAAAGAAATATTAGTGATTATTTCTGTTGTCGTTGTCATCATTATTACTATTACCTTTTAGTCACAACATACTCAGAAGAAAATTAAAGTGTGTTAAGTCAGAGGGAGACTGCAGTAGGGGAGAAAGAAAAAAGGTTGGTAGGAAAGCGGTACAAAGATGAGTGGAGACCTTGAAGATTCTTGTGCACTTCATTAAAAGAGTCTAGACTTTTATCCCCAATTCTAGCATGATGCCTCATTCATGTTAGATATTCAAGAAGTATTCATTGGATTGGATTAATCCACTTTACCCTCTTACCATTTATATAACCTCTCTCTCAGCAATCAACTTTATTTTAAATGCAATCTTTCCCACTTGCCAGTCATGTGACTAAAGGACATGTAATTGACACATCTGAGTTGCTGAGTCATCATTTATCAGTTATGATTATATAATCATGGGTTGAAATGAAAATTAAACAAGATAATGTTCTTGGTATTTTGGTATGTGCTCAGTAATGTTCTCTGACATTATTGTTACACAAAGCACAGCACAGATATAGTGATGTCCCCAGGAAGTGAATTTACACAGCCTGAGAAGGTAGCTCTTCAAAGATTTTAGTAAGGAATGTTTTATGTATTCCCCACTGACTTTAGTATTTAACAGATAATTGCAGAAGCTGCTGTGGAATTCCAATTTTGGAGAAATCAGAGTTGTTTCATTTTCTTTTCCTTTTCTTATTTTAAACTGTTTTTAAGCTGTTAAACTTTTTTTTTAACTGTTAAATAACCACAGAACAAACTAAGTGTCTCCCTAAAGGGACTTCTTTGGAGAACCCTGTCCCAAGGGTGGCATTTTACAAGCAATTTTGGGAAAGTCTAGAATTGTTGCTAAAAGAATCAAACCTCACAGCCCAGGGTTCGTCTGCAGGGGCTGCAGGTGATGAGGCCCTATATAGATGACAAATACCTCCACATGTGCTCAGAATGCATTGCTCCAAAGTTTAATGTTCAGAAACTGCATCACACCAAACTGATTACGGCCCAAAGTGCCCAAGGCAGTACAAAGACCCAAAACTGATCATGGAGCTGCTACACAGGCAAGGCAGCAATATTCTGTTGTTCCGCTTGGCCATCTTGTGTGCTCTGCTTCTGCAGAGTGGCATGGCCATATGGCTGAGATCCAACATCTCAGCACCTGGCCCGGGCTTCAGGAGCCCTGGAGCCACCTCCTCCCTCACTCAGGTCTCCTGGGACTGCTCCCAATCAGATGGTTCTTCCTGCAACACAATGATATGTCCTTTATTTATGCTGTTTCCGTCTTACATTGACTAGTTTGGGATCCTATAAAAATCCTACTTATCTGCTGCTCAAATTCCTGCTTCGCAAAGAAAACTATGGCATCAACCCGGATGTGAATGTCTTACATGTAAGACCAGTGACTGTAATTCAACATGTATCATCAGTCCTTCGTGACCAAAGTCATCTCAAGAAGGTAAGGATGGTTCAGTTTTAGAAGATGCTTGAATACTGGTACATCACGTCAATGGACTGAACTTTTAAAAATAATCTAAATAATCTAAATAGATGCTGAAAAAGGAATTTGACCAACATCAGTACCGATTCCTAATAAAACCATCAATAGAAATGGGAATTTGAGGATGCTATCTCGAGGAAATAAAGAACATGTAGTTTTGATCAGAAATGATCAGTGTGCTTGGGAGTAACTACTAGAAACAGCGTCATGAAACTCCAGCATAAAATAAAGGAGCCCAATGTTAGAGTTATTATTGAATATTTTAAGTAGTTTTTTGACAATTACCAGAGCTCACGAAACAAAAATATGCATAGGTATAGAAAAGGAAAAGATAAAATATTGTACTTTGTAGACGGCATCATTTCAAGCCTAGAAGTGGCCAAAGAATCAACTGAAAACTTGTGAGAATTTTAAAATTTTAAAAACTCAATGAAGTGATTACAAAGTAAATACACTAAAATTAATAGTGTACTTTTATGTCAGCAGTATAAAAAATTGTAATTAAAAAAGTGCTTTTTAAAACATTGTAATTAAAAAAGTTTCCATTTGTAATAGTAACTTAGACAGTATGCCTGTCTTAGTTGTGGCCTAAACGGAAAAAAGGCAAAATATGGAGTGTCAGAGAGATGGGGGTAGATGAGGCGTTAGCGTGGGGATGACACCTCCGCGTCACACAGAGCCTGGCCGGCAGAGAAGCCCCCAGCTGGCCCAGGTGGTGGTGGGGCTCTTCCGACTCTCCAGGGGCTCTGGAGCCTCCGGTTCCTCTGCCTGGACCCTGGATCCCTAGGTATCCTCAGGCTCACTCCCCGCCTGCTTCCTGCCTCCTTGTCACTGACCCTCACTCTGGCCATTCCATTAAAATTGCCCAGCTCCAGCCAGACCCATCCCCTTGCTCTGCTTTATTTTCTCCGTTGCACTGATCACTTTGAACATACTACGTCATCAACCCATTTACTTGCTGTGTCTCTTCCTGCTAATGTAAGCTGCATGAGGGCAAGTTTCTTTTTTCCCCAATCGCTATTGTTCACTGCTGTATGAATGAATCAATGAATGAACGAAACTAAATCCGCATAAATTTCAAAGAAAGAAAATCACCAGAAATAAGACATTCAGTACGCTATGGGAATGATATTATGAGTGACCATTTTTCTTTTATTTTCCAAACTTTTTGTAGCTTGGGTTATTACCTTTATTTATTACAAATAATTTCATATTTTAAAACAATTCTTGTTCTGCCTAGCTAGTTCACTTCCCAAGTTGTTTGCTAAGAAAAAGGAATACATACACAGGGAGCAGCAGGTGAATTATACAGGTTAACAACAAAAACAAGCACACGATCTATTTTCACTAGGCCACCTTTTGATTTCATTGTTTTAAATCTTGAGATAGCCCTGATTATGACTGTTAATCTGTGTCTTGAGACCACATTTTTATCTTCCCCTTTTAATTACCATCTTTTTTTAAAAATGGAACAAACTTTTCCTCCAGCTTATCCCAAAGAGAAATTAGCTAGTAAGATTAATTGCACTTCATCTACATGTTCTTAAATATATACTCTTTTATTTCAAGTGGAATCCTTCTTTCGTTATTAATGCTCAGTGAATTTTCTGTTTTAGTTTCATCACAGCTGCTGGATCTATTGTTTTCGAAAAGCCAACTCACTCTTACCACTTAGACACATTTTTGGACTATTATATTTTAAACTGAGTTACTAAAAATTAAAATTATTTGTTAGGTGGTTGCTTTAAGAAATCTTTGGGGTTGAGAAAAGATGAGACAGTTAATGATGGTTACTAGTAACTCCTGAAGAAAAAGACCCTCAGTTTTTGTAGGTTGGGAACCTATTCACCTAATTGCTTGGAGGAATTCTTAGTATATATGGCATATTCTGCATTTCTTTTTTTTTTTTTTTGGTACGCAGGCCTCTCACTGTTGTGGCCTCTCCCGTTGCGGAGCACAGGCTCCGGACGCGCAGGCTCAGCGGCCATGGCTCACGGGCCCAGCCGCTCCGCGGCATGTGGGATCTTCCCGGACCGGGGCACGAACCCGTGTCCCCTGCATCGACAGGCGGACTCTCAACCACTGCGCCACCAGGGAGGCCCTGCACTTCTTTTTTAATGTGAGGATAGTTCCATGAAAAGAGCCTCGGGGTCTATTTCCAGCCATCTTCCTTCTTCAATATTTGTTAAGGCATCCCTAAGAAGGAAAATCTTGTCCACACTCTGGTTCCCAAGAAAGACCCCAGACAGTCTAATTAAGTTTCAGTTATAACCTGGTGATTATGGCCTGGGAATAAAAGTTTATGTGATAGCCGAGTTTAATTTTATTAAAAGGTCCATGGCTTGTCATTTCTACATTTTCTGGAGTTGATCAAGATTTACTACTAGGCAAAGGCCAGGCACTCTCAGAGTTAGGTGATCTCATAGCCTTCATGAAAAGTCTTCTTAACCTTTCAGAAACACCATACGTTCCCACTCAACCAGAAGTTAAATGGGCAGCTGTCTTCCTGCTCTAAGCACAGCCCAAGTGGCAGAAAGCCCCGGAAGCTGTCAGTTCCTGGATGACAGTTTGTTCATGTCCCAAACAAGCCCTATCAAGATCACTTTGTGAGGTCCTGACCCCGTCCTGTGTTCTCTTAGCCCCAAAGAGCTCATGACGTAATTCCCTGGCCAAGCAAGCTTGCCAAGAGTAGTTTGCCTGGCTGCATTCCCATCACACATTTATCCTAAAGCAATATCTAAATATCCAAGAGAGAAATGTCAGAACATCTGTTAGGCTCTTCTACATGATTGGACCCCACTCTCCCATCAGTGACCCACAAATTCTGTGTCCAGATGCTACATACCTACTGAGCCTGGTTGTCCCTGTTGCAGGCTATTGGTGAGGGCAGTTCACAGGTGGAGGAAAGCCCCAGAGCTGGGTCCAACATTGTTCGGGGGACACAAACATTCAGTCCTTAATGGATGATCGATCGATCGACTTAAAAGGCAATGTTTCGGAGCGAATTTTGTCAACACTGAAGATCTATCAGGGTGCTCCTTTTATGCCCATCCAGGGACAGCCACTCAACAGGATTGAAACAAGCTCAGTGTCACGGCTGGTGTACTTTAGCTCTTGGTTCATGGAGGGGGACTTGTGTTTGTTATTTGGAATAAACTCAGATTCTTTTGTGTGTCATATAAGAACAAAGATGAATGAAGCAGAGTTCTTCAGCCTGTGGCTAAAAACCTTACAACCCTTCTATATTAATATTAAGTGTGGATGATCACTAGGCTGTTGACTGACAGTTGTACATGTCCTATAAACAATACCCTATTAGAATACTGTGCTAACATTCAATTTTCACATTTATTGTTGGTTTACACAATCAGAAAAAAACTAGTCAACGGATAGGGAACCCCTAGAGTTTAGTCACAATAAAAAGTGAGAGTTATTTTCAGTTGTCTTTTATATGGGCCTAATAATGATTTGTTAATTACCTTTCTAATTAGTTTTATGATTAGATCTTGTATAGGCTCTTCAGTGTGTAGTCAGAACTAATCCCTGTACTTTTGTAGAATCCCATGGAGTTTTCTTATGAGTCATGTAGAGATTAGGAAAATTTCTTTTTGTATCCCAAGTAAAACGTTAATGAGAAAATTAATTCGAATAAAATGATATCCAGATTCTTATTAGAATTGTGTCACTATATTCACCTTTGTTAAAATTGAGAACTAGTGAGTTACTTCCCGAAGCATAATCCCTATAGGTCTCCGCGGCACCTTTGGGCATGGGGAGACACCGCTCTTCCCAGGGCAGGGTGGACACCTCTGCAGGTTCTGAGGATCCCGGCGGTCTGCAGAGCCAGCCTCTTCTGGAATTTGCATCCAGATGTCTCCAGCCCGTGTTTCAGAATCCCAGGCTTTGCCAGCCAAGATCCTCACTAATCGTGTGCTGCTAAGTGTTTAACAACCAACTCTCTGAAAAGGAGGGGGAAAATCCCCCTGAATCTTAGTATTTGCTACTTTCTGTGGGATAAATAATCCACTGTGGCTGATTTCAAGCTACAAATACAACGTCATTGAGCATGGCACTCTGAAGAGACACTCATAATCAGCTCCCGTGAACTTGGAAGAGCTGGGTCCAGCGCACCACTGGCCCTGACCATAGGGTTCTAGCACTTGATGTCTAAGTGCTCGCTTAGACGCCATCGCTAGAGGCCGGAACTCTATCAGGGCCTGCATCTGCCTCACAGCTGTGTCCAGTCTTCTGTTGCAGGAGATAAGGGCCTCTTTGTCAGCCACCAAAGAGGCCATCTGCCTCTCACACTTAGTTTGTGAATAGCCCTCAGTTTCCCATTATCCCTCTGCAGGGCAGCAAAACAACTGAGCCATCTATGTCATCCTTGTAGGCACTGTTCCGCCCCATATTTTTCAAATACCTGAATAATTTCGCCTACAAGGGTGCTCTTCCCTGGCACTTTCCCCAGGTCACCGCCGATGAAATATTTAGCAACGGGGCCCCTCTTTGGGCCAGGGACTACCTTCATCTCCCGTAACACTCAGGACCACATTCTCTTTGTCCACTGGAGGTAATGAGCCAGACTCCAAGCCCAACCTTCCCATTTATTTTCTTGGACAGCTCCTCGCATTATGTTAGTTCTGATCCCCTGAGAAGCAGACGTCAGAATGGTATTCTATGGATAAAATATTTATGGAGGGATATGCCTTTGAATTCTAAATGGGAGGGGGCAGGTGAATCATGCAGGTCCGAGCCGCATGAAGGAGGAGGGAATTGGGAAGTATCATCACAGTCCACAGTGCATTTCTAGGGAAGTTCCAGCTGGGCTGATGGAGAGCCCTCAGCCTAAAGTGTGCATCTCACAGGAATGGCCTGTACCAGGATCCCGGGCGTGGCCAGCTCTTGATGGGTGGCACGGGTGGGGAGTATGGGTGGGGAATGCAGACAGGGGAAGGTCTGGATCCAGAGGTCCTCAGTCAACCATACCCCCTACAGCCGGAGATCTGAGCTTCCCACTGCACGGTTGCCACACCTGTGTTTCCTGGAAATTGTATCGAAATTATATCTAAAAGAAATTAAATCTAAAGACGTCATGGGTCGAATTTAAGAATTTTCATCTAGCATAGATCATTGCAATGTTGTGGACCTCACACGGCATCACTTTAGGGAGCTCAGGACAGCTGTTATCCCTGCACTTAGTGATGCTCCTGCGGACCCCTGGGTTCGGGCAGCAACAGTCTCACCACAGAAGTGCTATCTCCCTGGATCACAGTCTTCCTCACTAGTGACCTTCCCTCCCCCTTGCCCTCTCAGCCACCTGTGATCACTGTCTTCACGTGGAACTTGTCATCTCTGAAACAGCGCCATCTCCAAAACACTCACCCCAGTGAACGTTCCCAGCCTCGTGTACCCATTCATCAAGCACATTTCACAAGTGTCCTGCCTGGTTTGCTCCAGTGTCAATCATGTATCTGTGTTCAAGCTCATCAAGAAACAAATTGGGTGGGAAATGGGGCATGTTTCTTTAGCATCTAACATCTTTCAGGTTCTGTTCTTGAAGTTGCAAATCTTATTTAATTTTCAGGACAGCCTCTGGGCAGGCATGACTGTCCCTGTTCACAGATTGGAAGTGTCAGGGCTGTGTCTGCTGTCGTTGGAGCCCATTCCTAGCTCCAAGAGACACCCTGGCAGGGCAGGCAGAGGGAGGTACACTCAATGTCAGAACTCAGTGAAAAGGAACCAATTTAGTAAACCTAAAGGAACCAATGGAGATTTTTAAGTAGGGAGGTAATATAATTAAAGGAGTATACTAAAAAAATTTTTTTTTATTAATTTTGATTGGCGTACAGTTGATTTACAATGTTGTGTTAGTTTCTTCTGTACAGCAAAGTAAATCAGTTATACATATACATCTATCCACCCTTTTTTAGATTCTCTTCCCATATAGGTCATTAGAGAGTATTGAGTAGAGTTCCCTGCGCTACACAGTAGGTCCTTTTTAAGTTATCTGTTTTATATATAGTAGTGTGTATATGTCAATCCCAGTCTCCCAATTTATCCCACCCCCCACCTTCCCACTTGGTAACCTAAGTTTGTTTTCCATATCTATGACTCTACTATTTAGGTGGGATGAAACTGAAGTCAGAGAGATCATTTGGAAGGCAAGCACAGTTATCCAGAGGCTCCTATGGGGGCCCAGATGTAGGGGAAAATAAAGAGAAAGGGGTCAGGATTTGGAGACATTTTGAAGGGGAAATAGACGTGAGGCATTTTCCCCGACATGCCAAGGCTATTGAAAGAGTTGAGTCAAAAATTAGTCCAGATGTTGAAGCTGGGTGACTGGGAAAACTGGGTTGACCTTGAAAGCATGGTGAGAAGGGGTGGCTGGCGTGGGACATTTGGGAGTTTTGTGCTCGAATGGCTAGCACAGGGAGATCAGCTCGGTGCTTTGTGACCACCTGGAGGGGTGGGATAGGGAGGGTGGGAGGGAGGGAGACGCAAGAGGAAAGAGATATGGGGATATATGTCTATGTATAACTGATTCACTTTGTTATACAGCAGAAACTAACACACCATTGTAAAGCAATTATACTCCAATAAAGACGTTAAATATATATATATATATATATATATATATAAAATAGAGAATGTTCCAAAGAGGCCGTGGGCGGGGAAGACAGAGGGCCGGGGGCCATGCTTTGGGAGCCTCCCCATTCAGAGGGCAGAGGGAGGAAGAACAGAGATGCCAACGCAAAACAAAGAGCCAGAGGAGAGGTTGGATGAGAGCCAGTCAGTGAATGACCAGAGAAGCTAAGTATACAGTATTGAAATCATGTTATTTCAAAGATTTTTATATTCTCCAGAGTATTTAAAAGTAACGACAGTATAGACAATATTCAATTTAGCATGTTTGGCTGAATAATATCATTAATAATAAGGCTTCTTTTTACAATGGAAATTTGTGCAATTAAGCCAGGGATGTGACATGTCCCATAATAAGAAAGACTAGACATGGTTCCACAGTCAAGATAAAAAGACCAGTAATTATAGGACAGCCAAATCAGTCTTCAGACAAAGAAGTCCTACTCAGAAGGAAGGTGTTTGGAGTCAGGCCATACATATACTCATGTTCCTGAAAGGCTGGATACTTTCAGAACATCCTGTCCTCAGCCAGCAACCTTGACTCCCAGCCCCTTCTCGAAAATTGCAGACCCGGAGATAGCTACCCCCGAAATACTGGCTTTTCTCCAGGACTGTGGCAAGTAAATATTGCTTGGTTTCTTATCTTTGAAAACTGTGCGATTTTCTTTCTTTTAAGGGCTTAAAATTCACCCAGTCCTTGCTGGTGTTTAAACTGCCTCTACCAGTGCTGTGCCGCCCTTTACAAATACCTCAGCAAGAGCTCACTGACGTTAAAAATCAGCCAGAGGGAGACACCAAGCACATTCCGCATAATAAATAAGGCAAATGAAAACCTCACAGAACTGGAAGTTGCTCATCAGGTAAGCTCACTACATAGAGCACAGTCAGCCAGAAAGCTGCTGTGCTCCAAAAGCAGCTGCTCCGTGACACTGTGACTTGTAATAAGAAATATGTATTTGATCCTCATCCCTGTCCCTGGCAGGGTTGATATTCACAAAGAACTGCTTTCAACTACACCTGAGTCTGTGGTCATGAAGTGACTTTTGGAACTTTTTTTTTTTTTTTTTTTTTTTTTTGCGGTATGCGGGTCTCTCACTGCCGTGGCCTCTCCCGCTGCAGAGCACAGGTTCCGGACGCGCAGGCTCAGCGGCCATGGCTCACGGGCCCAGCCGCTCCGCGGCATGTAGGATCCTCCCGAACCGGGGCACGAACCCATGTCCCCTGCATCGGCAGGCGGACTCTCAACCACTGCGCCACCAGGGAAGCCCGACTTTTGGAACTTTTAGTCCTACCCCCCGACCTTTAGAGAGGGAGCGGGACTGGAGGATGAATCAATCCCCAATGTTAATGATTTCATCAGTCGTGCGTGTGTAATGATGTCTTCATAAAAACCCAAAAGGATGGGCTTTGGTGATTCCCATGAAGATGCAGGGAGAGGAGGGCCTGGGGAGGGCATGGAAGCTCCTCCCCCTTCCCCCATAGCTTGCCCTTTGCATCTCTTCCATCGGCTGTTCCTGAGTTGTATCCTTTGTAATAAACCAGTAATCTAGTAAGTGAAATGTGAGCCGCTCTAGCGCATTAATGGACCCTAAAGAGGGGGTCGTGGGAACTGCCAATCTTGAACCAGTTGGCCGGAAGCACAGGTGACAACCTGGACTTGAGACTGGCATCTGAAGGTGTGGGTGGGGAGGCAGTCTTGTAGGACTGAGCCCTTAACCTGAGGGATCTGACGCCACCTCCAGGTAGACAGTGTCAGAACTGAGTTGAATTGTAGGCCTCCCCGCTGGTGTCTGAGCATGACTTGGTGGTGTGGGAAGTCCTCCCACCACATTGAACTGGGGGCAGAACTCATAGTCAAAGACCACGCACATCAACACTCCCATCAATAAGCCTTACACTGTGTTCTAATGCAAGGCACACAGTTTGGGGGGGCGGGGAGGGCTGCTTTTATTCTAGTTTTACAGACAATTATTTTCCAGCCCACAATCGATTGGAAGTAGTCAGTTGCGTGCGTGTGGCTTTGGGTGACTGTGGAGAAATCCACTGGAGACAGAGGCGGGAAGAAGACAGTCAGGGCCGGGAGAAGCAGACAGCGTGACAGTGAAGAAAAGAGGAGAAGCCCGAACGGGCAGAAAGAAGGACTAAAATGAGAAGAGCATCCCGGAGTCCTTTATTGTCACATCAAACAGGCTTCGTTGTCAAGCAGGCCCTCTTTTGCCACGAAGGTATCACTGCACAGGGCAAAACTCCGGTTCACTGGAGACCCTCAGCCATAAAGAATCAGTGAGGTTATATGCCATATTTGTCCTGACAAGAAATGTACACTATATTTAAGAAATTATCCATCCAAATGATTAGCATTTTCCAAAAATATTTTGAGGGCTGTAAAAGTAGAATTTGGTAACTTCACATTTTGAATTAGCTTATTGTACTTTCACTAATGTTGGATAAATGAAGTTTTTCTAGCATACAATTCCCCTGCTGTGTGCAATGATGTCTCACTGAATAATTTGAACTAGATGGAAAATGAAGTTTTTGAACCTTGACACGAAGGTTTCTTTTTTAATTAAATATGGCCTATACAGATTAATAAACAGATATGCCTCTAAGGTGAATTTCTCTGTAGATGGAATCAAAATTTCTCATGGATTTATGTATTAAATTCATATGCTAAAAAGCTGTTTTGTAAACAATAATAAAGGAAATAACCTGGTGCTTCTCAGATTTGGCATCCAGGCGGGTGGACAACAGAAAGACTTGGGGGCCCTGGGCCATGTTAGGAGCTGGTCCAGGCTGCTGGTGTGGCCTTGAACAAGCCACTTTGGCCCCCAGCGTCTTGGCTTACTTATCTATGAGTGATTCATCTGTACAGATGCTGCATCCATTTCAGAAGCATCTCTAAGCTCCAACTAAGTTGCTAGGTCTGCACCCATGCAAAGGTGAGTAGGACCTCTGGCTCACTAGGTTATCAAAGATCGCTGAAACTATGCTGAACTTTTGGGATGAGTCAAGCCAGAAATGAGTTCAAGACAAATGACCTGGAGACTTTAGTTGCAAAATGCTA
The DNA here is from genome assembly GCF_059928025.1 of Delphinapterus leucas. NCBI lineage: Eukaryota > Metazoa > Chordata > Mammalia > Artiodactyla > Monodontidae > Delphinapterus > Delphinapterus leucas. Next base: position 32,211,177 of record NC_143142.1, on the reverse strand, counting down.
ACAATTACAAACTCCACTCCCTGCTCAACGTCAAAGGAAGAATCACGTTTCATTTCTCCTCCAACAGGAAGTGCTAAACTCGAATTTAACCCTGGGGTCCCGTGCGGCCTCAGCACCACCTGCTGGCTCCCGGGGGAATGTCCACCCAGCCCAGCCTGCGGCTTCACCTCACTGGCTGAGAGGTGGGACCATCGTGGTGTGGACAGCTGGAAGGAACATGGGGCCCGCAGGGTGAACACAGCTTCCAGCCTCGCAGCAGGATCTCACACAAGCAAAACAAGATGATTGCTCCAAGTGTTATAAGATAGGAATCATTATTTCGTTCGAGTATGGTATCTAATATGGGGAACAGTAATAAGATCACATAAACTAGAGGTGAAACTCCAGCCCTGGCCTCTGACTCCCCATCCTACGCGTGTCCTTTATGGAGACGCCCCGTGGATGTGGCCAAGGCGGCACCCCTCTCACTCCTCTGTGCACCCGCCGTGGCAGAGAGCCTGGTGCTGGCAGATGCCCGGTGCATATTCACCAGAAAAATGAGGGCCCAGGTCCGCCCCTGGGCCCCTCTTTTCTGATTCTTAAGGCTGTTCCTAGCACCTTACCAGGCTACATATATTGGGTTACTGATTTTCTAACAGGACTGTATCCGTTTTGGCTTTGAAGAGAAAATGAAATATTTGTTCCTGTAGAAAGACGCAGACTAAATAGTGATGTGCCCTCTGGGTTCTTCCACAAAGCACAGCCTGGGACAAAGGCTTGTGTGCAGCTGGTTTATTTCACGAAAGGGCGTGTGGCACAAAGGGACACAAAGTAGAGAAGGAGGGAAAGTTAACGCAAGAACGTGTCCTCCAAGGGCCTCCGCCGTGGCTACTGATGCTCTGTCCATTCGGATCTTCTGAAGAGCCTTATGAGATGCATCTCAGAACTGTCTTGCACAGGAAATAGAGGCTGCGCCCATCCCACGTCTCCCCAAGTCTGGACCATGCAGATGCCAACACAGAGTGGGTCCCTCCTGGCATCCTGCGCCACAGCCTCCAGCAGGCCCAGGGCACGGAGGAAGAGGTGAGCACAGCTGTGCACAGGTGTGAGATTGCACGTGCGAGAAGCAGTTGAGCCCTCAGGAGGCGGCCTTGGAAGACTGTGAAAACCCTGATCCTGTTTTGGCTCAGTAATAAAATATTTTGGACATGTCACAGGTGATTTATGACCACCACCTAAGTTATTAAAACATTATTGACTGGGATTCCCTGGTGGCGCAGTGGTTGAGAGTCCGCCTGCCGATGCAGGGGACACGGGTTCGTGCCCCGGTTCGGGAGGATCCTACATGCCGCGGAGCGGCTGGGCCCGTGAGCCATGGCCGCTGAGCCTGTGCGTCCAGAGCCTGTGCTCCACAACGGGAGAGACCACAACAGTGAGAGGCCCATGTACCGCAAAAAAAAAAAAAAACATTATTGACTGACTGGGTAGGTGGGAAAATGTGGAAGCTCCTCTCATCTGAATAGTCTGCAAAAGGGTATCTCTGGTCACTTTTGAGGATCAGTGTGCTACCAGACTCTGACGTCAGAAATCTTGCTGAGAATAATAATATTATGTTTAGAAATCCATTCTTGAAACTTAGGCTATACATGAATGGTTCCTAAAAAAAAACAGGGAATTATCATGTATTTGGCTAATTATGTCTAACTAGGTAGCTAAAATGTATAATAAGGATCCGAAGAGCATTTTACCACAGAGAGGGATTAGTTGAATAATTAATAGCCTTCTCTATTTAGCATGAATAATTAAGAAGTCCAAAGAAAGTCCAGGCTGAGTTCCATTACAATGAAAGACTACTAGGCTGATACCAGTGCGTATGAAGAGCAACATTCAATCCAACCAACTTGCAGGAGACACAAACCATGTGAGCATTCTCCTAAAGGTGGTGATAAGAAGTTTCCACCCTAAACAGCGATCACTGGATACATTTTCTGCTCTGTTCCTCTCTTGTCCAGGAGGACATGTTATTCCAGGAGCAAATCACTTCTCTTCCTTGTTAGTGTAGCATTTGGCAAGGAGATAGAGTCAAAGTCATTGGCTTATTTATCCCACACATTTCTGGAGATTATTACACTGGTTTTAAATGCAAATAGGACATTTTAAATGCAAAATACACAGGGGTTTTTCTATAATGAGTATCACTCCCTGTAAGTTCCACTCTGTAATTTAGTATCTAAAATTCCCTTCTACAAGAAAACTTCACTTTGTGTTATAATAGTGGGGTTCCTGCGTAACACTGTTAGGCTTGTTTACAGCACCTTGGGACTTCACCATCTGCTACTGGCACTTCTCTGGGTTTTCATATAAAACACCAAGGCTGTCTCTCCCCGCTCTAGCACTTTTTCCTGTAAAGACTATTTATTGCCTGCAGGCTACAAGAGTTTCTGGTGGATTGAATTACAAGGCAAGTGCTTTGGCCAAAATCCAAGTTAAAATCATGGTTTCCCCACTGATCACCTGTAAAGGTATAATTAAAATCGTTTCTTGATTAAAAGATGAACATTTTCCAACATTTTAATGGGTCTTAAATCAGGATGCAACTTAGATTTGACATGAATATTTAATATATTGTCTGGCAAGCTTTGCAATCAATTCTATCATACAACCAAGGAAATACTGTGCTAAAGCAGAGAAACAGCACACAGATCACTGTCTTCCGGGAGGGCGCATGGAGGGAATTTAAAAGCAATGAAGTTTAAGGCCGTGCTTCTCCATATTTTTCCTCTCCAGCATACTTTATGATGTGACCATGATTATAAGCGTGGTAGCAATTTAAAAAGACTCGCAGGTGGTTTGCTGTTTTTACCCCTCTCCCTGGCTTCCTCTCACACTTGTGGAACAGCTACACTGGGCTGCACACCAGGCCTGAAACATTACAAATTCTGCTCAAAATGTAGCCCTTCCCCAGCCCTGTGTACCGGCCTCCCCGGCTTTACGTGGTCCGCAGCACATCACCGGCTGACACACGAGGTGCATCACTGATTTCCTGTGGTCCTTTCTGTCCTGTAAGGTCCCCAAGGGTGGGAATCTTTGTTCACTGATAAACCCTAAAAGCAAGTGCTGTTCTAGGCGCATTTGAATGGATAACTATTCTAATGGGCAAAAAAATAAGGAAGCAAACGGTTGAATAAACCAAATAATTCCAGGTTTGAACAAATACTGGGTGATGAGAGAATTAATAATTAGGGAGGTCCCTGGGGGGAGGGGAATCTTCTGGGAGAGGTGACAAGCCCAGATCAAGGATGACAGCACTGCAGCACGTGGAGCAGGGAGAGACAGTCCTGCAGAAGAGGAAGGACGTACTAGGGTGGGAGGAGGGGGTGAACGGTGAGGCACTCCAGGTCCTCGGAGAGGAGAAGGGAGGAGGATAGGAGGAAAGTTAGAGCCACTCCTGCTCAGCCCAGAGGCCACAATCCAGAGTTTGGATTTTATTTCTAAAGCAGTTGGAAACCACTGAAGGATTTTTAAGTCACTCCTTGAGCTCCATGATGTGAATCTTTTAGCTGCTCCCTCCAGGAGAAGTGTGTACATTACGACGTGAGCATCTCTGGTCTGAGCCGGGACTCAGTACCTCGCTCACTGATCCTTAAGTATTATGATTCCTCCTTTTCCTCCTTTATGGCTTCAAAACCAGAGAAATCCTAGGCAACATCTCCCAGGCCTTAGCAACAACCTCTACACTTACGTACCGCTCTAGGCTCTGTGTTTTCACATTGTGTCAAACCCTTTTCCACCTGTTGCTTGTGGAAGGAGTTGCCTTCTTTACTGGAAGATGGGTGCTCCTCTCTTTATCACCCTCCCCCACCACCCCTCTCTATTTCTTTTTTCAGGGATGACTCCTGAACTCATCTGGGAAACCTACTTTAATCTGCACCACTAACTTCTTGGCTCTGCTTTTTCTAGACTCCTGTTCTCCCCTGTGAAGCGGGTTACTGACCACTCAAGCAGTCTCTATGCTAAATGCAACTCCCTCCCCCTTTCCCCAAAGAGAATTTGCAGTCCTGCCTTCCTTTAACCCTCACCTTTTGGGAAAGCTCGACCTTTTGTGGTTGCCCCTCCTCAAGCTTTCTCCCTTTCTGGATTCAGATGCAAACATGTCATATAACGATTTTTGTGTGTGCATATTTACACTCTGACTTACTGCTGAAAGGAGTTCAGGTGGCTCCATCCTACAATGTAATAAATAACCAAAAATACGCCACACACGGAAGATGAACATGTGAAATGATTCAAAGGGTTCCAAATGACCTCAAAACTAAACTTCATATGACTTCTTTATGAGATAAGCATGGAAGCCAAACTCTTAAAGGTTTACCATCTTCCAAGCACCGGTGTTCTACCTCTTTATAAAGGGACCTAGCTCTGTGGTTATAGTGAGAAGGTTGTCCATGGGGCCAGTTTTCATTCAAATGAAAACAAGGTGAGAAAGCATCCTTGAAGATGTTTGCACTTAGCACTGGCGGTCACCCTCTAACTTTATGCATGAGTGGGTCCAGTCACATATGTTGTTCTTGTCTCCCTGAAAAATTCCATAGACAAATTGTTTTTTTCTTATAAGAAAGTTGGACTGTGTTGACTGTAACAGTGACATGACACAAAATAGGGGAGAGATGGAAGTGAAAATGTTGCTTTATGCTTGAGCTAAAATGCTTTCATCCCACTAAGAAGGGACACATAATATATAGGTTATGCACATAGAAATGTAAACTGCACTGCAGGGTGTGTGCTAAATGCAGCTTCTACTAAATATAAAAAATGACTGCCAGAAAAACAAGGCGTGTTTCACCCCTGTGACACATCACTGGTAAGTTAAGAACTGCTTTATCCCACCGAAGCTTCTGACAATGTTTAAATTCTCAGAGTTGTACAAAGAAATCTATTTGTGAAGTCTAAAAATTTGTCAAATTATGGCTGGACTTGAAATGCCATAAGGAATAGTAAACAGAGCAAATGTGTCATACTTTGCTTGAAATTTTTGTCCCTAGAATAAGGTTCTACAGAAAACGGCCCTAAGCAAAGATAGCTAATAATGCCTGTTTACATGGTCCAATCTAGTGCCTCTGCTGAAGGGATTATTTAGTCCTATATTTTATAGAATTTTCAGGGACATATTTGTTTGTTTTGTTTCTCAGGGATATTTTTAAAAGGATAAAATAATTTTTAATGAAGAGTAATCTAATGTTCTAAAAAATGATGAATCAAAAATATCTATGGCGAGCTTTCTAGCAAACCTTAACTGGAAAATCTTCATAACAGAGACAATTTGGGGGCCAAATCTTTCACTTTGCCAGGTACACACATGATCAGACAATTCCCTTGGTGATAGAATAATCTAAAGGCCTTCCAGGGACTTTCCTGGTGGTCCAGTGGGTAAGACTCCACACTCCCAATGCAGGGGGCCCGGGCTGGATCCCTGGTCAGGGAACTAGATCCCACATGCAGGCTGCAACTAAGAGTCTGCATGCCACAACAAAGATCCCACATGCCGCAACTAAGACCAGGTTTGGCCGTAATTAATTAATTAATTAATTAATTAAAGACCTTCCATATGAGGACCAGGAACAGGCCTTGGAAGTCTCCTTCTAAGATGCAATATTTGATTCTTGTTACTTACTCAGGGACTGCCTTTCTTTTCCATCTGGTCAAATAATTCTCACAGGGCTTCCCTGGTGGCGCAGTGGTTGAGAGTCCGCCTGCCAATGCAGGGGACACGGGTTCGTGCCCCAGTCCGGGAAGATCCCACATGCCGCGGAGTGGCTGGGCCCGTGAGCCACGGCCACTGAGCCTGCGCGTCCGGAGCCTGTGCTCCGCAACGGGAGAGGCCACAACGGTGAGAGGCCCGCGTACCGAAAAAATAAAATAATAATAATAATTCTCACAACAAATACACAATATGAAATCACTCCAGGGTGATACTCTGCCAGGATTTTAACTCATCTTTAAGCTGCCGTTTCTGTGCTGATTTGGAAGATAACTCCGACCAGAGAATTATGTCCAAGAATCACATTTTCCAAACTAATTTTACAGTTGGACTAACATCATGATGGGACCCTTGCACATGAGGATTTATAAACTAAGTTGTGAAATAGCCAAAACAATCATCCCTGTCTCCCGGGGTTGGTGTGAAGAGTTGGTGTGAGCTAGTCCGCCGAGCACAGTTCCAGCATAAGATAAAACCTCAACGTGTACTAGCTTTGGTTAGTTTTGCTAGAGTCAGCACAGCACCAATCCCCCTGCCCAGAACAACCACACGTTCTGCAAAAAATACAAAGGTAAATGTTTTAAATTGTACTGATGAGCCAGCAAGAGTGAAGGAATCTTGAGCTAAATGCTACATGAATGTGGGAACCCAGAGGAGTACCAGTGCAGGGAATTAGGCTTTTGTGTTAAGGGCATGCATGCTCTCTTTTTTCTTTGCTTGGTTTTAGTTTTTGTTTTGTGAAAGCTTGTGGGTACAGAAGTCGAAGCCTAGGCCTTGTTTTGGGGGGAGGGACAGAGGAATATAAGAATAACCAGTCGGGGCTTCCCTGGTGGCGCAGTGGTTAAGAATCCACCTTCCAATGCTGGGGACACGGGTTCGATCCCTGGTCGGGGAACTAAGATCCCACATGCCACAGTCCAACTGAGCCCATGTGCTGCAACTACAGAGCCCACGCGGTCTGGAACCCCCGCATCATACCTAGAGAGATGTGTTGCCTGCACACCGCAACAAAGAGCCCGTGCACTGCAACTAAGACCCAATGCCTCCAAAAATAAATAAGTATTTTAAACAAAGAATAACTCCTGCCCACGGCTCCCATGTGGGGTGACAGAGGACCGGACGTTTCCCTTGGTTCAGATTGGGGACCTGGAGGTCTGCTCAGGAAAGGACCACGATCCTTACAGGGGCCTCTAGAAATAAAGCAATAGGGACCAGCAGGGGCTCAGGGAGTCGGAGACCAGCCAATGCAGGGGCCGGGAAGGGGCCAGAGTTTGCAGAAGGGCATGAAGAACTCTGCCACGGGGAACAGCTGGCATCGTCCATGCACAGAACAATAAATCTGCAGCAGACTCCTCTACAAGACCAACCCCAAAGGAGAAAGTGGGCTCTACCACCCCTTACCACCACCCAGCTCCAGGAGTTCAGAGTCAAGGACTGAGTCGTCTTCCATTTGAAATGAAGAAAAATGCATTTTTTGCATACCCAGCCTTGTTGCTTTAAAGTTTATATATCCATTGAACTGATGATTATCGAGCACTTGCTATGTGCCAAGGGACAGGGCTAGGTCATTATATACGTTGTCTCATCTAAGCCTCACTAGAGCTCTGTAAGGTGCACAGCCTTGTTATTATCCCCATTTTACAGATGAGGACATTGAATGCTAGAGATTTGATAATTTGCTCATGGTTACACAGCTGGGAAGTAGCCCTTGGGGAATTCAAGCCTAAACAGCCTCATATTCTTAACCACTATACTTCTGTTTTCTCTTACAGGCTTTTCAGGGAATCCGTATCAAAAAAGAAATAATAAAATAACCCTGCTGCCTAAATATGGCATCATAAAGGGCTATGTCTTCAATGTAAAGGTGAGCCAGAAATAAGTTCTCCCTCCTCCTCCAGCACCCAGTAAAGAAATTTCCTATCTCAAACCTTAGTCCTTGGGGGGAAGAAAAAACTCTCCCCTGCCCACCCCCATATTTTATAACCACACATGGACCCCACACGTTTTCAGTCTAAATTCATACTATTAGGATCAACAGACTCCAAACCAGGAACTTACATTCGAGTGACCCAAATTCAAATGACCCAGAATTGGGAAGAAGCCCAGATAACTGACAGGCAGATACAAATATAAGCCTTCCAGCAGAGTCCACCTTCAGCCCAGGCTTCAAGAACTCCCACAGATAAAGATCTGCAAAACAAGAGCTCATGTTTTAAAATAATCATTATCTATCTATCTATCTACCATCTATCTATCTACCATCTATGTATCTATCATCTATCCATCATCTATCTATCATTTGTCTATCTATTTATCTATCTATCTATCATCTATGTATCTATCTATCATCTATCTGTCTATCTATCATCTATCTACCTATTTATCACTCATCTATCTATGTATCCATCATCTATCATCTATCTATCATCTATCTATCTACCATCTATCTATCTATTTATTTATCTATCATCTATCTATCATCTATGTACCTATCTATCATCTATCTGTCTATCATCTATCTACCTATTTATCACTCTTCTATCTATCTCTCCATCATCTATCTATCTACCATCTATCTATCATCTATCTATCATCTATGTATCTATCATCTATGTATCTATCTATCACCTACCTATCCATCATCTATCTATCTATAATCTATCTATCATCTATCTATCTATCCATCATCTATCTATCACTTGTCTATCTATTTATCTATCTATCTATCATCTATGTATCTATCTATCATCTCTCTGTCTATCTATCATCTATCTACCTATTCATCACTCATCTATCTCTCTGAAAGCAATGACATTGAGGAGTCACAGAAATCAACACAATCGGATCTGCAAAGATTTCAGATATTATAATTAATAGCTGTTGGATATTAAATATGCAACTAATATGATAAAATACAAAAGAAGAGTTTCAAATGTATAAAGGGTACATCGATCTGTCTATATGTATCTGTATATAATTTAAAAACACAGGAGTCCATGACGATGCTTCAGATTCCTACCCAACACGCCAGGTTCGTCCTTCTGTCTTCCCCCTTCCTTATCTGTTACCTTTCTCTGACAGTGAGAAATCTGGCTCTCATAATTCAGAGCCTATTTACTTATTTTCTCAGTCCAAGTGTACCCCTAAAACAGCTTCAGAATCTCTATCCCATACCCTGGAGAAGAAACAAATTTAACATCCCAAATACAAGATCTGTGGACAATTCTTTCTTAAGGCTAAACTTATATTATACAGCCAAGATTCTGCTTCCAGAGTGATTAGGTTAGTTCTTTTTCTCTCCACGCCTTTCAGTACGGCTGTTATTCATTCGTGTTACTGCGTATTAGGCTCAACTGTCTGCCTGAATTTCATTGGATTCCTCCCTGCAGACTGGTGGACTTTAATTCTGTATTTATTTGGGGGGGTTACAAAAAACATTACCATGAGTATGTTTTGTTTAAAACCACAAACAAGACAAGATGCCTTTTATCACCATTTTATTCAACATTGTACTAGAGGTCTTAACTCATATAATAAGGCCAGAAAAACAAAAACAGTTTACAAGGACTGTAAAAAAAAAAAAAGGAAAAAGTGCTCATTACTTTCAAATGATACTATTCTCTACATAGAGAACTCAAAAGAATCAATAGATATAGTTTAACAATTGATGAGCTTAATGGGATTATTTGCAAATATATATATACACACATACACACACATTTTACACACACACACACACACATATATATATATCAATGGTTTGTGTAGATGAATGTTAACTAGACTTATTTTAGTGATCATTTCAACACATATACAAATATCAAACCATTACGTTATACACTTGAAACTAATATAATGTATGTCAATTATACCACAATTTTAAAAAATGGTATGCCTCTACTTTAGTGACAGATATAAAATATAATAAAAATACCATTGTAAAATCAATTTAAAGTCATTAAAATATCAACTTTATAGAAATAAATGTAACAAAAGATATGAAATAACTTTATGAAAACAGTATAAAACATTATTGAGACATGTTAAAGCAGACCAAAATAAATAGAGCTACAGTCCACGTTCATAAATTGGTACAATTAATAACATAAGCATATCGGTTCTCACCTATATGATCTATAGATTCAACGCATTCCAATCAAAATCCCAATGGTTTTTTGTGGGGTGGGGGGGCGAGAATCATTCTTTTGCTGGAACTTGACAAGATGATTCTGAACTAAAGAATAAACAAAATTACAAAATACCTCTGAGAGCAAAGGATAAGATGAGGGATTTGACCTGCTAAATATTAGCACTTAATATAAATCTATAACCATTAAGACTGAGTGGTATTTGCACAGGAGAAATCATCAAATGGAAAAAAATATCAAGCCCAGGAACCTGTATATGAAAGCTTGAGCTATGGCAGAGCTGGCTTTGCAAAGAATGGACTTTTCAATAAATAGAGCCATGTCAAGTGTTTATCCATATGGAAACAATGAAAATTCAATCTTATTTTTCATCCAGCAGAAGTGACTCCAGGTAGATTAAAAACTTAAATGTGAAAGGCAAAACCATAAATTCACAGAAGACAAAAAGGAGACTCCTTTTATAATCTCAGGGGAAGGAAAATAAAATTGGCAAAATATCATAAATTTAAAAGGGAAATATTGATACATTGAGCTACATTAAAATTAAGCACTTCTGTTGATCACAAGACAGCAAAACAAAGTAAAAAGAAAAACCAAAGGAGAAGGGAGACAAGGGAGAAGAGAGTTGCAATACTTACAACCAACAAGGGGTTACTGTGATCGTTATAGAAAAAGCTCTTACAATCCCCCCAAAAAACAAATAACCATTGAGAAAAATGGGCCCAAAATGTGAATAAGCTGTTCAGAGGAGAGGAAAAGATGATCAACCACGTTAGCAAACAGGAAAATAAAAGTGAGAGCAGTGAGGTCCCATGTCACAGCCACCTGATTTAAAAATCCCCCAATTTAAAATTCCAATAATGACCCAGCACTGGGCAGGATGTGGAGCTACCAGAACCCTTCCACACTCTTCGCAGGAGTGGGACTTGCAATGACCAGTCTGGAAAACCATTTGGCGTTTCCCGTTAAGCTGAAAATGTGCACACCCAGACCAGTCCTAGGTAAACGTCCTAGATAAACTCTTGTACATGTGCATCAGGGGATATGTACATGGAAATCTACAGCAGAAAATTAGCAGCGGTCTCAGCTACAGACAATAATGGAATGTGTACATCAATGGTGGTCTAGTCCTTGGTAAAGTTAATTTAAATAAAGATAATGTTAATTTAAGTAATGCCAGTTACAACATGGAAATTTATTGACAACGTTGAATACAGTAAAGGTACTAAAACCATGAGGCAAGATAATATAATAAAATATATTTCTTAAATACAATTTCATACAAGGCTTCGATAATATTTTTAAACTGAGTGACATGCGATTATGTCAGTTTTATTCCTAGCTCTATTTTAATTCTGGCAGTTATAAAATTATTATATATGTGTGTTGGTTTCTTGTTCTCTTTTATAGGTTTACGTATATGTAGAAATGTTTTTTAAGCTAGAAATAAAGAATGATTTTACTTAGCTAAAAACTTTTGGTCTACTCATCCAAGGGGCTTTTGTAGAAGAATGAAAATAAATGAGCTTCAGCTACACACACACACACACCCCACTTGGGTTTGATCTCATTTACATAAAGTATAAAAACATGAAAAATTCCATTGCATACTTTCAGGGATGAAACACATATGAAGAAACTCTAAAGAAAGGTGAAGAAATACTAAACACAAAACTCATGTGAGTGGTTACCTCTGAAGGAGAAGCATGGAATTAAAGCAGCTTCTAAATCTAAGGTAAGATCTCATTTCTTACACTGGGTGTGAGACACATAGGTGTTTGCTGTCCTGTTATTCTGTATACCCTCCACCTATTACAGATTAACTTATATCTATTTGAGGTTTAATACAATATTAAAATATTTTTAAAACATCAAATTGCCAAATATAACCCGCGGTACAACCCCTTTACGTTAACACAGTATGCAGACAAAAGAGCATCGCCAGTGAGTGTCCGGAAGGCCATCCACACCGTGAAAGCCCTGCTGTGTGGACAGGGGTCAAGCCAAAACTGAGTATCGTTTTGTTTCTGTAGTTTGTTCATTGAGAATATATTTTTATAAAAATTGTATAATTAAAACTGATGATAGAAATTTGAAGAGAATTTGAAAGAAAGGAAAAAGAGGGAGGGAGGAAAGGACAGAGGGGAAAAGAGAGATGGAAGGAAGAATGGAAGGAAGACAAGCAGAAAAAAAAAAAAAAAAGCAGCTCTTGGAGAGCTCAGAAGACAGGCCTGGTGAAGGGAGGAGAAACTCAGGGACAGCTGTCCCCACAGCTGGGCAAGCCTGAGAACCCAGAGCCACCTTCAAGTCACAGCTCTGAGTCCAGGGCCTCCCCAGAGAAGAAGCTCCTGTCAGCCCTTGGAGCCCTGACCTTCTCTGCTTCCGGACGAGGGCAGAGTGGGCAGGATCTGAGTGACACAGATGCTGAGTGAGTCAGCTGGTCCCAGGAAAGAAAAAACCTGTAGCTAGGTATTCAGAGGAGCCACCTTTTTTTTGCTTTCAAGGTGCTTCTTCAAAAGTATTTTAATAAACTATGGCTAAAAAAAAAGGTGTTAATTATTCATAATATAACATTTTTCAGAACAATGAGTCCTTCAAACAATGAATTGTAGTTTTCTAAGAGGTGAGGTTAAAATTGTATCTAATATTTTCCTAGGACAAGACTTTACTTCTTGCTGAACATTAGATTCTCTCTCTTCTTGATTCCTCTGCTTGGCTGGTAAATGTTTTCCCCCCGAGACAGTACTCAAATTCACAGATGAAATGATTTTTAAAGCTGTGTGAAAATGCAATAAGATAAGGAAGTCACTCTGTTTTTTTCAGAGCACAGTTTTGGTTTCAAGGCAGGAGAGACATTAATAAAGGCAAGAAAGCTCACCTGTAACCCAAACCCTTTAACAAATAAAGGGAACAGCTTTAAAAGGGCAGAGAAAATGCACTGACCTTTTTCAAGTCTATTTGTAAATGCAATATTATTTATGACACGCAGATTTGTAACCACCGTAGCAGGTTTCTAACCTTGAAGATCATCTATCTTAGGGGCCCTGTTCCATTTGGCTGACTTTAAGACAGTGATTGGAAGGCCAGCAAAGAGTCAGCTTTGTCTCGTGGTTTGGAACAGTCGCATCTGTTATGAAATTACAACAACAAATACATTACTGCATAGGTTCTGTTTTTAATTTTTTATAAGTCATAAATGATGTGCACTTTAGAAACCAAGCAATATATAGTAGGTGTTTTAAGAATGGAAGGGAGAGAGAGAAGGGGAAAGGGAACAGAAAGGGAGGGGAAGGAAGGAAGGATGGAGATGGAGAAGGAAATAAGACATTCCCATTAAATTTAAAACTGAAGCCTAGACATTAAAATAGTAAATGATTTTTGTGTACTGATGCATCACTATTAAACAGCACTGAAACCTTTTGTTTCCTGTTGCTCTCCAACTTGGGTTTCATATTAGAGTCAAAACAGAATAATTAGGGTGCAGTGAAAATCTGCCTTATCATTATTCACCTTTGTACCATGACTCATTCATTCATTCATTCACTAAAGGTTTACTGAGCACCTACGATGTGCCAAGCACTGTGCAAGGCACTCGGTGGACAGTGGAGAGGGCACTGCTCCCCATGTCTAGAATGTTCTCTTCTTCCCCTATTACCTCTTCTCCATCCTCAGACCCATTTTTCCGCGACCTAATCAAAAGCCATTCCCCACCTTCCCTGACCTGTGTTCCAATCTCCTTCCCCATCTACCAGCCTGCCCACCTGGTCTCTGTCACCTCTGACACTGATAGCTTAGCTATGGCTCTCACATCACAACCCACATGATACCAAGCCCCAGATGATTCACAGCAGTGCCTGAGCTACTGTTGCCTGGGCAATATTATAGGGACATTAACAGGAAGTTTTGTGGCATGGCACAAATGAGGGATAAGGGTTCAGTTCTAACCCCAAGTTAGAAGCAGATCTTCCTCTGGGGATTTAAAGACGTCCCCCAGGGCCACAGCAAGTGGAAGACCAGTGATTAGGATGGGCCACTGCTCATCCCACAGGTGGATCTCAACACGTGCTCAGGGCGGAGACCTGGCTGCAGCCCTCATTACACAGCCATCTCTGGGCTAAAAGTAAGAGTTGAAACCATCTGTGGTCAACCTGTGTGCCCTGAAGTAAGACGCAGACATCCCAGTGTCTGGACATCACCGAAGACGATGCAAGTGGCCAGGGAGCCCTCTGGAGAGGGGCTCCCACCGTTTAGTGGCAGTGGCCTGGAGATGGCACCAGCGTATCCTTTATGACTCATGTGCATAAGGGTGTGCTTCTTACTACAGAATAGAGCTTTATTCATGCTAAACAACTCCTCTTTCCCTTTGCATGGAGTCTCAAGTTAAAAGACTGGATGTTAAATTGCTGAACTATAAGAGTCAAAATTCTGATACCCAGAGTGGGTGATGTCAGGTGGGCAATCTCCCTTCCATAATGTTGTCTTAGTGAACCAGGGTTCCACGTCTGAGGGTGCTGTGGTAGCTTTCAAGGGATATTTCCACATGTGGCTTTGTGTTATAGTTACTTGTGGATTTAGCATACTTCCTTGCAAACATGCCAAACCCCGTATTGGCAGGGCTGCCTCAACTTTTTAGGACTCAGAACACTAACAATGGTGGTGGTGATGATCATGGTGATGATGGTAGTGGTGATGGTGATGACGAGGGTGGTGAGAGCTAACACACACAGTGCTCACTATTTACCAGGTATTGGTCTAAGTGTTTTATACTTATTAACTCATTTAATCCTCATGACAATATTTTGAGGTGGTACTATGATTATCCTTACTATATACAGGTAAGGAAACTGAGGTAGGGAGAGGACAAATGCAGTATCCAGCTCCTGGTAAGTTTTTTGGTAACTATTTGCTGGACTGAATTGAATGTTACCCTTTTGAAATAGTCTCAGTGCTATGTCTTAAGCTGATTTTGACATACATAAAAAAGATATTCCTATTTTGATTTTTTAATTTGTTTCAGAAATTAAGGTGTTTTCCATAATGTTTATCTGAAGGGCTGGTATAGGATGATTTCAAAACAATACTGAAAAGAACTCATGTGCTATGTATTTGACTATTTCCAGTGTTTTACTATCTTTCTAGTGGTTTTGGTTTATCATAATTAATTTAAAAATTTCACTTTTGCTCTTCCATATTCTAATGTTATTCCATCTTGTGTTAGATGGTCATTTTATTTAAAAAAAAATGTTAGTGCTTTCTCTGTAAACTCTTCTTTCTTTTCTTTTTCCCAGGGGCTGAGATTGCTAAGTCATTGTTATTAAAACTGTCTGCTTCTGTCACTTCTGTCTGTAACCCCATGAGATAGGGCTTCACATCACCTGTGAAGGGGAAATCCAGTTTGGATCCTTCAGCAAATTTGGGGTTCCAAGTACATGTCTGTTGTAGATTAATGTGTCTTTTGTAAGACAAATATGCAAAGTGCTACTAGTTGATAAATGCATCTGAGAAAATATTAAGCCAGGTGGGATGTTTGATGAGGATGTGTGTGTGTGTGTGTGTCTGTGTGTGTGTGTCTGTCTGTCTGTCTGTCTGTTTTTTCTCTGATATATAGAACTCTTACAGGACAATTAGCCAAATATCTTTAGCAGATTTTTCATGAAGTTTTGTGATTTTTTTGAGCTACAGTTACATACAGCTGCTAAAAAATGCATTTTCCCCCACCATCACTTGCATAAAATATAGAAATAGCAAATCAGTAGCCTTTTTATTCAGCTTGGTTATGATTCAACAGTTCAAAGTGTCCTTATTTCAAACTGGCCTGAGGCAAGTCTGGCTAAAATCAAGACTTTGGGGATCCAAGTGACATGACACTAAACAATTCTGAAGCTCACTGTTTATCTTTTTTCCATTTTGGATCCCAGATGTGTACTTCTTTCTAGACTGTCTACAATCAAGCCGATGGATTTTTTTTTTTTGCCTTCAAGGATATTTTGTAAGCATGATGCTTGCTGGCAAAAGCCACTCCGAAGAGTGAGGGACACCCTGACGGGAGGATGCCGGCAAGACGGGGCTATTCACCCAGTGCTCTTCACCGGGCTGGAGGTGAGCCTTGAACTTCATATTAGAAAACTTCCTACAGTCCTAGTTGTCAAGAAAAATAAATCAGACTCCATTTTTAGAATTTAAAATATAAAGAAAATGTCCTAATAAAAAGGAAATTTAAAACAATCTTCTCTCTTTATCCTACTTTCATTTCTAGCATCCATAGATGGAGTTGGGACAGTAGTGGGGCGGGGAGCTTTTATTGGTTCCAAACAAATAAAGATCACCCTTTGGTAGACATCTTATGAGGCCCATAAAGATGGCAAACAGGTTTTCTAAACCAGAAGATGTGACATATACTGGTGGGATGGGATTGTCAAAACTGAAACTCTATGGAAAAATCTAAGTAATACTGTCTTTTGTTTTGGGTTCCTCAGCGGCAGACCCAGAGACAAGGATTTGAATACAAATAGTTTATTTGGAAGATGAAGCCAGGAAACGCTAGTGGAGAAGAGACAAGGATAAGGATGGAAGCCCATAACGTTCTCATGCCACTAGGAGGTAGCAGAGAGCACTCCTGGAGCTCTCACAGCTGAGGGGTGAGACAGTGGGGGTGTTGATCCACCAGCCACTCATCTTCATTGGTTGAGGGCTGCTTCCAGGAGCTTATCTTCCAAGCACACTGGCTCACCCTGAGAGAGAGCTAAGAGCGAAGTGGTCCATGTAGTTGGGAAAAAAAAATTTCTCAGGCATCGTCACAGTGGTTTGCCAAGTAGCAGTGAGGGGCAGGGGTATGGGTGAGGCACCGACCATGGTGCCCTATGGTTCCTGGACATGTAGTGCTAGTCATTGGCCAGGAGACAAGACCATGCTCCATGAGGCTTCTCCATCCCCCTCATTCACCTCTGTTCTCTTTGTATTACCCAACCAGTGCCTTGACCATGGCTGGCACTTAGGAGTTTGAACCAAGTTGTTGAACAAATAAGTGAGTGAAGAACTGACTTTTATATAAGCTGAGATGACTCAACTTTGCTTCCTGGGTTCTTCCTTTTATTTTCCACATGCAATTCGGGGATAATGCTGTGACTCACTTCAACCTGCCCACCTGCTGCCGTGGTGAGTCTTTCAGAGCTGTCCAGGCCCTCCGGATGGGCAGCACCTGCTCATGCTATAATAGATGTGGGCATCATGCTGAGGCACAGGTCTGTGACGGGGCCTTCCTTCTTCAGGATCTTGGGAAACCTGGTGCAACTATGGTATCTAACGGTGGGATCTAACAATGGCATCTAACAGTGTGATCCTTGGACCAAGACCGATTAGCATTTCTCACACCCCAATCCAGGGCATCTTAAGCTCAGGCATTTTCAGGGATAGACCCGCCACTGCAGAACTGCGTTCGGTGATGACGTTCAGATCTCATAGAACCTTCTCTGGGAACCCACCATGTGCTGAGCAGTGTCTAGTTTCCTGCATTAGTCACAGTGTTAACCTGGGAGGGAGCCCAGCTCTGGCCTGGCCTTGAGACACCTGGGTTTGCACCCTCTGAACTACAGCTGCCGACAGTGCATGTCCACAGCAATCGGGGACAGTGGAGCAGATTGTCTGACCAGCTCTCTCTCTTACCATGAGCACCCTCCTTCTCTGCTGACAGTAAAGTGGGGGGAAGCCTGGAGGATGGGCAGTAATAGAGCAGCAAGGAGGTGGGGGATGAACCCTTTACCTCATCACCCCGTCTGGAGGACCAACTATGCACAGGATGGCCCTGGGTTTCCTATTTCTCCTGTGTCTTGTAACTTCCGTCCTTCCTCCTCCCGTTGTCCCCACACCTCTCAACCTCTCACTCCTGAAACTCTCCCCTTTTCTCTGTGCTGAATCTTAAAACTCAGTCTTTATTCTGCTGCCTATCAGCACCTGGGTCCCGCTCCCTCCTTGATCTCTACCCCCTGAGCAACAAGCTTCCAACCAAAGCAGGAGTGCACGAGGGCATTTGTTACGTCCATGAGGACAGGGCAGGGGGACGGATTTCTGTTCTGGCCTCCCCACTGGAAGGTCAGGAATGAGATACCCAAGGGACTGCATCCCTCAGGATGGGGGATGGGAGCACAAGAATAAGACATACAGCTTGTGCTTCATGTCAGGGCCTTCATGTCTCCTGACTGAAATATAACTGGCTGTGAAGCCGAGACGTTAAGGGCAGCTAATGGGTGGAGGTAGTAGCCTGAAGATCCACCATATGTTTTTGGTGTAGTTGGATGTGAAGAAAGGTAAATGATTAATACGAGTGATAAAGAATTATCACGTGAAAATACTTTGTAAGCATGTTCTGCAAGTAGCAGGAATCCCACACAAATCTATGATGATTAGACTCTAAATAAGAGGTTTTATCTATGCCCTCGTAATGGAGAAGAGTTTACTCAACACTTGAAACTTTCTAACCAGCATGAGCTCATCCAAAAATCTGCTAAAGCAGTGTTTCCTTTGGAAGGACCCATCCACCCCAGGATGGTGTCATTAGGAGAGTGAGGTTACTGAAACCCAAACCCCTCAGGACCTCTGAGACTGCCCTGTATAACTGGGTAAGTAATCCAAGTGGCACACAGTGGTGCCTGAACAAATTACCCAGAAATTGACTGCCGTCAGTGCAAACTAATTTAATCTGCTCAGAATATAGCCTTCTTGGCAAAGCTGCCCGTCCCCAGAGGAGTAAAAGTGAATTGAACAGTGGTTTCCACCAGGTACAGCAGCCTACCCACTCCAGGAAAGAGTCTGCAGGCTGATGATCAGAAGTAAGAGGATTAATTTTCCATACCTGGCAAAGAGCTTGGTGTTTGCCTTGGCTCCCCTAAAGCAACATTTGCAGCAGTCAGATTTATAGCAACAGTCGCTGCAGAGAAAAATGACAGGCAGCCACCCACCCTCCAGGAGCTGGTCCATGTCGTTGGGGAAAAAACTACCCTGAGATTCTCATTCTGCTCCTTCAGGCTCCCGGCAGCTCTGGGACCCCATGGTCCTGTGGGAACGGTCACCTGATGCGAGCGGGTCCAGGTGATACCTGCAATCCCTCCAAGGTAACCTCTGCTTTTGTTTTCTTTATGCACAGAAGATGTCCAAAATTAGCATCATGCTTCTTCACGCGCTCCCAGAAATTGACACAAAATCGTGAGGTGGCTGAAGGCGGTGAGCTAGATTGTGGAAGCTGTTGAGAGACACCTCAGTGACCCCAAAAGGTACAGACACTGAGTAAGGGTGATTGGAAAGTAACCAGGAGCTGATAAGTTAGAGTTAGACATGTCAGTGTTTCAGAGAACGTCTGCCTCTCTTCCCTGTTTGCTTTCAAAAGAGAAACTATAAACCAGCATCAGTTCCTTGAAGATATACAGTTTCTTTAGGATTCTTTTTATTGTGGAAAAAATTATGTAACATAAAATTTACCATCTTACCCATTTTTAAGTGTACAGTTTAGTAGTGTTAAGCCCATTCATGTTGTTGTGAAACAGATTTCCAGAATGTTTTCATCTTGTAAAACTGAAGCTCTGTAGCCTTTAAACAAGGACTCCCCTTTTCTCCCGAACCCCTAGTCCCTCATAGCAACCATTCTCCCTTCCACCTCTATGACTTGGGGTCCTCTAGGCCCCTCATATACGTGGAATCATGCTGTTTTTGTGTCTGGCTTATTTCACTTAGCATAATGTTTTCAAGGTTCATCCATGCTGTAGCAGGAGACAGAACTGTCTTCCTCTTCAAGGCTGAATAATATTCCACTGTAGGCAACAGACCACATTTTGTTTATCTGCTCATCTGCTGATGGACATTTGGGTTGCTTCCACCTCCTGGCTATTGTGAATAAGGCTGCTATGAACATGGGTGTGCAAATATCTCTTTGAGTCCTTGCTTTCAAGTCTTTGGACAAATACCCAGATGTGGGATTGCTGGATTATATTGGATTTTTAATTTTTGAGGCCCCTCCAAAGTGTTTTACATAGCAGTTGCACCATTTTACAATCCTACCAACAGTGCATGCTCAAGTGTTCCAATTGCTCCACAGACTTACCAATACTTGTTATTTTCTGGGTTGTTTTTTTTTTTTAAATAGTAGCCATCCTAATGGGTGTGAGGTGCTATTTGTGTGTGTGTGTGTGTGTGTGTGTAAAGTTGAGATCCGGTGTACAGGGAAGACTTCATTGAGATGGCAGATTTGAGCCAGGACCTAGAGGAAGAGGAGTAAGGCAGGCATGGATATGGGGGAGGATATTCCAGGCAGAGGGACGGCAAGGGCAACGCTCCAGCAAGAGGAGAAGCCTGGTGGGTTTAGGGGGACAGAGAGAAGGCCAGTGGGGGTAGAGGTGGTAGAGTCGGATGAGAGTAGTGGGCGGGAGCATGAGGGAGGCGATTGTGCAGGGTCTCTGAGGCTGCTGTAACATTGTTGACCTTAACTTTGAGTGACCTGTGAAGTCAGTGGAGGTTTTAAAACAAAAAATGACATGATTTAACTGTTATGAGGAGAACAGAGTTTGGGGGTGGTAGTGGGTGAGAGCGTGGGCAAGAAGACCAGTCAGGACACTAGCACAATAAGACAGGGGAAAAGGAAGGTGACTTGGACCAGCCCGGTAGCAGTGGAGGGAAGTGAGGAGGTGTTTCAAAGAGGAGAAGACGAACCACTACATCCAGGGCTGCCAGTCGGCCAAGCAAGAGGAAGGCTGAGAATTTACCATTGGATTTGGAAACATGCTCATCACGGGTGACTTTGACTATCATAGTCTTGCTGGGGTGGTGGGCTGGGAAGGGCAGTCAAGGTAGAACAGAAGGAGAGAAATGAGAACGTAGAGACGCTACTTGCAGGAAATTGCTTTAAAGGGAAGGAATGAACTGGGGCAACAGCCAGGGTGAGTAGTGGGGTCGGGAAAGGTTTATTTTTAAGAATGAAATCATTGCATATTTAGAATCATGGGAAGGTTTGGTAGAGAGAGAAAAACTGATGATATGAAGAAATATAACCCATGCTGTATTAAGGAAAAGGTTTTCCCCAAACAACACTTACCCTTAGGACATGCCATGCGATCCATTCTGATACTTGCTATTCCTTTCCAATCTGTTCTGTTCTGGTTCCTTCCATGCTGGTCAGGCTAACTAAACTGATTTCACAACTCAAGGTTTGAAGAAAGCACTGTATCCCACCATGCTGCCTAATTTACATTCCCTCGCCTTGCTGAGAATTGTCTTTCTGTGACCATGGGGAAGACTTTGCTCAGAAAAGTCAAGCTAGGACAGTTTACACACACACTTGAGAAACTCAAGGATATTTTGTTTTACAGACTGACTGGGCTGACAGCCTGAGACCCAGGAGCCTAAATGTCACCCAAGTGGGATTTTTCAGTTGATTCAAGTGCTAATATCCCCTCCATTGAGTTCATGCGTCTGAAGTCAGCCAAGTACACAGGCACCAGCCAACCTAGAAAGAACAAGAAAACAATGAGAAATGATGAAATATTCATCAGTCTGTGAGACTGTTTCTTTTGTGCCACACTGATGTCTGCTTTCACCCTCCTAATATGAATCTTTGGCATTTTAACACAGTTGACATTTTAAAGTGAGTGGTTGGGTGAAGCTTCCTTTCTAAGACATGAGATTTTCATATATGTGGGAATGTTCAGTCAATTATTCTTAATGGTAAAACAATAAAAATAATGCACACATAAGACTATCAAATAACAGACACATTAACAACTATAAGGATTTTTAGAATACAACCTACTCAGACACACACGCACACACACACACACACACCCCCCAAGCAAATTATTTCATAACTGGAGCATGGCTCATATTTCAGAGGCACCCAACAAATACTCACTTGATGAATGAATGAAGAAATGGATGGATGAAGAAACAAATGGGTGAGTGAGTGAATGAAGCCTACCTAACTTACCAGGGTGTGAGGTTTGACATAATTTTTTCAGCTTAGGTTTTCTTTCTCCCCCCAACCCTCACCAGAATCTATTTAGAGAAAAGAATTTTTACCAATCTCAAATGAGGGTGTGATTTGAATATAAATTTTTAAAAAATAACATGAACTTTAAAAAAGAATAAGGTGTTTTTAGAATGATAATGCTACTTGGCTACCTTTCTGCTTGGCCCCAAGCCATCCAGTAAGCTTGGCCTATGATAAGCGCATTGTGCATGAATTCTTATCTTAGAGAAGAAAAAAAAAATCCTTATTTAAATGGGGTTGAATTTGGAACAGCAGAGATGTTAAACTTGAGTAAATTGGGTTATTCAAATTTGCATCAACACTGTCATCTTTGGTCTCTTTCCTCCTCATGTTGAGATGTCAAGACGGTATTGCTTCAGAACAGAAAACTAAGTACACAAATAAGCACCACAAGAAGTCTTACTTCCTGTGAGAATGCAAAGATGCTCACTGAGGGCTGATAGGATGTGCTGAGTGGATTTCCTTCTGTGTTTAAGGAGGGCTTGGGTTGATGCTACTGACTCAACAATGGTTGAGCACCTTGAGTTAATTTTCTAAAGAGTGGTGGATTTCCAATGTCTGGTCTTGCCCAGTTTCACTTGGGACAAAAAAAACATGCATTTCTGAGATGATTGGTTAGAAGAAGAAGTCCAGCTTGTGGATATGGAGTCAAATAAAACAAAAGGACCAAAGTAGCATCAAATGCACTAAATAATCTCCATGAGCACCAACCTGTCATCAGCGAGGCTAATTTGGGAGACTAATCTAATTACTCCTGAAGGAGAGGACAGTAGCTGGGATGAAGGCCAACCCTGGCAGATTGGAAGGCAGGGTTGGGAAGCAAGGAATAGGAAGGATTATGGTTGGACTCAAGCATTATTTGACTTTAGAACAATTTTCAAGTCCCCAGTGACAACTTTCCAGCCAGCAAAGCAGAACCTTTCATGGAAGTTTTCCTGGAAGCCTCACCCAGTGCCTGCAACTTGCCTTTCATCCTCTAGAACTGGACCACGTAGCCACCCCGTGCTATAGGCGGTCTGGGAAAGTGAGACCTTTTATCTTCCCAACCCCTGTAATAGAGGAAGTCAAGGGTACAAGCACTTGTGAATGGTTTGTGGATGGTCAATCCTTAGTGTCTGCTGTTAACTGTTCAAAAGGAGAACGTAACAGTGGCTCAGGACCTAGATCTTTTAGAAACCACTCAAATGACATGTTGGAACTCCACTAGGATGCCCCTTCCATATGTCAACACTATTTGGGTTTGATTCTCCTGTATTGATATCGGATAGATGCGTAATATTTTCTGAATGTTGATGAGACATGTTTTGAGTCTTTAGAGCAAAATGTATCCAAAGCGTTGCTAGATTTGCAAATAAAATATAAGACACCCAATTAAATTTGAATTTCAGATAAACAGTGAATAAATTTTGAACATAAATGTGTCCCCAATATTTCATGGGACATATTTGTAGTAAGTAATTATTCATTGTCAATCTGAAAGTCAGGTTTAGCTGAGCATCTTGCATGTGATCTGGCAATCCTGGATAGAAGCCTCTACTATGGGTCAGAGGTGGGCTTATGGATTATTCCTGTCATTGTAGAAGACAAGTCTTAAAGTGGTTAAGAATGATCACATCATACATGAGACCTGTGCTTCAACAGGATGATAGAAAAACTGATCCCTTTGGCAGAAATATTTAGAATTCACAGATATTCCTTTTAAACATTAGTCTTGTCCTCTGACGGATAACCCACAGCCTGTCTAAGAAAGTTTATCATATGAGGAAGATTATCTGCTCACCCATGACTATTCAGATATTCCCGGGCTACGGTAGAAGGTACAGGTTTCTGGATTTCTGGACTGTGAGCCTAGTGTGTGATTGCAAAAGGCTCTAAGCACACCACTGTAATTAATGATCGATCTGTTCTAATTCTGCAACGTCTTTAAAATCTTCTATTGGGAATTAAGGTCTAAGCTTCAAGATGAATAATTGTACAGAATCACAGGCAAGTCCATTGTAATTGTCATTCTTGGTCATGGGACTCATTTTATCTAAACTACATTATTGGCATTTGTGGTGCTTTGCTACAAAGAATGACTTTAACCCTGGCAGAGAAAGCCTCTGGAAAGAAGTGTGAACTAACTTCATCTGCCATGGGGCTCATTTAACAAATGAGCTGTCCCCCACCCCCCAGCCCCTGGGCTTTCACAGAGAGAGGTGAGAAAAATGGGGTGATCAATATTACTGGAAAGAAAAAATACACATAAAATTAGAAAAGAGTATTGTCTCACTAATCCTTGTGTCTATATCCGGGGAAGGAAGCAATAAGTCCTTCTCATTGATTTTGGAAAGCGTATAATTAAGGTCAAAGTTGATCATGAAATTGTCTAGAAACCAAAAACCAAAAACAAACAAACAAAAATGGACCTGGAAAAAAAGCACTTGACTTGAGAAGAACATGGGTAACTGTCAAGGTCAAGTGACCGCAGTTATAGGCCAGCAAGTGGGTACAAAACTGGATAAGGATATTAGAGAGTTAATGGACGAATGTCAAATGTGCTAAAGGAAAGGATTATTTCAATTTAAAATTCCTGGTCGACACAATTGACACTGATTGAAATAGATTTCTATATCTACTTCAAAATCCATATAAATTCCAGAGACAATTTCAAGAGTACACATTTCTACTTTCCAAGGAATTTGTCTTATGAAGTCATCACATCCCTCCTGCCCATCTGATATACTCATTTAATGGCATTTACTTTTATCACCAAGCTAAGACCCCTAAATCTCTTTCTCAAGGGGTTTGTGTCCACTTACAGCCTGTGACAGCAGAGCTCTACGTGTGCTGGGAAAAGCTTCAGTGGAACCATGACAGAGTGGAGCCGCCCATCTGTCGCTGATGCTGGCCACGGCTCCACCTTTGCCTGCTGGAGGATCATTTGCCTTTTTTCCCATTGCAGTGGTCACTGAACAAGAGCCCATCTGTCTAAACTTGGGATTGTTCCACCACAAGAAAGAAATGAATAAAGAACTTTGAATGCAATTAGTTTAAAATAGACTTTCAGCTTTCAAACGTGATTCCCAAAGAACATCATCGACTTTAAGAGGGGGCATCTTTTTTCATTGTTGTTCATTGTTGTAATATTTTGTCCACGATTATAGATCAGATGAGTCTTCAGTATCACTCCCTTTTCCAGAACTTAATGCTAATGGTGAGCCAGCAGGGACTGGTTAGCTAGAGACCCATTGATTGTGCCATATCTAGCGATAACTCATGAATCCCACCGTTTTAAAATTCTTTTGAACGTAGCGGATGGAAAAAATGTATTGACCTAAATATTTTCTTCCCCCTCTAGTATCACTCTAACTTCTTAAAGAGAACAAAAGTAGACAAAGCTAAGGCAGCCTGGTGGGAGGTTGGCGTCGGGAAAAGCTCTTAGCTACATGGCAAAAACAGAATGTGAAGGCGGAAATAGACTGACTTCCTGACTTGTGAGCATCACTATGTACTCTCAGGGCTCAGGTGTATCAGGCCCAGGGAAGAGCCAGGTGTGGGCTTCCCGTCTCATTTGCTTTGGTTTAAAGAAGAGGCATGGAGGGATCTAGAAAGATGGTCAGAGGAAGCTGAGGAATCAGTTCATGTATCTGAGCAGCCTTCTCATTACAACAAGAACAATCACCACGGTGGCTGCAGTTTACTGACTACCCACTATGGACCAGGCATTTTTGGATGGCGACACTGAGGCTTTGAGAGGTAAAGTAACTTGCCTAACATCATCGAGTCATTCACCTCCTGGCTTCTCTGACTCCAGGCCAGTGCCAGGGCCGCGAATAAAATGTTTCCCAGGACCTCCATGGTGGCACAGGGGTTAAGAATCCACCTGCAAATGCAGGGGACACAGGTTCAATTGCTAGTCCAAGAAGATCGCACATGCCTCAGAGCAACAAAGCCCGTGCGCCACAACTACTGAGCCTGCACTCTAGAGCCCACGAGCCACAACTACTGAAGCCCCTACGCCTAGAGCCCGTGCTCCGCAACAAGAGAAGCCACTGCAATGAGAAGCCCGTGCACCACAATGAAGAGTAGCCCCCATTCACTGCAGCTAGAGGAAGCCCGCACGCAGCAACGAAGACCCAACACAGCCAAAAATTAATTAATTAATTAATTAAAATGTTTCCCAGTTTTAAAATACTTTTCCCACCATTTCCTCAGTGTTTCTTCTTGCTATCTCTCTACCACCATAGAATCCTCACAACACGCCCCCCTTATCCCAAGGTCATTGAGAGCATGCCTAATGGCTCAGCGGGCGTGTAGCTTGACTCCCCCATTAACATAAGAGTGGACCACGTTCAGCAGTCTATAGAAATATCATGATGTTTAGATTTTGGATATCTGGGTTTGGGTCTTGGATATTGTTTCTTCCTTACTTTATTCAACAAATATTTATTGAGTGTCAAAAGCGACCTTATTATGAAGCTAGTAAACACTTGAGCTTCAGGGTCCCTCGCTTGCACAGGCTCTTTTCAAAGTCTTAGGAGAGGCTCTGTCAATACATTCACTTGGCCACATGTTTTCGTAGAATTTGCCATGATAAGATATCTTTACTATAATCAGTTATGACTCCTGTCACTTTTCACTCAGACTTTTCCTTGTATTTCCTGGGAATGGAGGGCTGCAGGCATCTTTAGGGGTCTGGCTGATTGAGGATGCACTGAGTTTGAGTTTCATGGCTGTAGGTGTGTGTTTCACAGTTACTTCCGTGTGCCATCAGACTGTTGCTATCCTGGGGTAGGAAGGGTTGCCATAAATATGCATACTGCTTGCTATGTCATCCCCCCCTAGGTTTTGGCGTGAACGTGCAGGGCTGTGTGAATGCGTCCTGCAGTGCCTGATGCTGTAAGCATGTGGATAGGAGAGGAGAAGTAGCCAGAGCTGGCTTTGGAGAATTCTTCCAATCACTAGGTATGTAAAACTGAAAGCAGAAAACGCGGTTCTTCTTGATTCCTGGTCAAAACAAAAGTTCTCTCTGATCAGGAATATACTTAAAAATGCAGCAGATACAATTATAAATGTACCAGCCAATGTTTTCTTTTGATGAGAATTACAGGTACTAGAGCTCATCAGATCTCCTACTTTTGTTGGGTACAAACCTGTG
Source organism: Delphinapterus leucas (assembly GCF_059928025.1). Lineage (NCBI taxonomy): Eukaryota > Metazoa > Chordata > Mammalia > Artiodactyla > Monodontidae > Delphinapterus > Delphinapterus leucas. Next base: position 32,184,124 of record NC_143142.1, on the reverse strand, counting down.
TATTAAAAACAGTGAATGTATGGGTAAAGTTGCACGTTTTATCCCCATGAAATACTGGCATCGATAGAGATGCCATGACACTCCTATTAGGCCATCACAAAGAGGACATCAATAACATACTGTTGAGTGTCATCAGTTCAAGGAATATTTAAGATTGGTCACTGCACGAGAACTGGAAATCTTACAACTCTGCTTGAAAGAAACCTGATAGAGGGACTTCCCTGGCGGTCCAGTGGTTAAGACTCCATGCTTCCAGTGCTGGGGGCCCGGGTTCAATCCCTGGTCGGGGAACTAAGATCCCACAGCCACGCCATGCAGCCGAAAACAACAACAACAAAGAAACCTGGTAGATGTTTTTCCAAATTAGACAACAATCCTAATAACTTACGTGACACTGCCAAGGACAAGTTGTAAAGATGAACTGTTAATACAAGCTAAACAATGAATCAAGCAAGCAATCAATATAAAAAAAAAACAAAGCAAGGTAAAACTTTAATCAATTATGCAAGAGAAAAGACCAAAATGCCTTTCCATTTTCTCTATAGAAAATTATTGTCCTAAAAGGAGGTACTAAAGAGGATATAGCCAAAAATGTAGACAAAAAGTACTGTAGACATGAGTAGGCAGTTAATAAATATGCCATGTTTCTGAACCTGGTGATTTTTATGCTAGTTTTTGACTATTTAAAAAATAATTTATTGGGCTTCCCTGGTGGCGCAGTGGTTGAGAGTCCGCCTGCCGATGCAGGGGACACGGGTTCGTTCCCGGGTCTGGGAGTATCCCACATGCCGCGGAGCGGCTGGGCCCATGAGCCATGGCCGCTGAGCCTGCGTGTCCGGAGCCTGTGCTCCGCAACGGGAGAGGCCACAACAGTGAGAGGCCCGCGTACCGCAAAAAAAAAAATAAATAAAATAAAAATAAAAAAATAATTTACTGTGATTTCTAATTCTACGCCTATATTGTATTTACTTTTATACTTAATTTTGTATTCTTTTTTTAAAAAAGAGTTTTCTTCGGATTGCATATATAAGCTTTAGGCCCCATAAACTTGGATCTAGCCCTGTTGCTCCCTCTCTAGGGACCTGGGACAGACGCTGGGAATACAAAAATTCCCTCCCGCCCCTTATGGAACTACCTTCTGACAGCATCAGCTGTTTGATGACTAAGTAAAATAACATGTACAGTAAGTTGGATGATGCTGAGTGCTCAGAAGAAAAGGAAAGTAGGGAAAGGGAATGAAAAGGTATGGAGGGTGGGTTTTGCAACTTTCCATACCAAGAGGGAAGACTTCTCTGAGAAGGCACATGCCACCAAGAAAGGAGGGAGCCGGTGAGCCACTGGGAAATGTGGGTGACAGTCGAAGGGAAAGGTCAGAACAGACTCTGAAGAGTGAACTGGTGTGTTCCAGTTCAGAGGATCAGGAATGGAGAGAGAGAGAGAGAGGAATAAAGCAGGAGAAACGGGGTCAGAGCCCAAGGGGCAGGGACCCATACACAGCACAGGGCCTTTGGCCGTCATAGAGATACTGACTATTACCATGCGGGAAGGAAAATCACTGGAAGGTTTTGGGCAACAGATTGACATGATCTATCTAACACTGTGACAGCATCACTCCAATTGCTGCTTTTTTTTTGTTTTAAATTTTGTTTTGTTTTGTTTTGTTTTGCGGTACGCGGGCCTGTCACTGCTGTGGCCTCTCCCGTTGTGGAGCACAGGCTCCAGACGCGCAGGCTCAGCAGCCATGGCTCACGGGCCCAGCTGCTCCGCGGCATGTGGGATCTTCCCGGACTGGGGTACGAACCCGTGTCCCCTGCATCGGCAGGCAGACTCTCCACCACTGCGCCACCAGGGAAACCCCCAATTGCTGTTTTGAATGCAGAACAAAGACAACACGTGAGGTCTGGGAGAGCAGTCGGAAGCCATTGCAATGAGCTGGGAGAGGTGATGGGATGTGAACCAGGTTGGCTGTGAAGCTGATAAGGAATGGCTAGGTGCTGGATAGACTTTGAAGGCACAACTGAGGAGGTCTGACATAACAGATGTGGATTTGAGAGAAAGAAAGGAACCAAGGATGATTCCAAAGCTGTTTGTCAGCATGAATGGAAGCATAAAGTTGCCATTTATTGTGCTGGATAAGACTTGACAAAAGTAGGTTGCTCAGTTCTTATCATGTTAAACTTTGAAGAGACGTCAAGTAGGGAGTTGAATACATGAGTTCAGGAGATGTGAAATGGGGCTTTTTATGTGTGTGGGAGTGCACACCTGTGAACACTCTTCTCCAAAGTTGGAGAGGAGCTAAAACAACAAAAACAAACAAAAAGCCACGCACAGCACTAATGCTTAGCTTCTATCATTTTTCTAGCCTTCACCAAAGTTATAAACATTTTACAAACATTAACTCTATCTTCATGTTCTCACTGTGACAATTCCTCCACTGTTTGTGTACTCTCCTGGGTTTCCAATAAACCAGTGAACTATTAGGAATCTCTCACACATTGCTGATTTCATCATTTTAAAAGATTTCCAAGTACCTATGGTATATCGAAACTCCATGGAAGCCAAAAGCTGAAATTGGTTTTTTTATTGAATTTTTTCTCTTGATTTCCTCCCAATTCTAGGGGTTGGAGTTTTATTTTTATGAATTTTTCCTTGCACAGTTGGTGAGTGCTGGCATTTTAAAAATACTTTTTAATTTAAAAAAATTGAAAAAGTTACACTGAGTCCTGAATACAGTTATGCCCTAGTTCCCTAATATTTTAGCCATTTCTGAGAGCTCAATGCTTAATTGATTTCTGACCAGAAGAAACCCCAGTCAAGAAATTGATATATGAGAAGTTTTCCAAAGAATGTGCTTAAATTCATTCCTTTAAGTTTTCCAAACTTCTTGAAAGAAGCTAGATCACACGACAGCTATACAATATCTATATGTCATCATATAGTACTGCTTCCAGAAATATCTTGGGTAAGGTGGATTTCAGCAAGGATATTTACCAAAAAAATCAGTTACTCAAAGAATTTTTTTGTTTGTTTTTTCAAAATACTCCATTTGAGAATATTGCCCATTAAAATTTTCAATATATACTTAAGAATTCCTCTTAGATTTGACCCTCTAGTTGCTACTGTTTTTCTGATAGTCTGATTCTGTCAAAGAAAGACATCCATCAGTTCTGTTTCTATTTTTATCTTGGATGCCAAGTATCTAAGAGGAAAATTAATGCCTCGTTGTATTTTAACAATTAAGCCCAAATTTGGGACGTAGTATAAAGAGCCCATACTTTGGAATCAGATATATCTGGTCTTAAATTCCAATCCACGGCTTATTGTATGACATTTAACTTTTCTAAGTCTCTGTTTTCTTGCCTGTGAAATGGGCATAAAGTATCTCCCTCCCCACCAGGGAATATTAAATTAGTTAAAATATGTAAAACATTTCCATGGTACTTGACTAATCATTGTTAATTTTAATTAGCAATTATAATTAACAATTATATCTTCCTGTATAGATAATATCAACCTTTTCTTCTTACATGTAATATTGGCTGGATGTGATAGTCATTTGACAAAAACTTTTTTTTTTTTTTTTTGTGATACGCGGGCCCCTCACTGTTGTGGCCTCTCCCGTTGCGGAGCACAGGCTCCGGACACGCAGGCTCAGCGGCCATGGCTCACGGGCCCAGCCGCTCCGCGGCATGTGGGATACTCCCAGACCCGGGAACGAACCCGTGTCCCCTGCATCGGCAGGCGGACTCTCAACCACTACGCCACCAGGGAAGCCCTGACAAACACTTTTAAATAATTTTATACTGAATTATTTAAAGCTAATTCAAAACTTCATTGTAAATAAGTAATAATAACTGCTGATGTTTATGGAGTGATTTCTCTGTTCCAGGCACCATGCTAAGTGCCTTATTCATTCATTCATTCGATTCTTGGAATAACCCTATGAGGTAAGTCCTGTTACTTTCGTTCTTTACAGATAATGGAATCTAGACACAGGACCAAGGAACTTGCCCAGGGTAGCTGGTCGGGTTTGAACCTGAGAAGTCTAGATTTAGGTCTGGTGCCCACACACACGTGACTCTATTGTTGCCTTCCAATAGAGCATGTGCTGTGAATACACACATCAGGGAGTTTTATACTTCATCAAAAGCCTTGCTTTTTTTAAAGGCTCAGATGACATTTATACATATATTAAGAGCCCTGGAAATCGTTTTAGTAATTTTATCACTTTAATATCCCAAATGGACAAAGGGGTGCATTCCATGCTGGGCTTCCCTAAATGAGAGCCTCTGGTTTCCCTAATGAGGATGTAGATCAATTTCAGGAATAAATGGGGGATGTTGTGAGTCTTCGTTAAGAGCAGAGCAACTGGATGCTCCCCAGGGTCCCTTGTCCCTTCCTCTCTACTCTCATCACATGCGGTGCCTCTGGGCAGTTGTTCAGAAGCCCCTCTCCAGTGTGACATGCACCTTTCATCCTCCCTGTTGCAAATCATCAGGTTCTTCTGTCTGTATTGAGTCTTGCCTTTGTTCTTATTAAGCCACCCAGCAGCAAAAATAAGGAAAGCACAAAACTACTGGGTTTTTACTTGGATGAAATGAAATCTGTGAACAGGACCCCATAAGTAAACGTTTGTACCAAAACAAGACAGTGTCACAATTCAGAATTAAAAGACCAAGGAGCACGTGAGAAACATGCCAAAAGGAAGAAACAGGGACAAATGGCACTGGGCCACTTCTAAGTCATAATGAGTCTTGTTAGTTTTCAAAAAGAAAGGACTTTGGGTGCCCTGCTAGGGGCCCCTCATTACATCCCTACACTTACTGCAGGTAGAAGATTTCTTTTTCTTTCTTTCTTTCAAACCACATAATGTGAAAATAAAGTGAATTTGGGGAATCTGCATTTTTTTTTTTTTTTTTTTTTTTGGCTGTGTGGCATGTGGGATTTTAGTTCCCTGACCAGGGATCGAACCCGTGCCTCCTGCAGTGGAAGCACAGTCTTACTCAGTGGACCACCAGGGAAGTCCTGAGTCTGCTTCATTTTATCATGTTCCCTCCTTGCAATATGCACCGTTTAACCCACAGGCAACGTGTAAGGGAAGACCCCCCCCAATTCTGACATATGCATGACTTTCCTTCTGATGGTTTAAGGTGGACAGCTGTGCCTTGGTTACCAAGGGTACCCATTTTTAACCCCGAAGCAACTTTAACTCTCTCGTTGGTCCAATAATTGGATAGTTAACTTGATCTCAATATATCTGAGAACTCTTTGGTGTCATGAAGTTCCCAGGGCCTGGCCTCTGAAACTAGCAAGCTAGTGGGTGTCTTCAGGACTTTAACCCTGGACTGTTCCCATCTCCAAATACATTGGATTCTCTTGCATCATATTCTGTATTTCTCCTTAACATGTACTTGCCAACCTTCTTCCTTTAGATTCTAAGCCACTTGAAGCCAAGAGACTGCTGAGTTCATATTTGAATCTATTACAGGACTTTCCAGAAGCTCAATAAATATTAAATAAGTATTTACAATACCTAAAAACTTTTCTTTTGGTGGGCAATGCTGTGATTTCCTTGAGCCCACTTTCAAGTTTATAAATTATTTCACCGTTACCAAAGATGAGTGAGAGTTCATCTGAGAGGAAAGTATGTAAATGAGGATATGAATGACTGTTTTTAATTTCATGAAGAGGAGAACATGGCAACTATTAATTTGCATTGTAAATATTATAATAGGAACAGAGACGATCCCTGGCAATGTTTAGAGGAAGGCTGAAGAAATGGTTTTAGAGAAAGCTTTTATTTTCCTAAGCAGCATACATAGAGATTTAATCTGATTATTTAGGTCAGTTTTTAATAGATGAGATTTTATAAAGCCTTATCAAAACCCATCCATCTTGCTAGTCGTTCACCTGAAGCATGTAAAAATGAAAATTTATTTCATTTTATAGATATTTTCTTAGGTTAGTTTCCTTTTTACTGCAAATCTTATTTTTTTCAACAGCATCCAAGGACCAACTCCCCCACCTGTTAAAAATGGTGTACGTCATCCTAATATTTTATGTAAAACTCATCTTTTTAAAATAACCACTAGATGGCAATGAATCGGCATAAAAATGTAGGTCTTGCAGGAAGACACCCATTGTTCGTTTGAAGGGGCAAGAAGAGAAATGAGCTCTTCATCAATGCTTAATACCATTCTCTCCCTTGGCATCTATACAGCCTGGAAGGATCCTAGAAACCATGGCCACCATCAGGGGGTGATTGATGGGGCTGGTGAATAGACATGTCATGAGAAAGAGCTGCAGAGAAGCCTCAGAGTGCAATGAACATGGGCTTTGGAATCCAACAGACCCAGGTTTGAGTCTTTGCCCTATCACTTCTGAGATATGGGATCTTGGATGAATTGCTTAACTTTGCTGGACCTCAGTTTCTCCATCATTAGAGCAGTGATATTAATACCTCATTCATAGGGCATGGTGAGGATCAAATGAGATGTTTGTGTACAGCACCTTGAACATGAAAGATGCTTAATCAATCCCTGCTATTCCAGGGCCATGATTTCTTATCTGAAACCCTTGGGGCCAGATTTGTTTCAGAATTCAGAATTTTCAAAGTATTAAATGATAAAGCATAAATTACATAGCTGTGCTCAGTCGGGGGTGGGACAGCATTCTACAATCAAACATTTATGTTTTTGTAGGAAAACATGTTCATACTAGATGGAATAAGTAACATACCCAATTACCAGTGCAGGGCAGGTTTTGTCACCAATAAGTTGGACAAACACTTGGTTTTTGGAGCTTTGCGGGTTTTGAAATTTTAGAGAAGGGACTGAGGGTCTGAGCTATCCATTTAGAAAGCATTTCTGATGGTCCTGTATGCATGCTACAGAGCCTGCTGGCATGAACATTCTGAGTGAGGGGTGGTAAGAATGTCACGCTGATCCCTCTTATTTCCATGGAGTTGCCATTCTTCTGGGTAAACTATTATATCAACTACTCTCTACAAGTATACTCAATGTCTTGTAATAACCTATAAGGGAAAAGAATCTGAAAAAGAATAGATACATGTTACCGTATACCTGAAACTAACACAACGTTGTAAATCAACCATACTTCAATAACAACAAAAAAAAAGATTTTGCTTTCAGAACTTTCACCTAACAAAATGACGACATAGAAAGCAGGAAAAAATACATAATTTTCTGTACCCAAGCATGAGAACTCTCAGTGAAGAAAAAGGCTTAGGTTAAAACTGACATTAAGAGCTCAAAATTAGAATGATAGCTTTTACCAAGTAAAGTTATATTTTACATTTCTCTTCCTGGCAAGCTTTATTTTAAAAGCTTTGATAGAAGCATAATAGCATGTTCTAGGAAAGATACCAGGAAATCTTGTTTTGGGGAGATCGTCTCTTCTAAGTATGTCATATTTAAATGTCACCGTAATATGGTTTTTTTGTGTGGGGGGGTTATTTTTTGTGGTATGCGGGCCTCTCACTGTTGTGGCCTCTCCCGTTGCAGAGCACAGGCTCCGGACGCGCAGGCTCAGTAGTTGTGGCTCACGGGCCCAGCCGCTCCGCGGCATGTGGGATCTTCCCGGACCGGGGCACGAACCCGTGTCCCCGGCATCGGCAGGCGGACTCTCAACCACTGCGCCACCAGGGAAGCCCCCGTAATATGTTTTTAACAAAGTGTTTTCGATATTTTCATTTGTGCTTATGCAGCCTCTCCTCTTAGATTGTCACCCTACCCCCCACAAGGACAGAACCCAGCCTTTCTCTTGTTTTTCTTTCTTTGTAATTCCTGGGAAGCTTGTAACTTATATAGTATTGTGTTTGAAGAAGATGTTAGATAAATGTTGGCTTTCTCAGCTGTAAATAGGAAAGATTCTTCCATCATAATTCAGATATTCTCAGGGACACATTTGGGAGCTACATGAACTCTTCCAGAAAACAAATACGTCATATATCACCCAGGAAAAGAAATTAACCTTAATGGTTTGAAAGAGTTTGTGTCAGAGCTTATACAATGAACAAATCTGTCCAGATACAGTCTGGAGAAGGAATTCTCCTGTATTTGTGTATATAAGGTCTAAGATGAAAACCAACCCTAAACAGCAGCTGCATAGGGCAGAAATAGAGACACAGATGTAGAGAACAAACGTATGGACACCAAGAGGGGAAACTCGCGGCGCGGGGTGCAGTGGTGGTGGGATGAACTGGGAGATTGGGATGGACATGTATACACTAATATGTATAAGGTGGATAACTAATAAGAACCTGCTGTATAAAAAAATAAATAAAATAAAATTCAAAAAATAATAGCAGTTGCATAAATTGAGCAATTTCAGCTACGTTTTATCAACGCAGCATGGGGAACAGTGCCCACAGTGCTCTGTATAAAGCTCCCTGGACGTTTCTGAATAAGAAAAGTAGGGTCCTATTGGCACTGTTGCTGGGAAGAGTAGGACTCCATCAGGGGAGACTGACTACAGTGAGAGGAACAAGAAACTTATCATGGGCTTCCCTGGATGAAAAATCTTCATTGGTTCCCAAGAGCCCACAGGATAAAGCACAAATGCCTTATGTAGGGCAGTCATGGCCCTTCACAGTGTTCTCAACCCACCCCTTCTCAGCATCTTCTCCCGTGTGTAAGCCACTTTGGGATATTTACTCAATGTCCTTGGATTTTCTTTAACTCTGTCTCTGAGCCTTTCCTTTACCCTGAACGTCCTTTTGCCCACCCCACGCCTCTCCCCTCTTCTCTGCTAGTAATTGTCTACTCATTCTTTGAGATCTGGAGCCAATAAACACTACCCCGAGAGACCTTCTGGGAGACACATATTATTTAAAAACATTGTTCTATATTACTTACCTGCTCATGCGTGAACCCTCATGGGTTTGAATCTGTTTCATATTTGAATATGAGTTTTACTCATATTTTTATATTATTTTACTCATATTTTTACTTATCTTTCCATCCGAGTACTGAACACAGTACTTGGAAATCCATGGCCATTGACTGTTTGCTATTATTGATAAAAAGTTGAGTCAAGCATGGTCCAACTCACTAGCATAAAACCTGTGATGAACGTTGAAAGTACAAGACCCTCCCTCTGTTACCCTGTTCTACTCTTGGAGTCCTGATTTACAGGTGAGGAGACTGGGACCAGCTCAAACTCATTCAGCTGATAAGTACTGGAGTATCTGACTGCCGATCTAGCGCCTTCTGTGTCTGCCTCCTACAAATGTAAAGGCACAAAGACCACTTCACTGTAGCATGTCAGCATCCCCGTGTGGTACCACTTAATGGCTTTCCAAGTGACCCTGGATAAATATAAAATATGGCATGCTTGCCTTTCTTTCTTTCAACTGGGTATGTTAATATTCTAGAGGGAATTATTTAAGCATATGAAAGAATTATTAAAGGAAGTTTAGTTTGCTAAATCTCAGTGGGGAGGACTATTTCAGAGGTTTGGCTTTATAAGATTCATGCAGTCCTAATGGCCGTGTTTCAAGAGACTGGCTGACTGAGGACCAGTGAATGAATGACTTCCTTGTACCTGCAGAAATGCAAGAGCTTCCCTCAACTCTGAGAACACATTTATGTCGGGGTGCATATTTAAGTTCTTCTGTGTTTTTCCCATTGATTTCAAAAGAAACTGTACAAATAAATATATCCGGTTTAAAATTTTTGATTGTGCAAGTATAACAGAAAATATCACATTTCTCATCCCTTTGAGTGATTAGGTTAATTTTCCTGCCTGAGCTTGTCTACAGTGGAGATTATATATCTTATGTCCAACTTGGTAAAAGTCCAACTCCGTAGTTTGTCAAAATTTTTGCCATATTTAATTCTCTACTTTCAAGGATTTTTCAAAATAACTTTTTCAAAAAGTCAGCCAACAGACACACAGTTAACATAAACAAACGTTTCACTGTGTTTCTTAGATGGATAAATTTTGTTCACCATATGGTTTATCATTCTCAAAACTATTATTCTGAAAATCTGTGACATTTTCCTATGACTATTCTAAGGTCTTTTATCTTTTAACTAACTACTATTAGTAGTTTCTTTTTTGAATGCTTTGTTTACAATATTTTTTTCATACATTTAACATTTTTTATATTGGAAAATTCCAAATATGTTCAAAAGTAGAGACAATAAGCCATCCTTCACCAATCATCTAGCTTCAATACTTATCAACTCACGGTCAATCTTTTTTTCCTCTGTACTCCCACCCAATACCTACCCCCTCTGAATTATTTTGAAGGAAATTTCAGATGTCATGTCATATCATCTGTGAATTTTTCTCTATATATCTTTAAAAAAACAAGGACTTCCCTTTTCAAACATAATTACAGTATCAATAACCACCACCTTCCCCCATCCTGCCAAAGAGTAATTCCATAATACTGTCAAATATCCAGTTAGTACTCACCTTTCCTCAATTATGCTATTTATGGTTTTTGTACTTTGTTTCTTTGAATCAGGATCCAGGTAAGGTTCATACGTAACAGTTGATTTAGCAGTTACTGAAATCTGTTTATACACTCTCCCACTCTTCCCCACCCCAGCCCTTTATCTCATTAACAGGGTTGTTTGTCCTACACATGTTTTCACAGTGTGGATTTGCTGATTCTATCCCCGTGGTGTCATTTAACAGGTTTGTTCCTCCATCACCTGTACTTCCAGTAAAATGGTAGTTTTATCTAGATGCTTGACTGGATTTCAATTATTTTCTTTTTTCCCCCCAAGAGTTCTTCCTAGGTAGAACTACTTACTTCCACCAGGTGATAGATACGGTCTGGTTGACTCTCTTTATTTAGTGTTTACTGCTTTGATCATTGTTGCCTGGACCCTTGGACAGACAGGATAAATGCTTAAGTCTTTCTTTTTGATTACTAGTACAATGAGTTGGCTTGCTAATGTCCTCAAACATAACCAAACACTAAACATAGTTAATATGTTTCAATGCTCTGCATTGTTATTCTTATTGATACTCTAATTGTCCTACTCTTAGCCAATGGGAGCTTATTTAATTAGGACACTGAGTCCGTTTGATATGATCCTAGTTATATTTGATAGGTTTTTTTTTTGATATCTAGTTTGAAAAGATGTTGCAAGCCCTGTTTCCTTTTTTTTTTTTAATTCTACCTGTTTGTGGTTTTGTTTTGTTTTGTATTATTGGAGAATAATTGCTTTGCAATGTTGTGTTCGTTTCTGCTGTACAATGAGGTAAATCAGCTGTATGTGTACATATATCCCCTTCTTCTTGGACCTCACTCCCACACCCCACCCCATCCCACCCATCTAGGTCGTCACAGAGCACAGAGCTGAGCTCCTGTGCTTTATAGCATGTTCCCGTTAGCTATCTATTTAACACATGGTAGTGTATATATGTCAACCTCATCTCCCAATTCGTCCCAGCCCCCCTTCCCCCCGCCATGTCCACATGTCCATTCTCTATATCTACGTCTCTATTCCTGCCCTGCAAATAGGTTTATCTGTATCATTTTTCTAGATTCCACGTATATGCACTAATATATTTGTTTTTCTCTTTCTGGCTTACTTCACTCTGTATGACAGACTCTAGGTCCATCCACACCTCTACAAATAACTCAATTTCGTTTCTTTTTATGGCTGAGTAATATTCCATTGTATATATGTGCCACATCTTCTTTATCCATTCATCTGTTGTTGGACATTTAGGTAGCTTCCATGACCTGGCTATTGTATATAGTGCTGCAATGAACATTGGGTTATATATGTCCTTTTGAATTATGCTTTTCTCAAGGTATCTGCACAGTAGTGGGACTGCTGGGTCATATGGTAGTTCTATTTTGAGTTTTTGTTTGTTTGTTTGTTTTACATATTTATTGGAGTATAATTGCCTTACAATGGTGTGTTAGTTTCTGCTTTATAAAAAAAGTGAACCAGTTATACATATACATATATTCCCATATTTATTCCCTCTTGCATCTCCCTCCCTCCCACCCTCCCTATCCCACCGCTCCAGGCAGTCACAAAGCACCGAGCTGATCTCCCTGTGCTATGCAGCTGCTTCCCACTAGCTATCTACCTTACGTTTGGTAGTGTATATATGTCCATGCCTCTCTCTCGCTTTGTCACAGCTTACCCTTCCCCCTCCCCATATCCTCAAGTCCATTCTCTAGTAGGTCTGTGTCTTTATTCCTGTCTTACCCCTAGGTTCTTCATGACATTTTTTATCTTAAATTCCATATATATGTGTTAACATACGGTATTTGTCTTTCTCTTTCTGACTTACTTCACTCTGTATGACAGGCTCTAGGTCTATCCACCTCATTACAAACAGCTCAATTTCGTTTCTTTTTATGGCTGAGTAATATTCCATTGTATATATATGCCGCATCTTCTTTATCCATTCATCCAATGATGGACACTTAGGTTGTTTCCATCTCCGGGCTATTCTAAATAGAGCTGCAATGAACATTTGGTACATGACTCTTTTTGAATTTTGGTTTTCTCAGGGTATATGCCCAGTAGTGGGATTGCTGGGTCATATGGTAGTTCTATTTGTAGTTTTTTAAGGAACCTCCATACTGTTCTGCACAGTGGCTGTATCAATTTACATTCCCACCAACAGTGCAAGAGGGTTCCCTGTACTCCACACCCTCTCCAGCATTTATTGTTTCTAGATTTTTTGATGATGGCCATTCTGACTGGTGTGAGATGATATCTCATTGTAGTTTTGATTTGCATTTCTCTAATGATTAATGAAGTTGAGCATTCTTTCATGTGTTTGTTGGCAGTCTGTATATCTTCTTTGGAGAAATGTCTATTTAGGTCTTCTGCCCATTTTTGGATTGGCTTTTTTGTTTTTTTGTTATTGAGCTGCATGAGCTACTTATAAATTTTGGAGATTAATCCTTTGTCAGTTGCTTCATTTGCAAATATTTTCTCCCATTCTGAGGGTTGTCTTTTGGTCTTGTTTATGGTTTCCTTTGCTATGCAAAAGCTTTGAAGTTTCATTGGGTCCCATTTGTTTTTTGTTTTTTTGTTTTTATTTCCATTTCTCTAGGAGGTGGGTCAAAAAGGATCTTGCTGTGATTTATGTCATAGAGTGTTCTGCCTATGTTTTCCTCTAAGAGTTTTATAGTTTCTGGCCTTACATTTAGGTCTTTAATCCATTTTGAGCTTCTTTTTATGTATGGTGTTAGGGAGTGATCTAATCTCATACTTTTACATGTACCTGTCCAGTTTTCCCAGCACCACTTATTGAAGAGGCTGTCCTTTCTCCACTGTACATTCCTGCCTCCTTTATCAAAGATAAGGTGACCATATGTGCGTGGGTTTATCTCTGGGCTTTCTATCCTGTTCCATTGATCTATCTTTCTGTTTATGTGCCAGTACCATACTGTCTTGATTACTGTAGCTTTGTAGTATAGTCTGAAGTCAGGGAGCCTGATTCCTTCAGCTCCGTTTTTCATTCTCAAGATTGCTTTGGCTATTTGGGGTCTTTTGTGTTTCCATAAAAATTGTGAAATTTTTTGTTCTAGTTTTGTGAAAAATACCAGTGGTAGTTTGATAGGGATTGCATTGAATCTGTAGATTGCTTTGGGTAGTAGAATCATTTTCACAATGTTGATTCTTCCAATCCAAGAACATCGTATATCCCTCCATCTATTTGTATCATCTTTAATTTCTTTCATCAGTGTCTTATAATTTTCTGCATACAGGTCTTTTGTCTCCGTAGGTAGGTTTATTCCTAGATATTTTATTCTTTTTGTTGCAATGGTAAATGGGAGTGTTTTCTTGATTTCACTTTCAGATTTTTTCATCATTAGTGTATAGGAATGCCAGAGATTTCTGTGCATTAATTTTGTATCCTGCTACTTTACCAAATTCATTGATTAGCTCTAGTAGTTTTCTGGTAGCATCTTTAGGATTCTCTAGGTATAGTATCACGTCACCTGCAAACAGTGACAGCTTTACTTCTTCTTTTCCGATTTGGATTCCCTTTATTTCCTTTTCTTCTCTGATTGCTGCGGCTAAAACTTCCAAAACTATGTTGAATAAGAGTGGTGAGAGTGGGCAACCTTGTCTTGTTCCTGATCTTACTGGAAATGCTTTCAGTTTTTCACCATTGAGGATGATGTTGGCTGTGGGTTTGTCATATATGGCCTTTATTATGTTGAGGAAAGTTCCCTCTATGCCTACTTTCTGCAGGGTTTTTATCATACATGGGTGTTGAATTTTGTCGAAAGCTTTCTCTGCATCTATTGAGATGATCATGTGATCAATTTGTTAATATGGTGTATCACGTTGATTGATTTGCGTATATTGAAGAATCCTTGCATTCCTGGAATAAACCCCACTTGATCATGGTGTATGATCCGTTTAATGTGCTGTTGGATTCTGTTTGCTAGTATTTTGTTGAGGATTTTTGCATCTATGTTCATCAGTGATATTGGCCTGTAGTTTTCTTTCTTTGTGACATCCTTGTCTGGCTTTGGTATCAGGGTGATGGTGGCCTCGTAGAATGAGTTTGGGAGTGTTCCTCCCTCTGCTATATTTTGGAAGAATTTGAGAAGGATAGGTGTTAGTTCTTCTCTAAATGTTTGATAGAATTCACCCTAAAGCCATCTGGTCCTGGGCTTTTGTTTGTCAGAAGATTTTTAATCACCGTTTCAATTTCAGTGCTTGTGATTGGTCTGTTCATATTTTCTGTTTCTTCCTGATTCAGTCTTGGCAGGTTGTGCATTTCTAAGAATTTGTCCATTTCTTCCAGGTTGTCCATTTTATTGGCATATAGTTGCTTGTAGTAATCTCTCATGATCTTTTGCATTTCTGCAGTGTCTGTTGTTACTTCTCCTTTTTCATTTCTAATTCTATTCGAGTCTTCTCCCTTTTTTTCTTGATGAGTCTGGCTAATGGTTTATCAATTTTGTTTATCTGCTCAAAGAACCAGCTTTTAGTTTTATTGATCTTTGCTATCGTTTCCTGCATTTCATTTATTTCTGCTCTGATATTTATGATTTCTTTCCTTCTGCTAACTTTGGGGTTTTTTTGTTCTTCTTTCTCTAATTGCTTTAGGTGCAAGGTTAGGTTGTTTATTCAAGTTGTTTTCTGTTTCTTGAGGTAGGACTGTATTGCTATAAACTTCCCTCTTAGAACTCCTTTTGCTGCATCCCATAGATTTTGGGTCATCGTGTCTTCATTGTCATTTGTTTCTAGGTATTTTTTTTATTTCCTCTTTGATTTCTTCAGTGATTACTTCATTATTAAGTAGTGTATTGTTTAGCCTCCATGTGTTTGTATTTTTTACAGATCTTTTCCTATAATTGATATCTAGTCTCATAGCATTGTGGTCGAAAAAGATACTTGATACAATTTCAATTTTCTTAAATTTACCAAGGCTTGACTTGTGACACAAGATATGATCTATCCTGGAGAATGTTCCATGAGCACTTGAGAAAAATGTGTATTCTGTTGTTTTTGGTTGGAATGTCCTATAAATATCAATTAAGTCCATCTTGTTTAATATATCATTTAAAGCTTGGGTTTCCTTATTTATTTTCACTTTGGATGATCTGTCCATGGGTGAAAGTGGGGTGTTAAAGTCCCCTACTATGAATGTGTTACTGTTGATTTCCCCTTTTATGGCTGTTAGTATTTGCCTTATGTATTGAGGTGATCCTATGTTGGGTGCATAAATATTTACAATTGTTATATCTTCTTCTTGGATCGATCCTTTGATCATTATGTAGTGTCCTTCTTTGTCTCTTCTAATAGTCTTTATTTTAAAGTCTACTTTGTCTGATATGAGAATTACTACTCCAGCTTTCTTTTGGTTTCCATTTGCATGAAATATCTTTTTCCATCCCCTTACTTTCAGTCTGTATGTATCTCTAGGTCTGAAGTGGGTCTCTTGTAGACAGCAAATATATGGGTCTTGTTTTTGTATCCATTCAGCCAATCTGTGTCTTTTGGTGGGAGCATTTAGTACATTTACATTTAAGGTAATTATCGATATGTATGTTCCTATTCCCATTTTCTTAATTGTTTTGGGTTCGTTATTGTAGGTCTTTTCCTTCTCTTGTGTTTCTTGCCTAGAGAAGTTCCTTTACCAGTTGTTGTACAGCTGGTTTGGTGGTGTTGAACTCTCTCAGCTTTTGTTTGTCTGTAAAGGTTTTAATTTCTCCATCAAATCTGAATGAGATCCTTGCTGGGTAGAGTAATCTTGGTTGCAGGTTTTTCTCCTTCTTCACTTTAAATATGTCCTGCCAGTCCCTTCTGGCTTGCAGAGTTTCTGCTGAAAGATCAGCTGTTAACCTTATGGGATTCCCTTGTGTGTTATTTGTTGTTTTTCCCTTGCTGCTTTTAATATGTTTTCTTTGTATTTAATTTTTGACAGTCTGATTAATATGTGTCTTGGTGTATTTCTCCTTGGATTTATCCTGTATGGGACTCTCTGTGCTTCCTGGACTTGATTAACTATTTCCTTTCCCATATTAGGGAAGTTTTCAACTATAATCTCTTGAAATATTTTCTCAGTCCCTTTCTTTTTCTCTTCTTCTTCTGGAACCCCTATAATTCGAATGTTGGTGCATTTAATGTTGTCCCAGAGGTCTCTGAGACTGCCCTCAGTTCTTTTCATTCTTTTTTCTTTATTCTGCTCTGCAGTAGCTATTTCCACTATATTATCTTCCAGGTCACTTATCCGTTCTTCTGCCTCAGTTATTCTGCTATTGATCCCATCTAGAGTGTTTTTCATTTCATTTATTGTGCTGTTCATCATTGTTTGTTTCATCTTTAGTTCTTCTAGGTCCTTGTTAAATGTTTCTTGCATTTTGTCTATTCTATTTCCAAGATTTTGGATCATCTTTACTATCATTCTGAATTCTTTTTCAGGTAGACTGACTATTTCCTCTTCATTTGTTACGTCTGGTGGGTTTTTTTCTTGCTCCTTCATCTGCTGTGTGTTTTTCTGTCTTCTCATTTTGCTTATCTTACTGTGTTTGGGGGTCTCCTTTTTGCAGGCTGCAGGTTCGTAGTTCCCATTGTCTTTGGTGTCTGTCCCCAGTGGCTAAGGTTGGTTCAGTGGGTTGTGTAGGCTTCCTGGTGGAGGGGACTAGTGCCTGTGTTCTGGTGGATGAGGCTGGGTCTTGTCTTTCTGGTGGGCAGGTCCACGTCTGGTGGTGTGTTTTGGGGTGTCTGTGGACTTATTATGATTTTAGGCAGCCTCTCTGCTAATGGGTGGGGTTGTGTTCCTGTCTTGCTAGTTGTTTGGCATAGGATGTTCAGCACTGTAGCTTGCTGGTCGTTGAGTGAAGCTGGGTGCTGGTGTTGAGATGGAGATCTCTGGGAGATTTTTGCCATTTGATATTATGTGGAGCTGGGAGGTCTCTTGTGGACCAGTGTCCTGAAGTTGGCTCTCACACCTCAGATGCACAGCACTGACTCCTGGCTGCAGCACCAAGAGCCTTTTATCCACACGGCTCAGAATAAAAGGGAGAAAAAGTAGAAAGAAAGAATTAGTAGAAGTAGAAAGGAAGAAAGAAAGAAAGAAAGGAGGGAGGGAGGGATGGAGGGAGGGAGGAAGGAAGGAATGAGGGAAGGAAGGAAAAAAAGAAAGAAGATAAACTAAAATAAAATAAAGATAAAATATAGTAAAGTTATTAAAATAAAAAAAGAATTACGAAAAAAATTGAAAAAAAAAAAACGGACAGATAGAACCCTAGGACAAATGGTGGAAGCAAAGCTATACAGACAAAATATCACAGAGAAGCATACACATACACACTCACAGAAACAGGAAAAGGGGAAAAAATCATAAATCTTGCTCTCAAAGTCCACCTCCTCAATTTGGGATGATTCCTTGTCTATTCAGGTGTTCCACAGATGCAGGGTACATCAAGTTGATTGTGGAGCTTTAATCCGCTGCTTCTGAGGCTGCTGGGAGAGATCTCCCTTTCTCTTCATTGTTCTCACAGCTCCCAGGGGCTCAGCTTTGGATTTGGCCCCGCCTCTGCGTGTATGTCGCCGGAGGGCGTCTGTTCTTCGCTCAGACAGGACCGGGTTAAAGGAGCAGCTGCTTCGCGGACTCTGGCTCACTCAGGCCGGGGTGGGGCGGGGGGGAGGGGCACGTAGTGCGGGGCGGGCCTGCAGCGGCGGCAGAAGCCGGCGTGACGGATGACGTTGCACCAGCCTGAGGCGCGCCGTGCGTTCTCCCTGAGGAGTTGACCCTGGATCCCGGGACCCTGGCGGTGGCGGGCTGCACAGGCTCCCCGGAAGCGGGGTGTGGATAGTGAGCTGTGCTCGCACACAGGCTTCTTGGTGGCGGCAGCAGCAGCCTTAGCGTCTCGTGCCCGTCTCTGGAGTCCGTGCTTTTAGCCGCGGCTCGCGCCCATCTCTGGAGCTCCTTTAAGCAGCGCTCCTAATCCCCTCTCCTCGCGCACCAGGAAACAAAGAGGGAAGAAGAAGTCTCTTGCCTCTTCGGCAGGTGCAGACTTTTCCCCGGACTCCCTCCCGGCTAGCCGTGGTGCACTAACCCCTTCAGGCTGTGTTCACGCCGCCAGCCTCAGGCCTCTCCCGTCGCTCCGACCGAAGCCCCGAGCCTCAGCTCTCAGCCCCGCCCGCCCCGGCAGTTGAGCAGACAAGCGTCTCAGGCCGGTGAGTGCTGGTCGGCCCTGATCCTCTGTGCGGGAATCTCTCCGCTTTGCCCTCCGCACCCCTGTTACTGCGCTGTCCTCCGTGGCTCCGAAGCTCCTCCGCTCCGCCACCCGCAGTCTCCGCCCTCGAAGGGGCTTCTTAGTGTGTGGAAACATTTCCTCCTTCACAGCTCTCTCCCACTGGTGCAGGTCCCGTCCCTATCGTTTTGTCTCTGTTTATTCTTTTTTCTTTTGCCCTACCCAGGTACGTGGGGGGTTTCTTGCCTTTTGGGAGGTCTGAGGTCTTCTGCCAGCGTTCAGTAGGTGTTCTGTAGGAGTTGTTCCACGTGTAGATGTATTTCTGGTGTATCTGTGGGGAGGAAGGTGATCTCCGCATCCTCCGCCATCTTCTTGGAAGCCTATTTTTAGTTTTTTAAGGAACCTCCATACTGTTCTCCACAGTGGCTGTATCAATTTACATTCCCACCAACAGTGCAAAAGGGTTCCCTCTGCAAGCCCTGTTTCTTTTTAGTGAGATATGGTTATGTAGAGTCTGCAATCTGGGTTCTGTGGGAACTTATTGCTCCTGGGTTGGTTGCTATTTCTAGGCCTTTTAGTAAACAGAACTAGGAAATAGGTATTGCTTTTTAAAGATAAAATGTATCAGGGGTTTATACTGATATTTTCTCTTTAAATAAGGTAATGAATCAATCCTATATCTTTATCTCTGTTTTCCCACATCAAAAATCTCAGTATTCAAAGATACAAACATAATTACTCATTCACCTTACTCACATTACACACACAATCATTTCAGAATAACAATACCAACACTCCCACCAACATTATGATTACTATAAAAGTTTTAAAATTATATTATTATGATCATGATTATGACTATGATATGAGCTTTTCTTCTTTTACTTAAGGTATAGCCTACTAGAGTTGCTCGAAGTAGAATCAGTGTGGTTATGCCACCAACTAGATACTTAATTTCATTGTTTAATGTTACATATGATTTTAGGATTTACATTTTTTGCTTTGAGCTAAATTTTGTTTAATTGCATATAAAATATGTAAATGGTTCCAAGGCACATTTAAAGAAATCTAGCATCAATATTTGCTGCCTCCACCCTACTTCTCCCCTCCTCCTATAGGTAAGCATTTCAACTGTTTTTGTTTTATTTGTATTTATTGTTTTTTATTTTTTTTATTTTTTGGCCTTGCTGTGCAGCTTGTGGGATATTAGTTCCCCAACCAGGGATTGAACCTGGGCCCCAGCAGTGAAAGCGCAGAGTCCGAACCACTAGACCGCCAGGAAATTCATTTATTGTTTTTTAAATATAAGCAAACACTTTATATTTTATATTTTTTTGTCAAATGTAAATATATGTCCTTCATGTTTTATTTACTTTTTCTCTTTGATGTCTCTCGATATTTAGAAAGGTGTGCTTTTTTTTTTTTTTTTTTGCCTCACCGCAGGACATGTGGAACTTCCCTGACCAGGGATTGAACCTATGCTCCCTGAAGTAGAAGAGCAGAATCTTAACCACTGGACCACCAGGGAAGTCCCAGGTGTGCATTTTTTAAATGGTAATCTCTTACCTTTAGTCTTTGTTTTGCTGTGGGTCAATTCTGAACAAAACATCTTCCTTTGATTCTCATGGCAGACGTATTAGTAATTACTAATTATTGTAAGATTAGTGTATGCTTTTCTGAAATAATATATCCATCCTGTTAAGACTGTCCACTTATCCACCTGCAATCAGCATGCCTTTTCCGCCTGATGGAACAAGTGTTTCTTCACAGCAAAAGTGAAACCAGTGGAAACATCTGGTACTTGTGTCTCCATATTATTGAGGATTAAGTAAGAGTTACTTGACTTAAGAAGAGTTGCTGGATTTAAAGAAAAGCTACTAGATTGTTTTCTCTATCATGCTAGTCACTGGCATATTTTTCTCCTATTGACTGAAGTACCATTTCCAGGATTGTGGGATGCTATTTCTTAGTCCAGCTTATCTTTGTAACTTCCACTTTGATAATTTTAAACCAGAGTTAACTTTTTAATTGGTGAGGTTGGTTACGTGTAAGCCCCTTCAGGCGGTTTTCAGCAGACCAACGATATATTATCTTAGGACCACAACAACTATTTAAGGATAAAATTGACAGGTGTTCCATTGCCATAGCATCAGTTTGGTACATGATATACTACCTTTTTATTCTGTTTAAAATTTCTTCCCTACTCACATTTTGATTAGTGATGAAAACACTACCTAGTATTTGTAGTGTTGTAGGGTTTTTTTTTTACTGCTGTCAACAGGTGTCATATTTTATCTTCACAACACCTTAGCCTTATGAGGTAACTGGGGTAAATAAAGAAGGCATTGTCATCCCATGTGTCAGGTAAGGGCATTGAATCCCAAGGAGGGTAAAGCAGTGTCAGGAGCTCTGCAATGGCCCTGCTCACAGCCTGGTCTTCCCAGCATACAGGTGTGTGAGGGGTGGTGCAGTGGAGTGGGGTTTAAGGTTGCAGGTTGGAGAGGTCTTGTAATCTCACTCATCACAAATGTAATCTGCACACATCAGCACAGAAGAGACCCCTTTATATTTAAAGGACTGTAGAGTCCCACGTAGGCAGGGCACCAGTCTGAGGACAGCAGCTCTCAGCAGAAGCTACACTGCCTCTGGGAGCCATTTTGGAAACCTGAAGGGGGTCATTTTTAGTTGTCACAAATGGGAGACTCAACTGGCATTTGGGGGATAGAGTGTAGGCACCTAGCAATGCATGAGAAAGTCACGTGTGCTGTGAATTTTCCCATGTACCCATGACGTGGATATAGTCCTGGACATTCATGTGTAGATGAAAAACCTGTATTTAATGTTCTGAACCTAGAACTTAATTTCATTTTATGTGTAATTACAAAGTATTTTTGTACCATTTAAATACACACTAAAAATTTCAGGAATGCCATTACCATGAGGATGAAGGGAAAATTACTCTGTTCAGAATTTACCAAGAGTTATCTATTTCAGAAAATGACATCGACCAACATCACTCGTGTGTTTGTCTGTGGTTCATCGATGCAATACTCAGACTCAGTCTGATTTTCGTGGTTGTTGCATTCGGAGTGATTTTACGTATAAGTAAAATACCATATCTTCTGGTGTGATCATTGTTATTAAGCTTTGACGTATGGACACATGCAATTATGTAGTACAAATTACTCTTTAATTTCTTATTTATATGACTGTCGGAGCAGTATACTGATTGTTTTAAACTTATGTGTGTAGGTTGGTTGGTTATGTTAACTATAAGTTTTACTTCAGGTTAAAAGGGAAATTACAAAATATTTGTTATTACAAAGGGGCATTAGGTCTTACAGGGCTGAGACTCACTGCTCTAAAGCCCTTGTCTCCAAATGCTGTATTTCACCAAATACAAGAGGCTATCTACTGTAAGATTTTAAAAAATGAGGCCAATTAAATGATGGATTGTTTTCAATTGCAAGACACATGCTGATTTTGGAGATGTTGAAACATGAAAAGATGTGGTGCTTAGAACTGATGGAAAATAATAATAATTTGTAATAATAGCAGGTACTGTTTGTTAAGCAGTGTTCTACAAGCATCATATGTATTATCTCATTTAATCCTCACAACAAATTGCAGAGCTGGCACATGAAGAAACAGAGGGATACAGTATTTTCCCCAGGTCACGGATTAAGTGTGTGGTAGCATTGGGATTTGAATCTGGATCTAACTTTAAACCCCATACTCATTTCTCTAGGTCAAGCTGCCCACTCTCCCTGCACGTGGCTCTCAAGGTGGAAGGAGCCCATGATTCCTCTCAGTTCTTGAGAAATTCCAACATGGGTAGCAGCTTCTTTCTCGAAATCCATTTCCCCTTCCTTGAGCAGAAAGAAGCAGGTTCAATGTGGAAGCTGAGGGAAGGTGCTTCCCTTTGGCCATGTAGGGTCAAAACATATGGAGGTGTCATGGCCCCGTGCCAGGAGGACAGTCGTACCTGACCACACACGACCCTCCATGTCAGTGGTTTTCAAATTTTTTTTGACGATGACCCAAGACTGGAAATACGTTGTTTTCATTTTTAAAAATTGAGGTGAAATTCATGTAACATAATATTAACCATTTTTAAGTGTATGATTCAGTGGTATTGAGTACATTCACAGTGTTGTGCAAGCACCACCCCTCTCTAGTTTCAAACCATTGTCATCACCCCAAGGACACTCTGCACCACTTAAACAGTCACTGCCCATGCCCTAAGCCTTGTAGCCTCTAACAGCCACTAATCTGCTTCCAATCTCTATGGAGTTACCTATTCTGGATATTCCATATAAATGGGATCATACGTTATGGAGCTTTTATCTCTGGCCTCTTTCACTTAGCATAATATTTTTGAGGTTCATCTGTGTTGTAGCATCTGACAATACTTTATTCCTCTGTGTGGCTGAATAATAATTTGGTGTGTGGATATACCACATCTTGTTTATGCATTCATCCGTTGATAACTTTTGGTTTGTTTCTACTTCTTGGCTATTGTGAAGAGTGGGGCTGTGAATATCTGTGTACAAGTATTAGTCTGAATACCTATTTTGAATGCTTCTGAAGAGTGGAATCGCTGGGTCATCTGATAATTCTATGTTTAACTTTCTGAGAAAATGCCAAACTGTTTTTTAAAACAACTGCATCATCATTTTACATTCCCACCAGTTAGGTACAAGTGTTCCAGTTTCTTCACATCCTTGCCATCACTTGTAATTTTCCATAGTTGTTTTCAAATATAGCCATCCTAATGGGTGTGAAATATACTTGCAAATTATATACATTTTACATTACAACCTAGTAATCTCACACACAAAGAAAAAATAACTAAAATAAAAGCTTCACAAAATAATATAGTACCCTGATATTTTCTATTCTATCATAGTATAATTGATCCTATTTCATTTTTCTTAAAAAATGCTAGTTGCCACTCACTAAATTGATTTCATTATCCAATAAAGGGTCGTGATCCACTGTTTCAAAATCATTGCTCAATTTGGATGCACACATTTTTCCAGGGGCAGTTTTGTATTTGCCTGAAAAATAGGAATGATTTTTTTTCATGAACACTAGAAGACATCTTACTATACAGCAAAGAAAATCATAATTATAATTCATATTATCAGCAAAATATGTTGAATATCTCAATGTTATTGGAAGGGTGCTGGTCCAAAGATTGGAAAGCCAAGGTTAATTCTGACTCTGAACTTTGCGTCTGAAACACCTTTTCCGAGATCATTTTTGCAGCCAGTAAATGAAGGTAACGATGGACAGCACACCCAGCTGGAGGCTTGTGATTAGGATTGGATAATAGCATAATGAATGTGATTGCAGTTTGAAACAGTGAAATGCTATCAAGAGTGAATTATTGGGCTTCCCTGGTGGCGCAGTGGTTGAGAGTCCGCCTGCCGATGCAGGGGACGCAGGTTTGTGCCCCGGTCCGGGAGGATCCCGCATGCTGTGGTGGGCCATGGCTGCTGGGCCTGCGCGTCTGGAGCCTGTGCTCCGCAACGGGAGAGGCCACAACAGTGAGAGGCCCACATACTGAAAAAAAAAAAAAAAAAAAAAGTGAGTTGTTACTTAAGTGTTTCCAGAGGAGCCTGCTTGTGGAGCTCTAGTCAATAATAGTAAGTAGTAATAGCACATTCATTGGCTACGTGCCAGGCAGGGTTCAAAGCCCTCAGACTGCATTAGTCTTCAAAGTAGCCCTCGAGGTAAGTGATGGTGACATTGGGCCCACTGTACAAATGAGGAAATCAAGGTACAAGGAAACTTGGTAACAAGTAACTTCACCAAAATTCCATCTCTAGTAAGTGGCAGAATTAGGTTTGAGCCCAGAAAGTCTGGTTCTTGTGCCTGAATGCTTAACTACTACACTACATCCCTATCTAAGGCAGAAATCAGCATTTTATATTAGGGCATCTGAGCATTTATAAAGTTTCCTGTAGCATTAAGTATCTTTGAAAATTAAATGCTTATTTCAGAATAATCAGGGAAGAAAAAAAAGTACTTTTTTGGCACATTTTTGTGGAAACAGTGGCATCAACAAGTCACTACAAGGAAGGATCAGATATTAGGTAGCTTTGAAGCTTATAGACTAACAGGTTTTCTGGTGTGTGTGTGTCTGTGTGTGTGTGTGTGTGTGTGTTTGTGTGAGTGCATTCGCTCATGCATGCTTCAAAGAGAGAGGCCGGCTCCCCAGCAGGAGTAAAGATGAGGTTGTCCAGAAAGGAAATCCAAGGAGAGAGTAGACCAGTGGCTTAGCTCTCAGTGTCATGGCCTGCGAGCCCTGCCCTATGGACCCCACGCTGACATTAAACATCCCCATCCCTGGGAATGCTGCTCCTGGCCTGGCATCATGAAAGCCTGTCCAGCCTGCGGGGCAGAGATAAGCCTAAATCTACCCTTTGATTCTGGACGCTAGCAGAGGCTTCTATGGGTTGAAGAGATAATTTTCAGCTGCAGTGGCTAGGGAACAAGGAGCCTCTTACTTTGGTTTATTAACCAGATCAGTTTGGTTGAAGTGTCCCTGTAAGTGAATGTAAAAGACAGAGGGAAATTTCTGTAAGCCACAAATCCTTGTGTTCCGGGTCAGAGGCCGAAACCTCACCAGGAGATGCTGTGTGTACAGGAAGCAGGGCTTTCTCCCCTCTGTCCGCCCCACAGGAAGACCTTCCTTCTGAGTGCCGTTCTGGGGTGGTGCCCAAAATCTATGTTTCTAAAGAATTGCGTTGCCAGATTGAGCAAAAGCCAGGCCCCTCTTTGGAAATGGGTGAACTGGGTTAATCAGAAAGAGGTCCATGTCCTCTGCCAGCTGCTTCTACCGAAGCCAGGAGGAAAGCCCTGACCTCAGGCTCCCACGCACTGCCTGGTGACAGTCAGATGAGGCTTGGTTTTGCCATCACCAGGAAAGCCTCTGTGTCTGCGTAACTGAAGAAAAGATTCTTTTGGCTTACAAACGGCTGCCTCTGTGATGTGTTGCACAGATGGTTTGTAAAGGTTCTTCTCTTGCATGACTAATGCAGAATGACTTCCTGCTGACATTCAGATTTTTATGAGGTTTCTGGGCTGATGCCATCCTCCTCTGCCATCAGCGCCCAAGTGCAGTACGTGGCCTTCACAACCCGGCTGCTAGCAGAGTGTCCATCTCTGAGCGCAAAGAGAGAATCCTCTGAACTCTTTTGCTTCCATCCTGTGAACCTCTCTGTAGGTTTCAGAATACCTGGGTCTGAACAGAGAAGGTTCAGAACACCGTCCCTGACTAGAAAACTCTTGCACGACGGGGGGAGAAAAGTTCCAAGTCCCACTTCACAGATACCTGGAATTCATAAAACCTGAGGACTTCTCTCATTCCGCTTTCAACTGAAAGTTCAAACACAAGACAACAAAGGCTCACAGAGAGAAGGATCAGGACCTGGCACCGCGAGTAGATCTGTGTCACGAATCCTGTAACTCCATCATTTTCTGTTTTCTGTGGTTCATACTCAAAGACCACAGCATAAATTCTCAGATGGTTCCAAGATGAATGAATAGTTCAGGGACTTCCCTGGTGGCATGGTGGTTAAGGATCCACCTGCCAATGCAGGGGACATGGGTTTGATCCCTGGTCCCGGAAGATCCCACATGCCACGGAGCAACTAAGCCCGTGAGCCGCAACTACTGAGACCACACGCCGCAACTGCTGAAGCCCGTGCGCCTAGAGCCCATGCTCCGCAACAAGAGAAGCCACCACGATGAGAAGCCCATGCACCGCAACAAAGAGTAGTCCCTGGTTGCCACAACTAGAGAAAGCCTGTGCACAGCAACGAAGACCCAACACAGCAGAAAGACGAAGGAAGGAAGGAAGGAAGGAAGGAAGGAAGAAAGAAAAAGAAAATTTCAAATGGGCTGGCTTACGTGAATACTTCATTCTGGATCACTTCATTTTTTAGTATTTCTTCCTATTTTTTCCCTCTCAAGCATATCTACTTCAGGAAGTGTGGAGAGAAAAGAGGCTTGTGGGAAAATCGAATCAAGTGATAATGATACGTCCTGGTGGAAAAAGTTCTGGGGCAAACAGTTTCGAGGTCTGTTAAGCTAACATGAGATTACCTATCCTAACAAGATTTAAGCATCTTGTTTTTCTAAATGCTCTTTCATTTGTGTTAAAATGGGGAAATATGACATCTAACCCTTTTTTCCTGAGAAAATAATCACCATCCTCCATGCTTTGCCAACAAAAATCCTTTTGTTTTTTTCCTGTTTATTATAGGAGTTACAATATCTGCAACTTGGGAAAACCACCACTTCAGCTGGGGTGCTGGTTTGATTTTGCCTTTGGCCCTTGGCCTTTTTGTGTGTGAGAGAGACGTGTACACATGTTAAGTATGTGTATGTTTGTGTGTTGTGTGTGTGTTAATTTAAGGCAAGGACACTATCAGTGATGTAAGAAATCATCACAGCTGTTTACAGGGAATGAATTCTTCGTTTCATTCTCTGGACTTTTCATAATTTTGTGTTTTTCTTTAAAGACAAGTATCATGTGATATCACTTGCATGTGGAATCTAAAAAAAAAATGATACAAATGAACTTATACATAAAACAGAAATAAACCCACAGACATAGAAAACAAACTTATGGTTACCAAAGGGGAAGGGAGAGGAGAGATAAATTAGAAGGTTGGGATTAACATACACAAGCTACTATATATAAAATAAACAACAAGGACCTACTATATAGCACAGGGAACTATACTCAGTATCTTATAGTAAACAATAATGGAAAAGAATCTGAAAAACAATATATGTATGTAAACTAAATCACTTTGCTGTACTCTCGAAACTAACACAAAATTGTCTAAATCAACTATACTTAATTAAATCAATTAATTGGTTAATAATAAAGTATCAACAACCTACTATTTTTAGAAAATTGTTCTGATTTGTTCACTAGAAAGGTTAGATCTATTTAAAAAAAACACCAAAACCATCATGTGTTTTCTGCAGTTGCTGATTGCTCTTTGTGGAGCCCTGTGGAACATTTTCATGCTATCACAGGGAAACAGCACACTCCAGGGTGGATTCTGTTTTCTGTGGCTAAAATCTCTATCTCCTCTTTCCAGAAGCAGAAACACAAATGAAGTCCCATGTCCTTCTGGTTGAAAAGTTAATGGAATAAAAAAATATATAACTGTGCATGGAAATAAACACATACACACAAACAAATGAATGCAAGTGAAACTGAGGAAATCTGAATAAGATCAGTGGATCGTTTTCAGTTTCAATTTCCTGGTTGTGATATTGTGCTATAGTTTCACAAGATATTACTATTGGGGGAAACAGTAATGATTACATAGGATCCTTCTGTATTGTTTCTTATAATTGCATGTGAATCTATATCTCAAGGTTAAAAGTTTCACTAATTTTTAAAAATTTAGAAAAGTAACAAGAGAAAAAAACTTTAAAAATAAAAAGATATTCAACTTTTGTATTTTTTTTTTTTTTTTTTTTTTTGCGGTACGCGGGCCTCTTACTGTTGTGGCCTCTCCCGTTGTGGAGCACAGGCTCCGGACGCGCAGGCCCAGCGGCCATGGCTCACGGGCCCAGCCGCTCCGCGGCATGTGGGATCTTCCCGGACCGGGGCACGAACCCGTGTCCCCTGCATCGGCAGGCGGACTCCCAACCACTGCGCCACCAGGGAAGCCCTCAACTTTTGTATTTTGAAAGTAATTTAATTAAAAGCTTTTAAAAGACAAAGCAGTCTTTTAAAAAATTTTTAATTTATAAATTGTTATAGTACCGAAAAAATGAAAGAAAAATTTGTTAGTTCAGAGTTTAAATTTTTCTTTTTTTGCTGTACGCGGGCCTCTCACTGTTGAGGCCCCTCCCGTTGCGGAGCAACAGGCTCCGGACGCGCAGGCTCTGCGGCCATGGCTCACGGGCCAGCCGCTCCGCGGCATGTGGGATCCTCCCAGACCGGGGCACGAACCCGCGTCCCCTGCATCGGCAGATGGACTCTCAACCACTGCGCCACCAGGGAAGCCCCTAGAGTTTACAAATTTTTGGTAGATTAAACTAACAAACTAAATTCTAGTGAGAAATATGAAGGTAAGTTTTTACTTATTTTTGTGTAGTTTAATGCATTGTACCCTCGTGAGCAACATCTAGGTAGAACTGAAAGTTTTATAACTTTGGATGGAAAAAATGTTGGAATTAGATAAATCCATTTGCCTTAATGGCTTAACAAGTCTTTGCCAGTACAGAAACAGTATGTTTGCTTTTCAGGGATGAGAGACAGTTCTAAGAATAACTGTTAATGCTTCAGAATAAAATGTGGGTTTGAGATGTAAAGACAATAGTTACACATTTAACCAACTAACCATGTTGGTTATTGCAGTGGATGAAGAGGTTGAAAAAAGCAAAGTCTCTATAGATCTGTCAAACTCTTATTGACTTATTTAGATTATACTTTAAAACCTTTTTATTTTGAGATAAATGAATTATATATATGTGTGTATATATACATACACATATATACACATATATATTATTACATAGGTGCATTTGAAAGAAATAATACAGAGAGATCCCCTGTACCTATCCCTCAGTTTCCCTCAGGGATAGCATCTTGCATAACATAGAACAATATCACAACATTGAAATGGACATCGATACAATCCACAGACCTGATTGGCTTTTAAAAAGATGGTGCTTTTTAAAGCTAATAAAACTATAGTTTGAAGGTTATTGAACCAGCAAATGATTAACTATAACATACTTTCCAAAAAACACACCCTACACCTTTCATTAGCTATTTCTAAAGTTGGATTCTAATTTTACAGGTTCAGGGGCTTTTTCTTTCCTTATTCTTTGCTCTTCCTACCTTTTGCTTGTTCTCTGCTTTAAAAAAAAAAAAAAAAGATCACATATAGTAAGAAACAAATTGCTTTAGATACTTTCTGATATTCATTTATGTCATTATAAAGCTGAGAGACAGATTATTTGTAGCAACATTTTTATAGACCAGACTTCATAGAAAAGGAATAATTAAATCCCCTGTGAAAGAGATAATTTTACTACCTAACAGCTTGTCAAAGACTTGAGGATTTATTAAATCCCTACTACAGCACAGCAAAGCTATACAGGCAACCTGAACTTGAGATTTGGTTCTGATGTGCTATTTTGTAAGGTTTGGAGAAAGCAATGATGTTGAAAGAAAAGGGTTTCCCTTTAAAATGAAGTCTTTTCCTTAAGAAAACAGCTTGGAGCAAGAAATTCAGTCTCGTTTCCATCAAAATCAGATTGACCTCTAAGAAGCAGTCCCAGGTGACTGTGGCTCTCCACCTGACGGCCTGGTTCCTCACTCAGAGAGAACGTGACACTTGACAATGTTGAGTGGAAAGAACACTTAGCAGAGGGGAAGGGACAGGGCTGCAGAGGTAAGAAGGGCTCACTTCACATGAGTGCAGCGGTGAACCTTGAAGGGTTTCGAGCGGCAGATGATGCAGTGATCTGGGTTGTGTTCATAATGGATGGAAGGGGACAGGGGACATCATTTCGAAAGCTCTTGCAGTGGTCCAGGTGAGAGATGCTGGCTGGGTTGATGTGATACCAACGGAGATGGGGAAAAAAAGTGGACAAATTTGGAATCGATTTTGGTGGTCAAACCTCTTAGATATGGTGACAGAATGATAGAAGGTGATGTTGCAAAGTGTCTCTGGGTTTCTTGTGTGCATGACTGGATAGATTTAAGTGCCATTAATGAGATAGAAAAAGGAGGTAGCATTGACTGAGATGAAGACAAAAGGAAGGACTCATTCTAGTGGGAAAAATCAGAGTTCAGCCTTTTTTTTTTGGCTGCACTGTGCAGCATGTGGGGATCCCCGACTAGGTATTGAACCCACGCCCCCTGCAGTGGAAGCATGGAGTCTTAACCACTGTACCACCAGGGAGGTCCCCAGAATTCAGCTTTGAGCATGCTGAGTTTGAGATGCCCAAGAGACATTCCGGTGGAGACATCAAGTACAAAGTTGCAAGAGAAACAAAGAGGGAAGTCTGGGTCGAAGAGGAAACTAGAGAGAGAGAGAGTCGGCTGTGTAGGTGACAGACAAGAACACGGGCAGAGACTTGAACGCAAAGTGCCCCTTAGGCAAATGGAGCTCACCGTGGTTCAGCACGAGATAAGGTAGTAAAGAAAGTGTCTTTTGCCTATAAAACAAAGGAAGCAGAAAAAGAGCAAATGGAAAAATAAATAACTGGAGGAAGAAATCATTTCAGATATAGGTTTTTTGTTTGTTTGTTTTTAACGTAAGAGATACTAGGTCAGCTGTTCTTAACCTTGACTATACAGGAAAACCACCTGGAGGAAATTTTAAAATTCTGATGCTCAGGCTTCCTTCAGTGACAATGAAATCAGAACCTTTACAAGATGGGGCCCAGGCATCTGTTCTTTTTAAAACTACAACAGGCAAGTCCAGTGTGCAGGCAGGTTTGAGAACCAGTGGAATGGATATGCTTTTAAATCCCCTGTGGAGCTTGTTCAAATGCAGATTCTGATTCAGTCAAGGTGGGACCCAGGGTTCTGAATCTCTAATAAGCTCTCTGGTGACGCTGTTGTTTGTGGAGCTACAGTACATCTGGATGGGAATGATCCAGAAGGGAAAGAGGTTAAAGATGCCGGAGAGGGCTCAACCCAAGAGGTGGGTGGGAGGCTAACACCTCTGCCGGGATTGGCCTAGGGTAACAGGAGGGACATCGTAAACACAGGAGAAGGTGGACGTGGTCAGGTTTGTACATTTGGTGGTCAGGGAAGATTGAGTTTAGCCCAGGGGGTTTCACCGTCCTGGTTTCCGTGGACACATTTCTTCCCTTCACTCTCTGCAACCTCAGGCCAACCTCCTTCCTGGGGACATCTCCCCTTTGGGTGAAGGTTAAGGTCAGGGTGCCTGAGGGTTGGCCGGAACCCTGTAGATCATTCAGCCCTTACATGCCCTGTGTTACAGATGCAGCCCAGAGGGTCACCTGTTCACAGAGGGCAGACTCACACTGCTTATAAGGCTGGTGGTTGCGAGTCCCTGAGCGATTTTCGTGGAGATTTTGGTGTTCCTCCTTGGCGAGGTTAGGACCAGCCCGAGTCACTGTGGCACAGCTGAGCCTACAGATGTGGAGTATGTCAGCTCGGTCGCCAGGGCTGGGGAGTCAAAAGGAGGCTGGACAAGAGAGTCAGGCCCACAGGGCTGGTTGTTGGGAAGAGGAGGACTCGGGGCCATCGAGCCCTGGGGAGCTGCTCGCGACGTCACAGCACGTCAAGGGCGACTGGCCATCTCCTTCCCTGGGCCAACCCTGAGTGAAGATCCGCTGCTGGGTACTGTAGGAGTAGGAACTGAACTTATGCGGCGGTGTGGGGGGAGGGTTGCTGAGGGTATTACACGTGATCATCCACTTCTCTTAGCTAAAGACTCGAGGAAAATCGTTTTTTCCTGTTTCTGCTGCTACTTGGGGAAAATAACCAGGTTAGTGTCCAGGCTGCTGTAATAGGATCGCCATCTACTGGGTGTCTGCTTACCCTACTCAGTCCTTCCACGTGGCTTATGTCAATGTATCCTACAACAACCCTAGGTGAGAGGTACTATTATTATTTCCATTTCACAGATGAGTAAACTGAGGCTTACAGAGGTTGAGGAACTTCCTCAAGTCCCATTCTTTTAAGTGGTAGAAGCAGGAGTTAAACTCAAGCAGGCTGCCTTAGACCTCACACTTTTTTTTGTTTTGTTTTTGAATTTTATTTTATTTACTTTTTTATACAGCAGGTTCTTACTAGTTATCTATTTTATACATATCTGTGTATATATGTCCATCCCAGTCTCCCAATTCATCCCACCACCACCACCTCCACCCCACCCCCCGCTTTCCCCTTGGTGTCCATACATTTGTTCTCTATATATGTGTTTCAGTGGTATCTGCTTTCTCTGTCACCTAGTGAGGTGGGTGCTGCTGGGGGACTATTCTTGGGTCTCCAGCAGTCCTTCATGTCTTTCCAGCAAAGGCACTAACTGCCTTTGTTTCAGATGTTTCAAGGATGTTTGCACAGCAGTCATGTAAGATAGAGGTAGTGTCTCTGTCCAGGGCAAAGGGCAGACTTGCTTAATGCCTCACAGAAAAGGTTTGAGTTCCCTATGCTCGGGGTTCTATGGCTGCATCACAACCTGCTGTGTCTGCAGGTCTCTTTGGCCCTGTTTGCATTGCCCTGTGGGAATTGAGGCTTGGAGAACCCCCCAAAGTGCTGGTACTCCAGCTAATGTAGTGCTGTGAAAAATAAACTGTCCTTTTGTTACCGAGCCCAAGCTCGTACTGCTCGCTGCATGACAGGCCAATAACTCGAGAGACGAGGTGTTAGGGCAAGGCATAGAGACTTTATTCAGAAAGCCAGCAGACTGAGAAGATGGTGGACTAATGTCCCAAAGAGCCATCTGGCCCAAGTTTGGATGCTAGTTTCTTTTATAGAACAAAGAGTGGGGAAGGAAAGAGGTAAAGTAAAAAAGGCATTAAATTGTTGCAAATATTTCCTGGTTCCGGCCAGACTCCAGAGGGGATGCGTTAATTTCTTCTTTCCTGCAGCCACTCACAGGTGGACCTAGTCAGGATGTTCCTGTGAGCTTAAACATAGGTATTGTAGCTTAAAACTCAAGCATGGGAGGCAGGGTTCCCAGAGATGGGCCATTATTTTTACTTTAAGCTATAGGCAATATCCCTTCAGAGATTAACTTGCAGCAAAAGCAATAGAATACAGAGGTTAAAGTAAAAGAAACAGAACTGATACGGAGTCAGATTTGTTCTTCCCTATTACAATTTGCCTCTGACCCAAGTCCTATGTCTCCACCAGCATCCGTGAAAAGATGGCAGGCTAAACTAGTTTGAAAGTAGGATAAAATATAGGCCTCTTTACAGTTCTTGACAGGGGCTATTACCTCCATTATATGGACAGGTAAAGTTAGGTTCCAGAGACCACATACAGCCAGTAAAGGGCAGAGGTGGGATTTGAACTCAGGTCTGCCTCAATCCAAAGCATGTGTTTGTGCCTACTTCTTCATGAGAGTGGAAAGGGGCCAGGTTAGAAAGGGGAGGGAAAAGAGCCCATGGACTCTATGGAGGTGATCTCATGACTCCCAGAGGGAAGCAGAGAAAAGTTTAATGCAGATCAGTGAACCCTCTGGGCTTCTTGCCCAAATCCCTTGTCTAACCAGCTGTTCTCTTTTGGATTTTGTGATGGATACTGATGTGTTCCACCCACTTCTCACATTCAAAACTGAGATACACATTTCCCCACTGTTGGAGGTATTAGCCACTGAAGGCCTGCGTCTGAGTCTTTCTTATGAATTGTCAGGCTGAAGACTGCCATCTTATGCAAAGACAAGCCCCCTCTGTAGGTCTACGGGACGAGCTGGGAGGATGTGGGGCAGGAGAGGGAGCATATAATGTTCTGGTGTCCTTGCTTCAAGGTAGGACAGTGCTGTCTTCGCTCCAGGGCTTCCTGTAGGAGAGACTCACATTTTCTGCCTTTTTTGCACTAACATCACAGTTCAACTCCTTCCTCTGCCCAAGCCTTCATTTCCCCCACAGTGTTGATCTTGGGGACTCTTCTCAATAAATTTCCAGCACACAATCTCAGCACACAAACGGAAGAGAATTTTGCCCAGGAAAGAGACCTACAGCAAAGCTCTTGGAAATCATGATATGAAACAAAAGATTATACAGAAAATGTGCTTGTAAAGATTTCATGTGCTTTAATTTACAATTTTTGGTCATTCAAAGTCATTCAAAATATCACCTGTAAGCTCAACAAAATTATAGAGTTAATTCAAATTTTTATAATTGCATTAAAGGATAAGACATTATATTTATTAAGCATTACAGTTGTGACAATTATTTTGTTGTATGTTCACTGACTTTTTCTGACACATTTTTCTACTAAAAAGTAAAAAGCAATAAGAAAATTGTTAGCTTATTATCTAATGCCCTGATGGAAATTTTAGCACAATTGAATTACTGTTTTCCCTTGAGACACAAATGCTGTGAATGTTTCATAGATTATGTAAATGGAACAGTGGAACCATTTGCAAGTCACACTATTTAATGTGTCTGGAAAAATATTTTAACCTCCTTTCCTACAGAGAGAAGCAAAAAGACATATGCCTTGTTGGAATGGAAATGGGGTTTTGTGCTATCTCTCAAGAATAGTTTTGGAGGGGGGTGGGGAGTGAACTTGCCCCCTTCTGATGTGAGAATAAAAAGCCAGTGAAAGCAAGACCAGTGAGAATGAAGGCCAGTTGGGGCAGAACCAGATGCATGTTACGAATCCAACCTTTGGTCAAATGGTGTTGTCAGCCTTATTCCATTTACTCAAGGTTGTACAGATACCACATCCTCGTCAAGACTTCCCTGAGGGTTAAAGCACTCGTGTGGGGGGGATTGTTTCTGATTCCAAAACTCAGTGATGTACTAAGAACCATGGCCCCCAGCCCCAAATAAGTTCTGTCCCATTTGATAAGCAAATCAGGTTTTTATCCTGTTGAGAGGGGGGTTAACTTTCAAACTGTGCTGAAGGGCAGGCTGTTTCTTAATTTTGTAAAAGAAAAATCACTAAAATATTTTAAAGCTTATTTGGTTTAAGTTTCACATGAAAATATGCACATTTCTCTTGAATTGATGCATTGTATTTACAAGTTTCATCCTTGTAATGCAACCAGTTGAACTAGTCATTTTTAATCAAGAGAATGTCATGCAAAGTCCAGTACTCAACTTAGTCGTGTAAACAAACAAGACAAGCAAAATGTTTCCAAGTATGCTGAAAATTTAGCTATTCTCCTACATAAGGCAACAACCTTTAACTTGAGAAAGAAGTCGCAGAGATGATAAATACTGTTACACAAACATAAGGGAGTGTTTGGTTTAAACCCTTGCATAGCTTATCAAAAGTTGTGTACCGGGGCTTCCCTGGTGGCACAGTGGTTAAGAATCCTCCTGCCAATGCAGGGGACACGGGTGTGATCCCTGGTCCAGGAAGATCCCACATGCCACGGGGCAGCTAAGCCCATGCGCCACAACTAGTGAGCCTGCGCTCTAGAGCCCGTGGGCCACAACTACTGAGCCCACGTACCACAACTACTAAAGCCCACGTGCCTAGAGCCCACGCACCGCAACAAGAGAAGCCACCGCAATGAGAAGCCCGCGCACGGCAACTAGAGAAAGCCCGCGCGCGGCAACGAAGACCCAGTGCAGCCAAAAATAAATAAATAATTTTTTTAAAACATTGTGTACCATCAACAGAGTTACATTCTACTCTAAACAACTAATCTATTGCCTCATGGTCCTGGTATCTTCCCTTTCAGTCATTAGAAAAAAATTAGGTAACAGATTGAGCAGGTTTCTATACAGGAGCAGCAGAAATTCCATCCACAGGGATACTTAAGGTGACACTAAAAAGATATTTTGGAAGTAGGCTGTTGGGAATAGTTTTCCCCAATGGAAGAAAAAGGTTTGGCATTTTTGAAATTAGAGAGATACAAGGCTCTTTATTGTTACTTAAAATCATCATCACTGCTCAATAATTTTCTGGCAGAGGGAACAGAAGCAAAACAGTCAGCCCAATGAAATTCAGGTGGTAAAACTGCAAGAGAGGGTTGAGGTCAGCATTCTAACTCAGAGATAAAGTCTAGTATGTGTGTGTGTGAATAACCAAGGACTGTTTTTTTTTAAATTGAAGTATAGTTGATTTACAATGTTGTGTTAATTTCTGCTATACAGCAAAGTGATTCAGTCATACATACATATATATATATATATAACGTTTTCATATTCTTTTCCATTGCGGTTTATCACAGGATACTGAATATAGTTCCCTGTGTTATGTGGTAGGACCTTGTTGTTTATACATCGTAAATAGAATAGTTTGCATCTGTAAATCCCAAACTCCCAATCCATCCCTGCCTGCCCCCCACCACTTGAGGACTCTTAATGAGACCTAAGATTCCAGAGTTCTCCTGAGCAAGAAAAGGTACGTGAAATGCCTGATACATTGGCTAGAACGTGAAGAGGCCTCATTACGTGTCAGTCTATGACTACATATGGATGGAGGTATTGCCTATCTGTCAGGTTCCCTGGGTGGATTTATGACAGTCAGGCTGGGGTTGCAGCTGTAAAAAATTCCAAGCACAGTTTCTTTGCTATCTGATTTCCTTTGGAGTCAATACCCCTTACGGACAGAAACTTCAGAAGCTTGTTGGAGAAATATTCTATCTGGCTGTTCTGGGCTGTACTCAGAGATCGTTTGGAAGTCTTAGAAGCTGAGCAGACTCTCCCAAAAGCAAAAGTTTGAAAACAATACAGAGTGACATGGAGGAGAAAGGGTGCGGGCTTCTTCCATGTGGGCGAAATAAGACAGTGATGACTAATGCTGGCTTTGCTCATCCTTGGCTGAGACCACAGTGTTTATTCAAAGTTGGATCTCGAGTGAAAGACGGTATAAATGTACATAAAATGTTATAAGGAGAGTTTTCTTAAAAGAGATTGATTTTCATCTCAAATCCGTTACCAGCTGTATGCCCACACAATAATACACAGAACTTTCTGCCTCAACCAGTTGCAAATATAAAAAGGAAATGAGGGCTTCCCTGGTGGCGCAGTGGTTGAGAGTCCGCCTGCTGATGCAGGGGACACAGGTTCGTGCCCCGGTCTGGGAGGATCCCACATGCCGCGGAGCAGCTGGGCCCGTGAGCCATGGTCGCTGAGCCTGTGCGTCCGGAGCCTGTGCTCCGCAACGGGAGAGGCCACAGCAGTGAGAGGCCCACGTACAGCAAATAAATAAATAAATAAAAAGGAAATGAAAACTGGTCACTACTGTCTTAGAAAAGTCTTTTTCCTTTTTCCTTTTATTGCTTGGATTATGAATTTCAGTAAATGCAAAATGCATTCCTAAGTCTAGAAGTCAAATTTAAAAAGTTGTTTATCTAGAGTCTATAAAAATCATATAATTATAGAACTCAATTTATTCTACTCTTGATTTTGCAAATGAGTAAACTGTGAACCACAGAGATGGAGTTGACCTGAGTAAGAAGAGCATCTAAGACTATTAAATGGCACAGAGGAAATTAAATCCTGGCTCACTTGACCCACATTCAATGCTGTTCCTTTATCACCACCCTACCATTCAGAAAGCCTATAGCTCACTAAACTCCTTCATTTTATGAAGACAATTTTGTCACGTGTAAGGACTGCTATATGGGCTAGAAGAGTTCATTGAATTTGAGTGTCTATAATGGATTTTCTTTAGAGGCACAAAAGCCATCAAAACATAAAAACTTACCTTCATCGATTAAGTCTAAACGCTCCCATTAACACCATCTACCGGGGCTACACAATGCCACTGAAGGCAATGGCAGTCTTTCCAGACTATGATTTACCCACGTTTGGTATCTCTGGTAGAAGAAGGAAACTGAGGCTTCAAAGAGACTGAGCAAGAAAGTGAAAGTCACCTTTCCCTTAATCCACAAGGAGGATCAAGTACTGACATTGCAGGATATCATTGTGATCCTATTTGGCAAGAGTGAAAATAAACACAACTGTATCTCAGTGCTTTCTTCTGCCTACACAGTTAGAACAATGGAACTTGCACCAACCTGCTTCACAAAGAGGCACCTTCTCAGACCTTCTCAGGTGGCTTCATCTTATCTCATTGGGGATCTCTATTGTTTCTGAACGGGAAACACTGAAGGAAAGGCCCATTCGAACCTGCAGAACGAGGCTAATTCCTGGAACCCAGGATATTCTTTTCCAAAGTTCAGAATTAGAAATTGTCATAAAAACATCAAAATTGGGTGGACCTGATAACTTGTTTAAATCTGACTCATGACTATCACCACTGTCTTATTTTGCCCACGTGGAAGAAGCCCCTTTCTCCTCCATGTCGCCCTATATTGTTTTCAAACTTTTGCTTTTGGGAGAGTCTGCCCAGCTTCCAAGACTCCCAGATGTTCTCTGAACACAGCCCAGAACAGCCAGATAGAATATTTCTCCAACAAGCTTCTGAAGTTTCTGTCCGTAAGGGGTATTAACTCCGAAAGAAATCAGGTAGCAAAGAACTGTGCTTGGAATTTTCTACAGCTGCAACCCCAGCCTGACTGTCATAAATCCACCCAGGGAACCTGACAGATAGGCAATACCTCCATCCATATGTAGTCATAGACTGACACGTAATGAGGCCTCTTCACGTTTTAGCCAATGTATCAGGCGTTTCATGTACATTTCTTTGCTTAGTCCCCGTAACAACATGGTGAATTAGGCAATATTACTAGCTCTATTTTCTGGAAAGTTTAGGTAACCTGCCCCAAACCACTGGAGGCTTTACATCTGACTCAGATGGTATGGTCTTAACTACTTGGCCCATTGGCATTGATACCGAGGGTCACAGTCTCCTGATAGGTGACTCATTAAGAGTACTTTAACTCTTTTACCTTAGAAGAAGGCTTTGAATCCTCTGCTGATATGCTTGTTTCATGCCGTTTCCAGACAAAGTCACAAAAACACTCAAAGTGAAACTCAAGTTGAACAAAGCCAAGAGCGTGAGCCAGTGCCTGGAAAGAGGAGAGGAAACAGAAGCAATAATTCCAGCCCAATATCTGATTATTATTCCAAGCAACATGTTCTGGCCTTTGCTTTAAAACTTTTTTTAGAACACTTTAAAATTTACAAGTTATATAGTTGGTTGGTGACAAAACTTCCTTTAAAAAAAAGTCTTTGTAATGATAAAATGTTAAAAGAAATATATTCAAGACTAAGAAAGGCAATCCTCCCATATCCTGTTTAGTCTCCAGCATCCTTGTTTGCAAAACACAAAGTTTGGTCTACACATACCTAATTTGGGCAGCCGGTTGATTGTCTTAGAAAACATCTCAAAATCAAGTCGACCTAGCTGGTGACTTATAATTCTGCAATAATCCTCAGTTCGTGGATCACAGCTTGCTAGGGGAACATGATATAAGGGCATGGTATGAAGAGCATGAAACCTTGAAAATCAAGAAACCTCAATTTTCTTTCTTTTGAAGTGTTTGTAAGAAATGAGAAGTGGGAAAGGAAATTAACATTTACTATTATCTCAGTTAATTCCTTCAACAATCTTAAGGGTACTATCATCTTCATTCCCTAAGTAAAGAAAGGCTCAGAGGCTCAGAGAAGATGACTCTTGCCCTCGTCCGTGATTCTGGAAGCAGGTAGGCTGGGACCTGGTGCTGACTCACAGCTAGCGTTGGCACTCCTACACCCCAGAGATGCAGGGGAATACATGTTCTTTAAAACTCACGTTTGTTGGACACCTTAAAATATCCTTATAATTTATCAGTTGTTATTTCGGAGTAATAATTCTACTGATTCCATTGAAAACAGAAACCTTAAAATCTCTCCTCTTTGGATCACTAGTCATCTACCTTTTTTTCTTTTTTCTCTGAAAAAAGTAAAATAATAAGTCGACTATGTGGGAGCATTGGTGCCTTATACAGTTGCTTTAGACTTAGGATCTTTCGTTTTCCTTTTAAATAGACTTTATTTTTTTAGAGCAGTTTTAGGTTCACAGCAAGATTGAGGGGAAGAGACAGAGATTTCCCATATGCCCCTTCCCCCCACTCAGGCACAGCCTCCCGCATTATCAACATCTCCCTCCAGATCGGTGCATTAGTTACAGCCAATGAGCCTATATTGACACACCTTACCACCGAAAGTCCATAGTTTACATTAGGGACCATTCTTTTTTTGTTGTTGTTGTTGTTGTTTGTTTTGTTTTTTTACATCTTTATTGGAGTATAATTGCTTTACAATACTGTGTTAGTTTCTGCTGTATAACAAAGTGAATCAGTTATGCATATACATATGTCCCCATATCTCTTCCCTCTTGCGTCTCCCTCCCTCCCACCCTCCCTATCCCACCCCTCCAGGCGGTCACAAAGCACCGAGCTGATCTCCCTGTGCTATGCGGCTGCTTCCCACTAGCTATCTACCTTAGGTTTGGTAGTGTATATATGTCCATGCCTCTGTCTCGCTTTGTCACAGCTTACCCTTCCCCCTCCCCATATCCTCAAGTCCATTCTCTAGTAGAAGGACCATTCTTAATGTTGTACACTCAGTGAGTTTGGACAAATGTAAAATGACATGTATCTGCAATTATAGTATCACACAGAGTATTTTCATTGCTCTGAAAATCCTCTGTGCTCCACCTGTTGATTCCTCCCCACCTGCCCTTACCCCTGGCAACCGATGATCTTTTCATTATCTCCATAGTTCTGCCTTTTCCAGAATGTCACATAGTTGGAATGTTATAGTTTTCAGCCTTTTCAGATTGATTTCTTCTACTAGCAGTATGTATTGAAAGTTTCTCCATGGCTTTTCACGGCTTGATGGCTCATTTCTTTTTAGTGCTGAATAATGTTCCATTGTCTGGATGTACTAAGGGATATTTATCCATTCACCTACTAAAGGACATCTTAGTTGCTTCCTAGTTTTGGCAATTATGAATGACGTTGCTATAAATATCCATGTGCAGGCTTTTGTGTGGACATAATTTTCAACTCAGCTGGGTAAATACCAAGGGGCAAGATTACTGGATCGTAGGGCAAGGGTATGCTTAGTTTTGTAAGAAAATGCTAAATTGTATTCCAGAGTGGCTGCACCATTTGCATTCCCATCAACAATGAATGAGAGTTCCTGTTGCTCCACATTCTCACTGCATTTGGTGGTGTCAGTGTTCCGGATTTTGGTCACTCTAATAGGCATGAAAGGGTATCTCACCGTTGTTTTAATTTGCATTTCCCTGATGACATATGAGTAGAGCATCTTTTCATGTGATTATTTGCCACCTGTGTATCTTCTTTGTTGAGAGGTCTTTTGCCCATTTTCCCATCAAGTTGTTCATTTCCTTATTGTTGTGTTTTATGAGTTCTTTGTATATTTTGGATAATAATCCTTTATCAGATATGTCCTTGCAAGTATTTTCTTCCAGTCTGTGGCTTATCTTCTCATTCTCTTGACAGTGTCTTTCACAGAGTAGAAGTTTTAAATTTTAATGAAATCCGGCTTATCAGTTCTTTCTTTCATGGATCATGCCTTTGGTGTTGCATCTAAAAAGTTTAGGATCTTTTTTAAATAACAGATTATGTATTTGTGACAGTCAAAATTCATTCACGCAGCAGGCCAGAAGAGGATTAGATCAGAAAGTATAATTTGAAATAGTTTTTTAGGCCCTTATAATAAATTGGTTTTAATTTAGATGAGACATTAAATATGAATTGATGGAAAGTGAATATTTATAACCCTTCTTTTGTGAGTTTCAGAAAACTGGCAGCAACTCCTACTTCATTAGGTTTTCTGAGTCAGAGACAAAGGTGCCTTGAATTACCCAGTAAATCATCATACAAAGATGTGAAGTCAGAGGTCATATTTCACTCAGCGATTTCCGCAGCAACAGGAAGGCCAGACAGCAACCCTGTCTGAACATTTGACAGATTGGGAATTTTTCTTGCCACGGACCTTTAAACATGTAATAGGTTTGTCGCCCTCGTAGATGTCATACAGAAAGGGCCCTGGCTCCACTTCTAATGGATGTGCTGTAGGCTGCAGTGAATGAGTCACTCCAGGGACACGATGCCACAGAAGGGCTTTTGACAGCATAATCCTCTGAAGCAGAGAAAGCCGTGCCTGACCCCAGGGACCTGCCTGTAAAGCTTTACTTCATCTGCCCTCCACTCTCTCTATTCTAAAGAACACCCGGCAAGTTAAGGGCAGAGTCTTTAGGAGACTACTACAAAATAGGGCCAAGAAACGAAATCCTTAAGGGTATGAAATATTCATGTGACAGGAATTTTGTTAACAATTCAATATTCCTTGTACTATGTAACCTAGACTTAAAAAAATAATAATTCTGAGTTCCAGGCCCCCCACCCCAGGCCCCAACTTGGAAAATGCCTTGAATTCTTTCCTATCAACTCAGTCTCATTGTACAGGTAGTGGATGAAATATATTTTTAAGGCAAATGCCAGCTTAGTTGGTCAAAATGCTTCAGAAGGAAAAAATGGTGACAAAGAGCTCTGAATGGGGCAACACAAAGAGGTTATGTCTCCCTCACTAAACCAATGCAGCTGCAAATGAGTCAATAAGTGAACTCAGAGGAAGAAGCCTACCCTTGTCCAGGAGAAGGACACCTTTCCCTCCTCTGGAATTAAAATTTTCCTGTGGGGTTAAATCATTGATTAAAAGTCAGGGAGGGCTCCCCTGGTGGCGCAGTGGTTGAGAGTCCACCTGCCGATGCAGGGGACACGGGTTCGTGCCCCGGTCCGGGAAGATCCCACATGCCACGGAGCGGTTGGGCCCGTGAGCCATGGCCGCTGAGCCAGCGCGTCCGGAGCCTGTGCTCCGCAAGGGGAGGGGCCACAACAGTGAGAGGCCTGCGTACTGCAAAAAAAAAAAAAAAAAAAAAAAAGTCAGGGAGACTCAGACTGTCCAAGTGTCAGTTAAGATCCTTTTGATTTAAAATGGCTTAAATGACAAGAAAAGATATTCACTGAACTGGAAGTGCAAGATGGGATGGCTTCAGGGTAGGGTTGCTCCAGGGGCTGTGTGTTTTTAGCTGTCCCTCATCCTGGTCCTGCCCTAGGCTGGCTTCACTTGGGAGGCAGAACTCGGTGTGGCAGTCCTTATATGCTACAACATCCCAGGGAAGAGCCTTCTGGAACCTGTAGGACAAATCAGGTCATACACAGTGGGAATGTCATGTACGGATGGGCTTCAGCTTGAATTCCTGGAACCAATCCTTATGAAAAGGACTCTGAGATGACCTTGACTGAGCTGAAATAATCAGGGCCCCCCTCTGGCATGGAGGATGGGGTCAATCTCCCTTCAACCCGTGTCCAACACACTGCGTGAGGCATGAAGGAGTGTTAGAGATACCATCTCAATGCCACATACATTCATGAAATCTTAGTCAAAATTTCATATATCAAACACATACCTAAGAACGTTATATGTTATGCATATTTTTCGGCTGTGAAAGGAAAAGCAAAGGCAGTTACCAGCAATTCTAGGCTGTAAGTGTAACTAAGAACGTTTGCGCTGCCCTTTCATTCTTGTCCTATAACAATGGACTCTCTTGCCCTGTGGGTCCCTCTTGTGTGCCCAGCAATCCTCTGGGCCCTCCCACCACCCCTTCAACTGTAGCCACAGCTTAAGTGACCAGCTCCACAGAGGTACTGACCAGCTTGGAGCAGATGGAACCCTCCAGCTCCTGGCCAAGGGTCCACTGACTACGCCTCTTGCTTCCTGCCCTGGGGTTTCTCTGCTGATGTCTCTGGGCATCTGCTGGGCAGTGCAGGGGAGTCAACAACCAGAGGGCCATGTTTGACCAGTGGGGGATGGGAACTGAGGGTCATCACTTTCTGTTTGTCCTCTGGGGGACCGCTCTATGGCACGACTTATGAGGCTCCTCAGAAAGTCCGGTGAGCTGAGCCCTGCAGACACCTTGTGTCAGCTTTTCTCTCCTTCCCATCTTCACTCCCCTGCCCCTCACCTCCACTCCCTGGGATCATTTCCTGAATAAATGCCAGCCTCAAGGCTTGGAGTCAGGCTGTGCTTTCTGGGATGCCCCCAGCAAAATGGGGCTACTTCTTAGGTGGCATTTACTTAGAAAACGTATGTGGCAAACGTAAATGTTACTTTGTAAATCCATACACGAGCCCCCAAACCTCTGCAGACTTTAGCGAATCCAAGTCTTGGCTTCTGCGCAAAAAAGCAGATTCCCTGTTCATTGCAGGGTC
This sequence comes from Delphinapterus leucas, assembly GCF_059928025.1. Taxonomy (NCBI): domain Eukaryota; kingdom Metazoa; phylum Chordata; class Mammalia; order Artiodactyla; family Monodontidae; genus Delphinapterus; species Delphinapterus leucas. The sequence continues at coordinate 32,139,598 of NC_143142.1, read as the reverse complement.
CTGGGTAACATGACTGTCTCTCCACAGCCCCCCATCCCTCTCCCAAAACAGTAGTTGTCTCAGCATTTTTATCTTCTCTTGCCCTGTGTTACCCTTATGTGTGTTCCTGGAGAATCAGAGTGGCTCAAGAGAAGGTTGAAGTGAGGGTAGAGATGAACATCTTACAGAAAAACCCAAACAAACTTTTTGACCAACCCAGTACATTGAAGGGACAAGAGAAGTGGAGGAAAGACCAGTTCCTGCCAGGAATGAGCCATGTGAGGAAGGACAGCAGCTGGAAGGTGTGCACGATCACACGTTCCACGTCAGTCCTGGGACAGACGCATCCTTGTTCCCTGCCCTGATCTTCCAAGACAGGTGGTGAAGCCAGATGAAGGAGGCCTTGAGGATTTGATAAAATAGGGTCTCAGAAATGCTTACAGACCTGGCACTTTAAATATCGATACTTCCTATGGTTATCTGGCTTTTTTCTTCCTCAGATCCTCCTGGTTTCCCAAAGAGTTTAAGCCATCTTTTCATTAAAATCTCCTAGCGGCCTTCACTGCAGGTTGTTGATACTTCATGTGAAGCTGGGCAAATACCTACAACGATCAGACGTCCGTTGGAGATTTCGGGGTAGCAAACTGATTTTTCTCACTTCCTTCTTCCAAGAAAAGTTGACAGACGTACAAGCCGTCGAGCAAATGCTAAGTTGTTCTGCCTGGATGGTGGAAGGGAAAGAGGGAGAGAGAAGGACGAACAGAAACAACACTACCTGCACCCAAGAAGGTTGTTTGATTTGGGGGTGATGTAGAGGCAGCGTTCAGTGTCATTCTCTCTAAAATCTCCGTGTGATTCCCTTAAAGCCTTCAATTCCTGCCTTAAGGAGCAGTTGCACACACTCACACAATGGGGTGTCAGAACACTTCATCTTACCCAGCATTTTCTCCCCAAGAGGCCAGTATAGAAAAAGAGACCACAAGTAGCACAGTGGGCATCCACCGTCTTTTAAGAAATATTTTTATTTCTACTGAGGGTTAGGAGGCAGGCCAAAAGCACTTTATATGATCTTACCTTTTCTTTATTTATTTTCAGATCTTAAGACCAGATACATACATCCCTTCCCCACCCTCCGCAGCTTTATTGAGGTATAACTGACAAAATCGTATATATTTAAGGTGTACTATGTGATGATTTGATGCACGTATACATTGTGACATTATTCCCACAATCAAGTTAATTAACACGTCCATCACCTCAAATAGTTACCCTTTTCTGTGTGGTGAGAATGCTTAATATCTACTCTGTTACCAAATTTCAAGTATTTAACACAGTAACATTAACTGCCATCACCATGCTATACATTAGATTCTTAGAGCTTATTCACCTTAAAACTGTAAGTTTGCACCTTTTGACCAGCATCTTCCCATTCATCCACCAGCCCCTGGCAACCACCATTTTACTCTCAGTTTCTGTGAGCTTGACTTTTTTTCTTTTTTTCTTCCTTTTTTTTTTAGATTTTACATATAAGTGATACCATAAAGTATCTGTGTTTCTCTGTCTGGCTTATTTCACTTAGCATCATGCCCTCCAGCTTCATCCATGTTGTTGCAAATGGCAGGATTTCCTCCTTTTTTATGGCTGAATAATATTCCATTATGTTTTCTTTATCCATTCACCCACTGACAGACACTTAGGTTGTTTCCATATCTTAGCTATTATGAATAATGCTACAGTGACATGGGAGTGCAGATCTTTCTTTGAGATACTGATTTTGTTTCTTTCAATTATATATCTAGAAGTAGGATTGCTGGATCATATGGTAACTCTATTTTTAATTTTTTGAGGAACCCCCATAGTGTTTTCCACAATGGCTGCACCAGTTTATATTCCCACCAACGGTGCACAAGAGTTCTTTCTTTTCCATGTCCTCACCAACATTTGTTATCTCTTGATTTTTGTTTTTTGGGGTTTTTTTTTTTTTTTTGATTATAGCCATTCTCAAGGGTGTAGGATGATATCTCATTTGTGGTTCTGATTTTCCTGTCCTTGATGATTAGTGATCTTGAGCACCTTTTCATGTACCTGTTGCCCATTTGTATGTTTTCTTTGGAAAACTGTCTATTCAGGTACTTTGCCCATTTTTAAATTGAACTGTTTGTTTTCAATAATGGTGTTGGGAAAAATGAATATCCACATGCAAAAAAAAATGAAATTGGACACCTATCTTACACCATACACAAAAATTTATTTGAAATGGATTAAAAACTTAAGATGTAAGACCTGAAACCAAAAAACTCCTGAAAGAAAACATAGGGAAAAATCTCCTTGACGTTGGTCTTGGCAATGACTTTTTTGGATATAATACTAAAAGCACAGGTAATAAAAATAAAAAAAAAACAAATGAGACTACATCAGACTAAAAGCTTCTGCACAGCAAAGGAAACAGGCAACAAAATGAAAAGGCAAGCTACGGAATGGGAGACAACATTTGCAAACCATATATCTGATAAGGGGTTAATATCTAAAATATGTAAGGAACTCATACAACTCAATAGCAAAAAGCCCCAAATAATCCATACAGATATATATTTTTTAATATATAAATTTATTTATTTATTTTTGGCTGCATTGGGTCTTCGTTGCTGCGCACGGGCTTTCTCTAGTTGCAGCGAGCAGGGGCTACTCTTCATTGCAGGGCGTGGGCTTCTCACTGCGGTGGCTTCTCTGTTGCAGAGAACTGGCTCCAGGCACGGGGGCTTCAGTAGTTGTGGCACATGGGCTCAGTAGTTGTGGCTCACAGGCTCTAGAGTGCAGTTGTGGCGCACGAGCTTAGCTGCTTGGCAGCATGTGGGATCTTCCCAGACCAGGGCTGGAACCCGTGTCCCCTGCATTGGCAGGCAGATTCTTAACCACTGCGTCACCAGGGAAGTCCCATATAGATACATTCTTAATACAAAGAGAAAAGTTATTCATTAGCTTATCTTCCAATTAGTTTGCATGCACTTTCTGTTCAACTGTTGTCATGTTTAGTGGTTTTATTTACAATATTCATAAAAATAAGTGATACGTATATTTCTTATGACGTAGTAAAATTTTTTCTGAACACCTTTGAAATCTGGCAGAAACTATTTGTAAAGTTTGAGCTGTTGCAATTATAGGCCCAAGAAATACTCATTCTATTTCATTTGTGTTGGGAAAATTGTGAGCAGGATTTCTCTTTATTTATCATTCATTTGAGATTATGCCTTGGGGCCCTCGAAGCTACTCATTTTTTTACAAAGGCAACCTTTGTAAACCTGTTTACAAAGGTTTACAACCTCTCCCAGGTTTAAAAGTCCTCTGAGTGAGGAAAGAAGGCATCCAAGACCTATGGAAAATCTTCTTGAGTGGTCATTAATGGAATCAAAATAATGCCTAAAGTCTGCTTTCTTAGAGAAAATGGTTAGGACCACACAATGACATCACACTTCAGCATTGTTCGCCAAACCTTGCTGTTTCTCACTCTGAGTCTTAGTAGGAAATGTGAGTTAGTGAAAACATGAAGGGAAGTGATGATTTATTGTTGCTATTTCTATCATTGGAAACAGAAGATGAATAACAGTGTTTCATTACATGCTTGTCTTGTTTTTCCTGTTTGATAAATGAACTAGTAGGATTGAAACAGTGAACAGGAATGTCTGCATAGCAGAAGACCTTCTAGAAGGGATAGAGAAGGGCCTTTTACGGAGAAGGTGGTACTCATTCCAGAAGCAGCTCCTGTAGATGTCTCCTTCCTGTTAGCGGCAACTAGTAAAAGGGGTTACTGGGGCTCGGTTCTCTCAGGTTATGTTATTTTCCTGGTCACCATCACTAGTACTGAATTGAAACTGCAGTTTCGGGTATAGCATCCGAGTATAGAAAATTGAGCCTTAGGACTAGACAGGAAGAAATTCTAGGAACCAGTGTTTTATAAACAAAAAAGAAAATGTTTTGGTATGGCAAAGCAGAGTAGCATGTAATACACTCTTTATAATTAAATGTCAAATGGCAACAAAACCAATGGGAAAAGCAAAACGAAACCTCAGTATACACTACGTATTAACTTTTTAATCCTAACACCTTGCAACTTTGGCCTCTCCCAGCTGCACGTCTTAAGCCTCTTCCCCTTCCCCCCTTTCTATTTGATTTGTAGATAAAACCAAAATCCACTTAAAATTCTGAAATTCCAAGGTAATGCCTCTTATCTACCCATGTAGATCATCTATTCATATAATCTATTAACATCCACATAATGAAAAATATCTCCAATCTACTTCTTTTGGACACTCTACAGAGCTGACCTCCTCCTTCTGAAATAAGTGCAGTAGATGTTCCTCTGGAAGCATCCTCTCCTCCCTTCTTCCCTGAATCAGCATGTTTTTAACATTTTCGCTCCTTTTCCTGGGCCAGTGTTTCTGCTTGCCAGACCACACACAGCCTGGCTTCCACATCATGGTAGCAACATTGCAAGTTACTAAGGCTCTCTAGGCCTTAGTTCCTACATCTATAAAATGGAGAAAAAAAAATAATAACAGCTAGTTCATGGGTCATTGGGATTAACAGTTACGTAATAGCTAACATTTACTGAACATCTGCTGTGTCAGACATAGTCCTATTGCTTTACCTAGATTATCTGATTTATTCCTCATAACTATAGCATTTACCTCTGAGATAAAGGCTATTATAATCCCCTTTAACATACAGAGAAATTGACATTTAGAGAGGTGAGCTACCTTACCCTAATACAGCTAGCTAGTAAACGCTGCAGTTGGGGTATGAATTCAAGAAGTCTGGCTTTCAGGACTTCCCTCATGTTTTCCCTCATTATACTCCCGTCAAGAAACTATATTCATTAACACTGTAGCAGAGGGCTTCCCTGGTGGCGCACTGGTTAAGAATCCGCCTACCAATGCAGGAGACACGGGTTCGAGCCCTGGTCTTTTAAGATCCCACATGCCAAGGAGCAACTAAGCCCCTAAGCCACAGCTACTGAAGCCAGCGCGCCTAGAGCCCGTGCTCCACAACAAGAGAAGCCACTGCGATGAGAAGCCCACGCACCGCAACTAGAGAAAGCCTGCGTGCGGCAACAAAGATCCAACACAGCCAAAAAAAAAACCTGTAGCAGAGTCTTTGGCACACGGCACTTGCTGGGTAAATGTTTATTATTTTCTTCTTTCACAACTTTATTATATTTTTTAGAATTCAACCCAGGCGGCCAGAGTGGAGGATTGTCCAAATGCTGTGGGTTTCACAGGCTTCTCTGGGCCCACATGGCGCCCTGGGCATTCCCGTGAGTAAGGTCCTCTTACAGAGGACTAACCCCCTGCTAGTTTAGCTGCCTCTCCCACTGGCCTGTCTATTCAGTGAAGATAGGGGGACATCTCTCTGCTCTGCACCCTGACTGCCTGACACAGTTTAGGAATTCAGTAGACACCTGATGAATGAGGGAACATACGAATGTCTGGCAAACGAAACAGCTCTCTCTCCCTTTGATCTTTCTCTGCAGCCAGCGGTTCCCTCCACATTTCTCTTTGAAGTAAGCCTTTGCCTGAGCACATCTCTGCCTCATCTTGTAGAGATCTTAGGTGATATTAGAGGGAATAAAGACAAGGAGATGTATGATAATGTCTTCTTTCTAACCAACTGCAAACAAACGCCTCAACATTTAACTAGTAAAGCTCTGTAAGTTTGTTGTTGTTTTAAAAAAAAACCCAAACTGATATTTTAATGATTTTTTTCATAATGTTAATGAAAACAGAATAGATCTCTTCAAATGTTTTGTCTAAAACCCAGATGAATAAATTTCTGAAAGTTCACAATCTTCATCTATTGCAGGGTCAGGGTACTTCTTCAATGAGATGGGGGTGATTCGTACAATGTGATTTGCAGTTGCCAGTGATGACCGGGCCACGTGCTACCACTCTCATTTTACATCGTGTCTTAGGAAGAGCTGGGGGAACTGTGTGTTTCTAGTAGACAGAGTTGAGGACTGTCATATTCTCCCACCTTCTTTCACTTCTGTGGAAACAATTCTGAAGAATGGATAACTTAGAGATTTATTATTAGTTCGGCCGTTAGTCATTCTGATGCGTGACACCGCTGTGCTTAGTGGGAATCGGGATTATCACAAGTGACTCAGAGTGAATCCAGATGCAGGCAAGTCCCAAAACCCAGTCTCAGTTAGCGTGCTTCTGCCTCCTTTCAGTCTACAGTCATGTGACACGTCCCCACATCATCTCCATCACCTCCGGGTTCTGGGATCACCACCCACCAACCACCACACACCATCCAGTGGTCTGCAGAGTCAGCTGCCTAGATCCCAGCAGGAGTGCAAGAAAGAAAATTTTAGAACTTCTATTTATGGTTATTTTAATACTTTTTAAGTTCAATTTTCATATATCCTTAAAAATACACATAATAATTCAGAAACTAATAAATAATTTGTAGCTTATACATAAATACACATATATTGGAGATGCTCAAAACATTTTTACCAGCAGGGTGCATCCCCAAGTAAAAAAAAAGAGAAGAAGAGGGAGAGGACTCAAATCAATAAAATTAGAAATGAAAAAGGAGGAGTTACAACGGACAACGCAGAAATACAAAGCATTATAAGAGACTACTACAAGCAACTTTGTGCCAATAAAATGGACAACCTGGAAGAAATGGAAAAATTCTTAGAAAGGTATAACCTTCCAAGACTGAACCAGGAGGAAGTAAAAAATGTGAACAGACCAATCACAAGTAATGAAATTGAAACTGTGATTAAGAATCTTCCAGCAAACAAAAGCCCAGGACCAAGTGGCTTCATAGGTGAATTCTGTCAAGCATTTAGAGAAGAGCTAACACCCATCCTTCTCAAACTCTTCCAAAAAATTGCAGAGGAAGGAACACTCCTAAACTTATTGTATGAGGCCACCATCACCCTGATATCAAAACCAGACAAAGATACTACAAAAAAAGAAAATTACAGACCAATATCACTGATGAATATAGATGCAAAAATCCCCCCAAAACATTAGCAAACAGAATCCAACAATACATTAAAAGGATCATACACCATGATTAAGTGGGATTTATCCCAGGGATGCAAGGATTCTTCAATATATGCAAATAAATCAATGTGATACACCATATTAACAAATTGAAGAATAAGAACCATATGATCATCTCAATAGATGCAGAAAAAGTTTCTGACAAAATTCAACACCCATTTATGATAAAAACACTCCAGAAAGTGGGCATAGAGGGAACCTACCTCAACATAATAAAGGCCATATACGACAAACCCACAGCAAACATCACTCTCAATGGTGAAAAACTGAAACCATTTCCTCTAAGATCAGGAACAAGACAAGGATGTCCACTCTTGCCACTATTATTCAACATAGTTTTGGAAGTCCTAGCCATGGCAGTCAGAGAAGAAAAAGAAGTAAAAGGAATACAAATTGGAAAAGAAGAAGTAAAACTGTTACTGTTTGCAGATGACATGGTACTATACATAGAGAATCCTAAAGATGCCACCAGAAAACCACTAGAGCTAATCAATGAATTTGGTCAAGTTGCAGGATACAAAATTAATGCACAGAAATTTCTTGCATTCCTGTACACTAACAACGAAAAATCTGAAAGAGAAATTAAGGAAACACTCCCATTTACCACTGCAACAAAAAGAATAAAATACCTAGGACTCAACCTACCTAATGATGTAAAAGACCTGTACTCAGCAAACTATAAGACACTGATGAAAGAAATTAAAGATGACACAAACAGATGGAGGGATATACCATGTTCTTGGATTGGAAGAATCAATATTGTGAAAATGACCATACTACCCAAAGCAACCTACAGATTCAATGCAATCCCTATCAAATTACCAGTGGCATCTTTTGCAAAACTAGAACAAAAAATCTTAAAATTTGTATGGAGGCACAAAAAACCCCGAATAGCAAAAGCAGTCTTGCAGGAAAAAAAACGGAGCTGGAGGAATTAGACTCCCTGACTTCAGACTATACGACAGGGCTACAGTAATCAAGACAATATGGTACTGGCACAAAAACAGAAATACAGATCAATGGAACAGGTTAGAAAGCCCAGAGATAAACCCACACACATATGGTCAACAAATCTATGAGGCAAGGGTATACAATGGAGAAAAGACAGTCTCTTCAATAAGTGGTGCTGGGAAAACTGGACAGCTACATGTGAAAGAATGAAATTAGAACACTCCCTAACACCATGCACAAAAATAAACTCAAAATGGATTAGAGACTTAAATGTAAGACTGGACACTATAAAACTCTTAGAGGAAAACATAGGAAGAACACTCTTTGACATAAATCACAGCAAGATCTTTTTTGATCCACCTCCTACAGTAATGGATATAAAAACAAAAATAAACAAATGGGACCTAATGAAACTTAAAAGCTTTTGAAAAGCAAAGGAAACTACAATCAAGACGAAAAGACAACCCTCAGAATGGGAGAAAATATTTGCAAATGAATCAATGGACAAAGGATTAATCTCCAAAATATATAAACAGCTCATGCTGCTCAATATTAAAAAAAACAAACAACCCAATCCAAAAACGGGCAGAAGACCTAAACAGACATTTTTCCAAAGAAGACATACAGATGGCCAAGAAGCACATGAAAAGCTTCTCAACATCACTAATTATTAGAGAAATACAAATCAAAACTACAATGAAGTATCACCTCACACCAGTTAGAATGGGCATCATCAGAAAATCTACAAACAACAAATGTTGGAGAGGGTCTGGAAAAAAGGGAACCCTCTTGCACTGTTGCTGGGAATGTAAATTGATACAGCCACTATGGCAAACAGTATCAAGGTTCCTTAAAAAACTAAACATAGAACTACCATATGACACAGCAGTCCCACTACTGGGCATATACGCTGAGAAAACCATAATTCAAAAAGGCACATGCACCCCAATGTTCATTGCAGCACTATTTACAATGGCCAGAACATGGAAGCAACTTAAATGCCCATCGACAGATGAATGGATAAAGAAGGTGTGATAAATATATACAACGGAATATTACTCAGCCATAAAAAGGAACGAAATTGGGTCTTTGTCGAGACATGGATGGACCTAGAGACTGTCATACAAAGTGAAGTAAGTCAGAAAGAGAAAAACAAATATCGTATATTAACGCATATTTGTGGAATCTAGAAGAATGGTACAGATGAACCGGTTTGCCGGGCAGAAATAGAGACACAGATGTAGAGAACAAACATATGGACACCAAGGGGGGAAAGAGGCAGGGGTGGTGGTGGTGGTGGTGTGATGAACTGGGAGATTGGGATTGACATGTATACACTAATATGTATAAAATAGATAACTAATAAGAACCTGCTGTATAAAACATAAATAAAATAAAATTCAAAAATAAAACAAAAAAGAAAGTGAACCGGTTTTAAGGAATAAAGGATGTTAGAAGCTAGTGGTCAGCCAGAGAAAGCCAGTCGGTTTTGACTTGGCTAGATGTGATGTGTATACTTTTCCTCCTACAGGCTCAGGCAAGTGAGCCTGTGTAGACCCTGGCAAGCAGAAGCTCTGTGAGAGATGGTGAGGGGATCACGTGACTGGCAGAAGCAGGAGGTTGGCATCCTGGGCACTTGGAGAAGTGAGAAGACTTTATCTAGGCAAGAAAATGGCAACACACTCAATTTCAGTCCTTCTGAAAGGTGATTCTGCTGCAATTTAATTCCTTGAAAAGAAGAAGAAAGTTGTCCTTAGAAAATTTTAGCAGATTATCTACGGGAAAAGCAAATCTCTATTTTGAGTACTGTTCTCTTTATGAAAATTCCAAAACGGTACAAATTCCCAAGCTTAATCTTTCCTGAAAATCTCCCATGTTATCATTACACTGCAGTACATGATTGTGAGGGGAATAAATGAACTTGAAAACCCAAATCGTTTTGAAATAATTATTTTGAAGCTCTTTATTTCTATTTGATACTAGGAGAGAGTGGTGACGCCTTCCAAGGAAGCCCTAAGGAGATGAAAACTCGGGTTGTTTTCAGATTCACTTTCCAGGACCGTACAGGAGGACTTACTTCTAATCACACCTTGTGTGTTGGGCGGCGGCGGGGAGGCTGGGAGGACTCCGAGTGGCAATGAAGAATAGGATGGAACAAACAGGATAGGATGTCCTTGGGTGCATTGGTTTCACATTGTCTTTAGAACTAGTTGGTTGGACAACTCCTTAATTGGCATATCAATTATCCTCCCTAAGATGCAGACTCTTAGCCACTTATACATTCCTTTCCTTTTATGTGGTCACTTAATTTGCCTGAGATTTTATTACCAAAGGCAGAAATTATTGAATAAAAATGCTTACTTGGTCCTTATTTTTCCATTTAAATAAGAAAATCTGAAGATGATTTTTTTTTTTTAGTAAAAGATTTCTGTCCAAAGAGGAAGTATATGAAAGTAGATATACAAAACTGGCTCTTTATTTAAAAATAATTTTTTTTCAAAGATGGTCCGGTGTCCCAAGGCCAGATATTTTGAACCTTGTTTCCAGTATCAAGCAGGAAGGAAATCTGCAATTTAACCCAGAGTAAGAGTAAGGTTATGCAGTTTTAGAAGTTTTGAATGGGAATCGGGGCTAAAATAATATGAATTATAAATCATAGAAACACTTACCTCAAATATCAGGGAGAAATTCTCAAAGAAGAGAGAGACAGGGGATAGAATAGACTAAAGTACAATTTCCTCCCAGTCTGTTGGACTATGAAAGCCATTTAACATGAAATGATTAAGCATCTGATCGTAAATAAGAGCGATTCACTGCCAGGAAGCTTGTAATATAGTCTAGGACACGAATAAATGAGTCTTGGTTTAATACCATGCAAAGAAAAATTTAGAAAGCCTGCCAACATTTCCAGACCATTAAATTTACATTTGATGAATGGACTGAGAGGAGAAATTTAACACAGAAAAGGCCAGGGCTACAAATTTACCATGTGGGTTCACTTGGCTTTCTGTCCATCAGGATACTATGTTTCAGAAGGATGATTGTCAGTTGGTATCTCTTCAAATAAAAGAAGATTTATCACTGAGGTTCTGATAAATGCCTTTAAAATGCACTGGGAAAACCACTCTTTTGTTTATTTTCTTACCCTTAAGAACCAGTATGATTTCAAAACAAAAGCCCCATGCATGTGGCTTCGTGTGACGGGATGAGAAGGAGACAAAGCCTGTTTAAACTTTCAGGCTAGTCTGTCTTTAAGAGCATAGAAGTGTTTCATGGAAATCACAGTGCGGAGGCTTTGGGGAGAACTGGCTAGAAATGATGAAGCAGTCCACACAGCTTTCGCCTGTATTGTAGATTTTATTTTATGTTCCTCCATTTCCTAAGGCTTTGATCTTTCCTCCACACCTCCTGAAAATCATTTAGTTTTGGGGAATGAGCTGCTCCTTTGGAAATGCAGCTACTCAGCAGACTGGCTGGAAGCAGAGGCATGATAGTACCTCCCAGCAGAAATGGCTCCATGCTTTCTGAGTTCAACATGCAACATCCAAGTAAGAAGGGCACTGTCCACCACTGGACGACTTCAGAGGTCGTACAAGTTTTTACCCATCCTCTTCCATAATCTATGGGCAATTTTAGAGCCACAAACCATGTTTGAAATTTCTAAGCTTCTTCCCACATCAATGGTTAGAAGCCCCATTATTTGGCCACTTCTAGAAATAGGGGTTTTGTTGTTGTTCACAACTATAAACAGGCCAGTTTTGCTGGGGCAAATGCTAGGAGGGTTCCTTACTATGGTGAGGAACTATATCAGCCGAAACAGAAGAAATCACCCGTTGGAACAATATTCCAGGGACCATGTCAGTATTCCTTCCACATACAACTTTTACAGAAACCCAGTGTGTCTGCTGACAAAATAACATAGCTCTGTGTCTTTACTGAACCTCTCTGTTCAAAACCCCAGAAGCAGCCTTGATTCCTCTTTCATCCTCACTCAATAAGGAGTTACTGAGAGTATATTATGTAGCAAGCAATGTGCCAGCTGCAGGAAGGGTCATAGGCCCTAACACCAAATGAAGGGGAACCTATTGCAGCCCATCCTGTTGCTCTCTGATGCTCCAGATCACGGGGTGAGATTGGCACATGCTTGTTCATAGGACACAGTCACAGCTGGATGGCTGAAGTCATGGATGGTAAGAGCCCGAAAGCCTGGGCTCTTTCTACCCACAGTTCCTCCTTCATCCCCACCTCCTGTCAAGTCAACCATCAAAGTTGTCTATTCCCGCTGCCCAAGCCTCCCCCAGATCTACCCTCTGTCCCCTGCAGTCTTCAGTCTAGACGTATATTGGTTCCCTGGAATGTTTCAGTATCCACAACCTGGTCCTTCCCTCTCTTTCCTTCCATCTTCCCTGCACACCGCTACAAAAGCATCTCTCATCATCACAGATTGAGAAGGCATTTCTTTCTGGGTCCCCAGTTTCTCCTCTCTACGACCCAATTTATCATTCCCGGAGTAGCTATGACCACCATCTGCAGTTCAGCACGCTGCCTACTCAGTCTTTAATCACATTTTATTTTTTCCCCCTTTGCATGCCTGTCTTCTTTCTGTTCGCTCTTCTGGGAATTCCAACATCACCTCATCTGAAAAGCCTTCCCGTGACTTGCCCACCCTGAGTTAGCCTCCCAGAGTCCCTTGTACAGACCTCGATTATAGCACTTAGCACATTGAGTTGTAAGTGTCCCAACTGCTACACTGAAAGATCCTTCAGATGAAGAACTTTCTATGCCCAGCCCACCACAGGGGCCCTGGTATAGAGTGGTATTCAGCACGTGTATGCTGGCTTAGTGAAGAAATCATTTAATGTGCTAACTGAGCAGTCAAAACTCAGTCAAAACAGACAGTTTGCTGTTTGTGTCACAATGAAAGCTTTAAAAGAGACTATTTCTTTTAAGAAGGCTACCCTTTCATAATACCTGAGAGGAGTGTGGTATATAGTATAGAAAATCACTGGCATATTTTCTGAGAAGGTAGAGATATCCATCCTAGCACCCAGACTGTAAGTATCACTTGGGTTTTGGTTCAAATATAAGTTTGTCTTCAATAAAAATCTTAAAAAAATAAATGACGGTGTGAAAATTTAATTGCTTGAGATGTTTAGTTTCCCCAGAAGTGAAACAATAAACAGAACAGAAGTGAATTCATTCAAACACTCCGGCTGTTTGTGGATACCACCACCCAAGGCTTCAGGCAGTGGTGCTAACCAGCTCTCCAGGAGAGAAAAAAAAGCACCAGGCCAGTACAGTATGGACTGGGTTACCCAGAGAAGGCAGAGAAAATGCCCCAGATTCCTGCTTCTCTGTGTGTTGCTGTCCTTGCCATTTGATTGTTCTTTGTTTGTTTTGGTTAAAAAGATGGAGTTAGGTGTCAGACCAACCTGGCAGGTGTACAGGCTCTGCCTTAGAGGTTCGGTGATGGGCAAGTTGGTTAAGCCCTCTAAACCTCAGCCTCCCCATCTGCAAATGGGACTCGTAATCCCAATGCTGAAAACTTGGCCTCTGTGAACCAGTGCCAAATAGAATCTTGGAGACAGAGTTTTGGGTGAAGTAGAAAAGAATAGCTTTATTGCTTTTCCAGGAAAAGGGGGAAACAGCGGGCTTGTGCTTCAAAAACTGCATTCCAACCCAGGAGGATTTGGTGAGGAGTTTTACAGCAATGGTTTAGGGGCAGGGTTGCTGATAAAGATCAGGGTGTGTGCAGGGCCTGCACTCCTTGAATCTGGCCTCAGGTGATCTCCTGATGAGCTTCGTGGTTATCATACTATGACCTTCTCTCTGGTACATCTTCCATTTGGAGTTTTAGTTCTGCAGAAGAGCTTAAAGATATTGTCATGTGTATCCCTTGAGGCAGAACCAGGACCTGCCCCAAGGCTGCACTATTGTTTCTTAACTGCTCCTCCCTTGTCTCTGCATCCCCTCCCTTCCCTGATTAGCAACTGTTCGAATCTGCCCTTTGGAACTCAGGGAAGGTCATGGGGGCTGAAATCTATTCCCTACAAACAAGAAATGGGGGACACATAAAGGCTTCTGTGCCCAGGAATCCACAGGGTCCTGCTTGGTTTCAATACTAGTAAAAACTTCACAGCGTTGCTGGCTAAATCACATTACCTGCAAAGGGCTTATATAGCACTTGGCACTTAGTGACAACTCAGCAAATATATCAACTGATGTTGGTGACAATGCTAATAATAATATTCCTTTGTTCTCAGCTGTGGGTGAGGAGGGATATTTCCCTGGGAGTCAGGTGTTTAGTTTGGTGCTAGTATCATGTTTACCAGCTCTGTGGCTTGCCCCTTCTCTCTCTTTTGTACACCTTGCAAAGAGTCCACCTTCAATTTCTTAATTAAAAATCCTCCAAACTTAGGGTAACATCACAAATTTTATCTCCTTTTATTATCCTTTTCTATTATTTAATCTTTTTCTTTTGTCTACTTTCTGTCTTTTCTTTAAAGTGCTTTGTTACATGGGTCTGACATTTTAATCCGTCTTTGATGGTCAGGGAATTTGTGTCTGTCCTAGGACTCTGCACCTACGCAGCCTCAGCAGCTCACCACCTATGGGAATTTGATAAGAAATCAGAGGGAACCAGTCTCAAACTGAGAAAACACTATCCATTTGTCACTTTCTGAGTAAACAGTACTGCTGGAAATGCCGTCATTCCAGAATCCACCTCTCGGCAGATGTGAAGAGTGTGAGTGAATCCATAAAAGCAGCTTTGGCACTGAACACACAGAGGAGAGTGATGGTGCAGGAAGGCAGAGGGTTCTTGGGACTGTCGACTCAGTACCGTAGACATTGCTTCACACAAGGGGAGCACTCACAAGCCAGAAGAAAAGAACACGGTTAGGCCTTCCCTGGTGGCGCAGTGTTTGAGAATCCGCCTGCCAATAAAGGGGACATGGGTTTGGACCCTGGTCCGGGAAGATCCCACATGCCGCAGAGCAACTAAGCCTGTGCGCCACAACTACTGAGCCTGCGCTCTAGAGCCCGCAAGCCACAACTACTGAGCCCGTGAGCCACAACTACTGAGCCCGTGTGCCACAACTACTGGAGCCCGCGTGCCTAGAGCCCGTGCTCCGCAACAAGAGAAGCCACCGCAATGAGAAGCCCGAGCGCCATAATGAAGAGTAGCCCCTGCTCGCCGCAACTAGAGAAAGCCCGTGTGCAGCAATGAAGACCCAATGCAGGCAAAAGTAAATAAATAAATTTATATATATAAAAAAAAGAACAGGGTTATTATCGTATAAGTGTGAAAGGAATTCCAAATAGAAGGGGATTCTACTGTATTTTCTGCACGTTATCTTGGCTCCTAATGTGACTTCACGTTGGACTGTGAGAAGCTACACTTGGCGTTGTTCTTTAGCAGTTAAAGACTGTTTAACTGGACTCCGATTTTTTTTTTTAGTTTTTATTTTATATGGGAGCATAGTTGATTAACAATGTTGTGATAGTTTCAGGTGTACAGCAAAGTGATTCAGTTATACATACACATGTATCTATTCTTTTGCAAATTCTTTTCCCATGTAGGTTACTCCAGAATATTGAGCAGAGTTCCCTGTGCTATACAGTAGGTCCTTGTTGGTTATCCATTTTAAATATAGCAGTGGGTACATGTCAGTCCCTAACTCTCAGTCTGTCCCTCCCACCCTCCCCCAACCCTTCCTCCCAGTGACCATAAGTTCATTCTCTAAGTCTGTGAGGACTTTGATTTTTAAAGCTGAAGAGTTCAAATGCATTCAGTTACAATAGAAAAGTACAGACCGATGCCTCTACTGCAAAGGATTCTCTGTACTGTTGGTGTACATTTGTATATAAACGCTTTCTAAATGGACAGTGTTCTCCAACCATAACTGGATTTTTACTGTGACTGTTTTTTGTTGGATCTCATCTTGTTAACCCCACAAGCAACTCTTTTTCTGCCCTCACGTTAGAGGAGATACAGTGAGAGGGGTTGGTGCTCACAGATGAGTGTAACGGGGGACGTTCTCTGCTTCTGTTTCTAAATGTCAGCGGTGTGCTGAATGCTGCTCAGCACGGGGTGCCCCACAAGCACCCGGTGTGTGCCAGGAACAAGACGGCCTCTGGAAACTTCCAGAGGCCCAGGTGCTTGTGGCCAGTGAAAGTGGAGGCTGTGGAAGAGGGTGGAGCAAAGGGATGGAGAGGAACCATTCACCCCACGCAGGAAATATACTGGGTGACTAACTCACTGTGTCCTCTGTCTGCGAGGTGTCCTACAGACAGAAAGTAAGTGAATCCCGTCCCTGCCACCCGCAAGGTCACCCTCTTCTTGGAATCCTGGGTGCTCACACTCGTGTTTTGCAGTGTCCCATGTCCAGCCGTGTTAACATTATCAAACTGTGCATTCCTTCATTTGTTCAACAAGCAGGTGCTGGGAACCTGGTAACGGATACCTTTTACAATCTCCCAGCCTAAGTCCAAGGTAGCCCCTGCTTCTCCGTGTCTCTGGGTGTGTGCGTGTGAGTGTGTGCCGGCGTGTGTGTGCAGTGTATACAAACACGGGGCTGTGATGATACAGCTTTGGAGCAGCTAAAGAGAGTCCTCAAGGCCGTTTAAACGCCTATCTTCAGGAAAGGGGATTTCCTCTACAAATAGGTAGCCAAACAAATCTGAACTCCCAGAGCTCCATGTGCGTAAAATGCGAGTTAGAAACTTAGGTAAAAAATCAACCAATCACCATGTGCCTCTGTTTCCTTAGGGAGGTGTGTTCCGGAAGAGAAAGCATTAGCATCCTGTCCATCCAAGTACAGAGCACATTGTTTTATCTCTTTCCCTGGAAGTTTCAGGAATTTCCATTATATCCTGTGGGAACTGAAACATCCCTCAAAGATAATCTGCTTTGTGTTTCATCCTCTATCTTATCTACCATACATTCCTTATGCTTATGTTAAGAAAGAGATCTTTATTTAAAATGATATTGTTTGAAAATCAACAATCTGGCATCAGCTGACAAACCCTCTCAGTTTAAAATATTTGTAGCCTAGAAAACCCTAATGTTTCATAACATCTATTTGGACTTGTGATAAAGTTGTGAGTGTATGGTTACCAGATGGCTGGTTGCAGAACCTAATGGCCAGTGTGTCTGATGTGATATATGTCAGGGCGATGATTGGCACCCCCCGAATCGTGTTCATCTGAGTTACGCTCTTTTGCATTGACAAGACAGATCTCATGTATGTGTCGTAAGTGTGGCTTTGGGGAATGTTGATATGGGGATTGCAAATACTAGTGAGCCAAGGGTAGATGAAGAAGTACAAAAAGGGTGGAACCCACATAGTACAACCATACATGGCTGGGAAGTCAGGAGAAGGAACTAGGGTTGGCGTAAATAAGAGCAGAGAGAATCTGTGATTAATCAAAGCAGAAACTCTCTGTGCAGTTTGTGGATATGCACCTGGCTAGGGGTGGGTTTTAGGTGGGGAGCTCAGGAAGACAGACCAACAGCCCAAAGATTCTGGGTATGGATTATTTTCCTCTGGCTTGTGCCTGCTGTTTATCACCGTTAGCTAAACAATATCATTCACTAGAGGCCACTAGTTTCAAAATAAGAACTCCCTTTAAAAAAAAAAAAAGTATTCGTTGAATAAAGAAGATGTGGTACATATATACAATGGAATATTACTCAGCCATTAAAAAGAATGAAATAAGGCCATTTGTAGCAACATGGATGGACCTAGAGATGGTCATACTGAGTGAAGTCAGTCAGACAGAGAAAGACAAATATCATATGATATTGCTTATATGTGGAATCTAAAAAAAAATGATACAAATGAACTTATTTACAAAACAGACACAGACTCACAGACTTAAGAGAACGAACATACGGTGACAGGGGTGGGGGGAGGGTGGTGGAGAGGGATAGTTAGGTAGTTTGGATTGACTTGTACACACAGCTATATTTAAAATAAATTACCAACAAGAACCTATTGTATAGCACAGGGAACTCTGTTCAATATTCTGTAACAACCTAATTGGGAAAAGAATTTGAAAAAGACTAGATACATGTATATATTCTATACATGTATCTATTATTCAGTATATAACTGAATCGCTTTGCTGTACACCTGAAACTATCACAACATTGTTAATCAACTGTACTCCAATATAACATAAAAAGTATTGGTGCTAGAAATTCAAAATCTGTATTATGCATTATTAAAAACGCTAAATATTATAGATTTATTTTCCTCAAATCCTGGAAACTTTTTCAGGATGCTATTGGGTGTATTGCCTTTTCTATTGTTCAGAATGATCAATTCGGAGGTTGTACCTTAGTTCATTATCATTCTGATATAACAGGCTAAGAAACGCTAACATGAAACCATTTTTCCAAAGAGTAATCATGTTCATTTATATGGTGGCCTATGAGCAAAACATGGCCCACAACATTCTGTAATATTTGATTTTGGCCCCTCAGTGTTCTCATATAAAATGTTGGATACAAATGCCTTTAAGCTGGTCAGGTTTTCTCAATTCCTACAAGGGTTCCTCCAATTCCAATCAGTTTAATCCATGCAGATTCACACATACATCTAAATTCTTATAAATGCTCAATAAATGCATAAAACTAGCTGACATTTATTGAAGGCTTATTACGCTGCAGGCAAAGCCCTATGAAGTATCATTTTACCTTCTGTTCTATGTACAGAGAGTCTAAGAAAATTGCCCAAGATGGTAAATGGCAGAGTCTGGGCTCCAAGCTCAGGGGGCTGGTTCCACCTTCACAAAGTAGTAAACGGCAGGTGACACCCCTCCTTCCACTGCATGAAATGTCCATATTCAGACTGGGGTCCCAGCACAGCCTGAGCTTTACCTACCCGGAGTTCAGATTCAGAAATGTCTGGAACCCTCAAGTGTGCTTGCAGGGACAGAAGAGTCTGGAATCTGAGAGACCGACCAGAAAATACCCTTCTCCGCTAATAAGGCAAATTCCATCGCCAGCGCCACCTACAGGGTTTGTGAGGCCCAGTGCAGAACCAATAGAACAAAAAGGCTGAGTCAGAGAAACCCCTTCCTGTTTGACTGCCCTGAGCTGGGACGGTATCTTCCTGCTGTCAGACTTCAGCTGAACATCAGCTCTTCCTGGGTCTCCGGCTGGCCTGCCGACTGCAGACCCTGGGACTTCTCAGTGTCCTTAATTGCAGAATCCAATTCTTTATTATATTTGTATAATTTATGTGTAATTTGTATAATTTGTATCATATATATAATTTATCCAATAGGATATGTGTGTGTGTGTGTGTGTGTGTGTGTGTGTATATCATATATTGGTTCTGTTTCTCTGCAGAAAATGACTGCATTTCTGCACCCAGATTACTGATTACTGCACCCAGTAATCATTTTTACCCATTTTTAAGTCTGACCATTTTCCCTGACCACTGTGCAGGAAGGAATGGACAGGGAGGTGTGGAGGAGAGACACTCACATGCCGTTTGTCACCGTGGACACGGAGGGGAGAGGGAGATTCAGAGGTGGAGTTGGCTGGCGTTGTCTCCTTTAGACGGTGGTCAGTGACCAGCAAGGCCAGACGCAGCTCAGAACCTCTCCCTTTCCGGCTTTGGGATTAAGAGCCAACTCTCTCTTCTAAAGGGTCCAAACAGCTGCTGGCTATGTGAACATATTAAGCTTTTCCACTCATTTGCAGCTTGCTCAAAGTCCAACAGGGGCTGTGAGTTCTTTTATCAGAGGCACTTCCTACTTAATAAAGGCCGAAGGCAGGACAATGAAGAAGTGGGATTGATGGGGGAGGGGAGGGCCTACTTGGTATTTATCTGCAAGGTTATAGGAAATTCTCTTGCTCAGTTTCTTGTGGAGGTCACAGCAACCCTACGAGGTGAGAGCATTAGCCCCCATTTTTCAGGGGAGGAAACTGACACATGCAGCTGTTTTCTCAGGGCAAAGCTGGGGGAGGCGGGGATTGAACTCCAGGCTTTGTGCTCAGACAAAGAGCCAGGAAAGGAGGGCAGTGTGGGCCTAGGGCCAAGGCGCGGTCAGGGCTCTGAGTGTCAGGGCTGCAGATGCCCGTGGTGAGGGGAGGTGGCAGGTGCGGAAGACTTTACTCTGGCCTTGGCTGTGGTGCAAGGATGCTTAGTGGGGGTGTCTAGGGGTGGCTTCATCACTGGGGTGTTAGGTGGGCTAGTGAATCAATGGGAGTGCCATTCCCAGTACGCTGCTTACAGCCCCAGAGGAAGTTGCTTCATTTCGCTGAACTTCTCTTACCTTATCTACAAAACTACAGTGGGTTTGGGCAAGGATACTTCCCAGGTCTTTCCCAGCAGTAGTGCTGTGTGACTCTAAGAAACTCACAAGGTAATTGAGAATAGTAATGTGCTAGAAACCAGCTTGTTACAAACACTAGGGAAAAAAATTTGATGTTAAAAAAAAGCAACTTGCCTCCAAAGAGGAACTCAACTACTGTTTGGTAAGTCTGCCAAATATCTCTGCCTGGTTAAATGCAATCCTCTTCAGCATTTACTCCCCCTGCGTTAATAAACATTGAAGATTAGGATGCTTTTCTGATGCAGTTCCTTGTTAAGCTTCTTACGGGCGTCTTTGACATTGGTCCTTGGTGTGTCTGCAGGGCAAAGAGGTTGTGCCTGGCTCTTTGGATGCCACAGACCTGGGGGTTATTTACTGTCCAGCTGTCTCCTCCGGTTACTGGCGATCTCGGGCAGCCCAGTGCTATAGCCAGCCTTCCAGGTCGGCCCGGCGCTCTCACCCGCCTTCCCTTCCGCTGTCACTTCCCTTCCGGTGCAGGTTGGCTCAGACTTTCATCTTCACTGTTGATCACAACAGCTCAGTTGGAGGCTCTGAATGCAAACCTATAGGTGATCTTAAAATGAAAGGAAAGTCAGCCAAGTGGTGAGGTCAGCGCTTGAGAAATCCGGGACTGGACCTGGGCAGGGTTTTCACCACATTTCCAGGAGCAAAGCCTCCAGCCAGTCTGGCCAATGTCACATGGCATGAATGTCCCAGCCCCAAGCAGCCTCAGTCTCCGTTCTCTGACTCCAGCCCTCAAACCACTGAAGGAGGGCACGCGGTCAGTGTATCAACTGATGAACCGGAAGTGCCAAGGAAATCCTTCCTTTTTAAGACTTCCCTAAGCCCTGGCCTTCTCAGGCACTTTACCTAAGAAACCCCAGGCACTCAACAAATATCGTTAGTCTTAGAAGGTGAACCCAATATCTGACAAAAAACTGGAGATCCATCCATTCATCCAGTGACTGTTTAAGGAGCACCTACACTGGGCCACGCACGACTCCCACAGCAGGTGGTGCCACAGCAAAAGTCCCTGGCCTCCTGGGACTTACATTCTACTGTGGAGAGACAGACAATAAACAAGTAAGTGTATGACATGAAGAAATAAGCAAGAAAATAAGGCAGGGAAAGGGAGAAAGGATGATGGAGGGATGTTATTTTACTGAACATAGATGGCCTGTCCTATTAGGTGGCAGAGATCTGAATGAAGGAACAAGTTGCCCAGATCTGGGGAAAGGGGTCCAGGCAGCAGATGCAGAGATCCTGAGGTTCAGTTGTTGTCAGTGGAACAACATGCAGGCCACTGTAGCTGGAGTGATCAGAGAGAGTGGAAGGAGATGAGGTCCGAAGAGAATCGGGGGAGGGAAGCTCAGATCAAAGTAAGCTTCTGGACCATAGTGAGGACATTTGCTTCTAGCCCTGAGTGAGAGGGAAAGCCACTGCAGGGCTTGGGGCAAACGAGTGACATCCCCTGACATATTTTTAAAAGATTGTTCTGACTGCTGGATGAAACATAGAATTAAGAGGGGCAAGGATAGAAGAAAAGAGACAATTAGACTGTTGCAGTAGTCTAGATCAGAGCATCTCTTTTATGTGCAGACGGACTCCTTAGGCAGCAGATAAAATGCAGTTCCAGTTCATTTCGTCTGAGGTGAGGCTGGCACCCTGCATTTCTAACAAGCACCCGGGTGAATTGGTGCTGCTGGGCCACACACCACACTCTGAGTAAAAAGGGTCTCAGTGAAATAGAACCGTGGCTCCTGAGAGGTAGTGGTGAAATTGATGAGAAATCTCCAGATTCTGGTTGTACTTTGAAGAAAGAACCAACAGGATTGTTGATGAATTCAAGGTGAGGTGTGAGAGGAGCCTATGGTGTTTTTGGACCAAACACTGGAAACACAGAGAGAGGTACCAGTTATGGAGATGGGAGAATTCAGGAAGAACTGGTTTGGGGTTAACACACACACACACACACACACACACACAGAGACACGTTTAATTTTGAACATGTTAAGTTAGAGATGCCTGTTAGAAGTCCCAGTGAAGGTACTGAGTAAGCCTTTGGGTTTATAACTCCAGAATTCAGAGGCGAGGTGTGTGCTTGAGAGAAAAATTAGAGAATCACCTTCCTGTAGTTTAGATTTAAATCCCTGAGGCTCCACAAGGCCATCGAGGGCGTGCGTGCAGACAGAGGAGAACGCTGCAGACTGAGCCCTAGGCTCCAGTGTTTGGAAGTTGGGAGGATCCAACAGGTGTCTGAGAAGTAGTGTCCAGCCAGGGAGGACAGGGGATGAGAGAGTGTCTGGAAGTCCAGTGAACAAAGTGTTTCAAGAAGGAGGTTCATCACCTCCAGACAACCAATCCTGCTGGAAGATCAATAAATGAAGATTGAGAATGGACCATGGGACTTGGCACCGTGGAGGCCACCAGCGGCCCCAGTCAGAGCAGTGTCAGTGGAGGGGTGGGTCCTGGTTAGAGTTGGTTCAAGAAAGGATGGAAAGGGTAGAAGTATAGGCAGAATACTGACACCTCTTTTTTTTTTTTTTAACATCTTTATTGGAGTATAATTGCTTTACAATGGTGTGTTAGTTTCTGCTTTATAACGAAGTGAATCAGCTATACATATACATATATCCCCATACCCCCTCCCTCTTGCGTCTCTCTCCCACCCTCCTTATTGCACCCCTCTAAGTGGTCACAAAGCACCGAGCTGATCTCCCTGTGCTATGTGGCTGCTTCCCACTAGCTATCTATTTTACATTTGGTAGTGTATATATGTCAATGCCACTCTCTCGCTTCAGTGACAACTCTTTAAAGCAACTTTGCTGTAAAATGGAACTGAGAAATTAGGCAGTAGTTGGAGAGAGATTTTTTTAATAAGATGAGTGAGGCATTACAGCACACTCTTAGTCTGTTGAGGATACTGCAGTATCGCGAAAAAACGATGATTCATGAGATGGGGGCAGTTAGGGGAATGATTACCCTGGAGTAGTTGAGAGGGCAGGGCCCCAGGTAAGCACACGGGCCATCCCGTCATCTATCAGGAGAGAAGGCGGAGGGCCCGGTACAGATGCAGGTGGGTGGTGGATTTGGTCCTAGAAGCACGCAGAAGTTCTGCTCTAATTCCTTCCACTTTTTCAAATCAGAAGCAAAGCTCATCAGCTGAGAGTGAGGCACAGCCAGGAAACAGGATCAAAATTAAATAAAATAAGGTCCTGGTTTGCACAAGGTCACTGTTGCAAGTGTGAGACAGACCTGCAAACCGACCACCGCTGCAGGAGAACGTGCGGAGGGCTGCGGCAGCGGAAAGCACGGGACGCTGCTGGGAGCTTGCTAGAGCCAGGACGGCACGTCAGGCAGAGCCCCCGGGAAGGGTGACGTGTGATGTGGGAGCTGAGACGGGATGGGAGTGGCCTTGCGGGGTGAGTGCGGGCCTGATGAAGAGGGGCCTGCTGAGGCTGAGAGAGCCCAGTCTGTCCAGCAAGAGAAGCCAGCACTGCCACCGTGGGGTGCAGGTGCTTCGCTAGGGAAGTGTGGGTGAAGCCCAGCCCGGGATGCTAGCCTGGCTGTGTTTCCAGGAGGTGGCATTTGTCCCGAATGGGGCACATGTTTCTAATTTGTCCACTTGGAGGGGAGCCTTTTGCTTGTTCTAATTGGTATAAAATGCCTACAGGCTGGGAGAACCCAGTTACATGTCATTGGCCTTTCAGTACACTACAGAGTATTTCCTCCGAGAGCTGCAAACCGTTGTACTGAGAACTGTATGAAAGAAGCAAGTCACTAAGCTGCTATAAGTGAGGCAGCAAAGGTCCACAGTGAGCCGACCCATCTTGGACAGGGCCCTGCGTCCGGGGCAGCTCAGGGTTAGAGTGGCGGAAGCTGGGCCTGAGCTGGAAAAGGGGAGGCAGCCAGGATCCCTGGGACGGGAGACCATGCCAACCTCTCTTGGCTCCGGCCTGGTCTGCCGGCTGGGAAGCTTGGAAGCTGGGAGGGGACACAACCATGCAGTAAAAGGGGTTTCAAACTCAAAACAGCAATGCAAGACCACCCGTTCTCTGCTTGACCACCAGAGACCTGCGGCATCCTTCGGACCTGGTCGTGGACGCAGCTATCAGGCGGGATGACCTGAGAGGGCCAGCAATGCTCTATCCAACTCCACGGGGTCAGGGACCAGGGAGCCGGCACAGAAAAGATGCTCCATAAGCATCTGTGGAGTGAATGGGGCGGGGGGCGGGGAGGGAGTGAACAGCGGCTGGACCGGGTGCACCTCCGCAGGACACAGCTGAGGGCAGGAGTGGGGCTATGGGAGCAAGGGGCAGGGAGCCATTGCTCAGGATGGGACGTTTAATGTTCCAGAAATTCTCAAGGGCTATTTTTTTATTATTATTATTATTTTTTTTTTTCTGCGGTACGCGGGCCTCTCACTGTTGTGGCCTCTCCCGTTGCGGAGCACAGGCTCCGGACACGCAGGCTCAGCGGCCATGGCTGACAGGCCCAGCCGCTCCGCCGCATGTGGGATCTTCCCGGACTGGGGCACGAACCCGTGTCCCCTGAATCGGCAGGCGAACTCTCAACCACTGCGCCACCAGGGAAGCCCCCTCAAGGGCCATTTTTATTGTCATTATCATTACCTGCACGTTCTCCGTGGAAGGCGTATTGCTTGCAAAGCACTGATAGCTAGCAAATAATTAAGTTGTTTAGAGCTTGGAAAGTTTGTTCTCCAGCTAATTAAACTTTATGCATCTGGCTGTTCACTGAACATTATTCTAATACCGCACCATGAACATTACCACGTCATGGACCATAGGCACCGTTAGATGGCCATTAGTACCCGCTAGGGAATATTTTCTGATGTGCGCTGATAAGCTCCCAAGACTGATGAATCCGAGACATGTGTGAGTCCCTCGTAAAACAAACCTTATTGGACTTTCCTCGTGAATGTTTTGGCATTCACAGTAAAAATGGTAACGCAGCCTAGTTTGCGCAACACGTAAAACTCCACAAGCACTTGTGAGACCTACATCTTTTTTATCAGCATCTGAAATGCCAGAAAAATAGAACTATTAACATATACTGTATAGCAGTTGAAAGTAAATAGTTTTACAACTCCAGCTGTGAAATACCCTTCAGCCAGAATTCTGGGACAATCCTGAAAACTTCAAGTGTCGGTTTGTCAATGTCACTTAAGAAAGAGTTTTTGAGGATTTGTATTTTTTAGAGAGCTGATAGCCACCAGATAATATGTAAGAGTAACGATAGTCCTTTAAAGAAGAAGGAGTCAAACAAAAGGCACTATATACTTTTTTTTTTTTAAGGATCTTTTTTTTTTTAGATGTTGGGGGTAGGAGTTTATTAATTAATTAATTTATTTTTGCTGTGTTGGGTCTCCGTTTCTGTGCGAGGGCTTTCTCTAGTTGTGGCAAGCGGGGGCCACTCTTCATCACGGTGCGCGGGCCTCTCACTATCACGGCCTCTCTTGTTGTGGAGCACGGGCTCCAGACGCGCAGGCTCAGTAGTTGTGGCTCACGGGCCTAGCTCACGGGCTCTGCGGCATGTGGGATCTTCCCAGACCAGGGCTTGAACCCGTGTCCCCTGTATTAGCAGGCAGATTCTCAACCACTGCCAAAGGCACTATATACTTTTAAACATCAAGCATATATGATAAATAAAATAGGATCATACTTATACAAATACGTTAGTAATGACATGTCCCTTCAGAGCACATTGAGGGGACAGGCTAGTTTCCTGTCCATCCTTAGAGATGGCTACTAGGCATGGCATATTGGTAGCTTTCTTTTCCACACAAACATTTCCTCGGAGAAGCACTGAAAAGGGAAACTGTAGAAGCCTGCACAAATACCTCACCTGCCTGCAGTTCAGCCCAACACTCCCTTAAGGCAAAACAAAAATTCATTAGTTATTTTCAACCCATCAAGTTTTCTGTTAGATGGTTACTATTATATCGGTTGAGGTTTCTAAGGAATTTTGAATAACTGAATAACAACATAATTTATAAAATATAATGAGGAGTCTCCAGAAGCTACTTGTCATATTTTCCAGCTAAAGGTTGGGAATTAAACTTCCTTGGAATGGGCTAATACCCCTGAGAGTGACAGCATGGTGGTCACCTGGTGGACACCTCAGGGGACATCCTTCCAGCATCACAGAGGGGGCGAAGCCATGCCGCTGGGTTTGCAGTCCTCACCCACACTTCATCTGCATTTTCTAGTTCTCTGAAATCTCCAAAGCACAAATTTCCTGAGAGCAAGATTTATTTTTAAAATATCAGAACTGTAGTTAGAAAATAGATTTGGCATGTGGAAATCATAACATGGTAGTTTGAGTTGGCCAGAATCTTCTCTTCCTATTAAAAAAAAGCATTTCTGAATGACAAGTTAACATAAAAATGTACAACGCTTTGTAAACATGGCATACTAAAATCTGAGTAACTGCATCTCTTGGCTTCGAGAACTTCCCTCTGAGCCGTCCGAAGCCTCATCAATCTGTGTACTGCAGAGGAGCCGTAGTCACTGGGACAGCTGGCGTTTTAAAGCTCTAACAGGAAAAGCGACAATCACCAAAACGCAAGTGAAACTGAGGATGGAAAGGAATCACCAGATAGAATGCAAGGGAAGAGAAAGTCTATTTATTGAGCACTTACTGTGTACCAGCAGCTTTGTAAACCTTGCCTTCCTTTACCTCTCATAATAACCCTGTAAGTTGGGTCTTAGCGTTCTCAATTTACGGATTGGGAAACTCCAGCTTAGAAAGTTTTGAATGAGTTGCCCAAAGTTACTCCCATAGGCGGGTGAACACCTAGGTGTGAGGATTTACGTCTTATTAATTACTCAGGAGTGTAACCCATTCTGCCATCCCCTATCAGCAGGGAAGAGAAGTCTCTGTATCTTTGCGGTCTGTGAGCGCCTCCTCAGGACAAGGCATTGTGTTAGGCATCAGGGTCTAAACAATAGATGAGGCTCAGTCCCTGAAGATGCAAAAAGATTGCACCAACTCTTCCTCACTGCAGTGAGCAACCTCTGAATAAATCTCAGCCTTCTTCCAATAACTATAACCATGTCCAAAGGCATCCAGGGGCATAGAAAGACAGCTGATGTGTAGTGAGTACTTAATGTGAGCCTATTAGCTTCTTTAGAGAATACAAAAGAAACAAGAATTTGAAAGTACGAACACATCTAAAGATTGAACCACAGGATCATTTGAAATTTGCTACGGTATAGGGAAAAAAAAAAAAAAGCTTGGTAACTTCCTCCATGCCTGAATATACAGCATATGAGCATTCTCAGATTGATCCACACCACCTGCCTGGTGTGGAAGCTTGGGAAAGCCAGAGCTCCAAAACTGGCACCATAAAAAGCTTTTTGTCTACATACTACAGAGAAAAGAAAACAGCGTCTGAAGTTACTGTAGATATGGCCCAATCTCTGTTTTGGACAGCAGATTTGGTTGATAAATGGAGATACTCTATACATTTCTCCATGAATTCTGGACTTTTCTGTTGGCTCCCTTTCAAGCTCTGATTTCAAAGGGGAAAATAATTTCAACTTTTCAATTTTGTGTATTCAACCAGGCTCTGCAAGGGGATTAGGAGGCAACCTGACATTTACATTTTAACTGCTCATTATGTTAACAATACCCCCATTGTTTTCCAGAATTACTGCAACTGCTTGGTTTCTAATCAGTGTTTTTCCTCCAGGACTGTTTTCTCTTCCTATCTACTGAGACATACTATTGGTTTCTCTCAAGATTCTGTTACCTCAAAGTCACCGAGGACAAACCAAAGTTGTTCTTTCATGAGGCCTTTAAAAATATTTTGATGATGTTGCAGTGGTTTCCTCTGATCAAAAGACTGAGGGGATGGGGTTGGGAAAGGGAAGTAAATATAAGATGGAAACATCAAGCAGAACAGTAGTACGGGTGAGAAGCAGCCCTGCTGGGATGCGGCCATGGCAGGGATGGCCTTGGGATTCCTTCCACCAGCCCAGGAGTGTCACTACCAGAAGCGGCCCCCCCCCACCCCGCTCCCTCACCTGGTTGGGTAACTGAGATGTCCCGAACCCCCCAAAATGATCACCAAGAGAATCAGCAACAAGCAGCGTCATATTCTTCTGTGGACCCTGAGAAAGACTGGCAGGGAGAAGACCACTTAAATACATAGCATTCCCGTGAGGCCCAGGCACTTCCTGGCCGGCCTCCTATGCAGCAGCTGCTCGGCCACCTGACAGCTGAGGGCTTAACCAGATGCGCTTGTTCCCGCCACATCCAGAGGTGACAAGGACAGCAGTTCCCGAGGGCTCAGCGCCAACACAGGAATGACAAAGAGACGAGGAGAGGAGGAGAGCCACCACCCGTGGATGGCTGAGGCCTCCATGGAGCTCCGCATTCAGCCGACACCTCCTGAAGGCCCTGGGCCGTTGGTTCTCGGAGTTACTCGTTGGGTCACAGACTGCTGTCTTACTTCCACCCCTCCGGTCAGATTTTAAGCAGATTGTGTGTGTAGTGCCATTTGTTTCACAACTACGTATTAACCTTTTCTTCTTGTGCCTGCACTGGGCTGGTGACACAAAGGATTGAGGAATTGTCCTGTCTTGAAGAAGATTCTAGTGGTGAAACGGACACCAGAAGAGAGTAAACAGTACGATTGGGGCCAGTATGAAGCACTTAGGATCACAGGGAGAGCAGGAATAATTGTGCCTCGGACTTCACGGGGCTTGAGCAATGATGAGGCTGCTGCCGGCTGGGTGTGGACTCAGCTGTCCGGGGGTGGGACGTGGAACAGCTGTGCTTTAACGTGGGTGCCAGCTGAGCCACAGCTTCGTCCCAGCCACTGTGTGATCTTCCTGGCCATTAGCGTCTCGGCCTCCACTCTCTTTCAAGATGGAAGCACTGGACACTGAAATCTTTTAACCCCTTTAGCTCAAAATGTTACAAGTTCGTAAAACTCTGCCATCTGTCTGGTATGTACAAATACTGTTGACATTTGTGTGGCTGGTGGGAGTTTGGGGGCGCTGCGGTCTGAAAGGGTCACAGTGTCACTTACCGGCCCTTTCCTTACTTTCTCTTAAGGGCAGTAATGGTTACTGAGCTCTCAGGAGCTGCAGTAAGCACTCTGCTCACAGGAAACCCCTCTAATCCTCAACGACCCCATGGGAAAGGCGCTGTGACTAGAATCTTCAATTTGCAAAGGAAGACACAGAGACCTCAAGAGGTCAGCTCTCTCGCGCAAGGTCACACAGCCACTGAGGCAGAGCTGGGGTGGGGATGGAGGCTGTCAGACCACAGAGCCTCTGTTCTTGACCATCAATTTATAAGGTTTCCCCGAGTTCCCTGTAAGCACCCAGGATGGATGCTAGTTCCCTGCACAATAAGAAGCTGTGCTCTGAAACGGAGATAAGGAGAAAGACGAAGAGAGTTCGCTATTAGGGTGCCTAAAAACACTTCCTAGGAGCTGGAATGAGAAACCAAGAGTACGGAGAATCAGAGATTAGCAGAGTGCTGACATGTGCAGTCTCACCACTAGGAATGTTACCGAATGCGAGTTCTTGTGCCCAACACACAGTGAGGCCAAGCAATACCGAAAGGTTGGAGTTTGGAACAGAGAAAGGTTTATTGCAGGGCCATGCAAGGAGGACGGGTGGCTCATGTCCCCAAACCCCCGAAATCCCCAAAGGGTTTCAGCAAAGCATTTTTAAAGGCCAGGTGAGGGAGGGGCATGGCTGGCTGTTGCAGACTTCTTGGTGTCGGAATCCTGTGTTCTTGCAGCTGTCCAAGTAGGTCAGGTCAAGATGTTCCTGTAAACCTCTGAGGAGACAAATGTTATTCTCTGTTCTGCAACTTTTTATCTTTACATGAATGGAAAAGTGTTATACACTTAAAGGTCAGAGCCTTGAGAATGGGCTGTCCTGTATATTTCAGGCTCTAGGCAACATTCTTTTACAAAAGGTGCAGAGCCAGCAAGACTAAGCACAGGCAACAGAGCACAAAGGTTAAAGTAAAAGACACAAATCTAATATGGAGTCAGAATGGGTGGAGCAGTCCTGGCACTGACATGTGACTTCAGATCCTCATAGTGATGGGACGTGAGATGTCCGGAATAGTATGAAAACCTGCACCCGGCTCCCTCTAATGCATGTATAGGCCTAACACAAGCATTCATTGTCACTACACTAAGCGAGTTTGCGGCAGGGAGTTCCTCCGCATTCTGATGGGACAGGAAATACCTGGATAAAATGTTTGGCCACAATTCGATTTAAATGTAATAAACATCTGTTGAGAATCTAATACAATTTGAGTATTGTGACGTGATTTGATACATGCCATTTTATCCTCAAATTAAGTATGAAACGTCAGTATGAGTAGAATGTAGGCTGACTCATTGTCTATCATGATGTGAATTTAGATTACTACTGTTTATCCAGCATCAATTTTGCAGGAACTTTAGATATATCTTGTCATTTAACCCCCAAGGTAACCCCATGAGGCTTGAACAATCATTCTCATTCCGTAGATGAGGAAACAAGTATAAAATAAACTAAGTTCTTTCCCAAGGCCTTAAACTCAGTGGGGAGGCAGGGGGGCGGTGGAAGAGAGGGACTTTAAAACAAACAAAAACAGAATTAAATATCTACTGAGAAGAGATCATTTTAAAAAACAAAAATTGGTAAAAAGATATGGAATCTTGCCAAACTGTCATTTCCCTGCATGACAGGAGAAGAAGGTTCAACATAGCCCAGAAATAGACCCGCACAAATACAGTGAGCTGATGTTTGACAAAAGAGCAAAAGCAATTCAATGGAGAAAGAAAAGTCCTTTCAACAAATGGTGCTGGGACAACTGGACATCCACATACCAAAAAAAAAAAAAATGTTGGGGGGAATCTAGACATAGACTTTACACCTTTCTCAAAAATTAGCTCAAAGTGGATCATGGGCCTAAATATAAAACACAAAACTGTAAAACTTGTATAGCATAACATAGGAGAAAATTTAGGTGATCTTGGCTTTGGTGATAACTTTTTAAGGCACAATACCAAAAGCACAATTTCTGAAAGAAAGAATTGATAACCTGGACTTCATTAATATTTAAAACTGCCCTGTGAGAAATAGAGACACAGATATAGAGAACAAACGTAGGGACACCAAGTGGGGGAAAGCGGCGGGGGTCGGGGGGGGGGTGGCGTGATGAATTGGGAGATTGGGATTGACATGTATACACTGATATGTATAAAATTGATAACTAATAAGAACCTGCTGTATAAAAAATAAATAAAATTCAAAAATAATAAAAAATAAAAACCGCCCTGTGAAAGACACTGTTAAAAGAACAAGAAGACAAACTATATCCAAAATATGCAAAACTTAACAAAAGGAAGGCAAACACCTAAACTAGAAAATGGGCAAAGACCTCTGGCTGCCTCACCAAAGAAGTCACACAGATGGCAAGATGCTCCACATCACATGTTATCGGGGAAATGCAAATTAAAACAACGAGACAGCACTACACGACTATTAGAATGGCAGAAATCCAGAACACTAACCACACCAAATGTTGAGGAGAATGTGGGTCAGGAGGAACTCTCATTCAGTGCTGGTGGGAATGCAAAATGGTGCAGCCACTTTGGAAGACAGCTTGGTAGCTGCTTACAAAGCTAAACATTTTCTTAACATAGGATCCACCAATGGTGCTTGTAGGTGTTTATCCAATGAAGTTGAAAAATCATGTCACACATGAACCTGCACACAAATGTTTATAGCAGCTTTATTAATCTCCCAAAATTGGGAGAAACCAAGATGACCTTCCATAGGTGAATAGGCCAACAAATTATTCAGTGATAAAAAGAAATGAGATATTAAGCTATGAAAAGAAATGGAGAGCTTAAATTCATATTGCTAAGTGAAGCTAGTAAGAAAAGGCTCCATATCGTATGAGTCCAACTATGTGACACTCTGGAAAAGGCAAAACTATGGAGACAGCAAAAAAGATCAGTGATTGCCTGAGCTTCCGGGGGAAGGAGGAGTGACAGAACATGCAGCATTTTTAGGTCAGTGAAACTACCCTGAGCTATACTCCAAAGGCAGGGAACAGGACCCCTGGTCCTAAGGCAGGCACTCCAGAAAGGGCAAACCCAAGGGAACTAGTAAGACTACATTTTTTTTCTACAGACTTTTTTTTAAAGGGCTAAAGGACACTTTTCTTTTGCTTGCGGCAAGTGCAAGACCCAGCCTGACTCCAGGCCTCTGTGATTTGAAAGCCCGTGCTCCCCTTGAAAGCCCCCAGAGAAGCGGAGATTGGTCATTGTAGCCATATCTGACCACTCTGGGGCAGCCACATGAGAGCATACGAAAGGGAACCGGCAGCTTACAGAATTCATTTCAAACATCTGACAAGCTCTTCCATTGTGCAGACTGCATTCATTTTAGAAGTTACAGGGATGATCGTGGAGCTACTTGCTCTGTACGTGCAATAAGACATGCGATCGGGACCGCTTAGCAGAGAAATACAGTCCTGTGAGCTGACAGCGAACCCAGAGAAGCCTAAAAACTCATTCCAGCTTAAGATTCTTTGTCAGAGACAGAGACTAAATTCAGCTATTGTAGCCACAATCTGTCCAGTAACCCTCACCGAGAAAAGCAGAGGACAAAATTGAGGAGGACAGTCTGTAAGTCAGTGTCTCCACGGGGAGCTGGGTGACACTGTGGGGTCTCCCGCCTCCTACATTGCAGAGGGACAGAGACACAGTCCCCATACCACCCTTCCCATTAGAGAGGCTTGGGGCGGGTCTGTCCACCAGCACTGGAGGGGCGCATTACCACATAGCGTCAGCAAGGCCAAAGCAGATGTCGTATTACATCTGGTGCGAGTTGAGGCAGTATATTCACCACCAGGGCATGTGGAACTTTAAGGACATTGCAGTTCCCTTCTGAAATGGTCTCCATCCTTCAGTGAAGAAAAACAATCTCACTCCACAGTCTGACAGACAGTATTGGGCACCCCAAAGGGACTAGATCTAAGTAGGGGCACTAAACCTTGGCTGCCGATCTCATGACCTGAGAAGGTTTTAAAAATACGGATGCCTGTGCTTCACCTCTAGGGCTCAGTTATCTGCCCTGTGTAACTGGGAAGTTCCAGACTGAAGTCACATGTGTGGAAAGTCACAGCCACTTTTTGGGGCCAGGCTTTGAGGTGACTTGCCAGTCTGGGAGACCGAGTCCAGTTCCCTTCTATCAATATCCATGGAAATCACAACCCCTGTTGACTGTGTTATTTAAGAAAATGATGGATATTTTGATGAGTGATTTTCTTCCTCTGAGCAAAGAAGAAGTGGAAACCACATAAAGGAAGACGTCGTTGGGAAAAGATGTCGTTGGACATAGTTTGAAGAAAACTTTCGTTGACCACTTGTTCTGCAATAAAACATCAGGGAAGAAACACAGAAAGGACACTGCCCCTGCCTATTGATGAACAGTGATAGATATTGAAAGGCACAACACCCACCAGTGCTTAATGGTACTCCAGGCTGATACATGAGCACAGAGCCCATCCTGGGTTTCGTGGAAGGCTTCCAGAAGGAGGAGATGCCTGAGCTCGGTCATGGAGAAGTAGCCAGTCAGGTGGAGAGTATGAGAAGCGTGACAAAGAAAGACGTGGCATCGAGAAAGAGCTGGTGGATGTATTCAGATATCCTGACAGGTTCTACGTACTGTGCATATGTTACTATGGATCATCACTTGTGTGGCAAAAGATGCACAGAGAACAAGAGGACCAAGGCTGGCCCCCAGTTGCTCCCCGTCCTCACTTTCCCCCACCATCTCCCTAGATCCTCCATAAACGGCACCCTGGAGGCATCCTTCCCCCTTCCCTCGCCTCTGTACTGTCTTCCGTGCTGGGAGAGTTGCACAACCCAGGGCCAGCTCTGGGGACACAAAGCACACCCTCACCAGTACTTTGGGGTCAAGCATGTTGTCACTGAGCCCATCTTGAGTGGCATTTTTACAGCCGCCTTTCAATCTTTCTACAGTGGAGTAGAAAGGGTGAAATGTAGGCAAAGAGTCCTGGGTTTGTGTTTCTCCTCCACCATGTGTTGGCTGGGTGACCTGGAGCACCTGTCTTTCAGGTGACTGTTCTGAGGCCCAGTGAGGATGTGGCCCAAAGGGGAGGGCACTCGGTAAGTGTGAGCCAGAGCCTGTTCTAAGATGCCCCAGTCACTGCTCAGATAAGGTCTTTTGGGTCTAGTGTCTCCATACTTCGCTTTAAAATTCCCACTGAGGTGCATGCCAGGAGGTGCAGCCATGGTGACCTCCCTCACGGGAATCGCTCCCAACTGGCCTGTTCTCTCCACACAATGCCCCCTGCCACATACTTCAAGACAAAAGAACGCCTGCCCCCGTGGTCTCCCCATCCTTCTTCCTGGTACAGTATCGGCTCCTCTCCCCAGCAGAAAAGACAAGATGTTCACACTACAAAAACTAAATCTCATGGCAACTGATTTTTTTTTTAACATCTTTATTGGGGTATAATTGCTTTACAATGGTGTGTTAGTTTCTGCTGTATAACAAAGTGAATCAGTTATACATATACATATGTTCCCATATCTCTTCCCTGTTGCGTCTCCCTCCCTCCCACCCTCCCTATCCCACCCCTCCAGGTGGTCACAAAGCACAGAGCTGATCTCCCTGTGCTATGCGGCTGCTTCCCACTAGCTATCTACCTTACGTTTGGTAGTGTATATATGTCCATGCCTCTCTCTCGCTTTGTCACAGCTTACCCTTCCCCCTCCCCATATCCTCAAGTCCGTTGTCCAGTAGGTCTGTGTCTTTATTCCTGTCTTACCCCTAGGTTCTTCGTGACATTTTTTTTTCTTAAATTCCATGTATATGTGTTAGCATACGGTATTTGTCTTTCTCTTTCTGTCTTACTTCACTCTGTATGACAGACTCTAGGTCTATCCACCTCATTACAAATAGCTCAATTTCGTTTCTTTTTATGGCTGAGTAATATTCCATTGTATATATGTGCCACATCTTCTTTACCCATTCATCCGATGATGGGCACTTAGGTTGTTTCCATCTCCGGGCTATTGTAAATAGAGCTGCAATGAAAATTTTGGTACATGACTCTTTTTGAATTTTGGTTTTCTCAGGGTATATGCCCAGTAGTGGGATTGCTGGGTCATATGGTAGTTCTATTTGTACTTTTTTAAGGAACCTCCATACTGTTCTCCATAGTGGCTGAACCAATTCACATTCTCACCAACAGTGCAACAGTGTTCCCTTTTCTCCACACCCTCTCCAGCATTAATTGTTTGTAGATTTTTTGATGGTGGCCATTCTAACCTGTGTGAGATGATATCTCGTTGTAGTTTAGATTTGCATTTCTCTAATGATTAATGATGTTGAGCATTCTTTCATGTGTTTGTTGGCATTCGTATATCTTCTTTGGAGAAATGTCTATTTAGGTCTTCTGCCCATTTTTGGATTGGGTTGTTTGTTTCTTTGTTATTGAGCTGCATGAGCTGCTTGTAAATTTTGGAAATTAATCCTTTGTCAGTTGCTTCATTTGCAAATATTTTCTCCCATTCTGAGGGTTGTCTTTTGGTCTTGTTTATGGTTTCCTTTGCTGTGCAAAAGCTTTGAAGTTTCATTAGGTCCCATTTGTTCATTTTTGGTTTTATTTCCATTTCTCTAGGAGGTGGGTCAAAAAGGACCTTGCTGTGTGATTTATGTCATAGAGTGTCCTGCCTATGTTTTCCTCTAAGAGTTTGATAGTTTCTGGCCTTACATTTAGGTCTTTAATCCATTTTGAGCTTATTTTGTGTATGGTGTTAGGGAGTGATCTAATCTCATACTTTTACATGTACCTGTCCAGTTTTCCCAGCACCACTTATTGAAGAGGCTGTCCTTTCTCCACTGTACATTCCTGCCTCCTTTATCAAAGATAAGGTGACCATATGTGCGTGGGTTTATCTCTGGGCTTTCTATCCTGTTCCATTGATCTATCTTTGTTTTTGTGCCAGTACCATACTGTCTTGATTACTGTAGCTTTGTAGTATAGTCTGAAGTCAGGGAGCCTGATTCCTTCAGCTCCGTTTTTCGTTCTCAAGATTGCTTTGGCTATTCTGGGTCTTTTGTGTTTCCATACAAATTGAGACATTTTTTGTTCTAGTTCTGTGAAAAAATGGCAACTGATTTTTGAAGTCACTTTATTCTTGGTCTTACTATATCATTGATTTTCAAAAGATTTTACCATTTTTATGTCAAAAGATTCAGTGACTTTTGAGTAATCATTTGAGTCTAAGTAATTTCTTTTACAGTAAAGATGAAAGCACATTCAACATAATGAATCAAAATAATCTTAATATCCTTTCACTTGGCAGCTACAGGGCCATCATGATGATCTATGTGCTTTCCACACAGGTAAATAATGACAAGAAAACATTAGGAGCATGGCTGGTAGCAATGTATTTTAAGTGATTATCCTCAAACAATTTTTCACAAGGAATATTCAGTTAGATTTCCAAAGGACATGAGAAAATAGGGTTCTTACTTTTCAAAACTAAAGGCATTGTGCAATGGTTTACTTAACATTTTTCAGGACACTCTATACCTGTCTGTTAGGGAATATGCAAATTCTTCAAGAAGAAAGGGGCATAGTACAAAAAGATCCCATTTGGATGTCTGTTTCAATCAGATTTCATGGTTTCCCAGGAGGCAATATTTTAGTGGCAGGCTTCCCATCTTTCCATGTATTTCTCCTCTGCACAGCTCCAACTGCTTCCCATGTTCCTGAACCTCCAGCAGAACTAAATTCTTGAACAAACTCCTTCTCCTTTCCTTGTCCTTTTCTTCAGCCCCATTCTCTTCTCACCTTCCCATGCCACCCAGCCCTACTCATGAGCTCTCATCAGGACTTAATCTCTCAATAAACATTGAGCCTAATTCAGACTATGACAGTGACTTCATTCCTTAGACTTTTGAAATAGCCTTTGTCTTAGTTTTGGTCCCCCCAGACGCCAACCCAAAGATCACCATTAGATTGCAAGTAATACATTTGGGAAGTGATTCCAGGAAACACCAGCAGAGGAGCAGAGAAGTAAGATGGAAAAGGAAAAAAACAAATGAAGTTTCATTATCAAGCAAATTACCATTGTAAATCCACAGTCATGGACGTGACAGCTGTTTAATGTGCCTCCCAGATTACCCCATAAGAAGGAATTACTTCTGAGGGCTGAGGGAGTTGAGATATTTATACACCAATTCCCACCAGCCCTGCAGCCATTTATTGTTAATTCCCAGCATTTCTAGACTTTCGTGCGGAGGTGGCAAAGTGGCTTCCTTTAGTTATAGAAGACCCTTAGGCAAAGAAATCCAGGTGCTTGCAGCTGGAAGTTCAGCAAGTGTACACTGAGTCTGTAAGGTCAAGGATACATGGGCGGAGCATGGCGGGGTCTGCTCCAATCCTTGTGGTGTTTACTTATGTGAGTGGATTCCTCCAAAGGCTTCACTTACACCAGCCAGTGATGGCAAATATACTTCATTTAGTGCACCAACTCCAATCAATGACTAGTGGTTTTGTTGAGAAGGATTCTGCGATTAAGTTAAAGGTCAGCAGGAGAGAGAACCTGTGGTTGACCAGAGATCTCTGCTGGGAAAGAGTTGGATAAAGTCTGGTGATGTCTTGCCTCATGTTTGTCGTCCTGAATCCTGGAATCACACCTGAAAGCAGGGGTGGGCACAGTCCAGCCCCTCAAAAATCCCGTCATCTAGGGGGAAAAGGCGATACATGCCTTCTAAAGATATCCTGAGAGAGAGTGGTGGTTAAGAGCACAGACTCTCTGGATTCTAATCCTGAGCCTGACGCTTACTAGCAGGGTAACCTGGAGAAGGTTTTTAATCTCTTTGTGCCTCGGTGTCCCCATTCGCTACCTACTTCATGGGGTTGTTTTGGAAATTATATCTGATAATAGCTGTAAAGTGAAACTAGTGCCTGATGCATAACCAACAGCCAATACCTGTTCATTCTTGGCTTCTCCCACGAGAGCACACATTAGCAGCATTTCACTTCCTGTCTGCAGAATCAAGAAGACCCAGAAGAGGAGCTGATACTTGAACTGGGCACTGGAGGATGAACAGGATTTCACCAGTGGAAGCAGGAGGGACCTCCAGGCAAAACCAGAAACACATGCAAAGGGGCAAAGTAGGGAGGGCAGGGGTCAAGGTAAAAGCCTCTGCTGACCGCCACACAGGAGAGGAGAGGATGACGCAGTCTCTTTTTCCCCCAGGCAATGGACGTGATCAAAACTATATTTTAAAAACATGATTCTGGCAAAGGAATCTATGAGTATATGTGAATCACTATAAAATTCCCTCACCCATCTCCCTCCGGTTTTACCAAATAAGCACTGAGTCTAAAACAAAAACACACCAACTTGAATTTCCCGAGTAACTTAGCCCAGTTTGAATCCACGCAGCAGGGATGCTGGCATGGATCCGTAATACCTCCGACAGGCCGGAGCCACTCTGGACCGCGCTCCTCCTTGGAGCTCACACAGCCAGATGGGGCAAAATGCCACGTGCCAGGATCCCTGGCTCCTTTTGTCTGCCAACACGTGCAGGAAAATCAGCAGCTTCCACTAAGACAGCTCTGGAAATTCAGCTAAACTGACCTCTTTGAGTCTGATTAACAAATTATTACTTGCATGGATTTTGGTTACATCGAGTCCAGGAAAACAGGTTTTGTTGACATTTCTGTCTGACTTTGATTACAGCACAGCTTGCAGGGGGCATGTGAAGGACAAGGTGAGGAAAAGGGAGCAGGGGTTTATAAAATACACCAATCCCACAGGGAGATTTCTCCACTGTCTTAATCCAAAATGGGCAAATAATGGCCCAGTTATCTACTGTTCTGTTGGTGCCGAAAGGATGCATCGCCACATGAGGGAACTGGGCCCCTCAGAAAGGACACTCAGCACCCATCTCCCAGCAAATTATTGGCAGATCCAGGACTAGAATCTCCACTGGTCAATGTGGGAAGAAGTTACTCTTTTAATTGATTAAAACACCATTTAGAGGTTACACACTGATTTCATTATTGTTTTCACAAAGGTATAGACCAGCACTGGCCAATAGAAATACAGTGCAAACCACACACATGATTTTTTGTTTTCTAGTAGCCACTTTGAAGGAAGTAAAAAGAACAGGTGTGACTAGTTTTAATGGTATATTCTATTTTATTTTCTATTCATTTTATTTAACCCAATATATCCAAGATGTTATTTATATATGTAATTGATCTAAAAATTATTAATGAGCTATTTTACACGCCTTTTGTTACTAAGTCTTTGAAGTCCAGGGGATATTTTACACTTAACAGTGCATTTCAGTTTGGAGGAGCCCCATCTCAG
This sequence comes from Delphinapterus leucas, assembly GCF_059928025.1. Taxonomy (NCBI): domain Eukaryota; kingdom Metazoa; phylum Chordata; class Mammalia; order Artiodactyla; family Monodontidae; genus Delphinapterus; species Delphinapterus leucas. The sequence continues at coordinate 32,099,845 of NC_143142.1, read as the reverse complement.
GTGCCAAGAGTCATCTATGGCTGGTGGCTGCCATATTGGACAGCACAAGTTTAGACCATGGAGCTTCACCTGCTCCCCAGTGAGGGTTTATGAATATTCATTCACTCATTCAGTGAATATACAGAGGGATCCTACTTTGTGCTTTTCTCTGGATATGAAACAGACACATGTATTTTCTGCTTTCAGTCTAGTGCAGGAGACCAATAAAAAGTTGGCAAACATATATGTGCAAGGTATGTACAAATGTATGTATATGCGTATGCACATATGCAAAATTAGTCCGTTAGTTTCAAAGTGAGGGAGGTACTAAAAAGGAAAGGAACCGGGTACTGTCAGACATCAGTGCTCCTTTAGATCACGAAGTCAGGGATCACTACTTCGAGACTCCTATAGCTAAGCCCAAACCCGAGGGAAAAAGAAGCCAGTCCTCTGGAGAACCAGCCAGGGGAAAGCATTCCAGCCTGAGCAAGAGACCTTAGGAAAATAACCAGCAAAAGGCCAACTGGCCGGAATGAAGGGGAAGCCCTGGCGATTTCTCCTACGCTAGTTCACATGTTACAGACAATGATCACATTTCATACACTTCATTTCTCTGTTGAAAGTGAAAGATAGTCATGACCCGATGAAGGAACAGAACGATGACCCAGGCCATGGGCAATTCCAAGAAGAGGCTGGCCCATCCCAAGGCCACAGCTACCCTTGAAAGTGTGGAGGGTCTGAACATAAATGAGGTGAGCTTCAATCATGAGGTGCTCTGTTGGGGCGAGGCCCCTCCTTATGAGAACCCCTACCCTTCAGCACTAGATCAAAGCACCAGGGGAGTGATGCACGAGGGCTGCCTGGGAAAGCATTTTTGCTTTGCTATCAGATCTTCTAGATCTTTGCTCCTATCAGTCTAGAATCTTTGCTCCTATCAGTCCAGAATTGTCTGATCTCAGGACCAGAAGAGGCTGTAGGCAAACTTCTAGAGCAGTCACTTACCATCAGGAATAACCACAATGAAATCATTTCAGAGAAATGCATCGTCTTAAGCTCTAGGGAAAAAGAGCTCATACTTTCCTTGAATGATGGCTTCAAGTAGTTTAAGCCTTTTCCAGGAAACCTCCCTTGATGTCTGATTCGACCCTCCCGTCAGAGTTTGGCAGCCTACTGAGTGCTCTGAAGACAAAGTAGGTGCTTTAAAGGGACACAGGAGTGGATGGGCAAACAAGGCCACAGTGTAAGCCTCTGCTGCTTGCTCTCAGTGGAACACAGTGGAAATGCATATTAAAGTGACTCTCATTTTCTCTAGATAAATATTCACGTCCCCTGTCGCCCACCCTTTAACTCCTCCTGTGACTCTGTGGAATTGTCTAATCAATCGACTTTATTTTCTCCATAACTTTTTCAGCTGTAAGAGAGCAGAACAAGTTGCTGGAAAGTCCATCAAGAGAGGTGAGTCATTGAAAGATGGACTGAGTTTCCCACTAAATGGCACGAAAGAGTCACACCTCCAAAATACCATCCCTGTAAGCCACAGGCACTGAGATGTCACTTGGGAGGAAAGACACATTAGGCTGTTAACCAGCCATAGAACTTAAGTTTGATTCTGGCAGTCAGGTTACCCAGCAGGACCCCAGAAGCGGGGGCGGGTAGTGAGCTACAGGACAGATACGCTTTGCTAGGGGAAGAGGGGGTTAGTGGTGAAGTGTTAAGGAAGAAAAGGGAAGATTCAAGGCCTCCCACAGAGCTGGCCTGCGAAGGCAGGGAGGGCTTGCCAGGCCTGCGAAAGTCAGAATGGGGCATTTGGGAATGTGAAGCTTGTGAAAACCTAAGGCGAGCTGCCAAAAAGGGAGAGAGAATTCAGAACGTTTTCTAGAGTTAAGACAAACTTCATCCACTCACAGTTTTCCGTAAGCCCAGCCTGCAAGAAGTGCAAACCTCACGTGATGTCTGAGACGCGGCCTTGTTTGCAACAATGCATTGGCAGTCCATCACTCAACATGCATTTATGGTGGTTAAGAACACAAACTGTGGATCCAAGCAGCATAGGTCTGAGCCCCACCCTGCCATTTACTAGCTGTATAAACTTGCTCAAATACACTCATCCCCTGGTGTTTGCGGGGTATTGGACTCCTGCAGACACCAAACTCCAAGGATGCTCCAGTCCCTCACATAAAATGGCCAAGTGCAGTGAATGCGGTTGGCCCTCCATATCCGCGGGTTTTGCATCCACAGATTCAACCAACCGAGGATCCTTCTGTGTCTCAGTGGGGTCATCCATGGAATGGGGCTACAAATAGCCCCTTCCCCACATAGGATGTGGATGAAATCAACTAGCTAATATCGTAAAGCACGCAGACTGCTGCCTGGCACATAGGAGGTGATGGATAAATACTAGCCGCTATAATTTCTAGTAACGTATTAATGAAAACCAGTAGTTGCTGTAGAACTATTCCACAGTTTTATTTTCAAAAACGTTCCTATACCAGCTAGCTACTGTAGCTAAGAGAGAATTGTTTGCATTCTGCCTTAAGGTCATCACGTCGTCTTCTGTGCCAGAAGTCTTATGAATCGAAATTTGCCTCACCACTTAATTTCCAGTAATAGAATAGTTAAGAAAAATATGCTGTCCTTACTTAATGGTATATTAAGCAACTTAAGATGACGACAAGCCCAAATGGAAGCATACCTTCAAAATAATAAGTGAAGAAAGGAGGGTGAAAAATTGTGCAAATACTATGAGGACATGCATATGAAAAAATAGACTGGAAGGAAAAGACCGAAATTAAAACTTTTTTTTTTTAAACACTGTAATTGTTTTTTTTTTCAGGTTCATTTTGAAAGGCAGTGTTCGTTAGGGTGTATATTTTGGCAGTTTTTAAGAGGGACTTTTTTAAAAAAAAATTTATGTATATTTATTTTTGGCTGTGTTGGGTCTTCGTTTCTGGGCGAGGGCTTTCTCTAGTTGTGGCAAGCGGGGGCCACTCTTCATCGCGGTACGCGGGCCTCTCTCTATCGCGGCCTCTCTTGTTGCGGAGCACAGGCTCCAGACGCGCAGGCTCAGTAGTTGTGGCTCACGGGCCTAGTTGCTCCGCGGCATGTGGGATCTTCCCGGACCGGGGCTCGAACCCGTGTCCCTGCATCAGCAGGCGGATTCTTAACCACTGCGCCACCAGGGAAACCCAAAACAGTCTTTTTTTTAATAACCTGAAATTATGGGTGAGTTTTTCCTTTATTTTTTTTAACATCTTTGTTATATGATTTGATTACTTTTATACATTATAGCAAAATAATGCGCCATCCCAATGCTTTCTGTAATTTACATAAAAACAAACAAGACATCCCTATAGAACCTGTTATAATGATTTTAATTTCACATGTATGCGAGAGGGTGAGTTTTGTATGAAATGAAGGCTAAGGGTGTTCAGGAACATCAGGGAAAATAAACGAAAACCTTTTAGAAAGAGTAAGAATCTTAAGTCCGTCCATAAAAAAATAAATTTTCCTTAACAGCTAAAATTGGCTGTCTGTGCTGAGAAAACACTGGAGGGGCCAGGAGGAAATCTGAGGCTGCTTACATTTCCACTGTGGAAGGACTTCTGACTGATGGAGGCTTCCCCTCCTTCCCTTGTGCAAGCCTGCAGGAACTCTGCCTGAATCTGGGCCACCGAGCTGACGTGACCCCCTGCCCCCCCCCCGGAGCCCGCCCTTCCCCCCCGGAGCCCACCCCTCCTGCTCCTGCAGGGCCCCAGGTGGGCCTGGTCTCTGCAGGCTCCCCCTTCTGCAGTTCTGGCCTTGTCCTCCTCTCCTCTCCCCACTTCCCCTCCCCTTTCCTGACATCGGTAGGTCAGTTCCCAGATGTTACTGGAAACAGGCAAAAATGTCTCCTGCCACTGGGCCCACTAGTCATGGAGAGATTCAAGAGTCATGGCCGTTCGTGGTGGCCAGTCATCGTGCAGCATAGCAGTCACGCAGGAGCTCTGGCTTCTAATTATCTGCTTTGAATTCACAGCCTCACCTCTTAGCATCTGGTTTGAAGCATGTTAGCTCCCCATCGGGAAAGCTGGGATGGTGGTGACGTCATCTGTCTTCTAGGGTTCCTGTGAGGAATCAGCAAACTGCTGTAGAAAGTGTCGGCATGGTCGATGCTCAAGGAAAGTTAACTACTATTCCTATCTTTTTATAGAAGTTTCAGCTCAAGTTTTGCCCCTGAGATAGTTGCGTCAGCAACCTTTTTCTGAATCCTTTTTTGCCTTTCAACCAGTTGCCTTCCCTCCCCGCATTTTCTCCCCCAGCTTCCACTGGATAGTATATTATTCTGTAAAGGCAGGAGAAAGTGAGCCCGATAAACTTCTGTACCTTCATATCTAGAGGAGGCCGCAGCTATTCACCCAAAGCCTAGTGAGAGCCACCACTGGGTCCCATCTAAACCTGAGTGTTTATTTCCTTCCTGGGAGACCCCGAGAGATTAGGCAAACCGCCCAAATCTCTACAACAAAGTCGTGGATCTGAAACACAATGAAACACGAACCATATTTGTCCGATGACACCAGGGTCCACGTATGTCCCAAATATATATATTTAATTCTTTTCTTTTTCTTTTTAAGAGGATTGACTGAAATTCCAAGGAATTGGGTATCAGTAGGGGAGGAATTAGGGTCACACGAGTTACCCCTGAATCCCAGTGCCTCTCACTTCACACCACCTAAGAGACCTGCCAGGCTGCCCAGGGGCAGAGCCTGCACCTGCGGGTACTAGGTGGCGCCCACAAACCTGTGTGAGATTGGGGGAGGAGGGGCAGAGGGGAAAGCCCAGCCATCTCTTGGCCACCTTACTTTACACAAAACAAATTTATTAAGAAATTGAGTATAAATCATTGTAAATTGGGTCATATTTTCAATTGACTTTTAATTTCAACAGCGTGGTCCCCAAAGAAAGAAATTGGTCCCAAGACCACAAAAGAATGCAGTAAACCATTTACAATAATGCATTTAGACAAAAAGTATTATGAACTATTTTAACATAACCAATTAAGTGAGATAATGGATAAAAATAGAGCAGAGACCACCAGAAACTGTATAAAAAGGAAAAAAATTCATTTCATTGGAGCGGCTCTCGGGATTTGCGGGTATATATTTTTCTTTTTACACCAAAATTAGCCTCAAAGGTCTATTTTTCCAACAACTCTTCCCCCCACCCCTCCCAGAGGTTCTAGGTGGCTCCCTCTCTCTTATTCACTGGCCTCATTGGAGACATCACCACCTCTGGCGTGGAGCTCCCGTCCCAGCCTCCTGGATTCTCTGTGTGACTCAATACCAGTGGACATGAACACATAGAAAAGCAAAACCTTGGAAGTTAGTTACCTTAGTAAAATAGGTGGACAGGAATGAATGTTTTTGCCCAGTATGGACTCCAAGAGGTATTTGACCAATGAGACACAGGCTGGGGTCTCCTGGGAAGCGAGCTGGCCGCCTTCTGTTCCTCCCCGACCTGTCCTGTCACCTTGAACACTACCTCACATCCTGTGTTCACCAGTTTGGACTGGTGTGCCAGAGAGGGTAGTGCTTTCTGAAGAATGGGGAGAGAGTTAAGGAAACCAGGAGAAGGCAAAGAATGAAGAGGCTGCATTCTAAAGTATCAGCACGACTCCCATGCATTATGCTACATGTGGCAGCCAGGGCCTAGCTAAACTACGTATTGCTTACTTTCTGGGAACTAGGCCTTGTCACTCAAGTTCCTGGGCCTGTGAATAAAGGATAGAAGAGGGGGGTTTTAGCACATGGGGTGTCACAGAATATTGGGACGCCTCCACTTCTGTGCAGTTTACTGCATCAGGGCCAACTCTGCTCAAAAGGTGAGAATCCCCGAAGTTTATCATTGGGATCCACTTCTGTTTCTGAGCTGATTATCACCTGCCTCTGTCCTCCCCCCCCCCAGTCTCCAGAGCCTGAGTCCTATAGAAAAGCCCCTCCCCCAGACCTGTCCTCCCCCAGGGTGACCCACACTATCCCCTCACACTGGAGTGATCCATTTCTCAGCATTCACTAAATTCATCCCGGTGTCAGGAGAAAAAGAGCTGGTTAACTCAGTCTATCCTAATATCCAGATGATTAATGACTACTTAACTCTTCAAGAACTTTACTCATTTTGGGGCAGGTTGAGTACGGACCCATGAGAACTTTCTGGTATGCAGTGAGAGAGGAAATGTGTCCCCAGGAGGCTAACTCACTGGCAGGCCCACTCTGACTGCCCAAGTACCTTGGACCACTTCTGTTTTCTTCCTCCATTGATGAGTCTGCAGTTTCTTCCCAAACTCCAGGTTACTGTGGTCCACCCTGGTTCTGGTAAGTGGCAATGGAATTGCTACTGCGGTCATTATTTTTTAAATACCACCTGTCATCTCCATGAGCCTCAGTTTCTTCATCTGTAAAATGGGGTTTAATAATGTCTACCAAAGATTATCTCAAAGATTGAAATAGTAGGTGGTAGACAAATGTTAGTTCCATCCTGCAAAAAATCCAGTGTTCTCAAGCCAAGCAATGACCTTTACTTCATGGGAGCTACTCAGAGCTCTTAGGAGAAACATGCTTTTGAAAAAGAATCTTAGTGGACAAACGCAGTTTTTACCAGACAGCATCTAGTCCCACCTTTTCTGAACCCATCGTGGCTGCCCCCTCTACCCTCCCTGTACATAGACTGCACAGTCTATTGTGCTTTGTGTAGAACTGGTCTTTCCATTTCTAAAGATGAGCATATGGTGAGCATATGAACAAAGCTGAGAGGGAGAGAGAAAACGATGTCACTGGAGACTGGTTGATTGTCTGCATCCAAGCATCCCTGACACGGGACCTGCCCTTGATTTTAATTTTACAAATCTGGGAATTCCTTTCTTCCTTTACTGTTTTTCCTAACTTAAGGGAGTTTGAATCCTAAGACTCATCTCCTTTTTGTGATTACTACCTTTTTTTAAAAAAAACAAAAAGGTTATGTAACCTGCAGCCCACTGGTAAATATGTAAAACTAAATATGGGCACTTGGCAGTGCTGATTTAAATCAGTGTCTCTGAAATATTTTTATTGAAGCCACCTACCCAACAGAAGAGACTTAATGCTTCTGAGGTTTGCAAGCCCCCTAAATGTTAAGATCTTTGTAGCCTTGTGTTCTATTATATAGAGTGGGGATTTTGCATTTCACTTGAAAATATAACCATTGTTTTTTTTATTATAAATACATTTTAAGTTATAAGTTGTATTGCCTTCATTTCTCCTCCACCCTCCCACACATTTGAGGAAAATTGATGCCATTTATCCTGTGGATTGCTTCATATCCCAGATAAATAAATTTGAGACACACACACTAAAGGAAACCAAGACGGGACCCAGAGCCTGTGAGCTCAACCCCGGAAATGTCAACCATCAGAGAAGTCTGCCCTTCTAGCTAGCAGTCCACTTAAATGTGCAAATTTACTTTAATGGGCATAAATTTAAAGGGACATCCTTTAGCTATGGCACCTGCAATGACATTGGCATAGACAATCAGGTCCTGTCGCATTCCTGCTGTGTGACAGTGATGGCGGAGGCAGAGAGCAGAGTCTGGGCTGCGTGAGAACACGCTGGTGAATATCACCCAAAGTACAGAGCCGCTTAAGAAAATATTCATCTCATGTCTCTGTCTTAACCTCTTCAGGGCTCAAAACAAAGACTGAGCAATATATAAATGAGAACAAGGAGTGATTAGTTCTAAAAGTTAGAGCTCTACCCTTTCCTAGCTGTTATCTCATATCTTGGACAGTTGCCTGTTTGGCCGCCATCCCTTTTTTTCTTTTCTTCAATCTTCTCTTTAATCTGCCCTTTCTCTGTGAGGAGTTCATGCCGTGGCTAGCCAAGCAAGGAGAACCCGAGTTGGAGGTGGAGAAGGTTATGTCCTTCTAGAAGGATCCATGAGTTTAGCCTCCTTTTGCATTTTAAAAGCCGCACCTGGATTTGCAAACCTTTCCAAGGTTGTGAAGTTTTCTGTTGACAATCGTAACATTTGATATCATGTGGCAAACACACACCAGTAGCAAATGTTAACAACTTCATGGAATCCTAGAGGCTGTGATTTCAACTAACTAAATAAAAAGATGGGGAGGGTGGAGATGGAGTCCTTTGGGGTCAACTATGACATGACAAACCTGTGAAAAGGCTTACTTACATCTAGGAACTATTCAAGAGAGCTATAGTTTTGGCCAAAAGATATAAAGATTTGAAAAAGTACATTAAGTTGAAATTCTTTACTTAAAATGGGATAAACTGTGTTTGACGTTTGGAAACTGCTGTTTTGGCAAAGATAAAGGTACTAAGGTTTCCAAATGTAAGGGTGAGATCAAATGTGAAGGCTTCTTGAGATTCTGAAGTACAATTTAGGAACTTGGAACAAAAACGGTTTCTTGGAATATGCTTGGGGAAGAAAATATTTCTCTTGGCATGATGTGTTTCATTTTTCTTAGGGAAAAACTAGAAAAAAGAAAAGGCTGAGGAGGGCCAGTTTGCATAAATGGGGCAGAGGCTGAAATAAAAAATAATAAACAGTCCAAACTCATTCCTTTTTAGCTTCAACAAAGTAGGAAGGAGTAAGCAAAGAAAAGAAAATAATTTGATCAGAAATTATTTTAAAGCAAAAGCCTTGGGACTTCCCTGCTGGTCCAGTGGGTAAGACTCCACACTCCCAATGCAGGGGCCCCAGGTTCGATGCCTGGTCGTGGAACTAGATCCTGCGTGCATGCTGCAACTAAGAAGCCCACATGCCACAACTAAAGATCCCACATGCCGCAATGAAGATCCTGTGTACCACAACTAAGACCCAGCACAGCCAAAATAAATAAATAAATATATATATTTTTAAAAAGCAAAAGCCCTATGAATTCTTACCAAAGGAATTCTGGGAGGGCTTAATATCATAGATTAACACCCTTAGCAACAGAGTGGGCTCAAAACTGAGCGAATCCATCAAAATCCTGAACCGAAGAACAGAGGATGCCTGCCTACATGAAAATGCAAACATCCCAGTCTTCCTAGATAGAAACAAAGAAACTGCAAAATGTGTACAAAATCATGGCTGGCCATTTTCTGTTCAAGTTTTCCACTTACACAGAAATGGGAACCTGTCTGTCAGGTTTTGGCCCTAGCATGTCTCTAGAATAAAATTGTAAAGCTAACAATGGAAGTTCATCACAGCAACTCTCTCAGAACTTCAACTACAGTGCTTGGAACCAGCAGTTCTGGTCAAGCTCACAGACAGTTTCAGGATACAGTCTGGTTTTTAAAATCTTTTTATTCGACTTGAAACTGAAAGTTCATCTCTTCCTTATTAAATTGAAAAATGAAATGGTACCAAATCGCAGGATTATAGATATCATAGGGTGTTAAATTTTCTCAGACAAATCTCTTACTTCACTTTACACTTGAATCCCAACATGCTTATTACTTTAATTTGGGGAGTCTCCAAATCCAGTGATTTTCTGAGCTCCACTTCAGCTACCCCACCCTTCTGAAGAGCTGGGGACAGCTATGTCTGACCACACATCCATCTAGACTGAAGCATGCATCGAAGACATGCTTTTGATGTTCATAAACCCACAGCCGTCAAATGAAACATTGTGCAGCAGACAGACATATCATTGCAGACAGATATATAAAACTTTAATTATCAAGAGTCTAAGGAATAAGAAACTGCAAATAACTGAACGTTTTTCTGTGTACAGACCAAAAACCCAAGGGCAAGAAAACACAAGAATTTTGAGATTTTAGTCAAAAGACCATTTCTAGCTCATGCTTCAGGCTTGGTACACGTTCAAGTCATCTTTCTTTCTATTTAGAGCTGAGTTTTAAGCCTTGCTCACCTCTGTTTACCCACAGATGTCAGGCCCATATGCTCTCTCAATTATTACTCTCAGCTCTCTCTGTGAACTAGTACCATCATCACGGGGTTCAAGCTCTGGTTAGATTCCCAAGTCGGTGCTGGTACCTTCTCAGGTGACACGCTCTGTAAGCCACCAGTAAATGAGGAATGGATTACATCAAGGTTTCTCATTTCTAGAAGGCGGTTTGTTGTTTGGTTTTTTTTTGACAAATGTAAAAATAAAGCTTATCTTCAATGTATTTGTCAACTATCAAGAAAATTTCTTGAGCTATCTTTTCTGAAATTGATATGAATATAATATAAAAGTATAACATCAAATTTGCATCCAATATTTAAAAAGAAAAATATATTCAATATAAACAAATTCAATATTATGATTTTATATGTGTAAAAATGAAAAGCATACCTATTATAACTGTGCCCTGAAACTCAGTGCCACGGAAGGGACAAGCAGTTTTCAACCAACTGACCAGCCAAAGAAACGAACAAGAAATAAAGAAGAAAAAAAGAAAGGGAAAAAAATCTGCACTAAAGTAGAATGCGTTTGCAAGCCCCCTCTTCCAAGACATTCAAGTATTCATTTATTTGGGAATATATCAGGAATTAATCCCTCCAATTCCTGTTGACCTCCTTGTGGAAAATTCGGGTAGGGCAGACACTCACATGAGAATTTAGAAGCGCACTGCCGTGTCTGAGATTTGCTGCCCTGGCTCATTGATTGGAAGGTTGGGAGTCTAGTAACATGAGACGTAATATCAGCAAATATTCCAACTGACCTCAGCATACCCCTTCCAAAATCTTCCAGCAGCTAGGAGATTTGCATGGCAGAGGTAACTAAGGACATCAGGGGTTTCTAGTGACATCGTTGCCATGAGTGCTGCTGGAGAAAAATAGATGGAGAGGTGCTAGGGTAAGTCGTTTGAAATCTTATTAGCGCTGCTCTGTGACCAGGGGTTTTCATAGCATTTTTTCTGAACTCCATCTGCTACAGTTCAACAGTTTGAAATGCAACATCCCTTTGCTTCAAACATTCTATCAAATTGCCCTGATGAGATGGGTCCTTTTGGAGGTTCTAGGCTGCATCCTCTGATTTACTCAGTTGTCAGGATGCCCGGGTTTTATCACTTGAGTTCCGTTTTTATTAAAGATCATGTACAGGAAATCTCTTCTTTAAAATAGCTTAAATATATATTTAATCAGCAATGAGAAATGACCTTGGGAGCAGTTGTTCTTCCCCGGCGTGTTGGGACGAACACACAGTGTTTGTTGTCACTCTGACAGGCTCTGGATGTTCTGTCCTAGCCAGCCTGTTGTGGGGTACTGTGGTGATCCATGGGAAGTGCTATTTATTTGACCTGTGTGGAATGTAAAGTGCGGTGGAAGGGGTCTCAGTGTGAGAGCAAGCTTTTAACTATGGTAATTCAAGTAAACCAACTTTTGAAATGACTTGGTCTTAAGGTCAAATTCAATTTGCTGTATTGTTTTTCCTTTCAATAAAATGCTTGGAAAATCTGTCTTGAAGCAGATTGTGAGCTGGGCAGTGAGTGGCCTTTCATCTTTGGAACTAATTCCTGATAAATATGATCCTGAGAATCGTGCTCATATATCAGTTTTCTCAAAATCCTTCAATAGATTTAGCTCTACTTAATTTTTGCTCTAGAGAAAAAAAAGATATGACAAGTGTTATTATTAATATCGATTTAGCAGGATGACCCCTGTAACCAAAATCACTGTGATTAAAGAAGCCATGATGAAAATTCGACGCCTGTCTTTAGTGCTGCTAAATTCCCACTTAAACTGCTTCCATTTTCTCTGTTACTGGGGCAGTTTTGTTGCTCTTCATGGTTGAAGAAAGTCTCATACTGGAGCTGACAAAGCCCTGTAAAAAGAGCAACTCTGACACTGTCGATCAAAGTGACCAAAAGCCCAACTTTGTTTTGTATGACCTCCAATTTTTCCCTATAGAAAAACTGCATCAGAAAGACAGAAAAAAATCTGAGTGCCTTCTTTGCACAGATGTTTTATTTTCATCATCTCTGTAATCTTCTCACGGAAACTATGACTTATCATTACCGTTAATTTACACTTTCTGAAAATGAGGAATGGTTACAATGCCAGTTTTTTGTAATCCTGTTTTCTGGCATGTTGTCTCATAAATCACTGAGTGTCTCCTCATTTTTTTTTTTTTTTTAAGAATTTCCCCTAATCTCTGGGTCTCATTTTAGGTAGATTCTATTACTATTCCTTCAAGTTTATTGACCTTTTCTTTTGCAGTGTCTAATCTTCTATTAATCCTATCCAGTTATTTTGTAAAGATTTTTTTCCTCAGAGCTTCAAATAAATGGTTTCGTTTATATCTGGCATTTAGTGTTTCTAATTAGAAGATTGGTGCTATTCTCTTCTCAGTCCGTTTTGGAGACCTGGCTTTCTAGAGTTCTCTATCCCCAAGGTATTAGTTGTTCTTTTCATTAGCCTTGTTATTTGGCGATTCCAGTCTGAAGACTCTTGTCTCTTTTTTTTTTTCATCTCCAAGGATTTTCCTTCTGTTACTTCTTTACTTATTGTCTTCCATTTTTTCTTTTCTTCACAGCTGGAACTCTTATTGGAAATATTTGGATGCCCAGCATCTATCTTTCATGGCTTATAACTTTAATTATTAATCTCCTTGTTTTCTGTTCAATATTATATTTCCTTAACTTTGCCTTCCAGATTAATAATTTTCCTCTTTAGTTTTGTCCAAGTTTTAAATCCAGCACCTCCACTGATGTATGTATGCATGTATTTTAGGCAACAGTATTTTTTTTATTTCCAGGCAAACTTCATTAAAACCTCGACCCAATCAGAAACTAGTTACTTCTCATTGACTTTCCTGGTAATGTCCAGACCTAAGCCATCATCATCCCTCAACTGGAATAACTTATATCCCTTGCCCTCCCTCTCTCCATAGTTTGTTCTTCACATACAAGTGGTCTCTTTAAAATGTGTTCCCATCATTTCATTCCTCTGCTTAAAATACTACAATGGCTTTCCATCTCATTCAGAGTAAAATTTAAAGTCTTTACCATGGTCTACAAAGTCTTATTTTACCTGGACTTCTACTACTTCTTCTGTCATCTCTTCTACTTGTCACCCCCTCCCACACTGTCACCCCAGGGCATTTGCTCTTGTTCTTTCTCATGCCCTGGGACACTCCTCCCCCAGATTATACATGTGACTTCCTTCCTCAACTCATTCAGATCTCAGCAAAGCCTTTCCTGACCCCTCTATTACGGACTAAGCAGTTGAGTCCCTCCCAAAATTCATATGTTGAGACGCAGTCCCCAGTCTAATGGTATTTGGAGGTGAGACATTTGGGGGGAGGTTAGGCCATGAGGGTGGAGCCCTCAGGAATGGGATTAGTGTTCTTATACAAGAGGCTCAGGAGAACTTCCTCCCACTAACACCACGTGTGCTTATAGCAAGAGGCTATCTGTGAACCAGGCAGCAGGTCTTACCAGACCCATAGTTTTCCTGTACCTTGATTTTGGGCTTCTCAGCCTCCAGAACTGTGAGAAATAAATATTTGTTGTTGATAAGCCAACAGCTGATGGTATTTTGTTATAGCAGCCCAAACAGACTAAGACACCTTCTGTTTAAGATCCCAACCCTCTTGTTCCCTCCCTTCCACCATTCTCTGCTTTATTATTCTCCATATTATTTCATTTACTTATGACATATAATATCTGATTGATTTCCTGTGTGCCCTCGTGTAAGTTCCAAGAGGGCAGGGGGCTTTGTCTGTTGTGGATAGTGCTATACCCCCAGCACCTAGAATAGTGCCTGGCAATGGTAGGCAGAAATAATACATGTATGGCAAATTGGTGAATGAATAAGTAAGCAAATAAACGCTTCTCCAATTTTTATCCTAATAGCCTCTGGATTAGAACTTCTCTGAAATACTGGTGACAATTTTGTGTTCACTTTAGTGTGTTACTTGTTCTCAGTTTTCCTCAAAGATCTGATTCTTCTTGGTAGTGTGTTATTTCTTCAGCTACAGTTTTCTCTTTTTCCTCCGCTATAAATTTTATTCCATTCCCTTCCACCTTCCATATAGTCCTTAATATTTCTGGGCCACTGATGATACACTTATGGTTGCATAGTTTTACAAATATATTTAGTGTAATTTCAGAGGGACTTTGGTGGGCAGCAACAAGGATGTGAGTGTTCTGTCCACCATCTTGAATAGGAAACCTTGGCTGTAATTCTCAAATCTGATAAATTTATTTGTAATGCCTCCAATTTGTCTACTTGGCCTTTTACTCGAGGACATATCTTAATATGATAAATATCGTTCAGGGATTGTTGGGTAAAATCTGTTTCCCTTCATAAATATTTTTGTCTCCTTTCCTAAGCTTTCAAGATGAAACAAAACCAAAAAACCGAACAACGAAGGAAGACTTGTTAATTGAACATATGTCTTTCTGTCTTGAGGTACATGTTTATAAACTCTGCCACATCAGCATTCTATGAGTGCAATCTTCCACTTTTAAACAGCATTGAAACGTTTTAATATTAACTACTTGAGCGTATTTTCTGCTTTTGTCTTATCTTTTCATCTTAAATATGAAAAAAACACCAAGTGACATTTGAGGAGAACCATGACAAGTTTATAGGAGGAAAATATGGCATCATTTTATGTTCATTTATTTTCTATTTCCTTTTGTTTATCTTATTTTTATATTCTTTGAAGCTTGAATTAACTGTGTCCTCTGAACTCTGGGATTTCTACCAGATGGGCTATTTAATTAACTCACAAGCCTTCATAGGACATTTTGAGTGGATAAATCATCCCAGAAATTAAACTGGCAAATTAAAAGTGATTTTTGGTATCAAGAGTTTTGGGCCTAAGATTATTTTCGGTTGATAAATAACGTTGCAAAATAGTTGAACCTGCAGTTGGTTATCTGAGCCTTTATAGTTTCCCAGTGTAGTAGGGGCAAATATGATCCAGAAAGGAAGACAGAAACTGGAGAAAAGCCTCAAGCGTGATAGACAGTATCTGCAGTAATTCTGTACCCTTTTAAGTGATTCAAAGGCAAAGTTAAATGAACACACTCTACAAACACATTTTGTCCGTTATTTATTTAGTATAAAAAAGAATACATTCTAAAGAACATATTTTATTTCCAATTTTTTTGTCGGTCTCTATAGATCTAAATGAAATGGTACATTCTACATTAGAATGAACCACTTTGGATTACTGTCAAATACATGGAGATGCCAAAACTTCCTCATAGCTTGAAGTGATGGCATAGTCCAGGACACTCATACTTAAGGAATCATTTCCATTTATTGTCCTCTCATCTTTGTGAATTCTTGTGAATTCTTTTCCTGCATGAGCATATTATTCCCTAATGAGGACATTACCATTTTTCTCTTTCCTTACTCAAAGTCTGTTAAAATCAACTGAGCTACTTAATTACTTAGTTAAGAGAAAACATCTTAATTGGAAAGTATCTTCCTTCTGGAGCCAGTTTTAGAATTTAGAGCTTCATAGCTACAGCTTAAGAGAAATTTGCCAAAAGAACCTCAAGATGCTAATTATAAGGGTATATAATTTACATCGATTTACATATACATTTCGTTTTTTTGAGAATTAATGGAGTGCAAACTGATGAGGGTAATCACTGGGGTATTTTAAGATTTTCCCCTGTGATCAACCCAAGCACGTTATTTATTTTAAAAATGTGTATTAGTTTGTTCTAATGAAAAGTATCTCAAATAGACATAAATAATTATTATTTAGTATTCATGAGACCACATGGAAGAATTCTTTAATCGTGAGAATTGTAGTCTGGTGGGTCTCTAATCATCTGGATACAGAATCATGGGTGGGGGGAATCTCCGAGATTAGGGTTTAGTTACTCTGGAGTGTGGCCTAGGTCTTTGTGTCCTTTCAAAGCCTCCTGGGTCATCCTTCTGAGTAGTCGGGTAGAGTCAACAACTAACGTGAAGCATATCACATATCACTTTACAAACATTGCCACCAAAATTGTCATTGAGTTACCATTAACAAACTTCAGCAGGGGCAGTGTAGTGAGCATTTTTAAAATTAATGATCCCCTTGGAAAATCCTTGTTATAACAAGGAAAATTCTTGTTATATGAGAAATCCAAATCTCCAATTTTCCCTTCCTTCCTTCCTTCCTTCCTCCCTCCCTCCCTCCCTGTCTCTCTCCCTCCCTTTCTTCCTTCCAGTCATACTTTGGTAGCATTCAAAATGATATGGTCTTCCTAGCTATCCTAAATGATTAGGAAGAAATGTCCATAAATTTTAGTATTGTCTTTATGTCTGATATGTTTTTATGCAAAATCTAAGTAAATTCCTATACATTCCCTGGTACACTAAACAGGTTCAGTGTTATTTCCATACACAAATGATAAGGTGTATGTTTTTTAGTATCAAGCTAATGAAACCTAATATTGGATTGGCTAAAAAGTTCATTTGGGTTTTTTCCGTAACCTCTTATGGAAAAACCCCAATGAACTTTTTGGCCAACCCAATACTAAGGAATACTAAAGGCTTCCTAACTCTTTGTCTTTTTATTCTTTTCGCGTTAGATTGACTCCTTGTAATCAGAGTGGTCTGAGATCTGTAATAATGCCTAGTGTTAGTCACAATCACAAAGTCAATTTTTTCAATATTAATGTTTCTAATCATTACTTGATAAACTACCAAATACAAGGTTATACCTGGCTCAGGCCCAGGACAGCCACCAGAAACATGTATGTCCAGTTGCCTGTAACTCTGGAAAGCAAGTTTTGGCCATTTTAATTTTTGTTCTATAAATATAGATGCATCTTGATCTAAGAAAGAAAAATGCACTGAGGTTTATGACACTTGAGCTTATATTAAATATTCACATTCAGGTGATCGCAGCATAGTTTTTTCATTGACTTGATGTACATGTTTTTTCCAAAACCACTGAGAAGAGTCAACTGATGGTTATAAAGAGCTGACCTTAAAATTAAAGACACACACAAAAAGAAATCACGAAATTACACCTAAATATCTCTTGACAAGATTAAATATCTAACCCTTTCAGGTAACAAATGAGAAACCTTATATTCTTCTGGTAAAGAAAAATCAAAATTACGGAACAAGCAGGTAGGGTGGCTGTGTTATCTGAACTTCCGAAATCTTTAAAAATGGCTGAGTCAAACAAGTTTGTGTCGCTCTCTAAGAAATTATTCTAAAATAGGAACTTTTGGGAAGGTTCAGACATTTTTCTATTATTCCTGTTTTTGCCCCTAAAAATTATGTCAAAAAAAATTTCCTCCACAAATGATATCAGGGAAGAAACAGTGAAATAATTCCAGTCTCTGCTTGTAGGCAAGCCAGTTAGTTGACTGCATCTACTAAACGCCAGGTGGCTAATTGTACCCAGAGTGGTTTATTTTGCCAGCATCAGACTGCTTTTGTCCATGATCATTTTGGTACCAAATTTTGCATCTGCAAATGGACAAATTATGAACATAAATTGGAAGTTTATACTGTGTAAAATTCACCCTAAATGTAGAAACTAAGTTTTTTATTTTGATGTGTGTCCAGACCTTATTTTCATCTGAATTAAGACAAAACATGTACCTAAAAGCCATCTCAGGATGTCATCACTTCACACATGTGACACCAATACCAGTGACCTTTGGGGAGTGCATCTGTAGCAATTAAATCATTTCTTCATTTTATGTAGTGTTTCCTGAAGTACATTCCACGAAATTTTAGAACATCCTATGTGGAAAGCAAAAGGTAAGGGAGAAAAGGAAGACTTGGTCCTGAAAGTTCGGGAAATATTGTCTTCAGTTTTAAAATACAGTGCTTTTAAATTCCTTTAATGAACAAGTACTCTTTATGGATCTCCAAGATCAGAAAGTGTAGCATTTCCCAAATGTATTTGACCTCATAGGACCCAGTGAAATGTAGGACCTACAAAAATGCTGCTTTAATGAATCAAAACTACACATTTGTGAAGATAATTTCCATTCCCATATCCATTTTGTCATAATTATTGCTCTTAACTTATATCACAAACTTGTCTGCATTCCAACAGTAAAATAGATTTTACTTATCTCCTAAGTATATATGCAAAGACAGTTGCAGTGGTTTAAAACAGACAGGTAATATCCCCAGGGACTTTTCCGGAAGCTGATACTACCCCAGGGTCTAGGAGTGAGCAGGTTACGTGAGGTGGGTCTTATTAAGTCTGGAGAGCCATCTTGGCCACTGAGCTGAGCTCATTTATATATACCTTGTTTCAAATAGTCACTTCTATGCCTAAAATTTTACAATCTTGCTATTAATAACTTACTAGATACAATTTAGAGGCAGCTATAATCATGCACATAGCCCTTTAGATAGGACCTACTCAGAAATTAATTATCAGGCAGATGCTGGTTAATTCCCCATTATATTAGCCAAAGCATTTTTTGTCCCATTAACCACCGTCAAGTACACACTTAAGACACTCAGGTATTACCTGCACCGCTTCTAGCTCCTGTTGAAGACGGGGTTCAACTCACCCTGAGCAGTCCAGGCCCCCGAGCTAGTAGGGTTCTCTGTGTCCCTCTGGTGGACACAGAAGGCTTCCTCACATCAGGGTCTCTGGAGGTAAACGGGTAACTGCTTCCAAGGTGTATCCTGATGCCCTTTACAAAATCAACTTTATTGAGATATAATTTACATACAGTAAATGCAGCCACGTCGATGAGTTTTGACAAATATAAATCCGTATAACCACCACCTGGTGATGATTTGGGACAGTTCTATCACACATGTTCTCTTTGGGCATCAGCCTCTTCAACCCCTGGCTCATTGTAACAACTGATCTGTTTCCTCTCCCTCTAATTCTCCCTTTTCCAGAATATCCTATAAATAGAGTAATACAGTATGTACTCTTTATGTGTGGCTTCTTCTGCTTAGCATATTTTTAACATTTTGAGGCTGATCAGTGCTGCATATCTCAGCAGTTCATTCATTTTTAGTGCTGAGCAGTATCCCATTGCATGGATACACTACAATGTGCTTATCCACTCACCTGCTAATGGACATTTGGATTGTTTCCAACTTAGAGCTGTTATGAATAATACTGCTATGAACACTGGTGTTCAAACCTTTGTGTTGCCATATGTTTTCAGTTCTTTGGAGTGAATGCATCAGAGTAGAATTGCAGGGTAGTACAGCTAAGAGTGGGTTTAAATTTCTAAAACTTGCCAATTTTCCAAAATGGCTCTACCACTTTACATTCTCATTAGTGATCTATATGAGTTCCAGTTCCTCCACTATTAATAACCAGTCTTTCTTATTGCTTATATTGTCAAGATTTTTTGTTTGAGTCTGCATTTTCTGATGACTAATTTAACATTTTCATTGATTTCTTCACTAACATTATTCTTATTTAATATGAACCAAATTTTACTTTTAAAAGTTCAGTGCTAAATAAATTTCATGAGCTCAAATGTATCTTATTTTATTTTTTTAATAGATTTTATTTATTTATTTATTTATTTATTTATTTATATATTTTTGGCTGTGTTGGGTCTTCATTACTGTGTGCAGGTTTTCTCTAGTTGCAGTGAGCGGGGTCTACTCTTCATTGCGGTGCTAGGGCTTCTCATTTTGGTGGCTTCTCTTGTTGCGGAGCATGGGCTCTAGGCACGCAGGCTTCAGTAGTTGTGGCACGCAGGCTTCAGTAGTTGTGGCTTGCGGGCTCTAGAGCACAGGCTCAGTAGTTGTGGTGCACGGGCCTAGTTGCTCCAGGCACATGGGATCTACCTGGGCCAGGGCTCGAACCCATGTCCCCTGCATTGGCAGGCAGATTCTTATACCTCTGTGCCACCAGGGACGTGCCATGTTGCCATCTTTTTTTTTTTTTTTTTTTTTTTTTTTGCGGTACGCGGGCATCTCACTGTTGTGGCCTCTCCTGTTGCAGAGCACAGGCTCTGGGCGCGCAGGCTCAGCGGCAATGGCTCACGAGTCCAGCCGCTCCGTGGCATGTAGGATCTTCCCGGACCGGGGCACGAACCCATGTCCCCTGCATCGGCAGGCGGACTCTCAACAACTGCGCCACCAGGGAAGCCCCATGTTGCCATCTTTTGTCAGAGATTTTGGCCCTGTCACTGGATACAAATTCTGACCTCCTGCTACAAAGTACAGGGGCCCTTCCCAATCAGGAGGAGAGAAATGTTGTTTTCAGGGGGGAAAAGAAAACCAAAACATTTTATTTCATCAAAGCCTGGCTATCTCCAATGGGCAAGTGTGGGATAGTGACAGGTACCTGCTCAATACCCAGTCTCTTTTTCTTGCTTTGTAAGAAGACCCTTCTTTTATTCATGCTGGCAATGTGTCCAAGTAAAAAACTGTATTTCCCAGATTTCCTTGTAACGAAGTACAGCCTTGTAATAAG
Source organism: Delphinapterus leucas (assembly GCF_059928025.1). NCBI lineage: Eukaryota > Metazoa > Chordata > Mammalia > Artiodactyla > Monodontidae > Delphinapterus > Delphinapterus leucas. The sequence continues at coordinate 32,079,522 of NC_143142.1, read as the reverse complement.
CACTGGCCAACAGAAGTAAGATGGATTTTTGGATGTGATGTCCAGGGAGAGTGTTAGAGGAAGCTGTTCCTCTTTTTCCTTCCTCTCTTCTGCCTTCTCACTGCCTGGACAGTGGATGTGATGGCTGAAGCTTCAGCAGCCCTATGATGCTCTTGAGGACAGAAGTACTAAGCAAAAGATGCAGTTAGAAACAGAAAGAAAAAACCGGGGGCCCTGAGGAATTTGTGGAGCTGCCTACCTGGCCCTGTTTGCCTAACTCAACTTTCATGGTGTGAGAACAGTTTTAAAAGAGAACCATGCTTATACAACTGTTATTTGGGGTTTTCTCTTTTATGCAGCCTGAACTAATCCTAAGTGCTACTGCCAGCAGAGGAGAGGCATGAGCACTGCGGCCACCTGCAGTGCCCCCATCCCTCCCTGAGAATTACCAGCCAGCTGCAAAGGGGAGGGATGAAAGCCAGCTGGAAACAGCAAGTAGCCATAGCAACTCCAAGCTCAGTAAGATGGTCCTGATCTATTGTCTGGTCTTATTTATTCTAGCAGAGAAGTTTTCCAGGCAGTATACTAAGTCTGTGAGCACTCTGGCCATCCGAGTAAAATAAGTAAATCAATAGACTTATTTCATAAAAATCATTCCAGGTAATCAGCATGGTTTAAAGAATAGAGTATTGAACCAACACTCAAGAAATTGGGGTTCCAGTACTGTTTCCACTTGTAACTACTCTGGGAAAATTGTTTCTGTTTTCTGAGCAGTAAGTGAATAACTCCATTGCTATTAGGAAGGTTAGTCTTTAATGTGATCCTTCTCTTCTCTCCAGTGATGGCCCAACTGTGACTGTAGGTGAAGGTGACTGAAAGATAGTGGTAAGGTAAAAAATCATAGACAGAAGGCAAACAAAACAAGCCAAAATTATGATTTTTACATAATATCCTATGCTTATTATATATAATTTTATATACTATTATACACGAAGGTGACTTGAGGATGTTAAAAGAAACTACAGAAAGCTTATCTTGGAATTGATTCTGTTGCAGTAGAATGGTAATAACGAAGTAGCCATAATGCCCAAGCTTCTCTTTTCTTTTCCACCTTCAGTATATTTATTTTGTGTCTAGGCATAGTATAGTATCTGCTTTAGGTTGTAAAACTGGATGCAGCTCCTCCCCCTCCTTACGCGTCTGCCAGGTATTCTGCTACTGCCTCTGCCTGCCCAGCTGACAGCCAGCCAGCCCCTAGAAGCCAGCTGCCCCCAGACACACAAGTGAGCCCAGTCAAGGCCAGAGCAGTCCAGATGAGCCCAAATTGCTGACTCACAGCATCATGAGCTAAATAAATGGTTGTTCTTTTAAGTCACTAATTTCTGGGATTGTTTGTTATTCAGCCACAGCTAACTGATACTTATTCCTGTGAACATTTGAAACGGAATTTCCTTCTGTATCATTTTTTCCTTCCTTAAACATGAAGAAAAAAATAAGGAGGCTTTTCAATGCAACATCTTCCCCCAGTAAACTATCATGTCTGGGGTGACAAAACAATGGAAGGGATGTAGATCTCTTCTGTGTCCACCTTAAGGCCATCAAACTAAACACATTTTTATTTTGTGCTGAAGCAACTACCTGGACATCACTGTATTTCTCCTTTCTTTATAATGAGGTTTTATTAGTTTTTAGTGCCCTGGTCAGCTTTACTGGGATCACATGAATTGATGTGAATTGCTGGTGCTGGAGGCACCTGGGCTGTGAGGTCTCAGAGTGAGTGAGGCATTATCCACCATCACTGCCCTGTGAAGAGTGAAGGTCTTCAACGGTCCATTTCCCAGCCATGGGCTCCTGATGTGGGCTCACCATCTCCCCCCCCCCCGATGCAGGAAGATAGCAGGCTGCTTTCATTTGCAAGCTTCAAAGTTAATTTTGAAATAATATGTTTGTCTTCCCATGAAATCCTTGAGGTTTTTGTGGGTAAACGCAGGTATTGGCTAATTAAATAATCTGTTTTCTGATGCCCCACCTCATCATGCAGAGCACTGACTGCAGTGGCTGCAGGGGTCTTGTCACAAGTTGACAGATTAGGAGCCCTGTACAGGACGTAAATTTAATGGTGCTGTGAAAATTCCTTGCTCTCCCTCAAGCGTCTGTCTCACGCTTGTCACCACACCTGGGTTCACTCCATTAGCTCGTTATTTCTTCTGATCTTGAAGTTTTTTTGATGTCTAAGTGTTCCTCGTTAGAGATAAACCTCCCTGGCATCATCGCTTAGCACATCTGCGGAATTAACCGATAGCTAGTGAGGAGGAAGGCCCTTGTAGGATGTAGGATAGGTCCTGAGAGAGGTAGGTGGTGTCATTTCAGGGACTTCGCCGAGTATTTGGGGGACTGTCACTTTTCGTTTTGGAGCTTTTCTTTGGAAAGCTCTGCTGATTGCTCACCACCACCTCCAAGTCTTTTTCACACTCAGCAGATGACAATTTACTTCTGTTCTTTGAGATGTTCGTGTTCCCTCATTATTACTTTGGAAGCAGCTTTATTTCACTGTTGAGTTTTGTTCAAGTCATAGAATTTCATAAGAATTCTTAGAGGTCATCTCTTCTGATTCTCCCTCCATCCTGATTTTATAAACCAGGAAGTGAGGATCAAAGAGCTCAAGCGAGTTCCCTGGGCTCTGAGATTCCCCACTAACTGCCTGGTTCCTCTCCTTAAATACACACACACACACACACACACACACACACACACACACACACACCTCTTAGGATCCTGGGATTTGGAGGAGTCAAGCCTGGGGTTACAGGGAGAAAGAAGGAGGGAGAGAGAGGGAGGGAAAGGAGAAATGATAAAAAGGAAGCAAGGGGGGAAGGAAGGAAGGAAAACATACATGTCTGGGAAAAAAGGCATTAGGAGTACAGATGCTTAACAGATCTTTAGATCCTCAAAGCTGATGGAGGCCACCTCTCTGGGCCTCCAGGAGCTCAGGGTGGGGTGGGATTTGTACTCTAGTTACAGACATGTCAGGTTATAGCAAATGAAGTAATAGTCTCCATTTCCTTTCCCTTCTTTTAGGTATAGAAATCTTGAGTGTGAGGGGAAATTAGGGAAGTACATCCGCAATTATCCCCACGGGTACCTACAAGCCACCAAAGGTTTCTCCTTGCTCTGTTTAAGGACAACATCTTTTTGTGGGAGTCAGTAACACCTTAGCCTCCCTTTACTGGCTACTGTGGCAGAGACCCTTGTGGGGGTAATGAAAGACGCTCTGAAAGGAGGAGATTCAACAGGATGTAAAGAAATTGTCTTAGTTTGGGTGTCCCGAGAGCGGGGCCTGAGATGAGGCTGGGTGCAGGGAGTTTATCTGGAGGTGGTCCTGGCAAAGAGCAGTGAGGGCGCCTGCGCAAACCCGGGAGGATTTCCCCACCCGAAGGGCCTGAAGTGGGGTGTTTCTACACGCGTCCATCCGCCGCAGAGCAGGTGAAGCCAGCGGGTGGAGGGGCGCAGGTGTGGACGCCGTGGATGTGGACTGAGCTGCCGCAGCTATGCGCAGCATCTCCGCGGTGATACCTGGGCTTGGCTCGAGTCGCAGACAACATCTTAACTCCCTGATTCCCTCCTGAGATGTGGGAGACGTAAGTAGGCTTTGTATTGATATGGTTCCCAAATGACAGCAATCAGGACCTTGAAAACCTGTAAGCATCAAGCTAGAAGAGGGACTGTCCCCCAATATGCCCTTTGGGTTTGATTGACAGATGCTGATTGGAGTCTGGACTGGCCTGAGGGCCCCCACCTGCAGCGCCCCCTCCCGAGGCACCCACCTGTGCGCCTCCACATCTGGACCCCGGGATCCCGGCTCCTCCCACCAGCCTTGCCTGGCAGGTCTCTGCGTTCTCAAGTTGTACCCTCTGATCATCATATCAAATTACGTTTTTCCTTAAGAGAGAAAATAGTGAAGTTGTTAAACATTCGGGTTTAGTGCCAGACTGCCAGCTTCAAATCCTACCCCTGCTGCCCACCAGCCATGTGAGCTGGCAACTCCAGCTGTTTGGGTTTCAGCATTCGTAGAACAGGGGTAATAATACAAGAGAACCTACCTCCCGTGGTCGTTGGGATTCAGTGAACACAGCGGGTATAGAGCACAACTGTTCCCAGCACTTATAAAAAAAGCCAGCTAAGTAGTAATTGTGGATGTTATGATTCCTTATGTTTTAGGCAGACTTACTCTTGTCTCCGCAATTCCCCAGTGTTCCTTCTTCTTAGTATTTAACTTACTGTGTTGGGATTGTTTGGCCGCCTTTCTCCCTGCTAGTCTGTGGGCCCCTGGAGAGAAGACTGTCCTTTTTCTTTTAATTTTCAGAAACCAATGCAGTACCTAGCACATAGTAGGTCATTTAAAATCTTGTTTGATTGAGTGATTCAATGATTTCATTATACTCAGAATAAAGCCCCCATTTTTTTTTAACATGGCTTTCAGATTCCTTTTATGTTTTAATTTTCAGATGCTAACACAGGACCTAGCACATAGTAGTTCCTCTAAAATATTGTTTGAAAGAATGATTCAACAATTGCATAATACTCACAGAATAAAGCCCAAATTTCTTAATATGGCATTCAGATTCCTCCAGAACATGACTACGATGTCACGTTTTAATCCCCTCTAAACCTCCACGTGTCACGTTCCATCCATGGATGCATCATGAGCTACTTGCTGTCATAACGTGTCCTGTTCCTACGCTCACATCAAATGTCCGCCTCCCCTTGCTTTGCTGGGTGGCTTTCTTTACTTCCTAAGGCCTTTCTTGAATGTCACCACTTGTGAGAGTTCTTCCAGGCTCCTTCAACTCTCCAGGAAGAATATATTGCTTTTTTTAAAAAATGTGTTCTCCAGGTTCTTTGTTCTTCCGTGTAGCGCTTGTGAAAATAAACTGTGGTTGGTCACATGCGTGTCTCCCTCCTTTAGTTTGCCAGCTCCTCCTGGAATAAGAGAATTGAGGCTGCCAGATATTCAATAAATATTTGTTAAAGGTTAATGCCTATGACTTTGCTGCTTTGGGTGATGCTTACATGTCTGTCTGCCACATCTACTCAGGGTTCAGGAGGTGATTTCTCCAGGCCAAGCTAATCAAAGGCATGCGACTAGGTGGTCTGCGCCTGGTGGAGTCACAGATCATTAAACTTCATCCCTGGTGTTCAGTGAACCCTTGAATAAGCCAGGTGTTCCTTTCTTTGTCCTTCCCTGTACCGACTCCTCAAGCTGGAGCCTATGGATCTGGAAGATACTTACCCAGGCGGGGGTGGGAGTGGGGCTGGAAACCAACATGTTTAACATCCTATTTGAAGTTTCCCTTGGCTTATTTTTATTTATTGATTTATTTGTTTGCGGGTGGGGAAAAATAACTTTATTTTTGCTAATGTCAAACTAAAATCAATCATTTTATTCACATTGGAATGAGGATGACAAACCACTGTAATGTTAACAGTCCCTGTGATGTTGGCAAAATAAGTCCCAGGTATTTTCATATGATATTTCACATGTAGCAGATATCACTTATGCTAGCATTACTTCAGAATTACAGGGTGTAGTGATTAGTTGGCCCGATTTTTTAATTAAAAAAATTTTTTTAATACAATTTTAAAGGTTACCTCCCATTTACAGTCATTACAAAATATTGGCTATGGGACTTCCCTGGTGGCGCAGTGGTTAAGAATCCGACTGCCAATGCAGGGGACACGGGTTCGAGCCCTGGCCCAGGAAGATCCCACATGCTGCAGAGCAACTGAGCCTGTGCGCCACAACTACTGAGCCTGCAGTCTAGAGCCTGTGAGCCACAAGAACTGAGCCCGCGCACCTAGAGCCCATGCTCCGCAGCAAGAGAAGCCACCACAGTGAGAAGCCCGTGCACCACAGTGAAGAGTAGCCCCTGCTCGCCGCAACTAGAGAAAGCCCACACACAGCAACGAAGACCCAATGCAGCCAAAAACAAACAAATAAATAAATTATTGGCTATATTCCCTGTGTTGTACAATACATCCTCGAGCTTATCTTATACCCAGTAGTCTGTGCCTCCCCTCCCCCACCCCTAAATTGCCCCTCTCCCCACCTCCCCACTGGTAACCACTAGTTTGTTCTCCATATTTGTGAGTCTGCTTCTTCTTTGTTATATTCACTAGTTTGTCGTACAATTTATTTTTAAATGTTGGAGTTTTTCCTCATTCTTTGCAGAGAAGAGGGGATTTTGATATTTGTAAGAAACTGTAGATTCTTGTAGGTAATTTTTGTTTGTCTGTTTCCTGGAAGGATCCTAACACTATCTTGCAAAAATAAGCAGTTTAGTAGTCTCAGATGGATATTAATCTGAGAGTCTTTGTGTCCATACAGGCACTGAGACTTAGAGCCAGGTTTGGGGGCAGAGAAGGAAGAGGAATGATGAATAAATGTCCCCTAAAGAAGGGCAATGGAACACCCAGTGTGACAACTGACCTGTGTTAGCTGCCTATTCTCTTCAGTTGTCTCGGGTCAGAGACCAAAACACCGGCCACGTCCCAACAACTCTGTTCCCAAGCCTCTGTCTCTCTTGACTTTTATGTGTCCCCCTCCTCCCTCAAAGCCTAAATTCTACATCAAAGGTTTCATGCTTAGTCACATGAAACCAAAGGAGAAACAGGTAATCCTCTTCCACGTTCTCTGAGGTCTAATTATTGTCAGACAACTCTTAGATCTAATCATTAAAACTATGTGCATTTACACGTGTACACACAGACACACGTGGAAGAAAGTGCTTCAGTAAGATACGAATGTAAGCATATACTTTTGTACCTGGTATTTCCAAACTATTTTCTTAAGTGTTAGAGCTTTGTACGAAGAAATATAGCGTGGATTTAAACATTACTTTACATTGATACATATGTTAAATCGAGTTGCCAAGTTTTAACTTCAAGTATAAAAATGAGGAACATACTGTAGTTTAAAACTAGTATTCACAACATGAAATAGATGGACGCAGTATCTGTTTTTATGACAACTTCAACTGTGTAGCAAGATCAGGATACATGTAGTTCAGATACTCTGGCAATGGTACCATTATGACGTAAAATGGCAGAAATGTGACCATTGTAACAGTCCTGAAGTAACAATAGGTTATATTTCCAGAGTGTTGGCTGTCTAGAGAGATAGCAAATGTGCAGCCTTATTTAAATCCTACCTTATCACCACCAGGGAAATATCACTATTCCCACGTTATAGACAAGGAATGGAGGTTTAGAGAACTTGAAAGTAATTTGCCCAAGGTTACAAACTGGCAAATAAATCTGAACTCAGATGTGTCTGGCTCCAAAACTCATGTAGGCACAGCTATGTTACCATACTATCTCCTCCAATAATAATTGTTCATATTTAGCACCTACCTTCTCACTTCCAGACCCTGTGAACAAAGCTAATCCAGTGTTTAAATAGAGACGGCTCAAAGGACATTCAGGGGAGTATGGACTTCATGAGTTAAATGTACTTTATCTTTTACATGCACCCCTACGTTCATAGCAGCACTATTTACAATACCCAAGACATGGAAACAACCTAAATGTCCATCAACAAATGAATGGATAAAGATGTGGTACATACATACAAGGGAATAATACTCAGCCATAAAAAAGAGAAATAATGTCATTTGCAGCAACATGGATGAACCTAGAGATTATCATACTAAGTGAAGTAAGTCAGAAAGAGAAAGACAAATACCATATGGTATCAGTTACATGTGGAATCTAAAATATGACACAAATGAACCTATCTATGAAACAGAAATAGACTCACAGACATAGAGAACAGACTTGTGGTTGCCAAGGAGGAGGGCGGTCAGGGGAGGGACGGATGGGTCTTTAGGACTAGCAGATGCAAACTATTATATATAGAATGGATAAACAACAAGGTCCTATTGTATAGGACACAGAACTATATTCAGTATCCTGTAATAAACCATAATGGAAAAGAAAAACATTTTATGTACTTTATCTTTGATACTACGTCTTAAAGAAAAAAATCTAAAGAGATAAACTTAAATGCATAAGTTCAAAATATATTTATTACCATGATTTACACTAAACCTTCTTGCTCCTGTGTGGACTCTTACCACAGTCTCCTCACTGATTTCTGTGTCTCAGTCACTTCGTCTCTGATCTGTTTTATATTCTGCCTCCAGGTAAATCTTCACAATGCTCTTCAAAAACCTATGGTTTCAAATTCAAAGTTCAGCTTTCTTATCCCTCTGAATAACTAGACTATGTTGTTTATATTACTCATGTGATACTTATCTCATACCCTCTTGTGATTCAGCAATGTGTACACAGTTTATATTTCTTTACAGAATGTAAGCATTTTAAGGGTTGAGCCCTCAAGTAGGTAGCCAGAGTAAACAGTAAATAATTATCAGATTTGGAATTTTCCAGTAGGCAGCAGAAAATGCATTATTTTGGTTCTGTCGCTGGCTTTTCAAATGAGCTCAGCTCAGGCATGCTGTTCATTCCTGAGCAACTCAAAAACCTGCCACCATCTCATCTTAGTTATTTACCCAGATCTCTGCCCGCTTCCTTTTTCTCAACCCCATATTCCTTGGTCTTTTCTTCCACAAACCTTTAGCTCTGTCCTCTAGCCACTAAATCTTCCTCTGGCCTTGCTGGATCGGAGGGTGCATTTGAGCTCCAAATATGATCCTCCAACTCTGATTCTTGGTATCCTGTCTTGAACCAGTCATTGTCAACAGTCTTGTAACTTGTGCCAATAATTGTACATATTCCTTCCTTCACAATCTGTCCCATGGAACTAACACCTGAGCCAGCCTCCCTGAATTCCTGCAGGGGAACGTGGATCAAACATATTGTCTGAAATACTTATTAGCCACTAGGTACTGGGTGGGTTAACAGATGAGAAATCACAGGGCTTCTCAGACAACAAAGTGAGGGTTGATTAGAATGCCTTCGAAAGCCATGCCTCCTTGAACTGAAGGGGATGCAAGAAAAATTGGACGTGAAGCGTAATAGAAAGAGCCTTAGCTTCAGAGTCCAGATGTAGAGATTCCATTTCTTAGGACTGTCAGGTGCAGGTAATAGTATCTGATGTGTCCCTTGAGGGCTGTGGAAAGAAAGGGTCAAATGAGATGATGAGTATGAAAGTTCTTTGCCAACTGTAAGTGTTATAAGATAGAACTAAAAGACAGAGGCCCTTCTCTGTGACAGTTTCCCATGTGGAAAATGAGGATGCTGGACCAGAGCATCCTCGACCTTCCAGGGCTACAAGACACAAGCTTACGTCTCTCCAAGGCTGAGACACCTTCCAGTCCTGTGTCTTCACACTGGGACAGTTGGGAAATTACTCTTTCTTCTCTTCTGTGGATCCACAGATGCAGGAACCAGAGTACAAAGTCACATGGCCAGAGGTGAGGGATACCCATTCCCTCCTCTGCTCCTGTGACAGTTGCCTGGACCCCTGGAAGAGCTGGTGTCCAGCAGCTCCTGGAGGGACTGTGCCCCCCAACCCAAAAGTGCGGGGAAGATAGGTCCTCATTGGGGTGGTCTAGAGTTGAGGAGAAGCCTGCCCATAAAATGTTTACCCTTCTTATCCCCAGTGGGACAAAGGGGCTTCAAACAGCATCTTGTCTGTGCCCCACACAACAGAGCAGTAGTTGTGTTTCCTTGAGAAGCTCTGGACAGCGCGGCCATGTACCACTTTACCTCTGCTTTCCCTCCTTCCCTGCCTCACTTTCTTCTTTCCCTCTTACTTGCTGCCCCGAGATTACACTCCCAGGTAGAACACTGTCACAAGAGCTTTGCCTTAGGTTCTGAGTTTTAGGAACCTGGGTTAAACAGATTCCCAATGTAGAGATTTTGACCAGGCCATATCTCATTTCGGGCAGTGACATGGCCTAGTTTCTGATCGCTTTGCTGCCTGTTAAAAAGATTATTACCAAGAGGCATGATCATACACACATTTTCCTTAGAAAAAGTACTTGGTGGCACAATATGAAGTCACACCTAAGAATTTAACCAATAATCACTCAGTTGAAAAAAGCTGCAGCATTTTGCATTGAAATGATAGCACTCAAATTAAATTGTCAAATCGCATGTGTTTGGCATGCTCTTTGGAGAAGTAATTTAATTTAGAAAAAGGACACTGGAGGATCATGTTACGTAGTTTCTAAAAGATCCCCACTCCAGTGTTTTACAATTTAGAACATGCACCCTTTTTGATACTCACATTTTGTTTCTTAGCATTTTTGAAGGAGTCACTATGATTTTAGGAAAGAAAAGAGAACAGAAGCTGGGGCAACGTCAAGAGCATCCAGGGCGTTAGGAGCCTGGGAGCCACGTGGAACCACGTGGCTCCCAGGCTCCTAATGCCCTGGATGCTCTTGAATTTGAAACCATAGCCACAAATTGAAATTCAAAATTCAGATTTTGAATTTGAAACCATAGCCACGAATACATCACCACGTAGCCAGGAGCAGATTTCCTGGTTCACATAGTGATGGAATTACACGGAGGCATGAAGAGCCTGGGTGGGAAATGATGAAGTAGCAAGAGCTTGGGTTGCCAAGAGACTATTTCTGACAGTGGGACTCAGAAAGTGTTAGGACCAAGGAGCTGTGCTGTCGTTCTGTTTTAAGAGTGATGAGCATGTTTTTATTTACATTTTTACAAGTACTTATTACATTTAATTTTTTTATTGGTCATCAGGAACTTACGTATTATCATCATTTGTTACAAGTCCTCCTCCTTTTTTAAAATTAATGCATTTTTAATTGAGATATAATAGACATATAACATTGTATTAGTTTTAGTTTAGTTTAGTACTAGTTTAGGTATAAATCAAATAATGATTTGATATGTGTATATATTACAAAATGGTCCCCACAATAAATTTAGTTAACATCCATCACCACACATAGTTACAAATATATTTTCCCCTTGTATGAGAGCTTTTCAGATCTATTCACTTAGTAACTTTCAAATATACCATACAGTATTGTTAACTGTAGTCACCATGCTGTACATCACATCCCCAGGATTTATTTATCCTGTTAACAGGAAGTTTGTACCTTTGGTAGCCATGTACTTTACTCAGAATGTGTGAGGACCAAAGGAGTTTTTAACAGCAGAATCCAACCTGAAAGTAGAGAATCTATCCTTGGGTAACACAGCTCTAGCTGTGTAGCTGAGAGTAATCTGGTGGAAACAAATGCAATTAACATTGAGATTTCCAGGGACTTGTGTAATCCCTTGTAGAGTCTTAGAAAGCTAGAACTATAGAAGTGGTCAATGAAGTGCCTGTACTGCAAGTCTGAACACTGAGAAATCACAGCTTGAGAGAGATGAAGGACCCCCAGAGTCGCTAGGCAGCCCCAAACGATGTGCTTATCCGCGGGGAGTAGGAACCAAGTGGGGTCAAGTCGACAACACAGAGGGAAGTCTGGCTAAAACTCTGACGCCAGATTCCCTTTGCTGCACTTAATGGATGGAGTGTTTTGGCAAAAGGCAGCACCAGACCCACATCACACAACAGGTTTTGTTTGGAAGTAACTGTAGGTTTGAACTGTATATACTTTATTCCGTGAGATTATTTTAGTCGTTTTTATTTCTCACTTAGTCCCTTTGGTCCTTTTTACAGAATTCCTAGCAAAGATCTTGTTAGTATAGGCTGAATCATGATCGTTGGAAACAGGAAAGACCCAGCTGGCAGTAGTGCTCATTCTGCTTTGAGGTGAGGGCCAGGGGAGGCCTAGGGGAGGCCAAGCACAGAGCCCTTGGCCTAGATGGGCTTTGACAGAGAACACTGGGTGGAAAGTTGTTGGACTAAGCATGCTGTCCTGCTCTGCCCAAAGACGGAGAGGAGAAAAGTAGTCAGAACAAGGTTGTTTGTAGGAACTGACGGCTGGAGCTGATGAGGGAGGGGGAGGAAGCGTTCAGTACACAAAGATAGGTCAGATGATCAAAATACAGACATGGTGGCAGATCGCCCAAGAGGAGAACTGTCACAAGCAGCCAGTCAGGATTAAGCCCCTGAGTGCCTTCTTTGCAAACATATAATCCGGAAGATGCTACGTAGCAGAAAGCTGAGGCTATTTGATAAGGATGGTGATGGTTTGCAGCGGCGAGGGTGTCCAATTGAACGTTATCCGACAAGGTGATTTTGCAACAGCTCGTGTGTTTCCATCTTTGCTGATCTAACTTCATTCTTCAAAGAGCAAACGATGTGAAATCTGACACCCAGTTTCCCGTAAGTAGCATCCTTTATGGAATGGTGCTCAAATAAAGCTTAGATTTAAAATGCCTTTAATTACACGTGTCTAATCAGGCTCCTGACTTATCTGTTGTGAAACAGCAAACTTGGGCCATGTATCTTTCAAACTTACATCTTGAGGTTTTCCATGGTAAAGCAAACTTTTATTCTTTCACTTAGGTGGTGCTGTTGATCGGGAGAGCGGCTTTCCAGGGTAGGGCCTCTCTGCAGAGCCTAAGCTAACTTCCAGAGGAAGGAATTTAGAGCTTTTCCACCTATGGGAAGATGCAAGAGTCTGGGCTCATTGAAACCATTCTTTTGATACGCACCTTAGCTATCTAGGGCCTGTATCCTGTTCTTTCGCATCCTGAGTTCCCACAGGGCTCAGTCAGGGGCCTGCAGTGGCTGATGGCGGCAACATCCTTTGTTTATTGATATGGCAGGCAACATTTTTCATTCACAGCCTTGATTATCTCTCCCTCTTCCATTAACTTTCTTATATATGTTTTTTTAATCTTCCTCATTTTATTCAAAGAGGCAGAGTATACACATTAAAATAAATTTCTTATAGGACTTACTTCGAATAGACTGTGATCTACAGGACTCCATGGATTGTGCCCTGGGGTGGAATTAGACACTGGGGTTGTCACCCTGTGATACAGTCAGCCTTTCTCAGGACCGAAACTCACCATCTTACAGGGCTCAGTTCTCTACTATGTCAAGACTCATTTTGTGAGCTGGAACCACTTAGGAACCAACTTTCTTGTTATGGGCAAATCCCCAGGAAATAAGATCATTAGCATCGAAGTGTTCTATATACTAAATTGCTATATCACAAACGACCCATAACAAGTAGAGAAAAAAAAAGTCCAAAGTAACGAGCTAGTTATTATGCCATCTCTTCATCATTCCTAATTATCTCAACAAATTGCTAAATCCTTAGAAACCCTCCATGTAGTTGTCTCCGCACTACAGAAAAGAGGAAATTTGTGGTTAGAACAATGAATCCCTAGTTTAAGGTTAATGTAAACCAGAATTTTAAAAGTCCTATCGTTTCGACAGTGCTAAATTATAAAGAGTTCTAACTTGGAATTGTGTATCCCTCTAGGGGGTCGTGGGTTTCGGACATTATTCTTAAGCAGAATTAGGTCTCATCTTGATAGTTTTCTCTACTCCCAAGATCTCAGCATCTTGGTGAAAAACAGATACTCATTTCTCACTCAAGCCACATGTCAATGTGCAGTGGGATTGAGGGGGGTGCGGGTGGGCCTGGGGAGGTTCCCAGAGCCCTTCCATCTCCTACCCACTTTCTGTCCTTGGTGTCCTCTGTCCATTTTGGTTGCAGAGAAGATTGTGGAGGAAGCTTTCCTGGGTCAGACCTGTAGGTGGCATCCTTCATTCTTCCCAAGGTCTGGGTCACAAGGAGATATCCGTGTGCAGGTGAGGCTGAGAGCCCAGAAAGGAAAGGAATTAGGACTTAGAACAAGGCAGTCTCCCTCTCATATTTTGTTGCCCCCAATTTTCTGTCTTCGTTGTATCAGCAAATTTTGACAGAATTTACCCCACGAAGGAGCAATTTGTTCAGTGTGGGTCTTTGATTCCATGTTTTCAAAAGTCTCTGCCTTCACCACTAACACCTTCCACCACCTGTGATTCACGTAAGGTTCTGTTTGTTTGTTTCTCTCAAATCAGTTCACAACCAGGTTTAAACCATCTCCATCAGAGGAAGAACTCCCATGCCTCTAGGGGTCAGGGGGGTCAGGCCACAGATTGTCGTGGGATGGATGTTAAGAGACAGTGAATTGCTGAGGCTGTGCTAGCACAGGAGTTGCATCTCATGTTTTCCATGAGCCACCGTGCGGCCCCTTGCCAATTGTTGCCAAGAAGGAACATGGTCCCAGGGTTGTAAGACCGTCTACTTCTGTAAAAGACACAGATATCCAGATTTTTCAGTCAAATGTCCTCATTTGGAAACGTTAACCTAACTAAAAACTGTCTTTAAACCTCTGAGTAGGCCATTCCAAATGTATCCGAAGGCCAGACTTGGCTGGTAGGTTGCCATTTTGCAACCTCTGTTTTAACTTTTCTGCCCTCGTGAGTGAAGACAAGGATTCAGAAGAAGTCAGAGCAGTGAACCGCAGCCCTTTCCCAGAGGAAGGAAAAGGTGCCAGCTGCTTCCTCAAAGGCCCGGTGTTGGGATTTTAGGGACAGTCATCTCTGCAAGGGTAATTAAGACTCGGAATTCTACATGTTGAACACCCTTGTTATTTCTTTGCAAATGTTACAAATACCAGGTGTATGTAAAAATGTTGAAGTTCTTTTCGATGGGCAGAAGGAATAGGACGGTGCGTCCAAATTCGATGCTGCTGAGTAGGGAACTGATGTGTGTGTGTCTGCATGGTGTGTGTGCATGTGTTTGTGTGTGTGTGTATGTGTATGTGGTGTGTGTGCATGTGTTTGTGTGTGTATGTGTATGTGGTGTGTGTGTGCATGTGTTTGTGTGTGTATGTGTATGTGGTGTGTGTGTGCATGTGTTTGTGTGTGTGTGTATGTGGTGTGAGTGTGTCTGTGTGTCTATGTATTGCGGTGTGTGTGCGTGTGTGGGTGTGTGTATGTGTGTGTATGTGTATGTGGTGTGCATCTGTGTGTCTATGTATTGCGGTGTGAGTGTGCATGTATTTATGTGGGTGTGTGTCTCTGTGTGTGTGCCTGTGTATGTGGTGTGTGTCTGTGTACGTGTATGCGGTGTGTGTGTCTGTGTGTGCTGTGCTGTGTGTGTTCATGTATGTGCATGTGTGTGTCTTTGTGCTCACATATCAGTGGAACTGGTCTAAACTTAAAGTGACGTATACTTGCAGTCAAATTAGCAAGAGTGCTCGGTAGAAATAGTTATGCAGTGTTTTGTTTTTAAAATGTTTGTTAAAGGGTGTGAAGAATGGTGCGGGGAGGAGTGGGGAGAACAAAAAGAGCCTGGTCGAGAGTACAGGGAAAAATATTATCTGAGGAAACCACTCAGTTGTCCACAAACAGACCTACCAGAGTAGGAGAGAGACTGGGGAAGGTGGACACACAGACCAGGACTTTCCAGCGGAGACTTGCAGACTTCCCACTTCTCTAACCCACAAAGCCGAAGCCCAGCGTCCTTTAGGGAAAAAAAAATAAGCCAGGAATCCCTCATTGAGCAGGAGGTTGGAGTAATGGCAACCCTGGACATCTGGGCCCATTGGGACAGAATTTGCAAAGAGAGAAAGAGTCAAGTTATGGCACAGATCAAGTCCCAGATTAAAAGGACATAGAAAAATATTCAAATAAATACATAGACCCTTAAGAGAACGGATGTGAATTAAGAGAGGGATAACAGATAGGAATTAAGGAAATTGAGATTAAGGAACACCAAATGCTATAAAGTCATAAAATGAAAAGTGTGTGTGGGTGTGTGTGTGTGTGTGAGTGTGTACATGCAGATTGTTTCTAGACATGGCTGGAGGTCTGACCTTTGTGCACTTTGCAGCCATGTTTCTTCTTGTTCAGGAGTTTTTGCTACACGTGGTCCAGAGCTCAGATTTCCAGCCTCAGACATGCTGTGCGCATTCAGTAACAGATGTAGTATTATTTGAATGAGTTGGCTTAAAGTTATTTTGTTTTTATTCACTCACTAGCACTCCCCTTTAAACATCATTTATCATAAACAGAAGTTTTGCACACATCTTATGTACCATGGAGAGGTTTTATCCTATAAATTTTTTCCCCATGATATACCTCCAATTTTAGGAATCTTTTTTTTCTTTCTTTTTTAGTTGAGATATAACTGACATATAACACTATATTAGTCTCAGATGTACAACATAATGGGAATCTTTCCTTTTCTAAGAGACTGGTCTGCTCTTAACAATAGAACAATAAGACTTTGTATTTTGTAACTAGCCACTTTTTAGAGTAGGCCTTTGATAAAGTGTTTTCACTTTCCTGAAACTTATTATTTTTATTTATACTTCATTTTTAAAGTATGTTATGAAACTTAGCATAGGCCTGGCCCATGGTGACATGAACCTTCAATAATTAAAATGTAAGTCATCAGTCCTGATTTATTTAATTAATCTAAATTTAATCAATTAAGTTTTCTATAAATAAACAGATAAACATTTAAAATCCCTACATACTTATGGAGACTTCAGAAATTGCTTAAGTTTCATTAGATAGTGGTACAGATTTCTGGTAAATACATAAGAACCTTATAATGGCAGAGATATTTACCCTAAAATCCTCTGTGGAAAACAGACAGGAATTTTCACGAACCTGATCTGTTTAAGACTGAATCCCGTTGGCTTTTTCTTTTCTTTTTTTCCAGAAGTTCTCTTGCCTTCAATTTTCCAAGGCACTGGATGGAGCCAGAAAATCAAAGATCAACTAAAACTTAAGGTAGATCTTCAGTTCCTTCAGTTATATACCAAATTTGATTAAGGCAAGTGAACTCTTCTGAAAGGAATAGACAAATGTACAATGCCAAGGAATTGAGTTGAAATGGGGAATTCACTTCTTTGGGCCCATTAACTCTGTCAAGGAGGGCAGCAATGAGAACCATATAATGGCAGAAAGCACCTAGTGCTGAAGGTGGGTCTCTGCCTATGGTTCTAAATATTCCACATGGACAAAGAAAACAATCTGGGGAGTCACTCTCCTAAAATACCCTGGGTCTCCATACAAATTTGGATTCCTTTGATTCAGGAAGGCCTGAACTACATTTGGTGTCGGTTTCTGGCTTACGTTTAACCTTTGGGTGTGTAAGGCAAGGAATGTCCGTTAATCACCTTTAGCCCCATAAAATCTGGCAGCTTAAAATGTTGACACTGTTTTGGAGCCATGAACTCCAAAACAGTAAAGATTTTATATAAATGTAAGCAAATATCACAATAACTATTTTCATTATTGTTGTTTAAATTAATATTCCACAACATAATGTTGTAGTAATGGTCTTGCGGGATGCTTCTCTTAGCTTAATTCAGCAAAATTTTGATGTATCATAGTGTCAATTTAATGTAAATTCTTGAGATTGTTTGAAAACTTTTTGAATACTTAATAATTTAGAATTTGGGACCAAATAGTACCTCTTGATATTACAGGCATTTCCAAAGCTCTTACAAATGGACCTTGAGTACCAACTTTCTGGTTCTAAGACAGCCCAGCGACTCGTCATCTTTTAACCAAGGTGCACATTTTTAACCTAGGAAGCCTCTGCCCTTCAGCAGAGTTTGCTGCTGTGAGGGAGAAGAGGTCCAGTTCCTGACAGGCCAACCCTGTCCAGGGTTGCAGATGTCACAGCCAGATCACCCTCAGTCTGCCGAAGAGGAAAATGTATGACTAAGGCACGTGGCAGATTGTTGCAAGTTGGTTTCAAGGAAATTTCGCCTGCTATTCCATTCCTCTGTTCACTTATCCATTCCTTTACCCCTGCTTTCATGAGTTGTCTATTGCTGTCCATGTGTCTGTCATCTGCTCAGAGCTGAAGACACAATTCTGAAGAGTAAAAAGAAGAAAAAGGGAAAGAAAGAAAGAGGAGGAACAGAAGGAGAATAATAATAAGGATAAAAAGGCAGCAGACAAATAATTATTGAGCATTTATTACATGTCAAGTCCTGTGCTGAATGCATTATCTACTATGTATAGATGCATCATCTCATTGAATCCTCTCAATTCTTGAAGTAAATACTGTTATTTGTTCCCATGTTTCAGATGAGAAAATAGTTTCATTCAGGGCAAGAAATGACCCCAGGTCCAATAGCTAGTAAGCAGTGACTTTGTTCTAGAACCCAAGACTCTGATTTAAGAGGCAACACCTTATTACGATAAAGAGCATGGTCTCTGCAAATAACTGCCGAGGTTCAAATTATGGATCTGCCACTTACTGGCTGCGTGACCTTGGGACAGATAATCTCTCTCTGCCCCTGTCTCCTGTGGGGTGGTTATGAAGATTAGATGGCGTTAGTCTACGTAAAGCACTCAGAATAACACTTGGCGCATAGTATGCACGGCAAAGCCCATGTGCATAGCTATCACTTGCCTGTCCTGATGGAGCTTAGAGTCTAGCAGAGAATCAAGGTCATAGTACAGACCTAAACAGCCTGCTAAGGGCTCAGACAGGAGAAGTGAAGGGTGCTAAGGGAACGTGCTGGTAGTCTTGAATCCAGACCTGGAGTTTCAGGAAATGCTTCCTTGAGCAGGTGGCATCCAAGTGGAAAGACCTGAAGAAGGAGAAGGAGGAATGAACTATAGCCCAGGGAGTTGGGACCTGTGTCCCAGGAAGGCTAATTTTTTCTGGGAAATGTAAGTGTTGAAAAAATTAATTCAGGGAATTATTGCAAGTCTTTACTAACATTTTCCTGACTATTGAAGCAGGAAACAGCACACTTGACAAAGAACAGTGTAAATAAAATTTACAAATAGATGCTAATTATTGGATCTGGAATTAGCTTTTGCATCAAGAACTTTAGAAGTACTTTTGATAACCTTTGATTGCTATTCAGCACCATTAATATCTGTGTAACAGAAGGCACAGAAAGGTCAACTGTCTCACTCTTTGCCTGCTGCCTACTAGTCTTTTTTTGTCCTTCCCTGTCTGTCCTCTCTGGTCCCCCATAGAATTCCCCAGTGACAATATTCACATCAGGTCTAAGTGCCTGCTACAAACCTCTGTGTCCTCTCAGTGTGCTCACAGCCCCAGTGGTCCCCGGCTGGG
Source organism: Delphinapterus leucas (assembly GCF_059928025.1). Classification (NCBI taxonomy): domain Eukaryota; kingdom Metazoa; phylum Chordata; class Mammalia; order Artiodactyla; family Monodontidae; genus Delphinapterus; species Delphinapterus leucas. The sequence goes on along the minus strand of NC_143142.1, from coordinate 32,060,536 downwards.
GAGAGAAGACAGCCTAAATGATGGAATGCAGGTATGTTCAGGGAACACGTGGCCACCTACCTTCTATCTAGCGTGCTCTGAGGATGTAAGACTTTCTCAGCACTCCCGCCTGCCTACTCTGTATGAGGGAGGATGCTCTTTGTCTCATCAATATCTTACCTTCTATAAGAACGTCTCAGTATCCAAAATGTAGTACTTTCACTCCAAAACAAAATTAATAATATAATATGATTTCAATCAAGGTTATTATGAGGTGCAGCCTAATCCTAGATACAAAAACCCAGGCACGTGAAACCCATGTTTCTTCACCTCTTAGCAAGAGAGGGCATTGCACTTAATCACTTAATCCAGGGTTATGCAATCCATACAAAAGCAAAGTGAGAAAGATTGCTTTCATTAGCACTTGCTATAAATTCCCAACTACTTTAAGAAGAAAAATGCAGCATCCCCTCCCCTGCAGCAGAAGAAAAGCAAGTGCTAAACATTTCCATTATAAAATTTCAACCCCACAAAATGAATTTTTAACTTAATTTTTTTTTTTGGTTAAAAAAATTGTGTTTTTTAAAAAAAAATCTCTCAAGAAAAGACTATCCCTTGTGAATGCTGCCTAACTTTTTATAAGCGTTACTTTGCCAGCTCGAAGGTACCCCTGTTTCATTTTCTGTGGCTAATGCAGTGAGGGCTGAGGTGTAGAGTCACATCCCCCTGTCTGTGGGGTTTTAAGGTGTGGTGCTGAGTTATAATAGTCTTTATCTCTATTTTCTGTGATTGCAAAGAAAAAACCCTTGTTTGCCAAGTCCAGACAGGATCCCTGATTCTTTTTGTTGATCTTTCTATGCTTTTGCTCATTAGAAAACAAACTCATCCAAATCATCTTTCTTTTAGTGGAACCTAATAACACACTTGCAAAATCACCGTATAATTTTGTGAGCTATATTTAAAAGCTGATTACATCCTACTTGACCAATTTTTTTCCACAAGAAACCTAGAAATGTCTCCCAGTATAAATACGAAAATGCTCCAGGCCAAAATATATCATTGTTTTAGCCATATTTTCACTTGCAAGGCACTGTGCACTGAAATTGTGTTCTTTATTTCCATCCTATTAACTCATATAAATACAAGCAGTGAGAATAAAACCGGGATAACCGAGGAGGGTAGATAGATGGATGAACTTTCTCTCCTCCGAATACCTAGAATTGCTGCCCATACACTTCACAAGTGGCAACTCACAGCCAATCCACAAAAGCACTGAGAGCCGTAGGTGGCCCCAATACACAAAGCACAGCTGGAGGATATGGATTTGGGGAGCAAATAATAAATGTCATTAAGACATCCATTACTGTATTTTGCCATCAGTGCTACTCCCCTTAGAAAGTACACTGATCCAATGGGAATTGGCCCCAGACTTCAGTTTTCTGATCATGCTTGCTTTATAGCTTTGCTGTTTCCTCTTGGGCTATCATAATGTCAACAGTCACTACTTCATATTACTTTCAGTTGGAGTTTTAAAGGTCTTTCTGAATTTGAGGTTCTTAATCTTTTGTAGAGCTCTAAGTGAGGACCATTTCTATTTTAATGCTCAGGAGCATTTTTCTTTTTCGCCTTTGATTCTCATTGGTGATTTGGACAGTTGAGGTTTTTGGATACATGATGGATCTGCTGTATGAGGCTACAGTGTTTGAAACGAAAACTCTGTGCCTAAGAGTAAGCAATTCTGAATGTAAAAATATGTTTACTATTAAGATAATCTGGTTGTCCATATCTTAGTCATACCAAGGCTAAAATTAATTCTAATTCTTCTTTGACATGAGTTTGACCAAAATCAAATGTTCTTACTATGAAAACATATCCCGTTATAGTTTTCTTTTCACTTGATGCCAAGTGATTATTAACTTATTTCTAAGATCTTTTACAGAGCTCATGTTACAAGAATATGGCTATGGAAATACACAGCTTTTATTTCTCAGCACATGAACCTGATTTTAGCTAAAAACAAAGCACATATTTCAAACAAATGAACAAAACATTGAAGCATGTGAACAAAAGAACACAAATTATCATGGTTATTCCATCAGTTTGTGATTAGGGCAAAACATTTCTAGTATAAAACATGTGTTGAACACATGCGTGGCAGTCTTCCAAAATATTTTCATAGAAAAATCAAGAGGGCAAAAACTCAAAGTGCTTTTCACGTTTTTAATACTCAGTTTCTGCTAAAGGCTACAACAGAGAAATAATATAGAAATACCAAGTAATAATTAGCTATTTCATTATCATTTGATTTTTACATGTAGGGTAAATTTGAAAATGCCCCAGATTAAAATCTGCTATAAAATATTCCTGGGAAAACTGGAGTATAGGAATATCTCTGAGACATTGTACGTAGTCCACACTGAAGGTGATTCTTTCACTAAATCTCTATGCCTCATTTTCTAGCCAATTGCTACTTTTGAAACAGAATGAAGAACTAAATCAATCAGCCAGATAATTCTTTTCCAAAATAAAGGTAATTTCACTTTTCTTCTGATTTTAATTATAATATATACTCCTGGCTTTTTATTTTGGTGAAATCCATGTCACGGAAAAATCAGGTAATTTTAACCTTGAGCAAGTTCAAAACACTCTGAAGAAAGTAAACATTACTCCTAATCACACCACTCAGAGTTAGGCATTCTAAACCTTTAGGGGACCGTCTCTCTATACACATACATACATATGCATGAGTGTGCAATTTCAAATAAAGTGAATTATATGTATTGTTTCATAATCTGCTTTTAAATCAAGGTGTCGTATAGATCTTTCCCTGTCTATGAATGTAGATATACATCATCTGTCAGAAGGTTACCTAGTATTCTAATATATGGCCAGACCATAGTTTACTTAACCAATTCTGTATTAATGAAGTTTTAGATTGCTTCCAGGATTTATTATTTTAAAAATGAAATGTTGTGGTGAACATCCTTGTACCCTTGTAAATCTGGCTCCTTATCTTATGGGAAACACTCAGAAAATTCCTTGTATGGGCTGGAAACCATTGGTTATACCTGAGCAGTGATTTGTCTTTTTTCATGGAAAGTGGAACTGACATTGATCATCGTCTATCACCTTAAGCAACTACTGCAAAGATCCATGTGGCCCTTTCCAGAGTAGAGAATACATATTTACAGTGAGAAACAGAGCATCTAATGTTTCAAGTTTCCCTCTGAAAAGCCCTTTTTTTGTGTACATGGATATAATTTTCCTTTTGTATGTGGTATTATTATTGACCTTGGAGAGAAGTAAAAAGATGCATTTCATCTGACACAGTTCAGCTGAATAATGATGGCTTTGAGTGTGCTTGTCTCCCAAGAAAGAGTCTTATATTTTAAGGAATTATGTTTGAAGAGTAATGTTGTGGTCAGATAGACTTTTACCTCTCAGGAAGAAAGGGTTTTCTTTTCTCTGGGTCTTCTTGTCAATAAAAATAAATCAAATATTTGGATTGCTTGCTTTTACTTGCTTTAAAAATAAAGAGTGAACAAAAATGTGAAGAAAACTTTTCTGAGACCATTGAGTGGTTTTAAATACTAGAATGAAGGCTTTATGCTAAAGGGGTAAGTAGACACAATTATGCTGATTTGTTTTAAGAAGCTCCAAAGGGAAAAGAAAGTGATTACTCTGAGACTGATGTAGAGAAGCCAAGAATCATTTAGAGCTTCCAGAAAACTGGGACAAAATCAATAGGAAAAGGGGTCTTTGTTTATAAGGGAATTTGAAATTTAGAAGTAAAAGTCACTAAGTCTCTGGAGCTCCCCAAAGAATTGCTAAGTGAGTGAGTGGGTGAGATCTGGTGAGGCAAAGGAGAGGAGATGAGAGGGAAGGAGATGTAATAAATATTGCGCAGTTTCAGTGAAAGAGGAAGCCACCAGTAATTCCTTTACGTGACTAGACTTTATCTTGGGAGATACTCATGAGTGTTATATAAGAATTTTTCTAGTTTTTTTCCATTCCTTCAGGTCAGCTGAGTTTTGCCTAATGTCCAGTGGAGGTCCTTGACCTCCAACTTAGGGTAGCCCCCTGCTATGACATTAGAGACCTATACAGGACATGCTGACCTCATGTTGACCTCTACTTTTGAGCTGATTATTGAAAGGTAAGATGAAAAGAAGCCTCTAAAAGTCACCCAGACCTTGCTTTTCTGCAAACGGCCAGCTAGATTATTTCAATCAACCCTCTTGCTGGAAACAATGAAAATGAGGCTAGTAGTTTTGGTTTCTGGGGTTCTGACAATGTTGTCTTTCTTGATCTGAGGTTTCCTTGGTAGTAATTACATCTCTTGACCTGGGTGGTGATTACTTGTTTTTGCATTGTTCTGTATGTAAGTTATATGTCACAGTTAAAAAAAAAAATGTAATTATCTAATTTGGCCTCAACCTTCAGGCAGGTAGGTTTTGCCCACTCAAGATATATTTTCACTCTCCATGAATAGAAGTATTATCTTTCTTTAGAATCCAAAAAACTCTTTGTCAAATCCCACGTCCTAGTGGCATTAGTCATCTTATATATCAAATTGAAAGCTGCAGGACCCAAACTGAAAATACTGAAAAGACTTCCCTGAAAATTTTTGTCTAGAACATTAAAGTTTATGAGGTTGCCAGTTAGAATCATTTATAATGGGAATAGTCTTCAATGTTTCTACTACAACAATTTTGTTTTAGCAAAGAATTCTTATTCCTCTCATTCAATTTCTTTAAATCCTGCATTAGGAAGTTCTGGTCTCTGAACATTTCTCACAAATCAAAAAGTAATGGTGTGGCTTTTAATAATTGCATCAAAAGTTTGATTCTCTGCATCTAGCCAAAAATATTTGGAGTAGGAACTCTTTTTTTTTTAACATCTTTATTGGCGTATAATTGCTTTACAATGGTGTGTTACTTTCTGCTTTATAAGTGTGTTAGTTTCTGCTTTATAACAAAGAGAATCAGCTATACATATACATATATCCCCATATCCCCTCCCTATCCCACCCCTCTAGGTGGTCACAAAGCACCACCGAGCTGATCTCCCTCTGCGATGCGGCTGCTTCCCACTAGCTATCTATTTTACATTTGGTAGTGTATATATGTCCATGCCACTCTCTCACTTCATCCCAGCTTACCCTTCCCCCTCCCCGTGCCCTCACGTCCATTCTCTACATCTGCGTCTTTATTCCTGTCCTGCCCATAGGTTCTTCATAACCTTTTTTGTTTTTTGATTCCATATATATGTGTTAGCATACAGTATTTCTTTTTCTCTTTCTGACTTACTTCACTCTGTATGACAGACTCTAGGTCCATCCACCTCACTACAAATAACTCAGTTTCGTTTCTTTTTATGGCTGAGTAATATTCCATTGTATATATGTGCCACACCTTCTTTATCCATTCATCTGTCGATGGACACTTAAGCTGCTTCCATGTCCTGGCTATTGTACATAAAGCTGCAATGAACATTGTGGTACATGACTCTTTTTGAATTATGCTTTTCTCAGGGTATATGCCCAGTAGTGGGATTGCTGGGTCGTATGGTAGTTCTATTTTTAGTTTTTTAAGGAACTGGAGTAGGAACTCTTAAGCTCATTATGGACAGTCATTGTCATCAGAATAATTTCATCAACCACAGCTAAACTTTATTGAACACTGACTATGTACAGACATTCTGCTAAGTATATACAAGCATATTTCATTTAGCACACACACAAATCCTGTGAGACAGGGAGTGGAATTAGTCAGTTCCAATTTTTAGACTGGAAACCTGAGAACCATAAAATTTAAGTATCTTTCCCAATATAAGACAGCTACTAAGTAGTAAAGCTGAGATTCAAATTTAGGTCTGTCTGACCCCAAAGTCATAGCTCATAATCATTGTTCTATGTCCTAAGGAAGTCATAAGCAAATTGATATAGAATCATTGGTGATTGTATTATATCCTTAATAAAGATTTTCTTCCCCAAAAGATAAAATTGAAAGTAAGAAAAAAAATGATTAAAGTCTGATGGGCCATTTTCTCTTCTCTGTATTTCTTATAACCCTGCATTCTCTAAGTCCACATTTTTCTTGAATATTCCATCATTCCTACTGTTTTCCTTTCCATAATTATGATATTATCTGGTTAGTCAGTCTTTCCTAGGATATAAATGAATATTTCATTTCCAAGTTAAATTGGAAATAACTACTTTGAAGAAATGAGAAATATCTTTTGTTTAAGTATGAAAGTGGAGTAGATTACAGTAAAGTTATCTAACTCTTATTTTCCTAGGTGATATGATGCTATCATGTCTAATTTGATTCCATTGAGACTAAGTTATTCAGTTTCCATCTAGTCTTAAATTCAGTGGTACATCAACCAGAATTTAGTTAACAATAATTTATGTAGAGAATATGTGATAGTGATTGGCATATAAAAATTAACCAATATTTAGAGGAGGTAAAGTCCACATTTGATAAACTGAAGTGTTGCACCATTTTATAGGTGTAACCTCAAAACAAAGCAGCTGCCAAGAGGGTGAATGCGGCTGAGTCTGGAGGGAATGATCTTGGGCACCCCACCCTCAGGGACCTTATCATCCCCCGCTCAAGCCCAACACACAGGATAAACTATGCATGAATGAGAAGCAATTCCTTTCAGCCTGTGATCAATGCTGTGTCACATCATGCACACCAGTTTGCTGCAATACACAGAGAAAATTATTGGCTCAGACTGAGAGAGAACATTGCAGTGGGAAACGATAAGCCAAGACATACAAAAGGTCCAAACTTCTCTCTGGAAGTTCCTTGATAGTCATATCAAATTCATTTCATCCTCTGTGTACTGAAACATTTCATGTTTGAGAAAACGATTCAAATTGCATGCAAATAAAAGCTGAGAAAGAAAAACTGCCGTTTCCTTATTTGGAATAAAAATCCAAACAACTCTGAGAAGTGACTTAGAAATATCTGAGATTGGCTTTAAATTCTCTCTCTGTAGTAAGATAAAAAGCTACATAAAAGTATTTTCACTAATGGAGGGGAAAAGTAAGATAATTTTTTAAAACCCTTGAAATAAAATACTCAGTAACCAATCTCTATGGAGTACTGTATCCTATAAATGTATGTGTGTTTGGGTAATTTTCCTTTAATAAGCGGTTGCAAAAAATTATATAAAGTAGGTGCTTTCTAGCTTAGGCAAACTTCTCTCCCTGCAGAATCAGCAACACTAAACTTTAGCATTAGACCACATTATCAATTATAATAATGGACATGATAGGTCTTGTGAAAAATGGCTTTTCTTTGAGGATAGTGACAGACACACCAAATCATTGCAGTTTCTCTCGGCACAGCTAAATTAAGAGACTATTATAAATCACGTGGAATTTGTTGAAATGCTTTTTGTGTCAAGTAGGTACAGCACTGGCCTATTATAGTTACTGTCACGCTCTTCATTTTTTTTTTTTTTTATAAACCAGATGTTCTCAGAAGAAAGCAGAATAGCATTTAATGTGAAAGGAATGAGTTTATCATGCTAGTTGTGATAAATGAACCACATAGAAAGATAATACACATTGGTAGAGATTGAAGCTTAAAATATCTCCAGAAGGAAGACCAAGAATTACAAATAATGAGCACCCAAAAGAAGGAACATTATTCATGTTAATATCCTATAGAGGAATATTATTCAGCCTTAAAAAGGAAGGAAATTCTAACAGGCTACGACATGAATGAAACTCGAGGACATTATGCTAAGTGAAATAAACCAGTCATGAAAAGACAAATATTGTATGATCCCACTTATAAGTACTTAGAGTAGTCAATTCATAAAGACAGAAAGTATTGGTTTGGCCAAAAAATTCATTTGTGCTTTTCTTAAACTTTTTGGCCAACCTGATAGAATGGTGGTTGCCAGGAACTGAGTTGAGAGAGGGGTGGGGAGTTGTTATTTAAGGGGTATAGAGCCTCGATTTTGCAAGGTGAAAAAGTTCTAGAAATTGGTTGTACCGTAGTGTGAATGTACATAACACTACAACTGTATATATACATTTAGAAATGGTGAAGATGGTGAATGTTATGTTATGTGTATTTTACCACAATTAAAAATTTTAAATGTCTTATTGATACCAATTACAAACATTGTATTTTTCAGAGGAAATTGTAAACTCTTCATTCAAGTGTGTTTGATTCTCAAAATAATGCTGTTGGGAATTTATTATCTGTGTTCTTCATCTGGAGAAAACAAAAGAGAAGAAGGGTTAACTAACTTGTTTAAAGTTACAGAGCTAGTTAGTGTCAGAACTGGGACTGAATCCCAGTCACCTGTTTCTAAATACAGAGCTCTGGTTGCGTATTTATGTACATTCTATTCACATATGTGTATGTTATGCATAGCCATCAATTGTGACCACAGTGAACCATTCAGTTCAATTCAAAGAATATATATTTTTTAATTTTATAAAAATTTTATTGAGGTATAGTTGATTTACAACGTTGTGTTAATTTCTTCTGTACAGCAAAGTGACTCAGTTATACATACACATATTCGTTTTCATATTCTTTTCCATTATGGTTTATCACAAGATATTGAATATAGTTCCCTGTGCTATACAGGAGAACCTTGCTGTTTATCCATCCTATATATAATAGTTTGCCTCTGCTAATCCTAAATTCCCAGTCCATCCCTCCCCTATCCTCCCCTTCCCCTTGGCAACCACAAGTCTGTTCTTCATGTCTGTGAGTCTGTTTCTGTTTCGTAGATATGTTGATTTGTGTTATATATTAGATTCCACAAATAAGAGATATCATATGGTATTTGTCTTTCTCCTTTTTTTCTTTTTTGCTGTGTTGGGTCTTCGTTGCAGTGAGCGGGGCTACTCTTTGTTGCGGTGCATGGGCTTCTCACTGCGGTGGCTTCTCCTGTTGCAGAGCACGGGCTCTAGGCACACGGCCTTCAGTAGTTGTGGCGCATGGGCTCAGTAGCTGTGGCTCGCGGGCTCTAGAGCACAGGCTCAGTAGTTGTGGCGCACGGGCTTAGTTGCTCCGCAACACGTGGGATCTTCCCAGACGAGGGATCGAACCCGTGTCCCCTGCATTGGCAGGCAGATTCTCAACCACTGCGCCACCAGGGAAGTCCTGTCTTTCTCCTTCTGACTTACTTCACTTAGTATGATAATCTCTAGGTCCATCCATGTTGCTGCAAATGGCATTATTTCGTTCTTTTTGATGGCTGAGTAATATTCCATTGTATATATGTACCACATCTTCTTTATCCACAAAGAAAATTTATGATCTCATACTAAACTTTAGAATTATAGCCCCTTTCCTATATCTTAAATTTGTTTTCCCCTGAAAATGCTTGCAAATCATTCTCTCTATATTCTTAACAAAACGTGTTAGGCAAGCAGTCAAAAATCTATTACCTTCACATATTGGCTGAGAAGCAGAGAGGGTCAACACAGTGCTTAAAATCAAATGAGCTAAAGACCTGGGGAGCTGAGAAGAGTTTAGGGCTCCTGACTCGGTGCCAGGTTCTGTGCACTATACCCTGGGAAATCTGTGTGGTTAAGACTGTGATAATCATGTAAAGTCAGCATTCTTTCCCTCGTGGAGTCCAAATAACCTATGACAACTTGAACTGTGTTTGGGTCTGTGTTCGAGTGAATCTTCCAGAAGTCTCTCATGCTCACCTGCCGGTGGTCACGTCGCTTCTGCTTCATTACAACCACAGTCTGTGTTGCAACAGTGTCCCTTTCATGTCTGGCCCATCACAGGGCTGAGATGAGAGCATAGTTCAATACTTGTCGATGGGCTTAGCCTAGAACTTCACTCCTGCTGGCCTTCTCCTGCCACTCCATGCCAGAGACCCTCTTGACCATGCATCTCCTTACTTAATTCTTTTTTTAAAATTGAAGTACAGTTGATTTACAAAGTTGTGTTAATTTCTGCTGTACAGCAAAGTGATTCAGTTATACATATATATACATTCTTTTTTATATTCTTTTCCACTATGGTTTATCATAGGATATTGAATATAGTTCCTTGTGCTATACAGTAGGACCTTGTTGTTTACCCATTCTATATATTCCTTAATTCTTTATGATACCATCATTATCATCCCCATTAAATAGGTTTGAAATTCACTTGCCCAATTTGTAAAGTTGTGACTTGACAAAGCCAGGATTCAAACCCAGTACTCCCGAGCCCTGATACTTAACCATTATGTTACTTGCCTTAAGTTTCTACCTGGGAGCCATGTGATTGTCACTTTTGTCAATCTCTACATAATAAGAATGCTTCTTTTTCTTCTGGTGCACCCACTTCTCACCTTCCTCCCTCTCAATTCAGTTCTCTCCTTCTGCATCAATCATTACTGGATAATGTTTAACCTAAGAGGCAGAACCCAGTGACAGTTCTCATTTTCTAAGAAAACGCATGGACTTGGTACAATATTTCCCTTGTGTAAACTGGTATTTGATCTCAGGCTCCTCAAGGCTCACTGCCAGCCCCTGTGCTTTGCTGACTCTGCAAAGCAGCAAGTGATAAATTGCTTGCTTCTTTGGCTTCTGTGCTTTAGAACACAGTCATCCGTCCACATCCTACAATTTCTGTGTCCTTGTCAGTGATACACGATAATGTTTGTAATCTGGTAAGGTGAACGAGTCTCCCAGATGTCAAAATATATATTGTGACACAGCTTTCTACATCCCTTATTACATTCTCAAATACAACAGCACAGAAAATGTTGAACAGAACTGAACATAATACACAGTCTGACTTCATTCAATTCTTGTTGGACATAGAGTGTTGGTCAACTTTTCAGGCTTGCCAAGCTTCTGAAGAGTAGTTGCCAGGATGCAGTTCTTCTAATGGTTGCCAAATCCTTTGTAGTTTTAGGAATGCGTTTCAGAGATTCTTATGCTATTTTCTTCACATTTCCCATGCATTAAAACTATGTGTATTGTAATTTGCCTTGATCTTAAACACATACATAAAGCTTTACATTAGCTGGCTCAGGGGTTTCTAACTAGGGTTTGCATTTTCAGTGTGAAGGTCATTGTTTGAAATGGGTAATATTTTTCAATGTAAAATATCCAGCAATGATTAGCACTACAAGTGACCACGAACATTTGGTACATGAAAATTTGAATTTCTACCAAGGCACCTGCTTCTAAATCTGTAGCTCTGTTACCTATCCAATGATAGATAGATAGATAGATAGATAGATGGATCTCACTCTGGGGAGCCAGAAATTGAATGTATTTTAAGGTATATACATCTATCAAATAGTCCTGTTTACACAAAATCATTAGATTTAGCAATAGAAGGATCAGAACTGTAATCTGTTAATTTGCTTATTGTTCTTCTGAATTTAGTCAGCATGGTTTGTTGAGCTTACCCTACTTTGGCATCACAAATTATGTAAAAAAAATTATAATGGTTAGACAATCTAGACTGGATATTGGAAAGCTAAGTTGCAAGAAGAAAGACTCCTTTTTTAATTGGAAGACTCAGATATACATAGAAAATATCTAGTAGACAGTGTCAAGAGTGGAGACAGAGAGGCTATTAGAGCCTAGTGTTTGGAGTTTGTGAGACAGGGCACCTTTTGCTCTGAGAGTTAGTGAAGGTTTCCACTCCCTTTTAAGCTCAAGTTCTCAGAACCTGCTGCTCAGCCCGACCCTGACTAGCTCCTTTGAACTTAAAAGTCATTCCTTGGCCTGTGATCAAGTCCTCTGGGTCATGACCTTCTGGATTCAAACCCCCTCCCCCCCCCACCAAGAAGGAGGGGGTTTCACCACTGTTGGACTTGGGGATGGAGAGGGGTGTAAATCTTGAGCTGGTCCTTTAACTCTCAACCATGTCCAGGTGGTCAGGACTTTCCCTTTCACACCACCACTGCCACTGGGGTGTTCAGTGTTCCACCCATGGTGGTCCAAGGATGGAGAAAAGTCTCTAAGTACAGACAGGAATCTTTCCTGCTGGGCCACACACTGCTCTGTGGTATCTCAGGACAGGAGAAGGTGGGTGCTCACTCAGATGTTGACAGACAGTGGGCCCCAGAATGGCCGCTGACAGTTGTCAGGGTTTGCTGGCAGAGGCTGAGCTAAGTACAGTTGTGCCTCGGTACACAGATGGGGGGTTGGTTCCAGGACCCCCTCAGATACCAAACTCCCCAGATGCTCAAGTCCCTTATGTTACATGGCATATAGTATGCGCACATAACCTACATAACCTATGCATGTCCTCCCTCCCATATATTTAAAATCATCTCTAAATTACTTATAATACTAATACAATGTAAATGCTATGCAAATAGTTGTAAGTACTATGTAAGTAGTTACCTACCAGTGCTCCACAAATTCAAATTTTGCTTTTTGGAACTTTCTGGAATTTTTTTCCCAAATATTTTAAATCAAAGGTTGGTTGACTCCTCGAATGCAAAACTGGTCAATATGATCTTAATTTCTCTCCTCTGCATCAGTGCTCCCTCTGCACAGTCCTCCTTAGGTGGGGTAGGCTGGCTCTACTCTTTCAAACTATTATTTATATATACTCCTTAGAGTGTTTTTAATTCTTAAAACACATTTCCACCCTCTATAAACAGAAGCAAAAGAAAAATATACTCCCAGTTCTTATCAACCAAAGCTTATTAATGCCAGGCAAAACCCAACCTGCTGACCCCGCCTTCTTTCGAGGCTGCCCCGCCCCCCGAAGACGCCCCGCCCCTGCTCCCAGCCGCAAGAATGGGCGTGTGTTGGAGGGAGATCGCTTGGCCTCTACTGCGCAGACTCAAGAGTCTGAGGCCCTGAGAGGCAACGCTAACAGCGCCTCGGGGCGTCGCGTACTCCTCACCACGTTGACTCACCACGTTGACCCAGACGACGACGAAGACGACAACGATGACGACGGACGAGGATGTGAAGGACTTTGCCCCGAGTTTCCCGGTCTAAGGAGAGGAAAGGGCCCCAGAGAACCATGAAACTGCCCAAGACGGCGGGGCCGAGTATTCCATCAGGAGTCCAAGGCGGGCGAGGGCCGGGCCTCCGACGGAGAATGGCGGCTCCTGGGACTCCCGAGACCCGGGGCCGGGAGCGGCCCGTCCGAGGGGGCGGCCCGGCCGCGGAGGGGGCCCAGGCCCCGTCCACTCCGGCCCGGTCCCCGCGCCGGCCTCCAGCCGGTCCCCCACGTATTTCCTCCTCCCGGTTATTTGCACTGTTCCTTCCGTGAGTAAATGACACCCACGGCCCCGTGACAGTGACCGGGAGGCGTGCACGCGCTGGACCCGGGCTGGGCCGGGGGTGCGGACCCGAGAAGCCGCCAGGTCTCGAGGCGGCAAGGCTTCCAGGTGAGACCCCGGGTCTGGGAGCCAAACCCGTGGCTTTGGGAGAGAGCGTCCTGAAGTTCCCCCACAGATGAGGCTTTGCGGGTCAGAGGGAGGGGATGGGGAGCCTGCTGTCCTTTGTCCCTGGTTTCAGAACCATTCTGGTGGCCTTTTAGGACAGTGCCTCTCAAACTTTGGTCCAGGATTTCTTCACACAGCTAAAATTTACTGGGGACCCCGAAGAGGTTCTGTTCATCTGGGTTTTTATCTGTTAATATTTACTGTCAGAAATTTAAACGGGGAAGTTTTAAAATTTCAATTTATTTAAAACTCACAGTAATGAAACCCTTACACGTTAACATGTTCGTGTAAAGTAACTGTCTACAAAACAAAGAAAGAGTGGCGTTGTGTTACATTTTTGTGAATCTCTTTAATGTATTCTGTCTGTTTCAACATTCAGTCTCTTGTGATATCACATGTCATCTAGCCTGTAAATAACATCTTGGTATTATTGTGAAAATAGTTTTGGCTTTGCAGCCTGCCTGAAGGGGTCTTGGGAACCCCGGGGTCCCCACTTTGAGAACCTCTGGATTACAGAATTGGGAGGTGCCATCTGACCTCCACAGTGAAATGGATCAGGGTGCTTGAGTTTGGCTGCCGCCTGTAGCACACACCTGGAGAGACAGGTCCTTTGACAAATCACCCTTTTGATAATATTGTTATAGGAAAACTAGTTGCATCCGGCATTGTGTGTCCTTGAGACACATACTCCCTAAATTTCCATCCAGTGTGAGAATTTAGGTAAAATGGGAGGCTTGGTTTCGTAATGCTCTGCTAAGGAAGGAGTCGTTTATCCCACACAAATCACTGTTTTCCTCTGTTCTTTTAACTTGGGGTATCATTATAGATCGTATGAAATGAAGTTCTCCAGGTTTCCCTCAATCTCCTTAACTGCCCTTTGTCAGTCTCCTTTGCCTGCTCCTTCTTTACCTAAATCTGCAACGAGGAGTGGAAAAGAAGGAATCCCACCCATGGTAGTTTGAATGGACTGAGTGAATTTTCAAAGTACAAACAGACATCTTCCCAGCCTGACTGTGGTCAGCTTTCTGGTTGCAATGAGGAACACTGGTAAGGCTTCTCAGAACAGGAGAACTTGCAGTGCTCTGAATGCTCTTTCTTTATGCTTTCTCCCTAGATTATTATTTCATCCAGTCCCATGGCTTTGACTGTTTCTAGCTTCAAAACACATTGCTTCTAATCTGAATTCCTGGCTCAACATTTAGCTGTACATATGATGTCACCACTTTAATGCCTTGAGGACAACTCAAATATAACACAGATGAAACTGAGCTTCCAATCTTCTCCCCCACAGTATACACACTCAGGCCTGATCCTTCTTCAGTTTTCCCATCTTAGAAATTGGCACTGTAGTCTTCTAAGTTGCTTAGAATATAAATCTGAAAGTCATTCTTGAGCTCTATTCATTTGGACTCCTTATGTCCCAATCTGTCACCTAGTCTTGTTCATTTAAATTCCAAATTATATCTCTAATACATTCTAATACATTAGCTTTTTCACTGCTACTACCCTAGTCCAAGTTTACCATCATTTTTCGCCTAGTCTACCCAACAGCATTCTTCATATCTTTTCTCCTTACATTCACATAAACCATTGCTCTCATTCCAGTCTGTCACCAAATAACCTTTTAAAATCAGAAATATAAATACATTACTCCCCTGCCTACAGTTTTTCCATGGCTTCTTAGTGTTCTTAAGGTAAAGCTCAGCGTTCTTAACAAGGACTCTGAGATACCACGTGATCTGCCTCTGTCCACTTCTCCAGCTTTTTCTCACACCCTTCTCTCCAGTACCCTTTATTCTCCACCTGTAGAGGGTATCATTTATTTAGTGGTTAACATTTATGACTAAGCATGTACCTTGTGCCAGATACTGCTCAGGGACCAAGGATACAGTGGTGAACAAGGGCAGGGGTCCTCTTCTCACAAAAAATATAGTAGGGAATTAGGCTACAATAACTTTCAGAGATAATTTCAGATGGTAAAAATGCTACAAAGAAAATGAAACATAATGTGATAGAAAGAAAGTGATGACTAGCTACTTAGAAGTGGTCAAGGAAGACCACTCTGTGAAGTTGAGTTCAAAATGACAAGAAGGAGCCAGGTCAGCCGTGTTAATTTGTGGGGACATAGCATTCCACGTAGTGATGACCATAAAAATAAAAGCTCTGAGGCAGAAACAAGTTTGTTCATGGAATAGGCTAGTATGTCTGGTTCGTTGTGAGGTAGTATATTAGTTTTCTATTACTGTGTAAAAATTACCACAAATTTAGTGGCTTAAAGCAAAACAAATTTACATTCTTCATAGTCCTGGAAGTCAGAAGTGTGAAATGGGTCTCTTTGGGCTAAAATGAAGGTATCAGCAGGACTGTAGTTCTTTCTAGAGGCTCTAGGGGAGAATACATTTCTTTGCATTTTCCAGCCTCTAGAAGCTGCCCACACCCTTTGGACCCTCTGCCTCCATCTTCAAAGCAACGTGGATTGAGTCTTTCCCACGCTGCATCATGTTGATGACCTTGCTGCTGTAGTCATATCTTATTCTCTGACTCTGAGTCTTCTGCCTCCCTATTCTACTTTTAAGAACCCTTCTGATTACATTGGACCTCCCAGATAATCAAGGATAATCCTCCCATTTCAAGGTCAATTGATTAGCAACCTTAATTTCATCTGCAGTCGCAGTTCCCTTTAGCCATGTAGGGTAACATATTCACAGGTTCCAGGGGTTAGGATGTGGCTCTCTTGGGGAGGGAGGCATTTTTCTGCCTACCACAGTGTGGAAGAAAGATAAAAAGTGTGGAAGGAGATGAGGTTAAAGAGGTGGGCTTGGGCCAGATTATGAAAGGCTTGTAGGCTAGCTTAAGGAGTTTGGATTTTATTCCAAGTGAAAGGGAGAGCCCCTGGAGGATTTCAAGAAAGGCAGTGAAGTGATCTGAATTGCATTTTAAAAGGAACGTTCTGTTTGCCATGGTGGACTTGGATTTAAAGAGGGAAGGAGTGGCTGTAGGGAGACTAGTTAGGGAATATGTGAACTTGTCTGGGCTTGGTTAGTCAGATTAGGGTAATGGTAATAAAGGTGGAGAGAAGTGAATGATTATAGGATGTATTTTGGAGATAGAGATTTGTTAATATATTTACATGGGGGTAGAGTAAGGGGAAGAGAAGAATGAGGAGTGAACCACTCATTTACTAAGATGGAGAAGACTAGAAGATAAGCAGGTTGGAGGGGATGGGAATCCGCTTTTTTTCCGTAAGTTTGAGAGGCCGATTTGGTATTCAAGTGGAGACATAAGGCAATTACATATGAATCTGAATCTCAGTAGAAAGGCCAGGTCTAGAGGTATGTATTTGAGATTGACAACATAGTGGGATTAAGACCATGGGACTGGGTGACAATGTCTTAAAGATGTAGATAGAGAAAAGGAAAGTGCTTAGGATCCAACCCTATGGCTCCAATATTGAAAAGTCAAGCAGAAGAAGAAAAGCCAGCAAAGAAGACTGAGACGGTGAACCCAGAGATTGTTACCAGCTTTTTAAAGAGGGAGGGGGTATGATTAGCAATTTGAATGCTAGTGAGAGATTGAATGAGATGACAGAGAAGTGCCTGTTGGATTTACAATATGGTGGTCTTTGCTGACCTTAAGAATAGTGTGAGTGGAGTGGTGGAGATGGGAACCTGGCTGGAGATGGGAAGAGTGTTAAGGAGAGAAACAGGTGAGAAGGTAGAGGTGGCTATTATAGACAATTCCTCCATATTCTAAGATGTGTTATGCTCTCTCCCAGTTCGAGTCCATTGCTGCACACTCTCTTTCTTCTGCTTGCTATCTCTTTGCTCTTTACTATACCCTCCTCCACCACACCATTTGTCCTTCTTAACTCATCTGCATACTTTGAATCTCAGCTCATACATCACTTCCTCAGAAAGGGCTTTCCTGATTATTCCAGTCTATCTGCTTAAAAGAGATCTTTCTGTCACAATTGTCTTTCGTAGTACACTTCACATTTTATAATTACATAGTTATGGGTACTCCCACCCCCCCTACACACACACACACGCACACTAGACACATGACAAACAGTAAGCTCCACGAAGGTGGGAGGATTTCACTTTGGCTCATATTGTAGCCCAATGTATAGCACATAGTAGTTGCTCAACATTCAACTCGTTTGTTGAATCAATGAATAAATTAAATTATCTTTTAATACCTTGGACGAATGATACGGTCTTGTGTTTATGTTTTCTGTAGCTCATTGTTCGCATGTGATGTTTGGCAGCCATTAATGAAATAATACATAGCTCTATCAGGAACACTCTGATTAACAGCTAATGAACATTTTGGCCTGAAACAGCTAATAAACATTTGGCCTGAACATCTTTTGCAGCAGATTCTCGGTGAAGAGCTTCATAAGTCAATTCAGTTTTGACGTTGAGAAGCTGCATGCTGTTCCCAAAGGGTAGTGTTCCCAAAAGCTAACAAAAAGCTGTTCTGAAGGTTTGGATACATTCTTTGTGTTTCTTATTATTTATTAGCTGGGTCACAATGGGAGACCCCTTAAACTCTCTCAATGTCTTTATCTGTAAAATGGAGGTCAGTGCCCTTATTTTGCCCACCAAACAGGGTTGTTGTAGTCAAATGAAATAGAATGAAATAGAATATGTGAGAACACTTTGAAAATTCTAAAGCACTATGAAAATCTAAAGTATTATTACCAGTATGACTCCTTTTCAGTACAACTCCTATTACCAAAATGGAAAGATGAAAATACCTTCTCTTGCTTTCCTCCTTTTTAAACTGAGTATCCTCTTAACGGAACTTACAGTAAGAGTAGATGGCATTAAACCTTTTATCGCTTGTTCAAGAGCCAAGCTCTCTAATATTTTTATTTGGATCCTGTTTTTACTGTAATGCATTATCTGTTCCTTTTGTTCATTTACCTCTCATGGGAAGAAAACAAGTCATTTGTGACTTGAAATCTGTAGGCATAAAATGTGCCTTTCTTGTCTGTTCAGATACAGAGAATCTAAAAACATGAAACTTGAGATGTTTCTTCAAGGTGCTGTGAGATTTGAGGTGAAGAATTTACAAAAGACCAATATTCCACCAAACAAAAATCTGTAAATATGAAAATACCTTTGTGCTACAAGAAATCTTTCTAATTTATCCACACAGTATGCATAGTAAATATAGAGTGATTTTCACAAACAATACAGAAGAATCCATTTCATTACGTTATAGCTGTCCATTTCTAAATGTGTATATATATTAATACCATACTTAGTGCAGTGACTGGTGTCTTTATAAAAAGGGGAAATTTGAAGAATGACACATACACAGAGAAAAATAAAACATGTGAAGATGAAGGTAGAGATCAGGGTAGTGATTCTATAAGCCAAAGAATGACAAGTTGGCTACCAAACCACCAGAACCTAGGCAAGAGGCATGAACAGATTCTCCCTCACAGCCCTCAGAGGGAACCAACACTGCTAAGAACCTTGACCTAGGACTTCTGGCCTCCAGAACCTTGAGACAATAAATTTCTGTTGTTTAAGTCACTCGGTTTGTCATACTTTGTTTCAGCAGCCTTAGCAAAGTAATACACTTCCCCACTGGAAAATGAGTGAGAGCAGCCAGATAGAGTCTAGGAGGCAACAGCATAGGCAGGCACACCAAGGACATTCTCGTGTCCTTTCTCTCACTGCCCACTACTGAAAACCTACTTACCCTTCCAGGCTAGTCTAAAAGCCATTTTCACCACAAAGACTTTCCCAGTCTTCGGGTCAGAAACAATTGCTTCCCCTTTTGTGCTCACAACTGAGAGAGGCAAGCATATTTCCCTAGTTCATCCTTTCCCTCCAAAATTCATTATGCTGATGAAGCTAGATTATCTCACTTAAGAATCACCCTTATATCCTAGATATGTTTTCACCCCTGTCCCTTACCCATTCAATTCTAAGGATTTTGAGAACAAAGGAGGTCTTATTCATTGGGGTATGTCACTTCCATCCCCTACCAGCTAATGAAGAATGCAATGCTAGCCTGGCACATACAGTGGATGCTCAGTAAATATTTGAGAACTCGAGCTGATTTTCCCATCACTATTTCTTCATCTTAACGGCACTGTGAGAGAACCTTTCAGAGGGAGGAACTAAACTTAGTCGGAGGACCAAAGGTAAATACCTAAAGGTAAGTACCTAAAATATGCGCTTTTTTGTTGAGGTTTGTGGAAAGGGACCTTGTGGCCAAAAAGCTGCCAGACGATATTAGGGAGTTCAAGGCACAGAGGCAAGCAAACTAATTTTGTTCAGTTGAGGTGGAGGTTGGGATTGGATTGATAGCCTGGAGAGCAGTTCAGGGCTGGAAGTCTGAAGGCTGGTCAGGGTGGGAATCCTGGCTATCACAGCGAGAAGGAAGGTAAGGTTATGGAGCCCAAACAGATTGGAGCTGGGGGTTGTCTGAGTGTGGTGGTGGTTGAGAGGAAAATGATAGGGGAGCCAAAGGGTGTCCAGCTACTGGTCGATGGGGAGAGGAACTGGGACCACAGCAGGAGTGAACCTGAGGACTGGGTACAAGTAGGCTTGATGACGACATTTTCCAAACCAAGAGTCAGAACATGCGTTAAATACGAATGAATGTATCCGAACAATAGTGCAGAATATTTGAAACTGGAATGATTCAAGAAAATTACCACATATGGTTGCTATCATAATAGAAATGATAATTAGAGTAAGTCTGAGGTGTTGGTCTTTTCTTGCTCCTAGGTTTTGTTATCTTTTCCCTTTGTCTAGCCTGAATACTGAAGTACGTTTTTATTATGTTTTTGTCTTAAGAGCAGGAGAATTGATTTTCTATTTCTCTTTCTTAAAATGTTGATTAAATTGTTGGTTGTCTATAGCCCTCAATGGATTTTTTTCCCTCCACTGCTTAAAATTTCCCCTCTTGCTCTAAGGTCTCCTTATAAGAAAATTTAAATTCCCTTTTTTCATTTCCCAAGATCAAGAGAATTTCTCCTTCGCTTTGGGATACTCTATATCTGTCTTAATGGCTTATGGAATTTTGTTCACCTCTTCCATTATTCTTATAACATCTACATGAATAGAACTTGCAAAGACATTTTTTCATTGGATACTTCCACCCAGCACAAGAATACTCATATCACTAATGCCTTAAGTTTAAATTAACTTTAATATATTTCTATTTTTAGGCAGTGCTAGTTATCAAGGGTAGGGAGTGCAGTTGATAGAACGAGTATAGTTCAGCTACAAAGTACAAGATATTGTCCCTGTCATTGGGCCATTTTCTCAAAATAATTGTAAAATAGGCTAACCACAGGAATAAATTATATAGCAATATAACTTTGTCTCTCACATTATGTCTTCAAGTGTGTAGACCATAGATTACATTTTACAAAATTTCTGCTATGGCGTGTTCCCTGGCTTTCACGTGTCTCCTATGGGCATCTACTGGAAGTGGGCTTAGTTTCCATCTGTGTACCTCCAAAATTCTGTCCACAAGCAGTGCTCCTATAATCTTCCAGGAGCCAGCTTTTGTGCTATATTGTGAATAGGTAAGCTTCTAGCACATAAAATGAGATGAACTTACCTTATTGAAAGAAAAAAGTCAATAAACTTGCAACATTTTTTTTAGTTGATGAATCTTTGCCATTATAATATGTAGCAGATTGAGAAAATTTTCTTTTACCCCCTATATTTTTTCAGTAAATGAACAGTTAAGGGTCCATCCATGAACCATTAGGAATTGTATATTTAGTTCAGTTTACTTATTCTTAACTTTCTCTTGACCCTTGCTCTGAAGACTGTCTTTTATGTAGATTTTAAGAACATGTTCAAAGATACTTTTTAAACTGACATAAGCTTAAGTTGATTGATATGTTTAAAATATGGCATTTAGCTATAGAGAGAAAGGGGGTTTATATTGTGAGCTGTAGCATAGCTGAAGCATCAGAGGAGTTTAATAGAGAGGTGGCAGAGTATAATAGTTAAGCAGCCCCAACCTGGGTTCAAATCCCACCTCTGCTACGTACTAGCTGTGTGACCTAGGATAAACTATTTACTATCTCTGTACCTTAGTTTCTTCTTTAATAAAACTGTGGTGTTTCATTACGTGGTAGCCTGTAGTAGCTACTTTATAGGTTTATGATGTTAAATTAGTATTTATAAAATAATGAGAAGAGTGCCTAGCTTATAGTAGGTTAAAATAAGTGTTAAGTAAGATTCTTCTCATAATTTAACAATAAAAGTATTTTTGGTGGCATTTCAGCGGTACATTTCTTTGGATAAGTATTAAATAACTACATTCATGTGAGTCCTTATGAAGAACTCTGAATCTTGTTTTGGGGTCTGGTCAGTGAGAGATTATGAAAATACCTAAGCCCATTTATTCTGAAGAGCTCTTTACATTCCCTAGATCAGGCCTCAGACAAGGGCCAAATGCTACTGACCCTTGTTGCTTGAGGTTTCTGAATATTGCTTGGAATGAGGGGGAAACTCTGAATGAGAGGCAGTAGTAGGAGGACATTTCATTTCTGCTTTTGTGGCTCAAAGTGAATTGAGACATCAAGCGGTACTTCCCCTGAAGTCCTGTGATGTTATTGGTATGTGTGGATATGTGGTAGGAAGGTGGATGTGAGAAAAACAACTATTTCTGGAAAATAGCTGACAGCACAATAGAGTACTACAGTATTATAAGGAAAATCAATCAGCAAGTTAGAGAAGCATGGTAGGTTAAACAAAGGATTAATATTAGTTTTGACATTAAATTGGTGGTTCTAATCTGGTATAACGTTAGCAAAATCCCTCACTCTGCTGAATTTAATGGGGTAATAGGGCTGACTGGGAATATGCAGCTCCAGAATACATGATGATCAAGAAGGGTGAAGATTGCATCAGCTACCCATGACAGTAAGATAGACCTGATTCCTTAGGTTGGGTTTCAAATGCCTATGTTAATTCACTTCATTTTATTTCCCTTAGCAAAACTCAGTTTAATATACTCATTCTAGAACATATTCTTGTAACAGTGGAGCACCTCATAAGAACACAATAACACTTACTAGACTCAGCTTTGATATTTTGCCTCACTTGTAACTGCAACCTGATCAGTGCTTTCTTTTCTACAATATTGTAAGAAAATAAGGCTTATTTTGGAAATAGCAAGATTAATGACTGGCTTTTAAAAAAGTTGTTTGGTATCTTTCTAAGTTTTTAATGTTTCTATTTTCAAGTTAAAAATCTAATTTCATTCTACATGTCATCTTAGTTTCATAAACAATTGTGATCTGTCATTTAAATATTATTCTTCAAATACCTGAATCTGAAAGTATGATTTGCTACTTATGACACTATTTAAAGGATTCATTCTATAAATACCAGGTATAAGATGGCTTCCAAAGAGCATTTAAAAATCATTCTCAGTTATCTTCTTCGTATTTAACTGTTAGTCTACTATATTATGATAGCAAGTATCTTTTAGCTTTTTTTTTTATTATGGGAAGTCTCAAAGATGCACTAAATAGAATAGTATAATGAAGAATTTCATCTACCTTTCAACAATTATCAATCCATAACTAATTTTGCTTCCTCTACAACTTACCTATATCCCTTTCACCTCCATATTATTTTGATGCAAATCCCAGACACCATATAAATTGGTCTATAAATATTTCTTCATGTATCTCTAAAACAAACACTATTTCTTAAGTGTTATCACAATACCATACCCCTTCAAATCAATGATAATTCCTTATATTATCATTTCCCCACTATTTCCTTTTTTAAAAATTTCTTACTTATTAAAGAAATCAGGTTTGTCCCATAGAATTTCCCTTGGTCAGTGTATCATTGATTGCATCTCCATGGTGTCATTTAACATATTCTTCTATCCATTGCATTGATAGTTAGGTCTAGATTGATCAGGTATAGGTTAGTTTTTTGTTTGTTTGTTTTTATTTTTGGCAAGAATATTTCATAGGTGGTATTGTTTACCTTTACCTAAAAATATAATGTCTAGTTTTTCTCTTTGTTGGATGTTAGTAGCCACTGATGATCAATGTCTTAGATTCATTATATCACTATATGTCATAAAGAGGTGGAATTTTAATTATATTATTTCCTCCTTAATTATTAGTTGGAGTACTCCTATAAGAAAAGATTCCTTTATTGACTTTTTTTATTTCCCTCAGGTAGAGTTCCTATAATAAAAGGCAGAATAAATATTAATTTTTAAAAATATACTATAAACAATTGTGAAATTTTTGCAATTCATTGATTTAAAGATATTTGATGTGTTTCAGTGCACTGCAGTTTTTATCCTTATTGATAACAAAATAATATTGATATTGTTTCATCTTTGGCAAGTGAGGGGTTATCAGGTTGACTCCTGAGTCCATTTTTGGTAAGGCTCAGTAAGTACAGATAGCTTCTAGTGTGATAACACTGCCATCAACAATATGATTACTAAAAATAAATTTTTTTTTTGTCCTGCTAGCATATCCCACTGGGAGTGTATAGTCAAATCACTGTGTTATAGGGTCACATGGAATAGTTCCCCAAAGAGAATTATGCTTTTGAGTGAATGCAGATTAGGTTAGCTTGTTTTATTGTACATTAAATTTTTAGGGATTGCTTGTATAATGTTTAATTTTCTTTTGTAATTATGTGAAATAGGTATATATACCAAATAAGGTATATGCAATGAATCTAGCTTCCATCTCTGTACCTTCTATCTGTTTCCTCTTTCTTCCTATATATAACTACATTTTAAAATAATTTTTCTTTCTTTTAAAAATAGCTTTCATGGTAAACAAAATTAGCTAATTTTATTTTTATCACTTGATGCCTTCCAAAGAATGTAACACTGCTACACACTGAATCACACGTAAACACCAGTATGCACAAGATATAGACTATTTTCCTTCACCTCAAAAAGCTTCTTTGTTCCTCTTTGCAGTTATTCCCTTTTTCCTCCCTCTGGTCCGTGACAACCATTGATGTGCTTTCTGTCACTATAATTTGTCTTTTCTAGAATTTTATATAAATGGAATCCTGTGACACAAACAACACAATTTAAAAGTGGGTAGAAGAGCTGAATAGACACTTTTCCAAAGAGGAAATGCAGATGGCCAACACGCATATGAAAATATGCTCAACATTGCTAATCATCAGGGAAATGCAAATCAAAACCACAATGAGATATCACCTCATACCTGTCAGAATGGCTATCATCAAAAAGAACACAAATAACAAATGTTGGCGAGAATGTGGAGAAAAGGGAACCCTTTTACACTGTTGGGAATGTAAATTGGTGCAGCCACTGTGGAAAACAGTATGGAGGTTTCTCAAAAAACTAAAAATAGAACTACCATATGACCCAGCAATTCTACTCGTGGTTATATATCTGAAAAAAACCAAACACACTAATTCTAAAAGATACATGCACCCCAATGTTCATAGTAGCATTATTTACAATTGCCAAGATATGGAAACAACCTAAGTATCCATCAACAGATGAATTGATAAAGAAGATGTGGTATATATATACAATGGAATACCACTCAGGATAGAAAAAAATGAAGTTTTGCTATTTGCAGCAACATGGATGGAGTTGGAGGGTGTTATGCTAAGTGAAATAAGTCAGAGAGAAAGACAAATACTGTATGATATCACTTATATGTGGAATCTAAAAATATGACAAACTAGTGAATATAACAAAAAAAAGTAGACTCACAGATATAGAGAACAAACTAGTGGTTAACAGTGTGGGTGGGGGGCAATATACAGGTTGGGGAGTGGGAGTTACAAACTGTTGGGTGTAAGGTAGGCTCAAGGATGTATTGTACAACATAGGGAATATAGCCAATATTTTGTAATAACTGTAAATGGAAAGTAACCTTTAAAAATTGTATAAAAAATTAAAATTTAAAAATGGAATCATACAATATATAGTCTTTCATGTCTGGCTTCTTTCACTCACCATAACCAGGTTGCATAAGTCCTTCAACCTCATTATTTTTTAGAAATGTTTGACTATTCTAGGCCTTACCTTTGCCATATAAATTGTAAAATCAGCATGTCTATTCTGCAAAAGCTTACTTGACTTGTGATTGGAATTGCATTGACTCTATAAGTCATTTTGGGGAGAATTGACACTTACCAATACTGAGTCTTCATGAACATAGTATATTTCTACATTTATATAGGTATTTTAAAATTTCTCTCAGCAATAATTTTAAGTTTTCAGTTTACATGCCTAACACATATTTTGTTAAATTTATCCCTAAATAATTAATATTTTTGATGCTATTGTAAAAGATAATTCTTTTTAAAACTCTTTTTCCAAATGTTACTTATATATAAACACAGTAGATACTATATATTGATCTTGTATCCTGCAACCTTGCTATAGTCGCTTATTAATTCTAGTAACTTTTTTTGCTAGATTCATTAGAATTTTCTATTTGACAGTCATGTTGTCTATAAATAAAGATACTTTTATTTCTTCCTTTCCAGTCTATGCCTTTAATTTCTTTTTCTTCTCTTATTCCACTGTCTAGGAACTCTAATATAATGTTGAATAGAAGTGGTGAGAGCAGGCATCCCTGTCTCATTTCTGATTTTAGGGGTAAAGCAATTAGTCTTTCACCATTAATTAATGAAGGTACCTGTAGGTTTTTCATAAATGCCCTTTATAGGGTTGAGGGGTTTTTCCTCTGTTTCTATTTTACTGAGAATCTTTGTCATGAATGGGAGTTGAATGTTGTCAACTACTTTATATGTGTCTACTGAGGCGATCATATGATTTTTCTTTTTCAGTATATTGAGTTACACTGAATTTTTTTTTTTTTTTTTGCGGTACGCGGGCCTCTCACTGCTGTGGCCTCTCCCGTTGCGGAGCACAGGCTCCGGACGCACAGGCTCAGTGGCCATGGCTCACGGGCCCAGCCGCTCCGTGGCATGTGGGACCCTCCCGGACCGGGGCACGAACCCATGTCCCCTGCACTGGCAGGCGGACTCTCAACCACTACGCCACCAGGGAAGCCCTACACTGAATTATTTTTAAATGTTAAGCCAACTTTACATTCCTGGAATGAACTTCATGTAGTAGGGATGTGTTATCCTTTTTATAAATTGCTGGATTTAATTTGTTAAGGATTTTTATTTCTATGTTCATGAGGGAAATCAGTATATAATTGTCTTGTAATGTCTTTTTCTGGTTTTGCTTTTATGGGAAAGCAGACCTCATAAAAAAATACTGAGAAGTTTTTCCTCTTCTTTCATTTTATGAATAAGTTTGTTTTGAGTTAGCAGTATTTTTCCTTAAATGTTTGGTAGAACTTATTTATGAAAATATCTGGGTCTGAGGTTTTCTATGTAAAGGAGTTTTAAACTATGAATTTAATATCTTTAATTGATATATGGTTAATTAGGTTATCTACTGCTTCTTGAGTGAGCTTTCATAGTTTTTTATCTTACAAGGAATGTGTCCATTTTGTTATAAATTATCAAGTTTATTTACATGAAATCATTCCTGATATTCTTTTATTATCATTTCCATACTTGTAGGATCTGTAATGGTATTCCATTCCCTCATTTGTTCCTTATATGGGTATTTTTATTTGCTCTTTTTTATTCTGGTGAATCTGGCTACAAGGTCAACTTTGTTGACCTTTTCTAAAAGAACCAGCTTTTGTTTTCATTTATTTGTCACTATTTTTCCCCTGGTTTTTATTTTTATTTATTTCTACTCTTTTATTATTTTCTGTCTTCTGCTTATTTTGTATTTAATTTTCTTTTTCTAATTTTATGAGGTGAAAGTTTAGATCATGGATTCAAGATTTTTTTTTCTTTTCATTATAAGCATTTAATGCTCTAAATTTCCCTATAGTTACAACTTTATATGTATACCACAAATTTGATATGTTGTGTTTTTCATTTCATTCAGTTTAAAATGTTTTCCAGTAAATTTTAAGGCTTTTGATGTATTTAATATATTGGTTTATTGTATTCATATGTAAGGATATATAAATATACACATACTTGTTTTCAGAAATGTATTATCAATTTATACTCCCACTAGTAGCATATGAGGATGCTAGTTCCTCTAGTTTTGATAATATCGGTGTTATAAATTGTGTAATATTACTTGCTAATTCAATAGATGGAAATGGTAAAAGAA
The DNA here is from genome assembly GCF_059928025.1 of Delphinapterus leucas. Lineage (NCBI taxonomy): Eukaryota > Metazoa > Chordata > Mammalia > Artiodactyla > Monodontidae > Delphinapterus > Delphinapterus leucas. Next base: position 32,032,960 of record NC_143142.1, on the reverse strand, counting down.
AATGTTTTCCATTTTCCCTTGTGATTTCTTCTTAGCCCTTTGGGTTATTTAAAAGTGTTTAATTTATAAACATCCAGTGATTTGACAGATATCTTTCTGTTACTGAGTCAATTTAATTCAGTGTGGTCAGAGGACATGTTTTGTATGAGTTTAGTCCTTTCAAATACATTGTTACTTGTTTTATAGGTCAGCATATGTTTTGTGTTGGTGACTGTTCCATGTACACTTTCAGAAAAATGTGTTTCCTCCTGTTGTTGAGGGCAGTATTCTACAAATGTCAAGTTGGTTGGCAGTGTTATTAAAGTGTTTTCCCTCCTTATTGATTTCTGTATTCTTGTTCTATCAGTTACTGAGAGAAAAGTGTTTCATTCCCCAACTATAATTGTGGACTTGTCTATTTCTCCTTTCAATTCTTTAAGTTTGGCTTTGTGTATTTTGAAACTCTGTTATTGGGTGCATACACATTTAAAATTATGTGTTGTTGATGAATTCATCTTTATATCATTGTGAACTATTCCTTTTTATTCCTAGGAAATATTCCTTGCCCTACAGCATACTCTGTCTGACAGCCACTCTAGTTTTCTTTTGATTTGTGCTTGAACATTATGCTTTTTCCATCTTGTAAGCTTTAAACTATCTGTGTCTTTATATTTAAAATGTGGCAACATATGTTTGCCAATCTGATAATCTCTACCTTTTAATTGTCTGTTTAGTTCATTTACATTTAATGTAATTATCTGTATGGATAGGGTTAAGTCTACTATCATACTACTTAATCACTATTTGTTTCTTCTGCTCTGTGTTATTTTTTTTCTCCTTTCTTGCCTTCCTTTGTATTAACTAAGTTTTCTTTTTCTTAATGATTTCAATTTGTTTCTGTTATTGATTTATTAACCATGCCTCACTTTTATTTTTTAGAGATTTTACTGAGGTTCACAATAAATCATTTTTAACTTATAGTCTATCTTCAAGCAGTATTATAACTACTGAAATAGAAGAATTATACTACTATTTCATCTTTCAATACGTTGTTATTATTTTTTTGCTTTATAGAGTCAGTTATTTATTAAAGAGTTTAAAAATGAGAAAAATACATTTTATGACTTCCTGCATATTTTGGTACTCTTCATTTTGTTGTTGTTGATTTAATTTTTTTATCTGTTGTCATTTTTTTCTTCTGCCTGAGAAAATTTATTAACATTTCATGGTATAGGTCTATTAGAGATAAATATTTTAAACTTTTATTTTTCTGGAAAAGAACTTGTTATCCTTCCATTTTTATAAATATTTTGGTAAAGAAATCTAGGTTGACAAGTTTTCTTTTTTCTTTAAATACTGTAGAGATGTCTAACTATGGTCTCATTGCTTGAATAGTGTCTCATGAAAAGTATATCATTATTATTATACTTGTTCCTCATTATGTAATGTGCCCTTTTTCTCTGGCTGATTTTGAGATTTTTCTCCTTATTACTGGTTTTCAGAAGCTTGATTAAGATGGGTGTGGATGTGGCTTTCTTTGTGTTTCTTTTGCCTTTGAGTTTCCTTGAACATATTGGATCTATAGATTCATAGTTTTCAGTAAATGTGGAATATTTTTTTCTGTCCTCCAGGCCCCTTTTCTTGAACACCAATTGCACGTAATATTACTCCCAAGGTCACTGATGCTGTATTAATTTTCAGTATTTTTTCTGAGTTTCATTTTGGATGAATCCTATAATTAATCACTGGTCTTTTCTTCTGCAGTGTCTAATCTGCTTTTATTCTCATTCAATGTATTTTTAATTTCAGCCTTCGTAATTTTCATCTTCAGAAGTTTTATTTGGGTCATTTTTATATCTTCAAATTTCTCTTCTTCATTGTCATGTTATCCACTATCTTCTTGAACATCGGGAGTATATTTATAATGGTTGTTTTAATGGATTCATCCACTGATTCCATTATCTCTGTTGTCTCTGGCTCTGTTTGCATTGATTTATTTTTATCCTGGTTATTTTTCGTATTTTGCTGCTGCTTTTTTGTGTTTCATAATTATTGATTATATGCCAGAAATTGTGTATTTTATGCTGTTGGTTGCTGGATTTTGTTATATTCCTTTCAAGATGTTTATATTTTGCTCTGATGTTTAGCTAATTTACTTAGAACCAATTAGTCCTCTTTCATATTTACTATTTTTTTTTTTTTGTGGTATGTGGGCCTCTCACTGTTGTGGCCTCTCCTGTTGCGGAACACAGGCTCTGGATGTGCAGGCTCAGCAGCCATGGCTCACGGGCCTAGGTGCTCCACGGCATGTGGGATCTTCACGGACCAGGGCACGAACCCATGTCCCCTGCATCGGCAGGTGGACTCTCAACCACTGTGCCACCAGGGAAGCCCTTGTATTTACTTTTAAGGTTTTTTTTTAGGGTAGGTGTAAACAACCCTTAGTTTAGGACTAATTTTGTCCCTCTAATAAAGCAATACCCTCTGTAGATTCTACCTGATTCTCAACATACTGTAAGGTTTTCCAGTTTGGCTAGTGTAAACATGAACTTTTCCTGGTCCTCTGTGAACTGCTAGGGACATTTCCTTGTTCCTTTCCAGTAATTTTTTTTTTTTGGCGGGGGCACTTTGGGTAAATTCTTCTTATGTATTTGCACATCAATACTCAGCCAAGGATAGGGGTGAACCCCTCTGAAAGTCTTTGGGCTGCTTCTCTATGAAGCTACTTCTCTGGTATTCTGGCTCACAAATTCTAGCTGCCTTTGCCTTTCTAAACTCCAATCTCTATTTCTTCAATTCATCAAAATCACCAGGCTATGTTTGGATTCCCTTTCCCTGAACTGTGACCTGGAAACTGCCTCCAGTGTTTGCCTTGTTTCCTTTCTCTTAGGGATAAAACTCCTGAGCTGCCAGTTCTCCAGTGTCTGAAAAGTATCACTTCATATTGACATATTTGCTCAGTTTTCTAGATATGAGATTAAATTTGGTCTCCCTTACTCTGTCTTCACTTAAAATGGCTATCTGCCTTTTAAAAAAAAGTATATGCAAATGTATATATTCATACCCTGTCCACATTTCTTAAAGAATGCTATACACACATGCCATATGTACTTTTCTCTACTTTGCTGTTTTCAGTTAACAGTATATCATGGAAATCTCTCCATAGTAGTATATACAGGTATCCCTCCTTCCTTATTAAAACTGTGTAGTTCTCCATTGTGGTCTCAATCAGTCTGCTACTGATGAACATTCAGGTTGCTCCTGTCTTTTCTATTACAAACAGTGGCATAAAGAATAGACTTCTACATATGTCTTTCAGTACGTTTGCCAGTGTTAATTTGGTTAGATCTTTATACATAAAACTGGTGAGTTAGAAAATAAATGCCTGTGTAGTGTTGCTGGGAATTGCCAAATTCTCCTCCATAAGGGTTGTACCATTTTCAGTTCCTACCAGCAATATCCGAATCCCTTTTCCCCAAGGTTTTATGAACGTATTTCAGATTTTGTATTGTTGTCAATTTATTAGGTGAGAAATATCTGACTATAGCTTAATTTGCATTTTCTATTATGAGTGAGGTTGAGCATTTTTTATATAAGAATTATTTGCATTTTTTGTAATTTGTTAATATCTTTAGCTCATTTTTCAATAGGGCGTTGGATTATTTCTTCTCTATGTTTAGAAAATCTTTTTATATTCATAATACCCCTTTTCCTGTGATAGAAATTGCAAATATTTCTCTCTCAGTTTTTCATTTTGGTTTACTTATGGTACCTTTCCTATCTATAAAGTCTTTAATTTTAAGATTTTATGTAATCACGTTTACCAATGTTTTCTCTTATTCCTTCTAAATTTTGAGTTATAGTTATGGAGTTTTTTATCACTACCAAATTATAAAGGAATTCACCCAAGTTTTTAAGTACTTGTGTGATTTCATTTTTTACATTTGATCTCTGATCCTTTTAGAATTTATCTTACACTGTAAGCCAGGCACTGTGCTTTGGGCCAGCTGGGAAGTGGTGGGATGTCTTGGATTGGGGATTTGGGGGCAATTAAATGCAAAGTTTAATGAGAGACTCTCTCTGCATCAAAATGCTATTACTAGAAGAAGAATCAAAACAACTCTTAAGAAGAATTGAATAAATGGATACTATGAATGTGTATGGTAAGATAATATGGTAAAGAAATCCGTTCTCTCCAAATGAATTTATTGATTTACTTGTGGACACAAAAGTATTCTTAAAAGATAAGCTCTGACAAATGCATTTACAGAATAAGATGATACAAAATAGTTTATTTCATGGGATAGTCAAGAAAAGAATTGCAAGTGGAGTGACACCAGAGATGGGGTTTTTAAGGATAAGCAGGAACACAACAAAGTTAAGGTGAAGAAGGAAGGTGTTCCTAGAAAACAGAACATTTGCATGACATGAAAGTACTTGCCATGTTTATGAAAAAGTGGAATAGTTCCCTTGACTTGTTCATCCACATATGTGTTGTGAGGAAAAAGGTATGAGAGGACTCAGTGATCCTGCCGGAACAAAGGTCAAGAAATGTTTTCTTAAAGGGCCAGATTGTAATATTTTAGGCTTGCCGAGACCATATGATCTGTGTCACAATTACTCAGTTTTCCTGTTTTAGCAAGAGAGCAGCCATAGACAATATGGAAACAAATGAGCATGGCTGTGTTCCAAAGAATTTTATCTACAAAAACAGGTGGCGATCTGGATTTGGCCCATGTGCCATGGTTTACCTTTCCCTGAATTAAGACTGGGATTGGAGAGCAAATGGGGAGATGGGATGTTAGAAACACAGAAGAGTTTAGGAAGTATAGGAAAAAATTCAAAGCAACACAGTCTCTTTATTTTAGCATCCTCAAAGAGCTAAGACTTCTAGTGTGGCAATCACCACTATGTAATTTTACAAAAATAGTTTGTAAATTTTAGATCAGAATCCTTTTGACCTTTTATATTGAAAAACATGAATTGTAAAAATCAGAAAAGTATGCTGATCTCATTTTGCCTTGCCCAAGTGGGAGCAGGAAAAGCTAAGTCTTCCAGAAACTTGGGTAATCTTAATCCAGTTACAAGCAAGCACCACCCTGTGCTGGAATTCTCTGAAAGTGGGGAATTTTGACATTGGAAATCAGCCTCTTAGTGTGGTAATTAGTCAGCCTTGTCATTTTGATAGTTGAACTTACAGAAAGCTTAAAGGCTTCTCAAGCATTATATAAAAGTCTGATGAGGCTTCCCTGGTGGCGCGGTGGTTGAGAGTCTGCCTGCCGATGGCAGGGGTTGCAGGTTCGTGCCCCGGTCTGGGAAGATCCCACATGCCTCTCCACAATGGGAGAGGCCACAACAGTGAGAGGCCCGTGTACCGCAAAAAAAAAAAAAGGCTGATGAATTAGATCTGAGAGCAAAAGGGAAAACCTCTTGATGATTGGGATTCCTAAATTGGGTCTGAAGGTGGATTAGACAGATTCTAAATATTCTTCAGACTTGCAGATTCTATACAAATAAAGGCAACTTCATTAACAGAACCTATCAGAATGTTTGTTTTTGACCAACTGCTAAATAATAAATAATAGAGAAGTTCAATTGTGTGGATGCATCTTCATTTTGGTAACAGTACAAATAAATATTAATTATGTATTTCAAATAATGCAACAGTCTGAATACAAATATATATATATATATTTTTTTTTGCGGTACACGGGCCTCACACTGTTGTGGCCTCTCCCATTGCAGAGCCCAGGCTCCGGATGCGCAGGCCCAGCAGCCATGGCCCACGGGCCCAGCTGCTCCGCGGCACGCGGGATCCTCCCGGACCGGGGCACGAACCCGTGTCCCCTGCATCGGCAGGCGGACTCCCAACCACTGCGCCACCAGGGAAGCCCTGAATACAAATATTTTTAAGTCACAAGGGTAATGACTATTAAAAAATTCTTATAATCTTAAAAAAAGTGACTCTACATCTCCAAAGAAAAAAGTCTAAGAATTATTAAAGATGGTAACTTTCATCATGGAGCCAATGATGTTTCCATAATTATTGGTTTACATAAGTGTTTAAGTCATTTATATAATTTTTAATTTTTAGAATTCACTAGACAGAACGAAGATAGTTATTGAGCAGGATACTTATTGAGAATGTTAGCCTGAAGCAAATCACCTATCAACAAGATGGAAGTTTCAGGTTAATGCTAACTGAAATTCTCTAAGGTAGCTCCATACATTATGGTATATACTTTTTGAAATATAGAGATAAATAACTTGGTCCTTCACATTATTTCTTGTTTGTTTAATTTTTCAGTAAAGAAGCAGGCATGAAACATGTTTTCCCTTTTTTCCCAATTATTTCTCACTTTGCTTGCTGGGCTCTTTTTTTTCTCTCTTCACTATCCTCAACAAATAAGGTTGTTCTATGCAATAACATACGTTTAAGCTCCTCAGTAATTAGTGGTTTTTTGACCTGGAAAGTGATCCTTGCTTAAACTATCTATATTTTTGGAAGCTTGTATTTCACCTTCTGGGTTTTTACCTAACGACTTAATGATGATTTGGGGGGAGGTATGCTTGGTAGAGGTGAGATTTGAGCAAAGGGATAGAAAGTGCTTATGAATACTATGTCCCAGTCACTATATTAAACTCTTCATACATGATTTCATTTAAGGAGGTCACAGTCCTGAGGAAATGGGAGGAATTATCATTAAGATGTGTCTGATAAAACCGTATAGATTGTTTTCCCCTCTTGTTTTAGCGCATTGGCCAGGACATCCAGTTAGATGTTGAATCTGTGTTTTATATTTCATTCAAAAAATTAATGTTTATAAATATAAGTGATCATTTCATACCATTGCCCAGATCTTCCTCTCCCTTCTCCTCCACTCCCCACATACCCACCACAACCCAATACCTAACAAAATGTACATACTTAAGAATTTCTTCATATCAATTCTAATATAGCATGTAAAAGGAGATGAGACAGGTAAGCAGTGTCCAGGCCACGGGGCAGAGGGCAGGGGGTGATGGTGGTGGTGGATGTGCCATTAGTGAACACGATAATAGGGACCAATAGAAGGACCATGCTCAGGAGAGTGGCGTGATCTGACAATGTAGGAGGTGGGCTTTGGGGAGCCAAGACTGGTGGTCAGGGAGAGTGGTGTGAAGACTATTGCAATGTCCATATAAGGAATAGTGAGGACTGCACTGGTAGAAGGAATGGTGACATTGGCATAGATTTGAGAATGATTCAACCATTACTATGTATGGGGTAGAGGAAGAGGGAAGAATCAACAATACTCCTTAGATTTCTGGCTTGGATGACTGGGTGGATAATAATGTGCTGAACTAAGGTAGAGAACACTTCCTGGTTTATTAAACAAAGCAATATTTTCAGCTTTCAAGTTTAGACATGAAGATTAATCTTATATAGGACTGTCCAATATAAATCTAATACAAGCCACACTTGAGAGACATATATATAATTTTAAGTTTTCTAGAAGCCACATTAAGTAAAACGAAACAGGTGAAATTATTTTTATCAATATACTTTATTTTTCCCAATGTATTCAAAATATTGTAATTTAAACTTTTAACCCATGTAAAAATTATTAATGATCATTTTACATTTTATTTTCATATGAAGTCTTCAAAATCCGGTGTATGCTTTATACTTACAGCACTTCTCAAACACCCTAGTCACAAATCAAATGCTTAGTGATCACATGTGGCTACCATATTGGACAGTGCAGCTGTAAAGCATCCTAATACACTTAGATAAAAGCATTCTTTTTCATAAAGAACCATATAGCTCTTCAAAATTGACTAGTTAGGGCTTCCCTGGTGGCGCAGTGGTTGAGAGTCCGCCTGCCAATGCAGGGGACACGGGTTCGTGCCCCGGTCCGGGAAGATCCCACATGCCGCGGAGCGGCTGGGCCCGTGAGCCATGGCCGCTGAGCCTGAGCATGCAGAGCCTGTGCTCCACAACGGGAGAGGCCACAACAGTGAGAGGCCCGCGTACCGCAAAAAAAAAAAAAAAATTTGACTAGTTAACTAGTTAAGATAAATCCTCAAGTATAGCTCGTAAAGAAACCATTTAGCTTAAGAGAACAGATTATCAGGAGATGTGGCACCTGCTTTGGATTCTAACACTAAAAGTTGTGTGATCATTGGTAAGTCAATTTTTCTGCACCAGAGTGAATCTAAGATCAGGTACTCTTTGTACAGTTTACTTTAGTATCTGTAAGTCAATGAATCGACTACTTTGTGTTGCAGCCACAATTGTAGTAATAGTAGCGGTAATGAAAATGGCAAACCTTCTACTGCGTGCCAGGCACTGTGAAGTGCTTTACACATATCAATTCATCTAATTATCACAACAGCCCTACGCAGTAGATTCTGTTCTAATGTTTATTGAATAGATGGGGAAACTAAAGTACAGAGAGGCGATCTAAACAGATAGCAGAGTTGGCAGTTTGCAAATTTGGGTTTAAAATGCATGTATTCTGATTCTCAGGTCCATGCCTTTAACCACTGCACATACCATTTTCTTAAAAAGTAATAAATAAATAAATAAGCTGTTATTTTCTTTCAAACACCACAAACTTAAATCCTTTTCAAACTCATAAAAATAATTTCAAAGCCACACTAATACTTTTTGGAATACGTTTGAATAGCACAGATAATGTGGTGTGTACATATTCATCCTTAAACTGTAATAAAATTTTAATTGTAAAGAAAATAGGTAATTATTGCCTTCTCTTTCCTTATAGTAGCCCTTAAGCCAAGCTCCTTGTGACACTGTAGAAAACAACAAAGGGCCAAAAGGTAGAGATATGAAATTGGACATTTCTCAATAAAGAGAGATAACTGTCCTCTCTAAGAGTAAAAACAAAACTAATAAAAAAATAAAAATTGAACGAATCGCTCACTTTTCCTAGATGAGAGAGAGGCACATGTAGTGGTATGCTGATAAGTGTTCGACAGCTGTCTCTCTGGAAAAGAATGTACTTGTTCTATATATAAGCTTATTATAAATTTTATATATAAGATGTGTACTACACAATTTATAAATAATAATAAATATAACTGTGCCATTTATTTTAAGCTCCATACAGCCACTGATTCTTATAAAATGCTTTTATTGTTTTTTTTTTTTGCTGAACCCATGTATCTCTTGGTAACCTTTGGTAACAACTGATGAATGAGTATAGTTTGGACATGAATGTTGACTGATATTTGCATTTATGTTAACCAACAAGACAACAGAGAAACAATCAAGACATAGGTTGGAATGTCACTCTTTTGTAGATGACATGAGTCATTTTGCTGAATCAGAAAATAGTTTTTGAATACTGGAAGAATATTTCTTCATTTATTTGTGTTATTTACAATGGAATGTCTATGGATACTGCATAATTTTAGGATTAATCTATATCATAAACACTTCCACCTTCATTTTTTACATTCTAGGCAATCAACAAACAATCAAGCCCTCATTTATAGTAGTTTGCTAATTCCCTTGGTGTAAATACCCCTCACCAAGGCCACTTTCACACAGCAGACATAATGTCACTGAAAGGAGAACTGGGAAGAGATTCTCAGTATCTCAAATACAAATGGTGTATCAAATACACCATTATATTTTATTTCCACTATACAGGAACAGCACATGTAAGTAGCCTCAAAGGCATAAAAAATAGTAAAGTGTAATAAAATAATTAGAAAGTATTTCTTACCTTTGTTTTAAATATGATTATTTAACTGTAAGTTTATGTAATAACAGCTGTGTCTAAAAACTGGCTCACAGAATTCCTAAAATCTTAATAATCATCTTTTATGAGCCAGTACAAATCAACTGCAGCACATCACTGACACAAGTATGGGGACTTTATATGCTGACTTAGAAAGGAGTGCATGGAGAGAATCACATCTCCCAGCTGAGATATGCAAGAGATTCAAAACCACCACGAGACTGTACAGCTTAGAAAGATCATAGAGCATAGGAGCTGTAAAAGCATAAGTAAGCATAGCGCATTTAGCATGCTCATCAAAAAAATAAAAGTCCTTGCCACTCCTTACCAGAATCTTGACTTTAATAACCAGTCAGGATCCATGCAGATGGGCATATTTAACTTAGATTTTTATGGAAACATCAAAAGCATTTGTTGAGAATGACTATACCCATACTCTGTAATAAGACCTCTTACAATTTAGAACATGTAAAAGTAACTATAAAGGAAGCGGAATGTGTTTTTATACAAGTAGTCTGTTTCTTCCTTGCTAAGAAATTGATGACTGTGCTTTATCTATTGTGATTAAATGGCCTTGCTGGCTCCAGCCACCTCTTCTGCTACATGCCCCCAGTTGTTGCCATAATTCAAAATCCGTTCTGTCATAAGATGTCTGCTGCTTCCTTCAAAATCTTGGGTACAAAGTAAAGCCATTTTTTTACCTTTTTGACAAACCCTACCCTAAATTGTAAGATTTCTCTTGTCTGACCTAGGAGTGCAGGCAAGGCTGCAGCTCTTTGAGCCTTTCCCAAGCCTCCTCCATGTGGACGGTGTCTCTGTGCCTGGGATTTCACTGGGGAATAAGCATTCTTCTACATCGCATCTGGGTTTTCTCAGTGTCTAATTTTAAGGTGCTTTGGAGGAAAATCCCTTCTTGACTGGGGTCTGTTCTGAAAACAGATCCCCCATAGCTGGGACATTTCCTGGGCAACACCAGTAAACATACTGTATGAACTTTGCCCACCTCCCTAGCACATAAAATACAAAGTACCTGGAATCTTGTCACTTCCGATATCATGTGGGGTTTATTGGGTCAAGAAAATTGCCAGTATAAATCAGACCTTCCTTGGAGCTATCTAACTCATTTTAAAAATTTTTTTTGGAGTGAGATTGAATAATCTCACTAGTTTATGGTTTATGATGGTTTCAATATTTTTAAAAAAACTGATAGACTTCATTTCTGTTCCTTCTCAGCGTTTGCATTTCCTGACTAGTTTATCATATTAATATTTCTTTCCATAGAGCATCTTTCTCAACCTAGTGATCACTTAGATTGTCCTTTACCGGGCTTTCATCCAATTGTTTTTCTCAATTGGCATCATATTTCTGCAGTAGAACGTTAGCTCTTCTGGCCCTATAGCCTTTTTCTATTCTCACTTTAGCCCCCCCCCAGGCCCAATTTATAAGCATGAAATGTATTTATTCATAAAATGTCAACATCAATCATATGCAAAATTATAGGGCAGAAAACTCCTGGGTTCAATACCTCACCTTATAACACACCCCTAGATTATAAAATTCTTGAGGCAGGAATTTTATCTCATTCATCTTCATACAGTGGGTTTTAAATTTCAAATACAGTCACGAGTCAGAAGTACAAAAAGTCTACCTTTACTCAACTTAGTTCTATTCTATCACTTCAAAGACATTCGGTATCTTCCAACTGAAAGAAGTCTTTATTAGGAAATTACTAAATTCAGAATTTAAGCTCAGTCAATTCACGCCACAACTTCCCATCACGGTTCTTCTCTGTGGTGACGGTACCCCGGTTCTCCTTCTCCTTCTGCTTGATCCTGAGATTGTGTCTGGGTACAGGAGGCTTTATGTAACATTGTAGGGGTTTTGTGCTGTCCTCTAGACTTTGATCATCTGCTTTACTCTTCGGTAAGGGGCTGGCGCGGCTGTCCATATTGCCCCCACTGCTGGAGGAACTCCTTATTCACCCTGTCCACAAAGGCAATGCTTGTTGGGAGCTCTGACATTTCCCCCATGCTCCTTAGGACCCCACCTTAGATCTCACTGGCCCTGCAGACCTCCTGTGGCCTGGCTAGACCTACTCTTTGTTCCCCAGATTGGGCCGTCAACCCTGAGGCCCTCTGCCATAAGGTCTTTTCATCTCAGCTATAATGATTCCTCTGAGAGATTGCTAGTCAATACTTACTGGGGAACATGGGAGATTATTGATCTCCCCCATGCCCTCCGTGATAGCTTCTGGGAGGCGTGGGTCATCTCAGGTTCTCTGCAGGACTGCCTCATCCCAGACTTTCAGGTGGGGATGGCACGTAATCTTCTCCATCCTCTAGTACTCAAGCCTATCTCTCATGATACCCTGCATCCCAGAGATTTAACCCAGGAAAGGGCAGACTGGATAGTTCCTCTTGAGTATAATTCTCTTCTCTCTTTGACATCTCTCCCAAGCCATAGAGTTTTCAAGTCCCCTCTGTGTGGAAGCAATGCTGCCCTTCCCTTGACATCACAGTCTGTAGCTTTAAAAATCTCCACATTCAGTCTCCCAAACTTTGGTTTTTCAGATTAATGGGGAGTTTTTAGAATTTAGGAAACTCAAGTGCCAAGCTCTAGTCATGGAAGCCTAGTTCTCTTGACTAATATATCTAGAACGTCCTTCAAGAGCCAGTCTTGAAAGTCAAAGTAAAGCGTTAACCATTTCTCTCTTCCAGCTATAACAACCTCTATCAATCTCTACATCTGCAAATGTAAAATGGAATTACAGGACTGTTATTTCACTGTGACTTCTTCTAAAAAATAGGAGAGCTCAAAAGCATAGGAGAGCAGTGCCATTGGGCCTCAAAAGTAGAGAATAAGATGCCGTGTAACTTATACCCCTAGAGTTGTGTGATGCAGCCCAGTTAGAATAGCTTTGAAGACAGGAGTGTAAGGCTAAATTAAACAATAGTTGTAGTAATAAAACTTGTGTTGAAGGGAGAGGACAATTCTGATCTCTGTGTGTCATCCACTCGCCTTGAGACCATGTTGCACTTTTGTCTATTCTGGATTCACCTGTGGAGAATCCACACTAAAGCATTTGAAACCTCTGGCTGTATAGGAAGAACATCATATTAGGAAATACAAAAAAGAAAACATATGAATAAATTTCATAGTGTTATTTTACTATATTTGTATCCTCAGAACCCAGAATGGTGTCTGGCATATAGCATCTCAAGAAAGGTATATATTTATAAACTTATGTTTAATTTATATTTAGGGAGATAAATCGGGGTGATTTTTCCCTTCAAAACCCACAGCCAAGTGACAGTACCCAGAAACGAGCACAGTTCTCTTCTCCAGGGGGACCTGGGGGAGCAAACCAGCCAAGAAGAGGGAAGTGGCTAGTTTGTCCTTTGTCTGCAGAAAACAGATTCAAATAAGAACGGGGAAGCTGCAGGGAGGAAAAATCATAAAAGAAGCAGACTCTAAATGACTGCAGTTACCTGAAGGTAAATTGCTACTAATCAAATTACCTTTAGAATTATATTTCATTTGGATCAGATTTGTGATCTGTAGATAACAGGACTTCATCTACTTTAGGAAATATACCCCTTTCCGCCATTAGCACGTTGAAATGAATTCAGAACAAAGGGATTCTAAACCTTTGAAGCACTGTGGTTAAGTGTATAATAATTCTTTCTCAAGTATCTCATCATCTTTAGCCTCTTTTCAGTCACTTTGAGAGGATTTTTAAAAAATAGCCAGGCCTCAAGTGACCATTTATTCCTACATGTGATGGCAACAGGGACAGATACAATCAAGTCATCAGGTCCAAATTGATGGTCCATTCTTTCTCTGTGGAAATGAACAAAACTGTTAACTTGCTTTTAGGGAACAGACTATCATGATTCTTAGAACCCAACTTTTTTCCCAAATCCTCAAAGCTGTTTTGTAATAAACTCGTTTATTCCCACCCACCAAGCACCACTCAAAACGAAGGAAATGGAATGAAGTAGTGAATAATTACAAGCACTACAATCACTACTATTTACTGAGAGCCCACTCTGATAAAATGTTGTATATTTGCTCCTTATGTTGGAGGCTTAGAGATGGTGAATTCCTTGCCCAAGTTCACAATATTTGTTTGGGCAATTAAGAGGCAGCATGGTGATGTTGCTAAGTTTCTAGACCCTGGTGCCAGATTACCTGGGTTGAATCCCAACTGTATCTCTTTCTAGATCTGTGACCTTGGATGAGTTAACCTCTCTGGGCTCCCATTTCCCCTCTCAAAATGGAGAGGATGATAATAATAGTGCTACCACATGAAACTGAGAGTCACGTGCCTAACATAACACGTGGCATCTACTAAATGCCACGTGAATGCTGGCTGTTCTTATTCTGTGGTTGCAAGTGATAAGAACCCAACTCACACTAGCTTAAGCTGCAAAAGAAAAGGCAGTAGTATTTGCTTCAGATGTGCCTAGGAAAGAGGTTCAAAATCACCCCAGCATCTCTGCTTCTCCTTGGCTTCAAGATATATCAGAGAAGCTTTGTGGTAGTAAGATGGCTATTTGCAACTGCAGGGCTGCACTATCCTTACAGAGAATGAAAAAATTCTTGTTATGAAGATCTGGCAGAGGTCCCAGGGGAGTGAGGAAGGAGGGCTAGGTATGCTCAATCCAAACCACAAGGCCTGAGGAGAGTTCCTTGTATGAAGGCACTTAGGGTGATTCCTGAAAGAAAGGGCTCAGGAAGAAATATGAATAAGTATTGTGTGTGCGTATCATCTCATGGCTGGCAGTTGACAGAGCAGAGATCAGAACTGTCCTCTCCCTTCAACACAAGTTTTATTACTACAACTATTATTTAATTTAGCCTGACCCGCCTGTCTTAAAGCCATTCTAACAGCGCTGCATCCCACAACTGCAGGGGATAAGTTACACAGCATCCCATTCTCTACTTTTGTGGTCCATTGCACTGCTGTCCTAAGACTTTCGAGTCCTCCCACTCTTTTGAGAAAGGCACAGTAAGGTAGCAGTCCTGTAATTTCACCTTATATTTGCAGATGTAGAAAGCAAGGATTGAGTAGACAAGGGCTTCTTATTCATTAAGTAGTTATATAAGCCTACTTTGTACCAGATGCTATACTAAGTCTGCTAGCAGCCTTCTGAGAGCCCAACCAGAAATGACTGATCTGGAATGCCAGTGCTGTGAGTCAAGACTTCCTCTTCAGAGGCCATGCCAGTATTCTGGCCTAGTGATGCCAAGGCAGTCAGGCTTTCTGTGAATTTTTTGAACTGGATGATAATAATAACTAGGTATCACTGAATAATGTTTCAACATCAGGTTCTCACTATCTGCCTATGCCTGCTCAGTTTCAAAGGATGGCTCTGTTACAGTCATGACCCTTCTGAAGAAATATTTATAGTCTTTGGAGTATATTGAAATGTCTTTGCTATAAGACTAGCAATGGTGGCTAGAGTTTATTGAATTCCCTTGGAAGCTCAAATAGGTACTGCTAACAAAGTAGAAGGAAAAATAACAGTGTCTTGGAAGCATAGCATAATAAAAGGAACCTATGTTTATTGAACATTATGTATGCAGTGATCCCACAAGTTATCCTTTCTAAATCCTGGCCAACAACGCTATATGTTAAATGCTATCTCATTTTACAGATGAGAAAAATCAGATACCAAAGAGATTAAATAAAGGCTTATAGTCTTATGGCACTAAATGGAAGAAATAGGGTGTACTGGCATGTCTGTCCTGCTTCAAACACTGCCTTCTTTCTACCATCCTTTAACCATCCATGATTAACTTACTTTAAAATTATACTTTCAATGATTCTTCTGTGGATTCAGGTGACTCAGTTCAGGTCATGTAAATCTTAATGAATGATGTAATTTGGGACCTATTTGAGGACTGACTTGTCAATATGGATTTGAACCTTGCTATTCTCATCACAAAATCACAGGTCCATTTGATTGTAAACTTCAGGAAATAAGACCCCCCTCCCAACCTTTGCCACATCTAGACAAAACTGCACAGTGGGCAGGTGTGTTCTTTCTTTATCTCACTCTGTGAAACCCCTTCCTTTCTCAGCTATTGGATATTTTTACCACCCATGACCCTTACAGAAGGCAACGGGGTCCCTGAAGGCCATATCACCAGACCATTACTTTTAACACCCAAGGACTGCCAAGTGGAAGGTAAGCGTGCAGCTGAAGCACAGACAATCTGATGCAATGTTCTGGAAGTCTGTATCCTGAGAAGAATGAAGCAAGGATGGGAGAAAAGTTAAAATTGGTTAATTTTATAAGAAGCACCGAGGCAAGACTGTATTCTGGCAAGATTATGTTCTCATTCCTGCCCCAAGTCTTGTTTTCAGCTTGACCTTCACAATCCTGTGATATTCCCACGACCCTTCTAAAACATTCTTCCTTGTTTCAGAATCAGAAATGTTTTTGTGGTTTGCAACCAAAGAACTCTCATAATAAATCTTCCCTCCCTGTTGGTAGCCCTACATGCCACATCCCTCCCTAAGCATCTCACTGTTGTGTTCTTTCTTCGCCAACTCAGTGGAAACCTAGTATCCTTATTCCATCACTTTCCAGGTCAGGTGGTCTGTACTGCCCAGGGTGACTGTGAATGAATCAGGTAGCTTATCTCTAAGACTGAGCTAGTAACATAGAGAGGGGGTTGATAGAGCCCTTTCTTCAGCTTCCCCTCTGAGGCACTTACATAATTTATTAAAGTTCTTCTCAACAACTGTTTAAAATCCATCTGGACTTTGTCTTAGGATTCTATCTGGAGCTTAGCATCTGGACATTTATAATTGGCTTTCTTCTTTCCCAGGCTTCAGTGTATACTCTTCTCTAAAGGAGGCTGGGAAGCACAGGAGATGTAACTCAGAAGAGTTAAGACCACACTGCGCAGAACCCAGGAAGAACCATCTACAAGCACAAGTAGACCCTGGTTCTGTGCTGTTGGGAACCTACAGTGGATTTCCCATTTGAACTTCTCACTCAGCATTCAGATCCCCCCAGTGCCTGGCCTCTGTAATTTAGCTTCATCTCTAGCCTTCTCTCCTTTACACTTTATTCTCCAGCAAAGCTAAACTAAAGTTGCTTTCCTGTATGTGCCAAATTGTTTCTTTTCTTTGGGCCTCTTATTCAGTCTATTATCTCTCTGGAATTGCTCTTTTTCTCATCCCCTGCAACTGCACTCACCTACTCCTGAGCTGGCCGATTGTTATTTATCTTTTAAGACCTATCTCTAGCATTACCTCCTCTGGGTTCTATGATGACCTACTCTCCATCCCCCGCCTCTACCCCTTGCAGGGACTGTGCTTTCAAACTCTTAATCATTTTTGTATTCTTAGTGCTTAGCATTATAGGTGCTAATGATGATTGTAGGTTCTTAGGGTGGATGGATGGATGGATGGATATAGCCTTTGTATAACTGCAAAGCATGGCACTGTAGAAAGTATTCCATAATGCAGATCTTTTTGGACAATAACTTCATGTCTGTTCCCTTCCCCCAGTCTGCCTGGCTCTATTAGTAGTGATTCATTTCCAATCAATAATGATTCAGTTTATTTGTAAAAGTCACCTAAGTCACTCAGTTATGTCACTTTAGTGGCTCAGTTATGTCCATCACATAAAAAACACAAGTCTTGACCTGGCTGACAGGCTCTCATGGTGACATAGTCTGCTTAACCTGATTACCAAACTGCTCATAGAACACAGAACAATTACTGAAGGAAAATAGGCCCTAAAATTTTTTTAAAGATCTTTTAATCTTTATTCTAAGAGAACAATAGGAAAATCAGAGTAGTCTAAAAATTCTGTGTCCTCTTGAGAGCACTCAGAAAATAAATTTGTATAATTTAATTAGTGCCAATAAGTTTTAAAAAATATTTCAGGGTAGAAATTCAAGATTTATCAGCTGACTCAATGATGAAGAATTTACTCATTACTTTCTAAATACTTTTAAAATAGTTGTTTCATTAAAGTATTTTCTCTTTACATAAATGAAATTTTGCATTAATTCCCCCTAATTTTACCCAGTCTTTCTAGAGGATTTGGGGGAAGTGGTGAATGTATGTAAGGTGGAGTTTGACAGAATGAACATGTTTCTCTAGGTAGGTAAGAACTGTGCCTTCATTTCCTGCAAGATAGGGCCAGTAACTATGAAACTTCAAACCCTCTTGCTGAGAGGATGGCAGGCAGCGGCTACAAAGACTCCTGCAGCTACAGCTGTTTTCCTTTTCTGGTCCTGAACCATTATCCTAGTAGATAAGCAGCCAAAGCCACAAGAGACACTTTTCTTTTGTCCATGTTAAGCTTTTGCATAAATGCCCTGTTTTCTTGCCTTTCCTGGTGGGGTTGAATATGCTGGAATATCTACATACTACATAATACTTACTGCCGTGTCACTTACACTTGGGTCCCAGAGTTTGTGAGGCTTTCTCAGGTAAGCTTCATTATGTGAATTAAGTCTGACTCATCCCTCAGTATAGGTTCTGAAAACCTTTGGAATTCTGAAGATCAGGTTGTTTAGTCTTGAAGGTAGAACTCAAATGATGCTTCTGTAAAGGCTGAGGTAGAGGACAGGTGACAGGGGATAGTGAACAAGAGAGAAGGGAACCCACATGTGCTGAGCATCTATGATATGTTTAGCACCATGACTGGTGTTCTCAAGATGCTATTCAACTCTTGGAGGAGATACCCCACTTTTCAAATTAAGAAATTAAAACAGGGAAAAATTAACACAGAGAGTAGGTAGCAAATTCAGAATTCAAACTCAAACTCAACTCTGTCTGACCCTCTTTGGTCTACCACTCTGCCTCCTCTGTTTATTTGGAAAGTGCAGAGTCTTTGTGCACCTGTAGATCACGTATGTCACTACCCTTTAATACCTTATATATGTGATTCCACCGACAGATTTACAAGGCAGAATGAAATACTGAATTAACCTTCAACACATTCTTAGAGCAGTTAGTGAACTGCATATACATATATGTATATATATATATAAATAAAACATAAACTTTGAACTCCTTATTATTGTGCATTGAAAATACGTGTAATTCCTTCTTCGTTTATTACATTTTCATTGTCATTATTATATGCTAGTGATATCTATCCTCCAGTGTGCTAAACAGGTTTATGGAAAGTTGCCACAAAGAAGCATAAATCCTACCCGTCTCATTATATTATAAAGGAGGAATGGGCTTTGAATCTCAACAAACGTTTTATGAAAGAGAACTATAATACTTATGAGCCTGGATTCAGGGAGCCAGACTCCTTGGGTTTGAACCCTAGCTTTGGTATGTCCTAGCCTGGGTGACCTTGGGCAAGTTACTAAGGCCAGTTTCTTCAACTGTAAAATGAAGATGCTAACAATATTTATCTCAGTAGGCTGCTGTGAGTGTTTCATGATTGGTGCTCTGATGCCTAGGACAGAACCAGGCACATGGTAAGTACTCAGTAAATGTGGGCTGTTTTGTTTCTCTTACATGTGAGGAAACAGGTCTGCAGTTCAAGCTTGCTCAGGTCCCGGTGTTCTTTTGTGGCAGAGTTGGTGCTGACACCCAGGTCTCCTGTTCCCAGTCCACTGCTGGGCACTGCAGTGACCACCAGAGCGGTGCAGTGCAGCAAACGAGAATTTTCCCTCTACTGTTGCCCCTAGTCTAAGTAAACTGAAAATGCTATTTCTGTGCACTGAATGTCTACTGTCTACCATAAGGGCAATCTATCAGCCCAGTTCCCAGATGGAGAATCTTTCCCAGGGTCCCTGTTCACCGCCGAGTCAGCGGTCACAGTCTTGGGCTGTCATCCCCCAGCCCAGTGGTTCCCAGCAAGCCAAAAAATGTAAGCAGACGCTACCAGGTCCACAATCCCGTATCTGTAATTCCGAAATCCAAGAAGCTCTCAAATCTGGAAGCTTTTACTTTTTTTTTTACATCTTTATTGGAGTATAATTGCCTTACAATGGTGTATTAGTTTCTGCTTCACAACAAAGCGAATCAGTTATACATATGTTCCATATCTCTTCCCTTTTGTGTCTCCCTCCCTCCCACCCTCCCCATCCCACCCCTCCAGGCGGTCACAAAGCACCGAGCTGATCTCCCTGTGCTATGTGGCTGTGGAAGCTTTTTCTTAACTCATTTGACTGTAAAACTCTTTCAGACCTGAACTTATTTGGTGACACAGCACCTGAACTGACATGAGTTTATTTATCGTGTGTACCTATCCCTCATAGTGTGAGTCCTCGCACAGTTGACTGCAGATGTGCTAATGCTTTTGCTCACAGGGTACTGCCCAGATCTCAAGGGGATACCTATCAGCCAGGGTCTTGGCAGGAAGGGATGGAGTACTCAGCCCAGGTGAATGAGCAGAGTTTATTAAAAGGACTGTCTGTAAAGGTGTGGGTGGGGTGAAGGAACAACAGGGATGTTGCAGGAGGGCAGAAGGAGGGATTACGTGATGAAGCAGAAGCTGTTACCACCCCTAGGCGTGAAGAGCCAGATGGAGGTAGAGTTACGGGAATCCAGAGAGAGCAGCATGGGAGAAAGCTGCAGTTAGGAGCTCTGGCCTTGGGTAGAAGGAACCAGCTGGCAGCAAAATAGAGAAGAAGCCTGGGAAATAAATACCCAACCTGGTTTTTCCGTCTCCCTCTAGATCTTCTGCTGGAGCCTCTCTTTGATCGCACCCTATCTGAAGCCAGAGGCAAGAGAGCTCACAGATGCAGACCATAAAGTGAGCCACTGGCACCAAGCAGGGGCATGAGGGTGGCAAGTGGATCTGAAGGGCAAAAGGTGAATATCTTGTACAGTGTATTCTATAAAATCTAATACATGCTCTCTACCACATTTATGAAACTTGAAAACTCACGAATGCTTAAAGAGTTGTCGTTTATTAAGTCAACAGCGTATATCCACACTCAAAAAATATTAATACATACATGTGAAACTTTTTATTAGTTTGCAGTGCCATAGAGAATTATTATAAATGAATCATTTATAATAATTCCTTGGCTACCCTGAAAATTGCAACTGTCGCACTCAAGAGGGCTATCTCATTCACTGATTCATTCATTGATTCATATATTCACTCAACAAGATTCCTTACTGAGTGCCAACTCTGCAAAACATGGGCTCTGGGATGTAAAGATAAAAATGTGACACTAGCACTTTCAATAGCTTACAACTTAGGAAAAGACACTAATGTTTTGGAAAATAGTAATACAATCCTAGCACAGTTTCATCTCAAATCTACCTTGCTGCTGTGGGCTCCATTCTGAGATTTTGTGGCCACATCTGGGCTTGGTGGGAAACACCAGTCTGCCCTGTTAGCCCCGTGTGATGAGTGCACAGGAGCCAGGCGTGAACTCAGCGCACACAGGGCTCTGGCTGACTGTGCTTTCACTGTAGGGCAAAGTGGGGTGGTCCCCACTGCAGGAGAAAGAGCAGTTTCCTCAGGAGGGCAGAAGGAGGGGTTCCTTTGGTTTGGAACACCTGAGAAGACTTTGTGGGGGTAGGTAGGGGGTTTTGAGGATTTCCAGACAGGAAAGGACAGAGAAGAGCAAAGGCAAAGGTAAGAATGCAAGACAGGCTGGTGTAAGTGGGCCACGGAGACTTGGGAGTAAAAAAGCAGTAGGTGACCAAAACAGATTAATGAGAACCTATTCTAAGGAACTTGGACTTTATTTTGTAGCAAGTGGGTTACAACTGAGGGTTTTTGAAAAGGGGAGGTCCTATGTTTTAGGAAAATCACTTTCCCAGCACTTTGAATGTGGGGGAGGGTTGAAGAGGAAGGTGATGGAAGGTAACCTGTGTCCAGGGAAGCTCACTGTCACCCAGGAAAGAGATGGTGACGCTAGAACAAGGACAGTGGTGGTGGGAATAGAATTGAAAGAATGAGAAAAAAATGACAGATGTGATCACTGTTTGGAGCGAGGACCCCAAGGGACTCCAGGGTGTCTAAAATATGAACACTCAAGAGAAAGCGGAGAGCCGCTGCAGCTGGCATGAGGGAGAGCTCTGCAACATTGCACATGAGTTATGGAAAAAATATTTTCAAGGAAGTACCCTGCAGGTATTTAAAATTGTGAGTCTGTAGTTCAGAAACAAACAAACAGAAAATGCCAAGGAGAAATTCCATGCCCAGAAAAGGTTCCACTACTATAATTCCTTATGGTGATTCCAAAATTCAGAAAGCTGTAAAATTACACATTTTTAAAAGTTTAGTGTCAAAACTTGTCTGGTGACAAACCTGACCTTCATAAATGTAAGGGTATTAACAGACTTTATTTATCCCACTTAGGGTCCATTTATTTGCTGAAGGAATAATATATTTGAATACAGGGTTCTGTCCCAAATCGCACTGGACAGGAGGTGTTCTATGTTAAATGGTGCATGCACCAAATTACCTTTTAAAAGTAAAAAATATTTATAAATTCTAAAACATACCCCATTCCAAGGTTTTAGATGAGGCATTCTGGACGTGTATCAATACTTATACTATTTCTTTATTTCATATTTTAAGAAAGTATTCTCTTAGTTTCAATGTATTTGGCATTAAACACAGTCGGTAAACAGATGCCTCTTTGTAGCTGCAATTTTTGGAGAATGAAGCATTCTTTGTGCCCAATCCATACACTGATGCTTCCCAAGTTTGTTTATTCAGAAAATTGAGATAATAATACTACCTACCTTACAGAGTTGTTTAAAGAGCTAATGTATAGGATCCAACACACAGCGAGTAAGTATTTTAGTAAATGTTATTATTATCCCACCGTTTTAGTCAACAAAACATTTTCTAAAAAGCATTTTGGATGAATTTTTTTTTTTTTTGCTTTCCCAATCTCTGGAAGTGCAGTGAAAACAAATGTCTCCTTTCTTGATGAATGTGAAGGAAGCAGCAGAGGGAATCAACATTTCTTGAGAGCTAGCATGTACTTGATGCTTTTGACCCCACGAGAAGAATATTATTCTCCCCGTTTCACAGATACAGAAACAGATTCTGAGATGTTAATAGCAGGATCCAGGTCACCCCTCAGTGAGGGGTGAACTCAGTTCTCCTTCCAGTCTGCCTGCTCCCAGCTGAGCGTAAGAGGCAGAAGGTAGAATGCCTTGTCGGGGTGGGCCTCTATGTAGCATTCTACTGCTTCTCTTTTTCATTGGCTAAAAGAATGTTCTTTCCATATGTGCTGTTAGTCTGATGGAGGTAAAGACGTACTTCAGGCCCCAGATGTCTGACTATGCTCCCTTTTATCCACCTCCCTGCCAGACCCCAGACCCTCCCTCAATAAAGCCCTCTGGGAATAACAGGCTCTCTTCCCAGAGCGATCAAGTCTAATTTGCAGGCCAGCTGAAAGCAGGATGTGAATTTGAGCGGCATGGGGAGGACGAAAGGGATGTGGGAGTGAGGTAAGACCCTGATGGTTGCGGCACCGAGGGTGAGGGAGGGAAGTGTCCTGTTTGTCGTAAGAGGGCATTACCTGCCCGCAAGGAAATCCCGTTGACTGGAACTGGACTAAGTAAACAGCAACGTGACCCGGTTCTTCAGTTTTTGATGTGGAGGCTTTCAATGAGACGGCGTCGACTCTTCTTCCTTTCCTCGCCAGCCCGCGCACGTTGGAGCCGGCCCCTCTGCTTCTCAGCCGGGGATCCCCAGGCGCCCTTTCTTTCTCTGACTTCGGGCTGCCCAGCAGGAAATGTTCCTAGCTATGGGACAAGCCTCCCGTTTGAAGGGGTGGGGCTGGGGGTTGAGAAAAGGAACAGGAAAAGAAACAAAGCAAGCAAAACTTTACTAGAGCAGCCAGCCCGAGCCCCTAAGCATCGCGGCGGGTTTCCAGTTTTCTAGACGCAGGGATCCCACACCCCATTTCCCCCGTCCTCGGCCGCCAGCACCCCGACGCCCCGCCTCGCCCTCCCCGCCCCACCCCACCCCAGGGGGCCTGGTGGGCGTGTATTTGAATCCGGGCTAATCGGCGGCCGGCGGGCGGGGCGGCCTGCCCGCGCCCCTGACAGCCCAGCGGCGGGAGGAGCCCCTCTGCCGTGGGAGCCGGACGGGCCGCGCCTCCCCGCCGGTGACCGGTCCGGTGCGCTGGCCCATGCTGGTCCCCGCCTTTGTTCTCGGGCCGGAGCGGAGACATGCGCGGCTGACGATGGAAGTAGAGGACTCGGGCGGCGTGGTGCTGACCGCCTACCACTCGTACGCGCGCCCCCAGCCGCCCAGCTCCGAGCCGCGCTGCGCGCCCCGGGACGCCGCCAGCCACCCAGGCAGCAGGTAACCCACCGCGCCGAAGGGGCAGAGGTCTCCTGGGCTGGGGTGGGGGTGGGGGGTTCATATGCAGCTGGGTTTTCCGCCGGAGCGTAGGACCACCGTCGCTTGATTGTTGTTTCAAGTTTTGGAGGACTGGATGAGTGAGCCTCCCGTTCTTTGTATTTGTCCTTGATGGGAAGTCTCAGCCGGCAATGGCTAAAGACGATGGCTAGGAGAGGTTAGCAGCGGAGTTGCATTCCTGGTACAACTTGCTGATAATAGGCATATGCCTGATGTCTGCCAAATTCACCTATTGAGCTATTGGAGAATTAAAAAAATTTTTTTTAAATGAAACAGCAGGGGAAAATGAAAAAAAAAGTAAAATATATTATCTTAATTCTCAGACACTATCGAGAATGTATTTAGTAACTGCATTTCACAGGAGCTAAAGCGCAGCTGGAGAGTCTCCAAAAAGGAAATCTCAGTAGACTTTTAAAAACAATCTTATTTCTAGATTTAAAAAAACCTTCCAATTGTATACATTGGTGTCACTATTATTGCTAATGTTGACTCTGTCTATAAATGCAATTATAATTTTCCTTTGGATCAAAAAGAGGTTTGAAGGCTTCTCACTATGTGCATTTTAGATTTAATATCTATGTTAATTAATTAATGTTAGTCAATCTATCAGTGTTCATCTATTTGATGCAAGATCAAGGCCAATGAGACTTCTATTAACTAAACGAAAATATTAGACCCTTAGGAAGTTTCCTTCTGTGGACAAAAATATTACACTAAGTGAGATGATTTGACATCTGACACATATTTAGGAGAAGTGTTATTTGTTTAAATGTGACTACCTGCAATGGATCCATTGACAAATGGTTTTCTTTACAAGTGGGGAGATTTGAATAGTGTGCTTTTTGCATGTTTATTTTCAGTCATTTTTTTCTCATACTTTTATCTTTAGTTATGTGATAAAGATTACTTGTTTCCTAATTTAATTGACTTGCAAGGCTTTCAACAGATTGTGACTTTATTTCAAGAAATATCCTCTTGGCTAGCATCCATGCGAAGAGCAAACTGCATTGGCATGAGATCTGTGTTGGGCTTGGCTAACAAAGAAAATATTGTTTCTTCCTAAAAGAGCAGCATGAGTGAAATCTAATTATTATATACAGACAATGAGAAAATAACATTTTTCTTCCAGTTTTAAGAGCTGTGCACATTATTTTAAAGGCTACTTGAAGGTACAAACTTGCGTTTGTCTTTAGAGTGTTTTCTTTTCTAAACATGATCCTTGGCTATAGTTACTCCTATTATGAGTAACTAAATAGATATACGTGATTTGGTGAGAAGTGGGGGCCAGGTTTGTGCGTTTTTAGATGGTCCTGGTGTAGCTATCCTGTCTATAGCTCCCTGCAGCTGTCTGGGAGCAAGAGCCAGATTGTGCCATTTGGGCAATCCGAAATTATATCCCTTTCCATAGCAAACTGGAGAAGTTCCATTAACTCAGCATGTGGTCTCGTGGAATAATAATATACGAGAGCAAAAGAGTTGCCTATCATAGTGTTTTACCATACAGTTGCCAATTAGATTTATGTTGCTCCAAGTTTGCATTTTTGGTGACTGCCCTGTACCCTCTGTATGGGAGCCTTCGTGCTACTCACCCTCTGATGCAGGAGATAGACGACCCCCGCCCCCTACAACTAAATTGTGAGAGAAGAGCTTAATTCTTTGGTTCTCAGTAACAGTGATCAAAAAGAGGTTCCTGTATTTACAGGGAGCCCGAGGACACTATCAATCATGCGTCTGGTAACAGAAGTAATCAGGCCTGAGTTATTAACCTTTGACTCACTAACTACTGATCAATACTCCCTTTCAAGCCAAGGAGCAAGATTGTATTGTTCCACTTATGAAGAGAGCACTCTCTCTTTCAAGAATACCCTTTCCTTTAAATCGCTTACATATGTTGTAATGTATTTGTGGAGTAGTGACCAGTATGGCACTAGGAAGCATGGGCTATTGTATCTGACTTTCTAAGTATCATCTTTCTTTAGCTCTGGGTAGCATAGTTTCATTTCAAAGCAAGCCATCTCCTTATTTTCCAAGCCCATACTTCATCTGACTTTATGTGCTTTTGATTTTGGGTTTTTTTGGCCTATTTTTTCCACTAAAATATAGTCTCTCTCTCTCTCTCTTTACTATTCTCTTTTCTTCACTATTGTATCCCAAGTGCCCAGAGTAGTGTCTGCCCACTGTAGTAGCTCAATAAATTAATGAATTCCTACCAAATGGCCAAGATAAAATGGAAGGATTTTTAACAGTATGTCAACGTATTTGTACCTACTATGTGCCAGAAATGCAATAGGCATTAGTGATACAAAGAGAAATGAGATGAAGAGCCTGCCTTGAGAATGTAGCCCTTGACCTTTCAGACCAATAGGATTTTTAGAAAAAAGCTTGAAATAAGTGGCAACATTTCAAAATCAAGAAGCTTCAGATATAAATCTGGACGTCAGCTTCCCATTAAAAACAAACAGACAAACAAACAAACCCCCCAAAGGATCCAGCAACTGAGGCTTCCATGGGCTCCATTACACACCTGTCCCTGTTACTCTTCAACACTGAAGCTGGGTGTCCATTGTAATTTCTTTTGGGGCCTGCCCATTTTACTTTATTAAAGTGAGTAGCCAGTATAAAGTGTACTTGCCAGTTACTCAGGCTTGGGGTCAGACTGCCAGACGCCGTTCATCACTTACACCGTTTCCTACCGTGTGACCTTGGGCAGCCTGCTTCAGCTGCTTAGACTAGCATCCGGCACCAAGGAAGCACCTGATAATTGTTAGCTGCATTATTACTGTTACCGCGTTTAATCACAGCTGTTGACGTAAAGAGGAGTAGAACATTTTTGGTACCTATCCCCCAAACTTACTCATTCAGGGAAGAGACTCAGGAGTACTAAGCATTTGTTGCGAGGAGGGAAAGCAATTCCTTATTTCACAAACATTCTATATTTACATTCTGTTGTAAGGATAAAAGAGAACGAAGGATTACAAATTCTCAGTTCTGTTGAAACAAATGGTTGGAATTATCTTTAGAATCATGTGATTTTTAGAGAAGCTAAGCTCCTAGACCCTTATTCAGAATCGAGAGTGAAATGTTAACATATGTTCAAAATGATTTCACTTACAAAATGAAAGGTAGCTGAAGATGAAGCTAGATATCTTGTTTTTCAAAGATTTCCTAAGTTATATACAAGTAACATATACAACATTTTTTAGTGAAGGTATAGTATAAAATGGCTATGAGTATTTCTGATGTTTATCTCAATATACCATAAACTTCCTGAAAGAGGACAAAAATAGAGGAGGAAAAGAGCCAACTGTTCCTGAAAAACAAATATAGAAGCTCCAGGTTATCCTAGGAATTCTAATTCTATAGCAATGTTAAAACTTTTGTCAAGGGCATATTGTTTCCTAATAGCATAACTGTTCATTATAATGGGAATGATTTGATTAAAATGGAATTAGTGATGAATAGAAAGTAAATATTTTGTTTGTGGAAAAGACTAGGGTTGGCAACTTCTCCCCTCCTTTAAAAAATGTTTGGAACCATGGTCTCTATATTCTGCAGCCAGCAGAGGTGGGACTGAGCCATACCTGCCCTTGAACTCCAACCCTGTATGGCCTTCCCTCTCCAGTAAGTGGGTTTCTTTTTTTTAACCTTGGCAGTGTGCAGAGAAAGAGAGGTAACACCCCCCATTCCTCTGCACCAGAGCTCAGTATTTCTACCGTATAAGCAGGGGTCTTGCTGGGGCTGGGGGAGCCAGAAATGGCAATAAAAGTTTGTTGACCTGGGCTAAAAAAAAAAATCCAAGAATGTACCACATATTTAGTGGTACATTCCTGGATTGAAAATAATTAATTAGAAAGACGTTTATTTCAAGGTGCCAACTCTTGTTCAGTTAAGCATTAATGTAGGTCTGTGTGAGCTTACAAACATATACACAGGTACACCAAATTCTGGGGCATAGTAGGTATACTTTTCTAGAGGATTCAAAAAGAGTAATGGAAATAGGATTCTTAGGAGAGAATGAGGTATTTATAGGTCATTCTTTATGTGATAGCTGAAACCAGAGTTGGTGGTCTGGTTTCTTTTTACAGTGGCATCCCTGCTGATTGTAGGTGCCTCCATATGTAGAGCTGTTGGAAAACATCTGGCACATTTCCTTTGATCCTGTCATTTGGCTTAACATTTGGCCAGTTGCTCTGTCCATTTTTAACCTGCTCATTTCCCCCTGATCATTAATCCTTAATGTATCCAAAAAAATTCAGGAAACTTAGAGTGTTGTAGAATCATTTTCGTGTGGATGAAAATGATAACTTTCCCTTAACTTTTTATTTTGATGTAATTTTAGACTTCCGAAAATTTGCAGAAGTGGTGCAGTAAGTTCCCATGTAACCTTCTCCAGCTTCCCTAACCTTCCCTAAGATTAATATCTTGCAGAACTGTGTTCTATTATCAAAACCAAAAAATTAACACTGCTACAGTACTATTAACTAAACTATAGACTTTATTCTGATTTCACCAGTTTTTCCATTAGAATTGGAATTTTTCTGTTGTAGAATTGAATCCGGGATCCTACATTTGATTTAGTCATGACTCCCAAACCTCCTACAATCCATGACAGTCTGTTGTCTTTTGTGACTTGGCACTTTTGGAGTACCAGTTGGTTGTTTTGTAGGAAGTCCCTCAATTTGGATGGGTCTTATGTCTTCTCATGACTGGATTGAAGTTACGTGTTTTGGGTGAGAATTCCACAGAATGATGTCAGGCCTTTCTCAGTGCATCATTTGGGGGGTTCACGATGTCGCTGTCTCGTTAATATTGATGTTAGCTCTGAACACCTGGTTAAGGTGTTGTCTGCCAGGTTTCCCTATGTAATTAATAAACATCTTGGGAGAGATACGTTTTGACTGTGCTAACATCCTGTTTCTCCTCAAACTTTCCTCCTCTGATTTTCACGTCCATCTACAGATCTTGTCAGTAATATTTATTACAGTGATGTTCTTAATAGTGATTTTCAGTTTTTCTCAGTCCTCCTACGTTTGACTTATTTTACATACTATAAAATCCACATTCAGTATTCTCTCTAATTTTATTATTTGTGGATTTTTTTGCCTTTAAAAAGTCAACCAAATGTAATCTAACCTACTGGTTTTTTCACAGTTTTGCCACAAAATACAATAAAATGGCTTAGCTTTATCTGGTCTGAATTCATGAAGCCTATAAAGATAAAATCCCTAATTTAAAAAATCTATGATTTTTTGAAAGCAAAATTTTATTACAGGCTTAATAGAAAAAATGATCAGAAAGTTGCTAAATTAAATGCTGTGTTCAGAGAGGGTGGTTATTAGGTCCCACTTTGCCTGGCACTTGTTACTGAGGCTGTCCTTCTGTTTTTTTGGTACTATGCTTGCATCTGATGGGAAACATTTTCCCCTTACCAGTGTTCCAGAGATGTTACTTAAACATTTACAAATGTATCATAACTAAAGCAAACATTCTAATTTGCATGTAATCAAAATTTCTTCTCACTGCATCCTAAAACCAAACTATTTCACTTTTGAAGTCATATCCGTTCTCTGTTTTCTCAATCTGTGGTCTCTAGATATCAGTTCTAGCAAAGATTAGAAGTAGAATGTTATATAGAAAAGCAAATGAAGGGAGTAAAATGTTCCTCAGAAGAAAATTTTGGAAATAAAGTTTATCCACTTAAACAGTAGACTTCATTTTGTTTTTAAGCCTCTTTGGATGAATATATGAAGACAAATCTATCTTTAGTGCAGAAAAGAACCTTTTCTAAACGACTATCATCAAGTCAGTAAGAATTACAGTGCTGCGTAGTACAGGCACTGATTGAGATGTGGATGTTTTGCTTTACTAGTAAATAGCCTGAGAGTGGCATGGACATATATACACTACCAAATGTAAAATAGCTAGCTAGTGGGAAGCCACCGCATAGCACAGGGAGATCAGCTCCGTGCTTTGTGACCACCTAGAGGGGTGAGATAGGGAGGGTGGGAGGGAGGGAGGCACAGGAGGGAGGAGATATGGGGATATATGTTTATGTATAGCTGATTCACTTTGTTATACAGCAGAAACTAACACACCATTGTAAAGCAATTATACTCCTATAAAGATGTTAAAAAAAAAGTAAATAGCCTATATTGGTGTATTGTTTTATTGATTATATAATTTAAGTATTATTTATTATCATTGTTGTTGTTTTCCTTCTTTTCAGGCAGACCTTAAAGCCTTTAGCAGTACTTTGGTTCTTTCTAATATTGCTGTTTTTAACATGCTTTGTAATTTACTTTTGATTAGATAATCAAGCTTGTTGGAACTGTTGAAAAGAAAATGCTGCTCAAAGAACTAAAATGTATAATCTAACAAAAGGTTTTGATAGCATTTATTTCAGTTTCCTTGAGAATTATTTGGTTTGCTTGTTTGCTTTCAGTTTCTTGCTATGTTCTGGTTACTTGAGTTAGTGAGTTTTGTATAATGTGTTGTTCTTTGTAACGGGGAATTTCACGTATCCATTTCTTTGTGATTATTAGAGAATGTGCATCAAAATATTAATATTGTGTCCAAAAGTGCCTAAAGTGGGAACTAAAGAAAGTAGTAGATTGTTTTACTATGTATCATCTTCCTAAATATCTGTGGTTTATGACACATTCTTTGAGTATCAAATGTGTTACATCAGTCTTCAGTAAATGAATATTATAGGTAAAACTATCCATTTGACAGGCATTAAGTGCCAAGTAATTCCAAGTGTGGGAGGATGTATGCTAATATCAAGTTGAGAACCAGCTGTGGTGTCTCATGTTACTCTTAAAAACTAATTAAACCTATGCATTCCATTTCTGATCCCTTCCATGAGTAGATGATGACTGCACACAAACACACAATACCAAAGACAGGAAGGAGAAGGAGAAACTGGAAACCAAAGGCAGAGTAGTATGTAGTAGTTTTAAATTGTGAAACACTTGAGATATATTTGTACTATTTTAATAATTCTAAGTTGTGGTGCCGATTATCTTTTACGTATAAGAGATAAATCTTTATTCCTATGTTAAATTTTGTGGTCAGACACAAAATTTGCTTTTGTACATCTGTAATGTATAGGGACAAGAATTCCTTTGAAGTTTCCTGTTCAGTATTCATTTATGAAAATCAGTTTAGAAAACACTGGACCAGGGCCTTTGGCTTTATACAAAGGCCCATCAATGGATTTATATTTTTATAGAGCTGTAGAGAAACCTGACAGGTGTTTAGAAAAAATGTTAAACATACTAAAATGACATTATAACTGATAATATGATATTTGATCTCTTTCCTCCCCACTGTTCCCTGCCTTCATTACCATACTGAAAAATTCACATAGTAGCCAGTTAACAGGTCAGTGGTTGGGACTAAACCCATATTTAAGTGGCTGCGCTGTAAAGGGAAACACAAGAGGATAAATATAGCTAAAGAAGTAAGGACTAGACCTCCTTTCTGAAGACTTCCTTCACAATAGTAGCCAGAAGGGTTTTTACCTCATATAACAATGAGGGTTTTACCTCATATAACAATAATGATCCGTTGGTAATTCATCACGCACAGTCCTGTGGTGTCAATTCTTTAAAAAAAAAAAGGTGCCAGGTTTTATTGATAGCTTACTGAGCCTGACATGCACTATCTCATTTAATCCTCACCACAATCCAATGACATGGGAGGAAACTGAGGCACAGAGAAATAACTCAAGATCACACAGCAGGATAATGACAGCCCTTCTAAAACTGGTGCTTTTAACCCGTTATTTAAATCTTGAAACATTATTTAGTATATTGTGGATTTAGTCTTTTTCTGCCACAATTTGGTTATAAGTTTATTGAGAGCAGGGACAGTATTATCATATCCCTGCTTAGCAACCAGCAATACTAACTTTCACATAGTAGATATTATACTCAGTTTTGATTTAGTCTTTCCTTTTGCAGTCATGTCTATTCTGTGTTAATGGAATGAGCATGGAGCGAGTTAAATATGAATGGATATAAATAGTTTGAGAAATTTTGTTGCCACTTTAAGTAAAATAATAGGATTTTTTAAAATTTAAAAGCTATATACTTGCCCATCTTGCAGTCTTATTTAGGTAACTGTATTTTAAAATAGAGCTTCCCTGGTGGCACAGTGGTTGAGAGTCCGCCTGCCGATGCAGGGGATGCGGGTTCGTGCCCTGGTCCGGGAAGATCCCACATGCCGCGGAGCGGCTGGGCCTGTGAGCCATGGCCGCTGAGCCTGCGCGTCCAGAGCCTGTGCTCCGCAACGGGAGAGGCCACAGCAGTGAGAGGCCCGCATACCGCAAAAAAAAAAAAAAAAAAAAAAAAAAGACAAAATGTGCTACAGAAGTCATTCAACTTGACCAGGAAAGTGAGATACAAGCAATGAGTTATAGGAAATCTTCCTTAGGGCTCTTTTTTAGGCAGAAGGAAGGGAGGGCAATTTTTAATCCTCTAACCCTTAGGTTCATGTTCTTAGAATTTTTCATGTTAGTTTTATTAATCATTTTCTTTAACTACTAAGATTTCTATGGTTAAAAACATATTTTTCACTTTGTTCCTTCCATGTGATTTATAACATAACAGTTCTTAATGCAGGTTGAGAAGCAATGCTCCATGAGAATTAATGGGGTTTTCCTCTCCTGTCTCCTAATATTCAATCATTTTCACCTTATCTTGATTTTGAAGCCAACCAAGGGACAAGCAGGTCCTGGACCATGCCTTTGTGAAGACCAGTTCTGTTCAAAATGTTACTCAGAAACTTAGGATAAGTTAAGATAGGTTGTGCAATCCAGTCCGGACCCCGAGCCATCCCTGGTCTCCCATCAGCCTGAGCACAGTCCCTATCCCTCAGTGACCTTGGAGCCATGGATAATGCTGAACCTAAATTGGGCTTCAAGGATTTCTGTTTAGGAAACAAACTCAGGGCCCATTGTAGTCTGGACTTGAATCTTCCGGAGAGGTCAGAATCAGAGTGGCCTCCAGGCACTTGTGTTCATTTTCCGAGGTATTCATTTTGATAGCTTTGTTTTTTAGAACACTGTAACTACAGAGGCTGGACAGTTATTTTAGTTATACCTAAACAGTGTGGTCTGGGCTTCTCTGCCAACTGCCATGTCATTAGAAGTCTTCTCTAACTATTTTTCACTAGCCGACTTGTTCAGAGTGTATTACTAATAGGAACTAAACATCATGAAAGACCAGTAATGAGTGAGGACTAATCTCTGTCGTACAGCTGGGAAGCAAAGTATGGAAAAGTGTCATGTCGAAAACCTCACAAGGAATAACCAACTTGTTGAGCCAGGCTCTGAATTTGTTCTGCTGACCCCTCATCACCTGCTTGCATTACCATGGCACCTACTGAGGCCCACAGCATGGACCAATGTGTTCTGGGAGCAGTCAGGCCACCAGCAAGGAAAACATGGAGGAGGGGAAAACTGGCTTGCAGATGGGAGAACATTAAAGGTCTAGGACTGGAGAAAAGGTGGTGACTGTTAATGAGAACGACATTTCCTTAGCTTCCTTTCAAACACTATTACAACTCCCCTTGCACGTTATCTCACCAAACGTAACTTGGAGAGTCTCGAAAACACACTTGCTGCGACTTTTCATTGGCATCTTAAAGAAAAACATTTGCTGACCTCAATAGAGTAAGCAATTAAATGGGAAAAGAGCTGACTGTAAGTTTCCGTAGATTCTGTTTTGAAAAAACAGAGGATGCCTGGCCCCTGTGATTTTTAACATACCACAACTTAACTTCTCTCCTCCTCATTTACAAAGCTCAGTGATTACAAGGTCGACTTGGCAACTGTTTTTGTAAAGTCAAAATTGTGCTTAGTTGCAGAAGGCTCCACTCCAGAGGACTCCCACCTCTTCAGTTGCTGGAAGCATGTAATTGGAAAAAGCAGGCCCTGCTCTGCTTGTTTAAAGCTGTGTCATCCTTTGTGGGGCAGTGAGTCAACACCAGCTAAAACAACATGAGTCATTGCTTAGAAGAAGCCCAAGTGAAGCTGATTTCAATTATACTTATCCTAAACAAACATGATACTTCTCTTATCCAGACTCTTAAAAAAATTCTTATTGTGGGAGTTAAAAAAATTAGCACCAGTTCTCTTTAGTATTCATGGAAGTACTTTGCACTCAGAGGACTTTTTAATGGGTCTTAAGGAGGAACTCTCTTCAGTTAATCAAATTTTACACTGATTTATTCTCTCTTCTGTCTCTTCCACTCTCCAACCCCACCCTGCTCATACCCGATTTAGATCATTACTATTTTAATCTGGTTTCAGAGCTATTGGATTAAAATCCATAAAATCAAAATTGTGATCTTGTAACTGTTTGCTCCTTCTGTTCCAGGATCCCCCAGTGTCTTTTTTTCTCTGGAGTAAAACAGGTGGCTTTAAGGCGCATTGTGACTATTTGGAAGGCTAATGCCCTTGTCCAAGTAAAGATGATGAGAGCCTAGACTAGGGTCGTTCGAATATGGATGGAAGGAAGTAATGGAGTCTTTCGGACAACAAGCAATGAAGTTAGTATGATTTGGTAATTAAATGCATACTGGGAACCAGGAAAAAAATCTTGAGTTTTTGTTTTAGTGTTATTAACTGAAATTGAGAATTCTGGTGGATGAGCAGATTGTGGATGGGAGAAGTTTAGCCTGTGAAATTTTGAGCTCAGTGTATATACCCAAATGATAGCTGGCTATACAAGTTGGAAGCTTGGGAAGGAGATCAAGGCCAAGACTTCTAAGCTATTTATTCGTGGGAATCTTCAGCATTTGAGAGGTAGTGAAAACTGGGACTGGATGAGATCTGGCAGGAGAGAATAGAGAATAGAGTCTCTATAGAGACAGCAGTGGAGCACAGATGGAAACCCGAGGAGCAGTGCCAGTTAGGGAAAAGCAGAGCTTTGGGAGCCTCTGATGGAGACCAGAACGGGGCATTCTGGAAGCCAAGGCATTAGGTTCAGAATGAGTGGACAACCATATCAAGATAGCTAAGTGACCAATAAGGTCAAGACTAAAAATTGTCCCCCGGATTTGTAGTGTGGATAACAATGAAGATCTTTGCGAGCATGGGTTTTATGGAAGTGAGAGGCGGAAGCCTGTTTGCTGCAGGTTGAAGAGTGAGTGTGAGGTAAGGAAATAGAGGCAGCAAGTGGAACCTGTTGTAGAAGCTTAGCTTATGGGAAGGTGAAGAGACCAGTGGGGGGAGCTTTTAAAACTTAGCAAAAAGAGCTGAAAATTGGCTAAACGTCAAGAAGGAAACCTAGCATTTCTAAAATGCAAGATTTAAACACATTTAGTCTCTTATTTATAATCCTTTGATAACATTTTTGCATTTAGGATGAATCTTTATCACTAGCCCCACAGTAGTGCTTAAGCACTTCTGGAACAGGAGCATTGTCTGTCTTCTTCATTGCTGAATCCTTCACTACCTTCCCCCCTCCCCGCCCCCATTAAAGGGCCTGGCACTCAGCAGAGTCTTAACAAATTTTTGCTGAGTAAACACAGTGGGGGCTGATTTGTGGAAATGTGGCCTCTTCTTGGGTTGAGAAGCATCACTTCCTTTGTGAGGCCTTCCCTGACTGCTTCCTCCTCAAGCCGTGTTTGTCACTTCCACCTTTGTGCCTCCTCTACCTCTACATTCTTCTAGTATTGCACTTACCCACTACTTACGGTAGTACTTACATAGCTGACCTGGAGTTTGTTGATGCCCTGGACCATGTCTCATTCATCTCCGTGTCCCTGGCCTAATTCAGTGACAGGTACATATATGCTTTTTGAGTAAATTAACAATTTATTCATTAAATAATGGTGAAGGTAATATTCCTTTTAAATATATGATGATAGTTTCATAATTGCTATTATTTTTGACCCTGGAAGTATTAGAAATCTTGGATTGGTGTTGTGTTGGAGAATATACTGTTCTGACCTTGCATACTACCTGCTTTCCCAGAATATGATAAATTAGCCTTTAGTCATAGGATAACATAAACTCTTGGTAATATGCTTTGAAGTAAAGAATGATCAATAAAAATCAAAACTGGCAACAATTGTAAACGAACATGCCATGACACGTAAAACTGAGAGCAGTATGGATAATTAATAGAAGGTAAATATACCCTCCATTGTTTTAAAGATTAAATTTTGCTCAAGGGTAATTTTACTCATTAAAAGAAGAAGAACTTGAACTCCTGATTTTTACAATAAAAGTGAAATTGAACAGCCATCTATTGAGCCTCTGTATGCCATACACCTTGTCAGGCTCTGGGGCTGCAAAAATGGTTTAATAGTCCTTCATTGAGAATAGATGGACTGTTAACAGGTGTTTCAGCTGCATCTGAGGTGCAGCTCCTTGAGGGTACAAAGGAAGTCTCTCTCTCTCTCTCTGTCTCCCCAGCATTAGCCCACTGGCCCAGAGCAGGCACTCAGTATTTGAATGGTTGAAAGAATGATTGAGGAAAAACGCATGAGGTGCTCTGGGAAAACAGAGAAGGTGTAACTAACACTAGGGGCTTAAATTGATGTGGGTGAGAAAGGGGTCAAGGGAAGCATCTGGGAGGAGTCATAACTAGATTAAGCCTTAAAGAATGAGCATGACTTAGTAGGAAGAATAAGAGTGGGAAGAGTTTTTGGCAGAAGAACCAGTCTGAGGAAAAGGGACAGAGACTGTAGCCACAGTTGCTGGTGTCCTGAGGCCACGTAATATGAAACCAGCCAGCGAGGGGAGAGACCACTTACTGTGCATTTTGGGTAAAACGATGAAGGTCAGACTGAACTCAGTTACATGCCCAGTTTCTTCATTAGAATAATGAAGGGCTTCCATTAGCTGACCTCTAGATCCCTTCTAACACATAAATTCTCTTTTTCTCAATTGTTAAGTTGGAAATGAAGGTAATTAGATAATTCTAGATTTTTTAACCAAAACACGGGTTCAGACCTATACTAATTTTGTAGTAACACTTTTCCCCTTCTCATTTAACTCTGCCAATTTAAATGATCTCTTGGTTACTTATGCTGTCTGTGCAGTAAGCATGTATTGTTGCCTAATTTAGTACTTTGATTACTCTTAAGTAGAGTTTGGTTCATTTCAAACAAGCTACCAAAGTCAGATTAATATATCAGTAAGGTATTTATTTGTCTTTCAGCTTTTCTTTGAAAAATATAGCCTGTCCAATAAGCAGAACTGATTTTTATTTCTCAGATGATTGTAGACTGTAGTAGCCCAGTTAATAGGAATGCTACATACTGTTGAAGAATGCCATGGCACTTCATTATTTTTTGTTCAGATTTAAAAGAGCATTTATTAATAACAATTTTTTGAAAGATACATTTTTATTAATATCATATGTGCTAGATTTAATACTTCTATTTGGCACAATATTAGAATAAATTTAATGCAAATTAAGTAAAGCAGAGACTTCCAAGAAACGTGTTTCCAACATGTGAGTGTGTTGTTGTATATCTTCTCTGTGTTTTTTAATAGTCCAGCAACACATACATACAATTTAAGGAGACAAATCTGTTTCAGCTATTTCCTCATTTTCTGCTTTTGAGTTTTTGTGAAAGACTAGGTCCCCAAACTGAGATATCCGATGACATATTGCAAGAATGTGCCTGTGAGGGAAATGGGCGCAGAGGCCAAGAACCACCTTCCCTTCCACTCACCCTCTTCACCATTCCTATGGGGGGAAATTTATATAATGACAATGATCCTAAAGATCTTCAAGATTTCTGAAGACATATCCCCAAACAAAAAAAGTCTTTATTTAGTGATAATAGTCACTTAATACATTTTAAAGTTGAGATATACTTATTATAGAGTAAAATGCACAGTTAAGGATTCAGCTAGTTGATTTTTAACCCGTGTAACTGCCATCCAAAATAAGATACAGAACATTTCAATCACTCTGAAAATGTCCTTCATGCCCCTTTTACTTCCTGCCAGTTTCTGACTTCTATCACCATACCTTAGTATTGCCTATTCTTGGAAGTCATATGAACAGAACATTACAGTATATATTGTTTTGTGTCTGCCTTCATTTCCTCAGAGTAATGGCTTTTGAGATTCAAACACATCATTTCCTCAGAGCCTGAAAGTGGGAAAAATGTATGTAGGCCCTTTGGTGGTTTTATTTTATTGTAGTACCTGATTGTCATCCAGCTGTCCCATAGGCATCGGCTGTTACATAAAAGAGGGGCTAGGTGAGGGAGCAGGTTTAGATGAAAACCCATCACGATATCAAAATCTAGAGACTCATCTCTCCATGGTGGACCCAGGCAAAATTGGGAAGTAAGCAAATTTATCTTTGTTGCCTGCTCAATTTGCTTTGGCTTGCCTGGGCCCTTCCATTTTCCTTTGCTGTCTCAGATAGGGATCATTTGATTACTACTAGGGGACTATCTGCTTAACACTTGAGGCATTTTGCCTTTCCAAAGCATATATACATTTTGTAACTTCTAATGGTGAAACTCCAGGTCTCATTCAAGGAAGAGAGGCAAGGTCTTTCGGTAGGAAGTCACAATCCTCAATGCACATCTTGTAGAACTGAGATTGGCTATGTTTTCCTACAAAAGACCAGTATTTTGGGCTTTGCTGGCCATACAGTCTCTGTTGTAACTCCACCATCATTAGCATGAAAGCAGCAATTGAGAAACCAATAGACATGACTGTACTATAATAAAACTTTATTTACAAAAATGGGCAGTGGACTGGATGTGGCCTGTGGGCCCTAGAACTCAGTCCCCTAATGTAGACAGCTTCCTGATCTGCCTACTCATGAAACTTGTAAGCCTATAATAGCAAGATACAGAGAATTTATTCTCTAGAATACATAAAGCTGAAAGGAACTGGGGGTTGTATTAGTAACAACCTCTCACCTTTCAGCTAGGACACTGAGTCTCAGAGTAGTGACTTTTCAATGTCACAAGGAGTCAGTGGAAGAAGATCCCAGACTATTCAGAACCCCCAGGTCTTTAGCTAGTGTTCTCTGCCCTGTTCAGTTTGTGATGGATATGAGTCACATTACCTCAAATATACTATCAGACTGACATTTGGGGAACCTGTCTTAGCTCACATGTTTTAAAGGAATGAAAGGCTGAGAGAGAGAGAGAAAAAAAAAAATTAGGAATTCAGTGGTAGTATTCCGGAAACCAAACCAAGGGTTGGCTAAGAAAGAATGAGGGTTATACATTTAGCAAACAGGTTAACTGATTTAAAAAAACAGTGTATTGAATGCTTTGTCCAAATAATTGTTCTAACATTGTAAGTGTGTGAAAAAAATAAAAATTTAACTGAGAAAATAGAGACCTCTAGATTCTCTGTCATTCAGTTCATTCATCCATTTATTCTTTCTTTGAATTTCTTTCTTAGCACGTATCTTCTGAGTATCTTCCCTGAGGGCACTGTGAATGATCACAGCTAAACAGGATAGAGTTTCCGTGCTTGAGGGGCTGTTAAGGGAGCCTGAGACCATTGGGAACCATGCCTTATTTAGCTTCATGCCTCTGGAGAGAACACAGACTTTGCTTCCTAGAGGAGTGGTGTTTTAGTTGGGCACGTGGACATACTGGGTGATGTGGGTATCCTGGTGTATGGGTAGGGTGTGCAGCAAAGAGAGGGTATACAAGGGGGCTCAATTCAGCTTGGATGTACTGAGAAATGTGTGAGGGAAGTAGTGGTAATGTCTATACAAATATTTGCAAGATTTTATTTGTGGGATGGGATTGGCTCAATGAGTGAATTGTCAAAGAGATATTAACTGTCACAGCCAAACCAATGAAAATAAATTAATGAGAGTACCTCACCTTGGGAGGGTGTCTTAAACTCTTTGTACATTTCTTTAAAAATTAATGAGAATTTGTTTTGAAAGAATCAGACTGAAGCATAAAAGTAATTCTTTTAGAACTTTATTACCCCCCCCCACTCTACTCCCCCAGTCAAATAACCAATACAAAGTAGCTTATATCTTGGGAGTAGGTGGCTTAATGATAATCGCAAACTTATGCTGGAATCCTAGTGGTT
Organism: Delphinapterus leucas; assembly: GCF_059928025.1. Lineage (NCBI taxonomy): Eukaryota > Metazoa > Chordata > Mammalia > Artiodactyla > Monodontidae > Delphinapterus > Delphinapterus leucas. Next base: position 31,992,842 of record NC_143142.1, on the reverse strand, counting down.
CAGCCAAAGTCCCATCTTCAGACTTCACATTTAGCATAGCTTTTATTCCTGTTAACTTGGCTTGCAGTTGGGTGACACAGCTGGGTATTGTGGATGACAGAATTTTCCTAGTGTTGTGCCCCAGAGGGATACAGGGCAGATGGGGGAGAAGACTAATTCAACACTAATGAAACCCTGACCCCCACATGCATTTTGGTAATTCCATGAAGGCAGGAATGTTACTAATAACAGAGCAGATTTTGTAGGTCATCTCAAACTTGGTCAGCTGCAGTTAAGCCTGTGGCTGCTGGTGTTTGGAATGCACCCCTATTTGTTTTTGGAAAGTGGTGAAGGAGATTCAGTTACAGGTTTTCCATCTTCCTGGAATTATGCTACTCCTAGAATAGAATTCTCCACATACCCAAGTGTGATTGGACCTCAAATTTAGCAAGTATTCAATTAAACGAACCATTTACTGTATCAATACCTACTTTGGGGAACTATTTTACATCCAGAATATCTTTTTTTTCTGGTGTTAGGGTGAATTTTTTAAAAGCCAAATTACAAAATGTATTGTCAAAATTACTTGATGAACTATTGAAGCAAGGTGACTTTTCACAGACAGCATGTGTAGCAAATACTATCTTTTAATTTGGTATTCATTGCTCAAAGATATACAAATGAAGGCAAAAAGTGATATATTTTATGTTTCCTTGATACTTCTAGCTTGTGCACGTGAGTTGTATTTTTACATACTGAAATAGGAAGAGTTACTTACTTTTTATCATGTAGTTCTTAGCTTTTTCAAGTCATAGAATGCTTCAAGAATCTACTAAAAGCCTTAGACCTTTCTGAAAAGTACACATATGTATGCTGTACAAGTTTGCGTGCATTTTCTGGTGATTCGTGGACCGCAGGTTAAGAAGATATTGGTCAAGAGATATTTCCTCTCTTTTTATTCTATCCAGGGTATCTTTACATTTACAGTTATCAGGACCATTTCATATACCTGGAGAGTATACTTAATAGTATTCAGAGTGTTTCCCTAGGACTTGAGGTGAGCTTTGAATGACTGCTGGACAAATTCAATATAAAAACAGATAGAATGCCTGCTGTTCTGTGTGTCTCCCCACAATCAGGACACTTCTGGGTGGCATTGCTGTGATGGCCAGCGTCTGGGCTTGGGCATTTCTGGCTGATGTGAGAAAGCCAGTAGGGCAGAAGCAGGGGTGCCTTGGGCTTATGAGATAATACCTGTATGAATAGGATGTTTCTGTTCTCAGAAGTGAAAAATGTTGGCAGTCAACATTTAACGAGATCAGGGCACAAGAAGGTACTGAGTTTTAACCATTCTCGAAGAAGATGTAGAGGAAACAAAAGCCTTTCAGTATTTCACACATGAGGGGTGGGAAATTGTATAATTGTTTTCTAATAGGAAGACAAGGTAAATTAATCCACTCTGCTTTTTTTTTTACCCTCATACCCACAGTCCAAGTTCGGTGTCCTGAATGGGAGTTTGCTTGGTGTTTCTAGTGCTTTCCTTGGATCCCTGTGCAGGCGTGTGATCTGCACATGAGACCACCAGTCCCTAGTCTTGTGTGCCAAGACAGAGAGGAAAGTGTTTGCTTTTGTAAATGAAGCATTTCTGCGATTGGAGTTAAAGCTTCTGGTACATCTCTGACCAATATAATTGTAACACGAGGAAAAAAATGTTTGAGCTGAAAGTTAATCAGAGCAAACAACTGATCCGGTCTGTTTGCACATTATCTATTCAGTAGCCGTACCACACTGAAAATAGATTCAAGAAAGGTGAGCTGAAGTCATGAGTTGCAAATTTGTAGCATATCTTCATAGGAAAGTTAAAAAGGTAGCAGCCAAACAAATACTGCTGTTGCCTACAAACATTCCCTGCCTGGCAGCATTGTCCAACAGATTTCTGGACTGGACAGATATTTCTCCTTATACAGCGTTTTATATCCTGCCTTGATTACATATAGCCTGTTCATCAGGCAGTTTATAGCATATTTGAGGTCCCAAGAGCCCTTTCTGCACATCCTCCTTCCTTTGCTGGGAGAGCCTTCTCCCCAGTCTTCACCTGGCTAAGTCCTGTCATCCCTGGGGATTGGACCACAGCTTCTGTTGTCTAGAAAACCTGCCTTAATACCTTTTCTTCTACTCTTCCAGTCTATGTCCAGTTTCTCTCCTTTGTGCTCCCAGTGAACCCTGGGCCTACTGCTGCCCTCAAGTTATTATTCTTGATGATAATGCTGATGTGACTTCTCTGTAGCTGCCCCCTGTACTCCACTGCTCGCAGCCCCCTAAGAGCTGGAGCCACGGCGTGTCTTTATGATCTCCTGTCCAGCAACATGCCCCATAAATGTCTGTGAAATGGAGGGAAGGGGGCCATGTATGATTTTTTTTCCCAAAACTAGAAAACAAACTAATCAACTCTGGTTAAAATTTATTGTAGAAGACAGTTTCTTACAATAAGAAAGAGAAAATGAAACACTGAAGAAACACAGGGAAATGCTAATCAGGGTCAGGTTCCACATGGTCAGTTGCTTATGCTTTCACTTTGTCAGATTTTCTCTCTTGTAAAGAAAAAAATCCCTGGCAGGTAACAGAAAAGGGAAATGCTTTTGTTTTTCAAACTGTAAAACTAGAGTGTCCATGACCTCATTTGAGACAGTCGTTCTCAGAGATAATGTGTCTCCTGTTAAAATGCAGCATCTAATTTAGGACTCAGTAGCTAGGGATGATTCAGAGGATATTAGAGGATATAATTTTAAAGACTGGAAAATAATGGCCATGAGGAATATACATAGAAATTGAGATTGTTGGGACTGGGGCATAGAAAGGCAAAATTAGCCGTGCCAACTGGGTCAACAAGAAGCCTCAAACCGGTGGGCACACACATACTTTACTGGGGTGTCTGAAGTATCTACTGGTTCTCTACTGGGGTGTCAGATCTGGAGGTGGCACTGCCAGGCCCAGTAAGAGCAGCGGCAGCAGCTTCATAGATCACAGAATACAACAGTGCTGTCTCTGTGATGGTGTAAGCTATGGTATTTGCTATGTAATTTTCCTTTCTGATTTTAGTTTGATTTCCTTTCCTTGAAATTCTCTAGGGTTATGAAGTTAATTGGCAATTGCTAGGACAAGAAACCAATTTTTCTATTATAAGAAGTAGCAAAGTCCCTCTCGTTTTGAAGACATGCCTACAAATCTTCTAAAAAAATTCCAGGTGTCTGGGAAGTCCAACTTCATAAAGTAGTGTTTAATTAGAAAGGAAGGAGAGCTATGTTTGTAGAACAAACCAATTTGATTATACTTTAACTATTAAATAGATTAATTTTCAGGGTGGCCATTCTCATTACATGCATTTAATTGACGTTAAATTGTATTAAGAATTTAATTTTAGCTCCCTTTACGAATCCGCCAATGCCCATTCACCCTTGGTAGACTAATAAGATTTCTACTCAGACATGCTTTTATTAATCCTCATTTCTACTCTGGGAGGAAAGCATGAGTGGAGCCAAATGGAATTCTTTCCCCTACTGAATTTAACAACCACAGTTTCTGGAACTGTTGCAAAAGAATGTGAACATTATCATAACTTATTGGGTCCTCAGACCCAAATTCAAACAATGAAGCAAAACAGACCTCCTTATCTATTCTGATTGTATCACTGGCATCACAAGTAAACCAAGGACTTAGAGCTTAACTTTCAAATTCGAGCTTTTGTTTGATCCTGTCTCTAACTCCGTCTCTCACAGTCTTTTCTGTCTACATCTGAGACCATTTGTGTCTTCAGTTAACACAGACCTCGTGCGGCGTAGCATAGGTTCCAGGCTCGACAAAACCAGTTGCTGAATTCACTCCAGCCTCTGTACAACGAGAACCATGTCTAAACAGAAGGGACTCTGTGAGCTGGGCTCGGGATGCTTCTCATCTGGTGCAAGGTCAGTTCTTAGCTGGAATTGCTGTGTGGTAATTGCCGTGTGATACACAGGCTCTGCCTCCTCAGCTAAAGAGCACGGACAGGTGACAATGAGGTCACTTGTTCCTCTCCACACTTCTTTATCATCTTGGTCACAATTCAGGAATGCAGAGAGTAGTCTCCTAAGAAATGCCTCAGTATCATCCCACCAAGGTATGCGTTTATTTTTCCCTCTTTATATGCTCATAATCATTCTATGTGATTTTGTCTTTGACTCACTGATTGAGGATGATTTTTTTCTATTGTTGCTATAAACACTATACATAGGAGTGTGATGAAGTAAAAATAGAGCCTCAAGCGTCTCAATAAATCAGTAGCTTTTGTGTCTTACAGAAGTATCACTTAGTCAAGTGATTGTGAGTTTAGGCTATAATTTGGGAGGGCACAGTGAAATAAGAGCCTTGGGATACCTAGGTGCCAGTGTGAAATGGTACCTGAGGGCTGATTTTGTAGTGTTTTTAAATTTTTTTTTTAAGGAAAGTGTCCTTGAAAGAGACTTAAATATTTCTTCTTACTTTCAGTACAATATTGCAATTGTAAAAGGTTAAAGTAAAAAAATAATTTGACATGAGAGCCACTGCTTGTGTCTAATTAAAAACAAATGTTCAAATTAGCCTTTCAAAAAATTTTTTAGACATTCCTATTCTCTCTAATGTAAAGGGACAGTAAGAACAAGTATCGTGTTTTCAGTGAGACCAAACTGAAATCAACGATATTTTTTTCCTCTCTGTCCACTATCTGTACTTGTGATTCATGGGGATAATGCAATCATATGATTTACTCTGTATCACACAGTAAAGTTCCAGCTCATTCAATAAGTGCAGTCCATAGTTGGAAGGAATAATATATAAAACCTCACACAGTATGAGGTTTAGTTAGAGACTGACCTTTAAAAATTATTCTTAGTAGTATGGGTATTGTTAAGATAATTGAAAGGATGACATTTAGAGAAATGGAATTGAATGGTTTGAGGTGTCTTCTTTTTGCTGTTGTTTTAAAGTTTGAATTCTGTTGGTCTTCCCAGAGCTGTGGCTTCTGCGTGTGTCTGACTCTAGTTGAGTTTCATCTTGAAACATTTCACCCCAAGCATACTGATTTTTGTCTTAGTAAATATTGTCCCTGTCCATAAAAGACAAAGAGATTACCAAAATTCCTATAGGAGTGTAATTGTAAAGCTGACATACAGAGACATGCTCGTTTTTCATGATTAAGATTTGGTCAAATTTTGGTCTGTGTGTTGGTGAACATGTGCTTAAGTGTCACCTCATCGCTCTAAAATATGATACAATTGATTCTCTGTTTGCAATGACTCCAGCTTTGTTCACGATATCTACTTATTGCAAATAAGACCACTTTCATGAAGGAACAAGGTAACAGGTAACTAGGAAGTAATGTCTATATTTAAAACATTATTATAGAATGGAATGTATAATTTGCCTTTGGCCATGTGACTCTGAAGCTGTAATTACTTTCCTTACACCTTTAATGAAATTCACTTCTTTCTATTAAATGTGATTTTCAAACCTTATAGCAGTTTCTCCCCCAAAGGTACCACACATCCAAAGCAACTCTTATAGAGAACCCTTTAATGATATGTCATTATCATAGTGAGATTAAACCTCTTTGGATAGCTGAGGCCATTTAGTGGAAATTAAAGATGAATACAGTTCTATGTTGGGTATCAAAATCAAGATAAGTTTAAATACTAAGATCTGCAGAACATGGTCAAAACTTTGAAGTCACTAAGCAGGACATTGTAGGCTATTGTCTCCCTCATGCCGATTTACACTGGCGTGGAGCACTTTCCAGAACTAGTGGTCAACTGTACCCTCGAACATCTGTAGTTATGTGGACCAAGATAAGAGTAAAACAATGCAGTCCAGTGCTTCAGGGCACGTAAACTGATCTCCTGTGGATGGAGGGCAGGAATTTCCTCCTTCTCTCTGTAGGTCAGTTTCCCAAGGATCTTCATAAGCAATAAGGTGAATGAAGCCTAGGAGCTGGGAAGCTTTATTTGTCAGCTGAGTTTCCCAAGTAGACTGTACATCTGAGTGGATAATTTGATCCAAGGGTAGGGTGGTGTGTAAGGAGACCAAGAGTAAGTAATTTTCCAGAAGAATTATAAAGTGCTATGGAGAGAGCATAGGCCTACGAAGGCAATTGCTGAGTTGGGGGCATTACTGGAAGTGTAATGTGAGAGAGTGAATAATGAACAGTGTCTTGTTTCCAAAAAGCGACAATGGAATCCTTAAGGACAGAAGTGTCACTAGAGTGGTTATTATAGAAAAGAAAGTATTGGAGGAGGAAAGGGAGTAATTTGGCGAAAGGACTAGAGGGAAATGGTAGGAAGAGGCAGAAAAAAGGGAAATGGGGAAAAGCACCACTGAGCTCATTATGGTAAAAACAACTGATTTTAGGATGAGGAAATTAAAGAATCAGAATTATTAAAGCCAAATGCAGCACTTACCAGTTTTTATGCAGATGTTGATTCTCAGAAGATGAATAAGAGATCATTTGAAATTCACATGGTGATGTACAAAATCCTGTAAAGTGTTTGAGAAGAAAAAGATCAATAGAACTCTCCCTTTTATGAGTATATATGATTTTAAACTAACATTTATTGAGGTAACTTTATGTGGCTTTAGTTGCACAGAAAGTTTTTAAATTATATATGTCTTGAAGTAGGGAAGGAGGGTGTTTGTTTTGTATTGATTTTGCCTTTTAGAAGTTTTAGAGTTAATCAGTAATCCTAATTAATTTTACAGGTAGAAAAAACTGAGTGAAAGATTCTTGTTGAATAGAAAGCTTGGGGATGGGACCATAAAACAAGAAAAAATGTGCATAAAGATAACGGAATCAATGCTGACAGTGAACAGCCATTGGTTGTTGTTGGCATAGACCAATAGCTTCTGGAGTTGCTAAAAGGAATGACCTGAAAATAATACAGTAAAGAGATTGGATCTGAATTTTGTACAATTTGACTTGTGCCAATTACACTGGTTGTGCATAAGTAAGATGACTATATACTTTCTTGTCCGAAATGGGACACTTTTAAAAGTGAAAGTAGGTGCTATACAATCATGCCTGGACAGCAGGTATAAACTGAGATTTTCCTAAACAATCCAGCACATGTGGTCACCCTATGCCTGAGCCCAAATACTTTGAAATATATTCAACGTTTTCTAAAATGAATATCATTCCGGGACAACATTTAAGCAATTTTTCTGTATTATCAATAAGCACCAAAAAAATCAGTTTAAGTTAGTGTATGTCTCAACTATTAGGGTTCATATATTGGTCACAAAGACACTGGACCATTTTGGTCATAAGTCAGTTTCACTTTCACCCTCTCCAGTATTGAAATAATCAACTCTGTTACCTTTTTTTTTTTCCTTTTAGTGGGCTTGTTTTGTTTTATTTCATTTTATTTATTTTTGGCCCCACCGTGTGGCTTGCAGGATCTTAGTTCCCCGACCAGGGGTCAAACCCGGGGCCCTGGCAGTGAGAGTGCAGAGTCCTAACCACTGGACCGCCAGGGAGGAACTCCCCTCTGTTAGCTTTAAAAGAAGCAAATCTATGTTGAAGAGCAAGATTTCTGGCTCTTCTGCTGACTTGGGCAAGTTATTTAGCCCTTCAGCCCCTCATTTTCCTCACTGGGGATAAAAACAGAATTAATCTCCTAGACTTATTGTGAGGATTAAAGACATCGATATAAGTAAAGACCTTTGAACAGTGAGTGCCACATAGTAAGATCTATGTAAGAATTAACTTGTTATTCTTAATCTTACTCTTATTCATATTCTTATGTCCCCATGAAGCACTGTTCTTTTTTTGCACAGTCCTTTGAATCATCATTTCCTGCCCTCCTTCCCTTCCCCCTCTCCCTGTTCCACCTCTACCACCGTAATGTATTGAAAACCTAAACACAGGAGCACCTAGCATAAAATATCCTTTCTGACCCTTTGCAGAGAATATGACCTGTTTGATAGTCGTCACATATGGGAAATAGCAGTATTTTGGGGAACATGAAACTGATTAGTAGAGTAAGCCACTCTTCTTTAACGTGGTGAAGTTTGGGAAACAGGAGAAAGCTCTGTTATGTACTTTGTGGAGACAGAGAGGGGAGAATGGGGAGTGGAGCAGGATGGAAGGACGGGAAGAGAAACAAATGGAGCAAAACCTAAGAAGTAAAATGGGTCTAGAGAGATGGGTCAGAGTCAGAGATAAAAGAGAAGACAAACCTGGCCAGCATTGCATATCGGGGGGAGTGTATCTGAATTAGGCATTATAGGGACATACTGATGATTAATGCAAAGTTTGGATTGACAACTATCATGATGTTACTACCCTCGGGAAATAAAATTCATACAGATTTGGCAAAGGAACAATTTAAGTAGTGTTTGATGTTCTACCTACCTATCCTATTGGATTAAGAATTAAGCCATGACAGGGTACATATAATTTTCCAAAATTGCGTGATCTCTCACTCTTTATGTCCTTCTCTCCATCATTCCAGTTAATGGGACCTGTGACATCAGAGATACAGGACCAGACTGAATAGCCAATGTTTTTAGCAACTTTGGTAAATTCTTTAGAAACTGATGTCAAGGGAGTTTCCAGAGTTCAGTAGAATAAAGCATGAAACACAGAGTTGTTCACCCCACACAAGCAGGACTGGATATCAGGCTTTCACACTGCACTGCCCCAGAAGAAAACTAATGAGTTCTGCTCCTTGGATTACCTGTCAGGAGGCTTTGAGGATGGTTTCCCCAGGGGTAGACCTCAGAAGTTCCATGCCAGAGCTATATAATTTTGACTCCGAGGGCCATTTTCCAAGTGCTGTGAAGTCCATTCGTTGTGCTGTGTTAAATAGCTATTTCTCAAGTTTATTTAGGAAACTGAAGCTTGAGGAATGATTATTTTTACATGTCACTGTATGGGATTGTAGGTCTGCTATGAATATTATTTAGAAGATTCAAAATAAGAAATTTCTGTGGCAAACATACTATAATTGTATCAGATGAGAAATGGGGATGGAGGAGGTGTTAAAATCCGTAGAGCATATATAAGATGCTGTATAATAGAGCATATATAAGATACTCTATTTTTCTTTGGTTTAGGGCATAGAATTTGCTTTAGAGTCTGTTGCTTGCTTATCCTTTAATATTGCTCCAGGAAGCAGGAAAGGATAGAAAGGGAAATGTAAATTATCCGATTTTCCTTCTGGATGGTTGGGCTAGTTAAAGATTTGTAGGTAGACAGACCTGAAAGTGAGGTATTAATGGTATTTGTGGCTTTTTTGCTCTATATCTGTCCTTTTATCATCTTAGATAAATGAGAGTTGTGGTTTTTAATCAGAGAAGATGAAAGGCAAGACAGGAAATGATGATTTATTGTGAGCAAGAGTCAGGTAAGGACATAGGACTGCTTTAGATTTGTTTTAAAATAATATGGATCTTGTTGCTTTATTAAGTGGGTTTTTATTGAGACTTTTTAATACTCATTTTACATGTAACATTGTAAATGTAAGTTTTAATAAAATGCTGGCTAAAATCAATGAAAATTTAATACTTAGCAAGCATGGAGTGGGCTTTTCCTTTTAAATGCTTACTGTTTTCTCCTAATCTTTATTTCACCACAGATACCTTATGTATAATTTGAAAGGAGGCAAATTCAGATATCCTGGCAGATGGATTTAGTTCTTACTCTAATCCTTTTAGACACAATTTCTAAAGTTTCATTAAAGAGTTGGTAGGCAAATTTGGAACAAATCAGATTTTTCAAAAAGAAAAGCTTAGAAATGAATAAGGAAATTCTAGTTCTCGTTTAGAATATCTTATTGGTGATCAATAAAATTCCCACTTTGGATATACTCTTTTTTGTTTTATACCTTTGCAATGACTTGTCTTCATTCCTGTGATTGTCTAATTTATTATTAAAATGTTACTAATTTTCACCCAGTTATCCCTGCATGGTTGGTTAGTTAAAATACATATACATGTATATTTAGAGCTTGTGCTCTGCACCTAACAAGTTTAAGTAATTTAAATAAGCCAGAGATGCTTATGGGACATCAGACTTAAATGAGTGAAGGAACTGAAATCTACAACTCATCTATGACAGGAAATGAATATGGAAATTATAAGAGCAGAAACGAAAAGTAAAAAGTAGCTAAAGTTTGAATACTTTCACAGATTCTTATCTATCTGACCTTGAGAAAATTAAAGATATGACAGAGAAACTAGGCTTTCACACCCAGCTGCAGAGTTTCTCAGCTAAAAACAACTTGACTCACAATTCACCTGGAAGTTGCTGCTTCCCACCGAATTTAAAGGCAGAGTATCCTGCAGTCAAAATATTGGTCATAGGCAGTTGATTCTTTTCTCAAAAGGAGGTTCATTAAGATTGTAATCAGAACCTTGTTTGGCTCACCAAGAAGGTTAGGCTAAATGTTGGCTCTTTTGTAGGAGAGGGACATCCAAATATAATCGGGAATTTCAGGGGGTTAAGAAAAACATGTGATCAAAAGATGTGCAGTAGGAGTTCAAAGAATTCACTATGCTAAAAAATGATTGGACTCTTCTCTGAAATGGGCTTATATCCTAACTGTGCACACCTATGTAGGTACAAACAAACAAACAAACAGACCTGTTGTGGAGAACAGTTAGGTGAATAGATAAGTTTTTTCTCCCTTTACAAACATTGGGTAACTTTAAAAGTTTGATGGCAGTAAATTTGCAAATATGATTGTTTTCACCTTCCAAGTCAAATTTTTTTTTACAGTTTTTTTAATACTGTGATTGAAAGCAAAAGTAGTATAATTCATAAGAGAACTATCAAAGCCAAGATCCTCTTACCTTAAAAATAAGACTGTAGGGCTTCCCTGGTGGCACAGTGCTTGAGAATCTGCCTGCCAATGCAGGGGACATGGGTTCGAGCCCTGGTCCGGGTAGATCCCACATGCTGTGGAGCAACTAAGCCTGTGTGCCACAACTACTGAGTCTGCATTCTAGAGCCCGTGAGCCACAACTACTGAGCCCGTGTGCTGTAACTATTGAAGCCTGCACGCCTAGAGCCCGTGCTCCGCAACAAGAGAAGCCACCGCAATGAGAAGCCCGCGCACCGCAACAAAGAGTAGCCCCCACTCGCCGCATCTAGAGAAAGACTGCATGCAGCAACAAAGACTCAACGCAGCCAAAAATAAAATAAATAAATTTATTAAAAATAAAAAATAAGACTGTAATCCCTGCCCCACCAAGAAATTCCTAGGTCCAGGGAAGAAACAAACTCAGAATTCAGCAAGTACAATGTAGTATTATATAGTATAATGAGCAGAGAGTAAAATATTAAGTTAAATGTACAACTTCTATGAAACTGTTTTAGAAAAGAATTTTTAAAACTAATGAAAAAGTTAATTGTCATTTCTGTTGTTTTTAAAACACATTCAAAATACTATCTAAAGTCACTTTCAATTCCTTAGCAGTATGAAAGATTCCTAACTAGAAAAAGGGATTACTTTGATAAAGCAACAACTGGAGTTGATTTCACATTTATTATCATCTAAATTTACTTTAAGCTATTACAATAGAACTTTCCCTTTAAAACCTCTCTTACCATTACTATTACTTTACATCCTAATCTTTAATTCATCTGAAGGGATTTGTTACAGTTAGTCCGGGTCTGCGACTCAATCTCTTCTAAAGGATGCAACACTGCAGTGGGCCTTGTCCTTCTCTGGATTCATTTCACATTACTGATTTTACCTGGGAATATGAATGTTGTAGGTACTATGTATCCATCCATGCGGGAGTCCTTAGAAGATAAGAAAATGAGTTCATAAGATTATACTTATGTCTCCATCTGTAACAACCTCTTTTTTTTCCTCAAGTTAAATTGCAGACTTTAAAAATGCATGTGGACAGACACAAAAGAGTGCATACACTGTACAATTGCCTTCATATACTGTACAGAAGTGGCCAGAACTAATCTGTGGCATCAGAAGTTAAGATAGTGGTGCCCCAGGGGCGGTGAGGGTGTGGGAAGGATGTGGCATCATGGCCAAGTTACGCATCTCACTAAGGCCCAGCTTCCTTGTCTGTATTCTAGAAAGGTGCATGATAATCTACATAATTTCTTGGCACACTCTGTGGTGTATAGTCAGAGTTTAGTAAGCATAGATATTATCAACAGCCAGTGGTGTAATGGCAGTCCCATAGGTTTCTCAAATTCAAAAGGTCCATTTCAACTTTGTCATCTTCCTTCACCATTATCTGCCCATTTGCTGGTTACGTGGAAATTGTTCTCCTTTCCCCTCCTGCCCCATCAATCACAGAGTCCATTGATTAGCTCTCTGGAGTGTATCAGCTTTTTGTACTCCATGGCCTGACTCAAGGCATCAGCCTTTCTCACTTGTCTTATTTCACACACCTTGCCTCAAACTCACTCTGCCTCCAAAAACCTTCTTATAATGCAGGCAGAGTGATTTTTCTCTCTCAAATGGAGTTCAACTGTGCCACATATACATCCTGCTTGAAATTCTACAATGGTTTCCCATTCCCTTAGGGTAAACTCCAACTGCTTTATATTTAAACTCTCTTAGAGGCCTTACATGGCCTTATTTGTCTCCACGTTCTAGCTTCAACTCTTGCTATTCCTCTTTTGCAGTCTATACTACAAAAGGGTTTAATTTCATTCGGTTTCTCGTCAACATGCTACACTATCCTGTTTCAGTTCACACATTATTAGAAATAGTGACATTCCTAATATTAATATTTAATATTTATTGAATAGTGATATTTCTGTTAGAAATAGTCCTCTTCTCTGTGCCGCTTCCTGTGTCTCCCATTGTTATGGGCTGAATTGCAACCCCCCAATTCATATGTTGAAACCCTGACCCCCAGTACCCCTGAATATGACTGTTTGGAGATAGGGCCTTTAAAAAAGAGGTAATTAAGTTAAAATGGGGTTATTAGGGTGGGCGCTAATCCAACCTGATCTTATAAGAAGAGGCAATTAGGACACACACTGGCACAGGAGGAAGAACATGTGAAGACACAAGGAGAAGATGGCCATCTCCAAGCCAAGGAGAGAAGCCTCAGCCTGAAACCAACCTTGCTGATACATTGATCTTGGCCTTCAAGATTCCAGAACTGTGAGAAAAATTCCTTTGTTTAAAGCACCCAACCTGTAGTACATTGTTATGGCAGCTCTAGCAAACTGATACATCCGCAATGAATTCCCTCCCATTCTTCGGACTGAGCTTAGAAGTCACTTCAATTAGGACACTCTGGGTTAGACCAGGTGCCCTTCTATGTGACATAACCACAGCAAAGATGCACTGTCCATTCATTGTGGGCCCGGCCCTGTTCACAGCATTTTGCCTTGTGTCATTCCATTTACTTGTCACTAACTTTATGAGGGAGGTACTTTTAAATCCTAAATTTACTGATCAGAAAATGGGGGAAAAAGCGTTGCCAGACATGCAGTCATGTACAAAAGACCCAGTCTCTTTTCCTCAGTTCTTATTTGTCAAGGTAGAATATTCTTAGAGTTTGAAAAGTATTAGAGTTTGACACCAAACGATCTGTATTTACCTTATCATGACATCCATCCAATGTTATTGCAAATACATGTTCAGTTTTCTTCTCTGCTAGTCTCTAAACTCCAGGAGCACAGAGTCTATCTGGATTTCCCTACCACCCCCTGATTCTGTTGGCTGGTGTCCAGCGCAGTGTGTGCCCCACAGATATTTGGTGGGTGCTCCCAGCAGCTCCGGTGCTGAGGCAGGTGAGTGGCCAGAAGCTGTCCTGCCTGGCCTGCAGCTGGGGAGGGAGACCAGCACCGGTGCCCTGAGTAGAGCACATAAGAGCAGGGGTGCACCTGAGGGCACTCAGTGAGCATGGAACCCTCCCGGCTTCTCCCTCTTCTTTCCCCACAGTGTTCACAGTTCTGTTGATTGGGGTCAGAGAGGGAAAGCACTAAAGCAGACAAGTCATTATCAAGAACTATTATATATCGAATCAGTATCCCTACATCTGGTTGGCCCTCTCTTGGCTGTTTTGTTCTATTGAAATTCTTTGAATAAAGACAGTTTCCTTCAGAAATTTGGGATATGGATGATAAAATCTAATTCTACACAATTAAATTTGCCCATGGAAAAAGTCCTCATAGACGTAAAAGAATAAGACTGAATAATTCTAGTGAAATGAAGGGCAAAAAGCTCTATTGTCGAATTGTTTGATGTTAGAAAAAAAAAATAATGCAAGTTGGCCTGTTTTCTAGAATTTCACAGGCACTTTCTACAATGCAGGGTCCATTAACATTGGCACACAGGCCCATGTCCAGATTCCAGGCCCCCAATAAGAGCTGGCTAGGCTTGTTCAGAATTAAAAGAAGCTTTTAATTCATTTAATTTTTTTGTGAATTTTTATTCAGTACTTCATGTGTACCAGATATCAGGAATATGAAGATAGTAAGACAGTCTCTGCCCTCAAAAGGTTTTCTGTCCAGTGGAAGAGGCAGATATGAGAGTAAATAAATGTAACGAAGGAGGCGGGGCTGGGGTAGGAATGTTACTCCCTGGGGAGACAGGAGAGCTGTCCAGGGACAGTGGCCTTTGGGCTGAGTTCTGAGAAACCCTTGAAACAAATAGAGCTCCAGTTAGAAATAAAAACAGTGATTTCAGACAATTCTTTTGGCATGTTGCATATAACTTTTCTAAGGGGATCATCATCAAAAGTGACTTTCACACAAATTCTCTCCCTTTTGCTTCTCTTAGGACAGATGAAGATGCTTGCAAATTATCCCATTACCTTCAAATATTTTCCAAGTCACTTCAAAACAAAGTGACTTTCAAAAAATTGATACAGCCGTCATCCAAGCACACGGACTCTCTAACTCTAGTGTTCATTTTTTTTTTATACTCAGTTGTGACTTTGTTTTATTGACTACATTTATCTTGAATCTATATCCAGTAATTCAGTTCAACATTTATTGAATACTTACTTTGTGCCAGGTATTGTTCTAGGCTCCGGCATACACGGATAAATTTCTTGACCTCTGGTTTACAGTCTTGTAGGGAGACACATATGCTAATAAGTAATTTAGTATATAGGTGTTAACAGCACCCAAAAATAGGTATTTAAGTCTGAGTAGTGAGGGAAACTGGTTAAGATTTCTTGGAGGTAGTAACATCTGGGTAAGGTTTTGAAAGCTAAATGAGATTTGTAATTTTAAAAGAAGCTGAGGGACTTCCCTGGCGGTCCAGTGGTTAAGACTGCGCTCCCAGTGCAGGGGACCTGGGTTCTATCCCTGCTGGGGGAGCTAGATCCCGCATGCCACATCCTGTAGGTGGCAACGAAGATCCTGCAACGAAAATCCTGCATATTATTTATTTATTTATTTATTAGAAACAAAAAATTAAAACTGAGCATTAACTTTTAAATGCAGTGTTTATGGAGGATTCTCTATATATCATATTGAATGTAATAATTAATAAGTGCATGGACTGACCTGCTGTACTTATGTGTATTGTAACACATGTGACAGAGGACATGCATGTTTAGGGCTACTTGTATTTATAAGGAATCTGCAAAAAAGCATAGTTTATTAATATTATTTGTATCATCTTAATTTTTAAATATCCCGATTAATAAAATAATCTAAGAAAGAGAAGTAAGATTTTTAAAATTTCCTGAGGGAGTGGGAGTGGTTGACATCTCTGCTCAAAGCATTTTTGTGTCCTCATTGCTACACTGAATGTTGGTAAGACCCGGCTAAGGAAAGGAAAATTTTCTTCCCATTTGGAATTTAGGATTAGAAAGCCAATCATTGGCTTTTGCTGATTAAAAAAAAAAAAAAAAGGCTTTTAAGTTAGGTTAAATGAAGAGTCAACCCCTAAGTTTCAGGCAAAGAGAAAGCTAGAAAGACTAGGTATCTTTTCATTTCCCAAAAAACAGAGATAACTTCCTCTGCTTTCCATGAATATAGATGCAATACAGGAATTGAAATTCCAGTTTGACATACAAAATTAGTAAACTTCTAGAAAAGGGGCATTCGTGTTTTACTGGTATCTCATCCCCATCATCACCCATACGTCGACCCTTTTATTTTTTTCCTAGCATGTATCACCATGTATTTCTATGCTCAGGCTCATACAAAAATGAAATACTGATCTTTAATAAATTAATGGCTTATACTTGTCCACCACTCAACAAATATTTATTGAACCTAGTGAGTTTCAGGCCCTCATCTCAGTACTGAGGATACAGAATTGTACAGAACAAAATAGATAATAATTTCTGCCCTCATGAAGCTTACATTCTAGGGGGTAGAAAAGTGAAATAAATAAATTGAATTTTTGGTTAGTATATAGTGTATTGTGATAAATGCTATGGGGAAATATACAGGAGGGCTTATATATATTAAGTCCTTTAATAATCACAGCATCACTATGATATAGGTACTGTCACCCATGGCTGGAAAATTGAGGCACAGCAAGGTCAGGTAACTTGTCAATGGTTAGTCATCAGCATAACTGGGCTTCAGACCCAGGAGTCTTACCCTAGAGCTCAACCTTTGACATGATACAGTCTAGCCCCCCAGAAGAAGTAGACCACCTCTTACAAAGATGCCCCTCTGGGGTGGGCAGGCACAGGGGTCAGTGTGTGGTATGGGTGTGGTGTGAGCTTCGGAATCTGACAGATCAGAGGCGGACTTCTGACCTCCCCGCATATTTACTCAGGCACTTTACATAACCTCTTTTGTCCTCAGTTTTTCTAGACCTTAGAAATGGGAATAATACCTTATAGGTACATTGTCAAGATTTAATTAGATGAAGTGGAAACAACATAACACAGTTTTTGGCCCAACCTGGGGACTCAATAAATGTTTAGTTTTTCCCCTTTCCCTTTCCACAAGTCATGTAAACATCACCCAGTGATTGCATTTTCCTTCCAGGTCTTCTGCACAAAGAAGATACTAGAGCAAGTATGATTTTTCTTGTCTTGCAGAACGGGTTTCCAAGACAAGGTTCTATAAATAAATGTCACATCCTTTTCTCATTTCAAGATGTGGAAGTTCGTTAACTTTTGATTTTAGGACTGAATTGATTTCTTTTTCCTCTGGGTCAGCTGTGCTGGTCTCCGTTCTACCTTGCTTACCTTTCAACACAACACCTTCTCACAGGCTGTTACTATGCTGTTTGCAAATGTGTTTGTAGTCTTGGAGTGTGCTACTGGATTATTGAAAAGGTTCTTCATTCCAGCAAGTTGACCTGCTGCTGGGAAGCTCACAGAACCAAATTAATGTTTCCTCACACTGTATTTTTCCTGATTCAGCTTATTAAAACCATAGAGACAAAAAGTGTCATTTCCAGAAGTAAAAAAATTTGTAAAAATGTTAATTCCTGCAGTGTGAAAGCAGAGGTAGTAACTGGTGCACTGGGGAATTACTCTTCAGTTTTTACAGCATCAGAGCCTAGCTGTGCAGTCCTGGGCAAATTCCTTAACCTCTCTGTGCCCCATACAGCATCAGAAGCCAACCTGTGGAATCTGGGGCAAATTACTTAACCTTTCTGTGCCTCCATTTCTTGATCTGTAAAATGATGGAAGTAATAGTACAATCTCATTGGGTGGTATGGAGGATGAGATTGGTTAGTATATGTAAAGCACTTAAAATACTAACCAGAACCTAGTAAATGCCTAAAGTGTTTTATTACTATCATTAAGCCTGGCATGACATCTTGATTGTGCACATCTCCCTATGAAAGTCTAGACTGTTGTTTGACTTCTTAATATAAGAAACATAAACACTTGAGAAAAATAAAAATTGTTTCATTTACTAATGACCACTAATGATTAGAATTAAAGACATAACTTCTTAGGTAAGGCACATAACTTGATTGACTTGTAAATGGAGAATCGTGTTATTTGTTCTTCCTTGTTGTATACATATATGATTAAATTTTACTCACCGGCTGCATCCTTTGCAGAAGAATTACCAAAAGGCTGTTGTTTACAACCCAAGCCCAAGAGCTGTTGAAAATGGGCAATAAAATCAAGTTTTAGTAGAAGCACAGCATAAAAGCAACAGTCTTCCTGTGACTTAATGCCCTCACTATGCAGTTGAGTTAATAATCATTGGCACATAACTGCTAATAGTCAAAGCTGGCTGTTCACAGCTTATTGTAAAACAAGAACTGTTTGCTATCCTGGATTCAAAGCACACTTCCTCCTGACAATCATCTTGCTTCTTTTGTTCCTAGGAATCATTCTGGGACCGTTTGTGTTGTCAAGGAAGCTATAGTTTCACTTCCAGACTTTTTAATTCCAAAAAAGAGATGGGTTGAGATCCAGACTCATATTAAAACCTACTTGTAATTAAGGGTATTAGCTAATAATAATTTTGCCCTAATTATGCAAGTACTGTTGTAACCGAAAGTGGGGTCCAGCTGCTTGCCGCTCAAAAGCCAGTAAAGAGGCAAGGTTGGTGGAAAGGAAAGTTTGCTTTAGTTTGGATGCCAGCAACGGTGCGGGGGTGGGGGGGAGGCGACTCCCCCTCCCTCCCCACTGTCAGCCAGTGGGCAAGAGCTTTTATAGACAGAGGGAGGGGGCTACATGCAGAAACAACACAGTCAGCTCTGACCGTCATCTTGAAATTGGTCATCGGTGGTCTGACCAGCGTCGTCTTGATTGTTTTAAGTACAGTTAGTCTTCAGTTCCAGGGTTGGTTTGTTCCCACTTCCTTGAGGCCAGTTCTCGGAATTGTGGCAGCTTATGTCATGGCTACAGTCTGGGCATCATGTAGTTAACTTCCAGGAGATGGCTCGGAATATATCTATCTATAGCCCTTGAGAAGGAACTGAAGGTCCTTGACTGTGCTTAATGACTAAACTATTATTATTTAGTCTTGTTGGACTGTTTTCCTTTGTTTCTGCATTTTCTCACTTCTCTGATTAAACCTATTCTTTGGCTAAAGTTTTTCCACAGACAACAGGCAGGTGGAAGACATGGTGCGGGGGAAGGACCACAGCGTCCTGCTCCATTTCACTATTACTTTGGTTATATTCATTCACCCTTTATTTCCCCTTCCTGCTTTATCTGTTACTCTGAGGTATCTTTCAGGATTTTAATTTTTACTGGCGTAAGGACTTTTGAAGCTAAAGTTATCACACTGGTGAGGCTGGTTTTCTTTTGTCCATGAATAAATTACTGCTACATGGAAAGTATAAAATCATCAGTCAATATTCAAAATAAATATAGGTAGGTTCCATTTCTTCTGCTGTCAGTTTTAGTAGTTTATATCTTTCAAGGAGGTTGTCCATTGCATGTAAGTTGTTTAATTTCTTGGAGTATAGTTGTTTATTTTATGCCATTATTATCCATTAGCTATCTTCAGGATTTTTAGGGGCAATCCTCTTTGTCCTTCCTGATACTGGTAATTTTTGTCTTCTCTTTTCTTGATAAAATAGCTACAAATTTATCAATTTTATTCCTCTTTTCCAAAACCTACCTTTTAAATAATTTTTCTCTGTTCACCTGTTTACTCTTTCTTTCATTGATTTTTGTTCACTCTTACCTTAATTATTTCTTTGCTTTGATTTATTTCGGCCTTAATTTGTTTTTCTTTTACTAGCTTCCTAAGGTAGAAGCTTAGATCATTGATTATAGACCTCTATTCTATTTCAATAAGCATTTAATGCTATAAAATTCCCTCTAAGGATTGCTTCAGCAGTATCCTACAAATAGTGATATGTTGTAGTTTTCTTATTATTCAGTTAAAAATATTTTCTACTTTCCCTTGAGATTTCTTCTTATCTGTGGGTTTTTTAAAAGTGTGTCCTTTAACTTTCAATATTTAGGGATTTTCTAGATATCTTTCTTTTCTGATTTCTAAATGAATTCCTTTGTGGTCAAAGAACATACTTTGTATGAGTTAAATCCTTTAAAATTTATCAAGATTTGTTTTATGACCTGGCATATGATTTATCTGGGTGATATTTCCTGTGAACTTAAAAAGAATATATATTCTGCTCTTTTGGGTGGGAGTATTCTAAAAATATCCATTAAGTTAATTTGGTTGATGCTATTGTTTAAGTTTTCCGTATTTTTCTTGATTTTCTGTCTACTTATTCAATGTATTGCTGAGAGAGGAGTGCTGAAATATTCAACTGTAACTGGGCTTTGTCTGTTTATCCTTTCAGTTCTAAGAGGTTTTTTTTTGTTTGTTTGTTTGTTTTTTGCGGTACGTGGGCCTCTCACCGCTGCGGCCTCTCCCGTCGCGGAGCACAGGCTCTGGACGCGCAGGCTCAGTGGCCATGGCTCATGGGCCCAGCCGCTCCGCAGCATGTGGGATCTTCCCAGACCGGGGCATGAACCCGCGTCCCCTGCATCGGCAGGCGGACTCTAAACCACTGCGCCACCAGGGAAGCCCCAGTTCTAAGAGTTTTTACTTCAAATATTTTGAAGCTTTGTGTTTCAGTGTATGTGCATTTAGGATTGTTAGGGTCTCTTTATGAATTTAGCTTCTTATCGTTAAGAAATATCCCTCCTTGTCCTTGGTCATACCGCTGGTTCTAAAGGTGTGGAAGCCATCGAGCTGTGCTCTTCAGACCTCCTTTCCCCAAAGTAGTACACTTAGCCCACAGCCTCAGCTTCAACAGTTTGGGGATCTGCCACATATCCCCACTGTGGTTATGTTCTCCCCATGGTGCTGCCAGCTCATGACTGACCCCAACTGTTTCTGCCCAAAGCCAGCTCTTCCGATGGGCAGTCTCAGCTGGGGACTCCTCATCAGCCTGGCTAAGACTTTCACAGAGCCTGCGGTCTCAGGCTTCTCTGACCCAAACCTTCTTTCTCCTTCTCTCCTTTCACAGGTGTCAGATCCGCATTCAAGTCTGAAGACCTTACCCTGCTCAATCCTATTCTCTCTTACCTTTATCTTTCACAAGTGTTTCCCCCAATAAATATCTTGAACTTCTGATTCAGTCTTGACATCTTCTTTCCCAGGACGCAAATTGACACAGAAGTCTACTTTGTCTGAATTAACATGGCCATCCAAACTTTCTTTTAATTATTGTTTGCATGGCGTATCTTAGTCCATCCTTTTGCTTTTACTCTGTGTCTTTATAATTAAAGTGTGTTTCTTGTATGGCTGTGCTTAGTCTACTGTCTTGCGGTATATTTTCTATTTTTTTTAATTAATTTTTATTGGATTATGGTTGCTTTACAATGTTGTGTTAGCCTCTATTGCACAACAAAATGGATCAGCCATACACATACAGATAACTCCTCCCTTTTGGACTTCCCTCCCATTTAGTTTACCACCATGCATTAGGTAGAGTTCCCTGTGCTATGCAGTATGTTCCCGTCAGTTGTCTCATCTGTTCTCCTTCCCTTTTCTCTTTTTTTTCTTGCCTTTTTGGGATGACTTAAGTATTTTTTTAGTATTCCATTTTATCTCCTCTCTTTCTTATAGTTCTTTGGATCATTATTTTCAGTCATTACTCTAGAGTTTACAGTATGCCACTCTATCTTATCATATCCCACCTTCAAATAATATTGCTTCATGTGTCATGTAAGAGCTTCATGACTTTATGCTTTCATTTTCTCCTTCCTTTTCTTTGTGATATTGTTGTCATACATTATATTTATTACGTATGTCAAAAACCTAACAATACATTATCTTGTTTTAAATGGTCAATTTCATTTTAAAGAAATAAAAAAATAAGGAAATAGTTTATTTTGTATATACCCACATATTTACAAATTCCCACACTTTTAATTCTTTTGTGTAAGTCCAAGTTTCCACCTGGTGTTTTCTTTCTTCTTGAAAAACTTGCTCAAACATTTCTTGTAGTGCAAATCTGTTGGCCATGAATTCTCTGTGCTTTTGTTTGTGTAATGTAGTATTTATTTAGTCTTCATTTTTTGAAGGATATTTTCACTGGATATAGAATTCTAGGTTGACCTTTCTTTTTCTTTTTCCAGTCAGGTCTTTAAAGATGTCATTCTACTGATTTTTGCTTGTGTGGTTTCTAATGAGAAGTTTGCAGTTATTCTTCTTGTTGATCTTTTGTACATAATGTCTTTTTTTCCCACTCTGCTGCCTTTGATATTTTCTCTTTATCTCTGGTTTTCAGCAATTGCCTCATGATATGCTTGGTTCTGGTTTTCTTTGTATATCTTTGTTGGGGTTCATTCAGTTCCATGGATTTCTGGTCTGTAGTTTTCATCAAATTTGGAAAAATTTTATCCATCATTTGTTTTTATCATTTTTATTCCCACCTGTATCCCAGGACTGTGATAACACATGTGTTAGACCACTTTGTTGTCTCACAAGTCACTGAGGCTCTGTTCATTTTTTCAGGCTTTTTTTCCTCTTTCTATTTACATTTGGGTATTCTCTACATTGTTTTGTCTTTGAATTTACTAGTTTCTTCTGCAGTTCATTAATATCCTGATAACCCCATCTGGTATATTGTTTATTTCAAGTATTTCTTTCACTTCCATAACATCTCATTGTCTTTTAATCTTCCTTTCATCTCTTCATATCTTTCTTTTAAATCCTTAAGTATATTGAGCATATTTATAATTGTACTTGTGTGCTAATTCCTCAGCTCTGTCATTTCCAAGTCTATGTCCCATTTTCCTTTTTCTTTGCATGTGCAGTAAATTTTTTACTGAATGCTAGATTTGGTGGGGGGGGGGGTTGGTGTTTTGTTTTTAGTTTTTTGTTTTCGTTTTTGTATTATTTTGATTCAGTGCCAAGTTTTGTTGTCTTTCTCTTAAAAGGTTTGTTAGGGCAGGTCTGTAGTAACCTTTACTCTAGGCTTCATTTAACCATACTACTAAACAAATACTTTAAAGAATCTTCTGGGGTTGTGACCTAAAGCCCCAGGTGCTCAGCAAAGACTGTCTATTCTGGCTGGTAAAAACTCACGTGGCTCCCAGCCCTTTGCCAGATCTGGGGATCTTTTATCTTGTAGATCCTCATTTGTTTTTGCCCAGTGTTATGAAGTTGACCCGGCCTGTGTGCAACTTAATATTCAGCAACAAACTCAAGGATACCCCGTGTGGATTTCTTGAGCTCTTTGTCAGTATAGATGCTTCCTGTCTAGTACTTTTCCTATAAAATTCCATCTGCCTTTGCCTCTGTGAACTCTGTTCTGTGTCCCCTTTACTCAGTGAGACCCAGGTTCTTGGGTTTCCTCTCACTGCTCTGCAAGGTGGGTTAACCATCAGACTCACCTAAGTTGTTCCCTTTCTCTCAGGGATCACATCTTGGGCTTCCTTTTGTCTAGTATCTGTAAATAGTTTTCCCTGTATTTTATCCAGTTTCCAGCTGTTTAGGCACGAAGGCTGATCCAGTCCCAGTTAATGCATCATGGCCAGAAACAGAAGTTTCGGTTTTTATGAATATTCTAGATGTCTTCTCCTAGACATTAAGGTAGTCTTTGAGAGTATCTGTTGTTGAGAGAGAAGCAATTTTCAGGGGAGAGAGAAGAGGCTCCAAGACCATTTACTGTGTCCCGGATGGCACAGGCTGAGACTGCACACAGGACCATGGGCGGGCATTCCAGAAAAGAGGGGGGCATAGCATCTGGGAGATAAGGGGGCTGTGGCCCCTTTTCTTTCCAGGTACTTTTCCTCAATCATCTTTCACACTGAAGGGATATAAGTCAAGGACAGCCTGTACATTCAACCTATTCCTAGAGCAGTTTCTCAGCTGCAAAATCCTCTGTCTCTTATTTTATTTATGGATGGAATTTTCTTTCTCCTTTGAATGTCCAGGGTAATTTAAGTATTTCTTTTAATTTTTTTCTTCTGCATCAGTGCTATTTATTGATAGCTTCCAAAATCCAGTCATTCTGTTAAGGGCATTCATAAATTCATTTAATTTTCATCAGGACCCTAGGAGGCAGTGCTAGTATGATCTCTGTCTTATCCATGAGAAAAGCAGGGCTTAGAGGGATTAACAAGTTTCTCAAAGATCAGACAGCTTGGAAGTGGCAAAGCCATTGAACTTGTGTCCTCGCTTCATGCCCTGCACTCTTTTCTTTCTTTTTTTTTTAAAATTTATTTATTTTTGGCTGCATTGGGTCTTCGTTGCTGCATATGGGCTTTCTGTAGTTGTGGTGAGCGGGGGCTGCCCTTCGTTGCGGTGCGTGGGCTTCTCATTGCTGTGACTTCTCTTGTTGCGGAGCACAGGCTCTAGGCGTGCAGGCATCAGTAGTTGTGGCTTGCAGCCTCAGTAGTTGTGGCTCTCGGGCTCTAGAGTGCAGGCTCAGTGGTTGTGGTGCAAGTGCTTAGTTGCTCTGCGGCATCTTCCCGGACCAGAGCTTGAACCGGTGTCCCCTGCATTGGCAGGCGGATTCTTAACCACTGCGCGACCAGGGAAGTCCCCATGCCCTGCACTCTTGACCTGAGTGATCTGAGGTTTTCCTTTCTCTTTTACTACACACTACCTTGTACTAGATATTTCTGTACCTCTCTTACCAGTTCATGAATTGATTGAGGATAGGAACCCTGTGCTTACACATTGTATGTTCTTAAAGCATTTAGCAGAGCCCTTGCCCACATCCAGTTGAGAGGGAGGAAAGGAGGAAAAGATATTATCTTCTTTGTTTCTCATTTTGGAAAAGAAATAGCCCTAACCTCTTAGAACTAGCTTGCCATCAAAATACATCCTTATCAATAAGATTAATCTTTCAATGTGACTTTGTTTTACTTATTTGAGTCAGCTGACAGGAAATCTGCTGTCCTATAAAACAACAGATGGCAGAAAGGAAATATTCATTATTGTTCTGTCGTCTGGTGTACATACCTCGTAATGATAGACTTTGGGATAGTGTGTTCTATGATATTTACTCCTTTTACTCATGCCTATAAATTATTGTCCCTTACAAGATTGATTTTTATGTTTTCTGTAGCATTAGATAAATGTTTATTAAAATAAGATATGTGATCTCAAATAATGATAGAAATAACATAACAGGACCCTGTAATCAGTAATTTGAACTTATCTTTTTATTTGTTAACCAAATACACAGTGATATCTTGACTAAGTCTGTTAGTTACTAGGGCAATAAAACTATTTTATAGCAAATAGCTAGTGGGGTGCACCAGCAGCCCCAGGGGAGGATGTCAGAGCTTCTTGAAGAACTCTTCTTAAAGAAGTTCTTTATTGGATGAAGAAGCAGCTTGACTACAGGATGGTGGTTTCCACAATTCAGCCCCTCCCCCAGTGTCAGCTGTACCTGTTCCAGAGGCATTTAAGCGCATCTGATAACCCTCGTGGTTGAACTTACAAGCCCCAGGCAGACTGGTATTTGTCAGGCTGGAGGCTACTGGCAAGGTGAGAAAGGCTTGCTGCTGGAAGCTATCAAAAATCGGTTTTGAACCTTCTTTAAAATCTTAAATTGCTCAGTTAAAAATGCCTCTAGCGCTTGGGGGAGCTGTGTGAGAGAAGGAGGAGGAGGGATGTAGCGAACAATATCGTCAGTGTCTGAAATTCTGAACTTAGAAAAACAGAATAGATACT
This sequence comes from Delphinapterus leucas, assembly GCF_059928025.1. Classification (NCBI taxonomy): domain Eukaryota; kingdom Metazoa; phylum Chordata; class Mammalia; order Artiodactyla; family Monodontidae; genus Delphinapterus; species Delphinapterus leucas. Next base: position 31,967,323 of record NC_143142.1, on the reverse strand, counting down.
TCTTAAAGTTAATAAATTCTGATTTTATTTGATCATCACTCTCTGTTCTTCAGAGATGCTTTTTCGTTGGCCAAAGGCTGTAGAACTTTCAGGTTCAATGTTTATGAGATGCTTCCTCATATTTTGGAACTAAAATGACTTCTTTCAGAGCGAGCAACTTAAAATCTTTATATGGCACTTTTAACGCTTGTGAAAAGGTCTGTTTGTAGTGGAATAGCTCTTGCCCTATCTATAAAGCAGGAGCCGAGAGAGGGCAGAGAGGAAAGGAGAAGAGATGCGGAAGGAGGGTCCTATTTCTCAAGCAAAGCAAGAGAAATCCTTAGAAGAGGGAATTATGTTTCACATGATCTTTTAAGATTCAGGATCTTTCCTCTCTTCGTAATTTTATAAAGTGAACAAATATCCACTATAGTCGCTTTCTTCTTTACACATAATAGATATTAATGAGCAGCCGTCAGAGAATTGATTTTTAGTCTCTGGTGGCCTGAACTGGATTCAGGCAATGATGTGAAGGCTCAAAACTAAATCTGTTGTTTCAGATCCCTGAGACTCTCCTGTCTCCCAGCATGTTGTTATGTTATATTAAACATTGGTAGTTGGATCATAAGAGCCACAAGGAACCACACATCTTTATACTTCTTGTCTGGGTAATGCTCTTAAAAAAAAAATAAATGAATCCTTATCAATCCCATTGCCACCAAGCTAGGACTTAAAGGGCAACAGCGAAAAGAGTTTCCACTTTGAACAAAGACAGGGCTGAGGAAGGACTTTAGGTACAAACTAAGGTAAACTTTTTCAGCGAATTAATTCATATTGGATAGCGTACCTAATATCCATGAGATAAGAAGTTTGTACATTAACCATCTTAATAATATATTTGAACAAAGTGATCTAACAAAACACACAGTCATATTTATCTTGAATGTTTTTCAGGGTTCCAATGTGTCTTAAAATTCTATCACATTGCATTTTTACTGGGATGTTTTTCTATTAAAAAAAAGTGGTGGTACATTCACTAATAAGTATTTGTTACAGGCTTACTGTTTGTAGAGCATTGTGCTTGATTTTGCCTCAAATTATGCATTTATCTATTCATTTACTTTATAAATATTTATTGCATGTTAATAAATGTGAAGACTTGTTCTTGGTACTGGGGATATTGTTAAATCAGCATTACCAATGAGGTCTTTGGCCCTCTGGCAACCTGCGTGCCAGTGGGGAAGTCAGCTAATACACAAGCAAACAAATACATATATAGTATAATTTTGGAGAGAAGTGAGGAGATGTATTAGCTCTTCGTTCGCCAGCTACTAATGTCTCATATTATGTAACGGCCACAGGGAAATTGGATACCTTGATGTAATAATGACAGCGTGCTCTGACCTTTTAGGGCAAAGTATGGGGTCTCTTCCAGTCATCTTATGCAGTTCTCATAAATAGACATGTAAAGCACACATTATTAGTCTCATTTATTCGGACAAAGAAACTGAGGCCTAGAGGGATTGAGTGCATTTCTTTATTTAAAGCTAGTAAATGGTAAAGGTTTTTTCGACTCAGACCCTTGCTTTCTGACCAAAAGTTGCATGGTTTTCCTCTGCATTATTAATTACTTGATACATATTGGGTTAATCAGCGACAAATTTTTTCCTTTCTACATTTCAGGTGAAAAATCTTTCAGGAGTAGAAATACTTTTACCAGATCACAACATATACAGCTTTTGCTTTTGACTTTAAAAGTACTTTTAATAAAGCCTCATATCTACTTAGTGGAGAAAAGAAGGAAAGGGTAAAAGTGTTTCTAAAAATTGCCCTTGCACCGCGCATGGGTTTTCATAAACCTCAGCCTTCTCAGGGCTGATTACTCTTTGCAGTCTTCCTTAGGAAATGGATGAAAATTTGAGCTGGGACACAAACAGGAAGGCTCTGAGGCAGCCTTCGTCCTGCAGACACCACCTCTTTAAACGGCTGCCATGCGGTGGGAATTGTTCTCCACTCAGATGAGAAGCTCCCCTGCCCTTTGTTTCTCTGGCCCTGCAGGGCTGGAGGCAGCTGGTGAGGTCCTGCTCCGAGGTGGAGGCCGAGCTCTGCAGGTGTGTGAGGGTGCAAGTGGACTGGAGGGTGGCATCCCCACCTCTGGGCCATGAGGACACCGGGCCACAGAGAGGTCTTGTGCTTCTCCCTTAAGAATATCATCCATGAGACTTTCAACCTGCTGAAAGGTAAGTTTCCTAAACCAATAATTTGGGCCACAGACTTCTTTCTGCAAACTGGTTCTTCCTTTTACTTAAAAGAGGAAAAGAGAAAGCAAAGCTTGCCGGTAGCTTTTTTTTGTTTGTTTTAAATCCATTTTTAGGTGAATGCATGGGTGGGGCTCACAGTTTTATTAGTAGGTTATTGGTACATAATGTTAAGTGCCAGTAAACTGTTACTTTTTAACCTTTCAAAAGTTTTGTTGTGGTGTGAATGTAAGTTTCTAAAGCTCAAATATAGAAGGCAAGTAGATAAGACTTGTTACTAATTTGGGAAGACTAGTTAAAATGGGATCTTAATAGATGCATAAAAAGGAATGGCTTAGAGATCTTTTGATTCCAGTTCCTGTTTTTGAGCAGGAGCCTTTCAGCTATCTCATCTAATCTTTCCAGATGATTATCTAATTTTAGAAACATCAACTGAGGTAGACTCCATTACTCAAGCAAGCTCTTCCACTCTTTAATGGCATTAAAATATTTCTTTGGTGGGGCTACCAGCCTTTCCTCTTGTGTTCAGTGCTGGGACAAAGGGCACCAACCAGAAATGGCTATGTTCCTTGCCCTGGTCCAAGAGAAGACATGTGGGTGAGGAAGGCATTCTCATCATGTGCCTGCCCTCATTTGGCCTGGGGATTTGTGCGATCTGCCTCCGTCCATTTCTTCTGATTTTTTCCTGGCCTCTGCCTGCTCCTCTCTTACCCAAAATTCCTCTGATTAATTGCAAGCAGAGGGTCTACTTCAGTAAACACAAGTGCATGCTCTTCCCAGAAAGACTTCCATAATATCTGTCCATCTTGTTTCATGTTTAATTGTTAGATCATTGTTATCCATACAGCCACTTTGCCAAGGGTCATTGCTGGTCTTTTATTTTCTTTTTATTCCTTTTCTTGTCCTTTGTGTTGTCTTTTAGAGGGAAGTGCAAATATCAGGAAGGATAGTTTTGTTGCTTATTTGAAATTCATTTCCTTTAAATTGGATTAGAATCATTTGCTTTACTGTGTTCTGTTTTGTTTTTTTTTTTAGTTAAGTAGCATCATTTTTATATTTTGCAAGTGTGTTTATAGTTTCTTTGTTGTTTTTAAATTGTTTTACTAGTGTATTTTGTAATCAAAGGTAAAGTCTACTTTGGCCTCAATGAGCCTTCTTTTTAGATTAGAGTGTAGTAAGAAAGCCTACCGAAGTGCAATATTGTTTTTTTGGGTATAGTGTGGGGAAATTTTTTTTTTTTTTTTTTTTTTTAGTTTTATCACAGATTTCAGGGGGTGGTAAGAAAAACCAAGGCTCGTGATAGGGGATAAATGTCTGGCACGATGTCTAGGATTGTGGCAATAGCTTGATGTACTCATTTGTTTGTGAAAATAATTTCACACTTACTGCTAAATAAGAAACCTTTAACTTTAAATCTTGCAGGTAATAAGGAATTTGCATATTTAGAAATTGTTTTCAGTTTCACATTCTACAGTTTCATTGTGATAACCCCTGTAGTTCTGCAAATAATCACAACCCCCCTGCCCTGACCCCTCTTTACACATCCCATCTTTTACAAGTTTTGTAAGGCCCTTGTTAAACTCTAAGCCCAGGGATTAATTGAAGAGCAGCTGTGCTAATCAAAGGCAAATTTAACAAGATATGACTCTGAAGGACTTTGTTTTTATGATCCTAAAGTTAAAAAAAAAAAAAAAAAACCAGATGGAAAACAGAACAACACTTAGCTTACCCAAACAGGCAGAATCTCTACAGATAAGGAATTCTGAAGACAGTGGGCATAATAATGCAAGGCTCTAATAGCCAAGGTTCTGGCAGAAATTTTATGAAAAATAACAAAATAGCTTATAAGATGAGCTAAAAGGAAATCAGTGCCCCTCTGCAATAAGTAGAATGATGAAATGAAATAACAGATTTACTGGAAGGTCTCCTACTGACCCCAGTTGAGTGCAGGACTGTGTTTCAAAGCCTGTTTAAAACCCCAGAGATGTTGTTTTGAATCAGTCTTGCTGACGTAAACACAGACCCTGCCTGGAAATTTTCCAGAAGCAGAGATTGAAGGCAGCTTAGTCAAGATGTGCAGTATTGTTACATGAAAGACAGTGGGGAAGGCAATTTACTGCCTTCTTGCCAGACAGAGTGCAAAAGCCTTTCAGCTCTCTCTGAAGGCCTCATGGGACATGGCAGTAAGACCACTGACAGAGGGAAGATTGCACCAACAATTGCCCCCAAGTGCTTGTCTAAACAGAAGGAAGGAGGCTTTGAGAAAAAGGGAATTGTTTCATAGTGATAGAGAAGCCTGTGGATTATTTAAGGGGAAAAAACTATTGAGAGGAGTATTTGGACAATGTGAGCACTGATGAGATGGATATTCATTGCTAGGCAACTTGAGTGATGAATAAATGATAGGCTTACAGAGCTCAAGTCCCAAACAAACTCAGGGTTTGTAAGTGAGCAGAGTAAACAGGTCTTGTCTCTGTTAGTTTTGAAGGTCTGTGTTACTTTCTGTTTGTTAGATGTAGTAAAGCAAATGAACATGAAGACTTCAACTTTTTTCTTTCTCTTATGAAAATACGTAGTAAAATTGGGGCCAGATATGTAAAGGATATCTCTTGCTAAAAATGCAGATCTCTGTTTTAGACTTTCCAAGAATCCAGCTTGGTACTTCACAAAAATCACTAGTTGGGACGTGAAACATCCATTATTTTGCTTAAAAAGACAGAAGGCACAGTACTTCAGTTATTTGTGTCCTGAAGTGGTGTTTGACTATCTGAAACTTCTGGAATAAGTAGGTGATAATATAGATGTTTTCACCCTGTTTTTCTTCCTGTTCCATGAGTTGCGGTGCTAATTCCAAACAGTGCTTCCATAAACTTCAAAAGGAGTCCTGGAGATAAGGAGACAGGAACCACACGTCAGTGCCGTCAGTGCCACCTGCTGAGGCAGTTTTGGGAGCCTGGTGGTGGACCAGGCACCTTCAGCGCTGGTGTCGGGCATCCACAGGCGCAGTAGGGCTAGTCCAGACAGAGTGCTTTGTATTATAGCAATATAATTATCATGGAGGCCAGCAGAGCCTACATGTACTTCAAAAGATTCTTTTTATATAATAGCGTAGTATGCATCAGTCGTCTTTCATTCTTTTGACAACCTCAAATTATTCAGTAGCTATGAATGTTCAGTTAAAAGATTACAGGATTTATCACTTGATCTGTCTCTGGTTTCTGCTGCTGTTGCTTCTGCTTCTGCTCTTCCTCCTTCTCCTTCTGACAAAACAAAAACCCTAAAGCACAGTCTCCTTTCGAATTAGGCAAGTCTGTGGAGATCCCTTACCAGTAAGAAGTTACAGTCCCTTCAAAAACTGCTTTCAGGGCTTCCCTGGTGGCGCAGTGGTTGAGAGTCCGCCTGCCGATGCAGGGGACATGGGTTCGTGCCCCGGTCCGGGAGGATCCCACATGCCATGGAGCGGCTGGACCCGTGAGCCATGGCCGCTGAGCCTGCGCGTCCGGAGCCTGTGCTCCGCAGCGGGAGAGGCCACAGCAGTGAGAGGCCCGTGTACTGCAAAAAAAACAAAAAACAAAAAAAAAAAAAACTGCTTTCTAATCTGTGAAATAGAAGAAATCAGACATCAACATGAGACAAACCCATCTCAAACTTTTTCAAGAAGTAGTGTAATTTCCAAAGCATTGGAAGTGCCTGAACTATCATAACATCTACCGCTACAAATCCGTAGGTTTTGGTGACCATGGTAGGAGTGGAATTAGAGTGTGTGCAGGCATTTTACAAATGCGGCTTCATTCATCTTCACGAAGACTCCATGCAGAGGTGGTTATCCCCAGTTTACAGATATGGAAACTGAGGCACGAGGAGGCCAGGCGTCTTCCCCAAGTTTGTACAGCCGGTACGTGGCAGGGTGGGAATGTGAACCAAACGTTGTTTGCCTGAGAGGCCTGGGCACTCCCTCCCACACAGTGCTGAGTGAGCGGCACAATTTGTTACCTGTCTGTGTTTTTCAGTCTGGAGGTCGTAGAAGAACTCTGAGGTTTTGCTGGAAGTAGCTGCAGGACTTTGAACAACGCAGGCAGGCCGCTTCTTCTTGTTGCCTGGGCTCCCAGGTTCTCTACTCTGACCATTTTTACATCCTTTCTGACTGACTCTCTTGAAGGAAGAGATAGTATCTATCCCTCTTCCCCAGTAATATGTAAATTTTGTTGCTTGCATGTGTGCGAGCGTGTTGTGTGTGTGTGTGTGTGTTTAGGGGCGCTGTTGTGCGAGAAGAAGGGAAACATCATCCTCCTTATCAGGAAAGATGTTTAGTTAATGATGAAAATCCATTTGTCAAGACTCGAGCAGGCCTCTGACATTTCTTTATTGCTTCACAATTACTCTGGCCAATGTGTGTCTTTCTAACAACCCTCTGGCAGAAATGCAACCATCCCACTACAAAAGTAAATAGAAGAGAACCCAAAATGTCACTGTCAGGGAACTCCAGAGCCCCTAGCTTATGTAAAAGAGATCCTTAGGAGCTGGGATAGTTTGGGAAACTGCAGGGGGAATACGAGGGTGCAGTAAGACATTGGGAAGGAGAGGCAAGCAGAAGAGTCAGACCCTGCCTGTGATCAGGGGAGCTGGCAGACACGTGACGTGTGTTAGCGGGACTTGGCTGTGCATGTCACCTCTCAGGCAGGACCAGGTACCTGGAGAGACAGGTGCTTCCAGGCAGGGCTGCCGCTTACAGAGCATGGACTGGACCTATGAGACCATCCCAGCTCTAAATCAGAGTTCAGGTGAGATTAAGATGAAGGCCAGATGGCCAACAAGAATCTGCTTCTCCATTGTTGGCCCAAGTGAGACCATGGGGGTGCTTTTTCTGGATAGAATTTGACCTTGACTGAATATTCACATACAACATTTAAGCAGTGAGGCTGAGAAAAATCAGTCACTTGTAATGCACATCAATTTCACAGTCACAGAATATAATTTTCTTTATTTTGGCAACAGAATTTGTATTCTAACTCGAATCCCCTATTTTTGACAGATAGCAGGAAAAATTAATCTAGTCACAGCCACAGCCAGTCAGCCACATCCAATTTTGGAGTAACTTCCTTCCGGTTAAGATTCAGGAATATTCAGGATCTTTCCCCTCCATCCTCCTTGTTCCCCTCCCTACTGGTGCTATAAGGAGTGCCTCAATAGAGGCCGTCAGGGACTTGGGTTCTGGACTCAGCCTCCCCTCCCCTGACTTCTTGGAGCCCAGAGCTGACCCCCTGACCCCAGTGGAGTTGGGGGCAGTGCTCCTGGGATGCAGACATGGATCCGTGGGCACAGGCGTGGCTCCCACCTGGCTACCTGCTAGGCAGCCCCTGCTATCAGGACTCTTACCTCAAGCCAGGAGTGTCTGTTAGACACAGAATCAATCAATCTCCTTCTCTTTCTGTCTCTCAGCTAAAATCAGCACCCATAGGCAAGGCAGGGAACTCCTGACCCCATCTGCCTTAGCCCACCAGGATCCTCTATCCCGATTCTTCTTGCCCTTGTCCCAGGGGATGTCTCTGCCGCTGCCTTTAATGATTAAAGAAGGGAAGCAGGAAGCAGGTGTCCTCCCAGAGCCTCCCCAAATTTGGAGAGAAAACTGTGATGACCCCAACTCCCACCTGATACATCGGGGCTTTATTCTGGGGATGGGATACTGAATGCACAGCCTCTAATTGCTTATAATGCTCTTTTTCCTCTCTAAATTTTCCCTTCTTCCCAGTTTGGAGTGGGGTGGTTTAAAAAATAAAGAAAAAACAAAACAAAACAAAACAACAACAACAAACAAAAAACTTCTCCTGCCAGTTCATATCTCTTTTCAAAATTATTTTTGTCTCTCATTTGAACTAGAGCCAAGAACTTGGAATCTTCGTTTACTGCGTTTTCTTTTCTTTCTTTTTCCTCCTGACAATTCCCTCTGGGGCAAGCGGTGAATGAGCCCCTCCCCCACCCCAGCCAAATCTCTTGGAATATGGGTTTAGGGAAGGGGGCGGAGGTGGTGAAGAGGGAACACATCAGTCAAAAGTATATCATATCATCAGGCTTCCCTGGTGGCGCAGTGGTTAAGAATCCACCTGCCAATGTAGGGAACACGGGTTCGGGCCCTGGTCCAGGAGGATCCCACATGCTGCGGAGCAACTAAGTCCATGTGCCACAACTACTGAGCCTGTGCTCTAGAGCCTGCGAGCCATAACTACTAAAGCCTGCGTGCCTAGAGCCCGCGCTCCGCAACTAGAGAAGCCACTGCAGTGAGAAGCCTGTGCACCGCAATGAAGAGTAGCCCCCGCTCACCGCAACTGGAGAAAGCCCGCATGCAGCGATGAAGACCCAGTGCAGCCAAAAAATAATAAATTAATTAAGAAAAAAAGTATATCATATCATCCTGGCAAAAGGCAACCAATCTCACTCATCAGTCAAGGTCCAGACTGCGTTCTCACTTCATTGGGAGTCAAGCCATTTCTGACTGCCCTGCATACTTGGGAAGGACTGCTCTGCTTAGCACTGACCGGGAGCATGGCACATCCCTCAGGGGTGATGAGGTGACACTATCTTTTAGTGTGAAAGATGCTGGTTTTTAGCATGTTGAAAATCTAAATATGAGGATGTTGATTTTCCCACTTTTTTTTAGTGTTTTCCTAAGAGCCTTGATTAAAGCTCTAATGAGGAACCCTGTGTGTGTCTCTGTGTGTGTGAGAATACATGTATATATACATACACATATAATTTTAATCATATGTCTCTAACAGACTTCTGGTTGGAATTTTTTAGGAGCTAGCATTTATGATGCTTACTCTTTCTAACTTTCCTTGGGTCTGCTTTCTTCTCCAAATCTTGGAATTCAACCAATGATATTGCATCTACATTTTAAAAAGGAGTTGGAAATTTTTAGGCAAAGTGCCTCTGAGAGCAAAGCAAAGGCTCTCTGCTTTCCTGCCCCCAGCGCCAACCTGCTGGTCCTGTTTCTCTTAGAGATCCTGGGGCCACTCTATTCTTCACTTCCTGGGCTGGTCTTTTAATGGCTTCCCAGCACTTCCTTTCTGCCCTTGCCTCAGGCAGTCAGCTTGTTTTTCTTTTATCTCTAAAGCTGCCCCTACTTAACAAGCCCCTTGAGAGTCTTCTCCTCCTAAAGATTGCCTACAGAATCAACACAGACTGGTGCAGTCTTTTTTCATGTAGCTCCCTTAGACAAGTCCAGACTCTTTGTGTTTTAAGAGTATTTACTTTTAACCACAGGAAATAGTAAATTGCTAAATTGGTTGGAGTTCCTATGCTGGCTAGCTCCCTGTGCTGTCCAGTCCACTCTCCTTTCTGTGCTCTGGGTTGCTCTAGGGGGCTTATCAACAAGGCCTCCTTGTCCCCTAGGTCCCAATTGCGTCTGGCCAATGGGAGGCATGGGAGGGGATCAGAAGCTGCAAAGGGAGGGAGACGGATATTTATTCTCCCTCTTCCTCCCTAGGAAGTGCCTTTGCTCCTCTACCCAAGATACCCAAGAACACAGCTCTTTTCATGACCCTGTCCTACAGTTCCTGTTCCAGCTTCGAAGTTCTTTGATTCTGGTAACCTCTCCCTCCCTTTGCACCTTTTGGTCTGGGGCTAGTGATGGCTCATCCTCTCAGTTGCAAGTCTTAAGGTCCTTAATTTTCTCTTGCTGGTGTCCCCTAATGCTACTCACATCTTAGTCAAGGCTTCTCAATTAAGCTGTTTGCGTTTGCTGTCTACTTCTTCCCAGGACCCCAACTGAACCCATGAGTTACAGACACTTAGAGCGCAGGTCCTGAGGCTGCCTTGTTACTTGAGGTGTGTCTAAACTGAACCAGCAGCATTTGGAACCCTTGGGAACCTTGTTAGAAAATCAGACTGTAGGGTTCTGACTCAGACTTCCTGAGTCAGAAGCTTCATTTTAACAAGATTCCTAGGTGATTTATCTGCACCTTAAAGCTTGGGAAGCCTTGCTGTAAAGGTAAGCTTCCTTCTCAGGAAGTAAGTGGCCAGGAGCCCTGTTGGGTTGAAGCTTGCTACTCTGAATGTCATCTCCTTCGTTTCCTGGGATGGCCTGCAATTCCTCTGGCTTCTCCTGCCCTGCTTCCGCCCTCCCCACTACCCCCCATCGTAGAGCAAATCTCACATCCCTCTTACCCTCTTCTTATTGGCTTATGTACTGGGTATTGGACACATTCTCAACTCCAGGTACCATCTAGGTGTTAGGAATACAAAGAAGAATAAGGTGACAGACACATCCTTGCTCTGAACTGGATTTAGTGAAAGAGTGAAGACTTGTTCATAGTCAGTGTGAAGACAACAAGAGTACATGCTATAACAGAGACAGGAACAAAAGGAGGTGGAAACAAAGGCCAAAGTATCAAAATTCAAGTTACTTTACTTGATGAATGTGAGGAAGTTCCTCTGTAAAATCCTATGAGAGGCCTTGTGTTTTCTAATTGTAGTCACATTTGAAAGTCTTGAGTAAAGATACCTGATTGTAATCCCCTGTCCTCAAACTTCATCCTAATGTCACACTTGACAAATAGCAGCAACTCTCCCAGGACCAGCCAACAATCTGCGGAGTCAGAGCTGTTTGTATCGAGGCAGCTGCTGAGCAGCAAATGCCGATGGGCACCCAGAGCTCTAAAGGCATTAAGGAGCTGATTTTTTTCTGAAAGGAAATTCAGGGAGGAAAAACCAACCGATTACCTCATAAGTTGTCTTTGGCATTAATTTCAGTGCTTGTTAACGAATCTAAGTCTCCCTTTCATAAGGTTCTCATAGGAGTTCCTAATTAGGCCCCCAAGTTTGTTACCTGTAAGCAACTCTTCCATTCAAGACTCTGCATAATTCATGTACACAAAATAACACAGATTCCAAATGATCCAAGCAAAATGGGGCGGGACAATTTTTATACCAGTATGAATTTTTAAAAAAGAATTTTTAAAAAAGAAATATTGGCTTAGGGCTATGAATATTGATTTAACCGTTCATTCATTTGTTTATTCAAGAGAACCAGGTGTGTCACTCAAAACATACACATTACCTGCCGTTTTGCTACCTCTTCCTGGCGCTAGAAGCGAGCGATAGAGGAAAGGTATCTTCTTCGTTCCGGATTCTTGAGCCTCAACTCCCCCTCCTCTGGCTCCAGACCAGCAGGTACTGCTCCCTTCTCTCTGCTTCCCCTGCTTGTAAGCAGCTGGAACTTGGATTAACTTCTGTCAGTACTTACAGGAGTTGATGCGGTGACTGTGACTCTGTTATTCTCACACACCTCCCACCCCCGGTATGTCATAGTCCTTACTGTATCAGAAAGAGCCAACCAGCAGGTTCTAAGAATTCTCCCAAAGTGGGTGGAGTTGAGAAACTGGGAAAGGAGCATTATCGTGTCTGATGTGGAAACAAGCTTCTGTGTCTGTACTAGCACTATTTAAATAGACTGCGCTGGGACTCTGCAGGCTTTGCTTAGCTTTCCAGCAGCGCGCACTACCCAGTAGAGGGTTATGAAGCCAGTTTGGTAGGTTACTATCAGCATGTGAAAGAATGGAATAGAAAATACATCAGAGCATGTCACGCATAATGAGACTTTCATGAAATTTGTTTTTGTTGCATATATGATTTATGTGTATGTTGGGTGGAGATATAAATTGTATTTCTTGATATGAGTGGAAGTTAAAAAATTTTTGAAAAACACTCCACTAAGAGATAGTGTTTGAAATAAGGACAAGTTTTAAGAGGGGGGCAGAATTGAGAATAAGGTGCTTGTATTTAAATGGAGAGAAAAGTCAGTTAAACAAAAGAGTGTTTTGAGATCAAGTGAACAAGATAACGATTTCTAGCGTTGTTAATTTATGCCAGTTAAACTGCATTATGAAGTCACTATTGGTCACATGCTTATGCATTACAAATTTCCTGTTTTTGTTTTTTTCTTTAATCATTTCATTTTCTTTCCCCCTCCTTTCTTCAGTTTTTAGTAAATAAATTTTGAAAAACTATCCTGTCATAGATTCTTAAAGAAAAATTTCAGGGAATTTTTCTAACCATGCCAGAGTCTAATAAGGGGTAAGTATACCCAAGTCAGGATGAATTGGTGACAACGAGGGTAAAGATATGGGAACCCAAAGGAGGAAAGCAGCCCTCAGGAAGGAGAGTTGGAATCAGCTTACCTCTCCAGTCTCCTTTCCCAACTCCGGGTCCCAGCTGCTGTCCCACTGTGACCCTCCCTCCAAAGCTGGCAGAGCTTCCGTGTCCATACGAGCTCAGTTTCTTACCATAAAATTTTTTGTTCCCCAGTTTTTCTTCCTTTGGCCTTTCTTCCTTTGATATTTGATAAAAATATCAAAATATGGTATCGGAGTATGGTATTCCAATATGATCATTTATGCAGATTTGAATTTTATATTGAAAATGTATTTTGAGAATAGAAAAAAAATCAACTAAAGTAAAAATCGGCACCCCTTGAGTGAAGAAGGTTATTTAAACTAATTGTTGTTATTTACCTTTCTTTGATACTGAGTGTATCATTTGCTGTCACTTTTTAGGAACAAAGTTAACAATGAAAATAATCATGAAGTATTAATTTCCTTCTGGGGAGATGATCTGCTGTTGGGGAAAACTGTTTTCATGTAAATGAGTGATTCTCAACAGTGGGAGCTTTTAAAAAATACTGACATCTGGGCCCCGGCCCTTAGATTCTGATTCAGTTGATCTGGAATGTGGCCCAGGCTTTAAGATTTTAAAAGTTGGGATGTGCAGACAAAGGGATGGTACCTTGAGTATTAATCTGGTGTCTCGGCTTCCCGTAGGTGTTCCCATGGTGGCTTTATTTTACTACTCAAAAACACAGTTTTAACCAAAGTGTTAAAGACTTCTCTATTATAAATACATAGGCACAAGGTATTGTTTTAATGTAAAAGCTTAATTCATCTTTTCTAACAGTCTCCACCATTATCAATTACTGATGAATCCAGCTGCCATTTCCTCCTAACTAACTTGACTTAACTTAGTGTTCTTCTTTTGGCACATTCTGGTTCCTTCTGCCTTTTGTCTTGTCAGAAACTCGGCTTCAGCTCCTCCAAGCCATCTGGGTATGTGAGGTGCTTGAAGATTTTCTTCCTGCAGCTTTTGGCTACATACATTAATTTGGTCATCGATCAAATGCTTTCTGAGTGCAGACCTTGTATCAGGGCTCAGAATACAAAGGTGACTAAGACACAGTATTTTCCCAGGAAGAGGAACTCCTGTGGCCATTTCTCTCTTATACCAAGAGATAAGTGCTAACAGAAGAGTATCCACAACAATATTTGGGAGGAGCGTGTGAGAGTCTCTATCTCTGTCAGCAAAAGCATCAGGCTGTAATGGCATTTGAATAGAGTCTTAAAGGATGAATGTGTTATTTGACCTGGCAGCAAAAGAGAAAAAGGACATTTTTGTCGAAGAAAACAGACTTGCAAAAAATGCCACAGTCCATGGCTTGTTCAAGCAAAGGTGGAAGGTCTGTTTGTTGGTGAGGAATTGCAGAGGAAGAGGCTGAAAAAAGAGACTTGGGAGACAGGTTCTCCCATCTTTTTATGACATGTGTATGTGTTTGCTCCTCGACCTTTGCACAGGTAGGGAGCCAGCAGAAAGGGAACTCCAGGGACAAATCTACATTTTGAAAACATTCATCTCAAAGCAGTGTGAAAGATGGACAGAAGGGAAAAGATACAGGAAGCAAGGAAAGTGTATGCGAAGGCTGTTATAAGTGATGAAACTATGGTCCAGGCACTATTGACAAGACTTGAAAAGGACTTAAAATAATTACTTATAGGAAAAACACGCATGGTGGAAAATCACAAAGATAGCAGAAGAAAACATTAAGGGGAAAATACAGATCATCTATAATCCTTTTACCAGGGATAAATCACCATTAGTGATTCATTCCAGTCATTTTTCCCTGCATAATTTATATGGTTGAGATAATTTTAGATCCTTATTTTTCATAGAACACTATGAAAAACATTTCTTATTATAATAAAGACATTCCATTAGCATAATTTTAATGGGTACAAAATCACTTTTTGTATGGATGCATAATAAAAATACCAAACCATTCCTTTAGCTGGTTGTTTCCAAATTTTCATAAATAACCTTATATTTAACATCTTTGTGCATAAAGTTGTGTAAAATTATATTTTTACAGGCTATATAACTTAAGTAAAAATGAGTTAAACCATACGTAACATTAAGACTGTAATGCTACTTATTGTATTTCAGAAAAAGTGCAAAAACTTGTGCTCCAGATTTTAGAAATATTCAAGATATAAAATAGTTTGTTTGGATTTGGTGAGCAATTACTTTCGGGAAGTGTAAAAATGATGTATTATTCTAAAATGATTCCAGTTTTCTATAATTTGGCAGACTTGGTAAATTATATCATCCTTAACCAAGAAAAACAGGAATACAGGAGGAGCAGACTTTGCACGGGAAGATAATGCGTTCTGTTTTGGACTTGCTGCATTTGAGATACTGCACTGGTAGAAAATACAAGTGGTACACAGTGGGCAAGTGAAAATGTGGTGTGAAATTCAGCAAAAGAAGTGGGAAACTCAGGGTCTAGCCATTTGGCAAGTAAGTGTTAGTCAAAGCTGTCAAAGTAAGCAAGAGAGATAAATCAGTAAAAATAGAGGGATGGGAATGAAACTCAGGAACACTGCAGCTTTTATGAGTTGGGTATAATAGGAGCCAGTAAAGTAGACTAAGGAAGGAGGGGTTCAGGAAAACCAGGAGATAGCATTGTCCCAGAAGCCGGGAATGAGAGATTTTCCAGAAAAGAAAGAATGGCTAGGGCCGTGACTTTCAACCATATCAGATACATTGTTCCATTTATCAATCCCAAGATGAAATTTACAGATAATATACTCTCCTTGTGCACGTAACTTTAAAAATCAACATAATGCCCCAACTGTAATATATAAAAAAAAGGAAAGTGCATTTTATATAATAAGTGTTTCAATATGTAAACGTTGGGACACAGCTCAGGCAGAGGACACTGTGAAGGAGTCAGATGGTCGCTCTGACGCGCAGAATTGGCGTGGATGGGGGCCCTGCACGTGGAGACTGGGCCGGATGAGCTTGTTCTGTGTTGCTGCACAGGACCTGAACTTCCAGGAGGGTGAATATTCGAACAAAACAAAGTACAGTTTTCCCTCAACTTACACAATAATTGTGTTGCTGGAAAATTCCGTATATAAAAAATACTTTGTCTTAAGTCTAAAACTGAATCGGGCTCTAGGTTGCAATGATTACAAACAAGCCTTTCACCTGTGGTCAGTGTCCAGAAGGGTATTTGAAAGTCACGTATGATACAGGACGATTCTTTCTCTGTGCAGGACTGTTCACTGCATCGTAGGACTCCTAGCATTCCTGGCCCTGCCGATTAAATACCAGAAGGCCCCTAGTTGTTTCGACAGTCTAAAAGCTCTCCCACAGCATTCCAGAGCACTCCCTATGGAGTGACGCAGTCCAAGAGAGAAGCATGGGTTCACAGTGTCAAATGCCCCTCCTTAGTCTTTAGATTTCTTTAGTTTTTAGAGTTCTGGCTAAGCAAGAAATGGAGGGGAAGTAACGTGATGGTGCAGCAATTGTGACCTCTGTAGAGTTCTGTGGTTCTCCCTCCGTAAACCAATTATAGAGTTTTTCCATTGTTTCTATGTAAATTTTTCCAATCCCTTCCTTCCTCTCTCAGCTATAGGTTCTTGGGTTAATTCATTAGTTATACAAATATTGCAGTTCCCCTTAGCAATGGCTCTGATCAAGCAGTTTCCAGCCCACTTACAAACTAAATTTGTTCCTTAAATCTGCTTCTAGACGAATGCTTATAATTACCTGGTTCAAATTTGTATTTTAAACACTAAGCAGAACTTAATGAGGATCCTGAAAGAAACACCTCAGTTATTCTAGGTGATTTGTGTGGCCTTTATACTGATCATTTGGGTGTAAAAGCTTTCCTCATTTCTTCCCAAAAGACTATTCTGCTTTGTCCTGTGACCTTGGGCAAGTCACTTAACATCTGCAGGTTCCTTTTCTTTGTAATTAGAATACTTATGAGACATGATAAATGTGAAACTCTAAAATGCTGTAAAGTATAAGGTCCATAATTGGTATGGACCATGGCTGACTATAGAAGCCCTTGACATGTGAGAGTAGGTAAGGTCTTCTTATGCTTAAAATAAGGACAAATGAAGAAACTTGCTCCTTCAATATTTCTTTGAAGTATTATTTTAAATATTCAGACCATGAATGTTCCTCTTACATATACCTCTATTTCATTTCATGTTCAGTTTTTCCTCTTCTTTCTGTCTTTTCATGCCCAAAGGGGACTGGCAAATTTGGGGTGGGTAGAAACAGTATGGAAGAAAAAAATTGAATTTAGGGCTCTGGTGGTTATGTTCTGAGTGGCAGAGAATAAAGAATTACAGTCTATTTTTAGGGAACTGTTTAAACATCTTCCCCTACTCTCCTTCCTTGTCCCACCTCAATTGCACATGAAGCCATGCTGTGAATTGTAAAACACTGCAGTGTGTTTCCGGGCAGTGATATTGAAAAGATGGTAAGTTACCCTCTGTTTGCTTTCATCAGGAGAGGTTCTAAACTGGCTTCCAGTTTGTTCAGGGAGATCCATGAAGGTTACGAGTAATCAGGAAGGGCATCAGAAAATATAATTCACAATACAAATACAAAATTTGACACCCAAACGCATTCGTCAATATGAGATTATCCTGGATTACTTGCCCAAGGCTCTATTAGATCATTCCTACAATGGGTATAAAGGGGAGAGAGGGGTTATACATTGTAAATTCTGTACAATGATGAAATTAATTATATTAATTCTTTATTCATTTTCAGTTAAGAAAAATAAAAATATTAAATAACGAACACTGATCAGCTGTTTTCTTACTTCAATTCAGCAATATTTCTCTTTAAGAGAATGTGTATACTGTGCAATCCTAGGCTTAAGGTGCTGCAAAATAGATACACAGAAGATTGATCTTGCTTCTGATAGCTGCCAGGTTGGTCCTGTATTTTCTATGGTATATCTCACTGCACATGATGAATACTCCTCTCCCAGCCCCTTGGAACCTCCCCACAAACTAACTTTCATAATAGACTAGCAAGTTTTGTTAGAAGCCATCTTTTTTCCTTCATAACGTGGTAAGTAAACTGCAGTGGTTTTTGCTTGATGTTTTTGCCTGATTTCAAACACTAGAAAAATTGTCACTTTTAAAAACTGGCTCATTGGCCTTCGGCATGTAATAGGAAAATGAGGCCATGGTCCTGTGAATTGCAGAAGGGTCTTGGAACCATCCAGTCCTTCCAGGAGGAGCTTGACCCTCCACTGGTCAGTGACATTGTGTTGCTGTTCTATCTGTCAAAGGTCATACCTTCGCGCCAATAATTTTGTTCTGGAGTCATTGTCTAACTTGTGATATTAAAAATTCACGGTTTTCAGTTTTCTTTTACATTCTTTAGATTCACTTTAAGGGCCTGAAGTCTTTATTTCCAGATCTTGCTGTTTGTTCATTCAACAGAATAATTCAAGCCTCTGAATTCTAATATCACATGACCGATTGAATTTTTCAGTTATGGTTCTTCCTAGATGTACCAAGGAAGATTAAACAGGTTTAAACAGGCTTTCTGGAGAAATCAACTGAGGCATTGAAATTTTATTTTCTCAGATTGCCATTAGAGTATTTTTCTGCACATTTGGATTATTAAAAACTAACTTTCTAAATCCAAGAGTGGAATTTAGAGCACTTTTCTCTCTAGATAAGTGGACCTTTATACAAAGATTCCGACTCAGAGTATGAAAAGAGCACAAGCGAGTTTTAGTTGAGCCTCCCATTCTTCCTGAAGTCCAGGGAGGAGAGTCATGTGTTAAGAGTGTGTCAGTGTGCCCGGAGGACACAGCCTGTGCTCCTGGGGAAGAAGTGGGGCAGGTATGCTAAGCGCCATGGCTCCTCAGCATACAGTCTGCTCTCTTAATCTGGAGGAGGGGATGGATGTCTCTAGACCTGTCTGAGGTGGCACACAGCAGCAGCCTGCACCAGCAAAAGCACATTTTCTTTTGCTCTGAGCCAGGAGTCAGCACACTTCCTGTAAAAAGTCAGATATAAATATTTTCAGCTTTGTGGTCCATAGCACCTCTATGGCAACTATTCAACTCTGCCACTGCAGCACGAATGCAACCAAGGGCTACTTGGACAGTGGGAGAGGCTGGATGTCAATAAAGCTATCTTTTGTCCACGTGTGGTTTACTGAGCCTCCTTTTCATTGGGTGACCTGGGTGTAGTCCGACCTTTAAGGTGAGAGGAGACATTTAGGTGCCTGGTTCCCATCCACATAAAGGATGACCAGACATTTAGAGGTTGGGCCTCCCAAAGCACTTGTGGTATCCAGGCCACTGCTTGGAGCATCCCAAGGAAATTTTTAAACAATAGCCAAGTAACATTTATACCCTTACATTTTCATGTGTAACACTGGAGTCTAAATTCAAACTATAACGTGCGGCACAAGGCAGACTGTCATATCTAAGGCCTGCAGACTTTTCCTGTGTTTGGGGACAGTATGGTAAATGGATGGATAGAAGTGCTTAACAAAATGTATGGAATATGTGAGGGTGAGATTCCAAGTATTAACTCTCAAGCCCAGGTACCAAGAGCAGCATGCCCTAGTGGTAGCCAGCAAGGATCTACTGGCAAGAACTAACTGGAAGGAAGTTCTCAATAAATAGAAACAGTCTGAACACGTGCATGTGCACACACCCATGCACATATCTACGTACACATAGAGATACACACACATACTTTATCCATTACAGCTCTTCATCTCCCTTCCCTCTATACCTGATGGAGAAAAATAGGATTTTGCTAAGCTTGAACCCTGCCTTCCTGCCTCCTTGGCAGCCTTACTCAGTCCCCTCGGGCCCCTCCCTTACAGATCAATCTCTCCTTTTCTTTCTTTGTTTCTTTTTTTTCTTTAATTGAAGTATAGTTGGTTTACAATGTGTTAGTTTCTGGTGTACAGCAAAGTGATTCAGTTATACTTATATATGTATATACATATTCTTTTCCATTATGGTTTATTGCAGGATATTGAATATAGTTCCCTGTGCTATACAGTAGGACCATGTTATTTATCTATTTTATATTTAGTAGTTTGTATCTGCTAATCTCAAACTCCCAATTTATCCCCTCCTCATCCCTTTTCCCCTTCAGTAACCACGTTTGTTTTCCATGTTGGTGAGTCTGTTTTCTAGGTTCATTTGTGTCATATTTTAGATTCCACATATAAGTGATATCATATGATATTTGTCTTTCTCTGTCTTACTTCACTTAGTATGATCATCTCTAGATCCATCCATGTTGCTGAAAATGGCATTATTTCATTCTTTTTTTATGGCTAAATCTCTCCTTTTCTAAAAGCTTCCTGTTCCTGCCTTTAAAGATGCTCAGATCATCTTCATTCTAAATCAATAACCACTTATTTGAATACAACATTTTCTATCCGACATGTTAGTCATTTTCTTCAGAAAAGTTAGGTGGTCACACAGGCTCTAAGAAATTCAGTAGCAACCAATTCACTGCCCTCTTTTTAATCTCTGTCTCTTTTTCCCCTCTGAATTCTATGAAATTCAGCTTTGTTGTCATTTTTCAAAAACACCTAATTATAACATCCTATAGGTCTTATAAATGAGACTGGCGAAGTAACCTATTTAACGAAGTCCCATCAGACCTTTGGGGAATTAAAGGAGCAGAATCCCGGGTTAGTCTAAAACTGCCAATTTGCGCTTCTCCTTTTCATATATATATATATATATATATATATATACACACACACACACACACTTCTGTGATTTTATGTTTCATTCAAAATTAATTTAAAAGTTAAATTTAACAAATGGAAAATGAGAAACAAACATGAGCCAGGGTGGCTGGTTGGTACAGAGCTCTGGAAACTGATAGTGGCAATAAAATAAGGTTTATCTAGGCAGGCTTCAGAGCTTACCAGAAGGGGGACAAGTTTGTATGTCTATGTCTGATAAATATTTATTGAAAGTAAATAGACTCAGGGGGCCTACTTGGTCCCCGCCTGTTTGTTTCTGTTCAGGCATTATGTGAGGCTGGCGTTCTGTGGTTAGCTGTATACACTTTCAAAATCTGTTCTGCTCTGTGGCAGATGGCCTTTCTTTTATCTTTGGCATCAGTGTGCCCCACCTGAAGCGAGACTTTAGAAATGGAAAAACCTAGATCACTTTGATGCTTTTTGGAGTTTGTCACTGTGAGACTGGAAAAGAAAAGATGGCTGTCAACTCACAGATCCCTGCTCTCCAGAAGCTCTCATAGCTGAGGCATCTGCCTTTCTTCAGAATGTCATTTGAGGCCAGAAGCATCCTGGCAGTTGTCTCTGGGACAATACCTGCAACTTAAGGACACTGGATTTCCATGAAAGTTTGTGTGGTATTTCTTCCCCTCCCTCTCCCCAGTCTTCTGTTTCCTCTTTGCTTCCATAATAGCATAGCTTTGTTATCTTTTAGGAGCTGGCACTGCCTGGAACCGATTTCTACAGCTTGGAGGTCTGTGAGAGAAAGGAAATTAGAGAATAGTGATTAACTTCAGATAATGGTTTTTAAAAACAAGTTGGTTTTTTTTTTTTTTCTTAATGCAACCTTGAGTTTAAAGGAAAAGCCTTAAATTTGGAAGGAGGAAGAAGATACGTGCTTATTTTCCTTAATGAAATTCAAAATTTTCTAGAACACATAAAAAAGAAATTATGAAATTATTAAACTTATAAAATAATTTTCCGCAACGTGTTTCTTCAATAAAACAGTCACTTACAAAAGGATTTCCATATATACCTACAATTCATCTATCTTTATGCACTTAACACTTGCATCAATGAAGCAGGCATCATGCCAGGACCTGTGATAGATGGAGAGTTGTCAAAATCAATCTGATATAATTTCTAATTTCAAGTTTAAAATCTAATAGTTGAGGTGAGTCCTATCTTCAAGTCAGTGTAATACAAGATTGTAAGTGGCATATGCTGGCAGATAATTTTCCTCTAGTAAGATCAGGGATAATATCAGAGACAGTGGTACTTCAATTCTTAGTCTGTAAAACATCTCATTTTTCTCTCAGTGATGTGTACAATTTTCTTCTTTGGTAAAGTGTTCAAATCTTTTTGCGACCTATCTTTGAAATCTTCACCTAACCCAAAGTCACAAGGATTTTCTCTTTATGTTTTCTTCTAGAAACATAAAGGTTTCTAAAGGTTTTAAAAGGTTTTAGGTTTTACATTTTAGCTCTATGACCCATTTTAAGTTAATTTTTGTATATAGAATAGAGGTAAAGATGGAAGTTGTTTCTGTTTTTGTTTTGATTATGGTTCTTTATTTGTTCCAGCACAACTTATTGAAAAGATTATTCTTTCCCCACTGAATCCCTTTGCACCTTTGTTGAAAATCAATTGATAACACGTTTGTGGGTATATTATTGGACTCTGTTCTGTTTCATTGATCTGTGTATCTATTTGATGGCACTACTATATTTCTTCCTACTGTAGCTTTGTAAGTCTTGAATTTAGGTAACATAAGTATTCTGATTTCCTTTTCCCACAGTTGTTTTGGCTATTCTAGGTTTTCTATATTTCCATATGAACTTTAGAAAGCTTGTCAATTTCTACAAAGAAATCCGACTGGAATTTTGATTGAGATTACATTAACTCTATAGATCAATTTGGGGAGAATTGACATCTTAAAGTATTTAATCTTCAAATCCATTTACAAGTCACGTCTCTCCCTTTATTTAGGGCTTTAATTTCTCTCAGCAGTATTTGTAGTTTTCAGTGTACAGGGCTTGCCCATCGTTTCTCAGATTTATTCTCCTAAGTAGTTCATATTTTTAATGCAATTATAAAAGATATTGTTTTAAAATATTGATTTTTAATTGCTCACTGTTAGTACATAGAAATACAACTGCTTTTTGTGTATTGATATTGATTTTTACCTTGTGACCTTGCTAAACTTATTTGTTAGTTTTAGTAGCTTTTTTTTCTGTATTCTATAGGATTTTCTACATAGACGATTATATCTGTATTTAAATATAGTCTACTTCTTTCTGCACTGGTTGAATCTCCAGTACAATCTTGAATAAAAATGGTGAGAGCAGTCGTCCAGATCTTCTTCTTGATCTCAGAGGGAAAGCATTCAGTCTTTCATCGTTAAATATGCTATTAGCTGTTTTTCCTATCTCTGAATATATGCCTGGGAGTGGGATTGCTGGATCACATGGTAGCTCTATTTTCAGTTTTTTAAGGAACCTCCATACTGTTCTCCATAGTGGCTGTACCAATTTACATTCCCACCAACAGTGCAGGAGGGTTCCCTTTCCTCCACACCCTCTTCAGCATTTATTGTTTGTAGATTTTGTGATGATGACCATTCTGACCAGTGTGAGGTGATACCTCATTGTAGTTTTGATTTATATTTCTCTAATAATTAGTGATGTTGAGCATCTTTTCATGTGCTTTTTAGCCATCTGTATGTCTTCTTTGGAGAAATGTCATTTACATCTTCCCCCATTGTTTTGATTAGGTTGTTTGTTTTTTTGATATTGAGCAGCATGAGCTGTTTGTATATTTTTGAGTCTTACTTCTTCTTGATTGACTTTTCTGATATTAGAAAATGATTCCATTAACTTCTAGTGGTATTTTTTGCTCTGTAATCAAATTTTCCGATGTTAATATAGCCACTCAGCTCTCATTTGATTTTTTTTTTCAGCATGGTGTTTTTGCTGTCTGTTTGCTTTTAACCTATTTGTGTTTTTGCATATAAAGTGGACTCCTTGGCAACACTGGGTTTTTTTTGTGTGTGTGTGTGTGTGTGTGTGTGTGTGTGTGTGTCTTATTAATCTAATCTGACAATCTGCATTTAATTGGGAGGTTTAAACCATGTACACTTTAATGTGATATGATTGGGTGTAAATCTACTATTTTTATATATTTTTTGTGCTTTTGTTTTTTATCCTTTTTTTCCTTTTTGGGGGGCTTTTGGGTAAATCAAGTATTTTTTACTTAATTCTTCGTGTATTTTGGCAATTGCTTTAACTACATATTTTAATCTTTAACTTATCATAATCTACCTTCAATTAATGTATATTATCATTTGATTATATATTATATTATATATTAATATTATTAACATGAAATGTTATTTTTGTTTCAAACAATCCATTAACCTTTAAGGAGATTTAAGTAATAAGTTAAAAAGTTTTGTGTTTATCCCTATAGGTACCATTTCTTATGCTCCTTATTCCTTTGCATAGATCCATATTTCAATCTGGTATTATTTTCCTTCTGCTTGAAGGATTTTCATTAACATTTCTTGCAGGAAAGTTCTACTGCTAATGAATCTTTCAACTTTATTATGTCTGAAATAAAAACTTAGTTTCCCTTGAATTTTTGAAGATATTTTCACTGAGTATGTAATTCTAGATTGATAGTTTTTTCTTCAAGTATTTTAAAGCTACTGCTCTCTGTCTTTTGGATTGTATTGTTTTTAACATGAAATTTGCTGATATCCTTTTCTTTGTTCCTCTTTACACTGATTTTTTTCAGTGTCTAATCTGTCATTTATTCCACATATAATATATGAATGTTTTATTTCACATATTATATGATTTATGTATAAAAATTTCATCTTTTATATTTTCTACTTCTTTCTGCATTATGTTCATCTTTTATTTTAGGTCCTTAAGTATTTTGAGTATTTTTATTATAGCTGTTTTAACATTTTTTTCTGCTAATTATATTATTTCTGTCTTCCTACTGACTGATTTTCTTCTGGTTATGAGTCACTTTTTCTTCCTTCTTCATATATCTTAATTTTCCTTAGATACTTGAACTTGTTATTTTAGGTTGTATATTGGTATATTTTGTTGTATTTCTTTAAAGAGTGTACAGTTTTATTTTGGCAGACAGTTATTTGTTGATTTTGCAGAGGGGTGGTGAGTGCATTCTAGAGTAGCCTCTAGCTAGGGCAAACTTTACTATTAAGACATGAGACTTCTCAGGTTTCTACTGTATGTCCTGCGGATTCTATCATATCCCTACTCTGCCTGGTGTGAAGTCTGAAACTTTGTCATGGTTGAAAGCAGAAGTTCACTTGATAAATTTTTAGTATACACACCAATGTACATACACACATTCCTGGCTTTGTTTGAACTCTGGAAACTTTTTGGGTTATAGCTCCCTGGTTCTTTCCTCAGGAGTCAATTTTTACCAGTTCTTGCAAAGTTTTAACTTATGCAGCCCTGATAAGTGTTTAACCAGAGTCAAGGCAACCTCTATGCCAATTCCTGGAGCATTTTCACTTTGTAGATCCTGCCATTCTGGATTTGCTGTCAGAGGTCAGATACTGAACTAGTAAAGCCATTCATCTCCAGTGCGGGGAGATCTTCAGAGCCCCACCACATGAAGTGTCAGCCAGTGTGAAACTAGTTATTTGATTCTCTTTTGGTGAAACTTACAGCTCTTTTCTTTGTCATGCTGTGAGAAGGACTTTGAGGACCCTAGTCCCGAAAGTTGTTTTTATGGCATTTAGAGAGTGTGAAGTGCTCTGACTGCTGGCTCTTTGATTTGCTCAAGGAATTTATCTGGTGATGAACAGTGTTTTGAGTAAATTGGAGAGGGTGAGGTAGAGTACTAATTTAAAATGACTTCAGTTGGATGATGGTGATGATGATGATTACCAATAGCAACAGTAACAAAAATGTGAATTTAGGGCCATGACACCTGGGAATTGTCTCTATATGCCACAAGGAAAGCTGAGTAAAATGGGAGTCTTAGCTTCTACTACCTTGAATGGTTTTAAAATAGAATGAATTATTGACACTATTTCAATAAATTTTAATATATTCTAATATACCAAGCAATGGATAAATTAAAAATGTGATTTATGTTTAATAGTGCTAATATATTACTTTTATATTGGATATATAGCAGTTGTTTTTTTTTTTTTGCGGTACGCGGGCCTCTCACTGCTGTGGCCTGTCCTGTTGCGGAGCACAGGCTCCGGACGCGGAGGCTCAGTGGCCATGGCTCACGGGTCCACCCGCTCCACAGCATGTGGGATCTTCCCGGACCGGGGCACGAACCCGCGTCCCCTGCATCAGCAGGTGGACTCTCAACCACTGCACCACCAGGGAAGCCCAGCAGTTGTTTTTTTAATGTGTGTTTTCTGTCTGTATTTTATATACAGCTTAGATAATTGGTGTATTTGGTCTGCTATACTTGCCAATCTTATTAGTTCACTTTCAGATTTTCAGAGAACTTTGTTTTTTAAAAAATCTTTATTTTGTGGGACACTTTTGCATGTAGCGCTCTTGTTCTTTAATGAAAACTGACTGGGGACATAATTTCCAACATATTTTACGATAAAAATATTATCCACCTGATTTTTTTATCATGTGCTCTTTAAGAAATACATTAAGGGGACAAAGAGGATAATCTCTAATGTGAAAACGTGAATCTTTATTTATTTATTTATTTTGGTGAGTGGGTGAAGAATAAAGCATAAATGAATTAGGGGACTGGTGGTCAGGGGAGAAAGAGCATGGAATAAGGCATCAGGAGGCCAAGTTTGCAGTTCTAGTTCTCAGTAATTAGCTGTGTGATTTTGGGTGAGTTGCTTGACCTCTCTGAGCTTCATTTTTCTTATCTTTAAAACGTGGTGTTTTATTTGGCATTTCTCAGATTCCCTCTTAGCTCTCCAATTCTAGGATCCTCTGTTTCATTGGAAATCCTAGTTATGGCTCTCCAATTCAAAGCTGTTTGTAGGGAAGTTAGGAAACAGCTGTCTTAAAGTTAGACAGTGAAAACAAATGGAATACAAAATGGTTATTGCTCAAATGGACCCTGTGGAATTAAAGCCATCATGGAGTGAGTCTGAGTGTGGAAAAGTATATTGTGAAAGAAGAGAAATCAATTTGGATAATTATTCATCCAAATGGCCAACTCCTGTCAGAATATGATAAATTGGATTTATATTCTACTTTGGATTCTATACCAAATAGTTTAAAGCTGAGCTGATTCCAGTGCCCCGTGAGGAAGAAGGTCAGTCCCACTTCAGGGAAAGCCTTGTCAGGATGGACCGCAGAGCTCTTTAAGGCCACATGAAAGGTTCAATCCACATGAGAATGACCATGTGGGACTGCCTGAGACTCCCAGAGATCCTATTTGTGCTTCTGTCCTGCTATTATTGAATTTTTGGAGCTGGAGAGAGGCAACAGACAGAGGAAATTGAAAAACAGCACAAGGATGCAGTAGAAGAACATTTTCACATTGCGTGGCTGAGCATTAATGGCTGGGTAATAATGATAATAAATACAGACCAGAGATGTGAAGGAAACAGAGGTTGAGTGGTTGCATTCCAGCAAATCATCACAGCACCAGAGAGGCACACAGGTAGCTGGAAAACAAAGGCAGACCCTCAGTAGACATCAGAATGGGGGACTCATCTGTTTAATTACTTTGAAAGTCAGACATAGCAATACCAGCCACAGCAGGCTCCTCAAAACTACGTAATAAAAATATATACTGGGGCTTCCCTGGTGGCGCAGTGGTTGAGGGTCCGCCTGACGATGCGGGGGACGCGGGTTCGTGCCCCGGTCCAGGAGGATTCCACATGCCGCAGAGCGGCTGGGCCCATGAGCCATGGCCGCTGAGCCTGCGCGTCCAGAGCCTGTGCTCCGCAACGGGAGAGGCCACAGCAGTGAGAGGCCCACGTACCGCAAAAAAAAAAAAAAAAAAATATATATATATATATATATTTATATATATACTGCTATTTGGTACTGAAAAATAGAGGGAATATGTAGCTTACATTTGATATTAAAAGACATCCTTTAAAAATTACTTATCCAGGTTACGTGGAGAAGAGTAATCTCAGAAGCACAAAACATAAATCACCAAGACTCTTATAGCGACAGGTGTCGCTGAATGGATAAAGGATAGAATTCTATTAAAGAGCAAGGGAAAGCTGCTTTTTGCTCATATTCTGTTTTATAGATTCTTTCCTGGGCATCTCCTAATTTAAATAAAAATATGAGCCTCTGAGCAATAATTAGGTGTCACCAAACTAGTCTTCCACTCATAATTTTAACTTATCCTTAAGGATAATGTGACAAGAGTCACTTGTGGGATTGACTGAGCTTCACCAAAATCAATATATACTTCAAGCTCATAAACTGCATACTAGTTTTAAAACAGACAGAACATAAAACATTCACACTCGGTGATTTCCTCTGCCTGCATAGCAGACATTTCATCCTGTCTCTTGTTTAGATGATTATTATTTGAGCAGATAGGACCATTTCCCATCTGTGATTGTTATTCTTTGCTCAAAGCAGCCAGTAGCTTTTCATAGAAGTATCTTTCCTTTCTTTCTAAACCCCTGGGTATTTTTGCAAATTTGATTCTTTTTTGCATTTTCCTAAGTTTGCCTTTACTTTGAAATTCCAAAGTACTTTTCTTTGAAAAAAAAAAAAAAGACTTTATCTTTTTAAAGAAGTTTTGGGTTCACAGCAAAATTGAGGGGAAGGACCAGAGATTTCCCATACGCCCCCAGCCCCACACGTGCACAGCCTCTTCCATTAACGACACCCCTCTACCAGAGTGGTACATTTGTTACAATTGATAAACCTATATTGACAAATCATAATCACCCAAAGTCCATATTTTACATTCTGGGGGTTTGGACAAACGTGTGATATCATACAGAAAAGTTTTACTGCCCTAAAAATCCTCTATGTTCCACGTGTTCATCCTTCCTTTCCCCCTCCCACTTCCCCTGCTGCCCCCAAGCCCTGGTAACCACTGATCTTTTTACTGTCTTCATAGTTTTGCCTTTTCCAGAATGTCATGTAGCTGGAATCATACAGTATGTATGTAGTCTTCACAGATTATCTTCTTTCACTTAGTAATATGCATTTAAGATTCTCTCATGTCTTTACATGGCTTGATAGCTCATTTCTTTTTAGCATTGAATAATATTCCATTATCTGGATATACCACGGTTTATCCATCGCTTACTAAAGGACATCTTGGTGGCTTCCACATTTTGTCAGTTATGAACATAGAACTCTTATGAATATCCATGTGCAGCTTTTTGTGTAAACATAAGTTTTCAACTCCTTTGGGTAAATACTGAGGAGAGAGCGATTGCTGGATTTACAGTAAGAGTGTGCTTAGTTTTAAAAAACCACCAAGCTGTTTTCCAAAGTGGCTGCACCATTTTGCATTCCCACCCGCAGTGAATGAGAATTCTTCTGGCTCCACATCCTCGCCAGGGTTTTGTATTGTCAGTGTCAAAGCACTTGTAATTATCAAAATTAAAAAAAAGAAAGGTGGGGCTTCCCTGGTGGCGCAGTGGTTGACAGTTCGCCTGCCGATGCAGGGGACACGGGTTCGTGCCCCGGTCCGGGAAGATCCCACATGCCGCGGAGCGGCTGGGCCCGTGAGCCATGGCCGCTGAGCCTGCGCGTCCGGAGCCTGTGCTCCGCAACGGGAGAGGCCACAGCACTGAGAGGCCTGCGTACCGCAAAAAAATAAAATAAAATAAAAAATAAAAAAAAAAGAAAGGTGATCTTTTTCTCATACAATTAAAAAATTGAGATATAATTTATATAACATAAATTCACCCTTTAAAGTGTACAGTTCAGTGGTTTTTAGTATATTCACAAGTTGTGATACCATCACCACTAATTCCAGAACATGTTCATCATTCCAAAAAGAAACCCCACACCCATTAGCAATCACTCTCTACTCCTCCCTCCCCTCCACCAAAGTAGGGGAAGTTTAAGAACCATTCTAGTTTGGTTTTGTCATGTGTATGTTTGTATGTATCCATATAAGTGATGTATTACACTTAAGTGGTAACTGTTACAAGCATTGATTTTAGTTAGTGGCTTTTCTTGGTAGAGCAGTAGACAGAACATAACAGGTTACTTTCCTTCAAAGTCAAGCATGTGGAGTTGCTTTGCAGTAGAAATAGAAGTACAGAAAAACCTGCTGTCCTCCTCCCACCTCCAGGAAGAGGTTCTGTCATTCTCTCTTACAGAAGAGCTTGTGGCCCCATTTGAGCCCCCTCCTTTGTAAATACTGGAGTTCAGTGTATAATAGTTGGAAGTTATTATTTTCTCATTCTCACTTTTCCCATTTCTAGCCCAGTGCCTGTACTCAGAGGTGATACACGGCTGCATAAGGATTTAATTGCTGCTGTGAACCTCAATTGGTTAAAAAGAATTCTAGCTTTCAAAACCATTTCAGATATTCCCTGCTGAGTGACTGAGGTTTGTTTGCTGTTTTAAGCCTCCCCTTAATCTACAAACACATTTTTCTGTATCTTTTTCTGCCAACAGAGAGGTTCAGGCAGACCTGTTTACCTTTTGAAGGAAAAGCTTCATCAGCTTTCTCCTCATTCCCCTAGGAGGGCTGAGGAAGGCCAGGAACAGAAGAGAAAACTGGGCTGGCAGGATGCGAAGGAGAGGATGCCAGAATGATAGTGAAAGACCGAGTCAGGGAGTCTGAGAAAGAGCGGGAACCTCCTCTGTGTTCTTGCGTCTATTAATCTGAAACCATAGCTTCTTTTTTTTTAATCACCATTGCCTTTCAAGTGCTTTTTCCAAGACATCCAAGTTGAGCTTGTTTATAAGCATGTTAGAATCCAAAGATATTGAGAAGCCAGAGCCTGAAAACAAGGGATTTGTCCTCTTTCTTTCTCATGCTGAGTGGCCTCCCCAGGAAGCTAAGAGGGCAGACAGCAGCATTACTGGGACTGTACCCAGAGTCTGTCCCAGAGAGCCAGAGGTTTCTCTTGCAAGAACCCTGCTGCACAGGCCCACTGCGGTCAGGGTCCAAGATGATTTCTCTAGATGGTCATGCTGTGCCTCATTCAGTGATAATGACAGTGGGGAATGCAGTCTTATTCTTTCAGAAAGAGAAGGGGAAATCTTTGATTTTGATATATTCTTCCTAAAATGTTTGGAATATGTTTGATTTGAGAGCAATGTGAATATACTCCCTGCATATTCAGGCAGGGAGATCTTTAGCAGGAATGAAGTTTAACTCCATAGTGTACTGATCAAGACCATACCAAGACTGGGGTTAGGCGAATAATTTGGTCACCTTTAAAATGGAAAATCATTACATTAGATCCCACCTTCCTTTAGGAGGCAGGTTACTGACTGTCTAATCTTATTTGAATAGTCTCCTTAGTGGGGTGGAGATGGTGTCTCATCTTACCCCACCCCAAATGACTTACTAAAGTATTTCTTCTAGGTATATCACTTAGGAATCATTTGGACTGCAAGTAGCAATAACAACAGCAACAGAGATTACTGTAGTTTTTAAAAATAGGAGTTTATTTTTCTCACATTTCTGGAAGTCCAGAGAATAGGCAGCATCTGATGTTATTTCTGAGACTCAGTAATATCAAGGCTGATCACTACAATTTTCATGGCTTTTTTCTCATAGTTGCAAGATGGCTGCTGAGGCACCAGTCATCTTGTCTGCATTCCAGTAAGGGAGAGGTAGGAAGAGAAAGGGGTAGCACCTATATGAGGAAAATAAAAGATTACACTGAAACCATGGAGAGGGATTTTTCTTATGTGACTTGGCCAGAATTGTGTCAGATGGTCGCTTCTGGCCTAAGGGAGTTGGAGAAACAAGGCTTGGGAATGGGGTTGGATCAGAGACGAGTTCTGATAAATGCAGTTTTATTTATCTCATTATATTCCTAGTAAATTTTAGTGCTGCTGTGATATTTTACCACCCATTTTAGCCTGACCCTAAACCTAGCCATAGGCATGCCAACAAATTAGTTAAATTATAGTAATAACACATGGGATTACTATGTGCCATGCATTTTACATATATTTACTCAGTTAATCCTCATAATAGCCCAGGGCATGTATGTGATTAATATTCCCATTTTACAGATTAGGAAATGGAGGCCCAAGGGTTCAATTCCTTTCCCAAGGTTGTAGATCTAGGAACTGGCAGAGCCCACATTCAAATCTGGACCAGCTGTCTTCAGAGTTTTTCTCTAAATCACAATACTATATTCCTGGTATAAAAATATGTAGAGCTATACACAGATACGCAAATACCTGAGGACACATTTGAAATTAAGAAGGATTACTGTAGGGAAAGCATTTGGAAAGAACTGAAAACGTGTGAATTCATATCCTGGCTTCACTGTCCCTAGTCATTCATTCAGCAAATATTTCTGAGTTCCTGCTATTGGCCAGATACTGTGTAAATAAGACAGACACGGTTCCTCTATATTCTAGTGGGGAAAATAGTTCCCAAAAATGAAGTAGGTGAATAGATAAAGTTATGTTGTTGATGAGTGAGAAGAAGGAAATGCAGAAAGCTGAGATGGTGGGTAATTGGAGGAATGCTATGTTAGGGTGGCCGGGAAAAGATCCCCTGAGGAGGCGACATTTACATTAGGAGCTGAATGATGAGAAGCATCTTGCCATGGAAATAGACAGAATGTTCCAGGCAGAAAAAAACGGTAAGAGAAAGGGAAGGAAGAGCTTGACTTTTTAGATAAACTGAGAAAAGATTAGCAGGCCTGGTGCTAGTGCTAGGGGAGAGTGATATAAGGTGAGACTGGATAAGACGTTTGAGGACAGAACATGCTGGGCTATGATGTCATAGAAAAGAATATGCATTTTATTGTAATTGTGGTGGGAAGTTAATGTGTCTTCACTTTACTCTCTGTAACTGTTACCCTTACTGTATACTGAGATGTATAATACTTGCTTTGACTACTTCAGGAGGTTAAGGTAAGAATCAAATGATGGAATGTGTATGATAGTAAATTGTTTCATGTGAAATTCTTTATAAAATAAGAAATAATAAAGGCCACAGAATATTTCATAGCAAGAAGTATGTTTTTTTGAAATATTCTGTGGAATATACTCAGAACAATTGAACTTGTGGTTAGACAGAGCAAGCAGTTCATTAGTAGATGCAGCATTTTAAAAATATCTGATGTGTATACAGTGTTCTATGGGAGTTCCATTTCCAGTTAGAACACAGACTAGGTTGCAGCCGATTATCTTTCTCACTGTTGCAACTAGAGAAGAGACGATGCATGTAAAATCATATGTTTTAAAGCTGTTTATAATGGAGAGCTGTGGACACAAAGAAGTCTAAAGGAACTCAGTTCCAGGGAGGGAAGAGCTCTTCCTAGGTGGCCAGAGCGCAGCAGTCACTTCAGTGTGTGTCTCTCCCTGAGTCTGTGTACTGCTGGGCAGAAGATCACACCTCCCTTGGCAGAAGGACTGTATGGGGAGAGGAGACACCCATGGGGCTGCCTGCACTGGCACAAAAGGTTGGAATCTGTCGAAGCCCCAAATGCAGAGCTAGTTCTCCAAGTCTGACAACTCTACCCCTTGGGATTTTGCTGAGAGCCCAACAACACAGGAGGCTTGCGGCTAGGCTCTAAAGTAGAGAGCAATTTCTGTAGTCCTGTGGTGTTTATCCGAAAGCCCTGTTGAGGGAGGGACCTATAATACACACAGGACAGATCAACCCCCTCAAAACATTTGGAATCAGAGGTAACCTAAAACTGATCAAAGTTGCAACTCAGCCCAGACCCACCTCAGCTCCTTAAATGGGTTGAAGTGATCTGTACCTCATTTCAACTACCAGACAGAAAGCTTACCCTTCTTGGGGAAATTACTATTTACTCCAGTTTTCTAGAGTTCTTTTAAAAACAAAGTCAACAAAAAAATGTGAGATTTGTAAAAGAAAAGGAAAATATGATCCATAGACAATTGACTTTTTAAATCAATATTAGCAGATGCACTGACAGCACAGATGTTGGCACTGAGACAAGAACTTTTAAATAACAATAATAAGTATGTTAAAAAGACAGATAAAAGGGATAAAAGACGAGTAATGTCAACAGAGAGATAGAATCTTTAAAAAGAACTAATAGGACATTCTTGATATGAAAAAACATGGTATCAGAATTGAAGCATTCATTGGATGGTCTTAACTAGCACTGGGCACATAGAAGAAAAGAAAAGTGAACCTGAAGACAGGGTAGTAGAAATTCCCTAAACAAGTACAAGGGCTGAGGGTTGGAGGGGAAACAAACATATCGTGAAGGACATTTGGGACAATATTGGTTGTGTTATTGGAGTTCCAGAAGAAGAGGAGAGAGAGAGTTGGACAGAAGAAATACTCGGAGAGAAAATGGATGACTACCCTAAAGTTGATGAAATACATCTACCCACAGATTCAAGAAGCTCAGTAAACCTTAAGTAGAATAAATACAAATAAAACAATCTAGGCATTTTATAATTAAGCTTCTAAAATCAAAAGATAAGGGGAAAAATCTATTAAAAGCAGTTAGAGAGGAAGAACATTATATTTAGAAGCATGTCAGTAAGAGTTATAATTGACTTTTCATCAGAATCAAGAATACAGAAGACAATGGAATGCCGTCTTTAAAAGGATTATAAAAACAACAATAAATCTGCCAGCCTAGAGTCCTATGCCCAGGAAATATATTCATCAAAGATGAAGGTGAATTAAAGACATATTCAGAAAGAAATATGAGGGGATTTGTTGCCAGCAGATCCATAGTACAAGAAATGCTAAAGAAAAAGAGAGGAAATACCAAAGGAGGTTCTCAAAACCGATTAGAATGATCTGTTATGGATACATGGACATGCAGGAAGGATGAAGAGCACCAGAAAGGATAAACATAAAAGACTACTTATTTAATTTTTAAAAAGATTATTGACTTTTTAAAAGAAACAAAAATAATAACCATTGTGGGGTGTAAACATGTGAAGAAGCAACATGTATGACAATAGTAATATAATAAGGGGTGGAGGGAGAATTAAACTCTTATACGTTATTTGCATTGTTCTGAAGTTGTAGCATCTCCAGTAATCATTAAAATATAAGGTATTTCTAAAAACATTATGGAGGGGAAAATGGAATAGTAAAATCTTTAAAAAAATTTTTTTTATTAATGCCACTTTGAATTTATGGTAATTATCATCCACTTAAATCTAATTTTAAACCTAATGGTGTTTTGGGACTTCCCAGTGGTTAAGACTCCGTGCCTCCACTGCAGGGGACCCGGGTTCAATCCCTGGTCTCGGGAAGTAAGATCCTGCATGCCGCATGGCGTGGCTAAAAAAACCCCACACAAACCTAATGGTGTTTTTCCAACAAAAGTTGCTATATAATGCTGTGTAACAGTTGCATTCTGTTTTTCATGTAGTGTTTTCCTGGTATTGTTTTGGAATAAAAAATAACAAACAGCTGATGAAGCTGAAGCTCTGTTTATCCTAATATGGTGAGGTTTGAAGCTGTGAGGCTCATCAAAGTGGTGGATGAGCCCAAGCATCACAATTATGTAATACTTTAAGACTGGAAGGTCACGGTCCCTACTCTACCCTGGGGTGAAGGGGGAAATATTTGGATCCCTAACTAAAAAAGTGAGAACTCTTCCAAATGCGCTTATCCCAAAAATGCTGTTTGACTTACTTGCCAAAAAAAATAGTTGACCGTTGCAATTAAAGGATTCTTTGGGTGGATTGTCTCAGATGAAACCAGTGTGTTATGCAGATGTTCATGACCTGTATTTCACCTCCAATCCTCCCGTTCCCAGCAGAAGTTTATGAAGATCTCTTCTCTGAGATTCTACCAGTATTCCCTTTCCATGAGTAAGAAACCGTGCTGTAACTAAAAGGATCATTATTAGCCCTAAATATATATGCCCCTCATCTTCTAAGGTTCACTTAATATTTCCCAAATTTCTCACTTTTTCAAACATTTTCAGTTTTTAGGTATATCTGCATGTTTTCTTAATTTCTAAGAGAAATGGTGCTTTTCCATGCAGCCATTGAGGTGTTATCTCTGTATTGGCATGGAAGAGATACGTATGACATGTTTTTGGTTTTGTTTTTGTTTTTTGCGGTATGCGGGCCTTTCACTGTTGTGGCCTCTTCCGTTGCAGAGCACAGGCTCCGGATGCGCAAGCTCAGCGGCCATGGCTCACAGGCCCAGCCGCTACGTGGCATGTTGGATCTTCCCGGACTGGGGCACGAACCCGTGTCCCCTGCATCGTTAGGCGGACTCTCAACCACTGTGCCACCAAGGAAGCCCTATGACATATTTTTGAGTGGGGAAAGCAAAGCAGCTTATCGAACAATATGATATGATACAGATAGGAAGAAACCTTCAGCTTCCGCTTTATAAATTGTGTATTACTTAAACTTTTATGCTTATAATATACCGCCTTATAATTTTTAAAAACTTAGTCCATGTCTTCTGTTAAGACTGTTAATTTTTTACAAGTTATATTCATTTTCAAAGAATAAACCTAAAAAAACCCCCAAAACTGGAACTAGAGAAAGTTTTGGGCATCTATATACTTTTTCCTGAATATGGTACATGGAGGGCAGTAGGCTGTGTGAGCAGTGGTAATTGATTACAGTTTCACAGAAGCAGATGTTTATATACTATAATTCTATGAATTCATTAGTGGTTTTCAAAAGAGAAAAGGCTGAAGAGCCTAAAAATAGTAAAGGGAGCAGTAACTGCCTTCATGACCTGTATTGATTTCCTATGTATTTCAACCACTAGAATGTGTCTGTCTTGTCAAACTGTAAAGAATTCAGTGAAGAACTCTCATCACCCAATTATCAAAGCGTCATAAAATTATTTTTATCAGCAAAGAATAAAAAAAATAAAAGTGGATATCTAATATTTTCCTGAAATGCTCTGAGTTTTAAAACTAAGTTGGCTAACTCACTGCAGAACTAGAACTACTTACAGTCTGGTACAGTCTCAGGATCAATGATCAAATTCTAGAAATTTATACTAAAGATGATTGAGAAATCTAGGATTCCTAGAGGTATAGACCATATGAGCACATGGAACTTTTTTCTTATTCCCCTTTCTTTTTGTACTGTTATACATATCAGTGTGCTTTACATATGCTCTAGGACATGGCGAAGTTTGTTAGTAATCCACTGCTGCTCTGAATGTCAAAATTGAATTGTCCTAAGCGAGTCAGAATGCCACGGTTGGACATTACTATGTCATTGCTCTTTCTATCTGGATTTCTTGTTTTGGATAAAACAGCTCTGACCACACATTGGTTAAGTAGTCTCAACTTTTTGGTTCAATTCCACCTGGACCCAAGGAGAAGAAAGCCAGTGTGGAGGAGTTCTTTGACAGGAGTTGCATACACGCTCCAACTGGAAAATTAAAAAGAAAAAAAAAATCATGTAAGAATAAGAACAGAAGATCATACTGCATAGAGTAATTCAGTCATTCTTCCTGGTTGAGGATTGAAGTGTTGTATGTAATCAAACATTCTGTTCCTAAGGAGTGTAATATTTGTCAATCATATATCATAGAGTGAAACATTTAAAAATTTTTCCAGCTTTATTGAGATAGAATTGACATATAACATGGGGTAAATTTCAGGAGTACGACCTGAAGATTTGATATATGTATATATTGCTAAATGATTACCACAATAAGGTTAGTTAATGCATCCACCACCTCACATAAAATATTTTATTTTTATGTATATCTCCAAACTCTCTCAGAATTCCAGCATTTTGGCATCTGTCTCCCCTACTGTGTCTCTTGTTTTTTAGACTAACATCTGTTGGATGTTTTATGTCCTAAATGCTTTACGTGTGCTAACTCACTTAGTCCTCGCAGCAATCCCACGAGGAAAGCATCCCATGGAGCTGCTCTGTGCCTTGTTCAGCTGTTGTCTGCTAGGCTAGCAGTGGTCCTGCTGGGTGGCGATACCTGGAGCTTCGCTGCCCCCCTAAGCATTTGGGCCTTTCCCTTGGTGGTGATCTGGTTCTCCCTGAACTGAGTCAGTGCCCCACTTCCCCATCCTAATACAGAGTTTTTCCGTTTAATGTCATGGATTATTTCCTCTCATTAGCTCATTTTCTCAACAGCCAACTTTTTAAAAATGTATCTTTAAATTTAAAAATATTTGTTTTTAAATTCTGGTACAATGTGCGACATAAAATTGACCATATTAACCCCTTTAAGCCTACAGCTCAGTGGCATGAAGCACATTCACACTGTTGTGCAACCGCCTCCACCTTCCAGCTCCAGAGCTTGTTCATCTTGTAAAACTGAAACTCTCTACCTGTTAAACAATAACTCGCCATGCCTCCTTCCCTGCAGACCCTTACAACCACCATTCTACTTTCTGTCTCTAGGCGTTTGACTCCTTTAGGTCCCTCACATAAGTGGAATCATACAGCATTTGTTTTTCTGTGACTGACTTATTTCACTTAGCCTGATGTCCTCAAGGCTCATTCATGTTGTAGCATGTGTCAGAATTTCCTTTCTTTTTAAGGCTCAATAATATTTCGTTGTATGAATAGACCACATTTTGCTTATCCATTGATCTGTCAGTGGATGTTTAAGTTGCTTCTGCCTTGTGGCTATCGTGAATCACTGTTATGAACATGGATGTGCATGTATCTCTTCAAGACTCTGCTTTCAGTTCTTTTGTACGTAGAGTCAGTGGAATTGCTGGATATCACAGTAGTTCTGTTAGATTTTTTGAGGGACCGCCATGCTGTTTTCCACAGAGGCTGTACCATTTTACATTTCCACCAGCAATGAACAAGGGTTCCAGTTTCTCTACATCCTCGCCAATGCTTATTTTGTTTGCTTAATAGTACCCACCCCACTGGATGTGAGCAGCCAGCTTTTTTCACTCTTCTCTGACATCATCTTAGATACTTTACAGGGGCTAAATTTTACTATATATGTTTTGACTAACATGAACAGCTTCCCACTTTATGAGTGTGTGAAAGGTATAAAAAGTATTTTTGTGGTAATTTCCGCATGGCCACAAAGTCATTATGAATTATAGAGAATGAAAAGGATGGGGCCACCGCTGACTGGAGGTTATTCCCTCAAACCCCTCTCTTTCACACTAACTCCATCTCTCCATTGATATCACACCTAAATTTAATTTTGTGATTTGTAACATGAGACACTGATTTTCGTTAACAGATACTATTCTTTTCTCAGAAAATCCATTTCTCGCTGCCGAAGAATTAGCAGGATGCTCTCCAATGAATCCTTACAATCCCCGGCATTCAGCCGCTCCAACTCTCAAGCCTCCATAGACAGCGCCTCCATGGAGGATTTCTGGCGGGAAATAGAAAGTATCAAAGAGAACAGCCTGGGAGTTCAGGAAGAGCAGACGCCAGCTGAGGCCAAGCCCCTGGATGGTGAGGTGCTAGATTGGTCTTCCCCTGTGCTGTCTTTCTTTGTATGCTCTCTTATTCTGTTGGCAGGTAGAAATCATTCCACTAGTAGTTTAACAAGTGAACCAGTAGAAATTTGGCAAATCAGCTGCCTGCTCCCACTGATTTATATCTGCTGGTCTGGCTCAGGATGGCTTCTGTGTAAGGTGACATGACCTGAAGGAGGGCTGTCAACACAATGCAAATTGATCCTTTACGTATCACCACTTAGGGATGCTGTACCCGTCTGTTGACTTGATTCATAATCATCTAGCAGATTGAGTATTCTCATTTTGATGGCTTTTATATTTGTATACTTGACCATTAATTACCAAAAGAGAGAGACAGACAGAAAAAAAATTTACCAACATAATTCTGGATTAAAAATATTTAGCTATGAAGCATGTACTAGCATTAATGTATTTAGAGAACGGATAATCTAGTACTTCACCAAATAAGAGCCGTGTCAGATATGTCAATTATACTAGTTTCCAGTGAAATTAAACAAGAAGGTTGAGGACCCAAAAAGTATAATTGTCCGTAATTGTCAAAAAGTACAAAATTACTCACCTGAGATTAAAAGCATAGGTTATCTTCTCCAGGTACTACCTATTGACAAGTAAATGCATAAGAAAGACTGAAGGTAGTTTAGCAAGTATCTAAGAATGTTTTCATTAGCCAGTGATTAACCTCAAGACAACTATCAAGATAAACTGAAACTTTAAAAAACTTTTTTTTCTTTATTCCCTTTCTACAAGCCTATCCTTCTTAGATCTGAAAAACAATAGTTCAGATGTACCACAATTAGTATATTTCACTTAGCATTAGAAATAAAAAGTCCCACCACAGATTTAATGAAAATCCATTCAAGGGAACTGTCCTGCATCAGAGAAGGATATTTTTATTCCTTCTCCTTACATACTTACATTTTGCCTTTTCAGATCCAGAAAGACACATAAAGGAAAATACCTCTTATTCTCCACTTCTTTTTTCTTACTAGCTAGCTAGCTGTCTATATTAAAAATCATGAGTTCGTACTGATAACCTCCAATTCCAATCCAACGCCACAAAGTTTGTTGTCTTCCACTTTTCTGTATTTATAACCCCCTTCTCCAATAATGACAAACCTGTTCCTCAATGTACTTTTTCATTTGCTCAAGCCTAGAGTATACAGAAAACATTCTCAGGCTTGCTAACATAAACTTCTACAAAAAGCATACTTACTAACTGGAGTTCAAAATTTATTTGACTGATATTGTTTTCCTTGAAGCATATGCCTAGATCTTAAGTGTGCAATTCAGTGACGTTTGACAAATACTAACCCTGTAACCTCACACAAATCGACATAACATTTCAGTCAACTCAGAATTTCCTCATGGTTTTTCCCAATCTCATCATCCCCGTGACTTGCTGTCCCTAGCCAGAGACAACCAAGGTTCTGATGTTTTTGCAGCATATAGTTTTGGGTTTGGCTTCTTTCACTGAACATAATATTTTTGAGATTCATTTGGTGTATTACTATTTCATTGCTTTTTATTATGGGATAGTTTGTATTAGTTTCCTAGCACTGCTGTAACAAAGTACCACAGAACTAGGTGGCTTAAAACAACAGAAATCTGTTCTCTTGTGGTTCTGCAGACTAGAAGTCCAAAATCAAGGGGTCAGCAGGGCCCTCCTCTCTCTGAAGATGGTAGGGAAGAATCTGTTCCATGTCTTTCTCTTAGCTTCTGGTGTTGCCAGCAATCCTAGCTGTTCCTTGGCTTGTAGACAACACTTGCCATTCTCTGCCTCTGTAGTCACGTAGCCTACTCCCTGTGTTGTTGTCTGTGTCTCACCTCCTTTTCTTATAAGGACACTAGCTATATCGGATCAAGGGCCCTCTCTACTCCAGTATGACCTCACCTCAACTTAAATCCTAATTATACCTGCCAAGACCCTGTTTCCAAATAAGGTTACATTCACCTGTGTTGGTGGTTAGAACTTCAGTGTATCTTTTTGGGGACCCAATTCAACCCATGACAGCAGTATTCTGTTGTATGAATATGCCATAATTTGTCTATACATTTAACTGTTAATGCTTGTTTGCAGTTTTGGCCATTATGAATAAGGCTGCTGTGAACAATCTTGTAGAAGTCTTTCGGTGGAGATACATTTTTATTTCTCTTGGATATATGTATTTTTCATAGAATATGTGTAATTACATAAGAAACTGCCAGCATTTTTACAAAGTAGTTGTACCACGTCACACTTCTCCCAGCAGTATCTGACAGACAAGTCTAGCTGCTTCACATCCTTGCAACATTTGATTTTTTAAGACTTATTAACATGAATGATTCTAGGGATGTGTGGCGGTATCTCATTGTGGTTGTAATTATACTTCACCGATGACTAATGATGTCAAATGCTTTTTCCTGTGCTTATTGTCCATTCATATATCTTGCTTTGTGAAATCTTTTCACTATTTCTTTTAATTGGGTGTCTCTCTCTTGTTCTCTCACCTCTCTCATTTTTTAATTGTTTGCAACTGGTGTGCAGTACAATTGATTTTTGTACTTGACCTTATATTTCATTACCTTTCTAAATTGACTTACCAGGAGTTGTCTACTACTAGATTTCTTAGAATTTTCTACATAAACAAAGAGATCATTTGTGAATAGAGACAGTTTTACTTTTTCCTTTGTGACTTCACTCCATCCCACAAATTTTGATATTTCATATTTTCATTATTATTCAGTTTAAAAAGTTTTCTCATTTTCTTGTAAAGCATGTGGGAAGGCTTTTGTTCATGTGCCAGTGGTAGAATAACATAAGCAGAGTCCAACGCCTCTGGACTGATGATTTGATAGTGTACTTGCAAACCAGTCAATTCTGCTCTTTAAAAGAAACCTTATTCAGGTAATGCCTGTTTAGCATAGTTCCCAGAATGTTATAGTGTGTGCAGTGGGTTTTCTGTTACATGATGCTGTTATTCTGAATTCTTTAGTATTTCCACACATCTAATTTATAATAGCGATTGATCTTCATCATGATGAATTTTAAGTTTTTTAGCTGCCTTCTGAGAAAAGGAAAGATCACCTAATGTTCAAAATAAGGAGAAAAGTAAGAGAACGAATATCTATTGAACACATACTCTGTTCTAGATTTTTGCCATCTGTCACAAATTCATTGATAAAATAATCCTCATAGCCACCTAATACTTTGGTGATTATTACCTCCATTTTGCCAAGAGGACACAAGATCTAGAGATACTTAAAACTCTCCAAAGTCATTCAGTTAGTAAATGGTGGTTGGGATTTGAACCTGAATTTGTGTGATTAAAAAATTCTTTTGTGTGCCATTAAACCACATTTTTTCTGTCATGGTTTTAGTTTAGATATTAATATTTTATCATTTTTTGAAATTGGCTGTTCAGATATGGCTTATATTTAACTCTCTGGTAAGGAAAATTACCTTCCCAAATCTGCCAAATAACCTTACTCTACTAGAAGATACTTTAAAAATTTGACTTACTTAAAAAAATACAGTACAGACCTTTTATTCATTCCTATAGGCCGTTCCCACAATTACTATAGGAAAAAGAATGGTCTTTTAAAGTTTTTTGAGGTTTAATTTACATACAATATTATATTAGTTTCAGGTATAAACATAATGATTAGATATTTGAATACATTGTGAAACAGTCACCAAAATAAGTGTAGTTAATACCCATCGTCACACATAGTTACAAAATGTTTTTTCTTGTGGTAAGAACTTTGAAGATCCTACTCTCTTAACAATTTTCAAATATGCAATAGAGCATTATCAACTATAGTTACCATGCTGTACATGACATCCCCATGACTTATTTATTTTATTTTATAACTGGAAGTTTGTACCTTTTGACCACCTTTGCCCATTTCGCCCACCCTCCACCCCTGGCCTCTGGTAAGCACCAATCCGTTCCCTATATTTATGAGCTCGGACATTTTGCTTTGTTTTGTTTTTAAACTCCACATATAATGAGATCATATGGTGTTTGGTGTTTTTCTTTCTCTGTCTGACTTATTTCATTTGGCATAATGTCCTCAAGGTCCAGGATGGTCTTAATATATTGTATAGTGATTATTTCTTACTTGCTGATGTGTACAGACTTACAGATATGCATGGCTTCCAATCTCAGAATATTCTAACCTTCTCTTGGTAAATTCATCTTACAGAAGGAGAACTTGAAGCAGAGTGGTTGCAAGATGTAGGTTTATCAACCCTGATCTCGGGTGATGAAGAGGAGGGTGGCAAAGCCTTGCTCTCAACTTTGACTCGAACCCAAGCAGCTGCAGTGAAGAAGAGATATAATACTTACACTCAAACCATGAGAAAAAAGAACAAGCAATCCATCAGGGATGTCAGAGACATCTTTGGAGTCAGCGAATCTCCTGTAAGTAGTGAACAGGGCTCAAAAGGTTTGGTTTGCTTGAGGGGAGGGAAGGGGAATGTGGAAAAATTATCAGAAAAGGCCAATCATCTTCTAGCTTTAAGAGAAAAGTAAAGCAGACAGCAAACTGCAAAATTTTTGCAAATTTGGAACTTAAGTGATTATTTCTTATTCCCCATACAGCAGTCTCCCCGCACACAAAATTTATTCCTTTCTTTTGAAGTTGATCGCTTCTTTGGTAATGGAGCAAGTCTTTGTGGATGAGATAC
Organism: Delphinapterus leucas; assembly: GCF_059928025.1. Lineage (NCBI taxonomy): Eukaryota > Metazoa > Chordata > Mammalia > Artiodactyla > Monodontidae > Delphinapterus > Delphinapterus leucas. Next base: position 31,924,023 of record NC_143142.1, on the reverse strand, counting down.
ACGGAGCCTTTACTTAAACCTCAGCACTGAATGGAAACTCTGTGGACAGGCAAAGGAGTCCCAGAGAAGTGGGCCCAACTATTATGTGCAAGTCTGTGTAGTTTGTTTTAATTGGGGGTGGGGATGGGAGAGTGGTTAGGGTACCCTTTATGTTCAAAGAAATTAAAATGATGAAAAGTGAAATATACAGCATTAATCAAATGAGCCAGAGAATGATTCAAAAAACCATGAGGGAAGCATCACACGTTTTCTGAGAAATGGCTGGTTGAAATGCCAGCATACCCTTGGCTATTCCACGGCCACAGTTTTACTTCTGAGGCTGAGTCATGTCCTCCTATTTCTGTGGTTGTTTTACTGGTAGCTCTGCTTTACAGTTCACTCATTCATCCATTTATTGCATCATTGCAGTGTTGCATTGAAATAATTGCGTCATTGATGCAACAGATAATTACTGGATACATTCTCTGTGCAATTCTTATATCAGGTTCTATGCCGATAGGATTCTTGGAACTTTGGGGTAATTCATATATAGGAAAAGGGGAACTTGATATTCTGCTGCAGTCACAGGTAAAGTTGCCTGGGGCAAGTTGGTTAATCACTTTGATTTAGGTTTCTCATCTGTTTAATTGTAATATCAATAGTGACATAAATTAAAACTTCAAGGATATTGGGTAGCTGGCATAACTGAAGACAGTCTCTAATTTGAGTTAGTTTAGGTTGTCTGTAAGTCAAATCTTCTCTTAGATACATTAATCACAGTGGGGTGTTGCCAGGGCAGCTCACATATACAAAGTTAAGCTTTGTATTTGTGTTTACAATGTCCTAGAAGAGCGCTGTCCTTTAGAACTTTCTACGTTGATGGAAATGATCTATTTCTGTGCTGTCCAATATGGAAGCCCCCATCACATGTGGCATTAGCACTTGAAACGTAGCTAGTGTAAGTAAGGAACTAAAAATTTAATTGTATTTAATTGTAATTGATTTGAATCTAAAATGTCACATGTGGCTTGTAGCCAGTATAATGAACACAGTTCTAGAATCCTCTGCTGTATATAACGATATATACTCAAGGTAAGCCATTTTGAGTTCTACGCTGTTTGAACTTTCAGCCTAGTTGAAACCTGGGTCTTCTTGGAAGGTGAGATTGTCTCAAGCTGTTAACTGAGTAAAGGTGATGCCCGCAGCTTGAGGCTAGGGCTCCAGCCACATGAGTCCTGGACAAGATGCCTATCAAAGAAAAGGTTTACCCTGCAGGTTTAAATTCCCTGGGTCATTTTCCAGTTATCTCCCAGATCATCTTGAGAGAATCCTAAGAACTTGGCCTACATGCGTCCTTTCCTCATTTCTGTTTCCAGCTACTTCAGACTAAGATTTTTCCTCTTCCCTAGCAAACTGCAAAATATGGGTCTATAGCTTCTCCTGAATCCTCCAGTTACTCAAGAAAATGCATAACTAGCCTCTCTAGGTTTCCCAAAACGTTGCGCTATAGTCACATAGAAGCAGCGCTTCTCCCATTTCTTTCACTCGGACCCTGAAGGGAATCGTAAGGTGGGCACTTAACACATTAGGGCTTAAGTATAAAATGAAATGAAGAGTCTTACTTTTCCGTAACATGTAAGTGCAATAAACCGGTGTTTAACTCCAGCAAAGGCAGAGAGAGGGCCGCATTCTTGGTGGGCAAGGGGAGTAGCCCCGGGGGCTCTTCCTCCTGTCTACCCTCCTCTTCTCCCACATACCCCCCAGTCTTGCTGCGGAAGCCCCAGTTCTAGAGAGAATGGGGAATGAGGCAGGGGGAGTTGTCACAGGTAAAAGAATGACCATATATTCCAGGGAGTAGAGGTCTTGTGCTGTCCTGAGAAGTGGGGCATCTGGAAGTCAGGGAAAGCCTGGCATTGTATTATGCTGCTTAAAAATTCACATTGTTCTTTGTCAAAAATGTAAAAAGCCATATAAAGCCAGCCTTTTAAAAATATGGTATATTTACAATATGTAAGTCCTAATAAACATTTCCACAAGATTGTGTTTTCCTAAAAACTTCAGGATCTGCTTCTGCAGGTAAATAGACTTGGAGGTTCTTAGAAATGTACCTAAACTTTTAAGTTTCCGATTTGAATTTGACGTCATGAATACCAGTTCCTTCCTCCTCCTCCTTCTTCTCTTCCCCGCTCTCCCTTCCTTATTCTCTCCTATTCTTTATTTCTGTCTTTGTCATCGTTTACCTACATTAATAGAACAATTACATAAAGTTTCCATTCCATTTTCTTAATGAAGTTTTAACATTACAAGTTGCATTAGGTAATTTTGCATTAATCTTAGAATTATGAATCTGACCCATTATACTCACCAAATGAAGATATAAATAATTTAAAAAATAAATATGTAGATTATCCTAGTTTTTTTCTTAATTTTTTGCATATAGAATCCCAGGTTCAAAATCATTTTTCTTCAGAATTTTGAAAATATTTGTCTGTTATCTTCTCTCACACACCATTGCTGTGGGGAAGCACAATATCTACATCAACTTCATTCCTTTATATACAAATGTGGAAGCTTTGTGAATTTCACTTTTTATTGTTGGAACCTTGAAATTTTAGCAGTTTTCCTTTTTAAAAAAATTCATCCTGGTCACTACAAGTGAGCTCTTTCATTCTTCAGCTTGTTCATTCTGCATATTTTCTTCTAACGTTTAAAACAAGTATTTATTCCCTTCATTTTCTCACTGTCTCCTTCTGGATATTAGATGATTGTTGTTAGATGATTGTTTCATTGTTTTGATTGAATCTCAATATCTCTTAAATGTCCTATTTTCCAAGCTTTGTTTGTGTGTATGTTTGCTCTACATTCTCGGCTGGCCCTTCAACTTCATCTTTTATATCATTAATTTGGCCTTGGTTGTATTAACACTTTTACCTTTCATTAATTTTTAAAACTTTAATAGTCCTCTTATGAACTTGCTGAAGCCCCTCCTTTCCCCTAATTTTTCCTTTATTTTGTGATCTGTTCTTGTTTCTCAGCCGCAGTAGCCTCTCAGCACTCTGAAGGTATTAAATTAAACCTTAAATTCCAAGGTTCTCTTTTTTTCCTTGAATTATCTCTTTCCTTCAGGGTCATCTGTTTATTTTTGGCATCATTACATTGCTATTGTTCAATTAACTTTAATCTTTGGATATTGATTTATATTCATTAATGGAGAACTAGATTGACTGATTGATTAGTATAGGTAGTGGTCATATATTTCTTATGCAGTTATGTAGACCCGTTTTCTCCCAAAAACTCTCCCCCAAAACAGGAGTCTGGGCCTGTGTGAGTGGTGAAGTGTGTCAGTGTCAACTGTCACACTTCACTTTAAGAAATAAATATGGTATCAATGCCAAAGTAACAAGATCCTGCAGAATCATAATTTGTTTCCTTTTCAGGCAAACCCAACTTTCCTTTTTATACTCCTGTCTATATCCTTTTAGAAGGCCCCAAGAAAGTGCAATTCAACATTCTTTCTATCCAGGACCACCGCACCCATACTAGGACAGCCACTACCATTCCCAAGGCAGGTGGTCACTCTGTCACCAAGGGGACACTTGGGTTTTATCCTGGAATTACATTTAGCTGCTACCTGCTGTTCTTCTAAACAGCTGTTGCCTTCTGAATTGGGCAATGCCTTCCTGCTGTTTTTATTTTCATTCTGGATATGTGCTTTTTCTGGATCAGCATTTACCTTCCACACATTTTTCTCTTATACCTTTTTTCAGGCCGAAGTTTTTCTCTACCCTTATCAAACCGCTCTTGCTTGCTGTTTATCTTCCAGAAGCATCCAACAATTTCTGTTCTGCTAATGGAAATGTTTAGTGGTTTCTAGATCTACTCTTTGAGAAAGGTATCTCTTTGACATTTTGAGTGATTTGCAGGGGGAGGAGAATGTGGTATGTGCATTGTGATATCTTGATCCAATTTTCCTATGTTGATTTTTCAGTAGTATTTGTTCCTTTCAAAAAATGTGTTTTTTCCCTTATTATAGAAGTAATACATCGTCTTTAATGGAAACTTAGAAAATATGGACAAGCGAGGTAAAAAATGAGAATTTCTATGGGCCCAAATAAAATTTTACGATTTAATTAAATATCCAATGAATATAATTTTCAGTGAAATTCTAACCATAAAAGAATAGAATATTTAACCCTTGTTTTGGTAGAGCTCTTATACACTAAATCACAGATATTAAATCACCCTTTGGATACATAATGCAAGGTCTACAGTCCATTTCATCATGAGCAGAAGTTCAGTGCTCAAACAGATTTTTTCTAATATTCAGAAGATGTGAATCAGTTATTACCTTCAGTAACACATTTAATTGAGCAAAATAGTCAATCTAATATATTTCCAATTTCATAATTGATAAACAGTTAAAGGTGGGACTAACTCATAATTAACTGTATAAATATAGGCATACAGTCCTTAAAAAAATGTTATATCACACATATATATTTGACTTCATGGCCCAGAAAACCCAAGAAATCATGAGTTTATACAAATATGAATTTGTTTTTTCTCTCTTTCAGTGGAAACTGATCTTTGCTTTAGCGTAGATCCAGCTTCCTTCCATCTTTCTATTTTATCTTTCACATGTGGCCTTCATTCTTTTGCTTGCCAAGGGGGCTGGGCCACTCCTGCCACCATGCCCATGTTCCTGGTGGTTCCTGGAGCTTGTACCAACTGACTCTATCTCTCTGACTTCAGTTTCCCAGAAATCTTACTTGGTAGAATTCCAGTTACCTCTCATTGCCTAGAAATGTTATACAATCATACTTAGCTGCAAGAGAGCCTGGGAAATTGATATTTTTTCATTGTACACAAAAGTTCCTGAAAAAAAAAAATCAGGATCCTATTAAGGAAGACAGGTGACTGGGTTTGGGGCAGGCGGTTGACAGGATCTTCCACACGTACCAGTGTCTGTCACCGGGCCTGGTGTGTGGTGAGCTCCCAGGACTGGCTGCTAAGTGGCCAAATGCAGTGATCAGTGCATAGGCAGTCATGTCTGTGGGTGTCTCAACATGTCTGTATGAATGTGCACATCGTATGCGTAACACGTGATTAAATGCAGTTACCCTTGGGAGAACATGCCTGAATAAAAATGCACTTTCATTTTTCTCAATAGGCAGATGATTTTTGTTGTATCCCAGCTCCTCTTTTGGATGTGAACCCAGATGAAGAAGGGATGCCAGCAGTTCCCTGCAGAAATGGTCAACTGGTAAGACAGAGCAAGGGGATCAGGAGAAGTGGTTAATTCAAGGCAGCCTGGAAAGTTTAAAAAAAAAAAAAGCCTACTTACCTTGTAACAATGAAGAAAAAAGGGGACTCAGACTCAGGAATGAATGATTAAATAGTTAAATCCGCAAATTCTATGGGGCCTGCTTGTACCTACAATAACAAAAACAATCACAGCTGCAGCTGCAGCCACAGCCAGAAGTCAGTACATGTGGGAGGTCATCAGCTAAACTATTGTTCTCTTTGCTGAGTGCATAGTGGAAAATTTTATGCTACCTTCTGTAAATCTTTCAAAATTAATTTAATTGTCACTGTAAGAAATATTTTGACATTTAAGTTACTTTCTAAATGTAAATATATTGTGGGACGCAGCACTATAGCATCTTGAACGTGTAACAATAAGTGGGAAAAGTGCACAATCTTGCACAGGAGGTAAACACGTTTTATCTAGAGCCCACCTCACCCAGTTTAGTGCAAATTTCAAAGAGTGATGATCTGAGTTCCAAACTGTCAGTGAAGCTATTTCAGTGAAAGAGATGAATCTCATGCTGTGATCTGTACCTCCTGGCATGAGGCCTGAGTCCTCTTACTGAAGTGGTGACCCTTCACCCTGAGAAGGACATGGGTTCCTGACATCTTCCTCCACCTGGACTCATGGCAGCAGAAAATTTACAGTAAGAGACCTTCCTCTATCATGCTTCTGTGTGTTTCCTTCTCTTTAGCTCTTTATTTTCTTTCCTAGCAGAGGAAGAGGGATTCTTTGTTGTTCTAAGAGTAACCCCTGTACCATTCTTGATCTGATTGATGATGAGATGATGATGTTTAGATTCTCTACAGTCTACTTTCATCTTGCATATATTTTATGTGGGGCACTCTGTCCACATCTTGCAATTGTCTCGATACAGGCTAGCCCCTGGTCCCTTCCAAAATTCTGCTCAAGGGTTTGGATGTGGCCAGTTTGTGTTCTGGCTGCTCTTCTGTTGCCTGAGGGTAGGTCAAGGTCTGGAGGTGGAGGGTGGTCAGCTGGGGCTGTGAGCAATCCTGTTTTCAGATTTTTGTCTCTAATTTTTTTCTAATTTCACTGCATTTCTCATAACAGTGTGAACTCTGTCTAGTCAGAGGTCTTTACATTTTCTGTTGAGTTGGAAGATTTTTCCCTCGGTTCAGGGAGTCTTCTATACCATCCTTCCGGCCAGGACACTTGATCCAGGCATTTGTTCCTCTCTGCCCGCCCTCTCCCCTTCACAGCAGCCACTACCTCTTCTCTCAGCTAGAGGAGGGGCAAGTCAGAGTAGACACGGGGTGTTTTCAAAGAACGATTTCTATGAGCTTTTCACCTCACCTGCCTCTACCTACTGTTTTGATTGCCTCCTCTTCACCCTGGGGTTATAGGGATGGCTCAGCACATGACCCCTGACACTGGAAAAATGAGACAACAGCAATTTATTACATGTTCTCACAGCCCAGGGAGGGAGGACACCACACACCATACAGAGCCACATGTGGGGTGCACTTGGGAACAGAGTGAACAACCAGGCTTTGTAGTATCAAGAGGGGGAGTGCCCCCTTGGTTCTCACAGAGGATGGATTGGCTTGTTTGAATAATTCCATGGGTGGACAGGAAACTGAAACCCACTACTCAGGGATAAGCAAGAACTGTGTCTGGCCCCCTGAGTAAGGAGTGTTGTCTTACTAGGGGACCTTATCTGAGGGAGCAAAGTGGGAGGGGAACTTGGGCTTAGACCACTTACGGCCCTCCCGCTTTTACCGGATGTCAAGGCAACGTGTAAGAGTGAGTCTTATTTTAGATCTTGTTGCCTCATTGACACTCCACGTCCAGCCATGGACTCTCATGATGAGTCTATGCTTATTTTGTTTCTTTTCTCTTTTATCACTATCCCTTTTATTTCAATTCTTTGATGGTCTTGTCATCTTTTAAAGGTTAAAGGCAAGTGTGGTGACGAAACACATGAAGAAATCTCCCACTGAGGTGAACGAGAACGATTAAGTTGTATTCCAGCCACACCCCTGAACTACTCACCAGTCTATAGAATGAGAAAGCAGTACTGCTTTTATCCCTGGAGGAGGATGAGGGCTAGCCCGCCAGAATGACCACAGAGAAGAGTAGAAATACTAATTTCCGTAATCACATATATTACAAACTGTTACATCTTCTTAGCAGATTGCATCTCTTATCCTTTGAGCAAATCTGGCAAGAAATATCTCTGGATACTAAATTTTAATAACTAAAAAGCTTAAATCCTAAACTGGTTAGTATCAGTGTGCTAGGCTGTTGATCATTTTCTTTCAGAAATTTGTAAATATTAATCTATTTGCTTTTCATATAGTGTTAATGTTGAGAAGCCTGATGCCTCTCTAAATCATTCCTTTATTTGCATCCTGCTCTCATTTTTATATTTCTGGAAGCTTTTAGGTTTATCTTTGTTGTTAGAGACCTGAACTGCCATCAGGATATGAAATCTTTTTTTTTTTTTTTTAACATGATCCAGCAGTCAGCTTTTTGTTTCTGAAACATGTTTCCTTTCAGTTCTGAACATTCTTTTCCCATTATTTCTTTTACTTCATTATCTCCATTTTCTCTCTTCTTCTTTTCATTTCTTACATTAAACTCACACAGCTCTTAAGTTGTCTCTTATATTTCCCATGTCTTTGTTTTCCGTTTGTTCTGTATGCTAGCAGATTTTGTCTACATCATTTTGTGGAAACCTAATTCTCATTTTTGTCATGAGTGGTTATAATTGGGTCCCTGTTGATTTTTAAATTCAGCGATCATACTGTTAATTCATAAGAACTCCTCCTTTTTTCACTGATTTACCCTTTATTGTTATAGTTAGTCCTGATTTATGATTGCAATAGTCTCTCAGATCTCTCTGAAATTATTAAATCATTATAAGCCTTTTTCTCTTCCCTCAATTATCTTTCTCCCAGAATGTATATCACTATACTTATTTTTCAAAATGTTGATTTTCTCCACAGCTGACTTTTTTATAGTGTTGATTTTTCTCCAGTGGCTGATGATCCTTAGTGATGGTCTGGATTGACTAGTTAACGACTTTTAGGATATGTCATTGCTGTATGATTTCTCTGCCATTATATAGATATTTTCCCAAAGGGCTCTTTATTGAATAAGAGGGCTGACTTTGGGTCCTGTGTAAGCAGTAAGGTATGTGAGCAGTCTGTGAATGGATGTTATTTTAACGGCACACATGGGTGAGTCCGTGCATGTGTGCATGCGTAGACACATGTACATACACACGTACACACACAAATACACGCATGCATGTACCTTCAATGCCAAAGGGAGAGTGGCAAATGACATCATTCCCAGACAAAACTCATGTTCTCCTTTTATTCTCCCATCCATGTCTTTCATGAAGGTCCAGAGTGACCTGATATTGAGGTCTGTTTTGGTCCCAACCCTGGGCATCTTCCCAAGGCAGGTAGTTCACTTCATTCAGAGTGCTTTCCTTGGGTCCATACGTGGCTGCTGTCTGCTGTTCAGTGTAAAGGGAACTGTTGGGAGTTCGGTCGGGCCCTTCCATTAAGGAAACACTTTACAATAAATTATCCTAGCCATTGCCCTGGGGCCCCTTCTTGTCCTGTGTGGTTGTCACTCTAAGATTGGTTGTTTGTCTGTTTGCTTTTTTGTGGATTTGCCCTTTCTTTGCCTTATGCTATCCTTAGGCTGAGAATTTCTTTACAATTATGAAATAAATTACTTACTTTTTATTTTCCAGGAATTTCTGACAATTTTTAATGTGTTATTAGAACACTTTGCTGGTTTTCAGTGCTCTTGGAGCTATACTTAAAAAATACGCCCTTTCTCTAATTCTGAGTGATTGAGAGTGGTACACTCTCTGACCTCCATCCTGACCTAAGTTTTCTTGTACTGCCTTTTCAGCATTGTTTCCCCTTCCAAAGAGATGTGTGTTCTTCATAGCAATATAATACATACACATTGGGGGAAAGTTAGAAAATATGGAAAAGCCGGATGAAAAATGTTTCTAAGGTCTCATGTAAAAGTTTATTTCATTAATATCCAGTATGCTGAATTTTGCAAAAAGTTGCGTTAATCATGGAGTAGAATATTTGCATCTTATTCTGGGAAATGCCATTATATCACAAATGCTGCTAAAAATCTTAGAGCATATGCACAAGGCCTATAGTGCAGCACATCACAATTAGAATAGTCTCAAATCCATTTGCTGCGTAGTGAAAATCAGAGCTTTTCCAATACTCAGTGATGGGAATGAAATATTTGGTTCAGTCATATGTGTTTGTGAGATAATCAGTCTAATGTTTTTCCAGTTCATAATGAAAAAAACCCTGAATACCCTTGCTTTTGATTTTTAAATCACTCCAAAATACAGTCATAAAGTCTGATTTTGAAGTAGCATAGTTTAATCAGTAAGCTTCCTGACTTAGACAATTAGAGGTTTATTTTCCTTACAAAATAAGACGTCTGTGGCTGGCTTGACTAATATCCCTCTTTCCATTCTGTTTTTTATCTTTCCATTCTGTTCCACTCAGCATACAGGCTAGTATTTAATGCTTACAGGACGTCTGGGCATCACAGGTACCATGCCCATGTTCTGGGAGAAGCATCAGCTAGCTGATTCCATGCACTTCAACAAGAAAACATTAGCCTTCCTGGGTACTCTACCAAGTAGGGTTTTACTCGAATCTCTTTGGACGGAAACATCACATGATCACACTTAGTCCTTTTAGATAGACACGCAGCATCTTGGAGCAAGATCATGATATTCATATGTTAAAGAAGAAAAGAAAAGTGGGTTTTGGCAGGCAGGTAGCAGTGTTTGCTTTCGAGGCTCATTTCTATTGCAGTGCATGATATTTATGAGGCTCAATATCCTTTTGGAGGAATTGGTGAATGCTACCAATTGCACTGTAGTCATTAACTCTGTGTATGTCCACATGGCTGTGCATTTATACAGATTCTAGTGTAATGTATAATTGAATAAACAATCACATAGTGAAAGATATGCCTGGATAAAAATGACTTTCATTTCTTTCATTAGCCAGGCGATACCTGTGACAACCATCCTAGTCAGTTGGACGACACCCAGGAGGAAAAAGAGCTGCCGGGAGTTATCAAAACAAGTGGTTCCTTGGTAAGTGATAGCAGGAGAACTGGGGTTAGGGATGAAAAAAGAAGCCGTTCCTTCAAGACAATCATGCAAAACTTCAAAACAAGGCAACATAATTCAGGTGGCTGGACAACTACAGCTGTCAACATGCCTATCTACTTTTATTTGATTTGTAGGAAGCCATTCAGCAGTAAATGGACCCGAGTTTAATAGTTAAAGCCACAAACAACTACATGCTCTATTAAAACAGATACAAACCCAGAAAACCAACGATGGTAGGCATTTCTTTATGACAGATTTAGTTCCTTTCCATTTTTCGTTTATTTTGAAAAATTCTCATAAGAGTGTTGGTTCCATTGAGTCACAGCTCCACCAGCTATGGACATCAGGTCACAGGACAGCAGTAGGTGCCCTCAGGTTGTCCACTGCTTCCCTGGTGCAGGGCGAACACCAGGCATCTTAGTTCTGACCACACTCTTCACCCTAGGTGTCTAGCGCCCTCCCCTTCCCCATCCCCCTGCTTTTCCCCAGAGCCACTTCCACTCCCCACTTAACCCAGAGGAGGGCAAAGTCAGGCAAACGTTGGGAGAAAGATCCAGCTTTTGTCAGTTTACAAACGGGAAAGATTGCTTTATTTATGGTTTAGCCAGAGCCTGTTCTCACGTCTGTTTTTACTTGCACTTCTATCCTAAGCTATCTTTTCTCTCCCTTGGTGGAGCTTATGTACTCTACCTTTCCTTTAATTTTTCCATCCTCATATTCCCTCCCCTAACTTCCTCCCAGGTAGAAAAAAGCAAAATGGTGAATCCAATAGGTTCCCTCCTCCCTACTGAGATGGTGTTGGGGAGAGACTGAGTTTCAAGGGCTCTGCTCATATTGACCCCAGATGTGGTTTCTCACACCTTCAGTTGTTTTCCCTCATGATTTGGAGGAGATAGTAGTTGTCTATTTCAAAAGTGTCTCCATTTGATTAGGAGGGAGGCGGATTTTGGAAAAGAATTTACATTATTCCTGGAATATTTCTCTCTGACCACCACTCGTGTGAATGTTGCTGGGATTCTTTTTTCTTTTTTTCATTATGTTTTGTTGACTCTACTAGGTTTTAGGAGAGAAAGGCTTGGTCATTGACTTAACTCTCCCATTTTATTCCAGAATATAATCCCTATTTTTTACAGAAATAATACATAACTCTTTTTTTTTTAATTAGTTTATTTTATTTATTTTTGTCTGTGTTGGGTCTTTGTTACTGCGCGCAGGCTTTCTCTAGTTGTGGCGAGCGGGGGCTACTCTTCATTGCGTTGCATGGGTTTCTCATTGCAGTGGCTCCTCTTGTTGTGGAGCACAGGCTCTAGGCACGCAGGCTTCAGTAGTTGTGGCTCATGGGCTCAGTAGTTGTGGCTCGCAGGCTCAGTAGTTGTGGCTCGTGGGCTCTAGAGCGCAGGCTTAGTAGTTGTGGTGCACGGGCTTAGTTGCTCCCTGGCATGTGGGACCTTCCCAGACCATGGCTCGAACCCATGTCCCCTGCATTGGCAGGTGGATTCCTAACCACTACGCCACCAGGGAAGCCCCAACTCTTTCTTTTTATATTAAAATTATCCACAGTTTTTTCTCTGCTGGTATTTCCAAGCTTTAGTTCCCTCGCCTTTTTTTTTTAATAACATTTATTTATTTGTTTGTATGTTTATTTACTTATTTGGCTGTGCCGGGTCTTACTTGTGGCACGTGGGATCTTCTTTGCGGCACGCAGGATCTTTTAGTTGCAGCATGCGAACTCTTAGTTGTGGCATGCATGTGGGATCTAGTTCCCTGAACAGGGATTGAACCCGGGCCCCCTGCATTGGGAGTGCAGAGTCTTAGCCACTGGGCCACCAGGGAAGTCCTAGTTCCTTCGACTTTATCACACAAATCCTCTACTTTTGAAAACAAATCAACTTTCTGTTTCAAGAACATAGTTGGAGCTTTCCAGTGATAAAATTTTGTTTGGTCTTTTCTCATCTTTTAAAATGGGCAAAAGATTTGAATAGACACCTCTCCAAGAAAGAGATTTGGCTGGTGAATCATCTTATGAAAAGTGCTCAGTATCATTAGTGATTATGGAAGTGCACATAAAGCCATGATGAGATAGCTCTACATACCCTGTAGAATGGCTGAAATTTAAAAAGCTGACCATATCGACTGGTGCTAAGGATGCAGAGCAACTGGAACTCTCATACATTGCTGGTAGGAATGTAAAATGGTCCATCCGCTTTGGAAAATAATTTGGTGGTTTCTTAAAATATTAAGCACATGCCTTCCATATAGACCCAGCCATTCTACTCATAGATAATATATATTCATACGAAGACTTATCCACAAAAGTTTATCGCTTAATAGCCCCAAACTGGAAAGAACCCAGTTTTACCTGCAGCTAAATATATGAACAAATTGTGATATATCCATACAATAGAATATTTCTCAGCAATAAAAAGCAATGAACATTTGATATACAAAGCATGGATGGATCTTAAAGTAATTATGCCATGTGAAAGAAGCCAGACAAAAAAGATTCAATTTATATGAAATTACAGAAAATGTAAATAACCTATAGTGAGGGAAAGAAGATCAGTGATTGCCTAGGGGTTGGTGAGGAGGAGAGGGAAGGAGGGATGACAAAGGGGCGTGAGGACATTTGGGGAGTGCTGGTTTTGTTCATTGTCTTGACTGTGGTGATGGTTTCATAGGTCTATGTATTTGTCAGAACTCATCAAATTGTATACTTTATAATCTATCTCAAGAAACCTTTACAAAAGATTCCATATAATATTTTATGATTTCTTTAATATCCAACACATTTATTTTGCAATAAGCTACTTACAATAAAGGAATTTTCTATTATAATATAGATGATTGTCCATTGTCTATATATTATACATGGTTGAATCTTGACTCTAGATCACAAATGCAACTAAATCTGGGCATTTACAAAAGATTACAGAAAATTTACAACCTGTACAGAAGGCTTACAACCCAGTCTACAGTCCTTACAAACTACTCTACAAATCACTTGTATAGATAAAAGAAACATTTTCCTTATGTGTAGTCAACATAAATGAATTAGTCATTAGAGGTGTTAGTTAACTCAAAGGCAAAGTAGTCGATCTAGTTTATTTCCATCTAGTTTATTTCCAATGTCTTAAGTCAAACTCAAATAGCTACATTTGCTATTGATTTATAATTCACTGCAAAATACAATCATACCTTCTGTTAAAAATGATCAATTGCATCTGTGTTTGCTCTGTAGTAAAGAAAATCTAAGGAACCTTGGTTTAAACAAGTAGGAGTTTGTTTTAATCACAAAGTGAGCAACTAATGGTGGATAAACCAAGGCTAGTACAACTGCAGTGCAATGCACTGCCAACCTTAGCACGAAACTTCTAACTTTTTCCTTTCACGCTGCCACCATAACATGTGGATTTAATCCTTAAACTTACAAGATGGTTAGCAAACTCTGGATCCCATTAGGAACATGTGCCAAGTGACTGTTCGTTGTTAACAGAAAACCTTAGCTCTCCTGGAGAACCTGCACAGTGGCATTTCTCATATTGCTCATTGACCTACTCTTGCACTCTTACATGACAATCTGGGTTTCTTTTCTCTTCTTTGGTTGCCTGAACCTTATTCCTTTATAAATAAGCTTTTTGTGTTTGCCCTCTCTACAACTTTTTTGAATTTATTGCTGGAATTCTGAACTTTCACAAGAATCAGCCCCTTATTTCATTCATCTTGGTGACTGCTCAGTGAGTTCTTTCTGAGAACTGATTTCTTTCTTCAGTTTCTGGACATTGTCTTCTATTATGTCTTAAGTTATTTTTTTCTCTGCATTTTCTATGTTCCCCCCTTCTAGAACACATATTAGATGGTTCCTGCTTTGCTTGAATTGAATTTCAGTATCTCCTAAATTTTCTCTCCTGTTAATCTGTTTGCTCTGATTTCTTCATCTTTATCTTCCAGATTAGTAATTTTTTTCTTGGTCATGATTCTGTTTTTTTTTTTAAGCTTGTCTTACTCCTTGTACATTTCAGCAAACATATTCTTATTTCCCAAGAACAACTTTTTTCTCTCTGATTTACCCATTATGGTAGCTGTAGGTTCTTGATTCATAGCAGCAATAGCCCCTTGAAGATAAGAATTATATAATTTGTAAGGAATGAGATTATTTCTGTGTCTTTTTCATTGATATATATATATATTTTAAAGTGCATGCATTTTAGGTATATAATTCAGTTTGAAGAAGTGTTTTCACTCATATAACTACAGTCAGTCAAAATAGAAAACATTTCCATCACCAAAGAAATTTCTCTCAGGCCTTTTCCAGTCAGTCCTCCTTCTCCTGCAGAGGCAAACCCTATTGAGATTAATATGCACTCTTGTGTCTGGCTCCTTTCACTCAGAATAATTTTTAGATTTATCCATTTGTTGCGTGTATTAGAAATGTAGTCCTTTTATTACTAACAATAATCCATTGTGTAAATATACTATTATTGGTGTATCTATTCACCTGATGATGGACATGTGGACTGTTTCCAGTTTTGCGCTATTACGAATAACGCCGCCAATACATTCATTTAGTATAAAGGATGTATATTCTCATTTCTCTTTGGTAAAGATGCAACATAATTCAGATTGTTGGCAAACAAGCCACCCTCAGCCCCATCACCCATAACCCTTAAACTCAGCTAGGAATAATTCAGTAAATCAAAAATAACTAAATTCTATCTTTTAAAGAAAGCATCTACAGGCAGAAACAACAACAACAGAAACTAATTTTTTGAACATGTATCCTAAGTGGAGGATGTTGTCAACTAAAGCTTGGTCCTTGTGGGTGAGCACATATGGAAAAATAACAGATTACCATGTAAATTGTTTTTCATTATTTTCAGTATCAACTAAGAAACAAAAATTTAGCTTTTCCCAGTTATTTTCCAAATGTGAACATCTTGTGTGGAGAACATGCTAGCTTTTGGAATGCATAGCAGTAAGTGATACAAGCCGTGGAGTCCTGCCCATGTGCAAGCACCATCGGATTAGGGAAGCGCACATCTCCTGTCGGGTGACAGCAAGTGTCCCCAAGCTTACAGTGCAGGGAGAGCTTCTCACCAAGACTATGGATCCTGGATGTTTTTTCAAGTCCAGCTCCGCAGTCCCTCCACCGTACCCCTGTCTATCAGGATCCTGTCACAGCAAGAGGGTGGGATGACCCACCAAAGCCTCCATCAGGGCTGAAAGTGTTCAACAAGGCAGAAGACACCAGCACATTTTCAGGTGGAACTACCATCCCTGGGCCCCTAAAGTTGTCTGCAATCATAATGCAAGTCTTTATTAATTTTGATTGATTACTGGAGGGAATTGCTGTATGTTTCCTCTGCAATTGAGTAGGTTGATTTTACTAAAAGGCCAAAATTGTTGATGGTTTGTTTTTTGCGAGTGACTGGGGTGTACTTAACTTTAAGATGCGTAGAGGGGGCAGGTGGGTTAGTGCAGTAAACACTCCCCAAATGCAAAACTGATGAAGGGAATGAAGAATTCTTCATCCAGGCAAAGCCGATTTCATTTTCAGTCACCCCTCCATTTCTTTTGTTGTGGTCTCCCAAGTGCCTTCTCTTTTAGACCCTTCCTCCTTCAGTAACCATGGGGGATTGGTTCTAGGACACCTCAGGATACCAAAATCCATGTGTGCTCAAGTCCCTTATATAAAATGGTGTGGTATGTGCATATACCCTACACACACCCTCCTGAATACTTTAAATCACCTCTAGATTACTTATAATACCTAACACAATGTAAATGCTATATAAATAGTTACTGGCATATGCAAAATTCAAGTTTTGTTTTTTTTGAAATTTCTTGGAATTTTTTTTCAAATATTATCCATCCGGGTTGGATGAATCTGCAAATGTAGAACCCGTGGAGACAGAGGGTCAACTGTACTCAAACTAGGAGCCCACCCGCCTCAAGGCAGTTAGTTCATTTTATTTAGGCAGAATTGGGGGGGGCGGTTCTAGGGTTATATTTAGGGGCTGTCTGCATATTTAAAGAGGGATGGTCTACTTGACCTCTATCTATATTTTGTAAACAGCTCTTAACTATTTGCCTGTGGCCCTTTCCTACTCTTTGTACATTCTGTTATTTTTCTCTTCCCTCTCTAAAAAATTTTCTTTTATGCTATTTTCAAATAGAAGTTTTTATTTTACCAAATCAATTCTATTAGCTTTTCTTCTAGAAATTTCTATCAGCTATGGAATTCTTTGCTGGTTTCCATTGCTGTTAACAATCTGTTTCTTTAAAAAAAAAAAAAATATATATATATATATATATATGTTTTCTGCCATTTTTAGTGATTTGGGGTGAGGGGAGTTAGGTGATTGTCAGCTTGCCATCTTGACTTAAATTTCTTGTGCTAGATCTTTTGTTCTATTTGTTCCTTTAAAGAAAAAAGAGTCCTATGGGTTTTTTTGGGTTTTTTTTGCGGTACGCTGGCCTCTCACTGTTGTGGCCTCTCCCGTTGCGGAGCACAGGCTCCAGACGCGCAGGCTCAGCGGCCATGGTTCATGGGCCCAGCCGCTCCGCGGCATGTGGGATCTTCCTGGACTGGGGCATGAACCCGTGTCCCCTGCCTCAGCAGACGGACTCTCAACCACTGCGCCACCAGGGAAGCCCAAGCGTCCTATGTTTATTTTATAAAGTAACACATACCATCTATAGAAAATTTAGAAAATATGGTCAAGAAAGATGAGTGACAGTTTTTTAAAAAACAAAATATCGTATGTTTTTATAAGTATCGAATATATTCGATTTTGCCATAAGGTTCCTTCAGTAAAGAAAAGAATATTCATTTCTTAAATTTCAGCAATGCCCTTGTACACTAAAGCAAAAATCTACTTCAAGCTTTATAAATGAAAAAACAATTTGGTACTATTGCTATTGAATTCTAATCACTGTGAAAGATAGTCCTAGGGTCTGTTTAAAAAAAATAAGATTAGACAAGTTTGTGTTTGGCTGCATGTAATAGAAAAGTCGGAGTTGCTTTGCTTCACGTGGAGATGCTTAAGAGGGGGTGGTCCAAGTGTGACAGGGCAGCCATGTAATGCCCCTTAGCACAGACCCAGCCATCTCTGCCATCCATCATCCTCATTGGAGCAAGATCCCTGGCAACTCCAGGCTGTCACCTAGAGTGCTGTCATGAGCATGTAGCAGCTGACCCTACTCTTTTTGGTCAGGAAAGCCTTAACTTTTCTGGAAGCACTCTTCTTAATATTACACTTACACCTCATTGACCACACTTGTCACATGATCACTTTTAGCTGCAAAGAAGCCTGGAAATCAAGTTCTCTGGTTTAACACCTCACTCCCTGGAACAAAACCAAGATATTGTTAAGGAAAATGGAATTTGTGGCAGACAAGAGCAGTGTCTGCCACAGGGCCAGGGTCTGTCAGAGGGCCAGGCATTTAGGTGGTTTGCAGTGATGAGCCCTGAAGGGCTGGTGCAATTGCCCATGCCCTGGCAGTCATAACTCTGTGTATTGCCACACATATCTAAATACGTACGCATAGTGGAATACACAAACATGTTAGAAAGTATTTGCCTGAATAAGAATGGTGCTTTCATTTCTCCATTTAGCCAGATGATGCGTCTTTCAACATTACTACCCTGTCAGATGGGTCCCAAGATGAAGAAGGGAGTTTTGCAGTTCCCAGGAGTGGCCCCATGGTAAGTCATCGCATGCCCAGCTGATTGCATGTCAGGGCAAAATTGCAAATTCAAGGCAAGAAGAAGCAATTTTTTTCAAACAGATGAGAAAAACTTGAACTAACACTGTGAGGAAACCACAGCTGCCAATAGACCCATCAACCTTATAACAATTAGGAAGAAAGAGACTCAAAACTGAGGAATGAATAGATCAGTTTGAAAGAGGACTCCATAAATTAATACTGATGCAGTGTTCTTTAGGAGCATCAAGTATGGATCGATTTGTTAACTTTTGTCCCCTTGTCTGAGTTCATACAGATGATCTGTCCTAACTCTGCCATCTTAACTCAGAAGTCCTTTTACCTGCAGGATAAATTAAAATTTCCTCTTCCTGATATTGAAGGCTCCCCACTGTTACCTGTGTATCCAGCGTTGGATCTCAGGACTCATCCAGACAAACCCTCCACTTACGACAGATTCACTCACGTGGCCTTGAGTAGTAGAACTTCTACTTTTCTTTGTCTCAAACTCTCGTCATTCCTCCCCCCGCCCCACCTCCACTGGGAACCCCCAATTGGTGTTTCTGTGCAGGAGCCCTGGCAGGGTGTGGCATAATGGACCAGAAGTGAGAGACCCTGTTAGATAAAGTAGTGGTTCTCCACTGGCAAGTTGATGGAAGGCAAAAGAGCATGACAAGACGGGCAGATGGAGAGGGCACATTCAGCGTCCTCCTGGGCAGTAGTTTCTCGTCTGTTGTCCAGTTTGATATACCGGGTAGTTGATATGCACAACGCACTCCCAGGGCACCCCCATTGTTCAGGGAGATAATGCTGTTAGCCCCATGTGAATGAGTTTTTCTGTTGTGTTTTTAGATTTTTGGTTATGAGGTGGTTTTGTTTTGTTTCACAGTGATCATTTAAGAAGCATAAAATAATGTGAGTGATTTTTGTCAGTAGCACTCACTACAGGTTATAGCACTGATAGGCTAAGGGTTACCCACAGTTTCTAACCTACTGGCTTTAAATTCAGCTGTTACTTTCCCATTTAAGACCACGCATTGGAATGCAAATAAGTGAGAATATCTCTATTTCAGAGATAATCTCCAGTTCACCTCAGTTAGTGATGAAAACAAAGTAAGTCATTTGCAAACTGGTAACTCCTAGAAATGGGGAGTTTCCTACAGTAGACCTTACATGGTTGTGCTGTCCACCCACCCCCACCCCGTGACCAAGGATTCTTCTTCTAAGTAAGGCCTTGCCAGGATCCTTCATTTTCAGTCTCAGCTGGAGGTACCCATGTGCCCAAGACTCAGCCCTAAGTCTTAGCCTCACCTCTACCTGTCTTCTCTGACACCTGTTGATTTTATCTTGTACATAGTTCTAGAATACGTCTACTCCCCTCTTTTCCTACAACTACTTCCTTAGTACAGAAACTCATCATCTTTCTGTGTTACTGAAGCAGCCGCCTAAGTGATCTCCTGGACTTTAGCTTATACCCTCCATCTCATCCTCGCCGTGGCTGCAAGTCATCTGTCTAAAATGCAAGTCTTGCTCCATGCCTGCAGCAGTTCTCCCCACTTTCTAGTTAGTGTTAGTGTTAGGTAGTTAGAAAGCTCCTGTCTCTGACCTCTCGTCTGTCCGCTAGCTGACTTCACCTGTTCTATAAGCCAGCAAGAAAGTACTGTGTGTAGTTCTGTGCACACACCAAGCAGAACTTGAAGAATGGTGTTTGCACCGTTGAGTTGCTAAAGAAGAGGAGGTTGGGTAGGCCTGTTTTCTAGGCTTTTCCATGGCAGCTCTGTGACCACAATGCTTGTGACATTTTTCTGTTTCTTCACTCTGCTGATTCATTGATTTATTCATTCACCAAATCTTTATTGAACACGTGTTGTCTACATATAGGATCCTTGAAAGTTTGACAGTGTAAGAGAAAGAAAATGATCTTACATGGCAGTTATAGATAGAGCCTCCTGGGGTAAGTTAGTCTCTCAGATTTCGTTTTTGTTTTCATTTTGTTTTTCTGAAAACCGATTGAATGTCAATAATGACATAAGTAAAAGTTTCAGCAGTAATGACACTCAAAAAAATTTCATTGGAACCTGTCTCTAGTGTGACTTACTTTGGATTGTTTGTTACTCATAATATCTTTACTTTGAAATGTTAAACAAATTGGTTAGTTGCTAAAGTAGCCCACAGATGCCAACTTAACTCTTTCTGCACCTGTACTGAAAATCATTCTAGAACTTCTTACCATGATGTAAACACATTTTTGACTTCCCTGCTTCCTGATTATTAGCAGCCATGGGCACCCCGGTTTGGTTCCCCAGTTTCTTTTACATGGTGGGATTTCCAGTGATTCAGTGCAGTGGAGGCAAGGGCTTCAGGGGTCCTGGCCATGATGCCTATAAAGGTAAATCTCGCCGGCCTGTCAGGGAAAATCTCACTGACTATTTACTGTTATCTCCAAGACTCCAGAGGCTCTTGACAACTTTCACTATTGGCATTTATGTTGTGGAATGGGATAAAGTAGGTAACCTAACTTTATCTTTTCCAAGGGGATAACCTTGGTTTGACCAACATCTTGTTTTTTCATTCTTTCATCTTTTTTACTTGTTTGATTTGCACCTTTATGATAAGTGAATTCTCTACGTATACAGGGTCTATCCTAATTACTATGACTCTATGTTTTGTTTATTTAAATTTGTTACAAGTTTGCCATCATTGTTTAGAATCAAAGTTTTCTTTCCTCTTCTCAGAAATTTTTTTCTTTCAGATGAACTTACATTGAGGCTATCACTACCCATTAAATAAAAATCTTGTTAATACTCCACTAAGAATTTCATTGAATTTAAAGATTGTTGGAGAGAATTCACATCTTAAAATATTGAATCTTCCCACTGAGAAAAAATTGTGTCTTTCCATTCATTTGTATCTTCTATCCTTCAATAAAATTTCATAATTTCCTCTCATATTTTTTCCTACACATTTTTTCATTTGTTAGTTACTAGGAACTTAATAGCTTTCATTGGTATTTTAAATGGTAGGGGTTTTTCATGGTATCTTCTTGTCTGTTTTTGTGGATATACAAGGAAAGTATTTTTGTTACTCACAAAAGTCTCTCTTATAGTTTCCTTTCTGAAAATTCTTTTTTTATTTCTTAGAAATTTTCATTTGATTTTATAATTTGTGCAGACATCGTCTGAAATACTGAAAGTTTTATTTGCCCAATCTTTAAAATACACTTAGCCCTCTTTATTTTTAGGTTCTGCATTCTAGGATTCAACCAACTGCAGGTTGAAAATATTCAGAAAAAAAAAAATCCCAGAAAGTTCCAAAAAGCAAAACTTGAATTTGCTGTGCACCAGCAACTATTTACATAGCATTTACATTGTATTAGGTGTTATAAGTAATCTAGAAATGATTTAAAGTATACGGAAGGATATGCATAGGTTATATGCAAACGTCACAACGTTTTGTATAAGGGACTTGAGCATTTGAGGACTTTGGTGTCCTTGGGGGTCCTGGAACCAA
This sequence comes from Delphinapterus leucas, assembly GCF_059928025.1. NCBI lineage: Eukaryota > Metazoa > Chordata > Mammalia > Artiodactyla > Monodontidae > Delphinapterus > Delphinapterus leucas. The sequence goes on along the minus strand of NC_143142.1, from coordinate 31,902,379 downwards.
TCCCCCATAAATAGCAAGGGACGATTGTAGTTATTCATCTTATTTACTTTTCTTATCTTATTCAACCAACCTCAAGCACTTATAACATTGAATAATAATTATGGAGATCTTTTGATACATTTTTGATTTTCTCATGAATTCTTCTAAGTTTCACTATTAAGAAGAATATTTGTTCTGGGTTTCTGAGCCTTGTAGTTACTTTTATCAGGAGTAGAGATTGAGTTATATCAAATGATTGTATCATCTATTAAAATGAATGTATTGTTTTTCTTCTTTAAAAGGCAATTACTTTAGGAAATTACATTGATAGGTTTTTCTAATGTTGAACTATAATTTCATTGCTTAGTTAAACCCTACTTGTGTTATATTATTCTTTTCTTATGCTACTGAATATGATTTGCTACCATTTTAGCATTTTTAACCACTATTCTACTAAGTGGGGTTAGCCTATAATATATCATTTCTTTTTGTTATTACCAGAGTTATGTTAATCTAGGTACAAACATGTTGAGAACTTTGAATCTTTTTCAGTATTTTGGAGCTATTTATTAAACTTTGGTGTAAACACATATAATCTGTAAAAACTATTATATACAGTTTTATGCCAAGGTCTGGCATCACTGTAGACCTAATGCTTTGATTAATTTTTCAATAGATATGGTTTAGGGATTATATTCCTTTCAATCCCAACTTGTATGAATTTGGTAATGTGTATTTGTTCTAGCAAAACATCCAGTTCATTTAAAATTTCAATATATGTTGGCGTGTGTGTGTGTAAACACATATGTACACAAATATATATATGTACATACACACATTTGTTTAGGTGCATAATTTTAAAATTTTCTGTGAAGGTAGCTATTACTCCTTTTTTCTTCCTAAAATTTATGTCTATCAGAATGTAAATACTTGCCTGTGTTGGCAGTATTTTTTTTTAAAGTCACTACCTTTAATTAATTAAGCCTACTTTTTCTATCGTATTAATTTATTTAATCCTTATTAATTTTTTTCGTTCATTCTTGGGTCTACTTGGATAATTTTTCCTAGTCTCTTGGGTTATAAACATTTTTCTTCTTTTTTTTTTTTGAAATATATACTCATTTTAATGTCAGACACAAAAATTTCAGAATATCCCTTTTTAGAAGAATTTGCTCGGAACTTATCCATTACATCAACAACTTTTTTTTTTCCTGAATTTTATTTTATTTATTTTTTTATACAGCAGGTTCTTATTAGTCATCAATTTTATACACATCAGTGTATACATGTCAATTCCAATCGCCCAGTTCATCACACCACCACCCCCAGCCCCTTGCCGCTTTCCCCCCTTGGTGTCCATTTATTTTTAAACTTTATTATACTTGTGTTTAAGGTTAAGAAGTAATCTGAATAATACTTTGGCTATTCACATGGATTTTTGGAATTTATTACTCTCATTGCCTTTAATATTTAGTTTATAATTTCAGATGTCATAGATGGCATCGGAATGCCTTTAAATTCACATTTGGATAGATTTTGTAATTTTTATTATATTTTTAATTTCAAAATTGGTTACGTATTTGTCAGTGAATGTGGCTTATATACGTTCATCTCTGGGGAATTTGGCCCAGTGGATGCAAGAGGTGGATTTATCAGTTCTGATCTCAGATGCAGAAGAGGAATATGGGGAGCCTTATTGTCTGTAATGACTGAAGCACAGGCAGATTTAGTGTATAGAGTTATAACACATAGATTGAAACCATGAGAAAAAACCAAGCAGCCTGTCAGGAAGGTCAGAAACATCTTTTGAGTCGGTGAGTTTCTCCTGTAAGTAATGAACACGGAAAATATTTGGTATATGGTGTTTCTTTAATGTGAAGGAAATATCAGATAGTCGAAGTCTAGTTTTAAGAGAGCTCAAGCAGATAGTGCTAACCTTCTAAACGTTGGAATTTAAAATAATAATCCTTCAACCCTTACTCTCCAATCCCAGTGCAGTAGGATTTGGGCAGCAGAGCAAGCGTTGGTAGCTAGGAAGCTTTGCCTCTCCTAAAGCAGCTGAGGCCCCAGTGGGAAACTCTAGTGGTTGGGCATGTAGGGAAATGGTAGGATCCATTATGGACAAGCTAGGGAAGTTTGTTTTAAATGGGAGTGGCATGTATGTTTGAAATACATTAAAATCACTAGTGAAAGTATTTTAAAGATTCTAATATTAATATGTTTAATGAGTAAGTGGATGTTTTAAAATTATGAATACCAAGCACTGAGCCTTTTCATTCAACCTGTTTCAAAACTCATGGTCCCTTTATTGGCAGAGAGATCTTCCTTTTCATTTTCACCAAGTCATTCCCCTGCTTTAACACATGAATGTTCTTTTGTTTGTTGTGTTGTGTTTTAACCCTTATGAGTCTAAGTCTGAGAATCTCTACCTGGCTTTCAAAACCTTCTTGACTAACACATTTCTCATATTTTTCTAATACCTTGTCTCAACTCCTGGCAAATCAGGGTCTCCTTGATCCTCTCATGAAGCCAAAATGCTTCAGATTTCCATACCTGAAATTTATAATTCCATGTCTGGCCTGAATGCTTTGCCCTCCTCCCTGCCTTTGTAAGTCCTTTTCATCATTCCTTGAGTTTCAGTGCAAGGTCAGCCACCTCTTCAGTGAAACCTTTTGGGTGGCACCTCTTTCCTCTCCTTTACTCTCCAGTAAACACTAGTAGTGTAGAAATTAGCTCTTAAGAGTGGATTGTCTTTTAATAATGTTCCATAAATGTTACTCTCTTCTCCTCATTATAAATAACTAAAGAGCAAGGGTCACGATTTAAATTTCTGCTTCCCCCAGGAAAGTCCCAGAATAATTTATATTACAAAAAGTGGGACCTCATTCAATACTATAGACTGGCTGGAGGCCAGTTAAACCAGACAGCAGATGGCACTTCTCCACTTTACAGATTACGAAATTGACATTTAGTCCATTCAAGGATCCCAAGCCATCAGCTTCAAGCCTTACATGAGTGTTTCTCAATTTTCAGGAGTGTTCTCTTCTATAGATGAGTTATTACAAAGTTTAATAAAGCATTTCTTTCTAGAAAAACATAAGGAAACCACTGAAAAGTGTTCCACATATTTTTAAGGATTTCAGTGTATAGGTAATCTTTAATCTGTAGTGTTAGTTTTTAGAGCCACCAATTACATAATTGAGCATCTGTGTTTTAATAGTTGGCAATATATTCACATTCTGTTTACACAATAAGATATGTTATCTCCTTTGGAATAAAATAGGAAAAAGAGAACGCAAAGCTCAGCATTCGAGATTCCCTTGTGCAATTTGTAGTACATAATAAAGGATCTTTCATGAAGCAGGTGTTCAGTTCATATTGCTAAATAAATATGAGTGACATCAGGCTCTGGGGGAAAAAGAACAGACTTATGTGTGAAGAGCATAAAAAAGGTTCTTGATGGAATAGCAGATTTTCACCCTCACACATACTCACAGCTGATAACTTCCACGTTAAAATTTATATTGGTAGAAATGGTAGAATTTGTGTGTAAGTTTTTACTAGTACCCATCCAACCTGAGTTAGAGCTCTACAAAGCTCTACAGAGCTCTACAAAGTTAATTACTCAACTTCTGATAACATTGCAGGGGAGTGCAGTGCTTTGGCAGGATTGCAGTGAAGAAAGTAGGAAATTAAGTAAGAGAGGACACTGAACTAGAAAGCGTACTTAAATTGTTGGTAGTTATTATCACTCTGTATTTCCTAGCAAAGAAGTCAATGTATGAGTATATTAATAGTAGCTAGCCCTCATGCAGTACTCACTATGTGCCAGATATTGTTCCATGTGATTTATAGTCATTTAAAATCCATAATAACTTGTTGAAATATGTTCTATTATCATCTTCATTTTACAGATCAGGAGATTAAGCAATAGAGAGTCCTGTAACTTGCTTGAAGTCACACGAAGTGGAAGAACCAGGATTAGAATCCAAGCAATCTGGCTCCAGCATCCCTGTTACTAACCATCTAGCTATGTCATGACTTAGAGTTTACGACCAAAATGTGTGACCAGCTGCATCAAGAATAACAAATATAATAATCATCAAACTATGTGACATCAAGCATTGTAATTTTTACGTTAGGAACTGTATGACAACAAACATTTAAGAAGATGTGGTTATTTTGACCTTGACTTAGTTCTCTTTTGAGAAAACTGTGTGAGCTGTACAGGTCTGAACTGAGTGAGAAAACAAAGGAAATCAGATGCAAGCCCTTCATGGAATCAAGAATTGCTTTTTGTGAAAAGAATTCAAATATACAGCAGAACATAAATCAGGTTGAAACGTAGGGTAGACTGTATTTATGATAAGCTGTTTTGTGTTCGTCTTCCCTTGTTTCACAGTCTATCCTGGAGACTATTCCAGATGTGCCAGCTCATTCCAATGGCTCAGCAGACCCTGGACAGTCGGTGCAGAACGCAGTGACTGGTGAGTGACACAAACTCCTACTGAACTCAAGCTGTGTCTTTTTGCTTTTGTGCTGGCACTCAATTCAGTGAGAAGTGAATTTCTGAAAGCAAAATGTAAGTGTGTTTTCTCCCCTTTTTGATTCTGTCACCCGGGCCTCTCCTCCCATCACCTCCAAACAGCCCATCTGTCATACCAGACGAAACTAATTGAACCACATGGGAAGCAGAATCTTTTCCACCTTTACTCCCACGGCATCATTTAGAAACTACTCACTTAGGCAGTGTCTTTGATTTGGGGCCTCTCTCACAGGTAATCTGGATCTGCTTAACAGTATCAAGCAGACCAGGAAGCAGACCACTTCCAAGAACCTCTAATTATGCTCAAGTAAATGCAGCAGCAGAGCAGCTTGTGATATACAGAGTAACAGGGTTAGCTTTTAAATGGGCCTCTTCCACTTGAGCATTGGATACTCTGCATGGGCCCAGTATGGAATCTCAAATCCTCCTTGTTAGAAATAGGCCCCTTTAGGCCACACTTTTGTGATCCCTCAAAATTTTCCCTAAATAATGCACCGTCTTCTCAGATACAGCAGAACCCCATACTTGCAGCATTAGCTTCAAAACTCAAATAAGTTGGGGTGATGAAAATGTTCTAAAATTGATCGATGGTTGTACAACTCTGCAAATATCCTAAAAACCGTTGACTATACACTTCAAATAAGTGAATTCTAGGCATGTGGATTACATTTTAATAAAGCTGTTTCCAAAAAAAAAGAAAAATCGAAGAGAATGGATTTGCTGTAAATTATTCCACATCATTCTATTTGCTGCCATATTGTTATTCAGTTCAACTCATACCACTAAAAGATAAAAGTCTACCTGGAGTCGTCTGGTGATTTGGAGCATCGGCCTGTATAATCAACACTGTCCAAAGAATCTGTCCATAGGTCCTTAAGAAGTTAGCGTTTTATTTAACAATTAATCTTACTCTGATTTGCATGCAAGCCTCTGTATGATGAGTGAAAATCTTAACTGTGCCCTCATTATTTTCTAAGTTCTTACTGTATCCATTTATTGTGTTTTAATTCAGTATAACTGTTTAGAATTTTAAATTTGTTGATTTACAAATTTCTCTGTTAAACTTTTAATTGAGGTTAACTAGGTCTTCTGTCATTTCTATCTTTTGTTCCTTTTGTTCTGTTTGGTTTTCATTTAGTCACTGTCTATAGAAGAGGGTAAAAGAGATGAGCTCTTTTTTTTGTAATCAAATAATTCTTTTCATGACATATGAACAGTTTTGCCAGGCAATGAAACAAGATGGCAAGCCAAACTCTTAGTCAAATATCAGATTTAGGTTTACTCAAATGATTTCACTTGTTTTTGGTAAGGAATCTATTGGCTTGATTTCAGACTTGAGAGAAACATGGATACGGGACAGTACTTGTCACCCATTTAGCTTTGTAATGTACATCATACGAGGTCAGGTAACGATACAAAATTACAAGAATTAGGATTAATTCACCTGAACAAATCTAGCAGTGAAGGGCAAACTGAATTTGAACAAATCTTAAGAGGCACAGTTCCACAGTTTGGGAAAAACCCAAGAGGAATGAAAGTAGGCAGGAATTTCCTGTGGGGCCTCCACCCTTTCTCCCTCTGCTTTAAGCTTTTGCTTCCCCAATAGCAGCAACGTTGGGTCTGGATGGACTTAATTTTAATATCATGAGAATATATAGAAATATTTCATTTTTGTCTTTCTAATTAATCTTCAATGCTTTTCATGAGACATAAACATCTAAAATTAAAAACATCAGATTAAATAGAAAGTTTGCTTGGATAATGATTATAGAAGTTTGTTCATGTGGAAATCTGATGACACTACATTAATTGCTTAACTGAAATCATTCTGGGTGAGTCTAATGCTTTTCCTGGATGTAAACATTCTAATGTGCTTATGGATTAACTTGTAAACATTTTGTGCTTATTTTACAGTAAATGGTATTGATTGATTAAATGGCGTATTAAATATTCCACATCCTCTGTTCTTTAGATGATGAATATCTGGAAAAGGACATTCCACTACAAGCTGAAGAGCTGTCCTTTGAAGTATCTTATTCAGAAATGGTTACAGAGGCTCCAAAAAGAAATAAATTGAAGAAGTCAGATTTTAAGAAAGAAGACTATGTTTTACCTGTAAGTAAAAACCTTTCATGATTATTCCACTAGCTTCCTGTGACTTCTCTGTGGGACAAACTAGGATTTTTTTAAAAATTTCTTTGTGTGTGCACAAGGGCATGGGGAGAGGCCAGGCATCAGTGTTGCATCACACCAGGGACATTATTTGTTGTGCAGTACACAGCCTGCCTGGCTGTACCTGGCAGCCCTGGGTTGAGGAAGAGTTGCTAGGGTATATGCTTGCGTACTGCTTTATAGATGAAATAGGATTTCCACTTGGCTTGTGTGCTTTCATGCACTTTCTATCCTTACTTTACTTATAGGTTGATGCCAGTTCTAACTGTAACTGTATACCTACTTGTGCATTAGAAGCCACATGTCAGAAAGTCACAGTCATTAACAATAAGAAGTGAGAGCTTATAGGGCAGACACTAAAAACTCATCAAAAATAAATTCAAGAATTTGTAATATTATTATGGGATGGGAAAGTAGAGCTACATACTTCATTAGCCTGAAAGCCTCATTATATATATCCAGGATAATTATATTCTGAAAGCCCAATACAGGAAATATGCTACACTGATCTATTTGCTACTCAGTCAATGCATTTGTGAAGAGTTCAAGATGTGGAGTCCTGAATATTCTGTGCTGATCAGGGCTGGAGGCATGATGAGCAGGGCTCAGGCAGTTTCAGGGCTAGAGGAATGAGTCATCTAGAATCAGGCAGAGGCTTTGCCCCAGGTGGCCTGGACCATTCCTGTGAAGGAGGGGAAGAGGACAGGGCAAGATCTGTAAGACCCACCAGGAGCCTTCTATGGGCCAGACACTGCAGCAGGTATTCTAGTTCTCATCATCCTAGTGATTGCTCCCATTTTACAGTTGAGGAAACTGAGGCCCAAACAAGCTAAGTAACATATCCAAATCTTCACAGCTAATAGGAGGCAGAAACAGAATTTAAACCTACACGTGTCCATCTTCAGAACCCCTCCTGGACCCTATGCAGCCTCTATGTCGGAGGGCACAGTGGCATTCTGGGACAAAAGAGGGAACCCAGCTCTGGGACTCTGGTTGCAGGGGGAGTCCCTCTGAATCTTTGGAGAGAATTGTCCAAGAGAGGATGCTGACCCCCAGTCTCCTCATCATGTCTGTCTCCTCCTGAGTTTGGGCTCACCTGGGGTGCAGGGCAGCCTCCCATGAAGAGCTCTGCATAGGGTGTAGCACGTAGTGTCAATAATTGCTCAGTAATGATTGCAGTTCTTGTTGTGTTGCTGTTCTTGTTATGTATTATTGTCATGTGGGGCCTTGGTCTCAGAAAGAAGGTAAAATAACCAAGTGTTTAATAGCACAAGGTATACCTCAGACCACACCCTATGTTTTGTTGTTTAGCTTTTAAATGCTTGGAATTTCAAAGAACAGTTGTTGAATGAATGAATAAATGAATGAATGAATTGGAAGATGCTTTAAAAATCCCAAGGAAGCTCTAGTTTAGGGAACTCCTATGGAGAATGTATACTTACAACTTTGTAATTTAAATAACTATTGTATATTTCTACTTTAGCCATTTTCTTTCAATACCAGGTTTTCTGAGAGCAAGGTATTTGTTATGGATTTTATATATATACTTAAATATAAAATTTATATTTTACTTATTATGTAATTATATATTAACTTATATAATACTTATATTTTATTATTATTACTTATATGTAATATTTCTGTTATTTATTACAAGAACAATCTCTTGTTTTTTAAAGGTCTTACTTCTTATAGTCTTCACAATATTTCTGGACTGTTGAAGGGTTTTTTATTGTTCTTTTAGTGTATTTTGTTTCCTAGTGTGGAAATGGAGACTATAACAATATAATTGGCTTCAAAATGATAGTAGAATTATTTGGCACTTTCTGTGCATTTTTCTTTTTTAAGAATATTCTGAATTACCTACATTTGATTTTTAAGGTAGAATAACTATTGTCTCAGCAAGCAGGTGCAATCAGTTTCAGTTGAGAAATTACCTACATTCTTTACATCACAGTTGTGATGATGACGTTATGGTATACTTCAGATCACTATTTTGTTTCAATTTAGTGTAGTAGTGATCTGCAGATGTTCTAAAAATCATATTCATAATCTTTCTGTGATGCAGCATGCTCCTCAGAGATTTTTTTTATGAATAGCATGTCTTGCTGTACAGACTTAGAATGTCCAGGTGGCATTTGAATGAAGGTATAATAATTTTCCTTTGCCATAAAAAATAAATATCCTCAATATGTATTTTAGAAATTTATTGTTCAGAAAACCAGATTTGGCCTAACTGAAGCAGGAGATCTGTCTGCTGAAGACATGAAGAAAATCCGCCATCTCTCTCTGATTGAATTGACGGCCTTTTTTGATGCCTTTCGTATTCAACTAAAAAGAAACAAAACGGAGAAAGTAAAAGGACGAGGTATTAAGACTTATTCTGAAAACAAAACAAAACAAAAAGACTTATTCTGGCTTTAAGACTTTGATACATGGGAATAAGACGGTGCTTTTCTGATTCTTTTTTCTTTCTCACCTATTTTACAATGAAGACAGTGGGATTTTTGGAGTTCCTCTTACAGTCCTGCTGGAAAATGACCGAAGGAAAGATGCCGGAGTGAAAGTTCCCCTTGTGTTACAAAAAGTGAGTTCAATGTAAATAAAGGGGGATTTAATAGAGCCCTGTGCTTGCAATGTGCTATTTGTAAACCCACTAATGAATTTTCCTCTAGATTTAAAGACACTAAAGCCCTATTAGGACTTGGGCCTTGGTGATTTCCGGGTTTCCTCCATACATCCACATGACATCCACAAACACTTGGGCATGCCTGCCTTGCTGAGAACTTCTGGAGCCTGTTTCATTGTCTGATCATAAAGCATCAGGTGATGAGTGCAGATGCTCTGTCACATGGCTTCCTTCATTTATATTTCTTTGAATATTTAAAAAATGTTATTTGTGTGTATGTATGTGTTTGTGTGTGTGTGTGTATTTGATTATTCTGTCCTGTATAAGAGATGACTTAATTATTAGCAGTCCATTTACTAATCATACAAGTATTTGCTGAGATATATCACAGGTTGGGTGTTTTTAAATGTGTATGTATAATTGTTTAAATGAATTTTCCAGACAAAGCTAAATAAAGTCTAAAAATCAGCTTATTCTGGTGGTGTTTGAGGTATGACTGAGAAGGTACGATCCATTTAGACAAAGAAGAATTTTGGTTTGGGAGGTTTTGAAACTGATGTTACCTGAACTATCGTATGTGGTTTCTCTGTGACCATCACTGGTTAGTGGCTCATTTGCTTTTGTGTCACGTTTTTTTATAGCCAACAATTTACACTGGTTTAATTATGTATTTATTCAACAGTGACATCCAGTGGCACAAGTAAAATTCCAAGCCCTAAACACAAATCTTGTTGAATTTTCAATTCAATTTTTAAATGATATGTGAAAATACTGAGTGAGGAAACATACTTACTTTATTCACAATAACAATTCTATGTCTCTTTACTATCTTCCTTAATTTTGCTACCAATACCTCAAATTGAGCTGCTCCTCAAATCAGGTGATTGATTGGCTGCCAATAGGAGCAGGGAAGATGGCAACCAGGGGGCCAGAGGATGCGGGCGACACCCAGTGTGCGCGTCTGTAGGGCACCTCCCCTGCACCTGGCCGTCTGTACCTTGTCACGTCTGGACAGCACCGAGCAGCCCCAAGAGGTCGGTGTTATCATCTCCCTTCTACTGGTGAGGCAACGGAGGCATCGTAGGGTGAGGTAACTTGCCCAAGAACACACAAGAGGTAGATGCAAAAAGGAACACAGTATGTATATCCAAGGCCAAATCCATGGTGACTCTAAGATTTCCTTTCGTTCCTTGAATTAGAACCAGAATAATGCCCTTTGTCCTCCAGTGAAAGGACAGAGTCTGAAGAAAATGCATAAAAATCTAAGACTGAGAAGATTCAACACAAGAATTTATATTGTTAAGTAGGTGCAAAATCCTAGCACATGGAAGGTGCACAATAAATGCTAGTTAAAACTAAATCCGGGTTTATCTCGTATTAGCATCTCAGTAGGTGCTAGCTCTAGTTACTGCTCCTCATTTAAGACAGCTTGAGGCATTGCTCTTCTACTCCCGTGGGAGAGTCTTTTCTTATGAACATGTTTCTTCCTCCTAAATATCTACTTCTCTTCATACCTACAGGAGCTACCTTAGCTCCAGGCACCGTCATTTCATGAAGGGAAAATGGCAGAGACTCTGGATCCTGCTCTTGCTGTGTGAACGTGGGCAGATCCTTTCTCCTTTCCGTGCCTCAGTCTCCTCAGCAGTAGAATGGGGATTCCACTAGTACCCGCCTCATAGGATTATTGTGAGGGTTAAGTAAGTTAATGTACGTAAAGTGCTGAGAATGTTATCTGACACACAGTAAGTGCACAATCAGCGTTAGTGTTTATATTATTTAATAATAAACCATCATCATTACCATGAGAGCTCATGAGACCTATAAGCCTTTACAGTATGTAATCCCTTGGTCAGATTTCGAGAATCCCTGTAGTTTCTTAGCCAGAATAGTGCAACTAATGATAGTAAATTTAGGATCTTTTCTTATTGGTCAATCTGCAGAAAGAGATACAGTAATCAGATCTTAAAATAGTTAAGTGGCAGTGTAGTTTCTTGGTTAAGAGCACGAGCTTGAGAGAGTTGGTGCCATTACTTTTGAGGTTGACCCTGGGGAAAGTGGAAAACAGCTCTAAGTCTCCATTTCCTCATTTGCAAATTGGAGGCTAATGTCGACCTCCTGGGAGAGTGTGAACATTTAACTAGGCATGCTTGGTAATGTATCGATTGTTTTCATCATCATTATTATTTCAAATGTTTGTAATCATATGGAGGTATTTATTTTTGTAATGTATCATTGCTTTCCAGTTCTTTCAGAAAGTTGAAGAATCGGGTCTGGAATCTGAAGGGATTTTTCGACTTTCAGGATGTACTGCTAAAGTCAAGGTACCAAACATTTTCTCTCTTCCTCGTTAGAGATCTCAGCTAGCTAGACCCAAGTTCACACAGGCATCAGGTGTGTCCAGTTGTTTGTTGTTATTTTTTTGATACTACCACTTGGCCCTATAGAGCTTTCCTCAGTACCTGTGTTCCATGATCCTGAGTTGTGTATTCCTTTAAACTAAAACAACAACAATAAAAAGCCAACAACAATGAAAGAACACATCAATTCACTATCAAAAACTGCTGCTTGTCTTTAATTTGGTAAAGTTGAAATGTCCCATCATTGTTTTTTGTGTTAAACAGTTTAGCTTTTTTGTGTTCCTCTCAGTCACGGAATTCACTAAGCCAGTATTAGATGATCCCTGATTTCCATTGTCAATTGCTTCAAACTTAGAAACATTCTTTGGCTTTCCTTTTAATGGAAGTCCTTATAAGAATTTGTAGGAATGGCTGTAACCACTAGAACACCACTCAGCAGCTCTAAAACCCAATTCCATTTAAGGTAATGTTAGTTTCTACATATAAAACCATCCATGCAATGTGAATTCCTTTACTTTCCTACCTCTGGATGGTGGGAAACTCTTCAAGTACAGCAAAAAAAAAGAATTGTTAGGAAAGAAAAGCTTTTCTCATAAATTTCCAGTAAGATATCCCACTTTGTGTGCCGGTGCGCCTCCACGATGAAGCGTCCCTCCCTGCCCTGTACATTCCCCTGGTGGGTGGGCATGGAAACATGAGCAGTTCTCAATAATGAATCCTTGAAAAAAAAGTCTCAGGGAGAGGGAAAAGTGAACTTGGTTGTGTTTGAACTAGTAAAAGGAATTGTGTAGGGGCAGGAAAGCATCTCTTCACTAATTCATCTGGGCACATGTTTTGGGAAATTCTAGTTGTATCAGAAGTCTCAGAGTTTTTATATAGACGTATGACGAGATATTTTTCAAAGGGGAAACTGAGGGTAAATAGGCTGTGTCTATTGGAAGCTCCAGGAAGCAGGTGTTGGGACAGAGTTAGGAGTAGAAGACGGTTATCGAGGGACCGTGCTTCTCAAGGATCAAGGGGGAGGAGGTGGGCTTGGGCGGGCTGAGCCTCAGACCGGGTGCAGGTGGGACTCTCTCCCTGTGCCCTGTCAGCTCCACGCTGCACTGTCACTGCTGGGGCTGCCTGCAGGGAAGGACCTGAGGCCAGTCAGAAGGTGCCAGCACCTGGGGAGTCAGCTACCTGCATTTTTGCCAATGAACAGCCAGCTCTTTTTTGAAGGGAGACCTGAGCAGTGCTCTGCACTTTGCCAGTGACAGAGGGATCAGCGCATTTGGGGGGGCTGTGACTTCCCTGGGAGTAGAAATTACTAAATACTGGCACAAGTTCGTTTGGAAGGCAGGAAAATTCCTAGTGGATCCTTAAGGTTTGTCCTCTCTGAATGGGATCTACTTTTTGTTTCAGGTTCTCACAGGTATGTTTTTTATATATACTTCTAAATAAATGTATCCTAAATCTGAGGACAAAAGCTGTTACTAGTTTTGGTTAAGTCTTTGTGGTTATATCTGTAGAGTCAGAGAACCAAAATGAAGTCAGGAAAATGAATTTCCTAAACAGAATTAGACTCCATCCCTCTAAACCTCCCTCTATAATAGGGAAGTTGTATTCGCACATATTCTTACTGACTCTTACTGTGTGTGTGTGTGTTTGTGTGTGTGTAGGGGGAACATAATGGATATGACTTAAAATTCTATTTTTGAAAATAATCAAAAGGAGACAACATTACACAACATTTCTTGTGTGTATGAACTTTAACATCATAGCACAAGTTGCTTTTCTTTAGCTAATCTTTGACTGAAAAATACTTATCAAAGGCCAATAATTCATTTAACGTGTTCTAATAGGCACATGCATTCCTGAACCACATTTAGGTAAAAGTCCCTTTTGGCCCTTAATAGGTTTTATGTAGTTTTAGCCTATTTATTCCATCTCTTATTAGTCCGAAAAATGTAATCCAGATGTTTTCGTGGTTTGAGCTCCAAGAAAGCCAATGTGAAAGAACTCCGGGCCAGTGAACAGAAACGGGAGTATTGCAGTTAGAAAGGCATTGTAACTTGATATAGTAAAGGGGCCTTTATTTCTCTTCTTTGTTCAAACTTTAAACTTTAAAAAAATTTTTCATCTACGAATGTGCTTGGGGAAAGAAAGTTAAAAAAAAAAAAACCATTGTAATTATCCTCAAATTGTGCCAAGTGGATGACGCTAACACTAAGGTATCATTATGAAGAAGCCAGCCTGGGTTGTGCTTTCAAGTCCTGGTTAGACTCACAGGGGAGTAGCCCCGGGGGACGCTGCTGGTTTTAGCCACACGGGGCACATAACTGCCCAGCCCATTCCTGGATGTGAGGCCTCAGATCATTTGGAACCAATTTAATGCTTTGGTGTTTCCAGTGATTTTCTTTTCCAAAAATGACAGAAATTTGAGCCAAACACCGGGGAGTATATTTCATGGAAGAAGGCAGACTGGTTTGACATGCACGGTTTTCTTTTTTGACTCGTGTCAGTTATTCGGAGGCTGCTCTAAATGGTTTATAGTGATGTTACCTGGTCTGCTGGTGTCCCTTCCTGAACTGGTTTTTGAAGCTGAAAGCAGGTTATTTGCATTTTTATAAAATTACCTCAAAATTGGAAGCAGGTTATATATTTGCTCAGAGGAGATTGAAGGACATGGCTCCTGACCCTTGCCTGGTGCTCTCATTAACAGTGGACAGAAAGCATGACTTTTTTTTAACATGTACACATCTCTGGCAAGGAAGACTCAGCCCCTGGTTCATAGGGCTTCATGTTTAGGACCACTGTGGACATGTCAGCTCTGCTCCTACTTCCACTGTGCTCTGGTCCAAACTTCTCCGTTTGTCTCACGCTGGCCGTCTAGACAAGACGAGGTGCTGTTATTACCAGAATATCCACACCACATACACATGGGTTTCCTGTAGTAGTAACACTAGAGGTTGTAGCAGACCCAGACGAGGGGAGGGTAAGTGCAGTCAGCATTTCCTGAGCACTCTCTGTATGCAGGCCCTGCCCCCTGAGCTCTACATTGTAGTATCCAATTTAATCTCTGTGAGGTTGTTCTAATATCCATCTTTTAAAAAAAATATGATTGCTCTTGACTTTATTTTATTTATTTATTTTTTAAAATTTTGGCTGTACCACACGACATGTGGGATCTTAGTTCCCTGACCAGGGACCAAACCCACGCCCCCTGCATTGGAAGCTTGGAGTCTTAACCACTGGATTGCTGGGGAAATCCCTAATATCCGTCTTATGGAGCGAGAAATCTCACAGGCCTACAACTAGGCAGTTGTGGAATTAGGATAAACACCTAAAGAATGTGGTTATAGAGCCTGCCCTTGACCCTGGTGCCATGTTGCCTCTTAGGTTTCAGGTAGCTTCCTGTGGCACAGGTCTGTGGGCAGTGGATTTGAATTATTCTGCTCTTGCCAATACTTCCTGCCCACTTGCAAAACAGTTTCCCCTTTGCCTTATGGCAGTGGTACCAGGCAGTGGACGGAAAACATTTACTCCTCCCCCTCTATTTCCTGTTAACAACACCTCCATCTGCCCATTACTCCAGCTAGCAATCTGAGAGTCATCCTGGACTGTTATTTCTCCCTCTGAGTCTCATGTTCAATCCATTACTGATTCTTGAGAATTTTCCCTCCTAGGCGTTTCTTAAATGCCACCTCTTCTTTCTATCCTACAACTGCTTATCCAGGTTAAGTCCTCGATGATCCATCACCAGAAATGGTGCCCTAGCCCGATAACTGCTTTCTGCATCTCTGGCCTGCTTCCCAGCCAGTGCCGAGCTCCGAGCTCCCCCAAATCACTTTTCCGCCTGCCTGTCAGGAAAGATAAATCTCACCTTGTCGTTCTCTGGCTTCTCTTACATGTTCAAGGCTGGAAGACTTAGGCGTCTCATGAGAATAAAGCAAAGGCCTTAAGGATTTTCAGAGTTTTCCCCTTTTTTTTTTTTTAAGAATCCTTTTTGAAGCAGTTATTGTCAGTTTGGAAACTGACTATAACTGCCTGGTATTACTGGTAAACTCTAATTCAAGGGAGCAGTAGAATGGGGGGCACTGGTCGTCAAATGAATTAATAATGTAAAATGTATAACCCAAGTAAAACTTAAGGACGATTAGTGATTGTTTTAAAAAGTATTTACACAGTGTTTCCAACCTTACGAAGGATTGGGCAAACATGCAGACATGTGGAAGACATGTGTACATCTTGGCATAAAACTTTGCTGTAACTGCTCCAGGAAGATATCATTGGCGTGCATGTTGCAGTGAGGTCAGAGTTCCTTTGTTGGGATATTTCTCATTCTGTATGTGAACTAGCCAAGAGGCATACATTCTTGATCTAATTTAGAAACAGAAGACAGGGTGGCAGAAGGAAGGCATCATTGAAGAAAAGGGGGAAGTGGAGGCTTTGTCAAAATCTAGCAGTGCATTTATGATGTGGGCATAGGCAGTGTTCTACCAAAACCATATAAATGAAACTATGATCTGAGTAAAGAACTTCCGTATTTGTATAGATGGCAAATTATTTTAAGATTAACATTATTCTAAAAGGATTTTAGAAAACTTAAAATTAAGATATATTCAGAAATAGCCATTTCAGTTCTTTAATCATGTTGAAAAAAGATAAGCTTAGTAGATATTGGCTTTTCAGTCTAATTACAAAAATAGTTTATGTAATGATAGTTTTTAAAGGGGGAGGATCAGGTGGTAAAACTCACTATCTTCCTTGATTTTCAGCAATACCGTGAAGAACTGGATGCCAAGTTTAATGCCGATAAGTTTAAATGGGAGAAAATGTGCCACAGAGAAGCTGCAGTAATGTTGAAAGCATTTTTCAGAGAACTACCCACCTCTCTCTTCCCTGTGGAATATATACCTGCTTTCATCACTCTAATGGAAAGTAGGTGGAAGAAGTTAAGTGTGAATGGACTAAGTTACAAGGTCAATAAAGTGGCACAGAGCAGAAGAAATATGCACAATCAGATGAGATCATAAATGTCTAGATTTGCTATTTCCTGGTACTGCTTGATGAGCTATTGAGTTTGATGGTAAACTGTCATCTCTTCACATGTTTATATTTCTGAGTCTGGTTGATATGATTTAGAGGGTTTTATAATCATTAGAAGGCAGAGAGGGTTACAGAAAGACCTGGCTCTTGAGATTTGAATTCCTGCTCAACCATCTGTTAACTATGCAGTCAACCTTTCTGAGCTTCACTGCTGCACCTGTAAATTACAGATAATAATTACTTGTCAGGGCTGTTGTGGGTATTGAATGAAGACATCTAGGATAGTGTCTGGTGTATAATAGTCCTTCAAAAAATATAAGATCTCTCCCTTCTTTAAATCCGAGGTCCTGGGTCTGATGATGTAGCATGCAGTAAGAAGGTGTTTTGTCTCTGAAAATTACAGTATCACATAGTGTTTCTGAAACTTAAAAAGTCACATAGATGAGGCCTTAACTGAGGTACTTGGATAAAAAGTATAGAAACTGGACAGTGTGTGTTGTATTTGGCAGTCAGAAAGTAATCTCATCCTAAAGGTTGAATATTGAAGAAGGTGTGATGAGAGAAATTTAGAAAAGTAGGATGAGGCTACATAGTGTGGGCTTTGACGACCAACCTGAAGAATTCAGGAGTCACAAGTCTAAATATGTATAAGCATGCTAAGTAAATGGTGATTCTATATGGACAGAAAGGGACTGTGGCCAGATGGGGAGGACATATCCCATATAGAGAGGTTGGCCACTGCTCAGCTCTGGATGATGGTTACCATGCAGGAGTGAAAGCCAAAATCCAGGCTTTAATGACGAAACTCTTCATTTGAAAATGTCAGCCACAAATTCAAATTTTAAAACACTACATGAGCATAGCAAGTATTACCCGTATCTGCCAGTTTACAACCTTCTGCAGGTTGACCAGAAGTATAAAATCCTTAAAATCACAATCATAGAAAATAATAGTCACATCCTAAGTTGTATGACAAAATTTGTCCTAAAAATTAGTTGGTTCTAAATCTTTAAAAATTTTAACTAAACCAGATTCATAAAATAATCCACTATGTCTTCAGAGAAAAGAATATAAGACAAGGCAGTCCTTTTCTAAGCTTTAATTGACATGCTGTGACCAGTATCTCTTTTCTTTGTATGATGTAGTATTTTTGTTTTATGAAAGAAAGAGAGAACTAGTTCTCTTCATTCTTTATTTTATTTTATTTATTTATTTTTTTTTTTAAAGAAGATGTTGGGGGTAGGAGTTTATTTATTTATTTTTGCTGTGTTGGGTCTTCGTTTCTGTGTGAGGGCTTTCTCTAGTTGTGGCAAGCGGGGACCACTCTTCATCACAGTGCGCAGGCCTCTCATTATCGCAGCCTCTCTTGTGGAGCACAAGCTCCAGACGCGCAGGCTCAGTAGTTGTGGCTCATGGGCCCAGTTGCTCCGTGGCATGTGGGATCTTCCCAGACCAGGACTCGAATCTTCATTCTTTTTTATTTCAGATATTGTATATTTTCAGTTCTAGAATCTCCAGTTGCTACTTTAAAACTATTTTCTATTTATCTGCTGACATTCCCTATCTTTTCATTCATTGTAAGCATATTTACCTTCATATCATTGAGCATAGTTATGATAGCTGCTTCATAACTAGTTCCAACATCTGGGTCATCTGAGGGTTGGTCTCTGTTGACTGTCTCTTCCCTTGAAAATGGGTCACTGTTTATGTCAAGTAAGTTTAAACTGTATCCAGAACCTTGTGAATATTTTTTTGGAAACTCTGTGTTCTGTAATATTTCTCCAAGGAGTGGGGTTTTTTGGTTAGTTTTGTTTTTTGTTTGTATTTAAGCAGACAGTTTGCTATTTAATACTTACCTGTGCTACTCCACATATGCATGGTTTATGGGGTGATCCAACATCTGGGTGGATTTTACACCAGAATTAGGGCCTTCTATCTCTTGACCTTCCCTTTCTGGGATTCCCCATAACTTCCCAGTGGCTGTGGTCCTCCTGAACCCTGCCCTCTCTTTGTTCAGGCCAGAAAGATTGGGGTTTTCTTTTGGAATTTCAGCCACCTCATGCCATTGCTGTCTATGGCCTGACTTCAAACTAAAAGCCCGGAAATTGGACACTCTCCCTGTGCCATTCCCTAATGCCAAGTGTCCAATGCCCTCCTAAATCTGCCTGCTTTTGTTCATTCTCCATTGCCTCAGGTAGTTGTTTTTTGTACATTGTCCAGAGTGTACAGTTGTCTTAAGGAGGGTTGATTGGGTAGGAGCTTACTCAGCCATACCAGAAACAGAACTCCCTCCCTCTATTTCTAAGTCAGAGAAACACAGGATCTTCTGTAAAGTTTGCTGTCCTGGAAAACAGGCTGCAGAAGTCTTAACTTCACTTTGATCTGCAGTTTATATACTGAACAATTCATCAAAACAAATGGTGCCACAGAGGATTTTTTTGTTTTAGTTTTTCGTTTTTTGGTCTTATGGAATTATACAAGGAGGAGTCAATCACCATGTAAAACCTGTTTGGAGAATCATATTTAAGAAGGAAATCATATTTAGTTTTTCTTAATATCATTATTCAGATGTTGAAGCCAATACACTTCAATGAAGGGAGAGAATCTGGAAAATATCCTGAAAAGTTTCACAGGACGATCCGCATTTCTTTGTATGACTTTGAAAGTGAAAAATACTATATTGTCGTGATTGATTTGATAACTAGCCAACCCCACAGGAAGCCCAACGTTCTGGGCTGCTGCCATCGGGAAGAATGGCCTTTTTGCCACCTGGAGTAAGCTCTCGTTGTAATGAGATTTTCTGAAGGGAAGAACTGTGGACATCTGTGTGTTTAAGCTGCCCCTGTATTTACTCTAAAACGGAGGTCAGAGAATGTAGTCTTTTCCACTAGTGTAATTACTTTCTCTTTTCTCTTTTCAAACTTGGTCCAAAAATTGCCCATAAAATTAAAAGACTAATAGTTCATCAATCAAACCTTAGATACTTTCATGAAAAGTTTAATAACTTTCTGAGAAAATAATGACCTCAGGAGTGAAAAAAATGACTCTTAACCAGGGTGCAATAAATGAATTAACTACAAAACTATTAACCACAAAACAGTGTAGAGCCGGGTTTTCTAAGCAAAATGAAAATGGATTATTTGCCAGTTTAGATTTTTAATCTTAAAGGGAACTTTGTAATTTATCTGGAATTAATGGAAATAGCCTGCATCTGCATCTATTGTTTCCCCCCAGAGGTTTTTTTGGGTTGCATTGGAAAATTATAGACAGCCCTTAGCCTGCAATTTATGCACTAAAATAATGTCTTATCTGTCCCCAAATGCTTTGTACTGAGATATACTCCTGCTAGTGCCTGTTATTCAGGCAAACTCACATCAGTGTGCATTAGCCACTTTCAAAAACAACCTGGACCTGTGTCATTTTTTGTTTACAAATTTGACATAAATTTTTAAAAATCCACATGGGGATTGTGCTGAGACAATATGATATGAGCCTATAAATACTCCTCCCAGCTGTTCCTTCATTACGTGGTTACACACAATAATCATGTACTCCTAACTCGGATGCACACGACCTCCTGTGACCTAGTAGTTTGTCACGAGAGTGTCTCCACTACTGTAAAGCTAAGTAACTCTATAGGCAGCTGACTGCCTTTATCCACTGAGCCGTAAATGGATAGATCTTCCTTCAACTTGAGAGCTCCCCGGGGGCTACAGAACGTCATGCTTCCCTGCAGGACCTCCCTACCAAGAGACCATTTTGGGGAGAATACAGAAAGAACAGGCAAAGCCTGGATGCTCTGGAATACCCTATGTTTTCAGCACAGCTGGCTGTGAATTATCCAGTTGTGAATAGATCTCCTAAAATCCTTTCCCTAAAATGGGAAAAGAGCCAATATTGAGAACACACAGTAGTAGAATGCCAACTCTCTGGCGCCATCTTCTGGATCTCCAAAGATCCAACTGTGGTTACCTTCCCTTCATGTCCATTTAAGAGCTAAAATAAACGTCACTGATCATAATAACAAGAGCAAACACCTACGGAGGTAACTATGTACAGGTACTGGTGTAAACACTCTGTACCTTAGCTCATTTAACCTTCATAATGGCCCAGTGAGGTAGGTATGATGACGATTCCCATTTTATGGATGATAAAATAGAAGCAACAGGGGTTAAATAGCCTGCCCAAGGTCACTCAGTGACTAAATAGTACATGCAGAATTTGAATCTGGTTCTAGAATCTCTGCTCCTAATTATTATGCTTGGCTGCCTCATCGTACGGAAATAAAATTTATTTTCTCTTGAATTGAGCTTCAAGCCAACTGTTTATAGCATAAAAGTAAAGAAAGATCTATGAAAGTACTTTGAAAAGAGAAATGTTATACAGACCCAGAATAATTTTGAGGATCTCATTGGCCACCTGCCCCTACAGTGGCATCCTAGGATGCTAAAAAGGAGTTGATAGACTGAGGCTCCTGTCCAAGTGAACAGACGTACATTGTCAGTCACGAAACCTGAGTCTTTACCACTGAAAGCTGTCAGGGCCCTCCTATGCCACCAGATGTTAGCAAGAAATGCTGTCAGAATGCGTGAGCGTTGTTCAAAATGTGTGGTTATTTCTGTTTTCTTGTTAGGAGGGCCTCACATCAAAGTACAGTTTCAAGCCTTACACCTCATGATCATGGCACTGCCTGAGGCCAACAGGGACACAGCCCAGGTATGTTGCATCAACCTCATGGTCTGTCATTGACTCTTACTGGTCAGAGGAAATGGCTCAGGTGGAAAAATGAAAACTGAGAGGACAACCTACCAACCAGCTGAGCCTGCAGCAAACCCTCTGCCTTTCCTTGTTCCCACCGCTGTTCTCCTGAGGAAGCCAGGAAAGAATGTGAATCCTGGAATCTTCTTTGAACATTTGTTTCGTTCATTCAACCTGTTAAGAGATGTTGAGCATCTACAGTGTGCCAGGCACTGGGCGAGGGTTAGGAGTAGGAAGAAGAAGCAAAGATGGAAGACTTAAATGGAATAATGTCAGAACTGAATGAAACCCCTGCTTTAAATAAAATTTCTAGAATGTTCATATCTTACCATAATTCAATTTAAAGAATTATAGAATCCCAGAAGTTTACAGATCACCTGATAGGACCTTGCCATTTTCCAGATTAAGAAAATTAAGCTCAGAAAAGTGATTTCTCCATTAATATAAAATAGAACATTTGATAGAATTGTATTCCATAGGTCTCCATCCCAAATATCCCTCCTTTTATTTCAAATTCATTTCTCTGCTTTATGTTTGTAAAAATCAAAGTTTCTGTTGCTGTTTTGATAATGATTCTGTATACAATAGGAAATCTGTTATAAGTACAACAAGTGCTTGGAATCTTTTTTTTTTTTTTTGCGGTACGCGGGCCTCTCACTGTTGTGGCCTCTCCCGTTGCGGAGCACAGGCTCCGGACGCGCAGGCTCAGCAGCCCCAGATCACGGGCCCAGCCGCTCCACGCCATGTGGGATCTTCCCGGACCGGGGCACGAACCCGCATCCCCTGCATCGGCAGGCGGACTCTCAGCCACCGCGCCACCAGGGAAGCCCCAGGTGCTTGGAATCTTTAAAATGAAATTGAGGTGAGGATGAGTTGGAAAGAGTTATAATTTTGAGGCCAGTAAACATGATGCTGAAAACAAAGATAAGTCTTCGTGCTACCCCTTGTCAGACATTTCAGTTTGGTGAGGACCTTTCCTCCTCCCAAGTGAAACCATCTATGTCAATTATATTATATCCTCCACCCAAGAATGGGGACTGGCAAAGGCATAAGAATGTCTGTTTTAATACAATTTGGTATTTTTCAAAAGCTGGAAATTTACTAGCTTTGTTTTTTTTTGGTTTGGCTTTGTCTGAACAATGCTTTTTTTTTTTTTTTTTTTTTTTTATCCAAAGGAATGAATCTAGTATCAGATATCTGAGTCAAAGTGTCATTTCCCCTTTCATATAACTAAGAATGTAGCAATTATCAAAGAATTCAGTACATTCCTAACAGAAGATCCTCTCTGTCTCTCTCTCTCTCTCCCTCCCTCTTCCATTCTGAATTGTTACTGGAATGAAGATTGAAGCTAGTGTGTTGTAGAGATCAAGATGTCTGGCTCAAGAATTAGGCTTCCTTGGATCAGATCCTGGCTCTGCCACTTAATTAAGTGACGCTGGGCAAAGCTACTTAATCCCTCCCCATCTTAGTTTCCTCATCTGTAAAACAATAATAGTACCTACCTCACAGGGTTTGGAATGATGATAAAATGAGTAGAAGTATATAAAGTACTAAGAATAATGCCTGGCTCACAGTAAACCCTCAAATAAATGTTAGCTGTTATCACTAGTATGTGCTGTCCATTTTCTCATTACACATACTATAGCAGAATTCAAACTTGGAAAACCAAAGAGCATCTCCTTTTAGGATTTCAGCCCTCTTGGTGAATTTTAGAAAGTTCTGATAGGCATTTATACTTTGGTGGCTCAGCCAAACTTTTATTAAGCTTTCTCAATTTTTTTTTAATGCTGAGCACAGGTGCAAGTAATCATTTCCCTTTGGTCTGCTGAAGATTCCAAAATTGAAAAGCGGTACAAAAATGACACCCAAAAAGTGAAAGTTTTCAGCTTTTTGACTGAGATATTTTTGAAGTGAGGAATGAGATACTCATTTTGTTGTTTTTATTCTTTAATTTTTTTTCTTTACTTTACTTTTAAATTTTTTATTGAGGTATCATTGACATATAACATATTAATTTCAAGTAAGCAACATAATGTTCTGATATTTGTATACACTGCAACATGATCACCATAGGAAATCTTGTTATCCTCCATCACCATTACAAAAATTTTTTTCTTGAGAGAACTTTTAAGATTTACTCTTTGTAACTTTCAAATATGCAATACCGTATTATTGACTATAGTCACCATGCTGTATGTTATATCCCCATGACATTTATTTCATAACTTATTTATTTTAAAACTCATTTTTTTCAATGGACTTTCCATTCCCAAGGAAACAGAAAATAATTTTTAACAGTAATGCCTTAAATTAAGAGTGAATTACTTTCCTACCTTCACGACAAAACTGCATTTCATGTTTATTTGAGCTGTAGTGCTTTCTCTCCCTTGTTTACTGTTTAATTTTAATATTTGTCAAGCTTGTTTAAGATAAAAGAAAATAAGAAAATGCAAACTATTATTTATAGAGATCCCAACATAACAAATTCCATAAAAATGGAGCTACTTTTATGAAGCAGAGAAATGAAAAAACTCTTCACATTTCTCATTAGCACTTTTAAGCAGTTAGAGGGGAAACATGACACATTCAGCCATTCTGTAGCTCTGACAATTTTCCAGAGGCCCAGTGAACGGGTATGGAAATGAGTGATAGTAATCAGTGATGCCTTTTCCTAATTTACAATGACTCGGGTGACACTGTGCTGTTTCCTATCAGGCCCTCATGACATTCTTCAATAAAGTCATTGCCAACGAATCAAAAAACCGAATGAGTATATGGAACATTTCTACCATAATGGCACCAAATCTTTTCTTCAGTAGAAGCAAACATTCTGACTGTGAAGAATTACTCTTAGCAAACACCGCTGCCCACATCATCCGCTTGATGCTAAAGTACCAGGAGATGTTGTGGAAGGTGAGTGACAGTGTGACGACTAGGATGTTCTCATGTCTGCTAGCGCCCAGGAGATGTAAAGACTCATGAGCAAGCACTGCCCTCAGGCACAGGGAGAGGTGGGAGACAGTAATCCCAGGTTGCTGGTGGCATCTTTATCATTCCTTAAGGCTGCTCCCGAACACATTTTCCTTTCAACAGGAATCCTCATAGATTTTCCTAATCTTTATGAGGACAGAACCACAGTTCCTGGTTCCTGGATACTGAGTGGCCAGAAGACAGACTCTACCAGGGAGGTTTAACTCAAGTGTTTTCCTTCTAGTCAAGCTCTGTTTCTTCTCCAGGTTCCATCTTTCTTAATCGCTCAAGTCAGAAGAATGAATGAAGCCACCATGTTGTTAAAGAAACAGCTTCCAAGTGTCAAAAAGCTGCTAAGGAGGAAGACCATAGAACGAGGGGTAATAACTAAATAAATGCACAAATATCATGGCCACCCAAGGCTCTTATTTCTCACAGTGATGCACAAAGTAGCTTGTAATTTAGAACCAAAATTGTTATATTCTTATAAAGTGTCAGTCTTGTAACTATAAACATTGTGGAAATTGTGTTCATGACAGAGTACTGTGATCTTTACATTTTGTTGAATTATGTGATTTGCAGTTGAAGTTTTTGAGTTATCTCTGTCATGAAGATTACTTAAGGGCAAAATGGTTCTTACAAATGCTGAAAGTCAACATTTCAGTCCCTGTGAACTGGATTTAAGGGCAATCCAGTAGTCAATATATCTAATAAGTAGAGATAGAGATTTCTGTAGTGATTGGATACTAAAAGAATATGTAATCCTCAAGTTGTTTTGTGTAAATTCATTACATTTCAAAGAATGTTTGCCTTAGCGCGGTTGTCTGTGTGGAGATGGATAATGGAAACAGGCTTTAGAATTATCTTTATTGCTTTAATTTGAGGATGATCGTGAGGCATAGCATTTGGCCTTGAGGATGTAGAGATACAGGAAACTCACTTTGTCCTTAAAGGAACGTATATCTAGTAGAGAAATATCTGGTAGAGAAATGTACACAAGAGCCATGAATATGCATTCAGTGTGAAACGTGTCGTACAGACAGTGTGCTGGGAATCATGCTGAGGAGAAAGAAATGTGCTCCAACGTGGAAAGTGTGCAGACTTCACGGAGGAAGTGGCATTTGAGCTGCATCTTCAAGGATGGGTAGTAGCATTTGGAAGGGAGAAAGGAGGGGAAAGTTCATTCAGGGAAAGGAATAGTAAATCCCAAGGCAGTAAGGTAGGAGTATTGCTAATTGATTTATCACAAACAGGCTGAATGGCTGTGTTCCCTCATTGATTATAGGCAAAGTGACTTCAGATCAACTAGAACCAGCACATTAAATTTGGGAAAAAAAATTTTGTTTTGAGAAAAAATTCACATAATATAAAAGTTACCATTTTAACTATTTCAAAATGTATAAATTTTAGTATATACTTTTAGTATATTCACAAAGTTGTGCAACCATCACCACTATCTAATTCCAGACTATCTTTACCACCCCCCAAAAGAAACCCCGTACCAATTAAGCATTCACTCCCCATTACCCCCTCCCCACAATCCCTGACACATTCTTATCTACTTTCTAGCTCTATGAATTTACCTATCTGGACATTTCATATAAATGGAAGCATGTAGTATGTGGCCTGTTATGTCTGACATCTTTCACTTAGCATAATGTTTTCAAGGTTCATCCATGTTGTAGCATGTATCAGTATTTCACTTCTTATTTTTCATTTGTGTTGCATTTCTCTTGGGCATATGTTGGGTCATATGGCAACTCTATGTTGACTTTCTAGTATTTTGTTGAGAATTTTTGCATCAACTTTTATAAGGGACACTGGTCTGTAGTTTTTCATTTCTTGCTATGTCTTTGTCTGGCTTTGGTATCAGGGTAATACTGGCCTTATAGAATGAGTTGGGAAGTGCTCCTTCCTCTTCAATTTTTGGGAAGAGTTTAAGAAAGATTAGTGTTACTTCTTCTTTAAATGTGTGGTAAAATTCACCAGTGAAACCATCTGGTCCTGGACTTTTCTCTGGAGGAATTTTTTTTTGGGGGGGGGGTTACTGACTTAAGTTCTTTACTTGTTATAGCTCTATTCAGATTTTCTATTTCTTCTTGAGTTAGTATTGACAGTTTGTGTGTTTCTAGGATTTTATCTGTTTTAGCTAGATTATCTAATTTGTTGAAATACAAATTGTTCATAGTATTCTCTTATAATCCTTTTTATTTGTATAAGATTTGTAGTAATGTCCCCAGTTATACTCTTGATGAATAATTTGAATCCTCTCTCTTTTCTTGGTCAATCTAACCAAGGGTTTGTCCATTTCATTGGTCTTTTTGAAGAGCCAACTTTTGTTTCATTATTTTCTCTAGTTTTTTGTTATTCTCTAGTCCTTATTAAAACTCAGATCTGTATTGTTTCCTTCCTTATGCTTGTTTTGAGTTTAGCTGGCTTTTTTAGTTTCTTAAGGCGGAAGGTTAGGCTATTAATTTGAGATCTTTCTTTTTAACGTAGGCATTTACATCTATAAATTTTCCTCTGAGCACTACTTCTCCATCCAGTAAGTTTTGGTGTGTTGTGTTTCATTTTTGTTCATTTCAAGGTCTTTTCTAATTTCCCTTAGGTCCATTGGTTATTTAGGTATGTGTTGTTTGATTTCCATATTTGTAAATTTTCTAAATTTCCTTTTGTTACTGATTTCTAATTTTATTCCATTGTGGTTATGTAACATACTTTGTATTATTTTGATATTTTAAACTTCACTGAGACTTGTTTTGTGGTCTAACATACTGTCTATCCTGGACAGTGTTTTATGTGTACTTCAGAATGGATTCTGCTGTCATTGTCCTATATATGTCTGTTATATCTAGTTGGTTGATAGTGTTGTCTAAGTCTTCTGTTTTCTTTCTGATCTTCTACCTACTTCTTCTATCCATTATTGAAAGTGAAGTATTGAAGTCTCCAACTATTGTAGAGCTTTCTATTTTTCCCTTCAGTTATTTAATTTTGGGCTATATGTCTTACATGTTTTAATCCTCAGTTTCTCCATTACTGCCTTCATTTGTGTAAAATAGATATTTTCTTGTGTACCACTTTAATTCTTTTGTTGTTGTTTTTTACTATATATTTTTGAATCATCTTTTTAGTGGTTGCCCTGGGGATTATAAGTAACATCTTAATTTATAACAATCTAGTTCATATTAATATACCTTAAGTATATAAAAGCTTTCTACCTATATTCTTCTGTCCCCCCACATTATGCTGTTATTGCTGCATATTACGGCTTTATAAATTGTGTGCCCGTCGACATAAATTTATAATTGTCATGTACTTGTCTTTTACATTAGATAAGGGAAAAGTGAGGTTATAAACAAAAAATACATTATATTGCCTTTTATATTCTCCTAAGTAATTTCCTTTACTGATATTCTTTATTTCTTCATGTGGATTCGAGTTACTGTCTAGTGTCCTTTCATTTCAGTTTGAAGGACTCTCTTTAGCATTTCTCTTAAGGTAGGTCTGCTAGCAGTGAACTCTCTCAGCTTTTGCTTATCAAGGGAGTGTCTAAATGTTATAGTTTGCATCTACCAACCCCAAACTCCCAGTCTTCATTTTTTAAGGACTGTTTTGCCAGGTGGAATTTTGCTTGTCAGTATTTTTTTTTTTTCTTTCACAATTTTAATATGTCACCCCACTGTCTTCTGGCTTCCATGGTTTCTGCTGGGAGATCAGCTATTATTATTGAGGAGCTCTTATACTTGAATTGATTTTTCTCTTAATGCTTTCAAGGTTCTCTCTTTATGTCTGTCTTTTGACAGTGTGATCATGATGTTTCTTGGTGAGAATCTCTTTGATTTTATCCTATTTGGAGTTTGTTGAGCTATTTGGATACATAGATCATTGTCTTTCAGCAAGTTTGGGGAGTTTTCAGCCATTGTTCCTTCAAACGTTCTTTCTGTTCCTTTCTCTCTACTCCTTCTGGAACTCTAACTGTGTGTACGTTGGTGTGCTGGTGTTGTTCCACAGTTCCTCTAGGTTCTGTTCATTTTTCTTCATTTTTTTTTTCTTCCTGTTTCAAGACTGGATAACCTCAAATGACCTATCTTCAGATTTGCTGATTTTTTCCTTCTGCTTTTTTTTTTTTTGACCACATCGTGCAGCTTGTGAGATCTTAGTTCCTGACCAGGGATTGAACCCAGATCCTCAACAGTGAAAGCGCAGAGTCCTAACCACTGGACCACCAGGGAATTCCCTCTTCTGCTTTCTTAAATCTGCTGTTGAACCTCTGTAGTAGGCTTTTCATTTCAATTGGACTTTTTTTAGCTCCATAATTTCTTTTTGGTTTCTTTTTATGATGTATTCTCTTTATTTGATATTCTCTATTTGGTGAGATATCAGTCTCATGGTTTTTTTTAGACACAGTTTCCATTAGTTCTTTTAAAGTATTTAAAATAGCTTTTTCAAGTACGTCCAATGTCTAGGCTTCCTTAAGGAGTTTCTTTTGAAACTATTGACACTAACTTTTTTTTTCCTGTGTATGGGCCATATTTTCTTTTTTTTTTAATTAATTTATTTAATTTATTTATTTTTGGCTGCGTTGGGTCTTCGTTGCTGCACGAGGGCTTTCTCTAGTTGAGGCGAGCGGGGGCTACTCTTTGTCGCACTGTGCGGGCTTCTCATTGCAGTGGCTTCTCTTGTTGCAGAGCACGGGCTCTAGGCTTCAGTAGTTGTGGCACGCAGGCTCAATAGTTGTGGCGCACGGGCTTAGTTGCTCTGCGACATGTGGGATCATCCTGGACCAGGGCTCAAACCTATGTCCCCTGCATTGGCGGGCGGATTCTTAACCACTGTACCACCAGGGAAGTCCGGGCCATATTTTCTTGCCATTTTTTTTGCCTGTCTCATAATTTTTATGGAAGAATGGACATTTTGAATGTTAAAATGTGGCAGCTTTGGATTCTTCCCCCTCCCCCTGGTTTCTGCTTGTTATAGCTGTTATTTATTTGTTCATGACTTTTCTGCTGAACTAATTTTGTTATGTCTATATTCTTTGTTTAGTGTGGCTACTGAAGTCTCTGTTCCATTAGCCTAGTGGTTAGCTGATGTTTGCACAGAGATTGTCTTAAATATCTGAAACCAAAAAATTCTCCCAGTCTTTGCAGACGAGCTCTGTGTGTTTGTGTGCTTGACACACCTTCAGTATTCAGCCAGGCAGTTTACAACTTGACCTGAACCTTCAGTTCCTGTTTGGACAGAGCTTAAAGGTCAGCCAGAGGTGAGAGCTTAAGTTCTTTTCAGGTCTTTCCTGAATATGTGTACAGCCCTGGGCATGCCCATGTCCTTCTAGATTCTCAGGTATATGTTGGAGCTTTTCAAAGACCTTATTCCCCAAAGCATCTCATTCTCTAGGCTTGCCTCCCAAGATTTTTAGTTAGTTATTTTTTCCCCCAACTCTTACCCACTGCATCAGGCAGCAGTGATTAAAACATTTGCCTGTAAATGTTTTCAACATTACACCACTTTAGCACTGGTCAGGTTCCAAGTTAGGCAAGTTAAAGGCAAGCCAGTGTTCCAGGGAACAAATAATTAGAATTTTTTGTGAATGAGGTCCATTCTGCTCCCTTCAGTACCTATACCAGGAATGCAGGCTGTTATTTTTAAGGCTGTCACTGAACTGTGGAGCTGAGATGGGAAAGTGTAAGTTAAAATGCCACAAAGTTCACTCTTATCAAGATTCAGCTGTTTTTCTTAAGCACTCCCCAGGCTGCAACTTTTGGGTTAGTTTCCAGAGTTCTGAAGAAGTTGACAATGACAGTTTTTGGCAGTTTGTTCATTACTTTTATGGAGGGATAGACTTTTGGAGTCCTTACTCTGCCATTTTCATTCTGGAAAACTTCAACGGCCTAAGTATGATGTGTGTGGAGCTGAAGCTGGGGTCAGGTCAGTCTTTGTGAGCCAGGGCAAATTAAAGTCTTTCTCAGAGCCTCAATATTCTGTCATGCAGAGTGAAGTAAGTCAGAAAGAGAGAAACAAATATCGTATATTTACGCATATATGTGGAATATGAAAAAATTGGTATAGAAGATCTTATTTACAAAGCAGAAATAGAGACACAGATGCAGAGAACAAACGTATGGATACCAAGGGGGATGGGGGGTTGTGATGAATTGGAAGATTGGGATTGACATATATACACTATTGATACTATGTGTAAAATAGATAACTAATGAGAACCTACTGTATAGCACAGGGAGCTCAATGCTCTGTGGTGACCTAAATGGGGAAGAAATTTAAAAAAAGGGGACATGGGTATACATATAGCTGATTCACTTTGCTGTACAGTAGAAACTAACACAACACTGTAAAGTAACTATACTCCAACAAAATTTTTAAAAAACATTTTCAATTTGGGGAAAAAAGTAATGATATCTATTTCACAGAGTTGTCATTAGCATCAACTCACAGAATGTGGGTGTAAAGCACTGGGTCAACTGTATCATGCTATATGAATGTCAGTTGCTTTAATGTTTTAATTATAAATAGAACTAAGTAAAATTTTAAAAGGCTATAAGTACCATGAAAGCAAGCGCTTACAGATGAAGAAATAGTCTTTCTTCAGTTCTGTTGTACTATACCATGTTTTTACTTCCTGACTTTGATTGGAATAGACAATTCATTGACACTTTACAAAATTCAAAATATTGGAAGGGGAAAAACTATAGAATAAAAGTTGACCATCTCTGACTTCCCCTCCTGAAGAGAAGTAATGTCAACAACCAATGACAGCATGTGTGTGCACAGGAACACATAGGTACATATGTGTCCAGAGAGGCACTATGACATACAAGCAAATATGAATATATGGCTTCCCCCTTTTTTTTACATGAATGATAACATACTTGAAACACTGTCCTGCATCTTCTTTAATGACTTATGAAATCATGGTGATTATTCCACATCAGTCCACAGTCGTCTTCTTTGCTTCTTTTGCATGGTATTCCATAGACACACTGAAACTTATTTAAGTATTTCCGTATCATCGAACAGCTAGATTGTGTCCAATATTTTGCTATTAAAGTTTATGCATCGGTGAATAAACATGTTCATATGTCATTTCTCACAAATGAAGTCTATTTGAAGGATAAAGTTATAGATGTAAAATTGTTGGGTCAGAGTGCATATGCATTTTATAATTTGATAAATATTGCCAAAATGTTATCCATAAAGATTGTACCTGTTTACACTTCCAACAGCAGCATATGCTTGTTTTCTCAACGTTAATCCTAAAGACTAAATGTTTTTTATTTAGGTTATAAGCCCCAAGACTTCAAAGGTACTACAAAAATCACCCTCTACAAGAAGAATGGTAAGAAAACAAATCATTTCCTTTCCTCCCTAATTATTAACTCCTTACACAGTATTCTTTGGCTATATCCACCTTATCTGTGTATAATTTTGCTCATGATACACCTTCAAACTTGACATTTTCAGTGTAGCACATGAAGGAATGTATAAGGACTCAACTAATTGATGACTCAGAATTTGTGGTTAGACATTCTGTTCACAAGAGTGAATACTCTAGAAAGTTAGAGGGAAAATGTGATCATTATAACTGGCTCAATGATATCAGGAGTGTGAAATTTATCTTAAGAGTCTTCTGTGGAGCTGGCAGGGGAGGGACGTGAGATGCCCACAGGAGTGTTTTGGGAGGGTGCTTTTGACTGCAGTGAACCAGGGGCTCCCTGCCCCCTCCCAGCTCTAAACCACTCACTGCCATTCCCTGGCATGCTCTTCTGCTTCTCGCAGGTAATAGTAGAAAAGTACTGTTAGAACTGACCCTTAAAAAGTAGTTTCCTAGTGCTGCAGTAACAATACCAGGGTGGATTAAAACAATAGAAATTTACTCTCTCACAGTTCTGGAGGCTAAAACTCCGAAATCAAGGTGTTGATTCAGTTGGTTCCTTCTGAAGGTCGTGAAAGGAGGATGTGTTTCTGACATCATTCTTAACTTTGGGTGACGCCAGGAGTCCTTGGCCTTCCTTAGCCTACAGATGATGCATCACTCCAATCTCTGCCTCCATCTTTGTATGGCATTCACCCTGTGTGTGTGTGTGTGTGTGTCCTGTTATATGGACACCAATCACATTGGATTAAGGGCCCGCCGTGCTCCAATTTGAACCTCGTCTTAGCTAATTACATTTGCAATGACCCTATTTCCAAAAAAGGTCATATTCTGAGGTCCTGGGCTTAGGGCTTCAACATATTTGGTGGGGGGCGGGAGGGAGGACACAATTCAATCCATAACACATTTTTTCTAGGGGATATACTGAGTCAATTCACATAAAACTACACCAACAGTATTGTCCCTTGAGAACACAGATTTAAAACAATTACCTGAAGAGTAGCCAGATCCTCAAATAGAAATTTATTTCTGCTTATCTCCAAATAGAGAATTAATTTTTAAAACATTCAAGATTTTGAAACAAAAGGAATTTTCCATTCAATTCTAACAAAAGAGACTTTATTGTTAATTAGACAGCACCATTCTTTGAATATTTCATTTAGATGAGAGCTCTGAGGTCCCCAAGCCCATCAGAGCACCTGAAAGCAGGGACACTCTTCCCCAACAGCTGTCCACATTCCATTCTTCACAGTGTTAATAGGACACTTTGAAGGATCAAGTTTGGTGCCCATCTGGAATTCAATTTGGAGTGACCGTTCATTGCTACTGACTAAAGAAAAAGGATATTTGAAAAGCCACATTTTTCAATTAGATCCTTAAATTTTTCAGAAGGTTGATCTTCTTAAAATAAATTGAAATACAGAATCCTACTTCAAGTAGGCTTATTTAGGACATTGTTCAAGAAAATGCACTGATAAAAACATTAGATTTTTGTCGCAACCCAGATTTTTTTTTTAACATCTTTATTGGAGTATAATTTTTTTTACAATGGTGTGTTAGTTTCTGCTGTGTAACAAAATGAATCAGCTGCATGCATACATATATCCCCATACCCCCTCCCTCTTGCGTCTCCCTCCCACCCTCCCTATCCCACCCCTCTAGGTGGTCACAAAGTACCGAGCTGATCTCCCTGTGTTATGCAGCTGCTTCCCACTAGCTATCTATTTTACATTTGGTAGTGTATATATGTCCATGCCACTCTCTCACTTCGTCCCAGCTTACCCTTCCCTATCCCTGTGTCAAGTCCATTCTCTACATCTGCGACTTTATTCCTGTCCTGCCCCTAGGTTCATCAGAACCTTTTTTTTTTTTTAGATTCCATATATATGTGTTAGCATACGGTATTTGTTTTTCTCCTTCTGACTTATTTCACCCTGTATGACAGACTCTAGGTCCATCCACCTCACTACAAATAACTCAATTTTGTTTCTTTTTATGGCTGAATAATATTCCATTGTATATATGTGCCACATCTTGTTTATCCATTCATCTGTCGATGGACACTTAGGTTGCTTCCATGTCCTGGCTATTGTAAATAGTGCTGCAATGAACACAACCCAGTTTTCTTCCCTCATGATTTTAAGGCATTATAGTGAGACCTAAGCCTGTAACAAAAGTAAAATCCCAGATTAAGTTTAGTCATTAGTAAATCTCCTGTTAGGAAGAAAGCAATGTTTCATTCTGGTTAAATCCTGGTCATGTTTACATGTTTCCCTAATTTGGAATGCCACTGATTTTCATGTCTCTTAAGTGTAATCATTGAGTTTAACAGAATGTACCGCATGTTTCCTCCTTGGCAGTCTGACGTGCCAGAGGGAGTCATAAGGATCCACGCGCCCCTTCTCTCCAAGGTGTCCATGGCCATTCAACTCAACAGTCAAACCAAAGCCAAAGACATATTGGCGAAATTTCAATATGAGAACAGGTGAGTAGAAGTGAATATGAGTCTCTGTACAGGAAGATGAACTTTTATCTGATGAGAAACTCCAGGCATTTGAAAATTTGACCTTTTTGAAAACTTAGAACCTGTTACTTTAAGGACTTCACCAGTAAATAAAGAATCAGAAGTAGAGAAAGAAGTTAAGTAGACCATAGAATTATCAGTAACAAAAGTTTTTTTTCAAGGAATTTCTACAATTGGGATTCTAAAATAGGTATCTTCTGTAAATGTGTCTTCATTTACTCAATTGGTTTTACTTTTTATTTGAATAAAAAAATTAGCAAGTTAGTTTTGTAGATATCTTGATAGATTTCTAGGAATATCATTATTCCAGGCTCCACTGGGCTTTAACATGACTATATCAAGTAGAGTTTATGTAGTTGAGTGAACATCATAGCTGTTGGTCTCCCTAAAACCTACTACCAATAAACCTTAGGATCAGAGTGATGTTGAGAAAATATTTTTTGCATATCTGCCTTAAGTCACGTTAAAGAGCATAAATCGTGATAATTTTTGTACAGGCATACTTATTCAGGGATAAACATTTGCCCCGAGGTTTTTTTAAAAAGATGAGAAGCACTAGTTTAAATCTAACCATGCTAAAGCAGGTACAGTTTGATGGTCTCTCGTACAACTGATGGATATTCTTTAAAAGCAACTTTCCAATCATATTGAAAAGGAGTAGCCATGTTGAGCAAAAAAAGGTTACATATTGCAAGACTTCATTTATATAACATTTTTGAAATGACAAAAGTTTAGAAATGCAGTGTAGGTGAGTGATTGCCAGAGGTTGAGGAGAGTGATCATGGAAACTGGTATTGCCTCGATACCAAAACCAGACCAAAATAATACAAAACAAACACTACAGACTAATATCTGTCATGAACTTAGATACAAAAGCCCTCAACAAATATAATCCAAAGTATATTAAAAGAATTATACCTAGAACAAGTGGGATTTAGTTCAGGTATGCAAGATTAGTTTAACATTCAAAAATCAATTACTGTAAATCCATCATATCAGTTGGAGAAAAATCATATGATCATGTTAAATGATATAGAAAAAGCATTTGACAAAATCCATCACCAATTCATGATAAAAACTCAGCAAATTTAGGAAAAGAGGAGATCTTCTGCAACTGGATAAAACTTTTAGAAAATAACATAGGAGAAAACCTTTGTGATAGGGGACTAGTGAAGAACTTCTTAAACTTGACATCGTATGACTCATACGAAACAAAAATTGGTAACTTGGACTTCATCAAGATTGAAAACTTATACACTGAAAGACCCTGTTTAAAAGATGAAAAGACAAGCTAAAGACTTGGAGAAAATATTTATAAAGTACGTATCAAACGAAGGACTAGTATCTAGAATGTATAAAGGACACTCAAAACTCAACAGTGCAGAAACAAACAATCCAATTTGAAAATGGACAAAAGACATGAACAGAAGAAGATATACAGATGACAAATATGCACATGGAAAGATGTTCGGTATTTTTAACCATTAGGGAAATACAAAACCACGATGACATATTAAACACCTATGAAAATGGCTAAAAAGTAATAATAATGACAACACCAAGTACAGGTGAAGATACAAAAAAACTGAATTACTCATACATTGGTGGTGGGAATGTAAAATGGTCTAGTCACTCTGTAGAACAGTTTGACAGTTTCTTATAAAATTGAATGTGCATCTGTCGTGTGATGTGGCATTCACACTCCTGGGCATTTATCCCAAAGAAATGGAGATTATGTTTACACAGAAACCTGTACACAAATTCTTATAGCAGCTTTATTTATAATAGTCGAACACTGGAAAAGAAAAAACCCATGTCCTTCAACAGGTAAATGACTAAACAGGCCGTGGTCCATCCATATCACATGTGCTATGCAGCAGTAAAAATGCAGCAGCCTGGGTGAATCTCCCGGGATCTACGCTGACTGGAAAAAAAAAAGCCACTACAAAAATGTTCCATACTGTGTGTTTCCATTTATATAACGTTTCTATAAATGACAAGTTTATAGAAATGTAGAATCCAGGGATAAGGGGTGGAGGATGGGGACAGGGGGAGGGAGGTGGGTGTGGCTATAAGGAGAACAAGAAGAGTCTTGTGGGGAAGGAAATGTTCTGTACCTTGACAGAATCCATGTGGCGCTTCTGGCTGTGACATCACACTAGGGTATTGGAAGATTTTACTATTGGGGAAACTAGGTAAAGAGTACACAAGGATGTGTCTGTATATTTTCTTATAACCACATGCAAATCTACAACTATCTCAAATAAAATGTTTAATTAAACAAAGAGGGTGCACGTCCTTCTCCCTCACAGCAGAGAGCCGAAGACCATCTTTTTGAGTAACCAAGCTGACAGTTCTAGTGGGCAGGAGCTCAGCGATGGTCTTTCCAGACTCTTCTGTCCCGGCAGCCTAGTCTGGGATGGAAGATTAAAATTGGACAATTATTTTCTCTGACTTGCTTTCATTATAGGGCAGAGACATGCAACAAAGTCAACGTTAGTTTACAAAGCACTGGGCAAGCTTAGAAATGTGCCATGGGCTGAGGAAAGAATCTCATTCAATTTTTGGCAAATACAGAAATAGAACCTGATGGCTTTTGAACTGAGAGTAATGTGGCCCATGACAAGGCAATATTAAACATCCAGCTGCTCCTTGGCCAGCCTTGATGTGTCAATAAGGTGTCCTCTCTTAAGAGGAGCTGACAGTGGTGGATGGAAGGGCTGGGGTGGCCGTGAAGCCTGGCGGTGTCCAGCTTCCTCTCTGCCTCAGATGCTTGTCTGTGTCAAACAAAAAAAAAAAGATTTTATCATCACTTCAGTCATAATAATGATTTGTGTGGTGTATTTCACTCAAGGCAGAATGATTGTTTGTTGCCATGATTATTTAATCCACAGGTTTACCCCAGATCACAGAGGAGGGTTTAAATTATATTGCTTTCTTCTTTTCTCAGTCATGGTTCATCGGAAGGCATTAAGATCCAGAACCAAAGATTATATGAAATTGGAGGTAATATAGGTAAGCATTCTTTAATGTTTTTACTCCTACATTCTCTGATTACTCTAAAAGAAATATGCTGCTATTATTGTAAAACTGTACTTTACAAATTTCTTTAGATAGAAAATCAAAATCACTGTGTCAGATTTTTTAAATCTCACATAAGAACAGTATGACTTTCCTAAAATATTTTCAAATTTTAAATGTAAATAGTTTAGTCGATGTGGAGTAGATTTTTGAGTCTTTTAAATGTGACTCTGAAAGTTGGAGAGTCTGGAGATTCATGCAAACGAAAGGAGAAATTGTGGCACTTTCATCATCTCGACATCCTTTGTGTTGAACTTCCTGCTCAACTCTCAGTCCAGATTCATTCTTCCTATTCCCCTGAAGGGGGACAGAAAGGAATGAAAAGAAAATTCCGTCCACGTGGCTCTGTGTCCTTACCTTCCTCTTGTCCCCCTTCACAGTTGGGATGAAATACCTGTGCTCCTGTTTAGGGTGGCGCCTCCCTCCTGTGGACGAGGGCTTGGTCAGTCTCCCATCCTCTCCTCTGTCATCAGCTTTTCCCTCCCAACCACACCATTTCTCTCTGCTTAAACAGTTTGGTAATTTTTCTCATCTCCACAAAACTCTCTCTTGACCCCCTTCAAGTCTACTCCCATTTCTCTGCTCCATTTATAGCAAAAACTCCTTGGATCATTTGTGTATATACTCCAGTTTCTTCCTCTCCTTCTCTCTTGAAGGCACTCCAGTCAAGCTTTACCCCTCAACACTTCAGAATTGCTCTTTGGTCGAGGTCACCAGAGGACTCTTCTGTTGTGAAATCCAGTGCTTCATTTTATCTTTACAACTGCCTGGGTTGATCTTTCCCTTCTTTAAGAAAACACTCTCTTCACCTGGTTTCAAGGACCCCCTAAGTTCCTGGCTTTCCCCCCACTTCACAGGCTGCTCCTTCTGAGTCTCTTCGGCCTGTTACTTCTCATCCTCTCGACCTCGGAGCACTGGAACTTCTGTCTGCACTTACCTGCCATGGTGAACTTAGTGCATCTCATTGCTCTGAAGGCACCTGGATGCTGCCATCTCTCAACATCACGTGCAGACTCCCCTGGACACCAGCTTTCATATCCAGTCCCCAGCACGTCTTGCCCTGGGCCTTCACATCTGCTTTGACTTTTGCCCTGGTTGCTTTCCATTGGATGGTTCCCTCCTCACTCCCTTACCTCTGTCAGGTGTTGGCCGCTGTATCAGCTTCTCAGTGAGACCTTCCTGGATTGGACCCTCTTTCTGCGCCTTCCCCAATTTCTTGTTCTCTCATGTTCTTATCACCATCAGACTTACTTTCTAACATACTTGCTTATTTGCTAGTTGCCTTTTACCACTTTTAGAACGTAAGCATCCCAAGGGCAAGTATTTTTGACTGTCTGATGCATTGCTGTAGCCTCAGCCCGTACAATAGTGCCTGGCACATAATAACTCAAGAAATATTTGAGAAATGAATGAATGAATCAGGCAAGCAATTAAATATTGCTACTTTTGTTTGAGACTTTAGTATACATTTCGAACACACTGTACATAAGAATTTTCAAATGTATTTGCCCCCATGGAATGATCTTTTTGTTGTTATCAATTCCAGATCTCCTGCCCACAGGAAAAATGAAATGACCTTCCCTAAAATGAACTTGATATTAGTGTCTAGTCCTGGTCAAGTTTCTATCTATAAAACCGTTAGAGGACATGTATTGTCATCTAAATGATCACTAGTGCTCATTATCATATAAATGAATTGATACCTGAAACAGGTTCTTGTCGTATTTTTCTAATTGATGTAGTGAGTCTAGGGAACAGTTTGCTTGTGATTAGCGTGTCTGTTTGCTCCCCAGTGTCACGTGGGATTTATTTGAAGTACTTCACAGTCAGAAAGAAGCAAAGAAAAGAGGGGGGGAAGGCTGGCTTTGCTAGGAAACTTTAAAATGTATTTATTTTTGGCTGAGGGAACTATACTGGCCTTATTTGAGCCTTGCAAACACACTTACATGCACAGATGCACACACATGCACGGAAGTGTGCACTTTTGAAAACATACTCTGATTTTTCTTTCTTTTAGGACAGCACTGCTTGGATCCAGAGGCTTATATATTGGATGTATATCATGTAAATCCCCAGGCAGAATGGGTGATTAAACCCCAACCAAGTGTTTGAAATACCCCCCAAGAT
Source organism: Delphinapterus leucas (assembly GCF_059928025.1). Taxonomy (NCBI): domain Eukaryota; kingdom Metazoa; phylum Chordata; class Mammalia; order Artiodactyla; family Monodontidae; genus Delphinapterus; species Delphinapterus leucas. Next base: position 31,862,821 of record NC_143142.1, on the reverse strand, counting down.
GGCAGCTATCGTGCATTACCTGCCAAGAAGTCCTACATTTGGTAGGGAAAAACAAGACTGCTTTTGACATGTTTGTTCCTAGAACCCTCTTGGTGTTTCTCAGCCCAACTGGTGTCTCCCACTGGTGTCAACACGAATTGTGGAAGAGGAACTGGTTGACCATTTGAGCTGCAGCTTTCTCATGATGGTTCTTTGATAAGAGTGAAGGAAAGAGGATGTGATCCTTCCAGAAGAAAGGCCAATATAGAATATGGAACTCTAATCATTTCTAATACTTTGACTTCACAGCAGAAATGAACTTGGTCCTCTACCTGGGGATAAGAAGCACTTCTTGATGTAGCAAATGCTACCAAACACAAGAGGTGGAAAAGACTTTTTTTTTTTATACTTATGTTATATATATATAGACATTTTTGAACAAGGATGCCAGAAATAACAAAAATTTCTGCTCTGAAAAATGATTTAGATCTACTTTCCAAAGAGAATCAGTTTCCAGAGTCACACAAACAATGTTTATGCTCTGACTTGCTTCTGAATTGGAGGAGGAGAACCTTCTATTTAAAAACCACTGTGTTGTTATGTATGCTGTACTGTATTGTGGCTGTCTGCATTCTGGTGCAAATGAACATTTCCCTATCTTGGGCTGTTGAAAACTGACATTCTTAAAGCTTGTTCTCTTATGAGCACAGGTCCCCATAGTTAAGGTTAGGTTGACAAGGGCTGTTCCTGTGCTTCCATAACCTTTGGTGTAGTCAGCGGTCACAGGGCCCCTATTTCCTCATCGTGAATATGGTGCTCAGTGAATAGCTTTCCATGTGCCAGGCACAGATTTCCTTTCCTCATCAAACATATCATTTTTTATATTTCACAGCTGTAGAGAATCACTTCTGCAGCCCCAGTTTTAAACTGCCCAACTGCCTTTGTCCAACTGCTCTTTCTTCAAGAGTGCTGAAAAGTACTGTTATATCCAGATTTTATATGCTGTAAAAACAGGTTTTGTTTCTGTTCATCAATCATAGACTTGGCCAAGCACTGTGGATTAGCATCAGGCTTTAAAATCAGATGAATGTTTGGTGAGCTGAAAACTGCCTCGCTATCAAGATCCCACGGAGCCATTTTCCAGACCTGCAGTTGGTGAGAAAGCACAATTCATGATTCTAATTGAGAGCAAATCTGAAATTTGCTGGGGGGTTGGACAGCCCTGCCTTTCATTTGGAGACTGCAGTATAGTCGTTCTAGAGTTGGTTAGAAATGGGGACAGAAGTCTCATTTATCCCATGTATGTGCTTTGGAGTAGAATCTAATTAGATTGAGATTTTGATGAATTTACACCAGTTTTAATGAGATTTAACGCCCAAATGACTCTCTCTTGCAAATCAAACAATAGACAAAGTTGCTCACCAATGCAGAATACATTTAATCTACTTACCAAGTCTCAAAACAAAATGTGATAATAATTTAAGCCTATACTTTTACATGCTCATTATGCCTTGATATCTATAAAAACATAATTTATATTCAACATGTAGATAATTGCATTTCTGGCCATTAGAATTTTGTTATATTTTTATAGAAAACTCAAATATCCATTCATTTTATTTGCTTATTTGAGAATTTTTTATTTCCTTTGCCTGAAAACCCATTAGAAGATAAACATGTGTTCTGTTGGTTTATATTTATTTATTCCTACATTTCATCAGTTTTCAATGTATGGCTAATTGACGGCATGTGAGTTTACATAATGAACTTTGAGGGTCTGAGAAAATGCCGTTATCATTTTTGCAATTCAAACAAAATTTTACTTCATGTTGTTGCTAAGGTCCAAGACATAAGATGGCTGTAATTTATGCCCACATACATGGAAGAAATTCTTCAAATTAGCTGCCTTACACTTCTGTGTATGTATTAAAACAATGATTTTTCTCACTGAATTCCCTATCATTTAGAATATATTCTGTTGTGTTTAGAAAATTCACAGATCTATCCATTTAATTTTTTATTTGGGAATTTTTTTTATTTCTTTTGACTGAAAACACATTAGGACAGATGCATAAGTTCTAAAGGTTTTAAGATTTACTTCATTAGTCATTAGTTTTAAATAAATGGCTAACAGATGACAGATTAAAAAAAAACTAAGTTTCTGAATTTCTTATCCACTTTTGTGTGGTTTTAGATGTCAAAGGCTTAGCCCAGTCAATAACTTTAATCACTTCAGTGCATCCAGGGTTGTGTGACAACTTTCAAATAACTATATGATATGGAAGCCCACGTCAATACCAATATCATTGGATATAACCTGAATTTTTAGTCATCAAGTTAACAAACTGATTAGGGAAGAATTTCCAGTAGACACACAAACTAATTTTTGTGTGGTTAAAGAAGTTCTTTTTACTAATTTTTACTTTTCTTTTTTTTACTAATCTTATTCTTAATGAATAATTTTATTCTTAATGAATAAACAAACCCCTACAATTAAAACTCAAAATTGCTGGTCACCTAAGTGTTGAAAAAACTGTCTTTGCCTTATGAAGAATTGTTTTTTAAAATAGTTACAGTAATCTGTAACAGTGAATAGTGTAAAAGCAAACATGAATAGTATATCTGCAAACAAAAGAAGAGTCAGATACTGGGCTTCTAAATTCTTTTCTTGATAGCTTCCCACCTCATCTCTTCCCAAGCGCTCTTGGTGTACAGTTAGGGAAATTATATCTACGAAAACATTAGAGAAAGTTAACGTTTTAGGAACAATTATTCAGAAAAAAACCCGCTAGAACAGGCTCATTCTTTCCTCCATTCTACAAAAGAAGATCCCTTTGCTAAACAGCTCACTTGGGGATATGATGCTTGGAGTCATTGAACAATGAGTTTAGTGAGTTCAAGGAGTGACCTTTGAACAAACTGGAATATTAATCTCTTTACAATGTATATACAATATAAACTACCTCACTTGTCTTTCTTGGGAGAAAAAAATAACAGACGTTAACAATTTTTGTTACAAACTGTTCCTGAATCTTATTATTTAAGTCACTTCAGTTAGCTTTCAGTGTACATTTAATAATATACATTTAATGATGTAAAATATTGTTAGCAGAAGCTTTAAAACCAAATACTCTGTAGCTATGATGTGTGGTGTAGACGCTGAGAGAATCCGTGTCCCTTAGTCATTGTCTTGTGTGTTTAACTGTGCTGAATCACAGGTTTTCAAATGTAGGAATTCACTTCATCTTCTTTCATGCATTTTCAACCGCTTTCCCCACATTGCACTTGACTAAAAGTAGCGTGAGATTAAACTTCTTTCTATCAAGCATATTTCAGCTGTTTTTCATAAATGTATCACATGTCTGAAAGGAATATATATTACGGGATTGAATAGTTTCTGTTTTCTGACAGGCACTTTCCACTTTTTTTTTTCATAAATATGTCACTTAATAAAAATAATATGACATGGATTAAAATGTTTCTTTCAAACATTTTCAACAGTTGTACACACACACACACACACACACACACACACCTTAATTTAAAAATAACATCTTTTAGGCATTTTCCAACTTTTCTAAAGCTATGTGCTTTGATTGAAAAATCATGTTGTCACTAGGTTGCCAATTTTTTATGTTGTCTCCCATCTCAAAAGTTAATGTTCTTTCATCCCATCAGTTTCATTGTTAAGTATAATATGTATGTTGCATTTTATCCATAAAAATAAAGAGGAAAAAACTAAAAACATTATCATGAGAATTCTTATATTCAACTAGTCTGAGGTTACCATGGTGCTGGTGAAAGAAAAGGAGCTTTAAATTCAAAAGATTTGTGTCTGAGCCCAGTCTCTGTCACCTTCTAGCCAGATGGTGGTCTTGTGCAAGAATCACGAGGCACTAAGGTAATGGTGGATGTTTGTGCAAAAACTATTTACTAAACTTGTTTGAGTTGGTGCTTTTTAATCTGCGCTTTAAAAAAAAAGAAAAAGAATCTTTTCAATAGATACAGAAAAGACATTTGGCAAATTCAGTACTCATTCATGATTTTTTTACACTCAACATTTTACTGTATACCAAAGCAAGGAAAAGAAATAATAAAAGGCATAAAGATTAGAAAAGAAGAAATAAAATAGTCTCCATTTGCAAATAATATGATTATTTATGTACAAAAGCCTAAGGTATCTTCAACTATTAGAACTAATAAGATAATTTAGCAAGGTCATGGAATACAAGATTATTATATAAAAATCAGTAGTATTTTTTATGCTAGCAGCAAGCCATTGGAAAATAAATTTTTAAAACTTCCATTTAGAATAGCATCAAAAAACAAAAAAATACTTGTGAGTGCATTTAACAAAATATATGCAAAACATGTATACTGAAAACTACTACTATACTAAAAGCAAAATATTTGTGGTAGAAATGGAAGTAGCTGAGTAAATATATAGATACAGTATGTTTCTAGATGGGAAGAGGTAGGTGGAAGAGAATTGGCAAGATGTCAGTTCTCCACAAATATATCTGTAGATTCAGTGTGATCCCACTGAACCCGGGCCCCCTGTATTGGGAGTGTGGAGTCTTATCCACTGCACCACCAGGGAAGTCCCTCTCCCCCTGGCTCTTGACTGTGGAGTGGGTGCTCTCCTCTGCTGGCCATCCTGGAAGGTTTTCACCCTGCTTGAGCCCAGTTGCAACCTCTTCCACTACATCAGTTTGGAATCCTGTTGGCTGTAACAAGTGATGAAGTACATTAGCTCAATTCCAAAGATCTCTGCAAAATGGGGTTTGACAGCAAAGCATATGAGCAGATGGAAAAGACTCCAGAGTTCCCAGGGATGCTGGGGGCTTCCACAGACCTGCTTCTCTTATCATCCCAGCAGTAAATGACACCTTTCCTGACAGGCCAGACAGAAGTTGGGAGCAGGTGGAGGGCAGTCGCCAAAGGTTCATCTGAGTTTTATCAACTAACAGTCACATGCGGACTCCTACAGAGTGTCATCTTGTTTGTGAACTTTTATGCTCTAACACTTCATTCTCAGCTGTTGCTCTGCATTTGTGTAGCATTTTTATTACTGCACAGCAGCGCAGCCCTTAGCTCCATGTCTTTAGATGACAGATTGGGAACAGGCTTTTCTACCATGTGGCCCTCACTATGTCACACTGCAATGGGATAGCAGAAAGTTAGCCATAGAAGGAAATAATTGATAAATTGGATCCACAAAATTTTAAGAAACTGAAAACATAGATTTAGTGAAAAATATATAACACACTGGAGAATAAAAAAGGGAGTCTGGGGTGCAATTGTAATTGGTCATATTTTTTCTATAATGGAGGAATTCAACTAACCAGCATTTTATTGAGGATTTTCACATCTAGGTCCAAAAGTAAAATTGATCTATAATTGTCTTACAATTCCCTTACCTTGTTTTGGAGCCAGGGTTGTACCAGACTTGTTGAATGGGTAGAGCAGCTTTCCTGTTTTTGTCCTCGGCTTTGCAACAGTGTGTGAGGTGTTTCAAGGACTGGGAGGGAGGGGTTGCAAAGGGGCAGGAGGAAACTTCGGGGGTGATGGGTATGTTCATTATGCTGAATGTGGTGATGGTCGCAGGGATGGATACATACGCTCAAAGTCATCAAACTGTACACCTTTAAGTATGTGCTGTCAAGTTTATTGTATGTCAGTTATTCCTCAGTAAAGCTGTAAAAGAAACCACCTGCACACACTTAGGCCTGGGCTCTGCGCTTGGGCCCCCAAACATGGTGCCCTGGATTCCCCTGTGACTGGACCCTGGAAAATGGCCAGGCTTTGCCCACTGCCATTGCCTGGAAAACAGCACCAGGCAGGACACCAGGGACAACATTTAGATCGTGAGACTGTCCAGAAGGACAGTCAAGAATATCTCCTGTGCAAAACGATGATTTCCATTGGAACAACTTCTGGAAAGAGACCGAATCTTCACATGCTCCTTTCCAGGAGTCGGGAGAGTCTGCGGTTCCTCCCGCCAATGACCTCAAGGTTGGTTTGGAGGGGAGCACGAAGTCTCCACGTTTCTTCAGCAGGTTTGGCTGCCGTTGTTGGGCTTCCAGGGGCCATGTCACAGCCAACACTGGACAGTAGTGACAACAGAAATGACTTACAGAGGCTTCCGGATTCCTTGGACACACAGCCTGTTGGGACATGCAGGGGGAAACCAAGACGTTTTACTTCAGCCTTCCCCGGGGTTCCAGATGGATGTGTCGCTGGGCCAGTGTTCCTCTCAGGAGCACTAAGGATCTGAAGTCACAAACCCCACGTTCTTTAAGAAGGAATTACCAAAGCAGCCTTCACTAATTTACAGCGGGAATGAAGCAACACACAGGAGGAATGCTTATCTGATCTGCCTGCAACGGTGGAGGCGTTAAAGGGGATAAACTGTGTTACATTTAATGCCTAGAGAGGGGCTGTTGGTCATTGCTATAATTCTTGAGATATTTCTTAGTCGGATAGTATCACTTGACAGATGTCTTACAACCATCAGGAAATAAAGGCAAAAACACAGTCTCCTTTCAAAGTGACTTAGTGGTCAACGTGGTCTCCAGAGAAAACGGCCCCCAACCGCCAGGATAGCAGGCAGGAGATCAGGAGAGCTTGGGCCGCCTGGACAGACCTCAGGCCCCAAGAAGGCTAATTTCTCAAAAATGTTTCCCTGACAAAAATCAGCATTCATACATTTAGGCCTTTGAAAAGGCCTAAAGGTAGGAATAAAGGGAGTTTTCCCAGTTTGTGTTCTCCTACATCTCGACATGGGTAGAGTTGCTAGACAGAGCCTTGGCCTTCCACTCGGCGGAGGAGGACATCGCTGAGCCCAGCACGGCAGGGACCTCTGCAGCCCGTGTCTCTGAAACCAACAGGGAAGGTCCAGTGCTCACCTGGGCAGAGCAGGGCCTGCAGCTGCCCACACACATCGTGTGGATCGTGCCGTCCGAATTGGACAGTTCATGGATTCCTCCACTGAGGGGATGTGGTTGCTGCTTCCTCGGGTGGGGAAGGAACCCTTTCCACCTTCCTTCAGTGAATCACAGCTCCTCAAGATGAAATGACAAAAGTCAATCAGCCAAAGAAGACATATCAGGAAACCAGTGTGCCAAATGACATTCCCAGAAGCCTCCATCCTAGGCTAGCCCTCTCTCCCCTAACGCCCACCGCAATAGAGCTCTACCTGCCAGTTGCATTAATATTGTTTCGTGAGGAAATGACACGCCTGCCTGCAAAAGAGCAAAGGCTTTCCGGAAAACCCATGGATTCAGCAAACTAACTCTCCGAACCCCACCTGGAGAAATCCCATCAACTCTTACCTTTACTACAGGAATCCTTTCCAGCCTGTGTCAGCTACATCAAGCTCATCACCAGTTCTGAATAAACCGTCACTGATGGCGACCAAGGACAGTTACCTGAGGTCTGTCAAATCCACAGAGAACTGAAGTCCCCGGTCACCACCTGAATCTGACCTCACACCAAGGGGACAAGCTGCTACCAGGCCCTGCATGGTGGTCTGTGCATGAAGTGAGGGAACTTGTGAAGGAGGCCGCTCCTCAGACTGTGGCACTCCTGGAAGAGCTCTGCAGTGGACATGGAACTGTCGAAGGTTCCTGAGGGACTGATGTGATGATGCAATTCATGAGACTGAGGCTAAGGTAGCACGAATGCTGGTCCCCACATAAAGAGACATGACAGTCGACAAACTGTGAGTCCATCCAGACTGTATGTACTTCTCAGGTGCACGGATGCCTTCTTAATGTTCAAGTGTGTGTGCTGCCCCAAGCTGTCTTCCTTTAGCAGAAGACCCCCCCGCTAAAAATTTTAAGACTGACGTTTAAAATCTACTTCTCTAAAAGCTTCTCAAGGTATTAGTATACACAAATTTGAGTTCTATATATCTTAATTTTAAAAAATTGTACAGTTTACAGATATACTTTGTTCAGGAAAATGGAAAAGTTTTCTTGATTTAGGTAAGTACATTTAGAACAGCTAAATCCCAAAGACTAAAATATCAGGGATGAACATTTTCCATACGTAAGTCCACAAAAAAGTTTCCTTAGAAGAAAACTTGAAGAGGGAACTACATCGTGCTTTCTCAACCTGGCACTGTTGGTGTTTGGGTCCAGATCATTCTTGGCTGTGCAGGCTGTCCTGGGCATGGTAGGGTGTTAGCAGCACCCCTGGCCTCTCCCCACTAGATGCCAGAAGCCCCTCCCCTTCCTCCTCAGTTGTGACAACTAAAAATATTTCCAGACCAATGTCCCCTAGGGGGAAAACTGCCACTGGTTGAGAACCACTCAATTAGATGTACCTTCTCTTTCGTGAACATTCTCTCTGTGTGGTGCTATAATGCTCCATTCATGTACTATTTGTTTCCAGAAAGGGAAGAGCCATATAAAGTACTTCCTTTGCTGTTATTAGTTTATATCCTTTCTTTTTTAAAAAAGAAAAAGCTTGTAAGCTTTGGGAAAAAAAAAAAAAGAAAAAAACTTAGGTTTGCCTGAGTTCAGAGCCTCTGCCATGAGGCTGGAAAATCTAAAGACAGGTCATTGTACCCTAGTTTCTGGAAAGGCTGTAGGGGAGAAACATTTGCAAAGTATTTTTCATAAGAGGCTTTGTGAGCAGCTATAACAATGAAAGCCCCAGATGCTATCAGATGAAGGGCTGGTCTTACGGATCAATCCTGTGAAACTCAAAAAGAGAGATGCAATTTCTATTTCAGAAAAAAAAAAAAAAGTAATTTCGGTGTTTGGATATCTCTGGGTTTAATGACTGACTTTCAGGGCACTCAGGAACTTCAAGTACCAAACATGGGCTGTGGTCACACATGTCTGCCTTGGGTGTCCCACCCTCCTCCTCTGGGAACAGATGTGTGTTCCTGACATGCATTTGACATGTAACTTGAGATTCTGCTTCCACGTCTGCCAAGTTGGGGTCTGGGCTGGGAGCAGGGGAAGGACACCGGCTCTGAACTGTCAGACTCATGAAAAGGCATTGCATTATCAGCTCTGTAACAGTGAGGAGACCTCTCCACTCCATCAGCGAATAACTGGCAGTTGGTGATAGGTGTTTCTACTGTTTCTCAACTGCTCTGACACTGGGGTGAGGCGGGGGGACCCCATCCAGATTCAGCACCCACCTTGCCATTTACAATCTCTAATCCCATGGCATCCACTTTGGTGCTGCTGATGCCCAGGAGGACACCATTCTCTGAGGAGGTACGAAACTCCAATGTAATGTTCACATCTGATTGCACTTTGTTGCCTTTTTTTTTTGCGGTACGCAGGCCTCTCACTGCTGCGGCCTCTCCCTTTGCGGAGCACAGGCTCAGGGCCATGGCTCACAGGCCCAGCCGCTCCGCGGCATGTGAGATCATCCCGCACCGGGGCACGAACCCATGTCCCCTGCATCGGCAGGCGGACTCTCAACCGCTGCGCCACCAGGGAAGCCCTGTAGCCTCTTTGAAAAACACAAGGAAGACCCCCAGTTGGGGGGAACAGTAGCATGTTCTTTTCTTAAGGAAAGAGGAAATACAGGCTTGGAGAATTAAATGATCAATTTAGAACCTTAAGCAGAGAGATGTCTCATTGCCAAAGCCATGCTCTTTTCACTGTCAAGCTCTGCCTGCCTGGCAAATGGTTGCGCAGTGCTAGGAATGGGTATGCCCATTGTTCTGATGGCTGCATCCTTACCTTCAATCAAGTTTAAACTGGCCTCCCCGTAGCTTCCATCTGTTGGGGCTGGCCTTGCTGTCTGAAGCAAGAGAATTAAAAAGGTAGATGACACCTCGAGTTCAGAGGAGACCGTGCCTGCCCCCAAATCCACATTAATCGGGAGAGCCTCCCCAGGAGCGGCGGCAGCCCCGGGGCCCCCACTATTTTCAACTTGCCCTTAACTGAAGATCACAAACGGCCTCCTTTGCTGCCCGCAACCTGTCCCCGCATTCCTGAGTCTCAGAGAATCTCCTGTTAGAAGGTGCCCATCACGCCTCTAGCAACTGTCCCAGGTGAGCCTGGCCCGTTCCAGGGCTGCTTCACTAACGGCACACGCTCGCCTCCCCTCCTGAGTGGCTTAGAGCCCCAAGTCCACTCTGGATAAACAGAGTAATTTTACTCCGCTTTCTAATTTACGAAAAGAGATCATGACATCACGATGTCCAGCTTCTCTGCAAATACCCTCTGGCTTTTGAGCAATCACTTAATCACTGAGCATCACTAGGTGACAACGCACCGTTCCCAGCTTCTCTCCCCACCTCTCAGGCCTCGCAGGGTCCTTGCTTCTCGGAGCAGATGCTCTTTGCAGCGTGGGGTGGCCGCGGGTTTCTGCTTTCTACCGAGCTGGACAGCCTGGGTATGACTGGCCCCGCCCCCGGGGCTGAGACCACACCACCAAACCGTCAACGGCCACCAACCGTCCTACCAAAGTCACAAAACGCCGGGCAGTCACCTCTGGGCCCCGTCGCAACTTCCCTACTCCGCCCCCCGCCCCGGCTGCAGGTCGACTCCGCCCACTCTGCCAACCACCACGCCCACCGCCAGGTTGGTCCCATCCCGCTTCCCCGACCCCGCCCCTCTGAAGAAGGCCTACCCCGCCCATCCCACCCTGTCGCCACGCCCACTACCAGGTCGGCCTCACTCCCCTCAAGCCCTCCGTGGAGCTCAGGCCACACCCTCTGACGTGGTAGCTGCGCGCGGCCCTCAGTTCCGAGGCGCACATCCTTTCCCGCCACGTCTAGCGCTCGCGGGCCCGACTGGCAGGATAGACGACGCTTTCCGCGCTTCAGGGCGTAGCGCGCGCCTCACAACGCTAACCTGGAAGGTGAAGCTCTGAAGAACTTTGCCCCGGGTTTCCCGGTCTAAGGAGAGGAAAGGGCCCCAGAGAACCATGAAACTGCCCAAGCTGGCGGGGCCGAATATTCCATCAGGAGTCCAAGGCGGGCGAGGGCCGGGCCTCCGACGGAGAACGGCGGCTCCTGGGACTCCCGAGACCCGAGGCCGGGATAGGCCCGTCCAAGGGGGCGGCTCGGCCGCGGAGGGGGCCCAGGCCCCGGCCACTCCGGCCCGGTCTCCGCGCCGGCCTCCGGCCGGTCCCCCCGTGTTTCCTCCTCCCGGTTGTTTGCACCGTCCCTTCCGCGAGTAAATGACACCCACGGCCCCGTGACAGTGACCGGGAGGCGTGCACGCGCTGGACCCGGGCTGGGCCAGAGCTGCGGACCCGAGAAGCCGCCGGGGCTCGAGGCGGCGAGGCTTCCAGGTGAGACCCGGGGTCAGGGAACCAAACCCGGGCCGAGGCGGGGCCTGCGCCGTGGGTGAGCGGGGGCCGCGCCCGGTAAGAGTCCGGTGCTGGTGGTGGGAGCTCAGGTTCGGCGTGGTCTGGCCGATGCCCCGGGGGACACGGTAGGGCGTCACCGGCGCTGCCCCGGGTGGACGCTGATGGCTGCTGAGCAGAGAAGTGGTCCTGGAGAGGTGACCTTTAGAGTCACCCTGGCCTTCGCTGGTGACCTCAGTGCAGACCGTGTCAGGGGACCTTGGGGTGGACGCTGCATTGAGGAAAGAGGGAGAAAGGGAGGCGGGGGTGGAGACAGCCCTCTAAGAAGCTCAGACTTCTTAGGACGTGCTCCTCCACTCCCACATCTCAGCACCTCTGCGCCAGCTGTCCCTCCTGCCTAACAGCCTTCCAGTGCCACTCTAACCTCCTGCCCCCCAGCAGCAGACCCGTGCTTCATGCTCAGCCGTCAGACCTCAGCATCTCCATCACGTCCTCAGAGAAGCTTCCTCTGGCCCCCCAGAGGACCAGGTTAGATCAGTCCTCCGAAGTCCCTTCAGGCTGCTAGGGCAAAAATGCCATAGCCCGGCTGGCTTATAAACAACATCAGTTTACTTCTCCTAGTTCTGGAGGTGGAAGTCAGATCGGGGTGCCAGCATGGTTTGTAATCATATAGTTTTGAGATTTCTTTTAAAAACTCATTCATCCTACACCCTACACACTGGATTGTAAACTCTGAGGATGGGAGCAAATACCTGTTTTGCTTACCGTTGGATTCCTAACGTCTAACATGGTGGCTGGCGCGTGGTAGTTGCTCAATATATATTTATCGAGGAAGGAATGTTGTCTTTAACACCTTGGAAGTATAAGATTTTGTGGCTCCTTTCTTTTTTTCTGTTGTTCATTATCTACATTTGATCCCTGAGATCCATTTCTGTAATAAACAAAACTCCATCAGCATGACCTTGATTAATAATTTGGCCTAAAAATTCTCCCCTATAGATTACTTTTGGTCTAAGTCATCCAGGGAAAACTTTGTTTGTCAGGTCAGTGCTGCCATTCAGGAAGGAGGTAGCTGTTTCCAAAGGTTTTTAAAACAACATTCGGATTACTTGTGCCTCCTTGTTATTTATTAGGTGTGAAAAGTTTCATAAAGGATTTTGACACTGAGCCGCAGCTTCCTCCTCTGTAAGGTGAAGAACCTTACACTTACTCTGCCTGCTGCCGGGGATCAGTATGGTAACATGAGGTCATATATGTAAGAGCACTTTGAAAATTCTAGAACTCTTTCTAGAACCCTAAAACTCTAGAAACTTTAAGAAATATTTTTGTTATTCTTCCTTTTCAGTAATTGATCCAGGCCCCACTTCTCCAACCTTATGCGTTGTTTACAGCTCGCATTACCCATATGGAAGAATGAAAACACACTTTTTTGCTATCCTCCCTTTTAAACTTTGGTTTCTTCTTAAAGACACTTGGTGTCTCCTGAAAGGTTTCTTAAAGGTACTTAGAGTTGCAAATAATCCTTTTATCATCTGTGCAGGAGCTAAGCTCTCTAGTGTTTTATTTGCATCTTACAGTAAATGTAATGCAAAGCACATTTTCTAGTTGCTTCTCAATGGCAAGAAAACAATTCATTTGTGGATTGGAATCTTTAGGTATAAAATGTGCCATTCTTGACTATAGTATCTAAAAGCACATTAAACTTGAAGTATTTCAACAGAATGCAGACCAGTGCTCACCTAAGACAACCCATGAGAATTCTTTCTAATCAGGCATAAATATTGCATAGATGGTCTCATTTACATGATATATGCAGTACCTATAAATTTGTCACAAGCCATACAGAAAAATCCATTTCATTACTTTATAATCTCCCTTAATCACTATAATCATACTTAGTATGGTAATTAAGAGCGAGGGAATAGGGAGAGGTATACAGGTATAAGCACCTCTATTCAGGTTTCACTCTGCTACCTACCAGTTGTATAAGTAAGTGCAAATTATTTAACTTCTGTAAATGTCTTAACCCAAGGCTGGGAGGATGAAGGTGGCCAGGTGGAAAGTGCTGCTGTCCTAGAGGAAATGGGGATAGGGGTATGGGATGGAAATCACCTAAGCAAGTTAGGAGGGGAGTTTGCTTGCACTAGTGTGGCACAGGGTGAATGGGGTAAGGGAAAAGGGAAAAGAAGGATCACTTTTTGGCTAAGCATTCAGCAGCAGGGAGAGACTGGAAGCAATAGGGATTAGACTGAGGCCTAGGCAAAACAGGTGACAGTATTTTCCTAACAAAAACATGAGAACTCGTGGACAAGTACAAAGGAACTTATGTGGATAGTGTTACTAAATATCTAATTTGAACAGTTGAAGAAAGTATGGTGTTTATGGTATAGCCATACAATAGGAATGATCATTGGGGTGGGCTTGAAGAGATGGCCTTTCCTATCCCTTGGTGTCTGTCATCTTTTCCCCATTCCTGGAAATCAACAAATCTTACTTTCTTCCTTTCTCCATCTTTTCTCTCTTTCTAAACAAGCCTTAATAAGGAAATTAAGAATGTTTTTATTATTAGCTTTTATATCTTAAAGAGTGGGAGAATTGAATATTTTACATTTTTCTTCAAATGTCAACTAAGCTATTATTGTATAGACTCTCAAATGATATTTTCCCCTTTGATTGAAGTCCCCTCACTTCTTTCTAACAAAATGTAAACATCCTTTGTTACTGAGCAAGGGCTTACTGCCCAGTGTGCATGGAAGCCAATACTATTGCACCAGCCTTGAGGAAATAAGAGCTTTTATTACTAGGTCCACCAGCAAGGAGAACAGGAGGCAGGGCTCAACTCTGTCTTCCTGATCTTGGGTTTGGTCAAACTTTTATGAGTTTAGGAGGACAGACTGGTATGCAATTTCTTGCAGTCAGATATATTGCATCAACTATTGTTTAACTTAACTACTTAAGATTGGTGAAAAGACAAACATTTAAAGATAAATAACAATGCAGTTAATAAGGAGTCCTTTGCAATGCAATAGATGCCCCAAGGTAAACCATGATTAATTGCCAGGTATATGTGATAAAATAATTCAGAAGTGGGCAAGAAAGGTAGAAGTGGGCTGGGAAGAATTCACATAAGAGGGGGAATTTAAGAATGTCACATGTAGAGAGATGAGAAGAATAAATTTTAGATGGAGAAGTATAACAGGCAAGAGTAATGAAGTGGGAATGAGCCAAAAGCAAAGATCCAATTTTGGCTGGGACAGAGGGCCCGGGAGGTAAGGAGTTTGGGATGGTCCTCTATAGACTGTAGGGGATGGAACTCTAAGAGGGTGGAATTTATCTTACAGAGCCCTTGAGAGGCAAGAGGGGGCATAGTGATATAGCAAAGGAGCACTTTAGCAGTGCAAGCAGGCTGCATTGAGTAGACAGCCCCCTCAGGCTGGAAGAGACTGACACCAAGGTGGTAGGATAGATGAAGTCAGGAGGGCGTGACTTGGTCTGTTTTGTTCGTACCCCAGGACCAAGAATAGTGCCTCTCATATAGTTATTGCTGTATATGTATTTATTGAATGAGTGGAAAAAGACAAAAACTAGCAAATGGAAATAAAGTTGGGAATGCAAAACACATTTTGAAGGGAAAAGCAGTAACACTGGCTGACTCGTTGGATATGAGTATTAACATTATCCTGACATTTCTAACAATGGGATAATTTATAACCTATTGAAAGAATAGTAGCACCAATAAAAATAGGGAAATCCAGAGATGAAATTAATTGTGTGGGCTAGAGGTGGGGAGGAAATAGGCATGTTTGGACAAGGTGAGTCTGAGGTGCTGGGTGATACATCCAAGTGGAAATGCCTCGTAGCAGCAGGAACTGCATTTTGAAGGACAAGTCAGGACTGTGAATATTGATTTTTTGAATCTTTTGGAATACTTTGCACCTCGGATATGTTTGAAACCTTATATGTAGATGAGGTCAAAGTTAAAGACAGGAGAAACAGAAAGACAAAGTCAATATTGGAAATTTGGGGAGCATCCACATTTAGGGGATTGGAAGTGAAATTTATTAACATTTATCTGAGAAAAACACACACTGAATGTCTGCAGAGTGTGAAGTCAAGCAAAATGGAATTTTAGTATTTAAAGACTATTTTGTACATGATTAAAAACATAATATTAAGAGTGATAGTGATCGATGACCTGAAATGACTGAAATGAGTTCTCAGTGATTTAAGATCAGACTGGTAAGAGAAAAAACTATATAACAAAAATCAAGAACCATGTTTTATTTTTTGTGGGGAAAGCATAGCAAAGCAATAAATATTCTCTTAGCCAGCCTTATATTCACCTCCCCCGCTTCTAAGCCCACTCCTTCCCAAGCCCTCAATATTCATTCCCTGGCATATTCTCCTGTTTTCTGCATGGGCGTGTTAGACAGGTCTGAGAAGAATTGTATTTAATTTTAAAAATTTCCTTCCAGAGTGTTTTGGGTCAGATCATATAAGCCTTCTGTCTTTTCTTACCTGCTATTTGTACAGGTTTAAAATGACTACCCTGAGGCCTAACCAGATCCTCAATCAATTAAAAATTCATTTCTCATCATTTCATAGACAGTAAGTTAATTGGAGAAATCTGAAACACATGGAAATTTGTAGTTAATACTGACATAAGCAGAGATTTCAATTACCTTGAATATTTCACTTAATGAAGAACTGCAACCCCCCCAGGTCCCTGGACAGTCATGTAAAGTGATTGCAGGGACGGTGTCTTCCCTGCAAGAATGTTCAGTGTTATAAGCATGCTTTGATGTATCAAATTCAAATGCCCATGTGGAATTTAAATTGAGCCTGTTAATAGCCATAGGACTCAAGAGAGAGGATTTGTGTTGTCAACATGTTTTGTTTGTTTTTTGTTTTGTTTTTGTTTTGTTTTTATTTTAAATTAACTAATTTTTTTTTGCTTTACAATGGTGTGTGAGTTTCTGCTTTATAACAAAGTGAATCAGTTATACATATACATATGTTCCCATATCTCTTCCCTCTTGTGTCTCCCTCCCTCCCACCCTCTCTATCCCACCCCTCCAGGCTGTCACAAAGCACCGAGCTGATCTCCCTGTGCTATGCGGCTGCTTCCCACTAGCTATCTACCTTACGTTTGGTAGTGTATATATGTCCGTGCCTCTCTCTCGTTTTGTCACAGTTTACCCTTCCCCCTCCCCATTTCCTAAAGTCCATTCTCTAACAGGTCTGTGTCTTTATTCCTGTTTTAACCCTAGGTTCTTCATGACATTTTTTTTTCTTAAATTCCTTATATATGTGTTAGCATATGGTATTTGTCTTTCTCTTTCTGACTTACTTCACTCTGTATGACAGACTCTAGGTCTATCCACCTCATTACAAATAGCTCAATTTTGTTTCTTTTTATGGCTGAGTAATATTCCATTGTATATATGTGCCATCTTTATCCATTCATCCGATAATGGACACTTAGGTTGTTTCCATCGCCGGGCTATTGTAAATAGAGCTGCAGTGAACATTTTGGTACATGACTCTTTTTGAATTATGGTTTTCTCAGGGTATATGCCCAGTAGTGGGATTGCTGGGTCATATGGTAGCTCTATTTGTACTTTTTTAAGGAACCTCCATACTGTTCTCCATAGTGGCTGAACCAATTCACATTCCCACCAGCAGTGCAAGAGTGTTCCCTTTTCTCTACACCCTCTCCAGCATTTATTGTTTGTAGATTTTTTGATGATGGCCATTCTGATTGGTGTGAGATGATATCTCATTGTAGTTTGGATTTGCATTTCTCTAATGATTAGTGATGTTGAGCATTCTTTCATGTGTTTGTTGGCAGTCTGTATATCTTCTTTGGAGAAATGTCTATTTAGGTCTTCTGCCCATTTTTGGATTGGGTTGTTTGTTTCTTTGTTATTGAGCTGCATGAGCTGCTTGTAAATTTTGGAAATTAATCCTTTGTCAGTTGCTTCATTTGCAAATATTTTCTCCCATTCTGAGGGTTGTCTTTTGGTCTTGTTTATGGTTTCCTTTGCTGTGCAAAAGCTTTGAAGTTTCATTAGGTCCCATTTGTTTATTTTTGTTTTTATTTCCATTTCTGTAGGAGGTGGGTCAAAAAGGATCTTGCTGTGATTTATGTCATAGAGTGTTTTGCATGTGTTTTCCTCTAAGAGTTTGATAGTTTCTGGCCTTACATTAAGGTCTTTAATCCATTTTGAGCTTATTTTTGTGTATGGTGTTAGGGAGTGATCTAATCTCATACTTTTACATGTACCTGTCCAGTTTTCCCAGCACCACTTATTGAAGAGGCTGTCCTTTCTCCACTTTACATTCCTGCCTCCTTTATCAAAGATACAGTGACCATATGTGTGTGGTTTATCTCTGGGCTTTCTATCCTGTTCCATTGATCTATCTTTCTGTTTTTGTGCCAGTACCATACTGTCTTGATTACTGTGGCTTTGTAGTATAGTCTAAAGTCAGGGAGCCTGATTCCTCCAGCTCTGTTGTTTGTTTTCAAGATTGCTTTGGCTATTCAGGGTTTTTTTGTGTTTCCATACAAATTGTGAAATTTTTTGTTCTAGTTCTGTGAAAAATGCCAGTGGTAATTTGATGGGGATTGCATTGAATCTGTAGATTGCTTTGGGTAGTAGAGTCATTTTCACAATGTTGATTCTTCCAATCCAAGAACATGGTATATCTCTCCATCTATTTGTATCGTCTTTAATTTCTTTCAGCAGTGTCTTATAATTTTCTGCATACAGGTCTTTTGTCTCCTTAGGTAGGTTTATTCCTAGATATTTTATTCTTTTTGTTGCAATGGTAAATGGGAGTGTTTTCTTGATTTCACTTTCAGATTTTTCATCATTAGTGTATAGGAATGCTAGAGATTTCTGTGCATTAATTTTGTATCCTGCTACTTTACCAAATTCATTGATTAGCTCTAGTAGTTTTCTGGTAGCATCTTTAGGATTCTCTATGTATAGTATCGTGTCATCTGCAAACAGTGACAGCTTTACTTCTTCTTTTCTGATTTGGATTCCTTTTATTTCCTTTTCTTCTCTGATTGCTGTGGCTAAAACTTCCAAAACTCTGTTGAATAAGAGTGGTGAGAGTGGGCAACCTTGTCTTGTTCCTGATCTTAGTGGAAATGCTTTCAGTTTTTCACCATTGAGGATGATGTTTGCTGTGGGTTTGTCATATATGGCCTTTATTATGTTGAGGAAAGTTCCCTCTATGCCTACTTTCTGCAGGGTTTTTATGATAAATCGGTGTTGAATTTTGTCAAAAGCTTTCTCTGCATCTATTGAGATGATCATATGGTTTTTCTCCTTCAATATGTTAATATGGTGTATCACGTTGATTGATTTGCGTATATTGAAGAATCCTTGCATTCCTGGAATAAACCCCACTTGATCATGGTGTATGATCCGTTTAATGTGCTGTTGGATTCTGTTTGCTAGTATTTTGTTGAGGATTTTTGCATCTATGTTCATCAGTGATATTGGCCTGTAGTTTTCTTTCTTTGTGACATCCTTGTCTGGTTTTGGTATCAGGGTGATGGTGGCCTCATAGAATGAGTTTGGGAGTGTTCCTCCCTCTGCTATATTTTGGAAGAGTTTGAGAAGGATAGGTGTTAGTTCTTCTCTAAATGTTTGATAGAATTCGCCTGTGAAGCCATCTGGTCCTGGGCTTTTGTTTGTCGGAAGATTTTTAACCACCGTTTCAATTTCAGTGCTTGTGATTGGTCTGTTTATATTTTCTATTTCTTCCTGATTCAGTCTTGGCACGTTGTGCATTTCTAAGAATTTGTCCATTTCTTCCAGGTTGTCCATTTTATTGGCATATAGTTGCTTGTAGTAATCTCTCATGATCTTTTGTATTTCTGCAGTGTCTGTTGTTACTTCTCCTTTTTCATTTCTAATTCTATTGATTTGAGTCTTCTCCCTTTTTTTCTTGATGAGTCTAGCTAATGGTTTATCAATTTTGTTTATCTTCTCAAAGAACCAGCTTTCAGTTTTATTGATCTTTGCTATCGTTTCCTTCATTTCTTTTTCATTTATTTCTGATCTGATCTTTATGATTTCTTTCCTTCTGCTAACTTTGGGGTTTTTTTGTTCTTCTTTCTCTAATTGCTTGAGGTGCAAGGTTAGGTTTTTTATTTGAGATGTTTCCTGTTTCTTAAGGTAGGATTGTATTGCTATAAACTTCCCTCTTAGAACTGCTTTTGCTGCATCCCATAGATTTTGGGTCGTCGTGTCTACATTGTCATTTGTTTCTAGGTATATTTTTATTTCCTCTTTGATTTCTTCAGTGATCACTTCGTTATTAAGTAGTGTATTGTGTAGCCTCCATGTATTTGTATTTTTACAGATCTTTTCCTGTAATTGACATCTAGTCTCATAGCGTTGTGGTCGGAAAAGATACTTGATACAATTTCAATTTTCTTAAATTTACCAAGGCTTGATTTGTGACCCAAGATATGATCTATCCTGGAGAATGTTCCATGAGCACTAGAGAAAAATGTGTATTCTGTTGTTTCTGGATGGAATGTCTTATAAATATCAATTAAGTCCATCTTGTTTAATGTATCATTTAAAGCTTGTGTTTCCTTATTGATTTTCATTTTGGATGATCTGTCCATTGGTGAAACTGGGGTGTTAAAGTCCCCTACTATGAATGTGTTACTGTCGATTTCCCCTTTTATGGCTGTTAGTATTTGCCTTATGTATTGAGGTGCTCCTATGTTGGGTGCATAAATATTTACAATTGTTATATCTTCTTCTTGGATCGATCCCTTGATCATTATGTAGTGTCCTTCTTTGTCTCTTCTAACAGTCTTTATTTTAAAGTCTATTTTGTCTGATATGAGAATTGCTACTCAAGCTTTCTTTTGGTTTCCATTTGCATGAAATATCTTTTTCCATCCCCTCACTTTGAGTCTGTATGTGTCTCTAGGTCTGAAGTGGGTCTCTTGTAGACAGCAAATATATGGGTCTTGTTTTTGTATACATTCATTCGATCTGTGTCTTTTGGTCGGAGCATTTAGTCCATTTATATTAAGGTAATTATCAATATGTGTGTTCCTATTCCCATCTTCTTAATTGTTTTGGGTTCATTATTGTAGGTCTTTTCCTTCTCTTGTGTTTCTTGCCTAGAGAAGTTCCTTTAGCAGTTGTTGTACAGCTGGTTTGGTAGTGAACTCTCAGGTTTTGCTTGTCTGTAAAGGTTTTAATTTCTCCATCAAATCTGAATGAGATCCTTGCTGGGTAGAGTAATCTTGGTTGCAGGTTTTTCTCCTTCATCACTTTAAATATGTCCTGGCAGTCCCTTCTTGCTTGCAGAGTTTCTGCTGAGAGATCAGCTGTTAACCTTATGAGGATTCCCTTGTGTGTTATTTTTCCCTTGCTGCTTTTAATATGCTTTCTTTGTATTTAATTTTTGACAGTTTGATTAATATGTGTCTTGGCATGTATCTCCTTGGATTTATCCTGTATGGGACTCTCTGTGCTTCCTGGACTTGATTAACTATTTCCTGTCCCATATTAGGGAAGTTTTCAACTATAATCTCTTCAAATATTTTCTCAGTCCCTTTCTTTTTCTTTTCTTCTTCTGGAACCCCTATAATTCGAATGTTGGTGCATTTAATGTTGTCCCAGAGGTCTCTGAGACTGTCCTCAGTTCTTTTCATTCTTTTTTCTTTATTCTGCTCTGCAGTAGTTTTTCCACTATCTTTCAGGTCACTTATCCGTTCTTCTGCCTCAGTTATTCTGCTATTGATCCCATCTAGAGTATTTTTCATTTCATTTATTGTGCTGTTCATCGTTGTTTGTTTCATCTTTAGTTCTTCTAGGTCCTTGTTAAATGTTTCTTGCATTTTGTCTATTTTATTTCCAAGATTTTGGATCATCTTTACTATCATTATTCTGAATTCTTTTTCAGGTAGACTGCCTATTTCCTCTTCATTTGTTAGGTCTGGTGGGTTTTTATCTTGCTCCTTCATCTGCGGTGTGTTTTTCTGTCTTCTCATTTTGCTTATCTTACTGTGTTTGGGGTCTCCTTTTTGCAGGCTGCAGGTTCATAGTTCCCATTGTTTTTGGTGTGTGTCTCCAGTGGCTAAGTTGGTTCAGTGGGTTGTGTAGGCTTCCTGGTGGAGGGGACTGGTGCCTGTGTTCTGGTGGATGAGGCTGGATCTTGTCTTTCTGGTGGGCAGGTCCACGTCTGGTGGTGTGTTTTGGGGTGTCTGTGGAGTTATTATGATTTTGGGCAGTCTCTCTGCTAATGGGTGGGGTTGTGTTCCTGTCTTGCTAGTTGTTTGGCGTAGGATGTCCAGCACTGTAGCTTGCTGGTCGTTGAGTGAAGCTGGGTGCTGGTGTTAAGATGGAGGTCTCTGGGAGATTTTCGCCATTTGATATTATGTGGAGCTGGGAGGTCTCTTGTTGACCAGTGTCCTGAAGTTGGCTCTCCCACCTCAGAGGTACAGCACTGACTCCTGGCTGCAGCACTAAGAGCCTTTCATCCACACGGCTCAGAAGAAAAGGGAGAAAAAGTAGAAAGAAAGAATTAGTACAAGTAAAAAGAAAGAAAAAGAAAGAAGGACAGGAGGGAGGAAGGGAGGAAGGAAGGAAGGAGGGAAGGAAGGATAAAAAGAAGGAAAGAAGATAAAGTAAAATAAAATAACATACAATATAATAAAGTTATTTAAAAATTATTAAGAGAAAAAAAACCAAAAACAAACAAAATAACGGACGGATAGAACCCTAGGACAAATGGTGGAAGCAAAGCTATACAGACAAAATGTCACACAGAAGCATACACATACACACTCATAAAAAGAGGAAAAGGGGAAAATATCATAAATCTTGCTCCCAAAGTCCACCTCCTCAATTTGGGATGATTCATTGTCTCTTCAGGTATTCCACAGATGCAGGTACATCAAGATGATTGTGGAGCTTTAATCCGCTGCTTCTGAAGCTGCTGGGAGAGATTTCCCTTTCTCTTGTTTGTTCTCACAGCTCCCAGGGGCTTAGCTTTGGATTTGGCCCCGCCTCTGCGTGTAGGTCGCTGGAGGGCGTCTGTGTTTTCGCTCAGACCGGACGGGGTTAAAGGAGCCGCTGAGTCGGGGGCTCTGGGTCAGAGGCCGGGGGGAGGGAGGGGCACGGAGTGCAGGGTGGGCCTGCGGCGGCGGAGGCCAGTGTGACGTTGCACCAGCCTGAGGCGCGCCGTGCGTTCTCCCGGGGGACTTGTCCCTGGATCCCGGGACCCTGGCAGTGGCGGGCTGCAGAGGCTCCCTTGAAGGGGGCTGTGGAGAGTGACCTGTGCTCGCACACAGGCTTCTTGGTGGCGGCAGCAGCAGCCTTAGTGTCTCATGCCTGTCTCTGGGGTCCGCGCTTTTAGCCGCGGCTCGTGCCCGTCTCTGGAGCTCCTTTAAGCAGCGTTGTTAATCCCCTCTCCTCGCGCACCAGGCTGTGTTGTCAACATTTTTAAATTATTTTTTTTTTACAACTCTCTTGAGGTATATTAAGTACAGTTAAACAGCAGATATGTAAAATGACTGGTTTTGATATATGTATAGACCCATGAAACCATCACCACTAACAAAATAGTCAGCAGTTCCATCACCCCAAAAAGGCTCCTCATGCCAATTTGTAAATCTATTCCTCTCTCCTTGACCTCAGTCATTTTCTAGATTTTTATATAAGTGATATCATACAATATGTATTTTTGTGTAAGGCTTTTTTCATTCAGCACAATACTGATATTTCTAAGATTCATCCATGTTGTTGATACATCAATTGTGTATTCCTTGTTATTTCTATGTAATATTCCAGTATATGAATATACCACACTTTATCAGTTCTTATATTGATGGACATCTGGGATGTTTCTAGTTTTTGGCTACTACAAATAAATCTCCTAAGGATGTGTATCTACAAGTCTTTGTGTAGATATATGTTTTTATTTCTCTGATAAAAACCAAGAATAGAATAGAATGGACATGTGATGGATGTATATTTCACTTTTTAAAGAAATTACCAAACTGTTTTCCAAGGTGGTTGAACCATTGTACATTCCCACCAACAGTGTACAAGAGTTACAGTTGCTCAGCATCCTTGTGAACACTTCGCCATTCTAGATGGTATATAGTTGAATCTTTTTGTGGTTTTAATTTACATTTTCCTAATGACTAATGATGATGAGTATCTTTTCTTCTGCATTTGGTCATTCATATTTCTTCTTTTGTGAAGTATCCATATCTTTTGCTCCTTTGTAATTGGGTTGTTTGTATTATTGTTGAGTTATAAGAGTTCTTTATATATTCTGGATACAAGAGCAGGACCGCTCCTGATGAATTATCTTTGTTTTCTTTCATCTGAGAATGTCCTTATTTCACTTTTATCTCTGAAAGATACTTTTATATTTTCACCGGATGTAGAATTCTGGGTTGATAAACCCGTTTCTTTTTGTACATTAAAGATGTAGTTCTGCTATCTTCTGGCCTTTGGGATTTCTCCTGAGAAATTCATAGATATTTGAATCATTGTTCCTCGGTATGTAATGTGTACTTTTTTCCTCTAGCTGATTTCAATAATTCTTTAATTATTTTTGGATTTTAGAAGTTTGATTATTGTTGTTGAGGCATTGTTTTATTCGAAATTTTTCTGTATGGAGTTTGCTGAGTGTCTTGAATCTGTAAATTTATGTATTTCACTAAATTTGGGGGACTTCTTGCCATTCTTGATGAAAAAATTTTTTTTGTTCCAACCACTCTCTCTTCTGCCTATGGGACTCCAATTATGCTGTGTTAGATCTGTAGAAGTTGTCTACCTGACACTCTGGGGTTTTTTTCAATCTTTTATCTCTCTGTTATGTTGGATAATTTTCATTGTTCTATTTTCAAGTTTGCTGACCCTTTCCTTTATCATCTACATTCTGATACTGAGTCCATCCAGTGATTTTCTTCACTTCAGATATTGTATTTTTCAGTTCAGTAATTTTCAGTTGGTTCCTTTTTCTATTTTCCATTTCTCTGTTGAGAATTTGTATCATTTCATTCATTTCAGATGTGTTTACCCTGACCTTATATAGCATAGATATAATCACTGCTTTAAGGTTTTTGTCTGATAGTTCCATTTTGAGGTTGGCATTTTTTTCCCCTTGAGAATTCGCCCTATTTTCCTGGTTGTATATATCAATATGTTGAAAGATTTTGAGTTGTATCCTGGACATAACAAATGTGAATGTTATATATTGTAGACCCTGGGTCCTATTATATGTCACTGAAGAATTGTTGATGTTTTGTGTTTTAGTAAGAAATCGACTAGATTATGTTCAGAACATAAGTTCTGTCACACTTTCTGTTGGTTATATATCAACTAACACACACACACACACACACACACACAAATGCATACCTTTCACTTGACTTCGGGAATTGCTATACGAGTCAGCAATAATTCACTGATTTGTCTAGTCACTTTATCAGTTTAGGATTCCTCTCCTTTTTCTCCCCAACTTTACTCAATTCCAGTATAACAATGAGAGGAGGAAAAAGTGTTCTCTTTTAGGTTAGCCTATTAAGAAGTGCTTTCTTCAGTTCATTTCTGATCTCACCTAGAAGACTGAAAGATTTTCACAGAGTCTTCTGAGTTTGAACATTTTTTTCCAGCCAGACTTAGTGAGTTTAGCCTGCCAGATGATTTTCCACATTTTGCCTTTCTCACTCGTATTTTTTCTTAAACTCCATGATCAATTTAATCCAACTTCAAAGGTACAGAATTACATTTTTAAAATTTTTTATAAATTTATTTATTTAGGGCTGCATTGGGTCTTCATTGCTGTGCACGGGCTTTCTCTAGTTGTGGTGAGCGGGGGCTACTCTTCTCTAGTTGCGGCGAGCGGGGGCTACTCTTTGTTGTGGTGCACGGGCTTCTCATTGCAGTGGCTTCTCTTGTTGTGGAGCACGGGCTCTAGGCACGTGGGCTTCAGTAGTTGTGGCTCGTGGGCTCAGTAGTTGTGGCTTGCAGGCTCTAGAGTGCAGGCTCAGTAGTTGTGGTGCACAGGCTTAGTTGCTCTGCGGCATGTGGGATCTTCCTGGACCGGGGCTCGAACCCGTGTCCCCTGCATTGGCTGGCGGTTTCTTAACCACTGCACCACCAGGGAAGTCCCAGAATTACATTTAAATCAAACAGTATTAATCAGACTCATTAATTTCCTAACCACACCTAAATCCTGCTTACCTTTCTAGTCTGGTTGCAAATGGTTACACACCATTTTGGTTACATACCACATGTAACCTCTGGTGTGTCTGTTCCTCACAAGCTCCCATCTGCTCCCTTGACTGATGTTCTTTCCCTAATTGTTCTCTTCTGAGCACCTAATAGCGACACAACTCAGTGCTTTTCAATTTTTATTAAAGCTTTTTACTGTGTTTTTATTCATAACAGACAGTCACATTTGGACTTTGAACACATGCTAAAAATTAAATTGTTGATGAAATGCTTGATGTTTATAATGCTTCTGACTAAAACAAACTGCCATAAACTTTACTCTTTCATGTCAATGAAATTCCTCTAATTATGTAAACAGAGACCACCACAGCTTTTCAATATTCAAGATAGGAGTTTGTGTTTTAATACTTTATAATTAAATATTACCCACTACATATACTCTGAGAAGAAAATATCATTTCTAAATTGTGTTACTCAGAGAGAAAAAAATGATTTCCATTATGTTTTCACCCAAGTCCTTGCTTCAGACAACTGTGATGGGTCCCATTGCTGGACCCTGAGAGAGTTTGAAAGGAACATGAGCTATGTCTTTGTCACAGTTTGAAAAAATCCTGATAGTTTTGACACTTCAGAATATTAAGCTGAAAATTTCACTACATATTGATATTATGAAAACTGTTCAGCCTATAGAACTTCTTTTGGGAATATCTTGCAAAAGAGGCTTATTCTGCCGTTTGCTCTATGCTTTTTAGATGGCTCAGAGGAATTACATTTGCAAAGGACTTTTGAAATTTATAGGAAGAACTACACTGCTGAGGTATTTTTGGGAAAAAATGATAAACTAATATTCAACTCAACAATTATCTACTAATAATCTCCCATAGGTCCTAATTATTTTAGCTCCGGGAGAAATGCCCAAGAAATATCCAACACAGTATAGACCTTCCAGGAGCTATGAACCAATTAACAGATTGTTGAGGAGCACATACAATCTGAGGGGGAAAATGAGCATAAATAAGAACCATTAAAAACAAAAATACTAATTTGAAAAGATACATGCATTCTACTGTAGCACTGCAATAAGTAGCATTATTTACAGTATCCAAGATACGGAAGCAACACAAGTGTCCATCAACAGACAAATGGATAGAGAAGATGTGGTACATGTACATACAGTAGAATACTATTCAGCCATTAAAAATTTAAAAAGAATGAAATTTTGCTCTTTTGCAACAACATGGGTGGAATTGGAGGGTATTATGCATAGTGAAATAAATCATACAGAGAAAGATAAATACTGTTTGATATATAAATGACAAAGCTTGCAGTAGTGAGAAGAGTCCTGGGCCAGTCCTTAATCCAGCCAGCTGGCTGAGACACCTCCATTCTGACATTCTCACCATTCTCTCAAATTCAATACATTCAAAGCTTAAGTTCATAATTTTTCTCAATTTACCTCGTGTCTGTGGAACCACCGTTCTCATTGTCCAAGCTCCCGATCTTTTACTGCCTAAAGCTAATGTACTGCTGGAGCCTCTAACATTCCTATACACCTCTCTTGTCCTTTATCACTGCCCTGGTATCAGCCACCACTCAATTAGTGTTGCTCAACTGGCTGACTCAGGCTGCACTCTCCATCTAGTTTATGATTTCAAATGCACCGTTTCATCACACCACTCTCCTAATGGAAAACCCTGACACTTCATAAGGCATTGCATCCAGTCTTCTTCCTACCTCCTTAACTTTTGGGCTCTCCATGATTAGGCCCCATCCACTCTGTTCTCTCTCCACCTACCCGTTCTCCCACCTGCCCCCCATTATTCCTAACAGCCCCCTTTCTTTCAGCTGGGCAGCTTAGACCCATGTGTCATGGTTCCACACCTCCTCTCTAGACCCAAACAACACCATGCATAAGAAAGCACTTTGTAAATTGTCTGTG
The DNA here is from genome assembly GCF_059928025.1 of Delphinapterus leucas. Taxonomy (NCBI): domain Eukaryota; kingdom Metazoa; phylum Chordata; class Mammalia; order Artiodactyla; family Monodontidae; genus Delphinapterus; species Delphinapterus leucas. Next base: position 31,835,377 of record NC_143142.1, on the reverse strand, counting down.
GCCCACAAAAGCTGCTGTTGTGCATTCTGCAAAGCCTAGTTACAGCTGCCTCTTTAAACCTTCCCAGACCTGTCTTTCTCATGGTACCACAACTTAGCCCTTGATTTATAGTGTTCTAAGGTGAGAATACACATGTCTCCTGGCCCATCAATTCTAACAGAGCATTTTATCTATTTTCATCTCAATTTCTGGTTTGGATACTAAATTGGCACTTAATTCATAAGCCTGTGTTGAATATGGTTGTTCCATATCCAGTCACATGTACATCATCCCTAATTATGATGCATCCTTTTAGAGATGGTTGTACAGACAGACAATATAGGAAAATCAATAAGGTATTATATAAATCAGGCTTCATAAAGGTTATACCAGCTGTGTTAAATGCATTGGTTAGTTTTCTTTTTCTTGTTGCTGGTGTTTAATAAAGCTTGTCTTTAAACCAACTGATCCTTGCACTTTTTTTTGCCAGCAGGTGTGACTAAGGATTACATTTCACTGAGGATTAAGGTCAGTGTTATTGGCTTATCCAGATGTTCTCCTTCTTTTTGAGTCAATTTTAGTAATATTTCCAAATATATGCCTTTCCATGGTTGGTATCATAACCACACCTTACAGGTAGAAGATTGAGGCTTAAAAACAGCACTGGAGGGCTTCCCTGGTGGCGCAGTGGTTGAGAGTCCGCCTGCCGATGCAGGGGACACGGGTTCGTGCCCCGGTCCGGGAAGATCCCACATGCTGTGGAGCAGCTGGGCCCGTGAACCATGGCTGCTGAGCCTGCGCGTCCGGAGCCTGTGCTCCGTAATGGGAGAGGCCACAACAGTGAGAGGCCTGCGTACTGCAAAAAAAAAAAAAAAAAAAAAAGCACTGGATACTATGGGAAGAAAGTATGGTTGTTCCTCAAAAAATTAAAAATAGACTTAGACTAGTCTACCGTATGATCCAGTAATTCCACTTCCAGGTATATACCCAAAAACATCAAAAGTAGGAACTCAAAGAAATATTTGTTTACCCATATTCAAAGCATTATTCACAATAGCCAAAAGGTGGAAGCAACCCCAGTGCACACTGATGGATGAATGGATAAACAAAATATGGTATATACACATGATGGAATATTACTTAGCCTTAAAAAGGAAGGAAACTAACACATACTACATCATGGATGATCCTATAGGACATTATGCCAAATGAAATAAGCCAGTCACAGACAGACAGACAAATGCTGAATGATTCCACTTATATGCGGTGACTAGAGTAGTCAAACTCCTACAGACAGAAAGTAAAATTGGTGGTTGCCAGGAGCTGGGGAGAGAGGGGAGCTGGGAATTAGTGTTTAATGGGTACACAGTTTGTTTCGCAAGATGAAATGAGTCTTGGAGCTGGATGGTGGTGATGGTTGCACAACAGTGTTAAAGTACCTAAAACCAGAGAACTATACACTTAAAAATGGTTAAAGTAATGGTTAAATAACTTAAAAAATGGTTAAGATAGTGGTAAAAATGTTTTAAAAATATATTTATTTTTGGCTGTGTTGGGTCTTCGTTGCTGCTTGCGGGCTTTCTCTAGTTGCAGCGAGCGGGGGTTACTCTTGGTTGTGGTGCACGGGCTTCTCATTACGGTGCCTTCTCTTGTTGTGGAGCACCGGCTCTAGGCGTGTGGGCTCAGTAGTTGTGGCACACGGGCTCTAGAGCGCAGGCTCAGTAGTTGTGGCGCACGGGCTTAGTTGCCCCGCGGCACGTGGGATCTTCCCAGACCAGGGCTTGAACCCCTGTGCCCTGCATTGGCAGGTGGATTCTTAACTACTGCACCACCAGGGAAGCCCCAGTAAAAATGGTTTTATGCTATCTATATTTTACCACAATTTTAAAAAACAGTGATGGATTAACTAAGCAAATGCTTGGGCCACCAAAAATAGGTTTTGAAAATAATCTGCTGTTTCAATAAAAGCATCATGGGAAAAATATGATCTTCAACAAATTATGTTGCATGTCTTTTAAGATGTAGATTTTAAAAAAATTTTGAATTATTTGGTAGGGAGGGAAGGGGTATCAATCTTTCTAGGCCCTTGGAGCCTGTAGAGTGGGATTGCCAGATTTAGCAAATAAAAAATATATGATATCATGGAATAGTTAAAAACATGTTCATTGTTTATCTGAAATTCAAATTTAACTGGGTGTCCTGTAGTTTATCTGGCAACCTTACACTAAAGACCTGAATCCTGCCTTGCTGAGAGAGGTTAAGGAACCAGCATAAGGCCCTGCAGTGAGAGTCAGAACCAGGTGTCTGAGCTGCAGCCCAGGTTCTTTACCATCACGGGGAGACAGCCAAACCAAGGGTGGCTCTACGTGTGCTCTGTAAAGGCCAAAGGGGACAGAGCTGGGTGCTCCCTTGAGGGGGTCTTCTAAGAGAGGCCTTGGGAATAGTTATAACCACAAAAGGCCCAAACTCTGTTTTAGCTTTATTAATAAGTTGGGAGGGGGAGAGAGGGGCAAAAGCCCATGGCAACTCTACAACCTGCTGTCTGTCCTGGTTTGGATCTTTTCCTCACCCAGTGTGATGAACCAAGGTCTAGAATGTCTGAGCAGTCATCTCCCGCTGTAGATGGTTTCCATAGAAAAATGAACAGAAAGGCCACCCACGGCACAGTGAGGAGGCCCCTTGTGCATTTTCACTGCTGAGATGGCAAATGCCCTTTTCCTAATCCAGCTGTCAAGTGAGCTGCCTTACATCTGCAGTTGTCTGAATTCCTGGCATTCCCACAGTTGGCTGCTACCTTTCTTAATATCTTCATGCAGTTGTTTACTGGGAAGGAATTGCATCAGCCAGGAGGTGCAGATAGCCACAAGGGTTCAGAAACATGAGCAAGGCGCAGAAGGACAGGGCCCAGGACCACATTTGTCTTCCTTGTTCATGAAATTAAAATCTTTCACAGAAATAGAAATTGAACCTATCACCTTCCATATTATAAAAGCAGGTCATTTCTAAGAGTGGTAGAGACCTCTCTTCAAGTAATCATTTGCAAAGTGCAATCATTTTTCTGAAGCAAATGGAATAGTAGCCATTTTTTTTTAACATCTTTATTGGGGTATAATTGCTTTACAATGGTGTGTTAGTTTCTGCTGTATAACAAAGTGAATCAGTTATACATATACATATGTTCCCATATCTCTTCCCTCTTGCGTCTCCCTCCCTCCCACCCTCCCTATCCCACCCCTCTAGGTGGTCACAAAGCACCAAGTTGATCTCCCTGTGCTATGCGGCTGCTTCCCACTAGCTATCTACCTTACGTTTGGTAGTGTATATATGTCCATGCCTCTTTCTCGCCCTGTCACAGCTCACCCTTCCCCCTCCCCATATCCTCAAGTCCGTTCTCCAGTAGGTCTGTGTCTTTATTCCTGTCTTACCCCTAGGTTCTTCATGACATTTTTTTCCCTTAAATTCCTTATATATGTATTAGCATACGGTATTTGTCTTTCTCTTTCTGACTTACTTCACTCTGTATGACAGACTCTAGGTCTATCCACCTCATTACAAATAGTTCAATTTCGTTTCTTTTTATGGCTGAGTAATATTCCATTGTATATATGTGCCACATCTTCTTTACCCATTCATCTGATGGTGGGCACTTAGGTTGTTTCCATCTCTGGGCTATTGTAAATAGAGCTGCAGTGAACATTTTGGTACATGACTCTTTTTGAATTTTGGTTTTCTCAGGGTATATGCCCAGTAGTGGGATTGCTGGGTCATATGGTAGTTCTATTTGTACTTTTTTAAGGAACCTCCATACTGTTCTCCATAGTGGCTGAACCAATTCACATTCCCACCAGCAGTGCAAGAGTGTTCCCTTTTCTCCACACCCTCTCCAGCATTTATTGTTTGTAGATTTTTTGAAGATGGCCATTCTGACTGGTGTGAGATGATATCTCATTGTAGTTTTGATTTGTATTTCTCTAATGATTAGTGGTGTTGAGCATTCTTTCATGTGTTTGTTGGCAGTCTGTATATCTTCTTTGAAGAAATGTCTATTTAGGTCTTCTGCCCATTTTTGGATTGGGTTGTTTGTTTCTTTGTTATTGAGCTGCATGAGCTGCTTGTAAATTTTGGAAATTAATCCTTTGTCAGTTGCTTCATTTGCAAATATTTTCTCCCATTCTGAGGGTTGTCTTTTGGTCTTGTTTATGGTTTCCTTTGCTGTGCAAAAGCTTTGAAGTTTCATTAGGTCCCATTTGTTTATTTTTGTTTTTATTTCCATTTCTCTAGGAGGTGGGTCAAAAAGGATCTTGCTGTGTGATTTATGTCCTAGAGTGTTCTGCCTATGTTTTCCTCTAAGAGTTTGATAGTTTCTGGCCTTACATTTAGGTCTTTAATCCATTTTGAGCTTATTTTGTGTATGGTGTTAGGGAGTGATCTAATCTCATACTTTTACATGTACCTGTCCAGTTTTCCCAGCACCACTTATTGAAGAGGCTGTCCTTTCTCCACTGTATATTCCTGCCACCTTTATCAAAGATAAGGTGACCATATGTGCGTGGGTTTATCTCTGGACTTGCTATCCTGTTCCATTGATCTATCTTTCTGTTTTTGTGCCAGTACCATACTCTCTTGATTACTGTGGCTTTGTAGTATAGTCTGAAGTCAGGGAGCCTGATTCCTTCAGCTCCGTTTTTCGTTCTCAAGATTGCTTTGGCTATTCGGGGTCTTTTGTGTTTCCATACAAATTGTGAAATTTTTTGTTCTAGTTCTGTGAAAAATGCCAGTGGTAGTTTGATAGGGATTGCATTGAATCTACAGATTGCTTTGGGTAGTAGAGTCATTTTCACAACGTTGATTCTTCCAATCCAAGAACATCGTATATCCCTCCATCTATTTGTATCATCTTTAATTTCTTTCATCAGTGTCTTATAATTTTCTGCATAAAGGTCTTTTGTCTCCTTAGGTAGGTTTATTCCTAGATATTTTATTCTTTTTGTTGCAATGGTAAATGGGAGTGTTTTCTTGATTTCACTTTCAGATTTTTCATCATTAGTATATAGGAATGCCAGAGATTTCTGTGCATTAATTTTGTATCCTGCTACTTTACCAAATTCATTGATTAGCTCTAGTAGTTTTCTGGTAGCATCTTTAGGATTCTCTATGTATAGTATCGTGTCATCTGCAAACAGTGACAGCTTTACTTCTTCTTTTCTGATTTGGATTCCTTTTATTTCCTTTTCTTCTCTGATTGCTGTGGCTAAAACTTCCAAAACTCTGTTGAATAAGAGTGGTGAGAGTGGGCAACCTTGTCTTGTTCCTGATCTTAGTGGAAATGCTTTCAGTTTTTCACCATTGAGGATGATGTTTGCTGTGGGCTTGTCATATATGGCCTTTATTATGTTGAGGAAAGTTCCCTCTATGCCTACTTTCTGCAGGGTTTTTATCATAAATGGGTGTTGAATTTTGTCAAAAGCTTTCTCTGCATCTGTTGAGATGATCATATGGTTTTTCTCCTTCAATGTGTTAATATGGTGTATCACGTTGATAAATTTGCATATGTTGAAGAATCCTTGCATTCCTGGAATAAACCCCACTTGATCATGGTGTATGATCCTTTTAATGTGCTGTTGGATTCTGTTTGCTAGTATTTTGTTGAGGAATTTTGCGTCTATGTTCATCAGTGATATTGGCCTGTAGTTTTCTTTCTTTGTGACATCCTTGTCTGGTTTTGGTATCAAGGTGATGGTGGCCTCGTAGAAGGAATTTGGGAGTGTTCCTCCCTCTGCTATATTTTGGAAGAGTTTGAGAAGGATAGGTGTTAGTTCTTCTCTAAATGTTTGATAGAATTCGCCTGTGAAGCCATCTGGTCCTGGGCTTTTGTTTGTCGGAAGATTTTTAATCACCGTTTCAATTTCAGTGCTTGTGATTGGTCTGTTCATATTTTTTATTTCTTCCTGATCCAGTCTTGGCAGGTTTTGCATTTCTAAGAATTTGTCCATTTCTTCCAGATTGTCCATTTTATTGGCATAGAGTTGCTTGTAGTAATCTCTCATGATCTTTGTATTTCTGCAGTGTCTGTTGTTACTTCTTCTTTTTCATTTCTAAATCTATTGATTTGAGTCTTCTCCCTTTTTTTCTTGATGAGTCTGCCTAATGGTTTATCTATTTTGTTTATCTTCTCAAAGAACCAGCTTTCAGTTTTATTGATCTTTGCTATCGTTTCCTTCATTTCTTTTTCATTTATTTCTGATCTGATTTTTATGATTTCTTTCCTTCTGCTAACTTTGGGGTTTTTTTGTTCTTCTTTCTCTAATTGCTTGAGGTGCAAGGTTAGGTTGTTTATTCAAGATGTTTCCTGTTTCTTAAGGTAGGATTGTATTGCTATAAACTTCCCCCTTAGAACTGCTTTAGCTGCATCCCATAGGTTTTGGGTCGTTGTGTCTCCATTGTCATTTGTTTCTAGGTATTTTTTGATTTCCTCTTTGATTTCTTCAGTGATCACTTCGTTATTAAGTAGTGTATTGTTTAGCCTCCATGTGTTTGTATTTTTTACAGATCTTTTCCTGTAATTGATATCTAGTCTCATAGCGTTGTGGTCGGAAAAGATACTTGATACAATTTCAATTTTCTTAAATTTACCAAGGCTTGATTTGTGACCCAAGATATGGTCTATCCTGGAGAATGTTCCATGAGCACTAGAGAAAAATGTGTATTCTGTTGTTTTTGGATGGAATGTCTTATAAATATCAATTAAGTCCATCTTGTTAACTTGTGTTTCCTTACTGATTTTCATTTTGGATGATCTGTCCATTGGTGAAACTGGGGTGTTAAAGTCCCCTACTATGAATGTGTTACTGTCGATTTCCCCTTTTATGGCTGTTAGTATTTGCCTTATGTATTGAGGTGATCCTATGTTGGGTGCATAAATATTTACAATTGTTATATCTTCTTCTTGGATCGATCCCTTGATCATTATGTAGTGTCCTTCTTTGACTCTTCTAATAGTCTTTATTTTAAAGTCTATTTTGTCTGATATGAGAATTGCTACTCAAGCTTTCTTTTGGTTTCCATTTGCATGAAATATCTTTTTCCATCCCCTCACTTTGAGTCTGTATGTGTCTCTAGGTCTGAAGTGGGTCTCTTGTAGACAGCAAATACATGGGTCTTGTTTTTGTATACATTCATTCGATCTGTGTCTTTTGGTCGGAGCATTTAGTCCATTTATATTAAGGTAATTATCGATATGTATGTTCCTATTCCCATCTTAATTGTTTTGGGTTCATTATTGTAGGTCTTTTCCTTCTCTTGTGTTTCTTGCCTAGAGAAGTTCCTTTAGCAGTTGTTGTAGAGCTGGTTTGGTGGTGCTGAACTCTCTCAGGTTTTGCTTGTCTGTAAAGGTTTTAATTTCTCCATCAAATCTGAATGAGATCCTTGCTGGGTAGAGTAATCTTGGTTGCAGGTTTTTCTCCTGCATCACTTTCAATATGTCCTGGCAGTCCCTTCTGGCTTGCAGAGTTTCTGCTGAGAGATCAGCTGTTAACCTTATGGGGATTCCGTTGTGTGTTATTTGTTGTTTTTCCCTTGCTGCTTTTAATATGCTTTCTTTGTATTTAATTTTTGACAGTTTGATTAATACGTGTCTTGGCATATTTCTCCTTGGATTTATCCTGTATGGGACTCTCTGTGCTTCCTGGACTTAACTATTTCCTTTCCCATATTAGGGAAGTTTTCAACTATAATCTCTTCAAATATTTTCTCAGTCCCTTTCTTTTTCTCTTCTTCTTCTGGAAGCCCTATAATTCGAATGTTGGTGCATTTAATGTTGTCCCAGAGGTCTCTGAGACTGTCTTCAGTTCTTTTCTCTTTATTCTACTCTGCAGTAGTTATTTCCACTATTTTATCTTCGAGGTCACTTATCCTTTCTTCTGCCTCAGTTATTCTGCTATTATTGATTCCATCTAGAGTATTTTTAATTTCATTTATTGTGTTGTTCATCGTTGCTTGTTTCATCTTTAGTTCTTCTAGGTCCTTGTTAAATGTTTCTTGCATTTTGTCTATTCTATTTCCAAGATTTTGGATCATCTTTACCATCATTATTCTGAATTCTTTTTCAGGTAGACTGCCTATTTCCTCTTCATTTGTTAGGTCTGGTGGGTTTTTATCTTGCTCCTTCATCTGCAGTGTGTTTTTCTGTCTTCTCATTTTGCTTATCTTACTGTGTTTGGGGTCTCCTTTTTGCAGACTGCAGGTTCGTAGTTCCCGTTGTTTTTGATGTCTGTCTCCAGTGGCTAAGGTTGGTTCATTGGGTTGTGTAGGCTTCCTGGTGGAGGGGACTAGTGCCTGTGTTGTGGTGGATGAGGCTGGATCTTGTCTCTCTAGTGGGCAGGTTCACGTCTGGTGGTGTGTTTTGGGGTGTCTGTGTACTTATTATGATTTTAGGCAGCCTTTCTGCTAATGGGTGGGGTTGTGTTCCTGTCTTGCTAGTTGTTTGGCATAGGTTGTCCAGCACTGTATCTTGCTGGTCGTTGAGTGAAGCTGGGTGCTGGTGTTAAGATGGAGGTCTCTGGGAGATTTTCGCCATTTGATATTATGTGGAGCTGGGAGGTCTCTTGTTGACCAGTGTCCTGAAGTTGGCTCTCCCACCTCAGAGGCAGAGCCCTGACTCCTGGCTGCAGCACCAAGAGCCTTTCATCCACACGGCTCAGAATAAAAGGGAGAAAAAGTAGAGAGAGTTAGTAGAAGTAGGAAGGAAGAAAGAAAGAAAGAAAAAGAAAGAAAAGGAAGAAAGAGAAAGAAAAAGAAAGAAGGAAAGAAAGGAGGGAGGGAGGGAGCAAGGAAGGAAGGAAGGAGGGAAGGAAGGAAAAAAGAGAGAAAGAAAGAAGATACAGTAAAATAAAATAAAGTATAATAGTTATTGAATTAAAAATATTTAGAAAAAAAAAGGGACAGATAGAACCTTAGGACAAGTGGTGGAAGCAAAGCTATACAGACAAAATCTTACACAGAAGCATACACATACACCCTCACAAAAAGAGGTAAAGGGGAAAAAATCATAAATCTTGCTCTCAATGTCCACCTCCTCAATTTGGGATGATTCGTTGTCTAAAGGAGGGAAGGAAGGAAAAAAAGAAAGATGGTAAAGTATAATAAAGTTATTAAAATTAATAAGAAAAAAAATTTTTTAAAAAACAATGGACAGATAGAACCCTAGGACAAATGGTGGAAGCAAAGCTATACAAAATCTCACACAGAAGCATACACATTCACAAAAAGAGGAAAAGGGGAAAAAATCATCTTGCTCTCGAAGCCCACCTCCTCAATTTGGGATGATTCGTTGTCTATTCATGTATTCCACAGATGCAGGTACATCAAGTTGATTATGGAGCTTTAATCCGCTGCTTTTGAGGCTGCTGGGAGAGATTTCCCTTTCTCTTGTTCTCACAGCTCACAGGGCGTCAGCTTTGGAGTTGGCCCTGCCTCTGCGTGTAGGTCGCTGGAGGGCGTCTGTTTTTTGCTCAGACAGGACGGGGTTAAAGGAGCCGTTGATTCCGCGGCTTTGGCACACTCAGGCGGGGGGGGTAGGGAGGGGCACGGCGTGCGGGGCAGGCCTGCGGCGGCAGAGGCCGGCATGACGTTGCACCAGCCTGCGTCCCGCTGTGCGTTCTCCTGGGGAAGTTGTCCCTGGATCCTGGGAACCTGGCCATGGCGGGCTGCACAGGCTCCCCGGAAGAGGGGTGTGGAGAGTGACCTGTGCTCGCACACAGGCCCCTTGGTGGCAGCAGCAGCAGCCTTAGCATCTCCCGCCTGTCTCTGGGGTCCGTGGTTTTAGCCGCGGCTCGCGCCTGTCTCTGGGATCCGCGCTTTTAGCCGTGGCTCGCGCCCGTCGTTGGGGTCCACGCTTTTAGCCGCGGCTCGCGCCTGTCTCTGGGGTTCGCGCTTTTAGACGTGGCTCGCGCCCGTCTCTGGAGTTCCTTTAAACAGCGCTCTTAAGCCCGTCTCCTCGCGCACCAGGAAACAAAGAGGGCAGAAAAAGTCTCTTGCCTCTTCGGCAGGTGCAGACTTTTACCCGGACTCCCTCCCGGCTAGCCATGGTGCACTAACCCCTTCAGGCTATGTTCAAGCCGCCAACCCCAGTCCTCTCCCTGCGCTCCGACCGAAACCCAAGCCTCAGCTCCCAGCCCCGCCCGCCCCGGCGGGTGGGCAGACAAGCCTCTCAGGCTGGTGAGTGCCGGTCGGCACCGATCCTCTGTGCGGGATCCCCGCTTTGCCCTCCGCACCCCTGTTGCTGTGCTCTCCTCCGCGGCTTCTTAGCTCCCCCCTCCGCCTCCCGCAGTCTCCGCCCGCGAAGGGGCTTCCTAGTGTGTGGAAAGCTTTCCTCCTTCACAGCTCCCTCCCACTGGTGCAGGTGCCGTCCCTATTCTTTTGTCTTTTTTCTTTTGCCCTACCCAGGTACGTGGGGGGTTTCTTGCCTTTTGGGAGGTCTGAGGTCTTCTGCCAGCGTTCAGTAGGTGTTCTGTAGGAGTTGTTCCACGTGTAGATGTATTTCTGGTGTATCTGTGGGGAGGAAGGTGATCTCCGCGTCTTACTCTTCCGCCATCTTCCCAGCCAGTAGCCATTTTGACTCCAGCCACAGCTGCAGAGCAAAACTAAATTATATTTGCAGGGAATTAAATGATCCTTCAGAGATCTTAGTTTAAAACTGCTTAGTTCGTTAAAATATATTTATGGCTTTAAAATTTTTCTTCTTCTGGAATTTACACACATTCTCCCAGAAAAAGTAGCTGATCAAGGAAAACTGTCTCATCCCAAGGAGTGAAAATAAAATTAACAGTAAAAGAAGAGCTAACTAGTTATGATGCCACTTTTTTGTTTTCTTTTGTCTTGCAAAATACTCTGTTAGGTTAGGTCCTTACCAAACAAGGATATATCTAGAGGAGGCTCTGCCTTCTTCCTGTGTTCCCTTTGCCTGTGACTTGCTGGAGTCTGTTTAAAGTGCTTTTTGGGGCAAACAGCTGGTGCCCTCAGCTGGAACGTACCCAGTAGTATTATTGAATACATGTTCTTTGTAGGAACTGGAGCTTAAAATCTTGATAAAGAAATGAAAGTATTCATACGCTGCTCTAATCTATTATTGTGTATAGTGATATTTTATTTTTTAAAAGCTCAAAATGCAGAACATGAAATACTGTCAAGTAATCAATAGAATATTCAACATTTTAAAAGTTTCACTTAAAAAACTTTAAAGAAAGAGCCAGTGAATTCAATTTACATTTTAAACTATTTAATAGAGGTATTTGTTGTACATGTGGTTTTAGTTTGACATAAACAAAAAATTTCTCTCTGGAAACATTTAACCTGAGTTGGAAATGAAATCTGAACTGTAAAGGTTTTAATTCACCAAATAATTTTCCTCAAAATATAAATGATGATTCCCAACTGAGGCGTTCCCCAAAGTTCAGGACTCAGTCCCAGGACAGGAATGAGGGAAAACTCCTTGTAGGTCAAAAGCTGTGCTGAAGTCATAGGATTGCACTTGTGGGCCCTTAATTAGAGTGAGTTTTCGCAAACAGCCCCGGAAGGAGGTCTGGCTGCTCAGGCAGTTTTGCTTTACATCAGCTGTTTAGGAAAGAAGAGAAGATAGTGTTAAATTTTGCTAAATGACATAGGTAGCACAGTAGGAACAAAAATAACTTCTTGTGGTTTCCAGATCAAAATTAGAAGAATATTTTTCTACATAAGTGGCTTCAGTGATAGCAGAATTCATAGAAAACTATTAATAAACAATGTTAAGGTACAGTGACTTAAAAAGTCATAAAAGATATTTTTTATTAACGTTTGTATCAATTACTTGGAACATCTAAATTGCATAATTTGAATCCAAAAATCGATGTGAGAGGATAAGACACGTTTGTCCTCTAAAATGATTACTGACCCCTAAAATGATTCCCAACTTGGGGGTCATCTGAGAAGATGTTTCTCGGTGAAGTCATCCAGCTTCCCGTACATCACATCTGATGTTCTCAGAGTCTTAGTGATTACCTTATATGCGTAGATTATTTTAATTTTTCCAAGAATTCCTAGGAATTTGAAATAGACTTTCTAAAATGGTAAAGGATTTGTCACCCAAGCCATGTATTTTTCTTCATCCCTATTCTATATCCACATGAACTAAGACTTTCCCCAGTGGCAATGCCCCTCAAAAGTGAATGAGCAGAGCAGACGACATACGCACCAGGATAGCCACCAACATAAATGGGATTGTTGGTGTCAGCAGAGGTAGACTGGGTGTGTAGACTTTCAGCTCGAACTGCATTCCCATCGACAATCAGAACCACGCGATGTTTGCTTTTGTTTGCCTGAAGTGTGTGCCATTTTCCATCACAGAGAGTATTGGGAGCACTGGGTTCGTATGTGGCTGTTATCCTACCAGCACCATTGTTAACGTGAAACAAGAGCTAAACAACAGACACAAGCAAATATCTTGGTGAATTTTTCCCTATTTAAGGAACCCAGTCCATTCACATAATGTTCTTGGAGTGGAAAACATCAGAGCATTCTTCTAAAAAGGAGGGCTAACTATGAAAAACAAACAATGGTTTTGAAAAATAGCCTCTTAAGAATTCTGATGCTATCCTATTCCTGAGGTTTCAGAATGGAAAATGGCCACCTCCATGGGAACAAGCCTGAGCCACGATCTTAGCATTGCATCCTCAGATCAGTGCCTCATTTTCAGCACAACAGGAGGGCATGGGTTTACTGAGGGTGTCGGTTCCTAGAAGTTGCTATAGCACCTGTGAAGGAACATTTACTAACTCCCTTCTGACAAACCATAGATGCTCTACTACAGCAAGTGGTAGCACAAAAAATTGGAGACCTGCAGAAGGTGAGAGGGAAGAATTGTGACTATCCTGTTGTAAGGTTCTTATGCTATATGTGAAGCTACTCATTTCAAGGTAGACTGTGACAAATTAAAGAGATATACTGTAAAGACTTAGGCAACCACCAGAAATATTTTTAAAAGAATAATAAGCTAATAATAGAAGTAAAATATACAATACGTCAGAAATTACATTTTTGCAACTGTTACACTTATAACATTTTTCAGATGTCACATAAAAATGTGCAAATGGGGCTTCCCTGGTGGCACAGTGGTTAAGAATCTGCCTGCCAAGGCGGGGGATGCGGATTCGAGCTCTGGTCTGGAAAGCTCCCACATGCCACGGAGTAACTAAGCCCGTGAGATGCAACTACTGAGCCTGTGCTCTAGAGCCTGTGAGCCACAGCTACTGAAGCCCACGTGCCTGGAGCCCGTGCTCCACAACAAGAGAAGCCACCGCAATGAGAAGCCCGCACACGGCAGCAAGGAGTAGCCCCCACTCACCACAACTAGAGAAAGCCTGCACGCAACAAAGACCCAACACAGCCAAAAATAAATAAATAAAATTAAAAATTTTTAAATGTACAAATGGATAAAAAAATTTTCAAAATTCTTTTGAAGTACAGCTAAGAAAAGATGTTGGCTATGCAGAGCGTCAGCAATAGGATGTAAAGGCACTTTTGTTTCAACATGAAGATGACATAAAGGGGGAGAAGAGGTGAAGGACTTGTGACTTTATTTATATCCTCCCCACCCCCATTCTAGGATATCCTAGGGGCCAAAGTCCCAGTGGGGAGTAAGTAGGGAAATGTGAGAAACAAGCTAATAAGTTTGGGAGAATCAAGAGACTTGTTCCTTGCCTTCTAGGAGGCAGTAAGTAGCTCAGGAAGAGTCAAGCATCATAGTCCCACAACAACATGAGTTAACCACAGTGCAGTAAAAGTGCATTAGGGAGAGAGAGGACCCGAGAGACCACCACCTTGACTCCCCATGTCTGATGAGTGGTATAGCAGACCTTCCCAAGTTCTCATCTGGCTCTCTGGGGATAAGGAAGTTATAGAAAACAATTATGTTTTTGTATTAAAAAAATTAGACTGTTGTGCATCCATCTTATGGAATACTCTGCAATAAAAAGAAATGAATTGTCTTCGAGATTCACAACAAACCTGGATGAACTGCCAGGAAATGAGAGAGAGTGTAAAAAGCCAATCTCAAGAGAATTACATGATTTAATTTATGTAACAGTTGTGAAATAACAATCAGAGCGACAGAAAGCAGATCAGTGGTTGCCAGGGGTGGGTGAGGGATGCAGGGAGAGAGTCGGCGTGGATATGAAGGTGGTGGCTTGAGGGAGCCTTGTGGTAATGGTACCACTGTCCTGATTGTGGTGGTTACATGAAGCTACACGTGTGATAAAACTGTGAAGAGCTACACACACTCTCGTAAACACGTATAACTAGCGTAACTGAATAACCTCTGTGGATTGAGCCAATGTCAGTTTCATAGATTTGATGTACTAGTTATGCAGGATGCTAACCCTGGAGAAACCTAGGTGTACAGGACCTCCCTGTACATTACATTGCAGCTTCTATCATCTATAATAATTTCCAAATAAAAAGTTAACCAATATTAGGGAGAGTGGGGCATTAGGTTGGTAACTTACTTTCAGATGGTTTTCAGGGAAAAAAAAGTTTTTTGTATTGCAGTTGCAGTTTTGCTTTACATTTAATTTCAAAAATATAAATTTTGGGGGGGGGGGGGCGGGTATGCGGGCCTCTCACTGTTGTGGCCTCTCCCGTTGCGGAGTACAGGCTCTGGACGCGCAGGCTCAGTGGCCATGGCTCACGAGCCCAGCTGCTCCGCAGCATGTGGGATCTTCCCGGACCGGGTCACGAACCCGTGTCCCTTGCATCGGCAGGCGGACTCTCAACCACTGCGCCATCAGGGAAGCCCAAAAAATTATTTTTAAAAAGCTTTTTTAGGATTATCTATTTTTAAATATTAATCAGCCTTTTCTCCATTCCACTAAAGTGAATAATTGGAAATTTGGTTCTAGATATGTCTACTGTTTCTTAACTGCTCTGTCTCTGACACTGGGGTGAGGCGGGGGGACCCCATCCAGATTCAGCACCCACCTTGCCATTTACAATCTCTAATCCGATGGCATCCACTTTGGCACTGCTGATCCCCAGGAGGACACCATTCTCTGAGGAGGTACGAAACTCCAGCGTAATGTTCACATCTGATCGTACTTTGTAGCCTTCTTTGACTGAAAAACCAAGGAAGATCCCCAGTTGGTGGTGAGGCCTGGCCCTGCCCAGGAAGGCCCAGGCTCAGAATGGCCTCAGGCTGGGCTGGCTGGCTGTGCATTTGGGCTCCTGATGAGGGTCAGGAGAGCTGGCTCCACCTCTTTCTCTGAATCCGGTTCCACCCCCACCAGCAAGTCATTTCCAACCCCTGAGCCTCAGCTTGCATCTCTGTAGGATGAAGCTGACTAGAGCTGAGGTAGGCACATCCTCCCAGCTACAGCCATGTGGGTAAAAAAAATCACAAGGGATTTGATCCATGTAACTCCATCATCATTTATCCAGGAAGAATGCACTTTATTTTCCCAATATCTACTTACTGGGTATGTCATTATTTGCTGAGTATATTAGTCGGAGTCCACACTAGGCTTTTTTTTTAATTGAATGAATTTTTCATTCAGGTGATAAAAAAGCTGAGATAGGTTAGGGATATTAGCAATAGCAGGCAGTTGTTACCGTGCCCAGGGCTGAAGGAAAAATGGGAGAAGGTGGTGCTACTAGATCTTGGAAGCACAGAGTGAAGGAAGGAAGCCTGCTGGCTTTCCCCTCCTCCCTCCCAACCTCAGTTTTCCACTAGAGCCTTCCTGGAAGCCAGGGCAAAGGAGCCCAGAAATTAGTTCTCTGTGATAGAAAGAAGAATGGGGCCAGAAAAGCATGGTTCTGAGTGCAAACAGGAAGTTAACCAGCAAATCAAGCATCTAAAATGGGGAGAGAATGTAAGATATATTACAAGGGCTAGTTCTAAGCCTTGAGGACTTTACATTCTAAGGCATTTTAGAGATTTACATTCCTCTACTTATAACTGATTAATATTTCAACAACCTAAATGGGGTTAATTTCTTCATCAAATCTGACTCACATTTGGCTGGCTGGTCCAGACATTTTATGCTACTGATTTTGAATTCAAAGGTCCTAATTAACTTGGACAGGGAAAGTATGCCTTATGTAAATTTGGGGAAAGTACAGATGAAACCAGCACCACATGTTGCACTCCGTCTGGAGTGGCACCACCCCTGGTGGGAGGAAGCCACCTGGATAGCACAAGAGGTGAGAAGGCTTTTATGCTAGAAGCTGAGAAGCCAGAATACGCTAGAACATTTCACGAAACATGATCTTGCTGCAGCTTGTGCAGTGGGTCCTGTCCTATCATATAGTTCTTGGACCCATATCATCTTAGGAGTGCAGGTGCGTCCCAGAGATTTCTTTCGAGATTGTTGATTATACATACCAAGGGCTGCATACCCACTTCCTTCAAAGAAAGTTCCTTCCTGGGCTGCTGCATAGCACCTGTTTACTGCAAACGCAGACACTGGGCTGTCCTCGTCCAGCTGTTTGCTGTTCACTGTCACCTCCCCAATGCAAGCGGGGATGCTGTGGGTGATCTAAGCCAAATGATGCAGGAGTAGATGATGGTGAGGACAGTGAGAAGGGCAAGCACAAATTTTCCCTACACGTCAACAAAACACATTAAAATACTGCCTTTCTGTTTTAAAAATCTCATTGCCACAGTACTTCACATGAATGTCTAACTTCAAGTTACTATAATGTAGTAAAAGGGTTTTATATTATTTTGAGTAAATATTGTGGAAATTAAGAATGTGGGGTTTTCTAATCTGCAAATACAAATTTGCCAGACTTTCCTGCACTGTACTGGGGCTAAGTGGCTGTAGAAAGGGAACTGTTTGTTAACTAACCAGCAGGAAGGCTGGTTGGGCTTCAAGGAGGAGCTCCAACACACAATCTAGGAATGTGGATTGAAAGGCTTGCATCTTGCAGCCAAGCCCTGGGCGCAAACAAGATAATTTAAACATAAACATATTCCTCCACAAAACAAACACAACCACAGTAAAGGCAAAATGGGCCCAGAGAGAAAATGCTGCTTACATTTCCAATGTTCCTGGCCCTGTACTCGGAGGGAAGGCCTCCTAGGTACAACTTTCCTTCCACATCCAACGTGGTAGCATCTCCCGCCGTGGTCACCATGGGCGATTCCTGGCCATCAACTGTCATGAAGCCCTTCCTTTTAAAGTACTCTGTCTTGACCTAGAGCGATGTGAAAACATGCATAATTTCTAAGAAATCTGAGAAATAGCAGTAATAACCTGAATGAAATCCTAAAGGTATGGCTCAGGTTTTCACACAGTTGGTGTTGAGAGGAGGCTGAGCCTGGAGCTGGTTAGAACACAGCATGCTCCAAAAACAGAAATATAGATCAATGGAACAGTATAGAAAGCCCAGAGATAAACCCACGCACCTATGGGCAACTAGTCTATGACAATGGAGGCAAGGATATACAATGGAGAAAAGACAGCTTCTTCAATAAGTCGTGCTGGGAAAGCTGGACAGCTACATGTAAAAGAATGAAATTAGAACACTCCCTAACACCATACACAAAAATAAACTCAAAATGGATTAGAGACCTAAATGTAAGACCAGACACTATAAAACTCTTAGAGGAACACATAGGAAGCACACTCTGACATAAATCACAGCAAGATCTTTTTTGATCCACCTCCTAGAGTAATGGAAATAAAAACAAAAATAAACAAATAGGACCTAATGAAACTTAAAAGCTTTTACAAAAGCAAAGGAAACTACAAACAAGACAAAAAGACAACCCTCAGAATGGGAGAAAATATTTGCAAATGAATCAACAGACAAAGGATTAATCTCCAAAATATATAAACAGCTCATGCAGCTCAGTATTAAAAAAACAACCCAATCCAAAAATGGGCAGAAGACCTAAAAAGACATTTCTCCAAAGAAGACATACAGATGGCCAAGAGGCACATGAAAAGCTGCTCATCATCACTAATTATTAGAGAAATGCACATCAAAACTACAATGAGGTATCACCTCACACCAGTTAGAATGGGCATCATCAGAAAATCTACAAACAGCAAATGCTGGAGAGGGTGTGGAGAAAAGGGAACCCTCTTGCACTGTTGGTGGGAATGTGAATTGATACAGCCACTATGGAGAACAGTATGGAGGTTCCTTAAAAAACTAAAAATAGAACTACCATACGACCCAGCAATCCCACTACTGGGCATATACCCTGAGAAAACCGTAATTCAGAAAGACACATGCACCCCAATGTTCATTGCAGCACTATTTACAATAGCCAGGTCATGGAAGCAACCTAAATGCCCATCGACAGACGAATGGATAAAGAAGATGTGGTGCATATATACAACAGAATATTACTCAGCTATAAAAAGGAACGAAACTGGGTCATTTGTAGAAACATGGATGAATCTAGGGACTGTCATACAGAGTGAAGTAAGTCAGAAAGAGAAAAACAAATATTGTATATTAACGCATATATGTGGAACCTAGAGAAATGGTATAGATGAACAGGTTTGCAGGGCAGAAATTGAGACACAGATGTAGAGAACAAACGTATGGACACCAAGGGGGGAAAGTGGTGGGGATCGGGGCGGGGGGGTGGTGTGATGAATTGGGCGATTGGGATTGACGTGTATACACTGATATGTATAAAATAGATAATAACCTGCTGTATAGAAAAAAACAAATTAAATTAAAAAAAAAAAAGAATACAGCATGCTCCAGAGTCCTAGTCACAAGAACACAAATGCCATGATGTCAGGTTTGGCCCATTCATGCCACCCTGGGCTTGATTTACTTCTCGTCAAGCCAAGGACATTTCTGGTGCCTTTTGTTCATTTACCAATGTTTGCTGAGTGCCTACTAAGTGTCAGGCACTGAGTGAGGCCCTGGGGATATTTCCAGAAGCAGAAAACGTCCCTGCCTGCAAGGAGTTTACATTCTATAGGGCAGATGTCAGACACAAAGCAAGCTGGAAATCAAAGGGGATGATCCCACTACTGTGAAATGGAGTGGACACTAGGGACACGTGGAGCAAAACTCACAACGAGTGATCACAGCTTCCTGAGAGCGTACCGTGTGCCACTGGCCATCACTGAGCAGCGCAGGGTGTGAGACTTTTGTCCTGCCCTTCCCAAGATCGAACATGAAGTGGAGGCGGCCCCCATGCAGCTGGAGCGTGGCGTAGTCAACCTGGTTCTGATGAGCCATGTAGTAAACCAGGCCACTGGAGGCGAACGTTCGGATGCTTAGCTGGACCAAGAGCCTGGAGGGAAGCAAGAGCTCAGCTCTCAGGAATATGCTTTCACTTTTACTCTTTAACCTCAAAGAGAGACCCCAATAAGTGTTTCAACATTTATATTTAACATCTCAGGTCATTCATCCCTTCATTTACTTATTATCCATTCATTCAACTCATGGTTACTGTGTACCTCCACCTGCCAGGAACGGTTGTAGGAGCAGAGGATCAAGCAGTGAACCGAGGAAGGTCCCTTCCCCGCTGAAACTAATACCAGAAATATATCAGAGGGTTAAAACTGGGGCATGTGAAGGCCCAAGTGGTGGCTACATTAAGTAGTCAGGGCAGGCAACTCTGAAAGATGGTTATTTCTGAGATCTGAATGAAAGACAGGAGGAAGCCCCACAAACCTCTGCAGGAAAGGCCTGCATTTCGTTTTCAGACAGTGCAGAGTATGTGAAAACAACCGGTTGATTCTGGTGGTCAGCCAGCAATCCCCAAGGGGGCCATGTGGGAGACGGCACCACATAGGGGTGGAGGAAGGTTTCGTCTGGGTGTCTTCCCACAGAAGGGAGCACAGGGTCACTGAGGCACACGGGGACAGGGGAAGGAGAGCGTGGCAGATTTCAGTGTAAGTGCAGTGGGAAGTCACGGGAGGGTTTTAAGAAGGGGGATGGGCATGGCTGGATTTATATATTAAAAAGAACCTGTGATGTGGAGAGCAAATCAGATGGGGCCAGGGTGACAGCAGGTGTCAGGCTGGCAGCTGTTACAAGAGTCCACAAAGGCCAGATTGGGGCTCAGACCAGGGTGGCTGGGGCAGGGGGAACGCGGAGGAGGTGAAGTAACACATGAAATGTTCTGGATGAAGAAGCCTCAGGACTTGCTAAGGGACTAAATTTGGAGAGCAAGGGAAGGAACAAGCTCTAGGTGTGGGCCTTGGGCAGCCAGGTGAATGGTGGTGACGCCTACAGAAATGCAGGTTTCGGGGAGACGGTGAACTCTCTCTGGGTGCACTGAGGCTGAGAGGCCTGTCCCCATCCACGTGGAGATGTCCAGGTGGTTGGGTGTACAGCCCCTGAGTTCTGGGTGGAGCTCAGAGCTAGTGATGTGGGTGCTGGTGCGAATAGATGGCATTTCACAGCCACTGGAACACAGAAGGCGCCGTGGAGGGGAGGCGGGAGGGACGCTGCCCCCTCTGATAGCAGAGGAGCCAGAGGAGGAGACTGAGCAGCGGGCGGGGCAGGGGTGAGGGGAGCGTGGCGCCTCGGCTGCGAAGGACGCAGAGGGGCCCGGGGCGCTGATGCCGCTGAGCGCCTGGAGGGGGCGGCACCACCACGCACGGACGTGGCCGCAGCAGGGCTCCGACGACCTGGCGAGGAGCGAGGCGAGGCTGACCAGGTGGGGAGAGGAGGGAAGGGGAGGCGGGGAAAGACAGACAGCCACGTAAGGCAACTCTTCCAAGACGTTCCACTGTGAAGCAGAGCCGGGATATTGAGTGGGGTGGGCTGGGGTGTGCAGTGTACCAGAGCATTTCTGTTTTAAAAGTTAGGAACTCCTAGAGAGGAAGTCGGCGCAGTGGTCACAAGCACCGGGTAGGAGTCTGAGCAGGTGCCTCAATTTCCTGGTCTATAAAATGAAGATAATACCCTCCTCACAGGATAATTATGAGGACTAAGTTGGGGTTTGTGTGTAAAATACCGAGATGGTCTCTGGTACAAGTGTTTGCTCCTTGGTCTCCCTGATGACGGGGTGATGGAAGTGATTCTGTGTGCTGACAGGATCAGGTATGAAAGAGGGAGAAATGGATGCTGCCCGTGTCCTGGGAGGAGGGGTGACGGCTCCAGTGGGCAAGACAAGAACCCTTCCTCCATGTGGCAGGGGAGGGGCGGGGGGACAGAGGCAGGGTGCTCCTTCTGATGGTGGACAGAAGAACGGGCTCTTTCTTCTCAGTGACGCAAGACAGCAGCTGGGGCATGAAGGGAGCTGTGGGGATGCATAGAGTTTTGAAAGAAGAGAAGAAGCTACGAAAAATAAAAGTGAATGTATTAGAGACGTATACTGGCTCCCCATACATTTGGAGTTTGGAGGTTCCATCTGAGATCTGTGGCCACAGCTTTAAAGTCAAACCAGGTAGGAAAAAGAGATGCATCTCTGCAGCCCTGACTACCAGCTCGGGTTCTGGCATGGATCAGGCCCCGTATGGGCTTTACCTGGGGTCACAGTGAAGAGATGAGAGGGTTAAGGGAGTTTGCAGAGGAACACCTGTAATAAAGGCATCAAACCTATCTGGGTAAGGGGGTAAACTGTGCTGTGGGAGACAGAAAAAGGGTGATGATGCTGAGAAAGCATGAGGGCTCAGGGGTCTTGATGCAGTTGAGGGACTGCTGGAGCCGGAAGTAAGGAGGAGGAAGAGGGTTTAGTAGGATGCTTAAGGTAGAGGTTGTGGAGGTAGGGTGGGTACTTATGTAGTACTCAAGGGTGTGAGCATGGGAGAGGGTGGCTCAGAGGGAAGGACGAAAACACATATCTAAGCCAGAGGACCTCAAAGATGAGGTGCTGGGTGGCTGCTGAACTCATGGGGAACAAACGATGGCAGGGGCTGCAAAGAGAAGACGCTGAGCCGAGATGTGTACTGGGGCGGTGAGCTCAGATGACACGGCAGAGGCACAAGAGCATGGCAGGCCTGAAGGTGCGGACCTCAGGGCTGAGCCACAGGAAGAGCGGGGAGGACTGTGGGTCCTCGGTCATGAGATCCCTGGGATGTGAGCCGCTTTCACTGAACAGAGAAGGGTACCTGGGACAGGCATGTGTGAGGGCCGGGGGAACGTGCAGACTGGTGTGGGTGTGGCATCAGGGATTTGGGGGCACAGTGAAAGTTTGGGTAGGCAGTTTCATCAGATTAGTGAATGCTTACTGTAGAATGGGGTTCAAAGGCCAGATGATAGATCCAGAGAACCTGGGATTCCAGAAGGAAGGGGGATTTAGATACCTACGTGCTTTCCTACATACACACAGACAGGCAGCAACCAGCCATCATCAAGATGGGGTAACAAACCACAGCACCCCACTTAATCACGTTTAAGCATCTGAGGTCCACAGAGGCTGCCTTCCCCTCTTTGCCTTCTCACTGCTGCCCTATGGTGGCAAGTTGAACACTCCATGGTGAAACACAAGAAGCTTCTTCTAGAAAAGACCCATTGCTGAAGAATACGTCCTGGACTCATCTAGCAGTGAGATAACTCATGAGGACGTTAGAGCAATGCCTACCTCTTTCTGACAGCCAGCTGATTAAAGGGCAGCACCAAGTGGCTGCCTCCTGCGAGGCCGAACTGGTGGGCGTTGGGGACGTACTCCGGGGCTCTGTCCACGACACACAATTCCTGTAAGACATGCACATGGTTCTCAGCCACACACGACCAAGACCCCCACTAACACTGATGCGTTTTTCCACGAGGGAAACATCTCAGAAGCAACTGTGTCAGAGCACCAGCAACACAAACACACAGCACCGATTTTCCTTTTTTTGCTTCGAACAGTTTACTACACATCCCTTTCTTTATCTCTCTGAGAAGGCAATTAGAGTTTTTTTCACCTCAGCCCCACTCAAGTTCACCTAAATTCCCATGAATTTTCATCAGGCCTAAGGGGCAAAGGCCTTGCTCTGCGCCCCTGTGCCCCTGAAACCCCTGCTCTGGGGAGGGCCTGAGGATGTCAGCGGTTACAGGAGCACCTGCCTCACAAGCACCGGGCAGCTGTAAGTGCCCACAGGTGACAGGCCGAGCCAGTTCCACCCAGACAGGAGCGGGTGCAGCCAGGAGGAGCTGGGCTGGAGGGGCAGGTGCCCTGACTCCGGACCAAGTGAGGCCTTAGACTCAGTTTTCCAGGTCGGTGGACAGATGCTACCAAGACAACTGTCCTGAACTCAAAGATGGGCCCTGCTTGCAAGGTACTGCTTTTGTGTGATTGTGCCATCTAAATCAGAGTGTAAACTTTCAACCAAGGAAGTAGATAAATCAGAAAAGGGAAAGAAAAGTGAAAACTAACAATGGCTGCTGTTAAAAATACTTGGTCAAACTGGCTTTTCCTAGATGAATCAAATCTTTTTTTTTAAAGCAACGATATGTACGACGGCCTATATAAATACTTATTTTCATGTTTCTGACTAAATCCAAAGTGATACTGAGTCCTTATAAAGCCTCTGCCTCAAAGCTGGCTGTGTGGCAACCAAAAGACACACCCGAGCATTAGAGCTTGCAGCTCGGGACACTCTGCCATGTCTGATATGCTGTTTTCTCAGAGAGCCATCCTGCTTGCCCCCCTGCTTCTCATCACAGGGGTGACCCTGTAACTCCCAGATTCCTTTGGAAAGTGGCTTCCAACTGGTTCATCCAGCCAATGGAAGGCAGTGCTGGGAGGCTAGAGGGTGAATGGGAGAAGCTGCGTGTCTCTCCCTCCTTCCTGCCTCCCTGGCAGGGCCTGTCTTCTCTGTGCTCCAGCACCCACTGGGAGACGCTCTGCTCAGACTCGCTCCCTGGGCGGCCCCAGCTCTTCCCTCTGTGTGCTCCTGTGGATTTATCATGAGGTCCCCATTTTAATGTCCTCTGGGTGGTGCTCTTTTTTTCTGACTGGACCTGAACCATAGATTAAAGAAAGCCCTTCTTACTGGACTTGGTAAAGGCTGGGGCTCTGGCGGGAGTTCGCCGTCCTCTCCGTGGAGAGCCAGCTTTGGCTGTTTTGAGAGCAAGCAGGAGTCCAAGTCCACGTGTTCATAGCCAGTGGCACTAGTGAAATCCAAAAGTCTAGATACAAACAAAGTGTTTTCAAAATTAATGGAGATAATACAAACCAACCCATGAACCAAGGTCATGTGATTATTGAACACTTAAAATCCATTAAAAAACATTAATATACGCGTGCCACAACTACTGAAGCCTGAACACCTAGAGCCCATGCTCCGCAACAAGAGAAGCCACTGCAAGGAGAAGCCCACGCACCGCATAGAAGAGTAGCCCCCACTTGCCGCAACTAGAGAAAGCCCGCATGCAGCAACAAAGACCCAATGCAGCCAAAAATTAATTTTTAAAAAATCTACACACTACAATTCTGAAAGGCAAAACTATAGAGACAGAAATAAGATTAGCAGCTGCCAGGGACTAAGCATGTGGGAGATGACTGACTATAAAGGGACACAAGGAAACTTTTTGGGGGTGATGGCAATCAAATGTGTAGTATTTATCTAACTATGTATTTGTCAAAGCTCATCAAACTGTACACCTAAAAGAGTTAATTTTGCTGTATTTAAATTATACCTCAATAAACCTGACTTTTTAAAAAACAAACATTAATATAATACTCAGAGTAACCAAATTGACCGTCTCCCACAGTGACTAGAAGTCCACATAACCTCCCTTATCTATCGTCTTGTTTGATTCTTCTGCCTGAAATGGCAGCCCCCTGTCCGCCCGCCCTGCAGCCCATCCCCCCCTGTGTCCACCTGGCCATTCCTGAGTGTCCCTCAGGAGTCAGCTCAAATGCTGTCACCTGCTCCTGCAGCCTTGGCTTGGCTGCCTCAGGGCAAGAAGCTGGCTGTGGCTCCCACAGCGCTGCAGAGCAGCCTCCATGAAACACTGGCTTCTTTCTCACAGTTTCCCTTTGCCAGGAAGTCGTGAACTACCCTTGTCATATGTCCCTTTACTCTACAACATGTCCCCTGTCTGCACGTCCTTTGTTGGCACTTTCTGAGGACATGGCTGTGAACAGTAGTACATAGATGTTTCTGCCCTATCAGGTTCCCAGTCTCACGGCGTTCAGGAACAAGAAGGTCACTTTCCACACCTCCCCTCCCAGGAGCCTGTGCGGCCCACCACTATCAGGGTCCCATGTTCCAGGGACAACTTCCCCGGGAGAACACATGGCGTTCATCAGGCTGTTGCAATGTTATGCTGGACTCTGCCACCGCAGGCTTGCCCTGCATCCGTACCCCTCCCTACCCACCCCCCCGCCGAGTGAGCCAGAGCCCCCGCATCAGCGGCTCCTTTAACCCCGTCCTGTCTGGGCGGGGAACTGACACCCTCCGGCGACATACACGCAGAGGCGGGGCCAAATCCAAAGCTGAGCCCCTGGGAGCTGTGAGAACAAAGAAGAGAAAGGGAAATCTCTCCCAGCAGCCTCAGAAGCAGCGGATTCAAGCTCCACAATCAACTTGATGTACCTGCATCTGTGGAATACCTGAATAGACAACCAATCATCCCAAAATTGAGGTGGTAGACGTTGGGAGCAACTGTAGACTTGGGGTTTGCTTCCTGCATCTAATCTGTTTCTGGTTTTATGTTTATCTTAGTTTAGTAATTAGAGTTTATTATCATTGGTAGATTTGTTAATTGATTTGATTGCTCTCTTCTTTTTTTATGTCTAGATATATTTTTTTTCCTTTTTCTCTATTTTTTTCGTGGCACGTGGGTCTCTCACTGCTGTGGCCTCTCCCGTTGCGGAGCACAGGCTCCGGACGCGCAGGCTCAGCGGCCATGGCTCACGGGCCCAGCCACTCCACGGCATGTGGGATCTTCCCGGACCGGGGCACGAACCCGTGTCCCCTGCATCGGCAGGCGGACTCTCAACCACTGCGCCACCAGGGAAGCCCTCTTTTTTCTCTTTTTGTGAGTGTGTATGTGTATGCTTCTTTGTGTGATTTTGTCTGTACAGCTTTGCTTTTACCATTTGTCCTAAGGTTCTGTCTGTCCGTTTTGTTTTTGTTTTTTTTTTTAGTTTTTAGCAATTGCTATCATTGATGGATTTGTTTTTTGGTTTGGTTGCCCTCTTGTTTCTTGTCTTTTACTACTTTTTAATTTTTTTATTTTTAATAATTTTTATTTTAACAACTTTATTTTATCCTTTCTTTCTTTCTCCCTTTTCTTCTGAGCCATGGGGCTAACAGCATCTTGGTACTCTGGCCACATGTCAGGCCTGTGCCTCTGAGGAGGGAGAGCCAAGTTCAGGACATTTGTCCAGCAGAGACCTCCCAGCTGCACGTAATATCAAACGGCAAAAGCTCTCCCAGAGATCTCCACCTCAACGCTAAACCCAGCTCCACTCAACGACCAGCAAGCTACTGTGCTGGACACACTATGCCAAACAACTAGCAAGACAGGAACACAACCCCATCCATTAGCAGAGAGGCTGCCTAAAATCATAATAAGGTCACAAACACCCCAAAACACACCACTGGACGCAGTCCTGCCCACCAGAAAGACAAGATCCAGCCTCATCCACCAGAACACAGGCACCACTCGCCTCCACCAGGAAGTCTACACAACCCACTGAACCACCTTAGCCACTGCGGGCAGACACCAAAAACAACAGGAACTACAAACCTGCAGCCTGTGAAAAGGAGACCCCAAACACATTAAGTTAAGCAAAATGAGAAGACAGAGAAACACACACAGATGAAGAAGCAAGGTAAAAACCCACCAGACCAAACAAATGAAGAGGAAATAGACAGTTGACCTGAAATAGAATTCAGAGTAACAATAGTAAAGATGATCCAAAATCTTGGAAACAGAATGGAGAAAATACAAGAAACGTTTAACGAGGACCTAGAAGAACTGAAGAGCAAACAAACAATGATGAACAATGCAATAAATGAAATTAAAAATTCTCCAGAAGGAATCAATTGCAGAATAACTGAGGCAGAAGAATGGATAAGTGACCTGGAAGATAAATAGTGGAAGTAACTACCACAGAGCAGAATAAGGAAACAATGAACAGAATTGAGGACAGTCTCAGAGACCTCTGGGACAACATTAAATGCACCAACATTCGAATTATAGGGGTTCCAGAAGAAGAAGAGAAAAAGAAAGGGACTGAGAAAATATGTGAAGAGATTATAGTTGAAAACTTCCCTAATATGGGAAAGGAAATACTTAATCAAGTCCAGGAAGCACAGAGAGTCCCATACAAAGATAAATCCAAGGAGAAACACACCAAGACACGTATTAATCAAACTATCAAAACTGAAATACAAAGAAAAAATATTAAAAGCAGCAAGGGAAAAACAACAAATAACATACAAGGGAATCCCCAAAAGGTTAACAGCTGATCTTTCAGCAGAATCTCTGCAAGCCAAAAGGGAGTGGCAGGACATATTTAAAGTGATGAAAGGGAAAAACCTACAACCAAGATTACCCACCAAGGATCTCATTCAGATTTGATGGAGAATTAAAACCTTTACAGACAAGCAAAAACTAAGAGAATTAAGCACCACCAAACCAGCTCTACAGCAAATGCTAAAGGAACTTCTCTAGGCAGGAAACACAAGAGAAGGAAAAGACCTACAATAACAAACCCAAAACAATTAAGAAAATGGGAATAGGAACATAAATATCGATAATTACCTTAAATGTAAATGGATTAAATGCTCCAGCCAAAAGACAAAGACTGGCTGAATAGATACAAAAACAAGACCTGTATATATGCTGTCTACAAGAGACCCACTTCAGACCTAGGAACACATACAGACTGAAAGTAAGGGGATGGAAAAAGGTATTCCATGCAAAAGGAAATCAAAAGAAAGCTGGAGTAGCAATTCTCATATCAGACAAAATGGACTTTAAAATAAAGACTATTTCAAGAAACAAAGAAGGACACTACATAATGATCAAGGGATCGATCCAAGAAGAAGATATAACAATTGTAAATGTTTATGCACCCAACACAGGAGCACCTCAATACATAAGGCAAATACTAACAGCCATAAAAGGGGAAATCAACAGTAACACAATCACAGTAGGGGACTTTAACACCCCAGTTTCACCAATGGACAGATCATCCAAAATGAAAATCAATAAGTAAACACAAGCTTTAAATGATACATTAAACAAGATGGACTTAATTGATATTTATAGGACACTCCATCCAAAAACAACAGAATACACATTTTTCTCTAGTGCTCATGGAACACTCTCCAGGATAGATCATATCTTGGGTCACAAATCAAGCCTTGGTAAATTTAAGAAAACTGAAATCGTATCAAGTATCTTTTCTGACTACAACGCTCTGAGACTAGATATCAATTACAGGAAAAAATCCGTAAAAAATACAGACACATGGAGGCTAAACAATACACTACTAAATAACCAAGAGATCACTGAAGAGATCAAAGAGGAAATCAAAAAATACCTAGAAACAAATGACAGTGAAAACATGACAACTCAAAACCTATGGCATGCCCCAAAAGCAGTTCTAAGGGGGAAGTATACAGCAATACAATCCTACCTCAAGAAACAAGAAACATCTCAAATAAACAACCTAACCTTACACCTAAAGCAATTAGAGAAGAACAAAAAACCCCCAAAGTTAGCAGAAGGAAAGAAATCATAAAGATCAGATCAGAAATAAATGAGAAAGGAATGAAGGAAACAATAGTAAAGATCAATAAAACTAAAAGCTGGTTCTTTGAGAAGATAAACAAAATTGATAAAGCATTAGTGAGATTCATCAAGGAAAAAAGGGAGAAGACTCAAATCAATAGAATTAGAAATGAAAAAGGAGAAGTAACAACTGACACTGCAGAAATACAAAATATCATGAGAGATTACTACAAGCAACTATATGCCAATACAATGGACAACCTGGAAGAAATGGACAAATTCTTAGAAAAGCACAAACTTCTGAGACTGAATCAGGAAGAAATAGAAAATATAAACAGACCAATCACAAGCACTGAAATTGAGACTGTAATTAAAAATCTTCCAACAAACAAAAGCCCAGGACCAGATGGCTTCACAGGCGAATTCTATCAAACATTTAGAGAAGAGCTAACACCTATCCTTCTCAAACTCTTCCAAAATGTAGCAGAGGAAGGAACACTCCCAGACTCATTCTACAAGGCCACCATCACCCTGATACCAAAACCAGACAAGGATGTCACAAAAAAAGACAACTACAGGCCAATATCACTGATGAACATAGATGCAAAAATCCTCAACAAAATACTAGCAAACAGAATCCAACGGCACATTAAAAGGATCATACACCATGATCAAGTGGGGTTTATCCCAGGAAGGCAGGGATTCTTCAATATACGCAAATCAATGTGATAAACCATATTAACAAATTGAAGGAGAAAAACCATATGATCATGTCAATAGATGCAGAAAAAGCTTTTGACAAAATTCAACACCGATTTATGATAAAAACCCTCCAGAAAGTAGGCATAGAGGGAACTTACCTCAACATAGTAAAGGCCATATATGACAAACCCACAGCCAACATTGTTCTCAATGGTGAAAAACTGAAAGCATTTCCTTTAAGATCGGGAACAAGACAAGGATGCCCACCCTCACCACTCTTATTCAACATAGTTTTGGAAGTTTTAGCCACAGCAATCAGAGAAGAAAAACAAATAAAAGGAATCCAATTGGAAAAGAAGAAGTAAAGCTGTCACTGTTTGCAGTGACATAGAGAATCCCAAAGATGCTACCAGAAAACTACTAGAGCTAATCAATGAATTTGCTAAAGTACCAGGATACAAAACTAATGCACAGAAATCTCTAGCATTCCTATACACTAATGATGAAAAATCTGAAAGTGAAATCAAGAAAACACTCCCATTTACCACTGCAACAAAAATAATAGAATACCTAGGAATAAACCTACCTAAGGAGACAAAAGAACCTGTATGCAGAAAACTATAAGACACTGATGAAAGAAATTAAAGATGATACAAACAGATGGAGAGATATACCATGTTCTTGGATTGGTAGAATCAACATTGTGAAAATGACTCTACTACCCAAAGCAATCTACAGATTCAATGCAATCCCCATCAAACTACCAATGGCATTTTTCACAAAACTAGAACAAAAAATTTCACAATTTGTATGGAAAAGACCCCGAATAGCCAAAGCAATGTTTAGAAAGAAAAACGGAGCTGGAGTAATCAGGCTCCCAGACTTCAGACCATACTACATAGGTACAGTAATCAATACAGTATGGTACTGGCAGAAAAACAGATATATATAGATCAATGGATAGAAAGGATAGAAAACCCAGAGATAAACCCCCATACCTATGGTCACCTTATTTTTGATAAAGGAGGCAAGAATATACAATGGAGAAAAGACAGCCTCTTCAATAAGTGGTGCTGGGAAAACTGGACAGCTACATGTAAAAGAATGAAATTAGAACACTCCCTAACACCATACACAAAAATAAGCTCAAAATCAATTAAAGACCTAAATGTCAGGCCAGACACTATAAAACTCTTAGAGGAAAACACAGGCAGAACACTCTATGACATAAATCATAGCAAGATCCTTTTTGACCCACCTCCTAGAGAAATGGAAATAGAAACAAAAATAAACAAATGGAACCTAATGAAACTTCAAAGCTTTTGCACAGCAAAGGAAACCATAAACAAGACCAAAAGACAACCCTCAGAATGGGAGAAAATATTTGCAAATGAAGCAACTGACAAAGGATTAATCTCCAAAATTTACAAGCAGTACATGCAGCTCAATATCAAAAAAAAACCAATCCAAAAATGGGCAGAAGACCTTAAGTAGACATTTTTCCAAAGAAGATATACAGATTGCCAACAAACACATGAAAGGATGCTCAACATCACTAATCATTAGAGAAATGCAAATCAAAACTACAATGAGATATCACCTCCCACAAGTCAGAATGGCCATCATCAAAAAATCTAGAAACAATAAATGCTGGAGAGGGTGTGGAGTACAGGGAACCTTATCTTGCACTGTTGGTGGGAATGTAAATTGATAAAGCCACTGTGCAGAACAGTATGGAGGTTCCTTAAAAAACTACAAATAGAACTACCATACGACCCAGCAATCCCATTACTGGGCATATACCCTGAGAAAACCGTAATTCAAAGAGTCGTGTACCCCAATGTTCATTGCAGCTCTATTTACAATAGCCAGGACATGGAAGCAACCTAAGTGTCCACTGACAGATGAATGGATAAAGAAGATATGGCACACATATACAATGGAATATTACTCAGCCATAAAAATATACGAAATTGAGCTATTTGTAGTGAGGTGGATGGACCCAGAGTCTGTCATACAGAGTGAAGTAAGTCAGAAAGAGAAAAATATCATATGCTAACACATAATATGGAATCTTAAAAAAAAAAAAATGGTTCTGAAGAACCTCGGGGCAGGACAGCAATAAAGACACAGACGTAGAGAATGGACTTGAGGACATGGGGAGGGGGAAGGGTAAGCTGTGACAAAGTGAGAGAGTGGCATGGACATATATACACTACCAAATGTAAAACAGATAGCTAGTGGGAAGCAGCCACATAGCACAGGGAGATCAGCTCGGTGCTTTGTGACCACCTAGAGGGGTGGGATAGGGAGGGTGGGAGGGGGATGCAAGAGGGTGAAGATATGGGGATATATGTATATGTATAGCTGATTCACTTTGTTATAAAGCAGAAACAAACCATTGTAAAGCAATCATACTCCAATAAAGATATTAAAAGAAAAAAGCATGCCAAAATGTATTCGACCCCTGCTGTGTGTTGACAGTACTATGGAACTAATGTTTAGTGGTTGTTTTTTTCTCATGCATGATGACCAGATTTTTCCATCATTCTAGTCTAATAAAGCCATTTGGGGGAGTTTATAGAACACGGGATTCACTTGTTATTCGGGAACTTGTAGAATTTGGGGCCATCTCAAACAGCAAAATTACGTTGTAGGTTAGTGTCAGTACTGGGCATTAAAAGATCAGGAAGTGCAAAATCATGCTGAGAGCACAGTCACACTTACTCCATGTTAAAGATCAGGTTTTGGATACAGCCATGGAATGAGCTTCTCATCTTCAGCATGGGTGTCCCCTCGCCCTCTGGAACACCACCTATGTACAGGTTGGACACACTTATTGTCCTGCTTTCTGCTGATGGGCCCAGCTTCATTTCCACAGGAGCTGTCTCATCCAGTTGGACAGTGATAATTCTAAAAGGTTAAAGGAGAAAATAAAGGTTTTCGAATATAATGAAACATAACTGTCCATTTTAATATCTAATTCCAGCAAGTTTTTACTGAATTATAAAAGTGCCTTGAAGATACATTTTAACATGACATTTAACATGTGTGTGAGTAAAAAAGTGAATCTTGAATATTAAAACTTACAGGTAAACGTTCTCCAAAACTGAATGGAATGTGATTAAATATTATTCAGTTCAATTGCTTTTTGGAGAGAATCTTTTACTTCTTTACCTGTGACAAAATGTGCAGTGTTTTTTTAAAACTTTTGGTCTATAGTTTTGGAGAGAAATTATATAGAAATGTTGATATGACACTGTTTACTATTTCACTGTTTACATTTTACTATTTACTATGTCACTATTTGCTATTTTACCATTCACTATTAGAATTTACTAATACTGTAACACTATTTGACACAGAATTATTCCAGTGTAAAGACACTTTATGCCGGGCCCCAGAAAAGGGCAGGTTTAAGGCTGTTCAATTATGAAAATTCTGCAAATATCTTACTACAAAGCAGATCAAATTGTTTTCCAAAGAGGTATTCTATCAAGCTTCTAGAATTATTTTGGAATTAAAAGGACTCTGGATGACATCATACTAATTATCCCAATCATTTCACTGCATACAGGCCTCCTACTGGGGAGCCTTCGTAAGGTGACGCAAATACCTCCCGGTCCTTATCAAGGAGATGGAATGCTCTTGACCGTCGCCATATGTGCCCGTGGGAGCATGCAGGAGAGCTCTTCTCAGGCTGGTTCCATCCCCAGGATTAACATGCACTTCAATGTGGCCTTCAATTAGCATGATGGAAAAGAAGGGCTGGGAAGGTCACACAGATAATTCCCAAAGAAAAGACGTTACTATAGGATTTAAAGAATTATCATCTTATGAAGGTAATGTGGGAGTATTGGCACCAAGGAAGCAGTTCCTTAAGAATATCACCATCTAACAATTATTTTATACTTTGTATATTGCTTTCTAACCTCTGCTGACATAATTTACATTCTGCATTATGCTATTATCACTAACCATATCAAAGATTTCCATTTCTACAGTCTTCATACTTATTATTTATTGCTACATTATGTACTAACAAACAGTTACATTGTAAGTCATTGATCTGTTTCTCCCTTTCCCATTTTACTGAGATATAATTGACATATACCATTGTGTTAGTCTTAGGTATACAACACAACCATTGGATATTTGAATATACTGTAAAGGATCACCTCATATAGTTACAAAATTTGTTCTTGTAGTGAGAACTTTTTAAGATCTACTCTCTTAGCAACTTTCAAATATGCAATATGATATTGTCGCTATAGTCACCATGCTGTACATCACATCCCCAGAACTTATCTTACAACTGGAAGTTCGTACCTTTGACCCCCCCTTCACCCACTTCTCTCCTGCCCCTACCTCTGGTAACCACTAATCTGTTCTGTCTCTATGAGTTTGTTTTTTTAAGATTCCACATATAAGTGAGATCATACAGTATTTGTCTTTCTCTCTTTGACCTGTTTCATTTAACGTAATGCCCTCAAGGTTCATGCATGTTGTTTTCAATGGTAGGATTTCCTCCTATTTTATGGCTGAATAATATTCCACTGTATAATAGATAGATATTGATATATATGTATACATATACACACACCACGTCTTTATCCATTCGTCTACTGATAGACACTCAGTTTGTTTCCATGTCTTGACTACAGTAAATAATGTTGCAATGAACAAGAGGATATAGCTATCTCTTCAAGGTAGTGATTTCGTTTCCTTCAAATATATACCCAGAAGTGGAATTGCTGGATCTCATTTCCTTCAAATACATACCCAGAAATGGAATTGCTGGATCATATGGGAGTGTGATTTTTAATTTTTTGAGAAAGCCCCATACTGTTTTCCATAGTGGCTGTACCAATATATTATACATTCCCACTAGCAGTGCACAAGGGTTCCCTTTTTTCCACATCCTCACCAGCACTTGTTATCTCTTATCTTTTCTTTTTTTTGTTTTTGTGGTACGCGGGCCTCTCACTGTTGTGGCCTCTCCCGTTGCGGAGCACAGGCTCCGGACGTGCAGGCTCAGCGGCCATGGCTCATGGGCCCAGCCGCTCTGTGGCATGTGGGATCTTCTCGGACCGGGGCACGAACCCGTGTCCCCTGCATCGGCAGGCGGACTCTCAACCACTGCGCCACCAGGGAAGCCCATCTCTTATCTTTTTTGATGGTTGCCATTCTCAGAGGTGTGAGGTGAAATCTCACTGTGGGACCTATTCCTTTTTAAAAAATGTAGGTAGTTTCTAACTTTTAATTACCATACATAATGAACATTTAACTGTTTTTGTTTTGTTTTTTTTTGCCTGTGAAATTTTTCTAAGATTTCTAAAGGTGGGATTAAAGAGTTGAAGGTTTGAAAATGTTTAAAGCTCTTAACACTCTTTTGCCACATTGAGAGAGGTCCACCAGCAGAACTGGAATGGGAGTGTTTCACAAGGTCTTGCCAGCACTGGATGACACCGTTCCTTTTTGCTGACTTAGTAGCAAATTTTGATTTACAAGAGGTCCTATTAAGATTGGTGGAGAAAAACAGTTTGATAGTTCCTCAAGAAGTTAAACATAGAATTCCCATATGACCCAGCAATTCCACCCATAGGTATATACCCAAAAGAATTGAAAACAGGTACTCTAACAAATACTTGTATGCAGATGTTCGTAGCAGCATTATTCACAATAGTCAAAAGGTAGAAACAACCCCAAACGTCCATCAATGAACTAATAAATTATGCTCTGTATACAGTGGGATAACATTCAGCCATGAAAAAGAAGGACGTGCTGATACATGCTACGATGTGGATGGACCTCGAAAGCATGCTAAGTAAAAGACAGAATATCACTCATACGAGTCCACTCATATGAAATATACAGAATAGGTACATTCATTCATAGATACAGAAAGAAGACTGGTGGTTGCCAGGGTTGGGGGAGGGGGTGAATGGGGAGTGACTGCTTAACAGGCATAGGCTCTCTTTTGGGTGATGAAGATGTTTTGGAACTTGACAGAGAAAGTGGCCTCACAACATTATGAAAGCACTAAGTGCCACTGACTGTTTCACCTAAAAATGGTTGCTTTTATTTTATGTAAATTTCATCTCAACTTAAAAAAAGGAAAAAAGATTGGTGGAGCCCATAAACCAATCTGTCCTTGTCAGACCTTCACTCAGTGTCTTGTGAGGTATCTGGGATCTACAGACTGGTGTTCCAGGTCAGGCTCTGAAATAACGGCTGTGTGATCTTGTGCGGGTTAGCCAGGCTCTCTGAATCCATTTCTCCCTCAGCAAAATATAGGAAGCAGCATTCACCCTGAAGTGTGGCTGTAATAATTATACAGCAATGTCTGTAAAATACCTTGCACAGTAGAGAACAGTACTCTAAATTGTAGCTGCATGGCTTCTACTTCATTAATACAATACATTAGTATTCTGTGAATCTCTTCAAATTACATAATATGTAAAGTTCAAGCAGAGGAAAGGTAAATATCACCTATCCTATAAGAATCCTAGGTAGACAGCAAGGATCTTTCTTCTCAATGGCTAGACAAGGAAGATGGA
Source organism: Delphinapterus leucas (assembly GCF_059928025.1). NCBI lineage: Eukaryota > Metazoa > Chordata > Mammalia > Artiodactyla > Monodontidae > Delphinapterus > Delphinapterus leucas. Next base: position 31,799,504 of record NC_143142.1, on the reverse strand, counting down.
TTATGCAACACAAAGAGACCGCTGATTCGTAAGGGAAAGACATTCAGCAATAATCACTTTTACTTATTAAAAACGCACACCCATTAACAACCAGGCACACATGTTGTAGAATACATGTTATGACTAAGTCATCTTCCATCCAGTGTTTCCTGAAGTCATTTCCTTCCTGAGCTCCTGGCTTGAGAGCCTTTGAGCCACTCACCTTGTGGGCCTGCCGGTGACCTTGCTTCTCCCCATGCTGGCCCAGGGCAGCCAGGATGATGCCGCTGCTGTTCCTGGTGGCAAATGTTGCCAACAATTCCGAATCTGGTGACAAGGACTTGGGTGGCAATTCAACGTAGCCGCCTCTCAAGAAGCTAACGCTTCGGACAGGCTGGTCACAAAGGAGAGGAGAAAGCACCGTGAGGCCCACCCGCACGCTGAACCTCCCACCCTGGAGGCTGCTGCCGTTTTCCCCACCACCTCTTTTCTGTTCACACCCCTGGTTTAGATCCTGTTGCCTTATTATGTTAGTAAATCAGTGGGCATTTATAGAAACTCATCCCAATATTAATAAAACACTTCCCACCTCCAGTATACAGCCTTTTCTCACTCCGTAGGAATTTCTGAGTAAATCAAAGGTCGATCTAGATATTTCCAGGTTTTTGATACAGCCCACGTAGCTTTTGCTGGTGACACCTCTCCTGTAGGGAAGGGCAAGAGAACAACAGCAACAAAATTGGATTTTATAACTCCAGTTTTGAAAGAAGAAATAAAAATGGACCTACAAATAAGAAAGATCTCTTTCCATGTGTCATTCTCATAAATGTCTAGATCTCCCTCTAACAAGACTATTGATGGTGAGAATTCAGGTCAAATATGTACTCTCCTTAGGACTAAAGAAAGGGATTGAATTTAGTGAGGCTGATTACCTAGATGGCTACCTAGATAAAAGCATGCTTAATATTTTAAGGGAAACTATTATAGTCATTACCATTTAGATATACTCACTAAAACAGAGGCTAATTATAAGAGAGACAGTGCACTGCCATAAGGAAATTATAGCGCTTAGATTTCAATCCAGTCTCCGTGTAGAGCAAACATTCACCTCCCACGGGGGCAAGTGTGGGCAATGTGATTTCCCAGGATCTCTTGGTTAGAGACAGCATCGGCTCTTGTCCATACCACATATTCATGCACTTCCTCCTGAAGGAAATAACTGCATTTGGTGAAGTCTGGGATTATCCAGAACCCTTATTTCTTTGATACTAAGCCAATTCCATATTTTTATTAACAGAAATTGCCACTCTGCTGGGTGAGGTGAGCTTCAATGTACTCAGGCTAACATTTCCAAATGATGGAGACTACTGAACATCTCCCAGTTACACCCTGAAGCCTCAGCTAGTGACAGGAGAACTGTGCAGGAACATGGCTTCTTGCTACATGTCATATCTCACTTTTTCTCTGTGCTGTGCAATGAGCTGTCGGCCATTAAGAAACCACATGATTTAGGGCAAATTTCAACCTTTCCGAATCTCAGTTTCTTCCATTGTAAATGAGGAGACTGGCCCCGATGATACCCAAGACCCATCTATCATGAAAGTCTGTGATTTGAGATGTCTTCCTAGTAAAGGGACTCTGTCCTTTTCTCCAGGGTCTACGCTGTGTACCATTTAGGTAAAGAACAAATGAATTACAACACAGCTTGTAACCTCAGAAACATCCCCAACGCCACTATGTTAGGAATGACATCTGTAATCAGGGATTAGGGGAGAGGCTTCCAGTCCTGGCTCTGCCTTGGCAGAGGGGTAAGACCTGGGACAAGCGACCAACTCCCCTGAAGTTTTGGGACATTTATTTCCGAGACCCTGAAGGTGGGTGACTGTGGTTGTAAACTATGTTCCTTGGAACTTTCGCACATTTCTGGCAGAGAAGGGGGTGTGTCAGGAAGTGGATTCTGGGCTGCTCAACCCATAGCAACTGGAGTGGCTGCACTTCTGTATAAGAACCTGGCTTGAAGATGAGGTACTGCTACAAATATACATTTGAAAACCTGAGTGACTCGGTTTGGACATTTGGTGATTCCACTCCCTGGAAGCTAGGCTGCCTTGACTGCTGGCCATATATGCCTTTTTTATAATGGTGTGAAAGAAACTTAGACCTTTCTTTGTCCCCAGTCCAAAATTACAAAATTGAGGACAGTAAACTACAGAAAGTTTATGAAATTATTAAAGTCACAAAGCTAAACAAGAACAAGAATCAGTGCATCTCTCCTCTGCTACCTTTAATCCAACTTGCTGATGCTGGTCTTTAAACTTTCACATACATTATTCATTCTAATCACCAAAAGGGGAATCCAGGTAAGTCTGCAGAAAGCATGATTCCTTTCTTTTTGTCACCAAAAAGATTCTACCACTCGAGAATGTCTGGACAGGAGAGTGACGTGTGATGGAAAGTGGGTCTCCAAATATTGCACAGTAACAATTTTTAGATGTTTTGTAGGCAATAAATAGAAAATCATAAATTCTATTGCAGAAGGCTTTCTTTACTTCTCAATTATATGGCATACTAATCAAAACAGAACGTTATAGGTTAAATGGTGTTTCCCCACCCCGAGCAAAAGATTTTGAAATCCTAACCCCCAGTACCTGTGAATGTGACCTTATTTGAAAATAGGGTCTTTACAGTTGTAATCAAGTTAAGGTGAGGTCAGTACGGTAGGTCCTAATCCAGTATGACTGGTATCTTTATAAAAAGGGGAAATTTGGACACTGAGAGAGACACACAGAGGGAAGACAGCGTGTCCACACAGATAAAGAATGCCACCTACAAGCTGAGCAATGCCTGAAGCTACCAGAAGCTCAGAGAGAAGCATGGAACAGATTCTTTCTCACAATCCTCAGAAGGAAGCGGTCCTGCTGACACCTGATTTTGGAACTGTAGCCTCCAGAACTGTGAGAGAACACATTTCTGTTGTTTAAGCTGCCCAGTCTGTGGAACTTTGTTACGGAAACTAAGGCAGTTGGTAATTAGGGACATGAAAATTCTGCAATGTGATATCATACCTTACAACTCTTGACCTAGGTAATCCACCCACATAAATTGGATCCTTATCTAGACGATTGAGGTCAGAAGATGCTCCTGGAGTTTCCCCTTGCTTGGTTTCTTTGTAGCTGGTGTTATATGCATCAATAACTGCTAGGAGTCCTAGAGAAGATCAAGAGGAATAGACAAGAAAATGAGTCACTTTCTACAAGAAAGTAAACACAGACGTATAACAAAGGTCATTTACAAAGACATATTCTTTTACATTCTGCAAATTTGACCAGGGGATGTTCTTAACTGTTAAAAGACAAATGAAAACCCTCTTTACAAAAGTCAATAAATCCAGAATATACACGCTAAATGGTAGCAGTATGTGTGTCAAAGAAAACAGAATCAATTTGATCCTTGATTCCAATTCAGCATTTAACGTTAAAATGCATTTGGAAACCACAGACAGAGAATTAGAATATTCCTCCAGCAAAATGTGAATCCTGGTGCTTAGTATTCCAAAGAAAACAATGGCTTTTGATTAGAATATCATTTAAGAATACCTAGAAAGCTAAAGTAAAAAAAGACTGCTGACTTTGGGAAGATTTCTATTCCTATGAGGGCGACCGACATTCCGTCCGTCTACCTGTGCATTTACCTTGCTTTCTGTTTCGCTGGAAAGCAATTTTGTACCAGGTTCCATTATTATAGCGTCTGTCGGTAGTAAGAGCAAGAGGCCCAGAACCCAGGTCAACTGTAACTCTAACTCTGCCGTCGACCAAGTCGATGGATAAAAAGTCTTTCTGTAATAAAGAAAACAGTTACCCAAGGCTCCATTATTATCACAGTATTTCCTTTCTCTTCAAGTCAGGGATGGCGGAAACCTCCTACAGTCAAACTAAGAAAACAGGATCTGGCCCAACAGTCCAAAATTAAAAGTGTCCACAAAGGCTTTCTAGAATAATATACAGACATATGTCAGATAAACTCATGGTAATCAAAATCTACAATGCAGGAAGAGAAGTGGAATCTCTATTTTTTTCATTTAGATTGACAACTGGGCCAATCCTAAAAATAAAACTAGAAGTTTGAGAAAAATCAGCAGCACATAAGATAAAAATAAGAACATGAACTTCCTGCAATGGAATTCAAATAAGGTGGTCAGAGTGAGTAAAACAAGACGTCTTATTCAAGCTCAAAATTTAATAATAAATGTTCAACTGATATTTATAATGATAGGAAGCTATTTTCTACTTGATATGCTTCTATATTCTCCAAACATTCTTCAATAGTTTTGTACTGATAAATCATTTAAAAAGGGGGATTGATATGGCATACATACGTACATATTATACTAGCATGTGCTCATAAAACAATCATTAAACGTAAATATCCTCATAGCAATCCAGCTGTATATACACAGTAGGGGGCAGGGCCCCACAGACTCTTACGGTGCCATTTGAAGCCAGGTAGAGAAGCAGCCCATTAGGGGAAAAGGTACTAAAAAGCATAATTATCTGCGTCACAGTAGCCCGGAGCATCTTCTCCACGACAGAGTACCCACTCCCATCAAAATGGAAGGAAGCATCTTCATTTTGGGGGCTGCAAGGAGAGAAGGTGAAGCACAATCTATTCTTAGGAAGGTAGTTAAATAGAATACATGATACTCTTACTGAGTTCTTCCTCACAAAAGTTGTGATAGAGCATTTATTTCCATAAATTGATAACAAGTGTAAGTCATAATATCTTAAAATACGCTCCCCATGAGATTATGCGAGACAAGCACCCAGTTGCCTTGTAAGGAAATGAAAGTCAACATGGGCAGTGTTCACTGTAGTAAAAAGAAATTCCCTCAAAGGATGGATTACTGCTATAAACAGTTCTACTTAGTGACTAGATTTTCATTTGTTCTAATTCTCTTTAATGTGACTTTGATGTCCCTTAATGTCTAGTTTCCTTTAATGTCCTTTCTTAATTCCAGCACTTTCAGAATAAATTTTTTTACTGGCATGTATCACCTTATGCTCATTTTTAACTAATTCAACTAAACTGGACTAATGGTGGAAAACAAATATGTACCAATGTGCCAAAAGGATCAGTTTGCAAAAATATCATTGACAAAAAAGAATCTCAAAAATCTGCAGGATGAGCTTACAGCAGTTACATACCATGGACCCCAGCACTTCTTAGATAAGTGTTTTCCAGTTTTCCCAACGTCTCAAAAAACTGACTTGAGTCACTCTTCAGGTACAAAGTACTTAGAACATATTCTTATGTTCAAAAAGTACTTTTCTGGAATGTCATAGGGCTCGAGAGGGAATGAGATTAGGGTGTTTTGGGGTAAGAATTTGCATTTTTCCCAGTTGAAGGTGCAATAACCGCTCTGTGTCACATCTCCAAGCAGGAACAGAATACCCAACAGTGAGACTGTTTCCATTAACAAAACAAAATGTAGCAGTGCTTTGTAAGACCTGAGCTTTCAAATTCATAGCTTTCTACAGTCCTGCTTTTTCTAAAAATTTCTGTCTTGAGATCTCTTATAAGGAAGTATAACTTTAAGGAAATGTACTCTGCATAAACAAACTGTGGGCTAATTCTCAATTATTTAATCCTTAAAACTCTGGCCTCCTAGAAGCATGTCCCATTGCTTTATCTTTTGGCAACCGGTTTCATGTAGCTAAGGACACACACTCTAGAACCAGATTGCTAGGGTTCAAATCCCAGCTCCCTAACTTACTAGCTGTGTAACCTCAGAGAAGTTACCTAACCCCTCTGTGTCTCATTTCCTTCATTTGTAAAATAGGGGTAACACTAGAACCTCTCTGGAAGAGCTATACGTGATTTAATACATGTAAAGTTCTTTAAACGGTGCCTGGTACATAGCAAATGTTCACTCTGGTTTAGCTCTGAGAATTGTACTGTGTTCAGAGGTCCTAGTGGGGTCCCATTTTGCCTATTAAAAGCTGAGCCTCAAAGATTAAGTTCTTGCCCAAGAACACACACAAGAAAATGCAAAGCCAGGTTTCAAACGAAATTCCAGAAATCCGTCTGCCCTTTCCCTCCCCAGAGCTTAGGAGTTCTCTGTTCTCAGGAAGGTTGAGTCTTTGCTTCTGGCTTCTCTCCTTCAGCAGGGCCTGCCCCAGTCAGGTGGCCACCAAAAGGGATGAATGCAAAGGAAACGATGACTGAATGCGATTCTCCTGAGAAGGCTCACATCCCTCGGGTCAGCGGCACATTTCTGGGGCTCGTCCGCTGTGGGTCAGACTTCCGTTCTATAACCATGAGGCCCATATGCCTTTCCCCAGCTGGGCCTCAGAAAGGCAGCTCCAGGCCCCTGCCTGGGTAAGAGGCCGGGACAAATGACAAAGGGTCTGCCACAGCACTTCATGGCTGGCTCTCCTCCAGCACCCAGCATTTATGGGAGGCCGGGGGGAGCCCTGCGGTCAGGAGGACCGGGCAGACGCCCTCCCTCCCAGCTCTCAGCCCCGTGACCCTGGAAGAATGACTAGACTGCTCTGATCCAAGCTGGCACCCATGAGATGGGGGGACCTGTCAGACTCCGTGCAGCTGTCCCGTGAGTGAGGAGGCATCACTCGGGCGCCACGCCCAGGATGCTCTACCTACCATCGCCCCTACAGCGCGGAGCTCTTTTTTATGTTACCACAAAGAAGTATTTTAGTTAATTTTACGTAGACCATGAGACATTGAAGGAGATAAGCTTGGGTGACTGATGTTGCCATCACCAGTACCGAGCAGAGGGCCCAGAAACAGATGACTGTCCGGTCAAGGTCAGCCATGCAGCCAATGCTCTATTGCAACAGCCTCTCAAAACTAACACAAGAATAAAGGCCTGGGTTTCCCTGGTGGTGCAGTGGTTGAGAGTCTGCCTGCCGATGCAGGGGACAAGGGTTCGTGCCCCGGTCCGGGAGGATCCCACATGCCGCAGAGCGGCTGTGCCTGTGAGCCATGGCCGCTGAGCCTGTGCTCCGCAACGGGAGAGGCTACAACAGTGAGAGGCCCGCGTACCGCAAAAAAAAAAAAAAAAAAAAAAAAAAAGAATAAAGGCCTGTTGACTAAATGAAAGTTTTTTTCCCATATTTAGATGTGAACTGTTAGAATCAATGGTTTATTTTATACTATCCTTGAAGGATCTGAGAGATTGTTCATAATTATAAACATATGCTGACACCATGTTAGAGAAGTGTAAGTATATTCAAAGAAGAATAAAAAAAATCAGTTAGCTTACTTGGTAATATAAATCAAAGTTAAAGGTAAATGATTATAAGAAAAAAACTTTTTAAATCTAAAGGACATCAATGGACCATGCTAATGATTTAATAATGGAAAATTACACACAAAGGTAAAAAGCGCAATGAATTCTAATTACTGGCCCGCCCAAATGGATTCCAGTGCTAGAAGTAGTTTATTAACTCACTGAGCTAAAGGTTTTGGCTAGTAGGTAGGGGCACTTATCGAAAATGAAGACAGTTTTAATCCATTTACAAATGTAGACATAAAGCACCTATTTGTGTCTACTTCAGTACTTGCAAAGTATGTTCTATGGAACATAAACAGCTCTGGAATGCTTTTTAAAAAGAGATCAGGGTCAAATGAGTTTGGGAAATGCTGCAACTCTAACCTTCTCCCGGGACAGTGTTACCGTGCATATTAGCATCTTATGTGTTACTCATGGGGCACGTTACCTTCCAAAGCAGCCATGGCACTTTCCCTCCCTTTCAATATAGTTCCATAGGCCAATCGACTGTCCATTCAAGAAGGCCTCTCCCATGCAGCCTTTAAAATAAGTAACCTTCACAGCAGGAGACTTCTAATGTAAACAAACAAACAAACATAATCCAAGTATATTTGGTGAAAAGAAATATATTCTCTAAGTGCACAAAACTCCTCCTTGGGAGCTCAAATCTAACAGATCCAAATTTTGAGAAAACAACATCCAGGAAAATGACCAGTTTGTAATCACTGAACTTCCTTCCAATTATGAATTGGAATCCTAGAATGAACACAGCAGGACGAGATCTCAAAGGTCATGTCAGTTACTAGGGTCACTGGAGAGAAGGCCCTTTAACTAATGAGGAAAGAGACCCAGAGAATGTGGTCAGTGGTGAGGACCTGCCGGGAACTGGGACCCTTACTCTCATTTCAGAGCACTGAACCAAGTCCAGGTGAGTGAACTTTATTGGGTGAGAGGGTAACTGATGTAATAAAATGTACGATGGGCTCCTCTGCTAACTGCTAATTAGTATTGGCCCACCACTAGAGTCAGAACAGAGATAAAGGGAGTTCACAGAAATTCATGTGGAATATTGAGATTCCTCTTTTATTATTGGGGGAAAAAACCAGATAATAAAATGAACCACTGGCTTCTTTTCCATTATGCTATCCATTAAGCATGATCCTTTACAGAACCAACCCAACTCTGCAGATGAACTGTCCTTAAACAAAATAACAGAAGCAGGAAAATCTTCATCTGCCCAGGATATTTTCAAACATTTAAACATACTCATTTTCTACACTGGTAAAATCAACCAATCAGCACTGTTCAGATGAATGTTCAGATTACCTTGATCTGTCCTCCAAGCCCTCCAACAAACATTAGTGTTGAATTGTTTACATCCAGAACATTAGCTGTTCCAGGGGATTTACTTGTTCTTGGTGGTGGCTTTTGAGATGCGCTCATTTCCTTTACACTCACCGAACCAATGTTTCCAAACCTAAGGGTCACAGAGTTGCAAAAAGAGCACCTGCAGAATTGCAAGTTGGTCCACATACACACACATCTGTTTCACACACAGCCTCCACCTGCTTCTGCCCATGTCTCCAACTGGTCTCCCTGCTTCCAGTCTTGCCCATCCTGCCCCTAGTTTGCACTCCAAAATCTTGTGGAGTATTTCTTCTTAAAACATAAATTCCATCACGTTACCTCCTTGCTTAAAATAGTTTCAGATAATGAACTAAATATATTTGGAACAGTCTACTGCCTTTATCATTACCCCATTTTTTCAAATAACAAAGTAAAAATCAGAAATTTCCAATAACACACCATCACCAACCAACTATGATATTACAGAAAAGTGAAAAGAAAGCCATACCTACAGCCACTTAACAGCAGTTGCCTCTGGAGAGGGGCTTTAAAAGGAAGAATTTTGCTTCGTGCCTGAATTTTGAGAAAACACATCCCCCACTTGTACCCTCATCTTCTGTCCTACTTGTACCACTGCCAGCCACGTGGCATCTCCACCACGCTGCACTTTACTTCCCTCTGCTGGGGCGCAAACATTTTACTGGGTTGGCTGCCTCAGACTTGGACCTAACATTCTCAAGGCAACATAAACTTTTAACTCTTTTCTTCTTTTGATTGTTGGTTTTGCTAACAAACTTTATTTCTTCTGTAATGATGAAAAAAAGTTATTTCTATAGTTAATCTAAACCAAGTATCCTTTCACTGACTTCCCAGAAATTTTGAAGACAGTTATATGATGTTACAAACATGTAATTACTTATAAGATGCGAGATGCTCAGAAAGAACTTTCTCTGCTACCTGGTTACATAGATACTGTGCCATTTGCTGTCATCAACCGGGAAGTCTGGAAATTCCAAACGTGTGGACCCGGAGCCCAAATCCCAGAGGAAGGCCACTTTCCCTCGCCGCATCTCCACTGCCAGGAAGTCAGCCTGGGGTGCAGGGCATGAGTTGGGATGAGTTCACACGCCAGACGGTGTGCATGACCACCAAACACTTTAAAAGATGATTCTTACAGCATTTTCTCTACTTTAAAATTTTTTTTTAAGTAGAAAACAAAGAAGATCGTCTTCTGTCTTTAAATGCTCCCCTCCCTGGAGCTGGAGCATGACCTGGAGTATTGGTACTGGAGATGGTGGCCACCGTTGGCCATCAGTGCCTACCACCCTTGCCCAGCGTAGCCCTCCATGAAGCCTCCCATCAAGTTCTCCAAGAAAACTTGCTGGGGGTTACCAGCCTCTACCGGGGTCATGAGGGGAGGCATTGCACTTGTTTGTTTGCCCAGTCTGAGAAGGCAATGCACGAACATGAGATGTACAGCGAGACAGGAGCCATGAAATCGTACATCACGGACTGACCTGTGCTTTGCACCTTGTATCTTAAGAAGACATTTCAGATGGCATTTGTGCTTGCTAATATTTTCTGCCCTAACATACCCAAGGGCTCTGACCTGTTCCCAATGACACAGTCAAATGAATCAGTAGTCTTCCATAGAGGGCGTGCCCTCTGGGAACCCTGGGAATCTCGCTGGGTGGAATAGCCTGGGGGGAAGCTTGACGATTCTGATGTGCCCCTTGTGGTGCACGCCTCCACTCCTGGTAACAGCGGCCAATGTCCACAGACCCAAAGCATAACTCCGTGGCTTCGGAGGTCACAGGAGACATTAAGAAAAGCTCTGTCCCACAGCTCACAGTTAAGATGGCAGAGGGAGGTACTTTTCATAAATGCCACTCTTCTCCTCACGGGCATTCAGTTCTGTAGTTTGATTATTTTTAATCTAATGTTACCAGTTTAGCAAAAGATTAGTTCTCATAGAAGAATTAGTGATTTCACAAAGGCCCTATTTTTTTTTAACCGATTCAGAAAATATACTCTGTCCCTAAGAGACTCAGCGTTGCTTTTGCGGGTCATACTCACACTGATGCTACTCCCCAGGTAGAAGAGAAGGTTGTCAGGTTCGCTTGTCTTCACATTTAGTGTTAAGCTGTTATAGTTGGTAGAAGAAATCTGAGGCTGGTAGGCCCGGATACAGTCTCTGTCTGCAGACACGGCAACTTTGATCTGTAGAAGGAAAACGGAAGTGTTCCTAAGTGCCTAAAAATCATTTAGGGCCACACGGTGGCAGCACGCCTGGCGTTGAACAGTGCTGTTCTGTTCCAGGTCGTCACTGCTCGTAGGTTTCCTCTCTGGATATGCACAGTGCTTCGTGTCTCATAAGGTGAAAGCCAGATGATGCTGAAACTTACTTTATTTGGTAAAATATTTTAATATGGAAAAGTCAGTCAGGTTTTAAAAGGGAATTTTATGTTGGGAACTCTGTCATGTGAGATTTAATTCCTTAAAGACAAGGAGCTTATCCAAATCACCTTGGAATCTTATACCTGACACAGGACATTTGATGATCATGTATGGAATAAATGGAGGGTTGATCTACTTACTCAGCAAATATTTATAGAGCAATTATTTCACTTACATATTTCTCTGATAAGTAATTACTTGCATATAATCCTTATATTAACCTTCAAGATTATAAGTTTATATTAACCAGAGCACTTGGAACCATCCATCGGGTTTACATTTATTTGGTGACTAGAACTAAAACAGATGGAAACCAGAGCTCTTGTAAACCTACAGCCCTTTTCCCAAAGTGAAGTCACTCAGGGATCAAAGAATCCACAGCTCCTTTTTCTTGGCTAGAAACTTCAGGAAGATACTCTTTAGACCAGAGGTCACATCTATTGTCCACAGGTCTCCAGGATCAAGACAAATGATATTCTCTCAAGTCTTATTTCCCTGAAATGCCTCTCCTTTGGTGCATGGCCAATGCCATGTGCCGAGGATGACCAGGAAGCAGTCTCTCAAATTGTGTGTTTTATGCAGTTAGTGACCTGGATTTGTGCAGCATTCATGCAGTTCAAGCTGTTTTGTCAGAATCACGGAGACGAGGCCCACACTGTGTGAACCTTCTGAAGATTACTTGGATTATGAACACAAAGTTGGTAAAATGATGGAAATAGCACCATATGCAACCAGTGAGACTTACAGGGATGCTGACACTCAGGCCTAATGTGTTCTGCACCATCTAGCTAATTGGTGCAGATCTATAAATCTAGGCCACGATGATAAATGTCCATAAGGACACAGAGATCTCTTTGCTAACAACATTCTGAAACACACCGAAAAAAGCAAGACTCAAAGAAAATGAGACTAATTAAATAGACTTAAATATACTTAGGTAAATACATATAAGACGAGGCTTTAAATATACTTGGAGACAAGGCTGTGAGGAAGCTGGGGTTACTGAGAGCTGGTTAGTAGAAAGTGTGGCCGAAGGCCCTTTGCACAGGAGGCCTCTGGGACTTGCAGTTCCAGGAGCCTCAGCTGCAGGGGTGCTGGGCACTCACAGACGCTGCTTGCTTCCGGGCCTGGCTGATCAGCAGTTTGATTTCTGATAGGTTTCTGCTCAGGTTCTCTTCTAACATCTTCAAAGGCTTCAGCCGATCAAATAAAAGGTTCGCTTGTGTTTCCACATCTTTGACTTTTCTTCCAGCCAACAAAGCTAAAATATGAGGTGGCGAGAAAGTTGGCAGGAGGGAGGAAACGAGAGAAATGAATTGGTCATTACTAATGCACTGGATAAACCAGAATATCCTAATAATCAAATCCTTGGCATTTTGGTAAATATATGAAAAATGCACCAGCACAAGGCATCACCCAAGGCCCTTCTCTTTTTGTAAGTGCAAATCCAGATGTTGGTGCATTTTTATTTTTTAGGACTGCTGTTTGTGAACAAGGCACCACTGTGCCCTTGGCAAACTCAAACGGCTCGACGCAGACTTTCCTAATGGGAGGGGCGACCACGACCTACTGGTCACTGAGGAGTCACGGAGGAGTTCTTCTGTTTCTCGTAACGTGGCATTAACCCTGGACAGGTCAGTGGACGTATTCAACAGCTTCTGGCCCAATCCCACGACGTTCTTTAGAGTGCTCATAGCGCTCTGATTTGCAGATGTGGCCAGCTCTTTGATTTTTGTGCCTTTGTCTCTGACACCTGAAATAAATTTATACGCAAGCATGCACTCTGGTGGTTATACACAGAGAAAACCAAAAAACCACAACAAATGTAATTTTACATAGACACATGTTACAGAATTTTTTGCTGGTTGTTGAACACAAAAGGGGGCTTCTGTTTTTAATGGCAATATTAAGGCTGCATATCATATGCTCTACTGCTTCCTTTTATGGATGAATGAAATATTTTTGATGACAACCCTCTGTATTGATATATGATTTCAATACACAATGAGATGCCATGTGCTCAGCGTCTTACACGTTAATAATCTAAACTTCTTTCTTTGGTCCCTTTCCTATCACTCCCTTCTCATGGTCATTAACGCCATCTCCAAATCATTCTGCGTCTAGATAAGAAGGTTTGGGAATTTAAATCTGTACGTGACATGGAAGTATCCTAGGCTAGAGGAAGTGTACCTGCCCACAACATCAACTGGCTGCTGGAAACAACAGTGCAGGAAAAACTAAATGGTCACTAAAGATAAAGTGGAATTCAGTTATTCTAGAAAATCTGGCGGATGGGTTTTTTTAAAGGCACTCGTATTCATTTTTAAAGTGTTCAATCACAAACGGGGCAAAGATTAACACTAGAAGCTGGATGAAGGGTATGCAGGTGTTCTTTTTACTCTTCTTGCAACTTTTTGGCAAGTTGGAAATTGCTTCCAAACAAAAAGTTATTTTTGAGTGCTTGATCAACATACACCATGTATCCTTAAAAACAGATAAATAAGTGAAAAAGAAATTTCCATATCAGAAAATGTTCCATTGATTTAAGTCAGTCCAAAGCGCCGCAAGTCCAGCTCCCCACGGTAACTTTCATGCTTATAAGATGAACCAGCAGACAGAAGAACTTTGGAGATGTTTGGCTGTCTTATAAGACTTTTAAAATAATCTTATAAAAAAAAAAGGTTGAAGGAGTGTAAAATAAATAAATCACTGCAGCACAACTCGCCTGTGTTATACTTTTTAAAAGTTATCCTATTAAAAATTTTAATGAACACTGCATTTCCAAACCATCAGTATTAAAGTGATCTATTTTAGAATGCTTATCACCTCACAAAGGAAGATTTCTTTAATTTCCAAGCAAGAATTCTCTAATTTCCCACATTTGTAATGAATCTAGCATTTCCCCCTAAAGCAGGAACGTTCCAGCTTCTTTACTTCCTGGCTTCTTTGAATGGCCCTTCTTTCATCTCAGGCCCATTTTAAAAGTAAGCAATTAATACGGTAGCATAAAGAATCTAAGGCTTTTGTTCTTCAGGTATAACTCTACTACTTCAATGCAGGTGTTCTGATGTTATAAAAAACATAATGATCTTCACTTCCAAACCATATTCCTCTACCAATCTTGGCCTCATTTCGGGTGAGGGGTCTCCATCAGACTTGAGGCAGGTCTTCCTCACGCTCATGTGTAAGGGTTTTGCAATGAGAAGATATTAATTAAATCAAGAACCCCCCCTTCCACTTACCTTCAGGAATTGCTCCAAGTATCAAGAGTGATTCATTGGTCTGCTTAGTAATTTTATCAGCATTCTCTTGAAATCTCTTTGCAGTATTTTTCAATTCACTCAGTTCCAACGCGATACCTATTCAAAGGGGAAAAAGTGTTCCCTTTTAGGCTAGTCCTAAAAAGTTGCCTACATGAGAGCTTTATCATTCCTGACCCATCTATAAAATCAGCAGCTTTCTACAGAGACCCCAAATATTGAAAGTTTTTCCAGCAAGAAATAACACCACTCATTATAAAAATTGTGTGTTTTGGGGCTTACTTGATCATCTTTTCTACTTTGTTTCCCTTCGCACTAATATTTCTTCCTAAATTCATGTCCAATTTAATCAGAGCTCTAGGGTGAAAAACTGTGTTTAAGTCACTCAGTCTTAATCAGACTTACTAACTTCCTATCCACGCCCAAGTCCTGGCCACCTTTGTCCCCTAGGTTGTAAGACCCCAAACATGGGCTCCTGCTCTGGAATCTTCTTCTCAGTCCCCCACCTGCTTCTCAGCCAGGGTCCCTCCCCTACTTTCCTGCTCCCTTCTGACCACCCAATAGGCACTCAACTTGTCCTCCTTCATGTTTGATCAAAGCTGTTGGATCAAAGCTTTTGCTTTTAAAATTGCTGTTCGTAATACACAATCACATTTGGATTCTGAACACCTGGTTAAAAAATAAATTATTGATAAAATCCATGATGAACATGATGGTTCTGCATAAAATTTTAATTGCCAGAAAGTTCACTATTTTGTGGCCTACAAAATACCTTTAGTTATGTAAACTAAAGCTACCGCCCATCAGCAGTGATGCTAGAGTCTGTGTTTAAAGCTTTATGATTGAGAATTAGGGACTTTTTATATTGTGAGATGAACATAAATTCTAAATTGTGCCACTCACAGAGAAACAAAAAATATGCACCTATCCAAGCCCTTGGCTGTGGAAGGGTCCAGGACTGGACATGGAAGTAGCCTAGGGGGTATGAGCCTTGTTTATGGCCCACCATTTACTCCCATAGGAAAAGACAATATTTTTGTTGTATTAGAGTATATTAAGGTGATAGGTACACTATACGTTATAAAACTTGTATGTTTCTCTTCCACAACAGATTCCTCTGCCATTCTGTGTTATGCTTATTGGATAACTCTTACATATGCCAAAACTGCTTACTGAAACTCTTGGGAAAAATGAAACTGCATAGGTATTTTTTTAAAGATAAATCAATTTATCTATTTAATTCAGTAATTATTTAATAAGAACCTATCACGAGTCTAACATTACATTAGCCCTATGAAGAAGACACAAGAGGAATCAAACATAATACATCTTGGGCTTCCCTGGTGGCGCAGTGGTTGAGAGTCCGCCTGCCGATGCAGGGGACACGGGTTCGTGCCCTGGTCCAGGAAGATCCCGCATGCCGCGGAGCGGCTGGGCCCGTGAACCATGGCCGCTGAGCCTGTGCGTCCGGAGCCTATGCTCCGCGGTGGGAGAGGCCACAGCAGTGAGAGGCCCACATACCGCAAAAAAAAAACAAAAACAAAAACATAATACATCTCTTCAAGAAACTGTGAAACCCTGAGAGATGAATAGAGAAGCACATGAAATCACAGATAACCTGACAAACGCTATGAAGAACAGCCAGGGCTCAGGCACTAAAGCAGCGAGTAGAGGTTTTGGTTCTCACGGAAGGCTTATCGAGTCTATGGAAGATTGGAGGGGACTGCACATTAAATGAGATATCACTAAAATAAAAATTATATGATGTGTCTATGATAGGAAACTGGAATATTATTGTGACAAAGAAATGTTAAGCTTCAAATTGCTCCAGGAAAGATGAATGCTCTGGAAGTATGTTCAGAGATGTGTCCACAATCACTCCAATATCAACACAGTCCAAGCTGGAAACTGACCTCCATGCTTTCTGCTCAGGCTATTGCCTTCTTTTAGAAATTCAGCGCTGCGCTGGAGAGCCGCTTTCCCATTAGAAACAAGAGATTCTGAGGCCTGTAAAACAGAACAATTTAAACATAGCAACTGGAGGGCAGGGCGGAGGTGGAGAAAGCAACTTCATTCTATCAGAATAGCCTCCAGTGTAGTTCCAAACAAGGAAGTCAGCGAGATAACAGGCAAGGACAATTTAAACTGTCCTATCTTACGTTTAATATATGTTCTAGTTTGTGGCTGAAGAGAAGGAACACAGCCATTTTTAAATCTATAAACACAAAAACAGCCATTAAATGCAGATCTTCACCGCGGCTAAGAAGAGCTGTCTCAAGTGGGTATCAAGCAGCATTATCATTTTTGTTCTAAGAATTACTTACGACTTAGGAAATGAAAACTTACGTCACATGATGACAGAAGCCTTAAACAGATCCCACCAGAAAAGAATGTTGACGAGCATAGATTTAAGCCACTGCATGTCTGCTCAAGCACCTCATGGCAGGATCGCTGCCCCACAGTGCCCCGAAAAGGAAGGCGCACACGGAAGCCCCCAGGGCATTTCTTACCACGCTTGCCTTTCTTTCAGTCCTGAGAGTATCTTTCACCAACTTCTCTGATTCTTCAATCAGGCTCCGGATGTTGGAATGGACATGGGTTGCACTGGTCGCATTTAGGGACACATGACTAACATTTCCAAGGCCACTGTGAAATCAACATATTTAGAGATGTTATGATCAACTAAATTGAACTACCCCACTATTCTTAAAAGCCTTCCAGTTTCTTCCCCCTTAGAGAATTATCATCAACAAGGAAGACAGGATTTCATGTCAACATGTGGATTCCCCTCGAACTCCAAAAGTAATCTTAAGAAGGGATAACACTAAGAATTGCTGTTTAATTAACACCCAAAGAAGACATGACTGCTGTGTCCCATCTTTTAAACCATCCATTCTTTGATCTCTGTTCAAACCCCCTGCGTGTGTCTGGGGTGCCGCTGCATGTTTGCATTGGTTGTAATCTCTCCTGCTACGGCATGTGGTAATTTAAAAAAAAACAAAAAAGGCTTTCCTAAGCATATATGAGGATGCTGAATCTTATTCCTCAAATAGTATAGACCAAGTTGAGGAAATTCACTAGGGGTTTTGGAGGAGCATCAGATCTTTCAAACATCTGAACTTTACTCTTGTAAGTGGGCAAATCACTCAAGAAGTTGCCAGCTGGCAATGGTGCAATTTCATCCAGCTCACTCTAGCTTCAAAATGAAATCTGACAATTGACACATCTTTGCCTGCTGAGTAACCTACTTCATTTTCTTCCCGAGGTTATTGAGTTGGGTGATTCCCAAACCAGACACCAGCAGTTATTACTTGTTACTACTTCACTGGCAAAATTCAGTGACTTATAAATAAAAGATAATAATGTTATTTGACTTTACGTATCACACCAAATTGCTTTTACCACTCATGCTAAGTAATAAAGACTTTGCTGTAGCTATGCCTGTAATCAGAACATTCTTTTCTCCTTTGGGAAACGACGAAAGATGAAGAAAGGAGAAGAAATGAGTATGTAATTCCATTTTCTGACTCCGATGGCAGACACAGGCGGTAGTGCTCAATGTAGCACATAATTTAAGCAATAGTCTATGTTATTCAATACATCGTTTTCAATTGCTTTCCTTGTGTGAGCTAATCTTATATGGCAGCATTCCTCAAACGGGAAAAATATTTTTCTCCTTCCACAAAACACACCCAACACACAGAAACACACATATTCTAGTGTGTCCAGACTTTTTCCACTCATAATTTATAACAGATTCTAAAGAAATAAATGTACCAACTAACAATATTGTGTAAATCACTGATAAGGCCTAAAACCCCGATTCCCTCATTTGCTGCACATTAGGTCACCTGAGTATCTTAAAAAAAAAGGAAAAGTACAGCTCACACCCCACAGTCTTCGGGGGATGGGAGAGAGGCAAGTGGACACAGGCATCAGTATTTTAAAGTTCCCCAGGGTACTGCTGCAACAATTTGGGAACCACTGGCCTAAAGCTGTGCTTCTCATTTAAAGATATTTCTAACAAGCTGAGGATGTATTTGACAAATATCCAAAAATACATGTTAAAATTATGATAGTACAATGGTAGACCTTCAGGTAGTAGAAAGTAATGGAGATGGTATCTTTCAGTAGTTGGAAAATAGATTCCCAACACTTCTAATAGCCCGGGACGGGCAACCACAACCTGCATCCACGCATAAAGCCCGCCGGATCACAAGGTCCAAGAAGACAAGATGTATAAATAAATCAATATCTGGTTCTGTCCATATGCAAGCTAACAATAAAGTCCTGAGCACCAGGTAGATACTTAAGGCCTCGATGGCTTGATATCAGAGCATAATATTTGTTTTCATTCCTATCTGGTTCAGTTTGCATTTTTCCATCATACGGTCCTGCTGATGGTCAACCACGTTACCAGACATGGGAGAAAATCCTCCTTGCCATGGAAATAAAAGAGAAGTCTTCATTTTTAGACAAAAAAAGAATTTGACTCAACACTGTGATCAAAATAGCCATGCTTTTTCTCTCTGATCCACAGATCACAACCTGAGAATTCCTGCAAGGTGTGGTCTCACCTGTCCAGAGCACCTGCCAGTCTCTGGAGCTCAGTGGCATGATCCTCCACTCTGTAGACGAGGTCCAATGCTCTTCTTTTGGACATCTGCATGACCAGGTCATCTACGTGGTGCCTGATTTTGGCAGTCCATAGAAGCAGCTCATCCCGGTGATGCTCTAACTGCTACATAAAGAAATTAACATTGTGACTACATGTGCAACTATTTAACAATGTATCTGAGATGGAAGATTCTTTAGAAACTTTGGGTATTGCAGCTGTCCTGAGTTGGGACTTACTGCTAGAGCCTTTCCTGAAGCATTTGCAGGTGCAGTGGCGGCATCAAGCAGTCCTCTTCCTTCAGCGATTAGCACTGACGTCAAGTTTTGTTCTTCTTGAACACGCAGCTTTTTATCCTGTAGCAAAAATCACCTCTAAGGATGCTTCATAAAAGCAAGTCGGCTTCTGAGCCGCGGTGCCTGACACTATGTGCTGAAGTTAGCCTTCGGGGCTCATTTTTTTTTTTTTTTTTTGTGCAGTACACGGGCCTCTCACTGTTGTGGCCTCTCCCGCTGTGGAGCACAGGCTCCAGACGCGCAGGCTCAGCGGCCATGGCTCACGGGCCCAGGCGCTCTGTGGCATGTGGGATCTTCCCGGACCAGGGCACAAACCCGCGTCCCCTGCATCGGCAGGCGGACTCTCAACCACTGCGCCACCAGGGAAGCCCCGGGACTCAGTTTTTAAGAAGCTAAGACTGGTATCATTTACATGGGAGAATTTGGTACCAGCTCTAATGGGGAGAGAGCTGGTAAGACTCACGTTGAACTCTCGCAGGTTGGCCCTGACAATGAACAGCAGGCGACTGCTTTCCTGGGTCTTCCTCTCTGCTTCTCTCAGGAGCTCTTCTGTGGCCTGCACTTTACTGTTGTGTCTTGAAAGGAGGCTGCTTGCTGCTTCTTTTAATACCTCCAACTCTTCCTGTGGTTTCTGGTAATTTTTCTGAATTTGTGACAATAAATCTTCAGCAGCCCTGGGAAAATAATAGACGGTTCACATGGTAAGAAATGAACAACAAAGCTCGTGTCATTGAAATGACAGTGGAAGAAACTTTTTGTTTTATACAGGAGGTTCTTATTAGTTATCCATTTTATACATATTAGTGTATATCTGTCGATCCCAATCTCCCAATTCATCCCACCACCACTCCCCCCGACCCCGATAGTGGAAGAGACTTTTACATAATCGTTCTGGAGTTCCTTTGTGACGTCCTAAGTGGTACCTCGTAATCTCTTAAAAAGGGAAACAATTTTTCTAAGACAGCTATTAGTATGGCAGATTTACATTTTATCCTTAACAAACTCTCCTTATTCACACACTTACTAACGTATTTTAGTAATGGAATTAAAAGAAACCATCTCAGTGAATCTTGATTCAGAAAATTGGGACCATAGTCTGTGAATGACGGCAACGAAATGTTTCATTATAATATGGCCAGAAATCGAAAAAAGGAGACTCTTCAGTGATTTGCTCTCAAGTTACCAGTGTATTTATACAATATAAAGGTTTTTCTGCAGCTAGTTAAAAAACAGATTTTATAAAAACTTTCAAATCCAAATTGCCATAAAGATATAATTTGTACCATTGATAAAAGCAAGCTTTAGGAAATCGAAAGACATTTTCCCCTATTCTTTTGTAAATTGCTATTTCAATCAAATTTAAACTTAAAGCTCTACAGAATGATACAGTTTTCATACTACAGAACTTTGCAGTGGTTGAATATATCCCATTAACTTCTTGCTTCAATTTGTCAGAAGAACTTTGAAAAATTTCATGGAAAATGCCTTGTAAATCACCCTTAGCTTACACATATCATCAGATCGCTGGGCTAAACACCACAAAAAAACATTTTCCAAAGATACATATTTGAACTCTGATATCATTGAGCATTATCAGGAATTATTTGAACATTCTTATGATTTTTAATGATTATAAAAATGATAGCAAGATGTTGCATTATGATGCAGGCAACAAGAACCAAAAAGAGCACATGGGAAACACACAAATAAATCCAATATATTCCTAACATGTGGCCATGAATCTGTCAATTCACATTGTTAAAGAAGGTATCTCTCAAAGAAATTTAAATATAGAGGTCATATTTTCATCTATGAAATGAATTTACCACCTAAGCTGTGATCAGATGAAATGATACAGTCAGCAGTGACTTGAAAGACTAAAAAGAAAAAACACAAAACCCCTCAGCACTCTTAGTTTCTTCTTGTAAAATTTATTTAGTTAACACAGTAAAACAGTGTTTTTCTTTTTTTTTTTTTGAAACATCTTTATTGGGGTATAATTGCTTTACAATGGTGTGTTAGTTTCTGCTTTATAACAAAGTGAATCAGTTATACATATACATATGTTCCCATATGTCTTCCCTCTTGCGTCTCCCTCCCTCCCACTCTCCCTATCCCACCCCTCCAGGCTGTCACAAAGCACCGAGCTAATATCCCTGTGCCTTGCGGCTGCTTCCCCCTAGCTATCTACCTTACTACGTAAAACAGTGTTTTTCAAACTGCGTTTCTCCACTACACTAGTGCCGTGAACAGGTAAGCAAGTTCTATGAGAAAGGGTTGCGTGCTGCAGTACATTTAGCTGTGTTCTCCAGGCTCCTTTCGGAGATCCTGAAACATCAGCCTGAAGACTTGTAGTAAAGACCTTGTCTCTCCTTAAGACACTGCATTTACCAAATTATCTGGGCACAGGACACGTTTCTTTACTGAAATATCTTTTGATAGGTCTGGGGACACCTGCGTGGAAAACAGTTGGGAAACACAGCTACAAAGGATAATTTACAGGGTGCGGTAAAGGGAAAGATAGCAGGCCGGAGTTGGCTACCCTTAGAAAGGCCTGCTTGCCAGGCTGGCCCTCGGCTGGCGTCTGCAAGTGCTCCCGCTGTCCCCTGACTGGCTCACTGCCTCGACTGTTTGTGCAAGCAATGTGGTTTAGGCTGAACACCTGCTTCCCTCCTGGGAGTCTGGAATGTGGGTATGTGCTGGGCAGAGGGAGCCTATGGGAGCAGCCCCCACTGAAAACCTCAGATGCTGAACTCTATGGGCTTCCCTGGGCATCACACACAAGCTGCTGCATTTTCATTGCTGGGGGGAGAGTGTGCTCCGTGGTCCCTCCTGGGATGGAGAGCGTGTAGGGAGCCTGCATGGGCTCCTCCCAGCTCCCCTGCATCTTCCTCATGATCCAGCGGTGCATCCTTAATACGCCGCTCTAGGAAATCTCAGCCCTGAGTCACAGGAGTCCTGGTGAAACTCTGAATGTGGAGGTGGCCTTGGGGACCCTGACACATGCACGATAAGCAGCTAGGTTGTGTGCTAAGTACTCTCACTTACAGGATTGCTGTACTTCAGCATAAATTATCAATCTTCTAAGAATTATAATAACAAGGCTGAGAAATAAGTCCTAAAATAATCCATGAAATTTGAAATGACTTAAGTACAGGGATTATCTATGGAAGAAAGTGGAGGCCTAAGAAGGCATTTAAAAATCTTCTTAAAATAAAAGGTCTCAGTAGTAATAATTTAACTTACAAATTAAAGAGGGAGTTCAAGAATCTTATGAATAACTTAATTCCAAATAGAAACAGAAGAGCTACAATGACAGAGAAAGGGTGACAGGAGGAGGGCCTAGCGGGGACAAGGGTCAGGGGGCACAGGTGGGGAGAGGGCCCCCTGCCTTCTCCCCTTCCTCTCAACTGCTACTCAGTAAGTCAACTTTTCCCAGTTGGACTGTGAGCTCCTAGTGGGCAAAAGGCTTTATTGTTCTCTTTTGTGTCCCCAAGTCCTAGCACAATGTGGGACACCTGTGGGCTCAATCCACTTTATTGACCGAATGATATGACCGTGGAAGGTACTGGTGGGGGGAGGACCCCTGCAAAATGACTCCTGGGAACTGCAAGGATTCTCCGTCCGAGGGAGAGACGTGCAGCCGAGGGAGAGAATGAATGAGATGACCGACCACGTGTGGCGCTGGGAGGACCTTGAGCCTAGGATGAGCTGGAGCCGGGTGGATGGGGGAAGATGGTGAGTGAAGAGGGAGGCTGGAATGAATACGTGATGTTTACATGTGGTCCAGGAGGCATCGGGGAGCTGAGGAAGGTGGGGAGAGAGCAGGGTGCCCTGCGGTGGCTGCCTCAACTGCAGGTGGGTCCTGGGACCACCTGCATGGAGGTATGAGCCTTTCCCTGTGGGGGTCCCCGCACCATGCATCCAGTGAAGGGAGGATGCAGGGGAGGGGCTGGGTCAGGGAGAGGTGATTACAACCTAGTGTAGGTACACAGCCATGGTATCTGAGCTGACCATGGAAATTCCACCCACCCATCTTCTATGGACTGGGTCTAAAGTGTACTTCCTGTTGTTTAGGGCTGGAAAATAATGGGGTTTAATGTCAGACAGATTTAGGTGTGTAGCCAGATTTCATATTGTCCTGCACATGGGGCAAGCTACTAATATTCTCTGGGCCTCAGTTTCTCCAGCTGGATATTTCGCACCTAACAAGGTGGCAGGGATGAGCCCCTGCAGTCCATGAGGGGTGCAGTCCACACCACCCAGCACAGAAGAGGTGCTCTGTAGACGGCGGCCCCTTCCCCATCCCCTGGGTCCTCGCCCACTTCTGAGCCCCCCTCGACCAGTCCATAGTCCTCTCAGGGCCCTTCTTGGGCCCTAACAAATGTTCTAGTAATTAGATTATGAGTCCCCTCTCCAAATCCCATGCAACATAAGTTCCTCCTTTTGTTTCTCACAGGACAAATTAACAACGTCAAAAATCTCATTCAATGATGAAAAAAGATGTAAGCTCAGCTCTCCCGTGTGTGCCGGTAGAAGTGGATGTTGTTTTTAAAAACGTTTTAGAAAATAATTTGGCAATGCAAGTCGGGAATCCTCAAAATGCAAACTCTTTGGCTAAATGATTTCACTCCTTAACATGTACCCTGATAAGATAATAATGTGAAATACAGAAAAAGATTCTTATCTAAGTTGTTCATTACAACATTATTTAAAATAGTAAAATACATTAAAAATAGTTTAAACATCTCACTATAGACAATGGAGTTTTGATGGAGTATTATGTGACTAAACCAGTACTTAAGACATTTATCACAACCTGGCAGAGAGACAGCTTTGCTATTACATCAAGTAATTACTGTGTGAAAATACTAAGAAAAAAGCCCGAAAGCAAATTACAAGCTCCTAGTGACCATGTCTAACAATTCTTTGTGGTCTGTCATTTCACATCATGGGTTTTGATGACAGTGTGCATGACTGAGCTAAATTAATCTGGCATGATGGCAGTCTGTCCTAGAGTTCACAGCCTCAGTGGTAGCCACTGCCTGTGTCTGCTTCCATGAGAGTTTACAGCATTACACTTAATCTTCAAGGAAGACAGTATCCTGAGTTTTTTTTTTTTGTTCACACAAAGCAGAAATGCTGTTTTAGGGTCACAGAGAAAAACCGAACCTATGACGTAATAGCAAAGATAGAAATTCTACTGATCACACTTTTCTCTTCTGGAGGGGCCAGCACCCAGCTCTTCTCCTATGACCTTCTGCCCCACTGAGAGCTTTCTTTCCTTCTCCTCCACTTGCCTCCTTCCCCCTCAGCTTTCAAGTTCCTACCTCTAATTGGTTGTGTCATGAATGGTATTCAGGCACTTACTTGAGTCCAAGAGTGGCATTTTGGTGCAACTGCAGGAAATTCCTTTTCTGAATGATTTCCAGCAATGAAGTGATGTTCTTTTGCATATTCTGAAGAGTAGAACTGGGTAACTGGACATCTTCATCCAAGGTCTGATTTACAGTTGCTGCCCTTTCGATGATTTCTATGGAGAAAATATATCAATCATTGAATAAGTTTCTCAAAAATGGACAGTACTAAAACGGAAAAACTTAGAACCTTCTCCAGTAAGGCCTGCTCTGCTCACCTAAACTGGATTGAACCTCTAGCCAGGCCAGGTCAGCCCATATATCCCAATGCACTCTGGACATCCTCTGTCAAAACACTCATGGACTTGGGATTACTGGTTTATTTCATGTCTGCTTCCCCAGTACCCATAAACTGTAAGGGCAGGGGCTGTGCCTACCATGCTCACGGCAGCATTCCCTGCCCCTGGCACGAACATCTGCGTGTAGAAGCACTCAGTAATATCTACTGCAGGAACAAACCACCAGTACTCGATACTACTCTTTTTTTCTTTTTTTTTTCTTTTTTTTTTGCGGTACACGGGCCTCTCACTGCCACGGCCTCTCCCGTTGCAGAGCACAGGCTCCGGACGCGCAGGCCCAGCGGCCACGGCTCACAGGCCCAGCCACTCCGCGGCATGCGGTATCTTCCCGGACCAGGGCACGAACCCGTGTACCCTGCATCGGCAGGCGGACGCTCAACCACTGCACCACCAGGGAAGCCTGATACTACTCTTTTTTAAAAAACATGTCATTTGTTCTAATAACATCCTTACCTTTTGCCCTATAAAGTCTGATTCGTATTGGAGTCTATACTTTTTATGCCCTTACACCATAATCCAAAAAGATTTCAGCCAGAATTTCTGGTAGCCAAAAAACTGACAGTAGCATTCTAAAAGCCAGATCAGATGGGACATCCCAGTTGAGTAGGGCGTAAATTATTCTGATATTAGGACATACTTTGGGACCACACTGAAGCTCCAAATCCCATCAACTCCTATTCTGGGCAGAGAGATGGTGTTGAGAGTTTAGCTAAGCTACTCTGTGGTATTGCTGCCTCTGTGTCCATTTCATTCAGCTAAGTGGCCTGCAGGGACCTTAAACTAACACTGGCCCCTCATGCAAGCATTATGTCCTAGACGCAGCCGCAGAGGCAAAGCAAATGTAAGTTCTGGATATGACTTCCCCAATGGCCCCAGTGATGGACAGTCTTCCTGTCTCCCAGCACCTTCCCCTTACATGCCCCGTAGATAAGGTCCCCAGGGGCTTACCAAAACCCTGCTCTTCTGCTTTGGATTGGCCAGTCTGGCCTTAGCCCAGGAACCCCAAAGCACTCCATGCACAGACCCTAATAAAGGCCTGCGCTCCAGGTCCCGTCTCCCTCTCTCTGCCTGCACCCTGCCTTGACCACGTCGTGTGGCCCCTTGAGATGGGCTGGCTACTTCCTCAGGCTGGACCCCCCCGAGGAATCAACTGCTCTATCTCATCTTCTCTCGTGGTCTGTTGTTGGACCTCGGCTCACCACTCGGCAAATGTGCTCTGTTTAATAAGTGTTCATTTGACAAATTCATAATGGATGGGGAGGCACCATATCTATTTGATACTAAGGACCAAAGTGTACGGCATGATGTGGAAAAGAAAAAAGGAAACATCCATTTTTTAAAAGATAAAACTCTCAATGAAAGACAACGATGTGGATACAGGGAAGGCTCCAGGTGTCCAGTCTAGGAGTCTAGGACATGGTTACTCATGTGCTGAGTGAAGCGAATAAGCTTTTCCTACCGAGGAAGCCAGACCCGCCAGACAAGGCTCCGAGGACACTACCTTGGATGTCTGCCTGCAGCTTCTCCGTAAACGTCAGGAGGTCACGACTCTTGTCGAGGATCCTTTTGGTGGCCCTGGTCACGTGCTGGCTCCGTGTTAACACTCTGTCCAGCTGATGGAAAATAAAGGCCTCAGTTCAGTTTGACTTTGAATACAACGCGAACTTCGGCACTCCAGATGTTGTCTCTTTTAAGCAACAAACATATTCCAGAACACAGAGTGAAGATGTACACCATCACCTATGCTAAGGTCAACAGTTGGGTTGGAAGTGGACTAGGTCGTTCATGAAATGATTTACTGCTCACTCTGTGTGAGAAAATGTGGTCTATTTTTTTAAAGGCAACCTAATTGGCCATGAAGCCACAGACTCCCCCAATGTCTCCATTGTGAAGACCTCATGTTCGCTTTAGGACCCAAATATGCAGAACCTAGAAAGTAAAATCTTATTAATTTCTACTGACCGTGAGAACTTAGTCAAGGAGTTAAGACATAGAGTTAGGCAAACGGGCCTGCTTCTGCCAGGCTGGAGACCTGGTACTCAACACCTCCCAGTTTCATCAGTAACCTGCAGTAATAATGACACTGCCTCACAGGACTTCATGATGATTATACGGGATGATGTCTGTTAGGCCAGCAGTCCAGGGGCTGAGAGCTGCTCTCAGCTGTTATTTTTATCAGGAATGCTCTAATTTGTGAAGAGAAAGGTTTCATAAATTACAAACGTAATTTCCAGGAATGTAAAGTAACTCAGAATGGTTCTAAAAGTGTTTTCCAGTCAAAATCCAAAGAGAATCTTCTTTAATGGATACAAGAATTTATTTTCATCAGCTTATCACTTCCTACCAAATGTTTGCTTGCAGAGGTACTTTAAAGCCCACATATAAACCCTTAAACTCTTCCCAAATCATCATTAATTCCAGGCTAATACATTTTAGGGTGCATGATTGTATACGTGTGTGGATGCTGAGAGACAGAGACAAGATACATATATACACAGATACACTATCATACACATATCAATGTGCATACATGCATATCTATGTGTGTGTGTGTGCACACGCGCACACACACACACAAAATCCATGAGTAAAAATTATAAATATAGCAATAGGCCTCCCTCACCATCTGCAAATGAGCAGATTCTTTTTCGGTCACTAGAAACCATTCATCTGGCATGGGCTAAAGAGAATAAATAACCCCCTGCTGACATCAAAGTCCACAAATCAGAAGCACAGGGCTGAAGCCTGAGTGTTGCCAACACCACACAAGGAGCTGCGCTGGTGTTGGGGGCAGGGGTGGGGACCTCCGTTCTCACCATGTGCAGTGAATCCAGGACAGGGAAGAAGCCCCATCTTTTCATGCCGCCCACCCCTGGTTCACAGGAGGAAATGAGAGGTGATGGTAAAGTGGCAGCCCGACTCCTCCCTCAGTGGACAGGACAGCAGAAATTAAATCAGGAGCCTCTTCCCACTAAAGCACAGAAGCTGGCAGCATCAGAACCAATTTGAACACAAAGTACCTGGAGCACAGCTCCTGGGAGGAAGAGGCTGCCCTGATCTGATCAGAACCTTCCAGGCAGCCACCGGCAAGGGATCACAAGGGCTGGAGTGGGTGGGGGAGCAGGCCCTTTACGTGAAGAACTTACCTTCCTTTGCAGGTCCTCTGTTTGTTCTGAGACACCTTCAAGCTGAATTTTTGCCAGTTCTTTCTGTATATTTTCTTTTAATAAAGAGTCCTAAAACAATGAAGAAAACAAATTATAACGCTTCAAAATAAATCTTCTGGTTCTTAACTAACAATCACCTGTTATTACCTTTTTTGTTCATAGAAAGAAATTCTCCTTTCCTTGAAATTGCATTAAAAAATAAAATGAATCACATTCACTGAAGTTTTGACTGCAGCAACATGGTTCCATACTGCCATCTTTTGCACTGAGCTTCCTATGTAGGTATGAATTTAAAGTCTGGTGGGCTATGCAGAACTGAACTGCTCCAATTCCTGAGTGAGTTGGGCCGAACTTAACAGGAGAGTCACATAAATTTTAACTATAACTGCTAACACCTCAAAAAACGCTTACTAAGCTAAAATACAAAAGTATTAAGTAAAGAAAAGCCTTTATAATTACTAACAACTAGGTGCTTAATTTATGCCAACACTCTTCTAATTTCTTTACTTGTATGACTATTCAAACCTTATAACAACACTTGAAGGGGCTAGATTATTGTTTACGGTCAAGACAGTTATCAACTTGCCCAAGTCGCAGTGTAGGTCAACAGTGAAAACAAGAAAAAGTGAAGGGTTCACAACTTTAAACTCCTGAGAACTTTACATAAACATAAAAAGTCATTTAAGGGAATTAACAAGGTGGTTTAAATGAGGGAAGATCACTCAAAAAGAGTTAAAGTTGAAATCAAGTGTTTATCTCACGTGGTAAAAAGAAATATAGTTGTACTGCTGGAGCCCAAACTGACAGAGTAGTACTTACTGACTGTGTCTATAGTGAGTGGAAAAGAAACTTAAACATTTCTTTCCTTCCTTTTTTTTCTTATCTTTCAAAACATTTCGTTCTATTTGAGGAACAATAGAAACATCTCTTAGAGTTTCCTAACCTTTCTTAACTCCATCATATCTAAAGAGAAAAGACCGGGATTAACAAGAGTGGATCACTGACGCAGCTGGATTCCACTGTGCGCGCACGCACACACACACGCATTACTGCATAGCACAGCGAATTAAATATCTCAAATTCTAATGCATAGGCTTTAAGCCAAATTAAGAATCACGTTTTCCCAATTAGAATGAAAAAACGCTGTCTAGTAAGTCAATTTCTTACCTTCCCACCTTCTTTTGGACCCAGATCAAAACACAGATTTTAACTAAACATAAAACTATGATTTACCCTCAGAGATTTTCATATAGTCGTCCAGGGAGGAGAAACTTTTGTGCCCTGCAACTCCAGTTAAGAATAATACACTGACAGAAAATAGTTCATCTTCATTCAGCACATTAAAGAAGATGCCATCCTGATTCCTTTTCTGTGTTTGTATTAGGTCAGCTATTTTCAACTATCCAAAGACCTGTTATAAACAGGGGTGAGTGGACTTTGTCTTATTCCAAAAGGCAGGAGAAAGAGGAACACAGAGGAAGAATCTACAAGGAGGCATCTATGGATCAATTCTTGACCAATTAGAGCTGTCCCACAGTGAAACGAGTTATCATGTGGATGATGCAGTCCCCGGTCAGGTTCACGGGAAGAAGGCCTGGTGCCTACCAGCGCTGGACACTGGGACTGAGGCTCCTGCACCTATGCGGAGCATGGACAGAGAAAATGACCCCTACTGTCAGGCCAAGTCTTCACCTCCCCATGACACATGTTTTTATCCATCTCTCTATTCCTAGTACCTACCCGGAGATATTTCGTTGTATTTTCCAGGTTTGACAAAATCCCATACGGGACAGGGATGATGCCGGAGAGGTTCACAGAGACGATGGCATCACCCACATGGTCCATGTCATTCAGCAGCACGCCTCCACATTCATCGTCACAGGCTACAGGGTAGAGGAAGTTCAAGTTAAAGCAAAGCGGCCGGCACGTTTTCCCGTGTGTGCGCACGGCATCCTGTAATAACAACATCTACAGTGCTTCCGAGGACTCATCCCATCTCATCCTCATGCCAACTGTGCCTTGGGAAGTAAGCAGGTCCCAAGCCCCTGTTCTCAGATGACGACGCCCAGACGCAGGTCACATTAGTGACTCCCCAGGGCCACACAGAAACGCTGCTCCAACCTTTACAGCACGTTTGCCCATCTTTGACTTGGACCAACGGCCATGAATTCCAAGTGCAAGTTCTGTCAGGGCCTGGTCTGTGATTTCCTCAGATAGTCTGCAGACACCTTCAGCAAGTACAAACGAAGGGGAGTGGAGAAAGTAACGGATGTGTCTTGCTAATGACAAACACACAAAGAAAAGCAAAAGAGCTCTGGACTGCCATGATCCTGACCTTTCTTCTTCCCTACCTTCCCCGCGAACCACTGAGGAGACATCCCAAGGTCACTACCTCATGTACTTGCTATTCAAATAAATCAGAACTGGCGAAAAAAAATTCCACAACAGCCAAGAGCTGAGGCCACACGTGAAATCTGGTGACACAAATGAGCAGCCACAGAGGTGTCCTCTCTGCTCTGACTGACCCTTGGCTCCACTAGAGGGGACAGTAACCAGCTGAACCATGAAGCTGGCATTGCTGTGCTGCTAATAGTGATGGAGAGATAAATGCTGTTATCCTAGAACCTTCTCCTCGGCTCCAAACGCACTTCACAAAGTTCAGTTTGGCAGACGCAAAGGAATCTATGATTAGTTAAAATAAAGTAGGGCTTTCTCTATCCTGCCAATGCCACTGGGCGCCGTACCAGGAAACCATCTGAGAGGAGAAACCACCTTTCATCCTTGAGAGGAGTGATACCCACACACACAGTCGCTCTCCACCAGAATGTGCCTTGGTTCACAGTCCTCACAGCGGAGCCCCGTGGCCCCCGGCCTGCAGACGCACTGCCCGGACCCGCGGTCACAGTCACTGTGGACAGAGCCATGCGGGCTGCAGCCACACCTCTGGCAGGTGCCGCCCGGCATCTGAGGGTTCCCATGGTAGCCCGAGGAGCACCTACAGAAGGAGACACGCAGGACAGACAGGAGGGTCAACACCAGTGAGTAAGTACACAGAGCAGCTTCCCAAGGACAGTAATCACTTCTGCCGCATGAAGTGCAGAGAACACAGGCCACTCGCCTTATTCTGCATTTTATTTCCTGAAAGGAGGATGAGATGGTCACAAGGAAGTGCATTTACCTATTTTGATGCCCGGGGGGTTTCGTTTTGCATTATCAATCGCGCACATCCAAATTGATAAGGGCTCCCGATCGCTTTCATAAACATGTCCTATGTGTATAAAAGGGGCAGGTGACATACCTTTCACAATATTGTCCTTCGTAGCCCGGAAAACAGGCATCACAGCGGAAATCGTGATCACCTTCCAAGACACAAGTGGGACTAAAACTGGAAGAAAAGAATTTTTTTTGAGTTTTCAGATACACAACTTCAAATCTTTCTTAGGGTACTTATTCATTACTCTTAGGGTACATGATACTGTCCTAAAAAACAACTGATCACACTGGACAATTGGACAAGTTTTTTAGAGCTTATACTCTTTGGGGCAAAAAAAGGGAAAATAAACACGTAATCGATACAAGCGGTTGCATCTCTTGTATCTAGAAGGTACTCACAGATGCCTGTCCAGTGACAACCATGTGAGTGCTGAGGGGATGCAGCCCGATTTACAGTAGACAACTAATTAGTCACCAAACAAGAAAGCTTCCCAGGTGAAAAGGGGCTTGTTCTGAGATGTACATGAATTATCTGACTTATTAGATGAAAAGGTGGCTGGAGAGAGCTGCACGTGAGCAAACGTGCGGAACAGCAGGGAGAAGGGAGCTGGACCAGTGCTGGGGATACACCTGACTGCAGTGAAAGGCAAGAGGGAAAAGCAGGGGAAAGAAGCAGAGTGAGGGCGGGATCTCAGGGTAACTGGACCTAAAGGTGGGGAGTCGGGCGATGGGCTACAGCAGCAAAAGGACAGAGCACCAAAAACTGGATGATCCACTCAGATTCTGACCCCTCACTCGGGGACTTCAGCTTCTGGCGTGTTCCTTTTTCTCAATAGCCTCTGCCTCCACATTTTAAATCACCAACTAGAGGCTCAGCTGGGTACCTGCAAACCACTAAAAAAACAGCTGGGGTATCTGGCCGGTAAGAGAAGTTCCCAGCATGAGTTACAGGGCTGCTATGAGCCCTGCTTCACTTCTGACTTTTTTCCCTCCTTGAACACTAAAGGGACAGACTTCAGTGAAAACACAAAATATGCAGAAAACAAAGCACGTCTTTCGGGGCCTCTCAGACGCACAGCACACACGGAACCTTCACACTCTCACCATCTCTTCCTAACAGTGTACTATTAGTGCGTGTGTGTGTGTGTGTGCGTGTGTGTGTGTGTGCGTGTGTGTAGGGGGTGTGCTGTGGGGATGGTGTGG
Source organism: Delphinapterus leucas (assembly GCF_059928025.1). Taxonomy (NCBI): domain Eukaryota; kingdom Metazoa; phylum Chordata; class Mammalia; order Artiodactyla; family Monodontidae; genus Delphinapterus; species Delphinapterus leucas. The sequence goes on along the minus strand of NC_143142.1, from coordinate 31,766,963 downwards.
ACTTTCTGTAACTGAAGAAGTAAAATACACAAACAGTATAGAACTGTGCAAAGCAGAAGTGTAAAACACCCGTCCAGACATTTCTCTGGGCATGTACAGCTATGGAGCTGTGGACATGGACATACATACGGATATGAATGTTTTCCAAAATGGCATCACACCGTATGTTCAGTTTCATAATTCCATTGGCCATTCCTCCAATTCTGTACATACAGATAATGCCTTATTCTTTTCTCAGTGTTGGTACAATATTTCACTCTAGGTACGTACCACAATACACTCTAGGTATTTAATCAGTCCCGTGTAGGTAGATATTTTAGTGCCCTCCTCCAATTTCTTGTGAGTACAAGCAATGCCCATCTTTATACACATATGCAAGTATTCATATAGCTTAGATTACATGAGTGAAACTGATGATTCAAACTTTATATACAGGTTTTATACAAAAAATAGCAGTAGCAATAAATTTTAGGATGCTTGATAGTTTACAAGAGTTTACACAGTGCCTCTCATTAGGTATTCGCTGTCAAGCAACACTTACTTGGAGACAATAAAAGACAGAAGATTAGAACAAATATTAAAAGGAAAACTTCATTTTAGTATACCAGAAGTTGGTATTTGATCTATACATGTTCAATGCCTTGTCAAATATTCTAAGCAATAATGAAATGTTATTTATGAATTACAGTTTTTGTTGCAACCAAAGAGGACCCACGGATATTCCAATTCCCGCCTAAAATCTCGTTTCTTTTATGTGTTCAGATAGCTCTATACAAGCATCATGAGTACGAGGTAGAACCTGGCCCCAATTTCCTTACCATGAAGCATTTCTGCACTTCATCAGACATCAGCATGTATAAATTCTAACCCCATTCCCTTGCATTGAACAGGAACTGAATTCTTCGTATCATTATTCATAAAACTAATAACAGTTCATCTCTAGGCACACTGGTTCCACAGGTTGGAGGCTAAAATTAGTCTTCAAAAAAACAAAACCTGAAAGTCCTTTCTTTAATGGGTTCCATTCTAACACTCAAAACTAACACACAGATACTTTGCTTTTTGAAAAGATTCTCCTCAAATGCTGGAAGAATGAACACTTTTCCTTAAAGTTAGCCCTTCTCGACAAACACAGAGTATTCATTAAGACAGATCACGCAGAGACCCTGCAGAGTGAAGCTGAGAGTGCAAGCAGCCCGCCTTCAGCAGTGGGTGGTGCGGGCGTGCCAGCGCACCTGCAAGGCTCACCTGGCAGGGAGGCCGTGAGGACAGGTGCAGAGAGAGCAGTCGCTGGCCGAGCCGGTCACCTTCCCGTAGTAGCCGGGGGCACACACATCGCAGTGGTCTCCGGCGGTGTTGTGGCTGCAGTTCTGGGGCCCCATGTTTCGAAAGGAGAGGAAAACAATGGGAAACTGTTAGAACTCATTCTCATCTGGCAATAGCCCAGCACTACCACGTTTCATATCAGTTGACTTTTTTTTATTCTCAAGGAAGGGTGAGCATTTTTCTTCGTATTTTTAAAATCCTGGACACATTGGCAGCTCTGTGGCCTTCGTTCATTATAAGATTGCATTCATCCGACACAACCTAGAAATTACTGATACATTCTTCTTATAGAAAATATACCCAGTGCGGCCAGCTTCCAGAGCCTTAAAATATGGATCTAAAATGTATAGGGACCCAAACAGCGATGTGAAGCACACTGATTTGTGCATAGTTGGGGTTCAGTGATCACACTGGAGGGTTGAGAGGGCAGAAGTGAACGGATAGATGATTCAAGAAATCGACGGTGGGTTAAGTGGGCTGTGTTCTTTCCTGAGTATAAACTGACAGGTCAGCTGCTGACCTGAGAACTTTATTCTGGTAGGTCAGGAAAGGTAGGGGAATCATTTAATGTCCTAGGGGTACCTAATCTTGTCAAAGTGCTTAGCTGCACCAAGGAAAGATGCAGCATGAAAGAACCAATTAACTTCTCAAACTATCCGTGTGACTTTTGTCCCCGTGATTGGCCAAGGGACCTTCTTAGCTAATTACATCTCACCTGAAGTTGCCTGAAATCAATTCTCCTTAAATTCTTAAATGAGATTTTCTCATTTTCTGTATTAGGACTTTACTTCTGCCCGGAGCGTGAGTTAATTAGAATGAATAAATTTTTTAACAGTGTTGCAGCTATCTGCATCTTCATTAAGTTCATTTTACCTTGAATGACTGGAATAATTCTTTAATTCCAGATATATAATGAAGTCAGCCAAGGTGAACACACATCTTTTTAACTGAGGAGAACCATGCAGTGCTTCAGCTTCTAAATTCACCTGGGCACTGCTATGGTTTAACAGTTTTCCCAGTGGAGATTGCCTTTAAATTCCACATATGAAAGATGCTTCCAAACAGGAGAAGATGGACCTGGTGTGGGAACCCTGGTTCCTGTGTTTGGGCCACAGCCAAGATCTCTAAGGCTTTGGTGTGTCTTTCTTGGTGGGGAGCTCATTTTCCTTCAGTGAGTTATTTTACCTGAAGCAGGTTAGTCTTGGCACAATTTAGACAAGGAACCAATGTTCCCACATGAGTTATCAGAAAGAATGAGGTTTCACGAGTAGGGAAAGAATGTCGGGTTATTCTATGTTATCAATAAGGTCTCGTCAGCTTAAGGAAAAGCCTGGATGCAAGAGTTTGTCCTCAGGAACACAAGACTTCTGTCTGGGTCACTTGGTCCTTTGCAGTGGTCAGAACTCTCCTTGTGTCCCTGACGGCCTAGGGGTAGGTGGCCAGGAAACAAATGCACACTAAGACCTCTAGGACAACATGCAGTTTTTAACAAATGCAAGGAAAGGGCATCACTTTACACAGAGAAACCCATTTTCAACTTTGACATTAACTCGTTTTGAAACCTCCAGGTGACCCTTCAAATTCTATGACAGAAAGTTCTCACGTACTTTGACTACAACCACCAGTACTGCAAGTAAAAACAAGAGACGGGCTTCCCTGGTGGCACAGTGGTTGGGAGTCCGCCTGTCGATGCAGGGGACGTGGGTTCGTGTCCTGGTCCGGGAAGATCCCACATGCTGCGGAGCGGCTGGGCCCGTGAGCCATGGCCGCTGAGCCTGCTCTTCCAGAGCCTGTGCTCCGCAATGGGAGAGGCCACAGCAGTGAGAGGCCCGCGTACCGCAAAAAAAAAACAACAAAAAAACAAGAGACACTTGACTAATTCCCAAATTGATGTCCATAAACAGATTCAAGGAAGTAAAATTTATAAGAGAATTTCCACCAACATTATCAGACCACTTAGCTAGACCTTTCTAAAGGAAATATATGTATATCTTACATTTAGCTAAATTTAAACTCTCTCTAAATCAAGAAGCTTGTATGACCTCGAACTGGAAATGGAGATGCTCAGGGCCTGCTCTAATTCTAAGCGTCAGGCAAGTACCCAAACAAACCAGCGTACCAGACACTTCCCCGTTTCAGGGTCACAGGTGTTACTGTGTTTGTTGCAATTGCAAGGCACACAGGGAGCCAGCAGAGGGCGTGGTCTCCTGCCATCACCTTCTGGAAGCTTCCCTCTGTGGTAACCAGGTGCGCAGTCCTGAGGGAATGCAAAAGCAAAGGAAATGAACAAGAAACCTGATTAACAAATGCGCAAAGGACTTGAATACACACCTCTCCAAAAAAGAAACACAAATGACTAAACAAGCACATGAAAAGATGCTCATTAACACTAATCATCATGGACATGCAAATCCAATACCAGCTCACACGCATTAGGATGGCTAGTATCAAAAAAAAAAAAAACCCCAAACAAAAAACCCCCAGAAGATAACATGTTGGCAAAGGTATGGACAGACTGGAAGCCTTGTGCTTTGCTGGTGGGAATTAGAAAGGTGTGGCACTGTGGAGCAGTATGGTGGTTCATCAAAAAGTTAAAAACAGAGTTACCGCATGATCCAGCAATTCTACTTCTGGGTATAAACCCCAAAAACTGAAAGCAGGATCTTGGAGAGATACTGGTACACCCATGTTTGTAGCAGCGTTATTCACAATAGCCAAAGGTGACAGCAACCCATGTGTCCACTGATGAATGGATGGATAAACACAATGTGGTCCATCCATCCAATGGACTATTATTCAGCTTTAAGAAGGAAGCAAGGAACTTCCCTGGTGGCGCAGTGGTTAAGAATCCACCTGCTGATGCAGGGGACATGGGGTTTGAACCCTGGTCCGGGAAGATCCCACATGCCACTGAGCAACTAAGCCCATGCGCCACAGCTACTGAGGCTGAGCTCTAGAGCCGTGTGCCACAACTACTGAAGCCCGCGTGCCTAGAGCCCGTGCTCCACAACAAGAGAAGCCACCACAATGAGAAGCCCGCACACCGCAACGAAGAGTAGCCCCCGCTCGCCACAGCTAGAGAAAGCCCGCACAGCAACAAAGACCCAATGCAGCCAAAAATAAATAAATAAATATTTTAAAAAAAATAAAAAAAAGAAGGAAGCAAATTCTGACACATGCTACAACATGGATCCATCTTTAGGGCATCATGCTAGGTGAAATAAGCCAGTCACAAAAAGACAAATACTGCATGATTCCACTTACATGAGGGACCTACAGTAGTAGATTCATAGAGACAGAAAGTAGAAGGGTTGAGACTGGGGGAGGGCCTAGGGGGTTTAGGGTTTACTGGGTACAGAGTTTCAGTTTTACCAGATGAAGAATTCTGGAGATTGGTTGTACAGCAGTGTGAGTGTACTTAAGACTATTGAGCTGTACACACCTTAGAAATGGTCAAGATGGTGAAGTTTATGTTTATGCCTATTCTACCACAAGTAATTTTTAAAAGGCAAAAATGACATAATAGAGACACACAGTTCTCTTCATCACTCGGAGCTGCTGTAACAAGTATATTTCAACCCCAAACCAGGAAACGGATTTTAACCACAGTCTCCCTACCTGACATGAGAATCCAGCTGTGCCAGGAGGACAGAGACACTTCTCTAAAAGGGATGCCACCTCCCTCCTGGAGTGCGACTCTTCAGCCTTTCTGCCAACCTCCATAGAAATATTTGAGATTCTGTGAAACCGTTGGGTTAAGAAACGTGAGAGGAGACACTAATATTTAAAAAGACACTTTCTTGAAACAGCACATTACTGAAGAATGTTGGCACATATATGAAACCAGAGCTTTCCTGCCAGTTTGAGAGTAGTTCCTACTCACAGCTGTAAAGGAAATGGGTAAAAACACACTAAAAGCACACTAGTCATTATACAGGGAAGGTCCACAGCCAAAAGTTTAGAACTTCAATATAATGTTAGAGAAAGCACACCTGAAAGAATCTGAAGTACTCGCTTGGCCATAACCTAGTGGCTTTCTTTATGGGAGTAGTACTACATGAGCAGGGGACAGCATTCTTGATGCCTTGTGACAGAGAAATGGGCATTGCAGTTTAAGGGCAGAAAATAGCAGAACTGTTTTGTTGTTTACATAGAAGATATCACCATTATGTACTTACATGTTATATCCACATTAATACAGGAGATGGATAATCTATGTCACTTTTCACATATTTCATAATAATATTAACATTTAATAAGGTTTGGGTGAGGGACAGAAATATATATGATATTAAAGATAGGAGGTAAAGGGGGTAAAGTGAATCAAATCCCTTCAGTTTGCTTTCAAATAAGGAAAATATTTGGAAACTTCTAGAAGTTTCCAAGTACCTGCTTTGCTGTAATCCTTGGCCATAAGATGCTTTGATGAGGATGTACTCAATGTTGCTAAGAACAGACATAAAATCTGAACGTGTGACAGGTTCTTCAGAAACAGAGTTAAAGTACTTCCAAAAATTCTGTGGATGAGAAGCACATTCAATTAAATTCAGGGTACAGATCCTCAGAGGCATATGAACTTAATTCCTTTAGAAATTTCGCCAGCAGTGAGCCCAGTTCTAAGTGACACTGAGTTTAAGTGAGGAAGCTCTTGTGTCACCTCCCAGGGGTGGCAGCCGCACCATCTCATTTATCAATGGCCTCACATCACCTCTGGCAGCGCTAGCCACGCAGTCAGTAAACATCCGCTGGAGGAAGGAATCCACACTTTCCAAATTCAAGGGCAGGCAAAGACTCCAGACCATCATATCCAAACAGGTTGAGACTCGTGTACCACGATAAAGGATTTAAGATGCAATTTGCACTAAATTAACATAAGCCTAATATACATTTCTTGAGAATGTGAAATTTGAATCTCTGTAGAAGTTCTGCTAAACCCACTGGAATTTTGACCCACAGCCTTCTTCTTCACTCTCTTATTACAGCAGCTTCATGATTTCATTGCATGCAGAGCAGAGTTCCCAGCCCGAGGGGCCTGCGTTAAAAGAGTGCTAGGTCACCTCTTTCATCCCCACTTCCTGCTCTTGTCTCAGTCCATTCTTGGGGGCGGGCGCGTCCACATAGATGACTTGCTTTCTGGTCCGGCCTCCTTTGATGAGCACCTGAGGCTCCAGGTTGGAGGTGCCGATCCCACTGGAAGAGTAGAAGGCCACGCTGTACCGTAGTTTGCTGCCGTAGGCCATGAGCTGTCGAAGAGTACAGTGCTGTTTACTTCTCTGGCATAGCACTGGTTTAAAATTATTTTATCATAAGCCTGCTGCCATTTGAAAGAAATCTTGTGTCTTAAAAATACATCATGTGGGTGGAATGCGTTGTCTGATATGAGTTTCCTTCTAATTCTACTTAATTATGGATCGTTAAATTGACCTAGGCTATCGTTCCTAAGTAAGCGATCCTCCAAAAGTTTTAAAAACCGCATCATGAAGGTGTAATCGGCTGTAAAAAGCGGTACTTATGTACTGTATACAGGTTGATGGGTTTGAGGATAAGTATACACCCATGGGACCACCATCACCAAAGCCACAGCCACAGCCATCACCTCCCAATGTTTCCTCTTGATGATACTAGCAAAGGTAAGCTCCAAAGTAACAAAACAGTCATTCTAATTACTTTCAAGCTCCTTTGAATTAAAAATTATGTATAGCCATCAGAGCACGTATTTTCAAGTTTTAAAAATCAGGCTGAATTCACATACAGACTGTATTTATATAAGCAAAGATGCATATGATGCCTTCAAGTCTCTGTCCCCCCCCCCCCAAAATGAGTGCCCATTTCTTGAGAAGACCCTCTCGGGCCATAGCACCCAAGTTTGCATTGAGCCTCTATTAGTAAAAACAATAAATGTTTGTCGAATGACTGCTTTAAGAAGAAAAAGAATATGTTTTGAACTTTAAAGGACTTTCAAAATTGATGGAGAAATTTAAAGAGCCATTCATCTGGGGGATTTTTACAAGTGTTAACCTTTTCCATCCCCACTTAGAAGAGAAAATTAATAACTACTCCAGTTAGCAATAGGCCAACCCAGGCCACTGTGATTTCAAAGTGCACCCAGGAAATGTGGATGGCTGGAGGCTGGGTGCACGTCTCACCTGGTCTCCCTGAAATTGCCCGGGCAGCCGCCAGTAAAACGGCTCTGTGTGGACATGCCGCCTGACGGTCACGGCATCCAGGAGGACATCAGGGGCCTGGTAATACACCCCCTCGGTCGTACCCTTGAGGTTACTCTGAGAAACCACACGCAGAAGAGGCTGATCTGAGCCCAGCATTACCTAGTCACGGAGGGGAGGACAAAGCCACTTTAGAATGTGAATTAACGCCGCACCTTTGACCGTCAGATTCTTCCACTGTTTCAGACAAGACAGCTTCATTATTAAAACAGGAGTAAGAAAGACTTTTCTTTTCAATTTAAACACCTGGATTAAAATGAACTGAAAATGCCTTTAAACCACTGCATTTAAGGTCAAACTCTTCCTATACTGGGCCAGGTCCAATTACATGAAGGAGACTGCTGAGAGTTTTCTCTTCACTCCAACTAAAGGTGCAGGCAGATTAGCACAGAACGACACTGATGCCCTGGTTCCTGCTCCATTTACTTCCTGGACAGCAGAAGCAGACCTCTGACTCTGGACTAACCCAAATCAGCTTCCTAGAATTTCTGATGCAGTAAGGGCAAAATTTAATGTAAGTACTTGGCTGCCTTTCCCACCCTCACCCAACTCCCAAGGGTAGAGGCTTGCAAACAGAACATTTATCTGCGTGTGTAACCCACCGGCATTCTCACGTAGCCCTCGGCCTCGGAGCAGAGCTGTGACAGCCCAAAGCAGAAGCATGGGGTGCACCCCCGAGGGTCCGCCTCGTCCAGAGCAAAGGTGCCAGCTTGACACTCACTGCATTGAGGGCCAATGACATTTTCCTAAAGGGAACAAAGTGACAGACTCATTTTTACCTGAAAAAAAGAGACACAGTTTATGAACAACCAGAAATGGGAAGAAACACAAAAGTGACTTTGGATGCACCAATACGGCTAACTAGCTGCTCCTCAGGCGGGCCCTTAACCTCTCTGAGCACCAGTTCTCTCAGGCTCAGCGAGTCCCCAACCCAGCTGATCATCAGAATCGTCTTGGAAGCTTCTGGAAAATGCAGATTCCCTGGTGAGTCTCCAGGAGCGGGCCCGGATCCTCTTGGAGGTCCCAGGTGACCAGTCAGGTGGAGAACCACGGGCCAGATAATTATTAGGGCAGGTCCTCCTGTGCTGACCATCCGTGGTGAGAGCTGCTACCACAGATGTGGTGAACCAAGCACACGTCCACTGATGTTCCCGTTACCCCGCAGCCACATGAGTTTCCCCTTCCTCCTCCCCCACCGCCAATCAATCAGGATTCCATCTCTCAGACCCTGGGAAAGGAACAGAGAAGATGGCCAAGGACCTTCTAATAACAAAGCACAACGGGAAAACGAAAGGAAATACACGGAGTTAAGTATGATGTTGAAATCTAACCTCCTGGGAAAATAATAAACACAAATGTCCTCCAGTCTGGCCAGCACGCACAAGAGAATAATTACTTACCAGGTATAGAATCACAAATCTTCCTGAAGCCCTGTGTTATCTATTTTACCTGTATATTCAAAACAGATAGGCTACTCAGCCAACTGAAACACATGATAGAAAACTCAGCGTGTTTTTCAAATCAGTCCCATCATCTGACACTTGTAATTAACAGTACAAATTCCTTCTAAAGAATCATCCATCATTATAGAAGAGCATACACAGAATTTAAACCCAGACCCAGAAGGTGGTGCAAACTCATTATGACAAGCGTCTAAAACCCAAGTGCTTATTTAAATAGTTAAAGCCCCGAAGTCAGAATGGCGAGTGGGAGGGAGGGAGGAAGTGGAACCGGGCGCTAGTACCTTGCAAGAGCAGGTTCCGGTCTCCGGGGCACAGCTGCAGAGACCCTGCTCCTGGCCACAGGTGTCGGCCAGTGTCCCTCTCAGGTCGCAGTCACAGGCCACACAGTCCGGAAAGTCTCTGTACCCCAGGGAGCACTGATGGCAGGTCTGTCCACCAAATGCAGGCTTACATTGGCAATGGCCAGTGAGCACATCGCAGTGATGACTGGCTGACCCCGCGCTACTGCAGTTGCAGGCCTGCAAGAAAAATACTGAATAAATAAAAAGGCAGCTTTTATATTTTCACAATGTACACATATGGGGATTACAGGAAAACACTAAACGTGGGGAGATTACACAAACAAATGGATCGCTCTCACTATTGCCATATGGACTCACTTTGCCACAAGCCATCAAGAGGCCAGGACTTATGCTGCTGGACGTTAGTGAACCTTTGTGACACATGCAGGCTGGGCCACAACCGTGGCCTGAAATTCAATCTACTTAATAGGACAAAGCAGTCCAGCAAAATTATTTTAGAAGTCCAGTAACACTCCCTCTGTTTCCAAAATGCAAAGTCTAAGTTTAACTGACAAAAGTAACACAGAAATACAGAACCGTTGGAGATCGGACATACCTCCCCCACCCCCAATAAAGTGATTTATGTCTTTCTCCTGGAAGATAGCATATATTGCAGAATATATTTAAAGTGCACCAAAATAAATTTTTGATCTTCTAACCATCAATTCCACAGCTAGACTCTTGAAGAAAATTTAGAATACTGTATTTTAAGGATGCTGCTTCTTCCACTTTGATTCCTACAATCGGTACTGAGTTCTGATAGAAACCATCAAGCTACTCAACAGGTTAAAATCAAGTGAATAGATAAAAGAAGAATGAAACCTGACACAGCAAAGTAATTCTCAGTTGAGAAAATGTGCAGGTGAAAGTGCACACCTGGCATCCGAGCTCCGGGTCGTGGCCCCAGTGTCCGTCTGCACACCCCTCGCACGCCGCACCCCGAGTGTGAGGCGGGCAGACACACTCCCCTGACTCCGGGTCACAGGTGTTCTGAGTGTGAGCGCAGTCACAGGCTACAACAGAGACACAGGGTGTTGTTACAGATCAGGACCGCCGGGTCAGCCGGAGGGGTCAGAGATGCTGCTGCAAGTTATTTCCCTTGTGCTAAATAATCTCAATCACTCTTCTAGTTCCTGAAAGGAAACTTGTGATCCCCAACACCCCGCCGTGTCTCACGGGAGGTGAATGCTCCTCCTTGTGGAGAGTTGCTCCTGGATGGAGAGAATAATCGACTTCTCCATTTTACAGATGAGGAGACCAAAGCTAAGTAAAGTTGAGTAATGAGTCTAAGCTCACACAGTTAGTACAGCCTGACCAAGGCTTGTGGACTTACCCAGAATAGGGATCAGGAAATAGAAAAAAGGTATGAAATCCTACACGTTCAGAAAAAAGAATGTAAAGGAACTTAACAGAATTAGACAGAAGTCAAAGGAGAGCTCAAAGAAAAGTCTGGGAATTACAATGAAGTCTCAAACACTGAATTCAGGAGCTTACGTGTACAGCCACCGTCCTGGTAGGCATGGAAGCCGCGGGCACACCTGTCACACCTCTCCCCAGCTACACCTGGGACACAGCGACACTGGCCTTCCTCCGTGCAGTCGTCCGACAGGGAGCCCGATGCACTGCAGTTACAGGGCAGGCACCCGAGCCCCGTGTCCAACCCGTAGTAGCCGTGCTGTTTCACAGGGGCAGAGCCACGGAAGACAAAATACATTTTAGTAAGTGGCTAATATCTATTAGAACATTTCCCAAATCAACAACTGCATGTGTCATAGATTCCTGAAGTGTTCTTGACATCATTCCACTGGTCTCTGTAAACCGAATACATACTCTCCAGGTAGGGCCGCATAGCACTCACCAGCCATGTTGCAGGAACCTGCTCTTTCTGGTGGTCGGGATTCCATTTCATTTGAACCAGTTAAGGCATCATTTATAGACATTAACACTGACACACACGTTAATTGTATGTAATGACCAGGAGGCGTCTTACCAGGCACTGGTTACACTGCTGTCCGGTCACGTGTGGTTTGCAGTCACAGAGTCCAGTCTCAGGATGGCAGGCAGCAGAAAGGGAGCCTTGGCCATGGCATTCACAGGCTAACACACACAGAAGGCATATTTGTGCCCATTTCTGGGTACGGCTGTTATAAAATCCCTTAATCCCCAAAGGAGAAATTTTAACATTCATGTTTCAAATCATAAAACAAAATTATTGCTTTGCAGTAACTTGAAAATTTTAGTGTTTTTCTGAAGAGTAAGCCAAAATAAGGTTGGTGAAAGGAACCATCACAGAGAAAAAAAATTACTTGAAGCTGTTAAGACAATAATTGGCAAACGAACTTAACCAATTTCATGAATTCTTTGAAATTTTTAAAATGAGCCACCAATGTATATCAACCAATCTTCATTAAAAAACGTGCAAAGATTTCAAAATCAATTTAGCCACTTGCTCATTCCAATCATACATATTTAATATTTTAAAGCTCAGTTTTAACGACTTAGATAACTAATACTGTACATCGTAACTTAATGAACTATTTCCGTGTTCTGAGTCATGAGTCCTTTGAGGTTCTTACCTTCTGGCCAGATGCTTCCATTTTATCTACAGGCAGAATATTGATGTTTAAAGCCACAAAGTCCCCCCCTTCTCAAAGTGATTCAATTTAACGGGTCCAAGAACCGTTTAGTTCGTACCACAGCTGTCAATATGCGCTTCATTTAAAATTTGTAATACGTTCACTGACAAGATATCCCAGGACGTGTACCATTTATGAATGCTTGGGCTCGGAAAATGCACACTCTCCGTCCTATGGTATAACCACGTTAAGAAAAACGTCACGAAATATCTCAAGCCCTAGCACACTTTGTGTGGCAGCCTTTGTGGGGCAGAGCAGGGGTGGGCACTGGAAGTTAGAAGGCTGATGGCCAGAGGAAAGGAGGTGGGATTCTGCTTCTTTGGCTGACTATGGCCATGTCACTGGGCCTCTCTCCCCTAGTTTTTCCCTTGTGTGCATGGATCGATGCTCGCAGCTCTTGTAGGAGGCTGGTCAAGTGTCATGGGCACCACACAGTGCTGCCCATTCTTGTAGTTTAACTTTTATTTTCTGTTTTTCTGATGCTTTGACTTCTGGGGCCTTGCTGACCCTGGAGAGACAGCCACACCCAGGGCTAGTCAATTTCCAGAGACTGTAAACAGCTCACCTGCTGGAATGCCTTTCATATGCAAACCATCCAATCCAGAGCCCACACCCCACGCCTTCCTCACTGGCTCTCAGGTTCCTTTGGGCCCTGACATTCCACTGTCCACCAGTCCTAGTCACTCCAGGGCCCGGCATCAGACAAGAGGCACAGTCCCTAGGCCCCCGGGACCGGCTGAAATGATTCAGACTAGCCAGTCCCAGACCTGCTTACCCTGCCCGCCCTTGTCTTCCTGCAGATAAAGGCTCCTGTCCACACTTCCCCTCGTGACCAACCCAGGTGCTTCCCCGTGTAGCCACCCCCATGCTGTGGGGTGTCCCCTGTGCCCCCGACTCCCCCCTGACCTGGCCTCCAGAGTAACAAACTGCCTTTGTGACGGCGGTCCTCTCCTCATCTGCTGGCCTTGCTGTACCGAAATAATAACACAGCCCGTGTTTAAAACCGTCCTCAGCCTCCCACCACTCTTAACTGTCTCCCAGGGAAAACATCACACACTCACACACATTCACTCACACCCCGCCATCCGCGCCCCCCCCCCCACTGCAAACCCTTAACTCTCTCTGAGTTTCCATCCCCTACTCTCCCTCCCTCCCCCTTCACACCACCCAATCTTCCAGCCCAATTCTTGGCCCCTGGGCTGCTACAACTGCTCCTCCTAAAATGTCCAGGACTCCCCGGTGCAGATCCAGTGAGCAGATCCTACCTCCGTCCTGATGCATCTTTCGGTGGGATGGGCCATGCACCCCTCTCTCCCTTTTGAACCTCTCTCTTACCAAGGTTTCAGGATCCCTCTGAAACTCTTCCGTTTCCTTCCTCTTTCTCTTGTATTTCCCTCTGATCCTCCCTTTCTGTGCCTCACTCAAACCCCACCCTTCCTCTGGGGAATATTCCAAGTTCACTTCCAGTATGATCATCACCAAATGTTGATGATAATATAACAAATCACATTTATCACACATCCATCAGCTTGTGTCACCACGTTACAGTCAATAAGTGAAATAAATGAATGAACCTTCATAACAAACATACGAGGGAAGTACTATAATTTTCTGTTTTGGGGTGAGAAGTCTAACACTTAGAAAGGTGATGTAACTAGCCAGAGATCACACTGTTACTTGCAGTTATCCCTCTATAACAACAATTATAATAGCAATTATTAATAAAAATTGTTCATGTTATAAATAATACTAATTTGAAATATCTCGCAATTACCTTCTGCCAGGTTCTTTACAGGTATTTTAATTCTCAGAAGAACCCCACAATATAAAAATTATACCTACTTAAGTTATTTCGCACAAGGTTTCCTTAATATTAGTGCCCAGGAGGCTTTCTCCCTCCACACCACTCTCTGCCCTGGACAACTGTGTCCGCAGCCACTACTGCATCTATCACACCAAAGCTGATGTCAGCAATACTGAACACTGGCATTTTTACCGGGTTCACCTAATAAAATATGGTATTATGTTATCACGTGGAGACTTCTGGGGAGTTCATAAGAAGGACCCTTATTATAGACCTGGAAGGGTTTCTAGTGAAATATTCAGAAACAGTTGTAGGAATTCGTCTCGTCAAAGCTAGGAATGGGGGGAAAAGGAGATAGGAAAAGAATAAAAAGTGTAAATGCTCAGAAACTAGAGAAAGCCAGGCAGGGTCAGCCCATAACCAGTCCAGCTCCCTGGGCCAACAACGAGGACCTAGACCCAAATCCCACCTGTTCTGACCCCCCCCACTCCCCCACACTCTCCACTCATCCCTGAGACCTTCTATTTTATATTTTCCCTTTTATCCCCATGGCAAAATGCTGACGCAGCTTTGTCAGCGTAGATGCACATAAAGGAAAATATGATGGAAAACTTTTAAATATGTTTGAACAACTTGGGTGTCTGAATTCATTTCTTCAACATTGAATTTTATGTAATCTAAATACAGATCAAATATTTCTGATGAAAACTTAGCATCCTAATCGAGATGGGCCATAAAACACACACTGGGGCTTCCCTGGTGGCGCAGTGGTTGAGAGTCCGCCTGCTGATGCAGGGGACACGGGTTCGTGCCCCGGTCCGGGAAGATCCCACATGCCGCGGAGCGGCTGGGCCTGTGAGCCATGGTCGCTGGGCCTGCGCGTCCGGAGCCTGTGCTCCGCAATGGGAGAGGCCACAACAGTGAGAGGCCCACGTACCGCAAAAAAAAAAAAAAAAAAAAAAAAAAAAACCACACACTGAATTTTGAAGACAGTATTAAAAAGAAAGAAAACAGTTATTAATACTTTAAAAACTTGATTACATGATAAAATGATAATACTTTCTATATATTGAGTTAAATAAAATGTATTATTAAAATGTACTTCACCTGTTTCTACTTTTTAAAAGGTGGTTACTAGGAAATTTTAAATTACATGTGTGACATATTTCTGTTGGACAGCACTGATACAGAAAAATAATAAAAATGACTGCTCTTATTACCAGCAATTGTAATAGCTACCATTTATTTACTGTCTAGAACTTTAAATTTATCATCCCATTGACTTTTCAGAAAGGCCTTAGTGTATACGTATAATTATGTCCATTTTAGGTATGAAGAAATAGTTGCTAGGAGAGGTTAATAAAATTTGCCTAATGTCACAGGGCTGGTTGGTGACCAATCCTGGACTCTAAACTAGTCAGACTCTAAAGCCCTGAATCCACACACATGCCCCTCTCCTACACCATCGTGTGTAGCTCCCAAATAGACTTGGGATGTTCAAGTCTGATTAAATAAATTTCCAACTCCAATCACAGTATTTGGCATAGTGCCTGGGAAGTAACACACACTTAATAAACGACAAATGAACTAAGAAATTAATCATCAAGGTTTGCAGTAAGGATGAAAAGAAATGCCATGAGAATTGTGAAAGCATTCCATAAACTTTGAAGCTTTATACAATTACCGGTTATCATAATTATCTACCTATGATAACCAGTCAAGGTGCTGAAGGTCGGGTTCATAGGCCCAGGGCAACAGAAGCTTGTCAATCTCTTGACATGGTCCTAGGAAAACATCTTTTCTGGATCGCTAGCTCCCTCTTGTGTCTCCACGTTGTAACAGCACAGTAGGACCAGCATTTATAGGAAATTATCAAAATAATTTATAATTGTCACTTTTACTCTTTCATTCCTTTTTCAAGAACTGTGTGAAAAAATATGAGAGCCGTTATCAGCCCTAAGGCTATAAGTCTGTCATTCTAGGAGTTTGAAAATCTACTTTTCTAAGTAACTGGTTTTACATGGTCTGTAATTTCAAGGGTCTAAGCAGAGAGCCCTGCCGAGCGACGTGGGGGTTGGTGACTCAGGCGCAGGCCACTGAGACACACCAGTTTTGGGGGCTGGGTCTCCCCATTTCCCATTCCACGTCCTGAAATCCCATCTGCCTCACGAAGCCCGTAGCATCTCCCTGACAAATGGGACAGGCTTCCTTCGCCTCCTTGGTCACTGGGAGCAGTACCAACACTCTGTGAAGGACCACTTTCTCCTGAAATGGAAGGGCACATGCTCTCTAGGCCATCTGACCTTCATTTGGAGTAACTGATCAAGCTAACCCAGCGCAGATCGGGTCAAGTGACCTCCTGGGCCGAGCGCTTTTTGATGCAAGTAAGTAAATGGACGGAGACTTCACAGGGTGATAAGTAATGGACCCGACCACCAGGTCACACACTCACCGCGGCAGTTTTTCGCAGTCACGGCGTCCCCATAGAACCCGTAGGCACACCTCTCACAGCGGGGGCCATCGGTGTTCCCAAGGCATCTCAGGCATTCTCCGGTGACGGAATCACAGCTCCTGGCCTCCAAGGGGTCCACATTGCCACTGCAGTTACAAGGGACACAGGAATCTCCGGGCACTGTTGGGTTTCCAAAGTAACCGTCTGCACATCTATATAGAAGATTGAGAAAGGGATGCAAACAAATGCGATTACTGTAGACATTATCCCACCATCCAGGGACTCTCTGAGTAGTTAATCAACCACACCGACTCTTTACCGAAGATTTACCGTGAGAGGAATGCTGCTCGAGTTCAGGCATTCACAGATTCCCGTCACTCATTGTGAGGCACGGGGAGGGCATCCAAAAGGAGCCACATATCCCGGGGACATGCTCCGGCCCCAGACAATTCGACCCGCATCCCACCACTGAGCGATGTTACCTCCCACGGAGTCCAGCCAGACTTGGCACCGAGACGTACACGCAGGACAGACAACCCTGGCTTCCAGGCGCCAGAAGACAACTATTACATCAAACCACCCCTTGCTTATGGAATCATCCAGAGTAACGGGACATTCAAACGTATGAATAGAAGTACTGACTCCCGGCAGTTTCCTATTGATACTGATGAAAACTGAGATTAGCTCAAGGAGATCAAAAAATCCCCAGGGACTTCCAACATTAATTTTTTAATCGATCGACTGATTTTTCTCTGTGATCCGATGGAATAATAATGACATACCAAAGGCTCTAAGGCCACACTTAACCACACGTTTAAGAATAAACACATAGGGCTTCCCTGGTGGCGCAGTGGTTGAGAGTTCGCCTGCCGATGCAGGGGACACGGGTTCGTGCCCCGGTCCGGGAGGATCCCACGTGCCGCGGAGCGGCTGGGCCCGTGAGCCATGGCCGCTGGGCCTGCGCGTCCGGAGCCTGTGCTCCGCAACGGGAGAGGCCACAGCAGTGAGAGGCCCGCAAAAAAAAAAAAAAAAAAAAAAAAAAAAAAAAAAAAGAATAAACACATAGAATTTATAGTAAAAAAATGTTTGGAAACCGGTCAAGAGAAGCAGAGTACCTCTCGCACCAATCCCCCGCGTATCCCGGGGCGCACTGGTCACAGAACACTTCATCTCCATCGTTGAGGTGGCAGGTGGGGCTGAAACTGACAAAGCAGTAGAAATGAATGCAGTTCTCCAGTGGATGGTGCAGAATTCTGAAATATTAAAATGCTTAGTTTCTACCACTCCTGTCCTTACAAACTTTCACCGCATGCTCACTCCTTAACCCAGAACCCAAGGCCCCAGGCCACGCAGCCCGCCCGTGGGCACTGGACACTCCCTGCTCGACCCTCGGCCTGGACTGCGCTTCTCCCTGTCTGCCCGGGTTCACCGGCTCACCCCCAAGGCCCAGCTCAGTGGTCCCCTCCTCCAAGAGGCCGGCTCCGATGCTCAGGCAGAGTTCCTCTCCTCGAGTTCCCGGGACTGGGCTGTCTGCCTTAGAGCTGCCCACACTGTCCAAGAGTGAGCCCGCTTACAGGACAGAGCCAAGGGGCTCCGCACTTCAGTGAGTGTAACCAGCATCCCCCGAGGCCCCCACGCAGCCCGAGGTCCCTTCACACTCCATTCCTGAGTCTTGGGAGGACCGCGAAGGGAGGCCTGGGGGCCATAGCGAGGTCCCCACGATTTCACCAGAGCAGCCGTGATTGCTGTTTTGTACACTGGAGTTCCAAATAAAAATCCCCGTGGGAGAATCCTCTAGGCGTGGATGGGGAGAGAGTTCTAAAGGGTAAACAGTGAGAGAGGCTTTCAGGCCGCTGGCCTGGGGGCACACAAGCCCCAGCATGTTGGTCGAGGCCTTGACTGTAACCGTCCTCTGCCTTCCCTCGTGCTCTGGACCCCGGGACCACCTGCAGCTCCGCAAACCGACCTGCCCCTCACACTGCCGGACCGCGGCACCACTCCTTCCCACCTAGGCCCTTCTCCTCCACTGCCTTCAAACTCCCTCTCATCCTTCAAGTCTCAGATGGAGAGCTTCCACAGGGAATCGCCCCACACAGACTCCCTCTGCACAGTGGGCCCACTTCCTCTGCCCTCGTGACCACAGTGTGGATTCCATGGCGTCGGCAGCCACGGAGGAAGAGTTTGATACTCAGGACACCTACCACGATGCCCAGCATATACCAGGCGCTCAGTAAAGATTCGTTGAATTAAACTAAATGAATTCAGCCCATTCTCAATGAGCCTCCTATTTACATATTTTGGTCCTTAGCTCAAATACTCCTGAAGCCCAGGAACATGTTTTATTCATCTCTGCATCTCCTCTGCCTCTTAGCCCAGTGGTAGGCACACAACATATACGTGTGAAGGAACTGATGCCCAACGTTAGACCAAGGGGAAAAAAGGCCATGCAAATGTCCTTGCCTTCACACAACTTGCCTTCCATAATTTAATACATCAAAGTTTTTTGTTTGTTTTTTTTTAAAAAGAGAGAATCTGTTCCTCTATCTCTAATCCCAATTAATTGCCCCAGGGCAAAATTAACACTCTCATCACACACAGGTCTTGCTCTGAAGATTTCAGTGCGCGTCTGGATGGAGACCCAGGCCACGCGGGGCAGGACCCGCTGGTGCAGGAGCCCGGCTTACTTGTTGGAGGCCGTGGAGAGCGGGCAGGCACACGGCTGGCAGTCCCCAGGGGTCCCTCGGGAAGGCAGCCCGTAGAAGCCGGGCAGGCAGCGCTCGCAGCGGTCCCCGGTGGTGTTGTGCTGGCATGCCTAGGACACGCGCATGGAAGAAGACTCGGCTCAGGTCTCCTTAAAGGAGCCTCAGGTTCACCTTCAAACAACTTGAAGCCCAAGTGAAGAAAAAAGGCAAAACGCTAAAGCAAGTCACCAAACTCTCTTATATGAGGAGGGTTGCCTGTTTCCAGATCTGCTGATAAAAATTTTTAATTTATGTAAACGGGAAGCATAAGACCTTTCATTTCCAACCGTGTCAGAGTAACTGGCAGCAGACTTGCCCTCTGTAGGGACGGAATACAATACATCAAAGAGCTGCTCTCAGACCCCGGACAGCGGAGGTGCAGGATGTGCAGGGAAGGGAGACAGCGGGATGGGTCCTGCAACTGCATGTCTTTCCCCTTGGAGACAGCCCAGGAAATCCTGAATTTATACTACGGCATGGAGAACATCGGAAACGGTAAATACATGAATAAGTACGAAAGATTTCTTTTCCTCATTTAAAACACCTCTTTAGACAGTGAAATTACCCTGCGTCAGGTGTAGGAGGTGTGCGGGAGACTGGCCCCTGGGCAGCTCCTCTCCTGCCCGTTCCTTCCAGGCTCCACTTCTCACATGGCTTGGTCTCCCTATTGCCCCCACCTGGTGCTGATGCCACCCAGAGCTCTCCTACAACCTCTGCCCTCCCCTGCCCGTACTCCCAGCCCCAGCCCCGCCTGTGGGCCCTCTCCTCTCACTTCCTCTCCCTTGGGGTCTTCCATGTCCTTTTATACCCCTTCTCTTAAAGCCACTCATTTTACACACATTTACTGGACATTTTTCATCTGAATATTCAAATAATATTTCCAGTTGTTAACTACATACTTTTCTATCATTCCTGAGATTGATAAAAGTTTTCCCATCTGTTCAATTTAATTGTGTTGCATCCTCTATATCACGGTTTCACCAGTTTTATTTAGGGTTATCCCAGAACAGAGCTTCCAAATTTGAATGTGTATACAGATCATGTGGGTTAAATGTTGACTCTGATGCTGGAGGTCTGCAGTTTTGAGTTTCTAAAAAAGCTTCCAGATGACGCCCATGCACTTTTCATCCCTCATATGACCTTGGTTTTGATCATTAACCCAAATCTACGCAAAATGCAACTGGCCTTGGTAAAGAGCTACATGGTTGTGCTAAAAGAATTATGCAAAATAATTAGTTTCGTTAAAATCTATTCGATTACGCTCAACTGCAAATGTCTCTGATTTGCTTTCTTTCCTCAAAGGGCCAGACTGGGTCTTCTTTCTCTTTGGGAAAACTACAATGTAGTTCTGTTGAAAAACCTGCTGAAGGTCTGTTTCAATGCTTTCTCAGGCGGGCGCCAACACCCCTTTAAGTGATGGTCCCTGTTGGTGGATCTGGAACGTGAAGGGATAGGAATGTTCATTTCCTTGGGGAGCGAGCACATCTTCTCTTGATTGGAAAAGGAAAACCAGGAGGGCCCAAGACATGCACAACTGCATTTTATGCCCCTGTCTTTCCAAAGAAAAGAAATTGATTTCTCCTTGGAGTAAGAGCAGAGAGAGCTCAGAGAAAAGAATAAGGACACAGGTAAACTATGGACTTTGGGTGGCTGTGATGTGTCAGCGTGGGGTCACTAATTGTAACAAATGCACGACTCTGGGGGGGATGTTGATAATGGGAGCGTATGAGCATGGGTGCCCGCAGAGGGTAGATTGGAAATCTCTATACCTTCTTCTCAACTTCACTGTAAACCTAAAACTACTCTAAAAATAGTCTTTAAAAAAAAAACAAGAATAGGAGCACTAAGAACAACTGGAAACTTCTCTCTAATAAAATGTATATAAGGAGTCGACCCCTAGAATCTAGATAACTATATACAAGGCCAGGGGCTAGTTACAGCTATGCAAAAGGAAGAATTAAAGGTTTCTTTTTAAAATAGAATTTAAAAAGCAAAGTAGATTAAACAGACAAGTGATCTTACCAAGTTTTTATATTTCCCTGTATTCCAATCTAAATTTTTATTACTTTTCTCCTTTAATTACTTAAAAAAGGAAAAATAATAATTTTACAGCAGAAAAACCTGACAGAGACCCCCTTATCCGAGTGACCCAGGCTAATTAACATCCCCCCAGAAGAAGCCAGTGGCATCACAGACCCTGACAGCACACACTGGGAGGGAACATCACCTCAAGGTCCTCTCACCAAAAATGGATAACCTCAACCTCATCACGAGAAAGTGGACCAGCTCCAGCGGAGGGACAGTCCACAGAAGGTCCAAAGATCTCAAACGTGCCCTAGTCCTGAAAACCAGGAACTGTCACAGCCTGAAGGAGGCAAAGCCACTAAATGCAGTATGGGGCAGTAGGTATGATGCTGGAAAGGAAAAGGATGAAACCCGAATGGAATGTGACATTTAGTTGATGGGGCTGTGCCATGTTAACTTCTGAGTTTTGATAACCATACAGATTGTGTAAGATGAGCATCCGGGGAAACAGGGCGATGCTCACACGGGAACCCTCTATCCTATTTTGGTAACCTTTCTGTAAATCTGAAATTATTCCTTAAAAAATTTTAAACTATAAAAATTATTATTGTTTTCTATACTTAGAGCTTTAAGGCTATTTAGCATCTTCACTTTCATAAGAGAATGTATTTTTGGAAATATATATTAACAGAAACATGTGCAAATCTTCCAGCCTGCCCGTCACTAAAGCCATAGGTGGTACAACCACGACCTGCTGACCACCCCCAAGTGCTGGCAGAGGCCTCCAAACCCAAATGGCAGGGGGAGAGAGGTTTTAAAAAAGCAGTGACCAGGACTTCCCTGGTGGTGCAGTGGTTAAGAATCTGCCTGCCAATGCAGGGTACACGGGTTCGATCCCTGGTCCGGGAAGATCCTACGTGCCGCAGAGCAACTAAGTCCGTGCGCCACAACTACTGAGCCCACATGTCACAACTACTGAAGCCCAAGCACGTAGAGTCCATGCTCTGCAATAAGAGAAGCCACCACAATGAGAGGCCCATGCACCGCAACTAAGAGTAGCCACCGCTCGCCGCAACTAGAGAAAGCCCGCACACAGCAACGAAGACCCAACGCAGCCAAATAAATAAATTAAAAAAAAAAAAAAAAAAAAAGCAGCAACCTCCCTTCCTTGTGGGAAGTTGCACCTGAGGAACTTATTCTGGAGGGACTGCATATGCGTGCAAACATCATTCCACACCATCCTACAGACGCTTCACTTACAGAACAAAGAAACTGACAAAGAACAAAACAAAACAAAAGCTGTACTTGCAGAGAAAAAGAAAAATTAGGCTCTAGAGAGAAAAAGCAATCAGCGGCATCATGCCGATATCTTCCCCATGGGTCTGATCGTTAATTTTTCCTAACCCTGTGACTCAATCAAGCTCTTTTGGAAAAAGCATGATCCTTTCCCTGTGCAGTGAATAGGGTTCAGCTGATTACCATATGCATTCACTCCATCTCTGAGCAGTGAATCCATTAGAACCCAGGAGTGTGGCCTGGCTCCCAGGCATAAGAGCCTAAAAGAATTCCTGACTGAAGTTAAAAAACAAGTCTTGCCCTGTATCTGCCCCAAAGTTCATTCTCAAGATTAACTACATATTTGCTAAGCCCTATTTCAACTCCAACTGCATGAAAGAGGTACTTGTTTGCAGAGTTTATCTGAACTAACATCTATGAAGCATTATATATTATACAGATGAGATTATTAGAAATTTTTATTATTCCTCTTACGATATACTATGTAATATAATGTTAAAATCTACTAGCACTTGCGTTTAAAAGATCTGATCCTTTTTATTTAATCAGTGGTCGTTTTCTCCCTTTATATTGCTTTTTAATCTTGCAAAGTAAATCATTACTTATTGTTCTAATAAAAAACCTGCAGTGAAATCATACATCTTTTTTCTGCTATCACCAAAGCAACTTTTCTTCACAAAAAAAAAGAAGGAAAAAAGCAGGAAACATTTTATGGCTTAAACTTAAACCTGCAGATTTCCTCTGGGGTCCACAAGGGCAGGGATATTCCCTGTGGAGGAAGCTTCTTTTTTAATCACTTCTGTACAGTGAGGGCTTCTGGGTGGGAGGAGGGCATGCACTCAAGGTCTCAGCCAGACTCACAAAGCAAACGCCATGAACGTCACACTCTGCTGCATGGCCGTGGCATTCACAGGGCTGACAGATTCCTCCAAAGAGTATTCCATCCACGCGGTAATAGCCAGGGAGACAGGACTGCAAAAGAAGGACGGGTGACTGTCCAGGTGAAGGCAAATTTACACAAAACGCAAATCATCTTCTTCCCAGTACGTAAGAATCATAAACTGCTCAATTTTCCATGAATGAAAACTTATTTTTTTTGCCCAAACGTGCCATAAAATGCACCCATATTAAGCATACGATTCAATGGGTTTTTTTTTTAGTAAGTTTACTGAGTTGTGCAACCATCACCATAATCCAGTTCCTTATATATTTTAAAGGTAGAAATATGCACACAAAAATGTAATGGCTATGCAATGAGTCAGCGTACATCATAGCCGTTTTCCACTGCAATATTCTTAGAAATCATGTAACAGCCTTTTAATCAAGGCTGTTTCAATCAAGGGGATTTATTTCTCTCAACACTTTTTCTTTTGCTTAAAATTTAGTAAATGTTGCTGTCAAATTGTTAAATGCAGGTCTGCGTCAAACGGCATCAGTTTAAGAGAGCAAACGTTGCAGGTGAGCTTCCCTCTGGCTATGCGCTGGACAGGCAACATGGGCGTTCAGGGGCAGGGAGCCACCCCGGACACTGTACTTCATGTCGCCCTTGTGACGACCCTGAGAAATCGGCTCTCTGATAGACTCGGAATCCGGAACATGGCGCGTTAGCTACGGTCCATGGCACCCGTGCAGTGATTCCACACCAGGTGTGCACACCTCCAAGACCCATGTCCACAGGCTACCCGGGGCCACAGCAGACAAGAAACACATCCAGAGTGCAGACCAGGGAGTAATTAATTTGGAGGTTGGCACACTCCCTTGGGGGCATGGGAGGAGGGGGTGTGGATTTGCCTTTTATTGTCCTAAGAATTCTTAAAGAGCATTTCATTATAGTAATAATATATAATGCCTTCATTCACACTGACCTTGGGAAAGTCCCCTGCCACCTCCCCCACGACCCCGCTCCGCAGCCAGGCTCCCCCGGGGACAGTGGACTTGTCTACAGACAGGCACTGAGCAGGCAGCTGCCTGGGGGTCTGTGTTGCGGCTACAGGGCTCCCCCAAATTCCATTCCCAACCAGTAGCTGCCTGATTCTTTAAGTCAGCTTCTGAGTAACAGCTGGATAAAAGAATGAGTTCTTCTGCTGAACACAAACTCTTGCAAACGAGTCTTGAGCTGCCTATGTGATGCTTGAGCCATCAACTCAAGCACACCAGCACTTCTGGGAACAAAGCCCCGCCCACCTGTTCTCTAGCAGCAGCTGCTCCCTGCTGTCCCCTCCCAGTCCAGCTGGCTGGGCTCCCACTTCCACAGTTGTCCCTGCTCTACCTGTCGCTCCCCTAAGCCCACATCCACATACTATGAGGTGGTCTGAGGGTCATTTATCCATTAAGCACTAGGCCCGCAGGGATTAGGACTTATGGACATTTGCTGGTCCTAAAAATAAATGAGATGTAAAAATAAGTTCATTGGTCCCGACCCTGTGGCCAAAAAAATCTTGCAAAATATTTAAAATAGAAATAAAAATATTTAATTAAATATGTACACCACAAAGCTTTAGGCCAACTTTATTACCTACAAAGCTAATATTATAGGTTAAATGTTCTCACTTTGTAAAAATGCTTGCCAAGAAATCACAGCCAATGACAAATGTTCACAATCACAGTCATGGGCTCATGAGAGGCAGAACCTCATGGCAATTAGCAGGGATGAAGTTCAAAGACCACTTCCTAGCTGTGTGACCTTGGTCAAGTTACTTAACCTCTCTGTGTCTCCGTTTCCTAATCTACGGAACAGAAAGTATATGAAGGGCCTACCTCACAGGATTGTTGTAAGGATTAAATGAGGTAACATATGGAAGGGGCTCAGAATAGTGCCAAATGTGTAGAAAGTTCTCAGTAAGAGAGAGTTACTATCAATATGTATGTCCAAATAATTTCAAAAAATATTTCAAAATTTTTAAGCGACAGATTACTTTCATCCATGACTACAAGTATGGTTTCATATACTGCATATGTGAGGTAGAGCCCACCTAAGTAACATAGCCTGGGGCCATCAAAGGTCTCCAAAAAGGCCTGGCTTGTCTGAAGCTTTCCAGGGTCGCATGTTGGTAATTGGTAAATGTTCAAATACAATCAAATTCAATCCTCCTTAGAAATGCAAAATATGGCATGGGTGTCTCAACTTTCCTGTTGACTAAGCAGGACAGTGACACTTACTTAAGAGTATTCCCAGATGCCCCAGAGGAATTAGATTTCCTTAAACAATGTGTTTCCAATGTTCCAATAGCCTCCAAAAGTCTGATGTTTAGAAACACTGGGTTTCCAAAGTTAAAATTCAAATACGCATTACGACATCACCTTCAATATGCTTTTCCCCCAACCCTGTAGGAAGGAGAAAAGGAAGAAGACGGGAAGGGGGAGGAGTGTTACCTCACAAGAGATGCCCGCATAGCCTTGGGGACACTCGCAATGCTCCACCTCCGTGGCCAGGGACAGGTCTATAACGTTAGGGCTGGCTGTGTCCAGAGAGACAGAATCCAACCTGCAAACAGACAAACAGGCAGGGCCGTTACAGGACTTACACACTCGCACACGGCATCTAACACCTCAAAGAAGACGAATTCCTAAGAAAGATTTAATTCAAACAAAATGGTGATGTGATTTTTGTAAGTAAGTAAAGATTTTCACAATAGGACACTTTCTGGGAGCTGTTCATTAGTCCCTGGAAATGCCTTGGACATTTGGTACAAGACGAGCTGCTGTCCACACACAACCGTGGGAAGGCTCTGAGAAGCCCATTCCGAAGAGTGAACTCCAGAACGAACCCATGCAGTTGAACTCTCTCTAGTGCAGAAAGATTGTCCTGAATGTGCAGTTCTCTGTTTGCTTTAGCTGCATCCAACATGTATGCATAGCCTGGCATTGCCAGAAACTGACCTTCTCAGAGTAACAAAACAACTAAGGATGGACCCATGAGCTTAAATAGTTTGTGAAAACCTAAGACCATTAACATCAGGAGGGTGAAAACCAGATGCAACACAGTTAACAACTGTCACCTCACTGGGCATTTCTCAAAAATCCACCCTGAAAGTTTCTGTTCCCAATGCCAAGTCTATCTCCTACTAGATACATTTGCCATGGACAACAATTGTTATGCCTTTGATAAAATTATAGTGATAAAAAATAATTCCAAGACAGTTCCGTTAGCTGTGTCCTTGAAATAATAAAGTAAAGTATATTCAGCTTAAAATTGTATGATAATAAAGACAAGATCACCTATGTTTTCTCTCCTTTTCAGTACACACCTGTAAAGAGCCATCTTTGCAGAATTGTAGTTGGCTCTGATCAAGAGATGTGTCACGTTGGCAAGCACGGTCATCAGCTGGTCGCGATCTACCTCCCTCCTGCTATGAAAATCTCTGAAGTGCTCAGGCACGAGTCTAACCACGTTCAAGTGCTCTTCATAGGGCTGCAATAACAGGCCCTCTGCCTGGGTCCTTAAAGTGAGCCCATTCCCCTAACATTTAAAAACAAGAGGAAATATATTCATAATTCAATTTCATGATCAAACACTAAAAGCAGACTTTGTATTCAGCCACGTGGCTTTCCATTTGTGTGCAGGTTTTCGGCAAACATGTAATGATGTCCATAGCCCTTGGTCCAGAACGACCAGAGAAAACATATCACTATCCTCCTCTCAGAGGGGTTCGGATAAGTCTAAAGACTGTGCCTGTGCTGGGATCTCAGAAAAGAGACAAAGTCATGCACTAGCCCACAGTTTCCCTCAAAGCAACCAATCTGACACCTCTTATCTTTTTTTTAACTGAAGCATAGTTGATTTACAGTGTTTCAGGGGTACAGCAAAGGCCAAGGCCTTGCTGGGTCTTTTTGTGATGGGAGTGAGGATACAGGAACAGGGACAGAGGTGGAGGACAAAAATGACAATGCACCTCCGGTCCCCACACAGCCAGGCACTGCTGCCTAGTCATTCACGTGGGGAGGATGCTACAGGAGGGGAGGAGGGACCCGAAGGGCCTAAAAGGAAGTCCCAACATCGAGGAAAAACTCCTCTCCCTCTAAATTGTGAATAGACAGGTCAGCTACAGGAGCAAGCGAAGAGCTACAGGTGCTGCCCTGAGGCAATTCTGGAAATTCCCAGTCTCAGCGGAGTCCAGACGGGCAAAGCGGCCACCTGGCCCTGAGCTCCTGCCACTACAGCCTCGCTTAGCCACCTTCAGTCATAAAACTGCTGCCCCACGCAGCCCTCGGCTCTAGCAAACTGATGCGAAAGCAATTACCTTAATGATGACGTCGGCGTGAGACATGGGGTCACCGTCCGCCGTCTCCACTGGGACCTCGTAAGACACCGTGTACTTCAGGAATCCACCAAAGGCCGTCAGCTGGAATGTTTAAGTGACAATGAGCACGGAGGGGAAGGATCATAGCCCTTGGTAAGGGGACACGGTCACTAGGATCCACCTGGCAACAACTAGGCTGCGAGGTGTCCCAGAGGCCACAATATGTAAGGATTTCACATTAAGGGCAGTGGAAAGGAAGCACGTTATACGAATGTTCTGTTTAACTGATACCACGAAATGTAGGATACTGTCTAAATGCACAGAAAAAAATGTACTCCTTCTTAGAGACCCCGAGGTAAATTACTCTGAACTTGTGCTAGTCCCACGATAGACCTTTATTTCACTTAAGGACTTTAGGGGGCAGGGAGTGTGATCCAGGACTACAATCTCAACACTGGGGCTCACCGCCCTGCTTATAGGAGGGCAACAGCAACACGTGTGATCAGCTAAAGGAAGGACTAAGGATTTCCTTCCTGATCAGACATCCTTTAATGTAAAAGAGAGATTTTCTTTCTGCCAGCTATGGTACAACGTTCAGAATCCAATCTTTGCACCATAAAATTGGAGAGGTGCTCCCTAGACATGAAAACAAAACTATTGAATTTTGGTGATAAGATCCCATTCTAAATAGAAAATGTCTTCTAAGATTATAATTTGATGGGAAAAGTAATCATTTTCAAAAATAAACACTACTTAAACATACACAAAACAGCTATAAAATTAAAATATAACCATCAAATTAACTGGAAATGTACCACGGTACGAGACCTACACTACATATACCATGACTTCAAACAAACCAAAGGCCTGGATAAGGTGAGCAGGGAGCTGCAGGTATTGAGAGAGATTCCACTGGATATATTTTCAGATCGATCAGAGTCTGGAGGGAAGCTGCCTAATTGGTGAGGAGGGACAGGACCATGTCATTGAAGGGAGAGGTTAAATCGTAGCCACCAACTTCCCACTTTGTGGAATCACCTTTGAGCATTTTCTTACAGTGGAAAGCATTCTACCTGTTCTTAAACATGAACTTCACGTGAGCAACAAGCATAATAAAGAAGCAGGGGGCAGTGCAAGGGTTCCTGCACACCTTTCCCAGGGGTGTTCTATACGCCAGGTAAGACAGGTACACGGCTGGCTCCACAGGGCAGGGATGCGAGGAACCTTCACAAAGGCCCGGGTGACCCAGGAACCCAGAGCAAAACAGAAGGTCTGTCGGGGAGGGGACAAGATTTCATACAACAGACCACCTTCGACGGGGCCAAGAAAGACACAGGTTCATATTTTAAAGATGCAGTAAAGTCTAACAAAGATAAAAAGACCATGTGAATCAGGTGTCAGTAAACGCTGTGTGATATTCTGCTAAACTCAAGAGAGACAAACGACAGTACTTGAAAAGCCAACACAAGGTCTTCCTTAATGTGCTCTGAGATCTCTGCCCCAGACACCGGCCCTGGAAGTACCTTGTTTCCCAGGTAGGCCTCCGGGGCCGACCAGTAATACTGGGAGGTCAGCCTCTGCACCACCGCCGAGCTGTTGATGCTGATCTGGTGACGCCCGCCCAGCGTGTCCTGCTGGGACCGGAGCTGGCTGGAACTGACCAAGTCGGTGACCAGCCAACCGGACATATCTTTCACCTTAAAAAAGATCCAAGAATTTTAGAACATGAAATTGAAGTCACCTTATGTTTCACCCAGCCCAGTGTTAGTATCTTCACCGTGAAGGTACAGACCCAGAAAGCTCGGTGAGGACAGAGCTAACACACGGTGGCCCTTGCACTCGTCAAAGGACCCGGAAAACCTGAGAACGAGTCACACGTCCCCCAAACCCAGGTCAATTAGAAGCAAATAATGAGCAAAACCATAAAGACCACGGGTATATAACTTAGATTAAAAAACAGCGAAGAACTCAATAAATGCATTGAACACAGTGTCTCTGGCTAACTCTGACTTCGTTGTTGCCCCCTGCTTCTTAGCCAAATGCCAAAAACCGTATAAAACAACTCCAGATCCTATCCTCCCAATTTGTCATCTACATAGAGATGACAGATCACCCACAGGAACGCACCCCATTCTCAAGTACTGATCCGAATCCCTCCTCCCCAGACGCTGGTGAGGAGGGAGGAGGGAGGGGAGGAAGGAGGGTCAGGGACTAGCCCTAACCTCCAGCCATCACCCTGTCCTCCCTAGAACCCACTCAGCACTCACCCAGAACTCGTTCCCCCAGAATTCTCGATTCCCCAAACAAAGGGAGTACCCTGCCTCTCCTCATAAACTGTGCCACCTGCTGCATTCCCACCTCGCCTGCTTCTTTGAGCTAGAAAATTCTGCACGTCCCCAGGTCCTGCTATGCTCCCCGGCCTGAGACCGGGGTGGGGCTGGTGGGGTAGGATCTGACCCCACAACTCCATGCATTTCCCCACAGAAGAAATTTACACACGATGCATTCTGCAATGCCTCAGCATCCTATTGCTTCCATAGGAAAATGTATGCGGGAACAAACACATGATCTAGGAATTTTAGTGACACTTTGGTAAGTGGGCAGCCTTTGATCCACGCCGACGTCGGTCCAAAGGATGAGAGTGGTGTTACAGAAAAGACAGCCTCATCGCTTTCTGACACAGTTCCTGGTTCTCAAAGGATTCCCCCACCTGACTGATTGGCCAGGAGAGGCTGTCGCAAACGTCAGAGACACCAAAGCAGAAGCATTCTGAGCAGCCCTGGGGGTTCCTTTCCTCCAAGTTATAGAATCCTGGTTTGCATCGATCACAATGTTTCCCCTCAACATTCTCCTGCAAATTGGAGTAAAAAATTAGCTTTTGAAACCAAAAGGTAGGCAGACTAAAATGACATTAACATGACTTAGCAAGAAAGACGTCTGGCGATCCAGAGACACAGGTAAACAAAAAGACACTCAAAGTCAATGCAAAGCCTCATGATGTCACGATTTCCAGATAGTCTGAAATACTTATCATTTGATTTTGTAGTCAAGACTGAGGCTAGGGATCTTAGAGCTTGGTCCTTATATTTAAATGGCTTTTTCGTGTTGCTTTGTTTTAAATCTTCTATGTTTGCTGATCTTTCAAGCACTTTAAAATCTAAAGAGGACTATGTAATTGTCTTGTTAATAAATGCTCAAGATAATTTTCCACCATATGTAACGTACCTAAGACTCTGCTTACATGGGAAGGAACAAAAGACACAGCCAGAAGTCCGCTGAATTACGGGGAGATGGTTATTAGTGTCAGATAGCCAGAAAATGCCTCCCTGGCACCAGATTCATGCATTTATCATTGTTCAATTCCTTTTTAAGAGAAGTCCAAAAGAATCTATCTGCCTTTAATTGATGTCCTTAGAAATGTAGTGTTTACTTGGTTCTCCTCTAAACATAAAGCTTAAAAAGGATGTCACAGAAGAGGCATTAGGCCAAGGCCTAAGAAAAGCAGTATTTGGTTTCAACCAGGAAGTCACAGAAATACTTCTGGAGTATCTGGCCATCACCCAGAAGGCACCAAAAAAGAAAATCAGGTGCCCATCTAAGTCCAAGGATATATTCTGTGGCCAGTTCACTGTGACATAATGTCATGCTTCTCAGGAAGGCTCAGGGGAAGGGATAGTTCCACTTTCACCTCGATGCTTTGCTTAGGACCTGATCATCTGAGCCAATGAAATGCATCCCATTTTCAGGAAATCTCAAAGGAAACTCTGGGGCAGCTCTAACCTCCACACATACCTTACAGAGACAAGCCTCGGAGCAGGGTTCCTCATTCACGCTGCCGGCTGGGTTACAGTCACAGGGCACACACGCAGGGTAACCCTTATAACCAAACTGGCAGCGATCACATTTTTCTCCCGCGTAACCTTCCTTGCATGGACACTGACCCGGCCACTTCCCTGCAAAGAAAAATGGCAAAATGACCCAACAGGAAGGTAAAAGAGGTTTAAAGCAGGGGTTGGCCAACTATTTCTGTAAAGGGCCAGCGAGTAAATATTTTAGGCTTTCTGGCCACAGTCTCTGTTGCAACTATTCAACTTTGCCCGTATTGCTTGAAAGCAGCCACAGATAATACATAAATAGATGGGTATAGCTTTATTTATAAAAAAACAGTGGTGCCAGATATGGGCCATAGACCACAGTTTGACAACTCCTGGTTTAAAGAAAGAACAAGACAGATGGAAAGCACAGAGGCTGGTGGGAATGTAAAATGGTGCAGAAGCTTTGCAAAACCATTTAGTACTTCTTCAAAGTGCTAAGCATAGTGTGACCATAAGATCCAGCAATACCATACCTAAGTATTTAGCCAAGAAAAACGGAAACATACATCCTCCCAAAAACTTGTATATAAATGTTTGTAGCAGCATTATTCACAATAGACAAAAAATCAACACAACCCAAATATTCATCAAACGCTGAGTGGATCAGTTAAACATGCATACAATGGAGTATTATTCAGCAATCAAAAGGACTGAAGTACTGACACGTGCTACATGGATGAACCTTGAAAACATTATGCTCCGTGAAAGAAGCCAGTCACTAAAGACCACATAGTGTATGGTTCTATTTATACGAAATGGCCAGAATAAGCAAATCTCTAGAGAAAAATTACATCTGTGGCTGCCTAGAGCTTGGAGCTGGGGCAAAGGGATGGAGGAAAACAGGCAACAACTGCCAACGGGAAAGGGGTTTCTTTATGGGGAGATGAAAACATACCAATATTGGATTGTGGTGATGGCTGCACCCATGAATATGCCGAAACACAATGAATTATACACTTTAAATGGGTGTACTGTATGGTAGTCAATCATATCACAAAATCAAGCTTTTTTTTTTTTTTAAAGCACATAAGCCAGTGGTGGTGGGCAATAAGCACTGTCTTTGCTTCTAATGCCAGCTTTGAAAGTTGTGTACTCTTGGCCAAGGTTCTTAAGTACTCTGAGCTACAGTTTCCTTGCCTATAAATTGGGTAAAATAATTTTTATTTGCTATGATTTAAAGTTGAAATGAGGGCTTCCCTGGTGGCACAGTGGTTAAGAGTCCGCCTGCCGATGCAGGGTACACGGGTTCGTGCCCTGGTCCGGGAAGATCCCACATGCCGCGGAGCGGCTGGGCCCGTGAGCCATGGCCACTGAGCCTGCGCGTCCGGAGCCTGTGCTCTGTGACGGGAGAGGCCACAATAGTGAGAGGCCCGTGTACCACCACCTCCCCCCCCAAAAAAAAGTTGAAATGATATATATTTGAAAATGAACCCAATCAAGGGTGATTGTCATCAGCCCCAGCATCTCATCACGCATTGCGGGTAAGAATCAACTCCCTCCTGTAATTTACCCTCCCCCTTGTCAGCAGGGCCCACAGACAGCACATCCCTCCCTGCTGAGCAATATCCATCTTCACTGCTAGTGATGGAGCACTGGAGGGGGTCACAGGGGTCTCTGGACAGATGCCACCTCCTCAGGAGACTCTGGTATTTGCAAGTCCATTTGCCAGTTTTTGAAATGGAAAGAACACTGACATTTACAAAGTTAACTGGGGGATCTGATTGCTTTGTGGGAGGATGTATGCTAAAGGCTCTGCATGTCTTCTGAGCGCTAAGTAGAGTGATTGCTATTTACTGTTTCACATATGACTTGAAACCGAGCTTTATTTCCTCTTTCGCCAAATGCTAATTAACCTCTCAAATGTCATTTCATTGCCCCAACATTGCCATTTCCACCCTCTACCTCCCTCCCATCACGATTCCTAATTTTGCTTTATGCCCAGGGCACTGATTCCTACCTGGCTTTATATTATTTATGTACTTGCTCGTTTATTGTCTGCTTGTGAGCAGGGACCTTGGTCATCTTGTTCGAGGATATATATGTTCCTAGGTCCTAGAAAACTGCCTGACACGTAGTAGGTGCTTAGTAAATATTTGGTGAGTGAATCAATAGAGAATCACACCACTAAATTATTACACAATGGTAACAGTCTCACTAGGTACAAATCTTACACACATACACACACACAAATCAATTACAGGCACAAAAATGAATCAAGTACTCACCTCTGTGTAAGTCAGAATGAAGGTCATTCTTAATACAGACAGAACTGAGGGACCCCAGAGGGTCACAGTCACAGGGATGACAAGGGTTGTCATCATAAGGTGACACCTGAAAGGCAGAGGTTGCCCTAGATTATCTTGCTAGAAATAACAGCAATATTAGTATTAACATTGAGAATAATATCAATGACAAGGTACTGACTTTTTATCCAAGATGCGACTATCACAATGATTCTGTGTACCCAGGGGGTGTAGGTCAAGCCAGAAAAAAAGCGCAAACATCTTTTTGACAGTGACAGCAGCTGGCATCATTAGCAAAGTGTCATCCTTCTTCATTATCACTGCTACCCGTCCCCTCACTCTGCCATCTCTTGGAGACATGTAGAAGCCTCTCCTATGACTTAGCCACCATGGGATTCCCGTGACAGCTACATATGGTGTCAACTGAGGAGTGAGCACTTCCTACTGGCAAGATACAGCTGCTTTAGTTATTGGCTGACTCTCCACAGGGACACTTACTATCACACAACTCTGAGATGATGTAGCCAGTAGACCCACAGTTCAAGTTAAGTAACAATGGTGAACATCCTACCCTGAGCAAGAAAACAGGACGGATAGAGCAGGAAATTGATATCTGAAGAACACTACCAGCATACTGTAAGAATACAGATGAAATGTTGCAAAAGGAAATGTCTTCAATACTGAGACTGATGCGTGGCGGCCTGAATGTCTTTTCTACTGCAAAGCTGGGCGACAGTTGAGGCGCTCTTACCCTGTGTGGTCTGTAATATCCATCCACGCAGGTTTCACAGTTGATGCCCATGGTTTTCTGCAGGCAATCAATGCAAACCCCTCCTCCTCTGAATTGTCCGGCAGTATTCAGACTTCTCTTCTGATTCGCCACATTTTCATCATAGTAACAGTCTTTGGCTTTATTGTGGCAATTGCATTCTAGGAGAATATTTTAACATCTCAATTAATACAGATACCGTGTCCTAGATAAAGAAAAGCCTTCCCTCCTTTAGTAAATTTTGATGACTATAAATTAAATTAAAACTATAGAAGAAGTCATTTTAGTAACAATCTTTCAGAGGCATTGGGGAGTAGGTATCTGAATTATACGTATGCATATCCACTTGATTCATCAACCTGTATTCTGGGATCATATCTTGCAGAAGCACTTGCTCACTTGTTAATGACAAAGGTGAATTACTGCACCATTGCTTGTGTTAACAAAGGACTTGTAACAAGCAAAATACCACGGGTAGGTAGCTGTTTTGATTATGTTACATCCATATAATGGAGTTCAGTGCAACTGCTTTTAAAACAGCATTTCATAGTGTTAATATGGAGATATTTTATTTAAGATATATTGTTAAATATAAAAGTAATGTATAGAATGGCACGCATAGCACATCAGGTTCTGTGTACGAACAGTGTGACGTGTTGGAACATCTTAACTTATGCTTTACTTGTATAAACATTTCAGGAAGAACTTACCAGGAAATAATAAAAAGTAGGAAGGATGGAGACAGAAATATATAAACACACTTTTATATACTGTAGATATTGGAACCTTGTGAATATATTGCCTATTTAAAATTTAAATCCAAATTTATAAAGAATAAATTAATATATGGGAAGCGGAATCTTAGAGAAATAGCAAATTGATAATCAATGCATTCGGGTCTCAATCCTTTAAATTTTATTAAGGTAGTCTGCCTCTTTGTGAACTACTTGAATAACTAAGAAAACCAGTTATTTACTACTTACAGATGTTAAGTCACCATAAACTGAAGCAATATGAAGGGAGAAAACTTCACATCCTTGCAATTCTCAGTGAACTTACCTTCACACGTGTTACCAGAAGAAACAGTGCCGGGCCTCCAGGGCTGCTGACGGTACCCAGGACAACACCGATTGCAGCTGTCACCACACGTGTTATGTTCACACTGACACTGGAATTTCTAGGCAGTAAGGAATATAAAATTGCATATGAAAATTTACGTGTATGTTTTTCTTAATTTTATTTAGGAAGAACCCATCATGGTCAAATACACAGCAAGAGTTTACAATCAAGCAAACTGGCATTTAATTTTTAGAGAAAAAAATAAACATATGACCTGGTTACAAACAGAAGTGAGAAGGAATAAACCAAAACTAACATATGGCTTAACAACAAAAAACTTTTCAAAAGAGACACATTGACCTGAAAGGTTTGGAAGCTTCTACTAGTAACTTTCTTGATACTCATCTCTGTTTTCTCAGCAATAATAAAAGTCCTAGGCTTCCCTGGTGGT
Source organism: Delphinapterus leucas (assembly GCF_059928025.1). Taxonomy (NCBI): domain Eukaryota; kingdom Metazoa; phylum Chordata; class Mammalia; order Artiodactyla; family Monodontidae; genus Delphinapterus; species Delphinapterus leucas. The sequence goes on along the minus strand of NC_143142.1, from coordinate 31,731,018 downwards.
GCAATGGTTAAGAATCCGCCTGCCAATGCAGGGGACACAGGTTCGATCCCTGGTCCAGGAAGATCTCACATGCCACGGAGGAACTAAGCCCGTGCACCACAACTACTGAGCTTGTGCTCTAGAGCCCGTGAGCCACAACTACTGAGACCGCAAGCCACAACAACTGAGCCCAGGTACCCCAACTACTGAAGCCCGCGCGCCGAGAGCCTGTGCTCCTCAACAAGAGAAGCCACCGCAATGAGAAGCCCACGCACCGCAGGAAGAGTAGCCCCTGCTTGCCGCAACTAGAGAAAGCCCGTGTGCAGCAACAAAGACCCAACGCAGCCAAAAATAAATAAACAAAAATTTAAAAAAATTAAAATCCGATTCAGGAGTTAAATTATTACGAAGATTGGGTAAAAGTAAGAAGTAGCTTCGTGTTAGCTTTTAAAAGAAGAAAAGAGGATGCCATCTTCTTCACTTAATACTATGTTAAAAGAGGGAAACTTTATTTTACCTTGATTTAGCACCACAAAAAGAGAAAGAGGGCGAAGTCAGAAGGAGGGGAATCCTTCTTTTAAAAAGTATAGGAGACGAGGGGAAGATGGCGGGGAGACGAGGGGAAGATGGCGGAAGAGTAAGACGCGGAGATCACCTTCCTCCCCAAAGATACACCAGGCATACATATACAGTGGAACAACTCCTACAGAACACCTACTGAACGCTGGCAGAAGACCTCAGACCTCCCAAAAGGCAAGAAACTCCCCACGTACCTAGGTAGGGCAAAGAAAAAACAGAGACAAAAGAATAGGGACGGGACCTGCACCACTGGAAGGGAGCTGTGAAGGAGGAAAAGTTTCCACACACTAGGAAGCCCCTTCGTGGGCGGAGACTGCGGAGGGCGGGGGAGCTTCGGTGCCGCGGAGGAGAGCACAGCCACAGGGGTGCACAGGACAAAGCGGAGACATTCCCACACAGAGGATCAGGGCCGACCAGCACTCACCAGCCCGAGGCTTGTCTGCTCACCTGCCAGGGCGGGCGGGGCTGCGAGCTGAGGCTTGGGCTTTGGTCGGAGCGCAGGGAGAGGACTGGGGTTGGCGGCGTGAACACAGCCTGCAGGGGGTTAGTGCACCACGGCTAGCCGGGAGGGAGTCCGGAAAAGCTCTGGAGCTGCCGAAGAGGCAAGAGACTTTTTCTTCCCTCTTTGTTTCCTCGTGCGCGAGGAGAGGGGATTAAGAACGCTGCTTAAAGGAGCGCCAGAGACGGGCACGAGCCGCGGCTAAAAGCGCGGACCCCAGAAACGGGCATGAGACGCTAAGGCTGCTGCTGCCGCCACCAAGAAGCCTGTATGCGAGCACAGGTCACTATCCACACCTGCTTTCCGGGGAGCCTGTGCAGGCCCCCACTGCCAGGTTCCCGGGATCCTGGGACAACTTCCTCGGGAGAACGCACGGCGCCTCAGGCTGCTGCAACGTCACGCCGTCCTCTGACGCAACGTCACGCCGTCCTCTGACGCAACGTCACGCCGTCCTCTGCAGCAACGTCATGCCGTCCTCTGCCGCCGCAGGCCCGCCCCGCACTCCGCGCCCCTCCCTCCCCCCGACCTGAGTAAGCCAGAGCCCCCGAATCGGCGCCTCCTTTAACCCCGTCCTGTCTGAGCGGAAAAACAGACGCCCTCCAGCGACCTACATGCAGAGGCGGGGCCAAATCCAAAGCTAAGCCCCTGGGAGCTGTGCGAACAAAGAAGAGAAAGGGAAATCTCTCCCAGCAGCCTCAGAAGCAGCGGATTAAAGCTCCACAATCAACTTGATGTACCTGCATCTGTGGAATAAATGAATAGACAACGCATCATCCCAAATTGAGGAGGTGGACTTTGAGAGCAAGATTTATGATTTTTTTCCCCTTTTCCTCTTTTTGTGAGTGTGTATGTGTATGCTTCTGTGTGAGATTTTGTCTGTATAGCTTTGCTTCCACCATTTGTCCTAGGGCTCTATCCGTCCCTTTTTTTTTTCTTAATAATTAATTTTAATAACTTTTATTTTACTTTATCTTCTTTCTTTCTTTCTTTCCTTCCTTCCTTCCCTCCTTTAGAAAACGAATCATCCCAAATTAAGGAGGTGGACTTTGAGAGCAAGATTTATGATCTTTTCCCCTTTTCCTCTTTTTGTGAGTGTGTATGTGTAGGCTTCTGTGTGATATTTTGTCTGTATAGCTTTGCTTCCACCATTTGTCCTAAGGTTCTATCCGTCCGTTTTTGTTTTTTTTTAAATTTTTTTCTTAATAATTATTTTTTAATTTAATAACTTTATTATATTTTACTTTATTTTATTTTACTTTATCTTCTTTCTTTCTTTCTTTTTTCCTTCCTTCCTTCCTCCCACTGTCCCTCCCTCCCTCCTTTCTTTCCTTCTTTCCTTCTTTTCTTCTTTCTTTCTTTTTCTTCCTTCCTTCCTTCCCTCCTTTCTTTCTTTCATTCTTTCTTTCTTTCTTCCTACTTCTACTAATTCGTTCTCTCTACTTTTTCTCCCTTTTATTCTGAGCCGTGTGGATGAAAGGCTCTTGGTGCTGCAGCCAGAAGTCAGTGCTGTGCCTCTGAGGTGGGAGAGCCAACTTCAGGACACTGGTCAGCAGGAGACCTCCCAGCTCCACATAATACCAAATGATGAAAATCTCCCAGAGATCTCCATCTCAACACCAGCACCCAGCTTCACTCAATGACCAGCAACCTACCGTGCTGGACACCCTATGCCAAACAACTAGCAAAACAGGAACACAACCCCACCCATTAGCAGAGAGGCTGCCTAAAATCATAATAACTCCACAGACACCCCAAAACACACCACCAGACGTGAACCTGCCCACCAGAAACACAAGATCCAGCCTCATCCACCAGAACACAGGCACTGGTCCCCTCCACCAGGAAGCCTACACAACCCACTGAACCAACCTTAGCCACTGGGGACAGACACCAAAAACAACGGGAACTACGAACCTGCAGCCTGCAAAAAGGAGACCCCAAACACAGTAACATAAGCAAAATGAGAAGACAGAAAAACACACCGCAGATGAAGGAGCAAGATAAAAACCCACCAGACCTAACAAATGAAGAGGAAATAGGCAGTCTACCTGAAAAAGAATTCAGAATAATGATAGTAAAGATGATCCAAAATCTTGGAAATAGAATAGACAAAATGCAAGAAACATTTAAAGGACCTAGAAGAACTAAAGATGAAACAAACAATGATGAACAACACAATAAATGAAGTGAAAAATACTCTAGATGGGATCAATAGCAGAATAACTGAGGCAGAAGAACGGATAAATGACCTGGAAGATAAAATAGTGGAAATAACTACTGCAGAACAGCATAAAGAAAAAAGAATGAAAAGAACTGAGGACAGTCTCAGAGACCTCTGGGACAACACCAAACGCACCAACATTCGAATTATAGGGGTTCCAGAAGAAGAGAAAAAGAAAGGACTGAGAAAATATTTGAAAAGATTAGAGTTGAAAACTTCCCTAATATGGGAAAGAAAATAGTTAATCAAGTCCAGGAAGCACAGAAAGTCCCATACAGGATAAATCCAAGGAGAAATATGCCAAGACACATATTAATCAAACTGTCAAAAATTAAATACAAAGAAAGCATATTAAAAGCAGCAAGGGAAAAACATCAAATAACACACAAGGGAATCCCCATAAGGTTAACAGCTGATCTTTCAGCAGAAACTCTGCAAGCCAAAAGGGAATGGCAGGACATATTTAAAGTGATGCAGGAGAAAAACCTGCAACCAAGATTACTCTACCCAGCAAGGATCTCATTCAGATTTGATGGAGAAATTAAAACCTTTACAGACAAGCAAAAGCTGAGAGAGTTCAGCACCACCAAACCAGCGTTACAACAAATGTTAAAGGAACTTCTCTAGGCAGGAAACACAAGAGAACGAAAAGACCTAAAATAATGATCCCAAAGCAATTTAGAAAATGGGAATAGGAACATACATATCAATAATTACCTTAAATGTAAATGGACTAAATGCTCCCACCAAAAGACACAGATTGGCTGAATGGATACAAAAACAAGACCTATATATATGCTGTCTACAAGAGACCCACTTCAGACCTAGAGACACATACAGACTGAAAGTAAGGGGATGGAAAAAGACATTCCATGCAAATGGAAACCAAAAGAAAGCTGGAGTAGCAATTCTCATATCAGACAAAATAGACATTAAATAGACTCTATTACAAGAAACAAAGAAGGACACTACATAATGATCAAGGGATCAATCCAAGAAGAAGATATAACAATTGTAAATATTTATGCACCCAACATAGGAGCACCTCAATACATAAGGCAAATACTAACAGCCATAAAAGGGGAAATCGACAGTAACACATTCATAGTAGGGGACTTTAACACCCCACTTTCACCAATGGACAGATCATCCAAAGGGAAAATAAATAAGGAAACACAAGTTTTAAATGATACATTAAACAAGATGGACTTAATTGATATTTATAGGACACTCCATCCAAAAACAACAGAATACACACTTTTCTCAAGTGCTCATGGAACATTCTCCAGGATAGATCATATCTTGGGTCACAAATCAAGCCTTGGTAAATTTAAGAAAATTTAAATTGTATCAGGTATCTTTTCCGACCACAACGCCATGAGACTAGATATCAATTACAGGAAAAGATCTGTAAAAAATACAAACACATGGAGGCTAAACAATACACTACTTAATAACGAAGTGATCACTGAAGAAATCAAAGAGGAAATCAAAAAATACCTAGAAACAAATGACAATGAAGACACGACGACCCAAAACCTACGGGATGCAGCAAAAGCAGTTCTAAGAGGGAAGTTTATACCAATACAAGCCCACCTTAAGAAACAGGAAACATCTCGAACAAACAACCTAACCTTGCACCTAAACCAATTAGAGAAAGAACAAAAAACCCCAAAGTTAGGACAAGGAAAGAAATCATAAAAATCAGATCAGAAATAAATGAAGGAAACAATAGCAAAGATCAATAAAACTAAAAGCTGGTTCTTTGAGAAGATAAAATAGATAAACCATTAGCCAGACTAATCAAGAAAAAGAGGGAGAGGACTCAAATCAATAAAATTAGAAATGAAAAAGGAGAAGTTACAACAGACACCGCAGAAATACAAAGCATCCTAAGAGACTACTACAAGCAACACTATGCCAATAAAATGGACAGCCTGAAAGAAATGGACAGATGCTTATAAATGTATAAACTTCCAAGACTGAACCAGGAAGAAACAGAAAATATGAACAGACCAATCACAAGTAATGAAATTGAAACTGTGATTTAAAATCTTCCCAACAAACAAAAGCCCAGGCCAGATGGCTTCACAGGCGAATTCTATCAAACATTTAGAGAAGAGCTAACACCTATCCTTCTCAAACTCTTCCAAAATATAGCAGAGGGAGGAACACTCCCAAATTCATTCTACGAGGCCACCATCACCTTGATACCAAAACCAGACAAGGATGTCACAAAGAAAGAAAACTACAGGCCAATATCACTGATGAACATAGATGCAAAAATCCTCAATAAAATACTAGCAAATTGAATCCAACAGCACATTAAAAGGATCATACACCATGATCAAGTGGGGTTTATTCCAGGAATGCAAGGATTCTTCAATATAGGCAAATCAATCAATGTGATAAACCATATTAACAAATTGAAGGAGAAAAACCATATGATCATCTCAGTAGATGCAGAGAAAGCTTTTGACAAAATTCAACACCCATTTATTATAAAAACCCTGCAGAAAGTAGACATAGAGGGAACTTTCCTCAACATAATAAAGGCCATATATGACAAACCCACAGCCAACATCATCCTCAATGGTGAAAAACTGAAAGCATTTCCACCAAGATCAGGAACAAGACAAGGTTGCCCATTGTCACCACTCTTATTCAACATAGTTTTGGAAGTTTTAGCCACAGCAATCAGAGAAGAAAAGGAAATAAAAGGAATCCAAATCGGAAAAGAAGAAGTAAAGCTGTCACTGTTTGCAGATGACATGATACTATACATAGAGAATCCTAAAGATGCTACCAGAAAACTACTAGAGCTAATCAATGAATTTGGTAAAGTTGAAGGATACAAAATTAATGCACAGAAATCTCTTGCATTCCTATACACTAATGATGAAAAATCTGAAAGTGAAATCAAGAAAACACTCCCATTTACCACTGCAACAAAAAGAATAAAATATCTAGGAATAAACCTACCTAAGGAGACAAAAGACCTGTATGCAGAAAATTATAAGACACTGATGAAAGAAATTAAAGATGATACAAATAGATGGAGAGATATACCATGTTCTCGGATTGGAAGAATCAACATTGTGAAAATGACTCTACTACCCAAAGCAATCTATAGATTCAATGCAATCCCTATCAAACTACCAATGGCATTTTTCACAGAACTAGAACAAAAAAATTCACAATTTGTATGGAAACACAAAAGACCCTGACTAGCCAAAGCAATCTTGAGAAAGAAAAACAGAGCTGGAGGAATCAGGCTCCCTGACTTCAGACTATACTACAAAGCTACAGTAATCAAGACAGTATGGTAAAAAAAAAAAAAAAAAAAAAAAGACAGTATGGTACTGGCACAAAAACAGAAAGATAGATCAATGGAACAGGATAGAAGGCCCAGAGATAAACCCACGGACATATGGTCATCTTATCTTTGATAAAGGAGGCAGGAATATACAGTGGAGAAAGGACAGCCTCTTCAATAAGTGGCGCTGTGAAAACTGGACAGGTACATGTAAAAGTATGAGATTAGATCACTCCCTAACACCATACACAAAAATAAGCTCAAAATGGATTAAAGACCTAAATGTAAGGCCAGACACTATCAAACTCTTAGAGGAAAACATAGGCAGAACACGCTATGACATAAATCACAGCAAGATCCTTTTTGACCCACCTCCTAGGGAAATGGGAAAAAAAACAAAAAAACAAATGGGACCTAATGAAACTTCAAAGCTTCTGCACAGCAAAGGAAACCATAAACAAGACCAAAAGACAACCCTCAGAATGGGAGAAAATATTTGCAAATGAAGCAACTGACAAAGGATTAATTTCCAAAATTTACAAGCAGCTCATGCAGCTCAATAACAAAAAAACAACCCAATCCAAAAATGGGCAGAAGACCTAAATAGACATTTCTCCAAAGAAGATATACAGACTGCCAACAAACACATGAAACAATGCTCAACATCATTAATCATTAGAGAAATGCAAATCAAAACTACAATGAGGTATCATCTCACACCAGTCAGAATGGCCATCATCAAAAAATCTAGAAACAATAAGTGCTGGAGAGGGTGTGGAGAAAAGGGAACACTCTTGCACTGTTGGTGCAAATGTAAATTGGTACAGCCACTATGGAGAACAGTATGGAGGTTCCTTAAAAAACTACAAATAGAACTACCATATGACCCAGCAATCCCACTACTGGGCATATACCCTGAGAAAACCATAATTCAAAAGGAGTCATGTAGCAAAATGTTCACTGCAGCTCTATTTACAATAGCCCAGAGATGGAAACAACCTAAGTGCCCATCATCGGATGAATGGATAAAGAAGATATGGCACATATATACAATGGAATATTACTCAGCCATAAAAAGAAACGAAATTGAGCTATTTGTAATGAGGTGGATAGACCTAGAGTCTGTCATACAGAGTGAAGTAAGTCAGAAAGAGCAAGACAAATACCGTATGCTAACACATATATATGGAATTTAAGAAAAAAATAATGTCATGAAGAACCTAGGGGTAAGACAGGAATAAAGACACAGACCTACTGGAGAACGGACTTGAGGATATGGGGAGGGGGAAGGGTGAGCTGTGACAAAGCGAGAGAGAGGCATGGACATATATACACTACCAAACGTAAGGTAGATAGCTAGTGGGAAGCAGCCGCATAGCACAGGGAGATCAGCTCAGTGCTTTGTGACCGCCTGGAGGGGTGGGATAGGGAGGGTGGGAGGGAGGGAGATGCAAGAGGGAAGAGATATGGGAACATATGTATATGTATAACTTATTCACTTTGTTATAAAGCAGAAACTAACACACCATTGTAAAGCAATTATACCCCAATAAAGATGTTAAGAAAAAAAAAGTATAAACATGATTTCTAACTGCACGTGATTTTCACTTGACTATCTTATAGAGAAGAGCTTCAAAATTCAAAAGGTCACTGAATTGCACACTTAAAAACGATTAAAATGGTAAATTTTACGTTACCTTTTTTTTAACCCCCCTCCAAAAAAAAAATTTATGGAAAGAATTTAATTAGAAACATATTCTCCTACCAACACAAAATTAAATTGTTTAAAAAAATTAAACCAGTTAAATTATCTGAAAATCTTTTTTTGTGGCTTGATTTTATAACTTTCAACACATGCCTTGAATAAAAAAGTGCAATGCAAATATTATAGCTACAAGTGCTATTTTGAATTTTTAGTAAAATGTGAAATACTATAACTCACCTTTGGGCTTCCCTGGTGGCGCAGTGGTTAAGAACCCACCTGCCAATGCAGGGGACACGAGTTTGAACCCTGGTCCGGGAAGATTCCACATGCTGTGGAGCAACTAAGCCCGTGCGCCACAGCTACTGAGCCTGTGCTCTAGGGCCCGTGTGCCAAAACTACTGAGCCCACGTGCCACAGCTACTGAAGCCCGTGGGCCTAGAGCCCGTGCTCCACAACGAGAAGCCACCACAATGAGAAGCCCACGCACCGCAATGAAGAGTAGCTCCCACTCACCGCAACTAGAGAAAGCCTGCGCACAGCAACGAAGACCCAACACAGCCTAAATAAATAAATAAAATTTATTACTATAACTCACCTTTATAGTTTCATCCCATGGGCAGCTACTAGCATGGCCATAACAAATACACATTCCTCCAACAGAAATGTCTTTTATTGAATAGTAATACTAAGGAAAAAGAAAGTAACAAGCAAAAATTAAAACCTCTTCTATTTCAATGAGAAGAAAATGTTGGCACTCCAACAAATATCTCGGTTGTTATTGGTAATCAAAAACACAGATATGCATTTTAAACTATATTTCATGCACAAGTAAATATAAATAAAATATTTATGTTCAATTAATGTAAACAATGTTCAGGGCTTCCCTGGTGGCACAGTGGTTGAGAGTCCACCTGCTGATGCAGGGGACACGGGTTTGAGCCCTGGTCTGGGAAGATCCCACGTGCCGCGGAGCAACTGGGCCCATGAGCCACAATTACTAAGCCTGCGCGTCTAGAGCCTGTGCTCTGCAACAAGAGAGGCCAGAACAGTGAGAGGCCCACGCACCGTGATGAAGAGTGGCCCCTGCTTGCCACAACTAGAGAAAGCCCTCGCACAGAAACGAAGACCCAACACAGCCATAAATAAATTAATTAATTAAAAAAAAAAAACAACAATGTTCAAAATAGTTCATCAACAGAAACCAAAGAAGTTTAAAAAGAATTTCTCAACTTGGCTGCATCTTAAACCAAGGCAGTCATATTCAAAGGCCATGTTACTGAAAACCCTAAAAATATTCCTAAATTGAATACAGCCCTATATAAAAAGGAATAACTCATGACCAATTAGGATTTATCCCATGGGTGCAGAGTTAATTTAACACACAAAAAATCAATAAATGTGAATCACCACATTAACAGAATAAAGGAGAAAAATCATATGATCATTTCATTAGATGCACAAAAAGCATTTTACAGAAGGCAACACCATCAATTAAAAAACAACTCAGCAAACCAGAAGTAGAAGAGAACTTCTTCAGTCTAATGAAGGCGTGTCTATGGAAAACCTAGAGCTAACAGTGAAAGATTAAGTGCTTTCCTCTTGAAATCTGCTCTTACCATTTCTATTCAACATTCTACGGGAGGTGCCAGCCAGTTCAATAATGCAAGAAAAAAGAAGTCAAAAGCAAACAGAGTGCACAGTAAGACTAAACTGTCATTATCTGTAGATGACATGATTGTGTACATAGAAAATCTATCAAAAACTACTAGAATATGTGAATTTGGCAATGTCTCAATCAACAAAAATGAATTGTACTTCTATATACTAGCAATGAACAAATGGAAAATAAATGTTAGAAAGCAAATTATTAACACTAATATTAAAAAACATGAAATACTTAAAAATAAACTGAACAAAAGATTGACAAACAAATAATAGATCATTGCCAAGAGGAACTTAAGAAGACAGAGATAAGTGGGGAGGTATAGCACATTCATGGACTAGATGATCCAATATTGTCAAAATGTCTTCCAAAATTCCTCCTAAATTGATCTACGGAATCAATGGAATCCCAATGAAAGTCTTAGCAGGATTTCTTTCTTCCCTTCTTTCTTTATTTCTTTCCTACTTTCTTTCCTTCTTTCTTTTCTTCTTTCTTTCTTTCTTTCTTTTTGGTATTAATTGACAAACTGATTCTAAAATTTATAAGGAAACACAATGAACTTGGAACAGCCTAACCAATCTTGAAAAAGGACTGAGTTGGACTATTATGGTACCTGACTTCAAGATTTACTGCAGTAATCAAGAAAGACTGTTATTGGCATAAGGATAGACAAACAGATCATTGGGACAGTATAGAGTCCAGAAACGCACCCACAATAATACGGTCAAGTAATTTTCAACAGGGCACCAAAACAATTTAAAGGGAGAAAGGAAAGTATTTTCAACACATGGTGCTGGAACAATTGTATATACACATGGGGAAAAAACAGCCTTCGCCTCTACCTCACACCAAATACAAAAATTAACAAGAAAAGGATAATAGATGTGAAAGCTGAAACTATAAAGTTATTACAAGAAAGCATTGGGAAATATTTTTGTAAACTTGCGATAAGCAAATATTTTTCAGAAAGGAATAGAAAGCACTAACTATAAAAGAAAAACGATAAACTGGACTTTATCGAAATTAAACCATCTACTCCTCAGAAGTCATAGTTAGGAAAAGCAGATAAGCAAGAGACAAACCAGGGCAGAGAGAAGGGATTTGCAGTATAGACACATCTGACAAAGGATTTCTACATAGCATATATAGAGATCTTTTATAACTCAGGAATAAGGAGATGGATAACCCAATTTAAAAATGGATAGAAATGTCATCAGATACAAATAAGGACACGCTCAACATCAGTCATCAGGGAAATACAAATTAATACCCCGAGGAGATGCCACCGCATGCACATCAGCACGGCTGAGGTGACAGTGACCGACGCCCCAATGTGTGAGAGTGTGCGGTATACCCAGAGCCCTCACACACTGCTGGTCTGTAAAACAACACAGCTGCTTCTGACAAGGCTTAGAAAATTCCTAAAAATTAAACACATAGCTATCCTGTAACTAAGTAATCCCACTCCTACTTTATCCAAGGGATTTGGAAATGTTTGTCGCCACAAGCCTTATACGTTTACTATACACTGAAAATATGTACGTTTTCCTGGATGTAGCTTATATCTCAAACTTTAAAATTTTCTTCTAAGTGGGAAAAAACCCCAGCCATTCTCACTTGCTTGATCAGATGTAGAGCCAGATTAGAACGTGAAGAAATGACCACTACATCTGCTGCATGATGGCGTTATGGGATGGGTGGGGACGGGGGACCTGAGGGCACCACGTCAGAACCATAACCTCGTTTAAAGGTGGCATTTTTAACAAAGCATAACTAACGATCTTCAACAAAAATAAGAAAAAAAGGCCAACCTGGGAGGAAAAGTCTATTTCCCTGAAACAACATAAACTTTTCAGCGGTCAGGAGCCCTGCCACACTCACTCGTCTTGTGACAATAGGGTCGAGGTCTTTAGGGTCCCGGTGGCTGAGGGTCATAAGATCGGCATTGAGGGTTCGAATGCGCTGTAAGCGCAGGCGGATGTATCGTGCAGAAGTAAATTCCAACAACTTGGGTGAAAGATCATCAGAGCTTGGTCTGCCATTGATTAGCGATGTATGAATCTAGAGATAATGACATCAAAATAAACAAATATCAATTTTAAGCATGCAAAAAATAGCCCTGATTGTTTACATTCAGGACATAATCTTTACAGATACTATCTAAAATCAAACCAAACAATGGGGTTCTTATAGAAATCTGTCTAATATTCATTGACACTTGTGAACAGCATGATCACAGCCCAAGTTCAGTTTATTGAAGTTATTCGTTCCAGCGTCTCAGAGATTGCGGGAAACTTTTAAACAGGACCACTTCTCCCAGCGAGGTGAGGGCATTTTAACGTGTATCCACAGGCTTCTCTGAAACAGATTCTAAATGTCATGAATAGACTGGGGAGAGTGGGGGAAAGCACCAGAAAGCTTTGTAACTCCCATTTTCTCATCTCTGCTCTTGAAACAATGCAGGGCTTGCTGCAGAGTTCCTGCTGTGAAAAGCACTTGCAGGATTTTTGTAGTTTTAGCTCATCAAGGCATGCTACCAAGGCATGGCTTGTTTTTGATTACACTCTGACTTAAGGATGTGTGTGCAGTCCGGGCATGGAGAGCACGGAGCTGGAATATTTCATGAACCATCTCCAACCCTCAACACCTCCAGGGACAGGTAGAACTTCCCAGAGAAAACTGAGAGCTCTATATTTTAGAAGCATTTTCGCTCTCTTTAATATTTTAACAAATCTTGTTGCCTTGGCGTCATGAGAAAGATGCTCTGAGAATGATCTGATGGAGTTATTAGATCACAGCACAGTGAAGGTTGAGGGATCTCCCTGAAGGGAAGAAATCAATAAAGTAAAATGTGTCAGTGGTGACGTTAATCATCAGTAGACACCAGTCAATGGCACCTTAACTACAGCAGCTGGACAGTTAAAGATCTCTGTGATCTGTACCAGGAGAGCTCTATTTTGAGTGTTTCCTGTTGGCTCTGTGATGGCTAGGTTGTCACTGGAGGTGACACTGATGAAAAAACAGACCTCCTGGCCAGCAGGGGGCGCCATACCTCTCCGTGCTCAAGTGGCACCAGCCTGGAGTAATAGGAGGTGCAGATCACTTCGTCATCTGCCCTGTAAGTGGGCGGCCCCCGTCTTGGAGTGATATTGTAATGAGTCAAACATTCCGTGTCACTAACTGCATAGTACTGCCAGGGGCTGAACTCCATGCCATCCAGAGAATGCTCCAAAATCCAGTTTCCAGGCCGAGGGGCATTAGCAGCTTTGATGATGACATAAGCGACTTGAAAGACCTGGAACAAAGACATTGAAAACTGTCAATCGAAAATCAGTAACAAGTGCTCAAAAACCAAAGTGCCTCTTGAGAGCGTTGCCACCCGATGATGGCCAGTGTCTCTCACTGCTCTTGAGGCTAACTGCTCATAAGTGTTAATCAGAAATGTATCTTGTAAATGTTTTCCTGGTGGCATTTGTCTTCAAAATAAACTCAAAAAATACTCACAAATAAATTTGTATTATTATTGTTGTTATTAACACTGTTAATATTGACATAAGTGCTTGTTTTCTTGTTTCCAATGTCTTTCTCATCAGGATTCTGAATGATAATAGTTGTATTATGTTTCATTAGTAGTCGTGTTAAATGTATTTCTCATATAGTGATTTGGAGATAACACATCGGAATATGAGAAAAAAAGTCAGCCCGTTACACACTTATCACGATGGTTAAAATCCACAACACTGACAACACCAGATGTTGGTGAAGATGTGGAGCAACAGGAACTCTCAATCGTTGCTGGTGGGAATGCAAAATGGTACAGCCACTTGGGAAGACAGTTTGGCTTTCTCTTAAAAATTAAACACAGTCTTACCATACAATCCAGCAATCATACTCCTTGGTATTTACCCAAAGGAGTTGAAAATTTCCATAGGTGAATGGATAAAGGAAGTGTGACACAACCATACAACAGAATATTATTCAGCGATTTAAAAAATGAACTCTTAATCCACAAAAAGACATAGAGTAAACTTAAATGCATATTGCTAAGTGAAAGAAGCCAATCTGAAAAGGCTATATACAGGATGATTCCAACTATATTGCCTCGAGGCTTGTTGTTTTTTATTTTTGGTTTTAAGCTTCTCCCCATCTTAGCCGTCACCAATTCTAGCAACACAAGAGCCCCTTAAAATTAACCCAGCTGAAGCCACAATATTTCACATTTATCTACTGAATTATTCCCTGCAAAGGATGGTTTTACCTCATTATAATAACTCTGTTCACCTACAAGAAATGTCTCCCAATAAAATTTAGTCTATAAATGGTGTAAGTGTGAAATGTTGAGTACCCATGTTCATGTGCAATTTTCCTCTAGAACACAATCACTGTTTCTAAAGCACATTTAAAGCAAAATAATGTTCTCAGATTTTAATAGGAAAATCAGGAACTGTGTATCTGTTATGAAAGTTTATATCTGGAGCTGAATGTCCAATGTTTAAAAATCTAGAACCGTCTTCATCGATTTAAACCACTTTTTTTTTTTTTTTTTGCGGTACGCGGCCTCTCACTGTTGTGGCCTCTCCCGTTGCGGAGCACAGGCTCCGGACGCGCAGGCTCAGCGGCCATGGCTCACGGGCCCAGCCGCTCCGCGGCATGTGGGATCTTCCAGGGCCGGGGCACGAACCCGTGTCCCCTGCATCGGCAGGCGGACTCTCAACCACTGCGCCACCAGGGAAGCCCTAAACCACTTTTTAAAAAATTAAAATAATGCAAAGGCCATTTTGTCCTAGCATAAATATCTCCAGAACATTCTCCTATGAACATAATTACATTTTTTTCTTATTGTGAGTTTATTTAAAAAAAAAACCTTTTTTCCCAATTTTGTAATTCATATATTCCATAATTTATATTTTTAAAGTCTACTATTTTTTAATATTACTGGAAAACCAAACACTTCTCAGAAATACCTGGCAATTAATCTTACTGTCTCCTCTAGAGCTAGTCCTGAAGAACATCAGAGTTTTTTTTAATGCAGCTTGGGGGAGGTTAGTTTCACCTTTGCAAAGTTCCAGGACTGTCCCAGAACACCATGATGGAAAACGGCCTAAGCAGCTTTCCGTTTGGTTTTCATACTGATGCCCAAGCTAACTGGAGGGAGGACACCCTCTTCTTTACTCATCACTGTCCAATTGCCTTGCAAGTATTTTCACCATAAAAGGAGACGTCTATGAGCATGTGGACCACTGTGGAATATGTTAAAATAGACTTCACAAATTGCAGGTGCCAAGTGAGATGGCATGATCAGGCAGCCCATTTGAGAGGGACGGAAATCAAGGTCATTTACAAATGGACTGACTGCATTTACCTTCTGTTTTCCAATTTCACATTTGAAAATGGACAGAACCAACAGGTTCACCTCCTGTGTGCTAAGAACTTCATGTATATCATCCCATTTAACTCCAAACAACCCCATGAGTTTCAAGTCATTGTGGTTCCCATTTTACATATTTGGAAACTGATGCTTAGAGAGGTTAAAAGACAAACTACTGAGAGTTGCAGGTCCCAGTGAGAAACCAGGGGTCTCACTCCAGAGTCCTTAGCATCCACTAGACAACCCCCAAATGTCCACACACACTAAGGTCATTGAATTTTCTTTTTGTAACCCCAGAAAAAGACTCCTACATTCACTTGGGCGCTGGGTTCATGTCTAAACAGGCACCGTGGCAATTGTTTCTGTTAACTCTGCAGTTTCTGTTGTGACGGCCCAGGATGTGTGGGGGGGAGGGGATGGAGAGTGTGCAAGGAACAAAAACTAATGCTACGTAGCGTCCGCTGTGGCCAAGGACAATGCTAAGTCCTTTATTAGAATTACTAGTCTTCAGACCCTTCCAACTACGTTCTTCTTATGAAATATGTACTGTCACTTCCCCTACTTTACAGATGAGGAAACCGAGGCACAGAAAGGTTACATAATCTTCCCAGGATCTCACATGTACTAATATGTAAACCACACTTCTACAGATTGCAAGGAAAAAGAATGAAACTCCCAGCTGAGCAGCTGGTGGGTACCAATCTGGTTTTCCAAACCACTGACCTCAACCAGTAGCAATTATTTCAATACCATGTTCTTGTACTTTCATCAAACCCTTGTCAGCTTTTAGACGGACAGCTTAGTCACATGTAACAAAACGTAACCCAGTGGAAGAACAACCATAATGGGAAAACTTCAGGACCATCCCTCCAAGGATCAAGGCCTTCAGCTATGAAGCTGGGCGTTGTTCTCACAGTGTCTCACTAGTTCTCTAGGTCCCCAAATTGGAGACTAGGAAACAAGCCAAGAAAGGGACTATGAAATATAAATCTGCAAAAGAGGAAGAGGAAGCTATGAAATATCTAAACACTATTTGTTTTCACTTAAGTCACGTTATTGGCTGACTTATGTCTCCCCAAAATTCACAGGCTGAAGTCCTAACCCTTAGTACCTCAGAATGTGACTGTATCTGGAGAGAGGGTCTTTAAAGAGATAATCAAGGTCAAATGAGGTCAAATGGGTGAGCCCTAATCTCATCTGACTGGTGTCCTTTTAAGAAGAGAAGATTAGGACCCAGACGTAGGGGCAACCCTGTGAGGATACAGTGAGAAAATGGCCATCTGCAAGCCAACGGGCAAGGTCTCAGAAGGAATCAACCCTGCCAACACCTTGCTCTTGGACTTCCAGCTTCCAGAACTGTTTGCTAATAAATTTCTGTTGTTTAAGCCCCCAGGTTTCGGTATGTGCTACGGCGGCCCTAAGCAAATGAACACAAGCTAGTCTAATTCACCAATTGTGTGTTGACAGACCAGTCTTAACACCCCCTATAGAAAAAGTAAGGAATTCTCTGTTAATATATAGAATTTTAAACCTTTGCCCAAATGAAATCCGTGATATTTCCGTTGCTGCTTTTTAGCATGGTTGACTAAAGTGCCTTTTCTCTCCATATAAGGTTGGCTGAACACAAAGTGATGATGCAGGGCTTTCACTAAATGCAGAGTCACTGAGGTCTTGCCAAACCTGCAGCTGATACAGCCACTTTCAAATCCACTTTCATCAGGGTTTTCTACCAAGAGGCCTTTGTTAATGATCACTGGAATGCACATAAACAGTGCCACATAAATAAAGCACACATACACCAAACACCGCTTTCTACACAGGAATCCAGACAGGAATTTTCATGTGGGCCTCAACCTTAAATATATTAAAACCCCCTCAGGCACAGAGATAAGAAAAATACACAGAGCGTAATTCTCCAATATCAGGGGCCAGCTTCAGACGTGCTCAGGGAAGCAAAGTGTTTCTTCTCCACAGAAAGCTCAGCTGCATAAGCTGCAGGGGCCCAGATACCACACGGGACCCCTGGCTGGAAATTCTCCACACAAGCACTTACCTGCTTCCAAGGCCATAATGAAACAGTGAATGGAGAATTGTTTTCTCTTACCCGATGGGAAAAACCTTTTCACAGGCAAAAGAGGTTTAGTTTTAACAGTCAAATTAAACTTTTAAAAAAGAGTTCAGTCTATTTGGTAAGTAACATTGCTCAGTTATCCCTATAAAAGTGGTGAATCTGTGCTCTGTCAGCGTTATCTCTTAGGACGTTATTAGACAATAAGATTCAAAATGATCGTTTGAGCTAACGTTTATTACTCAAGAATAAAGAAATAACTATTTACTAGAAGTCTAATTACTAAATGCAGCTATGACTCCCTTCTGGTTTTACAGAGTATGGATCACGGAATTAACTAATCAATTGATAATCGTGTGAAGTAGCAACAAACACTTGGCAGAACAAGAGAAGTTTGGGGCTTGGACGTTCACTTGGCACGTAGGATCTGTGGGATACACATTTTAGGTAAATCTCTTACGGGCAATGATCTTGAAATGTCATTTCTATTTGATTTTAGTGGCTGTTTTACTATTATTGCCTCGGTTTAGGACCAGTATACAAAATTAACAGACAAAAGGAAATAGCTTCATGAGTGAGAAGAGAAGTGTGGAATAAAATAGGTTTGTTTCTCTTTAAATTTGCTGCTGTCAATAGAAGTGCGGGATAAACACGTCAGAATCCAGTCTCTTTCCCCCCCTTTCTTTTCTTCTTGCTTTTTCCTTTTATTGAGGGCAGGAGGGACTGGCTACTTGTAATGGCAAATTTAGATCAAGTAGGTTTTTTTCCTTAAAATTCTTAAGCTTCGTGTCTCAGGAAATCAAGGAAGGCTCACTTCGGAAGCAAGCTCAGATTCTTCAGGTGGACCCTGAGGAAAAGCCAGGGTGAGAAAGATGATGAACAAGGAAGGAAGGGCAGAGAGACGGGCCCATCACAGAAGTACAGGGGAACCAGGACCCGTTTACCTGAAGGTGGGAAAGGGGTATTTAAAGCTCCTTCAGAAGGAGTTCTGTTTCTCAACAACTAGAAAAGTTACCTCAAAAAGAGCCCACGGGGCTGCCCTGGTGGCGCAGTGGTTGAGAGTCCGCCTGCCGATGCAGGGGACACGGGTTCGTGCCCCGGTCCGGGAAGATCCCACATGCCGCGGAGCGGCTGGGCCCGTGAGCCATGGCCGCTGAGCCTGCGTGTCCGGAGCCGGTGCTCCGCAGCGGGAGAGGCCACAACAGTGAGAGGCCCGCGTACCGCCAAAAAAAAAAAAAAAAAGAGCCCACGATAAGCTGTCCCATGGTCCATGAGCCACTAGTTCCGTCTCAGGATGCTAGGGGGATTATCTCAAAGGATACGTGTTGCGCTACATTAAGAATCAAAACTGGAAAGTAAGAGGCTGGTTTCCGTCCTTAGTCTCCATGGATCTCCCTGTAGAATTGCTCCCAAAGTTCAATTTCACCAAGGGTTCTGGGAAGATTTTGCTAGGTTTTGTGGGAGGTGAGTTGGAACGACTTCAAAAGCACAGCCAGGCAGGTCACCCAATGTCCTTTGTGGGGATCTTCACTGCTTTCCCCCACCTGTAGGTGCCGGGTGACAGCTGAGCCCCAAGAATGAGATAAACCCGCTGCAAAATGCAGTTACCGGCCATTCTAGGACCTGGGAAATGCAAAGAGCGGCTTTCCCATCCCCCGACTCCTGACCACCGGTCAGCCGGAGCCATCGGTTTTCACCCAGGAACATCTCAGTCTTTGAAATTACATTGGGCTTTTCCCCCAAATGCAGTGCAGTTTGTTCACATGGGAACAGAGGGGGCAGTAAATACCATTCCTTCCTTTCCCTCCTGAATGTGAAGGGGGCTTGGGAGTCCATCATGGAGATGGAAGGAAGTCAGCAACGTTCCAGGAAAAAGCAAAGCTGGAGGTGGCGGCCTCAACGGTGGCTGCAGAGGTCAGCCTGACACTCTGCCTCTGGTGGCACAGGCTGAGTGGACACACGCTTGGTGGCCTTGTCCTGTGGGTCAGGGACCTGGGCCTCCTGAGAACAGCCTGCCCGGAAGAGAGACAGATGGAGCCCCGGAGTGATGCGATGCGGTCAGCTCGTCTCCCAGTTAGAAAAATGACTGCCCCTCTCCTGGGGGGAGGGCAGGCAGCAGAGATGTTACTGTCAGAGAAGCTCGCCTTCCTCCCCCAACCAGGACACAGGACACTGGGACCAAGGATGCCCCTAACACCTTTTCACTGGAGATTCATTCAGTGAACACTGATTGAGCATCTGCTTTGGAACAGGACCGTGGCGGGTGCCACAAAGACAGCAGTGAAGTGAGGGACACGGTCAGGGTGGCCTGGATGCCCCGACAGGGAGACAGAGGTGGGCCAAGTCCCCCGGGAGAAGGACGGAAGGCGGCCAGGGTGTCTGGCGGGGGCCAGCCTAGTCTGGAGAAGGGGTGGTCAGGGAAGCCTTGCCTGGAAAGTGGGGGACACTGAGTAGGAGATGTCTAGGTAAAGAGAGGGAGGTCAGAGGGATGGAGAGTGGGACCCTGCGGGGCCAGAGCATGGAGTGTGGGACATGGCAGGAGGCCCAGTTGGCTTGAGTGTCGAGACGGGAGGGGACTGGACAGGGCAGGGCTCTCTGCGAAACGTTAAAACTTCTAGAGCATTCGAAGACCCTAAACCAGGGAGTTACCAGGTCACCAGGGATGAAAAGATTGGATGCCGGAACTGGATGCTGGTGCCGGGAAATCGTGAGAGCTGGTGGTGTTGACACAGTGAAGACCAAGACTAAAGTAGAGAAAAAAGCCAGCGGGTCTTAAAGAGTTTGCCAGAAGGTCCAGTGTGAGTGAGAAAGAAAACACGGAGGCCCAGCAGGGCTTTCCAGCTTTGGCCAGACCCCCTCTCCACCTCAGGAAGATGGGACAGGTCTCCCCGACATGGCCCCAAAGCCCACACTTTGCCCTTCTTCCCTCAGTCCCAGAGAATGTCTGGCTGAAAACATCTGAAAGCTTCTTTTCACATCCTCTCTTGGTCCTCACGTTGACCTATGGTGCCCGGCAGGTCCAGCAACGGTTAGCAGCAAACCGCCTGACAGCCCTCTTTTCATCCCTCATCGTGAGAAAACAGTTCAATTGCACCTCAGAAAGTAAAAGGGGCCCCTAATCATTAAGCCTCACAAATCCAACTGGCGACACCATCTAGAAAAGCTGTGCAAATCTGCACTTGACTAACTCCATTAAACATTAACCTGTGAGTTATACATTTACAGCCTCTAGACACAATAATTATGTGTTTCTTTCACTAAATCTAGCTGAATCGCTTATAGTTTTAGCCCTAGAGAGATTAGAAAGCATTTTTTGTTTTTGCAAGATTTCACTCAGTACATGGAACCTTGGTCTACATGCTATTTGAAGATTCTCATCTTTCTTTAGGTACCTCTAACTTCACTGAGCATCTATCATTCGTCAGGCATCAAGCTGACACATCATCACATTTAAAGCTTTTTTTAAAAAGGAATATCTAAACAAAGGTCTTATACAGGAAGGCTTTTGTTTATTTAAAAAAGTGCGGTGGGAAGCTAAGTGGCACAGCTGCATGGAAAACAAGATGGCGGTTCCTCAAGAAAGAAACTTAGAATTACCATGTGATCCAGCAATTCCACTCTGGGTATATACCTACAAGAACTGAAAGCAGGGACTCAACAACAGATATCTGGACAACAATGTCTATTGAAGCACTATTCACAGTAGCCAAAAGATGGAAACAAACCAGATGTCTACCATGGATAAATGGCTAAACAAACTCTGGGATACAAGGGAATATTATTCAGGTATGAAAGTTTGATACCTGCTACAACATAGATAAAGCTGGAGGACATTATGCTAAATGAAGTAAGCCAGACACAAAAGGACAAATACTGCATGATTCCACTTACATGAGTTACCTAGAATAGTCGAATTCATCGATACCCAAATAAGAATTGCGGAAAATGGGGGCGGGGGAGGGGAAGATGGGAAGGTACTGTTTAATGGGGACAGAGTTTCAGTATGAGATGATGGGAAAGTTCTAGAGAGGGATGGTGGCGATGACTGCACAACAATGTAAATGCACTTAGTGCCAGTAAATTGTACACCTAGAAATGGTTTAAATGGTAAATTTTATGTTATGTATATTTTACCACAAGAAAAAAAAAAGATGTGAAAATAAGGAGAGAAAAGTGAATGATACAAAGACTCAACTTTTTGTGGAAGATGGAGATTTCTAAATTGAACATGACGAGGGACCAACCCTGGAGAAGCCAACCGAGCCATCTGGAGGGCAAGCTAGCAGCTCAGAGGGGATGCGTGAAACCCTGTCTTTCCCATGACCCCATTTCTGTCAGTTTCTTACTAAGCTCTAGTGAGGCCTGATGACACGTCACAAAATACAAAACTGGAGCCCAAACTGTTAGGGTTTGAGAGTGAAAGGAGACCCCTGAGTGACGTGGCTGGAGACTCTCAGCTCAGAGGGCGGCATCTCCTCCTGGTGACGTTGACTAAGTGCCTGGCTGACCTCTGGGCAGCCCTATTCTTGGCCTGGCCCTGGAGTCTGGTACGGCATTGTAAATGATCCTAAATGGTGAGCATCTCAATGGAGGCCTAAGAAACAGTTATTTCACGGGCTTTCTTGTGCTTCTAGCACCTGAAGAACAAAGATAAATATCTTCTGATTGTATGCCATAAAATAGAGAAAACAAAATTTTAAATTATAAGACTGACAATTCTCACGGTCACTTAATTAGCGGGGAAAAGGTATTGGACACTATTAAAACAACACTAGATAGGTCACTTTATGATCTTACTTTTAGAAAGATGATTAAGAATAACTCAAATTTGATTTCAAAAACTATTATAGAGGGGGTATATGGAAACTCATTTTTTCTGTAAATTAAAACATCGCTATAAAATAAAGTCTGTTAATTTAAAAAGACACACAAAACAAAGGAACAGAACTATTTACACATGTTATAATAGTTATCAGTTATTCTAAGAAAGCTTAAACCCCTCCGGTTGGCTGCACAGAAGCTAATAAGTGGTTTTCAGGCTTCACCAAACTTCTCAGGTATGTGGGCTTAGACAGCTGTGGCATCCCAGCTAATTATCTGCAGGTTTTAAATTGATCTCGCAGTTTTCCCAGCCTTCATTTCCGGACCTTATGGGGCATGGAGGCCACCAAGCCAGGGCGAGCCAGTGCTCTCCAAGTACCTGTGCAGAAATTTCAAAGGAGAACAGACCTGAATGCACTGGCACAAGCAGGCCTAGTCTCTAGAGTTTCCACCTTTGTCATCACTTTGGCAGCCTCATCACCTCACCAAGGCCAATGCTTGCACAGTCAGACTTCCAGAATTACTCTCCACCCTCCTCCCAAAAAGGTAGTGATTGAACAGATCTTAAATTTCTTACAATCCAGAGAATTACAGAAGGAAATTTAATGTTGCCCAGGATTCAGGCTTAAAGTGATAAATCCAGCTGTGTTCTCTACACCCCACTGCATTATTCACAACGAATACTGTGAATATGGATCTACATGTTATTCCAATTTCTCACATTGTAAGTGTGAAATAACAACTAGAAAAACACTATAAAATGCACAATACAGATGTAAGGTATCACTATCAGATTTGTAATCACTTTCCCTAAGCGCCATAGTTATTCTGCTGACAACTGGCACCTCTCACGATGATGGTATCTGCAGTTCATTCCATTTTTTTCTCATTTGTTATGACCTGAAAATTCTGTCCTGCCTCTTACACTGATTTTCAAATACCTAAAACTGTCACCACCATTTGACAAAGCATTTGCCTCATCAGAGATAAATAATCCTGGCATAATTTACACATGTGAAGGTGATAAACAAGACCAAACAAATATTGTCTAAGCATCTGAACTCAGCCCAGTGCTCCCAAATACATGTTCAATACAGTGACCAAATGTAAATAAATGAATATATCTATATCTGAATGAATGAATGAGTGAATGAATGAATAAGTAAATTCCTTGCTATTCAATTAACAGAGAACAAAGAAAGAAAGAAAACCTTTTAGTCTCCATGCTGCTGAGAGGTTGTGAGACACACTCTTTCATTCACTGTTAGTGAGTATATAAATTGAGCAATATTTTTGAAAAAAAATAAAACAATAAAAATTAATTTTCAAAAATGTTCAAGCTCTTTTGGTTTGGTTTTGTTGTTGTTGTTGTTGTTGTTGAATGAGTGAATTTATTGCATGTTTCCTTATATAAGCACCACTTAGCAACATCATAAGCGAATTCAGTAAGCTTTACAGAATTTGTAGAAATTCTCACCATTGGGCCATTTTTTTGTGCTGACCCTTTCTAACACCAAGGGTTTTAACAATAAAATGGAAAACATCTTTAGGGGGTTAATTAATGAAACCTTGGTAAACATCTTTTTTAGTGATTAACCTTAATAAAAGACAATCTCAAGTACTTGAGAAATGTATGGATAACATGTACGTACTCTTGAGTAATTTCCTCAAATATTTATTAGTCAAGTTTCTCACAGGAGCTGGACGATGGTCCGTTCAAGTCTGGAGTATCTATGCTGCTAAATTAAAATCTTCATGCTTTGGCTATCCAATGCACAGATGACAAGACTGACGTTGTTTTGGAGGTTAAGAAATTGAATGTAATTTCCTCTGAGGGGACAAAAGATTTCTTCTCCTTAGGAGACAACTTTTAGACTTATTCAAGAGCTGAAACAAAACTCAGCTGACTAGTTTTGTAAAATGTAGTATTACAGAAATTGCTTTAGTCTGGAAAAAATGTAAACATAGTTTATTACCAGTTTGTACCTTCACCATAGAAAAGCCTTAAAATCATTCTTGTGGAA
The DNA here is from genome assembly GCF_059928025.1 of Delphinapterus leucas. Classification (NCBI taxonomy): domain Eukaryota; kingdom Metazoa; phylum Chordata; class Mammalia; order Artiodactyla; family Monodontidae; genus Delphinapterus; species Delphinapterus leucas. Next base: position 31,706,775 of record NC_143142.1, on the reverse strand, counting down.
TGTCTGATTTTCAGTGGCATTGTCAGATGGTTGGGTAGTGAGTCTGAAGAGACAAAGCTGGGGCCAGTATACGGAAGGCTGAACTTTATCAGGTATTCAACAGGATCTGCTGAAAACATTTCAGCAGAAAAATGAAAGACGGTTCTTCTGGCAGTGATGTGAGGAATGGCCTAAAGTTGGGGAAGATGAGGTAGCGGATGTGAGGTAATAAAGTCTTTTACTAGAGTGATGGCTACGAATATATTTAAGAAATGAATGCAACTAATATTCAAACAATTAACAAGACCCAGTAAGAGGCTAGATATAAAGAATGGAGAATGCCTGACTAGAATGGGAGAAAGCAGCAACCCCTGAGTAAAAGCTTACTATAAGAGACAAAGCCAAAAGTAGAACTCTGATCTCCTGATTCCCCATCCAATTCTCTTTCCACTGTAGCTGTTGACTGATTTGGAATGTTAAAGCTGGTCTGAAAGACCACAAGCTTCAGTAGGCAACCTGATATGGCATAACAAAAACTCAGTTAAATTACTTTGAGGATTTTTTTTTCTTAGACCATGGTTATAATTCTAGCTTTTGTGCTAACTAGCTTTAATCTTGGGCAAATCATTTGCCTTTGACACCTCTTCTGTTTTTATATGAATTTATTTCTTTTGTTAATATTGCACAGACGTTTTTCTTGTCTCCCACAATAAATAATTTCTTTGAGGGCAGTAATATGGACTATAGGTGGATCTTCTACCATTGATTGTTTATCATACCTAAGAAGTGGCTCTGTGAAATGGTGTCAAATTAATGAATATAAATAGTTGGGAACATCTTGTTAGAAACAACACGAAATGTTAATAAAAACACAAACAGGGCTTCCCTGGTGGCGCAGTGGTTGAGAGTCCGCCTGCCGATGCAGGGGACACGGGTTCGTGCCCCGGTCCGGGAAGATCCCACATGTCGCGGAGCGGCTGGGCCCGTGAGCCATGGCCGCTGAGCCTGCGCGTCCGGAGCCTGTGCTCCGCAATGGGAGAGGCCACAGCAGTGAGAGGCCCGTGTACCGCAAAAAAAAAAAAAAAACCCCAAAACCCCACACAAACAGAACCTGATCTGTTCACATTAATTTAGGCTAGTGGGGAAGCTTCCCTACCTTTTATTAGGCCTCTGACTACTTAAAAAGAGTTTCTAGCATTCATAAGTACCTGATAGCCACTGCCATGTTATACTTTATTAGGAGAAGAAAATGTCCCATTTCACAGGAGAACCATTTCCCCACACTCTTCTTCATCCTTCCTCCCAAAGATTTCATGTGGCAGCAACGAAGGGCAAGGGGCACCCTGAAAACGACCTTTCCATTTTTAAGTTAACACAAAGAATGGCCTGGTTTGGCTTCTGTGACTTTCACTGGAGAAAAATGTTGTACACTATATACGTAAGTTTCCTCAGCTTCTTGTGATTGATAGAAAACGCCAGTATTCAGTCCTTACTCCTGTGCAAACTACTTTAGGGCACTTACAGGCAGGCAGGCGGCCCACAGAGGAAGGCTTTTGGATTCGCAGAACTCTCCCTATACAGCACTCGGCGTCAGTATAACCTGAAAGTTCTCACCCCAGGAACTCTGGCCAGCACACCCTTTTCTGGGGCTTCTTAGGTTATTGGCTCCAGCATAGGTGGGTAGGAGAGCTAAATCAGCAGAAGAAAAGCAAAAACTGAGGAAGGAAGAGAGGAGAGGTCATAAGAACAAGGGAGCAGAGTCTGTGACTAATAAACACTGAGATGGCTTTTTTATGTGATTTGTAAAATGTCTTTAGAGGCAATTCCAAAAGAAAAGTTTCAGAAATAGTCTAAGTAATACCAGCATCACTACAATAAGTGCATGGCCTCCCAAGGGTACCATTTTAAAGGATAATCATTTGATTCTATGAGTTATATGATTGTTTTAAAAAATATTAGAGTTTATTTTAAAATTCAATATAAAAAGCACTGCTTAAGTGATGGCTGTGACCCACAAATATAAGGAAATTTGTAGGATGTGTGGGTGGGATGGAAACGCTATTAATTTTATAGTCTAAGGACTAAATTCAGCGCTATGTACTTCTGCACTGGCCACCATTAAAAACCGAGGCTGCTGGACATTTGATGAGGAAACACAAGATCTTAAGAAAAGTGCAAATGAACGGCATGTGTAATTTCAAAGCAAGCCTGCCTTACAGAATATATGGGTGTTTGGGTGAAGCGGAGTGAATAGCCCGTCTCAATTTTAATATACAGAAGCAACAAGTATGAGAGTAACAGAAGTTTTTGTAGCTCAACAGACCTAGTTTACATCCTGGCTTCACCTTTTTGTAGTTGAATAACCCTCTGCAAATCATTTAGCTTCTCTGAGGCCCAGTGTCCTTACCTGTAAAATGTCTAGTGAAGGGCCTGGCAAACAGAAAATATTCCATAAATAACAGTTCCTCTGTAAGGGTGGGTTTTTTTTTTTTCAAACTAAGGGTCAAAACCCTTTGGTAGATTATGAAATCAATTTAGTAGGTTACAACTAGCATATTTTAAAAACTGAAACAATAAAAAACATCAGAGTGCACTGCACATAATGGTAAGTATTGTTCCATAATGCATATGCTGAGTTTTGATATAAATGCATTTTTTTACTGTGGATTACAACCAAAAAGTTTCAAAGTCTCTGTTCTACAGAGAAATTCTCAGATTATTATATTAAAAAGGCTTTAGGAGTGCTGCCTTTATCCAAATGATACTCTGTAAATTTTAAGAACTTAATCAAAGTGTTCCTTACCTTCTAACTTGTTGCAGTAAAAATAAGACATGAATCATAGAGAAGATAAATTTAATCTGCTACTGTAGGGCTTTAAATTCAATTTTAAGATTGGTTTCTGTGTTATACTGACTAATTTATACTTCTAAACACTTTATAGTTTATACGTATATCATTTATAGTTGATTAAACACATCTAGAAATTTCTACAAAAAGTTGGCTATTAGCTTCTATTATGGGAAAATTAGATACGATTTCTAAGTAATTTTAAATTATAAAACTTTTAAAAAGGATTGCAACTTGCCTAAGCATGAAGACTGCTAGAGTAATATTCCCATCCTGATGAGTAGTAAAACTCAAAGGCCTCTATGAGCACATACAGTGATGTCCCACACTGGCTCAGTAAAAAGGAGAGCTCCCAAAACAAACTGTGAGGGTCAATAACAGGCCTCTTTTCTCCTTCAGGTCTTGATGTAGAACCAGCCTGACAGTAGAATGAGTCCCTAGTGCTGTTAAGATGGTGAGCTAGGCAATTTTAGGTTGGCAGGATAGGAATTTTAGGTTGGCTGAAGGGTAGAATACTAGAAATTACAGGATTCAATGATACAGCTGAATCTTGATATAACTGTATCTTAAATTTATAATTTTAGCTGACCAGGCCAGATTGGCTATTATTAGAACCTATGCGACTGAAGTTTAGGAATCTTGTTTTAAATTAGCGCCCTGGGCAATTCTGATCCTCATTCTGGTTTGAACGCCCTGTGTTAAAGGGACAGCAAGGATCCAAAAATATAAAAAGATGGAGTTCAAAAGTATTTATCCCAACCTTACAGGTATCCAATGTCAAATACTGGATCAGACTCTGACACTCAAAGTACTTCCTTCTTGGTATTATATTAAAGATATGAGTCAGCAGGTAGAAATACTTGATGTTTTCCAGTTATTTAAGAATAAGAAATGGTATGTTACTTCATTGGAATTCACTGGTGAGAAGCAAAAAGTATGAATGAGAAAGGTCTCTTTAGATTAGACATAGAAGTAAAAGGTAGCAATCAATAAAAGTTATTAAGAGTAAACTCAGCAAGAGAGAAGTGATAAATCATTCAACAGCTTGATGAATCCATTTGGCTCCTGAGCAGAGATCTCATACCTTTTGTGGTGTAGGTGCCCTTTCCTCTGTCCTCAGAAAAGAATAAAGAATAAGGCAAAAGGTGGTTCCTTCCTATTTCAAATGAGTTGAGAGTACAGGGTAAGTCAGCCTATAATCTTAAGTTCTTTTTTCCTAAATTTAAAACTTTTCTGCTATTTGACATAGACATTGGGTTGGGCTGAGCCATGCTTGCTGTCAATGTCAAGCGTTGAGATTAGCACCACAAATCCTCCACCAGGACTGAGTCTTGGCATCAGGCTTTGTCCATCATCAACCTTGAATGTGAGAAAAGGCAAGCATGAATGCCATTCTTGGGAAGAAACAGCAGCTGTGCAAGGTGAAAGAAATCACAGGAGACAGCAAAGCCTGGGGAAAAGGATGGTAGTAACAGAAGTGAGGTAGAAAGCTAGTCCTTAGCTCCTCCAACTGTCAGCTGAAGAGACTTAGGGTCAAACACTCCCTGCACGGCAAGTACATGAGTCCCCTGAAATTGTAAGGTGCCCCAAGAAATGACCTGGTGTTCCCCCCTTGCTTATTTTTTAGCTCAAACTCTAACAACGTTGAAAGTATTTGGAGACTGACACCTCTCTTTCTCTCACTTTCTTTTTTACCTAGAGGTTACAGTAGAGGATGAAGAGATGGCAGCCAATACCAAAAAAACCCAAAACAACAACAACAACAAACAAACAAAAAAACCAAAACAGATTATGAGAAAAGTCTGCATTACACATGGGTAGGATTCACCCCATAAGTCAAAGAACTTTTCAAAATTACAAGGGAGGGAAGGCAGAGGGGACTAGATATTTGAGTTGTTAAGAGGCAGGCTGTTAAAGTCCCCCACTATTATTGCGTTACTGTCGATTTCCTCTTTTATAGCTGTTAGCAGTTGCCTTGTGTATTGAGGTGCTCCTATGTTGGGTGCATATATATTTATAATTGTTGTATCTTCTTCTTGGATTGATCCCTTGATCATTATGTAGTGTCCTTCCTTGTCTCTTGTAACATTCTTTAAAGTCTATTTTATCTGATATGAGTATTGCTACTCCAGCTTTCTTTTGATTTCCATTTGCATGGAATATCTTTTTCCATCCCCTCACTTTCAGTCTCTATGTGTCCCTAGGTCTGAAGTGGGTCTCTTGTAGACAGCATATATATGGGTCTTGTTTTTGTATCCATTCAGCGAGCCTGTGTCTTTTGGTTGGAGCTGTATAAAAAAATAAATAAAATAAAATTCAAAAATTAAAAAAAGAGGCTGACAAAGCAAGCTTAGTGACTGGCCTTATAAGTCTACCACTTGACACTCTGTGTTCTTTATTTACAGAGAGGCAGAAAAAAGAGTTCAGAGAAGAGGCCAGTGTCACAACTTAAGATATCTGAAAGAGAAGTCGGGCCTTTCTTTCCATTTTCTTACACTATTTGTTTCCCTCACTTGAAACTATTGTTAGACCAAATTGCAATAGGGTTCACCAAATGGACTCCATTATGCAATTCAATTGTGCCCCTTGCTAGCTCCTGATTTCCCTATTTGATACAAAAAGCTACTGAACTTCCATTCTTTTCTCTGCTAAAATGCCTAAAAAATCTATATTTAGGAGATAAAGAAGCATATTTACAATATGCTTAGCCTTGGAGTCTCCATGTCAGAGTTATGGAAGAAACTATTCTGAAAACTGTCCTTCCGTAACCCAACATGTTCACACGTCACAAGTCCTTATCAAAGTTATGGGTTGGGTTTTCACATTTCCAAGTAAAAAGTCTGCTCCCTGGCAGTCCTTAAACTTTACGTGACAAACACTGTACACCCTCAGCCCAGGCTTCTCAGTATCTAACATCCCCATTAACACCCCAGCAAACAACAAAATATATGCACTTATCACAGTTCAATCCCACTTGAGCGTTGACGGCCACTATTTTGATATAATCATGTTCATGTTCCAAAAGCTGATGAGTGTCCAACAGCAGCAAAGGATAGACATGTTGGCACCAATAATACTGAAGTTTTTTTTTAACTGCATTTTTTGTCAGTTTGGCTGGGAAGATTTGGACAGCTGGAAGTGAGCTTCTGCATCACTTTCTGTTTCTTTCTTTGTAACAATTTTCCACCTGTGAAGCCCACCACCCCACCACCAAGCGCAGCTACAATTCCTGCCACTCTGAAGCCTGCAAGGAGGCCAGTTGGGCCCCCACCATTCCTCCGATGAGAGCACCTGCCACAGGCAGAGCTGCCAGCTTGTATTTTGCAGCCTTCCCCAAGTTTTTGGTTCCCTCTTCAACACTCACAGCAGCACTGTTGATATGGTCTTCGACGCTGTCAATCTTCTCCTGCTGAGAATTCACTAGGAGAGAGAAATCAGTGACCAGTTGGCTAAGTTCAATTAAGTTCGCTTCTAAGGTTTCCCATGATTCTGCAGCATTTTGATCTCGAGGAATTTCAGGCAACACATATATCTGAGTCATATTCTGAGGATTAGCTTCATCTTCAGTAGCGTGAAATGTTCCACCAACAGCCATGGATCTGGTCAGAGAAGGCTGTAATAAGGTTCCTTCGTCATTAAATTGTTTCTTACGTTCTTCTACAGATTCTAGATGGAGTTGAAGAAATTCTGCTGTGGCTGCTGATGCTTCTTCTTTAACAGGATCTATCGATCTCTTCAGAAGTCCTAGGTCATCCCCTTGGACTTTCAAACAAAGCTTCTCCATTTCTCAGATACTGGAGTGGAGTTGCTGAACTCTACGTCCTGCATTGATGTGCTCTTCATGCATCTTGTCCCAGATTCTGCGCCTCTGATACTTCTCAATATTTAGCTGGTGCTTTCTTAACCTCTCCAGGTCTGTTGGGATTACCATCTTAGTAAATTTCTGAAGAGCTGGTTCAAGACGGCGTAATTTCACTTTTTCTTCATCTTCAGACATCCTAAAAAAAAACGCTGTGTCTCTTCTACTTGCAACAACTACCTCCTCCACTCATGTAGAATAACCCGATGCCCTGCTTCCTGCGGGGCGACCCTCCCGCGCGCGGGGCTGGCACCCAGCCCACATTGCGGCCAGGGCCTTAGGCCCCCGAGGCGGCCTCTCGCGATCCTGTTTAAGCTCTTTGACCCAGAAATCCCATTTCCTGGAATCTACGCTAAAACATAATCAGCACTGCAGCCGTAAAACTATTCAGATGTTTGTTGCAGCGTAATTTATAAAATTACAATCACCTTAAATGTTCAACAGTGTGAGCAGGTTAAACAAATCTCTGTATACCCAGATGATGACATTATTCTGCCATTAAAAATTGTTACAGAAATTCAGATGCCAGCCATGAAGAAGAAATGGGTACTGCCTGGCCCTCTGGCAATAAACAACTAGAAACTGGACAAAGGGTTTTCTACTGAAGCCACTTTCTAGGCTGGTGTGTCAATGTCTTACGAAGTTAAATGTGCACACGTCCATTGGCCAAGCAATTTCACTCCTTAAGAAATAAAAACATATGTCCAGAAAGACTTTTATAGAATGTTCACTGCAGCTTTATTTACAATAGACAAAACTGTAGCAACTAGTAGACTAAAAAGTTCTGGAGAGCTAATGCACAATCTCGTGATTACAGTCAACAATACTGGATTATAAACGTCAGAGTTGGAATTATTTTCAATACAGAGAAAGAAATGATAATTATGTGATGTGATAAAGGTGTTAGCTAACACTGCTGTAGTAATCATATTGCAACATATAAACCTATCAAACCAACGTGTTTTGTACCTCAAACCTACACAACGTTATATTCTATTATATCTAAATAGATGAATAAAACAGAATAAAATAGGCACTGACAGAAGAAATTATAATAACCCAAACACCCTAACAAGAGGATGGATAAACAAAGTGTGGTATATTCACGGAGTGAAACATTGCTCAGAAATAAAGGAACAAACCACTAAAAGCAACAATGGGGGAATCTCGCAGACATAATGCCAAGAGAAAGAAGACAGACACAAGAAAGACAGGTCGTGTGATTGCATTTATATGACGTTATGTAACAGGCAAAGCCAATCTAAGTGAAAAAATATTCAGAACAGTGGTTCCTCTGGCCAGCGGGTGTCGGGGAGGGGAGCTGGTGAACGGAACGGGATGGACACAGGGGAACATTCTGGGTGATGGAAATGCTCTACATCTTGATGGCGGTGAGGCTTATACATGTGACTGTATTTGTCAAAGTGCATCCAACTATACCCTTAAGATGTGTGCACATCACTGCATGTAAATTGTATCTCAATAGAAAGAAAAAATGAATGACAACTGTTATGATCACACTGGATGAACTATTTTGGCTCCACAAACAGGCCTTTTCTATGATGCTCTCTCCCAGGTACCTTTCCTCCACCTGGTCCTACATTCGGGTCGTTTCTCTGATGCTCTGAGCTGCCCTTTCTATATGTGCCCCATACCTGCTCAGCTCCCCTGACCCCCATATCAGCCAGCAGAAGTGATCGGCTTACCTGCCTCTTTCCCCAGCTAGCCCAGAAGCCCCTGAGGACCACAGTCAGCCTTAAGCAACAACTGAAGTACAGTGATGATACCAACATTTATATGGAACCTACGGTTTGTTGAATACTTTCCCTGGATGTCGCTACTGTCTTGTTCATCAAGGAATCCTGAGACCCCTGCCATCAATAAGCAGACGTTACGAATTATTAAATATAGACAATGCGCTCAGATATGCTGGAACGGATCAGAAGATAATTCCTGGGTGTTAGGATCACAAGGGAGTTTTTTTAACAATTCTTTTCTCATGTTAAAAAATTTCTGCTTCTGTATCATAATAAAGGAAGTTCTATATAGAGAAAAGTTCCACTGAAGACATAAGAAGCACATGAGTTATTCTGAGGTATAGCAGAGGTATTCAGGAGCTGCTTTGTTTTTTTACTTTGTTACAGCTTTCTTTTTAAAGATGAAGATGTTAGATGTTCCAATTTGAATACACTGCTAAGTAAAAAGCAGAAATAAAAAAAAAAAGCAAACACTAGAATGGATTCCAAAACGTATTTTTCAAAGAAAAATTTTTTCAGAAACTAAAACATCTTTTTTTTTAGCTTTACTATAACAGGAAGAAATAATTCCAGAACAGACCTCCCTTTCTTTCCATAAATATACAAAAAGCTTTATTTTGAAGCCAAAACAGTTGGAGATATGAAAAGTATATTTTGACAGAGTCCTGCAAAACTCTCTTCGCTCATTTCCCAGAACCCTCCCAAGGCTGATCTAAGAAGCCCTGTAGAGCAAGCAACACTGTAACAGTATGGCCAACACTCTGCCATTCAAAACAGAAAAGAAAGAAGGGGGAAGGTTTGGTAAACTAAGTTGTGCTAACTGGAAAAATGGTTATGCTTGACTGTTTGGCAGACCACCGTTCATGACAGACAAAGGATAAAGCTTAAAAATAAATCTTGCCAGGAAAGGAAGCTCCACATATGGCCTCAATTATTTTCATGTATTCAGCTCACTAGTCACTAACATTGAACAATTTAAGGTACAATATCTGTATTGCCACTTGGTCCTATAGCTCTTTACATCACCTGAAGATAAAGGTATAGCCCCTAAAAGATAAGCTATGGGAGACCAGCAGAGAGAAGCCTCTTTTCAGATGTGTGAGGAGGCAGTGGGGGGGTTCAGATGTGTCTCAAAGTCTTTACCCCACGTCCTGTGGCAGGGTGGGGTTGCCTCATGTTTTCTCCACTTGAATCTTTCCCCACTTCAGAGACTGGAAGGTCCAAAGAGCACAGAGGAAGATGCTGTGTGACACTGAGGCCAGGTCTTAAAGGGATGCAACTTCTGCCTCTTTCTCTGGAACACCTGTGCTGGAGCCCTGAACTGTCCTATTCGCAATGCTGCCTTAGGGCTGCCATGCTGTGAGGAAGCCCCTAGCCCACAAGGAGAGTCCACACAGACAAGCCCAGAGACCACATGAAGGGAGAGCCTTGGCCAGCCCTCAGCTGCCCCAGCACCCCCTCCCCCAGCAACTCCATCCCAAGGACTGCAGCCTGAGATACAACCACTCACAGTCAAGCCCTTCCTGAAACCTTGACCCCCAGAAACAAACCCAGAAAGATATAAGATGAATGTTGCTTTAAGCCATAAAGTTTGGCAGTGGTTTCTTACAAAGCAGTAGATAATTGGAAAAGCGGCTGTGTAGGAGAAAACAAAATGAGATAACAAAAATGTGAAAACAAAAGACAGACATATCTCTGAGACAAGCAGCTTCATGGAGAATAGGACGGAAAAGATAAAAATGAAGGAGAAGAATTTCGTGTGGCTTACTTCCAAATAGTAATGAAGGGCTTGATTTCTTCCAATCTATTCATTTTGCCAAACAAATTCAAGAAAAATTTGAAATTGGATGAGCCCAGTATGAAGTAATATAAAATTGAAATAAAATCATTTTGAATTAATACAAGTACACAGTCATGGTCATTTCTACCAGGGTTTCCAGGAACAATTTCTGCCTGAACTCTTTTAACAAACACCCAAGACTCATTTGTAATGAGAAGCTCCAATTTACATGCAACTCTTGTTCTAAAAGTCTTTCAAGATTTTCTGCCTTAAGAATGTGAAATTTGCCTGTTCTTTTTTTATTTACCGTGCCAATGTGCTTAGCAAACACTTTACATATGGACGATACAATAATAAACCTCAATCCAGCTCTGGCCAATTTTTCAGAAATTTTTTGGGGAAAAAAAACAACAGCAGACGTCCAGATTAATGAGGTTTTATAAAACCCAGCAAACAAACAGCTCTTGTCTAAAGGTTTGCATAAAACAAAGGCCCTTCTGTGATTATGTGCCCACAACAAAGTGTTACTTCCTAATTAAACCTACACAGAGTATAGAGCACTGCTTCAAAAAAGCAGCCTTTATTTTCAATGCCATAGGAAACGTTTCCTTTTTTACGAAACACACTTTGTCTTCTAAAGGGACATTACACATTTTTACTCACATATCTGACCACTCCCAGCGAACATTTTGCCCAGGTTTAAACATTTTGAAAGGAGATTACTAAACACTGATTCATTTTCCTGCTTCTTGGCCAAAAATCACATGTTAGACAGCACCCAGATTTACCATGAGAGAAGCGTTGATACTCTGCCCCATTCCCAGGGGAGAGGACCCCATTGAGTGACAAAGAAAACAGGGGTTTAGGAAGAACCCAGACACTCCCAAATCAGAAGGAAATTGTCAGAACTCCTGCCAGCCTCCCCAGGAAATCGTATTAGAAAGAGAAACAATGATGGGAGACCGGGAACAAATGAGGTGGGACTGTGTGGGTGGTGTGGAAGGAACCAGAAGTCGTGGTGTCCAGCCCCAGTTGCAGCAGGTACAGCCATGTGACACTGGGCAAGCCAGTGGACCACTCTGCACTGCCACTTCTTCACCTGCAAAGAGGGGGCCATCTCCTCTCCAGGATCGTTGGAGATGAAGTAACATGGATGAGAAAAAAATGCTGTAGAGTCTATAACCTATACCTATATAGATACCCATATATATGTATATAGACACACATATGCATAGTATATGAATATACAATATATAGGTTGAGTGTTCATATACATTTGTAGATTCTATATGCTACATAGATAATATACTGTATATATTCTATATACTATATTGCTAAATTCTATATTATTCTAAATTCTATATATTATATATAGATTCCTATACATATACACGATATATATGAATATATGTATAGATTCCTATACACAACAGGCAATGAACATTTCTTTTGAAAGGGATACTCAAAACTAAACAGAAACTTGCCATATGAGCCTTGAAAATGATTTGTATGCACTGCACTCCTTCACTGGCATGCAATCCTTTTTCACTGAAACCTCAAGTTATTACCCATAACAGAAAAGCAACCAACATGTCAGGCGTGGGAGCTATTATGCAAATCATGGGTGCCACAGAGTAGGATGTTAACGCAGCTTTAAAATTATTAATAATGATTTTAGTTATATTGGGAAATGATCATGCTATAAAGTTAAATAAAACATCAGGACACAAACGTATTTGTCACAAACCTCAGCCGGAAGGATGATATCGTCCAAGAATGCAGACAGGGATGAGTTCTACCCTTGAATTACTTCAACTAAGGCTCAGTTCTGCCATCTGTCTAAAGGAGATAATGCAGAACCAAACTCATAGTGTGATTACGAGGGTTCCACAGAAAGCCTGGCCTGCAGGAGTATGGAATAAACGGCAGCCCTATGACTGCATTGTTAATTTAAATACACAGACATGCATGCAAAAGTCTAAAAGCAAGTACACTGATGTTATTGGTGGTCATGTCAGAGTGAAGGGATGACAGGTTTTTCTGTCTCTTTACACTTATCTGTACCTTCCAGTTTTTCTACAGTGAGCCTATATTACTTCCCTAATTAAGAAAAAAATAAGAATTATTGACTTATGAGTTTATTTTCTGGAAATCTGCATAATTGTACTTCTTAGCTAACCCTATTAGCTAACTCTAATTAGATTGTATCTTGCTTAATGTTTCCCATGTGATACCTGAAGATTTTTAGGACTCCTAAGTCATTTGTGGACTACCAGTGTGACAGGGGAAAGGAAACATTTTTTATAAGGAATTTGTCAGGTGCTCAACCAGGAACCCTCCTTCATTTTTTTTTTTAAATTGAAGTACAGTTGATTTACAATGTTGTATCAGTTTCAGATATAGAGCAACGTGGTTCAGTTTCATATGTTTATTCTTTTTCAGATTCTTTTCCATTAAGTTATTATAAGACCTTGAATATAGTTTCCTGTGCTATACAGTAGGTCTCTGTTGCTTATCCATTTTATATAGAATAGTGTTGCATTTTACTTTGTAAGCTGTCCGAAAGCATAGCACCCAATCACCCTTGACGCATCTCTGCCATGATGCCACACCATCAAAAAGGAATAATAAATAAATACATACAGAAATAAATAGAACTGCTTCCACTTCCCCCACCACTGTCCTTAAAGTCACAGTGTCACCTACGGCAGCCTCTCAGCTGAGATCCCAGGACGCCTAGTCTGTCCACGTATTAGAAGGCAGTCCATGATTTTGCCATGAGGATTATCAATTTTGCATTTTCATTCCAAAGTTAATCTAAAAACTTATAAACGCATATTCAGAATCTGGCTGACCACTGTATAACAAAATTCTGACCCAGGATTTCAAGGCTGCCGATCTGTGTTCATGTCACGGCCCTGGCACAGTGATCACCTACTGAGATGACAGTATTACTGCCGGTTGCAAAGTGACTGCAAATCCACCTGCTGTACTCTGCTTCTCAGGGTTTGAAGGCACTAGTGGGAGGCAGGGAGGCCAGAGGAGGGAGGCAGGGAGGCCAGAGGAGGGAGGCTGGAGGAGGGAGACTGGGAGGCTGGAGGCAGGGAGGCTGGAGGAGGGAGGGAGGATATTTCCCCTCTGTCTACTTGCTGTTCCGGTCAATGTCTTTTGCCCAGCAGCAGTTGGCCCCAGTCTTTGGCTTTCCAGAACTCCCCACATAAGCCTCCTCATCCCGGCTCAGAGGTGGGGTACTCTCCTGCAAGCCTCCAGCTGTGAGTAACCCCAATCACCCCCCTTAGTTCCTCCTCAGTGGTTAACTCTCAGTTAGCTAGGGACTCTCTTTCCCAGTTCTCTCACACCCATTAACCAGTTCCTCCTACTAGATCTGTCCTTTTAAATAACTGCTGTGGTTTCTGTTTTCCTGATTGGGCCCTGGCTGATAGAAAACAGCATGTATTTCACAGTATTTTAACATTTTTTAATTGTGGTAAAATATATATAACATTAAAATGACCATTCCAGCCATTTTAAGTGCACAATTCAGTGGCATTAGGTGCACTCACATAGTTGTGCAACCATCACCACCATCCGTTTCCAGAACCTCATCATCTTCCCAAACTGAAACTCTGCACCCATTACCGCTCACTCCCCATCCCCCTCTGCTCAGCACCTGGCGCTTTCTGCCTCCATAGACATGACTGTTCTAGGGACTGCATGTAAGTGGAATCGTACAATGTTTGTCCTTTTGTGTCTGGCTCATTTCACTTAACACACTTTCAAGTTCATCCACGTTGTTCATATATCACAATTTGCTTCCTTTTTAAGGCAAAATAATCCGTGCTATGTACAGACCACATTTTGTTTATCGATTCACTGTTGATGGACACTTGGTTCCTTCCACCTTTCAGCTACTGTGAATAGGCTGCCATAACACATGGGTGTGCAAATATCATTTTGAATTCCTGCTTTCAATTCCTTTGGGGATATAGCTAGAAGTGGAACTGCTGGATCATATGGAAATTCTGTTTAACTTTTTGAGAAGCCACAACACTGTTTTCCATAGTGTTGCACCATTTTACGTTCCCAACCAGCAATGCACAAGGGTTCCAATCTCTCCACACCCTCACCAACCTTTATTTTCTGTTTTTTGATAATAGCCATGTTAATGGGTGAAAAGTGGTATCTCATTGTGGATTTTCTTTTCTCTAATGATGAAAGATGTTGAACATCTTTTTATCTGCCCAGTGTCTTAACCTAGAGTATCTCAAACTGGAAATCTTGAGTTCTTAAGTTGAGAAACTCTACCATAGGAATACATTTTAATATATTTAATAGAATATATACAGTTTAATATAATTAACAACTAAAATAATGCTGACAATCACAAAATTCAAGATCTATCAAATGGGTATGCTCACTCTCTCAGAATGATTTCTTTAAAATTTTAAGTTATCACAAGAGATCCTGGGCTCATGTCCATGGTATCATGCTAGGTCATTGGACAGTGAGCAATAGTTTATGACTGGACGCCACCCATGTATATGTTAGTTTTACATTTGTTAAAGTGACTCGTCAGTTTTATTTTTTTTCTTAAAACTACCGCACTCATTCAATTCCCACAGATTGTTTTCTTTTTAAGTAAGACATTGCTAGATATCAGCGTAAATTCTAAAATATGGTGAATCGATGCAAGAAATGAATAGCAGGCATTACTTTAAAGAAGTAAAGAAATAAATCTAATCGTTCCTCTTGTAATGTGTTACTAAAGCAAACACTCCGTAGTTAAATCTTATTGCAAACCACACAACATTTATGGACTTTCTGATAACACCACTTTTTATCTTTTCTTTAGTTTATCTTTCAGGTAACCAAACATTATATACAGAGGCTAAAATGTCATAATTTCCACAGCTGTCATCAACTAGAGAATGAAGAATGGAATCAATGTCTATGGCATTTGCCAAAACAGAACGAAACTGACTGATTTGGTCATAAAACCTCAGGGGCTGACATATCTATTAAGTTACATGAACACATTTACAACATGAAATTGTTGATTCCTGATAACACTGAGGTCTGCCTAATTTTACTTTAGAGACCTGTACTTCAGAGTTTACTTTTTTTTTTTTTGCGGTACGCGGACCTCTCACTGTTGTGGCCTCTCCCGTTGCAGAGCACAGGCTCCGGATGCGCAGGCTCAGCGGCCATGGCTCACGCGCCCAGCCGCTCCGCGGCATGTGGGATCTTCCCGGACCGGGGCACAAACCCGTGTCCCCTGCATCGGCAGACGGACTCTCAACCACTGCGCCACCAGGGAAGCCCCCAGAGTTTACGTTTTTAAAGGAGTGAAACAAAGCAGTCAATGGGTTATTAGTTGATGGTCATCTTTTAATCAGGCTGTGAACCAAAAAAAGGAGGGGAGTGTGAAAATAAAGCACTGATTCACAGTGTGATTACACACTCACTGCCTCACCTCTGCCGACGTCAGGGTGTGAAGTCAAGCCTCCATAAACGTTAACAGCGAAGGAAAAGGGAAGAGGAAGAAGAAAGGAGGAAGCAGACAGCTGTGGTCCCTGCCCTCATAGGGTGTATAATCTAGAAATTAACTAGCAGCTGGTGAATTGTTGGCCTGACAGGGAAATACACAGACTTTGACGACAGAAAAGTCATCAGAAGGTATAACCACATTCTAGAGCTGAGTGTCAATGAGGCCCAGGAAACAAGGATGAGATGAGGCGGAAGGGAGCCATCCAGCTGTCAATACCTAAGCAGGACCCAAATATAGCCTCACTCCTCATGGGACAACCAGCTCTGGATGCAACAGAGCAGCCAGGATCGCCAACGGTGGGTTCTGGCCAAAAATATTTAACTGGAAAGTAATCAAGACTTTAGAGCTGAGTTTAGTTCATAAGAAATAGAGGGCATAAAGGAACATGTTAACAAAATCACAATGAAACCACCAGACAAATCCAGAATGTAGGATATTCTACAAGACAACTGGCCTCATCTATTCAAAAATTGAATATCATTTTTAAAAACGTAAGGGAGGGCAATTCAGATTAGAAGAGATTTAACAAGCACATAACAGGCATCAAACGCAATGAGTATTTCTTACTGATCCTGGTTTGAAAAAGAAAAAGAAAAGCTATAAAAGACATCGGTGGCTAAATTGGGACAACTGGATATGGGTGGAGAAATAGTTACTAGGAAATTACTGTTAGTTTTGTTAGCTAATGGCCTGGTGCCTATTCAGAACAAATGTCCTATTTTCTGAAGATACAAAAAATCTTGTATTGGTCCAATGTCACCATGACTGCAATTCACTTGCAAAGTGTTCCCAAGATGAAACAAATGTGACAAACTGCTTAAAAATTCCTGAATCTTGGGGGTGGGTATGTGTGTGTCACAATAATACTGTTTTCTACATATTCAAACATTTTCACAATAAAAAGACTCAATAAATAAATATCTGAGAAAGGTTTGCTCAGCGATAATCATATTGCACTTTTTTTAAACTGAAAGCACAGTAGAAACTTTACGTTGTGTAAAAGGTAAAGAAAATTCTGAGTATTTTGTTATTTTAAATAATCTCAATTTAGAAGCTTATGTAAAAACACTAGAAAGTACTTAGAAGCCTATAATTCTGTGTGTATGCTTGTGTTTGAATATGCCTTAAAGACCTAAAAGTGAGGCCCCCGAATTCCTCAAGCTGATTCAGTCCAACTTACAGCAAAAAGATCGCCTGTTAGGAGAAGTCAAAATTGACAAATTGCAAGATAAACAACGTAGTATCGCATTTGTAATGATGAAAATGTTGTAGTTTTTCCCTTAAAGAAGGAAAATACATTGAAAAGATGATGAGAAAACCAACATTTCCTGCAGAAGCATCCTTACCACTGAAACAAAAACAAAAACCAGGGCAAAAAGGGGCTTTTTTCTCTCTTCCTTCAGGCAGATTTGAAAATACAAAGGCATGACATATTAATTCAGGATTCGTGGCTGGAAACACCCAGAAGTATTATTTCACTTAAACGTTGATACTATGAACCTGAACTTTAAAAATGTCTTCTGAACTTCACATTTTACTACCTCATTTACTGTTACGATTAGAGCTCAAAAGTTCCTTGTGCACGAACAGGCACAGTATTGTCTTGTTTTCTACTTAAAATCCTACATTTTTTTTTTTTTTTTTTTTTGCGATACGCGGGCCTCTCACTGTTGTGGCCTCTCCTGTTGCGGAGCACAGGCTCCGGACACGCAGGCCCAGCGGCCATGGCTCACGGGCCCAGCCGCTCCGCAGCATGTGGGATCTTCCCGGACTGGGGCATGAACCTGCGACCCCTGCTTCGGCAGGCGGACTCTCAACCACTGCACCACCAGGGAAGCCCCCTACATATTTTTTAATGATCACTTATTCAAAGAATTACGACTTTTCATCATGAGATCGCCAAAATTCCTATTTCCATCCTACAGTGCACATTTCAACTAGTTGTCTCTTTCAAGGATATTTCACACGACAGTGATGAGTTCTAACCCAAGAGAAACGGAATGGACATAAATAAGAAGGCTATGCCATCACTTTTCTGGAGAACTGAAATCAGAAATTTGACAACAGCTGCCACCTTTCTTTTTCATCCTTTCCACTCAGATTTCTTTCCTTCTCCTTCCCTTCCCCAGAAATATCTGGAGCAGCCAGAGCCCGTACCATGTTTCTCTCCATTCTCCTATGTGGTCTTAAAGCAAAGCAAGGGGATGCAAGTGGGGTCTGAGCCATTTAAATGCTGCCTTTCTCAGCTTGTGCTGAAGGCTTGCTCACAGCAGTAATCGACAACCCCAGGTACTCACAGCCCTCGCAGACGGTGTGACAGGGGTGAGGCAGTGTCCAGAGGTTTAAGACTATCCTCTTTTGTTTCTAAGCTTTGTTTTCTACGTAGAACCCTTTTACAACAGCTGCATAGCGATAACAGCAAGATAACAAGCTCAAAAGGCTGGAAATGCATGCGTTTTGTGACGCCACCTGCAGTGTGTGTGGACACCTGGGTACCGCCTGGCGTGGCATCCTGGGCGGATGGATGATCAGCGTCCCGACATAGCTTCTAAGAACATCAGACCACGTGGAAACACTCCACTCACCTCCCCAAGGATACCTGGGCACGATAAACGTGACAAGAAACGGTACCAAGGACAACTTCTGTGTCTCACTTAAATTCACCGGGTGGAAAAGCAGTGAGACCAGAATGTAAACGTATTAAGAAACAAGCGGACTTTCCGGAAGCTCATGAGATTACAACCCAGCAACCCACAGGCCTCCTGCAGTGGCTCTGGCCTTACCCACCTGTCTCAAGTCCAGAGTGATTGTGACCCAGTGGTACTCTCTCCCGTTTTGGATGCTAGGACTCTGCCACCAGTTATTCGTGCCATCGATGGCATTTGATATGGGATGGCGTTCTGTTGAAAGAAAACAACAACACGCAATGCTCTCAGCTTCTGGTTTAAGTTTTTTAACTTCTAAACTGTAAAATCAGTGGAAATGAACAGGTGAGGAGAACGCAGGTCTGTGGCTCCCTAACACAAGTCTCCAGTAGTCGGTTGAGAAGGTGTACATTTCCACGGGTCCTCCCGAAGGGGGCGCCACTTGCCTTTGGGGTTGGCACTGCTGCCGTCGCAGAGCCGGCACTGGGCGTTGCGCATGGCCCTCCTGGGCACGTGCTCCACCAGCTTGCAGTATGTCTCCGGCCCCTTCTCCCCGCAGGTCGCGTTGGTGCTGATGTGGGCATTGCTGGCAAGGTTGAGAATGGCAGGGAACAGCCCTGAAAGTCCAAAGGCACCAGATCAGCTCTGCCACTTGAAACCGAAAGGTCAGATCACTTCATCTCACTTTGCAAGTAAATCAGAAAGAGATGGCAAACTTACAGTTACCAAAGGGGAAAGGAGGGGAGAGGGATGAATTAGGAATTTGGGATTAACAGATACACACTACTGTATATAAAACAGAGAAACAATCAGGACCTACTGTATAGCACAGGGAACTCTACTCAGTATCACAGAATAACCTATAATGGAAAAGAATCTGAAAAAGAATATATCTATATATATAAATGAATCATTTCACACCTGAAACATTGTAAATCAACTATACCTCAATTAAAAAAAAAAAAGGAGGGGAGTTCCATGGTGGCCTAGTAGTTAGGACTTGGCACTTTTACTGCCGTGGCCCGGGTACAATCCCTGGTTGGGGAACTGAGATCCCACAAGCCGCGCGGTGTGGCCAAAAAAAAAATTAATTAATTTAAAAAAATAAAATAATAAGTAGAAAGAAAAAAAAGAAAGAAAAAGATGGTAAGTTCACATGCTGAGTGGAGGGAGCCCTATAGGAAAGCAGTATATATGTCAATTTCATTTACATGAAATTCTAGGACAAGCAAAGCTCATCTATAGGAAAAACCGAAGAGCAGTTGCAAAGGATGCAGACTAACCATGAGGGGACTGGAGGGAATTTTGTGGGGTTGGGCTCCATTCTCTACCTGATAAAGGTTTGCACTGCACAGGCACACGCAGGTGTGAAAAATCACAGAATGCACAAGGTTTGGGTAGATTTGTGTATTCCGCTATAGGTTGATGTGACCTCAAAAAATAAAAGTCATAAAAAAATTTTTTTTAAAAAGAGTCATAAAAATATTGATGCAAATCCTGAACAGTTTAGGAGCAAAGTATACTTAGGTCTTTAACTCACTTGGAAATGCATCAAAAAATTAACCTGGATTGAAGGGTAGAGATGGATACATGGATGGACAGGTGAGGAAGAGAGTAGGTAAATGTTCGTTGCAGAATCTAGGTAGGAGCGTAGATGTTCACTGTACAGTTCTTTCCACTTTTCTGATTGAAAATGTTCATAATAAAATGTTGGGAAAGTAGGTTTTAAGACAAGGTTCAAATGACCCAAAACCCGTATTTGCCACTGAAATTCAAGCAACTTTCACTTAGGACATCCATCCTGTGTTCACTTTGTTCCAGGTGCCTCTGCTAGTACTTACGAGGTCTTTCCTATGATTATCTAGGATTTCTCTCTCTTTGCTTTCTTTACTGCCTGTTTGTTTTGGTGAAGAAAACATTAGAACACAAAGAACCAGTTTTCAAAATTCTCTTCAAGTCAGTATGAATCTCTGTCTTTGTATAATCTCTTTGTCTCCAGAGATTTTTATCTTTAAGCAGCTGATCCAAACTCTTCAGAAAACAACCTTTGGATGACTGTGAGAAAAATAACTCCATTGGGTTCTTTAGAGATTTGACTTTATCTTGGTAAAGAGGATCATAGCAGTGAAGATTCTATAAAGTTCTAGAAAGGATGGGGCAGGTGATACAGAAGAGGTGTTCTTCACGAATGGATGTTGTGAACTCAGGTAGTGTGAGAAGGAGGGGTTTCAGTTAAGCGGGCTTCCTCTAATTTACCAGAACTTGACTCAAGGTCACAGAAGATAAACTTTTCTTTATAAAGGGCATAGAATCAATATTATCTCTAAAATATTTCTTTTCCAGTGAAATTTGAAAAAGCACAATATAATTTTAGTAATCTAGAAGGAAGTCATGTATTTAATTTTTATTTTTTAGGTACTGCTTAATATTTTCAATGACCTTTTCTTTTTTTTTTTTCCTTTGGCCACGCCTCATGGCTTGTGGGATGTGGGATCTTAGTTCCCCAACCAGCAGTTGAATCCAGGCCCTCAGCAGTGAGAATGCGGAGTCCTAACCACTGAACCGCAAGGGAGTTCCCAACCTTTTCTATTACAAATATTTTAATAATTTAAATTATAAAATAAAAATGGTTATTTTTATGAGTTTCTATATTTAAAAAAAACTCACCATGCAACTATTAAAAAAGATAACTTATGGTTCAGTCAAGATAAAAAGAAATATAAATAGAAAAAAAATAACTTATTAGGTAGTCTTCCAAAGACTTTTCACATAAAACAGAGCTACCTATTAGCAGTTCTATCCTAGGAGAATGGCCCTACTCAAATCAATAGACCCTTAGCCTCTCAATAGAAAATAGTTATAGAATATTGTATTCTAGAGCATTACTCTTAATTTTGAAACATAACACAGGCTTACATCATATAAAGTTTTAATATGTTGTGTATTTTTTTGTTTTTAACTTAAAGTTGGTCATTTTTATATTTTTTTAAAGGGATTTCTTTGTCAATTAAAAAGGCTTTATGAAAAAATAGATGCACCTTTACATTTAATTATGCAGGTCCCCAAATTATTATTTTTCTCAACCAGTAGTTAGACACTTACATTTTAGGCAATGATCTAGTTCCTAAAGCAACATGTAATTCTTGGGAGTCGTACTTACATGGGGGGAGGAGCTGATATTTATTCTGTTTGGTACCGAGGTAAATATTAATTTTAATAACTGCGGTGTTACATCCAAATAGCTGCAGTGGTGTTTTCCAGGCTCTGGACCACGTCTATGCATTTTGATTTGCAGTGCAATCAACTCTACCCCTTCCCTTCTCACAGACTAGCCAAGCAAGGAGAAGAAAAAAGGTCACAGGAACTAATTTAACAATGCATTTCTCTATCAACAAATCCTTTACCACTAAAAAAATGTTCCCACTTTCTCTTTTTTTCTCCCCCTCCAGTTGCTGGACATCAAGAGAACAGCCCACTTCCTGCCCGGAGCTCCCCCCACCCCGACCTGCAAGGGCCTTGAGTTATTGGGGAGGTGGAGGGTGAAGGGGGCGGGGGTCAGGAGGGCACCTGCCTCTTTACTCAGGAGCCTGTGCTCTGAGTCACTGAGAAAAAGAATTTTAAACCTTGTGAACATAACATAACTTTGGTGAATAATATCTCAATTGTAGGAATCAGGTAGGTCTTACACTAGACAGGTTTTAAAGCACTTTCATACCTCCTTACCTGGCTGGTATTCTAAAAACACTTTTAGTAAAAAGAAAGATAAGTCCCTTTGTTAGCATGGTTGTGTAGAAACACCTTGAACTGACTAATTTCTAAAATCTATAGGGTTGCCTTTCACTAAAACTAAATCTTTCTTCTCAGATAAGCTCATATTTGGGAAAAAAATTCACTAAAAATTATTCCTTACCTATTACATTTGCTCTCACTTCATAGTTCTAGAATAATTATTATTCCTTGTTGCATATGACCACAGCTGCTAGAATATGAAAGAAAGTTGGAAATTTGTACTGGAGGAAGCATGTTTGAAGAAGAATTTTAAAAAATTCCTCAGGTTGCTGAACCTTTTCAAAGACTACTGAAATATTTCAATAAAGGGCAACTAACGTGAGCTTCAGGTAGGGGGAGAAATAGGAAATCAAACGGTCAGAAAGGGCACTGGGATCAAGAACCTGCCAAGAACAAAAGTTCGGCTTTACACATAAAAATCAAAGGCAGAACGAGGTCTGCAGCAGGCACATGTGACACAGTTTCCCATCACTTGGCCGTGCACTTAATATATTAGACGACTATACATTTTTGTTGAGAGACATTATTTACTTTAGTTAGTGTTAACTGTGATTTGTACTTTTGCCCCCATTCGGGACACACAATGGAATCATTTTTCCACCCCTATACTTAACCAGTAGCTAAAGACTTCATGACACCAAACTCCATCGAGCGTGAAATAAATTCCTTCTCACTCACCAGTAGTTTCTTTTCTTTTTTAAAACCCTTTATTCACAGTCTGGGTCCACTTGGCCTTCTTAAATGCATTTTAGGACCACTTTCATCTACTGGAAACTCCCTCATTAATAGTAGGTGAAAACTACCACGAAACTGAGGGCAAAAAAATGCTACTACACATGATTAGCGCAGTTTTTAGCTGAGATACTTTCCACATTGAATAATTTGTTTTTAAAAGTTTCTGGGCTTTTTCCCAGTAAAAAATATTTTTGCTATCTTAAAAATAGGGTATCTAAAATACTGACTAGCGCCAAGGTGCAAGGCTCACTGCAGCAATTTCTTTATCAATATTTCTCAAATTATTCGGGGCCAACCGTTCGTGGCCTTAATGCATTTGGGGTGTAAGAGAAGCATGAGTTTTTTCTAATGAGTTTTTTTTTTTTCTTTTTTGGAATAAAAAAAATTGGGGGGTTCTACCAAATGTTATATTTGTCTAATCCATACTCGGAGTCATTGTGATATTCTGAAAAGGAAACGATTTGCAATGCTAAGGTAAAGTATCTGGGAAAATATGTTCAGATCGTTTTTAATGGCATATTTAATATCTAACCTGGAGGTGTCCGGGCTTAAAATGGACTGTCCATTCTAATCATGGGTTTACTATCACCTCTATTAGAATCACTAGTGCCTGTAACAGCAGCTTTGGGTAAGAAGTGAGCATTTGGGATTTTGAGTCAGAAAGCCCTTGGCTTGAATTCCGGGTCTACCAGTTGCCTGCTGAGGGCTTCCCCTCCCAGTCTCCTTGTCTGTGTAATGAGAAGCACTATGCCTGGGAATATTTATGAGCATTAAATGAGACTGTGTCATAAAGGGCCTAATACATTGTATGAAGGGCTCAATAAATAATTGCTATGATTATTTTCATATTATCATTGGATATCACTAATACAAATATAATTAGACTTTCATGGTTATATTTCATCTATTGGAGTCTCTGTATCTCTGATTAAGTTTTAGATGAAGTAGTTGGTTTGCATTTAAGGGTCACCAAGTACGAAAAGGATCTACCTTTAAAGAGAAGAACCATGCAGCCCAGAAAGCTGTGCATCACGAAAGAGGCGTGGCGGAAACTCAGACCCTCGGGTCACCCCACCCTCCTCCAAGGCAGGGTGTCCCTGCACAGAAGGCTGAGCAGGAGTGTTCGCCCGACTCACTCATCCCACCTCACCCTCCGGCCCTCCCTCTCCTCTTTTCCTTCTTATTATTCTTTCTGTTGTTGCCTTTGCAACACTGTATAGCTGGATCCAAGTTAAACGTACATTTGTAAACAGCGATCCCCTCCTCTCATTTTTCTGTAAGCTGACAGGGAAGGCATCTCTGGGGTGACATTTGAGTAGCTGCCTCAAAAATAAGAAGGGGCTAGCCATGCAGGGGTAGCACTATCGTTTAACACATCTGGCTTTCTTTGTATTCTCCTTGCATTAAAAACATGCTGAGAATAGGTCTGTGAGCTTTGTCAAAGGGGTCCACTGGCGCCAAAAGGTCAAGCATCCAGGCAGGGAAAGCACTTCGGCTAAAGTGCTGGGAGCCAGGAGTTAGTTCATGGCGTAGGTGACTCTGTAAGTCTGCTTTCCCACCTCCTCTGCCAGGAACCTAGCTCATCCCTGGACAAGGGCAGCCAGGAGGATCCAGGTGGATTGTGAAGGTGAGAGGGGCTTGGACCAAGGCAGGAGTTAATGTCCTGCTCAGGTGAAGTCCTCAGCCACCTGACCAGGTGGCCTGGAGAAGCAGCTGCCTCCAGCTCAGGGGCCCTAAGTGGAAAATGAGTCCTTAATGCCAGCTAGGTTGCAGGACCAGAAGACGAGATGCCTTGAGGAAACTAATGAAAACTTTCCCTCTCTCCCAGGGAATATAATCACCCTCATGAGATGTAGGTTATCATCTGATTTCCCACATTTGGCACACGAGCGTATTTTCAGGGCACGCTCTCTGTGGATGCTAAGGACCACACATGAAAGGAGAGAGGGGAAGAGACAGAGGAACATTTAAACTGAAATTACTTAACAGTAATGCATCCCAACCCCTAAGATATGTTCAGGAGGCTCTTTACAAGCTGTGGCACAATTCATCTTAGCTCAAACTTTTTTTCCCAGAAAACAATACAAATATACCTGTATATTATGAAGTAGGTGTATTTGAAAAATATTATAAATTAAACTGTTTTCCCACTTTTACTTCTAATTCATCAGCCATTGACAGCGGCTTCTGACAATAAGGGATTCCTTATTCCTGTTTCTTTCCCACAAGAAACCTACAACCAACATTTTGCCAAACAGAACTACACCATTTAAAGACATTCTATTTCAAGTTATTTATTATAAATTAAAATCACTTTAATCATTACTTGTTTTGTTCATCAAATACCAATATTTTCAGAATGTTGAAACAATAAAACATCGACACTAAAGTTGAAATAGATGAAAGTTTTGCTTGCTTTGTGTCAAACAGGGCTTCTGTTTCCGACGAGAATTCTGCAAACTTACCAGTTATTTTATTTCTCAAAAAATCTACCACTTGGGAGCACTTGTGAAGGAAAGTGACTTGAGTCCCCTGTGGGCTGTAGCGGACCCCTTTCAGCCGAGACAGAGAATGAATGGCCCCTCCCTCCGTTCCCAAAAAGCAAATACTTGGTTTTTGGACGAAACCTATTTAATCATTGGTGGCTGTTAGTAAAAGAAAAAGCTTTAAAATATTCTAGGGATTCCAAGGTCCTTTCCAGCACAGTGGGAAAAAAAAAAAAAAAAAAAAAAAAAAGATGGGAAAGAGAGAGAGAAAGACCCCACAGGAACTTGAGGGAGAAGTCAAATCCCAGCTCCTGGGAGTATGGCATTTAACACCCTTGACTTTTTTTCTCACGTGGGAAGATGAAAAGAAATTTAATCTCAGAAAACCCAGATGGGGTGGTGGGCAAAAGGCCTTGGAAGGGTTTTGCCAGAGTCCATTTCCATAGCAATGGGCTGGAGGTGTCCTTGACAAAGACAGAGGTTTTCACTGTAAGATAAACAAGCTATGAGGACCTAGGCCTGAATACTGTCTGTAGAAACTAACACCTTATCAAGACCCGCCTCCCCCTGCCACAAAGGTTCCTTAATGCTTATATTTGATGACACTGCGGGTTTTGACTCAATACCCAAGTTTAGTTGCAGAGACCATAACTACAATTCATCCATCAAGAGGTTTTCTCTTTTGTTGCCACAAAACTGAAATTTAAGGGCAAGAATTAAAAAGCTCTACAGGATCAAAATCACTATAGCACACAGGCAAAGTGCAAAAGCACCTCAACATCCATAAGTATTTTTATATTTCATATTATTCCCATTACCCTGGGAAGCCACTGCCCCTCCTCCCTCCTCCTCCTCAGCTTAAAGGGAAATCCAAAAGCAAGTGCAGCCTTTAGGTGGAATGTTGACAGCTCTGTTGAATGAAAATGCAGTTATATTCTGCTTGTATCAATATCATTTATCATGTCTACAATGTTTATATCATTTGCTTAAATACCTAAAAGCATCAATTAATTCAACATTTCCTAACCAGCTAAACGCTTCCAAAAACCACCAACTTTTCTACGAACGCTTCAAGGTCTTAGTTATTTCTTCCCCCTTCTTCTGCCACTTCTGTGCTCCATTATATAAATTTTACTTGCTTATGCTTTAAAGCTTTGGCATGCTCTTTAGGGACGTACCCAAGGCCGCTTCATGGGTGTGCAGTCGCCCTTGGTTTACAGCCCTGTTGACACTGTCTTGAAATTTCTCATAATGTAAACAAGGGGGCCCACATTTTCATTTTGCACCAGCTCTTAAAATTATGTAGTTGGTTCTGGATATGCCTTGTGAAAGCGTCAGTCAGGGACTGTCCTCACGAGCATCCATGGACCTCTGACTGGATCACTTGGCATTCGAGATGCCCGATGCGTTACCGCCTCTAACACCAGGACAATGACCCCAAGGAGGCTGGATCCACCGGATTAGAGCTCCATTTATTCCAGAACATACTGAGAGGGACAGCTTACAAACCACGAAAGCATTTGCAGTATCTTCCACCTCAGAGTCCAACAGCAGACAAACGCATTTGACAGCTAAGAGTAAACACCCCAATCAAAAGTCCAGAGTCACATTATCTTGGTATCATTCTCACTGGGGTTGATAACACTGTACTTTCTGAGTTCTAGTACCATTGTTTTTTCTGAGATTGGGCTGCTTCTTTATCTAGATACATACGCTTAATAGGATAATCGGTCTATTTTTTTAGAGCTATTACTAAGTCAAGGATGTATATGAGAATCGTGATCACTCTCTTCAGTTCCTGGCCTCACGCTGGCTCTTCACTCAACTTCAGTTCGGATTCTCCTCCTTTAAATCACTCAAAATGCCCTCGTCAAGGTCTCCATCCCCAGCGTGCAGTTCACCTGCAGTTTACTGGACCTCACGGTAGCTTTTGTAAACAAGGACCCTTCTCTCTGGTTTAAACCCCTCTTCTTTTGGCCCTGTCATAACTGCAGACACCTAGTTCTTCCCTCTGTCACAGCAGCTTGCTGGCCGTCTCTGCCAGTGATCCAGACTCTCCCCATGACCCGATGTCCCAAGGAAAGCAGAAGAGGCCCATCCCCCATACAGGCACATTCTCAGGGGGAAAGCGGGAGGCGTATACTTTCCCCCAAAACTATTTACAAACACTATTTCGGTTTTCCACCCCACGTGCCCAGCACTCCCTTGTTCGATATGATTAGTCCCCATGTGGATAACAACAGAACAAGGCATCACACGCATGGGAAGTGAACACACTGTGTCCTGGAATGAGTGGAATCTCAACAGTGGCTAAAATAAATCCAGTATAAGTTTCACAGGGATAGATGCAGGACCTTCCACGTTTCCCCAAACCCACCTGCAAGCACAGCGCAATCTGGGTGAAGACGGAAAAGATGCTCTAGTTCCTGGTGACAGGGACACACAACATGAAAACGGTGCTATGAGAAAAGTGAACATGACCTAAGGTTGAATTAATAGAAAATGACCCTTGGCATCCACAGATTTGATCTTTATAATTGAACTATGCACAAGATTTACGAAAGTCATTCTGTGCTCAACTGGGCAAAGAGAGGGTTGGAGCAGAGCTTCTCAAACTTTTATCAAATCAGCTGGAGATCTTGTTACAAATGCAGATTCTGATTCTGCAGGGCAGGGCTGGAGCTGAACTGCTTCCTGGTTAAGTATCTCCCTGGGGCTGCTACTCTGACTTCAGCAGATGAAATGGTCTCTTGGGGTTTTTCCAGCTCTAACTCTCTAGGGTTGGCCTATTCAGCCGAGCCCTGGAACAAAGTTCATCAGACTGATGAGTAAGATCACACTTCCTCCAGAGTCTTCTGTCACTATTCAACCAGAACTCCAGATTCCCCGCACTGCATTTATGTTTTGGAAACCTTTGGCAATTATTTTTAGAGGGAATTCAGGACTTTGGTTAAAACAAAGTTTTTTGGCTTACTGTAAAGAGGGAAAAAAGGTCAAGGCCTCCAAAATTAAAGAGGTAACATACAAACAAGGTCACCTGAGCATGAACCAGGACAATCTATTAAAGCAAACCAGTGTTTTGATTCCTCAGTCCTGTTCGACCCGAGTGATGCTGCCACTGGCTGGTTCATCCATGTTGAAAATGATGCTATTGAAGACATGGTGAAATGCTTCGATGATGTTCAGTTTTAAAGAAGGCTATGTACCTGCGCTGCCTATTGCTGACAGAGACCCAGCCCTTGCAGCCTGTCCTGTCCTGATGGTGCTGGTATTCTGACCTGATGTCTTTTCACAGAGGCCTGGAGGGGGCTTTACACACGGGGGTGGGGTGGGCCAAAGGGGACAGCATGGCATCCATCCCCTGGCTGCCCTGGGACCTTGCCTTTGAGCTTCCGGGACATGGTCCATGTCTAGGTGACAGAGGAGAGGAAGCATTTTCAAAAGAGCCTCTGAGCAAAAACAGGGCCATCCTCAGAAGGTGGGGCCGTCTCCCCATCCTAGCGAGGAAGACAGCTGGAGAGACTTGGGAAAGGTCAAGGACACAGCAGTGACCTTGAGCCCTCCGCCCCCATCATATTAAAGTAAGATTTCTAATATTATTTTTCTTTCATTTTCTGAATTTTTCCCTATATTTTCATTATGATAATAGGGAAAATTTAGTCTATTTCCACACATTAGTAGTGAATCAGAACCCAGCCTGGACCACATGAATAGGTGACTCTCAAACAGGCCACATTTATAAACAACTTCTCTTTTTATTTTTTAAATTGAAGTATAGTTGATTTACAATGTTTCAGGCGTACAGCAAAGTGATTCAGTTTTATATATGTGTGTGTGTATGTGTGTGTGTGTGTGTGTGTTCTTTTTCAGATTCTTTTCCATTATAGGTTATTACAAGATATTGAATATAGTTCCCTGTGCTATATAGTAGGTCCTCGTTTCATATTCATCTTCTTTAATACATTTTCTTTTCAAACAAACCAGTAAAAACCAAATAGCCTGTCTTTCCTGCACACTGCAGTAGGATTCACATATAGGTCCCCCACTTTGAGCAAAGTACACATTTTCAACCAATGGACTGTGGACGGTGAGTTCTCTGTTTTAGTCCTAAGTGGCACTTTCCATACTTGCCCCTCCCCCTCGGGTCAGCACCTCAGCACAGACCTCCCCCTGCTGACTCTCCAATCCTTTGCCCTTTACACTGGACAAGCTGGCATGGTTAGGAGCCTAATTTGTTTACAGGAGGATGTCAGCCCTTCTTTCAACCTCTGAGATTGGTTCCCCACTGGCCAGTCCAGAACTTCTGTGAGTGCAGCAATTGTTCCCTCCTGGGGGTTGCAATTTCCAGAGCCCTCCCCGACTTGAGTGTCTTGAAACCGAGGATGTAAACTGATTGACTCAAGACGAGCATCCTCTAAACATAAACGGTAACTAGTACAGTGTCTGAAATTAAGAAACTTCAATATAAAGACAGTGACTTGGTGCATGTGATATCGTGTGTGTGTGTGTGTGTGTGTTACTTAGGTTAAACTACCCATTTGCAGCTGGTATTAAAATCAATGATGTGTCTCTTGGGGTGGTCAGGGCGTATTCCAATAAGGAAGACTGTCCAGGGTCGGGACACTCACCATAATGTTCTCTGTCTCCATCAACACCAATACTTTGCTAATTAGCGAGGAAAATATTTAAAATGGGCTATTAGTAAAATTAGTGGATTGTTAACAGAATCACGAACAACAGAAATAGAATCTCATAAAGAGAATTTCATGGTAGTCAAGATATTTATATAAATTAAAATATTTTAGTGGGACTTCTGGCTATGGTAAGTAAAGAGATTGACAAAAACAGTTATATAACTGAACAAAATTTTCAGAAACAACCATTTCAGGATTCTGAAACTAACCAACAACAAACAAGTTGGGAAGCTTTTCTTTATGAAAAGCTACTCTCTCTCTCAGACTGTGAGAGAGAGAGTAGCTTTCTGCCTGGGTCTACTCCATACTCACCCCCGCTCCCAGGGCAGGGTGAGCCCTGAAAACGAGCAGCTTTAGTGCCGGAGATGGACAGCTGACTTGATTTGGAGTAGAGAGTGGAAACAGATGCTCCGTGATGCTGACAAAGTTGTAAACTCAGTAGAAAACAAATGGGGAAACCCTGTAGTTCGGCTAGCTGAGGTTGCCATCCTAGTAGGGGAAGATACAGATGGCTAGACCAGCCAAACACTTAACAGGGGATCCTGGGCACATGGGCATCAAAGAAGGACCAGATCGGCTCTCCATACTTCCCAGGCTTTTTTTATTGAAAAAGAATAAAATAGTTAAGAAAAGATTTAACAAAGGAAATTCAAGACTAATACACTGAAAACTGTGAAACATTTCTGAGAGAAATTAAATAATATCTAAATGAACGAAGACAGGTTTCTTATTCATAGACAGGAAGACTCGATATTATTAGACAGCACTTCTCCCCAAACTGATCTACAGATTCAATCTAATTCCTACCAAAATCCCAGCTGGCTCTTTTGTAGAAATTGACAAGCTGATACTAATGGAAATGCAAAGGACCTAGAACTATCAAAGCAATTTAGCAAAAGTGAATTGTGGAATGGCTTACATCACCCAGTTCAAAACTTATTACAAAGCCAAAGGAATCCAGACAGTGTGATGTTAGCACAGGGACAGACACATGGATCAAAAGAACAAAAGAGGGTCCAGGAATATACACTGAAAATCTATCTGATTCCTTCAAATATTATTTCAGAATTATTTGAATTTGAAATTACTTCATTTACAGAAAACTGTCTTATGCACAAATTTTCAGGGAATGTTTGACCACAGAAAACAAGGCACATCTTAACTTAGTCAATTTTAATAATTAAAACTAAACCAACAAGGTTGGAAACTACTAAAGGCACACTAGATGTTATGCTCATATTTCTAAAGAGAATAGGCCATTCTTCCATTCAGTAATAAGTGATTTTTATCACACAAAAATCCATCTGTGACATAAATTCTGTATGCCTTTGTTCTGTTCATGAGAAGACCAGGCTGGCTTAGCCCAAAATGCCTGGAGGAGAACAGCTGTTCCCCACTTAAACGATGTCCTCCAAAGGCAGGCAGGTAGAGTTCCTTTAAACAAAAACTCTATATAAGAATGTAACTCCAAGAGCTAGTCAACAAATGCCAACAAGACTGAAGTCAAGACAAAACAGAGTGTTCTACAGTCACAGTCTTCAAACTAAAAGGAAACACACTGCAGTAGAAATGCAGTGTTTAATCAGAGTTCTCTGTTTACAGTGACACTATTTTACAGCAATAAGTGGGGTGATATCGGTGGTCCAGGCATTCAGCAACAAAAATCCCTCCAGATTTGAACTGATGGACACACGTAGCCTAGGATTCCTTGGGCACTTCTTGTGCCTGCTTGACTACAGCTCTAGGGGTTCAAGGACCAGTGTGCAGAACTCTAGAAACTCAACAAATACCTATTGAATATGTGAGTTAATGAGTTGTGGGCTTGAGATGCCTAGAAGTCAGTGGCCCCAAATCTAGAAATAAGATTTTGTTAAATATAATCTGGGCTTCAAGCCTTATTCGTCATTCAATATTATTTCAATTACAAAAACGTAATCCTTTTTTCTCCTTTGTACTGAATTGGTATATGGGGAAAAAAAGGTGAATGCTCTCTTCAAGCTGCCAAGCCCCTCCTGATTTCCAGATTCTGTGGCTCTTCTCTCTCTGTATTGGACCCCGTCTGCGAGCAGGGAAAGTATCTGGACTTAGTGTTTCTGCTACTAGGCTGTCCCTGGTCATGTGTTTTGGTTCAGAATGTGAGCTTTGGTCCCGAGAATGTCTGACCATCTCCTACCGTAGCTTGGTTACCTGCATTCTTGTTCCCCATCCCTGCATCCTGTCTGGGCACCTGCTAAGGCCTCCCAGCCTTCTCGAGCTGGCATCTGTCCTTTCCCAGCCCATCTGTGCCCAGGAATCATCACTCTGCCTCTTCATTAGGGACTTTTCCAAATCCCAACCGCCTGTCTGTCTGAACCTCTCAATACTATCCATCCACTGGGTTCCCTCACAGCCCCTGGTGCTTGTCTGAATTGGGACCTTCATTCATTCATCCAACCAATATTTACAGAATCAACACTAAACGCCAGACGCTGAGTAGGTATTAGAAATAAGAACAAAAATCTCTGCCCTCCAGGAGAGACAGGCAAGGTAACAAACCGTTACAAAATGACGTGCTGGTCAGAGGTGTGCACAGATTGCTATGGCAGGAGCAGGAGGCACACCTGGATGACTGGGTGGACCAGAATAAGGCAGTGTCACAGGTGAACCACGATGTCACATTATGGGAACCACGGCTGCGTCAGAATGGCCCGAAGAGGGTACGCAGTGGGAGAAGCAGCTGTGGAGAGGTTGCAGCAGGGCCAGACCACAGACGGCCGAGTAAGTCCTGCTCAGTAGAGTGAGAAGCCACTGTAACAGTTCCACAGGGACAGGATGACCCCATTAGCTTCATGGCCCGCTAACCCCTGGGAGGCTTCGGATGCCAACGGCTTTCCGAGCCCTGGGGAAACTTTTATTGGCCACATTAGACTCATCCCAGCATCTGCAGCACGGCTACCCATTCCTGCAGAACCTGCCTCAACCCAGCAGATGGGCCGGGTCCAGATTCCGGCTCCATCAGTCTGGGGTTAGTCCAATACAGCACCCTCCAGTACCATTAAAGCCTTTAGGTGGGCGCTGGTCTGCAGGTCAGTGTAGGTAGGTTGTCGGTGTGTGTGGTGTGCGTGTGGTATGTCTGGTGTGTGTGGTGTGTGTCTGTGGTGTGTCTGGTGTGTGTGGTGTGTGTGTTATGTGTCTGGTGTGTGTCTGTTGTGTCTGGTGTGTGTGTGGTGTGTCTGCTGTGTGTGTGGTGTATGTGGTGTATGTGTGGTGTGTCTGGTGTTTGTGTGGTGTGTGTGTGGTGTGTGTCTATGGTGTGTGTGGTGTGTGTGTGGTGTATGTGTGGTGTGTGTCTGTTGTGTGGTGTGTGTGGTGTGTGTCTGTTGTGTGGTGTGTGTGTGGTGTGTGTGTGGTGTGTGTGGTGTGTGTCTATGGTGTGTGTGTGGTGTGTGTGTGGTGTGTGTCTGTTGTGTGGTGTGTGTGGTGTGTGTCTGTTGTGTGGTGTGTGTGGTGTGTGTGTGGTGTGTGTCTGTTGTGTGGTGTGTGTGGTGTTTGTGTGGTGTGTGTCTGTGGTGTGTGTGGTGTATGTGTGGTGTGTGTGGTGTGTGTCTGTTGTGTGGTGTGTGTGGTGTGTGTCTGTTGTGTGGTGTGTGTGGTGTGTGTGTGGTGCGTGTGGTGTGTCTGGTGGTTGTGTGGTGTGTGCCTGTTGTGTGGTGTGTGTGGTGTTTGTGTGGTGTGTGTCTGTGGTGTGTGTGGTATGTGTGTGTGGTGTGTGTCTATGGTGTGTGTCTGGTGTGTGTGTGGTGTGTGTGGTGTGTGTCTGTTGTGTGGTGTGTGTGTGTCTGTGGTGTGGTGTGTGTCTGTGGTGTGTGTGTGGTGTGTGTGGTGTGTCTGGTGGTTGTGTGGTGTGTGCCTGTTGTGTGGTGTGTGTGGTGTGTGTCTGTGGTGTGTGTGGTGTGTGTGTGTGGTGTGTGTCTGGTGTGTGTGTGGTGTGTGCGGTGTGTGTGGTGTGTGTGGTGTGTGTCTGTTGTGTGGTGTGTGTGTGTCTGTGGTGTGGTGTGTGTCTGTGGTGTGTGTGGTGTGTGTCTGTGGTGTGTGTGTGGTGTGTGTGGTGTGTCTGGTGGTTGTGTGGTGTGTGCCTGTTGTGTGGTGTGTGTGGTGTGTGTCTGTGGTGTGTGTGGTGTGTGTGTGTGGTGTGTGTCTATGGTGTGTGTCTGGTGTTTGTGTGGTGTGTGTGGTGTGTGTCTATGGTGTGTGTCTGTGGCGTGTGTGTGGTGTGTCTGGTGGTTGTGTGGTGTGTGTCTGTTGTGTGGTGTGTGCGGTGTGGGGTGTGGTGTGTGTGTGGTGTGTGTCTGTGGTGTGTGTGGTGTGTGTCTGTTGTGTGGTGTGTGTCTATGGTGTGTGTCTGGTGTTTGTGTGGTGTGTGTGGTGTGTGTCTGTGGTGTTTGTGGTGTGTGTGGTATGTGTCTGTTGTGTGGTGTGTGTGTGGTGTGTGTGGTGTGTGTGTGTGGTGTATGTGTGGTGTGTCTGGTGTGTGTGTGTGGTGTGTGTCTGGTGTGTGGTGTGTGTGGTGTGTGCGGTGTGGGGTGTGGGGTGTGTTAGGGACGTAGAAGGTAGAAAGGCTCTTATTTTGCTGTTGGAGCTTGAAGGGAAGTCATAAGCCAAACACTGAAAAAACCTAACATGCAAATGACCAGGCCCCACCCCAGACCACATAAATTGTAGTCCCTAGGCGGCAGGGGTGGGCGGGGTGCCTGGGCATTCATGTGATTAAAATCTAACGCGCAGCCCAGACAGAGAATTTCTGAACTAACTGTACCTGCTCTCCACGCGCAAAGAGCTGGCCAAGCAGGTAAGCTGTGAGGCCCCCTGAGACAAAGGAAGTCTGGAGGAGTAGATGTCACCCAGCAGGGGGTTTGGTGAGGAAGCTAAGGCAGGGCACTCGCTGCCCCTCCCCTCTCCCCACCCCCACCCCACCCCCACGGGGCCTGCTTGCCGCAACCTGAACTTCTGTGACTGGGAGCAAGCAAAATACAGATGCTAACTTCCACCTGTGCTACTTGAATCCCCTCAGCCATGATTTCTCATGGAGAACGTTTCTTTCTAGCTATGCACTTGGACTTCCTCAAAAACAATTCCATCAAGAACGTCCACAGTGGAATCATAATGAGGAAAGCAGCTGAGGAGGACCTCAGGACACACCCCGACTTGGGGCCTGGAAGGTTGAGGGTCCACTACACGTTTGGTGCATGAAACTGAGCAAGTGAATGAGCAAACACGGGGGAAAATGTAGAAACACTGACTAGAAATGACAACGATCCCACAAGAAAACATTATTCCCTACCCCAAGAAGGTATCAAGGATTTAAAATGCCAACTCCCTTACAAGAAAAGCGGTGGGAGCTCCCAAAGACATTTCACAACGTTCATGAATATCTCAAACTCTCCCCACCCCAAACTGCTAGGATGAACAAAAGTGCAGCCATGAAGCCAGGGCAGAGCTGTAAAGAGTTGGGAAAACTAGATCACGTACAAAAACAAAGACAGAAATGCCTGAATTGGAGATTCAGAAGGAAGGGGCTGAAGGATGGACAGTGGGAATTTTGAGGATGGGGAAAGAGTGCTAGCCCACCACAGGACAGAGCAACAGGGACAGAAAGTACACCAAGTGGCAAAGATAGTTCTGGAAACAACTATTTAAACTAGAAACCCAACAGGCTCAGCTTGAAGGCCAGTTGGAAAATTCCTTCCGCCTCTGGTATCCAGATAGGAATAAGGTTTCCTGAAACAGATTCTAGATGCTACTCAGACCTGTGGAATCCTAATTCTCTCCAGTGGTACGAAATCTAGGAAGCTGGAGGACCTCCTGCCCCGAGAGGAGCCGGGCTCAGGGCTGGGTTTGCAATCCAGGGGCTGGGTAAGGGTTTCATCGTTGTTAAGGCAACCCCGTTGCCTCTGCGGGGGGCTGGGGGGGCGGTTTGTTGGCGTTACTGCCCTCTCACTGCCTAGGGCTCAGGTCCCAGCACGAGAACCTGTGCCCCCAAGTTATCTGTGTGTGGAAAGAAATGTGGGGAGCTAAGGTTTTGCTCTTTGAAAGAACAATGTCCCCTCTTTTTGACCTTGATCGATGGCATTCTGGGCAAGCCATCCACAAGAGGACCAGATGGCAACTCTGCCTGGATGGGAACCCCGACTGATCACAAAATACAATGCAAGTTCAAAAATGGCCATAGAGGCCATAAAAACAAGTCTGCCCTGGGGCGGGGACCAACTGGCCATGGGGGATCGGCTGAGGCTTCAGGTAGAGAGTGGGGATGCCACTCAAGTGAGGGAGTCATGGGAACAAATCACACAGCCCAGAGTCAATACCTGACTTTGTGAATCTGGGGGGATGACGGACGGCTGTGGCCAGCGGGTGAAGCCAGGGGGTGCATTATGAAGACAGTGGTTAAGGAGCACCAGTCTCACCGCCATGTGGGACTAGATTAGAAGAGTGGATGCTGCCATCAGAGACTTATTCCAAGTGGCTGGTTATAGTCTTCTGGACAGACAGTGATCACCTGCAGTGTAACAAAGAGGAACAAAGGCAAAAAAACCAAAAAAACAATCAGGGACCTTTTTAAAGGAAAAAACGAAAATGCAGAGGGATGATTTAGATAGGGGGAATACCAAAAAAAGAAAAGAAAGAAAAGGAAGATGAAACCAAGGCGACCGAAAGAATGCCATAAACTGGGAGAAACAGGGAAAGAAGTCATTGGAGCAGGAAAGAATTCCTGTGCTGGGCCTGAGATAACAAGAGAATCGCTTTTAGTGAGTAAAATCCTGCCATTACAAAGAGGTTGGAAGACATGTAAAAGTGGGGTGTACAGTAATCAGCATTGTGGAGCGAGGTTTTTCTCCTTTCTGAATGTCCCCTCTTAACTAAAGAAGATCTGCTAAACTTAAGCATCTTTTATATTGTTGTAAAGAGTTTCCTGAGGTTCTGGCAGGAAATTATGGAGCAATGCAACAAAATGCAGGAAATCCTTCAGGGAATGGGAAAAGATGGCACTTTCCATAAATACTCATGGAGCTAAATCTGACATTCCCATCAGCAAGGCAGGAGGTTCTCTGGCACAAGAACTGGAGTCATACTGCCTGCTGGGCCAGCAGATCTGACTTCAAAGATAAGTTCAGGAATGAAGAGATTCAGACTTCAAATGGTTGAATCAAAAAAGGGAAAAAATGCACACACACGCTGAAATCAGGATCTGATGTGTTTCCACAGCATCGTTTCTGGATTAACCTCTGAGGTAAATGCTTACCTAGGCAAGAATGTTATCCACCACGCTGGTGTGGAATCTCAGTGTTTCCATTGTCTGTCTCCTGCCCCTAAGCAAGACACAAAATCACTGGGAACAAGTTACCCCAAAGAAAGCTCTCCCGATCCAGCCCTGAGAAAACACAGACGCTGGTGGCAAGCATCTGTGCCGTGAAATGGTTACCCTGAGCGCTGTCACCTCAGTACAAAGGACATGAAGATGCAATGAACCCAGCTGGAGTGCAGCATTTTACACTGAAATAGCTCCCTGGCAGGCATGTCCCAACAGAACCCAAGTTCACGAACTTACCTAAATTACTTCTATAACGGAGTTTCTTCTCCTCATTAATTTTGAAA
This sequence comes from Delphinapterus leucas, assembly GCF_059928025.1. Lineage (NCBI taxonomy): Eukaryota > Metazoa > Chordata > Mammalia > Artiodactyla > Monodontidae > Delphinapterus > Delphinapterus leucas. The sequence goes on along the minus strand of NC_143142.1, from coordinate 31,669,023 downwards.
TGCATTTATTTACTCAATTGTCCATGGATACACGCTAGGATTTTAGAAATAAAACAAGTAAAATAATTATTTGAAAGCGTGTAAATAAGCTACATACATCCTTCTTAGGAGACTACAGTTTATCTTGTTCATCCAAACATTTCTGAGGAATATCAGTAACAGGTCCAGCTAAGGTCTCAGAGCAAGAGTTCTCTCTGGTTATCTCCACTTAACTTTGTATTCAAGGTGCAGGTACAGGCTTAACTATATTCATCAGGAATTATTATTATTACTTGTTGTTGTTGTTGTTTTGCGGTACGCGGGCCTCTCACCGCCGCGGCCTCTCCGGCTGCGGAGCACAGGCTCCGGATGCGCAGGCTCAGCGGCCATGGCTCACGGGCCTAGCCGCTCCGAGGCATGTGGGATCCTCCCGGACCAGAGCACGAACCGGCGTCCCCTGCATCGGCAGGTGGACTCTCAGCCACTGCACCACCAGGGAAGCCCAGGAATTATTTTCAAAATTTAAGTTTTTCTGTGTCTGCCATTGTCGTTCCAGTAATAAATCATACTTTTTGGAAAAATAAATAACACACTATCCTTAACTTCGGATAGAGTTATTCTTAAACTTAACCCCTCTACATCATAAATCGTCTAAATATATATTTTTTAAATTATTTACAGCTTCAGGAATAGCTTATTAATGCTACAGTAAGCAATACTTTCAGAAGGAGTACAGGGTCATGAAAGCAATCAATCAGCTAGTTTTTAAATTCCAAAAGATCTAGGAAACAAGGCTCTAATACCGTCTGTCAAAGGCCACGTTGAAAGGGACAAGTTGGAAAGTGAAAAGTCGGTAAGTGTAGACATTGATTAAGTGATGCATTTAACATCCGGCAGCAGGGATATTAAAGAAATAGCATGAAGGAAGGGCAGTGGAGATAGGAAGAGTGTTTCCTGTTTTATCAGGAAATAACTAGTACCTTTCTTATACTATTAGGAAGTGCTAGGGAGGAAGCAGGTTTTAGGAAGTAGCTTGCTTTTAGGAGTTACATGAAGAAACATGTAAGGAAAGATACTCAAGAAACTCAAAACCGTAGTTGCCTCAGAAGTAGGTGACTTAACCTTTTCTATATACCCTTTGGTATCTTTTGAACTTTGTACCATGGGCATGGATTACCTATTCAAAAATAGTTTTTAAAGTTACTTGATTCGTGAATAAAGATATTAATCTCAATGTGGCTCAACCAAGACAGGTGGTTATTAACCACCAGGAACATGGCACAGCGAAGGACATCCAGTTGGGAATAAAACAGCCCCTGCCCTCAGGAAGCCCAGGTCAGTGGGTGAGACAGATCAGTGAGCCACTTGCTTAGGCCACCAGGAGAAGGACAACAATAATGCTAAGGGACCAGAGCACCAGGAGTCTAGGGAAGGGCACATCATAAATACTTCCGCAATGACGGTACCGGGGAGGTTTCTGGGGGTTTTAGACTGCAAATGGGAGGCTTGTCCAGCACTGAATAGCCCATGTGCCCGGCATCACTGGTCAGCTATGAACAGGGGCACGTTCGTCCCCAGGTAACACCCTGAGCTCTGGGCCAGCAGGCCAGCTGGGTCCCAGCCTCCTCCTTTAGCCCCATGGGATTCTCCAATGTCATTTTGTATGTCTGTGTTATGAAATCAGGAGTTTGAGAGGCGTTAGTCCAAGCCTATAGGGTGGTACTTCTAGAAAAATCACGGTGATCGTGGTGCCGAAGATGGAGAGGAGAGGAAGAGGGAGGCCCAATGAGAGAATCGTCACAATATTTCATGGGAAAGACAAACAGTTCCTGAGCCTAGTCAGCAGTGGGGACAAAAATGGGAGATGGATTGCACAGATTTTCAAGAGGTAAAATCAACAAGTCTTAATGCCCAAATGAATGTGGGTCCAGGATGGTGAGGACGCACAACAGGCGGGACAGTTAAGACCATCACCATGGACTGCGTGCCTATGATGCTGACATGCCCAACGCTGGGCCAATTTTCTCCCTGTGTTACTGAATCACATCAGTTCTCTGCATTTCACAGATCCGGAGATGCTGAGAAACTTAACCAACATCACGGCTCATCAAAGTGACAGGTCTGGCATTTGAGCCCAAGACTACTTGATTCCAAACCCAGACTCCAAATTCCAGAGAATACAGCTGGCAAGAGGGCCTCCCAATAGTTCTGTGCAAAATAGTAATAATGATGCTTAGATAATGCTTATTGAGGGCTGATCCTGGGTTAGGCACTGTTCTAAGAACTTATCTTGCATTCTTTCATTTCATCATGAACAGCCTCTCCAAGGAGGCACCATTACTACTCCCACTTACAGATGGTGAAACCAAAGCACAGAGAGGTTAAGTAACTTGCCCAATTTCCCACAGCTTGTAAAGCCAAAAAGTAAAACACCTAAAGCTTAAAGGCATATCTTGTCCTTTCTCCATAAAAACCTACTGTAGGGCTTCCCTGGTGGCGCACTGGTTGAGAGTCCGCCTGCCGATGCAGGGGACACGGGTTCGTGCCCCGGTCCGGGAGGATCCCACATGCCGTGGAGCAGCTGGGCCCGTGAGCCATGGCTGCTGAGCCTGCGCGTCCGGAGCCTGTGCTCTGCAACGGGAGAGGCCACAACAGTGAGAGGCCCACGTACCACAAAAAAAAAAAACCTACTGTAGATGATAATGAATATCTGTAGAAACTTATGAATTATTCTAAAATTGTAGGGTGTCTCAAGGAAGATTACCTTGAAATAAGTGGTCATATAAACATTTTACAATACTGGCGATTCTAAGTGGCACGAGACACTATGGAACAGCATGTGTTTATTTCATATCCTTGTTGCATTTGAATTCTCGATGGTGCTATATTAACTACAGATGTAGGCTTTATATTAATGTCTGGAAAAGTGGAAGAAAAAAAAGGAATGGGCCAAAGTCTGGGATACGAAGGAAGTGGGCAGTGATGTTTTTATTACACAATCCTTGTTTCCAACTGCTAAAAATCAGTATTTTTTCTTGGCCCTTACTTGGGGAACACAGCTACAGGAAAGAAAAATGCACCTTTGAAAGCCATTCAGGTACACACTTCACTGGAGAGCACATACATGCTAAATTTGAATGCTACATCATTTATGAGAATGAAGTAAATTTCCTCTAGTCATAGAACAGATTTTTTCCCCTATCCTTGGAATTGTCTATTTTTACTAAGAAAAAAAAAAAAAAACCAGTTCAAAACAAGAGTTGCTGAGCTGACCTGTGAAGCAACTATAATCCATGTAAATGCCAGCTGTGGACGTAACACAACATTATTGTTAGAAATATACCACCTAGTATTTTATACTTAGGAATAGCTCACTTTGCACAGGTTACATCTCAAAGGAACTGAGCTATTGGGTCACATACCATGAGATGTAAAGTAATCCAGAGAGGCTGTGAAATGATAGAGAATTCCTAATAATCTGAATGCTATAGGATGATTGTTTTAAAAAATATAAGCACCAGATAACTAACTCACTGATGATGCTAGTCAGAATTATTTTATTATTATATTATGACCAGATTACACCATTTCACTAGCCATTCATGCTATATACATGGGGTCCCAACTTATATTTTAAAAAGTCAAAACTCCCTTAAAGGTGCCTGTTAGGAAGGGTGACGGTTGTGGGGTGAGGACTGAAAATCTGGAAGGTAGTGTGAAGGATTCAAAGGCTCCCACGCAGTGGGTGGTTTTCCGCAGCATCTTAAAGCAGGAAAGCCCCACGCGGTCCCACTTTCTCCAAACACCATTCACAGCCGCCCAGGCCAAGTGCTGAGCCCAGAGGGGGGCGGAAAACACTCAGGGCATCTCCCCAGTCCAGGACTTTCAATTTCTTAGAACAAGGAAGCTGAGTCCAGCTGCTCTCCCTCCACCCTGTGGGAAACCAGGCTTTTCACTGTCAGCAACCCGAGAGAAAGGCGCTCAGCTCGAAGAGTCCAAGCCCGCTCTCCCGCAAGGCCGGCCCCTTTCTTCCCGGGATAACTATGTAAATTCCCGGCATCCCAGCCCCCGCCTCGCGCAGAACGGACGCCCAGCCATTCAAAGCGTGTCGCTCGCTCCGGTCCAGCGCTTCCACCACGAATGCGCCAATGAATGGGACGGGCTACAAAGTTCACATTTCAGCACGATGCCAAACACCCATCTTTCCCACGGGGTATTTCGCGTTCCGCCTGCCCACTTTTTTTTTTTTTTAATTGGAGTTTAGTTGCTTTACAATATTGTGTTAGTTTCTACTGTACAGCAAAGTAAATCAGCTATATGTATACATATATACCTTCTTTTTTGGATTTCCTTCCCTTTTAGGTCACCACAGAGCCTTGAGTAGAGTTCCCTGTGCTATACAGTCGGTTCTCATTAGTTATCTGTTTTATACATAGTAGTGTATTGGCATATATACACCGCCTACCTACTTCTGGCCTGCACTTTCCTCCGTTTTTAATGGCACGTGTATTTGTGGGAGCATGCCCGCGGTCACGTATTGCATACATTAAGACGTTTTCAACAAATATTTGTGACCGCCTAGCCAACAGCCGGCGCCGAGAAGCCTTAGCCTCTGGGGAAAGCGGGCACGGTGTTGTCCACAGAAACCGGAGGGGGGTTTCCCTTTCTCTGGGGCACTGACAGAAGCTTTGAAAGTTCGCTTCGGGTTTCTGTTCTTCGCCAACGTTGCCCCGCGAGTCAGCGTGTCCGCGCAGCCAGCCAGCGTCCAAATTCCCGCTCCCTCACCCCGAAGTGACCACCGTCTATGCTGCGAGGGAACTGCCGGTTCGGTCACTTCGCGGCCTGCACCCAGCGCGCCCGGGAGGCGCGTCCAGGCCCTGTACGCCGCCCGCGGCCGGTTTCCATGTCCGCTCCTCCCCGCGCACTACCCGCGCGCCGGCCCGCCCCGAGTGGCCATGGGACCGCCCCCTTTCCCGGCCGCGGACCACCAGCTTTCCGCCGCCGGTCGGTGGCGGGGACTCTGTGGGCGCCTTTCCCATTCATTCTCCGCCCACCCGCCGCAGCCCAGACCGAGAGCTGGGCCAGCGCGGCTCTCCATAGGGGCTCCTGGGTCGCCAAGCCAGACCCGGGGACCCAGAGCCCGAGGAGGGGAAGCCCGAGGCGCGGATGAGGGGGCTGCGTCCGTCAGGGGTGCTCCCCTAGCCCTCTCCCCCCCCCCGGCCGGGCGACCTTTCCAGGGGCCGCACGGGAGACCCACGTGTCTGGTCCCCGGTCAGGGGTGAACGCGGATACGCGCACCGACCTCAGGCGCGGCCAGGCGTGGGGCTTTGTCCCGTAGCCTCCCGCCCGCCAGGGGACCGGGACGCGACCCGGGCTCACCTCTCTGTTGACCCTGCACGGCGACCCAGAGCAGCGAGGCCAGGAGCGCCAGCCCCGCACCGCCGCCACGCATCTCGTCTCTGCCGTTCGGGTGGCTCCGAGGAAAAAGCGGCGACCGCGCGCCGGGACTCGGCGGAGCGCGAGTCTGCGCTCCTGCGGGCCCCTCGGACACACCCCCGCCGACCTCCGGCGCGCCCGGCCCCGCCCCGCGGCCTTCACCAGAGACCCCTCCCCCTGGAGACCTCCTCCCCCAGTCCGGAGACCCCTCCCCAAGGAGACCCACTCCGAGAGCCCTCCCCATGGAGGCTCCTCCCCCCAGAGACCTCCCCCCGCCCCGAGAGCTTTCCTCCCTCTCTCCAGAGACCCCTCCCCACAGAGACTCCCTCCCCCCAAGGCCCCTGCCCCCCGAGGCCCCCGCGCTCGGCCCGCGGGGACCGCCAGAGCCATCCCCCAACTCGGAGGTGGCGTGGGGGTCGACCCGCTGCAGCCGCGGGCTCGGAGTTGGGGGGCGGGCGGAGAAAGTGGGATGGAGGGGGTGCGGGGGAGATCTGCCGAAGTTGGCCGGGGCGGATGGATCCGAGAAAGTATTTGCCCTGTTGACCTTTCCCGCCCCAGCGCGGCCCTGCAGCCGAGCCCGAGGCCGGGACCCCGCGCCGCCGCCGACGACGCCGCCGCGGCCGGGCCCGCCGCTCTTCTAGCCCGCGCCCGAGGGGCCCCGGCCTCGCCCCGAGGATGGGACCCCGGGCCTACTGACCGGCGCCCCGTCCCCCAGGGGGTGGTGGCTCGGGCCTGGCCGAGAGCCTCCCCTCCCAGAAAGGGACTCTCTGGGGCCTTTAGCTGCCAGCCTCCCCGCTCTGCTGTTGGCAAAGGATTTTGTGAAGGTTTTTCTGAAAATGAGTTGTAATTTGTTTCCCACTTTGCCTAAGAAAAGCAAGAAGAATCGCTTGGATTTAATTATTATCATTAGCATACCCTTACTGTTAAAGAAAGAGGGCTTATGGGGGGGAGCGGAGTTCAGTCTTAACAGGAGATTTCAACAGCTTTGTTCTTTTTTTAAAACTACATCTGGTCCCCGTTAAAGAATTTTTAATTTCCTCTGATTTTTTTTCCTATTGAAAGTATTCATAACACTTTGCAGATCTCACTTTCTCACAATATAAACATTCAAGATAACGTAAGTCACTTATTACGGCCCACGCTCTCATTTTTGTCTTTTTTTTTGCCTCATAGGGAGATAATTTTATTTCAGTTGTGTCAATCAATTTGACAACCTCACCAATTACAGTTTTTCTCAAGACATATCCTTCCACACTTAATAAAATATTATTAGCAATTATTATTACTTTTAATCATAGAAGTACAGAACAAAAAGGTAGAATTTGGCCCTTTAAGAAGGATGCAATATGGTTAGGTAAGAAGGTACGCATCACAGTACTGAATTTAAAATGCAGACGTTCTTAACTATTAAAATATTTAAGTATTAAAGTATTAAGTATTTAACAAATCAATGATGACATTCAGTCATCATTTAATAAGTAATCAAGGATTGAGCATTTAATATTAAAAGAATTACAAGTGTTTCTGCACTGAAATAACTTTGTATTTACATTATACACATACAGATATATCTTTTTGAATGTCTTAAGAGCATTCATGTAGATTAGCTCATGGGATCTTCCCAATTCTAAAAGATGCAATTACCCTTGTATGAGAGATGAGGAAGTGAGTTCAGGGGGTTTAGGTCCCAATGTCGGTGAATGTCCCGTTCAGCGCTAGTCCCCAGATCTGATTTCTGGTCCTGCGTTCTCTCCCTAGCTGCACTGAGACCGTGGAGGATGAGCTGAAAGGCAACAGGGGAATCACGAGGGGTCACCTGTCCCCCCCATATCCTGGGTTCCTAGAAAGTCCCTCCGGACTTCAGTCAGACCTTGTCTTTGAACTGCAGACAGGGAACTCAGGCTCCTGATTTAGGGAAACGAAGGGTCAGCACATCTGAGGAGTGAATAAGAAGCATCAAAAGTTGCCAAGTTGGCCTGTTTTGTCACTGCTCAAAATTAAGCAGAAAGATTTCAGCGAAAGAAGAATTTCAGAAGCCACTTTAATGAACAAGCTTGGATAAGATGGAACAGTAAAAATGTCACAATTCTACGTGTCTTATGAAACCCTGCAGTGCAAAATGTTCCCATTCTTTAGCAGGCTTGGAAATATCTAAATTAGCTACAGCACCATGGAAGGTCAGAGGTGGCCTGTTCAAGGTGAAAACGATATAAGAATGTTCATGTTTTGTGAGAAAGTAGAAATTCAGCTCAACCAGGCATCCAAAGATGCTGGCTTCAATGTCACCTGTAAATAAAGAACAAGGACAATGCCTAAATGCTAAGCAAGGGTTAAATGGTTAATAATTTATAGTAATCAAGTGATAAGCTAATATGTACCCATTTTTAAAGTATGAAAACTTTAAAAACTTACAAAAAACATTAAGTAAGAAAAGCAAAATTCCAGTTAACATGGGCATCCTGGTTATAATTATATAAAATAGCACGTGTAAACAAGACACTAGAAGGCAGGTTACAGAAGAAAACTGTTGTGTTCAGCTGATAAGAGGGCAAATGGTGGGGTAGGTGCTTCTAACAATGATAAAGAACTTGAGCCAGGCTCAGAGACGGCTCTCATTCCCCCTCACTTACTAGAAATGACATTGTGGGCAAGTTTCCTCATCCGTAACATAGGAATAATAATAGTGCCAACTTCCTTCATTCAACTAATACTTTTTGAGTGCCTGTTAAGTACCAGGTGCGATGGATTCACCATTAAACTAGACAGGGTCTCACCTCTGTGGAGTATTCAGTCTGACAGTTAAGACAGAAAGAAAAGTATACTAAAATTATAAACGTAATAAGTTCTGTAAAGGAAACAACAGTTCACTGAGATAGAGAATTTGAGACCAAGCATTGATCGGGCAGTTTGGGAAGGTTTTGCTGAGAAACTTCGTCATAAGGATTCAATGGATGCAATTGAGGATTCAAAGGATGCAATGAATAAGGATTGAAATAAGGATTCAAAGGATGCAATGTCTATAAATCACCCACACTCTGCCTAACATACACTAAATGCTCAAGAAAGATGAATTATTATTTCAATTTTTTCTAATACTACTATATTTTTCAATTAAAAGAAAAAAAATAAACCCTGCTCGATTATGAACATGTTTCAGAACAAGAGTTCAGACAGAGTGAGATGGGCTAGATCAGAGCTTTCAGAACCACTTGGGGGATCTTGTTAAAATGCAGACTCCAGTGCAGTAGGGCTGGGATTAGAGGCCTGAGTTTCCTCATCTCTAACAAGCTCCTGGGTGATGCTGATGCTTTTGGTAGGCAGAGCACACCTTGAACAGAAGTCCCTGGCTTGCCTGTCCTTGATCTTGCCTGCAAATTGGAATCAACGGAGGAGTTTGAAAAGATACTGATGTTCATTTCTACTCCCAGAGATTCGGGTTCAGTTGGTAAGGGGTGCAGTCTAGACATTAAAATATTTTAAGGCTCTCCAGGTGCTAACGTGCAACAAAATTGGAGAAACCCTGGGCTAGACTGGCCAGCTCCTGCAGGGAAGTTAATCCAGGTCTAGTCATTGGTGGCTGGGCAGGCTGGAGGAGCCAGTCTCAGAGAAGTATGGTCACAGGCAAGAGGAGGAAGCACGGCCTGACAGATGTTTTCCCTCGAGGACAGACAGCCACGTAGCAGGAACCCAGCCAGTGATGCCCAGAGCATGAGGCAGGACCGTTTCTCTGGAGGCTTGGAATAAGCAAGGCTGCCCTTTAGTTCTAAAGGAATTTAGATTCCAGGCAGGGACATCACACTAGGATCCAGGCACCAAGCCTGCAGTATACAGCTGGGGGGGTTAATTACCAGGAAAGAGGTAAGAGGTCAGTCACTAAAATTGGGTTATGGTGTCAGAATCTGATCCAAGGCAAAGCTAAAGAGGCTGAGTGTAAGCTAAGCTTCTTAACATCCCGTGGCAATAAATAAGGTGATTAGGAGACTAAGCCTTAGGCAGGGGTGAGGGGTGCTGGTCCAGTAGACAGAGTAAGCAAATTAGGGATGGAGGCCAAATAGTGCACCCCAGAGATGTGCACGTCCTAATGGCTGGAACCTGGGAGGATGTTATGCTACGTGACAAAATGCATGCAAAGTTGCAGCATGATTCAATAGGAATTTTTACAATAACTTTATCTATTGATATTTATTCATTCATAACCCCAAACTGGAACCAAGCCACGTGTCCATCTCCAGGAGAATGGATTTTAAAATGTTGGATGTTTTGCAATGGAATGTTACTTGATAGTAAAGCAGAATGAACTACTGGCTCACACACCACATGAATGCATTTAAAAAAGAATTTTGCTGGGCTTCCCTGGTAGCTCAGTGGTTAGCAATCTGCCTGCCAATGCAGGGGACGCAGGTTCGAGTCCTCGTCTGGGAAGATCCCACATGCCACAGAGCAACTAAGCCCGTGCACCACAACTACCGAGCCTGCGCTCTAGAGCCCACGAGACACAACTACTGAGCCTGCACGCCACAGCTACTGAAGCCTGTGAGCTACAACTACTGAGCCTACGCACCTAGAGCCCGTGCTCCGCCACAAGAGAAGCCACCACAATGAGAAGCCCACACACTGCAATGAAGAGTAGCTTCTGCTCGCCTCAACTAGAGAAAGCCCGTGTGCAGCAATGAAGACCCAACGCAGCCAAAAATTTAAAAATAAATAAAAAATTTAAAAAACATTATGGTAAGAGAAAGAAGCCAGACCCAAAAGAGTCTATTAAGGGAAGTTTAGCAACAGGCAAAACTAATCAAAAGAGTGCTTGCCTATGGAGAGAGTGAAGATTGACTGGAAAAAAACAAAAGGGAACCTGGGGTCATGGAAATGTTCTGTATCCTGGTTGGGGTGTTGGTTTTATGCATACAAACATTCACCAAAATTCATTCAATTATATAGATTTAGGGTCCATGCATTTCTCTGTATAAATAAGGATCTTGAGATGAAGTGATTTTCCTGGGTTTTCTGGGTGGGCCCAATGTAATCCCAGAGGTCCTTGTAAGTGAAACGGGAGGTGGGAGGGGAGGGGAGGGGAATCAGGGAGATTTAGTGTGACACAACCGAACCTGCCATTGATGGCTTTGAAGACAGGGGAAGGGGACCGTGTTCCAGAAATTCGGCAGCTTCTAGAGGCTGGAAAGGCAGGGAAACACATTCTCCCCCAGAGGCTCCGGAAAGAACCAGCTCTGAGGACACATTGACTTCAGCCAAGTGAAAGTCCATTTTGGACTTCAGACTTCCAGAACTGTAAGACAATAAATTCCGGTTGTTTTAAGGCACTAAATTTATGGTGATTTGTGATAGCTGCAATGGGGAACCAAGATACTAGGTAAAGACTATGGCCCAGAAATCAGATATAGATGATATTGGGGGGAAAAATAATAAGTAGCTAAAATCTAAGCAGATAAAAATTGAGATCTAAGCAGATACTGAAGATTCCATTCGTGTCCATGATAAAGAAAGATCAGAAAAAGGAATAATTTGAAGAAATTACATGAATTATTAAGGAGAAGGGAAAAAAAGAAGAGAAGGTCTCAGAGCTCAGCAGTAGAGGAGGGCCTGGGGCGGGACAGGACTGCTTTTCTGAGGGACCGTGAGGTTTATAAGCTTTGGTCTTCGGGTAAGAACTGATGTTCTATAAACTCTGTAAACGAGTGGGCAAAGCAGCTATAAAGTGACAGGCAGGACTCTGCTTGTAGCTCAAGGGGACAGATAGCTACTTGCCTCCTGAGATCCAGGCTTCTCTTCTGAACACATGGTCACCCAGGTGGGACTGCATTTCCAGCCTCCCTTGCAGCTAGGCAGAAATAGTATTAGTCTGCCCAGGCTGCTGTAACAGAATACCATGGACTGGATGGCTTGAGCAACATGAATTTATTTTCTCACAGATCTGAAGTCCAAGATCAGGATTCCAGCTTATTCTGTTCCTGGTGAGACCTCTCCCAGCCTAGTAAATGGCCGGTCTTCTTGCTGTGTTTCCATATGGCCTTTCCTGTGTGTGCAAATAGAAAGCTCTCTGCTATCTCTTCCTACAAGGACATAGTCCTATTGGATCAGGGTCCCACCCTATTAACTTCATTTAACCTTAGTTACTTCCGGAGAGGCCCCATCTGCAAGTACAGCCACACTTAGGGGTTAGGGCTTCAATAAGGAATTTGAAGAGGACACAAACATTCAGTCCACAACAGACTCTGACTAGGTTCAAGCCAACAGGATATGAGCAGAGGTGAAGTGTATGACTTCAGTCCACCTTCAGCTGAAGACCTCCTTGCCCTGCATGCTGGGTCGGCCCCTGTTTCACCGGCTTAAACTCACATGTTGTTTTGCCATGAAGCTTCTACCCCACAATGGTGGGCCAGTCTGGGAGGATGGCAAAGGAACATAACTTCATGAAAGAGAGCTGCCTTGCTGCCAGGACTGCATTTTGGAAGAAAGAAATAAAATGTTGTTAAGCTAAGCCACTGTATTTTGAAGTCCTTTATAAAGCCAACATAGTCTTACCCTAATACATCCTATAACCCCCCAAAACAGGCTCTCTATGTAGTTAACAGAAGTAACTTATCATGACTTTCCACCAGATTATTTTAAAATTAAAATAGAAAATTTTTAAGATACCTAAGCTTACTTAATGAACTAGCCACTTCACAAGAGTCAGCTTCAAAAGAAGTTAATAGGGCTTCCCTGGTGGCTCAGTGGTTGAGAGTCCGCCCGCCGATGCAGGGGACACGGGTTCGTGCCCCAGTCCGGGAGGATCCCACATGCCGTGGAGCAGCTGGGCCCGTGAGCCATGGCCGCTGAGCCTGTGCGTCCGGAGCCTGTGCTCTGCAATGGGAGAGGCCACAACAGTGAGAGGCCCACGTACCAAAAAAAAAAAAAAAAAAAGTTAAGATAAATACCATCTCAAAGCCAAAACTTACCCTCAGTGTGCTCCAGGCCTGAGTAGAAAGCTACTTTCTCCCTCACCCTGAATTTCTTAACTTTGAATTAATTTTGATTCAAATAGTATGTCCTCATTTCATTACTTCTTACAAGATTTTTCTCTCTTGTTTTGGCTAGTCATAGCTTTTTCTTTTGCCTCAAACATTGTGTCTTATATCTGCTTCAATGTTAGGGAAAGTTTTACTTTTCAAAACTCTGTTATTAATATTTGTTTGCAAGAGTACAGAACCACATGAGTAGAATTATAATTAATGTCAGGAGCCTATCATGCCTTGCCTGGTCTAGAACTGCCTTATCAAATGAGAACATTTCTCACCGTTCAATTTAGGCCTGTACTTTTGACAACATTTCTTAGAAAACGTTTCTTAAGGAAATTTCCTAGCTTCTCCACTGTCTTTGTAGACATGGATGGGATAGTTTAACCACACTCCCACACACTCTCTGAGAACTACCTTCCCATGGTTCTGTTGTTACCGCAAGAAGACCCAGTTTGCACCACATGACCTTGTTCTACCCACCCATATCCAGGCCACCACTCCCCGCCTCACCCCCCGTGGCTTGGCCAATCACAGTCACTGTCTGAGACCCCACCTAGGTGGTGTACCTGAATCTTGGCACCATCTTGGTTTTTCAGCCTTCCTTACATCCACCTGCCAATAAACTCTCCTCTTTCTTTAACTATTTTGAGTTGGGTTTTTGTCACTTGAAACTGAGTCTTAATGCACTTTTTAAATATTTATACACCTTCCATTACTGATCATAGAGAATGTCAGGTAGTATCTGCCTTCTGACCCTTAATGGTTTCTTAAAGTGCTTGTATCATTTTACATTTGCAAATCTAAGTTTTCAGAGCATACTTAAAAAATACATTTAATTAGACTTTCACAAGAATTTCATACACAAATCAGGCCATGGCAAAAAATACAGGAATCAGACAGCCTAAGACCAAATACCAGTTCCCACATTTACTTAACTGGGTGATCACTGGGAAATTATTTGGCTTTCTTGTCCTTAGTTTCCTCATCTGTACACATAGAAGACCTATATCAAAAGATGAGAATCGGGCTTCCCTGGTGGCGCAGTGGTTGAGAGTCTGCCTACCGATGCAGGGGACGCAGGTTCGTGCCCCGGTCTGGGAAGATCCCACATGCTGCGGAGTGGCTGGGCCCGTGAGCCATGGTCGCTGAGCCTGCGCATCCGGAGCCTGTGCTCTGCAACGGGAGAGGCCACAACAGTGAGAGGCCCGCGTACAGCAAAAAAAAAAAAAAAAAAACAAAGATGAGAATCAAGGTTCTTAGCATAGTTCCCAGTATCAAGTCAAGTAAGTGTCCAATAATTATTTTCTTCGATTATTGTCATTATCATCAGAGGATTAGAAAGCAATGTTGTTACAGCCACTGTCATGAAGATGGGCAGATCTGTCAGCACAGGCTTATAAAAGGCAGTTGGACACAAGTGAAGAGATAAACCATTTTTCATCTTCTTATTTATATGGAAGAAGCACAAGAGACCCTAAGGGGAAAGGCAAACTAGAAACGAACATCTTCCTGAAAGCCAAGTAGTAGATAGCGATTAATGTAAAACAGCCACCAGCTACAGCAAAACCCAAAAAGATTTTTTAAAAATTTTGGCAGGGAATTGGTCATTAGGGAACTTGGTAAGTGTGTTTTTTCTTTCATCAAGGAAGAGGAAGCCAAATTGGGAGGTGGGGGGTGGTCTGGAAGACAGCTGTTCATAAGGACATGTAAACAGCATTTGTCCCCCAGACCCTGCAGGACATCCCTGCCTGCTGGGTATTTGTAACAATGAAAACCTTCAACAGGAAAGTTAGATTTTGAAATCAAGGTTTGCAGCACACAAGAAATTTAAAGCTGGACACAAATTATCTGAAAATTAGGAAATAGATGTTTATTTTAAAATTTATTTTATTGAAGTATTTACAACGTTGTGTTAATTTCTGCTGTACAGCAAAGTGATTCGGTTATACATATATATATATTCTTTTTCATATTCGTTTCCATTATCGTTTATCACAGGATTCTGAATATAGTTCCCTGTGCTATACAGTAGGACCTTGTTGTTTATCCATTCTATATATAATAGTTTGCATCAGGAAATAGATGTTTATAAAGATACTTGTCGTGTCATTTTCATCCGCCCTGGTTTGGGAGAAGACGCCTACAAACCACCACTGTTATTGGTGCTTTCTTCTGTTTTTTATTAAGGTCTCCTTCTATTCACTCCTTGCGGAGGCAGATATTCTACAATATTCTGCGCTTTCAGTTCTCAGAGCATTTCCTTTCTCCATGTTTATCTCCAGATTCCCGTCTTTCCTCTCTTTATAACACCTACATACGTTTCATCAGGAAGTCAATTTATAGTCAAATAACCTATAAACCTGGTAGTGATCTAGTGGCAGAGACAATATTCAAATTTTAGGAAGTAGACGTTACTAAGAAATAGGATTTGCGGTAGGAACAGACAGCATTCTTCCATCAAAAGGTCCTTTACAGGATTCAGGAAGCAGTTAACTCTGGAAGGCAACGTTGTATATTGGAAATTCAGAAGATCTAAGATTAAAATTGTGTTTCTGGAAAATGTGAGCTATTTGACTCTTGGACAGGTCAATTACCTTCTCTGAGCCTCAGTATTTCTCCTCTGTAAAATCTGGAAAACAACAGATGTTGTAATTACTGCCTCTAATGACAGCAATAATAATAACAGCTACCAGGTACTGAATGTTGAAAGGGTACTTTACACCCGTGATCTCCCGTATTCTGCTTCAATCTCTGTCCCAGGACTGCATCATGTCTGCGGAATGAGGCTAGAGAACTACACTGACCAGTGTCTCTTCAACACATGCCCACAGTCGTTAAAGTCGACCTTTAGAATTGCCTGGAGATCTCAGGACCTGCTCTAAACTGTTCACATGCCACTGATCGACCCCATCCTTTCAGAGCTCAGCCGCATTTCCCTCCGGCTAGGATGCCCATCTCTTCTTTTTCCTCCTGTTGAATTGATGGCCATCCTTCAAGACCCACCTCAAACATCCCGACCCCTAGGCAAGCCTTCTGTGATTGGTCCAGTGCTCAAGGACTGCTTTCTCCTTTTTGTCACCAACGTACCTTGTAATGCAATCTCCATCATAACCAACCTGTGGATTTTATTAACCTCTTTTTCACATTAAGCAACGAATGCCTGACCCTTTCTATTTTATTTTGTCTTACACTTCCCACAGTGTCTGAAGCTAGACAAATTCTTGTTGAAAATGATAATCATGTTGCTGCATTCAACACTATGTAATAATGTTGGTGCAGTTCCTGCGTTATGCTAACACGTCACATAAACTATCTCCAAGTACTGTAAACATCCCAAGGTGGCAGAAGGCAATGTAAGCTACTAAGTATAAACAGAGTTCTCAGTTACAAGCAACACAAGCTGACCCTGGTCACCTTAAAAAGGGCAAGTTAATTCCGGAGATATTTGTGGAGCGGGGAGAATGGGGGTCACAGAATCCACAGGAACCTGGAGGATGGGGCTTGGAGAACAGGTAGGAACCGAGAGAGTTCCAGACGCTCGGCAACAGGCCCAAGGGCAAGGTCTCCCATCCAAACAGAACAGCTGACGCGGACTACAGCCCAAGAGCCATCTGACCTTCAAATGCCCGCTTCATCTTTGTTTTTCTAGCTCAACTTCCAAAACCTGGGGAAACAGTCACTGGCAGAGCTTAAATCCTGTGCCCATGTAGTTTTTTTTGTTTGTTTGTTTGTTTTGCGGTACGCGGGCCTCTCACTGTTGTGGCCTGTCCCACTGCGGAGCACAGGCTCCGGACGCGCAGGCTCAGCGGCCATGGCTCACGGGCCCAGCCGCGGATAGGATCTTCCCAGACCGGGGCACAAACCCGTGTCCTCTGCATCGGCAGGCGGACTCTCAACCACTGCGCCACCAGGGACGCCCTCCAGTAGTTTTGACCAATGGGAAATAGAAGACAAATGAGCCAGACTGAGACACCCTCTTGCTTCTCTCTACCAGGCACTGCGGGAAGGCCCGGGGTCTCCTTCTCCGCCCAGAGAAGCCGGCAGGCAGACGGGCCTGCTGAGCGCCCGTGAGCTGCTCTGGCTCATGCAGAAGCAGAATCAGCCCTGGCCTCACTCTGCTGCCTCCCCCTCTCCCACCTCTCTTCATTCTCCTCTTCTCCGTTGCCATGGATTTCACCTCCCAGCTAGAGTATCAGCATTTTAATCTTTGCCTCTGCATCTGTGTCTGAGATGCTGGGCTCGGAACAGAGCAACTAGGGACAAGTGGGAAGTTGGTTTGGCTACAGCAGTGAGACCACGGTATGTAGGGAGAAACTGGGGCGAGGAATTTGAGCTTGAAACAGAAGTGATGGGAAGGGATTATAGATTCTTAAGCAGAGAAACAAGAGTGAAGTCTTTCTTAGAAAAGTCTGCTGGCAGTGAACAGAAACAGTGGAATCAAGCGAAATGGAAGGTGGGTGACTAGGGAGGTGATGGAGGTAAGGTGGGGAGAACGGAGAAGAGAGGGAATGGGGAAAAGTAGGATAAAACGAGATTTCAAAAGAAGAAACACGACTTAGTAACTAATTGGATACAGATGATCAAGGAAATCGGGGATTTACATTTTTCTTTCCAAAACCGCAAAAAACTGGTTACATGGGCAGGTGAGCCACTGGCAGAGGAAATCACGAGTCCAGTTGTTTGTTGTAGTTTTGATGTTACAAGAGAGTCCAAGGGAGATGTTAGAAAAACAGCTGGAAATTCGAGACAGATGGAGAGTTCCATTCTCTCTGCATGATCGTGAAGCCACAGACAGAAGTGAGCTCACGAAGTGGGATGCTCAGAGGGAGAGGTAGTGAGGACTCAAGTGAGAACAAGGCAAGGAGGGGCTCCTGGCAGATGGCCGAAGCCTTCTGTGGAAAGGAGGTGCAGAATCATCCACGGAAGGCGAGAGCTAGAGGAAGGAGATTCGAGGAAGGAATAGGACAGAGGATGAGCTAATGGCTATGGTGAGCACTCCAGGAAGCTGTAGGGAAGATGAGTGACACCCATTTTACTGAGCAGTCATGACGCCAGCTGCTTAACCCTCACGTGCAGAATCAACATTTCACTTGTTGAAATGATTGTTCATTTCAATCGTCCATTTCAAGGGTAAAACAATAAGAGGCTCTGAGAGGTTAACCAACTTGCTCAAAGTCACACACCTAAAATGTATATCAGTTCATTTCTGCTATGGTCACAAATCACCCTCAAACGTAATGGCTTAGAGCAATAATCATTTCTTTTCCTCCAGACGATTCTGTGGGTTGGCAGGTGGTCCAGTTCAGCAGGGAGCTTTTCCTGCTGGTCTTCCCTGGGCATGTTCACAAGGAACTAGTGATTTAGGGGGTGCCACGGTCGGGAATGCCTGGAGCTAAACCACCGGAGAGCAGCATGGTCCGAGGAAGCTAATAGATTCCGTGACTTAGAAGTTAATAAATTTAGAATAGATGCAATTAGAATGAGAACAAAATATCCAAAGTAACAGGAACGGAGAGCGAATCTAATATGTGGTAGAGAGCAGCTGCCTACAGCACACGGTAATAACAACAATTAGAGCTAATGGCTGTTGAGCATTTGCAGTGGGCCAGGCGCTGCTCTGAGGGCTTTTATGCATGATCTCATTTAATCCCCACCGCAATCCAATCCGGCACGGTCGTTAGCTTTATCTTTCAGTGAGGAAACAGGCTCAACATGCCTGGTCGCTTAACCAAGATGAATCCAGGCAGAGGGGTCAGGAGTTTGGAATTTGGAAGAAAGGTTTGATTGAGTGATTACAGTCTTGGTGTAGATGTCTTAGAATAATGAATTCCAGGACGTGAGCCTGTTGGATGCTGACTAATACAAAGAAAAGTTTTAAAGGTAATGAGGACACAACTATGAGCCAAAGATACTGAAGGTCATGAACTTGGCTATGGAAGTCAAAAAGAATAACGATGGGGCTTCCCTGGTGGCGCGGTGGTTGAGAGTCCGCCTGCCGATGCAGGGGACGCGGGTTCGTGCCCCGGTCCGGGAAGATCCCACATGCCGCGGAGCGGCTGGGCCCGTGAGCCATGGCCGCTGAGCCTGCGCGTCCGGAGCCTGGGCTCCGCAACGGGAGAGGCCACAACAGTGAGAGGCCCGCGTACCGCAAAAAACAAAACAAAACAAAACAAAAAACAAAAAGAATAACGATGGATAGATAATAAGGCAAAAAATTTAAAAAAGAACGCAAACCATGTCCTGAAGTCTCCAGTAAAATACAGGATGCGAAAAGTTTATACAATACTGTGAAACAAAAATAATAGACAAACACAGGAGAGGACGTATTGTCTGGACATGCCAGCTGTACTCTAGTAACAAACAACTCCCGAACCTCAGAAGAGAAAATAACCAAGGTATCTTTCCTGACCAACCACGGTGGGTTAGCTGTGGGTTCTGTTCACCCTTGTAACTCAGGTATCCAAGCTGACGGAGGCTTCATTCAATGCCTGCTTCCACAGGGAGATCAGCTCGGTGCTTTGTGCCCACCTAGAGGGGTGGGATAGGGAGGGTGGGAGGGAGACGCAAGAGGGAGGGGATAGGGGGATGTATGTATATGTATAACTGATTCACTTTGTGATACAGCAGCAACTAACACAACATGGTAAAGCCATTATACTCCAATAAAGATGTTAAAAAAAAAACGAAGCCAAAAAACACCTGCTTCCATAATCACTGTGTCCGCAAAAGAGGTACATCGCAGGCCAGCTCTTAAAGTTTCCATTTGCATGTTTTGGGCCAAGGCAAGTCACTGGGCCATACTAGCCTCAGGGGAATCTTACTGTGTGCCTGTAAGTGGAGAAGACCCAGAAATACTTGGAGAAAGGTTGCTAATGACAACCGCAGATACATTCTTGAGGATTCTGCTACGACATGAGACACATAACTAGAACATAGGTGTGGTATAGTCTAGGGATAGCACAGGGACACCAGCTGAGTATGCAGAATGAAATGGGGTGCAAGGGAGACAGAGCCGGGTGGTGAGGCCAGGTGAGGGGCAGCGGGATCAAAGCACAGTCAGGGTCACTCTCCAAATGGCAGCTGTGTGGATGGAAGATGCTGCAAACAGGGAAGCTTACTGTTAGAGCAGCTTGGAGTTCTCCTGAGCTCTCTCCTATTCAGGAAACTCTATTCCATATTAGGATGAGAAGGTTCTTTTCCTTTTGGTCCAACCATTCTCCAAGTCTGCCCTGGGATAATGTATTAGCAATTCAAGGGTGGGGTGAGAACTTCACTGGGGACAAGAAAGGCCTTAAGTAGAAGTGGCCAGAATCATGTTATCCCCAGGGCCCGGGGGCTCCATAGCTGGGCATGTGCCAGACTGTTAGAAAAACAAACATATCAGCTGTTAATAGGTGTCTAAGCTGGGCTCATCGTTACAATTCTTCAGAAGGTTTTAACTTTATGTATCCTAACAACCAACACAAAAATGAAAATGCCCCAAGCTACTTACTTTTCATTTTCAAATAAAATAAAACATGGATATTTATCTGCAAAGACAAACCTTTAAGTGTAAATACATTCCAGGATGAATTTGCTATTTGTGAATTACTGGCATAACGGACAATATTTTTCGTTACAGGTTTCCAAGTGACAGTGCTATTCAGAGATTGTTATATTCACCTACTTGAGTGTCCAGGGCACAGCTTCACATCTGTCACTCTGGGAGGGCTTTTAAGGAAGGAAAGGGACTTTTGAGATAATGTTTGTTTGTTTTTTGATTACCTACATTCCTAAGGTATTTAGGACCTAAAGAAAGTAGAAGAATGCATTGATTATTTTTCTACTAGATTGTCTTTCTTACATATCAGATGTTTCAGCTAAGCTTGTACTAGATCTCAGTCAATTTATGCGTGAATTCTTTGACAGCTACCAGGAACGCATCATGAGTAGAGAACTTAAGTTATGCACAGTCCTGTGACTCACCCATAAAGAGCTTTGTTCCTGAAATCTAGATAGTAGCAAGGACCAGCCTAGGCCTATTTTAATGAGAACTGTTGGTGCAAGGCAGGCTTCTTAAATTTCAGCACAGACATCAGAAATGGAAGCAAAACCTATGTAGTGGGGAAAAATAAACAGATTTTAAGAGCAAAGCGGCATATTCTTTCCTCTCTGAGAGTTTGGCAAAAATGTCCTCCCTTCAAAGCCAGCAGGACAAGCAAAGTAGCCAAGGATTGAAAACAAAACAACCCAAATGAAGGGAAGGAAAAGAGACGTTTAAAGAAGGTCACTCACCACATGTGCCGGTCACAATATCACAGCTCGTTCAAGGGGAGCTTAATCGTCTCTTCCCTGACGTGCCAGCTCATGGAGCTGCAGGATTTGCTTGAAATGTGTCTTTTCATTGAAGAGCTGTTATTCAGTAACATCTACACACTTTGGGTCCTCAGGAAGGGTTCAGCACGTAATTACCTATTCATGAAAGACTGCACTGTAATTATGAGATGGTCATGTATGGTTAATTCGAATAAGGATGTTAATGTTCTCTGAAGCTTGTAGATCTGACCTCGGGTAGAAGACACCCCTGGTTGTAACCCCACCTTCCTTCTTGCTAACAAACCCCCAGTTAATCCAGGTTTCAGATGGTCTGTGTTTGAGGGAAGGTGAGCTCTTTCCCCACCCCAGGGCTTGAATCTCGATAAACCCAGATCCATCAGAGAATTCTATTCTGTTCACCAGGGATTGGCTTAGATAAGGCTCATGACTCAGTTCTTTTCTTAATCAGCATATGTGAGGTATATACTTCTACACATAATAAAATCCAGCAATTTTAAGTGCACAATTTGAAAAGATCGACAAACGTAAACAGCCCTGTAACCACTGCCAGGTTCACGACATACATTTTCCTCACCCCCAGAAGTTTCCTGTTGTCTTTGTGCAGTCAGCTCCTTCCCCCACCTTCTAGAAACAATTGCTCTGCTTTATGTCACTATGGATTGGCCTTCGCTAAGTCATCACGTGCATGGAATCGTACAGTATGAGGTCTGTGTACCTTCTTTCACTTAACCTAACACCCTGAGACTCTTCCATGATGCTCGGTGATTCAGTGGCCTCTTGGACACATGGCTGAGCGGCTCTCCCCTGGACACCACTAGTACCATAATTTACTCGTCAGTTTGGATGGATGACAGACTTTGGGCTCATACTTGCAAAGCTGTTGTGAACATCCAAGGACAAATTTTTGCACGGACCTGTGTCGCCGTTTCTCAGTAAATACCTAGGAGTGAGATTGCTGAGTCATAGGCAGGTATATGAGAACTCTTTAAGAGGCTGCAAAAGCGTTTCCAAAGCGGCATTGCCATCAACAATTCTTGATTTCCAAGATTTCCGGTTGCTACACATCCTTGCTTACATTCGGTATTGTTCCTCTTTTTTTTTTTTTGCAGTACGTGGGCCTCTCACTGTTGTGGCCTCTCCCGTTGCGGAGCACAGGCTCTGGACGCGCAGGCTCAGTAGTTGTGGCTCACGGGCCCAGCCGCTCCGCGGCATGTGGGATCTTCCCGGACCGGGGCACGAACCCGTGTCCCCCACATCGGCAGGAGGACTCTCAACCACTGCGCCACCAGGAAAGCCCCTGTTCCTCTTTTAAATAGCAATGATTCCAGCGGTGGGAATTCAGCGTAGTTTAATTTGCATTTACCAATGACAACAGATGATATGATAATCATTTTTTCACGTGCTTATTTGTCATTTGTACCTCTTCTTTAGTGACATGTCTGTTCAAATCATTTGTCTTTTTTAAAAAAAAAACTCAGTTTATCTTCTTAATATTGAATTGTCAAAGTTCTTTATGTATTCTGGATATCAATCCTTTAGCAGATATGCTTCAAAAACATTTTCTACCAGCATATGCTTGTCTTTTCATTTTCTGAATAGTTACTTTTTAAATGAAAAGATTTTCATCTTTAGAACACTTTTAGATTTACAGGAAAAGTGAGCACCTCTCATTTCCTCACTCCACAAAGCTCCTTGAACACTGGTGGGCATGGAGCAGTCTTCTTCTGAAGAAACTACAGGAGAATTAACATTAATAAAGGTAAGTATTCCAGTCCATGAAACACCCTACATCTCTCTAGGAATGTCTGCAGGGGACAAAACACCAGGTGACATAAGTGAGCTGACTCCTGACAAGCCCCCTACTGTGTTATCTGGCACATTCTATTAAATATTGTGCAAATTTAAATTAAATGAGGGAGCAAAATGAAACAAAAGAGCAAAAACCTCCCAAATAATAAGTTTAGTCATAATTGTCATAATTATATTTTCACTTCTAACATAGGCCTAAAAATAGATTTAAAATATATATATATAAAATATTATATATATTATACATATATATATTATATATATTATATATTTTATATATATATATATATATATATATATCCTTCTGCTGGTATTGCTTATTTATTTCAATTGATGGAAAAATCCTCAAGAGATTCCCTCACATTTTGAAAGCAAGCGTCAAACATTTTATTTGGGAAGTTATTACTGTTATCCTCTTGTTTTCTAAATTAGGGATGGTCAAGAATATAATTGAGTCCTTTTGTGGAAAAAAACACGCCTGGCAAACTATGAAGGAGCTGGACTTCGCTTGTTCTAAGAACCTAATCTAACAAAGCGACTTCTTTTCCCCTTATGTGTGGAACTGGTTGAAACACGTCTACAGGCCTGCTTGAGATGATGTGGAAAATGTGACAGAAAAATCACCAGAGTCGTACGTTAAAGGGGACTATTTCTCAATACCCGAGGGAAAAGAGAAAGAGTAACTACAGCCAGGAAATCCAGGAGCGCCTTGGAAAGGGATCCAGAAAGGCCTGGTGATGGCAGACAGGGGAGATTTTGGCAGGAGTGCCAACAGGACACGAGGACATAGAAGGCTGTGGAGGATCACCTCTGGCACACAGACAGTTAAAATGCAGGGGGCAGGGGCTTCCCTGGTGGTGCAGTGGTTGAGAGTCTACCTGCCAATGCGGGGGACGCGGGTTCGAGCCCTGGTCTGGGAAGATCCCACATGCCGCGGAGCAACTGGGCCCATGAGCCACAACTACTGAGCCTGTGCGTTCTGGAGCCTGTGCTCCGCAACAAGAGAGACCGCGACAGTGAGAGGCCAGCGCACCGCGATGAAGAGGGGCCCCCGCTCGCCGCAACTAGAGAAAGCGCTTGCCGCAACTAGAGAAAGCCCTCGCACAGAAACGAAGACCCAACACAGCCAAAAATAAATAAATAAATGAATTTTAAAAAGAATTTACAGAAATACAAAAAAAAAAAAATTCAGGGAGCAGGACAATCTCCCTATTACCTATTTTCGGGGGAGAAGACAAACATTCAAGAAGCGTGTATGTCCCAATGATGCTCTTGGCAGGAAGAGTGGGATCCAAGCAAAATGGTGGCAGGTGGGGCCACGGGGCAATGAGCATGGGGTGAGGGTCTCTCCGTAACTGTGGAGAAACTGAACAACGGTGATGTGTTCCGGTAACTTGTTTAAAAACCCTAAGACGGCCTTTTCTTCAGAAAAAGACTGTTCCATGCCAGTCTTAGAGGAGTTTTGTGGAGTGAGGAGAGAGGGACGGTGTCCGGGGTTAGGAGGAGGATGGAGACGGAGGGAGGACGTGATGGTGTGTGTGTGGGGGGGTGACACAGGGGATGACGGAGAATTCCTCAGAGCAGAGTCTGAACAGGAAGTGACCAAGGGGCCGTGAGGGAATCTTTCAGAGAAGCTCCAGAAGAGGCGGCAGGGCCCAGACTTGCTACCCTAGATGGGGTGGGGACTGCTTCATTTCAATGTGCTCCTAAAGGAAGAAACAGTCCTCAAAGGAAGGGGGATTTGAGGACATCGGTGGGACAGACACGTAGTGAAATAGATGTAAAAAACAGCCCCCTCCTTATGGTTTGTCTATTAACCTGATCAGGCCTTCACTGCTTTGCCCTTTGTGCAGTGCACAGAACTACCTTCCAGACATTCTCTTCTGTACATCATTTACCGTGTTTGATCTTACATCTGTTTACATCAAATTCAACTGCATATAACAGAAAAAGCAAAATAATTGTATTTTCTCACAAAGAATTTTGGAGGAGCCAGTTCAGGACTGGTTTGGAGATTCCAGAAAGTCTTCAGTTTCTGCTCCATCATTCTCTCTCTGAGGCTTCTTTCTTGAAGGTTACCTCGTGGCCCAATAATGACACTGGAGTTTTGGGTGCCTGCAGGTCATCTTTGGGGAGATGACTGATGGGTGTTAGGAAATGTGGAGGGAGACTGGGAAGGGCTGTTGTGTATGAGTCACCAGCATAGATGCTGCAGCTAAAGTCGAGGGTCTAGGGGGACATGGGCTGAGGACAGCTCCCAGGGGGGCACCTGTAGTCAAGGAGAGTATGGAGTAGCAGAAATGAGCCTACCATTGGGATGGCACCGATAATACTAACACTCAAAACTAAAAAATTTTAAATCAGGACGTTCCTTGTATATCAAAAAATGCAGACCTTTGAATGTTCTAGAAAATTGTAGACACTAAAGATTGTCTCTCTATAATTTCCTAGGATGCAAATGTGTGAAGCAGATTCTCTGAAATATGAGGGGGTGCCCACACAAGACTATACATTTCTCACGAAGGCAGGGTTTTGTGGTCCCCCCACTGCAGCCCAGGGAGGGTCTGGTACACGGTATCTGTCAAATGATAAAATGTTGTTCCAGCCAAAGATCCCTGTTTCCTCCCTTCACTCCTCCCAAAAGTCTTTTCTCTTTAAAGCTATACCCTAATCTGGAATAAATTAAGTTGAACACATGCATACGGAGTCGAAGAGTTGGAAGGGAAAGAGGACGTGGGTCCTTACCTGTTCCGGACCACGGGCAGTTTGTTCGGGGAGCCACTAGATGGCGGTGCGTATCCACTCATCAGGAGAAACCCGCACTCTCTGAGCCAGTTTCCAAACGTCTAATTCAAATGTAACAGGTGTAAATTCCTGGATGAGATCACAAAGCGAGTCTACCATTTCATTTGTCTTTAGTAACAGTCTGACTCACTAAACAAAAAAACACTACCTCCTGATAACGGGTAGCGCGCCGAACACAATCAACTATCAAACCCTATCCCCCAACCCCGGGTCCTTTTCCTGAGGTTTCCCAAACAACAGCAGAAGGCTACCTTCCCTTCAGTTAAGTAGACGCCTTCCTTCTTTCCCATCTACCTCTCTCTTCCTCAAAACCCTACTGCTGTCCTAAAAGAGCCAGAGCCCTTGACTTCTCATCCTAGGGACCCACGCCCTTCGTCAGCCATCTGCCAGGACCACCTGCAAACACCTGGCCTGACTCTGGAAGCCACCAGAGGTGATGCTGAGTTTGAACCAGAAGAGTTCACTCAGCGGAGGGTTGGGGATGGGTGGGGAGGTCCACAGCGACCATCCCATGCAGCCCGAGTAAGAAGTTCCCGAAGCTTGAGTGTAGAGTCAGTGGGAGGTTGGCTGATTGTAAGACGGGAAGGACTGCTGAGGATGGACCACGTGTGCCCCTCTGACATTGAGACCTAAACACTCTGAGCTATGAGGAGCCGGCAAAGGCTTTCCAGGTCTGTTACGGGTTGAACTGTGTCTCCCCCTCAAAAGATATGAAGCCTTGACCCCAGTCCCTTCGAATGTGATCTTGTTTGGAAGAAGGACATTGCAGATGTAATTGGTTAAGGTAAGATGAGGTCCAACACGGCTGGCGTCCTCGGGAGAGAAGAGACACAGGCACGTGACGAGGGAGACAGAGACTGGAGCCCCGTGGCTGCGAGCCAAGAGAGGGACACTAAAGATGGTCCCCAAACACCGGAGGCTGCAGGAGGCGAGGAAGCCCCCCCCCCCTGCACATCAGAGGGAGTACAGCCCCGCTGACCCCTTGGCTTTGGACTTCTGGCCTCCAGACCCGTGGGGCAGCACCTTTCTGTTGCTGTAAGCCCCCCAGTCTGTGGTGCTTTGTGACAGCAGCCCTAGGAAATGAATACAAGGTCATTGCCATGTCTGCTGGCCACTGGAGCCTGGCCTGGAAGGCTCACCCTGGCCTCACCCCTTCCCCGCTCTCCTATCCGTGCTTCAGGGATGGACTCAAAGCTTACCTGTCCCTTCAGGGAGCAGCAGCTTTAGACGTCCGTCCCAGGTGTGTGTGCCTGAGACCCACAAGAGCAGCCATGGGACTAGCCCTCATCCTGGGACTCCTGCCACAGGCGGGGAGGGAGGACTTCACCCAGCAGCTCCTTCCTCCTCCCTGACTCCATCCTGCCCCTGCCCTGTGAGTTCCCAAACCCCGCCAGGCCTGAGCTGTGGAAAGCTTTGACTTGAAGGACAGATTTACATTTTGAGTCACAAGGGTCTTGACTTCTCAAGGTCTGAAAATGAGACGGTTCTAATCCTCAAAAGCAACAGGAAAAGCTTAGGGATATCCTCTGGTCTTGGAAATAGGGATCAGATCCTACAGGTGTGAAGACAGTGGGGTGAGAGGGGAAAAAGTTCCCCTTTCCTTGTTCTGAACAAGGTCAGTTCATTCAATAAATGAGTTAAGCACACCGAACGTTTTCTCCCTACTCACTTTATTAGTTTTTGAAGAGTTGGCATCTTAAGTGATCCTAATGACACCGAATCTATCTTAATTATAACCCTTCCTCTCAGGGCACAGACATGTCTATTGGAGAATTTTCTAAATTTCTTAATTAACCTGCCCTGACTTTATGTTGCCAAAGATTGTGCTCTGAAACCTGTATGAGATATTCTATATAGGCTACCCCAGAGTAGTTAAATTTTTTTAACACCATAAAGCAAAAAAAGTATAGCAATAACCTGCTCAGTGACTAAAGGTCAGAAAGACTAAAGAAAATAGACAACAACCAGAATTTAAAGGTCAAGGGTTATAGAGATTCATATTCTGCACACATCATTTCCAAGGGAATGTTTGAAGATAGATTTTTTTTTAACCTGCCCCAAATCTAATGTTTGATGGTGAGGGTTTTATAAGCAAGCTTGAATTCATTAATATGTGGCTGTTTACTCTCTACTTTATCTTTCAAAGAAAGTAGTTAATCCTTCATCTAAACAGAGACCAGGCCTGGAGTTTAATGAGCAGAGGTTTAACTGGGAGGAAAACTCATCTTTTTCCCTGTTTC
This sequence comes from Delphinapterus leucas, assembly GCF_059928025.1. Lineage (NCBI taxonomy): Eukaryota > Metazoa > Chordata > Mammalia > Artiodactyla > Monodontidae > Delphinapterus > Delphinapterus leucas. The sequence goes on along the minus strand of NC_143142.1, from coordinate 31,641,422 downwards.
CCTTTAAGCTCTGGTCCCTTTCAGCAAGAGGAGGACTTGCCTGCAGACGTAATGAACCTGCAGCTCCTTCCTCCGGTCCCTTGTGAGGCCTGAGAGGGACCCCCTCTATTGTCACACGGTCTTAATGGCATATCCGACTGACAAAATTAAGATGATTTAACTGCAGTGGGTCAAGAGCATCCTATCTTTTCACTCCAGCTTGTCCTTTCCAGAAGATTCTTTAAGGTCAGGTAGCATTGGGGAGGCCGTGGGCATTTTGGGGACCCAACTAAGGCAAAGTCAAGCTAATGTGCGTTCAGGGGACGGGCTCTAAGGTGTTATTGGGGGAACCTCTGGCCTCCGGCTGGTTCTTGGTGGCTGCTGCCCTGGGGAGGGTCCCTGGGCTGCCGGGGCCGTCTGAGGCCCACATAGGTTGCCTCTCTGACCCCTCCGAGGGCCCTGGGGTCTTCTGCCTCCCCCCACTGTGGGCCCTGGGCCCCTCTTCACCTGCATGGCTCCTGGGTACCTTCTCCTCCAGACCCTCCTGGGCGTCTCCTTGCTCTGTCCCTGGGACCACACAGGCCACTCAGCACTCCCACGACAGGGCTTCCTGGGGAGAGCACCCCAAATTCCTGTCTGGAGCTACCACCAAGGCCATGCCAACCTGGAGATTATACCACTGAAACCACTGTCATTGCTTTTCTAGAACTCTGCCCCGGGGGTTAGTAGTGGGTGGAGAGCAACAGTTCCTTTCTTTGCTTCCTGAGCTTCCCTGAGAGAGGAAATGAGGAGCCTTAGTTGCACCAGACCCCCATCAGGCCTCCCAGGCAGGAGGCTGCCCCAGTGGGGATGAGGGTTCATAACTGCTGCACTAAAGGATGCTGGAAATCCACCCGGAAACAGATTTCCTACTGGAGGAGACTGCTGACCACCTCCTGCCAGCCCTTCCCCTTAGTCCAGAGACTCAGAGAAGAAGGCAGCCTACCCCACCCCCGTGAACGCACACACACACGCACGTACGTGTATATATATACAACACAACACAGACCACACACACACAGTGCGCATAAAACACGTACAGACATGCGCGCACAACACGCACACCAGAAACTCTTAGTAAACAAGATAATCTTATTATGATATTTTCAAAAATCAAAATTAACGTAAAAATTCCTGATGAACAACATATTAAAATTCTAAAGATCGGGTTCGACCCTGTGTTTGCACAACCTCACTTGCCTCGTGCTCATCCCAGCTCTGAAATAAAACGTTATTTATGAAAAGAGGGGGCCAGCCTGGGAGCCGTGGTTTGCTAACGTGACTTCTTTTTATAAATTTATTTATTTTATTTATTTTTGGCCACGTTGGGTCTTTGTTGCTGCGCGTGGGCTTTTCTCTAGTTGCGGTGAGCAGGGGCTACTCTTCGCTATGGTGCGCGGGCTTCTTGCGGTGTCTTCTCTTGTTGCGGAGCACGGGCTCTAGGTGTGCGGGCTTCAGGAGTGCTAACACGACTTTTTAAAATACTGCATTAAGACAGTATCTGTTCTGATTAATGAGTTGTCTGGAAGCCTCTTAAATTCTGTGCCCAAGGCCAGGGCCTCCGTCTCCTTACCCCTGGTCCTGCCCTGGGTAGTGGAGTCGGGATCTGAACACAGAAAGCCTGGCCCTGAGCCTGTGCTCTCAAACACTGGGCTCACCTTCCCTTAAAAGACCTGGAGGGGAAGGAGCATTGGGCTATCCTTGAGGTCAGAGACCCGGGGAGGTGAGGAAGCCATTCCTTCATTTACCTGTCCTGGTCCTGGCTAACTTGAGAAAACATCTCTCCATGGCCTACACTATGCTCTTAAAAATTTTTTTTAAACTGGCTCATTTTTAAGATATGGAAACAGATTCAGTGATATCTGAAACAATTTGCCTCAGTTTACTCAGCTGGTAAGGGGAGGGGCCAGGGTTCATCCTAGGACTCTGCTTCCAAAGCCAAGCTCTTTGACCAGGGCTGCCTGGAGTGCTTGTCATCTATGATACGTGTATTTAGTGAGATTAGACAAATGTAGGCCTGGAAGAGAGATTTTACCCTGAAATGAAGCCCAAGACACACAAAGAGATAAACAGAGACAAAGGCAGAGATGGGTGGGGGTGGGGGTGGGGAGGGGAGGAAAGGTGGGGGAGGGATGTAAAGGCGACGGGGGAGGAGAGGTAGGAAAGTGCAGGGCAGGCCCCGGAAGGATGCTCTCATTAGCAGAGGACGTTTGACGGACAGTACAGTTTGTCCTTCCATCTCAGGGACAGCCCTGTGAGGTACACAGAAGAGATGGCACAGGTGGGAAGTGAGAGGTGAGATGCTAGGTGACTCGTCCAAGGTCAGGTACTCAGTTGTGGTGCCAGGACCCGCCGGGAGGCGAGCCTGGCGCCCTCAGCTCCAGGCCTGCTGCTCTTTCTATTTTATCAGACGACTGTGTTTGGGAAAGAGACAGGGCTGGAAATGCGAGGCCATCAGAGCCTCCATCTGAGCTTGGAGTGGGGACCGTCGAGGGAGGAGTCGTGGAGGCTGACAGCAATGATTTCCCAAATCCCCTCAATGAAGAGATGCCTCTCCCTCGCCCCACCAACCTCACTTCCTTTAAAGCTCAGCTCACTGGCCTGTTGATTCCTGGAGCTCCTAGAAACCCCTGCTTCCCACCCCGGCCTCTCCTATGTGGCCTTCAACTCCAGGAATGCTGGAGGTCTTTGAGGGCTCAGGAGAGAGTCTGATAACATTAGAGCAAGGACGCGTTATCTCCCAGGCACTGAGGTTGGGTAACTTGCCCAAATCCCTTGCAGAATAAGTGCAGAGCCAGCGCCCGCTCTCTCCAAGCCAGGCTCTCCCCCGACTGAGACCTGGAAGGAAGTGTCTCCAGTTGCCAGCTCGCTGTCTGCATTACCATGACTCCAAGGTCCTCCCCAAAGTGTTTCCTATTCCAGGAAGCTCTCACCCAGGAAGCTGCGGATTACTTTGGCTTCCCAAATCTTCTTCAGAGACCCATCAGCTTTTCAATCGAGAGCATCAGAAATGGCTCACACCCCAAGACGCTTCCAACCTCTGCCTCTCTAATCCTTGCCTTGCGGTGCCCAGCCTAAGGGGTGGGGTTAGTGAGCTCACCCTACCTGAATCCAGGCTCCTTCCCATGAAAACCTACCTCAACCAGCCTTCAGAATCTCGGTGAGGATCCCGGCGTTGGCCTCCTTCCTCTGACTCTCCTCCCTGCTCCCCGCACAGTAAGAATGAACACAGCTGGGTCTGCTAACCAGCAGATTGTTTGGGCGATATTTTTTGCGGAGCTGGAATTTGATAACAGAAAGAAAAGAGGAAAAGTAAGAGTTCTCTGTGCTATACAGTAAGTGCTTATTATCAATAGTTATTTTATATATGGTAGTGTATGGGACAAGAATCTAAAAAAAAGTGGATCTATGTGTATGTATAACTGATTCACTTTGCTGTACACCTGAAACTAACACAACATTGTAAATCAACTATATTGCAATAACAAATATAGCAATATAAAAAAAAGAGAAATAAGACAAAGAAGGACGAATAGGGACATTTCACTGGGGACCAGGGACCAGCTCATGCAGCAGCAGGACATCCTGGGGCCCCGGGCCCACAGGGAACTCGGGCCTTGATGGACAGCAGAAGTGGAGGCAGCTACGTGGAATCCCAGGGTTAAATCTGCGGCCCTCCTGTGGCCTGTGTAGGCAGATCGCAAACTTGGTTCCCTATCCGCCAGGTGGAAGGGAAAGCTGGGTCTGCTAAAGAACCATCTTTCAGTCTCCTTTCCGGGAAAGGTTCAGGGTTTCAGGTTCCACAGCCCACATCTCCCTCCCCAGGATGCAGTCTGTCTGGCCAAGGGGAGCCTGCTGAGCCCTAGGGCCTCGACGGTCCTCAGCCGCGGCCACTACTCACTCTGCGGGCATCTGCTGCCGGTGGTCCAACCCCGACTAAGCTGGGCCTGGTGTGCTCCCTGCCAGCCTGGCCTCACCGCCTTCTCCCAGGAACAAGGTCTGACCTTGACTCCCATTTGCCCCCTGCAGGGAGTCCAATCCGAGGTCTTCCTAGAGTCCGGCCTCCTCTGCCCGCCCAGGTGACTGTCCTCCGGCGTGGGTGCTGCCTGCCCCGCCCTCCGCGGGGCCCACACAGCGGAAGCCACTCTCCAGCCCAGCTCTGGACTCATGGCACGCAGGCGGAACCCCTACACTAGATCGAGGTCTTGTGGAGGTTTTCTGCCCAGAACCCCAGAATGTCCAGACAACAAATGACCTGCCGTCAGCCTCCCCTCAGCCTGTTCACACATCATCCCTTCTCCAGACATCAGCCAGGAGAGGGAGGCCGGGGCCTGTGTTACCACCAACTGGGCGCTCAGCCAGCAGAAGCCTATTGTCTCCCAGTGCGGGTGCTCGAAGTTGAAGAGCAGGGTGTGGGCAGGGCTGGCTTCCTCTGAGGCCCCTCTCCTGGGCTTGCAGATGGCCGTCTCCCCGCTGTGTCCTCGCTGGTCGTCCCTCTGTGCCTGTCGGTGTCATAAATGCCTCTTTTTTTAATTTTTTTTTCCTTTTTGAATTCCATTTTACTTTTTTTTTTTTCTTAATACAGCAGGTTCCCATCAGTCATCCATTCCACACATACCAGTGTATACATGCCAATCCCAATCTCCCAATCCATCCCCTGCCCCTGCTTTTCGCCCCCTGGTGCCTCTCTTATAAGGACACCAGCCATACAGGATCAGGGCCCACCCATAGGACCTCGTTTTACCCCAGTCACCTCTTTAAAGGCCCTGTCTCCGAATGCAATCACACCCCGAGGTGCTGGGGGTTAGGACGTCGACATATGAAATTGGGGTGTGGGACACAATTCAGCCCCAAGAACACGGCTCTTCTCTGCTGTTTCCCTCACGTTCCATTCTGTTCTCTTCCAATCCCCAGGGGCCAGAATCCCCGCCTGCCCATTTCTTTTTTCTTTCCAGATGGGAGTTTTCTCATCACTCCTCTTTCTAATCTGCCATCTCCCCTTCCATAATGGGGAAAAGGTGACCGTGGGACATGACTTTGAAGGGAAAGATGAGAAGTCCTTTGACTTCACATTGTCAAAGTCTTCTCTTCCTTACTTAGCTTTACGTGGAGGTCGAGGATCCCCGTGGATAAGCCTGGCAAGATGGTGAGGAAAGGAGGTTGATAGAACCGACGAGCAAGAGGAAGGGCAGGGCCTCCAGCAAAGGAGGGTGAGCTCGCCTGGGCTCCAGGATGCCCGGTGCTCTGCTCCCTCAGCCTTTCCTGCCCGGGCCCCTGCGGCACATTTACGTCCTGGGAGGAAAGGCTCTGTGCCAGTGGGGAGAGTTTGCTCCCTGCTTCTGTAACCATTTGGACCCCAGGAGAAGATAGAACCATAAAAGAGGGACCCTTTTCCCCACCTGGAGAGACTGCTGGGGCTCTCAGATTCTAGAACAGCGGGAGCACTCCCCCATGGGGCCAAGATTCCACAGTGACAACATGGGTCTAGCAAGCCACTGAAAATCTCAGTGATCATATGAACCCTTTGGCACCCTCAAGCTGTGAGGGTTGGGAAGATCCAGATTCTTTGAAGTGGATTGGAAAGGAAAAAAGTAAAAAAAAAAAAAAAAAAAGGACGCTAATTGACAACATTTTCATGGTACTTTGTTCTTTAATAGGCAGTATTGAGACCATTTACCATGTCCCTTTTGACCTACCATTCCTTTCGACTGTAATGAAATGAGTTTCTTGAATGGAATTTTTATAATTCTACTTTCTATGTTAGAGTAGTTAGTATGTGATGATGGGCCTGAAGCCAGCTGAACATCCTTTAGAAGTTTTCAAGGTATCTGATTGAGTTTATCAGCTTCTCTTTTGAAGCTTCTTTACTGCCTCTCTGAATGATTAGAGAGTTTTTTTATAATTGTGCAGAGCTTGACGTGATAATGAGACAATCAGAAAGTAGCTGCACAGACAGGGCAGAGGCACTGCTGCTTTACTGAGCAATGAAGGACCAACAGCTCTCCCTAGTGAAATAACAGGGGTATAAACGTTTCTATGAGCTACCTTAAAAACCCCATTCAATCCACACAAAGTCGGGATCAAACCTCTTTCTACTGCAGATCTTCACAAGTAGAATCGAAACGTATCAGTAAAACTTCTGATTATCAGTTAGGAATAAGTTAAACAATATATCAATTATTATATTTGTGACTGAAAGACTTTATAATATGCCCTTATTTAAAGAGTCTTAAATCTGAAAAAAACAGATAAAAGTGAATTTAATTGTCTCAGAACAACCATTCATCTTAACTTATCAAAACATAATGATAAGGGCTTATTAAAAGAATAGCAAATATTGATAGACTACTGGTAAGACCAAAAATATTTTGACTGGATTTTCATGAGAAATTGATAAATATGGTTAAAAAACTGCCACTAATACATTTGGGGAAAATTATAAAATGCCAAGAAAGAAACCCATATTCAATTTTTCTTTGCTCCAGGTGTGAACAATGCTTAGTAGAGACTGGGATATTCATGAAGGTCTTCCCTACTTGCTTCATTCATGCAAATGGAAAGTTATTCTGCATAATTCTCAATTAATGCACCACGGGAGAGGAGAGATTCCCACAAGACTTTGAAAATTAAATGGAAAGAGACCCAAAGGCCAATATTACATGGAGCCACAAATTGCAGACAGAAGTCAAGTCGGTAAGATTTGATAATCTAATGGAAAAGGCTTGATAGAGAAGAAATTACTTCCTTCAGATTCTACTAATTGTTGAATAGAACACGTATTCATGGGATTCATTCACAATCTAAGTGCATTCACTTGATGGGTTAGAGGAAAGCTCTTAACAAATTAAATTTTTAAATGTAAGCTGTACAGGGTTGGTTAACATTCAAGATTAACCCACCATTTTGAGGCATTCGGTGAAAAGAACAAAGAGAAGTTCAAGCTTTGAACCAGGAAGTGAAAAGTTCAAAGTTGTTTGGATTTTTCAGGCAGAAATATATGTGGTGACCTAGATGGGTGGGATGGGGGAGTGGGGTGGGAAGGAGGTCCAAGAGGGAGGGGATATATGTATACATATGGCTGATTCGCTTCGTTGTACAGCAGAAACTAACACAGCACTGTAAAGCAACTATACTCCAATTTTTAAAAAATCGAAGAATCCACGGTTAGGCATAGAGTTTCTGATATAGAGACCTAGAAAACTGAGTTTCAAAGCAATTGGTTTTCATTAACAGAATGTGATGGGTCATAAAAACCCCATCTAAATGGGTATAATGTCTGGAATGGGATCTAAATTTGGATCCCCGCTAATGTGCAGCAGTGGTTATTTGGGCCTCTCTATCCTCCCAAGCCTCTTCAAATGCACCTGTCCTGACCACGGAAATGCCTGGAAGTGAGGAGAGCTTGCTGTTTCCAGCTCAGGAGTTAATATCCTGTCTCCCACTTGCCTGCTTTTAATCCTTTGTGTCTCCCTGGTGACCTTGGTTCTTTGATCCTGTTGCTGTTTTTTCTCCCCTCTCTCTACAATATTTGCTCTCAAAAACTTAGCTATGGGGACAAGAAAAGGAAGCATATTTTCCCAAAGTAGCATCTTTTCAATCATTGTGAATGAGACTATGTTGACACAATATAATCACTGTTGAGATAACAATGAAAAGACAGTAGAAGTCTTGTGATTCCAACACTCGGGGGTGCGAGAGACCCTGACCAGTTCTTCCACTTACATAAACTAAGTCTGCTGGGCTACAAAATAATTAAATGTATTGACAAACTAATAAGAATCTTAAGAAAATGATGCAAATGAACTTACTTACAAAACAGAAATTGACTCACAGACATAGAAAAAACTTATGGTTACCAAAGGGGAAGGGTGGGGGAGGGATAAATTAGAACTTTGGGATGAACATACACACAATACTATATATACAACACATAAACAACAAAGACGTGCTGTATAGCGCATGGAACTCTACTCAATATCTTGTAATAACCTATAAGGGAAAAGAATATATATATTAAAATATATATATATTAAAAAGAGAAAAACAAGTCTTAAAAAAAAAGAAATTAAGGCCAAAAACTAAGTGAAAGTGGAACGTGAAATAGAAAGTACATTGCAAGCAGGTTTCAGCCCTGGGTTCATTTGCCAAACCTGGTGCCTTGGTCTTTGGCTTTTATGGCTGGTCCAAGAAGGAGAATCTAATAGGAGACCCCCTTGGTTTTTTTAATTGATGTGTAGTTGATTTATGATGTCATGCTAGTTTCAGGTGAATAGCAAAGTGATTCGGATGTACATATATATATATATATATATATATAGAGAGAGAGAGAGAGAGAGAGAGAGAGGCTCTACTACCATAGGAATGGGTCAAAGGGAACATTTGAAGAAATAATTGTGGTGGATTTTTCAGAACTAATAAAAAATTTCAATTCAAAGTTTGAACCCAACAATTTCCAAACACAATTAAAGAGAAAAGAAATCAACATTTAGTTGCATCCCAATGAGACAAAGCGATCTTCTCAAAAGCTGGAGAGAAAACGCATATTATCAACAATGGCATGAGATTTATTCTGATGATTTTTATTCTGATATTTATTCTGAGATCTGATTTTTCACAGCCCAGGAGAGTGAAACTCTATTTTTAGTGCACTTAGAGAAACTTAAATAATTTTCAGATCAATAAAAAAGCCAATAGGGCTTCCCTGGTAGCACAGTAGTAAAGAATCTGCCTGCCAATGCAGGGGACATGAGTTTGAGCCCTGGTCTGGGAGGATCCCACATGCCACAGAGCAACTAAGCCCGTGCACCACAACTACTGAGCCCACGCACCACAACTTCTGAAGCCCGCACGCCTAGAGCCCATGCTCCGCAACAAGAGAAGCCACTGCAATGAGAAGCCTGTGCACTGCAACGAAGACCCAACACAGCCAAAAATAAAAAAATAAAATACATAAAACAAAAAAATATGTAAAAAAATTAAAAAGCCAATAGCTTTTGTTAAGGAAATTCTGAAGGAAGTGTTTCATGAAAAGGAAAAGGACCCCAAATATAGATCTGAGATGTAAGAGGGAACACTGAGAAAGCATACATTTATGCAAACACTGGCTGTATAAAATAATATCAATCAACCCTGTTGGATGAAATAAAAACAAGACAGAAAAAGGCACTACAAAAAAAGGAATAATCAAAGTTATGGTGTTCCAAGTTTCTCGTATCATTTAGCAAAACTATGGAGCCATTGCTTGGCTTTAAACTTGGTTAAGTTAAATAATATGTCAACCGTGGAGTTGGTGAGAGACACGGGTGGGATTCCCAAGGTCGTGGTAATTAGTCATTTCTTAATATAAGCTGTGGGCACACAGTTGTGCGTTGTATCCCTATTCTTTTCTCTTACACATCTTGGTATCTGCTCAGTGCTATGAATTAGCCAGGAGAGAGGTTCATGTGATTAGAAAGTTGAGTGAAATGCAATACTGCCTTCAAGGTGCTTTCTCTGCAGTGAAGGAAATACACATGTAGGAACTGAAAAGCCACTAGGAATTTGCACACCAAATATAAAGTGATAGGAGAGGGCAGAGAGCAAAATGGGGCTCATTAAGTGGCCAGAGAAGATTAGTAAAAGGGGTGGCCATGGAAATGAGGCTTAGAGGAAGAGTGCCTGCAATGGGGTGGCTGATTCTAGGTAGGACCTGGTGAGGAGAGGCCCTGGAGTCACATGGAGCAGAGAGAGAAGAGAGTCGTCATTGCAGATGGGAATACAGCTGAAAACACATAAAAGGGATGAATATTCTGTCTAGTTCTCAAATTGAATAGACCAGTTTGGGGTAGGTAATTGAAAATAAAAGCACTGATTGTTAGTGTTGCTTTACCCACTTTTCTTCATTTCCTAGAGAGACTCTGATTGGAAGGCCAACACCGTTCCATTCTCAGACATCCCTATTTAGCAAGGAATATGCCCTTTGATACAACTTGAAAATTTCTTCATACCCCTTGGTAATTTTTGCTCCTCTCTGCTTTCCTTCTTCCTTTCTGATCTAGAAGAATTTTCTTCCTTTCCCTCTCTTATTGCATTGGCAAGGACCTTTAGTAAATGTTGAATAGAAGTGGTGAAGTGGGCATCCTTTCCTTGTTTCTGATCTTAGGGGGAAAGACTTTAATCTTTAGCCATTGAGTGTGATGTTATCTGTAGGTGTTTTCTAGATGCTCTTTATCAGGTCAAGGAAGTTTCCTTCTATTAGTTGGTAGACATTTTTTTTATTTTTATTTTTTTTTTAAATCAGGAATGGCTGTTGAACTTTGCCAAATGATTTTTCTGCATTTATTGAGATGATCATGTAGTTTTCTTTTTTAGCTTGTTAATATGTGAACTATATTGATTGATTTTCAAATGTTAAATTGACCTTGCATTTCTAGAATAAACCCCACTTGGACATGATATATTACCCTTTTAATATATTGCTTGATTAAATTTGCTACAGTTTTGTTAAGGATTTTTACATCTATGTTCTTGAGGGTTATCGGTCTGTAGTTTTCTTTCCTGTAATACTTTTGTCTGGTTTTGGTATCTGAGTAATGCTGGCTTCATAGAATGAGTTGTTAAGTATTCCCTCCTCTGCAATTTCATTGAGGAGTTTGTATAGAATTAGTATTATTTCTTCCTTAAGTGTTAGATCTGCAAAGGGGTCCCCTCCAGTCTGCAGCTGAGTCATATTTTCTTACTTCTTTGCCTACCTAGCATTTTCTGATTGGATAACAATAAAGTTGTGATTTTTACCTTGTTAGAGTCTGGATATTGTGTTACTATAAATATTTTTGAGCTTTGTTCTGGAATGCCATTCATTTCCTTGAAAAGGATTCTATCCTTTTGTGACTTGCTTGTAGGTTTGTTGACTGGGTACAAGCATATCTGCTTTTGAATTTTGTCCACTACTGAGGCAATACTACATGAGTCCTTTAACTGATGTAGTATATATTTTTAAAATTTATGTTGTTGAAGTATAGTTGATTTACAATGTTGGGTTAATTTCTGCTGTACAGCAAAGTGATTCAATTATATATATATATATATATATATATATATATATATTCTTTTTCATATTCTTTTCCATTATGGTTTATCACAGGATATTGAATATAGTTCCCTGTGCTGTACAGTAAGACCTTGTTGTTTACCCATTCTATATATAATAGTTTGCATCTGCTAATCTCAAACTCCCAATCCATCCCTCCCCCACCCCCCTCCCCCAAATGATGTGTATAAATGGCAAGGGTTCCACTCTGGAGCAAAAACGATGGCTGGTCCTGTGTGAGTTGAAGCAGCTGTTCTCTGTAATCCTTTCCGGTGGTTCTTTTCCTGGCCTCGGGTCATTTCATGACGTGCCTATGCTGACTGGCGCTCTGCAGACAGAGGGGAAGGGGCCGTTTGTAGATTTCTAGAGCTCTCTCTGTGGAGCTCTTGCCTCTCTGGTTCTCTGCCCTGAAAACTCCATCCCTTTGACCTCCTCTTCCTCCCAAAATCTTCTCCTGAACTCAGGGAGGCTGCCCAGCTCTTCCTGGTTGCCCTCCCCTCCAGGTGATGGTGGGACTCACCTTGTTTGTTTCTCCTATCTCAGGAATCTCTGTCCTTTGCTTTTGTCCAATGTCTAAAGATCATTGTTTCATGGATTTTGTCCTCTTTTTTAGACATCCCATCTTGACTAGATGTGAAAGTCTCAAATTTACTATCTACACTAATTTCGATTTACATGATTCTGTCTTTTCTGCTTGCCTTTCCACTTCTAATCAGATGCTAGGGTTTCATGAAACCAAAGTCATGTCAAATGAGAATCCAGGGTTTGGAGGAAAGAAGGAACAGAGAATTAATCAAGTTAAAGATAAAACTAGTTCAATACCTTCACTGGGTTCCTCCTACCTGTGAAGCATCATGCTTGGTGTCAAGCAGGTATTAGACGTTTGCATAAGCCATAGTCCCCTATGGATTTAGAGTTGAATGCAGTTAAGAAACAGGTTTTCTGAGATTTCAGGATTACTCTTTGAAACAGAGAATACCCCTACCCATTTCTTTTTTTCCTCTGCTTCTCCCTCCATTCATTTCCTAAGCCTCCTAGAAAACTATTCCCCAGCAAGACGGCCTGTGTTTGCCACTTGGAAGCTCTGCAAGCGTCCTTCCCTGGTTGCTAGGGGCTTCCTAAGGCTTCCTACTCAACTGTTCAGCCCTGATCTGAGAAGAAACGAGGAAGCCATTAGCCGCATCCACTCAGGGATGATCTTACAAAACCTGACTCTTGTCTGCATCTCAGTTCATTTACGCGTTCTGTTTGTCCTGTAGTTGCTGATGCTTTATTTATGTTGGGCATTCGGGCAGCTGTGCTGGCCTTGTTAGAGCCGCTGGTGCCCTTGCGGGAGCATTCCATTCTGCTACATTTGTGTCATACTTTTGCAACACACTGGAAGGCTGAATCTGGGAGGTTCAAGGAAATGTCAGCCCGTGATGTGTGTGAGGCTCAGCTGTGCTTCTCCATCTACCAGAAGAAACATTACTAATTGATTTGTCATTTGCAAAACCACAATCCTAATAAAAGTTCCATGAGAGGGTGCTACCAACTTTGACTGCAACACTGGTGGTCTCTTTAGGCTCCAAATCTGACATGAGCTGATCTTTAAACTTCTGCTTATTTTTTGAGCCGCCCATCGAATCATATAGTAACTTCTCCTTAATAGAAGCTTAGCCAAAGAAAGGGCTATATATTCCTGGTGGGGGTAGTCATGATGCTCAACTGTGCCCTCCCACATGAAAGAGAAGCCTAGGAAGATGTTTAGAAGGAGTAGAGACAAGTGAGAACCTACTAAGTGCTCGGACCCAGGTACCAAGAAGCAAACTCCTCCCTCCCCCATCTCTTCACACAGGGCTACAGTTAGGATGCAATCTTTGATTGTGTTCCTTGTGTTTATGTACCTTGTCTGGCTCCTCCGTGAGGCTGAGACCTGAATATGTGGCTTTAGGTGACAGATGAGGTGCAGAGCAGCGGTTCCCCCAGATGGTACCCCTCACCTGCCAGGTCTGTCTGTACACAGCATCTCCATCCCTGGAACCAGCCCGGATGCTCACCTCAGCTCTGTGAGTTCAGGTGAAAGCCCTCGTGAGCACTGTCAGCTTTAGTGAACATTGCGGGGGGGGGGGGCGGTTAGATCACGTGCTCCTCAGCAAAGAACTCGAAAGTCCTATCTTGACATTGACATTGATGTTCTCCAAAGTGATTTCTCAGCCATACGGCTGGCTGCAAAAACTCTCTTCTTCCCGTTACCCTATATCAGCCTCTCTGGCGTCTTTCCCCTCAAATGCCTTTCCTTTCTGTCATGGAAAGAACTTCTGCTCTGTACCGGCAACTGCCCTCCAAACTTGCATCCCTGAACTAGTCACTGTTCTTCAGCAGAGCTATGAGCTGTCCAGGTAGCAGCTCCATCCTCTTTAGAAGGCAGCGGGTGGCCATCTCTTGTTACTGATTCATTCTTTTCAATCTCACTTTTAATCCAAGAAGATTTTCAAGTGATGTTCCCAAAGGGGATTCTGGTGGAGTAAATCTGCTCCATCACTTTCCATCAGAGTTCAAAGTATGCCTAGGAGATGGAAGGACCAGAGAAGGTGTTAAAGAGAAGGTGGGAATGGAGTTGGACCTTGACACAAAAGTAGACTTAATGGGTGGGGATGAAAACAGAGGACCACTTCAAGCTATTTTCTGAACTTCCAAGCTATTCACATGTTAACTCTTCCCAAATAGAAACATGACAAAAAGAGCTGATATTCTCTTCACATTCTCCATAGGAGTTGACTAGGAAGGGTTCTAAATCTTTTGTCTGGCTTTTTTAGGTCCCTTATATAGGTGATATCATACAGTATTTGTCTTTCTCTGACTTATTTCATTTAGCATGTCCTCAAGCATATCCATGTTGTCACAAACAGCAGGATGTCTTTCTTTCTAATGGCTGAATAATATTCCATTGTATGAATACATACTACATCTTCTTTATCCATTTGGCTGGCTTTTTTAGGTCTGGCTTTTTTAGGTCCCTTATATAGGTGATATCATACAGTATTTGTCTTTCTCTGACTTATTTCATTTAGCATGTCCTCAAGCATATCCATGTTGTCACAAACAGCAGGATGTCTTTCTTTCTAATGGCTGAATAATATTCCATTGTATGAATACATACTACATCTTCTTTATCCATTTATTCATTGACAGACATTTAGATTATTTCCATATTTTGGCTATTGTAAAAAATGCTGCAATGAACATGGGAGCGCAGATAACTGTTTAAGATCCTGTTTCCATTTTTCTTTGGATAAATACCCAGAAGTAGAACTGCTGGGTAGTTCTATTTTTAATTTTTTTGAGGAACCTCCAAACTGTTTTCCATAGTGGCTGCACCAGTTTACATTCCCACCAGCAGTACACATGGGTTCTCTTTCCTCCACACCCTGGCCAACATGTCATTTCTTGTCTTATTGATAACAGCCACTCTAACAGATGTGAGTTTTGATTTGCATTTCCCTGATGGTTTGTGATGTTTGTCTGAGGACATCTAGCTTCCATTGTTTCATTCACAGCCGACACTCCAGTGAATTCACCTGAATTAAGTTACTGAATATGCACAGATCCTTCTTTTCCTTGGTTAGGACTGCTTTGTCCTTTTCTCCATCATTCTCATTTCTAGCCTTTCACCATCTGCCACTGTTTATTTATGCTCTTCCTCATTTCCATTTCATAATTTTTAAAAATACTGACTTCTGACCACAGTTTCATACCTCCAAAGCCCTTAACTGTTTTTTTAAGCTAGTAAGGAATATTAAAAAATAACATTACCAAATAACGACATAAAATAAAAACCAAATACCAAGAGCTGTCAGGTAAACTAATAAAACATTACAACTTTTCATCCAAACCAGAATGGATAATGGTGGGTGATTTCTCAAATCCAGATCACCTTTCCTTGGCGGCTGGGTCTCTAAAAAGATCACAAAGTCAGGGAAACCCAACTGAAAATGCAAACATCCTTGTGCACAGGGAGAGCTGCAGGGTTAGTGACAGTTATCCAAACAGAGGGGGTCCTTACGGGTGGGTGGGACTGGGAGGGGCAAGCTCACTTGAAGACCCGGAGGAGAAAGGAAATATGAGAAAGCCTAGAGAAAAGGTTTGAAAAGTGATTTAACAAAGGCCAGAAAAGAAGAAGGAGAAGAAGAAGAATGAGGAGGATGGGGAGAGAGGAAGGGGGAGGGGGAGGGGGAGAGAGGAAGGGGGAGGGGGAGAGAGGAAGGGGGAGGGGAAGAGAGGAAGGGGGAGGGGAAGAGAGGAAGGGGGAGGGGAAGAGAGGAAGGGGGAGGGGAAGAGAGGAAGGGGGAGGGGGAGGGGAAGGAAATAAGGAAGTACATTAGGAAAATTAGGTAGTCAACATCAAAGGAATTGAGTCTGCTTCACCTTTTCTAATTCTTCCCTTTCCAATCTGCCTGTGTGTATTTACTATACTACATACCTAGTGTTTCTAGTCCTCTGTCTCTTATTCAATCCAGCATCACTGCTGAGTATCAGACACTTTGGCATCTGCTAGGGCAGCGGCACCAGGATGTGGACCCTGCCCTGAGCAGCAGCCAGAAGGAGGAGGTGGTGATGTGGGAGGGCAGGTGGGACATTGAAGATGTCATTGCAGGGCCGAATAGACTTTTGACAGGGTAATGGTTTTTATTAACTAATTACAAGGCTTAACATAATCCCAAGAATGACATTTTACAGGTTTAACAGATTCAGCAGTTCTATCAACTAGCTAGATTAGCCCCAATGTCACAATAAAACTCTTCTGTTTACTGAAAGTCTGTAAGACATTGAGCCCTAGGCGTTTTCCCAAAGAGTAGAATAGACAGTGAAACTAAATGGAATAGAAAATAAATGGAGAAGAGCAGGGGGTGGGGAGGGAACAGGAGGGAAAGAACAAAACAGAGAAAGTACATGGAGTAAATATGAAAAGGACGCAGGGTTTGATGACTACTGAGAATAAGAGCTGGAGGGATTTGGGAAGGTCATCGTCTTTGAAAGTCATTGTAGGAGCACGTTTGCACTCAGAATCAAGTTGACACAGCAACCTCATTTCCTACAAGAGTATTCAAGAAAGATTTTGTCTTCAGCACCTTCAACAAGCTTCATTTGAAATGGCCTAACCACAGTCAAGTCCTTCCATATAACATCCTGCCAAAAAGTTTCACAACTATTGTTTTGGAGCCAAGTAAATTATTTTTAACCAGTAGACACCAAAGACTCTTTCAAGTAGGTCATCAAACAGAAGTCTGTGTTCTTCCGCTGCTGATTCTAACCTCATAATTCAAAACAGTTGAAAGGTCTAAACATCAACAATGAACATACAAAATGCTTAACAAAAACCTAGCTCCTAAAGTGGGGAGGACTCCCGGGTCTCTGGTTTACCGCCTCTGGATTTATAGACAGTTGAACTGAGATTTGGTGCCCTTGAGTGATGCTCTCAGAGCTACACAGCTGATAGCAAAGCGGGGGCTGAACTTGAATCCCAGCATCCGGACTCCTGACAGCAGCATCTCCCCACCACCACACCGCCCTCTCCTCATGAAGAAATAGTTTCAATCTCCTCTTTTTCTGCAGCCCCTCTGCTTTCAAGATTCTCCCAAGATTCCATATAAGGTCATAAGAGTAAGACTCGTGCATTGAACAGTCTGAGCTCGGGCACAAAAGTGAAATGTTTATTTTCTCCAACTGCTGCCTTTAACTATGCTTTCCTCTTCTTATCGCTTAAACACATCTTGGGTAAATTCCTCAGTTCTTCTGTTCATTTTATGTATTAAAAAATGTCCACTACCATTTAAAACATCAATTTGTCTTCTTGCCAACCCACCATTGAATGATTCTTACAATTTACTTCACATGGAGAGAATAATTGCAACTTATTTAACTGTTCATCTTTACCATTTTTGTTGCATGTTCCATTACTTTAAAAAAATTTAAACACTTTAATTTGAAATAATTTTGGACAGAGACAAGTTTCAAAATGGTACAAACAATTCCTACATATTCTTAGCCCATAATCCCCCAGTGATAATATTTTACTTCTTTGGCTTTATTATTCGGTTTTATATATATATTATATTTTAAAAATACACTTATATGCACATTTTCCTAACCATTTGAGAGTAAGTTGTAGACGTTATGCTTCTTTGCTCCTCAATACTTCAGTATGTATTTCTTTTTTAAAAATGACATTCTCCTACATAACCATGCAATGACTTTCAAAGCATAAAATTGACATTGATGCAACACTACGATCTAATCTACAGGCCTTATTCAAATTTCAGTATTATCTCACTAATGTCCTTAAAATAAAATGAGAAAATTAATTTCTTTCTGGTTCAAGATCCAATCAAGCATCACTCATTGCATTTAGTTGTCGTTTCTCTTTTGGCTTCTATTATCTGGAACAATTCCTTAGTCAGGTGTGGGTGTGTCTGGGCGGAAGGGTGGGACGTAAGACTGCGGTTGTGCCATGGCCCGGGGGTGGGGGGGTGGGGGGGAGTGGATGGACCACAGAGGGTTCTGGGAGGGTAGCACCAGGTGCCCTGCTACTCACTTTGCTAGTGTCATCCCATCCATCCTCACTACAGGTCAGTGAGGAGGAAGCATAGTCACCATCTACAGACGGGGACATGGAGGGGCTGCACCTCAGCTGCCCAATGCCCTGCGGCTCGAGGGTGGGACCAGGACCTTCCTGAGACAGCACTGAGGCCTCCTCTGAGAGACAGACTAGACTCGGCTTGTGGGACAAAGCTTTGTTCAAAGGAACTGCTGCCATGGCGGTTAGATCGGGGATTCTGAAAAAGCAAAACACGAAAGACTGAGCTCATAGACACAGAGAACAGAGTGGTGGTTGCCAGAGGTGAGGGTGGGCGAAATGGGTGGAGGGGGTCAAAAGGTACAAACCTCCAGTGATGAAATAAATGTCCTGGGCATAAAATGTACACCCTGGTGACTAGAGTTAACTTTGCGTTGCATGTTTGAAAGTTGCTAAAAGAGTAGATCTTATAAGTTCTCACCACAAGAAAACAAAATTCTGTAACTATGTGTGGTGATGGGTGTTAACAAGACTCAGTATGGTTATCACGTCACAATATGTACGGATGTTGAATCATGTGGTACACCTGAAAGTAATATAATGTTATATGTCAATTATAGGTCAATAAAAACAATTCTGGATTATGTGATAAGCCCATGCACACAGGACGCGGGTAAATGGAGGGGTGCATTAAACAGACAAATGTCAAAATATAGTAACAGAGAAGCGATTAAAGGCAAACGGGATAATACTACTCAGCCATAAAAAGGAATGAAAGTTTGCCATTTGCAGCAACATGGATGGCCTTGGAGGGCATTATGCTAAGTGAACTAAGTCAGACAGAAAGACAAATACTGGATGATATCACTTCTATGTGGAATTTTAAAAATTACAACAAACTAGGGAGTATAACAAAAAAGAAACAGACACAGATGCAGAGAACAAACTGTGGTTACCTGTGGGGAGAGGGAAGGGGGAGGGGCAGTGTAGGGGGAGGGGAGTAAGAGGTACAAACTATTACATATAAAATAAGCTACAGGGCTTCCCTGGCGGTGCAGTGGTTAAGAATCTGCCTGCCAATGCAGGGGACACGGGTTCATTCCCTGGTCTGGGAAGATCCCACATGCCATGGGTCAACTAAGCCCGTGAGCCACAACTACTGAGCCCGCGCTATAGAGCCAGCGAGCCACAACTACTGAGCCCGCAAGCCACACTACTGAGCCTGTGCACATAGAGCCTGTGCTCCGCAACAATAGAAGCCACCGCAATGAGAAGCCTGCACAATGCGACGAAGAGTATCCCTTGTTCGCCACAGCTAGAGAAACCCCGCACACAGCAATGAAGACCCAACACAGCCAAAAATACATTTAAAAAATTAAATAAATAAAATTTTTTAAAAAGTAAAAATAAAATAAGCTACAGGGATATATTGTACAACATGGGGAATATAGCCAGTATTTTATAACAACTATAAATGGAGTATAACATTTTAAAATTATGAATCACTATGTCGTACACCTGTAACTTACATAATATTGTATATCAACTAGACATCAATCAATCAATCAATAAAAACAATACACAAATAAACAAACAGGAAAGTCAGGTGCCTTCTCTGTTGTTTTTTTCCCTCACATCAGATTTCCATCAGCACCCAGATGTTTGTTCGTTTCAGTGAGCATTTATTGAGCACCTACTGTGTCCTCAGAATTGTTTCAGGGATCTGGGGAGATAAGGAGCTTGAAATCTACCTGAGCTGAAGGAACAGACTGAGACAGTGAACAAATCTGCGGATAAGCGGGTTTGGAGGAGGAGCCTGACTTTGAGGGAAAGCAGTTGCGCTTGGATCTGCCCCAGGACCCCCCTGCTCACCAGGAGAACGTGCTGTGACCTGGAAAGAGCTGACTGTTGGCACAGCTTGGCTAAGAGGAAGGTCCAGGAGAGAAAAGGACCAGGCTTGCCCTGCACGGATGAAGTTCCTGGCACTCGAGCCCCGGGGCAGCCGTGGAATTGGCCGTCTTTCCTGTGCTCTGTCTAGTATCCATTCATGGGCTACCTATGGAGATGGGTCCTATGCGTTTTATGTGTATTAAGCCATTTAATTCTCACAGCACCCTTATAAAATACTGTGATTACCTCCACTTGACATATGAAGAAATGGAAATACATACAAGCTAAGTACCTTGCCCCGGTTCACATGCCCTTTCAGTAATAAATCTAGGATGACAACCCAAGATGCTCAGCCCTGGCAACCAGGGCTCACGACATTGACCACCAGGCTGGGCTGCCTCTCACTGCGGTGGCTCTGAGCTGGCAGGCGGGGGCATGCTCTAATCAGAGTAGTAATAAACCACTTTACTAAGAAGAAAAGCTGTGCAGAGGGATGCTGGCTAGTCACATGGTAGAAAGAGAACAGGATTTAGATCAGAAGACCAGGTGTTGATTGAACTCTGATACTAACTAGTTATGCATCAGTTAACCCCACTGACTCTCAACTTCCTCATATTTAACCTAAGGTTAACAGTATCTACCTCACGAGTCTTCTGAATATCAGATAGACTGTATAACTGTGTCTAAAACAGCTCCTGGCACTAAGTAAATACACGGTAAACAGAAGGTGAGTGAAAGATCAGTGAGAGATGCTTCATAGACACAGGTCTGATTGCCCTTGACAAGAGTGTGAAGTTCATGAACAAGGACAAAATAAACATCAAACGTGTGGGGATGTTCAGTGGATGAATCTAGGGGTGTCTGTGGGGGGGGGGGCGGCGGGTGGTCTATGTGTATAATAGCTGCCATTCATGGGGCAACTGTCATTTACTGAGGTCACCATGAACCTTCAATGTACCATTAATAACCATGAATTAAGGCATTTTGTTATGTACTTTGGGTTTCACCGTTACATGCATTTTACAGATGCTTAAGCAGGGACTGTTCTGAGACATGGTGGTCCAGCCACCGTGCAGATGTCTATGAAACCTAGCAACAGGCAGGCCTTGCTGCAAAGATGTGGCCAACTTAGCCCCAGAGCTCCTGCCTCCAGCTATGCTATTGAGGAAACCTGGGCTAAAACAGATGAAAAGAAATTTTTTTTGGTACAAGAAAATACATTGAAGTAGATATGTATAGGAAAAAGCTCGAAATTTACATATGCAAAACATTAACTGGATTGTCTCCATACTTTTCTATACTTTCTATTTTAAAAACTTTAAATCAATAAAATGGTTATTTTAGCAAACGGTTGAAACAGGCACATTTCTTTCTTCCAAAATTAACAGACATGATCTGTAGACATAAGCTGAAAAGCCATAGTGACAATAAAGAGATTTTCAATGGATGTCCCATTAGTGTAAATTCAGGAGAAGCTCTAGATGTTTTCATAACCTACTATTTTATACTCTCCTCGTTTCAGTTGTATTTTATTGAGGGTTAAGGAAATAAGAAACGTTGATTTTCATATGTTGAACAAGAATCACTTGGAATATATAACAATGTAGTTAACATGGTAGGCTTATTAAATATGTTTCTATAATTCTGTAACTTCTTTAGGTTTTAAAGACAGTCAAATTACTTACATGCCCTGGAATTTCAAAGACTTGTCAACAATGCTACCCTCTGAGGCTTATGCCAAACTGAAATCCACTCAGCCTCAAAGAGTCTCTTTTGGCAAAAACTGGATGTGTAGGCTTAAGAGTAAGTCCCAAAGCCCCACAGCATTTCCTGTTACTGTTTATTCCCCAGGGACCAAACTTAATGTGAGGAAAATAAAAGCTGCCTTGGAATTTTCCTGCTTTCACCAGAAGGCGTTAAGTCTGACTTGCATTTCCCTACAACGGTCTCACTTGTAGTGAGAATCTTGACTCGCAGGGTAGCAAGGGGCTCCGGGAAATCACCGCCTACAAACGGCCCACATCATAGACAAGGACACGACCCAGAGACTATGACCATCCCCTCTGTGAACCTGCTCTGACTGGAGCTTGGACTGGATCACCATGGTTAATAAGAGGCATCATCCATGTTTCAAAAACTTAGAAGAAACAGTCAGCTATCCACACAGCTCGTCCATTTGATATATGAGAATCTCGCTAAAGAACTGAACTATTGATTGCTGGGGAAGATGGCAGAAGAGTAAGACGCGGAGATCACCTTCCTCCCCACAGATACACCAGAAATACATCTACACGTGGAACAACTCCTACAGAACACCTACTGAACGCTGGCAGAAGACCTCAGACCTCCCAAAAGGCAAGAAACTCCCCACGTACCTGGGTAGGGCAAAAGAAAAAAGAATAAACAAAGACAAAAGAATAGGGACGGGACCTGCACCAGTGGGAGGGAGCTGTGAAGGAGGAAATGTTTCCACACACTAGGAAGCCCCTTCGCGGGCGGAGACTGCGGGTGGTGGAGGGGAAAGCTTCGGAGCCCGGGAGGAGAGCGCAGCAACAGGGGTGCGGAGGGCAAAGCGAAGAGATTCCCGCGCAGAGGATCGGGGCCGAACGGCACTCACCAGGCCGAGAGGCTTGTCTGCTCACCTGCCAGGGCGGGCGGGGCTGGGAGCTGAGGCTCGGGCTTCGGTCGGAGCGCAGGGAGAGGACTGGGGTTGGCAGCGTGAACACAGCCTGAAGGGGTTAGTGCACCACGGCTAGCAGGGAGGGAGTCCGGGTAAAAGTCTGGAGCTGCCGAAGAGGCAAGAGACTTTTTCTTCCCTCTTTGTTTCCTGGTGCGCGAGGAGAGAGGATTAAGAGCGCTGCTTAAAGGAGCTCCAGAGACGGGCGTGAGCCGCGGCTAAAAGCGCGGACCCCAGAGACGGGCACGAGACGCTAAGGCTGCTGCTGCCGCCACCAAGAAGCCTGTGTGCGAGCACAGCTCACTATCCACAGCCCCCTTCTGGGGAGCCTGGGCAGCCCTCCACTGCCGGGGTCCCGGGATCCAGGGACAACTTCCCCGGAAGAACGCACGGTGGGCCTCAGGCTGGTGCAACGTCACGCCGGCCTCTGCCGCCGCAGGCCCGCCCCGCACGCAGTGCCCCTCCCACACCCGGCCTGAGTAAGCCAGAGCTCCCGAATCAGCGGCTCCTTTAACCCCGTCCTGCCTGAGCAAAAAACAGACGCCCTCCAGCGACCTACACGCAGAGGCGGGGCCAAATCCAAAGCTGAGCCCCTGGGAGCTGTGAGAACAAAGAAGAGAAAGGGAAATCTCTCCCAGCAGCCTCAGAAGCAGCGGATTAAAGCTCCACAATCAACTTGATGTACCTGCATCTGTGGAATACCTGAAGAGACAATGAATCATCCCAAATTGAGGAGGTGGACTCTGAGAGGAAGATTTATGATTTTTTTCCCCATTTCCTCTTTTTGTGAGTGTGTATGTGTATGCTTCTGTGGGAGACTTTGTCTGTATAGCTTTGCTTCCACCATTTGTCCTAGCGTTCTATCCGTCCGTTTTTTTTTTTCTTTTTTTCCTCTTAAAAATTATTTTTTTATTTTAATAACTTTATTATGTTTTATCTTACTTTATTTTATTTCACTTTATCTTCTTTCTTTCTTTTTTTCCTTCCTTCCTTCCTTCCTCCCTCCCTCCCTTCTTTCTTTCTTTCTCTCTCTCTTTCTTTCTTTCTACTTCTACTAATTCTTTCTTTCTACTTTATTTCCCTTTTATTCTGAGCCGAGTGGATGAAAGGCTCTTGGTGCTGCAGCCAGGAGTCAGTGCTGTGCCTCTAAGGTGGGAGAGCCAACTTCAGGACACTGGTCAACAAGAGACCTCCCAGCTCCACATAATATCAAACAGCGAAAATCTCCCAGAGATCTCCATCTCAACACCAGCACCCAGCTTCACTCAACGACCAGCAAGCTACAGTGCTGGACATCCTATGCCAAACAACTAGCAAGACAGGAACACAACCCCACCCATTAGCAGAGAGGCTGCCTAAAATCATAAAAAGTCCACAGACACCCCAAAACACACCACCAGACGTGGACCTGCCCACCAGAAAGACAAGATCCAGGCTCATCCACCAAAACACAGGCACTAGTCCCCTCCACCAGGAAGCTTACACAACCCACTGAACCAACCTTAGCCACTGGGGACAGACACCAAAAACAACGGGAACTACGAACCTGCAGCCTGCAAAAAGGAGACCCCAAACACAGTAACATAAGCAAAATGAGAAGTTAGAAAAATACACTGCGGATGAAGGAGCAAGATAAAAGCCCACCAGACCTAACAATTGAAGAGGAAATAGGCAGTCTACCTGAAAAATAATTCAGAATAATGATAGTAAAGATGATCCAGAATCTTGGAAATAGAATAGACAAAATGCAAGAAACATTTAACAAGGACCTAGAAGAACTAAAGATGAAACAAACAACAATGAACAACACAATAAATGACATTAAAAATACTCTAGATGGGATCAATAGCACAATAACTGAGGCAGAAGAATGGATAAGGGACCTGGAAGATAAAATAGTGGAAATAACTACTGCAGAGCAGAATAAAGAAAAAAGAATGAAAAGAACTGAGGACAGTCTCAGAGACCTCCAGGACAACATCAAACGCACCACCTTTCAAATTATAGGGGTTCCAGAAGAAGAAGAGAAAACGAAACGACTGAGAAAATATTGGAAGAGATTATAGTTGAAAACTTCCCTAATATGGGAAAGGAAATAGTTAATCAAGTCCAGGAAGCACAGAGAGTCCCATACAGGATAAATCCAAGGAGAAATACGCCAAGACACACATTAATCAAACTGGCAAAAATTAAATACAAAGAAAGCATATTAAAAGCAGCAAGGGAAAAACAACAAATAACACACAAGGGAATCCCCATAAGGTTAACAGCTGATTTTTCAGTAGAAACTCTGCAAGCCAGAAGGGACTGGCAGGACATATTGAAAGTGATGAAGGAGAAAAACCTGCAACCAAGATTACTCTACCCAGCAAGGATCTCATTCAGATTTGATGGAGAAACTAAATCCTTTACAGACAAGCAAAAGCTGAGAGAGTTCAGCACCACCCAACCAGCTTTACAACAAATGCTAAAGGAACTTCTCTAGGCAAGAAACACAAGAGAAGGAAAAGACCTACAATAATGAACCCAAAACAATTAAGAAAATGGGAATAGGAACATACATATCGATAATTACCTTAAATGTAAATGGACTAAATGCTCCCACCAAAAGACAGATTGGCTGAATGGATACAAAAACAAGACCCATATATTTGCTGTCTACAAAAGACCCACTTCACACCTAGAGACACATACAGACTGAAAGTAAGGGGATGGAAAAAGATATTTCATGCAAATGGAAACCAAAAGAAAGCTGGAGTAGCAGTACTCATATCAGACAAAATAGACTTTAAAATAAAGACTATTAGAAGAGACAAAGAAGGACACTACATAATGATCAAGGGATCAATCCAAGAAGAAGATATAACAATTGTAAATATTTATGCACCCAACATAGGAGCACCTCAATACATAAGGCAAATACTAACAGCCATAAAAGGGGAAATCGACAGTAACACATTCATAGTAGGGGACTTTAACACCCCACTTTCACCAATGGACAGATCATCCAAAGGGAAAATAAATAAGGAAACACAAGCTTTAAATGTTACATTAAACAAGATGGACTTAATTGATATTTATAGGACATTCCATCCAAAACAACAGAATGCACATTCTTCTCAAGTGCTCGTGGACCATTCTCCAGGATAGATCATATCTTGGGTCACAAATCAAGCCTTGGTAAATTTAAGAAAATTGAAATTGTATCAAGTATCTTTTCTGACCACAACTCTATGAGACTAGATGTCAATTACAGGAGAAGATCTGTAAAAAATACAAACACATGGAGGCTACACAATACACTACTTAATAACGAAGTGATCACTGAAGAAATCAAAGAGGAAATCAAAAGATACCTAGAAACAAATGACAATGGAGACACGACGACCCAAAATCTATGGAATGCAGCAAAAGCAGTTCTAAGAGGGAAGTTTATAGCAATACAATCCTACCTTAAGAAACAGGAAACATCTCGAATAAACAACCTAACCTTACACCTAAAGCAATTAGAGAAAGAAGAACAAAAAAACCCCAAAGTTAGCAGAAGGAAAGAAATCATAAAAATCAGATCAGAAATAAATGAAAAAGAAATGAAGGAAATGATAGCAAAGATCAATAAAATTAAAAGCTGGTTCTTTGAGAAGATAAACCAAATTGATAAACCATTAGCCAGACTCATCAAGAAAAAAAGGGAGAAGACTCAAATCAATAGAATTAGAAATGAGAAACAAGAAGTAACAACTGACACTGTAGAAATACAAAAGATCATGAGAGATTACTACAAGAAACTCTATGCCAATAAAATGGACAACCTGGAAGAAATGGACAAATTCTTAGAAATGCACAACCTGCCAAGACTGAATCAGGAAGAAATAGAAAATATGAACAGACCAATCACAAGCACTGAAATTGAAACTGTGATTAAAAATCTTCCAACAAACAAAAGCCCAGGACCAGATGTCTTCACAGGCGAATTCTATCAAACATTTAGAGAAGAGCTAACACCTAACCTTCTCAAACTCTTCCAGAATATAGCAGAGGGAGGAACACTCCCAAACTCATTCTACAAGGCCACCATCACCCTGATACCAAAACCAGACAAGGATGTCACAAAGAAAGAAAACTACAGACCAATATCACTGATGAACATAGATACAAAAATCCTCAACAAAATACTAGCAAAGAGAATCCAACAGCACATTAAACGGATCATACATCATGATCAAGTGGGGTTTATTCCAGGAATGCAAGGATTCTTCAATATACGCAAATCAGTCAACGTAATACACCATATTAATAAATTGAAGGAGAAAAACCATATGATCATCTCAATAGATGCAGAGAAAGCCTTCGACAAAATTCAACACCCATTTATGATAAAAAACCCTGCAGAAGGTAGGCATAGAGGGAAGTTTCCTCAGCATAATAAAGGCCATATATGACAAACCCACAGCCAACATCATCCTCAATGGTGAAAAACTGAAAGCATTTCCACTAAGATCAGGAACAAGACAAGGTTGCCCACTCTCACCACTCTTATTCAACATAGTTTTGGAAGTTTTAGCCACAGCAATCAGAGAAGAAAAGGAAATAAAAGGAATCCAAATCAGAAAAGAAGAAATAAAGCTGTCACTGTTTGCAGATGACATGATACTATACATAAAGAATCCTAAAGATTCTACCAGAAAACTACTAGAGCTAATCAATGAATTTGGTAAAGTAGCAGGATACAAAATTAATGCACAGAAATCTCTGGCATTCCTATATACTAATGATGAAAAAATCTGAAAGTGAAATCAAGAAAACACTCCCATTTACCATTGCAACAAAAAGAATAAAATATCTAGGAATAAACCTACCTAAGGAGACAAAAGACCTGTATGCAGAAAATTATAAGACACTGATGAAAAAAATTAAAGATGATACAAATAGATGGAGAGATATACCATGTTCTCGGATTGGAAGAATCAACATTGTGAAAATGACTCTACTACCCAAAGCAATGTACAGATTCAATGCAATCCCTATCAAACTACCACTGGCATTTTTTACAGAACTAGAACAAAAAATTTCACAATTTGTATGGAAACACAAAAGGCCTCAAATAGCCAAAGCAATCTTGAGAACGAAAAACGGAGCTGGAGGAATCAGGTTCCCTGACTTCAGACTATACTACAAAGCTACAGTAATCAAGACAGTATGGTACTGGCACAGAAACAGAAAGATAGATCAATGGAACAGGATAGAAAGCCCAGAGATACACCCACACACATATGGTCACCTTATCTTTGATAAAGGAGGCAGGAATGTACAGTGGAGAAAGGACAGCCTCTTCAATAAGTGGTGCTGGGAAAACTGGACAGGTACATGTAAAAGTATGAGATTAGATCACTCCCTAACACCATACACAAAAATAAGCTCAAAATGGATTAAAGACCTAAATGTAAGGCCAGACACTATCAAACTGTTAGAGGAAAACATAGGCAGAACACTCTATGACATAAATCACAGCAAGATCCTTTCTGACCCACCTCCTAGAGAAATGGAAATAAAAACAAAAATAAACAAATGAGACCTAATGAAACTTAAAAGCTTTTGCGCAGCAAAGGAAACCATAAACAAGATGAAAAGACAACCCTCAGAATGGGAGAAAATATTTGCAAGTGAAGCAACTGACAAAGGATTAATCTCCAAAATTTATAAGCAGCTCATGCAGCTCAATAACAAAAAACCAAACAACCCAATCCAAAAATGGGCAGAAGACCTAAATAGACATTTCTCCAAAGAAGATATACAGTCTGCCAACAAACACATGAAAGAATACTCAACATCATTAATCATTAGAGAAATGCAAATCAAAACTACAATGAGATATTATCTCACACCAGTCAGAATGGCCATCATCAAAAAATCTAGAAACAATAAATGCTGGAGAGTGTGTGGAGAAAAGGGAACCCTCTTGCACTGTTGGTGGGAATGTAAATTGATACAGCCACTGTGGAGAACAGTATGGAGGTTCCTTAAAAAACTACAAATAGAACTACCATATGGCCCAGCAATCCCACTACTGGGCATAGACCCTGAGAAAACCACAATTCAAAAAGAGTCCTGTACCAAAATGTTCATTGCAGCTCTATTTACAATAGCCCAGACATGGAAACAACCTAGGTGCCCATCATCGGATGAATGGATAAAGAAGATGTGGCACGTATATACAATGGAATATTACTCAGCCATAAAAAGAAACGAAATTGAGCTATTTGTAATGAGGTGGATAGACCTAGAGTCTGTCATACAGAGTGAAGTAAGTCAGAAAGAGAAAGACAAATACTGTATGCTAACACATATATATGGAATTTAAGAAAAAAATAATGTCATGAAGAACCTAGGAGTAAGACAGGAATAAAGACACAGACCTACTAGAGAATGGACTTAAGGATATGGGGAGGGGGAAAGGTAAGCTGTGACAAAGCGAGAGAGAGGCATGGACATATATACACTACCAAATGTAAGACAGATAGCTAGTGGGAAGCAACCGCATAGCACAGGGAGATCAGCTCGGTGCTTTGTGACTACCTGGAGGGGTGGGATAGGGAGGGTGGGAGGGAGGGCGATGCAAGAGGGAAGAGATATGGGGACATATGTATATGTATAACTGATTCACTTTGTTATAAAGCAGAAAGTAACACACCATTGTAAAGCAATTATACTCCAATAAAGATGGAAAAAAAAAAAAAAGAACTGAACTATTTTGGGGAGGGGATTAAATCCATTATGCGAAAGTCTTTGGGAATGGTATTTTAACTTTGGCTTCTCCTAGTTGTGTTGGGGGAGAGAAAGTAGGGTTAATGCCTAATTATGTAGTTATTTCTATTATGTGGTTACAGAGTCATTTCTTTACCTATGTTCTCTCCAGACCTACTCCATAGAAACTTGAAAACAGAAAACCATATCCTAGCCACAGTTATTCCAGCTCTGTATACATTTAAGCCCAGAGTTTTCTTATGGTTCCAGCCAGGGCTGTTGAGTCAGACTAACTGGGTTTGAATTCTGGTCCTGCCATTGAGTAGATACTTGAAGTTGGGCAAGCAACTTGATCTTGCATTAGCAACTTGACCTCTCTCTGGCTTCCTTTTCCTCATATTAAAATGGAGTTAATTTTAATATTCATCTTCTATGTAAAGTGCCTAGTGCAGTGCATTTCACATAGTAAATATTCGATCAATATTGGCTACTGATAAGTGCTCAAAAAGTATTTATTGGAAAGAATGTATTAAGGGGAAAGAGAATTGTCACAAAGAAGAAAGCCATGACTCTTTCTCAAACCACTCCAGCTCCTGCTGGTCTCAACATTTCAGATATTCTAGCATAATTTCTCAGGCTCATGGAAGCAGAAGAATTCTATTGTCACATGAAATTTACATATATAAGGTGTGATCTGCTCCAAAAACCTAGGATACAAATTTAGTCACGTTACTCCCCCACCCCCTTCCCCAATTAATACCTATGGTATACTCAGATATACCATAAAAAAAAGTCTAGAGTGGGCTTCCCTGGTGGTGCAGTGGTTGAGAGTCCGCCTGCCGATACAGGGGACGCGGGTTCGTGCCCCGGTCCGGGAGGATCCCGCATGCCGTGGAGCGGCTGGGCCCGTGAGCCATGGCCGCTGAGCCTGCGCGTCCGGAGCCTGTGCTCCGCAACGGGAGAGGCCACAACAGTGAGAGGCCCGCATACAGAAAGAAAAATAAAAAGTCTAGAGTGTCCACTTTTGTCCAGGAATGCCTGGGGCTTAATCAGTTGAAAGGGGTCAGAGCGCTCTCAAATGCCAAGTGGGGCAGAGATGGCCTGGCACTGTCTTACACTTCCTGCCACTCCACCTCAGTGGATGGGCCTGCAGCTTCCCCGGGGCGGCATCCAGCCAGAGCCCAGCTCAAGGTCCTGGCTTGGTGATGACTGTTCTGAGACCACAGTCACAGGACCAGCACTGCTGTCCAGGAGGCCCAACTGCTATGCCACAGCTGTGCCAGCAAAAGCCGCAGGCCTGCGGGCCACGCCAGCCGTTGCAAAGCCCATATGCCCTTTTCTGAGAACCTGGGCCATCAACCTCGATATCTCTTCTCCCCTTAACCACAACTTATTTTTAGGATTATTTCACCTATGCAGATGTGTCCGCCTGTGCCCCAGCTGGGTGAGTTTGCCAGGGCCGCCACACAAAGCTCCATAGACTTGGCCAGTGGGGGAGCTTAAACAGCAGAAATTTATTTTCCACAATTCTGGAGGCTGCAAATCTAAGAGAAGGTGTTGGCAGGTAGGTTGCTTCTTAGGCCTCTCTCCTTGGCTTGCAGATGGCCGTCTTCTTCCTGTGTCCTCATGTGGCCTTGTCTCCAAACACGGTCACATTCTGAGTTACTGGAAGTTAGGATTTCATCGTTGGAAATTTGGGAGCGGGGGCACAGTTCAGCCCATGACACCAACAACTGACTACCTACTTAGGATGTAAGTTAACTTGTTCAGTGAGAGAGATGGAGAGAGGTGTGTACCCAGGGAGGCCTCTCCAGACTACTTTCCAGGACAATAGGCACCGTGCTTTCCTTACTAAGTGGACAGTCAAGGGCTGTCCAAACATTTACAGAGCACCCTACCAAGCCCAGGAGCTCTCTGTAGAACAGAGGACCCCAGAGCTTCTCTGGGAGAAAATGGGAGTGTGGTCAAGACCCCTTCACCCTCTCCTCAAGGAATCACCTCTGACCAGTACCGTGTAAAACCCTGTCCTGGAGGATTCCAGGTGTCCCGGCTCCCTCTGTTACTTTTTCACAACGACATGATTCACTGCGGTTTGAATCGGTATGTATGTTACGTCTGCCAATCCTTAACTTTGGGAACATAATTCTGCGACTTACATTCAGCCCGGCTCCGCTCCACGGTCCGGATAAGCCTGAGACCTGCAGACACCCTGGCTTTATTTTTCCCCTTGGCTTCTTTTCGGAGACGGGCTGGTTAATCGCCCTGCTCAGCTGTGACACCCAGAAAAGCAGAGACAGGAAAGTCAGGCACGGCCTCCCCTTGACCTGTTTGCACACACCAGACCAATAAAGTGCGGGCAGAATGACAGTGACAGCTGCCCCGTGGTGTTCAGAGGGACCCGAGAGGTTCAGTTCTGCAGCCTCAGGGACAAGGGTATCATTACAGCCCGGCTGCTCCGAGAGAAGCCACTTCAACCCAGCCTGGAAGACGGACAGCTCTCGGTGGCGCAGCTAGACATCTGGGACCCCGAACACCAGGCATCTGGGACCCTGAGAGCCGGGGATCTGGGACCCCCCCCCCCAAGTCCTACTCACCCTGCGGCACCACCGGCCACGGCTCCCATCACCCGATCGGCTCCCTGCCGGGCTTCAGCAGCTGGGCCGGGAGCCCATCCCCACCTGCGGCGACAGAGGGGCACGAGGAAGGCAGGTAAATGGGGGCCAGGCAGTCTGGTGCCCGCTGCAAGGACAAGGGCCTCCCGGGGCGGGGGGTCCTGCGGGGGAGGCAGAAGTTCTCCCCGTGGGACGATGCTCTGCTCTCGGGGAGGGACCCGCGGTGTCTGCTGAAGCGGGGCCTGCGGCACGTCAGTTTCAGCCTGGTCACCAAGGGCATGACAGATGCTCCTGACTTCCTGTGGAGCCTGTCAGAAGTGCAGAAGCTCAACCTGTCCCACAACCAGCTCCGGGCCCTCCCGCCCGAGGTGGGGAAGCTGACACGGCTGGTGGTCTTGAACTTGTGCGGGAACCGCCTGAAGACCCTGCCCCGGGAGGTCAGCCTCCTCCAGAGCCTCAAGGTCCTGTTTGTGCACATGAACTGCCTGACGGAGCTGCCGGCAGAGCTGAGCGCCTGCCGGAACCTGGAGGTCCTGAGCCTGTCGCACAACTTCCTGTCCCAGCTCCCCGCCAGCCTCGCGGACCTCTCCCGGCTGCGCAAGCTGAACCTCAGCCACAACCGCTTTGCACACATCCCTGTCTGCGTGTTCTCGCTCAGGGAGCTGGACTTCCTGCACGTGGGCTCCAACCGCCTGGAGAACATTGCCGAGAGCATCCAGTGCCTGGCCAGCCTGCAGATCTTCATTGCCGAGAGTAACAATATCCACACCTTCCCCCGCTCCCTCTGCCTGCTCACGAGCCTGGAGCTGCTGAACTTGAACAACAATGACATCCAGACCCTCCCCGAGGAGCTCTACCTGCTGTGCAGACTGGCCAGGATCGCTTGGAACCCCATGGACAAAGGGCTTCACATTTCCCACAACCCTTTATCCAAACCTCTGCCTGAGCTGCTGGAGGGGGGTCTGGAGATGCTCTTTAGTTACCTGAAGGACAAAATACATACCTGACGTGGGCGCCGGAGACACCGACAGACTTAGCCGGGTACTTTCCTGGTCTAAACCTTCTCCTCTTCCTGTTTCTGTGGGTCGATGCTTGTGCTATTATTTGCTAAATCACACTGAACGCCCCTTCTAAGGAGGCGTTTGCTTTTAGCTCTGTATGTTCTTAATAACCCGCATAATACTATGTTCATCTCCTTCTAAACATTAATTGAAAGAGGACTTGGGTTTTCCCCAAAGAGAAATAATTCTGATTCTTCTGGGGAGCGGTGGGATTCAGCCTTTGGAAGGGAGGACAGCAGGTCTGATTCAAAGTCAATCAAAAGTGAAATATTTGTTAAGTATGTGCAGTGGGCCAGGTACGATATAGGAGGCATTGACACCATCTGATTTCAGCCCCTGAATTGGCAACGTGGGTAGCACTGGCAAGACATGCTCCCACCTCAGCCGCCATCAAGCATCACTTGGGACCAAAGAGCAAGCTGGGGCCCTGCCCTCCCGGCAATGACCAAATCAGCCAGAGCTTCCCCACGAGTCCCGGGGGGAAACAGCCACAGGAACTTTGTCTCCAGAATGACTGTTGGGTAACAACCCAGGCGCTCGTGCTGACATCTGGTGGTGAGTGACGGGGGTACAGAGTGATGGCTTTCAGAGAATAAATACAAACCAAAGCTAACATTCAGTGTCCACCTTCTTTCCCAATCCTCCTCTTGCACTCACGGTCACATCCTTGAGCTTTTCTAGAGACGCTTGCCAGTGGTTACATTATCCTTTAATAATTTCATTATTCCTCCCGTATACATTTGCCTTCTCAGAGATGAGCTAATAATAGGGGAAAAAATGGCCAAAAGGCAGGAAGGAGGAGGTAAGGCAAAGACAGGCCACCCAAAAAATTCATTACCTTTTTCACATTCAGAGAAGGGTGATATTTGCCACTTGGCTTTCCCATATGGACATTTAAAGATGAGTTTGCAACACGCAAAACTCTTTAGACAAAAGGATCTGTAAAAATATGGTTTGTTTTGTTTTTAATTCTGAGAGTACACAGCTGTCAGTTAAACGCAGAATCAGGACGAGGAATTACAGAGCTCCTGCCACGAGAGTCCCTGAACCTCACTGTTGTCACAGCAGCCAAGAGCCCCTGAGACATCACTATGTGGTGACAGTTCAAGAATTAGAATGAAAAGGTAGCAGTGAACCTACAGTACCTTCAGATCAGTGGAAGTCCAAGCATTCGGGTTTCTTGGCACGTTTGTTTACAGGACACAACAAGTAATAGCAAGACAGGAATGGGGGTTGCTGCTAGGATTTATCTAACTTCTTACTACCCTTAGTTTAATTCAGTTAAATTTATATTTATTAGCCCCTTCCCTGGGCAAGGACCTCGAGAGGAATAACGCTCAGCTCCTTCTACCAAGGAGCTCAAATTCTGGTGAAAGAGACAGACCCACGTGGGTTTCCACAATGTGGCAAGTTGTGATCCCCACTAAAGAGAAAGGACTGAAGCAAAGATAACACACTAGATGGCGTAGAGCAGACTGAGTCCCGGGTTTCAGAAACCAAAGGACACGACCAGGATGAATCAGTCAAACCCCCATTCTAGCAGTCGTCTCACCCTAATTCCCCCTTCTGCCTTCACCCCATGTGGGGAAGGGCAACAAAGCCTGGGGCAGTGGGTGGCTCTTTCTCAGGTTCAGACTCAGGCAGCTTTAGTATGGGGGACTGTGGTCTTATGTCTTCTAAGCGCTGCTCAAGGCTGGGGGGGGGGCGGGGGCTGGTGGTGGTCCATGTAACTTATTCACAGGACAAGTGATTTTTCCAGCAGACCCCAACATCAATTTCCCATCCAGCAAAGAAGGCAGCCAATTCCTGCCTTTACCATCAGACACCATCGTTCCATGAGCACCTTAGTGCATGAGCTCTTGTGTTGAACCACTGCAAACAGATCTTACCAGTGTCACTGGGAGGCAACTGCAGTCCCCTCCAGAGCCCCCTCCACAGCGCCCTCCAGCAGCAACCGGAGACCTGCTTATCCCCGCCAGGCACACACAGGCACACTCAGTAACCACACCCACGTTTGCTTGCTGGAGCCAAGGCTATTTAAAGACATCAGAGGAATTCTTACTTGATCTCATGACTCAGTGGGAAATTGTGGGACGCACTTTCCTCTGCAGAGCAGGGCTGAGGCTGGAGCTGGAGCCCATATATGCAGCTGTCCCACAAACACCACTTGTGCCAGGATCGCGCTCACGGTGTCTGCTGCTGAAGACCCACTTGGGCTCACGCTGAATTTCCATGACCTTTGCTCTGGCGGAGAGGCAGGCTGGAACACCACCATCACGCTTTTCCTGCTGAGCAATCATTTTATTTCTTCTCCTCGCTTTTTCAGTCACTTGATACCTCACAGTAACTCTATTCCAGGGAAAGAACGTAAGCATATTTTGAAGGTGACCCAAGAGCTTATTATACTTCTTGAGGAAAAAGTGCTATCAATGTGGTTGCCAGCATCTATCGGTGCCTTTCAGAGTATAGAAGCGAGGTTTTCTTTGTTAAAGCTCGGCATTGAGGACATCATAAAAGTAATTGCAGTTGCCTGATGAACTTTAGATGTTGATTCTTTGTGAATGCTCCTTTTTATCGATAAAGGGAAGTGCTGAGCAAAAACCTGGCTAACGAGCTTGGTTATTCAAAACATTAACGTGGAGGGAAATTTGATACAACCCTGGGTGTCTGCTCTCAAATCCTACAGTTTGCTGACGGGCTGTGAAATGCTTCCTGCTTATCTTTTGTAGTTCTGATACTGCCACATTCAAGTAACTGCCAGGTATTTCTAAGGCTTCCAGATCAAAGCATTGAGGCTCACTGCATTGGCTGAGGAGTACGTTTAGCAAAAGAATACGAGCTAATTGGGTGCTTGATGTGGGGAGCTGGCTGTTCACATCCTGATGAGGGGTTGGTTTGCATATCACTGGGCCCTCTGTAAGGAAGGATCTCAGTGGTGTGTTCAGAGACACCTTTTGAAGCAGCTTACAAGCATACAATTAAGAAATCCTCTGTTCCTAGGAAAGGAAGACAGCTTTGAAAAGACACATCTGTTCAAAGAATAATACCGCTAAATGCATAAAACTGCTGCACGCTAGAAAGAAGAGTGTCGTCATTAGTTACTTGTTGACTTAATAAATGGTTAATAGTAGAAATGGGCTCCATTCTCAGGCTTTAGTTAATGCACTGCGTCTCTATATTAACCAGATAGTTAATGCGCTGCGTCTCTATATCAGCCAGAGGGACAATCAGGGTGCACGTGTACTTCACAACCAGGCGTGCCTGCAAAGAGATGGAGAGGGAAAGCTGTCATTATTGGCAGGGATACTTTAAACCCTTTTCTTGTGGGAATGGATTATTGCATTTTAAAATTCCATTTCCTATGCCTCAAAGCACAGACTGAGTATGCATGTGGATGGCTATGCATTACACACAGAGGAAGAGGAAAGCACTGTGGGCTTGGTCACTGGAAGACGATGCAGGTATCAACACCCTGAGATGACCAGGGTGAGTGAGGCTCGAAGCTGGGCTGGGGTGCCTCTCATCAGTAACACACATCGGTGAGGGAGAGTCTGGACAAAGTCCAGACTTTCACTACAAACAGTGAAAAACAGAAGATGAGTTCAGGAAATGGTCTTTTTTAAAAAAGCAGACATTAAATCTGTTAGATTTTAGCTAACAGGAAGATACTACTCCATGACTCCATCAATACCTCCTTAAGTATCCACATGTACTCTATCTTCTTATCCCACCAAAGAATTATTTTCAGCACTGTGTGAGATATAGAGAAACACAAAATCCCCAGCCTAGATTAAATGCGCAACTAAGTACTGGTACCCGTGATGTAATTATAATTAATCCAAGAGCATAAAAATACAACTTTTCATAGATTTTAAGAAAATGAAACAAAATTCAGAGGAACATGAAAGCTATTATAAACAATAATGGGAACAATCTTGACCTTGTTGAGAAAAGAACTTTTTACGAGTGTTCCTTTGATGGTACCCATCAAGTTATATGTTGAATCCAAAGCATTACTAATTAAAAAAAAATGACAGCATAGTAATAAAAGGGAAGCAGAGAGGGCTCATAATGAATTTGTAAGAGCTTGGGCATCATTAGGCGAGCATAACTGAAAGCTATTAGCATCAAGCTTGCTATGCAGATTTTTTTTTTAAACATCTTTATTAGAGTATAATTGCTTTACCAGATTTTTTTTTAGTAGTGTCGTAGGCATCTATTTGCAAGGAAAGAGCTTATCTCCCATTGCTTAAACTTACTTCTCTCTTTTTTTTAACTCTTTACTTTATATTGGAGTATAGCCAATTAACAACGCTGTGATAGTTTCAGGTACACAGCAAAGGGACTCAGCCATACATATACATGTATCCATTCTCCCCCAAACTCCTACTGTCTAGGACAGGGAACTTTGCTCAATGTTATGTGGCAGCCTGGATGGGAGGGGAGTTTAAACTTACTTCTTATTTCAGCACAGGACAGAAAATGAAAGTGAACTTGAGTCCATCAGGAAAGTGTCAAAGTATTTCTGGACACTCTGGAGAGAAGCGTACATTATGAAATTTATAGGACTACTGGCTTCTGCAGAATGAGCTAGAGCAGCCTATGGAACATCATAGAGTCCCCCATATTCTTTGGTCTTCAGCGACTTGAGTTCCCCAGAAGAGCCAGGACATGCCACTGGGGGCAAATCCACATTCCAGCCTCAGTGGCTTCTTTGGTGTTGCTGGTTCTCTGATTGCAAAGCCGCTGGAATTTGTCTTCTTGGCTGACTTAGATCTTCGCATCCAGCATAGGGAAGAGATTCAATCATAATGCATTCATTGAATAGATGAGAAAGTGAACGAGTATGTACAGGTGACTTCACCTGTCCAGGCCTCAGTTTTCTATAAAGTGAGGCGACTGAATTCACTTTAAAGTAAACTCACTTTAAGCCTTTTTTAGCTTTGAAATTCAGACTGTATTTTTTTTCTTTGTCTTTCCCTTGTCTAATGCCTCAGTAAATAGCTACCTGAGATAAGAATTGTTGTGATGACTCAAGAAAAGCCAAAAACATTGATGAAATGCGTCAAGATCACTACCTCCTTGCAGTACCATAAAAAAATATCATTTAATTTTCGTTGACTTTCAAAAATATGAAAAGAGCTAAGCCTTTATTCAGGGTGAGTCTAGGAGTTTGCAGACCTCTAGATTGTCTGGATTCCATCTCTAACTTTGTATTGGATTGGAGGCTCAGAGGGAATATTTCTCTTTGGCTTTGTTGATTGAAAGATTTGAAGCTCCTCTTACGTTTCTGGAAGAGAAGGAATTCCTAATTATCTGTTTCCCACTAAAAAAAAGAACGAATTGGATTTGATGAAATAATATCATTTGGGTACGCAGAGCTGAAATCTTTTCTCTTATAAAAGAGGAAGCATAATGTGTTTCAAAGCTTGAGTTGAACTCTTGTAATGAGTCATGCCTTCTCTACATCCCAGTCCACATACATATGTGAGTCAAACTTGAATTTTGCTATAAATTTTCCAAAGCAACTCCTGCAGGTGGACACGCAGAAAGCTACAAAACAGCTCTTCCTTTGGTTTGTTTGATTCTTAATAAAATTGCTCCTCTCTCTGCCTCTACTGTTTTAATCAAAGCCACAAATGGGTGATATTTACAGTGTGGAAATTAGAAATTAATGACTATAATTTGGTTTTTGACTACCTCTCCTTCTAGAAGGGCAAATTACAATTGTGTTGGGTAAGAAGTCCTGAATAATTTTGTTGCCATAAATACTTTGAAAATTCAAAGGATGGTTCTGGTATTATCCTCCTCAGCCAAGGATTATGAGTGAAGGTTCAGGAATATTTTCGCTCTGGAAACCACAGGAGTAGTGTAAACTAAGAATATAGCAAGAAGGATAAATGTCTACTTTATGTTTTATTGTTTTATACTTTCTTCTTATCATGATTAAGTGTCTATGGTAAATAATCAAGAAATCTGTTTATTCTCTCAGAAATGTATATGTTTGTTATAGAAAATTTTAATTGTTCAACTAACCATGTAATATGTTGGTTATAGAATAACTGAGTTGACCCACTTTGTTTGTACATGGACTTGCCAGGGTCTCACGGATTCATCCACTACTGTCATTTTAGCTGGCTTTCTTCTGTGGCTGAAGAGGGAATGTAATCCTTTCTGATCTGAATGAACGGGTTCCATTTTTTCTGCCACTGAGGTTGTGTCCTTCATGGTCATCATCTATTGTGCAAAGGCCAAGGATGCATTTGACAAAACCACACGGCATGTGTGCAGTAAAGGTCTGACTCAGCAGTTCTTGGGTGTTGAAACTCTGTACATTTCAAAGAAAGGTCTGGCCTTTGACCAACTCCTGGGAAATAACCTCTAAGCTTTTGGGATATCCTGTCTGATAAGGGCATCTTTGTTTACCGGGGGCCATGGGTCACACCAGACAGGCTGGGCTCACCGTGTGATTTATGGTGAGGTCTTGGGCAACACAACAGCTGTGTAACCTCTGGAGAGGCTGGGAACTGAGGTACTAAGTTCAGCCACGGGGAGCTCCATGCCTCCAAGACACACTCCCAACAAAAACCCTGGACACCAAGGCTCAGGTGAGCCTCCCTAGTTGGCAGTACTCCATGCACATCAAATATCATTGTTGGGAGAATTAAGCAATGATCATCAAATTACTCCATTAGGAGAGGACAAGGGGAAGCTGTGCCTGATCTCTCCTGGACTCTGCCTGGAGGCACTCCTTTTATCTTTGCTGATTTTAACTTGTGTCCTTTCGCTGTAATAAACCATAATCATGAATATGAGAGATTGTCTGAATTTTATGAGCCCTTCTAGCAAATTGTTGAACCTGAGGTGCTCCTGTGGACTCCAAAAAGCATGAGCTAAAAAGTAGACTTTATTAAGAAAGCAAGAGAATGAATAAAGAAGACATGTGGTACATATACATATATACAATGGAATATGACTCAGCCATAAAAAGGAATGAAATTGGGTCATTTGAAGAGATGTGGATGGACCTAGAGTCTGTCATACAGAGTGAAGTGAGTCAGAAAGAGAAAAACAAATATCATACATTAATGCAGATATGTGGAATCTAGAAAAATGGTCCAGATGAACCTATTTTCAGGGCAAGAATAGAGACGCAGACATAGAGAACGGACGTGTGGACACAGCAGGGGAAGGGGAGGGTGGGATGAATTGGGAGATTAGGTTTGACAAATACACTACCATGTGTAAAATAGAAAGCTAGTGGGAACCTGCTGTATACCACAGGGAGCTCAGCTCGGTGCTCTATGATGACCTAGATGAGTGGAATCGGGGGGCGAGGGAAGTCCAAGAGAGAGGGGATATATGTATATATATATATATATATATATATATATATATATATATATACATATAGCTGATTCACTTCATTGTACAGCAGAAACTAACACAACATTGTAAAGCAATTATACTCTAAAAAAAAAAAAGAATACTTGCTGGAAAAAAAAGCAAGAAAAGGGAAGCGAGAGGTCCTCACATTCCTCCTCCATGTCAGACCTCCTGGGAGATAACTCACCTGCTGTATAGTTCCTTCTTTGTATAGGGAAATCCTGAGCACAGTATCCAGACACGTTTGGTGTCTGCCTGTCTGGTTTTGATTCTGGGAGTTGTGTAAGAAAGCCAGCTGCAGAGCACCCCAAATTTGGGGGCATGATGGATTTGCCACAAGCGATGGATGTCACGAGTCCCAGAGAAGACAACCTGGGGTACCATTCCCTCCTCCGCTCCCACTCACTCCAAGCAGCCTGGTGGGAGCTGCCACATCATTGTGGACATTCTTGTTCCTCACACAAACTTCTGAGAATCTATTAGGCATATCACAATTTCCCCCCAGGTGGAATAATTCTACTCTATTCGGAAGTCATTTATAGGTCCATCTCAGTTATTCAGGATATAGCTAAGATCCCAGAGTTAACATCATACATTTTACGCATTTATTCATAGGTAAGAGCTTTAAGCCATAAGAATAATGAATGAATCCATCCATCCGTCCACCCATATTATGTTATATAACGATAAATATATGGAAGAAAAATAAAGCAGTGAGAGGGAATATGGTGGGAAAGGTATTTGTTATAAGGTGGTTGGGAAAGTTGCCAACAGCATCCTGTTGGAACAGAGAGACCTGTAGAAAGTGAGGGACATAGTCATGTAGGTATTGTAGGAGAAAATATTCCAAACAGAAGAGAAAGCATATGGAAAGATAGAGTGTGTTTGGCATGTCCATGGACTGAAGTGGATGCAGGGGAGGGCACTGAGGTCACTTTGGTGTCAGGATGGCTCATGGACAGCTTTGGGCCATTGGAAGGACTTTGGATTTCACTCTGAGTGAGGTGGGACGCCATTGGAGGTTTTAAGTAGAGAAGAAACACATACTGACTTACATTTTAGAGGCGTTACTTTGACTACTATTGAGAATAGACTGTAGGGGCAAGAATAAAGCATGGAGACTAGTTAGGAATCTGTTGCAGTGTTTCAAGTGACAGGTGATGGTGGCTTGAACCAGGGCAGAAGTGGTAGAGGTGATCTCATTGTGGAGATACTTTGATAATAGCAGTAACAGAAATTGCTGATGAATTGGATATGAGGAGAGAGAGAGAGAGAGAGGGGTGGGGTACAGAATAACCTCAATGGGTTTGACTTTAGCAACTGGAAGAGTAGAATTGTCATTTACTGAGAGAAGAAGGGTTTAAGAGAGATCAACATGTTAATTTTGAGATGATTAATAGATTTTCAAATGGGTCTGCTAAGTAGGTACTTAGATAAAGAAAATAGGGTTCAGGGAGAAGTGTCCATTGGAGATATAAATTTAGGAATCACCAGCAAAACACACAGGAAGAAGTAAGGAGAAAATGTATCTCTTGTGAAGGGCTTCAATCAAAATTGGTGATTCTTTTTCCTTAAGTTTTGGTACTCAAAGTGCTATGCAAAGTGCTATGAAAATTCCATGTTTGGTGATGCTTGTTTTTTCCAGGTGCTGGATAAATAGGATGTTACTATATCTAGATCTCAGAGCTGTATTTGTGAAAACCCTTGAAATCATCGGTTAACAGGAAGAGACGCTTTCTCTAGTCACATAGAAATCAGAGCACAGAAAGGCAAGTTCCGAGTGGACACCTGATGCCCCATTTGCCTTCCTTCTGCTAAATTACCATCCACAGTCCTACCTGGCAGGTGATTTTAGTCAGTCATCAAGTAGACAAATATGTTGGTATTGCTCAAGATTCACCGAAATACAGTTGGAAAAGCCTCAATTTGTCTTCCTTCACCCTTTTTCCTTCTCTGTGTGTTTTAATTTGTTTAGATCTTAAGGAACATGATTAAGATTGTTTAAAACAAGGGTGAGGGGGAGCAAAATCAACAGTTGCATTCGATTTCCTCTCCAAACTTTGGAAATGAAATTTTTACTCCAATCTATCGTTCTAATAAAAACATTTTAGAGTGCACAATGTGACAAATATAATTGATGAGCTGGCCCTGCATTTTCTTTTACCTGTGTACTGCTTCACCTCATGGCATACCTGCTTCACCTCATGGCATCTGGGTGGGTCCACAGACAAGGAGCCCAGAAGGCTTCTCTGTTACTCTCTGGTGTCGTATGTATTCTACTGTTTTTCTTGATCTGAATTACTAATGCCCCTCCTATTTAAGCAGAACCAAAGAGCTTTCTTTTGGAACTCTAACTAAATCTGATCTTTTGTTTTGGCCTCATTTCATATTCTCTCCACAGGCATGGAAACACCATGAAGTCAGG
Organism: Delphinapterus leucas; assembly: GCF_059928025.1. Classification (NCBI taxonomy): domain Eukaryota; kingdom Metazoa; phylum Chordata; class Mammalia; order Artiodactyla; family Monodontidae; genus Delphinapterus; species Delphinapterus leucas. The sequence goes on along the minus strand of NC_143142.1, from coordinate 31,598,985 downwards.
TACAAGGAGAAACTATGGTACTTTAGATGATGATTCTTACATGTAAAACAGAGAAACTGCCCCATACATTCTGACGTAAGTCACAGAGAGAAAGGATGACCCTTCTGGGATCAATGCAGGATGTGATCCATTGTCGCCCCCCCCCCTTTCTTTTTGCACAGGGTATTTGAAAGAAAATAAAACAAAATGCTGAACAGTTTTGAAAAACAAAGAAAAAGTCCTACTGGCATGTATGTGCTCTTATTTTACCCACATATTGGTCCATAACCTCATTGTCCTCTGCATCTTGCAAACACAAGTCTTTTTGAACATGTTGTATGCTCTGAGTTCAAACTGCTCCCAACTCAAACCAGATAGCCCACAGAATTTTATCTTCTCTCTGGGAAATTATTTTCTCCACATATGTTTTGATGATGACAGCCCTTTTAACGTCTTGCTGTTCCTCCTCCTTGGGGGAACAGAAATGTAAGGAATAATTTCCTATTTGATACTTGCTTTCTACCCATGTACCACTGCAGTTTGAAGACTGTCTACATACCTGCTAATAACTTACTTTAAATCTATACTTTGGGAAGATGAGAGACAAAGGGGAAGAGAAGAAGGAACTTAAAATAACACGTTTGAGAAAATATGTGTAATATTTGGAAGAAAAGATGATCCACTAATTCTACTGGCTGTATCACATTCTATAAAGCTACATCCATGGGGGCTGGGCAAGCTCATTTCTAAGCTAAATTCCATAATTCTGCTACATAGGAAGAATGATAGAATCTCACTCTAAGTGAGGATGTTTTCCTGTATACATCACCTAACTCAAAACTGTCATAGTTCATCATTCATTCGAGAAAAGAATGATCAGTATTTCAGTTTACCTGCTAAAATGACACAGCCATAGGAAAGCAACAGACACACAATTCAAAATCCACAGGATTAATCACCTTTGAAATTAAAATTCCTGATTTTTCTTTCATCGAACTATAGTTGATTTACAATATTGTGTTAGTTTCAGGGGTACAGCAAAGTGAATTCTTTTCAGATTCTTTTCCATCATAGGTTATTACTGGATATTGAATATAGGTCCTGGTGTTATACAGTAAATCATTGTTGTTTATCTATTTTATATATAGAAGTGTGTATCTGTTAATCCCTCCCCACCCTTTGCCTTTTGGTAACCATAAGTTTGTTTTCTATGTCTGTGAGTCTGTTTCTGTTTTGTAAATAAGTTCACTTGTATTATCTTTTAGATTACACAGATAAGTGATATAGTATAATATCTGTCTTTGTCTGACTTACTTCACTTAGTATAATCTCTAGGTCCATCCACGTTGCTGCAAAATGCATTATTTCATTCTTTTTTATGGCTAATATTCCATTTTGTGTGTGTGTGTGTGTGTGTGTGTGTGTGTATACATATCACATCTTCTTTATCCATTCATCTGTTGATGCAAAATTCTTAATTTTTTTAACTTAGAGGATTGACATTATTTTGAATTTTGTGCAAGAAATGAGGCACTGTTATTAATGTCACCACATTATTTCAAATCTATAAAACTCAAATTTTCATATAATATAGCAATATTGTATAACTCAGAGACGTGTCAATTATTTTGGTATTGAAGGTAATAGAAAACTGTACCTTGTACCCAATTCCATAGGTCAAGAGATGGCCAAGCATTTGTGTTTTTTCTCTTAATACTACCAGGCTGCCATCCAACCAATACTTGCAAACTCTAGAATTAGAACAAATGAATCTTAAAATTCATCTCATCTAAATTTCTCCCCCATATGTATCTTTAAAAAAACCATTTATGCTCAAACACTCTTCAGCAACAGGGGGCTCACCCATGTGCAAATGGTCCAGTCCATGGATTTCTTGATATGTCTTCTCCTTGTTCTCCATCTCAACAAATGGAACCTCGGGCTTCTCTGGTGGCGCAGTGGTTGGGAATCTGTCTGTCGATGCAGGGAACACGGGTTCGTGCCCCGGTCCGGGAAGATCCCACATGCCGCGAAGCGGCTGGGCCCGTGAGCCATGGCCGCTGAGCCTGCGCGTCCGGAGCCTGTGCTCCGCAACCGAATAGGCCACAGCTGTGAGAGGCCCGCGTACCAGAAAAAAAAAAAAAAAAGGAACCTCCACCCACCCAGAAACCTGAGATGCATTTTAGCCTTCTGCCCGTCTTAGTCCTTCATCTAATCTCTCACCCAATCCTGAGATTCTGCCTCCAAAATCCTCTTTCCACATCCTCCTATTGTCCTATTCAAGCCACCACTGGGCCTCATTCTGGCCTCCATATTCATTCCTTTGGCCCTTTTTCATCCATACTTCACACAGGCACCAAAAGGGACTTTTTTTTTTTTTTTTTTGCGGCACGCGGGCCTCTCCCTGTTGTGGCCTCTCCCGTTGTGGCCTCTCCCATTAAGTACTTAATGCATTGTACAGAATGCATTCATATCTAATTATTCAAAATCATTAATTTGAAAATCGTGCCTTAGTTGAAATTTGTTTTATCAACCAGATGAAATAAAATGATGTATGTGTATCCATCATGAAAAAGTGCTTTTTGGTACAAAACAAAGTTACATTCATTTAAAAATATCATACTTGGGAAGCAAAGAATAAACAGATGAGAGTGGTCATCACTTATTTAGGTTAACGCTAACATTAACGGTGCATAATTAATCACGCAGTCATGAGTTAAATGAATAAATGATGACCTTGGGGACCGAATGGCCACCGCGCACAGTATCATCTCATTCACTGTTTGTCTGGTGGACGACATTACCTAGTTGCTGCAATTTAGTTACATATGTTTCTTAGTTGGTAGTATGTGGAATAAATAATAATTATTTAATGTGATATTGTAAAAAATATAGATAACATTCCTTGAGTACTTACTCTGAGTCAGATTTATTTAATTCTTATAAGATCTCCATTACATAGATATCATCTTCCCACTTTACAGGTTGGAAAACTGAGACTTCGAGAGCTTAAATTACTTGTCAGTCTAGCAATGGAAGGAGCAGGGCATCGACCCCAGGTCTGTCTGACTCCACTGTTCTGTCTTCTCTTGGGTACGTTTCCCTGACCTGCCCAGGGAGGGCACAGGGGACCACCTTCCTTTCTGTTTAGATATCTCCCCTTAATAGCACACAGAAGATTTCTTAACTCAGCTTGATGAGAAAAGACTGAAGTAAAGAGAGCTATGTAGTTTACTGATGATTAAATCCTGTTTGTGCACTTGAACGTGTATTTAAGAAACAGATTAATATTCAAGCTTGTGCACGGTAGTTCCTGGCATTACTACCAAATTCCCCAATATTGGTATTGGTAAGGCCTCATCTAGGAACTGATCCCCACTGGGTAACACTATAGTGACTTATATCTCTTAATTAATCTCTAAAACAACTCTATGAATTAGGTATTTTCCATAAGTAAGGAAAGTGGGGCAAACACTGTGTCCAAGTCATGGAGCAGCCAGCCTGGAGTGAGTGGATGCCTCCTCCCCACCTCCCGGGGATGCTGGGAGCATCCGTGCTTCCTTAGGGAAACGTCAAGAGTCAGGACCGTCATGAACAGGGGGCGCCACCGAGGCAGGGACTGTTGTGGGGTTGATCAGAAGTCAGTGTGAGTCCAAGCTGGAACCAATAAGAGAAAGGAGGGGTGGGCTGTGCGAGTGAAACCAGAGGGGGCTGGATGTCCAAGCTTCCGGCACAGGTGCTGAGCAGGCAAATGGGTCCGAGGGCGCTGGCCAGGCGGGCAGACCCCTGCCCATCCTGGTGCCTCCGGCCACCAGCCAGGAGCCTTGGGGGCAGTCTCGTCTGCTTCTGGGAAGGCCTCCCCCTCACCTCCCTGCTCGCCAGCACTGTCCCTGCTGTCACCGTTAGAGTGGACCCTCCTGAACCAAAACCAGCTCCTCTAAGAAAGCTGTTCATTTTGAGCTGTGATGGCCTGCGGTCACATCCTCCAAGGACAGACTTTGCACTTTAGCTGCACGGAGTGTATATCACCACCCTCCCTCACCGTCATGTTTCTCCCACAGATGATCTTTGAGTTCCTAGTGGTTGATGCCCCAACTCGCAGCCCTGGGGAGTCAAGGTGCCTCTGATGTGGGCCTCCCACCCCAGGCTCCAGAGCATCCTTGGCTCCTGTGGGCATCTTGTTCCCAGACTTCCCTGGTGTTTTCCAGTGAAGAAATTCTCACGTGGGTTGCGTGCTTGCAGAAAGGGCTCTGTCCTTGCCCCGGTGGCCCATCCTCTCTCTCCCCACAAGCATCCTCTGTCTGACCCTGGGCTGAGGCTGACAGCCGTGGTCTCCCAGGTGGAACGCAATCTGTGACACACTTCCAAACCAGAGTCAAAGCTGGCCAGTGCTAAGCCCCCTGCATCCCGGGCTCCAGAGCAACTTTATCGTTCAGGGCTTCAAATGCCAACGTGTCCGCCTAGAAAGTCTATCATTTCTGACTCAAACATTGTAGTAAGTTCCACAAGACATTGTAGTAAGACTTTACTGATTATTTTTTTCCAATAAACGAACGCAAACATTTTTACACCCTGGTTTCAGTTCCAGTAACTGTGTTAAAATATTTGGCTGAGAAAATCGAAGACAGTTGAAAGAGTATTGTAGACATCAACTCAGCCCTTCAATAATGCATTCAACACCTCGAAAAGCAAGAGGAAATCAAGGATGAAATGAAATAGTAAACAGAGCGAAGGCAGATTTCACATATGGTGGCAGCTCTGTCATTTCAAGCCTCAGATGGAACAGTGGATCAAAATGCCGAACGTGATGGATGAGGCTTGCATGTCCCAGATGAGTTGCTTTGGCTGCTGACACAGAGCATGCTTTTTGCACAATGCATTCTAAGTTGCAAGAAAAAGAAATTTAATGTCTGGCAAAGTTTAGTCTCATCCCACAGGAGCTTCCATGCCCTGGGATATCCTTGCAAGAGATGGGAGTCCAGGCACGCTATTCAGTGTTTAGCCCCTCAGTGGGAGAGACAAACAACAAAGAGATCAACAGCTCTGCCAGGCACCCCGGGTTGGTCCCTTGCAGGATCCTCCCAGGCCATGCCCACCTCTCAGATACTGATTCTGCCCTGTCTCACCAGCAGAGTCCTCCCAAGCCCAAGGCCCAGGCGTCCCTCATGTGTCCTAAAGTCTCCATATGGTAGAGCTTCATTTCCTACCCACTGCAGTGGTTCCTAGTTCCATTTCTGGCTCTGGTTTCCATGCAGAGTCCTCTGAAGCTATCTCCCTCTCCTGGACGAAACATTATTTGTGGAGGAACAGGGTCAGCCACTGGCTTCTCTGATCCCAGGACTGTGTGGGAGCCCCCTCTCCACTTCCCAAGACGCGGTCATGGGATCATCTATCCCCCACGAGCTGCAAGTGAGACGTGGTCCAGGCCGTCCTTGTTAAGTGGCTGAAGGGGATTAGTGTCACTCGCCTCTCAGGCTCTTTGAAATGTGCCTCTAATTTCAAAAGTCATGAAGTAGAGCCGCCTGTCCTGCACTATATTTATCATGTATTTCAACAAGGCTAATCCCTGTACTGTACAAGGAAACACCTGTGTCCACAGCCTCTGGCTCTGGTGTCCCAGCAGCGCCCAAGCACAGTCGTAGGTATGTGCCCGTGAGGGACACTTGTCCAAAGATGCCATCTGATTGAGTGACCAGAACCTTTTGTGCCTTCTGTGGGTGACAGGAGATTTGTGGCCTCGTGGACACTGTCCAGCGATGTGTGAATTACCTGGCATGGTCCACTTCTGCCTGAAACCATTCCTGACGTGCCATCCGTTGCCACAGAGACCATGTCGCAGTGTTTGTTATATCTTTCTCTCTCTATCATGGGTCTTAACCTCCTTTCATCACTTTTTCTCTCTGGACTGAATTCTAAAACATCTCTTCAGGTCTATCTTTTAGTTTGTTAATTTCTCTTCCTCTGAGTCTGGGTCAGTTAAATAGCATTCACTGAATTTTAAATTTCAGTTCTTATATTTTTCACTTCTAGACATTCTACATGGCTCTTAATCCAATCTCTTAGGTCTTTCTTTCTAATCTCTTCTTCATTACTATTTTTGATCCCTTTTCTTTCCGTGTCATTGAACTTATCCAATGTATTTGTTTAATGTCTGTTGTCTGATAATCCAACATCTAATATCTTATTCCAGTTCTGCTGAATTTTGTTTCTGCCTCATGCTCATAAGCCTAGCTTCCCTGTAAATTTCACGATTTTTAACCATGAAGCTTTATCTGAAAGTATCCTTTGAAAACTAGGTTAAAGGTGGGAAGGAGATTCTTTCAGAGAGGATCCGCATTTGCTTCTGTTGGTTCCCGGGTGCCTTACCTACCAGGGATGGCTTTCAGCTAATGTATAGGGTTAAAGTTTTGGACTATCCGTATAAGACTCACCTGCTTGAGGCCTGGCTTGTCCTTACGAATACTAGGTGGAAATTTTCTTTCTCTACCCAGCTCAAATCTTTAAGATTGGACATTTCTCTAGCTATCCCCTGGGGAGAGGAATGTGGGCTTATTTCCAGTTCACCTTTATGTTGAGGGCTGGCAATCTGGTTGAAGTTGTGCTCTTTTGTGGGGCAGGGGGAGACTTCTCACCTTGGACAGACCCCTGGTTTTGTTTCCTTCTCCTTATGCCCTAAAAAGCTATGGACATGTAAGCTCAGGTTCATCTAGGTTTGGCAAATATTTTAGTTTGGAAAATACCTGGTTTGGTAATTCCTGTCTTTCTCTAAATCCCCACTTTCCAGGTCTCTGCAGCATCGAAAACATTTTAAAAAATACAACACCTTAGGGCTTCCTTGGTGGCACAGTGGTTGAGAGTCTGCCTGCCGATGCAGGGGACACGGGTTCGTGCCCTGGTCTGGGAGGATCCCACATGCCGCGGAGCAGCTGGGCCCGTGAGCCATGGCTGCTAAGCCTGCGCGTCCAGAGCCTGTGCTCCACAACGGGAGAGCCCACAACAGTGAGAGGCCTGCATACCGCAAAAAAAATAAAATAAAATAAAGTAAAATAAAATACAACACCCAGGAGTTCCGTGGTGGCGCAGTGGTTAAGAATCCGCCTGCCAATTCAGGGGACACTGGTTTGAGCCCTGGTCCGGGAAGATCCCATATGCCTCGGAACAAATAAGCCTGTGTGCCACAACTACTGAGCCTGTGCTCTTGAGTCCACAAGCTACAACTACTGAGCCCTCGTGCCACAACTCTTGAAGCCCACGTGCCTAGAGCCCCTACTGCACAACAAGAGAAACCACTGCAATGAGAAGCCTGCGCACCAACGAAGAGTAGCCCCCGCTTGCTGCAACTAGAGAAAGCCTGCGTGCAGCAACAAAGACCCAACACAGCTAAAAATAAATAAATAAATAATATAAATAAATTTTTAAAAAATACAATACCCAGAATTTGTATCTGTTTTATATGGAATCAGTTGGGTTTGGCCATGTGCTAGAGACAAAAACCTGGAATTCAGACTTTATGGAAACGTCAGTTTACATCTCTAGCATTCAAGTAACTTTATGCGTGTATAACATACAGTTTTAATGTGAGTGTTTTGGGTAACATTTCAGAAATTAAGATTGAACAAAATGTTTATTGCCTTTGTTCTGATTATAACAACATTATATGCTCACAGCAGACACTAAATGAAATGGAAAAGTATTGATAAGGAGGTTAATATCACCACTAATCCCACCATCCAGAAGTAGCTGCTATTCATATTTTGTTATATCTACTTTTATTCAGCTTCGATAGGCTATTCTATTTTTAAATAGTTGAAAATGCATTGTTTCAAATAGATTTATTTAACTGGAAGATGATCATTGTTTTTTGAGATGTAAGTCACAGGACAGCTTTATTTCTCTCCTTTCTATTCTGAGGTCGCAGCAGATCAGTTAACTGGCTTGTAAGATACACTGCATTCCTCAGTGTAATCTAGCCTGGTGCATCTAATCAAAAGAATCCACTTAGAAAACCACGGGGGAGTAGTAACTGAAGAAACAGTGTCACTCGGTGAGGGATGTAAAGTGTCCAGCTGTAAAGGACTGAGGCAGAAATGACCTTATCATCATTTAAATACTGCTGTAGGCTGTGTTTGAGCTCCGAGGAATGGAAAGGGGGATATGGTGGAATGAGGGCCAGGATTGAAAGTGTCATTTGTATTTTACAAATAAAAATGCTTCGATATAATAATCTAATTATAATTACAGAAGTTTCACATTAGCTCAGACCTCCAGGGCCTGTCTCTGAGAGAGGGAAAGAGGTGCACCCACCTCACACCCCAGGCATCTTGAATGTGACCATCTGGACTCCCTAGGTAGATAGGGACTCTTTATCCAAGATGCTAAAGTCTCTGAAAAATGACAAAGATCTCCAGTTGAGCTGAAATACTTTGGTCTGTAACCATGCTTTCCTGTCCACTAAAGCCTGGGAGGGAGCCTCCCTGAGTGAACATGGACCCAATTTCCCGGTGCGGGGAGGTGTAAGGGGTGCAGAACATGGGAGAGGATTCCAATGAAAGAACACAAGGCCACAAGTGTCAGCAAGGCCAAGGAAATACAAGTACCTCTGGTTAGATTCCAGGAGCACAGAAGGTGGAGGGTCATTTTTTGACTCATTTAGAAGTCCTAGCTGGGTGTACGCTACCTTTTGACTCAGAGTCAGACGAAGGATAATACATTGAGCTTTATTTAGGGTGAGTTGGACCCCTTTCTATGACAAAAAGCACAGGCTCTGGTGTCAGAGATGATCAGAGTCTAGGTGCTAAGTCAGCAGCTCCGTGGCTGTGTGAACGCACAAGAGATACTTACCGTGTCCTCTATAACATGGTGATGATAATCCCTATCGTTGCTGGGGTGCTGGCAGGATTGAAGGTGATCTCTCTACCTGGCACAGGTAACCAGCAGTGATTTCACCTGACTGTGTAGGTCCATGTGTTCTGGAGTCATACTTTGATCATCATTGCTCCTAAAATAGCTAGCACATAGTAATTTTTTTATGTTCCAGTAAAACTTTATTAAAAAGAAAAGCAGGTGGCAGCTGGATTTGGCTTACTTGTCAGTTTTTTTAATTTTTAATTTTATATTGGAGTATAGTTGATTTACAATGTTGTGTTAGTTTCAGGTATACAGCAAATTGATTTTTTTTTTTTTCCCGGTACGTGGACCTCTCACTGTTGTGGCCTCTCCCGTTGCGGAGCACAGGCTCCGGACGCGCAGGCTCAGCAGCCATGGTTCACGGGTCCAGCCGCTCCGCGGCATGCGGGATCCTCCCAGACCGGGGCACAGAACCCGTGTCCCCTGCATCGGCAGGCGGACTCTCAACCACTGTGCCACCAGGGAAGCCCTAGTTTCCTTGTATTTTGTTGCTTGAGGAGAGGTGTGTCCAGGTGCAAGCACTGCAGCAAAAGCTCCCAGGTCCCAGCTGGTCTTATTCCCCCCTGAGAGACTACATCCTTATTCTTAAGGGGTAAGGGGCTGAAGGTCTCTGCTTCTGAAACTTCTTCCTGCTGGACAGGGGCCGCAGACCGTAGCCTACCCTAGAGGTGTAGAAGTCCCTCGCTGACTGTTCCAAGGACCTGGAGGGACCTGGGCTGCTTTCTGCTGGAATGCGCTGACTGGGACGTTCCAACAGCTCCAAGCATCTGAGTTGTGCGCTCAGTGTCTGCTCAGGCATCTGGACCTGGGGGTGGCCCCTTATTTCCAAGCCTTTTGCCTGAGTCCTGATTCTGTCCACAAGACTGACCAGATGTCCGTCCATACCGGCTTTTGATGCACCCCTCCTCCCCTTGACACCTCAGCCTGTCCATCTGCTCCGCTCACGTAGCCGGGATTCCCCACAAGCACGTGCACCTGCGGGGAATTGGAAACGGAAGCAGAAAGGAAGACACAAGTTTGCAAGTGTGGCAGAAAGAGGGCGTTGAAAGTTGAGTCCCACTGTGAAAAACGATCAAGTCGTTTTACCTGGAGGCTGATTTAATAAATGATAGCCGTGGGCTTCCCTGGTGGCGCAGTGGTTGAGAGTCCGCCTGCCGATGTAGGGGACACGGGTTCGTGCCCTGGTCCTGGAGGGTCCCACATGCCGCAGAGCAGCTGGGCCTGTGAGCCATGGCCGCTGAGCCTGCGCGTCCGGAGCCTGTGCTCGGCAACGGGAGAGGCCACAACAGTGAGAGGCCGGCGTACCGCAAAAAAAATAAATAAATAAAATAAATAAGTAAATAAATAAATGATAGCCGTGAGTCAGTAGGGTGGTGTCAGATAAATGAAATATTTAACACGATGTAATAATCCCTCCAGTAATGTTAGAATGCTTGCATTTGTTAATCCAAGCACCCCCTGATGAGATGGCTGAGTGGCTGAACATTCTGGAAAGCTGCTCACTAAATCATGGGACCCCCTTTAGTCAGGGGAGGGAGGTCCTTCTTTCCTGGTCCTCTCAGGGAACCCGGCGTGCTTTCCTCCAATTAACAAACCATGGATTTAAGGACACCTAGAAAATTACTCTCTCTCTCTCTCTCTCTCTCTCTCTCTCTCCCCCCCCCCCCCTTGTGGACAGAATTTGCACAGGCCTCCTGCAAGCTCCCTTCTCGGGTGGAGGATGCTGGTAAAAGTACCTCCTCTTATCTCCCACCTTGTAATTTGATATCTGCTGTGAACAGAGGGACAGACAATAGACCTTCCCCAGCACGGTGGTTGGTTTGCCTGTTCACAAAACTGGGGTCAGCTGAGGCTTTGTCAACTTTTGGCTTTCTGATGAGCAGCATAAAAGAAAAAAGAAAAAGAATAAAAAAGAGAAAGAAGAACTTTTATTCAGAATTCCCAGGCTCACAATAAATAGAGTTGTTAATTCAAGACCAAACTGCTTAGATAAATCGACTCATGGCACCCTATTAATTTATATGTTAAGTACTCAGTATCCATTTCTGGATTATTTTCATTCGATGATCAAACAGTACTGCCTCTAAGGGAGACAAAAGAAGTTGTATTGTTCCTGTGTCCCAGAGGCCCCCTTCACTGGCTAAGCCTTCTACAGCACGACTACAAACTCACCGAGGACCAGACTGGCTGCATGTGACACGGACGGGTCTTTGCTCCGGCCACCTGTCAATCACTCTGGGAAATATATGTGAAGTCATATTTTTAAAGCTTCAAAGAAACCTCTTGTTCGATTTCAGATAGGATGACTTCCAAATCTTTGGGAAAGATATGAGCAGGAAGAACCTCGTGCACTAACAGAAAACTTGAAACACAAACCTTAGCAAAGAGCCACGAAAAACAGTCAGTTTTTAAGGACGAGGGAAAATATGCAGAACTTTATATATACAGTGCGATTCAAATTTTAATACGTGCACATGCATGCATGTGGGTAGATGTTAGAAAAAAGACCAAGGAGAAATGGGCCAGAATGTGTTGGTTTCTATATGAACATATGTTGCTTTCATGTTTAGAGAAAACAATGTAACAGCAACAACCACAAAATAAGAAGGTGAGACCAGATGTGTAGACAGATGTGCAGGACATCCCCAGACCGAACAGCTGGTCAACCTTAGGGGCTGATGGGCATGACGTCTTCCCAAGGGGCTGGGTTAGCAGACCTGCCCAGCCCACCTCTGCTCCCAGCACCTCGTCTCTTTGTCAGGGATGTGTTTCACCATGCGAGACACATCATTTGGTAGGAGATGAATGAGTTGGGAAGATATATAGGGCTTAGAAAATGTTTCATTTTTAGAAATGTATCATGCATAGCAATTAAAGGCACCTCATACCTTTCAACAATCATTTTGCATCAATGGGAAACAACCAGGTTTAACCTAAAATGGAAAAAAATAAGCCAGTATAAAAAAACTCCCAAATATTGACATAGATTTTTTTCAGCCATCATTCCTGGATCAACATATAATTATTGAAGACTTCCTTTGTGCTTCTAGTCACTGACTGAGGTTTCAGAAGAGAATAAGAAAGTCTCTCCCCTCATGGACCTTACCTCCTTCTGGGAGGAGACAGGAAACCAACGAGGGAGGAAAGCATGACAGGGGTGTGTTCATGGGTGTCCAATATGTTAGTTTGCTTTATAACCGCTATATATGATTTCAGAGAGTGTTAACTGCTATAGAGGAAAATTAATCCAGGCTAACGGTGTAGATGGTAATATGGGGGGAAGCAGCTGCAGAAGGAGGCAGGTTTGGACCAAGAATGCAGAGAAGGTCAGACCCCATCTTATTCACTCTTCTTCCCCCAGACAGCTGAGCACAGTCTGAGGAACTACAGACTAATAGTTTTCTTAGTCAATGTTATCAACATCATAAAAATATCTATTACGACTGACATGCTTTAATAATTTTTTGAGATTTACCTTACGGAACATTTCTCTGGCCCAGAAAGCCTTCAGATTATCACTGAAATGAAAATGTCATATCAGCATGAAATGAAAATGTCATATCAGAAATTAATTTGACTTTCTAGGCTCCTATTGCAAACGATGTGTGAACACACTTAGGAGAGAAATTCTGGTCAGCTGATACTCTGGTTAACAGGGAACCACCAGATGTCACACTTAGCAAGGCTGATATGCAATGTTAGGAAATTGGGTCACGGGAAAATAGACTTGATACTAGAATCTCACTGAGTGTAACCCAACCATTGATGGTTCAGAGCACCTTGGGGTCTTGTGATGTCTGCTGTGACGACCCCTTGATTCTGCCCGTGTACCAGTGAATCACGATGGATTATTTGGTCCACTGCAGAGAGAGATGGCATGAATACACGGGGACGAGAATGGGGACTCTTATTGGCGGTAGGACAGGGGATAAGTCACATTTCCCCCCAGTTGTGAAATAAGTCCCACACGAAGTAAAAACAAAGCAGTAAAAAGTTGAAAGATGAAACTTGACAGAAAAAAACCCTCTTACATTGGAGACCATAGTGTTAAGTTATCAGAGGTTATACATGTCCTTGGCTTTGTAAGCAGGGCTGTGGCTCCCACGGCCCCTCTTCACTTTCCCGGGCTGCCACACAGAGAGGCTGAGCTGGCAGGAAAAGGATGAGGCTTGTCCCCCTCCCAACTTAGCAGGTCTGAGAGCACCTGTCCTGATCACGTGTCCTTGGTCTGATACCGCCCTAGTCTTTTGTGCTTCCTTCTGCCCCCTTGATATGATCGCCGTTGTCAACCCTTCTTTTTTTTTTTTTTTTAAATTTTTAGCTCATCCATGCTAGATAACCCCTGCCCTCACATCTCTCCAAAACTTATTTCAGGAAAGAACTTAACTTAAAACCCTTTGCTGTTTGGAGAAACACATGTGAGTCTGTGTTTTCTTGTTTTCTGTGGTATTTGCATTTTAATACTCACCTTGAATTTTTTCTAAAAGAGCTATGTCTCTTTTTTAGGGTTTTCAGAAACTGATTAAGAATGGTGGTCTTGTATATACACTACCAAAAGTAAAAAGGATGGCTAGTGGGAAGCAGCCGCATAGCACAGGGACATCAGTTCGATGCTTTGTGACCACCTAGAGGGGTGGGATAGGGAGGGTGGGAGGGAGGCCCAAGAGGGAGGGGACATGGGGATATATGTATACATATAGTTGATTCACTGTGTTTTGTTTTGCTTTGTTTTTAAAAATTATTTATTTATTTTTGGCTGCATTGGGTCTTCGTTGCTGTGCGCGGGCTTTCTCTAGCTGCGGCGAGCGGGGGCTACTCTTCATTGCGGTGTGCGGGTTTCTCCTTGCGGTGGCTTCTCTTGTTGTGGAGCACGGGCTCTAGGTGTGAGGGCTTCAGTAGTTGTGGCACACAGGCTTAGTTGCTCGGCGTCATGTGGAATCTCCCCAGACCAGGGATCGAACCCATGTTCCCTGCATTGGCAGGTGGATTCTTAACCACTGTGCCACCAGGGAAGTCCCTGATTCACTTTGTTGTACAGCAGAAACTAACACAGCATTGTAAAGGAATTATACTCCAGTAAACATATAAAAAAATAAAATAAAAAGGGAAAATAAATAAGTAAATAAAATGTGTTAAGAAGCAAAAAAAAAAAAGGTGGTCTTTTTTTCCCTCATCCAGGGAGTGAGTTAACAAAAAATATTTATTATTATCATCGTCATAATCACCACTATAGACTTTCCAAACTCTTCTATAGGCACCATTCTTTCCAGGACCCTACAATGGCATCTATAAGTTGTCAATCACATCACCTACCCTTGAGGCTTGCTACGGTTCTTGAAAAAAAATATTCGAAGATCCTTCCTAGTTGTAACATCCTGCAGTTGACTTGTTCCATGGAACAGGCTCCTGCAATCTTCTTTTTCTGTCTAATCCACAGACATAACTATTTATTTCGATACAATAACTGTTCATTTTCAGTTGCATCTGCCAAGAGTGTTGCCATAAAGTGTGGCATACTTCCAATCTTCGGGCGATGCGCCTCTTTAAAGACCCAGATGATGGAGAACATGCATCCCTTGGAATCACTATGGACGTATGGTACGTTTACCTGCTCTGAGCTGGGCCAAGCCTGTTGTGGGAACTACGTGATGTAGGCATCATGCATGTATGGCTTCGTGCAACGTTAACATAGAATGTTTGTCCACATCTGGCCGTGTGCTTTGAAATACACACTACTTGTAGGTTCTGACCATGGACAGCAGATGGCGCGCTCGTTTTAGGATTCCAGCTCCTAAGTGCGGCAGTAACCACGGAAAATTTCAGGTGCATATAAAAATTTATGCATTTTTTTTCTCTGCCAAGCCAGAAATGTACTCCATTTTCTTTAATCGGGTTCATTTGCTTCCTACTGTGTTACTTCAATTGGGTAATAGTCAACCCGGCTTCTCCTCTGGCTATCTTCTTTCCTAGGGCAGGGTATGAGGTTTGAGATTTGCCGGGAGTTGAGGGTTAGTGGTCAGTGCAGGTCTGGCAGAGACATTAAGTGCTGTATTTTCCTGCAGGGCTAGGCTGGGTGTCCTTCCTGACAGTTCCAAGTGGCCTCGTGCAGACACCGTCTTGACGGGAGCATGTTTGCCCTGGGTGTGGAGCCTGTCTGCTCCCCTGTCTGAGGCAAGGGAGCCTGGAGCCGGGAAAAGGCTTCCCCAGAAAGCTGGGAGGGCGTCTGTGCCAGGCAAGGAGTGTGCTGGGGGCAATTCCCAGGGGCACCCAGCTGGCTTCCCGGGAGGCACCTGTGCTCATTCCCAGTGATGGAGCGTGAGCACGCCTTTGGTCAGCTACCGGGCACTGGTTCATTCATTCATTCCTGCAATCATTCATTCAGTAAACACAAGGCCTCCTGTATGCCCAAAGTGCTGTTTGCCCATGTATTAGTCAGGGTCCAAACAGGAGACAAAAACCACATCAGCTATTTTAAGAGAGAGAATTTAATCTAAAGAACTGTAAACTCTGCATAAACTGTTAACTAGGCAACCAAATAGACAAAAGAAGAGCAAGGTATCCTCCGGCGGTGGTGATGGGAGGAGTGGCTGTCCCCTGGGGGTGGGGATGGGGGTGGGTACCATTTCTGGAAGCCCCGGCCAGTCCTGCTGGGTCTTAGCTCTGAGAAGGCTCCGCTCAGCTGGTTCGGGTCTCTGAGCCTGTGTGATGAGAGCGGTTCTGTGAGTGTTAGAAAAACGGCAAACTTGAGTCGGCCGCTGCTGTGGACAGGAAATGCCACCATCGGGGTGAAGAAACGCAGCCAGCAGGGATGCTCAGAGGAATGGGGAGCTCTGGGAGGATCAAGTACCAGCTTCGTGCTCCCTCCTTGCAGTCTCCCTCTAGCGCCCCCCACTGGCAGGTCTGGGCCAGCGCACAACAGTGATGCGCAGTCAGGGCCCCTGCCCCTGGGGCAAGGTGTAGAGACATTGCCGAGTCATGCATGGAACTTCATTCCCACCCCCATGGGCTCAACTTAGAGGGCGAGCAGGACCCATTTCCTCTTGTTGCTCCAATGGGACAGAAAATTTCACTAAACGTAACATAACTTATTTCCTCTCTTTTGCTTGAAGATTCAAATGAAATTTCCTCACTCCTATCTTTTCACCTCCCTCCCATCATGACAGACCCCTGTTTCCTTAGCCTGGTCTTACTCTTCACAAAAATCAGATATAAGAGCAAGAAAAGTATGTCACAGTGTCATCGTGGGCCTTTTGTTGAATGTAAATGGATGTGTTGGATTGAATTAATGCACTTTGAAACTAGACAGAGCGACTGACTACACTTTCAACAGCTTCCATTATGACGGTAACGTCTTGTTATCAGATCTAATCCATTTGACATACATTGGCATTCCCGTTCTTTGTTAGAATGCTGACTTATGCATTTTTTTTTAAATCAAGCAAAGTAGAAGTGGAAGGTATTGTGGAGGTTTGGGTCCAAAGGAGAGGAAATAGAATTGAATGGAGAATTATTTTGAAGACCACCTGGTCACTGTCCATGGATTTATCAAGGACAATGAGTATCAAAGGACAAGCCCCAGTCCAAACTGTACAGAGGCTGAAAGCTAGGAAGGCAGGTGGTTGGTGAAGGAAGGGTACCAAACTAGAAGTACTGAAGATAGAGGTTGGGCTGGGAATTATCTGTTGGCAGTACATCTCCTGCTGTTGTTTCTCATGGTTCACAGGCCAGAAATTTGGAAGCTGCATTTCCCCTCCTCCCTGGCCAGGAGTGCTTGGCATACATTTAACATTCCATCAGTGAGATGAGCTCAGTTGATATTTGGAAAGCGGGAGGAGGATGTTTCTCCCTCTGGAAGCCATGGTTGTGCTTCCAGCAGATGAGTTGTCAGCAACTTCAGCCCTGACATTTGTATCAGCCTGCAGAGGTTCATCTAGGGGACCCTCAGCAATTCTCTGTAGGTTCCTGACTTGGGGCGACAGCACCTCTTTGGTCTCTAACAGCAAATCTGAAAGTTATGGTGGTGCCTGATTCCCCCTCTTTCAGGCTTCCAGTGGTTTTTTAAGCACCTAATTTCCTCTCTTCAATCCTTTCCTGCTTGATCTACTAAAGTGGTCTCTACTTTCCTGAGCAAACTCATACTTAATTCAGAGGTGTGAGGGGAGCACAGTCCAAAAGGCACATTCCTTTATAAAGTCATTTTCTCTGATGAGTAAGTCTTATGCCACCGTGTTTACCAGCTGGACAAGTTTCAAGAAGCTCAGAGATTATATTCGCTATATTTCTTGATGACCAAACTTAGGTTTGGACAAATCTTGATAGCTTCAGAAACCTCTTCTTCCTGATCCAGAATTAAATATCCTTCCAGTACCTGTAATGTACAAGGGACAGCTGAGGTGACTATTATGAGGAAATGCCTGCCTTTTTTGCTGGTATGAACCACACAATCCAAATTAGAAACAAGCAGACAGTGCCTTCTTTCCTGTGGACGAAGGTAAATGAGAATCACTTTTCACACAGTAAATCTGACTCAAGTCTTTTATGAAAGGTGAAATTTAATATTCATCCCTGGAATGAAGATTCATCTCTTTAAAAGCTCTTCACTGTCTCAGGGTGTTAGTACTCATGTGGGATAGACTGAGATGGCTCCATCAATTCTGTCTTCCCAGGGGTTCTTGATCTGCAGGAAAAGAATTTAGTCCCTGAAACTGAATTATTTTGAACAGTCCTTGTCACAAATAGGTTCTTTCTCTTTGCTCTGTCTCCCACTATTTATACTTTTTTCTAGTTTTAATTTGTCTTAAATCTGCATTATATTATAAGTTTATAAATGTAAAATTTTATAAATTGCAGAGGGTTCAGTAAATGCTTTGTTATTATTTCCCATTCACAATTTCGTGAATAAGCTCTTTCCTTGTAAATCCTGAAAAGTGGAAGGATCTGGTAGCATTGTTGGTCAGAATAACAGTCTAAATGGAGACCACTTGGTCCATCTGGTCGTGGCATTTCTGAGCAAGGACCGTGCTGACCCATGCAGACCAAATCTACAAGGCTATTGTCCTTTCATTTGAGTGATGTGTTTGGTATTTAAGTGAGAGACATTGATTGATAATGCTTAGTATTTGCTGTTCTTTAGTGCTACTACACAGATGATCTTATCTGTTGGTCACAAAGATACGGGGAGGTAAGGAGGACAAGTAGGAACATGCCTCCATTTGACCACTTTGGAAAGACACACACTTTTCCCTGCAGCTGTGACAGCCAGGCACCCCAGTTTGGCCCAGACCAGAATTAGTGCAGAGCCTGCCCTGCTCTCTTGGCCTGGCCCTGATAATCCTTAGGGCAACAAAAGGGTAAGACAGAAAGAAATACCAAAAAAGACAAAAAGACATTTCTCCAAAGAAGACATACAGATGGCCAAGAGGTACACAAAAAGATGCTCAACATCATTAATCATTAGAGAAATGCAAATCAAAACAACAATGAGGTATCACCTCACACCGGTCAGAATGGCCATCATCAAAAAAAATCTACAAACAATAAATGCTGGAGAGGGTGTGGAGAAAAGGGAACCCTCTTGCACTGTTGGTGGGAATGTAAATTGGTGCAGCCACTATGGAAAACAGTATGGAGTTTCCTTAAAAAACTAAAAATAGAATTACCATATGACCCAGCAATCCCACTACTGGGCATATACCCAGAGAAAACCATAATTCAAAAAGACACATGCACCCCAATGTTCATTGCAGCACTATTTGCAATAGCCAGGTCACGGAAGCAACTTAAATGCCCATCAACAGATGAATGGGTAAAGAAGATGTAGTACATATATACAATGGAATATTACTCAGCCATTAAAAAGGAACGAAATTGGGTCATTTGTAGAGATGTGGATGGACTTAGAGACTGTCATACAGAGTGAAGTAAGTCAGAAAGAGAAAAACAAATATCGTATATTAATGCATATATGTGGAATGTAGAAAAATGGTGCAGAGGAACCTGTTTGCAAGGCAGAAATAGAGACACAGACATAGAGAACAAATGTATGATCACCAAGGGGGTAAAGCAGGGGCTGGGAAGTGGGGGGTGGGATGAACTGGGAGATTGGGATTGACGTATATACACTAATATGTATAAAATAGATAACAAATGAGAATCTGCTGTATAGCACAGGGAACTCTACTTCACTTCGCTGTACAGTAGAAACTAACACAACATTGTAAAACAACTATACCCCAATTTAAAAAAAAGACTAATTTACAATGAGTTGAATAAATTGTTTATCAATATGAAAAAAAACAAGAAAGTTGACTAACCACTGTTTTAGAGGCTTTAAAGTTTTAGATTTTATGTTCCTGTCTATGAGCTACTTCACATTACTTTTTGTGTGTGATATGAGTAGGAATGAAGATCCATTTGTTTACCAGTTGTCTCAACACATTTAACATGACTTTATTTTCCACACTGAATGGGTAGGTCATTATCTGAACTTCAGTTTCATTGATCTATTTGTTTATCCTGACATCAGCATCAAATTCTCCTCGATTACTGTAGCTTTGTATAAGTCTTGCAGTCAGGGGCTGTTAGTTCTCCAAAATTGCTCACCTTTTTCAGGATCTTTTTTGCTCTTCTAGGTTCATTGCATTTTCATATAAATTTAAGAATCTGTATGTCAGTGTTATAAAAATTTCCATTGTGATTTTGAATGGGATGGCATTAAATCGATAAATCAGTTCAGGGAGAATAAGACCTTTAATACTTCCATTCATTGAACATGGTATGTATAAATCTTCATTTAGATCTTTATTTCTGTCAGTCGTATTTTGTAGTTTTCAGTGTAGAGGTCTTAAATATCTTCCATTAATTTTTTTCTGCGTATTTTGTTATCCAATGATACTATAAATATAATTGTATTTAAATTTTGGTTCTGCAAATTTGAAGACAAAATAAGAGTCTATTACAATGAGTCAAAAAAATAAGGACATGTTTTTGGTGTAGAAGTTATTATTACAAATTACCTTATAATTCTATGATTTCTACCAAGTGGACATATTTGCTTATGTTGCCACCTCACCCATATTTTGTTGCTGTTGTTCTTAATAGATGGCAATATTTGCATGTGATTCTGGTATACTAAAAATAAAATTTTCCTTTTAAAGAAAAAAAAAAGAAACCTTCAAGAAAAGTAGAAATAAAACTTGTCCAGCTATTCTAAAAGTCTTAAAAGGTGAAGAGAATAAATTTATCCTGTCACTTAAAGAGTTGGGATTCTATAGAGTTGCCATATGATCCAGAAATCCCACTTCTGAGCATATATCTGGACAAAACTATAATTTGAAAGGATACATGCACCCCTATGTTCGTAGCAGCACTATTTATAATACCCAAGACATGGAACCAGCCTAAATGTCCAGTGACAGATGAAAGGCTGAAGAAAATGTGGTGTACATACATATATATATATGAATATTACTCAGCCATAAAAAAGAATGAAATAATGCCATTTGCAGCTACATGGAGGGATCCAGATATTATCATACTAAGTGAAGTGAGTCAGAAAGAGAAAGACAGATACCAAATGATATCATTTATATGTAGGATCTAAAATAAGACACAAATGAACTTATCTATGAAACAGAAACAGACTCACAGACATAGACAACAGACTTGTGGTTGCCAAGGGGGAGGAGGGGTGCAGGAGGGAAGATTTGGCAGTTGGGGATTAGCAGATGCAAACTATTATATATAGGATGGATAAACAACAAGTTCCTACTGCATAGCACAGGGAACTATATTCAGTATCCTGTAATAAAAACCACAATGGAAACAAATTTTAGAAAAAGAGCTGGGATTCTATTTGACTAAAACTCTAGCCGGCCTTCCAAGCCGCTGATCAAGAACCACAACCACCAAGCACCGTCAACACAATGAGCCTGCCCTGCATGTTGGTCGGCTGACGCAGGTGCCCTAGAAGGTTCTCCGTTTCTCTGAGTGTCTTGTCCCATCTCCTTGACTAGACTAGAAGAGTCTTGGACAGAAACTAGGAACCAGAGAGCCACACACAGCCACCGTGCCTATCCTGCCTGGCAACCCAACTCCCGTGAGGCTGACCAAAACACCATGTGGTCACTTCTGACCCTCCAGCCAGTGTTCCCTGGCAGATCCAAGCATGACTCCTGTGTAGGGAGGGAAAGAGGCAACCCTCCGGTGAGAGAGTGCCCCGCTTTCCACACCCACACCCGCACCCAGGAGCTTCTCTTCATCCTAATACAGATCAATACACAGGATCAATTGTGTGACTGTGCACTTGTGGGACTGTGAAGACAGTGGGAGAAATGGCCTTAGGGAAGGCTAGATGCAGCGATGCAAATAATGCCATCATTCTCTCTCTCTCTCTCTCCCACTCTCTTTCTCTCTCTCTCCAGCTTGTCTTTGCTTATTTTGGTAGGTTGACTTGTTCTTTCCCTTCTAATCCAAACAATTTATATTCACTTGGCATGGGGCGCTGCTGAAACCAGGCTTACGTCGTGTCAATGCAGCAACCTCAGAGGAGAAGAGCATCTTCCTCCGCCTGAAGCTCTCTCATGGGCCTCATGCGGGTGACACGCTCACTGCAGTGACCAGCCCCTGGGACGGGGCTGGTGCTATGTGTCCCCAGGCAGGCTCTCAGGAACCACGATTGGTAGCCCACTGGGAACAAGAGCTGTGGACAGGCAGCTCTCCAGAGGAAGGTACCCACCCCGAGTGTCTATGATGGTGATTCCCCTGAAGAATCAACACATCATTTGTGCAGCAAATTCCTCCTCTTATGGATACAGGGAACAATGAGAGTAAGTATTTGATCCCATAGCCATACATCTCTGCACAACCACCCACGGGCGAGTTCTCCTGGGGTGAGCAGTGGAATTCAATGGAATTCAGGCCAGAAGTCATCCTCTTTGGCAGAAGCCGACAGGGAGGCATCCCCCGTGGCCATTTCAGACGTTGGTATTATGTCTGGCTCAAGCCAACATTATCTGTCATTCAGTTTCAGGAACACCTGACACACCTTTCCATGCTGAGAGCTAATTGCCCTATTTTCAAACCTGGAACTGTCCCTCTTGTGATGTTTTTCCAATTGCAGTGATCTATTTGTCTAGCCAGCAAGCACAGCCAAAGCCAGAGCTATTCTCGAGAGTAGTCGGAGTAGCGAGCAGGGAAATTATTCAGCCACACAGTAAACAAAGGGAAATTCTCTCTGAATCAAAAGTTCCAAAGCAATAGCATCCTTTCCATAACCACACATATATGATGATAAAAATGATTTGCTATCCATTTTTAATCTTCATGAAATGAATACAGTCCATCATGAAAGTTGTGCAGGAGCTGCTTACTTCAAATAAGGCAATGAATACATTACCAAAGTAATTAAGTGAGAACCCAAGTGAAATAGAACGGTGTTCTCTACCAACAGTTCTCTGTAACCAGATAAAAAAACAAAACAATCCACAGGTTAGACACAGGAGATAGAGAAATAAAAACCAAGGCAATAGACATGTAAAAATAAATAAGATCCACTGCAGAACATTGAGCTGGATCTCACATTTCTAAAACCCCTCATAATATTATTTTTATTACCTAGGAAAGAAGAAACAATAGGGACTCACTTTAACCTGAACTTTGAGTTATTACTTTATTATTAATAGTTATTGATCACTTGCTATGTATAAAGCATTCTGGCAAGAAGTATAGAGAATACAAAAAAAAGGGGCATAAACTATTGATCCTGTCCTCCAGGAGATCAGAGTCTAGCTGAGGAATTAAGTTATATCCAGTGCACACAAAACTATGAAACTAGATGACGAGGGTTCTGTGTCCTATAAGTAGAATATATGCTATTTTCCTCTGGAATTTAGAAGAAAAGAGAAATTAAGGCAAGGCTTTTTGGAGGTGCCATTTGGCCTTGGCCTCGGCATGTGCACCAAGGTGTCATAAAAGGAGATGTTAAGTGGAGGGAGGGAAGGGGTGTGCTCCAGAAAAACATGGTGAGGTCTGGCAAAGAGTGGCGTATGCAAGGAGCAGAAATGCAGATAGGAAGAGCAGGAAGATGCAGCTGGAAATGGAGGTGGTAACAAACCAGTGCAAGCCTTCAACGCTAGGATGAAGCTCTCCAGACCTTCTGTACAGGGACGAAGAGGCTGTCAGAACCTTTTGAGAAGGGGTGTGCTGTAGTCAATGGGGTGATGTAGGAAAATCATTCTTGGTCGTGCAGAAGGACATTGGTATTGGAAGAGGATAAATTGGGGGCATGGAAAGTGGCCAGTAAGCTATTAGAGCTTGGGTGTTGTGTTCGTTTGCTAGGGCTGCCATAACCTAGTATCCCAGGCTGGGGAGCTTAAACAACAGACGTGGATTTTCACAGTCCCGGAGGCTAGAAATCTGAGATCAAGGTGTCGGCATGGTTGGTTTCCTCTGAGGCTTCTCTCCTTGGCTTGTAGGTGGTTGTCTTCTCCCTCTGTCTTCGCACGGTCTTTCCTGTGTGTGTGTGTGTGTGTGTGTGTGTATCTTAATCTCTTCATATAAAGACATGGTCGTATTAGATGAGGGCCCACCATAATGACCTCATTTTATCTTAATTACCCCTTAGATGCCCTATGTCCAAATATAGTCACATTGTGTGGTATTCGGAATTAGGACTTCAAGCTGTGAGTTTGGGGGGTGGGCACACTTCAGTCCGTAACAGGCATAATAAGGGCTTGAAAGAAGATGGTTTCCTTGGGTGTGAAGAAGAAAAAAATCTGGAGGCATCATGAAGGCAGAACTAAAACTCTTAGTGAAATGCTGGAAGTGTGGGGAAGGGAGAAGATGCCGTGGAGACCACGTTTCCTAAAAGGTAAGGGATGGAGGGGAAGAAAGAAGAAGGATGAACAAGGTGACCACAGATAAAAGTTGTTTTTTGTATAGAGGAGAGTTTAACACAAAAGGTAAACAAAGGGAAAGGAGGCAGGAGACAAAGAAACCAAAGGTGGTCTTGGGCAGGTGGAAGAGGGAGAAACGCAAGCCACTGAATTCAGTCTACCTATGGGAAGGGTCATCGTTTCCTTTTAGTTAAGACAAGAGAAAATTTAGAGAGTACAGAAGATTGTGAAGACATGTCAAAATGCAGAAGATGGAAAACAAGGGAATTCCCACCAGGTGGTCTCAGTCTTCTTGGTAAAACTCAAGGCAAGATATAGTGGAAACATCTAGATAAGTTAATGAACTGAAGTTTTTTGTTTGGGAATCAGAAAAAGGTGTCGGGGTCCCAGCTCTGCTGTGAGACCCTGAGCTCCTCCTTCCCTCTTTGCTGCTTTTCTAGAACAGAAAGTCTACCTCCCTGAGTGCACCTGAAATATGAATGTAAAAGCATCTTACAAGTTGGAAAGTCCTCTGAAGTCATGGGCTGTTAATCATTGTTTTGTTTATTTATTATGTGGGTGGGAAGATGACCCATCAAGCAGACCCTTTAGGACCATACTGGGTCCAAGTGGATCTCAACCTTCATATGCCCTGGGGCCCCATCCTCAGACCAGATTGAGCTGAAATAGACCTATTCTCCAATATGCTGGGCAGACTCCCCTTCCCCAGAGCTTCCCACCTTCAACCATTGGACCTTGAACTTGGTACTTTCCTAAAAAGTTACTGACATGTCTCACCACGGTGTTCAAAATAATTCACTCCACCCAGTAGAGTTAACATGAAGTTAGCTGGCACTTCATAAATCACTTCCGTTCTTGCATTTTTTATATCAGGATGTCATATTCCCTTCTAATCTCATATATCACTTCAGGACACAATGTCACTCGCAGATTTTTTAAAAACTGTAGAAAAGATCTTCACTTCTTTGATACATATCAATGACTCTCATTATTCAGAAATTGTCACTATTACTCGTAGATTGATGAACAGCTTGGTTTCCAAAAGTTTGTTTGAAGTCCACTGTTTTCCCCAAGATGAATATTTTCTATTATAAAAATGATATACGTCAGTTAGGTTTATAGGTCAACCTACAAGAATCTATACAACCATAAAAGAGAATGGACACCATAGCCTTACATCACTCTGTCCAAGCTATGGGAAAGCGTTTCGTCTCCCAGCTTCCTCAGAAGCAGAGAGAAGAGTCTTTCTCAGAAACACACATCTCAGGACCCCGAATTGGGTCATGTGTCCATTTTTAAACACTTTCTCTGGCACAAGGTGTGTTCATTGACTTCAGCCAATCAGGAGGTGGGGGTGATGTAAGACCTCCCTGAAATTCCTGGACTGACGGGGGAAGGACCAATCAATACCTGAATAAAGGGAAAAAAAGGAAGGGAGTCTGGATTCTGGACAGCCAGGTACATCACCCCCACTCACCACACATGTGCTACAGAAAGAAGCAAGAGCAAGAAGTGTTTTCTCTCTGTTCTTTGTACGATGCCAGCTTGGAAACCTCCAATTTCAGCTTTCCTCCCTAAATCCCAGCTGCCAGCATACCCAGGCTTCCACTGAGGTCAAAGTGGTCCATAGCAGACCTCATGTTTGGAAGCCTAGTGCAGAATAACCCATTCAATTCGCCCAGTTCTTCATGCCAACCATTCCCCTCTCCCACGCCCTCCCCCTACACCCACATTGGTGTTGCTGATCTCAGTTGACTAGTAAGAAGTTGCTAGATACACTAAGACACACTGAGGTCGATGAGTCACTAACTCAGGTATTTGTGTCGTTAAAGTAGGTGATTATTTCTAACCCCAACATCCCAGTAAATCACGGATTGGTGAAATTTCAGGCTGCATAAACAGAGAGAGATAATAAAAAGAGGAGGAAATGGAAGTAGATCAGTAAGCCAGCTGTGCCTGGGTCCAGCTGTGCCTGGGTCCAGCTGTGTCTAGGTGTCTTCCTTTGGATGCACTTTTCTTACTATTCCTTCTATTTCACCTATGAACATACATGGCAGTAGCAGCAGGAGGAAGGAACATGGTGGGGACTGTCGCATTTTGATATGTTACGGACGCCTTCCACATTCATTTGCCAAGTGAAGGCTGCTGCATGGAGTTATAGATGAGTTACTAGACAGGCAGGTGACGAATGATAGAGACTAACACACTGTATTCCGTCATCATCCATTATAGGAAGGACTATTACTACGTAACACTAAGAAAGGGAAAAAATACTGCCAATTATAAGAGTCATCAGTGTTAAAAATGAAAAACAAGAGTGCATTTCGAATTGATGGAATACAGTATGCACCTTCTTTCCCAAACTGGGTTATTTTCTAACTCATTTAAGTGCAGTTTGGAATAAGGAGGTAGAAGCATCAGAGATCTGAAGATGAAGATTTGAGGAATTCGTTTTCCTTTTTACCAAAAATACAGGCAGGGTTTCCCATTCCTGGGTCTTTTAGACCATCCATTCAAAAACCCATTAATAGTATATGAGCAGAGGCCGTGCACAAGGCACTCTGCTCGACTCCGTGGGGCACAGAGAGATGTAAACCATGGCAACAAGCCACAAGACGTCGTCTTTATGACTTAGTCGAGAAGAGGAATCACAGAGAATAGAAAAGAAAACCTTAAACAGAAGAAGCCATCATATTGTGTTACAGATAATTCTGGAAGGATCACTGGGGTCTGGCGCCATAGGGAAGACTTTGGACTTGAACTGGATCTTGTGGAATGGATACAGTCTAGACAGCAGCGGCGGTGTTCTGTGCTCTGCTACTGGGGAAGAGCAGAGTGCTCTGATGTAAAAAGGTCCTGAAGAACCTGGGGCAAGATGGGAATAAAGACGCAGACCTACTGGAGAACGGACTTGAGCATATGGGGAGGGGGAAGGGTGAGCTGGGACAAAGCGAGAGAGAGGCATGGACATATACACACTACCAAACGTAAGGTAGATAGCTAGTGGGAAGCAGCCACATAGCACAGGGAGATCAGCTCGGTGCTTTGTGACCGCCTGGAGGGGTGGGATAGGGAGGGTGGGAGGGAGGGAGACGCAAGAGGGAGGAGATATGGGGATATATGTATATGTATAGCTGATTCACTTTGTTATACAGCAGAAACTAACACACCATTGTAAAGCAATTATACTCCAATAAAGATGTTTAAAAAAAAAAAAGCTGGAAAAAAAATTCATCGGAGACCTCCCTGGAGCCAGCCACATGCTAACGCCCTCCCTCCAGCCTCGTTAGGGAACAGTACACTGATTTAGTTTCCTCTGCCTTCACTGCATTGATTCTCTCTGTGATCTTCCAGCCAGTGAATCTAAACCAGGTTCTTCTCATTCAGTTCTTAGCCATGCATCTTGGTGGATTGAATTCTCTTTATGCCCCAACTATCAATATCCTGGGACCGATTGGTAGAGTTGTTATACGGGGAATGGTATTCTGAGAGCACTTACTCAGGGAACCAGGACTACTAAAACCCAACCCATCATAACAGCTGTCTCCTAAGTCTCTGAGGTTCAAGGACGATGATAAGTATATTAAGGGCTAAGGAAGTTGGCACTGCCTTTGGTTTTGACCCAAATCCCAGTGTAGAACTCCAATAGGCTGGGCTGGATCTTGACAAAGACTCAATTGTCCAGGACTGATGCCCGAGTAGTCACATTTCTCTCTTTCCAAACCTAAATTTCAGATTATACTGTTGCACAAAGAAAAGCCATATATTTATATCCCTGACAGATAAGAGCTAGAACAGAGAGTCCTCATTTCCTTGTAAGAATTTATGCTCATCTCCAAGTTCAACCCGCCCGAGAATGGGGCCTGATCCGCTGGCTTTGATCATTTCTTCCTTGACCGTGGAGTCAGGCAGGGAGACATCTCTCCCCTGGAAAGTCTCAGGAGTTACCCTCGTTTCTGATCTGCAAAGTAGAATACATCGGACGGCAAAGGAATGAAAACAAAATCACACAGGATTCCCTTTCCAATGAATATCATTTACTGAAAAGAATAAATGATGTGAAAATCTAGGCACTACAAAGCCCAGGGAATAGGTGAAATATTCAGAGAATTTTTATATACGTAAAGCAAACAGAATGTTTCACATTAAGATAAAAGAAAATTTTTTTTTTTCAAAAGCAAGTTGGGGAGGGGAATGATGGAGACATCCTTCAATATCAGAATTACTGCAGCAGCTCTGGACTTGGCTTTGTCCTTTGGGCCATCCGAACACAGACAACGGGGTCAGCTCCCAGCTTGAAATGCCGGCTCTCTCCTCTCCGTCCCCTCCTCATTGGCCTCTATCGTGACTCAGCATCTCTGACTTTTCCTGCAATGTTAAATAGTAAAAGGCCCCAGAAAGTTCTTGATTAACTCTTTGTCTTAGACCCATCAACCAGTTCTAGAAAATAACGCTACAAGTCATGTCATTCTATGGTAACAACAAACGATGGGTCATTAGACTCAAAGACCAAAAAAAAAAGGTTCTAGCCAAAGTTTTGACTTCCTGCTACATTAAAAAAAATGGAGCCAGGGAGCCTCCCATTATTCTGCATGAGGTCCTGTACAGTCCCAAGCTCCACCCACTAGGAAATGAACCAAATCTCCAGCCCAGAATGTGATTAGCTGATCAGCAGAGGGTTGAGTGATGGGTGGGGACTTGGGACCAGGTGGTTTTCTTCCTTCTCGAAGCCAAATGCTGATCTCAAAGGGAGACGCTTGGCAAGCCAAGGCCAAACTCACATCCCTCTGAGGCCCCATTTCCCATCACACACACCCTCACTTCCACTCCCACTCCCCCATTGCCCACGACTTTTCATTCCCTGCTTCTCTCAGCCCCCTCAGCCTGATGGTTCCTGCCTCGGCTGGGGGCTCCTTGCCACGTCCATGGCCATCACGGTCGGGTCAGAGGGTCATGGGAAAACTACATAGAATTAGTCTTAAACACACAGGCACACGCATGCACACACACACACCCCATATGTAAGCATACACGCGTGCACACACATACACACACATGCACACATGCACATACAAGTGTACACACACACGAATTCTTTTTTAAAAATTCATTAGAATGCTTTTTTTCAGACCCACCCAGATTCCTCGCTCTCCCTCCCAGCATTTCTTGTTTGAGTTTACAGTTGACGGTGTTACAGTCAAACGCTGTAAATAATAGTCTCCCGCTAAATGACACCTGTTAGAAAGTTCCTTCTTTATGGGTTTCAGAACACAGGGTTGGGGTAGGGAGAGGATGAGAGATGGATTCAAGCTCTTCAAACATCATTCTATTGATCTACGTATGAAAAAATATGGAATCTGTCAAGACAAACAGCACTCTGTTCAATGTGAAATGTAAAACCAGCTGTGGTAGCCACTGCGGCCGGTATGTATATTTCAGGAAGTCAATTTACTTTTAAACGGAATTTTAACATGGGTGAAAGGAGTCACACTGGAACCTTTTTTTTTTTTTTTTTTTTTTTTTTTTTTGCGGTACGCGGGCCTCTCACTGTTGTGGCCTCTCCCGCTGCGGAGCACAGGCTCCGGACGCGCAGGCCCAGCGGCCATGGCTCATGGGCCCAGCCGCTCCGCGGCATGTGGGATCTTCCCGGACCGGGGCACGAACCTGCATCCCCTGCATCGGCAGGCGGACTCTCAACCACTGCGCCACCAGGGAAACCCCACACTGGAACCTTTATTTATGTGAAAACTTCTTTAGCAGTGAGGAACAATGCACACGCTCTCAGTCTGCAGAGACGGAAACTACACAAACCTCAGGAGACATGTTTGTTTTCTCAATCATCTATTTACCTGCGGATGCAGTGGGCAAAGACGGAGAAGGAGGCGGGGGGCCGGGAGGATCCATGGTACAGGCCTGCCAGCTTTCCAGCTCCTGGAGGTCCATGATCAGTGTGAGTGATCCCCTCTTTGGGGCTTGGGGAGCTACCTTCCTTGGGAGAAAGGGGGAAAGGTGACGATGGCAAAGCCACATCACCCTGCTGAAGGTCTACATGGAAGGGAGGTCCATTCTCTACATCACCTCTGAATTAGAGCTATGTGATCATGGGCCTTTTGCTTAACCTCTCTGGGCTCAGTTTCTTCATCTGTAAAGTAGAGGTAGCAACCCTTACCTGTCGGGATTTCGTGAGAGTTAAATAAGAGGACACATGTACAAGTGGCGTCGGGGTAGCTAGTCAACAATGAAAAGGTAGTATTTCCCTTTTCTCTTCTTTTTTTCCCTGAAGTGAAGACTTGTGTCTTGTTCAAGGTCCAAGGGTAAGGTGGATGAGGCCAACCCACCTTTCTGATTCACGGCACGGCCAGGGAAGCCTCTCCCTTCCTTATAGGCAGGAGCTGAGGAGGGTCTGAGACAGGTTAGTGCTAACGAGTGGGGTAAACTTACTGGTTAAGGCTTCTTGCTCAGTTAGCAGAGGTGCTGATCTGTCTTGGCACACGGGCACTTGTTCTAAGAGCTTAAAAACTGTATGAATAGTAAGCCAAGAAATGCCTGTGGCTGGGCTTGAGACTATCTAAGTAAATAGCAATTCTGCTGATGGCACATTTTCGGCACCTAGAAGGGATCCTCTTCTTAGGCAGGACAGGAAGTCCTGTTTCTCCCCACCTTGTGGAGCAGGTAGTTGCCCGTGGGGGAAAGTCACAGAATAACCTCTTCAGGAACAATAGTTTCTGACCGTCACGGAGCCATGAGGGAATTTAAGGTCATCTGTCCAGCTCCCATCAGATGTCTGATCCCCAGCATCCTGTGGGCTTCTCAGGTGACCTGCCCATTGGTGAGGCTTCTGGAGCTGTGTGTGCATCATGCACAGGCCTGTCCTCAGGGCCGGCGGATGGGGGACTCACTGGAGAAACCCCATTCTCTCAGATTGCCCACTTTGGCTCCCTGACTCCTTCAGATGTGACACGAAAAAAGAGTTTTATTAATATTATAATGTACCAGATAATACATGTTAGTTAACAAGAATCCACACAGCTCATTTTGGTTCTAATTAAAATCTGAAAATACATTCTCCACTGTAAAATCCGTATCATTTAATCACCGAATTACATATCCCGTCCATGTTCGTAGTTCCCAAATTGTGGTGCCTTTGATACAAATATCATTATAGAATGGATTACATGCTTTTAGTTTGATATCATGAACACTGATATGTGCTTTGGGAAAGATTATAAAGAAATCACTTGAGAACCACGACGCCCCTACCCCCTGGCCCTGCCACATAAGCTTTGGGGAGATCCACACAAGGGCACAAGAAAAATGGACCCCTGACTCTCCTCAACCCCAGAACAGCTTTTAACACATTTATGATTACAGTTTCCCCTTCCCTCTCCCTCTCCCTCTATTTCTCTTCTAAGGCGAAATAGAATCCCCCTTCAAATAACTTTTTTTTTTTTTTCAAAAAATTCACATCCATTGGTGTCCTAGGAAATTTAGGGTCAATTCTTCCTGTGTTTTTTTTTTTCCCCTTCCTTTTTACGCTGTAGGTGCCTTAGTATATATTGTACTATATAAGCGGATTAATTTTCTCCCTTTTGGCTCTAAAACGTTTCATTCAACTTGTTTTGGATTTCAAAGCTCAGTCTTTCTGGGTGGGCAGCACTCTGAGTTTTCAAAACAGACTTCTCACAGGATATTATTTTTGGTCTTTAATCACAGGGAAACAAAACGTGGATTCGGGACCATGCCCTCCATCCCTCTTTCCTCTCTTCCCCTACCAACCTTGCACCTGGAAAATACAAGACAAATACAAAATCTAACCTAGCAAAAACCCAGAAATATGCCTGGTGCCATCTGTGTTTTAAGTGAGACCTTCATCTGCACCCGCGCCCCTGGGGTCAGGAGAGGGACCCGTCTGCTGTAGGCTTCCCTCCCAGAGTAGCCCTCGCCTGTATCTCCCAGCTGCACCCCTATTGGCTGAGTGATGAACAGGGTAACTTAACCTTTCTCAGCCTCAATTTTCTCATGTCTTAAATGGTGATATGGTACCTAAGTCATAGGGTTCTTATGAGAATTAAAGGAGGGGCCCATGGAACATGGCAGGCACATGGTAAGCATCCTTAGGGCACCATTATCACCCCTCTGAAGATTCCTTCCCCAGCACGTTGCAGAGCACCCCAGTCTCCTCCTGGCCCTGGCAGCCAGCACAGCCACTCTCATCCCTTCACTCTCTATTCCTACTTCCTACCGGGGCAGGGAGGCCATTACTTGAAGACAACCTCTCCTGTAACCGACCAGGGCCCTTGGACCCTTTAATCAATAGAAACTGATAAGAGGCCAGAGGAGAATTTCAGGTGGGCAGGATAGGAACTTGGACCTGGCGTTTGTTTCAAGTCACCTGTGACAGGCGTGACAAAGCCAGGAAGGATGGAGAAGAGACAGAGGTCACGGGGAAGCCAGGGGGGCCAGAACCTCTCCTCGCAGGGCTCACAGTGGGTGAATTTCTCAGGGACGCCTGAGACGGTTCAGTCAAGGTCAAATCCATCCTGCCCCTCTTTTCATAACGTGGTGGTTTGGGGATAACTTCATCTCACCCCCAAGAGCAGCGTGTGGCTCTGTCCTTAGCATGTGGTCACCCTTCTCATCTCTCCTTCTTCAAAGATCATTCCTGTAGCAAAGGTGCTCGTGGATATTGTTTAGAAACCAGTAAGGCTCTGTCAGTAATGTTTCCTGGAGGACTGCAAATTTGAGCCAGTGTCCAAAATACAGTAACCTGGTAATAAATCATTATATCTTCTTTTCCAAAGAAAAGTCACTTCCAGGACAGATCTCTGCTTTTGCTCCTCCACAAAATGATGAATGTCTCCTTACAAAGACACACATTATATTAACCAAGCCAGATCTGGGTGCGCAGCCGGGGCAGAGCTTAGGGGACTGCACGAATGCGACGCCCAGCCTCGACACAGCTCCACTCACCGCATCTCCCCCCAAGACCCCCTCATTCCCCCACCCCGTGCCCCCCTTGGACTGGAGGCCCCCTTCCCTACAAGCCCTCCCATTGTTCGTCCTTGCCCTGGTGTTTCAGGGCATAATGAAGAAGCTGGCTTGTAACCCACACGATTTTGTCCTGACAGCACCTCCCTGTGTTCCCTCTGGCTGCAGGCTCTCTACGGCAGTCTGGAGAAACTTCTGAAATCTCTCTTCAGACCCATTAACTGGAGAGTGATACAGCTCTGAACCAGAATACTGGATGATTTGTTATCCCAGAAACTTTTCATTTTAATTTTTAAGAAATTGCTCTGGGTGATTCTTGGGGAAAAAGAAAAAAAAAACCCTGAAAAACTATAGTTAAATGCTTTCACAGTCAAAACCACTTGCTGTTAAAATCATTGACTACATTTTTTTTGGAATGCTTGACTGATTACATGCGCTCTTCTTTAGATATATTGACAGATTCTCAGGCTGGGTTGGTTCCCCAAGCACACATAACGCATAATCCTTGGCAAAATTACTAAAGGAATCATTTATATGGGCTGGAAGACTGCAGTTCTACCTGGAGAATTGCATTATTTCTTATCTCAACTACGCCGCTGTCATTCTCAAAGTGAGCTCGCTGCATGGCTCCCCGGGGACCTGCCACCGGGAGGCTGGGACGCTGGCGGCAGCAGCCACCTCCCGAGATGCTGAGCCCGGGGTGTGGGATAGAGAGTGGATGCCAGGTCACTCTTTCCCTCCAGAGAGAGCTTCTGCTCTGTCCCGTGGACACCGAGGCCCCCTGGGCCCCAAAGTGACACTTGAGTGACAGAGAAATGGCTCAGAGGGTGGGTTCAGGACCGGTGCAGGCCTGGCCTTGGCCGAGTTAGGTAGCATCTGGCTAAGCCTGGCATCCGCATCTAGAATATGGTACCCACCTTGTTTGATTCTATGAGGATGAAATCAGATCAAGCAGCCGAAGAGGCAAGCACGAGGCCCTCAAGTCATAAGCCATCCAGAAACGTAAGCCATCCAGCAACGGTCCTGTTCATTCCGCTGCTTCATGACCACATTCTCTGCGAGGCTAACACACTTGTGCTCCCGAACCAAACTGGAAACCCATATTGTTTCATCCCAAGCCTGCTTTTCTGCAAGACTGGAAAAATGGCTGAGATATCCACACCCACCTCCCCCTCGTCTCCCTTAGGAGTGAGGACGTCCTTCCCCGATGCCCCCCTGCTGAATCCCCCTCCCTCCTCATTAGCCCAAGTAGGTGTAGGCTTGTCTGTTCTGAGCCACTTCCTGACAAGGGGAATAGAGCCAATAGAATGGTCTAGTATAATCCCCTGGCGAGCGGATGTTGGAGGCTCCTGGGATCTCGCTCTCCGAAGACCACTGCACAAGTTCAAGGAGCCAAAAGAAGCCCAGTGAACAAGGGGGCAGGCGTGGGAGGTGAGTTTAGAGAAGGAATCACAGAGGGACTTGTATGGGAGCTACCCCGGGGGTTAAGCAGGGGAATGATAGAATCCAACTTGTATTTTAAAAAGAGCACCCTCAACACTCACTTGCCAAATGGTACAGAACCAGAGCAGCCTGGAAGGGAGGAGAAGTCGGGGACCTGGATGAGGTGATGTTTCCCTGTCAGGTGTGAGGAAAAGAGCGAGTTTAACACATGCCACAAAGAGGAGAAATCCTTCCGACTTCTCCAAAGAAAGTAGAACTACTGAGTTAAAGGATGATAACATAATTTCCGAAATTACGTAAACTTAATGATGCAGGGTAATGCAACATCTGCTTTAACAACAAAGTCACATAGTCAGGATTATTCTTGGTAGACAGCTGGCCCACGACATCCTTCTAGAAAAAAACAACAGTCAAACCAAAGAATGCTGGATGGTGACATGAAGCATACAAGAGCGCGGACCAAAATGCCCTCAGTTTGGACCAGGAAAAGATGCTAAGATATAAAAACAGGTGAATTAGAGGAGCAGAAGCACATTGGCGGGATGAGGGGGGAAAGATGGGAATGATTATGGGAAACAGAAGCTGCCAGGACCCAGGATCTCAGAAGACATGGTTTATAGGAGGGAGGCCAGACATGAGCTGTTCTTTCAAAGTTCCTGCAAAGCCTCTCTCTAAGCAGAGCGCGTGGGGGCCTCTCCATGGGTTGAGAGGTGCCGATGGTGGCCCCAGTGTTGGTCATTTCTGTACACAGTGAGCACTTTCCCCCCAGGATGGGAGGCTGGGCTCAGCTGTCTGCAGTGATCACCTGTGTATCAGATCCTGGGAACACGAAGTGAAGACATGTAACGAAAAGAAGCTGGGTTTCAGACCTAAGAGCCCATGAAAGGAAAACAAATAGATTTAGGTTGTTTTCATTTTTCTCAAAAAAAAAAAAAAAAAAGTCACCACTTGTCTGAACCGGCATACAAAGTGGTTTCCCAGTCAATCCATCAGCAGCTCTAAAAATCCATGTTGATCCACTCCAGAAAATCTGAAGAAGAAAACCTCTTGAGAGAAGGAATGATTTGCTTGCTCTCTAAATAGACTGTTTGCTACGTCTTTTAACACCAGCTAATGTTTGCAGAACATCACTGAGGTCAAATTGGATAAAACATATTTAGATACAATCAGATCGTTTTGTATTCAAAACAACTTCCAGGAGAAAGGCAGCCTGCTGTCCTGTGATTGGAACCTTCTAGGGAAACGCGACTGAGGATTTGCAGGGTTACTTGGCCTGTATGCTGAATGTTTATGCTGTTGCTGTGTGTTTATGCAGTCCTGACTTCCGGGTGATGTGCAGAGACTCCAGGAAAATCTGCACAAAGGCTGCTTAAGCAGATGGCAACGCTGGACTTGGGCAGAAAGGGAACTTATTTGTCTCTTTTGTTCTATGCTCATCACTCCTTTCCAGAATTCTCTATTCCTCACCATCGTAGAGTCTTAGAAGCTCATAGTCTCCTCATATTTGCTTCTGTTTTCTCCAACCTGACTCCCTCCCATGCAAATAGGAGGTTGATATGACGGGCAGGGTCTGGGAGCCGGTGTTGAGTGCTCTGCCCTACGTTAGTGTCTCCTTATGCATCCTCTGTGCCTCAGTTTCCCCATCTATAAAGCAGTGGAAATGAAAGTACCCACCTAGCAAGGCTGCAGCTAAGATCAACTGAGCTGATCAGGATGAAGCAATCAGGCAGTGCTGGGGTCTGGTAAACACCCAATAGAGGCAGGTGAGACTATTACCATTCTTATCCTTCTCCCAAGAGATTTTCATGGTTTCCCCCTTCCCTTCAAAAACTTTTCATCATTTCAGGTCCTCGCTGCTGAGGGAGGGCTTCACTCAGCCGTATAGCATTCCAAGCTCTGTCAGCGTCTCTTGATGTCCCCAACCTAATTTTTCATTTCTGTCCTTAAAGCTCATTTGCATCCCGCAGACTCTCTGCCTCATTCAACGTTTGTAGAAATTGCATTTTGTGCCAGGCTCTGTGCTGGGGGAGGTGAAATAAAATGAATGACATTTCCCTAATCTCCCAGGAGATAACAGAGCTCTCCCATGCTGCTCTGCCTTATCACGAGTCACCGGTGGTCTCTGTTTCGCAGTTTTGGGGATGGATGCATTGGTACAGAGCCGCCGCCATCCATCCACTGCGGGAAGAGGTGGACTGTTGGTCGCAGCACTGATCACAATGACGAAGTAAGTGAGTGGATAGCAGATTTGTAGCGAGACAGCTGAGTGGCTATGCCCTTCTGGGTGTATGTTTGTTTTTCTCTCAAGGAGCTCTGGTGTTGAAGTCTAATGTGTGATTTCACTGAGGTTTACAAAGAAGCAACGGTTCACGGAGGCACATTAACTGCACATCTGGATTTGACCTTGGATCTTGCCAGCGATCTTAGGGCAGGAGAGTGGTGGCAGGTCTACAGCCCCTTCCTCTGTGCCCCCAGCACACAGCACTCGGCACGCTGCCCTAGTGACCCCTAGAGTCCACTAGTGGGCTCTCAACCACTGCGCCACCCGGGAAGTCCCCCAGCTGCAGATTTTTAAGCGGGGAAGAAGGGAAAGGATTGTGACAGTAGGAAGAGGGTGAAAATCATTATAGAACTGTTTTTTTCTCTTTGCCTTGGATGCAGTTCCATCCTAAATCAGAGATTGTAATGTTTAGTCCAATCTGCGTTTCTTTAGCATTTAGACATTTACTGATGTTACTTAACTTTGGAAACCTTGTCAGAAGGGGATGGGCTTCAATTTATTTATTCAGTGTAGCAGACATAGTCTCAGGCCTCGCAGAGCTTCTCTCTCAAAATAGGCTGCTGAGGAAGATTTGTCCCCTGGAATGCCTCCCCTCCCCGAGCTCAAGGAGCGCTTGGGTACCGAGCATCTAGAGGGCAGACGTGATCTTTATTCCCTGGTACCTGTGTGGGTCAAGGGGCCAGGACATCTCCTCCTCAGTCCCAAATGTCTTGTCTTCCTCTCTGTTAAAATTTGAGTGCATTAAAACCCCACATGCCATGATAAAACCATCATGATGATGAACAGTGGCCTTAACTGAGTATTAAAGGATATTTATGTTGGGATGACGAAGTTAAAACCCCTAATTGATTGGAGACACTTGAGTAACGGGATCCACGGAGCCCCATTAGTATCACATTGACATACTCGCTTATCTTGGTAGCTGATGGCTAAAGGATGCAGATGAGAACCTTGCCCCGCATCCCATCGAGGGTAAGATTTCTGACCTTAGATTTATGTTTGCTAAAGCAGCAAACCCAGCTGCTGACTTCATGGTCTGAATTACAGATTTTTCATTTAGCTGGACGACATGAATCTGTGGCTCCGATTATGTCTGCACTTACAGCCTCCCCGAGTGCCCACCACATTCTAATGCACTTGTTTACCTCCCCCAACCCCAGCCTCCCTTGGAGTAAAAGTACATCTGCAGCGTCCGTCCCCTTGTCCCTCATCCCTCGGCAGAGCTGTCACTAGACAGATGCCTGGACCACTCTTAGCAGCGTCTTCCCCTGTTGTTCTGCTCCTTGCTGCCTTTCTCTCTTCCAAGGAGGCTTCCTTCCATCAGAACTTTCCAATCTAAGAAATAATGAACTCGATCCTCCCCCTCTGTTCAGGGAATGCACAGAGCAGAGCAGAGAAGAGCTTTTTAAATTTAACAAGCTTTGGCTGAACCCTGCCTTGCACTGGGCACTAGAGCCCCCTTCCCAGTTTTGGGGTGGAGGGTTGCTCATGTTCTGTGCAACCAGCAATGTATCTGGTCCCAGATTTTTCTCCAAAACTTTCCTTCCAGCTGATTGGCTTTGGTCCTGGAATTTTGAGACCTAGTCTGCATCCTACATCCAGGCTCTGGTCTTTCCTTTTTCCTTCCTTTTTTTTCTTAAATGAAAATATAATCATCCTATACATGCTGTTTTATGATCTGCTTAAAAAATTTTTTTAATTAATTGCAGTGGTGATACATACTTTGTTTGAAAGTTCATGTGTTACCTAAATATGTAAAGTTAAGTCTTCAAAGAATATTTCCAGACTTTTTCAATGCAGAGAGAAACACAAGCATTAAACTATAAATGTACAATTAAAACGAACTTTTAATATACATCTTTTCTTGAAAATTATTTTTTATTTTTATTTAGCACATGGTGGATATTTTCCACATCAACAAATTACATCTATATTATTCTAGATGCACAGGTCAGATGTAACATCATTTATTTAATGTACCCATTGTTGTTAGATATTTAGAATATTTCCTATATTTTGCGATCATAAACAATTATTGGATGAGCATTCTTTTAGCTGAATCATTTTCCCATTTTTTTCTTTTTATTATGGAAAATTTCATCCATACGCAAACTAAAGTGAATAATATAATAAACCCCAAACCCAGTACCTAAGTTCAAAATTATCAACATTGTGTCCATCTTGTTTCATCTGTTTCCCTCCCCAACACACACACACAAACACACACACACACACACACACACACTTTTTGTTTCCCTAGAGTACTTTAAAACAAATATGACACTTTCTAAATTCTTTCTAAAAGACAGGAAGAGAAGTATAAAAAAGGATCACCAGATAAGACCTCCTTCCTTCCTTTCCTGTCTCACCCCCACCGCTCTGAGGGCCCTGGTTTCTGGGAGGTTAAGCCCTGTCTCCTGCTTTTCCTACGAGGTTAGAATGGCAGGCGTGTTGCACACTTATTTTATAAGGTACGTCATGTCTCACTCATCGTCTTTCCGAATTGAATCGAGTTACTTGGCCTTTCTAAGCTCGAGGGTTGAAATAATAATAATAAGCAGATTGTACGGTTGTCCTGGGCGGTGAATGGGATCATGAAGGTGGGTAAGGAGGCAAGCACAGTGCTGGCATGGAGGAAAAGACACATGGTCCACGCTAAGCCCTTGCCCTTAGGAAAGCAGGTCAAGCAGAGCCTCTGGGCACCTGAGACCAGCAGCCTGGCCTTGACCTTGAGGAAGGTGGCTCTACAGCACCGGTATGTGTCCTGACTCGTCTCCACGAAAATAGACACCCCAGTGCATGTCTCTGCATCGAGACCATGCCGGACCATCCATGTGACTGTGACATCATCAATCCTCTAAAAGCCAAACGTCTGACCAGACTGTAGTGGGTTAAACCAAGTCCTCTGTGACCCGCATTTCCTTGGTGGGTCTCACATGGGTTCCAGTTCCTGCTCTGGGGCCTGCGACACCAGGTAAGTCATGGCACATCTCTGGGTCATTGTCTCACCTGGGGGACCAGAGCGCTGGATCCCAACATCCCTGAAGGCTATTCCAGCACAGAGGGCACACTTAGAACCTGGAAACACCTTCTCTCCGGGTAGGCTGGAGGCTGGTTGTAGGATGGAGGGTGCACCCCGCGTGCGTGGTGGGGCTGCAGGGCTGGGAGGGCCCAGGGTTTACAGTCACAGACCTGCACCAAAGGCTCCTTCTTCACCAGCTCCATGAGTCACGGAAAGTCTCACCCTCACTAGGTTTCTGCTTCCCCAGCTGGGACGCAGACATCATAACGCTGCCTCACAGGGTTAGTCGTTCACTCACTAGCTCCTTCACTCATTCACTCTCCAAACTCCATTGAGTGCCTACAAGGCACGATGTCCCTGCCTGGTCGCTGAGAAGACATCAGTGAACAGAACAACGGAACTCCCTGCCTGCTTTCTTGTGGGGATACATAGAACAGAGGCAACATCCTTTATTTAACTTACCCATCACTGATAGATATTTAGAATATTTCCTATTTTAAGGTCATAAATGATTATAGGATGTGGTTGGGAGTAGAGGAGAAGTGAACAAAAATGAATTGTAAAATAAGTCGTAAGTTGGATGGAGATAAACGCTAAGGAGAAAATAAAGTGGAGGCAGGGATAAGGGTGATAGGTGGACCAGTGAGAGAGGCGACAGGATGGCAGTTTTAGAGAGGTAGCCAGGCAAGACCATGGAAAAGGTGACACTGAGGGATGTGAAGGAGTGAGCCGTGAAGACACCAGGGGGAAGAGCTTCTGGGCTGAGGAAACAGAAAGGGCAAAGGTCCTGAGGCAGGACCATGGTTTAGGGCTGGGAAGGAAGCTAGTATGGCAGGAACAGAGGAAGGAGAGGGCCAGGCCAGGCAGGGAACGGGACAGATCATACTGGTCCCCGATAAGATAGAAGGATCCTGCCTTTTATTCTTCCTGTGTCTGGGAGCCACTGAGGGGTCCGGGCAGAGGCACGGTATCATCTAACTTAGCACTTTTCAAAGCATAGTCTCCTATCTCCTGGGAGTCCCTGAGACCTTTTCAGGGACCCTCATGAAGTCAAAATATGTTCATAGTTGTGTAAGGCTTAATTTTCCCTCTCCACTCTCATCTTCTCACGAGTATACAGTGGAGTTTGCAGAGGCTACACGACATATAACCTTTAATTGCTTGAAAGCAGAGGCAGATCAGAGAATCCAACTAAATTCTGTTAAGCCAGACCTTAAGGAGATCTGCAAAACATACTTTTCAAACTGTATACTGTTACGTTTCTCACTGCACTGTTTTTGTTTTAGAAAATGTTATTTTTCATAAAATTATGTATGTTAATGTGCAATGGGTGTGTTATTTTTTTACTGAATTATTTTTAAATTTTCAGTTTTAAATCATGATACGGTAAATATCAATGGATATACCTGATGTAGCAAAGCTTTTGGAGGTCGTCAATTATTTCTAAGGATATAAAGTGTTCTGAGACCAAACATGTGAGCCCCACTGGTCTAACAAAGGTTTGCACGGACCTCGTGTGTGGTGTCGAGACGGAGGAAGTGATTTCAATAACAGGACGGAGGGTGACTAGGATGGTGGCGCTGGGGCCGTTGAGGAGCGTTTAGATTCTGGATATATTTTGAACTGACAGAAATTGCTGATTGGACCATACGTAGATTTGAGAGAAAGAGTCAAGAATTCCTCCTTGGTTGGGACCTGATCAACCAGAAGGATAGCAGTGCTGTTGATGAAGTGAGGGTGGCAGTGGGGTGGGGGGACAGGATCGAGGCGGGGGAGGGGAGGGATGGGAGGTCAGGAGCTCGGCCATGGACATGACAGCTGTTAGATGTCTGCAGGTATCCAGGCAGAAGTTTCAAGCAGGTAAATGTACATACAAGTCTGACATCCAAGAGAGGCATCCAGGCTGGAGATATAAATGTGGGGTGTCATCAGAATATACGTGGACGTAAAGTCATGCACTGGCTGAACTCTCCCAGCGTGTGAGTGTAGATAGAAGAAAGCACCCAAAGATGCTGCAACATCTAGGGGGATGAGAAGAGGAAATAGCAAAGGAGACTGAGCAGGAATGGGAGAACGAGAGAAGCTGTGGGGTTCTGGGTTCCAAGTGAAGAAAGTGTATAAAGAAGGAAAAGTGGTCGACAACCTCGAGCAGTGAGCAGTACTGACTACTGAGTTCACACCTGAAGTTCAGAGTGCCTTGGATCCGGGCAGTTTCTGTGATGGCGTGGATGAATGTGGACTGGAGTGAGTGGGTGAAAGGTGAGGGTGGACAGCTCTGCTGAGGAGTTTGCCGTAACGGGATGGAGAGAAATCAGGTGATAGAGGAGGGGAAGCAAGGTCCAGAGAGAGTTTTTATTTATTTCTTTTTCTTTGATATTGAAGCGGAAAGATAGTATATTCCCTCTTTTGATGAGGACACAAGAGTAGAAAGGCAGGCTTTGACAGGAGAGGAAAGAGCGGGGAGGATGAAGGAATGAAGGAATTCTAGGAAGGAGAGGGGGTGGGATCCCGTGAAAAGAGGGGAGCTGGTCCTGACCGCAGTGATGGGAGAGAGGCAGGGAATGTGGGCGCAAGTGCAGAGGATGCGGTGTGTGTCCACTCTCTCTGTTTCTACTTTCTCAGTGAGAGTGGAAGCAAGTGCATCACGGGGTAGTGTTAGTGCAGGAGGGGATGGAGGCTTAGAGAAAGAGAGGGTGTGAGATAGTAATCTTGGTAACTGTAAGACCACATGAGCTATTCTCCACTGCAGGATAGACGCTTGACGCTGTTTCTTGTTAACTATAGATGCAGGAAGACACAGCTATTTTTCACTGGGTCTTATGTGTCCCCAGTATAGAGGGAATTATTACTCTCTATAGGTCGAATGCACACATCTAGTAATATTTGCGTTCATGTCGTCACCCTCCCAAATTTCCCATGAGAATCCTCAGGTCTGCGGGGACACTTTATGTAGACCCTTTACTGTAGTCCTGATGACTGATGATGAGAAATGGATTCTCTTAGGTTCCGTACCTCCTGCGGCCCATACTCACCCACCAAAGAGCCTGATGGAATTAGGTAAAGTAAGTAACCCGGTGCAATGTCTCTAGGATTATGGAGGACGTGCCTGGAAAATGCTGCCTGATCTGTACATCCAGAGCCACGGTACCCGCAGACAGAGGAGGGGAGGGGTGCCAAGTGGGGGGTGGGAAGGGCATTAAGCCATGTGTTCTCTTTCCAGTCAATTTCTCCACGAGGCCCCGAGGGCTTTCTTCCAGCCCAGGCAACTAGCAGCGATTCATCACTGTCTAAGGGGGAAGTTGCCTTTGCAGAACCAAACAAAGGCATTAAATTCTTAACTTTTAAGTTCAAGAGACTTCTTTTTCCCTCTCCCTCCTCTAAGCTGGGGGAGAGGAAAAGCAAGATAGGTGGGCACTGGCTGCCTCCTCCTCTACCTGTATTGGGGGTGGTGGAAAGGGGGAGAGCCCAGCTGGGCACAAGGACCCAGTGACCGAGGGAAATCACACCAGCTTGCGTCGCCAGCAGTGGACAGGAACAGAGCAGGGTGCGTCCGGGCCAGGAGAGTCTGTCTCCATCTCAGAGAAGACAGGGAGCAAGTTCTCAAGTTTCCTATGTCCCAGAGGAGTCTGTGGTCAGGACAAGGAAAATGCAGAGTGGTGAAAGCCCTTTTGAAGTGACGGTAGAACCCAGCGGACGCGTCAGGGAGGAGTCCACAGGAGAAGCAAAGAGGATGCTCGCATGACGCCGTGGGTACCAGCACAAGGAGTACCAAGTCCCAATGACCACTGCTGCTCCTTCCTGAAGGGCATCACAGCACTGTGTACACGTCCCAGGACTGAGCGAGGAATCCTGAATTGAACTGAGTGCATCCAATCCCCAAGATGACCAAGTCTATCCATTAGGTGGATTGTATTTCTGCCATCAGGAAGCATGAATGAGAGATTAACTGGGTCACAGAAGAAAACAGAAATTGACATTTCTGCCTGTCTGCATAGCTCTTCCTTGGTTCCACTTACAACATGGAAATATTCATCAAAGAAATAC
This sequence comes from Delphinapterus leucas, assembly GCF_059928025.1. NCBI lineage: Eukaryota > Metazoa > Chordata > Mammalia > Artiodactyla > Monodontidae > Delphinapterus > Delphinapterus leucas. The sequence continues at coordinate 31,555,427 of NC_143142.1, read as the reverse complement.
ATATTTAAGTCACTAACACCTTAGTCTGAATGAGCTAATCACTGTGGTTCCCAAATGTGGAAGATTGCGCTCCCAGGGGACTTTGGTAATGTCTGGAGGCATTTTTGATTGTTACAGCTTGGGGAGAGGGGTTGGTTGTTGCTGGTATCTAGTGGGATGAGGGCAGGGAGGCGGCTGGACATCCTATAACGCAAGGGTCAGACTCCACAAGAAAGACCAATCCAGTAACGAATGTCGATAGTGCTGAGGTTGAGAAGCCCTCCATTTCTCTCCTGAATCAAAAGATAGTTTCATCATTAAAGCACTGAATTCCTCAAGGAGGAAGGCCGTGCAGATGGGGAAGAATAGAAATTAAAACTGAGAGAGAAAATAAATCCTATCCTACTCCAGATTTGGAATGGCCCATAGTTTCAGCACAGTCACTGATTATATGTACCACCAAGAGAAGCAGGAATGTCAGGTTAATTGCATCCTACTTTCAAAAGTACACAAGACAAGGATTCCAAATACTAATAGTCTGAGGGGAGGGATAAATTAGGATTTGGGGATTAGCAGATACACACTATTATATATAAAATAGGTAAACAGGGCTTCCCTGGTGGCGCAGTGGTTGAGAGTCCACCTGCCGATGCAGGGAATACGGGTTCGTGCCCCGGTCCAGGAAGATCCCACATGCCGTGGAGCGGCTGGGCCCGTGAGCCATGGCCGCTGAGCCTGCACGTCCGGAGCCTGTGCTTTGCAACGGGAGAGGCCACAGCAGTGAGAGGTCTGCCTACCGCAAAAAAAAAAAAAGGTAAACAACAAGGACTTACTTTATAGCACAGGGAACTCTGCTCAGTATCTTATATTAACCTATAATGGAAAAGAATCTGAAAAAGAATATATATGTATATACATATATATGTATAATATGTACATGTATAACTGAATCACTTTGCTGTACACCAGGAACTAACACAGCATTGTAATTCAACTAAACTTCAATGAAAATAAAAAATAATAGTCATAGGCACACGATATGACAACAACACTGAGATTTCATTTCATCCCCACCTGGCACGCACAGCCTACACTGAATCTGGGTGAGATTCAGGGCAAGTTAGGCTTACAGATTAGCAAAATCCTACCCTTGGAGGTCAGCGAGTTGCCTTCAATAGTCAAAAGTGAGATAAGCCTTACAGTTCTTATCTACTCCCATTCTGAGGGAGTTGCTTGATCACTTTTCTTTTAAAAAACCTAGTTCAGTGGAAGCTCCAGGCAGAAGCGACCCCTGGCACACACACACGGGCTTTCTCACTCCTGTGTCAGCCGGTCCACCTCCAGAGCCACCAGCGGCCTTCAGATGGGCTGCTACCCCCAGAGCAGGAGCCTGGGACGCAATCCCCACACCATGCAGAACACTGCCAGGAACTTGACATCTGTCCTTATCAAACAAATGGGCCACCATTTGTGCTTGGGTTGGTGAGCTGGTACAAGGGAAACCTTTCTGACGATGGAGAAATTCACAGGCATGCAGTTGGGTCAGAAGCCACCAATCCAGCATCGGTGACTGTCCCCCTCTAGCCCCATTTCTCCAGAGCGTACTGCGCTCAAAAGCCGGTCATTCTCTTGTCTCTTGCCAGGTTTTCGCGATGCTGTCATTTGGTTTCTTCCTAACCCAATGTTCCTCTTGGGGCTGTCCGACCTCCCCTTCCTCCTGCTATGTCCTTATTTGTTCTTTAACTCTCGTTGTCTGCTTCGCTCTCTGTTTGGCAAACTGCCTGGACCTCTTAGCCTCCGCTACCTCTTCTTGGTGGATAATTTCTGGATTCTTGTCTCCCTTCTGAATGCCCTCCTGAGGTCAAGGCCTGAATTTTCAACTATTTACTACTCATATGACTCTCTGCCCAGTTTCATCCTCCATAAAATGAGGATAATAATACTGTCCGCCTCATGGTGTCATTGTGAAGAATAAATGGGTAATAGCTTGCCACAGGGGAAGTACTCAGGGACTGTTGGCTATTGTTATTATTACTGTTATTATTGTTATCTATTCCTACTTAGAAGCCCAAACACTACCTCAAACTTAGTATGTCCACAACCAGACTCATTTTCCTCCTAAACCTGATTCTTTTTCTCTATCCCACCTTTCCAGTTACTCCGCTTTAACTAGAGTGATTCTATCATTTATTGTGCCAACTGGTACACTTGTAAAGAGAGAGGTCTTCATAATCACACCAGAACAGCAGGCTGAGGGCACGAGAGTCCCAGGCAGCCTGGAGGCTGTGTGATCCTTCTGTCCTGAAACCGCTTCTCTGGACCACCATCCCCTCTAGTTTGCATTAGTAACAGGCTCTCCTCACTGAGCCCTCTCCCCTCCAGCTCTACTCCTATTTTCCCCTACGTATCTTTCCCTCCTGCAAAACTTGCAATGTTTTCTAAGAACTTAAGGAATAGGGCAGGAATTATGTAACCCAGAGTTCAAGGCTTTCTGAGATCTCAGCCAGCGTTTATAACCTCATGACTCAGAACCAAGTCAAACAAATGGGCCACCCACTGCCCGGGGACCTACCCGCCACCTTCCCCTCCCCGCTCCTGCCTTTGCTCTGGAATGTTCCTCCAGACTCCCACCCCCAGTCCATCTTCATAGATCCACGTCCTACTTACTCACCACCCAGACTCCTCCACAAAGCCTTCCTACAACAAGCATTGAGAGCGTAAGGGCGTCTGATTTCCTAGCCACCAGTAACTTTCTCTCCTTTGAACTAATATGATACTTTTGTATCCCCTTTTGTGGCATTTATCCCCTCTGACCTTGAATTGGAATTGGAGCTACTCGGATTCATGCATTTGTCTTCCCATAATATACTGCAAATTCCTTCAGAACAAGGACGTGAATTCAATTTATCCAAGGAACTTAGCACTCGGTAGGAGCTCAGCAGGTATCTGTGATCCTTCCACAGGATCTCTTGAATACTTTTTTACTGACTGCATGTAAAAGTACATTGACTGAACTTCCTTCCTGGTTTTGTCATCAAATAGTTTCAGCCTATGTGCAGTCCCCAGAAGCTGGTTAAAGCTCTCGTTTCCCTTTTTTCCCTGGGGGGAGGGCAGTATGACCTGAGGGATGCTTCGAGAGAGCTGGAAAGAGAATGCGAAGGTCATTAATGTTCATACGAGGTCAGTTGCCATCAGGCAGTGACAGTGGGGTTTGCAGACAGGCAAACTGAGAATTGGAAAGTATAATACAGCTTCGCTGACCGACACCCAGGAGAGGTGCCGAAGGGGCTCCGAAGGGCTGTCTCAAGCACCCCCTTCACTTTACCCAGAAGAAACAGCGACACAGAGGGGTGAGCAAGGTGGCTGCGGGGTCACAGACCACGTGTGACATTCAGAACCCCTATCTCCCACCCTTGATGTTTGTATCTTTAGACCCATATTCACGTAAAAGAGATGAGTCACTGGGTTGTATCCCTGGGAAGCAGAAGGGAAACATTCGAACTTGTGTTATCTCTGTAAGTGGAGAACGGTTTCTCACTGACGGGCAGGGTTGGCTTGAGGAGACAGGGTGGCCTGGCACCTGCCCGGCTGGCCGGTCACTGCCTGGGGGTCCACCCCATAGCCCATGGCCCGAGGGGAGATGTGCTGGGTCACGTGGCAGCCCCCCTCGCTGAGGTGCCAGGCAGGCTCCTTCCAGAGGCTTCTTACCTGTCCTCACAACGTGTAACTTATCTGCACACAGATGAAGATGAGCAGGGTCAGCCGGGTACAAACGGAGACACACCCCAAATTGTTGCTGGCCTCTTTTTTCTTTCAAGAGCATCTTCTAACCCCTGCCAGGTGACCATTGCTCATTTACATGTCAAAGGTCCTCTAGCACAGCTGTTGATATCATCTTATACTGTTTGCGTGGAATTTCTTCACACTTCTGTGTAACCTCTCCTGGGCATTAGCAGGGTAGAGCTTTCTAGAGATCCCAGCAGAATGAATGGCCAAACTCCCCTGAAATGAGTTTCAGGTGACGTCTAGGCCTTAAGGGAGATACTTGGAGGGGGGGTCATGGAGCCTTCTGGTTGTCCTTTAAATCATTCTCTGCCTAACGTTGGCCTTGAAGGTAAACCTGCTTTCCTTACTGATGCACCTGGGAGTGGGGCCTGAGAAATCTGGATCCTGGACCACCCCCCAGCACCCTAGAGCAGGGCAGCCCTGGGTTCCTCCAGCAGAGGAGAGAATTCTGAGCAAAAGCCAAGTGTGCATTTTCACCTCCCGTGTTGCCTTTGGCTCCCTGAACAGTAGCAACATTAATAATAATAGACTAATGAGTCTACTTATTAAGAACCTACTATGTGCCAGGCACTGCCCTCAGTCCTTTACATGCTTTATCTTTGAAGCCGTAACGAGTAAGTGTTTGGATGTGGGTATCAGGTTATCATAGTATATAACTTTGAAGATTTGCTGTAAGAATAAGTGAAAAAATCTCTAAATAGCTAGTACAGGGACTAGTGTATAAGGAGTGTTCTGTCAGTGTTAGGCTTTCAAGATTGGTTTTATTATCCCCATTTTACAGATTTGGAGACTGAGACTCAGAGAGGTCAAGTATCCTGGATTGTATAGCCAGGAAGCAGAGAAGTTAGGATTTGACCCCGCTCTATCTGATTTTGTCCACAGCTGATACTTTCCACTGCTATTAAATATCAGGTATGTTACACTGAGTGTCCCATAGGTTTCTGGAAGAATAATACTCCTGATTCAGGGCATCAGATTTGTTCCCATTCATTTGACCCAATGGATCCCGTGTACCATCTCCATATATCATAATAGAAGGTGAGGGATTTTCACTTCTACTATGATATGGTAAATATGGTAGCTGTTTGGCAATAAGCAACTTCTCTTTCCAGATCAGCAATTTTACTTTTTAAAATCCGGAGCTCACAGTTCACACATCAGAACCAAACCATAAGCCTTCTTCATGCCCATGTCAGAGCTGTTGTTCATGGTAGAAGTTCAAGGAATGGGAAGTAGTGAATGGATTTGTGGGGAGTCATCCCCTGGGGTGTGTATGTTCATATACGATACTTGTAAATCACAAGGCAGGCCCACCTGGAATCCCATCCAAGAGGCTACAGAAACTATTACAGCTGTTTTAGCACCAAAAAAGCCTCTAGATAAACATGCTAGAAGATGGTCCCATGACAACGACCCCAGGACAACTTGAATCAGATCCAACAAGTGTCCATTTCAGTCTGAGTAAGTGGCTGTACTCCCTCCATTTTACTAGGAAAGCCTGGGCATGACTAACTAGCTCTGTTCTAACCTGTTCACCAACATCCTACTATCACAAAGGATGACTTTTGGGTTTCTTTTCTGCTATTTCACTGCTAAGAGCCCTTAGATATAGGTCCTCAGCCCCTGCCACTCTTATTATGGGACTTAGGACCATTCATTCACCGTGGTGGAATTGGCTCTAATGCACAGCTGTGGCTGGTGATTGTACCGTAATCTTACTTTTCACTTAACTCATGACCCTCTCTGTGAGCACATGTTCAAAATGAGCATCAGTGCAGCTGTATTATGTACAGCATACACGGCTTTGATACATCCTTGTTCCCCTTGTTGTCTGGATGGCATTGGGTCTGCAGAGCACAGGAGCGTCTCCAGAGAGACAGATGCAAGGCAGCACCAATCCTGTTTTCCAACTCAGTTGCAAAGGAATATTAGAGCTCTTAGTACGTCCTCTAGAACATGTTCAGGCCAGACAGTGTTTTGCAAGGTTTGAATTTAAAGATTTCTGGAATGATCCAAACCAGTGGTTCTAGAAATATCTTGGTAAAGGACCAGTTTGTTTTTGTTTTGCTTTTTTTTTACTATTTATAATTCATTGCACCCTGATACATATTTTAAATGTGATAAAAATGAATTACTAGAAAAATTAAATGAAAAAGGACATAAAAATATAAGCCCTAAGTTTAAATTAGATTCAGCAAGCATAAAATGACTCTGTCAAGTTCCTATAAAAGTTTCTAAATGCTTATTCTCAGTCTGTACTCATCTCATAGACCTGAAACAAATTGTTGAGGGCCACCTTCCTGGGATGGCGATTTGAGGATGTGTATGTTTCCATGGACCAGGACGTGCTCTCAGGACCTTCACCCTCCCCTCTCTGACAGCCGGAGTTCTGTGTCTATCTTAAGACCCTGAGCCTGGAGTATCACCTTTGGCTCTTATATTATGACCCTGATTGTATCAGTATCTGGTCCAAGAGCACACCTGACTGTTATCTACTCCATTCACGAACACACAAATCACAGCTTTCCTCTCTGGTCCTTTAAGAAGGGATGCCTTGCTGCTCTGATTAATTATACATCAGTTAATTAATTTGTTGGCTTTAGTGAATTGAATCAATTATTTTAAATGGCTTTTAATTGTTCATATATGCATTATAACAAAAGACAAAAGCGGTTAATAGAATTCAACATGAAAACCTCCCAGGACAGGGGATGGCCTTGTAAAATAAATTATTTAAAGTTTCCCAAAGTGTCTTTGTGACTTCCAAAAAGCCAGTGGTATCTGAAGCAAGACAGGATTCTGTGTAAGCATCCTTTTAGAAGTAATCCTAAATGTGGTGTGAGAATATATTGAAAGATCACTGCGACTCATACAACTGCCTCTAAGCTCCTGCGTGCAGGTCTTTCAGGAAAACTCAACGGCTCCTTGGGGACAGGATCACCTCCGTCCGTCAGTGTGATCGGTGAGGCGGGCATTGAACGTCTGTTAACAAGAATGGGTGGCTGGGAGGGTTCTAGATTCTCTCTTGTTTCAGGGAAGAAGTGAGAAGGTAGAGTCTGGACAGCACTGGCTGGGGGTGGGGACAGGAGGGATGCTTCAGGGGTCACTTCCTCATCTCAGCCAGTCTAGAAACCTGAAACCCAGAAACCAGTGCAGGAAAGACATCCACACAGCTTGCAGCCCCCTGGGAGGGGCAGGGATACACTCAGCCACTCCCTTCCCTCTAGGGCCTTCCTCAGCAGCCACAAGGAAGATCTTCCATAATGAGCCACAGTAGCTCTTGGGCTCAACTTCAATATTTTTACTAGGAAGTCCAGCTCATCCGTAAATAAGCCTCATTTCACAGGCTGATTCCTGCTTTTGAAAACTGTCTGTCCGATGTTCAAAAAGGGTGGCTGGTAACCAGTAGAATAAAATTGGGTTGGGGTGTTTTTTAAACCATTATTTTTTTTAAGAGGTTTTTTTAAAGATATTTATTTATTTATTTGGCTGCACTGGGTCTTAGTTGCGGCATGCAGGATCTTTAGTTGAAGCATGCGGGATCTAGTTGCCTGACCAGGGATCGAACTGAGCCCTGCATTGGGAGCACAGAGTCTTAACCACTGGACCACCAGGGAAGTCTGAAACCATTTGATTAATTCATTTACTGTCCAAACATTTGAGAACCCCCTATATGCCAGGCTGTATTCTAAGTGCTGGGGAAAGAGAGAAAGCTGTCTGTCTATACTCTCAACAGGATGAGTCTCTGGTCACAGACATTTACAGCACTGTGTAATGAATGTTACAAAAGGCAAATACTGAGGGCTATAATAACATACTGAAATGCCACTTAACGCAGGCTAGCAGAGTCCTGGAGCTTTCATAAAGGAGGTGAATCTGGAAGGACAGGGCAGGAAGCATCAGCTAAGCAAAAAGTCAGGTCAGAGAGGAAAGGCATGTGGCAGAGAAAGAACCAGAAGACCTGTGAAAAGCGGCACCATTTCTGAGGAGTTTGTCAGGACCAGGGTGTAGGGTGCTGGAGGTCCAGACTGAACCACACAGGTGATGAGAAGCCATCGTGTGGTTTTAAAATGAAGAATGGCACGACTGGGTCTGTGTTTAGAAAGTGCATCACAGCAGCTGTGTGGAAAATGGATTGGAAATGGGTGAAGAAGGTGAGCAGAAAAACTAGGACCCTGCTGCAGTGATTCAGGAGAAAAGTGATGAGAACCCCAAATAATGAACCCACGTGGTTGGGGATGGAGATGGGGGGTGGCAGTGATGTGGACTCTGTGCTGTGTCACCCAAATGTCCTGTCGGAGAAGGACTTGTTGCCCTGTTACTGGGAACACTGTGGCTGGGCCCTCAGGGATTGTACCTGGAGCAGCACAGAGCCCCTCCCCGAGGCCACTCCCCGTCCCACTGTGGACTGATGGCTGGGTGATGAGAGCGGGTGCAGGCTTGGCCAACGTGGTTTAATTCAGGGCCACCCTGGAGGGCTGTTCCAGCCCATTCTGATTTCACTTAAGAAAGCATGGTGAGCTCCTGCTCTAAATCTGGCATCACTCTAGGAGCTCAGAGGATGCAGGATGGATAACACATTGTCTCTTCCTTCCCGAAGTTCCCAATTTAGTGGAGACTAGCACTTAAATAATAGTGAAGCAGTGTGATGAAATCTCAATGCAGACAGAGGTGTTTACAGAGTACAGAGTAGAAAGGTTATTTTTGTCAACTCTTTCTGAGGTACTACCATCGGGCCCCAGCCCGCCCATCCAATCTAGTTCACCCACTCCCCACACTTGTATCCTCACTGCCTGTGGGAGGTAACGAGCCTCCAGAGACCCTTGACTTCAGAAACTCATGCCCCCTCCCCAAAACACACCCATTGGCGAGGGCTGCTTTCTCTAACCAGCAGGATTTTGTGGACATGATGAGGTGTAACTTCTGAGGCCAGATCATAAGACATCATACTTTTTGTGAAAATACACGATGTGCTGGTTTTCAGGACACTGGACATCAGTCATGAAGGACAGTGATTGCCATGAGATGGGAAGCAAGTGATGGGAGCCCTGCAACCACCTGAGTTTACTGCCTTGAGAGAGTCCCCAGGGCACATCACAGGAAGGGGGCGACCAGGAGGCTCACTGAATTGAGGAGACAGAGCTGAGAATCTAGGAGAAGAAGGTGGCCAGAGTTTACAGGACAGACTTTGGGAGGACAGAGTGGCATTGAAGGAGAACTCCAGAGATCTGCAGGTCACCCCTGCATGTTCAGCTGAGTACTGAACAGTGCGTGTGGGTGAAGAAAACAACCCAGGGACAGGGAAAGAACCACCCTTTCTTCTCTTAAAGGATGACAAGGACTCATAATTGACATTCAGAGAGAGCCAGGAATGGTGCCTGTTCCCACCAGTAAGAATGGAAAATCTCATAATTCACAGAGCACTGGGTAAAACATTCAGAAGAGTCTTGCCTCAGTGGGGGATGGCACTACTCTTGTCCCACATAACAAATCGTACATGCAAGACCTGAAACAACCAAACTATTTCTAAACAACTTAATTATATCCCAAAACAAAGCTCAAGAAAAAACTGATAGGAATGCAAAATATCAAGTACCCCAAAAGGCAAAATTCATAATTTCTGGCATCCCATTAAAAAAATTACCAGGCATGCAGAGAGCAAGAAAATATGATTCATAATGAAGAGAAAACTCAGTCAATCAAAACTGACGTAGAACTGACAGAATTAGCAGACAAGGACAAGCAGTTGTTAAAAGTGTATTTTATATGTTCAAAAAGTTAAGCAGAGACATACAAGATATAAAAACAACCAAACCCGACTTCTAGAGATGAAAACTAACCTGTCTGTGTTGAAAATACATTGAATGGGATTAGTGGCAGGTTAGCTATCGCAGAAGAAAAGATCAATATACTTGAAGACAGAAACTATCCACACGACCATAGAAACAGTATTTTTTAAAAACAAAAGGAGCATCAGTGAGCTGTGAGACAACTTAAAGCACCTTAATATACACGGCATTGGAATCTCCAAGGGAGAGCAGGGGAGAAAAAATATTTAAAGAAGCAATGGCCAACAATTTTTCAAAATGGATGAAAACTGTAAACTTAATGTCCCAAGAAGTTCAATGAACTCAAAGCACAGTGAATATGAATTAAAATACACTGACAACTCAAGACAAAATTGCTCAAAAATAGTGCTAAAGAAAAATTTAAAATCATCCAGAGAAAAAAGATACGTATGTATGTGTACAGAGGCACATGCTTAAGAATGACAGCAGATTTCTTGTCAGAGCCAATGTCAGAGATAAGACAATGGAGAAACATCTCTAAAGGCAATGAGTCAACCTAAAATCTATGCCCAAAAAAATATCTTTCAAAAATGAAAACAAAATAAAGATATTTTTAGACCATACAAAAGCTGAATGTGTTCATCACCCCAGGAGACTCATCCTGCAAGAAATGCTATTAAAAGAAGTCCTTCAGACCAAAGGAAAAGGATGCCAGATGAAAATCTGGATCTGCACAAGGAAATGAGGAGCCTCAGAAAATAGTAACTAATGGTTAAATAGATGATGGTTGTTTTCCTGTTGTTTAATTATGTTTAAAGATAAATGATTGTTTAAACAAACATAATAACCATGCATTCTGGGTTTTATAACATACAGAAGTAAAATATATGATAGCAATAGCACACAGGCTGGCAGGGAGAAAGGGACTATACTATTGTATGTCTCATATATGTTATGGACTGAAAGTTTTGTGTTCCTCGAAATTTGTATGTTGGAATCCTAATCCCCCCATGTGATGATATTAGGAGGTGGGGCCTTTGGGGGGTAATTAAATCTTGACGGTCCATCGTCATGAATGGGATGAGTGCCCTTATAAAAAGACGGGGGAGCTTGTTCTCTCTCTTGCTTTTCCACCAGGTGGGAAGACAACAAGAATAAGGCCATTTGCAAACCAGGAAGAGGGTTCTTATCAGACCCTGGACCTGCCAGTGCCTTCATCTTGGATTTCTCAGCCTTCAGAACAGTGAGAAATAAACGTTTGTTGTTTCAGGCACCCAGTCTATGGTCTTCTGTCATGGCAGCTGAAATGGTCTAAGGCAAAATGTGTGGTTGTGTAAATATCATTTGAAGTCCAACTAGGACAAGTTAATGATGTGTACTATAAGCCCTAAGGGAACCACTCAAATTACAAAATGGAGTTAGAGCTAGTAAGCCAACAAAGGAGATAAAATGGAAAAATAAAAATATTTAGTTAATCCAAAAGAAGAAGAAGGGGAATGAAGAAAAGATGAGACAAATGGAAAATAAACAACAAGGTGGTGGATATAAACCTATGCAAATCCATATTCACAGTAAATGGTTAATGGTCTCAACACCTCAATTAAAAGGCCAAAATTCTCAGATTGGATGAAAAAGCAAGACACAACTATATGCTTTAAATAAAGGACACAATTTAAATATAACGACAGATTAAAAATAAATTAATGAAAAAATATATTCCATGCTAACATTAATTAAAGGAAAGCTGTGGTAGCTATAACAATTTCACACAAGGTAGATTTCAGAGAAGAGAATATTACCAGGGATAACGAAGGTTATTTCATAATGATAAAGGGGTCAATTTATCAATAAGACATAACAATCCTCAATATGCACCTAATAACAGAGCTTCAAAATACATCAAGCCACAACTGATAGAAGTACACGGGAAAATAAACAAATCCACAATTACAGTCAAAGATTTTGGCATCCCTCTCTCAATAATTGATAGAACAATGAGAAAATCATGAAGGCTATAGATGTGAACACAATTATGAATCCACTTGACCTGACTGATATTAATTCAAGACAGATCATATACCCAAATGTAAAACCAGAAACTATGGAACTTCTAGAAAAGAAGTTAGGAAAAAACACTGGAAACTCGGGTGAGGAAAAGCTTTTCTAGATACGACACCTAAACATGGGCCATAAAAGAACAAATTGATTAATTAGACTTCATTCAAATTAAAGTCTCCTCTTCAAATGACAATGTTTAGAGAATGAAAATCTAAGCCACAGACTGAGAGAAAATATTTGCAAAGCATATGTCTGATGAAGGTCTTGAATCCAGAAAATACAAGAAACCCTCCAAACAATAACAAGAAAACCAACAACCCATAAAAAAATCAGCAAAAGCTCTGAAGAAACATTTCATCATTAATCATTAGAGAAATGCAAATGAAAACTACAATGATATACCACTTCACAACTTTTTAAATAACTGCAATTTGAAGAGACTGAACATATTGAAGAGGACATAGAGGAAATAGAAATCTTGTTTTCTGCTGGTGGGAGGGTAAAATGATACAACCACTTCCAAAGACAGTTTTCAGTTTCTGAAGAAAGTACACATACACCTGTAGGATCCAACCACTCCACTCCTACGTATTTACCCAAGAGAAAAGAAAGGCTATATCCATACAAAGTCTTGACAGAAATGTTCATAGTAGCTTTATTTGCAAAAGCCCAAACCAGAAGCAACCCACATGTCCATTAACAGGGGAATGGATACAAAATTGCAGCATATTCATACAATGGAATACCACTCACCAAAACAAAAGGAAGGAACTACTGATACATACCGACAACATGGGCAAATATCAAAGTATTTACACTGAGGGAAAAAAAACAGATGAAAAGGAGTACATATTTTTATTTATATAAAATTGTAGGAAACACCAACTAATTTACAGTGACAGAAAGCAGATCAGGGGTCACCTGCAGGCAGGGGGAGGGGAAGGGGTGAGAAGGAGGGATCACTAAGGGACATGGGGAGACTTGGGGATACATATATATAACATATGTTTAGTATCTTGATTGTGGCAATGTTTCACTGGTGTATATATATGTCAAAACACCAAATAACACAATGTAAATATGTATATTTTATTATATATCGATTATATCTGAATGAAATAGTTTAAGAAAATAAAGAAATTGTGAAACTTATTAGTGACATTATAGTTGCAAAGAAATCTAACCTGGCTATGCAGGCAGCCTCCCTAAGGACTGCGTAAGTGACTGTTGCAATCCTTCTCTGTCAGAGTGTGTTTGGGTAGAGGGTCCAGAGAACCCCTCTTCTGCCTACCCTGCAGACAGAGAGTAGTTCTCCTTTATTGCTATGTTCAACCCTATGGCCTACAGCCTCCACTCTGTTGTGCTAAAGACAACGAGCCCCATATTGGACCATTCGAGGTGCTGCAAGCTCCTCCTTAAGGAAGGGTTACGAGCTGTGGCCTACCCCTTCTGTCCTCCTGGCACCCTAGTTCTTGCCTCAAGTTCAGCAGTGAATACACGTCTATTTTATGAGTGAATGAACAAATGAATGCTTCATGTAAAAAACACAAATTTCCAGGTGATTCTACTACATAATAATATGCACAGTATGAACAGGTTGTAATCTAAATCTTAACTCTAAGAAAGTTATTTAGAATTAGCAACATATTTGCCTACATAAAAAATGAGAGCTAACATTTATCATACATCTATGTATGATAGTGTCTATGCTAGACATTTTTCTAACTTTTTTTTTTTTTTTGCGGTACGCGGTCCTCTCACTGCTGTGGCCTCTCCCATTGCAGAGCACAGGCTCCGGACGCGCAGGCCCAGCGGCCACGGCTCACGGGCCCAGCCGCTCCGCGGCATGTGGGATCTTCCCGGACCGGGGCACGAACCCGCATCCCCTGCATCGGCAAGCAGACTCTCAACCACTGCGCCACCAGGGAAGCCCCACTTTTCTAACTTTTTTAAAAGCATTTTTTTAATTGAAGTATAGTTAATTTACAATGTTGTGTTAGTTTCAGGTGTACGGCAAAGTGATTCAGATATAGTTCCCTGTGCTCTACAGTAGGTCCTTGTTGTTTATCTCTTTTATATATGGTAGTGCATATATGTTAATGCGAACCTCCTAATCTATCCCCCACAGCCCCACCCGCTATCCCTTCTGGTAACCATAAGTTTGTTTTCTATGTCTGTGAGTCTACTTCTGTTTTGTAACTAAGTTCATTTTTATCATTTTTTAAGGTTCCATATATAAGCAATATCATATATTTGTCTTTCTCTGACTTACTTCACTTAGTATGATCATCTCCAGGTCCATCCATGTTGCTGCAAATAGCATTATTTCATTATATTTATGGCTGAGTAATATTCCATTGTATATATATACCACATCTTCTTTATCCATTTCGTCTGTTGATGGACGTTTGGGTTGTTTCCATGTCTTGGCTATTGTGCATAGTGCTGCTATGAATATTGGGGTGCATGTATCTTTTCAAATTAGAGTTTTCTCCAGATATATGCCCAAGAGTGGGATTGCAGAATCATATGGCAACACTATTTTCAGTTTTTTAAGGGACCTCCACACTGTTCTCCATAGTGGCTGTATCAATTTACATTCCCACCGACAGTGCAAGAGGGTTCCCTTCTCTCCACACCATCTCCAGCGTTTATTATTTGTAGACTTTTTGATGATGGCCATTCTGACTGCTGTGAGGTGATACCTCATTGTAGTTTTGATTTGCATTTCCCTAATAATTAGTGAGGTTGAACATCTTTTGACTCACGCTTCATCTCATGGAATCCCCCAAAAGCACCCATATTAGTTTGCTAGGGCTACCTTAATAAAATACCACAGATCAGGGAGCTTAAAGAATAGACATTTATTTTCTCACACTTCTGGAGTCTAGGAGTCCAAGATCAAGGTGTCAGCAGGGTTAATTTCTTCTGAGGCCTCTCTCCTTGGCTTGTAGATGGCCATTTTCTCCCTGTGTCTTTACATGGGCCTTCATTTTGTGTGTGTCTTTGTCCTAATTTCCTCTTCTTATAAGGAAACTAGTCGTATTGGATTAGGGCCCACCCATAGGACCACATTTGATTCAACTATCCCATTAAAGGCATATCTCCAAATACATCACATTCTGAGGTCCTGGGGGTTACGATCTCAACATACAAATTTTAAGGGGACACAATTCAGCCCATAATAGTACCTATAAGATCAGTTATAACTATTGTTTTCATTTTACAGAGAAGAAAACTGAGGCAAAGCGTCGCTGAACTGTCCAAGCTCACACCTTTAACCAATGTCAGAGCCTGGAAGTTAACACAGGTGGTCTGAGGCCTCCAGAACCACATTCTTACTAAACACGCTGCCCTGAGTCACAACTGATCCAACTGTTCTCAGGGTGGGCACATGCTCAGGCTCACCGTCAAAGCCTGATTCGTCAGTTGGAATGGTCCAAAGACCTGAGTGCCGGAGGTATTCAGGCATAAAGGGGAGACACTGAGATTGGAAATTAGCAATGGGGGCTGTGTTGGTAGGGTGAGTGGCAACCGGAATATTTGGTGGCCGCAGCCCTTGTGACATTGTGAGGGGTCAGAGGACCAATGGCTGTTTCTATGTTTCTATGTATTCATCAAGTGGTTTATTTCTGAAGCTGCCTGTATTTACAAAAGAGACCAATGAATAGAGCAGAAGACATAATTAATATGCCACTGGGATCTCAAAATAATATGTGGATTGTTTTAGGGCTTTTAATTTACTTTAACTTTCTTAATGTACTGTAATATACCACACAGGTATATGCAATATAATTTAAAATCACTGGAGGCTTTCTTTTCTGATAGTAATTAATTTCACAGCGCAGCGGTATTTGACTACATCTCTCAGGCAGCCAACAGCACGGATCCCTCTTTTCCTCCACTTAAAATGCTCTCAGGAACATGTCTATTTCTCTAGGCCATTTTTTTTTCCTGGCCTGTTTGTATCCTGTGCAATATTTAGATGTGTCAACCCCAGCTTTTGTTTTGTCTTTATTATGAAGTAATGCACACTCTGAAAGGTTTTTATGAAAGAGCCTATGTGAAACCTAGGGCATTGAGGGATACCCCCCATCCATGTGGTTTCATTCAACAAATATTTAGGCACGATTCTAGGCATTGGAAATGCAGCTGTGAAAAAGTTGTCTCGATGACCAGTGATGTATGACAGGTGAGGACAGGCCTCCGACCTAATCATGACTCTTCTCTTGGCCACTGGAGAAGATGATCCCTGCAGAGGAAACGCCCAGGTACAGGAAAGCCGAGCTGGGTCTGCTGGGGAAAAAGTCCAGAATATGAAATTTGCCTGGCCCTGGAAACGCTCTCTGCCCAGGGCTGACCCGGCACCTGGCCCTCCAAGCCCAGTGGTCCCTGCATGGTGGCTTTCAGCCTGTGTGCGTGGGTAGAGAACACATCTGGCTGATTTCTCCTCCACCAGAGGCATGGGAGTTACATTTTATGCATGTAAAGAAGAAATCTAAACCTTCAAGTTCTCAGTACAGCCTCACATGCCGAAGAAACACCAGTCAGACATCAAAAGGAGCAATTCAAAGCAATTAAAAAATCTGAACACATTTTCAAAAAAGACCAAGAAGGGATTTCATTCATAAATGTGAGCAAAGCTGTTAAAAATCCATTTTTACCATCTGCCTCCCTAAAGCCCCACTCATAGCACAGCAGCTGTCTCCGTCGGCTTCTCAAGGTTCCAAAGGAGATGGGGTGGAGACAAAGAGCTGCATCTGAACTTTTCATCAAGCCTGGCTCGGGACAGAACAGGAGCCTCTGACTTCTGTGCTAATCTCCTGCTCTAGGAGATGGCTGGCTGACTCCCGACCCGGTCCCGGAGAGGATGGGTCCTGCCCGAGCTGCGGGCTGCCCTTCCCTTGGAGGCCTGCTATGCTGTCCTTTTCTCCCGGTGGAGTTTTGGCGAGGGGAGTGCAATCACTGGAGGCTTCTTTCCTGAGAGCAGTTGACTTCATAGCACGGCGCTATTTCTTGAGCTGAATCTCTCAGGCATGGATGGCATGGATTCCCTCATGATTCTCTTCACTCAGCTTTGCCTACAGCTAAAGGAAAACTGGCTCATGGCGGGGAGACAGGCATAGTATGGGGACGGCAGGACTAGGCTTTGTCCTGTCTGGTACCAAGTGACATCTAAGCTCAGGCTGGAGTGTAAACGTGTCCTGGGCTTTCCAGGATGCCTTCCAGCACTGGGTCAGCAGGAACAGGGGGACGCTTCTGTTGGTCCATCTTCTTCTCCCCATTCTTATTCTCTCCCTTACCATCATTCATGACTATTAAGATACGTTATTTTGGAGGACTCAGCCTCTCTTCTCCCTGCAATCCTTCTCTCCCTCCGTGCCATCAACTCTTAATTAGATCTTCCCTCCCACCCTTAAGTCTACAGTCCATAAATTTGTAAGCCAAGAGTACCTTTGCATCAAGCTCCTCTACACCCAAGACACCTGATCATGTTTGGTACCTGCTTCTAGGCCATTGTCAAAAGCCAAGGAACAGGAGGGTTTGGGAAGCCTCATTGAAAACCTTTATTTCTTAACAAGAATGAGTGATATTATGTATAAGAAGTTAAATATTTTATATTAATTGTATTAAGAATGTTAATTTGATACTGATTATAGATTTTTTAATTTTGATTTTTTATTGAAATATAGTTGATTTACAATGTTGTGTTAGTTTCAGGTATACAGAAAAGTGATTCAGATATGTATATATAAATATATTTTAGATTCTTTTCCCTTATAGGTTACTGCAAAATATTGAGTATAGTTCCATTTGCTATACTGTAGGTCCCTGTTTTTATATATAGATATATTTATATATTAAATATAGATATATTTATATATGTATTTATATATTTAATATATATATTAAATATAGATATATTTATATATTTAATATATATATTAAATATAGATATATTTATATATGTATATAAATAGATATATTTATCTATTTTATATATAGCAGTGTGTATCTGTTAATCCCAAATTCCTAATTTATCCCTCCCCCCACTTCCCCTTTGGTAACCATAAGTTTGTTTCTTATGTCTGTGGGTGTATTTCTGTTTTGTAAATAAGTTCATTTGTATCTTTTTTTTTTTAGATCCCACATATAAGTGATGTCATATGATATCTGTCTTTGTCTGTCTTACTTCACTTAGTATGATAATCTCTAGGTCCATCCATGTTGCTGCAAATGGCATTATTTCATTATTTTTATGGCTGAGTAATATTCCATTGTATATATATACCACATCTTCTTTATCCATTCCTCTGTCAATGGACATTTAGGTTGCTTCCATGTCTTGGCTATTGTAAATAGAGCTGCTATGAACATTGGGGTGCATGTATCACTGTTGGTGAGAATGTAAATTGGTACAGCCACTATGGAGAACAGTATAGAGGTTCCTGATTATAGACTTTTTGATACTGATTATAGGCTTTTTTTTTTGAAACTAACAGAACAAGAAAGGAGAAAAATTTTCAAAATTGTATGGGGTTCCCACCACTTTTGCATAGTACAAAAATAACCATGTATCTCATTGAGTATGCCAAATTAACTTTGTTATAAGTTTCATTTTACTACAAAAGAAAATAAAGGAGTATTTATTATGGAGAGAGACCTAAAGTTGATACATTTCTACAGCGTTTCATTATATATGTATAATATAAATCTATATGTGTATATTTGTCATAGTTTGGTGTATATCTATCATGAGTTCTGCTATTGAAGTTGTATTTTCTGCTCAAAACTATAAAAAAATTAGAGGAGAGACTACCCTGGTGACACAGTTGTTAAGAATCTGCCTGCCAGTTCAATATCAAAAAAACAAACAACCCAAGCCAAAAATGGGCAGAAGACCTAAACAGACATTTCTCCAGAGAAGATATACAGATGGCCAACAAACACATGGAAGGATGCTCAACATCACTAATCATTAGAGAAATGCAAATCGAAACTACAATGAGGTATCAGCTCACACCAGTCAGAATGGCCATCATCAAAAAATCTAGAAACAATAAATCCTGGAGAGGGTGTGGAGAAAAGGGAACCCTCTTGCACTATTGATGGGAATGTAAATTGATACAGCCACTATGGAGAACACTATGGAGGTACCTTAAAAAACTACAAATAGAACTACCATATGACCCAGCAATCCCACTACTGGGCATATACCCTGAGAAAACCATAATTCAAAAAGAGTCATGTACCACAATGTTCATTGCAGCACTATTTACAATAGCCAGGACATGGAAGCAACCTAAGTGTCCATCGACAGATGAATGGATAAAGAAGATGTGGCACATATATACAATGGAATATTACTCAGCCATAAAAAGAAACGAAATTGAGTTATTTGTAGTGAGGTGGATGGACCTAGAGACTGTCATACAGAGTGAAGTAAGTCAGAAAGAGAAAAACAAATACCATATGCTAACACATATATATGGAATCTAAGGGGAAAAAAAAGGTTCTGAAGAACCTATGGGCAGAACAGGAATAAAGACGCAGATATAGAGAATGGACTTGAGGACACGGGGAGGGGGAAGGGTAAGCCAGGACAAAGTGAGAGAGTGGCATGGAATTATATACACTACCAAATGTAAAACAGATAGCTAGTGGGAAGCAGGTGCATAGCACTGGGAGATCAGCTCAGTGCTTTATGACCACCTGGAGGGGTGGGATAGGGAGGGTGGGAGGCAGACGCAAGAGGGAAGGGATATACGTATGCATATACCTGATTCACTTTGTTATACAGCAGGAACTAACACAACATTGTAAAGCAATTATACTCCAATAAAGATGTTATATATATAAAAAAAAACTAGCTGTGGGTTAAAATAATAATAATAAAATAAATAAATAAATAAAAGAATCTGCCTGCTAATTCAGGGGACATGGGTTTGAGCCCTGGTCCGGGAAGATCCCACATGCCGCAGAGCAGCTAAGCCTGTGCGCCACAACTACTGAAGCCCGTGCGCCTAAAGCCCGTGCTCCGCAACAAGAGAAGCCATCACAATGAGAAGCCCATGCACCACAACAAAGAGTAGCCCCCGCTCGCCACAACTAGAGAAAGCCTGCGTGTAGCAACGAAGACCCAACGCAGCCAAAAATAAATAAATATAAATAAATAAATTTATTTAAAAAAATTTAGAGGAGAAAGAGTTTGTTAGTTGCTAATTAGCAGCTAATTGGATAAACTAATTTTAGCAGTGGATTTAATAGCTGATAATGGCTAAGGGCTTGCTACACCCAGATAATATGCTGCATTTTAATAAATGCCCTCAACATCTTATCTAATGACTGAGCAGGAGAAGAAACAATTATCTATATTAGGCTAATTTGGAGATATTTTGTAGGATTTTCCAGTACACTGCCAGTCCTACTACAAAGACAACTCAGAAGCATATTTCAGAAGACATATTTCCCTATCCATATGGAACTGGTCTTGTCCTAAGGAAAACAATGTATCACTGCATGCCAGGGAACCTTCTGATAAGATGATCTTTTCAGTTTTTCTAATCTCTTGCACTTTGACAAGTGAAAACTTGAAATGAGACCTCAGTATTTAATCTTGCATATCTTTGACCATTAATGGAATTCAACATTTTAATATATCTTTGGTCATCTATGTTTCTTTTTGTAAGGTGTCTTTTCATATTCCTTGCTCAGTTTTTAAAGAGTATTTGCCTTCTTTTGGATTTATACAAGTTCTTTATATGGTAAAGGTTATTATGATATTTTAATCAATATAAAGCCCAAAGGTGTAGTAACATAAGTTTCTGCTTTTGTAAATTTGCAGGGATGGGGATTGACTGCAACTGAATGCAATACTTCTGTTCATCTTGAATTCTGCCTTCTATTGTTGGATTACCTGTCTCCCCAAAGGACTGCACATGACATTGTTCTTCCTGGTCTTTGACATTTAAAATATTTATAATTTGGCCAAGATAAAAAGACTAGAAAAGAAAACATATCAGTTTCTCATAATGAATCACCCACAAGAGATTTTTCCACTGTGTGACTGGCATTGTATTTGCATAAAGTGAGAGGTAAGACATACGAAGTGTATGATTCATCAACAAAAAGAATTTCCAAATGTCACATTTAAGCTGCCTTTTACTGATAGCCGAATATGTAATACGGCAGGACCTCATACCTTGGACAAACCATTCTAAGGGGATCTTAGGATCCTTTCCCAGCTCCGTGGCCCCCTTGCCCTTTGCTTTCCTATGCTAAATTCATCTTTGTCACCTACCTCTCTCTCTTACTTGTTAGGAAACATTTTAGACATCAAAAACACGCAGAGACTAAGTAGCAAATATCAGTTTGTCCCTACTCAGCTTAACCAACGACTATCAAAAGCAGTGGAAACCCCCTGTATTGTTCTTCATCCAAAATATCCTGTTTCCTCCCCACCCAGAAGTCACTGCAATCCTGGATGGGGTATTTATTCATCCAATGCGTGATTATACTTACGTTACATGGTCATGAACCTTTAAACAATATATAGAACTAACTGGTTGCCATGGTTTTCTGAAGTTTATGTAAACAATATAATGCAACATGTAACTTTTATTCAACGTTGTTTCTGCGATTTATCCATGTGGTTACTTGTAGCTCTAGTTATTTTCGCTGAGCATGGTATTCCATTGTAAGACTTTTATTCGACTTTCTCTCCTTGAAATTCATCTCCCACCTTCATTTTCCTTTATAAAGCCAGGAAGTGTTCAGTGTCCCCCATCCATTTTCACCCCCGTAATTCCAGAGCATTCAAAAAAGGAAACCCTTTCTCCACCATTAACTTTTCAAAATATTTTTCAATGTGTTCTGCCTTTGTGCTACTATATTACCCTTTTGCATTATCTGCTATTATCTCTTCTTCATTCTCTATCACTTTATACACAGAGGGAGAAATGAAATGGAAACTTTTCTTTTTTTTTTTTAGAAGTCCTGACTCTTATCACCGCTCCCTCATTTGGGTACAGTTCAGTATTTACTGACAAGCAGGGCCTCGAAGTTCCCAGGCAGATTCATACTTTACTCCTACTCCAGCCATACTGATATCCCGCCCTTGACCTCTGACTCACTGCCACCAGGCACAAAGTTATGAAATGGATGAAGTTTGTCTCCAGGAACATAAGCTTTCCTGACTTGGGGGGCTCTTTCTCTCATTCAAAGTCTTAAAAAGTTTTGCTTTTGATCACAAATGAAAGCCTGTAGTGTTTTCGGTTCTATCAGAACTTTTGGCCTCTACAAACAGGAGTGGGGGTGGTCCGGGGGGCTGTCTTTGGCCTGGCATCATTGTTCCCTGGATAGTGCATGGGTGTTGGGATCAGAGAAAGCCATCTCCCATCCCAGCTTTGCTACTTGCCAGCTCTAAGGCAGTGGCAAGTGACTTACCCTCCCTCTCTCAGCCTACATCTCCTCATTAAAAAAAATAAGTAAACTTCCTCCCAGGATTGAATAGGATTAAACATACTGCATATGCAGAAGCAGGCACCTAGAGCAAATACTAAATAACTTAGTTTTCTCATTTTCTTTCTTCCTCGATGGTTCTCCCCAAAGTTCCATTCACACCCAGGGGGATCTGATTACCTCCCCACCCCAGCATCCATAGGGCTGGGAGCAGACTTTGACTGCATCCCGATCTTCAGAAAGGTCCTCCCTGGTTTCTTAAAACTTGGCTAGAAGAAAATCATAGAAAAAACTAAATGAAAGTGAATGTGCTGTATGGACTCAATTTCATTAGAAATATCCTACATCACGGCTCTTGCTGGAGATGACATAGGAAATAACCATCCCAATGCTGAGCTCCTGGAGTCATGTGGAATGGCTCAGACTTGGGACTTCAGGGTGCATCCCTCAGTCCCCTCTCCCTAAATGGTTTCAGACACCCTGGAGAACCATGCTGCTAATCCTATCTTGGCTCTTAGCCAAAGATCCAGACATCTGTCCATTTCCTTGATGCCTCCCTGGTCTGGATCCATGGATCAGCTTCTCTCGCATGTTTATAACAATGCACCTGCTTGCTTCTCCATCCAGGTGCCAGAGTTGCATTTCTCCAGAAGACTATTTGGGAAAAAAAAAAGAAAAAAAAATATATAAGAATTGTTTCATTCATAAGTGAAGTAAAGTCAACTCAAATCAGCCCAGGGCAAAACAGTATGAGTTGGGGCTTTATGGGGTCCTGCAACTTTGAAGGCCAAGGGTAGGCTGGATTAGATGTGGTTGCATTCAAGTGGCACCCCCCCACACACACACACACCTGCAACTAGAGAAAGCCCGTGTGCAGCAATGAAGACCCAAAGCAGCCAAAAATAAAATAAATAAATTTGAACACAAAACAAAGCTGCTGAAAGATGACTGGAAAGCAGTTTGTTTCATGGAGCATAAGGGGTGATTTGAGTGCAACCATTAAAGCAGTTACCCTGGAGCAATTATGGATGTAAGTGACCTCAGACAGGCTCTGAATTAGCAAGGGATCTCGCCCAGGAAGCCTGAGGTTGGAAGAGGTGCCATCTATTCTTTATGCTGGCAATGCCTCTTTTGCCCTTTTACAAACGAACAGAGAAGGAAATACTTCAGGGCTACTTCTCACAACTGCAGGGGAAATGTGTCTGCATTCCTGCGCTGGCCATTGTGGCCGTTATGATAATAGACAATAGAGGATGCCCTGCAGCTGGAGCGTGGGCTGGGGAAGCAATGTTCAGACTCCCATCGCGAGAAAGACAGTCCGTGAAAGAGCTAACAACAGTGACAGCTGACGAGTACTCATCTCAGCATCCGGGCTGGGCCCTGTGCAAAGTCATTTCCAGCGAGATTTCACGGGAGCTTCATGACCACCTCCGGG
This sequence comes from Delphinapterus leucas, assembly GCF_059928025.1. Taxonomy (NCBI): domain Eukaryota; kingdom Metazoa; phylum Chordata; class Mammalia; order Artiodactyla; family Monodontidae; genus Delphinapterus; species Delphinapterus leucas. Next base: position 31,531,919 of record NC_143142.1, on the reverse strand, counting down.
GCGAGCGATTTGATTATCCCCGTCCTACAGACGAGGAAACAGGCTGTAGCTGATGTAAGCTCTCTCAGTAGCTAAGTGGCAAAGCCAGCGTTTGAGCCCGTGTGCTGCTGGCTGTGGACTACACCCGGGTCTCAGGCCAGACCAAGGCCCTGCTGCTGCTCCTCTGCTGTCCAAGTAGCACGTCCACACCCAGCTTGGTCTCAGACTTTCATTCCTGGGAAGATTTGGGTGGCCCTATGAAGGGGATAGCAGCAACCCAATTTAGGGGCAGAATTAACAGGCTGTGGTGACCCCAGGGCCCCCTGCTACCCACTTGGCCACCTCTCATTTTGGCTGCTGCTGCAGGAGATGGTCCTTGCAATGCTGCCCTTGGGACCACTCCAGGTGCCCACGGCACCTTTGGCTTTTCCAGCCTCAGGTCTTTCTCCAAGGCCCCCAGAGCTCACTCAGCCCAAAGACAAGGGAAACCAGACATGGGAGAAGGATTTGGAAGAGGGAGGCAGCCCTCAGCCATCAGGACTGTGAGTGGGTGAGGAGAAGGGAATGGAAGGAAAATCCTGCGTGTTCCTTAGCAGGTCCCTGGAGGACTGAGCCCAGCCGCCCCAGGTAGGACCCCTCAACAGTGCCCACAGGTGGCTTTTCCTCATCCCCCACCTTCGTCTTCCCATTTCTTACTCCCATTCCCTGGCATCACCTAAGAAAGCCCTGCACCCAATGCTTGACTCAGGCTCTGCTTTGGGGGAAACCAAACTAAGACAGGAAGTATTTGGGGTGCAGCCCTTCCCTGGCAAGGACAGCAGTGGAGGCTGCAGGCCTCTCCCTGGGCCTCCCCTCCCACACTCCCCTGGGACCCTTCTCTGTGTACTGCCCTTGGCTCTCTGGAGCAGATGCTGAGATGAAGAACAAGGCGTGGAGTGGAGATGGGCCCCTGTGAAAGGAAAGCCCTCGGCTGGACTGGAAACCAGGAGGCAGCTGCAGTCCAGGCCCCCGGAGCCTTGACCAACCCTGCGGGCTCCTCTCTGGGTCACTGGATGCTACTGCCCAGGAAGGGCGTGACCTTGGACCCAGCTCTCTGATCTGGACATCAAGCTCTTCCCTGCACGGAGAGCTGGGCGAACGGCCCTGCGTCTGCCGCGCTGCGGGATGGTACCATTTGCTCGTGGGCCCATCTGTACCCCTGTGTGCAGGGCACACCCCTCAAAGGCAATGGCCTGAGCTGTTTGGTTCAACAGCCAGCATGTCACCTGACACAAGTAGGCAACCCATAGCTGTTAAATGATTGAATATCTAATAATGATTAGAAAAGCTCCTAGTATGTCCTCCATTTTACAGGAAGAAAGAGCTGGAGCCCAGAGGGATTCAGTGACCTGTCCAAGGTCATAGCCAGGGAGAGGGAGGGGTGGAGCGGCTTTAAATGCAGGATCTTGACCCTGAGTCCACTGGTCCTTCTATCTGCTCTCAGAAATCTGGACGGGTAGTGTTAGGTTTTCTCGTTTTGATTCTCTGCAGGATACATACAGCTGGGCAGATTTCCAGCCATATTAAAAATAATAATGAAGAAAAAATCCAGAACCGTTAACCACCTAGGAGCTTCGGGGCTAGAAGGACACAGTGACAGTGCTCTGTCCCCAGCACGGAGGGGAGAGGCTGAGTTGTCGCCTCGTGCGCTGGGCAGAGCCAATAGGCATATTTCCTGAAAGGTGATCCCAAGCTCTACTTTTAGAAAAGACTGTTCTAGATCACGCCCACCTGCCCATTTCTAATCCTGCCTCTGGATGGATGAAATGACCCACTTTGTACACTACCCTCCAACTCTGGGGAGTCACACTTACAGGAGGACAGGTCCTTTGGGACAAAACTATAGCTGAGCTAGGGATGCCCAAGGATCAGGCAGGGTGGCGTTTTATCCACCTGGAGCGAGCCAGGGAGCAAGATGGGCTCTTGTGTCTTCCTGATCACCTAGGCAGAACCTCAGCGTGATAGAGATGCTGTCTCTCACAGCCCAAACCCCAAATGCCGCCTTATCAAGCCACCAGCTGCCGTTCCAGAGGAATCTGATAATTAGTTCCTAAGTTTGGCCAGCTGCAGGATGTAAGAAGAATAGAAGGAAGCTGGGGCCTTGGCGGCCACATTTATAATTAGCAATGTGCTGATTTTCAGGGTGCTCTCAGGATGGAACTTGAATCTCCGTGCTGTACTACTATATTGTGATCTGGGGCTTGGTAGTTACAGTCCTTTGCAGAGAGCCAAGCACCTATTCCTGTTAAGAAAGCAACACAGGGGCCCCGTGCGGCTTCCTCATCCAGGTTAGCGGAGTTACCGGCACAGGCAGGCAGGAGGGCCCATAAGTCACAGCCTGAAAGGGCACTTGGTGTATTTATTACACCTACATCTTGGGTCCCTTGTTATTTATGCACTCGTTACTTTGTACTCAACCTCACCTCTCTGAAATATTTCTGAATCTGGGCAAATAAAAGAAGCTAGAACACAGCTGGGTACCTCTACCTCTCTGGTAGCAACCATCAGAAAAGTTTGCCAACTGCTTACCTCCCAGTGTCGGCCAGTGAGGCATACGCGTCACAACTCTTCACACACCTGCTGTCAAGGTGGCTCTTGCCCTGGGCTGCTCTCCAGCCCCCATCTGTGCATGAGCTCTGCCCTCCTCCCTGCCTCCCCTTCTAGAACTTTCTGCTTGGATCCCTCATTGGCCTCATTAATGACATGTAAATATCACTGATGACTTTCTTCTTGTAATTTGTTCCCTGGCATCTTCTGCAAAGTATTCAATTAAAACCGAATTGGAGATCAGAAAGGCCTGGGCAGGCAGGCAGCTACTTGCTAGATTTTCCTGCCTGGGGGAGAAGCAGCATTCCCACCGTGTTCAACCCCAGAAACGCAGGCTGGGAATGCCAGCCCCGCCGGGGACTGGTGCCAGGGTTACCTTGAGCCACTGCCCTCAGAAAACCAAGCCGGCGCTGCCTCTGGTGGGAGTGCAGCCCGAGAAGAGAAGAAAGTAATCTCCTTTCAGGAAAAGACGTCATTTTCTCCCTGCAGGTGATGGGAGGCGGGGTGGCATGGAATTCATCAACACAGCACAGCCAGATCTGACCGGGGTTTTGAACAAACATCTTGTGGGTTGTTTAAATTGGAGACAGTCACAGATAAAGACGTATTTGGTCCAGCTGTTTGCTCAGGACTCAGCCCTACTAGCTCAAACGCTGCTTATTGTTTTGAAGACTTTATATCCCGAAGTTGCTCCCAAGCATATCTGCAGGGGAAGAAGCAGAGCGCTGATCGCATGGGTGAGCTGTGAGGGCCTGGCTGGACTCAGGAAAGAGACGGAGATAAACGCCAGAGTGGGGGACCGCTTACAGTGACCGGATTTTGTGCAGGGGGTGAGACCTCAGGGGACACAGCCACTCCCAGCGGCCCCCAGTTCTCGCTGAGTGGAGGGTCCGGAGCATCTGGGATCACCGAGGCCTTTTCCGGAGCCGGGCTTTGGCATTGAGGTCAGATGGAGGGAGAGGAAGGGGAGTGGCTTCCTGTCTGCCTGTGTGTCTCCCAGAGTGGGGCTCCCTGGCCCTGGGCAGGAAAAAGATGGCCTTCTCTGATAGGAATGCTGTTGAATTGTTTGGAACAATAGATTAGGGTCTTGGTAAAGGCATTATTTGAACTCAACTGTTTTGTCGGTTCTGAAAAAAGGTTATGATGTGATCTCCATCTGATGAGCGTGGGACAGGGCTAAGCAATCGCTTTTCTGAAATACCAAAGTCACGACAAGCTTGGCTGTCGCCTTGGCAGCTGTTCCCTGGGATGTCTGAAACTGCCAAGGGCGAAGGGCAAAGCAATATATTCGGAAGAGAGGGATGAAATGTATTTTGTGGTCGAACCCCATCCCTACACATCCACGCAAAGGCTCCTGATGGTCCAACAGCCCAAGAGGGTGTGAGAGAGAAACGCATTGCCTGATGAGGAAGAGGAAAGTGGGCGTGAGAACGCGGAGTCAGAAGCAGCCCAGGATTCGGGCCACTCTTTCCTTTTCCCTGAAGGGGAGAGACAGAATTGAGGTTTCCTTCTGGGAAGCCACCTGGCTTCTCTGGGCACCAGTGGGTCCCAGACCCAGCTCTCCTTATCCCAGAACAGTGCTCATGGCAAAGTAGGCCAAGCAACCAGGGCTCCTGGGAGCTGGCTGGAGGGTGGAGCCTGGTGGATGAGGGTGAGCTTGTTGAGAGAAAGAGAGACAAACTGGATTGGGTTCCGGTTGCAAAGGGCAGATTGGAGATGAAGACAGGAACATACCTACAGAATGAGGAGCTAAGCCAGGAGGAGGGGTCAGCAGGGGTAGGGATGGAGAAGGGCTGCAGCGGGGTAGTTCTTTTTTTAAAAAAATTTTATGGAAGTCTAGTTGATTTACAGTGTTGTGTTAATTTCTGCTATACAGCAGAATGATTCAGTTATACATATATATACATTCTTTTTCATATTCTTTTCCATTATGGTTTATCACAGGATATTAAATATAGTTCCCTTTGCTGTACAGTAGGACCTTGTTTATCCATCTTATATATACTAGTTTGCATCTGCTAATCCCACACTCAATCCTTCCCTCCCCCACTTCCTCTCCCCCCACTTGGCAGCCACAAGTCTGTTCTCTATGTCTGTGAGTCTGTTTCTGTTTCATAGATAAGTTCATTTGTGTCAGATTTTAGATTCCACATATAAGTGATATCACATGGTATTTGCCTTTCTCTGTCTGGCTTCCTTCACTTAGCATGATCATCTCTAGGTCCATCCTTGTTGCTGCAAATGGCAAGTGGGATGGTTCTTAGCGGGTCACCAGAGGTTACGGTGAAAAGGCCTGGATTCTACCCCACCATGGTATGGCCACAGAGGGACCACGGTACCCCATCGTGAAACAGCTTCATTTAACCTCTTTTGAGAAGTCTTTTGAAGAAGTGTGAAGCAAACCTAGTTGTTAAAGTGAAAAACAAATTAACTACTATTTCTGAGACCTGTTTGAAGGGGCATCTATAGGGCCCAGGAACCCATCTCTGTGGTAGGGAATGATTAGGGAAGGGCTGGAAATTTTTCTTCTTTCCCCAGGAAGAAAACATTTGCTCCATGGAAGCCAAAACCGTATGTGTGCGTGTGCACCATGAATATTCATGATGGATAAATGCCTGTTGAGACAGGTGCTTGACAGCAAGTACCCAACAAGGACAAAACTCCAAAATGGGAAGTCCCCAACTCACATGCCTGCCTGCTGGGGCCGGGCAGAAGTCAGTAGAAAGGGGATTATAATCCTCATAAGGACTCGATTTTGGCCTTCTATTGCTGTATAACAAACCACACCCAGACTTAAAGGCTTCAAACAGCAGCTTATTATTTTCTCTCATGTCTCTATGGGTTGACTTGACTCAAAGGAGACCTTGCCCCAGGAGTCCCAGAATGTTCCTTCTACATTTTATTAGCCAAGCAAATCCCTCAGCTCAGCCCAGATTCAAGTCTCCTTGTTACTTTCTACATTCTTGCATCTGAACAGCTTGCCTTTATCTCCAATGTCCCTTTTGAATTTGACCACCGATTGGATTCTCAATCTCTCTCTCAAGCTTGCATTCCCCCATGAGGCATCACTCTAGAAGGAGCCTGCTTCCATTGGAACTTGGCTCCCTTTTACTTTGACATGAGCACTGTGCTGGGATAAGAGGAACCGGGCCTGGGATCTGGTCGTACTGCAGGTTACCTGAGTGGCTTCAGAGCAAGACCCTCCACCTGTGTCTCCTCAACTGTAAATGCCCCGTGTTGTTGAGGGGTGACCAGTCACATTACAGGAGAGCCTATGGGGTGGAGCCAACGCCACAGCCATCTTTAGAAAAACCATTCCCCACAGCGTCTTAAACTGTCCTCTTTCCAAATGGACTGTCTTTGCTTTGCACATTGATTGTATAGGCACCATATGCAAATAAATGATCACTATACTCTCTCCTAGTTTTCTTGAAACATACAACCCTCCCAGGTCTAGTTTTCATTTTCCTTCTTTGGGTGGAGACCTAGTACAATCAAGATTCCACTTTCCTTTGAAGACATCTATGAAAGAAATGACAGAGCAAACACGGTGACAAATGGCAGCTGACGCTCTGGCAGGGAGATTCTAGGGAGCGGTGGGGACTATGGTGAAATGGGGCCCGTGGGCCCGTCCCTCAGAGTGGCTGAGTATCATCACGTGAGAAAGACTGTTGATTCTATCGCCTCTAATTTACTTTAAAATACTTCAGTGCATTCAGTAGGATTCATATGTGTGTACAGTTTCATTTTAATCAACGCCCTAGGTGCAGTTAACATTAAAGGACCCTTCAAATTAGAAATCCATACTCCAGGTGTGGTTAGTTAGCATTTGAAAGACCCCAGTCAAAAGTCAACATTCCAGACACAAACACTTCAGATGTTGCATCTGGATCTGGGCCAAAGGCTTCAGTAATCATCCTGAAAATGGTGACTCTGCCTCCTGGGGTCGTGGGTGTATACCTGCTGTTTGGGGACCATCATACATGAGGTGTGTGCCCATCTGGTCTCTGCAACTGCAGGATTCCCTCAGCTTCACTGAAATCAAGGAGCCCATTTGAACCACCAGATCCCCTGCGTTCACACCTGGCCTACAAAAAGGGGCAACCCTAGAGCTTTTCATGGACGTGGGTGCTTCCCCTTGTTGATACAAGTCTCTACGCCTTGGTGCAGAGTGTCTTCCAGACCTTCCTGAGGCAGCTGGGCGGGGGGGACGGATGCGCAGGTCACACATGATTAGTCCAGGTCCAAGCTCCTACCCCCCTGAGTCTTGGATTCCCTTCTCTATATTGTGCCCCAAATCTCCCAATTTGTAAGTGTTGGCAAGTGAATTTGGTCCATGATGTTGGCCAAATAAATCCACATCGTGTGGCTATGGGCAGTTACTTCACCTCTCTGTGCCTTTGTTTCCTTAGCCATCAAAGGGGGATCATAATAATAAGACTCACAGGCTGTGTCATGGGCTAAGATGAGTCTATATTGAACATCTCGCAGGGACTGACCACACGATAAGCACTATGTGTGTGGACAATTTAAAAATAACTGAGTGCATTTCCGCCAGTCAGATGTCCAGGAGCTGCCTACTCTTGACCTCCCCTCAGTTTTCCTGTTGCCCATTTGCACTGTCCTCTTAGCCTCATGGAGGGGGGCAGAAGTATGACCTGTAATAAAAAATGCACTAAAGGAAGCCGCTTTACCAATGAGCTGGACAAATATACACCCTGGAAGAGATGTTCAGAGCTCACCACATCACTGCCTTCTCTTCTGCCATCTCCAGGCTAAAGGCAAACGTGGCTATTGCCGCCGCCAGACACTCAGAGTTGATCCAGTCCAGATCTGGGCACAGGGTAGGTGCTTAACAAAAGTGTTGACTTATCTGGACACAGTTAATGCCAGCTGCCTCATCCGGAAGCCAACTTTCCCTGGCAGAAATGTTGGCCCAACAGTCTGGCATGAAAGCACCAGAAATCAGCCTAGTAATTTCTCTTCACGCCTGGCCCACTGGTTAAAATCTTGAAGTTCAAATCGAAGCTTCTAATCTTTCCCCCATCACAGTTGGAGTTGTTACCTTAGGAGCAGATGTGTCTGAACTTGAGCACAGGTAGAGGACCGTGGCTTCTTTAGGAAACCCTATTGCTTTTCCTTTTCCTCAAGCCTTCTGTCTCTGAGAACTGAAGAAAGATCGGAGGTGAAGGGAAGAGAGAAAAGGAGGTTGTTGCCTACTAGGTGGCTTGGAGCCAGTGACAGAAGGGATTTTTAGAGGAGGTGGGATGTCTCTGAGCAAGGCTTAGGCTCATGAGGAGATGGGAGACAGCAGGGACCCCGTAGGCCCCAGGGGGAGGTCATCCACGGGGTGTCTCCTTCCTGGAGTGATCATCCCAAAGCCTCATACCCTCAAGTGGGTGCCGTTGTGATATGGCAATTGTACCCAGAAGCCTGGACTAACTGCTATGCCTTCTCCATCTTCCCATGGGGTCAACCTGTCCGTCCTCTCTGTACTCTCTGTAAATATGGTCCCTGCACATTTCAGACACTTTTCCTCTGGGCGCTGTCTCAGCCCCCAAATTATGCTTAACATTTTGAGCTAATGCCTTTTTCTGCCACCGTGTTTGGGGGTAAACAGGAAAGAAGTTCTCATTTCCAATCCTCACATCCATACCCTATGCTGAATGCTTACATAGCATTCCAGAACCAGAGACAAAGTCCATCAAAAGGGTTATGGCTAGAAAGAGAGAGGGACCTCCTACAAGGGAGGGCTTTTCCTAAAACCCTTCCCACCACAGCTGACCCTCCATCCTGAAAAGACCCGAGACGCCTTTGTTCACAAGATGCAGTTGGCTCTCTGGGTCCAGGTCCTCAGAAGAAAGTGAAAATTTCCCTGAAGGGAAAAATTCTCTGAAATTCACTCACTCCTATGCATAGTTAATGACACAAATCTGGCAGGACTATGTGATTCTCACTGGAAGAAAATTTCAGGCGAAAACATTCACAATACCATATTTTAGCTCAATTTCGACTCTACAAAGAGTAGCTTATTGATTCAAAGGCTGGATTTGAAAGTCGGTCTGTCCAGGTTTGCACCCTCACTCTACCACTTCCTAACTATGGGATAGACTTCACTCCTCTGTACCTTGGTTGCCTTATCTTTGGAGTGAGCACATAAATCGTTCCTCCTCCATCGGGTTCTGGTGATAATTAAGGGAAATAAGAAATATAGGCTTAGGACAGAGCCCGGCACACAGCAAGTGCTCAGTAAGTGTTGGCCATCGCTGTTCTTGTGGTTGTTACTGCTCCAGCTTCACTGGTAACTATTTTCTAGTTGGGTAAGATGAACCACAGTTTTGTGTAGGGAAAAAACCTGTGGGTCTATGTGTGGATGTGCTGACTTGAACATCCAGGCACAGAGTTTAAAATAAAATAGGAGAAATAGAGGAAAGGAAACCATAAATAGTTGAAAACCATTGAACTGGATGTAAAAAGACTCGTGGATGTTTTTTCATAGAACAGATATGTACGTGCTGACTAGATGCTCGGAATGCGCTCTATGCTGGGAATTAAAAAATGAACAAAATATAGAGTCAGCCTCCTTCAGGGAGCCTGTGGTCTTGTACGGGGGACTCAGGGGTAGATGGGCCGTTACAGCAGAGCCCAATGTGTGGGGAGGGTCTGAGGTGCTGGCTTGGGAGCCAAGGCTTCTGAGGTCCTTTCAGGATGGGGGGTCAGCTGCGGCGGGGGGTGGGCATTTAGGAAAATTCCTTACTTGTAGGAGGTCCACGCCCCCATCGTGCTCCTTCTCATTGGCCTGATATCTGGGTCGGGAGTGCTCAGTGAGCATTATATGAGGTGTCTATCGGAAGGGTATTTGGCCCACCTGGAGGGTTTTTGAGCAGAAAGAGCTTCTTGAAAGAAGTAGCATCTAAGCCAGGAATTGCACGTTGAATTAGAATTAGGTGTAGAGCGAGGAAGATCGGTGCTGGTAGGAAGAAAAACGCAAGCAAAGGCCACTTAACGGACAGGAATGGTTTGAGGAAGTGCGGAGAATTCACAACAGCCAGGACATTGGAGCTGCCGGAGACGTGAGAGGAATCAGACCGCAAAGACTTCCAGGTCACGTGACAGGCCTGCCCCTCATCTGAAGGTGGTGTGTCTCTCAATGTCATTCTTCGTTGCACGGGCAGATTGGGTCGGAGGGCCAGATTGGGGTCTGCTTGCAGGAATCCCGGTTAGAAGAGCAGCCTGAGTCGAGCTGACAGCGAGAGGAATAGAGAACAGTGCAAGGATGGAGAGGGTATTGATAAGTCAGAATCCAAGTGACCGGTGATTCAGTGGATGTGGACTGACAGCCAAGGAAACAGGGTGGGAGGAGGGGTATCAGTATTTCAGGTTCGGGCAGCTGAGCACCTGATTTTCCTGTTTTAAAAAAAGTTTTGGGGCTTCCCTGGTGGCGCAGTGGTTGAGAGTCTGCCTACCGATGCAGGGGACACCGGTTCGTGCCCTGGTCCGGGAAGCTCCCACATGCCGCGGAGCAGATGGGTCCGTGAGCCATGGCCGCTGAGCCTGCGCGTCTGGAGCCTGTGCTCCGCAACGGGAGGGGTCGCAGCAGTAAGAGGCCCGTGTGCTGCAAAAACAAACAAACAAACAAACAAAAACAAAACAAAACAAAAAGTTTTATTGAAGTAGAGTTGATTTACACTGTTGTGTTAATTTCTGCTGTACAGAAAAGTGTCTCAGTTACACACATATATATTCTTTTTCATATTCTTCCCTCTGCTATACAGTAGGACCTTGGTGTTAATCCATCCTATATATAATAGTTTGCATCTGCTAATCCCAAATAGCACATGATTTTCTCAAATAAGGAGAAAGAAAGAAGGAATTTGGAAACGATATGGGGTGGGTTTTGAGGATGCTGTGTTAAAGGTTCTTTGGGACATCAGTAGAGGTGAGATGTAGGCCATCAGATATAGGGCTCTGAAGGGCAGGATGGAGTCCTGGCTGAGAAATCACACACACACACACACACACACACACACACACGCATGTCTTGGCTCTGTTCCCAAGACTCTATGGAAGGCTGTCATCAAGGGCGTTGGGATTTTGATTGCTGAATGAGTACCGCTTCCTTCCAGAACCCACCCCTCTGGGACAGGATGGGAACACAGCTGGTGCCCAGCAGCTCACATGCCCTGACTCTGGGCACGCCCCCCGGGGGATGGGCTCCCATCGGTTTCGGCTGTGTTGCGCCTTCCTTGTTCGTAGGGGATGAAGATGAAGACTCAGCCTGTCTGCTCCAGAGTGGGGGGCTCCCTACACTCTCCTCCGTAACTGCAGACGGAGATGAGTGTCTTCCTCCACCAACATGAAAGTATGTTCAATGTTGGAGGGGATGCTCGCTTTGGTGCTTATAACTCACTCCCACCAAACACTCACCAGGGCATCCAGGGGAAAAATAACCCCCTTGCCATCCACCAGGTGCGTTTATTTCAGGGAAAGAAAAGCCTAAGCAAACCTCACCAAGTGGTCAGAATCTTAACAAGGACACAATTCCCTTAACATTCAGGTACAGCATTAACCTCATCCATAAGCCAAATTGAAAAACAGCAGAAATAATAATAAAAAGGAGATATTTACGGTGGCAATGTAGGAGAGGGGATAGTAAAGAGAGTCCCCTCCCCCATCCTCAGCCCCTGAGTTCCGGGGTCCTGAAGGACTGGCGACCTTCCATCCTCCTAAACCCCAAACACTCACCTACCCAGCGCAAAGCCTTGGGATCCTTACGGAAAGATGCCGTGACCAGCCTGCGTGTATTGGGACAGAAGATGAAAGTCGCCTCTATAAAAGTCAGCTTTTATTCTAAAGCAGAAATTTCCCCCGTGTTTATGGAAAATCACCATCTCTGTATGTGTTTTAAAGTTTTCGTTTAATGAATGAGCAAAAATGTCAGGTCGGCTCAAGGGGCAGTCCCTGTGCTGTCAGGGCAACCAGCCACCCTCTGAAGGACACGGGAAGCCAGAGGCTTGGTGGCGTGGATGTTGCCGGATGAGCTGCAACAGTTTCTAAACAAAAACCTGGATAAGGGTGTACAGTGAGGAACAACGGGGCTGGGACAGAAGTGTGAGAGAAATAACAACAATGCTTTGTGTTCAGATCACAGCTTTTGGTCTCGATTTCAAAGCCCTGCATGCATACATTAAATCTCCAACATTCATCCGAGGTCAACATCCTTACCCCACTTCACAGATGGGGAGAGCCGTCCAGCGAGGGCCGAGAGCAGCCACACCCACAGGACAGCAATGAATACAGCCTCTTTTTTTCGAACCCAGGCTGCATCCTTCCTTCTGCATCGGAGTCACAGCCAAAAGCTGAGACTGGAACAGAAGCAAAATCAGCTCAGCCTTCCCTCCTTCAGAGGGAATCCGGGCTCATCCCCGGCCGCTGCACATGGAGGTGTCCCTGGAAGAAGACTTTGCAGAAGCAGGGCTCCCATCTGCTCTCTGTGGACATTTAGTATCCTGGGGACATTTCCACAAAGTTTATCCCAGGCCCTGGGCTGGATGCTCCTTTCATGACACGCAGGGGCTGTGCGCTGTTTGTATTCCTGGCCGTGGCTCTCCCAGCCCTGATGACCCTGGATGAGAAGCCCATCAGGTGGTTTCTGTGTGCTGGTGGCTTAGAAATGGGGAGGGGCGGCAGACACAGAGATGGAATCTCCATCTTTAATCCTATACCAGCGCCAGCACAGTTGGTAACTTGCCTCTCTGGAACTTTGGTTTCTGAGGGGACGATTCCATTTAAAAAGGACACAGTGTTTTCCCATCAGGCTGATGAAATTGACTTCCCTCAATGGTAGGAGGCCCCGCAAATCTGAAAACAGAAAAGCATTTTGCTTTGCTGCAATTCATTTTTTGGTTAAAGAGTATTCAAAGAGGTAGGGAGATAAAACTCATTTTGTCATTTACCAGCCCTGAGGGGAAAAAAAGGAAGGAGGGTAGGGTGGGAGCAAAATATGGAAAATAATGCAATTGTCAAATAGAGCCCAAATGCTGGTCTTGGCTACCTCTCATTTCCTAAGAAATCTTTAAGCCTCCACTTAATAAACCCAGAGTCTGAAACACTCTGATTTTGACACTGTCGATTGGTGTGGCGTGTGACGAGAAACGAAAATCATAGTGCAACTCTTTGGCAGTAATCGTCTGAACACTTGAAGTGCTGCAGGAATGATTTGCCAGGCCCTGTGAGGAGTATTGGGCTGCTCTCCACCAGGACGTTGGAGGCTGTTTGATTGTCTGTGCTTTTTCCTCTTTCCTGTTTGTTTTCCAAGCAGAGGGGTCAAATGTAGAGCAGCGAAGCAGACAGAAAACACATTTGGATTTTTTGGGTCCCACTTCCTGCTTGTTTCTCTCCTCCCTTCTGTGAGTTTCCCTCTTAAACTCTGTAAACATCACCTCCCCAATAACATGTCCATCATTTCTATCTTCAGATGCTTGCCTTCGTCCCTGCTTTACCAACACAGTATATCTCCCTCTGTTCCTCTCTAGATGGAAGCCATTCTAGCTTAAAAAAATAATATATATCAACGTGTTTTGGGAGGTCAGGATGGTGCTCCCCACACTCAGCAGAATTTTTTCCCGTCATAGAAGACATAGGGGCAACTAGGAAGAAATGCTTCCCCAGACCGCTGGCACCTCCTGGAAAGTAGCTTCAAGCACAGATTTCACCTGTGGTAAAAATTATAAAACAATGACACCATGAACGGCCTTGCCGCCCGAGCTGTTATAACCTGCAGACCAGAGGCACTGAAGCAAATCTGCTGGGTCCTGCTTGAGCAGTACACACTGGACTTTCAAAACAATGCATCCAGATGGAATGAGTAAACGGACATAGGAAGGCCAAGTAGTGGAGGGAGTAATGAAAGCTTCTCAAGGGCAAATCTGTACCTACCTGAGATTCTTGGTCTCTGCTTGAAGGAAGACAAGATGTTTTTTGCATGATCTGTCATGGAACAGCTATGCTTGGGATGTATGTGTGGATGAGACGGGCCTGCTGGAAACAGTACCAGGACCCTGTTGGGCATCTGGGGTGGAGTTCTCAGACATGCCCTGTCTTAGGTTGGGCATCCTAGATGTAATCCCCTGGACGGACAAAGGTTCAAGTGCAATTAACACTTGAGAGGGCACCCAGGAAGCAGCTTTAGGACAGAAAGTGAACAGAGAAGAAAAGGTAGCTAAGAAAGAGCAAGGTAGTTCCCGTGGCAGGTGCCTGGAGCTCCATCCTGCTGTAGAAACCAGGAGCCAGTGTAGAAGACACACTTCCAGACATCCACCAGCTGTTATTGGCTGAGGGCTGCTCCTGGACTCACGGTCCCTCGGCACTTTGTCTTTTACCGTGGGTGGATGAAGTTCACTCTGGAGGCCAGTGAATGCTTCCAGAAAGGAAATCTGGGTGCTGAGAGCTGTAAACCCAGTGTACTGAAGTGGAGAGGGCCATGGATACAGGTGGGGTGCTGCAATGGCCCCTCATGCCTTCTCATTTCTATATCACAATAACATATATACATATTTTTTCTACCAAGCCTCATGGCTTGCAGGATCTTAAGTCCCCTGACCAGGGATCGAACCCAGGCCCCCTGCAGGGGAAGCTCAGAGTCCTATCCACTAGACTACCAGGGAATTCCACAATAGTATATTAAGTGGAACTTATAGAGTCACGTGGCTCTTTGGTGAGTGATGCTCATAAGTGGTGGCCCAGAGTTATGTAGATGAGGAATACTAAGGATTTAGAAGATTAGTCGCTGAGTGGCCCGTGGAAGGGAAAGCCTTGTCTGAGAGGGGCTTGGGTAAAAGTATCCCTATAGATCCTACAGAATAGAAGGTCGTATACCAATTGCATATCTATTCCTAAGCAGGCCGATGAACAGAGGAGGATGAAGGGCCTTTTCCAGAAATGAAGCCTCCTCCTAATTCAACAGCTGGAGTGTTCATTATGCTCTCCAAATACCTGAGCCTTCTTTTTTATAAAAGCCAGTCCTTAGCGCATGGGCACATTCTTTGCATCCTTGTTTCCGCAACATACTTTGACCCAGCACTGGGCACATAGTAAGGGTATCCAAGAGATGTTTGATAAGTCAATCAGTGAGTGAATGAGGAGCCATATCTCTCTAACAAAAAGACTGGTCTTTGACAATTTGTCAGTGACCTTCCCTGCAGGTTTAATATAATTTGGTGTAACCAGAGTGACATAGGACAGCAACAACCATAAGCTTTTGGCTAGTACATCCATCAGACATGAGGATAAGCCTGTGAGGGCAGGGACAGTGCTACGTCACACGCCAGTGAATTTCCAGGGCCTTGCAACTGGATTTGTTGGATGAATGAATGAATGAACAACCAATGTAAAGGCACAGGGTGGAATAGCTGCTAAGAGCATAGACTTGGGAATTATGTGGCTTGTGTTCAACTATCAGCTCTGTCCTTTACTAGCTCTGTGACTTTGAGCAAGTTATTTAAACTCCTTGTGCCTTGGTTTCCTCAACTATAAAATGAGGTGAATAATAGTATCTAGTCCATAAGGCTGTTGTGAGGATTAAATGACTTAAGGCATTTAAATCATTTACGATAGTGCCTGTAGCAAATAGTAAACCTTATTTAGAGTTTTACTGTTGTTCTGGAATCTCAGAGCCCCCTAAACATCAAGAATTATTTTCCTAAAAAATGAAAATATGGTCAATGTGGCCATTGCCTTTTAAGTAAATTCTAAGTCCCGCTTTCATTGTCTGCAGAACTTTGGAGATTTCACAGCGTACCAGGCAAATGAGCTTCTTCAACCTCAAAAACTTTCAAATATGCAATCCCTATCAAAATCTCAGTGACTTTTTTACAGTCATAGAAAAAAAAATTCTAAAAGTCATATGGAATTTCAAGGGACTCTGAATAGCCAAAACAATCTTGAAGAAAGAACAAAGTTGAAGAGCTTGCATTTCCTGATTTTAAAACTTATTATCAAAACAGTATGGTACAGGAATAGAATAGAGAGCCCAGAAATAAACCCTCACGTATATGGTCAAATGATTTTTGAGGAAGGTGCCATTCAACAGGGAAAGGACAGTATTTTCTACAATAGTTTTGGGAAGCTAGATATTCACATGTAAAAGAATGAAAGTGGACCCTTACCTTATGCCACATATGAAAATTAACTCAAGTGGATAAAGAGCTAAACATAAGAGACAAAACTATAGAACTGTTAGAAGAAAATGTAGGAAGAAAGCTTCATGACATTGGATTTCACAATGATTTATTGGATATGACACCAAAACACAGTCAACAAAAGTAAAAAAAGATAAGTTGGACTGTAACATAATTAAAAACTTGTGTCAAAGGAAACAACCAACAGAGTGAAAAGGCAACCCATGGAATGGGGGGAAATATTTGCAAATCTTATATCTGATAAGGGATTAAGATCCAGCATATATAAAGAACTCTTACACCCAACAACAATAACAAAACCTGATCAAAAAATGGTCAAAGAACTTGAAGAGACATTTCTCCAAAGAACATATACATATGGCCAATATATATATGAAAATAAGCTCAACCATGAATTATTAGAGAAGTGCAAATCAAAACCACCGTAAGACGCCACTTCATACTCATTAGAATGGCTGCCATCAAGATACACAAAATAACAAGTGTTTAAGAGGATGTGTGCACAGTCCCTTGTGCACCGTGGGTGGGAATGTTAAATGGTGCAGCCACTATGGAAAACAGTGTGGAGGTTCCTCCAAAAATTAAACAGAATTATCACATGTTCCAGCAATTCTGGTTCTGAATACATACCCCCAAAGAATTGAAAACAGACTGTTGAAGACATATTTGTACACCTTTGTTCATAGCATTATTCACAATAGTGAAAAGGTGGAAGCAACTCAAATGTCCAGTGACTAGTGAATGGATAAACAAAGGTGGTCTATCCATACAATTCAGCCTCAAAAAGGAAGGAAATTCTAACAAATGTTACCACATGGATGAACTTGGAGAACCTTATGCTAAGTTAAATAAGCCAGTCGCAAAAAGATGAATACTGTATGGTTCCACTTATAGGAGTTCCCTAGAGTACTCAGATTCATAGAGACAGAAAGCACAGTGGTGATGGCCAGATGCTGGGTGGGGGGATGCCGAGGAATGGAGAGGTGTCATTTAATGTGTATTAGATTTCAGTTTGGGAAGATGAAAATGTTATAGACATTGTTTGTACAACAATGTGAATGAACTTAACACTATTGAACTGGAAACTTAAAAATAGCTTAAGATGGTAAATTTTATGTTATGTTAAATGTTATGTTATTTACCACAGTTAAAAAACTTAAAAACACACACACAGAATTGAAAAATACAGTTGAATGAATGGAAAGCTAGACCAGGGATCAGGAGATTTGGATTCCTATTCTGAGTTTGGTTCATGCATATCTTAGCTCGACTTAGCTAAAAGATAAGTGAGAAGCAGTACTGAAAAAGCACTTTGAGCATTTTTATTTATTTATTCATTTATTAAAATAAATTTATTTATTTTTGGCTGCTTTGGGTCTTCATTGCTGTGCGCGGGCTTTCTCTAGTTGTGGCGAGCAGGGGCTACTCCTTGTTGTGGTGCGCGGGCTTCTCATTGCGGTGGCTTCTCTTGTTGCGGAGCACGGGCTCTAAGTGCGTGGGCTTCAGTAGTTGTGGTGTACGGGCTCAGTAGCTCCGCGGCACATGGGATTCTCCTGGACAAGGGCTCAAACCCGTGTCCCCTGCATTGGCAGGCGGATTCTTAACCGCTGCACCACCAGGGAAGTCCCTGAGCAGTTTTAAAAAGGATGGTATTGTTATTGAGGACCATTGGCTAATTACGTTATTAAAACACTGCACTAGCAAAACAAACGTTTTTGCCCTGACAAATTGTAGGCAAAAAACAGATGACTGAGAAGTTATCTTGTCGGCTCATATTAACACCCTAATAGTAGAAAGAGGGCAAACCTGAAAAAAGACAGTCATTTACTTAAAAGCAATTTTAAAAGGAAAAAAATAATAACAGTAAATCTGTGACCCAGACTTCATTTGCTATTAGGAATGAATTTGGATGGGTCTTGGACTGTTGCATCATGAAACAAAACTAATTTGAGTTTGGATGATTTTCTGTTTCATATGGTGTATTTAACTCTTATCAGATGGATATATGGACAAATAAGTATTGACGTGTGAACAATAAATTAAGCTAAAGCCATTTTCTTCCGTTAGGGATTTAATGCAGGGAAAGCATTACGCAGGGATGGTTTCTTCAGACACTCGCCCTTGTCAGAGAAAGCTATAGACCTGAGTTATCAACATAGTAGAAAAGGAGAAATGTGGTCCTCACACCCGCGTGCTCGCCCTGAGCCCTGTTGACTGGGCTCCGGTATGCCCTGTGTAATGGGCTTGTTGCTAGGTAACAGACACAGGGACCCCGGAAAGCCTTTCCTCGGGGCTGCATATATTTTCTACTAAAGCGCCGGCTTCTGTGGTCTGGAAACTGTTTCCATTAGTCATTGTCTCTGTTGCTCTTCCTCCCATTTGTTTTTGTTCACAGATTCCAATTTAACAAATGAGTTCATACATCTTATGCCATTAAACAGCCGTGTAAAATAGAGACACCGCTTTAATGGTCCTGGTTTACTCCAACAGGTAATTTAATAAAGAACATTTGGCTACTTGTATTTGTCCCCACTTTGTACAAGGAGGGGCGCTGGGAAAAGCATGCAACCAAATGAAAATATTTCCTAACAATAGAACCCTGTCTTAACTGTGGGTTTAACCAAGCAAATAAATAGATCAATAAAATTGCTCTTTGAAATCACAACGGTTTGGGGGCAAGTGGAGAAATTTGAACATGAACTAGGCATTCGATGCTTTTAAGGAATCTTGTTAATATGTTAGGGGCGGAAGTTGCTCTGTGGTTATGTACAAGAATGTCCTCACTTGTTGAACATGATGCTCAAGGTATAAGTGCCATAATATCTGTGAATTACTATCAAATGGTCCAGAAAAAACTATAGATGAAGGAAATATGACAAAATATTA
Organism: Delphinapterus leucas; assembly: GCF_059928025.1. NCBI lineage: Eukaryota > Metazoa > Chordata > Mammalia > Artiodactyla > Monodontidae > Delphinapterus > Delphinapterus leucas. Next base: position 31,513,269 of record NC_143142.1, on the reverse strand, counting down.
ACAATGGTTAGATCTGGATGGTGTAATGTATGGATGTTCATTGTCTGTTCTTTTTTTATTTGTCTGAAATGTTTCATAATGAAAAGTAATTTATAGTAGAAACAAACAGACAAAGAAACCCACAACTACTACCTTAGGAGGAAGGTCTTACTTATAACATGGAAGGTCCATTTTTTCTGCTCCTGCAAAGAGTGAGAAGAATTTTAAAGTTAGGGGTGGAGTAGCAAAGTAGGAGGAAAGAGATGGGGGACGCAGGGAGGAAAAAGTGTGATGCTGAGGACCCTGTGACGTGAACTGCCATTAAAAAACCCACTGTTGAGTGAACAAGGACTTGTGGTGTTCGGTCTGAAACCGTCATGCTTCTGAAATATTATTCACTCCTCTTGAATCACAATTATTCAGTAAATTGAGCTACACTCAGAATGGGTTGTGAGAGTGAAAAATGAGTCAGGTGTCAACTTCTATGTTGCAGAAAGATCCATAGACTCACCCATTTCCATGGGAGCTGGGGTCAGAGGTAAGCATGAGAATCTGGTTCCCTGGGAACTCATGGAAATCTTTGGAAAGGGTTTGAACCCTACAAAGAATGGAATTGGATTTGAAGCAATCTCTTCTTGATCTCAGGGCTCAGCTGTCATTGGGCCAATAAATTTTAATCTTTTGTCAAGTCTAAGAAGACTGAAATAAAGTGTTATGTTATCCCATTTGTAACAACGTAGGACATACATTAGTTGATCAGTTAATCAGATCATAGAATAAGTAGAATACATTTACTGTGACAGTCATTCAATACCTATTTATGGAACATATACTGCATTCTAGGTATATGTTTATAAGCTGAAGACCATGCAGCAGTAGGGGGTTTTATTTTGGCATGGCATTATAAAAGAAGGCTCTAGACATCCCTTGAAGACAGAGCAAAAGAATTTGCTGATGGACTAGATGTGAGATAGCAGAGAAAGAGGGGAGTAAATGGTGACAGTAAATGATACAGGGAGACTGGGGGAGGGGCAGGTTGGGGGCAATAGTAGGAGATGAGGGCCTGGATATAAGCATTGACATCTGCTATCTGACATCTCGTGGAGATGGTCAGAAGGCAGGTGTTCACGGTCTGGGTACAGACGAAGAGTTTGGGGTGAGTGTGTGTGTATGAATGTGTGTGTGTGTGTGTGTGGTTATTGCTGTTTTAAGGGTATCTGGGATTTGTTTTAATCAGGTATGGTAAGACACACAGACACAGAAATAACTATCATGAAGGAAGAGTTTATTATACTCACAGTTCTGTAGAAGCAGGAATCATGGCATGTAGGGCCACGGGGGAAGCACCAAGGTGAGATGGGTGGGCAGACAGAAAGAGAAGGAAGTTGTGGGAAAGAGCCTTTATTGTGGTTTCCATGAGAAAGAAAGGGCAAAGCAGGGTAAGCAGGTTTAGGACTGGCTGGTTGGAATAACTTCAGTGGGCTCTGGGGCATAGGCTGTGTCTATATATCTGGTACCTGGCCCCAGGATGATTAGGGCAGGTGGATAGTGGCTCTAGATCGGTTGGTTTGCATTTGAAAGGTGGACTCTGAGGCAGGAGAGCTGTTTACTACATCTCAGAATCTGCCAGCCCCGGGAGGGGCAGTCCCTCCAGGGTCAGCAAGGCCCCAGATGTCAAAGCATCAACATGCAGGAAATAAAAAACATGGTTATTACAATAATATTTAAAGCCATGAGCATGGATGAGATCACAAAGTGTTGGAACCCTGTGCACGTCAAGCAAGAGGTCAGCCAGATGAAAAGGATCTTGCAAAGAAAACTGGTAAAAGGAAAAGAAAGCCAGCAGAGCGTTTCAAGGGAACCAGCAGAACATGGTAGCCCCAAAGTCAAGTGGATGGAGTGAGAAACTGGGCCAGTGCTACTGATAAACCAAGAAAATGACATTTTCTTGGTGACCATTGGTGACCTTTGGTGACCTTTGCAAGAACAGTTTTGGTGCAGAAGTGGGGACAAAAACTCAAATGAATCAGATTCAAGAGAGAATAGGAGGGAGGATGTGAGACAGAGTGTCCTCTTCTGGAGTCTTTTGCTGTAAAGGGAGGGCAGAGATGAAGCAGGACCTGGAGTGGGGCCAGTTTTAAGATGGGAAGAAAACCTGTTTGCGTCTGATCAAAGGAACAGGAAGAGGCAGAAGCTTCACGGGAGAGATGCCCAGGGGTAGACAAGAGGGGCCTGAGAGGAGAGGCCAGCCTCGGAGTGGAGCAGGGCTGGCTCTGCCAGAGCCTCGGGGGCAGGCTGAGGACCCGGGCACAGGTGCTGGCTGTCGTGAAGATGCGATGATGGGAGCGGGTAGAAGCACGTCCACTGGCTTCTTCTTCCTCAGTGGTGATTAGCTTGAAGCTTGTTCTTTTTTCTGATGCTGATTTGATGCTCTTGACTAGATGGGAGACACCATCTGATTCATAGGGAGTGCAGGAGCCTAGCCCACCTCCTTTTTATTTTGGCATGGCATTGTGTACGAAGGAAATTGCAAGAAAGAAACGTAAATCTCTAAATATAGTGACATAAACTAGAAGAATGTGATCCTGATTAAATTGCTTATCCCATGTTGTGAACAAATGTTCGGGAGAAGAAAAAGACCCGCATGTGATAACAGTACACATTTTAACCCTCCTTCCAGTAAGCAAAAAGTTACTGACTTACCAGAGTATTCTAAAGGTACAAGAGAGAGGGGAAAAAAGTGGATTCAGCATTTGACTATTATATCAGGAAGGGCTTAACAGCCTCCAAGGGAGTTCTTAAGAAAGTGGTTTAGGAGGAAGACATGCGCGTGCACACGCAAACCCCGTACACTCAACACGCTGACCCTCCCCCGCCCCGACAGAGCACAGTCTTGGGAGTTACGCTCTAGGCACTGGGACGCCTTTATTCCGACAGCTTATTTTTTTGACCTGGCAGTTGTTTTGTGCCAGTCGCAATGACATGTCCCCTGCTCCTCTATTATAAATAAAGGCAATTCACTTATCGGCTGTCAAACAGTGCTCAAAGATACCTAGTTTTTCTTTTTTTCCCACGTTCGTAATTTAATCCTCTAAGTGGGTACGGTAGACTTCATGGAGATCACAGGATTCTGAGCCTGATAAGAAATCATCACTGCTCCTGCCGCAGGTGAAGAGCATCCCTGAGAGTCCCTGGTCCAGGGTGCAGGTGCAGCGACAGAACACCCTGGCTGCCCTAGGCTACGCCGTTGCCCACTGATTCTCCCGGAGACCTTCCCAGGGGTTGGGCCTCACCAGGTCTGGGCTGCAACTCCCCGTCAAGGGTCTACAAGGAGTTTCATGAGCAATGGCTGTTCTTGCCTCATTTAGTGAACTCCCCACCACCTTCCAGAACCTACAAGATTTTCAGGTGCCCTGTGAGCATTTATTCACCTCCGTTGGGGGAACACTTGGCATTCAAATTCAAGTCGACTCACTCGGGCCCTGAAACTCATGTAACCTTGAATTCTTCCATTTGCCGCTGAGGAGACAGTCACTGTCAAAATTTCTGGCCTGGTTCATGCCTGGCTCTTGGAGAGACAAATCGTAGTTAGCTCCATCATCAGAAAAGATCTGGCAGGCAGAAGGTTTTTATTTGTACAGAAGGCCCCTGTGTTATCTTTTATGCTGGTCACAACTCTTTTTTCTTTTTTCCAGACGTCCTTCTCTATCATGAAAACGTATCATAGTTAAGAAAGCTCCCGCATCTGGGGTCCTCTGAGGCCCTAACTGATTTAAACCCTGGGCCGACTTTCCTGTTTGCTCTTTCTTCCCACGGAAACAGAATCTACACTGTACGGCCAGGGTTCAGGGGAGGGAGTTATTAGTGTTTACCACAGGGGTAGCCAGCACTGCTTCCCACCTCTCCTTTTCCAGGTCTAGATTACGGATGAATCTTGATTCAGGCACAGAAACCCTTGATTTATGTCACTAATAAGTATGTGCTTTGTGTTGCAGTCACTGTGAACCACTCAGAATACATGATGTGCTGGTCTTAAATTGATAACCATCTGTTGCAGATCATGGGCAGCTCAGAAAAAGGAGACAAGGATGGGAATCAAATACATACGATATGACCGGAACTCAAGATGCAAATCCCAGCCTCTGGGTCAGGGTGTCTCAGCCGAGTCCAAATTACCCAGCACATCATCAACATCGACTTCTTGAGGTCACTAAGAACACACAGACCCTTTTTCGCTTTGTCAATGTCTTGCTTATGCATCAAACTATACACAAAGAACCCTGATCGCACAAATGAAAAATTGCTCCATTATCTGCCTGCCTTATGGGGAAAGGAAGGTCCCACTGCATTAAGAAACAGGTAAATTTCAAACACGACATGAGTAAACTTTGACTCCATACTGAAGGGTGCAATGCCTTTTCCCTGCATCTGCACAGAAAAATACATCCTTTCCACGTGAGAAGCTGCAAGGTCCATGGGAAGTCCAGCAGAGCCCAGCACGTGGCCCTTACTCTCTTCCTTCAGTCCCTTGTCCTAGTTCACTTGCTTTCACTAATCAAGATCTGGAAGAAATGTGTCCTCTTAAAGCTTCAGTTTGGTTAATCACTTCATTGGGTTACTTTTCAGAAAGCATTCTTGATAGTCCTTGAAATGGAACATGATTAATGGAAGTTCACCGGAAATATTAATGAGGTTGAAATGCCTTTACATCCATCTTGGAATTCTGGTACCTCCCCAACCCCCGGGAACTGCATTTTAGTCTAGGCGGCAAGGTAATTGAGCTTTGCACAGTGAATGGCATGAGATGGGTGCTTGTGGGCTCTGATACGTTCATGGAGGAAGGGTGATCCTTGACGTGATGACACTCTTAAATTTGCCTAATTTTTAGAATCTTCTGGGAGCGATTTTTACAGTTTGTATCAGTAACTGTTTCCCCCAGAAAACAGAGGGGGGGTCATCAAATATCTGGCTGCCCTTTTACATTGTGCACCAGGTAGAGACAATCCCACTTCCCCTAAAGTTCTGAATCGTGACATTAAATAGCGCAAGGAAGTAAAAGCATGGCACTCCACCAGGACTGTCAGCTGAGATAGAAAACCCAATTAGCAGCAACTTTGGCACCTGAGACGCCTGCAAATGGAATGAATTGCTGAAGGCGTGTCTCGCTGAGAGAACACTGCCTTTTCATTCAGTTATAGCAGGAGTATGTGCTACTTGATATGGTGCATTAATTGTTTTCTTAGGAAGCGGCAGTCTAAATATAATTTTTAGTACGTGCTTTGGTAAGAGGCATTTTATGTAGCTGGATCTATATATCATCGTTGACTGTTTTATTAAATGCTAAAACTTTTCAAGCAATTGTGCCATATTTACAAATTATCTAGACTAGCAAAAACCATATAGGGGCATGCTCAGGTTAATTACCGCCTGGGAGATTTTGGGGGTCTTGACATATTTTCAATTTCAGTAGGAAAAACTCAGCATTGCTAAGAGCATTATGCCAGTAACTAATTCCCATAGACGCAGACACGTTGTATGAAACTCAGCTGTCAAGATGGACGGTCTGGATCCACGGCCACGCAACTTAGGAAAGGAGGAATTTTAAATGAAAACTTCTGGAAGACAAGGAAAATTCAGCTAGTCTATTCCTCTCACTGTCACCACAGCGACTACATCCCAAACATTTGTTTCTTGTTTCCTTATAAAGTTAAATTTGAGGCCCAGGTGACTACCACCTCTGGTAAAGGGTAGGGAGGGGGTGAGTACAATTAAAAATCTAGCATTGGATATATTTGATACGGCATTTTTGTCTTTGTTTTGTGAAATGACGTCATTTTCCACCTGCCCTCCCAGAGCACTAAGGTCTGCTAGAGATGTGTTAGGGACCATTATAGGAACAAACTGGGGAGACTACACAAAGTTTGGGATTAGCAGATGCCAACTAGTATGTATAGGATGGACAAACAAGGTCCTACTGTACAGCACAGGGAACTATGTTCAATATCCTATGATAAACCATCATGGAAAAGCATATGAAAAAGTAGATATATATCTATAACGGAGTCACTTTGCTGTACAGGAGAAATGAACGAAACATTCTAAATCAACTCTACTTCAATAAAATTTCAAATATTTCTCATTATGCCCCCTGCCCCCTGCTCTGAAAAGATCAGCTCCACGTGAATCTCTCTGTAATACCAAGGTTTAAGAAAGAAGTATTGGGCTTCCCTGGTGGCGCGTGGTTGAGAGTCCGCCTGCCGATGCAGGGGACACGGGTTTGGGACACGGGTTTGTGCCCCGGTCCGGGAAGATCCCACATGCCGCGGAGCGGCTGGGCCGGTGAGCCATGGCCGCTGAGCCTGCGCGTCCGGAGCCTGTGCTCCGCAACGGGAGAGGCCACAACAGCGAGAGGCCCGCGTACCGCAAAAAAAAAAAAAAACAAAAACTTTTTACAGGGAATTCCCTGGCAGTCCAGTGGTTAGGGCCGGGCGCTTTCACTGCCGGGGTCCAGGTTCGATCCCTGGTCGGGGAACTAAGATCCAGCAAGCTGCACGGCATGGCCTAAAAACAAAACAAAACAAAACAAAATGTTACACAAATCAGAACAGAATACTAAAAGATGTTCAAATAAACCCCAGGAAGGCAGAAAAAGTGGAATAGAAGAAAGGAAAATGAACAGAACATAATTATAAAAAATGTTCAAATAAACCCCAGGAAGGCAGAAAAAGTGCAATAAAGGAAAAGAGGACAAACAGTAAAGTGGTAGAATTAAGCCTTAACATATTAATAATTAAATTAAGCATAAATTCAGTTCATCTTAAAACACCAATTAAAAGACAGAGATGGGCAGACTGAATTTATTTAACAACCCAGCTATATACTGTCTAAAATAAACATCAAATATATTTGTGTGTAGGTAGGTTGACAGAAAAAAATGGGAAGAGACGTATCATGTCAACATTAATCGAAAGAAAGCAGAAATTAACCTCCGATCAAGCAGATTTTAGAGAAAGGTGCAAGTTCCCCAGGCTGCCTTCCACCTTCCAGAATCTTCCTGTGCTCACTTACTGTGCTATGTCCACGGATTTGTAGTTAAGAGCAAGGCTGGTGGGAGTAGGAAACAACAGGACCACTGCATCTTGGCCAGAATTGAAGTCCTCAGTACTTTTCTTATTTCTAAAATAAACTAAGCTAGATATTTAAGTAGTTTATTTAAAGTATATTTAAATTATTAAAATAAACTCTCTATGAGAGAACTTAGAACTTACACTGAATTGCAAATCAAAGTGATTTTTACTTTTGTGAATTTCAATTTTGAAAATTTTATTGATTCATTCTCCAAAAATATTCTTGATCAAGGATATTCTTGAATATTCATTCATTCTCCAAAAATATTCTTGAATAAAGCTAATGTGTGTGCCCACGGTACCCAAAAGGTACGTAGCAGAGTCTGATTGCTTTCCAGGGGAGTCTGGCTTCAAAGCCCACGTCCTTCCCTTGGCTGGCCCCATTCCGCCTCTCCTACGCACCAGCATAAAACAAGAATGCTGGCTTATGACATTTGCCATGATTTGTATGTTTATCCCCTCCCCACCTTTTTTTTTTCCGGTACGCGGGCCTCTCACTGCTGTGGCCTCTCCCGCTGCGGAGCACAGGCTCCGGACGCGCAGGCTCAGCGGCCATGGCTCACGGGCCCAGCCGCTCCGCGACATGTGGGATCTTCCCGGACCCGGGCACGAACCCACGTCCCCTGCCTCGGCAGGCGGACTCTCAACCACTGCGCCACCAGGAAAGCCCTGCTTATCGCCTTTTTGATCTCCATTCCACCCTCAGGCACATCCCTCCTTCTGTCCATTCTTTATGTTCATAGATGAAATATATATCAGTAGAGAAAAAAATTGCATAAAACATGGCAGCCTTTTATGAAAATACACCAGATCAAAGGGAAAAATAAACCACTACACAAAGAATCATTGATAACACTAGGGAAAGGGCTTCAGAGAGAGAAAAATCTAGCTTGTTTACCTAATTTCTGGTCATTAAATTGCTTATGGTCCTGAATTCTCATGAGTCATACTTATAAACAGGAGAGCTTCTACAGGAAAAGGAAAGAAGTGAGCCAGGGCAGAAGGAAAGGTGTCCTGGACTGGCTGGCAGAAGAGATGAGGAAGCCAGGGGCGGGTCCTCCTGTCCCCAAGTGTGGGTGGGCAAGACCCTATTTCTTGCCCTCTGTGTCCTGCTTCTGCAAGGGGACAGCATCTTCCCCAGAGGGTGTTCTGCTCTGTTACAGAGAGACCCAACCGCATTGGCAAAGGGCCTAACTGGTCTTACTTGCTCTTAGCTGTGCGAAGTTCCACCCATTTAATGTAGGAAACCTGTAATTCTCCCATTTTGTATCACATACTCTCCATGGTCTTACAGGAGAAGTATAGAGGCCTTTTCAGCTGCCTTGACTCTGTGCCTTTCACACCAAACCTCATCCAAGATCGAAGAGATAGGCTCAAGTTTAAGAGCATTAAGTTGCACAAAAATAGGGCACTGCATTTAGACGCTCTCCCCAGAGACTCTGGCAGAGGCAATGGGAAATGGCGAGCTGAAATGTAGAAGTGAACTGGCGGATTTAAGATAGTTGACCAGACTGTGGGTTCATTACCTGCTGTGATGGACAAAGGGAGACTTGGGCACGGCTATATATTTTTAGATATCAGGTCAAATGGAAAATAAGTAAAGTAGTAAGCTTTTAAAAGGTATTTCTTTTTTTGCCTGTGGACTGAGTGGACATTCCAGTCAGTAAAGAAGTAAAAAGATAGGGCTTCTTCCTTCTCACAACCATGAAGATCGGTTTTCAGTCCTTGCCTGTGTAGGAAACGGACGAATCCTGAACTGAATGACACAGCCTTATATGTTAGGACATGCTGATAATCAGAAATCTTTCATTTCCCATATCGTATAAAGAGGCGATGCTGTTTTCTTAAAATTACCTTCTGACAATCTTGTTAAACCTACATCAAACAATAATAGAGACTATTTTATTCATTCGATAACAAGAGAAACATTCATTCAGAAGCTTTTATTGTAGGATTCCTACGATAGGAATTTAAGTAGTTTTCTTAAACTCTACTTTATGGAGAAATTATGTTCAAAAACCGAATCCATGGAAAGTGCCCCATGCCCTGAGTTTGACAGTTACGTCACCCTCGGGAGATTCCTTCTGCCCCTTTACAGTCCATCCCTCCGTCTACCCACAGACACAGCCAGCTATTCACCTTTTTCCCACAATTATTTTTTAAGCCACAAATGTGTGTTTCCACTTATGGTGAGGAGTGAAAGAGGGCCACAGGGGTATAAAGAACTTTTGGGGTTATTTTGAAAGATCGTCCAGGGTCTATGCCATGCACAAGTACTATCCACGAAAGGTTAGTATGCGCTCCTTCATTTGCCTAATGCCAGGGAGAGGCAGATAGGGCTGGGGTTAAACTTAGCTCTGAGCGTTTGAGAAAAGAGGCACAGTGGGGAGACCAGATACGCCCTCTCTTTTTCTTTGGAACCTCGGACAATGCAAATTTGATAGAAGTGTTAGCACAAGTGTATGTGCTGGGGGCGGGGCAGAGCGCTGGGCTAAGCCCGGTGGTTTCCACCTGTGTGGTTTCAGGTAAGTGATTCCGCTCCCAATTTCCCTCACTTCTCCAGTAAAGTGAGAAGGCAGGACTGAATGACCTCTAAAGACTCTTCCAGGTCTACAAATCCGTGTTCAATCATAAACAAGGTCTTTAAAACACCACTGACTGTGAGTTGTTTTAATCAGTTGGAATAAAAACAGAGAACGAAAAATTTGTAAAAGAAATAACTTTACAGTTCTCTGTATCTCTTGCAGACATGATCCTACACCTGGGTGGTCTGGCACAAGCATTAGTTCAATTGTCTCTTTTAGCTCTTTTTAACCATTATTTTAATGATTCTGTCACTGTGATCTTTGAGAAATAAGAGGAAAATGCATAAAAAGTAAACAACATCAATGTCTCTGTATCATGTTGAAAAATACGGTTTTCCTGGAGGAGGTATTAGGTTTACTTTTTAAAGACTGTGGTATTTTAAGTTCTGGGTCACTTTCATTTAAAGAGGCTTTTGAAACTAATTAATACAAAAATTATAATTTTCTAATACTGATTTTAGCAATTAGAAGAAAAACAGAAAAATACTTGAGGTCTTTCAGAATATTCCAAACAGATTACTGATAGAGGCAACCGTAATACTATTTCAAGTTGAGTTATAACAAAAGTTATAACACCTACTTTCTTTTAATAAGAAAAATATTCAGGGAAGGGGCAAGTCAAACTTCAAAATCACTCTTCTGCTTTTTCAGAGATAATTCTACATTTTTCTTCTAATTCTTACACAGTGGATACATGAATCTTGCAAATGTTAAACTCAATTATTTTAGGGTTTCTGATCCAGTTTGTGGATTATATCGCTTTTTCCCTTCTTTGCAATTACCCTCTGATACCACAAATAAAAACTCAAATAAGTCATTTTTACTACTTATTATTGTAGAATATTTAATGGAAGAAACTAGAATCTTTAAATTATAATGAAGTTCATGGGTTTTTGGCAGCAACTTTTATGGAACCAAAAGAAGTCATGTGCATTTTTTAGAGTCTCCATCTAAACCAACTGAAAATGTCATAATTTTTTTTAAAATTTAACTCAATTCAGCAAACTGAAAACAATGAGAAAACACATTTCAAACAGCAAGTAAACTTGAATCTTTTCTAACATAACTGTGGAACATGAAAATAATTTCTGAACTTGAACCAAGCTGATAGTTATTTGATTTGCATCTCAGCTCTATAGATCTATAATTTTGTTTATTCATTATCTCATTTAAAAGTTATCATGGATATATCATCTTCAAAAGCTAACCATATATGGACTTCCTTGGTGGTGCAGTGGTTAAGAATCCGTCTGCCAATGCAAGGGACACGGGTTTGAGCCCTGGTCCGGGAAGATCCCACATGTCGCGGAGCAACTAAGCCCGTGCGCCACAACTACTGAGCCTGCGCTCTAGGGCCCTTGAGCCACAACTACTGAAGCCCGTGCGCCTAGAGCCTGTGCTCCACAACAAGAGAAGCCACCGCAATGAGAAGCCCGCACACTGCAACGAAGAGTAGCACCCGCTGGCCACAACTAGAGAAAGCCCACGCACAACAACGAAGATCCAAAGCAGCCAAAATTTAATTAATTAATTAATTTTTTAGAAAGCTAACCGTATAGATTTTGTTTTAAGTGATACATATTAGTGTAGATTGTGCTTATATAGCAAAGTTGTATATCGTTTCAGTAACTTATACAGACATGGTTATATGTGTATATATAGATATATGTATAATGTATACGTCTATATAGATATAATGTAATATATACCATAATGTAATATTGCTATACCTCAAAGGTAGCTTAAAAACTATCAAATATTTTAACCATTATATATTTATAATATTTCATATATATATATATATATATATATATATATATATATATAAAACGTTTTTTTCTTTTTTAAACCTTTCTTTCCCTGGTGGCAGGCTGTGGAGTGTGTTCTAAATTTTTAGTTAAATCCTTACTTGTCAATTAGTTCATTTTAGATCAGCTCAATTTCTTTCAAATCGTGAGCATATAAACCTCTGCTAATTTGCATAGCTGTGCATGCAACCTTAAATGTGAAGGAAATTAACGGTAGGAAATTGGAACGTACTGGAGGAGGGGTCAGCAACTTTGGTTGGCCCATTACCCCTGGGACAGGGGACGGCAGTGTCTCAGGTGTCGGGTGTCACCTCTGTGACTGGTTGGAGACAGACAGCGGCTGAACCCTCAGCCGCCAGCTACTCCAAGTCCAAGAAGCAGAGGCCCCAACAATACCTTCATTCACAGCTTCCACATACTAACTGGGGACAAAGTCCCACTGAAGGTCAAGAGGGGCTGTAGCTATCAAGACAGGCAGGCTCAAGTGTCACACCGAAGCCAAAAACTTGTACCTGCTGCAATTACAGTGATCAGGGCAGGTCCCCATCCTGGCAGGGCCTCTGTCTTGAGAGGGGCCTTGTGGGCTGGGAGGTTCTGTGTGTGGTCCCCAGTCTCTGGTTCATTGGCCACTGGTGATGCCATAGTTTAAGCTGTATTTAAACTGTCAAGGAAGAGAAAGCGTTCATTAGAAAACTAGGAACATTCTCCCAAGGTGGTCACATGCTCTGTGCAATGTGCCTGGAGAGACAGGATTTAGGCTTCCTGGAATGCTTGTGACATTCGTGATGAAAAAAGTCGATTCGATTTTTCATAGAACTATTTGAGTGTTTGCTATAAAATGAGAACATTTATTGAGTATTGGCTATGAAATGTGAAGTCCACGAGCTTTTGAGATGTGTGTGCGTGTGTGTGCGTGACTTCTGTCTCTGGTCCACTGTTGTTTCCCATAATGCTAAGCCCTGGCCCATAGGCACTAAGTAAGTATTTGCTGAATGAGGGATTGTTTCAAGCACTATCCATAGGATCTCATAGTTTACATATAACACGTCACTTAAATTTCAACAACCCAAATAACACAGATGGTGCTCACACCCCAGCTGGCAGATGAGAAAACCTGTCACAGGGAGTTAAGTGACTTGCCCTCCATCACACACACAGAGGTGACAGGCTCAGCATTCGAACCCTGGTGCTCTCTTTGCAGAGTCTGTTCTCTTCATCACATCTCACGATCTCAAAGAGTCAGTGCTTCACGCTTACTTTATACTAAAACATAACCAACCTTACCCCAAATATTTCATGGCCAGACTGGTTTCCCTGCTTCTAGCATGTTCTGACACTTGGGAAATAATTTCCTTTCAGATGTGCCATTCTTGTCTGTCTGCTCCTTTAACTGGCCGTGTCTGAGTCTGCCAGAATTGATCAATCTGATGTCATGAGCCTGTAAAAGGCTAACGATAGATTTCAGGATATGGCCGTACTCTCCATACCTGGGGAGCCCTGACTTTCACCTGCATTACCTACTTATACGAGGGGATGATGGGTTACTTTTCTTTCAGTGCCTCTGAATGAGTTTAGCTCCGAAGGTAGATGTTGTATGGAAATCCCTGGAGAAACAGTTTCTTCATTTCATGCTTACAAGGGACTGTGGGGCAGAGGTACAGTCTGTTACAACCAATGAGCCCACACCTACCCTGAAGGGCGAGCGCCTCAGCTTCCACGACTGCTCCCTCCTAAGCCAATGGAGGCTGCCAATGGCTTTTGTCGCACGGGCACTTGAATTAGGAGATGGGCTGAGACCAGACAGCCAGCAGATTGGCTATAAAACAATATGATTACTTTCAGCTATGATAGGATTGGACCATGGGAGCTGCCGGTGAGCCTCTCGATTTTATCCATTTTCCATATGAAGGTCTGGCTAGCTTTTAAAATTTTTTCCTTAAAGGATTACCTTCGCATTAATATTGTCTTTTTGAAAATGTTTTATAACTTGTCTCATTTGCAGTAAACTTCATTTATGTTCTGGGGATGAGCATAATAATGCAGAATCAAATGGAAGGTCAGGATTATAATCTACTTCCAGGGCTCTTTTGAGTAACAGTCAAGATATATAGAGAGAGGAATAGGCTATTTTCACCCACAGAATTCATGCCCTGCTGGAAACAATAGGAACTGGGCAATAACGTTCGCAATAACTATTTGTATTTTGGACATGTTCAATGCATAGAAATTAGAGAAGAAAAATATATTCCAATTGAGCAGCCCACAGCCATTAAAATAAAGTATTCTGTCTGAAAGTTGGCCTGAACTATTCTATCTTATTTCCCCCAACGGCCCAAAAATCTAAGAGGGCAATTTAGAAAGTTAAGCTGGAGAGGGGCTAAAGTGAATTCAAGATCTTATGAAATAAATATTACAGGATACAGGGACAAAGAAGCATGGGTGTGCTCTCATCAAGATGTAATTGTTTGTGTCCCAGAGAGAACATGACACTTGCCATCTTGAAAAGACAGCATTGGGTGTTGGGGGTCCATGAGCAGTTTTCTGAGGAGACGATTCATAACTTCCTCAGGCTCCCATCCGTGGGTATAGTTTATTAGGTTATGAAGCATTGTTTTAGCAAAGTATTGAATTTTTCACACTATGACAACATCTGCCTTTTGGTCCTTTAACTAGGATGTCTGAAGGTTTAGATTCCCCAGGGCTCCCAATTACTTCTAGGAAGAGAGTCAGACCTGGATCTGGGGCGAACAAACTATACCATGGGAGTAAAATAATCTCATATGAGGCAACATATGTAAACTTCTCAGGCTGCTGTTGAACACACAGAAGAAAATGCATTGGATGGTAGCTGGTTGCCCTAAAAAAAAGTTTATCACCTCATCTGATGAGCAGGTCACTCAGAGACATTTCCAAGTCTCATTCTGACTCTCCCTGGACAAAGTGCAAAGAAATCAAGAGTGAGGATGATTTCTCCTCCCAGCACCTCCAGCACTCTCCTGCCCAGCGATGGCGGTCCCACCATCTGCTGGGTCTTCCAGGGCATCTTTCTTTGTTTCACTCATTACTTGGTCCAGCTTAAATCCCCCCAAAGTAGTTGAAGACATAAAACTTTGTGGAAGGAGCAGTTTCACTGGGTATTAAGACACAGCTAGAGTATGAAGATACAGATCAGCTATAGTTGATCTGAAACCATAGACCTCTCAGAGCATTTATTGACAGTCATGGACAACTGCCACAGAAAAGTGCACACTGGCCTCAAGCAGACCTTATAAGGTTTAGGTGGGTTATTGGATCCTCACAGCCCATCTCTGAGTCCATGGTTCTCAGATTAAGAAGCCCTACTCTAAAACACAAATGCCATATGATATCACTTATATGTGGAATCTAAAATATTATACAAATGAACTTATCTACGAGACAGAAACAGACTCACAGACGTAGAGAACAGACTTGTGGTTGCCAAGGGGGGGGGGAGGGAAGGATTGGGAGTTTGGGATTAGCAGATGCAAACTATTATACATAGGGTGGATAAATAACAAGGTTCTACTGTAGAGCACAGGGAACTATATTCAATATCCTATGATAAACCATGATGGAAAAGAGTATGAAAAGGAATCTATATATCTATATCTCTGTCTATCCATCTATCTATATAACTGAATCACTTTGCTACACAGCAGAAATTGACACAACCTTGTAAATCAACTATACTTCAATAAAATAAATTTTAAAAAGACAAGCCCTACTCTAGAGCAGGAGTTCTCAACCTCGACACTCACATTTGGGGCTGGAAGAGTTTTTGTTGAGGGCTGTCCTGTGCATTGTTGGATGTTTGGCAGCATCCCTGGTCTCTACTCACTAGATGCCAGGAGCCCCCTCCCTCCATCTGTGGCAACCAGAAGTGTCTCCAGACATTGCCCCTCCCCAGGTGAGAACCACTAGGGTGGACACATCCCAGTGGGACTCTATGAAATCATAATGTCGCCAGACTGTCTAGATTCACAAGGGGAACAGGAGCCCACGTTCGTGTGATATTTTTACCTTCATGCGCTCACTTAGCTACACAAACACCCAGTGAAATAGCGGCCACAAATGTAACAAGGAGCAAGTTCAGGTCTAAAGCCGAGTCTTCTGTTGCCAAATCCAGTGCTCTTTCCAGATGCACGATAAGGTAATTGGACTATAATTCAAAGCTCTAGTGGGGGGTCTGGCCCTTAATCAGCCACATAAGCCCTTAAATTGTCTACGACTCAGGCTTGCGTGGCTCAGCTGCGTAACATGAAGGGTACCTCCGCCTGCTTCCCGGCAAAGTTAGAGGAGCAGACTGCTGAGTGATAGCAATTAAAGACGACCCACACCAGTTTAAATGTAAGGTGTTATTAAATTGAAAAGTATCCATTAGTCTATAAGCATTACATGGGCATCGGCGCTCTGAAATCTCCTTTATGAATAGAATCATGAAAAATGATGATGCTTGTGGAATATTAAAAACTGAAATGGCCCAGGGATTGGCTGTCATACATGGCATTAATTTCCTTTTGTACGGTCCGGTAGAGCAGGCATATTCAAAACCGGTTGTTCTGTGTTCCAAAAAGAAGCCACTCTAAGAAGAAATAAAATGAGCTAACAATAACTGACTATTATTTTTTTTTTGTCGATTTCCAAACCCTTCATTGGATTTGCAGCCCAACAAGGATGCTATTTGAGTAGAATAAAAATACCCTGACTTGAATCTGTAAAGAATTATAAATGAGTTACGTCTTGCTCTTGCTTAAAAGCAGAAAGCCCACATGACTCTGAAAAATGGGTGTAAAGGAAGATGAACTGGTAGTGGTGGGTCTTGGCTACAATCACCTCACTGCTTGTTATGGAGCCGCCAGGGACAGTCACCCCATCATGAACGTAATTGGTTCTTCCCCACAAAACGTGTGGGAGGGAGGCAGAAGAAATCACATCCCTTGTTAGCTTCTGGGATTCATTGATGCAAGGCATCAGCAGCCCGTCCGGGCATCAGCAGCTGTCCGGGCATCAGATGTTGGTCCCTCATCCTAGGGCTGCGGCATCTTCACAATGATAATTGGAATAATTCTTATTCAGTTGCTCTTGGGGGCCCATGAGGACAGAAAAATTATGCTCAGCCCCAGAGGTCACTTGCTTGGCTAATTTTTCACTAATTATTTCTTAGTTGCTTCTTTTTTTACAGGAGAGAGGGAAACAAAGAGTTCTCTTCTAGGGTTTTATGAAGAAGGGTTTAGAGGCTTTACAAAAGTGCAGGATTCATAGGACTAGGGCTTTTATTTTATTTTATTTATTTTATTTACTTATAATTTTTGGCTGCGTTGGGTCTTCGTTGCTGCGCGTGGGCTTCTCATTGTGGTGGCTTCTCTTGTTGTGGAGCCCAGGTTCTAGGTGCGTGGGCTTCATTAGTTGCAGCACACCGGCTCAGTAGTTGTGACTTGCAGGCTCTAGAGCACAGGCTCAGTAGTTGTGGTGCACGGGCTTAGTTGCTCCATGGCATGTGGGATCTTCCCAGACCAGGGATCGAACCTGTATCCCCTGCATTGGTAGGCGGGCTCTTAACTACTGCACCACAAGGGAATTCCCAGGACTAGGGCTTTTATAAAGAGGTCAGGACATATACGGTACACTGAAATTGGTCAAGACAGTACCACGCCCACAATATAATTTTTTAAAAGGTGAGACTTGGCAGGGTGAGGCATGGCAGGTGAGGGATGGTAAGTGATAGGGTGAGAGTAGGCGGACTTGGTCCAGAGATGGCTACCAGGCTAGTTAGGTAATAATAAAAGGACCCTGAGTGAGGCTGGATTCTGAGGTTCATTGAAACACAGGTGGAGAAACACTTAGTAGGAACTAGCTAGTCTGAGCATCGCGCAAAGTGGACTGAGCTACTGACAGCTCTCATGAATTGCTATTTAAGACTTAACAACCCGGACTTTGGTACTTGTCCTGTTATCTGATTAGTGCGATTCTGTTGTTGGAAGCACAGGGTCAGAAGGAACCTGTAAGGAGTGAGGGTGAAGAGTTTCCTCCTAAGGGAATTGATGGTCTTGCTGTCACTCACCCCGGACGGGTGCCTATCCCAGGGCAGAAAATGTGGTTGGAAATAAGCATAGGACCAGAGGGCGAAGATGAGCCTCTTCATCTCCCTGGGGCCAGGGGTGAGTTTGGCGCTGTGATGGGTGTGCAGCCGCGTGGCACTCAAGGTGGTGGAGACGGGCCGGGGGAGTGAGGGCCGAGGAGATGGGGTGGGTGTAAGTTATCCAGCATCAGTCTCTTCTGCTGTTTTTGAAACTTCAGTAAAGTCTGATGGAAAGCATGGCAGGATCAAGTTCTGAGAAGATAAGAACTGTTTTTCCCCCACGTCATCTTTTGTGGTATTCACCCTCTCTCCATTCCAGCAGTGACACCCACTGCTGCGAGGTGTCAGACACACCAAGAACAAAGACGTCAACTGAATGTTTGAATACGTTTTTCTTTCACTGATAACAGAGATGCCGAAGGCTGAGGATTTCTATTGCCAAGAGTTAGGTTGTGTGGATGCTGAGAAGGATTTATGAGCCTCCAAGGCTGCAACAAGTCGAAGAGAATGTAGGGTGACATTTTGGCAGTGCTTTTACCCAAAAGATAAAAAAGATCAAGGAACTGATGGGAGGAAAATTTCTAGAGCAGAGCATGGCCAGAGCGCGTGTGACAGGGTTGCCTCGGGAAGGCCCCATCTCCTTGACCCTCTGGGCTAAGCACCAGGGGAAGAGAGAATAGCCCCCCTGAGGTTGGGGGCATCTCAGAAGTAGAGGCTGAGAAGCAGCTGGTCTTGAAGTAAAGGACCAGGCTGCAGACAAGGTGTGGCTTGTAGAAACAGATCAGGGGTTTTCAGCAGAGAGGAGCTGGACAACTCCAGAGCAGTAAGAGAGTAAAGTCGATTGTGTTATTTGCTCAAAATATTTGCACCCTGGATCCCAATGATACGAGGACATCAGTCAAAGCCACAGCTGATAACCTTTATTATTGCAAGCCAGTGGGATTTTAGTGGGGAGGTTGCTTGTCACAAGCTAATGCAGAAAGCCCATCCCAAAGCTTTCCAAGCCCACAAGAAGGACAAGAAAGGACTGGTGGGCAGGGGACCCTTGAAGAGGCCTTGTGATTCTGAGCAGGGCTAGGATGGCACAGAGAGACATGGGTCGACCTGAAGACCAAAACACAGTAGAACATGGGACCCTCAGCAGTAGACCAAGCATGGGAGAAATCAATGAAGAAATGGATGTGACGTTGGCCATGGATGCAATATTGAACTGAGCCGAATAAAGAAGAAATGAATGCTCCCTGCTGTTGAAGCCATGGTGGTTCTTAGATTATGCATGGGGGAAGGTGCTGAGAAGGGAGAGGAAAACATCCCCAAGGATGTACACAAAATAGAGCAAGGAATCCTTAGAACATACTTTCTATTCATTTGGCAATAGCAAGTTTTCTGCCATCTGCGGAAATGGGGCTCAAGAGCTCCATTTATAGAGAAGTCAAGTCTCCCTTTAACACACTTGACTTGGTGACTATGGAATTCAGACCTGCGTGTGTGTGTGTTTTGCGCTGTGGGGATGAATCCCATTGGTGGCAGAGAGACGCAGACAAGAAAGAGGGTGGGGTTGCAGCTGCGCTCCTGGGGACACCTCTGACCTTGAGGCCACGGAGGCCACGTGCAGGGGTAGTGCCTGATCCATGTTCCCGGGACCCCTCACATCCCTGAGGAACGTCTTCAGAGACTAATTTCTAGCAATCAGGCTGCTGGGGCGGGTGCCACAGTAACTCATTGTAATCCGGTTTGCACAGTGACGGCAGCCATGCTTTATCGGGGGGTCTACTGAGCACCACCCACTTTGAATACAGAGAAGGTTTGCATCTTCTGGCCATTTCCTCAAGTATGCAAGACATTAGAACAGGCTTCGTTGTTCTAGAACTCAAGCTCCATCTCAAGGCCCATTCTGCCCGATGGCAGAAAATGTAGTCTTAGGCAATGACAGCTTTTCTCCATCCCTTCAGGCGTGAACTTTCCTCTGGGGTGGCAGTGGCCATAGGCGTCTCCCCACTTTGGAACCCTCTCTGATACGTCTCTCTGGGTTCCCTCACCACTTTTCTGCACATCATTTCTGCAGCCCTCTGCCCTCTCCACAAATCCTCTTTCTGGGGCAGGAAAAGTGTTCAAACAATCCACCTTTCTTAGGGCACAGAAGACTCAGGGGGCTGTCCTGTGTCCTCTGCATCCAGACCCACCCAGCTACAACTTGACCTACATAGCTACCCCACGGGCATGCCCAGACAGGAGAGATGCTGGGGGGGGGGGTGGCGGGGCGGGGGGGACTGGGGCCTCGATTGCTTCGAGGTAAAAAGGAGTGTGTGTGTGTGTGTGTGTGTGTGTGTGTGTGTGTGAGAGAGAGAGAGAGAGAGAGAGAAAATTTGGGGGTATACTTCAACTAACACTTCTCAAAATAATCTTGCCATATATCATATCATTTAATCCTCAATGAAATGCCATAAGGAAAATATTATTACCCTAATTTTACAGAAGATAGAACTGAGGTTCAGAGATAGTAAATAGCATGTAAATAAATAGCATGCAACTAAGTAGCATCTAAATAGCTCGCAAAGGTGGTCGATGGTTTATCCAGAGCCCAAGCGCAGATCTGTCAGATTCCAAAGCCTCTGTTTTTTCCACGTTAGCACATTTCAGTTGTTCCTTTTCCTGGGAACTTTTCTTCCACGTTCCAGACAGGGTGCTGGTATCTCATCTCCCTCCTCCTATTACCTTAGCTTCACCGGCTAGTAGATCGAACATCCATTGAAGAGCTTACTACAGATGCCGTCAGAATGGCCAACAGGCTGCTCCAGGGAGGAGGACTGAGAATTATCTCTACGGGGGTCACGCGTATTTTCTGCTTAGAACCTATAGCCCATCCTATAGATATATCCTGCAAGGTCTCCTCAGTGACTATAACCATGCTCCCATTTCGTAGCCCCAAGCGTGTCCTAGCTCCCATCGGCGTTTGATGACACACACAGGGGCATAACCAAACCCGGCAACCTTTCATTCTTTAATCCATCCATTAGACAATACTTTCTCCTGCAAGAGCAAAAAGACCATCTTAGGTGTGTTTTCGAGTCGCTGACACTGAGAGTAAATTGTTGCCGTGAAAGCTCTGGGGCACCCCAAGATGCCACCCACCCGTCTGGAGCAAATGCGCACATTTACAGATGCCTGTGGTTTGCCTAATTACTTTTTCACAAGCCCTCAGAAACCACTGAGGGCTTCAGCTGCACCATGCGTGTGGTTTAATGAGGCTTCCGAACTCCGTGTTATGAAATTGTCACCAGTTATTTGTCAGGAAACAAGCTGCCTTGTGAATAGAGCAGACTTAAAACTTGGGGTACACACATTTTAATAATAATTCTTTGTAATTACAAAAACATCATATGACTTCAGTTACACGCAACAGATATTTTCTGGGCATTTGTTTTTAATGCACCTAAGTTTTCCAGGTTTTGTGTTCCTCTGAGCGTCTTTGAGGGATTGAAAGTGACAGGCACTGCTACCCTCATCCTTAAATCTGAGAAAGAAATAATGGTTTTCTCATGAAAATAGAGCTCTCCAGTTGATCAATGTTGATTTTCTTTCCTTGAAGATGGATTAACTACTGTATACTATTATGTTTACCCTCTTCACAAATCACTGTATTTTATCATAGTCATTGCATTCATTTTTTTCTAAAGCGTATTTAATGTAAGTACTATCATCCCTTGGTTATTAAAGGGATTGATTGGTTATTAAGGGGGTGATGATCTGGTGAGTGGATTATTCTTGCCTTTGGCTGGTAGGTTATTTCTCCTTCCTTCTATCTCTTTGGGCTCCTTGCTATGTAACCCCGCTGTTGCTAATTATGAGTTCTCCACACCAGCTGGAGCATCACTACGGCCTCATCCATCCCTGTCCAGGTCTGATAACACCCCTGTGGCCAGGGGAGCCTCCCATCCCCTGGAGCCACCAGACCTCCTCTCAGAGTCAGGGAGCTTAGTACCGGGGCCTCTTGCCCGCTATCAGGTGGGGTTTGGAAATAAACTTCTACCAGGGTTTGTCCTCAGGTCAAACTGCCTGAGCTTATTCAACTCTCACGATTCACAAAGCCCCCATGTAGAACTTCTCCAGCCTTTGGGGGAGGGATATCTCGCTGTCCATATTCCTACTCCAGGAATCTCTTGGGTTTCTCTGTCCTGCTCTAGGGAGAACCCAGTCCGTACTCCGGAAAATAATTAAGTTAAATTACTAATACACGTTCACTGTGCAACATTTGGAAAATGCAGAAAAATAAGTACACACAAAACAAGAGTAATGTCATGACCCAGAGATATCCCCAGTTTTTAATCTCTGTGTATATGTCTATGTCTGTTTTATGAAAAGGGATTATATCATAATACTGTTTTGTCAACTGATTTCTTAAATTAACAATATCTTATTATTATTTTCACATTGCTAAGTAATGCATCATATGTCTGCATCATTACTTAACAAATCTTCCAATGCTGCCTATTTAGAGTGATTTCTTTTTTTATGACAGATAAGGGGCAATATAAAAAGATTTCCAAGGATATGGGTGCATATCTTATTATTTCCTTATGATCAATTTCTAGAATTGGAATTGCTGTGTCAAAAGGTAAAGTGAGGGCTCTCTTCTTGACCTGGCTCTACCAGTTCTGCTTCCCACTGCTAGGTTTTCCTAGGCCTGTGTTTGTCAGTTCTGATACTCAGACCCCCTTTAGCAGAATTAGATGCAGATTCTTTTTTTAATTTTTTTTTTTGCGGTACGCGGGCCTCTCACTGTTGTGGCCTCTCCCATTGCGGAGCACAGGCTCCAGACGCGCAGGCTCAGCGGCCATGGCTCACGGGCCCAGCCGCTCCGCGGCATGTGGGATCATCCCAGACCGGGGCACGAACCCGTGTCCCCTGCATCGGCAGGCAGACTCCCAACCACTGCGCCACCAGGGAAGCCTTAGGTGCAGATTCTTGATTGCCACCCCCCCACGCCCCCACCCCCCACCCCCCCACCTCCCCCACCCCCCCACCTCCCCCACCCGTGACAGGAGCTGCAGATCGAGTCTGCATACCTAGCCCAAGGCACAGTTTGGGAACAGGAAAATCAGGCTCCTCCAACCCGTCTCATGTGACTAGGAACCCTGTATGTTAAAAATGTACTGGGCTTTGTTTTATTTTTAGTTTTTACAAATTTATTTATTTATTTTTGGCTGTGTTGGGTCTCTGTTGCTATGCGCGGGCTTTCTCTAGTTGTGGCGAGCGGGGGCTACTTTTCATTGCGGTGCGCGGGCTTCTCATTGCGGTGGCTTCTCTCGTTGCGGAGCACAGGTTCTAGGTGCGGGCTTCAGTAGTTGTGGCACGTGGGCTCAGTAGTTGTGGTGCACGGGCTTTGTTGCTCCACAGCACGTGGAATCTTTCTGGACCAGAGCTCGAACCAGTGTCCCCTGCATTGGCAGGTGGATTCTTAACCACCGCGCCACCAGGGAAGTCCCTGGGCTTTGCTTTAGTCACATATAGTAAGATGGCAGACGTGGAAATGAGTGTCACGAAGAAGTTTATACTCACAGATCCTTAGAAAAGGATGCACACCAAGCCATCAGGGCCACATGGGGAAGCACCAGGACCCATCCAGAGACAGAAGAGGACTGGAGAGAGCATGGCCCAGAGCCTGTATTGGGGTTTCCTTGGGAAGGAATGGCGAGGCGGGGTAGGCACACTGAGTAGACTTAGGATTGGACAGTTTGAACAATTTTGGCAGCCCAGGGGCTATAGGGGTGGTCCCTAGCTGTCTGCTACCTGGTCCTGGACTAATTCAGGGCGAGGGGACTGTATGATTACAACCTCCTTTGGAAATAGGTATTTACTAGAATTGAATTAGAATTTTGCTAACCTCTTCAGACTTAATTACAGCTCCACCCTCCCAGATTTCTTAATGACTAGCCCTAGGATTCAGCTTCTAGTAACGCCCACCAAAGTCTCCTGACACCCAGAATAGTCCCTAAATGAGCCTGCCTCCAGCTGAAACAAGATCACCAGGACTCTGCTGAATTCTCCTCTGTGTCAGTTCACCCAACATCAGGCACAGCAAAGCTGAAGCATCCGAGCCCAAAACAGGTTAGCTTAGTTCAATGTTCTATATGGAGAGGTCTGCTTGGGGAGAGGCTGAAATTCTTGGCTAGATAATATTTACGAATTAGCTGTGAATTTCAAATATCCCTGCATCCATCTCACTTCATTAGTATGGAATCAAAAATTATAATTATGGAGTAAATGTTTTTCAAAGAGGAGAGAAAAAGGGTTTTTGCCACAATCCTTGTTATTTCTCTTTTGTAGGGAAATCTAAAATTGGATCAGAAAAAACGGGACTATGAGATTTCAAAACTCTCCTTGTGACGGGATTACTACATATTATTATTTCTATTCATAGTTTCATTGCTTCTGATAGAGCTGTTATTACTGGAAACAAAAACACAACAATAACCCTCTGAAATCTTTTCCAGCAAATTCTCTAAATAGGTAGGCATCTTCCTACTTCGTCTCAATTCTTTTCTAGGGGGTCAGCTAATTTTACCTTTTAAAACCATTGATATTCAAATCCACTATTTCTTTAATATCGAGTTGCTTGCCAAGAATTGTCCAACCTCTTCTTGAGCACATAAGTGAAAATGTCCTTATCTATTGTTAAGGAAGCAACTGTTCTCTGTGATCCCCACTGAGGAGGTGGGGACGACTTCCCCCCTTCATCAGCATCCTTCTGTTCATGGGCCGTTTGTTCCTGCCTCACCTGACTCTCCTCAGATGTGTGCAGGAGCTGTAAGTTCCCTGTGGCATCAGCCTGCAGCCTCTGTGCCCTTCCTCAGCGTGACAGCCCTGGGCCGGGGAGAGACATCCTTTGCACAGCTGCAGGGAGGTTTTGGTCCTCATTAGCCTTCCGAAAGCTGCCAGCTCATCCGCCTGCCCTTTCATGGACAGGCAACAGGTGACATCCTGCAGCAGCCGTGGCGCTGATAGAACTCCTTGCTCTGGGTCACTGTTGTCGCCTGGCGTTTCACTGGTGTTGATCACGTGGGCACAGTTCGTCTTACTAAGACCCTAGGCATCCATTGTGCATTCTGGTCTAGCCCTGCAGGCTAGGCGCTGGGCTGGAGCCATTTTCCACCTCACTGCCTGGAAATCAGGGCAGCAAGGAGCAGCAGAGACCCATTTTAAACAGTCTCTCAAAGCTGGGTTTGATGTAGCAATGTCATTGTCAGAGATCAGCTTCTCTGGTCCCTTTATGCACCAATGGAAAGTTCTAGAATGGTCACCACAAGAAAGCTTTTCTCTCTCCTAGCCCCTGCCAATCATTGTGTGGATCCCTGGTGTTCTTCTAAGGCAGGCCTCCCACCGCTGGCTCCCTCTGTCCCTTTGATGGCCAACCTGGGTGTAGATGCCTGTCTATTCCAGCTGCCCTCCTTCTTAAGACTTTTTCTAAAATGTGAAAAGCTGAACTCTAGCCAGCATGATGCCATCTCATTTTACTTCAGCCAGATACCAAATACTAAAGCTCTGACAAAGACACTCAAACTGTGTTTTAGAAACGAGAGGAAGAAATCCAAGTTTTAGAGCACCGCGCAGGAGTGAACGTTAGCTCTTTGCAAAGTCAGCTTGGACTTGTACTCAGAATGGATTGAAAGACAACACAGACTGGATTCAGCTACAGAAAATGGTATGAAAAGTCCCAGACACAACCTTATGCAGAATATCTAAAACCTCACGGAGAGGGCTTCTAGTGGGATTTTCCCACTGCTTATAAAATGTGTACACTCATGCCAAGAAAAAGAAAAGACAAGCGGGACCACCTCTTCTGTCCAATGGGATAGCCCATTTCTTCACTCTCTTCTTG
The DNA here is from genome assembly GCF_059928025.1 of Delphinapterus leucas. NCBI lineage: Eukaryota > Metazoa > Chordata > Mammalia > Artiodactyla > Monodontidae > Delphinapterus > Delphinapterus leucas. The sequence goes on along the minus strand of NC_143142.1, from coordinate 31,487,791 downwards.
ATAGTTGGCTCTGCAAACACCAGCATCATGTCAGCTGCTGGTTCTACAACGAGAAACGCTCTGTACGGATTTCAGTGGCAAACAGGTAATCAATCGTCCACGGGGGCAAAAGGGGGTGCTCTCCCAAATCTGCACATGTCTTGTTTCTCTGTCTCCTTTGAAAGAATATCTGTGTTCAGAGACATCTTGGGTCTCATCTGCAGCCTATGTGGAAAGGTACACACATGGAAACAACACATTTTCTCCAAACATGTGACAAAACTAAGTGATGCTCTGGGGACTGTGCTTGGGAGGGAAGGAGGGAGAGAGCTGTTCCCCGGGAGGCAGTTTGCTGAAACATTTCCTTTCCTGTTCTGTGGCTTGGGAGAAAGAGGAAGCAAAAGCCAGATTGCAGGAAGAAGCCTTCTCTTCTGGAGCCCACTTGTTTGTCAGCCTTGCAATGCAAAATAATGTTTGTGACTTGGGGTAAGAAGCAAAGGCTGGGACATGTGACTTTTGCAGGCGTCTTTGGGTGGGTAGGTGGGGCTCTCCAGGGCTCTTTGCCCCCTGTTAGTGCCTTAAAGTTTGTCATCTTTACCACCCAACCCGCCTGGCCCATCAGTCTTTTTTGATCTGAAGTCCTTATTATTTTATATTTTGTTTGGATGATGGCTGTCTCCACACTCCTGGGGAAGCCGTGCTAAGGAATTCTGTGTCCCGGACTCCAGGAAATAGAGCAGGAACTTGCATTTTGCACAAAGGGTTTGAAAATGAAGCAAAAACAAAAACCCAAAACACGTATTTCCTAAAGCGTTGCGGTCATGATGATTTCCATTACTGTAGTATATGTCAATTTGTTTCTTTTTTCTATAAATAACAATAAATGTGTTGGAGAACCGTGTCATTTCTAGCATTGTTTAAAATTTTTCAAATTCAAAAATGATGGGGGCTTCCTTGGTGGCGCAGTGGTTGAGAGTCCACCTGCCGATGCAGGGGGCGCAGGTTCGTGCCCCAGTCCGGGAAGATCCCACATGCCGCGGAGCGGCTGGGCCCGTGAGCCATGGCCACTGAGCCTGCGCATCCGGAGCCTGTGCTCTGCAACGGGAGAGGCCACAACAGTGAGAGGCCCGCGTACCACAAAAAAAAAAAAAAAAAAAAAGATGAATAAGCAATTAGATGGAATTGATGATACATATTTTGTCAGATGAAAGACGTGTGATTGAGTAAATGTGGTTTTCTCTAGGCAGTTGGTAAAGCACAACATTTCTAGCTGGGGAAAGCAGAGTCATTCACATCCCATGGTACCACCGCTGAGCGCAGTTCACTCTAGCCCAGGGCACATTACGGGGTCGGGGTGCCCACTTAGTAACTGGGGCTCTCACTCGGAGCTTGCAAATGAACACTCAAGGATGAGCTCCATCAGGTGGCTGGAGGCATGGGCTCAGGTGTGACTGATGCACAGTTTGCAGCCAGAGTTAAAAAGTTTCATTCTAGGTCAATTACACCTCCATTAAAAAAAATTATAACCCAATACACTGGTAGGATTATGGAAAGAGTGAATGATGTTTGACTTATAAGGATGAATACCTAGAAGCTGGTAAAAATGTTAAGTTCTTAAGTTCACAGAAATCAAACTGAAATCATCCCTTCGTGACTTTGAAGGTGTAATCATAGCAACATAGTCTGTTATATGTTTTTAATGTCCCGGAAATAGTCCTTTGTGTGTTGTCAAAACAATCCAAATAAAAAACACTACAGTCGAGTTAAGTGTGATACGCTTTCTATGTGTTTGTATTATTTTGTTTTGTTCTCACACATGGGGCAGAACGTACACCCAGAATAAAAATGACTGATACTTTTTAAGGATTTAGTTTAAAGAAAAAAAGAGTTTCAAAATGTTCAGCAGTGGATAGGAGAGACTCTCGTTTACAGCATCTTCATTATCACTCTTCTCCCTTTCATGTTTCCTGATTCAGTCAAAATTTGGAATGGTGTAAAGACAAAAGACGGAAACAAGCGGGTATGTCTAATAACAGGTTAATTCTCCACCAATATCTGGGCTGCCAGTCTAGCTGCTACCTGGCTTCATTTCACAAAACAGCCCCCAGGAAGATCCTTTCTAAAGACAAAGCAGAGTGCCATCTTCCAGCAGAAGGAAAGACCTGTCTCTCAAAGCTGCTTTTTCTATGGACAAAGTAGCTACAATCAGAAAAATTGGAAATACCAGGCAGGATTAGGAAATCAATAAATTTTTCCCCTTACAAAAGAGCCTGTGATTGTGAACAGCTTCACATGGCTTAATTTTTGGTCGTGTAAATGGAATTTAAACTGCAGGCAATAAATCAGGGACACCTTTGATTCATTATAGATAATCGAGAGGAAGCTCTTCTGATACTCAGTGTCAACGGAGTCATAGCTCCAATTTCCTTCAAACTCTACCATCAGTCAAAAGAAGGGACTGGCCCCCGGTGGGGTGGGGACAGCACTGGGCAGTGGGTCACTGCCACCCTCTGTCCAGAGCCTCCTGGGAGCCAGGCACCTACGGATCCATTTTACTGCAGCCCCTGTGGTAGATGGCGTAACCCTCTGGGGTGCAGGCAGCGTGACCAGGGCAATTATTTACCTTCCGGGGGCCTCGTACACCTGTACAGGTAGCACCCACTTTCAGCTCATCCTGAAGACTGCTTCCCCCCTTCCCACTCCCACCCCCCCACCCCGGGCCCCCAAAGCCCCTGCTGCCATCTGACTGCAGGCCGTTCCACCAGCCCAGATGTGTGGTCCAGTGCCCACCCTTCACAGCCATGCAAGCCTGTCTTCCTCATCACAGAGAGAGACCGATGTCACTGAGGTCGTGTCCGCAGCCCTCCCGGTCACATAGGGCCATCCTCCTCAAGTGCACAGGGACTCTCGTGGCCCTGGGCCCTTGCACTGACCCTCGGTCTCTTGGGCTCTTCACCAGCCTCCCTCATGCCACCCCATAGGTTCTTTCTTGGGGATCCTATGGCTTTTCCTGCCATTTTAATTTTTGTCTTTGAAAGCCCAGGCTGTGTTAAGGTTCCTGCCCATTTTCTTCCAGGCAGTTCCACAGGCTAGCTTAAGTTCCATTTTCCTCTAAGATGCTTCTCTGCTTCTTCCCATTTCCACACGTTCATATCTGTGATAGCACAAAACACCTTGATAGTGTTTTGCAGTTACAACTAGCAGCAACTTTTTGAATTAATGCTGCGCTAAATAATGGCACATTCTACAACTGATGGCATCTTAGATTTAATAAAATACAGCAAAGGGAGGCAAAGAAGATGCAAAGCAGTGCCCGGGGCGAAGGGGCTGCCCCTGTATCATTGGTACAGAGCATCCAGGTCCCAACACAGCGGTCAGGTCAGGGAGACGAGCTGCCACCCATCCCCAACCAGGTCACAAGAACCTCCGCTTGGCAACCAATATTTCCCCTTATTTCCTTAGGAATTGTGAGCCTGTGAGTCAAAGGCTTTCATAGCTATCATCACACAAATGGGGAGAGTTGCTGTCTAGACATAGACTATAATTACTGGTATTATTTAAAGTCACAGAAATGCCTGAGTGGCAGAAAGGAGCAAAGGGTCTCCTATAAGCCAAAAGCCCTACAATGGGCCCCAGCGAACACCTCCCTGGAGGATACGCACCTACTCCAGGCTTTGTTGGGGGTAGGGTGTGCCTGGTAAAAGAAGCTGCAGTGGATATAAATTGTAGGCGGTATTTCTTTCCTTTTTTAAGTTCTCTTAATTTGGTTTCCTCTAAGGTCAATTAAAAATCTTGAAAAGCTTCTGCAAGGCAGCACGGGTGCCCACAGAAGCCAAGAACTTGTCAGTAAGTCATTACATTTGTGCAATTGTCAACAGATCCTACCTACCGCCCCTCCTTTTATACTTTAAGAAGTACAACTTATGGTTCATTCTTAGATCTACACTGGTCAAAGCACAGTATTTGGAAAACAACTATAAGACTGTGGCAGTGTATATAAACATTGCAAGCTTTTAACAGAATAATCCGGCTTCCAACATTTTCTATTTAACCACCTTTGATCATACTTACCAACATGTTTGCTCTTCTTACTCACATCCGTATCCTTTTACTGTTTCTCACAAATGCAAAAATACCCTCCCTCCTGGGCAGGATGGAGGATTTGGATGTGGGCTGGGGAGACGCCCAGACCACCAGAGTGGTCCTCCATGGAACCCTGGACTCGCCTCAGCCGTGGCTTCCCTTCCAGGCCACGGCTGTCACCTGCTCCCATGGCGGGCAAGGCCATCTTCCCTGGACAAGTCCAAATCTAAAAAGACATAGGTTGATCTCTGGGGGCTACACACTATCCATACTCCTGCCAGGGTGCTCTGGTTCCAACACCCAAGGTTGTCCCTGTGCTTCCACTCTTATACTTGGATATTGGACTTTGACAGGCTGCGTCAGCCCATCTGACTCCTGGACCTCAGCCCGTTTGACTTTCCCACCTCTGTTTTCAGGGCCTGGGTCTCTCTTTCCTGAGCCCCAGCTGGTGGCTTGAGTTCTTCATCCATATCCGTCATCTTGACATCTTGGCTTGGATGTCTACTATGCATCTCCAACAGTATATCCTGACTCTAACTGTACAATCTCCTCCCACGGCCAGACACATCCATCTCCCGATCTTCTGCATCTCATTAGTGGTCCTATATTCATTCCATTCTTCAAGCCAATATACTAGGACTCATATTTGATTTGACAGTATTAGATCCTTGGGTCTCCCTCTCCCTTCTCTGCTCCCTCCTCTCTCCTCCCCTCCCTCCACCCTCCTTGCCTCCCCTTCCCTCTTTCCCTCCTCCCTCCCCCTCCCCTCCCCTCCCCTCCCCTCCCCTCCCCCTCCCCTGCCCCCCCCCTCTTTCCCCCCCCTTGCCTTCTGTGCAGCCACACCACATGGGCATTCTTGCTGCTTCCCCTGAGTTCTCCGGCTCCCTGTGCCAGGCCCCTCATCCTCCAGGACAACCACGTGCCTCTCACCTTCACCTCCTTCAAATGTCACCTCCCAGTCAGGCCCTCTGAACCAACCTATTTAACATTGTGACCTAGCTCCATCCTATAAGGCCTTCCCCCTCTCTGAGCAATGGTCACCTTTCAAAACACCATGTAACTTACTCTTTATATTCTGGTAATTGATCATCTGACTCCTTGAGAACATCATCCCCCGAGAGGCGAGGCTTCTCTCCCTCTTGTTCACGACACATCCACACACCCAGAAGAGTGCCAGCATGTGGTAGGAGCTCCATATATATTTTTTGAGTGAATGAATTCAAGAAATCCACTTCCTGAGGAAAAGGGATGTGAATGATCAACACCAGGAAACATTTTGGTAAATTTCCAGGACACATTTTGAAATTTCCAATTTCATAAAAGGAATCCAATGGGGATCCAGGCAGAAGAAGAAAATATATAAAGGGGGCAGGGGGAGCATGTCCCCTGGGTCATCAGTGCCAGACCATAGCGGGCCATGCAACATTCAGCGGGACAGAGCAGGCCACCAATCTTATGTAAGAAGCCAAGTTTTACTTTGGATATAGATGCAGCAGACTGTCTGGACCAGGCAAGAACCCAGAGGAGTTAGCACCGCCCAGCCATCTCTTCTTGCACAAGTCCGCTGAGAACCGCTCATAGGAAGGACAGGCTGCGCTTGGCTGTGCGCTGTCTCTGCTCCCCGAGAGCTGTCACAATGCCACTTCAGTCCCAGACCACAAGGCTGTCATTTATTGAGTGATGGATCCCCCTGGGCCAGGGCTTTTCACCTCCTGCCCAATGAAAACCTCACACCCCCATTTAGGAGATAGACGGCCCCGTTTTATACATGAGAAATCCAACGTGGACCAAGTTAAGCTACTCTCCACAGTACACAGGGGTAGAACCAGGATTTCAACCCAGGCACAGTAGCAACCCAGGCCTTATACTACATGGCATTATAAACATTAACCTGGCACCTACAAACTGCTGGGTCAACAGTACCCACTGGCCTCCTCATAAAGCTGAGAACTCCATCCTGCCAAAGTAGTTTCCAAATCTCTATTTTTCTGCTTTTCCTACAGTTCTAGCAAATGTCAGAAAGCAGAGTCCCCTCCCACAATCAATACAAAAAGTATCAGGACCTTCCTTCTGGAAAAGATAATACGAATAAAGGACCTCATGAATACAATCTTTAATATTCTGAGTGTCATGGATAAAGCTGATGTACTTTGAAACTTGAGACCAATTAAGAAATAAGTAGAATGGTGGTTACCAGAGGCTGGTGGGGGATGTGGGGTGTTGGGGAGGTGTTTTGGGGTGCTCACTTGGAACTAGTAGATAAATAAGCTCTGGAGAGCTAATGCACAACATCATGATTATAGTCAACAACACTGTAGTATAAACTTCAAAGCGGCTAAGAGACTAGCTCTTAATTGTTCCCACCACACAAAATAAATGATAATTATGCGATATGACAGAGGTGCTAGCTATAGTGCTAATTGTTTTGCAACACACAAATGTATCAAATCAACACGGTTTATACCTTAAACTGACACAATGTTATATGTCAATTATATTTCAATTAAAAAAAATGAAAGAAGAGGAAGGGGTCTTAACAATCTGTGATAAACCTTTAACGTTCTTACTCAGAAAGGTGAGAGTGGGAGGGAATGAAAATAGATTCAACCTGTTTGGACTCTGTGAGGAATCTCATGCCCTAAAAATCTATTTCCCATGTGAGAATGAAATCATGGACTTGGAATCAGAAAGACCTGCATTTGAGACTTATCCCTTATTTAAACATGTCTTCACTTACCCCACACTCTCGCTGTCAGAACAGAGAAATGATTTGTTTCCCTCTGCTCTGAGGACTGGCTTCATTTAATTTGCAAGGAATTATTTGCCTCTGTTTCTGTTGCTACTTGATAAAGAAATATTGCATCTTTTAAGAAATGGTTGGAAGCTCAGACAACAAAACAATAAAGAGAATAGAAAAATAGCAAGAATGAAATAGAACTAATTAGACTTGAACCTGACATCACTTTCCATAGCTAAGGCCATATATTAGTGCAAAAGGGAGAATAATGGTTTTTCATTTACCTTCATATTTATGTTCTTTATGAAAAATCACATAACATATTTAGGGAAATCCTTGGTTTAAGCCAGTGTATAAAAAGCTTTTCATTTGAAGTATATTACACTGGTCTGCTTCTGAGCAAGTAATTTTTTCTGCATAAGGAAAATATTTTTGAAAAGAAAATATTACAAGCACTGTTCTTTTTTATTTTAGAATTATATATTTTCAAATAATGAATACAATATCTACTACTGTTCCACAATATTCTCATTATTTCTATATCATCAGAGAGTATCCTTCTGGGGGTAAAATTTCAGAAATTACCAGAACATGGAGGAACACTTTGTTGTATTGTCATCCTTTAAACACATTTTGTTGAGTAAGCCACAATGGAATTGGGCTTAGTTTTGCTTTCCTTAACTGGATCTGTATTGTGAAATGAGGCTTGCATCTTATTACTTCTTACTGTTGCATTCTTTAAAAAAATTTTTTTTAATTTAAGCTTATGAATTCTATTATAAGCAGCATAGCTAAAATGAGGTAAGACATCGTTACTCACAGCACTCTGGTTGCTCAGTTGGGGAACTCCACACCTCCTGCCTGAGAAGGGAGAAGGGATAAATACACAGCCGACCCTGAACTTGTCCCCAGAGCCACCACTCTGGATGCAGCCTGGCTCCCGTCAGGCCTTCAATCCCAGACTCATCTCCACATCACCTCCCCACAGCCAGGGCCATCAGGTGGGTACCTCAGGCAGCAGCCGTTCTTAAAGGCTTTGAGGGCCATAAGTGCCCAAGGACCTATGACCGTCGTAGGCTTGTGGGGCAGTTGGGGAACCCTACCCACGTGCCCCAGCCTTTGTTGTCCCCATCATCCCTGAGGGAGCCCCTGACCATGTCGTGCTCAGAGCCACCCTCCAGACAAACACAAGTTTTACAACTTCCTCTCTTGGCCAGACCTGGCTGATGGAAGCATGCCAGCAACACGGGGTGGGGGAGGTCCAGAGTCAGCAGGGTGCCCCCCTCAGGGCGCTGTAGACATAAAGCAGCCGCTAGCCACTGTGGTTTTTCAAATTTCAAGCTATTAAATGTAAAAAAAGTTTAAAACTCAGTTCTTCAGTTTCACTATCTCACATACACAACAGTCACACGAGGCCAGCGGCTACCATACTGGACAGCAGAGAGTGTGGAAGATCTCAGCCACTGCAGAAAGTTCTCTTGGGCAGCTCTGCTCTAGAAAGCATCATATTTCTCCCAGCTGTTGATTCTGGGTGAGGAGTCCCGCTGGGTCAGCCTGAGTGGAAGAAATCCCAATCTTGTTCTGGCTCTGTCACCGACCTGCTATGGATCGGGGCAGGTCACCTCCTTACCTGTGAGGGCTTCGTGGAATTAGATTTTGGTTTGTAATGGAAGAAGGGCAGACCTCACATGACCCAAGGGTCCCAGGTTACTTGTCTCTGCTGTGGCATTTTATAGAATCGCTTTTATTGAATGTTAGTATTGCATCATGCTTTCTACTTATGTAAGGACAATCACATACAATTCAGTACTGTGTTCATTTTGGGGAACATTTGAAAAATTATATTACATAGTATTCTCTTTATGAGACCCAACTGGAAAATTTCTCTCAAGTCTCAGGACCAGGACAAAATGTGTTCCACATAAGCAAATAGTGGGCATTTAGGTTTCAAAACAATGTGAATATTGTAACTAATCTAATTTTCCTCTTTGTTTTCACAGCAAGGAGGCTCAGAGCAATCCCATTAGAAGCAGTTAGACTGAATCTTATGGTCTACATTTTCCTTCCTAATTGTATCTCTAATAAAAGCTATTGGGAAGCCATCAGAATATTTTTGGGAATGAATTGGAATAAATTATTTTATGAATTGAGGGAAACATATGTTCAGAACCCCCGAATCTTTAAACACATCATGAAAATGCATAACCAAAATCCGTGCTAAGAGAATCCATCTACTGGGAAGATATCCTTAGAAAGACATCTTCTAACCAGACTTGACCTTGGATTTGGAAATTTGGTAGACATGTATTTCTGGAGTATAATAAAAGACTAAAAGACATTAGGGGGCCTGAAGTAAGAAACTCAGATGTTCTAAAGACTGAAAAATGAAAATACATAACTGTTTTTAAGCAGGAGGCTTCATTGCTGTTGTTAAAAAAAAAAAAAAAAGTTGGAAGTTTCCAAAACTGTCATATTAACAGAGTTCTCACTCCTCCCACGTTAAGCATGACTCTATAATCGAAAAACACCTCTTGATGGAAGAATAAATTAGTAAAAGTAAAAGCATCTCACCTCTCAAAACACTTCCATCCTTTTTTGTTTGTTTGTTTTGATCACTGTCAAAAGTATACTTTTAAAAGCATATTTTTCAAATAAAAAAGTGTCATAGAAAACTAAATAACTTTCCACTTGGAGTTGTATTGTCATGGTATCAGACTTCATGAAAAAGGAAAAATAAATGTTTTGGAATCAAATTTGAAAATCCAGACTAGAGTGTACCCAGATATAGTATATAAGGATTATCTGGACATCACTGGATTTGTGCGTCCTTACAGTACAGAGCCCCAAAAGAATCTCCTAAACAAACACAACTGTAGGGTTCCAACATGAACGTGTGCTCTGTAGTAATCATGTAACAGGGATTGTTTTCAAGAAGAAATGGTATTCAGCCTTATACTGAAGCATAAAAAACAACACTGAGTGTTCTTTTCACTAAACATCTGAGAGTCTCTTCCTTCCATATGTATCACACAAATATATGATCATTAGTATATCTATGTCTTCTCAATCATTTTGTCAAGCAAAAGGCACAATAAAGGAGGATTATTTAAGTAATAATAAACGCTGTTTATTGGGAATTTACTATGTGCCAGGCACTGTGACCCTCATTCCTGATGGATTCTCTTATAAACAAACTGTGGGGTAGATACTGTTTCTGTCCTCATTACACAGTGGAGGAAACTTGAAAGTAACTTTTCCAGAGTCCACAGCCACGCAGCAATGGATGGGACCCCAAACTGAGATAGCTTGGCCAGGACCCCGAAAGTCCTCTGCAGAGGGGAGGGGACCTGGCTGCAAGTTAATGGTGGAGCTGAGAGAAAACCCAGGGAGAGGGACCCGGATCTCAGCAACCCTCGCTTCGAGAGCGCTCCCAAGCTCCTTCTCCACTGCCCAGAGAGGATGAGAGGGACCATGTCCTTGGAACAACAGGCATGGACAGGGGGACCCAGGACAGATGGCTTCCCCAATATCTGGGAGAGAGAATTCTGACCTGGCTTCTTATCAGCTAACGGTGAAATTTTTCATTTTGCTTCTCTCTGAAGAGAGGACAAATTTGTTTTCACTTACACATGGCTAATTTGCCTGTAGTGTGTTTAATAATCATCATTCTAATTATCAGAATATTCTGACACCAGATCATTGTGACCCCAAGAGGCTCAGGTCTCCTGTCTCTCTGCTTCCAATTCTATTAAACAAGGATGGATCAAAGCCTTTCTTACCAAAGTACCTTTGATTATGACTGCAACAAACAGACACTGAGCTGCCTTGATATCCAGCTTAAATGGCCAGGCATTGTCCACTCACAGCTCCATCCACAGTGAAAGGCCTCATCCAGATACAGATTCTAGACAGAATAAGTAAGACATCCTATTTGAGACCAACATGCTAACATTCACAAATAATTAAATACTAACAACTGGCTGGGCATCTTTGTATGGTTTGTGGTCACTTCAACTTAAAGATGCCTTAGTAACATACACACTACTATGTATAAAATAGATAACCAACAAGGACCTACTGTAGAGCACAGGGAACTCTACTCAATATATTGTAATAACCTATAAGGGAAAAGAATCTGAAAAAAAAAGAAATATATGTATGAATAGCTGTGCAGCATACCTGAAACTTACACGATATTATAAATCAACTATACTTCAATAAAAATTTTTTAAATAAATAAAAAATTTGTAGTGCTAAAAAAAGGATACGTAACTGTGAAGTTGCAAAAGAAAAAAAAAAGAAGATGCCTTAGTTATCCGTAGAATGAACATAGGTGGACGCATCCTCCTTTCCAGGTTGAGTAGAAGTGGCTGGAGTGGAGGGAGGGTGGATCAGATGTTTCCCCTTATCTGGAACAAAAGCATCTCAGCTTGAAGACTGACGCTCTGCAGGCTGCCCAACCCTGTACCTCTGCCCCAGGGGATGTGGTTAACAGGATGGGACCACCTCCTTGATGAGGGAGGATGCCCAGCTGGGCTTGCCCAAACCCTGGGTCCTGGCAGCTGCTTCCTACCCTATGAAGACTCTGGCCAGCCTGCAGGATTACTGGGTAAGCAGCCCCAGAGGAGCTACAATTCAAGCATTTTTATGATATTTTTCAGCTCTCTTGGGATCCCCCTCACCATATTTAGACGTTGGCTTTCATTACTCATTCCATGTGAAAGTAAGTGACTGCCTGGATTTCAGTTTAAGATTACAATCGCTGTTTATAAATCTCATTGACCTATTCTTGTTTGTAAATATGTATATAGCTTGTTTAGATACATTTATTTGATTAACACACTTGGGTTCCCTTTATATGTGTTACTTTACATTCTCTCTTGAACGTGAAGGAAAATAGCGTTCCCTCGTCTCCCCCTCTTTCTTTCGCTCTGGTCCAAAGGCAAACAAAACTTGGCTCTCATTGACCAGCTACTGGGCACCTGGGCTTGCTGATATGATTTCCCATCCCCTCATCAGCCCCTACCTCCCACCCTCACCCTACACTGGCTGTTTAAAGACAAGTGTGTTGACAAACAGGCCCTGGACTTTCCGTGCGTTCGTGCTTTGTCAAGTCCGGCAGGTTTGCCGTAGAGCAAGGCATGGGATGATGAGCCAATGTAAACAAGAACTAGGGGGCCTAAGAGGGTCTTCTCGAGGGTTTGCCATCCAAGGGCCCTCAGCAGACCCGGACGGCTCCTTCCAAGCAAACGGGCAGATCAAAACCAAAATGATCAAACAGAGTCTTAACAAAGACCTTGAGCTCAGTGTGGTGAAGTGTGAATTGCAGAAGCTCTGCTTCCCGGTCCAGCTCCCCGGGGAGTCAGGTACAAAGGCAAATTTTATTGCAGTAATGAAAAAAGCCATTGATTTACATGGTTCTGGAAATGCATCCAGCCAGATGAAAGAACACAAAGGAAACAAGAGATAACACGCTCTCCTCCCAACTCCTCCCTCCCCCTCCCCTCAAGGATGTGGATTTGGGGGAAAATATGATTTGTGGATGAGGCAGAGAGAGGGGCTGAACATCAGATGCTGCCTGGTCTCACCGGTGGAATCGTCCAGCTGGTCATCAATATGGGCCGGATGGCAGGGGGACAGCCTCTTGCCAAGCCTAGCCATCCTCATCCCGGCCTTAGCCTACGTTTTTGACAATTACTTGGATAAAGATATAAAATGCATGGAGAGTGTATATTTGTCTTTTTTTCCCCCATGCTGGGCCTGTAAACCTCCTTCTTGTGTTTGGAGAATTGCTTACAGAACAAGCCCTGCTTGGGAGCAGGGTTCGCCTTCGACACCCGATCCTGAAAGAACCAGACGCCTGTGTTTCCGGCCTTCCATGCTGCTGGGGGGTGGCGAGGCGAGCTAGGACCAGCCGCTCGGCCTCACACCCCCCAGCTGTGAACCAGAGGATGGGGGCTCAGAGCAGTGACTGGGGGCAACCCCTGCTGGTGGCAGGAGATGGGCTGCATTGTTAGTTCCAGGTTTCTGGGCCGCACTGGCACACCCACCGTAGGGCCATGTCCCCGGTCCAGGGCCAGAGGCTGGAGAAGCTGTGCATCCAGGCACAAGGGGCAGCCACGTCCTCCCAGTGGGGTTTCGTAGACTGGTTTGTGAAGGAATCTTTCCTGCAGCTCAGCCCGCCCTTTCTATGCCTTGGCCCATGGTTCTTCTGTGGCCTTCCCAGTGAAACTCTGAGCCACCCCAAATCTTTACAATCAATTACTTCTCTGCTTGCATCAGCCAGAGTTGATTTTGTTGCAGGCAACTAAGAACATTGACTTTGTGGTATCCTTTCCAAATCTGCTATCCATTAGATGACAGAATTGAGAAGAAAAACGTCCTCAAGAATGCAACCTATTAAGAGGACATCAAGCCGGGATAACTGTGTGACCCTACAGCTGGGCCCAAGAGCCAACTCCGTGAGATCAGACTGCAGTTGGAGACAATTCCCCAGCCTGAGCTGGAAAACACAGACACTTTGAAGAAACAGAGGGACACCCTCTGGGTCGATTAAAAAAAAAATTTTTTTTTACCACATTGCTAGTCAAATATAAAGAAACATAAAATTAGGTATAAACGCCTTAAGATTGTGGCTCATTTACAGTTATAAAACCAAAACAAATTTACAAATTAATTACCAGCAGAACTACAAAAGCAATAACATTAAAATTAACATCATTAATTTAATGCGAGAGATGATGATGTTTTGCTGAAACTGGTTCATTGCTCACCACACGGTTCGGCACCAACCGCTGAGGCTCAGGGGCTTCTAGGCGGGGACGGCCCATCTGCAGCCCTGAAGCTAGCAATCCACTGAGCCCTGGGTGCCCTCACATCCATCACTCTTCAGCTTCCTCTGGATCTTCAGCAAGAGGGTTCTCTCCAGGTAGCTGGGCTTCTGTCTCATTGCTCTGACTTAATGCACTGAAATTCCTTCTTCCTCCAAATCAATCCTTCCTTAACCGAGTCCTAACACCCTGGCATTGAACTCACTGGCCCAGCATCAATTCAATATTGACCCTAGTCAAGCCAACTGAGGCTAGGAGGCAAGATCAAATGGTACTAAGACGATGGCTCCCTCAGCATGCATGTTCACAGTGCAGTGCCAGATACCACTTCAGAGAGCAAAAGCACATGGTGAAGCCCTACTTTTCATTCTGGTGCAAATGTCATGGAAATTAGGATGTGTACCCATCAGGGTCCATGTCTGAGGATGTTCAGCGAAGCACTGTCTATGGTGGCAGGAGGTTGGAGGTGACCTAGTTCCCTTCACTGGGAAGGTGACCCGTGGCAGGTGCATACTGTGCTCTACTGTGCAAAAACTAGACCCCGTGGAAGTTCACATATCAGCCTGCACGAACCTAAGAACCATGGTAGAATGAGATTTAAAATACTATTTACGGGCTTCCCTGGTGGCGCAGCGGTTGAGAGTCCGCCTGCCAACGCGGGGGACGCGGGTTCGTGCCCCGGTCCAGGAGTATCCCACGTGCCGCGGAGCGGCTGGGCCCGTGAGCCATGGCCGCTGAGCCTGTGCGTCTGGAGGCTGTGCTCCGCAATGGGAGGGCCCACAACAGTGAGAGGCCCTCGTACCGCAAAAAAAAAAAAAAAATACTATTTACATTAGCTAAAGATACCTAAAAAAAAAAAATGCATTTTGCAAGAAGGCATGCAAATACAAAGATGCATATTACGTTTAAATATTTGTCTGTAACAGTATGACAGGAAGGGTAGTGAAAGATGCTGATAAAAGAGACTAAATATGAAAACAACCAAACTTACTCACTCACTCACTAGCAAATGACAGTACAGCCTTATATGGGCCAATGATAATGTCCATGAACAGTAAGGCTTAATAAACGCTTAAGTCAACACTCTGTACCCAAGGCAAAAAAAAAGAAAGAGAGAGGGGAGGAAAAGAGCAGGGAGGGAGGAAGAAAAGGAATGCTGATACTGCAGGGATCTGCCACACACGCAGATTACAAAGTTTCTGGTAAAAATCTTATTTCACGTGATGAGAAAAAAGTCTTTTGAAAGTTGCAATTAGAAAATCTGGCTTTAAAAGACAATAAGAATATTGTTTGATACACAGTAATGAACAGCTATTAGGATTTGGGCAGCTCCTCCCAGAAGCCTCCTTCTGTCCCACAGATCCACATCTTTAAAAGTAACCCAGGGGCTTCCCTGGTGGCGCAGTGGTTAAGAATCTGCCTGCCAACGGGTTTGAGGCCTGGTCTAGGAAGATCTCATATGCCGCGGAGCAACTAAGCCCGCGAGCCACCACTACTGAGCCCACTCGCCACAACTAGTGAAGCCCACACCTAGAGCCTATGCTCCACAACAAGAGAAGCCACCACAATGAGAAGCCCGTGCACCGCATTGAAGAGTAGCCCCTACTCACCAAAACTAGAGAAAGCCCACGCGCAGCAATGAAGACCCAACACAGCCAAAAATAAATAAATAAATTTATATATTAAAATAAATGTAACCCAGCCATTACCCTGACTCCAACTTATCCAATGCAAGTCTCCCAAGCGTGATTTGAACGTAATGAACATGGCGCTTTTCTTTACTGCATAATAAGTTTGCACACAGCTTTATCTTTTCAAGCCAGAATAGGCTATGCTATTTCAGTTACATTTGAGTGAAATACCCAAGTCATGATTCATGAAAACATTTCATTAACTGATTATAGATCTTGTCGCTTCAGCGGGGGAGCCAAGAAGAGTACTCTGACCTGAAAATCCTTCAGTGGAGGTTGAGTGACACACCAAGTGTTAGAATTCCTTGTCCAATTTCTAGTAAGAGAGGCTAAGAAAGTGACATTTCTTTCTAACCAGGCATCGACCACATATTTAAAAGGGAGGTGAGTTCCATAGCTATCTTGGGATACACGAAAATCCTTTAAGACTTGGCAAATAGGTTTTAAAAATAGTGGCTTTGTGTCCACAAGAATCAGCACCTGTTGATTCTTTTTTTTTTTTTCCATCTTTATTGGAGTATAATTGCTTTACAATGGTGTGTTAGTTTCTGCTTTATAACAAAGTGAATCAGTTATACATATACATATGTTCCCATATCTCTTCCCTCTTGCGTCTCCCTCCCTCCCACTCTCCCTATCCCACCACTCCAGGCGGTCACAAAGCACCGAGCTGATCTCCCTGTGCTATGCGGCTGCTTCCCACTAGCTATCTACCTTACGTTTGGTAGTGTATATATGTCCATGCCTCTCTCTCGCTTTGTCACAGCTTACCCTTCCCCCTCCCCATATCCTCAAGTCCATTCTCTAGTAGGTCTGTGTCTTTATTCCTGTCTTACCCCTAGGTTCTTCATGACATTTTTTCCCCTTAAATTCCATATATATGTGTAAGCATACGGTATTTGTCTTGCTCTTTCTGACTTACTTCACTCTGTATGACAGACTCTAGGTCTATCCACCTCATTACAAATAGCTCAATTTCGTTTCTTTTTATGGCTGAGTAATATTCCATTGTATATATGTGCCACATCTTCTTTATCCATTCACCCGATGATGGACACTTAGGTTGTTTCCATCTCCGGGCTATTGTAAATAGAGCTGCAATGAACATTTTGGTACATGACTCCTTTTGAATTATGGTTTTCTCAGGGTATATGCCCAGTAGTGGGATTGCTGGGTCATATGGTAGTTCTATTTGTAGTTTTTTAAGGAACCTCCATACTGTTCTCCACAGTGGCTGTATCAATTTACATTCCCACCAGCAGTGCAAGAGGGTTCCCTTTTCTCCACACCCTCACCAGCATTTATTGTTTCTAGATTTTTTGATGATGGCCATTCTGACTGGTGTGAGATGATATCTCATTGTAGTTTTGATTTGCATTTCTCTAATGATTAATGATGTTGAGCATTGTTTCATGTGTTTGTTGGCAGTCTGTATATCTTCTTTGGAGAAATGTCTATTTAGGTCTTCTGCCCATTTTTGGATTGGGTTGTTTGGTTTTTTGTTATTGAGCTGCATGAGCTGCTTACAAATTTTGGACATTAATCCTTTGTCAGTTGCTTCATTTGCAAATATTTTCTCCCATTCTGAGTGTTGTCTTTTGGTCTTGTTTATGGTTTCCTTTGCTGTGCAAAAGCTTTGAAGTTTCATTAGGTCCCATTTGTTTATTTTTGTTTTTATTTCCATTTCTCTAGGAGGTGGGTCAAAAAGGATCTTGCTGTGATTTATGTCATAGAGTGTTCTGCCTGTTTTCCTCTAAGAGTTTGATAGTTTCTGGCCTTACATTTAGGTCTTTAATCCATTTTGAGCTTATTTTTGTGTATGGTGTTAGGGAGTGATCTAATCTCATACTTTTACATGTACCTGTCCAGTTTTCCCAGCACCACTTATTGAAGAGGCTGTCCTTTCTGCACTGTATATTCCTGCCTCCTTTATCAAAGATAAGGTGACCATATGTGCATGGGTTTATCTCTGGGCTTTCTATCCTGTTCCATTGATCGATCTTTCTGTTTTTGTGCCAGTACCATACTGTCTTGATTACTGTGGCTTTGTAGTATAGTCTGAAGTCAGGGAGCCTGATTCCTCCAGCTCCGTTTTTCGTTCTCAAGATTGCTTTGGCTATTTGGGGTCTTTTGTGTTTCCATACAAATGGTGAAAGTTTTTGTTCTAGTTCTGTGAAAAATGCCAGTGGTAGTTTGATAGGGATTGCACTGAATCTGTAGATTGCTTTGGGTAGTAGAGTCATTTTCACAATGTTGATTCTTCCAATCCAAGAACATGGTATATCTCTCCATCTATTTGTATCGTCTTTAATTTCTTTCAGCAGTGTCTTATAATTTTCTGCATACAGGTCTTTTGTCTCCATAGGTAGGTTTATTCCTAGATATTTTATTCTTTTTGTTGCAATGGTAAATGGGAGTGTTTTCTTGATTTCACTTTCAGATTTTTCATCATTAGTGTATAGGAATGCAAGAGATTTCTGTGCATTAATTTTGTATCCTGCTACTTTACCAAATTCATTGATTAGCTCTAGTAGTTTTCTGGTAGCATCTTTAGGATTCTCTATGTATAGTATCATGTCATCTACAAACAGTGACAGCTTTACTTCTTCTTTTCTGATTTGTATTCCTTTTATTTCTTTTTCTTCTCTGATTGCTGTGGCTAAAACTTCCAAAACTATGTTGAATAAGAGTGGTGAGAGTGGGCAACCTTGTCTTGTTCCTGATCTTAGTGGAAATGCTTTCAGGTTTTCACCAATGAGGACGATGTTGGCTGTGGCTTTGTCATATATGGCCTTTATTATGTTCAGGTAAGTTCCCTCTCTGCCTACTTTCTGGAGGGTTTTTATCATAAATAGGTGTTGAATTTTGTCAAAAGCTTTTTCTCCATCTATTGAGATGATCATATGGTTTTTCTCCTTCAATTTGTTAATATGGTGTATCACGTTGATTGATTTGTGTATATTGAAAAATCCTTGCATTCCTGGAATAAACCCCACTTGATCATGGTGTATCATCCATTTAATGTGCTGTTGGATTCTGTTTGCTAGTATATTCTTGACGATTTTTGCATCTATGTTCATCAGTGATATTGGCCTGTAGTTTTCTTTCTTTGTGACATCCTTGTCTGGTTTTGGTATCAGGGTGATGGTGGCCTTGTAGAATGAGTTTGGGAGTGTTCCTCCCTCTGCTATATTTTGGAAGAGTTTGAGAAGGATAGGGGTTAGCTCTTCTCTAAATGTTTGATAGAATTCGCCTGTGAAGACAGCTGGTCCTGCGCTTTTGTTTGTTGGAAGATTTTTAATCACAGTTTCAATATCAGTGCTTGTGATTGGTCTGTTCATATTTTCTGTTTCTTCCTGATTCATTCTTGGCAGGTTGTGCATTTCTAAGAATTTGTCCATTTCTTCCAGGTTGTCCATTTTATTGGCATAGAGTTGCTTGTAGTAATCTCTCATGATCTTTGGTATTTCTACAGTGTCAGTTGTTACTTCTCCTTTTTCATTTCTAATTTTATTGATTTGAGTCCTCTCCCTTTTTTTCTTGATGAGTCTGGCTAATGGTTTATCTATTTTGTTTATCTTCTCGAAGAATCAGCTTTTAGTTTTATTGATCTTTGCTATCGTTTCCTTCATTTCTTTTTCATTTATTTCTGATCTGATTTTTATGATTTCTTTCCTTCTGCTAACTTTGGGGTTTTTTTGTTCTTCTTTCTCTAATTGCTTTAGCTGTAAGGTTAGGTTGTTTATTCGAGATGTTTCCTGTTTCTTAAGGTAGGATTGTATTGCTATAAACTTCCCTTTTAGAACTGCTTTTGCTGCATCCCATAGATTTTGGGTGGTCGTGTCTCCATTGTCATTTGTTTCTAGGTATCTTTTGATTTCCTCTTTGATTTCTTCAGTGATCACTTCGTTATTAAGTAGTGTATTGTGTAGACTCCATGTGTTTGTATTTTTTACAGATCTTCTCCTGTAATTGACATCTAGTCTCATAGAGTTGTGGTCAGAAAAGATACTTGATACAATTTCAATTTTCTTAAATTTACCAAGGCTTGATTTGTGACCCAAGATATGATCTATCCTGGAGAATGTTCCACAAGCACTTGAGAAAAGTGTGTATTCTGTTGTTTTTGGATGGAATGTCCTATAAATATCAATTAAGTCCAACTTGTTTAATGTATCATTTAAAGCTTGTGTTTCCTTATTTATTTTCATTTTGGATGATCTGTCCATTGGTGAAAGTGGGGTGTTAAAGTCCTCTACTCTGAATGTGTTACTGTCGATTTCCCCTTTTATGGCTATTAGTATTTGCCTTATGTATTGAGGTGCTCCTATGTTGGGTGCATATTTACAATTGTTATATCTTCTTCTTGGATCGATCCCTTGATCATTATGTAGTGTCCTTCTTTGTCTCTTCTAATAGTCTTTATTTTAAAGTCTATTTTGTCTGATATGAGAATTGCTACTCCAGCTTTCTTTTGGTTTCCATCTGCATGAAATATCTATTTCCATCTCCTCACTTTCAGTCTGTATGTGTCTCTAGGTCTGAAGCGGTCTCTTGTAGACAGCATATATACAGGTCTTGTTTTTGTATCCATTCAGCCAATCTGTGTCTTTTGGTGGGAGCATTTAGTCCATTTACATTTAAGGTAATTATCGATATGTATGTTCCTATTCCCATTTTCTTAACTGTTTTGGGTTCTTTATTGTAGGTCTTTTCCTTCTCTTGTGTTTCCTGCCTAGAGAAGTTCCTTTAGCATTTGTTGTAAAGCTGGTTGGGTGGTGCTGAACTCTCTCAGCTTTTGCTTGTCTGTAAAGGTTTTAATTTCTCCATCAAATCTGAATGAGATCCTTGCTGGGTAGAGTAATCTTGGTTGCAGGTTTTTCTCCTTCATCACTTTAAATATGTCCTGCCACTCCCTTCTGGCTTGCAGAGTTTCCGCTGAAAGATCAGCTGTTATCCTTATGGGGATTCCCTTGTGTGTTATTTGTTGTTTTTCCCTTGCTGCTTTTAATATGTTTTCTTTGTATTTAATTTTTGCCAGTTTGATTAATATGTGTCTTGGCATACTTCTCCTTGGATTTATCGTGTATGGGACTCTCTGTGCTTCCTGGACTTGATTAACTATTTCCTTTCCCATATTAGGGAAGTTTTCAACTATAATCTCTTCAAATATTTTCTCAGTCCCTTTCTTTTTCTCTTCTTCTTCTGGAACCCCTGTAATTCGAATGTTGGTGCAATTGATATTGTCCCAGAGGTCTCTGAGACTGTCCTCAGTTCTCTTCATTCTTTTTTCTTTATTCTGCTCTGCAGTAGTTATTTCCACTATTTTATCTTCCAGGTCACTTATCCGTTCTTCTGCCTCAGTTATTCTGCTATTGATCCCATCTAGAGTATTTTTCATTTCATTTATTGTGTTGTTCATCATTGTTTGTTTCATCTTTAGTTCTTCTAGGTCCTTGTTAAAAGTTTCTTGCATTTTGTCTATTCTATTTCCAAGATTTTGGATCATCTTTACTATCATTATCCTGAATTCTTTTTCAGGTAGACTGTGTATTTCCTCTTCATTTGTTAGGTCTGGAGGGCTTTTATCTTGCTCCTTCATCCGCTGTGTATTTTTCTAACTTCTCATTTTGCTTATCTTACTGTGTTTGGGGTCTCCTTTTTGCAGGCTGCAGGTTCATAGTTCCCGTTGTTTTTGGTGTCTGTCCCCAGTGGCTAAGGTTGGTTCAGTGGGTTGTGTAGGCTTCCTGGTGGAGGGGACTAGTGCCTATGTTCTGGTGGATGAGGCTGGATCTTGTCTTTCTGGTGGGCAGGTCCACGTCTGGTGGTGTGTTTTGGGGTGTCTGTGGACTTATTATGATTTTAGGCAGCCTCTCTGCTAATGGGTGGGGTTGTGTTCCTGTCTTGCTAGTTGTTTGGCATAGGATGTCCAGCACTGTAGCTTGCTGGTCGTTGAGTGAAGCTGGGTGCTGGTGTTGAGGTGGAGATCTCTAGGAGATTTTCACCGTTTGATATTAAGTGGAGCTGGGAGGTCTCTTGTGGACCAGTGTCCTGAAGTTGGCTCTCCCTCCTCAGAGGCACAGCACTGACTCCTGGCTGCTGCACCAAGAGCCTTTCATCCACACAGCTCAGAATAAAAGGGAGAAAAAGTAGAAAGAAAGAATTAGTAGAAGTAGAAAGAGAGAAAGAAAGAAAGAAAGAAAGAAAGAGGGAGGGAGGAAGGAAGCAAGGAGGGAAGGAAGGAAAAAAAGAAAGGAGATAAAGTAAAATAAAATAAAGTAAGATAAAATATAATAAAGTTATTAAAATAAAAAAATAATTATTAAGAGAAAGAAAAAAATTAAAAAACAACAACAAAATAAACGGACGGATAGAACCCTAGGACAAATGGTGGAAGCAAAGCTATACAGGCAAAATCTCACATAGAAACATACACATACAATCACAAAAAGAGGAAAAGGGGAAAAAATCATAAATCTTGCTCTCAAAGTCCACCTCCTTAATTTCGGATGATTTGTTGTCTATTCAGGTATTCCACAGATGCAGGGTACATCAAGTTGATTGTGGAGCTTTAATCCGCTGCTTCTGAGGCTGCTGGGAGAGATTTCCCTTTCTCTTCTTTGTTCTCACAGCTCCCAGGGGCTCAGCTTTGGATTTGGCCCCGCCTCTGCGTGTCGGTCACCAGAGGGCATCTGTTCTTCGCTCAGACAGGACGGGGTTAAAGGAGCCGCTGATTCGGGGGCTCTGGCTCGCTCAGGCCAGGGGGAGGGAGGGGCACGGAGTGCGGGGCGGGCCTGCGGCGGCAGAGGACGGCATGACGTTGCACCAGAGGACGGCGTGACGTTGCACCAGCCCGAGGCGCGCCGTGCGTTCTCCCGGAGGAGTTAACCCTGGATCCTGGGACCCTGGCAGTGGCGGGCGGCACAGTCTCCCCGGAAGCGGGATGTGGATAGTGAGCTGTGCTCGCACACAGGCTTCTTGGTGGCGGCAGCAGCAGCCTTAGCGTCTCGTGCCCGTCTCTGGGGTCCGCGCTTTTAGCCGCGGCTCGCGCCCGTCTCTGGAGCTCCTTTAAGCAGCGCTCTTAATCCCCTCTCCTCGCGCACCAGGAAACAAAGAGGTAAGAAAATGTCTCTTGCCTCTTCGGCAGGTCCAGACTTTTCCCCGGACTCCCTCCCTGCTAGCCGTGGTGCACTAACCTCTTCAGGGTGTGTTCACGCCGCCAACCCCAGTCCTCTCCCGGCCCTCCAACCAAAGCCCAAGCCTCAACTCCCAGCCCCGCCTGCCCCGGCGGGTGAGCAGACAAGCTTCTCGTGCTGGTGAGTGTCCGTCGGCTCTGATCCTCTGTGCGGGAATCTCTCCGCTTTGCCCTCCGCACCCCTGTGGCTGCGCTCTCCTCCGTGGCTCCGAAGCTTCCCCCTTCGCCACCCGCAGTCTCCGGCGGCGAAGGGGCTTCCTAGTGTGTGGAAACATTTCCTCCTTCACAGCTCCCTCCCACTGGTGCAGGTCCCGTCCCTATTCTTTTGTCTCTGTTTTTTCTTTTGCCCTACCCAGGTTCGTGGGGGGGGTTTCTTGCCTTTTGGGAGGTCTGAGGTCTTCTGCCAGCATTCAGTAGGTGTTCTGTAGGAGTTGTTCCACGTGTAGATGTATTTCTGGTGTATCTATGGAGAGGAAGGTGATCTCCGCGTCTTACTCTTCCGCTATCTTCCCGGAGGCGTCAACACCTGTTGATTCTTAACTCCAAGGCATAAAATAAGCTTGTTATGGTTTGGCATTGAATTGAGCTGTCACCTTAAATGAAATCACAGTAAGGACATAATTATTCTAAATTCTGCAAATAGATGATGTGACATCTCTCGGTGGTATGAAACAGCTACTATCTTGAAACTACTGTCTGACCCTCATCCTAGGTGAGGTCAACCAATCTGCGTGACTGTGAGTTATTCATGATACAAATTTTTGCTTCAAAATCTATATGCTTTCCCAAATTTTGCAGTTAGCCAGGGCCTTGGGAGTTCCTCTGCTCAAAAGGCTGTGAGTGGGAGTGATGGGTGTCACGTCTGATCTGAGGAACTGAAGACCTAGAGTGAGTTTCCCGCTCTCTCAACTCCCCACTACGATGACCACAGAGCTCACCTGTGAGGTGTGCAGTGTCCGTCAGACGGGTTCTCCGGGGGATGATGAGGGGGAAGCTCCCCAGACACCTGTACTGGGTGAGTAGCACAGATAAGAAAGAAGCTTCTGCTCCATTAAGCCACTCAGATCTGAGGGTCACTTGGTCACTGCAGCGACCTAGTCTATACAGACTAATATTCATATATATATATATATATATATATATATATATATTTTTTTTTTTTCAGTACGCGGGCCTCTCACTGTTGTGGCCTCTCCCGTTGCGGAGCACAGGCTCTGGACGCGCAGGCTCAGCGGCCATGGCTCACGGGCCTAGCCGCTCCGGGGCATGTGGGATCTTCCCGGACCGGGGCACGAACCCGTGTCCCCTGCATCGGCAGGCAGACTCTCAACCACTGCGCCACCAGGGAAGCCCTACAGACTAATATTCATATTGAATGACTTAATTAACAATAACCTAATTCATCACATCTTGGCAGGAACAAAAACAAATTTAAAAGATAACTATCATTGGAGTGTTAAGCAAAAACAAAAAAATTTAAAGAAATTTTTTAAATTCAGTGGAAGAATATCTAGAGGCTCTATCATAGGATGAGGGGAAAAGTAAGTGATCCCAAGAGCAAGTGCTCCTAATTCAGAGGGGGTGTCAGTGGGCTATAGTGTTAACAGAAGAAGGTGGATAAATTGGGTGATTGGGAATGACATATATACACTACTATATATAAAATAGATAACTAATAAAAACCTACTGTATAGCACAGGGAACTCTACTCATTACTCTGCAATGATCTATATGGGAAAAGAATCTAAAAAAGAATATATATATATATATATATCTGATTCACTTTGCTGTACAGCAGAAACTAACACAACATTGTAAACCAACTATATTCCAATAAAAATTAATTTAAAAAAATTAAATTAAATTAAAAAAAAAACAGAAGAAGGTGGGTTGTGAGCCAAGCCTTGTAATTTATGCCCAATTTGAGAAGCTAGAGCAAGGAAGTGAGGGAAGATCTGAAATTAAGATTGGGCCTGGACTGGTTCAAGACAGTGAAAAGAGAGGTGTATTTAGGAGAATAATTGGAAATACAATTTGAAAGTATTTTAATACCATGATGTGAAGTCCACTGAAAGTCAAGCTAAGGATTTTTTATTTATATTAAAGGCAATAGAGAGTAACTTGGCTTTTCAGATATTCGACTGGAGAGAGAGAAAAAGAGAGAGACAGAGAGAAGCAGGGAGGGGAGGTGTGACATCAGCTCACATCAGTGTTCAGGGTGGATTTCAGAGCAGACTGAGGGGGAGTTGGGAGACCTGTCTCCAGGCAGAAGGTGCACTGGGTTGTGATGATGACCAGGAAAAGGAAAGGAAAAGCCTCATGAAGAATTTACAGATATTGGTGAGTGAGTAGATGCAGAAAGCAAACGAGAAGGATGGCTAGCAAGTCATTCATTCATGCATTCATTCATTCACCAAATACATACTAAGTACCCACCATGTGCCAGGCACTATTCCAGGCACCTGGAACACAGTGGCAAACAAAACCAAGTCCCTGCTCTTATGGGATTTAAATACTAGTCGAGAGATGCAGACGATAAGCAGATAACAAGGCACCAGAGGTTATATGGGGGGGGCGGGGAGAAAATAAAAGGACTGGGTGAGGGATAAAGAAGGACAGAGGCAGATCTCCCTGGAAACCTGAGGAGAATCTGAAAAAAGTAAGGAAGCAAACGTATTTAGGAAAGAGAATATATAGACCACCTAGTTCTCTTTAGGTAATTACTTCTTGGAATAGGTATTCCATGCACATGCAAGAAAAGTCAAAAAGTACAGCGGGTGCACTCTGGAAATTCAGTCTTCTTCCCTCCCAGCACCACCCAGTATTCCCAATGGAGTCAACCAATACGGAGGAATGAATGCATAGAGATAAACTGTTAACTAGTCATACGTCTACCATTGACATAACTGTTTAATCCTTAAATATTACTATGGCTACTGAGCTAATAATTGAAAATAAACGAAAGCAAATTAAACAGGAAAGTTCATATCACATCTAAACATCACAGTCCAAAAAGGGAGCGTTGAAACGTCTCCATTGAAAACAGACGTTATTTTCAGTAATTTCTAACATTACTTAATAAGCAGAATTTCAATGTGATATTCAGATTAACTTAAATTTCCTTTACTGTGTCTTTTTTTGACTAAGATGTAAGCATCTGAGAGTGCTAAATATACTCCTTGAGGGATGAATTTTAAAGCAAACCAGCTCTGGAGAATGAGTCATTGTGTGTGACCACAGGTCTGGATGTTTAATTGCTAGCATTTTGTTTGCTGTTCTCCTTTGCAGAAGCTGTGCTTGGTGTTTGTTCCTCATTCCTTTCTTTGTCTCGGTGCCTTTTCGTTCAGAATCAGAAACAAAGATTGTCACTTCACAGGGAGAAAGGAAGCAAGGGGGTCAAACCACAATAATACAGAGTCTATTTCAAAATTGGAATTAAGTGTAAGATAGGGGCTGATTTTCCAAATGAGTCTGTCTCCTTTTACTGCTAGTATAAACTAATAGCTTAACCAAGGTAAATGTTTAAAATATTTATAACCAGCAAGCCTTACATATTTTTTGCAGTCAGGTAACTTTTATTTGTTTGTTAAAAACGACTATCTTTTATCCTAGTTTACGTTATGCATCATATTTATCTTAAAGTTTTAAATTCATTTAAAATGAAATGTTTTGTTTTTTCTCCCCACAAGTCCAAAATAGTGGGATTTTAGTGTATTAACTTTTCCAGGAATTTGCCTTTTTGTCTCTTTGTAGTACATGTATGTGTGTGTATATATATATACACACACACATATATATACACACACACATACATATATATACACATATACATATATATTTAATTACACAAAGATATGTGTTCATTATAGAAATAATAGGAAATATAGCTAAGTTTTAAAACATTTAAAAGATCTGAAGGTCTGAACTTGAACCATCAGGTGAATAATCAAGATTATTTATAATGAAGATATTCATAAGAGATATTAAAGTTAGACTTCAGTTCATCCCCCAGGATTTAGTTAGGTAATTAGAACACACAAATTTATCACCCACCTTCATTTCATTTAAAAATGAATGCATGGGGGGCTTCCCTAGTGGCGCAGTGGTTGAGAGTCTGCCTGCCGATGCAGGGGACGTGGGTTCGTGCCCCGGTCCGGGAGGATCCCGCATGCCGCGGAGCGGCTGGGCCCGTGAGCCATGGCCACTGGGCCTGCGCGTCCGGAGCCTGTGCTCCGCAGCGGGAGAGGCCACAGCAGTGACAGGCCCGTGTACTGAAAAAAAAAAAAAAAAAAGAATGCATGGTGACTGTGACACTCAAAATTGCTATTAGTTTTTTTCTCTACTAACCAAATAGAGAAGATATTGACTAATTCAACCCACAGCTGAACTATACCTAACTAGTCAGAAATAAGAGCTTTAAATTCCATTTGTAAAATATCCAAAGGAGAAGACTCCCAGTTTTCCCGAATCACCTGTTACTAAATTTCCTTCCTGCTCTGAATAGCTTTACTGTAAAGAAGCTCTTCACTGCAGTTAATTCAAATCTCTTAAGCCATAACTTTAACTCTACTTCTTCTCCTGGGACCAGTTGTGTTTGACTCTGTCACCTGTGATGTTCACTTCTCTCCAGGCATCTGTCTTGATTTCTAGGCTGTTTTGGTTTTTCCTTGCCTGTAATTCACTTGTGCTCATTTGTTTGACAGGGACAACTGTTTGAGTTGTGTACTTGTAACACACAAGGACAAGTACACACACCCTCAAACTCAAGTTCCAAAATGGTTATGACCAGTGGGGGCACTTTTTTGGTAAAAATTTGTAAAACCTTGTGAAAATTACCTAAGAAATGCCAAATTCATTCTTACTGTAAAAGATTAAAAAATATAGAGTCAAACACCAATACTTGCTCTCACCTAACTTCACTTACTTCATATCCAACCCTTTCACTGTCTATACTTTGAGTCAATTCTTTGGCATTCTGTCAGCCTGTGTTGACTTTTCCCCCCAAGATTCAATTTGGCCTTATTTTCTCTGTCTGTGTAGCAATAGAACAAATACAGATCCATAGAATCAAAATACAGTTAATCATCAATAGGAAAAAAGTCTTACATCTTCTTATAGAGGCTGGATACTCAGATCTGGTAGCTGCTACTTGACCAGCCATCTGAGTCATACCAGTGACTGGTGTCCAGTCGCTGGTAATCCACCAGGATAAGCTCAGACAGAAGAGTTTGATGGACATCCTCAGCAAAGCCCCACTTTATCCCCCCACGGAAAGCCCGACTTAACCTCAACAACCTTTCACAGACCTATTACTTTTAAATGGTCTTTCAGGGCATTAAAGGGCCCACTCACTAGCTGAGTGACTTTGGGAACCTCGTTTATCATGATTAAGTCAGGTAGTTGTATTAAACCACTTCTGAGGGCTTCCCTGGTGGCACAGTGGTTGAGAGTCTGCCTGCCGATGCAGGGGACGCGGGTTCGTGCCCCGGTCCGGGAAGATCCCACATGCCGCGGAGCGGCTGGGCCTGTGAGCCGTGGCTGCTGGGCCTGCGCGTCCGGATCCTGTGCTCCGCAAGGGGGGAGGCCACGGCAGTGAGAGGCCCGCGTACCGGGGAAAAAAAACAAAATAAAACACTTCTGAATTTCTTCCCTGCTTCTAAATTCTTTTATATCCTTTATTTTCTAAATTCTTTTATATCCTTTATTTTCTTCAAATAAAAGGCTAACCTAAGATAATTATATTAGCAAGAATATTCCCCCCCAAATAGCAAGCATTTTCCACTGGGAATTTTCTCCCTGTTTTCCTATTTAAAATACTGGTTGAGGCTAACACACCGTTGTGAATCAACTATACTCCAATAAAATTTTTTAAAAAAGAATACTGGTTGAGAGACCTTGACATCCACAACCTAGAATGATTCCTATTCCAGGATCAGAAAGAACCAAGGTATCTTCCATGAACTATGAAGTCCCTGGCAGGAAAATTTTTCAAAAATCAAGTTCCACAGATCCCTGAGGCAGAATGAATGTGATGGTGAAGCTCAGTGAGACCTGATTGAAACAGGAGTAATATAGCACAGTGCTGTTTTCCAAGATAAGTTTTCATCTTAATAATATGGTGAATACTTAATGCTCCTCATTAAGTAATCAAACCTCAAAATATATACGATCCCCTGAAAATGCTTATAAGCAACTTTAAACTCCTGATGTTTTAGTTAATTGGAGGAAATGGAATCAGACCAGATATATAGGAGACCAAGATTTAACTCAAAATTTATATAATCTTTTAAAAAACAAAAATCTGAAAGTTCTTTTTTCTTAGCACTTGCTATGTAAATATTTCACTTGATCATATTTACTTGAGAATCCTTTTCCCATCCTTCAATAAAATAATTAAAAAATAATTTGACACACGATTAAGAGGTTGTATACAATTTAAGCCAAGGTATTTCGCTAGGGAAAGCAAAGACAGCCATAGGAATTTGAGATTAGGAACTAATCTTTAAGGGACTGAAATTGTGAGACCAATGTGACTCCTAAACAATAGACACTGAATTCATGAAATGTCATTAGTAAAACTGTAAGTAACAGAAGGGCCGGACCAGGCCCTGAACATTATCAAGTCTGCTGTGATGGGTCAGGAGAAAGTTAGTGCTGAGGTCTGAACTCTTGCTCTTTTGAATTTTATTTCATCTGTTAAAAAGATGAGGAATACAATAAGGACAAATTATTTTGCATATTATTTGTGTATTCCAAATTGGAAAAAAAATGGAATCAGTCTGTTTCCTTTAATGATTACTTAGATTTCATTTCAAGAGCAGGCTGAATGCAGGTCCCTTTAATGCAATAATAGGACATAAGCCATCCACTGGGCAGTCTCTTCCTAACTGCCAGTGGCCTCAAAGCACAGCCTTCTGAGCTGTTGCCAGGGTCACTCAACTGAGAAGAAGTGTCCCTGAACTGGCCAGATCACCACATGACCGTGCCGTCCATTTCTCAATCTCATGCATGCCCTGCTTCCTAGTTCGTCCAGCCATTCAAACATCCACGTTTGAGTTTCTGTAATTTTCCTGGCCCCAAGCTCCGCATAAGAGAGCTTCTACCCAGTGCATATATGACTGAATCCCAGCAAGGTTACTTACGGAGCCCCTCACCTCTAAAAATTTTCCTCAGTTGTACAGTCAGAGAAACTCAATCTAACCATTTCCTCTGACATTTATAATAATAAAATACAGTGCCTTTTTCATTGATTTTATCTTTGTTGTTTTCAAAAGTAAGTAGCAGCCAAAGCTATAAAAAGCCCAATAGCATATTCTTATACTGATTAAGAAATGAACCTAATATTTATTCTACATAAAGAGTTGCTAAGTAATAACTCTGTATTATTAAATTAGAAAAACAAAAACAAGATGGTGCTTTTAATATTTGTCTTTTAATCACCTCTAAATAGGATGTTGCGTATTAAGGAAAATACATTTCTGATCACTACATAGCATCCTTAGTTCAGAGAATCTGTGCTCATACATGGACAAAAGCACTACCTGGATATGATGCCCAGGGCTGTTCTCACATCTGGGAACCCAGTGTGACATCTCAAAGGCATGAGAAAAAGTGCCAGCTAGAGTAAAGGATGCTGCTCATAAACTGTACAACCATTGTCAGTGGTCAGAAGGAGCTGTTTTCGTCGGAGAGACTATAGGAATGCCCCAGCGAGGTCTGATTTTTTACTGATTTCATTTGGGCAGAAGACACACTGCCCTATGAACCACTGCTTTCATTCTTAGGAGGGAGCGCAATTAGTTAGAAAGGAAAGAAGTGTACGCCCTGAAAGACAGATCATAAGAAGGGACATTCCCTTGCTTGAACTACTAACCGATCCGTTAGAGATCTAATAAAAGTTGGCACTTGTTGTGATGTCTGAGCTGGGGTGAAGCATGGAAGGCGGGCCCCTGTGTCATCGCTGCGTGGGACGCTCTCCGTTTTCCCACTCAAGCCTGAGAGGTCATTAACCAACATTCTCTCTCTCAAACCTCTTTCCGCCCGACTCTGACCACTGGAAAGTTAGGTGTGCTAATGCTTTAGGACATTTGTCAAAATGGTAGTTCGAACTGATTTAATAAGAAAGGATGCATATAATTTTAAAAGATTTCTTTTCCATGTGTGATATATTTACTCATAGTCATAACTGAATGAGCAGAAGAAGGAGTGTCGTTCTCAAGCAGGGAAAGAAACGCTTTTAGGATTAGCAAAAAGAGATATAAATGGTAAGCACCTAATTGCACATCAAAGAGACTTACAGGATCTTATTTCCTGTCTTGCCCATTCTGAGTGGAAATCATGCAGATGAAATCAAAACTTCAGCATAAAAGCAATAAACCAATGCATGAATATGCAGTGCCTTATTTACATCCAATTCAAGTCAAAAATGATTTAACGATAGGGATTACGAAGAGTAGTTTTTCTGGGGAGAGACTAGTGAGATTGAACATACAATTTCAATTCCAGTCAGGAGGGAGAAGTTTTAAACTCTTCTTAATCAATACAGAATTTTCCCTATGTATCAATACCTAAAACAAGCTATTATGGGTGTTGGGAAAACTGGACAACCACATGCAAAAGAATGAAGCTGGACCTTTTTACACCATACACACAAATGAACTCAAAATGGATTGAAGGCTTGAACTAAGACCTGAAACCATACAACTCCTTGCAGAAACCATAGAGTGTAAGATCCTTGACATCAGTCTCGGCGATGATGCTTTTGGATTTGACACCAATCAAAGACAGCAAAAGCAAAAATAAACATGTGGGACTACATCAGCCTAAAAAGTTTCTGCACAGCAAAGGAAACCATCAACAAAATGAAAAATCAACCTACCAAATGGGAGAAAATATTTGCAAATCATGTATCTGATGAGGGGTCAATATTCAAAATATGTCGTACAACCTAATAGCCAAGAAAGAAAACAAATGATCCAATTTAAAAATAAGCAGAGGAGCTGAACGGACATTTTTTCAAGGAAGACATACAAATGGCTAAGTGCTCAACATCACTAATCATCAGGGAAATGCAAATCAAAACCGAATGAGATATTGCCTCAAACTTGTTAGAATGGCCGTCACCAAAAAGTCAAGAGATAACAAGTGTTGGCAAGGGTATGGAGAAAAACCCTTGTGCACTGTTGGTGCAACCTCTATCGAAAACAGTACAGAGGTCCTTCAAGAAATTAAAAATTGAACCACTGTGTGATCCAGCAATTTACTTTTGGGTACATTTCCAAAGGAAACGAAATCACTATCTCAAAGATATATCTGCACCCCCATGTTCATTGCAGCATTATTTACAACAGCCAAGACTTAGGAAACAACCTAAGTGTCCACGGATGGATGGATAAAGAGGATGTGATATACATATATAGTGGAATATTATGATTATGCGGCCATAAAAAAGAAGGAAATTCTGCCATTTTAGACAACATGGATGCACCTTCAGGGCATTATGCTAAATGAAATGATAGATAAAGACAAACCCTGTATGATCTCACATATATATACAGGATCTTAAAAAACCAAATTCACAGGAACAGATTGGTGGTTGCCAGAGGCAGGGGTGTGGGGGTTGGGGGAAATGGTGAAGGGGCTCAAAAGGTACCAACTTTTAGTTATAAGATAAATAAGTCCTGGAGATGGAATGTAGAGTACGCTGACCGTAATTAACAATATTATATTGTATATTTGAAAGTTACTAAGGGAGTAGATCTTACAAGTTCTCAGCACAAGAAAGAAAAAGTGTGACTTATTGTGGCGATCATTTTGCAGATATACATATATCCAATCATTATGTTGTGCACCTAAAAGTAATACAGCATTACGTGTCAATTATACCTCAATAAACCCTGACAGCATAGGAAGTCCTTTCTTTGCCTGCTCATCTGGCTTGAAGAGATCAAATTGCCCAGGTGACAGACTTGCTTTAGCTTCCATGGAAGCTTACTGTGCCCAGGTTAAAGAAACCTTCTACTGGGAACCTAAGTTTTCAACCCATTAGAGCTTAGAGTGATGGGGTAGATGTGTACTGAGAGTGATGGTCAAAGAGTCAATCCTACTTTTACCCCTTAGCTTCTGCACCCATGAAGTCAAGCTATCTTTATACCAGCCAGTAATTCAACACATATACCCCATCCTGAAAGACAGCATCCCCAAGCTCATGCTGTTTTGGAAGCTTTAATAAGCCATTCCAACATTCTTATTGCTTCCAGGTAATGAGATGTATGGGAGAACCCACGGCACTCCGTGGTCACGTGCCCATTGTCACATGTCTTTGCCATCAAATGGGTCCTTTGGTGCAAGACAAAGCTTTTTGGATTCTGTGCCTATAAATGCATCATTCTGTAAGCTCTCAGACAGTGGTGCTTGCAGATGCACTGCAGGTGTGGATTGCAAAGAGATAGATGTCACTTCTAATAAGGACAAATCACTCCTCCTTCCAGAGTTGAACGTGTCCAGTGTAACTGACTGGCCATGTGTATGGCTGGCAGCTCAGACGTATCAAAATAGAGCTCCTGATACTCTCTCTCAAACCTGCTTTCCCTCAATCGTCTCCCTCATAATTAATGGCAACTCCATCCTTCTGGTTGTTCAGGCCAAAAACCTCAGGAAAAGCATTTTCCTCGCATTCTACATCTGACCTGTTAGTAAATCATGTTGGCTCTGCCTTCATAATACATCCAGAATTCGTCCTCTCCTTCTCCATTGCCACCACCTTGCACTTACCACTGTCAACTTTCACCTGGATTATTGGAATAACCTCCTAACTCATCTCCCTGCTTCTGCCCCTGGCCCCCTGAAGTCTATTCTCAACCCATCATCTGAGTGAGCCTGTGAAAGCACAGCTCATATCACATCATCTCTCAGTTCAAAACCTTCTAATGGCTCCCAGTCTCACTCAGAGAAAAAGGCAAAGTCCTTACAAGGGTCCATATATCCCTGTGTGACCCGAGTCCTGGTAGCAGACAGGCTCTAAGGTGGTTCCATGATCCCCCCTTCTGGGATGCCCTGCCCTTGAGTGTGGGTGGAGGCACCATGACTGGTTTCTAACCAAGAGGATACAGAGAAGTGTTGGATGTCATTCTTGTAATTACATTGTTTTGTACAACATTCTCTCTTGCTGACAGACTCTTTCTCACTCTCCCGCTGGCCTTGAAAAAGCAAGCTGCCATGTAGTGAATGGCCGGTGGAGGGGCCATGCAGAAGGGAATTCTATGCAGCCCTAAAAGTTGAGGGTGGCTTCACTGACACCCAGCAAAAAAACCCCCTGAAGCTTGCAGTCTTACAGCTGCAGGGGAATAGATTCTGCCAACAGCCCAAGAGAGCTTGAAAATGGACGCTTCCCTAGTTGAGCCTCCAGATGAGAACACAGCCCAGCTCACACCTGGACTGTTGCCTTGTAAGACCTGAGCTGAGGACCTAGGTAAGCTGCCCCTGGACTCCTGACCCAAGGAAACTGTGAGCTAATAAATGGGTGTTTTTGAGCCTCTAAGTTTGCTGTAATTTGTTATGGGACAACAGACAACTGATACAGTCCTGTTACTTCTCTGACATCTCTCCCGTACTGTTCCTTCATCCACACTGCTTGAGCTACACAGGCCCCCTTTCTGTTTCCCAGATGAGCCAGACACAAACCCATCAGGAGGCCTTTGCATTCACTGTGTTCCCTCAGCTTGGGATGTTCTTCCCCAAGATACACACATGGTTTTCTGCCCTCACTCACTTCCTGTTTTCACATGAAAACCATCTGCTTGGTAGGCGTTCCCTGGCCACCTTATCTAGTATTTCACATCCCTCCCTCATATCATAACTTCCTTCCCTGCTTTAATTTTTCCTCCTTAGAATTTATCACTCTCTAACTTACTATATGTTTAAATTATTTATCTTGCTTCTTGCCTTTTCTCTCCACCAGGACAGGGATTTGTGTCAGGTTTGCTGTTATTTTTTTTTTAATTTTATTTTTTTGCTGTACACGGGCCTCTCACTGTTGTGGCCTCTCCCGTTGTGGAGCACAGGCTCTGGATGCACAGGCTCAGCAGCCATGGCTCACGGGCCCAGCCGCTCCGCAGCATATGGGATCTTCCCGGACTGGGGCATGAACCCGTGTCCCCTGCATCGGCAGGTGGACTCTCAACCACTGCGCCACCAGGGAAGCCCTGCTGTTATTTTTTGAACAGTGAATCCAGTCCCTGTGGGTGTGTGATTCTCTTCTGCCACATTCAATGCTCGGCAGTGGGTACCAATTCAGAGGATGTTTGGGTTTAGCCAGGGTTGGAGTACGATGAGGGGATGGGGGCCCACGGGCTCTGTGTGTTTTCTGGGGACTAGTTCTGGTGCTAGATCATGGAGTCTAGGAGAGAAGTGGGGCATGAAGGCCTGAGGTATGGCTTTGTGAGTGGCTGGTTGAAGTCAAGTGGAATAAAAGATTACTGGGTCCAAAAGACTAAGGAACTGGGAGACCAAGGTATTGGATAAACCATTTCTGAAATTCTGAAGTCTCCAAGAATGCTGACTGGGTTAAGAGTGAAGTGACTCAGGTCATCTAAGAAGAAGGGAACATACAGAGAGGTTGGCAATTGACAGCCCTGACCTTGGAAAGTTCAAGATGGAAAAGCAGCCTTCACCCCAAAGCTGAGGAAAGTAGGACCCCCATGGAGTAGCCGAGTTCCTGTCAGAGCAAGGATCAGAAAACTACCAAGTCCAGCCTGCCCCCTGATTTTGTAAATAAACTTCTATCGGAATACAGTCACGCTTGTTTACATGCTTCCTAGGCTGCTTTTGCGCTAGCGTGGCAGAGTTAAGTATGCAACAGGTGCAAGAGACAGTATGGCCCTTGATGCCTGAAATATGTACTTCTCTGTCCTTCACAGGGAAGGTTTGCTAATGCCTGAGTTAGAGCAAGAAGGGGAGTGGAATATTCAGGCGAGTAATTGAAGATACTCTGGGACTTTGTTGACGGTGGACCATGAATTTCAAAGGGACCTTTGGAATGATGTGGGAGAATGGAAAGGGTAGAGGGTGAGGTCAGACTAAGGGCATATTCAGGACAACCTGGCCAGTGATGGTGATCTGGAGGCTAGGACTTCCAGCGGTGACTGAGGCAGCCGGGGAGGCAGGAGGCTTAATGGGCTGAACCCCAGGATGCTCCAGGTTGGGGTGGCTGCCCGTGGGTGGAGGTGGCAGCTGGTGGAGCCAACAGCAACCGAAAACCTTGGAGGGTTGACTTGCCCTCGGCTGACGCAGGGGACATGCAGCCGTGAAGGCCCGCGTGGGCTGGGCTTGTTAGCCTGTGGTCTGGGGGCAGGGCAACCCCTGGAGTGCAAGCACTGCCCAGTTCCTGGACGGGTGCCTGGAATATAGGGGAAGGAGAGGAAGGAAGCGGGGGACGGGGAAAGGCAGGGAGGCAAGCAGATGAGCCATAGGAATAAAAGTTAAGATGATAACTCTGGGTTACATGCATTAGTTCTAGAAATTCATAAACCAGATAAAATATTAACATGCTTTTCATATTAAAACGTGTCTTATGACCCGAGACAAAGTAAGAAATCTTATTATCAGTGCTAAGGCCTCTTCGGGTCCTAAAAATCCATGGTTCAACAATAGCAAGATACACTGTGTATCTTTTTTTTAATTGCAGTATAGTTGCTTTACAATATCATGTTAGTTTCAGGTGTACAACACAGTGATTCAGTTATACACACATACACATATATATTTATATATATATACAATATATATGTGTGTGTGTGTATATATATATATTCCTTTCCAGATTCTTTTCCCTTATAGGTTATTACAAAATATTGAGTATAGTTCCCTGTGCTATACAGTAGGTCCTTGTTGGTTATCTCTTTTAAATATAGTAGTGTGTATATGTTAATCCCAACCTCCTAATTTATCCCTCCCTCCACCCCCCTTTCCCCTTTGGGATCCATAAGTTTGTTTTCTATGTCTGTGACTGTCTGTCTGTTTTGGAAATAAGTTCACTTGTATCATTACACTGTGTATCTCATTCCTTCTTAATTTAGTATTCTTCTTATCAACTACCTACAGCCGTCACCGGTGATTAGAGCGCTTCTTTAAAACCTACCTGCATTCTCGTGTCAAAACTCTCGCCTCCTAAATGAGTAACACATGGCCGCTGGCGAGCCCTGGCGGAAGTGCTCCCACCCCCCCACCCCACCCCCCCCACCCCGTTACCGACTTCTACCTGCCTCAGCCATGGGCAACCTTCCTCACCTTCCATCAAAATAATGACGGGGAAGACATTTCTTCTCCCATCTCTGCTCCACTCTGCTAGGAAGATCCACGCCCCGCAGCTGCAAGTCCTCCTCTTTCCCAGCTTCCCATGAGGATGTATAGTTTTGTTATAGCCTCAGAGAAACTTAACCCAAATTCCCAGTAGGTCAGGGCCAATTCTAGAACATTGCACCAGTTAATGACTGCATTTTAATACATCTTTTCATAAGAGCAGAACAACCCTCCTCCTCTTTCAGTCTGGGAGCTGCCTGCCTGATTTGCATACTGTTAAATATTTCTCAGCTCGGATGCCTTTAGCAAAGGTTTTTTTCCCGTGTAAACTTCCTTCTACCAAAGGGCCACCCCTAACAGGAGAAATAAAAACAAGATTCTCAAAAGAAGATTTAATAGCAATTCCGAGCAGAGCTGATCTGGTTTCATCATCGAATCCCTGACATTCCACAGGGAAGAAGCCTAATTGAAGGGTGGAGAGGGAAGGAACTCTGATAGCCAAAAGTTCTGAGAGCCAGAAATGAAATCTAAAAATAATATTTGTCAATGTACCCAGAGGCTATTGCATGATGGGTCCCCACAGGAGAAGGGCTCCAGGCAGCTGCCTCTGCCTCGGGCTGCTTATGTTGATTCGCCAGAAATAGCAACAGCAAGCGTTCACCTAAGGCTTCTGCCATCATCCTCCCAGCTACAAATGTAACTCTCAACCTGAG
The DNA here is from genome assembly GCF_059928025.1 of Delphinapterus leucas. Classification (NCBI taxonomy): domain Eukaryota; kingdom Metazoa; phylum Chordata; class Mammalia; order Artiodactyla; family Monodontidae; genus Delphinapterus; species Delphinapterus leucas. Next base: position 31,450,265 of record NC_143142.1, on the reverse strand, counting down.
GATCAGACCGATTCTTAGAAAGAACGTCTTCCGTCCCCTTTGTGGGCAAGTCTGAATTTTGCTGCAGTGCTCGGTCTGTTTTCTTTGGAATCAATGAATTTCTAATATTCTTCTAGCTGCTGTCTCTTGTGTTACTACATTTATTTACTTCCTCCTTTCCGTGTGCTTTCTCTACTTTTCCTGCCTTTATTTATTCTTCTTTCTCTGGGCTCTGGAACCCCAGAGGAGGAGCAATTCCAATATGGGAATTCTCGGGAAGACTTCACAGAATGTTTAACATTCTAGGGAAAGGAAACAGTACAATCAAAGCCACTTGCTGTGTTCTGGGACCTATGAGCAGTTTATTGTGGCTAAAGCAACGGCTACATCAAAGCTCAGTCAGACTATGAACCTTTGTCCTAGAGGCAATTGTCAGCCACGGAAGATTCTATGCCTGTGACATGACTGTTGGAACAATTAATGCTGTAGAACAATTAATCTTTATATCACGGAGGTCTGCAATAATTATCTATGGCTGCACAACAAATTATCCCCAAACTTGAAGACTTAAAAGTTACTATCTTATGGTTTCTGTGGGGAGGAATCCAGCACAGCTGGTGTCAGCCAAGAAGGAGGTCCTCTCAAGGCTGGGCTGTGGGGATCCAGTTCCCAGGTAACTCAAGGGGTTGTTGGCAGGCCCAGTTCCTTGCTGGCTGTTATTTGGATGTCTACCCTGGTTCCCTGAGGCTTTGCTCTGGGTTTCTCCATGGAAAACCCACTTCCTGTCAGCTTCTCCACAGAGCAGCTCACAATATGGCAACTGGCTCCATCAGAGATAACAAATGCGCAAGCAAGAGAGGGACACCGAGATGGAAGCTGGAGTCTTTGGGGACCTACTCTCAGAAGGGACATCCTATTCTCCCAATTGTGGTGTCTTCTGGTCATTAGAAGGAGGTCCTTAGGTCCAGGCCCCACTCAGGGGAAGGAACTACACAAGGACACAAATACCAAGGGGTGGCAATCATGGGAAGTCACCCAAAATAGGAGGAGAATCTGAAGACAGTGGTGTCCGTCACAGGCGGCACAGAGGAGTCAATGCCCTCCAGCCAAAGCTGCCAGGAGCCTGCTTGCAGCTGAACAAGCTAATCATTTATTTAAGTGTTGCAAGGGGGAGGCCACACCCTGGGGAACCTCGCAGTGTCTCAGAAGGTGGAGTCAGATCCCGCTACAGGGTCTGGGCCTCGGTTGGGTGATTGGAAGGCATCTAAGGAAGCAGAGCTCACCTTGGCCTGGGTGCTGTTGAGAGCGGGGGCCCTTCTGTGACTGGGTGTCTCAGTGAATCTTACCCACAGGGAAGAGGGAGCTGGGAAGGGGATAGAGCTGTAGGTGGTGAAGAAGAAGCAGTCTTTCATTTTGGCTGGGGGGGGGCGGGGAGGGGGTTTGGTACTTTGTGGTGTCACCGTGACCTTGCTCTTGCCTGTTCTTTGGCAAAATTATGAAGTGGCCTTGTTTTGGCTCCTTTAACCGGGGTCTGAGGCCGTTTACGTCTAATGGGAGAATGACAGGATCAGCCACGAGTGCCAGGCCAGCTTCAGAGTGTCAGGGGCTGCCCTTTCCTCCTTCTCAGTGGTCAAGTGAAAAGAGGCCGTTGACACTGCAGTTAAGACAAATGGTGGTTGAGAACATGACTGCAGCTAGACTGTCTGGATTCAAGTCCTGACTTGACCGTTTACAAGCAATAGGACCTGGGCCCATTAGTGAACCTCCCTGGACTTCAGTTTTCCAAACTCAGAGCGGCAATGATAAGAGTGTTTATCTCATTGGCTTGTTCTGATGATTCAGGAGTTAACATACATGTCAACTATCTAGGACAAAACTGGCATGAGTAGCATCTGTGATCCTTGAAGGGGCAATTCTGTCAGAGTGGCAGAAGCCAGAAGCCAGGCTGCAGTGGCCAAAGATAAATAGCAATTGATGAAGTAAGTTCGTTATGTGCCGAATAGCCCTTCGAGAGGGATCCTGACACAAAAATCTGGAAATCACACAGATAGGGAAAGGGAATTGGTTTATCCAAGGTCGCGCAGAGCAGTGCTTCTCAAAGTGTTAGAAATGCAAAATCCCCAGCCCTCCAGATGACTTTTTTTTTAACAGTTTTGCTAAAATATAATTGACATACAGTAAATCGCATTGACCTAAAATGTACAATTTGGTAAGTTTTGACCTGTGCACACAATATAAAACCATCACCACAGTCGACAAATTCATCACCTCCTGGTAATCCCTCCCTCCTGTCCCCCCACCATCCCCAAGAGATTCTGATGCTAATGTGTGAGAACCACTTTGGTCTCGAGACAAAGCTTGTCCTTGGGAGGACCTGAAGTCATGGTCCCCAAAATAGTAATAAAGATGAAATTGTAACTGTGAGGAAAGGAAGAAAACGGGAGGTAATTGGCAAAATCAGTGCATGGGAAAGGCAGCCAGCCCCAGGCTCACAGACCAGGTGAGGATTGTCAGACTCAAGGCTGTGAACAGAGCACATACTCAGTTCTCTCACTGGGCAACAGGGCTGGGGGCAGTGGGGACGTAGGACTTTTGGAAGGTCACCATCTCATAATTCTGCTAGGAAAATGTTTCAACTCCAGGTCTGTGATCATGGCACATCCCTGTCAAGAACCCTTAATGGGGACTTACCTGGCGGTCCAGTGGTTAAGATTCTGCGTTTCCAATGCAGGGGGCGTGGATCCGATCCCTGGTCAGGGGAGTTAAGATCCCTTATGCTGCACGGCCAAAAAATTTTAAATTAAATAATTAAAATAAGCCATGGCTTCCTCTTTAAAAAAAAAAAAAGAAAAGAAAAGAAGAAAAAAAAACCCTTAAGGGACTCCTTTTTCTATAAGATGCAGTAAAAACAAACAGACAGACAGGATCAAGCTGCAGCAGAGCCATCTCAGCCTGGCTTTCAAGCAGTCTGACCCCAACCGCCCTTCCAACACTATCTTCCCTCTTTCCGCTCCAGTTAGCTCTGGTGGCATCCCAGGGGGTTGCTTCCTGTTCTGCCTAATTGCTCTCCTTTTCCTCCCTTCAGAGAGCACATCCTCCTCTGCGGGTCCACAGCCCATCCACTGAAACACTGCTGTTTCCTGAAGCCTCCCCCGGTGGCACACCTGGGATTACTGTCTTTTTGCTTGGAATGGTTATATCATACATGATGGCGGTCTTGTTGAAAGTGGCAAATTCTTAAAGGCAAGGATTGTGTGCATCTCATCTTTGTGTTCTAGCACCTGGCATGCACTGAAACATACACTGAATGTTTGCTGATGAAATGGATGGGTGAACCAATGAATTTGCCCAGAATTCTTCGTCTTTCATTTATATGGCTGAGTCAGGGTACCAGGGTTTCTTAAGCTTAGCACTTTTGACATTTTAGTCCAGATAATTCCTTGGGGTGGGGTTCTGTCCTGTGCTGTTGGCTCTTTAGGAGCATCCTGGCTTCTGCTCACTAGTTGCCAGTAGCATTCCTTTCCCGTTGTGACAACCAAAAAAGTTTTTCAGACATTGCTAAATATCCCCTTTGTGTGTGGTAAGGGGAGGGTTTGGGGGAGAAGGATAATTCTGTTTGAGACACTTGAACATTAACTCCCCAGGTGTTCCTACTAAATATTCATTAAGAAAAGGATAGTGGTAATAATCTAATTCAGGTCAAGGAAAGAAGGAAAGTGATTAACACTTGGAAACCTCCTAAGTCCTAGGAAACTCCCTACATGTTCTAAGTGGCTTCCTTCCCCCATCCCCCCCATTCCCTCCCCGTTCCCTGCTACTTAGTACTTTATTCCGATAGACCGTCCATCAGTTCCTTTTAACAGCAAAGAAAAATATGTCCTGAACCAGAGTAGTGAAGCTTTAAGAATGGAATGACTTGGGCTTCCCTGGTGGCGCAGTGGTTGGGAGTCCATCTGCCGATGCAGGGGACACGGGTTCGTGCCCCGGTCCGGGAAGATCCCACATGCCACAGAGCGGCTGGGCCCGTGAGCCATGGCTGCTGAGCCTGCGCGTCCGGAGCCTGTGCTCCGCAACGGGAGGGGCCACGACGGTGAGAGGCCCGCGTACGGAAAAAAAAAACAAACAAAAAGGAATGACTTCAAGTCAGTTGGAATTTTGAATAGGATGCCACCGTGTCTGAGCTATGCATGTACCTCTTACTTTATCTCCTCATGTCCACTGTGTATGATCTACGACCATCTGTTCTCAGGAACTGAAGATGCTAAATCACTTCCCCACATTTGTTATGAGATAAAACCTTTACCATCTTGACTTCATGTGGACAAGTTCTGAAAGTGAGAAAGTCAGGAAGCATGTCGTACTCCCTGAGCTCTCTAGATGTTTACAACCTTAAGTGTTTCCCCTTCCATCTTTTAGATGCAGTCTTAGTTTTAATACATTTTCTTATTATAATATGATCTATGGTGTTCATTTTGCAAGTCTAATTCAATGGACCATTTGCTAAAAATGGGCTTCTAAAACAGAAGAGCGTCAGGGAACCCTAAGCCTCTGTCCAATCAGGCTAAGCCCTCAGCGTACCTCCTGTGGGTACCACTCACTGCCCCATCATTTCCCCCTCCCCTGCTATAGGCAGGTGGCTGTCTCTCTCCTTCACAGCCTCTTCTTTCCACTTCTCCCCTTTCTTCTTTCTTCTCTGTCTACCTCACGCTGACATTTTCCTTTGATCCTTTCATGCTTTATAGACCCTTTGTCTCTGCTCTTGCACTCAGCTTCTGTCTGTGCTGTGTGCTTCAATTTCAAATCACTGGGAACATAAGCTGTATATCACTGTTCCTCTCCTTACGTCACAACAGCAAAGGAAAAAAAATGAAAAAGAAGTCATCTTTCTGCCTGAGCGAAGCCTTATTCATGCAGTTAGTTGGTGGGTCTATTGCTCAGTACCAGCTGGAGCGAACCCTGGACACGATCCTCTTAATGAGAGAACTTCTGATGCAAGTGAAAAGCATATGCTTGTAGGGAGTAGCCTGGAAAATATGGTAAGATACCCACCAGTAGGAAAATCAGATTTCATCATGGTATTCTTATTGTTTTGATATCCTCACAATACTTAGCTTTACATAAAATTCTAGAATGTGTCCTGGAAGCAATGACATTGGATTTATGTATTAATTTTGAGTGTGTCTCACACGAATGGGAAATTGATTTGGGTCCTTAACAATCAGTGAGAGATTCAGCAAGATTGCCTCTAGGAAGTCGGCCCCAGGGTGAAGGATTCTGCCATTCTAGGCAGGTCACTGCGACTACATCCATCTGTTTCTTTCCCTCATTGTTAGGAGGAGCATCTATGGCTGTAGATAAACAGAAATGGACATATAACCAGAGGTGTGGATTTGAGTGTACCTATAATAGCTGCTTAACAAATGTTACAAACAAGTTTGGGGAACAGTGATCCATGGTTCCTTCCTAGAAAAGCATTTAGTTCTTTCTGTCTGTGGTCCTCTGTTCTCTTTTGAACTCTTATTGACTCATCAAGTTCCCTGATTACCTGTGCAGCCTGCAGAACTTAGAAGGAAAGACAGTCCAGGTTCTTACTCCCAACTACCAGAAAAGTCTTTCCAAAACAGAAAAATGCTTATTTATCTCTTCAAACCCCAGGGAAAGTTGAGAACTTGACAGACAAGCAAGTTGAGAAAGGCAAATTTGCTTTGCCTAAAACTGAAAGGTGTTGGCAACTTTTGAAAAAATGGAATTAGAGACTGGAGTGATCAGAGAACCAGAGGTAAAATATGGAGACCTTATTAATTCCTCCTGAGTGGATCTTCACAATATGGTCTCAGTATTTCATTTGATATGAATTCCCTGAATAACAAATATACCCAAATTCATGTTGCAGTTCAAAATGTATTTTCCAAAGCCATATACAAATAATCTTGAGTATCCATAACTCTATTATTTTTCAAAAAAAAGAATATATTCTTCTTCATGCTTTTATTAAAGACATTTTAAAAACCAGGCTGCTTTTTTTTTCAAATTTATAATTTCATAACATAATATAAAAGGAGTATGCTTCTGTAAACGATACCTCATCTTTTGTTTTTATAAATTTATTTATTTATTTGTTTTGTTTTTATTTTTGGCTGCATTGGGTCTTCATTGCTGCTTGCGGGCTTTTCTCTAGTTGCGGTGAGCGGGGGCTACTCTTCGTTGTGGTGTGAGGGCTTCTCATTGTGGTGGCTTCTCTTGTTGCGGAATACAGGCTTTAGGCATGTGGGCTTCAGTAGTTGTGGCACGTGGGCTCAGTAGTTGTGGCTTGTGGGCTCTAGAACGCAGGCTCAATAGTTGTGGTGCACGGGCTTAGTTACTCCGCGGCATGTGGTATCTTCCCAGACCAGGGCTCAAACCCGTGTCCCCTGCATTGGTAGGTGGATTCTTAACCACTGCACCACCAGGGAAGTACTCCACATCTTTACACTGACATTGACATTTCTCTTCCTGAAAAGAGGCAAGATAACGCTAATAATATTTTAGCCTTTCTCCCTTATGAACTCAATGAATTCATAAAGGTAAATGTCATAAACAGAGATCAGCAATCATATAGTATATATTACAAGGGATTTCATTTTGATCTGGCGAGAGGTATGGCTTTGCAGTACTTTAAAGATTATTATAAAAATTTGGAGGGTTCTTGTTTTTAATATTAACTCTTTAGCTAATGTAACATTTTCTGTCTCTATTCTCTTACAGCTTTTCTCCTTTTTTATTCTCTGAATCACATTTGTTGTGACTGCATCTCCACTGGATGTCCACAAATGTATTATCAATGTTTTTCCCCATTTTTAGTCATAATAGATCCTTGAATTGTAAGCTTTTGGGAGATAAGATTCACCAGTCCATAATTTCAGGTAGTCTTCATGATATTCTGAAGTAAAAATATGGCAAATTGTCAGATCTGGAAGTGAGACAGGCTTCTGACAAAATCCAACACCATTTCATTATATAAAAATACCCTTGATAAACTAGAAACAGAAAGCACCTTTCTCAACATGATAAAGACCATATCTGAAAAACTCACATCTAACATCACAGGTAATGGTGAAAGACTAGGTGTTTTCCCCCCTTGGTCAGGAGCAAGACCAGGGTGTCTGCTCTCACCACTTCTATTCAACCTTGTACTTGAGGTTCTTACCAGGGCAATTAGACAAGAAAAAATAATTTAAAAGCATCTAGATAGGAAAGGAAGATATACGACTATCTTCATTCACAGTTGACATGATCTTGTATATAGAAAATCCCAAGGAATCCACTTTAAAAAAGCTAGTAACTTGGTTCTGCAAGGTTTCAGGATAAAAGATCAGTATACAAACATCAATTGTATTTCTACACACTTGAACGATCTGAAAAAGAAATTAAGATCTAAATAATTGGAAAAATATCTTGTGTTCGTGGATCAGAAGACTTAATATTGTTAGGATGGCAATACTCCTCAAACTAGTCTACAGATTCGATGCAATCCCAATCAGAATCCCAGCTGAATCCTTTGTAGAAATTGACAAGCTTATTTTAATTTTTTTTTTTTGGCTGCGCCAAACAGCATGCAGGATCTTAGTTCCCTGACCAGGGATCGAACCCGCTGCCCCTGCACTGGAAGCACAGAGTCTTAACCACTGGACCACCAGGGAAGTCCTGACAAGCTTATTTTAAAATTTATATGGAACTGCAAGGGACCCAGATTAGCAAAAACTATCTTGAACAAGAAGAACAAAGTAGGAAGACTCACACTTCCCAATTTTAGTGCTTACAACAAAGCAATATTAATTAAGCCAGTGGTGGTACTAACACAAGAGTAGACATAGAGATTAAGAGAATAGAAATTAGAGTCCACAAATAAACCCGTGCATCTACTGTCAATTGATTTTCAACAAAGGTGTCAAGATTATTGAGTGGCAAAGAGCATTCTTTTCAACAAATGCTAGTGGAGAAACTGGATAATCATATGGAAAAGGATGAAGTTGGGATATATATAAAAAAATAACTCAGGGCTTCCCTGGTGGCGCAGTGGTTGAGAGTCCGCCTGCCGATGCAGGGGACACGGGTTCGTGCCCCGGTCTGGGATGATCCCACGTGCCGCGGAGCGGCTGGGCCCGTGAGCCATGGCCGCTGAGCCTGCGCGTCTGGAGCCTGTGCTCCGCAATGGGAGAGGCCACAACAGTGAGAGGCCCGCGTACCACACACACAAAAACCACAAAACAACAACAACAACAACTCAAAATGCATCAAAGGCCTGAGTGTAAGAGCTGAAACTAAAAAACTCTTAGAGGAAAACACAGGGACAAATCTTTTTGACCTTGGGTTTGGCAAAGGATTCTTAGATATGACACCAAGAGCACGAGGGACAAAAGAAAAAAATAGATCAATTGTGCTTCATCAAAATAAAAGCTTTTGTGCTTTAAAAGACATTATCAAGAAAATGAAAAGGCAACCAACAGAATGGAAGAAAATATTTACAAAGTATATATCTGAAAAAGGACTTGTATCCAGAATATATAAAGAACTCTTGCAATTCAATAACAATAAGACAAATACCACAGTTTAAAAATGGGCAAAGCATCTGAACAGACATTCCTTCAAGGAAGAATATAGAAAATGAATAGAGTAGTAGAATTTGTCAATGTGCCCTCACAACCTGTAGGGAAGGAAATATGCTGATTCTAAAGACTATTAGGGAGTATCTTAGGAATGTTCCTAGGATGAACAAAGAACCATTCTTCTTGTTGCATAGTTAGATAGCCCCTAATTACAGCCAGATCTACCTGTTCTTATTCTATGTTCACTAATCAGTCTGCTGATCCAACAGATGACTAACAACCAACTCCCATCTGAGTGGCCCGTGAGTCAGGTGCGAAGGACCACAAACAGTCATCCTATTAGATACGATTCCCGAGATCAATTAATGGATGAATATGCTCATTTCCAAACCACTCAGTGAGTTGGATCAAGGGAATTGATCCCCTAGAGTCTGCTAATCTTAGATGACTAATAAAATAAACGTACATTCTACATGTGTGGCTCTCATTCAAGTTCAGGTATATCAAGACATGGGGCATAGGGGCTTCCCTGGTGGTCCAGTGGTTAAGACTTCACCTTCCAATGCAGGGGGTGTGGGTTCGATCCCTAGTTGAGGAGCTAAGATCCCACATGCCTTGGGGCCAAAAAACCAAAACACAAAACAGGAGCAATATTGTAACAAATTCAATAAAGACTTTAAAAATGGTCCACATCAAAAAAATCTAAAATAAAAAAAAAGACATGGGGCATAAACAGCCAGTTTCTTTTCTCTCTCTCTCTCTCATGCTTTTTTTAATCCCCCCAACTTCATTCATTTCCCATTCACTCAGGCTCAAAATCTTAAAGACTTTCTTTGAATTCTCTATCTACATCCTATTCTAACACTCGTCAGAGCCAATGGATTTTTCCTTCTTATCCTTTCTCCCACCTAAGTCTAGCCTTGAGGGCAGCATAATTAGTGGGGGAAAATTATTTCAAAGTACCAATTGTTGTGCCCACTCATCGCACCCCTACTCCCACGTCAGTCAGTCATTTGTTCCCTAAGCGCCCCCTGTAGATCAGAACTAGACAGGAGATGCCCATCGTCACCAGGGAACCAGGAAAAGACAAGGCAACAAAAGCAGAAAACTCTTGATTCTTAAGTTCAAATCCTTGGGGTAATGCTGAGTCAGATCCACATCTGTGACTCCCCTACCTAGACTGAAAAAAAAAAAAAGAATCTCCAGGCTGAAAAAGAGAGAAATGAGGAGATTGGTTGGCAGAGAAAAAGAAGTAGAGTTAAACGTGAGTGTGAGAGTGTGCCATGCCTTCTGCCTGCTCAGCATGAGTCCTGAGAGAGGACATAACCGATCTTCTTCTTAAGTTTGGGGACCCATGAAAAGAAAGTATTTCTGATAGAGTGGGGCTGGGAGATAGCAGACAGCAAAACTCAGAGAGAGAAGTCCCTCCCCAGCCCTGCCCATCTATCCTGCCATCATTGAGAAGAAGCTGGGGGTGGGGCTCAGATGCTGTGACAGCTAGAGACAATCTACCTGGTGCCCTATGGGCTGGTGTGGATGGTGTCTGGAGGATCCCAAAGTCTTCCAGTTCTGGAAACCAGGGTTATCTAAGGGAGGGTCTGTAGGGGCTCTCACAGTCAGAATGAGGGAGCTCTCAAAGAAGGATTCTATGGGGACAATCTCTGCTCCCAATGACTGTCCAGCCTTTGTCTGAGGGACCGTGATCCCACGCCCACACAGAGGACAGATGAGACGAGTGACACTGGGATCAGTTTCCACCATAGTATGGAGAAGGTTAACGTGAATGTCTCTCATGTCCTCCTGCCCCACTCCTTCCGCCCCCTCCTGAAATGGTGGAGCTCACAACCCTGAGGACTTGTTTTACCTGGAAGTGACTAGAGTACAATTCTTCAGCAAGCAGAATGGAGACTTAGCACCAGAAATTGAAATGAATTCTAGAGAATGAGGGCAGTTACGGGTTTTGTTTATGTTCTTGTTGCCCACTTGAGTAGGACCTTTCAAATCAGTACCTGCTCTCCTCATATGACTAAAATATCTTTTTAATAAGCTCCCTGCATCCATCTTACATGCAGCTGCCAGGTTAATCTTCCTAAATGCCCACTTTAACTGTGCATTCGAAGGCTTCCTGTTGCTTTAGGATGAAGTCCAAACTCTTCATCCCGGAGGCATGGTGAAAGGCCCTACGCCATCTGCTCCCCAACTACTTGTGAATATTTTACTTTCTGCCATTTTCAGTCAGGATCCTCTGTTTCCAGAAAGTCATCCCTCTGACCTCCAGCCTCTATGCCTTTGTTTATCTTCTTCTCCAGCTACCTTCACCATATCGTAAATGTTCTCCCTGCTTCTTTTTTTTAAAAATATGAATCTCAAGTTACCCCACCATTTGCTTAACAAACAGCTTTTACAGATCATTCTTGCAGGTTTCTAAACACACCTATCCATTTTCAGTCTGCTATGTTATAAGAAAAGTAGTGATGAGTTGCCATGGGAAACGAGAGGAAGGGGAGATTAGCACAAGATGGGGCTGTCAGGGAAGGCTTCATAGAAGGTATGCACATGTGCTGGGTCATTAAAGCAGGTAAGATTTAGATATACAGAGATAGTAAATGTGGGGGAAGAGGAGTCTGCAAGGAAGAGATAAAACTATGAACAAGGAAATGACCCATACATTTAGGGATTGTTGAATGGTTGAATCCAGCACAAGCTGAGTTCCATTTTCTTAACTCCTAAAATATTTTTTGTCTGTACCACTTATTTTATATGTAACTGATCCCTATAGCTATGCCATATCATCTCTCTGTATATACCATATTAAATAAGCTATCTATCAACCTATCTATTGGAATGATTCATGCACATGACTTGTCTCCAAGTAGAAAAACATTACCTGGGTGTGGGTGGCATGTCTTAAGGATCACAGATAATTTCTGACTGGGTTGCACCACCTTTATTAATGATAAGACATGAAAAATTAAGGAAACTTAGATACTGGACCTGAGCATTGACTTCTCTGTGGAGCTAAATGCCATTTCTTTATCATTTAGAGTGTTTCTAGGAAATGAAACATTTAAAGTGACAGATGCACAGATGCTGAGACTTAACAATGATGATTACAGAATCTGAGTATAATAAAGGAAACTACAGCAGACGTAGTAGACACGGACGAGAGAACAAGAAGATCCAAAGTAAGGGTAATTGGTGTTCCAGATGCAGAGAACTAAACCAAAACAAACAAGATGGTTCAGGCATATAGCAAGGACTTTTTAAAAATGCATAACGATATGCTCCATTACTCAGTGGAGCCTCTGATGCCCTATATCATTGCTAGAGTCAGTTATTCCAGGCAGGATATTGAGCTTCTAACATTACAAATTGGAAAACTGGATCTTTTTCTTTTAATTAAAAAAAAAATTTTTTTTTAAATTTATTTTTGGCTGTGTTGGGTCTTTGTTGTGGTGTGCTGGCTTCTCATTGTGGTAGCTTCTCTTGTTGCGGAGCATGGGCTCCAGGCACGTAGGCTTCAGTAGTTGTGGCTCAAGGGCTCTAGAACGCAGGCTCAGTAGTTGTGGTGCACGGGCTTAGTTGCTCTGCAGCATGTAGGATATTCATGGACCAGGGCTCAAATCCGTGTCCCCTGCATTGGCAGGCAAATTCTTAACCACTGCACCACCAGGGAAGCCCTGGATCTTTCTTCACATAGAAAAAATAAATAGTGGTTAAATTATTTTAGAATTAATTCAAGTAAATTTTGAGTTTAATGGGATTTTGTAGGCTGATTTAGGTACAGAGTCAGTGTTTTTAGTATTGTTTCAATGTGGAAATGCATTCTGAGTGAGAAGGCCCTAACTTAGAAATAAACTCCTAGAACATAAATCACTTTTTCATTTGGGAACTATCTGTATTTTTTTTGTAATAGCTTCAGAACCTCACAGAAAACTATACTCAGAACAGGAGTCTAGTAAACACCTGTTGGAAAAAGAATAGATGTATGTAGGTGATGAAATCTGAATTAACTTGTAAGAAGAATAGTAGTTTGTGTACTGGATAGGAAACCCTCATATTCTTCAAGTGATAATTATGAGGAATCACAAGCACAAAATAGTTACTACCCACTAAAAATGATAGTGAATCTTGTCACAACAGGGCAGAGATGATGGTTCCACCCATCTCTTGGAAGTTGTATATGGGACAAAACTTTGACCTATGTCCACAAAATGAAAGGATTCAAAGGACCTTGGAAATGAAAGTGACTTGTGATTGCACAGCTCTCTTGGAAACTATTTAACAATTTCTACCCTTAACCTACATTTCATTCACTTATTCATTAATTCACTGTTATTCATTTATTTATGTAGTTCCAGTTACTTATTCAGCCAATGTATGAATTTTCTACTGCTACGGTTGCCAGTAACACAAATTTAGCAGCTTAAATCAATGCAAATGTATTATTTCACAGTTATGTAGGTTAGAAATACAGGTCAAAATGAAGGCATCAACCAGCCAGGGTCTTATCTGGAGGCTCAGATGGGAGTCCATTTGGGTTGTTGGCAGAATCCGGTTCCTTACAGATATAGAGCCAGGTCCTCATTTCCTTCCTTTCTGGCTGCTGGCTGGGGGCTGCCCTCAGCACCTAGAGGTCCCCTCTCCCAGTCCTTCCATGTGAGCCTCTGAACATAAGAGCCAACAAGAGGGCATTGATTCTTCTCATACTTGGAATCTCTCTGACTTCCTGTTACTAGAATAATTCAGAACAGCACCCACCCTATCTTAAGATCCATTACCTTCATTATATCTGCAAAGTCCCTTTTGCCATGAATTGTAACACGTTCACAGGATCCAGGGATCTGGGTGTGAACTTCTTTACGGGGCCATTCTGCTTACCACAGCCAACAATAATTATTGTCGTTACAGACCTTTTTCATTTTTAATAAATTCTCTACTCAGTGAAAGTTGCAGGGGAAAAAAAGCTGATCATTAACCTTGTTGAAACCCCGCCAAGAAGTGATCTCTTAGTCACATGGTTCATGAGTAACCTAATTTTTTAGCCTTAAAAAAAATCATTTCCAACCCTTAACTATATTAGTGGTTCTCCACTGCTTACTTTGCAAATTATCAAATGTATTTTTTATGATGGAATCATGAACAGCATAGAGAAATTGCACACAAATATATAACAAGGATATGATCTATGTAACTAATTTACTGCTAAATTTTCTACCACGTGGAGAGATGAGCATTTGCACTCACTGGTGTTGAGAAGTAAATTTCTGGAGGGTGATTTCACATATAGAAAAGCCCTAAAATATGCATATTCTTTGACACATAAATTGCCCTTCTAGAAATTTCTCTTGAATAAATAATAATGGAATGGATAAAGCTCTCACTACAAAAATATTCAAGACAGCATAACATGATAGTAAAGGATTAATGCAATCTAAATATATAAACAAGAAAATGGTTAAGTAAATCATACTTCTTTCATACAATGAAATGTTTTCTGGAGATATTTGGAGATCTGACCTCGCAGGGGACCTCCCAGGTCAGGGCCAAACCTGGGAGAACTAGAAAGGGCTTGGATTTTTCCATGCCCGATAAATGCAGGGACAGAAGGAACATCTGCATAGTGAATCCAGACCAAGTTCCAATATGGAGCAGGGAGCATAATTTCCCCTGTCCCTGGGTGGGACTTAGTTGTGGTGAAAGACCTCAGACTATGAGAGGTTTCCATAATTCCAGAGCAACACAGGCAACCTGCCCAAGGTTTCCGACATAGAGCCAGACCTGGGGAGACTGTGGCAGGTGAGGGTGCAGGTCCATGCAAGCTCCCTGGAGCTTTCAGGTACAACCCCAGGGCAAGGGGAAATCATGAAGTGAGATTAGTTCTTGCTCCCAGTAGACTGAGAGTTAGAAATAAAAATTAAGGTGAACTTTATTTACATTTCTTAGATACCTGAGATTTCTACACACAACACATGAACAGAGAAAGTCTAGATACTCTATAATAGTAATGGTAGTTACCCCTCTAGGTGTTAGTGTTATGAGTGATCCTAACTTGATTCTTTGAGATTTTCTATAATTTCCATTTGTTAAGATAATGGAATAGGTATGAGTCTTACATGTGGAAGAAATATGATCATTCTTTATTTTCTGCTAGTCTAATGTAGAGTCTAAGCACCAGACATACAGCAGGTAATTCTACCCCAACTCTTCTGGAACTCTCTCCTACACCTAATCAGGCTTCTGGAGTGGATGCTGTATTAAGGTGCGTGAATGCCTGGGGAGAAAAGGGTCCCTAGTATCACCATGTCTGTCCACACTGGATCCCACTGTTTCATGAATGAGGTGGGAGATCTGTGGTCTTCCCGTTACCCACACCTGAAACGGGCCTTGAAAATGTGCTTGTCCTGAAGGAGACATCACTCTGTAGCTGAGAGCACATCCGTGAGTTCTAGATTCTGCTCCCAGGAAGAAACAAATACCACCCCCTCTTGAGCCGATCCTATGACTCTGAGCCTACTTCAATGCCAAAGACTATGACCTAAAGTTGCAAAAGATGACTTAGGTGGAAATGTGCCTTTTATAGACGTGGTAGGTATGGAAGCCAAGTTTAATCTCTTTTAATGTTTGCACTGCATAGAAGCTTCTCTTTGGATCCATGCCACAAGGGAGACTTTTCTCTGTGCTGCGATGAACTCTTATTTCACACACGAGGTCTACTGGTTTGCAGCTCTGATCAAGTGAAAAGGAATACATTCTGAGTTAAGGTGTGAAGTAGTAAGAACAACGTGAAGAAGAGGCAGAGCCCAGAGCAGGTTACAAATTCTGGGCCATTCTCTGCAAGCCTGGGTCTTTTCGTTTTGACTAAACAAATCACAGAGAAGGAATTACTAAGATCCCTTCCTAAGGGGCTTTCCGGCTTAGCGTCCACACAGATAAAACCAGGAAAATTAACTACACTCCACATCTGGCACGTGGCCCAGACTCTCTGTGGGAGAATGATGAGGCCTGGCTTGGGTTACAAAGATCACTGATTAGGTTTTCAGGTGGGGACAACTAAGAAAAAGCAGTAAGACAGTACACGATATATCTAATTGTGATCTTTCTTGATGCAAATAACTCCTTGAAAATAAGGGCATAGACATGTATACCTATCTTTAATTTCTTGATAGAAAAGTGGGATAAAATATATGAGAAAACATGAAAAAATACTTATACCAAGGCAGAATAAAATTTATAACTGTTACAGTTTGATGGTCATCAATGCATTTAATATAAATGGATTTTTCTCATCGGGGCTAAATAGACAATAAACCCTACAGTCAGTTGGAGTCTCTATGTACACTCAGAAACTTCTTGGTTCTGCTTGTTCATTATGTGGTGTTTGAAGACTTTAGAGCAATAGGATATAAAAATGTGTCACTTTGGTCTACTTTGCCTTCAAGTGACAGAGCCTGTATTACCTGCTAATTTTAATTACTGTGGGTCGGTCCTTATCTGTGCCTTGCTGATCTTACGCCTCTAGTCATGGTCTTGAGTGACACTGGCTGACATTCAGAAGACACCCGATGTTTTCTTTTCTAGGGCTTAGAATTCCTCTACCCAGATAAGAGGGCAACAAGCCAGGAGACCCCTCCCTGGAAAGGTCTCTCTCCTCCTAACTGGGGGGCTTACTTGGCAACCGCATGTGTGCATCACATCTTCACTAGAACTGGACTTAACCATTGGAATTGCTTTGTTCAGTCCTGAGTGCCCATATTTTACAATCATTCACACTTTTACACAATCGCTTTTTACCCTCAGGGAGTTTTGCCCTTTTGAAAAATTTGAACCATAGTTTTATTATTCAACCTCAGAGAGGAAATACTTATGAATATTCTGCTTTCTCCTATTCACATTCATTTGTGAATTCCAGAAACTTTTGGCTGTAATCCAAATGTCCCTGTGTCCATGATACTAGTTCCTCACCATTCAAAGGGACCTTTCATCTCCAGTTGGCTATTAGCAGTGAAGTCAGACTCTCAGAAGAGCTAAGAGAAAACATAAATCGGTGTTCTTTCAAGTCATTCTTGCTTCTTCCTGGTGTAAGCCGTGAAGTCTGGGTACTAGAATATGACAGTTTTTGGTGAAATCTGGAACAGAGTCAAAAGGATGACTTCTTTGCTAAACAATGATAAAAAAATAGATAATTGGGAAAATAGATATACATTTCTAAGGTAATGCCCCCCACCACCAAATGAATACAAATACTTATTAAGTAAGGGATAATTGCATTCTACTGTATGAATATGAAACTTTAATTAAACAGTTTTCTGTTCTTGGATATATTTCCAGTGTTAACTTATAAAACGAACATGGCAATGCATATTCATGATTGTTGTTTCTTTAAAAAGTTCTTTCTTTCTTAAAAATATTAATCAAAATTTTCATATTATAAATATGACATTTGTTAAATATAAAAATTTTAAGAAATATGCCTAGGGAAAAAAATTTAAATTACTCATAATCCAGCTACTTTTAGGATTTGGGGGTTTGGAATATCTATCTCCAGAATGCATGGTATTCACAGGTGAAATCTTGTGATACTTCACAAGGTGTAATAATAAATACAAGGTGGATAAAATTCCCCATTAAGTGGTAAGTTCCCATTATTTAAATTTTAGCAAATATTTAAATTCTATCAAACATTTAAATTCTATCTGTGAAGGTCATCTCTCTGTATTTCATCTCTATGTCTCCCTAAGTCCCTGAAGCCCGGTAAAATCTAGTCATTTTAGATGTGGTTTATGCTGGGAATGACAACTACCCTGAATATAAATAGATATTCATTAAGTAACAATGATCAGAAATCAAAGGTCTATGAGGGCTCTGCCAATGGGTTCTAAATTTCCTGGGCTAAGAGGGGGTAATACAAACACTCCAAACTTGCCCAGCCTGGCCATCGGTTTCCAAATATCCGGAGGGAACTCAGAGCTGCTGTGACATTGCTCCCCAGGAGACAAAGCAGCTCATGGGCGCAGCAAATCAGGGGCTAATCTGTGCCCTAATTGGGGACTTCTCTTCCCTGTGGACCAAACAAAGCCAGCTTTCCTCTTCCCTCCAGCAAAATGTGTATAAAGGGAAATTATGCCTGACTTATACTAGCGTTTTTGAGAGTAAATAATGAAAGAGCAAAGGGAAAACTAATAGATCCAATTAACTTAAACCTTCAAAATAAAATCTGACAGTTTCAAAAGAAAGGCAAATGAGCCATGTCAGGTTGGGTTGGGGGCTGTGATATTCGGTCCTATCAGAGACATTTTGTTAGCATGGAAAACTCTTTGGGAATAAATAAGCAGGTAGAACTCTGCCTGGTTCAGCACTGAAACTGGTCTTATTGTCAATTTTACAAAGTTTCAAAAAAGGGGAGAATATGATGAAACGTCCCAATGTGCACTTGACATCAGGCTCTCCTGCAAAGAAATGGGCCAAGCCAAATGGAAATGACGTGTAGACCTTTTGAAGTGGAAATGAATCACTGAAAGGGCTTCAGTTTGGATAAGAAGAGGGCAAATTATAGGAATAATGATCTAAACTGTGCTTATTGATTACAGCTTCATAACAGAACCGTACTAGCATTTGTTAGATGCTTTCACACCTATTTTTCAGATAATCTTCCAAACAAATCCTGTAAAATGATGTATCCTCACTTTACCTATGGAGAAACTGACATTAGGCAAGTGTAAGTGACTTAGCTGAGGTCATAAACTCAAAAGAGGCAGAGCTACCCCTGACAGTCTGCAAAGGCCGGGCAGTTATTATCCAAGAAAGCGGTGTGGAAAGTACTGTGGGCACACACCACAGATTCGGGCACAAGCTCTTACTGTAGCAAACACTGTTAATACAAGTTTTTAGACATAATCAGAAAGAATATTAAAAAATAAATACAAAATATTATCCTAACTTTATATCAGAGTTCACTCCTCTTTGGAATGATATGTGTGATCTTTGCGTTCAACTTTTCCAAAAGGAGAAAGGTCAGAGCTGCAGAAGGTCCAGTGATCGGGAATAAAAACAAATCTGCTCTGAGCAAGTGGTGTCTGTTCAACTCAGTGTATCCCTGAGAAGACATTGTCATCACAGCAACAAAATGAGTTCAAGTGGGGCTTCCCTGGTGGCGCAGTTGTTGAGAGTCCGCCTGCCGATGCAGGGGACACGGGTTTGTGTCCCGGTCCGGGAGGATCCCGCATGCTGCCGAGCGGCTGGGCCTGTGAGCCGTGGCCGCTGAGCCTGCGCGTCTGGAGCCTGTGCTCCGCAACGGGAGAGGCCACGGCAGTGAGAGGCCAGAGTACCAAAAAAAAAAAAAAAAAAATGAGTTCAAGTGCACTGATGTTACATCTTGCGTGTATATGTTAACTTTGTCCTCTCTTCTGTCTTCTCCTTTCAGACATGAAGCAGATATCTGCTAGTGTTTTGCCCCTTCTCCCCAACCCTCATCCATTTCCACCTGTGCTTCCCTTTTGGGGAACCTCCCCCTCCTGCACTTGGAGTTCATTTGCCCTTGAAAGCCTCTGCCTGTACTCCAAGGATGAGATGGATAAGCCAGCTGACCTGACAGTGCTCAGTGATTGGTTCAGAGTTGGTCATGTGACTCAGGGTGTTAGAACCAGAGCAACCTGCTTTATCTGATGTATTAGTGTCCTGTGGCTGCTGTACCCAGTGAACACAAAGCTGGTGGCTTAAAACAACAGAAACTTAGTCTCTCACAGTTTTGGAAGCTAGAGCCTGACATCTGTTTCCCTGAGCCACAGTCAAGGTGTCTGCAGGGCCATGGTCCCTCTAGGGGCTGCCAGCATTCCTAGACTCCTGGACGCATCACTGCCATCCCCACCTCCATGGTCACATGGTCTCCTCCTCCTCTGTGTGTGTGGTGTCTCCCTCCACTTTCTCTTATCAGGAACTATTATTATTATGTTATTGCGTTTGAGGTCCACCTGGAGAATCTAGGATAATGTCCCCACGTCAAGACTCTTAACCTAATCATATGTGCAAAGACCTTTTTTTCCTTATAAGATAACATTTACTGGCTTGAGGGATACCGACCTTCCATCTTTGGGTGGCCATTACTCAGCCTGCTGCATCTGGGCAGAATTAATGACAGGAAACACATCTTTTTCATACTGGACTTGGGCTTGCTTCCAGTGGACAAGCCTGTAGAATTCTTGCCTGAGAAGGGCCCAGCAGGAGAAGTGGAGCAGAACACAGGTCTTGATGACATCCTTTCAGGATTCAGCCAGGCCCCAAACTAGGTGCAAGTTATTTTTGCCTCTAAATTCCCTTTTTCCTTAAGCCAGATTTTTTTTTCCCCACAGATAAAGCAATATAAATGACATCTCCACTATTAGAATACATCTTCTGGAAAAGTGTCTCATATTGAGCCCATTTCATAATCTAGGGGAGTGGAAATTTTCTACTTAAACCCAATCCTTTGGAATATCCATGTGTGCATTTTATGATCATTTACTTTGAGTCAAAGGTAGAATCAAGTTGTTTCTGAGAATTCCTGTTCGTTTTTTTTTTTTTCTCTTTTTCCATTGTCTGGAGGTGTTTCTTATCCCCTCCTTTCGTGCTGTTTTTCTTTCCACTTCACCTGACTCTCACTCCATTTCTTTTCCTTTCTCACTTCAAAGGTCTCCTAACTGAAATGTGCTGAGGCACTTGAAATGTGGTACCTTGGCGAATTACTGTCAGACACTGTAACCTTTGGATCAGCTAGAATCTTGCTGTGAGAGGAGACAGCAGGTATTGATGGAAGCTTAGAAAAAAGAATCATTAGAAAGTTCACATTGGTAAAGTTCTTCTATGAAGAGAAAATAATAGAAAAGAGTTAAGTTGTAAAATGGGCAATTAGCTGTTGACAATTAAAATGTTTGGTATAAAATATTCTGAGCATATAAAGTAAAATATATGTTGCAGATACAGAGATTTGGGGTCATGAAGCAATGTAGCTTTCAAGATTTAATTTCAAGAAGATGGATTTTTAAAAAGTTTCTTATGGTGTTTCTGCTAACAGGATGGGGAAACTTGGGCTGAACAGTTGGATATGTGTTGAGTGTGTGGCCAGGTGAAAACTAGGTTGAAGCGGGTGATGACCCATGTTTATCCAGACATGGATAACAGCAGTTTTAGAAGATCTGCTAAAAAGGCTCTCTTTCATTTGATGTGTTTATTAGTAACTTCACTCAGGCATGTTTATCAAGTTCAAGTATGACATGAGCTGGGAGAGACAGAGATGAATACACTGAGTGATAGAACCCAAAATGAAACTGTCAAGCTGGAACTTGAACTAAATCTAATGAAACCAAAGTTAAGTGGCCTCTATATTAGGTTCACATTCAAGTTCACAAACTCAAGATGAGGGAACTATGGCTTAGCAGCACTTTCAGGAAAAAAACAGTTATTTTTGGTTAATGGCTAGAGCCAAAAATTTTTTTAAGTTGCCAAAAGAGGTCACTGAATCTTGGTTGTCTTGCGACTAACAGAATCTGGAACCGGGGAGATAACCATGACCCTCAGCCCATAGCAATCACTGTGCTTTCAGTGAGAACCAGGTAAACTGCCTTTGGTCCAAAGGATAGGGACCAGGTGATGAGTGGCAGGAGGAAGTACTGAAAAGATGCTTAGTGAGAAAAAATATAATTCCAAAGTCATAAGATGTGTGTTCAACATTTGAAGCCATACAGAGTCCCAGGCCACATTTCAGAAATTTAGATTCAGTAGTTAGGAAGGAGACTTCAGTAATGTATCTTTTTACAAACCTCCCCACGTGATGATTAGACGGACTAATTTTTAAAACTCAGATTCTAGATTCTAGAGCAGCTTCCAACTTTTTACACACCTAAGAATTTTTGCTTTCCAAATCGTCCACATCTTTTAAAGTATTCCTTAAAATCGATCCATCCTCAAATACACATCATGTGTTTATCTTTTGCCAGATACCGAGTTGGAGAACACGGGGATCACTGCTGCTCTCAGCCCCAACCTCCAATCACATCAAGAGCTTTAGGAAATGCCCCACCCCCATCTCCAGCCTCAGGGATGATAAATACAGGCCTGGGAAACTGTCATCCCGAAAAAGCTTCCACGATACGCTGAATGTGACATTCAACAAGGCTTTCTTTTGCTCAAGAATTCCGTCTTCCATAAATTGACAAGTTTTATTTCAGGAAGTGCTAGGGAAGGAATGATGTAGGTAGAAACAAAGGCTGGAAAGAATCATTGACACCAGCTGGCTAATGAGTTACGATTCCACCTCTCCAGATGTGGTGGGCATACACCCACCCTCTGCACATCTGCATGTGACACAGGAGGCCCTGGGGGACCAGACCCATCATTTGTGTCCCTAACGGGTTCTCAGAATTTCACACGTGTCACCCCATTTCTGCTCATGCGAGCTTGTATGTACTTAGGCTAAGGAAGAGATCCCTGTTAACTGTGGGATTCTGTATTTGAAAATAAAAGACATGCTGAATGTTTCAGACTTTTGTGAAGGCTTCCTGGCAGCCTTATTAATTTGTTCTTATTTTGGTACTCACTGTTCTTTCGTCTGAGTGGTTATTTTAAAATGGGAAAGGAACCTAAATTAGTATTATACATTTTAAGACATACATTTGCATACATCATGAACTTTAATTTATAGTTGGGCCAAATAATTTTAACAGTTGCTATAAAATCCGTTATTTAATAATAGTTTTTACTACCATACTGAATGCAGCAGTAGACAAGCTTAATAGCCTCATGTCCACAACAAATTTCCAGCTATTATGTGTACATCCCGCACGCCTTTGACAACTCCATGGACCAGTCAAATTCCCACTGATTGCATTATTTGAATCTTGCTAGAAACTAGTTCACCATGTGCGCACAGTAGTTTTTTAGTGAATACATCTGTTTTTCCGACCTCAATTTCTTTTGCTTTCTCAGATTTACATCATTATAAAAACGACTGTTATTTTCAATAGAATAATTTTCCATAATCATATATGTACCCCTTCATAGGGCATCTGCGATTCAGTTCTAAAGCACAAAGAGGAAAATGTGCATAAATTAACTACATTTAACATTTATACTTCTGGTAGTAAACATAAGAGAAGATTTCAAGGGGGTTAAAAAAAAACAGATTTTAGACATATACCAAGGTAGTTAAGTAAGGAAATTTAAATTGGGCCATTGGAGAGAAAATGTAAAAAGTATAAAAATATAACACTAACTTGATCTCTGTTTTTGGCAACTTGCTTTTTAAAATTATGTTTATTTTCTTAAAAGTGTGACTGTGGTTTTAATTGAGTTACCTAAACTTGAGGTAGTTTTGATTATCTGAATTTAAGAAACTCTAAAAGTATTAAATCTGATTATGCTAAATACTCAATTTATCTCATTTATCTTTGTACCAGCCTCAGTTAACAATAGACTTGTTTTTTGTTGGCTTAATTTTCTAATCATCTAATTTCTATCACCAATTCATTCCAAACTCTACCTACAAATATCTAAATCTCCTCCCAATATGTTTAAACATAGCATTCTATTAATTTCATCTTCTTGGAGACATCTCTCTTGGACTCCTGACCCAGTGCAGTCTTCTCTGGATCTTCCACATGGCTGTTCTCCTAGATGTCCCTATGCTTTAATCCTGAGAATTCTGTCTTTTCTGTGTTGCTTCCCTTGTTATCCCAAATTCTATGCTTTTGAAATTATTGGTTTGCTTATCTGTCAGTAGTTTCCTTAGAAGGAGTTAATTTTTCTGAAACTTTGCATATTTGAACAGGTTTTTATTTCACCCTTTTTGCAGTATGGCTGAGAATGTGATTCCAAATAGGAAATAATTCACTTTCAGAATTTTGAAGGCTTTGCTCTGTTGTTTTCTGGCCCTTCTGAGTGCTACTGAGAAGTCGAAGTCATTGTGCGTCACACTGCATTTTCTGAAGCCGTTTTTTCCTCTCTGGAAGCTCATGGGGTATTTTCTCTGTCCAATTGTTCTGAAATTTCACAATGATGTGCTGTGGTTTGGATCTATTTTCCTCTATTATGCTGAGCACTCAAAGGGCCCTTTCAATCTGGAGGCCCTTCTTTTCTTGGAAATTTTCTTGGTTTATTTCCTGATTATTTCTTTCCCACTGTTTTCTCTTTTCTTTCCCCTTGGAACTTCATTATCTAGATAATGAATGTTCCTGGCCTAATCCTGTGGTTTTCATCTCCTTGTCTTTCTGTTCTACTTTAATGGAAATTAAATTTTTTCTACTTTAACGAATAAATTCATCAATTTTATTTTCCATCCTTTCTACTGAATCTTTCATTTCTGCTATTATATTTTTAATTTCTCAGAATTCATTTTTATTATCTGGATATTCCTTTTCTCCAACATCCAGTTCTCATTTTAAAGAGGCTCTGTCTCATCGCCCTAAGAGTGTTATTGATAGATTTTTTTCTTGTAGTTTTCATGTCTCTGTCCAATATCTGGTATCGGTTTTTTTTTCTGTTTATTATTTATGGGTTTCATAGTAGAGATTTTCCTCTGCTTTTTATTAGTCTCTGGTTCTCTCCTCATATTTAAAAGTGGGGCTTTATTTTATGGTTGTGAGTTATACCTCAGTAGGGCTCTAAACATAGAGGGGTATTATGGGGTATGGGGTATTATGAAGCTCCAAGCACATGTGTGAGGCTTGTCAATTTCAGTGAGCTCCTGGATGGTTTCACTGGGAGAACTCCAATGTCAGACTCCACGTCATGTCTCCTGGGCTGGTCAGATTGCTCAGAGAAGAATCTTCCCATCTTCCATCTGGAAGGTGAAAGCCTGGTTGTCAGTGTTCTAGAAGCTGAGTGGGGGAAAAAATGGTTGAGGTGTTTCAAAATTCATTATTTACACTGTCCCTTAAGCTCCATTTTCAACCTGGTATTCCCAACCTCAGTGGTGCCGAATGTCCCCCCAAGCTGTGTCACCTCCTGTCGTGACTTTGCCTGAACCTTAACCTCTTGTCTTCCGCCAGAGCCGATGAGAAGCCGTCGCCTGCGGAAGCTGATGAAGGATGATTTGGCCGGGGGCTGTTAACTACATTTGAACAAACTCTTAGCCAATCCTCCTGTTTGCAGTCCACCTAGACCCCTACTTCCTAAAGCCTTTGGGACTTCGGGTGCTTCTTGAATTTCTTATATGCCAGTGTAGGGTTTGTTTTTCCTTGTTCTGCTGGGTAAATTGCCATTCTTCTTTCCACTTTTCCACTTTCAAAATTTTGTTGCCCTTGCCCCCTCTCCCATTTATTGTCTTTGGGGTTTAATTCTTTTTTCCCCCTTATCCCTTTTTTTAAGGTTTCAATATTTCATTCAAGTTTTATTTATTTATTTATTTATTTATTTATTTATTTATTTATTTAGCGGTACGCGGGCCTCTCACTGTTGTGGCCTCTCCCGTTGCGGAGCACAGGCTCCGGATGCGCAGGCTCAGCGGCCATGGCTCACGGGCCCAGCCGCTCCAAGGCATGTGGGATCTTCCCAGACCGGGGCACGAACCCGTGTCCCCTGCATCGGCAGGCGGACTCTCAACCACTGCGCCACCAGGGAAGCCCTCAAGTTTTATTTTAAGCGATGTTAATTACAGCATTTGAAGGGGAGGATCTAATTCCACACAAAATGGAAGACTCTAAAATGTACCCATTAAACTGCTTAAAAATGAACTGAATGGCGAGAATACAGCGGAAGTCCAATTTAGATTCTGAGTGTGCTCACCATGTGATTATCATTATTTGGGGCTTCCGGGAAGAGGCAAAGGTACACGTGTGGGTTCAATATACTAGCTTTAACCCAAAGGACTGATACATTTATGGGTCTTTCTGCCTGCAGTATCTTTTCCTATAAAGGGGGGATAAATATAGGCTCATGATACTATTTATAAGACATAATCATTTTCATCTCTGCATCGCTTTACACTGTATAAAGCGTTTCACATATATCTCCTTTCGTCCTCCTGATACTTTTATAAGTCAGTTAGGGAAGGTGCTGTTAGTCCTTTTACTTAAGTAAACTGAGGAGCACAGAGGTTCCTTTGCCAGAGGTCACATGCCAGCCAGCGATGGAGTTGGACATGCAGTGCTTCTGGGTGCCTGGGGATCTGATGGAGCTATTTGAACAGAACAGACAGCAAGGAGAGGGGCACAGCTGATTCTGGAAGCTGACTGAATGTCTACATAATTCAGAAAAAGTGAACGTGTTAGGCAGGGATAAGAGATCTCAGTTTCTATCAAGCAAATGGTTAAAAAAAAATTCCAGACGAATCTGTGGTTAGGGAAACAGAATGAAACCTAGAAATTTAATCAAGATTTCAAGACATCAAGTTAGATTCCCTGGTAAGGATACGTATGACACAAGCCATTATCTCAGCACAAAGCCCTATTTCTTAAGGTTAAATACTGATTTTCTTATCTTGGATGTCCTCTGGAAATCTTATTACCCTCATGGCTGTTCTTCTGTATTAAAGGAGCATGGAAACACAGAAGACAGCACACAGTATCTGCGATCACCGTCTACTAGCATCTCTCTCCTCTGCTGAGCTGTACGGCCCATTTGGAAGAAAAATACAGGAAACCTTCGGACTTATCATCCTCTTTTTCATGCTAATTCTGTCATTTTTATCTTTAGCCCCTTATTTAATGAATTAACAAATAGCCATGGAGTCCCTTGGTAGGTGGCCCCAGAGGAGATACAAAGAGGGAAAAGGCGACCTCTGTCCTGAAGAAGTCATCATTTTTGAGGGAATAAGACATCAGATCGTAGCAGTGAGGTCGAGATATCAGATCTTACCAAAATATGGGATATTCACATCCTGTCAAAATATGTCATTCAAAATCATTCATTCATTCAACACAATCTAGCTACTTTCCTGGGCAGCTGTTGAGCGATGGTGGCTGACCTGGTTGGATTAGGGCCATGTTGGACTTGGAATTTCTGCAAGAGTCATGCCATCTTCTTACACTGTCTCTGAAATTGGGCCATTGACTCCACCATTCTTGGGCACCTCTGCCTTGATGTCTGGCCTCTTAGTTCTACTTTCATACCCTTTATTTATTTATTTATTTATTTATGGCTGTGTTGGTTCTTCATTGCTGCGCGTGGGCTTTGTCTAGTTATGGTGAGCGGGGCCTACTCTTTGTTGCAGTGTGCAGGCTTCTCATTGTGGTGGCTTCTCTTGCTGTGGACCATGGGCTCTAGGTGTGCAGGCTCAGTAGTTGTGGCTCGCGGGCTCTAGAGTTCAGGCTCAGTAGTTGTGGCGCACGGGCTTAGTTGCTCTGTGCCATGTGGGATCTTCCCGGACCAGGGATTGAACCCATCCATGTCCCCTGCATTGGCAGGCAGATTCTTAAGCACTGCACCACCAGGGAAGTCCCCACATCCTTTTTTCTTCCAATGTTCCACCGCGGCAGGAAGGGTATGGCTCTCCACCTTCTGTTCTCTTTGACGTGGACTCTCACATACATCCTCCTCCCTCCTGAGGGGACTGCATCCTGCCCTCGTAGCAGGGGACACAGTAGTGTACCATAGGCAGGGAGAAAGCCCTGCTTGTTGAGAATAAAAAAAAAAAAAAATCCCTCTTACCCTGCCGATTGAATTAAGCGTCATGAAGGAAATAAACAGAGTATGAAAAAGAGGATAAGAAGAGATACCTGGATTCATTCATGACAGAATTCCTTCCCCAGGGGAAGGCATTCACTGGAACCTGAAGGATGAGAAAAACCAACATGCAAAAGGCAGAGGGAACCATAAATGAAGTCCGAAGCAATGGTAAGTCATGTCCATTAAGTTGATAATTAGGGAGGACAAGCAGATGGGAGGTGAGCTGGGTCTTCTCGGTGTTCCTAGAAATCAGTTCACCCAACAACCATTCCCAGCCACCTTCTCCTATGCTTCCTCCACTAGAGAGGCTGGGAAACTGCGACTGAAATTCCCAGCACCCTGGGAGCAAGACGTGGCCATAGGACACGATGAGCTGTAGCAGAAAGTCCTTTCGGGGTCCTTCCCTTCCCCAGAAAAAGTCAAAAGCCCCCAAGAAGAAATCATCTTGTCCCTTGCCATTCCTCTTCCTCCCTTCCTGGAGTGCAGAAGGAGGCACTTATGTTTCACAAGGCTGGGAATGAGCAGTAAGACCGGAGGAACATAAGCCCTGCATGGCGTGGTGGTGGGGCTGCCTCACCTAGGCTACCCATCTCCAGGTGAGAAACTATAGCATGGTAACTTCTTCTTTTTTAAACATTTTCTGAGCAGTTTACTTGAATTCATAGTTAAACCTCATAAGAATTTTAAAAAAGTAGGTGCCGTTGTCATCCCAGTTTTTAGATGAGGAAGTTGAGGCATGGAAAAGTTGCATAATTTACCCAAGAGACTCGGTTAGTCAGTGGAAGAAGTTGGACTTTGAACACAGGCAGTGTGTACCTCAATCCCATCCCCTTGACCACTGGCTACATGCCAGTGTTGGCCGGGTTTTCTGTTACCCACAGATGACTGTAACCCTAACCTATCCATCCTTGAAGGATGGATAAAGTTTAGACAGCAGCTTTCAGATCATCATATCAGTGCATGTCGGTGCAGTGTGTGCCAGAGGAGGGCAAGAGAGACAACAATTTGATGAAGAATTTAGGCTAGGTAAAGAGACAAAGGTGAAGACAGAAAATACAGCACAATGAAAAGACAAATACCATATGATATCGCTTATATGCGGAATCGAAAATATGACACAAATGAACTTATCTACAAAGCAGAAACAGACTCACAGACATAGAGAACAAACTTGTGGTTGCCAAGGGGGAGAAGAGGTTGGGGAGGGATGGAGTGGGAGTTTGGGGTTAGCAGATGCAAACTATTATATATAGGATGGATAAGCAACAAGGCCCTACTGAAGAGCACAGGGAACTATATTCAATATCCTGTGATAAACCATAATGGAAAAGAACATGAAAAAGAATGTACATATACATGTATAACTAAATATATAGTTATATACATGTATATACATTTATATGAAAAAGAATATATATATACATGTATAACTAAATCACTTTGCTGTACGCCAGAAGCTAACACAACACTGCAAATCAACTACACTTCAGTAAAATAAATTAAAAAAAAAAAGAAAATATAGCAGAGTGAACTAGAAAGGGAACTACAAGTCACAGATCTACTGGCTACGACTGACTGTGGCTTAATTATACTGCCTTATCTTTAGCAGATCTAAGTCATTCTGTCTTTAAGCCTCAGTTTCCTCATCTCTCAAATGGGCATAATAATCATACATGTCTTTTAGAGTTTCAATGCCCTAGCAAAATGCTCTGCTCCGAGTAAGACTTCAGTAAATATTAGGCCCCAAAACTTAGTGAGATAAAATCGAATGTTTTCCTCTGTGGCTTGTCTCATCTTCACAGTAATGACTGTCTGGAATCTTCAATTCAAAATACAACATTTGGAAACTTAAAAATATTAAAGATGAAGAGAAAGTAAAGATGATCTTTTCTTTGATGTTAGTGGTGAAATGTTTTTTCTTTTTTTTCATATTCTAGTGAAAACCTGGCCTTATTACAGATCACAGGCCCCTGCACACCATTGTTGCAATAACTTAATCTGAGGGAGGATTCTGACTTTGTCAGTGTAACGTTTCTTAATAGTATTAGTCAAGCAGAGCTTGAAGGAACGTACCTATTGACTTCAAAGGATTTGTTTTAAAGAAAGTGAAATAAAAAGGAAATAAGAATTCATGGGAACTGGATTGGATACCATGATTTCCACACCGAGTTTAGGAAAAGCTGCCTAACCTCCAAACTGTGTTCTGAGAAAACAGTTGTCTGGTACAAAGGCACGAGAACTGATATAAAACGTTAGTTCAAAGCCTTTGGGGAAAAAAAGAGGGACCCAAAGACAGTCATTCTCTCCTTTAATGAACCCCCATGTGGAGAGTGGCTGCTCCGTGGGGAGCTGGTGCCTTTGAAGTGACTGTGAATCAGACAACCAAGTGCCACCTCACGGCCTCTGACTGAGCTAGCAGATTTCCAAGGCTTCACAGCTCCAAAAGAGCCTGCACAAAGCATTTTCTTCCAGGACTGCTTGCAGACTTAAACAAAAGACACAGAGAGTGACTGTACAGGGACCACCAGTGGACTCTGAAAAGATCTTCAGAAATCAGGGGTTTTTTTCCTTTGTTTTTTTCCATATTCAATGAACCAGCCTGAAAACTATGGCTGACGTGTGTGTGGAAGGCTGTTACCGTGTCTCTAATGTTGCTGCTTCCAACAGGAAAAGCCTGCTGCTGGCTCTCCATCCCCAGGGACAGGGCAGACAGGCTTTTCTGGTCAGAGGGGTGCTGCTCTGCAGGCAGTTGTTTCCCCTGGTCCAGGATGCAGGGGTGGAAGTAAAGGGTACAGCATGGCTTGTTTCCCCAGAGGGCCCCTGGGTGTGCAGCAGCCTGAGCATCCTGCCCTCCCAGCGCAGGGAAGGCCCCAGAGAGCTGTGTCCTTCCCCGCAGAACATACAGAACAGCCCGCAGAGGCGACAGACTTTCTGGAGATCAGGTGGTTGCCAGGGACTCTCCGGCAGAGCGCTTCCTATATCTGCCGTTCCCGGGAACACAGGTTTGGACGTGGCTGTAATAAGCATATTTTCTAGTACTTTGACGTCACCATGTGGGGTCCACCTTGCTACAGACCCCATGAGTAAGCAGGGAATGTTTTGAGAATATCAACCTACCATTTTACCTAAAATAAAGCAAAAGGAAAAAGTTCCATAGAAACAGATTGTTATAAAAATATGACCTATTTGCAAATCGCGAACTTATAGTCCCACCTGGTAAGATGAAAGAGAAGAGCTGCATAGTAAACTAAAAGTTTAGTCATCGGGGGCCTGTTTATAAAGAACTTGTACCCGACAATGCTGTTGACACTCTTACAACACAATGGGATAGACAGGACAGAAACTATTATTCTCATTTTGCAGAGGAGCAAACGAGAAAGGGCTGTCATGATAAATATTGTGGTTCCCTTGGATGTGGCCTGGTGTTGGGTCTGGCAGCTGATATAAACTCAAATGTGCCCAAAAGCAGAGGCTGTTGAGAAAAGATGGAGGGGAAGCCCTGCTGAAGATCGTCCCATCTAAATGGTAATTGGGCCCAATTAGGTGTTTCTGTCCCATCTCCCTGCGCAGAACCCCAGCACAGAACTTCGTGCAGAGTTGATTCTCTTTAGTATTTGATTTTAAAACCAGCGCTTAATAACTTATCTACCTCTAATGATGTGCCAGGAACCATTCTGAACACTTTATATCACTATCTCATTTAATCATCTCAACAACTCAGTAAAGTGGGTACAATTATTACCTTCATTGTACAGGTAAGGAAACCGAAGCACAGAGAGGTTAAGTGACTTGCCCAGTGTCACACAGACTAATGGTGTCAGAGTTAAGATTTTTAAAAAGAATAGGCAAATGCATTGTCCTAGTATCAGCATTTCAGGAGCTTAATTTCTATTCTGAGGGTAATGTGGGCAAAGCAAAGAACTGAAACCTATTCCCTCTCCCCTTTTAATTAGGCCTCGAGAAGGAATTCCTGGGGCATCTAAAAATTCAAAAAATTTAAGCCTTTATGCACAAGTGGCTTTGAAGTCTGCTTGGAGGAGCCTTGCCTTTTGCTGGTGACAGGTTCTGGCCTCAGGTAGGATACAAACAACTTCAAAAAAGAGCACCTGCCCCCATTCTTTCTTCTGTGCAGGTGAGAACCGGGCTTCACTGGTGAAAGTTTAAATGCCCTGGTTTCTTCTGGCCCCCGCGAACTGCTAATGTTGTGTTTTTCACACACATTCAGATGGTGAGTGAAGCTGTGAAGTCCTGACTGAGTAAGCCGACTCTGACGGCGAGGGCTTGCACCCAGCAGGGATCTTCTCATCTCTGCGTCCACTCTCCCCACCCCCCAGCGCTGCCCGCGGCTCACGTGCTTCTCCAGGTAGCGACAAGTGGGGGCGGGGGCGGGGGGGGGCGGGCAGAGACTGGGATGCACTCTACACCCTTAGGGCTTTACTTCATCAGAGAGGTTTGTTCAGGGCCTCAGATGCACGCAGAGCTGCCACGTGTAATGCCATTTCTGCAAGCCAGGAAATGGAAACTAATTTAAATCACACAGTTGGGACTCAGTCAAGCTGGACTCCAAATTCCAAGCTAGCTCTGTCTCCCACTCCCTCTCTTTCCCCCTTCTCCCTTCCTTCTTTCCTTCCTTCCTTCCTCCTTCCCTCCCTCCTTCCTTCCCTTTGTTTTCTCTTCAACGACATACTATCTTTGATCAATGAAAGAATATATCATTGTGAAACCCATACGAGGGGGATTATTTACATTTTCCATTTATTATCTCAAAATACACTTCCACAATCTCAACGTGCCTCTAAAAAGGGAATTAATCATTGCAGCAGGGCCTAGAGAACAAAACGTGAGTTTTCTAGGACAATGTTTTCCGTTTCTGCTGGGTCCTGTTAACCCCAGTTAAGCCACCTGGGAGGTATTTAAATGATTCTTTTGTCGATGCTTTTCGGCAGGTGTGATAGATACTTTTGATGGATCAGGAACTTTCTGCCTGTGGTTAACCAACAAATTCAACCTAACATTGAAGATAGGTGGGGATAGGTTATGGTCAGTTTTCTTTTTTTATTTACATTTTGACTTTCAGGAGGTTGGGACAAATGTGACAAACAGAGTTACTGATGCTAAAAACACCATCACAGTGCAGACAGTGGGCAGCGTGGGCTCCTGCCCTGGGCCTGGGCCTTCCAGGACCCTGGGGATCACTAACCTATAAAAATAAATGTACTAAGGGGCACGTGGTCACGTCTGTCACTAGGCATCTGGTGCTCAGTGTTGAGAGACCATAAACCATAACCCTAAACATCCAATCTCAAAACCAGCTCTGTGCTGGCTTCAGAGAAACGCTTCACCCTGACTTTTGTCCCCTGGCCTTGGAAGGGCACTGTGAAGATTTCCAGGGTGTGCTGCCACTGACATGCACATGGACACACCAAGGTGTGCGGATAATGTCACGGCAGAAGCACTTCGTTAAAAGTCCAATCAATTAAAAATCAAATCCTTGCTTTCAGGTAGCAGGAATAGAAAACAGTCTTAAATGTGAATGAGTGGGGTTTCCTCGTAATGCCAACCACCAATTTTCTTGCTTCGCTTTGGGTTCCAAGTCTGTAAGAAGTCACACACTAGTGTAGTATTTGCATGTGTTAAACTTGGTGATTGAGGAACATCTTTCAAAATGAAATGATTAATATTACTGTTAAAATGGTAGATATGTAGTTATACGTGAAACAGGATACTGATTCTTTACATTGACAACTAGGTGGACATAGAATGCTCACATGGCTAATAGGTTTCTGTTTATTCAAAATTCATCATGTATCACTGAATTTAAAATATTAAAGAAAATGTTAAGCTTTTTATGAATCTTTTTTTTTTTTGGGGGGGGTACGCGGGCTTCTCACTGTTGTGGCCTCTCCCGTTGCAGAGCACAGGCTCAGCAGCCATGGCTCACAGGCCCAGCCGCTCCGCGGCATGTGGGATCTTCCCGGACCGGGGCATGAACCCGTGTCCCCTGCATCGGCAGGCGGACTCGTGCCACCAGGGAAGCCCTATGAATCATTTTATTTCAGTCTTGGTATTCATAATCCTAATTTGTAGTTTGCATTTTACTTCTAGCAGATATCTTTGCATCATTGGGAAGAAAGGAATCTTCAGCAACTATAGGAAAGTAATTTTAATTTTCTGATTAAAAAGTTTTGAATTTACGTTTTTGATGAAAATATATACTCAAATTTTGCATAATTTGAATACACTAATCCTTTCTCAGTGTTTTCCCAAAGAGCTTTCTATGATGACGGAAATGTTCTATATCTGTGCTGTCCACATGTGGCTACTGATTACTTGCAAGCACCACTGAGGAACAAAACCAGGTGAAATATGGCTATAAATGTTCCATACAGAACAGATCATTGCTATCACTAGGACAAAAAAATTACTTGACAGTCTCGATTATGGCAACATATGAGCGATTTTACTAAAATAAAGGTAGTATTTATGCAGTATTGTTATCTTTGTCAAGGTAGGAACATATAACATATTATATAATAGTTTGCCAGCTTGATGAATAACTTTGAAATATTTAGACATATGATGGGGGCTGGCTTGACAGCACCCCTAACTGTGACCAGCCATTCTGCATATGTCACTGTTGTCCCCAGAGAGACAGGAGTGTCATGTGGTTGGATTAAAATTTAAAAAACCTCCCCTGCTGGAAAAAAGTGACAAGAAATGTCCCATTGGAAGGACTCCTACAGCATCCTTTCCTTAGAGGAAGTCCAATACATTCCTTTTGAAGAGAGGCCTTCCATTTGGGCTCAGTGCTGTTTTGGCCAGTTACCTGGAAGAGGGAATGAAGAAACAGTAGCTTAGCTGTTAGAATTGCCAGGGAAGGAACTGCTGGCAAAAACCCCACCACTGTTTGCAATGTGGATTTCAGGCTAATAAGGGCAGAGTTGGCTTAACACTGTAATGTTTAGAGATCAGAGATAATAGAAATTCATTGGGTCTCCCACTGAGCTTTAAGTAACCTGAGGAAGGGACAGGGCACCTTCTGGTTACCAGGGTAACAGCACTGGGAATCCCTACAGGGCTTCCTCCCCACTGGTGAAGGGACCCCTATCTGCGCAGCTGACTCCCATGCCCCCACCCAGCCACCTCACACACGTCCTTGCCCCGGGGTGGGGTGCTCCAGCTCTAAGGCTGTTCAATACTTTCTCCTGGGGGTCCCCAGGGCAGTGAGCCCCAGTTGCCCACAGTGGCAACGTGCTCATTCATACACCCTATATTGACTCCACCTCACCTTTCTGTCTCACTTTCCCATTCCTCTTGTATTGCTTCCTGGGATTACTTCCCCAATAAAACCTAAAACCACTTACACTTAAATCCTTAACTTCAGGCCTGTTCCTGGGGCAGCCCAGCGTAAGACAACCTCCAGCCCATAGCTCAGTGCCTGGCAGATATATGGCCTTCTTAGATATTTGCTGAAAGAATTCACATACTTTGCAAATGAAATCATACCTTAATATTAACTTCTTCACCCGACTCAAAGAAGGAAAATGACTAGATTGACATCTCCTTATGTGGATCCATCTCACATCTACTAGTATAACAGCTCCACTGGAAAGCACATGACCATTCAAATAAAGGAAATTTGGGTTCCATCACATCACAGGACCTCAGCACCAGGGAAAGCCCAGGTGACAGACCCTCACTGCTGATCCTTGGAGGTATGTGACCCCCCTGCCTCTCCATACTTCAAACGTTATTTTGCAATCGAGATAAGGCTCAACAAGTACATATTTGGGAGAAGAAGCAGGATGATGTAAGGTTCGTAGTATTAAAACGTCAATGATTAATACAGAGCCTTCGAAAGAGCACTTCTGATAAGGATCTAATAAGTGGAATTCTGCAAGAAAGAGGAGCTGTTCGTTGGGCACCAAAATCAAGTCCAGTCCCTCAATTTGCCCCGGGGAGGTGACAGCTGTGACATATCCTTGTCTGTTGGTTCTAGGGTCCACTGGAGACAGGGTCGAGGTGAGCGTGGGATCAATGCACTTTCTGGGCCTTTGTCAGTACCGGAGGGAGCCCGGGGCCCACTTGCTTCATGGGTTTGCCCTCTTGCTGGCGCAGTTCCCCGCCCTAGAACACCGTGCAACTCACCGGTAGTTACTTGGTTTCTAATTTAACCTCTTCCCAGGCCTTCCACTGCTTTCAATTAGCTAGGCCTGGCGCCTGCAGCTCCATGTGTGTTATTCCAAAGGAAATAGAAGGATTGCCCCCCGCTTCCCCGCCTTTTTCTTTTTCTTTTTTTTCAGTTTTACAAACTGAACCTCTTTACTGATGCATTGGAAGCTATTTTATCCACTTAATGAAATAGGCATTCCACACCCCAAATGGTAAGTTATATATTTCAAGACATCATTTGATTCATTACCCACGCCTCCTCCCGCGTTCCCCAACACTTTGCAACAGACACAGAAATCACAGGTTACGTAGGTCCGTGTGACCGCCGCCTTCCGTGCATGGCCCGCGGCTCGCTTGGGCCCACCAGGGACGGCTGGGACGCAATGAAGCGGCCGAGCGTGTCCTGCTCAGAGGGTGCGAGGTTCCGGGTGCAGGAGCGCGGGTGGCCCGCGGGGCTGCCGGTGCGCTGCGGGGTCTCGGTGCCAGCGGCCGCAGCTAGCTGCCCGGGCGCCCGCCAACTTCGCGGCGCCCGCGGCGCGGAGAAGCCGCAGACCCTCGCAGCCCCGGGATCTGCCGGCTCGCCTGGACCGCAGCCGCCGGGGAGCGCGGGCCCCGCGACTCCCGGTGCCTCCGGCCCTGCCCGCCGACACTGTCGTCCGGCACCGGCGTCGGAGCCGCCTCGCCCGCCCGCCCGCGGGGCCGCAGGCCGCTGTCCCGCCCGCCGCGCTCGCCAACTCCCGGCGGCCCGTGACCCGGGACAAACTTCTGGTCCAGGCGCGTTCCCTGCGCGGTCACCCTCCCGGAAGCCGGCCGCGAAACCGAAGCTGCGGCGGGAGGGGAGCGGGAGGGAGCGGGTGGCACCGCCCGGCCGCCGCTCTCCGAGCGGTGACGCCGCCCCCGCGGCCACCCCCCGCCCGGCTCCCCCCGAGGCGCCGCGGCAGCCGAGCGCCGGGCGCGGGCCGGCGGGGCCGGGCGCTCACGCCCTCTAGCGGGCCGCGGCGGCGCGGGCGGCCGTGACGTGGGCGCTCCCTTCAGCCGGCCTGCGGGGCACCGCCAGTCAGTCGGGGAGCAGGAGCCCCGCTTGCAGCCGGCGCGGGCTCGGCCATCGGCGCGCCGCCGCCCGGGGGCTGGCTCGCCTGGCGGCGCAGAGGCGGCGGGCGGGACGCGCGCGGCCACGGCCCCGGCCCCGGCCACCGCGGCGCCGGAGGCTCGGGTCCCGAGCCGGGGAAGGAGAGCGGCGGCTAGCGCAGCCGCCGGCACGGAGGGCGGATTTTGGCTCCACGGGCGCGCCCTCCGCTCCCTCTCGCAGCGGCGCAGCTCCGAGCGGGGCCGGCTGTAGGGCGGGAGGACCCAGGAGCCTCGTCCCCGGCCCCGGGAGCCGCCGGAGTTGGGACTTTTGCAACTGTTAGCACTTTGGGCGTATGGTTCTGGTTTTGGCTGTTCACCCTCCTCTTCTTGCCGCCTTGGAGGCAAAGCTCCCGGCCGCACTCCGCCCTCGCGCCCACCCAGTGCCGCCGGGAGCGGCCCGGCGCGCACTCAGCACCATGGGGAGACTTGGGACTTGCCTGGCGACTTTGACCGGACTTTTGCTAACTGCGGCGGGGGACACGTTTTCAGGTACGCGGGGCTGCGTCTGCCGGGGCCTGGGGCGCGCGGGCCGGAGGGGGCCCGGGACGCGGGCAGTTCCCAGTGGGAGAGCCCCAGCGGCGAACGGCAGGGCCGGGCAGGGGGCGCGGCGGGCCGGGCACCGAGTCTGCCTGTCCCCGGCGCGGGCGCGGGGCCGGCGGCGAGGGCGGGCACCTAGCGCTTCGGCGGGCCGAGCGGACGAGCCCCGGAGCCTGGCCCCCGTCTCGGCACCCGCTCCTCCGCGGCCTGGGCGCGTGTCGGGGCGGACGGCGCCACTCGGAATCCCGGGTAGGTTCCGAGAGCGACAGCAGAAAACTTTGCCTGAAGTTGGGAGTTGCAGCCGCCGGCCGCCGGGCGTGGGCGCTGCGCGGTCCTTCCCACGGCGAGCGGCGGCCGGGCCGGGTCGCAGTGCCCGCTGCGCCCGCGCGATCGCCCGACCAGCCAGCGGCTCCGGCGGCGGCGGCGATCATCGGTCCTCCCCCCGCCGCCCGGCTCGCGGCGGCCTTGACCCCGGCTCGTCCCGGCGGCTGCGCTGCTGCCCGGGAGAGCCGAGGCGGCGTCCTCGTCGGTCCCGGCGGGAGGACCGGCGGCCCGGAGGGAGTGGCCGGCCCGCAGGCCCTGGGCCGCCGTGGCTGTGCCCCGCTGGGCTCCCCCTCCGAACCCTCGGCCCCGCGGAACGCCCGACCGGGGGCAGCGGTCAGCCCACCTCTCGGCCCGCGGTGCCGCGTGGGGAGGAAAGGGAGTGGCGGGGAGGTGCCTGCTGCGCGCTGGCGGTCCGAGCTCGGAGAGCTCCTTGCCGGAGGACGCCTGGCCGGGAGTCGGGGATCTGGAGGGGCGCCAACCCCGCATGGTGTTAACCTGGAACACACGTGGATGGACAGCCGGCGCTTGCACACCCGCACACTAGCACACTTTCTCGTGTGTGTCAGTTTCATTAAGTTCCACGTAGAATGGTGGCACTGGGCTTGTTTTTCTTTTAATAAAAAGCCCGCTATTTGGCCTTGAACTTAGGTTGCAAAATAGGTTTCTATGTTTATTCGGGAGGAATGAGTAAGTTGAACTTTTTGTTTGTTTTTTGAATTTCATGAAGGATACTTTCACTGACGGTAAAGCGCATATTTTAAAACGTTTCAAACGTTTGCCTCTGTCAGATCTGTGGAAACCTACATCTTTACTTTCCCGGAGCCCAAGGGACACGCAGGCACACAGGCCGTGCCCCGGTCGTCCCTGAGCCCAAGGACCCTTGACCACAGTTGGCCGCCGCCAGGAAGCCGAGCGTGGAGTTGGCTGCTCGCTCTATGCTGTCAACTTCAGTAGAGAAATACCCTTTTCCCAAGTTTAATGTGTCATTAACTGTCTGGTAATTGCACGTGCGCCGGAGGATTTAACAAATTGATCCACTGCTGTCTGCTGTGAACTTGATGCAGATACTGGCCTGCGTTCTTTCTTATTAGTGAATTATGGAGTAGACTCGCCAGTTGTAGAGCCTTGTAACTCATTAGTGTTAGAAGCCAAGGATGAGGGCCTTAGTTGATGGTTTTCTCTTTATTAAGAATCCATAGCTCCCTGCCTGGGATTTGTTTCAAGTTAAGCTGTGTCAGAAAGCACTTGGATGGATTTTCAAGTTGTGGGCGAGGGGGTGGAAAGAAATATTTATGTAGCTTATTTAAATGATCGTTTTCTCATCATTAAAAGGGACTTCAGCCTATGTAGTAGTGGCCTGTGTCCTTGTTAATGCTTATGTAAATTAATAGTCAAACCAAAAGAGACTTTTTTTTAAACTCAATTTTAGCCAGAGTTTTCTTTCAGAGGAAATATGTCATTCTGTTTGTTTGTTATCATACCATTGATTGAACTGTGCCTCCTTTTCATTTGGAAGCCAGAGTTATCCTAGTATGTTAGAGGGTTAAGAGGAAATGAAGGGCAGTATCCCAGAGAGAATGCTTAGCAACAATGAAATTTAAAAAATTGAAGTTGGCAAAATTTGTGTGTGCAAGGATCAGATAAACTGCAGTGCATTATGCTTTTTCTCTTCACTTTGGGTTTTAGGTAGAATATGTGGGAAGCACTTAATGCTTTGGAAAAGTCTTTTTTTTTTTTCTTTGTATGTTGGGAAAGTTAATTCTGATGTTATGAGTGACACTGACACTTGTTTCGCTTTACGAGTCTTCTGGACATTGAAATACTTGGCTGCTGTCCCCTGACATGGGGATCCTTTTAGAGACAGAGGAGCTCGATGGTAAGTGGCTTGAGGGCAAAGGCAGTTATTTTTCCTTCTTGGCTCCGATAAAGCACTTACATTCACTGTTTGTTGAATAAATTAGTGATGTGACTTCTGATTATTTGCAAACATTCAAATTGTATGTGAACTGACTGACCCAGAAGGGAGGGAGAGGAGAGATTGTGAGATTGGCTTGCATCGTCCCTTCTTTTGAAATTAACATTTTCATCACCGATTCTTCTTAGGGCACCCAATGGACTGAATCCCGAGGTTTTATGTAATCAGTGGAGGTTTTTTTTTTTTGTTTTTTTTTGTGTGTGTGTGTGTAACTAAGATTTATACACAAGATACTTTGCTATTTCCCCTCTGCATCCTCATATCCTCTTTTGGAATGCATTCGGAATTGATGTGATTGTTGATTAATCATTTATGTAAGGTACTACACATAATTTGAACGCCAGATATCAGAAATAGAGTGCTAAACATATTGGAAGAAAAAAGAAAAGAATTAGGTTTTTTGTCCAGGAGGACTTTTATTTAGTATATATAAACATTCCATTTTAAACATCACTTTCCATGTTTACAATTTCTAACTTGTTAGGCAAAGTATTGGAGGCTCACTTTCTGCCTTCTATCTAGGCTTTGAATGGTCATTCAAAATAACTCCTGTAAAACGATATACAAGTAAGAAGCGAGG
This sequence comes from Delphinapterus leucas, assembly GCF_059928025.1. Lineage (NCBI taxonomy): Eukaryota > Metazoa > Chordata > Mammalia > Artiodactyla > Monodontidae > Delphinapterus > Delphinapterus leucas. The sequence goes on along the minus strand of NC_143142.1, from coordinate 31,410,349 downwards.
AAGAAAGTGGAATCATTCTTGCTTCTGCTTGAAATTCTCTTTTCCAGATTGAGAAGCCACATAGCTGGGAAGTCATTCCTCTTTGACCCATTTTCTCAAAAGCCAAGTTGTAATATATCCTATGCAAGGAAGTGTTTGGTTTTATATAATAATGAGACTGATATGGTAAGGTCTGGTAAGCAAGGCTTGGTTTGCAGACGGAGAAATGCAAACAGATTGGTCCTTTGCTTCCACCTCAGTATTTGGAATAGATTAAACCTTAATATAATCTTGTGAATTTGAAACTCTTCTTGAGAAATTTCTTTTTTAAAGTACTCTTTTAAGGACATCTGTGGGAAAACATCCAAAATCTGAATGGAGTCTGTAGTTGAGTTAGTAGACCTGTACCAATATTTAGTTTCTTAGTTTTGGATAATTCGACTCTGATTAAGTCAGATGTCAACACTAGGCGAAGGCGGGCGAAACATGCACTGAAATCTTTGTACTGTTCTTACAATAAGTTGAAAATTATTTCAGAATACAAGATTGTACAGTACCCTTTACAAAGAGTGTGAATAGATTTGTTTAGCAGTTTGATTAATTTTTTTCTTTTTCAGATAACTAGAGTCATGACATTTTATATTTTTTTGGTGCTTTAATGAGATTGTTCATGGACGTGATGAAAAGATTTCAAGTTTAAATCGGGGTGCAGGATAGCAATATGCCGAGAAATCACTGACATTTTTAGTGTTATGTGGATGTAAAGAAGTATTGCTTGAGTTTAATCAATTGTTCTGATCTGGAAAAATCACAGGTTTTAGTCTCTAATGTTTTCAAAGGGTTATTTTTACAGATTTTCAGTAGAGAAGTTACTTACATATACTGATATGTAGATACGTGTGTATGCAATTTGAGTAATTCTAAACGAACACGTAATGAACAAGTAATCTGAATTATGTCTTCACATGATATGAACCCCACCTGAGTCTCAAGCATAGCCTTTAGTTTTGGGAAAAGTTGGTTTTAGAATTTAGGTACTTCTGTGACAATTCGATAAAAGTTGATGGCTTTATTGGAAATTGTCGTAGTTTTATAACAATTGTAATTCATTCCAGGAATTGATAGGCTGTACGTATCTGTTTCAGTAGAGGCACTGTTTTGGATTAAGCGTTGTTTTCTCTTGGTTTTTGTTTTAGGTTTAGTTTTCTCGAATAAGCGTGTATTATCTAAATATCCTAAGACAGTTTTTAGTTAGGGGTCAGGCATTTTAATAAGTAGTTACATACTTTTTCAACAGTATAACATTTTTTTTTTAAGGTGGTGTCTATCATGCTTTGTAATTCTAGGATTCTTCTCTTTGAAAACCAACCTTCCCACAAACTTTTCTCCAGGGGCTTCTTATCTTTATGACCACAACCTGTTAATAAGCTTATTTTGTAAGTGAGAGAAGGTTTCATTACTAATGTTTTTCAGACTCACTAATGAAAAGTTTAAAGAAGATGCAAAAGCACATAAACCTCCCATCAGAAGAGGATGCTGCTTCTCCAGTTCCTAAGATACTGCCGTGGTTTAGCACTTAGTCATCAGAAAGCCTGCATTTATACTGTTGCTCCGAAAATCAGTAGGTAGGGCTGGTGTTAGGTGGGGAGCAGGAAAGCTTTAGTCATTACCCTTGGTAGCCTGTGGTCCCCCCGCCATCCAGGGCGGGCGGCTGGCAAGGGCAGAGCCTGATAAAGGGGTGGGAACGTGGGAGAGGAGAACGAAAGAAGAACACAGGCCTGAGAAGGGAAGGGTTGTGTGTGCTCACCTGTAAGAACACAGGTCTGCAGATCCCGGCAGGCAGGGTCGCTGCTCTTCCCCTCTCTTTGCTGTTAAGGGTGAAACGTATGGAGAGTTTAGGGAGGAGGATCAACAGAGTGACAAACGGGCAGGGAGAGCAGGTGACAATCCTACACGTTGGTGGCTTTAGGTGGCCTGGGGGAGGGCGTGGGGTGTGTTCAGCCTGTGCTGCTGGTGAGCTATGTGTATACCTGTGATGCTCAAAAACCAAGCGTGCCCGAGGGTCACCGGGAGTGGTCCTTCCTGACTTGGTCTCTATGGCCGGCATGGTGACTCTGATGTCCAAGGCCCCTGGAGGGTCCCACAGCATCCCCAGGTGATCCTGGCCATCTTTCGAGAAACGTTGTTCCAAAAGAACAGTTCTTAAAGTGTTGTTCTTGGACTAGAAGCCTCAGCATCACTCAGGAACTTGTAGATAGGCAGACTCCTGCCCCCTCCCCCCCACCCCCAGGGGGACAGAATCAGAAAGTCCTGGGTGGAGCTGGGGGTGGGGGCAGCAGTAGGTGCTAGAACTAGCCCTCCAGGAGCTTGGGATGCCAGACATAGAGTGTGAGTTCTAAAAGGCCTGGCATCCTCATTCTGCATTTTCAGCCTCCCTTGACAAGAGCTGAAAGGACCTAGGGATGAAAATATAACTCACGTCCGTGCACTTGTGAACACCCCTGCCCCCCATCAGCACGGCCCAGGTTATGAACAGGATGATGGGATGGTGCAGTGACTCTCAGCCTGTTAGGGGAAACCACCAGCGTGTTGTTTCAAATAATGGTCTTATCTGGGGAAGATATTGGATCCAGCCAGTTGTGAAACGAAAATGAAAAAAAGTCTCCTCTAATTTTACTTACCACAGTGTAAAGTTTTAATTAAATCTTGCAGTCACGATTAGCCACTGGAAATTTCTCTGGGTTGATACTGTGTTTCGAAGATATTTGTTGGCTTGTTGTAAGAAGGGCGTAGCCCAGTGCACTTATTAAAATGATGCTTTTAATTCAAGTGGATGTTTATTGAGCACTTACTGTTGGGAAGGCCCCTTTAGGGGGTCGGGGAGGCATTGGGGGTGGTAATGGGCAAAGAACGGAAAGATATATAGTTAACCGTACTTTGGAAAGTTGTCCAATTATTAAAAGTTTCAAAATCTACTGAAATAGAAAGAAGCAAGGACTGTCTTAGGCGAGAATGAGAAATTTGCATAAACTTTGGAATTTTAATATGGGAATGTGACACTTTGCCTTTGGAAATGAACTTCACTTCCAAACAGAAAAGAGAAGCTCTTCAATATATATCTCTTTAAAGTACTGATAATGTACTTTAATGTATCTCCTAAGATAGAGCCTCGTTTCTCTGTTAGCCACAAAAGACAACCCCTGACTCTCTGTCATTTAATGCTCCAGGTAAACAAAATCTATTGTGATGTCATTTAACAGATATTTATCTTAAAAACACTGTCACCAGACTTTCAGGGAATCAGTGGCAGGTGGAGTGCTTTCCACGTGGCAGGCGGGCCTCCAGCTCCCTGCCCCTCCGGCTGCCATCCCCAGCCCATCACTAGATGTAGCTGCATCCCTAAACCCACCTGCCTGCCTCACCCGCAAGGCTTCCCGGATGCATCTACTTACAGCTGAAGGGAGGCACCTTCTTGATGGGCTTTCACCTGCTTGTAACTCATTCACATCAAAAGAAATTCTTTAGTGGAAGTTGCTGCATTAGTCGCACTTCTCAACACTGACCTCAAGACAGCTTTAGGCTCTGCCGTGATTTCTTTTTTTGGCTGTATCATAAATGGCTGCTATTCTGTGTATAGCAGTGGGACTTGGAGAAGTAGTATATCTGGCAACTACCTCAGAGTTCGTGGTAACCACTGGTGCCTTCACCATCAGGCCTTTCGGTAACTGACCAGAAGAGTGGCCACGAGCAGGTGTGTGTGACGTGTTCACGAGGAATGGGGGCACCGCGCTTACATCTGCAGGAGATGCCTTCTCCAGCATCGCCGGTTCATGTATATAATTCAGGATGTCATTGAAATTTGGACATCTGGATTCAGTCCATTTTTCTGCTTAAAACTGAGAAGACTCCTGAGTCGTTAAAAACTTTTTCTATGAAGCAGAAGGTTTGGGCCCCGAGTTGGAGGCAGGGGGAGGGTGGAGGATCTGATGCAAGGCTGTGTCACTTACCTTCAGGCTGGGGCTCCTGGGGAGGGAAACTGTGGTGGTCAATGATCCAGGACCTGCAGCCGAGAGCAGATGGGAGTAAAGTTGTCAGAGACTTGTCTGTTTTTAGACCTTCCCTTGGAGAAGTTTTTAGACCTTCCCTTGGAGAAGGAGACTAGTGTTTAACAGAATGATTTATTTAAAAATACAACAGCCTAAGCAGAAGCAAAGCATTTGCTTTGTATGGGGCACAGAGCAGAAGCACTTATAGAGCATCGGTTTTTCTTCAGATGGGTGAATGCTCACTTTCATCTCTTTCCTATTCAATATGCAGAAAGCAGATTTATTTCAGACAATGAAAAGAATATGTTTTCGTTTGGGTTACTGTGGATGTCAGAGGCCCGGTACTTCTCCCCGGTTCTAGTGGTGGAATCAGAACCGGGTCTCTGGTGGGCTCCTGACCATGGGTGAGGGGGCTGGAACACACCCCTGCAGTCCAGTCTCGATGGGTTCTATTTGATTTCTCTTCTCAGTTGGTGTAGTTTGAGACATTTTAAATCATGTCATAACCACATGCTTGAAGTTGGCTTGTGATATTCTCTTTAGATACAAAACTATAAAGTTGTCTAAAGCATTTCTTTTAAAATAGATACTCGTAATAAATAAAATCAAGTTACTGAACAGTGTTTAGCATGTAGTAATCACATAGTAAATTAATAAAGTTAATAAATATTTGTTGAAGGAATGAATAAATGATTGAATAAAGTTCCCTTAGGGAAGAAAAAAAATCAAATTACTTCTGCTTACTGCTGTTTTTTAAATCTTTCTATCAAGTTTGATTTTTTTTTAAAGCATTTGTAATCATCTTAACAGTAGGTCCAGGTTGTGGGTTCGGTGCTTGATACCCTTAGCAATTTATAGGGGCATAGAGATTCAGTCGCTAAATTTAAAGGAAAACAGTTACCTTTTGTTAATTAAATGTGCAAAAGTGAGCCTATAATTTTATCGTGTATAATAAAAATTTATAAATCAGTTATGGCCATAAAGTAGAATTTTGGTATAATACTGATCTCTTAAAAAAAAGAAATTTACTGTGAGGTAGATTGACCATGTTTCTACTCTAGGGGCATTCGATTTTAGTTACTGGAGTGTTAAAAGAACCATGTATCACCAGTAAGAAGTTTCCGTGACAGGCAATAGTATGTATCATCTCCTGTTTTTATTTCTGTTATAGAATGAAATTAATTGCACCTGCTCAGAGCTCAGCCTGCACCTTTCCATCAGCTCATGTTTGGTTTGCAGGCAGGCTCTCATTCCTTCTTCATTCACTGTGGCATATTCTCAGGTGATGAAACTTCATAAAATGAGGCTGCTTTGACAACAATCTTGTGATCTGTTCTCCACTTCCTAGACTTTGGACACCTAGGCCTAGGAACGTGGTGTGAAATCTCCATGATTGACATCCGTTGGCATATGTCCTGTGTGTATGTTATGGGGGCTTTTGCCCTATTTTCTCTGTCAGTTACCATTTCATCCTGTTCGTATGGCTTAGAGAGCCTCTCCCTTTGTTGCTAGCCCCTGTGGGGAGCTTGCTGAGAGGCCTGTGTTACCGACCTCGGAAGGTTTGGAGCGGGGGTCCGGCCATCACAGTGGGACTTGGATAACTGGAGGGTGTTGTGGCCTGATGTCAGCTCTGGGGCCCCTGGGGGAGGAAAGAAGGGCAGAGGTGCCCCGGCACATCAGGTGTTCCTGATTTCAAATTCTGTTTCTGCCACTGAACAGCCATGTGGTCTTGGACATGCTGTTGGATTTTTCTGAGGCTTAGTTTTCTTTTCTGGAAAAAATACCTTTTAGGAGTATCCTAAAGACTAAACAAGTGGACCAATGCCACGAGGTTAGGAGGCCTCATGAGGAAAAGAGGGGACCAGTCAGCTCTGCCATCGCCCCTTGTAGGTGTAACCACACGTACTCCCTGTTTTTCTGTCACAAAGGCTTAAATATTGGCAATGTCATATGGTTCAAACTCACAGATCCCCTTTCTGGGTCCAAGACTTTGTTATTTGAGTTGCCTGGGGTCTCTATGGGTGATGTGTATGTAGATGTGCTTATACACATATTTATGTTATAAACATATGGCCAACATTATGTTTTAAAGAAAAAAAAAAAACCCTTGAAAGTTACAAAATGACCCCCTCAGAATTGGCACCGTGAAGAGCCAGCACTGCTTAGTGCTGGAAGGCAGTGTCGGACACCTGCATTGGAATCACCTGAAGCTCTTCTTACAAATGCAGATATGGGGCCACAGAAACTGGTAAAGAAACACCTCTGATGATCTTTTTTTAAAAAAATTAATTAATTTTGTTTTGGCTGAGTTGGGTCTTTGTTGCTGCACACGGGCTTTTTCTAGTTGTGGTGAGCGGGGGCCTACTCCTTGTTGCTGTGCGCGGGCTTCTCATTGCGGTGGCCTCTCTTGTTGCGGAGCACGGGCTCTAGGCATGTGGGCTTCAGTAGTTGAGGCTCACGGGCTCTAGAGCGCAGGCCCAGTAGTTGTGGCGCACGGGCTTAGTTGCTCTGTGGCATGTGGGATCTTCGCGGACCAGGGCTCGAACCCGTGTCCCTTGCATTGGCAGGCGGATTCTTAACCACTGCGCCACCAGGGAAGCCCCCTCCGATGATCTTGATGCTCGTTAAAGTTGAAACTGTACTGGCAGGACGTTAGCAATGACTCAGAGACCCTGCCCTTTGGAGAATTTATCACATCTTTTCTGACTAGTGTTAAGAAAGCATCTGAGGATGGTTACATGAAGTTTCACGTACCACACTGTACTTGACTGGAGACTATTTCTCTTAAGAAGCAGAGGCTTTCTGGTGTCAGAAGAGAAAATGAATTACAAAACACGGTATTTTATAGGAACTAAGCCACTTTGTACCCGTCTTTCAACTTGGTGACCTCCAGTAAATGTGACATCCATCTGGAATTTTTAGGGTGTAATAAAAGAATAAAGATATTTCAGAGAATCAGAACACAGATCATTTTAGATCTTTAGATTTGCAGCTGTGAGCCGAATTTTGAGATGACTCATTCAGAGAAGATAACAAGACATGATGACATTGGGGAGGTAATTTTCCAGCACTTATTTCTGTCTGACATTCATTGAGACATGGACACTATAGAAGAATTGGTCTTAGGGGCCCCATAAGCAGGGGCCAAAAGTGTGGCATTTTTATTATAGTCGTTCCTAAAAGACTTGCTAACCTCAAAATGGGCATCCCCGTCTGTTACAGCACTTGAAGTTTCCACCAGCTCATCATTTTGACCAAGGAAGAAAGGTGCTTGTTGAAATGACATCTCTGGGAGTGGTGGCTCATTAAGTCATCTTAAATATGACATCCCCAACTCACTATCACCTCAATAAGTTAACATCCTTAGATGTCAGATTTCTCCCTCGTAAAATGAAGACGTTTGATTCAAGGATCTGTAGGGTCTCTCCAAATACTTAGAGAGTCTGAGGATTGTCACCTGAGTTCACATTAGTTTGTCAGGTAGCACGGTGTAAGGGAATGAGACCTGGATCCTTGGGTCATTTTTGATAGACGAGGATGAGAGGGTCCAATCTGAGACGGCACCTGATGCAGCAGGAAGGTGCTTGTTAACAGGAAGTGGGTGTAGCAGGGATGTTGGAAGGATTTTAGGTGCTTCCCACGTTTGCCGTCGGCTGCCTCTGCTCAGATGTGCACAGATGAAGCCTACTCCTTTCCTCCATACTTGGGGATGTAGCTGCCATCCACAGCTGCCACCAAAGGCTCTGCAGCAACAAGGATGTTTAGGCTGGGCTTTTCTGCTTACATCTTGGCAACATAGATAAACCTTATTTCAGGGGCTTAGAATTGATAGTAATAAGTGATAACTATATATTGGGCATTCATTGTGTGCTGGGTACCATGCTGAGGGGCTATGATATTCTCAAACCTACCACTGACCACTAGCTAGTCAAAGCTTGGCTGAAGTCTTTGGTGGGAGCTTTGGGCGGTAAAGTGGTCTCCATTCCTAACAAAGCCAGGTTCCCTGAGCACGAGGTGCGTGCACTGTATTCTCTCTCTCTTCCCCTCCCCCTGTGCACAGATGCAGGTTGCCTTTTCCTGATTTATGCCTTGATTTGATGCCGTCCACCTGTACTGAGGTGTGCTCTGTGCAAAAGCATTTCAAATGGAGTGTCGGGTCTGTTAGAAAGATGCTGGGTGATGTTTTATTATGTGATGTAGAATCTTTATAATGACCTTCTGGGGAGCTTCCTTCGGGGTCACAGTTCCAGGAAAAAGTTTGAGTTTCCTTGTGATCTTCCTTCTTGTGGACACAGCGAATTGTATAGCTCATCACGTTTTCCTCTTTACGTGGGCTGTTAGGATGCCAGATTCACATATGTGTGCTGTAGTAGTTAGAACTTTTTTGAACAGAAAACCTCAGTCAAACTGGACTTCATAAAACAGGGAATTTGTGGGCTCTTGCAACAGAGAAGGCTCTGGGTAGCCCAGGTGGTCCTAGTGGCTCAAGGCAGTCAGGAGAGTTCTGCGTCTCCTGAGCTGAGTCCTCCAGCTCCAAGCCCAGTGGAAAGAGAAATTCCCTCCCCGCCAGCCGTACAGACCACTCCTGCCGCGGGGCTTGTGGAGTCAGCTCATGTCACCTGTCCCCACTTTAACCTCGTGCCCTGCTTGACCCGCCCACTGGGCCAGGCGTGGGGTCCGCCCGCAGTAGCCACAGGGAACGAGAGTGTGGAAATTGAGGCTTCTCCACGGAAACTCAGGCTCTGTTACCCACTGGAGAGAGTGGCTGCTGCCTGGGCCTAAAGCCGCAAAGCACCGAGAGCCACGATCTCTGCAATAGAACCTTAATTCTGGCTCCTTTCCTGGGCCTGAGTCTTAGTACCCCTCTTCACTTGTCTCACCTCATGCCCCTTTATCATGCTGTGTTTTATATATCATGATAAGTGCATTGAGACTTTTGGAACTGGGTGGTGGTGATGGCAGAAAATAAATGAGTTCCAAGTCTTAGCATCTGAGCGTTCAGAACGCAACTTTTGTGTATGTGCACTTCTTTTACGTCCTAGTGACACCAGGAACACGGCCTCAACTCATTAACAATGAAGAACATGGGTGTGGGAAGACGTCAGGGGGAGGGTATGATAGCCGAGTTCAGTAGTTCCCCAACTTATTGTTTAAAGCATCAAAACCTTTTGGTTAAGCAAAATCTTACATACGTAGAAAAGCATAAAAATCTTTTGGTTAAACAGAATTTGATGTGGGCAGGTTTAAAAAATGACTCTCCAAATTGGAAAAGCGGGTATCTGATGAGCTACTGCCCAGTAACAGATGCCCCCAGGCCTGGTGGCTTAAACGACAGCCATCTACTGTTTTTCCTGTTCTGTGGAGGGGACGCGTGTCTGCTGGTTGGCTGGCTGCAGGCTGGTCTAGGATTGGCCTCGGCTGGGCTGCCCTTCACGTGGTCCCCCAGCCTCCAGCAGGGAGAGTTTCCAAAGAGAGAGCAGAGGGTTGCCAAGGCCTCTTGGCTTACGCTTGGGGAGGGCACGTTGTCACCTCTACCTCATATCCTTCTGGTCACAGCCAGTCACACGGCCAGTCTGGAATCTAGGGTGGGGAAATAGACCTCGCCCTTGGTGTGCGGGGTGGCAGGGCCACGTTGTGAAGGGTGGACACAAGGACAAGGGGAGAATGGGGCCCTACACAGGGCTCTGCCAGGCCCCAGGGCCTGCGTCCTGAGTTGCCTCTGCTTTGCAGAACACAGTTGGGAAATCATTGGCACATGAAAAAAGGGAATATAGAATTGCAAGACCTGCGTTCGAGGGCCCACCAGCCACTTGCTGTCCTCCGAGGGGAAGCTGTTGAGCTCGGTGGACCCAGTTCCTTATCTGTGAAGAGGGTCATTCTGGGATGTTCTGATTCAGAGGTTGGCTTCAGAGATTGCATATGTTAATGGATGGTATACAAAGAAACTTTTACAAAGTGCTGTGTCTCTGGGTGTATTCTGGAGGTGATTAGAGTTTGCTTAAACCTGAGTTCTCATCCTGGCTGTGTCATCGGCGGGACAGTCACTTGGCTTCTCTGAGGCTGTTTCTTCATCTGTGGCGAGCGATGCTGTCTTCCCCCTTGGTCACCCTGGGGAGAACACAGTGCCCCATCTGTAAGAGCCACAGCCCCTGTTCCTCTTAGAGGCCTGTGACCACAGGATAACCTTGAGCCGTTGTCTGGTGTGTTTCCTTTATGTCTGCAAGCCCCAAAGGGTGTGGGTCCCCAAGCCCCAGGTTTTTTTCGATTTGTAATTCGATTTATCAGCTTATTGCTACATCCTCTGGCTTCTCAGGAGCAAGGGAAGAGGAAATAGGAATATTTCGTGTCGTTAGGTGTCGGTCCTTCACGTGTTCATTACCTCCCAAAAGAGTCCTGTCAGGTGAAATAGTGTCTCTGTCATTTGATGGTTTTTTGGAACTGAGGCCCCAACATTTCAGGATGTGGCACAGACAGTGGGTACAGCTCTTTGTGGATCCCAGGGGACTCCATCCCTCCAGAGTCTCTGGGGCCCAAAGCACAAGTCGTAATTTTTAAGTGTGCTTAAGTATTTCATACAGTTTCTCATTTTGGTGTTAAAGACGATTGTAAAGTTGGTGTAACCCAGCAGTGCACTGTAGCCACTGCTATTCCATAGCCTCTGAAATAGCAAATTAGAAGGAAAAGTACTTAGCTTCTGAGTAACTTGTACGAAATAAATGGATGAGAGCCGTTATCCATATTTTTCACAAGCAGAGGAGGGGTGAATGCTGTTTTCTCCATGGTTTGAAATCCTCTAGATAGAATTGTATTTTTGTAATTTCTTGTGTTTAGCATCTGGAGATTGGATTGAGGTGAAAAGTGTAAAAACCTTCGCAAAGCTCTTGTCCGTGTGTGTTCGTGGTCTCGGGCAAAATGCCGCTAAGGTCAGTGAGATTTTATTTAAGACTTTTCACTTCAGGTGGAGGTGAACAGGCCTTTGGAGATGGTTGTTAATCACCTTCTTTAGAACAAATTGCATTTGCTTTTGAGGTTGGACAAGGCAAAGATAGCACGTAGATCCCTACTGGAAGATTGAAAACACTTCAATGAGTCAGGTCTGATTGCAGTCATCACGGGAAAGAACTATTTGGTATATAATAGTTTACAAGGGTTAGGTACTTTGCTTATTTAAATCACTTTTTTTGTTGCAACATCATTGGGGAGATCTATGCCAAAATAAACCGTGCATTAATAAAAGTAGAATAAGTGAATATTAAGAGGTTATTAGCATCTTACAGAGTGACTTTTTTTTTTTTTTTCTGGTACGTGGGCCTCTCACTGTTGTGGCCTCTCCTGCTGCGGAGCACAGGCTCCGGACGCGCAGGCTCAGCGGCCATAGCTCACGGGCCCAGCTGCTCCGCGGCATGTGGGATCTTCCCGGACCGGGGCACGAACCCGTGTCCCCTGCATCAGCAGGCGGGCTCCCAACCACTGCGCCACCAGGGAAGCCCTTACAGAGTGATTTTTAAGAAATTATGGATTTAGGTTTTTTAAACAGAAGTATTTGTGAAATGATTGTCATTGTTAACAGATGCAAATTTGCATGTAAGTACCTATTTTGGAAAGATTCCTGAGCAGCTGGAAGTAAAATGAGGGGGTCTGTCCATTGCTAGGGATGAGGGAGAAGCCAGGACTGGACCTTGGGATTCTGATGTTTGGTTCTACCCCCAGGTGGCACGTGATTTGGGTCAGGTCTCCTAATTGTGACTCAGGTCCCAGAAGAATAAAATGGATATTATAATAACTCCTTCGAGTGCCTAAATGATGAGGATCAGATTAAATAATTTAAACATTTGCTTTCTCAGCTGCAAAGTCTTGGCCACTTGCGGTCATCACACACCTGGGTTGGTTGTCGGGGTTGCAGCCTGAGTCAGGACCTTCTGGGGGGCTAATCTGTGTGCCTGCAACCCCCCTCCCAGGCTGACGTTCAGTGAAAATCAAAAAGCTGCCAGCCCCGCGTGGTTCTCCTTTTGCTCTTTATAGATGGGAAACTGCGGTTAAGTTGGCATCTCGTCTCCTTGGGATGCTTTCTGAGCGCATCCTGTTTGTTCTCTTCTGGACCAGCCCTCATGTGCCAGGATTATCATTGATGCCTCAGTTCTATGGACTGAACCCGAACACGGGGTGAGGCATCTTCCATGGTGGGGAGGAGAGTTCAAGAGTTGTTTGTAGGGCATCCTTTTCCAGAAACGAATAATTATCGAGGACTAAGCCTGGACTGAGGCAGGATGAGATCCTCCGCCAGAGGAAGTGGCTGTGGCCTCGAGGTTGAGGACTCGTGGGCTGCTTTGCGCTCAGCCCTTGGGGTCCAAGGGTGTCCAAGATGAGGGCTGGCTCACAGGCACCCACAGAAAAACTCGATGGACACGGGCAGGTGGAGGGCTGGCCTGTAGGGAGCTTGAAGCTGACTCTGCAGGAAGGGAGACCCTTGAGGGCAGCTCCCAAGCCCACAGGGGTGGGTGTTGGTGGAGATAGGACCCCGCAAGGGGCCTGTGGGCACTCCTAGGTGTTATTCAGAGGGAAGGGAGAGAAGTGGCTTCCAAATATCATCTTTAAATGTTTGGGTTTTTTTTTTTTTCTCTTTAAATGGCATGTCTCCTAAGCAATTAAGTTTTTGAGGTGGTGGTTGTCTACCTAGAGTAGATGCAGAAGGGAAAAGGCCTGGGGAGTTGGGGAGAGGAACCCACTTTTCATAAGTTTTTAAATTGGAAGATCATTTTGTGGCTGATGTGGTGTCTCTCCCTCTGTCCCCAGGCTGTGGGGCCTGTTTGCTGCTGTGTTTAAGGGTCTCTGTGCGGGGTGGGAGTTTGGCCACAAGTAGGAAAATGTGGGGTGTTAGGGAACATTCAGGAACCAATAATTTCTTCTTTATTACCACACTTGGTATCACTGTCCCAGGCTTTCTCTTTTTCCTTTTCTTCTTTCCTCCTCCATCTACATCTCCTGTAATAGGTGGGTTTTAAAAGAAAGTGGAGAACAGGTATCTGTATCCCGCTGGACCATCATCCCTCTTACTGTTGAGAAATTATCAGTGACAGGCTACTTGGTGTCCTGTTACTCCTCTGAAGGGTGAGGACAGGACAGAGGGTGTTGGTCCCAACAGAGGGAAGTGGTGAGTGAAAGCATGACCACGGCCATGCCTGTCAGGCACTGGTGGGTGCTTTCTCTGTTTTATTTCTGATCAGCACAGCAGTTCTTAAGGGTTAAAAGATTATAATACAACGAAGGGACAGCCAATGGTTATTGAATACTTAAAATGTCTAGGCATTATTCTAAGTGCTTTTTATATGTATCACCCGGTTTAATACTGATAAGCACCTAAATGACCCCCATTTCACAGGCCAGGGAATAAGCTCAGAGGCTAAGCAAAGGGGCGCCTAGCTCAGGCAGGTTGCACGGGCAAAGCCTGAGTCTGAAGCTGCCGAGCCACAGAACCTGCCAGTTCTTTGTATCCGACACAGTCAGAATCCCCCTGCACACACCATGGATGTAACCTGCTTCTATTTCAAGACTCTGCATCTCTTTGTATGTATCCCTTTGATTGATTCGCTGGGAGTCCAGGAGGGTGGACGGATGCTTCAGGTGGACAGGGCAGTGGTCCCTGAATGACAGGCTGAAGGAACGGAGGAGAATCCCAGCTCTCGGGATGACTTTCCCAACAGAGTCAACGGGTAGATTTACTCATTCTGGAGACAGTGTTGTAACATAACCAGCAAAACTGGTAAGAGTCAGGAACAAGGTTTAGATCCTGCTTTATGAGCTCTTGCTCTAGTTAAATGTTTTTGCTGAACCAGGAGCCAATGCCGGTAAGTTCCAGGATTTGTGGAACTTGTGTGTCCAGAGGTAAAAATGATCAGACACTTCCTTGCACGTTGATAAACTCACATCTGAAATTTTGCATCATATGTTTATACAGTTGAGAAGGGGGAAATTTATGCCCTATGGTAAATACTGACATTTTAAGGTAAGACTTTTACAAAAATCTTATAAAGGCATCCATCAGAGAGAGAATCCAAATACCAAAGGCATTTGATACGTCCATTGGCCATTTAAAAATACATGAACGAGGTTTTCTTTAATTGAGAGAAATTTTACCTGACTAATTTTTCTTCCTGAGCTGTTATTTACATTTTATTTCTCCATAGAATCTTATCCTGTTATAACATGTTTAAACTTGAGAGTCTTTTAGTGATGACTTATCAAACTTCTCTGCAACAAAAAACATGTATAAGAATGAAATTTTAATTCTATTTAATTTCATTTTATCTATTGTAATTTCTAGCAACAGAAATTATTCTTAATGACTTATAAGTTGACGGCTTGATTGGTTTCATTCCCAAAATTGTTCAAAGCAAAAAATTGGAAACCAACTAGTCTCTAAAGGATTTGTTGCCAGTCCTGCACCTTCTCATTTGCTGGCAGGTAAACCGAGTAGATCACATCTGTTGGTTTTTAACTTAAAGGCAGCTTATTTAACCAGAATTATAGAAATATTCAGAAGTGGTTCTGAAAACAAAAATAATATTAATTTTAATATACTTTATAGTCAATGCATGCTTTAAATATACATATATATTATGTAAATATATATATACATATATATATTGGGTTGGCCAAAAAAGTTCGTTTGAGTTTTTCCATACATCTTATGGAAAAACCTGAATGAACTTTTTTGGCCAACCCAATATTATGTTAAAGAAATATATATGTATATACACATACACACGTTTTTTGGTCAAACCTTAGAAATGAAGATTTAGGCTAATCGGTGAATGAAAAACTCTATGATACCATTCCGTTTACCATAGCAGTCCTCATCAAAGCTGTGATTCAAGTTTAAAATGATGTAGATTTAATAGAATTAATTATATTTTGTAATAGGTTATAAAACCATGGCAAATCTATACTGTTTCTCATTAATTTATGGGAATGTAATATAATGGTCACCTAAAATTATGAGGTATTATAAAGTGACGATTAGGGTTAAAAAAGCGTGCTGTTTTTCTGTTAAATGCGTGTGAATGTGTGTATTGAACTCTGGTGTTTTACCTCTGGGAATAAAGAATTATGGACATACTTTCAAAAAACTACATCAATTTCTGAAGATATAGGGATCCAGTTTTTCCTATGGATGTAAAAGAGAGAAGTACGTGCTACTCAAAATAAATTGACATGGCAGCAAACTAAAACATAGCATGTTTTTGTTAAGAGAAAATATTAAATATTTGCGGGGGTTGACTTTCACTGAAAAACTTGCTTTATAAATAAATGTTTGATAAAGTAGATATTAACTATTTTACTGTATAACGCAAACAGACCCTAAACTAAATCTCAAGGATTTTTATTTGTGAATTTTTCCTGTGTAATTTGAAAAATGTGGAAAGTGTTGCAATTATATTGAAAAGAGTCAGCGTCAGGAATGTCCACATTTTTACTTGTTTGACAGTTGTTTTATTTCCAGCTAATATCATGCTTGAGTGTGAGTATATTTGCTAAAAAAGAATCATTATATTTAAAACTAATTTTTTTGCATTATTATTTAGTGGTATCATTTTAAAAAAAATTTTCACCAGTTCTTTGGCTGTGAAGTGACTTCTTTATGGTCAAGGGAAGGAAGATGTGTGGTCGTTAAATTTATAATATATCTGATTTTACAACATTCCACAAGGGCTAAAATATTCTATCTCTAGTATGGTACGTTTTCTTACCTTTAAATGAAATATGGATACAACAGGGAAGGTCATGGAGCCCTACAGTTAGTGGCTGGTGTTTGAGTCATCATTAAAGAAGGCTTCCTTGACAGTTACAGCTCGCATTGTTTCTTTGAAGCCCTGGACGTTTTTATACTGGAAAAGTGTGCCTTCCTTTTGTATGGTGTGACATCTGTTGAGAAAAGGCGGGCAGGAAAGGAGGACCTACCTGATGCTAGGACGGGAGTTGGTGCTGTGTACGCCTTAATTTTCCCATATCCTTAGCTGGGAGGTCCCCTGCTCCGTGGTTCTGTTGGGACTTTCACACTGACACTGGAAATGATGGGGCCGGGCCCTATGACTGGGGGTCCGTAGCCTTTATCTTTCTAGCTAGAGATCTTAATTTTAAAAAAAAGACAATTTTTTAGAGCAGTTTTGAGTTCACACCAACATGAAGAGGAAGGTACAGAGATTTCCCATATGCTGCTGCCACCGCGCATGCATGGCCTCCCCCATCATTGACATCCCCCACCAGATGGTATATTTGTTACAGTCGATGAACTTGCACTGACACATCCTTATCACCCGAAGTCCATAGTTTACATTAGGATTCCCTCTTGGTGTTGTGTGTCCTGTGGGTTTGGACAAATGTGTAATGACATGTATATGCAGTTACGTATCACTGCCCTAAGAGTCCTCTGTGCTCAGCCTGTCTCTCCCCATGCCCCTCCCCTGACAGGAAGAGGCAGAAACCCAGCTGGTGAACTTGGGTTTACAGTAAGTCCATTCTAGTCTTGACTAAGTCTGTGACTAGACAAATATTTTATGTTTCTCTGCTTCAGCTTCCCCTCCTGAGATGGAAACAAGTCATTACAATTTAAAAATAATTTAGATGGACTTTAGCTTCTGTTATTAATAATTATTATATGAATACCAAACAATAAACTCCTGATTTGACATGAAAGAATCTTGCAAAAACATTAGTTTCCCATTGTGTAACTAAATCTGCTGGACAATTGGTGGTTTCCTGTTGAATTCTCACAACTTGGAGGGAACAAGAGACACAGGGGGCTGTAGCCATCCTTCAAACCGCCTGCATGTCTCCAAGGCACTGTATTTATTTGAGATTTCCCTCTCCACTTTGTGTGGCCTTTCTGATGTTTCTTTAGTGGGACGTGGGTAGGAATTGTCTTACTACCTGGATCTTGAAGCACAGGCTAAATGGTTTGTTCAGGCCCTAGAGAAAGCCAGGGCTCTGGTTTCCCGTGAGTTCTAAAGCCAGGCAGCAAAGCTTTTGTGAACCCACTACTTGGGGAAATGATGAAGCATATTATCCCTTTACTAAGAGGAAGGCACATTTCTCCTTTGAATTGCTTTCAGAAAATAGAACACCAGCAGCTAGTCATTTTTTTTTTTAGTAATTTTCATACATAAGGCTATTTATAATGTGCTTTGAGTGGGACTGGAAAACATGGCAGGATGGTGGGTTATCTGAGATCAACCCATGGGCCAGGGGTTGTTTCCAGAATGATGACCCTCTAAGGCACAGGTCTCTAGAATGTGCACCCCTGGAGTGTGGAAAGGGGATACATCAGTATGCAAAAGGGGGACAACTTCATTTAAATGTGAAAAAAATCCATCCTAAGGGAATGAGTGGCTATGTATGGAGAATCCCCTGAAAGCAATTTGTTAAAGCGTTATTTAGAGTAGTGAAAAGTTGGGGACTACGGAAATATCCAGCAATAGAGAATGGATTAAGGCATGGTCTATTCCTATGAGAGAATGTCATACTGATCACAGTATAGAGATGTGAGACAAAAACTAGTGGCAAAATCATGTGTATAGGATAATGCCAACTTTATCAGATGATTCAAAGTGTTTTTTTAAAAAATCTATGGAAATGTATAAAGTAAAAGCAACATATTGATAGTGGTTCTTTCTGGATAGTGGATTTGTTGGTTTTTTGCTTTCTTTTAACTCTTCTATGTTTGCCAGATTTCCTTCGATGTGTTTATATATCCATCTTATGTTGGGAGAAAGTTATTTAAAATAGTTGTTAGGGGCTTCCCTGGTGGCGCAGTGGTTGAGAGTCCACCTGCCGATGCAGGGGACACGGGTTTAGTGCCTTGGTTCGGGAAGATCCCACATGCCGCGGAGCGGCTGGGGCCATGAGCCATGGCCACTGAGCCTGTGCGTCCGGAGCCTGTGCTCCGCAACGGGAGAGGCCACAGCAGTGAGAGGCCCGCGTACCGAAAAAAAAAAAAAACACAAAAAAACCAAAAAAAACTAGTTGTTAGGTAAGAGTTGATTCCATGAGTAGTTAACTCAGTAAAGAAGTGTGATGATTTGGGGAGTATGAACCAGCAGAGAGGAACCGAACAAGGGAAAGAGGAAAATTCTCAGAGGACACAATCTACCTCCACTTTCCCTTGCTCTAAAATGTGTAAAACACAAACCATATAAACGTAGGTGTGAGAACACACTGCAGTGTGATTTTTAAAAACAGATTGTACCCTTAGCGAGCTGTCTCCTAATCCTCACTTGGCTGGCTTTTCTGTTGGAATTGTTTCTTTGCTAGAATGTTAATGGATTGGTTAATTTGTGAGCGGCACTCCTAATTGTATTAAATCTCTACAACCTTATTAAGCATTTGTGCAGAATTAGATCAGAGAGTTTGGGGAAGCAGCGTGCCAGTGGTCGGAGGGAGGGAGAGCCAGGCTAGCAAGTGGGTCTGACCCCATCCCCAAATAATACAGCACAGAGAGAAAACCCCACTGCTGGAAGTCTAGAAGGATTCTAAAGCACATAAAACAGCCTCCTTGCTGTATATTTAAACACCACTAATGAGAGAGAGAGAGAGAAAACCAGAACCAGCTTGTTCTTTTTATTTAGATCTGTTAGGATTTACTTTTATTTGGGGGAAAAGAAATGAGTAAGAACTAACAACATGTCAAGAGTACTAGGTTTTTAATTCTCGTCGCCTGTGTTTCTATTTAGATACCAGGGTAAAGGTATTCTGTGCCTAAAGAGAGAGAAACGGTTTCAGAAAATAGAGTTGGACCATGTTTATTTTGAAAACTAAAGCCCCAATGGACTGAAATATACTGCTTCTTAAAATCCATGGTGGGCAGCTACTTTCTGCTGCAAGTAAGGGGGGGTGCATTCGGCCCCTGAGAAGGCTTAGCGCACCTTCCAGCAGTGGGTTTGGGGAGGATGGATGAGGAAGCTTTAACATTGACCTCTGGGCATCCTGACTGTGTCCCATTGCTTATCTGTAACTATTGGTGTACGTTTCCCCCCAAAGTTGAAAGTTTATTACTCAGGATTATCGCAACAGTAATGGAAAACCAAGTAAAACTTTTTAGCAGCCTTTTGTTAGATTTAAAGTTATCGATTCCTTGTATTGTGTGCTCTAGCACTTTCAAAGGATACTGAAGTACTCTTAAGGATGAAGACGGTTCAAACCCAGAAGCAGTCAGAATTTTTACTTTCTTGATAGCTCCACAGTACTGCGCTAAGAGTGTTTTTCTTGTCACTGTGGTTTTAAATTGGATGGTCCCACAGGTTTCAAGAGTCACGTGGAAAATAGAAAAATAAAGGCTATCGTTAATTTTAGAAGTTGTACATAATCATGTTTGTGCCAGGGATATGGGCTTGGAGTGTGAGAATAAGGCAGGTAGGACATTAAGGAAAGAGAGGGGGATGAGATGCTGCCTTTCCAGCTCCTGGGGAGCTCAGCTCAGCGTGTCTGTCACATGCCAGGTCAGGAAATCTGTAGGGATGTCCCAGGGTGTCCCCCAAAGCGTTCCTCTCCTCCACTAGGCAGGGTCTGCTGTTTCCTCTGCCTGGATGCCATGGGGATGGCCCTGCCCTGCCTGGTTGCCACCAGCACAGGGTAGCCTTGTGGCCCTCCCTCCTTGCTGGCTGCAGTGTCCCACCTGCTCTGGACCGTTCCTACCCCCTGATGTGGGGAGCATTACACCCAGCTAGTGGCTGCCAGCCTCCCATCTCAGAGGCAAGGGAAGCGGCTCCTTATTTTAGCCCCTGCTCTGGGGCTGTCGGTGAATTGGCCTGACGTTTGTAGTCAACAGGGTCCTAGAATAGGGGAGTTAAAAGATTGGAGTGTGTGTTATAAAAAAGGGTTTAATTAGTAAATGCAAAGGTGGTGAACTGTGTGTGTGTCTGTGTCTGTGCACACATGTGCTGTGGCTGGGGGTTGAACTGCAGATAAAGGGGCCCTTTGCTTCGGAGCCCTTCCATGGGGGGTGGGGCGGTGTGGAGGCAGAGAGTTGCTGGAGGAACTTTCCATGTTTGTGAGAGGTGAGCAGGGGGTGTGGCTTCCCCTCCCACCTGGATCTGAACATTTTCCAGACATGTACAGCAGGTTCCTTCCGTTCCTCCCAGATTTTCTAGGTCCTTGTAATAATGTAAACACATTTCATGTTGTTACTCAGTTAAATATATAGGATGCTTCCTGGAATAAAATCGGTGGCAAGGAACGTGTGCCGACTGACTGCTTAGTTAATAATTGCTGGTGTGGAGCATTCTTTTACTTTGCTTTTTTCCCCTTAATTGGCTGAGTATTAATAAACTCCTGGTTTGTTTCAATGGCACAGCCAGTTTTTAATGGTTGTACAGAAATTTCAGGAAGAAAGCTAAAGAATTAACATAATAAATAATTATTGTTTCCAGAATTTTTTTGTTGTTAGGATTATAAAATGTGTTAAAAAACAAAGCCACTTGAGCAGAAAGTAATTGCCCTGACAAGCACGGTGCCAGCAGCGTTCATAATGAAGCAGCCCTTCCCTCAATGTCAGGCAGATTTGCGTCCCACGGAAACGTTTCCTCACATTATGGAAATGTTCTTTTCCCATCAGCAGTGGAGAATGAAACTCCAGGCTTCTAATTAATCTTGGCTGATGTTTGATTTCATACCCAAGTTCAAGGCAAGAGGTGGTGGGGTCTCCCCGCTCCTGCCATGTACATGACCACAGGCAAATTTCTCCATTAATGTCAGAACACATCTGTGTGGCTCATTGTCACTGCCACACGTCAGTTATTAATGCATTAGCAGTCACTTCCGTCCGCTTGCTACCCGCTCATTCCCTGCTGGAGGAAAGAGCATGGCAGGAATTTTACTTTGCAGGCCTTTAACCTTGAACCTCTGTGTTCATGACATAAAGAGCTTGTAATGCTTTACAGATTATAACTTGTAACGCTCATACGTTTTCTCCCAGCTGTGAATCTCAACAGCTTGGTGAGGAAGGCCCTATACCCTCAGTTCACAAAGGTGGGGACCAAGATTTAGAAAACCTATGTGGCTTTTGTTCCTAAGTCAGATGGAATGATGTTGTTCCTAAGAGGGTTAGAGGGCTCCTTTGAGGATAGAATTGTCTTCACCATGTCTCTCTATGACACCCCTCTCACCTCTTGCCCAGTCTACTTCCTGAAGTTGTTAGGGAAGCAGTAGACATTTTTGATTGTCCAAAGGAAGAAGAAAATCAGATGTATAGAAGAAATGGTAAGATCAATTCCCATTAATTAATTTGAAGTGGGGCATCAAAGGATAAGAAAATTACTAACATAAGAATGGAAAATAACCTGTATGTACCATTAGATATCGGTTGTGAGCTCCCTGGCGATCAGTGGAATAGGGAAATGCAGGTCATCTTGCTCTGAGAGAGAAACCCTTTTCCTGCGCCTGGGTTTCCGCCGAGGGCTCCGTGTCAGCAGATCCAGTGATGTAATGGGCCATCCTTCTCATGGACAGTTTCAGAGTCATTATGGCAGTGTTATGCACGCAGCTATTTTTTCCTTTCAACCTGACCTGCAGTTTGAAGGAATAACTTAAAACAAGTCAGCGAAGGCAACTCTGTGGGAGGTACAGAGGATGCCTGGCTGATTTGATTGAGGGACAGAAATCAGCTTACCTAGCTGAGGGAAAAACTTCTTTCTTAAGTGATCGTCCTCGAAGCCCACTGCTCTACACTGCGTGTTGATGGCCGAGACCTCAGCAGCCCTGTCGCTGCGCTGTGGACTTCTAGAGCCTTCCAGTCTCTGAATGGCCAGGCTGGACTTGGACAGGAGCCAGGGTGCCCTTGAGGCGCAGACAGGACTTGGCTGTGATCCCAGAGAGCCCCACTGTTGCTGATGGCAGGGGCAGATTTTGCTGGGAGGATTTTGGAGCAGGCAGTCACCATGGCTGTAAGAAAACCTCAGGAAGGCGCCTGTGAAGTATCAAAATCTAAGCAACCTCAAGGCTTCCCTGATGTGCCTCGGAGGAGGAATCAGCTGCAAATAGCCCCTCTAGGAAGGAAACAGATTGACCTGCATGTGGAATGGCTTTTTTTATTGGCTTCTTAAGTGCTGGGGAATATCTATCAAACAGTGACTTTTGTTCTGTTCAGCACTTTCAAGGGGGATAGTAATTAGGCAAAGGTTGTTTGGGAACACCTGTTCATGACAGTGTCACCCTAGGAGATGCAGCGTGGCTGAGGGATGCTTTTTACCCCACAGAGAAGTCTCAGGCGGTTGCATCCATAGAAGAAAGTGGGGCACGGATACTTCAATAGTGATGTTGCTCTATCGGCACTTTTAATATGTTCACCGTCACTGATAGATAGAGGGCTTCCCTCATGATTGTATTATGAATGCTTCTGGTCCCATTTTTGGGTCTTTGCCACGTTCTGTCGTTCATCTGTGAATATTTGAATTTGATGTACATCTCCTATCCTGAGGCCACTTGAAGCAGTGAAGTCTTCATTTACCAAGATAATAATAAAACCTAACATTTTCATAGTTTTGCAGTTTTTATTTTTTTCCTTCTCCCCCAAACTAATTGTGTCCTAAAAAAATAATCCCATGAGATTGATAATAGCTGTCGCATTTTAAAGTTAGGGAAATATATTTAGGCCTGGAAGGGCTAATAACTAGGATGTGAGCAGTGGCCTTTGGGGTCCACACCCAGTATTCTTCCCATGACCCCATAGAAAATGTATCAAAAAAAGATGATAGGAAAATTTCCCCAGCTATCTGTTAGTTACAGACTAAGAGAATAAATACTCATGTGTTAAAACGTCGAATTCAAGTTTTTTACTTCTAAATGATTAAAGATATTGAAACGGAAATTCAGAAGTGAACAAAAGCAAATTGAAATGTAATACATTATTTTCAGTTACCTTTTTAAAAATATTGTATTTTCTTTCTAGATTTCCAATTATGAAATACTTTTCCACTAAATATTTAACCTTTAATTGGGACTAAATATATAAACTTGATACTTAAGGTGGGTGAGTTTTTTTTAAAAAGAATTACTGAGAAGGGTTGCTCAGGTAAAGTCCCACTTGCTATTTTTAGAAAATGACCTAATTTCTCTCTTGCATTTTGGAGGTAAGCGCTAGAGTATTATTTCTTTCTGTGCATAGACTTTTTCCAAGGCGTTATGTTTCTTCCCCCTTCCCCTAATAAGTAGGAGGGTGCTTCTTGGTCATCCCAGTGAAGATTCTCACCAGATAGGCACCTCATTTATAATTAGGTTAATTGTTTTTAATTGAACTTGATCATTCTCTGTCCCCGATCCCTGGAATGCTATGTGGCATATATAGGACACTAATTTCTTCAGTAAGTGAATGAGTTTCATAAATTATTGCATTGGACACCTCACCTTTTACCCGAAAACATCGCTAGCAGAAATCTCGTTATGTAGATAACCTTTTACACTTGATCTTAGCCAAAAGGCCAAGAAGCGATTGTAGATAACCTTTTAAAATGTGTTTGGCACACATACTTTGAATTTAAATCTTCTAAGAACATTTTAGTAGAATCATTTTTTTGTAATTTCTTTAATTTTTATATATTATACAGTTTCCCCTGTAATTTCTTTTTGTTAAAGATAATATTTCTTTTTTCATAGAGCAAGTTTGGAAAATAGTAAAAATTACAGGAAGAAGAAAAAAATGTTTATAATACTGTCATTCATCCTTACCATAATTCAGTATTTTTCTTTCCAGTTTGTTTGCAAATTGTATATGTGTTTTTAAGAATTAGAGTCATAGAAATTTCATCCTTTTCTTTTTTTAACTTAACCTTAAATTGTGACCTTGAATTAAATTAGCCTTAAGTAATCTTAAACTATATTTTCCTTATATCCTTAACATTTAAGAAGACATTTGAGAGCATATTTCCATGGCTGCATAATACTCCTTGCTATCGAAGTGTGTTTTTTATGCATTAATGAACACTGAAATGTTCAAAACCTGGAACAATGACATTTCTAAATGTGTTGCATTTACCAACATGGGATATTTTGCATTTTCAAAAATGGACTTTATTGAAAGGGCCCTTTTGAAATGAATGAGAAGTTTTAGACATCACATTAGATCAGATTCTTAAATAAAACAAAGGCTTGTATTTGAAAAACTTCCACATATACGAAACTAAAACAAGATGAAATTCTTTTGATCTTAATTGGAATATATATTGGCTGAGATTTTTTGTGTCTGAGCTCGGAATTACCAAGAAAATCTTTGGTTTTGCAAAACTCAAAATGTTTATTGCCAACAGCCAAATAATGCCTTCTAGTAAATAGCATGGCTCAAAATTGTGTTCCTGTGTTTATCTAACTGAAATCTGAATGGACTGCTGTGATCGTATTCTGAGTTGTACATACTTTCATAGGAATGAACACAAAGCATAATTATGAGGTTAAGATAAATGTGTTCAGTGTTCATGAAACTATGTCTACTCATCCAGTCTACATGCATTTATTGAGCACCTACTGTATGCTCAATTCAGTGCTTCATTCTTTCAGGGGAGAGAGAGGAAGTTAGGCACTCAGAATTTTCCAGAATTAAGTAATGTCATCTTTCAGGCAGGTATAAAATAGTGCTGATCTGGTGTCCTTTTCTAACAGGGTTCCAACAACCATTGTCGAGCTTTGCTGTACTAACAGTGTTGCTGATGTCAGCACTTTCTTGGAAGAAGTCTTTTTTGCTTATTCCACTTTGGCCTCCTGTTAGATTTTTTTTTCTGCTAAACATTGCTGTTATCTTAGCTTTTTTTTTGTTGTTGTTGTTGACTAGCTCTGTGGCCTGAGAATTCAGTTTTGAACTTTTTCTTTTTTTAAAGCAACATAGGTAAGCAAGCCACCGTGTGTACAGTTTAAGATGATTTATACCCACTTACTTGGTAGTCAAGTCTCGTTCCTAAAGGATATAAACTCTGTATTCCTAGTAGGGACCCTCATGTTGTTGGAACTCTGTACATGGTAAAGCATGAGTATCAAGTTTTGGGCCAAACAGAAATATTCTGTCTCCTAATTTTTTGCCATTCTGAAACACAGTGGCCTTCTGTGGCTCAAGTAGTTTTATCAAGTGTTTAGAATTTCTTGGCTGCAACCTGTTTCTGAGAAGTTTAACTCAGCTTTTGTTGAGAGAGGTCATTCTTCAGTCACTATGAAGCTATTGTAAAAGTATGTTAAGAGCTGGTAAAGAAAAAGGAACTTGAAGTCTTGATTAGAAAATAAGATGCCCTCCTTGTGCTTTAGGTTTTGAGATGTAGCTAAAATACATATTTTTAATTGCTACAGGGCTGTATTCAAACTTGAAATAAAAAAATGTCTCAGGGGGGTCGGTGGGGAGGGATAAATTAGGAGGTTGGGATTAGCAGATACACACTACTATATATAAAAGAGATAACCAGCAAGGACCTACTGTATAGCACAGGGAGCTATACTCAATATTTTGTAATAACCTATAAAAGAAAAGAATCCAAAAGAAGCCTATAAAAGAAAAGAATCCAATATTTTGTAATAACCTATAAAATATATGTGTGTGTATATGTATACATATATATATAAAACTGAATCACTGTGCTGTACACCTCACCCTGTCCTCTTGCCCAGGTTCCCTTGTGGGATTCACCCCATGTTCCTCTTGGCAATCTTCTCGTCTTCCATAGTCTAATCTCAGGTCACCTTTCACTGTACTTTTCTCCTCCAGCACGCCCTACTGTGGTGGGAAGGCCATCACTCCTTATCTGTGTTCTCAGAGGGCTTTACCCAATTCTTGAATCCCTTTTCGAACCTATTACAGGGCTTGAGGGCAGGACTCTGGAGCCCAAGTGCCTGGATTTGAAGCCTGGCTAATAATAACAACTACAGAAACAGTACAGTTTTTTGAGCCCTTCCTATATGCTGTTGCTGTGCCATTAGAGTGCCCTGGGGGAGAGGTGTTACCACGATCCCCATTTTCCTGATGAGGTGACAGAGGCCTGGAGCATTTAAGTAGCTTGCTAAGGTCTGCTTAGCAAATGGCACAGTCGGCCATATACTCCAGGCAGTAGCCTTCAGAATCTGTGCTCTTAAATATGGTCAGCATCTGTAATCGTATAACAGATTCACTTTGCTGTATACCTGAAGCTAACACAACATTGTAAATCAACTATACTCCAGGGCTGCAGAGAGGTGGCCTCAAGTAAGGGCAGGGCAGGGGGTCCCGGTGCACGAGTTTCTAGCACTAACATGCTGTTAGACCATGGGTGAGTTGGTCCACCTCTGTGAAAATCTCCATCTCTGAGATGGAGTCCTTTTAGTCGTCCAGTAAAAGGACTATGGGAAGGGAATTAATAGGAGGGAAATATCAAAAGAAAGCCAGTGAGAAGCTCTGGACAAAGGTTTGGTTGGCTTCGGTGGAATTTCACGTTAGCTGTTTGGGTTCTCTGGGAAATTTGACGGTGACAAAGCTTCTATAAAAAGCACCCTGTAAACTGTTAGGCAGTATACAAATGTTAAATGATTCTGTTACTCACTTAGTCCCATTTCTGCTTGTACTGTCAGCTTGGAACCTTAAAAATAAACTTGGAATAAAAAAAAGGGGGGGAATGCTTCAATGAGTTTAAATATATATATGTTGATATTTGACATTAAAACTATTGGGAGAGGGCTTCCCTGGTGGCGCAGTGGCTGAGAGTCCGCCTGCCGATGCAGGGGACACGGGTTCGTGCCCCGGTCCAGGAAGATCCCACATGCCGCGGAGCGGCTGGGCCCGTGAGCCATGGCCGCTGAGCCTGCGCGTCCGGAGCCTGTGCTCCACAACGGGAGAGGCCACAACAGTGAGAGGCCCGCGTACCGCAAAAAAAAAAACAAAACTATTTGGAGAAAAAGATAAAGTATTACAAAAACGTTTGAGAACAACGTCTTTGGAATAACTTTTATAACCTTTGTCCATGCTCTCCCTTACCTTTATGGTGAAGAAAAAAGTTGAGATTGCAAAACCCCCCAAAATACCTTCTTGTAGCTCCATTTTAGGAGAGTCGTTTGGCATCTTTTTGGGCGTATTTGATTTGGATGTTAAGCTGACTTTTGCTGAGAGCTCCTGCCTGTTAATGTCTGCCAGGCCTTGGCTTGCCCAGCTTTTCCTCCTCCCCCTGGGCCGGGGCTCTGCGAGATCAATGTGAGATGCTGTGGGTGCAGGACCTCCCGTTTCTACCTCCCTCTCTGCTTTGCTGTAGGACAGTTTGTTGGGGGCCCAGAAATACTCCCCCTTCCTCCATCTTCCTTTCTTTCTACTGCTGGCTGGTGGGTTTGGCTTTAAAACGGACAAACTCCCTGCTCCCCTGTCTCAGAATTAGTGATTTCTGCCCTTTCAGGGAGCCGCTGTGAACACACAGTGGCCTGTTGGGTTTCTGCTAAGCCTGCGGATTCACAATGAAGCATTGATGCCGGGGCTGCAGCAGCCCAGCCTGAGCTCCGGCCAGACGCACTTCCAGTGGGTGTTTGGATTTGTCACGTCGGCTTTTGTTTGCAGTCAGATGGGGGGGGCTTGCTCCCCCTTCATCTCCATCCTTTATAATGTGGTGATCAGCCGCCTCATAGGTTTTGATGCCAACATAATCCTTTATGAAGTCATCACATCACATCACACTTGCTGATTTTTTCCTCATATGAGAAATGGTTTTCAGGGGACGTATTGATTGGTGTAGTTCCTATGAATTGTGCCTGATCTTTTATTTGAGATTCACTAAAATGGTCACTCTCTTTGGGAGACCAAAAATGATTCAGGTTGCGAGTGAGTTGTTCCAAGTCTTTTCATGCTGAGCGAGTCTCCACGCTAAATTTTGGACCTCAGGAGACAGATTTAGGGTCCCGAGAGTTAAGAGCGAGACATGGTGGCTGCCTGGCCACGTGCCAGAAGCCGGGAGGTAAGGCTGGTGGTTCGTGGCAGGGCTTGGACGTAGCAGATGCTCTGTCAAAGCAAAACGAAACAAAAAACAAACTCCACCTTGATTCGTGTGGAGTATGTGCTAAAATCTAGAAAACCGAGATTCTCTGGTGTGGGAAATCCCGTGGAGTTCCCAGCATGCGTGGTAGCACCTGGAAATACTCATTTCAATTCAGATATGTCTGAAGTGGGCCCTGTAGGGGCTGCAGAGGGGAATTTGCAAGTGGTGTTTGTTTCAGGAATAAGTATTGATGGTGATACCAAAAGTAGGAATATTGAAGGAATGTGTCTACTCAGGAAGAGGAAATAAAAGGACTTTGAAATTTTCGTTTGATATTACCATCCTGTGAGATGCATGGTCTAGCAGAAACTGTAAGCAAAGAGAGAGGTGACAGAGGGCTTGGCTCCTGGAAGATGTCCGGAGGTGTCCTGTCTGCCTGGTGCCACATTTATTTCCACGGGAATGCGTGGGTGGTGAGTGTCACTGCCAGCCCAGGTTTCCTTCAGCCGCGGTTGGAAGAGAAACATTTCTCCTAACTTGGTTCTGGATGGAATGGTAAAACAGTTCAAGTACGCTCTTATTTCTCAGTGGTATTACACAGTAATTTTCAATTTACATTACATTAAAGCTGTTCTAGGCCTCCAAAACAGAGTTTTGGCTTTTCTCTTTGGTGCTACTGCTTTGTTAACATTCAGAATACTGAGAGAAACTTCTGACACAGATGAATTTTTAATGTGATCAACGACTTCAGTTTTACTCACTAGAATCTTAATAAATATTGTGCAGCAAAAAGGCTATAAAACTTCAATGATCAAGTCTTAGAAATCAGCTGTATTTATCACCCCCCCTTTTTTTTTAAGAGATCGGCAAAAATGTCCCCCTTCCCCCTTTTCTTTGGTAGCATGCTTCATAACAAAAAGTTTTAGGAAAGTAAAGATATTCTTGTTCATAGCACATCAACATTCTTTTCTCCAACAGAGGTAGAAGGAAGGCACGGTGAAAATCAGATTGTCTTTTCAAGACCTTGCAGGGGGTCGAGCCAAATCTCAGTTACTTGAAGGATTAGTTCCTTGGTTTCTCTGCGGAGTTGAATTGCCTGCAGTGAGTTGATGTTGAGCAGGCCTCGCTCCTTCTGTTGCTGCCTCTTCTGGACAGTTTCAGTTCTGTTTCGGTTCTGAGGCCTGTGGTAGGGATTTGGGGAGGGGTCTGCTGTGTTGCTAGCCCAGCTGGCCCAGGCCAGCTCCCTAAGGCCTATTTGGGCCCAGACTGAGAGATGGCATGGGGGGAGGTGGTATGTGTGTGGGATCTGGTCCTCCCCTTGGGATAAGCCTTTGCAGAACAGAAGACACAGGCAGAGGCTGCAGTTTGGAACCAAGGAAGTGCTTCTGGGGATGAGCAGAGCTGGGAATGGGGAAGGTGGGATGCTCTCCTGGATCC
Source organism: Delphinapterus leucas (assembly GCF_059928025.1). Classification (NCBI taxonomy): domain Eukaryota; kingdom Metazoa; phylum Chordata; class Mammalia; order Artiodactyla; family Monodontidae; genus Delphinapterus; species Delphinapterus leucas. The sequence goes on along the minus strand of NC_143142.1, from coordinate 31,380,939 downwards.
CCCCTTAGAGCAGCCATTCCCTTCCCTTGTCCTTTGGATGGATCAAGATGGGGGGCGGGGAGGAGGCCTTCAGCCCCTTCCCAGGACTGAACGGGGCGGGGAGGTAGCTGCCTTGCTGCCTGCTACCTGCCCTTGATACCTCCCTAGCCTTGCTGCCACCTGCTACCTGCTATGTTTCTGGACTTAAGACCAGGACCATCCTTAAAACCCCTGAGGATCTGGTGGCCTGCATTGGGCACTGGGGAAGAGACTTCTCTGGCTAATGGTGTTGAGGCTGGAGAATCAAGCAGTCACCGCTCCTAACTTCCTGGGCACAGGCGATTTGGAGGCCTTTGGGGTGGGCCTAGCTCCGGGAAGGAAACACACCCAAGCCATAGCTGCTTCCGGGCCCATTGCCCTCCTTCCTTGAAAGATGCAGATCAGCCTTAGCCTCTGATCTTGGATGGGTGGGGGCCAGATGGGGAGGGGGCCGAGGGAACACTGCCTCTCGTTCTCTACCAACCAGAAATCAGATGTGCAGCTGAAGAGCACCTGATCCTAGGGTCCAGTTCTGAAGTCAGCAGAGAAGGTAAAAATCTTTTGTTTTTTGTTCAGGGCAGAGTTTGAATTGTCGAATTCACCCAAGGATTACGATTCCTGTGTGCGTTGTATGGACACACAGTCACGCATACTACATGCTAGCAGAGAGTGTGACGATGTTTCACAGCGCCTACCTTTTGGAGGTTGGCAGAGTGGTGCTGTGTTGTTTGGCTAGTTTATATGGGTTTAAAGCCCAAAGAGGCTCCTCAAGCCCTCCTGCCCTCAGATACCTTCCTGGTTCCTAAGCTTTTCTCCAGACACAGAGCCTGGCTCTAGTTGGATGTGTCTTTTGTCATCTGTACCCTGTCCTATAGTTGCTGGGGGAAGCTCCCTTGTCAGTTTTGGGTCCCTGGATTCAGAAGCAGATTTGTCTGACCTTCTCGGCCTTGGTTTTTCCACACACTGCTTCTACCTCATTTTGATTGAAGCTGCTCTGTCAAGGCCCCCTGACCCGCCAGCTCGTCCAGTGGCTCCCTGTATTCTACTTCTTGGCCATCACTGACTTCTTTTTGCTGCTTCCATCTTGCCTTGGAGGTTCCTAACCCGCATGTGGAGTCTCCCGTTCGAAATTCACAAATGTCCCGGGGAAGGTGGAACCGGGAGCCGGGTGTGTGCAAGACCCCGGGTGCAATGCTGTACACGTGCTGTTTCCTCAGATGTTCCCACCAGCTGCTGAGGGGAGGGGCTGCTGTCATCACCGTTTCAGTGACGTAGAAACTGAGATTCGGAGCTGCAAGGAACGGAGATGTCTTTTGCACTTTTACTCTGGAAATTCTCATGGCAGCCAGCCGATGCTTCCTTTCTTTGCTCTTTGCATGTGGAAAAGCCCGTAGATAAACCAAGGCCAGAGTGAGTGACGTGCTCCGCTGTGCCCAGCTGTCTCCTCTGTGCGTATCTCCCACCTGAGGGAGGCAGCCTGGTGGAGGGTTTAGACCAGAGCTTACACCCTGGGGGCGGATTTCTGGCTCCAAGACTTACTGTGTGACCTGGGGCAAATGACTCAACCTCTCTGTGCCTCGCTACGAGAGATATTGGTTAACTAAATTGAGCATTTGAGTACAAGTCTAATAGTCTCCTACCAGAAAAGGAGTAAAGATTTCTCTTGCCTGTGCCAGCCTGATCTGGTAGAGGACAGGGCTGCGGGGCCCTCTTTAGGGTAGGCTTGAGGCTGTTCAGTTTCAAGTTGCTGACTGCCTGCTGAAGGCTAACATGTCGCTTTCCTAAAATAAGAATCCTGGATGCCATAGGTAAGCTGCTCATTCCTGACTCTGCTGTCCTCAGAGAACTGATCATCCTGTCTACATAGGTCAGAGTCCTCGTGGGTGCTTCAGCCCCACCCCACCCCCCAAACGTGATTTTCTTCCGCCTGCCTCTGAAATTGAATCCCAAATGGTATGGCACTGGGCCGGGGGAGGCGGGGGGGGGGGGCTAGGGGGGATGGGCAGCTCCGTAGCTGGCCTGTTACCATCTTAGCCTTACCAGCTGCCCATGTGCTGGCCTTTTAGGGACATCAGGCCCTCTTGCTCTGCAGGATCTGTCCCCCACCTGTTCAGTAATGAATGAAACTGTAAAGCTTCCACTCCCTGGTGAGAGAAGAGGCTGGACAGGCCAGCACTCCTGGGAGAGGCATCACATCGACTGTTAGTCACATCAAAGGAATGAGAATCCCCTTTGCTTCTGAACAGATCTTTTTGGAGACCACAGGATAGAAGTGCCCTGAGAATATTGAAATGGAATGGGAAAGAGAGGCAGGGAGAGTCTGGAGGGACGAAGAATCATTTTTCCTGATTCAAGTTTTATTTCAAGCTGGCAGGCTTCTGCACACTCCTGACATCACACCAATTTACATACAGCTTGTCCAAGACAAGAAAAGGTTCTACTAATGTTTTACATTCCACTTTTACGAAAAATCTCAGAGTTCCAGGCAAAAGACAGTCTTGTTGATCTGTAAGATTGCATTAAGAAACCACTCTATTGGTTATCTGATTTTTTTTTTTTTCCCTTGAAGCTCCACAATTGGTCTCTGGAATTAGTGTCTGAACTTTTGAGGTCCCTAAAATGAGAATGGGAAGGACATGGCTCTTCTCCATCGCTGAGAATCCAGATTTCCTTCCGATTTTTCCTTGAGTCTAAAAGCACTCAAATTTTCCATACAGGGCTAGAGGCACTAGAATTTTCCATTCGTGGGTCCCATGCTTGAGCCACAGAGATTTGGGGATGAACTGGAGTGCAAAAAATCATAGTAGTGTTGGCAGCTCTGAAACAGCTTGAAGAATTTGAGGGGAACTCTCTTGGGAACTGGGGTGGGGCTGTCTGAGTGAAGAGTAGCCTCTCCCAGTTAGAACAGACGTAAGGAGAGAGAGCAAGTCCAGGAACATCTGGAAAACCCTGGAAGTGCAGACTAGTCCCCGTGGGCTGAGAAGGTTAGCAGATCAGCAGCTATGGAGGCAGATGTCAAGGTTAGCTATCTGGGAACCTCTTCACAATCCTTGTTTACTCCCCCAGGGTCCATTTGTGCTGTTATTAAATGAAGACATACTTGTCCATGCCTGTCTAGAGTGTCCTTTCTAGCTAATGTCATTTAAAACTAAAAATAATTCTATACCCCTTAGAGTTCCTGAGATTTTTTTTTTTTCTGCCCAGCCCTCTTTCTTTCTTTCTTCTGAGATTTTGGTCTTCTGAAATCATAGTGAATTTTGACCTCGCGATCTTTTTTGGCCTTGCTCTAAATGATTGGAGTTTCTGGGTTTTTAATTAATTAATTAATTTTTAATCGAAGGTTGACATGCAATATTATATTTAGTTAATTCCCTGTGATCATTATGAATTAAGAAGAACCTTTAAGAGTTAAACATAATTGAGCCCTTACTTCTATATTGTCTCAGTCCCTTTTGTTTCATTCAGTAGGTGCTCAATAAACAATGTTTGCAGCTGATGCCGACCTAGTCACCTTGTCTCTTCCAAGGAATTGAAACACCCCTGAGAGCTGGGGCCATGTTGCTCGTGCAGTTATTGATCAGGATGTAAATGTTGGGTTGATTTGAGTGCAATGGAGAGGTGGCCCTATTTGATTAATCTCCTGGGATCAGCAGATGACTACTGTCAACGCCAAGAGGGCTAACTAATAATTTTTTTCACTTGAACCAGGTGAATAAATTGCCCTGTTGCTTAGATGCAGAAGAAGGTTGAGTGGAAATCTGAATTTTCCCTGGTAACGTTCATAGCTTTATTGGGGCTGCTACATAGTTACTGGAAACAGGAAGGTGGCACGTGGATGAATCAGTGGGAGATTGATGGATCTGGCTCCCTGAGGCTATAGGATTTGCAGTGGGGAGTGGCGCATCACAGTGGAGAAAAACCTCCATTTTCTGCAGAATGATTTAGGGCAAGAAGCAGAACCAGAGAACGTGTGTTAATCAGAATCCAAATCAGACCTACCAATTGTGCAAATGATTTAAGGGTTATTGTGGAAATTTACTTAAACCACCAAACTCAGCATAAAACAGCATAAACAGGAGGCAAAGCTGGTGTTGCCATAGTGATAAAGTACACACAGGGCAATGAGCCTACAGTATATGTAAGGCAATCAAGTACATCTGGAATGCTGGTTTCAGAAATAGAAGAAGACGCTACAGGTTTGATTTTATGAGATCAAAGATCATTTCGAAGCCAAGGAACTGAAAGAATATTAAAGAACCCAGAAATGTTCATGTTTGAGGTGATGAGAGCTTCTTGTACGCTTAGAAGGAGGGAGTGAATGATAAGTGATCCTACAAAGAACAAAATAGTTTGTTGTCACTCTGAAGGGATGTCTTTTTCTTTTTTTTTTTTTTGCTGTACGCGGGCCTCTCACTGCTGTGGCCTCTCCCATTGCGGAGCACAGGCTCCGGACGCGCAGGCTCAGTGGCCGTGGCTCACGGGCCCAGCCGCTGCGCGGCATGTGGGATCCTTCCGGACCGGGGCACGAACCCATGTCCCCTGCATCGGCAGGCGGACTCTTAACCACGGCGCCACCAGGGAAGCCCGGGATGTCTTTTTCTTTAGAGAAAATTGGATCACTTATAGGCAGTTGATCTAGTTAATAATCTGAATTTTATCCGCTCCAACCAAATCATCTGGGTGAACATTTCTTGCCATTCCTGCCTAATGTGAAACACTAGTTCAGTGTGCCTCTCCTTTTTCATAAAGAAATTGTCCAGCTGCTATTGACAAGCAGCTAATGAGTTTGACACGGGATCAGTATTGCCATCAGTCTTTAGCACAGACATGTATTTATCCCATAATGTGGCTTCCTAAAGCATGGACTTAAAGAGTTGTTTTCTACTCCAGGGGACATATAAATAAACTTCATTCTAACCACTATTCTTAGAAGATTCATCAAATTTTTAAGAGAGATGATCAGTCTTTAACTGTCTTTACACATCAGGATGAGACTGGAGTTGAGGATTTGACAATGACCCATACTTGGCCCTCCTTCACCAACATACGATATTACAATAGGATTCAACCGGTGGCTTTTTTTTTCTGTTTTACAATTTGAGGTTGATGTTAACGTTGAGAATTTTCAGGAAGCTTATCTTCAAAATCACTTGTGGCTTAACTCTGATAATTTTTCAATTTGGGGAGCTGGTTTGATTTTGCTTGAAAAATACCTCCACATTTAGGTACACTTACAGTATTTTTAATTATAATTTTAAGGTAACAATAGACAAAATTTGGGACTTCTAAGAGGAAAAAAAAAAGTCAGTCATGATCTTACCACTGTAATGAAATCACTGTAGTCATTTGTATATTTCCATTCTGGTTTTTAAAGGAGGATGGTTTATTTCATATTCTCTGCTCTTTGGGTTTATTTGTTCTCAATGTACCTGTAAAACATTCAGTGACTGGGTGTCAGGTGCAGAGATGACCCTGGCCCTGCGGATTATCTGTGACCATCCCTTCACGTATGGCATGGGGGTGACTGGCGGGGGTTTAGGATCAGGAATTGGCACAGGGGAGAGGCCTGAAATTTCTTCTTATGCCCACCGAGGAGGGTGCCAAAGCCTCAGGACCACCAGGGACAGTTGGGCCTCCCCCAGGATGTGGTCACTCTGTGGCAGAGGCTCCAGAAGATGGCGCATCCTGGGGTGGAGCTCTCTAGAAATTTCTGCTGAAAGTCATCTTGACTTGTAAGATTTTCCCTGTATGTCTGAAAAGTTACCTGTGTATCGATACTTGCTGTGCAGGTATTTTTACCCACACCTTGGAGCTGCAAAACCTAATTGGCTGAGCCAGGCCCCACCAGCCAACAAAGGAGCCACATAGAATGTAATATTTTCCAGAAGTCTGGCTTCGCATTTGAAGTCACACCCGTGTGTGAATTGGTGCCTCTGGTGGCCTCTCATGTCTGCATTCTCATCCTGAAATAGGAGTGGAGGCACCTAGGACTCTGTTGGAGTTTCCCACCCCCTCTGTCTCTCTCTGAAGTTCTCTTTCATTTGCATCCCAGTGACCTTGCACAGAAAGTATGGGTTGGGGATGAGGGGATCCCTAATCACCATAAGATTAGGGGTCCTGAGAGGGTTTTGCGCAGGGGCTGGGAAGCAGTGGAGGACATACGGGTGGGTGGGGGGATGGAGCATTGCAGCCCAGGCAGACGTGGACCAGCATTGGGAAGGACACACTGAAATATGCTCTTGTCCACCACGAGTACTTTCTGGAAAGGCTTTGACTGTCCCTCCCCCACAGTACAGAGACCCCTCTTGGAAAGATCTCTGTGCTTCGCTGACAGACTCTCCACATGCTGCTGAATTAGGGAGCAGGAAGTAGTTTGAGATGGCCTGGCCTTCTTAGAGTCAACCTTTATTCTTAAAGTCCCATCCCTTTACTTTGACGAGCATCGTAAAATGCAGACCAGAGATCTTCAAGATGGTGGAGCAGTAAGATGCGGAGATCACCTTCCCCCCCACAGATACACCAGAAATACATCTACATGTGGAACAACTCCTACAGAACACCGACTGAACGCTGGCAGAAGACCTCAGACCTCCCAAAAGGCAAGAAACTCCTCACCTACCTGGGTAGGGCAAAAGAAAAAAAGAATAAACAGAGACAAAGAATTGGAACGGGACCTGCACCAGTGGGAGGGAGCTGTGAAGGAGGAAAGGTTTCCACACACTAGGAAGCCCCTTCGCAGGCGGAGACGGCGGGTGGCGGGGATGGCGATGCTTCAGAGCCACGGAGGAGAGCACAGCAACAGGGGTGCAGGGGACAAAGTGGAGAGATTCCCACACAGAGGAACGGTGCCGACCAGCACTCACCAGCCTGAGAGGCTTGTCTGCTCACCTGCCGGGGCGGGCGGGGCTGGGAGCTGAGGCTAGGGCTTCAGAGGTCAGATCCCAGGGAGAGGACTGGGGTTGGCTGCGTGAACACAGCCTGAAGGGGGCTAGTGTGCCACAGCTAGCCAGGAGAGAGTTCGGGAAAAAGTCTGGACCTGCCTAAGAGGCAAGAGACCATTGTTTCAGGGTGCGCAAGGAGAGGGGATTCAGAGCACCACCTAAACAAGCTTCAGAGACGGGCGTGAGCCGCAGCTATCATCTCAGACCCCAGAGGCAGGTACAGACCACTACTGCTGCTGCCGCTGACACCAAGAATCCTGTGTGCAAGCACAGGTCACTACCCACACCCCTCCGGGAGCCTGTGCAGCCCGCCACGGCCAGGGTCCTGTGATCCAGGACAACTTCCCCGGGAGAACGCATGGCGCGCCTCAGGCTGCTGCAACGTCACGCCGGCCTCTGCCGCCGCAGGCTCGCCCCACATTCCGTACCCCTCCCTCCCCGAGCCCTGAGTGAGCCAGGAGCCCTAGTAAGCTGCTGCTTTAACCCCGATCTGTCTGGGCGGGAACAGACGCCTGAGGGAGACCTACACGCAGAGGCGGGGGCAAATCCAAAGCTGAGCCCCAGGAGCTGTGCGAACAGAGAAAAGAAAGGGAACTCTCTCCCAGCAGCCTCAGGAGCCGTGGATTAAATGCCCGCAATCGGCTTGATAAACCCTGCATCTGTGGAATACCTGAATAGACAACGAATGCTCCCAGAATTGAGGCGGTGGACTTTAGGAGCAACCGTTAACTTGGGGTTTGCTTTCTGTGTCTGATTATTTTTGGTTTTATGTTTATCTTAGTTTAGTTTTTAGTGCTTGTATTCATTGGTGGGTTTGTTTATTCGTTTGTTTGCTCTCTTCCTTTTTTTTTTTTTTTGTCTTTTTGTGAGTGTGTGTGTGTGTGTGTGTATGTTTCTTTGAGTGATTTTTTCTGTTTAGTTTTGCTTTTACCATTTGTCTTGGGGTTCTGTCTGTTCGTTTTTTGTTTTTCTTTTTATGAGTGTGTGAGTGTATGTGTCTTTGTGTGATTTGGTCGGTGTAGTTTTGCTTTTACCATTTGTTTCGGGGTTCTGTCTTTTTTTTGTTCTTTTGTTTTTCTTCCTTTTCTTCCTTGCCTTGTGGCTGGCAGGGTCTTGCTGCTGTGGCCACGTGTTGCGCCTGAGCCTCCAAGGTGGGATAGCCGAGTCTAGGACGTTGCACCACCAGAGACCTCCCAGCCCCACATAATATTAATTGGTGAAAGCTCTCCCAGAGATCTCCATCTCAAAACTAAGACCCAGCTCCGCCCAACAGCCAGGAAGCTCCAGTGCTGGATGCCCCATGCCAAACAACTAGCAAGACAGGAGCACAACCCCACCCATTAGCAGAGAGGCTAAAATAAAAACAAAAATAAACAAATGGGACCTAATGAAACTTAAAAGCTTTTGCACAGCAAAGGAAACCATAAACAAGATGAAAAGACAGCCCTCAGAATGGGAGAAAGCATTTGCAAACGAAGCAACTGACAAAGGATTAAGTGCCAAAATATACAAGCGGCTTATGCAGCTCAGTATCAATAAAACAAACAACGCCACCTAGAGGGGTGGGATAGGGAGGGTGGGAGGGAGGTGGAAGAGGGAGGAGATATGGGAATATATGTATATGTATAGCTGATTCACTTTGTTATATAGCAGAAACTAACACACCATTGTAAAGCAGTTATACTCCAATAAAGATGTTTAAAAAAAAAAATCCAGTCGAAAAATGGGTCTAAGACTTAAACAGACATTTCTCCAAAGCAGATATACAGGTTGCCAACAAACACATGAAAAGATGCTCAACATCACTAATCATTAGAGAAATGCAAATCAAAACCACAGTGAGGTTATCACCTCACACCGGTCAGAATGGCCATCATCAAAATATCTACAAACAATAAATGCTGGAGAGGGTGTGGAGAAAAGGGAACCCTCTTGCACTGTTGGTGGGAATGTAAATTGATAACAGCCACTATGGAGAACAGTATGGAGGTTCCTTAAAAAAACTAAGAATAGAACTACCATACGACCCAGCAATCCCATTACTGGGCATATACCCTGAGAAAACCGTAATTCAAAAAGAGTCATGTACCCCAATGTTCATTGCAGCTCTATTTACAATAGCCAGGACATGGAAGCAACCTAAGTGTCCATTGACAGATGAATAGATGAAGAAGATGTGGCACATATATACAATGGAGTATTACTCAGCCATAAAAAGAAATGAAACTGAGTTATTTGTAGTGAGGTGGATGGACCTGGAGTCTGTCATACAGAGTGAAGTCAGTCAGAAAGAGAAAAACAAATACCGTATGCTAACACATATATATGCTAACACATATATATACGTGGTCCAGTGGTTAAGAATCCGCCTTCCAATGCAGGGGATGTGGGTTCCATTCCTGGTTGGGGAGCTAAGGTCCCACATGCTGCGGGGCAACTAAGCTTGCACGCTGCAACTAGAGAAGGCCATGCGCCCCAACGAAGACGCAGCGCAGCCAAAAAAAACAAGAACAGGATTCTTTCTTGAAGGCCGCTAAGTGAACTCAGTGCTGGAGCCCCTGGGGACGCGCTCGGGAACGTGCTGGGTGATGGAGTACGAGGTGCCAGCCACTGGCCAAGCCTGTGGGCTCCTGTGCTGTGGTTATGGAGGGGATGCCCTGGGTCCTTTCTAAAGTCCCACGTGTGCTTTGATGAAACGGGGACACGGGCAAAGGAAGAAAGATTGTGTGTCATGGAAAGCAGCAGGTTTGGACCCGGGCCAGAGGTCATGTTTGTGTTTGCTTCTTGTCGCTCAGAGGAGGGGCATTTTGGAGGGAGGAAAGTCTCCTTCCGACCCCAGGAGCCACCCTATCACATCAGAGGTGCCCACAGAGGCACAGAAGGCCTTTGCCTGGGGTCAAAGACTGGGGTGCCAAGCAGCAGGAGAAGGAGGAAGGGCCACCTGTTCTTCCTTCCCTTCCCTCGAGGTGCTCTGGTGGGATCCTTCCTCCCTTCTTGTAAGGGGACTCCTGTTAGGGATGCCACCTGTGTTTCAGACACACAGAGTAAGGCCCTTCTGCAGCCATCAGATTCCCACAGACTTGACCCAAAGTAACAGCTGTAAAGCCTTGGGGACTGCTTGCTGATTTCCTTTGGTTTGGGCTCTGGGTCTCAGAAAGGCCCGTGTGCAGGGCAGAGCTTTGGTCCTCTCTCCAGGTACCAGAGTGTGCGGCAGGGATGGGCTCCGGAGCATCCCTCCCTCTTTGGCCTCGTCCTCCTTCCTCCCGTCCTGGGCTGGCTTCCCAGAGGGCTGGGAAGAGAGTGTGGTTGTCCCGGCTTCTCCCCCTTTCCCTCCCTGCCCACTCCCAGGAGGGAGCTGCTGGTGGCTTCTGGGGCCAGGATTTATGGGAGGCCAAGGTGACCCGCCCGTCTGCACTCATGCGGCCAAGTGGAACCCGGCGTCTCTTTCACGTCTGGCCTGCTTTCCTGGCTGGGGCCCAGGACGTGGTTTCTTAGTGTTTCCACATGTGAGAGGCTGGGCTGGAGCCTCTGACATTGTTCTTACGATCAGCACCTCTTTGATCAGAAGAAGTGCAGAGACGGAGGTTCTGTATTTACACAAAAAGCAAAAGGGAATTTAAAATAGTATGTTTGAATAGGTGCCTTGGAAGTGGAATTCACAGCTGAACAGGGCCTCTGGCATGTTCTGAAGCTACCCAACCATGTCAGCCAGTGGATGTGCAGGGATCACTTTTCTGACAGCAGGATCTTGTATGGGGATTTTATAGTTTTAATGGGGATTTTATAGTTTTAAGGTAAGTTTGGAAAGGAAAATTTGGAAAACTTGAAGCGATGGGGAAGCCATTTTTATTCGTAGGTTGAAGAATCAAAATCGTCCTCAGTTTTCAAGTCCTTGCTTAAATGTCACCTCTTCCCTGAAGCCTCCCTGGATTCTCCCTGACTAGCACTGATATCCCCCTGCTTGATGATTTTCTAGTGCCCAGAATATATGACCTTTATACATTGCAGCACTTACTGTTATTTGTTTAAGTGACTTTGTCCTCCGTTTATCTGTAAACTCTTTGAAGGCATAACCTCCCTTTTTCCATTCTGTTTCCCTGGAGCATAATTACATCCTCAATAATAAAGATTTATTCAGTGGAATCAAAATATATCAGATAGCATTTCTCTTTCTGTGTATGGGAAAAATGTAGTTTTCCTGAGTAAATTTAGAAGATAACTGTTTCAATGAAAAAACTTAAGGCTTAATTAGAAAACTTAGTTTCAAAGAGGGTTTGCATCAAGCTTGGACACTGGGCGTATATAACTATACATCTATTTCACTGTAAGCCTTTTGTGAGAAGACGGTCATCGTTAACCATGTGACTAGCGCGTGTGGCGGAATGTCTGGGAAGTGGGAGGTTCAGGAATGCTGCAGCGATGAATACATTGAGAACATTTCTGGTTTCAATTTGGTTTACCTACTCTCGGTCTGGAAGATCTGGAACGCTGCCCTGGACTTTTGGCTCTGCGTGAATTGGCTGTGAGGAAGAGGAGGAATTCTGAGCTTCAGGGGCTGGGATCATGAGAAGTAAGTGGACAGGAATCTTCTCTAAGACGAAGCCATTGAGTCTGCCTTGCTGATGACAGCCCAGGGTTGGAACTATTCTTCCATCATTCATAAAAAAGGTTTTATTTTCACATGCAACTTGCTCATAACATGGCTCGAAGCCCTGAAACAAACAAACCAAAAAAACAAAACAAAACAAAAAACCCCCAAAAAATACCCACAAAAATTTTCTGGAAGGGGTTACTTAACAGTTCCCATTTCATAGACAGTTGAATAAAACAATGTTGTCTTTCCTTCCCTGAGGGAACTGTGGGTGGGGGACAGTGAGCTTGAATCTCTGAAGGTATCACCATCAAGGAAGTCTGAGGCTTGTAACTTTCCCTTCCTTCTCCTCATCACCTCCACTTCTGTTCTTCTCATTTAATATTTATTCCACTAGAATAGTACTTTTTTAAAGTGTATTTTCTCCCTTGCTTTCACTCTGACTTGACACATTTTGGAACTTCTGTTTAATGTGTTCATGAAGTTAGCTTGAGTACGAGTCCTTGGTCTAAGATGTAACATCCGGGCTGAGTGAACAGATTGGCTAAGAATTGTGTCTGGAGAGTTGGTGTTGTTTTGCTTTTGATTCTCAGGCTCTTATACAAGAAAACAAGTCCTTTTCACTGGCTCCAGCCCTGACACAGACCTTCCGCCTTTCTCCTCTGTATAGCACGGTGGCCAGCAGAGTCAACAGGGCAGGGTGGGCAAGGCGAGAGGTGGCCCCCTTCCCAGCAGGAAGGTCAGTTCTCCCCGACAAGGATCACACACTGTGGATAATGACCACCAGACCCCTTCAACTTCAGACACACTTTCTCACCTCCTAAGTTATTTCAGTTTGGTCTCATTCATATGAGTTTGTCACATTGAAATGGATTAAGGAGAGAGGGGTGCCCACAAGTGGTAAATGAGGAGGAGAAGCTGGATGAGGATTAAAAATATATCTTGAGGGCATTATGCTAAGTGAGATAAGTCAGACAGAGAAAGATAAATACTGATCGATATGGCTTATGTGTGGAATCTGAAAAAGTATGACAAACTAGTGAATATAACATAAAATAAGCAGACTCACAGATACAGAGAACAATCTAGTGGTTACCAATGGGGGAGGGGCAGTATGGGGGTGAGTGGGAGGAACAAACTATTGGGTGTAATATAGACTCAAGGATGTATTGTACAGCACGAGGAATATAGTCAATATTTTGTAATAACTGTAAATGGAAGATAACTTTTAAAATTTTATAAAAATAGGGCTTCCCTGGTGGCGCAGTGGTTGAGAGTCTGCCTGCCGATGCAGGGGACACGGGTTCGTGCCCCGGTCCAGGAAGATCCCACATGCCGCGGAGCGGCAGGGTCCGTGAGCCATGGCCGCTGGGCCTGCGCGTCCGGAGCCTGTGCTCCGCAACGGGAGAGGCCACAACAGTGAGAAGCCCACGTACCGCAAAAAAACAAAACAAAACAAAATTTTATAAAAATAAAAAATTTTAAAAGTTGAATCTTTTAACCCATAAAAATATGTGTCTTGAATGATGAGGTGACCTGATCAAATAGCACGTGTTTGTAGTCAGGATATTATTGAGAACAACCTCAAGACGTTTTACTAGGGTGTTTCTGAATCTTTTGGTCAGGAATTGAAAGCACTCACTTCATATTTTCACTGCTCATAATAACGCAGCTAAAACGGGCTCTTCATAGTAAAATATTATGTTGTTAGAAGCAAACCCAATATAAAATGCTGTGAAAGAAAAAGGAAATGATGATCTGTATTTGACTGTTGACCTACAGAATACCTGGAGGTAAAAACAAAACAAAACAAAGCTAAAAGTAATTGCTCTCTCATGATTTGAAAATGCTGTCTTTTCAAGTTGATATGTATGGACTTATAAAGGATGTCCTCCAACTGTTGGTCAGCCTATAGGGTGTACCCTAATCGAAGCCATCTTTAACATACCAGTAAAGAGTAGAAGATGTATATTTGGGGAAAATAAGGTCCCAGACTCATAGGAAGTAAAATGGCTCTTTAATTTAGGGAGATTGGCACAGGATAAGGTATTGCTAATATAGATAGTGTGTCATCATTGTTCCTCCCCCAATATTCATTCTTCCTTTCTTTCTCCCTCCCTCCCTCCCTCCCTCCCTCCCTCCCTCCCTCCCTCCCTCCCTCCTTTCCTCTCTCTTTCTTTCTTATATTGGAGTATAGTTGATTTCCAATGTTGTGTTAATTTCGGGTGTACAGCAAAGTGATTCTGTCACACATATACATAAATCCATTCTTTTTCAGATTCTTTTCCCATATAGGTCGTTACAGAATATTGAGTAGAGTTTCCTGTGCTATACAGTAGGTCCTTGTTGATTATCTATTTTATATTTAGAAGTATGTATATGTTATCATTGTTTTTCAAGTCAAGATCCCAGTAGGTACCAACTATTTTTTACACCACAGCAAAATTAACAAAGAAAGCCTTTCTTATAAATGGGCGACAGCAGAAACTGCTTTTATGGAGAGAGACACCTAGGTAGCCTCTTCAGTAATTAGGGAAGAGCTTGGTTACCTGGTGTGTAAAGAGAGGTCATCTTCATAAAGGAACATAACTTGGGAAATTCATCATTGGTGGCTCACTTAATAATCTTGCTCCAAGATTTTCCATGAAGGAAGTAGTATCTTGATGACTGCAGTGTGTGGTGGTTTGTTATGGTCATGATGGGGCAAGTATTGGAGATCGTAGGGTCGTTGAAAACCATTGCTTTAAGGCACTGGTTTACCAAATTCTCCTCTGCTGATTCTCAGAAGTTTTACAAGCACCTACATTACTAAAGGCTAAAAACAAAACAAAACAAAACAAAAACTTGAGAGAAAAAAATCCAAAAGAAATCCCAAATCCTTATATCCCATATCTACTATCTTTCAAAACCAAATAATAAGAAGCTCAGTTCTGCAACATCTTTCATCATTCTTCTTTTCATAGTTTGGTGTCACTTTTGATTTGAGTTCAAAACTAAATGTTGAGTGCCAGCTTAAATACACACACACACACACACACACACACACACCTGGAACTGTTCTTTTGAATCACCTTAAAAAAAGAAAAACTTAAAAAACTTAAAAAGCAAAAAACTCTTCAAACTCTATGATCGGACTTCACCCCTGTGACATTTAGGATGTATGTTATAAAAAAATACAGGAGCTGGCAAACTAGCTCCAGAGCCCTTGTTAAGCTTTTTCCATTCTGCAAAGGCAACAGCTCTGAAATACAGAAGTGATTGCGTTAAATCCTTGCCTGGCAATTTTGTGTGGGACTGGGTATTGAAATGCAGCAAAGCAAGTAATGAAGGCATATGTTTACCTATAATTCTTTTTACCTTGGGAGAAGGATTAAATAGGAACAGTTTGGTTGTTGTCAAATTCTTAGCAGTTGCTTTCAAGCATGAAACAGTCCCTGGGCTCTCGGAGGATTTACTTAGCAGTTTGAATAGAGAGGTCTTTACTGCTAATGGAACTGAGATGGCAGGCTTAAGCAATGGGGTGCTTTATAGCCTCTTTAGCCACTTGAGAAAATGTAACATCAAACAGCTGAAACCAGCTCAGTCTCCATTGGTGTTTAGGAAGTTGTGCAAAATTGGTGAATAAATAATTCAGGGTTCGACGAGTGTCTGGATGCCAAAAGTGTTGAGAGTCTCTAAAAGCCCGATTCACGGAAGGTTTCTTTCTGGGAGGAACTCTGGAAGCGCCTACCTGAGCTTGGCCCCAGGGAACAGTTACAGAGGATGACATTTTCTATGAAAGAAAGAGTTTTCGCTTGGGATTGACGGAGCTTTGTAAAGAAACATTTCACTGGGGACTCCAATCCTGGAAAAGTGTTATTCATAAAAAAAAAAGAATATTTTATTTTCAGTACAGATGGTTGGCAATGACTGCTTGTGTATGGAGGCATGGATGTGTGTTTAAATGATAGGATAGGGGCTTCCCTGGTGGCGCAGTGGTTGAGAGTCCACCTGCCGATGCAGGGGAAATGGGTTCATGCCCCAGTCCGGGAAGATCCCACATGCCGCGGAGCGGCTGGGCCCGTGAGCCATGGCCGCTGAGCCTGCGCGTCCGAAGCCTCTGCTCCACAGCGGGAGAGGCCACAACAGTGAGAGGCCTGCGTACCGCAAAAATAAATAAATAAATAAAATATAGGATGGTGATGATTGCTTAGAGTCTTAAGTAACTTTAAGCTCTTTGCTATTTGATGGTTAGGATTTAAGAAAATACCTTTTGATGGGGTGGGAGAGAATGAGCCACAGTTTGTCTCATGGTAGCTGGTCGAAGCTTCTGCTTCACCCTGTAGTCGGTCTGTTCGTGATCATGATGGAGACATATCTGGAACGTGTTCTCTAGTGAGCAGGTGGAAAGCAGGCGTTGGGCACCGGCTGGATGGATGCATGGATGTTTGCAAACATCCTAACTCTCCTTCTTGGCAGAGTAAGTAGACCTGTGCTTCCACGTCCATTTGAACATAGGTGGCCACATGACTTGCTTAGGCCAATTAAATGTGTCACTTCTGGGCAGAAGCATGAAGAGCCAGCGTATGCCTCACCACATCCCATGCCCCCTGCCAGAGCAAACTGCAATATTTTGGCCCCAGGTGAGGAGGACTTTAAAGAGCCCCCACTGACCTGCAGTGGGCATGGAGGATCTGTGAGAAATGATGCATTCCTTGGTGTTTCATGATTGTTACTGCAGCATAACTTGGTTGACCCTGACTAGTATAACTCTTGAGGTCCTAGATTCTTCTTGAGGAAAAGAACTGTGCTCAGGAGGCCTTGTAGCTATTTCTTTACCTCGGGTGCAGCAGAGAAATTCCTGTGCCAACCTGTTGAGTCCAAGGTCACACGGCTAATAATTGGTGAGCTGGGATTTCAACCCAGCCCCCAGAATCCTTGCTTTTAATTACTGTAATTTGACTGTTAAATGAAGCAGAGAAGAGTATTCTTGAACTTTTATAAATCATACTTGGACTGCACTTTCTGAAATATGTAGTTTATGGTTCTGTTTTTGGTTTAAGACTCCCCAGGTATGTACTTTTAAAAAATATATTTTATTTATTATTTACTTATTTATTTTATTTATATTTTTTGGCTGCATCAGGTCTTAGTTGGGGCACGCAGGATCTTCGTTGAGGTGTGTGGGATCTTTCGTCGTGGCTCGCGGGCCTCGCTCTAGTTGCGGTGTGCACGTTTTCTCTCTCTAGTTGTGGCGTGCAGGCTCCAGGGCGCGTGGGCTCTGTAGCTATGGCACGTGGGCTTAGTTGCCCCACAGCATGTGGGATCTTAGTTCCCCGACCAGGGATCGAACCCGCGTCCCCAGCATTGGAAGGAGGATTCTTTACCACTGGACCACCGGGGAAGTCCCTGTGTATGTAGTTTTGCTTTATCTTTTAAGCTTCTTACCACCTCCACTCTCTCTCTCTTATGATGGTTAGGGTCAGGGCTCTCATATGAGAGGAATTGATACTGGGCTTCCTTTGGTCTATACTGGGCACTCTGTGGTTCATACTGGACTCCCTGTGGTCTATACCGGGCTCCCTGTGGTCTGTATTGGGCTCCCTGTGGTCTACACTGGGCCCCCTGTGGTCTATAGTGGGATCCCTATGGTCTGTACTAGGCCCCCTGTGGTCTATACTGGGACCCCTGTGGTCTGTGCTGGGCTCCCTATGGTCTCTACTGGGCTCCCTGTGGTCTCTACTGGGTTCCCTATGGTCTGTGCTGGGCTCCCTAATTTATTGGTTTTGTCCTTTCGAAAGGAGCTGTTGATGCAGCTGTTTTTTGTAGGATGAAAACAATTGGAGGAAAAGACCAAGACTGGTAGTGAACTTGGGACCATGCCTGAGATTTGTGAGTCTAGGTGAGGTACTGTCAGGGGGACCCTGGAGGCACAAATGCAGCTGAGACAGGCCTGGCTGACACATCTGCTGGGGGCCGCACTGTGTCTGGGCCCCAGGTCAGGGTGGTGAGGGAGCGGCAAGCCCAAAGGTGGGCTGGCAGCCCTCATGCAGGTGTAGGGCTGGTGAGGGGCTGGGGCAGGGACAGGTCCCAGGCCAGCTGCAGCGCTGAGTGAGACGGGGCCTCCGTGGTGGCTGAAGAGGCAAGCATGCTAGGCTCCTGGGGAAAGCTGCACCCTTTTCACCCGAGAGTCGAGAATCAAATGCTCTACTTGGCCAGCCTCTGTGTGTGTGTGTGTGTGTGTGTGTGCGCGCGCGCGTGTGTGCGTGTGTGTGTGTGTGTGCGCACGTGCGCTGTGCATCTGTGTTGAGGGAGAGAAAGAAAACAAGAATGGGGCTGTTGAAACAAGCCAAAGTTTGGCCAAGTTCTCCTCCAAATCTTTAATCCCTCCAGGATGTTTTTTCCAGGCCTAAGAGGAAAAATCATTTTCTAAAACTCTGTCTTCCTGATTTCTCTGTGATTCTGGGGGGTCACTTGTGGAGCATTTTCATCTCTAAATTCTCTGTATGTTAAACTTGCTTTAGTGCTATTTGAATTTCTGGAAATGATTATTTTTTCTATTTTCCTTTTTTGGTGTTAGGTCATTTCTTGTTGGGATGATAGTTTACAGTTTAGTTCCTTAAAAATAGTTTTGCTTACGGTGTTAATTTCACCTTTATTTGAAAAATGTATGTTTGTTCTTAGTTGGAAGTCACTTTCCATTGTTAACCCTTTTTTCTGATTACGTGAGTCCTGCATCGTCATAGGATAAACCGGAAACTACCACAAGATATCAAAAAGAAAGTAAAACATAATCCAGTTACTTAAAGAAGTACTATTAACAAGTTTTTGTCTTTTTTTCCAGATTTCTATGTATGTATACATGCTTTATACATGTGTACTTACACGCAAAATAGTGCATACGCTACATACGTAGTTTTTACAGCTTGCTTTGTTCAGTCACCAAGATCAGCATTATTTTTCCAGGCTGAAAAATAATCCTGGAAAACATGATTTTTAATAGCTGCCTACGATTTTAATACTATTCCGTAATTTATATGTTTTTACTTTTTGCAGTGTTCGCCATTTGGGTTGTTGGCAGTCTTTCACTATTAATGATGCTGTGTTGAGGGTCTTTGTTTCCATGTGAGTTGAGAGGTGATGAAGGCCTAGAGTAAAAAAATAACTCCTGTTCCTAAGCTCCTCCCGTGACTGGCTATGTACCCAAGAGCAACCCAGTGAGGGGATTAGCATTGTTCCCCACAGAGAAACAGGAAGACCGTCCCATCCATCCGGTGCCCACAGCTGCAGGCCAGGGAGCTGGGATGTGAACCCAGTTCCTTGGGGATCCAGGCCCAGTTCTTCCCCACCTCTCATTCTGGCGTGGGGAGCACTGAGACCAAATGATAAAAGAAGGACTCTTGGCTTATATGTGGAATCTAAAAAAAAAAGATGCAAATGAACTTATTTACAAAACAGAAATAGACCCACAGACATAGAAAACAAATTTATGGTTACCAGAGGGGAAAGTTTGGGGGGAGGATAAATTAGGAGGTTGGGATTATTAACATATACACACTACTATATATAAAACAGACGACCAACAAGGACCTACTGTAGAGCACAAGGAACTATACTCAGTAATTTGTAATAACCTATAAGGGAAAAGAATCTGAAAAAGTATATATGTATCTGTGTGTATATATATATATATATATATATATATAATGTATATATATATATATATAAAACTGAATCACTGTGC
This sequence comes from Delphinapterus leucas, assembly GCF_059928025.1. Classification (NCBI taxonomy): domain Eukaryota; kingdom Metazoa; phylum Chordata; class Mammalia; order Artiodactyla; family Monodontidae; genus Delphinapterus; species Delphinapterus leucas. The sequence goes on along the minus strand of NC_143142.1, from coordinate 31,361,666 downwards.
TGTATACCTGAAACTAACACAATATTGTAAATCAATGTACTTCAATTAAAAAAATAAATTAATTAAAAAAATGAAATAGAAAAAGAAAAGGAAATTGTGTGGGAAAAGCTATTATGATTAAACAAGAACCTGCCCATGCTGATCAGACCTGAATATATGGGAAACTATCAAACAAACCCTCCTTCCCCAGCCTTGGCATTTTAGATTAAAAAAAGAAGGCCTGGAGTGGTTTGCCTGAGACCTCTGATTCTCTGAAGCTGTGAGTGCACCACAGCCCCAAGGTTGGCCCCCCATGTTCTTTCCTTCCACTGTGCTGGACTCTTCAGGCCTCCTTAAGACTAAAAGGTGAGGGTCCCAATTCTCTATTCATCAGGGGGGCAGATTACATCTGTAAAGGGGCTTCTCCCCACATTACCTAGTTTGAAATCAGTATCTTCCAAAGTCCAAGGGTGGCCGTCCTGCAGACTGGCTGGATTGGAACTCCACCTCCACCTTTTCCCAGCCCCGTGGCCTGGGCAAGTCATTTCACTTCTCTGAGTCTCAGTTTCCTCTTCTGTAAAATGGAGACAGCAAGAGGGTCCGCCCCACGGGCTTGTTGTGAAGACAGCACTAGCGACAGGGCAGCTGAGATCTTCAGGGACGTTGAAGGAATCATTTTTTTTTTGCCTCTAACAAAATATATAGAAACTGCAAGAACTTGAAATATACCTATAGCTGTCATTGAGAGTATATATTTCAGAAAAGTATTAAGATAAAAGTGTTGGTGAAAAAAACTTTTAGAAGACTAAGAAAACTCCAAGTTCAAAGGCTTTTTTTAAGCCGGCACTAGAATGTCATCTCAAATATGCTTCCTTTGTTTTCAGATATGAAAGTTGTTGGAAAAACACAAAACGAACCAAGCTCATCACATATCAATAAGCCAGAGTTCGAGATTTCCTGATTTGGCTTCACCTACTAGCAATTTTCCAGCTCTTGGAAATTGAATGAACGCAGATAGATGTTTTTAAAACATCTAGTTTTAAAACATCTCGTTTCCCACACGATTTGATTCAGTTCGCTATTCTGGGCATGAAAATGAAGAAGGAATAAGGCCTAATCCTGGCCTGATGGTAAAGTCACACTGCAAGGTACAAGAATAGGGAAGGAAGCTTCCGTTGTAACTGCTCCATGCCCTTCTGGAATGGAAACACTGGGCCACAGCAAGGGGGTTGAGGCTCACCAAGATGCATTTCTTCTGTCTCTGTCAGTCAGTGGAGAAGTGGCAGTAATACCAGCGGTGGTGGGCGGTGTGTGACATTGGCAGTCACAGGCCTGGGTTTGAAACCCAAGCCTGCCGTATGCACCTAGAACGGGTCACCCCCATGTCTCCCAGCTTCTATTTTATGTACGAGAGTCCTTCCTCCTGTGAGGACTGAACGAGTTAACATTTGTGAGCGCATGTGATGGAAGGAGGGCTCCCGGGATTCCCCGGATGTTTCCCGGATGTGCTTCACCCGGGAAAGGGGGCTGCATGGATCAATCATCAGGACTTCATTCTCCGCATCAGGATCATGTTCTAGGTTTTCTTTTAAACTAGGTAGTTTTGTTATACTATGCAAGCAGGTGATGTGAATATGAATTGGTGTGCCCTCTGTGAGACAAGCACTCACTTTAGAAAAGTTTGTCCCCCCCACCGCCCCTCTTTTAAAAGGGCTTCACAATCCTTGGACCTTGGCAGGTCCATGGAGTGTAGGCCTGATGTACAGAGTTTAGGCAGCAAGAAGATTTCCATTTCACAATCTCATATGTAGGGACCGAAAAACTGCAGCTAGCAACCTGGAGGTCACGACCAGAAGAGCATGTGGGGGGAGATGTCATGGGGAATGGGAGGGAGCCTACACCTCGCCCCCTGTGCCCGTGATAGAGCTGGGGGCTTCATGAACTTAACGGCCTGCTAGTCATGAACAGTAGTGTGGATAGCTGTGCCCCTGCCCGGGATCTGAGCCTGACCTGGGTTCCTCCAGATCCTACTCTAGGTTGCTTGGATTACAGCTGTGAGGTTTGGGACCGGCTCTGGTGCTCTATCCAGTCAGATCCCCTGGTGGGAATTGATGGTACTCAGCTGCCCCTCCCTTGGACACCTGACTCTGGCCTCCCCACCCTGTGTGGGCAGCTTAGTGTCCTTCCTGTCTGCAGGGGGAACTCCTGGGTCCCCTCCTCTTCTGGTGGCTCTGGGATGACTCACACTACAATCTGGGTGGAATTAGGAGTCCTCCTGGAAACTGTTTCTACCACCTCCTGACCCCATCGACCCGCACAGTCAGCCACTCAGTCCGCACTCTGGGCAGGGCCTGCTCCCTGCTCAGTTTTTTGGCCATCAAACATCATAGTCATTTGGAGCCTCAGACCTTGGCCTTTCCCTTGTCAGGGTCACAGCTCCCTCCCTCGAGGGCCTGGTGCAGCCCTGAAGCTGGACAGGGAAAGCGGTTTACTCTTCACTAACGAGGCTCACGGCTCACGTGTCCTGTCCTCGACCCCCTGGTCATCCTGTCCTTGGCCTCCCAGCCCCTGGGAGTGGGATCCTGTCTGCCCAGGGCTGGACTCCAGGCCTTGGGGTCCCCTAGGAGGGAGGCTTTGGGATACAGAACGCCCAGGGACCTGTGGTGATGCTCGGTTCATGCCAGCCAATGTTTAGGAAGCACCTCCTCCCTGCTGGGCCTGTGCTGGATCCTGAGGGAGGATGAGGCCCCTGGGTGGGTACCAGGCGCACAAGCCTTCCTGTGCGTGGGCTGGGCTTACCCTCAGCGCCCTTGGAAATGTTTCAGATGGGGGAATTTTGTGACAGGGAGTAGAACTGAACTTTAACCCAGTTATTTTCCCTCTAAAAGGAGTAGGAAGGAAACCAATAGTACAGCTTAGTTAGGAAACAGGTTAGGGAGGGAACCCTGCTAAAGTGAGCAGAATTCCATTTATTCCAAATCAGAGGCCCTTATTTGTGTAAATGGGAATCCCGGTGTGGGCAGCTCCCCTGCCTCCTCTATTTGAAAAGAAAAAAGACAACTGGTTTTTTTCTAAAAGAATTTGCAATATTTTCCAATGGCCATATGGCAAGTATACTAAATATATTTCATATTTATTTCAATAGCAATATAAAAAGTATGTATGTCAGGATACATGTTCTAAGAGCCACTATTAGGTTTCTGTATGCCAGGCTGGATTTTTTAAAGTATCTGAAGCATTCACTGCTTTTCACTTTAATATAAAAACATTAAAGTAATTCAGAAACAAAAAATGTTAAGTCATTTAATGATCCTACTTAAAATTAATGCAACTGATTTAGTGTATTTCTGTTATCCCCTGGTGTCCTATTGTTGCACAGTAGTTATTATCTTTGAAATGAGAGTTGAAAAAGATAACATCGCTTTCTATCTGTGTCTTTCATAACATTGCAAATCTGGTGCAAAAACTTGTTTCTAAATCAGACATGTCTTATTCCATTTTATTTAATAGAATAACATATTTAAATCACTGTGTGATATGCCAGAACCATTAGTTGGCATTTTAAGAGTCATTTAAAGAATGTACTTTAATTTACATCAGAAGGAAAACTAAATTAGAATTCAATTCCATCTTCTGTTTTTTTTACTATATTCAAAATGAAAACTTTTCTTACTTTAAATTCTAGTTTTGTCCATGACTGTTAATACAGTCGTTCAACAAATAATTGGGTGCCCACTCTGTGTCAGGCACTGTTCTAGATGCTAGCAGTGCTAAACAAAGCAAAGTTGACATGAAGCTCTGTCCTCAGGGAGTCCCCATTCTATTTATGGACACATGTGTGGGCCAGGCACCAGGCTGTGTGCTTTCCATGCAGGAACCATTTTAGCCCTTGTATCAGTCCAAAGAGGAAAGCACTATTATTGTTTCCGTTTATGGAATGAGGACACAGAGGCTTGATGTGGTTTGCAATCTCCAGGCTCATAGGTGACAGGCTGGGTTTCCAGCCCGTTTCCATGTGCCCTCGTGCTGGTTTTGTGACCACTGTGCAGTGGGAGAGTCCTCAACTGGGTTAGCTTCAGGGAGGACCTGGAACCATCTAAATACGGTGTTAGGAACTAAGCTTAAAAAGAGTGGTGGGGGCTTTCTTGGTGGCGCAGTGGTTGAGAGTCCGCCTGCCGATGCAGGGGACACGGGTTCATGCCCCGGTCCGGGAAGATCGCACATGCCGCGGAACGGCTGGGCCCATGAACCATGGCCGCTGAGCCTGCGTGTCCGGAGCCTGTGCTCCGCAACGGGAGAGGCCACAACAGTGAGAGGCCCGCGTAACGCAAAAAAAAAAAAAAGAGTGGTGGGCTGTGGACTCCAGGTGATGGTGATGTGTCAGTGCAGGTCATCAGTCGGCGGGATGGGGGTGGGTGTTGATCATGGGGTAGGCTGTCCATGTGTGGAGGCAGGGAAATCTCTGTACGTTTCCCTCAGTTTTGCTATGAACCTAAAAGTACTCTAAAAATGGAAATTCTTTTAAAAAAAAAAAAAGAAAGAAAGTATGGAAGCAGCCTCAGAGGAAGGCCATTGAGATGCTGAGGGTGCCAGCATCTTATAAAGGGGATTTTAAGGAATTACTGAATTAGGATCAATGGGTAGAAGGTTCCGGAAGGCAGGTTCCAGGTCAATATGAGGAAGAGCTGTCACCTGCCCACGGAGGGATGGATGGCCTCATTAATGGAGACCCCAGGCCTGTGGGCATGGTCAGGACTCAAGTGTTAGATGCATTCTGGCCTCCTGGAGATGCTTTGATTCTTTAGGTTTAGGTGGGGCCTGATCCTCTGAATTTCCAGTCAACATAATAGATGATCCATTTGTGGGGTGGGAGTGGTGGTGGTGTGGCAGAGGTCACAGAGGTCCAAAAGCCCTTTTTTGAGGAGAGTACATGGATTGTATTAGAAACTGAAATGCCCACGTGGCTGAAACACAGAGAGTAAAGCGAGCATTGAATTAGGAAAATGTGGAGGAGTAGGTCGGGGTGTGGGTGCAGAAAGGGGAGGGTTTGCTGAACCCTGGGAAGGATCTTCCCTGTAACTGGAAATCTTTTAGCCTCGAGCAGCGCAGGGTAACAGGATTATATCTGTGTGTGTGTGGAGTGTACACACACACACACACACACACACACACACACAGATACACGCAGTATTTTTAAAGCTCACTCGGGCTGTGAAGAGGATGGATTTAAAAGTGTGGATGGAGAGGGGCAGGGGTAGATGGCTGCAGATGAGCCCGTAGACTGGGGAAGCATCCCCGGTGAATGAGGACGCAACAGTGAGGAGGGTTTGGGAGCTAAAGTCAGGAGGGCTTGACGATAGATTGGATAATGTGGGTGAGGGAAAGGGAAGAATTAAGGGGGGAGGTGGGGAGAATTAAGAGCGGAGGTTGGGAGAAAGGGGGTGGGATGAATTGGGAGATTGGGATTGATATATATACGCTACTATATATAAAATAGGTAACTAATGAGAACTGACTGTATAGCACAGGGAACTCTACTCAATGATCTGTGATGACCTAAATGGGAAGGAAATCCAAGAAAAGGGGGATATATATATATGTGTGTATAGCTGATTCACTTTGCTGTACAGCAGAAACTAACACAACATTGTAAAGCAACTATACTCCAATAAAAAAAGGGTGGAGGTTAATGGTAGTTAGTCATGGAGGGAACCCTGGAGGAGGAGACCCAGGGTTGGGGCAGTGTTATGAATGTAGGGGATCTGAGATGGCTAATGGGAGCTCAGAGGGAGAGGTTGGGCGACGGAGGCCCAGGGGCTGGAGAAAACTGGGGAGCGAGAATAGCCTTACCCAAGGTCCAGGGATAAAGGCAGAAGTGCCTGATGCTGCCTGCCTGGCGGGGGAGGAGTACCAGGACGGAGAGAGTGAGTCAGGACAGGAGGGGAGATGAGGCCTGAAGGGGATGGCCTTCGACTCCCTGGCTGGAGGTGGCCGGGGCTTCGGGGACAGCCCTCGAGGTGCAGCGTGGAGGCTGCAGATGCTGGAGGGGACAGGAACTCGGAGGACCCTTTCTGAGAAACTGGGTTACGAAAAGGAGCAGAGACGTATGACAGTGGCTCAAAGGAGATGTGGAAGGGAGGTTTGAAAACAGTTTAAAAACTGGGAGAGACTTTTGGCCTCTTTGCTGATTTATTTGAGAATTGGAGGGGATGAATTAAAGAAAAGAAAATTTGGAGTAATGCTTTTAAAGTTTCAACTTGGTTCCTTTGAAACGTTTTCCGTCGTGAACTCTGAAGCCATCTTTGAGGGGATGATGGATTTCTGTTGCCAGTCTCCTCACAGGCGAGCCCTGGAGAAGGGACTTCTTTGAGACCACAGCTTTGTTTTTCTCACCTAGAGATAAGACAAAGGCACGGTGAACACCACTCTCTGCCTTATTATCTAAGAAGGGGGGTGGTCCTAGATGCATATTGTAGCTTCAAGAGGTACCAGTGGATTTGAACCCGGACCCTGAGATCTGCTCACTTTACATCCTCTGAAAGTGAGACCCCTAGGCCAGGATCTGATTTTCCTCTTTAATTGAGCATCACATTAAAATCCGGAGCCCCAGGGACTACCATGCAGAACCATTTTCCCCTGCTCCTGATTTGTTTTTCTGGTCTGCAAATCTGTGTCCTGTTTCATTGAAAACAAATGGACATCTTTAATTAAGAAGGTTTTAAAGTCATGAGATTGCAAAGTAATCTTGAATCCAATCCTCTGGAAATTTTAACCAAATCACCCAATATCTTTAAGCTCTAAGAATCTGTTCAGCTTTAAATTGAAACTGAATCCCAGGAGAAAATGTTACCAGGTCTCATCAAAACCTGTGTTAATTTCCTTCTTTGTTTTCACTTTTCCTGTCTTAAATAATCAATCAGCTTGCTTTTTTATGGCACTGAGTCTCAAGTTGGGTAACTGTGATAAGATATAATTCTTCCCATTAACTTGACTGTAATAACACTTTATATTCATAATGGCCAGGAGTTAAGTGACAGAGGGCTGACATTTTAATTTTGTAACAAACCAGGGCATTCCTTGTGGAGCTCCTGAGGATGGTAGGGTCCAGTATGGGATTTAGATAATGGTCTGGAGAAACAGATCTGTTTCCTATGTAGATGGGTGGTTTTTCTAATACTGTCCCCGTCTCCCAAGTCTGCGCTTTTCCCTGCGATTGTTCTAATGCTATATATCCATCAGGGGTGAGGCAGTAACATTAGCTGTGGACCTTAATGGATTTTTTCCAACTTTACTGAGGTATAATTGACAAATAAAAATTGTGTATATTTAAGGTATTCTCATACATGTACATTTGGTATATGTATACATTGTGAAATAATTACCACAGTCAAGCTAATTATAACACGCCTATTACCTCAAATAATTACCACTTATTTATTTGTTTATTGTGGTGAGAATATTTAAGATCTATTCTCTCAGGAGACTCCAAGTATACAATACAGTATTATTAACCATAGTCATCATGCTGCAATATATCTCCAGAACTTACCCTGCATAACTGAGACTTTGGACCCTTTGACCCACATCTCCCCATTTTCCATCCCCTCCCATCCCTGCCCTGCATTCTTGCCCAGGCTCTAGAAACCACCATTCTACTCTCTGCTTCTACGAGTTCCACGTTTTTAGATTCCATATGTAAGTCAGACCGTGGAGTATTTGTCTTTCTGTGCTCAGGTTACTTCACTTAGCATAATGTGTTTTGGGTTCTGGACGTTAATGAAATTTGATTGTCAATATATCCTGTGCTGATGGTACTCACTCAAGTTAAACAAAATTGTAAGGTGCAGATGGATAAAAACCCAAACGTCAAACGCTGGCTGACCAGTTTACAGTGAGAATGTGATATAACGTTCTGTGATGGACACGTGGTACCCAGATCTAAATGGTCTCCGGGGAAGCCAGGTGAGAAGGTTGGGTGCCTATGGAATCAGCACAGGGGATGATGTCAGTGGCCACTTGTCATCCGCTGTTTGACATAGTGTATCCATTTCTATTGTAGCGACACACGTATGGCAAGAACCAGACCATGACATTTCTTTGGCTGTGCCGTTTTCCTAGCAGTGCTCTATTGGACATTTTATATGCAAAGACATGAATGATATCCTCAGTTTATAGATGAAGAAAGTGAGCCTCAGAGAGGTTGTGTATTGGCCTAAAAGTTGCACAGATCATAAGGGTCGGAATTAGAATTGGAGCTCACATTTAATTCTAAAGGCTGTGTTTCTGTTTACTGTGCCGTACTCTTAAGATGTGGGTGGCCCATAGGTCTTCAGTGACACAAATCATCTCTAAGAAACCTCAGTGTCTCAGCACCTGATGGCCTTTCCAGGAGCAGAGCATCTGGTTCACTTCGCTGAGGCCTTTTCTCAGCGAGGGCAGCTGAAGAAGGCTCCCTGCTGCTGCTGGGGACCACTTCTGCTCTAATCAGGGATGTGTAAACTTCTAGCCATCAACTGGGCCTGGAGTCTGGATAAAGTGAATATCACAGGTGATAAATGATCCCAGGCAATTCATCCAGATTTAGGGATGGATTTTGGGAAGGAGTCATAGAGAGGAACTGATGAAGGCGCGTTTTAATGGCCTCTCACCAAAGCTGTGTGCTGTTTACTGTTGGAACTAGTATGACTGATTGTACAGTGCTCTGAAAAGCTGTGAAAACGGCTAGAAAAATTCTGTGATTGCCTCGGTGCCCTAAATAGCCTTATGTCAGCAACTAGCATTAGCAGTCTTTCGTTAATCCATCAGATTTCTGACACCGCACATCCTAAAGCAGGAGAATCCTCAGGATTAGCCAGGGATGCATCACACGGCAGCTTGTCATTACAGTAGCGGTGTTGAGACAGCGTGTGGAAACGGAAGCGCCAGAGCGAGATGCTTCTCTCAAAGCAGTAGTGCTCCCCTTTCTTCATTCAGTCCAGGGATCCAGAGAACATGGGCACATTACTAAACAGCAGTCTCTATCATGGACTCTGACACTCTTTGGAGGCAACTGGGCTTTTTAGTTGTATTAATAAGACGTTGTAAAAACAACATTCCCAGTGCCTCTTGGAAAGCGGACCGTCGCTGCTAAATTCCCAGTGGTTCAGAGTGGGCAACCGCTCCTTGCTGAAATGGCCTCTCCGTCTATTTTGTGAGCACGTGATCTATTCCGAGCCTCCGTCTCCACGTGCTTTGCCCTTCCTTTAATTCGTCTTGGATCGATTCTGTATCAGAATCACCCAGCAAATAGTCGCGTCTTTTCTGGTTTCTTCAAGCCCGCAAATGCCTCCCCGTCCCGTGTTGCTGGTACCCTGCCCCGCCTTCTGTTCAATAACTTCCCCTCCCATCTGCCCTTCCCTCCGCTCAGAATTCTTCATATCCCATGTTGGTTCTTGCATCTCAGGCTTTATCAAGGCTGAACAGAGAGTGTGCGGGTGTTGGAGTTTGGCAGATGTGGCTTCAGATCTGACCTGCTCTATACATCATTCCGGCAGAGGGACCAGGCACCGCCCACGCGTAACTCCGGATTCTCCCATCTTTCTCTCCGGAGACTCCTCCTGCATCTTTCCCATCTCAGTCAGTGACAGTGCCGTTTCAGGCCCCCCAAATCTTGGAGCACTCCTCGCTTCCTCTTTCCCTCTGCCCCACCTTCAACCTGTTAGCAGATGCTGTGGGTTCTACCTTCAGCATATGTCTGACCACCTTCCTTGCCATCGTGCGGGACTTGGTTGGTGAGATCCTTCTCCGGGATTATTGCCTTACTAACTGGGCTTACCTGCTCCCCACATGGCCCCATGGTGGTCCACTCATACTTCCAAAGTGTGAACCAATCATGGAATCTTCGGTGGCTTTCTGTTTCATTGGGAAAAATCCAGAATCCTTGTCAAGGCCCCAGGTGCTGTGTGATCTGCTCCCCACACTTCTCTGGTTTCATCTCCTGCTCTTCTTTCGGTGCCTCCTCCCGAAACAGGCCCCCCTGTCGTAACCACAGCTTCACACACTTCCTCCTGGGAGCCTGTTCTGGATGCTTCCTCTGCCTGGAATACATACCCCCAGTATTCCTCACAGCTTTTCTCAATTCCTTTAGATCAGACGCCACCCATATCAAAATACTCACCCTATTTATTTTATTTTATTTTTATTAAAGGCATTTTTAAAATGAAGTATAGTTGATTTACAGTGTTGTGACTACCCTTGTATTGTCCATCAAAATACCGTTTATTTTTAGTAGTTTATATCCTCCGCGAGGATGTTCTCAATAAAGAACAGGATTTGTTTTTTTCATTCTGCTCACTGCTGCATCGGTCCCCTCTGTCCCTCTGCCCTGTCACCCCTCCCCCATTTGACAAGCGCAGACCTGTTAAATAAAGTGCAGACCCCTTCCTGTGGCATTTGGTCGAGACTGCAGTGCCCAGGTCCTTGTTTAATTTAGGCCATTACAGTGAGCACCCCAGCTACACCTGCGTGTTTACTGGACTCCAGGTTTGCATTGGCTGAGCCTTTGTTCCCGTGGCCGTGAAGGTCTTTTCTCATTTTTGCTTGTCCACGGCCCAACTTGACTCCCACCCACAGAAAAATGTCTTGGTTTCCTCCCAATAAAATGTATCTCTCTCTGCTCTGAAGTCTGCTGCCACTTATACAGCATCCATCCCATTGGGCCTTATGGAAGTGGTGGCTATCTCCCCGTTATCCTTGAAAGCTCCTTCAGGATGGATTTATTTTCATTTCACGTTTGAGTCTTGTATCCTTAGTTGTCACCTTGTGGCCTGTGATGACCCAACTTACCGATAGAAACAGTTCTCAATTCATATTTCAAATGATCTCAGTGAGTGTGGAAAGTATATGAATTACTTACTTGAACAAGAAATAACATGCATATAATAGATTAGAATATGTTATTTTCTTATTATCTTAGGATAATAAGCAGTGAATTATTAATAACACACCAGCATATATTTTATTTCATTTTTATGTGTTTAAAATATAAAAACAAAACTAAATTGGACTTATTATTGGTCCTAAAAGGGTGTTTTTAGGATTTGGGGGGAAATGAGTATTTTTACTTACAAAGAAATCACTAGTTTAAGAAAAAAATTTAAATGTGCATTGTGCCCTCTAAAATGTTGCCATGTATTTGGAATGTATGCTCTAAATGTATTTGGAATGAACATTCTATGTATGTTAGAGTTTTAAATATTTTTTACAAAAGTATAGAAAAAAATAGAAAAAAATGGACTTCTGTTCATTGTGAAATCAACCTTTATTTTATCTTCCTAAATTTAAAGTTCTTCTGATTTGAACGGCAAAGGCAATCTTATAATACCAGGTCCACATCTCATTTTCTTCTTATCTTTTCTTCCCACCACATAAGTAGCACCTCATGATTTAATGTACTAATATTTAGCATAAAGTGCATATTACTTTAATACAGAGTAAGCACTCTGTATTAGCTTTTATTATTCATAAAACGTGACATTCCCTTTTCAGACTCTTTCTTGACTTAGGATTCATCATATACAGCCTTATGTGATACTTATATTTGTATATCTCTTCTAGCTAACTATTCCTTAAGATGGTAGAGAATTTTGTGCATGGTAAGGGATGAATACATAATTTATCCACTGAAAAAATAATGAACTTGTGAACATTCTTTTAAAATTTAAGTTGCTTTGATTATTTGATGTTCCATAACACGGAGCCCAAACATGGGGAAACACCTGAGCTCAGACAAGTTAATTCCTAAAGGATCCCAGAAAAGCCACTGGAGACAGAAGGAGCCCTTGGGAACTAAGCAGGAGTCCCACCTGCCTGTCTACGGCTTCCTGGCTGGGAAAGTTCTCCTTAATTACTAGGGGATGCATTACAGCCTTCCGAGACCTCTAAGGCGCCGTAAAACCCACAGAAGGCCCTCTTCAACTGAATTTTATAGACTTGCCCATTTGGTTAAGATTGGTTACTCAGTTTATTTATGGTGACTGACTCATTTGGCTTCTGTTTGTTCAGCAAAGGTAGGAGGGAATGTCAGAGACAGCACAACGGGCAGCGGCTTCTGTTTCCCAGCTGTGCAGTCACAGGCAAGAAAGGGGCCTTTTTCAGAGCTTTGCTGGGGTCCCTCACGTTTGAGATGAGAGCAGTTGATTTTTCAGAGCCTGGACCTGGCCTGTAACCCGTTCTTTTTTGTGTACTCATTAACCATCACAAGACTGGGAATTTAGCAGGCATTCAAGGCATCCTTGGAGGGCTGGCTAGTTGATAGACTATGGCTCACCTGCTGAACTTGCTCCATGCGAGTCTTCATCTGGTTCTCCCAAGGCTCTGTGTTTGGCCTGCAGCGTCAATCACTTTCAGATCAATGAATGGAATTGATCATTATATTACATTAATTGTATTGTATCATACCATTTACTTTCAAGTCAAAGTGGTCTTCCCTGTCATGACGATATTTATTTTATTTATTCTCGTAATGATTCAAACCTACTGTGTATCTCAGAATTGTTAAGTCACTCTGCTGAGAAATAGCAGGGTCACACATACACAAGAGGCATCTTCTGAGCTGCTTGCAGCCCAGCAGGAGACAGGACTTGCCCGCATCACTGTCAGGACCAGACGGCAGGCCTGTTACCTGATGAGAGGTTTAAGAGGAGGGAATGTTTTTGTAGAACTGGAGAAATCCAGGGGACTTCAGAGAAGAAGGTGCATTTTGAACGAGGCTTTGAAGGAAACTTCGGATTTAAAGAAATGGCTTAGGTGGGAGATTTTGACTGTAGACATTATAGTAAGAGAAGGAAGTGGGCATGGTTATTAGTAACTGTGTGGCCATGTCAATGAAGTTATGTAATGCAAAGTGTTAAACTTTTAAACATTAAAAATAAGTTAACTCTTCATCCACGTGTAGGTATCTAAGTACAGTGATGTATTTTGTCAAATTTAAGCTAAATTTGATTTTTCCCCTTTCGTCTCCTTTTGGTGCAGGACATATTTCAGAATAGTTTCGTGTTGTTCAGGTTTTTTTGTTCTTTTACTGTTTTATTTCTTTTATGTGTTGGGATTCTTCATAGTCAAAATAGAAAATGAAGTATCAGATGCTGTGCTGTCCTTTGAAGGTAGGTTGCACGGTGTCCCTGGTGGAGGTAAGGACATCAGTGTTTACTCCGTAATGAGTACACGCCGTCTCTTTCCCACTGGCCTTGGAGCCGTGTCATTCATTTGTTCACTCGTTCAAAAACTATTTATTAAGCACCTACTGTGTGCCCCAGACACTGTCTGGTGTCTGTAAATGTGCATGCATGCCTTATGGTATGTTTTATATTTTTTTTCTTTCTCCTATTCCATTAACATTTCTTTGGGGAATATGCTAGGTTCCTAAATATCATCATATGAGTGCGTGTCGAAAAATCTCAGAAGGGAATAAGGACATTGATGAGCAAGATGGGCCGGTTGAAAATGCCATTCCTGTTTTGGACTTGAGTGCAAATATTAAGCACTCTGTTTCATAGAGGTGTGTTAGAACAGAATGGTGGATACTTTTGAAACATTCTTGGTGAGCAGCGTTCAAAAACTTAATTTTTCATTTTGGTTAATCTTCCTACCTACTGGGGTTTTGGTAGTGACTTAAGCTTGAAGGACTTTTCTTGGCTTTTGACAGAAGAATAGATATTTAAAGATTTTTATACATTTATTAATGCTAAACTTTCTTTAGCCCATTTCAGCTCTTCTCTGATTTGAAGGTGAGTCAAAGACCATTCAGTCAACCAAAGAGAAAACTAGAGGTCGGTTAGTTAAAGCCTCACAGGGTATGTCTTCTCTACCCTACCCCATGCTCCCAGTTAATGCCATTCCTGGAGAGACCCAGCCAAACGAGATTAGTAGAAAGAGGCCCAGAATAAAATGATAAAGAGCATTGTATCTATAGGAGGAAGCTCTTTTGGAAGACAGAAGTTGAAGGCTAATAGCTTTGACTTTATATGATTAATCTAGTTTCTTCCATTAAAAATTTTGTGCTTCTTGATGTTTTCATCTAGGGCTCAAGGTTTTGGAAATGGAGAAAGGCAGTGTATGCGTACAATTAAAGTTTCAAATTCTGTTATAAAGAGAACAGTCAGTGTTTCTGCCTGCCCTGTGCTGTACAAACTTCTCGGTGGCTTTTAATGTCCTAAACAGGTGTCTAATGACATGTGCCTTCAGGTATCCACCTTTGTGTCTGTTGCAGTCTTTTCATGATTTTAAGTTCATTTTTATTGGTTGAGAATGAGACTGTCTTCTGAGGCAAAATCATGAAGTAGTACATGACTGTATTAAGTTATTTAAATTAGAATTGCAGTTTTAATGCATTTGCTATTTGAGTATTATTAGGTTGATTCTCATGTTAATTTTAGATTTATTAACAGATGTGCTTGAGCCTGAGAGTAATTAATTTTTTCTCTTGATTCAGCAATCATTTGTATAGTCCAAAATGCAGATGGATTTCTTATGGCCTTTTAGAAAATGGTTTTCTTTTGATTTTATCACTTGGTACAAGACATGTTTCATTAGTAACACTTCTAAATTTAATTAAATATTACATTATTCCATAAGCAATAATCATTTCTAACTCTTTTCCTCACAGTGGAAAAGTTGATTTTCTTAAATAAACTTAACCACATTTGTTTCTCTAACACTGTAGTATTTTACCTTGTAAGTGTTTTTTTTTTTCCAGGTGATGCATTTAAACTAGGTATCTCATTTCCACTTTTTTTTTGTTTTTTTGTGGGTTTTTTTTGCGGTGCGCGGGCCTCTCACTGTTGTGGCCTCTCCCGTTGCGGAGCACAGGCTCCGGACGCGCAGGCTCAGCAGCCATGGCTCACGGGCCCAGCTGCTCCGCGGCATGTGGGATCTTCCCGGACCGGGGCACGAACCCGTGTCCCCTGCATCGGCAGGCGGACTCTCAACCACTGCACCACCAGGGAAGCCCTCATTTCCACTTTTAAAGCATTTTTTTTTTTTCTGATTTGATTTACTCATACTGTTCTGAATGCTTTTTACTTCTTATAGATGTGGAGTTAGCAGATCCTTCTATGGTGGGGCTTATGCAGTTGCTTGCTGTTTCCATTGACTGATTTCCTGTGAACAAATCAAATGTCTTTACATTAGTGTTCATGTCCCAGTTAGAATATATCTGTGCTTGAACACTTACCCAGAGAATGCTGCCACTTCTTTTTTTTTTTTAAGTTTTTTTTTTAAAAGAGATGTGTGCAATTTATTTATATTTATTTAAAAAATTTTTGGGCTGCACCCCGAGGCATGTGGGATCTTAGTTCCTGACCAGGGATCAAACCCGCGCCCCCTGCATTGAAAGGCAGAGTCTTAACCACTGGACCGCCAAGGAAGTCCCTGCTGCCATCTCTTAACAAGGGGATCAGTAATGTAGGAAACAGCCTTGTTATCATGCTTTATTTTACTTGTACCCAGATACAAGTTCCTAAGTCATTCAAAAGAAGTGAATACCAGTCTTTTCCATAGAATTTATTTGGTGGGAATAGTGGGGTAGAGGTGGTCTACAGTTAAAGATGAACGGTAGGATGGAGAAACAATTGGCCGTGATAGATACTGACCTGAGAAAGGAAAATGATACTTCAAATAAGTTTCCTGTATCTTCTAAGGTCAAAAAAATGTCATATACTTTCTACTTTATTATACTGATGATTAGCAGTTGGGGTCTTTCTTCTGAACCAGTGCAGATAAGCAAGTTTGAAAACCAGAATTATCAGGAAGTATCCCGATTTTCCTGCCTTGGGTCGTCTGCAGGTCTCCCAGCCGATTGGGTTGAGTGTCATAATTTTAGGTTGTGTCCTCATTCTGAGGATGCCGTGGGAGAAGGACACATACCTAATGGCAGGGCCACTAGACCTACCTGGAAGGGGAGAGGCAGGTCTCTGAAAAAGGAAGCAAACCCACCCACCTAGCGGAGTGGTACGATTGATGGCTAGTCCGGTCTGGCTGTTCGACTTCCAAGCCAAGGTCATTGCCATCAAAACCTTGACGCATAGTCAAAGGGATGGATTAATTAGGAGGATGCCTGACTCAGTGGAGAATGTTGTCAATTTGATTCTCACTTCGAGAAGTTTGAGTTCCAGAACCTTGACTCGAAGCCAATAAAAGCTTGTAATTACAGTCTTTTGGCGCATAGGGCTTTTATAAAACAAATTCATTGTCAGTGATGTGATAAACGTAGACCAGAATAAAGCGTGAATCTGCTTTAAAAAAATTTTATTTTTCTAAATGAGAGTGTAAATAACTCCTGAGGGCATATAAGCTGTGATCTGTTCCACAGGCAGGTCCCTTCAGCCTTTCCCTCCCCCAGCACACCTGGGCCTGGCCCCATGCCTCTTCCTGGGGCTGCTGTCCTGGCCTTTTCCTAAGTCATATCCTCATGGGCTCCAACCCACCCACGCTTTCCAGCTCCAGGGCCCTTTTGTTATCTTCCCAACCACTTTCTGTTCATTTCAATAGATGTTCCCATTTCTTTCACCAGGTGTTAAATTCCTTGAAAGCAGGGCCCATCTTAAGTTTTTCTGTATTCTTCATTTTCCCAAGGAGAGAGTGCCGAGGATGAAGCAGGAGTTTCATAAGTACTTGTTGTGTTTCTTATTTGACTTGCTATCAGAAGCATCTTTTATATTCAAGGGCCCATGCTAGGCTGAATTGTATTCAACCAGTTCTTCATTTCCTTAGTCATATAAAAGTTCCTGTGTTATTAATCCAAAAGGAAGTCTGAATTACTAAGGAGAGAGGTTATCCAAAGTATAATTCGTAGACAGGTTTCACCTCAGCCAGTAGATTTAATTTGTCTTTTTATGTTAAATATTGTGTGTTTATATATGTGTTGTATATTAAATTTACATTTGATTTTTCCTAATTGTTCTTGGTGAGTTGTTATAAATGGGATCAGAAATATTCCATAGTATCAGAAAGGAGAGGAAGAGACAAGAAAAGTCTTTGTTAATCCCCAAACTGCATAATAACAAGATAGGATTGCTATCATGTAACAAGAGAATGTTTAAATTCTCTCACTCAAGATGTACATATCTTTCAGATATTAATAACAGAAATGTGTGTACTTTAATCATACCCTGTATATAAAACCAGAGGGAGAGTGTGAATCTTAAGAAGAGGGTAATTACCCAAGTCTGTATTTCTGTATCAGATAGGCTGCTCTAATCACTAAACATTTTTATAGAAGTTCATATGATACTGAGGACGTAGTGATTAATCAAAGGTAATTTTATTTTTTTTAATTTATTTTTTTTGAAGTATAGTTGAATTACAATGTTGTGTTCATTACTGCGGTACAGCAAAGAGACTCAGTTATACATATATATACATTCTTTTTCATATTCTTTTCCATTATGGTTTATCACAGGATATGGAATATAGTTCCCTGTGCTATACAGTAGGACCTTGTTGTTTATCCATTCTGTATATATATCAAAGGTAATTTTAAAATGGAAGGCTTTTATTTATAGACATTGGTTTTTTAGGATCAGAGAATAGTACCTAGTATAGTACTATCTATATAGTATATATAGAGTAGTATAGTATACAGTATCTATATAGTACTATATAGGTAAAATATAGGTGAAAATTTTATTGAATACTCACTCTGGGTCCTGCACTGTGTTTTCATGCATGCGAATCAATGTTCCCTTCCATCCATGAAGCAAGCACTATTGTAAATAATACTCTACTCTACAGATGTGGAAACGGAGGCTTCAAAGGGTCAGTAAATGATGTAAGGTGGATCCAGCCCTGACCCCAGGCCCTTGGGGTACTATGAGGGATGTAGAGCACTGTCTGGGTGCACTGAATACATAAGGTGCATACTAAGAGCAGGCATCTGACTTTGCAACCACCTGTTCTTCTGCCTGCATCCATGGCAGACACTGCCCCAAATACCTTAGGATCTAAAAGCAAGTAGCTCTGCTAGGCTTATTGACTCCGTTCCGTGAAGAAAAGAAAATTAGACATTTGTTTCTGAGAAAGATTGCACGGAAGTAGAGTGTGCCCTTAAATTGTATCGACTTTTAAGAAGTGTTTTAGGCAAGGAGAGTCTCCAGCTTTTTCCCCAAGAAGTGCTCCACAGCATTGTACCCTGGGAGGAATGGAATATAGATTAGCCTCCTTCCAGAGAACCATTTGTTCTCTTTCAGAGATGAGGTCTGCTCTTACAAGTTGGGCAGACTTCACACCTAATTATTCTACTGTCATTACAATTTCCTCCCCTAATCCTAAACCTCGTGGAGGTTTTATTACATGGGCTGGTGGCATTAGCCTGTCAACAGCTGGATGAGACAGAAGTTAGAAAATGAACTTTTCAAGGTCAGGAAGCTAAGCGGCCAGAAAAACCAATTTGTCAACTTAAATCATCTTGGGAATGGAAAAAATTATTCCATAGTGTGGGAGAGCAAAGGCTGCAGTGAGCCCCTGCTTTGTTTTTTGCTGTCTCCTGTTGGTTTTTTTTTTTTTTTTTTTTTTAATAGCAGGATCATGTCTGGATCACAGACGGTTTAAGTGTTGACTTGATTTGTCAGAAGCTGTGGTGTGTGGTCACTTGCGGTGCTTATCTGAACGTTTATCATGAAAATCGTGGGCTCTTTTTACCCTTCTGGCTTAATTACCTGCAGACACATCAACCTGCAAACACTTGAAAAGTAAAGGGGCCTGAGCATTCAGTAATAGCCTCTCAATAGACGTTCTGTTACTTTTTAAAAGACTTTCACCTTTGTATTCGTTATCTTTTAGTAATGAGATGTTAATCCATTTTCCATATTTGGGGTGATAGCATATGTGGAAGGAATTTCACTTACTGGCTTTATAAAAATTATTCTTTCACAATATTTAGGAATATATGGTATAGTATTTTATAAAATTTAAATAGAATCTTCTCTTAAAATAGATATTCTTTGTGCTCTAAGTGCAAAGACATGGATTCCTTTTTGAAACCATGAGATGGGGGTGTTCACAACAGTAAAAACACATGTTCCCTCATGATGCTCCCATTCACTTTCTTGAGCTTTGTTTTTCCTTCGTGTAAGTCTTCATAAAAATACAATTTTTTGTATATTGCCATGGCATGAAATAAAAGCCATTATTGGAAAGCCTCTGTTTCTGAACAAGGCTCAAAGCTATGTTTCTTTATTTTCAGTATGGATCCGTGTTTCTCAGGTTATTTCAATGGACTGAGAAATCCAAATTACTGTTTCATTAAATAGTAAAGCAAATATGCAATTTCAAATAATCTGGGCTTTTTATCTTTTTTTAGAAGCCCAAAGAAAAGTTGTTAATTTTTACTCAGCTTATCTCTTTCTTACGTTGTGTTTGTACGTATAAGTACAATTCATGAATGGATAATCTATGGATGAATTTCAAAATATTCTGTTATTAAAACAATTTAATATATTGATGAAACCAAATTTTTAAAAAAGTTTTTAAACAAAAGTTTTTAAAATGCAAGAAAAGTTGTAATAACCAGGCAGCACATATTTAAATGTAATAATTCTGTAGGAATTTGTTTTTAAAAAGTTTCCTGTACACTACTATTACTTATTATAAGAAGAATGTTTTTCTCTTAAAGGTTGCATATTCACTGAAATGCTGTAAATAGAGTATTTTGTAATACTCTGGGGCTTTCCATGACTAAAGATGCTCTGAGATGAATTCTCTTGCAAAATGAGGACTGGGTTTTAAAAATAAACACCCTGTTAATTGTGTTTCTAAATTTAGATCGTTATATACTGGATTATCTTTTCTTAGAGCGAAGAGCACTTTATTTTATTTTCAAGTCAGAAGATTTTTATTTACTGTGGAGACATTTTTAACTCGGATGACCAATGAATAATCTCCCTTACTTCTGTAAAACATGCTAATTCATGTCCATCTCATGCTCAACACAGTAGAATTGTGTGTCCAGGAAGAGTCACTTGTATATATTCTCAGCCCTGTTTATGCAGGTTGTATTTGTAATCTAATTAATGTACCAAATTACTCTATCAAGAAAATTGATGAGAGTGGGTAGGGGATAGAAAGAGAGTTGTCCTATAATAAAAACTTAGTTGAATCCTTTGGAACAAACAAGGGTGAGCTGTTTCAGGGCAAAAAAATTTAAAAAGTTACAGCACTAAGGTAAGCAAACCAGCTGAAAAAAAGAATTAGAAAAGGAATAGCAGAAACCTAGACTGGAAATCTGAGAAAAAAGCATAAATGGTTGAGGTTTATGCAAAACAGATGAGGGGAACCTCTAATTGGCAAATCGAGGAAAAGGCTTTGGCAATACCCCAGAGGATTAGAGGATGACATGCACGTCTGTCATTTAACTTCAAAATAAATTGTTTAATTTCTTTATTATTTTTTAATTCTCATTTTGAAGCTCCTTTCCAATTAACTAAAAAAGCATTCCTGAAGGTTGTACAACTGGACTTCCACTTCGGCGGTTATTATTAAATATATGTTTAGATATTTTGTAAACATATTTAAGTATATTTAAATATAATTTTAAAATTTATATATATGTTATATATTATATAAAATGTTATATATGTATAATATGAATGTTATATATTATATATAACTTAAACTATAAATAAAGTTGATATATGTATATATAAATATATAATTTTAAAAATATATATATATTTAAATTTTATAGACATTTAAATATATATTATTATAATTTACTATATATTAAAGTATGTAACTATATTTAAAATAACCATATATTTCATCTCACTTAATATGTCTACATACAACTTTTGTCAGCTCTTTCAAACAGTGATGTATCTTCTGTCATATTAAGGTAGTTAAATAGAAAAAGAATGTGTTTCTCCCTAAAACTCTTAAAAACCTTGTGTGATTAAACTTTGCAGTAGTTTTGTTGGAAATGTTATGTTTTTACGTGAAAGCCAGCAAGCATTTAATTAAATATTAAATATTTAATTGGGATAAACACCAGTTTATATATAATTAAATTAAATATTTAATTAAATTAATTAAATTAAAATTATATAAAAGCGATTTTTAAATAACCCACCTCATTTGACACTATTTATCAGGAGAGCAAGCATCAGGTGCATTAGCATGCCTGTGATTTAATCATGTTTCCATTCTACATATGTAGCCATTTCAGCTATTCCAGGAAAATCCTTAGTGTTTAGAAAGGAAATTGACTCATGACCCATCCATTTTATCCAAGGGGCAAGCGTTGGTTTGCTTTTGGCGTATTCCTAATCGTGAAAAAATAAGAGACACTTTGAGAAAGCATGTGGAAATAAAACTTAAAGCCGTTTTAGTGGTAGGATGCTGACATGCATCTTGGCAAAGCATTAAAACGCACACATGCTTCTATAAAGCATGTAGTAGCAGTAAATGCCTGAGCTGCTTCCCTGCCTCTGCGGAATACTGCTCATTTGACCATCAGACCAATGACAACTCAATAGACAATGCAGATGAAGGCCAGCCATGGTGCCATCACTTCTGGATTTAAAACGCCTGCAGAAATTAAAAGAAAAAGTCCATCTAGTGAGTGACATTATAGAGCAGCAGACCATTGAGCTGCCCAGATTATCCTAAGAGGGCAGTGTCTCAGATCCAGAATCTGGCCTCTGGTCTTGGAAGAAACTTAAGTCGGGTTTTGTCAGTTCTGCAGGATTGGGTCTGTCCCAAGCTAGAGTCATGTTGGTATTTTATTATTTATCATAAGCAAATATGGCAGACTTGAAAAGAACTGGGTGCCCACACCCTTTAGCCAGGACGGCCTTTCTTTGTTGGCAAGCTCTGTGTGGACCCATTAGAATCACACTGTTCTTGGTGGACCTGGAATGGAATGTACTAGGAGGCTTAGGTTTCTTCTGTAAACATGGGCCCGGTTTACACTCGCCCATGTGAACATTAGCAGGAATGCATCCGTGTCCACTGCCTGTGTCGTGCATAGACGGATAAGCTGTCAGGCAGGAGTCCTGTACTTACTGAGCTTGCAGTGTAGACGGGAGGCATCTTGGTCACATACTGAGGCTCCATGAGTGCAGGTGATGGAGGCGGCAAGCCAGGTCTCAGGTCCTTGAGGACTTGACAGCCACCTGAGACCAGAAGGAAGAGAGGGGTTACTCCTGCGAAAGGAGGGGTGAAGAGCACCGTGGGGAGAGGAAGCCCATGTGTAGAGGCCCTGGGATGCAGGGGACCGGGTTTCCATGGAAAGGGCAGGGGGCTGGTGCTGGGAGGGAGGCCGGGGAAGGAAGGGGAGGGACTGTGGGGCTGGGGAGAGGCGGGCCACTGTCCACTGTCACCCTGGGCATCCTTGTGCTCAGCCTTACTGCCTGCTTGGGTACCCCCACTTCCTCCACTCTGCCCCATGTGCCCACCTGAGGCCGTTCTCCTTCTGTTCTTGCCTTTTATTAGACAGGATCCAAATCAGCAGTGTTGGTGGCCAGAGTTGTCAGTGACACGTCTTTGTTTCCTTAGAACCTTCTTTGCGTAGAACTTGCCCTTGAGTTAGTGTGAGGTCGAACCAGGAGTCACGTCTCAGCAGCTGTATCATGGCACCGGGGACCGTCTCTGTTTTGACAAGGGAGGTGGCCTTGCCATTTCTCCATTCTTCAGCCTCCCTACAGGATCCTCAGTTTTTCTTTTTATGCAAGTAGATTTCTGATGAGCTGCCCCTCACCCCACAGTCCATCTTGAAATCGTATTGTTGGCGGTGGTGGGGAGCATGGGATCCTTGCTGGGGTGGCTCCTGCATCCATTGCCAGAGTGGCACACTTCTGCGAACCCCACACCTATAGACCAGGTGTCCTGGGGCATCCTCTCCTCTCCTGTGGCCTCGATGGACATGACCAGTGTTTGCCTCGAGAATCTCCGTGGATGACAAAGTGACAACAATGGATCCTTTGATGTGTTTCTTTTAAAGCTTACTTTGCGTATCTTTAGACATTTTGGGTTGAATTGTGACGTTTTTGACTTTCAAGTGGCCGTCTCAATTGCCAAGCCTCCCAGTTCTGAGGCTTCACTTCCCTCCCTGGTCAGGCTTTCATCCTCCCTCTACTGGTTAGTCATCCCGGTCCCTTCTTAATGCCCAGAAAATAAAGGATCATTTTTTCGTTTTTTTTTTTTTGGCTAGAAGCTCTCCAAAGCCATTTAACATTTATCTGGAACTAGGCATAGTTCCATACTGGTACTTCTATATATTAGTCAGTTCCTAATGCCTTTAGTTCCTAATCTGTAAAATGGGAAGTTCAAATTTTTTTCAGGGTTGGTATGAGGCTCGTACGACATCTGTGTAAAAAACACGTCCACTGCCACGTTTGGGGTAAATGCCAGTTTTCTTCTCTTTTTCTCCAGTCTGGGCTCTTCCAGGATTGCTGCCTGCTGTCCTGCTGTGTTTCTGACTGTGTCTCCCAGGCAGGGCACGGGGCCCTCACACCCTGGGCTCACTTGCTCTTTGGAGAGGAAGCTGTGAACTGGGCATGTTCGTTCTTTGTTACCTGGCTTTGCATTTCACTACGCCCACCTCTCTGCTGAGCCCCTTCCCCTGCTCTCCCTGTGCTGAGACCTTCTTCTCCTTCAAGGGCCCCGAGTCACCTTGCCTGTCTTATCTGAGCAGGACTGGCGGCCCAGCGCACTTTGTCCTGATTCTGGGCTGACACTGGCCACTTCCTCACACTGTGACGTTGTTTGCGTATCTTCGGTAGATGGGGAGTCCTTACGAGTGACTTGTGTTTACTTCCACCTTGCTTCCTCCAAGTTGGAATGTTTGGGGAGGTCTCTGTTTGTATATTTTTAGGAGTAGAGGCAGCGTTCTAGAGGGGAGAATGTCACAGATGGAGGAGAAATGGGTTTCTGTTCCTCCTTTAAGATATGATCTCTAGTACTTTTTGTCCTATGTCTTGAGCACTTTCTGAGGCCACTACAAGCTCTTTTTATCTTTAGCAGCTTGGTCATGAGACAAGTTCTGGTGATACCAGGGCTGAGTGAAATAAATTTAAGGTATCATTTTCTTATATATTAAGAGAATCAAGTTAAAATGAGAGGGCTTCCCTGGTGGTGCAGTGGTTAAGAATCCGCCTGCCAATGCAGGGGACACGGGTTCGAGCCCTGGTCCGGGAAGATCCCACATGCCGCGGAGCAACTGAGCCTGCGCTCTAGAGCCCGCGAGCCACAGCTACTGAGCCCTCACGCCTAGAGCCCGTGCTCCGGAACAAGAGAAGCCACCGCAGTGAGAAGCCCGCGCACCGCAGCAAAGAGTAGACCCGCTCACCGCAACTCGAGAAAGCCCGTGCACAACAACGAAGACCCAACGCAGCCAAAAATAAAATAAAGTTATTAAAAAAATTTAGGGCTTCCCTGGTGGCGCAGTGGTTGAGAATCTGCCTGCCAATGCAGGGGACACGTGTCCGAGCCCTGGTCTGGGAGGATCCCACATGCCGCGGAGCAACTAGGCCCGTGAGCCACAACTGCTGAGCCTGCGCATCTGGAGCTTGTGCTCTGCAACAAGAGAGGCCGCGACAGTCAGAGGCCGGCACACCGCGATGAAGAGTGGACCCCACTTGCCGTAACTAGAGAAAGCCCATGCACAGAAACGAAGACCCAACACAGCCAAAAATAAATTAAAAAACAAAAATTTTAAAAATGAGAAATGATTTTAAGATGCACATTGAGGGTAAAGATTTATCCTTAAATCAACCAAGCAAAACTCTGATGAACTGTGAACCCGTAGTTTCCTGTCAAGTGCAAGAATTCCATTGAAAAACCCAATCTCCTGAGGGTCAGTTCAGATTGTTTCTCGGATGGTTGAAAATAAAATCCAGTCATAAAATCTTATGTTAGATTTTAAAGTGTCTCTCTCTAATATATGATAGTTCTGGGCTTTTCCTTTACTTCTTGTGAGACTGAGAAAATTATTAGATTATCAGTACTCAGAGGCAGCATTCCAGATGAGGGTTCCTTCTAGATAAGGGATGTGTATCACGGACAGTGAGAGGTAATGTGAACCTGTGAAGATGTTGTTTTCTACGAGAGGTTGTCGCTTGTTTCTATTTCAGTTTTAGCCTAACAAGGAAATACGGTATAGTCAGAGGTGGTCTAGATTTGAAAGGCTCCCCGGGTGTGTCTTGGCCACGTCCCTAGCCAGCTCTCTCTTGAGTCTGCCTCTTAACAGATTGGAATCTGGCAAATGGTGACGAAGGCTACTTGCCTCCTTGACTTCGAAGCGTGATTGAGGTTGTTGTGTAGGATACAGCAGTAGTTCTCAAACTTTAGTGGGCGTCAGAACTACCAGGAGGGCTTGTTAAAATACAGATTGCTGGGCCTCACCCCCAAACTGGGGTAGGGCCTGATAATTTGCATTTCTAACAAGCTCTCACGTGGTGCTTATGCTGGTCTGTGGATGTTTTGGGAGAACCATTGGTGTATAGATAGGTATGTTGAAGTGCTTTGGAAGCTAAGTTTCTATAATATTCTTGGAATAAAAGGTAGATTTTGATCTCCTTACATTAGCCCTATATTTGTTCAGGATAAAAAGGACAAAACCAATGATTGTTTTGCTTGATGAAATTCTTAATGAAAAAAAATCTTGTTTTGTGTCTTCTGTCCCTTACTGAAACAGCATAGAAGTGTCAGATTCCCCCAATCCATAATTTATTGTGGTATTTGGCACGAAGACTTAAAAATTAATAGGAAGCTCAGATATCTTAGCTTAAAAATATTTAATTCTTGGATTAAAGATCCTTTAAAGTTGATCTGAAATGGGTGACAGTCTTTTTTCTTTACCTTTACCTGTGACCAACCCATATTCTCTTAGTGCTAGAAAGAAGACTTTCTGTATATAGTGCCACAGTGATGTGGAAATTCAGGATCCACACTGGTCTGAAGCACCAGCATCCCACATCCCGTTTATTCATTCACCGTCTGTCAGCACAGAAGGTAGAAGGAACATTATGAAAAACACATGGGTCTTGTCAACAGTGGTGCCGGAACAACTGGGCATCCCCATGCTGTTTTTACCGACCAGAGTTCTTGGCCTCCTTAATCAATAGAAATTGATCAGAGGCCAGACAAGAAATTCAGACCAGGCTTTATTGGGGCCCCTGCTGCAGCAGGGGGAAGCAAGAACAAACAACAGTTTCCCTTGCTTGTTCGCCACCTGCCCCCACAAGGTGGTGAGCTGGGGTGAGGGTAGGGGCAGGTCCAGGGGTCAGGCCGGAGGCGTGGCTTAGGTGGTCTGCCCACCCCTTAGGTGGTGCTGTGTGCAGGGGGCATGTGCAGTACCCTGCTTTTGCTCCCAGCTCTTCAGAACTAGCAGTTGGTTTTTTGGTCCCTTTGTATCTTCTTGTCCATAATTTGTGCACAAGTGTGCATGCACTCGGTTTTTAGTCCCTTATTGTTTCTTTGTATTTTTTTGCTTGAGGAGACGTTTGTCCAGGTGCAAGCACTGCAGCAAAGGGTCCCAGGTCCCAGCCTGCCTCAGTGCCACAGATGAACATAGACACTGACATTTTCTTTTGCAAAATTTTACTCAAAATGGATCATAGACCTAAACGTAAAATGCAGAACTATAAACTCCTGGAAGATATCGTTGGAGAACATTTAGGTGACCTTGGGTTTGGTGTGATACCTTTTTAGATACAACACCAAAAGCGTGATCCATGAAAGAAAAAAAATTGATAAGTTGAACTGAATTAAAATGTAAAAATTCTGCTCTGGAAAAAAAACATTCTTAGGAGAATAAAAAAAGACAAGCCACAGACTAGGGGAAACTATTTACAAACACATATCTAATAAAGGGCTAATATCCAAAATATACGAAGAACTTTCAAAACTCAACAGTAGGAGAACAAACAACCCAATTAAAAAGTGGGCAAAAGATCTGAATACACACCTCACCACAGAAGATGTACAGATGGCAAATAAGCACGTGAACAGATGCTTGAGCAGTATACCGTGCACTTAGGAAATTGCAAATTAAAACAGCAGCGATGCCATCATACACCCATGGCATCCAGAATGCTGACAGCACCAAAGACTGGCAAGGCTATGGAGGAACAGGAACGCTCATTCATTGCTGGTAGGAAGGCAGAGTGGTACAGCCACTGTGGAAGACAGGCTGGCGGTTTCTTACACAGCTAGACATAGTCTTACCAAATGGTTTAGCAGCTGTGCTCCTAGGTACGAGTTGAAAACTTATGTTCATACAAGACCTTGCACGTGCCTGTTTATAGCAGCATGATTCATAATTACCAAAAATTGAAAGCAATAAAGATGCCGTTCAGTAGATGAAATGCATAAACAAACTGTTTTACATCTAGACAACGGAATATTATTGAGCTAAAAAGAAATAAGCTACCAATCCACAAAAAGACCTGGAGGAACCTTAATTGCATATTACTAAGTGAAAGAAAGTCTGAAGTCTACATACTATATAATTCCAATTGTATGACAGTCTAGAAAAGGCAAACCTCTAGAGACAGTAAAAAACATCAATAATACCTTACTATCCAAAAAGATTAAAAAAAAAATAAAATAGTGTGTGTTGGTGAAGACATGAAGAAATTTGAACGCTTGTACACTGTTGGTGGCAATGTAAATTGGTGCAGCCACTATGGAGAACAGTATGGAGTTTCCTCAAAAAGCTAAAAATAGAACTCCCATATGATCCACAATTCCACTTCTAGGTATATCTCCAAAATAGTAGAAATAATAGAGATTTGTGCACTCATGTTCATAGTAGCGTTATTTTCAGTAGCCAGGAGGTAGAAGCAACCCAAGGGTCCATCGGCAGGTGAATGGATCAAACAAAATGTGGTTTTTACATATAATGGACTATTATTCGGCCTTAAAATGGAATGAAATTCTGACACCTGCTAAAACATGAATGAACCTTGAAAGCATTAGACTTAGTGAAATAAACCAGTCACAGAAGGACAGATACTGTATGATCCCTTTCTATGAGGTCCCTAGAGGAGTCAAACTGATAGAGTCAGAAAGTAGAAGGGTGGTTCAGAAAGTAGAAGGGTGGTTCCCAGGGGCTGGGGGAGGGTTGGAGAGGGATGGGGAGTTACTGTTTAATGGGTACAGAGTTTCAGTTTTGCAAGATGGAGAGAGTTGTGGTGATGGTTGCACAACAATGTAAATGTAATTAACACTACTGAACCGTACACTTAAAATAGCTAAGATTGTATGTTTTATGTTATGCATATTTTACCGCAATTTAAAGCAGGAAAAAAAAGATCAGTGTTTGCTTGGGGCTGGAGCTGGGGCTTGGGGAGGGGTGAATAGGGCAGCGAAACTGCCCTAACCATGGGTATATGACATTATACATTTACCAGAACTCATTGTAGGTCCATCACAGGGTGAGCACTAATGTAAACGTGGACTTAGTTAATAGTAGTGTGTCAATATTAGCTTCTCAATTGTGCAGATGTAGCACACCCCGGCAAGGTGTTCATAGCAGGGGAAACTGAGGGTGGAGGAAGGGAAAGGAAATAGGTGGGAACTCTATTTTCTGCTCAATTTTTCTGTAAACCTAAACCTGCTCCAAAAAATAAAGTCTATTCATTAAAACAAGCAAAGAAACTTAAAAAACACATGGGGCTAAACCACCAAATGGTACAATTGGGCTAGTTTTTGAAGTAATTCACATACTGGAAATAGTCCCGGTGAAATCAACTACCTGGGATCATTGGATCGTTAATACAAATATATGGTTAATCTTTCTCTGTGCATCTCACCCTTCCTGCCGCCATCACTGCACAGATGCCCCGGGAAGAATTCAGTGCCACGTTGGAAAGAGAACAAGGGCTCGACCTTAGCTTATGTGTTAAATAGGGACATATGTTAGGAGCACAGTGAGAACCGCCTTGGAGGTGCAGCTGGTTACTTGCCTGCCTTTTCAGGGCTGATTGGCTGGATTTCCCTTTTCTTTGAGAGAATTAGGAAAGTTTTCCTTGTTTCCCTGTTTCCTTCGTGGAGGGGACTCACTTGTGCAATGGTTTTCTCTTCCCTCCAACCTGGTACCGTGTCCTCATCCTGGGGAGAGCAGTGGGCCTGTCCCAGCAGCATCGTTACCGTAGAGTGACGGTCTGGTCCCCTTCCCATCCTCCCTCCTCTCTCTCCTCCCACTCTCTCAGGCGGATGTGGGATTAGGAAGCAGAGACAACCCCATTTTCCTTCCACTTCCCTTTGGAATCTTCCCGCTTCTTAGTAGCCTCACATTTTCAGACGTGCGGTGACCATTTCTGCTAAACTCAGGGTTCTTAACTGAATGGAAGATTGAGAGGAGGTAGTTGTGCCCCTGTCCATTTACTATTCCTTTAAAAGATTCTAAACATGACCGTCTTTACCCCGTGAGCCCAGCGATGCCAGATCGTTGGAAGGTTTGAAGGCCAGGCGTCCCCGTGTGCTGCTATTTCTGGATTTCTCATTGACAGCAGCCGGATTACAGTGAAGCCCGTAAACTGACAGTTCCGGACAGGACCATGATTGCCGTAGGCAGTCAGAGACAGCAGGCGTCTCCGTGCTCCTGACTCAGGACAAGCATTCCTCCTGAGGTGCCTTGTCCTTTCTGATGATGGATTGAGAGAGACAAGCGGCACACGGGCAGGCAGACACCCCGCCCAGGCATTTGGTGCCATTTAACAGCTTCCTCCCGCTCCTGACATTTTCATTTCCCTCCTTCGCCCCGCACATCACTAACTGTTTGCATCTTTTCTTCTTTACACAGCAGTAATGCAAAATGACAGAAGCCACATCCAAGCTCCATTCCTCATTTCCTCACTCTGTTCTAGTTCAGTTACACAGTGGGTTTTCCACGAGCTGAGCCACGAAAGGCACATTCCAGCTTTAATTGTACCCTGTACGGGGTGGAGAGGGGGCATCATTCAAGATAGCCTGAAATTTGCATGAACCATCGCTGCTCAAAAAGCAGCGGGGAAACAGAAAGGTGTTGCATCTATGAGTTGCTCACGCTGGCTTGGGCTTGCCTTGCTGGTCAGGAAGCCTCTTTCCCAGGAAAGAACAATGAGGATTTTCAGTCGTATCCCTTTGGGAAGAGGACTGATGTCTGCTGTTCGTTCTTGAGTGCTGTTCCGGGCTGTGCGGCGACTCAAATGTAGCTTTGCAGAATTTGTCTCTTTATCTCCGGAACGATCCCTAGGAGGCTTGAGAATCTATTTAAAACTTTGAGACTTCCTTTCTTTATAAAAGGTAGCGCTGGGCTTCCCTGGTGGCGCAGTGGTTGAGAGTCCGCCTGCCGATGCAGGGGACACGGGTTCGTGCCCCGGTCTGGGAAAATCCCACATGCCGCGGAGCGGCTGGGCCCGTGAGCCATGGCCGCTGAGCCTGTGCGTCCGGAGCCTGTGCTCTGCAGCGGGAGAGGCCACAACAGTGAGAGGCCCGTGTACCACAAAAAAAAAAGGTAGCATTCTTTCATAAATATATCTACTTAAAAACTGAACAAATTCAGTGTGGGCATTGCAGAATTGGTCAGTGATTGATGGAGACATTTTTCAAGATTTTCAGCTTCTGACTTAGATTCCATCAGCTGGCCTCTTTTTCTCTTATTTCCAACATATCCCATCACCTGTCCTGTTAGGGATTGCACGTTTAGGCCTTTTATTCTTTGTTTTTAATATAACTTTATTTATTTTATTTATTTATTTTTGGCCGTGTTGGGTCTTCATTGCTGTGCGCGGGCTTTCTCTAGCTGCGGCCAGTGGGGCTACTCTTCGTTGTGGTGCGTGGGCTTCTCATTGCAGTGGCTTCTCCTGTTGCAGAGCACAGGCTCTAGGTGCGCGGGCTTCAGTGGTTGTAGCCTGAGGGCTCTAGAGCGCAGGCTTGGTAGTTGTGGCACACGGGCTTAGTTGCTCCGTGGCATGTGGGATCTTCCCGGACCAGGGCTTGAACCCATGTCCCCTGCTTTGGCAGGCAGATTCTTAACTACTGCACCACCAGGGAAGTCCCCTTTATTCTATTTTGAGGGCTTGCTTTCTCCTTTCTCCTCCTTGTAGGGGCTTTGTTGGTAGGTTGGACATGCAGCCTGACATGACATGACCGTGAAGTGTGACAGAGGAAGGGCAGCCCCGGTGTCCCACTTAGAGCAGGTGCTCACTTGCTGTTTGGTTGACTTAGTAAACAGCCGAGGATGTGACGATGTGCTGTTTATCTCACATGAAGTTGGCCTGGTGAACAGCCTGAATGGTGACTGTCAGCAGAGACTGTCTTCTTTCTCTTTTGGCTGCCTTTCTCTGGGTTCTGGGAGTACTGTGGGCCTCATCTCCTTCCCCTCTTCTCACCCCCTGTGCTGCAGTCACACTGATGCCATTTCCAGCCTTTAACTCCTTAGCATTGTTTCTGCCGCAGGGTCTTTGCACTTCCTATCTCTCTGCGTGGAGCTCAGGGCTCTGCCCATGGATCTTCAGATGGCCAGTGTCTCCATACCCAAATCTCCGTTCATATGCCTCCTGGTAGCTAATGAGGTCTGATGTGGTAGCCTCGTCTGCAACTGTAAGGACACACACACACACACACACACACACACACACACACAGCATATCTCCCTCCCCTGCTTTATTTTTTCCACAGACTCTTCTTCTTCCACACTAAATATTTTCATTATTTTGTTTGTTTGTTTGGAAAGAGCCTGAAAAATAGGCATTACTGTCACTAATGGTTTTATTCTCAAGTGGCAATATAGTTACCCAAACATGTTCATATATGTAGTTGTCCTGGGAGGGGTGAGTGACTGGTCCAGGTGGGGAGGGCACTTCTGTGTGCCTGGTGCTAGCTCGGTGCCCCCTTCCTGGAGCCACCAGACCACTAACGGCCAATGGCCATGGGAAGGACCACATTCTCCCCATCACCTGGCCATCAGCAGGCCTACATCACAAGCTTTCCAACTATTTACCCTCAGCAGTTCCAACGAGTCAAGTTTTCTTATGCTGGTGACCCACTTCTTTGTAGCCTTGTTTAAAGAGATTTCATCAGAGGGGGACTTCAGTTCATTGAACAGATATTTATTGGGCAAGGACTCCGTGTGAGGCACGGTTCTAGGTACTGGGGACACAGCAGTGAGCAAACACCCTCAAAATCCCAGAGTGTGAAGGTACGCAGCTAAGTGCCCTAGTTACCTCTTCCTACACAACCAGCCAGACACCCATGCCCGCCCCAAACTGAGTGACCTAAAAGCACAGCAACCATTGCTCTGGCTCATGAATCGTCAGTTTGGGCTGGGCTCAGCGGGAAGACTCTTCTTGGCTTCACGCGGTATCTGCTGGGGCAGTTCCCATGAGGGCTGGAGCAGGCAGGCCTGGTGCACAGGAAAGTAAGAGGGCCCGTCTTTGAAAACTATCAATGGAAAAAAAATGCTGTTAAAGGTATTAAAATACGGAACATCTTTCCTTCCTTCTGTGGTCTCTTTCTTAACACGTCACAGTGTTTTTTATTTGTTCCGTAAAGAATGGGTTGCCTTGGACTTGGGGATACTTGCTGGGCAGTGCAGCCCATTCCTGGCCCCGGGGGTGGGATGGGGTGCCCTGCCTTGCAGTGCAGCACACACAGCCCACCAGCCGGCCCAGGTCAGATGCCCTGTGCCCCGGCCCGGGGTGGGGAAGGCAAGCCAGGCTTCCCTACTTCCCGTGGACCTGCCACCTCAACCCGTAGTGGACTAGTGACCCTCAAGGCGGTGCACCCTCCATGCTGGACATGCTTGGTGCCTGGATTGGGGGTGGATGAGGGTTCACCCACCTCAAGTCACTTGTCACACGTGCCATGGCTGCCAGCTTGGGGGGGGCCAGCCCCTGCTGTGCTGTGCCCTGAAACATCACAGGATACACCCCTATGTTGCTGCCCAGGCCACAGCTTGGAGCAGAAGAGGTGGTGGTCACTGGCTGAGGGTGGGCAGAGGAGCCAGGAGTTGGAGGGGTGGGCAGCTGGGGACCTGCCCCAGGGACCAGGGACCACTCAGGAGCCCAGGCTCCAAGTCCCCTGTTCCTATTTCCTTGTCTCGTGAGGTTTCATGTACAGAATACAAACTCAAAGGTAAATTGGGAATTGCAAGATGGTGACCACAGAGCATTAAAGCCAAGTGCAAGTCCACGTGAGCCCAGGGCCCGGGTGACAGCACCGATCCCACATCCTCTGCCATTGGCAGGAGGAGGTGTTTCTTGGTGACTTGCCCAGTGGAGAGCAGGTTGGTGGTGGCTGTCGGCTGGGAGCTCAGTCCAGGCTGAGATGGGCCGAGGGAGGGGTGGGGGCCTCTTCTTTGTGGCATGGTGGCTGGATTCCAAGAACTAGGGTCCCGAGGAAGCCAGGCGGAAGCTGCATGGCATTTTATGATCTAGCTTTGGAAATCACGTAGCATCACTCCCACCGTTAGTGGGGGCGATCACAAAGGCCCACCCAGGTTCCCAGTGAGACTCCACCTACCGATGGAATCATGGAGGTTCCAGGGGAGCTTGGGTCTGGATGTGTCGTTGGAGCTGTATTTGTAGAAAACGTCATCTGCCCCAGTAAGAGAGCTTGTGTGCCAGGGATTAGTGCTGTGAAGCAAGTAAGCAGAGCCGGCGGAGAAGGAGCCCTGGTGAGCGTGAGGTAGTTTACACCATGGAATAGAGGTCAGGTAGTGCCTGTCTGACCTTTAGGGAAAGCTGGAGGTGCAGCCACACAGGTATCTCCAGGCAGAAGAGAGAACCTGTGTAGGGTGAATTATGAAAGCAGAGGGGCAGATGCAAAGTGAGAGTGGAGGGGAGAAGTAGGAGAGGGTTTCCGGAAGGGAGCAGGGGACAGTCCTTTCACGTCTTGGAGGATGATGTAGAGCTTTTCCTTGTGTGTACGGAAAGCCATTGTTTTTGAGCGATAGTGCTGTACGTCCTGGCTCACTTTTTAAAGAGATCCCTCTGGCTGTTTTTTTAGAGAACAGATGGTACAGGGACAAAGGTGGAAGCAGGCTGACCCATTAGGAAGCTATTGACATATTCAATGCAAGTGTTGATGGTTGCTTGGACCAGGTGGTCACGATGGAGGTGATGGAGTGACCAGCCTCTGGATGTATTTTTCAAGGTAGAACCAGTAGGATTTGGTGACGTGTTGGATTTGAGTTAGGCAGAGTTCAGGGGCACGCTCGTTATTTTGAGTTGAAGCACATTTTTAATAAATGATACTGGGGACCGACTCTGTCATATGCCCGGCTGGGGGAATGAAGCACAGTTACTTGACTGATAATGATGCCAGACAGTTCCAGGTGTTAGAATGTCATTAAGACGGCGTGTTGTCTCTCACTGTACGGTTTAGATTTTGTTAGGTGTTTCAAATTAATCACGAGCATAATTAATAGTTGTAGTAATTAGATTACCACTTTGTGATGATCTGCAGTGCAAGAGAGAATGTGAGGAAACAAGAAAAAGGAAGACCTCGCAGGCCTGTGTCCTCGGTGTCCTCTGTATGAGAGACATCAAAACAGGTCCCCTCTGAGCATTTACGTATTGGTGCTTCATTACAGGTTGGTATGTTACAACAGCTCAATACCGAGACAATTTTAATGTAAAGTGGAACTCTCCTAGGGCCCTTTGGTCCCAAGCCACCAAAAAAGAATTGTTTATGAGGATACTAACATAACAATAGTTCTAATTGAAGTGTGGGTTACTTTGGATAGCTGTGGAGAAACCAGGAAGCAAATATATGGTTTTACGTTCCTTCAAAGCTGAATTCAGTTAAGGATCAGTATGCATAATCTAACAAAAATAAGGAAGTTCCGCATTTTAGAACTTTAATGAATTACTGAACGTATATCAGGCAGAAAATTGTTAAGTAGCGTTTTGAACAGTTCTTGTTAACCTAAAGAGACACTTAACAAACTATCCATAGACTGATAGAAAAAGGATATTTGCATAGAAGTCCCTTTTCTGCCATGGTTCGCCCTGGAATGATTTCGAAAGTTTGCATAATGAGGGCAAAAAGTTGCAGGGTTACATAGAAACTGCATGCTACTTAATAAATTATTCATGTTAGCCTAAAGGTGTAATTATTCAGTGAATTGAGAACTAAAAAATTAGCTCTGTATTAGTATTTATTTATACTGTTTTTTTTTTTAACATGCTCACATTTTCCTGCCAGAGGTAATCCAAAGGCAATTCACATAAAATGTTGAATCAGGTTGCAATTCCTGTCCATTGTGTTCATCCTTTTCTATTTTTGTTGTTGTCTTTTGTTTGCTTTTAGAGAAAGTTTCTTTCATGTAGAAAGAAAAGTCAAACTCTCATTAAAGCTGTCCTTTTGCAAAGGAGGAGAGCAGTTAACGCCCTTCACCGCAGGCATGCCTGCAGCCCAGGCTGGGGTCTCCCACATCTGCTCTGGAATGAAGAAGGGTCACAGTGACACAGTTTTGTGTCCTGGTGGTCCTGGGTTCCCCCACTTCCCCGACCTCCCACAGTCCAGGTCAGAAACCATGATTATTATCCTTCTTTGTCTCAATTGTTATCACTTAGTTTTCAGTTGCAACAGTGTTTAACACATTTTAGTTCGAGAGTCTGTGCTTCTACCCTTGACCTCTAGAGTATCCAGAACAATAGGCAGGGTGGTTCCTTCGAAGCAAATGTCAGAGCAAATCATTTCTCCGCTTAAAAGCTTCCAGCAGGTTCTCATCTCAGAGTGAAAACAGAACTCTCCACCATGGCCCGGAGTCCTGTATGGTCTGTCCTGTTTCCTCTGTGTCCTTCTGTCACTCGGCCCCTCCCCCAGTTGACTGTTGCCACACTGGCCGCCTTCCTGCCTGTGGACCAGGCCAACTGTGCTCCCCACAGAGGGCCCGGATGCCTCAGCCCCATTCCAGGATGCCTGCTCTGCTCACTTCTTCACCCTGGACCCTGGGGGCGTCTGTGTAGACGCCACCTTCCCAATGAGGCTCACGCTGACTGCTTGCTCCCTGTAACTACTGCTCTGAGCATCCTCGGTCCCAGGCTCCCCCTTACCTTTGTCCCGGTCTGAGATTTTCCTGCTTAGCATTCGCCAGTATTTGTTGAATGAATGACTGTTGTATATCCTGAAACTCTTCTGTGGAAATGCTAAATGTGCTGTCTCCAACGTTTATTAGAGAGCATGCAAAGCCACCTTGTGAAGGCCCCACGACCACCAGGAGTGTCCAGTTAGAGAAGAAATCTGGGCGGGAAGCAGTTGAAGCAGTGGAGAGCTTTTGTAGGCTTAGGTCTGGGACTCAGCACATGCACATAACCGCGTTCCACCCCTGTTTAGTGGTCATGATAACAGGATGAGAATGGCACAGGTGGCTTGAGTGGGTGGCCTGACATGTGTGGATGTCCTGCTTGTGTTTAACCTGAGGGAATTTCATGCACAGGTGTCTTTCCCTTCCCAGACCTGTTTGAATCCCAGTTTCTAGAGCAGTGGTGGCTGCCATAGCTCAAGGGATCCGTAAAGTGTGTGCTTGCCTCCTGGGAGACTGGGTCACCATTTGCTTGGAAACTTTCACAGCAGAAAGCAGTGAAGCAGAGGAAATTTTTGGAAGACTTAAATGTCAAGAGATAAGGCTAAAGGCAACGAGTTGAATCTTTTGTTTCAGAGACCTTCCTGACGGGCAGCTTTGCAATTCCAGCCGTCTGCAACACACAGACACACAGACACACACGAAAGTTAGGGAGAAAATGCATGTTATCTTATACCTTCATTTGATTTAGTGGATGGTTGAATTGCCTCTTAGACTGTTTCAACACTGTCCAATAAAAATATAATATGAGCCAAAATTACAGTGTAGCATTTTCTAGTAGCTACATTTAAAAAGTAAAAAATTTTAATATCATTTCATTATATATTTTAATACATTTTATTTACCCGAAATATTGTCATTTCAAAGTGTCATCAATATAAAATTTATTAATGAGAGATTTTACATTTTTTTTAAACCACGCTTTCAAAATTTGGTATGTATTTTAGACTTGCATCTCAATTTGGACTAGCCACCTCTCAGGTGTTGAATAGCCGTATGTGGCTGGTGGCTGCTCTGTTGGACAGTATTGGCAGCTATAAAGAGTTGGCTGTAAGATAAAAAACTTCCTATGTATGGATTCTCTTTTAAAATGGATTCTCTCTCTTTTAAAAAGGTTTGTTTTGATTCAAAGTATATTTTCAGTCTATTAATTATGTTGTAGCAAGCTTCATGTGATGAATCAGACTATGGAAGAGAGAAAAAAATGTGTACTTATAGATGATCATGAACATGGTTATTAGTGATGACAGTTATATTTCACCTTAATCATTGGTGAATCAAGTAGCAAAGATATAAACAATAGAAAGAGAGCAGATAAGAAGTGGGATCCACGCACACATTCACGTAGCAGTCTGATACAGCTTTCTGTTTTGGTACATGCGAATTTATAGAGGTCTGGCTTAAGAAGTCATGTACCAGTGAGTGCTCTTTCGTATACGGCAAGATTATCATCTTTTCAAAACTGAGCTGAAGCTTATATAAAGCAGTTATATTTTGGTCCTCTTCCAAGGAACTGTAGCTACTAAACACCTCACGTGAGTTCTGAAGATAATATTCTAAGGATGCTTGCAGTACTGCAGGGAACTTGACTGACTCTGAAAGATGATTGGAGGGTGTAATGCCTGCTAAGGGTGGTCTTGGATGCCCGTGATAAATAAGACGAAGAAGGTAGCTCTTCACATCAGAATAAATGGCATTACATTTTGTTCTTATCCTTCTGAGCAAAACAAAGGTGACAACCTTTATACTTAAAACAAAAAACCTATTACTTAAAGATGTTAAAATTAAAAAGAAATAGCATTGGAAAGAATCCCTGGGTCTCAGCATCCTCCAGTTCATTCCCTTCTGTGGAACACTTGGTCCCTCCTTGTGCTGTTTTCCGCTCCCCACCCCCAATTCAGAGAGACAAGTAATTATATACACACCAGCTAAATGTCTGGTGAAATCTCCGGGCAAAACTGAGTTGACTCGTGTGGAACTGAATTTAAAAATACTTGATGGAATATTGCTGCAGTCTGTGCCTCCTTGTCAGGTTGCATTTCCTGCCTTGCCTCGCTCGCAAGACCTGTGCTTTGGTCCTGAGCGCTGTTGCTTTGCCCAGCCTCTCCTCTTCCCTTCTTCCCCACCACGTAACGCTAGCTTCTGAGGGCTCGCCACCTAGCCGTCCTTCATTTTGTCACTCTCAATTAGAAAAGAATATAATCATAGCCTATTTGAAATTTTTGTTTCATACCTAGACAACTGTCTTTTTTAGGAAGAACATATTTACATAGTAAAATAGAGGAATGTTTCATTATTGTGTAAGTGGCAGTGGAATAAAAATAATGCACTGCATTAAAAGTCTGTCCAGATCTATAGATCTGCTTTGGTAAGCTCTTCCTTCTGTTTCTGCCGATGCATAGAAATGAAGCCAAACACTGTCCTTTTGATCAGTTTAATGGAAAAGAAATTACTTTTAGTTCTCATGGTTCAAAAATATAAGTAGGGGGCTTCCCTGGTGGCGCAGTGGTTGGGAGTCCGCCTGCCGATGCAGGGGGCGCGGGTTCGTGCCCCGGTCCGGGAGGATCCCATGTGCCGCGGGGCGGCTGGGCCTGTGGGCCATGGCCGCTGGGCCTGCGCGTCTGGAGCCTGTGCTCCGCGATGGGAGGGGCCCCAGCAGTGAGAGGCCCGCGTACTGCAAAAAAAAAAAAAAAAAAAAAGTAGGAGTGGCTAAAGACCCAGGCTCTCTCCCTAAAGTGACACATTTTGTCCTACATCTAGTGTGTGATTTGCAGTAGAGAGCCTTGCGTGTTGGCATGGTAATAATTACGTGTTGAAACAATGTGCATACTCAAGCTATATCTAGAAATATCATTCTCATCAACCTGGAGTAAAACATAAACGAAATCAGTTTTAATAAAATAATCCTGCCATGTAAATATTGCAAATAGAAATGTATTCTTCTTTTGGGGTGTTATTAGCAGGATCCTTGGATTAGAGATTTTCATTTTAGTTTAGGGCCTTCATTCTTTCAGTGTTTTGTAAACACTGTTTCACTTGCTCAGGTAGTTTGCATTTCATTTCATTTCGTTTTGTTTTTTTTTTTTTCATTTTTTAAGTTGAGATATAATTGACATACAGCACTGTGTAAGTTTGTGTACAGTATAATGACTTGACTTAAATACATCATGAAGTGATTACCACAAGAAGTTTAGTGAACATCCATCATCTCATATAGATACAACATTAAAGAAATAGAGAAGAAAACTTTTCCTTGAGATGAGAACTCTTCGGATTTACTTTCTTAACAATTTTCATGTATGACGTACAGCAGTGTTAGTTATATTTATCATGTTGTATGTTACATCCCTCGTACTTATTTATCTTCTAACTGGAAGCTGGTACCTTCTGACCAGCTTCATCCATTAGTTTGCATTTTAAATCATCTCACATAACTTGTTGGAACCTGTAATCAGTGCTGAGGACACTGTGATATTTTAAGGGAATACTGAATGGCATTCGATGTGTGAGGGAGGTGCCTGGTTTGCTGGACCCACTGGAAGAACATGGGGCTTAAATTCACGGCGAGGAGCCAGCTGAGAGCCCAGGCCTTTTGAGGACAAGAAAAGTGTATAAAAAAGTTAAATCCAAAGCACGCATGCAGTGTCAAGCGTCTCTGAGAGTTTCCTGTTATCACAGCTTCTTTTCATTCCAGTGGTGAGGACAGAATAAACAGCGGCTGTTTGGACTTGTTTTCAGAACCACTTCCTGATCTTCTTTTCACCTGGTGAAGAACCACTGCCCTTTTCCCTGCCTTGGACCCTTCTTCACACACTTACTTTTGCAGATAATCAGCAGGATGCACACCTTGGTGGCTGGTGGGATGAAGTCGTTTACTTTTTCACTCAGTACATTTTTCTGTTGTGAAACTGCTAAGTGTGTGGCGCTGTGCTAGGCTCCAAGGGATGAAGACATAGTTCGGACTTGGCTCTGGTTCTCCAGAACTGGGTTCTAAGCTTGTAGAAGCTCCGGGAAGCAGAGGCATTTTTCTTCCCTTACGTCTTGAGTGTTTCCACTCCATAGCATTCTTCTGGGATTTAAAGAGTTTTCTTTTCTCTTGATTTTACTCTAGCTGACGCTTTCTAGTCAGACTACATTTAATATGCTGCTCATCCCAAACGCCCTTCACTTCTCCTCTTAAGATCTTTCTCTTTCCATTCTGATAAAGCAGTTGTGTAAACCTATATGTCATTTCTAGAATTGCTTCAAGGCCCCCAACGATTACACTTTGCTTACAGTTTATAAAACCCCACTGGACTCTATCTGAACATGAGCTTTTAGAACTGTTGGGAGATTAATACGTGCATCGTGTCAGGGAACTACTTTACTTTTTCAGCAGTAGTATTGGATGCTTGCAACCCCAAATGACAAGTGATTACTGGTTTAACAGCTGTATGTTTCCGCAGATATAGCAAAACAATACGTTTCAGTCTCTACGTGGAGAGATGGCAATCCACCAGAGCTTAAGTTTTTTTCCCTCTTATCCTCAGCAAGAGAAGCAGATGGACCACAGTTTAAAAGGGAGTGATGAGAGGTGCCTTCCTTAGAAGGCCTTTATTTGGCTGGTTGATTAATATCTTACTGTCCCCTTTAGACACCAGTTCCATCAACACAGAGGCTGCTCTGTGTCTGCTCACCACGTGGCAGTGTTCTTGGCACATTTACTTGGCTCATTTTTCGGAGGAAAACCCAAAGTTCTCCCTACCCGAGCAGACCCACTGCTTCCCCTGGGCTCACTCCTTGAGTGCCAGGCTCTCTTTGGGAGCCCTTTCCTGCCCTTTCTCCTGCCCGAAAGGCTCTGCCCCCTTTCATTGAATCTCTGCTTAGATGCTAACTCATCAGAGTTATTAAAGAGCTCCTCCAGATTTAAGAGCTACCTTCGTCCCACACTCCCTGTGCCCCTAACTTGTCTTATTTTCCTCCTTGGGACTTAGCACTCAACCGATGACATATTGATTTCTTTCTTTATTGTCTGTCTACCCTAAGCAGGATGTGACCTCCACAGAGACAGGGTCTCTGGGCTCAGCACTGTTTTATCTCTGGTGCCTGAGTGAATGACAGGCACTTGGTTATTCTTTGAAGGAGTGAATGAAGGATTAGGGGCGCTTGGCGGGTACCTGTGGGATGAATGAGGGAGGGAGGACATGGCTCATATGGTACCTAAGTGTGGAAGGACTTGGACACTGTCCCTTAGAAAGTAGGTGGTGATTGTACTGAGTAGAGGGATACAGCCATCCCTGAAGAGGGGTTACCATGAGGAATGGGGTTGCTTACCCAGTCATGGCTCAGTGCTCCTGGGTAGATGACTGTAGGTCTGTTTTTCCTTTCATACACCTATTTTCTAGCCTAATATCTAATAGCACCCGCTTTCATTCTCAGAAGTTTCCTGGGTTGGATGGTAAAATATGTGGCCATCCTACTTAAGAGATCCGATTGCATCCAGGGTTACAGTTCTGTTATGAGCACTGACAGTGGGAAGCACTCAGAGAAGCAACTTTGTGGGCAGCCCTGGCTGGACAGGGCCCTAGGGGAAAGGGAAGGTCTTCCTTCAAAGGACCACTGAGCGTGTGCAGTTCGGGACCAGCAAATGATATGACATTGCCCATCCTGTTGAAGGGGACTTCATGGAGACTCAGGAACAGTAGTGACCAGAGGAGATTCTAGTCAGTCCTTGTGGCCTCTATGCAATCCAAGCGCTCCCCACCAACCTCATCCTACAAGTCCCCACCCTGGCCAGTTTCAGCTGTGGGTCAGGGACCATTTTCCTACTTATAGGAAACTTGTGCCATTAAATGAAAAAAACCAACAGGGTGGGACTAGGAGTCTATCCTGAGTTTGGGGAGCAGTTGATGTCAGGCAGATATCCAAGAAGAGTGTCACATGGGCTATATTTGTTACAGGTATCAGGTAATGATATTAAACTAAAACATTATCTGAATATGCTCTCTTATAGTAAATGTAATATGTCAGTCTAAACTTCATCTTATACCTCTCAACTCTTCTTCTTACTTTGCTTATAAAAAAAATAATTTCAACTTGCTGTTAGAAGAGTTAAGTCTTCTTTCTCTTGTCAACCCAGCCTTCTTGAGGTTTTCAAAGTTACCACTTTGGTTTATGTCTTTCTACATATTTTCTCTGCTTATGCAAAGGTATATAAATATGTACATATATCTAAAGCTCACCCCTCTGTTTTATTTTATAGATATGGCATTATGTCATACCCAAGGCTTACCAAAGTCTTTTTCACTTAGCATTTTCAGAACATCTTTGCTGGTCAATACATATTGATCTTCTTCATTCTTTTTAATTGCACCATAATATTCTATAGATAGATATATCATCGTTTATTCGGCCATGTCTCTGCTGACGTGCTTCAGGCTATTTTCATTTTTTACCATTACAAATAATTTTTTAAACTACATATATATTTTGTACCTATCTTTAAGTGTTCATGCTTTAATTTCTATGGAACAGACTCATACCAGCAGGACTGCTGAGTCAAAGGGCATTTAAAATTTTAACTGTCATCACAGACACTTTCCCCAGAGGATGTACAGTTCATTCTCCCTGTAGCAACGTAGA
This sequence comes from Delphinapterus leucas, assembly GCF_059928025.1. NCBI lineage: Eukaryota > Metazoa > Chordata > Mammalia > Artiodactyla > Monodontidae > Delphinapterus > Delphinapterus leucas. The sequence continues at coordinate 31,319,017 of NC_143142.1, read as the reverse complement.
GCATGCCTGTTTTCTCACACCTTTGCCAGCAATGTATGCTCAAATATTTTTATTTTTTTCTAATCCTTTAGGTAAAAAAAAAAATGAGATTATCTCTTACTTTTGCCCTTTATTTTTGAGTATGTATTTTATCATATAGTCAAGTGTTTTGTTGCATCTGTACCTCCAAGATATGTAGCGATTACTAACTGCTGATCTTCATTAAAGGTAATTTAGAAAATTAGGAAGATATCCTGTTTAAAGTTTAAAAATCAATTTGATGTTCATATGCCATATTTTATCAGTTATTTCACATATGAGGTAATTTTTTTTACATATTTCTAGGTTTTATTTCTAAGTATGGCTAATAAAGAAGTTTCAGATCAAGGTTTATAATTGGAAAGTTTTTTCTTTTCTCAGAGATCTATAGGTAAAATTTTAGCATTCAAAGTTTTGTGGTGAATTATGACAGTCTCTAGTAGATTTTGTGTGCCTACAACAATATGGAAAGTCCTAAGACCTTAACAGACATCTCACCAAAGAAGAGATACAGATGGCAAATAAGCATATAAAAAGGTGCTCCACACCATATGTCCTCAGGGAAATGCAAATTCAGATGACAATGAGATACCACTATACACGTTTTAGAATTACCAAATTCTGAAACACTGACAACATCAGATGCTGGTGAGGATGTGGAGCAACAGGAACTCTCATTCAGTGCTGGTGGGAAAGCACAGTGATATAGACGCTTGGGTAGATGGTTCGGCAGTTTCTTACAAAACTAAACATGCTCTTACTGTATGATTCAGCAGTTGTGCTCGTTGGTGTTTACTCAAAGGAGTTGAAGACTTCTGTCCACACACAAACCTGCTCGTGGATGTTTATAGCAGTGTTATTCATAATTGCCAAAACTTGGAAGCAATCATGATATCCTTCAGTAGGTGACTGGATAAACTCTGGTCCATCCAGACAATGGAATATTATTCAGAGCTAAAAAGAAGTGAGCTATCAAGCCATGAAGAGACATGGAGGAGACTTAAATGCATATTACCAAGTGGAAGAAGCCAATCCGAGAAGGCTACATACTGTGTGATTCCAACTACAGGTCACCCTTGGACCACATGGGTGTGAACTGCACAGGTCCACTTATATGAGGATCTTTTTCAACAGCAAATACTACAGTACTACCCAATACATGGTTGGTTGAATCCATGGATGCAGACCTGTGGATACAGAGGAACCACGTACAGGGAGGGCTGACTATAAGTTTTATGTGGGCTTTCAACAGTGCAGAGACTCAGTGCCCTTACCCCCTGCATTGATCAAGGGTCAACTCTCTATGACAGTCTGGAAAAGGCAAAACTGTGGAGGCAATGACAAGATCATAGTGGTTTCCAGGGGGTGGAAGTGGAGGGAAAGATGAATGGGCAGAACACAGAGGATTTTTAGGGCAGTGAAAATACTCTGTATGATATTTTAATGGTGGATACATGTTACTATGCATCTGTCCAAACCCATAGTATGTGCAACACCAAGAGTGACCTGTAATGTAAACTGTGGACTCAGGATATCCCGATTATGATGTGTCTGGGGATTCATCCTGGGTGACGTATGTGCCAGCCTGATGGGGGACATCAAAAGCGGGGGAGACTCTGCATATGTGGGAGCAAAGAATATGTGAGAAATCTCTGAACCTTGCTCTCAATTTTGTTGTAAGCCTAAAACTATTCTAGTGAAATAGAAACATTGACAAAACAAACAGTATGGAAAACTGCGATCCATTAATTGGTCATGTAATTTTTAAGTTAATAATTAACTTTGGCCACAGACTTTATTTACCCATTATTGAAGTATGATTTAGTAGAAACTATGCATTGTAAATATTTCCCATCAGAATGCATCAGATGTGACGGGGTGGGGCAGATCCATGAGTGATGGTGCACTTGGGCCATGTGTGATTCTGTGCTAGTGATCACGGCTTTCTTGTCCCTTGAACCAAAAGCAACCATGTAAACAGCGACTTGCTTCGAGCAGTGTGCTATAGTCAAGGTGCAGGTTTCTTTCTCCAAGGGCCTTAGTGTGTCATGAAACCTTCACTGATTGATGCTCGAAACGTTGCAGCACAAAATAAAAATAGGTTGCCGTCTGGTAGTGATGGAGGGAATTGTGTACCTGCACTACATGAGGGATGACATTTTTGAGTAGACGTAGGAAAAATGTCCCCACATGTTAGAACTGCTGTGTGTTTCCTCTGTCCAAATGCACATAGACAAGGGACCGAGGTGTATGGGAAGTGCTTCTCTACTGCTTTTCCTGGGGAAATGGGCATTTTTTCGCTTGCACAGGGAAAACTGAACAGATACCTATTATCTTATAGCTTTGTGGTGTCATTGAAAATATTGAAATGTCTCCTTCTCTTTGGTCCTCACACCCTGCACTGGCCTCGGCCTCATCTACCTGTGTGCCATGCGGGTGTCACTCGTCCTTCCTCTGCCCCCCCAAGAATAGCCACCCTTGATTCTGCCCTGGGTACTGCCTTAGCATGTGGCTCAGTCCCTAGTGGACCTGCCAGCCTAGCCCATGGGAGATGACCATGCCCCCTGTTCTCTAGATGGCGCAGACATGTTCGGACCTAGGAATCCAGCATGGAAAGTTTGATGGCGTTGAGGGGACATGTGTGTGAACTGGGTCCAGAGGTCGTTCTTGAGCTCAGAGGAAAGACTGGCCACTGTGCTTTGGAAACCCTTACATCTCTGAGGGTTGACATGTGCAGAAAAGAATTAATTCATCTTGAGGGTTTTTTCTCCTTTTGTGATATAGTTCTTTTTTTAATGTGAATCTCAGAATTGCCTGAATAATAATAATGATAATAATAATAATGGATACACTTAGTGAGACCTTCTTATTAATTGTTATGTTTTATCTCATTTAATCCTCATAACTATGAGAAGATACTCACAGTATCCATTTTGTTGTTGAAGAAACTGACATTTAGTGGTGTTGAAAGTAGCTTGCCAAGTTAAGCATAGCTAGAAAGTAGAGGGTCCGTCTGCCTATAGGACTTTGCTGAAAGCAGTTTTTCTTAATGAGCAAATTTGTAACTGTTGGTTAGCGGGTAAGTGGAGCCTCTTGTCAGATGCCGTCAAATCTCTCTTTGTAATTTTGTTTTTAGCTTCTGTCGGATGATGCATATCTCTGCCCTGTACCCTCTCACTTCCTGTGTTTTGGAATTAAAATGGTGTTACATTTTGAAAAAGAATGCTTCTTTGTGTCCAGAAGTGGTTCCCAAGTGCATTGCTGGCTTAACTAGTAAATGTTGCTAATTGGCCCTGCCTTGCAGATGGCTTGCCTCACCAGGCACGTCACCTACTTGGTTCTTGCTTACTTTTCCTTGCATAACAACTCTGAAGTTTTTATATTCATTTTACATTCATTTTGAGTTTCCATATATGTACTAAAAATGAGGTCCTCTCCTACCTGTGGCTGGAGATGAGTATATTTGTGGTTTAATTGGGCAGATGTAGGGATGGGGGACCCTGGACGAGAAATTCCCAGAAGTCTCTCCGAATTCCTCTTTGTGTGCTGGCAGTGGCCGTAGAGGAGAGTTTGTTATGATAGAGCAGAACATTTTCGAGCTGATACTTACAACCATGCCTCGCACCTCATGAGCCCTGCGTAAGTGCTCACCTTACTTTCTACACCTTATGGTGAAGATCCTCTTAGGATCTTCACTTTCCAGAAGAGGGAGCAGGTTGTGTATCGTTTCTTCTCAAGGCCTAGCAGCTAGTAAGTGGCAGAGCTGGGATTCCAATTCAGTTTGATCAGATTCTTGAGCCCAGTTTGTTACCCGTAGGCTTTTAGCCTTATCCTGGTTCACATGTTTTTTTTTTGTTTTTTTTTTTCAGTAAAACTTTAAAAAACAGGTGGCAGCTGGATTTGGCTTACTTGTCAGTTTTGCCAATCACTGGAATAGACCATTTGCCTAGTGGTTTTTTTAAAAAAAAATTATTGAAATATAGTTGATTTCCAATGTTGTGTTTCAGGAATACAGCGAAGTGATTCATTTTATATATATATATATTCTTTTTTAGGTTCTTTCCCCTATAGATTATTACAAGATATTGAGTGTAGTCCCCTGTGCTATCTAGGAGGGCCTTTTTTGGTTATCTATTTTGTATATATAGCAGTGTGTATATTTTCATCTCAAACTCCTAATTTATCTGTTCCCTCCGCTCTTCTTTGGTAACTATAAGTTTGTTTTCTATGTCTGTGAGTCTGTTTCCGTTTTGTGAATAAGATCCTTGTACTTAAATATCCTGGCTGGAGGGTATCTCAGATAGAGCTATTTTGAGGGAATGTCTAAGAAGATATATGAAGCATCTTGAAGTCATATATTTCATCAACCCTACAGTTATACCACAAGGGGTCTTTGTTTGTTTGTTTGTTATTTTGGCATCTCTAACAAATAGAGCTGTTGAAATACTTTCTACTGGTAAATGCGAACGAAGGAGACACTGTACCAATCATATAATTGTCCCATATCCTGGAAAAGCTAGAATAAATCAGGGAGAGCTTAATAAAAGTCAGGGGGCAGCACTGAGTGAAACTTAAGATGCTACAGGCTCCTTTATTCCTTTTTTTCCAAGAAAATGTATCATCTTGATGACATAGACCCCATAGCCAAATGATTCCAAATACAATTGCCCGTTAGTGTGTTTTTTAATGCTGGTTTCTCAATCAAGATGTTTCAAGAAGTTTTATAATGTACCGTAAAATTAGACATTAGTTATTTATAAGAAATGACAAATTTTTAAGGCTTACAGATAATTTGCTTATGGGCTTGGGGCAAGTCCTTTGGGATTTTTCATTTTAAATGGTGCTGTGAAGCTCTGATTTCCTTTTGTCTCAGGCATTGTGAGGTTTTGGCTAGAGGGCCCTGGGACGGAGACCTACTCTTTGGGTTTCTTTAGCATCCTTGTGGCTTTGTGTCCTGCAGTAGTTGTCGGGTATGTGTAATTTGGGATCAATTTAATAGTAAAAACCCAGTTTAGAGAACAGCTTGTTTCTAGTTTGCTTTCATCTGCAGCTGTGTAGCTTTGACCTTCTATGTAACCTAGTATCTGCGGGGCTTCGTTTTTCCTTCAATGAAACAAGGATGCATTCTCTGCCACCAGGATGCCCTTTTAACATCCTGGGCACTGAAGCATCACTCCTTGAGTGTTGCCATCCTTTCCCTTATCTCTTCCCCTTCAGTGACAACTAGAGGATCGTATTGGGTGCAGGAGGTTGGCAGAGGAACTTGGAGAATGATTTCCCAGAGACACTTTCTTTTCCACTGGAAGAGACCTAGAAGCCCTGGTCTGAGAATTAACTTTCACTGACCCAGAGTTTTCTGATGTATTCATGTTCTCTGGTTGCCTAGCAACCACAGACTCAGCAGATGAAGACACCAGGCGCTTCTTAGCTCATACTTCTCTGTTGGAAGGCTGGGCTGGCTGGCTGTGCTAAGCTCATCACCAGGCCAAAATCAAGGTGTCCCCTGACCAAGCGCTGGTCTGCAAGATCTGGGGAAGCAGTCACTTCCAGGCTCGTTCATGTTGCTGGCAATCCAGTTGCCTGTGGCTCTGGTCTGAGGTCCCTATTTCCTGACTGGCATGGGGCAGGGGGTGCTCTCAGCTTCTTGAAGGCTATCTGCCTTCCTTGTTGTGCCCCTCCAACTTCAGGGCCAGCAATGTCTCATCCTGTTAAATCTCTCTGACTTCCCCTTTTGCCACCAGCCCTAGACAGCCCTCTCCTTTTAGGGCTCAAGAGAATAGATCAGACTCGGAGATTAGAATGTCCTACACTTAAGGTCAGCCGTGTCATATGACAACATGGCATCAGCATGTTTTCATAATCGTCATTGTGTGTATGATGATAAAGGTAACAGTGAGTATAATCCCAGGAGTGACATGTCTTCATATTTACAAGTTCTACATGGTGTGGAATCTGGGGGTGCATGCATTTTTAGGATCCCACCCACCATGAGGGCTATCTCCGAGTGCCCCCGGCTCCACCTGCACCCTGCTGGAGTAATCACCAGTCTGGACCATTATTCAGTGACCCAGCAAACATCTTATTTCTGTAGGTTTGGCTAATTTCACTTGGTTTTAAGAAATTACCAACAGCAGTTTCACCTAAAGTATAATCATTATCTTGATCCTCGAAGGGTGTTAAAGATTCCTCGTGATGATAGTAAGCCTATTAGAAAAGACGGCATTGTTCCAGACTTACAGGGCTCTGGATGTGCAGACTCTTAACTGTCTCACAGGCAAAACAAAGACATGGGTCAGTTCACTGCTCATTTTATTGTGGGAATGAGTCTGCGGAACTGGTTTACTCGGGGTTCCTGCAAATATAATTGAGACTATAGGTCATAAATTAGAAGGTCTGTTATTGGGCAAATGCAGCATTACCTTATTGATCAGTTCCCGAAGTCCTAGGGTGAAAAGCAGTAGCACAAGCCTTAGAAGCAGTTTACCTAATGCTATTGATTTTTTTGAGTTTGCCGCGTAAGGAGTCCTCGGGGCCACCAGGCAAGGTCAGGCAATAATTCATGTCTGGGAAGAGCACCTGGAATGGAGTCAATGTCTGTTACTTTATCATAGAGATAATCACACAAAAAGGGCACCTGTATCAGTTAGAGTTCTTTGGTTGCAAGCAATAACATTGGACCACGGTTAATTTAAAGCAGAAAAGGAGTTTATTGTAAGGACATCAGGAAACTCACAGAATCCAGTGGCAGACCAGGGAGCTGGGCTGAAGATAAAGGTCAGGAGAGATCCAGAGCAGTTTTAGGGAGAAGATTTATTACCTAACTACTGCCCTGTCTTTTCAGGGCATGCTGCAGGGAACAAGATGGATATTTTTTTCTCTCCCTGGGCACCACACTAATCAAGACTGAAAGCCCTGGAGAGACTGTCCTGTGGACCTTGCCAGAAAGGCAGGGACCCAGAGCCTGCACCCACTGGTGGAGGGATGCACACCTGGAAGGGATGCCAGATGCAGTTACCAAGCAAGGAGGGAGCGGCTGCTGGGGAAGTACCCTAAAACAAAAAACCGACCTTCACTCTGAAATCTTTTTCCTTAAAATGCTTTCTTAAAAACTATCCTAGGGGGCTTCCCTCGTGGCGCAGTGGTTGAGAGTCTGCCTGCCGATGCAGGGGACACGGGTTCGTGCCCCGGTCCGGGAAGATCCCACCTGCCGCGGAGCGCCTGGGCCCGTGAGCCATGGCCGCTGAGCCTGCGCGTCCGGAGCCTGTGCTCCACAACGGGAGAGGCCACAGCAGTGAGAGGCCCGCGTACCGCAAAAAAAAAAAACCCCAAAAAAACTGTCCTAAAGAAATGTATTGGGTGGTGATTTCAAAAACACACTTTTGCCTTAAACAAGATTGTCTTCTATTGCTACATAAATGCTGCCTTCAATCATAGAAATCCAAAATCCCCAAATGCTAATGTGAAATTAGAATATTTCAGGCGTATCCCCGTATTTGCATAATATCAATGACATCCTTTGACTAGGTGGATAAGAAGGGCCCATTTAGCATATCCCAGTGAAAACCTGTGACCAAAAAAAAAAAAAAACCAATCTGCAAGCAAATAACACAGGAGGAGAAATCAGTTTGTTGTCCAGGAGTCATGTTTACTGATTATTTGTAAAGTGAATACAAACTACGAAAATAATCCACATTCTATTTGTTGCATGATAATAGCTTTTAAAATGAACAACATTTGTGTCTAACCTAAAAAACCCTCTGTATCTGACAATTTATGGGTAAGTGGTCATGTTGTAATAGCATTGTATCAAAAGCTGCTTTTCTTTATAAGGCCTTATATTTAATCCCTCCAACCAGCCAACAAGCTACATGCTTCCCAGGGAATTAAAGATTGAAGGTAAAAAAAAGAGGGCAAAGTTAACAACATCAAAGAGAAAGCACCTGAAAGAGGTAATAGTTTCAAAAAGAATGTTGACTGTTTTATAAAACAAATATAAGCTTCTGTAGAAAGAATTGGTGTAAAATGAGGTTATTGCTTTTGACTTACTCAAAATGATTTTTTTCTAGTGTATAACCTCAGCTAATCTTGTAAAAAATGTTTTAAAGTAAAATTTTAATGGGCTCATTGGGAATGACACTGACTAGTTTTACTATTAGATCACAAAAAATGTTTTAAATATTGATAATGTAATTTTGACAAGAGCAAATCATTACTTGTGATAGCATAGAATTTTTATACTTAAAATATGAGGTTTCTAAATGGATAAATAGGCAAAAGGGGGTTTGTTGGTGAGTTAGGTAGAATCTAAGATTGAATTCTGTTCTGACAAGGAAATAAAATAATGGCATGAAACCACCAGGGAAAATTAAAAAGTGATACTTTTAGTGAATGTTCTCCATTTTAAATAAAAACCTTGCCACATAATGACTTACACCTATAGTGGAATTGAAGCAACATATTATTTACACATTTAATCTTATTTTGATTTACTCTGATTTATCTGATATTGGCAGCCTGTTAGATGATAATTTAAAAATCCACTGCTACCGTAATTACTTTAGGAAACCTTCCTAATGGTAATTTTATTCCCCAGAATAATTTAACTTTCCATTTAAAATGCACCTGTAAACACGATGAAATATGTATTGGCAACAGAAGATGTTTATGTTCATGTAGAATGCTAATTTCCTTAATGGACAGCAATACAGTGCTTCATATTTTATGGTGATGGAGATGGACTAAAATTACTTTTTACTACAGGTACCTTCTATGTTTGTGTGTAGCATGAACAAGGAGTTTTAAGAGTTGAAAACTTGAAAAACATTCCCCAGAAGTGCCTTCGTGGAGGCAACTGAGATTATGATGTCATATTTTGTCAGTTCTCACTCATACTCCAGTTCAAGCTACTTGCCCAGCATGGTCGCACTTTCGAAGACCCTACATCTGGCTTTTTCCTCAGAAGATGGGTAGGACTGGTTCTTTCTCAGAAGCAGGGCACTCTATTTCTGAATCTTCACTGCACACCTGAGAGATACAGTCCTCTCCTGCCCTGGACTGTGGCTTCCCTGCTGGAAGCTTTATTCCACAGGGAAGAAATGACAGAAAAGTCCTTGAGTTACCCTCCCTAGAAGAAAGGAGAGGGAAGATGGAAAATCTTCCAAGGAAAGATGGTGTTGGAAATACGGAGATAGTCTTTCCAGAAAAGCTCTGGGGATGGTGTTACCCCCAAGCGTCTGAGGATGCTCTCTGAATGTCCTCTTCCAGTGACTGTAGGACGGAGCCTTCTAACTCTATTCTGCAAATGTTGAGGACAGGTACAGGTGTTGGGGAAAATAAATGCTAGATGATGGCATTCAGGAGACCCCCAAGGTCAGCCTGTGATGGAGGAAGGTTGAGAAGACTTCATGCCTAAGGTGTCAACAGCGGGTGCTTAATCAAGTTACGAACAGAGGAGCCAGCACTTCCAAATCCTGCGGGTTTGCCATAGGGTGAAGACATAGGGCAATAGTTGCCCCAAGAATCTTTCACCCTGTGCTTTTTACTTTTGGTGGAGCATGTAGCCCAGTTGGTTATGGCCTAGTTGGCAGGATATGTTTATTCCGGGAATTTGACTTGGTGGACTGAAGCAAATTTATGCAGGTAGAGCTGCTGAAGTAGAAATCCCTCAGAAGGGGCCAATGCCCCTGGCCAGCCCATGGGCATCGTGCTTGTCCAGCACAGGAAGAGACATTCCGCTGTGGTGACTGTGGAGGAGGTCTTAGTGACTAGATGCAAATTAGCATACTACTCCTTCCCAGACTTCTAGAATAAAGTAATTTCAGGAGTTATCTGTTAAGTATTTCTTTTTTTTGAACCCATTACTCTGAACGAGATTTGAACCAGGCGTATGACACGTCCCTGTCCTCAAGCATGTCATAACTTTATGGAAAAAAATAAGATAGATATTGAGGCATTTCCAGTATAAATGTTATATTCGTGGAATATAAAGTAAGTAGAATTGATGTGAAAAAGAGCTGCTTCCTGGTTGAAGTGAATTGCAAAGAAAATGCATCAGCGTTTCTGCAAGAAACAGAAGGTACCTTTGAAATGGGTGATTGAGGAGGATATAGAGAAACTGTTTACAAAAGTGGAGCCAGGGTTAAGATACCCTACGAGGGGATGGGGAAGCACCCGTCCACCTATCGGGATTGGAGAGGGCTGTTGAAGGGAATCAGGCATAGGAGCGGTGACTTTCATAGATGAATTCAGCTGGTGCCGAACCAGGGACTTCAGGGTTGGAGGCTGTGGATGAAAATGCCAGACCTCTCCTTCCTTGAGCCTTCCGACCTCCTCCTGATGCCCCTGCTTGGAATCAGAAGCAGAGCCCATGTACATTGGCCTCCCGGTCATGGAGGGTGGATTTGGAGTAGCCAGTGGGGAATATCGAGCACAGGCTTTATATAAAAGTTTGAAGTACACAAATTTACATACCATTCCATGTTGTGATGAATAGTTTGAAGCACAATGAATCGCATGTGAGGTTTACAGATAATATTTAGTTGGTAAAACCTCAATCTTGTCTTTCATTCTTCGGGCTAGGTAATCAGAGGAATTCATCATTCGGTGTTTTTCCTGACACTCCAGAGCACGTCGAGAGGTGTAGGGGTACTGAGCACATATAGAATCCAGACCCAAGGGTGGAAGTCTACTGACATCTGTGGGTGTAGGGAAGAGGGATGGATGCTGAGCTACGTATGGAGACACTGAGCTGTAATAACCTCTCTTCATCCTTTTTTGGCATTATACTTTTTTTTTTTTTGCGGTACTCGGGCCTCTCACTGTTGTGGCCTCTCCCGTTGCGGAGCACAGTCTCCGGACGCACAGGCTCAGCGGCCATGGCTCACGGGCCCAGCCGCTCCGCGGTATGTGGGATCTTCCCGGACCGGGGCCCGAACCCATGTCCCCTGCATCGGCAGGCGGACTCTCAACCACTGTGCCACCAGGGAAGCCCTGGCATTATACTTTATTTGGCTGTGTTGGGTCTTCGTTTCTGTGCGTGGGCTTTCTCTAGTTGGCGGCAAGAGGGGGCCACTCTTCATCGCGGTGCGCGGGCCTCTCACTGTCGCGGCCTCTCGTTGCGGAGCACGGGCTCCACACACGCAGGCTCAGTAGCTGTGGCTCACGGGCTTAGTTGCTCTGCGGCATGTGGGATCTTCCCAGACCAGGGCTCGAACCCGTGTCCCCTGCATTGGCAGGCAGATTGTCAACCACTGCACCACCAGGGAAGCCCCTGGCATTATACTTTTAAAAGGTGTGAAGTTACTAGAAGCTGTGCTGTGGTAAGCTTTAAAAATGCCAAGGAATCTTGTAAACAGATGAGGGCCATGACATAGAGCATTTGAATGGAGAATTAAAGCCCTGAAGACAGAGACAGAGAGATACAGACCCCATAGCTCTAGGTGATTGTAACTTTCTCCTTTGACTGTGGCGACCTCATGAATTGTTCATATATAGAGATTTTTTACCCCTTTGCCTCTAGTATTTATAGGCACACTGTTAACTCATAGCTTTAATATATTACTCAGAGGAGTATTGTGGGTTACTTCAAATTTCAGAGATGCTGCAGAAAACCATTTTTAATTTGAGAAACAACATATAAAGTGTATCCAATGTAACACAAGGGAGAAATGTTCTTAGGTAAATTATTTAAGTATCCTAAGAAAATAACTCAGGACATGATAGAACAGTATCAAGGTGCTGGAAGAACGTTTTTATTATTCAGAATGACTCCTGAATAATATCATTTTATGTGTATCTCTTAAATACAATAATAAAAATATGATCTTTAAAATATGGTACAATGGAAATGAAGCTAGTGAGCAATCATGCAAGAAAGCCTTGTACTTTCATGTGGACTGAGTCCAACAAATACTGATACCAAGCAGGTGTGATAAATAAGTTATTTGGTTTTAGGGATAAGGAAGACTGTTACAGAGGAAGGCAACCTTGTGTCACCTTTACCCTAAAAAGAAAACGTTATAAAATGTGCTTTTATCGCAACTCAAAGATAATTTGTGTGCTAAACATTTGAGCTAAATTTGTGAGCTAAATATTTGAGCTAAGTAGAGGAATTTTAAAACAGAAAGTTTATGCTGCTTAGCTTCTTAAATCTTGGTAATCTGAAGCTGAAGTAATTGTTGCATGGTGTTAATTTAGTAAATTATTTGAAAAAAGTTAGTAGGGTATGCATGACAGCTGAGATCTAGTCATCCTCTTCCTTTAGTGAAAAGGGTTGTAAAATAGATAAAAGGACACAAGCTTGTGCCATAAATAATTATTTTTAAAAAAGCTCTGTGTGTGTGTGTGTGTGTGTCTGTGTGTGTGTGTGTGTGTGTGTGTGTTAACAAAGTGAGCCAAATGTGACTTCCTTGGAGTATTTTCTGATTTTCATCTAAGTCAAAGCAAGTTCAGTAATAGTATTTGTACTTTCATTACTTTCTTTACAATCTACCTGTATCAGAATTTCCTCAATAAATCTAAACATGTAGACATAGAAGGGGTCACATATTGTCTTGGCCTGACTGTACTCTCCTTGGAGGTTCAGGGGAGTGGAGAGCACATGTTTAGTGCACTGAAGGTCATGGTCATCTAATCCATACAGTGTAGATGGTGAATCGATGTGTTGGGGGAGAGTTTCTGGAGAAAAATAGAAAACACCAAAACTCTCTTTTTTAGTTGTTCATGCTGTCATCTCTGGTAAGCATAAAATACTACCTTATAATTCTCAGTGTGAATAAAATACAATGATCAGAGTAACTTTCCTGATAATAAGTAATTGATGTATAGATTTTTGCCTAACTTGCTTACTTGAATCAAGCTTAAATGAGCCAGTATGTTATTAAATGAGCCTCTGTGCCTCCTTCTGGTTAAATTTTGCTGTGTATGGTGCGTTTCTGGGGGACCTGTTCATTGAGAAATGATGGATGCCAGTAAGAGAATGGCAAATTGAAAGAAAATTCATTCAACTTTTAGAGGGAGAAAAACTGTTTCTCTTATTCTTCCCACCAATGGGCCCAGCATGACTGAATTCAGTGGAAATTTTAGTGGGATTCAGAGACAACTTCCAGCTCTCTCTACTGTTCTGGACAGACACTGACAGTTTCCATGTTTTATTCTTACCATAGCCTGACTTGAGTAATTCATAAGCACAAATTGTGAGATGATGAAACCCTAAAATGACACAGTCGAAACCACAAGTTATAATATCCTGAGATATTTCCAAGTTTACTTGCCAATGAGTGAATGCATCTTTAATGTTGATTTTTATTCTATTCTATTTTGAGATTTAAAATACCAGGTTTTCAAAACTACAAATGCTCTATAATTTAATTATAAATACTTGAAGATACTTCTGTCTTATACTTTGATGTAAACTTAATAAGCATGGGATATTCAGTAGGTTAAGAATACAAGAGGCTTGGTTTAAAATGCCGTGATTTTAGGGTACGAAGCTGGAAATCAGTTTCTCAGTCTATTCCACATTTAACACTGACTGAATAGGTATTTCCTGAATGTTTATAATACACAGGCCATTTTATTACATACTATGAGGAATTAAGGAACGAATTAGACGGATATTCTGTCCTTATGTAGCTTACAACCTAGTCTGTGAGACAGATTTCATAAAAGTATGAAGCTTTTATAATTTGAAATAATAAATTCCAGAAAAGACTTAAAGATGTGTTAACGCACTGAACACGCCTAATGGGAATGTATTTTGTGTAAGTACTGTGCTGGACGCATAGTAATCATGTTTACATGGCTTTGGGTATGGAATGCCTGGGGAGCCTGGACAGGTAGTTAGAAAGGTTGCTTGGGGTCATGATTCAGAAGAAAGAGAAAGGAAAGATCATATACATAATATAATATTTTACTGTACGATGTGTTTAGTAGACTTTAATATTAGTAATATTTAGTAGACTATAATGTAATACCATATAATATCATATTGCATAAAACTATATATATATGTGGATATATATATATATATATATATATATAGAGAGAGAGAGAGAGAGAGAGAGAGAGAGAGTAAGGAATTTAGGCTTTAAAGGCATGGAGGAGCCACCGGACTCTTTTGAGCAGGACAGTGACTTGATCTGAGTAAGATTAATCTGAAAACCAATGGGACAGGGATTAATGCAAAGAAGAGAAGTTAAACAAGAAGCTGGTTGGCATCCGTACCTGAGTTCTGCATGGTGTGACCTCAGACCACGGCAGATCAGACTCCAGGGGCAGGAAAGAGGTCTCATACCCAACCATGTTGAGTGCGTTTGCCCACCCAGTGCTTCAGGACCTGTGATCCACACGGCCCTTGGACCTGGGGTGGCCCCAAGCCCCTCATCCCTGTCTTTGAGGCAGCTCTTGGATTTTCTCCCCACCCAGAAAAGCCCCTCGTACACAGGAAACACTCCACTTTAATACTCCAAATCCTGTCTACTCTGGGGCTATCCTTACGACCTCCCACTTCCTTTTTCACTGACTTGATCTTAGATCTGAAATGAATGAGGAAGGTCTCATCATGTTGCGGATTATTTCTCCAGGCAGGTCATCTGGAATTATCTGTCCACCCCCTGGGCTTGGTGGTTTCCTGGTTTGTAACCATGTCTCACCCAGCTGCACGGCATCGAGAAAATGATGTTGACTTATGTGTAGGCTGCCTGACAGCACAAGAATGCCGCCATCAGCAGTATGACCATCCTTTGTAAATTGCAAAGCCCTTTTATGTAAATTATCCCCTTTGATTCTTCAAACAACCTACCTCTGGGGCAGGTGAGATTCCTGAGCTTAGTTGAGAGTTGAGACAAGTGAGAGATGGTGACACGTGTGAGGTTTCCCAGTAAGTGATGAAGCAGGGGTGTCGCACAAAGTACAGGTACCTGAGCAGTCAGGACCGAAAACTTATGGGGCAGGAACAATGAAAGACAAGCACAATTTTATTGCATTTCTAAGTACCAGGCTTTGTGCTAAGCAGATGGCTTATGTGCTCACCTAATCTTCATCACAGCCCACAGGATAGATAAGGAAACAATGTGCCTTAAAAGTATCAGAAATCTAAATGTGACCCGGACCCTCCCACTCTGCACCCCACACTCTCAGCACATAGCTCAGTGCCCGGCCCCAGGCTCCGAGACCACACCTGGTGTGCTGTTTCTTTGTAGTGTCAAGGAGCAAAGGGGCCTAGCACAGACCAGCAATGCCAATGTGTGCTGTTCTTATATGAGGGAATCAGGTAAATGGTGCGAATGTGAACCTGAAATTAACAGTGATCTACTGAAAACTTTACAGACCAATGTCAGAAAATAAGCAACCAGTGATGCCTACTTTGTGAATTTACTTTCCTGGCTATAGTCTTATTTATTCCACTCATTAAAGTTATAATTAGTAGCAAGTACCTTTTAATTAAAAAAAAACTCATTTTCTTAGCTCATATGGGTGGTTTATACTCAGTGTTTTTACTTGAATAATATACCTTCCTAAGAGGGGTTTATTTGCCTTGATGGTGATAAATCATTATCCTTTATCACTGTACCACAAAGGGCCCAATTAAATAAGTGCCAACTCTATTATTTTTCCCATTCGGGTACCTTAGATTGTACCGTACGAACTGACACTCTGTTTGTTGGTCAAGTATCTGCAGAAATCAGAGAGGGAACTGTTTGCCCAATGGGTACAATCAGGATCTTTTATTAACAGCTGTGGAATTTCATGTCAGCCAAAGTAAAGTCTGCCTCGTGATAGATGAACAGAAGCGACAGGCGGCTGGATAGCTCTCTGCAGTTTCTATCTGGAAAAGCATATATAAGTAGACATAGATCCACAGTGGCCCTCTGGTCACCAGAGGACCCCAGCGTGGAGCAGAAGGCTGCGTTTCTACAAGGTAATTTGTTAGTTGTTGAGAATGGCTTTGGAAGGGAAATCATCTTTTAAACTGTGGTTAGGTTCTGAGGCCAGCTCCCAAAGTGCATATTTACCCACTGTGCATTCTTCCATTGCTCTGTGTTGTGTGTTGTTTATATTATTACGTTTATCACATTATATTATACCTGCTTTCATTTTTTGGTTTTGCTTATTGGGCTGAGAATTCCCTATGAGCAGGGATGGTGTGTCTCAGAAAGTACTTAGGCCTATTCCTGGCACATAGGAGTCACTAAGAATTTTCTTTTTGGGGAATGAAAATATTGGGTTGGCCAAAAGGTTCGTTTGGGATTTTCCGTAACGTCTTATGGAAAATACTGAACGAACTTTTTGGCCAATCCAATACAATGTTTAGTAGGTTCTAGAAAACTACATGGATAATAAATGTTTTTGAGAGAGAAATCTATTCAGAATTCCAAGTCTGGAAGCCAGGAAATACTCCTGGCACAGTAAATTGGAGAATGTCTGCAAGCAATATAATTCAGTATTTTAAAATGAAGGGTGTAGGGACTTCCCTGTTGGCAGGGTGGTTGGGAGTCTGCCTGCCAATGCAGGGGACACGGGTTCGAGCCCTGTCTGGGAAGATCCCACATGCCGTGGAGCAGCTAAGCCCGTGCGCCACAACTACTGAGCCTGTCCTCTAGAGCCTACGAGCCACAACTACTGAGCCCACGTGCCACAACTACTGAAGCCCGTGTGCCTGGAGCCCGTGCTCCACAACAATGAGAAGCCCACGCACTGCAACGAAGAGTAGCCTCCGCTCGCCACAACTAGAGAAAGCCGGAGCGCAGCAACAAAGACCCAACACAGCCATAAATAAATAAATTAAAAAAATAAAATTTATTAAAATGAAGGGTGTTACTAAAGTTCATTAATTCTAACCGCCTTGATAAAACCCTTTAGGAAAAGCTTAACCTTTCTTCAGTCACATAGTAACCAGAAATAAAGGGTTCAGGACAGGCCTTCTTCAAATCTGTAATTCTAATCCAAAGGGAAATTAAATTATGATTATATGTTGAGTTACTTGTTTCCTGGAATTTTAATGGAATGTGAATAATGCTATTACAATAGATCTCAAAAGCAAAGTCCTATGACCCAGAAAGATATTTACCTTTTTTCACTTTGAGGATGAATATTTCTTAGATACCACATCTCCATTGATTAAGCAATTTTAGAAAGAGAATGGTTCGGTGAATGTTTTGATTGTACATTTTTGTATTTTTGAGACCTCTAATTACTTTAGCCAACTTCCTTATAGGGGAAAATAAGAAAATCAGAGTGCTTTTATGTTTGGAAATATTGGAAGTAAAAGTTCTAAAATCTTGTGTTGACTATGTGGGAACAACATGGAAATTTTTGAACAGTGCTTAATAAAAACCTGAATCAGGTTGTATGTTTGTATTTTGAGATTTGAATCTCTGTTACACTGGCCCCCTTTCTGACTGTAAGACCCTTGAGGAGGGATCACGCCATAATTTTCTTTTTACCCAAACTGACTTTCACAGAGTCTGAAATATAATAGAAATTACTGATGTTTGTGGAATGAATGAATTATGAAAAATTGACTCAGGCATGTTAAAAACCAAGTTAAATATTTTTTGCCCTCTCTTTCTGGGCTGCTATACCTCATGCAGTCCTAACTATATATCAAAACCCATGACAGTACCTTTGATCAAGCCTGAAGGGTATTAAATGGCTTTAAAAAGTCAGAGTGTGGCTAGCAGAACACCTTAACAGGAGCAGACAATGTATTGCTATAATGGCATTATTAAGGAACACCAACATTTTCATTTTGAATGATTATGATGTGGAAACAATTGGGCAATTAGAAACATTGAAGTGATTTGTAAGGCCAATCATATTTTTTTATGTATCTTTACTGGAGTATAATTGCTTTACGATGTTGTGTTAGTTTCTGTTGTACAACAAAGTGAATCAGCTATAACTATGCATATATCCCCATATCCCCTCCCTCTTGAGACTCCCTCCCTCCCATCCTCCCTATCCCACCCCTCTAGGTTATCACAAAGCATCGAGCTGATCTCCCTGGGCTATGCGGCTGCTTCCCACTAGCCATCCATTTTAATTTGGTAGTGTATATATGCCAGTGCTACTCTCTCACTTCATCCCAGCTCCCCCTTCCCCTGCTGTGTCCTCAAGTCCCTTCTCTACATCTGCATCTTTATTCCTGCCCTGCCACTAGGTTCATCAGTACTGTTTTTCTAGATTCCATATATATGCGTTAGCATACAGTATTTGTTTTTCTCTTTCTGACTTACTTCACTCTGTATGACAGACTCCAGGTCCATCCACATCATTACAAATAACTCAATTTCATTCCTTTTTATGGCTGAGTAATATTCCATTGTATATATGTGCCACATCTTCTTTATCCATTCATCTGTCGATGGACATTTAGGTTGTTTCCATGTCCTGCCTGTTGTAAATAGTGCTGCAGTGAACATTGTGGTACATGACTCTTTTTGAATCATGGTTTTCTCAGGGTATATGCCCAGTAGTGGGATTGCTGGGTCGTATGGTAGTTCTATTTTTAGTTTTTTAAGGAGTCTCCATACTGTTCTCCATAGTGGCTGTATCAATTTACATTTCCACCAACAGTGCAAGAGGGTTCCCTTTTCTCCACACCCTCTCCGGCATTTACCGTTTGTAGATTTTTTGATGACGGCCATTCTGACCGGTGTGAGGTGATACCTCATTGTAGTTTTGATTTTCATTTCTCTAATGATTAGTGATGTTGAGCATCTTTTCATGTGTTTGTTGGCCACCTGTATATCTGCTTTGGAGAAATGTCTGTTTAGGTCTTAGGCCTATTTTTGGATTGGGTTGTTTTTTTGATATTGAGCTGCATGAGCTGCTTGTATATTTTGGCACTTAATTCTTTGTCAGTTGCTTAGTTTGCAAATATTTTCTTCCATTCTGAGGGTTGTCTTTTCATCTTGTTTACTGTTTCCTTTGCTGTGCAAAAGCTTTTAAGTTTCATTAGGTCCCATTTGTTTATTTTTGTTTTTATTTCCATTTCTCTAGGAGGTGGGTCAAAAAGGATCTTGCTGTGATGTATGTCATAGAGTGTTCTGCCTATGTTTTCCTCTAAGAGTTTGATAGTGTCTGGCCTTACATTTAGGTCTTTAATCCATTTTGAGTTTATTTTTGTGTATGGTGTTAGGGAGTGCTCTAATTTCATTCTTTTACATGGAGCTGTCCAGTTTTCCCAGCACCACTTATTGAAGAGGATGTCTTTTCTCCATTGTATATTCTTGCCTCCTGTGTCAAAGACAAGGTGACCATAGGTGTATGGGTTTATCTCTGGGCTTTCTGTCCTGTTCCATTGATCTATCTTTCTGTTTTTGTGCCAGTACCATACTGTCTTGATTACTATAGCTTTGTAGTATAGTCTGAAGTCAGGGAGCCTGATTCCTCCAGCTCTGTTTTTTGTTCTCAAGATTGCTTTGGCTATTCGGGGTCTTGTGTGTTTCCATTCAAATTGTAAAATTTTTTGTTCTAGCTCTGTGAAAACTGCCAGTGGTAGTTTGATAGGGATTGCATTGAATCTGTAGATTGCTTTGGGTACTAGAGTCATTTTCACAGTGTTGATTCTTCCAATCCAGGAACACAGGCCAACCATATTTAATCTTGAGTTTCACGCGTGAAGGCTGCTCTAGTCATAATGTTCTGTCTTCCCCTATTTTTACTGGTTAAAAGCAAATTTTCTTTGTTTTTCTGATGATACCAGGAGCATGCTATCCCTGTGTCCACAGAATACACAGATTATCTGAGGATTGGAGAGAAATATGGTGACTCAGGAAATGGCATTATTGTGTAGTATGCATGCATGAGAGATTTGGGTGGAAGAAGTATATTTGTCCTTCCTTAATTACCTTGTCAATAAGAGAGAGTTGGAGAACAAAACCTTGAAAGTTACAGAGGGATCTGAAGAAATAAGATCTCCTGGAATAAGTTTGCTTCTGCTTTGGAAGTAGTATTTCTGGGGCACTGAGTTCACATTATCATCATAGCAAATTCTCAGGCATTGCCTTGAACTGGTGTAAATCCTGTAAATGTTCACTCTGAAGGTGGGTGAGTGATGGTACTGGCAGGCTGAGATGGGACTTCCTTGCTTTGACATTGCTCATTTTATTTTTATAAAAACACATGAATGTGTTTTTATGAAAATGTTAATAACTAACATTGGAGGGGGGTGACCGCTCGCTGAGCCACCCGTGTGACCTTATTCTACTTCCTACTGGCCCTATGAAGGTAGGAGCTGGTGTCATCCACTTTCACGTGAGACTTTCACGTCTCATTTTTTGGGAGTAGCTTGCCCACAGTTCCACAGCTAAGATGTGGCAGAACTAGGATGGAAAACCAGGCAGTCTGATCCCAAAGGCTAACCTTTGCTATTACTACTATTTTGCAATGCCTTCCTGTTCTAGAACTATTAAAAGGCCAATGAACAGAAATAAACAGAGACATGGTACATGAGTAACCAATAATATATGCCTAACATTTAACTTAATTCACTTTTTCTGCCAAAAAAATGTGTTGACTCTCTACCATGGGAAATGCTGTGTGGGAAATATGAGGATGAGTTCCGCATGAGGTTCTCTGCTCAGGAAGTAAGAGGGTATGATAGAAGCCATCTAGAATATCAGTAAACAACTCAGATTCAAAGTGGGAAATAAGTGCTTTCTAAAGGTTATAAAAGGAGTAATTACACCTAAAGAAAGTCTAGGAAGGCATTGTAGAGGATGTGGCATTTGCACTGGGCTTTGGAAGACCAGGTAGTTATCAGAAATGCAGACTCGGGTTGGGGATGTGGGGAATCAGGCTCAAAGTGGAGGGGGACATACGTGAGTAGGTATCGGGAAAGGAAGAGATGCGGCTGGAATTTTCAAAAATGAGATTTGAATTGTCATGTGCTGTAGAAAGAGATTTGGTGGTGCCAGGTGTTAGAAAGCCCTAGGACCTGAGCAGTGATCAGTAGGCAGTGGGGTGTCACAGAAAGCCTTGGGGTTAAGTTGACTTGGGCATGGCTGGTTTCCACTGTGTCAGTCTAATGATCAAGGCCTGGAGCCAGTGATCCCAGAGGCGTGGTAGCTTGTCTTCTGGGGGTGTGGTCTTCCCGAAGCTGGTCAGACTCCTCCTCTAGCCATATTGCCTTTCCTTTGTGTTGTCAACTTCCCTTAAATCGGAAGACTTATCGGCCCCAGATCATAGGAGGGGCGTGCTTGTAATCTTAATAAATCCCATAGGTCTCATGTTTCTGGAGTCATTTTCCAGTCTGCAAAATGTCATGAGAAGATACACATGATGATCTGTAATGATGACTCTTCCTCCTAAAGAACAATGCTTTGGAAAACACTTTGAATTTGATCAGGTGTGGACAGTGAATAGTACAGGAAGCACAGGAAACAGTATTAAATACAAAGAGAAGGAATAGGACATAAGAAAGTGTTCACGAAAGGTTATAGCTCTTTTATAGAATGTGCTGAGTTTCTAATGGTCAGAATAAATATGTTTAAAGCAGTAGTTTAAAAATTGAGGTTGAAAAAAAAGACTTAAAGAAAAGGGAAACAGAAACAAAGCTTTCTTGAAGCCTTACTAAAAACAGTCTTTGTGCTGAGTTTTTCCTAAGTATCGTCTCAATTAATCCTGGCAGTAGCCCTGAGCTGGAAGGTTGCATTATCTCCATTTGCACATGAGGAAGCAGAGGCTTAGGGAATTTGAGCGACTTGACCAGTGGGAGGGAAGTGCTCACAAGTGGCAGAGTGGGGGCATGAATCCCGGTCAAATGACTCCAGAGGCTGCTGTTCTCCAGCTAAATGGAGGGTCAGAGCTCATCCTGTTAGTAAAATCTCCTAGCAAGACATGCAAACCAAAAAGGATCCCAGACCCTTTGAGTTATTCAGAAACATACATGCACCCCAGTGTTCATAGCAGCACTATTTACAATAGCATGTAAAGCTATTGTAAGACATGAAAGCATCCTAAATGTTCATCGACAGATGAATGGATAAAGATGTGGTACATATATACAATGAAATATTACTCAGCCTGAAAAAAGAATAAATAATGTCATTTGTGGCAACATGGGTGGACCCAGAGATGATCATACTAAGTGAAGTAAGTCAGACAGAGAAAGACAAGTATATGATATGGCTTGCATGTGGAATCTAAAAAAATGATACAGATGAACTTATTTATGAAGCAAAAATAGACTCACAGACATAGAGAACGAACTTATGGTTACCAAAGGGGAGAGGTGAGGGAGGGATAAATTAGGAGTTTGAGACTGACACATACACACTACTATACATAAAATAGACAACCAACAAGGATCTACTGTATAGCATAGGGAACTCTACTCAATTATCTTGTAATAATCTATAATGGAAAAGTATCTGAAAACAAATCATTTTGCTGTACACCTGAAACTAGCACAGCATTGTAAATCAATTACTGTATATTTCAATTTAAAAATAAATTTAAAAAAGAAGAAAAGTAATTTTTAAGTGTCAGACTGGTTTTGATAATACTTTCCCCCTTTCTGTTGTGGGTTGTGTTTACAGGGGCACAATGAAGCATGAGGCATGGGCTCCCTTTAGCTGATGGAGATGGGCTGCCACACAATCATTTGTGCTACTGTATCATGTGTCATTCAATGGCACTTAGCGCTGGGATGGGACGTGCTGGGGTTGTCAGGGTGGATACACTGCCTTGCAGTCATTTCTGAAAGTTTTGAGTGCATTCAGTTGTCCAGTAAGTTTATGACAATTTACCTGATCTTTCTGTGCATCATCATGTAATTTTAAGCTTTAAAAATGCCCTGGTGGGGCTTCCCTGGTGGCACAGTGGTTGAGAGTCCGCCTGCCGATGCAGGGGACACGGGTTTGTGCCCTGGTCCAGGAGGATCCCACATGCCGCGGAGCGGCTGGGCCCGTGAGCCATGGCCGCTGAGCCTGCGCGTCCGGAGCCTGTGCTCCGCGACGGGAGAGGCCACAGCAGTGAGAGGCCCACGTGCTGCAAAAAAAAAAAAAAAAAAAGCCCTGGTGTATCTTTGACATATAGTTTATTTTCGATGTACTTGGTATTTCTCGTTTAGAGTTTACCTACCTCAGAGGGCTTTTATTTAGAATTAGCTGCTCTGACCATTGGCTTCTGGAAAGTTAATAGGAACAGTGGTGTTTGGTGCCATGCTGCCTGTTAAGGTGGTTCAGGTGATATGGTCCATGCCTTGCGGCCACCCTCCCATCAAAGGGCAGCTTCGCTGTCTACCTTCACTAAAGCACATGGGTTTTGACAGGAATTGACATTGCTCTCATGATGGTTTGAAGGTAAATAAGTAAAAATGTTGTTTAAACTCCTTAATGTAGAATATTTTCATAAAAGTTCCTTTCTCAGGGCTCCGATGACACTGACAGCATTGTTAATACTCAGTATTCTACTGTCAGCAAGTATTTGATATCAGTTTAATCATTTCACTGGTTAATGTTGGCTTTTTAGCATGATCATTCAAATATACCAAAAGTTTGGGTTGATTATTCCTCACCAAGTAGATTTATTTTAAAGTCAAGAGAATTGCATCACTTGTAACATCAGGTGTGCCTTTTCCAGGATTCTCCTTTAAATCAAGTCATTATAACTTATCGTTCTGATACTTAGTCATTGATCTGTTTTGACTTGTTTTTTTTCTTAATAGGATCATGAAAAGTCCTTTTGCAAATTAGGCCTTCAGAAAATGAAAACAATCATGTTCCCCTGATTCTAACAACACTCATAAAGTTTAGCACGCAACATCTCAATTTTAATCTTCCTCTGTAGAAACAGGTTTCCTGAGTAGATTTCTTTTCATGCACGGTAGTCTGTTGTATCTGTACCACAGATAATTGTTTGCATCAGATTTGTCACTTTCTGGCATACTTTGAAATAGTAATGCATAGGAATGTGTAAATGTTTCGTCAGCTACAGAAGGTGCAAATGTACCATCTAAGAATGGTTTGAAAACTTCTAAGAGCATCTGTGTTTTCACAGTTACCAGTTCATGCCGGTCAGCCTATTGCCGGGTCTTTTTTATGCCTGTTTCTCTGCAGAGCCTGTTCACAGGGCTGTTCTGACTGTGCAGGCTTTATCTTTATGGATGATCCATAGACACACAAACAAGGAATTGTAGCAGCAATATTTCATTCTTAAGGCTGAATGATGACAGGCATAATTACTGAGGCTAACATCTGGAGTATTTTATTAAAGGGAAACCTGCCAAGATTGTTAGCATATACCAAACAGCATTATCCATATGTGCCATTTTATCACTGTTCAATGTCAGGGTGTGTTCATATGAAAGGAAATGGATAAAATCCAGCAAAGGATCACTACTAACGTATCTTTCCAGACCAGATTGTAGTTTAGCTCAGTGGAGCAGTTTGCTAGAGATTTTCAAGATCATGAACATCACCCATCTGGAGGGTTCCTAGATAGACCGGTAGTACCTAGTTACTTGGTCTTCCCAGAATTAAAATGTACCCTTCATTAAAATCCTGCTGAGTTTTTTTTTTTTTAATGTTCTTCAAATCCTTAAAAGGCATAAAGACTATCATTAAAAAATAAACAAGATCGGGCTTCCCTGGTGGTGCAGTGGTTGAGAGTCCGCCTGCCGATGCAGGGGACGCGGGTTTGTGCCCCGGTCCGGGAGGATCCCACATGACGCGGAGCGGCTGGGCCCGTGAGCCATGGCCACTGAACCTGCGTGTCTGGAGCCTGTACTCCGCAGTGGGAGAGGCCACAACAGTGAGAGGCCCGCGTACCGCAAAAAAAAAAAACAACAAGATTAACAGATTTTGAGGGCCTACTGTGTGTTCCATCTTTTTGAAAGCTTGGTACACACACTTGAGGAGTGTAGTAGGGATCTCGTCCAGTCGGGTGATAAAAGAGCACTCTGGTGCAATTATCAAATTTCTTGGAGTAGTACGGAATTACTGTTCACTCTTTTCCTTAGCAGACAACTCTACAGTCGAATAGAGGGTATTAAGTCGGCAGATTGGTCCTTATCAAACTGTAAGAGGTTCGATTCCTATGAATACTGCAGTTCTTGTAATAATCTTGCAATTCAGTTTATTTAAATAGTAATCTAGAGAGAGAGGCTACCCCACCCTGGCATGGTCATAGTTTGCCTCCTTAGGCACGAGTGGAGGGAATCGTGCCCGTCTATATTCTGTACCCAGGAATTGAGAAAAAGACAGATCTTCAAAAATCATACCCAGATAGTTTTCGATGGAAGGAAGAAAAAACCTGTCCCCAGAAAATGCTCCTAGTTTGTCCTCTTTACCAATCACTGCAGGTACTGAAGGCTGAAAAAGGAGTGAGAACATGGCCATCGTTTGGTTCTAGTGCCATCTGGGTGATGGATTGTGTTTATGAATAATATCTGCTAATAGTTCATGAGTTGGGTGGTGGAGGTCCACGCAGGGGCACAGGGAACACTGGAGGAGATGAGTGCTTTATTGTGCCTGTTGGACAGATCTGCCTACCACAAAATTGCATCTCCTTCTCTTGGAACCAGACAGCAAACTCCCTTCCACACCCCACATGCCGTTCCCTCACCTGGTGCCTACGCCCTTTACAACGTCTGCACTGAAAGCAAAGTCTTCCTCCCCACCTGGGTCCTGCTACCCTGCCTTCACTTCCTCATTGGCCCCTCCAGCACCCGCAGCCACAGCATCAGGGCAGCCCATCCTGTCTGGGTCTTTGAGGTCGGCTCTGGCTGGTCTTTGGCTCTGTTCTTCCTTTGCTCCCAGCTATCTGCCACGTTGCTGTCATCCCTGCAGGGCACACGTCACCCCTTACAGAAAACCCAGACTCCTTGGGAAGACCCAGTGGCCTTCTGCCACCTCTCTCACCCTCTCACTGCAGCCAAGACATCTGCCCTTCCTCCTGCCTGGAGGGCTCTTCCCACTTGGGTGGATTTCTTGTTAATCTTCAAAGGGACAGCCAGGCCTTAACATTTTAGTTTCCGGGTGATGGATCTTCCTCCTCAGAGTCTAGTGCCTCTTTCATTCCCTAGGGATGCACGGATCCCATGGCATTTCAGCATTCTGTCTCCTGCGGTAGAAGGACCAGGAAGATTTGTCAGAAATGAGTACTGAGTAATATGCATTCACCATTAGACAAACGGAGGCAGACCCCTCACTTTTAAAAATGTGTTTTAGCAGAATAGACGTCCTGCAGGTAGATTGGAAAGCAGGCTGTGCATGAACCCTGCAGGGAGAGGTGGGATTTTGCCGCTGTTGTGTTCCTGCAGTATTACAAGTCTGTGTCTTAAATATGTGCAAAAAAATCTGTCACACAGCAGTGTTGACTTGAAGCTTTTTACTCATAACTTCGATGTTTGGCTTGTTTGATTTTCAGACATTCTCATTTCTGTATTACTATTTTGCAGTTTTAAAATGCACCAATCACCAGTGCCTTAGCGTTTCCCATGTGTGCATGGACACACACACACACACACACACACACACACACGTATGTAAGGATTTACAGTCAGTCATAGCATCTATAAACATTTTCATGTTTCTGAATGTATGTATACTCTGTAGAGGGAGAAGGTTGCTAAGATCATCTAATCCCAAGTGTCACCCTGAAGACAGAAGTACACCATCGGTAAATACGCACAATTAAAGAGACACTAAGTTGGGACTTAGAGGGACTTTGAGGCTGTGGGAATGGAGGCATCTGAATTTGTTGTGGGCATTTTGCCATCCCCAATAATGGGCATCTTTTCTGGCTTCCTTTCTTGCGTGAAGCTGCTTCCTGACCCTCCTCCCCTGCACTCTCCTTTGCTAATCCCTGCCAGTGCCCCTCCCCCCCAACCCCTGCATATTGTCTGTTGCCTCCTAGTGACATGAGAGCTGGGAAGACTCTAAGCAGTCAAGTCCGATCAGAAGCGATGCTGCTACACAGCCTGGCACGCAGGAGGACTTTGGGAGGCTCACGTAGTGACTTATTGACCATGTAGACATCCAGATCGCTAGTTGGGGAATGCGGGAATGTGCCCAGAGAAACCAGAGCAACTGACTCAGACTGTATCTCCCACTGAATTTTTGTTCTTGAAGTAGGTTGGTGGAAGGGAGTTGATTTGCATTTTTTGGATCGATAGTGAATTTGAACATCATCTAAACTTTCATTGTTGATTTCTATTCCTTCTTTTTAATGTCTTTTGCCCATTTTTCTCTGTGACTTTAGCAAGAGACAGAGCATTTGGATTCCCTACAAAAGAACTACTTACTTGGTGTATGCCTTGTAGCTGTGAGTAGCTAAGTACGTAAGCTGGCTGGGGCAGGATGTTGCCTGGGATGGCTGAGAATAAAACAGGGAGTTTCGAATTTTCTGAATGTCCTGATTGGTTGATGTTTAGAAGTCAGCTACAGGGATTGAGGTGGAAAATATGTACATATTCTGTCTTTTCTGCTTCTATTGACTATCAACAGTGTGAGTCCAGCCTTACTCTAAAATGGCCCTGGAGATGTAGCTTCGTTTCCTTGGTGGTTTTCTTGTTTTGTTTTGTTTTACTTTTTTTCTGTAATGGCTTTCCAGAGAAATAACTTCAGGCTCAAATTACTCATTCTAATCCCAGGATTTCCCTGTTTCACCTGGTTCAGTGCAGTCAACATTTCATAGTTCATATAAATACCTTACCCATCCAGCATCATGATAAAAGGAAGGATATATTTAACATGAGTAAACATTCCTTGGATGATTGAAACTTATCTCAAAGTATAAAATTTTGCATTTTAACCATTCTATGGGAAAATTACCTAAAATACATTCCCTGTATCAGACTTCTAAGATCGTAGGGTAATCATTATTTTCTGATGGGTGTATATCAAGAAGTGGAATTAATGAATCATAGAGTATGCATATGCTTTGCTTCAGTAGACATGATCAAACAGTTTTCCAGTGGAATTGTACCAATTTACACTCCTTTAACAGTGTAAGAGTGTTTTGGTTTTCCCACCTGCTCACCAACATTTGGTCTGTCATTTTGATGTTTTCTATTTTGGTGGCTGTGTAGTATTGTCACATTGCAGTGTTGGTTTGCAGTTCTTTGGTGAATAAGGAGGCCCATCACCTTTTCATATATTCCTAGCCATTTGAATATCTTTGTGTGAAGAGTCTGTTCAAGTCTCTTACACCATGTTTTCTTTGGATAACCTATCTTTTAAGTACTCATTAGGGGTAGTTTTTCTAAATTCTGGATTTAAGTCCTTTGTTGGATACGTTTATTGCAAATACAGTTTTCCACTGGTTATGTTGCATTCTTACTCTCTAAATGATGTCTTTTGATAAACAGAAGCTCTTGATTTTAAGAAGTCTAAATTATGTTATTCCTATAATAGTTAACATTTTCTGTGGCCTCTTTGAGAATTTTTTTTGCCTATGCCAAGGTTACTAAGATGTTTTTCTATAAACACTTTATTGTTTTATCTTTTACATTTATATTTTCAGTCTTCTGGAATTGAGTTTTGTGAATTGTGTGAGGTAAGGTCAAGCTCTGTGGCTTCCAATTGACCTAGCACCATTGACTGAAAAAAGAAGCGTCCTTTCCCCCATTGCACTTAAGTGTCGTTGCTGTAATAAATCAGTCTATTGTGCTGTCTTCATTGTGAAACACTCTGATGGGGACTTATAGAATTTTATACATCTCACAAGTTTTCTTCTGAAAAATGTATAGGTTAGAATATGCCATCAGAGTGAGTTGCTGTGGAAGGGCCCTTATCTTTCCATTCTAACATGAAAACAATAGATAAAGATATTTTATAAAGTTAAATACATAGCTGAGATTGAAAACAAGGAAAGAAAATCTGTAGATGCTCAAAATGAAGTGAGGATTCTTGATGGTGAGAGGAATTGAATCCACATGGCTGATAAGGATAACTGGACCAGAGAAACCCTTTATATCATGGAGTTTTAATGCCTCACAGAACCAAGTTAGTATGAGCAGGAATTAACTTACCTGGATAAATCCAATAACCAGGAAAAGGTGACTCAGCAGAATTCTGCTTGCTAGCTAAAGGATAAACATAGAAACTGAAGTCCTAGGCAGTGGATGTAAACAATACAAATTATGGAACATTGGATCTCCTAGATTGTGCAGTGACTGCATTTGGAACTGAATTCATCCTCTGATTATTCTGGAGAAGCCCTGGACTAAGAAGCCAACATAAAATCTGACCAAGTACTCTACAGTCACATTGGGCTGGGGTAAAGGCAGCCAGAAAAACATTCCAAAGGAATGCCTCCTAAGACTCTAGAAGAAGACAGTTTTTAGTAAAGATGAACTCATGGTAAAATTTTACAAAGGCCTTCAAGGAAAGAGGGAGAATAATGAGAACTTTCAAAGAAAAAAAGAAGACTGACTGCAGACTTTTCATCGATAATACCAGATGAAAGAGACATTGGAATTTAAAGTGCTAAGAGAAAATAAATGGTAACCTAGAATTTTATACCCAGCTAAATTATCACTTGGGATTAAGGATGAAATTAATACATTTTGACATGAAATAAAAGGTAATTTTCTAAAGAAAAATACAAATAGTTAATGCACACTAGTAAGAAATCAACCATGCTAATAATTGCAGAGATAAATATTAAAATAACAATTATTTACTTACTTATTTCAGTCCATCAAAAGTGAGATAGTAGACAATCATGTTGACAAGGATTTTAGGACATGTAAGAGTCTCACACTTAGCTGCTAAGTTTACATTGCTACATTTTTAGAGAACAGGTTGGCAAAGGCCTTGAAACTGTGCAAGGTCTTTGAACCAGCAGTTACACTTAAGGAATATATCCTAAGGTAGTACAGTTGACCCTTGAACAATGTGGGGGTTAGGAGTGCTGTCCATACATGCAGTTGAAAATCCACATGTAACTTTACATTTGGCCCTTCATATCTGCAGTTCTACTTCTGTGGATTCAGCTAGCATTGGATCATTTAGAATTGTAGTATGTATTTAGTGAAAAAAAATTCATATGTAAGTGGACCCATGCTATTCAAACCTGTGTTGTTCAACTGTAGTTGAAATTATATTTATTTAGTTACTACATTGTTCATCCTAGTGTTTTTAAGAGCTCAAAGCTGAAAATAAAGTAAGTGTCCAACATGGGATGATTGGTGAAATAAATTATTGAATCTGTATAATAGAATACTGTATAGTCATTAGAAACAACATTTCATAATACATCAATTGACAAGAAAAAATACATTAAATGAAATAAATATACCAAATAAAAATATTGTAAAATGTGAATGACATGACCTATTTTTATAAAAGCAAATAATCATTGTACCTAAAATATTTGAAAATATATAAACATCTATATCTACATGTATTTCTATATATTCCTCAAAGTGGTTGTACTTGGGTCGTTAGTATTGTGTGGTTTTAAAATATTCTTTTTATTGTCTCTGTTTTGTTATTTTTCCAAGGTTAGATTGTAATATTTTATAAGGAAAAGAAAGAAGGAAATCTCATGTTGGAGGAAACACACAAAACACCACTGTAAGCATTATGTAGTATTTATCGTATGCAGCAACTTCACAGTACTGGTGATCAGCAGAGTCCCATCAGCTATGTCTCTTTTTTTCCTTGATTATAAGAGTTAAGTTGAAGTTACTTCTGCATTTTTAATTCCAGTAAATAATTATAACTTTTAAAATTTTCTTTAAAAACTCAAAGGATAAAAGAGCACTATATTGATTATTCAATATATAGAATGTATGGATCTTATTTCTCTTTATGATTCTCTACTCGTATAATTCCTTTTATATGTTTTTTCTTTCTAGACAACCAAAGGACATTGCTTTGGGTCCAGATCATGTGAAAGTGACATATGGCGACCCTATAGTGATTATAGACACGAGGGTATGAGAGAAGTAAAAAAAAAAAAAAAAAGGCATTAATAGAGGGTTTCTTGTGGGGGACAGTTTTTTAATTTTCTCACTGAGATTTTGAAATAGTTCAAGAGAGGTACCTGTTTCAGATAGAAGATAATTTCAAAAGTGCTGGAAGCCAAGATTCGGATATGGAGAAACAGACTGTTCCAGTGGAACACAATGCAAACTACACCCTTGTTCTTGCCAATAAAAAAGCAGAGTTGCTTCTACTTATGTAAAAGAGATTATCCTGAAAATAGATGCTGCACATATTGAGAATTTTGAGGGTGTTAGGAATGAGTTGTGATTTAAAACAGAAAAAAATATGAAAAGGAACTATAAATTATTAGCCATCTAGCCTTTAAACTTCCCTAGGAAATAATTTTTTTGAGGCTACCCATGTAAAACTGTTTCAAGATTTGGGGGTCGGGGAGGAATGGAGTAGGAGTGGAACAAATACAAAATTTAACTTTTAAGGCAGTAATTTTTAGATCATTGATAATTGGTGACCCTTTGATGCCTGAATTCCTTTTGGAGATAATTGTGGAATCAGTTTTAAAAACCCACCTCATGTTGGAGAGAACATTTATAAATCTCTTTATAGGCAAATATATACAAAACACTATTTATTACTTGAGACCATATCCTTTTAACTTTGTATTATATGACATAAGATTATGAAGGAAAGAAAAATATTTTATTAATCTCCTGCAGGCTCTTTTGAAATGACTCAAAGGAACTTTACTTCTGGGTCTTTAAGGAAAATATAAATTGACATCCAGTGCCAGCTACCTAAAAATACACTGTGTCATTCTTTACAATTTGTGTCCCATATTTTCTGTGTTAACCGTGGTTTAGAGAGAGAAACAGAAAAAGTGGGAAACCCAAAACTAGTTCTGGCTCTACTAAAAACTAGACATGTGGCTTGGAAAATCACTTATCCTCCTCGAGTTCAGTTTTTTTTCCTATTATGTGAGAGGGTTGAATTTATTAGTAGGTGATCTTCAAAGTCCTTGCTACTGCAATATTCTATTTGTGTGTTCAGACACAATGATCCAAAAGTTGATACCCTATTTATTTTCCAGCAATAATTACATTAGCACTAGAATAGTGTGGAATATGCTGTTTAAAAGTGTTTTTGGTTATTTATACCCAACTTCTTTATTCAGCTCTTGAGTTGGCTTTCAGAAAACATAGGGTAAGCCTTTTAAATAAAGTGATTATCTGGACTATAGAAAGATAAATTAAGCAGAAAATCAAGAATATATATTTTTGGTAGTATATCAGACTTTCACAATATCATATTGAGATCTTTAATTGTAACCAAGTAATGTTCCCAGTCTGTGTTTAACTATACATCAACTCGGTGGATGGTTCATAAAGAATATAATTGACAGCTAGTAAAACCCATGCAAAAATGAATCAGCTTTTAACTTTGTATTAAATTATCCTTTTCTAGAAGATTGAAAACTATAATCAAGTTCTTTCTGTGTAATTTGCTATAGATTACTACTCTAAGAGAATAACATCCTTTGTTAAAAAGGCTTTTCTATTATTGGCTAATGGTGTCCCCTCCTCCCACTGAATTAAAGCTTTCAGCCTCCTGTCAGATGCCCTGAGCTTTTCACCTGAACATTTTTACAATGAGGGCATAATGAATGTTGGAACTGGTATAGATTATTTAAAATAGGCTTACATTAACTGTCTATCGCTGTTCCTGACCTCCAGAGAGAGAGAGAAGAAACAAGTTCCTTAGTACAGAGATGGAATTTTTACCAAATGCTTTAAAGCTTAAACTGTACAGGTGAAGTCTGTAGCCTCCTACTGCTAGTTTTTCTTTATTTCTCGGGTCCACTTATTAGATGAGCAAGTATGGGTATTCTGACAGTTATAATGTGCCCATTGTATATCATAAACACTAGAAAATAATATAATAATATGTTATACAGAAGAATTAGGAACTTAGAACTGCTCTTTCATGCATTTATCAAAAATAATACTAAACTTTATGTATTAACATTCTGTAGATGGAGTGTTGAAAAATGCAGCAAAGGTCCCTGCCTTTATGGATAACAGTCAAAACCTTTATTATGATTCTCTTTATAGAGGCTAAGTGTAGGCCTTTCAAAAAATTTAGTGCCCATTCCTGACTTAAAAAAAACACTCAATAAAATAGGCATTGGTGACCAATTCTTTAACATTAGATAAAGTATTTAGATTGAAGAAATAAGGTTTACATGTTTCTTCATGTTGAAATATAAGAAGCATTCCCATTAGCCCCCAAACAATGCAAGGATGACACCATCTTCACCTGGTCACCTTTTTATTGGAAGTATTAGCCAATGAGATAGGACAAGGAAAGAAAATTAAAGGCATAAGAACAGTACAAGGGGAAGTAAAACTATCCCTTTGCAGGTGATACCTGAAAAATCCAAAAGAAGCAATGAGAAAACTAACACAAACAATAAAAAATTCAGTAAAAAACCAGGATATACAATTACAAAAAAATCAAACATTAACTGATCAAAAGATAAAATGGAATAGAAAATCCTATTTACAATAGCAGCAACAAGAAAATAAAATACCTGGGAGTAATATTAAACATATATGTATAAAATCTATATAAGGAAAGTTACAAACCTTTCCTGAAAGGTCTGAAAGTAGATTTGAATAAATGGATAGTCCTAACCCGTACTTGGATAGGAAAACTCAACGCTGTAAAGATGTCATTTATGTTCAAGTTAATAAATTGAATGCAACCAGTAAAAGTGACAAGTTTTTATTTTGAACCTGACAGTTTGATTTTCATGTTCACATAGGAACTAAACATGCAAGAATATCTAGGAAAACCTGAAAGGGGAAGAGTCATGGGGGATTTGCTTTCTCTGATCTTCAAGCCTCTGTAATGAAATAGTGAGGTGCTAACTAATATATCTGTTGGCCACTGGGGGAAGATAAAAATAGACCCTAGAACGCATGATAATTCAGTGTACTGAAAGTGGATTCTCAAATCTGGGAAAAGATAGACTTAAAAAATTTAGACATTATTTGTTGTATTTTTCATACTGGCAAAATACACGTAACGTAAAATTTACCATCTTAAACATTGTTTTGGTATATAGTTTAGTAGTGTTAAGTACATTCACATCAGTGTGACCAGTTGCCAGAACTCTTCATCTTGCAAAACTGAAATTCTGTATACATTAAGTAATAACTCCTCCCCTCCCCTCCCTGACCCCCCAGCCCATGGCAACCACCATCGTACTTTCTGTCTCTATGAATTTGACTAGGGACCTCATCTAAGTAGAATCATATAG
This sequence comes from Delphinapterus leucas, assembly GCF_059928025.1. Classification (NCBI taxonomy): domain Eukaryota; kingdom Metazoa; phylum Chordata; class Mammalia; order Artiodactyla; family Monodontidae; genus Delphinapterus; species Delphinapterus leucas. The sequence goes on along the minus strand of NC_143142.1, from coordinate 31,284,778 downwards.
TATTTGTCTTTTGTGACTGGCTTATTTTACTTAGCATAATATCCTCAAAGTTTATCCTTGTTGTAGCATGTATTAGCTTTTTTAAGGCTGAATAATATTCCGTTGTATGCATATCCTACATTTTGTTTATCCGTTCATCCATCCATGGACACTGGGGTTGCTGCCACCCTTTGGCTGTTGTGAATAATGCTGCAATGAACTTAGGTGAAAAAATACCTCTTTGAGACCTTGATTTCAATTTTTGGGGGTGTATGCCTAGGAGTAGAATTGCTGGATCATATGGTAATTCTAGTTTTTATTTGAGGACCACCTTACTGTTTTCACAGCAGCTGTACCATTTTACATTCCCACCAACTATGGATAAAGGTTCCAGTTTGTCTACCTTGTTGCCGATACTTGTTACCTTCTGTTTTCACACATGTATTTGCTTATTTTTGTATAAAGGAACATTGGGAAGATAAACCAGAAAGTATTAAACGTGATTACTTGGGAGGTAGGTGGAAAGAGTCAGGATGGGGGTGAGATTTCTCTTAGTACATCTTTTGCTCCTGGCCAAGATGGAGTAATAGGAACTGGATTTGCCCTTCTACTTGAAGCAACCTACAAACCCCACAAAAGCACAAAGTACACACACAAACAAAACAACAAAAAGAAGACAAAAATAACAAAAAAGGAAGGTAAACTGAAGCAAAGGTTTTCAAGGCTTGGACATTGGGCAGCGAAGGACAGTGAGCCCTGAGAGAGGGCATACCAAGGAGGCAACCCTGTGGTGGCCCCTGCTGAGTCACGGGGAGAATTTCCAGAGCACGGTGCAGGGCAGCCTGCGGGGAGCCTTGCCGAGTCACTGAGTTGAGGAGATGGAGATAGGAGTCTGGGGAGAACAAGGCGGCTGGAGTTCACAGTAGAGTCCTGGACAGGAGAGAGCCCCCAGGGGAGGACCCCAGGGCTGTGCAGTGTGCCCCTCTGGTTCACAGCAGCTCAGCACACGCAGGTGAGGAGACTTGGCCAGCTCTGGGAAAGGAACCATCAGGAAGGATGGGAAAGATTGGAAGGAATGGTGCCTGGCAGCACACACAGGGCCGGGAATGGAGCCTGTGCCATCAACCAGGCTGAGGAACCTTCTGGACTCAGAATCAGGGAATCATCAACCCTACACTGACCTCCGTCTCAGACCCGCCTAACAAATCATTAATGCAAGACCTACAAGGATCAAACTGTCCAGGTGACTTCACTGCTTCCCAGGTCAAAGCAAAGAAGGTTTGTAGAATGTTCATACAGTTTTGATTTTTGAACAGTGTAATGCTTTAAATATTCACATTTGAAGTTAAAATGTCAAGGAATGAAAAAAGCAAACCAGAAAATTGAAATCAAACAAATGGACCTGAGTATGACATAACCACGCAGAAGAAAAGGCTAATTCAGGTAAATCTTGGGCTCCATACACTATATATTCTCTAGGAGAAAAACACACAACTGCAAAGAAATCTTGAGCTCTCCTTGGTGGTACTGATGTAGGCACTCTGAATTATATTTGTGTATCGTTGGACAGAGTGAATGAGTAAATATATTGATGTTATTGAGAACCAGGGCTACATCGTCGGATGGGGAGATAAAAGTATGGAATGCATAGATCTTGATATTTGACAAAGCTCTTCTGAGGCTATATTGATTCAATACATATTATTAAAATGTTCAGAAATGTTGGATTGTCTAAATGCAGTAAGTTAAATCTTCCTTACACCTACCTTCTAGTGACTGAAATTGAAATGTGTCTGGGCAGTAAGGCTCTACTCCTAGTACCCTCCAAAAGTGACCTGTTCCTGATTTCCTATTGATTTACCTATTTATTTTCAATAAAATCCATAAAAAATATTGTTTATGTTTGGCATAAACTCCTGGAGAACAGTTGGGCCTTTGCCCAAAGCTGTCACTCATACGTATCTGTTGAATGGAAAGTAATGACACTTTTCTGCTTTTTCATCCCATCATTCTAGTGTTATATATACTAGTGTGATAGTTATAAAACATCATATATATATATATTTGTTTTAATCAACCACCAAGTTAGGAATTGCAGGTAAAAAGACAATCATGATGGTTTCTATTGTTGGAGAAGTGTGGCTTTAACTATTTTTCCCATTTCTAATTTTAAAATAAAAAAGTGAAAGCAAGATTGACCCAGTAAAACCTGATTTCAATTAGACCAAGCCTAGAGGAAACCTGGCCCTTGACAAGTAGTGACTATATCATAAAAGAAGACTGATTCATTTATGCTGTCGTCACTCCTGAAGACTGCTGGTGCATTGCATGGTTTTCCACCAGGATCAATTCCTTGATCTTGAGTGTGAAGATTTTTCAGAATCGAGCTGTGAACTTTCATTGTTATTTTTTAGCAGGACATGTACGATTCCCCTTGGTCAGAGCGCATACACTCAGATAAAACCAAAGGCAGCTTACTGTTCAATGCAAGACAGAGAAATTAGCAAAAATTAAGAAAGTAGTATTAAAGGTTGGCTACTCCTGATATATACATATATGTTAAGTAAACTTAAAAAATTGTAGGGTGATAGCACCCTGGCTCATATGTTATTTTTACTTTTAACTATTTATTGTTATAGTAGTGTTACTGAAGGATGTGTTGAATTAAAATGTTCTTATTTTTCATACACTTGTCAGTTACAGACTGGTAGTAATTTAGAGTTGCATTTGAACCTAGATTTCAACAGATCCAAATGGCTTATCTCAACTGTAAGGTGTTGCGTCTGTGGAGCTTACTCAGCTTCTCCATGTGGTCTTCAGCAGTGAGAGGGCTCATTCTGGTCATTGGCCACATCTGAAGGATGGACTGTATGTACTCTTTAACTCTGCTCCCGGATTTAACTTGCTTATTCTTCTAAGCATTGATGTTTAAGTCTCCCTTCTGAAATGACAGAGTGCCATTTTTTCTTCTTAAAAAAACATAGCTTTATTGATACATACTCCACATACCATACAATTCACTGATTTAAAGTGTACAGTTCAGGTGTACACCTGGTGGCGCAGTGGTTAAGAATCTGCCTGCCAGTGCAGGGGACACGGGTTCGAGCCCTGGGAAGATCCCACATGCCACGGAGCAACTAGTCCCGTGAGCCACAACTACTGAGCCTGCGCGTCTGGAGCCTGTGCTCCGCCACAAGAGAGGCCGCGATAGTGAGAGGCCCGCACACTGCGATGAAGAGTGGCCCCCACTTGCTGCAACTAGAGAAAGCCCTCGCACAGAAACGAAGACCCGACACAGCCAAAAAATAAATTAATTAATTAAAAAAATGTTTAAAGTGTACAGTGCAGTGGTTTTTGTATATGCAACGAGTTGTACAACCATCACCACAATCTAGCTTTAGAGCATTTTCGTCACCCCAAAAGAAGTTCTGTACCCATTAGCAGTCAATCCCTGTTTCTGCTCCCCAATCCAGCCCTAGGCAACTACTACTGTACTTTGTGTTTCTACAGATTTGCTTATTATGGGTATTTCATCTAAATGGAATCATACGATACATAGTCTTTTGTGATTGGCTTCTTTCACTTAGAATAATGTTCTCAAGTTTCATCCTTGTAGTACATATCAGTGCTTTATTCTTTTTTATGACTTAATAATCCATTGTGTGGATATACCACATCTTAATGTCTTATATGTCTATTCATCTGTTAATAGGCATCTGGGTTATTCTTTCTGGCTATTTATGAATAATTTTGCTATGAACATTGGTGTATAAGATTTTGTACGGATGTATGTTTTCATTTCTCTTAGTTATATACCTAGGAGTAGAATTCCTGGATCATATACTAACTCTGTGTTTATGTTTTAGAAAAACTGCAGGGCTTTTCCAAAAAAGCTGTACCATTCTTATTTCTACCTGCAATGTATGAGGGTTCCAATCTCTCCACATCCTTGCCAGTGCTTTTTTTTGTCCATCTTTTTGATTCTAGCCATCCTGATGGTGAGAAGCAGTTCTCAGCATTCCCTTAATGACTAATGATGTTGAGCATCTTTTCATGTGCTTCTTGGCCATTTGTATATCTTCTTCCAAGATCATCTCTTTAGATCCTTTGCCTGTTTTTAATAGGGTTATTTATTTCCTGAGTTTTAAGTGTTCTTTATATATTCTGGTTATCAGTCTCTTACTAGATATGGTTTGAAAATACTTCTCCCATTCTGTGGGCTGTTGAGAGTATTTTTATTTCTACTTTTAAGCCCTCATCATCTTTCAAATATTTAAAGATTACTGATCTGTGACTTGCACAGTGCTGGTACCCAGAAGGTCTTCCACAGAGGTTTATGAGTAAATGAACGATGTGTCTTCACATCCCCTCTCAGTCTCCTACCCACACTGACTATACTTCATTCCCCAGTTGAGTCCATATTCTGCCATCTCTCAATCTCTCACTGAGTGGGCAATGGCCATCCTACGGGAGTCTGCTGATTTTCCCTAATGCGGCATCAGAGGTGTGGGGGTACTGGAACCATCACCTCCTTTGAACTTGACACTGCTTTTCTCTTCGCTCAGCCTGAGGTTTCCTGACTTTTGAACGCAGCTCTGTTATTTTTTGCAAATAAACAAACTGTAGTCATCTGTCTTGGAATAACAGATCTAAGCGACACAAAACTCTGCCTTTAGTTTGAGAAGAATGAGTACGTAAGTGCAGAGCAGAGGATGTCAGCCTTGACAGCAGTTCTACGAAAAGACCTGGCCTTTTCAGTTAGCTCATTCCATACAATTCACTAGTAGGACAAAGTTTTTTGTTTTGTTTTTGCTGTTGTTGTTGTTTGGGGTTTCTGGTTGGTTTTTTTTTTTTTTTTTTTTTTGTGGTACGCGGGCCTCTCACCGCTGCGGCCTCTCCCGTTGCGGAGCACAGGCTCCGGACGTGCAGGCTCAGCGGCCATGGCTCACGGGCCCAGCCGCTCCGCGGCACGTGGGATCCTCCCGGACCAGGGCACGAACCCGTGTCCCCTGCACCGGCAGGCGGACTCTCAACCACTGCGCCACCAGGGAAGCCCTCTGGTTGGTTTTAATGAAGAGCTTCCCATCATTTAGAGCTCTGAAACAATGGAATGGGTGATTTAAGGGAGGGACAGTATGTAAACAGCATCATTGACAGTATGTAAGTAGTGGCTGGTTGAACGGTGGTCAGGGAATACAGTAGGAGGGACACTTGACTGCGAGGGACTATGGACTGAGTAATTCTTAAGAGCAACCTCTCTCTCCTCTAATCCTTTTCTATGACAAAGATGCTTAGGAGAAAGGCGTTTGTGTGCATTCTGAGGTTATATTTTCAATTTATAGAAATTTTCAATTTATTTTTTCATCAGATACTTTTTAACCGTAAAAGATCACTTTTATTCTTTACTCAATTATTTTGGCTTCTAAGGAAAACATGTCATTCTTAGTATTAATCCTTAATGAAGTTAAGTGTATGCTCAGATAAATTTTTGCTTGGTTGTGTATTTTCACTTTTTTTGTCATTAAGTCTTACAGCCGTATTTAGTAAAGTCTTTTGAGAGACGGCCAAGTAGCTGATTTTTTTTTTTGGTGCGGCAAGCCAATAGCATGTCAAAATTTGAATTTATGTTGAAAAGCTGTTTTGCAGACATAGAAGTCCAAGTAAACAGCCAAAATACTATTCCTCCCCAATTTTCTTGTGGGAAAGTGAGTATGTGTTTGGCTTTTCCTTCTAGAATAACTTGAGAATGGATAAACAGTTTTTCCTATGTTGTGTTAAGCATTTGCATCTTTGCAGCAAATCCAAATGTAAGAAATTTAACCCCAGTTAATTATGTTAAGTGGTTGAAAAAATATCCATTACTTAGGGTCATCATCTGTGTGCTAGATGTTTTACAAATGATATTTTTTCAAATGTAATCCCCACAATAGCACTGTAGGTATTACAGTCATTTCTATAGTATAGGCACTAAAATCAAGGGCATCAGAGTTTAAGGTAATTTGGTCAAGGCCACAGAATCAGTAAGTATGAATAACAAATTTGGGATTTGAACCCAAATCTTCTTGGCTCCAATCTCAGACCTTTTCTTCAAGCTTCTCCGAGTTATTCCGGTTTCTGTTCTTTTGTACCATAACATGAGATACTTAACATTCAGATATTCTGTTATTTTAAAATATCACTTCAGATTCATTACTCTGGTTTTTCATGACTACCTAATATCCAAAACAGCGGCATTTCTCCTATTTTAGTTGCTAGAAACAGGAATGATTTATCTGTGCCCTGGACTCTCTGTGACTCCAACCTCAATTTCTATGTTTATTCATAGGTTAAAAAACTGAAGGATCATCAAGAAACTAGCTATTAATCATTTTAAAAATTAAGTTCTCTCCAACTTTCTATGTGTGGTTTTCCTGAATGAAATGCCTTCATGTTTGTTGTACATCAGAGAAATGGAGAAATGCTCCCTTATGGCTTAACTTGTTTCCCCAGAGGACTTCGCAAGGATGGTTTGTGTGTCCCTGATTCAGGGCACGTGGATCTCCTTTGGGCAGTGAAGTGGACGATCATCACAGGGTAGATTATGGAATCATGCTCAGGGCTGATCGCTGGGTGGAATATTATCTGTTTTCCCATTTTACCGTTATTCTTTAATTTTCTGCTACAGCAGAACTTCTATTGTATCTAAGAAGCAGCATCTATCTGCTAGGAAGGATAAAAAAAAAACAAGCAGTGAAAAACATTGGAAAGAGTATAGTCAAGGTAGAGTTCATGTCAGAAAAAAAGTATAGCATTCATTGAAGTAAAGCAATTAAAAGTGATATTGGGACTCTTAGTTTTACTTTCCATACTGTTTGTTATAAAACCGCTCTTAAGTGTTTTTCCCTTATCGTCCCAAAGCACACATTTGAGTTTCTTACTTAAATTATTATCTTTACCAGCTGCTTCGATTTTTTTAAATCCCTCTGACTTCAAGGATTTTTAAAACCTCTAATCATATGGAACCATATAAATGTAACCTAACTTTAAATCCTGGTCTTATTTTTATCTTAATGGCAAAATAATGAATTAAAACCAAGCTTTGGGCATCCTGTGTTGTTGAAGTTACCTCTCGTGTACTCCAGGAATGAAAAATATGTACTCTCAACATATGTTAATGCTTATATGAAATCCCTTTCAAGTGTCAAATGTTTATGGGAAAAAAATCTACTTTGACTCTGAATTTTTATTATGCCTGAAACCTCACAGTAACATTATCTTTAGATTGTGTAGGCGGGGAGGGGCCATTGTTATAAATATTTGGCACTTACACAATAAGATCTGTTCTGTAAGGACCAGGGTGGACTCTTGTATGTGAAAATGGGCTCTCAGTATTATGCTGAAACACAATCACTTTAAAGAATCCGTGTTCCCAGGTTTTTGAGAGTATGTCACCTTTGGATGATTAATGCTGAAAATGAGCCACGTCCTGCATTTAAAAAACCTGTTTATTTAAAAAGTTGGCACATACATTATTTACTTAGTTCTTTGAGTATTTAACTGCCATTCATTTCTATGTGAGTTTCTGCTTTCCCTCCCCAAGCTGTAAATTTGTGTTTTCACCGGGTAGCAGGGAAGGGTCTCTATTACCGTAAACCATACATAATTAGAAACATAAATGTGGTTAATACACAGAGACTAGGTAAAGAACTACATTGTTGCTGTAAGTACAAATGAGTATTTTTGGATTATATACAGTTTTGCTGATCTGTGATCCTCTTCATTCAAATTTAGACAGGTAATTAAAGGTCATTTATGTGGGCTTGTTGTATTACTCAGGAAATAGGGGACATTGAAATGTAAAGTTTCTGTGCCTCACAGTAAATTCTTTCCCTAAAGACAAATAATTGCAGAGCCAGAAGCATTTTCTTTCCCTGGGGGGTGGGGGGAGTTTGCTGAGAAAGCTTACTTAGAAGTCCAAAATACCGCAAATTTGTTGAGACAGTTTCACTTAGTTGACATGTTGATTGCATGTCACATCAGACACAATACCCAGGGACTTATTCTGTAAGGTTTCTGGCCTTCCTCTTTATCATAATTGTGGAGTGTCACACTGGTGTGATGGGGACAGATTTAGAACAATTGTTGATTGGAAGCTCTTGATAAAGACGGGGAGTTCAAACACAGGCCCTGTCTGGAAATTCAGCAGTGAACATCACTCATCGATCATAATTTAACAAATGGGAAAGATTAAGACAACCTGCCATCCATCACATCCATTTAACTGTGCTCCAGAGTGGATTAAATTGTATTTAACAACTTTTCTCTTACAGGATTTACATACTCCGAAAAGGGAGTAACACTTCTTCATCAAGCTTTTGTTTTCTGTTTATCAATGTGAGATTTTGAAATTTTGTTCCAGAACATTCAGTATCTGGTAGATTCTTTTCAAAGTCTTTATGGCCCTTAATTTTCTCCAAAATTTGTTTTTAACAGTAAGCATGAATAACAAGTTAGTAGAATAGCAAAGGAAACATAGTCTTAGGATACAATGGTATAAAGTAGTAAATTATTCTTAAATACGAGTGTTCTGAGTTGAAACACGTTTGACTGGTACTGCAGGTATTAATTTGGAGCCCTTGAAGAAACTTTAAGGGGCATAGTTTTAAGACCATAGCACCCTAGGGTTAGAGAGCACCTCAAGCTGTCACCCAGTCCCTTTAGTTCACAGCTAAGAAGATGCGGCCCTAAGAGGTCAGTGACTATCACAGCACGGTCACTGTGATTTTCTGCAACAGCACCAGGATAAGAATCAGGTTTCCTGACTCCCAGGAATAGCTTCTCTTTTCATTTCCACTGTACATCGTCATGTATCGATTCTACACGAATTCTGTGAGCCTCTAGTCTTATCAGCATCTTGGGGATTTAAGGGTGAGGGGAAGGATGATCATGGTGAGAACAAATATCACTGACTCTTAAAACTTGATCCTATCAGTTTGAGTTAAAGAGGAAATGTGTGGGAGAACATAAGGGAAAGGAGATCACTCCTGTTCTTGTGTCTCCCCAGCTTACTTAACACTTGTGAGCTGATGAAAAATTTATTCATAAATTTTGCTAATGGAGTTGCTGTGTGTTGCCCTCTTAGATAATTTCTACATCTGCGGAGGCAAAGACAAAATACTTAAGTTTTCTTTTTGAAGAGCAAGAAAATCCAAAAAGAAAACATTTTCTAACATCTTGATGGATGTTATTGGTATAAAACGTTATGTATTAATTAGGATTAGATTCAGCCCAAGGTGGTGGAAAACACAAATAAGAATGTTGTAAGCAAGTAGAATTTTATTTTTCCTTTCCAGTAAAAGGAGTGTGGAAGTAAGTAGACCCTGACCGGGGGGACGGGCAGCCTCCTTCTTTCTGGATCCCTATACCATCCTAACGTGGCACCTCAAGGTTCAAGATGACTGCTCGAGCTCCAGCCATCACTTCCTAATTTGAACTAACATGAATTAAGTGATGAAGAACAGAAGCAGGGAGAGGGGAAAAGGGCCAGGGTGAGCTGGTTTATAAGGTAGTTTCTGGAAGCAGACATATAGCACTTCCACTTACATTTCATTTTCATTGATCAGAACTTAGTTATGAGAACACTTCTTGCTGCAAAGAAGACTGGACATTTTGGAATGATTTTGGAAGATTCAGTTTCTATTCTGAGTGGCAAGGAATCCAGCTAAATCAGCGTTAAATTATTCTATTTGATTTTGATTAATTACAGTATTTGAATTTGAAAGTTTTATCTGCTGTTTTTTAATTGGCATAAGCTTCGCATGTCAGGCTGGAGACTCTGACATTTGTGTCCAGTGGTGCCACTAAAGCTTTGACTATTAACCACCTTTTCCATCTCACATTCTCTCTGTAAAGTCCGTGTTTATGGTCAATGCATTTTCCCTGGACCAGTACATTTGCCTTTTTTTTTTTTCTCTCATGAGCCTAAAGAATGAAAAGTACTTGGTACATGCCCTACGACTTCTAAGAAAATGCCTCAAAGAGAAATTTTTTGGAACATCTGTATTTATTTTTCAGTTGTCTTTGATTGTCTCTGACTTGAGATGAAAGGTACAAGCTAATGAGAAGTCAGGCTCTGGGAAGGATTTCTGGGGGGACCATCCCCCCACACTGATACCAGCCCATCACTAGACAGACCCATGCACACAAGGCACAAGGCTATCATACAGAGGAAGGGTCTCTTTCAAGCTCTGCTTTGCTATAAAGTATATCTTCAGACTTCCTTTCTCCCCACCCAGACCCTTGGATCCTCCTCTGTATTCACATGCTGCCTCTTCGCCTCCCGCCTCCCCGTAGCCTTGACCTTGCTGCATCCTTGAAAGAGGAGGTTCGATGTAGCTCAAACCAGCAGGGGACATTGCTTCTTTAATCCATCTGATCTTCGGAAATTCCTGGGGGGATGTTTTCACAGTGTGGACTCTTGGATCTCATACCTGAACCACTGAATCAGAACCTCTGGGCATAAAGCTTATGGGTTCATTTTCCAAAGCTTTCCCAGGGCTCCCTAGGCAGCCAGCTTCCTGCTGTGTTTAGGAATCTTTTCGCAGCAATACAGGCACTAGACATAAACCCCCACCCTCCAAAAATAAAATACTTTCCACACTAAACGTTTCACACCTGTGAAGGGCTTGAAACTCCCAGTCCTCTGTTCCACACCTGCACCAAAGCCAAAGGAGGCCCAGTCCAGCTTGGCATTAAACGTGCCAGAGCTTTTTCTGAGCCATCTATGCCCATGGGCCCAGAGGACACATGATTAGTATTAATATCCAGCGCCACAAAGAAGGACAAAGATGGGGCACCCCAAATCTGTGTGCATCAAGGGTAGCGTGGTTCGGGAGGGGCTTGGAGAGGGGCCCGTAGGAAGAAAAGGAACAAGGAGGGATATTGCTTCTGTCCAAGGCGAATGAGGCTTCAGCATAAATGCAGCGCGTTTGCCCAGCATCTGTGATATTTCACCTTTAAACTAGGTTTTGGTTTAGCTAATAAATCTGGAATATATTTACGTAATTGTGATTTTAGGTATACTTAAGAGTTTACGTTTTAATTAAGTTGCTACGAGTGTTCTAAGTCCTAAATCAAGAATAGCGTGGAATTCTGTGAACAGATAAAAATTTCGGGGGCAGAGGGCAGGCAAGTCTGGATTCTAGCAGAGTTGATATCAAAAATTAATCAGAGTTGTAGTTTCTTTCTTAAGAAGTGAGGCAAAAAAAAAAAAAAAAAAAGAAGTGAGGCAGACTACAGATCTATTATGGACATTAATTAGAAAAGGAGAGAAAATGGTTTGGGATTTTACTACTGCTCAAAAAAGCCTTAATGGCATTAATGTCCTCGGAAGTATTGTGACATTGCTCAAGTTCAGTTGAAAATAGTCTGTGGCAGCCCTACTGGCATGTGGGGAAAAGTTAATTCTCTGAAGAGTGATAGTTCCAAATTCATCAGGACAAAAACTCCCTGCCTTCCTCTGGTGTATATTTTTACTTCAGCTGAGCTCCCGTCTTAGCTGCAGTTCTGCTTTGTAGCAGGCACATCTAACGGTCCACGGCAAGGGCCCTAAACCCAGGTGACTTCCTGGGTGAGTGACAAGTGACATGAGTGAGCGGGGGCTCAGAGAAGAGGGGCTGCTAGTCAGTTCCGTGTGGGAATATGGGCCCAGCTTTGCCAGATCTGTTGAGTCTGGAATTTCCAAAGTGAAAATTTCTGATCTATGTGGCCAAGCCATGCAGAGGAAATAAAATACAAAGAATTGGGTGTTGGATGTTGTGAAACCTGAATGCGGCCCTCGGGCCACGTGTTTGCTTCCTCTGCCCAGTGGTGGGAGGTTTCGTCTGATCCCACAGATTAGACAAGGCTCCAGACTCTCATGTTCAACTGGTCTGCATCTGGTTATTAAAATGTTAAGGGTTGGTGAGTCACAGGGCCTGGGGTGGGTGCTCCTGGGAGCTTTGTGTGTGACGGATGTGGTGGCCTGTGCCCTCCCCTTGTCTGCTAGCCTGTCCAGGGCAGTTCCTCTGCCCCGTCCCCCATCCCGTGTTCCCTTTGGACCATGTGGACCAGACCCTAATGGGGACGTGGCATTCCCAGTGGAGTGGTCATGAGACACACTGAAGGACAAACGTCTGCTCCCCCAGCCCAGGCAACGGCCATGGCTGCCCGTTGGCCCACCCTGTGTTGCCCTTGTGTGGCCTATTGTAGGTGCTCTAGCTTCCCTAGTGACCACGCTCATAGCATATGTGGGGTTTCACTCTGCTGTCGGCAACGCATGCATCTCAGAAATGCTTTCTCAAGATATTTTGCCTTTTTCTTAGAATGATTCTTTCCCGTGGACACATACTTCTATTTTTCGTTCCTTTGTATTAGTGATGCTTTTCCCTTTGCCTTTTCACACCTCAACCTTGTGATTTAGTGGGGAATGCACACAATAAACAGCTTAACAACGGACTAGATTTTCCTTGTCTCTTATGTTATTTTGCCATGTTCTCTGCGTTTTACATCTTCCCATGTTTAATCATCCAGCCACACGGGGCTGGTGACAGTACTCTCATGCTTGCTTATCGTTTCCTTGTCTTTGCTTGTACTACTCCCTTTGCTTAGAAAATTCTTCTTGCTTCCACCACCTAGGCTGGTGTGGTCAAATCAATTTGATTTTTTACAGTAAGAGACAATATCTTCTTCCTTGAATTTTGAAAGGAAGAGCCTTCGTCTGAATATCTCATAGAGCAGGGGTCCCCAACCCCCGGGCCGTGGACTGGTACCTGTTAGGAACCAGGTCGCACAGCAGGAGGTGAGTGGAGGGCGAGTAAGAACTTCAGCTGCAGCTCCCCGTCACTCGCATTACAGCCTGGACCATCCCCCGCACACACAGCCCACCCTGGTCCATGGAAAAATTATCTTCCATGAAGCCAGTCCCTGGTGCCCAAAAGGTTGGGGACCGCTGTCATAGAGAATTCACCCCTTTATATTTCCTGTCCCGTATGGACACCTATGAGAAAAAGTGTTTTCTCTCTCTTAAACTCTAAGGCTGTCCGCTATGGGAGCTGTTAGCCACATTGGGCTATTTAAATCTAAAAGAATAAAAATTAAGTAAAATTGGGATTGACATATACACACTACGATATATAAAATAGATAACTAATAAGGACCTACTGTATAGCACAGGGAACTCTACTTAATACTCTGTAACGGCCTATATGGGAAAAGAATTTTTAAAAGAGTGGATATATGTACATGTATAACTGAATCACTTTGCTGTACACCTGAAACTTACACAACATTCTAAATCAACTACACTCCAATAAAAATTATAAAAATATATATATAAATAAAAATTTTATTCCTCAGTCCATCCCACTAGCCACATATCAAGTACTCGGTAGCCACAAGTGGCTGGTGGGTACAGGGTTGGACAGTTTTGAACATTTCCTTCATTGGAGAAGCTTCTGTGAAACTGCTCAGGTCTCTGAGGGCTTTGATTGGTTTTCTCCATCCCACTTTCAGCTCCATCCCTATTCTTGGTGGGTGGGGTTTCAGAGGAAGCCGTGTGGGGCAGTGGTGAGTGTGTAGACTGGAGTTTAATAGCTTGGCTTGGTGAACTGGAGCAAGGTGCTGATAATCTCTCTTGGCCTTGCTTTCTTCATTGATAAATGGGAATAATCATTATATATGTGTGTATATACATGCATATGGGCTATTCTGACTGCAAAATGAGGTCCTTCATGAAAAGTTCTTAGTGGGGTGGTGACCACACACTGGGTGTTCAGTGAATGTTGCTTGTGTACAGTAGATGTTCAGTGGGCATCACACCGCATCACACCACACCTCCCCACCTTGGCTGTACTCATGCTGTGGCGTGGGGGCGGGGGGCCACCTGGGCCTGTGGTCCAAGGATTCAGTTTTACTCAGGACAGGAAGAGCCCATCCTCCCTGCTATGCCTGCCTCACTCCAAGGGTGAAGCCAATGTTTGTCATTGCCACTGAGCAAGGGCCCGAACTGAATAACTTTGCTGTAAGCCAGAAACTAATGCAACATTGTAAATCAACTGTGCTCCAGTATAAAATACAAATTAAAAAAAAATAGCTAACCCAGAAACAATGAGCCCCTGTAGCAATTATTTTTTGGCCTTGAAACCCTATTCCACCACTAAAAGAAACCAAGTTCCTTGGAGAAATGGTTAATTCCTGGTCTGAAGAATGGAATGTATAAAAGGAGCTCAGAACATCTTGTCCTGTCAGATCATAATTAATATTACAGACGAAATAGCACAGTGTCCAAGAAACTCAAGAGACAAACTGAAGAGAATTCCACAGGCCACAGATAGAAAATTTTGAGCAAAAAAAGGGATAATAATTGCAATGGACTGAAACACATAAAATATGATGAAATTAGTGAGAGTGTAAAGATACTAAAGAAAAATAACTAATCATCTTTGGAGGATAATAAGAAACCAAGTTATTATTTTGAAAATTAGAAAATGAAGGTGATGTGTTTTTATCTGAACTGTGGTGGTGGATACACAAATCTACACATGCGATACAATTGCATTAGAGTAAATGTACACACACACACAAATGTGTATACATAAAACTGGGGAAATCTGAAAAAAATAACTAAAATATTGACAGCAAGTAACTTATTGTGCCCAGAAAAATTTATTTTCCTGATTTTTCATAGACCATTATCTTTGTTGGTCACTAATATTTTCATTTAATGGAAACACAGAGGAATGGTTCTCTGTTTCCCCTATGACATCTGTGAAGCACTGAATGTGGTCATTTCTGATAAAACTGTTAAAACTCTTAATAAGTAACTGACCTTTAAGGCTGGGAAACTACATCTTAAGGGATTTTCATCTCGATAAGATGCCTGTGCCTCTGATTAGATTGGATTCGTCTTTCAGGTTCTATTCTGAAAGAAACCATGAATTCCTTTAGTGTAAATGAAACATTATCCCTGGCTTTGCCTCAACAGATGCAGGGGAAATCAGCCTTTTTGTCCTGTAATTGCTTTCATCAGCTCTCTAAGGCAACAGCCAAATTATAGATCCCAGGGGAGGAAGTTTTCCTGCAGGGAAGTTCCTGTTTACAGGAGTGGCTGTGCACCCATTTGTCAAGAGCTGTTCTTCTCCTGACTGCCACCTCCATTCCTCCCAGTTCTATAAAAAACACATCTTTTAGAACCTAATTACTTATGTCATTAACACATTGTCCCCCACTGAAGTTTCCCAGAGTTCGAAGGAAGACAAGCTATGGGTGTGTGGGAAATGTATACATATGGCTGATTCACTTCACTGTACAGCAGAAACTAGCACAACGTTGTAAAGCAACTATACCCCAATAAATAAAAAATCTTCAAATATCTAAAACTAAAGGGGATACACTTGGAATTACTGGGAAAAATGTGAGATATAATAGCATAGTATAAAGGAATCCTACATGCAGTTTTCATCTCCCATTTTTAAGGCGTCATATACATTGAAAGAAGAGTTTAAGTTGCAGGGAGTGAAATATATGTTGGCTGTTTCCAACAACTTTAAAAAATAATACAACACAGAATTTTGGATAAATGGATGCAAAAATGAGCTTGTCATTTCTTTTCTTAAGCTTCTGGGATTATCTCAGTCTGATTCTTCAAAATAATTGAGTCCCTGAACTTCTCCTATGCTGTGGTGTGTCTTTCTATTCATCATTTCATTTATTCACCCAGCTGTTTATTCATCATTTCTATTTAAGGTATCGCATTAGGAAATTAAATGTATAAAAAGATAAATGTATATTTCTTTATAAAGAAATATAAAGAAATGTATATTTGAGAAAAGTGGTTCTGTCTTTTAAGAGGACTCCTTTCGTTTGAAGGAGACCCTGGGCTTCTGTGTAGCAGATCAGAGTTTGGGCACTGAACAAGACTCTGAAGCATCCTGGAATCCTGTAAGACAGAAGTGTGAGAAATAGCCAGGGATAGGTTATGGTGAGCCTGCATTTGTAAAATTGTTAATAATTTCTACTGAAAGTAGAAATTTAACTTGAAAATTGAGAATTCAGTTGCACTGATTTATATAGGAGAGTATTGGCCCATTACATGGGCACCAGTGTCAATGCTCTATGTGCTTTTCCTGATTGAATTCTGCTTTTCCTGATTGAATCCTGATTGAATTCTGATACTTCTGATAACAGTACAGTGAAACCAGTGATTATATTCCCATTTGACTGATGGGAAAAGAGAGGGCAAAGATGTTAATTAGCATATCCAATTGTCACCTAACCCTGAGCATCCAAACCTAGGTCCAAAAGATTAGAGTCCAGTGCTTAGGCCTTAAGTTATTCCAAGTAGTAAGGAAAAGGGTCCAAATATCAATTCTGTATTATCACTTGTGTGGCCATTGATTGTCCCTTAACTTTTCTTTGCCTTTTGTCACCTATAAGAATGGTAATGGTAACACCTGTCTTATGAAATTTAAAACACTGTTATGGGGATGTTGTGGAGTAACACATATAAAAACGTTGAGTGTGGTGCATCATGTTATATCAATGAAGCTAATATTCTTATACTTACTCCATTGCATTTTTACATGGAATCTTTCACAACACTCTGAGAAATTCTTCTGTCCTGGATCACAGCCGTGACTTGTTAATTTGTACCTGAGTGTTTACTGGGTGATTACTGTGGAATACCAGAGTGGTAGAAGTAGATACAATTCCTTGACTCATTTTGAATAATATTGTATTCTTAAAAGAAAAAGGGAAAGGCTGGCTGAAACCTGGTATTTTAACAAACTAGGCAAATGGAACTCTTGCCTTATTTAAGAGGTAGATGAAAGCCTTTCTCACTATAGGCTTAAGTAAGGAGCTGGGTAGGTCTGTGAATCTTCCCTTGAATATTTTGGACACAAAACAAAAAAAGGGAATTTATATGTAGTATAAATTATTCCTTACATACATTTTGGCTTGTAAACTGGTTTACATAGAAACCTATGCTCTTCTTTTAAATTGGAGATTAAGACTATCCATAGAAGCTATCAAAATTAATAATACTTTTGTTTACAAGAAAGCAGGAGTACATTATTCAGCAGCTCTTGTTCTGAGCTTAGTGTGTTCTTATCTGAGAAGCTTCATGAGTATCCTGAAATTACTGTAAAATTCATCAGACAAATGGCAATAATTACCATGAAATCAGGCTTCTGACTTAGGTTTTTCTGCAATTAGTGGGAAAGCCTCATACTTGGATTTATGTTATTTAGATTGGGGAAATCCTTTTTTGTGTGTTTGTTTTTAACATCTCTATTGGAGTATAATTGCTTTACAATGGTGTGTTACTTTCTGATTTATAACAAAGTGAATCAGCTATACATATACATATATCCCCATATCTCCTCCCTCCCACCCTCCCTATCCCACCCCTCTAGATGGTCACAAAGCACCAAGATGATCTCCCTGTGCTATGTGGCTGCTTCCCACTAGCTATCTATTTTACATTTGGTAGTGTATATATGTCCATGCCACTCTCTCACTTCGTCCCAGCTTACCCTCCCCCCTCCCCACGTCCTCAAGTCCATTCTCTAGGTCTGCGTCTTTATTCCTGTCCTGCCCTACGTTCTTCAGAACCATTTTTTTTATGGTTTCATATATACGTCTTAGCATATGGTATTTGTTTTTCTCTTTCTGACTTATTTCACTCTGTATGACAGAGTCTAGGTCCATCCACCTCACTACAAATAACTCAATTTCGTTTCTTTTTATGGCTGAGTAATATTCCATTGTATATATGTACCATATCTTCTTTATCCATTCCTCTGTTGATGGACACTTAGGTTGCTTCCATGTCCTGGCTATTGTAAATACAGCTGCAGTGAACATTGTGAATTATGGTTTTCTCAGGGTATATGCCCAGTAGTGGGATTGCTGGGTCGTATGGTAGTTCTATTTTTAGTTTTTAAGGAACCTCCATACTGTTCTCCATAGTGGCTGTATCAATTTACATTCCCGCCAAAAGTGTAGGAGGGTTCCCTTTTCTCCACACCCTCACCAGCATTTATTGTTTCTAGATTTTTTGATGATGGCCATTCTGACTGCTGTGAGGTGATACCTCACTGTAGTTTTGATTTGCATTTCTCTAATGATTAGCGATGTTGAGCATTCTTTCATGTGTCTGTTGGCAATCTGTATATCTTCTTTGGAGAAATGTCTATTTAGGTCTTCTGCCCACTTTTGGATTGGGTTGTTTGGGTTTTTTTTTTTGATATTGAGCTGCATGAGCTGCTTGTAAATTTTGGAGATTAATCCTTTGTCAGTTGCTTCGTTTGAAAATATTTTCTCCCATTCTGAGGGTTGTCTTTTCAGCTTGTTTATGGTTTCCTTTTCTGTGCAAAAGCTTTTAAGTTTCATTAGGTCCCATTTGTTTATTTTTATTTTATTTCATTAGGTCCCTCATTGTTTATTTTTGTTTTTATTTCCATTTCTCTAGGAGCTAGGTAAAAAAGGATCTTGCTGTTATTTATGTCATAGAGTGTTCTGCCTATGTTTTCCTCTAAGAGATTTATAGTGTCTGGCCTTACTTAGGTCTTTAATCCATTTTGAGTTTATTTTTGTGTATGGTGTTAAGGAGTGTTCTAATTTCATTCTTTTACATGTAGCTGTCCAGTTTTCCAAGCATCACTTATTGAAGAGGATGTCTTTTGTCCATTGTATGTTCTTACCTCCTTTATCAAAAATAAGGTGACCATATGTGCGTGGGTTTATCTCTGGGCTTTCTATCCTGTACCATTGATCTATATTTCTGTTTTTGTGCCAGTACCATACTGTCTTAATTACTGTAGCTTTGTAGTATAGTCTGAAGTCCAGGAGCCTGATTCCTCCAGCTCCGTTTTTCTTTCTCAAGATTGCTTTGGCTATTCGGGGACTTTTGTGTTTCCATACAAATTGTGGAAGTTTTTGTTCTAGTGCTGTGAAATTTTCCATTGGTACTTTGAAAGGGATTGCGCTGAATCTGTAGATTGCTTTGGGTAGTATAGTCATTTTCACAATGTTGATTCTTCCAATCCAAGGGCATGGTATGTCTCTCCATCTGTTTGTATCATCTTTAATTTCTTTCATCAGTGTCTTATACTTTTCTGCATACAGGTCTTTTGTCTCCCTAGGTAGGTTTATTCCTAGGTATTTTATTCTTTTTGTTGCAATGGTAAATGGGAGTGTTTCCTTAATTGCTCTTTCAGATTTTTCATCATTACTGTATAGGAATGCCAGAGATTTCTGTGCATTAATTTTGTATCCTGCTACTTTACCAAATTCATTGGTTAGCTCTAGTAGTTTTCTGGTAGCCTCTTTAGGATTCTCTACGTATAGTGTCATGTCATCTGCAAACAGTGACAGCTTTACTTCTTCTTTTCTGATTTGGATTCCTTTTATTTCTTTTTCTTTGCTGATAGCTGTGGCTAAAACTTCCAAAACTATGTTGAATAATAGTGGTGAGAGTCGGCAACCTTGTCTTGTTCCTGATCTTAGTGGAAATGGTTTCAGTTTTTCACCATTGAGAAAGATGTTGGCTGTGGGTTTGTCATATATGGCCTTTATTATGTTGAGGTAAGTTCCCTCTATGCCTAATTTCTGGAGGGTTTTTTTTTTTATCATAAACGGGTGTTGAATTTTGTCAAAAGCTTTTTCTGCCATCTTTTGAGATGATCATATAGTTTTTCTCCTTCAGTTTGTTAATATGGTGTATCACATTGATTTGCATATATTGAAGAATCCTTGCATTCCTGAGCTAAACCCCACTTGATCATGGTGTATGATCCTTTTAACGTGCCGTTGGATTCTGTTTGCTAGTATTTTGTTGAGGATTTTTGCATCTATGGTCATTGGTGATATTGGCTGTAGTTTTCTTTCTTTGTTACATCTTTGTCTGCTTTTGGTATCAGGGTGATGGTGGCCTCGTAGAATGGTTTTGGGAGTGTTCCTTCCTCTGCTATATTTTGGAAGAGTTTGAGAAGGATAGGTGTTAGTTTTTCCCTAAGTGTTTAATAGACTTCACCTGTGAAGCCATCTGGTCTGGTCTTTTGATTTCCATTTGCATGGAATATCTTTTTCCATCCTCTCAGTTTCAGTCTGTATGTGTCCCTAGATCTGATGTGGGTCTTGTAAGCAGCATATATATATGGGTCTTGTTTTTGTATCCATTCAGCCAGTCTATGTCTTTTAGTTGGAGCACTTAATCAATTTACATTTAAGGTAATTATTGATATGTATGTTCCTATTATCATTTTCTTAATTGTTTTGAGTTCACTATTGTAGGTCTTTTCCTTCTCTTGTGTTTCCTGCCTAGAGAAGTTCCTTTAGCATTTGTTGTAAAGATGGTTTGGTGGTGCTGAATTCTCTTAGCTTTTGCTTGTCTGTAAAGTTTTCAATTTCTCTGTCAAATCTGAATGAGATCCTTGCTGGGTAGAGTAATCTTTGTTGTAATATTTTCCCTTTCATTACTTCTGGCTTGCAGAGTTTCTGCTGAAAGATCAGCTGTTAACCTTATGGGGATTCCCTTGTATGTTATTTGTTGTTTTTCCCTTGCTGCGTTTAATATTTTTTCTTTGTATTTAAGTTTTGATAGCTTGATTAATATGTGTCTTGGCGTATTTCTCCTTGGATTTATCCTGTATGGGACACTCTGCACTTCCTGGACTTGATTAACTCTTTCCTTTCCCATATTAGGGAAGTTTTCAACTATAATCTCTTCAAATATTTTCTCAGTCCCTTTCTTTTTCTCTTCTTTTCTGGGACCCCTATAATTCAAATGTTGGCACATTTAATGTAGTCCCAGAGGTCTCTGAGACTGTCCTCAATTCTTTTCATTCTTTTTTCTTTATTCTGCTCTGTGGTAGTTATTTCCACTATTTTACATTACACTTATCCGTTCTTCTGCCTCAGTTATTCTGCAATTGGTTCCTTCTAGAGAATTTTAAATTTCATTTATTGTGTTGTTCATCATTGTTTGTTTGCTCTTTAGTTCTTCTAGGTCCTTGTTAAACGTTTCTTGTATTTTCTCCATTCTGTTTCCAAGATTCTGGATCATCTTTACTATCATTACTCTGAATTCTTTTTCAGGTAGACTTCCTATTTCCTCTTCATTTGTTAGGTCTGGTGGGTTTTTGCCTTGCTCCTTCACCTGCTGTGTGTTTCTCTGTCTTCTCACTTTGCTTAACTTACTGTGTTTGGGGTCTCCTTTTCGCAGGCCGCAGTTTCGTAGTTCCTGTTATTTTTGTTGTCTGCCCCCAGTGGCTAAGGTTGGTTCAGTGGGTTGTGTAGGCTTCCTGGTGGAGGGGACTGGTGCCTGTGTCCTGGTGGATGAGGCTGGATCTTGTCTTTCTTCTGGGCAGGACCGCGGCTGGTGGTGTGTCTTGGTGTGTCTATGACCTTATTATGATTTTAGGCAGCCTCTCTGCTAATGGGTGGGGTTGTGTTCCTGTCTTGCTAGTTGTTTGGCATAGGGTGTCCAGCACTGTAGCTTGCTGGTCGTTGAGTGGAGCTGGGTCTTAGCGTTGAGATGGGGATGTCTGGGAGAACTTTCGCCGTTTGATATTACATGGAGCTGGGAGGTCTCTGGTAGACCAATTTCCTGAACTCAGCCCTCCCACCTGACACCCAGCCAGAGCACCAAGTCCCTGTCAGCCACACAGCTCAGAAGAAAAGGGATAAAAAAAGAAAGAAAGAAAGAGAGAAAGAGAAAGGGAGAGAGGGAGGGAGGGAGGGAGGAAGGAAGGAAGAAAATAAAGTTATTAAAATAAAAAATAATTATTAAAAATAAAAGAATAAAAAGTAATAAAAAAAGAAAGAAGGAAAGAAGAGAGCAACCAAACCATAAAACAAATCCACCAATGATAACAAGTACTAAAAACTATACTAAGAAAAACAAAACAAAACAAGAAAAACGGACAGATAGAGCCCTAGGACAAATGATAAAAGCAAAGCTATAGAGACAAAAATCACACAAAGAAGCATACACATACACCCTCACAAAAAGAGAGAAAGGAAACAAATATACATATATATATATGTATAAAGGAAGAGAGCAACCAAATCAATAAAGAAATCTACCAGTGTTAATAAGCTCTGAATACTAAACTAAGGTAAACATAAAACCAGAAACAAATTAGATGCAGAAAGCAAACCCCAAGTCTACAGTTGCTCCCAAAGTCTGCTGCCTCAATTTTGGGATGATTTGTTGTCTGTTCAGGTATTCCACAGATGCAGGTACATCAAGTTGATTGTGGAGATTTAATCCCCTGCTTCTGAGGCTGCTGGGAGAGACTTCCCTTTCTCTTCTTTGTTCTTACAGCTTCCGGGGTTCAGCTTTGGATTGGCCCCGACTCTGCCTGTTGGTCGCCTGAGGGCATCTGTTCCCTGCCCAGACAGGATGGTGTTAAAGGAGCCGCTGATTAGGGGGCTCTGGCTCACTCAGGCGGGGGGGGGGGGGAGGGCGGGGTACGGAATGCAGGGCGAGCCTGCGGCGGCAGAGGCCAGCATGATGTTGCACCAGCCTGAGGTGCGCCATGCATTCTCCTGGGGAAGTTGTTCCTGGATCACGGGACCCTGGCAGTGGCGGGCTGCACAGGATCCCGGGAGGGGAGGTTTGTGTGGATAGTGACCTGTGCTCGCACACAGGCTTCTTGGTGGCGGCGGCAGCAGCCTTAGCCTCACATGCCCGTCTCTGGGGTCCGCGCTGATAGCTGTGACTCACGCCCATCTCTGGAGCTCCTTTAAGCGGCACTCTTAATACCCTCTCCTGGCCCACCAGGAAACAAAGAAGCAAGAAAAAGTCTCTTGTCTCTTCAGCAGCTCCAGAACTTTTCCCGGACTCCCTCCCGACTAGCTGTGGCGCACTAGCCCCCTTCAGGCTCTGTTCACGCAGCCAACCCCAGTCCTCTCCCTGGGATCCGACCGAAGCCCGAGCCTCAGCTCCCAGCCCCCGCCCATCCTGGCAGGTGAGCAATCCTCTTTGGCTGATGAATGCTGGTCAGCACCGGTCTTCTGTGCGGGAATCTCTCCTCTTCCGTCCGCACCTCTGTTGCTGCGCTCTCCTCTGGGGCTCCGAAGCTTACCCCCTCCGCCATGCCCAGTCTCAGCCAGTGAAGGGGCTTCCTAGTGTGTGGAAACCTTTCCTCCTTCACAGCTCCCTCCCACTGGTGCAGGTCCCGTCCCTATTGTTTTGCCTTTGTTTTTTCTTTTTTCTTCTGCCCTACCCAGGTACGTGGGGAGTTTCTTGCCTTTTGGGAAGCTTGAGATCTTCTTCCAGTATTCAGTAGGAGTTGTTCCACATGTAGATGTATTTCTGATGCACTTGTGGGGAGGAAGGTGATCTCCACGTCTTACTCTTCCACCATCTTGAAGGTCTCCTTTCAATCAGGAAATCCTTTTTAAAGCCTAAACCAAACTATAGTTTCAAGAATTACTCAGTAGAACTTCTTTAAAAGGTTTTGTGAAAAATAAGTAAAATCAGATTTGAAAAAAATCGGATTCCATGTCTGCAGATTTGGGGCTCAAAAAGGCCACAGTGTGGAGAATAGCAGATTCTGTTGCAGAAGAATAATTTATGTATTTATTTTCCTGCAAGTCATAAAGGCATGGTAGTTACTCATAATGGATATTGAGTGCTAAAGGTTTTGCCCAAGGGCATTCCGGAAACTAAATTGGCAGGTGAAA
This sequence comes from Delphinapterus leucas, assembly GCF_059928025.1. Classification (NCBI taxonomy): domain Eukaryota; kingdom Metazoa; phylum Chordata; class Mammalia; order Artiodactyla; family Monodontidae; genus Delphinapterus; species Delphinapterus leucas. The sequence goes on along the minus strand of NC_143142.1, from coordinate 31,261,087 downwards.
GAAGGTTCAGTTATTCTGTAAAGAAGCATGTCTTTATGATGAATGGGGTGGGAGTGAGGTGGAGTAATTATCAACAGTATTTTAGCAAATCTTTTGTAAAAGTAAAATCCTGCAACCTGCCCTTTATCTCCTGTTTTGCCCTCCCAATCCTTTTACACAGCTCTATTTTCCCCCATAGAACTTAGGAGCTGTATAATTGGCCTATGTGTGATGTTTATGTTTGTATTCTGTTTACTCTATTAAAATATATCCAAGTGCCTAGAAAATTGCCTGGCCTGTAGTAGGTAATAGATAAATACTTTTTGGATGAATAAATGAGCCCAAAGACAGTCTTTATTTCGTGGTCTTCAGTTTATTTGTCTAAAGAATGAGAATTATATGAGATTACCCTCCCCTCCAACACTTTCCCAGAGCATCTATGAGGATAATTGTGACCATATACATTATCTTATTGTCAACTGAGATGTGATTGTATCTCAAAATATCTTTTGATTCAATTTAGAATGTATTCTCCCATGGGAAAAGACAAAAGCTAAATGTATTTGGATTCCAAACTCCAGTAGAAAGACTACCAGAAAGATGGGATTTTGAAGTCAGAAGTCGCGCTCCGACCCCAGCATGCCATTTTCTATGTCTTTCTATCACGTAGGTTATATTAAGGATAAAATCAGAGAAAGTATGATAAGTAGTGGTTAAGAGACTCAGCTCTGAAGCTCTGTTGAATTGGACTCCAATCCTGATTTTGTCTTTTGGCAGCGATGAATCTGGGGAAGTCATCAAAACTCTCTATAATCATCCATCTTCTCTACTATGAAATGCCAATAATAAGTGGTACTTCTTGGGAGGTAAGGATGGAAAGAAAATGTTCTCAGCCCATCGGTCAGTAGTAATAGGACTAAGTTGTTCTAGGTTAACCGTTTTGCTGAGAAGAGTTAGAAAACTGGACGATATATATATATATAGCCTTCTCTTTGAAGTCAGAGGCCTTCTAAAGAGTAGTTGTGTGATCCAGGAAGCTCAGAGCTGTGCGAGTCCTGCATGTAAGGTCACTTTCCTCCCCAAGAACAAGACTGAGTGTCTCAGCCTCTTAGCCTGCACTTTGGTAACTGGCAATATCAAAGAGCAGAGCTTTTAACTTAAGAGCTGGGGGTAGGGCCACTAGATTGGAGCTGAGGGTCTGTCAGGGAGAAGGTAAGTACCCCAGGCTTGGGGACCCCAAAGGCTGTGTCCTAGGTGTTAGGGTGAATAGGAAGGAGACTAGCTCAAATCAGCTCAATCACTGATTAGATTAAGGGGTCTGGAATTGCTACTACCCCAGACCTATCTGCCTGTCAGAAGCCCATCAGAGATAACCAGGCATATGAAGAGATGGCAAACCCGTGACCAAAAACCAAGAGGAAACACAGACAGTAGAAACAGATCTACAGGTTATCTCCAAAAAGGAATTGAGATTTATTATGTGCTTTAAAATAACTATGATTAATATGTTAGAGGAAGTCAAAGACAAGTGTGAGAATTTTGATATGTTACTAGAAATTCTAAAAATGAAAAGTACCATAGCTAAAATTAAAAACTCAATAAATGATTTAAACATATGAAAAGTAGTGAAAAGACAGAATGAAATATCCAGACTGATGAAAAGAGAGACAAAAGATGGAAAATACAGAGAAGAGCCTAAGAGACATATGGACATGGTAGATACATGTAACTAAACACTGCAGAAAAAGCAGAGAGAAGAATGGGAAAGGAACAATGTCTGAAGAGATGGTGCCTGAGAATTTCCAAAATTGATAAAAGGCATCAAGCCTATATTTGGAAAAATTTCAAACCTCAACAAGATAAACACAAAGAACCGAGGCACATCATGGTCAAATTCCTGAAGATCAAAGAACGGACTTCCCTGGTGGCTCAGTGGTTAAGAATCCGTCTGCTAATGTAGGGGACATAGGTTCAATCCCTGCTCTGGGAGGATCCCACATGCCGCAGAGCAACTAAGCCTGTGTGTCACAACTACTGAGCCTGCACTCTAGAGCCCATGGGCCACAACTGCTGAGCCCATGCACCACAACTTCTGAAGCCCGCGTGCCCTAGAGCCCATGCGCTGCAACTACTGAAGCCTGTGCTCCACAACAAGAGAAGCCACTGCAATCTCCATTCACACACCGCAATGAAGAGTGGCCCCCACTTGCTGCAACTAGAGAAAGCGCGCACGTAGCAATGAAGACCCAGCGCAGCCAATAATTTTTTTAAAAATTAAAAAAAAAAAGACAAAGAGAAAATGCTAGAAGCTTTCAGAGGAAAAAAGACATCTAATCTTTAAAAAGCAGCAATAAGATTTTGAGTTGATTTCTCAACAGAAACAGTGGCATCCAGAAGACAGTGACATGATATTTTTGAAGTCCTGGAAGGATTCTGCCAGTCTAAAATTCCACATCCAATGATGGTAGCCTTCAAAAGTGAGGACATAGGGCTTCCCTGGTGGCACAGTGGTTGAGAGTCCGTCTGCCAATGCAGGGGACACGGGTTCATGCCCCGGTCCGGGAAGATCCCACATGCCGTGGAGTGGCTGGGCCTGTGAGCCATGGCCGCTGAGCCTGCACGTCCGGAGCCTGTGCTCCGCAGTGGGACAGGCCACAACCGTGAGAGGCCCGCGTACAGCAAAAGCAAAAAAAAAAAAAAAAAAATGAGGACATAAATCAGCTATTTTCAAACATATACAATTTTATCAGTCCACTGATTTCTTTAGCACCTGGAATAGACCCACAGAATCGTATTTAAAAAAAAAAAAAAAAAAGAATCGTATTTTAAATCATTAGAACCAGACCGCCATATACAGTGATCTTTCTGTAAAATCATGCTCAGAGTTCCTACCTGGGATATTGGAATACCACTCCCTTCTGCCTTTTCACCCCATTATTACTTTGACGATAGGGTGAGACCCCCACTTCCCACATTTCTTTTACCAGCTGGATGGAAATGTCTGGTGACTGTTTCCATGGAGAGCTTGGTCCAGCCAAGGAGGATGGGGGGTGGGGGAGAAGGGCGTCAGGGCCTGGTATCTGTGCATTCAGGGAGAGCAAGAGGGAAGATGATGGGACCTCAGTGACTCCAGGGTCTCTTACAGGCTTCGCCCACACTTGAAATAATCACAGGTGGCCAGTAGCCCTGGACTGAATGCCCTTCTCCCCCGTCCTCCATCCTTCCGCCAGAAATGAGAAAGCTGGATGAATGGAGCCCCATCTCCACACTGAGGTCAAGGCCACCCCTTTGGACTGTGAAACCTCGGGCTGGAGGGATTCGGATCTCTGGGGACATCGTGGAGCATAGCTGTCATATCCGCCCTGGGCACTTACACAGACTTCATCTATTTGGGAGGGGAAATCTCTGGTGTTTTGTTAACCCACTGACATTTGGGTTTTCCTGCCCTGTTTGACTCATCTAATCCCCATTAATACAGGAGGCAAAAGCCAAGTGTAATTTCCCAGCCTCATTAGTGATGGTGACAGGTTAGTGTTTTATAGCACCCAGCATCCTCGTGGTCACCGTTAAAACAAACCACTTTGTAAACAGGAGGCAGAGTTCTTGACTTGGGGACCCCAGCCTTCTATTCCCATGATTGGAGATGGTGCTGATAAGGAAGCCCCTTCCCCCCACAGTGGAAGTAATCCCCGCCATGGATGTGATATGCTAGAAACTTCTCTTCAGTACAAAGCTTAGAGCCACTGGCTAATGTTTCACCCTAGGGTAAGTTTAGAATTCCTCAGTTGATATTTCCTGATAACAAATTAAATGGTCCAAGTCTGCTTAGGACGAGATCTCTTCCAGTAAGGAGTTATTTCAATGAATGTGACATGCTTTGAAGGTCTTCCAGCCTCTCTCACGTTTGCCTTTGGGGTTCTTTGCCCAAACGGGCCCCCCAAATGGCCTTGTTAAGAACAGGAATCTCTGCAGGGTTGGGAATGGGATGTGGCGAAGTGGCTCGCTGCTGGAGGGGAGTCCTTGGGAGGGGGCGGGATGCATCCTTTGGCCCCCACCCCCGTTACAGCCCCATTTGAGCTGGCAGACTCACCACCCACCTTTTTTGTTGGCAACACTACTGCCAGATGTGTGTGTGTGTGAAAAACCACCATTTTTTTTGGCCAAGCTGTTTTGACGGGGGTTTGGTTTCTAAATAGTAATTGATCATTAATTGCATTTCTTCCTACAAACCAGCACCTGCCTAGTATCCCTGTATACTTTGGACTATCCAGATGTAAATTAATAAGATTTTTATTTTATCTGAGATTATGGGTGTGTTAAAAACAATTCCATGGGGCCATGTGGGAAACGCATGGGAGGACTTGGAGCCCTATTTAGGTGTAATTACAGTCTGACCCCATTTGCTCCCAAGAGCCTGAGCTGTCATCATGGGATGGCAGACCGCTTGTGCTCATAGGGTCACAGGCAGAAAGATGGGGCTTGCTGGGAGAGCCCCTCACTTTAACGATGATTTACCTGAATCTAGCGTTCTGTGGTTTATAAAGCCTAGGTATATATTCTCATTCCCTGTGTCAGGAATATTAAAAAAATATCTCTTCAGAAATCCCTAGGGTTAAAAAAATTCTGTTTTTTAAGTGAAGTTGCCTGGAGAAGCTAGCTCTGCTGTGCTTTGTCAAGCATTTACAAAATTCATTTAAAGCAAGTCGGATAAAAGCCCGTGTTTGCAGAGGGCTTAGGAAGCCTGGTATCTGGTGTTGTAATGGCAGTTAAAGTCAGTTAACTGTTGCTTTTTTGACTTCTAAAGCAAGGTCCGTATTCACTTTAGGTTTTAAGACCTGGTATCCTACATGATAAGAGTTTGCATATAAATCCCCCAATACATAATCTCTCTCGAGGTTTTGCTAAGAAAATTGGAAATACAGGATAGTTTCGTGACTAAAGGATATTTTTCTCTGTTATCATTTAAATAAATGTAAAAGGAAATACCATGGGGATAACTTCCGATAAGCTACATTTAAATTTATATCTTTTGTTCACTTTTAGATTCTGTTGTTTTGTTTTTAAAAGAACATTCAAATGATTTCTAAGCCTCTTAGTGAAACAAGCTTGCTGTTTTTTAGCACACCGTCTTTTATATTGCCACATCTTCCTCCAAAATACTTTGTGGATTTAACCGTTTCTCCTGATTTGGAAGCCACCTGTGTGCTCCTGGGCGATGGTTAGTCTCTCTTCTGTTCTGGTTCATACTGTGCAGCTGCAAATTGAAGTTTATTCCTTGCATCCATCTCCACTTAGGAGTCCAGAATGGCTCTTTATTGGCCATGAGAGCAAATAAAAGTTTTCTGTTAGATGTGGAAGACACTCTAGCACTCTAAGACCTGGCATTCTTACCTGGACTATGCCACACCCCCATTTTCTTCCACCCACCTTTGGTCACTCCTGGAACAGTTCCACAAATCTGGATGGAGCATGTGCCGTCTCATGACTGCAGTGTTTTGCATCCGATTTCTTCATTTGTGGATGAGTGCCTTTCCACTAGAATTGCCTCCTGCACAGCCTCTGTCCCCAACAAAACTGAACTCTAGTATAACTGAAACATTCTATGTCCAGGGTTGAACATCCAAGGCCAGAAGTGATAAGATGGAAGCAAGTGCCCTTGGGTTTGAGTGTATTTGTTTTTAAAAAATTTTTATAGATTATACTCCATTAATTTTTTTGATAAATTGATTGAGTTTTTGGCTGCATTGGGTCCTCGTGGCTGCACCTGGGCTTTCTCTAGTTGCAGCGAGTGGGGGCTACTCTTCGTTGCAGTGTGCGGGCTTCTCATTGCAGTGGCTTTTCTTGTTGCGGAGCACCGCCTCTAGGCACACGGGCTTCAGTAGTTGTGTCACGTGGGCTCAGTAGTTGTGGCACACAGGTTTAGTTGCTCTGCGGCATGTGGGATCTTCCCGGACCAGGGCTCGAACCAGTGTCCCCTGCATTGGCAGGCAGATTCTTAACTACTGAGCCACCAGGGAAGTCCCGTTGAGTGTATTTGTTGAATGAATGATTTTTTCATCTGGCATTTACCAAGCCTAAGAACAATTTTTAAATTATTTTCCTCCTTCCTGTTCCCCCGTTTCCCTTTGATTATATGTATATAATCAAATGAATTAAGTGTTTTTTGGTTTCAGCCAACTTCAACTCTTACTGAAAATCTCATCTTGTAAGGATTCACCAAGTTTTCTGCCTAAGTTAATAAACCAAGTTAAATTCTGCTGAATGCATTTCTGTGTTTTTTGGATATCGTCATCTCTGCAGTGTGATTCTGAGCGTCATTTGTGCTTGGCCTGTATGACATTCTAGAAGAGTACCTTGAGTACTTCTCTTTTAATATTTCAGTGATTTCTGGAAGTAGGAAACATGACAGTAATGGCTAAGTTTAGGTTTTATTAAGGTTGGACATGAACTTGTGAGCAATGTAAATAATACTCAGAGAAAACTACCTACTCAGCTCAGATGTCCTTTGGCGTCTTGGCTGTGACCACTTGGCAAAAAGTGCTCCTGCAAAGCTTATTAGGGACTTCAATGGATGCTCTTCGCTTAAAGTCTTTCTTGTTTATTTTTTGTAAGTATTCTTAATTTTCTAATGCCTCTTTTTTTTTTTTAAACATCTTTATTGGGGTATAATTGTTTTACAATGGTGTGTTAGTTTCTACTTTATAACAAAGTGAATCAGTTATACATATACATATGTTCCCATATGTCTTCCCTCTTGCGTCTCCCTCCCTCCCACTCTCCCTATCCCACCCCTCCAGGCTGTCACAAAGCACCGAGCTAATATCCCTGTGCCTTGCGGCTGCTTCCCCCTAGCTATCTACCTTACTACGTTTGTTAGTGTGTATATGTCCATGACTCTCTCTCGCCCTGTCAAAGCTCACCCTTCCCCCTCCCCATATCCTCAAGTCCATTCTCCAGTAGGTCTGCGTCTTTATTCCTGTCTTACCCCTAGGTTCTTCATGACATTTTTTTTCCCTTAAATTCCATATATATGTGTTAGCATACGGTATTTGTCTTTTTTCTTTCTGACTTACTTCACTCTGTATGACAGACTCTAGGTCTATCCATCTCATTACAAATAGCTCAATTTCATTTCTTTTTAAGGCTGAGTAATATTCCATTGTATATATGTGCCACATCTTCTTTATCTAATGCCTCTTTAAAGGAGAAAGTCATTTAGGAGTTTAATAATTGGGAAGGGGTGGATTCTGGAAATGTTATGATGAACAGGAAATGGAGGAACAGATCTTTGGTTTAGTAGAGAGTTGAAGACAGCTTGTCAGGGGATGCAGCTCTTTTTCTACCCGTATAAATTTGATTGAACATATTTGGAAATTAGTGATTTTGTAAGACATCCATGGAGAAGTAGCCAGTGATCTCTCTGTATCCCATCCAATACTTGTGAAAGGAAAAAAATTGAGGTAAGTTTCGAAAGCAGCCACATACTGACTTGATGTCTAGTTACCGTTATTGACGTGCTTATATCATCCTGAGAAATTTATCTCTGCCAGCTTTCGTTTCCTTCTCAGTTGAAAGAGCACGATCCTTCCTAGATGGTAGGGTTGTTAAGTATGTGTGTTCAGTGGGGTATGTCAAATCACTGTTACATAGCAGGGGGTCAGTAGCATCAAATTCCCTTCTCATCCCCTATGTGTAATATAACCAGGGTTTAAATCAACACACTGAGTTAGTTCATATATGACTGCGCACCAGCTTTGTTGTACTACCTTTAAGGTGTTTCAAATGGTTAAATTTGCTTCTCTTTGAAATGCCATTTTTATCATTGTTCACATAATTTTTTTTGGCTGTGTGGGCTCATGTTTTTGGTGGAATCACACCATTTTCTGTTGGTTTAATTTACAATTCTATTTTCTTTTTGGCTGTATGCATACTTTCTCATATTGGGACCCATGGCACTGTTGGATTTTTGGCTTCGCTCACCTTTTTTTTCCCCTTCTCCTCTTTGGCCCATCTCTCCCTGTTTCATTTTGACACCACTAACATAACTGTTCACACGTGTTTTGTAAGTCTTCCCAGTACACCTTTAATGGTGCAGTATTCCTTTTTATTCTTTTTTATTTTTCAAATTGACCAGCTTATATTTCACGTATGTGAAAATGCCTTAGAACACCATGTTGAATATTGATTAGTGGGCATTTAAAATCTTAACCAGGGTTGTGTAGTTCTGTTTTGGCTTTCTGTTTCTTCTTTACATTTTTTTAATCATATGCCTGATAGTTTTTGTCAGCAGTGAATGATTCCTAAGGATCCTTCTGTGCATAGCACTGTGTTGGGTCTTGCAGGAAGCATTTTAAAGAGACCCTATGCAATGAATCCCCATTTCCTGTGAGTTTTTGTAGGCAGAGTTTCATAGAATATGATTGTCATCTTCTGGGTGCTTGAATCTAAAACAAATACGGACACAGAGCCCAAGTGAATACTTGAGCGAGAGTATGTAAATAGTAAACAAATAGACATTCGCATCCCTTACCGTGGACTAGACTCGGACTCCCCCTATTCCTGCTCTTCATTTCCTCCACGTGTTGAGATGTTAGGCTGCTCTCCACATCACCTGTAATAATTTCTAGGCAGTTGTACCACTTGAAAACAAGGTAACACGTCCTTTGATTGGACAGGCTGTTGCACTTCCTGTGATGGATAGCATCTTTGCAGCAGTGTTGCTTTATGCTTTCCAGTTTGTCCTCTGGAGAGATAAGCAGCAGGAATGGACATCGATGTTTCGGGATCTCAGGGCAAGAGGGAGGCAGGCTCACCTCCCTCTGAGGAGGTCAAGCTGGGATGGAGGCCCCTGCCTTCTCCAGGCAGCTGGAATGTGGACATGTCGACGTGCAGCCAACCTAGAAGCTTAACGCAGGAAATGTGAACCTTGAGGGAATGACCAGGGGAGTGAGTTAGAGATGATTCCCTGTGTGGCTTTGGCAGAGGGCAGAGTGCCGTGAGAGTCCAGTGGTCCTAGGCGGACTGCCCCTGGGGCCCAGTCCTGTCTGCGTCTCTCCAGGTCACCACCAGAGCATGGCTCTCCCAGCTACCATTTCTTAGTTACCCTTCTTATGAATGGCTCTTTGTTTAAATTGACCAGGGTACACTTTGTGATATTTGGAGCCGAGAATCTGAAGGTAACGGTCAAACAAATCAAACAAGTGGTCATAGTGGAGGACGTGCACCCTTACAGGAAAGGGTAGAATTATCCATGAAGAAACAGGCAAACAGAGATTGGCCTGGAAAACAAAAAGACCATCCAGAAGGAGTCAAGGTAGATCTATTAGAGGTGAGAAGGGAAGTTTAGGGCTGATTTACAGGACTTAACAAAGAAGAAAACAAGCTTCGTTTTTCATCTCAAAGGTCCTTTGAGGAGGTAGATATTGTGATCTTGTTAAACAGCCTGGCTTTTTTTCACAGTGAGAGGGACCAGAAATAAGAAGATGAATAAGAAAATGGCAACACATCCTTTCAAAGTGTGGGTAGGGGTGGGCTTCTTGCTACAGGGAGGAGAAGAACCTGTATGACCCATACAGAGGAATCATTGAAATTAGGTCCATAGCAAACACAGGACTTGAAGACAGTGCAAGAATTTGGTGCCATGTGTGTCATTTGGCTTTTAAACTGATCCAAAGTAAAATGAGATGAAAACAGTCTGCTCCCATCTGTTTCTTTTCTTAAGTATTGTCGGCCCAGTACGTGGCCAGACCTTTTTAATATAGAGAATCCTGCCTTAAAAAATGATAGGATACAATCAATTATCTTTGTGCTCTTCCACAATTTTTAAATTTTGTGGTCCTTTTGCCACTTTCTGTGTGGGAGACTAAGGTAAGGATTTGAAGAATAGGAGTTTTGAACTGCTCTGGTCACATCCATTTCAATGCAAACCTCGCTCTCTTTCTCTCTCTCTCTCTCTCGTTTCACTTGCACAGATTTGTTCCATTTTGGGGTCTTTGTAAGATCTGTCTTCATTTCCTCTGTCCCTGTCAGACTCCCATATTTCCTTGTCCTTTTTGGCCAAACACCATTGTTTTCATCCTCCTTGTGGAGCAGTAGATGCTCTTCGCGCTTTGATGTTAATTTCCTTTCTCTTGCAGCAGCTTGGAGCTGGCAAGCACTAACATCTCTTTCCAATTTTGAAGGGAGATTTGATCTCTCAGCACCCTGCCGCCGTGTCTGTGTTTTCTTTTTTTTTTTTTTTAATATATTCTTTGTTTCTTTATTGAGGTATAACTGACATACACTATACTGCACATATTTAAACTGTACAAGTGGTAAGTCTCTGCATATGTGAAACCATCACCAAAATCAAGATAGTGAACATACTCATTGGCCCAAAATTTCCCTTGCGCCCTTTATAATACCTTCATCCTGTCCCCAGCGACCCACAGATCTTCTATCACATTACATTAGTTTGCAATTCCTAGAATGTATGATTCCTAGCATCATACAATATGTCATCTTTTAATTTTTTTTTAATCTGGCTTCTTTCATTTAGCATCATCATTCTGAGATTCACCCATGTTGCATGCAGTGCATGTCCAGTCTTTTTAATTGCAGAGTTGTATTCTATTGTGTGGATATACCAGAGTGTGCTTATCCATTTCTCTGTTGGTAGACATAAAGCCACTAAGAACATCTGTGTACAAATCTTTGTTTAGACACAGGCTTTCGTTTCTCTTGGGTAGACACCTAGGAATGGGATGGCTAAATCATATGGTGGGCTATATATTTAACTTTTTAAGAAACTGCCAACTGTTTTCCAAAGTGGTTGTATCATTTTACATTTCCACCAATAGTGTAAGAAGGTTCCAATTGCTCTAGATACTTGTTAACACTTGGCATGGTCAGTTTTCAACTTTAGCCATTCTAATAGGTGTATAGTTGTACCTCATCTTTTCATGTGCTTATTTGCCATCCTACATCTTCTTTGGTGAAATGTCTATTCAAATATGTTGCCTATATATATATTTTTTTTTTTGGTATGCGGGCCTCTCACTGTTGTGGCCTCTCCCGTTGCGAAGCACAGGCTCCGGACACGCAGGCTCAGCGGCCATGGCTCACGGGCCCAGCCGCTCCGCGGCATGTGGGATCTTCCTGGGCTGAGGCACGAACCCGTGTCCCCTGCATCGGCAGGCAGACTCTCAACCACTGCGCCACCAGGGAAGCCCTGTTGCCCATATTTTTAATTGGGTTATTTGAGTCTTACGATTGACCTTTGAGAGTTCTTTATATTTTCTGAGTACAAGTCTTTTTTCAGATCCATGAATATTTTCTCCAGTCTGTGGCTTGTCTTTTCATTCCCTTAACAGTGTCTTTTTTTAAAAATTTTTTTAACATCTTTATTGGAGTATAATTGCTTTACAATGGTGTGTTAGTTTCTGCTTTATAACAAAATGAATCAGCTATACATATACATATATCCCCATATCTCCTCCCTCTTGTGTCTCCCTCCCACCCTCCCTATCCTACCCCTCTAGGTGGTCACAAAGCACCAAGCTGATCTCCCTGTGCTATGCAGCTGCTTCCCACTAGCTATCTATTTTACATTTGGTAGTGTATACATGTCCATGCCACTCTCTCACTTCTGTGTTTTCATGATGGTTCGTTGTGGCTGCTTTCAGTGCAAGGTTGGATTTCTGATGCAAATGGAAAAACAAACAAGCAGTTAATTCTGTGCATCCTTTTGTCTTCCTGTAAACACACCTGCCATGGCGTGTTACCCCTCTAAGCGCTCCTGCTTAACGTGCTTCGGTTTGTCAAGAATTGATTTGTTTGGCAGAATTATTCATAGTTGATTCTAGGAGTAAATTTTCTCCGGTATCTATCTGTAGAAATAAATCTCACTTCTCCGTGCCTTTCTTTAATTAGCTTGTTTCTGTTGTCATCAAATATTCACTTAATGAGTCTATAAAGGATCTTCAGTAGTGTTAAGCTGTCAGTGCTGTTTGGGGATAAAATTCAAGATTGACATCAAACGTGTCCATTTTAGTAAAGATGCAATTGACTTAAGTAGTATAAATGGAAGGGGTATCCATGAAACAGTCATCCTGCTGTTATCATGTGTAACGATTACACTGTAAGGAAAACCTGCCTTGAGGAATTGCGAAACCAAGGGTCAAGTTCACCTCTGCCGTCACCTGCCTCCCTACTGTTGGCAAGTCAGAGCAATGGTCTGACCCAGGGGTCCCCAGGAACCGGGCGGCACAGCAGGAGGTGAGTGGCGGGCGAGCCAGTGAAGCTTCATCTGCCGCCCCCCGCCCCCCCCCTCCCCCGTCGCTCGCATTACCGCCTGCACCATCCTCTCCTCCCCTCCGCCCCGTCCGAGGAAAAATTGTCTTTCATGAAACCGGTCCGTGGTGCCAAAAAGGTTGGGAACTGCTGGTCTAACCTATTCCCTTGTCTGTAAGATGGGGTAACATTTTGGCCCTCCTTTTTCGCCTGGTAGTTGTGGCGACCACATGGAATCATGAACGTGGCAGTGCGGTCATCCCATTCCTGCCCTGGGAGGACCCCAGCCGGGGGTTATTCTGCTCTGCTCGGCCTTTGCAGCCTGGTCTTCATCCCTCCTTTGTACTCTTCGTGCTAAGCAGCCTTCTCACAGGTCCCCCTCCCTCTGTGTTTATACTCTCCGGAGTCCCTCTAACTGCCCCTCAAGGCTGGAGCCATCTTCCTGACTACCTTAAATGCCTTCTCCCCTGTGGATTCTCCCTCGTTCATTCTGATCTGCAGTAGCCTCGTAGTGATCTCTGGTCCTCCATCACCTTAGCGATCTGTGGCTCTCTGTCGTCACGATGCTGAATCATCGTTGGTCCCATATGTGTCCTGGATTGCTAACAAGATGAAAATCGAGGGTCAGGATCCTGAGTCTTGCACTCTGTTACCACACTGCACAGAACCCTGGTATGGATCAGGGGTTACTGGATGCTGACTGGAGTGACTTTGATAAATCAGGGAAACCCCGCAGACTGTTTCCTTCCTTGCATAGTACTTTGGGTGCTCTGTGTGCCTGGGTAGAGATGTAAGTTGGCCATTCTTAAGTCTTACTACAGATAGTTAAGGGGTGACCACCCTGGGCAGCCAGGTGCCAGGCTCTGTGTCTGTAATAAGATCGGGGTGCTCGCTGTGTGGCTGGGGAGACCAGCGCTCGAGTGTACACTGTCCAGAGCAAGAAGAGGGATGTGGTCTCACGTGGGAGAGTTACTGGCATTCAGTGAAGAGCCAATACACTGGGAATAGGGTGAGGGCTGGCACATGCTGCGGCAGTGGGTCTTCATGGACGAGTGAGCAAGGGTTTGCTGGGAAGGTGCATGGGACGTGCCCCCAGCGAACGTACAGGAGCGTCCAGGAGCCTGCTGTGCATGGGGGCCAGTGTGGTTGTGTGTGGAACCCGGTGTGCAGAGCAGGTGAGGATGCAGGGGGAGATGCCCTTTGGTCATGTGGAAATGATCTTGGAGAACTGGGCTCCTTAGGAGAGAGGCACGTGGGAGCCAGAGGAGCCTCGACTTTAGGACCAGCCGATGCCACAAGGGGCGAGGAGAATGGCCGTGGTGGAGGGTCTTCCCTGCTGTTCAGTCAGTGGCAGCATCACAGGGAAGAGACCTAAAATTCAAAGCCCCAGCATTACTTCCAACAATTCTGATTCTGCAGGTCTGGGGTGGGGCTCAGCATCTGTGTCTTAAGAAACTATCCAGGTGATCTGATGCAGGGGATCATTGACCCACCCTTTGAGTAAATGCTGAATTGTCCCTAAAGAGCTTTGTAAATCCAAAGAATTATCAAATTTGCACGTTATCCATTTGTCCTGGCAGACAGGTCATGGATAGCTCTGTTCGGAGTCTCAAAAGGATCCGTAAATTCTATAAAGCTTAAAATCACTGAGCTAGGAAAAAATAATGTAAGACAGAATGATAACAGTGCTATAGCCAGAATACAGGAGAGTGGTAACCTTTAAAGAAACATTTTGTGATATAGGGAAAGTTGATGTTTACAAGAACCCGACTATAACACATTAGGAAAGGGAAGGCTTGACATCCCGTTTGTAAATCAGGATTTATGTTTGGGTGAATATCTCAGTGTTTAAAAGAGATACAATGCTTGGTGGATGTAGACATTTCACGATTTATCTATAATAGGGTTTTTTTTAAACAATTTTTCCCCTGACCTAATTAAATCATCTGGTTTCCCCTGAGTTTTATTTTTTTAATTTTGAAGTTAGCAATATATAAAAGTTCAGTATCATGAAGGTCTTTACTGAGAATTTTTAGTAACGGTGCCACATTTTGCTCTCCTGCGGTGAAGGTCACGCCTGCATTTCTATGATAAACATCTTTCTGAAATTTATGAAGGAAAAAATTGATATTGATGCAACTTGGTTTTCACTCCCAACCCGAGAGCTTTCACGTCAGTCAAGTGTACAGCTGAAAAGTGGTACCTGCTCCCTCTTTTCTTCCTAAACCCAAAGTGGGCATATGGTTGATCCTGGCAACACAAGTACCACGAATGGGATGCAGTAACTCTAGGGTGGAGGCTCTGATCAAGGATGCACTTCCCAGGGATGGTTGAGGCTGAGGGATCCACTGGTAACCACAGTTGTTCTTGGCAGTGGGGTTTGGCTCCTGGAGTCCCATATTTAATCATTGGCTTAAACATTACATGAAAGGTTACTATTTCTTAAGCCCAGTCAATATTCTATTGATCCACAAGGGTTTATTCTCCATTCATATGGTATCCATTCATATGGTACCCAGTGCTAGGTTAGATATTGTCCATATGGCCAAGCGCCAGGGCCAACAATTAGCTTACTGAAGAGCATCCCATAAGAGAGACCCAGGCCACGTGTGATCAAATGCAAAATTACACACTCAGATGATTAAAACCAATTATGCAACAACACTTTGATTAACTAATCCCAGTGACCACAGCTTCTTGTAACAACTCAGCCAGAATGAAAAAAAAAAAGTTTCATGAGAAGCAGAGTTCTCCACTTTCCTGACTTTATATTAAAAATATCCCAATGGGGCTTCCCTGGAGGTGCAGTGGTTGAGGGTCTGCCTGCCGATGCAGGGGACATGGGTTCGTGCCCCGGTCCGGGAAGATCCCACATGCTGTGGAGCAGCTAGGCCCGTGAGCCATGGCCACTGAGCCTGCGCGTCCGGAGCCTGTGCTCTGCAATGGGAGAGGCCACGGCAGTGAGAGGCCCGCGTACCGAAAAAAAAAAATCCCAATGAATCATTTCTGAAGCAAATAGGGCTCATTGCAGGCATATTATGAAGTCATTGACCTTGATATTATATTCTTTCTGGGAACCTTTCTACATCAGCGTTTTCTATGTTTAATGTTATCTTTACCAAGATAAGAAATATATCTTGTTCTTTGTACTTGATTTTTTGCTTAGGCTACACACGCTAGGTCTAAATAAATACTTTTTAGAGTGGGTGTGGTTAGAGAACCAGTTGTAGGAATACATTTTGGTTAGTGTTTGTTTGAGTTTTAGATTTTGAGCCTCTTTGCTGGAGACTGAAAAATGTAAACTGGGTCAGATAATTTTAGTCATGAGTCCGCAGGTGCCAAGGAGTGGGGTATGTTGAGAAGAGTCCTACTGAAGTTATATTGGTTATTCTCAAATAATCCTTTCAGCACATATGATGTAATCTTTTGGCGGTATGCTTGGATAGGAACGATCACCCCAAATTGGTCCCAGCCCACGTAGGGTCAAGAATGGTGGGTGCCTGGTCCTATGATTTGGGTTCTCTACTTTTCCCAGCCCTCACATCCACGTTCATATCAATAGGGTTTCTTCTACCTCCTCACTACCTCATCCTAAACATTCTCCTCTCTTTAACGTTGGGCTCAGCCATCCTTTTGCTTACATTATTTAACATTATCTTATTTAGTTTTTATATGATAATCAGACCCCCCCCAACCATACACCTTGGCTACACACCAACACATTTTAACCACCATTGTGTTCCTGATAAAGAAGTATTGTATTTAAGAGAAGAGAGAGAAAAATAATAGGATGTATACCTTTAGAATGGAAATACAGTTGACCCTTGAGTGACATGGGGGGTTAGGGGCACCAACCCTCCACGCAGTTGGAAATCCAGGTACGATTTATGGTGGACCCTTCATATCTGGGGTTCATCCGTATCCAGGGTTCCTCTGTATCTAAGGTTCATCTGTATCCCTGGTCCTGTGTCCCTAGATTCAACTAGCCAGGCCAGATCGTGTAGTGCTGTAGTATTTACTACTGAAAAAAATCCAAGCATAAGTGGGCCCATGCAATTCAAACCCCTGTTGTTCAAGGGGTCCACTGTATTATCTTAGGGATCATCTAGACCTGAATTTGTTAAATATTGTTAAATATTAGATTTTGATGGTACAAGTCTTTTGTTGGAACCCCAACATTTAAAGTAAATAAAAGTTGACTGTATCAGGTTGACTCAGGGTTTAGAATGACCTGGAATGGGTCTGGAAGAACCTTCACAGTCTGAGGGTTCTGAGGATCACAGTGTGAAAAACCAGCAATCTAGTTCCTCCTGCTGTTTTATATAGGTCAGGACGCTGAGGAAAGGGAGCCAACATTGACCTATTTACCAGATAAGAAGGTAGGTAAGTGGATAGGTAAGTAGGTAGGTGGGTAGGTAGTGTAATATGTATGTGTATATATAAACACATATACTGTATATATACAAAGTCGTTTAATCCTTATAACATTCTAGAAGGTAGATGGTTTTACAGGTGATTAGATGAGAAAAGCTTTTAAGTTGACAGAGTTGGGGCTCACCTTAGGTCTTTTTGGTGGCAAATCTACATTCTTTGCATCATACCTCCACGCTGCCGGATGGCGCTTCGCCTGAAGCCACACGGGCAGGGACAGGACTGGGACCCAGGCCCCTGCATCCTGGTCCAGGGTTGTCCCCCTAGACCACCTTTTCTCTTTAGTCAGTGGCCAAATAGTACCTGCTAAAAGAGTAAATGGAATATTGAGGAAGCAATTAAAAAGATGGACACTCCAGCAGTGCTGACCTTGAGAAGAGTTAATGTTCTTAGTTCCCTGTGTTTTAGCAACTAATTGGTCATGTAAAATGACTGGAAGGAAGCTGATTCACAAGTGATTTTTGTGCTCTCTCAGTATTGTTCTTAGCTCAGAGAATTTTGCCTGGAATCCAGCTTCCTAATTTAAAACATTATATGATGAATTATTTTTCTTCAAAATACTCTCTTTATGGCCTGAGAATTGAAGTTTGATGTTGAATTTTCAAGGATTCACTACTTTTATGTTTCATGAACTTGAAAGGTACAGAACATGTAATCATTAACATTCTTTTTAGGTTTCGAATATAAAATCAAACATGAACGATTGAAGCATTAAACCAGAGTTCCAGTACAATACCCAGAAAATCCCTCTGCTTTTTGTTGACTTATGCTGAGGACTTATTATGTAGATGCTTAGAATAACGGGCCGTGGATATCTTAGCTTCTTGCCTCTCGTTGCTGACTCCGATTTTCTTTTTCTCTGGAGCGTTTAGGAACAGGAGATCTTCAGGATGAGTTTTGTTTTTCTCTTGGCT
This sequence comes from Delphinapterus leucas, assembly GCF_059928025.1. Lineage (NCBI taxonomy): Eukaryota > Metazoa > Chordata > Mammalia > Artiodactyla > Monodontidae > Delphinapterus > Delphinapterus leucas. Next base: position 31,243,493 of record NC_143142.1, on the reverse strand, counting down.
CCTGCAGCATTTTCCATCTTTCTCCTTTGTAACTACTTCCTTGGCCCCCAAGTTGTCTTCCTGGAGGACCAGGGCATCTTTATCACCCTCCACATCTTTCCCGTAACCCTCACCCCTTCCCCCCAGGGCCCTATGTAACATCCGGCACACAGTGAGATGGGGGAGGAAAGAGATGCTGTGAGTCATATCAGAAAGGCAGGAGCTCCAGAAGCAGGATTTCTTCTTTCCTTGCTGTAGCCAGTGTGGTTAGTGAATAGAGACCATTAGTATTTCTTTTTCACTGTTTCTAATAAAGATAGAAAAGTGAACAATTTTCCATCTTACTTTTGTTACATAAATCTTTAAGAAATTCCATTAAACCCAGTAGGTCTGTAATGAGTAGCAAGCACCTTCCAAGGACTGGGGATGCGGAGGTGAAGAGAGTATTTCTAGGCCCAAAGAAGCTCATGGTGCAGTAGAGAATATAAACAGGTCACAATCGTATTGCTGTATAGGTGATACGGACATCTACAAGACCTATATGTCTTGTAGTGATGGTACAGTGGCAGGAGTGGTTGATTTTACCTGTGAAACAGGTACCCAGGAGAGGTGGCCTGTGAGCTGGGATTTGCACAGAAGAGAATGGGAGTCTGCCAGCCATACTCTGGGCTGGGGATGCAGGGACACAGGGAGAGCACGTGGGCAGCAGCATCATTGAGGTGGATCTCCAGACAGTCGGGGATTACTAGATTATACTCTGAAAGGGAAGCGGCAGCAGGAAATGAAGATAAAGAGGTAGACAAGGTCAAGTCCGGAAAAACCCCTGGGTTACATGATAACATTTGCACATTATCCCGTGGGCAGCGAGGTGCCCATGGTATAACACAGGGGGTAACGTATACAACAGCTGTGTGCTTTATGAAAGGTCAGCTTGCTGGGCGTGTGTGGGGTAAACTGGAGAGGGCAGAGTCTAGACATGAGAGGATGGGCCAAGTTCAGTGGGGACGTGATCTGAAACTCCAGTTGTGGTGTGGTGGGGATGGGAGACTGATAGGAGAAGCTTTTAGGAAGTTTTGGGGGAAGGTGTTGGGCAGACTCCTGGTTGACTCAGAGAGTTTTGGCTCGAGCCTCTGGCTTGTGGTTCCACCAGCCAAAGTCGGCTGTATCCACACAGAGCCGCCTGGCACTTTAATTTCCTGTTTCAGGTAGCATGTCCCCACGCCTGGCTGTGGCCCCCTTTGATGTTCATCATCTTGTAACAGTGAGTGCACTTTCCCATCTGCCACCAAGTCCAACCGTCACCCTGTCCTTGGGAGATAGATCATAAATATTACAAAAGTGTCATATCTTCCATAGGCATTAAATCCTCGGGGATTTGCCTATGGTCAGAATTGCCCTCTGAAAATCCTTCAGGAAACTTCTGGGTTGAAGACCAGCATTCTGTTTGTCAAAAGACTGTAGGTCTTTAAACATGAGAGTGATGCTGAACCCAGGAGATGTATGCACTTAGAAAGGAAAGACTTCTGTCTGTCATCATCCTCCCATTTTCATGGTTGAAGCCACACACGTTAATTGTACCTATGATGTAAGCCCTGCATATGCCCTTTTTGTACGGTGAGCAAGACACACCATCTGTGACCTGCCCAGAGATAGAATAGGTAGCTGACAGATCCAGGACTTAATGAATCCCGGGTCTCAGATTCCCGTTAAGTTGAATGAGTCTTACAAGTTCCCAATTTTTGTTGTAGAATAAGTACTCCTAATAATAGGAAATTGGAATGAATGCTTTACCAAGAGGATATAGGAAATTGTATTTACTTTTTCCTTATACATAATTTGATTCTACCCAATGAATGGGATGTATAGAAAAAATGTTCATTGAGGGAAATATATTTGGTTGAGTTTGGGTTAATCAGCGAAAATAAACAATTGGCTGGCTGTTTTAAGCTGAATAACATGGCTTGGCTGTACTGCCTATTGGTGAGTTCAGGAGTTTATTTTATCAGCTGTCCCAGATAATGATTTTATGCTAATAAAATCATCAAGAGATGAATTTGTAAATCATACTAAACTGGCAGGAGCACTACAGGGCATAAAATTAAGTTCTGTTCTTTATTAATTTCCTGGGTATCTCTGACCAACAACCAGGATCATTTTCTACCTAGGATACCTCTTCTTGCTGAGTAGTTCCACTTAGGAGAAAAATTACAGATTGGGAGTTTCTTAGCATGAAATTAGAGAATGGAATTCAGTGCTTTCATCAAGCAGTGTTATTCTGTTGCCCTTATTCACCTGAGAGATATTTATAACTTAAAAAGAGTTATTTAGAGCAGTGATCTCCAAAAGGCTTTCTCCATGCCCTTTGAGGCGTATAATACACAATCTGTTGATGTATGGAAGAAAATAATTGAACTTAATTTATATTTATTTTCTAGTTTGTACTTTAAAGAGTCAATTATATGTGTGTCTAATAATCTGAATATGTGGAGTACTACATTATATAATTTATAAGTAAAATGGGATGGTTGGGCCTTTTAATTTTTATTTATTTATTAATTTTTAAAATCTTAAAATCCAAAATGTTTATTTAGCTTTTTAAATTGAAGTATAGTTAATTTACAATGTGTTAGTTTCAAGTGTACAGCAAAGTGATTCAGTTATATATAATCTATCTATATAAATATTTATATATAGTGTATATATATATTCTTTTCCAGATTCTTTTCCATTATAGGTTATTATAAGATATTGAGTATATTTCCCTGTGCTATACAGTATGCCCTTGTTGTTTATCTATTTTATACATAGTAATGTGTTTCTGTTAATCCCAAACTCCTAATTTATCTCTTGCTGCCACCTCTCCTATCCCTTTTGGTAAACATAAGTTTGTTTTCTATGTCTGAGTCTATTTCTGTTTTGTAAATAAGTTTATCTGTATCTTTTTTTTTTAGATTCCACCTATAAGTGATACCACATGATATCACTTTCTCTGTCTGACTTACTTCACTTAGTATGATAATCTCTAGTTCCATCCATGTTGCTGCAAACGGCATCATTTCATTCTTTTTTATGGCTGAGTAAAAGGTTGTGCCTTTTTAAAAATCTGAAGTTACCTTTACCTTCCTCAAAATGTTCGAAACTGCTGATCTAGAGCACTTTTCTGAAATGGGTCAAGGATTAGTTTATTCTGGGACCTCTTTTAAGACCCCCTCTTCCTGAAGATCCTGGTTAAATAGGTCAGACTAGAACAGTGGTTATCAAACCTAAGTGTGCATCAGAATTACCTGGGGGTCTGGCTTGTTAAAACGCAGAGTACCGATGCTGGGCCCCCCAGAGTTTCTGATGCAGTAGGTTGGGGGTGGGGCCTGAGAACTTATATTTTCAACAGAATTCAGGGAACCACTTTGAGAACCTCAGCTCCCACCTGGGACTTGGGACACAGGCAACGCCCAAAATGAGGCGATGATTACTGATCTGGATTTTGTTCACCTTCCCTAGACAGTTCTTGCACATACTCCAGCATTTTGTTTTCCTTTCCTACTCCTATTGCTCCCATAGAGGCAGGCAGCTGCTTTTCACACTATGCTTTTCAATACTGGCATGGAGGATAAAAGCGCCAGTGTGATATTAAGGGAGATTCAAATGTACAGGGAATTCGTATGAGTGGTTTACTTAAATCCTCCCTGAGGTACTTATTTGTATATGAAAACTGAGGTCACAAATGATTTGGCTGTATCTGTACAATATTTTGGAGTAGAAATAACACCATTACCCATTTTTAAAAAAACAGATTTTCACGGGCTTCCGTGGTGGCACAGTGGTTGAGAGTCCGCCTGCCGATGCAGGGTACGTGGGTTCGTGCCCCGGTCCGGGAAGATCCCACATGCCACGGAACGGCTGGGCCCGTGAGCCATGGCCTCTGAGCCTGCGCATCCGGAGCCTGTGCTCCGCAACGGGAGAGGCCACAACAGTGAGAGGCCCGCGTACCGCAAAACAAAACAAAACAAAACAAAAACCCAGATTTTGAGATGAATAAGAAAAATACATGGTTGGTTGTTGCCTTTTTAAAATCAGGCCTTTTTAAAAATTAGGGATTGATAGACTGATATGAAATGAAGAATGCAGTAAGTGTGATAAGCCGTAGAAACTTTGACAAGACAACTCATATCCTTTGAATTACATAAAGTACATCTATCGGCAAATAGCATTTTTTACAATAGAGTGTGGCATGAGCCATTTAAATGCCTGTGCCATGTGTAAAAACTGCTTGCTAGATTAAATTATGTAGAAAAGCATTCTATAATGCTTGGTGTCCGATTCACTAATCATCAATGGGGCAGTCAAAGTTTAAGAGGCAATTGTATACTTTCATTGTTGGCAGGCAATTACATGTAGATGTCACTGGGATTGATGTACAAGAAGAAAGCAGTGGCTTAGCTATATTGGTGCAGGTTTTTTTTTCACTCTTAAAACAGTTATGTATATTATAGCTCACTTCTGTTTATCCTTTGAAAAATGTAGTTTATAGCCATTTGTCTCACAGCTCTAAATCTGAAATAAATGGAAAGGACCACCTGAGATTATGTGTATTTTAGGAAAATAGAGCATATAACATTAATTCTTTTAGCACTAGTTTTTGATCTGCCCTCTCTGTAGAGAGTCCCATTTAATACTTTATGCATTTGATAAAGGCTGCCTTAAATGGGGTCACTCTGTATTTAGAACAAATGAGAAAAATGTTCCAGAAATCTCCTCAAGGAGTATTACAGTCTTTTTACAAAATGACTTTTAAAAGGGCTGTAATTATAACAAGGAGAATGATTGCCGGAGTATATAAATCAATTTAACCTGTTAAAGTCAGAACAACTCAAAATGTGTGTGAATCTTACAAAGAGTGTGAAATTGACATTGGATTGTCCTCCATTAGCTCCTTAGAAACGGCACTTTCAGGAGCTTATTTACAATGTAATTCATGTAACAATCATCATATAAATACTACAGGTTGCTGTTTACTTATTTTACAGGGGCGGATTAAGGGTGAAGATGTGTAGACTTGAGAGAGTATGAACTCTGGATGCAGACTCTGCTTGGACTGCGAGTCCTACACCAAACTCTGGGTGATGTGGGCAATATTTGACCGCGCCAAACTGCCATCTGTAAAAACAGGGGTGTATCCATCAAGGTCCAATCAGGAGACAGAGAACAGGCAGTAATTTGAACAGGGAGAGTTTAATATAAAGAATGTAACAGCAGATTAGAATGGAGAGATTGGCTAGTGGAAAGAGTGCTCTAAAGAATAAAGGAATAGCAGATGTGAGGGGCGGCCCCTGCTCCAGGGCAGAAATGAAGTCCAAGGAGAAGATCCATCCAGAGCTGAGATCCGGGGCCCGGTGGATGGCAGGGAAGTCACTGTGGGGCCACACGCATAGAACTTGGAGGAAATGTGTCCTCTAGGGTGGCCGGGAAAGCTGTTCATAGGGGTGTCCTTCTGGGGCCGTCTCTCACACAGTCGCAGAGGGGAGCTCTGGCAAGCGCTGTCTGCAGGGCCTTGCTGGCCACTGTGCAGTGGAGAAGCTGGGCCTGGGAAGCCCCTGCCTTGTGGGCCTGGGGCTCCTGAAGCTGTGTGCTAGGGAGCCTTCCAGGGACCTCTGCAAGCTCCATCCTTCCTCCTGGACCCTCTACTGGCAAAGCTTAAAGTCTTGCCAGCTGGGACAGGAAGTGTAGTCAGAGAGCCTGGCTATATTTTTGCAGGGGAAGCAATGAAAAGTGAGTTTAGGGCTCAGAGGTAATACATCAAAAGGATGTATCCTTGGCAAAAGGATATTGATGCCCGCCTTTAGACTTCATGAGATTAAATAATACAGGTAGACATTTGCGTGGGTTTTGTTATGTGACAGTTTCTTTGATCAGACGTATTGAGACCACATCTTACACTGGTTGTGACGATTAAATGAAGTAATGACTGTCTGTTGTCTGAAGCAGAGTCTGGCTGGCATGTAGCGGATGTTCAGGAAATGTTTGCAGATCACATGGCGCTCACATCGTAGTGTTGACTAGTAACTTCAAGCTAAACAAAGGGTCCCAGGTAATGGTTCTCACCCTCACACCTTAAAGGCTACGGGTAGCACCCTTTGATGGATCGTGAAGTCCGTTTTGTGGACCCAGACCCAACCTTTTACAAAATCGAATAGAACAGAAATGAAAAAGGCCAGTGTAGCTCAGTGGCCATAAATGTGGTTTGTGAAATGTACATATACATGTGCTGGGTTACGATGTCATGACTGTGGGTCACAATAAAAAAAAAAATTGCTTAAATACTGCTCTACAGAGTGCACTCAATCCTTGTCCGTTTGGTTTCCTTTGTCTTCTCTCTAGTCCTGAAGGTTTAGTAGGATGTAGAATGGTCATGTGAAAGAACTTATAAGGTTTCCTTTGGGGAAAAAGTGGACCATCCTCTCCTTTATAGCTCCTGTCTTAATGATGTCATGCTACTTTTGGATCTACTGAATAATTCTCTGCTGTTCCAAAGAAAGAAGAAAGATAAATTCCCTCCAATATGCAAATGACAATATTTTATTTTCATAAATCATGGATGACCTTTATAGACAACTAGCTTTCCTATCTAATTATGGTCGGGAAAAAAATAAGAATTCAACTTTTCTAAAACAAAAGTCATAATTTGTGGAGACTTCATTAACGTTTAACTGGCTTATAGTTTTCAACCATAATAAAACATGAACATGTTCAATGATTTAGTCACATTTGGAGCTGATTCATCTTGGAATACACCAGGACAGGACTGGGTATTTTGTGGAGCTCAATTGAGGTAGTTTTCATTGCTTAAGTGGATATTACCTTACACTTAGAAAAAAATTTTAAGCAAAATTATTGCAGCCAAATTCTGCATAGAATTTTGGGAAATTCATTACCCATTTTTCTGAAGAAGCATTTATTGGGTACCTACCACGTACCGGCTCTAGGAAATGTCAAGACGACTAAGAATTATAATCAAAATGACTTTTGAGCAGAATTCCTAAGCTTTTAGACACCCGTTCCTTTTAAACTCCATAGTTTTCATGAAAAAAAAATAACATGGTTTCATCTGATTTCTAAAGCACATGGCATCATGCTTCAGTAATAGCACAGACAGCCTGTACTTTTTAGTTGGGGGGTAAATACTCAAACTCATGGCAGCCCATTAAGACTTTGTTGAGAGAAGCAATATTCATAAAGACTGTTTCAAAGAATATTACAGTTTTATCCTAGAATGCACTGAGCTCCCACTAAATCAAGTTTATCCAATCAAAGTTGGATGACATGCTATCCTGACATGTTACTGAATAAACCCTAAAACCCATTGCTTTGCTGTGGTGACCGCCCCTGAGAACTATGTTCATTAACTCATGTTGATTGTTTCATACTAGGGCCCTGGGAACATATTTCCCTCTGGATTTGGGATTAGGAGTTGTGTTTCTTTCAAGTTTTCAGTTTGGGAGATAGTGTCACATAGTGTTCAGAATATGGGTTTGAAAGAATATGGGTTTATACCCAGGATCCCTGGGTACAAATCTCTGCATCACTGTCTTCCAGCTTTGGGACCTTGTGTGCAAGCTCTGTAACCCTTCTGTGCCTCAGTTTCTGTGTGTGTAAAACTAGTATCTTGGTACCTACTTTATAGTGTTTGCCTGAGGATTAAACACGTCCCCAGTAAATATAAGCCCTGTTATTAGTTTTAGTATTAATGTTATCGTCTCATAGGTACTGTGAATTGTGTAATCATGTTTTCCTCTTGGCACTGGCTACCCCAAAGCTTAAAGTGAAATGTGTGGCCAATGCCCCGTGAATGAACCTAGTGATATTTTTTATTACTTGGCGATAATGGTGGAGTCCTAGTTATAATCCTGATATAATCTTGTCTTTTTTTTTTTTTCCTGCTCTACTTTCCTTGCTTTTTAACTTTCACTTCTCCTCAATTTTATTAATTTAATTGTCATGTTATTGTGCACTACCTGTCCCGGAACAGGCCATACAATCATCATTCTTGGTCAGAAGCCATCATCCTTGTTGTCCATTACCTGGGTATTTGACACCCATTGACACTTCCTTTCATATAATAACTCCTTCTTATTCCACCACAAGTTGTGTGTTGTGTTCAAATTTGCTAAGGAAAAGCCTTTCTCAAGGTATGATGGAAGCAGGTGGGCAGGCACGTGTGTGTGTGTGTGTGTGTGTGTGTGTATTTATGTAAGAGAGAGAGAATAAGAGTGATGCAGGCCACCACCCACCCGGCTTGCATCACCTTTCCTCCATCTCTTGTATGACTTTTGGTTTAGTCCTGATTCCTCTCCACAAAAGAGAAATAATTTACCTTGATTGAGGGGTGAATATGGCCCAGCCATGAGCTGCTGGGCATCGGTCCAAGTAAGACAATTCTGGGGAAACCTTGGCAATTTGTTGGTAACTGTATGCCTCTACATGATGGCAAACGGTCTGTGTTATCCTGAAAAAGGCGGGAGACTTATTTTTGGAAATGCTTCATTTCATGATGTTTCAGGGACTTTGCTCCCTTATCACATTCTTCACTGGCCCTAAGGCACTCACTTGAAAAGCCCAGCTGGCCTCTCTTCTTTGCTCCTATAGTGCCACAGAAGAGCCCACACACTTCACCTCCTTACAAAGTACACATTAAATTTTCCAATTCTGTATTCCAACTCTTTGTAACGCAGTGAACTCCTCAGAGTCCGTGTAGGAGGTACAGACGGCAAGGACAATTTAAGACCTAGTAATAGCTGGTACTGGTGGACTTGCCTGACTCTGTTAGACCAGCCACTCTTGCTGCCTCACTGATTCATCAGAAACACCAGGTGAGGGACATGTTATGTTTGTTTTATAGGTAAAGACATTGGGGTTCTGAGAGGCTAAATGATTTGTCTACAAACACAAAGGCAGCAGGGCAAGAATGAGGAAGTGCCAGGCGTCTGACCCCGGAACCGGTTCACTTCACCTCTACACAATGTTGTCTCGAAATCTAAAACCTTCATTTTGCTCTCTTGAGTTGGTTATATCCCATTGCTTTTTACCTTAATTGCCTTATTTTAGCTCAATAAAGCACCTTTGCTATTTTAGGGTCTTGCATCTGTTGGATGAAGGCCAGTAGTGGATCTGAAAATTGATGTGCAGGGGGCCATACCTTTGGGCAACAGGAAATTCACAGTCTATCCTATTTTCCAGTGTTTCCATAATCCTATATGGGTCTACGAGGAACCATGGCATTCTTTTTACGTTTCCTTTCAAGTGATAAAAACAACTTTATGTAATGGGAAAATTATATCCTTGCACCAATGTTGTATTAGTCTTGTGGGGTTTGCTGTCAGCCACGCAAGCTCTCGCCTTTATATTTGTTTATATCTGCAGTGCCAAGAATTGTTTCCTAAACCAGATCTTTAACCAGACTTGAGCTGTTTTGCAGATGCCCCCCGCCCGCCGCAAGCTATTTCTCACTGTTTAAGATTGCACTGCAGGACTTTCAGTAAAGTGCTATCTATGCTTCTATTGGGGTGGGTCCCTTTTCTGTCAAAATTCATGGTTCTTTCATTCTTTTGAATATTATTAGTGCTACTGCTGTTTGGGCTTATTCCTACAGCACTGAAGCTATTTTCTATATCAAAATTAGGATTTGCAACCAAGGGAAAATATTTCTCATAAACGTTTGCGTAGCCTTCTAACATTTCTTACCCCAAATTGGAAAGTTGTTAGTATTATGTGCTTAAAACAAATCCACTGTGTTTCTGAACTTGTTAAAGCTGAGTAAGAGGGAAGTATAAATTACCAATTGTTGTCAAGGTGAAGTATTGAGTTAATGCTGTATCTTTATAATGAGTTTCCTGTTCCCAGCAGAATGTTTAATTGGCCAGTTCTGTTAAAAGTGTTACAGAGGATGGTGTCCAGGGCCACTGATTTCACCATCATGCCTAGAGCCAGTGACTAAGACAAAAGCAGAAAGCTGGGGGACACCTCTTAAAATGGCCCGAGGAAAATGGCCCGAGGTCCCTTGTCTCTGCCCTGTTGAACGTTTTTTCTCAGCGATTTGGAGGCAGACAGAAAGCATGCTTAATCAAATTGGCAAATCACCCAAATCTAGGTAGGAAGACTGACACCCAAATGGCAAAATCAGGATCCCAAAAGCTCTCAACAGGCTGGAGAGATGCCCTGAAAACATTATATGGGGTTTAGAAAGGATAAATGTACAGAAAGTCACTTCCCTTATTGCAAAGGGGAGAAATGACTCCATGGCAGTGGTATAAGGAAGACATGTGGGATTCCAGGCTCCAGGAATCTCGGGATAGACCAGCAGTCAGCTCAGACTGTTGACAGTCTACAGTCTGAGGTCAAGGGAAGTAGCCAGTTGAATTCGGGCTGCAGTACTGGGAGTCATTGGTTTGGAAGAGTGCTGATGAACTGGACAGTGTTCAGAACACCTGCCAGGATGGCAAACATCTGAGAACCTTGTAGTGAGAGGGAGGAAGGGGGAGCAAAGCATGTTTTGCCTGGAGAAGCAAAAATATAGAACTTGATGGCTCTTTTCAAATAGTTAGCTTTCCCGTGTAAGAGCTGAGATTTTTTCACTGTTTCTTCACAGGGAAGAGCTGAGATAAATGGGTATACATTTCAGGAAGCAGTGTTTGGGCCTTTTTAAGGGGAATTGTCTACGTGGGAGGTATGCTTTTCTAAATGCTGGGTGCCCACCTGTTCAGAAGCTGTCTGTCTGTCTAGAAGGTTGTAGAACTGATGGAAGCATGTGGATGGAAATCGGACCAGGTGACCCTACCTCTGAGTTTGTGCAGTTGCTTTATTATTATTGTTTTATTTATTTTCTTGCTGCCAGGGCATACAGTACAGCCATAGGGTAATTATATTCTTATGTCTGTGTTTTCTTGACCAGACCCTTAATTCTCATCATTGGCAAGTGATTATAATTAATCTTTTAAATTGATATAATTAATAGCATTATATAATGGGCAGTAGAATTTTCATGATATTAAGATGATTGATGCAATCCTTCACTTTGGCAATGTGAAACATTGGGGGAAAGATTTGATGCTATAATAATTTAAAGTCAACAGGGGACACTTAAGAGGATGTGGGGTGGGACTTAAAATCATCACAGTGCCCAGGGTGCTGAAACAGCGGACCTGCTTTGCATCTACTGCATTTTCTTTTATTCTTTGTTTAAGTTGCTTCATTTTCAGCATCGACATCAAGCAGATGTTTACCACATGTGTAGTTGTGGATTTATTCTTGCCTTTCAAAATTGTGTGGACTGTAGGCAAATTTATCATCTCTTTTAATTTTGAGACCTCAAATCTCCAAAGTATTAAAGCAAAACCTGTTTCTATGTTCGATTCAGAATAATCCTTAGAAAAATATTTTGCAAGCTAGGTCCATAATATTTACTGTGTTTTGTCCTCTACCAGTGGTATGGTGGAAGTATCTCTCTTCATTTTTTTGGACAAATTATAATGGGTTTTTTTTTCTATTGAAAACACATTGAACACCTAGGATGGTTCTATTAAAGTTTTGAACACAAGATCAATTATGCCTAATTCATATGAATCTGGAGAATATGAGTTATAAATCTGCTTAGGTCTTACTTTCAGTTGGATTATACAGACGTTGGATTCTTTTGGGAGAACAATATAATATAGAATTATTGACAAGGCATGGTGAATACTCAGCTAGCGCTTCGCAAGGATGCAGTGGGGTCAGGATCCACAGCTCCTGAGCAAAAAGGCCAAATCAAATCGCTTTGAGCATCGAGTAGGTTTATGGTTCCCTGCAGTCATCATAGCTTACCCCAGACCTCTGGTCATTATTTATTAATGCTACTCTTCCTTCTTTTACATTTTAGGTGGTTGCCTCTTCGATGAGCCTTATAGCACGTGTGGATACAGTCAGGCTGAAGATCATGACTTCAACTGGGAACAAGTGAACACCTTGACCAAACCAACCTCTGATCCATGGATGCCATCAGGTTTGCTTTTAAAGTTCCCTTTTTAAAACCAAAGGTGCACAGGAGTCTTAATCACAGTAAATGTTCACTGGGTATTGGTTGAATGAGTGAGGGTGTTGGTCTTGGAGTTCGGTGGCAAAGGCTGATTAGCTGGTGGGGATGGTATGTGAGGACCAATGACAAAGAGCTGACCCTTGTATCTCTCCCTTTAAAATGTAAAGCTTACTTCCTTTATTGTTAGATACACCTGAGCTAGATTAATGGCCATTACCCAATTGATCCTTTCCCAAGTACCAGAACATATGGGAAATAGATCGACGTCTCTCCTGGCAGATGAGTTTGGTGATTGGAACTCTAGCTGGGGAATCCAAATAACAAAGTCTCCATCACAAATAGACCTTGGGAGGTGACTCATCTGGCACCTGGGGGATCTGGAGGTTGCTAGTGATCTTCAAAGCATTCTGATAAAATGGTTTTGCATGCGTGTGGATCCTTTTTCCACTGTAGAAGCACTTAGTAAATGTTCTGATGAGTGAGAAACATTTGATCCACTGAACACCAGCAAGAGTTCTACTTCTTTAGTTGGAAGATCAGGAAGATGGTGACTCACGGACTCTAATCAGATTGGCGCTTGATCATTTTAATAGACACCATTTTTAGGCTGTTGGTGTTGCATATCCATTTAAAATTTTAGATTTGCAGATTCACTTGACAGATGGGCTGATGACTGTGTCCCATTCAGGATTCAAACTGGAAGATATGAAGGAGGGGGAGGTGTAGCTTCTTGTTACCATCTTGTCCTTTACTTCTTTCTGATGTCCCATAATACCATCTCAGACCAAGATGTCCAAGCTTTAAATATAGAAAGGATGGGTTTCTAGTAGAGGCCATTACAAAAATGGTTACACGTGTCAGAGACCAGTTGCGCCCTGGAATAGTCAGTTGGGTAATTGAAGCAACACAGGGAGAGTGACCTTGCAAGTATTTGGCCTTTGAAGGCCCTTCTGCCTTTGGAAGAATGAAGTGGGGGCATTAAACATTCTGCTTGAATTTATTTTTCTTCTGTTGACTGATAGAATACTTGGTGATTAATATTAGGACTTTGTAACTTAAGATCTCTGAATGTTATCTTTTCTAACACTTTTGTCAATTCCAACTGGTTTCTGATGGTTACATAAGATGTATCCTCAACACCTACCCCCAAACAGGGTGCAAGTTTTGGGTTAGGGTTAGGACATGTGGGTGGTTTGGGTGTCAGCAGGTCTGGAGGGAGTTGGGGAAAGACTAGCAGTGGGTCGTCTCTCCTCTGACTCTGCCTATGGACATGGGTCCAGATAAGGCTCCTGAAAATGGATAGTTCTCCCGCCACATTAAAATGTTTACCAAGGGCTTCCCTGGTGGCACAGTGGTTGAGAGTCTGCCTGTCGATGCAGGGGATGCGGGTTCGTGCCCCGGCCCAGGAGGATCTCACATGCCGTGGAGCGGCTGGGCCCGTGAGCCATGGCCGCTGAGCCTGCGCGCCCGGAGCCTGTGCTCCACAACGGGAGAGGCCACAACAGTGAGAGGCCTGCGTACCGCAAAAAAAAAAAAAAAAAAAAAAAATTACCAAAAATGTAAAATGTATTTTTTCCTACTATTTATTAAACAAACTTTAGTTATTAAAAAAAAAACTTCTTTGAGCCCTAGTGTATACTAATCGTGATTACTGAGGGAGATGAAGGATTATGAGATGATTCTTTCTAGGAACTTACCTACTTGGGAAAGAGGGTTACAAAAATACAACTAGCGAGCAATCTAAAAGTGCATAGAATTAAGTGTGGTATAGACTAGAAGTATTCTAAGAGCAATTTTCTTACTGTAAGCCCAGTGTTTTTGGAGGACATGGACTTGGGCCCAGCTGACCTACCCACCAAAAGTGAGAAGTTAAGTTCTCAATGAAATGTCATTGTTAGAAATTACCGTCTTGTAAACGTGCATATGCTATCCTGAGGTATGGATGTGAAAACTGAGTTTCCAATATGTCTATACAGCCATGAGTTTTAAATACTCTTCAATTTCAGGATTTTGCCTCTTCCTTCTCCTCCCTTTTCATTAATAGGTATAAAATTTATTCCTTTCAAAACCAAATGCCAAGGCTGGCCTTCTTACACTAAAACAGAAACTAGTTTTATGAATTTCTCAGGGTAAGTGGGTGGCAAGATCAGATACAACCATAGCTTTACAAGGGCTAATTTTTAAAAACCTTTATTTAAAATATTGTTGGATTTGTTCTCACATGTGTATTTGTATTTGGTCTTGCACGTGCAGGCTGGTTCTGTGATGCCTTAGACCCAGGGTTGGCAAACTATATCCTGCCAGCCACAGCCAGTTAGCTGCTGTTTTTTTGGTGTGGTTTGCATGCTAGGAATGGTTTTTACATTTTTATTATTTTTTAAAAACTTTATTCATTTATTTATTTACTTATGGCTGCATTGGGTCCTCGTTGCTGCGCTCAGGCCTCCTTTATGTGTGGCGAGCGGGGGCTACTCCTCGCCTAGGTGCACGGGCCTCTCACTGCGGTGGCCTCTCCCGTTGCGGAGCACGAGCTCCAGGTGCGTGGGCTTCAGTAGTTGTGGCATGCAGGCTCAGTAGTTGTGGGTCGCGGGCTCTAGAGTGCAGGCTCAACAGCCGTGGCACATGGGCTCAGCCACTCCGCAGCATGTGGGATGTTCCCAGACCAGGGCTCAAACCCGTGTCCCCTGCATTGGCAGGTGGATTCTTAACCACTGTGCCACCAGGGAAGTCCTAAATGGTTTTTTAAAATCAAAATAATAATAATACTATTTTGTGACACACGAAATTCCAATTTCAGTGTCCATAAACGAAGTTTTGTTGGCACACGGCCACGCCCATTTGTTACATCTTGTCTGTGCCTGCTTTTGGGGCCGCAGTGACAGAGCTGAGCAGTCTGAGTAGTTGGAACAGAGGCTGTAGGGTTCACAAAGCCTAGATATCCCGTTTCTGGGCCTTTTCCACAACAATTACGCTAACCTCTGTCTTAGACCATTTTGGCATCAGCTTTGATTGTTTTGGACTCCTGGCTTATATGGTAATGATTTTCTGTGTTGATATTATAACTATTAACATATAAACATTTTTTCACATTTTCTTCCACTTTCAGATGACTTCTTTTCCAAACATTGGGCTATTAAAATCAGTAAGAAAAAAAATGTGATGATCAGGGATTTTCTCTATCTTTCCCATAAATTTGCTATCTATGGGAAAGCACCGTGACATTCTTTACTGTTTAGTACCAATATCCTTGTGGAACTCTTGTGATTCTAATAAGCAAATAATCTACCAAGATGAATTTAACAATTATGATGGTGAGATAGACTAAAATTTTTACTCTGATTTTTAAATTTACTGTAATTAAAGTTTACTTTTTCTGTGTCTTTTTGGAAAATGATGCTTCAGTGTGCAGGGTTTGTTTCTCTGTATCTTCACATGTGAGGTTATTTTTTAACCACATTTGAACTCTTTAAATACAGTCTGGAGCTTTATACAAGCTGGTTGATAACTATTCTGATGCTGTGATGTTAGCTATGGAAATACATAGTTAGGGAAAATAAATACCAAATGTCATTTAATTGTTTTGTATTTCAAGCCAACATTTATGTGATAGTTGATGATACTTTTGCAGCTAGCTCTGAACCACACAGTTTTCCTGATGGTGAAAGCGTGCTACATGTGATTTCTCTTTTATTGGAAAGCACGTGGTTCATTTCATATTCATTGAGCTCCATTAGCAATGGGCGACTCTCTTAAACTTTACCATAAGGATTATACTCTGAGCACAAGAACCCTTGATGAAGTAACCAGATGATAACCTGGTACATTTTGATAGCACCATTGTCTCTATCACTTTATATAGAGCAGTGCCTTGTATGATTATCCCTATAGACTAAGAAGTATTTGATTAGGAGTGTTTCGTGGTGTAAAAACATGTGCACGGTTTGAGAATAGTTGATGTGTTTACGTGTTGTTAAAGTATTCGTGTTTGGACCCTAGTGGTCCAGTTTTATGAAATGGATTTTAACATATTCCATATCTTATGTATTAGAAAATGTGATCCTGTTTAATTTAAAAAATTAGCAATAAATTCATCCATAATATTAAAAATGTAAAGGTAGCTTACAACCATAGCCATTTGATACTTATAAAATTGACATTTATTTATAACCCCTGTGGTCCCCGTAAAACATCATACCTCTAAAAAGGCTGTAATGAAGTAAATTGGGCCCTAGTGCTGGGAGAATGTAATACTCTTCCAGGTTGTATAGTGCTCCTATACAGGTTGTATAGTGTGCATCCTGGGCAACCTCACTTGGCCTCCACATCTTGGTTTTACGTAATACAGATTGGGAGTGGTGGGGTTGTCGATCTTTGTGGAGATGTTGTGACTGAGGAGTGAGTCATTTCCGAGGGTATCCATGTGAAAGGCAGAGAGAGGGCCATGCAGGATGAAGAAGCCATGTGGACTCTTAGTGTGATGCCCCAGAAAATAGAAAAAAAGTGACTGCATGTATTTGTTTTGAGAAAGATGATGGATTGACAGACAAAGGAATTGCAGTTTTCTCTTGGGGTGCGTTCACCGGGCATGTTTTCCTCCTACTGGGGAAGACGTCCTATGTATTCACACTTCAGGGCTTATGCAAAGTCTTCTGCTCTTTGAGTGACAAAGAGCAGAAGACTTTGGGCTTGAAAATACATTTTTCCTCCTTAAATTTCAGTGTGTATCTAGTGAGTAATATTTTTGGCAAAGAACATTCGCACAGTTGTTTAATTATTTCTTTCATTCTTTGAATCTGTCAACATTCAACAAATATGTATTGAACACCTGCTATGTGTGAGGCATCGTTCAAGATGCTTGGGCTTCATTGCTGAACGAACCAAATAAGGATCCCCTCCCTGGCGATGCACCTACATTCTCAGTCTAGTGAGATTATTCTTGGATTGCCAAAAGATCAGATCCTGTGAGACCATGTTTCCCCTCATTAATTAATGACTTTCTGGATGTAAAAACGTAAAAGGTAATATGAAATTTAGTTCATCAGACTCAGCACACCTTAGCGTCAAATTTAGCTTTCTTGGCTGTGCTGTCTCTTAAAAACACACAAAAAGCAAAAAACCAGAGCAAAAACATTGAAATCCCAGGCAAGTGGCAGTGCAGTACCTTCTGATAATTCTCCCTCATAAACCAAAGTAATCTTGTACACGTACGTGACTCCTAGCAGCTGACAAAAGTTGCTTCTTTGCTGTGTATCCTCTGATCCTCATGACAACCCTGGGAGATCAGACGGCGTTATATCTGTTTTACATCCAAGAGGACTGAAGTTCAGAGAAGATACACCTGCCCCAGGCTTATAGGAGAGAAACGCCCCCATTTTTGCTTTTCTGAGTGCCAGGGAGGCAACTTCCCACCCGAGCACTTGCATCTAGTGAGGGGGGCACGGGCAGCCTTCCTCCCAGGTGGCAGTTATTTGGATCTTCTGGAAATGAACTCGAAGGCTCTCCCCGTGGGGTTGCTGCCCACTCCCGGGTCAGATTCTGGCTCTGTGGCTTCACAGCTGTGGGCCTTGGCCGACTCTTCAGCTCTCAGGTCCTCAGGCTCCTCATGGGTGTAGGATTAGTTCGTGATACGTGTTCGTGGAGTGATGTCCAGGGGCCTGGTGCTAGGAGCTGGAGCGACAATAATGGAGTCTGTGCTCTTGCTGATTGTGAGGCATGCGGGCTGTGATAAGCAGACAGACTTAGAGTGTGATGGGGAGACATTCTAGGGCTGTGAAGAAAAACTAAATCAGGACAAGGGCTTAGTAAGGGATGGGAGCGGCAGACAGGAGCAGCCGCTCTGTGAGCAGAGATGGGGTCCCACCCAGGGACAAGGAGGCCTGGAGGCTGAGTGGTCCTCCCAGAGGGGAAGAGCAGGGGCAGAGGCTGAGGCAGGGGGAGCTCTGTGGGGGGAGGGGGCCGTCAGCCCTACAGGATCCCGAAGGTGTTGGAAAGGCGTTTAGAACCTGCCTCATGGGGTTATTGACCAAGGGAGACAAAATTATCCACTTCAGAGACTTAGCCTCCTACCTGGCCCAGCACAGAATTCAAGAAACGTCCTCCTTCTATTACTAAGTAACTTTCCAGGAGCAGTTGGTAGGAATTCATCTTTTAGTTTAATTTGGACTCTCTGTGAAGCGGGCAGTTCATGCCGATTTCCTATTTTCCCTTGTAAGTGATACCAAATAAGAAACAAAAGGCATAGATCTTCATATAATTTTTGAATGGATCGAAAAGCAAGTTGAGAGAAGTCCATTAAAATATGAACTTTTTTTGCCAGGATGGTAGGATTGGGGGTAATTGTCCTGTCACTTCTACATTACACATTTTCTTTATGATTAAGTGTAACTTTGTAATAAAAAGTATTATAAAATACTTTAAAAATGTGCGGGAGGTTATTGAATTTGGTGTTATTTTAGTTGATTCTGAATATTTCTGCTCCAGAACTCAGGAAATGACATGTTTTATTGTCTTTGAGCATCTTATTCACGTGTCCCATAGTGAGGCCCCTGCCTGACATCTAAGGTGTAGGATGGTCCTTGATGAGCATCCTCTCTGCATCTCACTCATGTCACCCTGGTGATGCTCAAAATGGGTTTCCAGTAGCTTTGAAACAGTGAATGATGAGACACGGTGAAAGGAACTGGACTGGCATTGCATCCTGCCAGCAGTTTCTAAGTTACAAAATTTAGAAAAATAACTTTAGATGATAACAAAAGAACCCCATTTCAGATCAGTGATCTTTGGGGAGTTCTTAGTTAAACAGTAGAGGGCTCTGGGTGGACTCATTTTAACATGAGTGTAGACAGTGTGCTCCATTCAGAGGTAAAAGCACGTAACATACAATTTACCTTTTTTTTTAAAGATTTGTTTGGTGTGGACCATTTTTGTAAAAGTCTTTACTGAATTTGTTACAATATTGCTTCTGTTTTATGTTTTGGTTTTTTTGGCCTTGGGGCATGTGGGATCTTACCTTCCTGACCAGGGATCGAACCAGCACCCCCTGCATTGGAAGGCGAAGTCTTAACCACTGGACCACCAGGGAAGTCCCCAATTTACCATTTTTGAGAGTAGAGTCTGGGCTTCCCTGGTGGTGCAGTGGTTGAGAGTCTGCCTGCCGATGCAGGGGACACGGGTTCGTGCCCCGGTCCGGGAAAGATCCCACATGCCGCGGAGCGGCTGGGCCCGTGAGCCATGGCCGCTGAGCCTGCACGTCCGGAGCCTGTGCTCCGCAACGGGAGAGGCCACAACAGTGAGAGGCCCGCGTACCGCAAAAAAAAAAAAAAAAAGAGTACAGTTCTGTGGCATTAAGTACATTCACACTGCTGTGCAACCATCACCACCATCCATCTCCAGAAACTTTTTCATCTTCCCAAACTGAAACTTTGTACCCATTAAACACTAACTCCCCGTCCCCCCTCTCCCCAGCCCCTGGCCATCACCATCCTCCTTCCTGTGTCTATGAATTGGTCCACTCTGGGTACCCCATGTAAGAGGCATCATGCAATAGTGGTTCTTTTATGTCTGGCTTATTTCATTCCGCATAATGTTTCCTATGATTCAGTTTTATTCAAGATCAGGGCAGTCATTCTTTTTTTGAAAAGTGTCTTAATTTTTAATAGTTAAGTGTTTCAAGGGGGCCAGCGTATTCTGTATGAACATTTATTTCAGTAGTTTATATTCAGTGTTCCACAAATGTTCTCCTTTAGATTTGTTCTAAATTCCTGTCTTGGCTGATTGGGAAACTGTTACAAAAAGGAAGAACAGTGGCTGACTATTTTTTAAATATTTGCTAAAAAGCATACAAGTGAGCCCGTACATATAAATATGTTTGTTTGTGTTTTTTAAAATTAATTAATTTAAGGCTGCATTGGGTCTTCATTGCTGCGCACAGGCTTTCTCTAGTTGTGGTGAGATTGCGGTGGCTTCTCTTGTTTCAGAACATTGGCTCTAGGTGTGCAGGCTCAGTAGTTGTGGCGTATGGGCTTAGTTGCTCCGCGGCATGTGCGATCTTCCCAGACCAGGGATCGAACCCATGTCCCCTGCGTTGGCAGGCAGATTCTTAACCACTGCGCCACCAGGGAAGTCCCAATATGTGTTTTTAAAATAGGTTTCTTTCTTGCTTAATTTCCCGTCAAATTGTACGAGATGACACCATAAGAGTTATGTGAAACCAAGTAATGGAATAAACACGCAGACCAATCGTGACAGATGCTGTAAATCTTTCTGTGGCTGAGTTGAGGAGGGGCTGAGGGTCCAGGGCGGAGTCCAGGGCCATGGGTCCACTGGGCAGTTGTGATGCCAGGCTGAGAAATTCACACCCAGGTGCTGGCTGGTGCCCACGTACTCTGTGTTCTGTGTGCAGGCGCCCTGGAGCTGGGCCTGGCCGCGTTGTTGGAAGGGAGGAGGGTGGGGAGAAGGGACAGCAGGTTTTGATGGGACACTTGGAGACAGCCTTACCATCTTTTGAGATACCTTGGACTACAGAGGGGCAGCGAGTGGGGCTGGACCGAAGACCAGAGAACCCTAGGCCTGAGGAAGACTTACCAGTCGGGTCCAGGGAGTGGCAGCCTCTCTTAATGGAAGGCAGGGTCTTTGGGTCAGAGGAGTTTTGGGTGGGCCGCTGGTGTGCTAGCTGGCAGGTTGATGGTGGCATGAAGCTGTCCTCACATAGACACCAGCGTGGGGAAGGCCTGGGCCATTCTGTGTGGTGCCGGGGTCCAGTCACCCCTGTCTCCAGCCTGCCACAGACCAGACCATCACAGGGGCAAGGTCCCCTTTCAGCCCCTTCGGGGCCTGCCATGGTCCAAGAAATGGAAGAGATGAATACATTTAGAGAAGAACTAGTTAAGCCTGGATTGTTCTTTTTGCCATAGACCAGGAAGAGATGGAAGGCCCTTCCCTCTTTGGGCCTCCAACTGTGTGAGGCCCTGTGTGTGCTCCGGGCACTGGGATGTAGCGATGACCCAGAACCAGTCTTCCAGAACAGAAGTGGTGGGCCCAGTGCTCCGGTGGGGGCCAGGCTGCTGCCCAGACAGAGGCCAGGGGTGAGGGCAAGCAGAAGGCCTGATGGAGGAGGTGGCACCCGAGAGGGGCCAGGCAAGCATGAGGAGTGGGACCAGAGCCGGCGGGCCTGCCGGACAGAAGGATCGCCCTGTCCCGCGGCAGTGCTGGCCAGCGGGGGGCACAGGCTTGCCCAGGGCTGCTCAGGAGCGGACAGTGTCGGGACTGCAGGCACTGCGGATGGGGAGGAAAGGGGTGAGGCTGGAGGAAAGACTCCCAAAGGCCGTCCTGAGCTGGTGCAGGATGCACAGCAAGGAGGCCATTTGACTCGATTTCTGACAAAGGGAACGAGAAAGGAATTGACTCTGTTTGCAGAGAGGAAAAGAAAGAACTGCTCATACGAAGGATCAGGAAAAGATGTAAGAAGGAAGTTTGAGATATGGGGACATATGTATACGTATAGCTGATTCACTTTGTTATACAGCAGAAACTAACACACCATTGTAAAGCAATTTTACTCCAATAAAGATGTTAAAAAAAAAAAAGAAGGAAGTTTGGTTAGTAAATAAGTATCCTATCACAAAGCATAGGAATATGTAGGAGAATTTCCTTGTTCTTAGGAGATTCATGTTAAAAAGTGTGTGTGTGTGTGTGTGTATGTGTGACAGAGTACGTGTGCAAATGTGGTGAGATGTTAACAGTTGTTAAGCCTGGGTGAAGTATGTATAAACATTTATCATACTACTTTTTCAACTTTTCTATAGTTTTAAAACTAAGCAAAATTTGTACTATAAATGTGGGAAACAAAAGACACATGGAGCTTCACTGACTTAGTGCCAATGAGATTCTTATCCACAGATGCCTTTTAGGCAAAAAGCTATCCTGTCAAATCACACTGGAAATATTTATATTTAAGAAGCCTAGGTTGACTCCCATTTTCCCTTCTGAGCATCTCGGGTTGATTCCTTGGTCTTCACCGGAGAAGTTTAGTGGAGCTGATGGGCCCATGTACAGTGACACACTTCAGGGATATAATTTTAGGACTTTCTAAAATAGGACAGATGCTTCACGCTGCGGTCTTATGCCTTGGTGGGTGAATCAAGTATAAAGATCGTTATCCTATTGGTAGATATTTTGGTGGCTAACTGGAACTTTGTAAGAAGACGCATAAGGAATTATTACATTTTATTTTTGGGTACATGCTTGAATTCATTTGTATCTCGTCCATAATGTGGGGCTGAACACAGAAAAATTCATAAAGAATTTCTTGGCAAGCTTCATGAAATAATTGAGCGGATCATTAAATAAGTGGACTTTAATTCATAGTTGACAGATATTTTATCCTAGGAGATTGTGATAAATTATATCTTAAAGTGATATTTAAAAGCTTAAGTGGTTGAAAGGGAAATAAATATGGCTGTTTAATTAGTTGCCGGCTGGACATCCTAACTCCTTGTTGTGGTGGACGACACATCCAGACAACCCATTATGCAACTGACTATACCCCATATGTGCGGGGTAGCATGTGAATACAGCGGTGCCCTCTGAGAGGATACCACGGGAAGCTGTTTTTTCCAATGCCCTGTTCTTTTTTGAATGCTTCAGGTTTCCTAATACAGAGGTGCTTCTTAATTTTATTTCTCCTGGTTCCTTCTAGGGAACATCTTTTCTTCTGTGACCCAGAGAAAATGTACAAAATATTGAAATCCTTGGCATAAGACTTGGAGACATAGACTGGGTTTGATCCAGGCAAGTTTAAGGCAAATAGGAATCAGTAGGTTTCTGGGGGGCATCTTGGGAAATGATGAGACCTCTCTTATAGTCATTCCTTTCATGCTGCTTCCTCTTCCCATCTCTGTTGACCGTGACACTGGTCCTGTTAAACACACACCTTGTGGAAATGGTGTCACCTCCCCAATTGTACTGTATAAACACAACGTGCCTGAGTTCCCCCGGTGGTCCTGGCTCCCTGCGGAGTGACAGGCTGCAATTTACCAGCAGGTCAGTGACTGAGCTGATGACGAGTGACCTTTCTAACACTGCAATCAATGCTTGTTATTTGGAAAACAAAATGATAGTTTGTATTTTTCAGCGGACGGATCATTGGGGCAGCCCCCCACTGACATGTGAATTTGTTACTTGGGCTGGATGAGTCGTTTCAGACAGGAATGTTAATTTATTTGAATTGATCTGGGTCTTGCTCTTATAAAAAGGTGTTGGACATTTGTTGATGGCACAAATTATTATAAATAATTGGTTTTACATGTCGGTCAAACAGAGGCATTTAGAATACCCATTTTACACAATAGCACTGTATACTAGCTTTGGCAAGCCTTTACCATCCATATTTTGTTTAGATTTGATGTTTTGCAATTGTTTTGAAATAGAAAACAATTGAAATATGTGAACCTGTGTATGTCGTATTTCAGTAGCGTCTCTCCACATGTTTCCTGTAATGGTTTGTGAGGCCCCATTAATACGTGGTCATGAGGGTGAATAACTCTGGGACAAGATGCTGGGAAGAGGAGAGCCACCTGAAGGGAGAACCCTGTGGTATTTGGGGGGGGTGTTGAGTCACTGCTTCCAGCTCCCATGTTCTAGAAACAGGGAAGCATGTGCACCTCTGTGCCCTCTGATGTAGATGTGGCCACACCTGCTGTGGCTGGTGACTGTGCGTTCAAGTGACACGTGTCGCTTTCAGGCAGAAGCTTTTAGAGCCAGATTCCCTGTGTTCTCTTCCCTTTTTCCTGCCTTGGTGATCGCAATGCTTTTAGCCTGGGTGCCTGCGTGACAAAATGTAGAAACGACTCCTCCTGAAACCCAACCCTGCTCCCAACACACACACACACACACACACACAGACACACACACACACACACTCACGCAACTGAGTGCAGGGGTCATGTGCCTGAGTGAGAGAAACTTCCTGTGTGAAGCCACTGAGATTTTGGGGTTGTTTGTTGAATGGTTCTCAAATTCTTTGGTCGTAGGACCCCTTTACACCCTTAAGATTGTTATTGAAAATATCCAAAGAACTTCTGATCATGTGGGCAGTTTCTGTTTATATTTTCTGGGTTGAATGAAAACTGAATAATTTTGAAAACAGCGTACATCAGAGTACGTGCACTCCATTAGCCATCAGAGCAATGATGTACACCTGTTAGTAACTGAGAGCAACATGGGAATAATAAAGTCAAATAATGTCCTGTTACTCTCAGGAAAACAGTTTTGACCTTGTGGACTCCCTGTAAGTAACTTGGGGATTTCAGGGGTCCCTAGAAGATACTTTGAGAACCGCTGAAGTAGATCATCTTAAGTGATATGCCTCCCTTGATGATTGACAGTTAAAGGCTTGGAGGAGTCTGGAAGGAAAAGAAGGAAGGGGAAAGGGTTTTGTAAATACAGTTGATCCTTGACAGCATGAGTTTGAACTGTGTGGTTCCACTTATATGCAGATTTTTTTCAATAGTAAACACTACAGTACCACATGACCCATGGTTGGTTGAATCGTGGGTGCCCAACTGAATCGTGTATACAGAAGGACCACCTCTAAGTTATACCCAGAATTTTTGTCTGAGCGGAGGGTTGGTGCCCCTAACCCCTGCATTGTTCGACGGTCAACTATGGCAAAAAAGGATATCCTTGAGTGTTATAATTCACATTTTCTTTCTGAATAAAGACAATATAAATAGTTTGTTCCTATTGTTGAAAAGGATTTTCTTTTCACTAATAAATACTCATTCTAAACGAAGTAATACACAAAGTTACATTGTATGAAGCCACACGACTGTGAATATTACAAATTCTGTGAAGTGGGGTTTACGAAATCTCGTGCTCTAGAAAAATTTGAGAGTAGAATTAACATTTATATATTTGAAATTGTGTGTAGCCTTTCTGGACAGCTGTGGATTGGATAAAGTGAATTATTTAAACTTCTTCCTTATGAATAAGCCTGTATAAAGTCATTCAGTAGTGCTGCTTCTGAGATTTTTAATTGTGGAACTGTCGTATATATTGTCGTGATAAAATAATGTCAACCCCTTTATTATGAAGTGCATAGTGACACAGTGTTATAAAGATGGCTGAGCATTATTCAGGGAGACTTAGAAATTGTGCTTGATAGAAATTGCGTATGAATTGACAAAAAATTCTTAGGTGAACTTACTAGTCACACATCTCCTATCAATAGCCCTGTTATGTAAGATAACACATTTATTTCCAAAGACATGAGTTCTAACAGGATTTGCTAATATTTAAAAGGCATGATGGAGAAACATTTTTTGAGTTTAATATTAATATAGCCGTGGAAAGAGTTAACGGGGGAATCTGGTAATCTTTATAGATTTTTACAGCTATGAGAGGTAGTTAATACTTAATCTTGAGGAAGAAGACAGACGTGGATGACCTTTCTAGCTCTTTCTAGTGCTAGAAACTTTTCTCCTTTTTCAATAAATCCTTAGGAAGCGCCTGCTGTGGGCAGGCACTGTTTTTGTATCCTAAGAGGTAAAGAACATCGTGGACAACCTAAAGTATAAATACAAGGAGGCGATGCCTTGCCTTTCAGAAAGACCAAGTATTAAGAGAGAATAATGTGCTGAACGGAAGAAAAGAAAATTAAATTCATGAAGTGGCAGAGACTTACTAAGGATTAACTTAATCTACTAATTGCTTACCCATTATGGTGGCTTTTGAAGCCTGGGACTCACTTTAGAAAGTCCTTGTTATTTGGAGTCCCCTGCAGGCTGAGAACACTTTAACGAGGCTTCCTAAGAAGATTTGATGGATGTGATGTAGAGCCAGAAGTTGCCGTCTGTCCATTGGCTGTGGCTGGCCTCCACAGCTGCCCCAAGATGCCGAGATACACCCTTCTCCTTTCCCAAGTACAATTGTGTGGAGGGAAGGGCAGCCTCACTAATGGAGGGTATGTCTCTATAAAATGCTTATACTTGGTTCATACATTGTTTGCCCTGACACTGATCAAAGAAATGGAGTGTTATTTGTTTCATTGAAACCTTTAAGTGACAAAGATATGTAGTTGTGACTGGTATGGCCAGTCACACTTTCTTACCCCTGAAATGAGGCGGTAGTTTCTTTTCTTATTTAATGTATCTTTTAAAAACACTTTTAATTTAATTTTTATTTTATATTGGAGTATAGTTGATTTACAATGTTGTGTCAGTTTCAGGTGTACAGCAAAGTGATTCAGTGTGTCTTTAATAAGAATTTTAATCAGCATAAAGCCAAGTCACTTTCTAATTTGGGCAGTTCCTCAAGTCCCCCAGCAGATGGAGACGTGCAATTCTTTGCTCTTTCATTGGACGGACTACTTCTTGCCCCTGTGACATTGCTGCACTTATAAAATGCAGTGTCAAGTTCTGCAAATGAGCTAACAGCCATGCCCTCTGCTCCCCTTCCCTTTCTCTCCTTCGGCCCGGTTAAGAACTGGTATTCATTCCTGTGTTTCATAAGGTCTTCATCATTAGCGACCTTCCCCAGCACATAAGAACAATATTTTCTTTGATGACATATGCACGGCAAAGCAAAGAGCAGAGAACCCCCTGCACCCCCAGGGAGCAGGTTTAAACCCTCTGTGATCCCTCTGCAGGCCGCAGTCTTCTGTGATTCAGCGTAAATCCCAGAGGTCAGATATTTTTTCAGCCGGCAGGGTAAACTTTGGTCACAGATTTTTTCTGAGGTCAGCATGGGAAGTAGAGAGAGGCTATCCTCATTTGCCTCTTTCCATAAAACTCACACAAAGAGAAATTGTAAAACAGTCTTGGTTCCAAGGAGTCTTTTTTTTTTTTTTGGCGGTACGCGGGCCTCTCACTGTTGTGGCCTCTCCCGTTGCAGAGCACAGGCTCCGGGAGCTCAGGCCCAGCGGCCATGGCTCACGGGCCCAGCCGCTCCACAGCATGTGGGATCCTCCTGGACCGGGGCACGAACCCGTGTCCCCTGCTCGGCAGGCGGACTCTCAACCACTGCGTCACCAGGGAAGCCCCAAGGAGTCTTTTGATTCAAGTGATTTTTTTCTTTTCTTTCCTTCTTGATTAACTTATACCATTCAGTTCCGGTGAGTTGAAGGGATTGCTCATCTAAGACCCCATCTTTGACAAGCTCAACAAAACCTTCCAAAAATATTAATTGTTGTGAAGCCCTTTATCATCATGATATTTGTTGCATTTCTACTAATCAATGGGGGACCATGATTATTTTTCACATTCTTAAGTCCAGTGCTTTCTGAGCTGATGAATTTTCCTCCAGTGCGTTATAAAGGAAAGAAAGGTAACATCCTGGGGTCATTCATGGGAGCAGCTGCAATCACTTGAGAATTGCAAGTGAGAATTGGTTAACAAAAAATGGAAAACAACTCGACTCCCAAACAAGTAAATAAAAACCCCAATTGTGACCAAAAGCATTGTTCTTTAAGGAGCTAGTAGTTTATCATATTTCTGTAGTATTAGACTTTCTCTATAATTTGAAGGCACAGTTTACAAATAGGTTGTTTTCCAAGTCAAATCATTAATTACATTCATGGGAGGCATTTTCCCTTACTTTGTAAAGCAAGTGCAGTGATGATGCCACAAATGTCTATTGACTTACTGAATGAGCTCTGAGAATAGGACTCATCCAAACTCAATAGATCCTGTGATCTAATCTAGTTCCTTATTTTCAAATTAAAGAGCTTTCTAAAGAAAATGAAGCTCTTTGTTTTTTGCTAAGAATTTATAGAGTACAAAGATGTAGTAGATACCATGACAAATAAATCTCAAAATCCTAGTGCCTTAACACTGGAGATGTTTATTTTCCATGTATATAATAGTCTAGAGTGGTTCCGGTTTGGAGGTTTTGGGGTTGGGAACCCTGTTCCAGACAAACGTCCAGATTTAAAAGGACTCTGCCATCTTTATTTTTTTAAAGTAATTAATTAATTTTTGGCTGCGTTGGGTCTTCGTTGCTGCGTGCGGGCTTTCTCTAGTTGCGGCGAGCAGGGGCTACTCTTCGTTGCGGTGCACAGGCTTCTCACTGCAGTGGCTTCTCTTGTTGCGGAGCACGGGCTCTAAGCGCACGGGTTCAGTAGTTGTGGCTCTTGGGCTCTAGAGCGCAGGCTCAGTAGTTGTGGTGCACGGGCTTAGTTGCTCCACGGCATGTGGAATCTTCCCAGACCAGAGCTCAAACCCATGTCCCCTGCATTGGCAGGCGGATTCTTAACCACTGTGCCACCAGGAAAGCCCAAAAATGACTCTACCGTCTTTAACATGCATTCTCCAAGATTGCCCTCAAGTGGACATCTAGACGGCAAAGGGGAAAGTCCGTGGAGGATCCACATGGGAAGTTTCTATGGACCAGACTTGGAAGGGGAGAGAAAAAACTCAGGGGGGGTCCCTGCAACCTGCAACGGCAGCTGGGGGTACTGTTTAGTGAGATTCCCCTGCAGAAGGAAATACAGAACATTGAGTGACTAGCCTGTAGCCCCTGCCACACTTGGCCTTAGAGGATTTCATTTAAAAAAAAGGTCATAGAGTACTTCCCGGTAAATTATTATATGAGAAAATTACTTGAAATTGAATATAATGTTGGCTTTCTTTTCTTTTCTTTTTTTTTTTTTGCGGTACGCGGGCCTCTCACTGTTGTGGCCTCTCCCGTTGCGGAGCACAGGCTCCAGGCGCGCGGGGCCAGCGGCCATGGCTCACGGGCCCAGCCGCTTCGCGGCATGTGGGATCCTCCCGGAACGGGGCACGAACCTGTGTCCCCTGCATCGGCAGGCGGACTCTCAACCACTGCGCCACCAGGGAAGCTCTCTTTTTCTTTAAAGAAGTGCCATCTTTAAAAATTCCAGTTAATTTACTAAAATAAGTTTTGAGAATTAACTTTAGCTTTATGGTGTTTTGATATAAAAGTCAGTGAAGAATTAATCCATAACTGATAGATTTTACACACGTAGAGCCTTTCCTAAGCCCTGTGTTATTAAACCATGCCCTAATATTTCTATGAAACAGATATTCTCTTACCTTAACTCTGAGAAGATAAGTTCCCAGATACCACAAAGATATATGAACATATATTGCTACTTAATTCAGCAAAGTAAATATCATTGAATAAATGTCAGCTTTTCCAGGGAAATCACTGCATATGACCTCTCTGGATAATATATTTATCAAAAAAACCCAATACTAAGAGTAAACAGATTTTTAATACATCTGAAGGAGCTTCCTAATA
Organism: Delphinapterus leucas; assembly: GCF_059928025.1. Classification (NCBI taxonomy): domain Eukaryota; kingdom Metazoa; phylum Chordata; class Mammalia; order Artiodactyla; family Monodontidae; genus Delphinapterus; species Delphinapterus leucas. Next base: position 31,214,194 of record NC_143142.1, on the reverse strand, counting down.
AACCAAAATGCCAACTCATAATTTAAAGGTATTGATACCAGTGGGTATTTACAGATGACATCATCATAATTTTTGTAGATTATTCTTCATAGAGGTCTGATGTGATATATTAAATTCAGTTTTAACCTTGGGCCTGGGAGAAGTGGTGTATTGTAGAAGTATGTAAAGACCACTCTGACTTTTCTTTCTATGTAGGAAAACTAGAGTGGGTGCAGAGCCCATGGTGCTTCTGCTCTCTTCCTTTCTATTCTGCTCTGTCAGTGCTGCGCGGTTTCGCTCCCCTCTCCCCGCACCTGCCATTCCTCTGACAACATCTGTGCTCAGCTTCCTGGGATTCATTCCTCTCATTACATGGGCTTGTATGTCTCAGACTTTTGGTGCCCACTGATTATATGACTGACATATGATACCTTTCTTTTTAATGTCAATCACAAATTTTATTTTATTTTATTTAAAATTTTTATTTTATATTGGAGTATAGTTGATTTACAATGTTGTATTAGTTTCAGGTGTACAGCAAGGTGATTCAGTTATACATATACATATATCTATTCTTTTTCAAATTCTTTTCCCATTTAGGTTATTACAGAATACTGAGTAGAGAAAAGGAATGTTGAACGGTTGTATTTTACATTGGCAAAAATAAAAATGGCTTCTTTCCTGCAAAAGATTTTTTTAAACTTTATTTTCAACTTATGTACAAAGCTGGCCCTTGAGATTTCTCCCCAGCCTACGCAAACAACATCTCACAACCAAAAGTTGGAAGTTTGGATATTTCAAAACTTGGAGATGATACGTAGATCCCCAAACCACAATTTGGTTGCACTCAGCTTTAGAAAATGTTTTCTGATTCTATTGAAGTGTCAGTGTGGGTTCTGTTTCTCTCTGAATTATGCCCAATGGGAAGGCAGCTGTTAGCATACGTTCAAAGAGCTCCCTGACTTCAATCCCCTGACTCTAGGACCTTGTTCAAGCTACTTGACCTCTCTAAGCCTCAACGTCTTCATCTGTGAAATGAGAATATTACTTACGTCATAATGTTGTTGGAAGAATTAAATGAGAGAGAACAACGTTTGGTGCAGAGTCCAGTGAATCATTTTCTCCTTTTATGGAGCATGCTTTTGGTGTTGTACCTCAAGATCAGATCGATTTTCTCTTATGTTTCCTCCCAAAAAAGTTCTGCATTTACTTTCTTCCTACATGTTTTCCGTTTAGGTTCAGGATCCATTCTGGTTTATTGTTGTATATGGTGTGAGGGAAGGGTCTAAGGTGATTACTTTTTTGGCACTTGTATACCCAAAAGGCCCAATCCCATTTGTTGAAAAGACCATCTGTTGTGGACTGAATTATGACCCCTGCCCTCACCCCCCACCCAAATCCATGTGTTGAAGTTTTAACTCCTAAGGGTAACTGTATTTGGAGATTAGGTCTTTAATCCCATGTGACTGGTGTCCTTAAGAGAAGAGGAAGAGACATAAGTAACGTGCTAGCACAGGGGACAGGCCCTGTGAAGACACGGCAAGAAGAAAGCCACCCGCGAGCCGAGAGAGAGGGTTCAGAATAAAGCATCCCTGCCAGCACCTTCATCTTAGACTTGCAAACTCCAGAACTCCAAACATTTAAAATAACGCCATTTCTTTCACTTAAGTCCCGCAGTTTGTGGTATTTTTTTTTTGGCAGCTGTAGTAAACAAATGCACCATCCTTTCCCCCATTGAACTATCTTGGCACTTCTGTGGGTTTGCTTTGAACTCCCAGTTATAGAGAAATCAGCTGCTCACAGTACTGAATCTGTTGCTGAAACGGGGGACTTGGCTTTGCCACGAGAAGGAGTAGACTGTCTTTACCGGCACATCTATGACCTACCAGGACATTTCATTGTAGCAAGTGGTTCTTTTTCTCCGTGCACAGAGGAAATGCTGGAAATGTGGTTAAAATTTGGTCATTTCCCCTTCCCACTCTTTTATTCAACCATGCACCAAGATCGGGAGGCTCATAATGCCGAGTCCACTGGGAGTGTCATGGGTGAGGGTGGAGGGACAGGAGAGCCATAGGCCCAAGCCTCACACTTAGAGTCTCCACATTATCTTCAAAAAAGGATACACTTCAGGGCAAAGAGACACAAAACTGAAAGTAGAATGTATTCCTCATATGGCCAAATCTGTGTCTCACTGCTAGATCACACCACTTACAGTGTACCCAAAATTAGTATTTTTAATCTCTTTTATTCTCTTCTGAATAGCACAACTATATCGCCTTATAATGTCTTTAGTGTTTGAAGTATTCATATGTAAACAATTAAAATAACACCATTGAAAGATTATACCTTGGCATCTCTGCATTTTTTAATGCTGTGGGGTTCTCAAAAATAGCACTGACGTGGGACACATTAGCCCTGAGTTGCCTGGTGCCAACTGCTATCAGTGAATAAATCAGGGTGTGGAGTGATTGTCCGAGGCAGCTCCAAGCTCCTTGATGGCAGCCTGGCCAGGCCTCCAGTAGGACGACCTCAGAGCCCTTTTCCAAGTCTACACCACGCCATAGAAAGCAAGCCTCCAATACATCCAGCAAAATGCTCAACCCCAAAGTTGTAGAAAGTTCTTCCTGTAACCCAGCCTGTTCTAAGAGCTGGTTCAAAGGCTGCCTTCGGTGGTTATCTCCTCCTGGAAGGTGTTGTGGGGAGCAATCCTCATTCTCCACTGTACAACTTCGATTTTCTATGGCCATTGTATCTTGGTAGTAGATTGGTGGCCGGCAGTGTCATTTGATGTAGGGATTCTGCCAGGAGACTCTTCTGCTTTCTCTCTGCACATAATCTGGTTCATCAGCCTTGCAGCTGGTTTCAGGAGGGCCTCGAGGTGTGATATACATTTATTTTTCCTGTGGGAATAATTTTGAATAGTGCCTCTGTAACTGGGGGTTTCTCTTTCTATCAGGACATCATTTAGGTTGACAGAGGAAATTAATGTGCTCATTCTGGAAAATCCCTATTGGATTACCCAGAGATGCCACATGGAAAATGTTGCAAACTTTTTGTTGTGTCATTGTTTGTGAAAGATTTATGACAATCCCCTTCCTGAGAACTGGGGGCAAATGCACTGTGCACAGGACAAATCAAATCTGACTTTCCTCTGCAATTGTCACATCTCCATGGACCATTTTGGTCGCCCACCCACTGGGTATCACCAGACAGAGTTAAATGCTCTGTGAGGCCAGCTGCCACGTGCAGAATCACCACCACTCATCTCTCTGCCCTCTTTCTGCCCTGAGCCACTAGGTTTCTAGTTTCTCTGGAATGAAGATGGACTACCTAGTACTTGAATAGAGCACCCAGGACTGGGCTTTAGTCCTCCCTCCTCCTTGCTCCACCATCCTGAGCACTTGCAGGTGCCTGACTTTGCCCGTCTCCAGTACGGTTGCTGCTTGAGACCCCCTTCCTGTGAAGCCCGCTTACCCCCTGATGTCCCCCGAGTTTGTTCTAGTCCTTTGGGCTCCTGATACTTCCTGCGGGGGTTTCTATGGCACCGCTGTTCTTGCTCTGAATGGTGAGATGTCCCCCAATCTGATGTGGTCTCTCCCTGAGACCAGGGGTGCACCTCCACTCAGAGAAGGTGTGTTTGTTTAGCATGCAGTGGTCCTCTGTCATTGCAGATAACAGCATTGAGAAGTGTTAATGATGCACATCATCCCTGTGGCTTACCAGCTACTCAGATGCCTATGAACTGTTGTAGGTTTGTGGGCTGCTGCCTGGTGCCTTGGAAAGTACTTAACTGGGCATAGCCCTCGCTTCCCCCGGCCTCTAGGTGTGGGTGAGCACCACCAAGGAGAATGCAGGGGATCTCAGGAACAGTAGAAGCCCTGGGACTTAAGCCCCCAGAAGGCTGCCTTTTTCCTGGCAAGGGCTCTGGGGCTTCTGCAGTGTTCTGGGACGTCCGGTGGGTTCTTAAGCCACAGTCTTAGAAGCAGCTAATCCCAGGTTCAGGGTCTACAGCTCCTGTTGCTGTGGCCCCTGACAGCAACACCCTCCCACTAAGGAATCCCAGCAGGGCCACTAGGCTTGATTTTGACATTGATGCCCTCTGCTGCTTTCACTGAAGCAGGGGAGGACTCTCCCATTCAAATTAGGACTTGAATTAAATTCATTAAAAGGTCTCAGAGCTTTGTGACCACCTAGAGCGGTGGCATAGGGAGGGTGGGAGGGAGACGTAAGAGGGAGGGGATATGGGGATATATGTATATGTATAGCTGATTCACTTTGTTATACAGCAGAAACTAACACACCATTGTAAAGCAATTATACTCCAATAAAGATGTTAAAAAAAAAAAAAAATCCTGTTGTCTGCTGGTTAGAGTTACCCTGGGGTTAGAACTCTGTTTCTTGACAAAGAGACAGAATGACAGAAATGAGTGAGTTTGTGATGTGCTCTCTTAGCATAAAAGGGGAAATAAAACATCCATGAAGGTTGGTAGTTTAAGAAAAAAAATCATGGAGATGTTTGAACAGCAATGTGAACTGCACACTTAAAATGGCTAAGATGGTAAATTTTATGTTAATGTGTATTTTAGCACAATTAAAAAAATTTTTTTTAATTTTAAAAATCATCTCCAAGTCTCTTCCAGGCTTCCCAAGGTTGGTGATGAATGAGGATTCAGGAGCTTATTTATTAATCATTTCAGCAGGCTAAAAGAGGTTTCTCCAAACCCAATCAATATGCATTTTAAAAGTTAATTTTCCTACCATTTGCTCATAATAATCTTGATGTTTTTGTATTACTGAGAATTTATATAATATTTCATAAATATTCATTGTTCTTTTACCACCAGTTGGCTTCTGGCTTCTGGTTATAAATATTTAGGCTATATTTCTCTCTGCAATCAGATTTATATTTTTAGTTGCCAACTAGACAGATACTTCAAACTCAAGGGGTTCAATGTTGCACTTACGTTCTGTCTTGTATTTGCCAGTCTCTGATACTAGATGAAAACACGTAGTGGTCAGGACAACAAAGTGGTTAAAAATAAACATTTGGTTTTGATTTATAAAATCAGAGGAAAATTAGAGCACTTGGCAGTATTTTTAGTGGAAGATTTTTTTTTTTTGGTTTGTGTTTAAGTCCTAGTATTCATATTTTTTATTGTGGTAAAATACATTCACAATGTGTCTATCCATCACCACTGTCAAGTTCCAGAACACTCTCATCAACCCAAAGGAAACCCTGGGCCCATTAGCAGTCACTTTCCATCTCCACCCCAGCATCCCCAGCCCCAGGAAACTACTAGTCTTCTTTCTGTCTCTATGGATTTGCATATTCTGGACATTGCCTACAAATGCACGGTATTAATTTAATTGAGATTAGTCTTCAGACAGGTAAACCTGTTCTCAATCATTTTGTGGTTTGCTGGTTAAAAAGAATCTCAATGTCCAGCCACTTGGGGTTGGTTAAACTTTGTCTGGGGTGTCCCTGTATTAGAATATGCTAAAGCCATTAAAGGGGGCTGTAGGTACATGTTTGTTGACCTTTAAAACTATTTATATTATTTACTAAGGGAAAAGTTAGATTAAATTATAGGGTGTGATTGCATTCTGCAAAAATGCAGGCGCACAGGCAGTGTCTAGAAGGAGATAACCAAGGTATTGACAATGACAGTTTAAGGTAGATAGCTTGAGTTTCCTCAATGATCTTTCTATAGGTCCTTAATTTCTGCTTTGTGTGAACATTTGCTTAAATGAGAAATAAAGGGTTATCTGTTGCCTCAATCAGCACTAAAATGGTTAGTGTAAGACTTCTTGGTATTTAAAAAATCTAACTACAGTATATTACTATTCTTTTAATTAATTATCTTAGACAAAAATTTATTGCCCATACAATCTTGAAAATGAAAATACCGCAAGTGAATTAATATTGAACCACATCAGTCTATCTTCACAGAATGCAGTTGGGGCAAAAATCAGTGTTTGAATATTTTAAAGTGTTTTAAAAATAGATGTATAGATTAGCTTGACTAATGCAATTTCCAGAAAAGGGCAGACAGCTCAACCAAGCAGTAAAATAAAGGATTTGGACCAGATAAGTTAAAGCTCTTTAATTCTGCAATTATTTGGCATAGTGATTTTAACACTCATGTTACCTGTTTTTTGTGACTGTAAAAAAATGAACTTCTAATTATGTGCCTTTTACTGTAGTCACAAAACTGGCAAAATGATTAAATTAAAAGAAAAGCTAGTTGAGAAACCTATTAAATGACCCCTTTATGTTATCCTGATGGAGAATGCAACATATTTTCAGAGATAGATTTGAGATGAAAACTCTATTTTAGTCTAAATTCTTTTATCCATTATTTGTCTTTAAGATTATTGTGTGTTCTCAGATTCTTTTTTCTTAATTATTCTTTTTTAAAATTAATTTATTTATTTTTGGCTGCGTTGGGTCTTCATTGCTGCTCATGGGCTTCCTCTAGTTGCAGTGAGCGGGGGCTACTCTTCATTGCGGTGCGCGGGCTTCTCATTGCGGTGGCTTCTCTTGTTGTGGAGCATGGGCTCTAGGCACGTGGCCTTCAGTAGTTGCAGCACGCGGGCTCAGTGGCTGTGGCTTACAGGCTCTAGAGTGCAGGCTCAGTAGTTGTGGCGCACGGGCTTAGTTGCTCCACAGCATGTGGGATCTTCCCAGACCAGGGATCGAACACATGTCCCCTGCATTGGCAGGCGGGTTCTTAACCACTGCACCACCAGGTAAGTCCCTGTTATCAGATTCTTGACACATCTTAGTATTGCACAAATACTAGCCATGCCTCTCTTCAGCTAATTTACATTGATCATGTGCCGTGTTCTGTTGTTATTTTCACCATATAATATTTGACCATAATGATATTAAGAGCTGACATATTTCATGCTTTCCATACCTACACATTCTCTGCCTCTAATTTGCCTTCCTAAGACCCTCACTTCAGCCACTATTTAATTATGTGCTACCCATGATCATACATGATGATCACTCATTTTTGTTACTTTATGTATATTTTTAATAACTTAAATAAGGAAATTTGAGGAAACAGTATATAGTATTCAAGGTGCCTTGGTGTAGGGTTTCACAGAATATGCTACATATTTATGTGATTTATTGAAGTTTTGGATTTTGCAAAGCATTTTCATTGTGAAATATACTTACAATAAAGTGATTAAAGTATGAATGTACCGTTAAACCGCTATGATGCTATTATCTACTTAACCATCACAGAGACAGAACATTGTCCAAATCAAAGAAGTCCTATATCAAAGAAGTTATCCTTTCTATTAACAGTTGCCTTCCTCTCCCCAGAGGTAACAAGTGTCTTGAGTTTACCTTCCTAACTTTATTGCTTTAGTAAAAAAAATTTTATCACTTATGCATACACCACACTCAATTTTAATTTTGCCTGCTTTTGAGCTTTGTCTAAATGGAATCTTACTCTCTCTGCTAGCTTATATCTTAGATGTTTTTTAGCCAACATTAAGATTCAAGATTGTTCTTGAGAAAGAAAAACGGAGCTGGAGGAATAAGACTTCCTGATTTCAGACTATACTACAAAGCTACAGTAATCAAGAGAGTATGGTACTGGCACAAAAACAGAAAGATAGGTCAATGGAACACGATAGAAAGCCCAGAGATAACCCATGCACATATGGTCACCTTATTTTTGAGAAAGGTGGCAAGAACATACAATGGAGAAAAGACAGCCTCTTGAATAAGTGGTGCTGGGAAAACTGGACAACTACATGTAAAAGAATGAAATTAGAACACTCCCTAACACCATACACAAAAATAAACTCAAAATGGATTAGAGACCTAAATGTAAGGCCAGACACTATAAAACTCTTAGAGGAAAACTAGGCAGAACACTCCATGACATAAATCACAGCAAGATCCCTTTTGACCCACCTCCTAGAGAAATGGAAACAAAAACAAAAACAAATGGGACCTAATGAAACTTAAAAGCTTTTGCACAGAAAAGGAAACCATAAACAAGATGAAAAGACAACCATCAGAATGGGAGAAAATATTTGCAAACAAAGCAACTGACGAAGGGTTAATCTCCAAAATATACAAGCAGCTCATGCAGCTCAACATCAAAAAGACAAACAACCCAATCCAAAAATGGGCAGAAGACCTAAATAGACATTTTTTCAAAGAAGACATACAGATTGCTAACAAATACATGAAAGGGTGCTCAATATCTCTAATCATTAGAGAAATGCAAATCAAAACTACAGTGAGGTATCAACTCACACTGGTCTGAATGGCCATCATCAAAAAATCTACAAACAAATGCTGGAGAGGGTGTGGGGAAAAGGGAACCCTCTTGCACTGTTGGTGGGAATGTAAATTGATATCGCCTCTATGGAGAACAGTATGCAGGTTCCTTAAAAAACTAAAAATAGAAAAACTAAAAAGGGTCATGTACCACAATGTTCATTGCAGCTCTATTTACAATAGCCAGGGCATGGAAACAACCTAAGTGTCCATCGACAGATGAATGGATAAAGAAGATGTGGCACATATATACAATGGAATATTACTCAGCCATAAAAAGAAATGAAATTGAGTTATTTGTAGTGAGGTGGATGGACCTAGAGACTGTCATACAGAGTGAAATAAGTCAGAAAGAGAAAAACAAATACCATATGCTAACACATATATATGGAACCGTAAAAAACAAAAATGGTTCTGAAGAGCCTAGGGGCAGGACAGGAATAAAGATACAGACATAGAGAATGGACTTGAGGACGTGGGGAGGGGGAAGGGTAAGCTTGGATGAAGTGAGAGAGTGGCATGGACATATATACACTACCAAATGTAAAATAGATAGCTAGTGGGAAGCAGCCGCATAGCACAGGGAGATCAGCTCAGTGCTTTGTGACCACTTAGAGGGGTGGGATAGGGAGAGTGGGAGGGAGACGCAAGAGGGAGGAGATATGGGGATACATGTGTATGTATAGCTGATTCACTTTGTTATAAAGCAGAAACTAACACACCATTGTAAAGCAATCATACTCCAATAAAGATGTTAAAAAATAAATTAAAAAAAAAAGATTCAAGGTTGTTATGTAACTGTAGTTAGTTCATCTACATTGCTTAAAGATCTTCCTGTATGAAAATGCCTCATTTTGTTTATCCATTTTACTCTTGCTGGACGTTTGGGTTATTTCTGCTTTTAGGCTGTCATGGAACGATGCTACTACAAATATCTTTGTGTACTAAGTACCTGAGAGCATAATTACACAAAGATTGGAACTGAGTACAGAGTATGTGTGACTTCTACCTTATTAGCGGTACTGACCGATTTTTTCCAAGATAGTTGTACTCATTTACATCCTCAGTAACAACTTATGAGAGTTACCCTTGTGGTACTTCTTTCTAATGCAGGGTATTGTCAGTTCAAATTATTATTTTTTTAAAGACTTTTTTTTTGATGTGGACCATTTTTTCTTTAAGTCTTTATTGAATTTGTTACAGTACTGCTTCTGTTTTTATGTTTTGTTTTATTTGACTATCAGGCATGTCGGACCTTAGCTCCCTGACCAGGGATCGAACCCGTACCCTCTGCACTGGAAGGCGAAGTCTTAACCACTAGACCGTCAGGGAAGTCTCCAGTTCAGATTATTAACTTAAATTACCAAGATGTTAGGTATGCCGTAGAATCCCATGTGGTTGAAATGTACATTTCCCTTATTGCCAGTTAGGTTGAACACAATTTCATGCATATGGCCATTTGGTGTTCCTCTTTTGTGAAGCCCTTTTCTCATTGGTTTGTCCTAGTTCTTTAAATATTTTTTATAAGTCCTTTGTTAGTTGTGTGTTAACTGTCTTCTGTCATTCTGTGCCTTGTTTTTCACTTCCTGCCTGGTGTTTTTGAATGAATAGAATTTTTACCTTAGTCAGACTTGTTAAATTTTGTCTTTTATGTTTAAGACTTTTTGTGTACTATTTAAGGAATCTTTCTGTATACCAAGGTCTAGAAGATATTCTTCTATATTATCTTATAGAACCACTATGTATTTTCCTCTCTATTTTGTTGTTTAATCAACTTAGACTTTATTTCTGTGCATGATGGAAGGGCCACATTCTGTTTTCCTCTATCTTCCTTTCTCCTTCCTTCCCTTCCTTCCTTACCACTAACTTCCAATATGGAAACCTGATTTCCCCAATACCGTTATTTAAAAGATTCTCTTTTCTGCTGTGCCACCTTTGCCGTAAATCAACATAAAGACAATAACCATATACATATATGTAGTTATGAATCTGGGCTCTCTATTCTGTTGCACCAGTCAGGTTGTCCATTTCTGCACCAGCAACTACACAGTCTTGACCACAACGGTTATGTATTATGTTTTCACATCTGCTAGGACAAGTCCTACCTTGTCCTTTCCAAGTTTTCTAAGAGTATTTTGGAACATTTCCATTCATATTTCAAAATCAGCTTGTCAAGTTCTACAAAAATGCCTGTTGAGATTTTGACTGGAATTGTCTTAAATCTATAGATCAGTTTGGGAGAGATTTAGTATCTTCAATATATCATGCCTCTTTTTTTTTTTTTGCGGTACGCGGGCCTCTCACTGCTGGGGCCTCTCCCGTTGCGGAGCACAGGCTCCGGACGCGCAGGCTCCGGACGCGCAGGCTCAGCGGCCATGGCCCACGGGCCCAGCCGCTCCGCGGCATGTGGGACCCTCCCAGACCGGGGCACGAACCCGTGTCCCCTGCATCGGCAGGCGGACTCTCAACCACTGCGCCAGCAGGGAAGCCCTATCATGCCTCTTAATCAGTGAACGTGATGATATCTCCATGTATTTAGATCTCCTCTAGTTTTGCTCAGTGAAGTTTTATAATATAACTTAGAGAGGCCTTGAACAACTTTGGTTCAGAATACTTGATATTTTTTAATGCTATAATAAAGTTATATTAAAAAATTCAATTGTTGCTGGTACCTATAAATATATTCCTCTTTTATGTGTAGACTTTTATCTACCTACCTTCTTAAATTCACTTATTAACTCTAAAAGTTTTTCTGTAGGTTCTTTTGTATTTTCAATATATATAGCATTCTTATCAATGCACCTTCATTAATCATTATTAAAATCAGTGGAGTTCACCGAGACTCCCCGATTGCTGTCCTCACCTGTGATTGGGGAACGTACCATCTGTGAATGTATCTGTGAATGTGAGATGATCCTCCCCTGCCCCAGACCTTTTAAGGAGTGTGGGATACTTGGATTTGGGCATCTTGCAAATATGAGTCTAGCTAGAGCCTAATCAATAAAACTGTCCCACTTACCCCAGGCCCTTAAAGTTAATTGTGCATATTATTCAGATGATGAGAAGCTATTGAAATCCGACACTGACAGCATTAAACTCCCCCCTCCCTAGTTGCTAGCAGTCACACTCAATAGGCAGTGAGCCCCCAAACATAGACCAACTCTATTATGGCGCCGCCGGATAGAACTTCTTCTGATGGTGGAAATGTTTTATGTCTGTGCTGTCCTGTATGGTAAACACCAACCACGTGTGGCTACTGAGTACTTGAAATCTGGCCAGCGCAACTGGGGAGCTAAACTTTTAGTTAATTAAAATTTAAATTTACATAGACGCAATTGGCTAATGGTTACTGCTCTGGGGAATGCTGTAGAGAACCCACATTTAGAAATATCCTAATCCTTTCCTTCTCGTAAGTCTGGCAGCCTTTAGCCAGAAGAACTTTTGCTTTCTCCTGTCTCCTTTCTCTGAGGCTTTCTTTTATCTTTCCTAGTTCAAGGCAGCTTTTTAGCTTCATTTGCTGGGCCCTGTGTCCTGAGGACTCTGACCTTGGGCATCTTACCCTGGTTACCCATTTCCCATTTTCTGATATTTCTACATGACAGCTCACCGATACTGTCACAAATGGGCAGTATTTCATCTGTATTGCAGTTTGGAAAGACATATAGATAAATCTAAGCACTTGATCAACATTGATGTCAGTTTTGAACTCAGCCTCCTAGTAAATTGAGTTCTGCCTATAATAAGACAGCTAGTCTACTTGAGTTCTACATCTCTTTATTGATTCATTGATTCATTCATTGATTATGTCATTCATTCACTCAAATAATTATTGAAAAACTATTATGGGGGCTTCCCTGGTGGCGCAGTGGTTGAGAGTCCACCTGCCGATGCAGGGGACACGGGTTCGTGCCCCGGTCCGGGAAGATCCCACATGCCGCGGAGCGGCTGGGCCCGTGAGCCATGGCCGCTGAGCCTGCGCGTCCGGAGCCTGTGCTCCGCAACGGGAGAGGCCACAACAGTGAGAGGCCCGCGTACGGCAAAAAAAAAAAAAAAAAAAAGAAAAACTCTTATGTATCTGGTAGGTAGTACATATTCAACAGTAAACAGACTCAGGAAGGTTACAATTTATTGAGGAATATAGGCAAGTATAGAGGTAATTCCAATTGTATAATGGCAGTTAGAATTATAGAAGAGCAATGCTGGGAACACAGGGTGCTGTGGAGACACAGAAGAAAGGGTTCCCGACATCGGATGCTTGTACAAAGCTTCAGAGAGGAAGTGAGGTCTAATCGGAGAGCTGGAGGTTGGTAAGGATTTATGGTGAGAGGATGGGGAAGGCAGCCTGTTCTAGACAGATACATTAGTTCCCTGTTGTTGCTGTAATAAATCACCACATATTTCATGGCTTAAAATAAGAAAAACTATCTTATAGTCCTAGCGGTCAGAAGTCCCCACATGGATCTCACTGGGGTGAAATCAGGGTGTCAGTACTGCATTCCTTCTGGAGGCTGTAGGAGAGAATTAATTTCTTTGTTTTCTCCAGCTTCTAGAGGCTGCCTGATTTCCTTGTCTCGTCCGTCTGCGAGGCCAGCAACCTGGCTTCTTCCTGTCTCCACCTCTGACCTCTTGCCTCCCCCTGCCACTTGTAAGGACTTTTTTGTGATGACGTTGGGCCCACCCGATAATGCAGGACAATCTCCCCATCAGGGTCAGCTGATTCGAAACCTTAATTGCACCTGCAGTCTTAATTTCCCCTTTTCCATGCAACTGAACACAGTCACAGAGGGGATTAGGGGATTAGGACATGGACATCATTGGGGGTGGGGGAGGGCTTTATTTTGCCTTCCACAGAAGAGGAATAATACAGCATATTCAGAAGGTGGAAAGAAATTCAGAATGGCTGAAAGCTTAGCCCATGCAGGAGCAAATAACAGGAGAACGGATGAAGAGGGAAAGCATGAAAAACGTGACTGAGTTTCATCCTAAGGAAAATGGGGAGGGGTGGTTAGATTAAAGGGAAATAATTAGATTTGGATTATTGAAAACTTCCTCTGCCTGCACTTGGAGGCTCATAACTGATAACACGTGCCTCCTTCATTGGCTATGAATTGAAACTTGTTAATTTAAATTATCAGAACTTAATCTGAAATGTGAAAGAGTAAGAAAAAATGAATTGGCCTGTATATAGGCAGAGCACCAAAAATGCAATGCTGAAAATAATTTGATGGGAGGCTATTCAAAATACTGGTTAAGTATTTAGATGTGGACTCTTCCATCTAGTGAATACCCATCAAAGATGGACCCAAACTACATAGGAGGATTTGTTGGTTTATGTAAGTGAAAATTGTAAGGGTAATCTTTCAGGCATACTGGGTCCAGGGGCTCAAATAATGCCATCCCTCTTCTCTCCAGGTTGGCTTTGTCATCCATCAATATGTCCTACAGAAGCTCTAGGCTGTAACCCTACTGGACAGTCACACCAGCACCAAGCGGGGGGCCAGGAGTTCAAATAGAAGTCCTAGGATTTAGTCCCGTGCTCATCTCTGAACCTGTCTCTGTGGCCAGGGACACGTGATATACAAATTGGTCAGTTCAGAGTAATAGTTGTCTACTCTGATTTTTAGGCAATGATATTTTGAAAGCTTGCTTCTGAAAGTAACAGTATGTTTTAAGAGTTGTAAGGAACTTTGTAACCAAATTTCAATTAAACCAGCTCAGGGCTTCCCTGGTGGCGCAGTGGTTGTGAGTCCGCGTGCCGAAGCAGGGGACGTGGGTTCATGCCTCGGTCCGGGAGGATCCCACGTGCTGCGGGGCGGCTGGGCCCGTGAGCCATGGCCACTGGGCCTGCGTGTCCGGAGCCTGTGCTCCGCGACGGGAGAAGCCACAACAGTGGGAGGCCCGCGTACCCGCAAAAAAACCCCGAAAACAATTAAACCAGCTCAGATGGGTACATTGTCTAAATTTCTTTGTCCTACGTTACCATCAGTGTGGATCTGAAATCTATGTTATTGCTAGTCCCTGATTGCATTCTACAGATGGACCTGGATCTGAAATCTTAAGATGTACATGCCTATGTTCTACAAACTTACCCTTTAAAATCAGCACAAAGGCTTTTGGTAATTGATAGCATTTGCCTGACTTTGAAAAGGGAAATATTTAATTAAACTTCCTTTAAAAATGAAATAAAACCATGCTTTTATTTTAGATCACTTTCTTCCCTTAAGCAACTGACTGTCTCTTTCAGTCTCTGTCAGCAGACTTAATCTCACTTCCGGTAAGTCCTTTTCAGTCATCTTATCTTCATTTAAATACAGATGTACTTTAGGATAAATTCCATGTTCTTTATACATTGAGTATGTAATGACATCCTACTCCCAGCGTTTCTTGCAATTGTGCTTAATGTTTGTAAATGGGCCATCTCTACTCTTTTAAGGGCACAATTTCCTAGTGAGCAAATGGAAAATATATTAGAATGTGGTTATTTCTATGATTGGTTTTATTTATGTGAAAGTTACAGAAACATTTGAAGTCACTTCCCATCTTTACCATCTTCTGTTCGGAGGTGCTGCCGTTCCTGACACAGCCGTCACCCACGTTTCTCTGAAGGTGACTCTCAGAAACACAGCTCTGAATCTGACACCTTTCTCTCCTTCCACGTTCCCAGCTTTGTTTTTAACATTTAACTGTTGATAACACTTTTTTTTTTCAAACGTAAGCATCTCTGAAACTGACCTCGTCATCTTAGTTTCTCTGTTGCACTGGCTCCCCCTGTTCTGAAGTCACCATGGTTCCTCATTTCTTCCCACACGGTTTCTACCCATTTCTTTCCAGAATGATTGCTACCCATCTGTTCAGTTTCTTAGAAGATTTTCTGAACCTCTTCAATAACCTGATGTACTTCTGTCTAAATCTCTTTCACTTCAATCTCAGTGCGATTGAGATAAAAACTTTCTAAAACATTATTAAAGTCCAAAGAGTTTTGAGAGTTGAGCTTATATCCCACTCCTCCTCTTGGCAACAGGTTTAGAAGCAATTTTTGTGAACTTTTTAGTCCTTGTGCATTATTTGGTAATACTTGTTTGTTCCACGGGCACCTGTCTTTTTAAAAAAAATTTTATTGAGATATAGTTGATTAACAATGCTGTGTTAGCTTCAGGTGTACAGCAGATTGAGTTATACACACACATGCATAATCTTTTTTCAGATTCTTTTCTACTATAGGTTATTATAAGATATTGAATATAGTTCCCTGTGGTCTACAGTAGGACGTTGTTGTTTATCTATTTTATATATAGTAGTGTGTATCTGTTAATCCAAAAGTCCTAATTTATCCCTCCCCCCTTCCCCTTTGATAACCATAAGTTTGTTTTCTATGTTTGTGAGTCTACTTCGGTTTTGTAAATAGGTTTATTTGTATCATTTTTTTAGATTCCACATATAAGTGATATCATATGGTATTTGTCTTTCTCTTTCTGACTTACTTCACTTAGTATGATAATCTCTAGGTCCACCCATGTTGCTGCAAATGGCAATATTTTGTGTTTTTTTTTATGGCTGAGTAATATTAGATTCTGTATATATACTACATCTTCTTTATCCATTCATCTGTTGATGGACATTTAGGTTGTTTCCATGTCCTGGCTGTTGTAAATAGTGCTGCTATGAACGTTGGGGTGCATGTATCTTTCCAAATTATATTTTTCTCCAGGTATATGTATGGTTATCTGTCTTAGCGTTTAGCTTGGACCATGAGCTCTTGGAGAGCAGAAAGCATGGTTTATGCTTACTGGGTAAATTATTTACAAAACCGGGTACTAATCTTTACAAAAGGTAGCTGCTTGGTAAATTTAGTAGGGAAATGATAAAAGAGAGTTTTGAAGTTAGGTGAGAAGCTTGTTTTTTCTTCAAGATGGCAGAACCCATTGACATGGGTAGCCCCTCCAATCTTAAATCAAATGAAGTGCTAGACAAATGCAGTTGACCCTTAAGCAATGCAGGGGTCAGGGGTGCCGACCCTCCAGTCAGTTGAAAATCCGTGTATAACTTATAGTTGGTCCTCTGGATCACAGCCCCTCTGTGTCTGTGGTTCCATATCCACAGACTCAACCAACTGTAGGCCCTGTAGTACTGTAGAATTTACTATTGAAAAAAATCCATGTGTAAGTGGACCCACGAAGTTCAAACCCGTGTTGTTAAAGGGTCAACTATACATCAAAATTTTAATGTTAAAAATATGTTTAAAATTACATACTCAAGCTCAGAACCAATTATGGGAAATCTTCAGGTAGCAGGAATGAAGAGGGAGGCCTCAGCCGTGAAGGACAAGGGGACAACTTGAGCAGCCATGTATGTGCTTTAGGGTCTGGAGTTTTAGGCTGAGGCTGTAGACCTCACTGGAAATGGTCTTAGACTTGGGTGTGGAAGTCCCACTGGAAAAATTAACTTAATCCATGTTGGAACTTGGACCCTGGCAGGGACCTTCACTTTCATGTTGGATGAGCTAAATTTTCATCCTATGGGAGCCCCCAATTCAGAAGCGAATGTCAAATTTGGTCTGCAAATCAGTGTACCCAAAGGATTTCAGTGGGGATGCCTCTACAACCAGGACACTTGTGGGACCTCCATGGGAAAAATGGATTCTGGATTATTGTGAGTTCCCAGACAAAAGTTATGAACACATCTGAAAATCCACTGTCAAGAGGTGTAGTCAGCAGACACAGCAAACCAGATCAAGCTCACCAATTACAGATAATGAAAGCCAGAGGAGTGCAATCTGCAGGCACAATGAGGGCATTAAAAATAACATGCAAATAATTTAAAGAAGGAGAACCTAGAAATAAACATAGAGCCATTAAATGTTTTAAAATACCCAATATATTTGTTCAAGAGTGGACCAGACACAGCAAAGACAGGATCCGGGTACGGAAAGATGGATCTGAGGCCACAGCGGGGTTGGTTTGTGCAGAGCTGGGCTGTGACTGCCCTGTAGATGGATGGTGATGCTGGGGATCCTCATTCTTCCTCATTTTCCCCCTTTTCAGTGGACTCGGGGCATCCGATAGGCACAAGTGCAGAACTACAGGCTTCATTGTTTTGCTCCTTTGCCTTCAATTTAGGTGACCTTATTCTTCTTAACTGTGTCTTCGGAGGTGATGTTATGAACCTGGTTCATGAGGAACTGGGCTACCATTTTGGTGAGGATCTGGTACCTAGAACTGTTTCAGGGATGGAGGGAGATAACCTATGTGGATCAAGGCTGCTTTCTGGGGGACCAAACTTGCTTTTCTTTTCCTTTCTACCTGATTGCAGTGCTCTCTGCTGGTTTTTATTGTCCACATCTCTTTCCCCTTCCGTAGGTGACAGCAACAGGTGGGTTCTGACTCCTCTTAGGTCCCTGGGTGGTGGTCCTTTTGAGAGCCTTGCATCCTGAGACAAGCAATTTTCTTCTGCATTCCCGGCATTTTCTCCTTTGATAAACCTGGGTCTGCTTCCAAGGTTCATGTTTCTTCATATATTCCAGTTTTCAAAGATGAAATTGTTGGGCTTCCCTGGTGGCACAGTGGTTGAGAGTCCGCCTGCCGATGCAGGAGACACGGGTTCGTGCCCTGGTCCGGGAAGATCCCACATGCCGCGGAGCGGCTGGGCCCGTGAGCCATGGCCGCGGAGCCTGCGCGTCCGGAGCCTGTGCTCTGCAACGTGAGAGGCCACAACATTGAGAGGCCTGCGTACCGCAAAAAAAAAAAAAGATGAAATTGTTGGTGGTGTTATTGTTTTTTTCATAATTCTGGCATAGAGTAGTTTTTTAAAAAATCAAAGTCTAGTTGATTTACAATGTTGTGTTAGTTTCAGGTGTAAAGCGAAGTGATTTGGTTATGCATATATATGTATATCTATTATTTTTCAGATTCTTTTCCCTTATAGGTTGTTACAAAATATTGAGTATAGTTCCCTGTGCTGTACAGTAGGTCCTTGTTGGTTATCTGTTTTATATATAGTAGTGTGTATATGTTCATCCCAAACTCCTAGTTTATCCCTCCTTCCCCAGAATAGATTTTTAAAAAGCTATCTGCTGAAATGTCTCCTTTAGGAAGATGATTTCCTTATATACTGCTTCTGGAGTGTTGGCAGCAAAAATGGGAAACAGAAAAATTAAACTTTTTATAAGTTAAGTTGACTAAAGTTTATTAAAATATGAGCTATTAGGCAGTCCTTTGACACTTTGTTACCTTAAATTACAAAAAAAACCCCACAAAACACCTGATACCTGTAGGTTTTTAAAAACCTTGTTTGCTACTGACCCACATACCCATCTGTCTGTTCCCTGCCCCCATTTTATGTATTCTACTAACAAGAATGCCTAGTTAAAATTATCACTTAAATATTGAAAAGGCATCTAAAAAAGAAGTTATCTGTGTTTAAAAAGTGATTGCTTGAATTTCTTTTTGTTGTAATCAGTTATTTTTGTGATTTTTAACACCCAAGAAGCCCCCCAAATGACCAAAAATTGCAGCACCATGTTGAGAAATGAAAAATAAGTACTGCCTAATTTGCTGAGACTTTGATCATTGATTTTAGGTAGTTTTATGTGTTTGAGGAAATAGGTATAAATATTTGACTATATGTAATTTTTTTTTTTTTTTTTGCGGTACGCGGGCCTCTCACTGTTGTGGCCTCTCCCGTTGCGGAGCACAGGCTCCGGATGCTCAGTCTCAGCAGCCATGGCTCACGGGCCCAGCCGCTCCGCGGCATGTGGGATCTTCCTGGACCGGGGCACGAACCTGCGTCCCCTGCATCGGCAGGCGGACTCTCAACCACTGCGCCACCAGGGAAGCCCCGACTACGTGTAATTTTTGACTTTATTTTTACATTTGACTCAGTGTGGGTGGAGTCTACACAAGTTTACTATTTGTTCCATGGCTATAGGTCGTGCCCCACATAATTAATTACTCTAGAGGTACAGACATAGCCTTTTATCTTTTCATCTCAGCTATCCCAGGAAAAGACATGTTTTCTTGTGTCCCAGTGTCACATGTACATTCATAGCATACTGGAGTCTGTCTGTCGAGGGGACTGGGAGGGGCTTTGAGTGAATGTATTAAAGGCATTTCCCCAAACCTCCTATTTGCCAGTATTTCTTCCTTCATCTCTATTTCATCAAACCTGTGAAGTAGAAACAAACTTGACAGAGTGGAATTTAATGTGCCCTTTTTATGTCTTCTCACACTCCCTTGAAGAATTAGAGCTGTGTCTTGAAGTGGTTCCAAAACAGAGAGGAGAAGCAGGGATGGGCATGCGGGCTTAGGGGGCCACCATCCCTGACCACAGGGAGGAGGCTTGGTGCCGGTGGGGAAATAGGTCTTCTTCACTGGGAGATTCTGGGCAGTGATTCCTAGGCAAAATCTACTTCATTTAAATGTGTGAACCTAAGCACATAGAGAAAATGTGGCCTGTACTTCTCAAGGGAACTCTATGAGGTTCAAAGCAAAGAGCTGTGTCATTTTTAATTCTTCACTGGATTCAAGTAGAAAATGGGCTTGCATTGGGTGACATACTTGAGATTCTTCTCCTGCTGTGCTCAATCTTCCTGTTTGACAAAGGACAAGGGAGGTTGAATTGTTGAAATTACATCTGCAATAGCAAATGATCTCAGCTGATCCTGCAGCAGGTTTTTCATCAGTTGGACATGCAGTTAAACTCTAAATATGCGAAATGAGGCGTGTTTTTGAATAAAGAATATTTTATTAGCTTTGTTAGTATTATGTCATAACTGTCTCTAATATTCTATATTAAAAGTGAATATATGGGACTTCCCTAGTGGTTTAGACTCGGCGCTTCCACTGCAGGGGGTGTGAGTTCGATAGATGCCTGGTCGGGGAACTAAGATCCCACATGCGGCATGTGAGGCAAATAGATAGATAGATAGATAGATAGATGTTTATCTGTCCAAGGTCTGTGGTTGGGAAAAAGCCCTGTTTGAAAAAAAAATAAAAGTGAATATAAACTGAGTAGAAACATATTCACCTCTGTTTTATAGCATTTTTCTGGTTGGAAGAAATGGAAGCAATTCTGAGACTCTCAGGTTTAAATAATAGTAATAATAATAGTGGCCAATTATTATTAGAGTGTCTGCTCTAAGTCTGGTGTGGTGTTGTTTTCCTGCACACTTAATTCTCTATGATCATTACCCGCGTTGGGGCAGTGAAGGACCCTGGGGCTTAAGGAGGTGAAGGAACCGTCTCAGTCCCCAGAGCCTGGCTTTCCCTGACTGCATCCTCCTGGAATCACCCAGTCTTCCTTGGGAGGCCTCTAGGAGGAGGTGGGGAGACAGCCAGCTCTGAAGTGGGCATGGGTTCAAGTTCCCGCTTGGGGGCTTGGGCAAGTTCCTCGGCACCTCTGGGCCCTGATGCCATCTGCAGGTTACAGCACTGCCTCTTCACTAGGCTCCAGGGAGTTAATATAGGAAGAGAGCTTGGAAGGGTAAACAGGCTTCTCCAAAGCATTCCCTTCTCTGGACAGCTGCTCTCGGCCCGTGTCACCCGCCCTGGGTTTGGGCAGGGCGCCCGGAGAGGGGGCACCTGAGTCTGCAGCTCCTCTTTCCTCGCTGTGGCCACTGCCCACGCTGTGTCCACAGCCCCTGGACTGAGTTCCTAATTCCTGTCCACCTCCACTGTCCCTGCCATACTCCCCCGACCCCAGCAGTCTTGTTCTGATTAAATGCTCGGGATGACCTGGGCACATGTTAATTTTGCAGTGAAGGTAAGTTTTACTGGAGCCCTAAGTGTGATGGGGCAGGGTAGCGGGGGAGAATGTGGGTGGGAGCCAAAGAGGGCAGCAGCCTGAGGATACTAGAGACTCATTCCTACCAGAACCTCAGAAGTGCGTCTTGCTTTGGGAGCAAGCGGACATTCTCAGCAACGAGTTGTCCGGAGAAAGTCAGTGGTCCTGAGCTTCCGCAGAACATGGCGACTTTGGAATAATAGGAGGTGGGTGGAGTCTGAGAGTGGGGATGGAAAAGGCAACTGGAGAAGCAGCTGGAATCAGAAATACCTACTTTTCGGGATCTACAGGAGCAGAAGACCCCCACCCTCACCCCCTTTTTATCCCCTTCCCCGGCTCTGGTCCCTGCTTCTCTGGGCCTCTGGCACCGCCCTGTGGCAAGCTGCGGCTGAGGTATGGATGGAGCTGAGTCCCCCAAATGCAAGGCACTTGTCCTGGTGGCATTGTCACCTGATAATCAGGTTAGTGGTACACGTGTTACAGCGCTATCCCTGGGACACACAGGGCCACATGACTCATTGTGAATTGCCCAAGGATGCAAATTACCTGACATACATAGTTTCCTTAAGAACATTTATTATGATCTCTAGGTGGCCTGCTTACAAATGCATTTCTTGGGCAAAGCCTGTATGTAAGCAGTGGGCTGTATACATTTGCACTTGACTCATAAAGCTTTAGAGATGCCAGAAATAGTGTGAGCTGAGTGCCTTATTCGCCTGAAAGACACCTACTTAGCAATGTGTGTGTGTGTGCGCGCACACGCACACACACGAGAGAAACGGAGGGAGGGAGAGATTGCAGTTTGAACAGACGTTTAGAAGGTACTGTCTCTGGAGTTTGATGGAGGGCATTAAAGCTGTGGACAGATTGTAGCAAAATTTTGAAAACATGTCCCTTAGTAGTAGTGGTGGTAGAATGCATTGTACTTGTCAAGCCTATCTTGTATGAAAGAGGCTCCAACCAGAGGGTTGATTTTCCTTAGCAACTTTTTTTCCTATTTGAAATGTCTAGCGTTTTACCAAAGCCCACTCTGTTTTTTCAATACTTTTTGTACTTTATGCTATTTTCAATGAAGATAGGAATTTAACTTCATTTTCAATGAATAAAAATCAATATTATCCATGGTTTTACATTTTTTTTCTGAACAGTTGAATACCTGTTCAAGTCTGCATTCTGCTCAACAATTTTTTTCAATCAGTATTGGGCTGAAATTGCCACAAGTTGGCTTGCAGCTTGGCAACCAGCTTGCCTCTAGAAAACAGTCCTACAAGGAAAAGTACACAAACGTCAACCAGGTTGCATGGAACATTTCTGCAAGGAGCAGAGGAGAGGCAAGAGTGACCTATCCTGTGTCACAGGCTGGGCCGGCAGGTCCTGAACTGGTGTCCGTCACAGCCAACCTCCTTCCAAGTACTGAAGAAGTCTCCCTGTGCCTCGTCCCCCTGCAGTGGAAGCTGTTTGCCCTGATCGCACAGCCCCAGTTTGCACTGGGCTGGAGTGGGTTGCTGTGCCAGTTCAAAAGCCATGATGTCTGCAGTATGGCTGCAGCCAGGCCCAAGCTGCCATCTGTGGGCTGAGTGCCAAGGTCACGGGGCCCAGGGGCTGGCTCCCCCGTGGCACGGTGACACCAGTGGGGCAGATACTAAGGAACTTCATGGGAAGTTCTGTCCCCCAGTTATAGTCTGTATTCTAAACACGTGGAAGAATTCATATAGCCAGGTTTGGCGGGTGATTTTGCACATGTATGGCTGTTACCCGAAAACTAAGTTCACCTCCTGGTGGGTGTGGAGCCAGAAGACACAACCAAGCCAAAGATAAGGAGAAGGAAGGATTTATTACTTGCAGCAAGTACGGAAAACACCAGGGATCTCTCCCAAAGCAGTGTCCTGAACAGCGAAATTGGGAAAGTTTTAAGGTAATGGGACGTGCGTATTCATGAGGGGGTTTAGGCAGAGGAGAATTCAGCATAGAATTGAGGCAAAGGTCCACAGAGTCCAAGCTTTAGTTAATTGAAGTTGGGAGGGTCAGCATCAGCATTCCATCTTCCATCTGGGTGGGAGCCTTAATTCCTGCAGAACTCAAAGGTATAATATGATGTTCATCCCTTGAGGAACCAGGACCCTGCCCCAAGGCTGCACTATTGTTTCTTGACAGCTCCTCCCTAGTTTCTGCATTCCGTCCCATAAGATCATTAGTTACTGAGACCTATTCAAAAGCAAGTATTGTGGCCAGGCTTAGATCACAAAATGACTTAAGCCAAAATGGGTTCTCATGTCAAGAAAGCCATGCCTAGTTCTCTTTCTCCAGCAACCCCCTAACCCATGTGCTTACATGGCAGCCTCTGTAGATGCGAGACCCTGGATAAAGTAATATCTGGGATCACCTTTTATAAGATGAAGTTCCAGCATATGGCTTTGGGGTGAACATGAACCCTGGCTCTGAAACCTTTTTATGATAGGTCCTGTCCATCAAGGCCCTTGCCCACTGATACATAATCAAGACAAAATGAATTAAATCCAGTTTCAGGTTTCTGTGTTTTCATGAGCAACCCTGCCTCTGTGATAACATTGTTGGGTAGATGAGACACCACTGAGTGACAGACACTTATTCCTGGAATCCCAGCTCCTCTATGGCCGTCCTTCACTTTCCTTAAGGCTTGCTTTTTCCCTAATTTCAGCTTTGCAAGTAACTTTTCACCTTCGTTTTTATTATTTTAATGAGGCTGTAGGTTCTGTTAAGTCCGTTGTGTGTGTTCTTACTCTTCCTTTTATCTCTCCCCTTCTATAAGCTAGAGTCTTTCTCATAAGCCGCTTTTCTCTTCCCAGTCGAGGTACCTGGCGACCGCCCCATTAAGGTTTGTGGGGTGAGGGTGAAGAATTGTCTTCGCAGTGGGAAGTGAGCCTCTCAGATCTTAAGCTCCCTGGGTTTAGAGCAGGAGGGGCTGGATCTGCCCCCAGAATCTCCTGCAGCTGTTTATCAACAGGTGAGCTCCTTCTCTTCCCTTTGGGGACAGAATATGATGGATTCTCATGGCAAGTACGAAAATAAAACTCTACAAAGGAGTATGGGAGAGCTGTGTAAGCAGTCCAGAATTTAAAAAAAAAAAAAATCTAGTTGCCAACTTCCCCTCTGAATGTTGAAAACTGAGACTTGGAAAGTTGTTTTCTTTTTTTGTTTTTTCTTTTATAGTGATACTAGTTCAAAGTGCACTTGCTTGTGAAGGAGAAACTGGGTCTAGACGGTCTAGCTCTTTGAAGAGTGGACACTGGGTACCGCTACACAGTGCGTGGAGGGGTGTGAAATGTCAGCGAACAGCAGGAGCGCAGAGGCGCCCGTGGAACTTGTCAGTCTGAGGTTGGACTGAAGCAGAAAGAAGGGTTTGCTAAAACCCGTCCCAGCTCATTTGCGCTGTTCACGTAGAACGCAGCTGGCGATGTTTGAGCCACGTCTTTCTACGAGACATCATGCTGATGAGTGGGGCCCTGTGACTTGCAGGCAATGGCAGATTATGCCCACTTTGGTGAGGTTTCCCTTCTAGAGCATCTCTTATGCGATTTTCCCACAAGATAAACAGGTGCCCAGGCCAGGTCCCCAAGGTTTTGCATGGAAATCAAAGTAGGAGGGATTGAGGACTTGGCAGGAGGGGGCAGAGAGAAATGAGAGGAGAGAGAATGAACATGGATGCGATCGTAAGGATACAGGAGGTGCGCATTCGTGTGTTGTGATCTCAAGAGCACTTTTGCAGCGGAAACTTCGTTAAGATTGACAAAGAAAAAAAAAGATTGACAAAGAGCGAAAGCTTGGGTTCAGGAGCCAGTAAGACCGTTTTTCAAAGACACAATCAGTCATTCATGTCTGGTTCTCCTTCCATGCTATAGTTTAAGTAGTGCGTATCCTTTATTTTTTAAAAAATATTTGTTTATTTATTTATCTTCAGCTGCGTCGGGTCTTAGTTGGCACTCGGGATCTTTTGTTGCGGTGCATGGGCTCTCTAGTTGTGGCACGTGGGCTCTGTAATTGTGGTGCTTGGGCTTAGTTGCCCTGCGGCATGTGGGATCCTAGTTCCCCGACCAGGGATTGAACCAGCATTCCCTGCATTGCAAGACGGATTCTTAAGCACTGGACCACCAGAGAAGTCCCAGTGCGTATCCTTTAAATGCAACATTTCTGGTATCCACAAAGGAGCTGAGTGTTTAAGACAGAGGACCTGGCTCCAAGGAGCTTCTTATCCAGGTGTGGGCCCTTTTTCCCTGGCTCCTGCTTGGAACTTCCTGGGTCCTCTCCACTGAGAACATGTGCCTTCACCTCTGCACATTTTTCTTCTATTATTTCTTTGGTTGCTTCTGTTACTTTCTCAGTTTTTTCTTTCAAAATTCCTATTAGATACATGTTAAAACTTTTGGCTTAACTTTTATTTCTCCAGACTTGGGTGGTTTCCTCATGTGCTGATAAATATTCAGCTGAGCACTTGAGGGGAATGTGCTGTGGGTTTCCTGAGCTCGATCTCCATGCAGCTGTCTTTTCTCCAGTGCTCTGTCCTGCAAGCTCCAACCGCCTTGGCCTCTCCAGACTCTTTCTGACTGTCCCTTCCACCCAGGGAATGTGTGGACTCCCTGAAAGCCCCCTATCTGCATGCAGCCTGTAGACTCTCACAAGGGAGTAATTGGGGTGATTGTAGGGTTCACTTCCTTTGTTACCCATCTTTCAAGTATCACTTTCCTTTGTTCTCCGGAATCCAGTGTCTTGTAAACTGTTGTTTCTTATATTTTGTGTGTATTTTACTTGTTCCTTGTGGGATGGTTAAATCTGGCCTGTACTCCGTCTTTGTGGCAAGCAGAATTCCCTTTGCGGTGCTTTTCAGATTTTTTTTTTTCTTTTTGGCTGCACTGCATGGCATTTGAGATCCTAGTTCTGCGACCAGGGATCGAACCCGTGCCCCCTGCAGTGGAAGTGCAGAGTCCTAACCACTGGACGGCCAGGAAATTCCCAGTGTTTTTCAGACTTTGAAGATGGGTCCCTTTTTCCAAAGAGTCTGTAACTGGACTACCATTGCCTTTGGAAAATGCCACTGTCATAAGAGAGGAAGTGGTGTTCTGTTGGTTAAGGAATTTTTACCTGATGCCCTGGTCCTTAGAAACTAGAGTCTCAGAGTTGATGTGGCATAAAGAGTTGACATAGGCCAGTTGTCTTCAAACTGGAATTTTTTTAAACAATAATGTGCTCCCCTCACACACTTCTAAATTGAGTGCAAAGTTTTTCATCATAAGTTGCAATATGTGTAAAGCATGTAATTCCAATAAATTATAAATATTGAGATTTTGATATAAAATCAATGATTATTCTATAAATAATAATATAGCAAAATTAATAATAAAAACATAATAAATATGTCATCTAAATACCATTGTAGTTTGAGGCTCATTATTTTCATTTTTTAAATTTAAATTTGATAATATATTCTTTTTTTAATAAATTTATTTATTTATTTATTTTTGGCTGCATTGGGTCTTCTTTGATGTGCGCAGGCTTTCTCTAGTTGTGGCGAGCGGGGCCTACTCTTCGTTGCAGTGTGCAGGCTTCTCATTGCGGTGGCTTCTCTTGTTGTGGAGCACGGGCTCTAGGCGCGTGGGCTTCAGTAGTTGTGGCACACAGGCTCAGTAGCTCCCAGGCTCTAGAGCTCAGGCTCAGTAGTTATGGCACACGAGCTTAGTTGCTCCAGGATATGGGATCTTCCTGGACCAGGGATCAAACCCGTGTCCCCTGCACTGGCAGGTGGATTCTTAGCCACTGCGCCACCAGGAAAGCCCTATTTTCATTTTAAATCATGAAAGAGTTCTTCTTTGACATTTAGAGATTTTACATTATTCCTCTTTCTTCTTGGTGTCATATTTCCATTCCACTTTCCCCATTTTCTGATATTTTCTAATGTCATATGTTTGCTCCTTTAACATGTTCATGCATCACCCTATTTTATCTACATCTAAAATTAACATATAAATCAAAATAATTGTTAAAACAGTTTCTCATGACCGTAAAGTTTTATGTTTAAAAATCAAATTCTTCTGGATTGGCTTGTCACTACAATTATCAGTAGCACACAATTGATCTAAACAACATAAATAGATAAAGGACTGATAGATAATATTTCAGCATAATGACTGAAATTTTATTTGAAATGCATCTTTTGGGGAAAAGAGGGTCCTTTATTTTTTCTAGTTAGTCTCTTTACCTGTGGGTAATAATTATTTCCTGCTGGAATAAGACCAGATGAAGAGATTACACTGATAATCCAGGTAAATTTGACATGAAGGAAACACACAGTGGCAACTCCTAAAATATGTACCTAAATTGATATAAATATAATGACATATGGCTTCTGTACGTGATTTATTTGAAGTTTTGTGAATTTCAGAGACAATGCACTTTTGCCTGGGGGTGGATATATACCAGAGTATTAGATACTATTTGGGGCTAATTATTTTGTCCTCCTGCTCTTCTCTAGTAGTTGACAGTCCACCACTGTATAAGCCTAAACTTGCACAATGGATAAAATACAAGATATGGATTTTATTATAACAAAAGGATCCCTAGCTTTGTGAAGGATTTTAAACGATTCCATTTACAAAATGATTTCTCTGCCATTGGTCCTATCTACTGCGTGAAATGATGCATACCTGCCTAGGGATGCACTTTGGCCATTCTGTTGTCCTGTATCAGTATGATGGATAGAACCATCTCCAGTAGGATAATTGGGGTCACCTTGTAAAACTGGACTTGTCTTTGCATGATCATGGGATTCTCAGAAGTCGTGGAATTTGGGCACAGGTCCTGGAAGCCGTCCTGTGCACCTCTGGGCAGCGTTAATCTCACTGCTGGTCTCCACTTGGAATGAGTTTCAAGGAGGCCGGTAGGGACTGAGGCTACTGCCCTCCTTATCCAAGCACTGAAGGATGAAAAAGGCTTCGTGCCAGAAAGGGATGCTCTGCCACACAGATGGTCCATGCGAAAAATGGTGTCTTTCCTTAACCTCACACTCATTGACCGAGGGATTTTACAAATTAATTGCTCCTTCCCCCGGGGTTAAATTAGTTTGCTTTTGTCTTGGCCAACACCCTCTTTGGAGGGAGCTTTTAATGAAAGTTGTCAGAGAAAGATGTAACTTAATTTCTAGGGAATATAATTCCAGACGACCACACTGCTACTTCTAAACTAGCTGAGTTTTGTTTGTTTGTTTTATAAGTAGCTCAGAGAGTAAAGAAAGCACTGTTAATTTCCTTGGCTAGATCTGGGTATTATTGCTTCTCCATGAGAGCTTTGAAATTTATCTAACCACATTCATTCAGTCATTCAAGAGCAGCTGTGACTCCATCCTAAAGTGAAATTATTCCTACTCTTCTTTGTGGCTCATCCTCCCAGGTACAGACTGACATCCTGGCCTCTGTGACACTTAATTGCATCCTTATATATCTTCTCTTCACCTTGTGGACTCGGGGGTCTTATTCATCCTTGTATCTACCACAGACTCTGGCACATAGCAGATTCTGGGAGGGAATAAATAAAGAATTGTCTTAAGCACATCTGAATCCTGGCTTGTTCTTAGTAGCTATGCTATCTTGGGGACAGCTCCCCACCTTTCTGTCCCAGGTTTCTGCACCCCAACATGGACATAATAAACCCTACACACAGAGTTGTGGTCAAAATTAAATGTCTATGAAGTACTTACTCTGTGCCTGAGTGGATGCTTAGTCCGTGACCTTCTTCAGCGGTAACCTGCCAGTCTTATTGCTATGGATGGGGTGGATGCAGGAATGCACTTGTGTTTTTGCCGACTTCCGTGCTAGGACGTGGAATTCACGTTCTGATAGGGACACACGGAAACTCCTGGGGAGTACAGTGCAGGAGAAAGGAAGACTCCAGGGTGAAAGGTGTAAGTCAGTTTAAGGTTAGGGTTGAGGAAGTTTCTCAGGAGAGATAAGGTGTGGGCAGTGATTTCAGGAAAGAATATCATTTTCTAGACAGTCTGTGTAGTAAAGTAGAGGTAATATGGCTGAGGGATTTCCAGGGGTTTAATAATTGTAGGGTGTGCCATTGAGAGTGGGGGAGGGATTGGAGGAGGGTTTTGGGGAGGGATGGAGAGAGGGTGGAGTGGGAAGCAAGCCCCTCCACAGAGGCAGCCAGGAGCCACGGAAGGGTTTTGTAAAGTAGAGGGTCATGGTCAAGGGGCCATTTGTGAAAAATTAATACCAGCTGAGTCTCCAGCTCTGGTGATGAAGTCCATGGCTAATTTATACCTGTGCTGTACCTTAAACTTGAGTGAGACTGCGGGATCTTCCTGGAAACAAATGGGTAGGGTCTCTAAAGGACCCCTTGGTAAGTCCTTTGGACTCTCAACCCTCACTGCCCACCCACCTCCCCCCTCCCCGATCAGTCACATCTTCCCTGGTCCTGATGCTGTGCCACACACAGCAGGGTCCTCCCGTAGTAGAACTTCTCCCTGGAGCGGGGGAGGCAGGCGATGCGTCTCCAGGTGACCCGTTTCCCTCCTGCTTGCCTGAGCCTGGCTGGTGCAGGACCTGGTTGGAGGAAAGTGAACTAACTAGCTGGATTCTGGCTGCTTCAGCCCACAGCCGACAGTTGGGATCACCAACGAAATCAAAGGCAGTCCTCTTAGAATGGGTCCTCTCTATTTCCTGGGGCCGTCACCCAGGAAAGCTACTCACCCGACACTGTGAAATGCACTTTGCTTTTATTTTTGTGTGGCTTTGGGGAAGGGACACTTAGAGTCTGTCCGCAACAGACACTGATCTTGAATGTAGAGGAAATTAGGGTGAGAGAGCCCCTAGGTTTCCTGCTAGAAACTGGCCCCTTGAAAGCTTCCCCAGGCCCCAGAGCTCCTTCCCTGGGAGCCCCACCTTCTCCCTAAA
The DNA here is from genome assembly GCF_059928025.1 of Delphinapterus leucas. Classification (NCBI taxonomy): domain Eukaryota; kingdom Metazoa; phylum Chordata; class Mammalia; order Artiodactyla; family Monodontidae; genus Delphinapterus; species Delphinapterus leucas. The sequence goes on along the minus strand of NC_143142.1, from coordinate 31,184,206 downwards.
GACTCCAGTGTTCACGTGTTGCCAGGCTGCTGATCCGTTGGTGACTTCTGCTGCCGGTGCCACCGTGGCCAGTAGGGAAGGGAAAGTGCTTTCCCTTTGGCTGCTCTGTCCCGAGCATCGGTCAGACCCTTCCCGTGGATTCTTGGCTGGACAGAGACCAGGCTGGCATCTGCAACCTGACTTTGCCAGGGCTTCAGCTCCAGTGGAGGGAAGTGCGGCGTGGAGATCCTGCAGCAGGGCGGGACCTACCCCTGGGGCCTCTGCTGACCCCTGCCTGTCTCCCTCCCACCCCTGTAGCCCTCCGCCCCCCTTAAGTAGACCTACCTACTCCCAGCCCAGACAGAGGGGGACTGTTGACTCTAGGAAGGAGGAGAAATTCTGGAACCCTGGTCCAAATCCTACCTCCACATTTCCTACCAGGACTGATCTCAGTGCAAGTGATGAGCCGATCACCCTCTGGTAGCGCTCACCCCTCCCCCAGGACCCTAGTCTGGCTCTGTGGCCCCAGCAAGGCTATGCCCTAGTAGCCCAGTGTGGAGCACTTCCCATGGTCTGGATTCTTTGGAGAAAGACAGCACCTGTGCAGTACAGGGACAGCCTGGTACACGTTCCTTCTCACGCTGTCTCCATCTAGAATTTAGAAAAATGCTAGTGAAACACAGAGAAGACCTTCTCCTTGGCCCTGTTGTCAGAATAAGCTCCCCAGAGGAGGTGGCATTTCTCAGTGTCCCGCAGGGCAGTATTGGCCCTGACCTTTCCACAGGGCGGTGTCAGTCTGCACAGGGCCTCATGTGTCCCGGTGGACGCACAGGAACAGCCCCGTCCGTGGTGGTCTGATGGTCACCAGCCCAAGGGCAGTTGGAAGCCACCGTGTTTGTGTGCTGGGGGTTGCTGTGTTTTGATTTTTGCTCCATAGTACTCTCTTTCTTTGAAAAAAAAGATACTTAAGTATTAAAATATTTCCTTTTATTGCTAATTGTTTTCTTCTCTCCTTTTCTCATTTCTTTTTTTCTATTTTCTTTCAGTAAGTAGTAAGACTAGTCCTATCTAGACTAGTAAGGTACATTGTTCAGTTTACTTGTAATTGAGGAGATAGAGTAGGAGTTTGGGATTAACATATACATACTACTATATATAAAATAGTTAAACAACAGGGACCTACTGTATAGCACAGGGAGCTATACTCAATATCTTATAATAACCTATAATAGAGAAGAATCTGAAAAAGAATATATATACACATGTGTATGTATAACTGAATCACTTTTTGCTGTATACTTGAAACTAACACAACACTGTAAATTAGCTATACTTCAATTAAAAAAAATAAAATAAAATTCAGTTGTACTTTGTAGTTTCCTGTCCAATTACTGAGGTTAAAAGCTTTGCCTTGCCATTTACAATACAGCAAGACACCACCTCAAAATACGGCTCTCTCTGCGGATGTGGTGAGAGGAGAAAGACCTCCTGGTCCCCGTGGCCTTTGTCCAGGCTGACTTAGAGCAGGACACGCACCTGCTGTCAGGTGCACGGTCTGGCCCAGAGGCGTGGGAGCAGACCTGCTACATTACGTAGTGCTGGGCTGGCTGCTCGCTGGAGCCTCTGGGTGAATGGATCATCACTGTGCTTTCCAGACTTCAGTTTTTCTTCATGGATCTATGCCACATGCTTAAACATGGCCATCTGTCTGTCTGTGTCAAACATGGAGATACAGATCTTCTCCTGCTCCTCTTGGTATAAGGCTTACTGTCATTTCACATGTGGTGTCTGTCAGTGCCGCAGGGACCAGAGTCTCTGTCTGGCTTTTTTTTTTCCTTTGTGGTACGCGGGCCTCTCACCATCGTGGCCCCTCCCGCTACGGAGCACAGGCTCCGGACGCGCAGGCTCAGCGGCCATGGCTCACGGGCCCTGCCGCTCCGCAGCATATAGGATCCTCCCGGACAGGGGCACGAACCCGCGTCCCCTGCATCGGCAGGCGGACTCTCAACCACTGTGCCACCAGGGAAGCCCCTCTGTCTGGCTTTTAAGAGGAAGTGGCAAGGAGCCAGGATGTGGACCTATGTGGCATCCCTAATTTTAGGTGCAGTTTATCCTCAATAGAATAGAGGTTAATTGCTGAGGCCCTGGTTCCCAAACTGTGTACCAGGGCACCCTGGAGCATTATAACAAACATACGGGGTGTTGCAGGATCTTTATGTTTTCAAGGGAAACACAGCAGTATGGGCTGGACACCATGCAAATGACTACTGTTAAGTTGTTTAGGTACTTAATAAGCAGAGTGAGGAGGTATTTCCTTTGGCCTAGGGGCACCATGAAAAAAAAAATCACTGAAACCCTGAGAGCGATGTGAACGCAGGAAGTTTGGGAACTTTTGCTGTCAGGGAACAGTGAAGGCCCTTTAGAGCCAGGTGTGTGAGGGACGGAGTGAGAGAGAGAAGAAAATGCAGATTTGGCAGCTGGGAAACTGGGTCAGAATGACTAATTTAACAGGCATCCAGGGTGGCTGGTAGCCACTGATCTCCATGGTGCTCCGAACTAGAGATTGCTTCCCTTTCCTCCGACGTGACAGCCTGACACTCCTGGCCCTGCTGGTCACCCTGCTACTGGGTGTAGGGTACTGCCCTACACCCCTCAGACCAAGCGTTTTGCAACTGTCTTCTTTCCGCAGGATTCGTTCATCCACTGAATGTTTCTTGGCTACACCTACATGAGGAGACCACAGTGAGCAGAACAGACAGAAATAAATCCCTGATGTCTTGAAGCTTACATTTTTCTGGAATAATATCTAATAGGATATTATCGGTGTTTACTGTGAGCCAGGCATTGTTCTAAAAGCTTTGCATATATTAACTCATTTAATCCTGACAAAACTTGTTCCATAAGTATAATTACTTTTGCCATTTACACGCGTCTGGTGTAATGGTGATGACGTTCAGACCATCTCACTGCTCCTACACATTGGCTGGCATCCTTGGCGACGTGGTACCAGTCAGGCAAGACAGCAGCGTTTAGAGTGAAACGTGGCCCCTTTGGTCTGTTCACACGTATCTCTCTGCTTCTCTGATTGGGTCATGTGAGCCTGCTCTGTATTATCTCACAGCAAACCACACCCTTGACTTTGTCTACAAACACTGGTGTCTGAGCGTGTCCTTGTCTGCATGTGTGAGATTTACGTTTCAGACGTAATGGAAGCCACATTAGCAAAATGTTAAGCCTTTCAATGGGCACGTCCCCGGGTAATGTGTCTTTCTAGGACTTCCTGTAAACACAACACGGTGTATTTAGGTGGATGGCAAACTGGCAGTGCCGCCCAAGCAATTTCTGATCACACTGAAGAGTGGTTTACTTGCCTGGCGTGTCGTCCTGCCAAGTCAAGGGCTGTGACTTCGGTAATGAGAGTTGGACTTAGTAAAATGGTTTCTCCCATTTTTTTTTTGCTGGGCTCAATGGTTTCCTGGAAAAGCAGAGTCAGCAGAAACTAAGAAATGAAAGGTGTTGAACAGTGGATAGTTGTATCCAATGAAATTTCCATGAAATAACAGCTCATGCCGTTGTTCCTTTTTTTTTTTTATAACGAATGTAATACTTGCTCATCATAGAAAATACAGAAAATTATATAACAAAAGTAACTGCAGTCATATCGCCCAAAGAAAACAACTCTCTCCTTTTGGACATATGTTCTTTTACTCTTTTTCCAGGCAAAGATATGCTTCCCTCTCTTTAACAAAATCTTATCATGTGTTGACGATGTGCATTGTGGTTGCATTTGGTGCAGAGTAGCATAGATGTACGTTCCTCATTATTACTGGCAGAAAGAAAGGCAAATTGTCATCTCCTGAATCTTAAAAACAAACCCAGTACTTCCCTCGGCCACACATTCCCCTCCAGTCTGCTGTCCTTCCTTCTTTTTCTTCTCTTGGCTGTGGACCTGATGTCATTAAAGATACCTGTGGCCTTGTAGCCCTTCTCAATTCTTCATTAAAATTCACCTAATGGCAGAGGGGAAAGAAAACGTGTCCCATCTTTACCGCTTTGCTCTAGCACCTCCCACGGCTGAGCTCTGGTCCACAAGTTTCTCTCCTCTTCTACAGAGCAGATTATTTGCGGTCAGGGACTATCTCCTATACATCCTTTACCCTTGGAGAATGGTAAGGGTTCAGTAAGCGTTTGCATTTCCTTTATGCTAGAGCCTTGCTCCAGGGTACCACGGATCTTGGTTGGGCACAGTCACTGAGTGCCCACGGTCACCTGAACTCTGACCACAGAAGCCAAAGGGAGTCAGCCCCCACTGAGCATTCATGGAGTCTGCCTGCCTCTTTACCAGGGCCCATCCACATGGTCGTACTGGGGTGGATTTAATTTCCCACGTGAACACATGTGCCCATGATAGCATCTGCATATCCGTCATGGACACATGTGTCCTGAGGTTGTCAGGGAACATGGTTTTCTCCTAATTGTGGACATTGTCAGTTACCTGCCCCAAAATCTGTAGACACATTCTGCTTGTATTGTACAGATGCTTCAGGGGTTCCAGAGAGGGGCCAGAAGTAGTCCATGACCACAGGGAGTTCACAACCCAGAGCAGGTGGCAATGCCCGACACAACCTGGCAAAAGAGCTGAGTCATTTGGGAAGTTTTTAAAAAATTGTGTGTGTGTACGTACATACATGTGTGTATCACATTTATGTCTGGTCCCACCTCATATTCACGAAAATCATATGGGTTCAAGGATCTGGAGTTTTAATGCTTCTCCTGGTTCTGATGAGTGACACGGTTTAGGAGCTACTGAGTTGGAATTTGTAGCGCCAAGCAAAGTCTATGAGAGGGGAGGTGGAAACCAGAAGGCCACAAGACTGTAAGATCCTTGAAGCAGGGCCATGCTTCTGCATCCTCATGTGTACAGGGGCCTGGACCCCTCCCCCCATGCACATGGGAAGGCCCTTCGTTTGCGAGCTCCGTTGAACCGAGCTGACAGTGATAGGATTCACAGTGCTATGCATCTGGCAAGAAGGGCGCTCTGTTTTTCTAGACTAAAATAAGGAGTAAGAAAGAATACAGGGAAGGGGATCATTCCAGTCTAAAGAGAACCCGGGTTTTAGAAGCCATCTCAGGACTCTGGGATATATAGCCAGCCCTTGTTGGTGCTACAGTCACTATAATAACTGTGCTGGTGTATTTAGGGTTCTTGAAAAGGTAAATGAAGTGAAAGGTATGAAGTCTATTTGTAAAAGAAAAATAGTTACAGAAATGAATGATGGCATCCTGTAAGTATTTCAGTAATGAACCACTTTTCTTCTCTTTTTTGTTTGGCCTTCAGTAAGTTCTAGCAATTCACATTCAGTACTGCTGAGTCCCGTGGTATCAGAGATGTGCGTTGACTATAAAAACCAAATTGTATTTTGAAATCAAAATGAAATGATTTTCATATTACCTGCCATTTGGATTACCTGTCCTATTGTTATCATGAATAATGAAAACCTGAATGTAGGTGATAATAATAGTGATATCTTGGTGACGATGTGTCTGGTTCAAAGCACTTCTGTGTTGAGAGGAACAAACAATATAATGTATATAAATGTTGGAGACATTTTTGTGCATAATATTTTCAGGAAACCTGAAAACCTGAGTACATAATAATTATACATTCGCCTGCCTTAGAATTCAAGATGACACTCTCTTCAGATTCAACATAACAATAGATGCATATTTGACTTCCAGGAAAATACTAGTATGGTCTACCTTACCTAATCAAGGTATTTATATCCCAGAAATAGGTGGCCAAAATTAGATTGCTAATATAAACTGGAATTTTAAAATCATGGGCTTATAGATACTTGGAATATAAATTGCAAAATTATATGTATAAGTAGCCCAAACACGTGATTGTGTTATGTTATTGAGGTTTGAAAATATTGGCTGTGAGATCACTCGTAAAGATGTCTTAAGGCGACGTGACATGTAAATCTCAAGAGTATCGTCAAAGATCTGCGAGCGAGAGAGCGGCATGGACATATATACACTACCAAACGTAAGGTAGATAGCTAGTGGGAAGCAGCCGCATAGCACAGGGAGATCAGCTCGGTGCTTTGTGACCGCCTGGAGGGGTGGGATAGGGAGGGTGGGAGGGAGGGAGACGCAAGAGGGAAGAGATATGGGAACATATGTATATGTATAACTGATGCACTTTGTTATAAAGCAGAAACTAACACACCATTGTAAAGCAATTATACTCCAATAAAGATGTGAAAAAAAAAAAACAGATCATTTGTAAGGCCCTAGAATATGTGTAATTGTGGGTCTCATGCACTGAAATCCTTTCCTTTGGTCATACAAAGGAAAAAGTAAAGACTTCCATGTGGTACTTCTAAAATTTTTCTATTTCTAGGGGAAACTAGATTTCTCCTTCTTGGGAAAGAACTGCCTAACCAGAGTCCTGTCTCCCTTGGGAATTTGTATTTTTCTTCTTTTCTTTCTCCTTTGTTTCTGTCTGTTTACTTATTTATCTATTCACGTTTGCCTTCATTTTACTGTTGAATATTTTAATAATTGAGTATTGATTATCTTCCTTCTTTATGTCCACGTAGTAATGAAATAATCATTTAACAAGTATCATCTTACACTTTATCAAATGAATGTTCTGGTTAACTTGGACCTAAATGAAATGCCTCCTTTCTTCCCACTGTTGTGAGTTAAATCTCATTAACATAGTTCAATACACCTTTTTGATTCGATAAATGTAATATAACAGGATTTAGCCAATGTGCTTTGCAGATATGCAGCCCTTGGAAAAGGTGGGCCAACTATACTTATGATACCTAATACAGCAGAGATGCTGTGAAATAGTTGTAAATACAATGGAAATGCTATATAATAGTTGCCTGAACATGGCAGATTCAACTTTTGGTTTTCGAAACTTTCTAGAATTTAAAAAATATATATTTTCCAGCCAGTGTTGGTTGAATCTGTGATGCAACACAGAGGGTCAACTGTACTTAAAAATTTCAACTGCAGTGATAGGATTTGTAAGGGATTGGCTTGAAATGTATTCTTTGAAGTTCCAGAATAGGGTTTAGGCAGAATTGTGGTATCAGGTAGGGGAGAATTTAAGTTTCTTAAAAGTTCTGGACGATCACAATCTTCAACCTTACTGCACTTCGTTTGGAGGAAAATACACACTCCTTTTATTGTCAACAAGGGCTGGGTTGCAGTTGTCAACTATTGATTCTCTGTACTGGAAAGTGGAGCAGTGGTCTTAAATATTGCCGAAGGTAATTTATTTTTTACTTTGAAATAAAACCTTTGGGGAGCAAGTCTGCCTTCCTTATCCTGTCAGCCTTATGCCAACACAAAAATATATTTATTTTCTGAACGTTTCAATTAGCATTACAGGCAGGATCCCTGACTGGCAGAGGGTGGCTTCCTGAGTTTTAAAGTTTGTTCTAGATGAATTTGCGAGGAAAAAAATATACATGTGATTCACTAAGGAATAAGTTTATTTATTAGAGGATGCATATGCACCTTTGTCATCAGGCAGATTCTTCTTTTGAAAGTATCATATCTTGAGGCTTTGGGGAGAGATCCTGTGGGATGGGTCTGTGATAATCTCTCTGTCCGTCTACCTCCAAAAGGTCACAGGGAAAGTAATCCAGATTTGGCACTGTTCTGGCAGGGTCTGTGCTGAGAAGGCATTGGCAATGTGTCCGTTACTTTCAGGATTTGGCTTCCTGTTCCGACGTCAGAGTTTGCTGTAGCAAGAAATTGTCAGTTGGTCAGAAATGTGCCTTCGGTGATGTGCCCCTGTGATGCTGTGTATTCTTCAGACGATGAATTGGTTTTACGCAGAATAAAAGCCATTAGAAACATATGGTATGACAGTTGGCAGCAGAATGTGTCTGTTTTGTTGTAACTCCAGAAGCTGCTACTATTTGGCATTGACATGCCCTTGAAAATCCAAGATGCTTTGGTCAATGTGTTTGTTGTGTTAAACTTCATATAAATGTTATTGTGAGATTTATTGTACGAGGCAGGCTTACCTTCTTTGTTTTTAAATTTTAAGTTGATCTGAGATGAAAGGACAAGATGCAGTTTTTAAAGTACAACTATGAAGGTACTTAGAGAAGCTGTGTGCAAAACTCAGGTTCATCGCTTTTTAGTCACGTGGCATTATTTTAAGCCCCTTGAGTTGAAAAGCAGATTATACAGAAAGAATTTCTATCAACACTGAAGCTCCTGGTAAATTGTAAGTGATCATTATGTAACTAAAATTGTATAATTCAGAAAAGATATAAGGGTTATTCTGGAGTCTCTCTTCTGCTTACTGTTTCTTTACAGAATAATTTTATTTCTAACTTTAGGTCAGACAGATTAGGGCGTTTGGGGCTCAAACCATTGCTTAATGAGAGGCACGGTCTACACCTGATTATTCAGAGAGGAATTTGTAGATAATCTGGCACCAGAGTTGCTTAAAATACTCTGACATAAACTGCTTCTGAGGCTACCAGGGTAAGTAATAGTTAAGCTTTCTAGAATTCTCAGAAAGGAGTCACTCTAAGAGTTTAACACTGGAAATGCCAACGTTTTGAATTTAGCTTTATTGTGAGGACTTTTTTTTCTAAAATGAATGATGTATTCTTCTGATGCTCAAAACAGAGATACGGTGAACATAATTTGACTTTCCTTGTTGATTCATAATTCAGAGACCGAGTTCCTGTGAGGGATTGTAACTGTGGGTCTAGTTCCTGGGGCAGGTTAGGGTACCCAGAGATGAAGAGGATGCTGCCCTAGACTAGCTTTCTCGCAAATGCCCAGCATGGCCCCTTTCTTTTTCCTTCATGGTCACTTTCACATAAAGGTGGGTGAAGCGTGAGACCAAATGATCCTCTGGTTTGCGAGATTAATTTGTAAGTAATAATTAAGGGACACAAGGGTGCTATTTATAATTTTATAAGAACTACCGGTATAAACCAGGACTGTCCGGGGAAAATCATGGTCATTCCAGTAATAATTAGCAGGTGTTGAGCATTTAACTGCAGCAGTATGCTAGGCACTAGGGGCATTATCTCACTTAAGCCACAGGACAGCCCAGTGAGGTGGGCACTGTTGCTTATCCCTGTGATGGTTAATGTTATGTGTCAACTTGCTAGGCCACGGTGCCCAGTCGTTTGGTGAAACACCAGTCTAGATGTTGCTGTGAAGGTATCTTTGGATGTGAAGGTATCTTTGGGTGTGATTAACATTTAAATCAGGGGACTCTGAGTAAAACAGATAACCTTCCATGATGTGGGTGAGTCTCATCCAATCAGTTGAAGGTTCCCTGAAAAAGGAATTTCCTTCAAGACTACGTCATAGAATCCCTGCCTGAGTTTCCAGCCTGCTGTTCTACAGACTGTGACTTGCCATCCCCCAAAATTGCATGAGACAATTCCTTAAAAGGTCTCTCTCTCTGATATATACTACTATATAACCAGTGTATACTATTGGTTTTGTTTCTCTGAAGAACCCTGACTCATGCAATTCCTTTTATACAGATGTAACAAAGGCCCAGAGAGGTCATCTAAAGTCAAGTTAACACTGTTCATAGATGGAAAATATGAGATTTGAGCCTAGATTTTTGGACCCCAGGTCTCAAGCTCTTTACTGTTAAGCTCTGTTGTGTCTCAAGAACATACACAAAACAACCACAACAAACCCTCATGGGATTTTTGTTTTAACTGGCCTCTTTCTTGCTGAGACTCTTCGCTGTTACTGAGAGTTTTGAGCTGTTTCTGGACATCAACCACAGCCTTCGTGATGATTTTGTTTTAATCAGTATTACAGGCACAGACACTTCTCATGGAGACTATGCGTTCTTCAGTCGCCCTTATACACACTTTGTTCAGGGCATATGAAGGAATATCCCTGTGCATTTTTCAGAACTTCTGGTAGGTGTTTCAGAGGAGGACCCACTCCTACTGATAGATCATCACTGTCATTATCGGTTAACACCAATTCACAGGTGACACAACAGGCTGGCGTTTCTCAAACCTGTCGGAATGGGTAACCCTCTGGACCTAATATTGTACCAGTCATGAGAGACATTCAGACTTCCGCTTTTATATTACAATCAGAGGTACATTCCTGTATGGAATTTATAATCAAGATTAACATTTTGAGGCACATGCATGGCTCAAAACAACAATCATTATGATCTCTCACCGTTTCCGTGTGTCATGAATCTAAGACATGGCACAATGGGAAAGGCTTATCTCTGCTCCATGATGCTGGGGTTTCTGTTAGAGGTCTCAAAGACCAGGACCTAGAGTTGTATGAAGGGCTGTTAACTCCCATGTTTAACAGTGGATGCTGGGTCAGTTGGGGACCTCGCTGGGTCTGCTGTCTGGAGCACCCACGTGTGGCCTTCTCATGGGGCCTGGGATTCCCAACACGGTGACCACGTTCCAAAGGCAAGCATCGGGTCTGTAGGGAGAGGTGGGCACTGCGTTGCATTTTATGACCCAGCCTTGGACATCATGCAGCATCATTTGCACTGCAGTTGCAGAGGCCCCCCATGTTTAAGTGGAAGTAAACAGTGAAGGCATGTCATCACCACCTTTTAAGGAAGAGTTTCTGGGACAGGATATATACTGGTGTGGCCATCCTTAGAAAATACAGTCTGCCCAGTGTCCTAGGACCACAGCCGTTCATATCACATCCCTCCCATAAAATACTCTCACTTCTTCCCCTGGGACCTATAAGTCTCATCTCATAAAAGCATCAGCTCAAAGCCCAGGATCTCACTACCTAAATCAGATTCAGGTGTAGAAGAGGCACCTCTGGTGTGGTTTTGTACAGTTCAAGTACAGATCTTCTCAGTCTCAAGACCTGTGAACTAAAGGACAAGTTACCCACCCACGCCCCCAACCCCGGCCAACATGTAATGGTGGACAGGTGTAGGAGAGCTGCCTGTAGAGCCTCCTATCCAGAAAGGGCTGGAATGGCAAGCATAGCAGGATCACTTGTCCATAGAAACTCTGAGTCACCACCTGGCATGGGCGGTAACTGCTTGATCACAGCTTAGTCCTGTGACCTAGGAATGATTCTTCATGACTCTGGTCTTCTGTGTGAGTGTTCTGGCTCTTCCATAAGAGTTGGAAGTTGAGTAGTTTTCCCAGCCTGATTACTGCTTCCAGTAGTTTGGGTGTCCAATGGCCTCTTTCCATTAGAATCGTTTCTGTCCAGTTTAGTCTGAGCTGGCAGTGTTTCTGTCAGCCCAGTTTGCTTAAAAACCTGAATCTTATTGAGGTTCACTACATAGGACAGAAGCCACACCCATAAATGTCTCTGAGATAAGCCCTGGTATATCACCCTTAAGGTGTTTAGAGGCAGCCCAGGATCTGTGAGGCGTGCCCTTAGCATCCTTAGCCTTTTGTCTGCAGGCACGGTTCTCCAAGGCTCTGATATACATCTTTCTGGGATCTTATTAAAGGGTTTTATAGTGTACCCTTAGCTTCATCAGTCAAAGTTGTTTTCCAGTGGAATTCATTATTATCTTTCCTAGAAAACAGGTAATACAAACTGTAAAAGTTTGAGGTTCTGAAATTACTTTTTCCTGAAACAACAATTAGAATATGACCAATTGTGTTCAAAATTGTTGTACCACATGAGCTTTCACTGGGTAAATCTTGGATGAATGTGTGACACCTGGAGAATTAGTGAAAACATGAAAAATGTCCATACCTACAGGCTTTACAGAGGCTAAGTTGGGTGTTCAGTCACTTTTTCATGAAGCAATGGACCCTTGTATTCTCAATCATGCAAAAGCATCTCACTTTCTCATGACTATACATGTCCTGAAGGATTTTCTTATGATTAAAGTTGTTCTACCTTCTTTCCCGTAAGCATCTTTGCTATAGACACCTTAGCCAAAGACATTTTTGTCATATAACTAATTGGCCATAAGGCAGTTTTGCTGTGAAAGATAAAATAATGAAAAATAAAAGAGGGGCATTAAAGAAAGACAATGAATCATGAGAAATGAACAAAAATTAAAAAGACTTTATTGCAAAATACAAACTGTTCGAATACATTTAAAATGTGCGTAGATTCATGGCGAAACTGTGCACATAATTTTGGTTTATTTTCTGGGTTGTACTGAAGCACTTGTCTTCCAAGTCTTTTGTTCAGAGTATTTTGTACTTTTTTTTTTTTGCTGTTGAACCATCATTTGGCACCGCACTTTTTCTTTTTCCCTGAAATGTCTTCCTTCATTAGAAGAGGGATCAGTTTCCACACACTGGGATGCATTTTTTTTTTTTTTTTTTTTTTTTTTGCGGTACGCGGGCCTCTCACTGTTGTGGCCTCTCCCCTTGAGGAGCACAGGCTCCGGACGCGCAGGCTCAGCGGCCATGGCTTACGGGTCTAGTCGCTCCGCGGCACGTGGGATCTTCTCGGACCGGGGCACGAACCCGTGTCCCCTGCATCGGCAGGCGCACTCTCAACCACGGCGCCACCAGGGAAGCCCGTGGGATGCATGTTTGTATGAGCTTTGTATTGCATCGTGAACGCACACTGCTGTGTGTTCTTCACACAGACAACAGACACTATTGCATGGCTGTTGGTAGACGTTCCAAAGTTCTGTGGGAAACGTGGGTTCAGCTCTGTGCCTTCCAGTCCCTCAGCCTCTTTCTTCTCCAACGTAGTGTATTTCAAAATAAGAACCAGCTCTGGGGGCAAATCATACTCATCTGTCAGCTCAATAAGACCATAAATAATGTCGCTGGCTAGAAGAAATATTAATATGTTTCAACCAGTTGAAACCAAACTGTCAAACCAAAAACCAGTTATTTTATTTTGCCTTATGGCCAATTCATTGTGCAGTGAAAATCTTTGTGGTTAAAATGCTTGTAGCAAAGATGCTTATGGAGAAAATACTGGACTGGAATCAAAACTTTTTTTGGCCATGCCACACGGCATGTGGGATCTTAATTCCCCGACCAGGGATTGAACCCACGCCCCCTGCAGTGGAAGCGCCGAGTCTCAACCACTGGACCGCCAGGGACATCCCAAAACTTTTAGTTTGTGAAAATTTTTTCAATACACTGAAGCCTAAATGTCTACGGGATCAATGAAACAGCCTGATTAGCGATATTCTTCTGTAGCTATTGGTTTGTCCTTTTTATAGTTCTAGATAAAACTCCCTTCTACTATGAGGTTGGCAGTACCTTTTTTATGTTTGCCTTTTATCTTGCAATAGCAGACATTTAGAAACAGGGGTTCCTTTTCCTTCTTTCTAGAATCCCTGCAGGGCCCACAATGTCCAGAGGTATGACACATTGTTGCAGGTTGGGTCTCCTGGGATGCAGACTAGCACGCAGGTGTCTCTTAGGGGGGTGCTTTTGGGATCAAAGTCTGGGGAAGTGGTGGGAAGTGGGGGAGCAGTCCTACTTCTCCCTCTGCTCGGTCCTGTGATACAGAATCAACAAAGATCTCAGCTGGCCCCATCTGAAACATTCAAAGTTCTAATGACCTTTCAGAGTTGTCCTGAGTTGAGGTAGGAGGCTGAGTCTTCCTACCCCAGTGTTGACCAGTCACTGGATATGGTAGATATGGGTTGCCTTGGGTGAGATCACTCTTCATCCAAGGCAATGGTAGAGGCTGACAGCTGATGGCCAGTGGTATTCACTGCAGCTGGGGCAACACGTCCTTCAGTCCTAGGGGTGGGGAGGCATCTAGACAGCACATCAGCGTCCACTACCTGCACCTAAACTGCAGTGAGGTGGGGGAAGGCAAGACGAATTATCTGCATGTGGTCATGGCAGAGAGATCTCATAGGATAGAGCATATGGTCTTTGGGGTTGTTGTGTTTGTTTTCATTACTAAATCAAGGGAGAATTATTTTTATATCATGGTACAGGGATTAAAAGAATGACTTCCTTTCCACAAGAATCATAGGCTACTTGAAACACTTTTGACTGTTTTTCTAGTGAGAATTGGTTTTCTCTAGGATGCCAGGGTATCATGCAGCAGCCAGCATCCTAAGCGGTGCCCTCATCCTTCCACAGGGACTGTGGGCCTCCCCGTGTGTCTGTAGCAGTAACCAGTGCCTAGCATTATCGTTATCTGCACAAGGTTGCTCGTGGTTTATGTGTCCTTGTACCACAGGGGATTGGAAGGCTGGGGCTATGTTTTCTTCATCTTATCTCATTTGCCTGGCAAAGTGCCCGGCACTGAAGGCGCTCCCTAAATGCGCAGTGGCTGACTCCTGGCTGCTGTCTCTGTTACAGTAAAGCATCATTTTACCTTCCTTCTTGTCTTTGGAGCTCCACTTAGCCATTCTGAGTAGTTGCCGCTGCTTCTAATTCTAATCCCTAATCTTACCAGGGTTTCTGGACCTGTCAGTAATATTGATCCCTCTTCCAAATACTTGTCCTTTTCCCTATTTCTACTGTATTTTATGTGAGCTCTGGGGCTTCTTGGATAACCTACCCCGTATTCGATCTCTCTCCCTATTTCAGAGTAGCACTTTATTCTCAAGAACAGAGCAACCAAGCAGGTTTCAACTATGAATCTTTGGAAGGCCCCTTAGAATTTAATCTGTAGCTAGTTTTCCAGTAGATACTTATTTTATTTTATTTTTTTTTGGCAGTATGCGGGCCTCTCACTGTTGTGGCCTCTCCCATTGTGGAGCACAGGCTCCGGACGCACAGGCTCAGCGGCCATGGCTCATGGGCCCAGCCGCTCCGCGGCATGTGGGATCTTCCCAGACCAGGGCATGAACCCGTGTCCCCTGCATCGGCAGGAGGACTCTCAACCACTGCGCCACCAGGGAAGCCCTCCAGTAGATGCTTCTTGACTGGCAGAGTGCTGTTTAGGTTTGAACGTAGAAGGGTGTTCTGGTCTACTTGCTTGGTTGTAGTTTCTGAAACCCAAATCTAGGTTAATCGTAAATGGGAATTTATTGGTTTATAGAGTTGGGAGTGGAGGGGTGGAATATGGCTTCAGGCACAGCTGGATCCAGGGGCTCTAAACAATGCCAGCCAGGCTCTGTGGTCCTTTCTATAGCTCAGCTTACTGCCCCTTATGCTCTGGCTTTGTTCTCAGGCAGAGTTTCTTCCTGTGGTATGAGGTACAACTAATGACGACCCTAAGCTTATCCCTCAACAACTCCATATTGAAAAGGAGGAGGGACCTCCTTTCTCCATTTCAGCATCCGTATTATGCATTTCATGGAGAGAGTCACATACCCAAACCCAGATGATGCACTGATGCACAGGATGCATCATTACCAGGGCATGGAGAATTCTCGTTTGCCAGCCAGAGGCCTCTGCTCACCTTGACTGACAGACTGACCCAGACCCTGTGCAGTTGGAGAGTCCCCTCAAAGGAGGGGATGCTGGCAAACTCAAGTGCCTACTGTCACCCAAGAGGGACAGTGGCTATTCACATATAGAGGGCTATTTCTAGAGGGAAATGGACAAAGCAGAAATAGTCAAAAGCTTCATATCACAGTTCTATCAGCTCCAGGAGTCAGAATTTGCATACAAATATATTACTTTTCAAGATATGTAGACATGATATACACACTACTATATATAAAATAGATAACCAACAGGGACCTACTGTGTAGCACAGGGAACTATAGTCAATATTTGCAATAACTTGTAAGGGAAGAGAGTCTGAAAAAGATATATATATATATAAATCACTTTGCTGTACACCTGAAACTAACACAAAATTGTAAATTAACTAAAAAAAAAACTAAAAACAATGTAGACATAGGGTTGCTTCATACTCACATTGTATTTACCTCCTTCATTCTGAGCTGTTCACTCGCTTCCATTCCCTCCTCACCAGACTATGTACCTGTGTGTGCGCCCAGCCTGCAGGAGGCTTGCATAATGTCTGCTGCAGGAAACTGAAACCAGAGAGTCAAGGTTTTTATTTGCATCTCTACTTAAATAAGTAGAATATTTCAGAGTAAGATGGACCAGGCAGCGCTGCGAGATTCTGTAGTCGGTCTGTAGTCAGATGAAACAGTATGAAAAATACTGAATTTAGTTTAACCATGCAGGTTGTCATGTGGCTGATAAACCTTACTCATGCAATAAAAGGAAAACCACCATATTTCACATGAAAAAAAAAAGATGTGGGTTACTGTTATCTAATGTCTGTTTTCAGAAAGTTTTGAATACAAGGAATTGCTTAAAAGTGAAATTTGCTTTAGGGAACCCCTTCTTTATACAGTAAGGATAAACCTACTGTTTCTAAAATGAAATATTTGCATTTTTCTTTTAAAACTATGGTAATTTATTGAATGAAGTAGCACATTAATTTCTGGAAATTAAATAGCTCTCCCTGTAAATGTGGCGAACTTGCTTATAAATAAACTCTCAGGGGTGTTTCAGTCTTGATTCTGGCTTAGGAATGGGAAAGTCCTCAGTTCTTTTCCTCTCTAGTGCCACAGGGGAGCATGTGGCTGACCTGGCTCCATCTGAGGTGGCATCTGCCTCATATATATATATATATATTTTTTTTTGTCGAATATGTTAACACCCAGAATGATTCTGACTTTCCCTCTTACCTGTGAAATGGATTTTCCTCCAGTGGCCAACTGTGATGTTTGCTCATTTCACTTCGGGTGAAATCCTGATGCCTATGATTGCGGCACAAAATGTCATCATTTTCAGTGGGGATCCAGACTGTTTCAAGTTATCAAGAAAGTGCTCTTTTCTCGGAGAATTCCGGTGTGTGTTTTAATGACATTCTCCCCAGACCTTCCTCCTGTACCCCATGCTCACTCCCTGCCCTCACAATCTTTATTAAGGAAAGAGAATGAGTCCTAGATTTGTCTTTTTGAGAGTATATAGTTGAAATATTCAGACCTGGTAGATCTCTAAAAATACATATGACTCTAGCTCCAATTCTTGAGTAGGAGATGAGAGTAAATGCTGGCCGGTGCATCCTTCTGGGCATGATGGCACCAAACACAAGGTGGTTTTTATGCTTTTAGTCTGTGTCTCAGTTTAAATGAAATGAATGGAATTGAGCTGTCTGTTAATTTGTGTCTTTGTGGCTATGATATGTAGACTTTTTGGAAGCACCTTAAAATAATGAGGTGCCAGTGAGAGTTGTGGGGAAATAACTTAAAAGAACAGACTAGCCACACTGCAGAAATCAGCAGTGAGATGCATCTTTACCCAACAAAGATGGAGTGCAAAATACAGGAACGAGAGTCAGAGTGACCAGAAGTAACAGATTCAAGGGAAACTTCCAGTACAAACCATGGAACTGTCTTTAAGAATGCATGGTATGGGGCTTCCCTGGTGGCGCAGTGGTTGAGAGTCCGCCTGCCGATGCAGGGGACACGGGTTTGTGCCCCGGCCCGGGGAGATCCCACATGCCGCGGAGCGGCTGCGCCTGTGAGCCATGGCTGCTGAGCCTGCGCGTCCGGAGCCTGTTGCTCCGCAACGGGAGAGGCCACAACATTGAGAGGCCTGCGTACCGCAAAAAACAAAACAAAACAAAAGAATGCATGGTATGAAAGCTGCTACTTACATTCATATTTATTGTAATAGCAATAATCATAATAGTTGGCTAACATTTATTGAGGGTTTACTACATATAGTAGGATGTACTTTCCTAAATACTTGCATGTGTTTTGTTTACAGCCCCATAGCTACCCATGACGTAGGTAGTAAAATGATCCCCATTGGACCAATAATGAAATGGATGCTCATGCTGTCCAAGTTCTAACAGCCAAGATTTGATCCCAGGCTATCAAATTCCAGACACGGGCAATTCATCACCTTCACAGCATCTTGAATAAGAACTTGCATTATATACGTATGTTTACAACAGTTTTGTCCCAGTGTTTATTTTTAAATATATGTAATTTGAGAGACAACAAAATGGGGACTTGAAATTCTGGGCTTTGTTCTTGAGCTTTTAAATGATAGTGTAGGAATCCCATTTCCAGCAGTGGCCAACTAGCTTATTTCAGACCATCCTTTATGTAGGACAGCTAGATAATCTGGTAGGGGCAAGGGATATCAATTTCAAAGCATTGAGGTTTGTAAGGCAGCGAGAATTTGCGGGGCTAATATTCCAGAGAGAGGGCAGCCCCCAAAAATGGGCCCAGCATTTGGTGCAACTTTTCCCGTCCAGGCATTTGCTGAATCAGAAGTGTCACCTGGGAAGCTGGAAAGTGGACCAGAGCTTGTAGAAGACACATGAAGCTTGGGAGTCCCATCCTGCCAAGGAGGAGGAGCCGTGGTAGCTGATGCTCTCAGTGGGGACCCCAAAGCCTTCACCGAAGGAACAAGAGTGAACCTGAGAGAGACCAGTTCTCATAGAAGCTCTGGAATAAAGTAATTTGTTCCAGACCCATCTGTCTTCCACAAGAAATAAAAAAATCCTCCTTGGAGGAAGACAACATCAACTGGAGCCTTGAATTTTCTCTATAATTTTTCATTTACAGTGTTTAAAAAACAATTTAAAAAAACCAGGTATCCCCAAACACAGGATTTAACTAAAAATAAATAGGACAAGGAGCATAAAAATAGAAACCATTAAGTGATCCAGATATTGGAGTTATTTAACTTTAATGTAACATTGATCAAAGGACTTTAATGTAACAATGATTGAAATATTGAGAGAATAATTAAATGACTAGATGGGAAATTTTCAGAGAACTGATTCTATTAAAAAAAAATCAAATGGAAATTCTAGAATGACAATCTGTATTAATATAAGTTAAAAAAAGAAAACCCAGTGAGCTGGTATAACAGAAAATTTTACACAGCTGAAAGGAGAATTACCCGAATTTGGACAGAAAAAATATTTAGTTTGAAGTTCAGAGAGGAAAAAAAAGAATGAAAAACAGACAAGACATAAGTAAGTGAAAGGTCTAGAATGTATAATTGGAGCCCCAGAAAGAAAGAAGACAGATAAAGGGGCAGAAGTAATATTTGAGGAGATGACAGAAGTGTTTTCAAGATTGACAAACAACATCAAGCCACAAATGTAAAGAAAGATTAGGAACCTAAATAGAGTAAATGCAAAGGGAATTTGAGCACACAGTTTGACTACTAGCAGTAGTCAAACTGCTAAAAACAAAGACACGAAGAAGTCTTAGAAGCAGCCAGAGAAGAAGGACAAGTCACCTTCATAGGAACAGTAATAAGACTGACAGCTCCCTCCCAACAGAAACGACAAAAGCTAAAAGCCAGTGGATTGACATCCTCAAAGTACTAAGAGAAAGTATTTACCAACTCAGAGTTCTACTTCCAATGAAGATGAAACAAAGTTACTTTTATCCAAAAAAATGAGGAAATTAATTACTAGCCCAATTGCACTAAAGGAATACTAAAGGGGGTTCTTTAAGCAAAAGAAAAATGACCCTAGATAAAGAATGAAGATGCAAGAAGCAATTAGGATTAATGACAAGGGCAACTCTAAATAAAAACCAACTGTGAGAACCAAAAATAATAGTAGCTTTTGGGGTCTCACATAGAGATTTAAAATGCATGAGAATAACAGCACATAAGTCAGGAAAAATAAAATTGAATTAGAAGTATTTTAAATTTCTTGAGTTTTGGGGTAAGTGGTGTAAGTACAATCGATACTGAACTTCATTAGTTCACGGAGCCACATTGTACTCTCTGGGGTGATCATGAGAAGAAGAGAGAAAGAATGTGTGAATAACAAGCTACTGGCATAGAAATTCAAATAAAGACTTAATCTGTAAGGGGTCAAGAAAGGGGAGAAAAAGGAACAGGTGCCTTATTAGGAAGTTTAATCCCAAATATAGCTAAAATTGTACTAAATGTACATGAGGTAGATCTCCACTTCCAAGGCAGAGATTGTCAGATTGGATAAAAAGGACAGGAAAACATTTCTACTGCTTAAATATAGAGAGAAAGGGTAAAAATAAAACGTTGCATCCCCTAAACATAAGAAAAGCTAGCATATTAGACTGAAATCAGAAAAAGTTGACCTTAAGGCAAGAGGCATTAGTAGCAAGAGGAAACTTTACACTGGTAAAAGATTCAAGGTAACGGAAAAATAGAAGCCTTTAAAATGTCATCTACCTAATGGCATAACTTCAAAAGTTTAAAAAGACAGCATATTACCTAATATTCTGGCGGCTTGACTGCAAAGAATAGAATTTGCCAAAGGCCCAACAGAGAGCTGTCAGGGCATTGGGAAAATACTGATAATAGCTCCATCTAGACGTAGCTTTCAAATTCAGCCTGAGTCACTCCTTTCCACAGTTCCTTTCAAAGGAAATGGACGTCTTCTGTCATCTCAGCTGTGTAGTTGATGGCGTGTAAGGGAGGGCTCAGTGTGACGCTGGAGAGAACAGACTTGCTATGCCTTCCCAGGGGCTGAAGTTGGTGATGTGTGGGCCACACCTGGGAGCTTCAGATAAAGTCCAGAATTGGTAGTAAGGCTGCTTGCTTTTGTGCCATTAGTGGAAGTCTTACCAGAAATACATTGACTACAGAAGTAGCCAGGTGAAGAGAAAGCATCCAAGAAGGGTGAAAAGCCCAGCTTCCCTCGTTTTTTGGTATCTCACCCAGTGCATCGAAAATGTGAGCAGCTAGAAAATCCACAATGGGTTTCTGAATCTCTTCTTTCTTCTGTTCCCCATATTCCTGTTATTCTTTGTCTAATGAAAGCATCTCCATTGACTAGATGTGATGAAGACATGTGTTTGCCTTTGGAAGGTAAATATAGAGCTTGAAAAAAAAAAGCATTCTTGAAAGAGCTTAAAATAATACTCTTTACCAAGCCAATTCTCATTAGAACTGCTGTTGTCCACCAAGATAAACAGCTTCCATCAGGGAGCAGTTTTTTCTAATCAGGTTGATAGCTTTGAACTTCAATGAAAACTGATTTTGTAAATTGTTAGCTGGTGGGATTACGTTTTCAGGCTGGTTGTCTTTTTATTCAAAGAAGCCTAGCTAATGAGAGCAGGTGTTGGAGGGAAAATGAACCATAAAATTATCTTTCTCTATCTGTTGGACCTAGACTGCTGAATTGGCCATTTGTTAGAATGCATTTTAGGATTTCCTCCAGAAGTTCTATAAAACAGAAAATTTCAACAGAAATATTAGTCTTTATATATCATAAGAGAATAAAAGAAAATAATTTCTTTAGCTAAAGGAAATGATGGATGCAGTTGCTTGTAAATAAATGGTTGTCTACCTTTTTCTTTTTCATTGTCATTCTTCTTTTACCACGTGACCTCTGGTTTTTATTGCTGAAATATAGGAGAAATAGAAGTGTATTACAAAAAGAATTCTGTGACCTTCCAATTCTGGTCTTATACTTCTTTTTTCCTCTTTTGGCTAAAGTAGAAATAATGAGGATCTAGTGTGTTACCCCTTTACACTTCTGCGAAGGTTCTCCTTAACTTTTGTAAGAATCAAGTGAATTCTCTTTGTAAAATCTTGACACGTCTTGTCAAAAAAAGTTAGTGTGAAAAATGTAATGGAGCCTAATTTTATTTTACTTGAAGCTCCATTGAGGATTGCAAGTTTGTAGTATAAGATACTGGTAACCACTTGCAGTGCAGGTACCAGAACAGAAATATCCTTTCGCTTGCTTCCTATCCTTAAAATACTATTTCAAGATGGATCTAATATCTGGGAGTGTACACACAAGATTGTTAGCATTTGGTCACCTCTGAGCCATGGAATTAAAGGTTTGAGAGAGTGGGAGACTTTTTTATTTTTACTTTTTAAACTTTTTGACATGTTAGATTGTTTTACACTGATGTGTTATTTTTGAGAAGGGATTTCTAATGACGTAGAAGTTTCCTGTGTAAACATTATAGTATAAGGAGTGTAGAAGAGAAGCTTCTTTTCTTATTGTTTCATGCAGCAGACCAGAGTTTTGGTCTTTGTTTGACAGATTTGTTTCTAAGGAAACGATTTTTGCTAGTTAACCATTTTACACACATATCCTTGGAGGTGAGGTAGCAACAGCCCCTGCCTTCAGACGTGCAAAGCCCACTCCACAGCCCTCCGCACGTGGGCACCTGAACAGGGAGCACAGCCTGGGGCCTCCTGTGTCTGCAGAGCAGAGCCAGTGGCCTCACCCAACCATGTAATTCAGTGCACACTCAGGCCTGATTCAGGCCCCCAACAATGAGCTGTGTAAGCCCTAGGTCCCAGCCTGCTGCCCTGCCAGGGAGGGAAGCTAACTCACACCCCATCCACTACTGAATACGTGCCCAGTCGTGGCCGTCCGATGAGCCTGACCAGAGAGTCCAGGTGACTGCAGAGCCCACCCTCCAGCCCCACCTGGGGAGGAGCCCAGCCAGCCGTCCTGTCCACCTGTTCTGGGCTGGGGCACAGCCCCCATCCCTGTCCTCTGAGCTCAAACAGATGCCTCACCCCAAATAAACCCTAACAGCAGGCCCACCTGCCCAAGGGCTTTACCAGCAGACATGCCCAGAAACCCAAGCCGAGCTGACTGGTGAGGAACCGTCTCTGCCAAAGCAAACTGCACAGCCTGGAAGACGAGCCCCACTACTCAGACGCACAGATTCCAACGTGAGAAATCAAGGGTCATGAAAAGCCGGGTAACTATGGCACCAGCAAAGGAAACCAATAAAGCTCCAATGACTGACCCTAAAAAAGAGTGAATTATGAACTGTCAGACAAAGAATTCAGAATAGTCCTCCAGAGGAAGCTTAATTAACTACAAGAAAACACAGACAACTAAATGAAACTAGAAAAACAATGCATGAACAAAACAAGAAGCTCAACAAGGAAACAGCCACCATCAAAACAACCACAACAATAACAAAACAGCCCTGGAGTTCAAAAATACACTAACCGAACTGAAAAGTTCAATAGAGAGTTTCAAGAGTAGACTGGACCATGCAGAAGAAAGGATCGGCAACCTGGAGGATAGGACACTGGAAATTCCCCAGTCAGAGGAGCAACAGGAAAAAAGGAGGATAAGAGAGAAGAAAGCGGGGGTGGGGGTGGGGGTGGGGGGGTGGAATTATGGGACACAGTGAAAAGAAACAATATTCGCATTATGGAAATTCCAGAAGGAGAAGAGAAAGAGAAAGGTATAGAAAGTGTATCTGAAGCAATAATGGTGGAAAACTTCCCAAATGTGGGGAGAGAAATGGACATTTCAGATCCATGAGGTCCAAAGGTGCCCAGATAGGTTGAACATAAATAGCACTACACTGAGACACATTAAAATTAAATAGTCAAAAGTCAAAGACAAAGAAAGAATTTTAAGAGCAGCAAGAGAAAGAGAGACGTCACGCACAAGGGAAACCCCATAACACTATGAGCGAATTTCTCAACAGAAACTTTTCAGGCCAGGAGAGAATGGGGTGGTTTATTCAAAATGCTGAAAGAAAATAACTGACAGCCAAGAGTTCTATACCCGGCAAACCCATCCTTCAGAAACACAGTAGGGATAAAGACCTTCCCAAAGGAGAAAAAGCTGAGGGCGTTCATTGTGGCCAGACCTGCCTTACAAGAAATGCTAAAGGGAGTTCTTTAAGTAGAAGTAAAAGAATGCTAATTGATATGATAAAAAACATTAAAAGGTAGTGTAAATCTCCTTGGTAATGGTAAATATATACCCATTGATTGTGCATTATGTTAAATGGTACATTTAACTTACTACCCGAGTTTAAAAGTAAAAAAAAGAACAAGTTAAAATAACCATAGCTACAATAACCTGTTAGTATTTACCCACTATAAAAAAAATGTCAATTGTAATAGTAATAACCTGAAATGCAATGAGGAGGAGAAGTAAAAGTGTAAAGTTTACCAATTCTATTGAAGTTATCAGTTTAAAATGGGGTTTTATAAATTTAAGATATTTTATGTAAGCCTCATGGTAACCACAAAATTCTGTAGTAATTACACTAAAGAACAAGGTGAAGAGGTCAAAGCATAGTGATACCAAAAGACATCAAAACACACACACAAAAGACAGTACGCGCTGTACAGGACTTGAGAAATCCAACTGCTAAGGTCATAGAACTCATTAGCCTGTCCAAAAGGGAGTCCTCCGCTCAGCCCCTTTCCTCACTTTTCCTGCTTGTCCATCTTACCCTCCGAAATACTTGGATTTCACAGAAACAAGGTTTACCCAGTATGCAGGGAAGTTATCTGACATGTGTGTTATAGAGGAATGATTTTATTTGGCATGTAAGGATCTGTGATTTGCACCAAATTTGCCCAGGGATGGTGATGCTCCTGAGCATGGGAGAGGCCCACTCCTTACCCTGGACCGGCCACTCTTAACCTTACAGGCCGTCTCCTGCCCTTGATCCTGCCTCTACCATTTCAAAGGAATTCTGCTGATCCGGTGCTCTGAGTTGCCTCCCATTTGAATCCTTATCCTTGTTATTCTGTGGCACAGGTGGCAAATGCATTGTTTAAAAATTCCTCCTCTGAGAAAGAAGCCGTTTCTCATCTGACTGTCCTCCCTTCCCCCCCACCAACTGCTCCCCCCTGTACTACATCCACAGCCTTGCTGTGTCCCGATTCCCTGAAGGATGAGACTACACCCCCTGTGGCCCAGGGCTCTATCCTCTTCAGCTTTGAATCCCAGCCCCTAGCTCCCTGTCTAGACCGTGAATAAATGGTTCTGAGTGACTGAATGTACAATTTCTCAGCCTCGCTTGGCTTCCCTGTAAATTTGTTTTTTTTTTTTTAAACTGGAGGTTTGCAGTTCTGTAAATCCCTTAAAAAATTTTATGCTTTGTGCTTTTAAGTTTCTGCTTATAAAGTAAACAGAATAATGATTAAAATGAAACACAGTATATATAGTAATATGAAAACTAAGTGAGGCTACAATTACTCACCAAGGATTTTCACCTCTTTAATATTTGAATGCAATCTGGCTTATAGCAGCACAGACTCGCAAGTGACAGCATAATATTTTAAAATATTTATACTTGCACCTAATAAGCATTTGCTGTAGCTTATTTTGGATAAATTGAAATGAGCCTAAAAACTCTATAAAATATATCCCAAACAAGCCTAAAACCCATCACACTTTGAAGGCTTCTCTTAAATTACCTCCTGTGTTGAGGTGAGGATGGATTCTCCTTCTGAGGATGTGGTCTGTTTTGGTGAGTCCAGGAGACAACTGGGCATACAGACCTCAATCCTCTGGTGGACAGAGAGTCTACACAAAAAGGTCTCTACCTTCTACTTGCAACACCCTTTTCCCAGAGGAGGTAGTTGGGTGGAGAGTGTTTGGTATTGGGGTGAGTATGAGTGTGAGTGTATTTGAGCGTGTGTGTGTGTGTGTGTGTGTGTGTGTGTGTGTGTGTGTGTGACAGAGACAGAGAGAACCCTTCTATATTCAGGAAGCCAGAATCATGACATAGATAGCAGTAACTACCAGTTAAAACATGTAGACAGGAATTTATAGGTAAATGGTTGATGGAGTACTGGGGAGAAAACCTTTCCTCCAAAATTCTGTCTTATCTAGGTACCTGAAATTCTATGTTTTTTAAAAACATCTTTAAAATGCCAATGGACTTAAGGGAAGGGGGATCATAGAAAGGCTTGAGCATCTAGAACATGGGTTCTTAATTGTTTTTGTGCCACAGACGCCCTTGGCAGCCTGGTGAACCCTACAGACCCCTTCTCAGAATGATGTATCTAAATATGTAAAATAAAATCCATTAG
Organism: Delphinapterus leucas; assembly: GCF_059928025.1. Classification (NCBI taxonomy): domain Eukaryota; kingdom Metazoa; phylum Chordata; class Mammalia; order Artiodactyla; family Monodontidae; genus Delphinapterus; species Delphinapterus leucas. Next base: position 31,158,542 of record NC_143142.1, on the reverse strand, counting down.
ATTACAATGGAACCAATTAAATTGAAATGGAGGAATCCATATCTTAAAAAAATATGACATAATAATAAGTGTCTTTGTAAATCATTGCATGAATAAAGTAGTTAATATAACATGGTAATGTGATACGAACATCTGTGTGATTTTCTGTCTGATGACAAAGTCAGAAGTACTGCTAACATGATGGTGGTTTGTTGCCTATATTGTATTTGAAGGAAATGCTACATTCAGTTAGAAGGTATTGAAATTCAAGAAGCAGTTTCAGGGCTTCCCTGGTGGCGCAGTGGTTGAGAGTCCGCCTGTCGATGCAGGGGACATGGGTTCGTGCCCTGGTCCAGGAAGATCCCACATGCCGCGGAGCGGCTGGGCCCGTGAGCCATGGCCGCTGAGCCTGCGCGTCCGGAGCCTGTGCTCCACAATGGGAGAGGCCACAACAGTGAGAGGCCCACATACCGGAAAAAAAAAAAAAAAAGTAATATAAACTATGGGTTTGACTTAATTGATCTGGGGCTTGGTGGTTTCGTGTGGGTAGTGAATGAAAAGGCTATAAGGTTTTTAGATTTTAAGCTTCCCTAGGTAAGAAATTATCTTTTCTTCCTGAAGTGGCCAGAAGGTGGCAATTATTAAACTGATGGCTTTGTGAGGAGTGCTGATGACTCTGTGCATATTCTGATGCAAGTATTCATTGGTTGCTCTCTGAGCTTTAAGTACAGCTGACGTTTTGGTTCTCCTCCCACTGGTAACATTTCATGGTTATGGATCTAGGATCTCTCTTAGTTGAAATCTCACAGATTCCTAGTAGAAGCTAGGTCCGGTGTCTTCCTGGGGGCTACAGGTTGGGCCGCAGGCAGGTTAATCTTTGCCACGTGGTCATGAAAGCTAATGGTTCTGTAATGAATGTGCAGCCGAAGTTGAAATCACAGCACAGACGCAGTCCTCCTCATCCTTCATGGGCAGATGAAGTTGTTCTGGAGAGCTGCATTTCCAAGATGGTTCACGGTTGACCACCGTTAGTACCAGGAATCCTTTTCAGCACTTTTACATGAAAATCATTCTGAACTCTCTCAGGCACCCCTCTGCCTTGCTAACATGTGGGTGATAAGCTGAGGTCATCATTAAGAAAACAAAGGCTTTCCCACAGACCTGCTGCAGTGGAGTGGTTACGGCGCTCTTAACTACCCCCGGCTGCAGAGCCGGCACTTCTCCTGGCATTTATATCTTATAGCGTCTTTCCTTTTGACAACTCATTTTCCTCATGGTTGCCTGCGTGTCTGCTTTAAGGAGTCTCTTCCTTTCTTCTGAATCTTTGAAGATTCAGAAACCAGATAATATAATTTTTCTATATTTGGTGAGCACAGCCTGTGGGTCATCTGAGTAAATGCATGGATTCGATGACATTTGTTTGGGCTGTTTGGGGTTTTTGTCTTGGTATATTTACACCCTAGGACTTAATTCTTCATGTTGCTGATCTATAACTCACTTCTAAATAGATGATAACCCATCCTCCCATGTCTTCATTTCTCTGTCCATCTACAAAATATAAAGTCTGATGGATAATTTAAAATATTAAACCAACTGAATGATTTTTTGGATTTCATTGTATTGTTTATTTTTTTCCTTTTCCATTATGGTTTAGTACAGGGTATTGAATATAGTTCCCTCTGCTATACAGTAGGATCTTGCTATACATATCCATTCTGAATATAATAGTTTGCATCTGCTAATTGCAAACTCCCAATCCATCCTTCCCCCACACCCCCTCCTCCTTGGCAACCAAAACCAACCAATTAATTCTTATTTGAAAATATGATAAAACCCATTTAAGATTTTTTTTCCTGAACAATTTTTAAGTATTTTTTGCCTTTAGTTCAGTTTTCTCCCCTGGGTGTGGAAGTAATTCTGCCTAATGAAAAGGTTTAAAGATGCCCTGTAAAATGCTCTCCAAAAGAACTGCCTCTCCCATGGGGGTAAAGGAGCTTTCAAACCCCTCACAGTAATGGTTAGCTTTAAAGTATCTGACTCGTTTGTGTGCCAGGTGGGAGCTCAACTCCCTGGAAGACCACTTAAGGCATCCATGCAGCTCTTGAAAGAAGTTTTGTAAAAGCGAGACACCACGCTGTAAAGAACAAAGCATTTTAATGTGAACCACGACTGCTTCTGGAAGAGCTCAACTGCTCTCCTGGAAAGACGTCCTGTGATTCCTGAAACAGGCTGAAACAGCCGTGGAAGCGCTGCTCTTCGTGTGGTCCAATCACACCTCGATTTCAGTTGTTGCCTGCAGGCTAATCCTGCTAACGTTTGCACAGTGAATAAAGCAAATCACAAGTATTCCTCCATCTTCCAAGATAAGGAAGATCACTATTTGCATTTGTATGGTGCTTTAAAATGTCCCAGTGGTGATATGGTACTGGCACAAAAACAGAAATAGAGATCAATGGAACAGGATAGAAAGCCCAGAGATAAACCCACGCACCTATGGGCAACTAATCTATGACAAGGGAGGGAAGGATATACAATGGAGAAAAGACAGTCTCTTCAATAAGTGGTGCTGGGAAAACTGGACAGCTACATGTGTAAGAATGAAATTAGAACACTCCCTAACACCATACACAAAAATAAACTCAAAATGGATTAGAGACCTAAATGTAGGGCCAGACACTATAAAACTCTTAGAGGAAAACATAGGCAGAACACTCTTTGACATAAATCACCTTTTTGATCCACCTCCTAGAGTAATGGAAATAAAAGCAAAAATAAACAAATGGGACCTAATGAAACTTAAAAGCGTTTGCAAAGCAAAGGAAACTAAAAACAAGATGAAAAGACAAGCCTCAGAATGGGAGAAAATATTTGCAAAGGAATCAGTGGACAAAGGATTAATCTCCAAAATATATAAACAGCTCATGCAGCTCAATATTAAAGAAACAGACAACCCAATCCAAAAATGGGCAGAAGACCTAAACAGACATTTCTCCAAAGAAGACATACAGATGGCCAAAAAGTGCATGAAAAGCTGCTAAACATCACTAATTATTAGAGAAATGCAAATCAAAACTACAGTGAGGTATCACCTCACACCAGTTAGAACAGGCATCATCAGAAAATCTACAAACAGCAAATGCTAGAGGGTGTGGAGAAAAGGGAACCCTCTTGCACTGTTGGTGGGAATGTAAGTTGATACAGCCCCTATGGAGAACAGTATGGAGTTTCCTTAAAAAAACTAAAAATAGAATTACCATATGACCCAGCAATCCTACTGCTGGGCATATACCCAGAGAAAACCATAATTCAAAAAGGCATGTTTACCCCAGTGTTCATTGCAGCACTATTTACAATAGCCAGGACATGGAAGCAACCTAAATTCCCATCGACAGATGAATGGACAAAGAAGATGTGGTACATATATACAGTGGAATATTACTCAGCCACAAAAAGGAATGAAATTGGGTCATTTGTAGAGACGTGGATGGAACTAGAGCCTGTCATACAGAGTTAAGTAAGTCAGAAAGAGAAAAACAAATATCATATATTAACGCATATATGTGGAACCTAGAAAAATGGTACAGATGAACCGGTTTGCAGGGCAGAAGTAGTGACACAGATGTAGAAAACAAACATATGGACACCAAGGGGGGAAAGCGGGGGATGGTGGTGGTGGTGGTGGGATGAATTGGGAGATTGGGATTGACATGTATACACTGATGTGGATAAAATTGATGGCTAATAAGAACCTGCTGTGTAAAAAAATAAGTAAAATTAAAAATTCAAAAAAAAAAAGTCCAAGTGATGGTCCAGTTGGAGTTCTTAATTTACCCTGACAATAATCCCAAAGTTGCCACTCTTTCCTGCAGTGCTTCTCTACCACTTGGTGATTTGAGTATATCTCAAATAACTTCACATTCTAATTATTTGATTCTATGGTTGCCTACCCTGTTAGACTTGAAGTTTCTAAAGGGCTGTGTGCAAGTCTTCCTCATGCCCAGGATCAGTGGCTGTTACCTGTAGGGATCTCACCAATGTTTCCTGACTGAACAAGTGCTGAATCCCTCATCTAACTTTCCCTCCACCTCTGGTCTGGCTAACTACTCACCCTGGGAGATGCCCTTCCTCTAAAGAGCGGTGACGGAGTCCAAGCTGGTACTGCTCGCCGTACGACAGGCCAGTAAGTCGAGAGTCGAGGTGTTAGGGCAAGGCATAGAGACTTTATTCAGAAAGCCAGCAGACCGAGAAGATGGCGGATTAGTGTCCCAGAGAACTATCTTCCCCGAGTTAGAGTTCAGGCTTCTTTTATACTGAAAGCGGAAGGAGTGTGGCTGGTTGTAAACTTCTTGGTGCCTGCCAGACCGCACAGGGGATGTGATAATCCTTTGTTCTTGCAGCTGCCCAGGTAGGTCTGGTTATAATGTTCCTGTAAACCTCCAACAAGAGGCAGAGCCTTGAGAAAGGGCTACCATGTCTATTTCTGGCTATAGATAGCATTCTTTGACAGGACAAAGGTGCAGAGCCGGCACGAATAAGCACAGGCCACAGAGCACAAGGGTTAGAGCTAGAGGAAGAGATCCAATATGGAGTCAGGTTTGCTCTTCTCTGTTGTAAAGCCATCACTACCACCCACCTCCTCCAGCTGGCTTTAGTGCTCCTTTTCTGTGTGCCCTAATGACTGCTGGTTGGAGTAACTCTATCACTGCTCACACCTTTGCAGTATAATTATTCTCCTGCCGCACTAGAATTAAGAATGGGGCTTGAGTCTTACTCAACTTTGAATCAGTGGTGCCTACTACAGTGCCTGGTACACAGTAGTTGCTCAATGCATGTTTATAAATTTAAGGAGTGGAAGGAGATAAGGTTGGAATTGTAGACTGGTGAGACTTTAAATGCCTCGCTCAGAAATTTGGAATGTATTGTGGAGGTACTTGTGAAATACCTCAAGTTTGCTCTTTCTTCCTAGGGTGTTAATTGTATACATGAAAAAGAGAAAAAATGAAAAAACATTGCTACCAGTAAGAGATATAAAGTGATTTTAAATATATCCATTGCCATTTCTTTATTTCTGATGCATTCAGGCTGTTAATTCAACAGCTAATTTAGTGCCCACCATATGCCAGAAAATATGCAAGGTTGGGGATATAGAAGTACAAAATTTACTATTTTGCTTTTTGTCAGGTAAAATTCAATTGTCAGTGTAATATAGAATCACTGTTCTTCTACATCACTTGGGCTGAGAATTATATTGGACACCATCAGCTCCTCAGCCTCTCAGCATCCATTCAGACATAAATTCCTTTGACTGTAACTCAAAATGTCCCTTTTATCTTTCCCTACTTCTGTAGTATCACTGCCCTAGATTGGTCTACTGTCATTGGTCTCCTCTTCCTTATATGTCCCCTGTGTGCCATAAACAGTTATACTACTGTTCACTTCTACTCATGTTGCTTTGTAACTCTATCCAGTATGTTTATGTGCCCATGGTCTGTTTCTCCATCTGGATTAAGAGCAACGCCTTGTATAAGTTCTTCACAAAAATGTTGGCTAAATGAGAGGGAAATTAGTCTTGAATAAAAATACCTAAGAAAATCAGTACTTTTAACTCTTCTACATTTCTTCCCATTTCATTGCCAGCAGCCATGAATGGATTCTTTGTACAATAATGAATGTTAGGAATGATTCTCGCGGTGACTCTTGGCAGAACAGGTCGGTGGAGGACTCTTTTTGAGGAAGAAGACCGAGTGAACTAAGCACCGTTGACGGACTCTATGACACATCACAACTGTGTCTGACCCCCAGACCCTTTTAGCACTTATCAGATAGTATTTGTCTTCTCTAGGCTTGTGTAAGCTAAGGAAATTGGACATCTGCTTTGAATAATATGACCTTAAATCATATTTTTAAGTAAAGCCACATGGTTGTTATTATATCATTTTATTACATTAGGAAGCACCCAGAACAAACAATATCCTCTGGGCTTCTGAAGAGATGCAGGGGCTGATCTAATTGTTTGTACGATATTAAATGTCTTATTTAAAATTCGTATTTTCCAGTGAACCTTGGTCATTTTTAAAGGAATAGATTTTATTCACATCTCTTTATTTTGCATTTGGTCACTAACTCTTGTTTACTTAAGAAAAAATAATAAAACTAATTTTGGCTCCGTACTTTCATCTGAAACATGGTGGGTTTTAATTTTGCTTTTAAATAAGACAATGGCTCATGTGATTTGAGATGAGAATCGACTAATTTTATTTTTTAAGAGTTATAATTCAAAGCTGAAGATGACCCTAATACCTTCTAGTGCATTTTTTGTTCCCCTAATTTTAATTTTCTCCAAAGAGCATATGCCACAAATATTTTGCTATCTCACTCTGTGACATGCTATGAAATTTGGATTATCTGTTGGGCTAAAACATAAGCCCTAGAATCAGACTAACTGGGTTAAAATCCTGGTTTCCTATGTGACCTTGGGGAAGATTTTTAACCCTTCTGAATATGAAATGATGCTAGTACTCCCCCCACCCATCTGTTATTGAGGGAATCAAGTAAAAGAATGGATATAAAGTGCTTAGCAGAGTGAGGGGCACATAGCAAGTGCTCAGTAAATATTCAGTAATACCACCAATAGCAATGGCAATAATAATAAACAGAGGAAGCCATGGTGGTTGTCTGTGTTTGGAACAGAGAAGGCCAAGAGGCAGCCTCCTGTGGGCTCAACCCCACTTTCACATTAGCCAGCCTGCTCATGTTGACCCTGTGACAGGACCACTCTATGTAAACCACTGGCCATTATCATTAATAAATAAAAAATGACTATTTTCATGTCTGGAGCGTTGTTTAGTATTTATACCCCGTAAGTCAAAACATTGGAGACTTAGAAATGTATATGCCTTTGGGCGCCCTGACTCGTAGGGCTCTATTCTATGGAAAAACAGTGTGTTCACATGGATTTTATTGGAATATACATGGTAGCAGCAGCAGGTTGAAAAGGTTGAGCTGGGTCTGTATGTCTGTATTGACCTCAAGAGTTATCCATGTTATATTACTGGTTAAGGGACAAAACAAATGCCAGAGGAAAGTGTCAGGTTATTATTCTTTGAAAAACATAGGAAAAGGCTAAAAAAAATCATATGTGTTTGTATGTATATAAAGAAGGATTTTGAAGGAAATACACTATGACTCTAGTGGGATAGGTTTGTGGATATCTGAGTGAGAAGTGGTTAATTTTCCCTTTGAAATCCTTTATTTTTTGACTTTTTATAATGGTATGTGTTACTTTTATTATTTAAAAAAAGTAAAGGAAGAAGTTAAAGCACAGGGAAAGTAAGAACTAGGTCTCTATGTAAAAGAAAAAAGTCTGCAGGGATATTTAAAATGTGGTTATGTATTAATTTGCTAATATACAGATTTTTCCCTGGGATTTTCCCAAGTACACAGTTGTCTCTCCTATAAGCAGAGCAGTTCATCATCAAGTGAGTACATTTTGAAAAGAGCTTAATAAAAATGAATAATTTAAAATGGTTAGAATTTAAGCTATAGTCAATTGACTTAAAAGGGAAAATAAAATATGCTAGAAACAGGAAAAAAAACCCCACCTCTTTAGAACTCTGTGAAAAATGAGAGAGAAGGGTGTGTGAAAACCTTAGGTCTTAACAGAAATGTAAAAATTTATACTGAATTCTAAAGGACATAAACAACTAAAAGCTAAATAGTGGAACTCCTATAAAAGTAATTTTCCACCCAACCAAGCTCAGAGATACAATGATAGAATAATATATCTGAACTTGTTTCTAGATCACCTAACTAATAAACTAACTCGATGTACTAGATTGAACTATTTTAATTAAACTACAGTTCCTACTGGTTGGAAATACTGAGAGAGAAAACCAAAAGCTTCTTTCTGAAATTTTTCGTGAATGATAATTGAAATATCTAACAGTGGGTAAATTATTCAACATGTTATGTTATATCCAAGGATACCATGGGTATAAACAGAACATTTTTGGTAACATGCACCATTCTTGTCGAAAATCTGAATGAGCTTTACATCTTTACTTTTTTTTCATTAATTTTGTTTGCAAAATCTGTTCTCTCTTTCTCTCCTTGTGTATGTGAATGTGTGTATGTATACTACGTGCGTGTATGTGTGATTCACAAACATCATATTGATATAAACTCATTCTTAAGTGATTTTTTAAAAATTAGTTTAGATTAAATTAGATTTTCAAATTTATTATCCTTTTTTGAATCACACGTCCAACATGTTCTCAGAAAGACGTATTCATTTTCTGTAATGCATTTTCAATGATGTAACATGATCCAAAATTCAGCCCATTTAGATATTGTTAGCTTAAAAATTGTTTTTATTATATGAAACTCTAATTGTGAAAATGTTCAAAATCCAGATTCAACCAAAAATGGCTAAATTTTGCTATGTAACACAGTGTCCCCAAAGTTGGTGTCTTCAAGCAGTACCCGTAGCTGTCAATTCTGTGGGTCAGCAGTTTGGGCCAGACTCAGCTGAGTGGCTCTGTGATCTGGGTTGTGCGGGGCTGTCTTGGCTGGGCTCCCCCATGCATCAGTGGTCAGCTGTAGGTCAGGGTCAAGTGGGACCTGGCTGGCACAGCTCAGCTCTGCTTCCCAGGGTCCCTGTCCTCCAGCAGGTGGCCTGTACCTTTTCACCTGGTAGTGAACAAGTCTTCTTCTCTGGTAGCCTCAGGTTTATTTATCATAATTAGCCCTTATTTCTTTATAGACACCTATTATATGTATATATAGTAGCTAGACTTAAGAGGGTATAATGTTCTTCCTAAAGCGATCTAACTAATGTGCCACATGCTTCATACTGAGAGGCAGCTTGGTATCCTGCTGAAAAGCACAGACTCTGAGACAGTTTGCCTGGGGGTCATATCTCATCTCTACCACTCACTAGCTGAAAGACCTTGGACAAGTTACTTAACCTCTCTACACCCCAGTTTCTCGTCTTCTGTAAGAGTTAAAAGAGTTAATATAAGTAAAGCATTTAGAAGAATGCCTGGTATATTATATATATTTATATATTTGTGTAATATGTTAGCTATTATTACTCATATTAATAGTCAATATATTTACCCATTTATCTGAAAATTCTTAATACTTCGTTTTGTAAACACAACTAACAGCTTTCACAATCACCATTAATTATTGTAGCATTTTTTTCCCTCGCAATAAAAAATGTACATTTATAACTCAATGGATTTGGTAAAATTTCAACTCAGATTTTTCATTCCGAGTTACATCTAGAATGATTATGCATATCTGAAAATTAACATTTGGATCTTGGAAAGAAATCTGAATGGCATACCTGGTTAATATTTCTGACCTTGTTAAGCTGAATAGACAAGGATGATGTAGTCTATATGATCACATGATCATTGACACTCATGATCACAGGAGGGCCAGAAATTACCTTGAAGTAGGCATTCAGCTATTCCATCTCCCTAAGCTAAAACCAGATACATTTGGATAAAAACCGGGGCCGAGGCCAGACTTTGGCACATGGCCACTCTGTACCAGGCACTCCTCTTAAGAAGCATTCTAAGTGAATCATCTCATTTAGTTCACTGAACACCCTCTTTGAAATGGGCACAATTGTATCCCCACTTCCTAGTTTAGGAGACTGAGGCAGAGTGACATTAGCTAACTCTCTCAGTGACATCCAATAAGTGGCCGAATTAGGATCCAAATCCAGGCTGTCTGGTGGCAGAGCCCCAGCCCTTTCCACCAAGGTCAAGGCGCCCTGTGTCCTACCCCACACCAGGAGTCCTGGTCCACGTAGCCCTCAGAACCTCTTTCAAAGTAGGCACTCTTCTTATTTCTAGATGAGTCTACTCAGGATTCTTCCCAGCCTGCTCTAGAAGGGCAAAGAGCGTGACTCTATGTCTTTACAATAGGAATGCTATCAAAATCACTGGGCTTCCTTCCTGATCACGTTCAGGAGCTTCACCAGAAACTCACAGATGTTTGGGTTTGAAATTTTTACGTATTTAAGAAATTTACTCATGTTTAAAATCATACCCGACATTTGCTCTAACTTTAAATGTCTTGATTTCGTCGTGAGAATGCATATTTTCCCAGGCATCTCTTCTCTAATTGTGTTTCTGCTAATGTGAATTGCCTCTTCATATCGTTTGCTAATTATTTATCGGTGTCTTAATGCTTTTTCTGATGAATTATCCAACAGATCCCCTAAATTCCAGACTGTTCTGATCACTCGTAAATTTGATATTGTATCATCAGTGTAATGCGGAGACCAGATTAATTTCCTTGACTGACTAACCTTGTTAAATTTTGATAATTCCCCCTTTCTGCCCTCTGATCCCTGCGAATCCCTGCTGGGCTCTGCCTCCTGACCCCAGCCAGGCTAATGAAACATCTCATGTAAAATCTTTTGCTTCCTCTTCAGGAGTATGGGGAGCTCCCAACTGGGGATGTTAGCAGAACCCTTGGAGTTTCTTGGAGAACGATTTTTTTTATGGCAAAGGGTGACTCCTTAAGCTGAAAATGTCAAATATGATGCATTTTTAAAATATTTCAGTTTGGTTTACATTTCATATAGAAGCTTACTGTGTAATGCCTTTTTAAAATCTTTTTTTGTTTGTTTTATTTTGTTGTTTTGTTTGTAATGTCTTCTAGAAGACATAGTTTAGCTGGTAGACAGACTATCACCAGACACACATGCAAAAAAAAAAAATCTCTAAATTAACAGTAATTTAGGGAAAAAATAAGCAGAAGCTTATATTGTGATGGCTTTTGTCATTTGAGACTTAGAACAAAAATGAACTCTTTTCTAAAGCCGTCAATTGATAAAAAGCCTGGCTTACATGGGAAATTAAGCAGCCTCTTGAGAACATTCTAACCAGGCTACCTGTCACTTCCCCATCCTCGTACCTGGGGCTCATTTGCTGAGATACAGTCATTAGCGTCGTCAGATAGTTAAAACGTGTTTGTTTTATTCTGTGTTTGTTCTTTACCTATAAATTATAAAGCACACACCTAGTATTTTCCAGCTAAGTCATTAAAGCAGTTTGTCTAGATGACACACTAGAATACAAGTGAGTTCTCCTTAAAGCATCACTTTTCTTATGGAAGGATAGACATTACTTCTCTCAAGGGAACCCCCAGGGTTTCTTCTGTTTTCCAGAAACCTCTTCCTTCCTGCTTTGTCTCTCATATGATAACTGTGTCTCAAAACTCTTTTTTTTTTTTTAAGAGTTTCTGGTTAACGGTTCTAGGTTGTAAACCCACAGATTTTACAGCCACATCAGGCTGCAGTTATGTAAATATTGGTGACCTTAATAGATCTGATTTGTTAATCTGTAAATTTTTTTTGTTTCTGTGCTCAATTCAAAATATTTCTAATATGATAGACAGCCTAGCTGTGAGGTTCTTGCTGGAAAAATCGGTCCAAGTTTTGTTGTTTGTAGTTCTCCAAAAGCTCAGTACATAATGTATCAGATGAGTCCTGCCATGGCTAAAAATGACTGGTTAAGGCAAATTAATATCTTTTGGTCGCCTCAGTATTTCTATGAGTAATAAAGAATAAAAATACCCATTCAGTTATGCTATGAATCACTAAATTAACAATTGCATTATCTTTGAGGCATTTAATTTAAATGTCCTGAAGCAAGTGTTTTATACACATTTTAGGTGTGAGCTGTGCTTATTATTTTTTTAATTATTTTTTTATTGATGTATAGTTGATTTATAATGTCTCAGGTATACAGCAAAGTGATTCAGTTATACATATATATATATATATATATGTATTCTTTTTCAGATTCTTTTCTATTGTAGGTTATTACAAGATGTTGAATGTAGTTCCCCGTGCTATACAGTAGGTCCTTATCGATTATCTATTTTATATATAGGAGTGTGTATCTGTTAATCCTAATTTGTCTCTCTCCCCCTTTCCCCTTTGGTAACCATAAGTTTGTTTTCTGTGTCTGTGAGTCTATTTCTGTTTTGTAAATAAGTTCATTTGTATCACTTTGTTTTAGATTCCGCATATAAGTGATGTCATGTGATATTTGTCTTTCTCTATCTGATTTACTTCACTTGGTATGATCATCTCTAGGTCCATCCCTATTGCTGCAAATGGCATTATTCCATTCTCTTTTATGGTTGAGTAATATTCCATTATATATATTGATATATACCACATCTTCTTTATCCATTCATCTGTCAATGGACATTGAGGTTGCTTCCATGTCCGGACTATTGTAAATAGTTGAACTATGCTTATTATTAATTTTATAGCACCTAGATTGATGCGGAATTCCCTTGGGGAGCACAGAGTGCCTTTTACTAGCCAGTGTGACATGCAAGAAGGCCGGGCCACATGAGTCCCCAGCTTCCCTCCTGCTGAGAGCACGTACTGGGCTCTTCAGGAGGGAAGAGATCATGCAGTTGGAGAGTATAGCTTGAGCTTCCCTGTGGGATGGTGTTGCTTCTTTGCCATCTTACTGTATTTTCACCAGAGTTTTAGGAACATGGCAAAAGTCATTGCAACTAACAGATGTTCTTCTAGCTCAGTAATTATTGAGAATCCACAAGGAAGGCAAGAAGAGAGAGGGGAAAAATAGAAAGTGACAGAGGACATCTGGATGAAGAGAGAATTTTTTTATTGAAAGTTTTCTTCTCGGGCTTCCCTGGTGGCGCAGTGGTTGAGAGTCCGCCTGCCGATGCAGGGGACACGGGTTCGTGCCCCGGTCCGGGAAGATCCCCCATGCCGCGGAGCGGCTGGGCCCGTGAGCCATGGCCGCTGAGCCTGCGCGTCCGGAGCCTGTGCTCCGCAATGGGAGAGGCCACAACAGTGAGAGGCCCGCGTACCGCAAAAAAAAAAAAAGTTTTCTTCTCTAGTGGTTGCAAAATAACGTATTTCACATTTGTGCTCGGGTTACATTTTCGAAAGGAGTGCAGAAAAGGCCCTTGGAAAAAGGAAGGATGCTTGACGCCTGGTCTGTAGAACAGGAGTGTGGCCGTGGAGAAGGAGGCTTCATCAGGCTGATATGGGTGCTAATAAGTGCTTTTGAAGTGCTGGTGGCACCTCCCCGCTGAGGTTTTGTTCCCTTGGAGCTTTGTTCCCGAGTTCATTTATTTCTCCACAGTCTTCATCTTCCCTATTTCACAAGGTTTCTCATCAGAAAAGACATTGTCTTTAGGACCATTGTTATACTGGCTGAGGGAGCAGGAGAAGGGATATAGTATTTTAGTATTTTGATATTTGAGGGGTACAATCAAATTTAAAATTACAAATTAAAAAGAAGAAGCTTTCTCACTGAGGAGGCAGAGCACAGGTTAGATCTTCTTGGTTTGGGGGTACTGGGGGGCCTTAAAGTACGGCCTTAAAGCAGTCTTGGGCTATGAAATCAGTTGTGGGTCATATCCAACGTTCATTGACTTATTTATGTTGCGAGATGAAATAGGGTAGAACAGGAAATGGGAGTATAATGCACAGACACACATGGTAAGAAACATAGTGATGCATTTTTTTCATGAGAGTTTTGTCCGAATATGTGTGTGTTTGTGTGCACGCACAGCATCACACACGTATGCTGCCTTGCAGCATGCTGTCTGTTTGATACAATGAGTTATGGTGAAAATGTTTGAGAAATATTGCTTTTGGGGCATTGCCTCCGGAGCTTGAATGTAAAAAATTCAGTCGCTCCAGCTCTATCAGATGGTGTCAGTGGGCCACTTTGGTGAGTTAAGGACTTCTTTGCGTTTCTTCCAGTCTTTACTATTGGGAGAATTTAGTGAATTGGCCTGAGCACTAACTGCATGTCTTACTTCCCTGCATTCTCTATTCCTTAAGAACAGCCCAGGTATATGGTGACTCTGTGTGCCTTGCCCACCAGCTCTCTTCTTTTCTCCTTGCCTTGAAACCGGTTCTTTTTCTGTTCCATTCACCATAGTTGAGTCCGTCTCTTCTCTGTGTGTCCACTTGCGTCCCACTCTTCCTTTTCATTTTCTTGTACCACTTTCTGTCATAGCCAAAGGGGTTGACTTGATGACCGTTATCTCTGGCTCAAGAAACGAGAGAATTTTTTTCCATTCCTTTCTTTCAGTTTTTCTGTCTCCGTCTTCTTCTTCCACTGCCTAGAAAACATGCCTCTTGGGCACCCGGGGTGCTAAGCCATTGTCATTTTAAGTGCATGCCACTCAGTGGGCTCTGCAGGTCAGAGCTGGTCCCCACATTGTTCCTGGTTCAGGACCACTATAGAAATTGAGGGCAAGTCTTTAGAAATTTTTATAGGAATTTAACAGAGTAGTTTTCTGTTTGTTTAAGCTAACAAATTTGGGCTTGCATTTTGCATGTCTTTTTATTTCCTTTTTTCTAGAAATCCATGTTCATTGTATTTTACATAAACTTGATCTGAGCTGCAGCAGAAAATACAAAACTGGTCCTTCATCATCAATGGTTTCAGAGGCACTGCTCTAGATAACTGAGTTGTTACAACTGGCGTATCTAACGGGCCAGAGGGAGAATGAGTGGCCCTGTAACCCAGGTTCTGGATATATGCTAGCAAAGATGGAACTTGTAAACTACTTACGTAGCTTTTGGATCGTAAGTCCACCGATTTGAAGGCCTGGCGGTAGAGGGGAAAATGAAGACAAAACAGCCAAAGGGAGAGAAGAGCCAATGATCTGTGTGCTTTTACTGAAACTAAGAGGCTTAAATAGTGAAAGTTGTAATGGCTTTAAACTTCATAAAACGCTGCTTCTCTGTCAGCAAAGGTATTGAATAACACACACAATTCTCTCTTCCTGCTGCATCTGTTGTGTGCACAAAGTTTCTCAAATGCTGGAGGAGAATTCTTGCAGGTTCCTTTAGCCTTTAAAAATCTGGAGGCTCTAACACCAATGCAAATTTTAATGATGGGGTAGAAGGAATAGCTAATTATATGTCGTTATTGCCACCATCACCAGCAGTGATGGGCGGTGGCTTCATCAAATGCATTTGCCAATGGATATGATTAAGCTCAATTTAATTCACCCAAAGATTCAAGAATATGAACATCACATGTTCTCATAACAGAGTTCTCCTTTACAGAAAAACCAAAATAATGATTCTTAAAGACCTTGCAAGTCTGCCTGTAGAGACAGGCCCCTATGGCCCCTTTTGAAGCCAGCTCCATTCCGTGGAGATCTTTCCATTTACCTGCAATGTTATATTCTCTCCGCTTCTGTACGAGGTGACTTAAGGGTGTTTGTTATCTGAACAGAAACAGAATTTCAATGTTAATTTGAATTCTGATTTCTTTTATTTATTTGCCCAATTGGAGTATTTTTTGTGGGGAAAAAAACTGAGGTAAGGATGTATCAAAAAGGGGGACCCAATTACTCTTTGGAAATGCATTTCCTCACAGTACAAACATTGAACCAGAAGGTGAAAATTAAACATTCAGCCATATAGGGACATTTAAGAAAGCAGACGTAATAGTCTAGAATTGAATAGAAATGCTTTTAATTCTTTAAACATCAGCTATGATGTTGACTTTCCTTCCATAGTAGGTGGGTGATAAATTCAAACAATTAAAAGGCATCTCACCTGCTATCCCTTTAGACACAACTGGGAATTTACCCCAGGATTCCAAGTTGCTAGACAATGCTAAACATAAATGTTCCCACTTTCTTCTGTACATTCAGCATAGGACAATAGTGCAGCACTGCCAGGAGTACGAGTGCCGGCTGACATATCATCTTCTGTACTTCAAACCTTGTGATAAGTCCTCGTGACCACACGCAGAAGTGAAGATCTCCTTCCCAAAGCTTAAATGTAGGGGCAAGATGGATCGAGTTGAAGGTTTTGTAAAACTTCAGTACTAATGTTCCTCTCCCATGAAGAAAGGGAACTTAAACATTACCATTTTAGGTGAAAATGGATAGGACCAGGAGGGTTGTGGACAAGCAGGCAGAAATAAATATATAGAGCTAAATGCTGAAGAATTACAGGTAATTTAGAGAAGCAGGCATTAGGAGGTATGAAGCAACATAGTAATCGTAATGATAATCACCAATAATTTTTGAGCCTGTGCTATATGGCAAACACTGTCCTAAATGCCTGTATATGCATTAATCGTTCATTGTGCAGCTACACAGAAATACCAGCTGAGCGACACTTCTCAGGGGACTATACCCCAGGGAACAGGTGCTCAGTAAAGAGAGACTTTTTCTCTAAAATATAGTGTGCATTAGAGAAAGACAAATACTGTTGATGTCACTTATATGTGGAATCTAAAAAGTACAACAGACTAGTGAATATAACAAAAAAGAAGCAAGACTCACAGATACAGAAAATAAACTGGTGATTACCAGGGGGAGGGGGAAAGAGGGAAGTGAAAGGAGGGGATGGAATTAAGAGATATAAACTATAAGGTATAAAATAAGCTACAAGGATATATTGTACAACACAGGGAATAGAGCCAATATTTTACAATAACTATAAATGGAGTATAACCTTTAGAAGTTGTGAATCACTGTATTGTACACCTGTAACTTGTATAATATGGTACAGCAGCTGTACCTCAGTAAAAAGAATACTGTGTGTTGACGAGTTGCTCATTGGTTTCTGGACTGTTTAGAAGCAGGACCTTTGCCTGTGACCGAGGGGACAGTCTAGATGGAGCTGCTTCCAGAGGGAAGAACCGGTGAGGTAGGAAGACGGTTCAGGTAGAGCAGGTGTTTCGACCAGCTCCACACACCTGTCCTTGGAAACCCTTTGACTATTGCAACAAAACCATGCACCGAAAATGCTAGATCTTGTAAGAAAACTGGAGCTGACTATTCAAAGTCTACACAGCTTTGTAGCCAGAGAACCAGTGAAACAGTCACAGCCCTAATAAAAATCCTGGCCTCATTAACTTCCGCCTGGCACTTAGAATCCCTGTGAGTCCATCCTTAGCCCTGTGCCTGAGGGCTTCCACATCCTCCTTCTCACCAGAGGGGACCTCGGAGCCAGTCATTCCCTTCTGATAGAGACCACTCTCTGCTAGCTGAAATAGACGATCTGGGTTCATCGTCTCCATCAGTCAGTGTGCTTTCCTCTCTAATCTCAGGAGGGGAGCAGAAGCTTCACAGCTTCTTCATCTGGTCTTGCAGTTTCCCAGACAACCTCACAGAGCGGGAAGAGGAATGGCTCTGTAGAGCCACTAAACTTCTTGCCACTTTTGACCCTAAGCGAAGGCCCTTCTGCAGGAGTTTCACCTTTGTCGAAAGGCCATCACGTAGCCCTTTATTGGAGAGAAAATTTGCCTTGATTGCTCTACAACATTAATGTCCTGCAAAAAATTGCATGTGGTCTGAAGGGACTCTAGTGTTATATGGATGTCACTCCCCTATTTGCTAATCCTGTTAGCTAATCTGCATTGCAGCAACATGCCTTGTAACGGGATAGACTGTATTCTGGTTCAAAAGGGGGGAAAAAAGGAGAAAGCATAAAAATCAGGATCATTTGAGTGTTTGCAACTTAAAATACCTGAGTTTCACCTTGACCTCAAGATAAAAATTGGTATTTTGTCCTAGAATGAAGCTTAATGAGTAAATATTGAAGGATAGGCTGTGTAGTTGGGGAAAATAGTATTTTAGGGAAACCCAGTGATTTCCCGAACAACTATGGTAGGATGTTACCTGGTTTATACCAACGTGTGAAAAGAGACTCTTCATCCAGTCATCCAAACTAGACTTTCCAGGATGCAGGAAACCTACTTTTGCTCTCCTATGCATGTTGCCTTATTTACCATCTCTGGTCGCCCAAGTTTAAGTGATGGAAACACTCCAAGAAGTAATATTCTCGGCAGAGTGACAATACTAAAGCTTTTGGTGATTCAGAGTTGGCTTCAAGGCCGACTCATGCCTTAGCCCCATCAGGGAATATTCTACATTGCAACTATGTTGCAGATGCCAGAGCCCCAAATGATTGAATTTGGAATAAATACGCTTATATTTTACTAAGAGCGACAAAGTACGATTTTTAACTCATAAACACCAACTGCCCTCTTTCAATTTGTGATGGGGTTGGTCGACCCTGTGTATTTTGAAGAGCTTTTTTTTTCACATTTTGTAGAGCATAGCTAACCCAAATCACTGCAGTGGTATTCTCTTGTCACAAAATCCCTCTCTCTGTCCCCAACTCTTTCTTAAATCACATTTGCCGTTCTTCTTTATTACTGAAATATATGTTCCGCAATAACCCTTCCCTTGTGGCTTGACTTTCATATTTCCAGGTGCGTAACATTCATCTCTTGAAAAATTGCTGTATTTTCAGAGAGCTCCCATAATTTTCCTTCACTGTCATGAAAGGGTTTGTTTTCTCCATATGTGCTCAAATGGCGCATGAAGAAATGTGGAGTTATTGGAGGGTAGCAGGATGAGTAATGGGCTGGAAACCCAGAGGCCCCAAGTTCTGATTTCGCCACTGACTCATCCTAAAGCCTGGCTAAGATGCGTCCTCATCTCTCTGTGACTCAGTTCCTATTTTTCTTACATGGCATTAACACTAGCTCATCTCATGAAGGGGCCCTGAGAGGTAATAACCAGAAGCAAACATTTTGTAATATTGACCCTTTAACAATAGTCTATTAATTTATAAAGGATATATCTACATTCCTGCTTTTTATTTAGTCCTCCTGATAATTCCGTGGGAAAAGTAGTCTTCTCATTTTGCTGTTTAGGGAATCACAGCTTGTGGATGAGAGAAAATTTCCACACTTTTTCTAAGATTGTGTATGTATCTTTATAGATACGTGTGGGTGTTTACTAAAATATATATACCCGCAAACGTGCATACACACACCTCCTTGAAAATTATGGTTCAGTGAGGGACGTTTTTAAAGGAATACTCAACTGAGGGTAATAGTCTCTTCATGCCGTAGAAACCATGAGTCCAACCACCCTGAGTAGTGTTTTTTTTATCTTTATTTTCCAAATTTAGTTGTACTTCCCCCTCAGAATTTCCATACATGTTTTCCTCTCTGCTAAAGAAGGCTTGTGATGACCTGTTTTCCCGTTCATCTTAGAACATTTTGATTTACCTTTCTTTGTGTGATATATAAAATTCATATATTTATTTTAGTTGCTATTTCTGGTGATCTTAGGCATGGAGAAAGTCCAAGTGACCTTTCCCAAGGTCAGGGTATCTGGGAAGCTTGAATCCATCTGGAAACTCTTCAGTACTCATGGGTGGGTTAGTGCCCTGGATGAAAAGTTGAAAACAAGGAGCTCACAGAGACTTCTGTGAACAACTGTCCCCCATGGGCACAGCCATTGATCGGTAAACTCCGTCATCCCCCCATTATGAGAACGCCCCTAGTCGAGGAGAAGCCAGTTGTGACAGTAGTTGGGGGGATGGGTGCTGAGCTGCAAGAAAATCATGTTATATTGATGACAAGGAGTATCATCAGGCCAATTTTCTAAGATTCCACAAACCAGAACAATCTGTTCCCTTTCTCTAGATTATATGAGAATCTCAGAGTGTCTGTGATTACTCAGTGGTGGTACCATTGTAGAACAGTGTTGTTTAGAGATGATGGAAAAGTTCAATATCTGTGCAGCCCAGTATGGTAGCAACTGGCCCCATGTGGCTGTTGAGCGCTTGAAATGTGGTTCCTGGGGCTGAGGACCTACACTTTCAGTATTACAGAACTTTTTTTTTTTGTCCAGGTGCTGAATTTTTTTTAATTCATCTCTTTTTTTTAAATTGAAGTCTAGTTGATTTACAGCGTTGTGTTAATTTCTGCTATACAGCAAAGTGGCTCAGTTATCCATATGTATATTCTTTTTCATATTCTTTTCCATGATGGTTTATCTCAGGATTTTGAATATAGTTCCCTGTGCTATACAGTAGGACTTTGTTGTTATCCATTCCATATGTAATAATTTTCACCTACCAACCCGAAGTTCCCAGTCCAACCCTCCTCCATATGCTCCAGCAGTTCCACTCCTGGGCATATATCCGGACAAAACTATAATTCAAAAAATACATGCACCCCTATGTTCATAGTAGCACTATTCACAATAGCCAAGACATGGAAACAACCTAAATGTCCATTGACAGATGAATAAAGAAGATGTGATGTATATATAATAATATATTTTATCTATATACACACACACACACAACACACACACACACACTCACACAATGGAATATTACTCAGCCATAAAAAAGAACAAAATAATGGCATTTGAAGCTACATGGATGGACCTAGAGATTATCATACTAAGTGAAGTAAGTCAGAAAGACAAAGACAAATACCATGTGATATCACTTATATGTGGAATCTAAAATATGACTCAATATTATAGAATTTTAATTAATTAAAAAAAAAAACTCCATGTGGCTAGTGACCACCAGATCGACCAGTGCAGATCTGCAAACCATGCACATACCTATTATTTAGGAAACTAATTGCAGTGACATCAAGGGAATTTGCCATCCCCACTGACCTTGAGAGCACTTTGGGGATGAAAAGGTGTGAAAGAGATGGGACTTTCAAAGCTAAGGTCAGATGTGTGAAACTGCAGTGTCGACCCATGGAAATGATGGTGACTTTTCAGGTACGAGCAGGAAGTAGTGTTTCCGGTTGTGACCATCCTTTGATTTTCTTTTCACAGGCTCCTTCATGTTGGTGAACACGTCTGGGAGATCTGAGGGACAGAGAGCCCACCTCCTCTTACCTCAGCTCAAAGAAAATGACACCCACTGCATTGATTTTCACTACTTTGTATCCAGCAAGAGTAATTCTGCTCCCGGGTTACTCAATGTCTACGTGAAGGTCAATAACGGACCTTTGGGGAACCCTATTTGGAATATATCTGGAGACCCAAACCGTACATGGAACAGGGCAGAGCTGGCCATCAGTACTTTCTGGCCTAACTTTTATCAGGTATGCCCTTTATTTTTCATTTCCTGTTTTGATGCATCTTCTAACTTCTGAAAATATAAATCAGTTTTATATTAGTCTAATCAGAGAATGTATTAGAAGTGTTGGTATTTTTAGACCAAGGTGAGGAAAGCTTATGCTCGTGGATAGGGAGTGTATTAAGGCTTTGTTTTTACATTACTTAGAGAAATGAGTAAAATGCACCATTCAAACTTGTTTATTTATATGTCTATTTAAGAAAATAAAAGCAGCCACCTGCAGCAGGGCAGGAAATGCTGTCTGCAAGGATGTTTTACTTTCTATGTTAAGTAGCCACATCTGACCCAGGGAGACAGAGCACTTGATGGTAGAAGTAAAAGCCTCTTCTTCCATGAGTGGATCTCAGGAATCATGGATCATTAGGAAGTGAGCCGTAGTGGAGGTCAGCTGGTGAGATGCAGGGCCCTGCGCCCACCCCATCAGCAATGGGAAGAAAATGGCATGTAGACCGAGTCCTTGTTATGGAGGAGCTGCTCTGTGGGATGTACTGTTGGGACCACATTGCCCACCTGGAGTGGGCACTTAAAGGAAATGAAGGGTGCAGGCCAGAAGCAGTTAGAAAGTGGTACCAAGGAGGTCCCGCTGGTTTCTCTGTCCTCTCGGAGAGGGCCTGTGCCCCAAGAGCATCCCGACTTGGCGTCAAAGGTGGGAAATTAGTGACGTGGCGTTCTGTGTGCTTTCTCCTTTGGTCCACAGCCTCTTTGAAAATAACTTCACATTAAGAATTCAGTTAATTTCAAGCTAAGAGGGTGCATTAAGTGAATTGCAGTATTTTGCTTTTCTCTTTCTTAATTCCTTTGGCTCACTCGGAAGCCAACAGGAACGTGTATCCAAGATCATCTCTCATGGTTAATTGAGGTGCTTGGCTAGACCCAGGGAGGAAAGACTGAGTCTTCTCAAGGGCTGCTTGTCATCTGAGCGGCATGATTGGCGCCCAGGAACCCACTCTGTAGGCTTGGTGTTTATTAGGGAAGATTTATCAATCCCAGTTCCTCTATCCCTGGGTTTGATCATGCTAATAAATGGGCTGTAAATTCTGTGCTGTTTTTTGTTTTTTTTTTACATCTTTATTGAAGTATAATTGCTTTACAATGGTGTGTTAGTTTCTGCTTTATAGCAAAGTGAATCAGTTATATATATACATATGTTCCCATATCTCTTCCCTCTTGCGTCTCCCTCCCTCCCACCCTCCCTATCCCACCCCTCTAGGTGGTCACAAAGCACCGAGCTGATCTCCCTGTGCTATGCGGCTGCTTCCCACTAGCTATCTATTTTACGTTTGGTAGTGTATATATGTCCATGCCACTCTCTCACTTTGTCACAGCTTACACTTCCCCCTCCCCATATCCTCAAGTCCATTCTCTAGTAGGTCTGTGTCTTTATTCCTGTCTTACCCCTAGGTTCTTCATGGCATTTTTTTTTCTTAGATTCCATATATATGTGTTAGCATACGGTATTTGTCTTTCTCTTTCTGACTTACTTCACTCTGTATGACAGACTCTAGGTCCATCCAACTCACTACAAATAACTCAATTTCGTTTCTTTTTATGGCTGAGTAATAATCCATTGTATATATGTGCCACATCTTCTTTATCCATTCATCCGATGATGGACACTTAGGTTGTTTCCATCTCCTGGCTATTGTAAATAGAGCTTCAATGAACATTTTGGTAAATGACTCTTTTTGAATTATGGTTTTCTCAGGGTATATGCCCAGTAGTGGGATTGCTGGGTCGTATGGTAGTTCTATTTGTAGTTTTTTAAGGAACCTCCATACTGTTCTCCATAGTGGCTGTACCAATTCACATTCCCACCAGCAGTGCAAGAGTGTTCCCTTTTCGGGCTTCCCTGGTGGCGCAGTGGTTGAATGCCTGCTTGCCGATGCAGGGGACGTGGGTTCGTGCCCCAGTCTGGGAAGATACCACATGCCGTGGAGCAGCTGGGCCTGTGGGCCATGTCCGCCGAGCCTGCACGTCCGGAGCCTGTGCTCCGCAACGGGAGAGGCCACAACAGTGAGAGGCCCGCGTACCGCAAAATTAAATAAATAAATAAAATAATAATAATAAAATAAAATTAACCAAGAGTGTTCTCTTTTCTCCACACCCTCTCCAGCATTTATTGTTTCTAGATTTTTTGATGAATGGCCATTCTGACTGGTGTGAGATGATATCTCATTGTAGTTTTGATTTGCATTTCTCTAATGATTAATG
This sequence comes from Delphinapterus leucas, assembly GCF_059928025.1. Lineage (NCBI taxonomy): Eukaryota > Metazoa > Chordata > Mammalia > Artiodactyla > Monodontidae > Delphinapterus > Delphinapterus leucas. The sequence goes on along the minus strand of NC_143142.1, from coordinate 31,135,384 downwards.
ATGTTGAGCATTCTTTCATGTGTTTGTTGACAGTCTGTATGTCTTCTTTGGAGAAATGTCTATTTAGGTCTTCTGCCCATTTTTGGATTGGGTTGTTTGTTTTTTTGTTATTGAGCTGCATGAATTGCTTATAAATTTTGGAGATTAATCCTTTGTCAGTTGCTTCATTTGCAAATGTTTTCTCCCATTCTGAGGGTTGTCTTTTGGTCTTGTTTATGGTTTCCTTTGCTGTGCAAAAGCTTTGAAGTTTCATTAGGTCCCATTTGTTTATTTTTGTTTTTATTTCCATTTCTCTAAGAGGTGGGTCAAAAAGGATCTTGCTGTGATTTATGTCCTAGAGTGTTCTGCCTAAGTTTTCCTCTAAGAGTTTGATAGTTTCTGGCCTTACATTTAGGTCTTTAATCCATTTTGAGTTTCTTTTTTTTTTTTTTTTTTTTCTTGGTACGCGGGCCTCCCACCACTGTGGCCTCTCCCGCTGCGGAGCACAGGCTCCAGACGTGCAGGCTCAGCGGCCATGGCCCACGGGCCCAGCCGCTGCGTGGCACGTGGGATCCTCCCAGGCCAGGGCACGAAATCGCGTCCCCTGCATCGGCAGGCGGACTCCCAACCACTGCGCCACCACGGAAGCCCTTGAGCTTATTTTTGTGTATGGTGTTAGGGAGTGTTCTAATCTCATACTTTTACATGTACCTGTCCAGTTTTCCCAGCACCACTTATTGAAGAGGCTGTCCTTTCTCCACTGTGCTTGTTTTATCTTTGTGCCCTCGTACCTGCAACAATTTCTGGTATTTAAATGTCTCTTGAATGGAAATTAAGGGGTAGTAAAAGCTGTGTTAGCACACATGTAAATTGTTAAAATCCTTTTAGAGTGCACTTGGGCAATACATTTTAAAAGTGTTAAATATTTAAATAAGTCTAATTTTAGCAATCTACTGTTAGGAGTTCATCCTAAGGAAATAATGAATAGTGGTAGCAAACAGTTAGCTACAAGGTTATTCACGGCAGTGTATTTATAATAATGAAACACCAGGAGCAGTGTTACATTTCTTACAATAGAGGATGAGTTCATCTATGCTACCTCAATACAAAAATTCATTTTGCAACCGTTAAGAATAACGTTATGAAAGATCATTTCGTGATGTTATCTCAGCTTATTTTCTTAAGTGGGTAAAACTGGTAAAAAATCGTAAAGCAGTATGTTAAATTCAATTTTAAATTAAATATATGTACAAATATGTATTAATTATACATTAATATGTATCAATAATATTAATATGTATTATTGTGTATCAATATATATTAATATGAATTAATTATATATAAACACCTATAATATTAATATGTATTAATTATATATAAATACATATATAATTAAACTATATGGTGAAATAAATATATTAAGTAGTATCTCCCCAGCTAGTGACTTGAATTTTTTCTTTCTGTCATCTGTCATATTCTAAATTTTCCCCAATGTACATGTGCTGTTTTTATGTATAAAACAAAAAAAAAGAGTTAAAAAGTAGTTTTTCTTGCAGAGGGAAAATGTCCTACTTACTGAATATCCTTCTTTTTTTTAAATATGTTGATAACCAGTCAGGGTATAATTCAAAAATATGGCCTTTGGGACAAAGTTTCTTCTTTTGTAGTATTAAAATGGAAGCAAGGGAAGTGGGTTTGGCTAAGGCAGGCTTCATAAGGCTGTGTATGATGGGCTAAGCTAAGAGGCTGAGTGTTTTTAGAAACTTCTTTTGGAGGGGACCTTCCCACAGTAGAGAAGGCCTAGCTAGTTCCCCTCTGGAACCTGCACTGGACTCTTCCTTGGTCTCCAGGCATCTAGACAAGATCAGAAGGTCTGTCCTGCTCACCTTTGCCCTGATCTTCTTCTCTTTCCCCTTAGCAATGCACACCCAAAACCTCTAGGAGTGAGCCCTTGTGGGGCTCCACAGCTGCCAGAGCCTGGTGCATTCATTTAGTTTTGACACTGGCTACAATCCAGATCTTAAATTTTTGTTTTGCCTTTGTCTTAGTCAGCTTGAGCTGCTGTGACAAAAAGAAAAACAAAAGCCCACAATCTGGATGGCTTAAACAACAAACCTTTATTTCTCAGCTCTGGAGGCTGAAAAGTCCAAAATAAGGGGCCCTCAGATTCCGTTATTGTTAAGGGCCCCCTTCCTGGCTTATGGAGGCCATGTTCTGGTCTTCTTGTGTGTGCTCAGATGACCTCCCCATGTGTGCAGCAGAGAGAGCCCTGGTCTCTCTTCCTCTTCTTATAAGGGCACTAATCCCATTATGGGGCTCCACCCTCATTGCCTCAGCTAAGCATAATCACCTCTCTGATGCTGCATCTCCCAATTCTATCACTGTGGGGGTTGGGGCTTCAACATATGAATTTGAAAGGGACACAGCACTCAGCCCATAATAGCCTTGAACATACCTGGCTCAGACAGTCAGAACTAAAGGAATGATTTAATTTATCAACAGTCTCAGGAGATCAGCCTTTAAAAGGAATTATCAAACTACAGTTGGCCCTTGAATAGTGTGGAGCTTAAAGGTGCTGACCCCCCAACACACACACAATTGAAAATCCATGTGTAACTTTTGACTCCGCCCAGACTTAACCACTGATAGCCCACTGTTGACCAGAAGCCTCACCGATAACATAAAAAGTCAATTAGCACATATTCTCTGTGTTATGTGTATTATATACTATATTCTTACAGTAAAATAAGCTAAAGAAGAGAAAATGTTATTAAGAAAATCATAAGGAAGAGAAAATACATTTATGGTACTGTACTGTATTTATTGATACATTAAGTTTACATCATCTGTTTATAAGATGAATCACGTGTCAGTACCTACATCAATAGTGTCTTATACGATACAAATACCATAGATGTTATATGTATTACTAACACTAGATAATAATGAAAAGATAATGTGAAAAGTAAACTCATTATTTACAGTTGTAACAATTCATGCATCGATAACAAAGAAGCAGCAGTGTGATTGATTTACAGTCACCTCATGCAATCCATACAGTTGCTTTTTCGTAGCCTAGCCTATATACCAATGAATGAATTGTTATCAGATTTTTTTTTTTTTGTGGTACGTGGGCCTCTCACTGTTGTGGCCTCTCCCGTTGCGGAGCACAGGCTCCGGACGCGCAGGCCCAGCAGCCATGGCTCACGGGCCCAGCGGCTCCGCGGCATGTGGGATCTTCCCGGACCGGGGCATGAACCGCGTCCCCTGCATCAGCGGGCGGACTCTTAACCACTGCGCCACCAGGGAAGCCCCTTGGGCTCTTTTGAATAAAATATTTTGCCTTCCCAATTGTGAGCCTCTGACCCTCACCCACAAACTCTCCTGCTCCTCACTGTGACCTCTTTCACATTGCTGAGCAGTACCTGCTTTACCATATTCAACTGGAATGTAGTTCTCATTATAGCTTTTTGGTTCACTGGGTGATTGATAGTTTCATACTCTGGATTTAAAGGTGGATTTGCAGAGATTCTTTAAACCAGTGTTGCTAAATGTTTAAGAACCTGGATCAAAGTTTGTTAAGCATCTGGATCCACTGAAAATGCATTTGTTCATTTAATTCCCAAGGAGTCTAACCAAGCCTCAGCCTTTCACGTTTTAAAGGCATAGTTAAGGTTGTACTTCCCTCTTTTCTCCCCTTTATCTGCTGGACAGTAAACATAGTGAAGTCATTACCCTAATAGTAACATAAACTATTAGATAAATGGCACTCAGTAGACAATACAAGAGAGATGTCAGCAGGAAATTTCCCAAATGCTGAGATAGACCTTAAAATCACCATGTTAAGACTTCATGTTCCCAGTTGGCATGGGAAAAATACATTGTATCAACAGGTGGAGAGGAAGGAAAATACCTACCAATCCTATTTCCATCCTTGGCTCCATATGTCAGCTGAACTGGAGGTGATCAGAAGAAAAGCTGGAAAAATCAGTTTTCCGTGTTCAGGCAGCACTGCTCTGGATGGGGGCTTCCCCGCTGCACCCGTGGGGCGAGCACACCCTTACTAAGGAAATGCCTGTCATATCCTGATGTTCGTAAAAACCTGACTTATGCAGGAGCCATCTGCTTTTAAATCAATTTCCCAGACAGATTTCTCCATCAGGAGTTTTGTACTAGCCTGAGGATGTGCTTCTGCTTTAGGTGACTATTATATTTCTAATTGCAAAATACACAAAATTATTTTTCTGGTATCACGTGTACATGCATGCCTGTGACATTTTCTTTTATGAACATAGTTCATAAGAGTCGGTATCCAAATGATGCATTCTTAGTATACAGATAGGCTGTTTCTGGGACCAAAAGCTGAGGACAAGATAATAGGACATGGACATTTAAAGGAGGTGATAACGTTTGAGAGACCCTCACTCTCTGCACAGGGACTCTACTTCCCCCAGACGTCCCATTAGTATTTAGGCTGCAAGATACGTGACAGAGATCTAAAAAATTAATGTAGAGTGAGCACATGCTTGAAATACTAGTATATTAAAATATTTTATATTCATATAGTACTTTATATGATGCTTTTCACACTTTGTAAAGTAGTTTTGATCTAATGAATTAAGATTGATGAATTAAGTCTTAAAAGATTTCATATTACAATATTGCTTGTAAATGAGCGGCATCATACTGTAGTAAAAGAACATATGCTTTGCATCAGACAGAACTGGATTTGAATATGAGCCCTGTTTACTTATAAGCTTGGGCAACTTAAATTTACTGAGCCTTCCTAATTACGGAACTAAATATAAAGGCAGGGCAGGGTGTGAAGATGAATGGAAGAACACAGTTTGGATGTGCTGGCCTCTCAATAAATGGTGGTAGTTTATGGAGATTCAGATTTGTGGAAAACAGAAAAAAAGGGAAGCAGGTAATAGTCGAGTGCTTTCTCCTGCTAAGTCACTCCTTAAGTGTGTTTGGTGCGATGGCAGAAGGTATGCAATGAAAAAGGGTTCTGGGAACAAATCCTTCAGTGAAACAGTGGATGAAACGGGATGAACCAAGGGCTTTCCCACCAGAACATTCTAGCATGTTAGCCCTGGAACTGCTATCGTGGTGCTCTGGGCACTCTGCCTACACCTGGGGAGCAGGTGCTCTGGGCGGGCGGACCAGGAACGGGCGTGCTGGGCTGGGTTCCTTCTGTCTGTCCTGTACCTGATCCTCCCATGCTTTTGTCAAGAATGTCCATTTCTCCCTCATCTTTGGCTGCAAGATACTGAGTTGATTCTCTTCTTGGTCAGAGTCTGAGTCTTGTAAATTGTTGGATTTGGGGAGGTTTTCGGTGCAACCAAACACCACTGCACTGTGTACTTTGGATAAACATAGTCGGTTCTCTTGGGCACCTCTTTGTTTTTATAACCTTTCTGCTAACATGACCTAGATTAGCATGTGTAGAGTTTCAAAATGGTTCTTAGCAGAGTAAAGTGTTCTTGCCACTTTATGGAGCTTTTCCTATTTAAGGGAAAAAAACATTCTACCAGTACACATCACAGGGGTAATCTGCATGGAATACAGCTAATTGCAGGTTAATTACTGTTCATTAACACATAAATCGTCAAGTATCTGGTGATTAACATGTATTTAATTACTTAATTAGTGTTTGTCCTAACTGCTGTGACGTAGAACCTGCCCCTCTGTTAGGTGGCAGCATAAGTGCGGGCTACCTGCTTTCACCAGGGCACCTGGGCTGTGACACCTGCTTCCTTTGATTTAGACACTGCCTTTTGCCATTTTAAGAATAGCGCGTTCCTCTCACAAGCACCCTTTTACTTTATTGTGCCGATTAAAAAAATATTTCACTTTGATTCTGTTTCTTCTCCCCTCCTCTCTCCTCTTGTCCACCTGCAAGTTTCCGAGGCCTCTGATGGATTCTTCTGGGTTCTTAACCCCACCTGCACCCAGAGGCGCCCCTGGAACCCCACACTCACTGCCTTTCTCCCTGCTTTTGGAGATAGTGATTCTGAGTCCTGTCGGAGGCCAGGAGGGCAGTGATCTTTAACAAATGGTTGCTTTGAAAAGGAAAAAATGCACAGGTGGCCTTGAAATCCCTCCCCCAGGCCCCTCAGTAAAGGTGTTATGCCAGGCTGTGGGCAGTGACAAGAGGGATGGGAAGGTAAAGTCAGGGAAGATACTGGCCTTCTGGTTGCTCCAGAGCCTCCTGTAAAAGCAAGTCCCTTAGAAGCACCGAAGGGCCTGACAGGAGAGGAGGCGTGGATCCGTGCTCTCAGTTCTCTGTGCACTGAGCTTACCAAGGGGCCAGCACTTCGGGGAGGCTAAGCCAAGATTTACCCTTTACCTGTCTGCCATCTTTCCTGGTGGATGAAGGGGTGAGGGAATAGGAGATACTTGATCTTTCCCACCCCTTCCCATCACACTCCCTCCTGGACTCCTGTACGGCAGCCTCGCTTTCTTCGCTGGACTGGCCTTCAGCCCACTTATTTTATTAGAATGTCACGTAAGCCACGCCAAGTGGCAGCAGCTCGGCAGGCATTTGCTGCCCAGAGACAGTGTTTAAGGTCTGCGTGGGTGAGTGTTTTCCAAACTGTGTTCCAAGGAAGGTTAAAAGGCACCGGTCAACCAAATGGGAAGAAGCACTGATTTATACGAAGTAGAACACATTCTGTACTGCCAGGCCTTTCAGAGCCCGGGAGTGTTTCTGCATCTCCCCGGGTGACACATGGCAGGTGCAGGTGCCTGGCTGGAGTGTGCACGTCCATTTGGCTTTAGCAGAGCATCTCGAGTCCAGTATTCCCTGGAGCACCTTGGGAAATCCTGATATGTACTGATGGAAAAAGAGAACATTCCCTAACTCCATAAATTCCTTAGCTTATGGCCATTATTCCAAGTGCGTGACCATTGAATTGCTTCATACCAAGTGCAAGACAATCGAATTGCTTCGTCCCTCTAGGAGGACACGGGGAATTAGATGTGGCAGTGAAATAGAACCCAGTCTCGAACAGGAAAGCTATTCTAAGCAGGTACTCCTGTCCTCAGCATTTTGTGCTTAAAAAAGATGAGTTTTAAGAAATCAGTGAGGACGTATGAAGCTGTCACTCTACTACAGACTCAGAGCTGCATTTAGGAAGAAGCAGAGGGAGTCATGTGACAGTTTCGTATCTTCAAAGATAATATTTTATATATTTATTTTGAAAAGCTTACCATGTCTCTGGGTTTCCTTCTCAGTTTGTATTTGTTATTTGATGATCAAGGACAAGTCCTTCTTCTGGGTGAACATCTTCCACTTCTCTGTGGTCTGTCACTTCTTGATTCTGAGCACTTTTCCTTATCACTTTCCTATTTTTTTCCCTCTGCCTTAATTTTTTTACATATCCCATTTTATAGAATGGGCATTTGAGCCATGATTAGAAAATATTGGAAAAGAACACTACTTCTTTTTAAAAGGAAAAGGGAAAACACAAAAGTGAAGAAAGTTGTGTTATTTACTGGTAGAAAAAATAGATGAAATCATTTCAGAATGTCCTAAATGGCAAGACAAAGCACTGATAATTAGCTTCACTGTGAATCTTATCCTTTGAATGTCTTTAACGGAGAGAAAGTAGGTTTTAACTTTACTTTGATAACATGTTCATGGACTTCCCTGGTGACTTACTGGTTAAGAATCCGCCTGCCAATGCAGGGGACACGGGTTCAAGCCCTGGTCTGGGAAGATCCCACATGCCCCAGAGCAACTAAGCCCCTGAGCCACAACTACTGAAGCCTGCACACCTAGAGCCCGTGCTCCGCAACAAGAGAAGCCACAGCAATGAGAAGCCCGTGCAATGCAACGAAGAGTAGCCCCTGCTTGCCGTGACTAGAGAAAGCCCGCGCGTAGCAACATAGACCTAACACAGCCAAAAATAAATAAATAAAATAACAATGCTAAAAAAAAATGTGCATATAAACAAAGGTTTCAGTACTTTGTTCCTGATTTGGTAAGGTCTATCGTTTGTGGTTTTGCTTTGACTCTTCATCATTACAGAAACTTTTCTTTTCCTATGTTTTTGTTTTTTATTTAACTTATTTGGATAAAAAAAAATCAGTTTTTGTGAATATGATCCACCTTCGCTTTTTATTTAAACCAAAACCAGAAAGGAATTACGAGGCTCTGTGTGGGAGGACAGACAGATGCCACGGAATCCCCTTTGTTCTAGGGGACTGACAGTTTCCACCAGCCCATCTTCTGTGGGGAGTGTTTGTGTTGGTGAGATAATACCTTTGCTTTGCTTATACGTGGCAGGAAAAGTGGCAGCATGGAAAGCTAATTTTGCTCCTCGCTAAAGCAGGGAGCATCGGAGATGCTGCAGTGTTAAACTTCTTCCCGTCTCCTGTTTGGCAGACTCAGATCCAGGATGGCTTTCCATGAGCAAACAAAACAGCACTAGTGACTGGTTTAACCAGTTGCTTCCTACCTGAAAGGCAGTGGCTTTTCCCCAAGGCTCCAAAGATGGTGGAGCTGCACCATCTTGTCTCCTGAGATGTTATTTGTTGAGTGGTTGAAAGAATATGGATTCTCTGTAGTCTACATGTCTTTACATCCCATGGCTGCCAGTAATATCTGGGAACCAAGAGCAAAAATGAGCATTGAGTCCTTCCAATGACCAAGAACTTTGATAGAAGTGGGTCTCGGTGTGAATCCAAACACACGAATACAGTTTTATTCTAAACATCACGGTGAGCGCCCAATGAGTAAACACTGGACCGCTGCTTCTGGGGGACATAGGGCATTAGTCCCGTGTTGAGAGCCTGTGGTCACAAGACTTTCATCAACTGATCAATACCTAACCTTGGTTTATGTGTGTTTCTGTAAAGATGCCTTATTTAATGTGTATCATTGATTCTTAACAGTGAACTTGGCCCAGAGTGCTAGGCTTAGGCGTGAAGGAAGCTTATTTAACACAGATGTTTTCTCTGTAAGACACATCACAGCCTTCTTGCACTTGGCGATACCAGACAGCGTTTCAGCATTGCGCTGGGGGCCATCTTAAATAGCAGCATCGCCAATAAAAGGCACAAAAAGGTGAAAATGTGACACATTTAGACGAGGATAAGGACACTTGTTAGTGGCAGGAGAAGGGAAGCTGGAAGGCAGAGCTTCTCCTTGCCCGGCCTCTGCTGGGATGTGTGTGTCCGGCGACTCCAACCTTTGCCGCTCTGTCCATGTTCACAAGTGACCAAGCATGCTTTGCAGGTATTGATTTTGGGGTTTCGAAAAAACTAACGAGTAGACAAATTCAGAATCAGCAAATAATGAGGATTCATTATATTTTCTGTTAAGCCAAATTTCTCCCACCAAAAAAAATGTGAGGTAAGATTAAATACTGTGTGATGACAAAATTATTCCAGAATACGGTAGTTTGGCTCTGTGATTCCATCATACCCATCCCCCACTTCAGCTTTCAACTTTTCAAATAATCATAGCTTAGGTTAGGCTAGAGAGCAAAGGCATTTTTCTTAATAATGTATGTGTTTGGTAAAAACAAAAACATTTAGTTGTAATCGAGCTAATGCCAAAGGACATTGTGCAGAATGAGGTCTGAGAGTCAGGTTGGAATACAAAAGTGTTATAAATTCTCAGTAGTTTAGCTTATTTATAGAGGATTTGCCTTCTAAATGAGTTGGATTTTCCTTCATTTTTTAATTTAATTTTTAAGACTGTGTTTTGAGGTCTATCAAGTAATTCGTGTCTATGGTTTTGTTTTGGTATATTGCAATTATGCTTTTAAAAATTGGTAATGATACTCCAGTGCTACGTGGGCATTTAAAACACCACCTGTATATAAGAGCTGAGACAAATCAAGCCAGGAGAGGGCTTTCTCCCTGTTATTGCTAGAGTTCAAGGCTCCCCCAGGAAGTGCAAAGCATATTGTACTTGGCTGAGACGAACTACTGCTATCCATGTGTGCTTTCTTGTTATCTAGAGTAATGGCAGCCTGTTGGTGAGCAAAGCAGGAAAGCTTCCTCTTAAAGCAGGAGGCTGGATAGTAAATATTTCAGGCTTTTCGGGCCAGATGGTCTCTGTGGCAGCGACTCCACTGTGCTGTGATTGTGTGAGAGTCGCTGTAGACAATCCATAAATGAATAAGCGTGACTGCCTTCCAAGAAAGCTTTATTTTCTGACATGGAAATTTGAATTTCATCTACTTTTCATGCATCACAAAATCTTCTTCTTTTGATTTCCTCCTACCAGTGAAAACTGTAAAAACCATCCTTAGTTTGTGGGCCAGACAGAAACAGAGGTTGGGGCAGATTTGGTCCATTTGCTGTAGTTTGCTGACCCTTGTCTTAAAACTGGCATTGTTAAAACTGTGTCATATAACTGTCCCTTGCATCTTTATTTCTAGGTCAAATAGATGATGACTACATTTCTTAGTTCAATCTGGAAGTAAAGAATTTAGAACATATGTACATCTATGCATTAAAAGTCGTATATATTTGTGTGTATGTATATATATGTGTGTGTATGCATGGTTATATATTATATATGTGTGTGTGTATGTGTATATGCATACGTATATGTCTATGTATTCTACATATATAGTCTCTCATACCTGCTAGATTAGGCAGTTGGGTAATATGAAAGAAGCCCAGACTTGGAAGTAAAATAGACCTAGAATTATACCCTGATTTCATGACCTCAGAAGCATTTCTTAACCTTACTGAGTCTGCCTACTCATCCCTAAAGGGGAGTTAATATTATCTACCTCATATGGTTGACTGAGAAAAAATTAGATAATATGTACAAAATGTACCTGGGACATGGATGTATATGATAAATAAATGTTTTTTGAATGATTCATTTTTTTTTTATAAAGAAAAGATTTGGTGTGTTTCCCTCAAGAGATCCAAGTCTCACGTCTAATGTAGATTTTGAGTATATTCTGTCCTGTTTGATAAAAATAAGCATGGCCACATCCCTAAATCAATTTTCACACCTTTCTTTATTCTCTTTCCGGTGGTGCTGTTGGTGACCTCGTGTTACTGTTTGCTGTGACCTCAATGTTTTTGTTCTTGGATGCAGGCATCTTTAGACGTGCCTCTGACTGCCACCCCCATCCCCGCCCTGGGCTCTGCATACCTGTGTTATAATTCCCCTAGAGCAATATCTGTCCTTTCAATAGAGTAGTCCCTTATTTGACAGAAAGAGACAAAACTATTTCTGCTTCTGAAACTTTCTTGGTAAGGGCACCGGTTAGAAAATAGTACAAAATGGAAAACTTGCCAGACAGCAAGAGTTCATGACAAGGAAACCTTTTCAGGGGGTGCTTAAATCTGTTCTTAAGGAACCTATTTAAGACAGCCCTCATCTCCTTTGAACTGCATGTTTTAACCCTGTTGTTTGTTAGAAAAAAAACAGTCAATTTCTTAATGGTCAGGTGGTAGGTGAATTCAAGATAGTCGTCAACCTATGATTGTCCGACAGCACCTAAATTCAGATATCTTCATTTAATCACATTTACTTCAAAGTAGCAAACATTCAGGGCAAATCATACCCAGTTTATAGTCGTGGTTTGTGTTGAAACATTTATATCCTAAATTATAAACTTGATGAGAAAACTAACAAAACTTGTACTCATAAGTCCCTTAATTGAAATGAACTTCTCAGAAAGAGCTGGAAAGTGACCTTTTAAAAAACATGCTTCAGGGGCTTCCCTGGTGGCGCAGCGGTTGAGAGTCCGCCTGCCGATGCAGGGGACACGGGTTCGTGCCCCGGTCCGGGAAGATCCCACATGCCGCGAGCGGCTGGGCCCGTGAGCCATGGCCGCTGAGCCTGCGCGTCCGGAGCCTGCGCTCCGCAACGGGAGAGGCCACAGCAGTGAGAGGCCCGCGTACCGCAAAAAAAAAAAAAAAAAGTGCTTCAATTTTTTGGAAAGAAACATTGAAGTGATTGCTTCAAACTTGCAACACATTATGCACCTTCTGTTGTTTAAAACCTAAGGTGTCATACTAAGTTTTTATTTATCTATTTTATAGAAATCTACATGTCTGTGCATCTGTGTGCAGGTGTATAGACACAGACCCATAAACATATCTATAAAGATTGTTTTCCTCTTTTTGTCCCTGCAGTTAGCTGTAAGTCAGTGCTGGAACCTGCCAAGTTCAGAAGTTTGCTTCAGAAGTTTCCAGTTAAAGGAAAGGGCCAGTCCATTGGTCTCCGGTGTATCTGTAATCAGACTCTGGCTTTCTTTGCTTCTTGGTATTCCAGCTGGAAGACTGAGAGCAGCAAAGTTTCAGGTGTAAACTTATGTTCACTTCTTTGGTTGTGGCCTCACTGGCGAGTCATCTTGCTGGGAAATTTGGGCAATTGGCTTCTTGCTGAGTCTTGCTCTGGCTCTAGCCTGGCTGAGATGCTGGGTAAGTGCTTGCTCAGGCATCTGTGGGTTTGCACTTAGCAGGCTGAGAATTGGGCTGGAGGTAGTGTTGGGTGTATCACAGGCATCCTGCTGGTTAAGAAAGGAGGAGGGGAAGGTTCATGGTCCGACGAGCTCCATACTGTTCCCATCTGTCATTTGGCTGTTCTTGTCTCCCTTCTGTTCTTTCACTGTTACTTATTTTTTCTCCAACTAAAGCTTATATTTCATGAAATTGTCTAATTTTTTGATGCCCCCCCCCAGAGCATGTAGTAAATATTCTATAAATATTTGGACAATAAGGCTCAGAATCTTTGGGCGTAAAACTTTTTTTTTTTTTTTTTTTTGCGGTACACGGGCCTCTCACTGTTGTGGCCTCTCCCGTTGCGGAGCACAGGCTCCGGACACGCAGGCCCAGCGGTCATGGCTCACGGGCCCAGCCGCTCCGCGGCATGTGGGATCCTCTCGGACCAGGGCACGAACCCGTGTCCCCTGCATCGGCAGGCAGACTCTCAAGCACTGCGGCACCAGGGAAGCCCTCTGGGCATAAAACTTTTGAGGGTCCTAAGTTCTCTTAATGTGATGGATGAAAAAACAGATTCAGAGGTTTTAAGCTGGCTTTTCTAGTGTCTAATTCCTTCCCCCCCTTCCTTTCTCTCTCCTTTTCCATGGTAGGGCCATGGCCTTGTGTTGGATTCAATTAAATATGGTGCATTAAATTTACACGTGTCAACTTTTAAAAACAGATCCACATAAGCATGCTTTATATATGTACATTATATTCTAAGGGTTAATGCATCCCTTTAAAAATGAGGATTATTCCATTTTTATGGGAAGCTTCAGCCCTTGTAGTTGATAAAGGAAAAAATATAACTTTTGGTAAGAAGAAGGACAAACCTGCTGAGGAAAGGGATCTTCATCTATTCCGTTCATGATGTACTCCAAGTGCCTGGAGTAGAGAGGTGCTTGGTGGAGACTTGAACTGGATGAATGAATGTATAAGAGGGAGGGAAGAAGGCAGGAAAGATGCATGAACTTCTGGGTTTGGCTCTCAAAGTGCCCTTTTCATGGCCAGAGTGATGGCGTTCTTGGGTCACTGGTGGTGCTGGGCATCAGTCTGTGCTGTGGCCACTCTGACCAGAGCATCTGGCCGGTTCCTGCTCTGCCTGCAGATGCTGCTCCTCCCAGGCAGGATATGGCCGTTTCCCGGGAGCCCTGTCTGGAGAGCCCTGGGAAGGCTTTTTCCTCCACTTGTTCTCAGTATCCATCTGCTTTTTGCCCCTCAGTTGTCCTGTCTCAGACTTCAGTAGAGAGAGAAGCTAGCAAGATCCCATTGCAGGAATATCTGTGCATCTCTTCCTTTCTCTGTACTATCAGTGAAAAATATGTATATTAACCTCCTAAACAGGAGCAAGTTTCATTTCATATCTGTTCTCCTGCTGGGCCCCTCCTCCCCCTGTGTGTTTTGTATTTCAGCTTGGTGGCATCCTGGCACAGGGACGTCTAGTATAGCAGGTGTTTCTGGGATGACTTCTATCTGGGAAGCCCCCGAGCTTTTCCATTGGGGGTCCTGCTCATTGCTTCCTCCATGCTTGCATCCGTCACACAAACATAAATAATGCAGTCCTTTGGTTGCAGTGTTCATTCAGGCAACGGGCAGTAGTGAAAATGCCACGATATTTGGAATCAGAAAGATTGGGATTTTAAGTTACACCCGCCATAGACGCATCGCATGTTTTTGGACTAATCTCTTTGTTCTTGAAATATTGAATCCTTGAAGAATCTCTTCATGTGAAATAATAAATAAGACAGTGGAGTAATATCTGCCCAGGGTATGTAACATGTTTTGTGTGTAGTAAATCGTCACTTATAATTACTTTTTTTAAATTGAAAATTTGATGGGGATAATTGTGGAGTCAGATGCAGTAGTAAAAAATAATACAGATTCCTATGTACACTTCACCCAGTTTCTTCTGATGGTAACACTTGGCAAACCTCAAGTATAATGTCACAATGACATTGTTAAAATCTAGAGCTTTTTCAGAGTTCCCCAGTTTTACTTGTACTTGTGTATGCATGTGGGTGTATTTCCTGCTATATAATGTTTTCACTGTTTTATTGTGATAAAATACAAATCACTTAAAATGTATCATCGTAACCATCTTTAAGTGCACGGTTCAGGGGTATTAAATACATTCATAGTCTTGTGGAACCATCACCACCCTTCACCTCCAGAACTCTTTCGTCTTGTAAAACTGAAACTCTGCACCCATAAAACAATAACTTCCCAGCCTCTCCGCCCAGCCACAGGCAACCACCATTCTCTTTCCTGTCTCTGTGAATTTACTACTCTGGGTATTTGCCCTTCTAGGACTGACTTATTTCACTGAGCGTCATGTTTTCCAGGTTCATCCGTATCATAGCATGTGTCAGAATTTTTTTTGTCCTTCTTAAGACTGAATAATATTCCGTAGTATGGAGAGACCACATTGTGCTTATCCACTTATCCATCAGTGGACACTTGGGTTCCTTCCGCGCTGTTGTGACTGACGCTGCTACGAGCTGTACGATTTTATTACCTGGGTAGGTTTGCGCCTCCATCACCACAGTCCAGACCTCAGCACTTCCAGCATCACAAGGATTGCTCCTGTTGTCCTTTTGTAACCACACCCACCTCCCTCCTGTTCCTTCTCCCCCCATCCCTGAGCCCTGGCAACCACTCATCTGTCCTCCATTTCTAAAATGTTGACATGACATGATGCTACGTAGATGGAATCAAATAGCGTGTAATCTTTCATGATGGGCTTTTTCACTCAGCACAGTTCTCTGGAGATTCATCCAAGTCAGGTGTGTCCACACTATGGACGTACCACTGTCGGTTTAATCATTTACCATTTGAACAGCATCCGGACTGTTTCCAGTTTCTGGCTGTCATAAATAAAAGCTTCTATAAACATTCGTGTGCAGGTTTTTAAAAAAAATTTATTGGAGTATAGTTGATTTACAGTGTTGTGTTAGTATCAGGTGTACAGCAAAGTGAGTCAGTGATACACATATATATATATGCACTCATTTTTAGATTCTTTTCCCATGTAGGCCATTATAGAGTACTGAGTAGACTTCCCTGTGCTATACAGTAGGTCCTTATTAGTTATCTAGTTTATATATAGTACTGTTTATAGGGATTGACATATGCAGGTTTTTATAGGAATGAAAATGTTCATTTCTCCAGTGGTGCAGTTGCTGGGTTGTGTGTTAGACGGACCCTCCTCATGTTGCATGAGCCGTGGTCTCCCTGGTGACACAGTTTCCTGCTGTGTAGAAATGGAGGTGAAAATAATGTCATGTGGACCTTTTATCATTAACACTAGCCTGACAACAGACACCTTTAGACAATCATGTTAAGAACATTGATAACTTCGTTACTGGTTCTTTTATCTCCTTTAGCCTCAATTTCTCTGAAGTGGCTCCACCATCTCAAAGATGTCATTCTGAGAACCTCAGAGCGTGTTGCCCTTCTTCTATTGCCCTGCTTCTCCCAGGACCATACAGTCATAAAGCCCTCTTGATTTTGCCACTGCAGAGATTTTTATATCGTTCTCCTCCTAATTGATACTCTGCCATCTGAATTTCAGCTAGTATAGTCTCTTCTCTGTATTACTAATGTGCTGTGTTTCCTGGGATCTCCGAGCTGGGTCACAGCTGACCTTTATAGCTGCAGATCGCAGTTCTCCTCTTCATGGCCACCGTCATGTCCACCTCAGGGCCTTTGCACCTGCCCCAGAAGGTGCCTTATCCTCTTCACACCGTTAGCTCATTCACCTTCAGCTATCAGCTCAAACGCCACTTCCTCATGGGAGGCCATCTGGTATATGTTCTTCTAGTATCCTGTCCTCTTCTTTCATAATATGTTTAAAATTTTAATTGTATATATTAGTTGTATAAAACCTAGGGCCCCATGTGGTTCAGTCTGGTGCTAGAGTTTCCTCAAAGAAGTTGACCAGAAGAGATGTCATCTTAAAGCAATTTAAATCTTATCGCCTCTGGAAAATGACTCAGCCTCTGTCTTCCACGTATCAGTTCTTGACCATGGTACCCTGCCCCACTTTTATGAGGTGAGTCCTTGAGGTACAGTGCTGTCTGACCCACCGCCGTTCATGTCCCTGAAAACTGGGTTTGAGTCTTAGTTGTTTTTGTAGTTTTAGAACCCGGAACACTGACTGGCAGATATCGGGCGTTCCATTAATATTTTTGGAAAACATCAATGAATGGTTGAAACTACATATCTTATATATAGGAAATATTTGGTAAAAGTTGACAAAATGAGTGAATAATGAACACCTTTCTTAACTTTCCAGGTGATTTTTGAAGTCGTAACTTCTGGACATCAAGGCTACCTCGCCATTGATGAAGTGAAGGTGTTAGGACATCCATGTAGTAAGTTACCTCAGCTTCTAATCATCCGGGGACGTGGTTGGGGGTGTATTTATGTTATGGATAAGAGAAGGCACTAAAACCTGGGGGAGGCCGTCCTACTCAGAGAGTCCCTGATGGGCCTCTGGGTGGTGCTGTGCTAGCCCAGAAGTTCAAAAACATGTGCATCATGTGTGATGTCATTGTACATATCTAAATGTCTTTAAAGTGAAAATCAGGAATAAGGACTAAGGGAACATCCACATCCAACCCCGGCATAGAGCTTTGGGAGCTGAGCAAGCAAAAGTCTGCAAATGTGGGTGTCTGTGTGTGTGCTTAGGTGTACCAGCACGTGTGCTTGTGTGGGCACGTGCATATGTGTGTGCATGTGTGTGTCTGCATGTGTGCCTGTGCGCATGTGTGTATGTGCATGTTCTTGCATGCGTGTGTGTGTGTGTGTGTGTACGTGCACTGAGTTTCCCATAATCACTACATGTTCATAAAAAGTAAGACAGTTATGTTTGCCTTTTGTAAATTGTGATGAATGGTAGTGAACTGTACAAATTACTCTGTATTCTTTTTTTCCCCACTTAGCATTGTATTTAAGTCAATCCATGAGATTGTATCATACGAATATACTACATTCTATTTTTTCTTTTCCTCTACGAACACTTAGTCCCCCTCACCCCAGTTTTCCTCTATGACAAACACGGTTGCCGTGAACATCTGTGTGTGTGTGCGCGCCTCTGCATGCGGTGTGTGAGAGCTTGGGCGAGGTGTATTCTTCAAGGCAGAATTGCTGAGCGGTAGGGTAGAAACATTTTTAGTTTTACTAGATGCTATGAAAAATGTCTGACCAGTTTATATGCCCACCAGCAATGCACGGACATTTCATTTGCCCTATATCCTTGCCCCAAATTGATATTGTCAGACATTAAATCTTTGACCATCCCAGGGATGGCAGCCTGCTTTATGTTTTAGGATCCCTGGCATAAAAGAGAAATTGGCTCATTCAGACGATTCTAGATCTCTGCTGAAGGGTCCCCACCCAAATTCACGAGAGAATGGTTATATCTACACTGATATTAGAAATACCAACACACGCAGGAGTGTCTGCTTTTACTGCATGGATTGAGAGATTGGCGCCATGATCACTCCCTGTGGTGGTTTCAGAGAAGCCTGGGTGGTTGGTATCTGATGGGCTCTCATGACACTGTTGTCTGATTCCATCCAGAGGGGTTCTCCCCTCTGAGATCTTTACCTGGTGCTCCAAGTTCAAGCTCAGCAGTCATCTTGTTCATTACTAAGGCAGACGTTACTTTTGTAGCATGGCGCTTGGCCTTTTATTCTGTCAGCAAGACTGGCGAGTTCAAGAAGAATTTCTGCCCCTTTTTTTCTGAAAAGGCAAGAAAATGAACAATGCTGTCCCTAATGGGAACAGCAGGGCAAATTTAGGAAGCAGAATATAATTACCTGAGTTGGAACTTGGCCAAATTCTCAGAGTCATAGCCTCGGGCTTGGAAAAGTGCCATGAGATCTTCTAATGTGCATGAATATTCAGGGCCTCTGATTCACCTCTTACCGGGAGGTAAAAAGTCAGACAGTAATACTGTAGGCCTACTATGGGCTGAGCACTCCGTTTCCCAGAGCAAACCTCACCACAAGGCAGGTGTCCCTGCTGCCCTGGGTATAGGTGTGGTGGCCACTGGCCAACAAAATAGCTCCTCAGGTGTAGCCCCTCCCATCCCGCAGGATCCGAGTCATCGCCTTCAGTAAGAGAGAAAGACTTAATGCTTTTCCTTCTATCAGAGCCTTCCTGAAATGTGTCTCCTGCAGTTTTGTGCATTCTTTCCAAGCCCAGCTGCCTGCAGCCATAGAAATGGAGTTTATGTCTCTCCTTTGGAGAATACCGGTGCTGATACTTAATTGGCTTTGCAAACTGCTGTTAGGAGATACAGAATCACAAAACAGGCTCTGTCCCAAGGTGATGGATGCTACAACAACGTGTTGAACTGTGAGCTTTAAATGGTTTTGATGATGGCCTTTCTGTAGTTATTTTTTCCTGAATCGCTAAGTTTATGGGGAAAACATGCAAATAAAGATTTTAAAGAAAGCAGTCGTTTCGTCTTAAAATGGAAAGCTTTATAGTTTGTATTCTAAGGGCTTTCCTATCAAGATCTCTAAATCATAATCAATTATTTTGAAATGTTGATGATGTTCATTAAATTTACATCGTGAAGAAACGTATTTCATATCCAAAACTATGCTTTCCCAAAAGATGCAAAACTGCTGAGCTTTATTTACTTCACTCTAAAGGCCCCTGTTTGGATTCATATAGATTTATGAGTAGACATTACGACATTTTTTAAAAAAATAGCTGTTCTGTTAAGTGTATACAGTTGCTCATAAAATTGATTTTCACGTAGTGACAGTAAGATGCCAGATCAGCTTGAAACGTGGAGACGGCTGTGCAGTGGCTTCAGACCACTTCTAATGAAGATAGGTAATTTTTGTATTTGGTACACATGCTAAAACTATATTTTGAATTTGGTTCAATAATCCTAGTAGGAGAAACTGAAGAACCATTTTTTTCAGTTTCGAAACATTGTCTCCTGTTTTTAAGTAGGTTGTAACTTATGCATAGGTGGGTATTACTATTATTACCTTGTGGTGCTGATGTGTATTTTTATATCTTGTAAGCCATGCAGCATTTTAACATCACATATCATTCAATTCATCCACTCAAAGTGCATGGGAACATGGGATGTTTTTCCTTTTACTCGGGTCTTCTAAAAGTTCCTTCAATAGCGTTTGCAGTATTCAGGGTACTAACTGAACTTCTTTCCTTATACTTTTTTTGTTAAATCTATCCCTATGTGTTTTATTTTGATACTACTATAAATGGAATTGTTTTCCTAATTTCTTTTTCGGATTGTTCATTGCAAGTGTATAGAAACACAATTGACTTTTGTATATTGATTTTGTATCCTGAGACCCTGTTGAGCTTACTTATTATAAACTCTAATTGTTTTTTGTGGATCGTTAGAATTTTCAAGACCCGTGTCATCTTTAGGTCGAGTTAATTTTATATCCTGTTTTTCAATCTGGGTGCCTTTTATTCCTTTTCTTGCCTAATTGCTGTGGCTAGAACCTCCAGTACAATGTTGAGTACAAATGGAGAGAAGACATCCTTGTCATGTTCCTGTCTTAGGAGGGAAGCTTCCAGCCATTCACCATTCAGTATGATGTTAGCTGTGGGTTTGGGTTTTTCATAGATGCTCATTATCAGGAAAGACATTCTCTTTTATTCCTTCTTTGTTGGGTATTTTTAAAAAATCAATCATGAAAGGGTGCTGGGTTTTAGCAAATGCTTTTCCTTTATGTATGTAGGAGAGGAAAAAGTTCTCCTTGACCCTCTTAGGGTCTCTGACTGGGTCTGAAAATGAAACTGACAAAGACAGTTTCATGGGAGTAAAGCATACAGATACATTTAATGTATGTTTTATGTGACATGGGAACCTCGTAAGGAAATGGAGACCTGCAGAAACAGACCTGGTGTATTTATGCTGGTTCTCGTGAAGAGCAGACATTCATGGAGGAATATGATATGATAGAGATTGTACAGCAAGTGTGGCAAACTGAGGAAGACAAATAAGATGCGAGCGTTGATTCTTCTTGGTGAACCTTTGTCTTCGGAGATAAGAAAGCTCCTTTCTTCTGGTGCAGGGAGGGCACCTCTCACGTGAGGGTTTTATGGCCTGTTTAGGGGATAAGGGAAGGGAAGGTCAGAGTGACCTTCTTGCTACTGCTGTTTTCTTGAACTCCTTCAGCTTAATTTATTCAGTATGCAAAGGTGCCATATTTTGGGTAGCATTTCCTGAACTCCATTATTTATCAGATTAGCGTATGGCTTTTGTCTTTTATCCTATTGGTGGGGTGTGTTATACTGATTGATTTTTGGATGTTAAATCAATCTAGCACTCCCAGGATAAATCTCACTGGGTTACAGTGTACAGTCTTTGTTATATGTTGTCATATAACACCTTAAATATGAAGTTATTTGCATATATGATGGCTTAATTCTGAAATCTAAAAATTACACAGAATAATGCCTCATTATTTTTCTGCCAATTAAAAAAAATAATATTATAATGAAAATGATTGCAAAAACCCTCATAAACCTATGTGCCATATATAGGATAAAATGAATACAAAAATCCAAGACATTTCTGTATTACTACTTTGCGATATGAAATAAGTCAGCAGTTTCTTTAAACATTTAAGAAATGCTGAGCTCATAATATGGCATCCTAGGTTCAAATTTATTCTTATTTTATAAAACAAAATTAATTTTTCACTCATATTTATTTGCACACTCAAACATTGCTTGCCTACTTTCAAATTTAAATTTTTATGAAGACATTAAACAGTGTGATTAAAATAAGATAACAGAGACATATAAAAAATTGGAACTGTTTTCTGAATTATGTTTGTTGAATAAAAACTGACCCATGTGCTTTGGTTGAGAGACGCACAGAACTCAGAATTGAGTTTATTTGAGTTTATCATTTTATTTATTTTTATTTTTAAAAAAGTTTCATTGGAGTATAGTTGCTTTACAATGTTGTGTTAGTTTCTACTGTACAGCAAAGTGAATCAGTCATATGTATACATATACCCCTCTTTTTTTGGATTTCCTTCCCATTTAGGTCACCACAGAGCATTGAGTAGAGTTCCTTGTGCTATACAGTAGGTTCTCATTAGTTATCTATTTTATACATAGTATCAATAGTATATATATGTCAATCTCGATCTCCCAATTCATCCAACCCCACCTTCCCCCTTGGTATACATACGTTTGTTCTGTACATCTGTGTCTCTATTTCTGCTTTGTAAATAAGATTGTCTACACCAGTTTTTTAGATTCCACATACATGCGTTAATATACGGTATTTGTTTTTCTCTTCATTTTACACATGGGAACTTAGCTTGGCTTTTTCTCCAGTGGACTATCATTCTTCTTCAAGAGATGGGTGACTAATAAAAGTTATTTGTACACAGTGCCTAGCTTATTCTTCTATGATAAGGATGTTGACTCTGTTTTTCCCTTGACAAATTATTCCATTAAGATCCATTCTTACCTCTCAAGCAAAACAAAAGTAGTTTTGTCTTGAACCATGTTAAGAGCTTCCTGCTCACAAGAGTTTCTTGGCCTCTGTGGCCCTATAAACTTGCTCACGTAGTGGAGAATAATAAGGACAATGCTCTCCTCACAAGTAAATGTAGGGATTAAATGAGTTAATGTACATAATGAACTTAGAACAGAGCTTAGCACATTCTAAGAGCTCAATAAATGTTAGCTATTATTATTATTATTATTATTAGGCCTACATCCTGATTGGCCCCCAAGAATGAATTAGCTGCCGATTTTAACTCTAAGTAGCTAAATTGATTGATTTCTTAGATGGGATAACTTAGCAGTGTCCATTTTAAAAGTTAAAAAAATGTTTGCAAAATAGATTGTTTTCAGGTAGTCCCAGCTGTTCTTTTTAGCAGAAGTTGGCTCTCTTCTTTGTGATAATGTGCTACACAAATAGAGAGAAGCATTGACTGTGCATTCTGGCGGGCGGGCGTGGCTGCAGCCCATCTCAACCTGTGCCATTACATTAAAATGTAAATGAAAATACAAAGGGGTCAGGGCACAGTCCGCTTTTGTCCATTCCCGTTTGCACTTTGATGTCGCAAATTACCGTTCTCTGATTTTGTTGTTAGTGTTTTGGTGCAGGCTTTGAAGAATCAATAGTATGAGACATCTACAAAAAGGCTTGCATCCTGGTCAATGATAATTCCTGGCTTTGGGATCAAATGCTGATGTGAGATCAATTAATACCCGAAAACCTCTATTCTTTTGAAAACTGTTTTCTTAGTAAGAAACAAAAGAATATGGCAGAAATGAAAAAATAGGAGAGTTGTACTCAAAAACCTTTTAGTATTCATGGAAGGTATTTAGTTTTTAGAACTCCTGCAGATTTTAGAAAAAAACTGGCATAGCATTTTGAAAGGGTATCCAGGAGACAAATGGGCCTATAAATTTAGAGAGAAAGAGAGAATTTTTCTTCCTGAGTATGGGATAGATTGAAATTTTCCACTGTAATGGTGCTCTACCTGTGTTACAATTAGTTTGGCAAGGTTCAGAGCACGCAGCTGAGCGTGGAATTGAAACTTTTCTGGCTGTGGAGCTCTTTTTCTTGGGGTCTTTTCCAGTTTCCAGTGATAGATCCATTATTTTAAATAATAATGAACATTTTTGAGGCTAAGTACCAGGCACACAGAATACGTCCTCCTGCCAGCATCTTGTTTAATCTTTATCCCAACCCTATGAAATAAGTACTATTTTTAAATCGTTATTTTGCAAATTAAAAAAAAAATCCACTGAGGCTTGGGTTAAAGAATTTTTGCTTCTATTCAAATGTAGTAAGAGCCTGAGCTTGAACACATATTATGCTGAACTGAAAACAGTTGTAGGGTTTACAGCACTAGGCAGGGAGAATCCAGGCATCTTAAACCTCTGGAATGATTATGTATGCCTTTGATGTTTATTGAAAAAACTTACAAATGTCACCAGTAGAAATTTTAACCTTCATGATCTTGGAGGAAACTGATCTGGAACATAGAATTCCATAGCCCCTTTGTCTTATTCACCCTGGTGGATGAATTAATTAATTGAATTAATTCTCTTTCTTGAAAAGGATAATTTGCTGATAAAAGTGTTTACACTTAATAGGTTTTTCTGTCTTCATCTGATTTCCATTGGAGGTATGGCTTTATTATTTTAGTCAGACTATTTTTTTTTTTCTGGCAGTCTTCTTCTCAACCAAGAAACACTATTTCCCAAACTGAACACAGCCAATCTGTTCAGAGAAGAACCCTCCCAAAATACAATTTGAACAGAGGTATCAATTCCTTAGACTCTTAACCTTACTGTGCAAGTAATAAGCCCTGGTGTCTTTGAGAAAACCGTATTGAACATCAAATCCATTCTAAAGGAGAAGGGATAGCCCTCATTCTGGGCAGCATGTCTTAATAAGGATGGGGGTACAGAAATACTATCACACAATCCTATCTTTGGCCACCAAATTAAAAATGTAAGTTATATTCTAATAGAACTCCTAATACAATTAGCAAATTGTATTGATAAATGAGCTTTGCTATGTCTTTCTCTTTGGTTCAGTAGCCATTGCTAGAAGCAGGGCCCTTAGGAAAACAACCTTCCAGGGCGGACCTACTATGGATGGACAGACCTATAGCAGAACCAGTGACAATTCTGATATTCCTGTTATTTATTATTGTTAAGTAAGCTGATGAAGCAGAGCACATATATTTAATCAGATTCTCCAGAAAGATTACAGAAATTAACACTTAACATTTTTGAGGGCGTGGTAAAAAGAGTACTCTTCTACTCTGCTGGTAGAAATGCCAATTGTCATACGCCCTAAGGAAAGCAGTTCAGCAATTTGTGTCAAAAGTATTCTAACAGTGCTAACTGTGGGAGGATACAGCAGGGGTGATACTCAAAATAATTAACAACACTTCAGCATAGGCTCTGAACTGACCCTGAGCTTAACCACGTGCGGTGACGCTGCAGACCAGCAGCCGCAGGTATAACACCCCGTTAACCCAAGTTGTCATGAAAGATGGCTACACACCCAACACTCTGTGTTAGAGACCCAATGCGTTATAGTGACCTGCAGCCAGAGGCAAGCAGAGTTAGGAGGCCATGAGATGGACAGGAGAGGGTAACATCAGTGAGATGTCCTGACGGAGGACATGTGTTATCTCAAGGGTCTAACAGCAAGCTAAGGGAATCCATGGAAGCTTTATGGAAGGAAAAGCATTGGAGAAGGTCCTTGAAAGTAGCTGGAATTCCAGCAGTCAGACTGGGAGCCATACCTGGTGGGATGAGAGCATGGGGAAGGCAGACACCGGGCTGCAAGGCTCACCGAGGCAGTGTGGCCTGATGGGCAGAGCCTGAGCTTTGGAACTGGCTAGCCCAAAGTTTCCACTCTGCTTCTGACGCTTAGTAGCCAAGTACCCACAAGTAAAATGGAAAAAATACCTTCCTCACAGAACATGTGTGAGTCATCAATGGAAAAGTTTCTGGCCCCTGAAATGCTCGAAAAGAACGTTACCTTTTTCCATTTTCTAAAAGCAGTGGGTCTTCCAGCTTCTTGGGAACAGTGAGTAGAAGAGAAATTTGATGCAAGGACTTTTTACACAGATCTTTAAAACCATAGAATGCTGTTATTCTTGACCAGGGGAATTTGATTAAGTTAATGAGAAATAGTTTACAGGGCTTTAAGTTAATATAATAGTATTAGAAACAATGACCCAGAGTTATACTGGTTTTTTAGAAGTTACTTAGGACATTTTGCCTGCCAGGCATCATGAATGCATTGTCTGAGGTATTGGTGGCCTCCAAATTAGTAATGGGGGTTTCCTCTGTGTTACTGGTATTAAAATGCATTTTTCTTTGTTCTTGGATACTAATTCATTTCCACTCCTAATTATGTTTTTTACAGGCTAACGTTTAGTGCTTGTTTATCATCTTTGGATGCCCAGGAGTGGGGTACCATTCTTTGAAAGTGTCTAGATGTGGTCCAGAGACACGTTGGCCCTGGGGGGAGGCTGACAAGGCATAAAGAATGCCTTCTAGCTGTCATCCAGGTTTATGCATCCCTCCCAGAAAACACTGGCATCCTATCTTCTTCTTTTCTACTCCCTCACCTCCCCCCCACCCCACCTCTTGCTGCTCTCTCTCTCCTTGTTTTGATAAGAGAGTGTTTTCCTAAAAGTAGAAGTTATCATAAAATTTCATTCCTGACCTGTCACTCCAGGTCCTGACACGCATTTTCAGTGTGCTGTGGAAATGGGTCTGTGCTTCTCAGGTCAAACAGAGTGATCCTTTATTTAAACAGCTGTCCCTTATGGACGATGTATGTTATGAGACTTAATGCTGTTTAGCAGTTGGAATCATTCTTTCTTCTCGAATTGGAAATCCGGATCCGCCAACACCGCCGTGCTATAGCAGTCCCAACGTAATTTCACAGAATCTGTCTATGGGGATAGTATTTTTGGTAGCTGGGAAAGATTACACGAGTAATGCTGCATACCAATGAGTTGTATTAAAATATATATTACTCACAGCTCTGTACTTGGCTTAAAAAGTTTCCTTGGCAGCAGCATTTAACTTCTTACTGTTCTTTTCATGTTGCTAGTATAAATATCTAATATGTTTTTGTTCAAAACATCAATTAGGCCTCAGTATAATCTTTATTAATACAGGTCTGTTATTACAAGAAGGCTGCTGAGCTATGATTATTTGCATAGCAGGGACAATAAAGTATCTTCTTTCGGCCTGGTTCTATCCCAGAATGCCCGGCTGTTGCAGAACACACCAGAGCCTTCCAGAATCTCTTTTACAATCCTAATGAAATCTTTAAAGCTCTTAGAAGCAAAGGCATTCTTTCCTTCAAAGGTAAACAAAAGGGAAAGGCCGGAAATTGCAGATAGATTAAAAAAGACACCTATGAGTTCAGATCTCAACTTTTAACCTGTTTAATTCTTTCTCTTTGTGCAGCCAGAACGCCTCACTTCCTGCGGATTCAGAACGTGGAGGTCAACGCGGGCCAGTTTGCCGCCTTCCAGTGCAGTGCCATCGGCAGGACTGTGGCCGGCGACAGGCTCTGGTTACAGGTACGGTAACTCACTTTCATGGTTCAGAGAGAGTCCAGCGGGCAGAGTGCGTGTCCCCTGGGGAGCG
This sequence comes from Delphinapterus leucas, assembly GCF_059928025.1. NCBI lineage: Eukaryota > Metazoa > Chordata > Mammalia > Artiodactyla > Monodontidae > Delphinapterus > Delphinapterus leucas. The sequence continues at coordinate 31,108,768 of NC_143142.1, read as the reverse complement.
CCCCAGAGATCGGGTCAGTGTCAGGCCCCTAGGGGAGATGGATGCTCTGAGCAGTTTCCCCAGTTCTTTTCCTTCTTTCGCAGTAAGTAGCCAGATTACAAAGAGCTCTAGACAAGCTCAGTGTTGTTCTCCACAAACTTTGTTGTGAATTTCTGGTTTTTCCCTTTGCTTCTGCTTAGCCATCTCATTTGGAAGATCTGGTTACCAAATTACTTTTGGAGCAGTATGTTGGAGTCCAAAATACAGTACCTTTCCCCCACTCTTCCTCTGGAAAAAAACCCAAAGAAGCATACGTGCGCGCGCGCGCGCACACACACACACACACACACACACACACACACACTAGTTTATAGGCCTTTCTGTAATTTTCATTTCCGCAGCAATAAGCTTAAACTTATAAATTAATAGCACACCTTTTACCTTTGAGCACTTAAGCAGACTTTTTTTTAGGGTCATCATAACTTGTGTGTCTCGTTTTATTGTCTTTCAAACTCCACCATCTGTATTTTGCACGGCCAGTAGTTTCATGGACAGATCAAGGGTTTCAGGAATTCTGACCAAATGAGCGGGAGTACGTGACCTGTCCCCCCAACCAGCACGCCCCCCACTTCTTTAGACTCTGGGTTTGGTTTCCCCCGTAGAATTCTCCAATTTTATTCTTATTGCTTCTTGTTGCGCATTGATCTATAGGCTGCTTGTTCTCCACCTTGACTAGTGTTGATTTTACCCCCCTTTCCTTACAGATTCTATTGTGGGTTTTGTTTTGGTTTGGTTGGTTATTTACTTATTTTAGTTTGTGACTGAGCTGCGTTATGTTCTAACCCTTCTCTGCGCCTGTTCTGTTCCACTTGGGCTTCTGTTCCACGCGTGCCGAATTTTCCTTGATATATGTCACTCTCCACCTATCATGTGTCTCCTTCTGCCGTGTAGTAACAATTGTCATGTGTCGCATTTGCCTGACACTCTATTATTTTTAAATCCCGTATTCCTTTTAATCATCACAGCTGAAGTCAGTGGTCACTTTTCTAACTCCATTTCTGGGGGAAATGAAAAACAGCGAAATGTGCTATCCCAAGACCACTCAGCAATGTGTTGACAAATGGGGAATACATTCTGAAGGAGGCTTCTTAAATGCTTTGGGGTCCTCTGCACACAATCCTCCACCTTCTACCCTGATGTCACTCTCTTTTCCCATACCCTACTGTCCCCATGAGAGAGTCCCCAGGCCAGGAGAGAGGAATGTGTGCAGAGGACTGAAATGGTATGTACCAAATTCATCTTTTTTTTCTGTTTTTCCGAGTGCTTTTATTTTTTTAATTAGCTTGTATTGGTGTATAGTTGATTTACAATGTTGTGTTAGTTTCAGTTGTATAGCAAAGTGATTCAGTTATTCATATACATATATCCACTCTTTTTTAGATTCTTTTCTCATATAGGTCATTACAGAGTATTGAATAGAGTTCCCTGTGCTATACAGTAGGTCCTTGTTGGTTATCTATTTTATATATAGTAGTGCGTATATGTCAATCCCAATCTCCCAGTTTATCCCTCCCCCCCATTTCCCCCTTGGTAACCGTAAGATTTCTACAGCTACAACTCTACTTCTGTTTTGTAAATAAGTTCATCTGTACAATTTTTTTAGATTCCATGTATTAGCGATATCATATATTTGTCTTTCTCTCTCTGACTTACTTCAATCACTATGACAGTCTCTAGGTCCAAATTCATCTTTACTGTTTCCTTCGCTCTAAAAATTTTGTAATCACTACTTTAAGAGCTTTTTGCAGCATGTGAAAAATGTGCTTGACCCTGGTCTTCGGTATTCAAATTTTTTTTTATCCTACGTCCCAGTTATTTTAGCTTCTTGATGTTGGAGCTTGAGAATTCTTTTTTTAGTTAGTGCTTGTTTCGTATTACATTTGATCAAGTTTGGCTACATATGTATGTATGGTAATTGATGAGATAGACGTTTTTAATTGGCATTTTTCACAATGCCTTACCTTCCTTTTAAAAATGAAAATACCCCCCCCAAATTTTTGTTGTTGTTGTTTTTGTTTGTTTTTTTTTTGTTTTTCGGTACGCAGGCCTCTCACTGTTGTGGCCTCTCCCGTTGCGGAGCACAGGCTCCGGACGTGCAGGCTCAGCAGCCATGGCTCACAGTCCCAGCCACTCCGCGGCATGTGGGATCCTCCCGGACCGGGGCACGAACCCATGTCCCCTGCATCGGAAGGCAGACTCTCAACCACTGCGCCACCAGGGAAGCCCCCCCCCCAAAATTTTTTAAAATAAATAAAGAAAAAGTGAAACTACCCTCGTCATCTTTGATTTATCTCCTGAAATCTTAATTTTTCGTGGAAAGTATTTTTTTTGTCCCTGATATTTGTTTTAATGTTATTTGAGAGACTACAATAAAAAGACTAAGCTTTTGTCTCAGCAGTCTTAGACATTCGCAGGAATTTACAGGCAAGTTGAAAATACAGTTTCGTTTTTTGTTTTTGTAAGTATCCTGGCCTTGGGAGGGTCCTGCTTACACTTGAGCACTTCCTTGGGGTTGGGGTCTTTAACTCCTTCCTCTTATGAAGTGGGAGACTTTGTTTTAGAGAATCCATCATGCTGTAGGGAGAAAGCTAGCTACCAGTTTGCAAAAAGGGTCTAATTGCAGAATTAGATTCTGCATTAGGTCTAAATGCAGAATTCCCAATGCTGATTCCACTATAGAATCACATGGAGAGTTAAAAAAAAGTGTGGTCTACACCGGATTCTGATTTAATTGATCTGGGGTAGCCTCAATCTGACTCTCATGCTGAATTTCCCACCTACCAGGTCTGTCTTGTTTCATTCTATTAAATTTAATCATAGTGCTGATAGATTGTTTCCCAGTCAATCCATTAATGCCTCTCTTTGCCAATTACCCCGTCTTCTCTTGCCCTTCTTATCATCAATGACTGCCTATTGTCCTGCAGCTTTCAAGAAGGGTCGTGTCAAGAAGGGACTGAGGGTAAGACAGAACTGGGATGACTTTGAAATTCTAAGTGACACCGAGTTTGTCCTGGACTCAGCCTGCTATGTGGTTTGTGAGTCTTTGTGATGTTAGAATAGTTTTAGTGTTCAATAATTTATTTCCTCTGTTTAGATAGGCATTCTGGGGGGAGATGTTTATTTCGTTAGAAGCTGATGAAATAAGACAAGGGTCTTTCGCTTGCAAGGATGGCTTCTATTAACCTGTGTTGTGTGAGATGGTTTCCAGCAGGCATCGGGATTTGTGGCAGGGGATGGTTTCAGAGTCCTTCTGCTCTCTTGCCTGTGCCCTGGCCCTTTGCTTCAGGCAATTCTTTACAAGTTGTGGGGAGAAGCAGACCTGGAAAACTAGACCAGGCCTCTCTAGTCTTGGAGGTATGAATACGGACTTTTCTTCCTTCCTACCTGAATGTTCTAACACTTTCAAAAATGCTTTCCTGGGCTTCCCTGGTGGCGCAGTGGTTGAGAGTCCGCCTGCCGATGCAGGGGACACGGGTTCATACCCCGGTCCGGGAAGATCCCACATGCCGCAGAGCGGCTGGGCCCGTGAGCCATGGCCGCTGAGCCTGCGTATCCGGAGCCTGTGCTCCGCAACGGGAGAGGCCACAGCAGTGAGAGGCCCGCGTACCGCAAAAAAAAAAAAAAAAAAAAGCTTTCCTGCATCTGAACTCCCTTGGATCCTCAAAATAATTCTAAGATTCAGGCAGAAAACTGAATAAAAAAATGTTTAGGTTTTTCTAGCATTTGAATCTTCCCAATAGTAAGTCAAGATTTAGAAATAAATAATACATTCTTTATTGGAGGAACATTGATACTGCGAAGCGTGATCATTTACAATCATTTGCATTACAGTCTTTTGAGTCCTACTGTAGGCACTTTGTGGAGTTTCATGGTGTATCCCATGGTTTTGTACTTCTTTTTTATAGATGAGGCTTTTGAGGTGCAGGATTGGCGAGGTTCAAAAAGGGAAATGGCATAGCTGGGACTAGCACACCCCTGTTTTTTCACTTTTACTTCACCACTGATTAATTCCACTCTGCTGTGCTGGCTTCTCCTATCCCGAGCTAGGTGAATAGGTAATACGCCCTTACTACTTTGTTAGAAGGATTTGGATGTAACTGACATTACGTAATTTACATCCAGGAGGCAGCTTGACAGCAACAACAACAAAAAAGTCCATCTGTATTACATGTACATCTTGATCCACGTCTATGAAAAATGGCCAGTGGTTTGATTGTTTAAAAATACAGATTAAATATGATCAATGTCAGAGTCTTTCACAAACACATAACACACATAAATCTGAGGATGACACTAATGAAGAAATGTTTATGGTTAGCAGATGTGTCCCATCTGCTTCCATTTTCTCCATCTCATCCATGGGCCACACAGGTTATTGTCAATGTGGAATTGGTCTTTCTAGATTACAGAACAAGGAAATAAAACACAGCTCATGAACCTCCATTATTGTAGCTGCAAAGCATCTAAAAGACCTTCCAGACAGTGTGCAGGAGGAAGACAGCATCTATCAAACTATTTTTATGTAGTAAAAAACTGATGTGCATTGAATCTGCTGAGGATACTTGCTACGTGCTATCAGATATGGTGATCTTTGCGTCCAACTGGGCTGTAACCACGGGAGACACTCAAGTGAAATGTGTTCACAAAACAATTCAAGCACCCAAAACAGGACCATGTATTTCTTGGTATTATCAACTTTCTGGTCACTGTGGAGCCTACATTTTGAAATATCTTAAGAGTATGTTTATATTTAAGATACTGAGAAGAGAAAATAGAATTTTAGATGTTCTTTTTTTATACTTAAATGTTATTTGCTGATGGGCAGTTTGTGAGTTACACATTTTTATACAGTCATTGACCCTTTAAGCCACATATTATTGTATTACAATTACTATTTTTCTTTCTGAAGTATTTAAAATTTTATTCTCTGCCATAGGCTTGTTTCTCTTGGGAATTAATATTTATAATGCCTCGTTCAGCTTTTCAGTGAATCACCAAAGCTGATATCGACGCCGGTAAATCTGAAGATGGTGTGTGCACATTCTTTTCCAGGGAATACAGCCCACTTTGCCCTCTTCTGCATCTGGTCCAGTTTGGGGCACTTTTGTAATTTCTGCCCTTCAATTCACTTTTGATACATTGTAGAGGCTCTTCCATTCCTTACTCTTTTTTTAAAAAATAAAATTTACTTATTTATTTATTTATTTTTGGCTGCACTGGGTCTTCGTTGCTGCGCGGGCTTTCTCTAGTTGCAGCGAGCAGGGGCTCTTCTTCGTTGTGGTGTGTGGGCTTCTCATTGCGGTGGCTTCTCTTGTTGTGGAGCATGGGCTCTAGGCGCGTGGGCTTCAGTAGTTGTGGCACACGGGCTTCAGTAGTTGTGGCTCATGGGCTCTAGAGCACAGGCTCAGTAGTTGTGCCTCATGGGCTTAGTTGCTCCACGGCATGTGGGATCTTCCCAGACCAGGGCTCGAACCTGTGTCCCCTGCATCGGCAGGCGGATTCTCAACCACTGCACCACCAGGAAGTCCAATTCCTTACTCTTTTTACTCCATATCTTAGTCAGCTCGGGCCATTGTAACAAAAATGCCATAGACTGAGGGGCTTAAACAACAAATATTTATTTCTCACAGTTCTGGAGGCTGGCAGTCTAAGATCACGGGCCAGCATGCATGTTCTTGGAGAGGACCAGCTCCCGGTTTGCAGACTGCCATCCTCTTGCTGCATCATCACTTGCATCCTCTGGGCTCTTCATCCCCTTATAAGGGCCCTAATCCCGTCATGGGGGCTCCACTCCCACGACCACATCTAAACCTAAATACCTTCCAAAAACCCCACCTCCAGTACAATTGCAGTGGGGAGCAGGTCTCATCATATGAATTTGGCGGGGATGCAAACATTTAATCTACAGCACTCAGCTACCACATCAAACTCAGAAGTGGGTGGAAATGAAGGCGCTTCAGCCCTCAGGACAAATGGCAGAAAACAAGGAGGCAGTGGAGATGCCTTTTCAAAGGTAGACAGACGGAGGCTTTGATAAAACCCGGGATTGAAACGTGCCTGTTGGGTGAATAGAAGCTGGTGAAGGAAAGCTGGAAAATCATACTTTTCTCTCAACAGATCTTAGAGGCCCCATCATTTTTAAATGGCCCACTTTTTAGAATCACAAAATTATGTAACTTCTGAATTTGGAACAATCTTCAAATTAAATTCCTCATTTTATTAATGAGAAAACCAGCTCAGAAGAGGCAGAGAACTTTAACACAGTCATCTATCCAATTATTATATTTATTATAGATAATTCTGTTTTGCTAGTGAAAGTCAATTATATGTAAAAATATTTTTGCTTATGTATAAATTAGTAAGTTTTGTCACTTGGACATTTTTCTTCACTGAGTGACCTTGTATTTCAAATATTATCCTTTTAACCAAATATTCTCAGATTTACTATGAAAATATCTGCATTAACCTTGGAACCATTATAGCAGAATATAATTTGAGTTGTTTTCTTTTAGCAAACATCCTTTGGTGTTTATTAGAAGTAAGGTACCAGAATAGCATTTTAAAATGACTTCATAACGTGCATCAATTCACAGAAATAGAAAAGGAAATCAGATGACATTACTCTGAAGTACGCTCTTAAAAACACTGGTGCAACCCAGCTCCTAGAAGGGTACCTGTCACATAACAAATCTTCAGTAAACCTGCTCATGGCTCATGGCTTACAGATGCCTGAACGACCAGGTGTCTCCTGCAGGTGAGTCCCAAAGGTACATAGTTGGACCAGGAAAACAGGCACAAACTGTCTTTTTGGAATGCTTCTTTTAGGTCTGTGGTTCATCTTCAGAGGGATGGTGTTTGATGAGAAGAGGGATGGATAGAATCTGGTGGTGTCTTTTCTGCTGTTGCAGAACATACAGCAAGTATCATGCAGAGTTTGAATAATTTTAGAAGAAAATGTGATCAATACATCATCACTTTTCCTTCATTTCTTGTAACCTTTCCCTAGGCTTTTTAAATTCTCTATTGTAAATTTTTGTTCTTTAATTCCCCCCTTCAAAAAAAAATTCTTGCCATTGGACCTCAGTAAATGGTAATAGAAATATAGGTCTAATAACGCTGGTCCTCTTGAGTTCTCACCATGACAGCAGACCTGTGTCATAGTAATTGATGAATAACCCCACCCACTCATTCTTTTGGTATGGAATATAATTCAATATGAGCTTTTAATTTGGGAAGCTTGCTCTTTGAAAAATTATATTCACTTGGGATTAATTTTTTTTTTTTAGTTACTGGCCAAGTGGTGTTGTTTTCTACTGAGAGTTTGCTATATCATTCCTCTTAACTGGGTATGACCTATACAATGGTGAAAAAAGCATTTTCACCAGTCTAATAAGTTTCTCACATTGCTTTTCTGAGCTCAGATAATTTTAGACCTTTTTGAGAGAAAAAGGAAAATCCTGAGATTCTGGTAACTTAAAATGATTCTCATAGCTCCTCTGACCTGTATAATTTGGTTCATTAATGAATATGTACATTGTATTAATAATATTTACATTAATAGCTTCAACAGATGTGTTTGAAATAAAATAATTATAACTCCTTTTGCTGAGTCCCACTGCTTGCTGAGTACTCTGCTAGGGTGTGTTTAGCCATTTTTTCCCTTAACTGATCCCAAGGAGAACTCTTTTATGTGCCCATTTATGGAAGAAGAAAATGGGCCTCAGGAAGTTTCAGTGGTTTTTCCATTTGCACATTGCTAGTAACAAGGTCTGGGTTTTGAACCAAGCCATCTAAGTTTAGACTCTATGTCCTTAACTGTAATGCCTCTCGCATAGCACAAAGACCCAAACATTTCTTCATGGATTCATAAACATCATATAGTAATTCAAGTGATACCTTTTATTGACATTTAAAATGAAAATTTTATTCGTGTGCGTGTACTATTGCCTTGGCTTCTGTGTTGTGGAATGTGTATATTTGGTCAACCTTTCTCGGTGATTTTTAGTTTCCTTCACAGATTCTGTGGGAAAAACATCACAGCTGTATATCAGAACCATTTTGTAATTATATATAAAAGCCATAAAATGATTTGAAAAGGAGTAAAATTATGGCTCCCTTATCAAACCTAACATGGGTGTTTTTAGACCCTATATATCAAAGCATAAATTTAACATCACTTACTGTCATAGAAAACACCGGGGGCTTCCCTGGTGGCGCAGTGGTTAAGAATCCGCCTGCCAATGCTGGGGACACGGGTTCGAGCCCTGGTCTGGGAAGATCCCACATACTGTGGAACAACTAAGCCCGTGTGCCACAACTACTGAGCCTGTGAGCCACAACTACTGAAGCCCATGCACCCAGAGCCTATGCTCCACAACAAAAGAAGCCACCACAATGAGAAGCCTGTACACCACAACAAAGAGACACAACTAGAGAAAGCCCGTGCACAGCAATGAAGACCCAATGCAGGCAAAAAATAAACGTAAATAAAATAAATAAATTTTAAAAAGAAAATACCAGGAAGACACAAAGAGGACTGTCTTCAGTTGCTATAGGAACCACTGGCTCCTTAAAATTTTGAGTGGTTGAAATCACATCCATTATTTAGTCAGTTAAGTATCCACATATATGATATACTGTTGAACATTCAGCCTGAAACCACCAGCAGCCTTGAAAGCATACACCATATCTTTTAACTTATATGATTTGGGATTACCTTCATTTAAAGATTTATTTTACATGGATGAAAGAGTAGCGCATATCTAAGGGGATTCTGAGAGAAATTAATTCATGAATTTTACTCTGTGATATTACCTGTCTCAGTCAAAAAAGGTATAAACAGCTGGTGCTTTGAGGAGGATGCAGCAGGAGCAGCTGGAGCGTTTTCCTCCACTGCAATCTGAAGGCCTCTGGGCCAGGCTGTGGAACTGTACTGTGAAAACTGCAGGTCAAGATGGTTCATTTTGGAGGACAGAAGAGAAAGGCATCAACTGCTAGCCTTAAGGACTGCTTGCTTTGGACCCAAGAACCACGCGTCCTGTAAAAGCACTTGTTCTGTTTTTTTTCTCATATTCATCAAAAGGTTCATTTGTTTCTCTTGCTTCCAAGAATCCGCAGCTGTGTCACGAGAAGGGAAGGTGGAGAAAGCCCTGCTCTGGAAGTCCCGTGGTTGAGGGCTGAGAATACTAAACACTGTCTCTTCTGTCTCCTGTTAGTGATGCAGGCCTTGGAGTGAGGGTCCTGGAGAGTTTGGACACTGTTAGAATCTCTGGTTTTTTCCCCTTCTGTCTCTTCTTTTTGGAAGGGGAAGAGAAAAAATGGAAAATGTTTTAGCTAGGAGGTAAACATATCTGCTTTAGGTAACCTTGAAAGTTCTAGGAGATTTTCAGTCTGGTAACCTGGAATTATGTACCTAGAAAAGAGAGAGGGAAGAAACACGACAATTTTTGATGGGTTTTGATTTCAAAAATGTCTTTAGGACCAGAGAAATGGAATGGAAAACAAAGCATGCCGCTTGTAGTCCTAGAGGGGCCCTGTTTGGGATAAGGCCAGAGACCTCTGAGACAGGCATACGGTGGCAGTCAAGTGGTTCCTATAGAGGATGAACTTTGAAATTATAAAGCAGGTCATTATTCTCTTCTGTATCTCTCCTACATATAAAAAAGCAACCCTTCATTCCCTTTGTTCAAAGCAAAGGGAATTGGCTATTGTCCAAGTGTAAGAAAATTATGTTTGGACTTCCCTGGTGGCGCAGTGGTTAAGAATCCACCTGCCAATGCAGGGGACACAGGCTTGAGCCCTGGTGCAGGAAGATCCCACATGCCGCGGAGCAACTAAGCCCGTGCACCACAACTATTGAGCCTGCGCTCTAAGGCCCGTGAGCCACGACTACTGAGCCCGTGTGCTACAACTGCTGAAGCCCGCATGCCTAGAGCCTGTGCTCCGCAACAAGAGAAGCCACCGCAATGAGAAGCCCGCGCACCGCAACGAAGAGTAGCCCCCGTTCGCCGCAACAAGAGAAAGCCCGCGTGCAGCAACGAGGACCCAATACAGCCAAAGATAGATAGATAGATAGATAAATAAGTAAATAAATAAATTTATTTTAAAAAAAAGAGGGCTTCCCTGGTGGCGCAGTGGTTGAGAGTCCGCCTGCCGATGCAGGGGACACGGGTCCGTGTCCCAGTCCGGGAAGATCCCACATGCCACGGAGCGGCTGGGCCCGTGAGCCATGGCCGCCGAGCCTGTGCATCCAGAGCCTGTGCCCCGCAACAGGAGAGGCCACAACAGTGAGGGGCCTGCGTACCGCAAAAAAAAGAAAAAGAAAATTATGTTTTTCCTGTGATAAGAAGTGATGTCCACTAAGCACAAAGGGCAAGTGACAGACTAATGGAGTTTCTGTTTATCCTGAAGGTTTAGAAGCTGATGATTGCTTTCATTAAGAATAGTGTAGTATACACCTTCCATGTCTGGCTGTGCGATTATTATAATAGTTATTCAGATGGTGCTACAGCTTGGGGCTGCTACCCCTGGCATATTGCTCCCCTTTCCCAAATTGCATTTTTTCTTCTACTGTGGTGGCATCTTTACAATATAGTGACTTGATGCTTTTGCAGGAGGTGAATGACACCTGGACAAAATGGTTCTTTGATTCCTATAGCTTTGGAGTATTTATAAGCCGGCAGCAAAACCATCTATTTTTCCTGGGGAAATTATGATGGTTAAAGTAGTCGTTCAAAAATACAAAAACGAGAGATTTCCTTCTAATTGCTTCTTAGAATTATTTTCTTTATTTATATTTTTTCTTTTCTTTTTAAATACTGAATATAGTTCTCTGTGCTACACAGTAAGTCCTTGTTGGTTATCTATTTCATAGAGAGTAGTGTGTATATATTCATCCCAAACTCCTATTTTTATTTTTATTATAGAAATTATAAATGTATACAGAGGTAGACAGAATGATGTCATGAACTCAATATACCCAGCATCCGACTTCAAAACCAACAATATGTGACAAGTTACTTCCTCTGTGTGTCCACCTGCTCCCCTCTGATGATTTTGAAGCAGTCCTAGTCATCATATCATGTAACTTGTAAATGTTTTCTAAAACAGGAGTCGGCAAACTTTTTTTGCGAAGGGCCAGATAGTAAATTTTGTAGGGCACAGGGTCTTAGTTATAGCTCTTCATCTCTGCCATTGTAGCGGGAAAGCAGCCACAGACAACACAAAACTGGATGAATGTGGCTGTTTTCCATACAGCTTTATGTATGGAGACTGAAATTTGACTTTCATGTATTTTCATTGTCACAAAATACTATTCTTCTTTCGATTTTTTTCAATCATTTAAAAAATGTAAAAAACATTCTGAGCTTGCGAGCGGTACAAAACAGGTGGCAGGATGGACTTAGCCTCAAACCCCTGCTCTAAAAGTTAAGAGCTCTTTAAAAAAAATAGAATAATCACCGTGTATGCCCTGCGAAAACAGTGTTCATATATCCTTGGCTGTCTTGTAACGTTATTTCTTTTAGCAGTTGTTTCATTTGTGATTGCAGTAAAGTTCACACTTTGCAATTGCGTGGTGAGTGTCTTAAGTCCTTTTTATCTTTAGGCTCCCTGTTCATTTCCCTCCATTTGTGATGGTTGTTATTGTTGTGGAAAGTGGGTTTGTCCTGCACAGTCCTACCGTGTTTTGAGTTTTGCTTATTGCCCTATGGTAGCGTCATTTAACGTGTTCTGACTGCTGTGTATCTTGCAAATTATGTCTCCTTTCGTGATGTTATCAGCCACTGATGATCATTCCTAGGGTCATTAATTCATTCAGGGTTGCAGAACTGTCCCATTCTCAGTCCTTCTTTGTTTAGTCACTAGAATACTTCTAAAAAGAAAAGAGCTCTCCCATTATCAACCATTTGGGTATCCTGGTATATAAATCGTAAAGGGAAGGTGGTATTGATACTTGATATTTTTGTCCTTTTAAGCAAATTGTCAAAAATAGTGAGGTAGTTCACTGGTAGTTCACAAGTGACCAAAGGGGTTATTTAGTATTGTTGTCATTGATGTCATCATTGTCATCATCAACCTGTGGATATAAACACATTTGATGAGTTTCGATCCATCGCACTTATTATCTTTATTGCTGCTCAGATCTTCCACCCCTAAACAGTGGGGTTTACCTGACCTGGACCATCTCGATGGCTTTCTTGCTTTGTGGTATAACCGTATGTTCCAGGCTTGTATTTTCCACCTTAATGACCTAGAATTGGCCGTTTCTCCAAGGAGCGCTGGTTCTTTTTCAGGGGGAACTGGTAATTAGAACTTACAATCTGATCACAGAGTTGCTTATTCCTACTCATTATTGTTTCTGGATCTTCCCATCCTATGGAGCTGGGATATATACGTATGCACACATACACACATTTAAGAGTAAAGCCTGTCCTGAGATCGTATTAACAATTCAAATTCAGAACTACAGGGCTTTTAACCTTTATCTTGTGCCTTTATCTTCTTTCAACTATGTTTTCAGAAAAGAGTTGTATGTTTTAAGGCATATTGATTGGGGAAAAGTGACGTTCTTAGCCTTGTTTATGTTTAACTAGCCTTGCCTCTTAGATTATGGACAACTCGGTAGGTTCTGCCATCTTCCTCATGGTCAAGTGCTGTTATCACAGTTTTGAAGTAAACAGGGTCAAGTCCTAGCCTTGCAGACCCAAACCTTTAACCCAACAGGAAATGTCAGTCAGCATCAGGTTCCTTAGTTTGATGTGGCTAGATTAGTCTCGTCAACAGATTTTAAGACTAAAGAACTTCTAATTTCTTTGGTATTTCTTTTTTTGGTATTTCTAATTACTGCATTCATTATATATATCCTACATTATTTGGATGAACTTTTAAATAAAATTTAAACACAGGTTGTTAAATATTATTCATGCATTGTAAACATATATTTAACTATGTCTAAATATCAGAATGAGGTTCTAAATTTTTGTAATCAAATTCTTTACTTGAATATGCCTATAAGACTATCATATGTTCGAATAATATGTTACTTTGGCTATCTGTATACCCATTAGCCAGTTGAAGAATACGTGTCAATAGATATTGACAGTATATGATAACATAAGTAAGAACTTCTGGTTCAGTATTCCAAGTTGATAAATATTTGTGTTAGCTTGGTTATGGGATAGAAATCAAAGGTCAGTACCATCTGAGTTATTAAAATTAAAAAATACATGGGCTCCAGAAAGTAGATTTGTTGAGGTATTCAATTATTATTGGATTTAGATTACAGGAAAGGTTTTAAACAAAATTATTCCTGGCTCTGCTGATACTATTAGTGATCCCATTGGCAAGAATTTCAACCGGTATCTTACAAATGGGCATATCTGAAAGTGGAGCGAGACGGACTATTTTCTCTATTAAAGAAATGAAAGTGCGGTTTAATCCCCACCCGTATGGCTAAGGAGGGGCGAACGGCTCTCCTGTATCTTCTCTTGGCCCCTGCACTCAGAGTGGCTCCAAAATGGGATTAATTTGCTCCCAGCGCTGCTAACTGCCCAGACCTCAATTTCTTTCAATCATTGCTCTGATTATTGCAAAACTCTTTCTGAAAGACTTAATGTGTATCTTTTCTGCTGGCAAATTACTGCTCATTTAGAAGTCCTAGAGTTAGTCCAGGCAGAAAGAAGGTTGGAAGTCTAATTTAAATAACTATCAGGACTTTATTTCAGGCTTGCTCAAATTGAAATGCATGCGTGTTTGAAGATGCTCTTGCTTTTCTAAAAAGCTGCATTTAACCCATTAAGATCATTTCCTTGCAGATTTGGCCGTTATGGTTGTCTAATTAAGTTGACAAAAGATGGGTCAGCAGTTTCTTTAACACCTGGACACCTGGTGCCGAGCTCTGCCTGGAACCGGGGGTTTTGTCCTGAGGACTCGGAGCCTCTCTTACGGGGAAACTCATATTCTAAAGAACAATCGCAGTCCCATCCTTGGTGATGCCTCATTGTCCTGCTGTAATGCTATTAAGAACCAGCTCTCCAGTCCTTGTCAGGGCCGCCTCTTCTAACTCTGTGAAATTGAGAGAAAACTGCCTGACAAAGGTGCTGTCTCTATCCAGTGGACATTTTCATCATTTTGTTTTGCGGGAATAACAGCCTCCCCATAGTTTCCTCGCTGCTCAGGGGTACCCCAGGTTCTGAACACATTGTTATGTCTGGTCCTCCCTGTCATGGGGAGAGGCAGACAGGGAGAGGGACTCAGCCCTTTCACATCGTCCAGCATCAGAGAAAATGGGCCAGCCATGGTTCCCTGCCTTCCCTGTTGAATTCTGACCTAAGGAAGAGTATCTGGGGACCAAAAGGCATCTTAAAAATCAGTCTGTTCAGTTACCTATTCAGTGCCTAAATCCCTTTCAGTATTACACAAGACGGAGGAGATATGGGGGCATATGTATATGTATAGCTGATTCACTTTGTTATAAAGCAGAAACTAACACACCATTGTAAAGCAATTATACTCCGATAAAGATGTTTAAAAAAATGGATATATATATAGATATATATCCATTCTCTTTCAGATTCTTTTCCTTTATAGGTTATTACAAAATAGTGAGTATAGTTCCTTGTGCTATACAATAGGTCCTTGATGGTTATCTCTTTTTTATATAATAGTGTGTATATATTACTTCCAAATTCCTAATTTATCTCTCCCCCACCACCTTTCCCCTTTGGTAACATAAATTTGTTTTCTCTTTCTGTGGGTCTGTTTCCATTTTGTGACTAAGTTCATTTGTATCCTTTTTTTAGATTCCACATATAAGTGATATCATGATATTTGCCTTTCTCTGCCTGACTCACTTCACTTAGTATGATAATCTCTAGGTCCATCCGTGTTGCTGCAGATGGCATTATTTCACTTTTTCTATGGCTGAGTAATATTCCATTGTATATATATGACACATCTTAAACCAATCATCTTGACGCACGTGATCTGAGAACTGGGCTAATACAGAACCGACAGGTGCTGTTGGACCTGCTGAATGTATTCAGCCTCAGGAAACAAGACCAGGATTAAAGTGTGAATGCCAGGATTTCAAAGGGAAAGAATGAATATGGCCCTCAGAAGCGCATCTTTCTCTGGCGTTTGGGCACATGATCTGTTCTCGTTTTAATCCTCCCCCCGTCCCTGTCCCCATGGTCTTTGGTCCTTTCCTTGGGGCGCCCCCTCCTCTCCTGTCCTGTCACTTTCCATCTGGCACTGGCATCGCCCCTTCTTTCTCTGCGGGTCTCACTTCTTCCTCTTCCTTTTGTTCTCTCCATCTCCCTGCCTCTCCCTCCCGCCTTCCACAGACTTCCCTGGTTTGTTTCTCTGCTCATCTCATTCCCCTTACATGTGGCCTCAGTGGTCGACAGTCTTCAGGCAGCTATTCTGCTCACGTTTTCCAAGTGGGATTTTCGACTTGCATGAAATTCCTGGTGATGCCACAAATTTAAATGAGTCAATCTGAGTAATTAATCTTATAGATATTTAAATTTTGCCATGCGTCCCTAATTCTAAATATACATTTTAGTAGTGCTACATGCTCTTCAGTTAAATTATCTTAAGCACACTTAATCTTACTTAGTTTGGTTGGTATTTTCCATTTTTGGGAATATCCACTTATGGATACTGAAGATGTGAGTCTCAAGGAGCATCCTTGCCTGATAGAAAGAGGTCAGAGTTACACAGCATCTCATAATATTATAGGGAATTTATCATTCTTCAAAATATTAAAAATGGGATTTATTTTAGTTTAAAAGTGCTATCGAGGGATTCCCTGGTGGCGCAGTGGTTGAGAGTCCGCCTGCCGATGCAGGGGATACGGGTTCGTGCCCCGGTCCGGGAAGATCCCACATGCCGTGGAGCGGCTGGGCCCGAGAGCCATGGCCGCTGAGCCTGCGCATCCGGAGCCTGTGCTCCGCAACGGGAGAGGCCACAACAGTGAGAGGCCCGCGTACCGGAAAAAAAAAAAAAAAAAAAGGGTGCTATAGATTAAGAGAATAAATGAATTTGTACCATAAAAGGCATGCAGTACCACAGAAATATAAATATTCTTCTGAATATTTGATCTTTTACCCAAGATAAGCTGATTTTTCCCCCTACTGTATTGGAAATATTAATAAGAAAAGGTCAGTGATTTAGGCCAATTCCCTGTCCTGTTTGATCTGTTTGTAGTATTTAAAAGGAGTTGGAAAATAACTTGATTTTAGGAGCCATTTGAATTCCCATTAAAAAACACAGTTTTTTTTTTAAAGGAAGGTTTTATTTATTTATTTATTATTTATTTTTTTGGCTGCCTTGGGTCTTTGTTGCTGCCCGCGGGCTTTCTCTAGTTGCAGCGAGCGGGGGCTACTCTTTGTTGCAGTGTGCAGGCTTCTTATTGCAGTGGCTTCTCTTGTTGTGGAGCATGGGCTCTAGGCACGTGGGCTTCAGCAGTTGGGGCACACGGGCTCAGTAGTTGTGGCTCGTGGGCTCTAGAGCACAGACTAGGTAGTTGTGGCACACGGTCTTAGTTGCTCCACGGTACATGGGATCTCCCTGGACCAGGGCTTGAACCCGTGTCCCCTGCATTGGCAGGCGGATTCTTAACCACTGTGCCACCAGAGAAGTCCAAAACACACAATTCTTATAAATAGATAATAACTCTCTATAGAGAATTTTAGGTTATTCATCCAAAAAAAAAAAAACTTAAAAATTTTTATTCCCTTTTGACCTAATAATTTTAGGAAATAGGGATTGTCCTAAGATCATTTATAATAGTGACAAATATAAATAATTTAAATGTGTAGCAATAGAGAACTACTTATATAAATAATAGCTACAGCCATACAGTGGAAAACATTAAAAAGCATGTTTTTGAAATTATCTAATGCTATGAAAAATTCTACAGATATCACAAGAAATTTAAATGAAGAGATCATATATATATTATCATATATATCATATATTATCTATATATCATATATTATATATAATATATCATATATGTATATATAATATCATATATTATATATGTAAAACCACTATTTAAATTTTATTTAAATTAAAATGATCTGTAACAAAAAGTAAACTAAACCTTGCCAATGCTTGTTCTTTTTCTTTTCTTTTCTCTTTCTTTCTTTTTTTTTTTTTTTTGGTATAATTGCCATTCTACTGGGTATGAAGTGATATCTCATTGTGGTCTTGATTTGCATTTCCCTAATGGCTAATGATGTTGAGCATCTTTTCATGTGCTTATTGGTCATTTCTGTATCTTCTTTGGGGAAAATGTCTATTTAAGTCCTTTGCACATTTTAAAATTGGATTGTTTGGTTTTTGTTGCTGTTGTTTTGCTGAGTTGTAGAGCTTCTTTATGTATTCAGGATATTAATCCCTTATGAGATAAATTATTTGTAAATATTTTCTCTCATTCTGTTGTTGTATTTTTACTCTCTTGGTAGTGTCCTTTGATGCACAAAAGTTTGTATTTTGATGAAATCAAGTTTACCTATTTTTTCTTTTGTTGCCTGTGATTTTGGCATTGTATTTAAGAAATCAATTCCAAATCTAGGATCATGAAGATTTCCCCCTATGTTTTCTTCTGAGAGATTTATACTTTTAGCTCTTAATTTTAGGTATTTGATCATTTGATTTAATTTTGTATAAAATAAAAGCCAAGTTCATTGTTTTGCACATGGATGTCCGGTTTTACCAGCACCATTTGTTGAAAAAAGTATCATTTCCGCATTGAATGGTCTTGGCACCCATGTCAAAAATCCACTGACCAGACCTGTGAGGTCTATTTCTGGGTTCTCTATCCTATTCCATTGGTCTATGTCTGTCCTTATGCTAGTACCACACTGTGTTTTGATTACAGTAGCTTTGTAGTAAGTTTTGAAGTTGAGAAGTGTGAGTCCTCCAACTTTGTTATTTTATTTTGGCTACAGTGACAGCTTTTGAATAGAACTGTTGCTAGCCCATAAGACCTAAACTGGCCTTAAAGATTTGCTGTGTAACTCTGACAAGTCAGTATTCATGACGATTGCGCATCTCTGAAAAGCCGCAGGAGTTTTCAATATCCTGATATTCATTGTATTACTGTCCTATTGCTGCTGTAACAAGTTACCACAAACTTAGTGGCTTCATTATCTCACTGTTCTGGAGGTCAGAAGTCCTGAAATAAGGTGATGGCAGGGCTGGCTCCTTCTGGAAGCTGTAGGGGAGAATCTGTCCTTTGTTTCTGCAGCTTCCAGAAGCTTCCTGCATTTCGTGGCTCATGGTCCCTTCCTCAGTCTTCAAAGCACTTGCTTCTCTGGTCACATCTCCTTCTGCATCTGACCTTCCTACTTTCTCCTACCTTATCATTACATTGGGCCCACCTGGATAATCTAGCATAATATTACCATCTCTAGATCCTTATTTTTTTATTATTATTTTTTGATGGTGCTAATATATCCTTTAATGGCAGAATGTGGTAATTATTGAATTAATTATTGCTAACATAGTTTTCAAATGAAAAGAGAATAGAAAAAAAACCAAATTAAACGTGACACAGCCTGACCAAACACATGTCAAATTACAGTTTCAAGGTTACTTTACAAAATACCTCCATTTATACCATAGATCCTTATTTTAATCTCATCTGCAAACTCCCAGGTTCTGGTGACCAGGGAGTAGACATCTTTGGGGACCGCTATTTTGCCTACTACGATTACAATGACTGGGCAGTGTTGCTGACAGAGGGGCACACAGATCCTCTAAAATATCCTTTTATTTTTCCCTGTTGGTATTCCTTGTAAATAAAGATTCACTGTCCAGTTGTAAGGATCAGGTATAAGTCTGTTAATATAACAATCTCACATTTCTTTCCTACCTATGGAACTTTTTTCCACTGACACTATGACTCCTAGAGTCAGCAAATATTAATTGAGCTCTATTCCCTGTGCACCCATGTCCACAAAATGAATACATCTGTTTCATGACCTTGAGGAACTTATAATCTACTAGAAGAGAAAGATGGTACTGCAGTGTAACCCACTTTTAAAAAATTTCTTTCTTTTTTATTTAATTTTTATTTTATATTAGGGTATAGTTGATTTACAATGTTGTGTTAGTTTCGGGTGTACAGCAAAGTGATTCAGTTATATATATCCATTATTTTTCAGATTCTTTTCCCATATAGGTTTTTACAGAGTATTGAGTAGAGTTCCCTGTGCTATACAGTAGGTCCTTGTTGATTATCTGTTTTATATATAGTAGTGTGTGTATGTTAATCCCAACCTCCTAATTTATCCCTCCCCTGACCTTTCCCCTTTAGTAACCGTAATTTTGTTTTCTATGTCTACGAGTCTGTTTCTGTTTTATAAATAAGTTCATTTGTGTTGTTTTTTAGATTCCACGTATGAGTGATATAATATGATATTTGTCTTTCTCTGTCCGGCTTACTTCACTTAGTGTGATAATCTCTAGGTCCATCCATGTTGCTGCAAATGGCATTATTTCTATCTTTTTTATGGCTGAGTAGTATTCCATTGTATATATGTACCACATCTTCTTTATCCATTTGTCTGTCGATGGACATTTAGGTTGCTTCCATGTCCTGGCTATTGTATATAATGCTGCTATGATCATTGGGGAGCATGTATCTTTTCAAATTATGGTTTTCTCCAGGTATATGCCCAGGAGTGGGATTGCTGGATCATATGGTAACCCACTTTTATAGATTATATTTCCTAAATAGCTTTAGAATCCCTCCCTTCCTGTCTCTCATCCCTCCTTTTGTCATGTGTTACTATGATTTTTGCAGAAAATACAGCCAGTTTCCTTGACATCAGTTGGGCTTCCACACTCCTTGCTTTGGGCCATTACTGTACCCACAGATGTGCTCACGTCACCCTTTTGCCAAAAATCCTTGTGTTCCTGGCATCAGGATAAGCTGTAACCCTCCACAGGTCCTATTCCTGGGTGTGGGCTCTACCATTCCAGCCTCATCACCTGCCATTCCAGGAGCACGTTGTGTTCTAGTGGAATAGAATAAACCTACCACCCCACAGTTCAGCTGTCTTGGCTGTTGACTTTTACAGAGCTCTTCTCAATTACTGGCTCCATTTTTCCTCCTTCACTGCCTGAGAAAGTCCTGTGCATCCCCAGTTATGGCCTCAAGTCATGCTTTCTAGAAAGCCAGCCCTCACCCCCCTCGCTGGTGAGGAGGCTCTTTTTCCTGGGTTTACTGTGTCAGGCAGTTCCTCGGTCTGTAGTGTAATTAGTGCCTTACCTGTCTGTTTTTCTAACCAGACTATGGATTCAATTAGGTAAGGGATGATTCTCTTAACCCCATGCTCCCTGTATATGTAGAGTGCCTGCCTCATAAAAGATGTTTACTAAGTGTGGGTTGAATGAATGCTTGGATCCACGTACATGTGAATGATGTAATAGAAAATACGTGCAGATTGAAGCAAGATTTATGATGGCATATGGATTCTAAGCTAAAATGATTGCTAGCTAGCACTTTTCTCCTTTCTATATACTGTTTCTCTTGAGGAAGCTGAATCTAACTTTCTATGTGATTAAATACATGGGCTTAAAAAAAAGTCCCATTCCTGAGAGTTCATGTGACTCATTGGAGTTCTGTAACGCTGTTAGTTTGAAGCTGTTTATTTTAAAGGATAAATTTGTGGCACGAAGTCAACAGCTATGAAGTAAAGCTCCTCTCAACATATATATGAATCCAACACAGAGGTTTTCTTAAACTTGACTGCCCTCAGTACATCCTTGAATACTTGTGAGGGATCCATAAGGGCATACTTTAAAATTCTTTTGAATAAACATTCTTTTGAGACAGGCTTATTTCATTAGGACAAATATTACAAGATGACTATAGAAGTATATTCTTACAAGATTCATGCCACAAGTAAGTAAATAAATAAGTAGGTAGCCCTTTTGTTTTTGTCATTGTTAATAAACAAAGCAAATAATTATAAATGTGAAGTATGCCTTTCTTCAGGGCTCTTTTTTTTTTTTTTCAAAATGAGATTAGATTTTTTTTTCAGTCTGAAAAAGACAAACTCAATTTTATAGAGTAGTAGGTCTAAGGTTACTCCTAGTGACCTTAGAATATTATTTATTATATTTATTTGGGGGAGAGGATGGGAGACAATGTATGAAATACAGAGAGAAATACTTTCCCCTGTTGTATTAATTAATGCTGGATTGATGTTGTTTTGTTTAACTTCTCAGTGCCCTTTGTCAGACCAAACTGAGGGGATTTAGTAATAAAAAAGACTCACATAGGCTATATAAGGTATATATTTAATGTCACATTCAGATCTATGACTCTTTAAGCTATTAACAAGGCTGTTTTGATAGCTAGTACTAAAGATCGTGGGAACTGTTCTTCCGCGGGCCCGACGTTTCCTTCGCTGTGGCAGGAACTGTACTGGCGCAGCACCTGGATGCCTTGTCTCTTTCCACGCGTTGCTGCTGGACCGGAAGCCGGGAGCACGCCCGGCCCAGCCCCTCCTTTGGGAGCTCACTCCCCACAGCAGCCCTTCCTCCATCCTGCGAGTTTGCCAGCAGCACCCCACGTGGGGGGCCGGAGATGGTGTGGTTTTGCAGTGCGGTCCGTGGCTGGGTGGGTGAGTCTAATTCCGTGCTTCAGTTCTCGCAAGCCGATGGTTACCGCGCATCGGCCGTGTTCTGCGTATTCTGCAGGGCCAGGTCCACGGGTACTAAACGAGGTGTTTGACAGCCTGTCCGCCTTTCTTCTTGAACTCATCCCTCAGCTGGTCCAGAATCCGGGCAGGGACTTGTGGTCCCGATAATTAGGCAAGTGTCCTTGCGCATGTATATCTTTAAATTCTCACAACTGCCCTGACAGTTGCATTGTCCCCTTACAGATGAGGAAAGGGGGGCCCCAGGAGCATAAATTACTCTGACGTTAGGTTTGGCACCCTGGTCCGTCTACTCCCAAACTCATGTCCGTTAGGACATACTGACAAAGAAAATATCACAGCAAAAGCTTCTAAAAGGCTTTGCATAATATAAATCACTGAGCTCTACAGGTGAGTTTTATTATTGGTAGCCTGGAGTGTTCATACCTATAAACACAAACATTTTCATACGGTCTGCGAGTCCCTGAATGCACAGGTGTGTGCCCACCTCCCCAGTTCCACTGGCCACCTTGATGTCCTCCAAAGCTTTCGGCTCTTTCTAACCATCCCGGGCCTCTTGTTCTCTCTTCTCTGACCGGGGCACGCCTTTTCTTCCACCCTGCCCTTTGCCTTGTAGTTCCTACTTACCCTTCAGATCTCAGCTCCAATGTCACTTCCTCAAAACGGCACCATATCTAAAGATGGCCTCATTGTGATTTCTGCCAGCCACCTGCCCTGGCCATCATTGGTGATCATGTATCCATTTCAAGCCTATATTCCCCAGCAACTGAAGCGCTACTGTGAACACTGGGGCCACTTTTCTGTTGTCCACTGTTGTGAGCCTAGTGTCCTAACACAGTGACAGCACGTGGATGGCACCCAGCATGGTTGCTGGGTGAATAATTGGACATAATGCTTGGTGTCGTGCATTTGCCTTAAGGTCTTTGCCCATTGTTTTCTCATTAATACTTGCAAATAACATGTTAAAGATAGCCTCTTTCCTGATAATTGTAAGAAAAAGAATATATAGGACTGAAATCTATAATCTTTCTTGAGGCTTTAAACTGTGGGAAGCATAGAATGGATTTCCAAGTCTGCGTAACTAAGGACTTAATTAATGTCTCTGGGATAGTGTAAAGACAGCACTGTTCCAGTATTGGAACCTGCTTTGTGTGGTCCTGGGCTGTGGGATGTGCAAAGGAACTTCTCTCCTAGCATTTCAGTGTCAGGTAATATTAAGCACCTACTTCTGCTTGGTTCTGATGGCTCCAGGAAGAAAATCCTAAAGCTGAGACTCATCCTTCAGAACTTATGCTAATACCTACTTACATTTTTAATGTAGCTCTTGATAAGTTGTTTATCAGTTCATGTATAAAATGAGGTCAGTCATAGGGTAGTGTGCGAATTAATTTTGTTTCCAAGCCAAGTATAAAAAAAATGATTAAGTATTACAAAAAGACTAAATGTTGATAGTTTGGGAGCAAAATGAAGAATTTTTCCATGTGCTTTTTCCTCTCCTCCTGTTGAGGCAGAATAACATAATGAACATTTTAAAGGGGCAAAACCAAAGACATTTCTGAACACTTAATTTTGCATCCCTCAAATCCTGAAAGTGTTGATCGAGGCAGAATTTCAGTTTCTGGGCACCTGTTTTCCTGGAAC
Source organism: Delphinapterus leucas (assembly GCF_059928025.1). Classification (NCBI taxonomy): domain Eukaryota; kingdom Metazoa; phylum Chordata; class Mammalia; order Artiodactyla; family Monodontidae; genus Delphinapterus; species Delphinapterus leucas. The sequence goes on along the minus strand of NC_143142.1, from coordinate 31,085,405 downwards.
AACTGCCACGGGTAATAAACCGTGGAACCAAGATCTGTAAGGAGGTAACATCAGTAACATCCATTCTGGGCCTTCAGATGTCTTCCTGGTTCCATATGACAGCTGATATTGTTTCTTTCTGCTCTCCCCATCCCCGTGTTTACAGGGCATTGATGTACGGGATGCTCCTCTGAAGGAAATAAAGGTGACTAGTTCCCGGCGATTCATAGCATCGTTTAATGTCATGAATACAACCAAACGAGATGCTGGAAAATACCGCTGCATGATTCGAACCGATGGAGGAGTTGGCCTATCCAACTATGCAGAATTGGTAGTTAAAGGTATTTAATGTTATTTTTATACCTCCAAATAGTCTATTAAAAGAGACATGTGGGATGGTTGTGAGTTCATGATTTGTTGAAAGCTCAGACTTACCCTCGTCTGTTTCTGAACAGTAGTTTGGTGACAGGCTGTATGGATGGATTACATTTTAAGTACAAATTTTGCACCTGAGCAATAGTTTTGAAAAATGTATTTTATTTATGTTGGTTCAGTTGCATACAAAGCAATGAATGTGCTCCGGTCAAGTTCTTTTGCCAACTCTGTGTACAGAGATTGCAACCCTATAAATTTTTTTTTAAGGAATAAAATTTTTTTACTGATAGAAAATCACTTAATATGCAAATATTTCCCAGCCATGGTGTTTATGATAGCAGGGTGGTTAATAAAATGAAGCAGTGTCAGTATAAAAATGCGCCGTCACATCATACAAGCCACATTGATAGTAGTGGGTTAGCATTCATAATGTTGCTGTTAGGTTCTATTACTATATTTTGCATGACTGAAAAATTGAGTCATTATATTCAGGAAGGTGGGAGACGAGTAAAAAACAGGCGGGGGGATAAATTTCCTTTGGCTGGTTTGATGTTTTTGTGTGTGCATGGACTTAGGAGTTTATATAGTATTAAGCTGGTAAGGCAATTTTTGGTCCCAGACAGAATTTGGACTTTTAGATATACCGTGAGGCATTTTTATACCTTGTAGCAAGCCATTGCTGCTTCCTCCTACGGGAAGACAATGATGCCTGCTTGTCACATGTTCTCCCCTGCATTTATTAAATGGGGAACATAAACTTGGTCTCTTTTGGATGGACTATTCCTTTTGTCAGCAAATTTCTCTATGTCAGCAGTTTTACAGACTGCAGGGTTCAAACCCCAGAGCTAGCTGTGTGGGCGTGGTCCTATGGCTTACCCTCTCGGTGCTTCTGTTTTCTCATGTTTAACATAGACATAATAATGTGATCGACCCTAAAGGGCCATCAGGAGGACCAGATGCAAAAGGTATGTGAATGGCACTTAGAACAGGAGACCTAGTAGGCAGCCAGCACCTGTTCAGGCCATGATGGGGCATTGAGTGGCTCTTATTCTCCGTTCTAGTCCATCAGTGGTCCTCATCTGAGAATGCATGGCTGAACCACCTTTCCAAATAAAACAAAATACAAATACCTGCCCACCTATTCTCTACCACCATTACCACACCCATGTTGAATCAGAATCTCTGGGACCAGAGCCTCTGCCATAAAATCTATAGGTGATCCGGGCAGACGCTACTGCTGTGACATCAGCTCTGCCAACGTTAGTCACGCCCGGCTTGGGGGGAGCCTGCCCCCAGCACTGTTTATCTGCAGCAGTGGCTAATGTTCTGTGGAAGGAAGCCAGGAAGCACACCCTGCAGCATCTGCTCACATGGTCTAATTTGCCACACCAGAGCCCTGTGATTTTGGGTTTGTAGTGAAACTGTAGCCCGTCTGGCTAGTTTCCGAGTTTAGGTTTTACCTGTAAGAAAACTAAAACTCTGCATAGATGTGCACACCCTCCCCTGCAGAAGGCTCTCGGGGAAGCGAGGGGTTTCCTTGTGGAAAATGGACACCATTTGCCAACAGATCCAGCAGAACGGCTGCCTCGCTGTTGCCACGGCTGAGTTCTTTATTGTCATCACTGTTACTTAATTTTCATCTTGGTCCCGTTCTTTGTGACTGTGTTCTGTTTTCTGATTTCTGGTTGCTACAGTGCTTCACTGTGCCCGTGCCCCATGAGGCGTGGTGCTTTGTAATCAGTACGATAGAAATCTAGTCACCTCTTTAAAAATTGCCTCTGTGGGAAAGTTAATTTGTTGGGAGTTCTAAGCAAGTCAGAAATTTCTAGTCTGCCACAGCACACATAAGCACAGAGGCTGAGTGGGTCCTTACATTTCTGCCGCACGTTTTCCTGCCTTACGACAGCGTGGAGGGATCTTGGGTCATGGTGATAAAATGTCCGGGCACCCTTTGCATCTCTGCACCCTGCCACAGCTGGTGACAATTGGCTTGCAGATATGGCTCAAATCTGGAGTTTGACTTTTCCTCCATTTATAATTTTTATAGCCATATTTTGCATGTATTTGATTTTTCAAAATGAGATAACATGCTGGATTCTACTAATTAAATAAAGCACTGCATTGACACAATTACTTTAAAATATGTAATGGCATGTTTAGGCCACCTGTATGATTGAATACTTTTTATATGCATGTGTTTAGAGTGCTAATTTTTTCAAAATGGGAAAAACTTAAGTCCAAAGAGTTTATAACTTCCTTAAGGTCATTCCCTGATTTGATGCTGGCCCACAAATGAAGCCCAGGTCATTTTAAACTATCATTCTTGTCTGTTTTATGCCTACCACTGCTTTTGGTAATCAAAGACATAAAAATATTTCATGTAATCTCCATAATTCATGTATATATACATATATGCCAATATCATATTTAATTATAGGAGACATATATTAGGAATTCATATATATATATATCAATTAGATATATGTATATGATATGTATCTATAGGTATATAAATTGTTTCTTTGCTGGCTTGATTTAGAATTATTTTTATCATGCCCTTTCACTTGGATTAAATATTTTAAATTGCTTTTTATCACTTAGTATAGATTGAGTTCCTTCCTTCTTTCTCTTTGAGAAAATTTATTCAAAATTTAAATATTGAGATTGGTTCAAGATGGAGGAGTAGAAGGACGTGCTCTCACTCCCTCTTCCAAGAGCACCTGAATCACAACTAACTGCTGAACAATCACCGACAGGAAGACACTGGAACTCGCCAAAAAGATGCTCCACATCCAAAGACAAAGGAGAAGCCACAATGAGATGGTAGGAGGGGCTCAATCACAATAAAATCAATTCCCATAACTGCTGGGTGGGTGACCCACAAACTGGAGAACACTTATACCACAGAAGTCCACCCACTGGAGTGAAGTTTCTGAGCCCCACGTCAGGCTTCCGAACCTGGGGGTCCGGCAACGGGAGGAGGGATTCCTAGAGAATCAGACTTTGAAGGCTAGCGGGATTTGACTGCAGGACTTCGACAGGACTGGGGGAAACAGAGACTCCACTCTCGGAGGGCACACACAAAGTAGTGTGCGCATCGGGACCCAGGGAAGGAGCAGTGACCCCGGGGGGGGGGCCCAGACCTACCTGCTAGTGTTGGAGGGTCTCCTGCAGAGGTGGGGGGTGGCTGTGGCTCACCATGGGGACAAGGACACTGGCAGCAGAAGTTCTGGGAAATAATCCTTGGCGTGAGAACCTCCCAGAGTCCGCCATTGGTCCCACCAGAGAGCCAGGTGGGCTCCAGTGTTGGGTCGCCTCAGGCCAGACAACCAACAGGGAGGGAACCCAGCACCACCCATCAGCAGACAAGTGGATTAAAGTTTTACTGAGCTCTGCCCACCAGAGCAACAGCCAGCTCTACCCACCACCAGTCCCTCCCATCAGGAAACTTGCACAAGCCTGATGGCCTCATCCACCAGAGGGCAGACAGCAGAAGCAAGAACTACATTCCTGAAGCCTGTGGAACAAAAACCACATTCACAGAAAGATAGACAAGATGAAAAGGCAGAGGGCTATGTACCAGATGAAGGAACAAGATAAAACCCCAGAAAAGAAACTAAATGAAGTGGAGATAGGCAACCTTCCAGAAAAAGAATTCACAATAATGATAATGAAGATGCACCAGGAGCTTGGAAAAAGAATGGAGGCAAAGATCGAGAAGATGCAAGAAATGTTTAACAAAGACCTAGAAGAATTAAAGAACAAACACCTAGAAAAACTGAAGAACAAACAGAGAGGAACAATACAATAACTGAAATGAAAAATACACTAGAGGGCTTTCCTGGTGGCGCAGTGGTTGAGAGTCCGCCTGCCGATGCAGGGGACATGGCTTCGTGCCCCGGTCCGGGAAGATCCCACATGCTGCGGAGCGGCTGGGCCCGTGAGCCATGGCCACTGAGCCTGCGCGTCCGGAGCCTGTGCTCCGCAACGGGAGAGGCCACAACAGTGGGAGGCCCGCGTACCACACACACACAAAAAAAATACACTAGAAGGAATCAATACCAGAATAACTGAGGCAGAAGAACAGATAAGGAACCTGGAAGACAAAATGGTGGAATTCACTGCTGCAGAACAGGGTAAAGAAAAAAGAATGAAAAGAAATGAAGACAGCCTAAGAGACCTCTGGGACAACATTAAACACAACAACATTCACGTTATAGGGGTCCGAGAAGGAGAAGAGAGAGAGAAAGGACCAGAGAAAATATCTGAAGAGATTATAGTTGAAAACTTCCCTAACACGGGAAAGGAAATAGCCACCCAAGTCCAGGAAGCGCAGAGAGTCCCAGGCAGGAGAAACCCAAGGAGAAACAGGCCGAGACACATAGTAATCGAATTGGCAAAAATTAAAGACGAAAAATTATTGAAAGCAGCAAGGGAAAAACGACAAATAACATACAAGGGAACTCCCATAAGGTTAACGCTGATTTCTCAGCAGAAACTCTACAAGCCAGAAGGGAGTGGCATGATATACTTAAAGTGATGAAAGGGAAGAAACTACAACCAGAATTACTCTCCCAGCAAGGATCTCATTCAGATTCGATGGAGAAATCAGAAGCTTTACAGACAAGCAAAAGCTAAGAGAATTCAGCATCACCAAACCAGCTGTACAACAAATGCTAAAGGAACTTCTCTAAATGGGAAACACAAGAGAAGAAAAGGACCTACAAAAACAAACCCAAAACAATTAAGAAAATGGTAATAGGAACATACATATAGATAATTACCTTAAACGTGAATTGATTAATTGCTCCAACCAAATGACACAGGCTCGCTGAATGGATACAAAAACAAGACCCATATATATGCTGTCTACAAGAGACCCACTTCAGACCTAGGGACACATACAGATGGACAGTGAGGGGATGGAAAAAGATATTCCATGCAAATGGAAATCAAAAGAAAGCTGGAGTAGCAATACTCGTATCAGATAAAATAAACTTTAAATAAGGACTGTTAAAAGAGATAAGGTGGGACACTACATAATGATCAAAGGATCAATCCAAGAAGAAGATATAACAATTATAAATATATATGCACCCAACACAGGAGCACCTCAATACATAAGGCAACTGCTAACAGCTATGGAAGAGGAAATTGACAGTAATGCAATATTAGTGGGGGACTTTAACACCTCACTTACACCAATGGACAGATCATCCAAACAGAAAATTAATAAGGAAACACAAGCTTTAAATGATGCAATACACGAGATAGATTTAATTGATATTTAATTAAATATTCCATTCGAAAACAGCAGATTACACTTTCTTCTCAAGTGCGCATGGAACGTTCCTCTAGGATAGTGCGTTCCTCCAGGATAGATCACATCATGGGTCGCAGATCAAGCCTTGGTAAATTTCAGAAAATTGAAATCATATCAAGCATCTTTTCTGACCACAACGCTATGAGATTAGAAACTAATTACAGGGAAAACACCGTAAAAAACACAAACACATGGAGGATAAACAATACGTTACTAAATAACCAAGTTATTATAAGTAACAAGTTACAGTAATCCAGACAGTATGGTACTGGCACGAAAACAGAAATATAGATCAATGGAACAGGATAGAAAGCCCAGAGATAAACCCATGCACTTATGGTCACCTTATCTTTGATAAAGGAGGCAAGAGTATACAATGGAGAAAAGACAGCCTCTTCAATAAGTGGTGCTGGGAAAACTGGACAGCTCCATGTAAAAGAATAAAATTAGAATACTTCCTAGTACCATACACAAAAATAAACTCAAAATGGATTATGAGTTGAATCAAAACTATCTAAACAAACAAAGAGCTAGCACAAAGTTGTAGTTTATAAATAATAGGAACAATATTTTAGTAAATTTGCACTAAATTTATGGTCCCCCAAATAAAATTCATCTTTTAAGTGTCTCATTTAGCCTCAGTCTCATGAGATTTCCCCAGCTATTTTAAAAGTCAGTATGACTTAGCACACGTTGGATACGTTAAAGAACAAAGATGCCCCAACCCAACAAAAGGAACTTGAGTTGCTGGTTTCTTGATGGTCTAGGGATCTACCCGGTATCATCTTAGGGGCCAACCTCAGATGGGACGAGCTGTCCTGAGGTCCCCATCAGCAGGAAGCATGACAGGGAGCAACGGGTTATGTCTGCTATGGAGCAGACAGGTGCACATGCCAGTAAAAGAATAGCAGGCTTTATTTTACATGCATTTGTGTGGAGGAGCTAAAAACAAAAGCACACCAAAAGGCCCAAACCCCCTGCAGAAACATCCTTGAAAAAAATCACTAGGACTTAACATTTTCTCCGATGGAGATTCATTAAATAGAGATACATTATTTCATACAGTTATCTCCTTCCTTAATGTCATGTGTGGCGCCACTCACAGTGACACTGGCACGTGGAATGCCTTTATTTGGTGCCTGGAGATCCATTCACCTGGCACCTGATACACTGTGGAAAACAAGATTGCCTCTCTCTCCTGTCTCAGACAAAGATCCAGAAGAAGTCAGTCTCAGGTTTTCGGCAATGAGAGAGACCTTCCTGGGTTGTAAAGAGCGTTTGCCATTGATTGCTTAGAGTTTTATCAAGCTGGGCATGACTTGTGCTTTGCTTTAGAGCTTTTCTTTCTATTCACTGCTTTAACAAGACTCATTACTGCAAGATCCCTGAACAGTGGCAGTGCTGGACTTTATCACCCCAAGTGCTCACTGCTCCTGGAGCAGAACGAGTCCATTGGGATAGCTTTTGGGGGGAAAACGAGTCACCCTGGCAATGCATTTATGATGAGATAAACTATAATTTCGTCCGTGTTTTTCAAGTGATGATATCTTTGGAATACAAATATAAGGAGACTGAATTTAATGATATAACTAATACCTTGGGTGATTTTGAAGACACTCGGTTATTTTTTGTTTGTGTTTTTAACTCTTGACAATGGAGAGACTTCTAGAGCTTAATTACTACCACTTGAGAGAGTTTTTACAAGTCACTTTTAGTGCAAAAAAATCCTTTGGTGCCTATGTAGCTGTTCGAGAAAAATGAATTGCGTCCTAAAACAAACTGGGGATGTACCTACCTGAGCAGGCTTCGGTTTTAAAGATGGCTTATTTCACAGATGTGAACGCTACGCAAACCTCCCTCAGTATGCTTTTTCGTATTAACCTGAGCAAAACCATTCTCGTCAGTTCATTGCTGAAATGTTAATGTCTTCCCTGTTTTAGTAATTGATGTGCATTTAGCTCTTCTCAAGTGTCTGAAGGATGGCCTCCTGTTTGCCTTTCAGAGCCCCCTGTCCCCATCGCGCCCCCTCAGCTGGCCTCCGTGGGGGCCACCTACCTGTGGATCCAACTCAACGCCAACTCTATCAATGGCGATGGGCCCATCGTGGCCCGGGAGGTGGAATACTGCACCGCCAGCGGGAGCTGGAGCGACCGGCAGCCAGTGGACTCCACGAGCTACAAGATCGGGCATCTCGACCCGGACACAGAGTATGAGATCAGCGTGCTTCTCACCCGGCCAGGGGAGGGTGGCACCGGTTCTCCTGGGCCCGCTCTCAGAACCAGAACCAAGTGTGCTGGTGAGTCCGGGGATGCTGGGACCGCTTGTCAGTGTCTTCTGGGTTTTGACCTGCAACCTCCGTGCAGGTGGCTCACACCTCCCTCAGCTCTGCTGGGACCCTGTCTGGGTACAAAAGGTCCCTTCACCTGTGGACAGCAACCCAATAGCCTGTGGACTTCAAACCTCAAGGCTTGGTATCTCTCAGGAGGCCTCCGCCCCCTTTTCCTCCGTTCTTAATTTACACCTTCCTAGGAGTATCACCTAATTCATACGGGAATCATCCCAAAGTTGACAGAAACTGTTTGCTTTAATGATGTCTGCTCATAGGTCAACGCCTCTCATCTGGGTCCCTTTGTTTTTATGTTCCCTGTTGATGTGCTTGTAGCCTCGAGGGCCTTTGGAAGGCTAGATTCCATCTTAGCGATAGCTTTAAAGCTGTATTTTTATGGACGGATATTGAATGGAGGGGCTGCTTGCCAATGACATGGGGCCCATTTGTAAAATAAGCCAGGGTGATTTGTGGACCGCACGCCGGCTTTAAATTCTTAGATGATAAAGTTCTAATTGACTGTGCAGAGCCCGCTCTGTGGGTTGATGGAGAGAGAAATGCAGAGTCTTATAAAAATCAGACCCTAAAGAAAGAGCCCGTTAGAGGTTTGAGTGCTGTTTCTGTCTGGCTGCTCTTGGGTCAGAAGTAGAGAGAAGTGACAGGTTGGGGTACTGAAGTGTTCTTTCATCATTTAAATGCAGGTTCTTGCACTGAATTGAGGGCTGAGGTGAGGAGACTCAAGAAATTTTTATGGAGATAATTGATTCTTCGGGTGGCATTATTTAAGAGGACACTTATCAGTAGGTTTCGTTTCCTCTTAAGATTTAAAAGTACTCAGAGCGCAGTCTAACCCTGTCTGGTAGGAGAAATGATTAAACCTTCACAATGGTAACTGCTTCACTCTTTCTTCATAATTTGGACTGTATAGTTTCGAAAAGCCCAAAGCTCATGGAAAAAAATTATTTTTGTAAAACTATTTTTGTTAGAAGAGGGAACAGGACCCTTTCTCTTCTTGGGGTATGTGCTGTTGGGCCTGCCTTGTCCGCCCAGGTCTGTTTCCCATGTCCCACGCCCCCATGGTCACATCACGCTCAGTGCAGAGCCTCTGGTCTAAGAACTGTGGTGATTCCCACAGCCGCCATGGGCGGTCCAAGGAGAAAGGAGTTTGACAACACTTTCTCTTCCTCACTTCTCTGTACCATGTCATCTCCTCTCTCTCTTTCACTGAATAAAATTTCCCTGCCTTTTTTGAAATAATTTATCATCTGTCGTAATGCAAACAATGCAAACAATAGCTGTGTAACCGTGTATCTATCACTTTACAATATAAGAATTGCCTTCAAATCTGTTATTTATTTTATAACTGCCTCTTGAAGTCTCTGGGGCCAATACTGTGACCCCCTTACTAGGGGCAGGGAAATAGAAGCCCCTGCGGTCCTCCCCGCATCTGTGAGCAATAAGTTTGCGTTCTTTCACTTCAGCGTTATTTTGAGGAATCCTGTTTGGGGGCATGGTGCTAGATCGTCTTCCTTCCTCTCCAAAAGAAGGTTAGAATCCCATTGTCTAGGCTGGAGAAAGGACCCAATCTGTCATTCTAGTCACTGACAACCCCACCTACCTGTTGTTTTCAGTTCTGTTCTTTTGTCTTTTCTCCTGGCTTTGTGCCTGTACATTTCAGGTATCAACATGATTATTGTCTACATTTCCCCTAAATATAAGGCGTGCATATCTGTTTTCAAGAAGGCTTTTTGTTCTGGCTGCATGGTGTGTAAATGCAGAAACTTTCATAGTAGAATGGCAGTCCTTTTTTAAAACATTAAAACCAATCCTGAATGGATATCTGCATGCCAGCCCTGTGCCTTAGAGGTTTAATCTCACTTAAGCAAGGAAGCCTGATGAGAAAGCAGGTTTTTTCCTCTTACCATTTGTAACCTGCCGTGGACACTGTTGCATACCTGTCCTGCACGGGGATTGAGCATTTTTGAAAAAGCTGTGGTCGAACAAGTCAATCTTAGGAAATAGAAATATGTTAGGTGAGTGGGTCAAAGCTAGAAATGAGAGGGGGAGATGCTGGGTGGGTGAGGAAAGGGAAGTTGAATGAGCCTTTTACTGTCAGAAGAAATACAGTTTCACCCTTTGTTGAACTGAGACTTGAGAAAATCTGCAGGAGAGCTTGTTGACTGCTCAGGTGAGCCGTGTGAAATCGTGGTATGCAGGACGGAATGAAAAGGGGGAAGGTGGATGCTACACACTCTAGACTGAAAAATGTGCTAACAGTCCCGGCCTCTTCCTCAGATGGTTCGCGAGTGTTTAGGGTTCAGCAAGAGCGAGTCACGGATCTCAAAACCTGAGAGAGACACGGAGCATTCTGCAAAGCAGATGGAAGACGGAAAACGGCCTTGGCCAGGCATGAACAGTGGATGAATCTAATAGGGTGACAGGTAGTAGGAATAATTGGGCATCCATCCCGTGTGGTTTAAAAGGCCAAGAGTATGTGTCTGGAATTAGAGTGATAAAATTTAGCAGCAGCACATATAAAAAAAGAGATTGAGGATTAGGTTTAAATACATATGCATCTACAGTACGGTCCATATTCTGTTAGTCACTCTGTAATGCTGTTGCCTCACCACCCCCTCCAAAAAACAAAAACAAAAAACGAACAAACAAAAAACCCTAATGTAAGTGTAGGTTGCATTAAGAAAGCAAAGCCTATGTTGTAGGTGGTGATAGTCTTTTTCTACCAGTGCTGGGAAGCCTCCCTAATATTGTCACACTTACTTCTGGTCCCCACATTTTAAGAGAGAAAGCACAGAATAGACTGTGCTCAAGGGAAAGCACCCAGGATAGGAAATGTTCTGGAACTTTGCTCAACCACTGAGGAATGATGGAAGAATTGAGAAAGAGAGTGGGGATGAGCAGGGTGTCTGTGCAGATTTGACAAGAGCTAAGTCATGCATAATGAGTTTCCAGTGACTGGTGGGTTCAGGCAGAACCTGGCATTGCAGAAGGAGATTCTATACTCGTGAGAGGATTGAGCTGGCTGAACCTGAAGGCCTCTTCAACATGAAGAGTCTTATGTTCTCTTTCTAATGAAATGATCCAGTGTATATTTCTATCCTGAACGTCTCGGAGTTCACTTTTATTTTATCCTTTTCCAAATTCTCCCTAATCATGCGTATCGAGTGCTCTGCTGGGCAGTGGAGGTCTGTGATGACGTTTGCAAAAATCTGAGCAAACGGGGGGGAAAACCACTGAGTTTTTCATACAGCTAAACAGGTTAAATTTGAAAGACTGACTCTTATTCTGAGCTTCCAGCCTGGTTTTATGCTAAAATATCACTTTCATGAGATGCCAGTGCCTGAGGATACTACAGCTGGAGTCAGCAGTTGAGAATTTGGGCTCTGGTACCAGGCTGCCTGCGTTTGAGTCCTGGCTCTGCACGGAGCTAGACATGTGACCTTGGGAAGACTTCGTACCTTTTCTGAGTTTCTCTTGTCTTATCTATAAAACAGGGGTGATAATAATAGTGTTGTATCTCCTAGTGTGGCTGTGAAGCCTGAAGGAGCTAATGTGCATGTAAGATGCCTAGGACAGAACCTTACACGTCACAAGTAGTCAATACAAGTTAACTGCCCGTGGCGAAAAAAAAATTATCTTTTAACATTTTCATTCAAAAGAATTCGATGTTGGCAACCTGATTTTGTTGCCTGAGATTACTTATCTGGTAAATCGAAAATCGGAGGGATACAGTTTTATATTTGGATTCAGAGAATCCCCTGCAGTTGGGCATTGCATCCATGCCAGACGCCATTCTCTGATTCTTTTTCTATCAAATCTGTTTCTTTTGGACAAGCTCTGTTTTCATTGCGGTGCTGCACCCATGGGGCCTGTCCTGTCACGCTGTGGTGACACCCACGAAACCATATTTCGTTTCATGCATTGAAATGGAAAGATCACTGTTTATGACCCATCTCTGTGCCCTGGAATTGATTTTCATGTGTAGATGCGTAGATCGCTTGTAGATGCGATCTCATCACCTGGTCATATTTCTTTCAAGAATCGTACGGGAGCACACTGCAGACCTCTTGCTTCTTATGCTTCTGAAAATTATTTTCAGATATATGCACAGGCTCTTGCACATGTGACCCTGATCAAATCACTTGGCTTCTCTGATTCTCCAGATAGGAGCCCTCGACACCTGCCCTGATAATATCAAAGGTGTTTTTGAAGATCGGGTTAGACATTATCTGTAAAGGTATTTTACACATGAGAAAAGGCCCTGCCGACATGGGATATTAAAAATGGTTACAGTCAGGAGCTACTTTGAAGATTTATACACATATCTACTTATTTTTCAACTTTGCATTTCAGCTATAGTTGGGAAACCTCAGAGAGCTGAAATTATTTCAGTATCCAGTGAAGCAAAATGCAATTTAGTTTGTGTTTTCTATTATATCTTATATCCTTATAACTATGTGCAGCCTGTATATCACAAGTCATTAACTGGTAGCTACTTGAAAAAGGGAGATGGGTGATGCTGTTAGCCTGATTTTCACAGTGGACTTTTTAAGTGCTTATTTGGGGATTTCGCTTTTTATGTATCCTGGGCATTGTTTAACTGTGGCTAAGTGGCTTGCTAATAACTGGCACCAGGAGTTAAAACAGGATGATGGTAAACTAATGACTTAACAATTAGGATTGGTGAGAGTGAGAAGAAGCTGAACTGAAATGTGTTCTTTAGAATTAATATAACTAAAAACATTTGAAAAAAGAATGATTGCACTGTTTAAAAATTCTATGCATAAGAAATTTATTAAGCACCCATATTTGTAAGGCACTGTTCCAGGCCCTAAGGGCAGAGCAACAAGACGAGATCTGGCCTTCAGAGCGGATGTATTTGCGGGTATTGGAGGGAGGAATTGTACAGGCAATAAATAAATAAATATATGTACGTGCTTGTATATATAAATATATGTATATTACATGCACACACATATATAATACAATAAATGCTGTAAGAGAAATAGAGAAAGATATAGAGAATGGAAAGGTAGGATTTTTTTTATTAGATTATTTTTTATTTCTAATCGTGCTAAAATAACCTAACATAAAATTTACCTTCTTAACCATTTCTAAATGTACAGTTCAGTAGCGTTCCGTACACTCAATCAATCTCTAAGACTTTTTCATTTTGCAAAACTGAAACTCCATACCCCTTCTCCCCACTTCCTCCCTGGCAACCCCCAATCTACTTTCTGTCTCTATGAGCTTGACGGCTCGAGGTCCCTCATGTAAGTGGAATCGTTCAGAATTTGTCCTTTTGTGCCTGACTTATTCACTTAGCATAACGTCTTCAAGGTTCATCCATATTGTAGCATGTGTGATTGCACCTTTGTAATTACTCTGATAATGTTGTATGGTGTATACTTAGTTTATGGGATTCTTTGTAAACCCCTTTGAGACTTTAAGCAATTGCATTGGTTTTCAATGAATAATTCTCGAAGTTTAAAAACGTTTTATCTTTCTGACTTGTGGAAATCTTGCCTCCTAGAGCAGGGGGTAATGCTGTGTTTCCAGAGAGTTCAAGTATATGCATATAAGTGCTGCATCAGGATGGTACAGCCATCCCATCAACAGACAGCCTTCTGTTTGTCAAGAATAATGAGTGAGATAAGAAATTGGAGGGTTTTTTAAAATAATGAACTATTCTTTTAAACTAGTAAGGGGAGGTAATTTTATATTTGTAGAGAGGTATATATTTGTTCCATATATGCCTAGTTAGAACCTTTTCTGTGACTGTAATAAGAACTTTGATTATGTGTTACATTAAAATGCATTTTTGTTCTACTTGGGATTTGATAAACACAGTTATAGCTACCTTGTCTATCCTACTTACAGTGACATGAGAGATGGGCCATACTTTTCATCTACTTCAAGTCACTTCACCTTCCATTGCTCTGTGGCCTGTGAGAGAGTGAATTTATGCTCAGCCTATGGTGGTGTACATTTTTGTGCATCTCCTATTCTTTGCGGTGGTGGTCGTACTGCTGCCCTAGAACAGATGTATTTGTGTAGCTCTCTCCTGCCTTTGCCACATGCTTGGATGGCCGTGGGGAATGTTCCATTAACTACAAGTTAATGTTCCGTGTTGTCTCTTACCGTATACCCTGAGACCATCTTTAACATGCTTTATGTAGCAACACATGCTGTCCTACCAGGCCTAGTCTAAATCTCACTAGATTTAGGTTAATATTGGTTTTGGAGTATTAATTCACCATGTTTGCTAAATGTGACACAGGAGTGACTTGTTTTATTTTTAATTTTTATTGGAGTACAGTTGATTTACAATGTTGTGTTAGTTTCAGGTGTACAGCAAAGTGAATCAATTATACATATACTTATATCCACTCTTTTTTAGATTCTTTTCCCATGTAGGCCATACACAGTATTGAGTAGAGTTCCCTGTGCTATATAGTAGGTTCTCATCCGTTATCTATTTTATATATAGTAATGTGTATATGTCAGTCCCAATCGTTTTAAATACTCTTGAATGGGATTCGCATATGGGAAATGGAAAGTGATGGGTTTCTTGGCAACAGGGCCTTCCATGAAGCCCAAATTGCGTGATACCTGCATTCCACTGAAGGCCGACCTCTCTGTGTCTATTTATTTATTATTCTTCGTTCCTCTTGTGGGGGCAAAACAGACAGTCTGGTTGGGATGGGTCTGATCTGAATTTAAACCTTGTCAAAACTTGATTTGTGTTCTTCCTAAATCAAGGGTAGCCAGATTTTTCTGTTCTGTACAGAACTGTTGCTCGCATTGCAGTACGTCTCTGGACCCGCACGGATCACCCATGGGCACGGGGGGGGCAGGTGGGAGCCCATCTAAGACCTGACAAAGGCTGAGATTCAGAATGAATACAGGCCAAGACCTCATTGGATGGAACATAATTTATTTTTCATTTAAGTTTATTTACCAGGGAAAAAAAATTAAAGTGTGGTAATTCTAATTCTAAAAGAGCTCTGCCAAAGGGCAACAGGTTTTTTTTAATGCATTTCCAACACATTAAACCATTTAATGGTTTAATGTGCCTTCCCTGGTAGCACAATGGTTAGGAATCCGCCTGCCAATAGAGGGGACACAGGTTCGAGCCCTGGTCCAGGAAGATCCCACATGCCGCAGAGCAACTAGGCCCGTGCTCCACAACTACTGAACCTACGCTGTAGAGCCAGCGAGCCACAACTACTGAGCCTGAGTGCCACACGTTAAACCATTTCCAACACATTAAACCATTAAAACCTTTCTTTTTTTTTTAAATTTAATTTTATTTTTTATACAGCAGGTTCTTATTAGTTATGTATTTTATACATATTAGTGTATATATGTCAATCCCAATCTCCCAGTTCATCCTCCCCTCCACCCTGCTTTCCCCCCTTGGTGTCCATACATTTGTAAGAACCTTTCTTAATTATAAACATTAAAAGAGTATTAAAAAGTATCTGCCCTATTAGTCGGCAGATGTAAATACATGGCATTGGGTAGTGCATCACAATTGGGCAGAGGACAGGTGCAGAGCAGCAACGTGGCACCTTTTTTATTGTAATATATTCAGTCCCTGCCTTACAGGCTTTTGTGCCCCAGAGGCTGTAATACCCAAACCTGAAACCCTGCCCTTAAACACTGAGTCAGCACTTTCCCCGTGTCTGAGCCCTAAGGCCATGGCGGGGGAGGAGGGGGATAGGGTTAGAACTACTGGGGCAACTCTGAATGAGAGGTTTGGAAAGGCCTCTAGGAAGACCAGATAGATGGAGGTGGTTGCTTTCAGAGTCCTCGTTATCCTGCCTCTGTGACTCTTAAGTGCCCTGGTAGTTCTAGAAGGTGCCAAGCAGGCCCCTTGACGGTGAAGAGTGAGCATTGCTAACAGACTTCTAGTTGTGAGGTTGAAGCCTTTGTAGGCTGCTCCCTGTGTAGCTTTGAACGCACTGAGGAGGGAAAGAAATTTAAGAGAGAGATCCGGGGATTATCAGTCAGTGGCTGTGGCTTCCCCCGGCTGTACCTCTGATGGGCCATTTGACACTGAAGAAAATCGCAGAACCCGCCAGGCTGCATTTTGTATGTCTTATCAATGAAGCGCTTGACCAAATTCCTGGTTCTAGTGCTCGGATCCCATCAGTCTCTGTCAGAGGGGCTTTGCTGTCATAGAGAAACATCCTTGTGGTCAGGATTCGTCCCCTATTAAGTACCGACTTCAGCATGCTGAGTGAGCCTAAGGCCACCAGAAGGCTTAAGGATGCTTCTGCTTCCCACAGCAGTATCTTCTAGAAAGAGGAAGACACCCACTAAATCTTAACCTGGGCAGTTTTTAAAGAGACCCTGGGTCATCTAAATCTTTCCCCAAATCTCTTATATATTAACAAAAATATTTAGTACTGAGAATGAAATTTTTAATTTTTATTAGAGCAAATGCCTTAGTTCCTTCTCAAACTTATGATTCAGTAGACTTCTATTTTGTGGTCTCTATGTAAGCATTTCTCATAGACTGGGTCCTCTACATAATCAATATGCACTGCTTACTTAGGTTTTTTGTTAAGACTCAGGGCATGACTGAACATTCTGAATTGCCTTTGTGAATATTTCGGACATATTCAGAGAAGACAATGTCCATTGGTTAACTTCTTTCACTTTAAAGTCTGCCTGACTTGGGGTGACTGCTGGCGCTGACACTAACAGCTAAAAAATATCTCAACAAATTACTAAACCTCGGAACCTAAGTTTCTAATAATTCTAGTCTGTTTTCTACCGATACCACCACCTTCTTCATAGCGCTGTTGGGAGAATTAAATGTGCTAAATGCATGAGAAATGGTTAGCAGAGAACTTTGGTCACTCTGAAGTCTGAGTATTGGGTTGGCCAAAAAGTTTGTTCGGATCTTTACATACTATGTTGAGGAAAACCCAATAGGTCTGCTAGCAAATTCTGATAAAACGAATACACTTATTGCGACTGAGCATACACACTATTATGGCAAAATCTTCCAGTAGGACATTTCAGCTGGTCAGATGGGTTTTGGTTGACCCACTCACCAAATTGCTTTAAGTAAAACAAAAAATAGATGTACGTCCTCAAGCTAATGTCAAGAGCTGTTGCAATATTCACTGGAACCTGGGAAAACGGTGCATTTTTTGACTCTTTCCCATGTTGTTGGGAAAAAGCACAGTGACCCAAAGTCCCTGAAGGGTGGCAAAGAAATAGGATAACTTGTGAAGGCTTTATTCACGTCTGAGGCATCCGTCTGCAGTGGTGGTTGCCATTATAGTGACGCGGTGAGTGTTTCTGACATGTTAGCCCTTGGGAGAGCACCGCCCCAGGCCCTAACGCCTCCGAGTTTGCAGAGAGCACCCGAAGCCTGCCAAGCACAGTGTGATTAGAGCAGTAAGGCAGCCTCCCACCGTGATGGAGGCATCCTGGCGGATGTCCTCCCCTTTGCCCATTTACCTGCAGACGTCAGGAAGGTATAGAAGACCCTCGTGGAATGAGATTGGAGGCGAGGGTCCTGATGCTGTGGATATAAGGGACTGAAGTGTGCACAGGTAAATTCTTCCCCTGTGGACTGCTTCTGAGACAGGCTCTACCTGGCTTCTGAGCCCCTGACCCAAGAGCAGAAAGAATTAGTCTCAGTATGACCTTTGTCTTCAGGACATTTCAGGAAAAGTTCACGCACCCTTAGCTCACCAGGTTCGCTCTGGGTTTGCGCCTCAAACGCAGCAAATCCAATTTCACGAATTGGGAAATAGATGGATTTTATCTTTGACCTCATAGGTCCCGTGTGCTTCTATCCATCTTGCCTAGGCAGGCTCAGATTCATCCTCCTCTTATCACACCAGCTCTCAGCTCATTTGTCCTCTTTAATGTGGATGGATAACTCATTGGAACACATTCAGTGGCATTTGGGCTCCGATTAGAACTTGCCTGCTTCATCTGTAAGGATAATGTCGCTCCCGTTGTTACAAACTAAATTAAAAAGAAGTAAAATAAATGAGAGCTAAAACTTGCAGAGTGATAACAACAGATTATGAAAGCTTGATGATATGTCACAATTTTAGTTTATGAGGGTTAACCACATTCCTGTGTTTGGGTAATATTGTTATAAATTAATTTTAAGAATACAAAGAACCGGTAATTGCATTACCTATTAGAATAAATTTTGAGTGAATAGAAAGCTTTAAAAATGAATAATACATATAAATGAAATTAAAACTACAAATAGCAGAAATTTTATTAGGAAGTATGGTTATACCTATTATTAAAATAAGAAAGATAATAGAACAGTTTGAGATCAAGATTGCTGATCTTCCATCCATGTTATTACCTTTGTAGAATGAGTAATGTAAGTAATATAACTACTCAGGTAAAATATTTCTATTGACCAAATAGCAATATTTCTTTCTTACAGATCTAGACAAGTGACTATAGAGATGGATTTATAGCTGGCATTGAAAACTCTTCCTAGCATATATTAACAGTAGAAAAGATACAGGTATTAACATATATTTCCGTTAGGTGTTATATATTGTTACATATTTACTATTCTTTAGCTAGACTATATTGCTCTTAAGTTGGATCATGAATTCATCATACATAACATTTTATTTGTTAATGTTTGTAGCTTGTTGATCTATTTTAATTACTGAATTCATAGGTACCATATAAGAAGGCAAAAATTATGGAAATATATAGTGAAGAAGGTCATAGATTTCCTCATCTTTCTTGCACTACCTTTCTTGGGGATAATACTTGGGTGTTTATCTTTGCACATCTCTCTCTATGCCCATTTAGACATATAAATATCAATCTGTGTCCCAAGTCTCTTACTTACTAGTTCTAACGTGATATCATATTGTACGTAAGGTTCTGCAGTTTGATTTCACATCAGTCAGTACTCTCTGAACATCTCTTTAGTGGCTGGAGTCCAGTGCAATACTTATATGTCTTTAACTCACTCTTAGTAGTAGCGACTTATTATTATGAAATATGGATACCCTAATTATTCAGCCCTTTGCCCTTTTTTTTTTACATCTTTATTGGAGTATAATTGCTTTACAATGGTGTGTTAGTTTCTGCTTTATAACAAAGTGAATCAGTTATACATATGTTCCCATATCTCTTCCCTCTTGCATCTCCCTCCCTCCCAATCCCACGCTTCTAGGTGGTCACAGAGCACCGAGCTGATCTCCCTGTGCTATGCGGCCGCTTCCCACTAGCTATCTACCTTACGTTTGGTAGTGTATATATGTCCATGCCACTCTCTCGCTTTGTCACAGCTTACCCTTCCCCCTCCTCATATCCTCAAGTCCATTCTCTAGTAGGTCTGTGTCTTTATTCCTGTCTTACCCCAGGTTCTTCATGACATTTTTTTTCCTTAAATTCCATATATATGTGTTAGCATACAATATTTGTCTTTCTCCTTCTGACTTACTTCACTCTGTATGACAGACTCTAGGTGCATCCACCTCATTACAAACAGCTCAATTTCGTTTCTTTTTATGGCTGAGTAATATTCCATTGTATATATGTGCCACATCTTCTTTATCCATTCATCCGATGATGGACACTTAGGTTGTTTCCATCTCCTGGCTATTGTAAATAGAGCTGCAATGAACATTTTGATACATGACTCTTTTTGAATTATGGTTTTCTCAGGGTATATTCCCAGTAGTGGGACTGCTGGGTCATATGGTAGTTCTATTTGTAGTTTTTTAAGGAACCTCCATACTGTTCTCCATAGTGGCTGTACCAATTCACATTCCCACCAGCAGTGCAAGTGTTCCTTTTTCTCCACACCCTCTCCAGCATTTATTGTTTCTAGATTTTTTGATGATGGCCATTCTGACTGGTGTGAGATGATATCTCATTGTAGTTTTGATTTGCATTTCTCTAATGATTAATGATGTTGAGCATTCTTTCATGTGTTTGTTGGCAGTCTGTATATCTTCTTTGGAGAAATGTCTATTTAGGTCTTCTGCCCACTTTTGGATTGGGTTGTTTGTTTTTTTGTTATTGAGCTGCATGAGCTGCTTATAAATTTGGGAGATTAATCCTTTGTCAGTTGCTTCATTTGCAAATATTTTCTCCCATTCTGAGGGTTGTCTTTTGGTCTTGTTTATGGTTTCCTTTGCTGTGCAAAAGCTTTGAAGTTTCATTAGGTTCCATTTGTTTATTTTTGTTTTTATTTCCATTTCTCTAGGAGGTGGGTCAAAAAGGATCTTGCTGTGATTTATGTCATAGAGTGTTCTGCCTAAGTTTTCCTCTAAGAGTTTGATAGTTTCTGGCCTTACATTTAGGTATTTAATCCATTTTGAGCTTATTTTTGTGTATGGTGTTAGAGAGTGATCTAATCTCATACTTTTACATGTACCTGTCCAGTTTTCCCAGCACCACTTATTGAAGAGGCTGTCCTTTCTCCACTGTACATTCCTGCCTCCTTTATCAAAGATAAGGTGACCATATGTGTGTGGGTTTATCTCTGGACTTTCTGTCCTGTTCCATTGATCTATATTTCTGTTTTTGTGCCAGTACCATACTGTCTTGAATACTGTAGCTTTGTAGTATAGTCTGAAGTCAGGGAGCCTGATTCCTCCAGCTCCGTGTTTCGTTCTCAAGATTGCTTTGGTTATTCGTGGTCTTTTGTGTTTCCATACAAATTGTGAAATTTTTTGTTCTAGTTCTGTGAAAAATGCCAGTGATAGTTTGATAGGGATTGCATTGAATCTGTAGATTGCTTTGGGTAATAGAGTCATTTTCACAATGTTGATTCTTCCAATCCAAGAGCATGGCATATCTCTCCATCTATTTGTATCCTCTTTAATTTCTTTCATCAGTGTCTTATAATTTTCTGCATACAGGTCTTTTGTCTCCTTAGGTAGGTTTATTCCTAGATATTTTATTCTTTTTGTTGCAATGGTAAATGGGAGTGTTTTCTTGATTTCACTTTCAGATTTTTCAACATTAGTGTATAGGAATGCCAGAGATTTCTGTGCATAAATTTTGTATCCTGCTACTTTACCAAATTCATTGAATAGCTCTAGTAGTTTTCTGGTAGCATCTTTAGGATTCTCTATGTATAGTATCATGTCATCTGCAAACAGTGACAGCTTTACTTCTTCTTTTCCGATTTGAATTCCTTTTATTTCCTTTTCTTCTCTGATTGCTGTGGCTAAAACTTCCAAAACTATGTTGAATAAGCGTGGTGAGAGTGGGCCACCTTGTCTTGTTCCTGATCTTAGAGGAAATGCTTTCAGTTTCTCACCATTGAGAACAATGTTGGCTGTGGGTTTGTCATATATGGCCTTTATTATGTTGAGGTAGGTTCCCTCTATGCCCACTTTCTGAAGGGTTTTTATCATAAATGGGTGTTGAATTTTGTCAAAAGCTTTTTCTTCATCTATTGAGATGATCATATGGTTTTTCTCCTTCAATTTGTTAATATGGTGTATCACATTGATTGATGTGCGTATATTGAAGAATCCTTGCATTCCTGGGCTAAACCCCACTTGAGCATGGTGTATGATCCTTTTAATGTGCTGCTGGATTCTGTTTGCTAGTATTTTGTTGAGGATTTTTGCATCTATGTTCCTCAGAGATATTGGCCTGTAGTTTTCTTTTTTTGTGACATCTTTGTCTGGTTTTGGTATCAGGGTGATGGTGGCCTTGTAGAATGAGTTTGGCAGTGTTCCCCCCTCTGCTATATTTTGGAAGAGTTTGAGAAGCATAGGTGTTAGCTTTTCTCTAAATGTTTGATAGAATTCACCTGTGAAGCCATCTGGTCATGGGCTTTTGTTTGTTGTAAGTTTTTTAATCACAGTTTCAATTTCAGTGCTTGTGATTGGTCTGTTTATATTTTCTGTTTCTTTCTGGTTCAGTCTTGGAAGGTTTTGCTTTTCTAAGGATTTGTCCATTTCTTCCAGGTTTTCCATTTTTTTAGCATAGAGTTGCTTGTTGTAACCTCTCATGATCCTTAGTATTTCTGCAGTGTCAGTTGTTACTTCTCCTTTTTCATTTCTAATTCTGTTGACTTGAGTCTTCTCCCTTTTTTTCTTGATGAGTCTGGCTAATGGTTTATCAATTTTGTTTATCTTCTCAAAGACCCAGCTTTTAGTTTTATTGATCTTTGCTATCGTTTCCTTCATTTCTTTTTCATTTATTTCTAATCTGATCTTTATGATTTCTTTCCTTCTGCTAACTTTGGGGTTTCTTGTTCTTCCTTCTCTAATTGCTTTCGGTGTAAGTTTAGGTTGTTTATTTGAGATGTTTCTTGAGGTAGGATTGTATTGCTATAAACTTCCCTCTTAGAACTGCTTTTGCTGCATCCCGTAGGTTTTGGTTGACCTTATTTTTAATCATCATATTATCTATTTCTATCTTTAGGATGCTATTACAATCTTTTCCTTTTCAATTTGTAGGAGTCTTTTATATAGTAGGGTTATTAACTACTTGTCTGTTATATGTTTTCTAAATATTTTCCCTCATTCTGCCATTTGTCTTTTGACTTTATTCATGATACATTTTGTTGAAGAGAAATGTTTACATTTTGTATAGTTAAATCTGTCAATCATAGCCTTTAGAACTATCCATATATCTTAATATATGATTAAATTATCACTAGAATTTAAATCAATCCAAATATATTTATTCTAGGTAGATGGTGAGATATGCAGTCACTTTTACTAATCAAACTGTTATTTTTCCAGTGGCTTGTTTTCCAGTCTTGTTTTAGAAGGTACTTCCACATTTTCTTTGAATATTTTAAAGATCGTTAATTTTCATACTTCAGTCTTCAACCAGTGAAATTCTGGTCCAAAAGACATTCAAAGAAGACCACAGGGCTGGGGAGGCTTCTGGAAAAGGTTCCTTTGCTCTTTAATGGTGTACAAGGAGAAAGAGTCCTTTTTCACCTTTGGATGTTATGTGATGTGGCATCCAGGAATGCAGCAGGCATCAAACAATCCCAGGGGAACCAGCTAAAAGGACAGCCAGTGGGAAAGCTGAGTAGACATAACTGAGTTAAAATACCCTCCACACCTCATTTTGGTTCCCCCCTCCCTATCGTCCCTCTCTTCCTCCTTTCCTTCCTTTATTCAACAACTATTTATGGAGACCTTCTTATTTGATAAACACTCTCCTAGGCATGGAGGACACAGTGGTAAAACACATGAGCACTGGCCCTCATGGACACAGTTTTAATCTATAAAGTCGTCCATTTGTTTTGCAGCACATGCACATATTTATCTGGAGGAAAGCTTGCAGAGAGTCCCAGGATAGCTGTAGGGAGGAGGTTCTAAAAGGAAACATAAACATTAGGGCACAGAGGAACTTTAGAAATAAATTGTTTTAATCAGGATGCTTTGGGCTGCAAGTAACATAAAGCCTGCTCATACAAACTAATCAAAAAGGAAATGTATCAACTTGGAGTAAGAGGAAGCCCATAGATAAGTCACACTTTGCAGTTTGTTGATTTAGTGGCTCAGTAATATTACCAGGGACATGAGATCCTTCCAAACCTCTTCTGTGTCAGCTCCAACCCAAAGATGGTCCTCTTCATGGCCATGAGGAAAACATGCTTTGTTCATAGCTGTTGGAGGGGGAGAGAACCTTTCCCAAACCTAGAATATAACTCCTTTCTTTCAATCTGTTAGGCCAACTTAGGACCAATAATAACAACCAGTATATTTTTTTTGAGCTGATTTACTTAGTGTCCTTATTCTCAAATGTTAATGTACTTTGATGATGTTGGTGGTATACATCAGAATCACCTGGAAGGCTTTTAAAAGATTGCTGGATCCCACTCCAGAGTTTATGATTCAGTAGGTTTGGGGTTGGGCTCAGCAAGTTACATTTCTACCAAATTCCCAAGTGATGCTGAGTTGCTGGTTGAGACTGACTTGGAGCAATAAAGATGCAGTCTTGCACTAGACACCTATTAGAATGTCCAAAATCCAGAACACTGACACCACCACCTGCTGGTGAGGATGTGGAGCAACAGGAACTCTCATTCAGTGCTGATGGGAATGCAAAATGGTGCAGCCACTCTGGAAGACAGCTCCACACTTTCTTACAAAACTAGAAGTATATTACCACACAATCCAGCAGGAGTGCTCATTGATATTTACCCAAAGAAGTGATAAACTTATGTCCACCCGAAAACCCGCCCAAGGATGTTTATAGCAGCTTTATTCATAGTTCCAAAACTTGGAAGCAACCAGGATCTCCCTTGGTAGGTGATTGGACAAATAACCTGTAGTCCATCCAGGCAAGTGAATATTATTCAGCGCTAAAGAGAAATGAGCTATCAAATCATGAAAATATATGAAGGAAATTTAAATGCATATTACCAAGTGAAGGTAGCTAATATGGAAAGGCTACGTATGTACAATTCCTACTGTGTGACATTCTAGAAAAGGCAAAACTATGGAGACAGTAAAAAGATCAGTGGTTGCCAGGAGGTAGAAGGGAGGGAGTGATGAGGAGGCAGAACAGAGGGGATTTTTTTTCATTTTTTTAATATTTTTATTTATTTTTATTTTTCATTTTTTTTTACATTTTTATTGGAGTATAATTGCTTTACAATGGTACACTACCGAACGTAAAATAGCTAGCTAGTGGGAAGCAGCCGCATAGCACGGGGAGACCAGCTCGGTGCTTTGTGACCACCTAGAGGGGTGGGATAGGGAGGGTGGGAGGGAGGGAGACGCCGAGGGGATTTTTAGGGCAGTAGAAATATTCTGTATGATACTGTAATGGTGGGTACATGCCACTGTACATTTGTCCAAACCCATAGCAAGTAGGACACGAACAGTGAACCCTAATGTAAACTGTGGACTCTGGGTGATAATGTCCTGTTCATGTAGGTTCATCAGTGGCAACAAATGTCCCATCTGGTGGGGTAAGTTGATAATGGGGAGGCTGTGCTTGTATAGGGCAAGAGGTATATGGGAAAGCTCTGTACTTGCTGCCTAAATTTTGCTGTGAGTCTAAAACTGCTCCAAAATAAAAGAAAGAAAAAGATATATGCTCGGGTCTATGGATGGGATGAGCCATACCTAAGCTACAAGGTGTGGAGAACTAAATAACTATTGAAAAATTGGGTAAGGTTTATTCCCGATCTTGAATAAATGTGTTCAAGGTTGTTAGTACTCTGTATGGATCAAAATTGAGATCTGCAAAGAAACTTGCTTTTTATTTTTATTTTTTTAAGATGATTGATTTTTAGCAGGATACTAGTAGAATTCACTCTTGGGATCAGTTGGAAATCTATTCTTCATACTGAGTGTGTCTCTAACCTTGACTCCACTTATAATGAGAGAAATGTATAACACCTGAATTGTTTAGAGGATGTTGGGATGCCGTTCTCCATAGGTTTCTCACGCTTCTGCACATTTTGCCAGTGGAAGCACTGATGGTCTTTGTTCTGGGCTATCTTTTTAAGGATGCTGGTATAGCGAACAGCTGTGGGAGACAGAGGCAGCACCTGCTCCTGAAGCAGAGGGCAGGCTGTCTTCCTGTTCAGTATAATAAATGCCTCTCTCTGGAGCAAAGGACAAACAGGTGTGCTTATAGCCAAGTAAGAGATTTGGATTCCCTGATCTCAGGGTCCCTCAGGCGTAACACAAACCTACTGCGTGGGTAGCACGGCCTGGCCCCTCACTGTTGCCCTCATGGAACTTTGGGGGCAAGGGGTGATGAGAGAAGCTTGAAGCTCATGCCACTTGTCAGTAATGAAGTCCTTCATCTCTGACCCAAGAATCTCATGTCTTCTGCTAACGTACATGAAACTGGGGCAGGCAACTCGTTAATTTGAAAGTTGGGTAAAGTCTCAGACCCTTCAAAGTTCTTGATAGTATGTACTTAGAAGAAAAAAAAGTTAGTTCTTTATAATGTCATCTGACTTCTACCTTTTGATGAGTAGGAAGTTGAGACCTGGATAAGCGAAGCGACTTAACACAAGCGCACAGTGAATCTATTTACGCAAGTGCACCACCAGTCTGTTTGCACAAGTGCACAGTTGCAGAAGCTGCTTTCAGAGCCAGCCCTTGGGTCAATCAGCTCACTCTGCTTTGCCCCTCACCACAAAATGGGGCTCTGTGAGCACAGCCCACAGCCCGGGTTTAGAGTTGATTTAAGGATGTAATGAGACAATAAGAATTTCTCATTTCAAGAGAGAACCAGATAGAGTTGACATAAGCTGAGTGAGGTGGTTAGTTGTATAGAGTGCAGAGCTGTAACCTGACAGGGTGATTCAGCACTAAGAGATGCTTGGAGGAGTAAAAGATCATTATCAGCCAGGCTCACTGAGCTCTAATCCTTCTAAGAACTACAAAGTGAGATCAGTTGGCCTTCCCTGTTATTTCTTGATTTCTGTGTTTGCTGATTGCTGCCATTCTGAGGCTGGGTGCTGATGTATTTTACATTATAAAGTGGGGCTCTGTTCGACCCACAGGTATTAAATATGCCTCATAGCTGGTAGGGTATGCAGACTTAGCAAGGTGGTCCTATTGAAGGTTTTTGCCCTCAGTTAAGCTCTGGCACATTAGCAAGGCCATTCTGCTCACTTATTAGGTGTATGTTGGTATAGCTCGTCTTGTTTTTACATGGTAGCATGTATCTTTTTCTCTTTTGAAAGAATTTCTTTGTAGTACTACTTTGTAGTAGAAATCGTAACTCTTCTATATTTTATCAATAGTATTCCTGACCCTTCTAGCATACCGATCACATCTCAGCTTCAGTTATTATAAAAGGCTGATATTATAATAATAAGGTTAGGATTTTGACTGTTATGAAGGGTCTATAAGCAGATGACACAGTCATCTTTCATATAAATTCCAATATGGTTTCATAATTTTTTGAAAACAAAGACACATCTCTCCACCTCAGAACTGCCTATAGCTACTTTTTAAAAACAAAGCTTCACCATGGAAGCTGACAGAACGTGGCCCTGGGCTCTGCACCTGGGTTTTCACTGAGCCCCAGGCCCGTGGCAGAGAAAAGAATGTTATCTGGGTGACCTGTCTATAAGCTGGTTATTGATTCCACCGTGGTATTGAAGCTCTCGCCGTAGCCAGAGTGAAAACAAAAGTGAGGCCAGAGAGGTGATTTCTGCGGATGATCTGGATCCAACAAACAGAGGAAATCATTGACAGGCCCTGCCACCGTTGTAGCTTCCTTTTCTGGCCACCTTTGTCTAACTCTAAGTATATAAAACACACAAACGTTCCAAGAACCGCACAACTTCTGAGAATGATTTCTGAAGAAATCAGTAATAGAGGTCACTATATTTTAAATTATTAGGGATTTGGGAAGCAGAAATTCCAACAGTCAGCAATTACAATTCTTCCTAATAAGTTCACCACTTGGGCACCATTGGAAACATTTAAATAACAGGTTCAGAAAGGTAAACCTAAGCTAGTCTTTTGGACAGATTATGAATCTATGGTATTTCATTTGAGACAGATAGCTAACATGTTATGTGATGTGTTTATTAGTTCAAATGAAAAATATTTATGTTAAACCTTCTTTTTCCAAAGAAAGTGTAGAGCCTATAATATATTTGCATTACTTATCTTTTTTCAGCAGTTTATGCTCAGAAAATGATATCATTTCAGAGAATTAGTAGCAGAAATGAAATATAAAATTAAAAAGGAGAATGGGAAATCACAGGCTCCAGGGTCTTGGTGCTGTGGTTAGTGTCCCCTTGTCACCTTGCAGCAGCTGGCACAGGGAACGCTGTGATGGGGATTTAGGAGGTGTCAAATGGGCTGCACTGGCGTTTCAGTTGAAGCAGCTTTGGACCCATTTCCTCTTCCAGGTGGAGGAAGACTGCAGGGTGGGGGACCAGGTCTTCCACCCTGGAGCCATCACTCCTGGGAGTGTGCCTGGGTCCCCACGTCCCTGTCCTCAGCCAGCTTGGAGGGAGCTCCAGGTGCTGCCACCCCACCTGGATGCCCTGGGCACCTTCAACTCTGCTTCCCTAAAACACTGAGCATCTTCCTCTTCCCCCCCAGCCTTTTCTCTCTTACCTCTCCCCCCAGATAAATGTTCCTCTGCCCATGTCCCTTAGTTCAGTAAATAATTCCATGAACTGCCCACTCCTTCCAGCCAGAAACCTATGACTCACCTTGTCTCTGCACCCCCTACACCGAACCACTCAGTACATCCTACCCATTCTTGGTCCTAAATGCCCCGGGTCCAGGAGGTCTGTCTGGGTTATGTGCGCAGCGGCTGCGCTGGCCTCAGTCGCCCCAGCCGCACTCCGGCGCTCCGTGCATCCTTCCTGTTCATCATCCTAGGTGCCCTTTGCTCCCCTCCAGGGCTGCTCTATCCTGTAGTCAGAGACCTCACTGAAGTGCAGTGTGATCATACCAAGTCTAAGCAAAAGTAGGAAGACGGCAAAATACAACGTCACCCTGCAGCCGCCCAGCTCCCCCGGCCCTTCCAGGCCTCGTCTCTCTCCATCAGCCCTCACATGTTGTGCGTTGGTCTTTCTCCGCTCTGAGAAGGCAGGGCGTTTTGTCCTTTGCCTTGGCCATGCGGGGCCATTGGAGGCACTAGGGGAACAGGAGTGAAGACCAGCCGGCTCCCGGGACCCCACCCTCGGGCTCTGTCCTCCTCTCCGTCAGCTCCCCTGGCTCGTGCTGCCTCCGTTTCCGCCCTGTTGTACTTTGTTCATTTACCAAATGCTGCTCCTTCCTGCCAGGAAGGACCATGGGGGAGGTGCCCCCGCCCCCACCTCTCCTGCAGGTCCCTTCCCCAGGGCCTTGCCCTGAGCTCTGGGCTCTGGGAGAGGGAACCGTGCATTCCCGTAGGGTTCCTTTTTTTTTTTTTTTTTTTTTTTTGAGGTACGCGGGCCTCTCACTGTTGTGGCCTCTCCCGTTGCCGGAGCACAGGCTCCGGACGCGCAGGCTCAGCGGCCGTGGCTCACGGGCCCAGCCGCTCCGCGGCATGTGGGATCTTCCCGGACCGGGGCACGAACCCGCTTCCCCTGCATCGGCAGGCGGACTCTCAACCACTGCGCCACCAGGGAAGGCCCCGTAGGGTTACTTTTTAACCGTCTGATCTCTCGGCAACACGGGAAGCCTCACATCTCCGGGACTAGCGTCGGTCTTGTTCGCTGATGGACACACAGCACCTGCCCAGTGTGGGCTCTCAACAGATACTTAGTGGATGAATCCGTGTCGTTCAGAGTCTGGGTTGACATCTAATGAGCAGCAAGTGATAAGGTTTTTCACCAAAGGAGCAGTTACATCAGTCAGAGTGTGAGGCTATCAGTCTGATACCCACCTGTTCCTCTGTCTGGTACAGCATCCTGTTCCTCCTGTACTGACCCCCTGAGCTGCCAGAGGGCCTCCAAGGAGCAGCTGCCCTGCACCAGCGCTTGAGTGCCAGCGAGGGTCAAGTACATAGAGAGTTCCCTGTACGGGGGTTAGAATCAGAGGCTTTAGGGAGGCCTGTGGGGTCTCTATGTTCAGGACCCCCGCCGCTGGCCAGCTCCTCCCCGGAAGCTTACATTTCGGTCACCTTGGACCTTGCCCCCCTCCCCGAGCACATCATCGAGGCCTTCTCTGTCACACCGCCGTGCCTTCTCACATGTTGTTCCCTAGCTCAGAAATGCCCTTCCTCCTCTTGTCTACTTGTCAACCGCTTAGCTCCTCCCCTAAGTACAGGAACCATGAGGCCTGCTCCGTGCCCCATGCAGCTAGTGCCCCATCCCCGTCCGGCGAGAAGACACTGACCGTGTCTTTATGATGGCGTTTATCTCAGGCCCTCAAGACTCGCTCTCTGTCTCTGGCTCCGTTGTGACTCTGTCGGAGAAAGAAGACAAACTCAGACTGAGTTCTTTTCACCCTGTGTGCACCAGTGCCCGGCACGCACGGGCAGCCCACAAATGTTTTGCACGTTGAAAGAAAGGCTCCTGCTTCCTCTCATCCCTTCTAGGTCAGGCTCCTTTCTCCGTTTAACACGTTCTCCCGTCTTCTTTGGCACTGACCTCCTTGGAGGAAAGAATCTGTGGAAGGTCATTATCAAGTTATCTCAGCGCTTATTTAATGTGTGTTTAGCTGCCTTACTGTCACATAAAAACGTGTGGCCATAAAATAAAGTAATAAAACTCTCAATAAAAGCTCCACTTCCACTCACTATTTAATGCCAAAGAGCAAGAGACATTTGAGATTTTCATCTGTAGTAGTAAATCGGCATCATCAAGGTTGGTAGGCAATTTGCCTTGAAATATTGTTAACTTGATGAATAAAAATGGATATTGTTAGAATAGAAAGCAGTGTGTTTCATTGTTCCTTAAATGGCTCCAAATAAGGTCAGGATATGAAGGAACCCCACACCATGGGGCCAGGTGTGGGGCCACCAAGTGTTTTTAAACAAAGAAACGTAGTCACTGAAGAATCAGGAGAGATGCCCCACCGACATCATCTTTAGTGCACTGTCATTTATAAGCTACTTCCACATCCATTTTCTTACCTCATCCCCTAAATGAGTGTGAGGTGGATAACAGTATCCTCATTTTCCAAATCAGGAAGCTAAGGGTCTGGGAGGTCAGAGGTCACACAAAACGTGGCTACAGTTCCATGTGTGTCTGACTCCGAACCGTGTTCTTCCTGTCATGGCACAGCTGCTTCATGGCTAGGGGACTAAAAAATTCAAATTGATGCAAACATAGAGACTCTTTAGAAAATACACCATCATGCTTACCGTCCAAAGAGTTAACTTCCCATAGTGTCCAGGGGCCAGGTGGGCTCCAGAATACTTGTAGCCCTTCCACCGTCCCAAGGAGCGTGTGGATGCCAAAGAAAGTTCGTTCAGAGTCTGAGATTCTTTCCTAAGGACGTCAGCCCATTGTCCCTGATGGTATAGAACTTTCGGAATTCACGGGAAAGTAAACCTTTATTCCCAGATTATACTTTGAAGTCGGAAGATAAAAGGAGAGCTGTCTCAGGCCCAGTGCTCAAATAGAGGGGCTGAAGACTATTTTCAAATTCTAGAGACCTTATCAGAATTTGAAGTGAATCCCTCTAGTTCAAGTCCTTAGTACCATGAAACAGGGTTTAAAGCAGCTTAGCTCAGCCTAACACACACGGAATTAAAGCCTTTGGTAGGGTTTTGAAATGTGTTTTCATTTTCTCAGGAAAGAGAAAAGCAGATTGCTGACTTTCATGTACCTGGTTGCCTAGAAAGGTTTTCTATTCTGTAGTTCGGGGCCATCCTTAGAGCAACACAGAGAAGCACAATGGCACTTATTTACGTCTGTGATGGCCGGCCCTGGCCAAGCAGCATTTCCGATCGCTTCGTGTGCCAGGAGGAGCTGGTGGGGTGGGCTTAGGAAGCTCAGGCCCAACATCAAGAACAGCGGACACGCATCCCCAGCCAAGGCCCCTGCATGAAGCTGGTTTGTTAGAGGTTCAGCGGCAGTGGCAGGGACTAGAGTTAACTCAGCATCAGTAAAGCCGCAGAGGGTAGGTGTGGACTGGGATGGTCCAAAATGAACAAATATTATTAAATTTGGAAAACAGCTTTATACACAGTCATTTATAGTGGTCTTCTGAGTTGGTGTTATGGGCTGAATTGCCTTCTCCCAAAATTTATGTGTTGAAGTCCTAACCCCCAGTCTTCAGAATGCCAAATGGTATTTGAAGAAGGGTCTTTAAGGAAGTAATTAAGGTAAAACAAGACCATTAGGTTGGGCCCTGACCCAATATGACTGGTGTCCCTATAAGAAGAGGGGAGATTAGGACACAGACACACACAGAGGGATGACCATGTGGGGACCCAGGGAGAAGACAGCCATTCACAGGCCCAGGAGAGAGGCCTCAGGAGAAACCAGCACTGCTGACACCTTGATCTTAGACTTTCCAGCCTCCAGGACTGTGAGAAAATACGTTTCAGGCCACCCCGTCTGTGGTACTTTACTATGGCAGCCCTAGAAATCAAATATAGTTAGTCACCCCAAGGTGGAGACTATCTAAACACAGCTCTCTCAAGCTACAGCTGTACTCCCAAATCTACCTTTATTTCCCTCCTCCTTATAGTACGCCGCTGGAGAAGTATGTACAGTTTTGTGGAAGCCCTCGTTCCGCTGTGTTTAAATATGGTTTTGTGAGGATTATTCTTTCATTATAATTAGAGGAGGGTTGAGGCAGCTGTTAGTAGGAGCACCCGCTGAAACTGGCTAAGCCA
The DNA here is from genome assembly GCF_059928025.1 of Delphinapterus leucas. Taxonomy (NCBI): domain Eukaryota; kingdom Metazoa; phylum Chordata; class Mammalia; order Artiodactyla; family Monodontidae; genus Delphinapterus; species Delphinapterus leucas. The sequence continues at coordinate 31,053,165 of NC_143142.1, read as the reverse complement.
CTGCCAAAGGCCCAAGGGAGAAATATTTGCTGTCTTTAATTGTTCTTAAATTATTAATAGCATAAGCTCTCACTTCAGAACACTTCATGTGTAAGAGACGTGAACGTCCGTGATTGATTTCGATTTTACCTGGTTTAGATAAACCCACGAAAAGCAAGTGCATTTAACGCCCTTGTTACTATAGTACTATCTCATTTTAAAAACATATCATAAAAATTAAAAAGCAACATTTTCAGGCTCAACATTGCTATGATTGGTCTCTTTTTGTTCACAGTGCCTATTAATTTATTTTGAAATTTTAAGTAAACAAAAACTTTTCACCCTTCTTTAATGTCCAGAAAAGCAAATAGGTATTTGAAAATAAAAATGATTTGGAAAGGGCTTCCCAGGTGGTGCAGTGGCTGAGAGTCCGCCTGCCGATGCAGGGGACACGGGTTCGTGCCCCGGTCCGGGAGGATCCCACATGCCGCGGAGCGGCTGGGCCCATGAGCCATGGCCACTGAGCCTGCGTGTCCGGAGCCTGTGCTCCACAACGGGAGAGGCCACAACAGTGAGAGGCCTGCGTACCGAAAAATAAATAAATAAATAAATAAATAAATAAAGTAAAAATTCACTCTGTACTGTTTATGTTTATTATTACTATATGTTAGTATCAGTTAACATTTGGGCTAGCCACTTTTGTCAAGTAATCCATATCATAGACCAGATGGAATTAATCGTTTTAGTAGCTTATACTTTTAAGCCTACAGGAGGGGGCACAGTTTCTCCTTTGAATCTGGACTCTGCCAGTTAACTTCGTAGATCACCTTGACCCAGGATCAGTAAACTACAGTTCATGGGCCAAAGCCAGGCTGCCTCCTAACTTTGTATGGTCTGAGAATCATGTAGTGGTTGAAAAAAAAATCAAGAAGACAATGACATTTTGTGACACATGAAATTATATGAATTCAAACTCCAGTGTCCATAAATAAAGTTTGATCAGAACACAGTCCTGCTCACTCTTTTACGTATTGTCGGTCTTTGGGCTTTAAAGGCCAAATTGAGTAGTTACGACAGAAACTGGTCCACAGAGCCTAAAATTTGTACGCTCTGGCCCCATACAGTGAACGTTTGCCCAGCCCTGACCTTGAGCAAGTGGATGAACCAGGCAAGGCCTTAGTTTCCTAATGCAGCAAATGGAATTAGAAATCATTTCTCCTCGTTGGGCTGCAGTGAAGCCTAATTAGATGGTGAATGCAGAGCCCCTGGTTTCTCTGAATCACAGTAGACACACAGCCACCGGTAACAGGATTTTTGTTTGGTGGTCATTATGTTTATTATTATAATTTCGGTGAACAGCCAGCTGAGAGGGCAGTGTTAACTGATGGAGCTAACTTGACCTAACGGCAAATAAAGTACCGGGAAACAATGAATGTCGTCTAGTAGCATGCCAGAGGCCAGCGGGCTCTGCTGAAATCTGAGCTTGTCTCGCTTACCTGTCGCTGTTATTATCCTCAGAATTCCCCTCCTGACCCATCTTAACACAGAAATTTCTTTACCATGTGTATCAATCTTCAGTTCTTAACACAAATTAAAATCTAAACATGATTTCCCTTGTGTCGGACTTGTAAGAACAATGTGTTTCTTGCCCTTCTGCATCCCCTTTCCTCCAGGAGGGAGCTGCAAGGCTCCCCTCCATCCATTACTCCTGTGTCCCTTCACTGCATCCTGCTGGGTAACCTCCTGTCCCCTTGTTGACTTCAACTTTTCTACCATATCTGCTCAATTCTTAGTCATAGTCAACCTTTTAAAAGAATTTCAGCTTTATTGTATTGTATTTTTATTTTATTTTGTCATTGGATACCTGAGATGTATTATTTGGACAGGAATGTATTTCTGCCATGTAGAGATACTGGCAAATACATGTAGCATGTGTGGTCATACTATGAAAAATAAATCCAGGATCAGGGAATAGGCTTGTGCCTATGCTGAGGAGGATATATCTTAAAATACAATTAAATCTCCATTCTCCAGTAATCATATTCATTTGTTAGATTTCTAGTTTTTAAAATTCCAGTTATATACATCTTGACAATTTTTTTGTGCATGCACACACGTTCAATTCTTTTTCTTCAATTTTTTATCTGTAGACAATTTTTAAAGGTTACTTTCCGGGCTTCCCTGGTGGCGCAGTGGTTGAGAGTCCGCCTGCCGATGCAGAGGACACAGGTTCATGCCCCGGTCTGGGAAGATCCCACATGCCGCGGAGCGGCTGGGCCCGTGAGCCGTGGCCGCTGAGCCTGCGCGTCCAGAGCCTGTGCTCCACAACGGGAGAGGCCACAACAGTGAGAGGCCCGTGAACCGCAAAAAAAAGAAAAAAAAAGGTTACTTTCCATTTACAGTTATTACAAAATATTGGCTATGTTCCCCATGCTGTACAGTACATCCTTGAGCCTATCTTACACCCAATAGTTTGTACCTCCCATTCCCCCATCCCTGGGTTGCCCCTCCCCCTCCCCCTGGTAACCACTAGTTGGTTCTCTGTATCTGTGAGTCTGCTTCTTTTATGTTATATTCCTGGTTTGTTGTATTTTTTAGATTCCACGTATAAGTGATATCCTACAGTATCTCTGTCTGACATTTCACTTAGCATAATGCCCTCCAAGTCCATCCACGATGCTGCAAACGGCAAAATTTTGTAGTTTTTTAATGGCTAATTTCACCTTTATTGAGGCATAACTGACATGAAAAATTGTAAGATATTTAAAGTATACATCATGATGATTTGGTATATTTATGCGCTATGAAAGGATTCCCCCATCTGGTTAATTAACATACCCATTACATATTTACCTTTTTTTTTTGGTAAGAAAATGTAGGTTCTACTCTCTTAGCAAATGTCAGTCAAACAGCACAGTGTTATCAACTATAGTCAGCATGTTTTTCATTAGATCCTCAGATGTTATCCAGCTTAAAGCTGAAAGTTTGTACCCTTTTAACTACACCCCATTTTCCCCACCCTCCAGCCCCTGGCAACTACTTTTCTACTATTTCTATGAGTTTGACTTTTAAGTGATACCATGCTGTATTTGTGTTGTAAGTGATACCATGCTGTATTTGTCTTTCTCTGTCTGGCTTATTTCACTTAGCATAATGCCCTCAAGGTTCATCCCTGTTGTCATAAGTGGCAGGATTCCTTTCTTTCTCACGGCTGAATAATATTCCACTGTGTATCGATCTATCTCTATATATATATCACATCCCCTTTGTCCATTCATCCATTGATGGACACATGGACACCTGGGTTGTTTCCTTGTTTTAGCTATTATGAATAATGCTGCAGTGAACATGGGAGTGCAGATATCTCTTCAAGATCCTGTTTTCATTTCCTTTGGATATATCCCAGAAGTGGGATTGCTGGATCATATGGTAGTTTTTTTGTTTTTTGTTTGTTTGGGGTTTTTTTGCGGTACGCGGGCCTCTCACTGCTGTGGCCTCTCCCGTTGCGGAGCACGGGCTCCGGACGCGCAGGCTCAGCGGCCGTGGCTCACGGGCCCAGCCGCTCCGCGATATGTGGGACCTTCCCGGACCGGGGCACGAACCCGTGTCCCCTGCATCGGCAGGCGGACTCTCAACCACTGCGCCACCAGGGAAGCCCCGCATATGGTAGTTTTATTTTTCATTTTTTGAGGAACCGCCGTACTGTTCTCCATAGTGGGTACACCACTTACCTTCCCACCAACAGCGCATATTTCCCTCTTCTCCACACCCTCTCCAACACTTGTAATCTCTTGTCTCTTTGAAGACAGCCATTCTAACAGGTGTGAGGTGATACTGTGATTTGATTTTGATTCCCTGGTGATTAGTGATGTCGAGCATCTTTTCATGTGCCTGTTGGCCATTTGTATGTCGGTCAGCATTTTACGTGTTGGATTCATTCACTTGCACGCTTTCCACACACTTTCTGTAAGGTTAAATTTCATGCCCCGAATACAGAAGCTGCATTTCTGTGTTATCTCCTCCGCTCTCACCCTCAGTCCTCACTCCCCCTCCCACAGGCATAACTTTGCTCTCTCCTCCTTCGTTCAGCTCTCCAAGGCCTTCTCTAATTTATAACATGGTATTTTCTCCTGAGCTCACCTTTCACACCTGTCCCAACACTAAGCATCATTCAAAATGCACCTTTGCATTTTAGCAGTGTGATGAATTGCATGTGAGTGTGGGTGTGTGTGTGCTGTGTGTGTTTAGCTTGGCTCTCTAGATAGTTCACGGCAGCCAGTTGTCTTATAGTTTCCTAAGAAGGAGGGACTATGTTGACTTTTTGGGATAATGCCACATGTAGATTGCTGTCCAGTGAATGGCTTCAATGATGGTGTTTTTGAGTGGTAACTACTTATATAAGCATTAAAAAATACGAATATAAAATGTATTCCATATACAGCCAAACTGTCTTAGGGCTAAAAGTTTCCATTGGCTTATTTTCAGGGTTCAGTAATTCTTCCCAGAAGGTCGGCGGTGCTGGCTAGCAGTGATGCACAGGTGAAGGTGTAAGCCTTCCACCCCTGAGAGAAACCACAGGAGGCTCACACGTGGGCAGTGTACCCCCATCACCTAGTCGGAGGAGTGCCTTCTGCCTTTTTATAAGTTACGTTTTCCCCTCAAGAATGTGCTCTGTGGTCATGTCAGCCCAGTTCCGTGTGTACAAATGATGGCTGGGCCCTGGGGGCAGGGGAATGGGTGATCTCGTGAAGCTCTTCTCAAAGGGCCAAGGTTTCCGGCGGATGTTTTTAATGGTGCCTTACATGAATGACTGTTGTAGCTGATGGAGGCCTTGTGGAAATGACTCAAGGTAAGCTTCTGCTTTGCTTGAAGCTTACTGACCCAGTATAATGGAGTGTAATTCCGTGGAAGCAGTAAATTTATATTCTTACAGTTAATATCAGTGTATTCTCAAGAATGGAAAACCATGAATGAGGTTCCTAATTGGTTTTTCTGCTTAGGCCCTGACCTCAAGGAGAACATCATGAAAGCATGGGGGAAATTTTATTTTAAAAATCCTCTTTAAAAACCCTTCTCACCCCACCCACTATTAAAGCTAAACACCATGTCTATGGGTCACCATCTTAAGTGAGGAATAATGCAGATAGAGGGTATAGGTTTTATTCCAGCAACACAGTGCTCTTAACCATTTGAGGATTGTAATAACTTTAGCAGTAATGTCAATGGAATTACTATTCTTTGTCGCTGGAAGATGGTTCATGACTGGGGATGGAGGGAAGAAGGAAAGAAGGACGGAGGGAGGGAGGGAGGGAGGAGATGGACAGAGGAAAATGTAAGGCAGCCTTCAGAATTACTAAAGTAAAACAGAAATGTTTGTTTGCAAGGCAGTAGCACATAATAGAATCCCAGGGTTTTAATTGCATTAACATCCTTGCAGCAAATAATTCTCCTTCAAGAAAGGAGCCAGCTGCACCAAGCATAGTTATACTTTTCAGTAGCAACCCATCGTAACAGCTTTATAGAGACTACCTTTGGTTTGGTTCAGTCTTAGACTTGTGAGGTGTTAGATGCCCGATTCAGGAGAACTTGTTCCCGTTAGTTTGAGGCTAACTAAGGCTTTTGCTGGTGGCCCACGTGGTTCCTGATTCCCAGGAAAACATGAGCAGTGAAGGTTTAAAGGGTCCTAATTTATGGGACCTGCACAGGAAGCCCATAATTTGTGGGAATTATGTAGGAAAGAACCCATCCTGAGATGCGTGGGGGATGTCTCAGATTCTCAGAATTAACAAACTCTTTATAAGGGTGACGTTGGTTCACATGTCTGGGCATCTCAAGGCCCAGTCAAGTTGACACATAAAATTAACCATCACAATCATGAATGCCAGAAATTTAATTTGTAGATATCTGAAAATTGTGCTGGATTTAGGCAACAGTTCATATGGGATAAACTATTAGTAAACACAGTTATTAAAGTGATATGTGTATCTTATTCATCAAACCCATTTGTTTATGCCACTCTCCTTGATGTATTATGGTTTTACTATGTGTCAGTAAGAAATAATATGTTTGGATTTTTAAAAACATAGTTACATAACAGAATTCTCATTTCTTGTGAGAACCTTGCCTCAATTCGTATTTTTATGTAAAACTAATTATTGATATGGTAACTGAGCCCTAGTTAAGTAAAAAAAATCATCACCCTCTATAACTGATCTGGAAATAAGACCCTTAGGAGTAAATAGTTGTGTTTATGGACATGAGTCTAAAGTGGGGTCTTAGACCTACCATGCTAGACCAAGTTTGATAGACACCTAAAGATGAACCTTACAAAGGCTACTTCATCGCTGTAAACCATCCATGATGAAGCCACAAGGAAGGAGAAGAAAACCATCAGTTCTGGACGGCGGTGTCCCTAACTGTCCCTAACTGTGCAGGGAGTCAGCAGGGTCGTGGGCTTTCACAGTGGCTCACGTGTCTTTCTACTTTTTCAAAGACTTTTTCACCATCTTCAGTGGCAGCAGGCACTTGAATGAACTCAAGTGGGAACACAGCACATGACTCCAAGACGCAAGAAGAAAGGCAGTTGGGATGAACTGGTGAAACATTGTGGGCACCCAGGAAAGAGAACACCACTTCCAAAATGTTTAGTGAAAAATGCCATTTTAGAGCAACCTGAAAATCTCTGACCTGAGGAAATGGAGTGAGCAACGGAAGCTTTGAAAGATGCTCCATTCAGCACGCGCCTGGCAGCATCAGGCGGCACTTCCTCCATCACTCACGATCCCTGACAGCCTTGGTGCGGGAACGAATCATCAAAACTCTGCCGAGCAGGGCTGGCCCTTCCTGTTCCTGTGTCCCCGTGTCCCCTGACGGGGGTGCAGATGTAGACCTCTCAGAAACCCCAGAACGGAGCTCTGCTTATGCCTGTAGGTGCTGGTGCCTTTGCTGCCGGAACTGCTGGGCTGATTACTTCCACTGCCCAGTTTCGAAAGGCATGAATCATTGGCCAAAAACGATAGTGAAAATGTGTGTGTGTGTGTGTGTGTGTGTGTGTGTGTCTGGCCTGAAAGGTTTACTGGAAGTTCGACAGAAATTAATAAAAGCTGCTGACAGAGGGGACTGCCGCCCAGGCAGCAGGTGTTCTGGCCATTAGAAGGCTGCATGAAAGGTGTGGTTTTTGATTCTCCCCTCTACCTGCCTTCATAGTCACCGACTTTTGTGACTTCAGAGGGCTATCCTCAGATATAGATTCCCAAATTAGGAATAATTCTGAAATGATTTCAAGAGCCCAGTAGTCAAGTCTGCTCCGTCTCATCCTGTTCTCTGCACCGATCTCTCCTTGGGGAAAGCCAGCAGGGTCCCAATCGATTGCCTTTCTTTGCTGACCTCCAGCCCCAAATTGGCCTGATGAGATTGACTGACACCAGGCAGCGCTGTCAGGCACTTGGAAACCCTACAGGCAGAAGGCTTTAAGACAGGCCGTACCGCACAAGTCATATTCTACCAGTGTTAACATGTATATTTATGGCTCGCCGGCCCCAGAGTTCACTGTCAGCGCCTGCTGTGCATTAAAATGGATGTTTCCTTTGGTTTCCTTGAGCAGTTCTGCCTCAGCTAATGCTGTCAAGGTTCAGAATTTAAAAATAGTTCCTGTTAAATGTCGAGAGCTGCTCCTGATTATTGTGGCCACCGGTGGACCATGTGGGATGAGATAATAGGAAAATTCCAGGTAATCCACTCACATTCGAGCTGTATTTAGATTTATGAAGCCCTCCTCAGAGGCAGAAATACCACGTAGGGCTGGAGCGGGACTCAGAGATATTCAGGTGTCTGTTGCTAACGATACGCATGGAGACAGAGTTTCCTTCCTCTTTTCTTATTTGAGCTTGGTTTCTGAAAACCTTGATCACACTGAAAAGCCAACACTCAGAGGGCAATGAATATCCTGCCCTCAGAAAGGTAGAGCAAGTAAGTCCTTAGCAGGTATGACTTGACCTACACGTACACCAGCTCCTTGACGCTACCCGCACGCACTGTTGACTAGGTAGCAATCGGAGTCAGTGGCCAAGAAGACAACACCAAGTCAGGAGATGCCTGACATGGGTGGAAATGCTGGTGGGAAAGATCCGAGAGTCTGGGAGAAGCTGCGTGTGCTTGTTCTCAGCCCTTGCGAGGACCCGTCCTTATATTCGACTCTGTCAGAGGTTCTCCAAGTGTGGTCTCTGGACCAGCAGCTTCAGCATCCTGGGAGAACTTGCTAGAAACTGCAGATTCTAAGCCCCCAGCTCAGACACAGAGAATCAGAAACTCTGGGTGGCCTAGCTCTCCTTGAGCTGCCTCTTGGCCCACGAGTCTTGTAGTAAGTCCTTAACGTGATTCCGATGTGTTCTAAAGCTTGAGAACCAATAAAGAATCACCTCCCCACAGAGGTGAGATGAGACTGAATCTTGGTTCCATTTCCCCACAGTCGCAGTCCTCAGGCTGAGAGGAGGTATGAGTAACACTGAGACATCTCTGCTCCTCAGCTTGACACCCAAGAGACCAACAAGTGTGGGGAGAAGTGATTTTTAAATTCCAAAGCCAGAGTGCTTCTCGCTTTGGCACAGCGGGCCTCCCATCTCAGGTGGGGATGGCAGAACCAGTGTCCTCCAGATTACAAAGAGGGAGGAACGCTCTCTGTCAGAGCACGGGTCCCCTAGGCTGGCAGGAAGTGTTCTCGAGCCTTGTCCCACCTGCTGCATGAGGATGCAGCAGCCCCTGCCCTCATGCTATCTCGAAGATCACAGAGGCAAAGCAAGACTTTGACTTCTGCAAAATAGTCATAGCTGGGCCCAAAGCCCTAAACGAAATCTCTGGAGTTAACTAGACTACATACATTAAAGATTTGGGGAGATGGTGTATTTCTTTGCATCTGTATAATCCCACCATCAGTTCAACGTCTTCATTTACTACACACGCGGGGGCCTACTGCAGGCAAGGTGGCATTCCGTAACTATTCTCTCCTCGAGCTGCCTCTTGGCCTTCTGCCTGTGACCATTCTTTTTAAGGTAACTTAGGGAAGAAGGGAGAGAAATACTCACTTTCCTTTTCTTCTCAGTAGGAACACCAAATTCAGTCTCTCATTTCCTACCAGAAGCTCAGAGAATGCAATAATAGTTCTGGCAAATGGGAGCTGAATGAATTCCTCCAGCCTGGAAAAAACGCTCTAACCCTCCTGATGGCCAGGTGCTGCCGGTACGGAAGGTTCATACCCCTCAAAAGAGATGGAAATTCTGTCTTCATGGACTGACCTCTAACCTCCATGAGCCCCAGGCGACCTGGAGAGAAAGTGCCAATGGTGGGGGGGGGGGGTGTCTCAGCTGTGCACTGATTTTCTCTAATCCAAATTACTTTGTCTGATTTGAGGGTGAATGCAGGACCGTTTTTGAAGGCTTAAAGTGCTTCGGGCTTTAAATTGAGAGCAGTCACGCATCCAGCGTGAGGGCTGAGAGGTTGCATAATGGATAAGCCCCTTGTTTTAAAGTAATGAAAGAGATTCATAGAACCGCTGGCATTTTGCAGTTCCTGGATTTTTCCTGTTTTTATGTAAGTTGTGTGTCTGTGTGCGCACGCGTGCGCGTGCACGTGCCTGCCATTCAAGTACTGTCTTTCTTGTAGGGAATTGGATAGAAAAATTGCTCAGACAATTCATATTGCTAACACTTGGCACTAGTTAGCATATTTTGACTGGGTGTTTGCCTGCCTATCTGGTGGACTTAAAAAAATAGAAAAAGATGTTCTCACGGACTTGGAACTGAGTAATGCAAAGGTAGGATGGGTGTGGGCCTAAGTTAGTATCCCCTGCAGCTCCCAATAGCCCGCTTCAGAGGGCGGCTGACCTGGGGCGTGAAGGAACAAAGTCATAATGAGGAAAACCAGTAGCACCAGGGGAAGTGGAGATGTTTGGACAGCTAATTGCCAGAGATTTCACACAGTTGGAAGGAACCGTGGGAGAGCTCGTGGCTCATGGCGTAAGTCAGAATAAACATGGAATCATATAAAGAAAATCAGCCCCCACTCTACTTTTCCAGAAAACTTGAATTTGTTTTTTAGTTATTTATTTTGGATTTGTTGAGAACTCTTTCCCCTCAAAGGGTTCCCCTGCCCCTTGCATTTCGGTGAGGAATATTTTCTCGGCGCACATAAGTGATGACAGCATTTACAGCTCTGGAATCTCCAGCTGTCTGGTTATGTAAATGACGTGCACACACTACATCGTAGTTTACACAAGCATGTTTGCAGCTTGTAGAGCTCAGTGTTAAATTTGTTTCAGAGCTTGTTTAAAGAAAGGTCCTTTGGGCACGGCGGGTGAATAGTTGCATGGAAATCTACCTCAAGGCAGGGTAACAAAGCCGCGGAACAGGTATATCTCAATTAAGGAATCCCCTCTGATAATCAAGTTAACTGTGCTGCAAACCAAGCAGATGACTCATGAATCCTCGCAGGTGGGGCCAGCTGATTTCGTAGCCGCGGAACCAGAAGAGCTTCACGCTCTGCACCACCTGGGTTTTGTCCTGTTAAACCAAACAGGCTCCCTTTGGACAAGGTCATGTCTCCAGGGGTTATTCGCTGCCTCCAGCCTTCTGATGCACAAGTATGGCTTCACGTGGATACAGGGCTGAGTACTTTCACAACAATTTTCCGTAAGTGATCCCAGCGAATTCCCGGAGCCGTAGTGGAGGTTGACATTGTTCCCATTTTATAGATGAGTAAACTCTGCTTTGGCAAATGGAACTGTCCTCGAATTTCACAGCCAGCGAATCGCGGCACGCAGAGTTGTCCCCAGGACTCCTGCCGCCACCTCCAGTGGCTTTTGTCGCTGTGGAAAAGCGTCCTGATCTCCGGGTCAGCCGCTCCTGTTTGGGAGCCTAGTCCTTCCCAGGGTGCTCACTGTCTTCCTCTGCTCTGGTTGCAGTTCTCAATAGTCCCATTATTATTATTATTTTACTGTTGTGCAGCCGAAAACTCACTTACACTTAAACACTGCCTCAATCTGTCTTTGGTATTTTAAGCCTTTTAATTCCTAATTTCTGGAATACGTGGCTTTTTTTCCTTCTGAAAAGTGATTTCAGGGGCTGCAGTGGGTAAGCCTGTATCAGAGATGGGAGATATCCTTCCTGGAATCCCCTGAATCATTCTGGATCTGTGGAGCTCTCCCTGTCAGCGGGAACTTAATTTACTTGGTTTTAGGGCGACTCAGAGGGATGTGAGGTAAAAGGAAGGATTCTTTTTTTTTTTTTAATTAATTAATTTATTTATTTATTTTTGGTTGTGTTGGGTCTTCGTTTCTGTGTGAGGGCTTTCTCTAGTTGCGGCGAGCGGGGGCCACTCTTCATTGCGGTGCGCGGGCCTCTCACTATCGCAGCCTCTCGTTGCAGAGCATAGGCTCCAGACGCGCAGGCTCAGTAGTTGTGTGGCTCACGGGCCCAGTTGCTCCGCGGCATGTGGGATCTTCCCAGACCAGGGCTCGAACCCATGTCCCCTGCATTGGCAGGCAGATTCTCAACCACTGCGCCACCAAGGAAGCCCCAGGGAAGGATTCTTGATCTCTTCATCTTCTGATGGTTTGTGTGTGGCTGCGGAAGACCTGGCTGAGGTTTGCTGGAGCCGATGAACCGGAGACTTTGGAAAGGAGCTCCTTCTAGGCATGTTGCCAACCAGCCCAGGTTCCTGCGTTTCAATTACTAATTAGAAAAATCTGTTTTTACGTGGCTTCTAGCTACGGCTCTGAATTCCTAGCTCACATCCTTTGTCTCAGCTAAACATTTATAAATACTTGGAAGATGTCAAGGAAATTTAAACTTCCTTATAAAACTTTATCTTACGAATAATAGGCATGCATGTTTTGCAGGAAAAGCTCATAGCTGTGATCAGCATTTCTGAGCAGGAGTGGGAGCTATGTCAGTGCTGTGTTCTGTGGGCCTAATGCATGCTCAGCAGAAAACATGCGTGTCATGTTACATGGTGAGGCTTCCCGCCTGGCCTTCCCGGGCTAGGTCAGTTATACTGTAAGTACAAGGCAAAAGAGCATGTGGTGGAGGCAGGTTCCCCTCCAACTTCTCTCTCTGAGCTGTGGGGCTTTCCCAGCAGTGGAAGCTGGCATGTTCCTGGCCCTGTTTCCAGAAGATGGGAGTGAGATCTAGAAGGATCTTGTATCCCTAAAACTGTGGCAGCCTCAGAGTCAGGATTTTTTTTAAAATTTTATTGAAATATAGTTGATTTACAATGTTGTATAATTTCTGCTATACAGCAAAGTGATTCAGTTCAGAACATATATATATGTTCTTTTTCATTTCATTTCCATTTCTATATAGATGTATTCTTTTTCATATTCTTTTCCATTATGGTTTATCACAGGATATTGACTATAGTTCCCAGTGCTGTACAGTAGGACCTTGTTGTTTATCCATCCTATATAAAATAGTTTACATCTGCTAATCCCGAACTTCCAATCCATCCCAACCCCCCTCCCTCTTGGCAACCACAAGTCTGTTCTCTATTTCTGTAAGTCTGTTTTTGTTTCGTAGATATGTTCATTTGTGTCATATTTTAGATTCCACATATAAGTCATGTGGTATTTGTGTTTCTCTTTCTGACTTACTTCGCTTAGTATGATCATCTCTAGGTCCATCCATGTTGCTGCAAATGGCATTATTTCATTCCTTTTTTATGGCTAATATTCCACTGTATATATGCATCACATCTTCTTTATCCATTCATCTGTCGATGGACATTCAAGTTGTTTCCATGTCTTGGCTATTGTAAATAGTGCTCCTGTGAACATAGGGGTGCATGTATCTTTTTGAATTATAGTTTTTTCTGGATATATGTCCAGGAGTGGGATTGCTGGATCATATGGCAGCCCTATGTTTAATTTTTTGAGGAACCTCCTTACTGTTTTCCACGGTGGCTGCAGCAGTTTACATTCCCACCAACAGTGTAGGAGGGTTCTCTTTTAAGAGTCAGGATTTTAGGATTGCTGTGGTGTGCTGGGTCCCCTTTGTGGAATGCCAGGCCTCGAGTCACACAACACAGTTCATGGCTCTGGGTCCTCTTAGCATCATCTAGACCCCCGTGCAGGTCCTCAGGAGATGGACCACAAATGGACAGTGGGCAGATGTCTCCTCTACATCAGTTCTTGTATCCCCATGTGGACTTCAGTGTGGACAGTCTCTGAGAAGCCATCTGTCTCCATTTGAGTCTCTCTAAAGTCTTATTTTAGGAAACTCACCTCAGCTAGACAACAAATATTTATGACTTTGTTCTCAACATGGCTTAAGAGTTTAATTTCCATTTCACTTCTCTGTAAGGTACTTGTCAACTTGACCCAAATGGAACAACTGGATCCTAACCCCTCCCTCCTCACGCTAAACCATGTCACTCCAACTAGATGACTGTGTATTAAATTCCATGAGAACCAGGAATCTGAACAACAGCATGTTTGCCCTTACCCCCTGCACAACTATCCCAGGCCCAATCTCGAGGAGCTGGGATCCTGCATCTTCACAAGAGCCAGTGATTCTCATTATCAGGCAAATTCGGTTAAATGGAACAAGTTTCTTGGACCGATACTTGTTACCTAAATACTATCTTAAATTTTTCCTACTAACGTATGCTTCTCAAAGCACTTGGCACTGTATTCTGTCTCTGTTGGAACATTCTTGAATGAGTCAAGTAAGTGGCTGATCTCTTTTTCAAGTGACTTGCCTGTGGGTGCCCAGCCAGCCACCGGTGGGAATAGATCCGAGAGGAGGCTTCTTGACCGGTGCTCATCCTAGTTTGACAAGTAGGAAAAAATGTAACTAGTCAAATATTTGAGACACCATGGTTTTGAGGTCCACTGCTGTAGAGGATGAAGAGAGCTAACGGGGCAAAATAGGGGTGTGGGACCCAGTGCTTAAGATTCAATACTACATCTGCCATTGACCACTGAGAGTCTTAATTCTAAAAATTACATTTTATAACATTACATATAAAAATATGTATTCAATACAAATTATATATTAAGACATACAGAAATACAAATTGTAACATTGGGTAGAAAACTATATGTTAAATTATTTCATACATTGTGGTGATTTCTGGCGGTAGATGCTTATCTAATGGATAAAGATGTTAGGAGATCCTTTAGGTTAATTTGAATTCCCCTGGATAACTGCCTTCCAATGCCTGGGCTGCCGGCTGCCTCCCTCCTGGGTGGCTGTCCTCACCTTTCAAGTGGCAGCACATCTTACCTGTTCTTTAGGGCCTATTTCCTGTGTAGGAAGTATTTCTGCAGGAATCATCCCTGAACTACATAGGAGGTATTTGCAGTGTGGCTGCTTTCTGAAGAAAGGGAAATCAGCTGAGGGGCATGGTGTGGGAGGGCACCTGCTTACTCAGAGGCTACTGTAGCTGCCCTGCTGCCAGCCAAGCTCAGCTCCTGCCTCTCCTTGTCTCCTGGGCACTGCAGAGCATCCTACGTGTGCACTGGGAGGTCGGCAGTTCAGCTCTGGACTGGACAAAATAAATTACTGAGAAATCAGTAAACAGCAGCTGAGGAGACTATGGGAAAATGAAAGACTAATGATGGAAGGTTGGTGAAAGGTTGGCTCTTTCAGCTTACAGTTCTGAAAAGAAAACCTCCCTTTTTGTATTATATTTTAAAATTAAGCATCTTTCCTTATTGTTTTTAAGAATAAATAATCAAGGAAGGAGAGAAGAAAGTGTTCCCTTTTCTAGCGCTTGAACACCTTGGTTCAGAACTTAAATAAGTGGTCATGTTATTTCTTTGTGTTTTGGGTGATTTAGGGTTTAATAATGTGGTTGGTTGATAGAAGAAGAAATAATGGATTGTTCTCTTTGACTTGACGTAGCTTTGCATGCGACTGTTGTTTTCTTTCCTCTGGAGTTTTGCAGGCTGCCTGACAGAACAGCCTTGGTGCTGGAAGCTGGCATCTCATGCTCAGCTCCGTGGAGAAAATCACATGCCTGCAGATCCACCCTTCCGAGGCCACAGCATCCCATGTGCGAGTATGAAAAGATACAAGAGCTTCATCCTGTCCACTCAGAGTTTAGAGTCTAGAAGGAAAAGCAGAGAGGAAAAGTTAAATGCTTAATAAGAATGTAAGGAGTCTTAAAACCGAGTGGACGGCTGGCCCTGGGCTACAGACAGGCTTGTGTTCCAGCCCTTCAGCCGAGACGTGGGTTAGCCGTGGCCCCAGGAGAAGCCTCCCCAGAGGGCTTGGAACTTAGGCTGAGGCTTGCAAAGCAGGCAGAGGTATCAGCGAGATGAATGGAGGAGAGGAAGCAAGGACGTTTCAGACAAGGGAGCGTCTCCCATAGCCTTCCTCCTTTATAAATCCATCTTCTTCCTGTGCTGGGTGAGATTCCACGGTGAAGTATGTAAAGCATGGAGCTGGATGCCTGGTACTTAAGGTGCTCAATAAATATTGACTGTCGGGGCTTCCCTGGTGGCACAGTGGTTGAGAGTCCGCCTGCTGATGCAGGGGACAGGGGTTCGTGCCCCGGTCCGGGAAGATCCCACATGCCGCGGAGCGGCTGGGCCCGTGAGCCATGGCCGCTGAGCCTGCGCATCCGGAGCCTGTGCTCCGCAACGGGAGAGGCCACAACAGTGAGAGGCCCACGTACCGCAAAAAAAAAAGAAAAGTGAATATTGACTGTCATTTTGAAGGATTATGGTTAAAGGATGAGGCGTCATGAGACAATGAATAAAGCAGTTGTATTTCCTCGGCTTCTATAAATTTTTTTTTAATATCCTGGAGCCTGAAAGAGTCCATTACCTACTCTAGTTAGAATCCTGGTTTTGCCACTGAGTAGCTAAGAAACTAAATAAATCATCTTTTGCTTTAAGCCTCACTTTACTTCCATGTAAAGCGTGTCAGTTGGACTAAATGATATCTACTGTACCTTCCACTTTGAAAGATAGCAATTGACTTTGTTATAATGAATGAGGGAAACTGGGACTGGAGGCAAGAGAGTTAACCTAATTTGCCAGTTTCTTTTCCTGATTTATACTTTTTCATTCAATCAGTAATACCTATTTGAATGTAAACTTATTTTACATTCCTATTGATAGTAAAACACTAAATTATTTGGGAATTAAAATTTAAGAACAGGTATACAGATTAGAGTTGGCTGGTATTTCTTTTTATTTTTTCTTTTCCATTATGGTTTATCATAGGATATTGAATATAGTTCCTTGTGCTATACAGTAGGACCTTGTTGTTTATCCACCCTATATATAGTAGTTTGCATCTGCTAATCCCCAACTCCCAATCCATCCCTCTCCCATCCACCCTCCCCCTTGGCAACCACAAGTCTGTTCTCCAGATCTGTGAGTCTGTTTCTGTTTCATAGATAAGTTCATTTGTGTCATTTTTTTTTTTTTTTTTTTTGCGGTACACGGGCCTCTCACTGTTGTGGCCTCTCCCGTTGCGGAGCACAGGCTCCGGACGCGCAGGCTCAGCAGCCATGGCTCACGGGCCCAGCCGCTGCACGGCATGTGGGATATTCTCACACCGGGGCACAAACCCGTGTCCCCTGCATCGGCAGGAGGACTCTCAACCACTGCCCCACCAGGGAAGCCCCATTTGTGTCATATGTTAGATTCCACGTGTAAGTGATATCATATGGTATTTTTCTCTTTCTGACTTACTTCACTTAGTATGATAATCTCTAGGTCCATCCATGTTGCTGCAAATGGCATTGTTTCATTCTTTTTTATGGTTGAGTAGTATTCCATTGTATATATATACCACATCTTCTTTATCCATTCATCTGTCGATGGACACTTAGGTTGTTTCCATGTCTTGGCTGTTGTAAATTGGCTGGTATTTCTTATATGGAATTATCTGCTCCATCCTGAAATAAACAAAGTAGGAAATCAGAGAAGTCTATTTTTAGAAATGTGTTATGGCAGCTGTGATGCCTCTAATAGCAGGTAATGCAGAAGCAGGAGGACATTCTGAACTAAATGACTTTTTAGCGTCTCTTTATTGTTTATAAGATGCTTCCTGCTGTCCTCCTTTTCCTTGGTGCCATTACCCAATTAATTTTCCTAAAATCTCTTTGGTCATTTCCCTGCTCAAAAGCCTTCAGTGTGTCTTGTCTCACAGGTCAAGTACAGAAGCATTCGTCTTTCTTGTCAGGGTTCATCTTCTTTTCCCTCTCTTGCTATTTTCCCTTAGGACATTTCTGTTCCTACGGGTGTGATTAACTCACAGACCTGAAATATGTCCCAGTTTTTCATGCCATCCTGGTTTTGATGTCAGCAGTCTCACAGCCTAGCTTAGTCTCACAGCCTAGCCTCGTAACAAGCTCTCTTTGTTACAAGACTCAGCTCAAGAAAGAGGATTCACCATGTTGAAACGAGCAGGAGTTGAGAAAGAAACATTAAAATGTTTGTATTACAATTCTCTCTAGGCTGGGTGGCAGCATGTGGTAGGGCAGGCAGATACAGAGGGTCAAGGAACTCACAGACTCATTGAAGTTGGAGAGAGGTGGAGATGGAGGGTGGGTAAGATCTAAACTGGAGATGTTGGACGTCGCATACTTTGAGGCCGAAGATGTCTCTGGAGATGAAGTTAAAAGAAGAAGGGGTGGGGAGGGGTTTGGCGTTCTTTGAGCCAGATTGACTTGAATGTGGCTCGAATAGATAAAAGCTTATAGGCTGTAGGAAGTGAAGGGCAGGAGAAAGCTGGACGCCAGAGGTGAGACTCATTGGGAAGTTGTTTGGGTGCCATGGAAGTGATTTGGCAACAGTATCTTGAACGTGAACTAAATGGTGTTAAAAAAAACAAAAGTCTGGAAGATGCAAAGAGGCATAGAAGAGCCCAACCCAAGATACTTTCCTCTAATCTGGGGTATTTAGGAGGAGGAAACTCTTTGGATTTAGGAAAATCCAGATGGAAGTAAAGGGAGTAGCTTCCAACAGAACAGGTTTTCCAGAAAGGGCCAGGGGAATAGCAGGGCCCGTACACCAGGGTGGGCTGGGTTGGGTTGAAATTGTCCAAGGAGAGATAGAAGAGGGTATAGATCATGTACAGTTCAGGCTGGAAGGTAGATTGGAGACAGACATTGGCCATGGAAAACCACAGCTGACATACTGACGCCCCAGACCTCTGGACCTGGGCCTCCTGCTGGAAGGGTGATGGGAAGCCAGCAACTCTGTCCTTGTAAGAGAGAGACTGACTGGGACATTTTCTGATGTTCAGTTCTTCACAGCCAACCATCCTTTAGTACCAACTCAAAGCCAACCAGCCTTTAGTACCAGTAAAAAAAACAAAAAAACAAAAGCCTCTGACATAGATTTACTTCATTCCAGCAAGTTTCTTATAACCCATTTTTAGACTCATTTAAAGGTTTGAGCATTTCCAGTGAGTTCTGCTGCTAATTCTTTGTCACTGAACTCTGAGTCACTCTTTTGACCAACGCAAACTATTGTATCCTAGAGAGGACTTTTGCAGAAATATGGAAATTGTTTTGACGATTTCCTACTCTGGTCCTTCCACCTTAACTTTCCAATGCAAAGGTATCCTAATAATATTTACTAAGAGTAAATATTGTTATAGATGTTGTGCACAGTTTGGGGTGGCTAAGGAACTCAGCAGAAAGATCAAGAGCAATATACCATGTTTGTAACACAACTAACGATTGAACGTTAACTGTTGGTTTCTGAAGAGATACCTCCTTCACCATTAAAAGAAAAAATATACGTTTATTAGCACTTATCTTAAAATCACTTATAGTAAAATGACCAAGTTATAGAAACAGGTATAAAATGAAATGGTGTTTTTTCCCTGGTATTTCCCCTTCCGTCTCTTAGAGAAGAAAATCGGAGTTTTTGTTGCTGTGGTTTCCTTTTCTGTACTTCTGAGGACTCTCTGGTGGCTATATGTGATCAGCATTGCCCTGTGGTAACATTAATCTGTGTGACTCATGGCACTGTAGTGAATTCTCACCTCTTTCAAAGCGGTAATTAGACTTCTGGTCGTTTATTTTTTTTCAACACAACGTTTTCTTTATTGATTCCATACAACTCTGGGAAATGATACATCTGCTTTTATTTCAAACTTAAGGGTTATTGTAGAAATGCTTTTTTTGTTTGGTTTCCTGAAACTCTAAAGGATATCCATTTCTATGATACATAGCTGCAGAGAAATTCTCTAAAATGGTTACTTTGCTTCTTCCAGGAGTCCCTTTGGCATTCCACAGCCTCCCAATTACATTGTCTTTGTTCTTGGTGCAAACGTCTCTGTCGTATTTGGAAATACCCTCTGTTAACAAAGGGAATCAGGATTCACATTGAATGGTGTGTCTCTCAGATAAAGTATGCTTTTTGTTTTACCCAGAGCGTGGACAAATAGGAAACACACAAAGAAGCCAGACCACTCAAGGGTGAGTGGTGGGTGCCTCCAGCGGCTCCTTGGGATGGGAGGGTCAGGGCATGGTGGGGAGCAAAGGACCGTTCATCAGCCCCGGCCCTTCCCTGTGGGTGCAGGTCTCTGTCCAGAAGGAGGGAAACCTGGCTGCGTGGGCAAATACAGATCTTGATGTAAACACTGTTCTCAGTGTTTTGTGTTTATAAGGACTAGTTCAGTTTTCAGCAGCATGAAAACATTCAGGAAGCAGTATGAAAATAGTATTAAATGACAGAATTTTTTACTTCGTGGCAACCAAAATCCTAGATTTCAATGTCTTTTAACTTAGAAAATCCAGCCCCTGACTCACCTCCCTTAGTCAACCCCTCTGATGGAGGAATGCCATTCTTTCAGGGATAACAGGGACTAGTGGAAATGGCCACATATTCATTTGGGGGAGAAAAATCTATTTGGGCTTCTAGAAGTTTTTCTGTAGTTTCAAAAACATCAAACTGTAGGAGTTATATCACTCTATTTATAGAGATTATACTTCTTAGCATTAAAAACTTAGGCCTTTCAAGAGAAAAGTACGAATATATGTTTTAAGTGCAGAGTTCTTTTACATCTATTAGTGAAAATTATATCTAAACATACTATCTTGAAATTCAAGATTTCATCATGAGCAATGAAGTCAAGTTAAAATGAAAAAAACAAAAACTAAGGTTTTAGTATCATTCCAGTTTTTCTTCTTCTTTAACACAGACAATATAAGAAGAATGAGATTTTATTTTGGTGTAGATTTAATTAGATTTTGAGGAAATTAGGACATTCTTTTCCTGACTATTAGAATACAAGAAATTAATATTGGACCAATTTTTTTAAAAATTACCTATCCCCAGGAATTTAGATAATCAAACTTTTAAAAATATGTAATAGTTAATACTTGAGTTTATATGCATATATGTATATATTTTATTTAGAAAGCCTGTGTAAAGCCAAGGATTCAATTATTTATTGTAATTAGGCAGTCTTTTGACTGGAAATTTTATTTTTCATATTTTGTCATTTCCAAGATTTCTTGTTTTTGAACAAGTGATATTCTGGATCAGTGAATTCGTAAAAAGAACATCTTTTCTGTCTACATTTTTTTTTTCTTTTTTGAAGAAGGCAAACATTTGTATACCCACACACTTAAGGAAAAAAGAGCAAGTGGAATTCTGATGGCTGATAGGAGAAAACAGGTGATTAGGCTCATGCTCTCGAGGGTTTGATGTAAACACCCTGATATGCCTCACTTCTGATGCATCCGAAAGGTACTGATTTCTGCATTCGGTGGGTACAGGACAAAACAGAAGCTAAACATGTGGGCATGGAAGCTAGAGGACAAGAGGAGAGTTGCCATAAGGTTTGCTTAGACAAACAGCATAGAATTCATGCAGCTGTTGGTACCATTTGATCACTACTTCTCTCTTCTTTCCCTGTCTACCCAAACACCCCTTCCCCATCAGTTATTTCTTTTACTGGTAACAGCATTTCAGGACCATCTCAAGTTTACTCCAAAATTTCATTTCAGTGTTTACACATACAACAAGGCACCCCAGCTAGCAGGCTATGCTTCTCAGAAGACATTTATGGCACTATCTTTTGTTACTGGATTATATACCTTGAGGACTAATCCACCTCAGGAGCTTTTCCAGCTAACTCCAGTATTCATTCTAAGGTTAATTCCATTAAATTCAAGTCACTCGAGATTTACACTCATTTTTACAAGAACATTTCTGTCCATATAAATAATCTGAAGGCGATCCCACATTTTAAACACAGCGCATAAGTGAGGGTCTTAGGGGATGATCTGTCTCTTCATTTCCTTCTATCTGTGTTGCTGGCCAGTATTCCTGCCTGGGTAGATGTTGTTACTTCTCTGGTCCCCACAGTCACAGGGTCACTGTAGTAGCTACACTAAGGTGTTTGGGTGTTCATTATGTAAACTGATACATTCATCTATAATGAATTATTTTTTCACTACATTCATGTATAAATTAGACACCAGTTGGGTAATTCTATCTCCTGCTGATTTCTGAGAGTATTTTCCTTAAGCATGTTTTTCACTGAAATGGTTCAAATACGTTATTACATAGACCATGTATTCATTATTTCAAGTTGTCTTACATGGTATAAGATAGCTTATCCTTAAAAAATTATACACACATCTAGGTATGATACCTTATACTTGTATAGCAAAACACAATTTACAAAGCAAATTGTCAATTATGCTTCGGGATCATAGAAACAGCTTCCCAGAAGCAGGTTTCATTGGTCCATTTTACAGTGAGGTAGCCGAGGTGCGTGGTATCAGCCGTACAAGGCCAAGGGTTTTATAGCTGGAGGGACCTCTGTGGTACATTTGCCAAACATTCAGGGCTAACCTGTTGGAGAAACAAAGAGGGGGATGTCCTAGGTGAAGTACAGAGAGAAAATATGCCTGGCCCACCTGTCAAGGAGTGCACTGCCTTAGAAAGGAAGGCTATATAAATTATTAGGGAGCAAATGGGAAATGCCTGCTTCATAGAGGAACTACTAAAATGCTCTATGACCAGGAGGAGGCATGTTCAAGCCCACACCATGCAGCCCAGGCGGCCCTGAGGAGGTGGTCTTTCTGCCGAGCCTTAAAGGATAACTAAGGATAACTAAGATTGTTCCTGGTAAAGAATACATGTGGGAGCTAATTTCAGGCATTAGCTGAAAGAAAGGGCATTCATGGAGACACAGAGGGGTTAACGTACTTTTAATTTTACTTTTAATTTTGAACCATCCGTGGGACTCCGTTAAGTGAAATGGGAGTGTCATATGTTGAGAGCTTACAGCCCAACCTTGATATGTGCATTTTTCTGAATTCATTTTCATTTTTGTTAAGTGACCGCTTAAAAGGTAACTTTCTGGTCAAGATCCAACTAAAATAGGAGGCTGATTATTAATAACATTAGGGATTATTGGGAAACCTATAGGAAACTTTTAAAATGGCAGATTTTTGTATTTGCTGTGTGTCTGTAAAACTGGGAAGAAGCTGCCTCATGAACCGAGTTGAGCAGAGACACACGTTGTTTTATGTTTGTCATGCTCCGCTCAGGGTCAAAGAGCGTTAGACTTGTCCTCTAGGCAAAAGTAGCCTTCTGCTCCTGGTAAATAGGGAAGGAAACATTTATCAGAATGACATCATTCTTTTTAAGAACTCTTTAAGGAAAGGAAAAATAATTCATCTACAATGTTAGGGGATCAACTCCTTTAGGAGAGAAAAAAAATATTTGAGTGTAAATTGCTGATAAGTTCATTTTCCTTTCTCATGTAAAATTGTTGTGACATGTTAAAATAATTTATGTAATTATAGAAGGAAATTGGATTTTCTTTCAAGCTTTATATATGGATATGTGGTCTTAAGATTGAATATATACTGAATATTATGCTAGAAACTGAATGATGACTCAGAAGAGTACAGGTGACATTTGGTTTCATTAAAGATTAATAGTAGCTTGGCTTGTGTGTTTTACCATATCACAAAAAGCGAGATGTAGTGGCTGGGGCTCTGGATTATGTATTAGGTGGCAAGGCTTGTGGTCTAAACTGCCACTCACTTGCTGACGTTCCCGCTCACCAGTGCTCACTTTAATTTCCCACCCATAATAACAGTAGTAATAACATCCGCAACCAGCATGCCCAGATAGGTGGTGAAGATGGATAAGGTCATGTCTACAGGCTTGAGACTTCTTAGAAAAGTAATGAATTGAAACGCAACAGAATAGCCTTCTGGGGAGCAGCCATCACTTCTTCCCTCTTCAGAGGAGGAGAACATTAAAACTCTGGTAGGTGGTGTAAATCCCATTGGGATGGTGAGGGAGGAAGCGCAGTGGAAGACGGTGGAGTGACCTTGGACTGACTTTGTCACTCATTGTTCATGTGACTTGGGACGAGTTAGTTGATGTGATGGAGTCTGTTTCATCCTCCTTAATGAGAGGTAACATGCGTAACCCAGACACGTAAGAATTGAATTCATGGAAAATTCGACCTAAATTTCCCTCTTTAGTTTTGGACCATGTAGAGAAATACATAAAAAGCATTATTATCCTGTAGAGTTGGCGAAATGGGGTTGTACACATAGGACGCTTTGGTTATTATTTCTAATAATTTCACCATCTCTCTAGTCTTCATTCTGTGTTTTTAACCTGCAGCAGTGGAAAAGAAAACACCTTTTATCCTTCCTTGTCTTTCTTATCCCTTGTTGACTGTCACAGAGTCAAACAAGGAGGATTAGAGATGGAGTTTTATCTTTGTTAAATGGGCTTGCAGTTCATTGTGTATGTAAACATGGAGTTGATGAGATTGTTCTCCTGATTCAGAGCCCTTCAACTCAGAGTAACTGAAAAAGGATCCTCCCAAGAAAGCTGATTATTATTTAATAAAGGGGCACTATCACTTTTTTCCCAGTAATCTAGGGCAACAAGAAATAGTACTTGTAAAAATCTTATCAAGGAGAATCCTTGAAGGCAAGTTTTCATATGTATGAATCATTTTAATGAACTGTTGACACTAATTCAAATTAGCTCTTTTTATTGAAGTATCTGGCAAAAAGTATCTGAAGTATCTGAGCTCAGTACTCTCCATTTAAAGAAATCACACCCCACCCCATCCTTTTTTTCATGCATATGGTGAAGTCGTCCCAATCCCCTGCACAAATAACCTTTATTTAATTTAAATCACACTTAATGGGATTCTCATTGTGGGCTCACATGTCTTTAGGGCACGAAAAAGGGGAGACACAAGACACTGTCTTTTCAGTTTTACTGTAAGCTATGTGTCTGAAAGATAATGCATGTGATTAAAGAGAATTTCCCTGGTCCTGTGAATATTCATAATTTGAGGGGAAAAAGTCTTAAGATGTATTCAATGCCCTAGACGATGCTTTTTTGTTTTTTACAAAATGGTGTTTTAGTAAGGTGAAAATACTTCTGAAAATATTTATAGATTCCATGAGAATTTCTTAATATGGTTTAGAACATGGAGCATACTCTGTGCTCCATTGGGTACCCGGTATGTTTGCTTCGTCAGCTGAATCCCTTCTTGGTCTCTTAGTAGTTGCTCGATGCACTTCCAGCCCAATTATGAGATATTTATATTGTGCTGTACACTATTCTTGCAGGATTTTTTTTTCTTCCACTTTTGGTGGATGGTTTTGTTCATTGGTGGTATGAAAAGAAAAAGATTACAATCACCCAACACAGTAAACACCTGTTTTGCATATTGTTTCTGTGCGATGGGTGAGCACAGAATCGAAATGTGCTCAACAAATGTGCTATCATGTGGAATATTTCTGTAAGGACCATGATTTTTTTAAAGCTGTGGCACTCGTGATCATTGAAGCTTCCCAGGCACAGTGCCAGTGGCATTCTCTGAGCCTTTAGTTTCCACTGAAGTAAGGGACTTGGTTGTAACTGGATAAATTCTGATAATAAATGTGTGGCGATCCTGGGCAGAAACACCTGTGGGGAGGGCTTTGAGAAGGTTCTTAGTGTCTAGCAGTCTTCTGAGTAGTACCTAGTGACCGTCCTGCTATGTTGGAAAATTGCATTGGGCAATAGTAAATACTCTCTGTGCATGGTGACAATTAAGCCTTTCTGACCTCAGCCTTCGTTGATGTCAGGTGGCTGCTTCAAGCCATCTCTTAAAGGAGCTGTGGTTAACTAGTTAAGCTGCTTTGGTTCCAAGTAATAGAAACCAAGTGATACGTGCTTAAAGCATGAAAGAGGCAGAGATGATAAGAATATAAGAATACAGACAGGACTGATCTGGGATGGAACCCAGGACTCTGTCTCCATCTTGCATCTCTGCTTCCTCCCTTCACTTCTTTCTTCTCTCTGAGAGCCGCCATCTCCTGCCCTGTAGGTCCTGTGGAAGATTACAAGGCTGTCCACAGCTCCCGGGTTGTATCCAGGCAGGAACAAGGATGCTTCAGCTTTGGGACTCGCTTCTATGGACAAGAGGACGATTTAGAAAGACTAATTGTGAACTGGGCAGAGTCCCCACCATCCTCACAGAGTGACGTCTCGCTCCTGACCTTGCTCATTCTTGGTCCCAGCTCCCCGTAAACAGAGGCAGGGGCTTAGTACTGAGCGAATCGGGGCAGTGCTGCAGAGAAAGCATAGAATGTAGGGAAGCATTTTTCATCCTTTTGTTTCTGCTCTTTTGCTTATTACTCTGCATGCATCATCCTTATCATTTCGCAGCTCATGGCATATCTTTCTTGAATCTGAATCTTTAAGGGACCTTTAAAGATCACCTTATCCCCTCAGCCACTGTCACCTGTACAAAAACTCTAAAAGGTGTCCACCCACCATTACTAAAGCACACGTCTGGGTAGGAAGCTCATGCCTTATGAAGTGAATAATGCTTGGCCAGCTCCTAACTGCACTCCTGTTGATCTGAAGTCTGTCCTGCTGTAGCTCCCTCCCCAGGCCCACAATCTCCCTCTGGAGCAACACCCTTCAGCCTTTTGAGTGACCTTCAAATTCCTTAATATGTAAGGAGTCACTCTATCATTCGCTTGAAGGTATTTCAGTGCTTATGTTTACCTAGTATTATGTAACTGCTGTGGATGTAAAATGTTTGGCAAAGTGTGGAACAGAAACTGGACAAGTTTCCGAGGGGGTGGGAGAGGACAGGGGAGCAGCAGAATCCCTCTAACAATGTTTCAGCCCCAGGGAGACTGCATAGCCTCAGTCGCACGTAGCCATCCTCATATTCAGAGTTATCCGGCCATCGACAAAGTCCTCGATGTAGGAGTGAGAAGTCAGGGTGAGGACGTCTCACATAGGAGCATAGGGCCTGCCGCTTGAGGTGCAGGAAGCACCAGGGTCAGGGGGTTTAGGATAAGCCAGGCCACCCCCACTGGGGAGGGAAAAAAGGAAAAGCAAGGAAGGAAAGGGACGGACCATCTGGGAGAAGTGGATAAACTGAAGAAACTGGAGATTTTATCAAGTTCGAATTTGGGGGGAACATGAATTCCAGGTAATAGTAAAGTACTTGTATGTTCTCAGGGGCACGACTGCTGAAATCGTATACTAGTGTAAGAGACCTGCAGTGTCTCCTGATTGGTTTCAAAACAAACCATATTTATCTTATGATCTATGTTTAACTTAGTAATAGGTATAGTTCTTATTCTAAGTAAAGCTGGCATAAGTAGGTTCACGTTCATAATTTGACACGAGGACTTTATTCTAAGAACCCACTACCTTTGTTTTTTGTGGTTCATTGTGGTAAGTTGGTGTATCACTGGATAGTTTTAGAGCATTCTGGTGTTTTTCTCAGAATTGAACTCTGATGTGAGGGGAGTCTCAGAAAATTTAAGTGGAAAAACTGTAGGGCAGTGACATCATCATCAAAATGGCAGTGTAGGTCACTCCCGACTTCAGTCTCCCTCACAAGAAGGACAACTGGCAACTGTCCACAGACAAGACCCCTGTGAAGACCCCAGAACTAGGGGTGAGGCTGAAGCCACCCCTGGGGCACAGAGACCGAGAAGCCTGGGCTAGAAGGGCCTGAGGAGGGATTCCACTCTAACCACAGCACTCTCGCCAGGCCAGCCCAGCACCGCACCCAGAGGGCCCTGGGTTACGGTTTCTCCAGTGGGAAGAGGAGAACCAAAGTGGACACCCAGCTTCCCCAGCGTGCGAGTCACTTCCCAGGAGGCCCACTGGGTCTCACCTCTCAAGGATGCAGGGGCGGGGGTGGGTGTCTGCAGCTTGAGCCCCGGGGACCAGACAGACATGGAGAAAGGGCCACCGGCTCTCAGGTCTTGGCAGGCGTCCTCCTGCTTCCAGTGGCACCCGAACAGAGGCCCCAGCCAGTGCCCTCACCAACTGCAGAGCTGAGAGGGTGACCCGTCTGGCCAGGGAGCTCAGTGGGCAGTACTACCTGGCTTGGATCCTCCGCTGATGGACCGTATGCACCAGGAACACGTGGTAAGACTCACCCAGGCAGGAGTCCAGCTCGCAGCCCTGCCCGGCTGTATGGAGAGCCTCCGGCCCTGCACAGCCAGGGATCCTAACCCGTGACCCCAAGCAGCCTCAGACCTCAGCCTGCGGTCCCCCACCAGCCATGGAGCGTAGCCCATGGCTCTGCTGACTGCTCAACTGAGCCAGTAGCCTCTCCGGGCAGGTGTCTCAGCCTGTGACCCCGCACAGTCGCAGAGCACAGCCTGCAGCTGAACCTGACCTGAGACCCTGGACAGCAACCCCAGCTGACCACAGAGCTGTCTGCAGCCCCACCAAGCTTCAGGTATAGCTAAGGGCCCCTCCCACCAGAGAGCCCGGCCAGTGATCTCACTGGACAGCAGAGCACAGCCAATAGCCTACCTGAAGTCCACCCAACTTTGAGCACAGCCTGTGGCCCTGCCTGATCCCAGAGCACAGTGCAAGGTCCTATCCTACTGTGTGGTCAGTGAGCTGTGCCCGGAGCAACTGTGAACTGACCACGGTCCTGCCCCATCATGGGTAGGTAACCACGTAAGGTGACTGCTATGTGAACTAATTTTATGGTGGTAATTATTTAGCAATATATGTATACATCAAACTATCATGTTGTGCACTTTAAACTTAAAGGATATGATACGTCAATTATATCTCGGTAAAGCTGGAAAAAAAAGTTCAGTGTTAGGCAATTTTTGAGAAGGTTGTTATTTTCAATAAAAGGAAAAAGTTTTAAATGTATTAACGTCAGCTGGAATTGAACATCTAAAAAATTGTTATGAGTAATGTACAAAGTGAATAATTGATAATATTTACCTATTTATAATGGTTAGTTATCAGAATACACACATACACCCCCATACGTACGTATCTCCTACAAGTGAACCGTTATCTGACTTTATTCTAATATTTATTTTAATCAATAGAGTGAGCGCTAAGTTGTAATCAATATAACTGCTCTGCTTCACCATATCAGGTACTTATGGATCAGTCGGCTGGATACATGCCTTTATGTTGGCACTATGGGTTCATATTAAAAAACTGTGGAAGATGCTGTACTTGCCCTTAGGAAATCTCATGTTGATCTGTGTATTATGAGGGCAGAAATGATTTTTCATATCTGGTATGAGATGAGCTCTGTTTCTTTGTTTATTTCTTTGTTTTTAATTTTTACCTCTGTTTAGTATTAGGGATCGTATTCATTGATTTGAACATTTCAGGCAAATATTTCAACTAAATATTTAGATGTCAGATTTCCGACAGCCTTACCATTTGGTTGATCTCCATCCAAGTTTCAGTGGGGACCTGATCTGATTGGTCATGAGTCTGGCTGTCATTCTTATTGTCCCATGGCTTGGGGGCATTTCTGCCAAAGACAACTGTGAGTCTAGAATATGGTGGCAGTTTCATGGCTGATAGGCAAGGTAACCTTCTACTTTGTCATCCAAACCCAGATACATTTGGCTAATAATAATTATTCCAGAACAACAGGCTTAATCCTGGGCCTATCCACTGTAAACTAGGGCATATGGGTACTCTACTTATAGGTGACCATTTTTTTGTTCAAAGTCTTAACTTGTCCATATTTCAGCAAGTCACTTTCTTAAGACCACACTCCTCAAACCAGGAGGATCCTACTTCATATGCAAAACTATGGGGTGGAAACCGCACCTTCCTAACATAGCAGTTTTAATCACTGATAAGTATGAGTGCTACTCTTATATTAAAATATATTTTTATGAAATAGGATCCAAAGCCTGCATATTTTTAAGATAAGCTTTTGGGTCTTCACAGAAATATCATTTCTGCAGTAAGTTGCTTAGTGCAGCGTCCGCAGGCCCCTGTATTCTCTCTCCTCTGCTGTTAGTGCTATTTTTGTCTACATGTTTGAAAAGAACTGACTTACATGACCTTAAATTTTGAAGATGAGAAAACTGATTAACTGTTCTGAAAACTTTTGAACAGTCCTGTGGCTCCTGTAGCCTCCAGCGACCTAAAGGTTATGACCAGAGGGATGGGAGGACCACCTACCCTGTATATCTCTTGAAAATCTGCCTGATTTGGTACCACAAGAGGTTCCTTCTTTTGTATTAACCATTGCATCTCCTTTGAGCATCTGTAAAGGTTAAATACTCTCAAGGAAGGTATTCATTTAAGAAATAACATTTTTTGTGTGTTTATTTGCTATGTTTGTATTTCGTATAATATGGAGTATTTTATAATCATATAAACATAAGAAATGAGTTATTTCAACAGCTAACACCAGATTAGGGAAGGAACTTTGTTCATTTGGGAAAATGCCTTGGTAAACCTCTTGGTGTGACATAGAACCGAAGACCATGGGTTTTCAGGTGTCAAGGAAGCAAAGATAGCTCACTCATCCCAAATAAAAACAGGGATTCGAGGACGGGAGGAGTGATAGGAGATAGGGATGAGCTTTGGGGTAAAAAAAAGGGCCGAAGGGTATCTTTTCAATATTTCGTTACCTACCACATGGGTCTGTTATAAAATCCTTCCTGCTCACCCCCTGAGAACCTCAGTAAGACCTGCTGCACATGTAAAATGCCAGTGTAAGAGAGATTTTCAAGACAGAGCCAGGATGGAAAGTGCTTGTTCAGAGAACGGCTGTACAGCCCTACTGCACTTGAAAGCTGTCACAGGACCCATCAGCAAAGGAAGTGACACAGAGCTCAGAGCCAAAAGGAAGAGAGAATATATTCCCACCTACTCAAAAGCCCTTAGAGGAATTGTTGGACACAGACACTGGCACCTTGGGCTGACTTCAGGGTGAAGACCACCCCTTCAGCCCCGCAGAAGCTGGGTATCCCAACTCACCTCTGGGTTACCAGATAGCAAGATGTTCTGCCTCCAAGTCCAGTCTGAGAGGCAGGGGAGGCTTAGAGAAGGGAAAGCAAATGGTATCGAACACCAACTGCTTCTCCATTGCTTAGATGTGTCAAGCTTCAAATCCTGTCCTGATACTTGATATGTGCTGGAACTCCAAGTCGAATGGTATGTAAGAATTAGAATGATACTTGTGAGTGTTGCACAGTGACAGATAAAAGAATATACTAAGTGCAAAATAATTAGGGTCCAAAATCACATACAGTATTGAGAAGATCGAAAGAAGTAGAGGGAACAATATTGGTAGTTATGTTTACTTAATTCTACGCTAACTTCCTAATGGCTGCAACATTATTTAACCAGTATTTCAGTTATCCTATTTCCAAGTTTTGGTATATTCAAAAATCAAAGCATGCCATTTAGTAATAAGACTTATATGGTCTTGGCTGTGTGTCTTATATTATAAAGTGCTGACTTCTGAGGCAGGTGATATATTCATAAACAAACTACTTCCCCTGTCAAAGAATCTTTTTAAAAAATAGATACCAAATGTCTCCAATTATTGGTGTTTATCAGTGCACAAATAGATATCCATTGGTACTGATTTATAGTCTTCTGTATTATGTATATGAAACAAAGAGCCTTTGCCTGAGTCTGATAATATTCATTTCTTCATCAAAAACCAAAATCCACTTCTAGCAAAACACTACAAAATATTGTTAAAGTTGATTAAGTCTTGATCTGTCCATTTAAGGATTAGTCTTTCAGGATTTGAGTGACATATAATTCAGTATTTTTATTATCTTAATATAAATAAGTCAGACAGTTATTTTGTTTTCCTAGTTACATTCAATTTTTACTTAGAGAGATAACCTGATAATTAATTTCTTATATTCTGGAATGAGAAATGTATCCCTTAAGAAAATAGAAGTCCCAGCAGCTTCGGTATATGAGAGTTATTGGGATTTTACGTTCCTCTGGAATGTATTTTGTATGGAAATGTGTACACTCGTGAGGTAATAACCTTCGTAAGTCATTTTGAAATTTCTGTTTAATCAGATTCTGCATGTTCCTGCTAACATATTTCAAAGCCAAATATATACATGTATAAACATATGTGTTTATTAGGCATTAGAGACTTCCCACATAGCAATTTTTTTTTAAAAGCAAATCAACATACAGCAGGAAGGAGCTTAACCTGTGAAAGTTTGATATTTAAATGAGAAACATAATTTTAAATTAGTATGGAAGTACTAAATTAGTATAAATTAGTATGGAAGACTACTTTACACGTAGGACACGTGTAAAGTAATCGATTTACTACAGTTTTAAGAGAACAAGTGAATAGAGCCAAGGACAAGTCCTATATTTTAAAAAGTAACAAATAAGAAAAATAGAATTTATCTTTGGGCTCCTTTCCATCAGCTCCCACTTCCTCCCCCTCTCTGCTTTCCCCACCCCCATCCCTTCCTCCCCCTCCTCTGTTACCTTGTACCACTGCCCCCCGCCACCGTTGGTGGTCTTTCTGCTCTTTTACAAGGCCATTCACTGTCTTTCTAAACACATTCCAATCTGACTCTCCATCCTGATTACCATTCTTAGCTGTACAGACCCCTAATCTGATTACTTGATTTTTCTTCTTGGAGAGGACTGGGTAGATCCTAGCAAAATGCTTAGCCCTTAGGATCACTAGAGAAAAAATTATTAAATAGCTGTAGATACAGCATGTGCATTTTTGTATTTATAGTTGGTACCTTCAGCATGATTTTAATTCATGGACATAGTCAGTATGAAATATTAACCGGAACTTGTCCGTTACAGCCATATGAGCAACTCTGCTTCGATTAAGAGCAAGAATCCATATGAGCATTATTGTCTGTACCACCTCCTAGAGCCCTACTTAGCAGTTCCCATAAGCAATAGGTTATTCATTAATTAAGCTAATATTATTAAGTACCTACCACTTCATACACTGGAGTTATTTGCTGAATTGAATGTTTTCCTCCTTAAGTATTCCTGATGTCCGAGGCACGAAGTTCAAACTCAGCTGCCGCCCTGGTTGATCTGATCTCACCTATGACTGAGGCAGCCTGTCCAGGGGCCCTCGGCCCAGATCCAGACACACTGAGTTCACATCGAGCTTTTGCTAATGATATCATCCTTGCCAAGAACACCTTCCTTCTTTTTCCCCACCTGTGAACAAGTCAGACCAATCTCTCCCTTTATGCAAGATCCCAGATCTTACCACCTTCATAAACCAATCCCAGCCCGTTTTATGTCCGTCTTCTCAGAACCCTCAAAGACGACGCCACATCTGCTTTGCACAAGGTAGTGTGGGCATTCTGCACCGTCTTCGCCTCATGTTCCATGTGTATTAGATTCATGCCCACCACAAAAATAACAAATATTTTGAGCGTTAGACTTGTCCCTTATACTTCGTTTGTATTCCCTGCAGCACTGGGCACAGCATTGGGCCTGACGTTGGGGTAATCAATCATTGTTGAATAGAGTGGGAAGTGATTTGGCGGCCTGGAACCTGATAGACTAGCTTCCCAAAGTCGCTGCTAAGGAGGTGTCCAATGATTCTTCCCTTGCCATGTCACCTTAAAGCAAGGATTTATTCAAAGCCACGTGGAAAGAATATGTAAACAGTGTTATTGGTGTTTCTGTAGTAAGCAGTCAGCGTGCTAACCCTGGGGTTATCTTAAAGCTCATCTGTCTATTTTAATATAATAAATCTTGAAATATTAAGTTCTTTCATTTCCATTGCTGAAAACTTTTTCTCTGTGTCTCCTCTTTGTAGAGCACAGAGAATTCTCCCTTAAAGAGTATGGAAAATAGTACCAAGCTTATGAATAATGCGCAGACAACGTGAGGTTTACAGATGAAATTCTCAGTCCAGTAACCAGCACATAGTATAGTTCCTCAATATATAATTGTTGAATAATGAATGAGATCATTAAATCTCGGTGAGACTCTATATGTTGTATATATAAAGGGATAAATTCTGTGTCATAACATTTTGAAAAGACAAGTCTTTTTACTCTTGATGTGAGAAGAAATTACACATAAACTACCCAGTCTTTTGTTCCTAAATTACAATATTGAATACTTGCATTTTCGATTTTGGATCCTTTTTCTTTTTTTTTTTTTTTTTCCAAGACTGTGTGCTTTGTGTGTGTTTCGATTCTTTTCATGGAAATCAGTGGCCATTTCATCTGTTCTTTGAGAAACTTCATCAGTCAGTTACTTAGTATTTATTTCCATCTTTCCCATTTGGTCATAAGTGGCAGGTTGCATAGGCTGTTCAGTAGTAAATATTTGAAATAGCCCACGCTGATCACACACCTAATCTTCACCCACTTGGAGATAACTGATGTAACCTATTAGAAATTAAGGCTGTAAATTTTCAGGTAGGGATTTCAGTGTTACTGCAGTCAATACTCTGCAGATCGTGCTAACAGTTTTTTCTATGAAATACGTTGGCTAGTGGGTGGAAAATCAATGCCTGGGAATGAAAAAGAGGTGTCAAGTTTGATAAGAACATCATGCGTTTGACGTTTGCAGGCCAGAGGGTCCTGTCAACAAACACAGCAGTAATTCTGTCAGATACAGTATGCGAGGAATTAATGAAAATGCCAGAAACAAAACAGTCTGGACGGCAAGCCAGTTCTGCACAAAGTCAGGGCAAAACATGCATCTTCCTCTTGCATGTGAAGTGAATGCATTACATTAAGACAGTGGAGGAGAGGTAAAATGAGGCACATTTGCAGAGCTGTGGTCTCCGATACAAAGAGGAAAGGAGACAAAGGTGTCGTAGGTGGCCTTGCCATCAGAGGGGTTGTCACAAGTGTCTGGCAGACAAATGGAGACTGTTGTAACAGAGCGTCATGATTGGGTTTGGAAGTTGCAAATCAGCAGTCTTTTCTAGGCTAGTCAAGCTTGGCCTCATGACATTTATCTGTTAATACTTTGGGCATTTTTGCCCCTCTTATATGTCATCATCAAATGAACTTGGTTCTACTTTTGAAATTCTTACTCTGTATTGAAACAATTGTGTAGCACTGATGCTGATGTAATCCAACGAGCTCCTTGGATCTTTCATATGTAAACACCCTTATAATACATGACTCATGCTTGGTCACTCTCCATTGAATGACTGAAGATTCACCCTCAAATAGCTCCTGTGAAACTGTAGGATAGAGAGGGGTCTCTACTGCTGTCTTCCATCAGACTCTGGAAATATCTCTGGAATTTAGAATAAGGTTAATTGTCATGTTAATCAAATTTTCATTGGTTTTACCAGGAAAGGAATTGCTGCATGGATAGGTAGGAAAAAGGTGCCAGCACAGTTTTTTCTAACATACACTAGCTCTTTGCCTTATTTTTTTTTAAACATCTTTATTGGAGTATAATTGCTTTACAATGGTGTGTTAGTTTCTGATGTATAACAAAGTGAATCAGCTATACATACACATATATCCCCATATCTCCTCCCTCTTGTGTCTCCCTCCCGCCCTCCCTATCCCACCCCTCTAGGTGAACACAAAACACCGAGCTAATCTCCCTGTGCTATGTGGCTGCTTGCCACTAGCTATCTATTTTACATTTGGTAGTGTATGTATGTCCATGCCACTCTCTCACTTCATCCCAGCTTACCCTCCCCACTCCCCGTGTCCTTAAGTCCATTCTCTATGTCTGCGTCTTTATTCCTGTACTGCCCATAGGTTCTTCAGAACCTTTTTTTTTCTAGATTTCATATATATGTGTTAGCATACGGTATTTTTCTCTTTCTGACTTACTTCACTCTGTACGACAGTCTCTAGGTCCGTCTACCTCAATACAGATAATTCAATTTCGTTTCCTTTTATGGCTGAGTAATATTCCATTGTATATATGTGCCACATCTTCTTTATCTATTCATCTGTTGATGGACACTTAGGTTGCTTCCATGTCCTGCCTATTCTAAATAGTGCTGCAATGAACATTGTGGTACATGACTCTTTTTTAATTATGGTTCTCTCAGGGTATATGCCCAGTAGTGGGATTACTGGGTCATATGGTAGTTCCTTTTTTAATTTCTTAGGAACCTCCATACTGTTCTCCATAGTGGCTGTATCAATTTACATTCCCACCAACAGTGCAAGAGGGTTCCCTTTTCTCCACACCCTCTCCAGCATTTATTGTTTGTAGATTTTTTGATGACGGCTGGTGTGAGGTGATACCTCATTGTAGTTTTGATTTGCCTTTCTCTAATGATTAGTGATGTTGATCATCCTTTCTTGTGTTTGTTAGCAGTCTGTATATCTTCTTCGCAGAAATGTCTGTTTAGGTCTTCTGTCCATTTTTGGATTGGGTTATTTGTTTTTTTGATATTGAGCTACATGAGCTGCTTGTATATTTTGGAGATTAATCCTTTGTCAGTTGCTTCGTTTGCAAATATTTTATCCCATTCTGAGGGTCCCATTTGTTTATTTTTGTTTTTATTTCCATTTCTCTAGGAGGTGGGTCAAAAAGGATTTTGCTGTGATTTATGTCATAGAGTGGTTCTGCCTATGTTTTCCTCTAAGAGTTTTATAGTGTTTGCCCTTACATTTAGGTCTTTAATCCATTTTGAGTTTATTTTTGTGTATGGTGTTAGAGAGTGTTCTAATTTCATTCTTTTACCTGTAGCTGTTCAGTTTTCCCAACACCACTTATTGCAGAGGCTGTCTTTTCTCTATTGTATATTCTTGCCTCCTTTATGAAAGATAAGGTGACCATAGGTGCATAGCTTTATCTCTGGGCTTTCTATCCTGTTCCATTGATCTATATTTGTTTTTGTGCCAGTAGCATACTGTCTTGATTACTGTAACTTTGTAGTGTAGTCTGAAGTCAGAGAGCCTGATTCCTCCAGCTCCATTTTTCGTTCTCAAGATTGCTTTGGCTATTTGGAGTGTTTTGTGTTGCCATACAAATTGTGAAAGGTTTTGTTCTAGTTCTATGAAAAATGTCATTGGTAGTTTGATAGGGATTGCAATGAATCTGTAAATTGCTTTGGGTAGTATAGTCATTTTCACAGTGTTGATTCTTCCAATCCAAGAGCATGGTATATCTCTCCATCTGTTTGTATCATCTTTAATTTCTTTCATCACTGTCCTATAGTTTTCTGCATACAGGTCTTTTGTCTCCTTAGGTAGGTTTATTCCTAGATGTTTTATTCTTTTTGTTGCAGTGATAAATGGGAGTGTTTCCTTAATTTCTCTTTCAGATTTTTCATCATTAGCGTATAGGAAGGCAAGTGATATCTGTGCATTAATTTTGTATCCTGCTACTTTACCAAATTCATTGATTAGCTCTAGTAGTTTTCTGGTAGCATCTTTATGATTCTCTATGTATAGTATTATGTCATCTGCAAACAGTGACAGTTTTACTTCTTCTTTTCCGATTTGGATTCCTTTTATTCCTTTTTCTTCTCTGATTGCTGTGGCTAAAACTTCCAAAACTATGTTGAATAATAGTGGTGAGACTGGGCAACCTTGTCTTGTTCCTGATCTTAGAGGAAATGCTTTCAGTTTCTCACCATTGAGAACAATGTTGGCTGTGGGTTTGTCATATATGGCCTTTTTTATGTTGAGGGAAGTACCCTCTATGCCCACTTGCTGGAGGGTTTTTATCATAAATGGGTGTTGAATTTTGTGAAAAGCTTTTTCTGCATCTACTGAGATGATCATATGGTTTTTATCCTTCAGTTTGTTAATATGGTTTATCACATTGATTGATGTGCGTATATTGAAGAATCCTTGCATCCCTGGGATAAACCCCACTTGATCATGGTGTATGATCCTTTAATGTGCTGCTGGATTCTGTTTGCTAGTATTTTATTGAGGGTTTTTGCATCTGTGTTCATCAGTGATATTGGCCTGTAGATTTCTTTCTTTGTGACATCTTTGTCTGGTTTTGGTATCAGGGTGATGGTGGCCTCGTAGAATGAATTTGGGTGTCTTCTGCCCTCTGCTATATTTTGGAAGATTTTGAGAAGTATAGGTGTTAGCTCTTCTCTAAATGTTTGATAGAATTCACCTGTGAAGTATGTGGTCCTGGGCTTTTGTTTGTTGGAAGATTTTTAATCACAGTTTCAATTTCAGTGCTTGTGATTGGTCTGTTTATAGTTTCTGTTTCTTCCTGGTTCAGTCTCAGAAGGTTTTGCTTTTCTAAGGATTTGTCCATTTTCCGGGGACATATATTTGCTTGTAGTAATCTCTCATGATCCTTTGTATTGCTGCAGTGTCAGTTATAACTTCTTTTTCATTTCTACTTCTACTGATTTAAGTCTTCTCCTTTTTTTCTTGATGAGTCTGGCTAATGGTTTATCAATTTTGTTTAATTTCTCAAAGAACCAGGTTTTAGTTTTATTGATCTTTGCTATCATTTCCTTCATTTCTTTTTCATTTATTTCTGATCTGATCTTTATGATTTCTTTCCTTCTGCTAACTTTGGGGGTTTTTTTGTTCTTCTTTCTCTAATTGCTTTAGGTGTTAGGTTAGGTTGTTTATATGAGATGTTTCTTGTTTCTTAAGGTACGATTGTATAGCTATAAACTTCCCTCTTAGAACTGCTTTTGCTGCATCCCATAGGTTTTGAGTCATCGTGTTTTCATTGTCATTTGTTTCTAGATATTTTTTTATTTCCCCTTTGATTTCTTCAGTGATCTCTTGGTTATTTAATAGTGTATTGTTTAGCCTCCATGTGTTTGTGTTTTTTTACAGATTTTTTTTCCTGTAATTGGTATCTAGTCTCATAGCGTTGTGGTCGGAAAAGATACTTGATACAATTTCAATTTTCTTAAATTTACCAAGGCTTGATTTGTGACCCAAGTTATCATCTATCCTGGAGAATGTTCCATGAGCACTTGAGAAGAAAGTGTATTGTGTTGTTTTTGGTGGAATGTCCTATAAATATTAATTAAGTCCATCTTGTTTAATGTATCATTAAAGCTTCTGTTTCCTTTTTTATTTTAATTTTGGATGATCTGTCCATTGGTGAAA
Organism: Delphinapterus leucas; assembly: GCF_059928025.1. Taxonomy (NCBI): domain Eukaryota; kingdom Metazoa; phylum Chordata; class Mammalia; order Artiodactyla; family Monodontidae; genus Delphinapterus; species Delphinapterus leucas. The sequence continues at coordinate 31,014,900 of NC_143142.1, read as the reverse complement.
GTGGGGTGTTAAAGTCCCCTACTATTATTGTGTTACTTTCGATTTCCCCTTTTATGGCTGTTAGCATTTGCCTTATGTACTGAGGTGCCCCTATGTTGGGTGCATAAATATTTACAATTGTTATATCTTCTTCTTGGATTGATCCCTTGATCATTATGTAGTGTCCTTCTTTGTCTCCTGCAATAGTCTTTAAAGTCTATTTTGTCTTGATATGAGAATTGCTCCTCCAGCTTTCTTTTGATTTCCATTTGCATGGCATATCTTTTACCATCCCATCACTTTCAGTCTGTATGTGTCCCTAGGTCTGAAGTGGGCCTCTTGTAGACAGCATATATACGGGTCTTGTTTTTGTATCCATTCAGCCAACCTCTGTCTTTCAGTTGGAGCGTTTAATCCATTTACATTTAAGGTAATTATCAATATATATGTTCCTATGACCATTTTCTTAATTGTTTTGGGTTTGTTATTGTAGGTCTTTTCTTCTTTTGTGTTTTCTGCCTAGGGAAGTTCTTTTAGCATTTGTTGTAAAGCTGGTTTGGTGGTGCTGAATTCTCTTAGCTTTTGCTTGTCTGTAAAGGTTTTAATGTCTCCATTGAATCTGAGTGAGATCCTAACCAGGTAGAGTAATCTTGGTTGTAGGTTTTTCCCTTTCATCACTTTAAATATGTCGTAGCACACCCTTCTGGCTTGCAGAGTTTCTGCTGAAAGATCAGCTGTTAACCTTATGGGGATTCCCTTGTATGTTATTTGTTGCTTTTCCCTTGCTGCTTTTAATATTTTTTCTTTGTATTTAATTTTGATAGTTTGATTAATATGTGTCTTGGTATGTTTCTCCTTGGATTTATCCTGTATGGGACTCTCTGCACTTCCTGGACTTGACTGACTATTTCCTTTCCCATATTAGGGAAGTTTTCAACTATAATCTCTTCAAATATTTTCTCAGTCCCTTTGTTTTTCTCTTCTTCTTCTGGGACCCCTATAATTCGAATGTTGGTGTGTTTAATGTTGTCCCTGAGGTCTCTGAGACTGTCGTTAATTATTTTCATTCTTTTTTCTTTATTCTTCTCTGTGGTAGTTATTTCCACTATTTTATCTTCCAGGTCACTTATCCATTCTTCTGCCTCAGTTATTCAGCTAATGATCCCTTCTAGAGAATTTTTAATTTCATTTACTCTGTTTTTCATCCTTGTTTGCTCTTTGGTTCTTCTAGGTCCTTGTTAAACATTTCTTTTATTTTCTCCATTCTATTTCCAAGATTTTGGATCATCTTTACTATCATTACTCTGAATTCTTTTTCAGGTAGACTGCCTATTCCTCTTCATTTGTTTGGTTGGGTGGGTTTTTACATTGCTCCTTCATGTGATGTGTGTTTCTCTTTTAATTTTGCCTAGTTTATTGTGTTTGGGGTCTGCTTTTCAAAGGCTGCAGGTTCATAGTTCCTGTGTTTTTTGGTGTCTGCCCCCAGTGGCTAAGGTTGGTTCAGTGGGTTGTGTAGGCTTCCTGCTGGAGGGGACTGGTGCCTGTGTTCTGGTGGATGAGGCTGGATCTTGTCTTTCTTCTGGGCAGGACCGCGTCTGGTGGTGTGTTTTCTTGTGTCTGTGACATTATGATATTAGGCAGCCTCTCTCCTAATGAGTTGTGTTGTGTTCCTGTCTTGCTAGTTGTTTGGCATAGGGTGTCCAGCACTGTAGCTTGCTGATTGTTGAGTGGAGCTGGGTCTTAGCTTTGGGATGGAGATCTCTGGGAGATCTTTCACCACTTGATATTACATGGGGCTGTGAGGTCTCTGGTGGACCAATGTCATGAACTCAGCTCTCACCTATGATGCACAGGCCTGACACCCGGCTGGAGCACCAAGACCCTGTCAGCCACACAGCTCAGAAGAAAAGGGAGAAAAAAATCAAAGAAAGAAAAAAAAACATAAAATATAATATAATAAGTAAAGTTATTATAGTAAAAAATTTAAAAATATATTAGTATAAATAAAAAAGTAAAAAAAAAAGAAGGAAAGGAAGGAAGAAGAGAGCAACCAAACCAATAAACAAATCCACCAATGATAACAAGCGCTAAAAACTATACTAAAAAAAACAAGACAAAAGAAAACAAAAAAACGGAACCCTAGGACAAATGGTAAAAGCAAAGCTATACAGACAAAACCACACAAAGAAGCATACACAATCACACTCACAAAAGAGAGAAAAGGGAAATATATATATATATATATATATATATATATATATATATAAAGGAAGAGAGCAACCAAATCAATAAAGAAATCTACCTTTGAAAATAAGCTGTAAATACTAAACTAAGATAAACATAAAATAGAAACAAATTAGATGCAGAAAGCAAACCCCAAGTCTACAGTTGCTCTCAAAGTCCACCTCTTCAATTTGGGATGATTCGTTGTCTATTCAGGTATTCCACAGATGCAGGGTACATCAAGCTGATTGTGGAGATTTAATCCGCTGCTCCTGAGGCTGCTAGGAGAGACTTCCCTTTCTCTTCTTTGTTCGCACAGCTCCTGGGGTTCAGCTTTGGATTTGGCCCTGCTTCTGCGTGTAGGTCGCCTGAGGGCGTCTGTTCTTCGCTCAGACAGGATGGGCTAAAGTAACAGCTGATGAGGGGGCTCTGGCTCACTCAGGCTGGGGGCAGGGCGGGGTACGGAATGCGGGGCGAGCCTGCGGCTGCAGAAGCCAATGTGATGTTGCAACAGCCTGAGGCACGCCGTGTGTTCTCTCGGGGAAGCTGTCCCTGGATCACGGGATCCTGGCAGTGGCGGGCTGCACAGGCTCCCGGGAGGGAGGTGTGGATAGTGACCTGTGCTTGCACACGGGCTTCTTGGTGGCTGCAGCAGCAGCCTCAACGTTTCATGCCCGTCTCTGGGGTCCACACTGATAGCCGCCGCTCATGCCCGTCTCTGGAGCTCGTTTAGGCAGTGCTCCGAATCCCCTCTCCTCATGCATCTGAAACAACAGTCTCTTGCCACTCAAGCAGTTCCAGACTTTTTCCTGGACTCCCTCCCGGCTAGCTGTGACGCGCTGGCCCCCTTCGGGCTGTGTTCACGCAGCCAACCCCAGTCCTCTCTCTGGGGTCTGACCTCCGATGCCCGAGCCTCAGCTCTCAGGCCCCACCTGCCCTGGCGGGTGAGCAGACAAGCCCCTTGGGCTGGTGAGTGCTGGTTTGCAGTGATCCTCTGTGCGGGAATCTCTCTGCTTTGCCCTCTGCACCCCTGTTGCTGCGCTGTCCTCTGTGGCTCCGAAGCTTCCTCCCTTCCACCCCATCTCCACCAGTGAAGGGGCTTCCTAGTGTGCGGAAACCTTTCCTCCTTCACGGCTCCCTCCCAGAGGTGCAGGTCCCGTCCCTGTTTTTTTGTCTCTGTTTTTTCTTTTTTCTTTTGCCCTACCCAGGTACATGGGGATTTTCTTGCCTTTTGGGAGGTCTGAGGTCTTCTGCCACTGTTCAGTAGGTGTTCTGTAGGAGGTGATCCATGTGTAGATGTATTTCTGATGTATTTGTGGGGAGGAAGGTGATCTCCACGTCTTACTCTTCCACTATCTTAAAGGCCCCTTTGCTTTTTTTTCCCCCTCTGCAGTTAGCTTTTTGAAATTTTAGCAGATAGCCTTATTTATTTATTTATTTATTTATTTTGTGGTACACGGGCCTCTCACTGTTGTGGCCTCTCCCATTGCAGAGCACAGGCTCCAGACGCGCAGGCTCAGCGACCATGGCTCACGGGCCTAGCCGCTCCGCGGCATGTGGGATCTTCCCAGACCGGGGCACGAATCCGTGTCCCCTGCATCAGCAGGCAGACTCTCAACCACTGCGCCACCAGGGAAGCCCCAGATAGCCTTATTTCTAATCATAATATTGTCACAATATTAATAGTATTTCCAATCGCCATTTAGTCAGCTTGTTGATTTTTACCAGGCAATGCCTCCTCCCTTGTCTGAATTCTGGGAGACTGCAGAATGATTAACGTTAGACACCTAGCTAGAATTAGGGTGTTTGCTAGAGGTGGTTCTGGGAACAAAATCCACGGTAAAACATGTCATATAACATCTTGAAAAGGTTTTAATATTGATGAATAACTGGGGCTACTTTTTTTAGTTTATTTTCTACCAGAAATGTGTTAGCAAAAGCATGATGCATTTTATGATTTCATGTATCTCAGAAGTAATTACCAAATTCATAATTCTGTAAGTAGCAGATTTTTAATACCTACATTATTAGAACACACCAGATTGATTGTCTTGAATCCAGCCTTGGAAGTTAATAAAATGCACTTGTCAGTGTTGCAAACACCCGTTAATCTTGTATATTGTTTTGTTTTCATACAAACCATCCATGAGGAAATGATGCATCCTAAGGAGTTCTGGGAACTTTTACGGATTACTGTATTTCTCTCCTCAATGATTTGATAGTGGTTCAATGCTGCTTCCTTTTTTAAATTAAAGGAGGTTTGATCTTAATCTTATATTCTATATAATCCCTTCTATATTTAATTAATAATTTTTAATTATTAGTTAAATTTAAATATATACGTATACCTGCCTAGTATACTGCTTGGAAGATAACTGTTCAAAAATGATAAACATTATCTTTAGTGTTATAATTTAAAATGTGGTATTTGATGCATGGCTAGATCCATATTTATTCCTTTCCAGGATAGAAGATTTCCAGAGATAGTGGGGAGTTGAGATTAACGCTCTAGGGATTCTTGAGACTTTGAGACTATTGAAAGGACTTTCTCTTGTTTGTGGATCCCCATACTCTGGTCCCAAGTAATAATCAAAGGCCTCAATTAGAAGGAAAAAATTCTTGGATGTATTCCAAACTGGATATACTACAAGCTGATACAATATTAGGGTTGGCAGTTTAAATCTTTTTCATTCATAGCTTTACCAAAGAAGTCATCATTTTTATGAGATGGAAAAAATGAAAGCTTTAGTGGATGCCTTCCCCCTAATGTGAGGGTTGGATGCACAAAGGGTGGGTACCTCCCACTACTAGAACATTCGTTTGCCCTGTGATGCTTCCGCAGGCTCTGACACCACTCCCTTCTCCCCAGGTCCATTCAACTTACTCTTGTCCTTGGAGCTATAGTGAGTGATGGTGCGGTGTCTTTGCTTCCCACTGCAATCACTTCTTTCAGTTTGAGCCTCATGGGTGACCCATCTCAGGCTTCTAGATTTCGGCAGTAACTCAGGACAGAGCGTCTCAGCTCATGAAAAGTGGACAGGTGCTGGCTGGTGTGCTTTCTCTGAATACGTATGTACCCCTGTGTTTTGATGTATGACAGCCAGGCGTGAATCTTACTCTCCTCCCCACCCAAATAATGCTGCCATTCAAAATTATTTTTGTACTTGGATGATTCCCCAGGTCCAGAGCCAGCTACCCCTGCTTCCTGTATGGTGGTGGGGTACAATAAATGCAAGGTTGCATTGGGATAGCATATGTGTGCTGCTCTTAAAATCATGTAGCAAGTCAACCAAGCTGACTTGGAGTTGAAGAGATAAGGTACGGTTCAAGGTCATTGGTAGAGGTAGCATTCAAAGGAAAAGAATCATAGGCTTTGTGAGAACAGTGATATGGATTTTTTTTTTTTTTTTTTTGGTGTGGGGAAACAGAAAAAGAATAAGATGTAGCCAAAAAGTAAAAGTGAATTTCTTTTGGTGCTTTACCTTTTAATCTCAGGTCTCTCAGTCTTTACATCTGTGCTCTATTCTGTCTTGCTGCCAGATGTTTAGAACAATCATTGCACAATTGCCTTGTGAGAGGGCTATTTCTGTGCAGTCTGGGCCTGAGTGCGCCGAGCAGTTCAGCATGTATTCCTCCAGTTGACCTGGAGGATGTTGTTCATCTCTCAGTTCCTGCGTTTGAGAGTTCATTTGCCAAAGTTGCTTTCATTCTACACGCCTTGGCTCTGGCAGATCACACATATCAGAATGTATCCGTTTAGAAAAAAATGAACTCTGCTGTTTAGCCATATAGCATTAATTGATGACATTTCTTTAGCGTGTATTTACGTGGCTGTGCAGTCTTGTCTCCGGTTCAGTAAAGCTTTGTCTAAGACTCTCGATTTAGCTCACATTGTTGGGCTAATGACTTTGAATTAATGCAGTTTGTCAGCGGCAATAGACTTGCCATGAGAGTGGGTACATCCTGCTACATCTTCTTTAGACTGATGTGTGGAATCACGCATCCCATTTATTTCTCTACAGCATTATAAACAACATCTGTGCCTCTGCTTTTCTGGCAAGGATGGAGCTGCTCAAATCTGAGATTTATACCGTGGTTTATCATCTTCCCAGGTGATTTTCATGGCAACCTTCAAAGCTTAAACCAAGAGCTTAAAGTGTTCCTCAAGTGTGATCATAGATTGGCTTAAATAATGCCTTGAAAATCAGTTTACTCTCTCAGCTGCTTGGTGCTGTACAGACCCATGTTTGACACTGAGAGGGGTTCTGAATTTAATTAGGGGAGTCACAAGGCATGACCTAGGGTTCGTCTGCATCAAAATGCCTTTTGTGGGAGCACATTTGAAATGGCCAAGCATATTTGTCATTTCTAGTATCGGGTGGTTATATTTTCTGCCTTATAAAATGTAAGAGCTGAAGTCCTGTGTTATGTTTGTGCAGCATTTAAACCCAGGCCCTCTTACGAAGACCCCACGATCATGCTATGATTGAGTCCAGTTGTGGTTGGGATTCTGAACCCGTGCAACTCTTTGGCTTGGGCTGAAGAGCGGTTGGCAGCCTGCTTACTTCTTGTTGACTTAGACGTGAACCATGGCACCTGGAGTGCAGTTGGGGCAAATTGTCACTGACATGAGGGTGAGGTGAAAAGTATATGTCTGTAGTCTTTTATCTTTCCTTTAGCAGCTAGACACATGTTTCCTTCATGCAAAGGGAAGAAAATCACAGGGACCCGTGCTTGTCTCCCTTTAGAACTCTCTAGAATTAGCTTGTCATGAAATGTAAAACTAATGTGCAATTGTAAAACCTGCTGCCAGCTCTTTCCTCACTGCTGCCTGATGGCAGTAGATTTGGAAATGAAAGGGGTTATTATAAAGTGATTACTGAATAGCTAGGTATGTCATCTTAAACAAGCAGCTAAAATCTCTCTGTTAGACATTCAGGCTGTAGTCTTGTTTTGTATCATTCGTATTTAAGACATGATTTTGATTGTGGAGGAGTAATCAGTAATCAAGCACTAGGGGTAATTTAAGAAAAAAAAGTACATACTGGGTGATATTTTCTTTCATTCCTTATTAAAATACATTAGAATTTAAATGAGGCATTCTCTAAAAATGAGTAACTATTAAGTAGGTACCACATATAAAAATCCAGATACCAGCTGGCTCTAGTTCAGAGTTGAAGATTCTTCACTTGACTAAAAACTTTTCTTTTAAAATTCAAGTAAAACCTATTATAAAATAATATGTTGAAAGTGGCATATATCAAAGAATGAATGGTTTAAAAATTATATGTCTTAATATCTTATTACTGTCAGTTTCGTAGGGGAGGGGAGATGCCTTGAAGAATCTTAAAAGGAAAACATGAAACCAAAATAAAATGAGGTTCAGCTAATATAGGCTTTTCCTTTATCCTTCTCTTTCTTCTAAATGCTTTTCCTTGGAACCACCATCTGTGTTAGTGGCTTGAACAGTTGCACAGCCTCCACATCCTTCACCCCTGATCTTGAGCCTCAGGTTCCTCCTAAGGCTCATGCTGGCTGTCCATTCGTGGACATCATGCAGGCAGCAAACAGGTCCATCACAACCCCAGCTCTTCTCCCTCTGTCCCCTGTCTTGGCAGGACAGTCTCCTTCCTGTCCCTGGTCCCACCCTCCACTCCAGCCCCTGACCGTTTAATGGATGGCATTCCGTGGTGTATACCTCCAGGATGTTTTTTGGGCTGCCGTTTTCCTGGTACAGGCTGGCTTGGCCATCACCTGCAGGTCCGCCGGGGAGAGCCCAGCCTTGTACCCTTCCCTCCAGGCTCTCCCCTCCTCAGTCCACCCTCTACTGCCAGCAGGCCAGTCCCCATGTCTGACCCACAGGTCACCAGGCCTCCTCTCCCCGTAGCTGAGGCCCCTTGAGCCCCCGTGTAGGCTTAACCCTTTACTGTCTCCAGGACCCACACTGACCTCAACACGGGGGAGGTCTGACGAGGACACGCAGGTCGTCGCCTAGTCCCTTTGCTCTGGTGGCCTTATCACCTTGTCTTAACCCCCGAGATAACTGAGCAGCCCGATCCCAACTTACTCCACGTCAAGAACTAGATGCCTGTCTATTGCGGTACTGGACCCTCTTGCTTTATGACATGCCTGATACTTCCCCTGGAGCACATTCTATGCCTAGGACCTTGCTGGTCACTGGTAGAATCTCCTAATGTTACCCTGACCCCTCTGTTTTAGTCTCTGCTGAATGGACATGTTATGGGACCACCCAACATTGTGTCTTCATTTATCAATCGTCTATTCCACCAGGAATATCTCTCCTCTCTCTCTATTATTTGGTCCCATGATCATATCTTTATAATATATGCCTCCTCTTCTGGTTCATTAGAAGTAAGCTTTGTGTGTACTATGTTGACTTCCTTTTTTAAATTTATTTATTTAGATTTTTAAAGTTCTTTTTTATATCATCCTCCTAGAATATCTTTCCTCTCTCTCTAGTGATAATGTCTTTATAATATATGCTTGCTATTCTGGTTTACATTAGAAATAAGCTTTGTGTGTACTATATTGATACTCTTGTTTTGTTTTGTTATTTATTTAGTTTTTTAAAGTTCTTTTTTACATCATCCACATTGGGGGAATGCTTATCCTCTACTCCTGATGCTTCCATGGAGAGGAAAGGCCCCGGTCCCCTCTTCTGCCCTCTATCAAAGATGAACAAAGCCAGATACTAGTTAAAGAGGCCAGGACAGATTTTAATCAGAAATCCACTATTGTACTAGGGAAATGAGTCCAGCATGAACTGAACTCAGCTTGGATTTGCTCAGAGGTGACTGGGCCTTTACAGGAAGGATGAGGGGGTGGGAAAGGGGTGATGGGGGATCAGTAGGGTCAGGGAAGTGAAACATTGGTCTATGTAACACCATCCGGTTTGCTGACTGGTGCTTATGGAATAAGTCAGGTCCTCCCGTTCACAGAAGCTGGGAGCTGGGGCCCTGTCCTCAGGTGTCGCTGGGACCAGCATCCGTTCTCCGGGCAGCCTTGAGTTTCTCAGGGGGCCTGGGGTCCCCTAGGGATGCATCCTCGAGCTGTTAGAAATTATGTCCGTCTTTGTTCAAGTCTCTGTGGGCCCAGGTGGGGGCCTGGTAGAGAGGAGGACCCAGAGGAGCCTGACTGGGGTTTGGTCCCAGAGAGAATCCTGTCCCTTCTCCCTCCTTCCCATGTGAGCAGCAGGGACTCATTGGACTGGTGGCATCTGGAAAAGGAAGTGAGGACGTTTGACCAGCTTCTTCTGGGCATCGTCCTCAGGACACAAATGTTCTTTCATGCAACCATGGCTAAATAGACCTTCCCTAGGCGGGGGTGGAGAGAGCTTGTATCCGCTGGTGAATGAAGGGGTATGTGTGCATTTAATTCTAGAATGGATTCATTGTACAACTGCAGTAATCGAGGCAGTGTGGTGTTGGCATAAGGATAGATATATAGAGAAATGCAATAGAATTGAGAGTTTGGAAAAAAACAACCTTATTACATTTATGGTCAGTTGATTTTAAATGAGGGTGCTAAGACCATTCAGTGGGGAAAATAAAAGTCTTTTCAGCAAATGGTGCTGGGACAAGTGGACATCCACATGCAACAGAATAAAGCGGGACACCTTCCTTATATCATTGACAAAAATCACCTCAAAACGGATCATATATCTAAATGTAAGAGCCAAAATTATACAACTCTTTAAAGGAAAATAGGTATAAGTCTTTGTGACGTTTGTGTGGATTAGGCAATGGTTTCTTAGATATGGCACTAAAAGCATAAGTGAAAAAAGAAAAAAACAAACTGAACATCATTAAATTTAAAACGTTTGTGCTTCATAGGACACCGTCAAGAAAATTAAAAGACAGTGCAGAGAATGGGAGAAAAATTTTGCAAATTATATATCTGATAAAGGACTGGCATCTAGTATATAGAACTCCTACAGCTCAATAATAAAAGACAAGTAACCTAGTTTAAAAAAATAGGCAAAGGATTTGAATAGACATTTCTTTAAAGAAGATATACAAATGGCCAGTAAGCACAAGCAAAGATGCTTAACACCATTAGCCATTAGAAGAATGAAAACCAAACCCACAGTGAGATACCACCTCATATCAACTAGCATCCCTTTAAAAAGATAAAATTAAAAATGGGAAAATTAACAAGTGTTGCCAAGGATGTGAAGAATTGTATCCCTCATACATTGCTGCTACTTTGGAAACAGTCTGACAGTTCCTCAAATGGATAAGTTACAACATGACTCAGTAATTCCACTCTTAGCTACAGACCCAAGAATGTACGGAGGACATATGTCCACACAAAAACTTGTGCATGAATGTTCACAGAAGCACTATTCAAATGTGGAAATAGTCTAAAATTCTCATCAGTTGATGAATGGATATAAAACTTGTATTATATCTATACAATGGAGTATCAGTTGGAATAAAAAGGAGTGAAGTACTGAAAAATGCTACAGTATGGATGAACTTTGAAAATGTCATACAAAGTAAAAGGAAGCCAGTTACAAAAGACCATGTGTGTATGATTCCGGTTATATGAAATGTCCAGAATAAGCAAATCTATAGAGTAGATTAATGGTTACTGACGGCTGGAGGTGGTGGTGTTGGTGGCAATTGAGGAGTGACTGCTAATTGATGTGTAGTCTCTTTGGGGGGTGATAAAAATGTTCTAAACTTAGACTGTGGCGATGGTTGCACAACTCTGTGAATATAGTAAAAAACATTGAATCATACAATTTAAATGGGTGAATTTTATGGCGTGAATTAAAGCTCAAAAAGGTGTTGAAAGAAAAAGGGCTTAAATGAATGTAATAGCAAGCTTATCTGGCCACAGATATAAGCTTTTCTCTTTAATCACCTTTATCAGCATAAATCTGACAGCATGATCTTCACTTGTCTAAAATCAATGGGTCTCTGTCCCTCAGTTGGGAACCTAAAGGGAAGACAGACTATTATGTATTGGCTTCCTAAGACCTCAGTGTTACGCATAGCTAAGGATACCTTGTATCTTGCATCTATATTTTATCTTGTATCCACCTTGTATCTAGACTGTTGTGTTTATATTTCTTCATTGGTTCCCAATTTTTGTGAGGCAGTTGTGGAAGAAATGTGATTATTTATCAGCAGCCCCTCCCCATGACCCCCCAATCTGTTGGTCATCCATGATATGACTTCCTGACTTGAATCCATTATCTTTTTCAATCATCATTTATTGTATTCTCTCATCTTCACCCCCGCAAGGAGGTCTAGTCTCCCCAGTGTGGCAAATTAACTCTCACAGCATTGGAGGAATAAATGTGATCATCTTCAGTGGGGCTTCTCAAAATCCAGATTCCTGGACGTCCAACCCAAAGCTCAGCATTGCCCCCTCCTCATACCACCCAGGTTCGCTCCTACCACATCTGACCCACCATGTGCTCTGGCTACGAGGTATTAGTAAGTGAGAACGTGTCTGGAAATTCAGGAAAATGAACGCTACACCAAAGAAAGTTTGCTTTTAATTTATGAAGACTATATTCTTTACCAAGAATTCAGCTTCAGAAAGGATGAAAAAAGCTAAGATATGTCATACTGTTTATCATATCAATAACTAATTAGAATTATTATCTGTGGATCCTCATGAAAATGTCTAATTTTCAATATGTAAGAATCATGAGTATTTTTTAACTAAACATTAAATGGCAAATGAGTCATCTATCTTATTAAGGTTATATAATATATTCCATAGTTTTTAAGCCACTTCTAAGAAATATTCAAATGCTTGAGGAAGCATAGTTGTAATTTTTTAAAACAAGTTTTTGTGGCAAGTTAACAAATAAAAGATATATGTGTCAATGAACTGTGATTCATTTTCAAAAGTTGAGTGAGGAATGAGCTGTAATAAAATCCTTATTTGTGATCGTTTCCTTGTTCTTTTATTAAAGAACAGTTCTTTCCTTAAAGATAGAAAAGGCTGAGGGAACACTCTGGTGATCCAGTGGTTAGGACTCCGAGCTTTCACTGCCAAGGGCCAAGGTTCAATTCCTGGTCAGGGAACTAAGATTCCACAAGCTGTGCATTGAGGCCAAAAAAGAAAAAAGAAAACATGGCTGAATTGTGTGCTCCCCAAAATTCAATTCAGAATGTGACTGTATTTTGAGAAAGGGTCTTTAAAGAAGTAATTAAGTTAAAATGATGTCATTAGGGTGGCCCCTAATCCAATATGACTGTTATACCTTATAAGAGGAAATTGGGACACAGACATATGCAAAGGAAAGACACAGGAAGACACAGGAAGAAGATGGCCACTTACAAGCCAAGGAGAGAAGCCTGGAACAATCCTTCCTTCATGGCCCTCAGAAGGATCCAACACTCATGACAACTTTGTCTCAGACTTCTAGCCTCCAGAACTAGGAAAAAATAAATTTCTGTTGTTTAATCCATACAAAAAAGATGGAAAACATGGCAAGTTAAAAAAAGAAAAGGTAGCACCAAACAACACAGCACACTTTCTCCAGATGTCATATTAATAGTGTATGTCTGTCCATGTTTGTAATTCAGGGATTCCTTACCAGGTGGGAAGAGGGTTGGCCCCAGATCACCTGGGCAGCTGATTGCTGACCCCCTCTGTCCTCCCCTGGGGAGCTGAGCATCAGAGTCTAGGGAGGTGGAGTAGTGGGGTCGACACATGGGGTTTTTTTGGGGAGGGTTGTGACCCCACCCCCCTAATCTTTATGGACTGCAGAGATCAGGATTTGAGCGCTATGAAGTCAGGAGACAAGGGTTCATTTGAAGGAGAAGTTTGGGGTGGTTACTGATAAGGGGTACGGGCAGACGACAGGCCTGCAAGAGTGTTGCAATAAGTGACTATGAATCAGTACATCATTAATAAGTCATCCATTGATTTTCTGGCTTCCAGGAAAACAAACAAAAAGATCCACATTGCCTTTCCATTTTGTAAATGAGAAAAATTGCACTTTTTCATATCACCTGAGGCTTCATATTTGAAAAGGTCAGAAAAATAACACTGCAAAGTAAGACAGATGGGAAAATGGATATGATTCCACACAGAAACTACTTTTAGGGTAAAGTCGATGCTAAAATTTGATAGCAAAATATGGAGATATCTCAGCAGAGAGGTAAACTACACCATATTTACAAAAAGGGCAAGTTTTTTAAGTTGTTTGTTGTTTGAGGGAACAGAGATAATTTCAAGTTAGAACCTTTGTTTTCTTTTTTCTTACCTTTTTAAAGCAAAGGAAACTGGTTCCTTTCTTCCCATGGAAATCCCTCTTTCTGTCTTAATATTAACACCCTCAGTGGACTGCTGGCAGCGTGCTGTCCTTCTAGAGCTGAGTTTTCTACCCTTTCATTCCCCAAGCGTCCCTAGAAGGTTAGAAGGATGGAAAACTTAGGTTATTAAATACAAACTTGTCCATCATATGTGAATTTAAATGGAGGAAAATTCTTTTTAAAACAAGCTTTGACGAAAACACAGAAGAACTGTTATACCGTGGTCCCCCCTTACCTGCGGTTTCAGTTACCCTCGGTCAACCATGGTCCAAAGGTATTAAATGGAAAATCCCAGAAATTAACCATTCATGTTTTAAACTGGGCACCATTCTGAGTAGCGTGATGAAATCTGTCACCTTCCAGTGTGTCCTGCCCTTAGTCACTTAGTAGTGGTTTACCAGATTGACTGTCACGGTATCACAGTGCTTGTTTTCAAGTGACCCTTATTTTACTTAATAATGACCCCAAAGTGCATGGCAATTGGGATGTGCCCAAGAGAAGCCGTGAAGTGCCTCCTTTAAGGGAAAAGGTGAACGTCCTCTACTTAATAAGGAAAGAAAATAAATTGTATGCTGAGGTCGCTAAGATCTCTGGTAAGAATGAGTCTTCTATCCATGAAGTTGTCAAGAAGGAAAAAGAATTCTGTGCTAGTTTTGCTCTCACACCTCAAGCTGCACAAGTTATGGCCAGAGTGCATAATAAGTGCTTAGTTAAGATGGGAAAGGCATTAAGTTTGTACAATCAGATATTTTGAGAGAGAGACCACATTCACATAACTTTTGTTGCAGTATATACTAGTAATTGTTCTATTTTATTATTAGTTATTGTTGTTAATGTCTTACCGTGTCTAATTTATAAACTTTATTATAAGTCTGTTTGTATAGGAAAAAACATAGTGTTAGTACTATCCCCAGTCTCAGGCATGGACTGGGGGTCTTGGAAATTACCTTCCTTGGGTAAGGGGGCCTAGTGTATATAGCAATAAATCTAGCAGAGTTGAGTGTGGTCTTTTGTGAAGCCATTTGTACACATTCACAAATAATTTCAAACAGAAAACTGTGTAATCATTAAAAAAATTGTAAATACTACAGTAGGAGGGTCTGAACAGGTAAAAATGTTTTTGAAAGATTTATCTGCTTAATATCAACTAGCAGAGAGAATGGTTCATATGGGTAAAACTAAAATTGTGTTCAATTGGCTTTTTTCAACACTAATCACATTACTTCTGTAACAGGAAGCGACTGGTTTGGGTACTATTTTGCTCTGGGTGAAATATCAGATCCAAACTTCTAAGGTTTTTTCGTGGGCATCACAGCTTTATGAGGGTTAGAGAAGATCAAAACACATTCCAAACGAAGTTTTGACAGTTCTGAAAAACTCTGTGAAAATCATTTGCCTCCTCCTTTAATATACCCTGAAATAAATACTAAGAAAGTCTTTTACTGGAGAATCATTTTTATTTCATACAACAGTTTCTTATAAAGTTCATATATAGGATGAATTACAGTTCGTTCATTCCAGGGCATCAAAACAATTGAAGATCCTAATTTTAGTGTACAACAGTAGTGTTCCTCCTGCAGGGATGAACTTTACACTTTGGAAATGTCACCAAGGAACTCAGGGAAAAATGGACTATTCTGGTTGTTAGGGGAGCCATGTTTATAAAGCAGCAAGTAAGACAGAGGTGCAAGTCACAACACAGAACTTAGAAAGGCTTTTCATAGAAAACTGGTAAATACTGGAGAAAAGGAGGTGTTTTCTGAATTGACTTACGAAAACAAAGGAACTGAGCTAGACGCTTGGTATTTATTATTCTGTTAGCATCCTTTTATCAAATGCATTGATTAGTAAACATAGGATTCTTCTAGGATAAAGCATTCCTGTTAGACATAGGATCAGTAGTCAATAAACTTGATTGTTACAGAAGACAGGAAAACATACAGAAACATAATCAACATATGAACATGAGGATTTTGACATTGTGGGTGTATGAATGTCTGAGTTTTTATTTTAACTAAGAAGAAATAGTCATAAAAGAGATTGATTTTTGAACCAAGATTGAAAGGGATTGAAGGCTACTTTTTGGCAGATAAAAAGGTGACTATTACTGAGAACAGAGATGTTAATTTTGGAGGGAGAACGGTATTTGGGATACGGCAGACAGACTCACCCGACTGGTGAGGAAAGCGAGAATGGTTATGATCTGTTTGGCACTTGTGACTTACTCATGGAATCATTCTTACTTGGTTCCTATGATAAAGGGGCATCAATTAGAAGTCCTTGGATTGATTCAGATGAACTTGTCAAAAAGCAAAGGTATGAGGGACAGATAAGATTAGGGAGGAGTAGCTAGAACTGGTACCTTCGTGAAAATGCAATTTTAAGTACTATATGTGGATATATGAATGTGAAGTTAATATTCATGGTTAAATGGTTAAATGAGTAAATGGTATTAGTTTGCTGAAAAAAAATCCAGACTTCTGTCAACAAGCACACCTCACAGTATGTGCACTTCTGCAGACCTGCTCTGTCAGAAGTTATAAAATCGTCCATTAAATTCTCTCAGAACTCTCAGTGTGTGCAGCATATGTAGGTCTTTTTGGTCATGGAACTTGCACATTTAGAACAGCACATAAACATATGCATGTAGACATACACACACAAGCACACTGACTCCAGCAGGGCCACGGCATATGGTTGTGCAAGCCGTGCACAGCATAAACATGCGGTGCCGATTCATAGCATGAACCCCATAGATTTGTATATTTATAGTGCAGTTTTCCAGCAGGTGACAATAAGTGCCTTGAGGATGGGCCGGCCATGGCCTTGGACAGTTGGTTACCTTCCTCATGCTCTTTCCCTCCTCACGTAGCCGTCCTGAGTTCCGTTTTGGACCTCTCTTCGAGTATCCAAGAATGAAAGAGAGTGAGGTTCAGAAGTTTGGGCGGGGCAGGAGAAGCAACAACTGTACCCTAAGTGGCCAGAGCCAGGCCTGAGACTCAGCATTCAGGATCCAGATGTCTGGTTTCAGGGGTGAGAGCATCGCTGGTGTGATGCCTGTTACCCCTTGTGAGTACATGGCTTTGTAAAGCTCTTCAGGTCACAGGCCTCCAGCCATGGGTATGTATCCAGAAGAGTTAAATCTTCAATGAGATATTGTCTTGCTTCCATTAGGTCTGGCTGATAGTAACCATAGTCTCTCTCTCGTAAGAACCAAAGGTAGACTGCTCTCCAGGAAGGGAACTTCAAAGTGCCAACAGTGTTTCTGGGATATTCATGCCTTCCCTGTAATAATATTCTTTTAAGTTACTATGCAATATTTGATAGTAACAAAAGAGTAGAAGTAATCTACCTAAATTGTACAGCATAATAATAATTGACTCCTTGGCTTAAAATAGAGCATCCTTAGAACCTCTGGATCTAACTGCAAGCTTCTCATTTTATCCCTCTTCCTCTAGAACTGAGGTCAACAGTATTCTGAATTTTCATGTAAATTTGTCCTTTGTTTTTCTCTTCTTTTGCTGTTAAAGTGGTTTTAACACATACGTATGTTAATTCCATTTTGCTGATTTTTCACTTCTATAAAATTATATAATAGTTCTCTACTGTGACTTGACAAGTTTTTCACTCAATTCTGTATTTCTAAGATTCATTATTGCTTCATTCATATTCACTAGAGAATACTTTTTTTATTATTTTTTAATACAGCATGTTCTTATTAGTTAATTATTTTATACATATTAGTGTATATATGTCAATCCCAATCTCCCAATTCGTCCCAACACCACCACCATCCCCCCCCACCCCTGCTTTCCCCCCTTGGTGTCCATATATTTGTTCTCTACATCTGTGTCTCTATTTCTGCCCTGCAAATTGGTTCATCTGTACCATTTTTCTAGATTCCACATATATGCGTTAATATACAATACTTGTTTTTCTCTTTCTGACTTACTTCACTCTGTATGACAGTCTCTAGGTCCATCCATGTATCTACAAATGACCCAATTTTGTTCCTTTTTATAGCTGAGTAATATTCCATCGTATATAGGTACCACATCTTCTTTATCCATTGGTCTGTCGATGGGCATTTAGATTGCTTCCATGACCTGGCTATTGTAAATAGTGCTGCAGTTAACATTGGGGTGCATGACTGTTTTTGAATTATGGCTTTCTCTGGGTATATGCCCGGTAGTAGGATTGCTGGGTCATATGGTAATTCTATTTTTAGTTTCTTAAGGAACCTCCATACTGTTCTCCATAGTGGCTGTATCCATTTACATTCCACCAACAGTGCAAGAATGTTCCCTTTTCTCCACACCCTCTCCAGCATTTATTGTTTGTAGATTTTCTGATGATGCCCATTCTGACCGGTGTGAGGTGATACCTCATTATAATTTTGATTTACATTTCTCTAATACTTACTGATGTTGAGCAGCTCTTCATGTGCCTCTTGACCATCTGTATGTCTTCTTTGGAGAAATGTCTATTTAAGCCTTCTGCCCATTTTTGGATTGGGTTGTTTGTTTTTTTAATATTGAGCTGCATGAATTGTTTATATATTTTGGAGATTAATCCTTTGTCTGTTGATTCATTTGCAAATATTTTCTCCCATTCTGAGGGTTGTCTTTTTGTCTTTTTTGTAGTTTCCTTTACTGTGCAAAAGCTTTGAAGTTTCATTAGGTCCCATTTGTTTATTTTTGTTTTTAATTTCTCAGTGGTGAAAAATTGAAAACATTTCCTCTAAGATCGGGAATGAGACAAGTATGTCCACTCTCGCCACTATTATTCAACATAGTTTTGGAAGTCTAAGAGGTGGGTCAAAAAAGGTCTTGCTGTGATTTATGTCAAAGAGTGTTCTTCCTATGTTTTCCTCTAAGAGTTTAATATTGTCTGGTCTTAATTTAGGTCTCTAATCCATTTGAGTTTATTTTTGTGTATGGTGTTAGGGAGTGTTCTAATTTCATTCTTTTACATGTAGCTATCCAGTTTTCCCAGCACCACTTATTGAAGAGACTATCTTTTCTCCATTGTATATCCTTGCCTCCTTTGTCATAGATTAGTTGACCATAGGTGTGTGGGTTTATCTCTGGGCTTTCTATCTTGTTCCATTGATCTGTGTTTCTGTTTTTGTGCCAGTACCATATTGTCTTGATTACTTTAGCTTTGTAGTATAATCTGAAGTCAGAGAGTCTGATTCCTCCAGCTCCGTTTCTTTCCCTCAAGACTATGTTGGCTATTGGGGTCTTTTGTGTCTCCATACAAATTTTAAGAATTTTGTTCTACTTCTGTAGAAAATGCCATTGGTAATTTGATAGAGATTGCATTGAATCTGTCGATTGCTTTGGGTAGTACAGTCATTTTCACAATATTGATTCTTCAAATCCAAGAACATGGTATGTCTCTCCGTCTGTTTTTCTCCTCTTTGATTTCTTTCATCAGTGTCTTATAGGTTTCTGAGTACAGGTCTTTTACTTCCTTAGGTCGGTTTATTCCTATGTATTTTATTCTTTTTGTTGCTATCATGAATGGGATTGTTTCCTTAATTTCTCTTTCTGAACTTTCGTTATTAGTGTATAGGAATGCAGTAGATTTCTGTGCATTAATTTTGTATCCTGCAACTTTACCAAATTAATTGATAGGCTCTAGTAGTTTTCTGGTGGCATCTTTAGGATTTTGTATGTATAGTATCATGTCATCTTCAAACAGTGACAGTTTTACTTCTTCCTTTCCAAATTGTGTTCCTTTTGTTTCTTTTTCTTCTCTGATTGTCGTGGCCAGGAATTAACAAAACTATGTTGAATAAGAGTGGTGAGAGTGGACATACTTGTCTTGTTCCTGATCTTAGAGGAAGTGCTTTCAGTTTTTCACCATTGAGAGTGAAGTTTGCTGTAGGTTTGTCATATATAGCCTTTATTATGTTGAGGTAGGTGCCCTGTAAGCCCAGTTTCTGGAGAGTTTTTATCATAAATAGGTGTTGAATTTTGTCAAAAGCATTTTCTGCATCTATTGAGATGATCATATAGTTTTTATTCTTCAGTTTGTTAATATGGTGTATCACATTGATTGATTTCCGTGTATTGAAGAATCCTTGCATCCCTAGGATAAATCCCACTTGATCATGGTATATGATCCTTTTAATGTGTTGTTGGATTCTATTTGCTAGTATTTTGTTGAGGATTTTTGCATCTATATTCATCAGTGATATTGGTCTGTAATTTTCTTTTTTTGTAGTATCTTTGCCTGGTTTTGGTGTCAGTGTGATGATGGACTCGTAGAATGAGTTTGGGAGTGTTCCCTCCTCTGCAGTGTTTTGGAAGAGTTTGAGAAGGATAGGTGTTAGCTCTTCTCTAAATGTTTGATAGAATTCACCTGTGAAGCCATCTGGTCCTGGACTTTTGTTTGTTGGAAGATTTTTAATCACAGTTTCAATTTCATTACTTGTGATTGGTCTGTCATATTTTCTGTTTCCCTCTGGTTCAGTCTTGGAAGGTTATTCCTTTCTAAGAATTTGTCCATTTCTTCCAGGTTGTCCATTTCATTGGCATAGAGTTGCTTGTAGTAGTCTTTCAGGATGCTTTGTATTTCTGTGGTGTCAGTTGTAACTTCTCCTTTTTCATTTCTAATTTTATTGATTTGAGTCCTCTCCCTCCTTTTCTTGCTGAGTCTGGCTAAGGGTTTATCAGTTCTGTTTATCTCGTCAAAGAACCAGCTTTTAGTTGTATTGATCTTTGCTTTTGTTTTCTTTGTTTCTATTACATTTATTTCTGCTCTGATCTTTATGATTTCTTTCTTTCTACTAACTTTGGGTTTTGTTTGTTCTTCTTTCCTAGTTCCTCTAGGTGTAAGGTTAGATTCTTTATTTGAGATTTTCCTTGTTTCTTGAGGTAGGACTGTATTGCTACAAACTTCCCTCTTAGAACTGCTTTTGCTGCATCCCATAGGTTTTGGATCATTGTGTTTTCGTTGTCATTTGTCTCTAGGTATTTTCTGATTTCCTCTCTGATTTCTTCAGTGAGCTCTTGGTTATTTACTAATGTGTTATTTAGGCTCCATGTGTTTCTGTTTTTGTACACTTTTTTTCCCCGTAATTGATTTCTAACCTCATAGCGTTGTGGTCAGAAAAGATGCTTGATATGATTTCAATTTTCTTAAATTTAACAAGGCTTGATTTGTGACCCAAGATGTGATCTACCCTGGAGAATGTTTAGTGTGCACTTGAGAAGAAAGTGTAATCTGCTGTTTTCGAATGGAATGTCCTATGAATATCAATTAAATCTGTCTGGTCTATTGTGACATTTAAAGCTCATGTTCCTTATTAATTTTCTGTCTGGATGATCTGTCCATTGGTGTATGTGAGGTGTTAAAGTCCCCCACTCTTATTGTGTTACTGTCGATTTCCTCTTTTAGAGCTGTTAGCATTTGCCTTATGTATTGAGGTGCTCCTATGTTGGGTGCATATATATTTATAATTGTTATATCTTCTTCTTGGATTGATCCCTTGATCATTATGTAGTGTCCTTCCTTGTCTCTTGTAACATTCTTTATTTTAAAGTCTATTTTATCTGATATGAGTACTGCTACTCCAGCTTTCTTCTGATTTCCATTTGCGTGGAATATCCTTTTCCATCCCCTCACTTTCAGTCTGTATGTGTCCCTAGGTCTGGAGTGGGTCTCTTGTAGACAGTATATATATGGGTCTTGTTTTTGTATCCATTCAGCAAACCTGTGTCTTTTGGTTGGAGCATTTAATCCAATCACGTTTAAGGTAATTATCAATATGTAGGTTCCTATTACCATTTTCTTAATTGTTTTGAGTTTGTTTTTTAGGTCCTTTTCTTCTCTTGTGTTTCCCACTTAGAGAAGTTCCTTTAGCATTTGTTGTAGAGCTGGTTTGGTGGTGCTGAAATCTCTTAGCTTTTGCTTGTCTGTAAAGCTTTGAATCTCCGTTGAATCGGAGTGAGATCCTTGCCAGGTAGAGTAATCTTGGTTGTAGCTTCTTCCCTTTCATCACTTTACATATATCGTGCCACTCCCTTCCAGCTTGTAGAGTTCCTGTTGAGAAATCAGCTGTTGGCCTTATGGGAGTTCCCTTGTATGTTATTTGTCGTTTTTCCCTTGTTGCTTTTAATAATTTTTCTTTGTCTTTAATTTTTACCAATTTTGTAACTCTGCATCTCGGCCTGTTTCTCCTTGGGTTTATCCTGTCTGGGACTCTCTGCGCTAACTGGACCAGGGTGGCTATTTCCTTTCCCATGTTAGGGAAGTTTTCGACTATAATCTCTTCAAATATTTTCTCGCGTCCTTTCTCTCTCTCTTCTCCTTCTGGGACCCCTATAACGTGAATGTTGTTGTGTTTAATGTTGTCCCAGAGGTCTCTTAGGCTGTCTTCAGTTCTTTACATTCTTTTTTCTTTAGTGTGTTCTGCAGCAGTGAATTCCACCATTCTGTCTTCCAGGTCACTTATCTGTTCTTCTGCCTCAGTTATTCTACTACTGATCCCTTCTAGAGTATTTTTCATTTCAGTTATTGTATTTTTCACCTCTGTTTGTTTGCTCTTTAATTGTTCTAGGTGTTTGTTCTTTAACTCTTCTAGGTCTTTGTTAAACATTTCTTGCATCTTCTTGATCTTTGCCTCCTTTCTTTTTCTGAGGTCCCGGATCATCTTCACTATGATTATTCTGAATTCTTTTTTCTGGAAAGTTGCCTATCTCCACTTCATTTAGTTGTTTTTCTGGGGTTTTATCTTGTTCCTTCATCTGGTACATAGCCTTTTCATTTTGTCTGTCTTTCTGTGAATGTGGTTTTTGTTCCACAGGCTGAAGAATTATAGTTCTTCTTGCTTCTGCTGTCTGCCCTCTGATGGATGAGGTTATCTAAGAGGCTTGTGTCAGGAATTCTTTTCCATCGTATAAATATGTCTGTTTTCTGGTCAGTAGATATTTAGATTGTTGGCATATTTTCCTTTCTTTCTTTTTTTTTTTTTTGTGGTACGCGGGCCTCTCGTTGTGGCCTCTCCCATTGCGGAGCACAGGCTCCGGACACGCAGGCTTAGCGGCCATGGCTCGTGGGCCCAGCCGCTCCGCGGCATGTGAGATCTTCCCAGACTGGGGCACAAACCCGTGTCCCCTGCATTGGCAGGCAGACTCTCAACCACTGCGCCACCAGGCGAGCCCACATTTTTCTTTCTTATTCTTTTGTTAACAATGCTGCTAAGAACATTTCTATACATGTCTTCTGGTGACCCAGGGAAGAATTTCTCTAGAGATGTGTTTTTCACTCTTGTTGCAGTATGAAGTGTATTTTACATTGTGACACAGTCATACACTCACCTGTAAATTTACAGGAGCGTGTGTAGGTAGAACTAAAACAAAATCTGCACAGTCCTCACGTTTCAACCTAAAATGCACTCTAATGTTTTAGTTTCCATCTCTTTCTTTAAAATGAATGCTAATCTAAGACCTGAGGGATCCAGCCTGCATTCTGAAAAACACTCATCTAATTCAGAGTTTCTCAGACTTTAATGTGCACTAAAGATTTGGCTTCAGGAGGTCAGAGGTGCGGACTTCCTGTTGGTACCACTGCTTATTGTTCACCGCTTGTAATAGAGAAAATGTAGACTCAACCTGTCTGTTCCTCAGTAGGGGCATGCCGAAGTAAACTATTGTTCATTTATCTACTGGAATTTGATACACCAGTTAAAATGATCGATATGATCTATCTATAGATATAAACTAGATCTATGTATTTCAACTTGGCTGATGTTGAACCAGTCAAGTTGCAGAGAATGGTAGCATTTGTGTTAAATTTTAAGCATCCCAGATACATGTCATAAAAGTACAAAACCATGTCTGGGAATGACACATAATAACCTTGTAGCCTGCAGGAACATGGAAAGGATTTGTACCAGCACTATTTTATTTCTTTAATCAAAAGTGATCTGAAGCAAAACACCTATGTTAATATTTGATATTAGTAGGTGCACAGGTGATTGTTTTATTTTGTACTTTTCAATGTGCTTTAAAGGTCTTATTACTTAAAATTTCAAAAACTTTAAATTAACACCAGCAAAGAATACTTTGTATTTAACAGAATAACATCTTTCAACTATTGTGGGACTCCTACCCTTATTCTTTATAGTTAGTTCAGGTGGAATAAAATATGACAGATATTAATGTCAGTGAGTGCATTATCAATGCCAGCATTTCTTTATTTTGGACGGTTGAAAACAGTAAATTGTTTATTCCCTCTTTTTTTCCAACCCCCATTCAACAAACTCTTTACTTGAGAATATTAAATCTTAAAATTCTTTTTAAAAATTATCCTAGAAGACTTGGTGACACTAGCCTAAAACCAGACACCAAGGGTGACTAACCAAAGACCCAAGATGTATCCTTTTACTTTAATTTTTTTAATGTACAAACCAAACCAAGAACTAAACAAAGCGTCTATACACAGTAGTCTTTTAGGGTTACCTGACACCACAGGTAAATGCTCCCTCCAGGCTGTCAGTGGTCCCTCACGTTCAGAGCGTGAGTGCAGCCTTACCCTCTTGCCTGAGAGGGTCTCTGTTCTCACCTTGGTCTGTGTCCTAGTAATTTGTTATGTAAGATAATCTTTACATTTCCCATAAGACATGAATAGGAATTCCACCTTTCTACAGCGATCAAAATTAGAATCATCGGTAGAATTGATACGTGGAGAGTCCATTTCCCAGCAACGTAATGTAGTGGGTCACTTACCTTTACGATTTAGGCTGAATCCAAACCACCAGTTGGAAAACAGGAAAGACATTGTGAAGAATATGTCCATCCTAAACCAGGAGATGTGGGAAAATGTTTGCTTCCGTATGAGGCTTGGCCTTCATTTATTCAATGACTGTTTTTTCAGCTCTTCGTACTATTTTTGAAATTCAGCTTGTTTTTTAGGAAGAAACTATTCTTTTATATAGGACTGTGTGGTATATTTAAGAATAGATCATTTTCAAGTGTGTTTCTTGATTCTAATCATGATGTAAGAATTACTAATGTGAAAAGTATTTTGGTGGAAGAGGCTATTCAAATTCATGTCATTCTTATGACAAGTTTTCATTTATTTAATTACATCACAGGTATATAATGCCGTAGGGTAGCATAGGTTAAAGGTTGATGTATTTCAGAACCTTCAACTACACTGACAAAGGGTACTTTCTAAACTATGGAAAACATCGGCTAATTCAAAAACTATAGCTATGTTGCTTGCAAACAGTGCCATGTGCCTGGAACCTTTGCTGTTTAGGAATATTAAATGACTGTAGACCAAGATAAAATCCTAGTTAACCAGCTCTCTGCTCTGAAGTAAATAAAGCTATTACCTTATTATTTTGTCACCTCTTTTGTGTGACTGGCAAGGCAGAAATTCAGTAGCTGAAGATGACAAAAGGGGCCCACCGTGCCATTCTGGTTGTTATTCCTTTTATTGTAATAGACCTCTGGCAAGTCCATGAAGAGGCAGAAGAGAGAAACCTGTTAGCAGGAGCCTTGGTTTGTAATCTGTGTTTTTGATTATCAATGACAGGATTCTAAAATTACACCCAGATCTATCTCACAGGTTCTGAAATTGAGTTTCTGAAAAAGCACTGTAGTAGTAATGAAAGGTAAAGAGCAGAGTTCCAGAGAAATGAGCTGTGAATTGAACCTGCAATGGAAATTGATCCTATCAGTCAGTCTCTGCCCTTATCCGTAGAAAAAGAGGACTGAGTGTAGAAGGAGGCGGGATCCCTGATTAAATAGGATACCAAAGTGCTGGAGGCTAGGACCGGCTCGCTGGTCCCTCAGGTCAGGATTGCAAGTGTCAGACACCTCTGCTTGAAACCTGGCAGAAAGAGAACAGAAGGAAAAATGCTGCCAGTGGTGCCAGCAAGGGAATCGGTGGGAACTCCCTGCCTAGGCTTCGGGCGTGACAGCCACCGCACTCCTCAGGGACACCGTTCTGGTCTCTTGTCGTGAGCCTGTAAGCCCAGACTGGATCTGCTGGCCTTATGACTTGTGCCAACGGGGCCTTCATTTACCCATCCTACTGCGGGCCAAGGGGATGTGAAGAGAACTGGCCTTGGAATCCACACACATCCTCCGAAGCATCTTTAGGATTGTAAGAAAAGAGAGGCAGATATCCTCCAACTAGTAAATACAATTAACTACCCTGTTATCTGACTCTTCAGAGATTTATTTTGTGCACATGGAATGGTAGTAATAGTATGCCAAATTTGGGGAGCAGTATTTGCATTTTGCTCCCAGAAATGCCTTGCAATTAGCAGACTGAAATTACGCATTTCTATCTATGAAGTTGCCGTTTATTTCCCACAGTGTGACCTGTGTCGACAGCAGTGCCCTTCAAAGTCTTCAGCGCTCGTCAGCGTAACTCACTAGGGGAAATGTCCCTGTGGAATGCCTCGTTCACAGCTTGCAGCACACTAATAGACACGGTTCCGGCGGAAACACTGAAGATGAAGGTGCTATAAAACACCAAATTAAGATGTAATCATTAGAAGCCATCACTGCATCAGAGCTCGGTTTTGCAGAATGGCAGAAGGAAAGGAGAAAAGGAGTAGTGAAATCCGGCAGTTTGCTTAGCATGAGTTGACAGGGTTGTCAGATGCCCTTAGTCACTGGACATAGCCTAACAATGCTATCGTCAAAGGGGATATTATCACAGGTACTTGGTAGCCCAGGACATTCAGTCTGTATTATCAGATGTCATTTCCCATCTCACTTAGCGCTTGCCTTTGGGCCCTGGCAAGAGACAGTAGACTGTGTCGCCTGCATCGTCGTATTGATTCAACTTCTCTCTTAAGCTGTTGACTAAAGGGAGAAGCGTTTAGGACTCATCCCTCCCCTTGTTGATAGGATTTGACTCCGCCATGTTGGTACTGACATATTAAGAGACACAGCAGAACTGTACTTATAGTAGGCAAAGGTCCACAAAGGGCACAGATGGAAATACTCTGTTTGGAAATGATATTAAAATACTTTTTAAAAAGAAAAAAAAACAGAAGCAGACTTACAGATATCGAAAACAAACTTATGGTTACCAAAGGGGAAACGTGGGGGGAACGGATAAATCAGGAGCTTGGGATGAACACATACACACTACCATGTATATGATAGATAACCAACAAGGACGTACTGTATAGCACAGGCAACTCTACCCAATATTCTGTGATAACCTACATGATAAAAGAATCTAAAAAAGAATGAATATATGTGTATGTATAACTGAATCACTTTGCTGTACACGTGAAACTAACACAACATTGTAAATCAACTCTACTCCAATAAAATAATTTTTTTTTTTTTGCAGTACGCGGGCCTCTCACCACTGTGGCCTCTCCCGTTGCGGAGCACAGGCTCCAGACGCGCAGGCTCAGCGGCCATGGCTCACGGGCCCAGCCGCTCTGCGGCATGTGGGAACCTCCCGGACTGGGGCACGAACCCATATCCCCTGCACCGGCAGGTGGACTCCCAACCACTGTGCCACCAGGGAAGCCCTAAAATATTTTTTAAAAGAAATATTCTGTTTGGAATCTCTTCTCTAACACGGTTTTGTTTCAGTTGACTGGCAACAAGGTGCAAGCCGGTCACCACAACCCTCCTTCCATCTAAGACTCAGAACTCAGCCTCTATCTCTGGTCTCTTAATACCACTCATGACAGTAGGGGCTCTGGAGGCTTGGTCATGGACATGGTCGTTTGTGCTAGGCTTAGCTGTTTGACTTGGCAAGTTTACGGAAGGACATAAGTTTACTGTGATGGAATTCTGAGAGGTAATAGAGGGGAGGGGGGCATGCATTTCAAGACAACTTGGCCAGTAAACACATAGAACCTGTGTTTTTTAGTCCTGGGGCATAATTCACCTGTGTGTGTTCTTGGCTGAGGCGTATTAAAATGATGCAGGCTTCCTTCTGCAAGAGAAAGTAGTTTTTCTAGTGAAATTAAGTTAGGAATGCATTGCTAGTTGAAACTAATATCTGAAGCATTTAGTCATTTAGTAAGTAAAATTGATGAAAACCTTAGAACAGTCCTTGTGGAGACGTGTGATTAATAAGGAAAGGGTCAAAGAGATGCATGTTAATCTGTTTATATAAGGGATCTGGAGCTTATTAAAAGTTTTTGTAAACATTCAACTAATGAAGCATTATATAAAATTAGACATTGCCTTTAAATGGTAAAAAGTCACTAGACTGAAAAACACCTACAATGTTATTGCTAAGTAACTTATTTATATTTTCCCTAACACTGGTAATTTAAATATAAAAAATTGATTTGGTAAAAAGGAACATTCCATGAAAATCGTCCACTCAGGATTCTCCTGGGGAATTTTTTCTCACTTGTCCTTGGTTCCTAGAGTTATTACAGGATAGAGTAGCGTGAATGGTCATTATTAACCTCGTGCTATGGTTTGGACAGATACCTGGCCGATAAATCCCATCTCACAAATATAAACCCAGAACATTATTTCACATGAAACTTTTTCATTTTTTGGAGGTCACAGGGAAAGGGGACATCTCTGAGTTCTCTCTAGGTCCCAAATGATGAAGAAAACAAGGAATTTTTGCACAAATAAAAAGCAAGATATGAACTTCAATGATAGTCCAGACAAATTTCCAGTAGCTACAAAGTGTATGTGTGGTTGTCTGGAAAAGCTGGGCCGGGGAACGTGGCCTGGACCCCTCTTCTATGGAACCAGAAGGAGAAAGGTGAAGGATTCTTCCCAGCACTTTTGTCTCAAGATGAGATACACGGGACCTTTATTATAGTTTACATTCTTCGGTAATGTGTCAGGTGGAGTTTTAAGTATCTCTACATCCTGATTTCTTTTTATCCAATTTTCTTTATTTTGGTAGAGGCTCTGCAGTAGATTTGATAATGAAACATATGCTATTTCATTACCAGACATATGAATTCAGAGCCACAGTCAAACCTTGACCTTGGACAGGTTATTGAACCGACCATGGCCACAGTTTTTTTCATTTCTATATTGGGAAGAATAGTACTTAAGCCACAGGATTGTTTGGAGGAATAGAGATTATATACAAAACGACTCACACATAGTAAGTACACACACAGAACGTGGTAGCTATTTTTTGTTTGTTTTGTTTTGCTAATCAGTGATTTTATTTTTTTATACCAATTACAGCTTTATTTTAATAAACCCTATCCTTGGTTATTATATCCTACTCTTCCAATAATGTTCTTTTTATTTTACACAGCAGGTTCTTATTAGTCATCAGTTTTACACACATCAGTGTATACATGTCAATCCCAATCACCCAATTCATCACACCACCACCACCACCCCCCCACGACTTTCCCACCTTGGTGTCCATATGATTGTTCTCTACATCTGTGTCTCAATTTCTGCCCTGCAAACCAGTTCATCTGTACCATTTTTCTACGTTCCACATACATGCATTAATATACGATATTTGTTTTTCTCTTTCTGACTTACTTCACTCTGTATGACAGTCTCTAGGTCCATCCATGTCTCAACAAATGACCCAATTTTGTTCCTTTTTATGGCTGAGTAATATTCCATTGTATATATGTACCACATCTTTCTCCATTCGTCTGTCGAAGAGCATTTAGGTTGCTTCCATGACCTGGCTATTGTAAATAGTGCTGCAATAAACATTGGGGTGCATGTGTCTTTTTGAATTATGGTTTTCTCTGGGTATGTGCCCAGTAGTGGGATTGCCAAGTCATATGATAATTCTATTTTTAGTTTCTTAAGGAACCTCCATACTGTTCTCCATAGTGGCTATTTGAATTTACATTCCCACCAACAGTGCAAGAGTGTTCCCTTTTCCCCACACCCTCTCCAGCATTTGTTGTTTGTAGATTTTCTGATGATGCCCATTCTAACTGGTGTGAGGTGATACCTCATTGTAGTTTTGACTTGCATTTCTCTAATAATTAGTGATGTTAAGCAGCTTTTCATGTGCTTCTTGTATGTCTTGTATATTTTCTTTGGAGAAATGTCTATTTAGGTCTTCTGCCCATTTTTGCATTGGGTTGTTTGTTTTTTTAATATTGAGCTTCATGAACTGTTTATATATTCTGGAGATTAATCCTTTGTCTGTTGATTCATTTGCGAATATTCTCTCCCATTCTGAGGGTTGTCTTTTCGTCTTGTTTATGGTTTCCTTTGCTGTGCAAAAGCTTTGAAGTTTCATTAGGTCCCATTTGTTTATTTTTGTTTTTATTTCCATTACTCTAGGAGGTGGATCAAAAAAGATCTTGCTGTGATTTATGTCAAAGAGCGTTCTTCCTATGTTTTCCTCTAAGAGTTTCATGGTGTCTGGTCTTACATTTAAGTCTCTAATCCATTTTGAGTTTACTTTTGTGTATGGTGTTAGGTAGTGTTCTAATTTAATTCTTTTACGTGTAGCTATCCAGTTTTCTCAGCACCACTTATTGAAGAGACTCTGTCTTCTCCATTGTATATCCTTGCCACCTTTGTCATAGATTAGTTGCCCATAGGTGCGTGGGTTTATCTCTGGGCTTTCTATCTTGTTCCATTGATCTATGTTTCTGTTTTTGTGCCAGTACCATATTGTCTTGATTACTGTAGCTTTGTAGTATAGTCTGAAGTCAGGGAGTCTGATTCCTCCAGCTCCGTTTCTTTCCCTCAAGACTGCATTGGCTATTTATGGTGTTTTGTGTCTCCATACAAATTTTAAGATTTTTTGTTCTACTTACGTAAAAAATGCCATTGGTAATTTGATAGGGGTTGCATTGAATCTGTAGATTGCTTTGGGTAGTATAGTCATTTTCACAATATTGATTCTTCCAATCCAAGAACATGGTATGTCTCTCCATCTGTTGGTATCATCTTTAATTTCTTTCATCAGTGTCTTATAGTTTTCTGCATACAGGTGTTTTCTCTCCCTAGGTAGGTTTATTCCTAGCTATTTTATACTTTTTGTTGCAATGGTAAATGGGTGTGTTTCCTTAATTTCTCTTTCATATTTTTCATCATTAGTGTATAGGAATGCAAGAGATTTCTGTGCATTAATTTTGTATCCTGCAACTTTACCAAATTCATTGATTAGCTCTTGTAATTTTCTGGTGGCATCTTTAGGATTCTCTATGTATAGTATCATGTCACCTGCAAACAGTGACAGTTTTACTTCTTGTTTTCTGATTTGTATTCCTTTAATTTCTTTTTCTTCTCTGATTGCCATGGCTAGGACTTCCAAAACTATGTTGAATAATAGTGGTGAGAGTGGACATCCTTGTCTTGTTCCTGATCTTAGAGGAAATGCTTTCAGTTTTTCACCATTGAGAATAATGTTTGCCCTGGGGTTTTCATATATGGCCTTTATTATGTTGAGGTAGGTTCCCTCTATTCCCACCTTTTGGAGAGTTTTTATCATAAATGGGTGTTGAATTTTGTCAAAAACTTTTTCTGCATCTATTGAGAAGATCATATGGTTTTTATTCTTCAGTTTGTTAATATGGTGTATCACATTGATTGATTTGTGTGTATGAAGAATCCTTGCATCCCTAGGATAAATCCCACTTGGTCATGGTGTATGATCCTTTTAATGTGTTGTTGGATTCTGTTTGCTAGTATTTTGTTGAGGATTTTTGCATCTATATTCATCAGTGATATTGGTCTGTAATTTTCTTTTTTTGTAGCGTCTTGGCCTGGTTTTGGTATCAGGATGATGGTGACCTCATAGAATGAGTTTGGGAGTGTTCCTTCCTCTGCAGTTTTTTGGAAGAGTTTGAGAAGGATGGGTGTTAGCTCTTCTGTAAATGTTTGATAGAATTCACCTGTGAGGCCATCTGGTCCTGGACTTTTGTTTGTTGGAAGATTTTTTTTTTTTTTTTGCAGTAGATGGGCCTCTCACTGTTGTGGCCTCTCCCGTTGTGGAGCAGAGGCTCCGGATGCGCAGGCCCAGCGGCCATGGCTCACAGGCCCATCTGCTCCGCGGCATGTGGGATCCTCCTGGACTGGGGCACAAAACCATGTCCCCTGCATCGGCAGGCGGACTCTCAACCACTGCACCACCAGGGAAGCCCTGTTGGAAGATTTTTTTGTTGTTGTTTTGTTTTTTGGGGTTTTTTTTGTGGTACGCAGGCCTCTCCCTGCTGTGGCCTCTCCCGTTGTGGAGCACAGGCTCCGGACACGCAGGCTCAGCGGCCATGGCTCACGGGCCCAGCCGCTCCACGGCATGCAGGATCCTCCCAGACCGGGGCACGAACCCGTGTCCCCCGCACCGGCAGGCGGACTCTCAACCACTGCACCACCAGGGAAGCCCCTGTTGGAAGATTTTTAATCACAGTTTCAATTTCATTGCTTGTGATTAGTCTGTTCATATTTTCTATTTCTTCCTGGTTCAGTCTTGGAAGGTTATACCTTTCTAAAAGTTTGTCCATTTCTTCCAATTGTCCATTTTATTGGCGTAGAGTTGCTTGTAGTTGTCTCTTAGGATGCTTTGTATTTCTGTGGTGTCTGTTGTAACTTCTCTTTTTTCATTTCTAATTTTATTGATTTGAGTCCTCTCCCTCTTTTTCTTGATCAGTCTGGTTAATGGTTTATCAATTTTGTTTATCTTCTCAAAGATAGTTTTATTGATCTTTGTTACTGTTTTCTTTTTTTCTATTTCATATATTTCTGCTCTGATCTTTATGATTTCTTTTCTTCTGCTAACTTTGGGTTTTATTTATTCTTCTTCCTGTAGTTCCTTTAGGAGTAAGGTTAGATTTTTTATTTGAGATTTTTCTTGTTTCTTGAGGTAGGCTTGTATAGCTATAAGCTTCCCTCTTAGAACTGCTTTTGCTGCATCCCATAAGTTTTGGATCATTGTGTTTTCATTGTCATTTGTCTCTAGTTTTTTTTTTTGATTTCCTCTTTGATTTCTTCAGTGATTTCTTGGTTATTTAGTAATGTATTGTTTAGCCTCCATGTGTTTGTGTTTTTTACTTTTTCTTCCCTGTAATTCATTTCTAATCTCATAGCGTTGTGGTCAGAAAAGATGCTTGATATGATTTCAATTTTCTTAAATTTAACAAGGCTTGATTTGTGACCCAAGATGTGATCTGTCCTGGAGAATGTTCCATGTGCACTTGAGAAGAAAGTGTAATCTGCTGTTTTTGGATGGAATGTCCTATAAATATCAGTTAAATCTATCTGGTCTATTGTGACATTTAAAGCTCGTGTTCCTTATTAATTTTCTGTCTGGATGATCTGTCCATTGGTGTATGTGAGGTGTTAAAGTCCCCCACTCTTATTGTGTTACTGTCGATTTCCTCTTTTAGAGCTGTTAGCATTTGCCTTATGTATTGAGGTGCTCCTATGTTGGGTGCATATATATTTATAATTGTTATATCTTCTTCTTGGATTGATCCCCTGATCATTATGTAGTGTCCTTCCTTGTCTCTTGTAACATTCTTTACTTTAAAGTCTATTTTATCTGATATGAGTACTGCTACTCCAGCTTTGTTTTGATTTCCATTTGCATGGAATATCTTTTTCCATCCCCTCACTTTCAGTCTGTATGTTTCCCTAGGTCTCAAGTGGGTCTTTTGTAGACAGCATATATATGGGCCTTCCTTTTGTATCCATTCAGCAAGTCTCTGTCTTTTGGTTGGAGCATTTAATCCATTCACGTTTAGGGTAATTATCAATATGTATGTTCCTATTACCATTTTCTTAATGGCTTTGGGTTTGTTTTTGTAGGCCTTTTTCCTCTCTTGTGTTTCCCACTTAGAGAAGTTCCTTTAGCATTTGTTGTAGAGCTGGTTTGGTGGTGCTGAAATCTCTTAGCTTTTGCTTGTCTGTAAATCTTTTGATTTCTCCGTTGAATCTGAGTGAGATCCTTGCCAGGTAGAGTAATCTTGGTTGTAGGTTCTTCCCTTTCATCACTTAAAGTATATCATGCCACTCCCTTCCAGCTTGTAGAGTTTCTGCTGAGAAATCAGCTGTTAACCTTATGGGAGTTCCCTTGTATGTTATTTGTTGTTTTTCCCTTGCTGCTTTTAATAATTTTTCTTTGTCTTTAATTTTTGCCAATTTCATAACTCTGTGTCTCGGCCTGTTTCTCCTTGGGTTTATCCTGCCTGGGACTCTCTGTGCTTCCTGGACTTGGGTGGCTATTTCCTTTCCCATGTTAGGGAAGTTTTTGACTGTATGTCTTCAAATATTTTCTCGGGTCCTTCCTCTCTCTCTTCTCCTTCTGGGACCCCTATAATGCGAATGTTGTTGCGTTTAATGTTGTCCCAGAGGTCTCTTAGGTTGTCCTCATTTCTTTTCATTCTTTTTTCTTTAGTGTGTTCTGCAGCAGTGAATTCCACCATTCTGTCTTCCAGGTCACTTATGTGTTCTTCTGCCTCAGTTTTTCTGCTATTGTTTCCTTCCAGTGTAGTTTTCATTTCAGTTATTGTATTGTTCATCTCTGTCGTTTGTTCTTTAATTTTTCTAGATCTTTGTTAAACATTTCTTGCATCTTCTCAATCTTTGCCTCCATTCTTTTTCCAAGCTCCTGGATCATCTTCACTATCATTATTCTGAATTCTTTTTCTGGAAGGTTGCCTATCTCTACTTCATTTAGTTGTTTTTCTGGGGTTTTATCTTGTTCCTTCATCTGGTACATAGCCTTTTCATCTTGTCTATCTTTCTGTGAATGTGGTTTTTGTTTCACAGGCTGCAGGATTGTAGTTCTTTTTGCTTCTGCTGTCTGCCCTCTGGTGGATGAGGCTGTCTAAGAAGCTTGTGCAAGTTCCTGATGGGAGGGACTGGTGGTGGGTAGAGCTGGCTGTTGCTCTGGTGGGCAGAGCTCAGTAAAACTTTAATCTGCTTGTCTGCTGATGGGTGGGCCTGGGTTCCCTCCCTGTTGGTTGTTTGGCCTGAGGTGACCCAACACTGGAGCCCACCCAGGCTCTTTGGTGGGGCTAATGGCAGACTCCCAGAGGGCTTGCACCAAGGAGTACTTCCCAGAACTTCTGCCGCCAGTGTCCTTGTCCCCATGGTGAGCCACAGCCACCCCCCGCCTCTGCAGGAAACCCTCCAACACTAGCAGGTAGGTGTGATTCAGTCTCCTGTGGGGTCACTGCTTCTTCCCCTGGGTCCCGATGCACACACTACTTTTTGTGTGCCCTCCAAGAGTGGAATCTCTGTTTCCCCCAGTCCTGTTAGAGTCCTGCAGTCAAATCCCGCTAGCCTTCAAAGCCTGATTCTGTAGGAATTCCTCCTCCCGTTGCCGGACCCCCAGGTTCAGAAGCCTGATGTGGGGCTCAGAACCTTTTCTCCAGTGGGTAGACTTCTGTGGTATAAGTGTTCTCCAGTTTGTGAGTCACCCACCCAACAGTTATAGGATTTGATTTTATTGTGATTGTGCCCCCCCTACTGCCTCACTGTGGCTTCTCCTTTGTCTTTGGATGTGGAGCATCTTTTTGGTGAGTTCCAGTGTCTTCCTGCCGGTGACTGTTCAGCAGTTAGTTGTGATTCTGGTGCTCTCGCAAGAGGGAGTGGGAGCACGTCCTTCTACCCCGGTAGCTATTATTTCTCAAGTTTTCATGCTTATTTTCACTTTCCAATTATAGATCTCTTTATATTCATAAATGGTGACCACATTCAGGAAAACAAAAATCAAAATATATGGATCAATTGTATGTATGGATATACTAAAGCAAAGTATTTTAGATTAGGTTTTCCCCAAACCCGTGAAAGGTAAATTCTTAGAAGAGTGTAAGGTATGTAATAAGGGCTCAGTAAATGTTATGTAGTTAGTATTACTGTATTTTCATCATCATTTCATAAACAAGTTTAAGCTTTCTCATAAACAACGAGGTCCTACTGTATAGCATAGGGAACTATATTTAATATCCTATGATAAACCATACTGAAAAGAATATTAAAAAAGAATGTGTACATATATACATATATACGTATAACTGAATCACTGTATAGCAGAAATTAACACAACATTGTTAATCAACTATACTTCAATAAAAGAAGAGATATGTATAAAAAGAAAGCCTTCTCTGTATATATTCTTCCTTTTAAGCCCATCAGAATGCTTATATTCCCTGCGTTTCATTTAGATTTCTAAGCTCGAAACTCTGTCCCTGGAGCTTTGACTAAGAAACAACACCAAGACCTGATCAGGGGTAGTAAAGAACTACTTCAGCATTGACTGTGTGGAATTCTCTACAAATCACAACGCAACAAGGCCTGGAGTTCTGTTCAGAAGTTTATGCTCTTTAATCATTGTATTATTTCATGCTGAATTCTCAAGCTTTTACTCTTTTCCAATTACATAATGATGAATTATCTTAAAAAGATAAAAAATATATACATCAATTAGCATTAAGACTGCTTTTGTGTATCAGAGCCCCAGAGGAAAGAGCCTTAGATAAAAGCACTGTATTTCTCTCTAATGAAAATTTTGGAAGTAGACCCTTCAGGGATGGTATGGTAGTGCAGTGATTATCAGGAACCCTGGGTTCTTCATCATCATTGCTTTGAATTCTTAATGTTTAAGCACATTATGGTCCATCATGGCTGCATGAGCGTGAGACACCCTATCCTCAATCAAGCTAATAGGAAGGAAGGAGGAACAAGGATGGTGTGCCCCTTCCTTTCAAAGACACTGCCCAGAATCCATTCTTGATGTCTCACGTTGTATGCTACCCACCAGAACTTGGGTAGAAGGACAGACCTCACTGCAGAGGAGACTGGAAATTTTAGTCCTTATTCTGGGTGGCCTCATGCCCATCTAAGATTTAGGTGTTTTATTCATATGGAAGAAGAGAAGACAAGATACTGGGAATAAGGAGGATTATCTGTGATACCTGGGCTTCACTGGAACGTTTATTATTATTTTCTCTTATGTTCTCTTTTTCCTTCTTTTGCATCTTAGATCCCATGCGCGGCCCAAGAAAATTGGAAGTCGTCGAAGTCAAATCTCGACAAATCACTCTCCGCTGGGAGCCATTTGGGTATAACGTGACTCGTTGCCATAGTTACAACCTCACAGTCCACTACTGTTACAAGGTCGGAGGGCAGGAACAAGTGAGAGAAGAAGTAAGCTGGGACACGGATAACTCACACCCTCAACACACCATCACCAACCTCTCCCCCTACACCAACGTCAGTGTGAAACTCATCCTCATGAATCCCGAGGGACGGAAGGAGAGCCAAGAACTCGTAGTACAGACAGATGAAGATCGTGAGTACTTTCAGGTGTTATGTTTATGGGAAACAGACAGTCTTTTTAAAAAGCAGCTCATGTTTCTTTCTAATTGAGACCTTTACACTGAAAATGGGAGGAAGAATTACTTACTGGATTGAATAACACACATGTATATCTGTGCTGCTGTATACTGAAGCACTGATTAAAAGGGGTAAAGGGAATAAAGATCCAGAAGCTTATTTTAATTTTTATGAGTCATATAATTACTTTTCTACATATGATTATTCTGTATGGCTCTAAGTAGTTCTTCATTCAAGTTTTATCATCATGTTGGACTGAAGAACTGTTGTTCCGGGTATTCGATTATTTATAAGAAATGCTTATTCAAACAGCATTCTGAAACATTTTTCATAGTTCAGATAAAAATTCAGCCCCAGATAGAGGCTGCCCTTGCTGTTCTGCACAGTGCTGAGAAATTACCTCATTAGGTCGGTGGTTATGTAATAGATCATGCTTTTCCATAGGAACAATGCTGTAATTGGATATGACCTCAGTAACCAAGAATTTAATAAATAGACAGTGCATGTCACCAGCAACTCATCAAAAAAAGCAAATATACAGTTGCATTAAGCCTCTAAAATAATTTAAAATGGTAAAATGACACCTGGAATCCCCTAGCATAGGTATAAATGTGCTTTTACGCTGATTATACAGGGGACTCTCATGTACAATAGTGAGTCCGTGTAGCACATAAAATACAGCGGTAGTTTATCGTATATTTGGTTTAAAATTCATTTGCCAGGCATCAGAGTAAGTGGCAAACAACATGGGGAGCCACTTGCTTACTCCTGGGAAAAGTAGGTTCCACCTTTTTCTCTTCACGTAGCTGATTATGATCTTTATTGATTGTAACATGTGGTAAATGTTTATCACAACACTATTTTTTCATCTACAGAGCTGACAAGGTATTTTTGAGTGTTGATGACCTGTGCAATACCAGGCATATTGCTATAAAATAAAAACATGGAAACAGCCAGAGTAAATGGGAAGCTCGACCACATCTTCTCTTTTCTTTTTTGTAGCCCCTCAAGTCCTGCCTGTGTTGGTTGCTCTCAAGTAGTTGTTTCACTGCAGTTTTTTTTGTGAGAAGTATAGGTTGATATGAGTCACTCAGTCTAGGCTGAGCATGGAAGCCCTATCTCTATTTCTTCCAGCTCTTCCTTGTGTCCCAGGAGAGACTCAAGAAAGTTTCAGCACTGTCAGCAGGTCTTTTCTGGCCCCTTCCTCCCCTGCATTTTTGTATTTAATTTGGTCCTAACTCCTGTTGTTGCTACTTCCAAAATATTAGATTGTTCTTTTTTTTGACTTAATTATTTTCATTATATTTCTGGTTTTCATATGAAGAAACTGAGTCAGAAAAGTGAATGGTAAACCCAGATGTCTGGTTCCAGAAACTGTGGCCTGTACTTCTATGTGCCAAAGTACTTCTAAGTACTTACTAATATGATCATTAGTATTCTAGAGGCCTTATTTATATAAACATTGATATTACTGTCTATTCTATCTTTCTGCCTTGAGGTATTTTTTTACAATCATTCTTTTAATTGAAGTATAGTTAATTTACAGTGTTGTGTTAGTTTTAGGTTTACTGCAAAGTGATTCATTTATATATATATATATATATTCTTTTTCAGATTCTTTTTCATTATAGGTTATTACAGGATATTAAGTATAGTTCCTTGTGCTCTACAGTAGGTCCTTATTGATTATTTTATACACAGTAGTGTGTATCTGTTAATCCCAAGCTCCTAATTTATCTCTTCCCTGCCCCCTACCTTTCCCCTTTGGTAACCATAAGCTTGTTTTCTATGTCTGTGGGTCTATTTCTGTTTTGTCAAAAAGTTCATTTGTATCATTTTTTTAGATTCCACATATAACTGATATTATGTGATATTGGTCTTTGTCTGACTTACTTCACATAATATGATAATAGATTGTTCTTTTCTCTCAACTTCCACTACCTATATCCAGATTTTATGCTGAAATTTCTGTAGTAGTTTCTAACCTTTTATTGTTCCAGCTTTGTCCAATTCCAGTGCCCTCTACTCGTTCCCTAAACTAATCTCTAAAATACATTTGCATCATGTTACTCTCTCCACAAGAGCCGTCAGTGACTCTCTTTACCCATATCTCGGTATTCCAGGCTCAGGCTCTAGACCTGGTAGCTTTTCCTCCCTGACAGTGCATCCTGCAGAGACGTGCCCTGGTGCTGGTCCTGCTGCCACACTCCATGCATCCTGAGTGCTCCCTCACTGTCTGTCCTCCTCTGCACATCTTCCCCACCTGGCTTCCTACATTCCATCTCCTCCATCACCCTCCAAAGTTCTCCTCACAAGTTCAGGTCCTTCGTGAAACTGTCTCCAGCTCTCTCACCCTCATTCCTCTCTCATCCTTCTGACCTCATTTGCACTTGACAAGATCTTTAAATCTCTGAGCCTTAATTTCCTCATCTGAGAAGCAAGAATAATACAGTTCTCCAGCATATTAGGGTTAGAAGCCATTTCCATCGAGTGCTATTTGTAGCTGCAGAGAGGGGCCCTTTAATAGGTGAGCGTTATTATTGTTATTGTAAGAATTCAGAGGAACTTATCGTGACACTTTCTTTTTTTTTTTTTGCGGTACGCGGGCCTCTCACTGCTGTGGCCTCTCCCGTTGTGGAGCACAGGCTCCGGACGCGCAGGCTCAGCGGCCATGGCTCACGGGCCTAGCCGCTCCGCGGCATGTGGGATCTTCCCAGACCAGGGCACGAACCCATGTCCCCTGAATCGGCAGGCAGACTCTCAACCACTGCGCCACCAGGGAAGCCCTATCGTGACCCTTTCTTGTTCTCTCATTATGTTATATATAATTTTTTCCTCTTAACTGTAAACCACTTGAGAGAAGAAGCCATCTAATTTTCTTCTTTAGCAATTTGCATGGTATTGAGTAGGCAATAAGCACTCAAAATACTTATTAGTCTTTAAATAAAATAGTAAAATTTGCTGATAATCATTTAATTCAGGCTTAAATCAACAGTAATGTTTCCATCAGTGAGAGAGGAAAGTCGAGTGCAGTCATTTCTAGAGATGAGAGATGTTTTGCTGAAGCATAAACTCACCAATACTTTTGGGTTTCGAATTTACATGAGCTAATAACTCTGTTAAGTGCTGTTAAAACATAAGGTTAAATAAGTCACTTTTTTGTTTGTGTGTTTAAATTATATTGCTAGTCCCTGGAGTTGGGGTGTGCGTTACTTCCAAATAAAAATCTTTTGTTTACATAGCACACTGGCATCCAGTTCATTAGAAAAACTTTAATTTCAAATTATATTTCCTAACAAGAGCAAAAGAAAAAAAAGACTTCAAATAAGACAGAAAAAGAAAAATTGTTAATACCTACCGAGCTTGAAGAAAAAAGAATTGAAGTGTCACTTTACTTATCTGCCATTAACAAAGGCTACAATTTGTTGTACATCGTGAGTTTTATTGTAGTATAATATTTTTATTGAAATATTATTTATTTCATCAGAAAATATGTGGGAAAAAATTATCTTTTTATTACTGTTAAGAGTGTCACTAGACACTATAGGGCTCAATTCCATAAACTTAGATATTATGGTTCTATATCCCAAATCATGAATTCCTAGAACTTCTAAAAAAGGCACCAGACCTAAGTTCCTGTGAGGTACCAGTTTCCCTAATTTAACTAACTCTTCTGGTATGTTAATTCACTTGATCCTGTTCCTGACCTAACAACAATTATATGAATCCCATTTAGGTTTTCCTGTTATTAACATTTTCATGATTACAAGCCCTCCAATACATTTTATTACATTCATCCTTTTAAAATATCCTCTGTTCAACATAATTTTGACAATCTCTCTTTTTTTAAATTTTACTCTCATTTATACTAATCGAATGAAACCAAAGATTTGTTTTTTTCTAAGTTTTCACCCTCTTTACGTCTGTACATAGATTACTAAATATTTTCAATTCAGAAATATTATCACAAAATAATAGAACCACACATGCATCATAATTATCTTGATCCTGTGAGGAACCTGATGACGTCAAAATAAACACTTTCAAGGTCAAGAGGAAGAGACTTAGTAGAGCTTTTTTTTTTTTAATTTTTATTTATTTATTTTTAAATTTATTTATTTTTGGCTGCATTAGGTCTTCATTGCTGTGCATGGGCTTTCTCTAGTTTCAGCGAGCGGGGGCTACTCTTCATTGCGGTGCGCGGGCTTCTCATTGCAGTGGCCCCTTTTGTTGTGGAGCATGGGCTCTAGGTGCGTGGGCTTCAGTAGCTGTGGCTCGCGTGCTCAGTAGTTGTGGCTCGCAGGCTCATTAGTCATGGCTCACGGGTTTAGTTGCTCCGCGGCATGTGGGATCTTCCTGGACCAGGGCTCAAACCCGAGTCCCCTGCATTGACAGGCATATTCTTAACCACTGCACCACCAGGGAAGTCTGAGACTTAGTAGAGCTTTCTCTGGCATGGCCCATCGTAGTCCAACTTCTGATTGTGATGAGCATTTTAGTCTCAGAGCCCAGAATCCAAATTTTCTTAGAACTCACCAGTGTCATCACTTCTTAAATACCTTGTTTCTTTGCTTCGATGTAGTTTCACATCAATTCCTTCAACCTAAGACAAACGATTATTTAAACATTTATATATTTTTTAGAGTTTGGACATTAGGGATTAACTTACTCCAACTTCCTCATTTTAGAAGTGAGGCAACTGAGACCTAAGGAGGGTCCGCGAATTGCCCAAATTTCACAGTTTATTCACTGGAAAGTCTTAAATCAGAACCCAGGCCCCCCCATCTGAATCAGTGATTTTTTTTTTCTGCTAAACTCTCCTTAGTTCTGTTTAGAATAACTATCAATATAAATGTCCTAGATCTACCTTTAAGTAGCCCCTCAACTAAACAAATGTGTATTGCCTATGAGTCCTTTTGTAATTCTGGTCAGTCTTTCTAGTCTGAGGAGATCTCACCAACCCTTAGAGGGCTATTCATACCCTCCACAAGCTAACCAAACATTTCTTTAGCCCCCATGTTTTAAACTTTATTGAGATATGTTTATACAGTCATGAGTTGATTTGTGTTGTTTCTACTTTTTAATTATTATGAATAATGCTCCTCTTAGTATTTGTGTACAAGCCTTTGAGTGACACGTGTTTTCAGCTCTCTTGGATATATACGTAGGAGTGGAATTGCTGGGTCATATGGTAAGTTTATCTGTGTTTAACCATTTGAGGATCTGCCAGACTGTTTTCAAAGTAGCTTTGTGATTTTACATTCCTACCAGCAGTGTATGAGGGTTCCACTTTCTCCACATTCTTGCCAATACTTGCTATTATCTGTCTTTCGATTATAGCCATTCTAGAGGGTGTGAAGTGCTATCACACTGTGGTTTTGATGTGCATTTTCCTGCTAGCTAATGATGTTGAGCATCTTTTCACGTGCTTATTGGCCATTTGTATATCTTTTTTTGGAGAGCTCTTTATACAGATCCTTTGCCCGTTTTTAATTGGATTATTTTTTTATTGGGATTTCATAGTTCTTTATGTATTTTAGATACAAGTCTCTTGACAGATACATGATTTGCAAAAGCTTTCTCCCTTTTTGTGTGTTGTCTTTTCACTTTCTTGGTAGTGCCCTTTGAAGCACAAGAGCTTTTCACTTTACTGACGTACAGTTTATCTATATTTTCTTTTGTTATTTTTGTTTTTGGTGTCATATCTTTGAAACCATTGCCTAATACAATGTCATGAATATTTACACCTATATTTTCTTCTAGGAGTTTTGTAGTTTTAGCTCTTATATTTAGCTCTTTAATCTATTTTGGTATAATTTTCGTAGTTGGTGTGAAGTAGGAAACCAACTTCGTCCTTTTACATGTGGATATCCAGTTGTCCTAGCACCGCTTGGAAAAATTATTTTGACCCCACTGAATTTTCTTGGCACTTTTGATAAAAATCAATTGACTATAAATGTGGGGCTTTATTTCTGTACTCTCAATTCTGTTGTACTGATCTATCTGTCTATCCTTATGCCAATATCATGATGTCCTAATACTGTAGCTTTTTAGTAAATTTGAAATTGAGAAGCCTGAGTCCTCTCAAACCACTTTTTGATTACTCACACCATCACCAAATATACGTATACTTATAGGTAGTACAGATATACTGGTTTATAAATAGGATAGGCACACTAGACACTAAATTGTGTATCATATAAAGCATACTCAAAAACTTAATTTAAATGAATATGAGATAAATGATATTTTTAAAATAATATTGTATGTTATTTTGTAGAAAATTGGCAAGTACATTTCTATCTTCCCTTATGTCAATTAGATTTTCTCGTTAATCAAAAGGTGTTACATACTTTAGGTTTTAAAAAATGGCATCAGACTTTCCCAAATCTGTTTTATTATTAATAAATAAAATGAAATATTTTAAAAATATTTCATCTACATCACATCTTTGTAGAACTTCTATTTTGTGTGTACTTTTCATAGACATATTAAGTATAAGTCCAGGAGTTCATACATATTCTTCTTTGACATGCTTTTATCACTCAGTGTTATGGTTATAGAATTCATCCATGATGATGTATAAAGCTGTCATCGATTTTCAGTCGTTTTTGTATTTTATTGAGTGAATATAAACTAATTTCTTAAACTATTTTTTGTCTCCAGTTTATTAGTTTTATTTTAAAATGCTACTATGCTGACATCCTAGTCTATGTCTCCTAGTACATATGTGCAAGAATATTACTAGGGAATATACCTGAGGTGGGATTATTGGGCCGTATGACATGTGCCTCTTTAACTTCAGTGCATACAGGCAAATTATTTCCCAAAGTGGCTATACCAATTTATGGTCTCACAAGCAATGTGTGGGAATTCGCATCGCTCCACATCCTTCTTTATTTCTGAAGAATAAAAAAGTTTATTTACAAGATGATACTGAGCTTTGTCTAATTGATTCAAACTTTTTAGAGGAAGATTTGATGAAATTCTTTTCTTTATAAAGACAGTATAGCCAAAATGGTTTTAAATTGCAGGTTTTTGCAAGAAAATGGAATATATCTATTAAAATCTTACACCTCAATAGAGAGTTAAAAACCTGTCAAGTCTAGAAAAATGTATTTTGTTTTTGGTTTACTTAAATATGTATCGATTTTTTCCCCCCTTCTAGTTCCAGGTGCTGTTCTTACTGAATCCATCCAAGGAAGTACCTTTGAAGAGAAGATATTTCTTCAATGGCGAGAGCCAATTCAAACCTATGGTGTCATCACTTTATATGAGGTAGTATATACATTTGTTAGTAATTTAATTTTTACTGTAACTTCTATGATAGCTAGACCATCTACTATTTAAAAATGCATAGTAACATCATGCCTTTTAGGAAGTTGAATGCCTTTAATAGTTATAATGGTTACTGAATAGAAGCAAAAAAATTAAAAATGAGCTTTCGAATTATGTATAATTTCAGAATGTATATTCACCATGATTTAGATGCTTCCAGATTACATGTTATTAGATGTAAAGCCACACTCTAATATAGTTTAAAAATCACCTTTGTGAAAAACAGTAAGTGTTCTGTCATATACATTATTTGTATGACAGGAGGCAACCATGGCATCCTGTTCTCGCCAGCTCTAAAATATTTTACTCCTGAATTATAGAAGAGCGCTGATGATCCAGTTAGTGGAGTTGATAGACATTGTCTTGGGAATAACAACAGAATAATGTCTTCTGGTTTCTCAGCATTAGCAAAACAGCCTTTAGACTTCTGTGACACAGTTTTGTCTACTGATAGATAGCAGAGAAGAATTCGATGACT
This sequence comes from Delphinapterus leucas, assembly GCF_059928025.1. NCBI lineage: Eukaryota > Metazoa > Chordata > Mammalia > Artiodactyla > Monodontidae > Delphinapterus > Delphinapterus leucas. Next base: position 30,970,324 of record NC_143142.1, on the reverse strand, counting down.
TGTTCAGGGGAAAAAATAACAGCAGTAGCGGGGTGGCAGTCATCATCACATCTGTATGAGCGTGATTTCACTCTGCCTATTGTCATAGAAACAAGCAGGTGCATTTTTTTTTCAAGCTAGCATTTATGTGAATGCAAATTCAACAAAATTATATGTTGTTCGGTTTCTAAAATCCGCAGCCATTCTTCCTATGGGACCTCTACCTGAATACCTTTCAGCTACTGACAAAGCTGGAGTAGATTCGCTGTCAGACAGTCACCACTGGTGAACCCTTTCCCTGACCCAACGAGCCTCACAGCTATGTTTCCTTGTACCTTTTAAAACTTGGTATTGAAATGCAAAAAAAAAAAAAAATTGTTGTTCATCAAAAGCTAAACAACGTAAGAGAAAAGAAAAAAAGTTGATTTTCGCATTAAGTTATGATGCTTTCCTTGGCTGCTTCGTTGTAAAAGAATCATGAAAATTCATGACTCTCTTTTGTAGAGTTGTTTTTTATAATCAGGTCAAACAAGTTCATTTTTTCCCCTCAGTGATCAGAATCTTTTAGTTAATATTTTTGGCCCCATGACCATTTTTTAGTTCTGTTTTGTGGATTCTTACCTCAGGATAACAGAATATTTTACTAGAAAATATACAGTCTTTGAAATCAACATTAAGTACCAAGAAATCAGTCCACCTCTCCTGAAAGCCACATGTTGATATCTAGACGGACAGAAAATAAAGGTGAGATCCTTTCTTTCTGATCCCATGGAGCATAATATTCATGTAATAAGTAACTTTAATGTGAAAACAATAGGAAAAGCAGAACCCATCAATCTCTCTGATTTCAGCAGCCACAGTGTCCCTCCTAGCTGAACACTGATCTAAATGCTACTACAAAGGGGATGTGTGAATGTCTTGTAAATCAACATTTTAAAACTCAAGATATAGGTAAGAAGAGCAGGCCGGTTGTTTTTTCTAGGCACCAAAGGGAAAATGCCAAATGTGTGAATCAGGCTTAAATGATTAAGTATAGGTTTCTGACTGTTGAATTTTTCTCTTCTTTTCTCCATGTTTTCTAGAAGTAGGAAGGAAGGTATTCCAGATTCCCCAAGGTGGGCCTTAGATGGTGTCTGTGCAGGGAGCTCCTCTTTGGCTAAAACACACTGCACCCTGGGGCTCTCCCAGCCTGTACCTGAGTCTGCAGGAGACCCAGCTTCCTCCTGGTGCAGGGCTGCTGGTGAACCAGACCAGTCCCCTCCCTGGAGGACCACAGTCCCCTGGGACAGACATGCTAAGGAAATAAAACCGTTGCCCAAAGGGAAACCAAGACCTAGGAACAGTGTAGTCACGGAAACACATTTGACTGTAGGTCAAAACTGGAAGGCAAGATACGTTATCATAGCTGGAAAAAAGCTTAGTAATAAATGATATGGGTGTTTCCTAAGGAGCACACTTGTATGGTTTTTTGAAGGAGAGGAGAAAAAACAGAAGGAATGTTGTAAATGCTGTAAGTGAACATGCTGTGGGTTCATGTTATTCTCAAGTTCTCTCTTTACCTCTTAAGAAAGATATACCAGATCATTAATGATTGGAAAATGCTGACAATGTCATCTTTTGCCGGAAGTTACGGCAATGATGGCACTAAAGCAACCTTCCGGCCTCAGTTCTTTGTCATCCCCATCTTCAGCCTTCTCAAACTAGCCTTCCTTCCTCTTGTCCCCAGCTGTGTTGTAGCCCCAGCCCTTCTCGTGCCTTACCTCCTGCTCAGCCGTTTCATTCTATCTGAGACATCTTCCTAAAATCTGGGACTGGTAATTACACTTTTCCTCAATAGCTATCCAGATTTTTATTTTATCAAATTATAAATGCAGTATTGTTCTCTGAAAGGATACTTTAAGCACAGAAGTATTCAAAATAAAATGTCTTTGCTTCCCAAATTCACTTTTCAGAGGTAACTACTATGAACAACTAGATGCATGTGCTTCCAAAATTTCACAAGGTAGAAATTTATAGTGCAAGTGCTCTTATGACTATACATGGATAAAATTTAATAAATGCTAGCAAACCCAGCATTGTATTACAAGAATATGCCATATAAGACCCCCTCCACATCATACAAAAATAAATGCCAAATAGGTTCATGAACTAAACACAAAAATTAAACTATAGCAACACTATAAGAAAAATAAGGAAGACGCTTTTGTAATATATCTTGACATAAAACCCAGAAGTCATTTAAAAAAGATTGACGGATTTGGTTATATAAGAATTTAAACTTCTGAATGATAGAAAATGCCACAAAGAAAAGTCTAAATACAAACAGAAGACTTGGGGAAATTATTTTCAACATTTGTAGCGGTCAACTGGCTGGTGGCTGTAGTTATAACACACTTGATACAGATTGATAAGTAGACAACACTCCATTAGGAAAAATGGGTGAAGAATAAAAGGAGTTGATTCATTGGAAAAAAAAATCTGAATGGCGTAAGCAGATGAAAAGATAGCTACCTAACCTTAGCAAGGATTAAGAAATGAAATAAAACGGACTCTTCAGAACGTTTAAGTTGGTGCAAATCCAGTGTTAAGGGGTGATGTGGTGAAATTTGTGTGCACAGACTGTTGATGGGGACATACAATTTTGCAACCTCTCATGTAGACAACTTGGGAATATCTATAAACATTCAGACACTGCATGTCAAGCCTGTTTAGGGAAGTTTCTCAGTCAGTAATACTCCCAAATGCACAGGGATGTATGTCCCAGTATTTTCATTGTACCCCAGTAACTTTATATGGCTCACGATTGCTTAGTGAATCAACTCCAAACTCCTGGTCACGATAGTAACACACCAGCAAGCTTTTGAAAAAAAACATTTAGTATGTATAAGGTATTAGAAGAGAACAAAATATAAAAGATCCTCTCTCTCCCCTACTAGAAGTGAGCAGTCCTATCAGCAGCGAATTATAGAAAAGAATGAAATGAGGACCAAATGTCTGCCTCGGTGCAGCGTGTGCAGGGCTGTCGGGCACATAGTAAAGGAGAACAGTCAGGACTCATCAGCCCACTGGGGCGTTGACGGATGGAGAGTTGAAAATACCTCAAGATCCCCCACCTGGAGAGCGGGGCTCAGTGAATCACCCTCCCCTGAGACAGTTCACATGGGTGGAGAGAGGGAGAATTGAGGGGCCCTGTTTGCTATCAGTGTTCAAGGCCATACATGGTACCATCCCAGCTGATACTTGCTACTGCATCTCCCATGACTCTCTCCTGGAACTGAATGAGCCATGTGTATGGAGTTTTCTTTTCTCCATGAACCTTCTGGTTTTTCACACCTGCTTCTGCTTATCCAGTTCTTTCCTCCTGACTGCCTCCGCTCATTCTCCTCCTATGGCACTTCTGCTTATCTTTCAGCATCTCAGTCAAATTTTGAACTTTTCCGTGGAGCATCCTAGGTTCTTGCATCCCCTGGAATCTGATTTACTTGTTGGTTCCTTTGATTGCTTGCCCCTCTGTTGAAGGACTGTAGTTAAGGCTGGCTGGCATTGCAGCCTAGGTCACAACTCCCTGGAAGATTGATTCCCCTCGTGGTCAGAGATTACGTGTTATTCCATTTTGGCTCTCCAGAATTTGAGACTTAGAGGAGGGAAAGAGGATGCTGGAGTATTTCAGGCACTGACCTGCCAATCAGAAGGCGTCCAATGTGAGCAGCAGCTGACTCCACCTCACCTGATCTAACCCCACATGTGTTGTCTGCGTGTCGGTTTGCTTTCAGCGTGGGCATCCCATCAAGTCCCTGGGTCCACCCTGGAACGTCAGTGTTCTCCATGGAGGCATCATTAGAATCACCTTGGCCCTCAGCCAGCGAAACGGCCAGGTGTGACCTCAGCCCCAGACCTCCCTCCTGGGAGTCTCCCGATGCTCGTCCTTGGCCTGGTACTTACTAGGCACTTAATAAACGTGCTGAATGAACCAGTGAAAAAATAAATACTGAAAGTACATGTTGCATTTGGACGTGAGCGTGGAGCTGGGTACCCTTCAGAAGTACTGCTCAGGAGGACAGATGCTTACTGACCATCAGCTGCGCAGGCAGTGGAGTTCTAGGGTCAAGTTCACTGTGTTCCCGAGGAACCTTTTTATTCCTGGAATTCAGACTCCAGGGCTCTGGATGGGTTTGAGGGGGAATCCATGAACTTTCTGACATTTTGTGTCCACTTGGACACAACATAGTTGCTTGTTAGGGATTTGTTAGAGGTGAGGGAGAGGATTCACGATTTTTAAGAGAAGCGTGTACGTGCTTTGTTATGGGTTGGGGAGAGGATCTGTGCTTTTTAACAAATTATCAAGGACTGTAACCGAAAGAACCCCAGTCTAGCTGATCCTGCAAGGCCATGGCTAGAGGCGAGTACAAACCCATCAGCACTGGTAAAACAGCAAGTCCTCTGATAATGCAATTGCTTTTTGCTTTGCAGAGCAAACGTCCTTCTTGCCGCACTGTGAGCACGTGTGTGAGTGCGTGCACAGACCTGCTCTCCCCGGAGTCTTTAGGAAAATATATACCGAATGCCAAATATTTACTGATCACAGTGGGGTCAGAAAGAAGAATAAGCTATCACTATTCAGAAAGAAGAGACAACTGTATGAAAAGTTCCAATTCCTTTGGCATGTTTAAATCACGATTTCAGACTACAAAGAGCTCTTACAGCTCTCCGTGATTTATTGCCGAATGGATGATAGGGACACAGTCACAACAGCCGGTATTGAGCAGATCCAGTGATCGTTAGGACGGGTTTGGGAAGGCTTTACGGATACGTAGAATGGGAGCCCCGGCTCGAGACATGGATGGACATGTTTTTGGTTCCATTCTCAAACTGCCGGCAGCATCTTTGAAAGCATTTCCTTCTTAACACACTGTGTTCTTTTGATTTCTATGACAGCTGTCTCTTTTGGCTTCTCCCTGCTTTCTGGCTCTCCTTCTGTGCCCTATATTAAATATCAGCGTTTCCCCAGGGACCTCATCCAGTCCTGAACCGTAATGTTCCAACGCTGCTCACCCCCAGGTGTCTACTTCCAGCCCAGACCTCTCAGCCCTATGTTGTACACGGTGTGTCCTCCTGACTGTCACAGGCATCTCGAGCTTGACATGCCCACCCCCCAGCAGTTAACTTCTCATTCATTCCATCCCATTTCAGTAAGCAGGACATCCTTTGCTCAAGCCCAAACATGGAGCCTGTCTTGGTTCCTCCATCTATCCCCACATCCAGTCCATCACTGACTTCTGCTCATGTCGACTCTAAAACTTGCCGATTCTTTTCATGTATTTCTCTCTTCATGGCCCCACCCTTGGTCCAAACCACTGCCTTCTCTCACGTGTGCTGCGACCTCAGCCATGGCCTCTGCCAGGGCTCCTAGGGGTCCTCCTACTACCTTTGGTGCCCCCTTCAAGAAAGCAATCCTCCACCTGGCAGCCAACGCGATCTCTTTATAAGGGAAGTCACATCGTTTTATCTTCACACTTAAAATTGTTCAAAGGCCCCTGTTGTATGTCTCCACACTTTCTCCCTTGGGGTACAGAGCACTGCAGGGAATTGCCCCCCCCATGTCTCCAGCCCCCCAGGGACCACGCCACCTCGCTGGCTGGCCTGCCGCCACAGGGGCCTTCTTTCTGTCCATCATCTGTGTCCGGAATGCTCCTGCTTCATGGTCTTAGTTCATGCTGTTCTTCCCCGGACTCCTAGCCTGGCTGACTCATTCCCAAGTTCAGTTAACTGTCATCTCCTCAGGGGACGCTCCCCCAGCCATTCTGAATGGCTGAGCATGGGCCCCACCCCAAAATCCCCTTCATCTTAGCATTCTGTTTGTTTCTTCCATGGCACGTAGTGTTTAAAAATTATTAATTTACTTACTGGATGTCTCCCCAGCTCCTCCCCAGCCCAGTCCAGATTATTGGTTGCCCGAGGGCAGGGCCTATGTCTTCCTGCTGACTGCAGTGCTCGTGCTCACACAGTTCAGTCAGTATTTGAATGGCAAGAGTGAATCTGAATTCATGATGGAGGAAAGAGGACAGAGTTAGCTCTATCACATTCCAAGGAGCTGAGAGTTTATAAGCAAAAGCAGTGTCAGAAAAGCCCAGTATTTGTGGGGCAGTAAATCTTTGTCCCCTGACCAGGACAGAAGAAAATATGATGTCATCCCATGTGAAGTTCTGCCAGTGTCCTTGTCCCTGTGGTGAGCCACAGCCACCCTTGCCTCTGCAGGAGACCCTCCAACACTAGCAGCCACGTGGCTGACAGGGTCTTTGAATGAAAAGAATTGAGCACAGTCTCAGAGACCTCTGTGACAACATTAAATGCACCAACATTCGAATTATAGGGGTCCCAGAAGGAGAAAAAGGGACTGAGAAAATATTTAAAGAGATTATAGTTGAAAACTTCCCTAATATGGGAAAGGATATAGTCCATCAAGTCCAGGAAGCACAGAGAGCCCCATACAGGATGATTCCAAGGAGAAACATGCCAACATGCATATTAAACAAACTATCAAAAATTAAATACAAAGAAAAAATATTAAAAGCAGCAAGGGAAAAGCAACAAATAACATACAAGGGGATCCCCATAAGGTTAACAGCTGATCTTTCAGCAGAAACTCTGCAAGCCAGAAGGGAGTTGCAGGACATATTTAAAGTGATGAAAGGGAAAAACCTAAAACCAAGATTACTCTACCCAACAAGGATCTCATTCAGATTCGACGTAGAAATTAAAACCTTTACAGACAAGCAAAAGCTATGAGAATTCAGCACCACCAAACCAGCTCTACAACAAATGCTAAAGGAACTTCTGTAAGTGGGAAACACAAGAGAAGGAAAACACATACAATAACAAACACCGAACAATTAAGAAAATGGTAAGAGGAACATACATATCGATAATTACCTTAAATGTAAATGGATTAAATGCTCCAACTAAAAGACACAGACTGGCTGAATGGATACAAAAATAAGACCTGTATATATGCTGTCTACAAGAGACCCACTTCAGGCCTAGGAACACATACAGACTGAAAGTGACAGGATGGAAAAAGATATTCCATGCAAATGGAAATCAAAAGAAAGCTGGAGGAGCAATTCTCATATCAGACAGAATAGACTTTAAATTAAAGACTATTATGAAAGACAAAGAAGGACACCACATAATAATCATGGGATCGATCCAAGAAGAAGATACAACAATTGTAAATATTTATGCACCCAACATAGTAGCAACTCAATACATAAGGCAAATACTAACAGCCATAAAAGGGGAAATTGACAGTAACACAATAATAGTAGGGGACTTTAACACCCCACTTTCACCAATGGACAGATCATCCAAAATGAAAATAAATAAGGAAACACAAGCTTTAAATGACACATTAAACAAGATGGACTTAATTGATATTTATAGGACATTCCATCCAAAAACAACACAATACACTTTCTTCTCAAGCGCTTATGGAACATTTTCCAGGATAGATCATATCTTGGGTCACAAATCAAGCCTTGCTAAATTTAAGAAAATTGAAATCATATCAAGTATCTTTTCTGACCACAACGCTATACTAGACATCAATTACAAGAAAAACACTGTAAAAAGTGCAAACACATGGAGGCTAAACAATACACTACTAAATAACCAAGAGATCACTGCAGAAATCAAAGAGCAAATTTAAAAATGCCTAGAAACAAATGATAATGAAAACACGACCACCCAAAACCTGTGGGATGCAGCAAAAGCAGTTCTAAGAGGAAAGTTTATAGCAATAAAATCCTACCTCAAGAAACAAGAAACGTCTCAAATAAACAACCTAACCCTACACCTAAAGCAATCAGAGCAAGAAGAACAAAAGAAACCCAAAGTTAGCAGAAGGAAAGAAATCATAAAGATCAGATCAGATCAGAAATAAATGAAGAGGAAATGAAGGAAAAAATCGCAAAGATCACAAAATCTAAAAGCTGGTTCTTTGAGAAGATAAACAAAATTGATAAACCATTAACCAGAGTCATCAAGAAAAAAAGGGAAAAGACTCAGATCAACAGAATTAGAAATGAAGAAGGAGAAGTAACAACTGACACTTCAGAAACACAAAGGATCATGAGAGATTGCTACAAGCAACTATATGCCTATAAAATGGACAACCTGAAAGAAATGGACAAATTCTTAGAAAAGCACAACCTTTCAAGACTGAACCAGGAAGAAATAGAAACTATAAACAGACCAATCACAAGCACTAAATTGAAACTGTGATTAAAAATCTTCCAACAAACAAAAGCCCAGGACCAGATGGCTTCACAGGTGAATTCTATCAAACATTTAGAGAAGAGCTAACACCTATACTTCTCAAAATCTTCCAAAATATAGCAGAGGGAGGAACACTCCCAAACTCATTCTACAAGGCCACCATCACCCTGATACCAAAACCAGACAAAGATGTCACAAAAAAACAAAACTATAGGCCAGTATCACTGATGAATGTAAATGCAAAAATCCTCAACAAAATACTAGCAAACAGAATCCAACAGCACATTTAAGAGGTCATACACATGATCAAGTGGGGTTTATCCCAGGAATGCAAGGATTCTTCAATATATGCAAATCAATCAATGTGATACAACATATTAACAAATTGAAGGATAAAAACCATATGATTATCTCAATAGATGCAGAAAGAGCTTTCGACAAAATTCAACACCCATTTATGATAAAAACCCTCCAGAAAGTGGGCATAGAGGGAACTTACCTCAACATAATAAAGGCCATATATGACAAACCCCCAGCCAATATTGTTCTCAATGGTGAAAAACTGAAAGCATTTCCTCTAAGACCAGGAACAAGACAAGATTGCCCAGTCTCACCACTATTATTCAACATAGTTTTGGAAGTTTTAGCCACAGCAATCAGAAGAGAAAAAGAAATAAAAGGAGTCCAAATCAGAAAAGAAGAAGTAAAACTGTCACTATTTGCAGATGACATGAAACTATGCATAGAGAATCCTAAAGATGCTACCAGAAAACTACTAGAGCTCATCAGTGAATTTGGTAAAGTTGCAAGATACAAAATTAATGCACAGAAATCTCCTGAATTCCTATACACTAATGATGAAAAATTTGAAAGAGAAATTAAGGAAACACTCCCATTTACCACTGCAACAAAAAGAATTAAATACCTAGGAATAAACCTACCTAAGGAGACAAAAGACCTGTATGCAGAAAAGTATGAAACACTGATGACAGAAATTAAAGATGATACAGATAGGTGGAGAGATATACCATATTCTTGGATTGGAAGAGTCAACATTGTGAAAATGACTATACCCCCCAAAGCAATCTACAGATTCAGTGCAATCCCTATCAAACAACCAATGGCATTTTTCACAGAACTAGAACAAAAAATTTCACAATTTGTATGGAAACACAAAAGATCCCGAATAGCTAAAGCAATCTTGAGAAAGAAAAACAGAGCTGGAGGAATCAGGCTCCCGGACTTCAGACTATACTACAAAGCTACAGTAATCAAGACAGTATGGTACTGGTGCAAAAACAGAAATATAGATCAATGGAACAGTATAGAAAGCCCAGAGATAAACCCATGCACCTATGGTCACTTTATCCTTGATAAAGGAGGCAAGAATATACAATGGAGAAAAGACAGCCTCTTCAATAATTGTTTCTGGGAAAACTGGACAGCTACATGTAAAAGAATGAAATTAGAACACTCCCTAACACTATACACAAAGATAAACTCAAAATGGATTAAAGACGTAAATGTAAGGCCAGATATTATAAAACTCTTAGAGGAAAACATAGGCAGAACACTCTATGCCATAAATCACAGCAAGATTCTTTTTGACCCACCTCCTAGAGAAATGGAAAGAAAAACAAAAATAAACAAATGGGACATAATGAAACTTAAAAGGTTTTGCACGGCATAAATGAGACAAAAAGGCAACCGTCAGAATGGGAGAAAATGTTTGCAAATGAAGCAACTGACAAAGGATTAATCTCCAAAATATACAAGCAGCTCATGCAGCTCAATATCAAAAAAAGAAAAAACCCAATCCAGAAATGGGCAGAAGACCTAAATAGACATTTCTCCAAAGACGATATACAAATTGCCAGTAAACACGTGAAAGGATGCTCAACATCACTAATCATTAGAGAAATGAAAATCAAAGCTACAATGAGGTATCACCTCACACCAGTCAGAATGGCCATCATCAAAAAGTCTACAAACAGTAAATGCTGGAGAGCGTGTGGAGAAAAGGGAAACCTCTTGCACTGTTGTTGGGAATGTAAATTGATACAGGCACTATGGAGAAGAGTATGGAGGTTCCTCAAAAAACTAAAAGTAGAACCACCATATGATCCAGCAATCCTACTACTGGGTATATACCCTGAGAAAACCATAATTCAAAAAGAGTCATGCACCACAATGTTCATTGCAGCTCTATTTACAATAGTCAGGACATGAAAGCAACCTAAGTGTCCATTCACAGATGGATAAAGAAGGTGTGGCACAAATATACAATGGAATATTACTCAGCCATCAAAAGAAACGAAACTGAGTTATTTGTAGTGAGGTGGATGCACCTAGAGACTGCCATACAGAGTAAAGTAAGTCAGAAAGAGAAAAACAAATACCGTATGCTAACACATATGTATGGAATCTAAAAAAAATAAAGGTTCTGAAGAACGTAGGAGCAGGACAGGTATAAAGATGCAGACATAGAGAATGGACTTGAGGGTGTGGGAAGGGTAAGCTGGGACAAAGTGAGAGAGTGGCATGGACATATGTACACTACCAAATGTAAAATAGCTAGCTAGTGGGAAGCAGCTGCATAGCACAGGGAGATGAGCTCGGTGCTTTGTGACCACCTAGAGGGGTGGGATAGGGAGGGTGGGAGGGAGACACAAGAGGGAGGAGATATGGAGATATATATATACGTATAGCTGATTCACTCTGTGATACAGCAAAAACTAGCACACCATTATAAAGCAATTATACTCCAATTAAAATGTTAAAAAAAAAAAAGAAAAAAAAGAAGTTTAGAGAAGAAGGTGTAGGCAAGTCTTAAGCGCGGAGCTCAGAAGTTTGAACTTTGTCCCGTACGCGTTTGTATCGCATTGAAGTTTTTCATAAGGCCAGTCCTTATGCTAATTATACTGCATCCTCACTGCTGGGTTGGGTCTCCCCTTACCACCAGACTGCTACCTTCCTCCCGGCAGGTACTGTGTTTGAATCACCACATGAGACCCCAGCCCAGAGTACGGTGCTTGGCACACAAGAGACATGCAGTGAAGATGCTGTGAATGAGGGAATTCATAAATTTGAAGAAGCAGTTATGTTGTCACAGGTTAGATCTGCCTTCTCTACCTCTTCTCTGGAGCTCTCAGGATGGAGTTCAAAGTGTGCAGCTAAGCGCATAGCAGTGACATTGAATTCCCCCGACAGCAGGTGCTGGTGGACGTGGTCTTGTCTCTTGACTCAGAGGAACCTCATGAGGGAAGCCCATGAGAGGGTTAACAGCAGATCTGCTGCCTGACTCTGATGGTGTCATGCACGGCGGTGATTAATATATACAGCAAACATTTTCTTGCCAAAGCATAGTTGACTCAATCTAAATATTCTTTCAGAGAGGTCTCCTTAATTATAATGACATGCTGTAAATGTAAGAAGAAAGAATGTCAATTATCAGTTGGTATAATAACAGTGTTAGTGTTCATGCACATAAATTATCAGTAACTTTAACCTATCTAAAAGCAAGAAAAGTGCTCAGTTTTGCAATTTAAAACTTTTGAATATGCCACATTTAAAAATTATGCCTTTACAAGGAGGAGAAATTAGTAATCACCCCTAAAATGCATGTTCCTGAAGAGTTGATGAACTACTTAGAGTGAAATTTTTTTTTTTTTTTTTTTTTACGGTACGTGGGCCTCTCACTGTTGTGGCCTCTCCCGTTGCAGAGCACAGGCTCTGACGCACAGGCTCAGCGGCCATGGCTCACAGGTCCAGCCGCTCCACGGCATGTGGGATCTTCCCAGACTGGGGCACGAACCCGTGTCCCCTGCATCGGCAGGCGGACTCCCAACCACTGCGCCACCAGGGAAGCCCTAGAGTGAAATTTTTTAAAACATCATTTGAAAGGGCATAATTTAAAGACACCTATGTTATATTTATTTTCACACAATCCAGACCCATCCAGGGTGATTTGAACACCTGTCATGTGGCAAACATAAAGCTTCCGGAATTGCACTGTGTCCAAAATGGAAACTCCTAGTCATTCAGAGCAATTTAAATTTAAATTTTAGTTAATTAAAATAAAATGATTCACAGACATAGAAGAGATACTTATGGTTACCAAAGGGGGAAGGGAGGGAGGGATAAATCAGGAGTTTAGGATGAACATATACACACTACTATATATAAAATAGATAACCCACGAGGACCTACTGTATAGCACAGGGAAGTATACTCAGTGTCTTGTAATAACCTGTAATGGAAAAGAATCTGGAAAACAATATGTATATATGTATGTATAATTATACAATCACTTCGCTGTATACCTGAAACTAACACAACATTGTAAATCAAGTAACTTCAATTTTTTTTAATGATTTTTAAAAATAATAATAAAATGAAGTAAATTTTTCAGTTCTGCCATCTCACCGGCCATGTTTCTAGTGCTCTGTGGCCACTTGTGGTTAGGGGCCACCACATTGAATAGTGCAGAATAGAACTTTCCCATCCTGACAGTCCTATTGGACAGCATTGCTCTAAAGAAAAAAGTAAATAGGACATATCGCAAACACCACAGTCACAGCATTAAGGGCTACTGACACGCATCTAGGATTTATTTTTGGAGAGGTATCTTTGCCCACATTAAGGAAAACGCTTAAAAGTGCCCTTGTTACCAGCATACGATAATCCTATTCAGGGCAAAATCAGACTCTGGCCCCTGGATGAGAGATGAGGCCTTCCCCTTGTCAGGTCCTTATCTGTTTGAGCTGATTGTCTATTTTGTTATTTTGTTTTAAGCCAGCTGTAATGTAGTTTTCCAACAAGACACTTTGAAAGCAAACAACTTCAAGGTATTAGCTTAAACCTGAACTCATTCTTTATGTTCTCATCTACTGGCTTGCAGTTCCTCTGTCTATAAAAGTAATAACTCATCACAGTTTTGGCTGAGTTCCTGTGCCCGTTCACTGGATCCAGGATTTGAAGAGTCTAGGGGAGCAGGACAGCTTATCATAAAGCGTCTGACAGTGCATACATCAGGAGGGCTTATTGGATAAAGATGCAGTCTCGGTCGATCTGCCTCAGGTATTTCATCACATCCGTCTTGTCTTACAGATCACCTACAAGGCAGTCAGTTCCTTTGACCCAGAAATAGATCTATCCAATCAAAGTGGAAGAGTTTCAAAACTGGGAAATGAAACCCACTTTCTGTTTTTCGGACTGTATCCAGGAACCACATACTCCTTCACCATCCGAGCTAGCACGGCTAAGGGTTTTGGACCCCCGGCAACAAATCAGTTCACCACCAAAATATCAGGTATCGTACATTCATGAGCTGTGTCTTATATCAGAAGTAGCATTTGGGTACTTTCTCATTCCCATTGTCAAGTCTGCAGAGCTCACCCAAACGTACACGTAAATTCATATTTTTGTAAGTATGAAAATCGGACTTATGGAATTCAATGAAACGCTGAAAATGTTTATCATTTGGGAGCTTCGGATCGTCGTCCTGCGTCAGGAGGTAGGCACTGTTTTAAGAGTGTGTGTCGGAGAACTCGGACATGAGCGGGAGATGCTGTTCCCAGCACCCTCAGCCCTTCGCAGTCCCAAGTTCCCAGAGCAGCAGTGTCGGGAAAGTCTCCATAGCGAGGTCTCTCACGAGGGAGTGCTCAGCAGAAAGGCAGCGTTATGTGGAGTCCCTTCCAGAAGGCTCAGCCTTCCGTGGGACCTTCACTGTTAGTAGTTTCACGTCCTCAAGAGAGAGGCTACTACAGAGGGGGGGCACCAAGCACTTACATCCGCCAGCTTGTTTCTTGTAGAGACTCAATTACACCATCCAACAAAGGACATAATTTGGGAAATATTTCTGGGCATGTGCAACTGTGCAGAAAATGTCTTTGTGCTTCAGACTAGAGGAAATGGAGTTGCCATCTGGTGTGGGATATGCAGCAGCAATAAACACAGTTCCAGGGGACATCTTTCCTTTTCCATGTTTTCCCCTTTGGATCCGAGTAGGGCAGTATTTGAGTTTGGGCTGTGACTGTTTTGGTTGGGGGTAGAAGAGCAGGAGGCAGGTGATAGAGTAACTTCTCATCAGTCAGGGTCAGCTAAGTAATACTTAGCCTGATTTTTATATCTGTTGTCCCTCATCCCTAGTTCTGCGAGAGATTTTCTTTAGGACTGAAGGAAGGGAAGGAAATACAGCACAAGTACTCTAAGGCTTCTACTAGGTTTTGAGGGAGAAGTGAGGTTTGGAATTTTGTTTTTAAGCAATTATAACTTAAGGGATAACTTTGCATTGTGTAAGAGTTAATTTATGAGCACAAACTTAACTTGAAATTTAATAGACACTTGATGTTTGATATAAGACATTAGCTTGTAAAAACAACATGGAGAGTTGGAAAAGAGGAAGGATACTTCAGAGGTTAGGAAAATGACATAAGTTGTACAGATGCCTGAGTAGAAAGACCACTGGGCCTGGAATCAGAAAATATGAGTTCTAGTTATAATTTTTCCCAGGGCTTTTTCTCTGATCTTGATCAAGTGAATTTACCCCGGGATGTAAATTAAGATGATATTATCTGTTTAAAGAGGTAATGTGTGCCAGTGTACATACCTCCAAGCCCCTTTTTTGGTAATTTCTCCCTATGGAAGCCATATTTCAACGATTATTATCTTAAAGAGGCTATTCTTTTAGAAAAAATCATTCATTTTTACCATTTGTATTAGATAAAAATTCTGGTTGGTGTGAGTCTGGCCGCTCCTAGCCCACCAAGTTCAACAGTTCTATCCCGAAGCAAAGCCAGCTGACATTTTAGTTAGCCTGCAAAGGCTCATCAAGAATAACTATTTGATTTTTATGGTTCAAAGAAATTACGGATTCTGGGCCCCTATTTTCTACTTCCATGGACCTCAGAGAACTACTCTCTATCCCAAATGTAGCTCTGTGTTATGAACTGGAGTTAATTTTTAACAGAATTAGAGCTAATTTTAATGCTGAGAAGATCCATTGAATGGACCTGAGCTATAACCCATGTCTTTTACATAAAAGCTTCTTGTATGTAAGAGATTTAAAAAACGATACTCGCTAAACTGGCCTCTACTGTCCTCATGAGGGACCCGACCTGAGGGCCTTACAAAGGCCGGTGCCTCTGCGGCCGGGGTCATAGCCTTCGTGCGGCGATGTCTCTTGTGCACCGTGATGACAGAATTACCGAAGAGCTGTTATCTTCTAGTAACAAGCTGAACAGTCTAGAAAGCAAAGACTGCCAGGAAATGGCCTTGGAAATGGGATCCGCCCTGGGAAGAGGGCTGACGTTTGTAGAACTAGATTTGCCCGTCTGTCTTTATCTATTATCTCTTTGAATTCCCGTAATAACCCTGGAGGGTAATTTCTCCTATTTTGATAGATGAGTTAACTGAAGCTTCAGAGATAATTACCGTGCCTAAGCTCTCATGCTGGTCGAAACAAAAGGCAACAGAAAGTCAAACCCAAGCCTTTCTCACTTCAACTCAGTATCTTTTCCTCGGTTGTGCTTTCCCAGAGAGCCCACCGGTGCCTCACTAGGTCCAGCCAGGCCCTCTGACTCCTGAGGACCTCTTCAAATCTCTGGATGGATATTTGGTACACAAGAAACCTTGACTTAGATGGGAGAACTGAAATGATCAGTTTTATGATCCTAGTAATTATTTTTTAAATTTGCATTTAATATTTTAAGAAAAGCATATGTACAGAAAAGTACACAAATTTATTTTACAATTTAATTACAGTGATGTACATGTATGGATGGATGTAATGGCTACACCCATTTAGCGAGAATCCGAATCGAGAAACAGTATTACTAACACCTCCTAAGCCCCCCCTCGTGCCCCCTCCTAGGTTAAACTCAAGACCAAAGTCAACACATGATGGTTTTAACAGCTGTCCCTGATGTTCAGGGTTGGGTAGATACGTAAAGGCTGTTTGTGGTTGGTTCACAGAGGCAATTTAAACTAAGTGTGCTGTGTTTTTAATGCTCATTGTAAATGAAAGTAGAAAGGAAACGGAAAAGACAAACCAGAAATCATGAGTCTCCTATCTCATACATCTTCCCCAGCACCCTCCATGCCGGCTTATGAACTTGAGACGCCCTTGAATCAAACCGACAACACGGTGACGGTCCTGCTGAAGCCTGCACACAGCCGAGGCGCACCTGTCAGGTACCAAGCGGAGAAGGGGTGGTTTTAGGTGAAAACTGAAGTCATCTCACGTGTGTTTTCTGGGGATTTGCTACAGGCCTCAGTCAACATGTAAACCCATATCCTTATGAACTCTAAGTAAAAGAAAGGACTGAGGGGAAGGATAGGGTTTTGATGTGGGGTGATCAAGTATTGTGTAAAGAGTTTGATTCTGATGCAAGTGGGTTGTTCTTTGAAGATAAGGAACAAAAACCCCAGTCCTTATACAAGAAACGAAATTGAGCTATTTGTAATGAGGGGGATAGACCTAGAGTCTGTCATACAGAGTGAAGTCAGTCAGAAAGAGAAAGACAAATACCATATGCTAACACATATATATGGAATTTAAGAAAAAAAAATGTCATGAAGAACCTAGGGGTAAGACAGGAATAAAGACACAGACCTACTAGAAAATGGACTTGAGGATATGGGGAGGGGGAAGGGTAAGCTGTGACAAAGTGAGAGAGAGGCATGGACATATATACACTACCAAACGTAAAATAGATAGCTAGTGGGAAGCAGCCGCATAGCACAGGGAGATCAGCTCGGTGCTTTGTGACCGCCTGGAGGGGTGGGATAGGGAGGGTGGGAGGGAGGGAGACGCAAGAGGGAAGAGATATGGGAACATATGTATATGTATAACTGATTCACTTTGTTATAAAGCAGAAACTAACACACCATTGTAAAGCAATTATACTCCAATAAAGATGTAAAAAAAACAAACCCCAGTCCTTTCGGAGGTGGCTTTCCTCCTAAAAGGTAATTGCTCCCTGTAATTTAGTTACCCAAGGTCAGGTGAGCCCTATTCCTTAAATGGACTTTCATGGAGTGCTTTTGTTTGTTTTGTTTACAGGGAGTTTTAAGTCCTTAACCTTCAGTAAACTGGCTAATCTCTCAATTGAATATGTGGTGTATAACTGTTTTTTTAAAGAAACAGGTGATTGGAAAGATGATTGTGAAGTCTTTATTTGAACAGATTTAAGTTTATTACCATGATGTAGGCCTCATTTCTCATCGTGTGATGATTTATATAGCTAAGAAATTACAAAGTATAACTTTTACCGTGAATGAATAAAATAAATTTATTCTTCGTAGGAAGGAGCAAAGGAATGCCTGAATAACTCTTTAGTATGAACTTGTCATAAGCTCATTAATCTATATAAATGAAATTTCTACTTGTTTCAGAGGGATTCAGATATTTTGTACTAACAGAGTAGATTCCCTTGAAAATAACCTATTCCTTTGAATAGCGTTCTCCAAGGAAACGTTTACGTTCACAATTAAGGCTACAGGGCCGGGGGTGGGGTTCCTTTCCCTGTGCCTTTTGTAGAATTTTATTGCATTAACCTTTTGAAACCTGGCCTCTCTTTGATCACGTTTTCACTACAGTATCCAAGGCGGATCCATTGGACTTCTTTCTGCCTGATAAGATATGTAAGTTTCAGTTCACAGACTCAAGATGAAAAACAGACAAGCATTAGTTGATAGAGAATTCACATCAGGGTAGAATCACAGAAGCTTTTATTTGAAAACCCTGCAAAATGATATGAAACAAGTTTTAGTTTGCTGACTTACTCAAAGTAGTAGCCCATGTAAGGGATTTCAGATCGCCACTCGTAGGTGCAGTGAGCACACTCTGAAATATGTAAAAGCTCTGTTCCAGATGTGAGATATTATTTCTGCAAGAAAAGCGATGCCACTGACACTGCCCAGGCCCTTTGGGTTGATTTGTTTGGCACTGAGGGGTTGCACGAACTGAATGACCCCAGGCTCACCCTCATTGGATGGCTTTCCAAGACCCAAGCATACCTGTGGCCGCGGGTCAGACTTTTTCACTCCAGAAAGCTGAATTATTATTAAATGAAAATTGATGCTCTGACCGTGGCCTTGAGAACATCATTTGTTTCTGACCAGTTTGAGTTGCCCAGACTCAGCAAAACAGGCCGTTAGGACAAGAGTCCAGGTTCTACCACAGAGGCATCTCGATGAAATGAGAGGGTAGAGGTCATTCACTTTCAGAGCCTCCAAACTGAAGGAAGCTGAAACCCTAACCATTTCTCCAACACTCTACTTTATTCTCATAAAAACTCCTTTCACACATTTTCTATTCTTGTTGCTTCTTTCCTTCTAACCCTTTCAGTTGGATTGCCATCCTCATCTTTGTATAGATCTTTCCAAGTCTAAGTTTTCAAATAACACTTCTTTGGTCAATCCATGTTAGTCCTGTCCCCAGAAACCCTTTTCTTATCTTTTTAAAGTGTCAGTTGTGTCCCAAACGACTACCCATATTTTCCATCACCTGCCTTGCTAAGGCACGGTTTTGTTCTTTTCCTTTACACCTTTCTAGTTGTTTTTGGAGACTTTGAAGCCTTACTACTTAGTTAGTTGTAGACATCCTCAGGCTTTGTATTCTTATGTCTATAAAAATAGAAATTCAGATGCTGGTCAGGGTGTCTGAGACGCAGGTCTCACATCATTTCAGCAGGCCCAGCTCTAACTCTGTGAAGATTTCAGTTTATCATGTCACATGCTCTTTCACACCTGTCATACTGCCTGATTTTCCAAGTTCAGCACTGCTTTGCTTTTATGAAACATCATCTTGTTACTGGCTAAGCATTCCTGGAATTGACTGGGGTCATTGTGCATTCTGCCTCTATGATGCCCTCTTCTACAATGTTAGCAGCTTGAAATGAACAAATTTACTATCTATATCCATCCTGGAAATCTGCAATGCCAGAATCAAGATCAATTCTTGTGGCAAACAGTTCAATAAGCATTACAGGGAAATCCACTACAGATGCCACCTTTACTGGAAGGATGCTTGTCTTAAAATGGGTAAATTTTATTGGCACAAATTTGAGAGAGGAAATTATCTCAAACTCACCTGTCAAAAATATTTTTTTTGAGAAAAGTGAATATTCTCTTCAAAGGATTCATTATTATAGTACAGCATAATGTGACTGATTATCTATTGAGTAGATGGAAGACCAATATATCTAGAAAGACTAGTTTGGGAAAAAAATGTCCATAATACTCTCAGTCTAAATGGGGTATATGAAAATTTTCAATTTCATTTAATGTTTAGAGAAATAAGAACTCTGATTAGGGACTCATAGGGACCTAAAATATAAAGCCATAACGTAGATTGAAACATTTGAACACATCTGGAAATTTGCAAAATGCACATGTAATCAACTGCAATACAAGAAAGCTTTTCCCAAATGGTGAGATAAACACTCGAAGAAGAAATGGAAGTGAACATCTGTTGGCTTTCCTGGATTTTGCACAGAATTATGTGTTCAAAAATACTGTCATTGTGTGATTGCAAAAAACCCATTCTTTTGATTGATTTGATTTTTCTTTAATCCATATTCATTGGTGTTGAAAATTCAGTCATACTTCACTGAGGCACTTTACTAAGTGAGGTGCTTGTATACTGATTCCACTACAAACACTCAGCTTGGTTAATGCGGATTCTTGAAATTGCACTAAACTCTCAGTGTAAATGATTGTTGTCTTTTTATCGATCAGCGCATCAGCTCTGTCACATAAAATTATTTAAATCCTGAGATGGCCGGGAAGAACACAAATTCCATCATTCCAGCCAGTAAACTAGCACCTAGGACAGAATTTTAATGTCTGTTCATGGATTCAATTTTTTTTCTTTAATAAGACAGGGAAAAGCTTAATTTTCTTTTACTCATTTAGAATCACCTCATTTCTCTCTCGTCTTCTCCCCACTGTTTATTACATGCAGACAGAGTCCAACAGAGAAAACCCTAATAATTTGGCAGTAAAAGAGCAACTCTAAATAAAGAATGAGTTTTACACTAACTGTGGTGCTTTTCTTGCACTAACAAAAATTCTGTCTGTGATTTTACTCTTGTGATGTATGTCTTTATATATAATCTGCTGTGTGCAGTAACCCTCATTAATGATGTTTTATACCTTCTAATGGGCTGTGGCTTGAGACTCAATCACGTTTTTGTAATTCAAATGACTCTCATTTTTGTTCCTTAGGCATTGTTGCTTTAATTTGTTCATAAATGTTTTGCAGCTCGGTGTCTTCTTAATTAAAACTCAGTGCTTGAATATGTTAACTAATTAAATATTTTGATATTCATTTCAGTGGAATGTTCGAAGATTACCAAATCATTCTTTGATTCATTCATTCAGGAGAAACTGTTGAGTGGGGAAAACATCTATTACCAGTTGTGTGCCTACAGGGAGGGATGGAAGGAGGGCAGTAATCACAGCAACAACCAAAGCATTAACACCGAGGCTGAACCATGTGAATGTAATTTTAATTCATGGCAGCCACTTTGTTCTTCTAATAGTAAAGTAGTCCAGATTATTTCTTTTTAATTTTATTGAAATATGGTTGATTTCCAATATTGTGTTTAATTTCTGCTGTACAGCAAAGTGACTCAGTTATACATGTATATAATTTTTCATATTCTTTTCCATTATGGTTTATCTCAGTATTGAGATATAGTTATAGTATAATTCCCTGTGCTATACAGTAGGACCTTATTTATTTATCCTGTATATAAGAGTTCACATCTGCTAATCCCAACCCCCCAGTCCTTCCCTCCCCCTTGGCAACCACAAGTCTGTTCTCTATGTCTGTGAGTCTGTTTCTGTTTCATAGATATGTTCATTTGTGTCATATTTTAGATTCCACATATAAGTGATATCATACGGTATTTGTCTTTCTCATTCTGATTTACTTCGCATAGTATGATAACCTCTCAGACCGTCCATATTGCTGCAAATGGCATTATTTCATTCTTTTTTATGGCTGAGTAATATTCATATATATTATATATATATACACACACACCACATCCTCTTTATCCATTCATCTGTCGATGGACATTTAGGTTGTTTCCATGTCTTTAGCCCCAATTATTTTAATGCTGTGCATTGGCAGTCATTGGTGACTTATACTGTGGCTATCCTCTAAGTTGAATGCTTCCTCAACAGTTATGTTTAAAAAGCAATTTGTGAATAGTTTCTGTTGCTGAGAATCAGGGCCAAAATCTTAAAGTAAGCAGGAACTTCACTACCTTATGAATGGGGAAGAGAGGAGGCATAAGGAATGGAAGACATATTTTGCCTAACTTTTTTCAACAATGTGTCCTAGGTAAGTAAGGTTTCAAATGAGATAGGAAATATTTCTTGTTAGTAAAAAGCAATCATAAATGCTTTATTCACCCAAAACACCTCTGATTTAAAAACAAAAAGACTTGTATCATGTAACACCTGCAGTTTCATATATAAGTCAAGAATTTATTTTTATGTACTATGTCCAGATTTTTATTAAACTGATTTTGCCTTGAATTTTTTCTCATGGTAGACTGCAAATGTGTGCTATTCTCATTTACTCCTAACACTTTTTTCCTTATGCTGCTTTGTTTTACATGGTAAAGGAGGAAACGTTCTGATATTAAAGCGTCATTGTTAACTTCAGCATTTCTTGAGTTATTCAAATTACTCATCAAATATTCTTTTGTAACAAATTAGACAGAAAATGAAAAAGGCATTAAAGGATGCTATTTTTCTCATTATACAGCTCTCTGTCTTTTGAAAAATCCACTCTTAGTCTTCGAAGAAGGTGAAGGACAAGTTTTCATTCCATTGAGGATAAACAGGCAGTAAAGCAATTGTATTTATTTTAAGAAAATGTGTTATATTTCTCACACACGTTCCATTTGATCCTAGAGCTGTATGGGAAACGAGCTTTATTCTCTTTGTGGGCCTGCACTCATGGCCCCAAGCTGGGTATCGCACAGCAGTTTTTGTTAAAGGGACTCAGCGTGAGAGTGCCAGGGAGTCTGTGACACTTGCCACCTCGGATGGGACAGTGAAACTAACTTTTGTCAGTAAAAGAAAGGAAAGAGATCATTATTACTAATGAAAGGTAGGAGATAATCATGCATTTTGTTCTAAGAAGTTTCCTATTTTAGGAATTACAATTGTTGACATATGATTGACTACAGTCTAGAAGTTTGATGTTAGGAAGTATGGACCAGATTCTTTTTATATTTTTTTAAAAGCAGCAGCAATCTATATGATTGTCTCCCCTTTCTAAGTCCCAGGAAAGACATTATCACTGCGTTGTCACCACCTTTTTGGACACCCCTTTCTCTTCTGCTTCATGCAAGGAGCCTTTGAGCATTTCAGCATTATAGGGTTCTTATGAGGATTAAATGAGGTACTGTATTTCAAATAGTACTTCAAACCGTACTTCACACACACTAAATGCTACGTAAGTGTTTCTTCTTGCTCTGGCACCCTTCAGGCTGTAGCAGTAGGTGGTTCTCATTGTTTCTTTTCACACGACCAGCCCTGGGCCTCTACCTTTTCCTTTGTTTGTCTCATTCTCTTCAAACCTGCTATCACGAAAAATCTAATTTGACATGAAAAATAAATTAAGAATTTAATAAGTGTGTCTATCAATAAAATCCTAAATGGAATTCCTATAAATTCTAATGTCTCTCCTGCATTTTAAATTCTGATTGCCTCTGGTTACCTGTTTATTTATGCATTTGCAAGTTTTGAGGAACTGATACTATAACTAGGTAATGAACTCTCCCTCGACCCCAGTTCTGTACAACAGCTCTTTAAAAAGGTTAGGTGTTTCCATGTTGACCCCTGAGTCGTTAGCTAATTATGGTCTTTATCAGCTCTAAACTTAAGTTTATGAATAAACTTAAGCATAAAACAAAAGGAAACCGATCTTCTGTTTAGAACCACTCTAAAAGTAAAGTTTGCAACGTGCCATACCAACGAAGAGTCTATGAGACAAGTAACTTGCTTGGCTCAATGGGGTCTGTTGTTGTCTCCACTCTCGAAGAATCTGCTCCTCCTTTCACTTTCTTAAAAGAAAGGTATCTGTTATTCAAGTACCATTTTATGGTCATTCAATCATTATGATTATATTAGAATTTATTCTCCAGATTCTAAAAATTGTCCTTTTTTTTGAATTTTATTTTATTTTATTTTTCTGTACAGCAGGTTCTTATTAATTATCTGTTTTATACATATTAGTGTATACATGTCAATCCCAGTCTCCCAGTTCATCCCACCACCACCCCACCCCCACTTTCCCCCCTTGGTGTCCATTGGTTTGTTCTCTACATCTGTGTCTCTATAAAAATTGCCCTTTAATCAGAATAGTTTTATCTATTAGTTTGATCTTGGCTCAGAGGAACCAGTTAAATAGCGATTTGCAAATATTTTATTATTTATCCATAAAAAAATTTATCTCTTTATATTACTTTCTTGCTGGATGAAAGAAAAAACTATAGTGTAAAACCTTACAATGCAAAGTTTACCTTAAGATCCAAAGATTCTGTAATTTAAAAGTAGCTTCAGGGACTTCCCTGGTGGCGTGGTGGTTAAGAATCCACCTGCCAATGCAGGGGACACGAGTTTGAGCCCTGGCCCAGGAAGATACCACATGCCGTGGAGCAACTAAGCCCGTTCGCCACAACTACTGAGCTGGCGCTCCACAACTACTGAAGCCTGTGCGCCTAGAGCCCGTGTTCCACAACAGGAGAAGCCACCGCAATGAGAAGCACGTGCACCGCAATGAAGAGTAGCCCCTGCCCACCGCAACTAGAGAAAGCCAGAAAGCCTGCGTGCAGCAACGAAGACCCAACGCAGCCAAAAAAAAAAAACTAGCTTCATTTTAAATTAACCTATTATAAATCAATGTATAATGTTCAGATGTACCCAGTACTTTGCTCTAAATTAATTGGAAACTACTGAATCTATCAGTAATGAATAAGCAATATCATTACGGCCTAAAAGATAAGACAGTATCAGGTGTCACGCGTGGTCTTTTGGATGGGCAGAATCAGTCTTCCATCCTTTGACATAGGCAGGAAACTCTTCTGATATTCAAATAATTACTCTGAATATGCATCACATGAATAGCGGACCTAACTTTCTAAAATGACTCCCATGATACAGGGAAAGAACATACTCTTTGGAGTAAATAAACCCAGTTTCAAATCCCAGCTCTCTCAACGACTATCTATGTGATGGTTACAAATCTCTTAACATCTCTGAGCCTCAGGCCACTCATCTTTCCAAAGCAAGGGGTGACGCCATGTTAGCTCACGGAGCTGCTGTTGGGGTTACATTGACGCAGTAGACACTAGGTTCGAGCACTGTGTGACTCCCTGGGGATCCAGAGGGGCCTGTCGTGGGCTCTGTTCTCCAGGGGGTTGCAGTCTCGACACATGAGCCCAGCATGTGCTCTGGTCCCCTGTCTCGGGTGCTGAGGAGCCTGAGGGCGGGGCTGTACCTGGGGTGGGGGGTGTTGGGTAAGATTCCAGAGAGGAGCTGAGTCTTGACAGATGGATGTTGCCCACGGGATGTATGTCAGATGGAGACAGGAGGTTACGTATGTGGCACGGACTAAATACTGCGCAAGACAGATGCATCCCAGGAGGGCGGGGAGGACCAAATTGGCCTGCTCTGGTGATCAGAAGTGTGATATAATTAGAGAGGGGTGGGATGGCGAGATGGGAGAAGCGGAAGGGAGATCAGGGGTAGATTGATTGATTGGGCGACCTTATGCTCCATACCAGGGGGTGGAGATGTATCCAATGAGCAGTGAGCAGCCATTCCAGGGACTTAGGTAAGGAAAAAATGTAGGGAAGATCAGCTGCAGCCGTGGAGGGTGGATTAGTGGGACGGGGCATAGGACAGGTGTACAGGTGTTCCTTTTCATCCACCCAGTTAAGGTATCGCTAATCCTTAGGGAAGGGATCTTATACATGTCAAATGCTAATTTTCATTAGAAACAGGACTTAGGGGAACCAGAAACATTTAGTTCTTTTAGAAGAAAAAGAATGTATCGCCTAATCAAAGTGATTGGTGATGTTAACTGTTTAAAGTATTGTTAAAGTGCATACTAGGACACTCAAAATTGAAAAACTAGCTCAGCCATGACTCTCTGGTAATTTACTGGAAATTACTAATCATGTGAATATTTTTAATTTATTTATTTTTGCTGTGTTGGGTCTTCGTTTCTGTGCGAGGGTTTTCTCTAGTTGTGGCAAGCGGGGGCCACTCTTCATCGCGGTGCGCGGGCCTCTCACTATCGCGGCCTCTCTTGTTGCAGAGCACAGGCTCCAGACGCGCAGGCTCAGCAGTTGTGGCTCACGGGCCCAGTTGCTCCGCGGCATGTGGGATCCTCCCAGACCAGGGCTCGAACCCGTGTCCCCTGCATTAGCAGGCAGATTCTCAACCACTGCGCCACCAGGGAAGCCCCATGTGAATATTTGTAAATCCCAGTTTTCATAAGTGGTAAAGAGGTGGCGTTGTTAGTCCTTCTTCCTCAGGAGAACCTGGACCTTTGTCTTTTTGCTTCTTTCTACCTTCCTTTTACTGGATCACCCTAACCGCTTTTCCCTGAGCCTGTGCTAGGCACTTTTGGGACCATTATGAAACACACTGGGGTGTGTCTGCAATGCCAGTGAATGGATGAGACGGTGTCTTGGCTTACTGAAAGAGCGCAAAAGGAGTGAATGCTCCAGGACGCTTAGTGGATGAGTGTGGCTGACTCTTGGCTGAGGGACAGGGAAGACTCAAGGTTTTGATCACACTGTTTCTCGTTGTTTTCATTCCTGTACCCAAAGGGACCCATGGTTGTCTCTGCAAAGATCAATGTCTGAGGTTGGACTGCAGGCTACACAAAGGCCCTTGAGTGTCATTTATAGTGGAGGCCGTACGTTATCATACGTGACCGCCTCCCTGGAGGTGAGGTCAGTAGCGCTGGGCACAGCCCCCCCACCCGCCGACCAGGAGCCCAGAAGCCACCTGTCAGGATGGGGAGGCAGACATGCAGGTTGAACTCACTGGCCACTGACAACAGAGAAAGTTACCTCCTGCTTCTTCCCCCCACCCCGTCTATCTGGACCATCCATAAATGAAACAATGGCATCACTTAAAAGCGGTCTCAGTTGTAAACCCAGAGCCCCAGAAGGTTGCCGGTGCCTTGAATTGAACAACTTACCGCCTGAGTGACAGATCTCACTGCTGCTCTGCCGTTTGCTCTCAGCGGCTGCTGGCTCTTCCTAATCACGATTATTGATTCCACGGAGTTTAAGGGATGAATTTCTAGAGGCGTTCCGAGCCGGGACCGTTAGGCTTTGGGAGACAGGATCTTGGACATTTTGACAAAGACTAACTGATCTGACTCTGGGTGCTTCACTTTCATTTCTTTAAGTGTTACAATCACGTAAGTACGTGAGAAAAGACGACAAGTTCAGAGAGGCCAATAGTTACTCTTGGGGCAGACAGTGAAAGCCCGCCCAGGGAGCTGCCGAGAGCTGTGGGCTTTGGGAGCCAAGGAGCCACTCGGAGAGGACCTGACCACTCTCCTCAGGTGTCAGCGGAGGAGGGCGGACATGGCCGTATAATGAACACTGTTTTATGTCATTCTCTTCAGCAGAACATTTTCTCAACCGGCGCTTCTAAGTATGTACAGTGTAATTGTTTATGGTGAAAACAGCAAAGCACAGGAAGAAGCTGATGTGCCTTCTATTTCATCAAAGATTATTTTATTAAGTCTATTATTACATTATGCTTGTGATGGTTACCTATATTTGGTTTTCAGCTCCTTAATTTAATTAACAGTCAGTTCTTCAATCTGTGAGATAGTAGAACGATTGGGTAGCAATGTTTGTTTTCTCCATATCGTCGTATCCATTTTGAGCTGTTCTCTGTGTCCTATTTTTTTCATTTCTCTATGTTTCCCTAATAGTGTTTGCCTGTCCAGTGTCAGTGTATTTCCTGCTCAGTGAGAATTGGTAAGAGCTCTCTGAAGTTATTAGTCTCTAGTTAAAATTCTTGTCCTTTATAATATTGCCAAGTGTTATAGGAAATTTGAGGGTTGACATTTGCCTATTATTCATTCATTTGTGCACCAAGTATCTATTGAGCATCTTTATTTTCAAGTCACTGTGCTAGGATCATGATCAAGCTGTGTAGAGAAGCCCAGAGTACACTGAGAGCATATGACAGAATGATGAAATCCCAACAAGGAAATCGGGATGTGCTGTTTCAGCTGAAACTCAAAGGAAAAGTAGGAAGTGGCCAATCAGGGGCTGGAAGGCAGGTGTGGGTCCACCAAGGAGAGGAGCAGCCTTTAGAACAGCCTAGGATCAGAGGAAGTAAAGAGACAGTGGTCATCCCAGCAAATACAATTAAAACCACACACATAGTAAATGAAGCTTGACCAGCACTCAGGAGTATTAATTAGATTTATGAATTTAATGTTGGAAGTGAGCCTTTTCCTAGGCTAATTATTATGTAAAATGTATGTAAATGTAATAGGAAATGCAAAATGATTTTCATAATTTAGTTTCTGAATATCCTTCAGTACCTCAAACCTAATTAAGTGTACAATAAATGTTTATTGAATTGAACGTCATCTTTTTCTTGTGAGAAGTAATTATCACTGAAACCTTTATAGATAAGAAGGCGAAGATCTCAAACCTCCTTTTAACTCGTTGGATGTATAAGGAAGAAGAAGCGTTTAAAATTTATATTCTCATCTCTAAATAAAAGTTAAATACCATGACCCTTCCATAGAGTGCAGAAGCATAAAAAAATACCCTACCCTTACCCTTGGATCAATCTTATTTTTTTTAATAAGAAGAGAAATTCAGAAGGACTACTTCAAATAAGCCATTGGTACAAGTTCATATTTCATCAGGAACGTCACTAGAATCTTGCACGCCTATACTGACCCCTTTGAAACTTCTGCTTCTCACCTCTCAGGGCCACTGACACCCTCCTTTCTCCTTTGCTTTCCACCCCCCCCAATAGGTGGGAAAGGGGGTTGGGAGGTGGGAGAAATGGGCGAAGGGGCATGAACTGTGGGGTGATGGATGGTACCTGGACTTGTCATGGTGGCCCCTCTGTAGTGTATACAGATGTTGAATTGTAATGCTACATACCTGAAAGGTATATTAGAATTATATTTTTTTTTAAAAAACTGGGAACCATGGAGAATTATTACAAAGAATTCTCTGAAAACAACTATCATCAAAAGCAATTAAAATGTAATGAAAGCTTAAAATTAATTAGTAATTAATTAAAAGAAAAGAACAATTGCATGGACCAGAAGCCTTGGGTTTGCACCTGGGCTGTGTTGTTTACACTACTGTGTGACCTTGGGCATCCTGTGAACTCTGAGTCTTTCTTTAGTTCTGAAATTGGGTCTAACACACGATCTATCCGTTTCACAGCATCTTCATGAGGATTAATACAGGCGAAAGTTGTTTGTAAACTGAAGTGCTAAGAAAGGGTAAAACTATAATATCAGGATTTGCTTAACAAAACACACTGACTAGATTGATGTTCAGTTTTTATTCCCTTTATTCCTCGTTTTTGGTAAAATGCTTAAAACTTCTAATCACTACTGCCCTTTAACTTTTATGCCAATATACCGAGACGACTACTACTACTACTGAAGTAGACTACTACTTCAGTAGTATCTGTGGGGACTTCCCTGGTGGCGCAGTGGTTAAGAATCCGCCTGCCAATGCAGGGGACACGGGTTTGAGCACTGGTCCGGGAAGATCCCACATGCCGCGGAGCAACTAAGCCCATGCACCACAACTACTGAAGCCTGAGCGCTTACAGCCCATGCTCCGCAGCAAGAGAAGCCACCACAGTGAGAAGCCCACACACTGTGACGAAGAGTAGCCCCTGCTCGCCACAACTAGAGAAAAGCCCGTGTGCAGCAACGAAGACCCAACGCAGCCATAAATAAATAAATAAAAACAAATAAATTTATATTAAAAAAATAGTATCTGTATTCTAAAGGAAACCCATACTTTGACAATAAGTTTATGGTCGTTGTAAGAAATATGTGCAGTCATTCTGTAAAATCATCAGTTTTAGAAGACCTACTGTTCCAATCCAAGCCCCACAGAGATGAGAAAGCACTGCTGGTTGGAGAGGTTACAAACAAGGGCTCTTTCCTGGGAACGAAGGTGCAGAGCTGTTCAGAAGCATCAAATATGCAGCCAACCACAGCATGAAGTTTGGTGACCCTGGGTTTAAATCCTAGTGCTTGTTTGCCCTATAATCTCGGGCAAGTGATACTTTTCTGTCTCATTTTCTTCCTCAATTAGTTGTGAGTGATAATATCTACCTCAAAGGGCAGCTAGGAGGTGAATGACAGTAAGCAGAGCAGTCAGGACAGCATCTACCACAGGCGTTATCAGCTCAATATAGGAAAGCTTTTCTTATTTATTGTTGACTCTATTCTGGTCTGTAAAGACGGCAGTACCTTGTAGATAACTTGGTAGCCTCTTTTTTTATGCCTGTGTCATAGGAAAGTTTCTAAGTCCCAGTATAATACTTCTGAACCTCAGTTATGATCTGACAGGAATAATAATCATGCTAATAAAAAAATGAAGAATTGTTGTTACTTGGATTGAGTAGCTATAGTGTGGCAGTCCCATGCTTGGTCCTTTATGAAGTGATTTCTAATCATCCAGAGCAGAGTTCCTGGTCAAATGCCAGCACTCTGTGTACAGATACAGGAACTGAGGTCTGGGGGGGTTAACAGTCAGCCATGCTCTCCCTGTGCAACAGTGCATGGCCTGCAAGGCCCCTCCCAGGAGCCATCCCTACCACAGACATCGTCCCTGCAGAATCTCTCTGGAACCAATGTGGTTACACCTTCCTTTGCAGACATGGGCTTTTCTGAAAATTAATATCCTTTCTTTATTGTCTCTTCCAGTGTTAAGAAAATATATAATGCCTTTGTTTTTAGATTATGATCCTTGTAATCTTTGGGGTTTATCTCTAATACTTCATTCTTAGAAGTTAAAGCAGGGTTTTTTGGTTTTGGTTTTCTTCATTTTTGTTTTTAAGCTAAGACTTCCTTTTTATTTTTTTGGTCAAGCCTAACTCCATCAAAATCTGCTCAGTGTTTACTAGTGAAGTTTTGATCACTTGAAGGACTTGGGTTAAACAGCTTTGTTTTAATGTATTGGATTGTTTTAATCAAATTCATCAGTCTTTTTTTTTGATATGTATGTTCTTTTTTCATATCACCGTGTTTAATAGTCTCCGGAGGATAAAGAAAGAAAATACCAATTCTTTTGAAATGCTTATTAATAGTTTTTTTTTTTTAATTGTTCCCTCTTCTTTATTGAAGAATTGTAAACTGCAAGACCATCTTAAACCTTTGGGACTAAAGGTTCTTTTGTCACAGTTCTGGAACCTTTGGAAAAGGTTCTATCCATTGCTAAACTTGTTTAAGGAAAGGATCTCTAAATACCTGACTTCCAACCTAAAATTTTTCCTTTTTTCATTGGTACACATAGTCACAAAAGCTAAAATGTCATTTAACAGTAAAACTTCAGTTTTATGTTACTATATTGGCTCGGTTTTTTTATGAGTTATTGTAGCTGAATTGCTACAGAGTGTGTTCACAAAAGGTACTAAATCCCTTATTACCACTGCCACCACCCTTCCCCCACCTGATTTTAGGTGACTTTTATTGTATTAAAAAATAATACTCTGCATTCCTTTACTGCCAGGAAACAAAGATCATTTTTATTAAAGTTGCTTTTAGGATGACAGTGTCAGTCATCTCTTTGAAAATTCATTTTGGAAACTAAGTTTGTTCTTCCAGAACCCTTGAAAAGAAGCCTGAAAAATTGCAGGGGAAGATAATAATAATAGAGCAGATGTATTTGAGCAGTTATACTGTGAAACTTAATTTAACTTTCCCTCAAACTCCATTTCAAACTTGCTTTTGTGCATGAAGATATACTGTCTCGCTTTCCTTCCCTCATGTCTCAGATTTTCTTTTTCTTCAACATAATCCCCTCCGAAGGATTCTGTGTAGGAGACCAGAGCTCCAGTCTGATGCTCCGGGGCCCGCAGGGCAGGTGCACAGGCCTTGCTCAGGGCCTTCTCTGCAGAAGGCCAGGCCAGGGGCCACTGGCCTGGGAAGGGTGCAAGGGGCTCCCACTGCCAAATTCTACCACCACTGCCCCCAAAACAACCAACACATCTGTAATATTTTGACTTCACCTTAATGATTAAAATGGAGAGCAAATGAAATAACTAAAATTGAGAGAAGATGGCTCTTGTAACCTGCGGCGTGATTAGAGAAGGCAGAAAAAGGAGTTCCAAGTTTGCCTGGAAGGCACCTGTGGGGAGGTGGAGGGGAGCAGAGTCCCAGGCTCTGCGTGTTTGCAGGCTGCTCTCCCTGCCCTCCCCCAGAGAGCAATCTACCTGGTTCTTATTCCTCACGTTGGGCATCACAGCGGGATGGGAGTCAGCAACCAGCCCTGGCTGTCATGCCCTGCAGCGTCCTTCTGCCAGGAGCTGGGCAGTATGGAAACTGTGAGGAAAACCCTGCCACTCCTGGGATTCCTCTCCGGGAAACTCGGGCACTCTCGGGACAGGCCTGCTGGGACCCTGGCAGGCATCTGAGCCAGAGCCCGGCCATTACCCTCAGTGTTTGGTCCTATTGATGAAGAATCCTCGTGCCCCTCGGGAGTCTGATGGGAGACTTGTTGAGACTTGGGTGGGTCTTTGTTGGCACAGGTGGTCGTAGTGAATGGAGATTGCATTGGGAATCCAAAGACATGAGCTTTTTGTTTGCTGTCATTGCTTTATCTCTAATTTGGGGGGAAAGTTGATGGCTGTAGGTGGCACAGGACAGTCTTCAGGCGTCACCGGCAGTAGGAGCGTTTGGGCACTAGGTCCAGGCCAGATGTTCTCGGGGAAGCTGATGCCACAAGAGATTTGTTTTTTTCCAATAGATCTTTTTTGGAGTATAATTGCTTCACAATACCGTGCTAGTTTCTGTTGTACACCAAAGTGAATCAGCCATATGCATACACAGTCCCCATATCCCCTCCCTCTTCAGCCTCCCTCCCATCCTCCCTACCCCACCCCTCTAGGTCATCGCAAAGCACCGAGCTGATCTCCCTGTGCTATGCGGCTGCTTCCCACTAGCTATTTATTTTACATTCGGTAGTGTGTATATGTCGATGCTACTCTCACTTTGCCCCAGCTTCCCCCTCCACGCCCCTGTGTCCTCAAGTCCACTGTAGACACTGACACTCCCCCTCTGTACCCTCTTTCACTCTGTACAAACCTCTGTCAGCATCTTGTCCCAGTTCTTTGTTGGAGGGACCTGTTTCTAACACCCCGAGAACGGGGACAGTGTGGACTTCATTCCTCTTTTTCTTCTTCCCTTGTGCCTGGCACAAGGCTTGATATGTGATAAATATCGTAGAAAATAAGGAAATATGAATAAAATAGTTTTCTTCTCACTTGTTGACGTCACAACTTGCCTGATCTTGTACCAGGGATTGTAAAAATACCAGAGCTGGAAAGGACCTTAGTGGTCAGGGGATGATTTGGTGGCAGTGCTGGACCCAGTCACCTGGGCATGGGGATGCCAGTTCACTGTGCTCTCAGCGGCACCCCCTTCGGGACAGTGGCATTTGTATGCTGGCTCACCTGGCCTGCACTACTGCTACCTTTAGGGACTGAAAGATCCTGACTTGAGTATAATAATGATATTTAGTATGGCTTTGATAGTATTTGATTTTTCTAGTTTTATTCAAATCCCTAGAGCTATTTAAGAAAAACAAGCTTTAAAAATAGTAGCAGACCTTGAGTTATAATTTTTATAGTCATGCATTTGTTATGAAATTGTGATGATTAAATTATGACAAACGTAACTGAAATGAAATGTGCAAAGGAAAACGTCTTCACTTGTTAAAAGGAGGAGAAGTCACTCTGAAAGATGTTCCATCTTGGACTAATTTACTTGAAATTTGGCGCCTGTCGTGAAGATTAATAACATGTGGCCTTTTACACAGCTTCTCGGCCCAAGTCTAATGTTCTAGTTGTCCTTTTATTATCCCAAACCTCCATAACTAAAGGATTTTTCCTTCCTGCCCTTTGTTCACAATATGGAGCTGTAATTGAGTTCATATTTCTCGCCCAGCCTTTCAGCTATAATTAATATTTTATTATATCAGATTTTTTCACTAACTAGCAGAGCAGCAGGGTGTGGGAGCACGTGCTCAGGCGTGCTTACACATACACACACACACACGTGCACACACATGCAGAACAGAAGTAACTTAGGGGTGCCAGGCGAGCTCCTGATGATGAATTATGGCCGAGAGAGCATCAGTTTTATTTGTGGTACCCTGAAAATATGCCACAGCAATAGATGGCCGATCCTATCCAGAAGAGAGCAGGACAAAGAGAAACTAAAGTGGGCAACATAGAATATTCGACCCCACGGATCAGTTTATGCTGTGCAGTGTGTTACCCAGGGTCCATTGTTTGTGGAAAACTAGTGATCAGACCTCATTTGTGAGTCAATGAGCAGGACAGGCTCTGTCAGCTGCTCTCAGCACCAGTGTTATGTGGATCCTAGTCATGATGACAAACACATTGAACTTATTGAACTGACCTTTCTTTTTCCTCATTTTAAACTGGTGACAATACTTTTAAAATGTAGTTCAGTTGTACCAGGTCATTGGGATCTTCAGGGTGTCATTTCAGTAAATGCTGACAGGTTTAGGGAAAGGATGTGACTGAAAAAGAACAGGAAGAAAATGCATTCTGCGTTATTGCATAAATAAACCTGAATTACACATTTATTTTACCTGCCTTGAATATAATTTATACTTTCATTTTCCCTCACCCCCCCGCAAAGAGTTAATCTTCAGGAAGATATTAATACTAGACTTCATTCTTTTTTTCTAGAGAGAGAATAGGTGGTTTTTACCAAAAATTGCAGATCAAGCTGAAAGTCACTAATAGTGCCATGAAATGAAAAATATTCTAAGTCCTTGAAATGATGAGAAATGACAACTTTAAAGGATTGGCAAAAGCAGCAATGAAACGGATCAGTACTTTTCTCCTCCTCACCCCCCACCATCCTGCTATCTGGTTGGATAATCCTTCAATATTTTATGCTGATAAGAAACAGAATAAGTGGGTAGGAAAATGGACTTATGACTAAGGGCTTAATCCGGAAATGAATTAGGACACACATCTTGAAGTCAGTTTCAAGTCTGCAGCAGGCTTCCCCTAACATCTTCAAAGTTAGAAAAGACCAAAACCATTTTGTCACATTTGAACTTTCAAGTTTAACAAACTACATGAAAGATGTTCAGATGTTCTTTTCTAGGTTATACTTCATGGGCTAGTCTATATAAATGCAGATTTCTTATTCTCCTTCTAAAAGCCTCAGAGTTTTGTTGTAGAAAAGCCTAGCATCAGTTAAACTTTAAATTAAATTTCATTCTGTAAGAAAGTTCGGATACAGTGATGTCACATTTTTGGCAGATTCATCTTCACAATGGATTGTGCCCTCACATTGCAAATGCCTTAGGAAAGTTTTATGTGATTTTAAATTCCAGAACAGTGGTGGAGGAAGGCTAGGAATGGTGAGACTTTGATAAACAAAGAGGCCGTCAGTAACACATTAAAAGGATAAAAGGATTTTAACTCAGCTCACTAAGCTAGAAACCTCTGCTTGGTTTTCCAT
The DNA here is from genome assembly GCF_059928025.1 of Delphinapterus leucas. Taxonomy (NCBI): domain Eukaryota; kingdom Metazoa; phylum Chordata; class Mammalia; order Artiodactyla; family Monodontidae; genus Delphinapterus; species Delphinapterus leucas. The sequence continues at coordinate 30,935,283 of NC_143142.1, read as the reverse complement.
CTGTGAGAATTTGCTTTTTTCAATCATCCTTTTAGGAAAAACGTTCAAACAGTGAGATTTTCAAATGTACTTTTGAGATGACACTTGTGGTTGGAAAGATCTTGTGAAAATCATCAGTGGGATGATGTTATTTGTACAAATGAAAAACGCATCAGTCACCAAGTTCTGTCCAGGCACCGCTGACCTGGATGCCAGTAGTGTGTTTATTTCCATCCAGGAGGCAGCAGTGTGTGGCCACTGGGCAGCAGAACGAATTCAGCCATTTTTCATTAGCACTTGGACTTTGATAAAGGGGAATAGAAAAGAGCTGCTTGACCTTTCGGTGCTTAAATTATTAAAGAGCAAATAGATTTGAGGTCTGGATGCTTGCAAATCTAATTTGTCTTGTGGAGCAAGGATGAAAAGACATTTTGGGTTTGAAATTGCTCTAGTCAACTTAGTTCTTCCTTTAATATATCTGAAGATGAGTAGATGGTAGCTATTTAAAAAGTAATACGTCTGGAGTAGAGTGCATGGCATAACGTACCAACTGGCTGAAATGGAGGCCCACTAAATAATCATTTAATTCTTGAATTTTCATCTGATCCTCATCAACTTGCTACTTGGAAAAATTAATTTTTTTCAGCCGTATTCACTTAGATGGCATTAAAATTACAAAACAATTGTCTTTCTCCAGGGGGTGTCAAATATCATATTGTTCAAGTTAAATCAGGCCAGTGCCTGCCACATACTAGGGGCTCAGAAAGTATGCGTTGACTTAATAAATGAGGAAAGCTGGGGAAAGATGGATGGAAAGTGAGGATGGAGATGAGGGGAGAGAGGAAGCAGAGTTGCAGCTTCCGATTCTCTCCATTTCTCCTTATTTGCAGGTTGTACAGGATAAACTTGCAATCTAACCTGCATTATCTTATCGCAAAACCTTTTTCTTGGTAATTCCCTTCTCTCTTACCTCTTGGGTATTCAGGAAATGAATACAAAAGAAACTTAGTATTAAGTTTTAGTAAAGCGAAGCATATTAGTGAATATCAGCATATTTCCTCCCTCCTACTACATATAAGGTATATAAAGTAAAAATTACTTCTGGATTACGTTACGCTTTCAAAAATATGTACTTCGTGGCCCACTTCATTCTGTCTCGTGAGATACAGCAGTGACTAACTGTATTGTCGGGTGGTCAGGAGACCACATCTACTGTTTAATTAACTATGCCCCAGATAGAATGGGCACCTCACCTCTGAACCTCAGTTTTCTCACAAGTAAAACCAGAAAACAAAACCTACATGTGCAGGGCTCCTGGCCTAGCACTTCCTGTATGGAATAACTTCTGCAAATTTTTTTCTTCGCATAAATCTTCATATTTCTACTTTGTCTAGTATACTAGGCTTTCCGGAAGTTGTTTTTAAAGTGGAATTTTGAAAATCATGTCCTATAGGAAGTAAATTGGAAAAGCTTGCTGATAGAAGAAAGCCAGTGTTAAAAATTACTTAATGGAGAATCTCTTTGCAAAGCAATTAATTATTCTTTGATTTATCCATCTTGTGAGAGTAGTTCTTGTATGCTGAATAAAAATTCTGAATAAAAAAAAATATAAAATGTACCTTGGAGACCCATCTAATTCTCTCATTTCATAGGAGAAAAATAAGAACCAAAGATGTTAATTTAAAACCCCAGTTTTAGCAGAATTAGGAGTAGAGTCTAGGGGGATGCACACGCCAGTGTCTGCTACCCTTACAGAAGGCGTTGCAGGAAAACAGTCACACTTTCTTAATGATGTTTGCACTTCTCTAACGGAAGCCTTGAGTGTTACACATTGTCCCTCTGTTACATTCTGTTGGTTGCATGCAATCTTCAAGGTTAGCCAACGCCATACTTGGTGGGAGAAATGCCAAAGAACTTGCAGATATAGTGGAATCGCCACATCTGACTGTAGATGTAAGAGGTCAGGGAGAAGCGGGAGTGAAATCAAAGCCCCCTCTGTCTTTGCCTGTGTTCCTTGTTCCCCCCACCCCCAAAGGAAGGTCCTTCCTAAATTCTTCCTTCCATGTTGGATACACCCTGCAGTGAGAACTCGGCAAGATTTGGTGGAGCATCTTAGGGGACCAATAGAAAGTCTTGATGTTAGGAAGTAAGAGTCATATTTCTCTTCTTTTCTTTAAGTTTACATCCCTGCTCAGAAGTCCCTTTATCATTATTTACACTGTAAGCCTGCTGGACTCCCTGCCTACTGAGCAGTCATTCTGATGTTGTACAACCGCCAGTTTTTCTTTGGACAGAATTACAAACCGAACGGCAGCTGCGTTGCATGACTGAAATAGAATGTGCTAAGTGGTTGTACTTCCAGAAACAGGAGATTCACTGGGTGCAGATTCAGAGTTCACACGGACAGGAGCACAGGGAGGGACCTCTCTGGGCCGACCCCAGCTCTTGGCCTTGGTAGGCACCTCCCTTCTATTCTGTTTCCCCGGCTTTAATGAGCGGCTGTGCTGAGCAGCCCCAGGGTTACAGCGTTGCTCGGGGAGTCAGGGTGCTTTTCTGACAAGGTAAGAAAAAGATATATCTCCTTGTCAGAAGGACTTGCAATCTAGTCTGGATTCAGTTTTTGAAAGCTGTTGTCGAGGTTTGTTTTTTCTCAGTATTAGAAACTTTTCTTTTCCCCAACCAAACTGCACAACAGTTCATCATTCTAGTAAATGTATGTAGCTCAATAAAGAATTCCATCCCTTCAAAGTTTCTCCTCTTCTCCTAAGGTTAATTCGAAATTCACAGATATTGGAGGGGGGGTGGGGAGGGAAAGGTGAGTAGGGACCAGGAGATCCACTCCTTGGCGGGGACATCTGTCTCACTGGCATCTTCTGAGGATACTCATTCCCATCTTATCTTTATATAGAATTCAAGTAGCCCTGTTCATGATTTACTCTTAGAAACCACTTGTAACCCCAGGGTGTTGGCTTTTGAAATTCCAGTGCCTTTTCTCTGCTTTTCTGATGTCCTCACTTTCCACTGACCAAATATGGTGAAAACAAAGGAATAGAAGAAAATATGGGAAGTTACACCTTGGTTAACCCGAATCATCACACATTGTATCTTGGAACTTGATAAAACTTCACACACAATCATACAGATGTCACCGAAGAAAATATTACATTGCCTTTTTTAATAAACTTACGGTTAATATTGATTGGTTCATTGACTAGGTAAACTGAGTTCATTTTCTACAAATTCATCTTCAGTTACATGTAAGAAGAATGTTACCTTGGTCTCCTGCTCACATAAACAGCAGAGATTGTTATATAAAAACGTTTTAACTATGGTAAATTTTCTTTCCCTCCAGAAGTTGTCTTATTTGGGGGTGAGAGAGTTCTGTGCAAAGGCATTAAGCACTTTCCCTCTCTGTCATAGAGCAAGTGTTGAATCCGTGTCCATTAGGCACTAAGCACTTATTATTGGCTCTCTCCAGTGTGTTCTTTATTTGGGGTCTCCTGTGGGTCTCCACAGTTGAAGACCATGGGAATCAACTCTGTTATCCGAAACTATCACTGATAATACTCTCTTTTTTCTAGTGTCTACCAAATAGTTGTCGAGGAAGAGCGTCCTCGAAGAGCTAAAAAGACAACAGAAATCTTAAAATGCTACCCGGTGCCCATCCACTTCCAGAATGCTTCTCTACTGAACTCCCAGTACTACTTCGCTGCTGAATTCCCAGCCAACAGCCTCCAATCGGCTCAGCCTTTTACTATTGGTGATAATAAGACATACAGTGGATACTGGAACACCCCTCTCCTTCCCCATAAAAGCTACAGAATTTATTTCCAAGCTGCTAGCAGAGCCAACGGGGTAAGTTTTATAAATGGCTGTTTACTTAGGCCATTCAGTGTTATCAGTGCGAACACAGTCAGATCAGATAAGGTAGCAGTAAGAAGGAAAGTCATGCTTTTGTGTGCTTTTACTTGGAATAAATGTGTTTTATTTGCTCTTTTTAAAATTATTTTCACCTGGAGAAATTCATGGGAAGAAATGCATATATTCATATTTGTTTGGGTAGGAAGAAGATATTGTCAACATGATGGTTTTTATTTTCAGTTTTTACTTGTTACCAAAAGTTGGCTACTAATTCTGCTTAGCCTACTATTTCACAGGGAAATAGTACAGCTCTAACACGTACATTCCGCTCATTTACAATTTTGTGAGATTCACAACATCTGTCTTTTCAGCATATTCTGTACCATTTCTTTGGTTCCACAAGAGTTTATGCTGCCTATAGCTGGGACTAAATTAGTTATCTTTCTTTTTTTTCTAAGAGAAAACAGCTTTGGAAAGATGAGATAGAAACAAAATAAAAACTATCAAGTTGTTTTTGAATTTTTTTCCCTTTCCTGTTCAGACCAACCCAGAGCTCTGATGAGATAGGAAAGTCTCCTTAGAAGGAAGGGCGAATTTTCCAGATATGACAGTGGTTTCCTCCTTCACAGCGTGGGTCTCGGTACCATCACTGCCTTTGGCCAGTGAGAAGCGGGGGAAATCAGGGGCACGGGTTTTGCCCACGAGTGTCTGCACAGGGAGCCAGTGAGGGTCCGGAGGAGGAAGCCAGGGGGGCCACCTGGCAGAGGCGTTCTGTGTGTAACTCCAGGCTCGCCATCTGCTCCCAGGGTGTCCATCAGCACCACCGCCAGCACTGGAGCTGGAAAATGTATCAGAGCGCAGTCCAAGTGCTAATCACTGTGTGGTTAATGCCACACTTGGAACAATGAGAACCTCCCTTATCCGTATTTAAAGAGAACTGCAGAGATTTTATTTGTTTCACATAAAACATGAATAGTGATTTTTTTCCCCCTCTTTATTTAACACAGGAAACCAAAATAGACTGTGTCCAAGTGGCCACAAAAGGTAGGTTGAAATTGTGCGAAGCTCTGCTGTCTTCTGTCCTTTACGAGTTTAGATGGCGTTTCAGAACTTCTTGAAATGTTCATGTCATTGAAATCAGTGTGTGCTTCTAGGTGTGTGCTAGGATTGTAGGCCAGTTAAATTTGACTGTGTTTCACACAGGTATTTCTTTTAAATGAGAAGTCACATTGCTGTGTTTCAAAGCAGTTTTCAATGGTTATCTTTTTAAAACTTCTATTAAAATAGAATTATTTCTGTTAAAATAGAATATTTTTATATGATCTCGTTTATACTGTGGTATAAACCACAGTACCCTGCATAGTAATACTGTGTCTAACGAATGTTCAGATGCATAATAGTAAAATACCTGCTGCTGTTTTAAAGCAATTATCTAGTTATAATAGGTCTGTAGAGTCTGCGTGGGCTTTTTTCACTGGGGATGTGTGTCTCTTTGAACCCAGGAACCAGGTGATGTTATTGTGGACCTTGTGTTTCCCAGGCCTGGTTACAATCCTGAGAAAATGGGATGGAGGCCGAAAGGTAGATTAGGATGAACCAGCATGAGCTCACCACACAGGGCCTCCTAAAGAAGAGTGCAGGTGTGTGTGCGCGCGTGTGCGCGTGTGTGTGTGCGCGTGTGTGTGCGCGTGTGTGTGTACATGTACTGTAACATCATCTCGTCAACCTCGCAGTGTGCTTTTACCATCCCATGTGGAAGTATTTGAGAAGATGCCGCGAGAAACATCCGATGCTGCGGGAAAACGAGGCAGTATACGTTAACACTTGCAGTTAAATGCACTCTTTCAGATCAGTAGAGGAACCATGAGGACAGGGAGAAGTGCTGGGAGATTGAATTTGGGAAGGACGGCAAGAAGGCAGAAGGCACCAGGTTTTGTCAGCTCATAGGGGGTCACTTGACAAGTTCTGTTGGATGAACGTATCTTGTTTTTGCTGTTTAACGCTCAGGCAGCTTAGTTTGAATATATCATGGGTGCCCATCAGCATTTTCAAAATTCTCATTGAATTCGTATTTCTTGAAGAAACATGACCTTTTTATTCCATTAACTTGACAAACACTTCTTGGTTTCATGTTACGTGCCAGGCCTTGTGGGAGGTGCTCACCTCATTTGTATTTTGTTTGTCCTCATGGGCTCATAGCTCTATTTCCAAGAATCTCCTTATAGTGATTTTAAAACACTCAATTCTTTATATCATATTGTACCTGATTAAGAGCCTTTATTCGTAGGGATAAATTAATAAAAAAATGAGATTACAGATATTGATGTGTTTTCTAAACTGTAATTCGCTGTTGACTATTAATTATCACAGTATTATAAGGCCTTTGAATGAGGTATCGACGTTCTCAGGCCTCCGATCAAGGCCCATGCTCGGATTGCTTTATTGAATTCTGCTGACCCTTGAGGTCTCAACAGAAAACCCAGTTCCAGAGTGCCTGATTCATAATGCCTTGCGTTTCACATCACAGCTGAAAGTTAAAATTACTTTCATATGTATGTTCTCATTTATTTCTTCTAAGTTACTGTGAGAAAGGAGACATGTATTGCTATTTTTATTTTTGAGACAAAGAAAATGCATTATTTGGGGAGATGAATTGACTTGCCAAGGGCACTCAGCTAATAATCTGTGTGTCAAGGCTTGATCCCAAGCATTTGGCCTCCTACACCAGTGTTTCCCTGTATCTCATGGCTTTTCACCCAGCAGAACCTCTGGCCAATCGTAGTTCTGCAGCATATGAGTATCTGTCCTCCTTTTTATTAGAACTGAGTCACCACCCAGTTGACTCTGGAAAGAACAGAATATCTGCCATCCCGTTCATGTGCAGAGTTAAATAATTATATAAACAACACTAGTAAATATGGAAATGTGATGTTTGCTGTTTTCACAATAGATTGAATTAGATGGTGATTTGGATCGTTTTCTTGTATCATCAGCTAGATTTAATCAATATTGTAATTTGTTTTTCAATTCGCCAAAGGATGATTAGGCAATCAGATGACCTGATTGACTAAATATTTCTCTGCTCATATTTTCTGAGTCATTTGCAAACATTTACACAGCAACAAACTCTATCCAACCAAATAACCTTTTCGGGGGGAAGAGGGAAACAAATTTTAATTTTGATTGCCTCACTTTGTCATTCCTATTCATAAAATCACAGCACAGGAGGGAACCTCAGGAGATAGTCTCCTGCTGGGTGAAAACTACACTGTTTGGTACCATTTTATTTCATGAATTTCTATACGTACAGGTTCAGCAACCTTCCTTTACAGCACTGTATAATGTTTCATCACCTTTATAATCAGATAATTTTTTGCTTATTCATACTAAAATTGATTTTGCAATGAAGGAAGCCATTCCATCTTGATGACTTCATCAAAACAGAGAAATTGGCAGGTCTGACAGTGTTACTGGTACCATATCATAAAGATGTTTGAAATTTAAAAGAGTTCAAGCATCTTGACTGTTTTTGCCACTTAGCGCTGACAATATAGTGGCTTAATTGAATTTTCAGACACTAAACCACTTTCCTGAGCAGCATTTTGAATTTACAAAGATTTCAGTGTTCACATGAAACAATTGTTGACAAGTATCTTTATAGAGAATGTATGGAGGTGGATTTTTTTCCGCAAGGAACTAATTTGTAATTTCAAACACGGATATGTCTCTTAAAGATATATTTCATGCTAGTTATAAATTTAATGTAGTGATTATTTTAATCGTATTCCAAGGGTACATTTTGATTCTAATCATCTCAAATGTAAAGCCTCATAAAAAATTGGACACCAGAAAATACCTAAGGTGCGTCATTACATATCTCCATATGTTGGGGAATTGCCTGTATTTTTATATATCCTCCTTTAATTTATATACCTAGATTCATCATAAGTATATGTGGTTAGCTATAGGCAAACTCACCCCAGACTCTTCTATCTCTTGAGTTAAAAAGACACCATACAGGACTTCCCTGGTGGCGCGGTAGTTAAGAATCCGCCTGCCAATGCACGGGACACAGGTTCGAGCCCTGGTCTGGGAAGATCCCACATGCCACGGAGCAACTAAGCCCGTGTGCCACAGCTACTGAGCCTGCGCTCTAGGGCCCGTGAGCCACAACTACTGAGCCTGCAAGCCACAACTACCAAAGCCCGTGTGCCTAGAGCCCGTGCTCTGCAACAAGAGAAGCCACTGCAATGAGAAGCCCATGCACTGCAACAAAGAGCAGCCCCCACTCGCCGCAACTAGAGAAAGCCCGCACGCAGCAATGAAAACCCAATGCAGCCAAAAATAAAATAAATAAATTTATAAAAATTAACTAAATAAATTAAATTGTAAAAATAAAAAAAGAAAGACAGCATACGATGACAATATACTTGATGTTTTGGGGTTACCCTCCCAACAGGATTCTTTTTAATCTTTATGGTGGAGTACATAGAATGGCTTTTAGCTATTTTTAGATTCTCCTAATTTTTATTTTGATTTTTAATCACATTCACATTTTTATAGTTGAATTCTGTTTAACACCACTTGATCCAGCTATGTGTTAGCAATGCTTGTATATGTTTTCCTTAACTTTCACATACCTTATGGCTGCCTATGGTAACTAGTAGGGTGGAAACTCTTTTCTGCTAGTTTTGGAAGAATTTGTTAGTGATCAATTCTAAAGAATTTGTTGATGATCAATTCTAAACTGACAGGAAACTTTTACTTTCACTTAAAAGTAAAAATCTGTCTTGTTAGTAAATTACATTTCTTGTATTAAATGAGGTATAGTCATTCTAATTGATATAATAATTAGTTTAAACTGTATACTTTGCATTAATCTCCCATAAAATAACTTTTTCCATGACATGATGCCAGCTATGTTTCTCCTTGACAGTATAGCCATTTGGGAGCTTTCTTGTTATACATTTATTAAAAAAAAATATTTGAGGACACACGTAGATCAAAAGTGAGGGGATGGAAAAAGATATTTCATGCAAATGGAAATGACAATAAACCAGGGGTCACAATACTCATATCAGACAAAACAGGCTCTAAAACAAAGGACATAAAGAAAGATAAAGAAGGACACTACATAATGATAAAAGGATCAGTACAAGAAGAGGATATTACACTTGTCAACATACATGTACCCAGTATAGCAGCACCGAAATACATAAAACAAATACTAACAGACATAAATGGAGAAATTGGTGGGAATACATAATAGTAGGAGACTTTAACACCCCACTCACATCAATGGACAGATCTTCTGGACAGAAAATCAGTAAGGCAACAGAGATCCTAAATGATACAATAGAACAGTTAGAGTTAATTGATATTTTCAGGACATTTCATCCAAAAAAACCCAGAATACACATTCTTTTCAAGTGCACATGGAACATTCTCTAGGATTGACCACATACAAGGGCACAAAACAAGCCTCAACAAATTTAAGAGGATAAAAAAAATTTAAGTGCCTATTATGTTAGGCATAGTGTAATCTTTAAAACTTCCAGACATAGATACATAAATATATCACTTTTTAAATTTTGAGGATTTTGAGTTCATAAAAGTTTTGAGGTTTTTGTTTGTTTCTTTGTTTTTAGTGTATGGGGGGGGCATGTCATATGTATTAACTTATTCCTCTCCTTGCTGTGATTTGACTAACAGCAGTATAGCTAGAAATCAAGACAAAGACTGCATGAAAACCATATGCTAAATTATTTTCAAGAGTATTATAGTAGTCAGATATAAACCTTAAAGAAAAAGAAAACAAAACCATTATTCTAATGTCATATTTTAAGGTGAATTTTCTGTGCAAAAATGCTCCACTGCTTTTAAGCGTAGTCTTTTATTTAACTTACATTTGTATGGCAATGTGCTTTGCTGGGAGACCTTCAGGAAACTTTGAAGGATTTCTGTTGTTCTGATACAATTTCTAACTATATTCAGAAATGTGAATGTTTCTTTTTTTAATCACTAGGCTCTTTGAGAAGTTTCTCTACACTGTTTTTCTGTTCATTGTTTTGTTCAAAGAAACGCCATCCTTTCTAGGCCACAGTGGTACAAAATGAAAGTACACTGATAAAAAGAACTGAAAAGAATGTCGAGATGTAAAGCTAATTAAGATTCCTTTTAATTACTCATATTCAACACACAAGCAAATTATATAGTAAGGCCGCTCATATATGCTAATCTGCTATCGTTTAGCTATGGGTTTAGAAATAGAAACGTAAATATGATACACGTTTGTCGCTCTGCATTTTGTAGAGAAAATATTTCCTTTTCTCGACCTGAAAGTCTCCATAATGTATATCATGAGTGCATTAAGGCCCCCGAGAAGTTCCCAAGGAAAGGAAACCTGTTTAACTTTGTTCAGCCCTAGAGTTTCTAAATTTATTTGATCCAAACTCATTTTTCAAGGAGCCCTAGAGTCATATAAAACCCAGTTTGGTAAATACTGGGTCTTCAAATTCCAGAAGATACCACCACCTTTAACTGAAATGGCAGGTTAGGAGCCGATACACCAGGTGTGATGTTTACTCTCCCGCGCGCACCTTTGTACCTAAAGGAGACCCTAAGCTTATCAGCACCAGACGCCATCTTTAAAGCCTAGGAATTCAGCGATATTCTCTTTCATAATGCATTCTTTTGATATTTTAAGACATAGTGCAGCAGGTTGTTCTGTAAAGGGCAGGTGATAAATATCTTAGGCTTCCCGACCCACACTGTCTCCATCAGAGCCCCTCAGCCCTGCCTTTGCTGTGGAAGGGCCGCCGTCATCATGGGTGAACAATGAACATGACTCTGCCAATAAAACTTTATTTGCAAAAGCAGGCAGTGGGCCAGCTGACCCCTATTTTACAGTAATTTGTAACAAAATCAAGTTTTTTCCTTGTAACCGAGAATAATTGTCACAAAGGAACACTTTACAAGGCAGAACACAGAGATCAGATAGAAATCCTTCCTGATCCCTGTTGTGGACTTCTCCATTTGAGTTTTGAGCCTCAGTTTGTAACTTGTCTTCTTTTTGAGCTGTGAATACAGGGCTGCCTGACATAGCTCTTTCCAAATATCTTTTTGTTCATATTGTTTACCAATTTCAGTATGGGATAGATGTTCTATTTTTATAGAAACAATGTAACTTTGCTCAGATGTAGAGTAGGTCACATTTTCCTGTAAGTAATGGAAAACTGCACAGGAATGTTGGTTGAGCAAGAGTATCTATGACCAAGCAAGTGTTCTGTGTGTAAACTTGGAATTGGTACCAACTTTGTCACGAGTTTTAGAAATAACATTTTACTGTTTACAGTTTATTATGCAATTTTGCATACTGTGTCATACCAAGAAAATTATCTTTGTGATATCTTGGGAGTTCTCCATTCTGTGTCCAAACTGTTAGTTTATTCATCTCACTGAGCAAAACTAAAAAGTTTTCATTAGTAACACATGAAAGATGATGATACCGCTTTTAAACCCAGTTGCCTCTGTTGTCTGGTTACAAGGAGCAACACTGTTTGAACAGTGCAAAGGGATATTTCAAACTATTATGTACCAGCAGTTTTGAGTTTATAATTGTCTGCAGATGGTAGATGATCTATTTTCCTTACTTGTTGCCACATTTCTGATAGCACCCAGGCTGTTCCATGTAAATTAGGCATCTTTCATGTAAGCCTGTCCTTAATTTTCCAATATTTTTTCTTTGCATCATTTTCCAGCTGTATCATGTTAGAAGTGACATTTTAATTTTCTCTCTTTTTTTTTTTTTCAATATCTGTGTGTCATGAATGTTAACCATTTAAACTCAACTGCTGAGCTGTTCAGGCAAACCGAGAAGCCCGCCTGGTCTGCTTCAAGAATCTTAATCATTTCTCTGGTCACATGTTAACCATGACAACTATAGCAAAGGCAATGATTAGTCTTTTTATTTTAACTGATGTTTTGAGATGCATTTTTTTTTCATTCCCTGAATGTGACAAAATAAAATTCCTAAATGGAAATTCTCTACAGGAAATTTAGTTATCAGAGAAATTTCTCTACATAAAAATGTTTTTAGTGAAGGAAGATAATATTCTTCACAAAGGTGATTTTAGCAAGAAGAGAAAATATTGTGACTTAAGCAGAAGAATTTTAAATAACCTATTACATGTTGAAAGCTTCAAGTTTGGCTCATCAGAATTAGCAATGAATCTTTCTACCCCCTTCTCAGGAGCAGTTGAAAACACTATTCCATCTAGATCCTTGTTTTTTGCTTTTTTTTCCCCCCTTTAGTCAATCTGTCCACAGTCTCAGCCCAAGCTCGCAACTGTGTCATGGTTAGAAATCCAACTGCCTGATGAAAGCCTGTTTAAGGGAAACAAACTCAGAAAATTCAACGGCTCGCTGTGGTTGTTTTCCTTTTTCCTTCTCTTTTTGTTGTTGCTGGAAGAAAGTTGAGATGATGTGATATGCGGATGGAGATTCTCCTTGCTAGCCTAGCTTCAGTCTGGCTTTTTCTTCCCTCATGCATGCTGACCTGGGAATCTTCCTTTGCCATAGCTGCGATAATCGTGACTCAGCTTACGACACCTCACATTCGCATCGCCCCTGCTGCAGGCGACGACCAGCTGACAGGTCAGACCTTCAAGTATAGATGAGTCATCTTGCCCATTTCCTGCTCATTTTTCTCGGCTTCGTTTCCCCTCTACATCTCCTCCTTCGCTTTAAGGCTTGTTGACGATGTCTCCGACTCTCGGTACAGACCTGTGCCCGCGTTAAATTAAGTGGTATGCTCGGCCTCTTCTGTGTGCACATGTATACCCCTGCATTCAGCACAGCCCCGCTGCATGATCCCATTGTCTGTGTGTCTGTCGGTATGTTCCTTTCTAGCCTAATGTTATACATAATGAAATTTGCTGGATTTGCAATGGCAATGCCATCAAAGAGGATTTCAATCAAAACACGTAAAGATGTTTTCCCAGTTATCCAAATTAATCCAGAAAGGCGTCGAGATCTGAACGTGAGGGGTTTATTTTCACCTTGTAGGGTCTAGTTTGCACACCCATTTAGCAATCCACAGGCTCGTCTGCCGGTGTTGTTAAGTGAAGCCACCCAAAGATGTTTGGGGTGACGCTGTTCAAACAGCTTTTCAAGTTCCTACAACTGGAGCAGAGCTGACTGCATTCCTTATAGATCCTTGTTTCAAAGCACACTGTTTATAGCAAGCAGAGGCACATCTGCAAGTCAAATGCACTGAATAATTTAGGGAAGTTTTAAAAAAATTGAATGGCTTTGAGTCGTGGAATTGAACTGTGTGCCTCTTTATACCAAGAGAAGTTAGCTTGTCCATTTGAACTGCATCTAAAGGTATATGGACAAACGTATAAACTTATATAGGAAAAGAATCCAGTACCTTACTGCATATCAAAGGTGAGTGGTTAGAGAATGCCAGAAGACCAGCTTTGGTCCTGCAAGAGAAGCAAGCCATTGTCAAGGTTTCTAACACAGTCACAGGAGCAGGACTCAAGTTCTGCTTTCAGAGGCATCTCCAATATGGTAGTTTGTTGCATGAGTTATAGGCGTGAGGAAGCCAAGTAAGAAACATGCAACTGCATTCCATAGAATTTCCACTCCTGCAACTGTTTTGTGTGTATGAGATTAAGGCATATACCCTAACATTTAAGAAAAAAATGTAAAGCTTAACTCATAGTAAGAATTCATGAATGTTTAAGTTGTTCCGTGAGCTTATTATTTTGGAATATAAAGCAGCTGAGACTCAGGAAAATTATAGACTGCTTTTTCTAAGGTAAAGAACTGTAGGATAATTTTACTTCTTTCTCAGCTGGAATTCCATACATATTTTCAGCCCTCTGTTTCAGGGCCTAAAAGCTATAAACTTATTACTAACAGTTCTGCCTTTGCTTTCAAGTTTCTTTTAAGCATATTTCTTTTACTGGTTGAAGTTCAGTTGTTGCAGACACTCTCTTATCCTGAACTCCTGATGTGTTCCTCCCAACAGTTGAAGTACTTAAGGGATCGTGTCTTTCTTACATAAGTCCTCTCCTCTAAAACCTTTACGTCTCAGGCCTGGCCCATGCACTCTGCGTAGGGTTCTGTGTCCACCTTGAAGGTAATCTGGGATCTTCAGCAAGTCTGACCCCTGCCCCATTACGTCTGAGCTGGTACCAGTCTTGTCAGCAAACATTAAAAATAGGTTGGCCTCACTCTCATAGAATGAGTACTTGTAGGGAATCTAGTTAAATAGCCCCTTTTGAGACTTTCCCCATAACCCACTGCTTTCAAATTCAGCACGTGGTTTACTAGGAATAAAGTAAGAGAAACTTCTGAATATAGTGTTCTCTCTAAAACTCCCATGATTAAGAAGACACTTCATAAATCAGCCTCCTTCCCAAAGCTTTCAGATCTATTGTACCTTGTTATTTTGTAACTAGTCTGCGGAGGACGCATGCATAGCTGAAGTATGTGGCAGCTGTCTTTTAAGGGCTGCAGGTGATCACCACCATTTACTTTGGTTTATTAGGGATGAAAATGATGGAGTGTTAGAATAAGCCTGAAAAGCCAGTACAAAACTACTCTTGTCCTTTTTTCCAGTATTTCCTGCTGCTGTTAGTGATGGTTACTCTTACCCAGATAAATTCAAGCTCAAGTAATATTTCTTTTGTATTTTCTGTTTGCATCAGCCACCCACTTGGATAGCAGTAACACTGTCTTTTTTTAAATAGATTTATTCCTGAGTTGTACTGCAAGCGTGAGTCTTCATTCATTCAATCGCCGATTGACCTTTAGCACCTTCTGATTGAGCACTGATTGAGCACCTTCTGTGTGCCGGGCCAAGGGCTACTAACTCTCTGTGTGGTTGCCCAGACTCTTGGCATCAGACATATGTGCATGAGTGACACCAAAACCTAAACGCACACATGCTCTTATGAATGGAAAATGACCACCATGCTTGTCATTTCGTAGTTGAGAAGAGACAACAGCTTTGTAACAATGGGGGGAAAGGACGTGTATTTCAAAATCTTTCTCTCCGAGTTGCTTAGAAAATGGTCAGTGGGACAGTTCTGAACATTTCACACCTGTGACCCATTGTTTATTAGATCAACACAGGCCCTTCTGGAAGCCAGCAGGAAATCACGAGGGATGCATTCTGAATGCCTAGCAATTTTCTGGTCCGTTTTGTTTTAATTGTGCTGACATCTTGCCCCTACAAATGCTATTGGAAGCTGTACTTAGAGGAAACTTTGATAAGACAGTGAGTTCTCTGCAGCCTAGATCCTGTTGTCCCAGAATGTAATCCATGCTGGTTCGGTTCACCTCGGTGTAGATGGGACCCTCCTCCCTTCTGTAACAGAGAACGCAAGCACCCGGTGACTGACTCCCAGCACCTGGAAGGTGTCAGACACAGCAAAAGTGCCCATAAATGTTGGCTAATTTAATTCACTGAATGAATGAATCTCAGATGCAGGATGCTGGTATGTTTGATAAGCAGGCCTGTCATCACACTGGGGCTGTTTCTCAAACGTTTTTGTCCTCAGTCAACAGTAGGAATACATCACCACCCAACATACACACATACACATACACAGATGTTTAGCTGAAGCAAAAGATTTAGAAACTGTCCTACCAATGCTGCTCTGTGTGAATAAGCTGCATTCCGACCTGTTCTATTCTGTTGTATCTTATTCTATTTCATTTTTTTAAATTTAGTTGCTACCTACTAAATCAATTTCATTTCCCACTAATGGGTTGTAACGCACAGTTTTAGAAAACAGTTTACTAAACCACCATAGTTAGGGGATTATGAAAGGGAACAGAATATATAATTGAATT
The DNA here is from genome assembly GCF_059928025.1 of Delphinapterus leucas. Lineage (NCBI taxonomy): Eukaryota > Metazoa > Chordata > Mammalia > Artiodactyla > Monodontidae > Delphinapterus > Delphinapterus leucas. Next base: position 30,919,572 of record NC_143142.1, on the reverse strand, counting down.
AATGGTCCAGTCTTACCCCAAAACTCCTACTCTAAAGAGAGCACACAGAAAATTCTAGAAACTGGAAATGCTTCTTTCTACTTCATTCCCTCAGTTTCGTTATTAATTGTCTATAATATAGAACTGCTTTGGGAGGAAAATTAAAAGCTGCACATGCTAGAAATTTCTCTTTAAGATTTTTTTACTTCACTTTATAAATACCTCTAGGCTGTTTATTTTATATTGATATTTCTATTTATGATTTAAAACCCCAGCCAGCTCTGAGATGCTGTGGAGAATGGTTTTCTTCAACAGGCACTTTTTATCATCTGTTTTGGTTAAGACATACATCTAAAATGATAAGACCTGTATTGTAGAGTATTTATAAACAAGGTGACTTCTGGGATTCAGGTACAAATCAGATACATCACAGCATGTAGAATTACTTGCTAGATATAATTAGTACTAAAAAAATAGAGAACTAGCCAACACTTATTCCCACATAAAGTTTGAAGTTTTGGAAAAGATACGTGTAGGAGATGTGTGTGTGTCGATAAAGATAAACACAGCCCGACATCAGCTAAAGTGGCGAAAACAGATTTTTTCAGTAACTGCTGACCTGCAAGGGTCGAGCTGCACTCCAGTGTGATTTGCTGAGAGGTGACTGGGCCTTTACAGGAAGGATGAGGGGGTGGGAAAGGGGTGATGGGGGATCAGTAGGGTCAGGGAAGTGAAACATTGGTCTATGTAACACCATCTGGTTTGCTGACTGGTGCTTATGGAATAAGTCAGGTCCTCCTGTCCACAGAGGCTGGGAGCCAGGGCCCTGTCCTCAGGTGTCGCTGGGACCAGCATCCGTTCTCTGGGCAGCCTTGAGTTTCTCAGGGGGTCTGGGGTCGCCTAGGGATGCAGCCTTGAGCTGTTAGAAACTATGTCCGTCTTTGTTCAGGTCTCTGTGGGCCCAGGTGGGGGCCTGGTGGAGAGGAGGACCCAGAGGAGCCTGACTGGGGTTTGGCCCCAGAGAGAATCCTGTCCCTTCTCCCTCCTTCCCGTGTGAGCAGCAGGGACTCATTGGACTGGTGGCATCTGGGAAAGGAAGTGAGGACGTTTGACCAGCTTCTTCTGGGCATCGTCCTCAGGACACAAATGCTCTGTTGTGTCAAAGGGGCTCAGAAGAGCCCGCCTAGAGTTTGGTCACAGCAAGAATCTTTGTCAGTATATTGGCAAAGCTCTCAGGAAATAAACCCCAAGGAATTTCTTTCGCCCCAACGTGGCTCTTAAAGCAAACAGACTTTTTTTTTTTTTTTAATGTAACATATAACACACGGAAGTCAGTGAACTAGGTCTCCACTGAGGAAGGAAGCGGCTCCATTGTTTACGGACAACCTTCTGTTCAAGACACCCCACTGCATTCCTTCACTGACTCCTGAGGAAACCCCACAGCCTGCTTTCTCGGCGCCTGTTCCCGTCCTTCCGAGTATCGCTGGAGAAACTGCAGAAACAGGCAGACATTCTCGAGGTCTGCACCTTGGCCACAGTGATGTCCCCTGCCTGAGCGGTGACAGAGGCTACGTCCACCCAGCCGGCCACTGCAGGGCTTGTTCTGCCTGAGAAGGTCTCCTCGTCCCTCAGATTATCCAGCCAGGACCCTGAATTTGGGGTGTTTTCTCTCTTTGACTCTTGAATCCATCTAGAAGTTACCACTGAGATGGCCTGAAGTGTTTCCAGGGCAGAGGTCCAGCTTCTTCCCAGAGAAACAACCAGTTAGGCTGGTCTCATCGTTAAATAGCCAACTACTTGCCCACAGGAATGAAAGGCCATGATGTCATGTATTCAGATCTCACACGTAGATTGCGCGAAGGGCCCCTTTGTCTCTTCCTGCAGTGTTACCATCACCTTTTGATGACACTGGCTTTTAAGACATTTTCTGATGAAACTGGAATTCTCTCCTTTTCTCTGTCAGAAATCCCCCAGCCCTCATCCTTCTCCGTCTACTTACCAGCCCTCCCAGCAGCCCAGAAGCCCTGGAATGACCGGCTTCCCTCCCCTCCCTGACCCCCTCCTCCCTCTGCCTCCATCCACACCAGTCCCCGCTGTTGTCCTTCAGACACACCAGCCAAGCTCCCACCTTCAGGCTCTCGCTCCAGCTTCCCCTGCTTGGGAACATTTCTCCCCAGATCCCCGCTTGCCTGACCCCCTCACCCCCTACAGCCTTTGCTCAAACCCCACCTTCTCAGGGAGGTCTGCCTTGAGCACTTGGCCTTCCTAAGGGTGCAGCCCCCCGATGCCTCTCTCCCTGTGTCTCCCTGACACAGTCTGTCCCCTTCCACTACCACGTCCTTGTTCTTCACAGCACTTATCACCTCTGTGCCTATTTGTTCTGTTTCTACCGTCTTTGTCCCCCTCCTGGAACAGAAGCTCCCTGAGGGCAGGAATCTGTCTGCCGAGCTCTGATAAATCCCAGACATCAAGAAGGTCCAGTGCCCACAAGGTAGCCAGGTCCCAAAAATGCCACTGAGATTGTCTTTGGAATCTTATTAAATTTATGCATCATCATCACTGTGGGAGATACGATAGATTCCTCCATTTATTCGGATCTTGTCGTACGACTTTTAATACAATTCTGGAGGGTTTTTTTAAATATATAAGTCATTTTTGTCTAGTCTCCCCCCAAAAGATATTCCAAGTTCAGCCACATCTCACCTTCCCACGGTCACCACCCCCCAGGCATTTGACGGGTCCCCGACTCACTTCCACGACTCCCTACTCATTCATTGTCCACGTCGCAGATGACCTGGCGTGTGAAATCGAAGCCTGGCCCCGTCACTCCTCTTCAGAATCCGTCGAAGAGCTTCCCGTGGCACGCAGAATAAAATTCCGAGCTTGGCATCAACAGTGCAGGGGCTGCACCCTCCAGCGTGGCCTCACAGATCCTCATCTCACATCCCTTACTCTCAGCGCCCACCTTCCTTCTGTTTCTCCAGATCACCAAGCTGATCCTGCGCCAGCTGTTTGCACTTGCTCTGTCCCCCGCCTTCCCATCACCAGCTGCTCCTCAGCACCAAGGTTCAGCACAAGTGTCACTTCCTCGGGAGACCTCCCTAGACCGTGGTCCCCGAAGTCCATGGCCCGGTGGCCCCCTGGCCACCGGCCAGCCCGTCACTCTGCCTCTCTTGGAAGTTCCCTGATGACTCTGTATCCCCCTCCTAGGATGTGATGGGAGCAGGGCTTTGTCTGTCTCTCCTGTTCTACCAGAGGGTGTTCAAAATTATTTACTGAGTGACTGCACAGTTGATGCTTTTCCTTGTTAAATTTATTCCTAGATATTTTATAGCTTTCCTCACTATGATAGGTAGATTTTGAACAAATTTTGAATGAAGGTGAGAATCTTTTGACGTTGGTTTATTTTGCCTACTTTTGACTGATTTTATGTTAATTGCCAAATATGTCTCTTCTTTATAGTATATATTTCTAATTCAGTTGACCTTTCCATTGCAAATAAAATAGACTCATGGTTTTGCAACCCATTTACAAAAGCACAGTTTTAATCAGCCGTTTCTTTTGGCCAGAGCCATAGAAAAGTTTCCTTTTCACTGAATTGTTTGGAGAGAGGCCCACCCACTCACAGCAACGTTATCTGTTTTACTCCCAGTCCCAGACTGCGTCTGTCCACTTCTCCACCTCTGCCTGTCAGACCCAGCCAGTGGGTCCTTGGTGCTGTTTGTGAGCAGTAATCTGTCGCAAGGTAAATGCAGAGAGGCAGAGTTTGTCCTTCTGTGGACCCAAGGTTCTCTGTAAGATGAAGACATAACTGAAAGCAGGTCTTAGCCACATTGTGTAACTCCAAGGACTGGCTACAGCATGAAGGTGGTAGGATTATTCACTGACCTGTAGCTCAGTCAGTGGCAGGAACAGCATGTGCAAAGGCCCCAGGCTGGGAAGTAGCTTGAGCAAGAATGAAGGATTGGAAAACGGCCACCGTGGCTGGAAGGATGCGTGAGCACTCAGGTTGTACAGGTGAAAGGAGGTCGACCGTGACCCTGTAAATTACAGTACGGGCTTTGATCAAGAACAGTAGGAAGCACTGAGGTGTTTGCAAGAGGGGCAGACAGGTTCACCTCTGCACTAGACACCCCAGATGCACTGGAAACATTGGAGGAGAGGTGAAAAAGGCCAAGAGACTGAAATAAAACCCTAAGAAATGGAAGATCATCCACCAGCCTGGAGGAAAAGAACAGGGTGAGTGGATACAAATAGAAGAGCTAAATTCCAGGGAGTTGATACAGCCTGAGTCCCTGCCCTGGGTTATTGATCATCTACAATCAGCATGAAAGAACACATGATAGGAAACTAAAGGGACAGGTTCCAACACATCTTAGCAACACGTTGTGTACCTTGGAGGTGGGATGGTTTCATTCAGCCTCTTGCCCGAGATCACCACTGCATTTATTTTGAGCGCTATTCACCAGGGTATGCGTATGAATCAAAACTGGCAAAGAACATAAAGGATAATAAAACTCAGCAATCCTGCTTGAATATATGCTCACTGAGATAAAGTCCCACCACCTTTAGCTGCTGACAGTTATATTTTGCCCTTTCAAGAATTCAGTCGTCCATCGACAGATGAATGGATAAAGAAGATGCAGCACATATATACAATGGAATATTACTCAGCCATAAAAAGAAACGAAATTGAGTTATTTGTAGTGAGGCGGATGGACCTAGAGTCTGTCATCCAGAATGAAGTAAGTCGGAAAGAAAAACAAATACCATATGCTAACACATATATATGGAATCTAAAAAGAAAAAAAAATTGGTTCTGAAGAACCTAGGGGCAGGACAGGAATAAAGATGCAGACGTAGAGAATGGACTTGAGGACACAGGGAGGGGGAAGGGTAAGCTGGGACAAAGTGAGAGAGTGGCATGGACTTATATATACTACCAAATGTAAAATAGATAGCTAGTGGGAAGCAGCCACATAGCACAGGGAGATCAGCTGGGTGCTTTATGACCACCTAGAGGGGTGGGATAGGGAGGGTGGGAGGGAGACACAAGAGGGAGGAGATATGGGGATATACGCATATGTATAGGTGATTCACTTTGTTATACAGCAGAAACTAACACACCATTGTAAAGCAATTATACTCCAATAAAGATGTTTAAAAAAAAAAGAATTCAGTCATTAGGCTCATAAAGTGTTGTACTGGAGATAGTTGCTTGTGTCTGCTATGAAATATGTGTGGAAATAGGTGGGGGTTTCTTAAGTTAATTAATTATATTTATTCTGGCTGCGCTGGCTCTTAGTTGCAGCGTGCGGGATCTTTTAGTTGTAGCATTCAGACTCTTCGTTGCTGTGTGGAAATAGTTTTATCTACTACTCCAGGGGCCGTATTGTATGTCTCTTTATACTTTCCACAACCTGCCACTCAGAGCTGGGCACGTGAAAGGTACTCAGAGACCAGCTCTCATTTTCCGATGGAATGAATTCACTTCTAAAAGGTAAAATGGTCTTAAAGGTGTGAACTAATTTCCACACCACTTTTTTAAAATAACATCCCCCCGAGAGGGGCTCCTGACTGTCACGCTGTCAGGACTGGGTCTCCAGGAGGTACAGAGTGTCACGTGACCAAGTGTCCCATGGGCCTCCGATGGCCAGCCTCCTGTCCGGCACTTCCAGGAAGGGCGTACAGTTCAGCTCTGATTAAAATAAGTCGCAGCATTTCAGTCCCTGAAGCCCTTAGCTGTTGTGGCTGGGCTCTGGGCTGCTCCACGAGCATCCACTGTCCGTACTTTAGGAGGCAAGCTTCCCTCGTTCATCCTTCACATTGAAGACCCTCTCATCTCCTTGGAGAGCTTGATGGGTAATGAGCTCTGCGTTAAGAGATGAGGATTCAAGGAAGTGTAACTTCTGTCTACCATCTTTGTTAGGACCAACATAAAACAGTTCGATAAATAACCCACTTCAACAAATTTACCAGTTTCTTGAACTCTTTGTAATACGATAAGTGCATAATGAAATAAGTTAACTTATAATCAGTTGGGCTCTAAACGTACTATCCTATTATTCCCCAGTCATGGAGTCATAGAGCTTCGATTGGACCTTTTGAGAGCGTTTTGGGTGAAAATTAAGCAAAGAAAATGCCTCCTTTAGGCTTCCTTATCAATTAAAATGCCAAACTCTTTATTGAAGCCGATAATCAATATATTGGAAATAGTGGCCGAGTAAGACCTACCATTTTCCAACTAGTTAGGTGTCCTGGCTTTTTTCAAATGCAGTATCCTATCAGTACAGAGGATTAGCAATTCACATGCCCCGTCTTGGGCCTTTCTTAGTAAAGAGGGAACAGGGTATCGGTGCTGTACATTTCAGAGGCCAACATGGGCAGTTAACGTGAGGAGAATTTGGTTGGAATTTCAGCATCTCTTATAAGGGCTGCTTGAGGATTCTAAAATTTCCTTTTCATGGAGAAGAATATAAAGTGAGGGGAAGTTTTTATTCTTCCTGCAACAGCAGCTGAGTGCCTTTTAACGGCCTGTAGTGTCACTGGTAATTTATTGCCCTTTTTTGCTCTTTTATGTGTTGTATTTGTCATTTTGCTGTGGTAGTTTCATCTATAAAATGGTATAGTTACAAGACAATGGTGAGAGGATACAGGCCTGCCAGGGAAGATTCTGTTCCTTTCTCCTTGTCATTTTTGGAAGGAAACACTGAGTCAAATGTCAAGCATTTAGTTTCAGAAGTAATATATTTTAAAAGATATATATTACCCTGAAATAGTGTTATTTTCCATTTTTACTACACAAACTTTAGAATTTCTATGTAAAAGATTTTCAGTGTAAGAGAGCAATTTAATTTTTCAGTATCCTTTTGTGTTTTCTCTTTCTATCAGCAGTGTGATAAAGGAAGATAAAACAACGTGTTTAACTGTCTTTTATTTGCTTAAGGCATAGAGCTTCCTGGCTTGAAAAGCATAAATTGATATTTTATATTTTAGGAAATCTACCTTATAATTTTGTTATTAATCTAGTGCATTGTGCATATCCAAAAGGAATGCTGAAGGTAAAGTTTTGAGCTTAAAATAAACTAAAATTTGGGTAAAAGGTGCAAAATACTAAGAATGCCTGCAGTTTTAAAAAACAGAGATTTTGCACAAAAGATTTTATGTCACTGAGTTAAATTATTCTTGCCTTTTCTGTAAGGAATATATAGTATCAATTTTATAGTGAAATTATATTAATCCATACTTGATATCAGTTAACATGGAAAAGGCCTGGATATTTTTTTAAATATTTATTAAAGCTGAGTGACAATACCTGTTTTACTAGGTGTTTCTTTTTACCTCAATGGCTAGCATGGAACTAGACAACATTGTAGCCATTCACTGACTATTGTTGATAGATACCAATTTTGATACTTTGGTTTTCAGCATTTTACTTGCTTTAGAAAAACGTGACTACCATTTAGAACATAAGGCATCAACATGAATTCCAACAGCTTAATGTCTAAGAAACCAGTGAATTCCACTGAGAATTTGTAGGCAAAGGGCCATGTCTTACTGCTGTGCATTTTTGGTTGACTTTGAACTACTTTCTCCTATAAATAAGTATTTTTAGAATACTGTAAAATGCTTAGTATTTGTGAGAGGTTGTTGTTTTGTTTTGTTTTATAAATTTATTTATTTTCGGCTGCGTTGGGTCTTCATTGCTGCGCACGGGCTTTCTGTAGTTGTGGCGAGTGGGGGCTACTCTTTGTTGCGGTGCACGGGCTTCTCATTGCAGTGGCTTCTCTTGTTGCGGAGCACAGGCTCTAGGCACGCGGGCTTTGGTAGTTGTGGCTTTCAGGCTCAGTAGTTGTGGCTCATGGGCTCTAGAGTGCAGGCTCAGTAGCTGTGGCACACGGGCTTAGTTGCTCTGTGGCATGTGGGATCTTCCCGGACCAGGGCTTGAACCTGTGTCCCCTGCATTGGCAGGCGGATTCTTAACCACTGCGCCACCAGGGAAGTCCCTGTGAGAGGTTTTTAAAGTGTTTATGGGTGTGAGCCAGTGTACTGAGTCAGAATGGAAAAGAAGTCAGGACTTCCTCCAGCATCTTAACAGGGCAAGATGTTGAGGAAGCAAATCAAGAAAACTTCAAGGATAGATGTAGCATAGACAAAACTCTTTTCTGGAGAAAGAATTCTTATTCTAAATACCCTACTGACCTTATATGAGAATCAAGGGAAAGGTCCAGGACCAAAACAGAAAGTTGAAAAAGCACAGTCCTTTCAACCCAGGTGCCTCATCTTATTTGCCCTTTTGACAATATCAGTGTCAAAACTTGTTCATCAGTGTCTCCAGAGGGCTGATGGGGAGGCCCAAAGTCTTTAAAAAGATTGACTTCTGAAGTTCTAGCATATTCAAATCCCCCCACACAGGCACACGCAGGCACATATGTACTGCTTGTAGAGTTGTCATTGTTTTCATGTGAGAGAATCTTGGGTTTGGCTTTGAATGTCTGATTCGTTCTCAGGCCATGGTTTTTCTAGCTTAGGGACCATATATTCTTAATCAAATAACCTGTCTCTCTCTCTCTCTGGAAAGGTTGCCCCAAGGGGAAGGGGGAAAGAGGGGTCGCTCTCTTTTGTGGAACTGTAGCCCTTGTCTAGCTGCCTTCCCATCTCATATGCTTATCAGACTGGAATCCAGGGCTTCCAGAAGGGAGTATCACTTTCCTTGGTGGTGAATCATTTAAAACATTATTTGCGTTAAAAATCAGTATATCACAGAGCAAAAGGCAACATTTACATGCTCCATTCAAAAAAATAGAGCTACGGACTTCAAAGAAATTTGAAGCCAGTGGTGGGCCACTCAGGATAAAGCCCAGATTCAAGCTTCTGCCTGTCTTCTCCCGCCTGCCTTATAGGGACAAATGATGGGAAAGTGCTAAGAGTCGCAGCTACCCTTGATCAGCTCAGAGGGAACAGTGAAAGCCCTCCAGTTTAGACTCCGGATCATCTTCAAAGCCACACTCCCTAGGGCCATTTTCAAACATGTCAGACAGGAATCTGGGCCTGGATTTAACAGGGCAGTTCTCAGGGAACCTCTGGGTCCCAGCGTACAATTCAGAAAGTATTTGCTTTAGATAAAAGGTAGTGAGCTCAGGTCCAGACTTCTTGGGCAAATCTCTTAAACTCCAGAACTCAGCTTCCATATCTGTAAAACGTGAGAATCTATTTCTTAACTTCACAGGGGGCGGTGGGAGAATTAATACAGTAACATGTGTAAAGGACTCTCACAAAGCTGGCTGCGGTCAAGGCAGAGGAGTTGGCAGTTGCTGGTAACTTCTTTTGTGGCTTTGTTGCTTGTTGTTGTCCTGATAGAGGATTGTTTATGGCTGTTAGGGCTTTCAAGCAAACAACGTAATCAATGCAGGCCACCGCCCCTCCCAAGCTTGAATGTTGACCCCGCCCTTCCTAGAGGTTCAAACATGAACTTCCCAGAAAATGAATGGATTTCTTGATGCTAGGTAGGGTGTTATCTACACGAACAGCACGTGGCTACTGGGGTCTCCAGGAGCACTGGAGCGTGAGAGCAATGTGATTATTTTATTATATGTCAGGACCTGTGATGGATCTCCCACAGATGATATTTCCCACTTACCTGCCTTTGGGATATAAACAGCATCAGCAGGACCCAGCCTGTTCTCTTGCCACTGGCAACAATGGTGATGATGCTACTGATGGAAAAAAAAAAAAAATCACTGCATTTTCAAAGACAGCTGCTTTATTTGAAACAGTAATAACCCAAAGCAGTACCTAACCTAGTGTGCACTTCCCTGTAGCCCAGCGCATGGAATAAAACGCCAGGCTTTCTTTTGTGGTCCTGGCCATTTGGGGGTTCGTTCATTCCTTCCTCACTGTCGTTGGTTTAGATGTGGACACCTCTCTTTGTGTTTGTCCCTCAATTACACCGGTTCTCAAGGGAGCATGAGACGATGTGCTTTAATAGAACTCTGTTGAGAGGGATGATAGATTATCTCATTGAGGACCTTTTTCAGACACTGGATATGAAGTTGGAAAAATATAGAGTGGTTTGTAAGGGAAGGAGAAGCAACGTAAGTTTTCTTCAACATGTTGTTTTCACTCAGAAGAGTGAATAACTATCTCTGAGAAACAGTCTTTGAAAATCAGCCTGGCACCTGCCCGGGAATTAATAAATGGCATGTGTTCGGCACATCTATGAGAATCTCTGATGAGTTTTCCCATCTCCTCCAGTAAATATCCAAGCAATACATCACTCTAGCCATGTAATTGATGTTCAGTTTAATCTGTATAATGTACTTATTGGTATTGCTAATGATGCAGTTATTAATTATGGTTTATTATTAATTACAACAGTTTACTCAAATTAGAGTTCTTGGTCAAAACACATTATCAGCATACCAGTTTTTTTCTGGGATTTTTGCCTAGGTGCTGTCCTTGCAGTCGTTTAATTTTGTTCTTTTTTACTCAAGATTATATCTAACTTCACAGTAAATGTGACAAAAAAAAAACATTGTGGGGTATTACCAATTTGGTGGGTACTTCGTGTATGTCTTTGAATAATCTCTTTAGACATTGGCATATATTTATATATAAATACGTGTGTGCACACACACACACACACCCCACACCAGAGTGATTTACATGTGTCTTTTAGCCAGTTTAAAGGCTTAATAAAGGGAATTTTCAGATTTCTACCTTATTTCTTCTCTGAGTAACAAGGAAGTTAGAAAATGCTTCTAAAGTAAGGTCATAGGAATGATATAACCATTTTATTAAATAAAATTACTCATAATAATTGTAATCATATTAGCATTATCTTATTACAAGTTTCTCCTTTTTTTTTTTTTTTTTGCTTTCTAAAAAGTCCCAGACCATTGTAATTATTCTCCAGCAGAAATTTTGACTCGTTTAAAGACTTCTAAAACAAATTTGACATATGATCATGAAGAATGGTCTACAGCTACCTAATCATTACAAGTATTGAGTTCATAACACTTTATTCTTGACAGATACTCATTTCCTGTCTCTCTGATATGTACCCAGTTAACTTTCTTATCATTGATGGATATATATCTCACTGTTTTGGTGCTGGAACTATAATATTTTGCCACTAGTATTTATTTCCATGCTCTTTCTTCCTAGTAACCCCATTTTATCATTGATGAAAGTTTGGTCAGTAAATTTACTGGCAAAGACTTTTATCTGTCATCAACATACTGAGGAAAGCCTTCTGTGCCCTGGCTAATCTCCGGCATGGTCCCTGGAGCCAAGGCTCAGATGGTCCTTCTTTCTCAGCATGTTGTCTTGATGGCCATGGAGGGTCATCAGAAGGCAGCCGCAAGACCCCACTCGTCTTAGTAACCCCCCGCTAAATGCCAGGGATCAGTGGAGGAAAGACCACAAAATCGGACTTGTCTTTACACTTCTACTTTTTCCTCTTTTTTCTTTCCTTTTATACCCATCACCCTATGTCTGAGAACTTTAATGCAAATGGAAAAAGAATAGGTCGGCTGTGAAGAGAGTACAGATGAGAAAGACAGAAAAATTAAAGTGAGACTTATTGGGAGAGAGCTTTGATTCAGCGTGAACTGCGGGCACATAGTAAGATGCTGGGCCGGGTCATGTGAGGGCCGAAAAGTAAAACCAGCTTTGTCCCAAGGAACGCATGTTAGCATGTAATATAAAGGACTTACCAAAATAACTGAACTCAAGGTTGAAAATAGTCAAGAGGGGTGAAAAGAAGGTGCTATAGCAGTTCAGTAGGAGAGAGAATACTTCCTTCAAAGGCACAGGAACAGTGCTGGGCTAGGTGGCCTTTGAAGGACGGGTAGGATTGAACCTATGAAATGTGAGTAGGGATGGGTCCATGGAGAAGGAGTGGCAGGACCAAAGGGGAGATGTTGCATGTGGGGGGCTGGGAGAGACTGAGCATCTCCGTTTGGTTGGAACCCAGGTAGATGCAGGAAGGTAGAGAGAGAAGAGGCATGAAGTTAAGAAAGGGGCTGGGAGCTGGTTCATAGGAGGCCTGGCTGCCTTTTGTAATAAGCATTAGGAGGCTTTTGGGTTTTTTGTTTTGCTTTTTAAATGAAAGAATGGCATGATTAGGGCTCTTCTTTAGGAAGATCAGTATGGCTGGAGTGTCTAAGCGGCTGGCTGGGATGTCTCCTTAGGAGTCAAGAGCAAAATCCAGAAGAGAAATGAACCAGGTCCATGGCAGTGGGAAAGGAGATGAAGAAAGTATAGCGTTTTTTGAATTTTTAGACATTGGGCAGGGAGGTAAACTGACCTAATGTCAGGTGACTGTTCTTCAACCTGAAGGTAGAGTAAATAAATCTCCTTTGTAATATATTTCTTTTTTATGTGCTGAGGGTCAAAATTTTCTTTCTGGACAACCAAATTCATTTCCTTGCTCGGAATTTTATTAAGTACATGCTACGTTCTAGGCACCCCAAGGATACAGAGAGGAAAAAGGGGCAGCTTTTCTCTGCAGGAACATGGACTCCTGCCTTTGTTTAAGCCTATACATTCAAAAACATTCTACTCACGTACACAGATGGCACATGGTCAACGTTCTCTTTTAAAACTCCCCCTCTGGGGCTTCCCTGGTGGCGCAGTGGTTAAAAGTCCACCTGCCAATGCAGGGGTCACGGATTCAAGCCCTGGTCCGGGAGGATCCCACGTGCCGCGGAGCAGCTAAGCCCGTGCGTGTACCACAACTACTGAGCCCGCGAGCCACAACTACTGAAGCCCACGTGCCTAGAGCCCGTGCTCTGCAACAAGAGAAGCACTGCAATGAGAAGCCCGTGCACCGCAACAAAGAGTAGCCCCTGCTCGATGCAATCAGAGAAAAACCCGCGCGCAGCAACGAAGACCCAACGCAGCCAAAAATAAAAATAAATAAATTTACTTAAAAAAAGAAAAAAAACTTCTGTGTTTTAAGACTTTCATTCAGGAAAGACTTATCAGGTGACCACGAGGTTACAGACATCGGGTTAACGCTTACAAGTCACAAGTGGGTGAGAAATAGTACTTCCTCTTGGGAAGCTCCAGACCAGCCGTGGCACCTGCTGGTCCGTCCTTGGTTAGATAAGTGCCCTTTGCCTTTTATCACAGTCCTTCTTTTCTACCCTGCCAATCATGTGTGTTTCTTTTCTTTGATTCCCTTTCAGCCTTGACCAGCACACTGTGTGCTGGAAGGATCGCAGGCATGTCACTCCTCTGGTCTGGTTCATAACCACAGTGATCCAGCCTCTCTTGTCTGGACTTAGGCCTGGGGCATCCTTACCCCTCATCTATTTGTCTTATTTTTCTTGCAGGATTTTAACTTCCTTATGGCTTTGTTCTGCACTTTGATTTATCTTCACCTTTTGTTAGGCTCTCCTCTTTACAACTGGTCATGATGTTTTAAACTGGAGTCTTGTCCTCCAGAATGTCAGCCGTAACCACCCGAGTGATTACTGTGTTCCTGGGGGAAGTGGAGATGCAGTGAATCCCGTGGGCTTCAGGGTCACACCGGGATCCTGAGTGTAGCGCCCACCCCCCCATCCCCACTCTCATGTCCCTTCTCACTGGCTTGAGACAAGCCCCTCTTCCTGACTGCTTCTGCTGCCTCGGTTTCCCCATTTGTAAAATGGCATTAATTATACCTCATGGTGTGATGTTAAATAAAGGTTACGTAAGATACCTGGCACACAAAGTAGGTCTTCACGAAGATCAGCCTTCTTCCTTTCCATCTAATTTAGTAGCACCTGGGCAGTTGATCAGCGTACTTTAAATTCCTTTACAATTAAGAACACTTTCCAATCCCTACTAACTATGGGTGATCATATAACCAGGGTTTGATTCCACCAGGTTTGCCTTTTCATTGTGTCAAAGGATCTTTTAAAATAGTGCAATGAAGGACATTGGCTAAATGATAAAGTAAGATATTAATATATTAGGAGGTATTTTATAAACAACCACCCAATTAAGTATTTTTCCCATTTTGCCATAGTCTGTGAAAACCTTCCTCAAAGATATTTAGGACCAATGGTTCTCTGGTTGGATTTTTCCTCATGTCGTGTAGAGCATTACCTAGGGCGGAACATACAGATTCCTGGGTCCGACCTCAGACCTTCCATCCGGAGTCCCTGGGGAACCCAGCCATCTGCATATTCAAAAGCTCTTGGAATGATTCTTGAAGCCTCTGTAACTAGAGAACTTCTGTTCTAAAATATATTGAACAGAATGATACAACTAATGTAAGCCTTATTTCTCTTTTTTGCGGTACACAGGCCTCTCACTATTGTGGCCTCTCCCGTTGGGGAGCACAGGCTCCGGACGCACAGGCTCAGCAGCCATGGCTCACGGGCCCAGCCGCTCCGCGGCATGTGGGATCTTCCCGGACCGGGGCACGAACCCGCGTCCCCTGCATCGGCAGGCGGACTCTCAACCACTGCACCACCAGGGAAGCCCAAGCCTTCTTTCTTAAATAACTACATTGTTTGAGGAAAATTATATGCTTAGTAAATGAGAGTCAGGGGATGATGTGACCCCACTTTCTGCTGAGACCCCAGGAATCCTCAGTACGTCTCTAAGGGTCCCTTTTTGTGTGTGTGGCTCATTGGCCTGTAAAAAGACATGTCACACCTCTGCAGGCAGTTTGCTATACCCTGTACACTTTTTGAACCTCAGAAATACGGATTTTTCTAGCAAGCACATAGAATTTATTAGGTACACTTACTTTTTGATAAGAGAGTGAATGACCAATTTCAAGCAGCAGAAAAAGCTGCAAGGGTCTTTTGCAAACAGTTACTGCTTTGTGCAGGATGCTGTGTGATCCTTTCTCCCACATAAATGATTTTTGAGAGCTAAACATAAGCATGACCCAAGACACAAAGTATGGAAAAAATGTCAGGGACAGTTGATTTTTATTTTAACGCCTTCAAAGTTTAGTTTTAAACAAACTGTTGGAAATGTCCACTCTTAACCGATAACATCCTCAAAATCACCCACTCACATTTCCTTTATTGATTATTCAGTTCATATGAAAGGTGAACACAGTTGATGCCTTCTTATTGACAAGCTGTTCACTCATTTTATTACTTGATGGTGATTTGAGAAATGCAGATGGAAAAAATAAAGCCATTTCATCAGACCAGTAACGGCACTAATAATTCTCTGGAAACTTCCAGAAAGTAAGTTATAAGGGTTTGATCATCTTACCCACAGGCTGTAGGCCCCATCAATAAATGAGAGCAGTAACTGTCATGAAATTAGAATAAAAATTAAAAAGTAGATTAATTTTTTAGAGATGGTATATATCAAACAATCTAGCATCTCAGTTTTATATGAAAAATTATGTTTCTGATTATTAGTTGTACGTCATACATGCCCTGCATGCCCTACGGTGGAAATGAGGTACAAAGGAAGAATGATAAATTCAAAACCATAATCAGGTTACAAATAATACATAAAGTGTGAACGGAGATTATTCCAGGGATACTGACTGACTTTGCATTCCCAGAAGGAGAAACAATGATGTACAATTTAAATGAAAAATCTTGGAGATGTTTCCTGATTATATGTAATGTTAAGGTACAGCTGGAAAAAGCAAACATAGATAGCAAGGAATTCTAATTTTTCTGAGCAGCAAGACATGAAAGAACTGACAATAATCTTTAAAACCAGGGTGTTGCTATTTTTAAGAAAAAGAAAAGACCTCTGCAAAAGAAAAATAACTATGAAAATTTTTTGAAATAGATTCTCTATTCCATGAAGTCATAAAAATGCTAGTCCAGAGTGGCTGAGGCTTCCCCGATGGATACTTTAGAATATCTTTGGGGACCAGTGCTCTTTGAAACACACTCGGAGAAACAGTATTCTTACATGTTTCCACAGCTTCCATTTTGTTTTTTCTCATAAGGTTTCTCAACCTCCTGTTTCTCCTTTCAGCAGCTTCCCACGGTTGCTGTCCCCCGACTCTTTTCTCTCTTTCCCCCCTCAAATACCAGAAGTGGAATTTTGGTATTTGATTTTGCATGTTGTGAGAATGAAGTATTTTGTTGTTTGAATTCAGTGCAAACGTTGAACCCAAACACCAGATCCGCCATCAGGAAGCGGGCCAGGTATTTCCATGAGTGGCACCGACATCCGCCCAGTGCCTGGCGCTCTTAGACCGGAGGGCACCATATGCGGCCAGTGGGGTGCCCGCCGTGAGCTCCTGCATCCTTGCAGTTCCCATCACCCACTTGGACCAGACATTGGAGGCCCCTGGCCTGGTGAGGCAGTAGCCTTCATTGCTCTCCAAAGGGAACGTCCTTCTTTCCTCCAGTTGGGTTTTGAAGCTCACCCGTGGCACCTCTCGTGGCCTCTTGCAGCAGGCACGGAAGGCTGAGGTGTCACTCGTCTTGCTCATCTCGAGTCCCCTGCAGAGCCTCTTTACAGGACCTGGAGCATAAAAGGAGCTGTTTATTTGAAGACTGTGAAAACCAAGATCGGCCGCATCACAGGGATGGGCATAGGATGGCTCGGGCAAGGGGTCCATCCTGTGTCCATCCCAGGGATGTCACTATCGGTGTCCATCCCATCTGCTCACTGGGATGGAACTCGGAGAAGAGCCCCTCTCTGCCTTTTCTCCTCCTCCCCCCATTCCTCATCTAGTTGTGAGCAGGGAGGAGGGGCCCCAGCTCTGTGTTCCTGGATAAACCTGCAACCCCACCGAACCCTCACATGTCCGTCACCATCTGCCTTGAGATCATCCAGATTCATCTCACGAGGCCCTTTTTCTCAAGGAGCCTGGGTGTCCACCTCCCCCTTCTTCCCCTAGACCTTCGCCCCCTTATCTCTCTGTACGACTCTCTCCAGGTCCATCCCTTCCGGCCCCTTCAAGGTCACTGCTCCAGCAGCCATCTCCTTTCCCTCCTGCGTCATCAACTTTTCCCTCTCTCGGGGACCGTGCGCATCACCATTCAGAATGCCCTAATTTCTCGCGTCTTAAGGAAGAGAGCTTCCCTGGATCCCCACACTCCTCCCTGGCTCCGTGGCGATGCTCCCTCTCTGCCTGTATCACACTGACTTCTTCCCTCTCCTCACCGATTTCCCTCCTCCCCCCTCCCTCAATCTGCCATTCCTTTTGGTCTCCATTACTGGTCCCTCCTCGTGACGCACCCTCTCTCTTCACCTCCCAGGTGCCCTCCTGAGTCTCATGGCTTTAAAGACCATCGTTTTGCTGGCAACACCCCAAATGTTCACCCCAAGTCTAGACCTCTCCCCTTTATGCCCCACAGCCTACTTGAGATCCCTTTGGGTGTCTAGTGTCTCAAAACTAACTTGTCCAAAACCAAATTCCTGATTTCCCCACCTACCCTTCCATACCTGCCCCTCCAAGTCCTCTGCATCCCAGGACATGGTAACCCCATCTTTCCAGTCACTCCTCCCAGAAACCTGGATGTTGTATCAACACACCCTCCACCCAGTTCATGGACAAATACTGATGGCTGGACGGTCAAAATAGATCTCAAGTGTGACCATGTCTCACAACCTCCACTGCCATCTTATTCCAGACCATCCTAATCTCTTGTGTGGATTATCGCAATAGCCTCGTAACTGACATACCTGTTTTCACTGTTGACCCCCGACGGTCTGTTCTAAACACTGCCACCAGTGACCCTGGTGATCCTACGTGATCCTGTTGAAAGCTAAGCCAGATCACATCCCTCCTCCACTCCGAATACCCCCGTGGCTCCCATCTCGTGCAGAGGAAAAGCAAAGTCCTTCCAGGATCTCTTGAGGTGCCCCCAAGTCTGTCCTTGTGCCCCCCACTTTCCCCGGCATATCCAGTCCAGTCACACCTCAGTATTTCACAGTCTCGTCTTGTAGCTTTAAACTTTTTCTTTCCACTGTCCTCCCTGGGTGTCAGCATACCTCACACCCCTTCCTCTTTCTGGTCTCTGCTCACATGTTATTTCTCAGTAATTCTTCTCTGATACCCCATCTTGGAGCTCAGCGGCAACCGCCCTGCCCTGCCATCCCCACGCAACACGGGTTTCTCTGTAGCACGAGCACCGATTGACAACCTGCACAGTATCGTTTACCTCTGGGTCTGCGTCCCACAGGAATCTAATTTCCACAAGGAGAGAGGCTTTTGTTTTACCCACGTGCTCACTGCTGTGTTTCTAGAACAGCACACGGCACATCGTTGGATGTGCAATGAACTCTCGACGTATAAATGGAGAATATTACTGATTTCCCCCACAGTCAAGGGCAGCCAGCCCTAGTCACCATCGTGCAGAGGTTCTGGGTAGCCACGCCCCCCTCCCTTCCCTCTAGAAAGGCTTTCCGTTTGCTCAGGAGAGGAAGACCTTGCCCTGGGGGCTCAGCCACTCCAGGCAGCGGTGATGCCTCCGTGTCCTTCTGGGCTGGTGTCCGTGGATCTTCGGGGGAAATTTATGCAGCCTGTTCAGTGGTCAGAACTGGGCCCAGACCCTCGAGCCAGTGGCTGAGTACATCCAGTTCTCAGCCTGAGAGCTGCTGTTACTGAATTTAACGTCCAACACTGGACCAAGACGGGCTGTTTCCTGCCAAGCTGAAAACCAGCCAAACACTGCATTGGCTAATCACTCCCTTTCTTTTGAGAGTTTTCACGTTAGACATTATATCTGAAACCTTAAATAATGCGGGCCCACTGGAATACCATCCTTTTTTAAAAAAAAACTTTTTTTGGTCATCGAAACAAAACAACACAACCGGAGCTGTCACTGGGAGTCAGCAGCGTGGGCATCTGCGGAGATGATGTTCATTCTCCTTCCCCCTGAACATTTAGCTTATTTATCATTTTAATGAATACGTCCAAGCCGAGATAATGCCCACTGTGAAATGCATACATTTGAATTTATTCTCTTTAAAAGGAGCTACATGTGCAGTAACCTCTAAGCAGGATGCACAGTAGAAGAGAATAAAAACACCTTTCCATGAAGAATTAGAATTTATACCAAGAAAAAAAGAATAAAAGTTTATACCGTTAGAAACCCGGCAAGAAAATAAAACGGAAGGGGAAATATTATAACAACTCTCTTGCCAAGCAGTTTGTAAATTACACTCTTACGGGCATAGATTTGGGTAAAGGGGGAAAAAAACCAAGCTATCAGTTGCAACCACATTCTGTCACAAATTATCCTCTGTCTGAGGCTGACTGACAGCTCACAAGCACATGTTTCCAAAGCAAGAAACAGGGAGAGAAGAGCATCCTGTGGGGGAAGGACGGAAGGATGTCCATCTCAGGCCAGGATGGAGGGCAGAGCTCACGGAGAAGGCAGGGATGGTGTGTCCCTGAGGGAACCTGCAGTGAATGACACACCTTAGCGAGATTTTCCCGGGGTCGTGACTCATTTCAGCCCAACTTGTGTTTCCCCAGAGTAGTCCTAAACCCAGACACCTGAACGAGCCCCTTCACCCAGGCCCCACCACGGTGAGCTGGTGGCCGTACCTTTCAGGCAAAGGGAGGGTCGCGCACAGACCTGCAGGGCAGCCCTCCTCACGTTTTATCAGTTGCTCCCCCATTTTGCATGATTGTTGCCATGGTTACCTTGCACCTGTGTCCCACAGAGACTGAACATTTCATTTTCTTGACCTGCAACGTGAAATGAGTTAAAAGCAGGTGCTAAAGAATGATGATCCTGACCTTCGCTGGCTGCATGGCGATGTGCTTCCTGCAGGGAATGAGGGGCCGCAGGGCTGATCTCTTTCCCTGACCCAAGGATAGGTAGGGTCACTCCTCACTTCTCACAGAGCTTAGGAAAAAGGCTAAAGCACAATGTAACTAGTCGTTTAGGTAACAGAAGCAAACATGTGACCATTAACAGGACGCTCTTCTCTTATGGAGTGTTTACAATGTATGAGTTGAATCCTTGTAATTTTTTAAATTTAAATTTTTAAGCCGAATCCAGTTTTTCTAAATAATTTCTTCCCTGAGTGTTGTATTTACTGGAATAACTTAGTTACAAAAAACTTAGAGAATCATTTATTTAGAAAACATATCTGGAGAACTTGCATTCTATCCCTAGTGAGGTAAATGGAATGGTCCCCAATGCGCCAGCATTTGGAAGAATAAAACCAATTAGATTTTATTTTTTTAAGTTAAGTTTTCAAACTGGATAAAAAAAAAATCAGAATTGAAAACCATTGGACTTTTTGTCAGTTTTGTGAATTTGAAATATGTTATTTTTACGTGAATGGCTTTTTTCACCTTTTATTCATCTTTTAAAACATACACAATGAATCTTTAGATTTTTCTTAGCAGTTTATTCAAAGTAACAGTATCCTCCAAATCTACCACTTGGCTGTATGTTCCAGTGGCCTGTTGTAGTGGTATACTTCAGATGTTATTATAATAAAAAACAGTAAATATTTTCAGGGTTCATTTGGACAACTGTATGAGGGATATTCTTTCAAACAAAATAACAGAACATCCTCCTGAAGTGGTCAGAAATAAAAATGGCCCGTAAAGAGTCATTATATCCGGCAGGGTTTGTATTTAATAAGGTGTGATTTTTCACATCACCACTGCTCTCCTTGCAACCGTTGCTTTGATTGGAAAGTACACGTGGGGTGGAAACTCGGGTGATCGTGGCCCTCCGTCTCCTGCCTTGTGTTTCTCCCCGATCTTGACCAGCTCCGTCTGTCTGACGGCCACGGCCATGTTCAGGGTGCAGAGTCTCATATAAAATCTTAATATGAATAACTTTTGAAAGAAACATTTATATGTTCCAGTGGAAACAGATGGAAAGTTACAGCTTGACACCCTGCTTCTCTGCGATGACTCATCTTAGACCAAGCCCGGCCTGGAGTGCACAGGAGACAGTGATGGTTAAGTTTTTCAAGAATCAGATGAAGCATGAATGCAAAACCCAGTGGAAGAGTAGAAAGGGCTGGTACCATAGCCAGTGTTGATTTCATTTTTACCAACAAAAGCAAGAAGAAAATTCTAACATGAGAAATTTGGGCATAAAATTCCTACCTTCCCAATGACCTGTCTCCCTAGGGAGGGGACGTGATGGCTCAGATGCCAAGGACTGTCGTGCTCTGATTAAAAAGGGAGAAGCCCTTCAAAAGTGGATTCTGTTTAGTGAATTGAACATTTCAGTCCTAATATTTTTCATCCTGAACTCATTTAGCAGAGGAAATGGACATTTCATCAGACACAGACTTGACATTCCATCACATTATACTGTAAACAGGACAGATAGTGTTTTGAAACTGGGAAAGCAGGAGAGCTAAGACAGTGGCCACTGGAAGGCCCTGGTTATCTCATTTAAACAGATACGAAATGTGGGTGCCAGTAGTGTGATCATCGTCCGCTTCCCACTTTGTGAATAAATTGCTTAGAAGGAGTCTTTTGCCTACCAGATGTGACCTAGATTTAGATTTTCAAAGGCAAGGGGGAGAAAACTCTCTATTGTGTTAAAAAAAAAACAATTGCTGGTAAAATGCACAGTAAGTGAGCTTATCTCTCTTCTCCAGGTGTTTGGGCTAATATTGTTATGGAATTACTGCTTCATTTATGAAAAATAATTGGGGGAAATGTTCCAGCAAATCAACTTTGGATAAAGGCTGAGGACGTCTATTGTGTTGGTAGCAAGTTTCTAAAAGGCAGAAAGATCAGGGAGCCCAGAGGGATAATAAAAATATTTTAAAAACTGTGTTTGAGAAGAGTCTCTTATAAAAGGGTCAGGCGTGGGTGTGCTTTCCAACTTGTGTTGGGGTTTAGTGAAATAGGGAAGAACAATGCGAACAATTACATTCCTTTCAGCGCCTGTGAAAGCCGTTGAAAAAAAATCAAAGCTCTTCTGCCTGCTAACTCTGATAAGTCTTATGACTCTGTTAAATGCAGCAAAGTTTTAAAAAGCTAACATTTTTATTCTCCCTTACCCACCGTGTCTTCTTTCTCGTTTCCTCTCCCCTTCAGGAGCTGCCACTCCAAAACCAGTCCCAGAACCCGAGAAACAAACAGACCACACAGTCAAGATCGCAGGAGTCATCGCTGGCATCTTGCTGTTCGTGATTATATTTCTTGGAGTCGTGTTGGTCATGAAGAAAAGGTGAGCTCCCGGCCGTTGCCACCCATATGCTTCTTGGCCCGCTGTTTGCCAAGAGGCTTCTTGTGTGTGAAAATACTCAGTTACTCATTTGGCTTTGATGACCGAGATACATCTGTGGCTCTGGTTGTTCCTATTTTGCATCATAAAGCATTCAAGGTTATGGGACAAAATTTAGGGTACATGGCTATGATTTTGGGTAAATTTGCAGTTTCTCATGCCGGGTCAACATAAGGATCATGTGTCTTCCCAGAAGTTGGTACATAAAACTTGGCAGAATGAGTAAAATCATTTATTCACCAGGAAATGTTTAGTATTTACTAGCAACAGACTAGGTCTTGAGAATATGAGAAAAAAGACTTTTCCTTCTCATTATATTGAAGATTATGGCGATGACAGAATTTACTGGGCCCATATTATGTGCGGGCACCATGTTAATATCCCATGAGAAAGGGACTCTCAGAAAGCAGCTGGACAGCAACGCAGGGCATGGACACATAAGAACAAGAATGGTAGCATGTTGGATGTTATAAGGTTGCCCTGTTTGGCCAGGGGTGATCAGAGGAGGAGAAAAACAGATATGGCTATAATAAGCAATCTTCACCTCTAATACGTGAAAAATAGGCAGTGTGGAAATGAGTGAAAACTTGCTTAATAATGTTCAGTTTATATAGAAATGATCAACATAAAATATAGACAGCAAGAAGTGAAAAGACAGATTGTCCCTTTTTTATGTAGTTTAAAAACAATTATAAACAACAGGGTCCTATGTGTAGCGCAGGGAACTGTATACAATATTCTGTGATAAACCATAATGGAAAAGAACATGAGAAAGAGTATGTATATACATGCATAATCGAATCACTGCGCTGTACACCTGAAACTAACACAGCATTGTACATCAACTAGACTTCAAGTTAAAGAAAAGATTTTTAAAAGTGATGGAGTGTGAGTAAGGTTACGGAGGATAGGAGGTGAGGACGGAGGGGTCGGCAAAACCAGGTCTTGGAGGTCTTGTCTGATCACCTAAGGAGCTGGACCTGGTCGTAAAATCCACTGGTGGCATTTAAGCAGGTAGTAATGTGACGTGCTTTTGCTCTCAGAAAGATCACTCTGATGTTAGGGTTGAGGCCGGCAAGGAGAGAAGAAGGCTGGAGTTAGGAAGACCAGCAACTTCAGAAACATAAGGAGCTACGTTGTAGTAGCCGTTTGCAGGCCGATCTGAGGGAGATGGCGCAAAATAGAAAGAACCTCCTTGCTGCCGTGGCAGTTGGTGGGGGTATCGCCACTCCCCAGATGTGGAATGTGTAGGAGGTGGGACATGTGGGGCGTGAAGACGGGGAGCTCAGCTCTGCACTTTTTAAGTTCACTCTTCCTGTAACGTGGAGTAGACATGACCACTGAGCAGTCAGATATGCTGGTGTGGGCCAGGAAGAGTACTTTCCACAGTCAGAGTCATCCATCCACATACGTCCGGCTGAAGCTAGGGCTGGGACAAGGGCACTTAGAGCTACTGTCGAGTCAGAAGGAGGTCAGGGATGAAGGTAAACCCTTGGGTCACAGCAATATTTAAGGGGAGAGTTAATATCCAAATGTGTATACATACATATACATCTTTCCTGGCTTCTTCGTTTTCTGGTAACTGGTCTAGTTAGGCCTTAGGACAAACAGCTGCTCTGTCCCAGCTCATATGTGACTAATTGGTCCCCATCATTTCAGCTACTCCTTCCCACTTGTCATCCATCCCCTCTTCCTTTCTCTTTGCTCACACATCGTTTAATTTCTCTCCATTTTTTAAATCTTTTTTCTTGTGTTGAGAACTTTCACGATCTACTCTCTTAGCAACATTCAAATATACAGCGCTATAGTGTGGTGTATATATAGTGTTACTAGTATAGTGATATTAACTGTAGTCCCTGAGCTGCACATCCCATCCCCAGGACTTGTTTATCTTATAGCTGGGAGCTTCCTCCTCCTTTTTCATTTCTCATCTCTCTAGCTTTCTTTTCTTTACCCTTCTCTGCTTCTCTAGCTGTCAGTCCCTTTATTTCTTTCTCCCTTCACACCTCTGTCTCTTTTCTTCCTTCTTCTTCTCCGTCATCTCTCATACACTTTTTCCTGGATGTGCTTTTTCTCTCCCCACCTTGGTGTTTATGTAGAAAGCTTAGCTGTAGTACCAGTGGTTGGTACTTTTTTTTTTTTTTAATATGATCCAGTATAAATTCTAAGCAGCACTAGGCCCTTGTACGCCTGGATATTCAAACTAAACATTTTGGGGAGTTGATTTTTAGCTGTGGGAATGTGTTGGATTTTTGTGTCATCTGGCAAGTTCTCTGTGAGGAATAGCCTGAAACTACAAATCCAGTTGCCCTCGTGACCTTAGCTAAATGTTAATTCACCCTCCAAGGCTCTGTTTCTGCAGGATTAATTCATTATTCCACCTTGGACTCTCAGGCAGTCATGGAGGTTGTGTTATAAATTATGCATTTGAAGAAACTGCCCATGGTAACATATGGCCTTGATACAACTTTAGACTAAATTCCAATAACTCATATCAAATTTACATGATTATTTACTAGATAATAACCTTAAAAGGGTTATTTTCACAGCATGTGCCACTTGTGTATTTGCTTTTCCTGAAATATAGAATATGCTCCCTTGTAAGGCAAATTTGCCAATATACTATGCCTCTAAGTACAAAACTTGTAAGGTTTTGACCTGAACAGTCATGTGGTCCAAACTGTCCTATTTAATAGAAATTCCAAAACCTTCTGATTGTTCAGGGTTTTCTCCCAAAATTTGAGTCTAAATTTTAAAAGTTGTATTTTTAAACAGAACCGTTAAAATATGATAGTAATCATGAATAAGTGGCTGGAGAGTTATTGATACATAACAAGCTACAGTGTTTGGTTAGCAACAGGGAGTTTAGATTTGGAATTCCTAGACCTGTGTTTTAACTAATTTTGTGATTCTGACTTCCTCTGGGCCTTAGTTCCTTCATCTTTAAGTTGAGCAAATTGCACTCCCCGATCTCTGAAGTCCCCCCCAAACTCTCCGGTTTTCTGTTACGCGGCAGCCAATGGTGACACAACTATGCAGTTGCTGTCCTGCAAGTGCAGTGGGGGCTCCTTACTCTATCTCACGCTGTAAACATACACAGTTGCTTCTCCAAAGCTTGCTTTGTGCAGCAGATTCAGATCTCCGTGTGTTGGCCGGTGAGGGGTTCACCTTTTAGCCACGCGTTTCCCATTGTCACACAGGAGGCACTCAGTTAAAAGGCGAGTAGTGGGGAGATGTAATGAGAGAAGGAGGGTGGGCAGGAAAGAGCTGGCTTTCAGTGTAGTGCTAGTCGTGTTTGCTTGTTCGAGCCTGTGCTAATCAAACTTGCAGGCCCACTCCTACCCGGGCCAGACTCTGGGTCGCCAATGCGAGCACATGCCATTGGTCATAAGGACATCCTGGGCCCAAGAGAAAGTGTGGGTGAAGCAAATGCACCAGTACTTCTGGAAATACAATTGGAAGTCTGTCTTGCTGGGGAAAAGTCAGTAGTGACCGTCTGGGTGGGTCAGCATGCCAGGCCACGTGGGCCTGAGCTCTTTGGAGGAGGGACAGCAAATTTCACTGGGAGACATTGCCAGTTATTAGATTAACTAAGATCATGTGGGCGTCTGAAGGCTCAGCCTTCTCTAAAAATTAGTTGCTGGAATAGAACCTGTAAAATCTGTTCAACTCATACTAACTCATGGAATCCTTTCACACCTAGGCCATAATGACTGAAAACTGAGATGACCTTCAGTCTCATTTGGCTATAATGTTTTACAAACCTGTCACAAATTAGACTAGTTGTTACCTGTTTGTGAATATTAATACATTCAAGCCTTGCCTAGACTAATACAATACAAAACCTGCTTTTCCTTAAAACCTTTTACAAAACCTTTCCGTGTATTTTTATCTTATTCTTTAAGAGAGCAATTTCTTATTACTTTCCGCTTCCCAGGAGTATGTGTTCTGAGGGTGCGGTGTTTTGGCACAGCAGATGCTAAGAAAGGGTGTTGAGATGAATAGCTATGAAATAAGTTTCATGCAGTCACGTGACAACACACTCTCAAAATTAATATAAAATAAGTTGAGTAGCAGATACTTCGTTTTTATCATTTTCATCCCTGTATAATTAAATTTATTTGTATAAATGAAAATGCCTGCATTTTCAACATTTTTCGTAAGGAATAATTTATCTCAATAACATGTTTGACAGAATTTAGTATACCAGCACCATCTATTTTACCCTGATTAATTATGTTTACTATTGTTTCTAAAATTGCTATAGATCTTTTAGAAATTTGAGAACATTTGTATCAATTACAGTAATACTTCTGTCTCGGTCATTGTGGTAAATAGAAATTACAGAAGTTGTGACTAAATGGAAATCATTAAAGAGATACACATTCTTGCTGAAAATAGCAAATGTTAGTTACTCTACTTCATGAAAACCTGTTACAGGTAAATGTGACTACTTTCATCCTCCAGCACCATACCTCTATCTCCTTCCCATAAAGCATTTTAACAGATGTACATTTTGCAAAAGCAGCCTATATCATTAAATATTTAGCACCTTTCTGTTATATTTTAAAAACACTGGAACTACCAAGATAAAAAAGTTCCATAACATAGGAAGAGTATCTGGAAACATGAAACAGAAAAGATAAGGGAAAAAGTCTGATGAAAGCCCTCTTTTCAAAGAGACGCCTACAGCATGTGAGTGGAGGTAAGTCGACATTAACTATAGTTCCCCCACTAGAGCTGTTGACACTTGACATGGGAAAATTTTTTCCACTGCAGTTAAGTGTGAGTTACATGTGAAAAATGCCTTAAGCCTGGATGCTTTATTCGAAGTCCTACTTCAAAATCACATTTTCTGAAAGTGCATTGAGAAAGTCATGTCTAGGCATGTCTTTTTGGTTATTTAGAATATGTGTACTTGATATGTAGCTGTGTAAATAAT
Organism: Delphinapterus leucas; assembly: GCF_059928025.1. Taxonomy (NCBI): domain Eukaryota; kingdom Metazoa; phylum Chordata; class Mammalia; order Artiodactyla; family Monodontidae; genus Delphinapterus; species Delphinapterus leucas. The sequence continues at coordinate 30,892,494 of NC_143142.1, read as the reverse complement.
ACTCAGTTGCTGAGACTTTTCTACTCGAGCACATGCTTTTGGCATATGTGAAACAGGATACATGTGTTCACAAGTAGGTCCGGAAATGCCCTCCTAATCAATCAATCAGCTAGTGTCCTTCAGTTTCCTAGGTGATAACTGAGTGGGCTCCTTGTTCAGCGGTAAATTAAATTGACCTTTTTAAGGGCTCTTCTAACCTGGACTTCATATGGTTACTCTAATAGCTGCCACATTCTGACTATTTCTGGACTCAATCTAATGGTTTATTTAACCGTGTTCTATTCGGGGCTCTTTGGGCCCTCTTTATAAAGAAGATTTTAAAAGGAAGGTGGGGAACATAGGCGCCAGTTTTTTTAGTTTATAGGAGGAGGGGGTCAGAGAATGATAAGGGCAGCCAGCAGGCTTTAGCATCTCACAGACCTGAGTTCACACCCCAGCTCCTACCTGGGGGCAGCATAGATTCAGGGAAGTCACTAACCCTCTCTGAACTCAGTCTGCAAATGTGAAACGTGACGAGAATGATGATGAGAATGATAATGTGTGCGGGGGAAGTATGGAAATCAAGTATGGACATAGCTGGTGCTTGATAAATGATAGCCCAGAAGTTCAGAAAGCTGTTCAAGGTCCCGTGGGTATACGCGGCAGAGCCTGGGGTCAATCCAGGAGTGTCTGAGTGTTACCAGCCCACTGGCCACAGCAGTAAAGCTCAGAAGTGCCTCTCACTCTGTAAGCCTCAGCTGCTCTTGCCGACCAGTAGCTGGAAACACCAACTAGTCGTCGGCTTGTTGCTGTTTACTCCTGCTGGAAGCCTACAGATATTTCAGACTGCCAGCCTGTTTTAATCTCCTGTTTGAGCTATCGTTGGAGAATAGCTAAATGAAAGCTTTTTCCTCTTCCTCCTTTACAGAAGCGTTTTGTAAATCCTTCCGAATACATGTGTTCCATGGCATTCTTGGAGCCGGTGGTTTACTTCTGATAATTCGCAGCAGTGAGGATGCTGTGTCCTCGTCTGGTTTAGTGAGTGAGAGAACTTGGTTGAGTTTTATGGTAAGCCTTCAGCAAGCGAGCTTCTCTCCTTCCTCCTCAGAGACGAACCCTAGATTCAGGGGGCTGTGGACTGGGCAGCGGCCCCTGGAGACAGAGGCTGACACGGGCTCTGCTGAGCTGTGTGACCCTGGCACGTGGCTGGCTTTCCGTCCCCCAGCTTCCCCAGTAAAATGCCCCGAAGGCATCATAATAGGACTTTCCCGTGAGTGTTAGGAGAAGGAAATGAGTGACGACCATTACAGTGCTGGCCCCAATGAATATTAGCTATCAGTACACATGCTATGCTGCTTTGCCTGGGAGCTGTAGCTGAGGCTAGTCTCAGGTCCATTGCCCGCCTTAAAGGCTTTGTTTCCACCCTCAGAGGCCAGCCGGGACCGGGAGCTGATTCTCCTTTGGAGGGGGTCCGCTTCTCCGTGCGGGGTCCACGTGGAGAGCATGGGTCTTAGTTGTGAAGGTGGCTGGGAGCACAGCCGCCCGGAGGAGGACAGCTCACAGTCCCCGCAGCCTGAAGCCAGGCCTGGGCAGACATGCTAGAGCTGAAAGCGCGAAGGAAACGCTCTTGGGCCAAACTGGCCCAGCGGTATTCCTTGTGCAGAGGCCCCTGCTCCATCTGAGGGTTTTACTCCCTACGCAGAAGGAAGCCAAGTGCTGGGGCACCGATACCACCTCCCTCGCAGACTTCCCGCTAAGCCCCAAGTTCATCTGAGTAAGCATGGCCTTGGCACTCAGTGCAGATTCTTTGCGTACCCGAACCTGTCAGACCCAGGCCCGGGCTGGGGCCGGTGGTCTGCCTCCCGGGTCAGAACAGAGGACAGCATCAGTCTTTCCCAGGTCCTTAAGAGCATCCTGCATCTATAGGGACTCCCCGAGCCTGCTCTAGCACCTCTCAAGAGGTGTGGACCCTCTTGCCATGTGACCAGACCTGAGCCTGCACACACTGAGCTGGGCTCTCTCCAGCCATCTCAGGGCACAGCTGTCCTACTGATTCCTATTGGAATGACCCGTAATTTTCCAGTACAGCTCATTTGTATCCTGTATCCGTTAGCACAGCTTATTAAAACGTGTTCTTTCACTGTATCATCCCTCTGAAGTTCAAGTCTAACGGTACCTATAAGGGGCTCAGAGGGGGTTACATATCTACCACTGAGATTGATGGTTCTCCGTGGTGCTGTCCCCAGATGCTGTGCTGATGTCCCCAGCCCTGTCCCAGGCAGGCTCTTCATGTTGTAGAGGGTGTCTGTCTCACTCATGCTGACATGACCTCACGTTCTAGTTTGTAGGGCAGGAAACACCCAGAGCGTGAAAACCGAGGATGTTTTACGTAGGATGATTGCTTAAACCTGTCGTCTTGGTCAGTGAATCCGAGAATTCAAACTTAACATTCTCACTCTTTCTAGTTTTGTATTAATGAGTAAAACAGTAATGAAAAATACTTAGACTATAGAAAATATATATATGTTAAAAAAAAAAAAAAAGCAGGCCAATATCTAACCTGACTTCTTTGGGCAAAATTCATGGTCCCTCTTCTTCTAACATAAATCTAAATTTCTTTTTAACAAGGAAAGGAGTTGTATCTGGAATCTTTAACTTAGGTTCATTTATAGAAAGTTACATAAAATTAATTTTCAAAGTAGAGAAAGAGGAACTACTGTGTTAGTAGAGGAATGCTATTTTCTTTTCTTTTCTTTTCTTTTTTGGCATAGCTCAGCATTGTAAGATGTGATGCCGTGTTAAATAATATATTGACTAATAGGAAAGGCATGTTTTTGCCCAGTGTCCTCACAGACTGTACCTTTCAAAGGGCATAATGCTTCACTGGAAGGAGTTTTTGTTCTTATTTTCACATATACTGTTTTCCTCTTGGCCCTGCTGTGGTGGAACTAAAGTAAAGCTATTTTTATGGGTTTTACAGCAACAAGTAAAAATTGACTCATTTATTAAATCCAACATCCTTCTATTTGTTTGTAAAAACAACATAAAACCAAAAATTGGCAAAAATCTAGCGCAGGTTATCCTATCTATGAATGGCCGATTTTCTCTCTCCTGCACACGCAGGTATGAACACAGCTTTCTAAAGTTGAATATGTTCCTGAGATGACTTGGAGCACCAGTAACCCGATAGCAGAATTCCAGGGTGGACCTGGGATGTGTTTCTTCCCTGACTCACCTCATCACAGCGCTCAGGCTGCACCTTCCATGCATTCAGCCTCCTGAATTATTCGGGTACCATCTGCCTCTTCTGTTAGATTCTAACATGTTACAGGCTGTGATGTGATCCTTTCGAATTATCTCTGACACCCCAGCACAGTCTTTGCGCCTAGTAGACATGGAGTACATTTAGTATTTAAAGACAAAAAGCACTCCTTTCATGCAAGCCCTTCAGTACCACCCTGGACTTTGAATCGCTGTGGCTTTTTATTATTAGGGATATATAAGTTTTATAATATAAGATGCTTTATTAATTTTTCTGTACTGTAGGTTTTCTGGTGGACAGATTCCCTCTTTTGAATAGTATGATTTTTAAAGGTCTGAATAACAATTATTTAAGTTTTTTATTTGATATGTTAAAATCATTTAAATGAATAGGAATATATTTAAATTCAGATCTGGCTTCATTAAAAGAAAAATGGGCTCATATCTGTCATTTACTTAAATTATCACTTATTTCCAAACCACCTTTGAAACATTTTTTATAATAGTGTACTGCCTTGCATATTTTTCACAAGCAACATCAATCGAGATAGAAATTATTATATTCAAAAAAAGAATAAGAGCCTCAGGATGAAGTTTTCTCTATACAATGAGCACCTGCCCTAAATAAATTAAAATATCCAGTTTTTCAGGTCTTCATTTCAGTGGGTTCACAATGGAAGTGCTCAGACTTACGTCTTGGTGATTCATGTGGGTCTTCTCATCTCCAGCCCTTCAGCTGCTAACAGCGCTCCCACTGCATCCTTGCACAGCATTGTTCCTCCAAGTGTGCTTGATGAGAATTTATGTTAAACATTGGCTCACTGGCCTTCTGTCAGAAGGAAAACATTAATAGAAACAAAATCAGGGAAAAGCCATTTCCTGAACAGCTTAATGTAATTGTGGAGTTATCCGGAGCTATCAAAATGTCCTTCATCCTTTTCCCTGATTTATCTAAAAGCCTGGGTTGTGGGTTTGGAGTCAGAAGTCAGTTGTGGAAGAATTGGCCTCTCCGCAAAGCAAATTACTGCCTAATTCCTGGGAATGGTTCTTACCTTTACTAAAAGGGAAGGAGGAAAATCCCAGAAATACATTAAGATGGTGGGAACAAAGTGGGACATAGCATTAACTGAAATTCTTCACTCGGTGGCTGTCATCTGGGAGTGGTATTGTCCCCTTAGGGGACACTGGACATGCATGAGGGTGTCTGCATGGAGAATGGCTTAATTGTATACATCTGTCAGCTGTATAGTTTCATAGTTACAATTGTCAAGGTTTTTCTTTTATAATTTATCCAGGTAGGGTTGACTCAGAGTTCTGGTCTTAAAGTCACAGGAGGTCTAGATTAAGGTCTCAATCAGAACTGCCTACAAGGAGGCCCAGGAGGGCTGACCCGGGGGGGCCTGGTGAAGAGCGTGTGTGGAGAAGGTTGGGATGCTCAGGCCCGTTAGGTGTGCCACTATGTCACAGATATTACTGTCCCCTCCCACCCCTGGGAAAGTGAGAAATCTTGATTTCTTTTGTTAAATATTCTAAATTTTTTTAACACTGGCAACTAACCATTTTTTTAATGCTTTGTTGGCCAGATAAAATGGGCATCCAGTTGCCAGTTGGTGATTCCTAATTCTATTTTAAGATAAACCAAGCAGGAGACATGAAAACAACCCCATTTTAAAATTCCCTTAACACGTTTCTGGCTATAGATGATGCTTATGCCAGAAAAAGACAATAGACTCTTCCCTTGCCCACGTCTTCAGTACCTGAGATGCCCTCAAACCGATGAATAAAGGGTTCCTACTTGGAAATACATGAAATTTAAGCTTTGTTTATGTTGTCCGTGATGCCGACAGGTAGTTTGGATAGTGTGCCTCCGGTTTATGACAAGAGCCCATCCCATCTTTCCGCGCTCAGAATCGCTGTTGACTTCTTTATCGCTCTGTAATCCAGGTCGGGAAACTTTGGAATCTAGAGGAGCCTCAGATTGTAACATCTGTTAGAGCGCTTTCACTCAGAAGATTAACATTAAATTGATTAAATTCTATTTCTATTCTAATCATCTTCCTGGTCTTTCGAAACAGTTTCCCTAGCATGAGAGAGCCCTAGGCTGCCCCTGAAGTTGAATCCGGCCTCTGTACGCAACACCGAATTAAATCTTGGAGACAGAGTTTTGGTTGAAGTAGAAAAGAAAAGCTTTATTGCTTTGCCAGGCAAAGGGGGCCACAGCAGGCTAGTACCCTCAGACTGTGTGTCCCAGCTCGGAGGGGGTAGTGAGGAGTTTTATAGTAATGGTTCAAAGAGGGCGTGGTCAGCTCGTGGACATGCTCCGGATTGGTTAGTGGGGAGACAGGAGTCAGCATCATCAACCTTCTGGTTCCAGCTGGCCTGGGGTCTAGTGCTTGTGGATAGTACACCGTTAGCTTCTCCCACCTGGTGGGGGTTTCAGTATCTGCAAAAGAGCTCAGAGATGTTGTGTTTCCCTTGCTGGAACCAGGACCCTGCCCCAGGGCTGCACTATTATTTCCTGACTGCTCCTCCCTTGTCGCTGCATCCCCTCCCTTCCCTGATGAGCAGCTGTTTGAACTGCCCCTTGGAACTCAAGGAAGGTCATGGGGGCTGAATAAAGCCTATTTCCTATAATCAAGAAATAGGGGACACAGAAAGGCTTTTGTGCCCAGGGTCCTGTTCGGTTTCACCCCTGACCATGCTTATCATGGTGGATGGGGTCTCGGGAGGGAAGCCAGGCCCTCCTTCCTAAGGCGGCCTCCGGATGGACTGTGCCCAGCTGACCAAGTCAGAGCCCAGGGGGCTATGGGTTCTCCCGCTGCATAGCCCAGCCGAGGTAAGAGAGCCAGAAAACCTGGGGATCCTGTGAGAACAGGCTCCCTGCTAGCACCATGGCTGTTCATTTTGTTATGCTGAGTTTGAGAAGCAGTAGGACTTATGTATCTGCCATCATCTGAGAATAAAACGGTAGTGTATTTCCCTGTATACCCTTTACCTCCCACCCCAATACACATACATCTTTACAGCCTGTCTTTAAGAAGGAGAATCCAAATTTAAATAATCTCTGGTGCCCTGAAGTTTTGGAGCTGCGCCAGTGTCCAATCCAAGACCCCACTTGGTCTTGACATCAGACTGCAGTTATGAGACTCTTCTGCTGCCTTCGGCTGCAGCGAATCCTGGAGCCTTCACAGCACATCCAGAGACCTGACCCCGCAGCCCCGCCCCCTCTGCTCAGCGGGCACCTAGCACTTTCCAAGGAGCCCCCAGGAGCCTCAGAGCCACTCCACGGCTGTGCCACACTCGCTCTAGGGCCAGGAACACCCACTTGCATTCCCTGGCAGGAAAGTGCTCAATGCCTGAGCTCTACGGCCTTCACTTCCAGAGCAATTTAATTTCCTACTGCCCTAATTGCTGTGCTGGTGCCTGGACTTAAATGGCCCATCCATTTGGATCTCCAAACAGCCTCTGACTCACCCAGAAACTCCTCGCTAAGTTCTAAAATGGCTCTTTTTTTAACCTGGAACTTTGGGGTGCCAGCCTGATTCTGTAAACCTTGCGTAACTCTAGATCAAGTCTGGTTTATCGAACGCCCCTCACGTGGTGACATGCCCATCATTGTGTCAGCGTGAGGTCCAGGCTCTGTCTGTCACCCCATCCTGAGCCCCTGCCATCCACGGCTGATACCCAGGTTGGTAGTGATAAGTCTCCAGGGAAGCCTTCCAAGCACAGAGCTGCTGACAGTATTTTAACGAAGGAAAGCAACATAAATAAATGGTTCATTCTCATTCTGCATACATTTTTACTTTTGTGATCTACGCTGATATAAAGAACAACAATGACAACAAAATTTAACTCAAGTTGTAAGTTGCAGAGTTAGAACGATGATTCACTGTATGAACAGAGAAACCGACTCGAGGAAGAATGTGGTTGATTAATGAGCTTTGTTAACAAGTTCACAGTTTCAAAGGTCAAAATTATAGACCTAATGGCGTACAGCGCAACACTCTTCACTGGTGTTCAGGTCCTTTTCCTAACACAGAGCATCAGAGGGCATCACCAACAATTATTTTAATACCATGTGTTCTATGACTTATAAAATTTTGGATTCTTAAAATATCTTTTAATTACCATCCTGACTAGTGCATTAGCCTCAGCGTTTTTTAGTTTCAACTTAGGGCACTCAGCAATCACTTCCCTTTCACTGTGACACTGCTAATTTTAATGATAGTATGTGAAGAACCTACAACAATTAAGCTGGAGCTCTGAACAAATAACAAATCTTGTTAAGCTAAGGAAAAGGAAATAGCCATAATGAGAGATCCATAAGCTAAGAGAGAAACTAAGTTGGTTATAGAAAGACAAATTAAAGTAGATTTTTGGATTCTAAATTATTGTTGATTATGATAGCTTGAGGGACTCCCTGGAAGAGAATGGATTAGCCCACAAGTCTCTCCCAAGTTAATTTCGTGATTTGGCAAAACACAGCTTGTGAAATTTATTTCTCTGGCCACATGCAATCCCTTTTTAAATATGCATGAAAGGAGAAGCATACTGAACCGGGACCCAGAGATGCAGCCTTACTGTTTTTATTGACAAAAATGTCTTCCTACGTATATACCACAAAGAATTGAAAGCAGGGACTTGAACAGATGTTTATACACCCTCATTCATAGCAGCATTATTCACAATAACCAAAAGGTGGAAACAATCCAAATGTCCATCAACAGATGAATGGACAAACAAAATCTGGTGTGTCCATACAATGGAATAGTATTTGGCCTTAAAAAAGGAAGGACCGTCTGGCACCTGCTACAGCACGGATAAACCTTGAGGCCATTATGCCAAGTGAACTAAGCCAGACAGAAAATCACAAGTATTATATGATTCTACCTCTGTGAGGTACCTAGGGTCGTCGAATTCATAGATACACAAGTAAACTAATGGTGAGCAGGAACTGGGGAGAGGAAAGAATGAGGATAGTGTGTAATGGGTGCCAGCGTTTCAGTTTAGGAAGATGAAAAAGTTCCAGAAATGGATGGTGGTGATGGGTGCCCACAATGTGAATGTACTTGTTGATGAAAACTTAATTAACTATCAAGTTAAGAAGAAAAAAGGGAATTTTATTCGAGCCAAACTGAGGATTATAACCTGGGAAGCAGATTCTCAGAAAGCTCTGAGAGCTGTTCCACCTGTTAGAAGTCAAAGGCGCAGTCATACACGTTTTTGAGAGACAAAGGATCGTCCATCAAAGTGACATCCTGATATATTACATAAAGTTCACCAAGGATACGTAGTCCAGGTAGGCACGGGCAAAGCGAGCAGCAAGTCGCCATGACCCCCTACGGAGCTGGGAAAGCACACAGTGCTTTTAAGTTACATTTGCTACCGTGAGAAGAAAGAAAAAGAAAATTGATATTTACTGTTGAGCAGGTCTTCCCATCTTTGAGGAGCTCTGATTAATGTGTATGAGAGATGCACGTTGCACATTAGGGAGGGAGAAGGCGCAAACAAACACAGAGAGAGAATTTTATGTTTAATTTTTTTCTTGTCTTGCCTTAAAATATAAATTTTATTTCATCATACTTAATGCCACTGAGCTCTACACTTAAAAATGGTTGTTAGTAAATTCTGTGTTATGTAGATTTCACCACAATTTTTTTAATGGTTTAATATTGGTAGACAAAGGATGTTTAGACAGGTTTTGAAGTACTGCCCTCACCATTCTAACCAGCAGTCAGCCCCAGAGCATCAGGCCAGCCTTGGTACAGGGGGCCAGGTGTATGATGGAGCGTCTGCCTTTTGAACTCTCAGGCCTGGGCTGCTGGGAGGGTTGCTTTGCGGAGCTCAGAGCAGGAGAAAACTGATGCAATTGTGCGTGTTTACCTGGGGTTAGGAAAGCCCCAGAAAGACATCCAGCCACATTCAGAGCACGCAGCCCGGAGTATACCTGCATCGTTACTGACAACGGTGAAAGCAAGGAAGCCAAATTGCCTCCAAAAAGCACCTCCTGCATTGTCACCTTAACACCCCCCCAAAGCCAAGCAGGACGGCCATCAACCTGGAACCAGCCGGAACACATGTGCCCAGATTCCTGGGGAGGCACAGGGTATTTCAGTCATAAGTGAAGAAAACAATGTGCCCTGTGCCTTATTTTAAGCCACCGGAGAGTGGAATGTGGGTAGTGCTGGCGGAGGCTCTCAACAGCTGTCAGTTTTTTATTTTCTTTACTAGTAACAGCGACTCTGCACAGATCACCTACAAACAGAATATGAGTGTGTATAGCATTCTAGAAGCTCACAGCACTTCAGATCCAATCCACATCGCTCCCTAGTGCAGGCCTCAGAATTCGTGCACTTTCAGCCTTACGGCTTTGATTAAAAAGCAGAAAACAAAGAGAAAATAAATCCCGTACGTGCAGCCTAGAATGTAGGGCTGGGGCTCCTCTCATTCCATGGGTGGGTCCTGAGTAGGTCTCTGGTTTCCTGTTTCTAAGCAGACTTGCTGTCTCTGAGTTGATTGGAAGCCCTCTGAGGGCAGGATCGCTGAGTGAGTGAATAGACAGCAGGTCCTGCCAACATGACACCTGGGCACTCTTCCCACCGCGTGGCCCCCTGCCCCCTGCCGGCTCCTCACAGAGGCGTAGCTGACTCCAGACTACCTGCCTCAAGTCATGACCAGGCAAGGAACAAGTCCTGTTCTTGCGCTCCTCTTCCTGCAAAACCCTGTCCCTGAACTGCAGTCTCCTTTTTGTGACTGGAGTCACGTGAAGACAACGGTACCCCCAGAATGGAATTCTGTGTGTCTACCCTACCCTGAGGTACCACATTTTTGTATATATTATGTATGTCATCTGTAGGAGACTTCTTACAGGGCCCATCCTTCCTCCAAACAAGTTTATTGACCCAGTGAGATGATAATGACCAAAAAAAGGATACAGGGGGCTTCCCTGGTGGCGCAGTGGATGGGAGTCCGCCTGCTGATGCAGGGGACACAGGTTCGTGCCCCGGTCCGGGAAGATCCCACATGCCGCGGAGCAGCTGGGCCCGTGAGCCATGGCCGCTGAGCCTGCGCGTCCGGAGCCTGTGCTCCGCAACGGGAGAGGCCACAACAGTGAGAGGCCCGCGTACCGCAAAAAAAAAAAAAAAAAAGGATACAAGCAAGATTTACCTTGAGAAATCTGAATTACTAAACATCCACAAGTGAACGTGAGTTGGCTTTTCTCGACAGTCATTCCATCTGTGTTAGTTGTTACTTATTTAATAGTGATGGTGATGATGATGTTGATAGCAATAAAAATTCAGCACCTGCTTCAGACTAGGCACCACTACAAGCTTTTATGAGTGTTATCACAGTTAGGCCTTGCAGCAACACAGAGACAAGTAAATTGTTTAAAGTCACACAGACCGTAAGCGACAGAAGCAGAGGTAACGCCACGCCACCTGTCTCCAGAGCTCCATTCTGAGCCGTTCTGGCTCTTTAGTTGAAATGAAACAGACATAGAAAAAAGACGGACACAATACCTACCCGTGGAAAAGAAGCCACAGGAAAGTCCCATGACCTATATTGTAACCAGCATTCCCATATTTCTCATCCCAGTCATTTGGTGAGAGAAGAAAATTGTGCCCCGTGTGAGAGAGGAGCCCTGCAGGGCCAGGTGGACAGGCTCGGAGCTGCCCCTGGAACTCAGCTCTGCCGCTTACGCTCAGAAAACAGAGGGGGGACCTGGGTGACTCAGGCTCTTTTCGAAGCCTTTGACAAACCGAGCATCTCAGTAGGTTTGAAATAGGCCACAAAAAATGGCCACGTTCATGCCTAGATAATGTTCAAGCATCACGGTCCACACACTGTAAAACTCCACGTTGGTTCTGCAGCTCCGTCACCCAAATGCAGCGAATACTTGTCTTGGGAATGCTGCCACTGCCCCCACTTCTGGCACATGTAGCATTCGGCCCATGAGTCCACACGAAGCCTGTCGTTGCCGTGTGTGTGCATCACCCCGAGGGCCAGGCCCAGCTCCTCGGCGCCGCCCTCATCAGCTGGGCTCACCTTTCCAATGCCGAAGTCCATCATTTAGATCCTGTTTCCAACCCACAGGAAAGACTGGATCCTGACACTCCAGCTGTGTTCTCGTTTCTCATATCCTCACTTGTTAGATCCTCAGAGGAGCCACAAGGCCGCCGGGCTGTGGGGGAACAGGGTCCAGCCCTGCGTTTCAGCACTGCCAGGCCTCTCCTGAGGATGAGTCACTGGCTGGTGCTGGTGGAGGCGTCTGGAGTTCAAAGGCAAGGAGTCTAGTGTCCTGAGTGAAGAAATTCCATGCAGCGTGAGGTGTGAACCTTAGCCAGCCAGGTATAGGCTCTCCAAGTGGGCTTGTGAATCCTCCCTTCAGAAACAGGCAGGGGTGGCCTGTGGTCCTGATGTGTGGAAAGTTGGGTAAGATGAATGTGATAGAGCAGCTCTTATTTTTTGGTCTCTGCTGACATAGCGTAGCATCAGATGCTGAGACAAATATTACCTTCCAGTGATGTAGGGAGATGGGATGGTGAGACTTTAACACCTTACCATTTTGGCTGGCATCGGGGCTCTAAAATGATTTTCATACCAGCTTTCCGCGCTTGCTTGCTTTCTTATTCCCAGTTGTAGTTCCCACTCGTGTTCTCTTCTGCTAGGCAGAGAGCCATTCAGCCTCCCAGCTCTGGACAGCCCTGAGGATGTTTCTAGCATTCAGCTAAAAGCATTTACTGACGTCTATATCTATTTCAACATTATTTTACAGTATTAATTTTAATCTGAAAGGTGTTTCCTGAGAGCTATTACATATTTTAAATGAATTTAACCAGGACATATTTTCATTTTGGATCACGTCTAATCTGATTTCGATGCCAAACTGTTTGGTTTTCACGTTAAATCTGGCAGCCCCAGACCACTTTATAGCCAAACTGAAGTAATAGGAAGCTTATGGCAAGGTCTTTATAACATCTTTTGTAATTCTTACAAAATATGCTTTGAAGTAGCATTGTAAATATCTTAAATTAAACTTAGCAAAAATAAACGATTAAGCTACAGTTAGTGCCTGCAGTACTCTTGGTTTTAATTTTTTTTCCTCCCTCTCGCTAACAGTTTTGCTAAATTTGGTAATTTGCAGATTGTTTCTTCTATATTAGTGAGAAAAATAAATTAGTTCCATATTCATTTTTCTTAAAATAACTATTTTCTCAAGTTCCCTGTATAAGAATCAGCACCCAATTATTTGTGTTAATGGAGGAGAGAAAAGAATCAGATAAAACAATGGATAATCACACATTGTTTACATAGGGGAAAAGTGCTGAATTTTGTGAAACAAAGCTGACTTATGGACCGTTCACCCCTCTCTTACTAACTTGCATGGAACAGGATTTAACCAGTGCAAATCTACATAATAACAAATTTCATTGCTTTGGAATTCCCCTCAGTAGGACCTTCCAGTTGTGTGCCCGACCTCACGATAGCACAGACGCCCTGTCGCCATAGGTAGGTAGTAAACAGGAACCTTTGTTCACCCGTGATCCAGATTCATCTAGTATCACACAAGTTAGCCCTGCTGGACTCAGTGGAAGAAGTTAAATAAAACACATCGCGTTCCTGTTTGACTTTGGAATTAAACTTCTCTACAAACATCCTATCAACACCCTTAGAGCAAGCTTCCTTAAAGAAATATTGTGAGTGTGTGGAAGGAAAATGCAGACTGAAAAGGATAAAGGTCGACGACACATCACAGTGAGAAACGCAAGACCATGGTCAAGAGTCCTATCCTCCCCTACCTTTCTGTGTTCATTATTTTCTTTTCCTTCCCCCAGTTAGCTGAGAAAGGCCTATTGCAGTGTATGACAGATACACGTTAGCAATGGCCGCCCCCAAAGCCACGCCTCCAAAAATACCATGTTGACAAAGTATTGACAAGTATTGTTGACAAGTATTGCTTATCAAATTAATGAGACAAAAACTTTTTGTTTGTTTTTCCGGGGCATGAGGGAAGAGGGAAAGTCATAGATTTAAATGGATTTCTTTAAAACTACCCCTCCCCACTGCTTAGTGCATTCTCTGAACACTTCATAAAGCGTCCTCCATGCAACTTTTCCAGATAGCAGTGCTTTAGACACAGAAACAACATTCTCAATGACAAAGGAGAAAAAAAGCGTACCTCACTCATTGATAGCCATCGTGAGATTCTTCCAATTCATAGGATTGGTAAGAATCTCGCCCAAGGCAGGAATTCAGTGTGGTGTATGTGCGTACTTTTATTCAGTCTAGAGGAATCACAGGGACTGATTACAAATTTTTTTTTTTTTCTGCAAAGCGTATATATTCATATAGGCTGAATGGATGCTAATTCCCTGAAATGTGATTTTCCTTTTAATGCTGGGTACATTTTTGTTTTCTGTAAGTACTTATTCCTGACACAACTGTGTAAGTAATTTGAAAACATGATTTAGTATATGCAAGGATTCACTTTCCACTTCTATCATTTGGAATGCGTTTAATGCACGAGATTGTTCAAACTAAATGATGCATAGAATTTCAAGAGCTGCAAGGAGCCTTGGAGTTCATCTCTTCCTAACCTCTCATTTTATAGATGAAACAGACCGAAGCCCAGATAAGCTGAATGCTTCGGTGGTGGAGTTGGGGGGTGGAGGAGGGGACCCGCAGCTGTGAAGCCCAATGTGCGACTTCTGCACAGATAGGCTTTAATGCGACTTTTCCGGTGACTCTGCTTAGCTGGGTGATGTCAGCCGAGCTGATTTCGGGATGCGTCACTGACAATGCAAGGGCCAAGCGATTAATTTGAGAACGTCTGTATTTTTCTAGTGCAGCTAGGTGAGCTCCACTAAGCAAGAAGTCTTAATCTGTGACAGGCCCCAAACGTGGGGACAAAGTGCCCGGCCCGGAACAGGCCGGATGTGATTGATCACCGTGCCAGCTACACGATTACAGTCATCACAGTCTTTGCTCCCTCAAACTACCAAGCAGTAAATTTTTACATGAGCTGAGCACTTGTTGTTATTAAAGCTTCATTTTACTGTTTTCTGTTTGCAACAAACATTTAGCATTAAATTCACTCAAGAAAAAAAAAGCTCTCAAAATTATATATAGGCAGCCTTAGGCCTATAGCTACTTTATTTAGGGCCTTTAAAAGTAATATTCAAAGATTTGCCTACCTTTCTGTTTGTTATTAGAAATAAAAGTTTAGACTCATGGCCTTGGCTAGGAGGAGAAACTCATTAAAGGAGCAAAACACAGGAAGATTACTGAAGGATCAATCTCTGGACCAGTCCAGGCAACATTACAGTCACTGGAGCAGAAGGTCTTTTCTTTCCCTCCCTCCTGGTGGCCAACACAGAGGTCCAGGCTTCTGCTGCTTGTGAAGTGACAAGTACATTTAAAGGTGGTGTGGAGTGACCACCGATTGTCAAAACGAGTCCAGAATGAAACCGTTCATCCCTGTTTACTTCTGAGTTGCATAATTTGCAGATGTCCTGCAGCAAAAATAAATTAGCTCTACATTTTCTATTGAGCAGGGCCTTCCGACAGGGTGTCTTATGAATATTCTTCAGTCTGTTTGCTGAGGGGGACGAGAGGCTCAGAAGACCCCCAGGCTACAAGAGTGGCAAGAAACTCATACTCCCAAGAAAAGATGCTACGTTAAAATAAAATACCTGGATAATTAATGCAAAGCACAAAAATCATGCATTGTAGACTTAAGTAAACTTTTCTTGCTAAAAACTTTTTTCTTTTAAGTTCCAGTGTTGACTGTCTGAGGGAGGCTTATAGTAAAGGTTATACTTCTTGCATCCAGAATGTGCAGGAAGTCTGCAGCTATAGATGTCTCTGTGGCAAATGGGCCACATGGTGTCACCACTGCGGCCCGTAATTTATGTTGCTTAGGGACTGTAGTTTTCTAACAGATTGAACTGTTAGTTTTCAGGAGGATTTAATGAGATATTGGACCAAATGCCACTGGTCTGCCATGGATGCGGGATTGTGGGAAACGAGGAAATGTTGCTTTGTAAACAGCTCGGACCTCTGTGAGGGGAAGCAGGCTGGGGCCTTGGTGAGAGAGAACCACGGCAGGAGAAAACATGGCAGGTTTCAAGTCCTGTGTTTGCATCTCTGTCCTGTGCTCATTTAGAACAGGAGGCTGTGTCTAGCTTGGGACCCTGTTGACTGCCCAGAAAAAATGGTCCATATCTGGAGGTAGGCAATAAGGGGCTGAGGTTCTTCCATGTCATTGTTGTTGTCTGCATGTTCGTCGTCTGCATGGCCTTATAATTCCCCCAGATATGCTTGTGCTGTATTCCCATTTTCAATAATATTATCAGATAATTGACATCAAGACTGAACTGAAAGATTTTTTGCCAAGAAAACAGTCTCTTCAGAATGAAATTCTTACACATCATTTTGAGAGTCTTGACAATTAGACTCTTCCCCTAACATTTTAGGACTATTTCCTTCTTTCCTTCTTCTTTTTTTTTTTTTTTTTTTTAATGACCATGGTCAGGACAAGAGGTCATTTCTCAAAAAAGAAAGAAAAATTATTCAACTCATGAGTTCAAATTTTGATTTGTCTCTTTAGGACAGGCAGGTATTGTTAGATATTTCCTCTTCTCTGTAAGCGCTCATTCCAACGTAAAACACTTTTTGAGCATCACCCGGGATATTTTACTTAAGATTTTTAAAGTTGGCATTTAAAATATATCTCTAGTTGTCTTATTTTAAAAAGCCTTCTTGATTCTGCACGACCCATCCTAACCAGCACCTAAGAGCACTCGCAGAGGGCCACAGGCAGTGAGAAAGGTCTGGCATAGGTCTGGGCTAAACATGAAAATATACTTGCCAATTAAAGGAAAATTTGTGAGTTTAAAAATGAATAATCAAGTCCACAAGGCTTCATGTCCGAGGAGAGATTGTCTGTCTAGATAATCAAATACCCTATGTAACCTGGATTAGCTTTTAATGGGAAACTGAAAGTCATCAGTTTTCTCTAACCACTGTTAGATAGAAGTAGACAACATAGTTGGAAACGTTGCTTATGTAATTCCATCGGTCCTGGGCCAATCCTTAGCAGCTGATCCTAGAAAAGAGGTGGGAAGCTAAATGAAAAAAGACACCTCCCCTTGTCAAGTTCCCCATAAAAAGCACAGTGCCTGCTCTGTACATGTTTATTTGTACCCATTTGATAGTATAATATAGCAGTTACTTCTTACAGATCATTCAAGGGAAGCCTAGTGGAGTAAAAACACTAAAGTTCTCCTGAAAAAGGTTAAGCGCATCCTGGTTTGGAAGCCTAGGCAATGGGCCCTGTCCGGGGGCCTGGATCGTGACCCCAGCAGGGCCACGAAGTCATCTGTGACCTTTGGCAAGTCTTGGGACCTTTCCTGGCCTCTCCTGTTTGTCAGTTTAAGAACTGCCAGATAGGGGCTTCCCTGGTGGCTCAGTGGTTAAGAATCCTTCTGCCAATGTAGGGGACATGGGCTTGAGCCCTGGTCCAGGAAGATCCCACATGCTACAGAGCAGCTAAGCCCGTGCGCCACAACTACTGAGCCTGCGTTCTAGAGCCCACAAGCCACAACTACTGAAGCCCGCGCGCCTAGAGCCCGTGCTCCGCAACAAGAGAAGCCGCGACGATGAGAAGGCCGTGCACCGCAACGAAGAGTAGGCCCAGCTCGCTGCAACTAGAAAAAGCCCATGTGCAGTAACGAAGACCCAAAGCAGCCAAAAATAAATAAATAAATAAAATAATTTTTTTTTAATTAAAAAAAAAAAAAGAACTGCCGGATAATCCTGAGGGTTCCTTAGCACTACTGGTGTCTGATTCTAATAGTACCAGCCCTGATCTCGCCAACAAAGAAATAAATGGGATAAACTAATACCCAAGCAGCCTCTAAGAGAACCCTAGTCCACTTATTTGCTTTGTCCATTTCTATGAGGCTCACTCCAGTCCGGCAGATCTGTAGCCTTAAATGTACAGGGAAACCTGTTTCCTGTAGTATTTTTTATTGGCAATGGCTACCAACGAAGTTTGAAACTTGTTCCTTGGGTTCTCCCGTGCCCCTGATCTTGGACCAGCTGTTGACACTCCTTGCATATGTGAGGAAGGTTCTCAACCCTAGAAGGTTAACTTAAACACCACAAGAACAAGCTGCTCAATCCCACGAGAGCCCACTGAAGAAGAAAGAACATTTCAAGGAAAACTAATTCTGTGGTCCTCATACTGCTGGTACCGTGTGACCATCCTACAGCAAACACCTTTTAGTATGAAGGCAGCTGGTCTCGTGTGGTCCCAGATGGACTCATCTGGCACCATAATTAATTGAGTGTGATGTCCATAAAACAAAGCTGTGTGTATGCATGCACATGAATGTATACACACAAATTCAAGTACTTGTGTCTTAATTTCTGGGGTAGTTAAGATTTCATCCTTTTTTTAAATTTTTTTTAATTTATTCTTTTTTTTTTTTTTTTTTGGCTGCGTTGAGTCTTCGCTGCTGCGCGGGCTTTCTCTAGTTGCAGCGAGCAGGGGCTACTCTTCATTGCAGTGCCTGGGCTTCTCACTGCGGTGGCTTCTGTTGTTGAGGAGCACAGGCTCTAGGCGTGCAGGCTTCAGTAGTTGTGGCACGCGGGCTCAGTAGCTGTGGCTCGTGGGCTCTAGAGCACAGGTTCAGTAGTTGTGGCACACAGGCTTAGTTGCTCCACCGCATGTGGGATCTTCCCCGACCAGGGCTCGAACCCGTGTCCCCTGCATTGGCAGGTGGATTCTTAACCACTGTGGATTCTTAACCATTAACCACCTTCTTAATGAAATGTTGTGCTCAGTTCAGGGGTTCGGAGTGGTAGAGACACATGGATTCATTCAGTGAGTACCTGAGTGCCCCCTTATTCAAGGCACTAAGCCAGGTGTCATGGGGATAGCTCACATCAGACTAACCCAAGGACCTCAAGATCATGATAGCCTAGCAGGAAAGAGAAGCCACATTAAAAAAAAAAAAGAGAGAGAGGAGCCACAGACGTAAAGACAACACTGGGCTGAAAATGATAAAACACCATGGAATGTATAAGTAAAGGCTCTGCCAGTTCGGAGGGAAAACTTGCTTTCAGCTGGAGGAACCAGGAGAACTTCAGGGAGGAGGTGGCACTTATGTTGAAATTTTCAGGGAGGAGAAAGGAGAGACAGGTGGCAGCATGTGTTATGGGAGTGAAGTGCTGTCCTTATCAAGAATTGTTGTGCTCAGAATACTTCATGGCATTTGCTCTGACAGAGCACCTAGCCTGCTCATTTCACGTCAGCGCCCATGCCAAGGTCGGGTCTACTTTCCAACAAAGCGTATTGGTCCCCTTACAAAAGCAAACGAAGTAAGTTTACTCTGGAAGTAAACTAAAAGATCAAAGCAAAGACAGATGGGATGGGGAGTTTCACAGCATAAGAATAGGAAAGGTACTTTCGTTAATTTGATGAAAGAAGTTAACAACCTAATGTTAAGAAGTACAATGCAGATGGAGTGTGGAAAAATACTTAGCTCAGAGATGGTAAAGCAGGAAGCAGAGGGGGAAATACCTACCGAGAAAGTACAGTTTGCTGTCTCTTATTAAATTAAAAAATGCATTGCTGCCTGAGTCAGAGTGAGACTGTCTTCTCTTCTTAAAAAGTATCTTCGTCTGAGGATTGCCTGTTACTGTCTGAATCATAACTTCCACTGCTGCTTTCATTCAAAAGGAGCCATTAAACTCACATACTTCCTGAATCTGCCCAGTGTGTGAAAGCGTTCATTAAATCTACAAGCAGAGCCTTAAAAGAACAAGGATCAAATTAATTGCAACATGGGCCATGCATTTGTTTCTCTGACAGTCCCCGTGCTTTGGAGAAAAGGCGATCTGTGTGCCCTCATCTGAATTAGTAAACTCAATATCACTTTCCATTAGCATAGCCAAGTCAGCACCATACGTGCTGCTCTGACACTGCTTACATGTTAATGCTCCCACAAACAGAGTCTGTTCCAACTGGTTTCCTGTCAGGTTCCCAAGCAGTAAATCCACAAATTGGAATAAGGGGTCTTCTGCTGTCTGCAGAGCTGGCTTGTGTGAGTTCTTCTCCAGACCGAATTTCATAATTAGACTGTGGAGTAATTAAGAAAAATTCAGCACATGCAAATAGGGCAAAAGGATTTGCTGCTATTTATGGTTGCTATACCACCATCAAGAAAAATTAATTTATAATATTATTATTCGGCTTCTTAATGACCTGCAGAAGTCTAAAATGAGGACGTGGTGTTTTGTGCTCTGGAAAGACTTCTACCACCAGAGTTAATAAATATTTGCCCCATGAGGAAATTAGAGTAAAAGTGATATATTTGAAATTTTAGCCAAAAAAAAAAAGACTCCAAAAATTCCTGTGCTCCAAAAGCTTTAACGTTTATTTACTTTGCTTTTATTGGGGGTTTGTTTTTAGAAGGTGCTGGTTTTTAATATGCCCATCTTACAGTATCATCCCACTAGTAATCTATAAATACCCACTTTCCCTACCAACTTTCAGCACTTGCAACTGGGAATTTAATCAGACAGTATATAATTTTCCTGTTTTAAGATCTTCACCTTTTAATACCTTCACCAAGGCCAAACGTTGAAAGCCAGTGGCCCCTGACTGGTTATACGCAGCTCCTAAGAAGGAGGTAGGCTTGAACAAGGTGGCCTGGCTGAGCCCCCAAGTCAAATAGGTATCTTCAAGGTAACTTCGTTGGTTGCACATTGTTGAGAATTAGAATTGCAAAGATGTCTACTTTGACACATCCCACGTTTGAGCATCAGGATTGTTTCCTGGGCAGAGATTTACATCCTCTCACTGGAAACGGAAAGATTTATTTGTGAGCTGTGCACCTCCTCCTTGCTACATGTTTTCTTCCTTTGTTTCTCATTCCCTTGAAGCTGAAAACACCAGCATGCATTCTTAGGACTAAAACAGGGGAAAGCAGCATTTTTAGGAGTAAGGGCTTTGCATGTTAATTAACAGAAGCAATATTCACTGAGTATTAAAAATTCAAGGTTTAGTCCATCCAGGGTCAAATTGGGAAATTTAAAAATTGATGAGCTTATATTGTTAATAGTTTCCTGAGGGCAAGTCCATCCAGTATTTTGAGCTACTAATGAATTGCGTTTTGTATGGCAGTATAATAGAGAGAAAGCGTACAGTCAGACATCATCTAGAAGTTCTTTTTGGAAACAAGCTAACAAGGGAGGCTGTGTGATCTCTAGCCACTGCAATCTCTAAAAATAGGCTGGATAACCATCTATCTCCAGAGATTTCAGAGTGATGTGCCCGGAGGCTGGGAGTTGGATCTGGTGACTTCTGAAGTCCCTTCCACTTTTTTAATTCCCATAATTATTCCTGCAAATATAAATACAGACAACATGGTTTTCATCATGCCAGTTTTCACTGTGTGAAAAAAAAATGTGTAGAATTCAGCACTCCCGTTATAGAACATTGCTGGCAACTATTCAGCTTCACCCCAAAGAACTGCCTTTGTTCATAAAGGGAACCAGAGTGCACATCGTCACCAACAGGATGGTCATTTGTGATGTCTTTTAAGTGGCTGGATGACCATGGCATGAAGGGCTGAGAGAAAGGTCATGCAGATTAGCTCCAGACATACCCAGTTGTTACTCAAGAAGGATTTTGCTCTGATGAGCAAAACACCAAAGGCCAGTCAGGGAAAAAAGGTCAAGGCCAGGAACCTTCTGGAAAAGAAGTCGACTTAGTAATAAACAAAGACTGCCACCGTCTATCAGGCCTCCACGCCCACGCAGGATTGATAATAATATCCTCCACTGTGGCTCGAAAGCCTTGTCCACAGTTCCATTTCTAATTATTTCTGGCTCAGATGGGACTGAAATACATCTATTTCTTTTCCATCTTTTCTTTTTTAGCCCTTTTTTCTGCCCGTTGTTTGTATATGCCTTAAATTTCTCAATAATTTTGTACTTCTTTTTATATCTTTTCTATCAACTCCATCTCCTCTTGCCTTTCTGAGGAGGTGTGGTTTCTTAGGACTCATTCAAATACTGATAGCCTTTGGAACAAGTGACATAATTTTTAAGCTTTTTTTTTTTAACCTTTTTAGAAATACAGAAGCTTTTCTTAGATTCGCGGTGTATATTTTCTCAGCCCATTATCCAGCCAATGAAATAGCTTCTTTAGTAATTCTTTACAAAGTCTTCCCTGCCTCCTTCTTTGTTTATTTATTCATTCAGCAAATTTTTGAGAACCTATTCCATGCCAGACACTCTTCTGGACATTGTGAATATAGCAGTGGACAAAATAGACAGAAATCTCGATCTCTCTGGAGACCCGAAAATTACTTCAGAAATTTTGCTCTGTGAGCAGTAATCAAGGACGAAAAGGTGAGAGTCGGAAGTACTTTTGTCTTTCTCCAAGTGCACCCCAATCTTCTTCATTTTAGTAAATGTTGGCTAAATGACCACAGTCCACTAAGACTAGCCCAGAGGAGACATGCAATCGCTAGGGGCAAGGATGAATCAGATCTTCTGCCGGGCCGGGAAGGGATGCAGGAAAGGAGGGGAAGGTGAGGAGCAGGTCCTGTGGCCGAGGGGCTCCCCCCACCTCCAGCCAATCACGGGAAGACAGCGACCTCTGCGGGACGGATACAGGATGCAGGAGCCATGCTGGGCCTCGCCAGAGGATGGGGTCCTCGCAGAGGATGGGAGCTGCCAGCATAGCACTTGTCCTCCCCAAGGGCACCAGAGCCTGGACGAGGGGGTGGAGAGAGACGAGGCCAGGCCCGGCTAAGCAGAGAGGACAGCAACCCGCGTGCAGGCAAGGCAACTGCCTCGGGCAGCGGGTGTTCCCCCTGGGTTCGTGTTATTTTCTCCTGCTTGTGGATCTTAGAAGAGTGAAATTGTGTGCTGAAATCTCTCCATCGGCTACTTCTCCTGACCCTTCAGTTGGAGCAGACAAACGGAGAACATCTGAGGGCACATGAACCTGCACCAGGTCCTCCCCAAGTTAACCCACTCCCTCCCTCAGTGCTGGCCACGCGGCAAAGGTTGTTTTCTGTTGCTAGGCATCCCGAAAGCAGGTTAGCCTCTTATTACCTCTTGACAAAGAAAAACTGGACATCAAAGGGAGCTTGTCCTTCTAAATGTTTTGCTTACACTTTCACATGGAGTTGAGTAGCGCTAGTTGGGGGCTTTACTTATACTGGGCCTCTGGCTCACCTTCTGAGCCAACTTTGATGTTTTCAGTTCTTACTCTAATTGAATTGTCTTTCCTGTGCCGTGATTACGTCATGAAAGGCAGTCCCTCAGATTGTTCACTGTAAAGCAGAACCACACAGAAGTGGGACTATATTTATGGGTGCCGAGCGCGTTAAAGAGTCTCATTTATTTTAGAGAAGTCTCACCTCCAAGGCGGGGCTAAGGCTCTAAGATACTGTTTTAGCTAATCTTTAGTGCATTTTTAAGTATTTTAAAGTGAGCTGTTATGAATGCCTTATAAGTTATAGTACCTTTTCTCTTGAACTTCCTTGTTGCCAAACTTACTTCCAAATCAGAATCAACGAAGGGACTTTTTAGATACACAGATATCTCGCGCCCACCCACCCTGTGTGACCCCACAGAGAGAATAATCAAAGAACTCTGTTTTTAAAAACGCACCACAGGTGACCCTATTTGGAAATGACTATTATACTGTACTCAAAATTACATACTATAGCTGCAAAATAACTGCTTAAATGATAGTTTTGATAGCTTTCTTATCCTTGGAAAGCTAATACATGTTTATTATAAAATATTCCATCATAGCAGAAAAGTGCCAAGAGAAAAGGAAAATCATCTAATATATTCCCCTGCCCCCAATTCTATGATTGTTCTGGTGACGATGTGTGCACACATGTATCCATGTATGTATGTGCATGTGTGTGTGTGTGTGTGTGTGAAGGCAATGGATGCTGTCTGTGTGGTTCTCCAGCTCATTTTTTTTTACACAGTGTGCCACAAACATCTCGCCCTGCCAGGAATTATATTTAACAATTTAATGTCAGTCAATAATCTCCGAACACTCTGCTTTAACAGGAAATTAACTTTGTGGTCACACAGTCCTGACGATTAGATACGTTTACATTTCTTTCCAGAAGTTCATTTTTCTTGGAGTTTAGACCACCCCCTGTAGACCGCTGAAAACATTTGGGAAAAGCTCCTCATGTCGACATAAACTCTTTATTCTAAGTGTGAGTCACCAGCTTTCTTGTTTCTGAAACATAAACAAAATACACTTAGCTTCTAAGTGGTTTTCAACGTTAAACTGTCCTAAAAATAAATAGCTTTTCTTCTTGATTTAGAAGGAAAACCCCACAATGACTTCTTTAAATATGACTAAATTCTGCTGTGGTTCAAACCCTAATTTTAATATTATTTCTAAAGATGTGATGTGGAGACTTTGTTATCAGAGTCCCCATTGTGGTCCATGATATAATCACGAGACAGAAAAACAGGGAGGGAGAGACTTCCCTTGTGGTGCAGTGGCTGGGGCTCCGTGCTCCCAGTGCGGGGGGCCTGAGTTCGATCCCTGATCCAGGAACTAGATCCCATATGCATGCCACAACTAAGGAGCCCTCAAGCCGCAACTAAGGAGCCTGCCTGCCGCAACTAAGACCCAACGCAACCAAATAAATAAATATTTTTTAAAAAGAAAAACCGGGAGGGAAATAATCCAGCTGTGGTTCTATAAGGGCAGTAGCTGAGACCTTTTGTCATTTGCCCCAGATAAGACTCTCCCATTTGCTTTTTTTTTTTTTAACATCTTTATTGGAGTATAATTGCTTTACAATGTTGTGTTAGTTACTGCTGTATGACAAAGTGAACCAGCTATATGTATACGTATATCCCCATATCCCCTCCCTCTTGCGTCTCCCTCCCACCCTCCATACGCCTCCCCTCTAGGTGGTCACAAAGCACCGAGCTGATCTCCCTGTGCTATGCAACTGCTTCCCACTAGCTATAGATTTTACATTTGGTAGTGTATATATGTCAATTCTACTCTCTCACTTCGCCCCAGCTTACCCTCCCCATGTCCTCAAGTCCATTCTCTACGTCTGCATCTTTATTCCTGTCCTTCCCCTAGGTTCTACAGAACCATTTTTTTTTTTTAGGTTCCATATATATGTATTAGAATATGGTGTTTGTTTTTCTCTCTCTGACTTACTTCACTCTGTATGACAGACTCTAGATCCATCCACCTCACTACAAATAACTCAATTTCGTTTCTTTTTATGGCTGAGTAATATTCCATTGTATACATGTGCCACATCTTCTTTATCCATTCATCTGTTGATGGACACTTAGGTTGCTTCCATGTCCTGGCTATTCTAAATAGTTCTGCAATGAGCATTGTGGTACATGACTCTTTTTGAATTATGGTTTTCTCAGGGTATATGCCCAGTAGTGGGATTGCTGGGTCGTATGGTAGTTCTATTTTTTGTTTTTTAAGGAACCTCCATACTGTTCTCCATGGTGGCTGTATCAATTTACATTCCCACCAGCAGTGCAAGAGGGTTCCCTTTTCTCCACACCCTCTCCAGCATTTATTTATTTATTTATTTATTTATTTATTTTTTAAGAAGATGTTGGGGGTAGGAGTTTATTTATTTATTTATTTTTGCTGTGTTGGGTCTTCGTTTCTGTACGAGGGCTTTCTCTAGTTGTGGCAAGCGGGGGCCACTCTTCATCATGGTGCGCGGGTCTCTCACTATCGCAGCCTCTCCTGTTGCGGAGCACAGGCTCCAGACACACAGGCTCAGTAGGTGTGCCTCACAGGCCTAATTGCTCCACGGCACGTGGGATCCTCCCAGACCAGGGCTCGAACCCGTGTCCCCTGCATTAGCAGGCAGATTCTCAACCACTGCGCCACCAGGGAAGCCCCAGCATTTACTGTTTGTAGATTTTTTGATGATGGCCAATCTGACCAGTGTGAGGTGATACCTCATTGTAGTTTTGATTTGCATTTCTCTAATCATTAGTGATGTTGAGCATCCTTTCATGTGTTTCTTGGCAATCTCTATATCTTCTTTGCAGAAATGTCTGTTTAGGTCTTCTGCCCATTTTTGGATTGGGTTTTTTGTTTTTTTCATATTGAGATGCATGAGCTGCTTGTGTATTTTGGAGATTAACCCTTTGTCAGTTGCTTCGTTTACAAATATTTTCTCCCATTCTGAGGGTTGTCTTTTCGTCTTATTTATGGTTTCCTTTGCTGTGCAAAAGCTTTTGTTTCATTAGGTCCCATTTGTTTAGGTCCCAGTTTTTGTTTTTATTTCCATTTCTCTAGGAGGTGGGTCAGAAAGGATCTTGCTGTGATTTATGTAATAGAGTGTCCTGCCTGTGTTTTCCTCTGAGAGTTTTATAGTGTCTGGCCTTACATTTAATCCATTTTGACTTTATTTTTCTTTATGGTATGAGGGAGTGTTCTAATTTCATTCTTTTACATGTATCTATCCAGTTTTCCCAGCACCACTTCTTGAAGAGGCTGTCTTTTCTCCATTGTATATTCTTACCTCCTTTATCAAAGGTAACGTGACCATATGTGCATGGGTTTATCTCTGGGCTTTCTATCCTGTTCCATTGATCTATATTTCTGTTTTTGTGCCAGTAGCATACTGTCTTGACTACTGTAGCTTTGTAGTATAGTCTGAAGTCAGGGAGCCTGATTCCTCCAGCTCCGTTTTTCTTTCTCAAGATTGCTGTAGCTCTTTGGGGTCTTTTGTGTTCCCATACAACTTGTGAAATTTTTTGTTCTAGTTCTGTGGAAAAATGCCATTGGTAGTTTGACAGGGATTGCACTGAATCTGTAGATTGCCTTGGGTAGTATAGCTGTTTTCACAATGTTGATTCTTCGAATCCAAGAACATGGTATATGTCTCCATCTGACATATCATCTTTGATTTCTTTCATCAGTGTCTTATAGTTTTCTGCATACAGGTCTTTTGTCTCCTTAGGTAAGTTTATTCCGAGGTATTTTATTCTTTTTGTTGCAGTGGTAAATGGGAGTGTTTCCTTAATTTCTCTTTCAGATATTTCATCATTAGTGTATAGGATTACAAGAGATTTCTGTGCATTAATTTTGGATCCTGCTACTTTACCAAATTCATTGATTAGCTCTAGTAGTTTTCTGGTAGCATCTTTAGGATTCTCTATGTATAGTGTTATGTCATCTGCGAACGGTGACAGTTTTACTTCTTCTTTTCTGATTTGGATTCCTTTTATTCCTTTTTCTTCTCTGATTGCTGTGGCTAAAACTTCCAAAGCTATGTTGAATAATAGTGGTGAGAGTGGGCAACCTTGTCTTGTTCCTGATCTTAGAGGAAATGCTTTCAGTTTTTCACCATTGAGAACGATGTTGGCTGTGGGTTTGTCATATATGGCCTTTATTATGTTGAGGTAGGTTCCCTCTATGCCTACTTTCTGGAGAGTTTTTATAATAAATGGGTGTTGAATTTTGTCGAAAGCTTTTTCTGCATCTATTGAGATGATCATATGGTTTTTATCCTTCAATTTGTTAATATGGTGTATCACATTGATTGATGTGCGTATATTGAAGAATACTTGTATTCCTGGGATAAACCCCACTTGATCATGGTGTATGATCCTTTTCATATGCTGTTGGATTCTGTTTGCTAGTATTTTGTTGAGGATTTTTGCATCTATATTCACCAGTGATATTGGCCTGTAGTTTTTTGGTGACATCTTTGTCTGGTTTTGGTATCAGGGTGATGGTGGCCTTGTAGAATGAGTTTGGGAGTGTTCCTCCCTCTGCTATATTTTTGAAGAGTTTGAGAAGGATAGGTGTTAGCTCTTCTCTAAATATTTGATAGAATTCACCTGTGAAACCATCTGGTCCTGGGCTTTTGCTTGTTGGAAGATTTTTAATCACAGTCTCAATTTCCGTGCTTGTGATTGGTCTGTTTATATTTTCTGTTTCTTCCTGGTTCAGTCTCAGAAGGTTGTGCTTTGCTAAGAATTTGTCTATTTCTTCCAGGTTGTCCATTTTATTGGCATAGAGTTGCTTGTAGTAATCTCTCACGATCCTTTGTATTTCTGAAGTGCGAGTTGTTACTTCTCCTTTTTCATTTCTAAATCTGTTGATTTGAGTCTTCTCCCTTTTTTTCTTGATGAGTCTGGCTAATGGTTTATCAATTTTGTTTATCTTCTCAAAGAACCAGCTTTTAGTTTTACTGATCTTTGCTATTGTTTCCTTCATTTTTTTTTTCATTTATTTCTGATCTGATCTTTATGATTTCTTTCCTTCTGCTAACTTTGGGGGTTTTTTTGTTCTTCTTTCTGTAATTGCTTTAGGTGTAAGTTTAGATTGTTTATTTGAGATTTTTCTTCTTTCTTGAGGTAGGATTGTATTAGTATATACTTCCCTCTTAGAACTGCTTTTGCTGCATCCCATATGTTTTGGGTTGTTGTGTTTTCATTGTCATTTGTTTCTAGGTATTTTTTGATTTCCTCTTTGATTTCTTCAGTGATCTCTTGGTTATGTAGTAGTGTATTGTTTAGTCTCCGTGTGTTTGTATCTTTTACAGTTTTTTTTCCTGTAATTGATATCTAGTCTCATAGAGTTGTGGTCGGAAAAGATACTTGATATGATTTTAATTTTCTTAAATTTACCAAGGCTTGATTTGTGACCCAAGATATGATCTATCCTGGAGAATGTTCCATGAGCACTTGAGAAGAAAGTGTATTGTGTTGTTTTTGGTTGGAATGTCCTATAAATATCAGTTAAGTCCATCTTGTTTAATGTATCATTTAAAGGTTGTGTTTCCTTATTTATTTTCATTTTGGATGATCTGTCCATTGGTGAAAGTGTAGTGTTAAAGTTACTATGTTTGTGTTACTGTCAGTTTTCCCTTTTACGGCTGTTAGTAGCATTTGCCTTATGCGTTGAGGTACTCCTATGTTGGGTGCATAAATATTTACAGTTGTTATATCTTCTTCTTGGATTGATCCCTTGATTATTATGTAGCGTCCTTCTTTGTCTCTTGTAACAGTCTTCATTTTAAAGTCTATTTTGTCTGATATGAGAATTGCTACTCCAGCTTTCTTTTGATTTCCGTTTGCATGGAATATCTTTTTCCATCCCCTCATTTTCAGTCTGTATGTGACCCGAGGTCTGAAGTGGGTCTCTTGCAGACAGTATATACACGGGTCTTGTTTTTGTATCCATTCAGCCAGTCTGTGTTTTTTGGTTGGAGCATTTAATCCATTTACATTTAAGGTAATTATCGATATGTATGTGCCTATTACCATTTTCTTAATTGTTTTCAGTTTGTTTTTGTAGGTGCTTTTCTTCTCTTGTGTTTCCCACTTAGAGAAATTCCTTTAGTATTTGTTGCAAAGCTGGTTTGGTGGTGCTGAATTCTGTTAACTTTTGCTCATCTGTAAAGCTTTTGATTTCTCTGTCGAATTTGAATGAGATCCTTGCTGGGTAGAGTAATCTTGGTTGTAGGTTTTTCCCTTTCATCACTTTAAATATGTCCTGCAACTCCCTTCTGGCTTGCAGAGTTTCTGCTGAAAGATCAGCTGTTAACCTTATGGGGATTCCCTTGTATGTTACTTGTTGCTTTTCCCTTGCTGCTTTTAATATTTTTTCTTTGTATTTAATTTTTGATAGTTTGATTAATATGTGTCTTGGCATGCTTCCTCCTTGGATTTATCCTGTATGGGATTCTCTGGGCTTCCTGGACTTGACTGACTAATTCTTTTCTCATATTACGGAAGTTTTCAACTTTAATCTCTTCAAATATTTTCTCAGGCCTTCTTTTTCTCTTCTTCTGGGACCCCTATAATTCGAATGTTGATGCATTTAATGT
The DNA here is from genome assembly GCF_059928025.1 of Delphinapterus leucas. Classification (NCBI taxonomy): domain Eukaryota; kingdom Metazoa; phylum Chordata; class Mammalia; order Artiodactyla; family Monodontidae; genus Delphinapterus; species Delphinapterus leucas. The sequence goes on along the minus strand of NC_143142.1, from coordinate 30,863,347 downwards.
TGTGCCAGAGGTCTCTGAGACTGTCCTCAATTCTTTTCAGCCTTTTTTCTTTATTCCTCTCTGTGGTAGTTACTTCCACTATTTTATCTTCCAGGTCACTTATCCGTTCTTCTGCCTCAGTTATTCTGCTATTGATTCCTTCTAGAGAATGTATCATTTCATTTAGTGTGTTGTTCATCATTGTTTGCTCTTCAGTTCTTCTAAGTCCTTGTTAAACATTTTTTGTATTTTCTCCATTCTATTTTTTGTATTCTCTTCATTCTGTTTCTAAGATTCTGGATCATCTTTACTGTCATTACTCTGAATTCTTTCTCAGGTAGACTGCCTATTTCCTCTTCATTTGTTTGGTCTGGTGGGCTTTTACCTTGCTCCTTCATCTGCTGCATATTTCTCCGTCTTCTCATTTTGTTTAACTTACTGTGTTTGGGGTCTCCTTTTCACAGGCTGCAGGTTTGTAGTTCCTATTGTTTTTGGTGTCTGCCCTCAGTGGGTGAGGTTGGTTCAGTAGCTTGTGTAGTCTTCGTGGTAGAGGGGACTGGTGCCTGTGTTCTGGTGGGTGGGGATGGATCTTGTCTTTCTCGTGAGCAGAGCCACATCTGATGGTGAGTTTTGGGGTGTCTGTGAACTTAGTATGATTTTAGGCAGCCTCTCTGCTAATGGGTAGGTTTGTGTTCCTGTCTTGCTAGTTGATTGGCATGGGGTGTTCAGCACTGGAGCTTGCTGGCCGTTGGGTGGAGCTGGGTCTTAGTGTTCAGTGGAGATCTCTGGGAGAGCTCACGCCGATTGATATTACATGGGCCGAGGAGGTCTCTGGTGGTCCAATGTCCTGAACTCGGCTCTTCACCTCAGAGGCTCAGGCCTGACACCGGGCCGGTGCACCATGACCCTGTCAGCCACACGGTATGAGCCAGGAACTAGTCTAGGTCCGTGGATTTCAGTAGTAAAAAGCAGTCAAAAATGTCTGGCTTCATGGAGTTTGTACTGCTCGTTACAGGAATTCCAGTGTCTCCTTTCTCTTTCTTCACCTTGCAAATAACAGTCATTTTCTCGCAAGCTAAAAGGGAAGATCCTTGAGGACAGGGAATATCCTTCTTTCTCTAGTGCCTATTCTAATGCCTGGTCCATTGCAGAAACTCAACGTGTAATCAGGAAGAACAAATCTGACTCCATACCGGATCAGTTTCTTTTACTTTAACCTTTGTATTTGATTGCTTTTGCTTAGTCGTACTAGCTCAAGCAGGCATGAAACCCCCATTTCCTTTTTTTTTTTAAATAAATTTAGTTATTTTTTTATTTTTGGCTGTGTTGGGCCTTTGCTGCTGTGCACGGGCTTTCTCTAGTTGCAGCAAGCGGGGGCTACTCTTTGTTGCAGTGTGCAGGCTTCTCATCGCGGTGGCTTCTCTTGTGGCAGAGTTCAGGCTCTGGGTGCACAGGCTTCAGTAGTTGTGGCATGTGGGCTCAGCAGTTGTGGCTCGCGGGCTCTAGAGTGCAGGCTCAGTAGTTGTGGAGCACGGGCTTAGTTGCTCCACGGCATGTGGGATCTTCCCAGACCAGGGCTCAAACCCGTTTCCTCTGCATTGTGCCAACACTCCCCCCCATATGCTTTTAGTAAAGGTTTCTGGGCATCTTTGTCCTTCCTTCTTCACCCCCCCATGACTCCCTCAGGAGCTGCCCCAGAGTCCCCTTCATCTGGCCACAGGAAGGCCAGCATCCAGGGCACCAAGGATGCTGCAGGCGTCCTGAGAGGAATAAGACAGACATGGTTGCCACCCTCATGGTGCTTGAGGTCTGAGGAGGCAACTGAAAATAAACAAGGAAACAAAGGGAATCGGGACAAACAGACCCCTCTTTCTATCATGTTTACCTCCTCATACTCAGAGGTGACCTGTCCCAGGATTTTGTGAAAGTTTCTCTGGGTGGGTTTGACCACCTGGGGTCCAGGACTCTCACCTGAAGAGAGGATTCGTGGGTAGCACAGAGCAGAAGAAATAAAGTAAAATACTTAGGGACCATGTTCACATATAAATCGAATGATTATTAGCTTCTTTATTTGTTTTCCTCAGCCCAGGAAAATGAGGCACAGAATTTTGGGGGGAAACAGACTAACACTAAAAAGTAGCTAAATTATCTGACAATTGTAGCCAATGTATGGATATAGGGTATTTGTAAAAATAATAATAACAGTATAATTTAATCAATGTATAAGCATAAATAAAGGCTCTCCCCCGGCTGCCCACTTGCCCCCTCCATACACAACCCCACCCCTCGGACAGGGAATCTGACTCCTAAAAATCTGAAAAAAATATAATATACTAACTTATAAAAAGAAAAATAACTCAGAAGCTTATAAGAGAGTTTGATATTCATTCTAGTCCTTTTATGTATTTACCCACAAATTTATATGAAAAGATAAAGTATTTTGTGTTTTGTTTGTTTTTATATAAATTGAATCATTCCTTACTGCTAGTCTGTGACTTTTTATTTAGCTTCATATGCCTTAGGGCTCTCTCCTATCACCCAGGATATTTGATCTATGTTATTCTTTTAACACTTAGTGTTTTCACATCCCTTTATTGATGAAAATGCAGGTGATTTCCACGATTTTTTTTTTTTTTTTTTTGCTTTCTTTTTACTTTCACAGCAATAGCTGCACTGGCCACTCTAGTGTGGGCCCCTGAAAGCCTCTCTCATCTCTATTTCCACATCAGTGACATTCATCCACCTCCACAGGAGTATGGACCAAAGTATATTCTCTGGTCTTTTAGAATTCCCTGGAAAACCATTCAGCCATTTGGTATTTTTGGTGCCTTTAACAATAATAATAGCGGTAGTAGATATTGGTAGTGACCTAACAGCAAACACACATAGAGAGACTGCGTGCCAATCACCCAACTCGTTTCAACCTCACAACAACTCTACTTTTATTCCATTTTACAGATGGGGAAACGCAGGTCAAGGAGGGTAAGTGACTTTCCAAAGTCACACAGTTAACCAGTGGTGCTGCTAAGGTTTGAGCTGAGGTCAGCGGCTACAGAGTGTGTGTTTAGTTACCATGATACCCTCAATGGGCTAGGCCCAGTGTTGATGAAATACGGTGAGTAGTAGCCTTATACCTGCCTTCATGGGCCTTTCACTAGTTGAGAAGATAGGTACTGGTAATCACACAGAGAATGTGCAAATGCTCTGTGGCAGGTGTAACCGAAGGTGGGGCACATGGTGGTCTGTTTACAAGCCCACAGTCAGGGGAGAGACTTAGCATGGTCCAGGAAGGCTGCCCTTGGGCAGAGGCTCCAGTGAGATCTACAGGTGGGAGGATTTAATGAGATGACCTTGAAGCTGGCGCCTCCCAGGCAGCAGAAGCAGCATCGGCAGAACGCCCTGTGCCAGGAGGGCCGTGGCAAGTATGAGTGACTAGAAAAGGCCGGGGAGAGAGGGTTTGGGGGTTCTCCTTGCAGGGGGCGGGGGTGCAGAGCCTATTGGGTGAGGAGGCTGCAGATGCAGACTGGAGTCGGACCCCAAGGTGCCTTCGAGGTCAGGGGAGGAGTTTGGGCCTCATCTGGAAAGTAGAAACCACGGCTGTGCTTTAAGGAAGAGGTGATGTGATCAGATTTGTGTGTTCAAAGCTCTCTCCGATGAGTGTGGAAAAAAGCAGATGGGGGCCAGTCTGGCTTCCAGAGACCTGCAGGGAGGCAATCACAAGAGAAGATGGAAGCCTAGACCAGTTGGCAATGAGGACATGGAGAAAAGGGGACAGATTTAAGAGGCGAGTTAACAGGACGTGGATCCTAGGGCTTCGGGTGAGGCAGACGTGCAGGAGGCATGGCAATGCTCCTCACCAAGTTGGCCAAAACACAGCATGAAGGGAAACGCCAGGTGTGGGACCTGCACCCACCTGGAGAGCGTGTGGACTTCACGAGATCCGCACACGATTCCCTGTGAGCTGCTTTACCCTTGAAGGGCAGCCTCCAGTGTGTATTGAGCAATATATCGTGCTTTCTTCCATTCGCCTTTTGGAGGTTTGTATGCAGATGGCCATTTCAGATGCTTACATTTAATATTATATTTTTCCCGTTTCTTTCCAGCGATTCTTAAAAGCGTACAAAGCTTTTCGTTCCATGAGCTAAAAATATTTCATTTCATAAAGAGAAGAAACTATGTCAGAAAGTGTAGGTTCCTAAATCCAAAAAAAATTAATTTTGCTTACATTAATTATTTCTCAGATATTGATAGAGAAGTGGAAAGGAAATGTTCAGCAGAGCATCTCATTTTTAAATGGTAAAACAAACCTAAAAAAGTCCGGAAGGCACGCAGTTCAGCATAAAGCTAGCCACCGTTGTGCGTAAAATTTGAAACTGTGTAGTCAGAGAGAAGGTCCCTCCTGTGCTTTGTACAAAGGATGTGCACGGCTGGACCCTCATTGTAGCAGCAGCCAACATTTTTCTGCATGCTCTAACCCTGAACCAACTCATAATTTTGAAGCCAACTCTGTAGGAAATATTGAAGTGAATAATGTAGTTCTATAATGAGGCAAATGCTGAATGCTTCTATAAGTCGCGGGCAGTGCATTGCCATAATGTTAAAGAAAACATCCTTCCAAAGGGCTTGTGTCAAGCCCTCATGGTTTGCCTGTGTTGTTTACGTTCAGTCTTTGAAAAACAATGACCCAGTCATGCTCTTTATGTTTTACTTGGGTGAACAGCATAGGACTTAAGGTTGAAGACCCTAATGTTGATGATCTTTACTGTGAAATTTTTCTTTGTTTCACTATAACTAGTTTAATGGACAAAATCTAATTTTCTTAAAATGAAGGAAGCACCTAGAAAGCTTTTTTTTTCCCCCTAAGTACAGAGATTCAGATCCCCCCGCGCCGCAGCAGACCTACCCAGAATCTCCATGGATGATGGACAAGCATGTATTCTTTTTAAAAATTTATAACATTAAAAAAAATTAGAGGGCTTCCCTGGTGGCGCAGTGGTTGAGAGTCTGCCTGCCGATGCAGGGGACACGGGTTCGTGCCCCAGTCCGGGAAGATCCCACCTGCCGCGGAGCGGCTGGGCCCGTGAGCCATGGCCGATAAGGGTTGTGGCTACATTGAACCAGTTTTTCAGAAAATGCCTTTCTGAAGATTGCTGGTTATAAGTTATTTTTGTTTTCTTCATTCAAAGATCTCAGAGTTGAAGGGTAAGTGGAGAAAACAGCCTCTGTTCTTGGAGAGACCAGCTCGGGGGTGGATGCTGTTGTCTCTTAAGTGGTCAAGGCAAGGACATACTGACCCTGCCACATCACTGAGGGCAGTACCTTGCCAGCCCGGTCCTCCTTATAAAAGCTAAAGTATCCTTCCAAGTAAGCCCACTTTCTTCTTGTATCCTCAGCCCAAAGTGAGATGATGACAAAGAAATTTTGAGAACTCTTTCTCTATGCCTGAGATTGGCATCCTTCAGAACCAATATGTCGGGTTTTCATTTGTTCCCTGGAGTGGAGCGGAGGGGAAGGTAACCCACCTGAAGGAGGAGTTCAAAGGTTGCCACTGCCTACAGGTCACCTCCTCAGCTGGCCTGGAGTATCTGGGGAAATTCTCACCTGGGAGACCTGACCCCAGAGTGACCACGGGGCTGCCCATCACCCCGAGACTTTAAAGAATCATCTTTTAAGATGCGACGAGATGGTGTTAGTAAATTTACTGTATTGGCACACAAACTACTTATATTTGCAAATTGGTAGGAGTATGTCACTTTTTCTTTGCAGTTGCCTTTTTACTTTTAATTATTTACTTAAAAAATAAAATTAACAATACCATATTTTAAACACATACTCAATGCCAACCGTGTAAGAGCAGGCTTACTTTATCTCAATTTTCTGAACCGATAACACAGTGACAGCTGCTAACATGCTTTTTCTACTGGTTGTTCTAGACTCCTTTGGCTTTCAAAAGACAAAGATAATACAATGCATTTAAGAATCAGTAACTAAGTAAATTTTATTCGAATATCTTATTTTAGTTCACCCTCTGAAAGTAGTAAATCCGTGTTCTACTGTTTGTGTATAATAATTTCATATAAAATACAGTTAATCTAACAGATACATTAGATTTTAAATATAGTGGAGTTAAAAGTAATTGACAAGGTGATTGCTTTACTGAGTACAGATAATTGTAATTCAGAGAATGTATGTGGAAAAATGTAGAAAACTACTTAGTCATGGCAGATTTTTTTCCTGACACTATAACTAGACTGAATTTTCTTTTAATGAAAAAAAAATTGTGCATGTATTGGGGGTGGGGCAGAATGTCATGTGGGGCGGGTCATAGCTTAACAGTTGTGGACTGGCATAGAAAAGAGTAATTGATTTGTTATTAAGTGGAAGGCTGCTAAGGGCACAAGTAGGAGACTGAGCTGGCCTCAAGAGAAGTCTATTTGCCGCAGAAGGAATTGCTGGGGGAGTGGCAGGATTGGTGGGAGAGGCTGCAGTCAGACTGGGCTGTTGACAGCTCTGCCCAGTCACCAGGGTACCAGCCTGAGTTCACAGACAGCCTGGGCTTTGGGAGGATGGCCTTCAGGTTGCTAACTCTTCATGTGGCCGTGTCACCTGATACTTAACCGGTGTGCCTGGAGGTCAAGTTTAAGGTAGAAGTTGGTAGAACATAGGACACGTCTGAATGGCCCATCTTATTGAAAAACCACAAGAAACTATGGAGCATCTGTCAGCCTCCTACTCAGCTATACAGGAGACGGAAAGACTTCTCTGGATAGAGTGGAGTGGCTTCCAGGGAAGGAGACAGGCAGGAGAAAATCTCTTCTTCACAAAAGAACACCAGCTGATCATTGTGGAAAGGATGGCAGGGTCAGAGGGCCACCATTTTGAAAAGGCCAGTGAAATATAATGTGCAAATAATTACAGATGGAGTGATACCTTTTGAGTAAGAGAGAAAGGAATAAGTAAATATATGTATTTGTTGTCCATAAACACACACACATACCTTATTTTTGCAAGGAGAACTCAAGAAGAATAAGCCCAAAATGCCTGAAATTGATTACTGTGAGGATAGATATGTGGGAATGAGGTGGAGGAAATAAAGAATAATGAGCAAGAGACTTCTCTGAGTATAAATTTTTATATAGTTTTGACTTTTGAAGCACGTAAGTGTTTTGCAAATTCAAAAAATTAAGTTAAATTAAAAATATGAAACAAGCCTTGTGTTCTGAGTCACCCCGAGATTGAATATAGATGGAAAAACAAATTAAGAATGTTACTGCCCAGAAGAAAAAAAATTAAGTAACTTTTGAACACAAGTCTCTGACTGTGTACTCTTAGTGGTGTTGCCAAACCAAACTTGGGTCCACTCACCCACGCACAGTAAAGTCAATCTACTGACACCTGGTAGTGGTGAAGGAAAGTGCAGCGTTTATTGTAAGATGGCAGACAAGGAGTGTGGGGCAGCTAGTGCTCAAAAAACCCGAACTCCCTGATGGGTTTCAGGGAAACATTTTTTAAAGGCAAGGTGAGAGGGGAAATTGCAGGGTATGTGATCAGCTCCTGCACAGTTCTCTGATTGGTTGATAGTGAGGGTAATGTCACAGGCGATTGTCATATTATCAATCCTCAGGCTCCAGCCGGTCTGGGTGCTACGTGCTCATGGTCATCAAGCAGTTAACTTCTTGCATTTGATGAGGGCTTTAGCATTTGTAAAACAACTCAGGAATTTGCATCAGATACTGTTATCAATGTACTTCAGGGCGGAACTAAAGATTCTGTGACTGCCATATGGCTGATTTACTGTTTAAATTGTTACCAGTTCTCCTCGCCCAACTGCTACTTTTGTCACTACATGTTCACAGCCTTTCAATCATTAATGTTGATCCAGGCTTTTGTGACTCAGGGGAGGCCTGGGAGACTACAGCTTTTCTACAAACGAGAGGCAGGCAGAGGACATGGTCGGACCCCATAGGATCCTGCTCAGTTACAGTGGGATATATTCTAAGGACAAAAAGAACTAAAATTAAATCTTCAGCATTTTTAGTAGATTTATTTTTCATAATAATGTTCATATTGCTATTCGGAAATGATTTTTATATAGTAGGATAAGCAAATAAGCCCCAGAGTTTTCATTGTAAGAGAAGAGAACCAAATACTTTTTTTAAAAAGAAAATCTCTGGGGCTTCCCTGGTGGCTCAGTGGTTGAGAGTCTGCCTGCCGATGCAGGGGACACGGGTTCGTGCCCCAGTCCGGGAAGATCCCACATGCCGTGGAGCGGCTGGGTCCGTGAGCCATGGCCGCTGAGCCTGTGCGTCCGGAGCCTGTGCTCCGCAACGGGAGAGGCCACAACAGTGAGAGGCCCGCGTACCGCAAAAAAAAAAAAAAAGAAAATCTCTGTAATGTTCAATTTGAATTGGAAATATCAGTATGAAGTCATATCAGCATGAAGTCATGATTTAAATATATACGGTATATAATACCTATAAAATTTCCTAGGCTCTATTCACTCAAAAGAGCTTGAAACAATGAAACCCTGGGTGCCGTGAGCATACATAACAGTGAGATCTTGATTTCTAAATGCTGTTCCCTAATAAAAACAGTAGGGCTTCTTGGAGAAATGACTAATTCCTGCTCTAGGTCAGGGAAAAACCAGGTGAGCCTGTAGCATCTTATACCAGAAAGCAAGGTCATACCCAGTGACTAATGGGATGATGTCAGAGGGACACAGTGGCCAGCTTGAAAGGGCCGCCAGATGCCAAGTTTGGGACAGTTCAATCATCCAGAAGAATAATGGCAGTAACTGATTATGAAGCATGGAATTTTAAAAATCCGTTCATCTATGGTAAATATTTAAAAACCAGACAAATAAAAAAGAAATAAAGAGAAGGGGACAAGGGGAGTTTTTCCTTACAGGGCAATGCCAGTGAGTAAATGTAGAAATGGGAGGATTAGAAAATCACCATTTTGCTAAGCCCAGTATAGTAATTGATTCAGATAAGAATCATCAGTGTTTGCTAAAACGCCTGGGTGAGAGATAGTCTGGGAGTGAGAATATTCACACAGTCTTGTCACTCACAGATAATTTTATTCTGTAGGAAAACTTAGCCTTTACAGTGGGAACGTCTGCCAGCCCACATCTTACTCATCAAATTTAGCAAAGCCGATAATGGTACAATTGAACATTATGTGCCCCCCGAGGGGATGCAGTTAGAAGGGTACAGCTTTGACATAAATGTTTAATCTGGGACAACCAGAAATGTCTGTCTAGGTGAGACGTTCTGCAATAAAGCTAGCCTTGGACTCTTCAAAAGTCAACGTTGTTTAAAAAAACAAAAAAAAAGCAGAGAGACTTCTTCATTAAAGGAGGCTAAAGGGATATAACCCAAAGCACCGTCTGAACCCGGATGCAGAGTTTTAAAAAAAGCATTTGGGGAACAGCTGAGGTTATTGGATGAATAGACTGCATATTAAATGACATTAGAGAATCATTGTTTTTCTCAGTTGTGATTGTGTAGGATGTGCAAGTGCTATCAAACGCTTCGGGGAGTAAAACTACATAAGGTCTAGATACAGAGACAGAGAATGAAAGAGGGAGCGAGCAAATGCTCACAATTGCGCAATCTAGGTGGAGGCAATTTGCAAGTGTATGCGCTGTTCTTTTGCCTTTACTGTAGACTTGGGAATTTTCAAGATAAAAAGTCGTGGGGAAGAAAGCTATCAACTAATGATAGTACAGTAATACAGCTGCATTTTCTCTTCCAGATGCTTGTAGATTGATTTTGTGTGATTTTTATTCTTCTTCCCAGTATAAAAGTTGTCAACAAAATGTGTGTAACTCCCAAAGCCCATTAAAATATATGATTAAGTGATAGCATGAGGGTTTGCTTCCCCCAGCGAGCTGGGGTCAGCAGCACTGAGTGGAAGCAGCACAGGGCGCCGGACCTGCGGCCCTGGCCAGATGCCGTCCCCAGAGCATCCTCCTGCACAGACTCTTACCATTAGGGCCCCACTGGCGGGGGGCAGGCAGAGAGCAAGAGTGAGTGCACAGCTGGCAGCCTTCTGCCTTGATTAAGATGAGAAGAGCAGGGAGGGTCCCAGGGATGCCTGGGTAGAGACCAGGGCTGCAGCCAGGGTTTTCGGGGCGAGCCCTGCTCCTGTCTCTGGTCCAAACTCGGGGGCTCAGGGGCTGTAGGGACAGGGCCCTCAGCCTGGGGCCCACTGTCTGCACACTGGCTTGTCTTGCAGAAGTGCTGTGGGGATTGCAGTGGTTTCACACACATCGGGTCTTACATGTCGAGTTCTCCTGGATGCATGTTAAGAAAAGCCCCAGTGGTATTGATCTGGGAAGGCAGATTTGTACTGACATTGTATACTTTCTCAGTGACACCCTGTAGTGTCACCCTCCTACCAAAATCCTCCTCCTTATGAAAGGCCATTTTTGAAGCCAAGCAACAACTTTTACTTCCAGCCTCCATCCTTCCAACTTTCACCCGTTATTTCACGCGTCTAAACACCACAGTTCAAACTATGTCTAGAGTATTTGATTCGGTGCCAACACTGCCGTGCCGTCTCCCCTTCCCCGTCTTCCTGTCCTCATCCCCGTGATCCCCTTTGGCAGTTTCTCTGCTTTTAAGCTGAATCATGGCGGCCTAGTTAACGTGAGGGCTTGCAGTAACCGAGCGTGCGGGTTGTTTTAGCTGAGGGGGTTTTGAGAATAGTGGGGGAATAAGTGTGAGAAAGTTGTTTAGAACAAAGAGATAAGAAAGACAAATACTATATGATATCACTTATATGTGGAATCTAAAATATGACACAGGGCTCCCCTGGTGGCGCAGTGGTTGAGAGTCCGCCTGCCGATGCAGGGGACACGGGTTCGTGCCCCGGTCCGGGAAGATCCCACATGCCGCGGAGCGGCTGGGCCCGTGAGCCATGGCCGCTGAGCCTGCGCGTCCGGAGCCTGTGCTCCGCAACGGGAGAGGCCACGGCAGTGAGAGGCTCGCGTACCGCAAAAAAAAAATAAACAAATAAAAATAAAATAAAATAAAATATGACACAAATGAACTGATCTCAGAAACAGAAACGACTCATAGACATAGAGAACAGACTTGTGGTGGCCAAGGGGGAGGGGGTGGGGGAGGGAAGGATTGGGAGTTTGGGATTAGCAGAGACAAACTATTATATATAGACTGGATAAACAACAAGGTCCTACTGTATAGCGCAGGGAACTATATTCGATGTCCTATGATAAACCATAATGGAAAAGAATATGAAAAAGAACAAAGAGGTAACACGTGGAAAACAAGAAAAATTTAAATCTCAAGGTTCTGTTTCTTTTAGAAAGTTCTGTCTGTGGAAGGTTCTGCATGTGCTCAGGGCCCATGCAAGCAGCAGTGGAGCGTGCTGGACTCCAGCCTCACACAAACCAACCCCTCACAGATCAGAACCTCTGGTCCATCCGTGGTAGCACTGCATATTCCTACATTAGGCCGTATTTATTGTCGTGGTCCCAGTATCACAGTGAATTACATCACAGGCCTCTGGAAATGGTGTGAGCAGAAAAGCATGTAGCCACAGCTGCATCCACCCAGCACATCCTGTCCATTCACAGTAAATGTAGAAATCCACTTCTTAATGACATTTTGCGCTGCTTTTTCATTTTTCTTGCTTTTGAAATACTGTGTTGTCCTGCACACTCCTGTTTGGGACTCCACATGCTCACTGTGACCTAGTGTCAGTCAGCCCAGGAATTGGGTTGTTTTCTCTGTTTCGTCAGATCTGAGCTACAAGAGCCCTTTTTATTATTGGGAGGGTCAGGCATACAAATCCTCCCTCTGGGAGTCAAAGAAATACTCCCGGGAAACTTCCTTTCCCCTAGAGCAGGACTCCACCTGGAATACGGTTCATCTTGACTCTCACGTTCTGCCCATAAACCTCTCAGGAGCTGCAGGATTATCCACACTCTGGCCGGGGGCACTGCGGGGTAGCCAGGGTGGAAATGAGTCAAAATTCTCAACTCTTTGAATTTCCTTTTTTGTGTGTGTTCCAGGAAAGCCAAAAGCAGAGGCTTTTCACATGAACTCCAGCAGCAAATTCTGGGCTCTGGCTGGAGTCTGTGTTTGCTTTGTGGCTCCATCACACGTGAAAGTGGCCTGAGGGTATTAAGTGGTGACAGCCTTTCAACAAAGCTAAGCAGCTATTCCCACGTGAGGGGTCTCCCAGCACTACATGGACGATCCATTTTGAATGGGCAGACTAACAGTAAAAAAAGAAATAAAAAGCCAATTGGACATCGTATGAGAAAAAATAAAAAGGGCACGTCTGGATCCTTCCCTAAGCTTGAGTAATCTCTTGTTACTAGTTAGGGGGGTTCCTTTCCTTGAGCACTTTGATCAGCTGGTGGGAGTCTTTTAGGAAGGTCTTCATGCTCTAGAATTATGGAGCCTCTGCTTCCACTGACTTAGCTGTCCTCTCGCATTGGAGCCATAATGTGGGCTGGGTAGAAATGGTGGTCAGGGAGGCTTGCGGGGCTCCCTTGCATGAGCATCTCTTAAGAACTCTGGGATGGGACCTTGCACATCAGTTACTTCCTCGATGTATGTACAGGTAAGCCTGTGTTAGGATGCCTGAGATCAGTCAAAGGTTTTTGCCAGTAATGTAACGAAAACTCTCAGCTACTGTCTCTTTTTTCAGGTAAAGTCTAATGACTCTGTTCCTTAGTGCTTTTACTGCAGAGAGATGGGAGTAGGAGGAATTGAGATGAACAGTGTTTATCTCCTGGAAGAAAAGTGCTGTTGATGCAGGGAATGTTGTGCAGCTAAAAGATGCGCCAGCATCCGGGTCTTGGAAGGCTCAGAAACTCTCCTATTTGCATGCAACATTTGCCTAGAATGCCAGCTATCTAGCATTAATGCCCATGTGGGGGGTTGACCAGAGCATTCTCATGGTAGTTGGCTTTCAGATTGCTTTTTACATTTGACAGTAACTATGTTAAGAAAGATCACTAGATTATGTCAAAAAGTAGTTTGGAGAAATATTTGTCTGTTGGAAGGACTCCAGTGCTGATGTTTCCAAATGGAGTGTGATGTTGCCATGTTCCCATACCAGTCCCAGCTCCTCTGTCATGAGCTCAGGTTAGAAGCCACTGTCCTTCTGAACCATGATGTCACTCAGGAAGGTGTGTGGTCGCTCAAACTCAGAATTGCATGGGGTATGTGGTGGGACAGAAAGAGCTCCCAGTGTATCTGTATCTGACCTGGGTGAATATCTGACCTGAGGATATGGAAACAGGCAAACTGAGGGGCCATTAGTAACTCGAAATGTTGATTGCCTCTAAGTTAATTGGGAGTGTGTCATGTAGAAAGCCAAATAAATGATAATTTCAAGCACTTTGAGGTAAGGACAGTATTTGATTGTGGTTTGATTTGAAAGACTAGAATGGTTTTTGCACATAGTAGGTACTCAGAAGTATTTCTTGAGTATTTGAGGGAACACCAAGGCATCGGGTAATGTTGCAGTCACTGTCGTCTTTACTCGCTCTAAGCAATGTTTTGAGTAATAAGGGGAATTCTTCAAGGTTCTTATCATGTATTATTTTAGGTAATAATGTCCCTATTTACGCACTTATGCTTTCATGGAAAATAGTGTGTGACACGCATGCTCTGACACTAAGCTAAGCATCTATGAAGCGGCCTGGATATTCACCCAATTGATGATTACATATAAATTTTAATGTGGTAATCAACGCTTAAATTGTCGGAAGCCTGTATTTATAATGAAAGGATAAGGAAAAACTTTTAAAAAGTTACTTTTTATCACTCTGTGAAATTTCATGACTCACGACTTGGGCACTTCTGTTTCTGTTCCTAAGACAAGGTTAAGGTTAAGGGAAATAGAATCAAGAATTTGCTTAGGAGTAAGCTTTTCTGTTTATTGGGAGCTACTGTTGTACATTCATAAATTTATAACCTGCATTATGTTCCAGCCGTATGTTAATGCTGAGTTCATAAGATTCATCAGGCCACATGCTGTCCTGTGGTTTCACTAATATAGTTCTCGGTTACATCAGCATCTTCTCTTTAACTCCACACACAAAACGCCGTACAGAGCAGTGTGTAAGCGGTCCTAGCAGGCAAATGTTCAGACATAATTAAAGATGAAGTTTAGCTTTTCTGTTATGGTTGGTGACCAAGATAATGTTCTTTAACTGTATCATGGGAAAATAGACAGCCAAGGCGTTTGGCTGTGAACCCTTGCTCACTGAAACTGCAGGCAGGATTTCTCCAATGGCTAGAAGCTCATTCCAGGAATTGCAGCCTCTAGGGATCAGGAAGAAGGCTGGTAGAGTGAGAGGGTTCCAAGTCTGATGGGTGGAAACAGGTCATCCCGGCTCTTTGGCCACGTTTTCCTACGTGTACAGTCTGCTTCTAGAACTTTGAGTAACTGGATGTCTGTTGGAAGATCACTTCCTTTGGTGCAAACTCAGAAGATAGGTGCCTTTCACCAAAGTAAAATTTTGCTACTGATTGTTAGGAATTGGATATAATTTTAACCTGAGTTGTGTCTTCTTAATTAAAGACATGCCCCCAGATATATCACAAAACAGATCAGCTACAATAATCACTCATAGAACAGATGTTCACCCAACACCTACTTGTGCTGGACACCCGCTCGGTGCTGGTCCAGAAGTGGTGAGCGGAAGGGTCCAAGTGTAAGTTCGTCCAGGGGGTCACTCTGTTTTTCTGAATACTGACCCAGTGCTTTCCGCCTGGCCTTGTGGCCATACCCCTTAGACGCCTGCTTCCTCGTAGTCTCTGTTGAACAGAGCGCTGCCCACTTAGATGGGACGAAGCACGGACAGCTTCGAAAGCTGCCAGAGTCCCGAATCAACTCCAAATAAATCATTAAGATGATGGGTTTAACCGGGCTGGCTGGACTGACGTCTCCAAATTTACCAATTGCTGTCGGGTTGTGGAGCAGTGACAACAAAAGAGGATCTGAGGGTGCAGGTGTGCCAGGACCTACCTGGAGGAACGGGTTGCTGGGCCCACTGACCTTCAGACATCTGGCACATTGAGGGAAAGAGATCAAGTCAGGCTGCCCCCGTCCAGCCAATTCATCTTCTCCCGCCCCCGCTGCATCCGCTCTTGATTTTTTTCTGTATTATAATAATTATCATTTAATTTTTTTCAGCCTTCCCATGCATCGACTAGTGGCCTCATACTATACAAATCTGTTTTACAGTAAATAGACATATTTTGAAGCGATGTTACAAAAAAGAGATGCCTCTCTGTGTTATATGTATCATATTCTGTTCATTCTGTGTTTAATTTGGGCCCAAGGAGGACAGAAGGACATACATTCACTAATTAAGCATCTCCACTTTTTTACCTCCTTTTTAGCTCATATCCAGAAATTTGTCTATATGCAAAAACAAAAAACACAGACTTGTATATATCTAGAGTAACCCTGCCCTTTAAGATGTTCATGTATGATTTCAGCCCAATTTTTAATTCTTCCTTCCGCTCCTCTTATGTTCTTAGAAATGATGAGAACTCGTCAGCCCTCTCACTGAACCCCCAGCAGTGAGCGTGCTGCTGGTAATTCATGGCACCTTTGCCTCTTAACAGCTTCTTATTTCTTCCCAGACCAAGACCATCATCCTATGATTTTACATATTTTTCTCCTTGGCGCTGTCTCAGCTATCCTGTTCTTCCCCATCTCCTAGGCAAGCCCCTCCTCTTACT
Organism: Delphinapterus leucas; assembly: GCF_059928025.1. NCBI lineage: Eukaryota > Metazoa > Chordata > Mammalia > Artiodactyla > Monodontidae > Delphinapterus > Delphinapterus leucas. The sequence continues at coordinate 30,847,631 of NC_143142.1, read as the reverse complement.
AAAGCACAATTAAAGCTGCAGAGAATTCCCTTAGACCCTCCTCTGTACCTGAGACCCCCCCAGTGTCACCTGACAGCTCATCTCCCTCCTGTACCCACGCCCCTGCAGCCTCGTCTTCCTGGCAAAGGACCCGCACACCTCGGCTCAGACGCCCACAGCTGTGATTACCTTCCCATTCATCACCCCTAAGAATGAATGTGCACTTTAATTTGCAAATATAAAATATATGTATTTGCTTACAGTGAATTTAACTGAATGTGTATCCATGTAATTACTGCTAGTTCGGGTGGTTCTTGGGGAAATGCAGGGAGGAACTCCCATCCGATACAATTATTTGGTACAGCTCCAAGTATAGCATCATTCTGAGGTTTTGAAGGCAGCAGGATGTAACTGGTATTGCATATATTTACACTCACCGAGTTTCTTTGCTCTTAAAAATAACTGGAACTCAGAGAAGCGTGGTACAAACTACTTTGGAGTGAATTCCTCCTTATAAATCATATTAGAAAAAAACCCACATAGGTTACAGGAAGTTTTTATAAAACAACTGGTTTGTATTCTTCAAAAGGCCAGTATCATGAAAAGAAAAAATTCAGAGACTGTTCTAGATTCAAGACGCTAAAGACGCATGATAACTAAATGCAATACATGATCCTTGATTGATCCTCGAGCAAAAAAAAAATGTAAAGGACATTATTGGGATGATTTGGAAGTAATATGCATGTATATTAGATAATATTTTTGTATCATGGTTAGATTTCTTGAGAGTAGTAATAACACTGTAGTTATGTAGAATTCCTCATTCTTAGGTGATACATGCTAAGTATTAAGGGTAAAATGACATAATGTCTTTCAACTTTCAATGATTCAGCAAAATAAGTGTACATATTACATATGTGTGTACACCACACACGCACAGACACGTAACTTGCAAAGATTCATTCTTGTTATTCCTTATTGCTTCTAAAGGAGTGAAAAATAGTTTCTAAGTTAACTTTCCTACTGATAAATAAGAGATTTTTCTTACACTCCATGAGGCAAAGTAAAGGGAGTGAGCAGCGTGGGGTCGCAAGCATCCTGACTGTGGTCTCCCGCGCCCTCCATGGAGTCACCACTTCTGTACGTGCAGAATTCAACCACACCACCTGCCCACTGCAAGAGGTGTTTCTCTGCTATTTCTTGAAAAAAGGAACCCAAGAAATTTAAATCACATGATGTCAAATGATCTAAAAAGGGTTGCCAACTTGGGGGTGTAGGCCTCTTGTTCGTAAAAAGAGTGAACAGGGAGGAGAACTGCAGTCAGTATTGTGCCCTTTCTTGCTGTCTCAGCAACAGTGCCCTCAATGACACTACTTATTGGTCATCGCCTCCCATACTTTGGGATGTATGTTACCCTCTGCTTTATGGGTGTATCGAAATGTGTGGGAAGGTAAATTGAGTCTTAACATTTTGAAATAAAATGACCTTTTCTTTTTAAATCCCTTTAGCTGTTGAGTGAAATAGTTCAGTAGGTTTTTTAATTGATATGCAAATAGAAGGCAGATTTGTTTTGAAAGCACAATGCCATTTTAGAAAATACAAAAAAAAGGGGGAAAGAAAAAACCATGAAGCCTCTGCCTAATGTCAGTTACAGCTCTGGGGAGGAAGGGAGGGGACCAGCCACAGCCTGTAGCCACTTCCACGTGTGGCAGCATCAGTGTGCAGGGTGACAGGAGGGCCATTTCACCTGTACTTTGCTTCACTTAAGAGTTGTCCAGAGCTGCGTATGGACTTGATACAGAAAATGACTGGATTGAGAGCATTCTTCATAAGTAATCCTTCTGTGGTAACTTAAAAAAAAAATTTTTTTTTTAAACCTAATACTTCCCATCGTAGAACCAGAAAACTTTAAGAATTTATGTCCTCTTGTTTTCTGCCCAGTGTATTGAGTTTCGTGATTCTTGTGGTCAGAGTATGGAAAGAATTTGGTTTATCAGCATGTGCCATATTCTACTTGTTTCCTATGCATTTGCAAACATAAAATGGTACTTTACTGTTTAAGTTGCTGTTGTGTGCTTAGGGTTTTTTTTTTAATAGAGTTGCTCTTCATTGTTAGCAGCCAAAATCTTGTGTGGCTAAATGATTTCAGTTTATCTAATTTGCTTGACAATTAGATAACCATGCTAGCTAGCCTTGGGAAGAAAATATGTTCACCATAAAAAAAATTAAGAATGTTGATATAAAGTTCAAAGCGAAAATATTAAGCCATTTAGTTAGTAGGAAGCTTTCAGAACTCTGCACTTAGTACGCATAGAAACCATGATTTCTCACAGCTATAAATTCTGTTTCTGTCCATAAAAGGAAAATGTATCAAGTTTAATCATTTGATAGAAAAAAAAATTCCATTAGGCGACCTTGGGCGGGGGGGGGTTCGCCAGACTGGCATCCCTATTATTCCTATATGCATGTGTAACCTTAGGTTATGTTTATATGATTTCATTTTTAGAAATGTTTACCAAACATGCATATGGTTTCCATTACCAAGAATCAACTACACTACGTTCTTTGGATCTGCTTTCTTTATTCTTTATGTTTAATTGGTTACATGCTTTATAATTTTCAGTATTTTGGCAATTTAGAATACATGCAGCAATATATTGCTATGATCCATATACAGACAGTCCCCAACTTAGAACGGTTGGACTTAAAGTTTTTTGACCTTACAATGGTACGAAAGCAATCAGTAGAAAATACTTGGAATTTTGAATTTTGATCTTTCCTGGGCTAGCGATATGGAGTATGACCCTTTCTCGTGATGCTGGGCAATGGCAGTTCCCAGTCAGCCACATGATCCAGAGCGTAAATAACTGATACGCTTAGAACCATTCTGTACCCAGACAACCATTCTGTTTTTCACTTTCAGTGCAATATTCAATAAATTACGTGAGATACTCAACACTTTATTGTAACACAGGCTTTGCGTTAGAGGATTTTGCTCAACTGCAGGCTAATTCAAGAGTTCTCAGATCATTTAAGGTAGGCTGATGTTTGGTAGGTTACGTGTATTAAATACATCTTCGACTAAGGATAGTCTCAACTTATGATGGGTTTATCGGGACGTAACCCTATCGTAAGTCAGGATGATCTATGTAGTTATATTTGGGATGATACATTATGCTTCAGTTATAAAAATAAGTTGACACATCACTGTGTTCAGTAGATACCGTGTCCGCCAAAAATATTTCCATTTCCACACGGCTAGCTTTCATGCATAATTACTTACTTGTTCATCTCAAGCTGTAATGTCAGCTTGTACTATGTAATATGAAATAATCTCATCTAGACACATAATGAATTTCTATTATCTAAGAGTTGTTAATATTTGATGACATTTTCCTTCTTTGGGAAAATATATTTCAGGAAGAGAAAAATTGCAAATATTTTTAAAATCAGTGGTTTTTTTTGTTTGTTTTTTTGTTTGTATTGTGTTATGTTTGGCGTGCCCAGTGATTTGAATCACTAACGTTTAGTGGCAACGTGCTAAGCCTGTGAAGTATGAGAAATGTTTTTTGCCTCAAGAATCTCGTAAGACATTATCCATATTGAAAGGTAATTAATCAAATGAGACAGGATGAGGTCAGGATAATTACTGCTTTGGAGTTCAGAGAAAAGTGACATCACCATGGACCAAAAGATTAGATGCATCAAGGAACCCAGCCTTGAAGGATGGGAAAGAATGAGCTGTTGTAAGGAAAGGAGAGAGCAAATGCACAATGAGATGAGAGAACAGTGGAGGCAACAAAAGACTTCCAAACAGGCTGAACATTTTCTAACAAATGGCTGCTACTCTTAATGTAACCCATTCAAATCCATGAATGGTGCACTAAGATTTTAATAGAAAAATAGGCAAAGGATATGAATAGTCACTTTATAGAAGGGGAAGTGCAAACGATCAATGTATGCATTAAAAGCTGTTCATTCATTAATAAGCAATGAAATGTAAACTTAGAAAGTAAAATACTATGTTTTTCACATCAAATTGACAACTGCTTTTAAAAGCCGGTAGGGTATAGTGAGAAGGGCCTCCTCATGCATTTTCTGGTGAGAATAGAAATTGGTACACATTTTTAAAAAGCCATTTATAGCTTGTAACGCTGCTATTTTAAATGGACATGCCCATTAATCCACTACCACTGAGAATTTTTTTAACATCTTTATTAGAGTATAATTGCTTTACAATGGTGTGTTAGTTTCTGCTTTATAACAAAGTGAATCAGCTATACATATACATATATCCCCATATCTCCTCCTCTTGTGTCTCCCTCCCACCCTCCCTATCCTACCCCTCTAGACGGTCACAAAGCCCCGAGCTGATCTCTCTGTGCTATGCAGCTGCTTCCCACTAGCAATCTGTTTTACATTTGGTAGTGTATATATGTCAATGCCACTCTCTCACTTCGTCCCAGCTTACCGTTCCCCCTCCCCATGCCCTCAGGTTCATTCTCTACATCTGCGTCTTTATTCCTGTCCTGCCCCTAGGTTCTTCAGAACCTTTCTTTTTAGATTCCATATATATGTGTTAGCATACGGTATTTGTTTTTCTTTTTCTGACTTACTTCACTCTGTATGACAGTCTCTAGGTCCATCCACCTCACTACAAATATCTCAATTTTGTTTCTTTTTATGGCTGAGTAATATTCCATTGTATATATGTGCCACATCTTCTTTATCCATTCATCTGACCACTGAGAATTTTTTCAAAGGGAATTTTCAGATTTATTGATAAGGATAGTCATCACAGTATTATCTGTGACAGTAAAAAATTTAGAAGCTAGCTAAATTACCAAAAGACATTATTAATGTCATTTTGATTAAGTATTGTTTAGTCATTAAAACCTATGTTTTCAAAAAGATTTTAATGACATTTGGAAGTCATAGAAATAAGTAGTACAGAAAAATCCAAATTTTAAAAATCGTAATATGTGTAAAAAATAAAGACTGGATTAAAGTATCCTGAACTGTTAGCAGTTATTATTCCAAGGGGTAAAATTATAAGTGGTTGTATTTTCTTTAACCTTCTGTCTATTTATAGATTTTGTCCAATTGAAAATGAATTATTTTTAGAAAAAATATGTTAAACTTCCACTTAGTTTATTGAAACAGGACAAACAGGTAGTTAGGGTAAAGTCTCAAAGAGAGGATTTCATAAATCAGTAAATGCCAGTGTGCATCCTTTGACCAGCTAGTGAAATGAAGTTGCTGAATAACAAAAGTGTGTGTGTCTGTGTGTGTGTTGGTGTGTGTGCGCACTAGTATATTGTAAGGCTGAGAAAAATGTTTTAGTGGAGACTCTGCTGAGGAAAGTTAGGGTATCGTCCACAGTCTAGGGGCTACAGAGGACCTAAGCAGAGCAGGGTTACACACCCGGGCCACAAACATTAGTGAGAGTCAGAATAGGGTGGGAATTGATGTACAAGATTAATAAGAACCGGCACCGTTTAAAATAAATAAAACATAACAGAGAATAGGAAGAGCTATAATGGCACCCATCTTGTGTAGTAAAGGTGGGAATTATTCTAAGAAGCTTCTTGTCGTGAGTTTACACACAAAATACATTCAAATGACTTTGTAAGCCTTAAGAACTAAGTGTCCTTTTCAGGGTCATTTTCGGCCTGACCTGCCAGTGTGTCAGGCTGGCATGGTCACATCTCAGGAGTGTGACAACACCAGTGACCAGTGAAGTGATTCTGGCCTGTATTTCAGAGACATTGGTTTCTTCTAAATAGTCACCGTCAAATAACAGCAAAATTCTAGATGACAGATGAGTGAACATCTCTGTAGGGGCTCCTTTAGTTGAACTTCTACCATTTACTTGAAGAATACCTAAATGTTTGTTATAAAGGAGTAAAAAAGACCCTAATTAATGATTACTATGCATGTTGCCAAATTAAACACCATTTTAAAAGTTCAAATAGCTAAAAACTAAAGGATAGTGAAAACCTTAGGATGAAACACAATTTCTGCTCTAGAAAATGTGTATAAATAATAAATTGATCATGAAGAGCACAATAGAATTAATTCTAGTATTTGTACCATTATTTGGTCTTCCAGATTTTACAACAAATACTAAAATTCATAGTAAAGACTATCACTTTTAAAAAGTATTTGGCAATTTGAGAGAAACTCTTGGGTACTTGATCAACAGATACTCAGAAATTAGATATTATGTCTAAAAACCTTAAGCGTTATGTCTGAGAGGAAAAACACGAAGGGCCAAATTCACATGAAACGGGTAGAGTTAGAACCACAGTGAGGGGCCCTGTCAACAGCACAATCACAGGACAAGGTCCATTCACACTCCTGCTGGCCTAGACTCGCATATGGCCACGTGTGCAGCCACCTGCTTCAGTGTACAGCCCGTTTACAGTGCAAGTGAGTTATTTCAGTCCTCCAGTAAACACACTCACATTGGCTAGTACTTATGTAGACACTGAATATGGGCCTCTTCATTCATGTAGCAGATGCCAAATGAGCAGCTGTGAGCAGCGTTCTAAGTTCTGTAGAAAGGAATCAACAAAATTTCTTCTCTTGTGGAGCTTGCCTTCCGATGGGAAGAGACAGACCACAAAGGAAATAAGTAACGTATCTGTAAAACGGAGGAAAATAAAACTGGGAGGTAGCCAAGGGAGTGGAGGGGAGGGAGGGAAGTTGGAAGAGGCTAGTCTTGCAAACAGAGTGGTAGTCAGAATTCTATTTTAGAACAGAAGCGTTTTCTATACTTGTCTTCAGTTCCTTTTAAAAGACTGAACGTGGCCACTGTGCTAAAACCAGACCATGATAGTGTGGGCATTTAACAATATTAGTTCTTCCCGTCCATGAACATGGAATGCCTTTCAATTTATGCATATCTGCTTTTATCTCTTTCCTGGGTGTTTTCTAGTTTTCTGCATACAAGTTTTTCACCTTCTTGGTTAGGTTTATTTCTAAGCATTTTATTATTCCCCAGACCACAGAATGTGACCTTATTTAGAAATAGGATCTTTGTATAGGTAATCAGATTAAAGTGCAGTCATTAGGGTGGGGCCCTAATCCAATGTGACTGGTGTCCTTATAAAAGCGGAAATTCGGTTGCAGACAGCGTGAAGAGACTCTGGAAGATGCCACGTGAAGACAGAGACAGACTGGAGTGTCGTTGCTGTGTTGGGAGAACCAGGGAGATGAGGTGCTGAGGTCACTGTCATGACTCCCAAGGGACGTGACCTGGGTCAGAAGAGAAGTGAGGACACGAGAAGATATAAAAAGCTTGCTGAATAAATAGGCAAAGATGTAAGAAAAGAAGAAACTGTCATCACAAACAAGGCAGTCTCGTAAAGAAAAGTGTCATAAAAACCAAGGGATCAGGTCTACAAAAGGGGACCACGGAAGAGGCAGTGGGGACGTACCCGGAGGAGGAGGGTCACCTGTGCCGGGGCCGGAGCACCAGGAACCACTTTAGAGAGGAAGTCATCAAGAATGAATGGGAATGAACAGATGGGCAGGTGCGCAGAGAGAACATCAGTGCAAACGGGACCCCAGGGATGACAAGGGACATGTGGTTGGCAGGCAATGCACTGATTAATAGACCTGGAAACTAGCGTCTTCACTATCTAGGATTGTGACAGTACCTACTGTATTTCTTAATTACAAATTTAATGCTTCTTCATCCTCCCCAGTACATGTATGTATTTGTGTGTATTTATAATTTGTTATATGTAATTTGCATACAAAAACTGATTGTGTAAATTCTATATATATAAGATTTTTAACTAACATGAGCGTCTCATAAATACAGAACAGAAATACATCGTTTGTCTTTCCCCCTCTGCCCACCTACCACCACCTTCACCCCAGCCTCCTTTCTCTGACCTCCTGAGCATCCTTCCCAGCCATTTCCAGGATAATCCCTCACCTTCTGGCCTTCGTGCTACTCCATCTGCCAGCAGTCCGGAAGGCCAACTTGAAAATGCAAGACCCAAAGCTCTGGTGTTTCGTGTGGGTCCCCAGCAGATAACACACACCGATATTAAGAACAATATGACAGAGCTTAACAGGGCCTGGCGCCCTAACCTATTGGTCGTGAATCGTGAACGTTTCCATGGGGTTTTAAAGTTTTTGTTCTGAACTGTTGAATCACAAAGACAACAGAGCTCCCTTATGCTAAGTATATTCTGTGAGGACAGTCCTTGCACGTAAATGTTTTCTTAAATGCTTACTGTGGTAAGGCTCAGCATAGTGAAACTCAACAGGCTGCAGGGTGTCATGGTAACATGAGCGCGTACTCCTGCACCTGCAGCCCACTGATGACGGAGTTGTGAAAGCTCACACCCAAGACGGCGCAGGGCGCTGTACCAGTCAGCGCAGCTCCTGATTAATTACAAACCTAAAAAAATCCCACTTACAAAAACCCTATGGGCCAGAGAAGGTTCATTGGAAAGGGAGACTGAACACACCTCCCTGGGGCAGAAGCATAACTTGTGGGTGGGGGCAGCTCCATTGGCATGTTTACAGCAGGTGTTTCAAGGAAGCCATCGATGAGACAGTGATAAGCCGTAGATGAGTGGATTGTGAACACACAGAGGGAGAGGGTTATCAGAGTGGCACCTGTCTCCTTCCGTCCTTCATCCCACCAATGATTACCGAGTGCCTACCCTGTTGTAGGGCGCAGGACTCCAGGGTGAGCAAGACAGACGAACACGCATTCTAGTGCTGGCCGGCAACTTAAAAGAAACGAGGGTATAAAAGAAATATAAGAGAGTAGTCTGTGCTGTGCAGAAAATCGAAACGGGGCAATAGGACGGAGAATGGTTGATGATTACCCTTGGCCTCCAGCAAGCCTTAATACACATGAGGCCGTGTCCAACATGAACAGGACGGTCAGATCCACGTTCACGGAGCGCCCATCAAGCACGCGTCCTGTGGCAGGCCCCTGACAGGAAATTTCGTAAAACAGACTCCTTGTCAGTGTTCTTTTGCTTCTTCACAAATGACAGTGGTCATCAACAAAAGAGTCCTGGGATTCAGGTGTATGTCACCCCGGTTTATGCTACTTTGGACTGGGTTACACTTTGAAATGGGGATTAGTCATATCACACTATCAATTCAGGCCCAGAAAATGGTGGAGACTGAAGGAATTCCCAGAGCCACTGGGATTCTCCCACATTTGAAATGCCAGGCCCCTCCTGCACCCATAGAGCTTGGGGATGGTGGCAGTTGGTCACCAGGAGCCCGGATCCTATGAGTTCAGCCTTTCATGAAAGGCATGCAGAAGTTCTTAGTAATGCACAAAGTAGGTGTCACTATGGTCACTGGATGAAATTACGGCCCCTGGGCCCCTATAAGAAAGGGTCTTATAAAGGGTCTGCTTCTGTTAGGTGGTGCCTTTGTCGTGACCCAGGGACAATATTGGTCAACAATAACATTAGGTAGCAGTTTCTGAACCACAGCTCTGAAAGCATGAGCAATGGTCGTTTCCAATTTCATTATTAAATTCTTGTTAAGAGATTTGATTATCCCTGATGGCAAAGAAAATGCAGATTGCATTAAGTGATAATTTTGTATTTCTTAGCATTCTGTTTATCAACTGACGAATTTTCTTCTTACCCACAGTAACTCTGTCTCTTGAACGTTTAAATCCAGACTTCGAAAAGTTTTCTATAATTAGTTGGTATTTTTCATATGAAATTCAGAACATCCATGTTAATGAATTAAATACATTTTTCCATAGGACCAAGCTTGATTTTCTGTGACTAGCACCATTTTGACCTCCTCCTCAACGCCAATGAATAGGATGAAATTTGAAAGTTATACTCTAAAAGTATACCTCCAGAACTGGGTTTCTGAAAAATCGTGTATTAGGAAAACTCATGGCTGAGGAACAAGATGGGAAGCAGTGGAAAGAGGTGACTCATGACATCCCTAAAAGAGTTCTGTTTCCAGTCTATGATACAATAATGATGAAGCTCCACATAAATGGGCCATCAACTGCATAATCATATTTTAAAATAGTAATAACCAGTATTACGCAATAATTGTCATTTACCATCTCTTGCTTGGTAGAAACTTTTCAAGATCTGCCATTCTCAAAATTTGGGGAAGATACTTATAGAAGCATTTTCCATTATTTCAGGAAATACGCACTTTAAGAGGCATTGTCTCATGTGTCTGGCTGTATAGACAATTGGTCAAAGCCTTTCTGATTTTAAGGCTCAATTATTCTCTCCTTATTTTGATTCTTTTCTCAAGTCCTACCTTGTGCTTCTTATTTGGTTCCCTGGATGCAGAGTAACTTGCCTGCTTTGAGTGAGAAAGGCTTGGAGTGACCTTTCTGTAACCTCCAGGGCATATTTCACGGAACCTCTCCCTTCTCCCAGGAACTGTGGTTGGCCTCACTTGAAGCACATGCCAAGGGTTCCTCCTCACAGGAGCGTGCCTTTCTGTGGCCCTGCTTTCTTCCTCATTTTCCTTCATGTTGACGGGTTTTATTGCAAAAACCCCTATTTCTGTTTCATCTTTAACTTTACCTTGGTTTTCTCTTTCTGAAAAGATCTCTTTTTACTGATTCCCAATAGAGTTGTCTGGCCATTCGTATACTCTGTATCTGAAATTCCCCCAATGTTGTCAGATTTTTGAGGATATAAATTTATGTGCACTACAGTTTTGCATAGAGAGAATTTGTGGTTGAAAAGAGATCATGGTACCCTATTTTAATTAATCTCAAAAAATAAATAACACATTCTTTCTAGAACCATAGACAGTCATATCTACACAGAACAATAATAGTTCAGGTATGTAAAAACTATTATTAATACTCTCAGAATATCCTATAAGGTAAATAAAACATATTCTGCTGATTTATTTCTTTCTGAGACTTTTCCTCTGATTCAATGTAATCATGTTGATAATATACTTGTTTTAGCATGTTTTCACTTTTATGGGTTTTCAGGGGGATTGTTTGTTTTGTTCTGTTTTGTTTTGTTTTCTGAAAGGCCAAATCTCTCATTTGGTTACTCTTTTCCAAAATGTTTTTTTTTAAATACCAGGTATGTTTTGACTTAATTTTTTGCCCAACTGGTTTATCAACAGTCTCTGAGTCATATGGTGACATACTGTTTCCAAGAGCATGCCTAAGTATTTTCAGGGCAATTACAGGCATTTTGTAGGAGTGGTTACTCTCTTTTTGCAAAGAGCTGGCAAAGATTTTTATTTCAAATATTATAAACCAATATACTGTTGATGTCCATCAAGAGTTATCAAGGAACTCCTCCACAGCAGCTGACATGGGATGCTCGGGAGAATAGCCGACTTCTCTCTGGAAAATGGATTAGGAGGGCTGGTGTATATCTGCTGTGGAAAGAACAGGTCGTGTTTCCCTCTGGAACCAACCTTGTTGCTGATGGACACAGCTTTGTGGAGAATGTTTGACTCTCAGGCCACTTGGAAACCTTCTGCCTTGGCAATATCTACCTCTTTCATTTAAGACTGTGGCAAGGTTAATAATATTTACACATACTTTTCTCCGTGTTGCGAGATGTTAGTATAAACTGGGACACGCTGGCTTGTCGATTTCTAAAGTGAATCCGTTTATCTTTGGTTTAGCCTGAAATTGCAGCAGAGAGTACGTTTCCTCCTGGGATCAGAATGTAAAATAACTGAAGCAGATCGAAGCTGGCAGTGACTAATGACGTCTCTGCACGGGTCGGCAAGTCAGTGGGTTTCTGAGTATCAGGTAGGAAGAGCCGGAGTAGCCAGAGCCTCTTTAAGATCAAGGCGTTTCTTCCCTTCCCCCTTGAGCCCAGCTCCAAAGTGGGCGCGGGACTTAAATAGTCCTCCTCTGTTCTTTCTAAAGACATCAGATTCACAGTATACAAAGTTGTTACGTTACTGATAATTCCCAGCTAGCTTCCTTGTTTAATGAGCCATTTCAGCTGCCTGAAGGTATTCTACATGCAATAATTTTAATCAGTCACATAAAATTTATGAAGCTGAGTGTCCAGTGAAAATTAGTATGAATTAGAACAGTTTCTTTGAGGACTCCTCGAGCCGTTGGCTCCCTTGTTCCACCACTAGTATTCTCGAAAGTACTCTGCATCAGTGACAGACGTCAGAATGACCACCTTGTCCCTTAGAGTCTCAGTTTGCGGGACTGCGGGTGGCTTCACTTGTTGTTTTGTTTTGCTTGTGGTCAGTATCTGCATATATTCTCCTATATCCCTTCAACAGACACACCTTTACTTTAGAAAATACCAGAGTAATTTCTTTATTTTTCTCTTGAAATGTTTTATTTTTGCAGCTATTTTTTAAGCTTTAAAATGGTTTCAGGAACCCACCGCATCCCGTTGAATTGATGAGATTACATGCCTACCATTTGCTTGGCGCATTTAGAAATATGTTTTGAAAGACATCACTGTGCTCCCTCCCCTCGGTTCATCTCTCACAGTCTGTGCCCACACGGAGAGCAGCAAGATTTGTGTTTTCCAGCTCATTAAACTGACAGCAGAAATTAGTTTCTGGTATTAAAAACTAAAAAGTTAAATCACAGCTACACGTGTCCTTTATGCAATGGGCTGTGTGGAAGATGTTTGATTTTAATGTTTGCTATAATGGAGAATTTAAATTACAACGTTTGTCAAATCTCTAATCTTCGTTACAGGGCGGAATATTAATTAGGCTTTTAACTACGAGAGGTAAATAAAACGGGCATCCACCGTGCGCCCAGGGGTAAATTGCAGATTACCCACAAGCGGCAGAACACACTAAATGTCAGTTTTGTCAAACAAATTTAGAGGAACAGTTAAACTGTTAGCTTCCCGTTGTTCTCAGGCCTTTCTTGCAGCAGTGACTGTTTAGAGGAAGACGAAGGGGGTTAGATTGAATCGGCAAGATGAATGAGGAGACCCTGCACTCAATTAACTGATAACTGTCTATTAACTTCTGTGGACGGTTTCAAATAAACAGCCGATTAACCGATGCACTTTGGGGGGACTCGGGGAGCCAGGGCACAGGGGCCGTGAGATGCTCAATGGGAAGGAAATTTTCGGGCTCTCATTTTTCTCTGTCTTCCACTTTCATCATTTTGTCAGAGTTTTCTGCGGGTTTAGAGGATACGCCTGGAGCAGCGGCCCCGCCCTTGTGTTTCTCTTGGTCCATCTTACCTGGAACCCTGACGTAAGCCTCTCCAAAGAGTAAGCAGGGTCCAGGTCGCTGGGAGCCTATCCTGGGGAAAAGAGCTCTGACTCTGAGTTCTTAGGATTCAGGAAGAGGAAGAGTCTCCATCAATGATCAAAGCCAGGGTTTCTTTGCAGCTGAGGGTGTGGAAGGGGTGCTGAGCAGGGAATCCTCACCTGATGGTCCGCCGTGCACAGCCTCACAGGGTGTGTGAAGCCTGCCTTGCTTCCCGTGAAGGTGTCATTCCTCAGCTCGGTGTTTTGCTATTGTTGTTTGATTGAAGAATAGTTGATTTACAATGTCATGTTAGTTTCAGGTGTACAGCACAGCGATTCAGTTATACATACATATATACATTCTTTTTCAGATTCTTTTCCCTTATAGATTATTATAGAATATTGAGTAGAGTTCGCTGTGCTCTACAGTGGGTCCTTGTTGGTTATCTATTTTATATCTCATCTCGTGCTGCATTGAGGAAGCATTACATGGTATGATGATTATATTACTCTTGAGAAGAGCTGCACATTTTGATACAAAATTGTTAAAGAAACAGTGTGACTTAAAGGGGAAGAAGGAGATCAGAGACGGGAGAGGGAGGGAAAAACAAGACCAAGAAAATGTGGAAACTGTGAGTGATGATTTCAGGAACTTTAAAGTATTTCTGCTGGTTCTGAACTTACTTTCTTCAAGTATGCACATCAGCTTCCTTTTGGGGGGCATGCAGACATTACGTAACATGAGCCATTTATCAGGATCCTTGTGTACAGCACAGATTGCTGTAAAAGACTCCTGCTTTTCTTTACACACACATGCACACAAACATATACATAAAGGGATTTCATTTTTCGTATGCTAATTTGAAAAAGCTAAGCAATTTATACTCCATGCTCCCACTGGCTAGGTTGGGGCATCCCCCATGTGGAAATGTCCCATCGGGAGCAATTGGAATGAGAGAATTGGGAAAAAGCACAACATGCAGTGGATGGGTTCCCTAAATCCGTATTATTATTTTGAGTTAGAAAAGCTATAGTCTCTCCTGAAAAAGTCTCCTTTGAGGAAGAGCCAAGACTTTCTCTAGCTCTTGGGTATCAGTTTTGATACCTGTGACTATAATTGCTGCTTTACTTTATAAAAAGAGTGTTTTCTTTGATCATCCCTTGAATTACCTATCTAAAGATCATTGATGTTTTTAATACCTAATTTTACTTTGGATTATATGTAAGCACTTATGTGCTGATGGATGCTGCATCTCCTTTATAACCGTTAATGAGAACCATCAGAGTAAGGGCAGTTTACTTATCAAATACTGCGAAACCCTCAGGAGCTAAGATCCCAATTACCAAAGTTATAGCAATCAGGTGGAATAATACTCAAGTGATTGCCCTTGAAAAATAGAGACATTTTGCTTAACCTGAACTTGAACTGTCTTTCTTCTGTGCTCCCCACACCCAAAGGTACTGCTCATTTAAGAGGTTGTTTATTTTGCAAGCAACAGTTAGAGGCATTCGTTATAGAAGAGTAGGGAGAGCATCATTCAAATGATAGTCCAGAGTCTATTCTCTCATTTGCCTGTGTACCCTGGTACCATGTAGAGTCTGTACCAAACGCACTTTACTGAGGCTCTCATTGCCTCTGTGGTGGTTTTTCGTGCCCATCTATCCTGGCAGCTTTAAGCTTCTCAGACAGGAGAGCTGATGTCTTCACCCATATCCCCAGCTGCTAGCACATTGCTGGGCTCGCAGTGCTTATGAACTGCTGAATGAACAAATACTAGAAAAAATAGAGTGAAAGACACCTTTCGTGGATTCTCAAATATCCAGGAACAGCAGCATTATTTGAAACAGCAGTCAGCTGTTAGAGAAGGGTTGTCTCATTTTCCCTCCTAGCTACTGAGTCCTTCCCAAGTGTCAGGAAGTGTACTTCACCTGTATTCTCACTTAATCCTCATAATCATCCTACAACATATGTGATACAGTCTCCCCATATGGGGAAACCCAGACTTAAGAAAGCGTCTGTGTCTTTCATACAGAAAACCAGAACTGGCAAAATATGTGTATGGGGGAGGGGGGTGTCTCCTCTGGTTGCTGCTATTTACTCAGTGAAATAAGAGGTATTCCCCCGACAGAGGAGAGGGGGGATCTTGGAGGTATGAAGAGATGAGAGAAAATGGAAAATTATTTTTCCTAAAATCTAATTCCTATTATATTATTTCCTGCTCAGTGTAGCTTTTCTTGTCTAAGTATTACCACCCACCTTCTCAACTTCACCTCCAAAGCCTTCCACGGAATAACTCCTGGCCTTCACTGTATGTAGGCAGCTCAAACCCTACGTGTTTTGCTGAAAGGTGGTTGACTTATTACGAACTCCAAGGTGCATAGCCATATGATAGTAATTGTAAGGATTAACGATTGTATTTTGTTGGAATGAAATGTTAAGGGAGCTTCAAGTCAGTGGCCTAGAGTTGCTGGGTAGAAATTCAACCCATCTTTCCAGTATACATTTTAGCAAATAGTTTTCAACTCTGTCCATCTTAATATGTCTCAAATATTACAGAGACTTTTCACGTAATTGTTGTAGTTCTCTACGTCGTTAGCAGAATGAAACGCTGAGCATTCTCTCTGTGACTCAGGGAGCAGAACATTCCTTGGCGCAGCCACCAAAGCAGCCCAAAGTCACAAGGTTGAAAAAGAAATGTGCATGTGACTGAGGATGATTTGGGCTGTTTTTGCTGTTCCCCTCACCCCCAGGAGTCTTAACTGTTCACACTGCTCAAGCCAATACCCCACACAATACGAATTGTGATTTATGTCAGCTGCCATATAAGTTTGCTGTCATGCCATTTAACGGGGGGGTAGGTGTTTTATAAATTAAACAAAGCCATGAATCTCTTCTGTGTATATAGCCTATGCAAGGGAAGCTTTCAAATACCTCCTACCCGCGTCCCTTCCCCCTTAACTCTTTGATGTGCGTGAAGAAACGCCGTAGCATGACACAGACAGGTCATTATGTTTGAATTCGTTGGGAGTGGGGAGGGGGATGGCAGTATTTCTGTTTGCTTCAGAAATCGAAAGAAAATGCAGTACCTGCTGGATACATCTCCCCTGAAAGTTGCCGGCACTGTTCACAAGACAGCTCCCAGATAAGCAGAGGGCTTCTCTAATGATTAAACCCGATTTTTCTAAAATGCTAATTAGCTAGAGAAGGATAATTTGAAAGCCTGTCATACTTTGCTGGAAATGTCTTTCATGTCTGTGTTATTTGCTCCTACGAATCACGCAGCCATCACCTGAGTTGGCTCAGTTTCTCACTTTTTATTTAAACCATATGACTCTTCAATCACAAGAAAAGAGGAAAGACCATTAATGAGGAAAAGGAGAATCCCCTTTTCAGGATGAAGTGCTCAATTAAAAGGAAGGCTATTTTTCTATTTGTAGAAATCAGCTTCATTGTTACTTTTGAGCTCTGCATTTGGAACAATCACTTCAGTGGGTTCGTATGGCAAGTGCATCTCAATTCACTTTTCTGTGAATTTCCATTGAAACATGGAAAACCCCAGTTATCGCTATGAAAGTTCTGGCTCTGAGCTTGTCAAGCTAGAGGCCTTGGTCAGAATGTGTTGGGGAAAATGAATTAAAGGGTTGGAGACCTGGCTATCGTGCTGGTCGCCTAGCCTTTCGTAGGTGTGTCTTCATTCATAACATGGGTTCACGTGTTCCACCCGCCCTCACTTGTTGAACAAGCCATTCATCCTGTGGAATCTTCTGCATTCTGAGCTTTGCTGACCTGTTCTTGGTGTGTCATCTAAGGTGCCTTTCACCATCTGTGCTTACTGTGATCTGGGTGAGAGAGGGAGGCTGAATCAGATTCAGGCTTCTTGTTTTGGTAGGAACTGCTTGTGGTCATGCTTTTATGTCCCTGCATCGGGAAGCACGTAACGCTCAGATTGTTTGGTGGGTGGCGGTCTCACCAGCCTGATCCATCCATTACAAAGTTCCACTCAGCCCTTCACTTACTGGCTTTTTAAGATACTGATGATGATTGCCTAGACCTGTTACCTTATTAGGGGTTTCCCAATGGCGACACCCTAATTCCATCACTCCATCCATATTTATTAAGTGCCATCTCGGCTCAAATATTTGGTTCTTCTGAAATACAGCTCCTATAGGAAACTCGAGATAAACGTTTAATTCATTCCCTTTATTTTCTAGTTTCAGAATGAATTGGTGTCATAACAACTTTGTACAGTAACCAGTAGTACCATTATGGACTCAGGGATTTTTACCTATTTAATATGTTTGAACGCTTTACAGTAACTAGCGTTTGCATGTTGAGAGCATCTCCTCTTTGGCCAGGAGGAGCCCCTTCTGGTTGTCTCTTGTGTTCTTTCAACATGACTCCAGAAATCTTTGGAGCTTCCTTGCTTTCTGGTCCAACAGGGTGGTCTCAGCTAATCTTATTCATTGTCTGCCCCATGACTGGAATCAGCCATTTCTGCAAGAAATCTTGGGGGTTTTAGTAGGCAGTGGCACTTAGAGAATACATTCTGGCTTCAGGGGTGCTCATTGAACCTGGTTGCTTCTAGACCTACGTCAGCTACTTTCACCACCATCTTAAACCCTCTTGTCTGCGTATCTTTTTGCCGTACCTGAGAAGCCAGCATCTAATTCATCCCCTTTGTCACCAGGAAGAGAAAGAGCACCAGGCATAATAAAGTATAGGGGAATATCTTTGTAACCTCCGGGCAGGGAATGCCCTAAAACCATCATGGACATAATCATACACTTTTGTATACCAAAGGACACCATAAACAAAATTTTAAAGCAAGCTATAGAAGAAAATATTCTTAATATTTATGTGTCGAAGCACTAGTGGCCTAACTGTAAAAAAATATCTAGACATCAATAAGAAAAGACAAACCCAAATGTACAAATGGGTATAAAATATACATAGGCAACTTACAGAATACCAACGTATGGCTAAGTGACATTTGAAAATATATTCAACCTCACACATAATCAGTTATATGCAAATCTACAGAATATGACATGCCATTGTTTTACCCATCAGATTGGCAAACATTTTTAACTGATATCAAGTGTTGGTGAGTATGTGGGAAAACACAACTTGCTAAATATGATAATTTAGTACAACTTTGGTGTTACTGTTGAGATTTCATTTTAATTTTGAAAAAAAATTCCTGTCTCCCATCAACCCCCGCTGCCTCATACACACGTACATAATAAATAAATAGCATATAAAGGCGAGATTATTCGCTTTTCACATTTCTAATAACAAGTAAGAACCTTTTGCTACCAGTGTACCAAAGTACTAAAGTAAATGTAGTTTGCTTTGCCTTTATCTGTAAAAAAGAGAAACTTACAAATTCAGAATCAGAGGTAAAAAGTTTTAAGTGTGATTTTTGTATCTTTCCATGGGGAAAAGAATATTTTTGTCAATAAAGTGACCACAGTTTAGAATAAGTTAAGAAAACATAGGCCTGGATTGGCAAGAGTGGTTGGTAGATAAACGGATTTTTAGAAAGGCCCAATGGCCAGTCAGATGGCCGTAGGGATGCCTGTAAGTAATGAAATATTAAAGCTGGTGCTTCTGCAGCGATCTCTCTCAGTTGCTGTGTTCCACACAGGTTGCTAGAGCCCCAAAAGAAATGGGCTGTATTTGCCCCTGAATAAATTAACCAGCAGCTGTATTTTACACTTGGAATAGAACGATTTTGTGAAAATTTTTCATTCTATATGTTTATGAGCTTCTTGGATACTTAGTTCTGCATATCCAAGGGGTCACCTGGATTTTTTTATAATGTCCCTGGTTAATTCGGAAACAGAACACACAGTTTTCTTGTTTATTGGACTCTGATTTCCTTGCGTGATGACACCAATGGCTTGCTCTGTTTTTCATAGGCATTCCAATTTTTTAGTGAGCTTAACAAACTTCGTCAAGAGGAAACTGGAGGTACTATTCCGATATGACACGCATTAAAAATTCCTCTCTTTCTCACTCGTATTTATAGTCTGATGGAGGATCAACAGTGTACCAATTTAGTCTTGCGGCAGAGGGACATTTTTGAAACCATTAAATCTCAAGATAATGTGCACACACAGAATTCAGCCACATAAGCTGACTGTGAGTGGGGACCCGCTAGCACTAATGTCACTTTATTCCTGTTTTGCTCTGTTGTGGATTTTACCCATTTCCTATTTTCTGTGCCATCGCTGGTTCTAGTCCCTGTGGATTCATATTGCCCTGATGCGAGAAATAAGACTAAACAAAATATTACTAAGACTGACAGATACTGCATCTATTATTTTTACTACTGGCTTTTTTTAATGTTTCAAAATCTTAGGCTGATCTGGGAAATTACAGTAGGCGCTCGTATGAGCTTTGAGTTACTCCCGAGTGGAAGATGTGTGTGTCAGGAGAGCAGAGTGCGTGTGTGCTCATTGGTCCTTGCTGCAGCCTGTTTTTGGATGAGGCCAGCTTAAAAACATCACCAGTCAGTTATGAAACGGGCGCTCTCACCCTCCGGGCCGGATAGAAAATGGGGGAGGGTATGGGGAAAAGTTGGGCTCTCAAGGAATTTCTCTTTGGTAGGAAAGGTAACCAGGGAGGTGGGGAAGATGCCCAAGCAGATAGAAAAAACAGGGGAGAGTGATAATTAAGTGCATTTCAGGATTGACCCAGCAGCTTTTCCTCCAAGGCTGTTATAGGGATAATGTTAAGTTCAAGTTACCCAAAAAAAGAGTTGTGGGTTTTTCTTTCAATTCCTCTTTTATCACTTAGAAAAATACGTCCACATCCATGTTTTGTGTTTTCAAACTGGCAGGGTCCTTTTCATTCTTTCCACAAACTGAAAAGCTATAGGATTGAGCCCTGAGAAGTGCATGTCAATTCCAAGTACTGACCCAGAGACCTTTAGCTTCATCAGCTGTGCATCAGAGTCACTGTCTCTCTCTGTCTCTGTCTCTCCCTCTCACACACAAATATGTTCGTCCCATATTTTTATAATTAGGAAATAATATTATGATTAATCAGATAACCAGAATAAGAGCAAATAGAAATATCTGTTGAATGCCCACCGCAGGCCAGTACAGCTCTAGGACAGGCATATACAGCGAACAGGAGAGGCAAAAGCCTTGTCCTCGCACAGCTGATGCTAACGTTCGCCAAGAAGCATGTAGTGAAATCCCTGTGGGCTGAGGATAAAAACAGTGTTCCCCAACCATATCCAGATAATGTTTTCCAGTCAGAGGTTCCTTTGAAACTCAAGGGTGAGGAAAAGTTTTATCAGTCGAACACTCTACGGTTAAAAAGCTTTAGGTACTTGGACTCCCTCCAGAAAATAACAGATTCTATTCTTAATTCTGTTAATTCCAAAAATAAAACATAGGATATTGGAATTATGTTGTTCCCACATGCGTCCATGAATTTTCTTGCAGTAAATAACACGTCCCCGATCCCTTTATTTACTGTAATTTGTGATAATAACTGTCATCATACAAAAGATATACACATCATGATTTTGAAGTGATCCCGGATTGTAATACATGAAATTTCAACTTGTTTTCAAAGAGAGTCGACCTTTTCCAGATATTTCCTTTACAACTTCTAAGTTTGAGAAAGACTAATTTTTCATTAAATTTGTATAATATGACTCTGTTATTTGAGCCTCTTCAACATGAAATACTCATGGTTATGGTATGTGTACATGGGTACAAAGAGAGATCCTGACAGCTACTAGCCTAAGAGGTCCGCAGGGTTCTTTGCTTCTCTTGGCTGGTGTGTGTTCCTTGCAGACACCCTGACTGGTCAGTGGAGCGTTCTAGGGCATCTTTGCCTCTAGCTAACCCAACATAAAGCTGTAGCCTTAAGTAATATGTTAATAAAATCGGCCCCCACTCCTCAGTTGCAGGGGAGGAAGGCCAGTGTCGAAGGCCCCCTCTCAGTCTGCCTGAGGCAACTCCAGCCTATAAATTTATCTCATCACAGGGTCAA
Source organism: Delphinapterus leucas (assembly GCF_059928025.1). NCBI lineage: Eukaryota > Metazoa > Chordata > Mammalia > Artiodactyla > Monodontidae > Delphinapterus > Delphinapterus leucas. Next base: position 30,826,439 of record NC_143142.1, on the reverse strand, counting down.
GAGGTAAACTCTGAAAAAGAGACCCAACCAAGATCAAAACCCTGACTTGCCTCAACATGAAACTCTATTCTTTGTGATTAACACGCGCCGTGTTCACTAGTCAGTGAGAACCAGAAGGCAGCTGGGTGGGGAATGAGTGTGTCCATAGCGCTGTGTCTGCAAGACATGGACACAGTGGTTTCTTAGGTGATGATACAGTGAGCAGTGAAGTTAGAAGAACACTCTTACGTTGGTCGTCGGCCACAAAGTCCCAGCTGGCAAAGAAAACTAGTCTTTATTTTCTGTGTCCAGATTTAAGCAACCAATAAAGTTTGCTTAATGAGGCCAATAACAGTCTCATGGAGATGGTTTTATCTCAACACAGGAAACGATGCCAGAGGTCTAGAGTTGTCTGGCCATATGGCCTTGGGAAACTTAACAACACTGTGCCTCAGTTTCCCTCTCTCTAAGATTGGGATAACAACAGTAATCTCCTCACTGGGCTGTTGTGAGAATTAAGAGTTAATGAATGTAACGTGCCCGGTTTATCTCAAGCCCTACATAAGTTTTTGTAATTATTATCCTCTTTGTTTTTCTATTAACTGTTATAGTGCCACTTCTTCTGCGTTGAAAGTACTTAAAATGTCGGATCATCTTCTTTTCCTTTTCCTTAAAATTTTGCCTTTAAAAACAACATCATCTGGTAGTTCTCACAGATCCATCTTTACGGAGACAGCCCCCTATTCACTGAGGTTTATTCAGCTGTATCTTGGCAATTTGGTATAATGTATACATTCTTTGACTCAACCAATATCTACTTCATCCCTACTGTGAGAAAAAATTAAATACTTCTTCTCCGTTCCAGCTTCTGCACCAGTCCTTAACTAAGTCGAAGCACACACTTTAATTGTAGAAGCCAGGACCAGAAAGCCATTTGCCTTTTCCTTCTTATGTCTATATGCAATTTGCAAATCCTCGAGTTTTGCCTTCCCTGTAGAATTTTAAACGACAGATCATTTAAGAATGAAGATACCTTTTTTTATAGCCAACCACTGATCTTCAGGTCAGTGTTACCAAGTCCTTTGTTGGTCATGATCTTTGTTGGCGTAACCCAACATGGCAGGGTCTCTATTAGGGTTGGGAGCGGGGCCAGTCGGGCTCGTTGGGGAACTGTGTCCTATAACCCTGAGTTGCAATAAACCAGGAGCTTGACTAGGGTCCAAATTGAGGTTGACCTTTGGATTCCTTCCCCTTGAATCTGCTTGGTGCACATGGCAAACATGCCCTTCCACCCTGATCTTCTGACAACTGCCACTCAGTTCAGATTCAGGGAGGAAAAGAAGAGGAGGAGTTATTTCTGCTTTCCTCCCAACCATGCTGCCCTTGGGTCTCCTAACTGGTGGCCATTGTCCTGCGGCTCTTCCTCCCATAGGACACGATGCTGAAGACATCATCCTTCACCATGTTTTCTTTACTGGCTCTAAGTCATGCCTGTCACATAGTTAATAACTTGCCAAGGAGTTTTCTTCCAATTACCTTGCCCTTGTTCCTTGTTTTTTATTTTTATGCCAGGGAAGAAATACAAAAGAAATGTTGGAATAGAATAAGCATGAAGGGCCATCCTTTTAATTTGAATTCATCCCACATTTCTTTCCTTCTCCTCTTTTGTTCTAGTTGGGAAATTTAGGGCTCTAACTATCTTTTTTCTCCCTCTTAATTTTTTTTCCAGGCAGTATTGCAGTGTTTTTTTAATAGACTTTATTTTTTAGAGCAGTTTTAGGTTTACAGCAAAATCAAGCAAGAAGCACAGCAAGAGAACAGAGAGTTCCCGTATACACTCTGCCCCCCCCCCACACACACAGCTTCCCCCTCTGTCAACATACTGGACCAGAATTGTACATTTGTTACAACTGATGACACGTCATTGTCACCTGAAGTACATAGTTTACATTAGGGTCCACTCGGTGTCATATGTACCATAGTTTTTAACAGCTGAGTAATGACACATACCCACCATTATAATATCATACTGCCCTAAAAATCCTCTGTTTTTAATTGAAGTATAGTTGATTTACAATGTTGTGCTAATTTCTGCTGTACAGCAAAGTGGCTCAGTTATGCACATACATACATTCATTTTTTATATTCTTTCCATTATGGTTTATCCCAGGCAAACACTGATCTTTTTATTGTCTCCATAGTTTTGTCTTTTCCAGAATGTCATGCAGTTGGAATCATACAGCAGGAAGCCTTTGCAGATTGGCTTCTTCACTTGGTGATATGCATTTATGTTTCCCCCATGTCTTTTACAGCTCGATTGCTCATTTCTTTTCAGTGCTGGATAATATTTCATTGTCTGAATGGACCACAGTCCATTTATCCATTCATCTATTGAAGGACATCTTGGTCACTTCCAAGTTTTGGCAATTATGAATATAGCTTTTATAAACATCAGTGTGCCATTTTTATGTGGACAAAAGTTTTCAGCTCCTTTGGGTAAATACCAAGGAGCATGATTGCTGGATCATATGGTTTCTATTCTTTTGAACTTATTAAGGTGTGTTTTATAGCCCAGAATGAGCTCTATCTTTGTGAATATTCTCTGTAAACTTGAATATGTGTTCCAGTATTGTCGGATGAAGTATTCTATAGATGTCAGTTATTGATATATCAGGTTGATTGATGATGCTTTTGAGTTCAGCTATGTCCTTACTCATTATCTGCCTTATGAATCTGTCCATTTCTGGTCGAGAGGTGTTGAAGTCTCCAATGATAGTAGTGGAATCATCTATTTCTTCTTGCAGTTCTATCCAGTTTTTCTTTTTCACATAGTTTGATGCTCTGTTTTTGGGCACATACACATTAAGGATTGTTATGTCTTCTTGAGAATTGACCCCTTTATCGTTACCTAATGCCCTTCTTACCCCAGATAACTTTCCTTGCTTTGACATTTGCTTTGTCTGAAATTTAAAAAGCTACTCCTGCTTTCTTTTGATTACTCTTAGCAGGTTATAACTTTCTCCATCCCTTTACTTTTTTTTTTTTTTTAAAGCAAACACTGTTTTCTTTCTTTTAATATTTTATTTATTTATTTATTTGGTTGCACCGGGTCTTAGTTGCAGCATGTGTGCTCCTTAGTTGTGGCATGCGAACTCTTAGTTGTGGCATGCATGTGGGCTCTAGTTCCCTGACCAGGGATCGAAGCTGGGTCCCCTGCATTGGGAGCTTGGAGCCTTAACCACTGCACCACCAGGGAGGTCCCTGCATCCCTTTACTTTTAATCTACATGTATCTTTATTTTTAAAGTGGTTTTCTTCTAACAACATATTAGTCAGGTCTTGCCTAAAGTTAGCAATAAACATTTACAACCAAATCAAGTCCACTTGCAAATAACACTATAGTGCATCACAGTTAGTGTAAGTACTTTAGAATAATGAAATATGCCTAATTCCTCCGCCATGTCCTTTGATTCATTCTATCATTCACTTCACTCATACATAAACTATAACCATCAACAATATTGTCGCTGTTATTATTTTGAACAAACTGTTATTTGTTAGATCAATTAAGAGTAAGCAAAATAAAAGTTTTTATTTCACTTTCATTTATTCCTTCTCTAATCCTCTTCTTAATGTAGCTCTCCTTCTGACCTATGTCATTTTCCTTCTTGCTGAGGAACTTCTTTTAAGATTTCTTGCAAGGCAGGTCTGCTGGCCACAAATTCCCTCTATTTCTTTTATTTATTTTTTATTGAAGTATAGTTGATTTACAATATTGCATTAATTTCTGCTGTACAGTAAACTGATTCAGTTATACACATATATACATTTCTTTATATATTCTTTTCCATTATGGTTTATCACAGGATATCCTCAATTTCTGTCTGAGAAAGTTTATTTTTCCTTCAGTTTTGAAGGCTAATTTCACAGGGTACAGAATTCTAAGTTGGTGGTATTTTTCTCTCAACAGTTTAAATATTTCACTCCACTCTCTTTTTGCTTGCATGGTTTCTGAGAAGAAGTCAGGTGTAATTCTTATCTTTGCTACTCTATAAGTAGGGTTTATTTTTCCCCTTGGGCTTGTTTCAACATTTTTTCTTTGTCTTTGACTTTCTGAAGTTTGAATACGCTAGGTGTAGAATTGCTGGTATTTATCCTTCTTGGTGTTCTTTGAGCTTCTCAGGTCTTTGTTTTGATGTCTGACATTAACTGGGGAAAATTCTCAGTCACTGTTTCTTTGGATAATAGAAATAGTGACTTCTCTTTCTTCCTTTCTCCTTCTGGTTTCTCACTATACACATGTTACACCTTTTTTAGTTGTCCCAAAGTTTCAGGATATACTGTTATCTTGTTTTACAGCCTTTTTTTCCCTTTGCTTTTTTGTTTTGGAAGTTTCTATTGTCATATCCTCTGGCTCAGAGAAACATTCCTCAGCTGTGTCCGTTCTCCTAATGAGCCCACGAAAGGCATCCTTTGTTTTTGTTGCAGGTTTTTTTTTTTTTTATCTCTAGCATTTCTTTCTGATTCTTAGAATTTTTCATCTCTCTGCTTTTGTTTTCCATCTGTTCTTGCATGTTGTCTAGTTTTTCTATTAGAACCTTTAGCCTATGACTCATAGTTATTTTAAATTCCCAGTCTGATAATGCCAACATCCCTCCCATATGAGCCTTATTCCAATGCTTCCTCTGTCTCTAAACTGTGTTTTTTGCCTTTTAGTATGCATTGTAATTTTTTACTGATGTCCAGACTTGATGTACCAGGGGAAAAAGACTTCTGCAAATAGGTCTTTAGTAATGTGATAGTAAGGTGTTGGGGGAGAGGAGGTGACCTATGATTGGGTCTCAACCTGTTAGTGAACTTGTGTCCCTGAGCTGTGACCTGCACAGGTCCTTCAGTGCCCTCACCTTGGGTGGACAGGATGGCTGGAGACAGCTGGATTTGGATATTTTCCTTGCCCCAACAGGCTCTGCCTTCCTCAACCATCTAGTAAAATAGTATTCTTGAGGGCAAGCCCTTTTAAAAAGCACAGAATGCTCTGGGTGTATTTCAAAATGTCTACTTTCCCCCCTCCTCCTGCTGGAAGCCCAATTTTTTCCTCCAGTCTTTACTTGGAGAATGAGTTAGGGTTCCTGGAGATAAAATTCAAAAAGGTGTAGGGTACCCCTAAGTCTGGACGTCCTTGGAGTTTTTAAGTCTCAGACTTGTCCACACTGACCCTCCAATAATTCAATTCTAGTTTAGATTTATCTACCCCAGTGATGATTCTCACACAGATTTCTGCTCATGGGTTTCTGCTCTGGTGAGTTGTGATTCTCTGTATCCGCCTGTTTGTCTCTGTAATTTGGGGGGCACTGGTTGGCCCTGTGACCTCAGTTATCTGACAAGTTAGAAGGAGTTGTTGATTTTCTGTCTCTTTAGCTTTTTACTTGTTGTTAGGACAGAGTGATGACCTCCAAGCTCCTTACGTGCCCGACCATAAACCGAAAGTCCTCTCTCTAATTTTTTATGCTCCATTTTTAGGTGTTGGTAGGAACATTTTTAGTTGTTGTTGTTACTAAGGGTCTTTGAGATTCATTCAATCCAAATTAGAGATTTGAGATTGAAATATCTCAAGCAAACCATTTGTTTAAAAATCAAAATGGAAAATAAATTTACTTGTGCCTTTAGATAAGATTGCAAAGAAAATTGCCTCCACTTCAGTTTTCCTGCACAAAGCACTATTTCATTAAGTTCACAATATTTTTCTGACAGTTTTTAAAGTTTTCTTTAAAATATAAAATATAGATCTGAAACACAAAGTCCAAAAGAGAAATAGATAGGAGAAAAAGAGAGAGAATAAATTTCAATTTATCCACACTTATTTCCAACTCCCAATTCTAAATCTACCCTTCCTCAACCATCTGTAATTATGGACTATAGCATTTAGCTGTGCATGAGGACAAATCAAAAATCCCAAGCAATGACTCAAAACCTCCGTGACCAAGCAAGCTACTTTTGATTAGGAGGTTGCAGAAAAACTGTCTTTTCTAATGCTTTGGTGTGACAATTGTTAATTCAATTAACAAGCGTATTTAATACCACCTGCTTTGTGTAAAGCGTTGGCTAGGTGCTAGTAAATTAATCCTACTTTTTTCAATTCATAATATTTAGTTATGAGGTGATAGAGTATTCACGTTTGAAAGCAACTTGGTGATAATTGTAATGTAAACTTGTAAGAGAATGTAAATTAATGAAATACTTTACTAGATACAGCACATTGTTCTAGAATGGGTACCTTTGGGGTCAAGAGAGATCTGGGGTGCAATTCCAGCTCCACCATTTGGACAACTTACTTAAGTCCTTGAGACTCAGTTCCTCCATCTATAAAATAAGAAGTAAAAATAGCTCTTACCAGGTTACTAGGATTAAATGAGAGAACACTTGCAGAGCACTGCCATACAGTAGTTACGTATTATATGTCAGTTTCCACTCCCCTCCCTTCCAACACAATTAAGTTTCTAAGTGCTGTATTAGTGGAGAGCAGAAGTGTCCACAAACATGCTTTGTTTGGGCTACATAGTCTTTTAAATTTTTAATTTGAATTATTTGACAATACTTAGAATTCAGACAGTTCCTATAAAATCTGGATTTCTGGTTTCTCCTGCAATTTACAATTTCGGGGACCCTTATGGGGCATCCACCCCCTGGAGCTGAGAGGCTGTCTCCCCTTCCATTTCTCCAGTGCCCACCACTCCTTATTGCCTTAGACCCGCTTCACTCCCTTGCAGTACCTGCCTGGCTGGCCCCCAGTGAGACATTTGTGTCTGTGGTCAAAGGGTGAGGTTAATGCAGGAAGGCTTGCTGAGGACATGGGAGCCATGTTTTGAAGGTTCACGGACACAGAGTATGTGCTTAACGGACGTGAGCCTAAAGCTGTGGGTCTCCAGCTGGACCTCTGCTGGATTTGAGCAGGTTCTCATGAGTCCTTAATGGGCTTCTTTTGTGCTTAAGGAAGATCAGCAGTGGAGTGTGTAGCATGACATCACTGAAATTAGTTCACACACGGAGGATTAGAGAGGAGAAAGATCTTTCCAGTACAAGCTTGGCTTTTATTGGAGCACACATCCGCCCTCCACCACCACCTCCCACCAGCAGTGAGAAGCACTTTCACTGTCATTTCCTAACCTGTAAGGATTAGAGAAACACAAGCAAGAGAAGACGAAGAGGGAAGTCTGGCGAACTTGACTATGTCTCTCTTCATAGGCAAAACAGAAGAAAATATTGGGGCAATTATCTGCATAACTCAGTCCAAAGCAAATTAAAGAAATTCCAGCAAAGGGGGGACGTTTTGCCTGAATGATGATGCTAATTATCTCGGTCCTCCACTTTAGTGCTCCTGGGGAGACCTGGCTTAAGAATGCTTTTCCAGTGAGCTGGCAGACACAGAAGTGGAGAGCAAATGTACTGTTGTAACTGCAGCAGTGGGTCTGGAGCCAGTGCTACCTCTATCCAGAACACCTGTGGAGAACATCCAAGCCTAGATTCTGCCCCTTAGACTAGCGTGTTTGGCTGGAGAAAAGGGGGCTCTGGAGAAGATGACCAGCATCTGCACGCTGGCACCCAGGGGAGACATGCCAGCTTCCTTTTCAAAACCTTTACAACTTTTTTTGTAAATGCATATTTTTTAAATTTTTATTGAGATATAGTTGACTTACAATGCTTTGTTAGTTTCAGGTGTACAACAAAGCAATTCAGTTTTTTATATATATGTATTATATATATATGAATATATATAAGAATATATATTCTTTTTCAGATTCTTTTCCCTTATAGGTTATTACAAGATATTGAGTATTGTTCCCTGTGCTGTACAGTAGGTCCTTGTTGGTTATCTATTTTATATATAGTAGTGTGTATCTGTTAATCCCAAACTCCTAATTTATCCCTCCCTCTCTTCCCCTTTGGTAACCATAAGTTTGTTTTCTATGGATGTGGGTCTATTTCTGTTTTGTAAATGAGTTCATTTGCATCGTTTTTTTAGATCCCGCATATAAGTGATATCATATGATATTTGTCTTTCTCTGTCTGGCTTACTTCACTTAGTGTTACAGTCTTGAGGTCCATCCATGTTGCTGCAAATGGCATTACTTGATTCTTTTTTATGGCTGAGTAATATTCCATTGTATATATGTACGACGTCTTTATCCATTCATCCGTCAGTGGACACTTAGGTTGCTTCCATGTCTTGGCTATTGTGAATAGTGCTGCTATGAACATTGGGGTGCATGTATCTTTTTGAATTATAGTTTTCTCCAGATGTATGCCCAGGAGTGGGATCGCTGGATCATATGGTAGCTCTGTTTTTAGTTTTTTAAGGAGCCTCCATACTGTTCTCCACAGTGGCTGCTCAAGTTTTATTATACATTCCCGTCTTTACAACTTCAGCACTGTCACAGAAGTTATAGATCATTTTCATTTTTCTGTTTAAAAATGTATCTTTTTTTTCCAACAACTTTTGGCAATAAAAAAGGGGCAACTAGGGCTTCCCTGGTGGCACAGTGGTTGAGAATCTGCCTGCTAATGCAGGGGACACGGGTTCGAGCCCTGGTCTGGGAGGATCCCACATGCCACGGAGCAACTAGGCCTGTGAGCCACAACTACTGAGCCTGCGCGTCTGGAGCCTGTGCTCCGCAACAAGAGAGGCTGCGATAGTGAGAGACCCACGCACCGTGATGAAGAGTGGCCTCTGCTTGCCACAACTAGAGAAAGCCCTCGCACAGAAACGAAGACCCAACGCAGCAAAAATAAATAAATTAATTAATAAACTCCTACCCCCAACATCTAAAAAAAAAAAAAAAAAGGGGACAACTTATTAATGAAACCCTTCTGCCTTCCAAGTATGAAATCAAAAGATTATTATAACTACGGGCAAGAAAGCATTTGGATTATGTGGCATTTGGAAATGAAAATAAAGTTTATCCATATGGTCTAATGTTGTCAGTGTCTTACACTGCATTAATAATCACCTAATACGGGGGTGATTTTGATCATGCAGCTCATTTTCAATTCTGCTGTGTCCTAGGTTCATCAGAGTCAAGATGATTTGCTAGAAACAGCTGCCGTTTTCTTGTGTACATGCTAAGTGCTTAAGCAAAATTAGAATATTTAGGGCATTATATTTTCAGTATTACGGTGCTCTCGTCTTCTTAAAGCTTCTTGCTTTATACCTTCTTCTTAAGCATCTCTAATTCTCTTCTTGTCTGTCCTGGGTGCATCAAACAACCTCTGGTAGTAAGAGCTATAAAAATGTGTTTTATCTGTGTGTTCGAATGTCAGTTTCCCTTAGGTTTTTTTGGGTTTTGTCCAGGTCTCTGTAACTTAAGATTATGAGCTTCTGGTGGTTAATGAGCATGATAGAAAGGCCAGGGTTAAACTCTGTCTCCAAAAGAACTGGAACTCTCTCTGCCTTCCAGGGCCTTTTTGCATCTCTTTCACCCAGGGAGGGAGCCTGAGGACTCACCCCTCTGCAAAACTTGGCAGGGAAGTCGACAACTTGACTTTTTTTACCTTCTGCCCTGTTGACCAGCCTTGATGGGGAGCTACTTTGGGTTCATTTGGGGTTCGGTCCAGTGTCACAGCCATCTGAGATTTGGCAGATGCCCCTCAGAGGCCTCTGTCCATGCAGGCTGCCTCACAGCCTCCTCCCGTCCCACGCACACTCCAGCGATGCTGTCTTCACACCTCGCCTGGGTTGTTCTTTGGTTCTGCAGGGCGCCCCTTAGATTCACTGCTTGGATTATTTCGGTTTTTTATGATGAATATCTACTAGGGGGATCTACTCCTGGACCCTGAATATGGCATGTCAGGAATAATTTAGTGCAAAGTTAGTAACTGTAGAAGCCTATCAGTAAGTATATTATGACTGCATTGTACTAGGGTCATTGGCCCTTTTACTTTAGCTCATAGTAGGAGAAGTGTAAGGTAATGTTTAGGCTGTACGTTCCTAACATGACTGAGGGTTTTTTTTTAAATTGAAGTACGGTTGATTTACAATGTTGTTAGTTTCAGATGTACATCCAAGTGATTCAGATATATATGTATACTTTTTCAGATTCTTTTCCCATATAGGTTATTGCAAAATATTGGGTATGTTTCCCTGTGCTGTACAGTTTGTTGTTTATTTTACATATAGTAGTGTGTATATCTGAACTGTCTGTGTCTGTTTTGTAAATAAGTTCATTTGCATCATTTTTTTAGACTCCATATATAAGTGATATTATAAGATATTTGTCTTTCTCATCTGACTTACTTCACTCAGTATGATAAACTCTAGGTCCATCTATGTTGCTGCAAATGGAATTATTTCATTCTTTTTTTTAACGGCTGAGTAGTGTTCCATTGTATATATGTATCACATTTTCTTTATCCATTCCTCTGTCGATGGACACTTAGGTTGCTTCCATTTCTTGGCTATTATAAACAGTGCTGCTATGAACACTGGGGTACACGTATCTTTTTGAATTATGGTTTTCTCTGGATATCTGCCCCGGAGTGGGTTTGCTGGATCGTATGGTAGCTCTATTTTTAGTTTTTTTAAGGAACCTCCATATTGTTCTCCATAGTGGCTGCATCAACTTACATTCCCACCAGTGGTGTAGGAGGGTTCCCTTTTCTCCACACCCTCTCCAGCATTTACTGTTTGTAGACTTTTTGATGATGACCGTTCCGACCGGTTTGAGGTGATAACTTGTTGTAGTTTTGATTTGCATGTCTCTAATAATTAGCGACGTTGAGCATCTTTTCATGTGCCTTTTGGCCTGAGGGGGTTTTTCTGAGGACAGGCAGGAGATGGGTCTCCTCTGCATGTCTGCAGCTGGCAGAGAACCTGCCATCTAGAAGGCATCATGAGACACTGTTATGGATGAATACCATTAATTCCATACAAGTGATTCCCGAGCGTTGGTCAGTGCACCTTTTCCATCCTCACGCATGTCTGCATAATGAACTCTCTGTCCCAAGGAAACTGGCCAGGAAGCGGAAGGAGACGATGAGCAGCACGCGGCAGGAAATGACGGTGATGGTGAGCTCCATGGACAAGAGCTACGCGGAGCAGGGCACCAGCTGCGACGAGGCCTTCTCCTTCATGGACACGCACAACCTCAACGGGAGATGTGAGTGCTGTGCGGGGCCTGCCCTCAGGGCAGCTCTCAGGTTTCCAGGATTCCACGTGGTGCTGGGGCTTACGAAACAAAACCTCCCAGAGAATTCTTAGGCCCTGTTGGTTTCTCCAGTCCCTTCAGATGATCCTGGACACGTCCCCACGTGCCACGGTTGCTTAGGAACGGTGATGTGGGCGGGGTGACGGGACCAAAGCAGACAGCACGGGCGGCCACGGCCACGTTTCTGTAAAGACCCGAGAGCAGTGACACGGAGGCTTCCCTCCTCACCCAGAGGAAGGCACCTGCTTCTCACCATCCCTGTTGTTATGCAGCTCCTGTTTGTAAGCGAGGCAGGTGTGCAGTCACTCGGGGGAAGCCCGTTATAAAGCAGTTCACTAAATGGCAGTAACAAGCTAATTGTTTATTTGTTTAGCTGACAAGTTCTGCCTTTATTATAGGGCTGTTAGTGGCAATTAATAAGCTAAATTGTATTTCCACTTCAGAAGGCTTATGTTTCACACCAGGTGGGTAAACGGAGATCAGCTAATACCTTCCATGCTGCCACCTGCCATCCAGGTACAAGGCGTTATTTTAGGAAGCCAGCAATTACACGGATTGTATGAATACAAAAAGTGCAGTTGCCGTGTCCCTGGTGATCTTCTTGGGGACCAAAAGTCAATCCCGTGTCCTGTGCCTAATGATGTGGTTCACAGCGCTGACAGGTTCAAGGTCAGAGGTTTCTTTAACGTGTGAAATCCATGCCCAAAGGCTGCTGCCGACCCTGGCTGTGCAACCAGGATGCTGGACGGCTTGCGGATGGATAAAGGACAGCTGTCACCAATAGTAATAAAGTTAAGGCTGGGGATTGGGAGAATCACAGACACACGGTCTCTGGTGCGAGAGGGCTGATCCCAGTGCAGGAGGTGTACGCTCCTGTCCTGACCACCCACCTGGGCTGTTGGGATCTGCATCTCCCCCGGCCCCCCACCCTCTCTGATCACACCTGCTGTGGTCAGCACCCTTCTCCCACACCTGCCTTTCCCCTACATTCAGCAAGGCTTCGTGGAAAGGCGTGTTCCTTTCTGTTCACAGTGGCTACTATTGTCCACCTTATCCCAGTTAGAGGCCTTACGTTTATTTATCCACATGCAGCCCTGGCCCACTGGTGCGGGACTTCAGCAGACATGGTTCTCACCCCGGCGGGCAGGACACACTCCTCAACCGTGGTCATTGTCCTTTGCCCTTTCATGTCATTTTCAGTGTAGGTGGCAGAATCTGGGGTACTTCAGTTTACCACAAATTCCATCCCTTTTTTTCGTACAATTTTCTCTGCTTTTTTGTAGCAAATATATTTTCCATTTAAAGGTATGCAATGCGTTTAACTGCCAAAATAAAGAAACTTAGGATGCATTGGGGGGGAGGGGGGCGAGTCCTTCCCACCACAGACAAGATGAGAATTTTTGTCAGAGCAGTTATTTCTTGACCAACAGTGTGGAAGGGACCACGCGGATACATGCTCGCTCTTTCCATGATAACCCATCACTGTTCCACATCTTCTATTTCATGGTGAAATTCCTCACGAATAAATTTACTTGGAATTGCCTACCCAAAGAGCAGAAACCTACATTGGTAGTTTCTAGGCTTTTGAAGTTTGAGCAACAGGAGGTATTTGCCTCTGGACAGGTTATTCAATTTGGCATTGACTTTTTAAAAAATGAATGTGTCTGTGGAAATCCAAAACTGCCCGTGTAGAGGGGGCTGCTGCAGCAGTGGGGACACAGCTTCCGGGGCTCACCCGCCAGGAGGCGTTATTTGATGCTTCCATCGGTAAAGCCAATGGAGGAAGCACGGCACGAGGCGTTCCACTGTCCTCCCGCTCTCTGAACAATGGGTAGGTCTCATCCAATCCCATCCACGGGCAGTGACCCTAATGGTAAACTTTGTCATCGTCATACTCTCTAAATGCCTTTAAATTAAAAGAGCAGTTACTGGAGAAGGAAATTTTCATGAAAAGTGTTCATTAGACCACTAGGCTTCTAGCCCAGACCTACTCCAAGCCTGGATGTGTTTGAGATCTTTTAGGATTGGGAAGCAAGTAGTTTTTAGGAATGAGATGGTGAGAAAACTGAGGTTGGAGAATTTAAAAATAAGCCTGAGCACGTTTATAAGAATGGGGAGTAATCCATCCACCAAAGCAAATGGGAGTCGTACCTAAAAGGGGGGAGAGTAGATATGGATAGTGGGTATGGGTTTAATTCTTATACAAAAAAGGGGTGTAAAATATGTTTTTAAAGGTGAAAATAAACATAGTTATTTTGTATCTGCTTTGCACATTATTACAAAACAAATAAAAATGTCAGCAGGTCATAGGCATTATATTATGCTCCCTGACCCCTGGCATGTTTTATAGGTACTCGGGGTTTTGTCCTTGTTTTTTATCAACTGCTCTCTTTCTTCCTGGCAGCTTATCATAAACATGCATTATAAATGTGATACTTCTCTATTTTAGAAAAATATAACTGACAGGCAGCCTGGGTTCTGGTTCTGTCGTTTGCTAATTCTATACTTGAAAAATATAAACACAGGTAAAATCATTGTCTGAAGGGAACTGCTCCAAGAGAGTGAAAATATATTAACGTGTCATCAGGATAAAGCTGACATGCAATAACCACAGGGATTTGGTAGAGCCGCCCATAAACCAGCCATGTAAGTGGGTATTAGTGTCCTGATCGGGAACTCAGCATCAAATAAACCGTATAACCACATCAGAGGAGTTAAAATTTAGACTTAGATCTAACCAGCTTGAGCACTTGAGCACATTCAAATAATTTATCCTTGCACTTTAATGAAATTAAAGTGTTTTTAAAGCACTCATCAATTAAGACGTTGAAGAGAGTTAAACTTTAAAAATAGGAAATATCCACTTTCAACGGAATCAGATAAATTGGATGGGATTGACTCTACCTCTTAATGACAGGGGGAAGAGAAGGTGTTGTAGTTAAATCTCGAGTGTTTCAGAGGAAGATTTCAAAGAAAAATAAGCATGTTTACAAGGATTTAAAGGCCGGATAAGACAACGTGTAGGCATGCAGCTTTCACATTAAATATAGTACACAGGGAGCATCATCTTTATTTTTCATAAAACAGATCGTAGCATTGTGAAAAGCTCTCTCAGTATCCAGAACAGGAGCAGGGTGAGGATTTAGCAAAGTACAGAAGCATTGACATTCAGAATGTTCTCCAGAAGCCATGTGTAGAAACACTCTCATACTTAGTTGTAAAAATCAGTTCAGTGTGGTAGTAAAATTCTGCAAGCAAAGGCTAGAAGTCAAAAGGGAAATTAATGAATTCCTTAATCCAAAATGGCAGCTGTGGTTGTGGGTTTTTTTCCTTCATTTGTGGGATCAGAAAATCTTTTCAGTGATGAAAGGGGGCGTGTCCTCTAAAGTACAAGTAACTCCCCACAGAGACAGTGGAGACTGATAGTATTTACTGCACAGACTCGGGTAAACCTCTGTTGTTTCTTTGGTCAACAGTCTACCCAGTGTCGTTTCCCCAGGAGTGACCTCAGGGCCATATTTTCTGGTGTTGCTTCTCTGCCCCCACTGACATGCCTTTTCTCTTATTTACAGCTGTGTCTTCACCATCGTCCTTTACCATGAAAACGAACACCCTGAGCACATCGGTGCCTAATTCCTACTACCCAGGTAACATAGCTTTCCGTTGTTTCATCTCTTCATAAACCCTGAGCAGTCAGAATCACCCAGGGCTCACTTTGCTGCCCAGGTTGCTTTAGGAGCTTAGCGTGTTTGAAGTGTTGTAACCCGATGCTTTCTGTGGCTTTCTGCGGGAAAACTGGGGGGGCCTTTCATCAGTCATTTACTGTTCTTTCTCTTTTTACTTTCTCTGCATTGACCTGCTTATGATGTATGGCAGACCCATTTGTGCCAACTGCAATTTTAGGTGAGAACATTTCCCTTTATCACAGTTTATTACAGGAGTAATTTCTAAAGTCAGTGGCCACTCTGTAGGAGACGGCAGTTTGATGCGAGGATCATAACCCGGACATGGGGGTGGTGGATGGCCTGGAGGGGTTGGGGGTGGGCATAGATAATAAAAAGACTTTCTTTAAATGATCTCCATTGATAAGAAGGGTTTGCCATGTGTGTGTTGGGAATGATACCAAAAGGTTCTAATGAACGATCCCCCCGGCTCCAGCGCTCTCCCTGTCCAGGTTCAGAATTAAAAGTCAGCTTTGATCCCAAGGAAAAACACAGTTTGTCATCACTCAGCTGTGTACTTGCAAGACCTAAAGTCTGTCCAAAGTGGTGACAGTCATAAACGTGAAAATAGCTTCTTATTATTTTCACTTATTGCTAAGCACTGAAAACAGCAGTTTCAAAAATAGCATTTTTCTAATTCTGCCAAATGTTATGCAGAAAAATCGTCACAGTAGAGCTTTGGCCCCCTCCCCCTCCTCGGAGCTACCCAGGGCACCCCCAGCATTTCAGATGTCTGTCACACAGTGGGATTTCAAAGGAGCCGCTGACCTCAACAGCAGAACGACAGGCTGACGCTTCAGAATCACGTGGTTTATTATGTGCCGGAGGCGCCGGAAATGAAACAAAATGTTAGCCCCCATGGGACAGAATGCAGTGAAAGTAGGAAATATTCCCAGCGGGGGCTTAAAGAAAAAAAATCCCATTTGTCCAGATATAAGAAGGGTGAGGAGAAATGGCATTACCTGGCCGTGATAGAACCAAACAAGCATGAGCTGCTGTTGCCTTTGAGACCGTAGCCCGAGCGTACCCGGCTATGTTCTCTCTCTATCAGTACTACTAACCTTACAGAAAAGGAGCACAACACAGATGACTTCAAGGTGTATAACCACCCCTCGCAGCCAGAGCTCCATCCTCAGCTGTGCCAGTCCCGCTTCCTAACTCTCTTTACAAGGGTTTATATCTTGGCAACATAATTTTTCCCCCTGTGCTTCTCTTTTCTCTTAAGTTGTTATGATTTTTATGTAGAGGGTGTTGGGGTTTTTTTCCCCCTTATGGTGTTTTCTGGGCTTGATTAAGCAAGTTTGTTGCTTGAGGAAAAAATGAACTCAGACAGAAGTTGAAGAATGGATCTAAAGCAGACGTTTTGAATTTGCGTCATTTTGAGGACTAATAAACAAACCCCACTAAAGCTGCCACCTTTTAATCCTGACCGTAAGGGAAAGAAAGCTGCATTTTTATCCTTTTCATAAGTGAGGGGCACAGGCTAATCTTAGGTGCCTGAACAACGCAATCTAAATGCAGATGACATTTGCAGAATCTCTTGATGGGAAATTTGCGATTTCTTTGTGTGCCTGGCATTCATTCCGCAATTCCTCTAGTAGGTGTTCTGACCTTGGGGGAAGCTATGAGTGGGGAGGGCTGAGATGTGCATTGTCAGAGGGAAGAAAATGTTCAGATTTCACAGCAGGATTTAGATAAGCTTATTAAACAAATACCATCTTTTAAAGTTGGGGCTTTGTTATTACGAACACTAATGACATCTTTTAAAGTTGGTTAGGCTTCTCTACAGAGAGAGAGTCACTTGAACAGACAATTCAGATAGCAAAAATGATGCACATTGTGAAAAATAAGTCAGCCAGATCAACAAATAACTGTTACCGTGTTGAGCTGGTACCAACACGCCAATGTGACAAATGGCGGTGCTTGGGGACTGTCCCTTCCACGTCACTCGGTGCGAAGGTGAATCCATATGTTACATAGGTTATCACTTGAAACCATGCAATGAAGATATGCTGTACATCTACCCTGGCACTTTTGGGGAATAGTGCTATTTTAATTTACGCTAAGACAGGAAGATGTGTTTTGTTGTGACTCACAGCTTAGCACAATTAAATCCTCGAGTGCCTTTTATTCTCACAGGCTAAGGTGCCCAGCCCTAATGTATAAAGCTTTAGCATGCCTTTATATCATTTTCTTGCAAAAAAAAAAAAAATAGATAGCTAGATAGATGGATAGATGGATAGCGAGGTAGGACCATCGCCTACCTCAAAAGCAGCATCCATTTCAATTCAAGATTTTTCAGCTGGTTCATTGAAAATTCGAGACAGTTTGTTAAAGAATGTAGGTAGAATGAATTCTCAGTTCTTAGAAAACCATCGGAACTTTTAGTGAGTAGCTTTATTTCTGATTTCCTCTTAGCCATAATTTTTAATTAAAAATTGTGGGTGGGTAACTTTTAACAAGTATAGGAAGTTGGTGACAAATGATATATTTTATCAGTAATCATTCTTTTTGAAGAAGTCAGAGGAAACTGATGGATCACTAATTTTGGTGGAATCAAGATTTTCTGCTAGTTTAGGTGACCCAATTTCAAAACAGATATCACACCAGAAACCTTCAGTTTCCTCGTCGGCAGCTATGTTCTCAGTAATAGTGTTCTTTTCTTAGATGATCTGGTAGTGTTTAAATGCTTTAAGACGTGTCCACATAATAATGAGGTCAAGATATCGTAGTGCAGTGGGGGTGATACATACAGTGGTGACTGCTCTGTGGACTTAAAACTTCCAAGAATGCCTCGCCCTGGGATCAGAGCACTGTGAGGTTGCCAGTGGATCCACATGGAAGACCCACATGATTCATTTGGGGAGGTGTAGAAGGTCAGTCCACAGTGGAGGGCATTTAATTACGTTCATCCCTAAAGGTGCAAAACTGAGAGAACGAGAGGCACAGAGGGGAAACTAATTAATGTTCCATGTACTTGAGTATAAAGAGCAGAACTTCCTGCTGGAGCAGCTGAAAGCTCCAGGGATTCAGGGCTTCAGGAGGGAGCCTCCCCTACATCGTGAGCTTGGCAGTTGCCAACAAGCAAATCCGATGTGAAAATGTCCCGGTTTATTTGCAACTGTTCTAGTAGATGGGAACATAAGAATTTCTAAATTTCAAAGCAAATCCAAATGAAAAAAACAATCATAAAATCAACTTACCACCTTTTTTATTTTGTCTTTGTGTCTTTAGCCACCTTGTAGTGATCCAGGTACCATTTCAGCAGCAGCACATAGCTACACACCTGTGTGCCACCCTTCATACCATGCATCCCAGGTGCTTTGCAATGCAGATAGGAGTGAGGTTTCAAAGCCAGGCCCAGCTCACCAAGCGCCCTTGAACTAAATCTCCTTTGGAGCTGAACTTCTCAGTTTAAACAAACAAACAAAAACCCATAGCTGAATTCCCTATTGATAAACAATCTGGTCATTTTTTTAATTGAACTTATCTTTTCTTATATGTTTTCACTCTTTATGCCTGAAACCAATTTTGATTTAATGTTCTCAGTTTAAGTGACTTTCTCATTATATTTTGATGAGACAGACCCTCAGTTGTAAAATGGCTGAGGGGATTCAGCATTAGAATGAGCTAACCTGTACAATGTGGAACCCTTAACCTAATAGCACCTTCCCGCATAAGACATTTTTTAATAGCTACAATTTCTGCAGTTCATTAATCTAATTTACTAGGAGTCTTCCATTAAAATATAGCCTCTTTAGGCTTATTTGACCAAATTCTGACATTAATTCTGTAATACAATTTGGTTGACTTGTTCAAGAAATTTAAGTGAGAAAATGTATGGAGCACAACTAAGACTTATTTAGTCATTACTTGGTTCATGGGGGATGAAAAGCAATTATGATACTATTTTAACCTCCTTTTCTTATTGAGTGCTTAAATTAAACACCTCCATCCTAAGGTGATGGGAGAAATGAGGCGCTGCCCTCTGACCACCTATGAATAGAAAACTTAACTGTAAAATTAAAACACAAAATAAAAACTACCTGTACTTATTCACGCAGTACTATTGCTTATGCCCTGTTTCCTTTTTCTCCTCCTCTTTTCTCCTGATATGTATCTTCTTAAAAGTGCCTATAAATGGTAAGTTCCCCCATGCGCCCGCCCCATGGAGAAGGTGTGGAGGGAATGGGCGGGGGGGGTGTCTTCTCTGTAGAACAAAGCCAGCTGGTTCTGCTGTGCGTTGGCCTGCATGTTAGCTCCTGTAGATCATCCCATGAGTGCTGTGTTGGCCCACCGTATCCTGTCCAGCTTTCTGATCCTGGAGCATGCGAAGTGACTTATCCAACCAGGTTCCTTTCTCTCCCCCTCCCGCCCCCCCAGTTATCTTGGATCTCATGTATCATGTCCACGTTTTCATTGCTAGCTTTGTAAGCCAACCCATCTTGTGCACTTTTTCTTTGCTCACAGAACATTCATACAGAGTTGATTTCCATCATCATACAAATGAGTTCACGAATCTTCGGAAGAGCACAAGACTGGTTTTGCACCAGGCCTTGATGAAGTTTCAGACTGAAACTTCGATGAACTTTAGCCCCCGAAGGCTAAAGGATTCTTACCAACTAGCTTTGGGAAAGCAAGAGATCGTTTGGACTGCTTTGTAAAAACAAAGATTCCTGCCTCATCCCTACTAGTATTGCCAACCCCACTGAAATCTCTAGACACTTAACTTTTCTTTTTTGCTGAGCCATCACGGGGATCGTGGCAGCCGTAGGTTGAGGGGATGTCAGCAGCCTCTTCTTAGATTCTCGGTGACCCCGTTGTAGCTGCTGGCTCCCCTCATTTTTTCCACGGCCTTCTTTTCCCAGACGAGACGCACACGATGGCCAGTGACACCAGCAGCTTGGTGCAGCCCCACACGTACAAGAAGCGCGAGCCGGCCGACGTGCCCTACCAGACGGGGCAGCTGCACCCTGCCATCCGGGTGGCCGACCTGCTTCAGCACATCACGCAGATGAAGTGTGCGGAGGGCTACGGCTTTAAGGAGGAGTACGAGGTGAGCACGCACCCCGCACCTGGGCTCCCCCTCCGCCCGCCTGGGCGCGGCGCCCGGGGGCTGTGCGACATCTCCCCTAGCAGGTGGGGCCCACGAGGCCGCCAGGAAGGCAACAGCTGTTTCATCCCTGGATCCATTTCCATCCAGCGGTGAGACTTAACCACCGGGGGGATGTCCTACCTTAAATGAAAAGAGGAGAAACACTTCTTCACCTTTTTCTTTATTCTGCATAAATACGCCATGAAAACAGAGGCCTGCCAGGCTCTCTTCCCCATTCCTCACCACCTTTCCTGGCTTTTCCTATAATAAAGTCTGATGTTAAATCCCAATAATTTTGAGGGTTATCTCTGGAAGAAGCTGTCCACCTAGAACAGTTGTAGACCAACCAGCAATGTCTTGCATGGAGATGAGATGGCAGTAGAGGGACCGGCTAGTGTCACGGCAGTGACAGCTGTCACCGTCCCGCCAGCCCAGGGAGCAGGTCGCTGTCCTGGGATCCAGTGCAGGCAGCCCTTGGGGGCCTTTCCAGGAACAGCGATATATAATCTGGCACCATATATAAATGTAGGACTCACCCCTTTCACAGCCTCTGTCTTCAGCCTAATTCTGTTGGAAAGTCTTTCCCAAACTGAAGAGAATTAATTTATTTGAAGAGTCTGCTTCAAAAGAGCACACCTTCACTGAGTGTGTATGTGTGTGTGTGTGTGTGTGTGTGTATGTGTGGTGAGGGGGGAGAAGGAAGGGGCTTGGATTTCTCTGTTACCTTATTAAGTAAAATTAGTTCACAGTCATTGGTGAAGATAAAGTAGCAGCATGCTTACAGTAAAAATAGGATTAGAAAGCCACATGGCTTTTTAAATCTAAGAACGTGTCGCTGGTACTGCATCTACCTGACTAGCTCCTAGTTGGAAAACATCTTGTCTGGAATTAGAGTATCTTTAAAATCAGTTTGTACCACCCCCCTATCCTTCGACGTTCAAACTCTGCTTCTTTCTCCTCTTGGGGGGCCCTCATGATGCCTCAGTTTTATGCCCCAGATGCTGCCTTATCTTGGGTTTAGCTTAATTGTCCAAGGCTCACTACAGCAGTCAGAGCCCCACCACCGCTCTGCTCCTTTGAAGGCCAGGTCTTTGTTCAACGCAGGCAAATACACAGACACGCTTTGCTCTGCTTACACGTGTGTCCTCACGTATTACCAATGACCGCAGTTCAGAAGACTGCAAAGCCAAGAAAACAATCACAAACCAGGGCCCAAAGGTTTGATTTAAGTCCAGAAAACATTTCCAAATGAAGTTCTGCATTTTAGCCATCCTGAAATTCTTAGGTTTGCCTTTAGTGATTTAATTCATAAGTCAGCGAAACTGACCGCCTTTGCATATTTCCTCCTGCACTTTTAAAGGCTGGCTTAGGAATGAATAGGATTAAGAGCAAGACTTCCAAAGGCATTAATATCTTATGAGAGACAAAATTAGATTATTGAGAAAATAGCAGCCTAGTGAATAGAGATGATGTCTGTAGTTCTGTCCAGTCTGCTGAGTGCAGACAGTGCTCTAATGTTTATCAGACATGTTAATGTCCGAGAGATTACGCATAGGCTCAAACAACAATTCGTAAAATAACCTGAGTCCCATTTTTCATGGACTGTTTTAAAATACCTACCTCAGGACTTCTAATAACACACCACAGATGATGCGTATTTGAAAGTATGCAGAAAATCAGTTCCGATTCACATCTCCTGAAGAAATACGATTTATAAGTGCAAACTGAAACAGCGTATACTCATCTGAAGTGTGTTATAATTGATGATTGAGTTGTTATACTCTGCAATAAAATGTTGTATTAGGGCTTCCCTGGTGGTGCAGTGGTTGAGGGTCCGCCTGCCGACGCAGGGGACACGGGTTCGTGCCCCGGTCCGGGAAGATCCCATGTCCCACGGAGCGGCTGGGCCCGTGAGCCATGGCCGCTGAGCCTGCGTGTCTGGAGCCTGTGCTCCGCAACGGGAGAGGCCACAACAGTGAGAGGTCCGTGTACCGCAAAAAAAAAAAAAAAAAAAATGTTGTATTAGTTGCAGTTCAAAAAACTCTTTTTCCCATGCTAGCTATTCAGTGGATCAGAGAAGACTGTTTCTTTTTTTAATTTATTTTATTGAAGTATAGTTGATTTACAGTGTTGTGTTAATTTCTGCTGTACAGCAAAGTGATTCAGTTATACGTATATATTCATATTTTTTCATATTCGTTTCCATTATGGTTTATCACAGGATATTGAATATATAGTTCCCTGTGCTATACAGTAGGACCTTGTTGTTTATCCATTCTATATATAACAGTTTGCCTCTGCTAATCCCAAACTCC
The DNA here is from genome assembly GCF_059928025.1 of Delphinapterus leucas. NCBI lineage: Eukaryota > Metazoa > Chordata > Mammalia > Artiodactyla > Monodontidae > Delphinapterus > Delphinapterus leucas. The sequence goes on along the minus strand of NC_143142.1, from coordinate 30,804,131 downwards.
CATTCCTTCACTCCCCCATCTCTCTTCCCCCTTGGCAACCACAAGTCTGTTCTCTATGTCTGTGAGTCTGTTTCTGTTTCATAGATACGTTCATTTATGTCATATTTTAGATTCCACATATAAGTGATATCGTATGGTATTTGTCTTTCTCTACCTGACTCACTTCACTTAGTATGATAATCTCTAGTTGCATCCATGTTCTGCAAATAGCATTATTTCATTATTTTTTATGGCTGAGTAGTATTCCATTGTATATATGTACCGCATCTTTATCCATTCATCTGTCGATGGACATTTCGGTTGTTTCCATGTCTTGGCTATTGTAAATAATGCTGCTGTGAACATAGGGGTGCATGTATCTTTTCGAATTATAGTTTTGTCTGGATATATGCCCAGGAGTTGGATTGCTGGATCATGTGGCAACTCTGTTTTTAGTTTTTTGAGGAATCTTTATACTGTTTTCCATAGTGGCTGCACCAACTTAACATTTACACCAACAGTGTAGGAGGACTCCCTTTTCTCCACACCCCAGAGACAACTGTTTAAAACTAACATATACAGGTATCCAATGATCACATTATACACCCTAAAGTTACACAATGTTATGTGTCAGTTATATCTCAATAAAACTGAGGAGGGGGGGAGTAAAAACTTTTCAATGCCAAAATCATTATCAGCTTTTTTTAAAAGAAAGAAGGAAAAAAAGAAAAAGGAGCAAATACTAGAGAGGAGAGTGGGAACAAATAGGAACGTGCTATTGGGAGAAGTATGAGATGGAAAGTTCTGTTAGGAATAATCCTAGCCCTCAGTAATTTTCAGGTTATTAAGTAGCCCCCCTCCTGGGGACAGGGTGCGGATGTGGGTGGGAGGACCGTGGTGGGACAGAGTAAACGGGACATGAGGAGTGATGCTGGCACAAGGGTAAATCTATAGAGTGGCCGCAGGGAGAGGGGAACACGTGCTCAGGCTCTCACCTACATCCCGAAGTCCCCCCTCTCCCTCGCCATCCTTGCCTGCACATGGCTGTATTACATGCCCACATCTTCCCTGGAGGCACAGCCAAGTTTATGGGGATTAATGGGGCAGTGGCAAACCCCAGCTGCCGTTATCCTGCTCGACTTACTTTAGAGAAAAATCCCAGGGGATTTTTATTCCAGTGTGAATCTGGAAACATCCTTAAGCAGTTATGTTTTAAAGCCCAGTTTGACTTTTAGAACTCTAACCAAACGCACCTCTTTGAATCTTGCTGTGAAGTCTGCAACGTTCCCTCAAACCCACACCAGAAGTCAGGAGTGTGTGGCTGCCTGGTGTCGTGTGAAGCTCAAGGATCAGATGGTAAGAGGCCGTGGTTTGGAAAGAGGCTCTAGTACCAGACTGTGGATATTCCAGCTCAGCCTGGACCAAGCTGTCTAACCTCCTGGGCCTCAGTTTCTCCATCTGTAAAATGGGATAACTATAGTATCAACCTCATAAGAGTATTGTGAGGCTTGACTCATTTAATGCATCACAAGTACTAGAACTGAATCTGATACTCAGTGGCAGCTTTAGCTAATAAAAGAGGAAAGGACTAATTTATAATAGGATCCAAGGCAGGGCATTCACCCCGTGGTCTTTACAGGGAAACTGTGTCACTTACAATTTCAGTGCCTGTCCTGTGTTCACACTCTGGATAGACAGCTCACTTACCTTGTGTCATCAAAACTTGCCATTCAAAAGTAACTTAAATAAATAGGTAGGTTTGACTCTGTGGACAAAGAGTTTGAGAACTGAGAAAATAAGTTAAATATTTTTTTCTTTTTTAAAATATTGGCCTATAGTTGACTTACAATACTATATTGGTTTCAGGTGTACGACATGGTGATTTGATATTTTTATAGATTACCCGTCAAAGTTATTATGATATTATTGACTGTATTCCCTGTGCTGAATATTACATCCCTGTAACTTACCCTCTTTTCTTTCTTACAGTTTAACAGATAAAATACGGTTTGCTCAGTTAAACCTGAACTTCAGATAAACAGAATAATTCTTTAATAGAAGTATGTCCCAAATGGTGCATAGGACATACTTATACTAAAAACTACTCACTGCATATATGAAACTCAGTTCATACTTAAAAGTATATGCTGTGGGGCTGCCCTGGTGGCGCAGTGGTTGAGAGTCCGCCTGCGGATGCAGGGGACGCGGGTTCGTGCCCCGGTCCGGGAAGATCCCACATGCCGCGGAGCGGCTGGGCCCGTGGGCCATGGCCGCTGAGACTGCGCGTCCGGAGCCTGTGCTCCGCAATGGGAGAGGCCACAACGGTGAGAGGCCCGCGTACCGCAAAAAAAAAAAGTATATGCTGTCAACTTTTATTGTTGAAACAGTATTTTCATATCTAAGTTAGAAGAGTCCTAAGGGATGGTGTAGCTACAGACCACAGAATACTATCTTTTAAACAATGGTTCTATGAGTGTCTTTGCAAGGTCGGATTTGGGGAAAAGCTTACCTTAAGCTGCGCTTGTTAGTTCACTGGAGAATACCAAGCACATGGGGTGAATGTGACACGTCTGGGTGCTGGGGACACGGAGGACACCGAGTGCCCTGCCCTCAGGAGTCTCCCTCTGCAGGAGGAAGCAGTCATGGGGTGGGTGTAGCGCCTCTTATGAAACCTCACAAGAGAGATTTGCGTTAGTACTTCGAAGGCTGGGGTTGCAAGTCTGGGCAAGGATGACTTTTTCCTTGAAGGATGTGTTGGAGTTGGCCAGGAGAAGGCAAAAGAGTGGGATTCCAGGTAGACGCGGAAGCAAGAGAACGTGGGCAGTCAGGGCGCTGTCGTGAAGGGCCATGTGTGTCCCACCCAGAAGCTTGTACATCACTCTGGCCGCCGTGGGAAGAGAAGAATAATTCAGGTAACGCATGCATCTCATTCCTGTACCTGGAGGGAGATCTCTTCACACAAACAGCTTAATTTTTAAATGCTGTTGTACATGGCACACAGGAACTGCTTGAAAGATAATAATCCACACCCAAAAAGTAAAGGGGAGATGGAAAATGTATTTACTGGAAAAGAGTAGTATGAACTACATCCCTTTCTCCCCATGCAAAAAAATGCAATGCAGTGCTTGGCTTCCAGATTTGTTGAAGCGATGAATTACTTCAATTCGGAAGCATTTCTTGGGGGAAACCATCAAGAAAGCCTCAGGTTGCCGCCGTGACTCAGCACAATCACCCAATCAGTCGGTTTTCTTCAATCCATGTACGTTGGGAAACACCAGCCACTTAGACTGTAAAATACTTTTGAAATAGTGACTTTTTCTCTGTTGACACTGTTTCAACAAATTCGCCTTTATCTTTCCCAAGACAGAGATGTCTGAAAACTGGCTTTAACCCTGGGAGGGTTCATTACCGCTCAAGTAGCCGACTGAAGTGTGTCCAAAGCAGAGGGAAAACATGCCGGGGATAAGACAGAGCAGCACTGAGTGCAGAAGATTTTGTTTGTTTTTGTTTTTTGTTCTAACAAGATCATCATATGGCATCTCTCACCAGGGAAGTGCAATAATTTGATTCAAAAGAAACTCAGACATGAATCACAGTAAAAAAGTAAACAGGCTGAATTGAACAGAAAATGGCATGTTGTCAGCAGACTGGTTTGGGGATCTCAGGAGAAAGACCCAGTGGAAAGGGCAAGTTTGTTTACGTTGCTACAAAAGAGGAGCTGGTTCTTTCTTCCAAAAAGCAAAGATCAGTCTGTGCTAAGCGCTTGGAGGAGATCCGTGAGTTTACCAGAAGTGGAGAAAGGAGACCAGCTGCACTCAGGAAGCAGTGGAGGCCTGAGCGGCCGCCCCAACAGACTCCTGGGCCTTTATCACCTGGAGTGAAAAGGAAGATTCTCCAGCTCTGCCCTGAGCCAGCAGGCCCTGCCCTAGATGTGGGAGCTGCTCCCTGCTACCTGAGTGGGACGGAGGGGGTCCCAGCCTCAGGGGTGACCCTGCACAGTTGGAGAATGAATTCCTACCCCTCTGTCGTCCCCAAAAGGTCTTCTTTGGTCCTGGATTTTTGAACTGATCTAATCGGCTTCTGGGATCCAAGCAGAAAAACATTAACCTGAAGTAGGAAAATAGTTGTGCAGTTCTGAAAGAATGTATGTTGCTATCGTTGTAAAATTAAGATAAAGGAAGGACAGCAATTTAAAACTACTCCCACATAGGACCTCCTGAAAAACACTGATGGTACTCTTTTATTAGCTAATAATTAATATTGCTCTGGGGCACAAAAATTTATCTTCCAGTTACTAGATCTGAAATGTATAAACCTAAGTAACTCGTGGCAGCTACTTCTCAAACAGCTACGTGTGTGTGTGCATATATGTCTAAACTTATTTAGAAAAGCATTATCCTGACCCCACCTACTTTTGTCCTGTGTGTTTCTCTAGGGTGCAAACACGGATGATTAATTTTATAATTGAACATGGAGACTGGTTTTTTGCTCAGTTTAAATTCGGGAATTGGAGGCTTTATGCCAAAATCTTCAGGCTTAAGTACAACCTATGCGTTTTTCCAAGGAACCTGGAGTTTTTTAAACATGTCTAACTCCTAGTAGCTCCTTGTAGATCTTTTTAAAATGTATGGATTGTAGGGGCTTCCCTGGTGGCGCAGTGGTTGAGAGTCTGCCTGCCGATGCAGGGGACACGGATTCGTGCCCCGGTCCGGGAGGATCCCACATGCCGCGGAGCGGCTGGGCCCGTGAGCCATGGCCACTGAGCTTGCGCGTTCGGAGCCTGTGCTCTGCAACAGGAGAGGCCACAACGGTGAGAGGCCCACGTACCGCAAAACAAAAACAAAAACAGACCAAAAAAAATGTATGGATTGTATATTTTCCCCTCTCATCCTTCCCGTTTTCCAAGTAAAACAGCTGATTTTGTTAAGTGTAAGCACAATGTTATATTTGATGGCTTTGTCTATATTTGACAAAGTGTGGTGAGCTAAGAAGGAATTGTCTTAGCAAAAAAAAGTCTCACTTGCCCTCCAAATGTGAGTCTCATTTTGGTTTGTTTTTTGTTTGTTTGTTTAATTTACTTGCCTCCCACCTCAGGGAAGCCAGTGAAAACTAGAGAAAACCACTCCCTGAAAAACCACTTCCTCCCCATGGAGCCTGCAGTTCTAATTGCTGATGAGATGCCCTTAGACAGCAAGGCCCTCAGCTGGGAAGACAGGCCAGCATCCCCAGGTGGGCGGCAGTGCCGCTGGGGAGAAGGGCGCCCTGTGCCTGGTCCCTCCCCTTGCGGGGCTAGTGGGCTGGTACCTCTAGAAAAGTTCTAAGAATAGTGCCCACGGCCACTTTGCTGGGTTTTGAAAACGGAGGCCGAGGCAGGTGGAATGAGAGGTGCTTTTGTGTTCTTTCCTGCTGGAACCATTGCCGACACAGCTGGCCCGTGCTCGTGGGTGGTCCAGCGTGCAGGCACCCCCTTCCCCTCACCTCCAGCTGGCACAGTCTTCAGATGTGCTTTTCAGTTCCCGCTTCACATTCTGAGGCACCAGCTGAGTCCATCCATTGCCACAATCAGTGCAGGTTATTTTCTGTCCCACAGGACACAAAATAAACAAAACAAAACCATTGAAAGCCAAGGATGGGGACATGGGGGAGCCTTGGCAAGCTCTGCAAATACATTAAGAATCACAACAGCTGCGCCTCCAGTGGCTGCCGCAGCCAAGTAAGTTTTGACATTTTTTTTTCCTTTAATTATTACGGTGATGCTGAGCCAGGTCCATGAGAAAATGATAAAAAAAAAAACTTCTGTGTGAAATTTTGAGGCTGCTTCAAGCTGTTTGGGGAAAATCAAGTGTATGTGTTTATGAATACTTTCTTAGTAGATGAAAATCTCTGCATATTTTAAATAACGCAACAGAGACGGTTGATTTTTACTGTGAATACTCGGTAGATTTTTCACTAAACTACAAATATAAAAGTGTCTGTTTTATTTGTTGCGTGCTCCATTTTGTCATGCTTGCTTTCAGGACGTCTTATGTGTTAGCTGATTTTTTTAATCCAGTTTTCTTTTGCCCACACTCCTGATAATATCCTGGACTCAGAAAACTTTGGAAAATTTAGTTTAAAATTGTTATTTCCCACGACTCTCTATTCCTCCCTCTGATTTTAGTTCATGGTGGTGGACCTTTTCCAGTTTGTTTGGAGTAGTTCTAGTTCACCGTCTGGTTTCCATTTTGAAGCTGGTCATTAGAACTGTCTTTATCTCCCCCGGGAGGAGTTAGGCGCTTTCCCCACTTGTTAATATGCTTTTAGTGTCGGGTGCCATTAGTCACAGGACCCGGCCCAGAAGGGACTGTCGGGATGCCTGTATCCCACACCTGCCGACCTCGTGTGTATCTGGTATCAGGTGGATGCTGTCACCGCCTGCTGACCTGGTCCAGCTGGCTTCAGCACAGTGGTATTGCCCCTCCCCCCGACCTCCCCTCAGCACCTCCCAAGTCCTATCCCAGCACCTCCCAAGTCCCCCTCCCACCGTTTCCAATTCCATCCCTTCCTCTCCCAGCCCACCGGCCGCCCTCATCTCTTGCCCACCCCCTTGTAACTCTCCCCGACCTCATCTCTCGACATTTACTCTCCCCCTTCACATCTACCCTCCACTCTGCAACCAGTTTTGTTTGGGAAACACAGATGTTATCACATGTGATGCCAAAACATCTGCTCTGGATTCTTTGCAAAATTAGGCCCCTCCTTAGCAGAGAGCGCTCAGTCCTCTGGGACGCGGCCCTGGGCCTGCTGCAGGCTGTCACTGTAGCCACAGCAGCTTCCCGCCACGTGCCTCAGGCCCAGCTCCTGCCACCTTTCACACCCTCAGCACCTCGTGTCTCTGGGCTGTGCTCCACGTCGTGGTTTCTGCCTCGAGTGACTCCCAGCTCCTCCTTCACCTGCCAGCTCCCTTCAGACCCAACATGGATGTTACCAGACACCAGGCCGTCCACGGTCTCATAGCTCTGCGTTAGAATAACATAGTGGGCAGTAATAATACCGTGGGCAATGTATTAACTGATAATATGGTAAAGTGTACATTAATGGATTATCCAATAGACATTTGAGAAACACTGCTAAATATGTTACTTTACATTTGTTGAATTGATTTCTGTGTATTTCAACACATACACCCCTAGAAGGGGAAATGAAGTTAAAGGTGGATAGAACTATTACAAATACACACTCAGAATGGTACACATCATCACGTAGGAGCAAGTGGATTAGCAGTGTCCAGCCAGGAAAAACTGTGCTGACCAACTTGAACCTTACCGATACCCGTCACTTAAAAATGGGAAGAATGGCATGGTTCCATCTGATCATTTTTACTCACTGAATGCCAACCATGTGTTTAAAAAAATTAGGGTAAATGCTTTTGTTCCATATTTGCTTTCATTTCTTTTTTAATCCCTAATAGAAATAATGTAGAAATATCTAGTGACTTCAATGCATTTCAAAACATGACTATTGCAAGAGAGAAACTGTATGTCCTCCTACACAGATTCAAAGCTCATAAAGGTAATTTGTGTTATCATGGACGTATTTTCAGGGGGAGCAAGGGTTTGAGGGGTGGACTTTTCATGAAACCCTGCTTGGTTCCTAGACTGATGATGTTGATGGTTAGACCTATGATGGTCTAGCCCTAACCCTAATGTAGTAGCACTCTACAAAGATACACACATAGATAGAGAGAGACACATAGATATTTCTAACCACAATGCTCTTACACTGTTATCACACCCATTTTACAGATGAGGGAATGACTCAGAATGTAAGTCATTTGCCCAAGGTCATCCCACTTTGGAGTGGTGGGATTTACTCCATAATCTGTTGACTCCAAAGGCCACGTTCTTTTCCACTACACCACATAACTTCTTCATGGAACACCACGAAACCACAGACCTACAGAAGTTAACCTTGGGTTTTATTGATTTGACTTGTGATTTCATGGCAGGAGCATTGTTTTACTCTGTGCAGTTTTATTTGCTTTGAAGCGTTCTGTCCTTTGGCAGAGGACAGAGCCAGCCCCGGGGGCCCCGCTGACAGCGCCAACTCTGGTTTGTTTCAGCATCTCGGCATCAGCAGATGCTGCCCCTTAACCTTGCTCAGCATCTCAGCTCCAAGAGCGCGGTCACTCCGACATTGCTCCTGCGCTGGCTTTTCCTCGTCAAGAAACGCAGGGAAATTATTCAGCAGATATCAGCCAGCCTGGCTCGTCGGAAACCCACCAGGACCAGGTATAAGCTAAAATCAAGCTGCTGCTCTTGAGAGGCATAGATCCCATAGGCTGTCTCCCTGGATTGCTGCACGACTGCCAGCCAACCCAGTAGAGGGAGGGAGAAGAGGAAGTGTAGACGCAAGTTGTGTGTGAAAGCTGAAGGTTTTCTCAGAGATCCTCTCTGGAAGAGATTCTGGAAGAAGCTGCATCTTTTTTCAATGAGGTGATTCAACATAACGGTAACAACCTTGTGAACTGGATCTCTGACCTCCAGGCAAGACCAAGATAACATGTCTCAGCTTCGACTAAATGATGCAAAAAATAACCAGTTGAAAAGGCAATTATTCTTTTTCAAAGAACAGTGCTGGGAAGTAGAAAGGACAGTGGATTGGCCATGAGAAGACTGAATCCCAAGTCTTTGACCTGTCACGTCACTGAAGAGTCTCACTGAGACCCTAACCCCAGACCCTTGAGCAAACCACTCACCTCCCCTGAAGCAAGTGGGTCAGTTGCGAAAACCAAGCACTTCCTAGAGCCTCTGTATCATTAGTCGAGCCGTCACCTTGGTGATGTTGGACTCCCAGTTTGGTTGACACATCTCCACGGACGGGATGTTTTTTGGTTCATGCTTCTCCATGGATGGGATGTTTTTTGGTTGATGTATCTCCATGGATGGAATGTTCTCCAGTGGGCAGCCTGACCAGCTGCCTGAAAACCGAAGCCTGGCGGTCACTGGTGTGTAGAAGGCCGTCACTTGGGACCCGCGGGTGGTTCTCTGGCCCCCTCTTGCCAGTTTTGAGTTTATTCAGCATTTCTGAACGAGGGAGTTTCTGTCCTGATGTGCCCTTCCTCTTTTTCCCTCCTCTCTTTTCCCTGTTTCAACCTCTTCCCACTCTCATTTCTAACTCCCACCTCATCTCCAAAACACTGGGAAGGCCAAGTGGAGAGAGTGCAGTAGTGACATTAGTACTTTTTTTTTTTTTTTTGCGGTACGCGGGCCTCCCACTGTTGTGGCCTCTCCGTTGAGGAGCACAGGCTCCGGATGCGCAGGCTCAGCGGCCATGGCTCACGGGCCCAGTCGCTCCACGGCATGTGGGATCTTCCCGGACCGGGGCACGAACCCGTGTCCCCTGCATCGGCAGGCAGACTCTCAACCACTGCGCCACCAGGGAAGCCCGACATTAGTACATTTTTGTATAAAGTCCTCACCGTGTCTGAAAGGTGTTCGTGATCAGAATTCCACTCCGTCTCTAATCCCCACTGTCCCCGTTTGTAAGGATCGTGAATAATAAGGAAATATATGGATTAAAAGTTTGGAATTAATTTCTTTCACATTTTGTATTACATAAATCCACATTATTGTTACATGTCTTATTCAGACCAAAATAATATTGAATCAGAAGCCATAGCCTTTTTGACCCGTCCTGTCTCTGAAAAGAAAGAGAACATGCTGACTTTTCCAATTTCTTCTGAAAGCAAAGTAGCTTTATGTCCTCAATGGGCTTCACCTATTATTCAGCATCTTCGAAATTTTTAAAAACTTCTTCACTCCCTTTATCTTCCATTGTTGCCCTTTAGGGACACGTGGAAAGCCTTTTCATCTGTGTACTTCAGGGAAATTTACAAGAGATACTGAATAATTATAATGCATTCAGTGTAATTATAAACGTCTAGCATATGTTTTTATATGTATTGTATTTATGTGCTTTAGGTAATTATGCATTTGAGTTCCTTGCCAATTTTATGGCCAAAATATTTTACTTGGCTGATTACTAAGTGTATTTTAAGCTTACTTCTTGAAACATGAAGAGAATATACTATAAATCCAATTAACATAATTTATCTGCCTAAAGAGAATGCTTGATTTTATTTTTTTCTCTATTTTAATGATGAAAACCATTTGTAAGGATGCAAAGTAACAAAATATGTTTTTAAAGGTTTCCAAGTCCCGATTTTATCGTGTTTTTTTAAAAAGAAAATTTTGAAAGAAATCTGAAATTTTAAGAAAAGTGTAAAGAAAAAAAAAAAGACAATAAAAATCACCCATAAACCTACTCTCAGTTTTCAGTAAGTTTCCATCGAATATTTTAATGCATTAGAATCTTTTTATAAATCGTTTCATACCTTGTTTGTCTTTGCCATGAACACTGCTATGAATAATTCTTTGGATTTACCTCCATTATTTTCTATAGATAGATTTCAAGAGGTGGAATTAATGGCTCAAAGTATATAAAATGCTTAAGTTTCTTTATGAACCTGTTATGTTGAAAGCTTGCTTTCCAGAAAAATTGAACCGATTCACACACGCCGTTAGCACTTTCCATGAGAATGCTTACCTCAACATACCAGCACTCAAATAAGCATTAGTCTTTTTTTTTTTAATCATTTTTGCCAGCTCGATAGGTAGAAAAAGAGTATCTCATTATTGCTCCATTTGAAACTGGACATGTCTTTATATGTTCACCAGCCACGTGAAAATTTTCTTTTGTGAACTGTTCATATGCTTTGCCTGTTTTCTTACTAGGGTGTTAATGTCTCCTACTGACTTGTACGACCTCTTCTATGCTTGCTTTGTCCTTCTTTAAAAATGTATTGGCTGTCCTTAAGCTTTGTGCTGGCATCATTTTAGAATCACCCTGTCCATGAAAAATGGACATTGCATGAGGCTGACATTTTATACAGTCAGCTTCGTGAAAAACTCTGTCATTTTGTTTGGAACTGCATGGGAGCCACTTATAAAGTTCGGGAAAATGGGCTTCTTGGCAATATTGGATCTTTATTTGGATCTTCTTTTATATTTTTCAGCAGAGTTTCAAAATGTTCTCCATGAAATCTTGTACATCTTGTAGTTATGTGTACTTATTTGCTAAGGTAATAGTATCTTTTAAAGTTACATTTTCTTTTTATTGCAAGTATATAGAGTACATGTATAAATAAAGAGATACAGGTATATAAGTATATGTGTGTATACGTATGTGTGTATGTATGTATATTTGTATGTTGCTCCTTTGTCCAGAAACATTTCTCAGCAATCTTTATTTCAGTCATTTCTCTGCAGATTATTCTGGAGTTTTCCATGGAGAAATCATGTCAACTTTCATTACTGACAGTTTTGTTTCTTCTTAATCCTTATACATTTATTTTTTCTTATTTATAAATCTCACTAGAACCTCCAGTACAATACTGAATAAAACTTAGGTTGACGAGCATCATTGTCTTGGTCCTGATTTTCAGAGAAAAGGCTTTTAATGATTAATAATTAGTCATAATTAGTTTAAGGATATTCCCTTCCATTTCTGGTTTATTAATACTGTTTACCATAGATAAATATTGAATTTGATAGAATGCTTTTTTAGCATTTATTGTTATACAAAATAATTATTTTATTTCTCTTTTTTAACATGTTAGCGTGGTGGGTTAATTAATGTAGTTAATATTCTAATTTTGGACCAACCCTTCATTCCTGAGATAAACCTAACTTGGTCATGATATGTTTTAAATATTGCTGAAGGCTGTTCACTAATGATGTTTACATCTATGTCCATGAGTTACTAGTCTCTTAATGATCCTTCTTGTATTTTTATTTTCTCATTTTAGAATGAAAAATACATCTGCTTTTTAAAATGAATTAGATAGCATTCTGTGTTCTTTCTGTTCCCTTAAAAGAAACCATGTGAGATTCAAGTTATCTTTATTTTTTTTTAGGTGTGACCTTTTTTTTTTAAATTGGAGTATAATTGCTTTACAATGTTGTGTTAGTTTCTACTGCAAATTATCTTCAGAACTCACCTACAAAACTGGCTAGGTCTGGCATTCTCCTCATGGTAAAATTTTTAATTATGAATTTTTCAGTAGTTATAAGACTATTCTGGATTTCTAGTTTTTCTTGAGTTAATTTTGTAGTGAATATCTTAATAGAAGTTGTGAATTTTGTCTAATTTTTTACTCAAGGGTATACATTTGTTCATATTTTCTTATTATCTGTCCTTTATCATCATTAATAGTGTTTATTTGTGCCTTTTCTCCTTCTTCTTTCTTGACTATTCTTGCCAACATTTTGTTGGTTTTATTAGTTGTTTCAAAGAGATAACCTTTGACCTTGTGGATCTTTCATATTGCATGTTTTAAATTTCTGATATTCCTGATCTTTTTTCCTTCTTTCTTTGAGTTTATTCTGTTATTTTTAAACAAGATGCTGAACACATTAATTTTCAGTCTTTGTTTTTTCTAGTAGAAGCATTTATTTAAGTATTAATTTTCCCTCTAAGTAACAGTCGAGTACTCTTATCCTTAAGTATTTTTAAATTCTCATTACAGTTACTTCTTTGACCCATGCATTATTTAGAGCATATGAGTGCATGAATGTGTGTGTTTTATTTCTCAGTGCATGGGAGATTTTTTTGGTTGTCTTTTTATTAGTGATTTCTAACTTAAATGTATGCTGATTGGATAAAATTCATTGAAATTTGTGGACATTATTTAGAGCCGTCCACATGGTCAATTTTCTTAATAAATATTTTATGTATTCTTAGCAACAATGTTGAGTGCCAAGTTCTGTATATTCTTTAGATCACGCTTTTTAAAAAGTTTGCTGTTCAAATTTTCTGTATACTTACTAGCTTTTTGTCTGTTTGATCTATTACTGAAAGAGGTTAAAAGAAGTCATATATTCTGAAGCTAAGTTATTAAGTAAATATAAGTTTAGAATTGTCTCTCCTAAGTGAATTGAACATTTCATCATTAGGCACTGATATCATTGTCATTAGTTTATATTGTCTAATTTCACTATAACTATGCCAGTTTCCTTCTAATTAGTATTTTCCTGGATATATTTTCAATCTATTTTAGTTGTGTCTCTTGTAAATAGCATATAGCTGGATTTTTTTTTCTGAATTTTATTTTTTTATACAGCATGTTCTTATTAGTTATCCATTTTATACATATTGGTGTATATATATGTCATGGATTTTACTATTTCAGCTTTTACCTTTAAAAGTCTTACAGCTTTTACCTTTAAAGTTTACTTACAACTTAGTACATTTTTAATTTGCTGCGATTACTGATTTATTTGAATTCATTTCTGCCACCTTATTTTGTGAGTTATGTTCGTTATACTTTTTCTTATGCTTCTTCTCCCCACCCCACCTCTCTGGCCTATTTTTAATTAGTTAAATTTTTGTCTCGTTTTATTTTTCTGTCTACTAATTTGGAAATTATACACTTTTTTCTTTTACTAGTCACTATAGAAATGTTAGCATGCATATTTTAAAATCTAGAATTAAATTAATTGCTTAACCTTCTCCTCTCAGATATCTTTCCTCCCCTATAAATAGCTCATGATAAGGAGATTCTCTGAGAACAAAGATTCCCTGGGATTTGTAGCATCTACAAGGTAGTATTTCTTTAATTTGCTCATTCATGCATTCAGCAGATGTTACTGAGGACTCTCAAAGCTAGACCCTAGGATTAAAAAGATAAGTAAATCTTGGTTGTTGTTCTTAAGACCATCCCTTTTTGTTTTCTCCTCCAGGAGTAATTAGGCACCTACCAAAGACCACATATCTTTCTTACATCCTAAAACCATGTTTTCGACCTGGTCATCATGTAGTTCCAGTGGCTGCAGGGTTGCAGGCTAATAACCATGGTGCTGTGCTTCCCGTGCAGTGGGGCCTCTGCCCTCCTTTGCTGTTGGTTACTGATGGCATTGGTTACTGATGGCAGTCGTCACTCTCGGCCACCACCTTCCCATTACCAGAGATCCTTTCTGCTGTAGCCACTTGTGTTTCTCCCCTCTGATTGCAGACCCCCCAGTTCTGCTCATCGCCTTTCCACACAGGATGTACATGTAGATGGACTGAGCATCCCTGTCTAATTTCCCTTTCATACGTGGATCTCTGTGGTCTTCATCATTCACGTGAGCCCCGATGTCCCTCTGAATCACAGTGCTTTTGGAAAATGGGATAGTATGTTCCGCTCCCTGTGCTTTGTCACCTCTTCTTTCCTGCTTCCCTGGGCTCACCATCCCTCTTCCTCTCTCTCATCACTGCCTGCAGCCTGGACTTGAGCCGAGCACACACATCTCCCATCACAGCTTCATTCCTTCCTCCCTTGCTTCCACTGCTGGGCCTTCGGAGCTCTGTATAAAAGCTCTAATTTATTTTTTTGGTGTTTTCTTCTTCTTTTCATTTATTTTATGGAAGTATAGTTGATTTACAATGTCGTGTTAGTTTCTGCCGTACAGCAAAGTGATTCAGTTATATATATATATATATATATGTTCTTTTCCATCTTCTTTTCCGTTATGGTTCATCTCAGGATATTGAATATAGTTCCCTGAGCTATATAGTAGGACCCTGTTGTTTATCCATTCTGTATGTGCTAGTTTGCATCTGCTAATCCCAAACTCCCAGTCCATCCCTCCCCTATTCCCCCCTCCCACTTGGCAACCACAAGTCTGTTCTCTATGTCTGTGAGTCTATTTATATTTTGTGGATAAGTTCATTTATGTTATATTTTAGATTCCACATAGAAGTGATATCATGTGGTATTTGTCCTTCTCTTTCTCACTTACTTCGTTTAGTAGGATAATCTCAAGGTCCATCCATGTTGCTGCAAATGGCATTATTTCATTCTTTTTTATGGCTGAGTAGTATTCCATTGTATGTATGGACCACACCTTCTTTATCCATTCATCTGTTAATGAGCTTTTAGGTTGTAAAAGCACTAATTTTTAAACAAGATCATCCCAGTGAAAACATCTCCTCAGTTGTCAGAGGTTGGGGGGGAATCAGCAGGCACAGTGGTGACAGTTGGTCTGGGTGGGTCATTTTATAAGTTGTATGTGCAGTTCAAGGCTGCCTGTATTTAGAAGCAATCCAGCCTGTACTGTAAGTCTGGTGAGCAGGAAAGAGGAGAAAATGGACCTGGATAAACAATTTAAAACTGATAGAAAGGTACTTTGCTGAGAAGCCCCGTGTCGTTTGCGCATTTTCCCTGGCCCTTTTGAAGCTCCTCTGCGTGTTAGTTCTGACTGTCTGCAGGGCTCCCACTGACCGGAGCATCGAGTGGTGCTGGTGGGCGGTGCTGGTGGGCGGTGCACATTGTCATGCTGCTCCACGCCTTGTTGGTGGGGAGTAAATCTTTCATAGAGCCTTCAGTGGTTTATGTTTTGTTTAGGATCTCGATGTCCAATTTTCTTGTCAACTTTTTGTTTATAGCCTGTCACAGATCTCATTAACGCCACTGACCCCTTAACCATTTTAAAGAGCGTAGGGTGGGTTGCAGAACATGGCATTTGATCTCTTTTGCACTAAATAAAAATTTTTAATTTATGAGTTTGAGCTCTAGCCATGATTACTGCCTTGGTCAGGTAACTTTACTGCTTTTTTGATTTTTAAAATGCCAGTATTTGACATCAGCATTCCCATAAAATAAATGATTCTTCATAATTGCTTTTCCAATGCTTTTCCCATGTGACTCTTCCCAATAGTTTTCCCCAAAAAATTGAGTAGTGGCTGTCACGATTCTTGTGAACTAGCAATTATGTCAGATAATTTAATCAGTGCTTGAACTGGGCTGGCATTGCTCTTGGAAGACCATTTTTCAGAATGACCTACCTCTGAGCATTTGTTCCATAATTAAACCTGTAAACACTTTTTCCCACAAAGACCCTCAGAAGTACTGTTAGACATTCAGAGCCTTCAGGGAAGAGCCTGTGCACCACTGCTGGGCAAAGTTAGCAAACTTTGAGCAAGGATGGGCAGGAGTCAGAGTTCTCTGTCGTGCAGTGTCATTGTCAAGAGCCTGCATACATAATTAATCAAGGCAGAGCTCATTGGGATTTTGATTGACATCAGACACCATTCCGGAATCGTGTGGTGAAGGACCACTAGCGGGGTCTCCCCTTAATTTACGGAACATATGATTCTCCTTCAACCAAAGTCACTGTGGAAAATGTGTTTCTTCTGCAGCCTGCGATGGTATGTTCTGTGAGAAAGTGATGCTCTAAAAATTAGGACTAGATTTTAAAATCATGATTAAATGGATGATAAAAATCACAGCATACGCTTTCAGATGTGTCCGTTTGGTTTATGAGGAGGCTAATAATGAAAAAGGAAAGACTTTAATGCCTCCAAGAGACTCTCCTGTGTTCGGACCTTTGCAGAAAAGCAAATAGGAGAGCAGGTAAGTAAAGGAATTGTTGGCCATTTAGATGAGGCATGAATAAGGGCAGAAAGTCTAAACATCTCAAGACATTTCAAATGAGACCCCTGTTACGTCTGTTCAGGCCCCGTGTCATCCAGCTCTCTCTCAGTCAGCTTTGCTGTGCTGGTTGCTAAATATAAGACACACCATTTTTAAAATTTTTATTTTATATTGGAGTATAGTTGATTGACAATGTTGTGTTAGTTTCAGGCGTGCAGCAAAGTGATTCAGTTATATACATGTACAAGTATCTATTCTTTTTCAGATTCTTTTCCCACTTAGGTTATTACAGAATACTGAGCAGAGTTCCCCGTGCTATACACTAGGTCCTTGCTGGTTATTTTAAATATAGTAGTGAAAACACACCCATTTAAAAAAAAAAAAAGTCCCAGCGCCCTCCTTGTGCTGCTGATACAAGGGCACACTCTGCTCTGGGTGCCCCCTTCTGGTGCCTCTCAAAACCTCCAATCCCTCATTTAGAAGAAGGGGTTAATGTCTCCCCATAGGACTGTTGTGGGAGTGGTATTCTGTGTGTGCATCCATGTATATGCATAAATATAGAAATAGACCTTTTACCTGTGTTCTGGAACTGGGCCCCTCCATTCTTGGATCACTGCCAGAGCTTTGAGCCGCCATCTCTGATGGAATCAGTTATTAGACCACCACCAGGCTTCAATTTCCTGTGTCACGTTGAAATATTATTCACTCCTCTGTGCTTGGAACCCCCGGTGTCTAAAGCACTGGGTGGTTGTGACTCCCATTAGCGAGCTTCAGCCCACGCCTCCTTGTAGCCTCTTCTCTGTGGTGAAGATGCCTCACTTGGGGCAGAGCATCTCCTCCCTCATTTCCACGCCTCTGTCTTCGTTGCAGGCATCGCTTGCCTGCGCTTGGAGCCCAGTCTCCATGAAGCTTCCCCACCCACCCGTCAAGCCCTACCTGGTTTCTCCAAACCTTTACCCCACGTGAGGGTCTGCGCCACGTAATTCACCCTCTCTTTACATACCGCCGTTACCCTGTGCTGTCTGTGTTGTGACTGTGAACACTGGATTGTAGCTCCTCGGAGGACGAGGCCGTCTCCTCTTTGGTGTGGCCTCTGCACTGTCCGGCACTATGCTCAGCCCCTAGTAGGCAGGGTGGTTGTCTGGGGCAAGGAACCTTTTACAGGACTGTCTGATGATGTGTCAACACAGACCAGTGGTGCCCAAGTTGGACAACCAATCATTAGAATTTCATGGTTTTGAAAATTATTAGAACCAGGTGGCGGGCGTCTTCATGGTGGAGCTTGGAATAATCAACCTTCTTGTCGAAATAGCAACTAACACTTGCTGAGCATCAGCCAGGGGCCACACTGGGCGAAGCCCTTCCACACATTATCTGATTTAAGGCTCACCACACCCTCCCACTCTGGACAGGAGGAAACTGAGGCTTAGGGAGGTTCATCTTTTACCCGTGTCACAAAGCTCACACGGGTGCTGGATTTGAACCCGGACAGCTGCACCTTCTGGACACAACAGGGAGTCAGGGTCTCCCTCACTATTTCCCCCGCACTTTGACCCTTAAGATGTGAAGAGGTAGGAAAGATCGGGCAGTTGGAACAGGGATCCTCTGGACGTCAGACACCCAGAAAGCTTGACAACTTTCTACTCATTGGGATGAGTGGCAAGTCACAATTTCCTAAAATATAAAGAAACGGTAAAAATGTTGGAAATTAAGTTTACTGACTACATGACTATACGGTGTTGATGTAGAACTTTCATCTTGTAAACTGACCTTGTTTTATTCA
Source organism: Delphinapterus leucas (assembly GCF_059928025.1). Classification (NCBI taxonomy): domain Eukaryota; kingdom Metazoa; phylum Chordata; class Mammalia; order Artiodactyla; family Monodontidae; genus Delphinapterus; species Delphinapterus leucas. Next base: position 30,785,913 of record NC_143142.1, on the reverse strand, counting down.
TTCCGTGTGTACGATTTCCACTTTATTTGAAGGTGTTAAGAGTCAGATGTAAGTGTAGATTTGCTCCAATTAATACTCAAGGGGCCAGAGGAAGGAGGCTAAAGAGAGCCAGGGCGTTTGTCCTTTGGCCCTGGCCACCCACGGGATGCCATATTGCACTTAACCGTTGTAATAGTTTTTCCCAGTAAGTGCAATAGGTGTGATCGAGTAAAGGAACAGTGGAAAAGAGACATCGAAATGATTTTGTCGATGTTCCATATGTAGAAAGAAATGTATTTCAAAAGTCAGTCTTCCAATTATACAACTTGCAAATCTAACTAAGTAAAATCCTCCAGGGTAAAGGCAAAGCTTAAAGTGACCAGGATTTTTAAAAGCATGCTGTTTTGTGGCGGGGGGGGGTTTGTGAATGTGTGGCTTTGTGTGTTTAAAGCTCTCGCGGCGTGATGAGCTGGGAAGTGGTCCACGGAATATCGTAGGTAGGCGCCAGAAGTGCTACGGCTTTTAGAATAGTTTCTGCCTCTAGCACAGTAAGTGAATCTTCAGGTAACAGTGACTTAGGTGGAAAAGGCAATATATTTTTTGTGCCTGTAACTTCACATTAGTTGGAAAAAAAAGTAGGATAGGGAAAAAAACTATGGAAAACCATAAGCACGTCTGCACAGTAGGATTTTGCTTTCTCAATATGTAATGTTTCATTATGATGCTCTGAATGGGTAGCACACACCCCTTCCTTAGTTCTTTTTTGGCCAACCTCCTATATGCATTTCAGTGCATACCCACTGTGTAATCCAAGAAACCACCTAAATCAATCTCTAATGAAAAGGAAAGGTCTGGAGTCTTTGTAAACATAGTATTTATATAGCAGTCAGAGCTTCCTAAAAGTTCTTATTTGGGGAGCAGTGCAACAAACAAAAACATCGGCTGTCTTCTAGACTGAATATTTGTAATATTTTACAGCAGCTAATTTAACTCGAGGACACAGTTCTAATGAAAGAAGTCATAGGACAAAAAGGTAGAGCTGAAATATATATCTTCAGTGTCCTTGTAAGTCTGATAAACTGCCATGCTGTCCTACGCTTCTGCAGAACAGAAAGTGAGGAGACCCATTGCAGAAAACTGAATTATACATAATGTCATTAAGCCTCCACCTTCACTTCTGCTTGAGAGATTTGCTGCAGGAGACAGAGAGCGCAGAGGCAAATGAAAAAATAAATAAATGAAAGACCTGATCGCATTATACATTTTGGTGGAAATGTAATTGCTTATAAGTTCACCTGAAGTTCTTGGGTACGTGCAAGGTCATGTGTAGCTGCTGACGATAAGAACAGAGCCATGGCCCACAGCATCCTCGTGAACTCTGAGTGTAACCCTCAGGTAGATGGGTACGGAAGTAAGAAGTGCGCTCGCCAGTGATGCTGGCATCGGCACGTCCTGAGTAACCGCAAACTCTCCTTCGTGTTGAAGCGGTCACTCTTTTTCTTGCCTGTTTTTCCACCCAGAGATGTATTTCTGTAGATAACATGCACTGTTTACTTCTTTTTTTTTAATTGGTTTGCAATGGTGTGTTAGTTTCAGGTGTACAGCAAAGTGATTCAGTTATATGTACATATATATGTATATACACTTATATATATATATTCTTTTTCCAATTTTTTTCCACTGTAGGTTATTACAAGATATTGAGTATGTTCCCTGTGCTATACAGTAGGTCCTTGTTGGTTACCTATTTTTTATATAGTAGTATGTAAATCTTAGTCGCAAACTCCTAATTTATCTCTCCCCCCGCCTTTCCCCTTTGGTAACCATAACGTTGTTTTCTAGGTCTGTAAGTCTGTTTCTGTCTTATAAATAAGTTCATCTGTGTTGTTTTTTTTTTTTTTTAGATTCCACAATTAAGTGATATTATGTGATATTTGTCTTTCTCTGCCTGACTTACTTCCCTTAGTATGATCATCTCCACGTCCATCCATGTGCGTTTACTTCTTTTCCAAAGTGGTTTTGTAACTGCTCCTTTGAAAGCATGTCTAAATAGACAAGCTCGTTAGGAAGGATGTGAAATCCCCTTTTCCAAGATGATGTATCCTGGAAAATGCTCTCATCTGTCAAGGATGATCTCAATGTGAGCATTTTGAAAGGATGACCGTGCAGTAATGCCCTCTCTTGAGGTCATCATCTAGTGTCAGGACTGTGAAATGGAAACATCAGTGTACGTGTAAGACTTCATAACTCAGAGGCCCCACGTAGCAGGCAGAGCTGGAGAAAGCAGCAAGACCCTTTTCTGACCCTTAATTAACTTCCAGGACTCTGCAGATTGCCGCTGGCTCTTAAGCATCCCCGTATAGTTCTTAATTAATTCTAGCTGCCGGAGTTGCCCACCCTATATCACTGCAAAATAAGCCCTAGCTGAGGAGTGGGGTAATAGCCATCGTAAGCCCGTGGACCACATTTCCTCTTGTTTGATGCTGTGTCTTGAAGGCCATGGCGGTGGGGCGTGTCTGCCTCTGTGAGTAGGTCTGTTTCATTCCACACATCACAGGACCATAGTGTTGGGACAGAATGTCTCCCTGCTTTGTATGAACTATGGCTCAACGAAGAAATCAGTGATAATGTACCTCCAAAAAAATTAAGCGTATGAATGCTCGCTATGGAAGAGATGTTCAGAGAAGCAGAAATTGCAGGTTGTGTCTCTAGTTCTGCATGTCACTTGCAGGGAGGGCATGTGTCCTGGAGAGCCTTGTGGGGTCCTCAGGGACATAGAACCTTTTCATTGTCATAGAACTGCCATAACCTTTTATGTCTGGAAGGGCCGTGCTCAAAGGCTTTGAGAGTCATTAAGGTGATCCTTGCAACAAGCATACTACTGCCACGTGCTTTGTACCAAGTTAAAAGGGGGGATATGGACCCTGTCTTGGGGCAACACATAATTTAACCTAACCGTGGTGATGAAAATGACATAAAATGCCACATATGAGATCTGTAAAGAAAACTTAAGTGGCGCATACTGACAGCTGTAATGGAATTGTGGGGGGGTGGGAAGATCATTGGAAACTAGGGAAGAAAACACACAGAAGAGGTAGGTTTGAGCTGAGTTGTAACAGATCAACTTTGCAGGGCAAGGCCAGGAAGGGCCCCCCTGCTGAGCCACACCACACCCCCACGGAATTGGATCATAGGAAGGCATTGAAGGCCACTGTTGTGCCCTTGTCTTGGACGTACGCCAACGTTGCTTCCATTCTCTCCTTTTTACTTCTTCCTTTCTCGTACCTTTCTTGGCCTTTCCCACTTGCTCCTTGGCACAGCTGGGCTCTTGCGCATCCTGGCAGATCCACAGAGCTCTCCTTCCTTCCCCTGTCTTCCTCTAGATCTGTTTTGTCTTCTCCTCAGCCTACAGTAGGATGCGTGTTGCAGGGTTCACCTTCCTGACCCCCACATCAGCAGAGTCTGGCCCTCCTGGGATGACAGAAGATGCTCTCTCCAGTGTTGTGGCCATGGCCATGTGTGTTGCTTATGCTTCCCGTGTGGCTGGTACCCCCAGGGAGCCGAGCATCAGGGATGGAGCCTTTGCCTTGTTTAGGGAGCTCGACTGAGCCTTGGACTGACAGTCAGCAGCTTCTTTTGCCTCAGCCTTGTCTGCAACATCCTCCTTCCTCTAGAAAGGATGCAGGTCACAGACAGTAACCCTGGGAAACGGGGGCCACCTCCCAATTCATTCAGAGGCAGAGAAGGAAGCAGGGAAGGGAGGGAACCCAAGGTCGTCCTAGAGAGCCTTGTGGGGTCCTCAGACACGTTCACGAAGGCATCTCCCAACTTACGTGCTGACACTTAACACTGCCGTCTCTGATGCAATGTCCATGTTTCAGCATTCATTACTATTTGATTTAGTGATTAATTATCAGGCATTACAGATTTCCACAGTGTTTTAAATCCAATAAAAGTTATTTGGGGGGGACCTGAGGTTTGGAGACCAGTTGTTAGATGTCACACCAAAAGCATGATCCATAAAAGAAATAAAGTCAAGAAAATAGACTTCATGGAAATTAAAAACGTTTGCTCTGTGGAAGATGATCCTAAAAGGATAAAAAGACTAGATCTAGACTGAGAAAAATATTTGCAACCCACATATTTGACAAAGGACTTGTATCTGTAAAATATAAAGGACACTCAAACCTCAACGGTACAAAGGCAAACAATCCAATTAGAAAATGGATAAAGACATGGAAGACACTTCACCAAAGAGGATACACGGAGGGCAAATAAACACATGAAAAGATACCATGATCAGCCATTAATAAAATGCAAATTAAGGTCATGAAGAGTTACACACACATAATAGAACAGCTAAAATAAAAAGTAGGGACAGTACCAAATGCTGGTTAGAATGTGGAGGCCTTGGATCTCATAAATTTCGAGAGAATGTAAAATGGGACAGCCACGCCAGAAAAGAGTGTGGCAGTTTCTTAAAAAATTAAACATACCCTTAGCATACAACCCAGCAGTCACACTCCCGGGCATTCGTTACAGAGGAATGAAAACTTAAACTCTCCCAATAAAATGGTGCCTACATCGTTTCAACTTCTGTTTCCTGGTTTTGATATTACACTACAGTTATGTAGTAACCATTGTTAACCACTGGGGAAAACTGAGGAGTAACCAGGACCTCTCTGAGCTATTTTTGCAGCTTCCTGTGAACCTAGAATTATTTCAAGATAAACAATTTTTCAAAAGTTATTTTTTGGTATAATTTAAAATTCAATGGTTACTAACATAATTATTTCTTAACTCACTGGTGATAATAATAATAAAGTTGACTTTTATGAATATACTGAAATCTCTTTCCCTGAGCATAAGTAAAAGCTGTAACAAGAAAATGCATGAAGCATTCGTTTCTGTAAAGAAAAGCTGTCTGTGAGATGTTTTAGATAAATAACATACATATTATCATGGATAATAATAATAATAAGGCTTTATTATTATGGGTAATAATATCTATGAGATATTATGGGTAAAACACATAGAATAGTACTTAGAACTTAGCAAATACGCTGCACTTATCTTGTATTATTATTAATGTCATTTAATATTATCTGGCATTCTTATTAATACTACTAAATTGAGAGCTTATGGTGATTTCACTAAAATAATTATGTAATCAAAATATTTTGAGCCAAAGTTTTTTCCTCCCCACACTTCTTCTTGGTAAAAATTCAAATCCCCTTTCAGAAGTCTTCAGTCTCTGACGATCGTGTGAAAGTTCATTCTGTCTTATGATGGAGATGTTAATATAGTTCCTCCAAGGGCATTAGATCTTTGTTGTTTGCATTTCAGTATTGACCCTTGAGTTTACTTTACTTTCAGCTCTCTTGCCTTCTCTAAAATGTTTTGAGGCAGTACTTCTAATAGCATTAAGCATCTCATTTTTAGTTTAATCCCAAACCTTGTAGTTCTAAATAAAAAATTGAACCGCATGCCCCCAAGGTTTTAATCTAATATCTGGTTCCTTGGATTAGGGCCAAGTCTTCGTTTTTTAAAGCATCAGCACGTTCTAAATACACTTTTTGCTACTTCCTTTTAACATCTGACCTTGGTTCACTTAAACTAATTGTTATCCTTTCAGCAGATTGTGATCCTAAAAAAAAACAAAACAGAAATTACACTATAGAACATTGGTGGAATTTTTAAAATTCTGAGTTCAATGCCCTCCATTGTAAACTGTGCCGCTTCAGTAGTACTCTTTTTTTTTTTTAATAATTGAAGTATAGTTGATTTACAATGTTGTGTTAGCTTCTGGTATACATCAAAGTGATTCAGTTATACATACATATTCTATTTCATATTCTTTTCCATTATGGTTTATCACAGGATATTGGATATAGTTCTCTGGGTCAGTAGTACTCTCTTAATCATGATAGTAATTTATTTAAAACCAAATAAAAGCATATAATTTTTTAAAAACTTTTTAAAGAACCAAGCCTCAAAAATATCAAATTCATATACACTTGTAATGTAGGAATCTTCTGATTTATAATTGTCACTTGTTCGTTCACTAATACAGAGCTCTGCCTATGTGCCAGGTGGATGCTGGGCACCAAGGATGCGCAGAGGCTCAGCTCCGCCCCTTGGGGCTCCTGGTAGGGGAGGAGACTGGCCTTCATGCTCACATGCCCTGGGCATGACATACATTGTACTGATTACATGGCAGTTGTAGGGTACTTAATGTGTATAAGCTCCTTACATGCTCTCTTAACTGACTTTCATTGGTTTGAATACTGAAAGCAATGCTGTTAAGTAATTTAAATTATCAGAGTATTCCAATTGGATAAATTAAAAACCAAATTCAGTAACTGGCCTGTGGCCACGTGCTTAGGAATCAGTCAGAGCTGGGATTCCAGGCCCCGTCTTCTGGTCCTAGATCCCATGCTCTTTCCTCTTCTGCACCCTGTGTTGGGAGCCAAGATTGAAGGTGAATTCAGAGTTCCCCCCAAGCGTGAAATGCAAGCAGCAGGTGCTGTTCCAGGTGGCTTTTGGGAGGTTCACTCATGAGGAATGAACAGCGCTGATACAGAGGGTGAGGAAGTGACTGCCTGTCCAGTTGGTTCTTTTGGTCCTTTGATTGATTCATCCGTGAGCCTGTGTTTGGGGCTAGAGCATCTTTCTCTCCCGAGGAAGAAGAGGCCTCGGGCTCAGAGTGTGGCTAAGCAGCACTGCCAGGCAGGATTGATATCGTTGTTGTGAGTTTGTTGCCTTTACTTTTTCTGTTATCTTTACCTGCGGTGTGTGTTTTGGCCTTCCACTTACCGAAGTGATATGAAATCTCATTTCCAAATAAATATTTAAATATATAATACTTTAACTAAGTAAATTAGAGGGAAGAGGTGAGAGGACAGGGGAAATAGCAAAGGTGGGACCCAGGGACTGAGACTTAGGAAGAGCTCACGGAGCTACTCTGTCAACCTCACGTGCCTTCGGGATTTTTGTTTCATCTTCCCCTCCACCTACCTGCAACTTCCCAAACCAAAAGCATCTTCAGAAGACGGTGACAGTTTGCAGGGAGCACATGCACATGAATAAAGCATTCCACCCAAGGTCTGTGGTAGGATGATTTTAGCCACTAATGTTTGATCTGCTTTGAGAGATGAGTTAGTCCTTTCGGGATTCCCTCTCTTGGGAGGGGTGATCAGCACATGGAAACTTCCACCAAGATTCCCGCCCCACCTGGTGCAGCCTCACTGTTTCAACTTTGTTTTCAGTCTCCTCCTCACACCCAGATTCTAAGGCTCAGAGCCAAGACTTCCGTCACAAGAAGCCTCTGGACACCTAGGGTGATGGTGTCCCCAAATTTTTTAATTAATTTTTATTGGAATATAGTTGCTTTACAATGTTGTGTTAGTTTCTGCTGTACAGCAAAGTGAATCAGCTATACGTATATAAATATTCCCTCTTTTTTAGATTTCCTTCCCATTTAGGTCACCACAGAGCACTGAGTAGAGTTCCCTGTGCTGTACAGAAGGTTCTCATTGGTTATATATTTTACACATAGCAGTGTGTATATGTCAGTCCCAATCTCCCATTTCATCCCACCACCACCCCTGCCCCCCTTGGTAACCATAAGTTTGTTTTCTACGTCTGTGACTCTATTTCTGCTTTGCAAATAAGTTCATCTGTACCATTTTTCTAGATTCCACATATAAGCAATGTTGTATGATATTTGTTTTTCTCTTTCTGGCTTACTTCACTCGGTAAGACAATCTCTGGGTCCATCCACGTCTCTGCAAGTGGCACTATTTCGTTCCTTTTTATGGCTGAGTAATATTCCATTGTATATATGTACCACATCTTCTTTACCCATTCCTCTGTCGATGTACATTTAGGTTGCTTCCATGTCCTGGCTATAATAAATAGTACAGCAATGAACATTGGGGTGCCTGCATCCTTTCAAATTATGGTTTTCTCCAGATATATGCCTAGGAGTGGGATTTCTGGGTCATATGGTAGCTCTATTTTTGCTTTTTTAGGGAACCTCCATACCCAACTTTCAACAAGAAATGACATTTGTCCAAACATCGGTCAATAAAGGAAAGCAGCTATGACTCCAATTTCAAAATATATTATAATTTTCAATAAGAATGTTTGCTTCTAAGAGAAGTTAAACTTTCTGACAGAATACATTGAGGTGTAATTATTCTTCACTAAAGTGTTAGAAAAGGTATTTCTAACCTTGATTTCCTAATTTCTAAAATAATCCTCCCTTCTAAATTTTTACCGTGAATCTCGTGTCTCGGGTCCTGCAGGAAGAGCCTGGGAATGGTGCCGATAGGTTTTATAAATGAATAGATGTCAAAGAGAGAGTCACAAACCTCTCATTTAAATTCCTTTTTCTGCTATACTTGTTCTTTCCAAGCCTGTCATGTCTAAAAAAGTATCCTTAGATTTTCAGCCACATTTGATGGAGCGTCTGTGCTGTGATTTGTGAGGTGAGGACATTTTAAAACTCACAGCTCTCCAAGAAATACCATGGAAAAGATGTTTGTTTTTTAACAGAAAGGAAAGAACAAAACAATAATTGCCCCATTTCTGAATGCTGTATAGAATCCGTGGAGGGAAAACATAGAGGAAAACAATGGAAAGGACATTGTCAGGGTGACGCTAACAAAAAATGGCAGCAAAGTCAGTAAAGATTTACTGTCATCGAAGTCTGAAGCTCTAATGTTAGAACAACAGTAATTGCTAGCGCTGACTGAGCACTTCCTGTTTACCTGGTGCATTGCACGTGTCAAGTCTCTAGGTCCTTGAGACCGCCCTGTTGTCAGTAGGGAGACTTGCTATGTTTTCAAATAGGGACATGGCAGGTGCCCACGTGCTTTTTTAAAAGCTTACCCTAGGAGAAGTGTATAAACCACAGGGAGGTGAAGTGACCAGGTAGGAAGCTACTGCAGTAATGCAGACCAGAAGTGAGTGGAAGTCAGCTTTTCTGGCTAGTCCCAGAAGGAAAGGAGCAGCTTGCTTTCTGCAAAAGCATCCATTTGTTCTCTAGATGTTTCAAGGATTCCTTTTGCCAAAGGGGACCGTTGCTCATCTCTGAAGATCTGGGCACTGGTAGCACAGGCTCACCGACAAATCACTCTTCCCAGGCAGGTACAGAGGTAGAGGAAATTACAGTTCTCGAGTTGTATTAACATCTCAGACCCTGGCAACATCTGCATCTGAGGGGAAATGAAAATCGTTCTCTCTCCGAAAGATGGTGGCACTCCCTGAGGAAGGACTCAAACCCAGACTGATTTAGAGAGGCAACACAGCAATTACATCAGTCACTTTCACCTGCCGTGAAAGCAGAGCAGTCCCCTTTTTGGTGGCCACCTGTGACGAGCCGCTCATTGGCATCACGATTTTGACACCCCATCTGATGACTGGGCCTCCTTGGAACCGCCAGGGTAATGCAGTGAGGACAGGGCCAGGACCAAGTTCCAGAACCTTTGCAAAATTGCTTGATCTCATGATGTCCTGTGACTGTGATCAGAGATAGGCATGCCCAAATCAAAAAAGTAAACTTGGACCAAGATTTATGTAGTGAATATAAACAGTGCTGTAAATCCCTTGCAGTGCAGCCCCTCTGCTACCCCATCCTCCCTGCTCAAGAAGCAGCAGAGACGCTATCGGGACCATCTAGAAGGATGAGTCTGTACATGCAGCCTTTGACTTTCAAACTGAGGAATATCCGTCTCAGGCCCCCTTCAGGGGACAAGTGCCAGGGGACAAGAGACTCCCCGAAACTCTCTGCTGCGTCCTCAGCATCAGTGGGTGAAACATCCTCGTGAAACTGAAAGTGGGGTCCAGCTGCTCGCCGCTCAAAAACCAGTAAAGAGGCAAGGTTGCTGGAAAGGAAAGTTTGCTTTATTTCGGATGCCGGCAACTTGGGCAGGGTGAGGGTGGGGGACTCCTGTCCAAAGGCTGACTCCCCCCCAACTGACAATCAGTGGGCAAGAGGTTTCAGAGACGGAGGGAGGGGGCTACATGCAGAAACAGCACAGTCAGCCTTGACCGTCGTCTTGTTATTGGTCATCGGTGGTCTGACCAGAGTCATCTTGATTGCTTTAAGTACCGTTAATATTCAGTTCCAGGGTTGGTTTGTTCCCACTTCCTTGAGGCCAGTCCTCGGAATTGTGGCAGCTTATGTCATGGCTACAGTCTGGTCATCATGTAGTTAACTTCTTCCACCTGGTGGAGGTTTCAGTATCTATAAGAAAGCTCACAGGAGATGGCTCAGAACATTATCTATGGCCCTTGAGGAGGAACTGAAGGTTCTTGACTTTGCTTAATGACTAAACTATTATTCTTTAGTCTTGTTGGACCGTTTTCCTTTGTTTCTCCATTTTCTCACTTCTCTGATTAAAGTTATTCTTTGGCTAAAGTTTTTCTACAGACAAAAGGCAGGTGGAGGACATGGGGGGAAGGACCATAGGGTCCTGCTTGGTTTCACTCACGTGTGTGGGACAGGGGCTTCCAGGCCTGAGAAGCTAGGCCAGCTGGGAGGCGTCGCTGGGCCCTGCTGAGCACAGCGGGTGTCACCAAGCTTCCTTCCAGGGAACAAAGGGAAGAGGAATGAATGCCAGGAAAGGGTTGACTATCCCCAAACAGCTACCCTCTGCCTCTTAAAATTAATGCTCGACTGAAACGCACACCAAATATATCAAAATAGCCCCCTTTCTTGTATAGATATTTTATTTATTTATTATTGATGTACAATATTATGTAATTTTCAGATGTATAATGTAGTGGTTCACAATTTTTAAAGGTTATATTCCACTTATAGTTATTATACAATATTGGCTATATTTCCTGTGTTAAACAATATATTCTTGTAGCTTATTTATTTTATATCTAGTAGTTGGTACCTCTTTTCTTTTTTTTTTTTTTTTGGCTGCTTTTTTGGGTCTTCGTTGCTGTGCATGGCTTTCTGTAGTTGTGGTGAGCGGGGGCTACTCTTCGTTGAGGTGTGCGGGCTTCTTATTGCAGTGGCTTCTGTTGTTGCAGAGCACAGGCTCTAGGTGCGCAGGCTTCAGTAGTTGTGGCTAGCGGGCTCTAGAGTGCAGGCTCAGTAGTTGTGGCGCATGGGCTTAGTTGCTGCGTCGCATGTGGGATCTTCCTGGACCAGGGCTTGAACCCATGTCCCCTGCATTAGTAGGCGGATTTTTAACCACTGAGCTACCGGGGAAGCCCTAGTTTGTACCTCTTAATCCCCTACCCTATCTTGCTCCCCACCTTCCCTCTCCCCACTGGTAACCACTAGTTTGTTTTCTATATCGGTGAGTCTGTTTCTTTTTTGTTGTATTCACTGGTTTGGTTTTTCTACATTTAAGTGATATCATACAATATTTGTCTTTCTCTGATTGACTTATTTCACTTAGCATAATACCCTCCAAGTCCATCCATGTTTTTGCAAATGGCAAAATTTCATTCTTTTTTGTGTCTGAATAGTGTTCCATTGTATATATGTACCACATCTTCTTTATCCATTCCTCTGTTGATGGACACTTAGGTGGCTTCCATGTCTTTCCTACTGTAAATAATGCTGCTATGAACATTGAGGTACATGTATTGTGTCAAACTAGTGTTTTCATTTTGGGGGGATATATACCCAGGGGCGGAATCACTGGGTCGTATGGTAGCTCTATTTTTAGTTTTTTGAGGAACCTCCATACTGTTCTCCACAGTGGCTGCACCAACTTACATTCCCACCAACAGTGCACAAGGGCTCCCTTTTCTCCACAACCTCTCCAACATATGTTATTTGTGTTCTTTTTGATGATAGCCATTCTGACAGGTGTGAGGTGATATCTCATTGTAGTTTTAATTTGCATTTATCTGACGACTAGCGATGTAGAGCATCTTTTCATGGGCCTGTTGGCCATCTCTATGTCTTCTTTGGAAAAACGTCCATTCAGGTTTTCTGCTTCTTTTTTAATCGGGTGGTTTGCTTTTTTGATGTTGAGTTGTATGAGCTGTTTATGTATTTTGGATATTAACCCTTTATCGGTCATATCATTTGCAAATATTTTCTCCCATTCTGTAGGTTGTCTTTTCATTTTGTTGATGGTTTCCTTGGCTGTGCATAAACTTATAAGTTTAACTAGGTCCCATTTGTTTGTTTTTGCTTTTGTTTGCTTTGCTTTAAGAGACAGATCCAAACAAATATTGCTGTCATTTATGTCAAAGAAAGCTCTGCCTGTGTTTTCTTCCAGAAACTTCATGGTTTCCAATCTTACATTAGGTCTGTAATCCATTTTGACAAAGCCACCTTACTATGCCTCAGTCTGTGATTCCGTGAGATATTGGCCTTGCCTGTGCAATGTTCAGCAACAACCCAGGCTTCGAAGTTACTGTTTCGCCTCTTTTTCTCCATCACTGAACTGAAGAGTATTTTTTTTTCACTCTGCCCACTTGATCAGTGGTTTTCAGATTTTTTTTTCCTGCTTCAGTTCACTTGAGGGATATGTCACGTCATTAGCGGGAGCTTAGTACTGCAATGATTCTGAAGGTGGAAAGAAAAGGAGCTTTGAAATTGGGCAAATTTCCTGAAAAGCAGGTCTATTGAGGGTCCCTCCAGGGTGCACATGGCTTCACATCCCGGGAAAATCACTGTGCAGATGGTAAGAGAGCTGTGTGTCATCCAACAGGATTATTCCACAAAAAGTGGAAACCAGAAATGCCTGGCGACTTCTGACCCACGGCCAGGGCGACTTCAGAAAGCTGAGTGTGCAGTGTGATGCAGTTAGCACAAAGGCACGCGTCCTCGGCCAGCTAGGTGGTCAAGCACAACGAGCACAGGGTTCAGAGCCGGGTAGCCCTGGGTCCAGGCCCCAGCCATTCTGCTTCCCTGCTGCATGGTTGCAGGCAATCCACTTCATGCCTTCTGATCCTAAATTCCCTTCTCTATACAGTAGAAATAAAGACTTGCCTGGTAGAACTTCAAAGATGCCATAAACATATATTATTCATATAAGACATTGCTGTGAAAAGTCACTCATTCAGAGTAATATCCAACAGAATAAAAAACATTTTTAAGCTCAGTCAAATGTCAGGGTACAAATGTTTCTGGGCACTAAAACATCACATAATATTTTAGGCTCTAAACCTCAAGTCCATTATCACATAAGAAAGAGATGTTAGGTAAAGGAAGGCAACATGGCAACTGTTGCCTAGAGCATCACCAGCTGAATCCTGCAAAACAGAAATTACATTTGGAATTGAATTACATTGTACTAAAACATGGCCATTTGAAGTCCTGAGATTAATTAACAAGTTCTTTAAAGATATCAGTGTGTTGGCGTTTCGATTTCAGTTTGTTTAGAAATAACAGTTCCTGGGTCAAGGTTCTTGTTTCACCCAGCCCTCACCTCTCTTGCCCTTGAAGGCTCACACACTCCCTTTGGCTGCCTCTGTCCGGGACATTGATGATGGCAGTGACTGGTGGCCACCGCTGCCTCTGGCCCCGAGCTGCCAGGGCCACCTTCCCATCGACACTCCACCCTGCGGCCTGTCAGGCAAGTATAGGTGGCTTTAGTGCAATAGCAATAAATAGTTTATATAGACCAAATAAAATGCAGCGTTGGAAGAACCCAAAGAGGTGTATGGGTAGAAAACAAAGAAGTTCAGAGACTTTGCACGCCCCAGTGAGGGCATCTTCCTTCTTTTAGCGTGATGATTTTAGTCATTTTACGTGCACAGTTTTATTCATATGAGAAAGGGAGGAAAACTTCGATTTCAGAAGCTTCTAAAAACAACTCGACCCTGCACTGCCTGAGAACACACCGTGCATTAGGTACAGCCTCGACCTGCATCCCGTCCTTCCCGGCAGCTTTTCTGTTGAATAGGGTTTGGGGGGTTTTTCTCCTCTTTTAATATCTGGGAGCTGTGACATTTTTAACCGACTGCAGCATTTTGGAGTAACATTCTCTTGAGGTGGGCAACTGCGACGTATAATTATATCCTGTGGAAAATGATGGTGGTGTGAGGGGTGGGAATGAGGTTACTGAATCACAAAAACATGTTTCCTGTTCAGAAAAAAATGGCCACGTGTGAGATGTTCCACATCCTTCTTCTCTGTGCCCAGGGAGCGTGCAGCATCTTTACGTGGAGCCATTGGTATTCGCTGGACCTTAGCCTGCTTTCATTTTTATTGTTTCGGAGACTTATTACTCTTGCAGAGCGGTTCCCCGGTTTGCTGCCTTTTCTCAGTATATATGAGCTAAGGTAGTCCAAGGAAACACTTTAATTACATTTTAAGCAGAGTCAAAGCCTAAGTCTATTTTGGAAAATTCTAACAGACGGTGCAGTGAGACCATTAACTTCAGTCCCCCAAATAACATAAAGTGGTTTTTTTTCATAATCAAAAGTCCATAGTTGGTGTGTTAAATTGTATCTGCCTATTAAAAATCTGCCCTGAACGCTAAATATTGCCTCAGTGTGCGTATTGTATTTAAAAATCCCTCCTGTGAAAAGCATCCTTGGAGCATGGGCCGTTGTCATGCCTCCCAAGCTGGTCCTTGCACAGCTGCTCCAAGGATGGGGCATCATCAACTTCAAGGAAGCGCCTGTGCTGCGGTTGGATTGGATTTTAACCCTTACCTGCTCACAACTTCCGTCAAGCAAAACTGGAGAGATTAAGGAGGAATTGGAGGCTGTACTAAAACCTGAACTTAAGGGTGGGGGAGATGTTAGGAGTACGTAAGCCAGGTATCCCCCGAGCGGCCAGAATTCACGTGCTTAGGAATCCTCTGAAGGAATTCCTTCAAGGACCCGAGCTCTCACTTTCTCAGCAACAGCAGGATTCAAAACCTGGCTGGCTTTCCTTCCAGTAAATGTGAGAGGAACAGCTCTCCTCTAGAGCCACATAAATGATGTGGTGATTACTTACTTCCCAGGAATACTGGTTCAGAGTACGAGTCTTCTGAAAGCATTCAGTAATTCAATTTACGCAGTTTTATCGGAACACATCCAGCTTTTGACCTTCTTGAGGATAAAGAAGATAGCCAAAGAACCTTTTGTTCTTACCCCAAGAAAAATGCACAGCAGAAAATTGTCTGAAACGTTTGTTGATTTGCTTCATTTATTAAAAGATATTTAAAAGCCAGAAGGGCTGTGACGTAGGACATGGTAGAATGATTGTGTCGCAAAATTACTTAATTTTCCTCGGGCGCATTTCACTGGTGGGTTTATTAGTGACTACCTGTTCAGCTCATGGTCTGCAAAAAAGGAAAGATGGTAGGTCACAGGGTCATCAGAGAAGGCTCAGTCCCTCGGGAAGACGAGGCCTGGAGGAAGAGCCACTTCTGCCTCTGGAGTCTCACGTCTGTGCCAGGCCTTGCTGTGGGCCACACAGGAAGTGGTATTCTATAGCCCTGATGACCTGCATTTCTGCCCTGATTGCTATTCTTGCTCAGAATCCCCAAGCCAGGGGCTTCCCTGGTGGCGCAGTGGTTGAGAGTCCGCCTGCCGACGCAGGGGACACAGGTTCGAACCCTGGTCCAGAAAGATCCCACATGCCACGGAGCAACTAAGCCCACGTGTCACAACTACTGAGCCTGCGCTTTAGAGCCTGCGAGCCACAACTACTGAAGCCCATGCATCTAGAGCCTGTGTTCCGCAACAAGAGAAGCCACCGCAGTGAGAAGCCCACGCACCACAACGAAGAGTAGCCCCTGCTCGCCGCAATTAGAGGAAGCCTGCATGCAGTAACGATGATCCAACGCAGCCAATAAATAAAAAGAATTTCCAAGCCAGGAAGGCGGCCAGGGGCTCACTATGCAAAAGACGCATATGTCATGTCACAGCTTCTCTGAGTGCCCAATGGCTCTAGAGCAATAGATAAAGTTTTATTTTCTAAGTAGAAATTTAAACAGTTGACCTTTGTCCTACTGCAGGCATAAGAGGGAATCTAAAGTCTAAGGTAAATATGTTCTCAGCTATTTTGAAAATGTATGCTAATGGAAAGCCATGACATTTAAAACTGGGTCCATCTTAGAAATGTTTTTAAATGACAATCTCCATAACAAAAGAAAACAAAGCCAGGTGATCAATCCAGAAAGCCCTTTCTTCCTCTCTCTGGGCTCCCCATTAGGTATATTACTTACTTTACAAGCCAAGGATAAGAACACATGGTCTTCATAATGCAAATGTATTCATGGGAATGTATTCATGGGGAGACTGGCTGTATAATTGGAAGCAAAACCGTGCCAGAAAATGCGAGACGGATCACCAAATCTGTAGAGAGTCAGGAAACTGTGGATGGCACCAGTCATCTGATCTTTTCCTTGAAGCAGCTTTTTGTTTTGTTTTGTTTTGTTTTGATTTTGATTTTGTTTAAGAAAAAATACATTCTGCCACTTAAACTGATTCACATAATTCCTGGATGGAAAGTTGGGGAGGCTCATGGCAAGAACTCCCACTTCTACTGTTGCTCTCCTGCTGTTGCTTCCCTGCAACGATCACATTATCCTAGGAGATAAGAAAATTTCCTATTTTGTGAAAGCAGCCGACAGTTAAGCAAAGTTTACTTGACATCTTTTATATTGTCTTGTTGCAAACCTTCATTTGGAGATAAGGAGATACGATCTAGGTTGGAAAACAGTCATTGGTCATGTGTAGATTTAACTGTATCCCCTCCAAAGCCCCTGTCGGGAGGGGTGGTCCAGGAAGAGCGGTGGACTAAGGGTCAGAAAGCATTGAGATCTGACTCAAGCTGGTCTGCGATGATCTGGTTGGGGTCTTTGTCTGCAGCAGTAAAGCAGGCAGGTGGTCCTCCATGGCTGCTACTCTCATGAGTAGTAGTCAAGACGATGGACTCTTCATTTTGCTCACGTACTAATGCCCGTGGTCAGTGCTCAGAGATGGAGAGCATGGGCCCCACTCTCACAAAAACATGCAGAGGTCAAGTGCAGGGAGATTGGTTATCATCTCGTTGTTGATTTTGTCTGTTTTCTGGTCACCAGTTAATGAGAACAGTCAAATTAAAATAACGTTTTTTAGACTCGCAGACTTAGAGAACGAACTTATGGTTACCGGGGGGGAAGGGCATGCGGGAGAGGGATAGATTGGGAGTTAGGGATTGACATGTACACACTGCTACATTTAAAATAGATCACCAACAGGGACCTACTCTATAGCACAGGGAACTCTGCTCTACACTCTGTAATGACCTAAATGGGAAAAGAATCTGAAAAAGAATAGATATATATATATGTGTATAACTGAATCACTTTGCTGTACACCTGAAACTAGCACAACATTGGTAATCAACTAGACTCCAATATAAAACAAAAGTTAATAAATTTTTTTAAAAACAACTGTTTTTAAAAGCAAGGGCTATTGGAATTCCTGTGATCACCATAAATGCTAAAGAAACCCAGCTGTGATGTGGGCGCCTTCCCCCACGGAAAGCGTCTGTTTGTCAGGAATGGGAAGGAACTGGTGTGGCTCAGGGTGGCTTTGTCTCCGGTGACCCAGCAGGATCTCCTTGTACTAGTGGAGCAAGTGCCTCCTCCCTAATCCGTTGTTGACCCCCTCTCCATCTGTCTGTCTGTCTCTCATCCTGTGGGGAGTTAACTAGTGTCCGTGGGTCTACTGGAAGACACCCAGGTCTTCTTCAGAGTCAGGTCCCTTTTTCATCTTCCCATGAAAATAGCAAAGTCTGGAAACTTTCACATGGGTGGAGAAGGCAGAGGGGAATGAAATTGTAATTACATCACGACAAACTCAAAGTATTAATAGAATTAAATTGTCATAAGGGAAGTCAAATAATAGTTATTACTCAACGGTAAAATAATTGTCATTCATAGAGTAACAAAGACACTTCAGAAAAAGAGGATGACTTTTAAATCCCTAAAGCTATTTTAAATGCATATTGTATGGCGGAATAGACGTTACATGTCTAAATAAATCCTTTACCCATCCTATAACGGTCTTGTTCTAGATGGAATTAACTAACGATTTTCACTGTATTTTTATTAGCTTAATTTATTAATAATCCTGAAAATGTTTGTATTTGTTTTTGTCCTGCATTGCACAGTATCTTACCCTTCAGTTAGCAATGTATATTGTGAATCTGTTAATACAGCTCTAAGTGTGTAGTGCATCTGATCCTGGTCTGCCCCCATGGTTTTATTTCAAAATGATAAATACAATGTAAAAACTATTATGATAATGAGGTGTCGACAATGACCATGACTAAGGTACCTTACTTTAAAATGGGCAATTGAATACTGTTGGTGGGAATGTAAGTTGGTGCAGCCACTATGGAAAACAGTATGGAGGTTCCTCAGAAAACTAAAAGTAGAATTACCATATGATCCAGCAATCCCACTCCTGGGCATATATCCGGACAAAACTACAATTCAAAAAGATACATGCACCCGTATGTTCATAGCAGCACTATTTACGATAGCCAAGACATGGAAACAACCTAAATGTCCATCAACAGATGAATGGATGAAGAAGATGTTGTATAATATATATATATACAATGGAATACTACTCGGCCATAAAAAAGAACGAAATAATGCCATTTGCATCAACAGGGATGCAGCTAGGGATTATCATACTAAGTGGACTGGGCATTTGGGGTTAGTAGATGCAAACTATTATATATAGACTGGATAACCAACAAGGTCCTGAGATAAACCATAATGGAAAAGAATAGAAAAAAGAATGCATATATATGTATAACTGAGTCACTTTGCTGTACAGCAGAAATTAACACAACATTGCAAGTCAACTATACTTCAATTTTAAAAAATAAATAAATAAAATAAAATGGCAATTTAAAACTCTTAACTCTTATGCTTGCAGTGTTATCATTTCCCTCTTGGATGTGATGAAATGGTGTGTCCTGATGTTCTGTTGTGTGGAATTAATAGTGCAAGGGGGACAGAGTCAGGACAGGGCTCTTTTCCAGCCAGTCTCTGTTGAGGGCTGAGCTGTAAGGTAACAGCAGCTTTAACACACAGCAGTTCACAGAAAGCACGTGCACATTTTTTTTTTAACATCTTTATTGGAGTATAATTGCTTTACAGTGGTGTGTTAGTTTCTGCTTTATAACAAAGTGAATCAGTTATACATATACATATGTCCCCATATCTCCTCCCTCCTGTGCCTCCCTCCCACCCTCCCTATCCCACCCCTCTAGGCGGTCACAAAGCACCGAGCTGATCTCCCTGTGCTATGCGGCTGCTTCCCACTAGCTATCTGTTTTACATTTGGTAGTGTATATAAGTCCATGCCACTCTCTCACTTCGTCCCAGCTTACCCTTCCCCCCCCCGTGTCCTCAAGTCCATTCTTTACGTCTGCGTCTTTATTCCTGTCCTGCCCATAGGTTCTTCAGAATGGTTTTGTTTGTTTGTTTTTAGGTTCCGTATATATGTGTTAGCATACAGTTTTTGTTTTTCTCTTTCTGACTTACCTCACTCTGTATGACAGACTCTAGGTCCATCCACCTCACTACAAATAACTCAATTTCATTTCTTTTTATGGCTGAGTAATGTTCCATTGTATCTATGAAGCGCGTGCACTTTTACAGACGGACATCATGAACCCTGCAGGCAGTGCCTGTGGAGGTCTCCAAGTGCTCCAACTCCGCAGACACCCACACTGCAGAAGTCAAGCTTTATTTGGGCATCAAAGCCCAGCAGACGGCCCCCAGACACTGCAGTCACTCATTCATTCAATGACTAATTATCAGACTCCTATCACGAAGCGTGGGCTCCACACCAACAAAAATGAGGACCACGCAGCCCCTGCCTGGGGACATCCACAGCCTGGGGCAGAGACGGTAGAGTATGCCCAGCACTGCGCACTGTGTGGTCGGGTCTGAGCCACCTGCAGGCGGCAGGGCTCCCCATGGGGTCTGTGAGCAGGTGTGTCCCCACTCCGACCGCACTAAGGAGCAGCTCAGCTGATAAGCCACAAGTGGACCCATGAAAAGGAATAATGAA
The DNA here is from genome assembly GCF_059928025.1 of Delphinapterus leucas. NCBI lineage: Eukaryota > Metazoa > Chordata > Mammalia > Artiodactyla > Monodontidae > Delphinapterus > Delphinapterus leucas. The sequence goes on along the minus strand of NC_143142.1, from coordinate 30,765,930 downwards.
TTGGTCCCATTGAACCACAGACTGATTGCTCAATAGTGGCCATTGCCAGCAATGGCCAAGATGGCCAAGCGCTTTAGCGGGGGATGGAGAGTAGGGGAGTATAAAGGAGCTTCCGTTCTAAAGAGGGAACTTGGAAAGCCATGCTGGGGCATGTTTGAGGATGTGCGTTCCTAGTACCACATTCACTGACCCCAGAGCATTTTAGGACGATGTTTCCACACACGTGATCTGCCTTTGTGTCTTCTGCCTGCTCTTCCCTTCTCTCCCAGTTGGTGCCAAGAAATATAAGAGTAGGTACAGAAAAGACAACAAAACAGTGTTACTAAATGCTTCTTGCTACCATCCTTCTTCCCAGTACCTCCTTATAGCGTTGGCTACGTGAAGGTGAAACAGAACGTGAACTAAAGTGGAAATTAAAATCCCAGATTTTTTTTTCACTTGTCAACTGATAGCAGAGGACATTTTCATTATAACTTGAATAGAAAAATGTATATCTGACTAATAACATGAAGATTAAAGACCCTAGGCATAATAATGCCAAATCCTTAAATAAATGGACATCTAAGCTCCATTAAAAATGAAAACTCTGGCAGAAGTTCTTAGAGGATTTTAGGCTGGAAGTCGTGAAGTCTTAGCTTACCTACTTTCACAGATTTAACCAAAAATAACCTTCCTTCAGTTTGCAGTTGGGAAGAAAAATGATATCTTTATATCTCGTAGGAGAATATTGAAAGGATGTAATGTAATTAAGAAATTGAGAGAAATGTTAAATTTTCTATAATAAATATTCAGGTAGGATGGGGATGAACACCCAACCATTTTCGGTAGATGGTACAGATAAATTGTGGGCTTACTCTTCAGCCCCCACCCGTGTTTGTGGCCTTTTAACTAAAGGAAAACAACAAAAAACTAAATGAGATATTTAAGATATAAAGTAGTTTAATAATCCATTATTTCATTCCTGTGAATATTCTCTTCCTTCCTTGACCCTTGTACATTTTTTAAGAACCCCCCCCAGTCATTAAGATCCCTGTGTTTGTTTACCGCACCGAATTGTAATTCGTCATGTCACTTGTCTCTTTCTTCCAGAGCTTCTTTGAAGGGCAGTCTGCACCATGGGACTCTGCTAAGAAAGATGAAAACAGAATGAAGAACAGATATGGGAATATTATTGCATGTAAGTGTTGATAGCATCATCGTGCTGTGCTGTAACTTTCTTTTCACATCTGCTGAGATTGACCACCGGCCTCATGCGGCAAGAATTTGCAGGGCAATTACTACCTTCATCCCGCTGGAAAAGCTGGTGTGATGCTCGTATTAGGGAAAGGAAAAACTACCTAAATACCCCCGCTACGTCCGTGTGTCTTGCTGTGGGGCTAGTTTTACTTTTAGATTGAAGGTTTGGGTAACCTAGGTAATGTTCAAATGCTGAGACAGAAAATGCATTTTGGAAGGAGTAAACATAACAGACCTAATGCTTCCCATCTGCTCCATGAGAAGGAATAGACATAATGATTCGAAGCGCGCCTCGCTGCCAGGAGCTTCTCAGCAGACATGAGCTCATTAATCCTCAGGACACTTGGGGTAGGGAGGTCAGTAATAGCCCCATTTTGAGGACAGGAAACTGAAACTCAGAAGTTAAATGGTAGTCCCTGTATCACAACACGCATTAGCAAAAGAGCTAGGATGATATCTCAGAAATTCTCAGTTCCTATGAAAAGGAATGGTCCCAATCCATAATGCCTCGGACGGTTTTTAAATCAAGCCCAACCTCATTAATGTTCCGTAACGATGCCGGGATGCCTGGTAGATTGATGAGCTTCCTTCTTCCAGGGCTGAAGCCATCCATCCCCTGCATTAAACTGCTCAAAGCCACACGTGACTGCACCGAGGTACTCATGGAATTAATACTATCTCTAAAGATACGTAAATTTAAAAAACAACAATAATGTGAAATATAGAGCACCTAGCTCATCCTCCCTTATTACTTGTAAGAGAACAAACTTGAAAGGTTTGGATACTCCAGCGGAGCTATATATTATCTTTCTTGATTGTGGAAGTGCGGTTAGATTTTATCTGCCTGAGTTAACATTTTCTTGGTAGGACAGTTGAGCTTCTATAGCAGCGCCACCCAGTAGAATTTTCTGTGATTGCAGAAATGTTCTGTGCCTGTGCTGTCCGGTGCAGTAGCCCTCACCATACCAGCACTTGAAATGTGGCTGGTGTGACCGAGGAACTGAATTTTCTATTGTATTCAATTTTAATTATTTTTAATTTAGATCGTCCACGAGACGAGGGGCTCCCATATTGGATGGTGCAGACCTACAGTGTGTTTCATGTTTAAAAAGAAGTGTGTCGGGGTTTACATATAATATGAACCATCCCAACTGGGCCTGAACATGGCCTGTTTTCCCTTTGGCCACTCACAAAGCCAAACCACTGGTTCTGCAGATGGCAAGTGCTAGCTTCGGGAGTCTTGTGCATTCATTTACTTAGAGCTTCATTTTTAGAGAGAAGATGTTCCCCTGAGATCTAAGGCTTCATTGCCCCTCAGTGAATTCAGTCAACACTTGGCCCCCCGAGGACCCCAGGGTGATGGGGACGATGTCCCTGCCCCCAGGACAGAGCAGCACAGACAGATGAGAGACTGTGAGTCTGGTCTCTCTGCACCAGGACGCAGTCCTGCGTTGGAGCTGTGTGTACAGCGCTGTGTGCTGCAGGGGCTCAGAGAAGGAAAGCATCATTTCCAGCCAGAGAGGGGTCATGGGAAGAGTCCGTTGGCCAATATAGATCCTCCCAAGTTACTTCGTGTTCTCTGTGAGCCTGCTGAAGTTTCACACCCTCAGAAGAATCCAGATTTCTCAAAGTGGCTTATAGGAGCCTTCCCAGGGTTCCTTCAGCTCTGCCACTAATTCCAAGGAGGTCCACCGAGGTAAAATGGGCACTTCGCAGCCGTGCCACCCACGCCAGGTAGAAGAGATGTCAGTGAGCCCTTGTCCTGCGGCCGCCATATCCGAGGTGTGGGCCTCACACCGAGCATCTGGAGAGCAGCGTCCAGGGCTCTGGTTTGGGCTGTGCTCAGAGACCCGGCCAGCCTCTGTTCAGTGTGACTTTGACTCTGTTCCTTCCCAATGTGTAGTTCGACGGCTGCACTTGGTAGATGCTTGAGAAATCGTTTTGAATGCTTAAAGAAAAAAGTGATAAAAGCTAGCATTTGCTGAGCACTTGCTATATGCTAGACACCCCTGTTACACCTGTTAAGCCCTTTACACCTGTTAACTCCCTCACTCCCTGTAATGATCCTGTGACATTGTTCATCCATTTTACAGGAGAGGAAAACTGGGGCATAAAGAAGGTGAAAGGGTTACACAGTTAATAAGATGGGGACAAGATTCCAACCCAGGGGCAGCTCTTATAACCACCACCCAGTGGATGCTGGATAGTCAGTCCCCACCGACCATTAGCATCATTGCCTGCACAGGCCAGTATCTGTGACAAGAGGCAGCTTGAGAAGACTTTCACCCCCCTCATCCCCATTCTTCATCTCCCCAGGCCACCTCCAAATAAATATACAAACTAAGTACAAAGAGTACACTCCCTGTTGAAGGCAGCTTCAAGCCAAGTCCTCCAGCCCCCAGGCTGACCCCCTGTGGCCCCCTGTTCTGAAATTCTGGAGCTGCCGCTGTTGTGGGCCTCCTGCAGAAATTCTTCTTTGATGGCTTCAGATCTGTTGCCTAAGAAAGATATTGGGGTCAGGGTCTAATTTATGTATTAATTGTTAGCCTATCATCACTAACCATCACTAGCTCAGAATGGGCGTCACCACCAAGATCATCTTCAACTCTCAAGACCCTGCACTTAGGACAGATTATCTTGTCACCCTAGGCAGGCACTGGCTGTGGTCTGTGTGTCCAGCAGAATGTTGTCAGAGGTGGAGAAGGTTTAAATCTACCTCCCACCCTCATGAATGTACACTGTCTGTGGGCTGGACCAGACTAGGATGCACGTGAACTAATAGGACAATGTAAATGACTAAGGGAAAAGCCTTTGGGGGCAAAAGAGAGGAATTTAGGATTGGGAACTAGAAGACACAGTTCACAGTCTGTTTCACCATGTATTAGCCAAGTGACCATGGGAAAGTCATGAACCTTCTCAATGTCCCAGTTTCCTAAAAAGCCAGCTGTTGTGGAAATGAACTTATACGCCACATAAAAACATCACTGATTGTTGTTACCTTTGAAAAATCGCATCTTTCTTCTCTGTTACTCCTTACCCTTCCTCAGCTTAGTGGGCTCAGTAGGTCATTTAAAACGAAAAACAAAAGCAGCATTTGGAAGTCTCGGGTTGGAAATGATGAACTTGTGGATAATTGCAGGCGCTACGTTGCTCCCTAATTGTCAGCAGGATTCTGCACAGCGACCCGCTCATCACGGGCTGTGACCATGGGCTCTATTTCTGGAGAGTTTGCCTTTATTCCTGATAAATCCCAGAGGGGGTGGATTTTCCAGCTCTCACCTGCCTCCACCTCACCTGTTGCGCTCTTTCAGTGTTTCTTCCATCAGCTTGCGTTGTTTTTGTGCTTTTGTAGGGACGATGTCAGAAAGATGTCCTGTGCCCAGGCAGCTCTGTCCAGTCTCCTGATCTTACCCCTCAGCTGCCGTGGCATTCTGAAGGCTTTCCCCGCACACATGTTGTCTTTTTTTTATGTATTTTTAAAGTAAAAATTGTCCGTATTTAAGGTGTACAACATGATGCTTGATATAGATAAATAGCGAAATGATTACGATAGCCAAGCTAATGAAAGTACCTTCCCCTCACATAGTTGTCATTTTTTATGTGTGGTGAGAGCACCCGCAATCTACTCTCCTAGCAAGTTTCTGGATTCAGTACAGTATAATTAACCATCGTCATCATGGTGTACATTCAATCTCGAGACTTAGTCATCCTATGTAACTGCCACTTCATACCCTTTGACCAACACCCCCCCATTTACCCCTTTCCCCCCGCATGCTCCTCGTAACCACCCTTCCACTCTCTGCTTCTATGAGTTTGACTTTTTTTAGATTCCATGTACAAATGAGATCATGCAGTGTTTTTCTTTCTGTGTCTGGTTTATTTCACTCAGCATAAGGTCCTAAAAGTTCATCCATGTCGTTTCAAATGGTTACCTTTTCCTCCAGTTTTCTGTTGCTTTCTAAAATCCCTCTAGAACTGTCTGTGATTGTTTCTATAATTGTCTATAACGGTCTATGCTGACGTATTCTGAGACATCAGCCACTTAGGCCACCTACCGAACAATTATTAATGCTCTTAAACTAGGGTGTGCACATCCTTAGATGCCACTAGTAGCTAACTAGCGGGAGTTTGATACCACATATGGCTTGCAGAAACACCACTACTGCCGGCTGGCTTCAATACCAGAACTGCCCTGATGCCAGCCCATGCCAAGCCTGGTGCTAGAACTCACAGCCTGAGTGCTGTTTGTCTAGGGGGCCCCAATCCAGCGTGAGCTCCCCAGTAGGGTCTGATGAAGCCGCTGCAGTGCTAAGTACCCCTCTGAGAATCACCATTTGGAGCTGCTTCATTTGAGACTGTACGTCTTTAGTTATGGCAGCGAAAATGAATCTTTGATATCGTTAAAATTGTAGAAGGATTTCAGGAATAAAAATACTTATCTAAATCACCCTAATGTATACACTCATACTGGTTGTTTCTTTAAAGGCATGGAGAAAAGTATTACACCTCCCTTCCCCACCAAGAAATCCTGCAATTGTGGAAAAATCAGTTTCCCTGACTGGGAAGCCCGCTTCAGGGAGTCTAGGCTTTGGGAATAGCACCACTAACTACGATGAGGAACTGGGGGATTCCATGAACAATGAACATGTCCTAGAGATTCTTGTTAGTGCTTTTCAGAGAACATAAGAAGTGCTTTAATGATCACATTCGTAGTTTTGTAACAGTGTTTGCATATAAAATGGTTTTAATGGTGCTTAAAAACTGTTTATTGGCTGTTGTTCTTAAGTAAGGTGAACTTTTCCCTCAGTTACACGATAAATTTGCTGAGCTAGCCCTTTCCAAATGTAAACAAATACCCCGTCCACTATTAACAGACACACAAACACACACACACAAGCATAGCCCCCCCGATAGTCTCAGCAGTTCTTAATTGTAATTAACAATTACAATTGAGAGAATAAGATGCAAGTCAGACAAAAAGAATGAAACTCTGCCATTTGCAACCACATGGATAGACCTAGAGGGTATTACACTAAGTGAAATAAGTCAGACAGAGAAAGGAAAATGCTGTATGTTACCACTTATATGTGGAATCTAAAAAATAAAACAAACAAATGAATATAACAAAACAGAAACAGACTCACAGGTACAGAGAACAACTAGTGGTTACTAGTGGGGAGAGGGAAAGGGGGAGGGAATTGAGAGGTACAAACTATTATGTATAAGATAAATAAACTACAAGGATATCATGTACAGCACAGGGAATACAGCCAGTATTTTATAATAACCTTAAATGGAGTATAATCTATAAAAATATTGAATCACTATCACTATTTTATATACTTGAAACTAATATAATATTGTAAATCAACTATACTTCCACTGAATAGGTAGATGTTAGATAGTTAGATAGATAGGTAGGTAGGTAGGTAGATAGATAGATAGATAGGTAGGTAGATAGATAGATACATAGAAGATAGATAGATGATAGATAGATAGATAGATAGATAGATAGATAGATAGATAGATAGATGCAAACCAGGGCCTGACGCAGCTGAGGAAGGGAGCCCAGTCCAGGCGGAGGCCCTGAGGGAGGGACAGCCAGCCTGGGTCAGTGTGGCGTCGGGGACAGTAAGGACCTCGTGTAGCTGGAGCAGAGGGGGTACCATCCAGGGGAGAGGCAGGAATTGTGAAGACCCTGGGGGACAGCAGTGAGCCAACACAGACTCAGCCCCTACACTCGGGAAGTTGACATCTCCTTTGAGAGGAAGAGAGACTTGACTATACAAATAAATGAAATAAAAATAAAAATGAAGTGAAAGTCAAGGGCCATAAGGAGAGGAGCGCAGTCCTGCAAGAGCCTGTACATGGGAGCTGACTGATTCCAGAGGATGTGGAATGAAGGCAGCTGACCCAGGGGCTAGAGCAGGGGTGTGCAGACATGCAGGAACCCATAGTTTGAGGAGGGGAAGGAAGGCGGGGTGGCCAGAGCTGGGAGAGGTGGAAGGGGGAGGGGGGCCCGAGAGAGAAGGAGGTGGGAGCCAGGCCTGCAGGGCCTTCTGGGGCAGATTCAGTGTCTTAGTCTTTATTATAAGAACAAGGGACACCTCATTAAAGGGTTGGGAGGGAGGGTTAATCTAATTTACATTTGGAAAGATTAGTCTAACTGCAGTAAAGAGTGAATCAGAAGGGGACCCTAGCTAAAAGATTCTCTCTTGGCCCAGGTGACAAGTGATGGTAATGTGTACTAGAAAGTAACAGATGGATTCAAGGAAGACACAGGGTCAGAGGTGACTCCTGTGTTTCTGACTTGGGTGGATGGAGGATGGACGGCGGACAGACAGACAGATGGAAGGACGGGCTGTTTACGAGATGGGTAACACTGGAAGGGAACCAGACTTGGAGCTCAGGGGTGGCAGTGAGGTCGGTGGTAGCAGGGAAAGCTTGTGAGTTGAATCCGGGGATATACTGAGACGCCTTTGAAACATTCAGATGGGATGTCAAGTAGGCACTTATGTGGACGGCTCTGGAACCCAAAAGAGTTGTAAATTTGTGAATCTCGGGGCACATCAGTGGTAGTCGTGAGGTTCTCTGTGGAGGGAGCATGGAGGGTGTCAAGGGCCTAGCACCCAGCCTGGAGGGGCTTTAAAAATGAGAAATACTGGGGCTTCCCTGGTGGCGCAGTGGTTGAGAGTCAGCCTGCCGATGCAGGGGACACGAGTTCATGCCCCGGTCCGGGAGGATCCCACATGCCGCGGAGCGGCTGGGCCCGTGAGCCACGGCCACTGGGCCTGCGCGTCCGGAGCCTGTGCTCCGCAACGGGAGAGGCCACAACAGTGAGAGGCGCACGTACTGCAAAAAAAAAAAAAAAAAAGAAGAGAAATACTGAGACAAAACTGCTTAGCATGTGCAAAGGAGCACATGTCATGGAGGGGAGGGCCACGCAGGGCGTCCCGCCGGGGCGTCTAGTACAATGAAGATGGCGATGTAACAAGGTGAGGAGCAGCCGTGAAACTGCCAAGAGCTGCTTGGAATGAGTAGGGGAGGGGCGAGGGGGTACGGCCTTGACCGTGAGGACCCACGACTCTTACAGGAAGGGAGGCCCTTCTGAGGTCTGGTGTCCGTCTGGACTCAGGGTGCCCGTGCTTAGTGAGGCGACTAAGAAGACAGTGTGAGCTGTGACCCGGTCTGTCCCACCCAAGTCTTCTCACCAGCTACCCTGCCTCCGTGGCCCGGGCTGAGGGCTGCAGGTCCCCAGGACTTTGTCTTAAAGCAAGGTGCTTCTTTCTGCTAACTGAGCAACCGTGTCACTTCTGAGGGATGTACTACTGTCGTGATCCAGGTTAGGTATAAAGGCAGGCAAAGGCAGGAGAGAGGGGGACGGGGTGAGTGTAGGGGCAAGATGCCCTGGGAGAGGGAGCTTCCTGCATCAAAACTCCGGCAGACGAGAGCAAGACAGAAACATATCCCACAATATGTGCAGGAAAGAAAAGGGTAAATTCTAGAAAAATCAGGCAAAATAAAATAAGAGTCAGGGGATCTGCCAGGAATCTGAAAATAAAGAGTAGGCGTCTCTGACAAAGGGTCCAGTTAAAAAAGTCAGAAACAAGGCAGGACTAAGAAGTTGGCGACACAAAACCAGCAGCAGGAGTGAAGCTTAGCACAGAGCCAGCCAGCGCTCAGCTGAAAGCTCCTTCTTGTTTCTTGCTCAGAAGCTGCCTGGCTGAGCCTGAGCCCACCCTCCATCCCCACCCCCGTGGGCAGGGGTAGGGACCCCAGGCTGGAGCAGTGGGGAGAGGTGCAGGACGCCCAGCACTTCCTGTCGGTTACCTTGGCCCCTCTGCCTCTTGTACCTTGAAACCAGTGCAGACCAGCCCTTGGCAAGATGTAACCACAGGAAGAGCAAGGCTGTCATTTGAAGCAATCAATTATAATTAAAATTAATTTTGAGTCTCCTGTCGGTGGACAAATGTTACATACATCACTGTGATTCCAGTTTGCCTTAAATATGTCATCAGTATTCAGCAGAAAGGGAGAATTGGTTAGAGATGAAAGATTATCAGTGACAGACTCCATTTCTGCTGCTATAATAATATCTAATCACTTACAGGTTCCGACTGCAAGGCTGTGACCCAGATCCATCGTGTTTAATGTGAAAATGATGTTAAAATATTTGAAGCTATGTAGATGTATTTTAAACATAACGTTATTTGATAAAAAGGGCATAAATAACATGTTTCAGGGACTGAGGGAGCTGCTTTAAATCTCTAATTACCCCACCTCTAATGTGTGAAGACAGTCATACACACACACACACACATGCATATATACACACACGCAAATACATATATACAAACATACATACATGTACACATATATATGTATATACATACATATATACACACCATAAATACACACACAGAGACATATTTATACACATACGTATGTACATACATATATACACACATGTAAACACATACTTATATAAATACTATAAATACATGCATGCGCATGCATATATGTATACATACGTGCATATGTATATACACACACCATAAACACATGCACACATGCATAAATACACACATGCAGACATATGTTTGGAAAAGTCCCAGCCGATTATAACTTTGCAGCATTAAGCAATGGTTTGTTATGACCAGGTCTTTATGGGCCTGTTTCTTAACCAAAAATATGACTTTTGCCCTATTTCACGTAGTAAGGGCTTTTTGGAAAGAAATTGGAGGAATAGCAACGTACCTTTAATGCAGATTGAGTTTCTCAAAATGACAGAGTTTATCCCCCCCTGGGTGGGGTAGCGCTGAGTGGTGATTATTATATAAACGTTCATTGAGGTTTGATCATATTCCATTCATCCATGGCCAAATAGGTTTCTTTCTCCAATTATAAAAACAGTCCATACACATTAAAGAAAATGTGTGCAGTGAAGAAAAGAGGGGGGAAATTGTCCAGGACCACACCAAACAAATTCAAACCCTGCTAACATTTTCTTTCTATTTCCTTCAAATCTCTTTTCTTTATGCCTTGAAGTTGTTGGCTTTATTTTGTAAAATAAAAATAGATTTATTGTTTTCTTTCTGATTCCTAAGACAGTATAAACTATGTAGACAATTAAAGTGGTACATAAACTCATAAATGGAAAAGTCAATATCCCTCCAGATTTTGCCACCCAGCAGAAGCCCCATCCCTTCAGTTGCCCACTATGCCTTCCTAGACACATATCCAAATGCGTTTGATTATTTCATATAAACAGACTCTTAGGAGACTTGCTGCTTTGTAACCCGCTCTCCTTCACTTACACTATGTCACAGAGATCTTTCCAAGTAAAGAAATTAAAGGTCTAGTAACCCTTTGTGATGATCGTTTCAGATTCCATTGTTTTATAAGATCACTGTTGATCAGTTCCCTGCTGAAATCATTGAATGATTTAAACTGGGTGGGGAGAAAATAAATTGTGTTTTAGGAAAGTAGCTCTCAGCATGGATTCACTGGAAAGGGGGCAGTCTGTAGGCAAAGATGAAACGGTTCAGGTGAGAAAAATTGTCAGGTCATGAAGTCACAGCAGTCATGATACAGGTGCCAGCTCACCTTTACTTAGTTCTAACTATGTACCAGACACTAATGCGTGACTTGTATTAACTCAGTCCTCACAAAAATGCTGCAAGGTAGGCACTCTTTTATTTCCATTTTACAGTGGTAGAAACTGAGGCACGGAGGTTAAATAACTTGTCCAAGGTCACACAACTGGAAAGTGACAGAATTAGGATCAAACCCAGGGATTTTTACTCCAAAGCCTGTGATCTTAACCTCTGTACAACACTGTACAGAATCAGGGATGGAAAACAAAAGCTGCTGAGTGGATGCCAGGGGAATCAGATGAAGGAGTTGTTGAGAAGTATTCGGCCTATTTCCAGACCTTTTCCTGTTTCATCTTTAAAACTAGCTAAACTCATCTTCCCCAAAAAGTGGGTGCGTGGAGTTTTCAGTTCCACTCTGCTCTGCTGGTCCCCAAACAAGCCTACTGGGCTCGTTGTGCTGTGAATTGCCGAACTCCAGCAAGGGTGTTGCTTTTATTCATAGAAGAGAGTAATTTCCTTTTTTATTGTATTTTATTCCTTTGTTTTAGTTGATTTTCAGTGTTTCAGGTGTATGGCAAAGTGATTCAATTTTATGTATATATAAAACTGAATATATATAAATAGGTTATTACAAGATATTGAACTTAGTTCCCTGTGCTATACAGTAGGTCCTTGTTGTCTGTTTTATATATAGTAGTGTATATCTGTTAATCCCCAACTCCTAATTTATCCCTCCTCCTCCCCTTTCCCCTTTGGTAACCATAAGTTTGTTTTTACCTCTGTGAGTCTATTCCTTTTTGTAAATAAGTTCATTTGTATCATTTTTTTAGATTCCACATACAAGCAATATCACATATTTGTCTTTCTCTGTCCGGCTTACTTCATTTAGTATGATAATCTCAAGGTCCATCCATGTTGCTGCAAATGGCATTATTTCATTCTTTTTTTATGGCTGAGTAATAGTCCATTGTGTGTGTCTGTGTGTGTGTGTGTGTGTGTGTGTGTATCTCCCACATTTTCTTAAGATCGAACTGTTCTATGTTCTTGAGAGAGAACTGTCCTATGTTGACATGTATTATCTCACTTGGTCTCCTCAACGTTCCTATGAGGGAACCACCATCACCCCCGTTTACAGATGAAGCTCAGCAGATTCAGATTTTGTCTAAGCTCACAATTGGTGGGATGAGTAGAGCCAGCATCTGAATCAGGGTCTCTGAGTACCAAAGCCCTGTTATTTTCATGTACTACCCAATGTGAACATGAAATGGCTTTGGAATAACCAAGAAAACACACACATCCTAGGAGAGAAACAGGGACGACAGTTTATAACTCCAGAGTCAGGTCCTGTCAGCCTTACCCAGCTGTGTCTCCAAGAAACACCAAGTCCTTGCAGTCTTGACCGCTTGGTTTTCGTGGTCAGTAACTGACCTATTGTTAACCACAAATCCCACTGGATTTCCCAGCCTTCATACCTGAGCAATCTAGTTCTCCAAGCTCCTTCCTCCTTTTGACCCAGTTGCTGGACTCTGGCCGACTTCCAGCTGGTCGGCCTCCAAAGCCAACTGGGAGGACGGGATTAAGCCAGTGGGCAGCTGGCGTTTCTGTGGATCCTTTGCCTGAGTGACCCCATATGTGCTTCAGGCCAGAAACATCCTCTGGGCATCTCCCTATAGTCATTTGATACTATTCAGCCCCAACAGAAGGCACTGAGCTTTTCTAAAAGAATGGTTGGTACATATTAGTCTTCTTAATTGGCATCAGATTCAAGGTGAATCAGATTTCAAGAAAATACAGCAGTGAGCCTCCATGTACTGCTTTATTTGCCTCCAACAATCTATATTTATTGCTTTTATAGTCACCTGAGATAAGGGCTTGATGTGAAAGAGGATGTCTGAGAATCCAGTTTCTGTTGCCAAGTCATTCTCAGGTACCCGAGCAGCAGCTTGGAGTAGACTGTTGTGGCTGGAGGGGCGGATTCTCTTACTTCTTTTGCTTTTACTTTCACTGGCTCAGCGTGGAGGCGGGTGATACTTTCCTATTAATTTCACTGCTGTTTAGGACGGATGGTTTTCCCAACAGCCCGCTGGGAGGCAGAGGATTAACCTGATAAGTGCTAACATCCCACCCAAGAAGGGCAGTTGTGCGAGGACCAGCCCCCCTCATTTCATGGCTGAGTAATATTCCACTGTACATATGTACCACATCTTCTTTATCCATTTTCCTCCCAAGGACATTTAGGTTGCTTCCAAGTCTAGGCCCTTGGAAACAGGGCAGCACTAAACGTTGGGGTGCATGTGTCTTGTCGATGGATGGTTTTCCCAAGATATACGCCCACAAGTGGAATTGCCATATCCTCTGTAGCTCTAATTTTTAGATCTTTAAGGAAACTCCATACTCTTCTCTCTGTGGGCTCAGCTCCTGCCCCCGTGTTCTCCTTCCTACCCGAGGGGGAGCCCACTCTCCCTGCTGAAATATCTGCCTGCCTGTCTCAACTGACGCTAACTCATCAGTGCCCACACTTACGTCGTCACAGAAAGAAAGAACACCTCGTAGGCCTCATCTCAGTAATTCCCAAACATACCTACTCAGCACACTTTATAAAGTATGGCAGTTGTCCTCAAGGAGCAGGCCATACAGTCACTGCCTCTCCTTCATCGTGGAAGGGAACGAGCCCCTCTCAGGAGGAGACCAGCACAAGGGACCCCACGGGCTATGAGACAGCAGGTCCTCGAGGTGCCCTTCCCACCTTGAAAGTACTGCTTCCTAGGAGCCCGGGGCTCGAGTGGAATGTGAGGAGGTGTCCTACAAGGAGGCGTGGAGAAAGTGGGCTCTTCGTTTTTTTTAACTTTGGTAACACACACACAACATAGAACTTAGCATCTTAACCATTCTTAAGTGTACCGTTCAGTGACATTAGGTTTCTTCTGCACCCGTGAAACAAGAGCTCACTCTTCCCCACCATCCCAGCGCTTGCCAACCACTACCCCACTTGCTGCTTCCACGGATTTGACCACTCCAGATGCTTCATATAAGTGGGATCATACAGTATTTGCCCTTTTGTGTCTGGCTTATTTCGCTGAGCGTATTATCCTCAAGGTGGACTCTTATATTTTTAAAGTGTGAAATATAGGTACAGAAAAGGGTATAATACATCCATATATGGGTTAATACATTGTTGTAAAGCAAACACTCGTAAAAGCACTAACCAAGTCCACAACAGGACCATGGCCAGCACCCAGGGAAGCCCCGGTGAGCCTCGCCTGAACACAACTTGCCCTTCTTCTGCCATATTCATTAGCCTAGGGAAGAGGTCATCCTTGGTGCCCATAGCCATGTGTTGGGCAGAATCGCTGCTGGGCTGTGAGAGGAGCCCTGCGGGTGGGCACTGTGACCCTCATGAAGGACCCTTGTGGGGATGTTCGGAGTGGACACTACGTGGTCTCTGACCACAAGGGGTCATACATAGTCTTGTAGAATCAGCTTTAAAATACAGAAAGAGCATACAAATAAAGAGAAATAAAAACAATCCAGTCTACATAGGAAATAGGCTTCATATGTGTCTTACAGGTTTCTGTGTCATGCGAGAAGTGGAGCAATTAAATTTGGAGAAATAATATGTAAATGAGTTGTGTCCTTAGGGGGTCAGTAGTTCCAGTAAGAGCCAGTTTTCCATTTCTTCGTAAATTCATTCCATGGCATATCCTGATTTAGATTATCTACTTATCTATCTATATCTATATACCTGCATAGATTCATCTACCTATATCTATTTATCTATCTAGATAACTAGATCTGGTTATAGATCTGCTGGTAAATTCTCCTTGAACCAGTTGTAACATCTTCCTGCTTCCTTCATTAACTAAATAAAAATCTTTGACATTTGTTGCTCTTAAAAAAGAAATGGAGAAATAGCAGTGAAGTTAAAAAGAAAAAACAGCTCTGTGGGGGGTTAGCTGATTGAATAGTAGATGTTGGGGAAATTCTTTATTTCAAAGGCTCTGTTGATGGGAGATGAGAGTGCAGCCTTGTCTGAGATCAAAGTCCCTAATGAGAACATTCCAGAACCACTTGAGAGGCCCAGTGGTGGTAGATCACGGGGACCTGGTGGCATTCATCCTGAGGTTCTCAGGGATGTAAAGCATGAAAGAGGAGGGATTCTGACAAGGAGCACAACAGATCCTGAGATAGCCTTGCGTCTAAAGATTAGGAGGCTCGAATGTGGTGCCTGCCTTTTAAAGCACAGCCCAGGGAAAGTCAGGGAGAACAGGGAGTGAACCTAACCTCCTTCAGAGGAGCCGACTGGAAGCCCAGTGTGTGCAGAAGAGCCGGGGTTCGATTCTGTTGTAGCATCTTTCATTCGGGAAGCTCAAATGGCTTTACCCGCAGAGCCACTTCGAGCTCCCTCTGCAGTAGCCGTGTGTGCACTGGCTCTGCCAGCACGTGCGAAAGCAGTGACAATCCACACATCCCAGCGCCCCAAGAACCCACCCCCCATGACACGGGCAATCTCTGGACAGGGGCCTCTGGTGTTAGGCAAAATGGATTCTAGGAAACTAGTTCTTGGAGCAGGTCACCACGGGGAAAATTCCTGCCTGCCCGTGGGTCCCGGGTTGCTCTTGTCGGTTTGGGCAGCCAGTGTAAAGATGGTGAGAAGCAAAGCACGAGTGTGTGTCACCCAGCACGTGGTGATAACAACAGCTGGCATTATCCATGACTCGCTGTACACCGGGCTCTCTGCTCATCTCTTCCTGTGTGTTATGTTCACGCTCACCGTAACCCCATGGGGAGGCACTGTGAATCCCCGTTTTGCAGCTCAGGAAAGGAAAGCCCAGAGAGACGAAGCAGCTCGCCCGAAATCACAAGTGAGGGGTTCCAACCGGCACCCCTGACCCCAGAGCCCACACGCGGGACCACTGCCCGCACATGTTCTCCCTGAGCAGAGCAGGGAGACACGGCTCCCTCCAGGCTTCGCCCGTGTCCCACCCACTTTATCCCCACTCTCCGGGTAAATGTACTGAGCCCAGGCTAATCGTAAGGCACAGACAGGAAACGATATGACCGTCTGTCTGGAACTGGAGTGAGAAGCCCCATCAATGAAGGAGAGTTAGAAGCTCGACACGGATCTCCCTCTAGCCCCACTGTTGGACACAGAACATTCCTCCAAGGAGGGCTGAACCAGAGGGATCAGCTGAAACGCTGGCTCTCACTCAGCACGTCAAGCCAAGGAACGGGTTCAAATCGACAGTTCGTCCAGTGACCTTGGGTCAGACGGTCTGTCACCTGCAGGCTCCCTGTCTCTTGCCTCAGTCTGGGGGTGTCATTTCTCACCCACTAACCCAAATGAAATGTCGGCAGTTTAGAGGCAGGAGCTCCCACTGCCGGTCAGGGGAAGAGTGGTTTGCAAAGTGCTCTCCCCAGACCACCTCTCAGAGACCACACTCCTTCCCCCTCAGAGCAGCTGGCCTTTATCTGCCAAATATTGGGTTTGGGTGTAAGCTTTCATTGGAAGAAAGGGCTCCTCTGCTTCAAAGAACATTCATTTAGGAAAACAATTTTTAAAGGACGTATTTTTTTAAAAAAACCAAAAAGTTCACTTTTGACTCATTTAAAAGATATTTGGGGGAAATTCTGCGATGTTCCAGACTCTGATATAGGGGTCAGGGGTAGGACAGTGAGCAAAACAGGAAAATCCATGCCCTTATAGAGGTTTTAGCACTTTCCTTTTTATAATTTAGATTTCAAGGAAATTATTGAGATGTCTCAGTAGCATTTATGGAGAAAATTTTCCATTCAGAAAAAATGTTTACTGTGGCTAGTTGGACCACCATCATGACCCCTATACAGTACTTGGTGTGTGTCAGCAGTCTGTGTTTTTGTTTAATTATTTAAACAGCCCAATGTGAGGCAGGCGCTGTCATCCCTCCTTCAGGTGAGTGGCCGAGGCTTGGTGGTGTAGCTGAGTGGCCTGGGGTCACGTGGCTGATGGGGACAGACTTGCTCCACCGGCCGATGCCCTCGGGGCAGGGGGAGAGAACTCTGGGTCAATGACTGAGGTTAGAACCATGTCCACATCTCCTGGGAGGCTGGGCCGTGGTTTATAACCATCATTTGTCAAGGTGGATGTCGCAGGCAACCTTCAGAGTCTCAGGGCTCACATGTGATTTAGTGAAGTTGTTGAACCTCCAGTCCAAGAAATCAAGAAATCATTCCACTGTGATTCACAGGACTCTAGGTAAAAGTTTCAAACCTCTGCCAATGCTTCACATCTGTAAATGACCAAAGAAGAAGTTAGTGAGATTTCCTGTAAAACGCAAAGGATTATAAAAAACCCTTCCCTGTCTTAAGAGCAAGAATGTAGGCGTGTAGTATTTAATTCTTCGCTTATCTTTAAAGCAGCGTGGATGTGGAATACCTCTCTGTAATGTGCTTAACGTGGCGGGGCCCTGAGCAGCCTGACAGACAGCTCTTGTTAATTGCTGGTGTTTTCCCTTTGCAGATGACCATTCCCGGGTGAGGCTGCAGACCATAGAAGGCGACAACAGCTCAGACTATATCAATGGAAATTATATCGATGTATGTATCTTGAAACTGTCAGTAAACCCGTGTGTTCTGACACATAGCACCCCGTGTGTCTGCTCTGAGATGCGTGGACACAGGCTGGTCCAACCCTGGGAGCAAACACATGCCCTGTCCCATACACGCAGAACTTGATGGTGGAGACATGTCAGCCTCGGGCTGGTGAGCTCCCCGTGACGTTCCCTGCCTCCTTTGCCATCCCACGCTTCTGTGGACTTAAGAAAATGGTATTTCCATTTTTTTGTCAACAGCTTGGATTATTTGACACTTAAAAAAGTCTGCTTGCATATTAATAGGACAAAACTCTCTAATTCCTAATTTGGTGATTTACCATCTCTTGTCATCACAGCACTTTCAAGTTGCCTTCAAAGTCATCTGCAGCTGTTAGCCGGGACCTCTGATGCATGCAAGACGTGTCATTAAATATGTAGGCTGCTTAATTATTGAAGCCTGCTCCTTTGTTCATTCTGCATCATGTTAACTTAATGTCTTCCATTAGAATAAATTCTCTGGGAGACAGCATGTTTTCACTTGAAAGAATGAATGAAATCAAAAGTGTAGACTGAAAATCGAGGGAAAGTTGCTGTTACCTCCAAGGCCCAAGTTTACATTAAACAGATCTCAGTTCCCAAGGCATCCTCTGTGCTTGGACTTCATACTGTTTCTTAACCCATCAGTACTTCCTTGCACAAGTTTTATTCAGATATCTGGATTCCTTTCTTGTCTTGGTTGAGTATTACTAAAAATACTAGCATTACAATCTCTAAGAGTTATCTAAAAATGACTACAAGAATGTTATGTGTAGTGCTTCTTGGGAGGGTTTGGCATTTGGGGGTTATAGATTTGAGGCCTGACGGAGGATTATTTGAAGACTAACTCGTATCTCAGTCTTCAAACAAAGACCCCTAGACCCTACATTTGATAATGACCAAAAACATATCCAATGCAAGGTAGAAGTTTTTATTAAAGCAAAGTTTCCTCCAAACGCACATTACACTTATTACTTTATGTGGGAACTATTTAGGGAGTGCCTCACAGGAGTACTCAGAGGTACCCAAGACCTTGTACCTTCTCCCTGAGGCCTCACAACTTAGGAGCTGAAGTAAGAAACGTCTTCACTCTGACACTTGTTCCCTGGGGAGAGTCCAGGAGAACCCTGTTCACACCGCAGTCCCAGCTCCCACAGCCCTCTGGGTCCTTGAGCAGAGGGACAGCGTCCGGGTCCTGCTGTACCCCTGCCCCTGACACAGGCCTCAGATGCTGTTAAGTCCTCAGCGTCTGCTGAACCACCCTCTGAGGAGTGGCTCTGACCAGATCAGGCTTCGTCCTGGAGGCCATTTGAACTAAGCTCTAAAGAATGGCTGGGTAGAGACACAGAGGAGGGAGGACCTAAAAGTAATGAAAATACCAGATTCATTTGTTCTCGTTTTAACAGAGAAAAGAGTCAGAATTCAGGGCCCCTTTTCACTTAGTCAATGAGATTTTATTGAGCACCTATTACAGGTCAGTAACTGTTTGAGGCACTGGTGTTGTAACTGTGCACAATTCAAACCAAAACCAAAAAGAAAGCTCTGACATAATGGACCTGATGATCTAACCAGGAGGAAGAGACCACAAATGAAACAAGTCGGTTAAGTCTCTCTGGTGTCGTAGACGGTAGGAGAAACACAGTGGCGGTGGAGTGTCAACTCCACCGAGAAAGTGGGGGTCTGGGCCGGGGGGATATCTGGGGGCTGAGCCTCCAGGCCGAGAGGCAGCCCAGGAAAAGGCCTGGCTGTGGAGCATGCCCGGCAGCTGTGGAGGAGTGAGGGATCTGGAAGCCGGGAGGAGGACGAACTGTAGGTCGGCGGGGTGGGGGTCAAAGTGAGGAGGCCCGCTAGGTGGCTGAGGGTGGCCTGGCCCGGGGCAGGCGGCCAGAGGGAGGGAGGCGGGAGGATCCTGGGTCTGGGCTGAGGTGGAGGCTGGGGAAGGAGGGGCCCTCATGCCTTCAGGAGGTGGGGTCACTGTTATCTGCACAGGACTGTGGTGGAGCAGACTCGGAGTGGGGAGGAAATGAGGAGCTGGGTTTATATGCGTTCAACTTTAAATGTGCGTCAGACGTCTGAGGGGAGGTGAGTCGGCACTGGTTCGCCCCAGGGTTTCAGGGCAGAGGCGCGGCAGGAGGTGAGGATGCAGGGCTCCCAGGACACCGGGTGCCGATGGCCATGAGGCTGGAGGAGCTCGTCAGGGGAGTGGGGTAGACAGAGGAGAGTGCAGACACAGGGCGTCCCAGCATCGCCACCAGGGAAAGCAGGAGGGGATGAAGGAATGAAGAGCGGGAACTGCGGCCAGGCAGGGAGAAAGCCAGAGCGTCACATCCGGAGGCCAACGAAGAAGGCATTTCGGGGGTTCAGTTGTGTTCATGCTGCTGGCAGCTCAAGTAGGGGAGGCCTGGGAACTGCCATTGTGCTCGGCATCAGAGGCCTCCATGGACCGTGCCAGCCCCCATCTCCCAGCACCTTGCAGACTGACACATACGGTGATGAGTCCAACCAGGTCTTGCTGCGTGGAGCTTACCAGCTGGCAGGAAATGACTGACCATCTGAATAACCCTCCTTAATATCTGTCATGACTCTATGTCAGACACCTGCAGCAGGCCAGCTGTACGAAAGAATGTGTTTGCTTTGGTTGTCCACTCTTGTAGACTTGCTTTTAAGAGCAAAAAGATCTAACAGATATGCATCTAAGTGGTCTGAGAAATTGGTATTTCCTCTCCAAGTATCTTTATTCTCTTTTTCAGCTGGCTTTGGGCATAGTATTTTGGGTCATCTCAGGGGACAGAAAGGGGAAGTATTAAGGTCCGTGGTGATATTATATGTTACCTGTGTGTCATTTTCTCTAAATTGGCTTTATCTTTCCCAGATATCGATCTCGTGATGTCCCTTGTTTCCTTCTTGCTTTGGTCCCAGTTTTCATCTTTCCCCCTTCTAGTAGGGTCATGATAAAAGGAAGGGGTCTTGCAGAACTTCTACCTCTTTAAATTCCTGGTCCTTGCTACAGCATCATGTCTTGGTATTAGCAGTGTTTAAAAATGGTGTTTGGTATTACTATTGATATAACCGCCTATATTGATGTAACAGAATATGCGTTAAAGCTTTGTCACATTGCCAATAACATCCCAAACACAGATGAAATCCTGTTGCACATTCCTAGCCGGCTTACACTTTAATCAGAGTTGTGGTCATGTTATTTCAGAAAATCCATAAGTTGTTAGTGTTTTCTGCTCATCCATCATCTCGTAGCCTGTGTGTGATTAAGTTACTCACCCAATCCCCGCCGTGCAGGCATCAGGACTGTTATATTTGATGCACCTTGGCTTATTAAGAGGTGCTCAGTGGTCCCAGGTCTGGTCATGTAACTTTCAAACGATGCAGCTATTGGTATTTGTAGGTGCATCATTTTGGCAAACTTAGCATGTGATTTCTGTGCTGCTTATTGATTTTTCAGTTTGTCAAATATTCTTTCTCATTTATTTTTAGGGTTATCATCGACCCAATCATTATATTGCTACACAAGGTAAGTTGATTCCAGCTTTGATGTCTTTCTCTGGTTGTTTGCCCGCTCTGTCATTTCACACCCAGCCCACCCTCCCTAGGAGCTCTGTTGCACAGTGCTGTAGCCCCGATGATTGCAGTGTTAGCCATCAGCACATGCACCCTGGTTTCCCATCAGAGGTCCTGGTGATGTAATCATTCGGTTAGAACTTCATGTTGAGATCATTAGAAGAGATGTGGTCATCAGTTAATTATTGAATTAACTCTGTCTGCCTTAGCAATTAATCTGACATTTGCAAAAATTGATATATATATATATTCCTTGAATAAATAGGTACTGGATAAAGACCTGAGCTGGTCACTGCTGGGAATGCAAGCCGAATCCAGCAAGCACCCGTCTCACATTGGTGTGGGTCAGTGGAGAGGACATTTGCACATGCAGTATCACTTAAAACCTTGTGCGCAAGGTACAGATAACAGGTTAGGGAAACTCGGACAAGAAAGAGGTGGGATGATTCAAAAACAGCTTTGTGGCAGAGGTGAGCTTGCGGGGAGAAAACATCTAATTGAGAGAGACATCACGAGCAAAGATCTGAAAGCAGCGAGTCAGTGCTCCTGGGTAGAAAGCAGTTGGTGGCTCACTTTGGCTAAAGGAAACAGAAGGAAAGTCAGAGGAACGTGTTGGGGAAGTTCATGGCGTGGTTTTGTTCTTTTTAAAATTTATTTTATTCAACTATAGTTGCTTACAATGTTGTGTTAATTTCTGCTATTGAATCACAAAGTGATTCAATTGTATATATATATATATATATATATATATATATATATATATATATATACCGTGGTTTTTGTACCCCACCAGCGATGGGGCGGGTCATCTGTAGAGGGTGAGGATCGTGGGAGATCTGAGGATTTCAGGAAGAGGCATTGTCAGGGATGAGTTGGTGAGTCAATACAAGGTGAACCAAAGAAGTGCTGGGAAGCAGAGAGGACCTGCTAGGGTTGAAGAGTTAGGGATGAAGAGAGAATACGTTCTCTCCCTTTTATTATTTTATCATCGTTTCTGGTAATGCATCATATCCCAGAAACAGGAACAGGGAAATCCGAAGGATGCAACCTGCCAACATTTAGGGGTTGGCCGGGGGTTGCCCAAGAGCAAGTCAAAGGAGCAAGGGAATCAAGGATGACAAGAAATCATGGATGGAAAAGTCTCAGCTTGGAGGCGGGTAGGTCAGAGGTGTCCAGTGCGCCACGAGGAGAAGGAAGGCGCTAAAGGATTGAGGCCAAGTTCAGTGAATGACTCACGAGGTAGAAGAGGCGGTCGTAGCCAGAGACCAGAATCCCAACACTTAGAGCAGCAGCAGCCGGTAGAACTTCCTGCATTGGTGGAGATCTTCTCTGTCTGTGCCATCCAGTATGGTAGCCGCTAGTCATTCGTGGCCACTGTTACTCAAAATGTATGCACTGCGGGACTTCCCTGGTGGCGCAGTGGTTGAGAGTCCGCCTGCCGATGCAGGGGACACGGGTTCGTGACCCGGTCTGGGAGGATCCCACGTGCCGCGGAGCGGCTGGGCCCGTGAGCCATGGCCGCTGAGCCTGCGCGTCCGGAGCCTGTGCTCCGCAACGGGAGAGGCCACAACAGTGAGAGGCCCGCGTACCGCAAAAAAAAAAAAAAAAAATGTATGCCCTGTGAATGAGGAACTGAATTTGAAGTTTTAATGTTGACTTAAAGAGCTACATTTGGCTTTTCCCCACTGGTGGTGTTGAGCACCAGAGCTCTGGGGTGGACAAACTCTGGGTGTAGCCAAAATGGAGCCTTACCCTCAATCCCCACGGCCACAGCAAAAGCCTGGTGGCACCACTCGTAGAGTCCAGTCTTATGTCACCACTTATAGATTCTACACCCAGGTCCAGTGTGTTTCCTTCCCTGGAATGACGTCAGTAAAGTCTCCTTCCAAGGTCGCCTTGCAGTCAGAAGAAACACTGCACAGACAGTGCCCGGTGTGAGCCTGGCACAAGGCAGGCCCTTGTTAGGAGGTGCTAAGGGCTTCAGAGAGCAAGTGCCCAGCTTGTCTCACATCTAGACAGAACGAGGACGTGTTTCCGGACCTCTGAGTCCAACCCTGGGAGCTTCCAAACCGAACTAACCAATGCCTGTGGAGGAACCATCACTAGTGCTTCACATGGATCCGCAAGGCTTTCAGAATGCCCCCAAGTCAGGGTCATAACAGCTCTGACTTAATACACCTGATGATTTTTGAAATTTGCAGTTTTTACAAATTTACATGAAAATTTTATTGCAAAATATACAAAACGCTCCAGAGTTCTTGATTAGCAGCCCACGTTTTCATAGAAAGTGTAAGCAAAAAATTAAATCTGATTCAAATTTTCAGTTTTCACCGTAGATTCACGTGACTCAACAGCCAGCAGAAGTAGAGATTGAAACCCGCAAAGCCCTACATGGGTCCCCTCCCTTCGTTCATTCTCTCTGCCCCTCTGTCCCCGAGAGAGGTCACGATACCTAACTGCTTAGCAGTCGTCCATGGCCGCCTTCAACCTCTCAAGTATTCGTGAGCAAATATACTTGTAGGCAGCTGAGAAGTAGCAAATGTAATGTTTGCAGGAGACCACCACGGTGCCTTTAGCAGAGAAGGGTACCCCGCTGTGCACAGAGCATGGCCCTTTCCTCGGTGCTGGGTGGGCTACAGATTGGACTCCACGACCAGGCCGTCCTTCCATCGCTATTATTGGTGCAGCAGGAGGAGGAAGGAGTGAGCAGATTTTTAATCTAATATTCAGTCCAGACAGTACCCATCACGTTATGAGTCATACCTTCAGACCGTGACGTGCAGATTGATAAGTCAGAATGTCTTTTCTAGTGTGTGCCGCAAGCGCAGTGTAACCGGTGGCCTCGGGTTGCCGGTAATAAAGATTTCTGCTCGTCTGCAGTAATTGACCTGGGCAAGGCAAATAGAACATGCTCGTGGGTAGCTTTCATTAAAAAGACAAAAACCACAAACAAGCTGATTCTCAAAGTCCAGCAAAAAGGGTGATGAAGTCTAACAGGCAGGTGCGGTTTTTGAATCCCTCCTTTGCTCTTTTTTTTTGGTCTCTATTTTGCACTGAGATGAGTCTTTAAAATCACTTCACAGCAGGAACCCCTGAAACTACATTAATCGTCCATTTTCCTGACAACTGGTTTTATCCCCAAGAGTTGGAAATACATAGATTTCTAGCAAGTCCCTTCAATGCAGAGGGCGTGTCATGAATTTATCCCTTCAGCCTCTCCCCCTCCCTCAACTTTATTGATTTTTTTCCACCAGTAACTGACTTTGACCTTTGATGAGAATGGTAATGTTTCTGCAAATTGAAGGGACCGCGTTCAAGCCAGATCGGTGGCTTTTTGAGTGTGTTCTTCCCGTCTGCCCACCCTTTCATTGTTTTCCATCTGGCAGCTAATACATTGATGATCCGGTATGCACTTCACCACATCTGCCTGGCCAGCCATTAATACAAGTATAACACTCAGCACTTAACCACTTGGCGTGCCAGGGGTCAGAGGAGAGGAACTCACGTCCGTGGCTGCTTTGTCCACACAAAGAGCCGGGGCAGAGCTGGGATTTCAAAAGCTGGTTCATGGAGAGAGGCAGTACACAGGCGGGTAGGGTCACCCAGAACGGATCGTAATCCTCCAAGACGATTCGGGAGAATGCCTGCCAGCCACGTGGTGCGAGAACAAGAAGCGTTCTCTTCATTGTTGTTTACGTTTATTTTTCAAACTGACATCAAGGGTCCTGCTTCAGAGAACTCAGGAAAGACAGTGTGAGGCAGTTGTGGAAGAAATGGCTGTAAGTCTGGGATGGACATGGCTGTCCAGCACCCCATCCCTCTGCCTCACTTCCAAGCTCATCTGTGGGCTGGAGATGCACAGAAGCATGGGGAGATCCTACCTAGAGGATAGGAAATCCGGGGGAGCACATCGCAGTCATGGGGTAGGGCACCCGTGCTTGGCCGGGTTTCAGAGGAGCCGGACGGAGGGTAGAGGGGGAGGCAGGTCTTCATCCAGAGGATGGGCCGAGTGGTAGGACACCCAAGGTCCAGGAGGAGCACAGCCCCTGGCAGTGGGCAGGAGGGAGACCGCCTGAGGGGGAAGGGTCTTCATCCACGGCATCTTAGGTCTTCTGGGTTGCTTCTTGAAATGGATCGTCTCTCAGGACAAATTCACACAGACACACAATTTTACACAGAAGTTCAGGCATTCTCCAGCTTACTAAAATCCAGCCTGAAAGATCTATACCCCCTAGATTAAGACCCCTGAATTAGAGGGGTTAAGAACAAAGAACTGACAGGTAAAGTGAGGACACATTAAAAGGCTTTGAATAAGGAGCGTTATTTAATGAAAGGCAGGGAGGGAAAAAGGAAGGATGTTTCTACGCCTTTTGGTGGTGAAAACAGCGCTTTAAGAAGATTAATTAGTGTGGAATTATCCTGGAGAGAAAAACCTGCAAACAAAGATAACAGGGAGTAACCACAAGAAAATCTGGGATAGAAATGAATGACTCAGACAGCAGGAATGGCAGGGGGCAGTTGTAGTTTTTATTTTACTCAACAATCCAGGTTTCGTACAACTAAAGTATGTTTTCTAATATTAAATATGTTCTAGTGTCAAAACTGTTGATTTTTAAGTGTGATTCCTTCTCATTTAAGAAAAAAATGATAGATACATTTTCTTTCTGTATTCATACTTGGGTTTATATAGTACTTTCCTTTCTGAAACTTGGCATTTTTCTTTGTCCATCATTCAGTAAATATTAAGTGCCTTTTATGTACTAGGCTTTGTGCTGTAACTAATTTAATGTATTTTCTGTCCTCTGACCATTTAACATATTACTCGTCTCATTTCATAAATAGATTTGAGGCCCATGGGTAGAACTAACACGTAGCTGAGTGCCTGTGCCTTGCATCAGGGCTCTGCAAGCATCTCTCTAGTGTCTGGTGGGGCAGGAAAGTGGGCCTCATGAAGCTCACCCCCCAAAATCACGTGGTGAATCTTTTACAAAATGAGTCTAGGATCCAACCTCTTCCTCCTAAGTTGTGATGCATCTCAAAAAGCAAATTTTCTATGATACGTTCATACCTGAAAATACTTCTTAATTAAAATTGTCTTAAATGTCCTGAAATATGACACTGAGCGTTTGGAGTCGCCTTGTTCCCAGCTGGGCATCTGGGCATCTGGAAGACACCCTGGTCCAGGGCTTAGCTGATCCAAGGAGTTAATGCTGATGGTAACAAAGAGACTCTGCATGGCAAGATCAAGGCCGAGCTCAGAACTCTAGTTGGGTGGCCAACCCTGTCAAATTAGCACAATTCAGAAAAAAAGAAACGGTAAAGTGGGTGTTGGGGCACCTATACTCAAGGAGAGTAAATTATATGGATTTTAACAATCTAGAATTAAAAAGATGTTCATCTTTCCCGCCCAGAGACTCTGAACGCTCAGTGTCACATTTCAGGACTCCAAGTCATAGATCCAGGAACTGAGAGAGACTTACTGTCCATCGGACAGAACTGCCCTCAGCCTGGCAAGGGTAGTCTGTGTCTCAGGCCAGCCAGAGAGGAAGATGCTTCAGCAGAAGGCTGCTTCATGGCCTGGCATCCGCAGAAGGGCCACAGGGTTCATCCACCAATCCACAAGCGTCTACTCACGGCCTGGTGGAGGGCGGGCACGAAGCAGATGCCCAATGGGATGGCAGGAGCGCGGGAGAGAGTGAAGGGATGAGCAGATGCGTGAATGGGGAGCTGCCACGTGCCCAGCACCAACCAGGCAGTAGAATACTCCATCCAAGCCAAACAGCACCTCCTCTGGCCTGACATGGTGTCTACTGACCTGGATGGATTTTTAGCTCCAGTATCTGTGACTGTGTCTGTTCTAAGTCAAGGGCTGGTCACCTCCTGTTCTCGTGAACACTTTTTCTTTCAACATGTCAGTAAATCAAGCCACTGTTTTTGGAGACTGTCCACTTTGTCGAAGTCACTTTGTTTAGCTCCACGCTGACTCTGCTCATGCATATATGGCCCCCCAACTATACCTTAGATAGTCAGCCTTATTTGTCCATAATTATAAGCTGTTACTAATTTGGAAAAGAGAAACCTAAAGCAAATTTCCTCCAGAGACTTTGAGCTAGGGGCAAACTCTTACATGAAAATAATAAAAACGTGGGGTGTGAAGGTTTACAGTGGAAATACCTCCTATCCTCCACTACTGCAAAACAGTTGGAACTTTGCTACAGTGACTCCATTCTGTTTACTTTTCATTTGTGTTTCTTCTGCATTTCATCCACATACCCTGTGTGGCATGAACATTGTTAATAAGGATTTTCAGAAAGATGAACATGGGTTAAATTTTCCCAGGCGTCTGAAGCAGTAATTACCAGTACCTAGAAGCGCACACTGCTTCCCTCAGCAAGTTGAGACTTGCCAGAGGGTCAGTGCAAGTTCTACACACTCTGTAAAGAGCTTTTGTCTCCTGGGTTCTGACCTCCAGGTGGAGATGAGCACTTGAAATTATTTCTCAGTAGAATTGAAAGGAAACATTTTTTTAAATCAAAAGCTAAGCCCTCAGTAAACAACTTTTGTTTTTATTCCTTCCTCCAAGCACCAGCTCTGCGCACACCTCAAGTACAAATTCTCCATTAGCAGCTATTGTTCTTCCTGGCTAAGCTGTTCCCGCATTGTCAGTGGGTTGTAGGTTATGATTGGATTCACTTATCATATCCTATTAGACGTTGATTTAAAAGTATTGCCCGGTAAACTGGAGTATGCTCTAGTTTCCAAACTTAAATAGGGATGCTTTGAGGAAGTGTGATTTATACCTAGAGAAACAGTGACCTCTGAGGAGGTCTAGGTATTCCTGACACCCAGGGCCAAGGTCTCCATGCAGGGCCCACCTTCATCTTACTCTCCATCTGCAGGTTTCCAAGCGAAAATGAACAATTTCAAGAAAACAGCTTATCCACAAACTTCCTTTAAAACAATAGTTTTTCTTCACCAGATTAATTTCAAAAGTTACTGGCCAATTAGCCAAAAGGTCGGATCACGGACATGGCTCAGCCCTGTGCTCTTAATAAACTCTCTCATTAGAAGTGAGAACGTTTAAAGTCAGCTTGCATATTAAAAGATGAAGCCAAAAATAGATCATGTTAGGTACCATCCTTCAGGGTTGTCACAGATGCTATGGCAGAAACATATCCCTCAAGGAACAGAACCTAAGTTGATACAGAATAATTTGAAGACAAATGCTGTCTCACAGGTACTGGGTCCTCAACTGCCTGGAAACAAATGCTTTTTAAATCTTTCAGAGTAATTTAGAAGTGTTCCTGATTTGAAGTAGAAAAATGATAGCATCTTTTAGAGATGGTAGAAACTTTAAAAAACCTTTAAGTCCAACTCTCTTGTTTTGTAATTGAAACGGTTGAAACTTAAAGCACAAATAGATTTAAGTGACTCTCATCATGTCAGTTCAAATGAGTCACGATTGCAAAAGGATTTGCGAACTGTATGGGTGAACATTCATATTTGAATAGTGCGTACGCCGTGTTCAACTTAGGAGGAGCATCATGTGTTTCCAGCCTCCTAAGGGGCCTTGGTTAACAGTGAGGAAAACGTAGGAGGTCACATCTTTCTTCCAGGTTCCGTCCTGAAAGGACAGAGCTGTAACTCACCCCCCAGGTGCTTTCTCTGGGGCTGGCCTACCCCGGCCTTCACCCCTCTTTGCAAAGCCAAGCTGTTCCTTTCAGGCATAGTTCATCGAAAATTGAATCAATATTTCTGTGCATCTACCAAGTGCCAGCTAAGTACAGGGTTGGGAATAGAGCATGGCTCGGGAATTACACAGTGTGCCATGTATATAAGCAACCAGCTGTTACCAATCTGTGAGTTTACAGCAACATCAGATTTGGGCAGTATTTTAGCTGTTTCTCTCTCCCAGCCCTAAACCATTGAGCAGGTGGAGAAGTGAGGCCTGATTTTGCCCTAGAACCACACTCTTCCTGCGTCTCGGGACCAGGGTCCTTTATCGCCCATCGATACGGTTTTGGACAAGTTTCTCAAGGCAGCAAACTTGAGGAAGTTTCTAGCCACTGCAAGTTCTTTTTCTCGCCTTCTCACTCAAAGGGATGCTTCTGGAGATTTCCCAGTGCCGTCGAAAACTTGAGATTGCCTGCACTCCGCCGTGCCTAGGGTGTCAGCTTACCTCTACGTTGCTAATGTATCACATTCATTCTCTTTTTCTTAAATAAAAATGGATCCCACTTGTGTACTGAAAAAAAGCTTAATTAAAGAAGTTAGTAATGCAAGCTTTTATTTCTCTGGCAGTGGCCCCTGAAACATATGGAGGTTTTCCCCTTCTCTCTTTGCTTCTCCTTGACAGAAGGCAGGCAGATCCTTTGGGTC
This sequence comes from Delphinapterus leucas, assembly GCF_059928025.1. Classification (NCBI taxonomy): domain Eukaryota; kingdom Metazoa; phylum Chordata; class Mammalia; order Artiodactyla; family Monodontidae; genus Delphinapterus; species Delphinapterus leucas. Next base: position 30,736,541 of record NC_143142.1, on the reverse strand, counting down.
ACCCAACCCCTCCACTCTGAAGCCTGCCATTCTTTCTTTTCTCCTGGATGGCCTTCTCTCTGTGCCCCTCTTTAGAGCGTGAACAAGCACTCAGGGTGAGTGCACGAGGGTTCTCTTTGGAGACAGGCCTGATGGATGCTCTGTGACTCCGCCAGCAAGAGGCTCTTGTAATGTGAACATTTGTCATGTTCCTCCCTCCCGAGGCTGCAAACGCTTTCTCATCCGCCTTCTCGCAGCTCTTCGCGCGGTATCTCCATCAAGCCTGTCGCGGGGATCAGGGACCAGTGGGAATGCATCTTATCTCTGGATCTGAGATTGGACCCTTGCCACACGCTGCCCACCACCCTGCCGTTGTCTTCTATACACAAGTTCCTCTTTGGAGGCCTCATCTTTGCTGCCACTCAAATATGACTTATCTGCCTTTATCCTTGAGTTTCCATGTCAAGAATAATAGCAGCCTTTGCATTCCCATTCACAGGGGCACCACTGCAAGCTGGAAGTGTTTATGTAACTGCTAGGGTGGCGTGATTCTAGAGGAGGGCTGAGTACAGTCCGAAAGGAACAAAACCCAAGTAACGGTTCATTTAGGTAGATGGGGCTTCCAGAAATGCTTTGGAACATTCTAGTCCTGCCAGGAGTCACCCTGTTACTGGTTCTGTTCACAAATATTCCTTTGCTTAGGCAACATGGTCACAATCAAATCTTTGAAACCTAAAGATTTTATTTGGCCGTAAAATTGCTTCCATATACAAATATGTTTTATGTCAGTAACTAGGACAAGGCTTTTTCCTCTGCAAGAGGCAGTAGAGCAGAGTGGTTAGAGTGCAGACACTGAAGTTACACTGCTGAGGCTCAGATTCCAGCTCTGCCAGCAACCTCTCAGTAAGTATTAGCTAAAATTCTTATCATTATTCCATTGATTCCAAAAACACGTCGCTCAAAGCACATAGGTAGTCAGGCTTTAACCCAAGTATAGCGTATGCTCGTGTCATTTTCATAAAAGCTAATACATTCTACACCTGTTAGTGCTTCTTCCAGGATGTACCAAAGGGAACCACTTACATTTTCACCAGCATCCTGCATGCCCCTCCAGACTACAAAAATTATCGTCGCTGTTGTTGACTTTTAAACAAACATGGGTTGCAAAGACAATAAGCTAACTCATCAACTGCAGGAAGCATATTTTCCTTCAGTTTTTGAAGTCTTGCAGACATTGACCGTCTCTGATAGGAGCAAAGAGCACCAACGTGGAGTCCTGAGGCCTCTCTGATGCATCCTTAGAGTCAGACTACACGTAAGTGAAAACAGCTTAATTCCAAAGACCAGACAAGTCCCTTCCCAAGAGGCTTCTTCCAAACCAATTTCTGATATAAGAATCACACAAGGATGCTTTGGAGAGGAGCTTTGGAAGGCCAGGAAACCACTGGAGGAGAAAATGGGGCTGAGCAATGATCTGGGAAAGAGAATAATGATGACAGAGGAGCAGAGGGGGAAATCAGAGGGAGACAAAGGGCAAGACGTGTGCTCTTGGCCTGTTTCTGCAGCCTGTCTGTGTTGGGTGGGGCTGGACTGTTTGTGTATCAGAAATTATTTTAAGGCTTCCATGGGTGATCTTGTAGACTTTTATTTTGAAATGATTCAAAATAAATTGATTCGGGCTTCCCTGGTGGCGCAGCGGTTGAGAGTCCGCCAACCGATGCAGGGGGCACGGGTTCGTGCCCCGGTCCGGGAAGATCGGCTGGGCTCGTGAGCCATGGCCGCTAAGCCTGCGTTTCTGGAGCCTGTGCTCCGCAACGGGAGAGGCCACAACAGTGAGAGGCCTGCGTACCCCCAAAAAAAAAAAAAAGTGCTTCTTTATCTGTTTTTACCGTTGACTTGAGACATAGTTAAGAGTGGTGTGGAAATGCACAAACTTCTCCTTGTAAAGATAAATTAAGGAAAACCACAATAAAAATTATGAAGGCTATAAAAATGTATAACAGAAGAAGAATTATAATAATGACTAATCAACATAGGATGAACTCATATTGGAATTAAGATACTAGAAAATACAAATATAAAAAATGGGAAGGTGATGATGAAATACGAAGTTTCTGGTATCTCTTAGGAAGAAAGTGGCTATTGATTAAATTTATCTTTATTAACACATTAAATAATACCTACTATTTTATTGTTTTTAAGTATTTTATAATTATTTTTAGTGAATAAGATGAAAGTCAGATTATTAACCAAAAAAGAGCCAAGAGTTGAGGGGTTATGACTGATACTACAGACAGAGGTTTCCCAAGCTGTTTTAGATTTTATAGTAGCCTGTCCATTAGCGTTTGGTTTATACCGATTTTCTCGTAATTAAATCTGACATGACCTTTTGGTGTCCAATCAGGATTTCATATGTTCTAGTAATGCACCTGGAAACTGACATCCCATGACACTAATTATCTAGAGAAAGCCATGAATGTTTGCACAGTTCATGTTGGCACACTTTCTTATTTCAGTCTGAAAGGAGAATTTTAGGGGATGGTATGAGTGAGGTGTAAACATCGCCACGTGGATGGTGTGTCCTAGAGGAAGTGGATGCACACACAGTGGATGCCTAGTTTTTTCAGATATAAGAGGAGCACCTTGTGAGCCAATTTAGGAGAAACAGGGTACTCAGCAAGTTCCTGCTCACCAATCAACTATACTTCAATTTAAAAAAGGAAAAGAAGTAGAAAAGTTAAAAACAAAAAAAAGACTCAGGCAGTGGGTAAACCTACTCCAGTGTAAGAAGGGATTTGTCATTGCGTGAGAACCATGGAAATGTAGTAACCAAAAAAGAAAAAACCCACTGTTTAATATCATTAATTAAGTCATCACTTATGACCCTACTTCTTTTTTTTTTTTAAATACCTTTATTGGAGTATAATTGCTTTACAATGGTGTGTTAGTTTCTGCTTTAAAACAAGGTGAATCAGCTATACATATACATATATCCCCATATCTCCACCCTCTTGCATCTCCCTCCCACCCTCCCTATCCCACCCCTCTAGGTGGTCACAAAGCACCAAGCTGATATCCCTGTGCTATGTGGCTGCTTCCCTCTAGCTATCTATTTTACGTTTGGTAGTGTATATATGTCCATGCCATTCTCTCACTTCGTCCTATCTTACCCTTCCCCCTCCCCGTGTCCTCAAGTCCATGCTCTACGTCTGCGTCTTTATTCCTGTCCTGCCCCTAGGTTCTTCAGAACCTTTTATTTTTTTTAGATTCCATATATATGTGTTAGCATACAGTATTTGTTTTTCTCTTTCTGACTTACTTCACTCTGCATGAAAAACTCTAGGTTCATTCACCTCATTACAAATGACTCAATTTCATTTCTTTTCATGGCTGAGTAATATTCCATTGTATATATGTGCCACATCTTCTTTATCCATTCATCTGTCGATGGACACTTAGGTTGCTTCCATGTCCTGGCTATTGTAAATAGAGCTGCAATGAACATTGTGGTACATGACTCTTTTTGAATTATGGTTTTCTCAGGGTATATGCCCAGTAGTGGGATTGCTGGGTCATATGGTAATTCTATTTTTAGTTTTTTAAGGAACCTCCATACTGTTCCATAGTGGCTGTATCAATTTACATTCCCACCAACAGTGCAAAAGGGTTCCTTTTTTCCACACCCTCTCCAGCATTTATTCTTTGTAGATTTTTTGATGGTGGCCATTCTGACTGGTGTGAGGTGATACCTCATTGTAGTTTTGATTTGCATTTCTCTAATGATTAGTGATGTTGAGCATTCTTTCATGTGTTTGTTGCCTATCTGTATATCTTCTTTGGAGAAATGTCTATTTAGGTATAACCCTACTTCTAACAAGGCATTATTTCATTATAGCTTCAATGCCAATCTTTTCTTCTTTTACTAAATTAAAATTAAAATTCCATAGGACTGGTCACTAAATTAAATTTCCACTGGTGAACATTCTAACCCTGTAATGCTGGACATAAAGGGTGTTTCACGTGAGAGCTGTCCTTAGAAAATGCTGCCAGTTATATTTTTGAATTTAGGTTAAATAAAGTATTCCCAGGTTTTCCCCATCACAGAACAATTTCTCAGTGTTTGCTTCTAAATCTTTAGTTGATTTTTATTGTTTCTTTCAAATGGTAATCGGGGGGGGATATTCTTAACAATTCAGGAAAATAAGCAAATTTCATCCTGTGAACCTAGCCGTCTCAAGTTCGCTTTTCTTTTTCTGCAGCTGAAACCAAAAATTATTCATAAAAATTCCATGATTTTCACTTAAGTAGCCTCAGGGGAGAGCAGATGCACCTATCAAATAAGTGTTGTTAAGGATTACTAATTATTAATGCAGAAGCCAACTGCTTTCTGTGTCACCATTGTCACTTTTGTGACATACCAGACAGATGCAGTCCGTAAAGCATGGTGGCATATTCTACCTTTTACGTTTCACTGCTGCAAAAATGAAAAGCTACTAAATGTAAAATTATAAACGTAAGTGTTAAAGAAGCATCAGATTGAAAACTCACTTAAAGTTTTGTAATAAAAACTTATTCAGAAACCACTGAAGGGACATCTGATGTTTGGAACGTTGAGTAACTGACTTCATAATACTTATTCTAGATTATCTCCAGCAGCAGCAATAACAATAATGGATCAGAAATTTAGGGCGACTTTTTTTTGTTTTGTTTTGTTTTGTTTGTGGTACTCGGGCCTCTCACTGTTGTGGCCTCTCCCATCGCGGAGCACAGGCTCCGGACGCGCAGGCTCAGCGGCCATGGCTCACGGGCCCAGCTGCTCCGCGGCATGTGGGATCTTCCCGGACCGGGGCACGAACCCGTGTCCCCTGCATCGGCAGGCGGACTCTCAACCACTGTGCCACCAGGGAAGCCCATAGGGCGACTTTTATTTATGAGCTTGAAAATGAATGCGTAAATCTTAGGCCTCTCTTTTCCACATCGGAAAAGGGGTCTTTCAGCATCAGGGGTCTTCGGTTCCGATGGAGTGAGCTGGATGCCACAGGGCCTGACCAAGCCTACGCCCGGCCAGTGCCCAAAGCCAGGACTCCTAGTTTCTGCAGCTGCACTGCCCTTGGGGTCCCCGCCCCTTCCCTCTGTGCTCTGCCATTCGGTGTGCACCCCACACCATCCAGTCCTATCAGGTAGTTAAAGGCTGATGTGCACAAACAAGGCCCCTGGGCTTTGGGGGTCATTCTGAAAATTTCAGAGTGTACCTGGATTGATGTGGGTGGGAATCCCAGTTTCAAAGTCACTTAGCCTCCTAAGCCTGGTTTTCATCGTAAGATAGAAACATAGTTGTGATGCTGAATAAATGAGATGGTGCATGTAAAACACACCTGGCCTGAGGACTTATCCACCTGCCTCATTTAATTGTCCACCATCCTTCTCAGCCCGCTTCCCAGGTCCCCTTACTTTCCAGCCCAGAGCCCTCAGCTCCTTTGCTGACAAAGCAATGGTACTTCGCTAAAATCCTGCTCGGTTGCATCCAAAACTGTCCTCCAAGGGCAGCCCTGTCGACCCCAGTCTGATTCAAAGGTCAGCTGATGCATCCATGACCCACCGGCTCCTGTGCCAGCCCAGCCCAGGCCTGAAGCCCACCTGAGCCCCTGCTCTGCACCAGGGAGCCTGTCAGTGGCACTGTGAGGCCAGCAGGGGCCTGTCCCCCTGCCCAGCCCTGTGTGACCTTCCTGCCCCAGAATCACCACCAGGAGCCACAGGCTGCTCGCGGGCCCTGGGGTTCCCATCACTGCCTGGATGTCTCCACTGCTGGTTTCCACCGGCCTTGTGGATGGCAGGGAGCCATCCTCAGAATATATTAATATTTTTTTATATATCTAGAGTGTTTTATAACTTTCCCTCTCATTAATTGGTATGGAGCATGATCTCTTTGTTTACGGTTCTTTACTGTTCATGTTCAACATTGTCCTGTTTCTCGGGAGTTTTTTTTTCTTTTTTTGTGGTACGCGGGTCTCTCACTGTTGTGGCCTCTCCCATTGCGGAGCACAGGCTCCGGACACGCAGGCTCAGCGGCCACGGTTCACGGGCCCAGCTGCTCCGCGGCATGTGGGATCTTCCCGGACCGAGCCACGAACCTGTGTCCCCTGAATCGGCAGGCGGACTCTCAACCACTGTGCCACCAGGGAAGCACTCTCAGGAGTTTTTGTTCAATAAATAGAGTAGATCCCTCCACTCTGGACACTGATGTCTGTCTGCATCTGCGGGAAGCTCAGGGGCTCCCTCTGGACTTGACCTTTTGATACCTGGGCTCAGCTTTCTAGCCCACTGGGCCCACCACCTCCAGGCCCCCTTCCTTCCTTCCTCCCTTCCTTCCTTCCTCCCTTCCTTCCTTCCTCCCTTCCTTCCTTCCTCCCTTCCTTCCTTCCTTCCTTCCTTCCTTCCTTCCTCCCTCCCTCCCTCCCTCCCTTCCTTATGGCTGTGGATACCTCGTCACACATCGGGCCGAGCCCACCTCCTCTCAGACAACCAAACACTTCTTCCTCTGCCTTCTTCCTAGAAGGTAGGCTTTCAGTCTAAAAGATTGCTCCCTAGTTGTGTTTTTAATGTCTTCTTCTACTACTCATAAGGTCTGAACCCACAATTCTTGTAAAAATTTCGCATGTTGTCTCAAGATGGCTCCCACGTGTCCTTTCCCCACTCAGGTGGTACTAAGTCGCCCCTACTGGATGTTTCACCCAGAGGACCTGCCCCCCTCATTCCTCCCGCCAAAGTCACATCCACTCTGCACTCCACCACTGCAGGAAGAAGTACAATCTCTTCCTGACATTGACTACTGTAGACATACATCACTGGCTGACAGTGGTCTGCAAATGGTTTCCCTTGTGAATCCCCAAAAGAAGTTTGAAAAAATTATGTACCCCCTTTGAACATTTTAAGTTGCTATCTAAAATTTTCATCATAGGTTTATATACATTTATTTGTTAATAGGAGATAGGCGATATTTAATTATTTTCTAATATAAAATGAGGATTGATATAATGAGAATAAATATTTTATGATGTGCAATAAATAGAGTTTAACCACCTTACAGATTAAATCACACCGAATCTGAAAGAAAACACATGAAACTTTCATCCATGGTTTGCATCCAGGAAAACCTGGCTGTCCTACAGAACAGCCCAGTTCCAGTTAAAAGAATAAGTGTTACCAGCCTCTACCACTTCGGATGTCCTGAATTCAGAGCATCTCAGGATGAACCAAAACACCCCATTTTTAACACCAAAATTTTCCCTTTATATAAATATGTTTCATAAGGGAAGGCAGGAAGCACTGTGAGTTTCCAGGGTCAGTATTTCAGTCCATCCCTTGGTTTCACACCTGCAGGTCTTTTCACCGGGGCAGTGCCCCATAGTAATATTTAAGATGAGTGAGGGCTTTGTCAAGTTTGAGAGAGACCACTGTTCCTGGAACTCCTCAGGGAGATCAGTTTGGGCAGAGTCCATAAAGCCGCTAAGTGTCTAGAAATTACTACTTTGGAAACTACCCATGTCCCCCTTGAAAAATCTCCTTGTGTCTGCAGAGGCGTGCACATCTCAGCTGAAGTTCAGGAGTCCCAGGACGCTGACCTTACTGCACTTTATATGCGAGTGTGGTGTGTTCTTGCCTTATCTCCACCTTATACAGCCACAAGCCTCTTGAAAGCAGGGGCTATATTTCTGTTACCACTTTTGCATCCCTCACCATCCCCCCCAGGGTGCCTGGCACAGAGCAGGCTAAGTGCTCACCCGTGGATATGGGTCGCACACTCAGATTCCCACCAGGGGCCAGGAAGGGGATAAGAATGAATGAAGCAAGCTCGGAGGGTTCTGGGCAGGGGATCGTCGCAGGGATCCCAGGGAGGTGGCACCTGCGACAGCAAAAGCCGAGACTGGAGACCCGGTCCAGGCACAGGCTGTGCGGGACCACAGTTGCCTCATTAAGGGATCTGGGTTTTACTCAGTGGAAACCCCTTGGAAGCTTTTTAAGCAGGAAAGTAACGTTTTGCAGAGGCAAGCTGTGGCTGAGATGGGGGAGAACAGGCTGGGGGAGCCCGAGGGTGAGGCTACGCTGGTCATTCAGGGGGCACGTGGCTTGGCGGGGTGGGCGGTGAAAACGGAGGGAGTAAACCAGGATGTGCTGGGTTCTGGAAATGCTCGGATGCAGGGGAGGTTGAGGCCGCGGAGAAGGGGCCTTGGGAGAGGACGTGCCCACGAACTTGGCCTTTATTCTGTAGCAGTGGGACCATGGGAGGCTTAAAGGAGGGAAATTGATCTCATATAAAAAGGCATTTAAAAAGGTGGTTTTTGGTGGTTGACATGGCTTTCCTTCTCTTCTACTCTTGCCGGGGTCGTGATGACTTGTACACACACGCCTGTCAGGTAGGGCCCTTCCCAGTTCCTTGGATGCTTACCTGGCGGCATTGTGACCGGTGGGGTTAGACCTCACCCCATGGACAACTTTGCTGACCTCTCTCTGCCTCAGTCTCCTTTCAGTAAAATGGGAGAAGAGTAGCACCTATCAGATAAGGTTGTGATTTTTAAATTAATGACATAATACATGTAAAACACTCAAAAGAGACCTGGGAAATAGTAACAGCTCAAAAGAAGTTAGGAATTATCCTGTTTACAGTGGAATACCAATTCGTATCTGTACCCTTTCTTCCCTTCCAAAAACTCTCATACAGCACCATGAGCTCCAAAGGACCTTGACTTCCTGTGGCTCTAACGCAGAAAACATACTATATAGAAATGAGAATGTGAAAAGAAAGGAGGGGTAGGAGTCATCTATCAAGGTTTGAAATTATGATTTTTTTTTTTTTTTTTTTGCGGTACGTGGGCCTCTCACTGTTGTGGCCTCTCCCGTTGCGGAGCACAGGCTCCGGACGCGCAGGCTCAGCGGCCATGGCTCACGGGCCCAGCCGCTCCGCAGCATGTGGGATCTTCCCGGACCAGGGCACGAACCCATATCCCCTGCATCGGCAGGCGGACTCTCAACCACTGTGCCACCAGGGAAGCCCTGAAATTATGATTTTTAATATCTCCCACTGCCCATGAACTAGAGAACTGGTCTTCCACAATAGAGCCATCCTTGAATGTCTTTCACTTACCCTTTTCACAGCTTTTCATTGTTTTCATTCTGCTCTAGTTCTCTCTGCCCTTTGTTGTTGCTGCTTTTCCAGGGCTGGTTGGTGTAAGAGCACCCGTCCGATATACAAACTACCAAACGTAAGGTAGATGGCTAGTGGGAAGCAGCCGCAGAGCACAGGGAGACCAGCTCGGTGCTTTGTGACCGCCTGGAGGGGTGGGATAGGGAGGGTGGGAGGGAGACGCAAGAGGGAAGAGATATGGGAACATATGTATATGTATAACTGATGCACTTTGTTATAAAGCAGAAACTAACACACCATTGTAAAGCAATTATACCCCAATAAAGATGTTAAAAAAAAAAAAAAAAAAGAACACCCGTCCACACTTCTCTGCTCAGCAGAGACAGGTCTGTACGTGCTGACGATCACCAGGGAAGTGGGATGTGGTCCTGGCCTGATGCTATTGAAATTTCAGGACCTTACCTTTTAAACGCTTCGGTCCCCCAGGGACAGCTGCTGAGAATAACCTTCCCGCCTAGTGTGCCAACATTGTAAATGCATGGCCACAGTGAACATGGGGCTCGCACGCAGCCAGCAACTGCAGAAATCAGATACCTTCCTGGGCTGTCATTGCAGCCATTCATGCCAGAGGGAGCGGGGTTCACAGCATCCTTTGCCTGCTGTTTCCTTGTCTTAGGAGTTTATCTGTTTGTCCACCCTGAGAGCAATCTCCAGTGACCTCTCCGTGGATTATTCTCCCCATGCTGAGGGTGTTTTCCAGCTTTTGGGAGACAGACATCAAAGGCTAGGAATACATCCCTAGCCCCCCCAGGCGGTCCTTCTCAGGTGGTCCTCCCCCAGTTTCAGCCCAGCGACAGTATGGTACTGAGAGTAAGCGCCCTGTGTACCAGGCACGCATCTGGAGACTCGGCGTTGGCTCACAATGGCCATGGTCATCTGACGCCGCCAGGAGCTGCTAAAACCACATGGTGTCAGTGAGGTCGCCCCGCCCCAGCCTCCAGGGTGCTTTTTGATTTTGTTTGGGGATGTGTATCTCTGAATCATAATGTATTCGGGTCTCAGGAAATAATTTGAAATATGTTGAAGAGAAAAGGAAAACAGGACTGACAAATTTTGCATTGAAATCCTTACCTTTGGGTTCCTGCCTTCTTCCGTGTTTCCCCCTCAAAAAAAAAAAAAAAAACAAGATTTCAATGAACATTCATGAAAATATCTTGAATCGTCAGCCAAGATAAGACTCTCTGGTGCCCACCCTGAGCAGCTTCATCATTGAATTGCCCCAGATGTGGGACCAGGTGTGGGAGGAGCTGAGTGGTGTGCAGGAGGGGACCGCGCTCACATCCAGCAGCACGTGGTACCACCCAGGAAGGAGGCAAGGGACAAGGAACAAGGAAGATCAGGGCAAAACTGCACAGGGAGTGTCGGGGAAGGAGGCTGGGGGACCTTTTCTAGCACCAATTTTTTTCTTTCTCAGATCAACTTAGCATAATCTTTGTGTTCAAATTCATTTTCAGATCTTAGCCCCAAACTGTTTTAGTTCTTCTGGAGACCTGTCCTAATTTTAGCACTAAAAAGACCCTCACCTGATGCATTCTTCTCTCCTGATCTTTTTTTTTTTTTTTTTTTAGTCCAGGTTAATGGGTAAGAAAATCAAGACTAAATGATGATTTAGCGATCATTGTCATCACCCAAGTGAGCTTCTAATTCTTATAAATGCCCTTTATTTTAAAGATAACCCAAACGTAGTTAAGTAAACATTAAAAAAACCTGTGTCACCTTAACTACCACTTTGCCCCTCAGTAAAATGGCACAGCCATGTTCCCAGATAATATTTTATGAGAGAAGTTCCTTCTAAATCAGAAAGAATTGGGATTTCTTGATTCAGAGAGCTTGTATACGGCTTAGACTATTCAGTAGATTCAAAACCTACAAATCTTGGGTGTTCCACAGTTCCACCTCCGTAGGAGACCACGTGACAGGTCGGAGGTGCAGCCGAATGCCCCAATGCTGAAGGTCTGTGGTGCTTCCCCAGGAGACCCAGCCCCTGGCTCCGGCCAATAAATGCAGAGTCTCTTGGGTTAGGACATCAGAATTGTTTAGAAGCTCCACAGTGATTGTAATATGCAACCAGAGTTGAGAACCACTGCCTTCGACGGAGAAGAGTTAGTGGAAGCCAGGATCGCACTCTGGCTTCGGATCATGGGTTGAGTTAAGATTGGAGGCAAAGCCTCGGGGCAGGGGGCCTCAGAGGAGCCACCTGCTTAGTGGTTGGGACCAGCTCCTGCAGCACTGCCCGGCGGCACTCTGTGGACTGGGTGACCATCACGCTCATTCTGAAGAGGCTCCTGCAAAAGATGCCCCCCTTTCTATGAATCGGGAAGGAGTAAAGGCAATGTGCTTTCAAGCTTCTACAGATAATCTCTGAAATACGTCAAGAAATGGACTCATATTATCTATTAACATTACTTAATATTTTTATATTTAATATAACAGTATAATAGTAAATAATGTGGTTTATCCTGATGCATACAGACTTATTCATTCATTCGTTTATTCATTGAACTGCTGTGTGCTGGGTATCCCACAGGCACTAAGGAAAGGGCAGTAAACTGCAACAGCCACATTCCCCACCCGCCCCCACCCCCCGGAACTTGAGACAAGTCATCACAACAGGGTCTGAAGCCAAGAAGGGGCAAGTGAGTTGCACCTGGGAACTTGCCCCCAGCCGTGAATGTCTCTGTTGGGCATAGAGGGGAGAGGGGGCTTTCTCCCTGAAGGCACTCGCCGTCCACCATGCTGAGACATCTGATTCATCCACGGTAGCCCTTGTCATCAGAACTGTTTCTAGAAGTTTCAGAGTAGGTGGCACAGACCTGTGCATCTAGTGAAGGAAGCAGAAAGTGTCAGCCCTGTGTTTCAGGGTCACATTGGGAAGGCTATCTGTTTGCACAAAGATGGGCTCAGGGTATTTTTTCCTTGTAAGTAACAAGCTGTTAAGTACACAACGGAGGCACCTCTCTCCCCGAAAGCTAGAAGCATAGTGATTGATGGAATCCAATGTTTACTTGTGCCCCCTGTAACCTTGACTGAAGTCACTGAAATCTTCAGCCTATGCATCAGGAGAATGGCACGCACATGCCAAGGGCCGGGGCCAAATGGCAGGTGCAGCTTCATGGTGGGCAGTGTGCAAGGTCCCATAAGGGGACTCGACGCAGAGGCTCAGCAGTTGGAGGGGTTCTCACGGGGAGGGGAAGAGTGTAGCCATGGCAGCAGGAGGAATGATAGATGTTTGCATTCCAGAGAGGAGGGAATGAGGCTTGACAGTGAGGAAGAAGAAGAAAAAGTACACAGGAACCAACTGGTAATTGGTCAAGAGGAAGGGGAGATGACTGAAGGCGCCCCCAGCAGTGCCCCCATTGCTCAGCCAATGAGTGACCATTAATAAATATCTTTAAATGCACCTTGTTTTTTTTGTTTTTGTTTTGGTCTTTGTTTTTGCAGTTTCAACTCTTTTATTACCTTGGGCTTTAAAAGGTTTGAGTTAAATTCCTTAATGTTCATTTTATAAGGCAAATGAAGGCTACAAGTTCTTCCTAACCTATGGCTTAACCTACTGATTTCTGCAAAATAATTTATGGAGAAAGCCTTCTGTTTTTACTGATCAAATTCTACACTCAATGATAATATATCTCTTTAAAAAAAAAACTTGTCATAGAAAATTTCAAATATGTACAAAAGTCGACAGAATTGTATAATGAATCTTCATGTAACCATCACCTGGCTTAAAAATTGATCCACTTATAGCCCAAATTGCTTTAAATATACCTCCAACTTATCTCCCTCCATTCCTTATAATATTTTAAGGTAAAGGCACCTTGTTTTGCTCTGACGCTTGGCTGTGTGTAAAATGCCTAAGTGTGCGTTCATTCCACGAATCCTTAAAATAACCCTGAGACGTGTTCCTGAAATCAGTATGTAGATAAAGAGAGATGCAGACACTAAAGGTCTCAGTGGCCCAAGTAACTTGCCCCAAATCACACAGCCAGTTCAGAGCCAGAGGCAGATCTCAAATTCTCATGTTTGAGCTCCAGACCCAGTGATCTGCAGTGTCCAGATACAGCAGCACAGCTGTCCCGACCCATCCCTAAACGCTCGTCTGAGTCCCCGTGTAACGTGACTCTCCACGCCTTTGAAGTTGTCTTTCTCTCCTGTCCTCACATATCTGCTGGTCGTATAAAGATTTATGCTGTTACATGTAGACCCTCAAACATGCATGGGCATGAAGTCGAGTCTGGGTTTTTAAAAAAGCTGCATTAAAAGCAAGTTTAAGTTCCAGCTTTCCATACCTATACAGTATCTATAGCACTGGCATTTTGTAACCCGTTTTTTCCCTCTTTTTTTCCCAGTCCATAAAAAGAGCTTTTGAATACTAAGATCCCAAAAGCTGGGGCAGCAGATCCCGGTCACGTTCAGTGACAGGAAGTACAACTGCTTGAATCCAACTCCTCTCTTGCTTGAAGGAGTCTGGCGAAAATTTTAAAAAGGATTAATTTGACAGATAGCACAGAATAAGAAAAATATTAGAAACAAGAAAAGGCCATTTTTCCTATAGATGCTCATTTCATTCTATATACCGTTTCCCGGGATATCTGCCAGTCGTTAGCAGGAAGAGTAATGGTACCCATTTCTTTTTTTAAATTTCACTCTTGAGTATTATGGAGATAAATAGCTAAATGATGAAGAAATAACTTTCTTTCACGGCAGTCGTTTAAGAAGGGCAAAAGAGCTCATATGCAGATACAGTGGATGACACGAAAAAATTCAACCATGAGTGAAAAATTCAGTATTTCTAAGGGTGTCGTTTCAGAAAGAATACCCTCTCGCATCAACACTAGAAGGAGAGCTCTGTCCACCTAGAAAAGTAAGGGGACTGCCTGTGGCCGTCCATAGATTTCTTTGCAAGCCCCAGAAATTTTCCAGTTGCAAACTCACAAAGAAAACAAAAGTCTCTGCTGTGTTTTGCTGCAGGACCAATGCAAGAGACCATCTATGACTTCTGGAGGATGGTGTGGCATGAAAACACAGCGAGCATCATCATGGTGACCAACCTGGTGGAAGTGGGGAGGGTAAGTGGTCCTCTCCGCCTCCTGGTCATTTGTTCCTTGCTTAGCCAGCTCTGGAAGCAGTGTGTGTCCTTCCAAAAATATCAACTACCACGGCTCCTCCTCTCGCTTGCTTATAAATTATCAGTAAACATAGACTGAATTGCTTTCATTTGTTGTGATAGCAACAGACAGAAAAGGCACTCAAGATTTAAAAGCAGTTGTTATCCGGCTATATTGAGCGCACAACAACACAAAATCACGGCAAAGCGTGCATGCTGGTTGTTGGGTGTCAGAACACAACGGGAGGCCCCAGGAGACAGGACTGCATTCCCCACCTCTGGGAAATCCACTCTGAGAACAGCCAGCAGGCCTGGAGTCAATCCTGGGCTTAGAAATCCAGCATCTCCTCTCGCTTAGATTTTCCTTTCCTCCCTTTCCTGACCTGTAAAGTGGAGACCACACTCCGACCCCCTCCCCCCCCCACCCACCCCCCGCCACCCCAAGGTCTTGGGTTACTTCATCTGTATTGACTACGGAGGAGCTATTTTTATTTAACCAGGAATTTCTTAAGGAATTAAGATCTCGGTCATGGGACGCGAAGGATTCTTTCCAAAGGGAAATTTTAAAACAAGAAGATACACAGGGTGCAGCTGCTTTGTTGAACAGTGGGCCCAATTCTGTGGTTCTGCTGGAGGACCCGTTACTTCTTAGAGAGGTTGACATTGTGAGATCTACCCTCAGCCTAGAGATTAGCCTTGAATTGAGATATCGGGGCAGAAACCATAAAGGGGTTGTTTCTTAAGATTAGCTGCCGGCCTTGAAAAGAAAGGAAATCCTGCCATTTACAACACAGATGCACCTGGAGGACATCACGCCAGGTGAAATAAGCCAGTCGCAGAAGGACAGAGACTGCGCAATTCCACTCAAAGGAACGATGGAGGATAGTCGAATCTTAGAAGCAGGAAGTACAAGAGTGGTTGCCAAGGACTGCAGGGAGGGAGAGGTGGGGGGTGATGTTCAGTGGGTATGAGGTTTCAGTTATGCCAGATGAACAAGTTCTAGAGATCTGCTGTACAAAGTGTACTTGTAGTCAACAATAGGCCTCGCGTACTTGATTTGTTAAGAGGGTAGACCTCACGATAAGTGCTCTTAATACACACACACACACACACACACACACACACACACACACGGGCATGCACCAAGAACAAAGGCACACAGGAAACCACAGGAGGTGGTGGATATTGTCTATAACCTTGGTTGTAGTGATGGTACCAAGGATATCTGCATGTGTCAAAACCCATCAAATTGTGCACATGAGGTTTTTTGTACATCACTTATACTTCTTCAATACATCTGTTTAAAAAAATGGATTTTCAGAAGGTAACAGGAAGCACAAACCGGGAAGAAGAGAGACATTAAGAAGTGGGAGGGGGGCTTCCCTGGTGGCGCAGTGGTTGAGAGTCCGCCTGCCGATGCAGGGGACACAGGTTCGTGCCCCGGTCCGGGAGGATTCTGCATGCTGCAGAGCGGCTGGGCCCGTGAGCCATGGCTGCTGAGCCTGCGCGTCCGGAGCCTGTGCTCCGCAACAGGAGGGGCCACGACAGTGAGAGGCCCGCGTACCGCAAAAAAAAAAAAAAAAAAAAAAGTGACCCATGGGGGCTTCCCTGGTGGCACAGTGGTTGAGAGTCCGCCTGCCGATGCACGGGACACAGGTTCGTGCCCCGGTCCGGGAAGATCCCACATGCCGCGGAGTGGCTGGGCCCGTGAGCCATGGCCACTGAGCCTGCACGTCCGGAGCCTGTGCTCCACAACGGGAGAGGCCACAACAGTGAGAGGCCCGTGTACCGCAAAAAAAAAAAAAAAAAAAAAAAAAGTGACCCATGGAAAAGCACTAGTCCCAAACGTATTATAGGTATATTCTGCTAAATAAATAGTCAAGGAATAGGTAATTCAAATCTTATAAAAATTATTCTGAGAAGAGAAAAAGAAAGACTACTGCTCCATTTTATTTTAAGAGGCTAGTATAACCTTGATATCAAAACCAGAAAAGGACATAGCAAAAGGGAAAATTATAGATACCACAAATTAGGAAGAAATGAATACACCAACAGATCAAAAAAGAGAGCCCAGATGTTGATGTAGGCATTTGTGGGAAAATGTGTGATTAGTGGGAAAAGCATGAGCTTTTCCATCAATTGAACTGGGACATTTGATTATTCATGTGGACTAAAAAAAAAAGCCCATAAATGAATACTAAATAAAGACCAAAAGTTTTAAACACTTTAAAACTTTTAGAAGGAAATATGGGGGGAAATATTTATGGCCTTTGTTTTAAGAGTGTTTCAAATATACCAAAAGCTCAACACGTTAAGAAAAGGATGGGGAAAATTGACTATTAAAATGTAAAATTTTCTGTAGAATAAAGGATATTAGTAAAGTGACAAGACAAGTGGGGAGAAGCTATGGGCCCCTTATGTAAAGTAGAAAAGCTTACAAAGCACTAGTTTACATACTAACAGTGTAAAAACCATTTCCGTCTCTCAATTCCCTGTCTTCTGGGAGACATCAAGAGCAGGGGAGCTGGCTGAAAGTGGGGCTGGGGGGGAGTCGCTGAGCTCCCCACCACTAACCCCTCACGTGGGCGGTGGAGATGTCATAGCACTTGCTTCATAGGGATCTTGTAAAGATTAAATGAGTTTCTACGTGTCGGGTGGTTAGAGAAGTTCCCACCCCATTCTGAGGACTACGTAAACATAGATATTAATGTAACCCTTACATTTTCTCCAGCAAAGCTAAGACCTACAGTGGTATCTATAAATTACCTTTTTTCACCCCAAATCAGTATTTTGCTATGAAAGCAGTAATGACCACTGGAGAAAAAAAAAAAAAAATTCAACTGCACCAGAAAGCAAGCTCCTTTCAGGGAGGAGACAACCTTACAAATTTTTGGTCTCTCTCTCCTGGCACTCAGGAAATGCCCAACAAAGTGAATGAATGTGAATTCTTCCCTCTTAGTGTTACAGAGTAGTTAGCATCTGCTAGGTTAACTGTGAGACAGCTAAGCTAAATATTTTATCTGTTTCTTCCCCTGAAATGTGTGATTCATCCTGAACCTTCACTCGCCTCACAAATACTTGCTGACTGCCCCTAGTATGATAAGGAGCAAGAGAGATGTGGAGACGGCTTTGCACAGCTTTGCTTTCTCAATAACTGTATTCCTTGAAAGTTATTTACCAGGTTTTACATCTTTGCATCGGAGCTCACTTAAAATAATCCCAAGAAAAATTATTTTGAAAAGTAGATAATTATTAAAAATAACAACTACTACTGGATTTTTTTAAAATAAAGGCACACGTGTATTTTTTGCTTATTTGAAATTCCAAAGTGTGCTCTCTCAGGACTCAGTGACTGTGTTACCAGCCAGGGTTCTTGGCCTCCTTAATCAATAGAAATTGATAAGAGGCCAGACAAGAAATTCAGGCCAGGCTTTATTGGGGCCTGTGTCGCAGCAGGGGGAAGCGAAAACAAGCAACAGGTTCCCTTGCTTATTCCTGAGGCAGGGCAAGCTGGTTCCTTGTATGGGGTGAGGGTAGGGGTGTGTCCAGGGGTCGGGCCGGAGGCGTGGCTTAGGGGATTTGCCCACCCCTTTGGTGGTGCTGTGTGCAGGGGGCATGTGCCCTGTTTTTGCTCCTGGCTCTTCAGAAGTGGCAGTTGAGTGTTTTGGGCCTTTTTGTATCTTCTGTCCAGAATTTGCCCCAACTGTACATGCACGCAGTTATTTTTAGTCCCTTATAGTTTTTTTGTATTTTGTTGCTTGAAGAGACGTGTGTCCAGGTGCAAGCACTGCAACAAAGGGTCCCAGGTCCCAGCCTGTCTCAACTAGAGGTGAGCTGTTTTCATATGATAAACGCTCTTCCTTTAAGGAAAAATCAGGACAGCATGGTCTTTGGCTAACAGGTCAAAGGGAGATTGCGCTATAAAATTACTATAGTGAAAAAGCTTCAAACACCAAAGCCCACTGTCTGTTGGACATGGCACCTTTTGCTGGAATGCAAGTTTCATTCCGAGTTACCTGCCTTGGAATAATAGCAAATAAAAAGGCCAGGCAGTGGTGATCTCTGTGCCTTCCATCAGGCACTTGGACCCATCCCATACAGGGTGGCCACTGTTGATATTTTTGATGGAAACTATTCTTTCTGACAAATAGCTGTGGACACTTCAGCTAACAGTGTGCAGCAGAAGAGGGGAGTCAGGGTTCAAGTTCAGCCATAAATGGAAGCCCACAGGCTCACAGAAATTCAGTAATTTTAGGTCTGGTAAGCCTACTAAAACAAAAAATCCTTGCAATCCTTACCGGGTTTGTGGGGATGTGGCAAGCTCTGGAGAGTCCTCCCCTGTTACCATCAGCCTCTTGGACCAACCTGTCTTCAATTAGTAATGCACTTAATGGCATCTGTCCTTGAAATGTCTGATGTGATTTGGGGATGTTGACAAAAGGTCACATGCCCTTCGGGAAAAAGTCGAATCTTATTCCAGGCTGTTTCCCATTGTTCATCCTGCACATTTGTTGAGAGATGACTTTTCCATTTTCCATGGTTGGAAACAGCAGCAACAAACCACTGAAGAAATGAAAATGACATGGTTTTAAGGGGAGCAACTAGCTACTTACCACGTTGAGCGCAAGCACGCAGTGTGTCCTTCATGAATCAGGCATGAGCCCGGGAACGCTGTTTGTTTACACAGACTTGATTCATTAAGTCAGAGCCGGGCAGCTTTCCCCAGATTTCTGCCCTGCAGCGCTCCGCATCAGGCCGCTGTAATTGCTGGTGTTAGAGCCGCTGGGAGGCCTTCCCTGTCACAGCACCTGTGCAGAAGACTCAGACGCTGCACTTCCCTCCAGCGGGGTCCCCGGTACATCTGCCAGGACCTGTCATTATCTAAGACTTCCTGGTCACCCCCGTGCGTCCCTCTCAGCCCGTGTGTTGTGGGAAGGGACCCTTGTCAGTTTCCCTGGCACCTGGTGACAGCTGCACACCTGGCATGTAAATTGCACCGGATGTGCTGTGATTGTTTTCCCTCTTTAATGAACCCGCCCGAGGGACGCTGAGCTCTTTATCCATCGCCTGTTTCCCAGGCACTCCCATTGACACGGTTTCCACGGAGCCTCAGGACTCCTTTGTGTTCTACTAATTCATCTGCCAAAAGTCTTAGAACCAAATCTGGGGGCCTCCCGAAGGAGATTTTTTCCCACTGGTAATTTAAGCTAATGATTTCTAAACATATTTAGTCAGTTTTATGAAGGCCTCATTAGAATGTGACTCTTTATTAAAAAGCCAAATGAGGTCTCAGAGTCATGTAGGAAAATTATCGTTGAGCTGCTCTGAATAGTTCTGATAACAGGTGATGAAGGCTTTTGGAGCTAAGAGAAGTAGAGACCAGAGATGTTAACCCCCATCAATGTAAGGGATGCGAGGGGGCCACCTAAACAGATGCTTTAAAGGTTGTCATTTACCCAAAGAGGTTGACCTCTAATTCCTTTCACAACGTTTATCACTAAAAGGATAACAAAAGAAAAAAGTTAAAAATGAACACTGTTCGTCAGAATTAGCTGTCAAATTCACGTGCAAGGAAGGTATATTAAGATTTCAAGTGCACCTGTCACATACAACAAAGAACATTTGCTTTTCTGCAAAAGCCGCCAGATCCAGGATCAATGGAAGAAGCAAGAGAGAGGCAAGATTTTCCCCTTTATAACATGTGGAAATACTGTTTAATAGTAAAAATAACATAGGTAATGCCTAACAGGACAAAATAATAATATTTTTTACAAAATTTCTTAAGTTGTTCCAATTTGTACATGAAAGGGAAGAGACAAATTCTTTTTGAAGACATTGCTGAAATTTTTCTGTCTTGAACTCTCACGATTGCCTTTCATCGATCTTTTTTTAATGAATTAAATATTTAAGATTGACATTTTGTGACCTGGGTAATTATAGCCTTAACTTTTGATGAATTTATACTCATTCAATAAGTATTCCTCTCCATTTTGATCTACCATCAACCATTTCAGCAGTCATATTAATGTAGCTGATTCAAGCCTTGCCTCTCTCCATAACTTTAATACAAAACTAGGAAAAAAGAGGAAGTCTGCACTGTGGCCTGTGACGATTCCCACCCAGGCCATGCCACATCTCACGTCACCTCCTCCAGCACATCACCCAAGAAATGAGGCCCTAACTGGTCCTGAGCCATCAGCAGCAGGAGAGGGGCCCCCTGCCAGCCCCTCCCTCCACGAAGCCAGATTTCCAGTACAGAAGACTCCGTAGCTGTCCTGTGAACCTTTGAGGTTTTCTCGGCCCAACGATCTCAGGTCCCCTCTGTAAAAAGTTAGAAAATCAACCCAAGAGCCTGATTTGTCTTGTTCACAAACTAACCCAAAAGTGGGCTTTCTGATCCCTTTTCAGCACAATGTATGCAACATTTAATGATACACTTACTGTATCCAAGGCACTAAGAAATACAAAGGTATTTATAATTCACTTGATCCCTTTTCAGCACAATGTATGCGACATTTAATGATACACTTACTGTATCCAAGGCACTAAGAAATACAAAGGTATTTATAATTCACTTGTCCTGGAAGAACATAAACTATGGTATTAGGGAACATTCAAACCATCAGCTATAATACACGTAAGTCAGAGTGATGGTGACCCTAGTGAAGGGACTGAGTCTGCCTAAGGGAATCTCAGAGGACTGCATGGAGGAGGTAGTGAGGAGCTGGACTTAAATGGGAGAAGAGATTTTAAATGGCAGGAATGAGACAGAAACCACTTGAGGGAAAACAGAGAAAGGGGAGTAAATGAAAGATCGGGAAGGAGCGAGTGGTCTGACGCAGGTGGCTGGAGCCCTGATGGGGAGATACTGTGAACCCGGAGGCAGGAGGCTGGTTGAGGTCTTGTCCGTAGGGGTCTGAAATGCCTTTCTAGGAGGGCAAAGGAGGAGCAGGGAGTGGGGGGTGTGCTTGTGTGGTGTATGGAAGGCATGAAGCTGGTGCATCCTATGTCTTAATTAATGTTGTTGAGAGACAGTTCTAGTGGCCACTAGAGGAAGGTTTAGAAGGGTTACAGAAGGGCATGGAGACAGGGTAGGCCAGAGCAAGACTTGGTGAGGGACGTGGTGGGCTCGGGCTGTGGCAGGGGTGATACCCCCCCGGGTCCTTGGACTCTGTAATCAATCGAAATTGATAAGAGGCCAGACGAGGGATCCAAGCAAGGCTTTTCTGGGGGGTCGTGCTGCTGCACGAGGGAGAGAAAACAAGAAACAGGTGGCCTTGCTTGCTCCCTGAGGCGGGGCGAGCTGGTCCCTTAAATGGGGTGAGGGTGGGGGCGGATTGGTGGGTGGGGCCAGAGGAGCGGCTTAGGTGGTCTGCTCCTCAGGGGACCCACGCAGTTCAAACCCACGTTGTTCAAGGGTCAGTTGTAATTTGGCAGAGGGCACAGAGTAGAGCTAGAATTTGAGTCTTAGTCTGTCTAGTTCCAAAGCCCAGGCTGTCTCCACAATTCCCCAGGACCTCCCTGTGAACAACTAAGTTTAGTGTTGTTAACCAAAACTTCAGAAACAAGAGACCTGATTGAAATAAAGAGTTTACTGGGGGTTTGTTAGGACTGCAGCCCGGGAGACACTGATTGAAGAAAGACTTGAATTGTGGACTACAAAATGGGGGAGGCTTATAAAAGCAAAACCTGCATGGTTACATGGGCTGTTTATCAAGAATTACAGTCGGAGCTGGAAAGGAGCGAGAGTGCCAATTAAGCAAGGATTGGTTGGGGTCTGAAATGGTTGCATAGTTACAAGAGGGAAACTTGTAGCTTGCAGCTGGCAGGTATTGTTTTACAAATGGCTGGTGTCCTTGAGTTTGGTATGGTTCACAGGAAGTTCAAGCTCTCAGTGGTGCAGGGACGTGTCTGAGCCGGGTCCTCAATGGCCACCCACCTCCATCTCTGTTTGCCTGTACTGTGATGGCCCCATTATAATTTCACTTTGTCATCAGTACCTACCAGGTTGCAGTGTGCCATAGAACCAGGACCCCAATGGCCATGGAGTAGTGGCTACACGTGTGATAAAGACATTAGTGTAGCTTGTTCTTGGAGAATTGAATCCAAGGAAAGAGATGAAGCAGCACCTAGAGGGAAGCAGGATCAAGATGTGATGATAGAGGTTGGTGTGTGTGTGTCGGTGTGTGTGTTTGCCGCTGTGTGTCTGTGTGTGTCTCTGTGTGTGCATGTTTGTGTGTGTCTGTGTGTTTGTGTGTGTCTGTGTAGGGTGGATAGGAGCATACCTGGGAGTCTGAAGAGAAGATAGAATTGGACGCAGAGATTGAAGGTCCAAGAAGAGAAAGGGGAGAGATGATCATACTAAGTGAAGTAAGACAAAGAAAGACAAATATCACATGACATCACTTATATGTGGAATCTTAAAAAATGACACAAATGAACTTATTGACAAAACAGAAACAGACTCACAGACATAGGAAACAAACTTATGGTTACCAAAGGGGAAAGGGGGAGGGATAAATTAGGAGTTTGGGATTAACAGATACACACTACTATATATAAAATAGATAACCAACAAGGACCTACTGTATAGCACAGGGAACAATACTCAATACTCTGTAATAACCTATATGGGAAAAGAATCTGAAAAGAACAGAAATATATATAGATATGTGGAGATATATAGATACGTATGTGTGTATATAACCGAATCACTTTGCTGTACACCTGAAACTAACACAAATTGTAAATCAACTAGACTTCAATTTAGAAAAAGAAGAGAAAGGGGGAAGGTGACAGAGGAAAATCGCAGAGCGGGTGGGAGGGGACCCCCTCAGGTACCCAGCATATGCTACACACCAGCCAGTGTGTACACACCACACACAAGAGGCTGCGGCTACAAAGGCATTAAGTGTATGCCTGTCCACAGCAATGGGGAGTCAAGCAAGGTGATTAAATCCTATGATTAAGGCTTTGCAGAGTGCTGCTTCAGTAGTTCAGAAAGAAGGTACCTCATCACACCGGGAGTTGAGGATGGAGGGTTTGTCAGTAAATGCTTCCCAGACAAAGCGGTGCATGGGCCTGAGAGTGGAGGGGCAAATGGGACTGAACCAGCCAAGAAGGCAGGGTGCTCCAGGCAGAGGCAACCACAGGACCCCGAAGGGACACTGCGGCTGTGCTCAGAATGAACGTGGGGAAGGGGGAGAGACTGAGGCTTTGTCGTAGAGAGGCAGGTGTGCATGTGAGGAGCAGGGCCTCTTCTTGCGACCAACACAGAGCCCCCGAAGGAGCAGTGAGGGAGCGATGTGGAGAGAGGGTCATGATGGAGATGCTACAGAGAGGAAGCAGCCCCAGGGCAGGGAGAGAGACACTGGATTTAACAAGGAGAAGGTCACCTTTTGCCTGAGTGGTTCAGAGGGATGACCTCCCAGAGTTCTCTGACTGTATGCAACGGGAATCAACTCAGGCTGATTTAAGCCAAAGGGACATTTGTTGGAAGAGTATTAGGAGCTCAAAATGTTGCTTTGAAGAATAAGACTTGCACACAGACAGGAAAGACGGCAGCAAATCCAGAGGGCCAGTGATCGGAGGGGCCCCACAGCCAGACAGTCTGGCCAGGGTGCAGGGGCTCAGAGGACGGGTGCCAACAATTTCCAGGCTTTTTCACTGTGCTCAGGATTCAAATCACGAGGACAGAGCATCATCTCCCCCCGGTCGGTTCTCGTGCTCATCCCTGGCCGTCCTGGGCCCCTAATTGACAAGCCACCCCATGGGAATGAAGTGAGTCTCCAAGAGGAAGTCAAGGATGTATCGGGAAGGATGATGGATGAAATGGATGTTGTGACAGAAAACAGCATGACTCCCTACAGATGGTGAGGATGGAAGGCAGTCCGCAGGGTCGAGGCAGGAGTAGAAAATCAGGAGGTGTAGACTGAGTTTAAACTTGTCAGAAGCTTAGCCAAGAAAGAAAGGGAGAGACATAGGGCTGTAGGCAGAGGAGCATTTACAATCGAAGGGTATTTTACAGGTGGAAGACCTTTGAAAATTGTACGTGTTAAGGAAAGGACCAGGAGAGGGAGGGAGATTGAGCTGTTAGAAAGTGGACAGCTGAGGAGGCAGGAGAGGATGCATCCAGAACACAGGTCTTCAAGTCAGCGGTAGGAGGGGAGACGTCTTTTCCTCTGAGCCTGGAGAACAGAGACAGATCAGGATGCAGGAGAATAAATGTGACAGAAACACACACAACAGATTTGGGAGGGTACCCGCTCCGATAACGCAGGTTTCCCGGATGAAGACAGGAGCAAGGCTGTGGCTGAGCAAATAGCCATTTTAGGGTGCCGTCGAGAGCACAAGTGAAGGCTCAGCCAGAGGAGGAGCTGGCGTGCTCCTCTCTGGGGAGAAGGTAAGAGGGAGAAAGACAGAAGCAAGGCTCAGTGGTGGCAGCTGGACCCGGGTGCACGGGGATCCTGGGATCCTGGGAGCCAGAGGCAGCTCCTCCCAGAACTGACTGGGCTGTGAACAGGTGACCACGAGAGGGACGTGATGGGCTTTACCCAGTGAGCTGAGCTGGGAACCAACCAGTTCTCGCCTCCAAGCCTGAGTTCACACATCCCCGACAGGAAGGGAAATTGGCCCAGTGAGCTGTAAAATTCCATGTTTATACGAAGAATATGGCTCCTTGTTGATTACATGTTGGCTCAGAGATCCATTTGAGTAACGGATGCATCACCAGCCCAGATGTGCCGTAATCCACGTGGCCTCAGGACCCCCCGGGCACCCACGGTGTCTGCACTGAGTACCAGCAGCAGGA
Source organism: Delphinapterus leucas (assembly GCF_059928025.1). Taxonomy (NCBI): domain Eukaryota; kingdom Metazoa; phylum Chordata; class Mammalia; order Artiodactyla; family Monodontidae; genus Delphinapterus; species Delphinapterus leucas. Next base: position 30,711,446 of record NC_143142.1, on the reverse strand, counting down.
GAAAGCACAGAGTCTGGGTTTTGTAAAGGGAGTGATTCAGTACAAAGCCATGAGTGTCACTTCCTTGGGAGAGAGCCATCCACTCCTATTTCTTCTGCACTATTATACACGGATTTTGTAGAAGACCTAGAGCAGAACATTGCAGCGTGATTAGGTACCCATGAGACGAATTCTGCGAGGTTCTGTCTGTACATAATTTATGCAGACCGTAAAAGATGCACAGTCTATAATTTATAGACCTTCTTTTGAAAACGATCTAATCTGACTACAGATTTGGAGAGAACATATTCTTTTCAAAAGTTCTCAAAATTGCCTATAACAATCCACTGGTTTATCAACTGGCATATCAAGCAATCTTACCTTCTGAGCACATTTCCATCTTTTTAACCGATGCTCAGCAATACCGCCTCTGAGGCAGGCAGCAGGAAGGGGGTCTTCGGGGGAAATGTGGCCCCTTGCAATCATTTAATAAAGATATCCATGTCCAGCCCATCGTGTTCTGTGTAACCCCATGTGTGATTTTTGCATCTGGAAGAAGATCCCCTTGTGCACAGAAATAGTTACTTTACGCCCAAAAAGTTAATAAAGAATCATCACCATCACTTAATGTTCATTAATCCAATTTGGATAACCAGTCTGTTTAACTGCAAGGTAAACTGTGGTATAAAGGATATGCACAAACAGATACCATTGTGAAACAACTTCGTTTAACTAGGAAACACTTCACCGACTACTAATTTGGGTGGCAATTGTGAAAAATAGGAGACTAAAGGAAAACAGATCCTCTCAGAATAAAGCAAGGAGAAAACCACGGACCTTTCTTCTTCAGTCTCCCTGAAGGTCTATCAAATATTTTACATTAAACACTCAGTACTGCCTTTTTATTTTTTTATTTTATCGAAGTATAGTTGATTTACAATGTTGTGTTAATTTCTGCTGTACAGCAAATGGTTCAGTTATACATATGCATATTCATTTTCATATTCTTTTCCATTATGATTTATCCCAGGATATTGAATATAGTTCCCTGTGCTATACAGTAGGACCTTGTTGTTTATCCAGTCTATATATCATAGTTTGCATCTGCTAATCCCAGACTCTCAACTCATACCCCCAGCTCCCTCCCCCTTGGCAACCACAAGTCTGTTCTCTATGTCTATGAGTCTGTTTCTGTTTCGCTAAGTACTGCATTTTAAAGCTCAAGTAATGAGGCTTCTTATAGAAAATGTATCTGTAATGCTAACCCCAACTTCTGTAACCTTTATTCTCATGGTGTCCCTGCAAATAAGCGTGTGTGTGTGTGTGTGTGTGTATATGCATGCGTTTTTTTAAGGCTAGCTATTCCCCTCCCTCACAGTTGCTTACATGGGTAACCAGACTAGATCTCTCTCACAACTTCTGCACTCCCTGTACTTGATAAAAGGTTCTTCCCAAATGTACGCATCACACACAGACACACACACACACACTCTCTCTCTCCTGCTCACACATACTTACCTCAGTTTCAGAAATGTTGTTTGCCTTGTCAGGAACAGCAGACTGTTTGTTCTAAGTGCAGACCATTGTCTCTTTTTTCCTGAATTCTGCGTGAGTCAACACAGTGAATTAATGAATTTCCTGGGGTGGAGGCAGGACCAGTCATACCTTTTTCTCACAGGCTCTGTTTCTCTGCCGTTGCCATTGTTGGACACCTTAACCCCTTGGAGTCTGTCCACCACTCCTGGGACTTTACTGAGGCACCTGCAGCCAGTTAAGATGCGGTGCTCAAGTGACCTCGTACCCTGCTGTAGGTGAGGCCAGGGAAGCAGAAGAGAGGCGCCCACCTTCAAAACATTCACCCTCCAGTTATAGAGGAGGACACACCATCAGGTACAAGAAGGAACTAAACACCCTTGGGGACCGTTCTGCCCTCCCAGACCACAGGCCTCCGAGAGCAAAGACTAGGGTATGTCATCTGTGAATCCCACAGGGTCAGACACATAGAAAGTATTAGGAAGTTCTCAGTGAATGTTTCTGAAGAGGTGGAAGAATAATTACAAAGGAACAGATAAGCTGGTGCAAGATAACAACTCATACAAGGGAAACTTCTGTTCACTGCTCCCCTTCGCCTGGTTCTTCCACTCGGGAGAACAGACTGCAGGTGCAAGCCACCCGTGTGTGTGTGACGTGGTCCCCTGGGCGCCAGTGAGGATCACGACAGCTCTGTTTGTGACGACAGAGAGGAGGCTACATTTGGCCTCCCCAGTCAACCCTTTGGTATGATGTTCTTGGTAACTCAGCCCAATCCATCCTGTCCCTTTAACAGAAGGCAAAGTCATTTTTACTCAAAGATAGATGAATTATAAATTAGGCTTCTTAGAGGATTCTTTCTGTGTAGTGAGCCAGCTGATGCTTTCTTATGGGCCATCTCTCATGTGGCTAGGATTGAAACATGTTTGCAGGTCTGAATAACAGGTGTTTCCCAGAACTCGCTCTCCTGGCCCCCCAGGTAGTGCTAGCTGAGTGCAGATCAGCTGTTCAGTATTCTCCAGCTGCACCCGCGGAGGTGACTGTCGGGTGCCCACATTCATGGTCACCACCGTCAAGCCCCGTCGCTTGCCTCCTGCAGACACTTGTGCCGCTTGGCCATCGGTGCCCGGCCGTGGAACATCCTCGTCTTCATCTGGGTCTGGGCTTCCTGTGTATCCACCCCTCTACTGGCCTGAGCTGGGATCCTCACTGGCTCACTCTGTCGCCTCTCACTTTACCTGCCATGTCTCTGGGGTGCATGTAGGTGGTCACCTGCCTTAGTGTCGTGAAGCGCTTAAGAGGGCAGGGGCCTGGACGCGGCAGATGGACAGGTGCGCTGGGACAGACGCATCACAGCCCCTGTTGCACGGGTACCTTCCCGGGCCACATACATCTGTAATTTCTTGGCAGTAGAATCGGATGCAATATGGGATGGTCTCCAAGCTGCCAGAGCTCCTCTTTTGCTCCACTCACATCACTTGAAAATTGAGTTCTCTGGGAACTCCCTGGCGGTCCAGTGGTTAGGACTCTGCGCATTCACTGCCAGGACCCGGATTCAATCCCTGGTTGGGCAACTTAGATCCCGCAAGCCGCACAGCATGGCCAAAAAAAAAAAGAAAAAAGTAACTTGAGCTTTCCCCCCTCTTTGCACACTGCGGGTATATCCTATCCTTGAATAACTTGTTGAAAACCGTAAATGATGTCCTATCTTGAATGCAGAATTATTTTTTTCCTTCTCTGAGCTTTCCAAGTCTGCTGACCTCATCTTCTGAGGCCTTGCCCTGCCTTCTCCTGAAGGCTTGGGGTTATCTGGCTAAGGAAATAGGTGAGTAAATGCTGGGGACCTCTTAGGAGAAGAGGGCCAAAGAGGCAAAATAATGCAGCGAGCAGGGTTACAGTCTGTATACAACTGCTCTCAGATTCACCGAGTGACAAGACATCAGTACGTCTACATTCCTTTCACTAATTAAGGGATTTCAGTAAAGTAGGGTTCAATTCAGTTGGCTAACAGAACACCAGAATTCACTGCCTCGGAACTTCTCCTCTCAAAATACCTGCCGTGTTTACGACCAGATCAGGACACCGGTTTACGGCTTAAGCCACTGCCCCATTTCTCTGGGACCAGGTTTCCAGCAATGAGAACGTGGGACAACTCTGGACACTTCTCTGATATAAAATCCAACCAAAGAACCCCCTTCACACCTGACAAGGAGGTGTGGACTACATTGCTTCCTCATCCTGTAAACCTCAGGATTAAGGAATATGCATTTGGGTAATTATTTGAAAATTGCAGAGGTGCTGCTGGATTACAGAAGTGGACTGACCTCATAGCCAGGAGATGAGTTAACTAGTAGGGATTCCACTGGATTACTCACTGGGAAGTAAAAAGAGATAGAGTCTGAAAGGAAAGAGCTGAAGGGAACCGTGACATGTAGTGGAGAATTAGCCCATAGAAGGGAATAAATATGAAGAGTATGGGAGGAAATAGATATTTCAAAAGCCGACATTGGGTTCACCTCTTTTAGCTTCAGACTGTCTACTTTTGAAATAGAAACAGAACCTTATCACTGAAAATCCTGGACAGACAGAGAAGTCTTTGTTCTAGAAAAGGATGGTACAGTCATCACCTCACCAAAGATAGATTCTTTTCTCATGTTGTTGGGTGGAGAATCCAATATCAAGAGTGAATTTGTAGGAGTTTTAATCCATTCAACTGGTTGAATCACATACATCCCAAACCCAGGACTATTTATATGAGGTTCAGTCAACAATTAAGCAGGCCATCTATTTGTGTCACTATATTCTTCGACGTCTTTGCTGTGTTTAGCAGTTCCTGTGATAATCTAGGGGAGAGGGTTACAGAACAGGTGAGGATATTGAGACCCAGGGAGGCCGGGGCCTTTTCTAAGTTCCTCTTTTTTGCTTCTGACCCCTGGAGCCATTTACCTCCCCGCAAAAGATTAACTGGGACAAGTCTGCACCTCAGACTACCTCAAGGGATTTAGCCCAGATTCGTGTTTCTGAAACTCAAGTTCATTGTCTCTCCCATCCTGGTAGAGACCATCAAGTGTGAGCTCTTATAATCAGTAGAGCACCTGGTGCTCTACACCGTGAGCTGTTCCCTTCTTAGTAATAGAGATGCTGACATGAAGCAAAGATGGCAGCCAGTGGACATTCTCTGATGCGATGGGTCTTCAGACCTCGCAGTGACTCTGTGATGTGAGCGCTGTTGTTATCTCCACTTCTCAGATAATACACTGAAGCTTCCAGAGGTTAAGAAATTACTCCAAGGTCATGCAGCTAGTAACTGGCAGCCTGTGACTGGAACTGCAGAACCTCCCTCCTGCGCACTAAGCTATATGGCTTCCAAAGAACCTCATTCTAGAGTCATGAAATCGATTTCCCAGACCTGGAATAATTTTAATAGCCATGTGGTCTACTGTCCTCTTTTTTTGCACATAGGGTGCTGAGGACCAAAAAGGGTCTGTGACCTGCACAAGGTCACACAGCTAGAATCAGCCTCGAGCCCTCCTGCGTGCCCACCAGGCCTCTCCTGCCACACCACGCTGCGCCATCACTAAATGCGAGTTTTTAAGAGAACCTTCTTTATCAGTGGTCCTTAAAAGTAAAATGTTACCCCCTACCAAGAAGAATGTCCGCCTGTGTGTGTGTCTGTGTGTGTGGCGTTTAAAGAACATTTCCAGGTCTGTAACTAACTAAGCCAGAGAGGTCACATCCTGGAAACCTGGGGGATGTGGAAGGCACAGTCCCTGAGCTCACCTGCTCTAAGGAGCCACAGGTGTATCCGTCGTGGTGTGCAGCGTCTGCTCAGCAGCTGGTAACAGAGGTGCCTGACACACATACCCAGGCGATCGACTGCTCCCAGCCCACACCCATACACTCACACACACACATCCCAGCATCCAGTGTGTCCTTGGCACCTAGCAGCCCAGCTGGCAGGGCAGCTGGCTCGGCTGCACAGAGCCGCACGGTGGTTCCAGGGGTTGTGTACACTCACAAAAAGGAACGAGTGCCCTTTACAAATGTGGGTCGTACAGAAATCCATGTCCTGCGTGCCCCCCCACTTTTCGAACACACACTTTCTACCCCAAGACTGTTCCTCTTATTTTAAAACACAGCACCAGGAAGGTCCACCAGGATAGTGTCAGAAGCAGCTGGAAATCATGCAACAGGGACTGTCTCCTACTGAGGTCGGGAGAATCCCATCCCTCCAGCCCGTCCCCCCATCAGGGACTCGGGACTACTCCCGGAGATGCCCCCCGCCAACTTCGTCAATCCACAGTGCCCTCCCCCCTTCCACCACCCTGGGAACCTGCGCTTCATCTTTCTGGTCTCATCTGTCACGTGGTCTCCCTTGTGAAGCTTTGGGTCTCTTCCTTTAGATTTAACGTTCTTCTTTCTACCTTCCAATAGCAGTTTTGGTTTTGCTAATTTTACTGCTGCCAAGCATGATCTAAGAGCTTTACAAGCAAGAATGTAGTTAATCTTTCTAAAACCATTATTATTATCCCCATCTTACAACCGAAAAATGGAGGCACTGAGAGGTTAAGTGACGTGCCTGAGGTCACACAGCTCATTAGTGGGGCCACGCTTTGAACCCGGACAGCGTGGCTCTGGGGGATGTGCTGTGACCGCTGAGCTGCCTCCTTCTGCCCTGGGTCAGGTCGGTTATTTCCACACCAGCCTCTTCACCAGCGTTAGACTCATTCCTCTCTCCTCTCAGTGCCCCAGCCGTGCCGGGCCTAGTCTCTGCTCATCATGGCCTTTGGGGCTGTCTGGACGGGAGGACAGTCTGGACACCGCTGCCCTGAGCACAGACAGAGGCATCGCGACACTGCAGCCGTGGTGGGGAGCCCTCAAAGCTCCCCAGTCTGCCTCAGCCTCCCCACTTCAGATGATGGATATAAATAGGGATAATTCGTGCCCCACAGAATTAGTGTGAGGGGCAAGTAGTCAGATCATTCTAGGACTGGAATGATGGTGACCCCCATATGGTCTAGGCTGGATGGCTCTGTGACCCACACAGAGACAACAGTTAAAAAACTTTAGAGGACTGCAGTCCTGCTGATCTAAATTGTTACCCTGATACATGGGGAGACTGCCATTGAGAGAAAATACGGAACCTTCTTCTCAAAGATACGTCAGATATCTCTCTAAGAAATGTCCCCTCTGATGGACCTCAGGAGATGTATATATATATGTATGTATATATAATATATAGATGTGTATGTATGTATTATGTATACACATGTATGTGTATATTATATTATATATGTTATATATAATATATGATATATATACACATATATGTATATTGTATATAATATATATGTGTATATATAATATGTATATATAATATATATGTTGTCATAATGTTGTCATTGCTCAAAAGATTTCTGAATGTCTTCTTTCAGAATCATCTTTAGACTGTGTGACACACATTTTCATTGTCCTCAATGGTGGCAAATCTCCCTCTATTAGCAGGACGACTTAAATTTAGGGAATGGCTAAAAGTCAAGGCCAGTCTATTGAATAAGGTGGGGAACAAGCAGCCTGGGTAAACGTGTTTCTTCAAAGGGCTGATGCTCTGTGACCTACCTGGGTAGGACCCTTGTCATCCATGTGCGGTCAGAGAGAAAAGCAGCAAGACATTTCTCGGGAGTTCTGCAAGATGACACTTAGAATTCCACAGGAGGCTTCAGGCCACATGTTTCTTTACAGCAGATGAAAACAAATGTGACGGATATGGATATGACCTTGTGCATATTATAAGTATTATGTGTCCATTAATTAATAGATGCTATTGGAAGACCACATAGAAAACCAGAAGCCCTGTGGGGGGAACTTTAGGCAGGAGCCTGAAGGTGAGAAAGAGGGATTTGCTGGTGCCATGAAGTGATTCCTCCAAATTCACACTATCCAGACCTCCAGCAGTTCCTGACTTCATGCCAGTTTTGAAACAGCCTTCAAGGATATTGCCCAAAGGAGGCCCCAGGGCCCAGATGAAGCAGGTTTGGAAGGGAGGAGCTAGGAACCTACAATAAGCCAGGTACTTATGCAGAACTTTTATATAGACTGTGTCACTTACTCTTCAAAATCTCCCTTAAAAAAAAATCAGTGCTATTATCCCATATTATGCACGAGAACACTGAGGCTCAGAGGATACGCGTCACCGGCTGTAACACCACAAGTTAACAAGATAAAAGCCAGTGCACATCTGTCTTACTTCATCATGCTGGGACCAAAGCAATCCGCATTTTCAGGATATTTAGATGAGTGAATGTTTTCATTGCTGTGAGAGTTCTGTTAAAAAAAAAAAAAAAAATGTAGCAATAGATCTGTTCTCTTGGAAGCCTCGTTAGCAGCTGCTCTTGGCTGGGGCCCTTTATGGTCACTGTGCTTCCCAGCAGTGTTTTTGCTCTTGCCAACCAGCGGCTCCACAAAGCCGCACTCAGCTATTAATAGAACTGTGGTCACTGTCTCTTCCGATGTCTCCTTTCAGAAAAAGAAAGAGTCTGCTGAAAACCCTTTGACAAACCAAAACTTGTACCAGTGCCTTTGTCTTTTTCCTGCCTTCCACCTCCTTGTCGGTTGTGTCTATTAGATGGTGCAGTGGTACCCGCAGTTGAAGGGCTGACATTTAATCTCTTAACCCTTCATGATCATGGGCTTCTTAGCAAAATGAGTCCTTGGGCCCAGGCACAGAGCACAGAAGCAGACCTTCACGTTCTACCCCAGCCCCCTTCCTGCCAACCAGAGAGTTGGTGATACAGGAGCATCCAGGGAAACCTAGCCATCTGTGATCAGGTATACAGAAGAAGGATGCTTTCAGCGTGTGCTTCTGTTCTTCCTGCCCCTCTCCCCCTCATACCCTCACTCACGCCAAGAGGCCAGGCAGCTAAAGTCATTTCAAGCCTTCCTATTCGGTATCTGTTCCTGAAGCTGGGCCTGGCGAGACTGAAGGAAGCATAATTGACCCTCAACTTCCTCCTCCAAAGACCCCTGTGCTTGGAGCCTGTCCACAGCTTCTCCACCGCCACCATCCAGCTCATCCCCTGGGGTGTCACTCTTGGTCCCTGGGCCGACCTTTCGTTTCCTCCTTTCAGGACACAAGCCAGGGAGAGAATGAAGGGGAAGGAGACCGGCCCTGGCCCCTGCTGGTTCTCCCCTCAGGCCAGCCGCTGGTGAGGCCACAGTTGCAAGAACCCAGTGATTCCAAAGCAAAATCCAAGCGTGAAAGTCTATGTCTGGCATTCGTGATGATCTGGAAAAGGAAACTGTTTGGAAACTGTCTCTGTGGCTCCTCACGGCTCTACTGGATGTGATTCTCCTCCGCAAGTCAGGACACCCTTTCCTAGTTTCTGTTGGGCGTTAATCAAACCCCCTGGTGAGAGAGTGGACTTGCCCACCAGTGCCCCGAATAGGTGTGCAGGAAAGAGGGACAGAGAACACACCGGAATTTCCTTGGCTTCTGCACATGTTTCCCCAGCAGAGAGCTGGCACAGCACTCAACACTCCGCTCTCCCCTCTCCCTGCACCAGGAAACCCAGCTTCACCTCTTCAGGCATTCAGGGGGATCTGTGCCCTCTGACTGCCTGTGCTCACCTCCAGTCCAGATCACCACAAAACTATCACCATAAAAAAATGAAGAATTTCCATTGGTTGGGGGGGATACTCACAGTGAACCTGCTCTAGGGCAGATGTTATCACTCAGTCCAGTGGGTCCCAAACACATCTGCACTTTGGAGTCGCCTGGGGGCTATAAGAAATTACGGATGCCCGTGTCTTACCCAGAAATTATGATTTTTTAAATTAATTTTTATTGGAGTATAATTGATTTACAATGTTGTGTTAGTTTCAGGTATACAGCAAAGTGAATCAGTTATACATATACATGTATCCACTCTTTTTTAGATTCTTTTCCCACATAGGCCATTACAGAGTATCGAGTAGTGTTCCCTGTGCTATACAGTAGGTCCTTATTAGTTATCTATTTATATATAGTAGTGTGTATATGTCAATCCCAATCTCCCAATTTATCCCTCCCCGCCTTACCCCCGGTAACCATAAGTTTGTTTTCTATGTTTGTGACTTTATTTCTGTTTTGTAAATAAGTTCATTTGTGCCATTTTTTTAGATTCCACATATAAGTGATATCGTATGGTATTTGTCTTTCTCTGTCTGACTTCACTCAGTACGACAATCTCTAGGTCCATCCATGTCACTGCAAATGGTGTTATTTTGTTCTTTTTATGGCTGAGTAATATTCCATTGTATATAAGTACCACATCTTCTTTATCCATTCATCTGTTGATGGACACTTAGGTTGCTTTCTGGCCTTGGCTATTGTAAATAGTGCTGCAATGAACATTGGGGAGCATGTATCTTTTCAAATTATGGTTTTCTCCGGATCTATGCCCAGGAGTGGGATTGCTAGATCATATGGCAACTCTAGTTTTTTAAGGAACCTCCATACTGTTCTCCATAGTGGCTGTCCCAGTTTACATTCCCACCAACAGTGTAGGAGAGTTCCCTTTTCTCCACACCCCCTCCAGCATTTATTGTTTGTAGATTTTTTGACGGTGGCCATTCTGACCAGTGTGAGGTGATACCTCATTGTGGTTTCGATTTGCATTAAAAATGATGATTTAATTGGCCTGGAGTGTGGCTGAGGCTTTGGAATTTAATACCCCCCCCAGATGATTCTAACATGCGAATTTGGAAACCCCTGCCTTAACCTTAGAGCCCTCTGAGATAGAATAAAAACCACCCCCTGCAGATGAAGGACCTGAGATTAAGCAAACCTGAGTGACTCACCCAGGCTCACCGCAGCCTTAAGGAGAGAGCCAGCCTCTGTAGTCAGGCTGTCGTCTACATCCTTGCTTCTCAAAGTGTGGTCCGCAGACCAGCAGCATCACCTGGGAGCTTGTCCTAAATGCAAATTCTGGAACCACACATATCCAGACCTACTGATCAGAAACTCTGGGGTGGGGCCCAGCACTTGTCACAGGCCTCCAGGATTGTCTGACGCCTGCTGAAGTTTGAGAACCACTGCTACAGAGACATCAAGGTGCCCCGAAGGTCACAGTAACGTGCAGCCAGCCTGGGGAGCTAGATGTGGCCACCCCCTGGCGACCCCTGCACCTGGAAGGCGCTTTCTGCCGCCACCGCCAGGGGGCGCCCAGCTGCACCCGGGAGGTTGGGGGATGGCAGAGCCGGCGGGAGGGCCCGGCAGGGTCAAGATCCCTGGGAACCGAGCTGGCCCAAGGGAACTGGAAGAACAGTACCCAAGAGAAGCTCTAAGCCTTTGGTACATTGCAGAGGCTTTTGGCTTCCCTAACTCCCAGGCATTGAAGCCTCCACACCCGTAGTTACTGAAACTTTGGGGATGGGGAGGGTAAAGACTCTAAAAGAGAAGAATAGGTGACTATACACTATGTCCTACAGCAATCACATTCTAATAAGACACTTTTATTAGACAAGGTATACCTAGTTAACGTAGGTTAACTTTGTAATTTTTGGAGAAATACACAGATTTTTGACTTATGTGTTCATTCCATTGAGAATTGTTTAATTTTTCTTTTCGGCCGCGTGGTATGCGGGATCATAGTTCCCCAACCAGGGATGGAACCCCGTGCCCCCTGCAGTGGAAGCGCGGAATCCTAACCACTGGACTGCCAGGGAATTCCTGAGAATTGTTTAATTTTAAAAGTGCATGTATATACTCTATTCGTAGTTTTGTATCTATCCACAACCCTCTGCTTGCATGATTGAAGTCACAAAAAGGTAAAAGCAAGTCCCCTAAAATAGAGGAGACTTTGGTACGTGCCATATAAGCATCTTTGTTAATTACCATTGTGAAAGTAATTAGACATTGTATGAGTGAAATTAGGGTTGTTATCAAATTAGACATCACAAATATGCATGATCTGCTCAGACTCACTTTACATCTAGGAAAAGAACTGGAGAAATTATAGATCTCTGTTATTCTGGAATATTTTAGATCTGGCACAGGTATCCATGATATAAATCTTTGAAATATGGATAAGTCAAAATATTTATAAATGATTATCCTTTATAAAGTCACAGATAATGTTCCCATGAGGGGGAAAAAAAAGATTCCCTAAGGAAGCTAAAAATTTAATGAGGGCAGGGACCATCGTTTTTTTTTTTTGGTTTTTTTTTTTTTTTATTTATTTTTGGCTGCATTGGGTCTTTGTTTCTGTGTGAGGGCTTTCTCTAGTTGCAGCGAGCGGGGGCCACTCTTCATTGCAGTGCGTGGGCCTCTCACTATCGCGGCTTCTCTTGTTGCGGAGCACAGGCTCCAGACATGCAGGCTCAGTAGTTGTGGCTCACGAGCCCAGTTGCTCTGCGGCATTTGGGATCTTCCCAGACCAGGGCTCGAACCCGTGTCCCCTGCATTGGCAGGCAGATTCTTAACCACTGCACCACCAGGGAAGCCCCCAAGGGACCATCTTTGTCTTGTGCTGCACTGTATCTCCAATTCCTGATGTTTCTGGCTTACATCTTCCCAAGTAAAGGTGATAAGGCTTATCTAGAACGGCACTGAATTGGCCGCCAGAAAGTTTCATGAGGAAGCAGCTAAGGTAACAACCAGCCTGCACCACACCAGAAACCCGGGTGTACCAAGGTGTTTGGCGTTCTGGGAAAGGCCACCCCAGTCCATATTTCTTTTTGTAAATTTTCCCAACCTGGGATTGTCCTTCCTACGATGATCCTATGCTTGTCTCCATGAAATTCAGTTTTACATGTACCTATTGCATATTTTCTGTGTGTGGGACACATACCGGATTTGCTGGTTGTGCAGAAATAAGCAATTGAAAGCCCTTTGCATGCTGGCAGGTAATAAGCAGGTATAACGTGGTGTCAGAAGGGTGTCATACTAGCAGATCTGGCACATCTTAGCAGAGCACCAACAGAGAGCATCCATGGAGAAAAGACTTTGAAGGGGTGTGGCATTTGAGATATTCTTTGAAGAATGGATAAAATGTTCAGCTAGATAAAATATCTGAGTGGGAGGAGAGCATCCTGAACAGAAGGAATGGTATGTGTAGGAGTCTGGACCATGAGGTCTGCTTGGGGATCAGGCAAACCGCTTGTCTCTGAACATAAAATATATGTGGTTAGAAAGGAGAGCAGTGAAAAAAAAAAAAAAAAGGATGAAGATGCTAATTGTATCCAAATACAAAAAAGATCTTTACCTGCCAGGCCGAAGTTAATTTCTACTTAATTTCACGGGCAGTGGTTGGAAATGGATGTTTACTGAGCAGAGCAAGTCAGTGCCATTGGGATCGCACTTGGAAGGGTTTTTGCAGCTACTGGTGTGGAGGGGATGCAGGAAGTTACCAGAGCCTGAAGATGGTGGCGGAGGGAATAAAACTTTGGAAAACATATTTGAGAGATATTTCAAAAGCTTCTTAGACTTGGCCGTTGGTTGGGTTTTGGAGAAGGATTGCCAGGTTTTGTGCCTGGGTGACTGAGGAAATCTTAGTCATTAACATAGGGAGTTCACCGGGTTTTGTGTATTGAATTTACTTATACTAAAATGAATCTGTAATTCTAACTTGAGGAAAACACATAGCTACTACCTTCTTCAGGAAAAAAAAAAAAAACCTCTAATCTTTACTTTGGGCTCTGATTTCCTGCTCAGTCCTCCTCAAAAATGTTCGATCAGTTCCTGAAACTAGAAGAAATTTAAAGTTCAGAGGAGCTAAAATACTGCAAGCTAACTTTTATAGTTTATTTTTCCAGGCCATTCCTGAGTAGAGATAGACAGGAAATGAATGGTTACTGTAACTGAGATGTTTGTAGCATAAATACAATTTGTTAACTTTAGACCATTTTCCTAGGTTTTATTCCTCCCATAACTCAAATTGTGTTTTATTCTGGGGAGAGAAAAAAATATATAGGTGATCTAAAAAAATAAAGGTTAAGCTGTACTGATTTTGTGTGCAAATTGTATCCTATAAATTGTACTGTGACCCGTCATTTGGAGAACTCCAAAAAAAAACCCTAAATCTTCATTTCCTTTGTGTTTTCTAAAGGTCAAATGCTGCAAATACTGGCCAGATGACACAGAGATCTACAAAGACATTAAAGTCACCCTAATAGAAACAGAGCTACTGGCAGAATATGTGATAAGAACATTTGCTGTTGAAAAGGTAAGTTTTCACACTGCTTTGAAAAGCTTTGGTCAGACATTAGTGATACCAGCCTCATTAAGTTATCTGGGATAATTCATACGTGGTCACGCCTGAATGCAGGTAGGCTCTATCCAGTGATTTCTCAAGATTGCATCTTGCCCTGTGATTCTGTAATAGCTCAGTTCTGTCTTTGAAGCAAATCATTCCCATTTCATGAAAATCTGTGTTTTGCAACTAAACCAAAAGATACACCTATCTGTCTACTTCCTTTTTCTTTTTAACCTGATTGATATTGTTCAGCTCATCTCTCTGTCCTTGTTCAGAGGCAGTTCAATAAATGTCCTTCATGCTGTATGTCCATTTGGGTTTCCCAGTGTTGAGTTCGTATCGGTGTGGAGACACAGGTCCTAACTCCTCCTGGATCCCCTCCACCTCCTTGAGGCTTTTCCAGCCTATGGTTTAATATGGACTGATGGATTTTCCAGGTGGAAGCTTCTACCTGGAAACACACATAAGTAGACCTGGGACGCTCTTGCATGAACCAGCGCTTCCATCCATTCACTCCCATGCTGGTTTCAGCCCTCGGGCCCTGCGGGCGTGGGGTCCTGAATGCTGTGCTCTGTCCCACGGCCTCATCCCACATGCATGGATGGGACTGCTGCTCTGTGCCTTCTCCACAGGGCGTAACGGGGAATCTCCTTACTCCCCCTCTTTCTGCTGACATAGGGAGGGGCCGGAAGCGAAGCAAACTGCAGTCCATCCAGAGAAGTGTCACAGGTAGGCTGTGGGGGGTAGTGGAGGTGATGTGGCTGGCAAACGCTCTGCCTTCCTGTCCTCACCTTGCCTTCGAAGAAGGGGACCCACGGTTTTGTCTCTGAGGTCCCCCGGCTTCTGTCCACGGCTGAGCCTTACACTGGATGTGGCGATGCCGGCATGAATTTACCAGTGGCGGGTGCCCTTGCAGGCCCCGGGTTGTAAGTGGACCAGGGCGGTTGGCTCCCAGCCCTCCCCCCTACTTCTCACTGCATCTCAATGCACTTTCTGGATTAACAAGACCAGTTTTAGGAAATGAGGAAATTGCAGCGTTTGCTTACTGGCTCATTTACCCTGATTTTTTCAACTACCTCTCCTGGTTTTCAAATCCCTATTTGTCATACAATCACAAGGCTGAAGAGACTTTCATTTATTTTAATCTGTTTCTCAAACTATTTAGCTTTTTTTTTTTTTTCCCTCAGCCTGTCTTTTTTAATAAGCAGGCAGGAGGCTTAGAGACTTCAAACAACGTGGAGTTCTGGCTGACTCAATTCTTCAAGTTCTGAACCTCACACTTTGATGTCGGGTTTTTCCCTTCTTAGGCAGGATTGGGGGAAAAAAAAAAAAAACATATGGAGGATTTTTGTATGGCTCTTGGCAAGAGCCCTCATGAATAACTGCATTGAAAAAGATAGTGATAAAAGACCCAGAATATTTTCTTCTTTAAAACAAAAAAAAGCATCCAAAAGCCGTCACTTAAACATAGAGTTCTTTGAACAATAGTCAGCTCTCTAATAAGCTGAAAATGCATCTCTGTGGCTAAAGGAAGGATTTGTTTGTCTTTTTAGCCTTTTTTTAACCTCTTGGTGTTCTCGGCTACATCCCCAGCTGCACAGAAATGTTCCTGAAATACCCAGTTATTTAGTCCTCAGGCGAGCAGCAAAGAGGTAGTGGGAGGAAGGAAAGCATGAGGAGCTTGTTAGAGCGTTTGGGGAAATCAAAATGACATGTTGCCGGATTTTCTAACGGGGCAATTGGAATCTCTGAGGAAAACAAATCATTAGTACGTCTGTGGAGCACTTCTTGTAGGTTTTAAACTTCCTCATTAGAAAGGAAACTTAAAAAAAAAATAAAACAGCCAAGTGAAGTGTATACTTTGAGAGTCCTCCAATTCGGATTCTATTTTGAGAGTATTCGCATCAGGGGACCTAAAGGTGAAAAATGGGTTTGGGCTCCGTTCTGCAAACAAGCAGGCAGGTTTGTAGCCTGAAACTGGTCAGTTTCTGTTTTGCATGGGACGGTCATCCTTCCTTTCCCCTGTAGCTGGTGACTCCAAAAGCTGAACAGCTTTTAAATAACAAAGTGCCCATCATGGCAGGAGGAAGACAGCTGAAAAGTTTCTGTGGATCTAGGTGACTCTACCCCTGCCACAGCTGGCAGAAAGGAAGCCGGCGATGGACACCAAGTTCTCTCTGCCTAGGAGGTGCCTGGGGCTCAGAGAGGCAGGGATATGGTCCTGAATCTGCAAGACAGAGCATGTGCCTAGGGATTCATCCATCCACACATATTTATCAAGCGCCCGCTCTGGGCTAAGCACTAGTGTTTGTCGTGGGGGGTCTTCCTTCCCAGCTATTACAAGGAAAAGGAAATGCATACCTCGCTTTTACTGGGCTGGCCAAAAAGTCCTTTCGGGTTCGTCCCGGAAGATGTTACGGGAAAGCCCGAACGAACTTTTTGGCCAACCCAACATATAGCATTAATACTTATTACGTATAATACGATACTCATTTATTTAGCATTAAATCTTGTTAATGAAAAATGAACAAAAGATATACTTGATATCCAGTTGGGAAATATTTTGGACTGTGATCACTGATCACATCTATGATTTTCCCCCCCTGTATTACAAAACAGTGAAGAAAGAAACTGCCACGTCCATGAACAAGAGTGAGAGGCGACTCAGAAGCCAGTTCCGTTGCTCATCTTGTCAGTAGTGAACACATTAGAGGGTGGAGGTTTATTTTGGGAAAAGGTTTGCTGCATCCCAGACACTGACATTTACCCTGCTGAGAAAACGAGTCTTAGATCAGTTGGGCGCCCAGCCCGTGTTGGATGGAGTTCAGGTTCTGGGGATGCTGGCTCTGAAATCTAGCAAAGCTAGAAAGGGAAGTGCTCAAAAAATTAAAATTAAAAACAACAGTGTACGGGAGACATAAATGCCCTTTTGTCCTCTTTGGAATGAATGAATCTTTATTATAGGCTTTCCCACTTCCTGGGACCACCCCTGCCCTGCCCTGTCGTCCTGTGTAAAGCCAGGGGAGCTCTCAGGGGTTTAGAGGCTCACCATGTGTCTTCTGATGGAGGCTTTAGCCAAATGTTACCGTGGTTTCAGTGATAGAAAGTGTGGGCTCCTAACCACCAGTAATCTTGCTCTGGGGTCACAGAGCATATTTAGCAGATGACAATGTTCATTTTCCTTTGTGACTCCCTGACGGCTTAATTCCTTAATGCTTCAACCCCACTAAAGAATAGCATGATTTTCAAAGAGAAATAAAGCTTCAGCACTTGTGGGTTATTAAACCAAGACAAATGAATGCCCTGATGGCAAACAAGTCTTAATTTTAAAACCTATCGTTGTTTGCCTCTTCTAGTCTTTCGAAGCACATGAAAATTCCGAATTTCTTCCTGGCTACCTCTGCGTGAACAGCAGCTGCTGGTGAAAGTGACAAGGTTCCTGGGTGTTCAATGTTAAGATGATAAAACCCAGCCCAGGGCCAATGGAGAAGTGGTGTCCAGGGAGCGGTGCTAGAAAGAGAGAAGGGGGAAAGTCAAGTCTGATCTCAGGTTACCTCCAGCCTTGATTCTGGAAGTAATTGTTGTTTTCGAAGTAGACTCCTGGGCTTCCCTGGTGGCGCAGTGGTTGAGAGTCCGCCTGCCGATGCAGGGGACACGGGTTCGTGCCCCGGTCTGGGAGGATCCCACGTGCCGCGGAGCGGCTGGACCCGTGAGCCGTGGCCGCTGAGCCTGCGCATCCGGAGCCTGTGCTCCGCGATGGGAGAGGCCACAGCAGTGAGAGGCCCGCGTACCACAAAAAAAAAAAAAAATAGACTCCTGTTTTGAAACACAGTCTTAATACATAGGCTCATAGTGAGAAAAAGAAAAAAAAAAGATGGATATAAATCAACTTAGTTATTCTCAAAACAAGAGGAAATGTTAAAAAAATTAAAAACACTTGAAGTCTGTTTCCTTGTGCCTTCCCTTCGGTTCTGTGGCGGACCACCCTCTCTCTTCAGGTTACTGGCCTAACATAGAATTCCAGCAAAAATACCTCTGGATTTCCATGGTTTATAATCTCGACATGCCCGTTTCCCACAGGCTGACCGCTGAAGGCAGGAGACACCATCTCCATGTCTCTGCAGCCCCAGCCCCTGGAGTCAGGCCTGAAGCATTGCGTTTGCGTCTGACTGTTGGTGATCAGATGAATGGATTAAATGTTTACCCCAATTAAAGAGAGAAACCTAACAAACTTGAGTTGCCAGTGAAAAGTGGTTCTCTGTGCTGTCCGGTTGGAAAGTGGTCCTTCTTCCAGTGGCCTTTCTGCACATCCTCAGCGTGTGCACAGCCCGAGTGCCTGGTGCAAACAGCACCAGAACACAGAAGAGCTCACCAGGGGTCTGCATCTCAGCAGCTGGTCTTGAGCGCACAGATACCCCTTAGTTCCTTCCCGTCCCCGTTCTGTGCGTCCTCTGTGGGCTCGCTCCTCACACCGTAGGATCTAAGTGACACACAGACTGTTAACAGAGCCTGAGTTAACAGGTGTAGAAAGAAGCCTCAAGGAATCCCAGCGACACACCCATTTGCTGCCACTTCACCTGTTAATTAGCGTTTTCCCCAAACATCCCCTCCCCTTTCACCCCCACGAACATCTTCCTCCCTGTGAGGAGGCTTTCAAAGCGCGTATTGCACCTAAGAATGACCGTCTTCCCAGCAGCTCACTTTCCCAGCCCCGGGGCTCCCTGACTGCTTAGGGGTCCTTGGCACCCTCCTGGCCCCTCACCGTTTGTTCTCCTTTGTTCTCTTCCTGCGCTGTGCTGACCGACCCCTGGCAGCGAGGTGTTCATGAAATACGCGAGATCAGACAGTTTCACTTCACGGGCTGGCCGGACCACGGCGTCCCCTACCACGCCACCGGGCTGCTAGGATTCGTCCGGCAGGTGAAATCCAAGAGCCCGCCCAACGCAGGCCCATTGGTGGTGCACTGCAGGTGAGGGGGGCCCGAGGCTCCAAAAGGAAGCACGGGGAGCAGTGGGTGCGGGTCTCCTTGGGGTGATGGAAACGTTTGGAAACTTGATGGATGCGAAGGTGCCAGGTGCCACTGAGTTGTGCACTTTACGATGGTCATTGCGTGTTATGTGAGTTTCACCGCAATAAAAATCTAAGCGGAAGCAGGAGCGCAGAAGTCCTTTCTCCTCCACTGACTGAGCCCTCTCTCTGTGCAGCGCCGGTGCAGGGAGGACCGGCTGTTTCATTGTCATCGACATCATGCTGGACATGGCCGAGAGAGAAGGGGTGGTGGACATCTACAACTGCGTCCGGGAGCTGCGGTCTCGGAGGGTGAACATGGTGCAGACCGAGGTACAGCAGCTCCCGACCGCCCGCCTGCCCTCCCTCGGGCTCTGACCCCGGTGCCCGCCCTCCACCTCACCTCCCAGGGCAAGGGGAGAGAAGAGCCAGCAGTTCTGTCTTCAGAACCCCCAGGAGAAAAAGTGAAGCACCTGGCCATCCTTCTTTCCCTCCCTCCCTCCTTCTTTCCTTTTCTTTTTCTTTCATAAACACACAGAAAAGGCCACGAGTCTCCCAGGTAACAGAATCTGAGCCTAACTTTCCCCTTACTTCTGTGTCCAGGGTCCAGTCAAGGCTCTACGTTTAAGCATTCGGGGATTCAATACCATTTCTTTTTACTGTGTCTTTTAAACTAGCTGGTAACCAGAGCGAGACCACTCCTGAGAATAGCCAGGCATTTGCCAAGTAACCTTTAAGGGTAATCTCTGTGCATTTCGTTCTCTTCCTACTGTCCTTAAAAATTCCGTCCAGTGGCCTGGTATCATGGGAATTCGCCCATTTTCTGGAAGTGCTCTATAAGTTAGAACTTATATAAGTTCTATATAGTTATATAGTACTTCTATAAGTTAGAACTCAAGGTGTATCAGGACTTTAAGTATTTGAGAAAAAGTATTCCATCCTGCTCCTAGGAAATTTACATTTTTACTACTATTTGATCCTTTTAAGTAGGCATTACACCCACCACCTGGAAAATGATTCATGAAGTAGAATAAGACTCCCTTACATTTAGGTTGTGCATTAAAGTTTACAAAAGCCACTGGGAAACCTAATTTCATTTTTTAACTAACAGAGAAGAATAACAGAAACTGTAAATGCTGCTTCCATGGTCTTTTTTCTTTAGAACAGAGTTTTTGTTTTAAAGATAATAATGATCATAATGTATTTTCAATGTACTTAACAGCTGATCAAATGTCACCACATCCCCTTTTTCTCACTCAATCCATTTCTGAGGTGTTGTTTAATAGGACTGGGCTGTTTTCGAGAATTAAGAATTCAAGTTATTTATAGAAATTAAAGTAAAAAGTAATGGGCCTCTTTTGCATTTCATGTAATTGGAGAGCAATAATAAATATGCTAACACTTTACTAATTAACTGTCGGGAAAGCCAGGGCGAATTCAGAATTAGAGGGTTGGTTTTTAAACTGCAGGCTTATACGTACACACGAGAGCTCTTCCCTGGACACATAAGGACTTTCGTAATCATCGCATTAATTAATGTTTCAAAGTAAGTAGCTCTAAGTGCTCAGAACTGTTGATTTTTCATAGTGATGTCAAGTTTCCCTGGACCTTTCTTTGCACTATTAATTTGGTTAGCACATTCCTCTTTTCATTATATGTAGGTAAGATTCTGCTATTTCCTCATCTGAAATACTGAGTTCCAAACTCGTGGGATCAGAATTGCAGAGACAGTGTAGCTCCAGTCACTCCCACATGACAGTGCTTGCTCTGGGATTTATCAGCGTCTGAGTGGTTTTCATCGATCTGTTTACGGCTTCTGCATTGAGCCCCTGTTTATCTCTTCCTCCCACTATACTGTACGCCACACGTGGCCAGTCACCAATGTGCCCGCCGTCCCGTTAGGGAACAGGATTACTGGTCCTGGAATAAGCCCCTCCTAGCGGTCAGGTCCTCTCCCCTGCTTTCTCTCTGGTGGGAGGGCGTCGTCTGTGATGGGTGGACCATTGTTCTGTTTTCCTGTCTGTGTGGGGCTGCGTTCCCTCCTTCTCTAGTTCTTTCTGGTTACCTTGGTTTCTCTACTACTAACGAGTCCCGTCTGCTTCGCCAGGAGCAGTACGTGTTCATCCACGATGCCATCCTGGAAGCCTGTCTTTGTGGGGACACCTCGGTCCCTGCTTCCCAAGTCAGGTCTCTCTATTATGACATGAACAAGCTGGATCCACAGACAAATTCAAGCCAGATTAAAGAGGAATTCCGGGTAAGTCGTGCTAAAGGGACAGGTGGCCGGCTGTGACCTTGCTCCTTAAGAAGGATCTCAGAGTCGGCTCCTGAACCCTTGAGCCAACACAGGGTTTCTTAGCCTCGGCACTGTTGACGCTGGGGACTCGATCATCCATTGCCATGGGGGATGTTTAGCTGCATCCCTGGCCCCTACCCACTGGATGCCAAGAGGCCTCCACCACACGGTTCTGACAACCAGATCATGTGCAGACCTTGCCAGTGTCCCCACGTTGAGAACCACTGGTCTAGCAGAGCCAGGCCCCCCCTTAGCAGGCAGACACCACACTGTCCCACAGTGTAACACAGGTGCAGCTGGACCAAGCAATGTACATTCAGGGTGCTTGCCGGGCAAGAGTTCTTCGTGCAGTTCCTCATATTCACGTTGGGTGTAAATGCACCTGACTCGGCCAATCTCCACCAGCCTCTTACCCCCAAGCGCCCAGATGTCCAGCCCTAGTCGGACTCGACGGCACGTAATCCTGCACACCCACGGTGGTCCTTATGTCTGATGGGCACTGTCTGTGGACCAAGTCCAAGGAGCGTAAAGAGAAATAAAAATCCAACTGTGTCAGTGGGGTTCGGGGAGGAGGGGGACATCAGCTGCAGGAAACGTGGGTCTCCCGAGGTCTGAGACGGGTTCTCTTCCCAAGTGTGTGTCTTCTGTCCTCTAGACCCTGAACATGGTGACACCGACCCTGCGCGTGGAGGACTGCAGCATCGCGCTTCTGCCCCGGAACCACGAGAAGAACCGCTGCATGGACATCCTGCCCCCCGACCGCTGCCTGCCTTTCCTCATCACCCTCGATGGCGAGAGCAGCAACTACATCAACGCCGCCCTCATGGACGTGAGCCCTCTCGCCCCCTAGGCAGGGTGTGGGGGGATGGTCCTCCAGGGACAGTGCCTGTGTTATCTCCTGACTCCTCTGCCCTTGTTTTTTTTTAAGATGTAAACCGTATTTGCAACAAAGTGCATTTCAGATTCCGTATCTGTTTCTGTGTGAGGACCAATGTTCTTAGTCTCTCTGAGAGCCCCAGTCCAGGCGATTGATAAATGAAAGGTGTCTCGGTTACTCTCTGAGCTTCAATTTTTAACCTCCTGGCCGGAGAGCAAGAGACAGCTATTAAGTCACGAAAGCAGCAAAGTGGGATAATATGGTTTTTGCAGCATTATTTTAGTTGCCATTCCTCCTCATTTGGGCGGTAATTAACATGGGGGGAAAATTGCCTGTCAGCACAGATAGTACACAACTCATTACCTCCTGTCTGTCTGTTTACTTCTAACTGAATGAACATTTGCTGTTCAATTGATGGGCAAAGTGAACGGGTATTTTCAGTGCTAATATGGAAATTTTAATTCTATTGGTGTGCTATCAGTAAAAGCGCATTTAAACTTGTTTGAAGCTCTGCAGAGCTGTAAAAAGTATGTGTGTCCTTTGATGGCAGGAATAAGTAACACCATCACACATTTAAATGACAAGCAAACAGATTTTAGGAAAAACAGAACTATTTTAATTATACATATTCTAAAGTAAAGTTAAATTTTCTCCATTAAAATAGTTATGTATAGGGCCAACATTGCCTTTCTACCAGAAATACCAAAAAAATATGAAATACTGATTAAGTTTTCTTAGTATCAAAGTGAGATTATTTTATCATTATTATTCTGCAGATGACTCTATATTTGGTCTGTTTTGGCATTGACAATGGTGATAGAATTCAACAATTGTTAAATACATTCAGTGTTTTATGTCACAAACTCCCATGTGTACAAAATAACTTAGCTTCCTCCTGTTACATTTTCCTGGGTATATTTGGATCTTTCTTGTTTGTGTTTGCAGAGCTATAAACAGCCCTCGGCTTTTATAGTCACCCAGCATCCTTTGCCAAACACAGTGAAAGACTTCTGGAGGCTGGTCCTGGATTATCACTGCACGTCTGTAGTTATGCTGAATGATGTGGATCCGGCCCAGGTGAGACTCAAGATTTATGGCCATCAGGGCCCGTGCCCGGGGTCAAATCTGTGTTTGCTTTGTTTGCACATGGAGAAGTTCAGTCCCCCGTTGGCAGGTCACAAACGCCAGGCAAGGACGGAGAACCGGAGATGCTAAAAACCGGTGTTAAAAACCAGATGGGATTAGGGGTGGGCGCAGAAAATAGTCTGAAACCAAAAGAGATGGTGGGAGTGACAGGGCGAGACAGGGTCAGAAACTGGGCTGTTACCGAGGGATAGAAATAGTGACCAGATGGGCTTCCCTGGTGGCGTGGTGGTTAAGAATCCACCTGCCAATGCAGGGGACATGGGTTTGAACCCTGGTCCCACATGCCGCAGAGCAACTAAGCCCGTGTGCCACAACTACCGAACCTGCGCTCTAGAGCCCACGAGCCACAACTACTGAGCCCATGAGCCACAACTACTGAAGCCTGTGTGCCTAGAGCCCGTGCTCCACAACAAGAGAAGCCACCGCAATGAGAAGCCTGTGCACATCAACGAAGAGTAGTCCCTGCTCACCGCAACTAGAGAAAGCCAGCGCGCAGCAATGAAGACCCAACGCAGCCAAAAATAAATAAAATAAATTAATTTTTTTTAAAAAAAGGAAAAGAAATAGTGACCAGAGGGAGATACAAGGTAACGGGCAGAGTCAGAGCTGAACCAGAGCGTGAAGGTCGCAGAGCAAGCAGACCAGGACTGTGAAGAAAGGCCGTCAGCCTCTGACACAGTCCCAGATCCCGTCTTGGAGCATCTGTGCGCCTCCTGGCATGGCCCACTTGGAGCCCTCAGGTGGCGGTCGTCATGGAGGGGGTGGCAGTGCAGGCCGACAAGCCATTCTAAGGGACAGCAATTACTTTGTCAACTCTTTGGTAACGATATTAAAAAGAAATAAAACTGGGACGTGAAGATAAGAAAAAGTCAGAATGATCAATGGGGCTTTTTCATAGCTCTTCTTCGTAAACATGAAAAGGCAGAGACCTGGGTGGTGGTGACTCAGTGTTAGTAATGGAGTGAGAAGCATTTTTTTAAGGGACTTGTCAGGACAGCGTGAGCACAGGGACCCTGGGAGCTGGATGTATTGCCTTAGGGCCCGGCTATTCCAATTGAGGGCTGACCTGCTGTGATGGAGGCCCTTGTTAAGTAGTTTGAACTTGGCGTGTTGTAAGAATAAACTTGCTCTGGAACCGAATTAATTTTCTATCTCATAGACACAAATCCCTTAAAAAAAAAAAAAGTCTGAAGTATTGCAGCATCCAAACTGGACGAGATTTTTCCTTCCTAAAATCCATTTGATTGTCATCAATCTGCCATATATCCCATGGACCTTCACTTCAATTCTGTAATGTTTTTGTTTTGTTTTGTTTTGTTTTTGTTTTTGCGGTACGCGGGCCTCTCACCGTTGTGGCCTCTCCCGTTGCGGAGCACGGGCTCCGGACGCGCAGGCTCAGCGGCCATGGCTCACGGGCCCAGCCGCTCCGCGGCATGTGGGATCTTCCCGGACCGGGGCACGAACCCGTGTCCCCTGCATCGGCAGGCGGACTCTCAACCACTGCGCCACCAGGGAAGCCCCTGTAATGTTTTTAATTATGTTTGAGGCACTACGTTATCTTGTTATGGCTCTAGCCTGAAGACTAGTTAATGAAATAATAATGATAGTCCTTGCCCTCATCTAGTCCTTTTTACTTAAGAACCTTAAATATTTCAGGAGACTTCCCCAGTGATTCTTCTCCAAAGGATAGATGGCAACCATTGATGAAGACAAGCAGACATCACAGCTGGGGGGACTTCAAAGACACAACTAGAAGTAGGACCAAGGATCCTGATTTTCTAACTCACAATGCCATGGGTTAAATTTCACTCATTCAAGAGTCCTTAGTCGTAGACAGAGTATAAGCGACGGTTCCCTCTTCAGAATCGTTGTTTTTCCCCTAATGTGAATCCTGAAATGTAGTGATACACTATTTTTTTATCATTAGTGAACCAGACATCAGTGATTTTCACATGTTCTTTGTGAATGACAGTGTTTGAATTCTAAAGCTGCATTCTAACCCCAAACTGTCTGGACTCACACCTGGTAGGAGAGACAGAGAAGCCCCAGTTCCATTCAGCAGACAGAGTCAGAGAAAACATGCTCCTGGGATTCAGCCTTTTAGAGAACACTGAACGGAGCATTTGAACCGAAAGTCTTTGCAATTGCACAAGAATAGCCCTCAACTACTTTAAGTATTTATAGGTCTGGTTCATGGACATGTTATGCACTATTTAAGCCATTTTCCACACGGTTTCCTTGGGCAGAATGCAGAATGCCGTGTGCCAGGAGCCAAGCACCAGCCCGGGCAGTTCCTTTTTCTCTGGTGTAAGTGACAAGCTTTAGATCAGGGCCTGAAGTGAGAGAGTAAACAGAGAGCAAAGCTGGCTCAGTCAGGAGAAAATGGGCAGAACGGTTCAAATGTGCGTGTTTGAGCTTTTATGACCAGCTCAGCTTCCCATCATACACCTGTTAATTTTAACAGTGGGTACCTTCGGGTATCAAAAAGAAGATAAAACTTCAGCAGGCTATCTTTTGACAAGGCAATTTTATAACGTCACCAGGAAGCACTGGTGAAGAAGGAAAAATTTCGTGGAAGTATTATTTTTATTTATTTATTTTTTTTGCGGTACGCGGGCCTCTCACTGTTGTGGCCTCTCCCGTTGCGGAGCACAGGCTCCGGATGCGCAGGCTCAGCGGCCATGGCTCACGGGCCCAGCCGCTCCGCGGCATGTGGGATCTTCCCGGACCGGGGCACGAACCCGTGTCCCCTGCATCGGCAGGCGGACTCTCAACCACTGTGCCATCAGGGAAGCCCGAAAGCATTATTTTTAAATAATAAATGTAATTTCTAAAATACTATAGACTTAGCTAATGTAAAAAGGACACTTAGTTACTCTACTTTCATTCTTGATCATGAAATCCAAACCTTTAACTTCTGTAATAGAGGGAGAGAGATGGCTTCCGTTGACCCACTGAAAACTATCTTACAATCTTGGATGTAAATCAACTGTTGTAACTTTTGATGATGAGATTTCAGATCCTTTGGAAAATAAAAGTCATCAGTAAAAGGAATTTCAAGTGGTAGGTTCTCCCTTCGTGGTACATCATTCTGCTTAAAATGAGATGTTCTTCATCTGCTCTTGGCCCAAAAAGAGGCAGATCGTAGAATAATGAAGTAGTTCCCTCTTGCCCCTCCCCCCAGCCACTTGTCCCTCAGGTAAATCAGAAAGAGAAACGTTAAATGCTGCTCCCAAAACATCACTGCATGCCAAGTCCCCAAAGAAGTTTCACTGCAGACTTTAAATGCCTTAAATAAGGTCTTCAGGCTTTCGAAAAGGTTTGGGAGAACAGACCAGGGGGGTTTCTCACCTATCTCCAAGTTCAGTGTTTCTGTGGGCAGCAGTAAATGAAATCCCCTCCCTCATCAGCCACCCTGCCCAGCACCCCGCCCTCTACCCTCATGTCACATGCATCACATTCTTGCAAAAGTCCTAGTTTCCCAGTATCACCAATACCTGGAGTTTGAGACTCTAGGAAATTGTGTCTTTAATTAAAGCCACCTCCAGGTAAAAACAGCAGAGCAGTTACTCTTATTACACCAGGTTTCCTAGATGTGAGCTGGGAGGGTTTGGACCAGAGCATGAAAATGCAACCCTACACTGTTATCAGTATCTTATCACAAAACAGCCCTGTTCTTAAAAGTGACTACAAACTGCAAGGCAAGCCCAGACGGGAGGTTGGAGATTTGGGTGTTAACAGGTATGTCTTCATCTCAAGTGTCTTAGGTCTTATAGTGGCAGCTTGTGGCATCTCCCCAGGGCCTGAGAAGAGTTCCTTTCAGCAGCAAAAGGGATCTTACAGCATGTGTTCAATAGCACCCACATGACCTCCTTGGGAAGCAGAATTCCTCATGGCTTAAAGATGCTTTCAGAGAAAATGGAGAAAAAAGTACTAGATGGACAGGTGGATTTAAGGGCTCAGTCAACAAGAAAGTCCTGAAGTCGACTAGCTGGAAGGAAAAGAGAGAAAAGAAAGGAAAGGAAGTGAATCGAGGGCGTTTGGTCCTGATGCCGGTAGTGACCGCATCCAAACTGTGAGCAGTAAATGTATTTTTATTATTAACGTCGCGTCTCTGTGTTCTGAACTCAGTTGTGTCCGCAGTACTGGCCAGAGAATGGAGTCCACAGACACGGCCCCATCCAGGTGGAATTTGTTTCTGCTGACCTGGAAGAAGACATCATCAGCAGGATATTCCGAATTTACAACGCAGCCCGAGTAAGATCCGCAGCCACCGTGGCTGGTGTTGTGGTTTCATGATTTTCTCATTCATTGAATAGGTAGAGTGTCTGTGTCAGTCACCGTTCTGGGAGCTTGGAGTCTCTTCAAGGAGTTTGTGAACTCACTGACCTTATGGAGCTTATGTTCTAAAGGGAGAAGACAGACAGGAGAGGATAAAGACAACGCATATCCTACTAGATTTGTTAGCAAGCAGTGGGTGCTGTAGGAAAAAAAGTGGGGAGGCAGAAGGTGCCGGGGCCTGGACCAGAGGGAGAGCAGATGTGCCAGGTGAGCAAAGGCCCGACTGGAGTGAAGGGCCAGCCATGTGCTCTCGTGCAGGCAGCTCTGCAGGCAGAAGTGACAGTCAGTGCAAGGCCCTGAGGTGGGGCCTTGTTGGTGACTTCCTGGAACAGTAAGGAGGCTGATGCAGCTGCAGCCCAGGAAGCGAGGGTGGGAATAGCTGCTGGGGCCGAAGTCCGAGGGGTCGAGGGGACAGAGATCACGTAGGACCTTGCAGGCCACTGCCAGGACTGGGGCTTTTGCTGTGAAGGAAAGAAGGAGCCGTTACAGGGTTTTGAGTAGAAGAGTCATGAGCTATGACCTGCCGTTTAAAAGGCGCACTCTGGCTTCTGTGTTGAGAACAGACAGTAAGAGAGACGCATCAGGAGGCTCTTATAATAATCCAGGCAAGAAGGGACAAAGCAGGACGGAGTGGCAGCAGGGGGAGGGGTGGGAGGTGCAGACACTGATGTATTTTGACGGCAGAGCCGATGGGATTGGCCGATAGTTTGGA
Source organism: Delphinapterus leucas (assembly GCF_059928025.1). Classification (NCBI taxonomy): domain Eukaryota; kingdom Metazoa; phylum Chordata; class Mammalia; order Artiodactyla; family Monodontidae; genus Delphinapterus; species Delphinapterus leucas. Next base: position 30,683,325 of record NC_143142.1, on the reverse strand, counting down.
TCCCAGGGAGCCAAGGTGGTTCTCAGGATTTGGGTCCTGAGAGCTAGATGGAGCAGACATTAACCAGGTTAGGAAAGGCTGTGCGGGTAACGGGATTGTTAGGGGTGGGGGAACGCATGGACAGAGGGTCCGTTCAGGGGGGGAACATACTGGATTCAAGATGACTATTAGATGCCTATGTGGGAATATCAATAGGCCCTCGAGTCTGTGAGGGTGCAATTCAGGAGAGAGGTCTGAACTGGAGACACAGATTGAGGACTTAATGGAAGATTTAAAGCCATGAGACTGAATGAAACTATCGAGAGAGAACTGAGCATGGGGCCTCCATCAGCAAGAGGTCTGGGAGGAAGGGGGCCAGGGCGGAGAGGAGAGAGCAGTGAAGGGGGAAGAACAGCCAGGAGGGGAAGGGGAGAGTGAGATCCCCTGTGTCGGGTGCTACCCGACAGCCGCAGAGGATTTAGCCCGAGAGGTTTAGCCATGGCCAGGTTACTTCCTGAATCCTGCAATTCCATTTAATTATGATGAAAGATTAATTAACTATTGATATCTTAGCAAGAGTCACACCAAGAAGCAGAACCATATTCTACTCCCAGGAAACAGGGTGTAATCTGTGTCTCCCTGAGATCACAAACATTGCCAGGTCATAACTTATCCTTTACCTTTAATTTACCTGTAATTAAAGTCAAGCCTTTTTACCACTTGCTGCCCACTGTGGTCAGTGCTCAGGTTGGCGCCATTTTTCACAAAACTGTGTGAGCAAAGGCCCAACCGGAGTGCAGGGGCCCTTTTGCAAAGCAATAGCATTCTGCTTGCTTTTATTTGTCTGGCCTGTCATTGGAAACACATGGATTTTTTTTTAACACCTTCATTGGAGTATAATTGCTTTTCAGCGTTGTGTTAGTTTCTGATGTATAACAAAGTTAATCAGCTATATGTATATCCCCATATCCCCTCCCTCTTGCGTCTCCCTCCCACCCTCCCTATCCCACCCCTCTAGGTGGTCGCAAATCACTGAGCTGATCTCCCTGTGCTATGCAGCTGCTTCCCACTAGCTATCTGTTTTACGTTTGGTAGTGTATATATGTCAATGCTACTCTCTCACTTCGTCCCAGCTTACCCTTCCCCCTCCCTGTGTCCTCAAGTCCATTCTCTACGTCTGCATCTTTATTCCTGTCCTGCCCTTAGGTTCATCAGAACCTTTTGTTGTTTTTTTTTAAAATTCCATATATATGTGTTAGCATACAGTTTTTGTTTTTCTCTTTCTGACTTACTTCACTCTGTATGACAGACTCTAGGTCCATCCACCTCACTACAAATAACTCAATTTCGTTTCTTTTTATGGCTGAGTAATATTCCATTGTATATATGTGCCACATCTTCTTTATCCATTCATCTGTCAATGGACACTTAGGTTGATTCCATGTCCTGCCTGTTGTAAATAGTGCTGCAATGAACATTGTGGGACATGACTCTTTTTAAATTATGGTTTTCTCAGGGTATATGCCCAGTAGTGGGATTGCTAGGTCATATGGTAGTTCTATTTTTAGTTTTTTAAGGAACTCCATACTGTTCTCCATAGTGACTCGATTATCAATTTACATCCCCACCAACAGTGCAAGAGGGTTCCCTTTTTTCCACACCCTCTCCAGCATTTATTGTTTGTAGATTTTTTGATGATGGCCATTCTGACTGGTGTGAGGTGATACCTCATTGTGGTTTTGATTTGCATTTCTCTAATGATTAGTGATATTGAGCATCTTTTCATGTGTTTGTTGGCAATCTGTATATCTTCCTTGGAGAAATGTCTGTTTAGGTCTTCTGCCCATTTTTGGATTGCATTGTTTGTTTTTTGATATTGAGCTGCTTGTATATTTTGGAGATTAATCCTTGGTCAGTTTCTTCATTTGCAAATATTTTCTCCCATTCTGAGGGTTGTCTTTTGGTCTTGTTTATGGTTTCCTTTGCTGTGCAAAAGCTTTGAAGTTTCATTAGGTCCCATTTGTTTATTTTTGTTTTTCTTTCCATTTCTCTAGGAGGTGGGTCAGAAAGGATCTTGCTGTGATTTATGTCATAGAGTGTTCTGCCTGTGTTTTCCTCTAAGAGTTTTATAGTGTCTTGCCTTACATTTAGGTCTTTAATCCATTTTGAGTTTATTTTTGTGTATAGTGTTAGGAAGTGTTCTAATTTCATTCTTTTACATGTATCTGTCCAGTTTTCCCAGCACCACTTATTGTAGAGGCTGTCTTTTCTCTATTGTATACTCTTGCTTCCTTTATCAAAGATAAGGTGACCATATGTGCATGGGTTTATCTCTGGGCTTTCTATCCTGTTCCATTGATCTATATTTCTGTTTTTGTGCCAGTACCATACTGTCTGGATTACTGTAGCTTTGTAGTATAGTCTGAAGTCTGGGAGCCTGATTCCTCCAGCTCCATTTTTCTTTCTCAAGATTGCTTTGGCTATTCAGGGTCTTTTGTGTTTCCATACAAATTGTGAAATTTTTTGTTCTAGTTCTGTGAAAAATGCCATTGGTAGTTTGATAGGGATTTCATTGAATCTGTAGATTGCTTTGGGTAGTATAGTCATCTTCACAATGTTGATTCTTCCAATCCAAGAACATGGTATCTCTCCATCTGTTGGTATCATCTTTAATTTCTTTCATTAGTGTCTTACAGTTTTCTGCATTCAGGTCTTTTGTCTCCTTAGGTAGGTTTATTCCTAGGTATTTTATTCTTTTTGTTGCAATGGTAAATGGGAGTGTTTCCTTAATTTCTTTTTCAGATTTTTCGTTGTTAGTGTATAGGAATGCAAGAGATTTCTGTGCATTAATTTTGTATCCTGCTACTCTACTACATTCATTGATTAGCTCTAGTAGTTTTCTGGTAGCATCTTTAGGAAGCTCTATGTATAATATCATGTCATCTGCAAACAGTGACAGCTTTACTTCTTTTCTGATTTGGATTCTTTTTATTACTTTTTTCTTCTCTGATTGCTGTGGCTAAAACTTCCAAAACTATGTTGAATAATAGTGGTGAGAGTGAGCAACCTTGTCTTGTTCCTGATATTAGAGGAAATGGTTTCAGTTTTTCACCATTGAGAACGATGTTGAATGTGGGTTTGTCATATATGGCCTTTATTATGTTGAGGTAGGTTCCCTGTATGCCTACTTTCTGGAGAGTTTTTAGCATCACATGGTTTTTTATAATGGCTCCAGATTGAAACTCGTTACTCTTTGGGCCAGTAGACGTTTCCTTCGTTATTTACAGGCAGGCCCCTCCTTCCCTCGTGCCCACTAGGATGAGTAGGTGGGATCAACCCGCTGGAGTTCAGCCCCGGGAATAATGCCTGCTTTCTCTCCACTCCCCGCTTGTTGCCCGACTCTCTGCAGCCCCAGGACGGGTACCGGATGGTGCAGCAGTTCCAGTTCCTGGGCTGGCCCATGTACAGGGACACGCCTGTGTCCAAGCGCTCCTTCTTGAAGCTCATCCGCCAGGTGGACAAGTGGCAGGAGGAATACAATGGTGGGGAAGGCCGCACGGTTGTGCACTGCCTGTAAGTGCTCAGATCCCCTGGGCTGACGCCCTGCTTCACTGCCTCTCAATTCAATATAAATGGAGAAGAAATAAGCAGGTCTGAGTGAAAGCTCACCAGTCCGCTCATTAAGTGTTTGGTTTGCTTTGCAGAAAACAAGATCATGCACGTTTTACATTTGGATGGGGTGTCGCTGCTATAAAATGAGCCCTGACCTTGTGGTTGGGAGCCAACCCCCCCACCTCAGAAAAACAATACCTGGGTGGGTTCAGTGAGCTCCTACCAGCTCTTGAGAGCCCATTGTTAAGCTTTGGGGAATTTTCTGAGCTGGTTGTTAAACTGTTGGTAACTTGAAATCATCGGTGGTGGGGGTATTTACATCACGGATGTCAGCAAAGGGCACAATCCGGGCACCCTCCCTGATATGGAAAAGCTGGTTTACCAGCTCACTAGTTGGTAATTCTATTGGATTTCATGTCAGAGGTTTCAAAGGAACCGTCTCCTTCTTCTTTGTGGTTTTAAGACAGTTTTGTTTTGTCTCATTTTGTTTGCCTGGGGATATATATATATTGGGAAGATGTGCTTACAGCCAGTGTCTCCAAACTGGTCTCCAGGATGGCAGTTTTAGCAGGTGCTAAAACGGGAGAACTTGGCTACAGAATAATGGTTTCCGACCTTGGCTGCACATTTGGGGAGCTTTAAAAAAAAAAAAACACTACGCCCAGGCCACAGCAAAACCACCTAAATCAAAACCTCGGGGGGTGCGAGGACCTGGATTGTTTCAGAGTGCCCCCAAGGTTGAGAGCCACTGGCTCGAGTCTCCGTGCTTTTCAAAGCACTTTCACCTGCATTTTCTCGTAGGTGATGGTAGCAGCTAATCAGCCAGTTGGAGCTGGCTTAATGGAGCCAGCGATTAGAAAGCCCTGCAGTCAGGGGAGATGGGTAGAGAATTTGTGGAAACTGAAAGTATTAAGCTGATGTCTCTTTTCGGTGGAGTGTCATTAGAAGCGCACAGTGAGATCTCTCCCGAACTGAAAGGAAGATAAAGCTCTACTCCGGGCAGACCGACCCTTGTGAAATCAACAGGCGAAGCAAAGGGCTGGGTTACCGTCCACTCAGTGCTGTATCTCCCGCAATGCAGCCCCCGTACCCCAAACCCCACCCCCACCCCGGGGTCTGGGAGCCTCCCTGGGAGCCCCTTTCGGCACCGAACGTGGCAGTGTCTCGTCCTGCAGGAAACTGCTGTGCCCTCGGAAAGAATCGTATGAACTGACTCATCCCTGCCCTCCGTCAGAGGCCCCACCCCCAAAACCTTGCCTTCCTTCTCAGGGACCCAGTTCATTAAAAACATCTCCACGGAGAAAATGTCCAAAAGGATCGATTAACAGCTCACGTCCCCGTTTTTATTTCTCTACGCCCAGATATAACTTCTGATCAGAATATAATCAGAGGGTCACCTGTGTGAGTTCATACAAGCCCAGCAAGGAAAACTGACATTTTGGTTAGAGTTTGTATTCGATCCGTTAGGTTTCTTGGAGATACTAAAAATAGTTTGCAGTTACCGATTTCTGCGTCTGGACTCCACCAGCGTCTGGACTAGGAATGCCACGCTTCCTAGTAGCTTCCTAACAAGGGCCAGTGCCGTAACCCAAAGGGCTACATCCCAAGAGGGGAGCTGAGGTACAGGACAGGCCTGAGGGGAAGACACAAAGACCCCTTGAATCACTGCACTTCATAGCCATACTCTCCCAAGGCACAGCTGCGACCCCGAACTAAACCATTACATCACCACCCCACGTGGTGGCTAAGACAGCGGGCTGTTCTTTAACTCCAGTGGACGTGGTGGGCACCTGCTGCTTCTGCCCTCCGACCGGCCCAGCCCCCACCCCCCTGGACTTTTCTTTGGAAACACCGTCCCCACCAAAAGTCCCTGCTGTTCCTGTGGGGCTGCCTCGTCCTCTCTCAGCATTACGGTGGGCATGAGACCCAGGCCTGCTGAGGATGCTGATCGTTGTTGAGATTTAAAAATCTTAATCTAAGGTTTTTTAGTTGTGGGAACATGCCAGGAAGGGATGCTTTGACCCCCAAAGGCAACCTGCTTTCCATCTCTAAGGAGAGATTTTCGTATTCGGCAAACCGCAGCGCCACCTACTGGCATTGGGCAGAGCGTCCCTGCCCGAGACGCCCTCCAGGGCTGTGAATTATTAGATGGTTCCTTGAGCCGCATTATGGCTCGCACTAGGCAAACGGGATTCTTTTTCTTTACACATGTCTTCCAGCTAGTAAAACCAGACAGAATGGAGAGAATTAAGATATCACCATCTTTCAACCCTTGATGAAAGTAATGGAAGTAGACAGTGGTCGTCGATAGCTGCTGAAAACGTTAGGTAAAAAGCCGATGGGGGAAAAGCAGTGAGGCGTCAGTGCAAAGAGAGAACACAAACTAAGGGAGCAGAAGAGAAAGTCCAGGAACGGAGCCACACCTCGGGGTCTCCTGATTCACAACAAGGTCCACAGCACACACCTACTGCAGGGCAGTGGTGTCTCTTCTCATGCTAAACACAGAAATCATCTCCAGGTGGATTGTAGACCAACACATGAAAAGGAAAACAATGAAGCTTCTAGAGAAAATCTTCAAGACCATGGGGTAACCAGAGATGTGTTACACAGGACAGTATCCATACAGGAGAACATTGGTAAATTGGATTTCATTAAAGCTGAGCACTCCTGTCCATCCAAAGACCCCAGCGAGAGCGAAAACACAAGGCAAGACAAAGAGCTTTGCGCTACATACATCTGACAAAGGATTCATAGCCAGAATGCCTAAGAACTACTGCAAGTCAATAGGAAAAGGATAGACACTCCAATTGTTTGGGCAGAACACTTGATAAGAGCTGCATTTTTTAAAAAAGAATAGCCAGATAGCCAATAAGCATAGAAAAGGCATCATTAGTTTTCAGGAAAATACACATTAAAATACATTAAAATCGAATGCCCCTGCATGCTCACCAGAATGGCTAAAATTTAAACGATAAACAAATAAATGATTCTAAGTGTTGGGAAGCTGTGGAAAAACTGGACTCCCAAATGCTGCTGGTAGGAAGTAAATATGTACAACCATTTTGGAGCTGGTTAACAGCATCTACTAAAGCTAAATATAAATGTATCCTCTGAGCTCTTCTCCTCCGAGGTCTGTGACTACAGAAATGAGTCATATATGCAATAGGAAACATGCTTATAGCAGGTATACTCATAATATGGAAAGCTGCAAACATCCCAAACATTTGTCAGCTCCTAGATAAAGAAATTATACAGTAGTACAATTATACAGTAGTATATCCATTCAATGGAATTGTTCTCAGCAATGTAAGAGAACAAACTACTGATACGATATGGGTTATTCTCACACAGATAATATTAAGTGAAATAAGCCACTCAAGAGAGTATATACTGTATGATTCCACGTATTCAAAATTCCAAAACAGACAAAAGAAACTTATGATGCTAGACGTGAGAACAAAGATTATCTTGGGGTATTGATGGTGTTGATGAGGAAGGAATATTGGGAGGAGGGGGGTTCAGGGGGCTGATAGCAGTCTGTACCTTGATCTGAATGGTGGTTACATGGCATATGCATTTGTAGAAGTTAACAGAGATCTACATTTACCGTTTGTGGACTTAATTATAGGTTTGTTATACTTTATCTAAAAAATTGATTAGGAACTTAATCATGGAATGATCAAGCTGGCATTGGAACACAGAGATCAATCTTAAAATCACAGAACAGGTTGCTATCTTGTGCCTGCTTCCCAATGAAAGTTCATTTATAAAGTATCCTTGTCCAGAAAAAAAATCCTGAATTCTTATGACGCTCTGGAGCTAACTCCCAATAAACAGGAAGTATAGGATTAGAAATTGGTGTGTTAAGTGCTTCTCAGAGATACAGTGAATGAGAACAACCCAGAATGTGGGTTGTCATTTTCCCTGCAGGGGAAAATGACCCCATTTCCTCAACAAATAAATTGCCAAGAGAGAAAAAGAAGAGAGCAAAGAGGAACCTATAGATTAAAATAAACTTGCAAGACATGTCAACCAAATTCAACACGTGGACTTTGCTTGGATGAGGATTTGAAAAAGTTAGCTGTAAGAAAATGTCTGAAACAATCTTGGAAATTTGTACAGTGTCTAGAAATTTGATTCTATTAAACTGTAGTGTTTATTTTAGGTGTAATAATAATGATATTGTGTTTGTTAAAAAAAGGATCCTTTATCTACTTGGAAAAGAGGTTGATTCCAGAGCTGGTGCAGGGAAGGAGATACAGGATGAGCGTAGAACATCTTGTGGTTCTAGAAAGTAAGGAAGTGCTTGAAAAGAGATGGAGGAACCAGCCTGATGGAGCTCCTACTGGCCCAAACCGGAACAATTTCAGCAACAAAATAAATATGGATACTATTTTAGCTCATAGAAGTGAAATTAATATGTATAAGTCTAAAGTGACAAATAAATAATAAAATAGAAATAAATAAGCAAATAAATTTTCAAATGGTGGCTGAGAGACAGCTCTCTCTTTAGAGTAGAATGTAGAAGGAGAGAGGGAAGTGAAAACCAGTCAGGCAGATACCACTGTGACTTGTTGCAGATGGGATCTACCAATGGACACTAAAATCAGCCGGTGAAACTTTGAGGAGAAACAAGATATTTGCATAATCCCAAAGTATCTTTCCCAAGATACTTACTAACTACAAAGAGAAGTTATGAGAAGTTATGATGGTAATTTACATAACTACACAGTGAAAAAATCTGCCAGACACCCACCGTCTTAATAAGCGACCAGGGGTGGGATAGGCAGGGTCGGAGGGAGGCTCATGAGGGAGGGGACATAGGGATGTATGTATATGTATAGCTGATTCACTTTGTTACACAGCAGAAACTAACACACCATTGTAAAGCAATTATACTCCGATAAAGATATTTTAAAAAGAATATAGTAGAATACAACATTGTAAATCAGCTATACTTCAATAAAATAAATTTAAAAAAAAGAATATAGTAGAAAAGGCAAAAAAAAAAAGTGACCAAGGTCGACATCACGAGCAATAAGACAGTTCAACACCATGAACCTTCAAAGGAGGTAACAGCCCTTCTGTGGCTTTCTTGCCAAAGTGCATAACCTCATTTCCAGTGATGAGAAGGCATCAGACGAACTCAAATGAAGGACTTTCTACAATTTGTATTTTGTGATGACTTCTCAAATCGTGGAAGGGGACCATGGCTGTTTTCTACATCTCACTCTATTTTCCATACTCTACAAAATAACTGACCAGTCCTCTTTGAAAGTGTCAAGGTCAAGAAAGACAAGGGAAGATGGAGGACTGATCACGTGGAAGAGACTAAGGAGGTGTGACACCTAAATGCAAGGTGGGTCCTGGACTGGATCCTGGACCAGAAAAAGTGGTGACACTTGACTAAGGTCTGTAGTTTAGTTAATAGTGTTATACCAGCATTAACTTCCTGGTTTTGACCATCTGCTATGGTTATGTGACATTTTTACATCGGGGAAGGTGGGCAGGCAAGGAACTCTCTGTGCTATTTTTGCAGTGATTCTGTACATCTAAAATTAATCCAGAATAAAAAGTTTATTTAAAAAGAGCCCTTATGTTTTAGAGATAAATCATGACATGCTAATGGATTGTTTAAGGCCGAATCCATCTTTGAGCATAACCCACACCCATCACAGTTTTCCTGCACATGCTACACGAGTTGTTCGTTTATTGAGAATTTTCCTGGGTGGTCCCTTTCCATAAAAACGGGTAAATTGCCATATCAAGTTACATCATCAGGGCAGAGACGAACTGGGAGAGCAGGATGTGCCAGTTTCGCATCACCTCCAGTCAGGTGACCCCTGGGCCCCATTTGCATCAGTAGAGGGATGGGCCCAGGTGGAGAGTCCCAGCCGGGAGGGCTTAGGCAGCAGGTGCACACAGGTGGTGGGAGCCGTGCGGTACGAGAGCGACCCAGGCCCACCACCGGCCTCTCCTCCTCTTCCCACAGGAACGGGGGAGGCCGCAGCGGGACCTTCTGCGCCATCAGCATTGTCTGTGAGATGCTCCGGCACCAGAGGACGGTGGACGTCTTCCACGCCGTGAAGACGCTGAGGAACAACAAGCCCAACATGGTGGACCTGCTGGTAGGACCCCGTCCATCCCACTCGGGGGACCCTTTCCCAGTTAGCGTGAGACACCCGGCCCCTCGCTCAGGCTGACCCCTGGGAGGGAGAGACTCGTGTTCACAGTGCAATCACTTCACTCGTGCAGGTTTTTCTCCCTCGTTCTCCCTTCCTCTGCCTTTTCACAAGGAGACTCAGCTCAGCACATTTGACACATGGAAATAGTTGAAACTCACAAGCGAACATCCTGATTAATTGCCGTTCTCCGCAGTGCCTTCCACGTGGCTGAGCACTTCATCTTCACAGAGAAGAAATAATCATAGCACATGAAATGCCAGATTTTCAAATTACATATTTTATAAATAGCTTAATCACCTAATATTTATCAAAGCTGGGAATTGGAGTTTGACATCCAGACGATTGCATTTAATTACGGTGGCCATATCTGAGGAAAGGATGAAAGAGGTGGAGAAACAAAGGACGATGTGGAATTATTTACTTAGAGTATTTCATGAAATCTCTTTTTTGTGCGGAGCTGTTGAGATACCAACCACTGAGACTCAAATAGGAGGATAGCTTAAAGGAGGAAGCTTTTCGATGAGGTTTTTGTACTTCTCTGTCAGTGCAGGAAGGATCGGGAGGAAACAGACCGACCCCAAGGTGGGGAGAATGGGCGGGGGCGGGGGCGACAGGGTCACCGATGAGCTTGGAAAGCCTGCATCCTGGGTGCGCAGCACTGCCGCAGGGGGTTGAAATTGTAAATGTAATAAAGGGACTAAAGAGGGAGTTGAGATTCAAGCTGAGGCTGAAGCAGCAGCCATGGCCCCTGCCTGTGATGGCCACATCCGAGCCCTGCTTGGCAAAAGCCCTGCTTCCCCCACTGACGTGCCTCGCGCCCAACGAGCTGCTCCCGCCCCCAGGAGCACCGTGCTGCCCAGGGAATTTGTAAACAGGCACCTGTTTGGCCAGGTGCAGACTCTCAAACCATCAGCAATTACCATGTTGGTTTCTGTGAGAAAAGGATCTTGCCCCCCACGTGGCAGCTCCCTTCCCTGCCCTGCCCTGGGGACGCCCCTGCAAACCCACCCTCTAGTCTCAGCTCTGCTCATTGGAGTGAAGTAACCTCAGACAAAGTACCTTGGCTATTGAAGTCGCCTTGGGCACGTCGCTCTACTTTCCTGAGCCTGAGTCATGTAAATTAGGGATAGTGTTGGTTTGTTGAGATCATCCCAAATGATGATATGTGTGATAGTGTTTTGGAAGCTGCCCAGGTGAGAAAGACCTGGTCCCTGAGAGTGGGGGGGTCTACGGGGCACGGTGTGGCCTGGTCCCTGAAAACGAGTGCTGGGTGAGGGCGAGGGGGCCACCGGAGTGCAGCATGTATACACACGGTGCTCGTAAGTGCCTTTCCCACGGCCCAGATGTCACGAGGATGGGCCAGGAGGCAGACCCTCACATTCCATGCCCGGACTTCACTAGTCAGAGAACTCTCTCACTCCCCGGGACCACCCCCATCCCGAATTTTAAAGAGTTTCCCCACCATGGAATTCTCCATCTTCTGGGCTTAGGGCAGTTGAGAAAAGGCCAGTCGGGCAGTTAGAGGCGGCCTGAGTTTAGAACAGATAAGCAGATTGACAGAGGATGGAAACAAATGCATAATGAAAATATTCTGACTGTGATGTCGTTCGGTATTTAACGCCCTGATTCAGGGACGGGTGTGTTGCTTCCAAACTTCAGTTGGTACTTGAAAAAAGCTGACCTTGATTTTTTTTTTTAATTTTAATTCCCTCTCACTGTAGCCTGAACTAAGCAGGTCATTAGAAGCAGACCCTTCCAGGCCTTTCCCCCAGTGGCTCTGGCTACAGCTTCCATCACTCACCAATTTTTTTTTTTTTTTACATCTTTATTGGAGTATAATTGCTTTACAATGGTTTGTTAGTTTCTGCTTTATAACAAAGTTAATCAGTTATACATATACATATGTTCCCATATCTCTTCCCTCTTGCGTCTCCCTCCCTCCCACCCTCCCTATCCCACCCCTCCAGGCGGTCACAAAGCACCAAGTTGATCTCCCTGTGCTATGCGGCTGCTTCCCACTAGCTATCTACCTTACGTTTGGTAGTGTATATATGTCCATGCCTCTCTCTCGCTTTGTCACAGCTCACCCTTCCCCCTCCCCATATCCTTAAGTCCATTCTCTAGTAGGTCTGTGTCTTTATTCCTGTCTTACCCCTAGGTTCTTCATGACATTTTTTTTTCTTAAATTCCATATATATGTGTTAGCATATGGTATTTGTCTTTCTCTTTCTGACTTACTTCACTCTGTGTGACAGACTCTAGGTCTATCCACCTCATTACAAATAGCTCAATTTCGTTTCTTTTTATGGCTGAGTAATATTCCATTGTATATATGTGCCACATCTTCTTTATCCATTCATCCGATGATGGACACTTAGGTTGTTTCCATCTCCGGGCTATTGTAAATAGAGCTGCAATGAACATTTTGGTACATGACTCTTTCTGAATTATGGTTTTCTCGGGGTATATGCCCAGTAGTGAGATTGCTGGGTCATATGGTAGTTCTATTTTTTGTTTTTTAAGGAACCTCCATACTGTTCTCCACAGTGGCTGTACCAGTTCACATTCCCACCAGCAGTGCAAGAGTGTTCCCTTTTCTCCACACCCTCTCCAGCATTTATTGTTTCTAGATTTTTTGATGATGGCCATTCTGACAGGTGTGAGATGATATCTCATTGTAGTTTTGATTTGCCATCACTCACCAATTTTTATGGGCAGGAACAACGTGGCTTTTCCCAAATCCACGGTGCAGACTACAGGACAAGGGTGATTTTACATGAAGGAAGCTTCTGATCTCAGCCCACTTACCTATAATAGCCAGGGCGTTTCCGTAGTTATGTGTGATTCTGATAGAGAAATAGGATCCTTGGATGCCCCAAACCCCGAGGGTCAGCACCAGTTTTAGGGTCAACTCAGTGGCTGAGAAATGTAGGAGAGTCCTGCAATTTCCTGAGAAAAATGTCTGATAAACTTGTCACAGTGCCTGCTGGCGGGATAATGGATAATATCTGGTGACCAGAGAAAAAATGTCACGATGCGCTTTTCAGTGGGTTTGAAGCTTCTTGAGTTGAATCAGGGCTCTTGTCGTTGGCTTGTTTGTTTTTGCCTGTAAGTACAATTTCTGTTTAGTTTGGTACTCGTACATTTGTGTGTTGGCTGAGAGAATTAATTAATTCAAGTCAAGGAGATAAAATCTGGTATAATTTTATTGGGCATAAAAGGCCATCCAAGACCTGTGTTTCTCCTAAGCACAAAATGTTGTACCAGCAGCTGAAAAGGTACCTCCTAGCTGCCTCTGCGCAGAATGAAGTGGGAGCCAGGATGCCCTGGAGCGCACCCCAGGGTGGGCGTGGGGAGCCCCACCAGGTGCGCCTGGGTCTGCTCATTGGGGGCCCTTTCCATTCAGACACCAAAATTTGCTGCCACGCCCTCCCTGCCAGGGCCAGATGAATGTTCTGCGGCGGTCGGTGTGCCCATCTTCGTCTCCCCTTGCAGCTCACTATTTTTCCAAATTGCTTCTGAGTTAGGAACTTCCCTATGTGTTTTGAAGCATGGCACTCTCCAGGGAGAGCCAGAAGGCCCTATGGATTTATTTCTTCAAATGTTTAGGTGTGGAGGCTCCAGGGGAAAGCCAGTGGACTGCCAGGAAGCAAAATCATTTTAACACAAGACTAGATGTTTTGATGCAGCAGGGGCCGCTGGGTTTGTTTCCTGACCCCTCTTTCAGGCCAGCTTCTCGGTTATCCACCTCTTCAGCCAGGCTCCAGCTGCCATCAAAGGCCTGGGTTCCAGGGGGTGGGGCAGGCCGCGACGGTACAGCCTGAGTGAGGTTGGCGCTATTGGCCTGGTCAGAGGCGGATGGGGTCGTCCGCTCTGAGCTCCTATGAATCTAGTACAGTTGCTGGAAAACCTGCTGCTTCAACTAACAGTCCTCTCCCACCTTTGCTTCCACATTTGGCTTTTGAAGTTCCCAGGGCTCCTTTTTAACCGAGAAACAGCCTTTAGGGGACAGATCTTGCCTAGAGAAACATATTATCCCCTGGGAGGTGGTGGGAGCTTTGGCCAACGTGCTGATGTGACATACGTACGCATTATAGAGTGGTTACCAAGATCACGATAATCAGCCCATCTGTGGCCTCACAGAGTCAACACAGCTGACTGTGTGTGTGGTCAGAACCCTTACGATCGACGGTCAGCAACTTTCAAGGGTACGATTTCACATCATTAACTCTAGTCGCCGTGCTGCACATTAGAGCCGCAGAACTTACTGCTCTTACAACTGAAAATCTGTTCCCTCACCAGCATCACCCCACTTGTCCCTCCCCCGGCAGCCACAATTCTAGTCTCTGTCTCTATGAAATTGACTTTTCTTTAATGGGAGCTTTAAAAAGTTCTGAGCCCTGGGCCCATCCCCGAGACTCTGATCCAGTTGACGTGGGCCTGGCTTTTCAGCAGCGGTGGTACCAGCGCCCCAGGTGGCCCTAATGTGCAGCCGAGGTTAAGGAACCTAGTAGCTAGTTTAGAAAGGCCCTTGGCCCGTCTGCACGTGAGATCACCTGGGGCACCTCGCAAACACAGATGCCAGGCCACGGCCCAGAAGATTAGGGCAGTCGGAGCCCACGTGATGTGCTGCAGGGCAAGAAACACGGCTCAGGAGGATACGGAGGCTGTCCCTGACCTGCCACGTGGGCTGCAGGGCGAGGCTGGGCAGCTTCCTCTCCATCCCTCTTGCTCCCACTCAGACCTCTGCCAGGACCTCCCATGACGGGCAAGTGACCACCCAGACCAGGCCCCTTCCCTCTTCCCTGCACTGAAATAACATGCTGGCCCGGCACTCCTACAGAGGGCCTTACCCCCGCCCTGCAGCCTCCCCAGCGTGGACAGCACACTGACTCTCCCACTCACGTGTGTAAACTGCCCCCTAAGCCTCTGCCTGAGAACTCACGGGAAACTGATGGGCTATGTGAAAGCCGGGGCGTGTGGGCGTAGGTGTGGTGTATAGGTGTGTGTGGGTGTGTGCGTGTGTGGGCAGGTGTGCGTGTGTGTGTAGGTGTGCATGTGTGTGTGTGTAGGTGTGCATGTGTGGGTGTGTGTGCCTGTGTCTGGCTGTGTATGTGGGGCTGTGTGTATAGGTTTGTGTGGGTGTGGGTGTGTGTAGGTGTGCACGTGTGGGCGGGTGTGCATGTGTGTAGGTGTGTGTGGGTGCGTGTGTAGGTGTGCATGTGTGGGTGTGTGTGCCTGTGTCTGGCTGTGTATGTGGGGCTGTGTGTATAGGTTTGTGTGGTGGGTGTGGGTGTGTGTAGGTGTGCACGTGTGGAGGGTGTGCATGTGGGTGTAGGTGTGTGTGGGTGTAGGTGTGCATGTGTGGGTGTGTGTGCCTGTGTCTGGCTGTGTATGTGGGGCTGTGTGTATAGGTTTGTGTGGTGGGTGTGGGTGTGTGTAGGTGTGCACGTGTGGGCGGGTGTGCATGTGTGTGTGGGTGTGGGTGTTGCAGCAGAGGATGTAGGCCTCGGGGGGGGTGTCAGAGAGGCTCACTCACGTCCCTGAGCTGTGCCCCCACCGGCCATGTGGCCCGTCTCTGGGACACTGGTGGCATCCACGTCCCCCGGGGCCAGGCCCTGCCACGCATCCCCCCAGGCTCGCAGCCCTGAGCCCACTGACCTGCGGTCACACTCCCTGCTCCTGAGGAGTCTGTGTGAATGCCCTGTGCCCCCGCCCACGCCAGACTCTGATCCCCCAGAGGCAGAGCCCACCCCTGCCCCCCAGCCCCAGCTGAGCTCCTGGCTCCAAGGAGGGCCCAGTAAACATTTTCTGGGCGAGCAGACTTTTCTTCTCTGTACCTGGACCCGTGTCACCCTGAGTTGCTCCCTGGGACCCAGAAGGCGGCGGCTACAGGCTAACAGGTCTGCATAGGGAAGCAGCTGCATGGACTGTTCATGGGCTTTGAGGGAGGAGGTGCTTCAGACTCTTTCAGAGCTATAATGAGGGTAATGACCCACCCACCCATCGTCAGAGATGGGCAGCTGCCTCCCAGGTGTCTCCTGGGCACAATGGTTGGTCACTCAGTGTGACCCACTGGGAACGTTGAACCAAACGGTCCTACCCAGGATTATTGGCACAAGGGGACCACTTCCCCTCCTGACAGGCGCGTCAGTCAGAAGAATTTTTTTCCAGACTGAAGGATTTGTCAGCAAGGATCCAGCCGAAACTGAAGCTGGTGCTAGTTTCAAAAAGCAGGTGCGCATGGGAGGGAAACTTTGCCCCAGGTGAGCCATGCAGACTCTTCTCTTTGAATCTTCTTAGGCGACGTGGGGTGTTTGAAGCGACAGACTGACCGTAGGGCCCCATTCTGCAGACACAGGCTGCCGTGCTGACAAAGGCACCGTCCAGCCCTTCAGGGGAGCCCTCTGCAGCCGCCCACTGACACCGTGGCCTCGTGCCGCCCCTCCGAGAGCAGGGACCTTTAAAGCGTGACCTCACTTTGGGTGCCCTTTCAAACTTCACTTTCTCCCCTTTTGTGGAAATAAGAGGTGGGTCTGGAGTGAAGGTGAGGTCAGGGGTCTTCGAGAGGAGTAGCTTGTTGCCCTGGTTACAGTCCAGCACAAAGATAATGTCACCCAAATCGGGAGATTCTGGGACCAAGGCATAAAAGTTCTTTTTTCCCTGAAGCACAGAGCTAGCTTGTGGGGCTTAATTATACTGTTCAAAAGCAAGGAACCTGAGAGAGGAAACCACCAAAGACGGGCCTATACCTGGTGATCAAGTGTAATCCGTTTGCAGTGTGGGAAGATTTCAGGCATTTCTCGAGGTGCTTGGGGGAGGAGACGCAGCAATTCATGGCCTTTCTGCTCGTTCCCCTTATTTTTCTGGTTCAGAAACCAGTCATCACAGAGTCTATGGGGGCTGGCAGCTTGCTTAGGAGGGATAAAATGAGAGAAAGAATTCATTTTGAAAACCATAGTCATGCCTATGACCAGGTACTTTCAGTGACGCCCCTACCACAGCCATCCCTCAGGATGAACCCGAGGGATTCAACCCTGGTTTCCTGGTTTCCTCACCTGCGTTGTGACCTGAGACCGGCAGCCACATGGCCCTCTAAGTGCATTTTTCTGTGTTAAGAGCATGGTTCATCGTCGGCGCTGAAACTAATTGCAAGAAGGGATTGATCTCTTAGTTTTCCATGAAAAAAAGAAAAAGAATTGTCTGTGTGATTCACAAAAACAGAGAAGTGATTGGAGTACTCCATAGCCAGCGTCAGCCAGTGAGCTGACAGCATAAGAATTTTGAAATTCAAATGATCTCTTTTAGATATTCTGAAAATGAAAGTATCAAACCCTGAAATAATAAATCCTGGAATGTGAATCAGAAAGTTTTAGTGTCACATATTTTTAGTGCCCTTAGGTGTGCTCCTAGGAGCGAAATCACTGGGTCATAGGGTGACCCTTCGGAGGGACCACCAGATGGTCGTCCAATGGGGCTGCACCATGTTACAGTCCTACCAGCAGTGTAGGAGGGTTCCAGTTTCTCCACAACCTCACCAGCACTTGATTTTGTCTGTCTTTTGTATTTTAGGCTGGCGGGTGTTAATGACATTGATGTTCAGTTTCATGGCGCCTTCGATGTGTTGAATGACCTGTTTACTTTGTCTTCGCCTCTAGATTGTAGGATCCTGAGGGCTGAGGCTATATCTTGAATTCCCCAGTCTCTAGCCTTAAATGTTAAATGGGTTGACTCAAAAGCTGCTAAACCCATTTTTTTGGTCACCATTTACATACACAACCAATGTTTGACCCCTAGCTGTGTGCCAGGCTCTTTGCTAAGGATGGTGTATTATCCACGGAGGGAGAGACCATGGCCCTTGTCTTCAAATAAATAGGTTGGTTTAGAGGGGCATTTAGAGAACAAAATGTAGGTGGAGAAAGAAAATTGCGATGACTAATTAGGCCCATATCAAAAAAAAAGGAAATTCCTTTTTTTAATTAATCTGGCAAACCCCAAAGTAAGAGGTGCATTTCCTTGGTCGTGGCCATCATATTGGATGTGAGACAGTGGTCCTGACCACACGGCTGGTGAAAGCCTCCCTCCGACTGAGGGGGAGGGGGGCCTGCCAGTTGCTGAGTGACTGGGCTGCTGCCAGGGGGCAGATGGAGGCGTCCTCAACCCCCGTGTCCCTCTGCTCGGTTCAGAGGCCACACCCAGGTGAGCATCGGTCAGCTCACGGCATAAACACAGGTGCCGAAGGCCCTCCCCTCCCACCTGAAACCCCACCTGGGCCAGGACCTCACACGGGGCTTGCTCAGGCCATGGTCCAGGATCTGAGAATTCTGTGCTCAAGAGAGATGAGCTCACTGCCCGATTAAGAACTGGTATGTGGCTCCCAGAGGGCATCAGACGTCCCCACTCTGTGCCTTTCCTTATCCTGTCGCCTCCACCTGGGATGCTTGCTAGGAGGACCACGTACTTTATCATTCAAACTGGGATACTCTTGAGAGTGAAAGGGCCTACAAGTCACGATGACACCAGGACAACAGGCATCAGTTGGGACTGTCCCGGGCAAACCAGGACACATAACCACCGCCCCCCTGCTCACGTGCTCATCCTCAGGCTCCCCCATTACCTGCCACCCCCTGCACATCTTCCTTAAGAAGCTCAGCTCCCTCCTCCACTGCACCCACGTTGGGGAGCATTCGTGGGCCCTGCTCAGCTCTGCCTTGTGAGTGCCATTGGGTGTCCATCTCATCCTCCTTGTTGGACATGGACTTCTCAGAGTCAGGGACCAGGTCAAGACACTTGGTACTTAACAGGTGCTTAATAAACTCTCATAAAACGGAGGAAATCCTGCTGACTGACAGTCAGAGGTAAAGCCGGTCCAGGAGTGAAGCCACGTTTATTTGCTGAGCAAATCATGAAGGCATGTCCCCAGCCCTCATTATCTTTCCTTCCACCTCTTGGCTTTCCAATAATTTGTACTCAGGATGTTGACGTAACAGGTGAACACATACGTGTGGACAAACAGAGATATGTGTTGCAGTTGTCTAGAACTTTCCAGGAATTCTAATGAGCATAGATATCAAAATACCTCTTTCATCGGCCTTGTGGGAAACATCTACAAACGACGAATATGTGTCTGGTTCAGGACCATGACTTCCCAGTTCGCTTCTGATTCACATCGTTCTCAGTTTGATTGCTTCCAATTAAAACCCTAATCTGGCATCATTGCTTTCAGAGAAACTGCATCCCGCTATGGCCACGCTGACATTTTGTCCCTTCTGTGTTCCAGGATCAGTACAAGTTCTGCTATGAGGTAGCCCTAGAATACTTGAATGCTGGCTGACGGCGTACACAGCCCTGCACACAAACCTTTCATCCTGCAAAGCCAGGACGTGCCATGGTGTTTGTGCCGATGAGATGAAGACTTCTCGATATGCTTATTTTGCTTTGCCTAATTGGCTCTTTTGAAGAGCCCAAGAAAGTGTTTATAAAACTGCTTGCCCTGCCCGATTCCCAATACTGCTGCTGCCTGACGGAAAACTACCCTCAGCATCCAGTGGTCCAACCCTGTCCTCCTAGGCACCAGCTCCGTAGAGCAGCATGGACAGCTGGTAAAATGAAGAGCACAATTATATTCTTATGAAGGAATTTGTACCTTTGGGGTATTATTTTGTGGCCCGTGAACCTTTGTTATTGTTACAACTGAGTGTACATTTTTGTTCTGTGGAGAATGCTACCTGGCATTATGATAATATATTATTTTAGTTAAAATTTGTATTTTAACATGTCGCATAATATATGTAGCTTTCCAAGACTAACAGATAAACATATAATGAACAAAGAGATGTATGAGCTGTTGTTTCTATCAGATTTGTATTGTTCCCAAGGGAAAAGCTTGGGAGGCGTTCAGTTCAGAAAGGCGGAGGTCGATGATCAGATTCACAGACCTGAAGCTTTGCCATGTGTTTATATTGTAAATATTTTTGATTTCATCAAATTATTTATTCATTAAAAGAAATTTTCGTGAAGCACGGTGAGTGACAATCATTTTTATCCAGCCCTGGAAATGACTTACTATTGTATGATGCTACCTCGTGTGAATTCTCAACTCAATAAATAAAGACCCGTGACCAGTGTCGTGTCTGCCTACTGTCCTGGCGCCCCGGCAGGGGCAGCTCCGGTCACTCTGGGCCTCTGGCAGAGAGATCGTGCCCGGGTCTGCTGGCCTGGAGCAGGTAGAGTTGGGACTCTGGAGAGAGAACTTTTGTCAGTGAGAGATCGAGGCCCATCCTGGGAGCCTCCCTGGGTGCACAAGCCCAGAAGCCAGAGCCAGTGAACTCTGACCGGCGGGCAGGCCGTTACAGGGAGCTCTGGGCCAGACACCAGGGCGGCGACTTTCTGACCAGGAGCAGCCTCTGCCTTTCTCTGTTTGATCTCAGTGGCCTGGGGGTCATGTCTGTCCTCTCCAAGCCTCATTCAAACCTGAAACTTGCTGAGAGAACGCTCTTTAGAGGGTCCCACAATCAGGGTGCATTTGAGCAGGACACCAAGCTGGACAAGACGTTTCCTGTAGGATGGAAAGACCACAGCCCGAGGGCTTTCCTGGCCTGTGAAGAAGGAGGAAGCCGGGCCGAGGACGAACACTGAGTTTAAACTGAGCGCCAGGCTGTGTGAAGTGATGGCCAGTAGATGGTGGGGACGGACCTTTGGCGAACGCCCATTCTATTCTGTGCTGGAAACTGTGCAGGCGTTTTCCCAAGTGGCAGCAGATCTACTCCCCAACCCAACAGTGTGATCGGGGACAGTATGGAGCCATCGGACAGCTGGAGACAAAAGATTAAATAACTTGTCCAATGTCACCCAGGCTCGTCAGTGCCAGGTGCCTCCAGGGCCTGGGGGGAGGTAGGGGCAGTGGCCCCAGCACCACATCCTTCTTATGACACTCGGGATAGGAAGTGCCCCTCGTCCTGAGACAGGAGACAGCCCATCACCCACTCTGGAAAATGGGGGGCTTCCTGCCCACTCTGGGGATCTCAGTGACTAAGAACGACAAGATCAAAGGTTGTCCATCAAGGGGACCGAGGCTGACCCTGCATCCAAGGCCTTCCCTGCTCTGCTGCACTCTGACTACACGATCCACGCACTCGGGAGGAGCTGGCCGCAGCCCAGTGAGTCTAGACCAAGCCCCTCACTGCCCAGGTCGCCGTGGACAGTGGCCTCTCAGCATCCCCACCCCACTCTCTTGGACGAGCTCCTAAAAGATAAAAAGCGCTTGCTGTCTAACTCTCCGGGGTACAGGAATGGGGACGGATGCCTGTAGCCGGCCGCACACTTTGTGTACAGGCAGGGCTGTGAGGGAAGTGGCACCCTCGGTCCTCTTGGACAAAGTCACGGTGGTCTTCACTCCTCAGGTGAAAGAAAAAGCCGGTTCAGCAGGGCCTGAAGCCACCTGAGCCTGAGTGTGCAGACGCGGCTCACATCCACCCCTACGTGATCAAACCCCATCTCACGTGGGAGCAATGGTTTCCTCCAGACTTGTGAATCTCTAGGATTTTTACCTTCCTTTCCCTCGGTTTCAGCTCTTAGCAGAAATAGTGATAGGAGAGCAGGAACATCTGGTGGCTGTTTCTCATCTCCCATGAGGCCTTCCTGCAGGTCAGGATTCCCGTCACCTTCCAGACACAGCAAAGGTCTCTGCCCTTTGCAAACAAAAGAGGCCGACCTCTCGGCTATGTGTTCCTTCTCTGTCTTCTCTCTGTGCCCAGGGTTCCCCTCACTGTTGTCTCCTGTGATGGCTGTGAAAGCCAGGTGTGAAAGCCCCCCTGACTTCCTGACACGGTCGTGCTCAAGGTCAGCCTTGTGACAGCTTTCAGTTCAGGTGCTGTGGTGTCTGTAATGTGTCAACTTGGCCTCACTGGACTGCATTTCCCAGATTCCATTCTCTGTGTGTTTTCAGGTAGGTGGGCCCCAGGGGTCATCCTGTGCCCAATGCTCTCAGAAGGCCCAGCTGCTACCCCAAGCCAACCAGGCGACCCAGCAGTGACCGGCACTGAGCATGAGCTGTCCACCAGCTGCTCACTGTGTGGATGCAAACTCATGCCTATATGTTCAGGTTTTGTTAAGACATCCCAGTTCTGGGTACCAAAATCAGCATCAGTTACCTACGGCTGAATAACAATTGCCCCAAAATTCAAATACTAAATAACCAATAAACATTGATTATCTCTTGCAGTTTCCATCGGTCAGAAATTCAGGAGTGGCTTTGCTGGATGGTTCTGCCTCTAAGGTCACTCATGCAGAGACTGTCCGAGTGTTGGGTCAGGGCTGTGGTCATCTGAGAGCTTGACAGGAGCAGGGAGATCCACTTCCAAGGTGGCTCACACACACCTGGCAAGTCGGGGCTGGTCATTGGCAGGAGGCCTCAGTCCTCTCCGCATGGGCCTCTTCACAAGCTGCCCAAGTGTCCTTGCAGCATGATGGCGGCTTCTCCCAGTGACCCAGGAAGCAAGGCAGAGGTCTTTTATGACCTGGCCTTGGAAGTCATGCCCTGTCATTTCCACCATATCCTACTGGTCACAGAAGTCTGCCCTATTCCGTGTGGGAGGGGATACACTGGGGCACAAATCCCAGGATGTGAGAATCCTTGAGGCCATCTGGAGGCCGGCTGCCACCTGCCATCCCACCCCGGTCCCCCACCCCAGCTGGACCTCTCCTTCTGTGGGCTGGTCAGCTGGACACAGTAAATCTTATCCCTGGATGCTAAGCCTGTCTGTCAAGGTCACTCCTGTCATGTGCTGTCCATTCCGTCCTGCTGTACTTTTTTCCTACCAGCTTCTTCTGCTGACCTTACCTCTAGTCACTTTTACTGTGCCCTAAGGAACCTTTATTGATATGTAAAGGAACTTACCCCATAGCCTTGATTACCATGAGGCTCTCTTCCCCCCACCTCCCAAGGAAATGGCCCCTCTGGACCTCCCCCAAGTAGATGCTTCCTCAGTTTCAACTGCTGCCCTTCATACTCCACTCAAGCTGGTGGATGGCCACGGCCTGCAGCTGGTCACCTGGAATGGCCTCACCTCTGAAATCTTCAACTTGCCAAATTCTGACCCCAGCCTCTTCAGCTGCTAGCTTCCTCTTTGCCATATCCCTGCCATCCTTGTTCTTTGAATTTATGAAGCCCTCCAGGCCATTCTCTGGGCGAGCCTCCCCTTCTTACCTTCTTTCCCAGAACAGCCTAAGCCCTGTGATGCATCACTTCACCCAGATTTACCAGCACCCTCAGTGCTCTTGACTCCTTATAGTTCCATCATATCTATCCTACAGATGGTCAGATTTAGAGAACTCCATCCAGGACTTCCAATCCCAGACAAGTTAGAGTAGCAAAGACCAGATTTACCCTCCTAATTGAAACAAATAAAAAATTGGGGGAAAAATATTTTTTAAGGTGGTTCTCAAGACACTGGACATCAAATAATGAAGGGAACAGGAAACAAGTTAGATGAACCCTAGGATCCCCCAGCTAACAGCCTTGAAAGAATTTCCAGATAATGGGTACAGGAAGGGGGAATCCAGGTGTAACCCAGTGGTCTCCCTTATTTGAAAGGAGAGTTCCCTTATTTGAAGTGAGAGTTCAAAAAAGCCAGGGTGGTTAGAGTTTGCAGGGCAGAGCAGCAGAGATGAGATGATGCATAGAGAAGGAATTCTGAACATCTGCACTGTCCCAATCAAGTCTTCAGTTAAGTACTGATCAGGATAAACATGGAAAGGACTTGAGGCCAAAGAAAGAACGACTCAAAAAGATTGGAAGGAAGAATACTCAGAGTTCACACGGAGCCGTATAGCTCCTATTCCCATTGGATAGAGAACCCAGAAAGCTTTGGCCTCAGCAAGTGGGGAAATTAGCTCTAGACTAAACACAGCTGTAGTCCTGCCTAGCGAAGCAATAACCAAAAGGATCAAACTGTTTCCAAATAGCTTAACTGCACCACAGAACAAAACTCAAGAATATAGGGATACAAAAATATCCCGCACCCAAGAAAGTAAATTTGACAGTGTCTGGCATGCAATCCAAAATTACCAGGCACACAAAGAAGCAGAGAAATATGACACACAAGAAAAGAGGAGAAAAAACAATCAAGTGAAACTAACCCAGAAATAATATGGATGATAGAATTAGTAGACAAATACACTAAAACAGTTATTTTATAACATTATTCCAGATGACCAAGAAGCCAGAGAAAAGATTTAGCATATTTAAGCAAAAACATGGAAGATATTTTTTAAAATCCAAGTAGAACTTCAAGAGATGAAAACTACAAAGCCTGAGATTTTAAAAAATGTTCTAAAGGGGGTTCACAGCAAATTCGACTGCAGAAGAAAAAAATAGTGAACGTAAGACATCAGTAGAAATCATTCAAAACAAAACACACAGAGAGAAAAGACTGAACAAAAATGATCAAAGTATCAGTGAACTGCTGATGTCGCCCTGAAGTGGGGGAAGAAGAGAGGCAGAAGTAATGGCAAAATTTTCCAAACTTGATGGAAATTGTAAACCCACAGATTCAAGAAGCCTAATAAACCTCAAACACCAGAAACATGAAGAAAGCTACACCAAGGTACATCATCACCAAATTGTTTAAAGCCAGTGACAAAGAGAAAATCTTTTTTTGTTTGTTTGTTTACATATCACATATGACCATTTTTTCTCTTTTTTTTTGAATTTTAGAATTTTATTTACTTTTTGATACAGCAGGTTCTTATTAGTTATCCATTTTATACATATTAGTGTATATATGTCAATCCCAATCTCCCAATTCATCAAACCACCACCCCACCCTGCCACTTCCCCCCTTGGTGTCCATACGTTTGTTCTCTATATCTGTGTCTCTGTTTCTGCCCTGCAAACCGGTTCATCTGTACCTTTTCTCTAGGTTCCACATATATGCGTTAATATATGATATTTGTTTTTCTCTTTCTGACTTACTTCACTCTATATGACAGTCTCTAGATCCATCCACGTCTCTACAAATGACCCAATTTCGTTCCTTTTTGTGGCTCAGTAATATTCCATTGTATATATGTACCACATCTTCTTTATCCATTCGTCTGTCGATGGGCATTTAGGTTGCTTGCATGACCTGGCTATTGTAAATAGTGCTGCAATGAACAATGGGGTGCATGACTCTTGTTGAATTATGGTCTTCTCTGGGTATGTGCCCAGTAGTGGGATTGCTGGGTCATATGGTAATTCTATTTTTAGTTTTTTAAGGAACCTCCATACTGTTCTCCATAGTGGCTGTGTCAATTTACATTCCCACCAACAGTGCAAGAGGGTTCCGTTTTCTCCACACCCTCTCCAGCATTTGTTGTTTGTAGATTTTCTGATGATGCCCATTTTAACTGGTGTGAGGTGATACCTCATTGTAGTTTTGATTTGCATTTCTCTAATAATTAGTGATGTTGAGCAGCTTTTCATGTGCCTCTTGGCCATGTGTATGTCTTCTTTGGAGAAATGTCTATTTAGGTCTTCTGCCCATTTTTGGATTGGGTTGTTTGTTTCTTCAATATTGAGCTGCATGAGCTGTTTATATATTTTGGAGATTAATCCTTTGTCCGTTGATTCGTTTGCAAATATTTTCTCCCATTCTGAGGGTTGTCTTTTTGTCATGTTTATGGTTTCCTTTGCTGTGCAAAAGCTTTGAAGTTTCATTAGGTCCCATTTGTTTATTTTTGTTTTTATTTCCATTACTCTAGGAGGTGGATCAAAAAAGATCTTTCTGTGATTTATGTCAAAGAATGTTCTTCCTCTAAGAGTTTTATAGTGTCCGGTCCTACAGGAGAATCCATTTTGAGTTTATTTTTATGTATGGTGTTAGGGAGTGTTCTAATTTCATTCTTTTACAGGTAGCTGTCCAGTTTTCCCAGAACCACATATTGAAGAGACTGTGTTTTCTCCATTGTATATCCTTGCCTCCTTTGACATAGATTAGTTGACCATAGGTGCATGGGTTTATCTCTGTGCTTTCTATCCTGTTCCATTGATCTATATTTCTGTTTTTGTGCCAGTACCATACTGTCTGGATTACTGTAGCTTTGTAGTATAATCTGAAGTCAGGGAGTCTAATTCCTCCAGCTCCTTTTTTGTCCCTCAAGACTGCTTTGGCTATTTGGGGTCTTTTGTGTCTCCATACAAATTTTAAGATTTTTTGTTCTAGTTCTGTAAAAAATGCCATTGGTGGTTTGATAGGGATTGCATTGAATCTGTAGATTGCTTTGGGTAGTATAGTCATTTTCACGTTGTTGATTCTTCCAATCGAAGAACATGGTATATCTCTCCATCTATTTGTATCATCTTTAATTTTTTCATCAGTGTCTTATAGTTTTCTGCATACAAGTCTTTTGTCTCCCTAGGTAGGTTTATTCCTAGGTATTTTATTATTTTTGTTACAGTGGTAAATGGGAGTGTCTCCTTAATTTCTCTTTCAGATTTTTCATCATTAGTGTATAGGAATGCAAGAGATTTCTGTGCATTAATTTTGTATCCTTCAACTTTACCAAATTCACTGATTAGCTCTAGTAGTTTTATGGTAGCATCTTTAGGATTCTCTATGTATAATATCATGTCATCTGCAAACAGTGACAGTTTTACTCCTCCTTTTCCAATTTGTATTCCTTTTATTTCTTTTTCTTCTCTGATTGCCATGGCTAGGACTTCCAAAACTATGTTGAATAATAGTGGCGAGAGTGGACATCCTTGTCTTGTTCTTGATCTTAGAGGAAATGGTTTCAGTTTTTCACCATTGAGAATGATGTTTGCTGTGGGTTTGTCATATATGGTCTTTCTTATGTTGAGGTAGGTTCCCTCTATGCCCACTTTCTGCAGAGTTTTTATAATAAATTGGTGTTGAATTTTGTCAAAAGCTTTCTCTGCATCTATTGAGATGATCATATGGTTTTTCTTCAATTTGTTAATATGGTGTATCACATTGATTAATTTGCATATGTTGAAGAATCCTTGCATCCCTGGAATAAATCCCAGGAAATCTTAAAAGCAGCCGGGCGGGGGGCAGGGGGTATGTGGGGCGGGTGCGGAACGTGTGCAGCAAAAGATAAAAATTACAGCAGACTTCTTTTGGGACACAATGCAAGCCAGAAGATAGTGGAGCAATAATGTAAAGTATTGAATGAAATAAAAACTGTCAACCTGAAATTCTGTACCCAGCAAGAATATTTACCAAAACAGAGGTAAAATAGAGACACTTTTTGATATACAGAAGTTGAAAAATTCATCACCAGAAGATCTATGCATATAAGAAATGAAGGCTATTTCTCAGGTGGAAGTCTGCATCTATACAAAGGAATGAAGAGCACTGAAAAGAGTGAGTACCTGGATAAATATAAAAGGCTTTTCTTATTGTTATTTAAATATCCTTAAAAAATAATTGACTGTTTAACTTTAAAACATAATAACAATGTAGTGTGTAGTTTATAACATAGGTAGAAGGAAAAAGTATCACAACAATAGCATGAAGATAGAGGGGATGAACAGAAGTATCCCTGCTGTAAGATTCTTCTGGTGCAGAAGTGGTAGGATATCACTTGGAGGTAAACAGTGATAAGTTAAAGATTAAATCCTAAACCCCATGGCAACCACCAAAATGCCACAACAAAGAGTTACGGCTACAACAGAGGAGATAAAAATGGAATCATAAAAAAGACTTGATTCATCCAATAGAAGGCAGGAAAAGAGAAAAAATGGAACAAAGGACAGATGGGAAAAATAGAAAACAAAGAGCAAGATGGTAGATTTAAACTTGACTACATCAGTAATCACATTAAAATGTAACTGGGCTGAATGCCCCAATTAAAAGTCCAAGATTATCAGATTGGATTAAAAAAGCAAGACCAAATTACATACTGCCTATAAGAAACACACTTTAAATATAAACAAAGAAAGAAACCTAACCATCTGCTTTCTTTAATATACCCAAGCTGCTGAGAGCTGCTAGAAAAAAAAATATGCAAATGGGCATATTATTGCCGCAGTATATTTATGGTGTCCATCTTTCCTTTCCAACTCCCCATCAAATAATCCAGGACTGTCTACTCGAACTATGTACACTGCAACAATGGCTTTATTTCCTCCTTAGCAGGAAAAATAAATGATCCACCCTCATACCTATAAATGCATTTATCTCCACACCCATTCTCACCTCCCTTTCACCAAATTCAAAGAAACAAGCCTTCAAGAGACAGGTTCTGGGGGCAGGAACCATATCTGAAGTCCCAGGCTTAGGACGGTATCAGGGATGAACAGGTGGGTTTGCTTTCTCTCTCCTGGGGAGATCCTTTTCACCGCCTCTGTATTTGACACCCTGTTCCCCCAGCTTTTTAATCAGGAAATCTGACCTTTTCAGAACCACCCACCTAAGCTGCTCCCAGATTCCTGACCCTCGGAAACTGTGAGATAATACATATTTGTTACTTTAAGCTAGTAGGTTTCAAGGGTAATTCTGTATCTCTGACTTAGGTTCCAATTCTGGTACCTAATAGGAGCTTCCAGAAAGAGGTACTTGTAGCCTAGAAATTTAAGGTGTAGATCAATGCTCTTTATTACCCCCTAGGTTCCAGAACCTTCTGCTCAGGGGTTATTTCCTGAAGTATGGCACACAGACCACAGATGGTTCATGTGATAATTGTAGCTGGTGCAAAGATGAACATTTATTTTTATCATATTTCTGAGTATTTCACTATGTATTAGAAAAGCACTGGCTTTCCATTTTCAGTGCTGATGGATTTCTTAGTGTCAGAGGGGCATCTGTGCATGGAGAGGAACAGTCACTACTAATTGTAATTTAAGCAACGTCCCAGTTATTAATCTTAGGAATTTATTAAACAATTAACATTTTTTGTATATTAGACAATCAACTTTTCCCTAAATATTTACAATTACTTACAACTAATAAATATTATAGATTCAACAAAATAAATGTTCCCAATCAATAAAAACCCTATATTACAAAGTTACCCCAGCACTTTTAGGAATCCCAAGTCTAACATATTAATTCCCTTCGATATGCTGACTCTTTAAATGCAAAATGGTCACACAAAAAATATAAAAGCCACAAAATTGATTAATGCCCTTACACCAAAACAGGTTACAAAGATACTGATGCCATGGCTTTCATCTGGTTCCCTTTTTGATCCTCACTCTTTTTTTTGCACGTCACCGATGTCACATGCTTTACACTGTCCTAGGATTTCAATAACTCTATCAGTTCAATAACTGACATTTTGCACCTTTCTAGAATGTTGGAAATTTTACCAGACCCCAAAGTAAAAGAATATTGCCTTGATCCCACTAGGAGATCCAGGCCTTGGGCTGGTGACCTGTTGATTCTTGGTCAGGACACAGTTGAACAGACCAAATTGATTCAAACCTGAGCCGGTGGTCATTGGGGCGAGTTTCTTTTTCTTGCAAGGAAGCTGCACTTGTTCTATCAGGGGGCATTTAGGTTCCTGTCTTCCTTAACGAGGCTGACTTTGAGACTTGGAGTCTTTTCCAGGAATAAAGTGGCCTCTATGGTTTGTATGCATTTATTTGTGTGCAGTCATGGAGATGTGTTAGTCGGGTCTCTTACCATAGTTGGACGTATGTCTTATTACTAACTCCCTATAATTAGTGGTGTTGCCAAGGGTTTGACTCCTTGAGAGAAGAGGGAGTATATGTGGGATTTGCTTTCTTCTTTTAAGGACATTTGGCTACTTTGTTATCTAGGAACAGGTGCTTGGATATTAGTTAACTGGCGAGATCAGTAAAGCTCCCCATGGCGACTTCACTTACCACTTGCTGTCCACTCTTGCTAAGGGCATCATTCCTTCTTACGCTGGAATGACTGCAGCTGACTCATCCGTTTCAATCACTCCTCCTGCTTCTGCTGTTCCATATCTACATCTGACAAATAGACAGGAGCTTACCAAAGAAACACGATATCTACGAATAGCATAGATAACACCTTTCCATTATGAAAAATAACACGAATGAAGCATATTCTATTAAATTCACCCTTTCTTTGAATAACTTCATTATTTTGTATTTTATATTAACTGACATTTTTTATTCTTGCTCCAAAACATGAATTCAATCCCCAATTTAGCCTTTTTCTTTCCACTGGAGAAGAGTGTCAGAGACCAAAATCTGGGGCCCACAAGTGTACATGAGCTTCCAGTGTTGGAAGAAATGCTATTTCCGTTGTTGTTGTTGGGACATTTTTTCCAACAGAACTGTCAGTGGTGTTTCTTTTAAGTCCATATATTTACAGTGATTTCCCAAGTTTAGTGTATTATAATATTATCCCAATCTCTCTAAAAACATATGATTCCATCGATCACCAAGACTTTCTCTCTAGGATCGGTGTACAGTGGGGATATACAGCTTCCTTTTATAATATATTTAACATTAAAAAGTGAAGCAATTTTGGGCTTCCCTGGTGGCGCAGTGGTTGAGAGTCCGCCTGCCGATGCAGGGGACACGAGTTCGTGCCCTGGTCCGGGAAGACCCCACATGCCGCGGAGCGGCTGGGCCCGTGAGCCATGGCCACTGAGCCTGCGCGTCCGGAGCCTGTGCTCCGCAACGGGAGAGGCCACAACAGTGAGAGGCCCGCGTACCGCAAAAAAAAAGTGAAGCAATTAAAAAAGATATTATAGGTAATTTCCTGCCAGTCCAGTGGTTAGGGCTCGGCACTTTCACTGCCGAGGGCGTGGGGTCAATCCCTGGTCGGGGAACTAAGATCCCGCGAGCCATGCGGTACAGCCAAAAGAAAAAATAAAATAAAATATACTTTAAAAAATAAAAATAATAAAAAGACATTGTGAATAATATAACTGGGATAAGACAAACACCCTGAGTGTGGATTGTGATTGAGTGAAGCTCTGAACTTGCCCACCGGTCTGCCCACCTGTGAGGCCCTCCCACCCAGCACAGGTGGGCATGGTTCCTGGACCCGCCATAACAAACACCACAGACTCGGGGGGCTCAAAACAACAGAAAAGTACTATCTGTGTTCTGGAAGCTAGAAGTGTGAAATCAAGGTGTCGGCAGGGCCGGGATCCCTCTGATACCTGTGGGGGAAGATCCTTCCTTGCCTCTCCCAGCTGCTGGTGGTGGCCAGCCATCCCAAGGGCTCCTTGGCTTACAATTATCTTCAGTCTCTGCGTCTGTCACTGCATGGCCGTCTTCTCCAGTGTGTCCGTGTGTCTCTTCTCTTATAAGGACACCACTCAGATTAGATTAAGGGCCCACCCTACTCCACTATGACGTCATCTTAACTATTTACATCTGCAATGGCCCTATTTCCAAATAAGATCACATTCCCAGGTCCTGGGGGTTATGACTTGAACATATCTTTTGGGGACACAGGTCAACCCATATCAGGCCTGTCAGGGAGCATAGCTCATATTCTAGCCTGGCCTCTTGCTCAAGGTGATGGAGAGCAGGGCTAGGGAGGCTAGAGGCAGGGGTGCTCTGAACGTAGAGGACTTGCAGCCCCATGAGGGCCCAGGGCTCACCCCACAGACCTCAAACCTGCTTTGTAGAATCTCGACCAGGATGGTAGTTGGTTGATCAGAATTAAACTGGTAGTGGACAGGCAGTTTGGAAGAAGGGAGAATGGTCTTGCTAACTTAAAGTTTCCTAAACTGGAAAATGAGGCAGTTGGGCTCTTTCAGAGGTTTCCCAATTTTGTCCAAGGGAGTAACGTGCAGAAGGGTGGACACCAGGGTCCACAGCAGCTCTGCTCCTGTTTCTCTTTCTGTGCAACTGCCTCCTCTGGCCCCAAATCAAGGTTGGTTCCTTGTGCATATCATTTATCCCTCAATCTTTTCTTTTCGGTGTAAAATATATATAGCATAAAATGTAATCATTTTTAAATATACAGTTTAGTGGCATTAAGTACATTCACATTGTCACACAGCCATCACCACCATGGGTCAGGGAGTGGGTGAAATGGGTCAGGAGGTACAACCTTTCAATTATAAGATAGTTTATGTGGGAACTATAGTTAACAATACTGTATATTTGAAATTTGTTAAGGGAGCAGATCTTCCAAGTTCTCATCACAAGAAAAAAATTGTAATGTGTGGTGATGGATTTTAACTAAACTTACGGCGATCATTTTGCAATATATATATATATGGAACAATTATGTTGTGCACCTAAAACTAATACAATGTTATATGTCAATTACATCTCTAAAACAAAATTTAATCTAAGTTTACAAACATCCAAACAAACCCAACCAAACAAAAAAAATGGTTAGAATGATAAATTTTGTCATGTGTATACATATTTTTTTTCTCCATTTTTTTGGCAGCGTTGGGTCTTCATTGCTGCGCGCGGGCTTTCTCTAGTTGTGGCGAGCGGGGGCTACTCTTTGTTGCGGTGCACGGGCGTCTCATTGCAGTGGCTTCTCTTGTTGCAGAGCATGGGCTCTAGGCACGCAGGCTTCAGTAGTTGTGGCACGTGGGCTCAGTAGTTGTGGCTCATGGGCTCTAGAATACAGGCTCAGTAGTTGCGGCGCACAGGCTTATTTGCTCCATGGCATGTGGGATCTTCCCGGACCAGGGCTCAAACCCGTGTCCCCTGCATTGGCAGGTGGATTCTTAACCACTGCACCACCAGGGAAGTCCCTGTCATGTATATTTTAACACAATAATGCCAACAAAACAAAACACTTTCTTCCTTCCCTTCCAAGTGAAGTCTATGCCTCAGGGTGAAGGAGAAATCTTCCAGCTGCTGGAGCCTGCAAGGCTCACTTGCAGCCTGTAACACAGGTTCAGTCGTCACCCTTAGCCCCTCCCTCTGCACTGTCCCCTGGTCCAAGGATCAATTCTAGGGCCAGGGGCTCTGAGGATAACAGAGTGAAAACCTCAGGCCTTGGGTTTCTTCTCTGCATGTAACACCGGTGGGTTTTAGGTTTGCCTCTGTAGGATTTCAGTGTTGATTTTTCTCGTAGCAGCATGAGGCACACATGCAGGTGACTCATAGAGGGGTGAGGTAAGGAGAGTTTGTGTGCGTAAATCCCTCTCTGTTCATAAAAATAATAGAATGAAAATCGAATTACCCCAGCTAACTTAAGAACCCCTCTGAAAGTTGGCCCTTGCTCCTGGGTTAGAAAAGAATGGATTTGGGGCCGTTTGTCCTCACCCGCCCTGAGGTGGCCCTCACCGTTTACTTCCCCAGGAAGCTGGTTTTATCAGCCCCATTTTGCAGGCACAGAGCTGATCTTGGGCAGAGGGGGTGTGGCTTCCCTGAGGTTGCACCATCGCCAAGGGGCCATGGCAGGACTTGAATTCTGGGGGGGAGGGGCTGCACCCATGTGCCCCCCCCCCGCCAGGCCTTCCCGGAGGGTCCAGGCTTTGGAGCCAACTTCCCAGGTTCAAGCCATGGCTCTTTGGCTGTTTGATCTTGGGTGGTTTATCTAAGCTCTCTGTATTAATTTGTGCATCTGGACAAAATCATGTGTTTCTTGGCAGTTGGCATATTTCAAAAAATCCGTGGGTTCTTTTCTTCCCTCCCTTTTTCCCCCTGCTTGGAGATGAACTGCTGTCTTGTGACTGGTCCAGCCTTGGCAGCCTTACCCCAGGGCATTCCCACAGAGGACTCTCTTTCCCACTCCCATGTAGGACACAGCAGATTTGCAGCGAATTCATGGGACAAAGCAAAACGCAGCTGGGACAGGTGAGCCATGGACACGTGATGAATGCCAGGGGCAGGCTCACAGCAGCATAACTCAGAGCAGCCTTGGAAAACGGACCAAAACTGCCTGAGAGAACTGGGGTTCCCGGAGTATGATGCTGCCGGTGATGCAGACCAGGAGCACTCGGGGCCAGAGCAGAGTCATGGGCGGCCCTGGGCTTCCCACGGCCGCTCAGACCCCGGGCACGCACGACAGCACAGAGGGGCGCCCCGTGCGCACCTGAGCCTCTGAGCTGGACAGGGTCCCCTGGCCGCCCGGGAGGAGTATGGAAACGAGATGCTTCACTCGGCCCCTCAGCTCTGCGCTCTCAGCTTGCAGCGCTGCAGCCCAGAGGCCTCCATGAGCCAGAAGGTTGAACGACAGCTGTCCCTCCCGCACCCACCTCGTCCAGCGCCCGCTCCTCTCCGCCCTGACCTTGAAGAAGGATGGAGGAGCGGCGGTCCTGCCGCAGCGGGGGCTGGACTGAAGCCCCTCCTCCTACCTGCCCCCCTTGGCTGAGTTAGTGCATTGGGGGCTGCTCCTGAGGAGGAAGCCGAGTGGGGGGGAGGGGAGGGGCAGGCTGGCCCTGCTTCCCGCCGGCCAGCGGAAGCGGAAGCGGCGCCTGTGAGGCGGGGAAAGCCCGCCCTGGCCTTGGTCACGGGACCTGAGGATGGAGTAGCTCAACGGAGTAGTTTCCCACCCAACCCCCCCATGCACTGAATCAGGACAGTGGGTCCAGCCTGGAGGGGGCCGCTGGGGGGCGATCTCTAGGTGGAGATGCAGGGGTCCTTTCCTGAGAGTTCAGGCCTAGAGCGCAGCTGGCTTGAGGGAGCACCCTGGCCTCCCTGGGAGAGCAGGTGACAGCCCTTCAGGATGGCATTTGGGGCCCACGTGCCGCCTTCAGGGAGTGTGAGCCGACGACATGAGGAATCAACCTAGAACTCACCCTGAGAGGTGACGCCAGCAGGAGACCGGGGCTGCGGGACTAGCAACCCAGGTGAGATCCGCTCTCCGGGCACCTCTGTGCTGGAGCCAGGCTAGGACACAATCCAGGCCAGCAGGGACAGCTCTGCCTTCCGGGGGGTCTGCTCCAGCCCGGCAAGAGAATTTGCAATTCAGGGGCCATTCGTAGGGGTTCTGCATCCTTCCAGGACCATCGGATCCTGGATCATCAGACTAATGGCTCCTGGCTGGTTAGCAAAGCCGAGACGCTGGTGGCGGCCTTCCCTGGGCTGAAGAGAGATGTTCCTGGTGCTGGAAACCTGTTTCATTTGTGGTGTGCGTGACCGAGAGCAGGCTCTCCCTGCCCAGCCTGGGGCAAAACGCTTGGTTTCCCGTCAACTGCTGATTTAAGGAGGGGTCTGTGTCCATCCACCCAAGTCCCCTTCCTTATTCATGCTATCTCAGTCTCTATTTCTTAAAACACCAATTTATCAGATATTACCCTCATTTTAAATTATATACATTGATTTAAACATAATTCACCTTCTCTTTCCTATCCCATTAGCTTATAAAAAAGCATTAGCAAATTGTCACACATTTAAATGACCGTATAATAGGTATTGGTTTTAATTGTCAGTACCTAAGTGACCATTATAACCAAGGGTTTTGCTTCATGAGTCAGGTAAGCCCCTCACTCTCCAAGGAAAAATGCTTGAGACTTGGCTGCTGCAAAGCTTAGAGCAAAGTTTGTCATCCCCTGGAAACACGCATGCAGGACACTGCAATATTGACTTTGGCCTTAAGAATTTTAAAAATATTTTTTGTTGTGGGAAAACATCCATAGCATCAAATGTATCACTTTAACCATTTTAAGTGTACAGTTCTGTGGCATTAAGTATATTCACATTGTTCTGTATCCATCACCTCCAGCCATCTCCAGAGATTTTTCATCATCCCCGCTGAAACTCCTGACCAATTAAACATTAACTCCGGGCTCCGTCTCCACAGCCCCTGGCACACCATCCTACTTTCTGTCTCCATGAACTTGACTGTTCTATGTCCCTCATGTAAGTGGATCATACAGTATTTGTCCTTTTGTGTCTGGCTTATTTCATTTAACATAATGTCTTCGAGGTTCATCCATGTTGTAGCATGTGTCAGAATGTCCTTTATTTTTTATTATTTATTTATTTATTTTTGCGGTACGCGGGCCTCTCACTGTTGTGGCCTCTCCCGTTGTGGAGCACAGGCTCTGGACGCGCAGGCTCAGCGGCCATGGCTCACGGGCCCAGCCGCTCCGCGGCATGTGGGATCCTCCCGGACCGGGGCACGA
This sequence comes from Delphinapterus leucas, assembly GCF_059928025.1. Taxonomy (NCBI): domain Eukaryota; kingdom Metazoa; phylum Chordata; class Mammalia; order Artiodactyla; family Monodontidae; genus Delphinapterus; species Delphinapterus leucas. Next base: position 30,647,548 of record NC_143142.1, on the reverse strand, counting down.
ACCCGTGTCCCCTGCATCAGCAGGCGGACTCTCAACCACTGTGCCACCAGGGAAGCCCAAAAAAAAATTTTTTTAAAGCAAGTACACACACTCCCACAAATCACATCCTTAGACCATAGGTTAATCTCTGCTCTAGAGTATTAATTTCTTCCCCAAAAGTAATCAATGGAAGGTTTTCAAATCAGAACCTGGTTGAAACGCTGAGTAAAGCAAACCATCACTTCGGGTTTGACAGTTCTAGAAAGTGTCTGTGTTTGGGATGTCCCCAGCGTGGACACAACAGCAGGAAGTTTACAGAGTGTCTGGAGGGACCCAGGGATCAGGATCAAAGCACTTGGTTCCTGTCCCAGACGCAGAGAGATCAGCGACAGTAGCACAGAAGGAAAAGTGCTCACAAGGGAAGCTCGCCAAGGCGGGAGGCAGAAACCCCCCACCCCTTATTCTAAACAGGGGTCTCCCCGGTGCCAGCCTCTTCCCTTCTGACCGCTGGCAGCTTTGGCCGCAAGAGCCGCCCCTCCTCCACTTAAGTACAAACACTTTCCCATTTCCAGGAATCAGCTAGGGAGCTAGAGATCCTAGTTTCCAATTTCACTGCATATAAGTTTGTGTTCCGTGCCCAGGAGGGGCTTTAGGAGGGTGGGCTGCGGAGTCTCACCTGCAGGTATTACCCAGCTGGGCTGCAGGGCACAATGATCAGCCAGTATCGTCTACTGAGGAGGGAGAGTACTTCCTACAAATCACCACGTCTGAGCAGGAAATGCAGGTCCAACTGGATTTCACACAGAAAGCCGGGATGCCCAGGTGTGCTGGGGGATTCATGCCAGGTATCCAGGCGTCCTTATGGGAGGTGAGTTGCACAGGAGAAGCGGGTCTTCAGGTGTGCACACGGGGGCAGAGCCACGTGTATGTGTTGAGGTATGAAGACTCACAAATGTCTCAGGTCTGGTCCCCCTGGGAGGCAGGGCTACGGAACAAAACCTAAAGACCGCTGGACCTGGGACAGCTGGGACACTGCTCCCAGGTGCCCCACAGAGCGAGGGACAGGGACAATGCACCTTCTCCCGACGCATAACCCTAGTGGCACATCAGAGTCAACTGGGGAGCATCTAAACCATTCTGATTCAGGAACCCCACTCCAGACCTAGGATATATAAGGATCTCTGGGATGTGGCCTGGGCGTAGGTCATTTTTAAGTCCCCAGGTGATTCTGACGTGCACGCTGGACCCACTGACAGCTCTTCCACTTCCGTCTCTGTGAGCCCTGCCTTTGGTAAAACGTGCTTATGTAACCACCATGTTGAGTCGATTCTAAGATGAACATTTGAGGAGGCAGATGGTGACATTTCTTATAACACAGGCAGGCAGGTGACAGATGTGACATCCTGCCCTGGTTGACATTAACTACGCGTGTGCTTACTCCATCCAAGGCTTTCCTGTGGTCGTCACATTTTGAGTTATGGGCGTTGTTCCTACACCCAATGTATTTCATTGCTATTTTAAAATATTCTAAAAGATATTACACTATGATTAGGCCTTGAAATGAAAAAATATCGTGTGTGTGATGAACACGGACACACAGCAGCGGGATGTAAATTTGATGTTAGGGAAGCAAATATTTCACGTTGCAATTTCATATTTTCTTGTAAAACAACAGCCAAGTGACCTGACAAAGGAAGCCAGCCACCCGGGGTGAAAGGAGAAAGAACTGCTCATCCCTGTTAGAGATACAGCCGAGGGCCAGGAAATCACCTTATAAGAAAGGTCACATCCCTACTGCCCCTATGGCCCAGTCACCACGGGCCTGTGCCCTGAACCCAAAAGGGATCCCATGCAGTTGGATGTATGTACTGAATGGGGAGAGCTTTTGAAAACACACTAACTGAAGTATTTCACTGATTTGTTCCATTTTACGTAAGCACAAGAGTGACATGTGATAAGAATCCATGTCCATGAAGCCCAAAAGAGCACTTTCAATAAATATAAAGAAAAATTTGCAGTGCTGAAAAAGCATTGTGTCAGTTCTATTGGCAGTTTTCCTTACCAGTGATCCACAAAATGGGTGCATCTTAGAATGGATGGTTTCTTAGTTTCTACGAAACAGGATATTTTACTACTGGGTATAAGTTCCTAGCCCTCAGGTTTGACCTGCCTGTTGCACGGCCACCTGGACTCTCTCTCTTCTGGATTCCAAGAGGCGCCCTCTCCCCAGCCTTTTCTCTCGGCAGAGAGATTCTCTGACGTCACCCCTGCTCTCTGTCCCTTCTCTCCTCACCCCTCCCGGCAGGGCCTTGCAGTTCCCCTCTCCTGGGTCAGACCCTCTTTCTTCCTTCTGTCATTTCTCTTCCGTGTGATTCCTGCGTATTTCCACCACACGCTGCCCAAAGAGATGCCCTAACTTCAGTCAGCCATGCACTTCACCATGGGAGGCAGAAAGATACAGGGATTGCAGCATGAGCTGGGGAGTCCCAGGCATGGATTCAATCCAAGCTCTGTACCTGTAATGGGGGATCGTGTTCCTTCACTTTGCCTATCAGCCTGCATCTCTTCATCGCTCAGTAAATGAGATCACGTGTACCTTGTTGACCCTCTTAATGATCGTTGACCTGCTGGCATCTTTCCCAAATGTAGCAACCTTGGGTTTGGATGCGATTGACCAGGATGATTTGATTGGCTTAATCCCAATCATGTGACCTAGGTTGGTCCAATCAGAGTGAAGCTCAGGACTTAGCTGGTTTGGGGAAGATAAATTTTCTTTTGCTCTGATTGTTTAGAAGCCATGAGGCCTGTAACCCTAAGGGTCACTGGGTACCAAGGACACCAGCCTGAAAAAGAGGCTGACCATGGAGGAGGGTGGAGGGGACAGAGCTGTACGATGCTGAGCCAGAGCCCAGTTAAGCCACATCTGATCCCTGGTCTATTTTGTCTATATGAAGTGACTTTTATTCAAATTTCAAGTGTTTTCTGACCATTGCAACCAAAAACCTTCTAACCGATTCAGTATGAAAAGCACCTAAAGTACTTAATACATGGCAGTTTTTATGAGCTCAAGAGTTCAAATCGATCCTGTAAATATGGGTGAGACTCCTCCCTCCTTCCCTCTCTCCTGCCCTCCTGCCTAACTTTTATACTCAAAGTGAACCTTCTGTTCTGCGGCAACATATAAGCCTCTGTGTCTGCTCTGGGATTTTGCCAGTAAACATCACCATGTAGCTCACAGCCTCCACTCTGCAAACCAGAACACTTCTGATGTGCACACTGGAGGTCGGTGGTAACTCAGGGTGAATCCTCTTCCTATGAGACTGGGGTGAAGGAAGAAAAGCCCTTCGCAGTGGTGTCCTGCCCTCGCCTCAAGGCGCACGAGTGTCCCACCTCTTCCAGGAGGTCCCCCTGCCTGCCCCAGCAGTCAGTCCTCACTCCCCTCTACTCAGAGCACTTGCAATCAGCAGACGTCTCCACGTTCGCCTGTGCCTTGTCTCTGCATCGCTGGCCTTGTTTCCTTGTGTTCATACGCGTGTGCTGTGTGAGGGATCCTTGACGGTGGGGGCATGTTTTGACGTCAGGGAGCGTGATACCTCCAGGTTTGTTCTTTCCCAAGATTGCTTTGGCTCTTTGGGGTATTTTGTGCTTCCATTTGAATTTTAGGATTATTGTTTCCAGTTCTGTGAAAAATGCTAGTAGTATTTTGATAGGGATTGCGTCGAATCTGTATATTTCTCTGGGTAGTATGCACATTTTGACAATATAAATTCCCCCAATCCATCTTTCCATTTATTTGTGTCTTCTTCAGTTTCTTTTATCAAAGTCTTACAGTTTTCAGAATACAGGTCTTTCACCTCCTTGGTTAAATTTATTTCCAGTTATTTCATTCTTATTCATGCAATTGTAAATGGGATTGTTTTCTTAATTTCTCTTTCTGATATTTCGTTATTATTGTACAGAAACTTAACAGATTTCTGTATATTAATTTTGTATCCTGCGACTTTACTAAATTTATTTATTCATTCTAATAGTTTTTTGGTGGAGTCTTCAGAGTTTCCTATTTATAGTATTGTGTCGTCTACTAGTGGCAGTTTTATTTCTTCCCTTACAATTTGGATGCCTTTTTTTACTTTTGCTGTGGCCAGGACTTCTCATACTATGTTGAATAAAAACAGGAAAAGTGGGCATCCTTGTCTTGTTCCTGATCTTAGAGGAAAAGCTTTCAGCTTTTCACCATTATGATGTTAGTTGTGTGTTTGTCATAGATGCCTTTCATTATGTTGAGGTATGTTCCCTCTATACCCACTTGTTGAGAGTTTTTACCATAAACGTGTATTGAATTTTGTCAAATGTTTTTTCCGCACCTATTGAGATGATCGCATAATTTTCATCCTTTGTTTTGTTAATATGGTGTACCATGTTGATTGATTTACGGCTGTTGAACCGTCCTTACATGCCAGAGATAAATCCCATTTGATCATGGATATGATCTCCTTTCAATGTATTGTTGAATTCGCTTTGCTAAAGCTATAGTAATTAAAGCAGTATGGTACTGGCACAAAAACAGACACATAGATCAATGGAACAGACTAGAAAGCCCAGAAATACACCCACACACGTATAGTCAGTTAATCTACGACAAAGGAGGCAAGAATATACAGTGGGGGAAAGAAAGTCTCTTCAGTAAATGGTGCTGGGAAAACCGGACAGCTACATACAAAAGAATGAAACTTGGCCACTATCTTACACCATATGCAAAAATTAACTCAAAATGGATTAAAAACTTGAGTGAAACCATAAAACTCCTAGAAGAAAGCATAAGCAGTCAGCTCTTTGACATCAGTCTTAGGGATATATTTTTGGATCTGTCTCTTCAAGCAAGGGCAACAAAAGCAAAAATAAACAAATGGGACTACATCAAACTAAAAAGCTTTTGCACAGCAAAGGAAACCAGCAACGAGACAAAAAGGCAGCCCACTGAATGGGAGAAGATATTTGCAAATCATATATCAGGTAAGGGGTTAATAACCAGAGTATATAAGAACTTATACAACTTACTATTTTTTAAAAAACCAACAATCCGATTAAAAAATGGACCGAGAATCTGAAGAGACATTTTTCCATAGAAGACATACAGATGGCCAACTGACACATGAAAAAATTCTCAGTATCACTAATTATCAGGGAAATGCAAATGAAAACCACAGTGAGATATTACCTCACACCTGTCAGAATGACTGTTATCAAAAAGGCAACAAATAACAAGTGTTGGCGAGGATGTGGAGAAAAGGGAGCCCTGGTGCACTGTCGGTGGAGTGTAAATTGGTGCAGCCACTATGGAAAACAGTACGGAAGCTCCTCAAAAAGTTAAAAACAGAACTCCCATGTGGTCTAGCAATTTCACTTCTGGGTATTTACCCAAAGAAAACCAAAACACTAATTGGAAAAGGTATATGCACCCCTGTGTTCATTGCAACGTTATTTACAATAGCCAAGATATGGAAGCAACCTAAATGTTCATCAATAGATAAATGGATAAAAATACTACTCAGCCATGAAAAGAAGAATGAAATCTTACCTTTCTAACAGCATGGATGGACCTAGACAGTATCATGCTAAGTGGAATAATTCAGACAGAGAGAGAGACAAATACTATATGATCTCACTTATATGTGGAATATAAAAAAGAAAACAAACAAACAAAACAGAAACAGATTCATAGATACAGAGAACAAACTGGTGGTTGCTGGGCAGGGGGGTGGTGGGCAAAATAGGTGAAGGGGTTTAAGAGGCACAAACTTCCAGTTATAAAATAAATAAGTCACAGGGATATCATGTACAGAATAGGAAATATAGTCCATAATATTGTAATAATGTTAAATGGTGACAGATGGTAATAGACCATCTGTGATGGTGGTGATCAGCTCAGTATGTATATAAATGTTGAATCACTATGTTGTACACCTGAAACTAATATAATATTTTATGCCAGTTATAATTCAATTTAAAAAATATTTGGGGGCATATTGACCTCAGTTTTAATTTCCCACAGAGCCTAGTAGGATACTTGGCACACAAAAAGCACCCAATGTCTTTTCTTTTCTTTTTTTTTTTAACATCTTTATTGGAGTATAATTGCTTTACAATGTTGTGTTAGTTTCTGCTGTACAACAAAGTGAATCAGCTATACATATACATATATCCCCATATCTCCTCTCTCTTGCGTCTCCCTCCCACCCTCCCTATCCCACCAATGTCTTTTCGATAATTGATTGTCTCACTAAGTTACTATCTACGAGTCTCTTTATATTACTGTCTATGTTAGATGTATAGCTATATAGAGCCATATTAGCTATATCCAATATAGATAGAAATATACAGCGTTGACTCCAAACTCATCTGTCCCTCAAGTTAAGTATAGGAAGTAGGAAGCTTGCTGCCTCTCCACAGAGTCCCACTGGACCAGGTCACTCACAATCTGGACTGGACACCCCACGCCCTTGCTGTGGGAGCAGAAGCCTGGGCTTTCGTGTTCCAGAAAAGCAGGTGTTAGGTCCGTCTTCTTGGGGAAGTGTGGTCTCCAGAAAGCAAGAGGTTCAAGACCCGCTTCCCTGCTTTCTGGCCTTGGGTCTTCTCCCTAGGGAGGAGAGGACAGTCCACGTGCTTCACCCCTGGTGCTCCTTGGAGGAAGGTGAGCCCAGCCACAGGGGCAGGGCACTCCATGCCCCTCATTCGTAAAATTGCCTGCTTTGCTCGAGTAATGACAGCGGCACATGCCGTGTCACCCCGTCGTCGCAGCGTCACTGATGTGATTGGAAATCCAACTCCTTGGGGTGGGGCAAGTGGGCGGGGGCTTCCGCCGGTGAGAGCAAGAGGCAGCTCGCGTGGCAACCGTGAAGGATGGCTGCCAATATAAATTCTTCCATCAACAAGCACCAGACGTGCTCCTAACCTTATCATTGCACCCAGGGCTCTGTCTGCTCCAATTCCTATCTTCCTTGTGGTTAATGGCCTTTTAGCGGACTGATGCCACCTAACACACTCATCCATTCGGGGAAGGCTGCTGTCCAGAACTGAAAAGCCTGATTTGTAAATACGGAGAGATGGCTTTTGTCAGTCAAGGCATATCAGAACGAGGCAATAACGTTCCCACACAAGTTAATGTGTCTGAGCACATCTTTAACTTTTGAATATCCTGTTTTGAATATATATTACCTGACAATGTATAGACCCCGAAACTACTTTTTATTTCCACTCACTAAATCTGAATCAAACCAGTAAACATCCCAAACTACAGAGGCACAGAAATCCCGTTCCCCTTTTCGTCAAGTAGCAGTGGTTTGTAGTGGGGTAAGATGAATGAACTGCTCGTACAGTTTTAAAACAACAGCAATGACACAGCCAAGTGTGCCGCGGCCCCAGCTGGGGGCTGGGGGCCGGGGGACGGGGCAGTGCCGGGTTGAACTTTGCTCTGCGGCTCACTGAGTGACCTTCGCCAGCTACGTGGTCTCCCTGGGCCTCCATCCCCCTCTGCAGATGGGGACAGTCATTGTGCTGCTTTGGGGGGTCCACTTGAAGAAAAAGAATGCAACTTAGGGATACAAAAAAGTCAGGGCCTTGAAAGTCCCATGCAAGCAAGGGACCCCCTGGGCTTTTATTTCATCAGTTTCACAGTAAATCTACCACTGAGTCAATAAATAAAACAAATAAGGGAGTGAATAAATGAAGCTTGCTATCAACTTGTCTGAGTTTTAAAAATTGGTTGGTATTTTTATTAGGATTGTGTTAAATTTATGAATTAAAATAGAACTGGCATCTTTATATTGCTGAGCTGTCCTATTCAAAAACAAGGGATGTCTTAGTATTTGTTCTCATGGCTAGAAGTCTGTGTTTAGTCTCAACTATTTCAAATTATTTCATGTTAAAATTACCACGTTATGGGGAAGGTGCTATGTTTCTTTTTCTATGGGATGTGTTTCTTTCTTCTTTTAGTTTTTCATCTTCTATTACTGTTTAGGAAGGTTTAAAGTTTGTTCTAGCGGTTACCTTTGTACTCGCACCTTTTTAATTGCCGAGGGTCTCCAGTTATTTCATTTTCATCTTTTACCATGTCTCCCACTAATTGCTAGACAACAATCAGTGAGGTTATTCTGCTTTCTTCTTTTCTGCTCCCTTCTCCTTCCACTTTTGATTGAATTATTTCTCTTTTGTGATAATATATAACAATAACATTAACATGTAGTATATAAAATATTATTCTTGCACCCTTGTTTTGACTTACTTTGTATTCATGGATCTATAATTATATATATTAACTGCTTACTATAAGTCCTGTCATTGACATTTATCCCTTCAGCTCTATTTTTTTTTTTGAAAGCCACACATATGGGTTTTTTTGTTTGGGGTTTGGTTTGTTTTTTGGTTTGGGGTTTGTTTTGGGGGGTTTTTTTGCTTTAATTTGTTGAAAATCAGAACCTTTAAAGCATCTTGTAAATGGAAGGAATGGAATTGGACCTGGGGGGGCGGGGCAGGGTGTGATGGAAGAGATCAAAGTGAACACGTGAGCTCGAGTTGCTGTGGGCAGCAAGGGAGCTGGTAGGACATTACAGCAGAGCTGACCGCTATCTCTACGAAGGGTCCCCCAGGAGCACAGTACAGGTATCAAAATACCGAAAACAAAACAAAACCAAAACCAAAAACGATCTGCAACTTCTCCAACTTGTAAACAGGGAAGAGCATTTCACAGATTCAACGCTCAAGGGAAGTAAACGTGTTGATTTTTATCAGTTTAACCCTGATTTGAAAGCATGACCAGCAAAAATAAGGGGGCCGTCACCGTTGGCATCCCAGGCAATCAGCTGTGTTCTCTGAGAAGCTGCATGTCTCAGCCTGTCTCTTCTCAAGATGCCCTGTGGGGAAGAGGTGCCTCCTCTCTTGAGTTCCATCTCACTTCTCTCCTCACCACACCTCCGGATACTCATTGCTAGCTTTACATTTGGGGGGTTACGGTCCTGGCTGCTATAGACTTAGCTGTGGGGAGATGGGCGGGGGTGGGGGTGGGCAATTCTCGGAGGATGCTACGAGCCACTTAGACATTATCCCGGGTGTCTCTAAGGCTCCCTTCACTTCCTCAAAGCCATAACCCTCCCCTGTGAGTTCTGCAATTTTTGCATCGACGTTTTCCAGTGCTGCCTCAGGTCGTGCGTGTGGTTTTCTGGGGAGGATTTCAGGTGCAGTCCCGTGGGTTATGGTTTAGGTGGTGTGGCTGGCGCTCGTGAACTATCTGGAGATGAAGGGACCTGATCCCAGTCCTGTGATGTTCTGTGGGATTTGACACGTTCACCTGGTAATCTCCTGGCAGGAGGCAAAGGAAGTTGGCCTCTTGCGGGATCACAGAAGGGATTAGATTACAGGTTTATTGTGAAAGGATTAACTCAGGAACAGCCAGATGGGAGAGGCACAGGGCAAGGTTTGGGGAAAAGGCGTGGGGCTGCCCTGCCTCAGAAAGCATCATTCACCCCAAATGTCCACGTGTTCACCAACCTGGACGCTCGCCCCTTAGTTCTTGATTGAATGAAGTTTATCTTCTGGTCGATTCCTCACCAATAGAGGATTTCCTATGTTCTTGTTTGTTTAAAACTCTTTTTCTATAACTTTCAAATGTAAAGAATAACTTGGCCTGATATAAAATCTTTGGTTCCTATTTTCTATGACTTTTCTGAAAATACTGCTTAATTGTTGCCTTACCTGTATGCCATTTTTTAGGAACAATGATGTCACTCTTGCCCTTTTAAATTATTGGATCTTTTGGCTTGGAAGCCTTGAGGATTCTTTTCTTTATCTTTAAATTCTAATTGTTTCACCAGGATGTGTGTTGGAGTCGATTGTTCTTGGTCAGTTTCCCCAGGTACTGAGTCCCTTCAATATGCAGATTCAAGTTTCCTCTTGCGCCTGGCGAGTTTTGTTGCAATTATAGTTTAAATATTAGTTTTGTCCCATTTTTTTGTTTTTCTTCCTCATGGTTTCTGATTATGTATGTTGGTTTTTGTTTGCCTCTCTTGCCTTTCAACTGCTTTCTCTCTGAGCCTTTTCGCTTTTTTCTGTACATCATTTTCATTCTTTGGGCAACTTCCCCTCCTTTCTTCAATGCTCCTTATTGAATATTCATGCGAATCTTTCTCCCTGTGCACCTTGCAACTCATTTTTCATTTCTGAGATCATTTTGTCTTCTTCTTCCTTTTCTTTCCTGAGATCAATCAACTCTCCTTTCATTTCTTCCTATCTCTGCCCTATTCTGCTTTTGCCTTTGGAATTTCTGATTCAAGGTGGGATTATGGATCCTGAGACACTTGATGCTATTTAATTCAGTGTTGAGTGTTATGTTACCGTTATCTTCTGCTTTGGGATCATTTGGAGGAAGATTTTTATCAGCTGACGATTTCTTTATGTTATAATAGTTTTGCATATTTCAGTCTGTTTCCGTAGTCATTGTACCGAGTGGCTTACAAGATTCCTCATCCAAGGGCACCTCTCCGGTCAGTGTAGGGAAGTCTGCCTTCGGGGGGCATGAGTGAGGGACTGTGTGAACGTTTTTGCTTCTCTCTTGCCCCGCAGAGCCCTCAAACTTCTCTCTTGGGCTTCTTCCCTTCATCCTCCAAAGAAAGCTTTAGAGCTTCTCCCCCAGAAGCGATGCCCTTTGAAGACCGCCCTGTCCAGTCACGCTCACTCACGGGGCATGTTTGAACTTCAGTGACTTTAGGTCAGTCTTGGGGTCCTACCACTAGGCTCCCACATCCCTCTTCCACTCTGTTTTTCCCAGGCTGCCCCTGCCTTCCAGAGTCTTGAGGTAGGAACATGGAAAACAGTCAGCTGAGGTTAAGCGTTTATTTTTCCACTCAAAGTCGTTTAAAGCTCAGGCTTTGGGTCATCCGGCTCTGCTGGAAACTGGGTTCCATTTGCCCTTCCTGTTGTTTGCCCGTGGTTTTGGGAGGATGTATTGGAAGATCCAGTTGTATGGACTGATATTACTTCAGCTGCCCAGAATTCTTGCTATTGATGAACGTAAAAGGCAAAAATTACCTGGTGTTTTAAAATTTAGGGTTAGGGTTAGGGTTAGGGCCATGTGATAAACAAATTTTCTCAAAACATGATGTCCTGGAAGGGAAAAACAATGAGATGTGTCCCCGGTGGTGTTACTGCCAGGAACCTCTGGAGGGGCCTTTCCTGACTCTGAAACACCATGACTCTGTCCACTCCGCAACGAAGCTGAGGGTGGATGCCCCAGGCACTGAGCCCAGGGATTCAGACAAGGTCCCTTCCCCAGCACGCAGCCCCTCAGTTTCTGCTGATGACAGCTGCCCTGGACATCTGGCTGGGGTGTTTCTGCTCATATAGGAACCAAATTACGATCCACCGCATCCTGGCATTTGCCTCAGTCAAAGAGAAGAAAAAGGATGAGTCCATGACCAAGTGCAGTAAAACACTGTGACTTTTTTGCTGCTTTTCCCCCTCGCCCTTAGCCATCCTTCCTGCCAGACAGAAATATATGCACAGAGACACACAGATGCAGACGCACAGGAAGCCCGAGCTGGACGAGGAGTCCAGCCAGGACTCCCGTGGGCCCCCTTCAAGTGCAGTGGGGACCTGGGATCCAACAGTCCTTAATCAGAGGAGCAAGTAGCATCTGTGGGTGCCTCTTCTACCCCGAGTGGCCGTGCTTCCAGCTCAGGAGGCTGCACAGAGGCCCTGGCCCTTGGCCATCAGCCCTCAGAGGTCTCTACCTTTATTAGAGAACCTAGGTCCTTGTGGAGTCAACCTGCGTTGATGTAAAGAGCATGAGATGGAATATTAGTCTCTGTAAACATCTGGTTTGGGGAGCAAGTGGTGACCACTGGCTGCAGAGCACAGGATGGCTCTCGGGGACCAGTGGCCTTGCCCCGCCTCTGCAGTGCTGGCCTCATGCTGTCTCCTTCCCCACTTCCTGTACACAGCTGCAAAGGGCAGCCTTCCCAAAAGAGGAGAAAAGAAGAAAATTACACTATGGAATTCTGCAGTTTTTCTGCAGCATCTCTGCAGCTCCAAAGATTTCTTTTATGCAAAAACAAAAAGAAAAAAAAAAAGTCTTTCATCTGCCAAGATTTTTACTTATCACATATGAAAGGGTACCGTCTACTACACATTTTGAAATGCTTTAAAAATCGGTATCAAAGAGTCCGAGGCCCATTAATCCAAATTGCTTTAACACTTAGAGAAGAATAAAAGGCACTTTCTAAAATCTGCAAATGAGTGTAACCTACAAAATTACAGATTAAATGCTGGGGGGGGGGTAAAAACCCTGAGGTTCTCAAGCATCTTTAAAGGGAAAGAGAAATATGACTTCAATATTTTTCAATCATGTTTAGAAATAGATGAGAAAAAGAAAGATATGTGCTTAGACACAATGGAAAGAGATAGAAGGGGAAAAAAATCTAGTTCGGCTAAAACTGGTTGCCATTAAATTCCATTCAATAAAGTTTCCCAAGGAGGGATGAGCTCCATAGATGGGCTGTTTTTACCACCTTTGCAGAAACCCTTGAATCTAAACTAATAAGTCATTTCTCCCCCCCAGAAAAAGATACACTGGTCTCAAAATGTAGACCTGAATTCTCAACTGATACAGTTGGTAGGAAAGAAGCCATCTCACTTTTCTGTCTCTCCATTTAAATTTATTTTCCGGTACTCCAATCATAAGGATAGAACAGAAGGCCTATAGTATTTGATTATCTTGATTTTGCAGCCCCAGCTGGGATGGGAAAGCCATAATCATGTAATGACACCTTAAATTTACATCCTGCGTATCTCTAAAGAACTAATAGACCTGGCAATTTTTAAATCTAATTAATCCCATCACCATCCCTGACAGGTAGGTTCTGTGGAGATGGGGTCTTCAGGGCCCTCCCTGCTGAGCTGGTAATGAAGTGTCATGGGTGAGGAAGACCAAGATGTACTGCATGCTTACCATGTGCCAAGCTCCGTGTCCCACCCTCTGCATTCTTTCTCTCATTTAATCCTCCTGCCATCACTATGTGGTTGACATTTGGGACAGATTGTAGACACCCACAATTCTCCAGCCTTCCAATAAAGAAGCAGGGTCCAGTTCCCCACCCCTGGGGGCTGGCTGACCATGTGTCTTACTTCGGTGAATGTGAGCAGATGGGATGCAGGCAGAGACTTGGAAAGGTGTGCGCACTGGGGCTTCTTGAAACATCATCACCAAGTGAACAAGCCCAGGCCATCCTGAGAGACGTGTAGCCCAGTCACCCCGTCATGTCCGACTGCCAGATATGAACGAGGCCACCTTGGACCAGCCAGCCTGCCAACTGACCTCACACACACGTGCAAGCCCAGCAGAGATTGGCCAACTCAGTCTAAACAAGAAGAACCACCCAGCAGAATCACGAGCTTAAACAAATGCTTTTTCACCCATGACGTTATGCAACAAAAAATAATCAATACAGCATTAACCCCGTTTTAAAAAACAGAAAACTTGGGCTCAGAGAGACTTGGTAGTTTGCCCAAAGTCTTCGAACTCAGGACTGTCTGATTGCAAAGCACATATAGAACCCAGGCTGTAGGAAGAAAAGTTGGGAAAACTCCATGTGGTAAGCTTGAAAATGAAAGTATTTAAACTCTGTGGTTGTCCTCAAAGATTCTGAAAACAGTTGAAAACAGGACAAAGTAGACCAACATTTTGGGCTGACTCAGTAGCGCCAAGGAATAGAACTTTCAAGAAAGCAAAATTTAAGTCAAAAAGAGGAATCTCATGATAACATCCAGAGTGATTTACAACAGAATAATCGACTGCAGAGGAATTACATTAGAGGGTAAATAACACCCCCAGATCGCTGATTCCCTCTCTGGGAATGATGTGTCCTAGGGATGAAAAAGATACCCTTCCCTACTCCAGGGTTCCAGAGTGACATGATGCTTCAGACCTTCTGTCGGTGTCTGGACAATCCAGAGACATTGTGTGTAAGGCCTCTGGGACTTGGAATGAAATCTGGCCAAAATGAAAATGCACATGACCTCTGATGTGGTCATTTGCCTCCGGGATGTCTAGTCACCCGGTTCCTTGGGTCTTTCTGCAGTGGAGACTTTTGTATGGCACAGGTGACATTCAGCCGCATGTCTCCTGGGAAGTTGGGCTGGACCTCTGTGTCACAGGTGAACCTTGTCACGTCTCCCCCACCCCACGCACTGCAGCAGAATTGTAGCTGCTGCCACTGTGGAGGGCTGCACTGTTAGGGTTCATCCCCTACTTTCCGTTCTCTCTCCCCATTCACATGGCTTCTGCAGATCAGAAGTCTCTGGACTTACCCTGGTGTGGATGGATTCGGGCTCACCCCTCAGGACGGGAACAGGAATGAGCCTGACCTTCCTACCATGTTTTTCTGCGTTTCATAAAATGTCACCTCAACACCTCTGTGCAGAACTTCTGCACCTCTGTGCAGAACACCTTTCAGTGGTGCTGGCATTAGTGACCTAGTACTCTCCAAATCTTTTACATTTGCTTATGCTACTGTGTTCTAAGATTCTGTGTTATACTGTGTCACTCTGGTGAGAGAGAATTATACAGTGATTCCAAAGAATTATCATTGTCAAGCATAAACCTGGTACTATACAAAACATAAATTAGACACAGCTCTCTGGACTGTGTGGAGAAATTTGAAAAAAAAAAAACATAACTACAAGGAAAACTCCTTTGGATAAAAATAGTGATCACTCAGAATGTTGATTCCTTTACCCTGGATGCTGGTTTATGGAGGAAATCCACCCCCTACAGAGTCCTGTTGTGATATGACTCAGCCACTAAGAGGGCTTGAAATTCTCTTTTAATTAGTTGATTTAAATACTTATTTGATTGAGGGCCGCTTCCTATAAAGAAAGAAATTTGCATGCAGTGGCCAAAACAAGCAACCCAACCCCTGTACCTGCTTCCATTAAGAGTTTCTTTGTTTGGTGTCGTTTTAGAATCTGTCCATGAGTGGGAATGGCCCTGCGTATGTTCTGTGAACTGGGGTTTGAGTGAGCTGCTTGTGTCTGGGGTAAAGGAAATTTCTGGAGAGACGCCCGCTACACAGCCTTCTGATTTGACCAGCAACATAAAAGCCTGATGTCATTTGGGGAGAAAGCTGAAACAGAGCACACACCCCCACGGGGCTTGGAGGGGGTGGTACTCTGTTCCCCCAGGAAGCATCTCCCCCCCCCCGGCCATTCCTCCCACACTGGAGTCCCACACCCCCTCCCCGGGGATTTACACCGAAGACGAAGGAGGTTACTGCTGAAAGGGTAGTACTTCTGGTGATGATTATAAACAGCATGGAGATTCATTTAGAAACTAAATGACAGAACAAAAGCATAACCCTAACAATTTTATGTACCGTTTTTAGCTACCCGTGGCAGTAGAATAGACATCACCACTCTTAGACCCTTGTCGGGGTCTCAGAAGCACGCCTTTCACATTTCGGGATGACAGCAGCAGGGTGCGGACCACTGACTGTCACCTTCTGCTTCTTTCTAACGATCTTTACCACCAGGAAGAAGCTGCCACTGAGTTCCTCTTCCAGGTGATGGTCGTTTAGACCTGATGGCCCACGGCTTCTCCACTTCTCCAGTTGTTACTCCAAGGCAGGTAGATTCTCTTCTGCAGCTGGTCTTCTCCCTAAGCTAGCACCCAGACCCCACCCTCCTCGTCCTCCTTCCCCGGGCTCAAAGTAGACACCTGCACAGCTCTCGCGATGTCGGCAGCTTCTTTCCCGCGAGATGTGGGCTGGTCCAGCTCCAAGGCCACAAGCAACAGCTGAGAGGAGGAAGGGGGTGGGGGAGAGAGGCAGCATCGGCTGGAGGGCCCAGCTTTAGGTGAAATGAGGAAAATCTGTGGTCATGCGGCGCTTAGCTCAGTACCCACAGCGGGGTGAGAGTTGGTGCCGTGTAAGTTTAGAGGAAAGGAATCCTACAGAGACCTTGCTGGTGATGGAGAGACAGAAGGTACCTTCCTTTCTCAGATCTAGTGAGGAGGTTTCCGGAAGAACCCTCAGAGCTTAACCCTCCGGGCTGCCTTGAGTGGTGCAGGCTGACACCTGGTGGGCAGGTAAGTGGGAGTGGATCACCAAGCCTGCCACACCCTGCCGTGGGGAGGAAAGACACCTTCTAATTTCCCATACGCGTCACTTACACTTCCGGGGGTCTGGTAATTTGCATCTCTGGCCAGATCCCAGCTAATGATGGTGCTGCTGGCTCTTGGACCCTCTTGGGGGCGCAAGGGGCCAGAGAGGTGAGGGCTGCTGTGTGGGCTGCGGACAGCAGCATCGCCTGGGAGCACAGGTCTGAGCCCAGCCAGGGAAGCAGTAGGTGTGGGCCTGGCTCGGCCGGCCTGGGGCTGACAGTCCCTGCCCACGGGCGTGCTCTGGAAGGTTGAGGAGACCCCGGAGAAGAAGGCCGCTGGCCACCCAGAGCACAGGAAGGTTCAAGGGCAGACGCAGGGAGAAAGTAAAGCCACCCTGGTGAGCAGGCTCCACCAAGCCTCAGTCTGCAACAAGGGGCTAGTTCACCACTGCAGAGAACAGGAAAGAACAGGGCAGAGTGCGTTTCATCACATCAGCAAATAGCAGTAAAAATACCACAAACAGTAGTACTCAAAGCTGGTGAGGGCGCGGCGAGAGGGGCGCCCTGATCTATGAGGGTTTCAATTGTTCAGAACCTTCTGTAAAGCAAAGTGGCAATAGACAACAAAAGCCTTACAGATGTTTAAACAATGTAGCTCAGTAATTACTGTAATTATACTTTTAGGACTCCATCCAAAGGAAATAAGAAATAAATATGAAGATCTTCTTTGCACATATAGAAAAAAGTTAAGTGACCCAAATGTCTAACATTAGTACAAAAATGTTAGACAAAATTATTAATTTTTGTTATTTCAATAGAGTATCGGCATTAAAATTATGTTTTTCGGGCACTTTTTAGACCTAAAACAATATTAAGTGAAAAAAGTGGAACTCTAATAATGCATAGGAAAAAAGACCAGAAGAAAATATACCAAAATGTAATGGTTCTCTCTGAGTTATGAGAATGCGGAGGACTTTCTTTTCTTTTCACTTTATACTTCCCACAATAGACATGTATAACTCTTCTAATTAAAATTTTTTAAAAAATCAAGTGAAAGGGCTTCCCTGGTGGCGCAGTGGTTGAGAGTCCGCCTGCCGATGCAGGGGACACGGGTTCGTGCCCCGGTCCGGGACGATCCCACATGCCACGGAGTGGCTGGGCCCGTGAGCCATGGCCGCTGAGCCTGCGCGTCCAGAGCCTGTGCTCCGCAACGGGAGAGGCCACAGCAGTGAGAGGACGGCGTACCGCAAAAAAAAAAAATCAAGTGAAAGTCCTGGTGGTTTTGTGGCCTAGTGGCTTGGTGTTCTGGTGGCTTGGTGGTCTGGTGTTCTGGTGGCTTGATATCTAGTGGCCTGTGGTCTGGTGGCCTGGTAGCTTTGTGGTCTGGTGGCTTGGTGTCTAGTGGCCTGTGGTCGGGTGGCCTGGTAGCTTGGTGGTCTGGTGTTCTGGTGGCCTGGTGGCTTGGTGTCTAGTGGTCTGTGGTCAGGTGGCCTGGTAGCATGGTGGTCTGGTGGCCTGGTTAGCTGGATGCCAGTGCTGACAGGGCTGTGGTGGGTGAGACGTGTGGCCAAGCGTGCAGGTGACCTTCTTGGATCTGGTGTTGCCCGGCAGGGAGGCTCAGTTCTAAACAGTGCTGGTGCTGGCAGGAGGCCATCTCGGCTGACATGGGGTCAAGGCTGCAGGCGGGCTGAGACACACAGCACACAGCCACATCTCAAGCTTAAGTGAGTCCCCACCCTAAACTCAGGGCTGTCGGTGCTTTTCTGAAGCAGACCTCAGGAGCAGACCAATCACCAGGGGAGCTTGTTAACATGCAGACTGATTCAGGGTGTCTGGGGTGGAGCCTGAGACTCTGCATTTCTATTAAGCTTCTAGGTGACAGAGAGGCTGCCCGTCCTAGGACCCCCCCTCCTCTGGGTGACGTGGCTCCAGGGCAGTTCCTCAGACTCCAGCACGCATGAGACTCCCCCTGACAGGCTGTTAGACACGGAGAGCTGGGCCCACACCCAGAGGTTCCAGCCCCCTCGGTCTGGGCAGCGCTCGGAAATCTGCGTCTCTCACAAGCTCCCAGGTGATCCGTCGTCTGCGGCCCACACAGCAGCCCTCACCTCTCTGGCCCCTTGCTCTCCCAAGAGGGTCCAAGAGCCAGCAACACCAGCATCACCCGGGAGCCGGCCGGAAATGCAAATTACCAGACCTGCAGAATTACTGCCGTGTTTTCACAAGGTCCTGGGTGATTTTCTGCACGCTAGAGTTTGGGACCCTCTGATGTAGACAAGACTCCCAGAGACCTGCGTGATCAGCTGAGGCCCTGCCCCCACTCTCTGGGTGACCAAGGCACTCCTCCCTCTGGGACCAGCGGAGCCACTTCCCAGTCTCCCTACATGCTCATGCTGTGATGACCTGCCCACAGGGACAGCATCTGCCCTAGGCTCACTTCCTCATGGTGCTGACCATGCCCCTCAAGAGAAAATCATCTCAGTCACCATGGAGTTCTTACAGCAATTCCTTAAATCGGAATCCTCACCTAGACTGGTGAGGGTGACCAGTGGAAAACATTCCGGTTAGGGGGGATGGTACATGGCTGCAACAAGGAATTCTGGGAGCAGCTAGAAACGTAACCCATCAGTTGCTGGAAGGAATATGGGATTGCTTAAGATTCTTGGTTGTAGGATTTCAGAACTTGGAGTGAGAGAGGGAATTTTTATATTCTAGTAACTTGAAAGCAGTGCTGTGCTATACAGAATTGTGTCATTTCACTAGAATGGTTTCCTTTGAAAAACATCCTGTCCCTGTTTCTTTTTAATATACCCTAACTTTATTTTTTTTAAGGAGGGAAAAACCCCTCTGATTTATTTATTTATTTTTAATATAGTTGTGGCTTTTGTTTGTTTGTTTGTTTTTGGCTGCGTTGGGTCTTCATTGCTGCGTGTGGGCTTCCTCTAGTTACAGCAAGTGGGGGCTACTCTTCGTTGTGGTGCACGGGCTTCTCATTGCAGTGGCTTCTCTTGTTGTGGAGTACAGGCTCTAGGCGCACGGGCTTCAGTAATTGTGGCCCATGGGTTCAGTAATTGTGGCTCGCGGGCTCTAGAGCTCAGACTCAGTAGTTGTGGCTCACGGGCTTAGTTCAGACTCAGTAGTTGTGGCTCACGGGCTTAGTTGCTCCGCGGCATGTGAGATCTTCCCGGTCCAGGGCTCCAACCCGTGTCCCCTGCACTGGCAGATGGATTCTTAACCACTGCGCCACCAGGGAAGTCCCTAATATACCGTAACTTTAGGGAAGAAATCTCCTTTGCCAAGAAGATAGACTAAGAGAGAAGAAAGAAAAAAATACCCCGTTTATAGGAGACATTTATTTGCTATGTTCCTTAGCCCTGCGCAGAATAAAATATACAATCTAGATTTTTCTGTTGGCTTGAATTTAAATGCAGTTGTCATATTTCCTGCTAGTTGAAGGTTTGTTTTTTGTGGTTTTTTAATCTGACAGGAAGATGGGGAGGAAGGCTATTCACCAGTGGCTATTTGAAGTTTAGTGATTGCTCAGAAAGGGGAAAAAACAACCACTCCGATGTTATTTTTGAGCAGTGACTATTTTCCACTCTGCTAAGAAATTACTGCAATTTGACACATGGAATCTAAGGCATAGATAATTGTGATCTTGAAAAATTGTCTTTTGTGAGCTTGATGGTAACAAAAAAATAATCACGTCAATGCTATAGGCATTTCGCTGTAGTTTAGTGAGAATTCAGTCGGTGCAGCAGAAATGTACGGCACTCTCTCTGCATTGTTATAACAGGGAAAATGGGGCTAACTGCTGGAAATGATGAGGGTGGCCATTCTGCCCATTGGACGCGGCAAATCATGGTTGTCACCTCTTGAAAGAAAATCATTTCAAATGACTTTAAGGTGGATTACACGTTCTGACATACTTTAAATTCTACCTCTTTATACAAGGTATAGAATTACCCAATTAGTGTTCTTTCTTTGATTTTGCTTTTGAGAAGAATCTATTTGTCCCCTAGGTCATATTGAACACATTTGCACAGCCATATCTATTTTTTAAGTTTTTGTTTACCAGTAGAAATACTAGATACAAATCTCCGAATATAACTTTAGCCTTTGAAAACTCTCCCATGCAAATTACTCATTTCAGGGTCACCATATAAGCTGTCATTCTCCAAAGGTGATGACACAGCAGGTTTTGATCCCGCACCCTCAGACCTGAGCACGAGTGCCTGGTGGGGCACAGGCTCTGGGGATGGTCTCTATGAAGGTAGAGACACAATGAGCTGTTTAGATTTTGAGAACTTTTACGGCAGAGTGCATGAATGTGCGTGAGCGTGGTCGGGAGGGTGATTTTTGTCTAGTTTGGCCAGGTGGAGTCAGTTCTTGTGAAAGTAAGTTCCCTACAGTGCCGTCTAGAACCTGGCTTATTGGGAAAGGAAGCAATCAATGGATGACTTCTCGTGACAGTGATAGCTCCGTTCTGCCCTAGTCCTTGAACGGTGGTCCAAACTCCTCCGATGGCCCTCGAGCATCAGAATGAAGATTTCTAAAATTGCTCGTCTTTGCTGTATCATCAACTCCGTTCCTTTTGGAGATAGTGTTGTTGAGGAAATCTCAGGCCTTTGAACTCCCTGTGGGATGTACTTACAAGTGTTCCTGTCAAGTGGAAGAACTGATTCTAAAAAGCTACTGCCTCACAGTGGGCAAAGACCCCACAGGGGCCACTCATACCGACGATGTTACCTTATGGAGGTGTTGGGCTTTGTTTTTTGAGACAGAAAGAGGAATATAAACAGTCCATTCATCTTGTGTAACTTAAGAAAAATATGTAAAATAAAGAAAGCAAAAAGTTTTCATGAATTTCTTATCTCTGTTGTGATCAGTTAAGGGTGACACGGAAGAGAACAGTCCCTGCAGGGAGAAATCAAGAGAGAAAAGGCATTGGAAGAATCAACATTGTGAAAATGACTCTACTACCCAAAGCAATCTACAGATTCAATGCAATCCCTATCAAACTACCACTGGCATTTTTCACAGAACTAGAACAAAAAATTTCACAATTTGTATGGAAACACAAAAGACCACGAATAGCCTAAGCAATCTTGAGAACGAAAAATGGAGCTGGAGGAATCAGGCTCCCTGACTTCAGACTATACTACAAAGCTACAGTAATCAAGACAGTATGGTACTGGCACAAAAACAGAAAGATAGATCAATGGAACAGGATAGAAAGCCCAGAGATAAACCCACGCACATATGGTCACCTTATCTTTGATAAAGGAGGCAGGAATGTACAGTGGAGAAAGGACAGCCTCTTCAATAAGTGGTGCTGGGAAAACTGGACAGGTACATGTAAAAGTATGAGATTAGATCACTCCCTAACACCATACACAAAAAATAAGCTCAAAATGGATTAAAGACCTAAATGTAAGGCCAGAAATATCAAACTCTTAGAGGAAAACATAGGCAGAACACTCTAGGACATAAATCACAGCAAGATCCTTTTTGACCCACCTCCTAGAGAAATGGAAATAAAAACAAAAATAAACAAATGGGACAATGAAACTTCAAAGCTTTTGCACAGCAAAGGAAACCATAAACAAGACCAAAAGACAACCCTCAGAATGGGAGAAAATATTTGCAAATGAAGCAACTGACAAAGGATTAATTTCCAAAATTTACAAGCAGCTTATGCAGCTCAATAACAAAAAAACAACCCAATCCAAAAATGGGCAGAAGACCTAAACAGACATTTCTCCAAAGAAGATATACAGACTGCCAACAAACACATGAAAGAATGCTCAACATCATTAATCAGTAGAGAAGTGCAAATCAAAACTACAATGAGATATCATCTCACACCAGTCAGAATGGCCATCATCAAAAAATCTAGAAACAATAAATGCTGCAGAGGGTGTGGAGAAAAGGGAACACTCTTGCACTGCTGGTGGGAATGTGAACTGGTACAGCCACTATGGAGGACAGTATGGAGGTTCCTTAAGGAACTACAAATAGAACTACCATACGACCCAGCAATCCCACTACTGGGTATATACCCTGAGAAAACCATAATTCAAAAAGAGTCATGTACCAAAATGTTCATTGCAGCTCTATTTACAATAGCCCGGAGATGGAAACAGCCTAAGTGTCCATCATCGGATGAATGGATAAAGAAGATGTGGCACATATATACAATGGAATATTACTCAGCCATGAAAAGAAACAAAATTGAGCTATTTGTAATGAGGTGGATAGACCTAGAGTCTGTCATACAGAGTGAAGTAAGTCAGAAAGAGAAAGACAAATACCGTATGCTTACACATATATATGAAATTTAAGAAAAAAAAATGTCATGAAGAACCAGGGGTAAGACAGGAATAAAGACACAGACCTACTAGAGAACAGACTTGAGGATATGCAGAGGGGGAAGGGTGAGCTGTGACAAAGCGAGAGAGTGGCATGGACATATATACACTACCAAACATAAGGTAGATAGCTAGTGAGAAGCAGCTGCATAGCACAGGGAGATCAGCTCAGTGCTTTGTGACCTCCTGGAGGGGTGGGATAGGGAGGGTGGGAGGGAGGGAGCCGCAAGAGGGAAGAGATATGGAAACATATGTATATGTATAACTGATTCACTTTGTTATAAAGCAGAAACACACCATTGTAAAGCAATTATACCCCAATAAAGATGTTAAAAAAAAAAAGAGAGAGAGAAAAGGCATGAACGGGATGCAGAAAAGCAGAGGCAGCCTGAGAAGGAGGGAGACCAGCGGGAGTGTCAGGAATTTCCGGTTAAAAAACAAACAAACAAAGACTGGTTCCATTTAGGCCGAAAGTTCAAGGCACAGATGGGAACGTCTTCTCTCTCCATCACTGAATCATAGAAAAGACTCTCACTGGGAGTTTAGAGAACAGGCACCACCCATCACCTGTCTCCTGGTTAAGACTCTGCCAAAGTCCACCTTTTTTCATAAAAACTGCACATAACTGTGAGAGCTCCAGTAAGCTTTATCAGACCCTCTGGAATCCAGCACATATAAGCTGATAAATTTTGAACAAATCATGAAAAGTACATTTATAGTGACCGTTTGTTGAGAGAAAGAAAAAATAAGTGCTTAGACATTGACACATCACTGCTAAAGAAATGTAATGAAAATGGTCTGGGTAAAGGGGAGATCAGTGTCTGTTTGGGTGAGTGGTTTCAGGGGTGCCGGGAAGGCCGGAGGCTCCCCAAGTGCCCCCAGGTCCCGCCTGTCCACCAGCCCACAGCAGCCAGTCTGCCCTTCAGAGGCCCCAGCCTTTTCTTTTCCATGACTCCCTCCCCTGTGAGGTCCAGAATGTTCTCATTGGGAGATGGATTCCTTCAGCTTAAGACTTGGACTCCTTTTCACCTAAAACGAATATAATGTTTTATGCCAATTATACCTCAATTAAAAAAAAAGAATAATAAAAAATTACATTTATGGAGGTGTTTGCCAAAAAACGAAATTGTACTCCTTTAAAATTGCACCCAGCGGGGGTCAGAGTAACACCGTCCTCCCCGGGAAGGGGAGCTCTGAGCCCCGAAGACAGGCTTCAGGAGGGAGCTGGGAGACAGGGGGTGTCGGGTCCCCAGGGATCAGGTCTCCACACACAGTTCTGCTTTCCTTTCTCTGTTATGACTCTGCCGTTTGGCCCAGCTTTGACAGGGAGCGGGGACAGAGTGGCCGTGTTTCTTAGCAGGACCACAAGCAGTGAGAGCTGGCTGGCCTCCTGGGTCAGTTCCCTGGATGCTGTCCCAGACCTTGGGACCTGCCCTTTGTAATAGAAAAAGGAACCTGCAGAGATCCAGAGAGCGGATCCCAGCAGTGGTTGTGTGGTTATTAAATTTTTAACATGTAATTTCTATGTAAAGCAACATGTGATTTATGTCCTGTAGCCTAGTTTTGACAGGGCGAGAGGGGGCAGTGAGCGGCCTGGAGCCCTGGGGATGACCCGGAGGAAGGAATAGCAGGGGAGGTGGCTTGGGAGGCTCCCAGTGGGTGACTGGAGAGGCCCAGCTGGAATGGTGGGGTGGAGGGACACACTTGCTCTGTTATTCCTCCCGCCTGCTGGCTGCTTGGAGATGCCACTTAACCTCTCGGTGTCCCTACCCAGCAATCTGTAAAGTGGGGATAACGATCCAGCCACTCGGCCAACTCACCCAGCTGCTGACGGTCACACAGAGCTTTAAAATCACTCAGGGCAACATTCAAAGTCCCAACCAGAACATTTTCCCGATGGTAACAGCTCCCCGAGAGGAGCGGGCTTTGAAGATGAAGTGTGATGTTTCCTGTTTGAAGGAGGGACATTCTGGGTTACAGTGCGAAAGATAAAAGGGTCAGAGTGGAGAACAGTGGGCAGTGCCCGGGAGACCAGCAGATGCCGAGGGGCATCTGTGTCTCTGCAGGATTTCCTGATTAGCATTCTAATACACTCGTGTTCATGGTAGCCCAGAGGGTCAGATTAATCAAAGAGGAAAGCGTTTCTCTTTCAGTTGCAATTACAACCATTATTTATGTTACTGAAATGAATCAATCACTATTGACGGCCTTTACTATTTTTATATCACTTTGGGGGGACCCCTGACAAACAAATCTCCAGTCCCTCCCGGGGTAGGCAGCTGCTGGCTAAGAGGCAGGGATGTTGTCCTCACCACAAAACGGAAGAAGGAAGGAAGGTTGTGTGGTTATTAAATTTTTAACATGTAATTTCTATGTAAAGCAACATGTGATTTATGTTCTCATATTTTCTTGGCCAAGAGCTTAGGCACTTTTTAGTAGACCTGTATCCCAGACATCAGTCTCCCACACCAGCACCACATTGGGGCAGGCCAGAGGACATTTGCTAATATGATGTGACCATTCTGCTTATTGGGGGTGTGTAGGAACTGCTACCAATCCAACCACAGAGGTATCTGTATATAAACTGCAGAAACATCCAGGCTGGTCTCTTACTAGTTTTAATGTGATGCATTTTTCCTTAGCACAACAGAAAACGGATAAGCTGCACAAGATGGTAAAAAATCATATCCACATTTTGAACAAAACCGCAATTAAGTCTACGGATAGGGAGTTTCGAATACCTTCTAATGTATAGGCTAAACATAACTTTACTGCGAGCATCTCTTTCGTTCTTGCTGCTCTCATAGCTGGCCAGGCAGTTATTAGGACGCACAGGATACCGTAGAAAGAGCACGGCTTTGGGCATCAGAATGATGTGCATTTGAAAGTTTGGTCAGGCTCTGTCTACGCTGCATGGGAGTGGGGACATCTGAGTCGGCTTCGTGGCAGGAGTCCAAGGGGTAGAGAGACAGGGTGACCAACTCGACCCGATTAGCCAGGGCCTTTCCCGGTGTTAGTGCTGAGTCCCTAGTCCGGGTGACACTCTCAGGCCAGTGGAAGCAGGGAGGGATGGTCCATGCCGCAAATGGTGGAGCAGGGAGGGGATCCCAGAAAGAGCAGTGGATGAACATGCAGCCTGCGTTCACCATGAGCGTGCCTGGGGGGAAGCGGTGCTCTCGTGGGGGGACAGTGGCAACTGTGGAAAGCGGGGCGGGGGAAGAGGGGCAGGGTGGTTGTGGTGCTACCATCTCCCTCCGGCCGCGTCTGGAGGGCACACAGGGACGCCAGGCTGGTTCAGGTGAGTCAGGATGGCGCCACCTTAAAGGATGCTCCTGCAGGCTCAGTGAGAAAAAGATGACTTTCGGGGACAGGGAACAAAAAGCCCGCTCAAATCAGCTTAAACAACTGGGATTTTTGGCCCACGTGAGGGAAAGTGCAGCTGGTCCCAGCTCTGGCTCCCCTCCACCCTGTGGGGTTCTCCTGGTTCTGCCTGAAACCAAACAGGACCCCGCAGGACCTTCCTGATGACAAACCACCCCGTGTCCCCTGCCCCTTGTTTGTAGAAAAGCTTTAGCCTCCTAGGCCTTCCGCAAATTCCAAAAAGCAGATTTAACCAGAGAAGTGAGAAAATGCAGAATCAAAAGAAAACAGTCAAGCAAGACAAAACAACAATAGTTGAGCCATAAAACAAAGTCAAGGACCTTTAGTTCCTCCTCAAGGGCTGTAGATAACATCCTGAGCCATATCCTTGAGTTGTTTTGCAGATACTAAACCCTCACCCAGTAGAAGAACTTAACTGCATGCTGACCACAAGCACATAGACCCCAGACCAGTTGGAACCAGGTTGACGGTGTTAACTCCTGAAACACCAGCCTGTTACCTCACCACCCACGAATCAGAGGGATGTCCAGGGGCTAATCACGCACCCCATGACCCTTGCCCTCACCTTGCCTTTAAAAACCCTTCCCTGAAAGCCGGCAGGGAGTTTGGCTCTTTTGACCCAAACGAGCTGCCTCTTCTTGCTTGACTTTTTGCTTGGTTGGGTGCCTTGCAAGAAATGCTGTATCTTCCTTCACCACAACCCTTCACGGTGTCAGTAGATTGGCTTTACTGTGCGCACAGCACAAGGACCCAAGTTTGGTTGGGTGACAGGCCCTCCTATGCAGCCTCACTGGTCCCCGTGTGCTGGGCGATGCTGGGGGAGGTTCAGGACTCAGTCCCTGTGCCCCGTCCCCACGGAGCATGAGCATCCTTCCTGGGGCTCATCCCCCCTCAGGTGCCCCAGAAAACTTCCCTGGAGTCTCGTGGGCCATTCCTGAGCCAACGTCTGTGGCCGGGTTCTGGCCAGTCCCAGGCAAGAGGCACTGGCTGACCCTGAGGTCGAGTATCTGGCTTTCCCTGAAGCCCGTGCCTGCCAGGGGAGGGGCCGCCACCCAGGCAAACCTGGGAAGTCATGCGGGGAGCAAAGAGGACATCATTGGTCAGTTGGATTCGGAGACAGAGAGAGGAACAAGCAGAAAGCGGGCCTCTGGGGTTCTGGCCACTCCTGGACAGTTCAGCTGTGCTCGGCAGCCCCGTGCAGTGAGGCCCGTCTGGAACCCAGGTGTTGCCACTTCTCCACCCAGGCCCTTCCTTGGGGCTTCCGGGGTGAGGCCTACATCCCAGGAGCTGTCTCTGAAGGAAACCCACCCCCCAGAGAAGGCAGAAGGAAGCCACACCTGGCCCCTGGACGGGAGGGGTGAGGAAGTGCATGCCCCTCCAGCCACCTCGCCCAGAGGGTGCTGGGACCCCCCACCCCCAACGCAGCCCCCTCACAGGCCTGCCTGCCTTCCAAGAGCTCAGAGGCCAGCTGCTTCTGAAGTTGTTCGCGGGGCCCTTCAGGTTCTAGGCTGTTCGCGTGTATCCCCGAGGTGGGAAGCTCCAATCAGGAGGAAGACAGGCCCCTTGTAGCAGAAGGGGTGCCCCATCTTGACGTGTTGGCTTTTCCCACAGGTAGTACTAGAGTCTTACCTTGTAGAATCCTCCAGAACCTCTCACCCAGCCCCAGGACCTAGATCTGGCAGCTGGTTCTAGGCCAGTTCCCAAGGCCTCCATGCTTGATCCCACCCAGAGGACTAAGCACTTGGAGGTGTTGAGTATCTGTCGCCGGTAGGAGGTGCCACTAGGCCAGCCTGGCCAGAAGCATTCAAGAAACAACCTTCCCAGCCCGTGACCGGGAGTCTTTATGGGTAACAGCCAGACTTAGGACTGACTCGTCTCACCCAGCGGCTCTCTCTAGTCCCCAGACCAGGATAAGGGCTGACAGAGCCCTCTGGGCAAAGCACCATCCCATTTCTCATTATATTAAAATCCTGGGTTTCAGTGCCTGCAACCCTTTCCCCCATCAACCCATAAACCGGGAGGTTTCAAGGACTAATTGCAGGCCCAGCGCAGTGACTGTTAGCAGATTCTCAGTGTGTTGAACTGAACTGTTCATGGAAGTCAAACACTGTGTTCGCAGACGTTGCTAACGGAAGCCCGTCATCTACACATTTGGTTCCCTAGCTTTCTTTAGGGTAAGAAAATAAATGATCCACTGAAAATTAGATGAAGAGTAGGATCAATAACAGCCTTCAAAACAGTTTATCCCTGTCCGACCACATCCGACGCCAGGGCTATGTCAGCCTTAGTCTCAAGCTCAGTTGGTTAACGTTGCAGATAAAAAGATTTCTTAGCTCTCGAATCCTATTTGACTTTTAAAGCTCCTACTAGGATTCAGAGCAGAGCAAACTACATTTTCGGCTTTTTCTTGGAACGAGTTATGTTTGGCGGTGAAGCCAAGAGAGGAGCTTCCTTGAGGTTGTTGATGAGCGAACGCTGACACCTGCAAGCATTTCTCTGCTTCCCCGGCACAGCAAGGTACCAAGGATGGAAACCTCTGGGGTGGATAAATCCGCCTCCCGTTCCGGCATTAGCTCTGCTTTAAAACTCTACAGCTGACAGAGCAGCATTGTGTAAAGTCTCCGAAATCTAGTGCATCTCCCATCACAGTTGCAAGCAATTCTGCCCTGATTGCTGTAACCTAGATGACCATGCTTTTGCTGTACGGGAGAAGCTAATGAGATGGAGCGTTCTCTCGGAGATGACCCTGCCGGCCCACTGCCTAATGCACCGTGCAGGGCCTCAGGGAGCCCACCTCCCGGATTGCCGACGTGCCTGCTCGGAGCAGAACATGCTGATGTGTCTATCGATTGCAATAGGATGGAAGTGGACTGTAAAATAGAGCAGCAGGTGAGTGGAGACCCTGTGGGGATGCGGCTAAATGGTCCCTCCCAGCACACATGCTCTCAGCATCACCCTGGAAAAGGCTCTTCCCAGGAACAGGGCGGTTATCTGCCCCGAGTGCACATAGTGGGCACGGGGACAGTTACTGGCCTGGGCTGCCGCAGGCACAGAGAGCAGAGCCTCAGGCCTGGACGCCCACATCAGGGAGCAGAGGTATTTATTCTCAGAAACGACGTGCCTCCCAGCAGCCGGCTGCCTTGTCGTTAATGTGATTAAGGTGAGTCCAGATGGTGGGAGTTGCTGGTAATGAGTTCTTCACCGAACTTGTTCTTTTCGGCCCAAAGGGGAGGGGATAAAATAGACGGAAATAAGACACTGACGCTGTGTTCCTCTGTGAGATCCGAACTCTGACAGAAGGGAAGATGGGATGACAGGAGCTTGGACAGACAGCCTGAGGGTTCTCTGGAAAGGATCAGAAGCTTCCAGAAGCAGACAGCCACCTGGCGGAGGGGACAGGGTACCGAGCTTGATGGTGGGTCACAATTGTGATAAATGTTGGAATTGCCACCATGTTTTCCTTTGTACCACACATGACACGTCTTCCTGTCCAGTCTGGTTCTCTGCTGGGGTCGGGCTGGGCTTGCGTCATTAAATGAGTCAAATAGGAGAAAAGAAATGCTTTGCCCTGAATCTTTCCTCAGAAAGAGCCACCAAAAGCACTCTCTCCACTCTCTTTGCTAAATGCCCATGAGACTCCGTGTGACCGGCAGACCTAACACCGTCCTTCTCCTATTTCTGTCCGCTGGGCTGGGGGCCAAATAAAATCCCAGGGAGAGAACAGTCATCACCGCACCTGTGGCCTGTTCTGTCTGGACGCGCTGTCACCTGTACCTGGCAGCGGTGCCCACTCGGTACACGGGCTTGACTGACTCTCCCCAAATCATGATGTCTCCTGGAGAGTCTTCCGTGCTCTCAGCTCCGCACATGTGGCCTCCTCTCTGGATGCTGAAACCTGAACTAAGTGGGTTCAGCCTCGTCATCTGAGAAGGAGAAGGAATGTGATATTCTGTGCAAAACGAGACAGGAAACAAATCAACCCCACAGTATGCAACCCAGGCTCTGCTGCAGAAACTGGAGGGCATCAGACTTGAGTCAATGTCAGGGTCGTGTCCCTTTTCCCAGGCTGTCTTCTGATCCAGGAGCAGGACCCCTGCCATGATCTCTGTGGAGACCAGCTGCAGGCACTTGTGTTCTTTAGCAGCGGTCTTTCGCCTTGACAGCAAGCCCCTTAGATGTAACAGTTGGCAGACAATCTGAAGAGCTCTGCTCTCCCCCCTAGCTTTTTGGTCCTCATTGTACCAGGCTTCTTCCAAGTTCCAGAACACTGCTTCCTGCTTTTGCCGTGAGGAATACTTTGACTCCAGTCTGGAGACTGACTCTGCTCTGCAGGGTGGTTCCTACAGGGAAGGACGTTTGAGCCCCGGGACCAGGCTGGGCATGGGATGGGACTTGTGGACAGTGGTCAGGTCACCTGAACCAAGCTCTCCTTCAGCCAGGATTATCTCAGCACGCTGTGATCCGCCTCCAGTTACAACAAATAGAGGTTTTTCTGTGTGTGATGCTTCCGAGCTGGAAAATTGAGACCAGCACAGAACCTCTCTGGGCACCATCAAAGCTGGAAGTACACTCGTTGAAGGGAGTCTGTGGACTTACATTGATGGACCCATAACTGTTTTTTGGGCCTGTCCTTTGTGCCAGATGCTGAGCTGGGCGCTCAGAGGGTGGATCCTCTGCGTTCTGCCACAGAACTGGGGGTCAGCAAGAGGGCTAAGCCCTCAACACCAGGAGACACACGAACAGGGTGAGGCAGAAAATAACACATGGATGGCAGGATGGGAGGAGGTAAAGGTACGGGGTACAGAGACACAGCTTCTTAGCGAGTTTGCTCTGTTCCCCTGTGCTTGGCAGCTGGCCATGGGGGTCCCTCCACGAGGCCATAAAATCTGTCACTCTTACATGAGACAGAATCCTTTCACAGGAAATAAAATCCTGTTGGCCTTGGTGATCAGGTAAACCTGTAGAAACGGAGTAAATGTTTGTTGTCTAAATTAATGAATCACAAAACCTTCATCCCTACATCCAGTAAGAAACTGCTCCAAAGACTGGTCTTGCCCTCACCAAGCCCACGTCCATTTACGCAGAGGGCAGTATGGCGTGCTGGGGTCCAGGGATCTTTCAGAAGTGCCTTCGTTTCGCAGCCAAAGCTGCGCTGGGGCCACTCTGTCATCTTGGCGGAGCACGTGGACTTGGTGAACCAGTGGTAAACTGCTGTTACCTTGAAACTAACCAGAAAGGGAATATTACACCTCAGAAATCCACAAACACGACCCATCGCGTTATCTTACGTCATGGTATGTTTCTGTGCGCTGGTTTACCAGCACATCACTGGTTTG
The DNA here is from genome assembly GCF_059928025.1 of Delphinapterus leucas. Classification (NCBI taxonomy): domain Eukaryota; kingdom Metazoa; phylum Chordata; class Mammalia; order Artiodactyla; family Monodontidae; genus Delphinapterus; species Delphinapterus leucas. The sequence continues at coordinate 30,616,338 of NC_143142.1, read as the reverse complement.
GACGCTTAGCTTCCCAAAGCCTCAGTTTCCTCATCTGTTAATCTAGGTAACGACACCAGTTTCAGCTTGGTTGGGAGGGATGAGGGAGAAAACACACGTCAAGTGTGAGGTTCCGCGTCCAGCTCATGGGATGGTCTCGCTCAACACAGAGGAAAGACTGCCTCCGGGCACAGTGATTTCCAAACACCCCATTCTTCCCAGAAGGAAAAACACTGCTGTTGTAGTGGCTCCAGGCCATCTTCTGGGACTTGCCAAGCTTGAAAAGTCTTCCTGTATCTGAAGAACCACATGGATAATTCCCATGACCAGGGCTGGCAGCCCGAGTGTTCCCACCAGGAGGATGAGGGATCATGTGAGTCACTGAGCCCTTTGAAGTCCCAGGAAACTCAGCCACTCCTGACCCTCTGACTGATCAACAGGAAAAATAGATAATGTGCCCTTTTATAAACACTTGGTCTCTGCTCGGCCCATCCCCTCCTCAGACACGATGTCAGCTGGTCTGAAGCAGCTTCCCGGACACATAAACCACCATGGTTCCAAAGGCTGCTGCCAGTTAATTTCAAGATTCTTGGAGGGGACATTCATGTCTCTTATCAAAGTAGTATGTTCTGGTCTGCTGTGATGTATCAGGAAGTCTTCTCATTTGGTGTCTTACATTAAAAATTACTTTCTTACCAATTCAAAACCCACACAGTTCTCTATAGAAAATTAGGAAATTGGCCCTCCTTTTAGGATAGATGATATTTGTACTGTGAGTTTGTTCAAATATGGCCATACCGATATACGTCAGCAGTGGAATAAGTAGGGAAGAAAGAGGTGGATGCCAGTTCTCCACTGTTGAGGGAGTGGGGCAGGAGTGAGCTGGTAAATTGGGGGGCACTTATTTTGATAATGAGACTATGTGTTAAACTTTTTCTAGCGCCTTTGATGACAAAAGCAGTGTCAGGCCATTTAGACCTCTTCTCCATTGGTGGATTCTCCAGTTGGACGCAGCCTTCCTCAGCGGGCACCCAGCTCCCAGGAGGTAATGATAACCTGGCCATCCTTTGCACTCAGGAATACAGCTTCCTTAGGAGTCATCAGAAGACTAGTTCATTAAACTAATCAGAGACTGGAGGCTGTGCTATTATATCTTCAAATACGCAAGTTAGTCAGCTAGGGTGGCTCAGTTTTGATTGTTTGCATCTTCAATCCCACTGTCATCATCTTGGAAAACCAGGTTAAGTCTTTTGAGGGCAAGAGCCATAGCAGGGAAAAAAAACCCAAAGGCCCCAAGAAAAACAAATATATCCGGATTTATCTGGAACAACCAATGAGTTTGAATTTTACTTTATTTTTTGGTTAGGTAATTCCTAGGAGGTGGTACTCAGGAATATTGATGGAATGAATGAGTAAATAGATAAATAGTGAATGCCTCTCTGGACTGACCCAAAAGCTTAGGCAGTAAGTTCGTGGTTGATGAACGTTGTTAATGATAGAAAAGCCCCGAATGTCCCAATGTCCCTCATGGGACACATCTCATGGGGGCCAAGTCCCGGGTAGAGCAGTTGGCTCTGGTCAACCCCACCCGCTGGCCTGCGGTGTAATTCCCTCTCATTTCCTTGCGTCCTCGTGCCATTACTTAAGTCACTCTTCTCCATATACTCCCACTCTCCATCTTCCCTTCTGTATCAGCAAGGATGGCACTGTGACTGGAGAAGATGCCAAGAGAAGCATTACTGTCGCCTGCTGGGCCACGAATGCAGAGGAGTCAGAAACAGCATGTTATTCTTCTAGTGAGTATCAGTGATTGACAGAAGGACAGACAGAGTTTAGGACTCGGTCTCATCTCAGAAACCTTCAGGGGTGGTTTCCGGTGGTGGTGAGCCATCTGGCTTCCTACATCCTACCTGTCCAGGTGGGATGAGACCAGCCATCCTTATGGAATGCTGTGGTCTGGCCTCATGTGGAAGGTAGTAGAACTTGTTGTGTCTTGATGTAATTGTCCTATTAAAGCAAAAGAAAGTGAGTCCAGTGTAGCCTCAGTAATTTCCATACTACACGCCTTGACTCTGACAGTATATTGAAAGCAAATCTAAGAGAGAGAAAAATTTTTTTACTTTTGTTGTTGTTGGAGTGGTTTTATTTTTTATTGAAGTATAGTTGATTTACAATGTTGTTAGTTTCAGGTGTACAGCAAAGTGATTCAGTTACACACATATATATATTCTTTTTCAGATTCTTTTCTCTTATAGGGACTTGGGAGTGTTTTTAATCTGAAAAGATAATTCATGAAGTGGTCACTATATGAAATAACTTGCACATATCTTTTCTTTTTTAACATCTTTATTGGAGTATAATTGCTTTACAATGGTGTGTTAGTTTCTGCTGTATAACAAAGTGAATCAGTTATACATATACATATGTTCCCATATCTCCTCCCTCTTGCATCTCCCTCCCTCCCACCCTCCCTATCCCACCCTTCTAGGTGGCCACAAAGCACCGAACTGATCTCCCTGTGCTATGTGGCTGCTTCCCAGAGTAAAATAGCTATCTATTTACGTTTGGTAGTGTATATAAGTCCATGCCACTCTCTCACTTTGTCCTGGCTTACCCTTCCCCCTCCCCATATGCTCAAGTCCATTCTCTAGTAGGTCTGCATCTTTATTCCCGTCTTGCCCCTAGGTTCTTCATGACCATTTTTTTTTTCTTTTTAGATTCCATATATATGTGTTAGCATACGGTATTTGTTTTCCTCTTTCTGACTTACTTCACTCTGTATGACAGACTTTAGGTCCATCTACCTCACTACAAATAACTCAGTTTCGTTTCTTTTTATGGCTGAGTAATATTCCATTGTATATATGTGCCACATCTTCTTTATCCATTCATCTGTTTATGGACACTTAGGTTGCTTCCATGTCCTGGCTATTGTAAATAGAGCTGCAATGAACATTCTGGTACATGACTCTTTTTGAATTATGGTTTTCTCAGGGTATATGCCCAGTAGTGGGATTGCTGGGTCGTATGGTAGTTCTATTTTTAGTTTTTTAAGGAGCCTCCATACTGTTCTCCATAGTGGCTGTATCAATTTACATTCCCACCAACAGTGCAAGAGGGTTCCATTTTCTCCATATCCTCTCCAGCATTTATTGTTTCTAGATTTTTTGATGATGGCCATTCTGACCAGTATGAGATGATATCTCATTGTAGTTTTGATTTGCATTTCTCTAATGATTAATGATGTTGAGCATTCTTTCATGTGTCTGTTGGCAATCTGTATATCTTCTTTGGATAAATGTCTATTTAGGTCTTCTGCCCATTTTTGGATTGTGTTGTTTGTTTTTTTGATATTGAACTGCATGAGCTGCTTGTAAATTTTGGAGATTAATCCTTTGTCAGTTGCTTCATTTGCACATATCTTTGATCCATTTTATAACAGAGCCATATGTAATGACTTCTTACCAATTGCTTCAATGTTTGACTCAGTTTGCATTTATTTTTTATCATCATTGACTCAGTTTCCATTTATTTTTTATCATCATTCATTATACTTTAGAGTTCTCCCAGCATTGTTGATAGCCAATGGGAAAAAGGATTAAAATGTATTTTAAAAATTCAACAAGGTACAGAGTTTGAGGCTTACAGGCTTGACTCATGATAATAGTACTCTAATGCTCTATCCTTACATAACACCTTTCAAAAAGAGGTTGAGAAAAATCTTTAAAATCTATAACAATTCTTGCAATGTCTATAAATGCAGCATTGTAATCCCTGATTTATTAATGAGGAATTAGGGTATAAAGCAGTTAAATAATAAGCTATATCCTTTTACAGACTCATGCCCAAACTTCTGATGTCAAAAGTGCAGAGTGCAAACTGTGTCATTTATACACACTCAGGCATGCACGCACATGCACACACGTGCCCCAGGGCAGCACGGGGAAGAAAAAATGGGAGTTTTTGCTTTTCATGGTTAAACAAAGAAATGTTATCCACCCATCTCCCCAGGGTTCATTTTGTACTGCTCTCTCCTTGTCCTTCCTCCCTCCCCTTCTCTTCCTTCTCCCCTCCCCCTCCCTCTAAGGGCTCCCTGGAGCAGAGCCCTGTCCCAATGCACGGCCCAGTTCCCTGTTCCCCTGCACGGCCCAATAAACAGATTCCTACTCTCAGAATCTAGATGACACCCGATCATACAGTGCTTCCTGAGTGCCAGCCTCCAGTCCATCACTCGGCAAGCACTAACTCATGGAAAACCACCATCCCATTCTATGAATACACACATGAAGACTGAGGTCACCCCACAGCTAAGCTGCAGAGCCAGGGCTATGCAATCCTCCCACCTGGGCTCAGGCCCCTAGAGTGGAGCCTGGTTGTTTGTGAGACCAAACTTGGTCCTCTGCTCTGTGCCAGTTGCTGGGATACAGGACCCCAAGGAGCTCAAGGGGCTCCGGGCCTCTGTGGGGTGGGAAGGAAAGAGGACGAAACAGTGTGTATACACCACGCTTTTAGTGAGATGCCAGCCCTGTACACCTAGTGTTAGGGGAACATGTAAGGGGGCACCCACCCCAGCCAGGATGGGCCCTGGGGGACCTTCACAGAGGACATGCTGGCAGCCGAGTCTTTAGGCTGCGTGGTAAAGGCCAGGTTGGGCAGGTGGAAAGAGCCTGGCCTCTGGGTGAACCCCAGGGGCCTGTCTCCTGGGACACAAAGGCTCCAGTGGGGGTGATTGGAGAGGAAGTGCCTCGGGGACCACCCTACGTTGGTGTAAGCGACGGGGCAGAGCCGAAGCGTTTCCTCTCTTGTTGGGTTTGATTGTGGGGCTGCCGGGGAAGGTGGGGACCAAAGATGGCACGTCAGTTTCAGACTTAGTTGAGGTGCCTCTGGGACACCCAGGCATGATGGATCTGTGGTCCTGGCCCCCCAGGAGTGCCCTCTGGGAGGGAGAGATTGGAGGGTCCTGTCAGGACCGGGAGAGGCTGCACTCCAGTAAGGAAAGGCAGGCAGAGTGGGGGGCAGAGGGGACAGACGCCGCCCCAGGGGACGCCAGCACTCAAGGAGCAGCAAGAGGGAAAGGAGGCTTCCAAAGGGTCAGGGAAGCAGTTTTCAAAAAGAAAACCCAAAAAGGAAATGATGGAGTTGACTACTTCAAGCAGATGGCTTTGGTCAATGGTGTCAAGTGCTATAGACTCGATAAGTTAGATAAGGGCTGAAAAAGGAGCACCAAACTTAGTTACAAGGAGGCCAGCGGTGGCCTTGGTGGGAGCAGCTTCAGCTGGATGGCTGCAGGCAGGATGCGGGTTGAAGTATGGGAGTTGAAGAGGGGGTGGGAGGTGAGGAAGCAGAGAAGGTGGAGAGGCTCTTCCCAATGTCTGAATTTTTCCGGAAGGATAAGGTGTCATATTTAACAGACCTGGGCAAGAATGACAAGAAGAGATGACAAAATGGAGATAATAAAAATTTGAAAGTAGACAAACAGGAAACTGAGGGGTCCCTAGCTATTTATGCAGTTGGTGATGGGACCATCTTCTGAGAATAGGCAATGCCCACCATGGCCAGACAATGACCAGACTGTTGGTGAGTCCCTCCCACATCTGGCACTGTGCCACTGTCTCTAATCCTTGGACCATCCCCTGCTGCACAGTTATCATCGCCCTTTGACAGATAGGACCACTGAGGCTCAGAGGATCTGGTGGCATCTGAGCAGAGGGCTTGAGGAGCCTGGAGAAGAAAGTTCTGTTGCAGGAACTGGGAGAGAGCTGACGGGGGACCCATCAGAGGGCGGCTGAGTAACGTTGAGTACCCAGCGGAGACTGGAGACTCTGCGCTGGTAATGGGCCGAATCCGAGTGATGCTGTGTGTGCAGCAGCCCGGGTATAGAAGTGGAAACGGCAGGAAGTGGGGCCCTACCAGCTGCGTTTCAGCACGTCTTCTGGGAGATTCTGATGGCCCCTGAAGTTTCAGAGCCACTGGCTTAAGGGACCTGAGAAGAACAGTGGAGTTTAAGATCTTCCCAGCTGGAGTCACCTGGGTATTAGGTCCAGGATGACACTGATATGCAATTGAGACTCAGGTCACTGGAGTTCAGGGCACAGGGATGCTGAGGCATGGCTCTGTCATTGCAGACTGAGCTCACTCAGCTGATGTGGGACTTTCTTTTTTTTTAATTTTTAGTGAAGTCTAGTTGATTTACAATGTTGTGTTAGTTTCAGGTGTAAAGCGAAGTGATTTGGTTATGCATATATGTGTATATCTACTATTTTTCAGGTTCTTTTCCATTATAGGTTATTACAAAATATTGAGTATAGTTCCCTGTGCTGTACAGTAGGTCCTTGTTGGTTATCTATTTTATATATATAGTAGTGTGTATATGCTAATCCCAACCTCCTAATTTATCCCTTCTTCTTCAGCCCCGCCCCCGCTTCCCAACTGAGCTTGCTCAGGTGATGTGGGACTTTCCATAGACACAGAGTGTGGAGCCTCGGTGCACGCGGGGTGTTGGGAGGTGAGAAAGACAACTGCATGGCACGTGCTGTGAGCAGAGAGCTTTGAACTGGGGTGGAGGGGGTTCCTTAGAAACAGCTTGGAGAGCAGGCGGCTTCTAACCCTGCCCCCGGGCCCTGTGGTCTGGGGGTCCCTGTGAGTGTCAGTAGAGACAGCAGGTGGAGAGGTGGAGGTGAAGGATGCTGAGACTGGATGGCAAGCCAGGGTTCCAGAGGGCGAGAGCACAGAGCCCTGCAGGGAGGGGGCTAGCACAGCGCAGGGCCTGGACCACATCCCAGCCCTGCTGTTCTGCTGTGTGGCCTGGGAGAGTTCCTTAACCTCTCTGAGCCCCTGGTTCTTCACCTATAAAATGACGGTGATAATAGTAGGACCAAGGTCACGAGCGCCAGGCATGGCAGGGGTCACTGGTCTCCAGGATCAAGTTGCTTCCGAGTCAGTACGGATGGAGTCTGGGTGTTGCTGGAGCTTTCAAGCACATCACTGTCTGCCCCCCCAAGACTGTAAACCTGTAGTCAGAATCACCTGGTGTGATTCTAACATGCTCCCAGCCTGCGCCTCTGTCAGTGGGCTCTGAGGACCAGGCTGGAAGGTAGAGCCAGGGCAAGGGGTGGGGAAGGTCTGCTGGGTCGTCTTGGAGCCTCCCACTTGGAGAGATGACAGCGCAGCCCCTCAGTCGGGCCTCTGGGTCCACACATCACGCTCTGCTAGTGCTCCTGGACCGCGTGGACGTGGGTTACACCTCACAGTCACGGCCAGGGAGAGAGGAAGTCATCTTTGCCAAGGACCGCCCGTACTAAACGTGACTGATAATGTCGCCACCGCACTGTGCTTAGTTCGTTCAGGAAAACACTGTTTTCCACACTGAAAGTGGAGGGCGACCTGAGCCCCCGTCAATCGCCTTTGCCCTTGAGACCTTGAATTAAGTGCTTCCCAACCGAATGAGTCCACAAGGGACCCTGTGCTTCTTGCCTATTGATAGCAGAAACCAACACATTTTGAAAACTGCAGTGAGAAATGTCTTCTTGGGGATTTACAGGACAGAAATTGTTCGTTTTAAGCACAGCTTCTTTTTCCATTTAAACGAAATCTGTAAGAAAAAAAAAAAGTGGTGGTGCCTAGAACAGCTGTGTACAAAATATCTGTTTCCAGATGTGCTTTTGTGTTGCGTTGGTATCCTGTTGGTTAACAAGTTAAAGTCCCCTAGTAACAAACGAAGAAACCATTAAAGAAAAAGAAAAAAGCACTGCTGAATCTAGACCTTCCCCAGGATGGAGAGTTATCATTACCACCAAGAGCGCCACACACAGGCCTGGCCAGTGCCTGCCTACAGCTGGAGATCCTGTAACCAGGGCCCTCAGGACATGGTGGGATCTAGAAAACCCTTTGCTGTAGCTACAGAGCCATCTCGTGGTTCTGTGTAGTATTCGTGCAAGGAAACACACTACACCCAGCCCTTCTCAGTGTCACAGCGCTGCTAAAATGCTGCTGGGGACAAATCCCCTTTTGTAATCAGTGAAATCCATTCCTCCGCACAGCACTGCGTGTTTGCAGAACCCTTCCGAAGAGGGGAATGTGAATAATATGGAAAGAGCTGGTTTAAGAACCGACAAAAGCTTGAGCCCAGGGAAATCTCTGAAGATTTAGGAATAAGATGTTCTATCCACGGTCCTACACAACAACTCACTGGCGAGGCCAGGAGAAAATGCCACCTAGCCTTTTCTTTCTTTCTTTTTTTAAAATTTATTTATTTATTTATTTTTGGCTGTGTTGGGTCTTCGTTGCTGTGCATGGGCTTTCTCTAGTTGCAGTGAGCAGGGGCTACTGTTTGTTGCGGTGCGCGGGCTTCTCATTGCAGTGGCTTCTCTTGTTGCAGATCATGGGCTCTAGGCGCGTGGGCTTCAGGAGTTGTGGCATGCGGGCTCAGTAGTTGTGGTGCATGGGCTTAGTTGCTCTGCGGCATGTGGGATCTTCCTGGACCAGGGCTCGAACCCGTGTCCCCTGCATTGGCAGGTGGATTCTTAACCACTGCGCCACCAGGGAAGTCCCCGCCTAGCCTTTTCTGTGTGACAAGAAAACAGTGACAGTAGATACGAGACACTTCAAATTTTCAGCAATTCTCAAAGCCCGAAGCCCGGCTACCTTTGGGAAAAGAAATGTCAGTAGGATGCGTCAGTCTCCTGGTGTTTTGTGTTTCTGTCAACAGTGCAGGCCACTGTCCTTGCTCTGGAACACAGGCTCTAGAGGTCTCCTCTGGCCTCTGCATCATCTCGCTTTTGGGGGACACACGCAGACTGCCTGCGAACGCACTCTGTGGCCTTTGGATTTGAGGGATTCTGGTTTGAATGACCGCTAGTTTGTTGATTATGAGTGCTGTGTAGCATGGATAAAATATAATGAAAATCTTTATCAAATCATATAAAAGGAATAGTATGGTAACTTCTCGAACCACTTGGAATAAGCCTGAGACTGCTATCAGAGAATATGAGGAATAACTCAAGATACACAATAACTGTGATAGAAAGATATTATAACAGTTGAATTTTTTGATTAGCTTTTAAAAGTTCAATATTTGGTAAAGTTGTTTAGAAACAAAAGGAGCTAAATACATTAGAAGGGACTTAGAATCTAGGGAGATCTTCGAAGAGGTTGTGTATTTCCTGATTCTAATGATGGAAATCTCTCTAAGGCTCTAGGAGCTTTGCTTGCAAGCATTTATTATACTTTCCATTAAAAGGCAATACATTTTCATTATATAAATTTGAAAAAGAGCATAGGTATAAAGAAGATAAATTATTTATATTCCTATTGCTATTAATATTTCATTGTATTGCTTTTGGGTTTGTTTGTCTTTTGTCTTCTTACATAATCTTTAAAAACAGGTTGTGATAATAATTATTATAGTTTCATTTTCCAAGTAATGTAATATGGTATCTCCATGTTACCAAATTCTTTGTAAACAGCATTTTAATAACAGCACAACAATCCAAACACAGACCAAAAGTTATGCACAGACGTACATTTACATTGTTATGAAAAATACGAAAAAAAGGAAGCAAATGTGTAAACCAGGATTATTTCTTCTTCCTTCCGTTATAAATAACACTCCAGTGTCTTTCTGCTAAAATCTGTCTAGATTTAGAATTGTGGCTTCAGGATATGGTCCCAGAAGTGAAGTAAGTACAACAAAGAATATGAACATGTTCCTAGGCCTCAATTACCGTGTTGCCTTCCCAAGGGATGTACACAGGGGCTTCCAGAAACAGTATTTGAGAATCCTGTCTCACCCACACCCTTTGCACAAGGTGCATGACGTCAGGAAGGGGCTCAGAATTAACCCCCGACCAGATCATCATCACCCTGTCCTCTGCAGGGCTCGGTGTCAGCTCCCGAGCTTGCATTCTCAGGCCCTTCATAACCGGTTCCTCCCCACCACGCACACAAACGCCCGCAAATAAGCAAACAGACAGAGCTTCCAACATTATTCCTGTCTCCACCCCAGTCCACTGCCCAAGCTCATGCTCTGTGCCACATCCCCAGCACTCACCCCCTATACGCCCAGCTCTAGAGATGAATCCTGAAGATCTCTCTCCTTCTAGAATAACTTCTTTTCTCCATCTGCCAGGAGGGAAGAGGAGGGTAGATAAGGAAAGGGAGAGAGGGAGAAAGAAAAACTGTTACTTCAAAAGTATGCATTAGGCCAACTAGGGCCTCAATAAAATCAAACATTAATTCACAAGTGTTCTGGCTCCCAGGATCGGCCCTGGTGTGAAGCACAGTGAGACCCAGCCCCCCACCCCCCCCCCACCCCCGTGCCTGGATCGTGGACTGAGCAAGGGACAGAGCTGGAAGGAACCATAGCGTCATTCACCCACCCCTTTCACTGCAGGCTCAGGGCTCCAGGGCTGCGTCTGGGTTCCTATAACCAGGGAGTGACACAGCAGTGTCTGGAACGTAGACGGGCACGATGCCCAATGATGCCTGGCATCGGCGCCCCCAGGAGAGGGATGGCACTTACTGTCCACGCACTCTGGCACCACAAGCCTTCGGGGCAGGACAGCTTCCCGGGCCCCCTTGGCTGTAACCCTGTGCGCCGCTAGCCGCCAGGTCCCCTCAGTCCTTCAGAGTCGCCGTCACCTTTGCTGCCCCAAGCCTTTGAGGTGCCAATCGCCAATCTCTTAAGTCTTCTTCGGTTCTGAGTTGAATTTTAAGATGGTCAGTTTTGCAGCTTTTTGGCGAATGGGTTGGTACCAGGCAAGAGTGAAAGGACGCTGCTGTGGTGGCCCAGGCACAAAAAGACAGTGACCTGGATGAGGTAAAGATGGTGGCCGTGGAGAGGAGGGGACAAATGCAAGATATATTTTGCCAGGAGAACTGACGGGACTGGCAGATGGATTCGCAGTGAAAGTGAGGAATTCAGGATGATTCCCAGTTTCTAATCACGGTGCCATGTACTGTCACAGGAAAAGCTGGGGAGTGAGGAGCTGGTTTGGGGGGGGAAATCAAGAGACTTTTAAGACATGTTAATTTCACCATGTTTCAGACCAGCATAACTGGATGTTCTCTGAAAATGCCAAGCGGACATAGCCCTGAATCCTCTCTGGTCTCAGGTTCCTCCTCTAGGAAATGAAAAGATGGGGTAAAATCCATCACCTCTCCCCGACCACAGCAGCCTTCATCCCAGCTCTCCTGTCTCGGATGGTGTGTCTCTGCGGAAGTTACAGCTGAACTTGTAGGGTTTGTCTCAGAGGAGAAGTCCAGGGTGAGACATGCACGGGGGAGACAGTGGCATAAAGATGGGACTTAAATTCAGGAGAACTTATGTGACCGTCCGGAAGAAAGCATGGAAAGAAAAGAGCAGATGGTCCAGGGCGGCCTGAGCCCCGAGGGAGCCCACGTCGAGTGGTCAAGGAGAGAAGAGACCCCTGATCACTGCAGTTCTTCAAGCATCGCCAAAAGAAAGAGGACAGAGTGACAGAAAACCTGTTAAAACTCCTGTGACTCACAATTTCCCTCTAGCTGTAGAGTCGTAACCATGAAATTCCTCCACCTGTGAAGACAGGGACCCAGTTAAACCCAGAGGTGCTTCAAACCCCAAGAAAAGGCTTGTTGTTGTTCTTAAGAAAGATATTTCTATTAAAACCACTGGAAACTGAAGATATGATTTGAAAGAGCCTGACAGTTGATTCCACGGTAGAATGTGCTAAGGAAGCATAAGCAAACGGTTAATGATAGAAAACGTAATCGCTTCTGAAAGAGGGCATTACCGAAGGTTATTTGTGCCTCAGTAATTCTTCAGGAAGTACCAAACACGAGCTAATGGTGAGTTTGCCCACATACACTGAAAAGCAGCAAACCCAAACAACAGTGAATACAGGTCCGAATTCAGTAATTCATACAGTAAGCAATTCTGTCATTTTTTAATGTAAAATTGGGCAGCTTCCCCAGCATCGTTCTTTTTCTCACCATGATAAGTAAGTTTTCTGCCCCATTGGGTATCAGGCTAATTTCCAGCTTCTTTGTATATTAGAGGTAAATTTAGAAACTACAGTAGGATTAAAAAGAAGACATTGATGCTTACTCATGCACTTTCGTCTTAAACAATTTAATTTCTGAAACTGCTACGTAAACTAAAATGAACAGATCGTTTTCATCTTCAAATTACAGGTTACTAAAAAACACAACCCGGTAACTTCCAGATCAGGAAAATCCTCTTACTAGGAGTCTCCACTAACCATTTGTGACTATGAAAAATGAAATTTTAAAACTGAGACTTTTTTTTAAGACTCTAAGTATTGCTGCTATTCTTTGCTCAAAAATAACCTCAGTTATATTGCATCCATCAGAATAATGATAGTTTCCTTCTCCAGAATGAGGAGTATCAGACCTCCCAGCAGTATATCAGAAGCCAGTATAAAGAAGAGTGTACTGTTTGTTTGTTTGTTTGTTTTTGCGGTACGCAGGCCTCTCACTGTTGTAGCCTCTCTCGTTGCGGAGCACAGGCTCCAGACGTGCAGGCTCAGCGGCCATGGCTCACGGGCCCAGCCGCTCCGCGGCACGTGGGATCCTCCCAGACCGGGGCACGAACTCGTGTCCCCTGCATCGGCAGGCAGACTCTCAACCACTGCGCCACCAGGGAAGCCCAAGAAGAGTGTACTTTTAATGCAAATAATTCAGATATTCCTTTTAAAAAATTAATACCCAACTTCTGTAGCATAACATTTTTCTGGCATTATTTTAGTTTGCTGCAAACTAGAATATCATAGGTTCTATAAAAATTACTAATACAATGGAAAATAATTTGGCTAGCTTTATTGTTTTGGGGAAAGGAATATTACATGCTCATTGTAAATTAAAAGGTAAACAATACAGAAAAATACAAAAGGAAATACAGATCACCTACAATTGTATCACCTAGAGATAGCTACAGTTAACATTTCCAATGCATACTTCCAATCTTTTTCTCTGTGGGTAATTGTGTACTCTACACCCATGCACACTTCATCCCATGCACACAAAATGAGATCATACTGTCAGTACTTCCTTGTGATCTTTTTTCCTTAATATAACATCTACCACTCCTTTATGATTTAAGTCTGCTTGTGGTTTTTAATGTCTACATAGTATTCCATCAGTGAGCCGTGCCAACATCTACTTAACATGCCCAAACTGTTGAACACTGGGTGTGTATTTTTCCAGGTAAAAAGAATGGTGCGGGCTTCCCTGGTGGTGCAGTGGTTAAGAATCCGCCTGCCAATACAGGGGACACGGGTTTGAGCCCTGGTCCGTGAAGATCCCACATGCCGCGGAGCAACTAAGTCCATGCGCCACAACTACTGAGCCCGCACTCTAGAGCCCACGTGCCACAACTACTGAAGCCCGCACGCCTAGAGCCCGTTCTCTGCAGCAAGAGAGGCCACGACAGTGAGAAGCCCATGCAGTGCAATGAAAAGTATCCCCCACTGGCCACAAATAGGGAATGCCTGTGCACAGCAACGAAGACCCGATACAGCCAAAAATAAATAAATAAAATAAATAAATTTATTAAAAAAAGAAAAAGAAATGCCACCTGAGTATGATAAGTAATATGGGAATTTTCTAAAAAAAAAAAAAAAAAAAGAGTAGCCCCCGGTCACCACAACTAGAGAAAGCCCGTGCACACCAACTCAGCCAAAAATAAATAAATAAATAAATAATTTTTTTTTAAAAAGAATGGTGCAATGAATACTCTGTGTTTATAAAGTTTTGTTTACAGTTCTCATGACTTCCTTAGAATAAATTTCTAGATATAGGATGATTTATCAGAGAGCATGTTACCCATGTTAAAATTTTTTTTATTAAGACTTTTTTTATACAGTAGGTCCTTGTTGGTTATCCATTTTAACTATAGCAATGTGTACATGTCAATCCCAAACTCCCTAACTACTGTATAGCACAGGGAACTCTGCTCAATATTATGTAGCAATCTAATTGGGAAAATAATTTGAAAAATAATAGATACATGTATATGTATAATGGAATCACTTTGTTGTACAATTGAAACTAATGCAACATTGTTAATCAACTATACTCCAATATAAAATTAAAAGTTTAAAAAAAAAGACTTTTTTTTTGAGGGCAGTTTTAAATTCACAGTAACTTGAGGGGAAGGTACAGAGATTTTCCATATACTTCCTGCCCCACACATGCTCCCCTATAATCCACACCCTGCACCAGATGGGAATCTCTTACAACTGACGAACCTACGCTGACCCATCATAATCACCCAAAGCCCATAGTTTACATTAGGTTCATTCTTAGTGTTGTACATCCTTTGGGTTTGGACAAATGTATAATGACATATCTTCACCTTTACAATACAAACAGAGTAGCTTCACTGCCCTCAAAATCCTCTGGTTATACATATTTTAAAGGCAATTTAAATATTACCTAAGAGTGGACCATTTCATATTCTACTAATGTATATGAGAGTTTCTATGTCCCTGATTTCTTACAATACTAAGAATAATTATGAGAAAAAACAACTTTGCCAATTTGATTGCTGAATAATGATATCTCATTTTTATTTTTTAGTGAGTTTTAGTGTTCATATAGTTATTGGTTATTTGAATTGTATGTCTGTTCATGCCCTCTGCCTATTTTAAAGTTGGGTCTTATCTTTTTTATTGCTTTAAAAGAAATATTTATATTCTCGTTTTTCAAGTATGTTATAACTATTTTTTTCCTAGTTTAGAGATGACCTTTTACTTTCTGTATTTAGTGATGGTATTTTATTGTTTTTTTAACATATAGAAGTTTTCTTTTTTTTTTTTTTTTTTTTTTTTTTGCGGTACGCGGGCCTCTCACTGTTGTGGCCTCTCCCGTTGCGGAGCACAGGCTCCGGACGCGCAGGCTCAGCGGCCATGGCTCACGGACCTAGCCGCTCCGCGGCATGTGGGATCTTCCCGGACCGGGGCACGAACCCGTGTCCCCTGCATCGGCAGGCAGACTCTCAACGACTGCGCCACCAGGGAAGCCCCAGAAGTTTTCATTTTTATGTTGTCAAATCTGTGGAAAAATTTATAACTATAAATGCTTATATTAAAAAACAAAAAAGATCTGAAATCAACAACCTAACTTTACAACTTAAGGAACTAGAAAAAGAACAAACTAAACCCAAAGCTAGCAGAAGGAAAGGAAATAATGAAGATTAGAGCAGAGAGAAATGAAATAGAGAATAGAAAAACAATAGAGAAAATCAATGAAACCCAAAGTCGGTTCTTTTAAAAAAAATCAACAAAATTGACAAACCTTTCACTATGGACTAAGAAAGAAAGAAGACTCAAATTACTAAAATTAGAAATGAAAGTGGGGACATTACTACCAATTCTACAGAATTTTTTTTTAAATTTTGAGCACACTATGCATAATTGTATGCCAACAAATTGGATAACCTACATTAAATGGACAAATTCCTAGACACAAAACAACCAAGATTAAATCTCAAAGAAATAGGAAATCTGAATAGACCTGTAACTATTGAATCAGTCGTCAAAAATCTCCTGACAAAGAAAAGCCTTGGACCCCATGGCTTCACTGGCAAGTTCTACCAAACATTTAAAGAAGAACTAATAGTAATCCTTCTGAAACTTTTCCAAAAAGATGAAGAGGAACACTTCCTCATTCATTTTATGAGGCCAGCATTACTGATACCAAAGCCAGACAAAGACACTACAAGAAAAGAAAACCACAGACCAATATTACTTATGAACATTGACACAAAAATCCTCAACTAAATACTACCAAACCAAATTCAGCAGTATGCTATCAAATGCACAGAAAACACTGTTAATACTGTAGTTACACAGAGCAAGTTATCTAAGTGCAGCCTTGTCTTAAGTATGTACAATCATGGTTGCTGGAAAGTATGGGCCTTGGAGTTGGACAGACCTGGCTTCTCACTCTGCCTTTAGCACAAAGTCTCTCTGTGACCTTTGGCATGTTACCTGTCCTCTTACTTAAGATGACACAATAATGCTTCCTCTCCAAGACCAGAGAGGTTTTTTTGTTTTGTTTTTGTTTTAATAAATTTATTTATTTTTAGCTGTGTTGGGTCTTTGTTGCTGCACGTGGGCTTTCTCTAGTTGTGGCGAGCGAGGGCTACTCTTCGTTGCGGCGCGCGGGCTTCTCATTGCAGCGGCTTCTCTTGTTGCGGAGCATGCGCTCTAGGCGCACGGGCTTCAGTAGTTGTGGCACGCGGGCTCAGTAGTTGTGGCTCACGGGTTCTAGGGCACAGGCTCAGTAGTGGTGGCGCACGGGCTTAGTTCCTCCGCGGCATGTGGGATCTTCCCGGACCAGGGCTCAAACCCGTGTCCCCCACATTGGCAGGCGGATTCTTAACCACTGCGCCACCAGGGAAGTCCCAAGACCAGAGAGTTAACGTACGGGAACATGCCTGCTATGTTCTTGGCAAGGAGTTAATGTATTTTTCCTGCCCCTGCTTTATGTCAGCGAATTACTTTTTTGACGCATATAATATTTATATTCCATCTGTCAAATTTGAGTCAGATGGTGTGAATATTTAACGTATAATAATAAAGCCTATTTCCTGAGTGCCTGCTGTTTGTATTAGGTAGTGAAGAAAATACAGAGAGGTAAGGGAAACTAAAACCACACCTGCTTTTAACCAATTTAAAACGACAGTAGGAATGTAAGAGGCACGTCCTAAAATAACAGCAAGAGAAGTTAGAATGTGGTAAATGCCACAAAGGACAATGGGAGGAAGGAGGGGAGAGAAAGAAGACAGCTGACTTGGAGGGTGGCTCAGAAATACCATTTCTTTATGTTCTTAAAGGAAATTAAATGCAAGTCGAGGCTTCATCTCTCTGGACTAGTAGGAAATTTCATCCCAAATGCAACCCCTTCCTCCCCCAGACTTTCCTCTCTCAATAAGTTACACCCCCATCCAGAGTTGTTTAAATCTACACTCGAGGGGTGTTCCTGGCCGTCCAGTGATTAGGACTCTGTGTTTTCACTGCTGTGGCCCAGGTTCAATCCCTGGTCAGGGAACTGTCGGAACTCAAGCTACGTTCCTTGCTGCCTGTCTCTCCTGCCCCCTCCCATTTCATGTCGATGACTGTCCACAAGTTTGATCCTCCGAAGCCCACCCATCCCACCTGCATCCCCACCTGGCCCATCCCCTTCACCTGGACCACTTCTCTGACTGCTCTCCCTGAGTCCTCTCCTGCTTCATCTGCCCCCACCGCAGCCTCCAGAGCATCCAGAGCGATCTTTGACAAGAGGATCTCAGGTCCCACCGTATTCCTGCTCAAGTAACTTCCCGTTCTCCTTGGGAGAAACAGAGAATGGTCCCATTTGTCTTAATCAGCTTCAAAGCCTCCATGGTCTCTGGCCCTGCCTGCCTCCTGGCCTCCCCACAGGAGCCTCCTTCTGGTTCTTAGATGTTCCCAGCTTGCCATCCCTCAGCCTGGGATGGCCTTCCTCTGGATCACTACATGACCACCTCTGCAGCTGAAGAGTCATTTCCTCTGAGGTCACGCCCTGTCACATCACCTGATTCTGATTTTTAGCAGAGCACTCACGCTTCCTAGATTTCTTCTTCCTGCACTTATTTCCTGTCTTTCCCACTGGATGATAAGCTCAATGAGAAAAGGGACCTTGTCCGTCCTATAGGTCAGTGAATTTCCAGCCCCTTTGAATAAACATTTCCCTCCAATGTGCTCCCAGCCCACTGTGCCATCCCTCGGGAACCCTGGGGAGGCGGGGAGGCCCCTTTCAGCCTCTGGCCTCCATCAGTGCCCTGGGCCAGCAGACTTACTCCCCGAGGTACCATCATCTCCCCAGGAGCTGCCCCTGAGCAGGGTAGGGGCCCCTCCTCACTCCTACCTCCTCTACCCTGACCCCTTCACCTTGGACAGGTCCAGCCCTCCCACCAGGGCCCTGGGCACCGAAGGCCACTCAGCAGATGAACCTCCGACAGCCCAGGGGGTGTTTGTTTGTCATAATGTCATAAATGTCCGCAGTGTTTAAGCAGTTTCTCATTTTTCCTCTGGGAAAATCCTGGAGGATGAGGATTGAAATACATGAAGAGTAGGGAAAATTTTGAGCTGCCCTGACATACAATGTAAAGTGAAAACCACTGAATACAAAATTGTGTAAAGTAATTGATTATTATGCTTTTGTAATGCATAGAAAAACCCTGGAAGAAATTAAAATAATACATTACCAATGTTGTTTTGGTGGGAAGAAGTTAACTATGGGTAATACAGACTCTTTTCTTTCTTCAACTTTTACGTATTTTCTACGTTACATGTAATGAGAGTATGTTGCTTTTATAAACATTTTTTTAAGTTTTTTAAACTGTATGTTTTAACATATTTTTTAAACCCAGAATTCCATGTCTGGTAATTTATCATCTGAAAATATTCATGAGTGTGCATGTCGATCTTGTCACAGAATCTCCGTTAAATAATTTTCCATAATAGTAAAAAAGTTAAAAGCAACCTAAACATCCAAAAACAAGAGATAACTTAGAATGGTGAAATACAGGCAGACCTCAGAAATTATGTTGTAGAAGAATACTTCACGTTATTAAAAAATGTTCACTATCTGGATAGATTTCTTTTTAATAAAAATTTTAAAATGTAAAAGATTACAAAACATGAGTGCATTTCTGTGTGTATATAGATGTACTTCATATATATATATACACACACACACTTAAGGAAAAAAACACTTCAGAGCATAAAGCCAAATATTAGCCTTAGTTATTATTCAGTCATGGTATGAAAGGTGATATTAATTTTCTTCTCTGTGCTTACCTTGCCTCTCTTTTTTTTGTTAAAAAAACAACCACAAC